>NC_064840.1:47577937-57577937 GCF_024166365.1 Elephas maximus indicus
AGTCAGAAGAGGGTGCCCGGGCCTTTGCCTCACGTCGGAGACAGGTTTGGGGTGCCTGGAGGCGCTTAGCGGCTCCTGAGTTGTGAACGTCGGTCCCCCCTCCCTTGCAGGCGTCCGCACGGAGCAGGACCTCTACGTTAGGCTCATCGACTCAGTCACCAAGCAGGTGAGCTCGCCGGCCACTCGGTCTCTCCAGGCGCGATATCAGCCGCCCCTTTCCCACTAGTTAGCCTCTGGCCTCCCTTCGACCCCACCACGCGCTCCATGATTTACTGGGTCAGGCTTCATACACCCCCTCCACAGCAATTTGCACCGCGTCACTCTAGAAAATGTCCTGTGCCATTTCTGTCCGACTGGGGAGACACGGGGGGCGGCCGAAGGTGAGCAAAGGGAGGCGGCGAGGAAACGATTACTGGGAAACTCAGCACCCCCCCCCCCAAAGTTACCTTTTGCTGAGAAATATTTTCTCACCGTGGGAAGAACTTTTCTATTGTTATTTTGCTTTAATTAACCTGGCAACCGCTCAGGTTCTGTGCGGCTCCCGGAACTCACAGTGAAGGAGCAGGTGGTAAGAGGAAAAATGGTTGTGTTTGCTCTAAAGTGTCCTCTTTATTTGTCCCTCTGCTCCCTTCCTGCCCCCCCCCCCCGGCCCCTGCCCCCGCAGCCCATCGCCTATGAGGGACAGAATAAGAATCCGGAAATGTGCCGAGTTCTCCTTACGCACGAGGTGATGTGCAGGTAAGAGCAGCCTTTTCCTCCGGGCTTTGCTGGAAAACCAGAGAGGTGAGCCGCGGCTGGCCGGCTCAAGGAGGCTCCGGGCCTTACCTTTCGGAGAGATGGTGAGCGGGAAGGGAGGCCTTGACCGCAGACTCGCCCGGGGCCTAGTTCACTAGACCCTTCTCCCTTTAAGGCAAGGCTCTTGGGGCAGATCCGTTAGAAGGACTCGAAAAGAAAATCCAGAGACACTCAGGATTTCAACTCCACCGGCGTCGCCGGACATTCTCGGTCACCGGAAAAGCCTCCGCTGTCCCTGGGTTGGCTGCAGCGCTTGAGGTCCCCCGCAGCCCCACGCTGGGTTTGGAATCGGGGGTTTTCCCCGAAACCACCTCCGAGCCAGGCCAGGGGCTGCTCGGTTCCCACGTGACCTGCGCTCTAGGGGTAGATTTCATTGTGGGGCCACTTGTGGAGTTACCGATTCACTTCCAGTCAAAGTACTGGAAGCACTCAGTCTGGGCAAGGGACCGCCAGAGGGTCGAGCCCCCCCCGTTTCTGGGCGCTTCCCTTCACTGAGGCACCTGTCTGTGATGCGGGACCATTTCCTTCCTTCAGGGAAGTCGCCACTCCTATGATTTCACATGCCTGAGAGTTTCTCAGGCTAGGCAGAATTGCCCGGTAAAGGCCAGCAAGGTTCCCCAGGGGTGGGTGGGAGGGGCAGGGATAAGACCCTGGCGAATGTGGGATCTGGAGCAACAACTGGGTTCTGACGGACAAGTTGTGAAAGGTGCGGCCTATTCTCCTTTCTACACCGTTTCCCGTCTTCTTTTCAGAGACACAATGTATTCCATTTTCGGTCCTGAAGATTGCCCCCTTTCTTCTGCTTGACTAAAAGAAAATAAAAAATCAGAACAAATTCGCCCACACACTTATTCATTTTTCAACAAATGTTTATTGAGCGCATCTGTATACCAGGCTGAGTGTTGGGGATCTCACAAGAGTGAGAAACGATATAAAAAAGAAACTCTTGGAAGAGTGTGGTAATTTTACTATTAAATTTAAATGTGTATTCCATATGCATTTTTCTTCCCCTAGGATCTTGTATTGGAGGGAAAGCCTCAATTCTTACTCAGCTATTGCTTCAGTGAATGTCTTCCAACTCCAGACTTGCTAGTTTGGGGTAATTGCAGGCAGTCTGATTTAGTACAAACTGTTTTATGGGCAGCTCCCGGCAGACCTGTCCCCCCTCCCGGACCTAGTCAGAATGAAACCATAACAATCAGACATGTTTGTTTTGGTTTTGACCAAGTATTAGAAAAACAGACTTGCCAAATGCAAAGTTCAACTCTGCCAGTGGCCTCAGCTGAGGGCAATTGAGGCTTCTGTGCCTGAGTGGTCCGGGTGAGGAGTTGGGCAGTGGAGTTATCCAGGGGACGCTGAGTGGTACCCTTTGCTAGATTAGTTAAGAAAGAAAATGCAATTTCAAGTTGTACTTCTATATAATTCCTAGATTAAATAGAATGCTTTGAATTGCTCGGCTAATCAAAGAGCAGTTTTTTTCTCCTCTTCACACTTCTAAATGTCTTTATTTGGAGCGATTACCTTCTTAAAAGGGCACAGAAGAAAACACAACAAGACAAAAAACAAAACAACAGAAACCTGGCCCATTTTCTGACGAATTATACCTATCACTTTAAATAATACTTGCATGCCCCATCCAACTGTAGTTAAGGCTGACATTTTTATTTTTAAGCCCTATCAAATCCTCCTCATTTTATGCTGTTTAAGAAGCAGCATCAATTTTTAAACCCTCTAGTTTAGTCTGCATTAGTAACACAATATAAAAATTTAATGTACTGTAACTTCTCTGCATTTGAGACCTGAGAAAGTGCTCGATATTTCCTTCCCAAACAAGAATTTAAAAACAAATATTAATTATGGGTAAATAAATGATCATTGGATGGTTACTGTATCTGCAGTGTGTGTGTGTGTGTGTGTGTGCGTTGTGGGAGCTGAGGTGGAGTGGTGGTGAGTATTGGATGCGACTAAAAGGGAAGTTCTCATTCAATCTGTCAGTTAGAGCTGGTTGATCCTCCAGTATGGGAAAAACAGTTCCTTCCCCCACAGTTTCCCAGCCAGTTAGAGCAGCCAATGATTGAGGGATGAATCAGTTGCCTACTTCCCCAGCAGTCATTGCTTGTAGTTAGTCTCATTTGCATGGTGTTCTTTGGCATACCTGGGCACCTCCCCCGATGGTTTTCTGTTCTGTGATCTTTAGTAAAAGGCTCATAAATTGGTGTTTAGCTTCAAGGTGGGAACAAAGCAAGAGGAGAAAATAAATCTCTTTAGGAATAACTTTTTCTCCCCCAATTGTCTCTGCTCCTCTCTTCCCTGCTTTAGTTCACTTTGCCAATTATTAGCAAGGAGAACTCTAGTTGTTATGTCGCTGCCAGCCACCTCTGTGCCCTCAATGCTCAGAGGGTTAAAAGATATTATAATTTGAACAGAAGTCGTCTCAAGGCCTACAGCTGGCTAATAACAGAGTTGTATTGAGCGCGAGCAAACCCCACAGCTGTGACTTTTCGCCACAAGGCTCAGGCTAGACAGGGCCCTAATCAGATGGGCCAGCCGGGCAGTGGGGCCAGTGTCTTTATCGGCCAGATGGTGTGAATTTAGACACTTTTGTTATGCAATCGCAGGGAGGAGTTGGAGAGAAGAAAACACAACAAAAGCCACCATGCTGTGCGCTTATTTGAGTTTGAAATTAGAGACAGATTTTTGAAAGTTGAGGGTTGAATTTTAAAAACCGTTTCGGAGGGGAAAGGGACACGTTAGCTTGTCTTGAACAGGAGTTTGGCTGACTGGACACCCTGTGTCCATGGCGGGGGGCTTTTTTTTCTTCTTCTTCTTCTTTTCCCCCTGCCATTCCTCATCCCTCTTTTAGGTAAGATTCAGGATTGTAATAAAACTTCTCATACCCAATCTTCTCCCCTCCCCCCACAAACACGCACTTGTTTTATTTGCTCTCTTTCCCTCTTCAAAGACTCCATGTAGAGTTAGGGACAATACAAGAGGCCTGTAAGCAAATTGAGAGTGTTTCAGGTAAAAGAGTCTCCAAATAAGCACTAGGATAAAATAAGTCAAACTAAGCCAAACAGAGAAACAGCTTTCATTTTCATTCATCAGGAAAAAAGAGCATCTCTGAGCCTCTCCGTGATAGGAACACAGTTTCAACCTATTGCGAATTTGGGTTTGTTCTTCTGTTTTATTTTTTTCTTCTTTGACAGTCACTTTCAGTTTTTAAAAACACTTGTCAGGAACTTCAGACCTTGCAACTTTCCCGTTAGAAAAGAACCCTAAAGACTTTTAACTAGAGTAGTT
This sequence comes from Elephas maximus indicus, assembly GCF_024166365.1. Classification (NCBI taxonomy): domain Eukaryota; kingdom Metazoa; phylum Chordata; class Mammalia; order Proboscidea; family Elephantidae; genus Elephas; species Elephas maximus. The sequence goes on from NC_064840.1 coordinate 47,582,033, forward strand.
AATCTGAAGTTGGTCATTCAGGCTATGTCTGTATAGCAAAGGGGAGGGAGAGTCCAGTTTTTAGTGTGAGTAATTCAGACACCCAGTTCCTTAGCATCAGGTATCTTTTTTTTTCAGAGCGCTTGTTCGGGAGCCTGGGCCTATGCGCACCTTCAACTCTCTCCACTTCCCGTTGCTTGTGATAATATCGACGGCATGAGGACTGAATGCTCTTTAAGAAACAAAATAAAGAACCACTAGGGCATATTGATGAGGCTTTTTCTTTTAAAAAAGAAGAAAAGAATTAGCTTCAGTTAACTTAGAGACCCAGAGAAATTTTAAGAAGCTCTCAAGTGGGAGCAAACATAGCTAAACTGTACTGCTTTTATACCTTTGCTGTTATAGTTCAACAGCCAAGTGAATGTCTTCTATTTCTGCTACACACTGATATTAACATTGGAGATTATGTTTAAATAGCGTACTGTTGGAAAATGGAAGACTGCATCCTAAAGTTTCTCTGCATTTTTTCTTTGCATATCACTTCCTTCCCTGGGTTGATCCCCCACATTGCGTTATACTGGCTCCAGGCTTAAATTTTTATCTGTTTTTCTTCTCCTCCGGAGGAAATCCCCATGGAAAGCAGCTGAATTCAGCTGAGCAATTTTGCAAACTTACTCGGCCTCCTCAATCATTCCTACCCAAACTAAACAGATTGGCATATTCTGACAACGTGTGTGCCTGTCATTAAATTGTGCCTGGCATGGTACACATATTTGGGGTTAGGTTGTCCTGCTGGTGATGTCCAAGAAGAGTTTAGCTGGAATGTCTTTAGGTAACTAGCATGTATGAGTCTTTTAAAATCGTGTTACTAAGAAAAGAGTTTTGCTTTAGAAATAGAAGAGGTGGGGCATGGAAATGGGTGGGGGTGGGGAGTTGGGAAGAGAGACTTGGGTATTGCAGGGTGGGAGGGCAGCTGGCCAGCATTTTTATTGGTGTTAATCTTGGGACAGCTTGAAATTTTAAAAGCTAAGACCTAATATAATTTCAAAGGCAAAATATTATCTCAGAAAATTCCAGTGGCTACCTCTGGTATTTAAGAAAATTGGGACAATTTTTCTTTTACTTCCTACTAATTTGATTAAGTTTCTTAAAACCTCATTGTGCCCATTTGGTGAACATTTCTAGCATTTCTCAAGATATTTTACTTTCTGAGAATGTTGGAGTCATTTACTGAATAATCCACACATCACTGTCTGAGAGAGATGGGCTTTTAGGTTTTTAAATATTTATTTAAAAAAAATTCTGTGGAGGGTCAGAGAGGGCAAATGGACTGTAGAGAGCCACGCAGCAAATCTGTGACTGGGCTTTTGAGTCCCTGCTGCCACACGGGCTCTCTCTTTTCCTCACCCCCCTGCCCTCTCATTTGTAGGGCAGGTAGGGAATCTCACCCTCATGGATTTCTTAAAGCTGCAAGGGATTCTGGAGATTATATAGTCCAACATTTTCATTTTTTATATAAGGCAGGCAAAACCCAGAGGGTTAAAGAGATTTGACTAAATTCATGCATCCGGTTAGTGACAGAGTTGTGTTAGACTCCAAAGCCCTGAGTCCCAGCTCAGCAACCTTTTTATTGCACCGTGTCAATCTTTAAAAAAAAAATAGAGAGAAACTGTCATGGGAAGGGCAGTATTCACATATAGTTTGGTTATTACTAACATTTATTAGGCATATTCTCCAACTGGTATGGACAATAATGTTTTTCTTATAAGCCATTTCAAGGTTAGATCCTTCATCAGTTACAGCTGATAGTGGACTGTGCACTTGAAATTAGCTGCGAAGTATTCAGAAGTTTGTGGTCCTGACAAGCAGCCAACAGGCAAGATGGGGAGGGAATTCCCTAGTGTTTCCCCACCACCAAGCTTCCTTTGCCCTTTTCACATTTGTCTAGGTATTTCACACAGATACCTTTGGATTGGAGTGTTTTGCTCTGCTCAGGTCCTTCTGAGTGTTTCCTTCCTGCTGTAGTTGCTCTAGGGGTTCTTCCTTTTCTCTTGCTCTCACATAATTCCGCAAGCATTTATTGAGCTTCTACCGAGTACCTAGCATGTTTCTAGGTAGAATTTTTGGGAGGTAGAGTTTTCAATATGTTCACTTGCTGAGTTCCATTTCTGTTCCAGACTTGGTGAAAATTATTGGCAAGATTATCCTGAAGCTTCCTGTCTTGTTTTCTTCCAACTTTAAAATGTATATCATAGTTCTGGTCTTCTTCCATCAGCTTTTGAAAATGATGGGAATGAATGAATGAACACATGTTTATAAAGTACACCGAGTTCTCTGGAGAAAGATGTCATATAAATAAGGTTTATAATAACCCAGGCAGCTACTTGTGGTCTATTTTATACATTTTCCTTTGCTCTTTTTCTTCAAATATTTACTGAGACACAAAGACCTCAAGTATAAAGAAAAAAAAATTTTTTTTCTTTATATACACTTATAAAAATCATTGAACACTGAGCTGGAAGTGGCCTTATAGATCTTTAAACTCAACTGTCTGTGGTTCAGATTATAAGTATGGCTCTCGGGTAAGTTTCAATTTGCTAAGAATCACCGAGCTTATAAATTATAGAGAATTTGAGTGAGTATCTTTTGGCTCCAAGTTCAGTGTTTTATTTATTTATTTATAATATGGCCAAATTCTGCTTTCAAGCAGCTTAAAGTTAGGAAGCTACTTAAGATGTACTCATTTTTGTGAATGTTCTTACATTGCATGATCATTGTGTTTTCTTGATTCAATAAATTTTACTCTTTTGGTTCCTTTCCAATCTACAGTCGATGTTGTGAAAAGAAAAGTTGTGGAAACCGAAATGAGACTCCTTCAGACCCTGTCATCATCGACAGGTAGGGACAAAATGTGATTTTTCTCATTGTTGGTTTCTTTCTTTCTTCAGTCTCAACCCTGAGTACTAATCATTTGGTGCTTTGGCATAAGGTTGGTTTCATATTATCCTAAGGCATTAAACTAGTCCAACACGTGTGTCCTCTTTCTGGTTGGCCTTTCTTGGAAGATGTCAGAACCTTCCATTTGAGTATATGCCTTGAAATCTATGATGGTATTCTTTTCCAGGGCAGTAACTTCAGCTTAATAAGAAGTCTGTGGATAGCGAAGAATGGTCAACAGTGCCATCTTCCTATCTGGCGGATCATGGGCTCAATCAGTTTCCTAGACAGGGTGAGATGTCCCGAGTTACGCAGCAATCCCTACACCATTCTCGGTGATTGCCGCTGGGCTTGAAGAGTGTCAGTTTTGATTATGGTTTAGGGAATTGTGACAAGCTCTCTGTTGCATTGAGTGAGATTCCTTTCTACCATGAAGGACTACATTCTGGGTTCTATGTCATGTTCAGAGTGGGAAAGATTCTTTGGGACAAGATGCTAATTCATTGAAATGTGATTTAGGCATCCTCAGCTGTCTGTTTTTGTGATTGGAAACAGAACTTACAAACCAACTAAGAAATACCAAATTAACTTCTAGCAATCATGTAATTTTTAAGAAACCCCATATTCCCACCCCTAATTTTTTCTCTTTCGTTAAAAAACGGAGTAATTCCCTGTTGCTTCTTTCTTTGGGTTTTTATATTTCTAGCCAGGTCCTGAAATGGATTGGAGAGACCACAGTCTCCGAAGTTGTTATTCCAATATTCCAGTGAATTCTCAGTTGGGAGAATGGAACCTCTGGCATTCTTCCCAGAAAACCCGTCTTGTTTCTTCACGGAAAGTATAGTATAGCCCTAGGAATGAGGAGGCTGGAATTCTGGTCCTGTCCTAGCTACTGACCTTGGACAAAGCACTCAGCATCTTTGTTTTTCAGTAGTATAGTGATGTGTTAGAGGGCACTGCCCACTGCTGTAGGTTTCCTGAAGCTACTGAAAGAGCAGTGACAGGCTTGCCATAGTCTCTGAGATGCTTGGAGGAGGATGATAGCCAAATAGAAAATGTTTGTGGGATGTGTATGGTTTCTGTGCCATTTTAGGTGGATTGCTGTTGGAGTTTCTTCAGTTTTTCTGACATTGACGGAGTTATAAGAACTCTTTAGGGTTTGCTGTCTTCCTCATTTTATAAATGGAAAAGCTGAACCCTGGAATGATGGCATGACTTACTCACAGGTATACAGCTTGTTGGGGCAGAGCTGGTGCTAGAACATGGTTGTACTGACTCCTGCCACAGCCACAGCATTGTTTGCTTTCTATACTAACTGCTATCAGTTGGATCTGCTGATTGCGCATGACATAATTTACCTCCTTCCAAGGATGCCCTTGGGATCCTCTCGGGGCATTTGAAGCATAAGAGGGTTGCCTAGATGCAGTTCCAAATTTTTCATCCTTTCTAGTGTGTAGACTGAGCTTGCTTATCTTCATATAGTCTTTTTCACTAAAGTACTCTAACCTCAAGAATGCTACATCTTTTCTTGTAATAAACACTCCATAAACCAGCCTTGGAAGTGTTTGCAAACCTATAAAATGCTAACCTGCACCTTACTTCTCATAAGCATACATCTTAAAGACTCTGCACTGAGCAGCAGTTCTTACTTTAAAAAAACGACGTGTAACCTGCATCCATTGATAATGGCCGAATATGCTTACGTCCTATGTAATGCACAAGGGCAAAAGAAAGCACAGACTTTTTGCATCTTTGGAGAGAAAAAATTTTCATATTAGGTGCCTTCATAGCTTGTGCTAGAATGCCTTAAATTCTTCTGAGAAGGTGGGAATTGTATCTTGGCTACATGTTATGGAGTTTTATGTGACTGGCATTTATTTTTACTATCCTTTGTACACTAAAACAGGCCATCGATGTCTCTGTATCAGTTGAAATATGTGTTACTTCCGAAAGGATGCACGTCTACACATGGAAACATACATACCAAAGGGTACTGTAGATGGACCAGTGTCAGGTTTTAAGAGAACCTGTTTTATTATAAACAGATGCATTTGTTTAGCTTGCTTATTGTAGGGGTTTGTTTGATGATATTGTTCCTCATGGAAACCTTGCATTATTGTTCCTGAATGTCACTTGGGTTTACCTTGGCCTTCTTGCCTTCATTTGAAGAAGCAAAAGGAGAATGAAGTCAGGTTTTCATTTGTTGGAGGTGGCTTGGGTGGTTTGTGTCATCTAGGGGCTTGGTTGAACTGTGCTTGTAGTCCCTGGGTTCAACATCTGCTAACTTGGAGGTGATGAGTTCTCCCACGAGCACCAAACTGGTGCAAAGTGGTGTATTTTGGATTTCCTCTCAATAAATATGGAACTCTCTTCTTTGCGCGTGTTCCTGTAATGCCAGCTAATTATTTCCTCGCCCTTCTCACCCAGTCTAACCAGATGCAGTTAATTTACACTGTCTCTCTTTGAGTTTCCTCACACAACAGGCATGTTCCACTCTGGCTCAAGGGAAGCCTATTTGTTCTCTCGGAATTCTACATGTTCTGGGGGAGACTTGAGGGTTCCCAAACTTTTCATCACCAAGGACCCCCCCTTTTTTTTTCTTAGTGAATCCAGGGTTTTGCAAGATTTTGCAAGCCAAACTGCAATTAATGAGTAATAATTCAGCTGTAATTTTATTTTTATTAATCAAAGACATGTAATAGGATGGGAAATAAAAATCTCATCCCAGAAATGCCTTTGATGTCGTCAGTGGCCAGTCAAAGTTTTTGAGCAGCATGAGGCAACCAGTGTTACCACACTGACTCGTTACCACACTGACTCGATAGATTTCCAGCTAAAAAATAAAACAAGTTGACTTTTCAGTTGGCCTTGTGACCACATCCTGGGCAGATATTCAGTTTCTAATAGGCTGCTTGAGATAGTAAGAACAGCTTTTACTACTTTGTGGCTCCTTAATTGAAAACCTTTGGGTTCTACAATGGGGTATCTTCCATCAGTTATTTAGTTCTCCATTTTCTAAGACGTAGCCCCCAATTTGGACTTTCTTTTGCTGCTAAATTGCTCCCTGCCCTGATCTCTCTAGACTCACAACTTTTTTATTTTCAGTTGTCTTTTCAGCATGCCTTTGTGCATTCTTGGGCAGCCACACCCGTCTCCACAAAGCCAGGTCAACATCCAGCCCAGCAGGACTTGCTACTAAATCTCAGCCCCCAGCAGAGCCTTCCTTCTGTGTAAATACCTGTATATGAGCGGGAGTAGGGTTTATTGATTTTTATTGTAAAAACCCAAATTGTCTGGGAAAACAGAACAAAACAAAACCAAAAGCAATAATATCTTAACTGTGTAATAATCTTGTCTGTAAATATCTGTGTGGTAAATAAAAATGAAGAGGTTCAAGCTGATTTACATTTTGTGGTTTTCAGAGGGAAGCTCTGATTCAACTTCATTTATCATGGGCTGTGCCCTCTTCAAACTCTCTTCTCTGTCTAGAAGCTTCTTCTGAATATCCGCTTTAGTCTCTGGGGCTCAGGATAATCTGGTAGTCCATGAAGGTGTATTTTAGGGACAGCCTCGGGGACTTGTCTCACATGTTTGTCAGTTTGTCGTACTGTGGTGGCTTGCATGTTGCTGTGATCCTGGAAGCTATGTCATCTGTATTTCAAATACCACAGGGTTATCCATGGTAGGAAGGTTTCAGCTGAGCTTCCAGACTAAGACAGACTAGGAAGAAGGACTTGGCGGTCTACTTCTGAAAAAAATTAGCCACTGAAAACCTTATGAATAGCAGTGGAACATTGTCTGATATAGTACCGGAAGGCGAGCCCCTCAGGTTGGAAGGCACTCCAAAGACGACCGCGGAAGAGCTTCTTCCTTAAAGTAGAGTTGACTTTATTGATGTGGGTTCCAGCTTTCAGGACCTTCATTTGCTGATGTGGCATGATTCAAAATGAGAAGAAGCAGCTGCAAACATACACGGTAGCTGCAACAACGGACTCAAGCAAAACAACAATTGTGAGGATGTCGCAGGACTACTCAGTGTTTTGTTCTGTTGTACGCAGGATTGCTATGAGTCAGACAGACTCGACGGCACCTAGCAACAGCAACAACTCACACACTTGGGAGAAGGAAAAAGATTCCTTCTCATTTCTGTCCTTGTAGCTCCATAAAAAGTCAGATGGTTTGAGATGGGGAGATTTCCTTTTGAGTCTTTGCAGGCTACCCTGGCCCGTGTGCATACTGGTGAGGTGTTTCCTATTAAAAGAGCAGGTCCAACCTATTTTTCACATGCTAAATGTTCTAGTCTTTTGTGCTGGGATGTTGGTCTCAATATTTAAGAGCTCTGTTCCCAGAGGACCATTTTAAGTGTTAGATGGATGGGGTTTGTTTATTTTCTTTTTCTAGAAGTCAAGCAAACAACAGAATGGCCCTCATTCAAAAGGTTTACTAAAAAATATCTGGTGTTTAGTTGCCTATGAGGGATTTTCCTGCAGTTATCTCCTTCCCTCCTTTTTTTTTAAAAAGTTTTCTCCTGCCTCCATCTTGTCACTGAGTCCTCACCTGCTGCCCTTGCCTCTAGCCAAGGTTCTCCTTTGCACTTCCTCTGCCATCTCATTTGCTCTTCCTTCCTGCCTCTTTCTGCCTCTTTCCTGTGGGCCATCCATGCTAGTCCTCTACCAAGTTAATCACTTAACTCTAGTGAAATGTTATTTTAGAGGATAATTATGAGGCATAAAACCCTTGCCCACCTGCCATGCAAGCTAGACAGTATCTCATTAATCTGGGACACTGGAGTTTTTTTCTTTCTGTTATTTCTATATTAATCCATTCTTGATCTGTGGACAGTCTGCTTTTGATCCCACTGTCCCTTTCAGCATAGAAGTAGTTTTTGGGTAGTAGTTGGAGTTGAGCTCTAGGTGAGCTTTATGCCCATAAAGCATGGCAGATGCCTGTGGTCCAAGGCTACTCAAGACAGGCTTTCAGGCTCCCTCCCTGTCCCTGAACATGAGCAAGCCAGATATATCAGCAGTGATACCCCCTGAATAAAGAATTCTGGCTCTCAGAAGGATGGATAAGGCTAATAATAAACATTTATCTAACATTTACTTGACGTTTATTGTGTGTTGGGCATTGTGCTAAGCAATTTATGTTAATTAAGTAATTTTCTTAATTAATCTTCAACATGAAAGTCTCAATTTTACAGAAAGTCTCAAATTAGTCTTAAGAAGTTAGGTAATTCAGCCAAGGTAACACAGCCAGTTTCATGGGTGAAACTTGAGTTTAGTTAAAGGGTGGAAATTATAGAGAAAAAGATTTTGGCAAGTAGAAAGAAAAATTGTCCAGAATTTAGAATTGTTAAAGAATGGAAAGGACTTGTGTAGTATCAGTGAAATTACTTGGAAGAACTCCTGGTAGGAACATTAAAGAGGGGAGTTGTTCTCTGGGAAGTGGTGGGTGTTGTTGACCCCTGAACTATCGATTAACTCTGTACAAGTCACATTCAGCCTTGTGACTGGCTTGATGCAATATCAGTCCCCAATGTGACTGAGAAGCAGTGTGGAACAGCAGAAAGGATCATGCATAAGGATCGGGAGACCTGCTTCTGGTCCCAGATTGTTCACTGACTAGCTGTATAATGCTACAGAGGTCATGTAGCCTTCTTTCTGGGCCTCAGTTTCTCTATCTATAAAATGAAGTTTGCTGGGTTAATGGGTGACCTTTACATTTCCTCCCAGCTCTGATTTCTCTGATCCTAGCTCAGGGGTCAGATTAGGGTGCTGGGCATGCTAATTCATCATCCTTGCTCATCAATAATTTACAGGAGCTATTAACAAAAAAAAAAAAATTTTTTTTTTTTTTTTTTTTATTAACATATGCCTTCTGTTCTGTGCCCAGACTCCCCATCTCCACTATAGGGAAGCTCAGTGTGGGAAAGAGTCTACAAAAGTTTGGTCTGGGGCAATTTTTAATTTTTAGTGAAAATTTCATTCCCTCGGGGGGGGGGGTTCAGATTTTCTTACTAAAACACAGAGATTATCTCCCCACTATGAATGCATCATTCTTTCATGTTCTTTTGTTTTCTACCAGGGCCTTTGCCAGTTTTTTGGTCATTTCAGGGAGATACAGGTAGGAGAAGGGACTCTGCTGCTTGCTGGTCTGGAAAAAAAACACCCCTTTGGGCTGAAGCACTTCATTGGAGGACTGTCTGAGCCAAGCAGTTGAAAAAAGAAACTCAGTTTCCTCAGGGAAAATCACTGTCCTCCAGGTAGCTAAAGGGATGGTACTGCAGAGTTAGTACGTTCAGTCCTGCCGTTAGTTTTTAAGCATTATGCTCAGTCCACTTGACTCACCAGCCTACCTGGACTTGATGAGCTTTAGGATATGACACAAACTAGCTTAGTCAGCTATAAATTAGTTCATTTCATGCTTTGTTCATTTTGTAATTCCTTCTGTTATTCAGTTACTAAGCAAATATTTGTGAACTTCTGGCACTGAGGTACCAGCAGGGAATATAACAGGCATGGTGCCTACTTTCATGGAGCTTACAGCTTAAATAATCACACAAATAAACATGTATTTACAAACTGTGAAAAATACTTGAAGATTAGGTAGGTGGGTGGTAGATAAGTTCCAACTTTCTAGTCTCATCATTTCTTTCTCTATGAATCCTCTGTCCCATCCAACAGACCTCGAATATTTCATCTTCTTTGTACACACCATTTCTCCCTGGAATACCACATTTCTACCTCCCCAAGCTCTCTGCCAATATAAATCTTATCTCTTTTTCAAGGCTGAGTTCAGATTCTGTCTCCTCAAAGATATCAACTCTTATAGCCAAAGTCTTTCAACTTGACATTTATCACATATACTCACGCTTGTTGGTACGTACATGGGTGTTGTTAGCTTTTTACCAATTCACGCTTGCCTGACATTCCCAGCTATAACTCTTGAATTCCAGATACCATATGTCGTTTAAGTTTTGACTCTAATATTTGGCATTAATATTACTATCTCCTTCATGATGTATTATATATGTTAATATATATAAGATGTCCACACAACGTGTGACACAGAGATGTTTAAAAAAATAACAGTTACTATTATTCTGTCTCTCCCACAGTGACTATCCAGACTATCCTATAGAGCTCAGTAAATATTAGTTGACAGGTTAATCTCTGACTGCCAAGAATAGTCATTTGAAGAGAGTGGACAGCTAAGTCCTTTGCCAGTTCACACAGGACCTTTGTTGTAACTACCTGTATTTGACAACTGCTTAGCAATCTTATATAGCAGTCTTGTCCCCAGTGGCAGGTTGGTATAAAACAACACCAAGAACAGATATGTAGGGTTGTAAAGCAGATTGAATACTTACTCTCCTGTAATTCAGTAAATATTTATTGAGGGCCCATTATGTCATAGACTTTGCAAAGTGCTCCTAGAGATAATGAGATTAAATAGACACAAAGCTTTCCCATAAAAAGCTTATAGTTTAGAAAGAAAAACAAAGGATTTGCAAAAATAACTATGTTGTAATGTAGAATGTAAAAAGTGCCATAAAAGAGGTAGACATAAATCTTCTGGGGATCTGAAGGTGGGGAAATAATTTCCATCTTGGCAGAGGTAGGTAGGGTGGGGTGCAAATCACCTTTCTGGAGGTGATAAATGAGCTGGGCATTGAAAGATGGTTATAACTTGGGCATACACAGTTGAGGTCTAAGGGCATTCTAGGAGGAGGAGAGCCTGTAGGAAAAGGCATGTGGAAAGGAATGTGTTATTATTAGTCTACTGGGAAGACTTTCCTAAATATGCTTGTAGTTTTACAAGCACATGGATATGTGTGAAGGGTGACAGTAGAAGAAGTTGTAAAGATGATTTGGATCCAGATTTTAGAGAACTTCTTGTGCCCATACAAAGGTATTTTGACATTATTTTGTTGGCAATGGGAAGACCTCAAAGGATTTTTAGCAGTGCAATGTCATTCATGGTCAGATTGATATTTTAGAGAGAGAACTTTGAGAATTGATTGGAAAATGGAGGCTGGATGTAAGGAAATCTATTAGGAAGATGTTACAATAGTACATGAATGCTTTTCCTTTTGTGGCTCTTTTGGGAATTTATCAGTTTTTCCTGCCAAGACTTGGACATTATTTCCATCACCAGAAACCCTGGTGGCATAGTGGTTAAGAGCTGTGGCTGCTAACCAAAAGGTTGGCAGTTCAAATCCACCAGGCGCTCCTTGGAAACTCTATGGGGCAATTCTACTCTGTCCTATAGGGTCGCTATGAGTCAGAATTGACTGGATGGCAATGGGCTTTTTTTTTTTTTTTGCTTGATACTATATGGAAACACTGGTGGTATAGTGGCTCAGTGCTATGGCTGGTAACAAAAAGATCAACAGTTCAAATCCACCAGGCACTCCATGGAAACCCTATGGGGCAGTTCTACTTTGTCCTATAAGGTCACTATGAGTTGGAATTGACTTGACAGAAATGGTTTTCAGGTTTATGCTACCAGGAATTAAAAAGATTGGCACAGAGCTTCAGATTTTATTACTTTCTATAAAAATATCCTGGACATTCCCTCTTGCACCACCACCAGCAGTTAAGAGTCAGTTTTTCCCTGCCAGATAACACCAGTATCAGTCACTGGAGGTGAAAGGTCCATTTTCTCACCTCTCCACACCTCGTTTCCCTCCCCCAGTACATCTACCACTCCAAAGCTTTTGCTGATGTTGCCACTTGTCCCCGTGAGCACTCGTCCTTTGTTCACCCGGAAGCTCAGATCCTTTGCAAAGAGCTGCGTTGTACCATCTGGCGATCTGTGAATTTTTTAGTAGCCTGGATGTTCGTGAGAAAGCAGAAACTGAGGCCAGAATCCAAACAATTTATAAGTAATTCTTCAGAAAAGAGAGAGAAAGACCATCAGTTCACCATTACATTCAAAGTTCTTGCCTAGGTCCCCTGGATCAACTCCCAATGAAGATCAGAGGACCAACTAGATGTGTGGGGTTGTTCAGAATAGATAATGGTATGCTTCCAGCTTCTTCCTTATGAAATTGTGTGATGTGATTAAATAGAAGATTTGCCAGGAAGTTAATGAGTCAATAAGAGTAGAAGAATAATAGTACGCTGAAATTGTGCTTAGCTGGAAATAGTAAATAAATGTTTGCTTGTAGAGAAGATATCTCTTTCCAAAAGTTGTCTAACTGGCTTTGGAGGAACAAAGAACCTGGAGGTTGGGAAAGGTTCTGACATGACTACAATGTTCACCCAAAAAGGACCTTCTAGAATTCAAGTTATTTTATCTCTTTTTCTGTTTGAGTAAATAGAAATATGGGCTGGATACATTCTTTTAGGCTTATTTATGATTGGGAAAATAAGACCCATATATCCCAAGGATATGAGAAAAAAGCTATCCAAGGATGATTTGCAGATTTAGGGTTCTCTCCATAAAATCTGGCTAGGTTATTTGTTTGTTGATTGAGAGCTTATAAGAATTTTTCTTTGTTGCTCTGTCTTTCACGATGACCTAGTATTGCAATTGGGGAGGGGCATCTGATCAGGAAGGGAGGTAGCTGAATGACGAGAGACTTGAAACATGTCACCCAGCACGGACCCAAGTCTACAAAGGGGCAGCATTTCATCAGTCTAGACTCAGTAATTAATTAAATGATTGTCCTCTGGGAAGTTTTTGTTCTAAGCTCAAAGTTATCACTGAAGGCAAACTTTTCCCAGCCCCCTCAAGACCACCAAGAAGCCAGAGCTGGTGAGAAATGCTGCAGCTGCTCCCAAGCAACAGGAGCTTTTTAGAAGGAAGTAAGGGAGAAATTACTAATTCCACTGATATCATGGGAGGAACTGAGGAATTTGCAGGGATGGAACCATTGGATTAAGGCCAGCACCCTGGGGTTAACACTTCTGTGGCCCACAACAGGCCAGGACTTTTAAAAGAGAAAACTCACAAAATGGAGGTGAGTTCAAGGCAGGAGGCTTTGTACCTCTGAAAGCTGCTACTCACACCTAACCCCTCCAATAAAGCTCGAGGTGGATCTCCATGGAGACAAGTAGTGAGCTTTTATGCACAACTGCACAGGATACTTTCCTGATTATTTAAAGCTATCCACATGACTTGTTTTAGCTACATACTGGGGCTGTCACCCTGCATTTCAGTTGAGAAAACTATTGAAGAGCAACTACTTCAGGGGCTGTAGCAGGTCAGAGACTCAACTGGGATTAAAGCCAAGGTCTCTGTTTCCCAGGACAAAGCTGAGGTGGTCTTATGCGAGGAGAGAGACAGAAGAGATGATGAGATTCATGTAGAATTGTTACTGAACTGCAAAGCTTCTAACCAGAGTGAAGGTTTGGAGGATTCACCATGCTCCAAACACTGTGCCAAAGGTTAATCTGTGGCATTTTACTTCACTCTAATCAGTAATTTTTTATGTAGCCAGTTTCTTCTGTGCAAAAGGCTTTTATTACTTCAGAAGAAATAACGCTGTACATAGGACATAGTGGGTTGAGTACTTGAAGTGGCTATTATTATTGTAGTATGATATTCACTATAGTAAAAGCACTAGAGTCAGAACTAGGTTTGAGTACTTCTCTGTCATTCATTCATTCACTCCTTATTCATTCATTCATTTCCTCCCCCTCCTTGAATCTAGATTTGCAGATTCATTCATTCCCTCACTCATTCATGTTTTCATTTTCTCCCTCACTTTGAATCTAGAGCTGCCAAATTTAGCAAATAAAAATATAGGATACACAGTTAAATTTGGATATCGAATAAACACAAGTAATTTTTTTTAGTATAAATATGTCCCAGTTAAATTTGAATTTCAGATAAACAATGAAAAAATATTCAGTATCAGTATATCTCATGCAATATTCGGGATATACTTATACTAAAAATTTATTTGTTATTTATGTGGCACTCAAAGGTAACTGGCTATCCTGTATTTTATCCAACAACCCTACTTGAATCCCAGCTTCTTTTCTGAGGAATAGAAAAGTAATGCCCCACAGCACTGGAGGGAAGAGAGATGATGTATATGAAAGTGCCCTATGCCTCGAATGAGCCCGGCAACATCAGCACATGCAGCTGTGCCTTTTCTTGAATGGATTTTCTACCTTTTTGTGGGGCTTAATGATCTTTGCCTCCTGGTCTGTGCAGAAGTTGACACTTAGGTGATTCATTTAGGGGACTGATAGGTGAGCAGAACGGATTATTGGGAACCATCAGCATTTCCTTCCCCCCTTCTTTGTCAGTTTCTCCTCCCCCAAGTCCCTCTTTTCCATGCTCCGTCTCTTCTGTCCTCCTTTTTTGTCACCTTTCAGTCCCTTGGTCTCATGCTCTGTCTAGACCCTGCTTTATAGACTTGTCACCTCCTCTGGATTGCTTTTGCTTAGCATCTACTGTCCATCTTCTGTTCACTTTCGTTCTGACTTCCCTAAAAGCCTTTGTTCAGCATTCCCTAAGTCTCCTTCTTCAGCTCTTAAAACATGTGGGATTGTTTAGGCTCGAGTGATAAATTACATGGAGTTTAAGGTAAAGGATCTCCACTCTCCCTCTTTGGTAGTGGCTGATGTTTGAATAAGAGCCAGACATTACTTCTGTTTAACTCTCACAGTCCACTTGATGCTTGCCCAAGTAAATGTAGAGTGGCTAATGCATTTTATCATCCCGATGTGGAGGCACAAGATGAAGAATAACCACCATTTAGAAATATGTATCTAGATAATTTTGTATATCTTAAAGAAAATCTAACTTACAAAATTAGATGTCATCTAGATTCAACCTACACAGAAAGGGAATGGCAGATTTTAAAATTCTCGTTCTACTCCTCTTAGCTCCCTTTTATCACCACCCTTTTCTCAGTTCCCCTGTTTTTGCTTTGTTCACCTTTCCTCTTACTTCCTGCATTCTGTTAGGGTCTCCCTTGCTTTCTGTCCATTGCCTTGCATTTCTAATGGTGTGTCAAACCTTGCTTCCAATTCCAGCAGTCAGGAGCATTTCCCTTAGCAACTCGCACCCTAATGCTTTTCTTCTGCACCCTCCCTTTCTTCTTTTCATTCCCTGATGAAGAATAAATGCTGGTTTCACTGTAGGTGTTCTGTTTATAACTCTGGGTTGGTGGTTTTCACTTCAAGTGGAGTCCATTGAGCTTGTAAATTGTATTGGATCAGTGAACCCATAATGAGACCTCTAAGCCCAAACAGTGGAAGTCTGCTGGGATTTTATTGTTCATAAAGCTTCTTCCCTGGAGAGGGATACAGTCATTAGGTGTGCACTGTGTTTAATATTTGGTCATGACAGGAAGCAATAATTTTCTATTTTTATGGTGGCTTCTGAGTTTTTGAAGCAATTGTCTAATTCACATCACTGGGACTGGGAGTAAATTAACTAGACAGTGAGGAAAGCCCCTGTGTGGTTTTGGTAGGGGCACGTCTTGTTTAGCATCTTTCTCCATCCTGTGTCTGACCTCCGCTACTCCTGATGGCTGGGACCTGCCTATACTAGGGTGCACCTTATCACTTGGAGCCCTCTGAGTCCCTGGGTGGTACAAACAGTTAATGTGCTTAACTGTTAACTAAAAGGATGAAGGTTCAAGTTCACCTGGGGGTGCCTTGGAAGAAAGTCCTGGTAATCTACTTCCGAAGAACCAGCTGTTGACAACCCTGTAGAGCACGGTTCTACTCTGATACACATGGGGTCACCATGAGTCAAAATCTGCTTGACAGCGACTGGTGGAAAGAACTCTCCCTGTCAAGTGAAAATGTTTCTTCTCTAAAGAGGAAGTGAGCTGTGGGAAAATGAGGACCCCTCTCCTCTGTCCTTTAAAGCAGTTCCCTCTTTAGATGAGAGGGGTGCTAGAAGTTTTCCAAGATTGGCACTGCCCTAAAAGAGGCTGCCTTCTCATTTCTTAACCTCTGATAAACAAACACCTGGTAAGCATGTGGTTTTGAGTGTGATACCTATTCTAAAGATTTTCAATCTAATCCAGCACAAAAGCAGCTCCAAGTTAAGGGGTAAGACTCATCAACTACCTCATGGGAAAGGAGATGACCTTGGCCTAGAAACTCCTGAAACAGGGCCCAGGGGGCTTCAGTAAACCTAAGAACCTGGAGACTAGGAGAAAGAGGTCTCAGTGAACTTGCATTATCTCTATCTGTTGGCCAGGTAGACTTGCAATGCCAAAACGCCAGGAAGGAATTTCCTAGGCATAGGCTCAGCTTCTCCCTATCCAACTATGCAAAGAGGGGTGTAACTGGCAGATTATCCCATAGTCCACTGGGGCCAATGATCCATTGACTTCCGGATGCTGTTTACTGGGACAGCAGTATTTACAGTTTCAGGGAACTGGGATTCTATGATGTATTTCCGAGGACAAGGAGGGATGAGGAGAGGGAAAATGTTTGGATTGAGACCTAGTGCATCTTGTTCTCTTCAATTCCCTCCCCTCCCCCCTCAAAGCAGGAAGCTAAAAACGAGGCTTTAGTGACATGCTTATTTGGAAAGCCATGACTTGCCTTTTTTTTTTTTTTTTTAATTTTACAGAGTTTAGTAGGATTCAGTTGGGTAGACTTGTGTCAGAAAAGATTTTCATGCTGGATCTGAACTGCCAAGTTGTGGAATTAACTCTCAGCTGTTAGTCAAATGTGATGACCTTGAGAAATACTTCCTTAAAGCTCCCTACATTTGATGCCTAAACTTGCTGTGCATTATGGAGTTCCAGGAGAGGTTACAGAACTTTAGCTTAAAGCGGAAAGCCCAACCCAGGAAGTAAAATAAAAAGATCTCCTTTTGAAAACTATGCACACCTGCCTGTCATCTGAAATATTATGCTGCCTATAGAGGGAGAGGATGCCAAGTACCTTCCAGTGTTTGGGGGTTTTCAATCCTTGTTTGTGCCACGGACCCTGTTGATGGCCCAGTGAATCCTACTGTGGCTTGTTCTAAGGAAATGCTAAATTCAGAGGTCAGTGACAATAAAGATCTAATTTTCATCCATCCAAATTCATGGACCTCATCAATCTCCAAATATGCGGGAAGTACTACCAACAACGTATTTTGCCCTTTCTTTTCCCCTATTCTACCACAATTCTTTTGTTTCCTCTTTACCTTCTCCCTTCTCTCTTCTGTTTTTCCCTTTTCCTTTCCTCTCATTTTTATGTCTGTTTCTTTTCTGTTCTGTCCTCCCTCTCACTGATGGTCTTCCCCTCCCTAAGTTATTGAGGACTTCAGCAGGAGCCAAATGACAGCATGTTTGTCGGTAACTTAGCCTCAGGCATTCTGTTGCTCTCAATGGCCCATTTGTTTGCTCCTGTGAAGGAAAAAAAGAAAAAAAACTTTTCCAACCTACGAGTTCCGTTGTCTCCCTAGAGAACCTTGTTTGAATCTTTGCTGCAAGATTTTTTTTTTTTTTTCTGTGAAGTACCAAATAAATAATTACCTTATCGTTAACAAACAGAACCTGGCTCTTATCTTCCCATACCCCAGAGCCTTGGTGCAAAAGTTGGGCCGTGCCAAGTGCATGCGTTAACCTGATACGCGAAACCCCTTTTCAGAGCCAGTCCTTGGAGGATGCTCATTGAGGGCATTTTTATCGAGAGGCGGCATGGTGAAAGCACTTCTTACAGCACTGGGAGCCAAAAGAGATTGGCTGGCGTTTACACCCCTGTTATAACAAAAAAGTGTATTTTTCTGAGAGGAACATTTCCCAATTGTTCTAATTGTCACTGGCAACGAGCACTACTTGGAGCTTGATTCTTGCAGTGGCCTCACTGGAGTTTTAAAGCATCCCTTGGCACAGGAGACTTTTTGGTTCTGTGGGTGAGCTGTGGCTTGTAAAAGCAAACCGATCCCAAAAGGGCAGGGCCTGGCTGCCCACTTTGCCATGTGAAAGGATGCGACACAACCTGGAGCACAGACCAAGCTGTCAGTGCAGACTCCGAATTTGGTTTTGGAACCACAGAAGCAGCCCAAAAGAGCTCATTTGCATCTAGCAGCAGCCTCTTAGCTTTGACCTGTTCGTGCTCTGTTTTATCAAAAGCAGCTATCTTCCGTTGGAACCTGGGTAGATCGTGTCTTCTTCTCACTTAATTCGATAGTATCATTTTCAGAGAGGCTGAGTGTGAGGCTGGCCTTTCTAGCCCAATCTAGTATTAAAGTCCTATAACTTCTGGTCTCTTTTGGATCTTTTGGTAAGACCGAAGCACAAGAGACCTGGGAAAATGTACGCTTTGGGGTCAACTTGAATTGCCATGCTTTAAAAGTTTTCCCTGTTGCGTCTTCTTTGTTAAAATAAATAAATAAGAAAACCCCACAGCCAAACACACACACACACAAAGATATACGATGTTGCATTGGTATCAGATACTAACAGTGAGTCTTGAAAGACCCTTGGGGAGGCTTTTGTTTGGGGTGGGAGAAATCTTTCTCTTAAGCGTTTCCCAGCATTCCTTCAAGACATCTGGTTCTCTCATTTTCTTGCTGACTTCAGTGCCTTTTTTTTTTTTTTTAAATAACTCCACTACTATCATTATTTTCTATTATTTTTAACCATTTAACGAAATGTGCTGAATGATGATCTCACGTGACATCTTGTCTAAAACTCATTTGACCTTCGGAAGTGATGACCTTAACCAATTTTTACTGGCAAGTGTCTTGACTTTATTACTCAGGAGACAGTTTATTTTTGTTCCGTAAAGAGAGAGTGAGCGAGAGAGAATGAGCTTTTCTTAAGATCAAAGAAAAGGAAAGAGTAAAGAGGTTATACCCACCCATCTCTTTGCTGGAGCAAAAATTTTCTCTTTCCCATCCTGTTTTATTATTATTCTCAGTGTCCTTATAAAAGCATAAATAAACAAGGTGAAATCTCACCCATGCCTCCTGGAGCCACGTTTCCCTCTAAAGGCATTTGGGAGCTCCTCTGTTTGAACTTTGAAACTGAGTTGCTGAGTTGGACCATTGTTTAATGTAACCATAGTATTATTTTCTTTTGGCTAGTGTAATAGAGGCCAAATTGGCTAAATACAAAGAAATAAACAGAAAAACTAAACGAACTGGGTTGATCAGCTCTATGCTCTAACACTGGTAGACATAGGTTTGAATTAGGGGAATTAACTTTGTTTCTCTCTGTCGTCTGATGTCCACAGTCTACATGGCAAAACCAAACATAAGTAGATAGGACAGCATGCATCTGGCAAATACTGGATAAAGAAGTTCCCAAGCGGGATGAGCAGAGTAAATGAATTGCTGCTCTACCCTGGGACAGGGTGGAGTGAGAAATATTGTAGAGCAGAGCAGAGGCTGTGCTGCCTCACCCTCAGTGCGCTCAAGAGCCAGCTTATGTTTCTGGCATAATAAATCTCAAAGACCTCCAAACTACTGTGTAAAAAGGCCATTTAAGCTGCAGCATCCTATCTGGAAATAGAATAATTCCTTGCTAGTTTATTTGTGGTCGTATGTTGGGAAAAATATCAGAACCTCAGTGTAGAGCATTTCTTCTGGTATGGGGACCACGTGGGGCTAGAGAAATGGGCTTCTATAGGTGGACGAGGCATGGAGGGCATTGTGGTGTGTTGAGAAGGGGCTGTATCAAGTCAGAGCTGAGGAGTTGCTATCTACTGTCACCCAGCATCCACCTACAGTTGCTGACCTCAGGGTCTCTTCTCTTGTGGAGGATTCAGTATGGTCCAGGCTTTGCCAAGTGTCAAGAATTTTAATGATGATTGGCCAAAAACTTGAGCAAGTTGTTACACTGGGCTGAGCAAAACAAACAAACAAAAAACTCCCTTTTAGATGTAGTTTAAATTCTGGATTGCTAGGGCATCAATAAACACCCTTTGCAATAAGAGTGACTGGCTTATAGCAATTGGAGCCTCATGTTTAGTTTCCGTGTCACCGCACACAACACCATTGCCCTCTTACTGTCCCAAGTTATTGGAGGCAAGCAACACTACTGATTCAGTTAATTAATCAAGCAGTTGGTCAACCCACCAGTGTGTGGTGAGCACATAGTAGGCACTCAGCTCTATGGTAGTCCTGTGGGGAATGTAAGACCTTCCTACTTAAGGTCGAAGGTATAGCCTTGTGGCTGGGTAGAGGTGAGCTTTCATGCGTTTGTGATTTTATCCAGGCTTATCTGTGTTTCTCAGGACTCTTATGATATATTGCATGTTTCTGGGTCTCAAACTTAGCAGTCATTTCTGGAAGTCATGTTGATATTGTTGCTAGATTGTTTTTTTTCTGTGGTCACTGTTATTTTCTTGGCCCACCCATCACAAAACAGAGGTCACAGCATCATGACCTTTCCCTGGTGGAATGGACTGCTGAAGAAGTCACATGGCCAAGTTTGTATCGGGGGTCCACATTTGTTTCCTCCACTCTTTTAATCAGAATGCTCATTTAATTCTATTCCAGCACCTGTTCAGCAATTAACACCCTACGATTTGCATCTTACCCTGACATTTGCTATCTTTCCAATTAGTTTTTATATCAGTATAATTAGGTAGGGTTATTACAGTGCATCAAGCAGGGTCATGGTTATTCCCAAGCCTTTAAGCGCTTTCCCAGATTTGTTTAGGGAAGCCACTGAGGGCAAATGGTTGATTAGGATCACTGTTTTTCTTCTTCATTCAGAGCAGGAGAAAACTGTTTCCCCATGTGGCTCATGAAAGATCAGGGAAATATGTCAACCTATAAGAATTAATATTATGTAGTTCATGACTTTTGGGCAAGTTTACAGAGAATTATAAATAAGGTACTTAAGGTGAATGTACTGTAGGTATTTTCTACAGCAGGGGCCACAGCAAGGTCCTCACATCACTCACTTCGTTGTTATCAGTGGCAGGGACAAAGGGAAAGTGTTAAGGGAAATTGAAACATTCAAAGTCAACTGTTTAAAATGAGAGAGAGAAATAGAAAGCTGTTTTCCCTTTAATGATGCAAGGGAATAGAGAAGAGGCAGTTTCAGTCCATATCTATAAACTTAATTTGTAATTTTTACCCACAGTTAGAGGGCCTGATGAAACAAAAAAGCAAAAATCTCTATTCTTCCCCCCCTCCCCCGAAAAAAGGGAAAGTCAGAAATCAGAGGCTTTGCTAGATCTGTTGGTGTGTCTATTGAATCCTGGATACTTGGAGTAATGCCTCGATACTATCCATAGGTGATCTATAATATGGACTGGAGGGGATCATTGCCTGTCATTAAATGAGATGTCTAGAATAGGAACCAATCTTTGATAAGTTCAGATTTAAAGTACATGTCATTCAGTAATATATAATATACTATATTGTTATATATAGTTTATATAGCATTTCCCTGCATATGTCTAGGTCAGATTCATCAAGTTTTCTCATAAACGTATGGGTCAATTTCCATTTCCCCCAATACTAAGGAATGTCTGTATTTTTATGGTTCTGGAATTTTGAGGGTTGATAATTGCTGGAAACAAATGAGGGCATTGAAATCTTTTGGAAGAGTTTAGATTTTGGTGGGCTCAGCATTGTTTGTAATGGTATCTGACTTCCGCGGTTTAAAGGGAAGAGACTGCTGAACTGGTAGGATGACATAGCAATATCTCGATGCTGCATCTGATACAGTTGTTGGGGGAAACAGTGCCATGATTGATGGGGGATGTAATAATGCCAGATTCCTCTGGGAGAGAATTTTACACTGTCTGATTTCATATCGACAAGGTTTTCTTTTACCTGTGATACAAGATTGCACAGAGTCAACTTGTTGTGGCTTGCCTTGATTTTTTTAATAGTGAGTAGAATGTGATTTTAGGTATTGCGTATCGGAAAACCAGGGAATTAGAATTGTCATAACTGGAGCACATCCACACGTAATTTTTTTTGGGGGGGGGGGTGAGGGTGTCTGAAATTTAAAACCCCAAGTACTGAATTGGAATGCTTTGAATGTTTCTGCCTTAAGACGGAAAGGAAGGTGAGTAGGCAGGATGGGGGAAAGGACAGATTAGGAGAGTCATGTGACAAAATACATGCTGTTTCTCAAACCATATTGAGCTGCTACCTGCTATGCCCCAGCACCCACCTACCTCAGGGTCTCTTGTCTCTTGAAGGACTCAGCATGGTTCAGGCTTTGCCACATGCCAAAAAGTTTAATGGTTTAATGACCATTGGCCATGGACTTGACCAAAGCACCAGGAGATTATCTCTTATATGTGTCGTTTAAAGTTTAGATTTCTAGAGCCTCAATAAATACCATTTAAAATAACAATGACTGGCAGATAGCAACTGGAGCCTAGGTTTATTTTCCATGTCACCTCAAAATTCTTGACACATGATAGACACTCAGCAAATATTACTCAATGAAATGAAGGAAACTGCTGATAAGACAACAGCAGAAAAGAGTGTGGCAATGCACAACCTGTCTCTTGAAGTAAAATGGGGAGGAATAAAGATGCTTTTACCATTGATTGTGATTAGAAGGATCAAACAAATGCGTAAGCCATTTTGATCAATTAATTCGCATCTACTTTTTAGCTGGGACTGGATGTTTCAATGTGAAAGTTTTACTCAAATGTCTTTCATATCTTCATGTAAATGGCACCTCAGTGAATTCCCCCCTCCCAATCCAGCACTTTCTAATCCCTGTTACTGCTTAATTTTTCTTATAATGTTATTTTTTAAAATAATTCTGATTTTTTGAATTTTGTCGTTGTTGAGAATATACACAGCAAATCATACTCCAATTCTGAGCAGCAACTGGGTCCTAAAAGCTTGCAAGCAGCCAGTGAAGATACAATGATTGGTTTCTTTCCATCTGGAGCAAAAGAGAGTGAAGAAAGCCAAGACTCAAGGAAGCAATTAGTCCAAAGGACTAATGGATCACAGGAGCCACAGCCTCCACTAGCATAAGACCAGAAGAACTAGATGGTGCCTGGCTACCACTACCTACTGCTCTGACGGGGATCACAATAGAAGGTCCAAGTTAGAGAGGGAGCAAAATGTAGAACGAAATTGAAATTCAAGTAAATGACCAGACTTATGGGTCTGAGAGAGACTGGAGGAACCCCCGAGACTATGGCCCTTAGACATCCTCCTAACTTGGAACTGAAGCCACTCCAGAGATCACTTTTCAGCTGAATAATAGACAGGCCTATAAATAAACAATAATACCCATGAGGGAAGTGTTCCTTAGAATAATCATCTACATGAGACCAAAAGGACAACAGTGCCCCAGAAGCAAAGATAAGAAGGCAGGAAGGGGCAGGAAAACCAGAAGAATGGAAATAGGGAACTCAGGGTGGTAATGGGAAGAGTGCTGACACATTGGTATTGCTACCAATGTCGTAGAACAATTTGTATATAAATTACTGAAAGGGAAACTAATTTGCTCTGTAAACCTTCACCTAAAGCACGTGCGCGCACACACACACACACAAAATGAATAAACAAACAACAAAAAACCCAACACACACACACACAAAACCCCATACACGAATTCAGCAGTTTCCACACGTACAATTCAGTGACATTGATTACATTCTTCGAGTTGTGCACCCATTTGCACCCTCCTCTTCTGAGTTTTTCCTCCCCCCATTAACATAAACTCATTGCCCCCTAAGACTCCTATCTAATCTTTCTAGTTGCTCTTGTCACTTTGATCCCATATAGATAGTTCTTAGAAGAGCGTAATGCTCAAGACAGACATTATTTACTAGTTAAGCTAGATTATTGTTTGGCTTTAAGAAGAATTCAGGGGATATTTTTGGTTTAAGTTTTAAAGATTATCTCACAGGGCAATAGTTTCAGGAGTTCATCCAGCCTCATGGCTCCAGAAAGTCTGGAGTCCATTCTTATAACGTTTTTCACCAACTAACATGCTGTACATTTTACTTATTTGTTGATTGCCTGTATCCCCATGCCTGACTCTCGTATTAAGCCATGGGAGGGCAGAGATGTTTGTCTTTCTCTTCATTGGTTTATCTCCAACACCAAGAATAATGCCTAACACACAGTAGGTGTCAATTACTACTTGTTTAATGAATGAATAGCAAAAGACCAGTCTACTGGGAGACTTTGTTTTACAGAAAAGGTCAGATGTGTTGGGGATGCCTTGAGTACACACACCACACGTGAAGGAGACAGGGACACCATTTTCTTTCACATGTGTGCCTTACTACTATCGCCTGTTTGAAATCTGGCAAACACCATGAATATGGAAAGTGGCTAAAAGGCAGAGCATATATATCTAAGTCCAGAATAAACACTGTAACTGTGTCCATTAGTGGAAAGGTTAAGACCTTATTTGCCCATCTCGGCTGCCCAGAAATCTCACACTTCATCTTTGTCTTAGTAGATTTCATCTTGGAATGCAAACGCACTTAGTATAAATGGAAAAGCCTGTTCAATATATGAGATATCCACTCTAGGAAGAGAGAGAGCGAGATGAGAGTGAGGGAGACCAACTTAGTATGCATCAGGAATCAGTTAGGTGATTTTAATTTTGGGTTAAGGCAAGTGTCTCCAGCTCTTTCAAGTTAGTTATTTTTGTTTGCATTTCTCTTTGTATAGTATTCCTGTGGGATAGGGCAACGTTTTCTTTTGTACTGTTAGACGTAAGGTCTTCATGAGTCATAGATGTTAAACAGCAGTATTCCTATAAACCACTGTTTTCATCTAAATTAAAATACATTTATCCTAATGCTCCCTGTACGAATAGGTAGGATGTGAACTTTACATGTGTGTATTTATATACTAAACAAAGGCAACCTCCGTAGAAAGCCCCTCTGTTGCATCTAACCTGTTGCTTCCTCTCCTGCCCCTCCCCACCACCCCCAAGTTGGACTTCAAGGACAAAAATAAAATCTCATTCCTTTAATCAAAATCTATGACACAAGAACTCTAGAAAAATGATATGCTTGCAAAGAAGTGGAAAAATAAACAGGGCATCTTTTTTTTCCTTTTCTGCCTTGGAATAGGAGCAGACAGACTTGGCTTCCTAAGGTGATGAGGGATTCTTTCTGGCTTCGGTTTTCTGAGGCATCGGTTCCTTCAAGGCTCCCTTTTAAAGCCACCCTAGTCCAGGTGGGAAAGGTTAACCCGCTTTGGAGGAGGAGCTTGGAGAGGAACACTCCTGGGCATCGGATCAGTTGGTTATTGATGTCACACATTTCCAGCTGCACAAGTGTCCCCGAGCTTTGATAAGAGATTGCTTTTTTTTTTTTTTCTAAAAATGTCCAAATAAATGTCATTTTTCCCTGAGAATGTTGACGGGTTGATGAGTCACCCCAGGAAGGGTGCCACAGAGCAGCGCCAATAAAAATGGACTTGATTCTGTAGAGATGCACTTTAGGCTCTTGATCAGGACCCTTTTAGTCAATGTTACTTATGTGTCAGTTTATTAAAGGCCTTCTGGGAGGCTGATCATTGTTGTTTTAACTGATGTGTCTCTGTCTTTGGCATCGCTGCACGGATGTAGTTATAGCATCGGACCGAGGGAGTATCTGGTCATTTATTATTTACTGATTGGCAAACTTTAAGAGGTAGGGTTGATGTAAAGAGAAGTGGCCCGAAGTGATATGTTTATTAGGAACGCAATAGATGGGGACAGAATTTAGAGCCATTTAAAATGGAATTTTAAACAAGAGAACTAGAGGCTTCCATCCCAGAAAATATGAAAGGAAAATACTTTTTTGTCTTTCTCCTTTTTCCAGCACAAGTTGGTTGTTCTGTAAATATAGCTGAAAAATAGAAAATGAGAGCATGTGTCAGAATATTAGCCAGATAATCAATATTACTAGCTGTATGCAATTTCCTTGGGAACAACCTCAAGTTACCAGGCTGCAATTTCCATTGCTTTAATAAATGCAGTTTGCCTTTATCTAGAAATAGCTGAGCTGATCAACTGCTGAACACTTGCTTATAGTCTGAAGAAGTGGTGTTATTAACTTTAACTTTTGCTTCAAATCTGAAGGTGAAGACTACCTTAGAGATGTAAATATGTATATATACGTATATACATAAATAAAATGGAGCCCTGGTGGCTCAGTGGTTAAAACCTTTGGCTCCTAAGCAAAAGGTCAGTGGTTGGAACCTACCAGTGGCTCCGAGAGAGAAAAGAGCTGGCGATCTGCTCCTGTAAAGATACCTGTCTAGGAAACCCTGCGGGGCAGCTCTATTCTGTTATACAGGGTCACTGTGAATCAGAATCGACTTAGGCAGCACGCAACAACAATATATATATATAGTACACATACACATACACACAGAAAAAAAAGTTTATGTGCTTATTTTATGTAGGCAATGATATGTGTAGGGACATTTTTAGTGTGGGCAGATAAACATCCACACCACAATGCCTATTTTAGTAAATGTATTTTAGATATACATTCATGAAACGTATGTTGATAAAGGGCAGAAAAAAGCCGCCCTCTGGATCAGATGTCTCGCAGGCATCAGAGAATATTGCCTTCAGCTTTCTGCCCTTAAATTGGGGGAAGGCATTCCAAGATGTCATAAATAAATAAATAACATTTGCTGTTGTTTATAAATCAATTAATTTGTAAGTTGAAAGGTCATGCAAAATATTTAGAGATTTCCGAGGCAGCTATCAAGCTGAACCACGCAGCACCAGCAGCAGCTGTCAGGACTGTGCTCCCTCTCGGCGCTCAGCTGTGCGTCGCTGGGTATTTTCTGCCTGGAACGGGTGACCGCTTGATTAGTCGCTACTGGGTTTTGTTCAAGGGAGAGCTCTGCATGGTTGCATTTTAACACCTTCTCCACTAAGCAGGAGGCCAGCACAGGGTGCTAAATTCCTGTCTGTGGCTGTCTGTGAAATAAATCTGTGTGTTGTGCAGTTCCAAGCTGTCAGCAGTGGTTTGCCCTGATGGGCCCCTGAAAGGAGTTTCCTTTCGGTCTGTGGAACAGTGAGCAGCCACTAGGGAGCTGTCTTTAGCTCATATTTCAGAGTTAGCTCATTAGACCAATAACAGGCAGCAGACACTCTCTTCAACATATTCACAAAGTTATATTATGAGAAGGGAAAAAAAAAAATGCCAGGGCCAGACAATGCTAATATTCCGTTTCCCCTTCTCTTCTATACCAGCCTAGATAGGAGACAGGGGGCCTCCGTGACCTCAGGCTCCCCTCCCTTCCAGGTTTCCCGCCTATTTGCCTTTCTGATGTGTGGCCTATCTCTGTGACAAGTTTATTTATGAAAGCAAAGTTTCTTCCCTTCCTGGCTAGGCAGTATCTCTCATCCATTTTCTCTGTTCCTGCTTCATAGGAGTCTTAGCCAACAGTATCTGAAGTGGAGGGCGTCCAGTGAAATGAGTATTCCATGTTCTGGCTTCTCTTGCTTGTTCTTTAAATGCATGTTTTTCCTCTTGGCTCTAGGATGTCGGCAATATTCTCAGATATTTATGTGAGATTCATGAAATGAAGCCAGTAACTAAATTTCTGAGTGGGGTGTTTCCCTGCAAAGCTGTTTGTCTCTGGCCCTCTACTTAACTGCAAACATTCCAGAATTTCTATACCTCTAGGCTTCGGCCGTGATTGGCAAACGATTGCTAGACTATACCACATGGATGCCATTTACAGAGAATCTAGGAAGCCTTTAATTTGGGGGCAGTATTTCTTAGAGAAGTCAAGCAAGGATCATAGCTGGGAGAAGTGAAACTAGTCGATAACCCAGGTTGCCAGAACTCCCTACCAATGTTTGCATTTCAGTAAATGATTTCCACTTTTTAGATGAGCATTTCTGTATTAAATACTTCAAAATAATTTTAAAACTCAAATTCTTTTTGGATGATGGATACTAAGTACATGCTTGCTTTATTATGTCTGCAGTTATTTGTCATTATGATGTGTGATCTGATTTGTGTCTGGTAATGCTAGTTTTACGGTTATGCATAGATCTGCCTTAAGAATTCCCTGGTGCTCACTTGTATGGAACATGCTGAATATGTTCATACTTGGCTTTAGCACGAAGGTGATTGATTCTCTTCTTTCTGAAAAATAAAAAACTCGGGCAAAGTGAGTTCAGCCATTGTCAAGTTAACTCAAGGAAAGGGATAGAAAGAACAAAATAACTTTTTATTTTTTGTTTTATGACAAATTCAGACGCCCACTCCATGTGTTATAATTTTTTTTTTCTTTTCACTCATGGATAACTTAAAAATGGCTCAAGTTGAAATTTTCCATGTGTCCAGGAAAGCTCCTGGGACTTCTGAGGATATGTAGGCAGGAAACACTTCAGAATATATAAGCAATCAAAAATTTGTTTTCAGTTTATGAGCATACTGTATAAAATACCTCAAACTTTTTGCTTACAATTTTATACACATATAATGTAATGTTGTTTTTACTTCTTTTTTTCTTTTTGAGGGGAATGATAAACAGGACCAAGAACAGTTTGGCTATTACACAGTTAACTATGTATTTGTATATAATAATAAAATAAAAAATAATGTATTTCTATATAGAGTAACTTATTTTTTCTGTTTAGTTTCTAAGAAAACAAACGCTTGGCTATGAAGAGCAGAAATGATGTAGTATTGCTCATTTAATATCGGTATTAAAATTTCAGGCAAATGGAAAAAGTAAAATGTGAAACCTTAATTCTTATCCTAACCTGCACTTTTCAGTAGAAGATTCTTCCATATTAATGATGGTGATCTCAGTGAGTATTTTTGGTGGTTAACCAAGTTGATGTTCTGAATGCCTGTCTGAGCCCTGGGTACCACCTCAGTCTGTCTCTCTGTGGCACCAAGACATTGCCTTTTCGCTCTTAAATAGTAGTTTCAACATTAATTTAATGGGCAGAGAACATGAACTCATCAGGTCCTTCTCAATTGAAACTTCACAGAGTGGTAAAGGAAAAGCGTGTTTTGTAGCATTACTGGTCAAATGCAGGACAGAAAGACTGTGAAGGAAGCTGCAGGGAAAAAAAAGAAAAAGAAAAAAATGTGTGAATGCAGATGTTACGCACACTGTAGTTTTCTGTAGACTTTCAAAGGATGGGCCTTGTACTTACAGCTGAGAGAAAAGCATTAGAAAGCTTCCCTGCCTCCTGTTTTCTGCTGTAAATGCTGCTTTGTGAAAATAGACCCACACCCATGTAGCACTTAAGTCCATCTTGTACGCAATTTGTGAAAACTAATATTGACCTCTAAGATCTCCCAGGCCCTGCTGGTAGTGATGATAGCGTTGGAATTGGGGACAGAGTCTCCCAAGTGGATTCAAATATTAGCCTCTGTGAACAGCCCAAATGTAGGACATTTAAAACGATTTCACTTGGAAACTATGCAGAGATAGCTTCTTTTTCAGGGAAAAACACTGAGACATCTGGTAACATTAATTTTTTTTAGAGAAACCTGCAATGCCATACCTTTTAATGTGCATAGCTGGGCCTAGGTACATACATGGGAACAGCTTTCCTCATATGTGTGTGTGTCTGTGTGTGTGCAGAAAGTTGTAAGAATATGGAAAAGTGATGATCCTTTAGGGCTTAAGATCGGAGTCTGATCTAGGAGTCCAGGGTGATCCCAATCTTTCAGCCTAGCTCCCACTCTTC
Organism: Elephas maximus indicus; assembly: GCF_024166365.1. Classification (NCBI taxonomy): domain Eukaryota; kingdom Metazoa; phylum Chordata; class Mammalia; order Proboscidea; family Elephantidae; genus Elephas; species Elephas maximus. The sequence continues at coordinate 47,611,494 of NC_064840.1, forward strand.
AATTTGAAGGCCCTGTACGGCCACGATGCAGGGGTCTACAAGTCTTAGTATCTTTTAGACTTGTCCACACTTTCAACATCACCCTTTCTGCAGCCTGGACGTGTGCTTTTGTTTTCTAAATGGAGCTGTTCGAGTTTCTGCCCATTTCTTTACATAACTGTTTTTAGCAATATGACCGTGGATTAGAAGACTGGGGGGGAAAAAAAAAGCCCTCAAATGAAGTAGAGAAGAATAAATAGTAAATAACAACATTGGCAGAAAAACTTTATGGCTTCTGAAAGGGCATGGATACCAAAGTGAATCACATTTTGTGAATGGGGAATACCAGAGGCCACAGGGAATGCTCAGGGACTTGCTCACGGTCTCGGGTGAGTCAGTGTGGATGGCAGGACACAAACCCTGGCGTCCTGTCAGCTCACAAAAAGGCCAAGTGTTCTCTGCATGACTCAGTCATTTAAAACTTCAATGATGGGAAGTGATGGAACAGATCACAGAACAAACCCTTCGTGAAGAAACGTGTCTCAAAAGAGCAAGGATCAACAGCATTTCTCTCTCTCTTTTTTTTTTTTTTAATAATTTTTATAGTGCTTTAAGTGAAAGTTTACAAATCAAGTTAGTCTCTCACACAAAAACCCTTATACACCTTGCTACACAGTCCCAATTACTCTCCCCCTAATGAGACAAATTGTTTGTGTAATGAGACAGCCTGCTCTTTCCCTCCACTCTCTCTTTTCGTGTCCATTTAGCCAGCTTCTAACCCCCTCCACCCTCTCATCTCCCCTCCAGGCAGGAGATGCCAACATAGTCTCAAGTGTCCACCTGATCCAAGAAGCTCACTCCTCACCAGCATCCCTCTCCAACCCACTATCCAGTCCAATCCATGTCTGAAGAGTTGGCTTCGGGAATGGTTCCTGCCCTGGGCCATGGGGTCCTTCCAGTCTCAGTCAGACCATTAAGTCTGGTCTTATGAGAATTTGGGGTTTGCATCCCACTGCTCTCCTGCTCCCTCAGGGGTTCTCTGTTGTGTTCCCTGTCAGGGCAGTCATTGGTTGTAGCGGACATCATCTAGTTCTTCTGGTCTCAGGATGATGTAGTCGCTGGTTCATGTTGCCCTTTCTGTCTCTTGGGCTCATAATCGCCTTGTGTCCTTGGTGTTCTTCATTCTCCTTTGATCGAGGTGGGTTGAGACCAACTGATGCATCTTAGATGGCTGCTTGCTAGCATTAAGACCCCAGACGCCACTCTTCAAAGTGGGGTGCAGAATGTTTTCATAATAGATTTTATTATGCCAATTGACTTAGATGTCCCCTGAAACCATAGTCCCCAGACCCCTGCCTCTGCTACACTGGCCTTCGAAACATTCAGTTTATTCAGGAACTTCTTTGCTTTTGGTTTAGTCCAGTTGTACAGCATTTCTCTTTACGTCATACTTCATTTCTCCTTGAGAATATTTGTTAAAGGCTTCTGTGTTATTCCATGCTGTTGTTGGGTACTGTTGAGTCGATTCTGACTCATAGCAACCCCATGTGACAGAGTAGAACTGCTCCAAAAGGTTTCCTAGGTTGTAATCTTTACGGAAGAAGATCTCCAGGTCTTTCTCCCAAGGAGCTGCTGGGTAGGTTCAAACTGCCAACCTTTCGGTTAAGCAGCTGATCACTTAACTATTGTGCTAGCAGGGCTCCTTCTGTATATTAATTCAGTTTATTTTTTTTTGCCACTGTGGCTTTCTGGAGAGACTTGCTTCTCTTCCATAACGAAGAGAAAAACTTATTTATCCCTTCTAGTGAGGAAGACTGTGCTCTTATCTCCAGCCAGATAAGGGTAAGAGCACAAAGATGGAGACAGAGGTGTTTTCTGATGGTAATTACATTGGGTTTGTGGACTGAACAGGGTAGTACTCTGTTCATATTGCCGAATTTCATGACCTGTAGAGGGGGAAAGAAATTACTCTGCTTCTGGAGAGTCACTACTCAGAAGTTAAAATATTATTTTCAGTCCCTTGGAAATGGAGAAATGAGGATTTGGCAGTATGCCATGTCCCAGAAAAGCTAACATCAGCCTTGCTAGTAGGTTTCTGACTTTTTCTGGGCACTGGCAATGAGATGATGTCAAGGAAGGGTAACTAACTAGACAATGTCATTTTCTGATCAGGAAGTATATGGGAAATTGTTTATTGAAAAACCAACTCATAGGGAACAATGTAACAGAAAAAAACTTATATCCATGAAGATGTTCCCTACATTGCTTATTATCTAGAATAGCAAAGACATGAACAATTTATTTCAGAAGAGGGATATAACTAAGGAAAAGATAACACTATTATACAACCATTAAAAATAATTTGGACGCTGTCTAGCAATGTGGGAAAGTGTTTAGTGAGAAAATAAAATATATATCGTAGACACACTGATTACTACTCTGTAAAATGTACCTGCATATGTATATGCAAGAAGCAGAGAGCATAAAATAATCGGTGGTTAGGTATACATCCAAGAAAAGCCCCTTGCCGTTGAGTCGATTCCGACCCATAGCGACCTTATAGGATACAGTGGAACTGCCCCATATATAGTGATTATATATCTGAACCTTTCTTTTCTTTTTCACTTTTATTTTCCATTTCTAATATAATTATAATTAATGTTCCCAAGAAGGATCATCTGGATCAGTTTGTTTTCTAAATTATGGTAAGTATATATATTGCTGACAGTGAAGAGGACTTGAAACACTTACTGATAAAGATCAAAGACTACAGCCTTCAGTATGGATTACACCTCACCATAAAGAAAACCAAATTCCTCACAGCTGAACCAATAAGCAATATCATGATAAATGGAGAAAAGATCAAAGTTTCAAGGATTTCATTTTACTTGGATCCACAATCAACACCCATGGAAGCAACAGTCAAGGGACATATTGCATTTGGCAAATCTGCTGCAAAAGACCTCTTTAAAGTAATGAAAAGCAAAGATGTCACTTTGAGGACTAACGTGTGCCTGATCCAAGCCATGATATTTTCAATTGCCTCATATATACGTAAAAGCTGGACGATGGATAAAGAAGACCAAAAGAATTGATGCCTTTGAGTTAGTGTTGGTGAAAAATATTGAACACACTGTGGACTGCCAGAAGAACCAATGAATCTGTCTTGGAAGAAGTACAACCAGAGTGCTCCTTAGAAGTGAGGATGGCGTGACTTTGTCTCACATACTTTGGACATGTTATCAGGAGGGCCAGTCCCTGGAGAAGGACATCATGCTTGGTAAAGTAGAGGGTCAGCAAAAAAAAGGAAGACCCTCAAAGAGTTGGGTTGATTGACATAGTGACTGCAATAATGGGCTCAAGCATAGCAACGACTGTGAGGATGGTGTAGGACCAGGCAATGTTTTGTTCTGTTGTACATAGTGTCGCTATGAGTTGGAACTGACTTGATGGCACCTAACAACAACAACAAGCATATATATATGTATCAAAACATTTGCTATTTCAACTTTTCTCCATATATAATTCAGTGACATTAATTATGCTCATCATGTTGTAAAATCATCACCACTATCCATTTCCATAATTTTCAAACACTCTTAACAGAAGCTCAGTGTTTCCTAAGCAATGGCTCCCTCTTTCCCCCTCGCTTCCACCCCTGGTAACCACTAACAAACTTTGGTATCTATACATTTGCCTATTTGGATTAGTTATATGATGACTTGTCCTAGAAATGCTTGCGTGTTGCTGTGATGCTGGAAGTTATGCCACTGGCATTTTAAATACCAACAGGGTCACTCATGGTGGACAGGTTTCAGCTGTGCTTCCATACTTACACAAACTAAGAAGAAGGACCTGGTGGTCCTTATGAATAGCAGTGGAACATTGTCTGATGTAGTGCAGCAAGATGAGCCCCAGGTTTGGAAGGCACAAAAAATATGACTGAGGAAGAGCTGTCTCCTCAAAGTAGAGGCAACCTTAATGACATGGATGCAGTCAAGCTTTTGGAACCTTCATTTGCTGATGTGGCATGACTCAAAATAAGAAGAAAACAGCTGCAAGCATCCATTAATAATTGGAACATGAAATGTATGAATCTAGGAAAATTGGAAATTGTCAAAAATGAAATGGAACACATAAAGATCAATACCCTATGATGAAATGGACTGGTATTGGCCATTTTGAAGCAGACAATCATATGGTCTACTATGCTAGGAATGACAAATTGAAGAGAAATGGCATTGCATTCATCGTCAAAAAGAACATTTCAAGATCTATCCTGAAGTACAACACAGTCAGTGATAGGATAATATCCATACACCTACAAGGAAGACCAGTTAATATGACTATTATTGAAATTTTTGCACCAACCACTAGGGCCAAGGATAAAGAAATTGAAGATTTTTGCCAATTTCTGCAGTTCGGAATTGATCAAACATGCACTCAAGATGCATTAATAATTACCAGTGATTGGAATTCGAAAGTTGGAAACAAAGAAGAAGGACTGGTAGTTGGAAAATATAGATTTAGTGATAGAAATGATGCTGGAGATCACGTGATAGAATTTTGCAAGACCAACAACTTGTTCATTGCAAATACCTTTTTTCAACAACATAAATGACAACAATACATGTGGACCTCACCGAATGGAAAACACAGAAATCAAATCAATGATCTCTGTGAAAAGAGACAATGGAAAACTCTATATCATAAGTCAGAACAAGGTCAGGAGCCATCTGTGGAACAGATCAATTGCTCCTATGCGAGTTCAAGTTGAAGAAAAGAAGAACAAGTTCATGAGATCCAAGGTACAACCTTGAGTATATCCCATCTGAATTTTCAGACTTTCTCAAGAATCGATTTGATGCACTGAGCACTAACAACTGAAGACCATCATATATAAAGCAAGAGGTCATTAAAAAGAAAGCAAAGGCAGAAAAGACCAAAATGGATGTCAGAAGAGACTCTGAAAGTTGCTCTTGAATGTAGAGTAGATAAAGTGAATGAAAGAAAAGATGACGTAAAAGAGCTGAACAAAAATTTCAAAGGGTGAATCGAGAAGATAAAGTATTATAATGAAATGTTCAAAGACCTGGAGTTAGAAAACCAAAAGAGAAAAACATGCTCGCATTTCTCAAGTTGAAAAATCTGAAGAAAAAATTCAAGCTTCGAGTTGTTATAATATTGAAGGATTCTATCAGGAAAATATTGAACGACACAGGAGGCACCAAAAGCAGATGGAAGGAATACGCAGAGTCACTGTACCAAAAAGAATTGGTTGCCATTCAACCATTTTAGGAGGTAGCATATCATCAAGAACCAATGCTACTGAAGAAAGAAGTTCAAGCTGCACTGAAGATATTGGCAAAAAACAAGGCTCCAAGAATTGATGAAATATCAATTGAGATGTTTCAACAAACGGATGCAGCCAGCTACCTGGCCAATTGAGTGGAAGAGATCCATATTTTTACCCATTCCAAAGAAAAGTGATCCAAAAGAATGCAGAAATTATCAAACAATATCATTAATATTAAACACGAGTAAAATTTCGCTGAAGATCATTCAAAAGCAGTTACAGCACTACATTGATGGGGAACTGCCAGCAATTCAAGCCAGATTCATAAGAGGATATGGAACCAGGGATATCATTGCTAATGTCAAATGGATCATGGCTCAAAGTGGAGAATACCAGAAAGATGTTTACCTGTGTTTTATTGACTATGCAAAGGCATTCAACTGTGTGGATCATAACAAATTATGGATACCATTGTGAAGAATGGGAATTCCAGGACACTTAATTGTGCTCATGTTTGTTGTTCAAACAGAAAAAGGGAATACTACCTGATTTAAAGTCAAGAAAGGTATGTATCAGGGTTATATCCTTTCACCATACTTGCTCAATCTGTATGCTGAGCAAATAATCCAAAATGCTGGACTATATCAAGGAGAATGTGGCATCAGGATTGGAGGAAAACTCATTAACAATCTTTGATACACAGAGGACACAACCCTGCTTGCTGAATGTGAAGAGGACTTGAAACACTTACTGATGAAGATCAAAGACCACAGCCTCACATTAGAAAAAAAAAAAAAATCCTGACAACTGGACCAATAAACAACATCATGATAAATGGAGAAAAAATTGAATTGTCAAGGATTTAATTTTACTTGGCTCCGCAATCAATGCCCACGAAAGCAGCAGTCAAGAAATTAAGCAATGCATTGCACTGGCCAAATCTGCTGCAAAAGACCTCTTTAAAGTGTTAGAAAGCAACGATGGCAATTTAAGGATTAAGGTGTAGGTGACCCAAGCCATGGTGTTTTCTATCACCTCATAAGCATGAGAAAGCTGGACAATGAATAAGGAGACCAAAGAACTGAAGCCTTTGAATTACGTGTTGGAGAAGAGTATTGAATATACCATGAACTGCCAGTAGAACAAACAAATCTGTCTTGGAAGAAGTATAGCCAGGATGTTCCTTAGAAGCAAGGATGGCACAACTTTATCTCACATACTTTGGACTTGTTATCAGGAGCAACCAGTCCCTGCAGAACAACATCATGCTTGGTAAATTAGATGGTGAGAGAAAAAGAGGAAGACCCTCCGTGAGATGAATTGACACAGTGGCTGCAATGATGGGCTCAAGCATAGCAAGGATTGTGAGGATGGAGGAGGACTGGGCAATGTTTTGCTCTGTTGTACATAGGGTCACTATGAGCCAGAACTGACCCGACAGCACCTAACAACAACAGAAAGTGTTAACTTTTTATTTGCACTCTGGACTTCTCTGTGCCCAACAATGTTCAATTCAGCCCTTTGTGAAAACAAGTCTTTCTCCTGCAGAAAGACAATATTTCCTTGCTTTGTGAAGGAACCAGGATAACAATGGAGACATATTACATGGAGGTCCTACCATCTCAATAGCCTCAGTGAATTTTAAGATGGCGAATTAAATTTATTACTACTTTGGGCAAGACTCACGCTTTGAGCCACTGCTTGTCCAATGGTCCTATTTCTAGTATAATTTTAAACTCTTTCCATAAAAAAAAAATACACAGCACACTCTATCTCTAATATATAAAATAGCCCCACTGTTCTTTAGCATCCAAGTAAATGCTTAACAATATTCCATGGGCTTTTCCATGACCTGGGAAGAAAGCACCCATTAGCTAAAGAAAAAGGAATCTTGTGCTTTTTGCTATTGAACTTGTGTTTCTGGGCAGATGATTCTTCTCTGTGCCTCAGTTATCTTCTTCAAGTCTCTTATCTACCTCAAAGGAATACTGACAACCTCATGGGACTGTTGTGTATGATCCCATTGTTCTAGATAAATGAGAAATTAAAGATAATTCCATTTTACTCTTTATGAATAGGCTCTGTGTTACGGGGTCACGTAGGACTTCGTTTGAGCTACAACACCCATCTCTCAGCCCTGGTTTTGAAGCTACCATTTGGAATGTTGAGAGGTTTAAGTGCTTTTTAGAGGATTGTAGTGCTTAAAAAATGACATTTTTAATTTTGGTAGAATAGTTTCTATAGGCAATGTTATATAAGGGACCACTTTGCTTTTAGCCCTATATCGATAACGAATGAATGAACCCACTGCCATTGAGTCGATTCTGACTCAGAGCGATCCTATAGGACAGAAGAGAACTGCCCCATATGGTTTCAAGGAGTACCTGGTGGATTCGAACTGCTGACCTTTTGGTTAGCAGCTGTAGCTCTTAACCATTACACCACTATATCAAAAAAAAAAAAAAAATATCAATAGCTAAGGTAATTTGCACTTTGAGTACAGTTTGGAAGTGAGGTATCAATACATATACTGATAAAATTCTACCCTGTCAATTTTCCTTGTAGTAATTTTGCCAGTTGAATGCTGGTAAGACAGGTCATTCACTGGAGTTAAAACTGTGTTCCAGGAAAAATTAATGTGAGAGAATTTATAAGTGTTAAAACTAATAGTAACAACAAACTCTGCATGTAGATTTCATTTTTATTAGTTTTAAAGACCCCCCTCCTTTAAAAAAAAATTTTTTTTTTTAACATAGCACCATTGTCCTAAGGCCTTTGGGCGTGTAGAAAGTACCAATTCAACAATTAAAGGACACCTGGAAGCTACAAAGTCCTCAGCACAGTGGTAGGAAAAAGCCTCTCCTAACGAGATGGAAAACAAAGATGAGGGAGTTCCAGAGACAAAGAGCTGCAGTGCAAACTGCACCTGCCCCCCTGAGACTCAAAACATTCGCTGGCGAGAGCACTTGGGTTAATCCCTAATTGTTCTCTTGGTGCTTCGCCAGAGAGGTGATTTTTCAGAAGAAGCTGTAATGGTTCAGATCAGAGGACTTGTGAACTCAGTGGTGGGGATGGTCAGTAAGGTTTCGTTCTCAGGACAAGGCTTGTAGCAATTCCAACCATCACCTGGAGTCTGCTCCTGGGAAGCTGGGGAGTGTGGAGGCAGGGGCCGCCCTCCGCAGGCCTGCACTGACCACACCATATTCTAAGAACTTCTTCATCATTGACTATGCAGGCTCCTGTCCAGTGCACTGAACACCTCTGGGGCTGTTTCTTAGAGTGCTTCTCATTCCAGCCTGCACTGGCCTGTGGTCAGGGCTGCCCCCCACACCACCTGTGCTCACCATAGAAATAGAGGCAGCAATCTCCACCTCCCTGAAGCAGTACCTGATTGCCAGAGTTCAAGCGTGGGAGATTTATTATTCGCTGCTGCTTTAACCACCTATCAGTAATTGTAAATGACGTTCACCCACCTTTTTTAGGGAGAGGGTTGAGAATAGTGGGAAATGATGGAGGTATCAGAGCAATTCTGAAAATTCTCCATCACAGAAAACAACTGAATTGCAGCGATTGAAGAGATATGGGGAAGAAGAGCAAGTAGAAGTAGGACATTCGGCTCTCTTCTAAAAGGGCCTGGAACTTTCTGGCTACTTCTAGGTTTGCCTAAAGGCTCAGTGTCTGAGGATAGACTATACCATTTAGGTACCTATCACATATGTCACTCAACCCTTACAGCTCCAGTGTTACTCAAGTCTTCGGGAGACTTGAAGACTGGGAGAGTGGAGCAACTCAGAATTGTCTCTTAGAGCCTAGGCTTGGACCGTATTCCTTTTCCCCGTGACCAATCAGGGACTTTCTTTGTTCTCTGGGCTCCTTGTCTGTAAAATGAGCATGAGAGCGGGGATGAGCCCTCCCTAGATGAAAGCTGTCTGAGAACTGTCCTGGGGCATGGCTTCTTTTAGCCATCTGCTCTCCTGACCAAAGCTGGCTTACCCATTGGCTTCTAGATCGAATCCATGACTAAAAGCAGCCGCGTTCTGACTTTAGAAGCACTCCACACCCAGGGGGAGTGGCGCAGCCCATTATTACCCTCATTATTTATTTCTCACCCAGCACTCCAAAGCCTGCAAGGGAAAGAAGTATAAATCCCTCCACATTTCAATCCTGCAATATTTACTCCAAGCCCGAGCCTCTGCCTGTTAATGTTCTCTCTAAGGAGTTCCACTTGCTTTGAGGCAAGTACCATGGGGAGGTATAACACAAAAGGGAAAAGGAGGCAGAGAACTGCGCAGACCTGGGCTTTGCTGGAGAACTCGGGCTGTCATAATTTACACACCTTGCCTAATGCGCAGCACATGTCTCGGATACAAAAGGTATTCAGTAGACAGGGCGCTGTCTTCTTCGCAGTGGGCCTGCTGTGAGTGTGTCAGCAATATTGTTAACGATGACAAAGTAGTTCATCAATAATTTTTTTCCTAACACCCTATCCAAGAACCGAACAACAAAATAAAATCTATCTCCCATCAAGCCCAGCTTTCTATGCCATCCTACCCCCCAACAGACTTTTTCATGTAACCTTAGGCAATGAGGCCACAGGCTCAGCCTCCTGGTGGTGGGCTGGGGCCTTGGTCACAGCTTTCAGGCAGGTGGCCTTGTAGCCCTATTTTCTTTTTTCTGAACACTTCATTTGCTTCATCTGTGCTAAAGCTGAAGTCCCTGGATAGTGTAAACAGTTAACATGCTAGGCTGCTAACCAAAACGTTGGAGGTTTGGGTCCACCCAGAAGCACCTCAGAAGAAAGCCTGGTGATCTACATCCAATGAATCAGCCATTGAAAACCCTATGGAGCACAGTTCCATTCTGACACACGTGGAGTCTCCATGAGTCAGAGTCAACTCCATGGCAACTAGTTTGTTTGTTTGGTTTGGGTTAAGCTAAAGTTGGGTGATACTGAGGTCCTTCTGGCCCTAAGACCTTAAAAAAAGGAAGCACTCTTACTTCTCATATTAATAGTAGCGAGTTCAGTTTATTTCAGCTCAATTTTATCTCTCATACTTTGTATTTCTGGTGTTCACATGTGAAAAGCGCTGTTAGGATCTAGAGGCTGCCTGGGGAGGGGGGTATAGGCATGAAGAGTGAAAAGATGTAGAGCAACTTTTTAAACAGCTTTAAATAAATTTATTTTCTTTTGTTCATGTTCCATGTACAATGGAGAATGATTAGTAAAACCTATAAATATCTTATGGAAAAAAATCACCTATAAGCCTATCAACTAGGAATAGGCACTAATAACATCCGATAAGTACGCCTCCATATATCTATTTAGCTAGATTTCTTTTCACCGACTTCTTTTCCTTCTTCTTCCCTCTCTCCCTCAATATATGCCTTTTTTTTTTTTTTTTAAAGGTAGGAGCTAATCTTATAAGACACTAACCCTGTTTACTTTAGCTTCCCCTCTGTTTCTGGGTGAAGAGCGTGGCAGGATTTGGCAGGAAAGCAGGCCCTTTGAGGGTTCAGTAAACCATTGGCTAGCACACTGTTTTATTAGATCTCTGAGAATATGTTTTCTTATGTGATTTTTGGTGCCCCAAATGCCATGTGGTTTCTTCACATGCTAGAAAGCATAATGTGAAGCAAGCATTATAGCTTAAGTTTATATTAGCCATTAGGGCCCTTCCCCGAGATAAATCTGACTTTTTATCCAACCTTCTCCCTCTTATTCGACTTCACCGCTCACTTCCCACAGCACAACCATTTGGGCTTATCCACCTTTATGGGGTTAGTGCCTCTGTTGGTATTTTTGCAGTTGTCTTGTGCCTGTTGATTGTCGTTGGGTAAAGAATAAATACCTGGCTAATGTCCATAGGGAAGAGCACTTTGCAAATTTATTTTTCCTTTTGTTTATATTTCAGTTCCAAAAGCTCAAGGTTAGTTTGCTTAACTAATGCACTGTCTCTTGATCACAGGTGTCCCCCTATGACAGAGCTGTCTGGGTTTGACTCCCTGGTGTGACATTCAAGACTGCTAGAATGTACACATCCTTATGAAATACTAACAATTCCATTTATTAGGGGTTACAGTACCAAGGTACAGTCAGTTGATTAAAGAAGCAAATGAATAGTACATTTATTTATGTGTCAACAGAGGCTACTTACTGAATTCAACTTATTTTCCTCCTACATTAGCACTGCTGTGCATTGCTGGTGTCTAATTCCAGGCTGTGAACGCGCAGACAATAGGGACCATGTCTCTACGTCTTTCACAAGATTTAGCACTAGACCCAAAATATGTTTGTGCTTCATAAATGCTACTTGGTGATGTTGATATGATGGTGTAGCTAGCATTTTTCTTGCTTTGTCAGTTGGGCAAGCCAAAAATGTGGTGCCTGGTGGCAAACCGTATGCAACATCCCTGGTTTCTTTCCCTTGACAGCATAAAGCAGTGATGCCAAACAGAAGGCTGGATCTGTCCCAAGTCACCAATAGTGGCACTGATTTGGGAGTATGGGCTCAAAATGCCAGACTCTCATTGAGTGTAATTTAGGAGGTTCCAGGACTCCAGAAATTTACTGGGACAATAAAATTGTGATTTATGCAGTTTTCATGGCCTTTTTATAAATTTTTGGCTGCTTGGTGGTTCTCTGCCATGGTATGAAGACCCATTGTCTTTGAGTCACTGGTGCTGCTGTTGCTGGTCCCAAAGGTAAGTGAATTGGCAGAACTTCCATTTCAGAGACTTTGTTTAGATGTTATAGTCCAAATGCAGAAGGGTCTTGATCCAGACAGCTGGGACTGGAGAAATTTAGGGGGAGATGAGCGATGAAGAAAAAGATGAGGAAATAGAGAATTCCTAAAAAATGGAATGGTAGAAGAACTAGACAGAGAAGAACAGGCGGGAAGACTGAATATGACAAAAAGGAAGAGGGAAAAGGAGAGGAGAAAGTCTCATGGAAGAGAAAAGGTGATGGCATGGGGGAGGTTTGGGAAGATTGCAGGCAAAGGAAAAAAAAAAGGAAACTTCAGAGATAGAGAACATGAAAGAAAGCAGAAGATATGTAGCAAAAAGAAAGAGGAAATTGAAAACCCAGATGTGGAGGACTAAGTCTGCAGAGGGGAGAAAAGGAAAGGGATGGAAAAAGAATATAGAAAAAAAAAAGTCCTCTTTGAGGGAGATAAATACAGCTTTAGTCCTACGAGATTTTACATGCAACAAGCCGCATTTGTAAGCTGACTCCAGAAAGAGAGAGCTGGGAAGTAAAAGATATACTTTTAGCTGATGAGTTTTTAAAAAGATTCTTTATTTACATTGTTACTGGCACCAAAACCCACGGAATGCAGACCAAATCATCACAGAAAGGCATTTTGAGGAGAAGAAAATAGACAAAAATGATTGTTGCAATAGATTGTTTTTTCCTTTTCCGTTTCGGAAACAATTTAATAACAATTTGGCTTTGATGCTTTTATTTATTTTGCTCCCTCTTCTCAAAGGCCTGTGGGCTACATGTCTGTTTTGCTTGCCTGTTAGCATCGTTTGTTTACAACCAAGGCGGAACCTAATCTTTTACTTTTCTCTAGAATACTGAGTTTCTTTCTTTCTTCTTCAGCTCTTCTACAAGAAAATGGCTGTGTGTCCATCTTCTGTTTTCTTGAAAAGTTTTTCTTCCCCTATTACTCTGTGGCGCTGATAAGTGGGACCCGCTATTTGTTTATTCACAGAAAGATGGTGGTGACGATTGCATTTCCTGTATTGTGAAATCTGAACTCATCTGCGCCCTTGTTAACGAGATATCAATCTTTTGTGTAATGCCAGGTAGTGCGCTTAATTGCCCTCTTGTAATGTGTTATCCCTGAGATGATAATTTGAGTTATTTCTTTGTTAACCTTTACACAGCCAATAACAAATTAAACATCATTATCTGAGTTTAAAATAGGCTGTAAATCTCAAAGCCCTGGTAAAACTCAGACACTTACAGCCGTGGAGTCATAAAATGACGTTAAATGACACTCTGAAACCCAACCCAGAAAGTACTAGAAGTAAATGGGAAGAAGGCAGAACATCACCAAAAGATGTTTACATGGAATCTTCCACTGTGTATGCAGAGACAATTCTGCTTTAACCTTACCATTTAAAATGCACTTTCTTAATCTTTCCTTATATTGTACGTGTGCCCTTCAAGCCTGGACGTTCCTTCTTCATGTATTGCTGGAAATACTGCAAGGAAGCTCAAGTTTTGCCTCTGTTTGTGAAGTCAATATCACTCACTTTTTATACTGACATCCTTGTCTGTCTTTTTTTTACATCCATTGTCTAAACCACTCACTTAGTCACTCAATTCTTTTCTTTTTCTTCCTACTGCCTGATGTTGTGAGTGATATCTCCCTCATGACAGCGAGAGCTTCTTGTGAGTAGGCTCATGTCTCATCCCTATTTACATAGTAGGAGTCCTGGGATATCACTGAATGGAAGGTTTCTAGGTTCTGTCCAGTCACACCAGTGATGATGATGGTGGTTAGGAGGGTGAGGAGCTATGGGGAAGAAGATAAAATAAGAATGCACAGGAAACAACTCTTAAAACCAACATTGCTGTCCTTTCAGGTTTGTTTTAAAACTAGCTTTCCAGAATCACAGCATATTAGAACTAAACCGTATCAGCTGAAGACCGTAGAAAGAAAAAATGAGTTGTAGAGCAGGCTAGAATTCAGACTTCTGGGCCCAAATTTGAATGCTCTTCCTACTATCCCCCATGTCAGATGGAGATAGTTAGAATGGTTCTATTTGATTTAAAAAATGTTTTAAGATTGTATAAACAATGGTGATAATCTGAGGGAGTGTAGCTCTGGGACCTACCAACCTCAGAGGAATGCAACCACGGCATGAAATAGAGTGTATTTTAGCATGGAATGGATAGGACTAGAAGGGAGTGGGTTGTGTAACACAACCTGGGAGTTCTGTTCCAGCCGTACAGTTCCCAGGATTCCTGGCGAGGTGGCACACCATCACCAATCACCACAGCCTCCTGTGTATTCATGACCTGCTTGGAACACAAAATCTTGGCTCATTGAAAATATTTTCAGTTTTATAGCAATTATTGGTTTTCACATTTTTTTTTCCTTTTCTTGAAGAGGTTTTATTCTGAATTTTACCTTTTTCCTAAAAATAGTGCATTTGGTCAACATTTTAATATTTATTAGCACATCATGACACATGATATTCTCCTGAAATTTTTTAAATCTCCATTTTAGCTGAGGTTAAATTCCTGATGTTTCTCACTCCTAATGAGAAGTATTTGTGTTCTCTTTCTCATTCTCACTCTCTCACCTTCTATTTCTTTCATTATCTTTGACAGAACTTTTTCTAATTTATATTTAAATTATTTAAAAAAATTATTTGTCAATTGTACTTATTTATGGTCTAATTTTATCTTTCCTACTTCTTCCTTCCTGCTTTCTGTGGGCTTACTTTATTTTCAAACCTCCTTGGTTAAACTCTTTATTTAGTCTTAGTTTTTTTCAAAATCAATTGAAGCATTTTGGGCCATGCATTTTCTTGTGTGTACAGTTTAGTCATAAGTTTCCATCAATTTCAATATGTTTTTCCTTACAATTGTCATATATTTATAAGTACTAAAAATGCAGATTTGATATCTGAGTGATTGGATTATTTTTGTTAAAATTAAAAAGATCAACTTAAATTGCTGCATTTGGGCTAGGAAATGTGGTCTAAACAATTTGTGCTTTCTGGGACGCTGAAAAAATTAACTTTATTAATTTTGCTATTCACATCTTCTCCAACCTCGTTTATTTTTGTGTCTACTTTATCTGCCAAAGAACAAGAGAGGTATGTTAAAATCTCTAGCTGTAATTATCCTTCTGTCGATTTATCCTTGAAATTCTAATACTTTAAAAATTTATATATTTTGATACCATGTTTTTCTTTTAATAATTACTATATATTATTATCAAGGAACCCTGGTGGTGCAGTGGTTGCTCAGCTATGAACTGAAAGGTCAGGTGTTCGAACCCACCATCGGCTTTGCGGCAGAAAGATGTGACAGTCTGCTTCTGTAAAGATTTACAACCTTAGAAACCCTAAGAGTTCTACTCTGTCCTGTAGAGTCGCTTTGAGTTGGAACTGACTTGATGGCAGTGGGTTTTTGGTATATATTATTGTCAATTGAATATTAGCTACTTTTATTATTATTTATAAAATTAACTTTTTCATCCACTTTAGAGATTCTTGCCTTTAAATTTACTTTGTCTATTGTTAGTTTTATGACTTCTGTTTCATTATTGTTTACATTTGCCTCATAAACATTTACACAACCTTTTACTTCTAACCTTTGATTTGAGTATTCTTTTTTAAAAAATAATTTTACTTAGGTGTAGTTTGAAAAAAAAAAGATTTACCAGCCATAAAATTCATCCGTTTAAAACGTACAATTCAATAATTTTTAATAAATTTACAGAGTTATGCAACATCTGAGTGTTCTTCTTTTGACTAGCTGGGTATAGTTTTGATCCAATTTGAATATCTAGTTCAACCCCTTTTTAATAGGAGAGTTTACCTTATTTACGTTTATTGTTATACTGATGTTTTTGGTCATACACATGTCATCTTGTTTAGTTTTTTAAAATTTCCTTGTCATTTCCTTTATCTGCTCTCTTTTTGAATATAGACCAGTTTGCTTTTAATTTTCTCCAATATCTTGAAATGTATCTTTTTTTTTTTTTACAATTTTATTGTTGCTTATCTACACATTTTTCAAAAGTATTACTTGGCCTATATTCTGTTATTGTAGAAGTCACGAGTGAAATGACATCTTTCTCTCTATTTGACGCAAGTTGTTCAGCACAATTTTGACTTCACATCATTCTCTTTCCCCTTTTTCTTCTTACACCATTTCTTAGTGTTAAAAAAAATAATTTGAGCTTTTATATCTAGATTAATATTATTTTATCAGTTTTTTTCATAATATATCTTCCTTTTGAAGAATTATTGTTAACATTTACATTTAAGTTTGTAGCCATATAGCGACCCTATAGGACAGAGTAGAACTGCCCCATAGAGTTTCCAAGGAGTGCCTGGCAGATTTGAACTGCCGACCCTTTGGTTAGCAGCTGTAGCACTTAGCCACTATGCCACCAGGGTTTCCTGTAGCCATATTGATACTAATTATTTGGCTTGCGTCTGTCTTAACTGGGTTTTTTTGTTTTATCTGTCTTAATCAGTTTTAGTGTCCCCAACTAGCCCTTAGGTATTATGATAGCTGTACTTTTCATTGTTTAATTTTGCTTTATTTCTCAGGGATTAGATTAAATTTTTAATAATTTTGTAAAGAAGGGTACAAGGTGCTGTATTTCCTGACACCTTGCATATCTAAGACTCTTTCTAAAGTCTCAACTCATAAAATATTGGTTATAGAGCTCTTGGGGCATACCCTTTTCTACATAAAACTATTCAGACATTGCTCAGTGTATTCAGCATTTACTGTTGTAATGGGCAAGTCTGGTAATACCTTAATTTTTACATTGATTAATCCCAGAACATGATGAGCTTCTTAAATCATGTATTTCTTCACTCAGAAAAAATATTCCTCTATTACATTTTTGATGTTTCTTCCTTTGCATCTCTTTGTACTTTTCCTCTGTGTTGTCAGAGAGCACCTCAAGTTTGTGCTCCACGTAGTGGCTTCAGTTTTCTTTCTGGGTTGCTGTGTGGAGAATAGGCTGGAGGGTAGGATGGGACCAGGGCAGCAGAGGTACAACTGGGAGACCAGTTAAGGAGGTTCTTCCAGAGACATAGAAAATAAATTAGTATGGCTCAGACCAGGGGAATGGCAATGTAGATGAAAAGAAGCAGATGAATTTGGGACATATTTTAGATCTAAGTGTTCCTGTGAGCTTTCTTCTTTTCCTTTGTCTCTCCGAGTCTTGTAGTGAGAAGGTAGGAGAGATGGCATAGGGGGATGTTGGCTGAAGGTAAGTTTGAACCAGGAGTCTGCTAACAGATTCTTGATAGGTGTACATGGCAATTTATAGTGAAAAGGAGTTCTAATAGTTGGATGTTTGCAAAGCACTAAATTTTAATACTTTACTACCTTTGCTTTATCACATATTTATGCCTGTATCCATCCATCATTTTATACTGTTTTGGGTACTGTCAAAGTAAGTTTTAGTTGTCTGTCATCAGTATACTACCCCTAAGTACTTCAGCATTCATGTTCTTCACTAGAGTTCAATATTTATTTGTAGTTCCTTTTTTTTATTTTAGAGGTAAAATTTATGTACAATGAAATGGACAAATCTTAAATGTACAATTTGTTGAGTTTCAACAAATAAATACACCTGGGTAACCTCGACTCCTATCAAGATAGAGAACATTCCCAATCACCTCAGAAAGTTCACACATGTGCCTTCTCAATCAATCCTTGTCCAACCCACCCCTCTAGAGACAACCACTGTTCCAATATTTTTCCACCATTGATTAGTTTTGCTTGTTCTAGAACTTCGTATAAATAGAATAAGATGGAGTGTATTCATTTCTTTAAGGCTTCTTTCACTTTTTCAATGCTTTTGAGATTCATTCCCATCGACGACTGTATCAGTAGCTGTTCCTTTTTTACTACCAAGTAGCATTCCATTGTATGAATAAGTCATGGTTTGTTCACCTATTCTCCTATTGATGGATAGTGTTCACCCTTATGAATAAGGCTGCATTTTTTTACTGCCGTCTGTTTCCTGCCCCCTCCCCACTTTTTTGCTGCTAGCACACACTGCATTTGGAATGCACCATTCAGTGTAGTGTGGGGGAACAATCACATTCTGGGCTCTGCTGCCTGGGATCAGTAGTGGCCCTCTCACTTCACCCTGTGAGATCTTGAGCAAATTACTCCAATTTTCCCTGGCTTAATTTCCTCCTCTGAACAATGGAGATAATAATCCTTATAGGATTGAGGTGGTAAGAAAGTGAGATCATGTATAACGGACTCCCAGGTCAGTCTCTGACATGCAGTAGGCACACAATAATGGTAGTTTTGATTATTCAGAAGAGGCACAAAGGCTTCTAGTCAGAGGACTCATTATGATTAGATTTCTGCATTATTTTCTAGCTCTGTGGCTTTCGCCAAATTTTGTCACTTCTACGTGCCTTTCTTTATTCCTCTGACATGTTCCCCTTTACTTATGAGTTACATAAAGATAAAAATATAAACCTTCCTAGTATTATTGGAGGAAACCCTGGTGGTGTAGTGGCCAAGTGCTACCACTGCTAACCAAAAGGTCAGCAGTTCAAATCTACCAGTCACTCCTTGGAAACCTGTGGGTGTAGTTCTACTCTGTGCTATAGGGTCACTATGAGTGGGAATTGACTCGACGGCAATGGGTTTTGTTTTTAGTATTATAGGAAGGGAATGGTGAAGAAAAAATTATAGCAAAGAGTTTTAAAAAGAAATATCATCTTTTTTTTTTTTTTTCATATCACTTGAGAAATTGCTTTGAGATCCTTGGATGACAAAACCGTATTCAAAAGCCAAGAGCTACAGTTTGAGGGATACCTTTTTCCCAGGCCCATTAGCCACCATTCAGCCAGGACTTAGCAGTTTCCACTGGAGCACGAAGAAGTTTATTTTACCATTTTAATTTGGTGCTGCTTTATTTACCCTGTTTGTGCTAACCCAAATCTGGCGCTCACTCTGTCCTCCAAGTGCTAATTTAAGTGACATATTTCCGTTCTGCCTGGGAAGAATACACAGAAGAGCTGAAAGACGTGTGTTTATAATTATAAGGTACCGAGTTGGCTCAGACAACTTCTCCTAGCATATGGGAACTATGTAGGCTAGTTAGCAAAAGTTTATGCTGAAGCCTGATGCTGTTTGGCTGAGTTTTGTAAACTCAGAGTTGTTAAGCTGTGTCTAATAAAACATGGGCTGAGTCAATTTAATGTTTCCAGGCTAGTCTGTTGTGGTAAGAACAGCCCTTTCCCCCCTTTTTGGCCTAAAAATGTAGAGAATTTGGGCTCAGTTCTGGAGGTGGCAGATTTTTGCTGAGATATGAAGTACAATTTACTTCTTACAGAACAATACTCAAGAATCTGGACCTAAGTGCTTGGCCCCAAGCTGATTTAATCTGGCTTTTTATTTTTCATTCTACTTCGATTTTTGAGGAGGGTTCTTGGATAATTCTCAGCATGGTACTTTTAAACTTTCTGTGCAAAATAATATTATGTATGATCATATAAAATTTCTACTTATTAAAAAGGAATTTTTTTGAGGAGGGATCTTGGATAATTCTCAGCATGATACATTTTAAACTTTCTGTTCAAAATAATATTACATATGATCATATAAACTTTCTACTTATAGACCTTTTCTGTTATTATTTAATATAACAATGCATGTAAAGAGTGTTTTAAACTCAGAGGAAAGATGTGCTACCGCAGAAATGAGTCTGTTGATGAGGTGTATATGTGTGTGTACATCCAGAACATCCAATTAAGTACATACACGTGTATAAGGACACATACACAGTATGACTGATCATGGAAACCTGTGATTTCAGTAGGATATTATTGTACACCTACTGTGTGCAGACAAATGTAGATCTTTTTTTCTGATCTTGGGCTTCCTTTTCTCTCTTTGACCTTTGGGGCTGGGAATAGGAGATGACACGAGAGAGCCATCAGGGGCTGAATTCCCATGCTAATCCCAATGTGGTTGTAGCCTCTAGAAGTTGACCCCTAGGCCAAGCGAACTGGCGGAGAGGAAAACCATTAACCCTCAGTGGAAAGCTTCCTGGCAAGTCCGCTGCTGCAGATAACATTTACTTACTGGTAAGTATAGGAACAAGACAAGTAATCTACTCTTTTATCCAGAAAGCCAAGTAAACTAAGCTTGTGGAAATGGAGCTGCTTTTACCCTTTTCCAATTATGGATACAGAGTACAGGACGTCCTTCTATTGGTGGAGTGGTGGAAAGAGATTGGCGGCAGAAATTTAAATGACTTATAAGTATAGGGAGAGATCCTGGGTGTTGCAAAGGGTTAATGAGTTTGGCTGCTAACTGAAAGGTTAGAGGTTCAAGTCTACCCAGAGGCATCTTGGAAGAAAGGCCTAGCAATCTACTTCCAAAAAAATTGGCTTTTGAAAACCCTGTGGGGCCCAGTTCTACTCTGACACATGTAGGGTCACCATGGGTCAGAATTGACTCAACAGCAACCGGTTTGGCTTTTTTTTTTTTAGTGTAGGGGGAGTTCTCTTCAAACCGTCTGCATTGTCACGTATTTGGATTATTTTTATTCCCAAATGCCTCAGATGTATGAGGCTGAATGGTATAATGTCTCTAGTGTCTGAAATCCTGTTTAGGTGGATATTTATTTAAAGAATCAGAGTTTCACATACCAAATAATGTGTTTTGCAAATCCTATATTTTCGTTTTTAAGATTGCATTAGATGAGGTCTTGCTCTTTCACAAGTTTGCAACCGCAAAAATCTGTATAACTTAGATTTAAATGTGTTGCAAGCCGGAGCCTTGCCCTGGATGTCACAAAGAGAGACAGTGAACCTGTGCTAGTGTGGCACTAATATGAGTGTTTTATCTGTCAGCACTCCAAGCCAAGGGGACTGCTTTCCTACTGCATCATCACCAATATCTAACAAGTCATGTTTAATTATTGCAAAGCATCTTCACGTACATTCTTTCTTTATGTCTTACAATAACCCTGTGGGGTAGCTGCTGTTATCCTGTTTTACAGAAAACGGAGGCTCAGAGAGACTAATGGATTTTTGTGAAGTCATGTAATTTACCACAAAGTGACAGAACCTGGCTTGTTTGACTTTAAGTCCAGTGTTCTTTGCTCTACATCCCAGCTGTCCATCATAATTGGATATCACCCAATTAATTTAATATAATTAGATTATATAATGTTCTTAGTTTAGTTTTGTCTCACAGGACCAATGTGGTTTCCTGGAAAGAGTTGTGGATTTGGAGTTTAAAGAACTGAGTTCAAGTTCTTGCTCTTCTACTTATTAGTTAGGTCACTTGGGCAAATCAGTTTTGAGCCTCTGTTTCCTCATCTGCAAAATAAGGATAGTAAATAGATGTCTTGTGAACCACATTATGGGATAATGTTTGCGAATGCATTTTGTAAAATATAAAATAATGTGCGATATGTAAAATATTAGTAGTATAATTCTCCAACTGGACTGTACGCTCCTTGCTGGACTATGTCACATTTCTATTTCTGTAACTTAGTGTAGTGACAGCTACATAGAAGTTGCTCCATAAATATGAACTGATTGGTTTATTGATTGATTGAAAGCTGAGATAATGCCTTCCATTTCCCTTGTTTCTCTCTCCCAGGATTTAATGTATTTCTAATCAAATGGTGACACCCCAGAGATGCTTTTTGGCAATTGAAATATGTTTCTTAATACACATATATCAACATTCACATCTATGTTCATAGACTTGTAAAACTCATTGAAACACGTGCATGTGTGATCACATAGAATATTTCAGCATGTGTGGGGTAGTTCACCATTAGCGGCATGTCACTAATGGCTGCCACATAGGGACTAATGGAACCTTTGGAAGATCAAAGCTTGTATCTGGTTGTGGTGACTCCATGAGCAGCTCTTTGATATGTCGAGGCTGTCAGAACTGTGGTAAGGATCCCAGGGAGGGGGGGTGTACCCCACCCTTCCTATTTTCCCACCTATCCATGCTCCCTAACCTGCTATCCAACGACTGGCCAAATGGATGTATGGACAGGAAGTGCCAGGCTGGGAGGCACAGGCATTCCTGAGATATTAGATCTCTTGCAAAACCGTTGGATACCACTAAGTAGTCTGTGGAATGTACCTGTATAATGAAAGAATTCAGTGACTTATAAGATTCCCTATAAAATAAAAAGGGAAACAAAATTGGTAAATATTCTCAAGAGGTTATGATGATGATGATTTTTTGTGTGTGTATTTCTGTAACACATACGTGTGCGATTGATTATATGTCTGTAGACGCATGGCTGCTACCTGGAGCCCAAGTAGTGCTTGGAAACCCCTGAAGGAGGGGTTTCTATGAAACACAGTAAAAGCTTTCTGGAGGGGCATTGAAATGGGGATAAGATTCTTGCAAAATTTGATTGAGAGAGGAGTAAAACCAAAAACCAGACCTGGTGCAGTCAAGTTGATTCCGACTCATAGCGACCCTACAGGACAGAGTAGAACTGCCGCTATAGGATTTCCAAGGAGCAGCTGGTGGATTCGAAATGCCAACCTTTTGGTTAGCAGCCGAGCTCTTAACCACTGTGCCATCAGGGCTCCGAGAGGGGAGTAGCATGATAGAAAACTGCTGAACTTAGAGGTCAAGAATCCTGGGTTTTTGTTTGGCTGTGTTATGCTGGAAAAAATTTAACCTTTGCGTGCCTCAGTTTCCTTAGCTGAAGAACTGAAGCAATAATCTTGACATATAATAGTTGAAAGGCTCACATGTGATATAATGCATAAACATTCTTAGAAAACTCTAAAATGTTGAGCAAGTAAGGTGGTATGATTGTTGTTTTTTAAAGGCTTAAATGACCTGGGAAGACAGCTGTGGTATAGTGTAGTAGAGTGATTAAGAGAAGGATTCTTGAGACTGCTTGGGTTCAAATCGTAGCACTACTGTTTACCCACTGTGTGACCCTGGGCAAGTTACTGAACCTCTCTCTGCCTCAGCTTTCTCACCTGTAAAATGGGGAAAATAATAGTTCCAAACAGTGTTTGAGCACACAATTCATTTCTCAATAAATGTTTTATTTAATACGAAAACATTTATGTATACATGATGTACATATGCATATATTTTACGTATTGTGAATAAGTTGGGTTAATTATTATCCAATGAGTATGAAACTTTAGCAAGTCAGATTCCCACATCATTGCTTTCCCAATCCTTCCCCCCCCAATTCTACCTTTTTGGTCTTATCCTCCCTTCTACTTGCATGAAAACGATGCAAATTAATATGGATTAAAAAAAAATGCTAGGATAAAGTCTAAACCCAAAGAAAGAAAGAAACAAAAACCCATTGCGGTCAAGTCGATTCCAACTCATAGTGATCCTAGGACAGAGTAGAACTGCCCCGTAGGGTTTCGAAGGCTAATGGCGCAGTAGTTAAGTATTTGGCTGCCGACTGAAAGGCCGGCAGTTGAAACTCACCAGCCATTTTGTGGAAGAAAGATAGGGCAGTCTGCTTCCATAAAGATTACAGCCTTGGAAACCCTATGGGGCAATTCTACTCTGCCCTACAGGGTCACTATGAGTCAGAATTGACTTGACAGCAATAGGTTTGGTTTGGAATCTTTACAGAAGCAGACAGCTACATCTTTCTCCCGTGGAACAGCTGGTGTGTTTGAACTGCCAAACTTTTGGTTAGCAGACTAGTGCTTAACCACTGTACCACCAGGGCTTCTTAGGGGAAAGTCTAGAGCACTGGCTTGTGTTTGTGTTCAGTAGAGCCTAGTGGGTTCCAGAGAAGTGTTGCAGAGCTGATGGGAGTGAGGGAGGGATGGCAGGCAAGAGCTTGGTCTCCACATGTGGCTTTGACAAAGCCCCTTTATGTGCATTGGGCTTCTATGTAAGATTTTACTTAAGAAAAGAGTTCAGCTGCTTTAAAAAGTTTGAAAACCGCCGGCCCCAATCTTGGGAACCTTCTCCATCCATGTCTATTCCAGTTGACAGAGAACTGTTGATAATGATGACGAACCCCAAAGTATGTGTCATCTAAGGAACTAAAGCGCTAGTTCTTTTTTATTGTGCAGAACTTACCACATTAAGAAAGTGGACTAATCCAATTTAAAAAGATTGAAAAACAGCTTGAAATAAAAATTATCTCTCAGATTACCAGGAAGTAACCCAATGAGGCCAACTGAGATTTTTCACAGTCAAGCGTCAAGCAAAGAGTAGGTATTAAGAAACTAAGATTGGTGCCATAGTGAACATGGTAGAAATGCAGGGACAGCCCTTGTCTTTGGGGGAGTTTATAATCTACTTAGGGTGACAATTTTTGCATATTTAACAGCAGTTCACCAATGATACGATTTCATATTCAACAGCGTTCCTATAAGTACTGTAGCCCAGTGATGGGAGAAGTCAGAGTAGAGAGTGCTTTAGGAAAGAGCTGGGAGTTGAAATATGGGTAAAATTTACATATGTGGGAGACGTTCCAGGTAGGCCTAACAGCTTGAATAAAAGCCAAGAAGTAGACCCAGCCTGGTATGTATAAACACCCTAGGAGGTGTTTGATAGATTTCAGAGACAACTGTCATGCTGAACCGTAAGCTTCATAAGGGCAAAAAAAAAAAAAAGGCAAGCACCGTGGTTTTTGGCACCAGCACATTAGGACCTCAACAAGTATGTGTTTGTATAATGAATGCTTATCTTTGTGCTGTGTAACATTTAATCATTGAACTCATGAGACTTTTCCAACAGCTCCCTTTGCTTTTCAGTAGCACAATTCCCATTATTTCCTGTCCCCCTTAATTTCTCCTGTCCTGAGTGGAGGAGTTTCTAGGTGGTACAAACGGTTTGCTCGGCTGCTAACCAAAAGGTTGGAGAGGTTCAAGCCCACCCAGAGGAGCCTTGGAAGAAAGACCTGACGATCTACTTTTGAAAAATCAGTCATCGAAAACCCTGTGAGGCATAGTTCTACTTGGACACGCGTGGGGTTCCCATGGGTTGGAATTGACTTGACAGCAGTTGTATTTTTTTTTTTTTTTTAATTTCTGGCTGGACCATGAATAGCACTTCAGACAATGTCAGGGACTTGAGAATGATCTTTCGTATATACCCAGTCTGACCTCTAGTTTTAAACCATAAAACCAAACCTGCTGCCATTGAGTCAATTCCAACTCCTAGCAACCTTACAGGACGGAGTAGAATTGCCCCATAGGGTTTTCAAGGCTGTAATCTGTACGGAAGCGACTGCCACATCTTTCTCCCACAGAGCGGCTGATGGGTTCGAAGCGTCGTCCTTTCAGTTAGCAGCTGAGCTCTTAACCACTGTGCCACCGGGTCTCCCCCCCTTGTTTTACAGAGGAGGAAACAGAAACTTAGAGACGTTAAATGACCTACCCAGGGCCACACAGCTAGTTAGTGGCAGTGCTATAGCATTTTCTGCTGTGTGGAAGTCTGGTTTCTCAACTGAGTGCCTGGCTTTCTCATTAGCGCTGAGTTGATTCTGGAAACCTCTCCAGTCCCCTGGACCATTTATCCTGCCCTGCTCTCCAGAGGCCTACCACCTGGGTTTACTAATGGAGTATGCTGAAATTTTATGTGTATATCATGTGTGAAGAAATCTGCTGTGGCACCGTATAGTTTATATGTAGCCACTGGGTATTCCAGAGAAGGCAGCAGCTAAATTCCTAGCCAATTTAAAGGGCATGTGTTATGCAGTGTAAGGAGCTCTGGTGCTGTGGTGGTTAAGCACTGGCTGCTAACCAAAAGGTTGGTGGTTCGAATCTACCAGCCACTCCGTGGGAGAGAAATGTGGCAGTCTGCTTCTGTAGATTACAGCCTTGAAACCCTACAAGGTAGTTCTCTTCTGTCCTATAGGGTCACTGTGAGTCAAAGTCAACTCTACGGCAATAGGTTTAGTTTTATTATGTGGTGTTGGCAGAGAAGTGAGGGGGGACTGGCTACGTGGAGCCCCTGGAGGCCTTTGAAGACTTGGTAGAGGCTTGACTTATACCGTTAATTCCCAACTTGGTAACATTTGTCCTGATTGTCGCCCATGCTTTGCTCAGAGCTGAGTTTACTGTTCCTTAGATTTGGAGGTGGAAGAATGATACCTTTTTTTTGCTTATTGTAGTGCAGTGATTTTTTTTTTTTTTTTTTGCAGAAGCTGAGTTTTTTGAGAAGTTTCTCAGTTTCAGGGAGTGGGCGGATAAAAATCTTTGAGAACACCCAGGAAGAGTAGCTTCAATCTGAGCTTTGCAGATCTCATTCTGTAAAAATCTAATAGCCTCTACTTGAAGAAGGAATCTTGGGCTGTTCTCAAAGTGTATATACATCCAGGGACCTTGGGCAAATTTCATCACCTGGAAACTGGGGGTTTCTGAGGGGCAATCAGGCTTAATGGATCTCATTGATTTTTCCCAAGCTCTGTGCCTTGTTTGCTTGTAAATGTCAGCAAACCTGGATTTCTGGGTCTATTTACATACGCTTTTAATTATATGGTTAATGCAACTGTGTGTAAATCTGACACTCACATTACGTTACCCAATATTGTTCCAGGGAAACAGCCATTTGCATTGCTCTGTGAAATGCTTGGTTCTTACAGTCTTCATAAATTTGGAAGACCCAGCTTCTCCTAGATTTCACTTTCCGGAACTAATTTATTTAGACTTCGGTATACGCCCATGTACGTACGTAAGCACGCAGAAGCACACACCTTTTGGCTTACTCTGTGCTCTCCTTATCCATGGCACACACGGTTGGAGGAGAGAGCCCGGCATGTGGTGGACATGCTAAGTGCTGAGTGACCATCCAGTGTTAAATAAATGCTTACATTTAGTCACAGTTTTTAGATTTAGTTTTTTGAAGGGATTATTGAATAGTTATCTTGGGGTATCTTTTTCATTTAATTTTTGGTGAAAACGCACACAACGAAACATACGTTAATTTAAGTTTCTACATGTACAATTCATAAACATAAAGAAAACAAAAATCCTCACAACTGGACCAGTGAGCAACATCATGGTAAACGGAGAAAAGATTGAAGTTGTCAAGGATTTCATTTTACTTGGATCCACAATCAACAGCCGTGGAAACAGCAGCCAAGAAATCAAAAGACTCATTGCATTGGGTAAATCTGCTGCAAAGGACCTCTTTAAAGTGTCGAAGATCAAAGATGTCACCTTGAAGACTAAGGTGCACCTGACCCAAGCCATGGTATTTTCAATTGCATCATATGCATGTGAAAGCTGGACAATGAATAAAGAAGACTGAAGAAGAATTGATGCCTTTGAATTGTGGTGGTGGTGAAGAATATTGAATATACCATGGACTGCCAGAAGAACAAATAAATCTGTCTTGGAAAGGATACAAGGTGATTACGAGCCCAGGAGACAGAAAGGGCGACGTGAGCCAGCAACTACATCATCCTGAGACCAGAAGAACTAGATGGTGCCTGGCTACAACCGATGACTGCCCTGACAGGGAACACAACAGAGAACCCCTGAGAGAGCAGGAGAGCAGTAGGATGCAGACCCCAAATTCTCATAAAAACACCAGACTTAATGGTCTAACTGAGACTGGAAGGACCCCAGTGATCATGGCCCCCAGACCTTCTGTTGCTCCAGGACAGGAACCATTCCCGAAGCCAACTGGGCAATGGGTTGGAGAGGGATGCTGGTGAGGAGTGAGCTTCTTGGATCAGGTGGACACTTGAGACTATGTTGGCATCTCCTGCCTGGAGGGGAGATGAGAGGGTGGAGGGGGTTAGAAGCTGGCGAAATGGACACGAAAAGGG
This sequence comes from Elephas maximus indicus, assembly GCF_024166365.1. Lineage (NCBI taxonomy): Eukaryota > Metazoa > Chordata > Mammalia > Proboscidea > Elephantidae > Elephas > Elephas maximus. The sequence continues at coordinate 47,639,271 of NC_064840.1, forward strand.
AGAGTGGAGGGAGAGAGCAGACTGTCTCATTAGGGGGAGAGTAATTGGGAGTGTGTAGCAAGGTGTATATGGGTTTTCATGTGAGAGACTGACTTGATTTGTAAACTTTCACTTAAAGCACAATAAAAATTATTAAAAAAAAAAAATCTGTCTTGGAAGAAGTACAACCAGAATTCTCCTTAGAAGCAAGGATGGCAAGACTGCGTCTTACATACTTTGGACATGTCGTCAGGAGGGGTCAGTCCCTGGAGAAAGACATCATGCTTGGCACAGTACAGGGTCAGCAGAAAAGAGGAAGACCCTCAATGAGGTAGATGGACACAGTGACTGCAACAATGGGCTCAAGCATAACAACGATTGTACGGATGGCCTAGGACCGGGCAGTGTTTCGTTCTCTTTGTGCATAGGGTCACTGTGAGTCGGAACTGACTCGACAGCACCTAACAACAACAACAACAAACGTACAATTCGGTGACATTGGTCACATTCTTCAAGTTGTGCCACCTTTCTCGATATCCTTTTCCAAATTATCTTACTGTCATTAACACCGACTTACTCTCCCTTAACCTTCTTGGGATATCTTTTAAAAACACACCATGACATGGAACAATAAAGTTCACAAAGCAAAGTTTTTGATTTTTAAATTGACATTGATACCAAGTGGGGAAATTCTTTGTTGCGTCTCCAGGACTCAGGGCTCAGCTGATCCATATGCACCAGTGGGCACACCCAGCAAGCTTTCATAATTCATAAGCTGAGAGTCCCCTGATGAGCAGGGGCTACACACAGCCAGAGCTGGAGTGGTGCTTGGAAACCTGGAACCAGGGGCGTACACCAGAGACGCGGCTTTTCCTTGCATCCCAGCTTCCTGGGTAGTGTTGGGAACCCAAAACCCAATCCCCAAATGCCCCTGAGGCCCAAAAGACAGTGTAGGGAGAAGACAGGAGAGTGAAAGGTGTCTTCCCATTACAGGCTGCAGGGCGTGGTGGAAAGTACTTTGAGTTTCAAGTGGGGAAACTTGTTTTTAAAGCTTTCTTTTAAATTATAAAATGAAATAGCAAAAATAGTCTGGCAAATAAAAGGAAAAATATCACCCACTGTAACTCATACCATTTTCACATAAGTGTTTTCAGTTTTGTGTGTTCCCTTCAGTCTTTTTATAGATGTGTCTTTGTGAGTGTCAGAGTACATACAAGTTTGCATTCTTTTAACGTGAACATTGCTTCATGTGCGTTTCATGCTCTTATATATCCTTCACTTGCTTTTTAAATGGGTAAATATTGTATTGAGTAGATGAACATGACTTAATTTACTTAACCATTTCAACATTACTTTTGATTTATAAGTTCCAATTTTTACTTTTAACAATGCTGTGATTTACATTTTTTTTGTGATTTACATAGTCATGCATATGGAGAAGATGGGGGTGTGAGTCCTGGCTGTGCTACATACTAAAAAAAAACTAGCCAGGTAAAAATTAAGCCTCATGTTTTCATCTTAGAATTGAGATTATCATATCTATCTGTCCTATCAGCAGAACCTGTATAAATAGAAATATATTAATAATATATCAATATAATATATTGATACGTAATTACACATTGATATATAATGTGCTAATTACCTATTGTAATATGATATAATATAAGTACAGAAAGTTTGTTGCATGTGTCACCCTTGTGTGTTTCTGTTCAGTTTAATGACTGGCTCCGTAATCCGATAATCAAAACAATTTAAATCAATCTTAACTTTGTAAAAAGCAAGCACTCTTTTCCCCTCTAGGAGTGGAGGAAAGAGAAGGGAAGACACTGGTAAAATCAGAAAGTGTGTTACTACTCTCGAAAGGTTAGGGGCCATTGAGCAGCCTTAATGGTCTTGGAGGGCAGCATAAACACAGATCAATGAAATCCACACGCAATCCCCCAGCCTCCTTTTAGATAGTAGTTTCGTTCTCCTCACCCACGGAGTCTTGCATTAAAACTCTTCCCCTGGGAGTGATGTGAGTTTCACCTTTCACTTCTTGTGCCCACTTTTGGGTGGAAGGTCAGATGCACCTCAGAAGGGGCAAGAAGTGAGGAGAAAGGTGAAGGAATGAAGAACTGGGGGTCACGACTAACTGGATGGGGTGCCTACGCTAGCACAGCTGGGTTGACAGACAGCTTGGGCTCGGTCTTGCCCAGCCTGCTTTCTGGGAACAGGGAGATTGAACAGTTCAGTGTGGGTGTTCTAGGCAGTTTTCTTGCCATTTACCATTTAGCAAATGTCTGAAGAATTGGCAGTAGAGTTTAGAAGGTCAGAGTATGGGAAAGAAGAGCTTAAACTGTTTTTTGAAGCATAAATGGGAACTTAAGCCCAGGTACCTGAGAGCAGGGAGCTAAAAATGCCCATCCAAATCCAAAATTTAATTGGGTCAACTTTATATATAATATGAGGGGCTGGAACTGCTGAGACCTCCCTCTGGGGCAAATGTAGCCAAGTACCTTTTTTTTCAGTTTAGTCCATGAGTTATATTAGACTGTACCTGAAAGTGTTCTGATCCATTGAAATTTTTTTTTTCTTTTGTACTAACCAGTTGGGAGATTATTCATTTGCATTTAGCTAGGAAATCATTTAGAAAATTTAAATCTAGATCCTTCAATTTAAGGAAAGGGGAACTGGGTACCCATTCCATACACTGTTTACTAAGCGAATACCTCAGCTCAATTTTTTAAACTGGGAAGATGCAGGCACTTGTTATTGACGATATACACTCATGCCTTTTCCCACTTTCATTGCCCTCCAAATTTCATACTGGAGCCTAGACTTGTCATTTTGCTTTGCAGCAATCAACATGGGTTACAGAGCCTGGACTCAGCACCCTTGACACAGTGCTGGGTGCTGGGGGTGGGGGGCGGGGGGGGCGGTGACAAGGACCTAGAGGAAGCACAGGCCACTCCCACTGCTTAGAGGTTTACAGTACAACCCCAGGGACCTGAAACAAATGTGCAGGCAAAGGGAGTGTCACCAGACCACATATCAGTGAGGCTGAATTCTATGGCTGAGCACCCCGTCTGCACAGCCTTCAGGGAGGTGAGGAAAACTGCTGCATGAGGCACCCTGGAAGGCTTTGGGTGCAGAGTGGGCGGAGGGCAGGGCTCCGCATGGGCAAGGCTTGGAGGTCAAATAAACAAGAAATGTTCTTTGAGTTTCAGGCAGAAGATGAGCCCTTCCTGGAGCTGGAAACCAAAATATGTGGTAATTGAAGTTCCCTACTCATGGACTTATTTACTCATGGACTTTCTACCACTCTGCTGGCCAGATCTTCTCTAGGACAAATCACAGTTACCAAGTAGTTCAGGGGATTGCCCCACCACAATGCTGTGGCTGCAGTTTTCTTGGGATCCTCAACTACACCCCCATCCCTTTCCCTACTAACACCCCTCCCCCACTTCTTTCCTCCAAGGCATTTGGCATCTTTTTTGTGGTGCCCTCCCAGTGTCATTAAGCAAGTCAAAGGTCATCAGTCTAGAAATTGACACACTTGACCCATTTCCTTTCTGTGCTGGACCTTGAGTCTGGAGCCAGCTCCCCCAGGGACCATGTGGAGGGCTCGAAGCCGAGTCCTTAGTCCTTTCTTCCCATGAGGTGTATAATTCGATATTTATTGCCTCTCTCCCCAACAAGGTCTATGGTGCCACTGGGATCCATTCGGTAAAGAATGCTGATCCCCCTTATGAATTTTTGATGGTGGAGGAGGAGCATTTGAGGCCACTGGGGGACCTTGTGAAATGGAAATGTTTTTTCTTTTTGATCTTTCTTTTCTTTCTTTCTTTCTTTCTTCATTTCTTAATTTAAGGACACATGCACCATTGTTGCAGTACCTGGCCTTCTCTGAATGTAAGTGTGTGGTATCTTTACAAGAAAGCAGAATCACAGCCCTTTAGAGCAGCAGCCCAAAACACCCCCTTACATTTCTGTGTTTATAACCACAGTGGAAACTTGACTCAGGAAAAGAGATATTCAGGCCAAAAAACAAATAAATAAAATAAAAGTAAAGCAAAGCAACAAACAAGAGTCACTCTATGAATGGAAGAGGATAAATGATCCCCCCCCACTTGGTGTTCCTTTTTTGGTGGTCTGTGGGGGTGGGACTCAAGGGACTGGGAGAGTCAGGATCTGTATTTCATTGCTGAGAATTTGACAGCTACAGTGCAAAGCAATACAGTCCTGCTTTTTATTAGCCTGTGTGAGTCCAGCACAAAACTAAGTTTTTTTTTTCTCTTTTCATTTTTTCAGAGGTAGGAGTTTTTGCCAAACTATGAGACGATTTAACCACAATTTCCTTCCTGATTTTTTTTTTTCTGAAGAGGGGGAGGGGATGGATGGGTGGGTGTTATTGTTTAATAAGATTTAAACAGGGTCTGTATTTTGTGGCCGGAACAGCCTTTCATGCCCTTTATCTGTACTGGGATTTCAGCTGGGTTTTTATTTTGGTGACATATGGCCCATCGTATAATAAAAAGAGACGAACCATTCAGATTTAATTTGAGCAGCTAAGGATGTGAGAAGGGCTGCAAGTGAAGGCTGTACCTGAGCTTTCATTTGTTTAAAAAAAAAAAAAAATGGTGCAGAGAAGTTGAGAAGGTGACTTTTGGAATTAGTTTGGTTTGGAGGCATTAAGTCCCAGATCAAGAGAGAAGGTCAATTTGAAAGTTTGGGATATATGCCAGCTTTACTCGCTCTTTTATTGGAGAATTGCCTGTGGGGCCTTTCAAAGTATCTGCCCTTCAGGGGTTCTGCTTTCCACCTGCTTCCCCCTTGAACAGGGAAATGGGCTTTTAAAAATATTACGCAGCACGCCACAGCCATCTCCTGATCCAAATGCCTCATGGCATGACACAATGTGACTCGAGGGCCGGGGGCAAGGCTCAGGTCTGCAGCTGGCACACTGAGCCTGTCCAGCTCAGAGACTGCTACTTAGCCTAGCACGCATTTCTCTCCGAGGACATGGCCCACCTGGTCTCCAAACACGCCTGGCAGCTTTCCCAAATCACTTACTCTCTCTTCACCCCCCAACATGGTCACGGGGGGAAATGTGTTTTGCATCTGTGGGACACTCAAGCAAGTTACTGGTAATGGTTCTGCGGGGTATGGGTGTGAAAATGACAGAGTGAGCAGAGAGATTAGTGCAAACACTCAGGACTCTCCCCATCAGTTCCTGTATGGAACCTTAATGTGGATATGTGCGTGCACACGTGAAGACAGCCTACTGATGTTCTGAGAGCCCCCCACTTCACAAGGCAAACAAAGATCCTGCAAGGCTTGAGCAGCTTTCAGTCTGAAGCCACTGCAGTTATAGAGTGAAGTCACCCTGGTGTCATACTCGTTATTTGCCCTCCGTGTCTAACATGCCTCTTTCACATCGTTGTCTAAAAGCTTTCATTACTCCATGAATTGTGTCCACTGTGCACCAAATCGCCCCTTTGTGTTGCTTCTAATTAACTGTAATGACAGCATTTGATACCACTACGTGTGCAGGGGAGAAGTGCTTTAGTTATGTTTCCTTGAGCAAAGGACATGCCATAGGTGGGAAGTTCCAGCTAGTAAGTTGCCCTGGTGGTGAGAGGGTACCTTTCCTAGTTCACCCATTTGGGCCTCAGGAGGGGTTGCTCTCTGTTTTCCTTAGCTATAAGATGTAGGCTAGCTCCAATCACTGCCATGATGCCTCTCACCACTACCATGGAATAACCAGGATGACCATCCAGGCAGCTCTGCAAGACAGTTACCAATAGCCTTCTTGATTTAAGTGCAGCAACTTGGAGATCCTTTGCTAACAGCCATCTTGATGGGAAACAGCACTGTAATTGCTTGGGGAGAAAGGCAGGCATTTAGCAGTCATAAACGAAAATCTGCCCACCGCCACACCAAATGCTGCTGCTCTCCCTCCATGTGGCCAGCTGCCTTGCCCACCACTTGAGCCCCCACTGCAGGCTTGGTCCTTCCCTGACTTCTTTTAATCCTCTCCATTTTGAATCTGGGGTTGGAGTGATTGTTTTTGTTCCTCTTTGGGAGACTGGGTACATGGGGAGGGGGTTACTGTACTCATTTCATGTTTTCTGGGGCTTCCAGTGTGATGAGAGCTCAGTGACAGGAGCCTCTGACGGGCTCTGGGGCTGCCCAGCAGCCTGTGACCACAGGCGATCAGCTGGGGGTTCATGGTGCTCTCTAGCTACCTCTTCAAAGTGACAACGGGTAGGGCAAAAACAAAAAACAAAAAAACCCCAGTAAAATCCAAACTAAACAAAAGGCCTGGCTAGAGGGTAAAATAATTAGGATCCTTAAGATTTTTTTCCCTTCTGTGGGCATCACAGAGGCAGCTTTCTCCCCACGTGTACCCCATTATCTTTAGTCTCTATTCATGATTCCCAACTTACCTTATATTTCTATAGCCAGAAAAAATCTGTCTTCAGCATGTGTCATGGAAGAAACTGTCAGCCAATAGCATCTGTACTTCCACACTTTGGATAAGGAAGTCAGAACCGACCCGGAGGTCTTGCCTGAGTGCTCCCTCCGCACAGGAGCAAAGGAACCACTAGCTTGGTGGTAGTAGGTGCTTTCTCTGAGCCCACGACCTTCTCTTCGTGTCTTTCTCCTCCCTTTACCCTTTTACTTTCCTTCCTCTGAGTGTTCCGAACACAGCTGGGGCAAAAGAATGAATTAAAGGGCATGTGGATCTGCGTTTATTTCGCACCCCTCTGTTTGTGGGCTGCTGTAGTAGGCAAGGTACAAGATCCTAGGCCCTACCCCTTCTAACTGTAGGAGAGAAAGCTCACGTTAGATTAAGAAATTAGATTCAGCCAGTCTGAGGTGTCTACTGCTCCTTCCGGGATTACATGAGATGGCCTATATGGAAGTACTTGTCATAGTACCTGATGTATCATAGGCGCGTGCTGAGTACTAAAATAATAGATCAGAGCCTCCACCTTACCCTTTGCCCATACTTCTAGCTGCCTCTCCCTGCACAGAGGGCTTGATGGTCAGAGAACCAAGCTGGGGAATGAGGACAGGCTCTGGGTTTGCAAATGCCTCTTTGCTGGATTCCCTAATCAGATCTCAGTCAGATAACAGCTCAGACCTGGGAACATGAGATTTTAATGTGAAATGAATAAGTACCCTGAGACTGAAGCTTGTCACTGCAGCTCATCTGGAATCACTTACGGCTGGGTAAATTCACTGGAAGCTGCAACTCAAGTGAACATGGGGTTTAAAAGGAGGCACACAGCCCGTTCCTTTTAATGTCTAAACAATCTGATGTTGACAAGCCTTTCACATTAACCCCAAAGTGGCAAAGTTTAAACCCTTTATTATCCGATTCAGTTTGGCAAATCATTTAGAGGCTTAAGAGTCCATATTTACAGGGAAAAGGCCAGTCTTTTTTTTTTTTTTTTCTTTTTCAAAGGAAGCACCATTAATGTATGCACATTTTACGTTTACTTAGAAGGTTTAGAAGACCTTCAGCATTAAGACTCAGGCTTGAGAAAGTAAGTTGATTTTCTTTCTTCCCCCCCCCCTCAGGAAGCCCCTAATCTCTCTTTAGAATACAAAAGGCACGAACATTCCAAACGCTGGAAAATATATGAGATTAACAAATAAGTAGAGAAAAAATACAGGAAATCGTTTCCAAATATTATTAGTCTTCAGTTGAAATATATTATATCTTGGCAGCTAACCCCAACTCTGTGTCATTTTCCTAACGTTTTGCCCAGAACATTGTGAGTGCTTCTAAAGATGGTGAATGGTAGTTTGGGCTCTGTAGAGGACTACAAAATACTATGGAAGTTAGAAAGCTTAACACTTGAGTAGAGCTGAATAACCATCTATTGGACCTGCTGCCAAACTGGCAAAATTTTAGGGATCTCGATTATAACATGTGGAAGAACATGGAAAAAAGTTGCAAGTGGTTTTTCAGAACGAGGTTCAATAATAATTTAATAATTTTAACCACATCCTATAAAAGAAATGAAGACATTTTAATTCCTCTTCATAAAAAGCATGATGCAACAGAGTTGAATTTTTAATTTTCAGCTGAGGAGAGTTTTAATGGAATTTAATTTATTATTATTATTTTTAAAAAGATCAAAAACGAAGCACGTGGTAATTGTGACTCATTCTGTGGAAGAAATATCTTTGGAAATTTGGGGCATTGCTTTGAATCCTATCGAAGAAACTCATAAAGATGAACACTGCAGCATAATTCTGACCACAGCTGTTCATCCTTTAGATGTAATTTTTAACTTTCCTTTGGCAGCTGTGCAGATTCAGGTCTGGAATCGCCAGTCAACTGCTCTGCCTGGACTGAATTTTCAGATTCTGTGATTGTTTTCTGCTTATTAATCCTCCTCAGTAATTGTGTATGCAATGCCAGTTTTTACAACTCGGGATAAGTTTGAGTTACTGTAGAAATGAAAACTCATTTTTTTAATGTTGCTTGGGAAAAACTGTTAACATAATCCTGCACTTCTGGGTTCGGCAAAAAAAAAAAAAAAAATCATATTATTCAATTTATGAATGCTTGTGATGTCTAACTCCGTCACATTATTTAACCAGACAAAAATTGCATCTGAATCTTATCAAAAAGAAGAAATAAGAAGGGTATCAGATATTGCTTGCCATGTTTGCCTACATTACGTTATGTGCCTGTAGCGGGTTTTCCGGAGACCGGTGATTCTGTACCAGCTATACTTCATTGAGAATGAAACCTCTGAGGCCCTTTCAGTTTTGCATGTAAATTTTGAAGCACGTATCATTTCTTTCATTTTCCCCTGTAGTCGCTGCTCACAAGGCTGAGCAGAGATTGTGATTTTCAGTTTAGCTCAGTTGTTCCTGTCTTAACGGAAGAGTCTAAGAACGGGATGTGAAGTTTCATTTTATTTTTTTCTAACTTGGATGCACAGGGTCTAAGGAATGGGATTTAGAGCTGAGTCTGGAACTGCTTTAACTTCATAGTCTGTCTGGTTAACCTTTTTGCTGTGCGTTTCTGGTAGAAAACAGCAACAAAGAAAAGGTAATGCTTATTTAAGGAACCCATGTCAGTTTTGTAACAAGAGGGGCGGAGCAGCCGGTAGCTTGATTGTTCTGGGTGAACTATCAGGGATCCTTTGGGAATACTGGTGCCTTGACCCTGATGACCCTCAAAATGCTGAGTGTGGAAAATGGGAAATCTCCCCGGACCTCAAAATGCACAAGATGACAGAAAAATGCAGTTCTTGGAAACCTGTATTTTTTTGGCTAGGGTGGGCATGGAGGGTGTGCGTTGTGGAGGTGAGGAGAAGGGGAGGGAGAGCATGGGCTTGTATTATTTCACAGTCCGAGTCCCAGCTTATTTATTATTAATGTATTTGTATGTTGTCAGAAAAATAGGTTTAAAAAATTAATTAAAATAATTATTTTAAATCAGTCAAATAGCAGTAATTCTAATTTCAAGCTTTTTGTTTAGTCCACAGAACCGTAAAAGTTCAGGAATACTAAAATTTTACCCAGTTTCTGGCTCTAGCCATGAACAAATACCCAAATCAGAGATTTTTACAAACAGGTATAAGGGCTGAAGTTTTCACATTGATAGCTAGGGTATTTCTGTAGCAAGGTTCTCAGGGTAGATACAAGGGGACCATTGTACTTTTATCAAACCTCTTATTTACTCTTATGTTCTCTTTTCTGGAGGAGGTCAGGCCTGCAGAATGAAGACACTGGTTGCTTAAATCATGAGTGGGGTGATAGGAAGTCAGTGGGAGGTGGCAGCAAGAGCCCTGGGTGAGGAGTCCGGCGAGCGGGATTCTGAGCTCATTCTATCCACTCCATCTGAGGCCACAGCCAGTTCAGCTGGGTTCTCAGTCACCTTGTCTATAAAATCAGGGTTTGACAACATGATCTGAGCTGCCTCTTCCCACTCTGAAATTCTTATTTTTGGTAACAATCTTAAGATCTCTCTCTTAGTTTCTGATATGCTCTTTGGAATTGAGCAGAGCCCTGTACATTTCCTAATGGAAGTGAAGAACTTAGACTAGCTTCAAGGGGATAAAACAATCTAACTAAACAGACAGATTTGAGGATGGAAATGTAATTATTGGAGGGTTTTAAAAAAATCTGCTTTAACTAAAATATAGCTTGCATTTAAAAAGAGTTAAACTTGCTTCATCAATGACTTTACAGACTGGGCAACAGCACCTCCTTCTAAGTAAATTTTCAAAGGGAAGTCAAAATATTGCTTAACAGAAACAGTTGCTACTGTGCACCAAAGCCAGTCAGATGTGGTAGGAAACGAAGCTCTGCCCTGTAAATATGGCATAGATTAGAACAGTGTCAAAGGATTGAAATTGGATAAGTGATATTCTGTTTAGGGGACTGAAGTGTGGGACGGGAAAGAAAGGTACTTAACTAAAAAGGATGAAATCAGCACTTTAAAATCCCCCAATACATATTTTAATGTTTACTCTTTATTTTTTTAAGAGTCTGCCCAATTTCATATTTACCTCAGAGACCAATTGGTACCGAAGGACAGCCTGGGTCTCACAGGTAAATAACAAATGCTTTACAGACTGCCTAATTGTGTTCCATACCCTGGAAACTGTTGATCTCGTGGGTAATTGCTGTGCTATGGAAACTTAATGAAAAAGAAGCACAGAGATGTGCCACTGAGTTAGAATCTCTGGTAGAGCCCAACAGAGGAGAGAAAACCAGGCGCTCCAACCTTTGGGGTGGGGTGGGGTGGGGTGGGGCGGGGTGGAGGTGGGGAGCATATTTTGAAATGTAAGACAGGCTTAAACATGATTAAAAAAAGAGGGAACTTAAAAAGTAACACCAATATTGTATTCTATTTCATATTGTATGTTTGTTTTTATATAAAATATCATTTTCCGCCAATCTTTAAAACTCACCCACCTTGGATTCTGTGATTCTGCATATCCCTGGCACAGTCCGGCCCCCTCCCGTTTCCATGCTCCCTTGTGGTTTGAGCAGCCCAGGTAGTGAGAGGAACCCTAGGAAATGCACCAGAAACCTGGACTTTGGTCCTGGCTCCTCGACCTTGTTGGGTGACCTTGGGCAAATCACTTTTACTCTCTATCCTTTTTCTTTTTCCCCCCTTTATAAAATGAGGCAGTAGGGGTGGGTGGGTTTAGATAATCTCTTAAATCTTTCCTAGCTCTGACATTCTGTGAAATAACCCATGAATTCGGTGTCAGGGTTAAAAGCATCATGTTCCCATTAGAACAGACTGCATGCTGCCAGCCTGGATTCTAAAGTTTTGTTGCAATCCTGAGAGGGGTGGGTCATTTGGCCTTCCCCAAACTGCCTCCCCACCCTTCCAGTAGGAGCTGAATCTACCCCCTAAGGAATGCATTGTTTGTTGGGGAAGTAAGAGGTAGCTGTTGCCATCTCCAGGAGCCGGACTGTTGCCTCCTTCAGTCTCCAGCCTTCTGCCGGCTGAGGGAGTATTCTTCTGCTCCCCTTGGCCCCACCGAGGCAAGGACCATCATGAGCTCATTGACTCCTGTCATTCAGGTAGATCCTGTCTAACGCGAGACCTGGAAAGCCTGGCCTGAAAGGCCCTGTCAGTGCGGACTCTCCTATTTATCTTTCCGGTCAGGTCCTTCCCTTTGCACGGGAGAGAGTGGAGTCGCGGCCACTGCAGCCCTTCCTGACTGCTCTGGATCCTTGGCCCTTCCTTGTCAGCTGGAGCCAGCTCCGCCACCTCCTTGCAGAGTAGTAACCTTTTGATTTAACTTTATTTGCCACAGCAGGAATATTACCAAAAGGGGAACAATGCGCCCTCGCCATCTGGCCCCAGCCGCCCGAGGCGCGGCCGCGGAGCCTTCTCAGAGGGGCCGCTGTGAGCGATCAGCTTCACTAGCCGGGTGCCCTGTTTTTGTTTTTTCACAAATCAGCCTTTTAAAATCCAGATGCAGACTACAGCCAGTGACTCAGAAAACCATAAATAATAACTGCAGGCTTTGCCTGAGGAAAAAGCAAGAAGGAAAAAGGTGAATCTGTCATTACACTTAAAAAGCTGGTAACAAGTCAAAGATAGAGTTTTTTTCCCCCCTTTTTCATGACCCTTAAGCAAGTGTGACAGGCATTAACCTATCAATATTAGTGAGTGATTTAAAATACCAACCAACATTTGCCTGCAATAATTTCTGTTGTAAACGACTCCTTCTGGGCCCTCCTACCACATAATTCAGTGTCGTAAATCAGAACCCAGAGTGTGTTGCTTCTATCTTGCCCTGGCCAATTCTTGCCGTCTTTTTTTTGGGAGGGGGGAGTCTGGAATCCATTCCCATTTTTGTATTCCCCCTCCTCCTGCTGCCTTCTTCCTAGGGGACATTAAAGAGAGCAGTGTCTGCATATGGGACATGAACTCTGTTGTCCATGCAGCCTCTGCTACCTTGTCTTGGTGACAGAAGGTTTTGGGCTCATTTTTTCATCACTCTTTCTGGGCACATTGCCAAAGCGTTAACCTGGCTTTTGGCAGAGGGAATTTCAGCAAGATCCTTCCACATAGCCAAGAGTGTTGGAAGTTCAAGTGAGACTGGTAAGAGGTAAAAAACAAAACAAATCAATTTCTGTAGAGTGGACTCCAACTTATGGCGACCCGGTGTGTGCAGGGTAGAACTGCTCCACAGGGTTTTAATGGCTGTGAACTTTGGGAAGCAAATTGCCAGGCCTTTCTTCCAAGGCACCTCTGGGTGGGTTACAACTGCCAACCTTTTGGTTAGTAGCTGAGTGCTTAACCTTTTTCACCACCCAGGGACCTTGATAAGAGGAAGAGATGTCTAATCTGAGGACAGGTGAAGAGCACCACGGTGGTGGTCAGTGAGGCAGGAGTGAGGCAAGTAGGCATAGGGAAGCAACTGGTGATGGAAAGTTCTGGATCAGTGATGATACATGTACCCACACGGCCAGAACCAGCAGGCCTCGTTCTTCCACCTTCATTCTTCTGACCCACATTCAGCCCCACAGAGGCAGCTTGGGTCCACAAATGCAACCAAATAAAATACTCACTTCAAGAAATGTAGTTTCTTTAGGGTTAAAAGATTTATTAGGGGAGCCTGAAGAGTGGGGAGGGGGTATTGGGTACGGACTGAGACCCATCTGGTTTGTTGTGGGTCTTTTTTTTATTAGAAAAAAAAAAAAAAAAACACTCTATGGGTTCATATGTCTAAGGAGAGCTCAATTAACGTTATTTGCTGGAGCTTAAAATATGCCTGCACCTGCTTCAGTGCCAGGCTCCGAGACTGATACACTCTCCCAGAAGGCAGAGCAGATGAGGGCGCTTGTGGACGTAAAGGGAAGAGCAGGGCACAGTTTTCACTTATGTTTTGGTGCCACTCTAAGATGGGACAGGCATCAACCAAAGCTATGTGCCCTGGAGGTGGCTCCCTGATTAACCTGGAAACTAGGGCCTGTGGCTGGGCTGGTGCAGCCACAGTTTTACGCTGCCTTGGTGGGTCCAGGACTCTTCTTTTTCGAAGCAGACTAGAATGAATGGAGCCAGAGGAGGGAATGAAGCCTAGGGGACTGTATCATCTTACCCAAGTCACTCACCTTTCTGGGTGGCCACTTCCTTCTTGATAATAGGAAGATAATAAAATATGTTTCAAGGGTCTGTTGTGAGAATAATAAATAATAATAGCTAACATTTGTTGAGCATTTGCTATATATTAGGCTCTGGACTAAGCCTGTTTTATACATCATCTCATTGAATTTTTACTGCAACCCTAAGAAATAGGTAATGTTGTCCTCCACGTTTTATAGATGAGGAAACCAGTGCCAGGAGAAATTAAATTCCTTGCCCAAGCTTTCTCAGCAATCCAGATCCATCGGACTCCCAAACCTGAGCTTTTAACCACCCTACCTCGAATGCGACACATGGGTGTGAAAGAATGTCAAAATAATAAGACTGTAAAATAAATTTATTATGTCCTGAAATACGCTCTGGTTAAGAAAACATGTTCTCATTTAAGATTTTCTTTGCCTTTTCACAGCCTCAGTTTTGAAAGTGCCGTCCCGGGATGGGTGCCCCACATATGTTGATACTATATTTCCTGGCAGCCATAAAACAAGTCCAGGCCCAGTGAGATGCAGAAGGGTCCGTAAGCCCACCCCCTGCTCTCAGAAGCATGGAGCGACCACCGGAGACAAGAGTCTCTATTGTCTTCCATTTTCTGAAACAGGTGATTGATTTTGTAGTCTTCGCTCTAGCTCACGGGGCTTGATGAATTCTTTTATCCTCGATTCCTAGGCCCTGCACCGCAAACAGCCATTTCTAGACACCAGAGAAGTGATTCACATATGGGACAGAGGGGGAATTTGCCAACTTTCCATAATTGATTTTGTGGTTAATCAGACCTGAAGCTAAATCTTGTTAGACAGTTTCTTATTCTCCGAGGTATGGCTTTGGGATGTCTTAAGAGAAGGAGTCACCAATACAGGGAGAATCGAGACACCAGTGACCATTAATCTCCATTTGAAGGGGACTTTTTGGTGCTGTGATTCACTGAGATTCTTGAGTAGCTCCAAGTGCCTAGTCCTTCACTAAATAGCCTGCCAGTTTACACAAAAAGTACCAACTATACCCTATATTTTTGGGCCTTCTAAAGGTTTTTATCCTGATCCTTTCAGTTAAGCTGCTTATAGTACATATTGTGTGTGCCAGGCACTGTGTTAAGTGTTTTACCTGGTTACTCTGTTGCCATCTAGTCAATTGCAACTCATGGGGACCCCATGCATTGTAGAGTGTAACTACACTTCATGGAGTTTTCAATGGTTGTGACCTTTTGGAAACAGATTGCCAGGCCTGTCTTTTATGGTGCCTCTGGGGGGGTTCAAACTACTAACCTTTCAGCTAGCAGCCGAGAGTAAACCGTTTGCTCTACACGTAACTACCTGTACCCGTTGCCCTTGCTGTCGAGTCAATTCCAACTCATAGCAACCCTATAGGACAGAGTAGAACTGCCCCAGGAGCGGCTGGTGGATTTGAACTGCTGACCATTTTGTTAGCAGCTGAACACTTAACCACTGTGTCACCTGGGCTCCAGGGACCTTTTTTGCTTTGTTATCTCATTTAGTCTGCACAATAACACTGCTATGTCTTTATTATACTATAAATTTACTGAGGTTTAGAGATGTTAAATATTTTTCCAAAGTTAGTCAGTGGTGGAGCAGGGACTCAAACCCAGGCAGTCTGAGTCTGGAGCTGCAGTCTTAACAGCTGCTCCTCCCTACCTCTCACTGAGGGCAGATAAGGATCCTAGTCTTAAAATACACCTCCCAACTCTCTCCCTCTCCCTCTCACACACACACCCCAATTCCCTACTCAAGAAAGAGCTTTATTTTTCTGTGTGTTTTTACATTTAAGGTTTAGCTACAAGTTCTCAAGCTCTTGCCTCTAGCCCCTATCCTTAGCAATGATTTAATAAATACAAATCACATTTTCCTTTCCGGCCTCCACCCAGTGTCAGCTCCCATCCAGCAACATGCTGTGTGCACTATTAATGGGAGGTTTGATTTCTCAAATACATAGACCCATCTGCATTTTCTTATGTCACCACCGAAGATGGATTTATGTAGTAGTCTCCTTCCCTCCATCTACTGAAGCCATATCCACTGTGACTTACCCATTACAACTTCCCTCCAGCCACTGTTGTTATTGGCTCAAGAAATTATATTCAGGGATGGTGTCTGGACAGTCCATCTCCAGGAGAAGATCTCTAGCCAGCCATTTGCCAGGAAGAGTACCAAGGCTTGTTGTAATTATAGTTTCACTGTCTTGATCTGGAAAACTCCTCCTTGTCTTTTTGTACATGCCAGCACGCTGGTTATCTGGATTTGGAGAGGAAGGCCTATAGATAACTTTGCTTTGTTGATTCTCTTATCACTCAAATGGCAAGAAGTTTGAAGTAACAGGAGGGAGTGGAATAGATGCAGTCTTTTCTCAGGAGTTCAAGAAGGAGACAAGTCAAAGCAGCTTCCCATCAGGGGTTTGAGAAAGAGCTCAGGTTCATTCACAAAGAAATAGTTTAGAAATCTCCCACCTCTTACTTTATATAATGGAGTAAAAATAACCAAAAAATCCATTGCCATCAAGTTGATTCCAACTCATAGTGACCCTATAGGACAGAGTAGAACTGCCCCAGAGGGTTTCCAAGGAGTGGCTGGTGGATTTGAACTGCCGAACTTTTGGCAGAAGAGGGGCTCTCAGGTCCTAAGGTGAATTTGTGGGTGGGATGGAGAAGGAGGTGGGTCCCTTTCAGCTAGAACTCTAATGTCTTCTGGTGGCCCTACCCTATAGCAGTTACCTGTCCTGTTTTTGTTGAGATGGAAGGAATCAAACTACCTGCAATCATTTGAGTTGGTACCATTGCTGGTGTCTATCATCTCCCTGCTAAAAGTTGACAAGTAAGATTTTCCCTGGGTGCATGCTTAGGTCTGTTGCATTCACTCTTCACCTCATGTATTATTTTTGGCAACTGAGAAAATAAATAGAACTCTCTATCTCCAGAGGTGTTAACATTTCTGTGCACATTGGAGCTAGTTTCAGCATTGCCCTTGTTGGCGAGCTAGATGAGATCAAAAGCACGTGGAATCTGCATATAAGCAAAGCAGTATAAGACACGATCTGTCAGGGAGTACTTTTAATGTTGCTTAACAAAATATGTTACACTAAATCTTTATAGACTGAATAAGTACTCTGAGTTCCAACAAAGTAAACCAAAGTAAACATCACTCTTATGGGAAATAAAATTCCATGTGGTTAGGGGCAGAGCTGTGATTAATCCAGTGGCGATGAAAAGACCATGAAAATATAGTAAGTTTATTGACTCTGTCTGAGAAACAATATCATATATATATGAATAAATATGTATGATTTAATACCAAATGATGGGTGGTCGAAGAGGAATTGGTGCTTCTCATCTTTGATTATAAATTAATGTACTGATGCTCCAGGTATCATTGTTCCATCAATTATCGATACTGACCTCACTACAGAAATCTGTAAGGAAAACAGAATGAAAAAGGCAGTATTACAGAGATGAGGACTGAGTTTCTATGAAAGCTCCCAAGAGTCTATGAGTAAGTGAGTGTGTGTGTGTGTGTGTGTGTGTGTGAATAGACAACTCAGCTTACCTCTACAACCCTTATCAACCGAACTGGAGATTTCTCAGGGCTCCCTTGGGCAGCAGCCTTGTCCAAAGTGCATGCTGTCATAATGTACATTTTAACATTAAATGATTTTTAATATTCTGCATATGGTTTCATGGTTTAAGTCTCCTCTCTGGGAATGAACAAGGCTGTGGTATTATGATGAATAGTGGATTGTGTCCAGGACACCCACTTACTTCCCTACATATCAAACATGTGGAGCTTCCATTAAACATGGGACTGTCTCTAGGGACTGCAGTTGTCCTATCTAATCCAGTCCTGTTTTGTTCCCTCGACTCAGATTGAGAACGATACATTGTTCTCATACATTCTTTTTTTAATTAAATATAGTAGATATGTCACTTCTATGAAATATTCCAGGTCTGTTTTCACATCTGTGGCCATTTTCTCCTCCTCTATTTCCATTTGGCTTCCTGGAAGGAAAACGAACCTTAAATGTATATGTGGATTAATTGATTGGTTGTGTGCAATTTGCCAGGACAGTTCAGATACGATCTTAATTTTTTGTCTCTAATTGTAACAAATGTTCTCATCAGTGCTCTCTGTGGACACTCAACAAAACTCTCATCATCCCTGTCCAATGGTTGGTTTGAATAAAATGTTTAAGCTGGTCCATCCAAGCTCACTTCTGTCTCCACTCCTGTTGGGGCTTGCAAGAGGACTTTTAGGTGTGGGTATATGCCTGGATGTGTTTTAAGATTTAATTGCTGGGTTGATTTGCTAATTGATCCTACCAATACAAAGTACTGTCAGGAAACTTCTGTGTAGACAGCACTTCATCAACAGTAAGGAAACTTGATATATCATAAAATTCTCCATTCAATTATAAATTTAAAATTCTGGAGTAAACTCCTAGCAATTCACAAGAGGCTAAAACTAGAGCCCCATTAGGAGGGTACTACAAGTAAACATTATTAATTATAAAAATTGCCTAAATTAGATTTTTTTCACACCTGCTTCTTGCTTAATTAGCTAGCAATCCACATATTCCATTCAGTTGAACTCTTACTATTTATTCAGGCATACTTGACATTAACATACTGTTTGATGTTTGATATCCTCAGTTTTAATTTAACCACATGACAACAAATGGTGTTTATGAAATACCAGTGAGCTGGAAAAATATCCTGTGTTGGAGTAGCACATGGGAGTAAATAGAGAATTTTTCTTTAGGAAGAGATTGAAGGCATTAATAAAAGGAGGCTCATTTTCTTCAATTTTCCTGTTTTTTCATTCCTAACCTCTATCATACTCTTCAAGTGGCCTTTGGAAGGCCCTAAAAGGACAGTGGTGAGGCTGTGATGCAAAATATCCTTGATAACATTGCTGATGGAAAAAATACTGCCCACATATTGGTACTTGGGAAGAATCTCACAGAACTGCCCTAATATTAAGACACTGTGGCTATTCTTTAGTGATTAAAGAAAAGAGCAGGTACATGAAGACCCTATGGATAAACAGAGGTCAAGGTCTGGTGTCAGGGTGGAGAAAAATGGGGACAGAATGGCCAAAGTTTAGAAGTCTTGGCCTTATTAACCAGTCATTTCACGTAAATTTTGGCTAAGCCAAGGGGATCAGGTGATTCCTTCCAGAGGAGACTTGGCACAAATCATCTCAACCGTGCTGCTCTTGTAACAGAAAGTCACGATCTCAAAAAGCGATGTAAACAACAGAAGTGGGCTAGACAACTTCAAAATAAACCTGCCAACAAAGGCCTTGGAATGGTTATGCTGAGACTCCCATCTTTAATTGGAATTATTCCTTAAACTTTCCCTGCCCCTCCAAAAAGGCCACTTGAGGGAGTCACAGTTGTGATTCCTGTTAGCCACTTTGTAATGCCAGTACCTTGCAATCCAGTGATGAAACTTAACTCAGAAAATCCCCTGGGCCAAGAGACAAAAGAGAAAATTGTCTCCATAATGTATTGATTCTGACTAATGACATAACTTGTTGTAGGAGATTCGGATTGATAGCCACTGGCTTGTCTCCAGTAAGACACCATTTTACATCTGACTCTGATCAAACTGTCTGCAAATCATTTTTAACTTGGGTCCTGTAGATTTGTGTTCACACCATGGAACTATGGCTTGGGTTTGACATCATTATTCTTTGTTGGCCTGTCTTTGTTTAAGAGCCACTTAAAATTTTTGGCTGCTGGTGAATAGAGAAGCTTGTTAGCTGAGGAAAACATGTTGATGTCACACACTTGCAGGAATTTTTTTTTTTTTTTGGGTCAGGCTGTGTGGATCCAAGAAAGCGTGTGGTGTTACCCATGATAGATGGATGGCTTTAGGTTCAGAGGCTAGATTCAGATATGTCTGGATAATTGTTAGAAGCTGATCCGAAGAAGTTGCTGTCTCTGGGGACCTGGTATATTTACACTGGGGCCAATACCTCTTGCTTCTGGAGAGGCCTGTTATCCTGGGACTAACTTGTTATCTGAGACAGCCCTCTTGAAGCTGGGGTCCAAGGGAAACCAGGTACATCAAATAGCTACCACCACCCTGTGTTCACATTGTTTACGATCCTTAAGGAAGTGGGTTTTGGGTAGAATTTGGAATCGGAATTTGGACCATGCTCTTGTATGTTTGTTTTGTCCTTTAAGTATAGGAATACATTAACTCACACTATGTGTTTGAATGGAGAAGAAGATAAGTATGACTTGCGTTCGGCAGTGTATGTTTTTCCCCCTATTATTATTTGTGTTTAAATTTGGCTATTTCAATGAATTTGTATTCTTTTTGCCTAAGTTAGTTGGTTAATGGGTGGAAGGACCTTCTAGAATTCTGGCAAGCATGGTCTGGCTTATAAATTTGCTAAGGACTGTTTGGAGGGGGGTAATCTACAGGATGATAATAAAAAAATGAGCTTTTAGCTTGACAAGAATAATAGTACATACATTTTGCATCTGAGGGAGAATACACAGCATCATTCGGTTCAGCTTCCACCCATTTCCACTGTATGTTCCTCGGGTGCACGAGACACTCCCAGAAAGATCTGTTACTCTTTTCTGTTCTAGGAATTTGGAGAAGCCTAGAAAAAGCAGCATAATGAGGAGTCTCCATGTTGTTGATTCTTTGAAATGTCCCACAAATAACAAACTATTAAATTTAGTTTCATTACTCCAGGAAAACTGAATTCCTTTTTTTTTTAAGTTTAAATTTTAAGCTTTCTGTTTTTGGAAAACTTCAAACACACATAAAAGTAGAGAGAATAATATAACAAATCTCCACATACAATATCACCCAATTGTGTTTCACATACGCTCCAACTTTCTTTTTGAATTCTAATTGTAATTTTCTGCTATTTTCTTTTCTATATGTACAGCATAATATAGTATACATATATACACCTCTTGCCCACCACGTAATGAAACGAGTCTTTGGGTTGTGTTATATTGACCAATATAGGTATTTTATACATAGCATATGTATGTATATACCCATATGAGTATATTATATATTTATGCTTATATTTATATGCCTATGTATATTATGTAGCATTATCCTCATCCATAATTGTAAGATTCTCAAATTGGGGAATTGGAAATGGTGTCAAAGTAAAGGCTCTTTAGTATGCAAAAAAAAATTCACCAGACGGTATCTTCTTTCATTACTTCATCTAGTGTGAGAAGCATCTACGGGTATCCCCCAGTAAAGCAAAAAATTTACAATAAATTGAATCATTCCAGTGGTGTCCACCTTGACTGTTGATATGACAAATAACATCCCCACAATTTTAATCCCTCAGTCCTTTATTATAGTGAGGAGATCTGATGAATATTTATTTTGGCCATCTATTTATTCATTTGTATGTGAAGTTTGTTTTTAAAGGAAGTGGTTTTGTTTCACCACACATTATTGGAACAACGAGTGATTATTCCTATTTTACAAACTTGCTTTAGGAACCCTGCACAGAGCTCTGTGAGGACAGCCACAGCTGGCCCTAAGGCGTGGAATTGGTTTTTCCCAGTTGGAATCCCACTTCTTTAAAAATAGATGGCCCATCTGATGATAGACTTTCCTTCACTTAGGAACTCAAATGAGGCCATGGTATTGAGTGCTCTTACATCATTGAGCAAGTCAGGTCTCAGAGCCCCCAGGGCTAGAGGAAAGAGGGTGGATTCTTACAGCTTCTGTGTCGCCAGTGAAGTTCCCTTCTTCCCCCCACCTTAGATACCTGAAGATCACAGGGAAATAGATGGGTTCAAGAGTAGTCCCACTAGAAACCAGAAAAAAAAAAAAAAAGTGCTGGGATTTGGATCATTTGTGCTTACTCCCCCTTAGGCTTGCCCCTGTCTATGTATTGAGCTGTCGGTGTCTCATCTGAAGAATGGGGCAATATTACCTAATTCTTGTTCCTGTTCTTGAGATGGACTAATTATGCACAAGCATATACACACACATTTAAAAAAAAAAAAATCTGAGAAATGCTCTCGGATCTTTGATATTATGTAAGTATGACTTACGCTACTTGAGAGACCATTGGCCCACTTTGGGTTAAGAGGATGACTCAGCTGTCCTGCTGGGAGAATGACTTTACTCTGAAAGTGTGAATGAATTAAATAAACTAAAAGGAATCTTTTTGAGGCACACTGCACATCTGCGCCATAAAACATGCAAGAAGGAGCTTTGTTTTTATTCTCCTAAGATGCAATATTGTTGCCATGCAAACTGGGGGAAGGGAGAACGTTTGAGATCACTTCATGGTCTGTGGGATTGAAATTTCCTCTTGGATACCAAATGTCCTGCGTGCAGTTTCGGAGAGGAAAAGCAGCACACAAGAATCCTAGTGGCAGCAGGCCCAAGGCTTGATGAGCAGCAAAGCGTCTGTGTGGCTGGATTTCAGGGAGTATGCTCTATAACTGAGGCTCCACAGTGGAGACAAAGAGAAGGAGAGACAGTCAGGAATGTCCGTGTCCCTTAAGACATTCAGTCAATTTTCTTTTCTTGTTCCTTGATGACATTTGCTTCTGAGGTATCCCCATTCCTGACTTTTAGCTCTTCCAGTTTGGATGCTCTGTTTTTGAAGGGATTATGGAGGTGTAATCCTAGGTAACGAAACTCAGAGGGGAAAGAAGGGGGACAGAGTTTAGGGCAGAGATGTTGGGACCTGGGGCAGAGATGTTTGCAGCGATGGTGAAGTGGCCGTGGTGTGAAGGATGGAGCTGGCAGTTGAGTTTTGGATTTAGTAAAAACAAAATAAAAAACAAAACCTTCCCAAGCAATAGACTAGAACCAATCCCCCTGTGGGGGAAAAAAATGTTGCTTACCTTTTCAAACCACAATTCGTTTGCTTATAAAATGAGATTGTAAACATGAGTTGTTTCGCCTGGAAGTCAGACAGTGAACCCTAGGTTGCTCCTGGCTTCGCAGAACAATCCAACAAATCTATAAGACATTCTTGAGCCCAAGATGTACTGAGTGGTCATTCCTCAGACTTTATATAGAGTTCTGCCTCAGTGTATCCTCCCCCCAGCGTCCTTTTACTAAGCCTAGTCTGATGAGGTTCCCAAAGACCCAGTGCTTGTGGCAGTTTAGCATAAGCTAAGGCTTATTAATAATGCCACTAAGAACAGGGTAAACAAAGCATCCAGACTCTATTTAATTTTTCCTCTAGAAAAAGACATGGAAAGAGGCTACTTCAGATTCTCCTGAAGTAATAATCAAACTAGACCTAATAGGTCACCATATGTGGGGAACGGTTCTCTTGGGTCTTAGTATACACACTCAGTGAGTGAAACAAAGAAAGGGAAAGAAGCAGTACTATTGGCAACTGTTGTTAGGTAGTATAAACAATGGCCAGTCACTGGCATGGAGCAGAGGCTCAGATTCCAATAGCACTCAATGGGGAGCCTTCCTTAAAAAATTAGAAGAAGCTGGGCTGGAGCTGGTCCATGCTGGGAATGGCAGAAGAAGCAAAAACAAGAGTAAATGAATGGAAATTAAGCAGCAGGAAATGGGGATTTGGCACAAAGTTGGAATTTGAAACTGCAGAGAGGTGTCAGTGATAAGGTTGTATAGAGTTTCTGGCCAAAAAAAGAGAGAGAAAGAATGCAGATGTGTTCATTGAATAAAGTGCAGATGGAGAAGGGGGCAGGAAGAAAAAATGCAGAGGAAATCATAATGAGTGGAGGTGCATTTATGTTCAGCAAGCTTTAAAAATTATTCTCCCTGCATGTCTGGATGAAATTACAGGTTGGTTCAGATTGTTCCAATCTACTGGAGAGATTAAGGCAGCGTTTATTTACTTTTACCTTTTCCTGCTCTGGGCAGACTGGGCTGTTTCTGCTGGGAGGCCCTTGGTGGTGAGGGGTAGGTTGAATCCAGGTGTGAGTTGGCGGGCTGGGGTCTGTGTGGCTGCATCCATCAGTTCCTCTTTGGTTGGAAAGGGCTGAGAAGTCTCTGGAGAGCCCAGATCACTGTGCAGGTTACTTTCTGTCTGGGGAGCCCATGGGAGGAGATGTAGCAAGCAGCTCTGCAGGCTGTACAAACCCACATACTCTGTTTGCTGTGGAGGGAAGCTTGGCTATTTTGACTCTGCCTCCTTTCTTCACCCCCATCTGGCAGTGCTGGGTTTGACTCCCCTTTGGCTGCAAGTAATTCATGAGTTACTGTACAGTCCTTGAGTTTAAACGCTGTCTTAACTGGCTGAATCAACAGGAGGGCTGACGTTGGCCTCTGTAATTATACCCTGATCTCTCCTCTATTTCTTCCTCAGTCTTAGTGTAATTAAATCATGTGAAAAAGTCTGTTGCCGTCACTTACCTTCCGACTCATAGTGACCCTATAGGACAGAGTAGAACTGCTCCATTGTTTCCAAGAAGCGGCTGGTGGATTTGAACCGCTGATCTTTTGTTAGCAGCCATTCTCTTAACCACTGGGCCACCAGGGCTCTAAATTGTGTGAAAGACTCCGCCAAATACTAGTGTTCCACAGGATGTGGGGGGAAGGTAGTGAAAGTTGAAACACAAGGCATGGGGGTCGGGGGGAGTCTCTGAACTAGAAGGTGGGAAACTGGACAAAGTCACTTTATCATCCTTAGATATGGAGTTCTTGTTTTCTAAGCAGGATTAGCAGAAACTACCTAATGTATATTCGCATCTTTGTTTGTTTGGTGAGACTCTTATGAGAAAACATATATGCGGGTGTTAGGCAGAATAACCCGTACTAAGTTTTTTTTTTTTTTAAGTAGCATAGTCATCGTCCTCCTCATCATCTGTGGGCCAGAAAGATTTGGTCTGGGAAGTGAAATGGCAGTTTTAGGAAAGAAGTGAGGTGTCATGAGGTGGGATGGCAGTCTGAACGCTGAAGGCCCACTGTATTTTCCTTTCAAAGATTGAAAGTGACTCTTTTTCTGAGGTGCGCCTTTGACCCTTCTGTACCATTTTTTAAAAGCAATGTAAGACACAACAATTAATGTGGTCCTCACCAAATATTTCCAATCTATCAATATGACTATTGGTAAATGCACAGATGGTAATAAGATTTTCCTGGTTTCCTCCAAACTACGAGGAGCATTTCCTTGGGGATAAGCACAAATGTCATGTTTTCTGTATCAACGCTGCTGACATAATAGTCTGGATTCCATTCAATTCTGATTGTGTACCATACTGGGAAAGAATACTGTTTAAATGGTAGCATTTAGAAATGAAAATTAAGTGAGAATTGGAGGGAGAGAATACAAGCAGTTTGCAGTTGGCTACTAACTGAAAGGTTGGTTTGAACCCACCCAGTGGTACCACAGAAGAAAGGCCTGGCAATCTTCTTCTGTAAAGACTACAGCCCAGAAAACGCTATGGGGCAGTTCTGTAACACATGGGGTTGCCATCAGTCAGAATCAACTCCAGGCCTCCCAATGTTCTCTGGTGTTCCAGGATCAAAAATTATTCCCATCCATAGAACTGCGTGTCCTGCCCATTTGCTAGTGTGCTTACTTGGTGGGAGGGAGAAAGGACACATTAATACCTCAAAATTTAAGCTCTACTCACTAAACACAGAAGGTAGCACATAAATGTAGGCAGAACGGTAGTTTTTAAAGTACTGAAACCTAAATGCAAACGAACCTGGGGTGGAAACGCCCCCTGAAAGTCGTTTGTGGATGTAGGTATTGAGATCATAAGTAGCTGACTCACCAGCTCTCGCCTTCTCCCTCTCCCGTAGACAATACAACAATATAGAAAATGAGTTAAAACAATATTATTACTAAATTTTATTACAAAATAAAATATTTTAACAACCTGTTTTCATTTTTATATATTCCTGGATACATGAATATATGTATTTTACATATCAGTAAGTGCTTATTGAGTCTTTGTGATATCCTTAACAATTTTTTAGGCCCCCAAAATACTTAGAGTTTCACAGAATACATAAGCTTACCCCGAATGTCTCTGGAACTTCTCCTTCCCCTCCATTCAAAAGGCCTCCCCCATAATTTAGACTCTTATCTCTCGCCATGGCCTCCTCTCTGGTTTTCTGCCTCCAGCCCCTTCTTTTGCCCAAAGAATTAACTTCCCCGAGCACAAACTTGGTGGTCATGTTTACCGTCTGATTGAAGACCTTGAAGCAGCTCCTAAGGCCAGCAGAGGGAAGCCCTCTCCAGCCTCTGTCTCCAGGCTGGGCCCAGGCTATGGCAGAGCTGTCGCTCTCTGCTGGCAGGGATCTGCCATCCTCCAGCAGGCTGTTGTCCCACGCTTTTTTCAGGGACTTTGCGCATAAGCCCTCTTCTATGACCCTTCTCTGATCTCCTGCGCTGCAGCTCCTCCTCCGACGGGCTCCTTGCTTACAGCCACATGGCAGGCTGGCACATTGTGTCTGCGTCCTCCGTGGAGAGACTGCTGTTCCCAAAGCCACTGTGGTGAACAAATTAGGCATAGCTCCTACCTTCTCGGAGGCAGCAATCCAGTTGGGGAAGACAGGCATTGTATAATTAAAAGTGTAATGAGTATTATTATCATCCAGAACTGTAGCAAATAACCAGGGGACCTAAGTGGGTGCAGGGAGCAGGGAGGCTTCCTGTGGGAAAGGACACAGAGCAGAGGCCTGAGGGATGATTAGGAGTTCCCCAGGGGAAGGGGCAGGGCGGTGCTGAAGGTGGGGGTGCTTTCCTCTTTCTGGGCCAACCAGGCTTCTCAGGAATGGTAAGATCTGAGTGAGGCCTTGAACAGTGAGTGAAATCTAGAGAAACCAGTTGCCCTCCAGTGGTTCCAGTTCATGGTGACCCCATGTGTGTCAGAGTATAACCGTGCTCCATAGGGCCTTTAAGGGCTGATTTTTCAGTCGTAGATCAGCAGGCTTTTCTTCCGAGGCACTTCTGAGTGGACTTGAACCTCCAGCCTTTTGGCTAGCAGCCTGGCGCTAACCGTTTGCACCACATAAGCAGGGGGAAACCGCAGAGGAAACTTTTTTTTTTACTATTAACTCTCTTTATTGAAGGCTGTTGAAATATGTAGGTTTTGTGTTTTTTTCCTTTTCTTTTGTGTCTCAGAGCTTGAGGCATTTGTGAGAACCAAAACTCATTGCCCTTGCATTTTGGGGACCTTTCTCTCAGGGTCACCACTGCTCCTGGCAGAGACACAGCATGCTAAGCATGAATGGCCTCCTCCCTCCTCGGCCTGCTCACTAAGGTGGGGCAGCGAGCAGCAAGATGCCCGGTGATCTTCAGACCCAGGCAGCTGCTTGTAGCAGCAGGAAACCACCAACTGCAACCCTCTGGGATGCAATGGATGCCACAGAGGAGCCTCTCAGCAGTTTGGGTTCCCATGTAGCATGATATCACTCTTCCTCCGCCTGAACTATTTTGAGACACTCCTGCCATCTTTCTCTCTCCCACACATACGCTTAATATGACTAGAATATAGCTAGCTAGTTCAAGCTAACATATGTTCTTATAATTATGTTGCTAGCATGATAGATTATTTATTCTACTCAACTTTTTTTTTTTTTTTTTGAGTCCCGGCTCTGTGTACCAAGGATGAGGCACTTGTTTAAATAAAGAGATAGTAATACACCTTGACAGCAGCCTACAAAAAAAAAACAAAAAAAACGGAAAAGCCCCAACCTTTAAGAGGTCTCAAATCTGCATCCCATCTGTTTAATATACAACCTAGTGGACTACCGTAAGGCTCGCTTTCCTACCAGGAAGCAGCTGAAGGGAGAATCTGAGGCTTTCTCTATGAAGCTGTCAATCCTGGACTATGGCGAGCAGGGGCCCTTCATCATCCAGCTGTGCTGGGTGTGTCACCCTACCCAGCAGCAGTGCCCAGTGAGTGGGTTTCAGGACCAAAAGGTGCTAAGGCCAGAAGGGGCCAGCCCTCTCTTATTACAGATGGGGAATCTGAAGCCCAGAGAAAAGGGCCTTGCTGATGGTGACACAGAGACTTAGTGAAGAGTCAGTTCCCAAATCAGTCATTTTGACATTGAATTCAGAGCCTTTTTCCCTAAATGGAGCAGGACTGGAAGGTCAATGAAAACAGATTCCACGGGCCAGTATGGAAGGCAAGCACAAGCCAGGAATCAGCCTCTCCAGTCAGTGTCTCTTCATGTGTCTAGGGAGGAGAGAATTTCCTTTTTCTCTCCTGACTGAATCTTAGAAATTCAGTGTTGTTGTTATTGTTAGGTCCCATTGACTTAGTTCCACCTCATAGCGACCCCATGTACAACAGAACAAAATACTGCCCGGTCCTGCACCATCCTCACAATTGTTGTTCTCCTTAAGCCCATTGTTGCAGCCACTGTGTCAATCCATCTTGTTGAGGGTCTTTTTCTTTTTTGCTCACAGTCTACTCTGGCAAGCATGATGTCCTTCTCCAGGGACTCATCCCTCCTGATAACAGGTCCAAAGTATGTGAGACAAAGTCTTGCCATCCTTGCTTCTAAGGAGCATTCTGGCTATACTTCTTCTAAGACAGATTTGTTCATTCTTTTGGCAGCCCATGGTATATTCAATATGCTTCACCAACACCACAATTCAAAGGCACCAATTCTTCTTTGGTCTTCCTTATTTCTTGCCCAGTTTTCACACCCACATGAGGCGATTGAA
Organism: Elephas maximus indicus; assembly: GCF_024166365.1. Lineage (NCBI taxonomy): Eukaryota > Metazoa > Chordata > Mammalia > Proboscidea > Elephantidae > Elephas > Elephas maximus. Next base: position 47,667,513 of record NC_064840.1, read on the forward strand.
AACACCATGGCTTGGGTCAGGCGCATCTTAGTCTTCAGGGTGAAGTTTTCGCTTTTTAACATGTTAAAGAGGTCTTTTGCAGCATATTTGCTGAATGCAGTGCGTCGTTTGACTTCTTGACTGCTGCTTCCATGGGTATTGACTGTGGATCCAAGTAAGATGAAATCCTTGACAACTTCAATCTTTTCTCCATTTATCATGATGTTACTTATTGAAATCTAATAAGTGCCTGTATTATTACCTTAAGGAAAATCATTTCTACATTCATTCCTTCAATCACTCATCCAGCCAACATCTACTGAGTGTTAAGTGCCAACCATTGAGGATACAATAATCAGTCCAACAGAATTCCTGTCCTTCAGAATTTTCTCATGCTGTGGATGAACAAGCAAATAAACAAGCCATTATGGTCCAAAATGTAAAGAAATGCCCCAGCAGTGCCGAGCAGTGAAATGCTCAAGGCGCCATGGAGCATAGAGCATACCCCCAGGCGTCTCAAGGAAGGCTTCTCTTTTCTGGGCCTTAGACTCTTGTCTTGATCTGTCACTGGGCTAGGTGTCTCTGTGAGGTCCCCCTTTCTCTGCCCTGTGTCCTAACAGCCAGTATAAGGTGTGACGCTATCCTATAGAGGATCTAAGAGAAGTAGAAGACAGATTCCAGCCTCCTAGGAGCTTAAAACCTAATGGGGAAGATGTTGTTTGCTGTTGAGTGGATTTTTAACTCCTAGCAACCCCATGTGACAGAGTTGAACTGCCTCATAGGATTTTCTTGGCTGTAATGTTTGTGGGAGCAGGTTGCCAGGTCTTTCTCCTGTTGAGCTACTGGGTGGATTTGAACTGCCAGTCTTTTAGTTAGCAGCCGAGCACTTAACCATTGCCCGACCAGGGCTCCTTGATGGGGAAAATAACCTTATACTTACAGAACAAGTAGAAAAAAAATCCAAAGCATTCTGTAGCTGTGTTATATGATGCATACAAGAAAGTTCTGGAAGGAGAAAGAATAGAGTTGGAGTAGACAGAAAAAGCTGTGTGAGAGAGATGGACATTCATCTGGGTTTTAAAGAAAGTATCCTGGTGGCGTAGTGGTTAAGTGCTACTGCTGCTCACCAAAGGGTTGGCAGTTCGAATCTGCCAGGCACTCCTTGGAAACTCTATGGGGCAGTTCTACTCTGCCTATGGGGTCACTATGAGTCGGAATCGACTCGACGGCACTGGGTTTGGTTTTTTTTTTTTTGGTTTATGGGGTTTACATAGATGAAGGGAAGGTAAGGAGGATATTCTAGGCAGGGGGCGAGGTGGGGGTTAGCAAAGCCTGCAGGAAGGAGTGAACATGGCAGTTTGGGGAAGAGTCAAAACACTGAAATGATTTGTAGTGATTCTTAACCTAATGACTGCCCAGCCAGTTTTCAATTTCCCCAGTGTACGGGTGACCACGTGTCCCAGTTTGCCCAGGACAGTCCTGGTTTACATGCCTGTTATCCTGGTGTAATGATTAACAGAGCCTCCTTTCACTCTTCCATGTGTTCATACTAAAATCGTTAAACAAAGGCATCATTTTTTTTTTTTTAATTTTGCTTCAGGTGAAACAGAGCAAGCTAGTTTCTCACTAAACAATTAATACATATATCGTTTCGTGACAGTGGTTGCCAACCCTGTAATGTGTCAACACTCTTCCCCTTTCAACCTTAGGTTCCCCATTTCCATTTGTCCAGTTTTCCTGTCCTTCCCTGCCTTCTTGTCTTTGCTTTTGGGCTGATGTGCCCGTTTAGTCTCATATAGCTGGTTGCACTACATGTGTTATTGTTTGTTTTATATAGGCCTGACTAAGTTTTGGCTGAATGATGAACTTTAGGAGTGAGTTCAGTACTGAGTGAAAAGGGTGTCTAGGGGCCGTACTCCCACAGTTTCTCCAGTCTGTCAGACCAGTAAGTCTGGTCTTTTTTGTGTGTGTGAGTTTGAATTTTGTTCTGCGTTTTTCTCCAGCTCTGTCCGGGACCCTCAATTGTGATCCCTGTCAGAGCAGTCGGTGGAGGTAGCCAGACACCATCTAGCTGTTCTGGACTCAGTCCGGTGGAAGTTGTGGTAGTTGTGGTCCATTAGTCCTTTTGACTTATCTTTCCCTTGTGTCTTTGGTTTTTTCATTCTCCTTTGTTCCAGATGAGGTGGAGTATCTTAGAGGGCTGCTCACAGCTTTTAAGACCCCATGTGCTACTTACCGAAACAGGATGTACTGCGTTTTCTTTGGTGTTATGCCAATTGAGCTAGAGGTCCCCTGAGACCGTGATCCCCAGCCCTTATCCCAGTAACTCAGTCCTTCAGGGAGTTTGGATGTGTCTGTGAAGCTTTTATGACACATAGGCTTCCCCAGTATTGTGTACTGTTTTACCCTTCACCAAAGTTACCACTTACCTATTGTCTAGTTAGTGTCCCCCCCCCCGCAACACTTCCTCTCCCTAGTAACCATCAAAGATTGTTTCTTTCTGTGTGTAAACATTTTCATGAGTTTTTATAATAGTGGTCTCATACAGTATTTGTCCTTTTGTAATTGACTTAATTCACTCAGCATAATGCCCTTTGGATTTATCCATGTTGTGAAATGTTTCACAGGTTCATCATTGTTGCCTAGTATTCCATTGTGTGTATGTACCATAGTTTGTTTATGCATTCATCTGTTGATGGGTACTGAGTTTGTTTGCATTTTTTGGTATTGTGAATAATGCTGTAATGAACATGGATATGCATATGTCTATTCGTGTGATGGCTCTTATTTCTCTAGGATATATTCCTAGAAGTGGGATTGCTGGATCATACGGTGTTTCTATTTCTAGCTTTTTAAGGAAGCACCATATTGGTTTCCAAAATGGTTGTACCATTTTGCATTCCTACCAGCAGTCCATAAGAGTTCCAATCTCCCTACAGCCTCTCCAAAATTCGTTATTTTCTGTTTTTTTTTTTTTTTTTTTTTTTTAGTGCCAGTAATGTTGGGGTGAGATGGCATCTCATTGTGGTTTTTATATGCATTTCCTTAACGGCTAGTGATAGTGAGCGTTTCCTTACATGTCTGTTAGCCGCCCGAATGTCTTCTTTGGTGAAGCATCTGTTCATATCCTTTGACCATTTTTTAATTGGATTATTTGTCTTTTTTGTTGTAAAGGTGTTGGATTTTCCTACAAAGGCATCATTTCTGATGAACCTTGAATGTTAGTCTTGACCTTGCCTTTTTCTCTTAGGGTGCATGCTTGAGTGCACTGCCTTTCCTTTCTGTATCTTTACTTACCCATCTATAAAATACAGACATGCTTGGTGCTTTCATTTCTTCATATGAATATATGGAGCCAAAAGAAATCCTCAACCTCACTGGTTGGTGGTGTTGTTAGGTGCCGTCAAGTTGATTTTGACTCATAGCAATTCCATGTGACAGAGTAGCAGTGACCCATATGGTTTTCCAGGCTGTAATCTTTATGGGAGCAGATTGCCAGGTCTTTCTCCCATGGAGCTACTGGGTGTGTATTCTTGATAAAAACAAATACATAAATAAATCAAACTCATTGCTGTCTAGTCGATTCTGACTCTCATAATGACCCTGTAAGGCAGAGTAAAACTGCTCCATAGGGTTTCCAGTGAGTGGCTGGTGGATTCAAATTGCCAACCTTTTGATTAGCAGCCTGAGCTCTTAACCACTGTGCCATCAGGGCTCCAGGTTTTTTGGTAGATCCTAACAATTCACCCTTATAAGCAACAGAGAAGTAAAAAGTCCCCCAACTCTGCTTGAGCAAACGGTGAGTGTCCTCTCTCCTCGCAAGTAAATCTCCAGCTTTTCAGAGCTCCATCGTTGTCTAAAAGGGTTGGAGAACAGAGTTGGATGACTTGGAAAGTATTTAAAAATTCTTTGGACAGAGGCATCATAGAAATACCAGGTGGCTGTTGGGAAGTGAGGGGGTGGATTCCATTCAGTGGTGGCGCCATTTATCATGTTCAGTTGGATGGGCCAACGAAGATTTTGGAGCAGAGAATAAAGGACGGTACCACATGGGACTTGATCTTGCTCTCACAGCTGGTAATCCCTGCCTGGATGAGTCTGGGGTCCAGCTCACGTAACCACTCTGCAGGCTCTCTCCCAGCCAGCAGGAAAGGTTTTAGTCTCTGGCACTGTCAATCCAACACCTTTTTATGAGTACTAAATTTGCTGAAGTAATAAATGAAAATGAGGTTGTGTGTCATTTCAGCATGTGTTCTGTATAATGAAATAAGATGGTGATATCAAATTATTGCCTAATTTAATTGCCTGGAAAAATTAATTTATAAAAATGTCAAATAATTTCCAAATCAGATGGATTAGGGAAACAGCATCTATCTTTGATTTTCATTTGGGGAGAAAAACATACAGCGTGCTCAGAATTTTTTTTTTTTTAATCTTTGAAAACCTATAAACACTGCTTTGAGCTGGGCTGGGATATCAGCTCAGGGAAAAAAAGGAAAAAAGAAAATGCTTTTTACTTTCATTTCATTTTGAATTGCGTTTATTTTTGTGTTAAAAAATGTGGAGGATTGGCCTCATTTGTTAACAGCTTCACTGGACTGTGGATTTTGCATTTCTGGTATATTTCGGAACACCAAGGCGTTAAAAGATTGCCTGAAGGTTGCCCAAGCCCTCAGATTGTGGTTCTATGCCTGAGGCAAATGATGGACAATTAAGGTGACATCTTTGACCCTGGGTCAATGGTTTAACAGACTTTAACCCATTCCTCCCTAAAATAGACCTGATTTTTTTTTTCTTCCTGAAAAGAGAACCGATCTTTTTGCTTTTCTTTTTGACTCCAGTACATTTTACTCCTGTAAGTCAATGCCCAGGTGACAGCAATGGATAAGGTACCATTGATGGTTATTTTTGTCCCCTTTGACCCACCTACATAACGTGTTTAGGGCATAACCAACAGTGTCTTGTCTACCTTCTTCAACTGCCAGGAGCCTTCAGGAACATGGAAACATTTGGAACCTGAGGACCCACATGTTGTAGATGCCTCTAACTTATGCAAAAACCCGTGTGTGCCTTCTAGCCTTTCCCAGCCTCTCAGGGCTGTAAAAACCCAGCTCAAGGGGTAGAGACAAGCTACTGACAGCATGATTAAAATGTGTGAAGCAGAGAGCCTCAGATTGTAGTTCACAGTCAACACAACTTTTCAATCTCCAGGCCATGTTTTATAGCTATTAATTGAAAAATTAAGGCCAATTTTATTGCACATTTCCATTTTTCATTTTAACAAAAATGTACAAATCTGATGTGAGGTGAATCTTGATTATGGGTAGCTGTCTTGTTTTAGCAAAATACAGAGTATGACAGGCCATTGTATGAGTTTGAAGGAAGCAGGTTCTTTGCAGAAGTAATGGAACCTAGTGGTAATGCCAGGGATATAAGGGGAAAAGGGCCACCTCAGCAGGGCAGCTCATTTCAGATCAGATGCTCTCATTAAGGAGGCCCCTCTATCAAAGCTGGTCTTCAAATGAATGTTTGTTAATAGTTTCTAGACTGACAAGCTGGACTGTTGCTTTCCTCAAGTAAAATCCCAGGTCTTCTCAGTCTATTGCTTATTGGTACAGCTTTTATTTTAAAAGGTGATGAGGTTAATGTTTCTAAAATAATGACTTAGCCCTTAACTGATTTAAAAACATTTTACCAAAAACGTCATCCTGTGTGGTACTGGTGAGTGCCTTGGGCCAGTTGTAGGCAAAACCGTGAAGTAGGCCAAGTTTATTTTCAACATTCCTGACTGCCGCCAAGTGTCACCACTTTTCGTCTTTTTCAGGGCCACCTTCCTTTCTCCCTTTTTTCCCCACTCCCATACCCCTCCTTCATTCATTTCCAATAATGTTGTTCTAATGACCTTGTGTTTTTTCCCCGGATATTGAAGACATGACCCAGAAACCTTGCTCATACTAAGGTACTAGTGACTTATCTTATTACCCTTCCCAGTGGTACTTGCATTTCAAAAGGATCTCCCGAAGAGGGCTACCTTTAAACCAATGGAAGAGATCTCCGAAGGTTAACTTTCAGGCATTAGAAAGAGGGATTTTTTTTCAGGGGCTATCTCTTGGGACCTCTGTATTTAGCACAACCAGTGGTTCTAAACCAGATGAGGACCCTTGTTAAATATAAAAAAATACGAAAAAAGTAATCAGACTCCCAACTTGATTATGCAGGTACTTTTAATAACTGAAGGAGCCCTGTTGGTACAGTGGTTAAGCGCTTGGCTGCTAACCTAAAGGCTGGCAGTTCAAACCCACCAGCCACTCCGTGGGAGAAAGATGTGGCAGTCTGCTTCCATAAAGCAGAATACAGAATACAGCTTTGGAAACCCTATGGGGCAGCTCTACTCTGTCCTATAGGGTTGTTATAAGTCAGATTGTCTAGATGGCAATGGATTTGGTTTTTGGTTTTTTAATAACTGTTAGTTGGAAAATAGGAGTCCCTGTGTGGCACAAATGGTGAAGTGCTCAACTACTAGCTGAAAGGTTGGTTGTTTGAACCCACTTACAGGCACCTTGGAAGACAGCCCTGGCGATCTGCTTCCTAAAGGTCACAGTCTTGAAAATCCTATGGAGCAGTTCTGCTCTGCACACATGGGGTCACCGTGAATCAACTAACAACAAATAACAACAACAAGTTGAGATATGGAAGAAGCAGAATAATGTAGTAGTTATAAATCATGCTGGAACCAGATTGCCTGGCCTGAATTCCAGCTCCACCACTTTCAAGCTGGGTGACCATGGGCAAGTTATTTGACTTCTCTGTATCTGTTTTTTTCATCTATAAAATAGAAACAATGATAGTTATGTATCTTGTTGGGTGGTTGTGGCAATTACATAAAATAATATGTAAAAAAAAAAAATTTTTTTTTTTTTTTTTAATATGTACATGGAAACCCTGGTGGCATGGTGGTTAAGTGCTATGGCTGCTAACCAAAGGGTCGGCAGTTCGAATCCGCCAAGTGCTCCTTGGAAACTCTATGGGGCAGTTCTACTCTGTTCTATAGGGTTGCTATGAGTCAGAACAGACTCGATGGCACGTAACAACATAACAATGTGTACATAGTGTTTGGATCAGTGCTTGGTACATAGTAAGTACTCAATACATGGTAGCTAAGATGATGATGATGATGACTGCAAACATTTGAAAAGTAGAATGGTGTGTTTGTGCAAAACCTACTATTTACTCAGCCCGTGATTTTTGGTGCGTGTTTGGGTTCCTGGATCACTTGCTGGAGCCCCCAGCTGCTCAGGGGTCTGCAACCATAGTTGGAGTTTGGATTAAAGACACACCCTCACTGGGCTCATTTTGCAGAGATAAGGAAAGGCTGAGGTAGTCAGCTGCCAAGGTAGGATTAAACTTTGGAGCTCCCAGAGTTCCAAACCCCAGGAGTTCTGTGAGATATATTCATCTTTCAGTTAAGGCCCCATTTATTTCCCTTGTGTTCAGGGGCTCAAGGAGGGAACTACTATTTCCTTTACTTTATGATTCACGGTTCTGTTCTGTCATTTTGGGAAGGGCCTGAGGCCCCTCAACAGTGTTATCACTGTACAATTACCTCAAGTGAAACCACACAGCAAAGAGCATTTCCTTTTTAATGTAGTTATAAATGTCGAGTCTGTTTGAGATTTAGGAATGTGATCAGGAACTCCATTTCTTAGTCAAATAGGGTATAATTACAGTGGGACTCTGGGCCCATCCCTCACAAGGCACTGTAACTGGGGAAGATGAAGAAATGAGCTGGTTTGCTTCCTCTGGACCACAGGGGCATCTGGTAAAGGAAAGCTTTCCCATCTGACAATCTTCTAAGCTGCTCTATGGGTTTACTTGCTCACAGTTGTAGAACTGGCTTGTTCCCTCAGAGTAACAACCCCTGTTCCCCAGAGAAATACAAGTTAGAGTCTTTCATTCATCCACAGAACCCTGTGCTGGAGCGGGTATGTATGGCAAAGGAGCACTGACTACACATTGTCATTTTTGGTTCCTTCAAGGCAGGCCAATGAAAAACTGAGTCATTTAGAAAACCAGTTCCCAGAGGATTAGCCTCTGATCAGATTCTACATCCAAAGTGGAGGAGGCCCATAGAATGACTCTATGAATGAATGAATGGCCATGTATGCTTGGCCACCTAAGCCCTTTGGCATGAAGTTTTAGAATCATTCTTACTCTTAAGAAACATTTATTGCACCTCTTCCGTGTAAGACGCTACTAGTAACCATGGATAGAATTGAATGTCACAGTCTCTGTTCTCCAGATGGCCCCAGTCCAGCTGGGGAGACAGACAAGAAAACCAAAAATTACAGAATATGTAAAATGACAGTGGGTGTAGAGAGTAGGGGGCAAACTTGAAATGTATTTTGGGTAGAATCACCAGGATTTGATTGGGTGTGAAAGTGAGGCAGAGGGAGAAGCCTGGGATGTTTTCTAGATTTCTTCCTTGGTTGACGATATGGACATAGAGGGTGGTGTCATTCATGGGGACAGTTTTAAGAGTAGGAGCTGGTCTAGGTAATAGAAATGAGATAGGTGGAGGACAAAAAAAAGGGGTAAAAATGGATACTTTTCCTGTAGGACTCAGAATGTATCTTTCCCATCAGTGGCAATTGGCCTCACTAGCTGATTGTTGGGAAAATAAGGGAAGTCTTTGGTACTTCTTCATTTCCTTTTCAGCCGCTTCTCGCTCAGCAACCGTATTTATATATGGTACTAACTACCATGCTAAGCATCGGAGGTAGTCATGAAAAAGGTACAGGTCCTGTTCCCAGGGGTTTATTCGCTAGTTTCTTTCATGTACACTCTCCTTTGCCTGCTCCATCCTGTTCTCACGTTTCCTGTATGACACTCCCAAACAGATTTTGTTCTTCGTTGTTGTTAGCTGCCATCACATTGGACCCTGATTCATGCAACCCCATGCACAATGGAAGGAAATGCTGTATGGTCCTGCACCATCCCCACGATATGTTGTGGGTTGGACCGTTGTGACCCGTGGGGTTTTCACTAGCTGACTCAGAGAAGCAGATTGCCAGGTCTTTCTTCCTAGTCTGTTTCAGTCTGGAAGCTCTACTGAAAACTGTTCAGCATCACAGCAACACGTAAGCCTCTACTGACTGTTGGTTGGTGGCTGCACACGAGATGCATTGGCCGGGAATTGAATCCGGGTCTCCCACATGGAACGTTAGAATTAGTTATTGCCTTATTCCAAATACAGTGTTTGCAGATAAAGGCTTAGGAGAGTTCATCTTTCCAGATGGGTACAATTTAATAGGAGATTCTAGAAGTTGAAGAACCTCTTATCAGAAATGATTAATTCCAATGGTTCCATTTCCCTCACCATGTCAGAAAGCAGGAAAGATAGTTTGTGTCTGTGAGGACTTCCTGGTGCTTCTATTGACAAACCACTTAAGGTAGCAGGTTGCTGCCATGTTGCCTGCCTACCAACACCGTGTACCAACCCCTCCATTTCCCACCTCTTGCTCATTTTGAAACCACACTTCAGCATTTTTTATTAATAGTAAAAGGCTCTTCCACATTTGGAATGAAAGAAAGACCATCTTAGCAGGTTTAGGAGTCTGAACCTTTAAAAAGCACTAGGAATATAAATTCCTTTTCCCCCAATCAATTTAACTGCCCTCCAACAGCACTAAAAATTTAACAGAGCTGGAGTCAGAACCACCCTCCTGCCAACTCTACTTTTTTTCCCTCATAATTCCAGTTACAGACCCATTATTCAGTGGCCCTCAGAGGATTGCATTATCAGAAGCAAACTCCACAGACTCTCCCTGTACCACTAAAACCAAACACAGCTCAGCTGAAAGAGAAGGGGAAGAAAAATAGTTGACTCTATATAAATGATGGCATTCCTACCTTATTGTGATATTTGGGTTGAGAGACCTCAGTATTGGGTGAACTTAGGAAAACTCTTTTTGTTTCTCTAACCAGGTGATTCAGCCAAGAGCCAGAGAAGACACTGCAGGAAAAATACAGAGGAGGGTGGCATCTGTGTCTGGATCCCCTTAGTGAAATCAAGCAACTCACAGATATGTAGAGGGGAAGAACTATTAAAAATCACGTAGCCTAAACCACGACACAAATACAAAATGGGGGAGGGGGGCGGGATATATAGCCTAGCAGAAACTTAGGTAAAACACAGCATAGATATTGGATTTAGTTTTGGGGCCACAGCAGAAGAGTAGTGATAAACTGTGCCTGTGTTAAAAGTGAGCATGTGGAATCATGCAGGATATGAAACCAAGTCACGGGATCCATAGTCCAGGTCATAGAGCCAGAGAAGCCCGGAGCAGAGGAGGCTGGAGTAGGGGGATTGAAAGGTCTTCAGATGTTTGAAGGATTATCACATGGAATATGGATGGGTATCAACACTTTCCATTTCAAATCTAACTCAATACTTTGTCTTACATTTGAGAAACCTGAAGCCCATGAGGTTGAATGACTTTCTCAAGAGCAGGCCTGAATACTGGTGTCCTGCCTTAGCAAACAAGGTCCCTGGGTGGTGCAAATGGTTTGCTTTTGGCTACTAACTGAAAGGTTGATGGTTCAAATCCATCCAATGGCACTGTGGAAGAAAGGCCTGACAATCTGCTTCTGCAAGATTGTTGTTGTTAGGTGCAGTCAAGTCAGTTCTGACTCATAGCGACCCTATGTACAACAGGACCAAACACTGCCCAGTCCTGCACCATCCTCATGATTGTTGCTATGTTTGAGCCCATTGTTGCAGCCACTGTGTCAATTCATATTGTTGAAGATCTTCCTCTTTTTTGCTGACCCTCTACTTTACCAAGCATGATGTCCTTCTCCAGGGACTGATCCCTCCTGGTAGCATGTCCAACGTATGTAAGATGAAGTCTTGCTAACCTTGGTTCTAAGAAGCATTCTGGCTGTACTTCTTCCAAGACAAATTTGTTTGATCTTTTGGCAGTCCGTGGTATATTCAATATTCTTTGCCAACACCATAATTCAAAGGCGTCAGTTCTTTGCATGCATGATTATAGCCAAGAAAACCTTACAGAGCAGTTCTGCTCTGATATACATGGGGTTGTCATGAGTCGAAATTGACTTGATGGTAACAGGTTTGGTTTTTTTGGTCTGGTCCTACCAAACAGAGGCCATGCATCAGAATATCACTAAGGCCCTGGCTTCTCAGCTGGATTTACCACTGCGCTTAATAAGTAAGTCACCATATATATTTTTGGAAGGCCAACCATGTACAAAGGTGGGATGTTAGGGGGAAGTTGAACTGTGTACTCTGACCTCTGCCTATACAAAACTTCTAGTTTTGTCAGGAGAGAGAAGACTGACACCTATGGGGAACGAACTAGGTGGACCAGTCAATATACTAAAGGCCTAAAGAGAGATGAAGGAGCCCTGGTGGTGCATTGGTTAAATGCTCGACTGCTAACCAAAAGGTCGGTGGTTTGAACCCACCAGCCGCTCCATGGGATAAGGATGTGGCAGTCTGCTTCCATAAAGATTACAGCCTAGAAAACCCTATGGGCAGTTCTACTCTGTCACATGGGGGTGCTATGAGTTGAAATGACTTGATGGTGCCTAACAACAGTATGGAGCCCTGATGGTGCAGTGATTAAGCGGCCAACTGCTAACCAAAAGGTCTGCAGTTGGAATCCACCAATGGCTTCTTAGAAACCCTATGGAGCAGTTCTACTCTGTCCTATGTGTCACTATGAGTCAGAATCAACTTGACAGCAATGGGTTTGGTTTTTGGAGAGAGAGATATAGGTGGTAGTAGATGCTACTACGAGCTTAGAGATGAGAAAGATCACTTCAGTTATAACGTTTACAAACTTTAGGTTGTAAGTTTATTTATAGCTCTGTCATCTCTGCCTTTATCTAAAATTAGATCGTAACTTCTCTGAGAGCTGGAAAACCTGCCTTGTGCTTTGCCCTTTTTTCCATGTAGTATGAGCCAAGCATGTAACAAGTGCTTAATAGCATAACTTAAATTGAAAATTATGAAGAGAATATTTTTATAGAGGTTTCCTCTTTTCTAGAGGGAGAACAGGAGCCTGTTTCAAGGTATGACCAGGGGTCATGAGTCTGGAGAACACTGGGTCCCTTTTCTGTCTCTAGGTCTTTTTCATTTGGCTGAAAACTAATTCTGGACATTCATAATCCTCCAAGATATCAGGGCAGTCATAGGGATTCCCTGGTATCTTACTCTGCTCTATATTAATTCCAATAAGGTATAGGAAGGAGGAGAAGAAGGTTCCAGATCAAAATAGGCCTTTTTCATAGTGTTTTGGTGTTCCAGTTGGGAATTACACTGGGAAGAACTGTATTTTTTCCAGGGCTGTCCAGCTCTCTAGCTAAACCTGGAAAGTTCTTTTTTAAGGGGTGGGGAGTTCTCACCTAACCCATGTGTCATGGGTTGAATTGTGTCCCCCAAAAATATGTGCATCAATTTGGCTAGGCCATGATTCCCAGTATTGTGTGATTGTCCACCATTTTGTCAGGTGATGTGATTTTCCTATGTGTTGTAAATCCTATCTCTATGATGAGATGGGATTAGTGGCAGTTATGTTGATGAGGCAAGACTCAATCTACAAGATTAGATTGTGTTTTAAGCCAATTTATTTGACATATAAAAGAGAGAAGTGAGCAGAGAGACATGGGGGACCTCATACGACATAGAAGGTAGAGCCAGGAGTGCACAACCTTTGGGCCCAGGGACCCTGCACTGAGAGGCTCCTAGAGGAGGGGAAGATGGGTGACAAGGACCTTCCTCCAGAGTCGACAGAGAGAGAAAGCCTTCCCCTGGAGCTGACGCCCTGAATTTAGACTCTTAGCCTCCTAGACTGTAAGAAAATAAACTTCTGTTTGTTGAGGCCAGCCACTTGTGGTATGTCTGTATAGCAGCGCTAGATGACTAAGACACCATTGTATAGGGCTATGGAACTGAAGCAGTCCATATATTTTTTGAAGGCCAACTATGTACAAGGTCCTGTGCTAGCAGGATGGTATAGAGGAAAGGATACAGAACAAGGAATCAGGAAATCTCAGTTTTAAATGAGATATTTCAACCATATGGGCTCTATAGTCCTTTCTACCTTAAATTTATTCCATAGAGGAAATAAATATTTGATTATTATTAGTTCGATTGAAATTCTATAAGGTTGAGACAGTGTGCTCAGGCTTGAACAAAAAAGTACTCTGTAAGTTTCCTCATAAAGAAGAACTATAGTTTCAGACAAGTGAAAATCCTGTGTTCAAGGAAGTTACCACTTCTCTGGTAGACAGTGCACAACACATCACATACACGTACAAAATTGTCCTACAATCCACTTGAAGCAAAAATACACAAAGCAACCTGTGAACAATAGAAGAGACGATAAAATAGTCATTAAATTCTGTGGTGCCAAAGGGGAAGCCGCCCCCCAGACTGGGAAGTGGATAGAGCGGATGGTAGCAGAGATGAAGGGAGTGTTCCAGTTTCCATACTGCCGCTCTGGGCCTTGGCTGCCCCAAACTCCTCACTTAATTATCGAGGAAAGAAGATCTGTGTAGAATCTCCAATTTAGGCTTAGATCGAGTTAGAAAAGGCTTTCAGTTTCCATCTCAAGAGTGACTTTGCCATATATGTATCTCTGAAACAGCCCAAGCAGGGGGCTGGGGTTAGGCTGTGCCCTGGGTGAGCTTAGACAGCAGTTAATCTCCACGGAGCCTTCCTAAAAGGGGGATGAGCCCCATGGGGATGCTGTGTCAGCCTACTAATGACTTCAAAATGCTTTGAAAACCCCCAAGTACTAGAGGAATGCTGCTCACAGCAAAGGGAAAAGGAAAACAGTGTATTTCCAGGACACTGCTGCCTAGGGACTCTCTCTTGATTTGATGGAGGAATTTGCAGCTTCTCTCTATCCTGAACCAAATTGTGGTGGGCCAGCCTGTGCCTGCTTAAATCCAGTTTTCAGACTGCTTAAGGATCCAGGGGACTTCCTGGGTTCTGCAAACGGTTATGTACTCAGCTGTTAACTGGAAGGTTAGAGGTGTGGGTCCACCCAGAGGTGCCTCAGAAGAAAGGCCTAGAGATCTACAAAAAAAAAAAAAAAAAAAAAAAATTAGAGATCTATTTCTGAAAAATCAGCCATTGAAAACTCTATGGAGCACAGCTCTATCTGACACACAGGGGGTTGTCTTGAGTTGGAGTTGACTGGATGGCAACTGGTTTTTGGTTTAAGGATCAAGGAACTTTTAAGTAACAAACAGCTCAGCCTGGAAGGAGGAAATAATTCAGAATAGCAGTTTGGTGGAGCTTTGAGAACACAAAAAAGGAGACAGTTTTAAAGTCCTCTTACTATGTCAGAGCTGCTGTCAAAATCTAAGGGTGTTGGAGAGGTGCTGCTGCAGTTAATGTACTGGTAAATTTATTAATCCAACAAACGTTAAACCCTTAAAACCCGTTGTCGTCTAGTCGATTCCAACTCATAGTGACCCTATGGGACAGAGTAGAACTGCCCCATAGGGTTTCCAAGGAGTATCTGGTGGATTCAAACTGCCGACCTTTTGGTTAGCAGCCATAGCTCTTAACCATTATGCCATCAGTGTTTCCCAACGATCATTAATAAAGTCTAATTATGTTTTATAATATGTCCATATATGTGTGTATCTATATATATAAACGCATTATAGTAATATATATAATTAAAACCAAACCAAACCCAGTGCCGTGGAGTCGATTCCGACTCATAGCGACCCTGTAGGACAGAGTAGAACTGCCCCATAGAGTTCCCAAGGAGCACCTGGCAGATTTGAACTGCCAACCCTTTGGTTAGCAGCCCTAGCACTTAATCACTACGCCACCAGGGTTTCCAATATATATAATTAGACTATGTTAATATATATGTTATATATATATACCTGCTACTGTCAAGTCAATTTGGACTCATAGCGACCCCCTAGGGTTTCCGAGGCTGTAAACCTCTACAGAAGCAGTCTCCACATCTTTCTCCCTCGGAGCTGCTGATAGTTTCAAACCACCGATCTTTCAGTTAGCAGTTGATGACCTTAACCACTGCACTGCCATTACATATATGTATTTGTAATATATATGTTAATACATACGTATAGAGTAAGACGGCACTAATGTATACATTATATATGTATTTATATATATATATGAAACCAAATCATTGCCGTTGAGTTGATCCTGACTCATAGTGATCTATAGGACAGAGTACAACTGCCCTGTAGGGTTTCCAAGGAGTGGCTGGTGATTTGAACTGCTGGCTTTTTGGTTAGCAGCTGGAGCTCTTAACCACTGCAGCAGCAGGGCTCCTACACACACACACACACACACACACACACACACCCACCCACCCATACACACAGCCACTTATGTCAGGCACCAGGACACAGTAAATGAAGTAATCCCTTGGAAGAAGTCTTCAACATTTCCCGAGATTAAAGACTGCACATTAACAGACTTGAAATGAAAGTCATTTGTAGTGTGAACTTGCATGCTGTACATACACCCATGTGAGTGTCCAGGGTGGCAAGCAGAGTAGCAAATCCACAAACCCACACTGTTTCAGCACCTGGTAGTCACCCCAGGGACCATGCATAATGCTTTATAGTTACCAGTTCTCCAAACTGAAAATGCTTGTTGTTTCCAGTGTCAAAACTGCAAATTGTGAACATCTCCAATAAGTACCCTGTAAACTAACCAAATAAATACACAGCATCTGAAAAAGTTGAAGAAACTGAATGCTTGACAATATAATAGGGTTTTTACCCAGTCTTTCTGAAGCTTTCTGGAAACACCTCCTTTTCTTTATTCCACAGATTGAAGGTTTACAATGGCCAAAAACCACAGTACTGAGAGATACTGACTGGCACATTTTCCAGAAGAGGGTACCTGATTTAGCTTACGATCTAACCAGGCCTCCTTCTAAGATACACACCCAATTCAAATGGGAAAGTTTATATTAGAATACAGATTGCTGGAGTTAGTTTACCATCTAACCAGGCCTCCTTCTAAGATACACACCCAATTCAAATGGGAAAGTTTATATTAGAATACAGATTGCTGGAGGTAGTTTACCATCTAACCAGGCCTCCTTCTAAGATACACACCCAATTCAAATGGGTAAGTTTATATTAGAATACAGATTGCTGGAGGTAGTTTTTACACGTCTAGTTTTCAAGCTGACAGGTGTGGTCTGAGAACCATTCTGTGTTCTCCAATGGGTTAATTGTCGCTCGTACAGGTTTTGTGCATAGTGGGACTTCTGTCTTGGGATTTAGCACCTCTCCTTACAATTTTCTCTTCAGTATTTGTCTCCTCAACTGGACTGTGAGTTCCTTGAGGGAAGGAACATGGCTTTTTATTTCCAGACTCTAGCGCAATGCTTTTTTTTTTTTTTTTTTTAGCACAATGCTTGGAAAACAATAAATACTCAATAAATATTTGTTGAATGTGCAAGTAATCCATGATGGCCACAGTGTGGACTAAAATGAACTAAAACCCCCAGGCCGTGATGGGAATGGAAATTTTTATCTTTGGACAGCTGCAGTCCATTTTAACACATTTTTTGGGATACATAAATAACAATTTAGGAGGGGGCTTAGGGGTTTTGGAAGGACAGGAAGGAAGAGGAGCAGGACCAGTGGGTAGTTGTGGACTCAGGTCTGCCCACTCTGACAGCAGCCAATGGTCCAGGATGGTATATAGTTGGATCCCTTTGGTCAGTCTGCGTGTCTTTAATGGTACCTCCTAGGAAAAGGAACAGACTGAGGGTCAGATGGTGGAGGGGTCATGATTTCTATTTCTTCTTTTCCCAGACTCCTTTGCTTCTTCTGTGATGCTATTATCCCATTCCTAAAAAAATGTCAGATGAGAAAGATGAACAGAAAGGAGGGGGAGCAGAAATTACTTTAAGGATGCCAGTGGTTGTCCTGTTCAGTATCAGTGGAAGCATGGGGGTGTGGAGGGCTCAGGGACTAAAGAGGAGGGGCCATTATTGCCCCTCCAACCTTCACCTCCATGTGGTTTGTTGTCACATGCCGTCAACTAATTGATGAAATAATGCATGAAACATGTTTTAAAGATAAAGTGCCATATAAATATAAAATATCATCATAATAATTATTAAATCTTTCCAGAGTAAAGTATTTCCTTTAGGATGAAGTTGTTTGGCACATGGGAAAAATAACCCTTGCTGTCAGGCTTGCAAAGAGCAAGCAAACATTTACTAGTCTACCATGTGTGCGGAGAAAGGGGAGGCAGCGGTGGTTGGGGGTCTCGCTCTATGTACATATTCCACATGCCTTCCCTCAAGAGGCATATGGAAAATGCAGTGAATGAAATCATTCTTGCACTCACCTGGTTTAAATCATTGCTTGCCTGGTCAAGTGGACGAGCACCTATTTTAAGGTCTTTGAGGAACCAAACAAAAATCAAGGTTTTTATTTCAGATGGTCAACTACTCCAAGCCTCAGTTTCTTTTCTCGTACAAGGGAAGAATCAAGGGAAATGATTACAGAGGCTCCTTTTCATCTCTGGTAACTAGGAGTCTCTAAGGCTAACAAAAAGAAGCCCTGGTGGCACAGTAGTTAAGCACTTGGAGGCTAACCGAAAGGTCAGTGGTTCAAACCCACCAGCTGCTAAGACGGGAAAGACCTGGGGATCTGCTTCCGTAAAGATTACAGCCTTGGAAAACCTAGGGGCCGGTTCTAGTCTGTCATGTAGGATCACTGTGAGTTGGAATTGACTCGATGGCAGTGGGTTTGGTTTTTTGGAAGGCTAACAATACTTTACTCACATCTCTGAGATGCTGCAAGGAATGAGACTAAGAGAAAAGTGTTGAGAGAAAGGTCCTGAGGAAACATGGGAGCAGCTCAGGAAAGGGAGCTCCCCTAGGTCCAGCTCTGACTCTGCCACTTGCTAACTGTGGGTGCTTAGGCAAGTCGCCTAAACTCCCTGTGCCTCCATTTCCACATCAGTAAAATGTGTGGCTAGTAATTTCCAACTCTGAAGATTATTGTGAGACTCAAAGAAGTTATGTGAAAAACTGTTTTGCAAAATTCACCCTGGCTCTGCTACCAGTTCCCGGAAACTGCTGTGCAGATTCCCCCTGCCCCCCAAGGTCTCTGAGACCTGATGGCACAGTGGTTAAGCTCCTGGCTGCTAACCAAAAGGTCAGTGGTTCAAACTCACCAGCTGCTGGGGGAATAAAGACCTGGCAATCTTTCATAAAGATTACCAAAAAAATCAAACCAAACCCACTGATGTCAAGTTGATTCCGACTCATAGCAACCCTATAGGACAGAGTAGAACTGTTCCATAGCGTTTCCAAGGAGCGGGCTGTAGATTCGAACTGCCAGCCTTATGGTTAGAAGCCTTGCTCTTAACCACTGCACCATCAGAACTCCTCCATAAGTATTATAGCCTTGGAAACCCTATGGGGCAGTTCTACTCTGTCCTATAAGGTCACTGTTAGTTGGATTTAACTTGACAGCAATGGACTTAAGGTTGCTTTCAGTTCTAATATTTTTGTGAAATACCCTATTGGCTAGTATTTTATAATAATCAAAGTTTTTTTTTTTAATCAGAAGATGTCATCTAGTCCAACCTGCTAAGTCATGCAGAAATTCTCTGTATGGCTACCTTGACCATGGGTTAGTTATCATGACAGGGAAATCATGCCTAAGAAGGCAGCCTATTTTGATTTTGAGCAGTGTTGTACTCTAGCAAGTTCTTCTCATATTTAGCCAGATCTACTCCCCTGTAAGTTTCTGTCCTCTGGAAACCTAAACCATCTAAACCTATTTGTATTCATTTTATTTCAAACTTCTCTCTTGTTTAGATGAATAATCCTCTCCCTGCTTCTCAGATAGGGAGAAGGAACAAAAGTTAAATGATGGGCCCTGGTTACATAGCAGGACACATCACAGCACGATGAGAATTTACTGCACTAGAGTCTCCAGGCTGCGCTTAACGCTCCTGCACCACGTAGCAATGGCCTTTCAATTTGTGCAGGGAAGCCTGTTTCATCTTAATAACAAACCAGGATCCACTGCTTTGCCTTGGATTTTGTTTGGCTACACTGTTTCATTACATTAATTGCAAAAGGTTTCTCTGGCTGACCCAGACTAACTTAGTAACACACACACGCACACACACACGCACACGCATACGCACACGCACACACAGAGACTCATACTGGCATACTGGGAACCAACATATAACCAAAGTGATGTGTCAGGGAACTCTGGTGAAAGTTGTCATATGTTAATGTTTTTACATTCAACTTGAAACAATATTAGGAAAACATAACTCACAGACGAAGAAGAAATATCTCTGAGTTTAAATATCGTGCTGTCAATCTGAATGAATCCAGTGATGTAAACTAAAGGAAATAGGAAAAAAAAATTATGAAACAGAAAAGTTAGAAGAACTTGAGCTTTGTTTTGTTAGAATATGGAATGTCATCCTTGGTCACCGTATTTTATTTTTAGATTTTTGTCTTAAGAGTTAATGTTTGTGTGGAACAGCGCGGGGAGGGGGGGCGGCAGAAAGAATGTCTAAGAGAAGGAGGGGACTGTCCTGTACTCTAAGATTTTCATAGAGGGATTGCATAGGTCTCTGAGAAGTTCAGCAGTGAGGGGGAGACAAGCACCCACACGTGACTTCTTTTTTTATTGTTGTAAAAATTTATATAACATTTGCCAATTCAACATTTTTCAGGTGTACAACTTAGTGATATCAATTACATTAATCATGTACAATCACCACCCATAATCAATGCCAAATATCCCATCACCATAAACACTCACTAACAAAAACTTCCCTCTGGTAACCACGAATAAACTTTGTTCTCCATACATTTGCCTATTCTTGTTATTTCATTATAAAGAGAGACATGGAGATCATTTAGAACTCACTGTCATATTTTACAGGTAAAGAAATTGAGGCCCAGAGAATTGTCGTGGCTTGTGTAGGCTCCACTCAGCTAGCTAGGCAGAGCCACAACTAGAACTTAGGCTTTTGAGGCTTAGTCCTGTGTTCTTTCTACTGCATCACTGAACACTAAGGAGATGACTTAATTCTTACTGTCCAGAAGATGGACACCCTAAAGACAATTGTCCCTTCCATTCTTCTGAAATCATGAAGGGTTATTCCTTTCATTCAGCCCCAAAGAATATCTTTCATTACTCGCTTCAATCATCATAGCTGAAAGTCACAATTGTTTCAGACACATTTCTCAAATTTAGATTTAGTATCTTATAAGGTTAAGATATTTGCCATCTATATTTGCTGTAAACAAAGGAAGAATTTTAACTGCTGTACAACTAGGACAAAAAAAAAAAGTAAGAAAAAACTAGGCTTTTTTTTTTTTCAAAGTAAGGGAGGAAAAATAACACTAACACAAAGGAACACTCTTACTAAGAGTAGGTGGAGAAAGGCATCTGAAAAATAATACCTCAAGATGCATTGAAACATTTTAGGGAATTAGGGAATTCTGATCTCCTGAAAAAAAAAGAAAATTAATATTAAAGACAAGCTGTGAGTTTCCATCTGGCCTTGCCGCTTTCGACTAACGCTTCCATGACGGAATTCATCTGTCCATCAACTGTCAAAAATTCTCCTGTCAGTAAATCCCAGGATACCCCAGCGAGCCCACCCCGCTCAAAATATTCCATGCCACAAACTATTTCGAATTCTGAATTCTTTTTTCCCATCTCTGTTCTGTAACACATAAAAGTTGTTTCTTCTTCCTTCCCCTTTCTCTCTCTTTCCCCTTAATCTCTCACCCATATTCTCTAGTATGGGGGCACAAGAGAACTTAGGTGGAAATTTTGGGGAGCCCTCAATCATTTGGAGATCGTGTTCCCACCAAGATCCTTCTAAGCTTTTCCACTAAAGTCTGACAACAGACAGCCCACATCTGTTTTAAAACACTGAGTGGTTGTGAAGTGTGAACTCTCCACTGTTTAATGTAACTACATGACTATTTAATGTACACAGTGGTACAGCGCTCAGAATGCCAAACTGTTGTGACATGCCTGAAGGACATATATAAACATATTATACTGTGGTTTACTGTGACAAAGAACATCTATGCCACAAATAGAAGGATCTGTTTGCTCGCCAGTACAGTCAAATGAGGAAGGAAAAACGTTCGTGGTGCTCTTTCCCCACCCATCACTGGTGTCGTCAGTGAAATTGATACGGGGCTAATGAAGAGATAAGTCCAGAGTAGGCATTTTAAAGAGCTCTATTTTAATAATTTTGAATCCAGAATCATGAAATAAGTTTTTTCTTAAATTAATCTGAATATATAATATAGTGGCAGAGGAGATGGGAGAGAGGACAGAAAGACTTTGCTAACTTTTAGGGGTATCATAAGCAGAGGAAATCTCAGGATGGCAGAAACTTGGGTCACATTTTGGTGCTGTTTTTGGTAGATTTGGGGGCTGTAATTTTTTGTACATTGTCATCAACAGAAGAATATCCGAAGCTGCTAGTGTTGATAACTAAATAAGAAGGAAGACATCATGCTTTGCAAATATATTTCATTTTTAATATGTTTCTCCCAAAGGTGAATTCTTGTACTTTTTGACATGTCATTAATCAATTGATCAGAATCTAGAATTTTACATCTCATTGCTACATTTCCAATTAACCTTTGCTAGTTAGAAAAAATTTTTTTTTAGTTAGATACTCACCAAAATCAGCTCCAATTGTACCCCCTTTTCCTCTAATTCAAGTATTTCAATAAAAACTTAAAAAAAAAATCAGTCTTTAATTAGGAATTAAGTGGGAAAGGACTGTACTGTGTGGTATCTGAGGAATTTTGAAAATCTGGAATAAAATCTTTAGGCACAGAAAAACCTTATCCTCTTCGTAGGTCTCCAGAGTATAGACTGGGCTATTCTTGTGTATACATTTCTAAACCAAACCGAACCAAACCGAACTGAACCGAACCGAACCAAACCAAACCAAACCAAACCCACTGCTGTCAAGTCAATTCCGACTCATAGTGACCCTGAAAGACGGAATAGAACTGCTCTGTAGGGTTTCCAAGGCCATAAATCTTTACGGAAGCAGATTGCCACATCTTTCTCCCTCGGAGCAGCTGGTGGGTTCAAACGGCTGACATTTCAGTTAGCAGCTGAGTGCTTAACCACTGCACCACCAGGGCTCCTTGTATATGTTTAGGCAGGTATTATTCTTTTTCTTAATTCAAAGTTGCCATTTCTCTGAAGAGAAATATTTCCATGGAAAACAAAACAAAACATCCCTTAACAACAACAAAAATCCTCTTGTGAATAACACTAAAAGAAGAATGTACTTTAAACTGCTATTGTTGGTGGTGTTTAACTTACACTATTTTGGTACAGACTTTACTCATTATTTCTAGATTGAAAATACCAGTGCTAACGTCCTGTAATTAGGAAAACTTACTCGTGTCTCTCATTATTGCATTTTGGGGTGTATACTACGGTTTACATAATTTTCCCTAAATAACAGCAGTCACTGAGGGAACAAATCTGAGAAGACTTTTTAAAAATATTGCGAATGCTTTCCTGTTTGCCTCAGAACTGTGCCTTCCATCCCGGCTGTAGAAGACATGTCCGAGACATTGAGGACTTTTCTTATAATGCCTATTTTAAAGGACAATTTAAGGAAAGCTTGAAAGAGGAGTGAAGGATGGTGAAATTCAGCGATACGGCGGTGAGGTGAAAGTCTGCTTTTGCGGAGCAGAGAAATGGGGAGTTTTGGTATAAGGTCTTTTAGAAACTGGTTGTCACGTAAAAAATACGGTGAATTAACGGTTTTTGCTTCTACGTGATTTCAAATCATATTCTTTTCCATTCATCTGCTGCCTTTCATCACACTGAACATTACCATCACTGAGTGAGTAACACCTCACATTAGCTCCTAATGCGCGTAAGTTTCTGGTTACACGCCTGCAGATGCTGTCTAACGTTACCATCCTTCCACAGCCGAACGGACTTTAACGGGCTTTTATTTTAATTTCCTTTCTCCTGCTGCTTGCAACTTTGGAAACAATCGTAACCCTCACCACACAAACAGGGTTAGTGCCTCTTTAAGGAATATTTAAATTGCATTTCCTACTGTCAGTTAAGTCTCATCAATCATGTTTTTAATTAAAAAGAAGGACATCTACATCCCACTTTCTACTCAAAGTGCGTAATGAAATTGTAGATTGGGGCAGGGCTGCGAGTGTCCGCATTGCTCAATGCACTCGGCATTGATGCAGGAAGGTCAGGAACACTGGTGCATATGCAAGTGGCAAACAAATAACGCTCCTGATAGGGCCGGGTGACATGTGTCAACCCTTGTCATCGAGAAACAAGAAAGGCAATGTGCCCAGACAAAGGATAGGGTGGAATCTCTACACACTGGCAGAACCTGACCCACGCGCAAGGGCTTTGTGTAGCAGATGCCGGCTCTCATTGTTCTGTGCCTCCCTCCCCAGTACCCCTGACAACAGCCACTGCCGCTGGCATTCCACCCTGACATCTGTTCAGCTTTATTGATGCGGCCCTGGAGGAATTCCCAGTGTAAACAGGGAATTCTCTAAGGGAACCCCATGTTGTAAAGGGATGAGCTGCATAATGCAAAGATTTAACCACTATTTAAAGGTGTGACACTTGATTGAAAGTGACTTGATCCCCCCCTTTCCAATCCCACCTCCCTCTCCACCCTTAACTGTATTTGGCACAAACTGGCTGCAGCAACACCCCACCTCCTCCTCCTCCTTGCTTTGTTTCCCTGATGCATAACTGTTAGAAAGAATGAAGGATGGGGCCCTGAATACCACCATCCAAAAAAGCCACTTAAAAAAAAAATCCTGGGTTACAGTCAATTGAGTCTAGTTGTCACTTTGGGATCCTGCCCACCGCCCACCCACACTCCTGGTGAGAAACAGCTTGAAAGTTGCTTGGTCCTGTGGTTGAAACTAATGGGGTGGGCTTCGTGCTCTTTGCAAGAAGCAACTGTGGCAATCTACAGTCCCAGGGCAAAGCCTAGTGGTACCAGTTCTGGCAGCGCTAGAACTTCGGGAATTTGTCTCTGGATTTTTATTTTATTTTTTTGGCAGTGGTGCCATAGGCGGGTAATAAGAATTTTTTAAAAAGCAGACCTGATAGGAAACACAATGCATCCATCTTTGTCTGAGCCAACGTACATGTGCTGCAAGGCTAGCTCTGAAATTTTGCAGCCTCGCTCAGCTTTCTGGTTGATATTCAAGTGCAAGGAGTACGGTGAGTACTCAGGCCCCTAACACTGCTTTGGGGAAATGTGTGGAGATTCGTAAACAGGGCACCATGCTGCCTTGATGCATCTAGTTCGGAGTTAACTTTACTTCTATTTATAACAAAGGGACAGAGTATATTTTGTGAGGCTGGGGACTGGATTTGGATTTGTGTGGTTCTAATCCCTTCTCTACTCTCATTGACTAGTTGGTAGACAAAATTTGAAAATTGCAATGACTCCCTCCTGCACCGATTCAAAACAAATGAGGTTCTGTGTTAGCATGATGAGGGTAAAAGAAAATGGGAAAATTATCAGAGTATGAAAATTGTAAGAGGAAGTTAGCCATAATTAGTAAGTTAACTAATAACCATAATAATGTAAGTTAACCATAATTAGTAGGCTGGTTCTTCACCTAGAGTTTTAAGAGTTGTTTTTTCAGCAGGTCCTTTTCCTGGACTTGACTGAAGGTGAATATATATTGTGTGAGGCAGCAGAGCTTTAAATAAAGACGCCAACTTGCCATTTTGAAATGTTGGTGTTCCTGTTGCCACAGATTGAAGTTTTACTTAAAATAGCAGAAACCCTCTAGAGATTTTTTATTTCAACAAATAACATATATTTCCTTACTGCCAAAACAATGCACGATCATTTTAGAAATTCAGAAAACATGGACAAGCAAAAGAGAATAAAAACAAAAACTACCTGTTAGCCCACCACTCAGAAATAACTATTGATCCCTTGAGTGATCTCCTGTTATTACCATTTTGTATTCTGCTTTTTTGCACCTGAATTGTCCATTTTTCAATGTTATTAAATATTATTCTACAATATATTTTAAATACTTATGTAGTCTTCCATTGTATATCATAGTCAGCTGTCCTTTTCAGGACATTTAGGTGGTTTCCAGTATTTATCACAAACAGTACTGCAAGGAACATGTAAATAGGTAAAGGTTTAGGCATTTTTTTTTTTATGGCTATTCTTTGGGCCAAATCCTTAAAATGGAATTTCCAAAGCTATTTGCATTTTTAAGATGTTGGATCTATATTGCCATACAGCCAGAAACATTGCATCACTTTATACGCCCACCAGTAGTCGTCAGAGTATCCCTCAATGGAAGTTTTCTGGACATATTGATGAGTGTCCACGTTTTGTGGTGAAGTTGCAGTCTCTTATCCCTAGATTCACGGCGGTATTTCTAATCAATATGCTCCTTCCTAGTCCCTTCCCATCTGTATTTCTCTGCCTGCAGTGGTTGAAAAATAATAAGTACAAGCAGCTAGGCGTTGATAGAAGCCTGAGTCTGGCAACATCCTACTTTGTTTCCTGTCCACTTTAAAGTAAAAAAAATAAAATAATAAGTTAACTCTGACATTTTTACCAGTCACAGATTTAAAGCAAACTGGAAATAGAATTCAGGCCTAGTTCTTAAAAGGAAACATTAACACTCCAGCCTGTCTACGGAGACCTGTGGGAAGGCAGCAAAAACAAAACAACTCAAGGCTTTTCAAATTAATAAACTTTCATTAGAACGTGAGCATTAGTGGGCTGCCCCTTTAAGCACAGGTTTCCTTCACTGAGTCTGAATATACCTTGTGGGATTCAAAATAATTTTGCAACAGTGGATACAGAGCTTCTTTATGTGTTATTGGTCTGGGAACAGCAACAGATTAAAAAAAATATTACCAGGTCAAATAACAGCTGTTATTATTAAGTTCAGCTTTTATTATCAATTTGCCAGTAGAATCCGGCAGTAAAAAAAAAAGTCTGCATCTGAGCTTTTTACTAATCAGTACTCTCATTTTGCTAATATTCTAACGACTGTCAATCTACTTCAGTGCTGCCATTCGCAGAATTTTCCAATTAGCAGCAAACCTGTTCCACCTTCTCCTGTAATTACGGGGGACTCAGTTCAGATCAGCTGCGGCCAGACAGCATATGATGTACTTGCCAAAATCTGTGCAATGTTGTTTTTAACCTTTGCGTGTGCTGGCACCGTTTTAACATCTCTGTTTGTAGGCAGAAGCCTCCCACAGTAGTGGCATGTGTCAAAATATCAAAATTATTTTTAATAAACACACAACGAAGATGAAAACACAAATATGGGCATATTTGCTTTTTGGATCAATTTAACGTCTGCTCCAGATTCCGTAGGGCTCCCCCACTCTACCTTTTTTATTTAAATCAAGAATCTTTTGAAGCGGAACAATTAAGAGTGGAATTGTATCCATTTCTACCATTATTGACAACCATTTTTAAAGAATCCCAAAATTTAAAATGGAGGGACCTCAGTGATCATGTAGGATAACCCCTTCATTTTTATAAAATGAGGAAACCTTTTTTTAAGGCCAAGAATGGAGAAGGGACTGACCCAAAGTCACACAGCTAGTTATGTGCAGAGCTGGGGCTAGAACCCAGCTCTTCTGCCTCCAATCCAGGGTTTGTTCCACTACAGCATACCTTTTTCCTTTCTCTTGATGGCTTCTAAATATGGCAAAAGACAAACAGGAAAGCCTCACTCAGATTTCTTGTTTAATAGAACGCCTTTCTAGCGAGATCAAAACCAATCAAACTCTCTGAAAGCTGCCTAAACAGCTGACATATAGTAATAACAATAGTGCAGCAATAACTATTATTGCTACATGAAAAAAATATATTTAATAATAAGCTCATTGATTTTTAACAACATCTCTGTGTTGCCTAATTGATGGGAAGTTGTATGTTTGTGTAGCCGATGGGGGTTATGAATTAAATATGGCCGTCTTTCCTTGAGGGATGCATGTCAATGCAAGAAAGACTGAGGATCTACATTTCCCCCAAGCAAAATAGTCCCCTTGTAACAGAAGCAGGGAAGACTGAAATGCGAACAAAAATAAAAACCATCCATCACTGTTTATTAAGTGCTGCTACTTGAAGGTAAAAGGGATATTGAACTGTTTTTAAATTGGAAGGAATGTAGCTGGACAAAATATTGATGGTAATATTAGCTGGGTGACAAATTTTATTCTTTTGTTCACATTCATCAAAGGAGCAATTTGGAGTGAATTATTCTCTGCACGTGCATAAACCAATTTTTCTTCCCTTTTTATTTTTTAAGCACACATATTTATTAAGGAACATGGTGTGGGAGGGATGATACCTCATGGTTCAACTTGTTCAGACCGTGCTGTATGAGTCAAAGGTTCCACAATTCCTGTAGACCCGGCTGGCATCGATCTCCAAGGTGCTTATATAAAATTTAATATGGGCTTAAAAATTGAGACCGACCGAGACTGTTCCCACAATTTAAAAAAAAAGGGGTGGGTCAGATTTGATTTCATTTTTAGCTGTGGTTTTCAAGTGGAAGTTCTGAAGCATTTATTTATTTTTCCAAATTTATAGTGTGCCCCTTCAGTCCAATGTTCACTGGCTGCTGTTCAATGAAAACATCCAAGTTTCTATGGCAAAATGGGCTGAGGCAGGGAAATGAAAATTGAAAATGTCGGCTGACAATGGGGAGAATTTAAATAAAAATTTAGTTTGAAGTTTTGTTCTCTTCAACTCTACTCAACTTTAACTCAATTTGTTTTCATGAGGTCACAAAAGCTCTGAGATATTTCACAAAAACTTTACCAGGCAATCCAATGTGCTCAGCAATATATGAATTGCTGGATTTAAGACTCAGTCAATTCCCAATGTTTTTAGAAATACCTATTGTGTGTTTGGTGTCCTTGAGTCCTTCACTGATATTTTTGGAATCCAGGTTCTTCCAACCTCAAATGTCCGTTTAGCCAAAATGACAGTCTCATTTCTTCTGACAGATCTTACCATCCCAATCAAAGTCCAATTCATTGAGCAAAAGAAAAGAGTTTAGTTTGCAACTAAAAACTAAAAAATTCCTTGGACTAGGCTTCTATAAACCAGTTGGATTTTCTTGGATGTCACTTGACTTACATTGCTACCCCGCTTTTTAACTAAATGAGGAAACTTTTGAGGAAGCTGGCCAGAGTTAATCAATCAATCAATCAATCAACAAGTTTCTAATGAGTCTAGCCACTGAGGGATGGTAAGATTCATATAGCGCTTTGTGGTTTCCAACACACTTTCATGTATATTATTTGTTTTTTATAGTAACCAAAGTGGTTACTGTACCAGTTGCCATGAGTTGATTCTCACTCCTGAGGACCCCATGTGTGTCGGAGTAGAACCGTGCTCCGTAGATGAGCTGATTTTCCAACGGCTGGTCTTTTAGAAGTAGACCACCAGACCCTTTTTCTAAGACACCTCTGAGTGAGGTTATTATAAAACCGGTTGCCATTGAGTCGATTCCAGCTCCTAATGACCCTATAGGACAGAGCAGAACTGCCCCCACAGGGTTTTCAGGGCTGTTATCTTTATGGAAGATGACTGCCACATCTTTCTCCTGAGGACCAACTGCTGGGTTTGAGCTGTGAACTTTTGGTTAGCAGCTGAGTGTTTAACCACTGTGCCACCAGGGCTCCTTGAGGTCATTATAGGCAGATATTATTATTGTGGCTCACAGTGCTTCAGTGACTTCTCTAGAGTCATAGAGATATTAATTACCTCTAATCCAGATCTTCCAGAATTGTCTTTTTTCTACACTACTTGAGACAGTGCAAGTCAGTATAAGATTAAGTACCAAATGAATGATACAGTCAATAACTGTATATAACATGATTCTGGGTAAACCTTGAAAATGTCATCTGAATAAAACCAGAGACTCTTGTGTCCCTGTCTCAGCAGGGAGTCACACTCAAACAACTCAGTAGCCAGAAGTAATTGGAAGTAATCCTAGTTTTTCTATTCGTCTTTTAAAGAACATTAGAGTAATTAAAGGGAATTCAGTTCATAGGATTTTGCACCATTATATTGTTCTCCACCTCATGAAGCTACCATGAAGCCTATAGCACCACTCCTTACTTTGTATTCTTTTTCCCAATCCTCTGCCTCTCACTTTTTCCCTTCCTTTCCCTGCCCCCCTCTCATGGGTAAGTCTTAGCCCTTTCTAACACAATTCTACCATTACCCCTTTCCCCAGTGGTAATCTGGGTCTGAATAAGGCCTGCAAGCTTAGTGGTTAGGGATAAAGAAGCTGTGAAGGCTCACCCAGGACCAATATTGTTTTCTTCACAATATTCTGAGGAGGGATCCATTGATGACTAAAGGATGACCTTGTGCGTGACATTTGTGATTTTTAGAACTTAAAAGATTTGAAAAACAGGAAAGGAAAAAGCTCCCAATAGAAAGGAATGAAGGAACAAAGTGAATAAACACATAAAATAGTGAAGTTCTGTGCCTTAAAAACAGAAGATGAAAATCCTTATCGTCTGCTCTCAGTAAGCATTGTTCTAGATGCTTTAAGGCACCTTCATCACCACCACCAGTTGCGCTCAAGTCGATTCACCATAAAAAACAAACAAACCAAAAAAAACCTGTTGCCATTGAGTCAATTTCAACTTACAGTGACCCTATGGGACAGAGTAGAACAGCCCCATGGGGTTTCCAAGATCATAATCTTTACAGAAGCAGACTGCCACATCTTTCATCCAGAGTGGCTGCGTTCAAATTGCTGACCTTTTAGTTAGCAGCCGAGCACTTAACCACTGTGCCACTAGAGCACCTTTGATTCACATAGATCCTGATAAAATACTCCAAGAAAAAAAAAAAAAAACTACTCTGAGAGCCTGGCTACAGAAGAGATCCAAAAAGATCACTCACTTCTCCCCCAGGGGAGGTGGGCTAGCCAAGTGGTTAATCACACACACCCTGAAGTCAGAATGCCTGAGTTTCTATCCCATCTCTACCAACTAATAGCTATGTGGTCTTGTGCAGGTTTCTTAGCCTCTTGGCACTTCAGTTTTCCCATCTATGCAAAATATGTGTGATGGTGCTGCACAGAACTGTTCTAAGCATTTAAATGGATTAATACAAATAGATCACTGGTCAGCACTCGGTAAGCATTAGTTAGTTGTATTATTTTCAGTTGAACTCTGTCTGCAAAGTTCTCTTTGAACTTAGGATCATCATAATACTAGCAAAGAAAAGAGAATTCCAACCTGTGGAATCTTGGGGGTACCAGGAAGCTGGCTTCTTTCCATTGGCTGTGGATGGTGCAAGAGACAGAGCTTCTGGCAGCTCGTGGAGGTATTGGGGTCCCCAGGGGGACTAAGGGGAGTGTCAGAGCGTAAGTGGGGACGTGAGTTCCAAACTTAGATCCTTGAGGCCCTCGGGGCTCAGTGTGGGGGAGAGAGAACTCAGGCCCTCATGCAGGACAGGACCCATGAGCTGACAGCAGGGAGATGACAGCTGGGAAGATGAGGACAAGGAGCGGGTCATGCTGGTGGTGCGCCTGGGTGCTGCCTGGCTTCAGACCCTGGACGATGAGCCCTTCCAGAAAGTCAGGACAATTTGGCAGACTATCGTCAAGCTGGAGAATAAAGTCCAGGAGTTGGAGAAGCAGCAGGTTACCACCCTGGCCATGACCCTTCCCTAGGACAGTGTGGAGCAGGACCTGCAGAACCTGCGTGAGGAAATCAAACACCTGGGAAGGGAAATCTGCACTCAGCCGAAGGCCAGAGCCCCAAAAAGAGGAAGCTGATGAGAATTATAGCTCAGTCAACGCAAGGATGAGAAAAACCTAGCATGGGGTCCTGTCTCAGCAATTTGTGGAGGTCGTCAACAAGTGCAACTAATGCAGTGTGAATACCGGGAGAAGAATGTGGAGTGGATTCGGAGGCAGCTGAAGATATCCGGTGCTGGGACGGTGTCTGAGGAGTAGCTGGGACAGTTGCTGGCTAGTGGGGAGTGTGAGGTGTTCATGTCCAATATACTGAAGGACATACAGGTGACTGGGCAGGCCCTAAATGAGACTTAGGCTGGCAAAACAAGATCCAGCAGCTTGAATACAGTATCTGTGAGCTTCATGAGATCACTCTTCTGGCTATGCAGGGGAGATGATGAACCCGACTGAGAAGAACATCTTGAGCTCAGTGGACTACATGGAACGTGAGCCAGAGCACGTCAGGTTGGCCCTGGAGAAGCAGAAAAAGGCATGGATGAAGAAAATCTTGATTGCCATCTGCGTGTCCATTACTGTCCTTATCCTGTCTGTCATCATTGGCATCACCATAGCAGTTGGATAGCGTCACACATTCCACACTGGGAGTATTAGGAACCTAGGGCCTGGTATTCTGTCCTAGCAGCTGAGGGACAGGGCAGAGCCTCCAGCCGGTCTCCCTTCCCTGCACATGCTTCTGTGAGGAGCAGATGGTTCTTCTGGGATTCGGAGCTGCCCATTCATGGGGTCCTCCCCACTTAGGCCACAATGCCTGGGGAGGACCTGCAGTATCCTCTTCGACTGGGACATGTGGCTTTGGAAGAAATTTTAAAAACTGATCTGGAGGAAAAAAAAATGTATATATATATATGTGTGTGTGTATATATAGTACTCAACAACAACAACAAAAAACCTAGTGCCGTAGAGTCGCTAATATTATGTATTATATATATAGTAATTATATATATAATATATAATACTAGCAACTGCAATTTATTGAGTGTTGACATGGAGTCACTTCTGTACATTGGCACTTAATACACAAGCGTTTCTTTAGTTCTGTGAGCACTCCGCATAGTATGGGCCTCTCCGTTGCAGGTTCATCTTGGAAATAGGGAATATTTCCTAGTCTGTTTGTAGTTGGGCCAAGCCTAGGCCACTTCCTGGTGGAAAAGGGAAGCTCTCCAGTTTATATCTACCCTGCATCTCCACAGTGGAATGTGTCATTGAGAACAAATGAAGGGTCTGCATCGTTTCTCTTTCTATTTTTCACAGTTAATGAGACACAGATAAAGGCTTATGCTCACAAAGATCATGTTTATAAGTGGTTCCTCTCTTGCTGTAGCATGTGGAAATTCAGCACGTACATCTCAATGCCAAACGGCCCTAAGAAAGCAGAATAAATGTCTCAGGAATCCATGCTGGCTGTGCATTTTTTTTTTCCAAGACTGAATTCAACCTAAAGAAAAACATTTATCCCTACCAGATTCTAAACCATTTCTTTTCTCTTTTAATTAGGGGAAATCCATTTCTGACAGTTTCTGAAAGTTTGGTTATAATTGTGTGAAGGGGAGGAGGTAGAGAAGGAGATAAGCCTTGTTCTTTGATATTGTTGGCATGATTGCTTGTATTTCGATCTTTATAGAATGGAATAAATATATTCTGGGCTGATCCTGAGGCAATGTAGGCCAGGTTTTATTCCTGACAAGGTTTTCTTATTAGAGTTATGTAACCCCTCTGGAAAAATAGGGAATGTCTCAAAGAAGAAAAAACAAAACTTGACACACTTTAATTATAGCTATACGGTAATAATAATATTGTTGTTATTAGGTATCATCGAGCTGATTCTGAGATGACACAGAACTACCCCACAGGGTTTTCTAGGCTGTAATCCTTATGGGTGGCGCCCTGGTGGCACAATTGTAAAGCACTTGGCTGCTAACCAAAGGGTTGGCAGTTTGAACCCAAGAGCAGATTTATGGGAGAAAAGATC
Organism: Elephas maximus indicus; assembly: GCF_024166365.1. Taxonomy (NCBI): domain Eukaryota; kingdom Metazoa; phylum Chordata; class Mammalia; order Proboscidea; family Elephantidae; genus Elephas; species Elephas maximus. The sequence goes on from NC_064840.1 coordinate 47,700,342, forward strand.
TGGCAATCTGCTCCCGTAAAGATTACAGCCTACTCTGTCCCATAGGATCTTAATGAGTTGGAACCCACTTAATGGCACACAGCAATAACAGTCTTTTCAGGAGCACATTACAGGTCTTTTTCATGACGAGCTGCTGGATGGGTTTGAACGGTCAACCTTTCAGTTAGCAGTCTAGTGCGTAATGTTGGGCCACCCGGGCTCCTCATAATAATAATAATATAATGTAAATTAACTCTGTTTAAGAGTTAAGTTCCAGTTGAGTACATTTCAGTCTGATACGTAAAAACAACTGTTGTGAGGCCACCGCGACAGTAGCCATAGCTGTTCTCCACCTCTTCCTTCCCTGCACCCTTATCCAGGTTCTAACATTCAGAAGGAAGGTCCCCATGAAGTTCATTGTGCACCATGAACAGGACAATTTACCCAGGAGTTGTCTACTCAGGCATTTGGTATTGTTAGGTCTTTTGTGTCTTCAAGTTTCTGTAATGATGGGAGTTCTCTCTAGAGTAGAAATTTCCAGTTGGTCCTAAAACTCTCTTTAGTTTCCTGGCTCCTGGGATGTCTAAATCCTCTTACAGATCAAGCGACTTCCTTCTTTACCACCACGGAGTTAGTCAAATCAGATGGAGAGCCTCTGTGCAAACCTTCAGGTGCTATTTGGTGAATGCAGGTTGCTTCAAAGTAGATGAACTTTCTAATGTTAGTCCCAAGTTTTGCTAAGAAATAATAAACTGTTGCTTGGGTTAAATAGTGATAAAGTCTCTTAGGAAATAGTCTGGAAAGATGGAGAGGAACTCTGCCTTGTGAGTTGAACATCAATCATTATACCTCAACTTTCACAAGGTGGAATATATATATTTTTCTCTAGGTATCACATTTTCTGGTTCAGAGTGTTCCATACTGAGGGTTTTCATTTAGTCGGAAAATCTGCATTGGAGTTCATTATTTCCTACCATTGAGGTGTTGAGGCCCATCTTAATTCATACCTCCTCCATGGAGTCCTCCTTGATGACTCTTGTTTATAATGATATCGCCCTCTTTAAAGCCCATAGAATTCATTCATTTATCAACAGATATTTATTGACTGTTTACAATGTGCCAGACATTGTCCTAAAATCTAGAGATCAAGTGATAAAAATGGTAGAAAAGGCCATTGCTCTCATGAAGCTTTCATTCTAATGGGGCAAAGAGATAGGAGTTGAATAAACAAATAATGTCAGAGTGTGACAAGGGCTATGAACAAAGAATACGCATTACTTATATCACTCATTAGATAATTACATTTTGCCTGGTAGCATCTCTTTTGTTGTAGTTTTGGGATGTTATCTCTTATATAAGTCATTTGTTCACCACATACTGAGATTCAGTGTCGTGGTTGAGAGTGACAGTGTGCTCTTTGTGATACAATAACCTAGGTTCAAATATCAGCTCTGCCACTTACTAGCCAGGTGGTGTTAGGCAGGTTACTCATCTCCATCTACTTAATTTTTCTCATCTGTAAAATGGGGGTAATAATATGACCTAGCAGAAATGGCTGTTGAAAGCATTCAATAGGCTTTACATTTAAAGTGCTTAGATCAGTACCTGGCATATGGCTTGGATTGTGTTACTACTCTTCAGCACCTGTGCCAGGCACTGGAGGAATCACTGTGAACAAGCAGGCATGGCTCCTGCCCTCAGAGTTTATAGTTGCATTCTGTTAGAGCCATGTTGATGACTTTTTCCACTTATTCCAGACCCTCCTTAAGACAGGAGCCAAATATTACACTTCTTTATATGCCCTCAGGAAACCCTGGTGGTGTAGTGGTTAAGTGCTACAGCTGCTAACCAAGAGGTTGGCAGTTCAAATCTGCCAAGTGCTCCTTGGAAACTCTATGGGGCAGTTCTACTCTGTCCTGTAGGGTCGCTATGAGTCGGAATTGACTCCACAGTGCTGGGTTTGGTTTGGTATATGCCCTCGTGGTCCCTAACATGGTTCTAAGCTGTGGTATCCTCACTTGTAAAAGGAGAGAGCTGGACTTGTGTTTCTAAGGAATACCATCATGTTCCCCCAGCCCAGTACAAAACAGCTCAACCATTCCATCATTTAAGAGTTCTGACTTCCTGGTAATGGGAGGAGTAAATGGGCATCACGAAGAGTGGGACCAATGCAGATTCCCTGACTAAGCAAAAACCCTCAATATGGAACTTTCTGAACAAGAGAAGGTGATTCCTAAAGGAAAAAAATATTTTTCACTTTCTGAAATCGAGGCATAAGACTGATGTTCAACTCACAGAGGCATGAGTTTCTCTCCGTCTTTCCAGCTATTCCTAAGAGACTTTATCACCATGAATGCGAGCAATAATTTAGTGTTTCTTACCAAGACTTGGGAAGAACATTAGAAAGACAGGAGTTAACACGAGGTGGGGGTGGGAGGAGAGACTTCATAGGGCTGAAATGAGGTTTCCTAAATTGCTTCTTTTTGCAGTGGGTTCTGTGGTGGGCGACACCAGCCTGCCTTTGTTTCAGTCCCAACAACTGCCCAGAAACCCTCAACTTATCAATCAGGCGATCGTATGGAGAGGACAAAAAGATCCTGGTCACATAAAGCAGTCGTAGCCCATTGGCCCACTTGAGACATGGGGCCCTCACCTAGTGGTCCTGCCTCACAGGAGGACTGAGAGCTTTTTTAACCCCTATGAGCTGCTTGTGTGTTTGAGTCAAGACTCCTTAGAACACGTTTTGGGGTTGGGAGGTTGAAGGATAGTTTGCAGCACCACACACACGGACACACTCACACACACACACAGAGCAGAGGAGAGTAGAGTGTGCCATGAAATAGGAGGGGAACTTCCAAAGGATAGGCTGATACCTGCATGTATCAGTTAAACTTCAGGAATATTTATAATCATAATCTGTGAATTTCCAAACCAAAGTACAGGGATAGTCACATTTGACCTTCAAACTGTATTTCCCACACAGGCTAGATGACCTTTGCAAAAAAAAGAAAATGGAAACCCTGGTGGCATAGCGGTTAAGAGTTTGGCTGCTAACCAACAGGTCAGCAGTTTGAATCTACCAGGCACTCCTTGGAAACCCTGTGGAGCAGTTCTACTCTGTCCTGTAGAGTTGCTATGAGTCGGAATCAACTCAACAGCAATGGGTTTGGTTTTGGTTTATATATATATATATATATATGTTTTTTTTTAATCATGGAAATGAAAAGCTGAGTACTTTGTCCCTTGCCCCAGATCAGCTATGAAGGGATTTGGGGCCGCACAATCCATTGTGACTCAGAGGCAGCTGCTCTGACCCGAAGCTCACACAGACCGCCAAAGGAGATGATCCAGAGGCTTGGTTGCCCAGTGATGAGGCCCTTAAGAGCTATTCCGTGTTTCTGGCAGTTCATACACACACGTACACACTCTCTCTCTCTCTCTTCAAAAAACAGCTGACAAAGTGTATTCACAAGGACTGCCTGAAATGATGTAATGGTGGGTTGGGGGTTAGGGGGTGGACTTGGGAATTTGAGAAATGGAAGGCTGACAAATGATAAAGGCCATAGGGCCCCCTTCCACAAAGTTCCAAATGCTCTGCCAGTACTTTCTCATATGTCTGCACCGTACACTGTGAAGTACCCAAAGTTAGTCGTGGAGCCCAAGACCCCCCAACGACGAATTTGCCTGTTTCCAGCCTCACAAGCCATTCTGATGACCTTCCTTGGCTCATTTTGTAAACCACTGTCTTTTTTTTTTTTAATGACCAGTTAATTAATAGAGCCTGAAAGAAATTCTGAAATTCATAGGCTTTTAGAGGTAAATGTTGTTATAAATATAACTTTATAAAATTACGAAAGTTACAAGGGGAGAAGGTATGTCAGAATGGAGGAGAAAAAAAAGGTGGGGAGGGCTTTTTAGGCCAGGAGAAATATTTTTGGGGGCTAAGGTGAGAATACTACCCACCCTCGGAGCTCCAAGGCTCCATTCAGTCCTGTAATTGCAACAATAGGGAAATGACCAGCATTACAAGGCTGCTGAGGAGCTGTGAAAACAGGTCTGCTTTTTGAAACCACTGTTAAGATTGTCCCCCAAGTCTAAAACAGGTGTTTCTAAGGCACCCTAAAAACAGACCTGGCCTTATCCCCATATTAAGAACCAGTTCCTTATTTTCTGAGTGTCTAGTGGGTTTCCTAGCACCCACTATGCCGTTGTAGTTAACATAAGCACTTAAGGGTGACCTTGCTGATCTGATATTGAGCATGCGTGTTAAAGACATACAATAGCTGTACTATAATATCCTGTGCCAAACCATATACTGCAAGAATCAAAATCCAGGCTTAGACATCTGATTATCGAATCACAGAACTTCAGGATTAGTCATGCTAATGAAAGCCATTTGGCCCTGTTTTCTCTGTGAACAAAGCTATCTGTGTTGGTTCATTTACTCTTGCATATATCTGGCAATTATTGATATTAAATTGATTTAGTGTTTCAAAAGATGCTTCAAACACCAAACACAAAACTGCCAGTTTATTTTACAGCTGAATACAGAACATGAATTCCTTCCTGATGCAATCAGCTTTTAGTTTAACCCCTGAAGTGTAAGCATTGATCCCTTCTTAACTTTGCTAGTTAATTATGACCAATCGTGGCCTCCTTCTATGTAATTTTTTCTCTGGAAATAAATGGAACCCTTTGGGTGGCGTATCACCTGTGTGAGCTCACGAAGGTATCATTTTTACTGAGTAGAAAGACAATTTGCTAAATGTGTCATGGTTACTTACCAGAAGGCTGATTCTATGGTAGGAACATTAACAATATCTGCTGTTTCACAAGAAAGTTCTAAAAGGTGTTTCAAGTTGTTTCCCAAAGCACCTAAGTAATTCTCCCAGCATCTCTCAGAGGTATTACCCAATTTTACAGGGAAGATATGTGCAGGAACGTGTATGAGGGGTGAAAGTAGGCAAGTGAAACACAGGTGAAAATATTGTCAGTAATAGAGTCCATAATTGAACATAATCTCCTTACTCTTAAGTTTTATCCTCTAGGTCACACTGCCTCCTACATTACATTATCGGTATTAACATAAGCTTGGGAGATTAATTTTATAGATCACATGAAAAGTAGATGACATTTATCTTCACTTTTCAATGAGTCACCTCATTAGGAGAAGGGTAAACATTCAGCCCAGGTTAAAATAGTTGAGCTAAGAGCAAAATTAGTTCACGTACTGCTTTGTAACTTGTTTCTTACTGTTGTTATTTTTTCATTGTGGTGAAAATATACACAAAAAAATATTCACCAATTCTATAATTTCTACATGTATAATTCGGTGCCATTGATTACATTCTCCATGGTCTTCAATCATTAGGTAACTTGTTTTTAACAAATTTGTAATACAAAAATCAGTCTTTGAAAAAGTCTTTGTCAGTATAATCTTAGCCTCAAGATAGGATATATTCCTAACAAAATAATAAACTGAAAGGTTGGTACAAACTGTGAACGACTATGACCCAAACTTTGCTGGGTCAGTCAGTTGAATTATATTACACCTTGGCTAACAAAAAGTGGAGATGGAAACAGGTTCTAATCAAAGTTTAGAACCTGTATTATCAAAACAACTTATAATAGGCACATTACTGGAAGTGGTGAAATCTCCTTTATTTATTTATTAAAAAAGTATTTTAGACATGGAATAAATGCCTAGCTGTTTGTTCGGCATGATTTTGTTGTGATCACCTCAGCAAGCTGGGAAATGGTGACAAAAATGGGCATGATTTTTTAGGTTCTATGACATTTCAGGAAACCTTGGTGGTATAATGGTTAAGCACAACTGCTGCTAACCAAAGGGTGGGCACTTCGAAACCGCCAGGCGCTCCTTGGAAACTCTAGGGGGCAGTTCTACTCTGTCCTATAGGGTCGCTATGTGTCGGAATTGACTCAACAGCACAGGGTTTGGTTTTTTGGATATCACATTTCAAGGGGGCTGCTACTAGGAGGAATGATGGAATTGTAGCTTCAATTCAGGTCAAGTGAACCACCAATAAATTCTGACTCATAGGTGAGACAAGACGACTTCCTTGTTGTGGTATTGGGCCATTTCTGGGGAAAGTGATCCTGCTAATGGGTTTGCCAGGGAGAACCTGGCAGTAGATCTTTGTTGTCCAAGTCAGCGGAGAACACCCGGTTGCACAGAGCGGCCTTCTCCCAGCGTGGCCGTGTTGACTTCTTTGTGTATCTTCCCGAGGGAGTTGTGGCCATCTCTTTCCCATGCTTCTGGAACCAGTCCTGCTGCTAGCTTGAGTCCTGGCCTGGCAGCAACCTGAGAAGGCAGAACGGGTTCTGTGAACTCTGAGTGACAGGCCGAGAAGTTTTACTTCCAGGTCAGCTGCTGACTCCCTTGGGGAAGTACTTTTTTGTTTTTTAATGGCTGTGTGCCATTATCCCTTGGACAGACAGAAACCACTAAACCCAATTATAAACTCCTGAGCCAGGAAGGCTTATGAAGGTAAAACCTAGTCTCTGGCTTTTGTGGATTATTGGATACTGAGTTTATCAATTATCTAGGCCTTTTTTCCAATGATGCTAAGATTTTAGTTATTTATTTAATTTTTTGTACCATTCCAAAAATAATTTGTGATGGTTCATTTTGACTTATCAGCATTTCTTTCAAAGACATATAGGAGAGTAAGAAAATCCGTGGCACTGAAAACCGCAACTGAGTTTTTGAAATTAGATGTGACTTTTACATATTTTGTGCTACCTTGTTTCTTGTGTCAAAAAAAATACATATGTAAGTGTTGACTCAATAATAATAATACCTATTCTGGCAAAGGAAATAGGTGGTTGAACTATTTTAAGGTTTCGGATCTTCATAGATATCTCATGGCCCCATATTCTTTTTCTCAAGAAAGATTTTCTTCATTTGGGTCAACCTGCTTATATGGCCTCAAGTGAATATACTGTGTACATATGTACATATTCTACTACACTGAGCTTTGAGATTGGATCGCATTCAATGAAGGTCAGGAGTAAGTACCTAAAATGAACTCTGTTAGAAGTGGCCTGGACTTAAAAAACATTGTATAACATAAAACCAGGTTTTAAAAAAAAAAAGTTTTCATCAGTTTGGAAGTTATTTGGAAAGCTGGAGTTTGGGCTAGGCTCAGTCAAGGGCATTTGAAACCTTAAAATGAACTCAGGATCTTGTTTTAAGCAAACTGGAGCTAATTTATGGAAGTCACATGAATCTGCCCTGTTCACATTCAGACTTTCTTTGAACCCGATGAGAAATCTCAGTAACTGAAATGGGGTGGAAGATTTCATGCCTAGCCTACCTTTTTGAAATAAAATGGCTAAGTCTCACCTTTCTGTAGTAATTTAGCATATCTCTGAGCAACGATACGGGTTGGTATGGAAGAGAAAGATTAGAAATTGAAGGGGCCCAGATGAAGTGCCCAGGGACTGCTTCAGTTCCCAGTGGACAGTGCTCAGGCCAGAGTGGGCTCTGGTTCCATCCCTATGACTGACCTGAGGCTTTTCAGTGCACCTCAGTTAAGAGAGTCTGGTCATCTACTCATGGGACAGGTAGAAGCTCATTTATTAGCAGTCTCTGTGAGATGACCAGAGTTAGTAGAAATGTTATCACATTACAGAGAGTGAAGAAATGTGGAAGAGGTAAAAATCTCTTTTGGCGTTTAAAAAAAGTGTGCCATTTTTGATACTAAGATTTGGAAATCTTCATAAAGTGGGTACTTTCTATAGAGTTGGAATCAACAAAGTTTGAATGAGAAAAACAATTGAAAATAATGACATGCTGGAACCTAGTGTAGGTGTAGAGGGTGGGTTGAGATTAGATTAATGTGAACATAGTCTGCTAAACTGACAATACTGGGATCTTATTACCTTATCTGAGTGCTTTTGTATCAAATTCTTGACCTGATTTTTGTCCCAGTTTCTCCTTTATATCATCTAGGATTAGTTCTTCCTTTAAGAAAAAAAAAAAAAATGTTGAAAAAACTCTAAATGAAAGCCGGCTGACTCTACTATGAGTAATAGAAGAAAATCTGTTTTGCTAAAGGAGCGACAGCATACTGAAATACCTGGTTTTATATTTTTATGTGGGTTTGGCAAATGCAGTCTGAAAGTGGCTAATATGATACCCGACCTGGTGTTAATAGCCAATGATAATTCCATATGTGCCACCTGCTACCTGTCAGGTTACACATTCTTTTTTGGCATGCAGGTTACAATACAGGGTCTTGGTGGCTAGTGTGGAGGCAAGCCGTCACATTTTTCAGATGAAATAGGACTTGGATGTAATTATCATCTTGGTTTCTTTTCTTCAGTCACTCCTTCTTCCCACTCTTCCCCCTTAACTTTCAGGTAGTGCTTAAAAGCATAACATAGCATCCTGAATTTGGGGGTTGGGGGGAGAGCGGAGAAAGGAGGGGTGGGAGGGAGAGAGAATGAATTAAAAGAACAAACTAAAAGCGCTGTTCATGCAGGAAAATCCTCTTGCCAAAATAAAATTAGAGAAATTTCTTGGAATGTGTATAGTAGAGGAAAACCTATTAGCTGAAGATGTGGATTTGTTAACTAGCTGCTTTACACGCCACAAAGTTGTTTCTCTTTCTCCTTAAAATAACTTGTCAGGAATTTCTCAAAAGCTAACTCCACGTGGATCACAATCACTTCCTCTCTACTTTCTCCCAAGAGGACATATTTTGAAACTGGCTGGGCAAAGTGGAAAAAAAATCCCCTCCCCCTCCACAAAAAAATAAACTGCACAAAAGCAAAAGGCCCTCTTGTCCACCCATGGGGCTTGAGTGGGTGTCCATTCTGGTTCTTCCCAAGTCCAAGTTCTACTCCAATATGGATGCAGAGGTGTGCAGTGCAGTACTTCATGGAAGAATGGAGGAGATCCTCCCTGTTACTCTCTAGAATGTCAGAGCGCTTAACTGTTGGGCACTTTTCTGCTTTAGAAAAACAGACCTACACACGTTCCTGACTACAGAGAAACCAGATTTCCGATTATAACCATTCAAAATGGGGCATGGGGAGTCTGAAAGCAAAGCACAATACATTAAAATGGTTTTTCTTGAAAGGTGAAGACAAGATTAAAGATTTCCATGACATTCATGTATTTTTGGAAAGAAAATAATTTTAGCCTCTTATTAGTATTATTATTCCAGCTGTTATTATGTTCCTTCTGAGTAGCTACTAAGGGCACAAAAAGCTCTCTCTCTTTTAAGCTTTTAAAAAATCGTCTTGAGTCATTTAAACTCTTCAGATGGGGATTGGTGGCAAAGGCTCTGTTCTGGCTTACAAAAACTGTCCAAATGCCTTCTGTTTCCAAACTCTCCCAGTAATAACATTACTTAGCTCAGAAAAATTGTTACAGTCTTTTCCAGGTGCTTTCAAAATATTTTTCTCACTTGAGTTAGTCCTTGCAATAGCCCATGGGGTAGCTAGCTGTCTCAGGTTTGCCATCCAGAGAGGTAGGAGAGAAGTTGTCCAAGGTAAATGCCTCACAGGGAAGCAGCAGAAGTGGTTTCTCAGATTAGCACCTCGGCATTTGTGCACAACCCAAAGGCTGGCAGTTTGAATCTACCCAGTGGTACCATGGAAGAAAGGCCTAGAAATTTGCTTCTGTAAAGATTACAGCCAGGAGAATTTTATGGAGCAGTTCTACTCTGTAACACATGGGGCCGCCATGAATGGCAGTGGGTTTTTGTTTTTAATCTCTTCCTCAGTTTTGGCCACAAGGCTTTGAGGTGCTAGTGCACTTCATAACTGTTCCCAACTCCCCATCTCACGTATGTTGTAGTAAAATATTGGCTAACTAGTAATGAGAGGGTGTATTTGGTATGGTAATGAACCTGGAAAAATTGCTACCCATTCTTCAGAAGAAGCGTCTATTGCACATAAAATCACTATAAAAAACTAAATTTGCGTGATGGAAAGCTCAGCACATTTCAAGAGTTTTCCTACTTTTGGCCTAACAATCTTTTGGCCACTGATATTATTGATGTAGCTGAGTGGAAGGGCCAAGAGGCCCTCTCTTCTCTCTAAAATTCTATTTTTCCTCTTTCTGAAGGTTTAATAATATCCCCTGCCAGAAAATGCATTTCTCACTTTGTAGGTTTTTTTCCTCAACTTGCATAATTAGTATTAAACTTTCCTTGGTCTTCCAGATTCCCTCCCTGCTTCAAAGTCTCTAACAAGCCATCTACCCATACTTTGAGAGCTCAGCTTGGTTGATTTTTTCAGGTCAAATTTAAGGCTCATGCTTGGTTGTAAAAGTATATAACTTCTCATTTTCGAGCACACAGATGCATGGGTTTCTTTGAGGCTCCACTCTTCAGCATTAAAGAGGGACTCTTCATTGTAATCATTACCGAATGGATACAGTACTAATGGAACTTAATTGTTTCCACTAGATGGATCTCGGGTGTTTTGGCAGCCAAAATGAAAATGATTCCAAATACCATCAAAGGGGCTTATAAGCACCCAGCATGCACAGAGTGTTTTGATATACAGTGGAGTGTTAATATCATTATCTCTCCTAATACAACATACGGTTACTTTAATCCTTTCCCGCCTCTGTGATCTTGGAAGATCCAACGGGTAGAAGGCAAAGAATAAAACACTATATACAAGGAGACAAAGGGAGAATTAGTCCCCATCCTCTGAATGCAATTTTTTTGGTTGCTTGAGTGTTGACTTCAAATATGTACCTTTATCAATACTGACTTCTGTATCTTCCACGCTAGTTTGAGTTTGTATGCCACATCAAACATACCTTTTCACACATGTTCTTTCCAGATTTTTTTTAACACTTACTTAGCAGTTTATAGAAGGAAGTGAATGATCTCCTCAAGCTGCTTACAAATTAAAAAAAAATCTGTGCTTATTAATTATGCAGGATTAGTCTAATTATAATTCAGCAAATTAATTAGCGACAGAAGGTGTTCTGAAACATTGGAGTACATTTGCATGTTAAATGGAGAGGCTAGTCTGTAATATATGTAAATTTATGCATGGCTTCATAGTTTAATTTAAAAATTTGCAGCTGCATATGGTATGGGAGCAGGTGAAAAGTCAGTTTTAGTTTAATGATGCTAACAAACATTGGATGGTGTCCTGTCTTAGCAAGAAAATGCACTTATATCTGCTAATCTATGAATCTGTCATTACATAGATGCTCAAACTCAAGGTCATTAGTGAATGGACCCATAGGTGCAATAGATAGAAAGTTGAAAACTGCAGAGAGAACACGGTGATAGGAGCTCAAACTCTGAATTTTGTTTGCCACTTTATCCAATAATACATATTTGTTCACTAGGCCTTAATTTAAGGAGAGTAGCATTCCAGACTGTAAATAAGGGGTATCTTTTTGTCTGATCAGAATCTGCTCTAGCAGGTGTAAAATAGTTGTCCAACCTTGATCCCCTTTCCAAATATTCACATTTGCACTTCATTTCAATTTCCTGGAGCCGTGGGAAAGTTATTACCGAGTTATGAATTAATGGTAGGGTAGAGAGTTTTACAGACTGGCCTCAACCATCTGGCAAAACAGTAAAACCAGCGGACCAGGCAGCAGCAAAGGGCTCTTGGTGTAATTGGTGTTCACTGCTCAGCCTAGCATAGATGAGCTTCACAGGGAGGGCAGGAAAGTGGGAGGGGAGACGGGGGACGAAGGGGTGCTAAGGAAATATGATGGTAAGGACCCATTAAGCTGATGGCTGACTAATAACTTCATTTCTCTCCTTCACCCGAGTAGTCACGGTATTAGAAAGGGAAATAGATTCATATTCTAATTCTGAAGACTTACTCAAAGATTTCTCCCAGAAGAAGTCTGTAACATGATTCAGGTTTGCTCAGTCCTTTTGATGATGAGAAGGGAAGAGGAAGAAATAATGTGTAGAAGCGGATATAGTTATAAAAAAAAAAAGAAGAGGAAAAGATGACACTACGCACATTGCAAAGAGATTTTATAAGAACAATTGGAATTACAAACATGTTCTTAGTGTTGTGTTTCATTTCAATTCAAGCCCAAAAAGTTCAATTATTTTCATTAATGGTGTCAGATTTTCATCCAAGTGCAAAAACAAGGAGTTTTCCTTAGAGATTTTTTCCCTACGAGCCTTATGGTGCCAAGTAATGGAATTCAGGAGAGTGAAGAAGTGTCTGAATGTAGAATGAAAAAAAAAAAAAAAAAACTCAACATGTAACCCCAGCTCCTCAGAAATGGTAGTGTGTTACTGGTCAGACATAAGTAGAGAATCAAAGTGGCCCCCTTGTTTTTGCACCTTAACGGCTATTTACAGTTGATTGCTTGACACTGGCACTATGGGAGACATTCACTTTGGAAGAAATCACAAAATGGCTTTGAAATGAAGTCTATGGATACAGAGCCAGAATTACACAGTGGGGGGAGTGCTCCCTCCTGGTGCCTAAATGAATACAGCAGACCCGCTCGTGAGGCGGCATGTATAGTAATGAAGGATCTATTGCCAAACGAAAATGCCACTTCCAGGAGCTTGTAATTGGAGCGAACACCGAATTGAAAATGATTCCATGGGGCCTGTTGCCAGTCAGGAACCAGCATATGTGTACGTAGCTCTGAATTATTTTGCCTGGCTGTAGTTTACTGAAAACTGTGATGAGGACTTTGACCCACCACTTTTGTTGTTGTTGTTATTCTTGTCCTGCAATATATTCGAATGGTTAATTACATGTTCTCGCCCCCATCCCCCCACCTTTCTTAATATCTCTTCCTCCAAACGAAGGGGATTTCTTCAAGTGCAGTTCATATTAACATTAGAGAGATAGGCAGTACAGAGAGGGCCAGATTTGAATTTGTGGCAACTCCCTGTGGAATAACTTTGTTTGGAAAACGAGCCTTTTAAAAATGTGGCGGGGAAGGAAGGGAAAATAGAGGCAAGAGGGTTATGGGATATAACTGGTGAAAGGTGAAGGAGTTAATTTGCTACGTACCAGGCATCTTCCCTACCATTCTGCATGGATAACTAATCCTCATTACTGGCCTGGGAGATCATGTCACAAAGGAAGAAACTTAGGGTCCCTAATTTTTATAATAAATAGCAAGCAAACAAAAAAATTGCGGAAACCTTGAAATCATATGGAAATGACTTGGCAGAGACAATCAGCTTAGCTGCCACATAAAAACCAAACCCCTTTGCCTTCGACTTGATTCCGACTTAAAGCGAGTAGGACTGCAAACTATCTCCTACCAAAGGAATTAGCCTGCTTGGCTATTTAAAAATCTCCAATGTACGAGAGTCTCTTCTGTCCTTTAAAAAAAAAATTATTTTATTTTATACATGAATCAAACAATTTCTACATGTATAATTCGGTGACATTGATTATATTCTTCAAGTTGTGCACCCATTCTCACCCTCCTTTTTCCCTCCTCTGTCCTTTGGGTAATGGCTTCCAAATTTAATTTTGGTGACTTTATTCTCAAAAAATGTTTTCTGAGATTTAATTCAACTTCTTATATTACACATTTAACTTCCTGCCTTATTTTTCCACGGTCTTGAAGGACAAATGACCCTGATCCTTCTTCATCCACTGGAGCAATATTTACCATTTTTTGAGGAAGGCTGCAGCTATTTGGGCTGTGCCACTCTTAGACTTCTTGAGTTCTTCTCAGAAGCCTTGTTTTCTGAATTTCTGATACATCTTGCTTATTTACCTCTGTACACTCCAAAATAGCCACAAACTTCCTAGAGGATGCAATCCCTGGTAGGAATGATAGACATTTTTGTTTGCTTGCTTGTTTTGTAACATGAAGAAAGGCTTCGTCCTCATTTCCAGAAAGAAAGATGAAGTAAGTGACATGATCCCCCACGTAGATCAATGAAGGCACTGGTCTCCTGAAACAAAGAGTTCATGAGCTATTTGGCAATGAGCCCCCCTTTTCCTTCCAAAGAAACTTGGGCAAGTTCCCGCCAGAGCAATGTTTTGCTAAGAGTCAGACAAACTGAGTTCTACTCCTACCTCTTCTACTCACTAGCTGTTTGACCTTGGGCACATAATTTAAACTTTCTGAGTCTTGGTTACTTCCTCCTTAAAGTGAGCATATTAATGCTTCTACTCCCAGCATTGAGAGGGTCAAATGAGATAGTATGTAGCAAATAATACAGGCTCAATGCACATAGGATATTATTCCTATTGTTGTTGTTAGGTGCCATCCAGTCAGTTCCAACTTATAGTGACCCCATGTACAATAGAATGAAACATTGCCCAGTCCTGTGCCGTCCTCTCAGTCATTGCTATGTTTGAGCCCATTGTTGCAGCCACTGTGTCAATCCATTTCATTGAAGATTGGCTTCTTTTTCGCTAACCCTCTGCTTTATCAAACATGATGTCTTTCTCTAGGGACTGGTCCCTCCTGATACCACGTCCAAAGTATGTGAGATAAAGTCTTGCCATCCTTGCCTCTGAGGAGCATTCTAGCTGTACTTCTTCTGAGACAGATTTGTTCATTTTTCTGGCAATCCATGGTATATTCAATATTATTTGCCAATACCATAATTTAAATGCATCAATTCTTCTTTGAGTATTATTAGCTATTATTCTAATCAACATCATAATTGGTGTTTTAGCCAAAGGGTGCTAAGGAGGTTGAGTGTAGTGGAAAGTAAGAAAATTTATTGCTTAAAAAATTGCTGTAAACTTAAATTTTTCAGATCTGAAATGGTCTTTTATTGAAATAGTCCAGGTGAATAAGCTTTAATTGTATATGTCCATTCCATAGGAAGGTCTGGGGAGGTGAAAGGTTCTGTACTTAATCTGTTCATGTATCTATATTTACATTTTAAGGAGCTGTTTAAATAAATGGATTACAAAAATAAGCATTTAGTTTAAACTTAAAGGACCCAATCAGTCAAGGCTTCCATATTGCCTCCCCCTTCCATGGATCTTTTTGGGCCTTTGTGCTGGCTGCCATCTTATCGAGCAGATCTCAAATACCAAGCATTTTCAGCCCTTCATTACCAAGTTACTTTAGGGTGTAGGAAGGGCTGATTGAGGAATCCCTGGGTGGTGCAAATTGTTAATGTACTTGGCTGCTAACCAGAAGTTTGGAGGTTTGAGTCAGTCCAGCTCAGAAGAAAGAGCTAGCGATCGACTTTGGAAAAATCAGCCATTGAAAACGCTATGGAGCACAGTTCTGCTTTGACACACATGAGGTCACCATGAGTCAGAATCAACTTGATGACAACTGGTCTGGTCTGGTCAAGAGTCAATTGAGGGCTTGACCTCCTAGAGTCTCTTCATTTTTGTGGACTTGAGTCAGAGTCTTTACAAGGGCCTTAAAATTTGGAGCTCTTTCTAGCCTGGGCTGCCACCTCAAAAATCAACAGATTTCTCAAGGGCATATCACCTTTAGTCCAAGGAGGGGGCTCACTGCTACCCTCTATTTTACTTGGGCTGCCTGGGTTTGGATTCTCTCAGAGGCTTTTGAGAGAAGAAAACGAATTCTCTCTGTTGTTGGAAGGTTCAGTTGAAACCTAGATTACAGTTAGAATACCATCATTGTGGTTTCCATTGGTTTCAAGTGGAAACCAATCATTTGGGCGTTTTCCTACCATAGAGAGCAGCGAGCCACCAAGAAGAGCATTCTCAGAGTGAGAAAATGGCACCATCGGTGTATCCTTCTAGCACAGGCCCTACTCAGCTGGAGAGCTTAGATTTTCTAGTCCCAAAAAGGATGTAAACTTCAGAGGATACAGGGAGAGCTGCTCATTCTTTCCAAATAGGATTTTATCACCCAGCTTGTCCGTATATTGGGTAGTTCTCAGAAATGATATGCACGTGTTTTAAGGGAAAGGGGTTATATTCTTTTTTAGAAGCCCACAGAGTGAAAGGCAATTGTATTTTAATTTTTTGTACTCAAAAAGGAGTCCAATCCAGAGAAAATATATCTTCCTCAAAAATCATGGACACAAACCTTTAAGTATTTACTAGTTTGTGAGGATTTATCAGCTATATACTTGGCTCAGACTTTGGTGATCCAACTCGCTTATGTGGATGTCATGGCAGAGAGTGAGAACCAATACGGCAACTGTGCTCTTAGCCCTTGGAGAGTGTGGGGTATTATCATTTCCAGGGTGTGGAAGAGGTGGCCATGTTATAGCAGTGGTTGGTTCCGAGGTAGGCAGAATGACATCTTTTTTTTTTTAAGGGAGTGAGGAACTAAATTTCAAAGTGGAAGGTATTTTACCTTTTTTTTTTTGTGTAGAGTAAGGCTCTGTATGATGGCAGCTGTTATTAGTGCCAAGTTCACATTTCTTTGTATAAATCCTTGTCTAATCTTTTTCTTGAAAGAAACTTTGGTATCTTTCACAGTGCTTTCCTAAAGATTTTTGGTAAGCATCTCATATATTAATTTCTTTAATGAAGGACTAGGTCTTAGATCTTAAACTGGAGACAAATTAAAAGGTCTCGTCTATAAATCTGGAAGAAAATACTGTGCTGGGTTTTATACTAGCCAGGCCACTGGCCATAATCCCAGAGCTCCATGAATATTAAGTACTTGGCCCTCCTGTGATTTAGAAGACCCCCCTGTACACTGGACCTTATTTCTGCATCTTATTTGTGTATCTAGTTTGAAACTCATTTTCTATTTGGGATAGGCTCTGAACATGGGTTCAGACCAATCTATACGTTTTCACTCTGTTCTTGAACAGTGCAGAGTATCCTTCCAATTTTCCAGAGATGGGGGATGGGATTTCTTGGGTACTAGCTCATTACACTCAGACCCACATTCAGAGGACTCCAGAATCTGAGGAGGCATATGTTGAGTTGTTTGACTGTGTGTTCCATGAGGACAAGGACTTTGTGTGTCTTGTTTGCCACTGTGCCTAAACCCTTCATGACACAGAGTACACACTTAATACATATTGATCAAATGAGTAAATAAATGAATTCAGCGGGAGTTCTCAATATTGAGCATTTACTGCCATGAGAGCTGTCTTTGACCTAATGTTTTCCTCTCAGGGTATAACAGTTCTCTCACTCTCCAAGGTGCCAATCTCCCCCCGCCCCACCCCCGATTTGGTCTTCCTGCTCTTTCCCTTCTCCTTTTTTTTTTTTTTGCCATTTTTAGACCATGTTTTGTGAAGTTTTAAAAAGCAGCCTTATTGAGATATAATTTACATATCATAAAATTCTCCCACTCAAAGTGTACAGCTCAGAGATTTTTAGTATAATCACAGACTGTGCAACCATCACCATAACCTAAGTAGTGCAGGACACATGAAACACTAGATGGGTCTCGTTGCCAGAAAGATTCAGGTTCCAACCCTTGTTTTTGCCACTTATAAGCTATGTGATCTTCAGAAAATTTCTTAAATTCTTGGACCCTTAGTTTTTCCCAGTGGTAAAATGATTTGGCACTCATAGGGTTGTTGTGAGAATTAAATGAGGCACTGTATATCAAGCATATAGCATGGTCCATGGTGCCAAATAGACATTCAGGAGTTCTTTCCCTCTGCTCTGTGACCCCTATGCCTTTCAGTTTCTGGGTCACAGTGGATGGTGAACAGGGCCAGAGATGGCTCTGATCTGTGGCATTCCTGAGGCACCTTCTCCTGCCTCAGCAGCATTAGAGAAAGAATCCTAATGAAATGGTCCATCTTACCCAACAACCTGCCTGTCTCCCAAAGAAGTGAGGTAACTTGGTTACATCATTAATTGGTAGCAGGGCCAAGACTAGCACCATGTAGGCATTTCATAAATACTTGTGGAGTGAAGAAATTCCTTTGATACATTATCCTACCTCAGTGACCTAAGAACCAGCCTGGTATCTAAGGGCTGAGTTCACATTTTGACCCTATCTCTCTATTCCTCTTAGTCTCTAAAACAAGGATAAACCTATAATTGTTAGTGTTCACTCTTAAGCAATGAGATCAGAAGCCTGGCAAAGTGTACCATGCTAAGTGGTTACAATATTTATGTAGTCAACATTATTTGGAGAAAGTGGAAATAACAGCTTCCATGCTGATGAGAATCTGCACATTTGGTCTGAGTCTTGTAATTCATTTTGGTTTCCCATTTCTGAGTGGATAGAGCTAACATTTTCCAGGCAGCTCTGTCTTCAGAGGGATTCAGACTCAAGGGATTCTGAGAGAATTTGTTCCCTGCAAGTTACCCTGTGGTTAATGGATGGTTTGGTTAGTAAACTGCCCTGTACTAAGACCCTGAACATGGGGGCTGGAGGTGGTGGAGGGGAGGAAGACAATAAAAAGAAAATAAATTAGAGATGTCAGTAAGCCCTAGAATTTCTTTTAATTAATTTTTAGGTCAACATGTAAAGTAACCAGGCCATAATTACAGGTGCTAACCATTTAGAAGTAGCTGTGCTTTCTCCTAGAAGGTATTATACGATGTAAGAGAACTCCCCTGCCACCCACCTCTTCTCCCTTCCTCCCTCTACCCTCCCTTGCCCATTTGTGAACAGAAGGCTAACTCCTAGTGTGGGAGGGGCTGTGAGGATTACAAACTCAGACCCCAGGCAAGCAAAAGAGTCAACACTGGGTGATTTCCAACCAAAGAACTGTTAAAGGTCCTAATTTAAACTGAATAAAGCCTTTCAGCAGGCCCCTTGTTTCCCTAAATCGATTTGATTTGATGTAAACACTTATCTCCTTTGCACTTTTCCACCTCCAACACCATTCAGATAACAATGCTTTCATAAACATTACTGTTTTCACCAGACACATTTTGGAGAAGAGGTGGGGGACGGGGGAGTTAGATAAAAGGAAGGATAAGAAATACAGAGTTCAGTTGTGGCAAAACTTGCCAAAAATCAAAGAGTAAGTGAGGAAAAACACTGTGGTTTCAGAAGGGTAAAGTTGTAAATTGATTGTAAATTGATGATAGGGATGCTGGAGGGCAAGTGTGGTATGGCGATGGGGCTATTGTTGGGAAAGAGACTCAAGTGAGAAAAAGGAGAGTGTGAAGGCACTCAGCATCAGCGTGTATTGTACGTTGCTGTGGTGAGGCTGACTTGAACACACAAATGGAAGAGTGTACGTGATTCCCCTTACAATAATAAAATAAAATGTTTGCATTCTGATCAATGTTTTCTTAAAAAATCAGCATCCTCTCTAATGCACTCCGATGATCGTGGGCAGAAATTCATTGCCCTTTAGAAATCGGACGCAGGTTGTGAAAGTGAACATTACATGCAGTGATGAAGGCAGAGCTTCTTTTCTGCCCTCTCATAAAGCCCCTGGGTACCACCACGGCCCAGAGGGTGATGCCCAATCGCCTCCTCCCCACAAGGAGATTAAAGCGAGAAGTAAGAAATTGGTGAATGTATAAATTGCTGAAAAAATATTTAGCTGTTATTTTCAAATTCATGCCCAACCTTATTCACAGACAGGTCCGGAGTACTTTGCCAAATGTTTTTAGCAAATCAGGAATAGAAGAGCCTCTTAAATACAGAAAACACTCTGAACAATGCTATCTCCCTTCTTTCCTACTTTATCATTTACTGTTTATCTTCCCATCAGCTTTTTTTTAAAGTCATAACCACAATTAATTGGAGCACTATCTAATTCTTTTGTGTGACTGTGAAAAAATAAAAATATACAGAAGGTCAGAATGAGAGCATTCTACCAACGGTTGCTTTAAACAGAATTTTTGGAAGCCTTGTTGATTTCTCCTTATTTTTGTTGGTAAATCCTGGAAAAAAATGTATATCTTTTCCTTTAAAGTTCTAATTCAAGGCATGGATGTGAGAGTTCTGAAGGGACTTTGGGACTGCGGTAAAATTTCGTTGTCATAGTAACAGAAAGGGAAATAGGCCTAGCTCACCTGGGACTTTAACACTGCAAAAGCTGGATTTTTTTTTTTTTTTTTTTTTAAGGAAAAGGACTCTGCAAGTGAAATAAATGAAAAGCTTATTGTATTTTGAAACAAAATTTCCAACATTAAATATGTAAATTGTGAAAGGCCACTTCAGCCATTTTTCTTAGTTGATATCATTGTCTGATGAAAGACGTCCACTTTAAAAATGGCACAAATAGGTTATTTAGGAGAACATTGGCTTACAAAATACGTCTTACAAATAACCTCGGAATATTATTCTGTACCTTATATTATGGGGGGGGGGGTGGGGATAACCTGTAGATGGTCTGAAAGTAGATAGGTACTTATTATTAGTCATAAACCCCCAGTACCTACCTGTAAAGACTGATTGTGTATTTGGGCAACAACAGAATTTTCTGATTTGCAAACATCAGGAAGCCTTTGTGTGTGAGGATATATGTGTGAGGTGTTTGAGCCTGAATGTGTGTGTGGCCAGTGGAAAGCCACATGCTTGACAAAGCCTGGGTATCTGGTCTAAGGCATGCCATTTTTAACCCTGGAGCAAGGCATTTTTACACGGCAGGGGTCACTGCTGCTCCTGAAGCCCTCTTTGGAGAGAGGGCGCCCTGGTAACTACAGAGCCAGGGTGCAAACCAGGAGCCCAGCTTGTGAACCACTTAACAATCCCGACAGTGACTGGAGAAGAGGGAATATGACTCTGGATTGAAAACATCCAAATCTGTGAATTGCAAAGGGTCAGCAATGTTCTTTCACAGGAGAAGCTGGTTGAAATTCCCCAGACCTGAAATACAATCACTTTCAAATCAAATCTAATATAATGCAGATATAGTCTCCCTTAACCAATGTTTACTTAAAAATGTAACACATTGCTTTCTCTTCACAGATTCTTTTTAAAATTTTTTCTCAAGTGCAATCAGAATTGTTTGAAAACAGCAGGAAACCCAAGGGACATGAGACGGTTTCAGGTAAGGGGCCTGCAGTTCTTTCCTGTTAAATAAGTCAACCTGATTTCTTTCTCCTTCTCACTCTTTTTCTTTCTGAGGAAAAAAAATTTTTTTACTGCTACTGCTAACAATAAAAAAGATAACTGAATGATAACCCTTATCCGATGGTATTGAGGTTTTCTTCATTTTGTGGTGTTTAGGCCTTCTGCCTCCACTGCCAAATCCCCACAGGGAGAGGCACCAACCCATGCTGGAGATTTGATTTTAAGCCCTCAGGCTGCCCTTCGCACACACAGCTGCCCACAGCAGGAACTGTGTTCTTGATATTCAGCCACCTTGGGATTTTTCAAAGCAGCTTCTCTGTGCTTTCTGCAAGCAACATTCTCTGTCTCTCCTTTTCCTCCCATTAACTATTCAGTGGTCCCTCTCCAAGCCTTCTGGAAAGCAGCAGCCCAAACAGCCGTGGTCACTTTAAGATCTCAGCATGGCAACAAGGCCCATGGGACGATGACCCAGCTGCCTGGCAGTTAAATCTGCCACTGGTTTCATCACCCTTGCCACTGATGTACTGAGAATACAAGCTAATAAAAACACGGAGCAAGGCAAAGTGTATCAGGTTGGAGATGAGAGGAAGTACAGCCCCTCTCGGGCTCCTTCCTTAATCTTTGAAGGACCCATATTTAATTCACCAAATGGCTTTGCTGCCATTTTAATTGATCTAAATACATAGTACCTCCTTCTCCACAGAAAAATTACCAGTTGCCATCCAGTCGATTCTGACTTCTGGCAACATCCAGGGCGTAAGATAAAACTGCTCCAGTTAGGTTTTTAATGGCTGATTTCCCAGAAGTAGATTTCCAGGCCTTTCTTCCAAGGGGCCTCTAGGTGGACTTAAACCCACCAACCTTTAAGATAGCAGCCTAGAACTTAAACATTTGCACCATCCAGGGACATAGAAAAATTAGAAACATGTTAAGCAATAGTATTCAAGCTTAAGATTAAAAAAAAAATCCTCTAAGCAATGGGAGAGATGGGGATTGTGAGCCTCATGTTTTGTGTGAAGAAGCAGAGGCTCTAGGAGTTTAAATAATTTGTCCCTACAGTGAGCAGGCGGTAGAGCTAGGAGGCAGGAAGGTTTGTCTGATCAAACTCTTTCCAATAGACCGTGGGTGTGCGACCTGGGTAGTCACTTAGTTTAATGTTTTGCTGTCATCTTTGTAGAATTCTTAATTATTATTATTTTTTATTTTATTTTTGTGGTTGAGAATATACACGGCAGGACATACACCAGTTCAACAATTTCTGCATGTACAAGTCAGTGACGTTGATTACATTCTTTGAGTTGTAGAACCATCCTCACCCTTCTTTTCTGAATTGTTCCTCCTTCATTAACATACACTCGTGGCCCCCTAAGGTTTCTGTGTAATCTTTCCAGTTGTTCTCGTCAATTTGATTCCATATAGGTAGTTCTTAAAAGAACATAATGCTCAAGGCAGACATTTTTTTCTTAATTATTTTTGAACAAGGGGACCCATATTTTCATTTTGCACTGAGTCCCACAAATTATGTAGCCGTTCTGGCCTGTCATTCAGAGATCTTCTACAGCTTTGCCACAGTCACGTAGCTGGCTGGGATCAATGCCATTAAAGAGTTAATAGGGGAGAAGGGAACACAGGAGAGTGGGACACAGAAGGCCAGTGAGTGCTATTTTGAAAAAGATCCCTGCTATTTTTTGCCACATCGTGGTTATCAGACAATCTTGCTATGACTGGGAAATTTTTTATTACAGTATTTAAGTTAAACCACTCCTCTCCATCATGCTGACCCTTCCTCCTGCCTATTCCGAACATTTCATATAAATGGAATTATGCAACATGTGGCCTTTTGTGGCTTCTTTTACGTAATATAATGTTTTCAAAGTTCATCCATGTTGTAGCATGGATCAGTATTTCTTTTCTTTTTGTGGTTGAATAATATTCCACTATATGGATATACCGTATTTTGTTTATCCATTCATCCATTGATGGACATTTGGGCTGTTTCTACTTTTTGGCTATTGTGAATAATGCTGCTATGAACATTCATGTACAAGTATTTGTGTGAACATATGTTTTCAATTCTTTTGGGTATATACCTAGGCGTGGGATTGCTGGGTCATGTGGTAATTCTATCTTTAACTTTTTGAGAAACTGCCAAACTCTTTTCCACAGCAGCTGCACTAATTTACATTCCAACCGGCAACGTATGAGGGTTCCAATTTCTCTGCATCCTCACCAACACTTTTTATTTTCCAGTTTTTAAATTAATAGTCTTCCTAGTGGATGTGAAGTGGTATTGCATTGTGGTTTTGATTTGCATTCCCCTAACGGCATAACGGCATCGACTCCACGGTACCGGGTTTGGTTTTTTTAACGACTGATGATATTGAGCATCTTTTCAAGTGCTTACTGGCTATTTGTATCTTACCTGGAGAAATGTCTATTCAAATCCTTTGTCCATTTTTACTTGGCTTATTTGTCTTTTTATTGTTGAGTTGTAAGAGTTCTTTATATATTTGGGATAGTAAACTCTTATCGGCTGTATGATTTTCAAATATTTTCTCACATTCTGTCAGTTGTCATTTTGCTTTATTGATAATGTCCTTTGATGCATACAGTAACTGGCCATTTTTACGCTGTAATTAAGATTCTATTAAGAATTTAACTTTCAGCAAAAGCTCTTTTAAATGGAGAACACTATATGGAGAAAGGCTTGACTATGTGGTATAGCAGGCAAGTGAGAAACTTGGGCCAAGTTAAAAACATGAAACAAGAACAGTGGTGGTGGTGGGGATCTGAAGGAATGATAATTTCTGGGAATTCGTGAAATATATACCTCATTTAGAATGACAAAGATAATCGTAGCAGTTGGACTCACCAAGCATGCAAAGTGAGGTAGAAAACTGAGGCAATTGTTGGGATAATTTAAACAATCTTTCTAAATACCTACATGCAGTTTGATCTCAGTTATCTGAATATTTCAGGTAAAACATTTAAAGCTTTTATTTGGCTTAAACCTTATAGAAAATTACTTCAATTCTCCACTTTTGTTATATGATCAAACATTGATTTAATCTCAATAAATCTTTTGTGAGGATTTTATCTGAACAGACTATAAATACACACTGTTTTAAGCCAGCACAAATCCAACTGAACTTGCCCTCCTCTTTCTTCCCTCCTCCTTCCTCTATCCCCAAATACTGGTAGAACCTGGATTCTTTTTTCAGAAATGATTGAATGAGAATGAAATCGTTATAAAATTTATTTTCCAACCTGAACCAAACCTCTCTTCCATTCAGATCAAGTCCTAAGTACCATAAAAAAAATAGGACATATAAAAGATTTATCTAAACACAGTGGGTTTTAACCCTTTTTTAGCCCAAATCCCTGGTAAAAGCCAGGTTCTGTCAAAAAAAAAAGTACATTTAGACAAAGTTTTGCTTAAAATTTCAGAGTTCCCAGGCCTCTTGAAACAACTCTTAGGGACCCAAGGACGCTAGATTAAGAACCCTTGATCTAAAGAAATTGAATTCACCTAACACCAGATAGTCATCCTCTGTGTAATTTAGCCCACATGATGGGATCTGCCCCTTTAGGACTCTTCCTGGTTATCTTTCCACTGTCTTGGTGTCAAATGCCATTTGTTCCCAGATGCCTCCTTGATCCATACCCTCAGCCTCCATCCGTCTCTGGAGCTACAGACGTATATCTCTCCTTCCCTACTGGGTATCTCCCCTTGGATGACTAAGGGGATGACTAGCGAGCACTGTTCGAAACAGAACTCAAGGCTTACTCCCTGATCCTTTCCTGGAAACCCACCTCTCATCTTTTATTGTTAAAGTGTCACTTCTTCCTCCTAAGAATTTGTTGAATTCATCTCTCTCCTGAAAAACTACGATAGGCCTCTGCACCTCTAGCTGTCCTTGTCTAACTCAGCATCAGCACTGCATGCCAGAGTTGTCTTAAAAAACACAAATCTAATCATGCCACTCCCCTGCTTAAAACCTGTCAAGAATATCTACTATCCATAGGAAAAAAAAAAGCCCAGACTTTTAGCATGACTGATAACCCAAACTCAAACCAAACCTACTAAGGCCAAGCTGATTTCAACTCACAGCGACCTCATAAGGTTTCCAAGGCTGTAAATCTCTATGGAAGCAGACTGCCACGTCTTTCTCCTGCAGAGCCGCTAGCAGTTGACCTTTCAGTTAGATGAGTGATAAGACTTACTCAATATCTTCAGCTTGGGCAACTCTTCTGCCATGCCCATCTCCTGATGTCTACATACGTTCACTGCTCACCAGGCACACCTCATGGTTTCTATTATATCTTGGAACCTTTCCACACTTTGTCTCTCTGCCTGAGAACCCTTCACCTCCTCCAACTTGTGACTACTACTCATGCTTGAAGACAACCTGTGTGCCACCACCTTTGTCAGGCAGTTTCTGACTCTTCCAGGCAGGGCTATATGTGCCAACATGGCATTCTATACAAACCTCTACTATGGCATTGATTGGATGGTGTTGCAATTATTGTTTGTTTCTATAGTAGACTGTGAGCTGCTTGAGGGTAATTGGTATGATTTTTCCATTTCTCATAACATCTAGCACAATGCCAGGTACTATGCAGAGCTCAATCAATTGTTATTAAATAAATTCTTAAGAGAGAAGAAGGAAGGCAGGAAGAAAGGAAGGAGGAAGTAAAGGAGGAAGGAAGGATGAAAAAGAAGGAAAGAAGGAAGGACAAAGGATTTCCAGGGCCCCCAAGGTATCTCAATTCATGGACCATGCATATAGAAAATCACTTCTGCCCTCCTTGTAAACAATCTGGGTGAAACACCCAGACTAACAGCTCACTGAAGGGAAGGAAAAAGAAGGTTCTGTCTAGCTTAAGCTGACAGGCTTGCTAAGATGCAATGACCACCATTCTTTATTTCTCCGCATTGTGAGTAGAAAGCAGGAAGCTGTAAAGCCAACAAGAAAATCAAGGCAGGAAAAAGAGTCAGGCACAGTATCATTTTCCACATTTAAATTCTAAAACCAGTCGAAGTTGATAACAATCAGGGCATATTGCTGTCAATCACACTCATATATATACTTATTGTTACCAGTTAACACTCATAAAAATGCTCACCTATAGGTCTACCCCGAATCCTAGTGACAACACGGGCGCAGTCTTTCATTTATTAATTCACCCAACCAATATTATTGACCAAATACTATGTTCCAGACACTATCCTAGGCACTGGAGATATGTCAGTGACCAAAAGAGACAAAAGTCCCTGCCCTTAAGGAGCTTACATTCTAATGGAGGGATATAGAAAATAAAATAAGTGATTTATGTAACTCCGATCAGCTTCTGGGGACTTTAAGGGTGTTGTCCAGAAGCAGAAGGGCCCTACATGGTACAAATTGTCTTTGTGGTGACTGATGTAACTCCGGGATATGGTCAAGTATGAATGATACTCAAGTATGTATAATATGGCAAGGGTGGATGATATTCCGAATAGTTTTCAAAGTTTTCCACAGCATTGTCTGTAATAAAACAAAAAACCAAACCCAGTGCCATCGAGTCAATTCCGACTCATAACAACCCTATAGGCCAGAGTAGAACTGCCTCATAGAGTTTCCAAGGAGCACCTGGTGAATTTGAACCGTCGATCCTTCCATCAGCAGCCGTAGCACTTAACCACTACGCCACCAGGGTTTCCATCATCTATAATAGGACTCTAATATCAGCAGATTATTTACTTGAGTTTGGGAAGCTCAGAAGACTGGGTGGCATTTTCTTCCCCTACCTCAAATGGATCCTTTTAAAAGGAAGTGATCACTGTAGAGAGCTGGAGTGTTTTCCACCATATGCGTAGTATGTTTGTATATTAGGTAATTCTGGAGTTGGTAGCAGTTGGCTTGACACATCTCCAACCCCAAATCATTTTTAATGAACTCCAACATTCAAATTTGAAGCTTCTTTGTAATTACTAGGAAGATTCTGCCATTTGCTGAAATTTTCTGAGTGAACTCTTAAATGTTTCAAATTCACCCTCTAAATTACTCCCCTTTTTACATTAAACCTCAGTTCCACCATAATAATAATTTTTAATTTATGTAATTATGCTCAGAAGAAAACTGAGGTACACATACAGGCTTTGGCATCTTTTGACTCAAGAGGTAAGTTGTCAGTATGTTTGGAAGAGCACACACAGTTCTAGTAGAAGAAAAATCATTTCAGGGGCCAAGTTGGGAAAGACCTTGTTGTTGAGTTGATTCTAATTTGCTTATAGTGGTCTGCACACAAGCCCAGATGGGACCAATAGAACGGAGTGTCGAAGGAGATTTGAAGGGAATGAGGGAAAGGGTTGGCGCTTTGTGAGGACGCACCTGGGAGGCGTGTCAGACCTCTGAGAAAGTGAGAAGAAGTGCACAGTGCTGAGGAAGGAGGATACAAAGATCTGCTTGATCGGAATGAAGAAAGGAAGGAAGGCCGCGTGAGGATTGACATCAACAGGGTAGTTTGGTAATGTGAGAGGCCTAGTGCCTGGTGGCCTAGTGCCTGTTACTGCAACATGCTGGATGCAACACAAGAATGATGGGGAAATGAATGTATATGACAAAGACACCTAGTCCACACAGCTGGGCGATGGCCATTAGTCTGTTTTACCAAACGATGTAAGAGCAAAGGGCAGGGCTACTCACATCTTGGAACAGAGCCAAGATCTGTCCAACCCCTTATGATATTTTTTAAATCCCAGCTCCTATATAAAACTTTTTAATGGCACCACCATCTATTTTTCTTAAATAAAAAATGTTGAATGTTTCTCTCACACCAGTTTAAGAGGAAAACGAGAGTTTAAATTAACTCCAAATGGTAAAAATTTAATACAGCTCCAGCTGCCTGCAGGTTTCTTCAGTTCAAATCATTCGGTTCAAGAGCTACTCCAGCTGCTTTGTGATCTCATCTACCATTTGAAATTTGCTGCGCTACTGAGCAGCAGTTTAAAGCACATAATGAAAATCACTTGACTTATGGCCTCTCTGATCAACAGGTGAGTCCATTATCTGGTGGTAAAACAAGCCAGATACTTAAAGTTAAGAAATAATAATTATCTATTTGGAGTCGGGGAAAAAAAAAAAAAAAACTTCTGAGGGTCTGAGGTTCTTTGATGCAGTCTGATGCTTTAAGCTTAGGGAAGGTTTTCTGTGGGTTATTTCAAGCTTTTCTACGTTTGATAGTGTAACCTGCTGCTGCCCCCACACCTGACTTTCAGTGCCTCAAATAGGGACAGAAAACATAGTGAAAAGAATTTTGGCCAACTTATGTAGGAAATGTGTTTTCAGTTCTTTGTGGGAGAAAAAAGAGAGAAGTGCAAAAGGTAGTTACCTGAATAACTTTGGGGAAAGGATATGACAGACTTCAGTTAGGTGGAAACAAAGCCTAAGTACTAAAATATTTTAGGGGATTCCAATTTCGACATGAAAACCTACCCCTGAGCACATTCTTGAACAATCAGATGCAGAACTTCCTGGAAAGCAAAGCTTTCTTAGCTCTGCAATGGGAGTGTATAGGTTCCTTCATGCTTATGGGTCCTGACTTGTTCCTGAGTTTTGATGGACCACAGGTCATTCCTGGTGACAGAGCTTGGTGGAAAAGAAGGACCAAGCCAAACCAAGAACTGCATCAAATGTACGTGGCTTCTCTGTGGCTCTCAAAACTTCAGCTAATAAAATACTGTCCCTTGGCTATAACCATCCCACTTGGCATACATTTTAGCTGGGAAGAGCAATGGGTTCAATGGGAACAAAATGAGGTTGGATGGAAGTAGCAAGTGTCCATGGCCTTTGAGATGAACTAAAATTGTGTTGTGAAGTACATGAATGCCTTTCAGGCTCTCTGATGATATGAAAAGCTGGTTAAACAAATTGCCACTTGATTTCTGTACATATTCAAAATTTTTTTTAAAGAAAGCTCTAAAATGTGTCTATATTAGGTCAAATTTGCCAAAATATGCCAGCAGAGGTGTCTTTGGCATTCTACTACACTTATGCCAACTAGAATTTTTTTTTAAGTGCCAAAATAATTATTTCAATCACCTCCGGTTATATAACTAAATTTTTTCAGTTGTTCAACGTCTGTTTCAAATTCCAATTCTTTGATGAAAATGTCTGTTACTACTTTTTTCTTTTTTTTTTTACTTTCATTTAGGGCTTATTCTTCTCACCTGCTGACTCCTAAAATATACAGTGTCCACACAATTTAGTCAGTAATTATATATTATTAAATCGCAATATTTTCTGATTATGTCTAGTGTTTGTTATGCCTCATCAGCTACACGGTAAGCTCCTTGAGGTAGTGATGGTGTTTTCTATAACACTCCACTGCATATGGCATAATGCCTGGGACTCTTAATAAATACCTGTTGACTGATAGAAACTTAGTGCTCTCTGCTTACTGCAGAAGATATCTTCTCAGGAATTATGCCATTAATGCCACAGTTCTACCCTGTGTTGGTATGGTCAAACCCAGAATGCCCTACATCTGTCTCAATGCCATTCAACTTTGTGCTCTCCTGTTTGGTACTTGACACTTAACTGAGCAGAAATCTAGCCTAGGGAATGTGAAACAACAGCTATTGCTACAAATTCTGGAATTCTTTTAAAAAAAGAAGGTAAAATCCATGCTTGTGTGGTAGGTGTTTAAAGGTAATTTTGGAGACTCTGGAGTCCACTAACGAAGAATCTGAGCATTAAATCTAGTTTGAAAATAAGATGTGTGCCAAGAATAAAGTGGTAGGGGGAAACAATTCGCAGTAACCAATTTTGTTTGTCGTTAGCCTGAGTTGAGTTAATGGAAGCGTAGACAAAATTGTTTCATCAGACTTACCTCGTTGATTGTAAGAATTAGCCAGTATATAAAAACACCAGCATACTATTTCTTCTCACGATGTGGACTCCAAACTTGGTTGGCAACCATAACCAGAAGTCTGCTTGATTTTCCCTATCCTTTTAATGGTTTCTGTGTCCCTTTCCTCCTTCCACAGGTGGAAAATAAAATCCCACATTACAGTTATGCTTTGGGAAAGCTGAAATAACATATATAGCAACTGAACAGTTATAAGGGAAAAGCAAATCATGAATTTAATTCCATTTCCAGATGTAAAATGTCATAAAGAATTTTTTTCCATACTTGGCAAAATAACAGGAATTTTCAAGATCATTTTCATTTAGTTTAGTGTATGCGTGTTCATAAGTAGGCATCAGGGTCTTCAACACTGAGTGTGTTATAAATGCTACGTGTTGTAGCTTTACTGAGATTAAACTACGAAAGGCCCCACATTCAGCTATGAGGTCCATGACCCTCATTGAAATGGAGGGGAACTGTGTCTGACTAATAGTAGATTTTGGTGTGTTTTCAAAGCCAGAACTCTGATCCATATGGGGAGGTTTCTAACCAATGTAATTATTCTCCAGTGAATACAGACCCTGGAATTGTCGTCTGCTTCAATTTTTTTTTTTTTTTTCAAAGAGCAGATCATTTAGTCATTCCACACATTTTTCATTTTGACTTCTCTTTTTCTTTTAGCCTCCTTGTGTGAGACTTAGGGTCTTTGTAGGAACACCTGAGTATGAGTTGAGAAAGGCTAGCTATGAGTAAGGTTCAAGTTGACCATTTCTCTGACTTATATAACTCAACTAAATCATACAGTTTGAGTTTGGAGTAGAGTCAATATTACGAACAGTTGGCAAAAACAAAAGTGTGATGTTCCAAAAAGCCAAGGGCACTTTAGAATGAGACATAAAGGTAACCCAAGGATGGGAATAAGTCAGTTTGGTAAAAGTCCCTGTGTCACATGATACCATTCTTATACCAAAGAAACAGTTCCTCTGTTGAAAATTAGCCATACAGGCAGATTAACGGATGTGTCCACCTAGAGAATAACTCCCACAGTGGTCTTTTATGGGCAGGAAAGAGCTCTTTACAACTCAGCTCCTGCTCTGTATAAATTATTAGAGTAAGGGATGTGGGAGAACTTTTTGGTAAAGAGAAGAAAAATATAATTTGAGAAAGCTAATCGGTTATCTTGAGGACTTTTAACAGATTGCTAACATATTTGCAGATTTTGTTCTTAAAACTTTCTTGCATTTTTCAAAGGGCATTACAAACTTTTTGTTCATGTACAATCAACTAAAACTGCTATATGATTAGGTGGTTCAAAATTGAACCTACCACTGTCATTCCCCATTTGGACTATCTTTACTGATTTGGCCTTACCCAAAATTAAAGGTCACATCAAAGCAAAATAAGGAATGGCAAAAAGTGAAAATCACTTTCACTTAAAAAATACAAGCAATTTCAATTGATCCCTACTTCTCTTTCTTGGAACATTGGCTTAGAGGTACCACATCATAAATAATATTTGTCTGAACGTAATTGGTGGCTGTTTTTGTGTTGAATTGAAATGTATCATTTGAGGAGAGCTATATGGGATCACCTATATGGCTTGGTTTTTAGATCTTCAGGCTTCTCTATTTGAGATTTGAGTGGAAATATAGGTGCATCAACTATGAGAAATAAATGAAAGCTGTCACCAGTGTCAGCAGCAAAAACTGGGTGTCCATCCCACACAAATTATGGACATCCGTATTCCTCATTGGCACCATTTAGGGCTGTGCCAGAAGAATGGCAGTGCCAAGAGAGTCTGACAACTTTAGGAAGGCATGGGTATCAGGGTTAAGTGTCATTTATGAGTCAGTAGAAGTTCTTTTGTATAGTATACTCTAGATTTTTTTCTATAATATGGCAATTTTTGGTTTCAGGTACCTCTAAATGGCACCTTTTATCAACACTAAATTTCCTAGTTTAAAAAAAAATTAGTTTATGATCTTAGGAAAACAAGTGGTATTGATGGTTATATGATCAGAAGATCATTGGCAAAGATGCATACAAATAGTTAACAAGGTAATGGTAAGAAATGTTGACCTTGATTTGTTTAGCTAAGATGTAAAGATTTTTGAAGGTCAAAGGTGTCCTTGTGTAGTGTTTTGGAGTCTAACTGTGTCTGACCCTCTAACATTAAGCTGCTGTGGCCTGCAGTTTTGAAGAGTGAAGCAAACCAGGGGGAAAGAGAGAAGGGGGAGAGAACAGGAAATGGAGTGAGGTGTTTCAGGAAGTTGTCAGGAGTTGACTGATTGATTCCAGATGGAAAGGGTCAGCCTTCGTGACCCAGGAAATACTCACTAGGGGAAAGAAGTTGGCTTGTGGAAGGGGAAGGCCTGGGAGTGAGACGATGTTGGAATGCACATTCCACTTCCTTTAGTCTTAAAACATTCAGAAATTTTAAGTTCTCTGAATAGAATAATATCAGTGTTGTCATCATTCATCAGAAAACAGTGAAAGAAGTTAAATTTGAAGTTTTGAATGTTCCAAATGTATCTTCACTTCCATAATGTAGCTCATTCTCCCACAAGTAGAGCAAATATATGTAAGAGTCAGTGTGTAAGTGTATATCTCAGTATATAAGAACAACCACCAAATATATCTAATTTCATATTGTGGAACTTGTGAATTAAACCATTTATATTTTGCAAATTCATTTGAATTGGCAGGCTATTCTAGGTACCTCATAGTTTAAGATATTTGAAATGTTAAAAACTGGGACTTGTCGTGTGTGTGTGCGTGTGTGCGTGTGTGCGCGTGTGTATACACACATACATTTGGACATAATTTAAAATCTTGTAATAAATTTTGCAGACACTGAAATAATTCAGGTTAATTCCCTTGCTGTCATGAGAGGCTGGCGCTAGCCAGCAAAAGATTAAAATTTATTTCCATTGTTAATAGAAAATAATGAAGTGCATCTGAACCATCAGGGTATGTCATTCGGGAAATGTTCACTTTGGAACTAAGTCTCACTCCACCCAAATGGACAATGATGAAATCAACTGGCTTGTGAAAGCCCCATATTTTGTGACAGGAATGCATGAGGAACATTAATGTACAGTATGACAAGAACCTTGTGGAATGAATTAAAGTGGTCTCAAAGAGAACACTCTTTACATCCACATAATCCTCAGACAGGGCAAGGGCTCTCCTCTGTGTGCCTAGTTCAGCTAGTTCACAATTAAAGTCTGAAGCACCCTCTCGTTTTTTCTCCCGAGATGACAGCCATGTCTTCGAAAATCCGTTCACACACACCATTTGTAAGAGTGGTCTGTACTCCTCTTTCTTCTGCCCCTTCTCCTATTACATTCCTATATGTAAGCATGTACAGAGGGGGATATTTTCGACCTGCACATTCATCTCAACCCTGTGACCACGAGGGCCAGCCTCTCCCTTTGGCTAGGATGCAATTTTGTGCTGTGTTGAGATCCCTCTGATAAGAGCTTGTGTCTTGGTGAGCTTGTGCGGAGTGATGGATGTCTCTTGTCTTATGGTTACCACATATGATAACAACTTTTTGGAAGGACTTTTCCCAGCCACTAACCTGTTAATATGTACACAGTGAAAACAGACCCAGAGCTAGACAGGCTGCACCTCTGAATTATGAGCAATTATATGGATAATGGCTTTCTTAGTGATAACCTGGGTTTCTTTAAGTTCATTCTTATGGCGTAGAGAACCACCCTGCTGTATCTGTAGCGCATTCACCGTGAGGAGCTGAAGTGTGGAAGAGACCGGGAACAATCTCCAGGGTCTGTCATGATACCCAGCGCATAATAGGTGTTCAGTAGATATCTGTTGAGTTTAATGATTGAGACCCACTTAAGTCCATGCAGAATTTCACATATACTACCATCATGTCCATTGTACCTTGGGCATGTGGACAGATGAAACATTTTGCAGATTTATATGTGTTAGGGGTTTTCCCAAACCCATTAAGTTAAAAAAATAAATAAATAAAAGATGCCTTCTTAAAATTTCATTAAGGTGAAACAAATCAGAAGAATGTATCCGGGGCTGGGGATTGGCTGGGAAGACACAGGATAACTTTCTGGGAGATGGACATGCGCTATGTTTTAATAGTGGTATGGGCTACACAGGTGTATCCTTTTGTCAAAATTGTACAGCTAAGACTTGTACATTTCAACCTATGTAACTTTTACCTAAAGAGATACCCTTCGTGATTAGCTTCACCATCATTGAGTAGAGGGTTCACAGGAGGTGGTGGTGCAGATGAAATGAGAATGGCAATATTTTGACAATCGTTGAAGCTAGATGATGGGTAACTGAGGTTTCATTATGCTACTTTGTTTGAAAATGTTCTTAATAAAAAGTTTTAAAATTGCCATCTAATGAATCTTTTTTTCATATTAGGAGGCAAGGCCGAGCCAAAGTTTTTTTCTTCATTTAATAAGTAAGGAAGAGTAGCAGAGGAATAACAAGTAGAATTTCAGTGAACTTAATTTGAGGATAGGCAGGAAAAGCCAGTTTTAAACATTACTCTTCATCATGTACTTACTCAATCCCTTTCTCCAAAAGGTCTGCACATATTCATGAATATGCATCTAAAACATTGCTGTCAAGTAAATTCCACTCCCAGTGACCCTATAGGACAAAGTAGAACTGCCCTATAGTGTTTCCAAGGCTGTAATCTTTACGGAAGCAGACTGCCACATCTTTCTCCCATGGAGCAGCTGGTTGGTTCAAATCACTGACCTTTCCATTAGCAGCTGAGCACTTAAGCACTATGCCACTAGGGCTCCTTGAATATGCACATAACAGGTTCATTTCTCAAAAATAAATTGCAGAGCATAACTGACTTGAGTTGAGAATAGACGTATCTCTAAGGTGGCTCATCTTCCTGGATCAAGGAAGTCTGTGGCACTACTCAAGTCACTGTTCCTGCTATACCTTCCCTGGCTGCTCTGGACTTTGCAGATTTCTACCACTTTGAACTTCTCACATACCCCCGATCTGTAGCACACATGATAGAACTCAATTACATACCATATTGTGTACCCCATTAAGTGTTAGCCATGTTTTTCCAGGTTGAAAATAGCCCTTTGAGGGTAGGGGTCATGTTTTATAACTTTTGGTATCTAGCCCCCAGAGTCCCCTTTTATAGAACCTAACCCAGAACTTAGAATATGCGAAAGGCTCAATGAGTAATGTCACCCATCTTATTGACTGGTTAAACAAGGCAAGGATGAGGCAAGTAGGATGACAACTCATCTGAATTCAGCACCCATCAGGCTCTCCTCTAAATATATCATCTCATTTTATCCTCACAAAAGCCCTGTGAGATAGGTATTGTTGTCTATGTTTTACAGATAAGAAGACTTATCTTTGGAAAGGTTAAGTAATTTGTCCAAGGTTACAAGTTAAGAAGTAGCATGCTTGGGATTTGAACCCAGGTCTATTTATCAACAAATCCAAGCTCTTCCCCTACTCCACACCCATATCTCCCCTTTCCTCAGGTAGATACTAAATGTCCTACATTTTCAACAGTGAGTTCTGGCAGAATTCTTACCAACAGTCTGGGCATCTCTTCTACTGCTCTCCAATGGGCAGGGGCACCACAGACAAGTGACCTGCCAGCATCTCAAAGCCCAGCCTTGGGTTAGGACATATCAGTAGGGCAAGAACTGATTCCTGAGCTTAGAAAAGTGATCTTCTGGCTAGAGTTTAGATCTTAGCTTCCTAATCATACACAATTGGCGCCTAGTGGTGACAACAGTTTGAGGATCTCTAGGAATGATTGTTCAGGTCCTCTGATAGAGAACAAGGTGTTTGACGCCAACAGGCAGATGGCCAGCATCTGCACTTCATGACACGGGCATAGTATTTCAGCACAATACATGACAACACATGGTGAAGGGCAGCCTCTTTTTCCAAAAAGTTCTGCCATAATTATAGGAGGAGAGCAACCTGTTGAGATGCCGAGAACATGACCCTATCCCAAGTTCTGTTCCTTATTGCATTCACCATATGGGAGTCTGGCAAAAAAGAATTCTGGAGCATTTACCTACTGCTTTATGTGAAACTAACCCCACTGCCCCACTCCCCTTTTCTTTAAATACGCAGGTTGTGTTGTCAACAACCGTGAATGTGGATGGACACGTGTTGGCAGTTTCTGACAACATGTTTGTTCATAACAACTCTAAGCATGGACGGAGAGCAAGAAGACTTGACCCTTCAGAAGGTATGGCTGTCTGAGTTGAGAATAGTAGACAAATGAAGGTCTCTGCAAACTTCCGTGTTTGAATTTCAAATTTATGTCTATGAATAGGAGTGGAAAAAGTGCGCAAAATCACGTGGGTTTAAAAATGAAGTTGTAAGTGCTGACTCCAGCCTGCACTGTTGTAACCCCCACACCTCACCCAGCCCATACCAAGGTCCCCATGCTTCACTGTCTCTTCCATTCAGTTCTATGTTTTTCTTTTTGCAAGATGGGCATTTCAGGCAAATGTAAGCCTGTGACACCTTAGTTAAACAGGAACATTACAGTGCCGGGTTTCTGGGTTACAGTGCCAGACGTGTATGAATAAGTGTCAGATGTGCCCTTAAACAAATTGTGAGCAAAACAATGTGCAGAATGAAACTGACACTAATTGATTTTTGTTTGCTTGGACAAGAAGAAATCATGGTCTGCTCTGGGTAGTTTTCCAAGTGCATTTTAAAGTAATTAGAAATACCGGTAACTGTTAAACTTCAAGTTGTCCAAAAAATTAAAATATATCAGTTAAGACAACTGACAAAACTAAGTGAATTTCATCTTAGTTCTTCCCCTTGCTTCCACAATCCCTGACTCACTGGTATATGAAGACATTATAATATAGAATTAGTGGCCAAACTAGGAGACTGTTTTAGTGTGATATTTTGCTGTGTACTACCCACCAGCCCCCATCACAACCCAGCTTTTAAAACGTGTCTTGTATCATTTTAAATAAGAATTAATGAACTGAAAGAAAATGATTGAATCAGTAAAGAATTTGGAGTGGTGTTAATTCTCCCACAGTGGGCACTGAAAGGGGAGAAGAAAATCCCAGGGTTCAGGACTAGGAACCCATCCAGTTTTCCTTTGACTGATTGGATGTGATTGACTGGCTGTTCAAAGGAGGCTCATGTTTTTGGAGTCCTGCCAAAGTTCTCCTCCACCTTTGACCCTGTCAACTTTGGAAATGGAGTGATGGATTGACTTTAGTTATGGCCTGAAAACCATATTGGGTTCCTGTTGGGATGTAAAGTCTAGAGGCCTTGAATATATGGAAGAAGGGGAGAAAATCCTTCCTACAAAGTTAGTAAAGTGATTAGAAATTGTCTCTTGATAGAGCTGAAAAAAAAAAAAATCTTAAACTGTGATAGATTTTGCTTTCTCCTTCTCCCTCTAGCACATTAACAAGCCTTGTAAACCATAGCATCTTGAAGTCTGGGGCAGAGGAGGTGGGGAGAGAAAAGGGATTTACACATTTCCAGTGTGATCAACTTACAAAAATATGGGAAAAACAACAGAGTTTTAAAAACACCCTTTGCACAATTAGCTAAGTGTTTCACTTTTTCATACATAATGGTCAACTCATTAGGCTTTAATGGCCTGGTGAAAACCAACAACCAATTAGGGAAGGTTGGCAAATCAACAAAGCACAGCTTGAACTCTTTGGAATGACAAACAGCTTTCAAGAGCAGCCCATCCCAGAAACTCCAAACTTCAACCCTAGACAGACAGACCTGACATTTTTCTTTCCTATCTTTTTAGCTACCCCCTGCATCAAAGCCATTAGTCCAAGTGAAGGCTGGACCACAGGAGGAGCCATGGTCATCATCATTGGGGATAACTTCTTTGATGGTCTCCAAGTGGTGTTTGGGACCATGCTGGTATGGAGTGAGGTAGGCAAAGGCAGTTTGCTTCCCTAATTTCTTTGGCCCAAAGATTGTTTTGACTTGGGGTAACTAACAACTCCCAGAGCATCAGCAGCATTGTTGAGTGCCTACTATGAGCAAAGAAGCAAGGATAAAAGGCATGTAAAGTCATGATTTATGGCAGGAACAGATCCTTCAAAAAGATAATTATTCATTGCAGTATTATTCATAATGGTGAAGAATTAGAAATAGCCTTAAATATTGAAGAATAGGAGAATGGTTAAATAAATGACAGGATATCATTCCACTATTAAAAGTGTGTTTTGAAAAATTTCTAATGACACACAAAAAAATAAATGCTTACATGATAATGCTAAGTGAAAAAAAATATCAGGACAGCAGTGTCTGTGGAAGTAGATTCTAATTATTTAACATGCATCCACACAAAAAATACTGGAAACACACCAAATATTAATATTTTTCTCTAATTTCTAAAATGTTTAAATTGGATGTATTTTACTTTCATAATCAGAAAAACAAGAAAATACATTGCAAAAAGGTAATTAACGATGCTAACTTGGGTTTGAAAATTGCCAAATTGTTCTATGAGATCATAAGCAGTACAGGAATTCGGTGGAGGGAGGGATTGCAAGGATGGGGTGTGGGGGGCAGGAGAAGGGAGTGATTTGAGCAGGAAGGAAGGAAAGGACCTAGATCAGCAAGGTTGAGAGGAAATTCTAGAGTGAGAGGGAGAATGAGACACAGGGGAGGGGAGGTTCAGAGTGTATGGTGGAGCCCAATGAGCACACCAGTTTGCTTGGAGCAGAGAGAAGAAGCCCAGACGATAGCTCAGTGTCCTCTTGTGTAACAGATGTTTTTCCTCTATCTGTTCATTCCTCAGCTAATCACCCCTCATGCCATCAGAGTGCAGACTCCT
This sequence comes from Elephas maximus indicus, assembly GCF_024166365.1. Taxonomy (NCBI): domain Eukaryota; kingdom Metazoa; phylum Chordata; class Mammalia; order Proboscidea; family Elephantidae; genus Elephas; species Elephas maximus. The sequence continues at coordinate 47,738,906 of NC_064840.1, forward strand.
CCTCGGCACATCCCCGGAGTGGTGGAAGTGACATTATCTTATAAATCGAAACAGTTCTGCAAAGGAGCCCCTGGGAGGTTCATTTACACAGGTAGGTGAGAAAGGGACTCCGAGGGAGACTGGTTTGTGGTTCACCTTTGCCCTAGTTTCCAGTAAGACAGTCTCTCCACTTTATAATCTAATTTTTTCTCGGTCTTTCCGTTAGTGAGGGAAGGGTGACCTGGGTGATAGAATGATGAATGGGGAAATGTAGACTCAATTCTAGATTTGTATTTTATTTAGACAATTTCTGCATGGTCTGGGAGATGGTCACAGCAATTCATTTCAGGAGTTCAGCCTTACAAATTTAACTCTACTGGAATCATGCTAGAACAGTCTTTTGTCCAAGAATCAGATAAAACAAATTGACAAAGTTGCTAGATGTAAGTAAACTTTCTTGGAAAGGATTTGCGATGTATATGCCCGTAAAAATGTCACGGCGATGGGGGTGTCTGACCTCTAACTTCACATGAGGCAAAGTTCAAACATACCTCCACCCTCCAACCTTTTTACCCATTCTGACACCAGCCATCCCTCCCGTGGCACTGTCTATTCTCTGCTGGTTTTGATAATTCATTGCAATGGCCACACAGAACTCACAAACAGTACTTACAGTTATTAGGGATGTAACAGGTTACAATTCTTCGATCAGAACAGCCTTTTCTCAGCTGTGCCTGCAGGCAGGCCTCTTTCTGGCCCTCACCCCTTCAGCCTTTTGACCTCACCTCTGCCCTACTTGAGCAAGTATTGCAAAGCTCTTTAGTCTGCCAATAAGTGCTCAGAGACACCCCACTCTGCCAGGAAGCCTCAGCCTGAAGAGGCTCAGATTTCCTGCTTCATGGGCAAGGAAGCTCACCATGCTGCCTCCTGCTGGTTTTGCTGCCTCTTCTGCCACCATTTCTCTGCTATCTCTTACCGTCTCTGGTGTTGTAGCTCTCTCTCTCTATATCCTGGGTCTAGGAGTTTCTTAGTACAGGGATCCTGGGTCCAAAGGATGCATGCCACTCCTAGGTCCTCTTCTTGGTGGTAGAGAGATCCCTCCCTTTCTGCTTGCTTCTCTCTCCTTTTATCTCTTGTAAGATAAAAGGTGCAACTTAAATAAGGGAATGACTTGAATAAGGTTGGTAAGGGTAGTGACTGGGATAAGGGTGGTGACTTGAGTCACACCCTCCAGTAAGGTGGTGTCTCAAGACATATCATACCCTAAGCCTGTCTTGTTACCATAACAGACAACACACTCCCAAATGGGACCATAACCATAGGCATAGAGGCTAGGATTCACAAAACATCACAAAATGGAGGATAATTATATTGGATCACAAAATACAGGGTGATTACATCATTACATAACTGTCAAACCACTGAAAATCATGGCACAGCCAAGTTAACATATATTCTTAGCCATCACAAGCTCCATACACCTTACTTGCATAGTCCCACCCAATCATTGTGTGGAGTCACAAAGACCATGGTTAGAAGGGTCCTATTAAGTAATTCACTGTACCACAATGCCTTGTGCTAATTATGCTGCAGAGAGACTCATATTATTTAAAAACTTTATGGAAGTAGAAATCATCTATTACTCTAATATTTATTGAATGTCTGCTTTGTGCCTAGTACTTTTTCTAGGTGGAAGGTACAGATGACATATAAGACATGTTCTCTATTTGAAAGTTTGGAAAGTTTTGGAGGAGGCAATGGAATATTGCTCAGGTTAGCTGGAGAAATAGTAAATTCAAGACGTTTGATATTTCCAAGGAACGGAATAAGAGTTTCAGGAAGAAAGTTTAGTGTGGGCTAGAGCAGTCGGATGGGGTTTCAAGAAGGAGGTGGAAATTGGAGAATGTTTTTAAAGATGGGGAGGATTTGGATGGGCAAAGGGAGCAGAGAAGAAATTTCTGGCTATGGGAAGTCACATGCGGAAAGACACAAAGAGTGAAACACACACACGGACAGAGGAGTGAGGAGGGGCTGGTTCAACAGTGATGGCAAATGCACATGGATAAGTCTTAGACCAGAACATATACTGGATGAGCTAGACATGAGAGGAAAGAAATTCAGAAAATATCTTAAAGCCTTGTATGGTAGTTTGAACTTGGTTTGGCAAGAAATAAAAAGACATTGAGGGTTCTCATTGCAAAGAAGGTGTATTAGGGAAAACAAATGCTGTTGATTTGAAGATTAGATTAGTAGAAAGACAACTGAAGGCAGGGAGATCAATTAGGATAGGGTTCTTTAAAAGAGAAAATAAGGGGTATAGAGAAAGAAATATATAAACCAAGAAAAAATCAGATACATTACAAAATTTTAATAATATTATTTTATTTTTAGTACAGCTTTTCTCATTTGGACTCAGCCTCCCATTCTTGATAAGCATAAATGTCTAGTTAGATATTAATTAGGAGTAGATGGAAAAGGGTAATTTTAAAAGTAAATTTATTTAAAATCTTGTTTTTGAATTTTCTTTCCTGAAATAGGTATATCTTGGCTGAGTTTTTTTTTTTTTTTTTTTTTTTTTGGCTCTATGGAAGACTGTATTGCAATTGCAATAAACAATTAACTCCTCTAGCTCCCAAAGAGATGTAGTTTGTTCACTCACTGATTCATTTATTCATTCATTCAAACTAGTGTTTATTATATGGCTACTATGCTCTGGCACAACTCTAGGCTCTGGGATATAGAAGTGGGCATAATAAAGCCCCCACTTTCATATAGCTTCCCTTCTAGAGGTGGAGATGGATAACAAAGAAGATAAATGATATAATTTCAAATAGAGATAAATAAGATATAGAGAATGAGGGAGCACTTTGAACAGGGTGGTCAGGGAAGGCCTCTCTGAGGAAGGACATTAAATAGAGGCCTGAATCACATGAAGGTGTGAGCCATGGAAATACTCCTCTCTCCTCCTTTTATGTTTGACTTCTTCCCCTTCCATTCTGCCTTCACTCTATTCCATCCACGTTGACATCCCTCCTGTCCCTGGAACATCTCAGGGCTGTTTTTCTGTTTTATTCACTCATGTTCACTAGAACAGTATGTGGCAGTCAATGAATCTGTGGGATTCCAAGCAGAGAAAACAGTAAGAAGAAAGACCCTGAGACGGGAATGAGCTCGGTATCATCAAGGAAGAGGAAAAATACCAGGGTGGCCAGAGTGGAGTAAGTGGGGAGGAGAAGAGGTAGGAAAGGAGACGGGCATGGAGTTTGGATGGGAAGACACCGAGGATGTTGAACAGGGACCAATCAGCCTATAGGAAGGATCTAAAGCCTGGAGATGGAAGAGATACCCATGGAAAAGAGTGTGCCTAGAGGAAAGGAGAAACATGAAGACAGTGTCTTGAGAACACCAACATACAGAGTTCAGGAAGATAAGGAGGAACCTGTGAAGGAGACTGAGAAGGAGTGGTTGGTGGGGTAGGAGGAAACCAGGAAAGTGGGCCATCCCTGAAGTCAGGTGAAGAGTGGGTCTCACTCTAGGACACTTTTTACACGCAGGGCTTCTGGAACCTCTGGTTTCTCAAAGATACCACTGTGTATGTGTGATGGGTCTGGCCTGTGAGGAAAAAGTAGGTATGATAACAACCAATCCTCACCTGTCTACGGAAGTAGAGAATGATCTTGGTACTCAGTGTGGCTGTAGACATTGGGATCCAGGTGTTATGTGCGCGTGTGTGTGTACATGTGTAAACTTCCTCTGAAAGCAGAGGCTCTCAACCTTGGCTGCACTTTAAATCACCAGTGCCTAGGTGGGATCCCAGACCAATTAAATCCGATTCTCTGAAGGTAGGACCCAGACCTTGGTGTAATCCCTATATTAATTGAACAAGCATGCACTAGAAATTATACTCAAGGCATAAAATCAATAAATCAGTATGCTTCTAGCAGCTTACATTTCTAGAAGGGATATAGACCCTTCTAGATTACAACAATTAGGTTAAGTCCCATAATAGATGTAAAAACAGAGTGTTGTAATGCACTGAGCAGGGACTGCCTAATTTTTAGGAATCAGCAAAGACTACACAGAAGAGGTAACAATTGAATTACATTTGAAAAGCAAAGTAAGACTTTTCCAGACAGAATACAGGAGGCTATAGTCCACAGATTTTATAAACACAGTACCTCGCAAAACAGGAACTCAAATAACCATGAAAAGAATACATGTTGTATTATATGCAAATTCAAGAATTTTATAGATGAGGAGACTATGAAGACCATCTGGACAAGCTTCCTTTTTTGTTGATAAGGAAACTGAGACCCAGGAGAAGTGACTTGCTCACAATTGATTTCCATATTCCAAGTACTCCCATAATAGCTGATTTCAAGGCACCAACATGACAAACTGGCTTGCGAAATTCCTAAAAATTTAACAACTTGCTCTCACAAGCTGGTACAAATCAAGTCTAGCATACTTCTGCATGTAAAACGCTTGGCTGAAGTTTGACCTATGCATTAGTATTAAAAAAGTGTTTGTTATTAATATCATTGTTATTATCATTGAGACTGACTTGAAGAAAGAATGACAAAATGTCACGAATACCAAAAAGGAGTTGTATAGGGTGTTAGGACTGTATATCAAGGGAAATCTAACCTTCTTAAACTGAGATAGTAGGGAAGGCTAAGAATAGTCCAGACAGAGGAAACAATATGTGCAAAGGCCCTGAGGTGGGAAAGAACATGAAATGCATTTGATGGCCACTATGAACAGGCTCTTTCTTTTTTTTTTTTTTTTTTTTATGAACAGGGGCAGAAAGAGCGACTTAAAGAGAGGCTTGAGTTTAAGCTGGAAGGGAGGGAGAGGCCAAGTCACATCAAGACCTGTTTTTTTGATCTCTACCCGAAGTGCTAGGGGGAGCTATCGGAATAATTTTAAGATAGGGAATGTCATGATCTGATTTGCCTTTTAAAAGATCACTCTGGCTGCAGTGTAAGGAATGACTTGGAAGAAGGGTGGATGCCAGGAGGTCAGTTCCAGGCCAGCTTGGTGGCCCAAGACAGAAATGATGGCAGCTTAGACTAGAGTGCCGGTTGTGGGGACAGGCAGAAGTGGATGAAATTTAGGAGGTAGCACTGATGAAACTTGATGATTAATTGGATGGGGTGAAGATTGTGGAAGGGAGAGAAGGGGGTGACTCTCAAGTTTCAGGTTTGAAAAATTGGGTGGGTATAGTTTAGAAAGTGATTTTTTTTTAAAGGTATAAAGTGCTACGGGAGTTCAGAGGAAGGACAAAATACTTCCAGCTGGCGGAGCGGTGGGAAGATTTAATACTGCAAAGACGTCAATTAATGAATAAGTTGAACACAATGTCAATCAAAATACCAACAAAATGTTTTGGGGAAACTTTACAAAAGTTCACCTGGAAAAGTAAAAGTGCAAAAATAGGACCCTTAATTTTGAAAAATGTGAGGCTCTTGCCCTACCAGACATTAAACCTATTTTAAGTTTCAGTAATTAAACAAATGTAGGACTTTGTAGGAAAATACAGAAATGTCATGCAACAGAAGAGGATTAAAAAGGAAACCATTTTCACATTAAATAACTGTTAACGTAAGTGAGGGAACGTCTACTCAGGTCAATGTGGAAAAGAGAGAATGTTTAAGAGGTGGTACTGGCACAACTAGTTAAGCATTTTTTAAAAATGTTAGTTTTGTAAATTCACACCAGAGATGGAAATACATTTACATTAAATAATTTTCATTAAAAATGTAGACATTCCAAAAGATAATAGCTCTAAAAAATTACATAAAAACAAAATTTTTGCATCTCAAAGTACCATGCATTAGATCAAAATGAAAAAGACAAACTGGGAACATATTTGTTGTATATGACACATTATCTTATGCATATAAAGATTCATTTATTCAGAAAAAAAATATTTTATGTCTACTTTTTGTCAGCCACAATGTTATGCATCACAGCCATGGTTAAGAGCTCAGCTGCTAGCCAAAATATCAGCAGTTCCAGTCCACCAGCCTCTGCTTGGAAACTCTATTGGGCAGTGCTATTGTGTCCTATAGGGTTCCTATGAGTTAGAATCAACTTGACGGCAACGAATTCGGTTTTTTTTTGTTTTTTTTTTCCGTATGTTATGCATCACTGCTAATGTCAGATGGATCTTGGCTGAAAGCAGAGAATACCACAAAGATGTTTACCTGTGTTTGATTGACTATGCAAAGGCATTCAACTGTGTGGATCATAACAAATTATGGAGAACATTGTGAAGAATGGGAATTCCAGAACACTTAATTGTGCACATGTGGAACCTGCACATAGACCAAGAAACAGTTGTTTGAACAGAACAAGAGGATATTGAGTGGTTTAAGATCAGAAAAGGTGTACATGAGGGTTGTATCCTCTCTGCATAATATTCAATCTGTATACTGAGCAAATAATCCGAGAAGCCAGATTATATGAAGAAGAACACAGCCTCAGGATTGGAGAAAGAGTCATAAACAGCCTGTGTTAATGCAAATGACACAACCTTGCTGAAAGTGAAGAGGACTTGAAGCACTTACTGACAAAAATCAAAGATTATACCCTTCAGCATGGATTACACCTCAATATAAAGAAAACAAAAATCCTCACAACTGAACCAATAAGCAACATCATGACAAATAGAGAAAATATTGAAGTTGTCAAGGATTTCATTTTACTTGGATCCGCAATCAAAGCTCATAGCAGCAACAGTCAGGAAATCAAACGACATATTGCGTTGGGCAAATACACTGCAAAAATCCTCTTTAAAGTATTAAAAAGCAAAGATGTCACTCTGAGGACTAAGGCGCACCTGCCCAAGCCATGGTATATTCAGTTGCCTCATATGCATGCAGAAGCTGGGCAGTGAATAAGGAAGACTAAAGAAGAATTGATTCCTTTGAATTATGGTGTTGGCATATTGAATATACCATGGACTGCCAGAAGAATGAACAGATCTATCTTGGAAGTAATATAGCCAGAATGCTCCTTAGAAGTGAGGATATGTTATCAGGAGGGATGAGGACATCATGCTTGCTGAAGTAGAGAATCAGTGAAAAAGAGGAAGACCCTCACTGAGATGGATTGACATAGTGACTACAACAATGGGCTTAAAGATAGCAACCATTGTGAAGATGGTGCAGGACTGGACAGTGTTTTATTCTGTTGTACATAGGGTAGCTATGAGTCAGAGCTGACTTGACACCTAAAAATAACAACAGTATGCATTGGGGATGAAGAAATGAATGTTAGCTATTTTACAAATTAACAAGAAAAAGACAAATCCCCAAAGAGAAGTCTGGGAAGGAACATCAGGAGTTAAATCTGGGACGAATATAGTTAAGCAGTAAACATATATAAAAAAAAATTCCAACCACATTAATAATCAAATAAATGCAAATTAAGGCAACAACTAGATAATATTTTTCTCTATGAAATTAGCAAAGATTTTTAAAACAAATGAAAATACTCAGGCTGATAAAATTAAAAGGAAATGGGGTCTTTCTAACACACTGTTCTAGGAATATAAATGGCTAAGGAGGCTATCTTGATGGTCCTAGCCCTAAAAATGTGTGTACCCTTTGACCCAGCCATTCCACTTTTAGTCATGCATATTGAGGAAAGAAATTGAGTTGGCCTGAAGGCTCTTCATTGGAGCACTGTTTATAATAGTGCTTTATATTTATAATATAAAGACTAAACTTTTTTAGTCTTCATTCGGGAGCTTATTAAATAAATAATGGAACATCCTTACACTGGAACACTTTTTAGATGTTAAAAGTAATGCTGTGAAAAATCCAAATAAGATATGGAAGTCTGCATACCAAGGCATTAACTATGATGGTTTCTGGGTGTTGGTATTATTATTTTAAATGTTTTTTGTTCCTTCCTTTTTCTCATTTCTATCTATTATTTTCTAATATAATTAGTTTTTATTAAAAATTTAAATAAGAGTGGCCATCTAAGATACAACTATTGGTTTCTTCCTATCTAAAACAAAGAATAGTGAGGAAAACTAAAGACTCAAGGGAGCAATTAGTCCAAAGGACTAATGGACCACATGAACCACAGCCTACACGACCATGAGACAAGAAGAACTAGATGGTGCCCAGCTACCGCTACTGGCTGCTTTGACTGAGTTCACAACAGAGGGTCTAGGATGGAGTGGGAGAAAAACATAGAACAAAAAATCAAATTCACAAAAAAGACCAGACTTACTGGTGTGACAGAAACTGGAGGAACCCCCAAGACTATGGCCCTAAGACACCCTTCAGAACTGGAACTGAAGCCATTTCAGGAAATCACCTTTCAGCCAAATAATAGACAGGTCCATAAAATAAACGGTAACTCTGACATAAATGTCTTCATTAGAACAATCAATTATAAGAGATCAAAAGGACAACATTTGCTCAAAAGCAAAGATAAGAAGGCAGGAAGGAGTAGAAAATCTAGACGAAAGGAAATGGGGAAGCCAGGGCAGAAATGGGGAGAGTGCTAACACGTTATGGGGAATGCAACCAATGTCATGGAGTACTTTATGTTCAGACTCTCGAATGGGAACCTAATTTGCACTGTAAACTTTCATCTAAAGCACAATAAAAATAAAACAAAAATTAAAACAAGAAAATATTATATAATAATTAATGTCACACATGTTTAAATGCCAAAACAGCACATATTAGTAAACTCAAATTTTTAGGTACAAAGAAAATATTTCCAGCCAAGGAGTCAAGAAGACTACCTTTGAGAAGGATCTTGGAAGATGAGTGAGAAGGGCAGAGATTCAGTAGTGTGTCCTTTCACAATCAGAGAAGGAAACAAAAATATAAACACTATCCAGGATGGCTCAGGAGGCTGGTTACCCTCTATGAAAAACTCTCACCTTGAGATTACTGGGCCGTATTCAACATAGGTGGAAATAAGAAGTGGAAAGCATTTTGGAGAGTTCCAGACCCCAAAGGAAACGGATCGGTGGTCTCTCATCTTTTCTCACTGAATGGGCAGCCGCCAACATGAAAAGCTGATTTATGAGCTGGGAATCTTAGAACGTCTCTGGGTGGTGAACATGGTTAAACACGCTCGGCTGCTAACTAAAAGAAAGGCCTGGTGATCTACTTCTGAAAAGTCAGTGATTGCAAACCCTTTGGAGAACGGTTCTAATCTGACGCACATTGGGTCACCATGAGTTGGAAACAACTCGATGGCAGCCAGTTTGGTTTTTTGGTTTGGAAACTTAGACTAATGTTTGAAAAGGCAGTGGCTTCTACAGCTGATGAGACTTCTCTACCTTAGAGCTGAGTCCTAACTCCATCTAGCCAGGAGAATCATGAACTTTTCCCTTGGGGAAGACAAAGGCCCCTTATATTTCCAGCCATCCTGGGCTTCTGAGGGCTACACTTGGGTCACTAAGCCACACTGAGAACCCTGGGAGTCAGCTTCTCCAAACCCTCAGCCAGCACCTCACTGCATGGCAGTGTTCAGAGATCACTCTCAGTATAAACAAATACTTAGCTTAAACGGTGAGGTGGAAGAAATAATGTTGATTTCATAAGAAAAGAAAAACTTGATACCTAGAAAGAGAGAGCTTTAGCGGTGGCAGAGTGAACACTCTGGGCAGGATGAAAATCTAAGAGAAGACACAGTGGACTCAGAGCCGGAAGACCTGCATTCTTATGCCAGCCGTGCCATCTATTAGTTTTTTTCCTTTCATTAAGCCATCTAACGTCTCTGAATCTTATCTTCTTCATCCGTAAAACTCTGGCACTAATTATACTATTATCCATAGATGTCTCCCTAATCTGGCTGATCATGAGACCCATGCTTGGCCTCATTTCAAACATACTGAATCATGCTTTTCTTCAGGGGCGGTAGGGGAATGAGGAAGGGCCTGGAAATCTGTATTTTAAACAAATAAATGAGTTTGGGAATCCCTGAGTCCTGCTCATGAGGCTGTTGTGGAGATTCTGACCCATAAAGTACTTCATACACAGGAGGGTTGTTATGAGATTGGGCCACTTCCACTGCGAACACAATAGTAAGTGCTTACTTTTAAGTGGAGCCTTTCTAGAAGGAGATGCAAAAATCAGGAGCCATAAAGGGAGGCTTCATCAAGCCTCTCTTCCTTCAGCTCCCAGAGCCCCACCACACTCACCGTATGGTCCATGGTCCAACTATTGATAATTGTTGTATCCAACGAGGCATCACCATAATGAACCCAAGACTATTCGATTTAAACTTACCTGGTAAAATGAGCCAAAATCGAGTAATCAGCTCCCCTAGGTTACTGCTGCCAAGTGCAGCACAAACAACATCAGGGCTCTGAAAAACAACATGTTTTTTTCACACGTGTAACTTCACAGGTCTATTTTTCTCCAACCATGGTTTGCTAAAGTGCAGCTTGCTACTTCAGAATTCAGAGATCAGCAATGAGACTATAGCTTATCAAAAAGTCCTGTTTCCTCTGTCTGGTTTGAGACCTAGGGATGGTATGCCAGCCTAGGCTTAGAGGGGGAGGGAATCCTTCCTCTGCTCCCTTTCAGAGTTTTCCACTGAGAACTGGCAGTTCAGGAAAAGCAATCCTACTAGGAACACCCAATGCATCCACGGCTCTTGGTTTTGCGGGTATTTCTTTGCTATCTTGTCTTTAGGTGGCAGTGAGTATACAGGTAGTGAATGTCCGGAGAATGGTATTTGGAGGTGGGATTGCCTTTGTCTATAATATAAAATCTGCACCACCCACAGAAAAGCAGCAAAAAGCCATCAGGAAAATTCCCCATGGTGTTCAGCTGTGCAGACTGTGGCTGACTCAGTAGACCCACACAGAGCCTGCAAGCTGACAGCAGGTCACTATGGATGGCTGTGGGGGTAGATGGATATGGGGATAAGATGATTTAATTTTACTTGAATCCACAATCAACACCCATGGAAGCAGCAGTTAAGAAATCAAACGGTGAATTACACTGGGCAAATATGTTGAAAAAGACCTCTTTAAAGTATTAAAAAGCAAAGATGTCACTCTAAGGACTGAGGTGTGCCTGACCCAAGCCGTGGCGTTTTCAGTTGCCTCGTATGCATAGGAAAGCTGGGCAATGAGTAAGGAAACTGAAGAAGAATCGAGGCCTTTGAATTATGGTGTTGGAGAAGAATATTGAAGATACCATGGATTGCCAAAAGAACATACAAATCTGTCTTAGAAGAAGTACAATCAGAATGCTCTTTAGAAGCAAGGACGGTGAGACTACGTCTCAGGTACTTTGGACATGTTATCAGGAGGGATCAGTCCCTGGAGAAGGACATCATGCTTGGTAAAGTAGAGGGTAAGCAAAAAAGAGGAAGACCCTCAGTGAGATGAATTGACACAGTGTGTGCAACAATGGGCTCAAGCATAGCAACAATTGTGAGGATGGCGCAAGACCGGGCAGTATTTCATTCTGTTGTACATAGGGTTGCTGTGAGTTGGAACCAACTTGATGGCACCTAACAACAACATGGGGGTAGATGAGCCCAGCTGTTCAGTATTGTTTCTATGGGTCTTTGCTGGATCTGTACTAAAAAATCTCCCTCATAACAACAAAAAATGATAATAATCCAGTCACCACACATGTCATTTATTGAGCACCTAGGGTGAATTTTATAGGCATTATGCCACTTAACCACCACCGTTTCCCTCCCCTGAGCAAGGTTCTGTTAGTATCTCAACTTATAGGTGAGAGTCCTTCTGGTAAGAGAAATTAAGTTACCTACCTAAGGTCACCAAGCTAATTAAGTGACAGAGCTTGGACCGAGCTTATTCCAAAGTTCAGTTCTTCACCACCACCCCGTACTGCTTCTCAATACTGTACAGCTTATTAGAAGAAATCATATCAAAGTCATCTGTCTGGCCTCACCTGGTAATTTTATTGGCAAATGCCAGTTGCCTTGTCTTTTTTGGCAGTTCCCGAGGAAGTATATAGGAAATAGACTAGCCAGTCAGCATGGAGTGGGGGCTCAGAGTATCCTTTCCTGTGCCCTGGTGTCCCGGATTGCAAAATACAGTGATTTTCATTATCTCAGTGTGACGTCATAGGCTTAGAACCTACAGAGTGTTTTCAATGACTTAGGAGTTACAGAAATCCTCTTTATGAATTACTGAAGTTACAGAAGGCAAAGGAGTGCAAACTTCATTTTGTTATTAAACTTGTGAGAACTTAGCTCCAGGGCAGAAGGCAGCCTTGGAGGCTGTTGTCAGAGACTCAAAAGAGTATCTGGCTTTGATGTTTACCAGGCATGGAAGGGGGAGGGAGGGGAAATCACTTTCTAGATAGTAGACACTTGTTATTTTTCATGATGGGAAAGGCAATATAAGATATGGGTGAAGTCTGTACAATTTGACTAAGGTAAATGAAGTCCCTAAGAAGTATACAAAAAAAAGGGACAACTTTGATAAATGCTATAACATATAATTTGCAACAACAGTAATAAAAAAATATGTGTGTGGTTACATAGGTAGATATCTATGCATATACGTGTATAGGAAGGCATATGTGAGTACATGCACATGCATGTATAGGTTTATCTGTAGGCATATGTATATACATGTTTGTGTGTACTGCATATATACATATATATGTAAACTAAAGCACATGGGGGCATAGTTACAGAGACTTCCTAGACATAATCCAAACAACTTGTGGGATTGGTTTACTGGTTTGAAGGTCATAATCTTATGGGATACTTAGCCGACTGGCATAACATAGTTCATAAAGATGATGTTTTACACCTTAGTTTGGTGAGTGGTATCTAGGGTCTGAAAAGCTTGCTAACAACCTCCTAAGATACAACTATTGGTCTCTGCTTGTCCGGAGCAAAAGAGAATGAAGAAAAGCAAAGACTCAAAGAAAAAAACTAGTCCACAAGACTAATAGCCCACAAGAACCACAGCCTCTTCTAACCTGAAAGCAGAAGAACTAGATGGTGCCTGGCTATCACTACCAACCATTCTGACCAGGGACACAACAGAAGGTCCTAGATAGAATGGGAGAAAAATGTAGAAGAAAATTCAAATTCCTAAAAAAGGCCAGAACCACTGGACCAATAGAAACTAGAGGAACCTCCAAGACTATTGCCCTAAGATACCCTTTGAACTTGGCACTGAAGCTACTCCTGGAAGTCACTTTTCAGCCAAATAATAGATTAGCTTATAACATAAACAATATCACCCATGAGTAATGTGCTTCCTCAGACAATTAATTATATGAGACCAAATGGTCAACATCTACTGAAAAGCAAAGATGAGAAGGCAAGGAGGGAAAGGGAAGCTAGATCAATGGAAACAGAAAAAATAGAATGGAAATAATGAGAATGCTGACACATTGTGAAAATTGTAACCAATGTCATGGGACAAATTGTATACAAATTTTAAAATGGGAACCTAATTCGCTGTGTAAACTTTCTCCTAAAACACAATAAAATATTTAAAAAAAAAAAAAGAAAGAGCACCTGGGTTTGCATCCCAAATCGCAGGCAGATTACTTAGCCTTTCTTCACCTCAGTTTTCTAACCCCCAAAATGGGGATAATACTCACCTTAATGGAAAGATGAAATTATATACATATACCAGTGGAAACAAAGTCCTCGGTTTTGGACATTTGGTAGAGGGACAGATAGTGTTGCGTGATGAGTTGCTATGTGGCTTCCTGATTAGTGGTGGACTTCTTTGTGAAGCACCATCTTTTCTTCTATAAAATGTGGATTGTTCTTGAAAGATCTGCCATGCTAGCCTGAATAGCCTGGTCCCTGAATAGCCTGGTCTAGGTTAACCAATCAGATTTTTGCAGGAGAAGGTTAAGCCAGGGTGACCTGAGGATGTGAACTCTGCAGGTGGGGGTGAAGGAGGGGCAGGTCTTAAAAGGAAAAGGAAGGGAGCAGAAGAGACTGAGACTGACTGTGTGCTCAGGTGTGCACAGAGTAGGTGCTTCCCAAGGTATGGGTTGAATTTAGGAGTAGGCAAAGACACCCTGGATCATTGAAACACACCAAGCAACAAAGAATTCATGTTAACTAACTTCCTCTCTAGAACACTTTATAGCTTTTACTTCAGCAGAAACAAGTGTATTGATTAAATATTCCTGCTCATTATTTGGGAGAAAGTGTTCATCAACAGCATAATGGCCAAGAACAGGCAGCAACTGAAAGGAAAAATGAGAAGCCTAGATTTTCACGAACCCCAAAATCATTCTCCCAAGCAGTTTTCCCCTGAGTCTTGGCAGGGGGTGTAGGAGTTCCCCCAAGTGAGCGTGCCTTCCTTTCATAAGGCTGTACTGCACAGATGTACAAGCTGGATCTCAAATGTTAATAGCTCATCTGCTTCGGATTTCTTTCCCTTTTTTTCTTACAGCATTACACTGAAAAAAAAAAAAAAAACCCCATTTAAGAAGTGAATCTGATTTTTAGTTAAAAATACCCAATTCAGACATCAAAAACTGGCCGAGTACCATTGTTGCCTGCTCAACCAGCGAACAGTTGAACCAATGGCCCTCCTGGCATCCTGCAGTTTTACAGAAGTTACCTCTGCCCCCACCTCTTGTGAAATTTGAATACCTCCTCAGCTGAGTCCCAGGAATGATGGCTTTGTTGGAAGTCCCAGAATAGGGGCTGTGCTTTCACTGGAGACATCCCAGTCCCTTAACGGCCCAGTGCTCTCGGCTATAATATTCTAAATACACATTACAAAGAGCCTGAGCACATTCATTACTGCCCCACTGTGGCATTTAGATTTACCCTTGAAATTTATCTTTAATTTTTACAGTTGTCTCCTTTACCATGTATATTACTCCCTTCTTCAAACAATCTGTCTTGCTGCTGCAGTTTTTCTTGAAACCAAAGCGTAATTAAATATTAAATTAATATTTCATTTAAAATTAAATATCAGAGGCTTCCACCTAATCTTTCACTTGTGCGCTGCTGATTCTCAGCTCGTATTCTCTTTCCTGTGTCCACAAAGACAGGTACCACCTCTTGATAAGGTGTTCCAATGTTATCTTTTTTTTTTTTAATGGGTGACACAGAATTTTTGCTACATTATAACAAGTGGATGTACGAAGATATTTCAATGTAGCAAAAATGAAAGACGACTTAATTCAATAGGATATGACTTTAACCCTCGCCCATCTCTCCTCCTCAGAGAAGAATTTCACTGCATCAAATAAATAATGGCCTTAGAATCATAAAATGCAAGAGCTTAGAGGCCATTTAGTCCAACTTTTTTTTTTTTTTTGCAGAGAAATAACCCAAATCCCTGCCTGCTCCAGTGCCTAGATGAAGATGGCATAGTTGGTCAGGATAAGAATCAAAGGCAGGTCCCCAGCCAATGTCCAGCCTTCTGTCCACCATATCATCCAATCCAATTAAAACATTGAATTTTGAAGAATTAAAGTGCTAATTTGACATAGCCTTTAAATGTTGGACACACAAGGAGTAGAGCAGAAGGCATATGACTAGATGAAGAAATTGGGGGATAGGGAAAGAGAAAGAAAAAGAGAGAGAGCATAAGGGCAAAATTATAGCACAAGGGAGGCAGACTTCATGGAAACCAATGTAGAGAAATAAGGTAGTATGAACATACAGACCTTGTATGGAAAGAGGAGAATGAAGAAGTCCCAAAGGTGGTGTGAGGGGAGAAGCTTGTTTGTGTATATCTAAATTCATCCCAGTGCTAGATTGCTGCAAGATTTCCTTTGCCCAAAGCCACATGAAGGTTATTACTGATGTATGTTTTCTCCTCTGCTTGTCTATCAAAGTCCATTTTCTGATCTACGTGTTTATCTGGCAATCGCATTACATGGATTTTAGGTTTTCCTTTACTTTGGTTTTGAGAATGCAAAGAGCAGGATTCTTATCAATTGTCTTTATTCTTGAAGAATGATCTAGATTTAGAGTTAGAAGGAATGCAGGGATCCTCTAGTTGTATGGGCCATCACCCTTTTAGGACCATAGGGTCTGTGAACATCTGATAAAAGTGAAGACCCTTTCTTGCAGATAAATACACATGTGCACAACAATACAGCAAGGCCCATGATTTCTAGACATTTATTTATTGGCTTCTTGAAGGCTTTTCATTGTGATCCCAGGACCCAGATGAAGACTCACTAGTAGGTAGAGCTGAAGCCCAGGCCAGGGTTGTGATTTGCCAACATCCCCAGAGAGGCAGAGCCAGACTGAGCACCCAGAGCATCCCTCATTCATTACCTTATTTATCTCATCTCAAATTTCTGCAAAGGAAATTTATCAGCCTTCAGTGTAGCCATTTTTGTGGTTAGTGCCCTGTTGGTCAAGGGCATCAATGACCTGCATGCAATGTCAATGTTGTGTTTGTCGAGGGCTGCCTAGAATGCCAACAAAGAGCCCTTCTTTCTATGTTAGACAGTGTTCTATCTTTTTTTAGGAAACAGAAGTAGCAACGTGTTGAGGTAAGCATTATCTGGTCTCTGTACCTCCTTTTAAGGAATGAAGATAAAAATCATATAGAACTTATATGTCTCACCGACCCTTTGGGAAAATTAATATTGGGCACCAGCCAGATTTTTTTTATTATTATTATTGGTTCCCATTAGATATTTTTAGTTAAATGCTATTTACTTAAAAAAGAAACCCTTTGCACATTACTTATAATTTATATCTATTTGTCAGGCTCAAGATATGTAAGTAACCTGATACATTATACCCACAATCAAAATGAGAAATGACACATAAGATCCAGGCTCTCAGGAGAAATATTATGAAATCTCAAGGTATTGATGAAAGTTTTTCAAAGATGATCCAAATGGGATTTAGATTCTGTGGCAGTTGAAATGTGTATTATTAAACTCCTTAAGCAAACCCGAATGACTCCCAGTGGAGGATTAAGACATTCTATGTATAGCAAAGACGAAATTCTCATGTCTGGGGTTTCTCTATTGAATTCCCCCTTGATTAACTTCTGTAATATTTAACTTCATGCCATGCCATAATTATTTAATAAAAGGTAAATATAAATTATATTTCAGTGGGGATATGACCTTTTACCTTAATGTTATGTTACTAAAGAAAGACATAGATAAACAGAGCCTATAGATTGAAGCGTATTTTTAATTTATTCTGTTTTTGCCTTGCCAGCATTTCTCTGTGTACCTGTCAGCCAAAGGGTCGGCAGAACTTCACAGCATTCCCACACTCCATGTGGTTGGAGAGGTTGTAAATTTACACTGATGATGGTGGTTAATGACTTGGTTGGCCCTTAGAGACAGTCTTGGTGTTGGTCTTGGGCACTTCATTAGCTAATTGAGGTTTACTTGGCTCACATCAGGCCTGAAAAGTCAGAGAATGTTCAGGGTGGTGGTGGCGGGGGGGAGGGGGGGGAAGTTGGGATTCAAGATGAAGCTGAATCTATAGGATGTAAAAACAACTGGCCAGTTTGTTAGTTTGGAACCAAAGTAAAAGTTGTTAAACCTGTCCTTGATGTTTTGCAGGCTGAACACTTGAGGGGTTGACTGACAGTTCCTCTGTTTGGCTTTGACTAAACAGAGGCTGAATATTTTCTACTTCATGATTTCTACTTTGAAAATGCCCTTGATTAAATGAAATTGTGTGTGTATATGCATGCATGAGTGATATTATTTCCTGTCCATATAGATGACAGTGTGTTTCACAACAGTCTTTCTCATCTTGAATACATATATAACCCATCCTACAGTTCATGCCTGTGTAGCCTGGCAGGAACACTCCAGAAAAAATAAACATGCCAAACAGGCAGTTGTACCTAATCTACAAACTCAGGGTGTACTATGGATTGCTTACCTAGTGTGGGGAAGATATTCTGCTTGTTTCTAAGGGGTGGGGGTACAAGGTAAACCAGATATTACCTGTGTGTCCTGGTGGTTTTCAATGTAATAGCAAAGAAAATGGGTACAGATGTGTGATAAGTTTTATTAGACAGAAGCCATTTACATCCCACCTGTGTGTCCTGATGAGAGCTGAGCAGCAGGAAGGACCCAGAAATAAGGAGGTAGATGGCCAGGAGGCCATGGATGGACCACTGTCATGCTCTAGTGACACAGGCCGAGCACGTGCTGGGAGTCCCCATGCAAATTGAGAGGAAGGAACAAGGACCATATGGAGGCAGTAAGGGGTGGGAAGAGAGTTAGATTTTCTACCTTATGGGATATTCCTTTAATTCATAGCCAGCATATTGTAAACATACCCATATCTATAATTTTAGTTTTCTCCATATAAGCAAATCAATACTTTGAACAATGAAATGATATATATTTGAAAAAAAAAAAAGGTGAAGCTATGACTGGCTTAGAGTATTTTTGTCACTGAGTGTGTTCATTCACCCTGCAGCAACAGGCAGCTGTTCATGTTTGCCTTTTGATACCAGATGGGACCTCCCCTGCTCTCTGGGACTGAGAACTTCAGGCAGACAGGGCTTCACTCTCCAACTCTGAAGCCCTTTGCTTAAAGCTGGGGAGGAAGCACATGAAGGGGTGTGAGTTCAGGGGGCGGGGAGGGGATCAGAGAAGGCAGAGGGTGGTGTGGCAATTTCTCAGGACCTTCTTTGCTCTCCACCAGCTCCAGTCCAGCGGCTGGCTACAGAGAGGTAGCAGTTAGCTTAGAGGGGCTGCTGGCATATTTTGCTGGAGCTTAGAACAATATCTGTAATTCCATAGCAGTAAAGGTTAAAAGCATAAGTGTTGGAGTTAGAGAAGCCAGGGTTCTGATTCCATCTTTACCACCTGGAATTGTATTTAAAATGGGGATCATACCCATGTCATAGGGTTGAAATAATGATCTAATATAAAAAATGCTTAGCATACTACCTATAACATAGTGAGCTCTCAGTAAATTGTAATAGTGGTAATAAAGATCTTTGTTATTGAATATTACAGCCACTAAAATCCTATTATTAAAAAAAAGTCTTCAGAAATTGCTGACATTATAATGCTAAGTGAGAGAAAAAAAAGTTTATCTGATTCCAATTATACAAAAGCTCTTCTTACATGTGTTTCTGGGTAAAATGGAAATGGAAGTGCAAGTGTTTAATATCTCCCCATCCCTAGAATATATCTGAGGATATTTTCAAGAAAACATAAAAATGAGAGAAACCTGGTATTAATGCTAGAAACTAAACAAGTGTCAACAATATGCCTGAAACGTAGTACAATTGTGCTGGTGTGTGCAGACAGGGTTGCACTGGTGGCTGGGTGAAAGCTGGACTCATGGTTCCCCGCCTGAGAAAGAGCAGCAGGGCCGGGACTCAGTGGAGGAGACCCTGCTGAATGCCCCTTAAGCCTTCCTGCCATGACTCACACACACCTGAGGGGTGAGAACAAGAGACACAAGCAGGAACTTGATTTTGAAAGGAAAAAAATGTGCTTAACAATTTCACATCCAGAGAAGTTGTTATTTATGTATGAGAAAGATAGAAGAATATTCTCTTATTTCTGTTTCTTATTCCAGATAGTATTCAACTCTCATTCTTTCTCAAAATTTGCCAGTAGATGTAATCTGACTGTTGAAAAACTGAATCAATGAAGTGTACAAGAATGGAAAAGTTGTGGTTTAAAAGGCTGGGATCAGCAGAGAAAATAGTTAAATGTAGTGTCGAATTTATTGTTAATATGACAATAAAACCTAATGTAAATATAAAGTTCTTAAAAGATACAGATCACAGAAAATCTAAGAATAGTAATATCAGCTCAAAATAATAAACTGTCATCAAAAATGTAAAAGTGGAAAGAATAAGGTGAGAAAACTAAAAGGTAAGGAAAATTTCCTATCTATGGAGGAGATCCACAGAGGCAAATAATTAGAAAAAAAAGTATGTTTAGAGAAATCGTAAAGGCACTGCTTATAAATTAAAATAGGATGTATATCTTCCACATCACTAGAAAAATATACATTCATTTGAAAACCATTAGAAATATAAGGAGAAAGTGGAAGGACAAATTTATAGTAGCAAAAATGGATAAAATGCTTTAAATAATGTGATCAAAAAGATATATAATACATGCAAAGCAGTACCCATGGAACACAGACAAGACTGTATGTAATATATATTAAATGACACAAACACAAACTCAATAAATTGTACAGGCCACTTTCTATGAACTCAGTGCAATTAACTAGAAAAAACAACAATTTAATAGTACACAACTACCTAGAAATTTTAGAACATTCTCCTTGGAACAAAAAGTGGTTAAAATTAGAAATAGGGCTATTCAGAAAGTTACAACAAAGAGAGAGAGGAAGAACCATAGATAGGAAATTAAATTAAAATATATATATATATATTATGTAGAATCTATGCTCGAACATTTAAAATCTTGATGAAATGGATGGTTTTTCCTAGAAAAAATATAATTGAGCTTGAGAAATAAAGCATAAATCCAAGGTTTCTGATTAGCAATTAGATGGACAATTACATTACTCACTGAGAATCCCATGTGCTTGGAGAATTTTGAGTGGAAATAACCTAGGGGACATCCAAATGGAAAGTTTTAGCAGATAATGGGATATAAAAGGCTGAATCTTGGACAAGCTATCTGGGTTGGAAATAAAGATTTGTGATGGTCAGCATGCAGCATGACATGGAAGTCATGGGGGCATTCATTGCTTAGAGAGACTATGTAGCACAGCAGAAGACTGGCTTGGCAACAATCTTAAGGTGCATCAGCATTTACCAGACAGGCAGAGGAAGACACTCGTCAAAGGAGCCTGAGACGGCCAGAGAGGTAGGAGCAAAGCAGGACAGCGTGGGCTCAGGAAAGCCAATGGGCGAGAATATTTCCAGAAGGAGAGAATGTGAGCAGTGTAAAATGCTAATTTGAGGTTAAGAACAACAAAGTTCTTCCTGGTTGGGTTAAACAGTTATTGATGACCTTGACAAGACCAATTTCATTGGGGTGCTTTCAAATTTTAGTAAACATAATATCCATGCTATATAAGTTTTAAAGAGGACAGGATAAAATAGAACACTTCTCAATTTCTATCTATCTATTTTTTATATCTATCTGTCTACCTGTCATCTATCAATCTATCAATCAATCTGTCAATCAGTCTATCTATCTATCTGTCTACCTGTCTACCCACCTACCTACTTATCTATACAGGCAATCCCTCACTTAACGATGGGGTTCTGTTCTGATGACTCTGTTGTTAGTTGGTTCTGACATAAGTTGAATACTTCATTTTTTCTTAGTTTTCATTATTAATGCCACTTATTATCAGTATGTTTATAAATCATAACACTGAACATCTAAGAATGATAACATCAACAAATTATGCGCTGCAACATTATATATTACTAACAATAAGAAGTACAACAAAAAACAGAGGGTTGTAAGTGTGGTTCATCATAACTTGAATATGTTGTAATCTAGGGACTACCTGTATATGTATGTGTGTGTATATACACAACTGAAAATTTCAGTTTGGATGGTCTTTCTATATATAATATCTATACTGGTATCAATATCAATACCAATATTGATACAGACACAAATATAGATATAAAAACAAATATAGATATAAACATAGAAAAAACCAAGAAACAAACCATCCAGTCGATTCCAACTCATGGAGACCCTATGTGTTTCAGAGTAGAACTGCACCATAGGGTTTTCAATGGCTGTGGTCTTTTGGAAATAGATCAACTGGCCTTTCTTCCAAGGTGCACTTCTGGGTGAATTTGAACTTTCAGCCTTCTGGTTAGTAGGTGTCCTAGTTATCTAATGCTGCTATAACAGAAATACCATAAGTGGATGTTTAACAAACAGAAATTTATTCTCTCACAGCCTCGGAGGCTAGAAGTCTGAATTCAGGGCACCAGTTTCAGGGGAAGCCTTTCTCTTTCTGTTGGTTCTGGGGGAAGTTTCTTATCATCAATCTTTTCCTGGTCTAGGAGCTTCTCAGAGCAGGGACCCTGGGTCCAAAGGATGTGCTCTACTCCCAGCTCTTCTTTCTTGGCGGTATGAGGTCCCTGTCCTCTCTGGTCAATTCTCTCTTTTATATCTCAAAAGAAATGGACGCAAAATGCAACTTAATCCTGTAGATTGAGTCCTGCCTCATTAAGATAACTGCCTCTAATCCTGCATCATGAACATCATAAACCAAAAAAAAAAAAAAAAAAAAACCATTGCCATCAAGTCAATTCTGACTCATAGTGATCCTATAGGACAGCATAGAACTGCCCAATAGGATTTTCAAGGAATAGCTGGTGGATTCGAACTGCCAACCTTTTAGTTAGCAGCCACAGCTCTTAACCACTGCTCCACTGTTAGAATTTGCAACACATAGGATAATCACATCAGATCACAAAATGTTAGACAACCACACAATACTGGGAATCATGGGCTAGCCAAGTTGACACACCCTTATGGGGGACACTATTCAATCTATAGCAGTAGCCAAGCACTTAAACATCTACACCACCCAGGAACTCCTATCCGTATTTAGGTCTAGGTCTAGGTCTAGGTCTAGGTCCAGGTCCAGGTCCAGGTCCAGGTCCAGGTCCAGGTCCAGGTCCAGGTCCAGGTCCAGGTCTAGGTCTAGGTCTAGCTGCAGCTGTAGTTCTAGTTCTAGGTCTATATATTTCTCTATGTATCACATATATATATATCAGCTTATAAGTCATTACATATGTAATGATTTCTGTATATAATACCTAAGGACAAATTGGGACATGATACTACAACATGGATGACAAATTGTTAAAAATCTTATTACTTAAAGTTTTTTTAATAAGTAAAAAAAAACCACAATGGAAAATGGGCAAAAAATATTAATTAGTAGTTCATAAAAAGATAAATTCAAATAGCCAGCAAATATAAGAAAAAGAAATCTTTAGTGTCACTGTTGAGCAAAGAAATGTAAGTTAAAAGGATCACATGTATTGCTGGGGGCAGTGCAAATTCATACATTCTTCTGAGGAGTGATTTGACAGTACGTGTGAAAGGTGTTAAATATGATTCTAACCTTTGGTCCAGTAATTCTAATTCTTGGAATTTTCTAATTGAAATAGAGTTATGCACAAAGGATTTTTGATAGTTCTGATTTCTGTAATAGTGAGAAATTAGGATCATATTAAATTCTCAACATTAGGAAACCATTTAAGCAAATTATAGAATGTGTAGAAAAAGATAGGCAGCAATTTTAAATAATGTTATAAAAGAATGTTTAATAACCTGGAGGGAAGTTTATGATATATTGCTCAGTGGATCACAAATAGGTTACATAATGATGTGAATTGTATGCCTCCAAATAATTTAAGTGTGTGTGTGCATTTCAGTCTGAAAGGGTCAAGGCGAAAATATTAGCTTCAGTCATTTCTAAAGTGGTAGAATTATGGATGATTTTATTTCCACTTTTAATTTTGAAAATTTTATAATTTACTTAAAAAAAGTATTGCTTTTAGAGTTAGAGTAATAGCAATAAATATTCAGAAAACATATATACAAGAAGAAAGATAAAAAGGTAATACTCTTGTATTTATTGCTGCATAATGGGAGTACAGGTGACTATGGTTTTATTCTTTGTTTTTTTTTCCTTATTTTTTTTTATCATGTATTAATTTTAAAGCCATAAAATCCAAACAAACTTTTGAAAACCAAACAAATACAGGAAGGAGAAAATAAAGGAATCAGCTTCAAAAATTGTTATAAAAGTAGAAACGTTAAAGCATATCATTCATTCACTCTCTTGTGTTACAGTTGCTGACATGAGGAAGTGTTTATTATGTGCCTAGCACTATCCTAAACAGTGGAAATGCATTGGAAAAACTGTGTCTAGCAGGGAAGCCTGGTAATAAACACATGTATATCTAACTAAATATAATTGCAAATTGTGGAAAGTATATAGTAAGCATAAGATCAGGGTTTTATGAGAATAAATTCATAAATTGCTTATACATGTATGTATGTAAACACTTAAGAGACTAATTATGAAAAAGATATTTAGGAGAGGAACTAATAGATAATAAATACACACTTTGGAAAGAAAAGAGAGAAGGAAAAGAATATACAGGTAGGTTATTGCATTAATAAGAACTTGGAATATGGTTGATTGTGTAATATCTTTGACTTGGAGAATGAGAGAATTTTAAGTGCGTACACATAAAACAGAAATGATAAAATAATGGTGATAACTCTGAACTCCTGAAATGCTATTCTAATGGATAACATAAAATTACTATAAATTCTAAACTTACAAGTGTGAATTCACCAATATCAATAGCAAAAAATCATGATTGATTGCATCCATTATTTTTCAATTCTTAGATAATATCAGGACCTTTCAATTACCTGTGAAATATTTAACTAGAAGGTTTGCTTTATGGCCAGGATACAAACTCAAAAAGAGGACTTTTCTTTTTCAGCATTAAATGAACCCACTATAGACTATGGCTTCCAGAGGCTGCAGAAAGTCATCCCAAGGCATCCTGGAGATCCTGAGAGATTAGCTAAGGTAAAATGCTTTGAAAATTTACATGTGGGAACATTTCTGTAGGATTTTAGCAAACTTAGACAAATCCAGCAATTTAACTGCCTTTAAAATTAATTAGGCTTTGAAATTTGGATATAAGTCTCTTGGGATTTTACTAGCTTTAGATACATGAGGAACATAAAATCTCCACTAATTATGAAATATATTATGATTGATCTCTGAGGGAATATATAAGCTGAAATTTGGGTCTACAAAACAGATACACTACAAGAGTATTTGGCTTATAAAACATTGCTAACTTTATGAAAATAGGTAATTGCATAATTGCTTAAAAGTAGAAGTTCTCACTCCTTTGTATTTAAATGATTTATTTATTCATAATTTCAGGAAAACCTCAGTCTACAGTCAAGTATTTATTAAGTACCTTTTTTTAATTTATTATGTACACAGGAATTTAATGAAGTAAAAAGCATTTCCATATAAAATTTCTATGAAATACGTAACTTTTAAATGAGCTTACCTATGAAGGTTACATTATGAGTCTGGCCCCTGGTTTTAGCTTTCTTTACATAAAAAATACGTCAAGTTATTAGTTGTTATTCAGTTAATAAGAAATTATTTTTAAAATTTAAATTCCACTTATATTTGCATTTTAAGCACACAAATTACAAAATGCCATGTTCTCTTTTCTGTACTGTGAGGAAAATTCAGGTACTGCAGTTGGTTGTACATCACACCTTTATTTGCCTCTTAGAAAAGTCCCCAGCCCTACCATTAAATTAGATGATATCTGGGAAGTAGGTTAATAGCAATTTAAAGGGTTATAAAAAACAGGAGGTGGAAAAACAAAATGAGAGGAAAGGGATTACTGGTTGCTAATTCTCTCTGGTTAAAATGAACAGGGGGAAATATTATTGAAAGAATTCATCTTTATTAGAATAAAATTTTGCAGAAGGCATTGCCAACATAATTTCAGTACTCTGGACAGCGCCTTGGCATGCCGCCATGCTCGGTCAATCAACCATTTTAAGAATATTGGGTTAATTGGACACTAGATTTTTTAAGAGAGTTGTCTGAAAGTAATTTTTAATAGAACTTCCATGACATTTTAAAATTTTAACCAACTCCACTCTCAATTTGCTTGATTTTTTTTGTTTTGTTTGTTTCAGTAGCATAACCATTTATGGAGTCATTTTATAGACTTGAATTCATGTATATACATATTTATAGAAGGATTTATATGTATGATTATATTCTACTTGTCAAACCAAATATAGGACTTTTTAACTAATTATTTACATGGGGGGGGTATATGTTGACCTTTTCTTTTGTTTTGCCATTTTGGGTTTTACCATTTGAATATACCCCACACTTTCTTTTCTTTATCAGGAAATGCTGCTGAAAAGAGCTGCAGATCTAGTGGAAGCCCTCTATGGCACACCACATAATAACCAGGTAAGAAATTTACATCTTATACTCTCCTGAGCTTGACACTTCACTCTGGGTAAAATGCTCACCACCACCGGCCATTTTATAGGACATCATTTTGAAGCGAGCTGCAGATATTGCTGAAGCCCTCTACAGTGTCCCCAGGAATCCCAGCCAGATCCCAGCTCTCTCCAGCTCTCCAGCTCACAGTGGCATGATGGGGATCAATTCTTATGGCAGCCAGCTTGGGGTCAGCATCTCAGAGTCAACCCAGGGAAATAATCAAGGTAAGACCTTTCTCAGAATCAAAATGCAAACATCTCATACATTAAAAGGTTGGTTCTGCTGGAATGGAAGGAGTTAAAGCATGAGTCATATACTAGAAAACAGAGTTTTCTGCAGATAAGTAATGAAGTCATATACTAGATTTTCTCAATATTATGTGTGGTATCTTGTTAGATTTTGAGCTTTTTAGGTACCAGGTAGAATCTCCTTAACTGGAAATATCTAAGGACAAGATTGATTATTATAAATTTAGATGGGTTTAGACTTACTGAAACTAGGTTTAGAGGCATCTATTGAATGAAGTTTATACTTTAGCTATTGCGATAACCATGTTGAATAATGGAAAGAGGATGAGTTATTGTCATTCTCATTTATTATAACCAAGGCTCTCTTCCTGGTAACCAAGGGTGAATGGTTTGGTTTTATTTGGTAAATTCTAATTATATATTATCTCATATTTAAATATATAGCAACAAACATATGCAGGTAAGAATGCTTTTACATGTATATAGCGTAAAGGTGTTTTCATTGAGGCCAATTTTATTATTAAGGTGCCAGTCTAAATTTATCATAAGAACAGTTTTTTAAAGAAGTAAATGTTCCCAATAATGTCCCTAACTTTGGGATATTTTTATTTCTAATTTTTTTTAAGGGTGCTAAAAGAACCAAAATTTATTTGGACAGCTTTTCCCCACCATCCACCAAAAGATGATATGGTCTGTTTAATTTGGAAAACACTAGGTCAACCAAGTAAAGCTGGGTTATTTATTCTCTAGGCCCTTTATAAGTGAATCTTCAAGAAGGTTACTACAGTATGCAACATTTGGCAAGCTTTATTTGACCTCAGAATGCTTTTCTCAGTGATGTCAATTATTATCCATAGGACCCCAGTGCTGTGTGAAATGCTATTTAGGAGCTGTCATTCCACACTGCCATTAGTCCGGTCATTCCTTGGTGTGAGTTGGAGATGCTGAGTGCAGGTTTGGAAGAAATAGAAGAGAGGAAATATAAGGGACACAGCCTTGTGAAAGGTGGGGAAGAGAGAAGAAGGTATACCTGTTGCTGTTGAGTTGATTCTGACTCATAATAGTGCTATAGGACAGAGTAGAACTGCCCCATAGGGTTTCCAAGGCTATAGTCTTTATAGAAGCAGACTGCTACATCTTTCTCCCAGGGAGCGGCTGGTGGGTTGGAACCACTCACCTTTTGGGTAACAGCACAGCACTTAACCACGGTGCCACTAGGGCTCTTTGAATAAAGTATAAAAGGCTAAAAACCAACTGCATGCTTTCCATCACTGTCTCAGGTTGGTTTGGTGGTGGTCTCTTGTCTGGGACTGACGCGGACCTTTGGTAGCCACATTTGACCTACTCTGTGTGTACAGGTTGATTTACATGGGCTTCTCCTTTGTTGTCAAGGATACATCCGCAATACAAGCAGCATCTCTCCACGGGGATACTCTTCCAGCTCCACACCTCAGCAGTCTAATTACAGCACCTCCAGTAACAGTATGAATGGCTACAGCAATGTCCCCATGGCCAATCTGGGTGTTCCGGGATCACCAGGATTTCTCAATGGCTCACCCACAGGCTCCCCTTACGGAAGTAAGTGTCCTTTCCACCTTAATGGCTTTCTATGTCTCTGTGCCTCTGGGTTTTACTATTCAGCCTTTTTGGGAAAAGCTGTATTCCCAAGTCTTGTAACACATGGGTGAGGAGCCCGATTTCTGATGATATGTTCGCCCTGACTCTTGTTCCTTTCCCTTAGCTAGGTTTGGCTCACTTGGCTACTCAAGGCTTCCTGGGGGAAAAGAAAAGGAATGAAACTATCCCCTTTTACAAAGAAAACGTATTTGTGGCTTGTGAGGATGGAAGGGATTAAAGTTCCATCCCAGTTAACATTATGTGCACTTTTTATTGGGTATTTTTATATGGAATATTTTATTTAATCTTTGTAAGAACTTTCTGAGGTTAGTATTATTATCTCCATTTTATGGGTGAGGAACTTGACGTGCATAGAAATTAACTGACTTGCCTAAGATCACACGGTTAGAAAAAAGCAGGTCAATAATTTGGAGGCAGAATTTATGACTTCAGGTTATTTTGTGCATCCATACTGTGCTCACTTCTTTGTTACATGACTCCACCCTCCCTTAGGTACCTCCCTTAGGTACTGCCAGAGAGTTAAAAGTTGACTGCTTGGAATAATGTAATACATTGAGATACAGCCTCTTAATCTTAATCTATGGTCTGGCAGCAGTTTAGATACTCTGGGAAGTTGTGAAAACTCATTTGGGTTGCTTTGGGCCCTAAACCAGGAATTTACATAATGGTCCCAGGGACCTAAGAGAATGAATAGGTGTGTGTTTTCAGACCTACTTTTTAGGGGATACTTTGGGTCGGGGAGAATTTGTCAAGGAGAGTCTGCAGTGATTGAGTAGAATGTTTTTGTAATGCTGGGTCTGGTTGCAAGGCTCTGCAGCATGCCCTCTTTGACCCAGAGTGGCTGCCTCCTGCCAGGAACAAGGGCAAGTCAAGGACAGCACACAGACACGCCCACCATGGTTCTGGAAGCAGCATGGCTGGGTCTGGAGGCTGCCTGTCACAGCCTTGGGAGCTGTGGCTCCCTGGGGACTCACAGCCATGAGTTATTTCTGGGTGATCTGTTCAATCCATATAAGAACTTTCTACACTCGAAACCAAGTAGCAGAGGGTAGCGGAGGTTAGCTCTTCTAATACAACTAAAATCTTGTTACTCCAAAGGCATGAGTTCTGTGTTGTGTCTTGTCAGATGGCCCAGATTAATTACATTACAGGGATCTAGGAAAACAAATAGTTGATCTGTTTGTTTGCTTGCTTGCTTACTTGTTTTTACCTTATCTTGTTCTAAAAGTTTTTTTTTTTTAAGGAAGAGCGAGATCTTAATAGTACAAAAGTATAATATAGAAACTAAGAAGAAACTGAAATGACAGAAAAATATATGGTTACAAAATAAGATAAATGCTGGGCCAAGTATAGAAGCCCTTCAGTCCATTCCCGGGGGCCACTGATTTGGTTCTGAGCTTAGAAGACACTAAAGCAAAGGAGGAAACACTGTTTTTTATATAATCTTATGTCCACACATTTTTTTTTTTTTTAAGTAGCTCAGGGGAATCTCTGGTTTTTCTGTTGCTGAGCCCTTGGAGAGGTTTCTCCCACGAATTCTCATAAAGGAGATGCTCTGTGTGGTGAAGCCACAAAATCCTCAGCAATTAACACAATGCTGGGAGAGTCATTGCCTAAATAATGGTACATTATAGTGAGGATGGCAGTAAGAGTAGTTAAAAATTGCATTTTACAGCTTCAACAACACATTCGTATATAGTCCAGTCACATCCACACGAGCTTGTGACATGGACATAGTAATTATTATTATCACTTTCCATTCTAAGATATGAAGCCTTATTAAATAGCTTATTCAAGGATTCATAGCCAATAAATAGTAAAACAATGGAACTAAACATATATCATCAGTCTCAGAATACTGTTATTTATTATACCATAATATAAGAAATATCTGGTAGAGTTATAATGTTTTATTCAGTTAAACCATATGAAATTGCCTCCATTTCACCATTTTCGATGTACAAAAACATTTCTGTATAAAATATATATATTAGGTTTAAACATATGAAATTATTGTTTTTGTTGATTAAAAGTGGCTAACCTACTAATACAGTGTGTAGTGTGTGGAGACAGAGGGAGAAAGAACGAGAATAGATGAATGACAATGCCCAGGTTGGTGTGAATGTTTCTTACTAGATTATTCGTTTGGCAGGGACAGACCTTTCCCTTCTTTTACTGCACTCCGGCAAGTGACAGTTTCCTTCTGCTTTCTTTCCCCTATGGTCACCCCAACCCACTGCCGCAAGAAAAATAACACCCTAAATCTTCAAATCACTCATTAAAACAAGACGGTATACACATAACAGCAAAAAGAGGAAGAGACCCTGCCCAACCGAGACAGGCAACATTACACAGAGATCCTCCTCCTTTCTCCCACTGTCTGGTGCGATCCTTTGCACCTTTGTTTTCTGAGGGAGGGTCTGAAGGAGTGGCAGTCTGGGAATGGGATTCTAAGAGTGCATTCATTACAATAAAATTCCCCTACTTCGAAAATACTGAATACCCAGTGGAGTTCATTACAATATTATCTGACCTGTATTTCTAACCAGCTAAATCTTAACTTCTCTGGGAAAAATAAACAAACCCAGGGGAAAGTGTACTTCGTCCATTCAGGTGCTTGTGTCTGAAGACACAATTCTATGATTTTTCATTTTCTTATTTAAACTAGTCTGATATGGCTGGACCCTGCCATGGAGCAATCAGTTGCCAGAGCCATTAAAACGAAATAAAGCCAAGGCTCTCAGTCAAGTTTGACTTGCATTACAGCCAGTGCAGAGGATCAGAAACCTGCATCCTTACTGCTTTTTGCTCTCACACTACTTCAAAAATGTCCAAACAGATGTTTTTTCAATTTTACATACAAACTTCACTTCCTGGCGGTAGCAGTGTATGCCAAGTTCCAGTTCAGTGCAAGTTTTTTATGGCTGAATTCTAACCCCTTGACAATAGGGGGTTATAATGAAATGCTGACAGACCCCTTAGCGCCAACGAATGCAATGGCTCGATGCAAAGGAGGATATGTGCCCGGTGAGTTCCAGCTGGGACTGTGCAAGCCAATCAATCCTCGTAAGAAGAAAAGTGGTTTTTCCTTAACTCCCCGTGTTCACATAGATTTCTGGCCTTGGCACGCTTGCCTTTGCTTTGGCCTCCTTTCACAGAGAGATAGCTGTCCAGAGAAAGTCTCATTTGGGAGTATGGGTGATCAACTATCCCAAATGGTACACTCCTGTGTCCCCAAAGATGACCTATCCAACAGCCCAGTAACAACCAAAGGGACCTCTTCTCCCAAAGCAGAATAGCCACCAAGCAAGCCTGAAGTTTGGAAAGAATACATACATACATACATATGTATATACATACATACATACATGCATACATATGTGTAGGAATCCAACCTATTCTCAGGGAATCCTACTTCACTTACATAGACTATGTCCTTGCCTTCCTCAATATTTTTATGTTTTCAAAAAGAAATATTAAGACATTTTCTATTGTGAAGTATTTAAATGATTATTATAGAAAATTTGGAAGATATGAAAGTAATTTTAAAAAGAGATCATACTCCTACATAAAAATCAACTTCTTTTGATTTTTTATACATTTCTATTGTCTTTTTCTTAAAAAAAAAAAAAAAACCCTATTACAATAGTAACATTCTCTTTATAGACAATTTGAAAAGTATGGATATGTAAAAAGAAGAAAAGAAAAATGACACACTAATCGACGGCACTGGTTTTTTTTTATTCCTATGCAGAGATAACCATAGTTATGAACAGATACATTCTGAAAATGTTGATGTCTACTCTGATGCAAGAGTAATGAGATTGGGCCATAAAATCAATGAAAGAGAGGGTGGAGGAAAAGTGGCAGAATTACCGAAGTCAGGTGTACATTGCTAGGCTCTATAAAGCCCTTCAGTGATACAGACTTATGTCCTACCTAAGACGTGAAGAGCAGGTATTTGGAATAACGTTTGCTTTTAAAACTTAGCTATATAATAGACAAGCTTCTCCCAGGAATTAGAGGGTTTTTGCTTGTTTGTTTTTGTAAGAGAGGGGTTAATAGGCAACTTTGTTGGCGGGCAGTAACGCCTTAAATCAAGGAAGAACAATAAATCTTTCAGGAACACTACTGCGCTGTTGCTAAGGATGCTCTAGGGGGTAGTGGTAGTTCCGCGGTAGAATTCTCACCTTCCGGGCAGCCGCCCTTCTGCCACCGGAGGCTTGTATGTTGCTATGATGCTGAACAGATTTCAGCGGAGCTTCCAGGCTAAGGCAGACGAGAAAGGCCTGGTGATCTTCTGAAAATCAGCCAACAAAAACTCTGTAGATCACAATGGTCCAATCTGCAACTGATCATGGGGATGGCACAGGACCCGGCACTGTTTCATTCTCGGGCGACTCGACAACTTGACAGCAGCTAACAACAAGGGTTGTATTATTTCTTACCAAAGAAAATAGACTTTCTATTTTTAAATTTTAATAGCTTTTATTGGTTTCTTCTGCTTTAAAAGTAGTACATGTCCATTGTAGAGAATATTGAAAATATGGATAAATAAAAGATAATTTTAAGACTACCCATAATTCTGTCAATCAGATACCAGCATTAGAAGCTGGGATATATATCCCAATGTCACACCCTTCTAGCCTGTTGCTGTGTGTGTTTAATAATGGTGAGATCTGGATGTACTTGTTATTATGTAATCTGCTTTTTTACTTGAGGAAGCCTGTCATTCCATGCCATTAAATATTCCTCTCCACCTTTAGCTTTAATGTTTGCATAGCATTTCATGGCATGGACTTAATATAACTTACCCTATTGCTGATCATTTAAGTTTTTCCCCAATTTTTTTATTGTTATATATAAAAAAAAAACCACTTCCATCGAGTCGATTCCGACTCATAGTGACCCTATAGGACAGAGCAGAACTGCCCCATAGTTTCCAAGGAGCGCCTGGGGGATTTGAACTGCCGACCTCTTGGTTAGCAGCTGTAGCACTTAACCATTACACCACCAGGGTTTCCTTTATAAAAAAAAAAAAAAAAAAAAAGAACTAAGGATGTTTTTATGCTCTTTTATTGTTATAGAAGAGCATAAAAACATCCTTAGATCTATTCTTTTTTTTTTTTTTTAATATTCCTGGTTATCTCCTCTGGATTAATTTTTAGAAATTAAATTATTGGGTCAAAGGATATGCACATTTTAAAATGCTTTGATATGTCTCGCTCAAGCCTCTCCAGAGAGATTCATTCTCCCCTCAGAAAAGCACAAGTATTTACTTTCCCGCCCTGATAATTTTTTCTTAATCTTAATCAATTCGATAGGTGGAAAATAACGTCTCATTTCTGTTTTAATTAGCATTTTATTACTAATAAATTTGAATGTTTCTATATAGGCCTCTTCGCTATTTTCATTTCTCGTTTTGTGACTTTCCTTTTCATGTCCTCTGCCCGCTTTTCTACTGGTAGTTTTCTTTTTCTAATTAATTTATAAGAACATATTAGCTGTTAAGGAAGGATATTAGTATTGTATGTAATAGGCATTGCAAATATTTTTCCTAATTTATTGTTTGTCTTTTGGTGTGTGTTACAGAAGTTTTTCATTATGTTGTCAACTCTGTCTTTTGCAGTTCCATGCAGGCTTTGGCATCAGATTTAGAAAAGTGTATATAAATTATATAACCTTTCTAATTTTCTACCAGTACTTTTATAATTTTGTTTTTACGATTAACCCTTTAATCTACTGAGATTTATTTTGGTGTTTAGCACAAAGAAGTGATCTAAATTTATTTTATTCTCTAAATGGCTATTGTTCCCTTGCATTTATTTCCCCACTAATTTGAAATGTCACCTTTATTATGTATTAATTCTTATATATACCCAGGTTTTGTTTCTGGGCTCTATTTTGTTGCAAGACTCTGTCTGCCTCTTTCTGTGCTAGTATGCCAGTACAACACTGACTTCCCTGATGTAGATTTTCATAAGTTTTACTATCTGGTAAGATAAATGGTCCCTCTTTAAAAAAAAATTTAATAAAATTTTCTGGCTCTAATGGTGTTTTTTGTTTCTTTTTGTTGTTTGTTTACATATGAACATAGGTATATTTAAAAATCTTTAGAACTTTTATTATAGTTGCATTAAGTTCTAAATTAATTTGGAAATAATTTGACATCTTCACAAAATTTTTATAAAAAATATTTTTAAATGGACTCTTCCCATTCCACGAGTGTGTTATAGTTCTTTGCTTATTTACCCTTTAGCTATTCTTTTAGCTTGGGGTGATTCCTCTTCCACTGAGAAGTGGCCATATTTGATTTAGCAAGCCCCACATTAGGATGGGGCCTATTATTATAAAACAAATTTGTAAAAGTAAGTCAAGTACTGAATATAAATGAATGTGTGTGTGTGTGCCTGCCTAATTAACAATATAAAACTCCGTGTCTAACATGGTATGTGAGGGGAGGTGCTGATATCACAGACACAGAAACCGAGGCACACATCTTGTGCTTGTGTGGGTCATGTAGTGTGGCAGAGTTGCGGCCTTCTGAGTGTTAGCTTTTCCTTGGTCTCTAATTCTGAGTCTCAGAGAAAAGGGAGAGTGTATATGTACATTTTATGTGTTTTAGGTGAAAGTTTAAAGTAAAAATTAGTTTCTTATTCAAAAATTTATAAACAAATTTTTCGTAACATTGGTTGCAATTCCCACAATGTGTCGGCACTCTCCCCATTTCCCTTTACACTCCAGTTTCCGTGTGTCCATTCATCCAGTTTCACCGTCCCTTCCTGCCTTCTTGTCTTTGCTTTTGGGTAGGTGTTTCCCATTTGGTCATGTATACTTGATTGAACTCACCTATGTTATTGTTTGTTTTATAGGCCTGTCTAATCTTTGGCTGAAAGGTAAACTTCAGGAGTGGCTTCAGTTCTGAGTTAACAGGATGTCCGGGGGCCATAGTTTTGGGAGTTACTCTACTCTCTGTCAGACCAGTAAGTCTGGTCTTTTTTGTGTGTGTGTGTATGAATTTGAATTTTGTTCTAAGTTTTCTTCTGCCCTATATGGAACCATCTATTGTGATCCCTGTCAGAGCAGTCGGTGGTGGTACCCAGGTACTGTCTAGTCTTTCTGGGTTCAGGCTGGTGGAGGCTGTGGTTCATGTGGTTCACTAGTCCCCTGGACTAATACTTTCCTTGTGTCTTTGGTTTTCTTCATTCTCCTTTGCTGCAAATACGGTGGGACAAATAGATGTATTTTAGATGGCTGCTTGTAAGCTTTTAAGACCCCAGGCGCTACTCACCAAAGTAGGACGTAGAACATTATCTTTATGAATTGTGTTATGCTAAATTGACCTAGATATCTCCCGAAACCATGATCCCCAGCCCTCAGCCCTGCAACTAGGTCCCTCAAGTTGTTTGGATGTATCTAGGAAGTGTCTACGACTTTGCCTTGGTCCAGATGTGCTGACTTCCCCTATATTGTGTTTTCTTTCTTTTCACCAGTTAACACTTATCTACTCTGTAGTTAGTGATTCCCCCCCCCATACCTCCCCATCCCTGTAAGAATCAAAGATCGTTTTTTTCTGTGTGTAAACCTTTTCTTGGGTTTTTTTTTTATAATAGTGGTCTTATACAATATTTGTCCTTTTCTGATTGATTTATTTCACTCACATAATGCCCTCCAGATTCATCCATGTTGTGAGATGTTTTACAGATTAATCATTGTTGTTTATCATTTCATAGTATTCCATTGAGTGTATGTACCATAATTTGTTTATCCATTCATCTGTTGATGGGTATTTAGATTGCTTCCATCTTTTTGCTATTGTGAGTTATGCTGCAGTGAACGTGGGTATGCATATGTCTATTCTTGTGACAGCTCTTATTTCTCTAGCAGTGGAATTGCTGGATCATATGGTATTTCTACTTCTAGCTTTTAAGGAGACACCACATTGTTTTCCATAGTTGTTGTACCATTTTATATTCCCACCAGCAGTGCATAAGAGTTTCAGTCGCCCCTCAACCTCTCCAACACATTTGTTATTTTCTGTTTTTTTGATTTTGTTTTATTAGTTCCAGTAATGCCAGGGCAAGATGGAATCTCATTGTAGTTTTGATTTGCATTTCTCTAATGGCTAATGATCGTGAGCATTTCCTCCTGCATCTGTTAGCTGCCTGAATGTCTTCTTTGCTGAAGTGTCTGTTCATATCCTTTGCCCGTTTTTTAATTGGATTATTTGTCTTTTTTGTCACTGAGGTATTGAAGTATCCTATAGATTTTAGAGATTAGGCCCTTGTCAGATACGTCATAGCCAAAAATATTTTCCCAGTCTCTAGGTTCTCACTCTTTTGGCGAAGTCTTTCAACGAGCATAAGTGTTTATTTTTTAGGAGCTCCCAGTTATGTGGTTTCTCTTCTGGTGTTTGTACATTGTTAGCTATGGTTTGTATTCTATTTATGCCATGTATTGGGGCCCCTATATGTGTTTTTTTTATATATATGTGTGTCTGTGCGTGTGTATATTCATATATTAAAATCTCTATTTCATTGATGCAAAACCCAAGACTAGAAATAGAGGGTTTGCATGAAACCGTGAATGTGAGCCCCTCTTGATGCTTAACCCTATACTTTATCTTATAGTGAATTACCCCAATTTCTTATTCATTTACACTGTCAAGTGTTACATGTGAATCTTCCAGTATTCGATCCCCCTTTGCAATTTTTTCATTTGATTTGTTTTACTTGAAGAAAGACAGAGATGTTCTCTGATGCTTCCTTCTGAATAACTTTTTTAAATAAAGGCTACCCAAAGATCAGTGGTTTGAATCCACCAGCATCTCCACAGAGAAAGATGCAGCAGTTTGCTTTTGTAAAGATTTACAGCCTTGGAAACCCTATGGAGCAGTTCTACTCTGTCCTGTAGTGTCTGTATGAGTTGGAATTGACTCAATGGCGGTGGGTTTGGATAATTAAAAGCAGTTTTTAGATGAAGGTCTTCTTTTGAAGTCTTTGGTTTGTATTTCAGCTGTAAAAGCCATCATATTAGAGTTATGCTATATGATTGCTTTATGCCCTAAAGCATATAGTCCCATGTATATTTTTATGGGGGGGGGATATGGGAGTGAATTCTTAAACAGGACATCTGAACACTTAACCTTCAATTCATTTTGTGCTTGGTCATTGGACCATAAATCACACTCGGTCCTCACTTTCGCATATTACTTTGTGGGATAGCTTGTCTTCTGAAGATGCAAACCAGGAGTTAGCATTCCTAGCCTTTATCATCGGCTTTGTCATCATTGTTGTCGTTAGTTTCCATCGAGTCAATTCCAACTTGTCAAGGCGACCCCATGTGTTACAGAGTAGAACTGCTCCACTGGATTTTCTTGGCTGTAACCTTAACAGAAGCAAATTGCCAGGCCTTTTCTTCCACGGTACCACTGAGTGGGTTAGAACTGTTAACCATTGAGTTGGCAGTCAAGCATAAACTGTTTGTGTCACCCAGGGACCTTGGGCTTTGCCATTAAAAAAAAAAAATTGCCATTAGGCTCCGACAATTGTTTTGCCAAGTCATGTGACTTGGACAGTTCAGAAGTCTGG
The DNA here is from genome assembly GCF_024166365.1 of Elephas maximus indicus. Classification (NCBI taxonomy): domain Eukaryota; kingdom Metazoa; phylum Chordata; class Mammalia; order Proboscidea; family Elephantidae; genus Elephas; species Elephas maximus. Next base: position 47,776,341 of record NC_064840.1, read on the forward strand.
GAATTACACTCTATTGAGTCCCTAAAACATGACCTCCTTATACTATAAGGTGCTATACCTAAGAATCTTACTCTTGTAAATACAAGTTTACCCTTTTCTTGAGCAAGCTGAACAGAAAAGATAAAACTATTGTCTTGTTTGTTGTAACTTGGTAGAGTATCTGACATTAAGAGGTGGGTGTACTTTATTGTGTAAGTTGCCTTCATTTTTCTTGGAAATTACAACACTTAGCTTTTGGCTGTCTTTAAGTAATTTTAATATTTGTTTTTGTTTTTTTTTTTCACTAAACATTACATCAGAGGAATCTGACACACAGCTTTTGTTTCTCAGGAGCTCTGAAAGTACAGGGAAAGGGAGGTAATCTACTAAATGTTAATAAATTTTTACATTTAATGAGGAAGTGGCCCATGGAGATGGCAATATCTGAGAAGATGTTAACCCCATAGTTCAAAGCTCTGGAGCCCTGGGCGTTCCCAGGGAAGCATATGGTTCCCAGACAGAGCTTTTTAGGCTCTTCTGCTCTTGGGTAGATATGATGATTTGCAGGTGCCTTGATCCCACTTGCCTCCTCTTGTCCAACTTCTCCTCCCAAATTAAGACCCATTAGCATATCACCTCCTGTGTGATGCCTTCCCTGCCTCTACTAGGCAGAAAAAAACTCTGCGCTGTGTCTCCTTCTCATCGTGTACATTCCTCTAATAGAATAATTACAACATTATCTTTTACTTGTCTATTTCCTCCACTGGACAGGGCAGGGACTCTGTCACATTGAACTCTTTAATCCCTGGAATTTGGTATAATGCCTGGAAATTAGTAATCTCTCACTAAATGTGTGCACAATGTATATATTGAGAGAAGAACTTAATTTTGACAGCCCTCTTCCTAAAGGAGACATTTGTGTATTTGCTTTCCAGTTATGTCATCAAGCCCCACCGTTGGATCTTCTAGCACATCCTCCATCCTCCCGTTTTCCTCTTCGGTTTTTCCTGCTGTCAAACAGAAGAGTGCCTTTGCTCCTGTCATCAGGCCCCAGGGCTCCCCTTCGCCAGCCTGCTCCAGTGGCAATGGAAATGGATTCAGAGGTAGGCAAAGGTACCACCTTGGGAGTGAGCAGATACATGAGCCATAGTACTAGCAAAGTAAGAATAAAAATCCCACCATTATATATCTCTAGCCATCTACCTGGAGTCCCTGGGTGGTACACATGGTTAATATGCTCAGCTGATACCTGAAAGGTTAGTGGTTTGAGCCCATACGGAGGTACCTCAGAAGAAAGGTCTGGCCATCTATGCCACTGAAAACCCTGTGGAGTACAGTTCTACTCTGACACACATGGGGTTGCCATGAGTCAGAATCGACTTGTCTGTAACTGGTTTTAGCCATCTACCTACAAAGAAATACTTTGATGTTTTCATCATGGGGTACCAACAGCTTATACAACAAAAATGGGCTAGTATTCCATCTAAAAGTAAGATGGGGGAGGGTCAGAAAGCCAGCAAACTCCTCAAGGTCATTGAATTAACTGGTAGATCCATACATGTAGTCCAGGAGTTCCTGGACCTCTCAGCACTGTGCTTTCCACAAGGCCATTCCACTTTTTTCCAGAAGGTATCTGGATCACCATATCTGATGGCATGTGGTGATTTCTGCGTCCCTAACCTGCTTGCCATCTGCAGTGCATACACCTTCCAGTGGCACAAAACAACAGGGTGATCAGGAGTACCCAGCAAGCTCTGGGAATTCTGGTTTATGCTAGTGAAATTGATAGCAGGTGCCTGTTCAACGGGGGGAGTGGTAGGAAAGAAAGAAGACATACTGTTTTCAGGAACAAAAATTAATATCACCCGTCAAACTCATTTTTGAGCAGTGTCCTACAATGTAATATGACATGACGTAACACAAATGTGATGAGTACATGAGAATCTAATCATCTCGTTGTGGATGGGAGGCAGCTGATGGCAAAGAACAAATTGGAAACTGCTGAGCACTATGGCTTACTGACGGCCCAGATTATTTTAGGCTCTCCCACACACCTTAACATGAAAACATTCACGACAAGCAGTGTTGGATAAAACCAAAAACGGTAGAGTTTTAGTTAACCCCTTGTGGATCAAAGCCTCTGAGGTCTACAGAGCTTGATGAGGAAGCTCAGATGAACTGTGCTGCCCCTGGGATGGCATCAACCTAGAGGCTTTATGGTAGCATATGGGTTTTCTAATTCTTTTCAGAAACTTTAGTGGGTTCATTCACCAGTTGTGGCTGAGCAGAGCCCTGTGTGGTTCCTGTCCCATCCTACAATTTGAGAGGGTGGTGTCTTCTCAAAGTCAGGTGACTAGACAGAGATACTCTCAAAACCAGAACTGAAAACCCAGCACTCAGAGGAGCAAAATTACTGGAATTCTTTTACGTCTAACTCAACAGAGCAATCTGGGTATACATGCCACCCAAAGTGTGGGTAGTTGGAAACATCTGTGTATTTGATGGGACTTTTTTCTTTCCGATTTTCATTTCAGATGTCTGATCTATAGAGAAACAGGCTCAGCCTGTAGCTAAGTGTCTCCATCTGCCCTGTCTCTCATCAAAGACCTTGGTTTCCTTCCCATTGTTAGGGTATGTGCCCAGAACTTTTTCCATGAAGGCTTCATCAACAGGGTGGGAAATGAAATTAACTGCTAATTAGTAGCTGCATCTTTCCCTTTCCCACACCATTTCAGTGATGATGGTTCCCCACAACAACTTGAACCTAAACTTTGACTCCAGAGCCCGTGTACATACGCACAGCCCACCATCCCTCCCAGGACAATAACAGTGCAATTCTTCTCTTCACCCTGGGCCCATATCTACTTTCTACCTTTTTGATGAAATGTCAAAGCTAAAGAGTAACTGGAGTGTAGTTAGCAGCCCTCCTGCATGAAAAAATGCATGTCTTTATTCATGCACCTTAAACTGAGTGGGGACTAAACTGATCTCATAAGGAAATGCAGAGTGAGAGGCACAAGAAAGCCCATGGAGAAGAGCAGGCCTCCTACACTTTGTTACGGGAGAAATACAGGAAGGATGTGGCCCTTTCCTCATTCCTGGCAACTTTTGCAAATATTTTCAGCTTTATTTTAAGGAAAAAAAAAAAAGCGTTATTTGATCTCTACCCGCCACCTCTCCTTCACCCCCTTTCACATATGTACACAGAGTTTGGGAAACTAGAGCTAATTGTCTCAATTCTCCTCAGTCTGTATTGCCCCAGAAGCCTCACCCATGCGGTCTGCCTCCTGTGGGCCTGCACAGATGCCAGGACACAGTATCCCACTGGCTCCCGTGGACTCTGACCACACCCTTCCTCTTGGTGCCTGCCCAGGGTCCTTGTGTGTCACTGCCATCAAGTTGTGTCAGCCCAAAGAGCTAGAAAATAGCCTTGTATGGTCTTGGTGAGGTTTCCCTGTGGTGGAAGAAGCAGCAGATATAGTCAGAAGACCTTCTGCAGGGTTCTTATGCGAGCCTCTGGTCACCACTAGAGACTGAGCTGCACAGCCTTGATTGGGTCTGCAGGAGTAATGAACCAGCTGGTTACGCACAGGCACAAACTCTAGGCTCTAGCTTCATTTCTATGGAATCACTGTGAAGCTCCAAACCTCTTTTGGATCCTACAGTTCTTTCCAAATGATGGGGAACTTCATTTCCTGATTATCTGAGCCTTAAAAAAAGAAGAACATGTCAAGTTGGGGTTATTGCCTAAAAAAATTGCAAATAACTATGTAAGTATAGAGCAATGTGTGGAGAAATAAAGGAGAATCCTGAGGAGAACCTCAGTGAGTATTAACCGTTGGAAGATCACTAGACTTGAGCTCACCAGATGTGTGCTGCACTTTTAGCTTGGCTCCTCCCAGGCCGTGTGAACTTGAGCAAGTCATTGTCATCTCAGAGCTTTGATTCCTAGTCTGTTAAATAGGAAAAATGACAGCTACTTCCAGGGGATGCTGTGAATTAACTGTGGGAAGAATTAAGAAAGGTAAAGGATTAATGTGAAATAGCACAGTATTTCATACAGTCTGGTAGAGAGGAGGCTGGGGTTGACAAAGGATTTTTTCACAAGCTTTGCCTTCTGTTCTTAGACCCCTGTTTTGGGCAGCTGGAACCAGGTGAATGGAAGCTCAGTGCTGAACATTTTAGCTGCCTCATAAGACAGACAAGGAGAAAACCCAGCTGACATTTAGTGTAGTATCCACAGTCACTACAGGAATCCAGGAATGCAGGGCTGCTAAGCAGGAAGCTTATCTCTTCAGAGACAGACAGTTAGAGACTGAATATGTGAGCTGAGATCCTTTGGTGATCACACTGATGGAGAGGCTCTTCTCTAGAATTATTGTAAGGCGAGACGGCCTTGTTCATCTGCACGGGGCATGAGCAACAAAGTTCCCTTACCTTGTGCAAACAGTTACTGAGCACTACGTGTGAAACTACTGAGCAGAGTACTTTACATGAATTGTCTCATTAGGGCCTCACACGTGACCCTAAGCAGAAGGTCATTCCATCATTACCATTCTCAGTTAAGTAGCTTAACTGAAAAAAAAAAGCCATGATGACTTGAACCTAGACTTTTATGCCAGAACCTGTGCACTTACCTACAGCCCACCACCCGTCCCAGGACAATAACAATGCAATTCCTCTCTTCACCCAGGGCCCATACCTACTTTCTCCTTGGACCAAAGGGACACTATTGCTTTTCCATGAAATGCCAAAGGTAAACAGGAACCGAAGTGTAATTAAGCAGCCCTCCCCCATGAAAATGCTTACTTTTTCTCCAATTCATTTCTACTTTCTGTGTGTTGACTGTGGTTTCTACAAGCAACAAGTCAGGGTCACCACCCAGCAGAAATCCAGCCCACCCAGTGCTTGATGTACGGCTAGGAAGAATAAAAACATGGGAAATGTGTTGTTCTTCCAGCATGTGGTGGATCTTGCTCTTTGAGCAGCTGTGCCCTTTCAATAAGCTCTTTAAGTAACTCTCTGAAGACACAGAAAAAGGAAGGGCCTAAGGAGTTTTAAAAGGAGCCCTGGTGATGCAACGGTTAAGTGCTTGGCTGCTAACAGAAAGGCTGGCGGTTCGAACATTCCCAGGAACTCTGCAGGAGAAAGGCCTAGTGATCTGTTCCCATAAAGACTGCACCCTAGGAAACCCTATGGGGCGGTTCTACTCTATCCCATGGGGCTGCTATGAGTCAGAATTGATTCAGTGGTACCTAACAATTACAACAATAGCAAGGACTTTTAAATGTAACAGACAAGTTAAAGTAAAAAAGGCCATATAGAATTCTACTGCCAGAGATTCAGACCCACAGCATTCATTGTCCCACCTTGTATGTGCCTCATTTAGCAGGCATTTACAGTGATGAGTGTTGATTGTCAAGATAATATTGTACACTGTGTGCCAGATTCCTTTTCCAGTTCCCTCCAGGAAAAAAAAAAAAAAAAACTCCTACACTCTGGGATAATTACCAGGGTTGCTATATCTCCAAGTCATCAGGGAGTGTCCAGAATTGAACCACCTTTATTGAAAAGTTACATCGATTCAATATATAGTAATACAGGCAAAAATAATTAAGGCTTTGCTAGCTGTGTAAGACCTTAATCCAGATCTCACAAACATTCAATAAAGGCTGTGTGGGCAGGGAAATAGACAGCTGACAATTCAGCCCGAGAGGACTAGCTGGAGTGGGGAAAAGGGGCAGAGGGATGAGAGAGACACGGCTGTGGGGAGTAGGGGGACTTGGGGCCATTGGCTTGTAACTAGCACTCAGCAAAATGCTTCTACGATGTTTAATAAGCCCCTAGATGAGATGTGGACAATACAACTCAAAGTATCTAATTCCAGATAGGGTTTGAACTTTTGATTCAAGGAAAATATGCTGACAATTTCCAAGAACATGGAAATTCTCTTAGTTCATCATCTGACAGCCGTGGCCAGAGGACTGCGTTATGCTGTGTGATTTTCCCATGTTGTGCTGGTGTCGGCGGAAGCCTTGGCTGTGATTCCACATTGTCACAGGTGGAATACAGTCCTTTCCTCACTCCTGAAGACTCCGGCAAATATTTTCAGCTTTCCTTTAAGGAAAAAAAAAAAAAAAAAAGGTGTTACTTGATCTCCACCTGCCTCCCCTGTCCCCTCACACTTACACTGAGTTTGGGAAATTAGAGCTGATTGTCTCAAGATCTCCTCAGTCGGCAATGCCCAGGGAGTCTCCCTGTGGAATAAGCATTGTCCACATCCTTCTGAGTAGCTGAGGGTGCACTGGACGCTGTACCAGGATGGGGAATGAGGAGTGGGGATTGGGATGACTCCCAAATGAGGGAACAGCATTCATTAGTGAATGAACATGGCATAATAGCAGTGAGCACCAAAGGAAGATGAGTCACTTAAAACAAACAGCTAATCGATTTAGGCTAGCCTGGATAGAACCCTAGGATAGATACAGAGTGTGATTTGCTGTAAATGGTGCCTAGTAACTGAACAGGCTCAGCAGCTGAAGTTTTCTTTCCTCTCCTAACTGATTTGGAACGATAGAATTTGGAAGGTGTTTTAGTCTAATAATAAAAAAATATATCACACATCAGTTACAATTTAGTTTACATCTACGATCACACTTATAACAACTTGTTAATATAAAACAAAACAAAACAACTCTTGATTTCCCATGCAAAACTCTGCCAACAAGCTTTGGATTTCAGTGATTAAATAAGGCTTCAGTGCCTCTAATAGGCTGCCTGCTGGACCAAAAAAAAAAACCTGGGGAAAATTGGTTTGAATGTCAACTGAGGGCTCCATCTCCCTGGATTGTATCAGCTGTCATTTTCATCCCTTGCCCCTCTCTCTGTGTTATCTGCTTGAATGCGAACCATCTTCAACTCTCATTCCTGTGCCACTCTTTCCTTGCAGCCATGACCGGCCTTGTCGTACCACCGATGTAAAGAAGAGGAAGAACTGCTTTCTTATAGCACAAAACTACTTATTCTGATGGACCAATACTGAGTAAAGCACTATGAGCTCTTTGGGAGAGCTGTGCCTCCAAATGAACATGACGAACAGATTTGCGTATGCAAGGAGCCTGCATCTTACTTGGTCTCACCTTTCTCCCGTAGCTGTGATGGTGACTACACAAACTGACCTTCTTGTGGACAAGGACAAAAGATGTCGTTGACATGGTCAGTGTGCTAAGAGCAGAAATGCCATTCTTTGTTATGAACATTATGAAAACCACCTTCCTATGTTTGTAAAATATTTAAGAAAAAAAATTGGCAAACAATTCATGCTTAATATTTTGGATACTATTTGTTTTTCTTTGTAGGAAAAAAAAGTTGAAAGTTTCTATTTTCTATGAAGCCTTTCAGATACCAATTTAGTTTATGCAGAAAAAAAAAATTTGAACAAAACAGGGTACCAGCATGGAAGACTTTCTTAAAACAAAACCTGAATTGAATGATGAGATGTCGTTGTGTGTGTTTGCTTATAGTTTAATCTCTTTAAAAAAAAAAAAAAAAGGGAAAAATTTTAAAATGTTTTACAATTATTTAAATAAATAAATGTGTAACTTATTGTAAGTAGAGGTAGAAATTAAGACCTTTTTTGGAAGAGAGGGGAATTTCTCTTCCTAATGTAAAATGAAAATGATGCAAACGTAGTAACAAGTTAAAAAGGTGTGTGATTATTACTGCAGTTATTTACTAGACTCATATCCCCCATTCTAAATTCCCTTCTTTTTCCATTATTTTATTGACTCATGGGCAAGAACTTAATCTAGAGTCCTGCAGAACAACCCAATACGGAAACAAAATCTCAACATGCACATACACTAATAATACTCAAACCCGTCAACTCATTCCCAGCTCCATCTGCTTTCTGAGGAGTCTACATGGCCTTTTTGGTACTCACTCTTTGTGAATATATTTTTTGAAATTTATATTAGCTTTCAACATTCTCCCCTAAGCAGTGCAGAAAATTCCCATGTTTTAGTGTGTCCCAGGCCTTTAGCATCCCAGGGAAACAAGTGTCACCGCTTAAGGAAGACCCAAAGCCACATAACATACTGAACCATGGGGCCCCTTTAGAAATTTCCTTGCAGAGCTACCCACTCCCTCCTCTTTGGTTGCCTATTTCAGCATGAAGGTATAAACCCCACAGAGCTGTAGAAACAGGGTTTGAAAAAGATGACTTCGGCTCTTTCGGACTCTTAAGGATCAATCTTAGAATGGCCAAGTCCTTTTCTCTCTCTGTAAATTTCCCCTTTCATGGCATTAAACTCTCTTGGGGGGAAAAAAAAGTATCCAATTAACAACTTGTTGGAGTGGGGTGTGAAGACAGGAAGAGGAATGTTAAAAGCACTAAATCACTCTCCTAATGGTTAAAGAAATGGAAATCCAGATTCTTGTTAGATTCTAAGATTAGGGGTTCTGTTCCAAGCAGCATAGGTGTCCAGCCCTCAGATGGGCTCCCGAGAGTTCTGTGACTAGCTCTTAGGGAGGAAAACCTTGCAGTAGCTTCTAACAGGGGCTGATTCTTCCAGAGGTGTATTTGAAAATCTATGTGATCCTGGAGATGCACTCAGGCTGATTTGGATTGCCAATGAGGATGGCATATTTTCCCAGGCCAGGGCTCTCCTTGTTGACTCATTGGCACCACGATATAGACTACATGGACTTCAGTTTGGGGTTCTTGGTGGGGTTCCAGCATTAGAAATTGATGCAGCTCTTATGGAAAACATCTTTAGTGATTCTGAGCCAATGTTAGATGACTTCATAAATTCTGCATCCCTTTTCTTTTCCCGCTGGATACATCCCCACACCTACCCAAACCCCAACTGTCTTATTTGCCTTTAATCCATTCTGAAATTACCCAGTGTGACCCAAATATTATTTCTATGCACATGAGAATCCAAGGTTTTGGAAACCTGGCATGCTTATAACTACTGCTGACAATCCCTCACAGTCAGGGTTTAAAGCGCCAAAATACACGGAAACACATGAGAGAAAGTTCCCCAGTGAAAAATCTTATGGGAGGGGAATAGCATGTGGAATACAAACATTACCGTCCAAAAATGAAGGCAGAACAAAATTAAGCATGTTTAGACCTGGATTTGAGCCAATCCAACATAAGGAAATGTTTTTTTAAGTAGCATTGCTTTTAGAATCTGTGAATTTTGCTCTTGCATGAAGATGAGTGCAGTACTGTCTTCAAAATGATCGTAGAATTTGTTGGTAGCTTTACACCGAAAAATGTGTGTAACTAAATAACAGACATCCTTGACAATTCAGCTAGAACCTTGGCAGCAACAGATCTATTTAATTGTACAAATGTGTGTAAGGATTATTTTTAGTGTAATAATAAATTAAAAACAAACTTACTCTGTCCTCTTTAGTCATTCCTGTTGAATCATCCCAGTCCCAGGTTATTTTTTGTGCCACTTGGAATAAAAAAAAATAGGTAACTACAAATTCTATCCTATCTTTGTAAGAGGAGCTGTGTAAGATTTTTCATGTAAAGGGATGACTTACTTCGTTATTTATCTCATTTTTTTGTTATAGCATCATAATTCTCCCCAGTTTTTCTTTGCACATTTCAATATGCATGGTTTAAAGCCATTATCCTCTCTACCTTTTGTACAGTAAAGTCTCATGTTCAAACTGTATAGTTTCATTTTATCGTTTTTGCTTTGTCGGTTATATACAGTATAAAGTTGCTATGCACAGAGCTTTTTGTAAAGACAGCTTTTTTTTGTTTACTGTTTTTAATGGTCTTACTTATGAAAGAATATCTTGTTTGTAAAATGAATATGTCTACTTCAGTTTTAAACTTTAAATTATCCTAACAAAAAATAAAATTTTTGTACTGTAAAAATGGTTAGAATTTTGGTGGATTTTTTTCTGTGCGTCGGTGTTTTTAGTGGAAGAAATTTAGTTTGGGATTTGTTTTTCTTAACTTTGGGCACCTTTCTCATAACTGCTGGTCCCTGAACTTTGGTTGAGGAAATTTTACTACAGTTTTTACTTACATGGAAAGTGTACTGAGGCACTCGCTTGGAGAAAAGAATATGTAAGATTTCAGGACATTTGTCCCATATGTATTTATCTTTATATCCATCTGATCAAATTCCCTCATAAAAAAACTATTGGATTTCGGGGGTATGGAATTCTTGAGGTAGGTGGGCAGTCTGCTTAGATTTGAAACTGCTTGCTGAACACTCTATCTTGACACCAGACACTAGGTGAAGAATTGAACGGTGAGAATACAAAGACTTCGTGCCTATTCTTAAGCCATGGGAAGGGAGACAGGACACGTGCCCATAGAAAGAAAAAAACATTGAAGATAGCTTGTATAAGAAGATGGAAGGATTGTAGAAGTTTCAAGAAGATGGAGATCACAAAAGGTTGGAGTGGCCTGAGAAGACTTAGTGTGGGAGACAGAGTTGGACCAAGCCTCAAGAGACTAGATAGGAATTTTGCAGGATGGTGGCAAGCACTCCAGATGGAAAGGGCAACATGAACAAAGACATATAAAGGAAATTCATTATGCACATTTAGGGGAACTTGACCCTAAAAATGATTCTCAAGCTTAATATTCACGAGTATATTTATAACTGAATTATCTCATTTATCTCTCTGAGGACACAGATATCTTCAATCCACATAAATTGTTGCCTTCTTTGCATAAGTGGGTGAGATGCTATCTCTAAACACTAAACTGAGAAAGCCACTCTATTTTAGCTTTCCTAAACCACGGGTTTTCTTAACAAACATAAGAAACTCAAAATGAGGTCGGGGGAAGGAGTGAGAGAAAAGAGACCTCTTCTGGCTGGTAGCTTCTTGGGTAGGTTACTTTGCCCCTGGACCCTGAATCTTAGCCTATGCAGATCCTTGGGATGCTCAGATGTAATTCCAGAACCAAAACCTGGGCCTTTTAGGGGAATGTACATTCCATTCATGTTCCAGGTGACACTTAACTTGCTGATCATACACTTGAATCTCAAAGATCTTATAGTGTATTTCTCAAACTTCAAGAAGTACAAAGTGGCCATCGCTCATTGGCGATTGAGGAGATTCAAAGCTTTAAGAGTTAGGCAGAGAGTAGGTCCTAAAGTGCCTCATTCACCAAACCAAAGAGTTTAGACTAGCCTCCCTCTGAGATGCTCTTCCCCTGAATCTTAAATGGCTGGTGCTTTCTCATCCCTCAGACCTTGGTTTAAATATCATATACTCAGGGATGCCTTTCCTGACCCCTGGCTATGCAAGTTCCTTACTTATTCTCTTTAATTGAACTTGGTGCCTTTATCATAATTCGCATTCATTTGTTTATTTTCTTGCTGGTTGTCTGCTCCACACTAGACTGAAGGCTCCATAAGGACAGGGACCAAATCTGTCTCAGCACCGTATGTGGAGCACTGAGCTCAGGTGCTCAACAAATGCTTGTTGAATGAGCAGACTAAATTCTCATTCCCAGAGGCAGATCTACATAGTCATGTGGGAGAGGTAGCTGATCTGTCACAAATGATAAGAAATATCATCACTTAGGGAATCCACTCCTTAGGGACTATCTTGTCAGTCAACCAATTAAAAAAAATATGTATGTATCTATCCTATAGGGTCGCTATGAGTCGGAATCAACTCGACAGCACTGGGCATATGGTATGTCTATAATGTAATGGGGCTGGTTGTTTAACAAACATAACCCGTTGCTGTTGAGTCGATTCCGACTCACAGTGACCCTATAGGACAGAGTGGAACTGCCCCATAGGGTTTCCAAGGAGCACCTGCTGGATTCAAACTGCCAGCCTTTTGGTTAGCAGTCATAGGTCTTAACCACTACACCACCAGGGTTTCCTTAACAAACATAGGAAACTTAAAATGAAGTCGGGGGAAGCAGTGAGGGAGAAGAGACCTCTTCTGGCTTGTAGCTTCTTGGGTAGGTTGCTTTGCCCCTGGACCCTGAACCTTATCCTATGTAGATCCTTGGGATGCTCAGATGTAATTCCAGAACCAAAACCTGGGCCTTTTAGGGGAATGTATTTCCATTCATGTTCCAGGCGACACTTAACTTACTAATCACACACTTGAATATCAAAGAGCTTATAGTGTATTCCTCAAACTTCAAGAAGTACAAAGTGACCATCACTCATCAGAGAGTGAGGAGATTCAAAGCTTTAAGAGTTAGGCAGAGAGTAGGTCCTAAAGGGCCTTGTTCACCAAGCCAAAGAGTTTAGACTCTATAGTGCAGGACTATACTATAGGTAATGGAAAGCTTTTAAAGGAACTTATATATTTTTTTTGTTTTTTATGTCAAGGCTCATAGTGGAGCCCTGGTGGCATAGCATTTAAGACCTTGGCTGCTAACCATCAGCTGCTCCTTGGAAGCTTTATAGGGCAGTTCTACTCTGCCTATAGCATTGCTATGAGTTGGAATTAATTTGACGGCAATGGGTTTTTTAGTTTTATATCAAGGAGTGATATGATCAACTTTATTTTTAGAAAAATTACAGTGATTATAGTGTGGATCGTGGCAACCCCATGTATGCAGAGTAGAACTGTTCCATAGAGTTTTCAAGGTTGTGACCTTTTGGAAGCAGATCTCCAGTCCTGTGAGTAAGTTTGAACCCCTGATCTTCCGGCTAGTAGTGGAGCACTTAACTATTTTCACCACCCAGGGACTCACATGGGGTCACGGTAAGAATTGTTTAGACAGCAACTAACAACAACACAGCATGAATTCTAGATTAGAGAGAGCAAATACTAGAGGCAAGGAGACAATTGCCAGGACAAAGAGAGAGCTGACTCTACCAGTGTTCTGGACCATTGTTTACAACTAGAATCCATTCAGAATGGTGAACGTCTATGCCACGCCAGTTGTTAAATGTTTTAAAATGACTTCTGCAATTAGGAGGCTATTATAATGGTTCAGACAAGAATGATTCATACCTGAACTAAGGTCAGTACAATAGAGACGGAGACTAGAGGAAAGATATAAGAGAAATCTTTACAGTTTGCCAAGACTTATTGACTGATTAGATATGGGAATGAGAGAGATGAAACTAGGACAACTGCCAGTTTTCTATTAGATAACTGGATTTTGTGATGTTATTAACTGAAGTAGGGAATACATAGAGTATGTTGGGGGAATGGAAAGAGATACTGATATCAATCTCGGGCACAACTGCTACAGTTTCTCTTTTCCCTTCTTGATTAGCTGAAAATCGTCTTTTAGAAGTTTTTTCAAGAAGGACTCAGGAGGACTATACTCCTTGGTTGATATGTGTTAAAAAAAAAATGGCCGCTGCTGGATTTATATTTGAATGGCTGTTTGGTTGGGTATAAAATTTCTGTGGTTATACTTTCTTTCTTGGAGGACTTTGTAGGAGTATTTTCGCTATCTTCTAGTGTTGAAACTTTCTGGGAGATGTCTAAAGCCATATCTCTTTTTCTCACTCCTCTTTTTTTTACCCTATTATAAGTAAGGAAATCTTATAATTTGTTCTCTAAATCATGAGATTTTTGAGAGTGAAAAAAGGCACAATAAATAATTATGCCTGGAAAAGAGATGCAAACTGGAACTATGGCATGGTCATCTTACTTATAAATGACTTGATCTTTTTGTCTGCCTGACCAAAGGAGTCTTTCTTTGTATCTGAAGTCTAATAACTTTACTAGGACGTGTCTTGGTGTTGATTGTTCTGTGTCATTTTTTTCCCTGGGATGCACTCACTGTTCCATTTCAATGAGTAGGTACAAGCCTTCTTTTATTTCCAGAAACTTTTCTTGAATTTTAACATTAAAATGTATTTTCTGTTTCTCCAATTTGACTCTTCTTGATGGAGACACCAGTTATGCATATGTTGGGCCTCTAGTCTCCATTCAATTTATCAAATTTTCTCTAACTACTCTTAACTCAGTATACTTGCATGCCTTCTTTTCTCACTTTTCTTTTATGTTCCTTCTAGTGTGGTCTTACTTTTCCAGATAGTTTTGTTTTTCTCTTTCATTTCTTTCATAAGCTGTGTGAAGTAATGTCCTGTTTCTTTCCACTGTATTGCTTATTTTCCCTGAGTTATTGAATCTCTGCTTTGAGCTATTGTTTTATAAACAAATTTTTTGCTTTATTATTATTATGGAAATAAGCTTGATCAGAATTACCATCTTCTCTACAACAACTTATTTTCTGGTGCTCTTCATCTATCATTTGTTTTCCTTTTCTTTTTTTCCTCATAGTACACTCACATGTATAGGTAGATAGATGATAGATGGACGGACAGACAGATAGATAGGTAGATAGATAGATATCATATTTTGATAACTTTCTGATAATACTCGTCTTTGATTAAGGTGAATTTTTCCTTGATAAGCTATTTGTTGGAATCTTGAGAAGGGAGGGTCCAAGGCCATGTACTGGGTTAGCAGTAACTATTATTTCAGAGTTGTGTGCATGTGTGAATGAGAGTGAGACTTTCAGTTTTTGTTTATTGGGCAAAATAAATCAGTATTTGTGCAATTGCTCACCACTAATTGCAATGCAGACTACTCTTCCTCACCACCTGACTAGTTCTTACAAATATGGCATGTTTGGGTAATTCCCTCATTTAGCACTGCCTACTGTGCTTCATCTCTCTGCCAAATTGGGTATAGAGGTATGCCTGTAATCAGCCTATATGCTCCTTCCAAGTGTTTCAAACAAGAAACTGTTGGTTTTGACCCTCATGATAGTTGCATTGTGACTGTGTCTTATATTAGCAGCTGAAGTATCCTTTTTCAGTCTTTACATATCCCTGTTTGATTTTCACTGCCATTGCCAGTCCTTCCTCATAATTGCAATTTTGGGCAAATTATTCTCCTCGTTTCATCAAAGATGAAATTCACACCTCTCTTTCTCATTTCCTTATTTTCTTTTGAGTAATTTTGATAGGCAATTGATGTAAAAGGTGTTATAATAGCATTTCAACCTGATGTCTTCACACTCTATGTTAAAACCAGTTGCCCTTGGGGTACCCCATGTGCGTCAGAGTAGAACTGTGCTCCATTGGGTATTTAATGGTTGATTTTTTAAAAAAATAGATTACCAGGTCTTTCTTCTGAGGCACCTTTGGGTGGACTACAATGTACAACCTCTCTGTTAGCAGCCAAATGTGTTAATCATTCGCACCATTCTGGGTGTGTTAATCTAGTGCTGTTATAACAGAAATATATACCACGAGTGGATGGCTTTAACAAATAGAAATTTATTGTCTCAGCCTAGTAGGTTACAAGTCCAAATTCAGGGCTTTGGCTCCAGGGGAAGGCTTTCTCTCTCTGTCTGCTCTGGAGGAAGGTCCTTGTCCTCAATCTTCCCCTGGTCGAGGAGCTTCTCAGGCACAGGAATCCTGTGTCCAAAGGACACGCTCTGCTCCTGGTGCTGCTTTCTTGGTGGTATAGGTCCCCAGCTTTCTGCTTGCTTCTCTTTTGATTCAGGCCATACCCCAGAGAAACTCCCTTCACACTGGATTAGGGAGGTAACTGAGTAAGGGTGGTGTTACAATTCCACCCTAATCCTCTTAACATAAAATTACAATCACAAAATGGAGGACAACCACACAATACTGGAAATCATGGCCTAACCAAGTTGTCACATATTTTGGGGGGGGGGACACAATTAAATCCACAACACTGGGACTACACTCTCTACATTGCACTACGCTAATTCAAGAAAAAAGTAGAGCTACATAGTGCTATGAGGCCCATTCTACCACCATCTATCAATTTACCTTTGACTTTGTAGATTACGATTGATAACTCACTTGATGGGGCAGTTCAAAGGCTACATTCTTTGCTTTCCCAAGTGGATTCTGCCAAATACAAACAATAAGCTATTGGTAATTCCCAAAACAACAAATAAAAGTGACTGTCCAGCTGGAATTTGTTTCAATGAATAACACACAAAAAAGGGCCATTGGCTGACCTTGGAAATCTGTTGATTTGGCACAGGAACTATCAGAGCACCGGTAGTGTTGAAGGGGTTGTTTTCTTTATTCCCTTACAGCTGATCCCATATTGAACAGGAAAACCCTATTTTCCATAAGTCATATGCACAGAAGACAGTATGGTAAAATGGAAATAACTAGGATTCAGAGATGTGAGTTCAAATTCAGATTTGACCATCCTTAGCTATATAATCTTCAATAAATTACTGCATTAAACCTTAGTCTTCTCAAATGCAAAACAAGAGTGATATATTGTAGTCATTATTAAGATTAAATAATAAAAAAAAGTAACTTAGAGAATGCATACTCCATGAGAATTAAGTTTTTTTGTTGTTGTTGTTGTTCATTTATTTGTTTGGTCTGTTTACCTCATTGGAGTCCCTGGGTGGTGCAAACAGTTAACTCACTTGGCTGCTAACTGAAAGGTTGGAAGTTCAAGTCTACTCAGGGCTGCCTCACAAGAACGACCTGGCAATCTACATCTGAAAAATTAGCCACTGAAAATCCTACGGAGCAAAGTTCTACTCTGACACACATGGGATAGCCATGAGTCAGAGTTGACTCAACTGCAGTTGGGTATTTTGTGGGTAAGAAAGTGAACAGCAGCAGGGCCATTATTTGGCCATCGACACCCTTTGATCTGACAGTAAAAATTAGGATAGAGACACAGGCCCCAGGCCCAGGAAAGTTCTCCAGCACTCAGTGTTCTTGGAAGTGAGTGGTGTACCCAGAAGAAGCCACAGTCCTAGTTCTTTGTAAGTGATAATAAAAAAGAGCAAAAGAAGTGTCCTAACTGCCAGTCTATGTTTTCTTCTATTAAAAGTTAATGAGAATTTTTATCATAGGCCAGAACATCTGATGTATCATGGATATGACTTTTGAAGACAAAGCAAGCATTGTTTTTAATTCCAGGTTTTCACAAGTCCAAGGGTTTGAATCCATAAAAAATTGCTTTTAAAACAGGGATGATATCAGAATAACTTATAATTCAAAGTCAAATATTTATCATTTCTGAACTAAGCAAGAACAAAATAGTTGCACAGAACCTCAAATGCTCAAAGATTGGAGTTATATAAATTTGAAAAACTCTGGTCAGTAAATACTAATACTATTTCTTATCGATGACAATAATAATGATGATGACTACCACAGTGAAGGTGCTAAACTTCCATTCTATGCACTGTGGAGTAGCAGAAAGAGTGTGAGCATTGGAAGCCAGCAGACCTGAGTTCAAATCCCACCTCCACCCCTTACTATAACTCTATGCCCCCCCCAATTCCCATTGAGTCAATTCCGACTCATAGTGACCCTACAGGACGGAATAGAGTTACCCCGCAGGGTTTCCAAGGGGAGCCTGGTGGATTTGCACTGCCGACCTTTTGGATAGCAACTGTAGCTCTTAACAACTATGACGCCAGGGTTTCCAACTGTGTGACCATCAGTAAATTATTTTTCTGAACTGCAATTTCTCCATCTGTAAAGTGCTGATAAGGAGACCTTTATGCAAAGATTCTTGTGAGGTTTAAAGAAAATAATGATGTGAAAGTGACAGACATAGTAAGTGTTCAGCCCTACACATTTTTATTTCCCCTTAGCCTTGAATGAAATGAACACGTGTTTATCTGGAAACCTACCCATCATTCTTTCTTTACAACTCCTCCCTGGCAGGACTAAAGAGAGGATTATTAATTAGTCAGTGTTCATGAAACACTTAGAAGATGTAAGTACTGGGTATGGAACAGCACTATTTACCTCACGATACAGGAGTTGGCTGCTTCTTCAAGTGGATCTACTTACAATGTAAGGAAGTCCTGATAGATGTGTTTCTGTCATTCTAAAATCAATGGGGAGTCTTTGAAAAAACTGTATGTCTGCCTGCCATGCTACATCAGGTCCTTTGCAGTAGGCAGGCATTTCTGGAGATGCAATATCATGAATAATCCTATCATAGCCATGGCAATGAGAAGCCAAGGAAGAGATATCAAAAGTTTACCTAATTGAGGTCTACAAAAAAAAAGAACAAAAACAAAAAACCCAAATTCATTGCCATTGAGTCAATTCTGACTCATAGCGACCCTATAGGACAGAGTAGAACTGCCCCATAGAGTTTCCAAGGAGCGCCTGGTGGATTTGAACTGCCAACTTTTGGTTAGCAGCCAGAGCACATGGTAACTGTTAACCACTACTCCACCAAGGTTTCTGAAATCTACAAATAACCCCAAATTTCCTTTAGCAACAACTATTACTAGCAAGAAGGTATCTGACCCTATTTTGGTTTCACACTGTCTCCTTGTGCAGACCTTGGGATGAGGAACAGAAAAAGAATATAAATTCCACACTGATAAAAGCGGTATTGCTCAAGTTAGGGTTCACAGATCCCTGGGAAAGAAGTGTGATGTCCTGGAGCAGGAGTTGGGAGTTATAGATCTACAACACTGATCTCCAATATCTGGCACTCCTCTGCTTCTGGTCACATGAGAAGATTGCACTTCCCCATATTGTTTCAATATCATTCATTTTGCTGTAAATTCATGTTAATATTGAATTTATTGATCTTATAGTTTTGTTTGTTGTTTTATCTTATGAATTGTTTTTAAAACAAGCATATATAAATGCACAAGGAACTTAATCTTAAATTATACTTCTGTGAAAATTTTAATATAATTATAACATAGTAAATAATTTCAGAAACACTGTAGGCTTTTAAGTATTTTTTCTTAATTCATATGTTACTCAAATTTGACAAGCACTGGACTATAGGAATGAGAGAGGAGGAAAAGTCTTACTAATCTACAAACTGGGTCATCATTCCTTAAATAATCAAGACTTGGCTAAATGTTAATTTCTATATTCTGTAGTTCAGCATCAATAAATCTCCATGTATTGTTCCAGTATTTCATTTTGCCTCTGAATTATGTTCATCTCCATAAATCCCAGCCAAGGGCCTATTGAATAATTGTCCCCACATGTAACATTTTCCTAGCTATGTTTTCTTTTCCTTGGTCACATGCAATACAGAAATATTCTTGTAATTATTAGCAGAACCACCTGGTAACTGTACCGTATCCTCTCAATAATATGACACATTGAGTATATTATTTGGTAGAACTCAAGATCATCTTTGATGCTATCTAAGAAAAATTAGTTACAACAATGACCTCATGTAGCACAGGCTTACCTCTAACCAAGGTGATCATATTTTGTAAGCCAACAATCAGAACTTGTGACTTGACTAAAATAAATATATCTGAAATCTCAATTGTCCTGGAAAATCCAGAACATAGAGAGCTCTGTGGCATAAGCCATAAAAATCACCTACTAAGTGATACTCCAGTGCCTTCACTTATTTTTGAGAATTTAAAACAATCACTTTCCTCCATTGTCCTTGTATCTGTACAGGCAGGCTGAGGCCCAAGAATTTATCACTTCCGTCTATTCCATGAGCGTACAAGAAATGAACACAAAAATCAAACCAGCTCGTCTGGAAAACTCACCCTTGGCTTTGCAGGGAAACCAGCAAGAAATCTCTTCCTGTTTAAGCCTTTTAAAAAACCAGCCCTTTCTCCAGGCTTAGTAGGGTCGCATATTGATGGTGGAATAGGTAGTGTTCCCAGGGCTTGGGGAAAAACTCATGTGTCAGACTAAAAAAAAAAAATTGTTGTGTTAAATCACATTTTACCTGCACAAGGCCCCAAGTTTGTGAGCCTATGCTAATTTGCATGGCTGTCTTCCACACTGGTTGCATTCTCTTTCCTTTTTTTAAAGTAGGACTATCAGAGAGTGGAAGAAGAGATAAAACAAAGGGAGAGTATGGCGTGTATTTATTTGGTCTTAAAACAAGGAACAGCAGAAGGATTTCCTAGCATGGCAGTCCATGTTGGCGTGGAACTGAGTACCGTGCTGAAGAAAAGTTCAGTTAAGTAAATTCTCAGAGGCCTTAGGCAGGGGAAGGAGAAGTCAAAGAGAAATATGAACTAGCACCAAGATTCTATCCTGTAGGACTTATTTTAATGGGGCAAGGTAAGAGGAGCTGTTCCTTTGTGAGAACACAGGAGACATGATTGATGGCATCAACTTCTGGGAAATGACAGCAGAACATGGAGCCTCACATTGACATTCATCAGAGTGGCCAAGGAGAAGGAGCTTGTGGCAGAGGCAGCAGCTGGAGGAGGCAGGGAAGAAGCAAAGGAGACACAGTGCCTCAGGCAAAGTGCTCCAGGTCCCTCATATAAGCACTGTGCTGCTTTCTGCCTAGTAGAAGACTGCATTGCCAAGAGAAAGAATAGAGGGAATAAATCAGGGAAGGATGCTTTTCCTAACATGTTTTAACCTAGTTTTCTAAAACTCAAGGACTTCAACAATGGTAACATAGAAAACCACATAAAGACCCTAGTGTCCTCAAGGAAAGGTAGCCAGGTGGCACAAAGAGTTTGTACTCCAATACTAACCTAGAGGTTGGCAGTTTGACCCCACCCAGAAGCACCGCAGAAGAAAGGCCTGGTGAACTGTTTCCACAAAGATTACAGCCTAGGAAACCTGGTAGAGCAGTTCTACTGTATAACATGTGGGGTTGCCATGAGTCAGAATCAGACTTGACAGGAATGGGTTTTTTTTTTTTTTCCCCCTCAAGGAATGGCGGTACTGCCAGGTGAAACTCTCTGTTGATTTCCATTCCCCAGTCAAGTTCCCTGTATTTAAGACCATCACAGGTATTTCTTCACTCAGGCAAGGTTTGTTGTTATTGTTGTTAGGTGCTGCCAAGTCAGTTCCAACTCATAGTGACCCCTGATGCACAACAGAATAAAACACTGCCTGGTCCTGTGCCATTCTCACTTAGTTGCTATGTTTGAGCCTATTGTTGCAGCCGCCGTGTCAATCCATCTGGTCGAGAGTCTTCTTTTTTGCTGATCCTCTCCCTTACCAAAAATGATGTCCCTCTTCAGGGACCGATCCCTCCTGATAACATCACCAAAGTACATGAGATGAAGTCTCGCCATCCTCGCTTCTAAGGATCACTCTGGCTATACTTCTTCCAGGACAAACTTATTCATTCTTCTGCCAGTCCATGGTATATGCAATATTCTTCGCCAACACCATAACTTGAAGGCACCAATGTTTCTTCTATCTTCCTTATTCATAGTCCAGCTTATGTATGCATAAGAGGCAATTGAAAATATCATGGCTTGGGTCAAGCGCACTCTAGACCTCAAAGTGATATCTTTGCTTTTCAACACTTAAAAGGGTTCCTTTGCAGCAGATTTGTCCAATGCAATATGTCATTCTAGTCCTTGACTGCTGCTTCCATGGGCGTTGATTGTTCATTCAAGTAAAATGAAATTCTGACAACTTCAATATTGTCTCCATTCGTCCTGATGTTGCTTATTGTTCTAGTTGTGAGCATTTTTGTTTTCTTTATGTTGAGGTGAAAGCCATACTGAAAGCTGTAGTCTTTCATTTTCATCAGTAAGTGCTTCAAGCTCTCTTAGGTTTCAGCTAGCAAGGTTGTGTCATCCGCATATCACATAACAGGTTGTTAATGAGTCTTCCACCAATTCTGATAACACAGTCTTCTTCATATAGTCCAGCTTCTCAGATTATTTGCTCAGCGTACAGGCTGAATAAGTATGGTGAAAGAATACAACTCTGATGCACACCTTTCCTGATTTTAAAGCATGCAAGTATTCCCTTGTTCTGTTGGAATGACTGCCTCTTGATCTATGTACAGGTTCCACATGAGCAGATTTAAGTGTTCTGGAATTCCCATTCTTAGCGATGTTATCCATAATTTGCTATGATCCACACAGTCAAATGCCTTTGCATAGTCGGTAAAACACAGGTAAACTTCCCTCTGGTAGTGTCTGCTTTCAACCAGGATCCATCTGACATCAGCAATGATATCCCCTGTTCCACGTCCTCTTCTGAATCTGGCTTGGATTTCTGGCAGCTCCCTCGATGTACTGCTGCAACCATTTTTGAATTATCTTCAGCAAAATCTTACTTGCTTGTGATATGAATGATATTGTTTGGTAATTTTTGCATTCCATTGGGTCACCTTTCTTTGGAATGAGCACAAATATGGATCTCATCCAGTCAGTTGGCCAGGTAGCTCTCTTCCAAATTTCTTGGCGCATATGAGTGAGTGCTTGCAGTGCTGCATCCATTTGTTGAAATATCAATTGGTATTTTATCAATTTCTGGAGACTCGTGTTTCACCACACCTTCAGTGAAGCTGGCACTGCTTCCTTCAGGTTCTTGATTATATGCTCCCTCCTGAAATTGTTGAATGCTGACAAATTATTTTTGGTACAGTGACTCTTGTTATTCATTCCATCTTTTTTTTATGCTTCCCGTGTTGTTCAATATTTTCCCCATCCCAGAAAAAAACCCAGTGCTGTCGAGTCGATTCCGACTCATAGCGACCCTATAGGACAGAGTAGAACTGCCCCACAGAGTTTCCAAGGAGCGCCTGGTGGATTCGAACTGCCAATCCTTTGGTTAGCAGCCATAGCACTTAGCCCATCCCAAAACCCCCCATTGCCGTCGAGTCAATTCCGACTCATAGCGACCCTATAGAATCTTTCAATTCTGCAATTCAAGACTTCAATTTTTTCTTCAGTTCTTTCAGCTTGAAAAATGCCAGTGTGTTCTTCCCTTCTGGTTTTCTAATTCCAGGTCTTTGCACATCTTATTATAATACTTTGCTTCAGCTTTTTTGCTTCATCATTTCTTCCATTCATTTTCGCTACTCTATGTTCAAGTTTCATAGTCTCTTCTGACATCAGTTTTGGTCTTTTCTTTCTTTCCTGTCTTTTTAATGACCTTTTGCTTTCTTCATGTATGATGTCCTTGAGGTCATTCCACAACTTGTCTGGTCTTCGGTCTTTAGTGTCCAATGAGTCAAATCTGTATTTGAGATGGTCCCCAAATTCAGGTGGAATATACTCAAGGTCATATTTTGGTTTTTGTGGACTCATTTTAATTTTCTTCAGCTTCAACTTGAACTTGCATATGAGCAATTGATGGTCTGGTCCACGGTTGGCCCTGGCCTTGTTCTGACTGATGATATTAAGCTTCTCTATCGTCTCTTCCCACATATATAGTCGATTTGATTCCTGTTTTTCTATCTGGTCAGGTCCACATGTATAGTCATTGTTTATGTTGTTGAAGAAATGTATTTGCAATGAATAAAGTCATTTGTCTTATGAAATTCTATCATGTGATCTCTGGAGTCATTTATATCATCAAGGCCATATTTTCCAACTACAGATCTTTCCTCATTTCCAGCTTTTGAATTCCAGTCACCAGTAATTAACAATGTATCTTGATTGCATGTTTGGTCAATTTCAGACTGCAGAAGTTGGTAAAAATCTTCAATTTCTACATCTTTGGACTTAGTGATTGGTATGTAAATTTGAATAATAGTTGTATTAACTGGTCTTCCTTGTAGTTGTACAGACATTATCTTATCACTGACAGTGTTATACTTCAGCATAGACCTTGAAAGGTCTAACAATGAATGTGATAGATTCTTCTTCAATTTGTCATTCCAGCCATAGTAGGCCATATGATTTTCCTATTCAAAATGGCCAATACCCATCTGTTTCAGCTCACTAATGCCTAGGATATCGATCTTTATATGTTCCATTTCATTTTTGACAACTTACAATTTTCCTAGATTCATACTTCACACACTCCATGTTCTGATTATTCTTGGGTGGTTATAGCTGTTTCTTATTTTGAGTTATGCCACATCAGCACATGAAGGTCCAGAAAGCTTTACTCCAGCCATGGCATTAAGGTCAACCCTACTTTTGAGGGAGCCCTAGTGGTGCCATGGTTAAGAGCTCGGCTGCTAACCAAAAGGTTGGCAGTTCAAATCTACCAGCCCCTCCTTGGAAACCCTATGCGGCTGTTCTACTCTGTCCTGTGGGTGGCTATGAGTTGGAATTGACTCAATCCCAATGGGTTTGGTTTTTTGGTTATTTTGCAAAGGCAGCTCTTCCTCATTTGTATTTTGAGGGCCGTCCAACCTGAGGGGCTCATCTTCCAGGACTATCTCAGACAATGTTCCTTTGCTATTCATAGGGTTTTCACTGGCCAATTTTTTTCAGATGTAGGCTGCCAGGTCCTTCTTCCTAGAAGACAAAGTTTAGTCGTGTGCATACGGTTCTGATTCAGGACCTCTAAAGAACATAGTGCAGATGATCTCTAAAGCAGGCAGGCAAGCTGCAATGGAAGAACTTAGAATAACCATTTTCAAGTCTTAGTTTGCCTAATGATTGGTTGTGTCAGTTCTTAGCATCTCTGCAAAATGGCCACACTACTACTTTCCTCAGGGGTCACAGTAAGAATCAAAGGAGATGATTCTTGTCAAAATGCCTAGCTCATAGCAGAACTCCACATATAGTAGCAGCATTAAGTGCACCCAAGACTTTGAGATGAAGACTCTAAAGGGGTTCTTGGCTGTGAATCAAGAAATTGGCTCTTGTTTGAAAGTGATTTTCTTTTTAATTCTGGTATATTGATAAGTAGTAAGTTGGCAAGCATTGGAAAGCCTTGCTAAAATTTGTTAGATCAGAATATCAGAAGAATTAGACTAGAAGGGTTCTGGACCCTTTTTCTTGGATTCTAAGACATGACATGGAAACCCTGGTGGCATAGTGGTTAAGGGCTATGGCTGCTAACCAAAAGGTCGGCAGTTCAAATCCGCCAGGCACTCCTTGGAAACTCTATAGGGCAGTTCTGCTCTGTCCAGTAGGGTCACTATGAGTCGGAATCGACTGGACGGCAGTGGGTTTTAAGACATGACATAGAAAGATAAACCCTAGTGAAAAAAAATGTTTGTCTTAGTTTCTTAGTGCTGCTGTAGCAGAAGTACCACAAATGGGCAGCCTTAACAACTTTAGTTTCTCACAGTTTAGGAGGCTAGAAGCCTGAATTCAAGGCACCACCTCTAGGGGAAGTCTTTGTCTGTCGGCTCTAGAGGAAGGTCCTTGTCTCTTTTCAGCTCCTTGATGATCTTCAAGTGGCATGTATCTTCCCCCGTTTGTGCTCCCTTCTCTGAGCCTAACATGCTCTTTTTATATCTCAAAAGTGATTGGTTTAAGACACACCCTACGCTGATACTGTTTCATTAACATAACAAAGAAAGCCATATTCTCAAATGGGGTTATAACCAAAAGTATAGGGCTTTAGGATTTACAACATATATTTGGGAGACACAATTCAATCCACAACAATATTTATGACCTTGAGGAGATGGAAATGCTCTAAAATTACGTTGGGATGATGGTGGAAAAACTTTAGTAAATAAAGCTAAAATCATTGAATTGTATACTTATAACAAGTGAATCTTATGGAATGTAAATTGTATCTCAATAAATTGTTAAAAACAACAAAAAAAAATCCTACATACTGTATGATTCCATTTATATAAAACTCAAGAAACTGCAAATTAATCTATAGTGACAGAAAGCAGATCAGTGGTTGCTGGGAATGAGGGGACGATTACAAGGGGGCGTGTGGAAACTTTTAAGGGTCCTGTATGTATTCACTCTCTTGATTGTGGTGATGCTTTCATGGGTGTTTACATATGTCAAAACTTGTCAAGGTTTTGATAAATAGTATACTATAAACAAGTAAATATATTTTATTTATATACTATAAATATGACATACAATAAATAAACTGTTATACCTCAATAAATTGGTTTTTTAAAAAAGAAGCACAAAAAGATAAATCTAAAGGGGCCTAAAACTTACAGCAGACAGGGTCTATGTTGCCTATTCTGTTCCACCATCATCCTGCTCCCAACCCTGGTGTCCTTAGGCCATTCAGGAGCATGGGGGGATGAAAAGAAACGATTCTCCCTCATAGGTGGTAGCCCAGGCCATCTTCTAGTTCTCTTTCAGACAAAGATGTCAGAAAGAATCTGTTCCCTGGACACACAGCAAGCTCATGCAGCACTAGAGAGAAGATAGGAAAGGTAGTCCAACTCCAGCCTTCTGCAATCAGAAAGAATGTTCACAGAGACAGTGTTATGGTGTCCTTGCTTTGGGTACCAGACAATCAGTTTTCATCTTGCAACTGTCCTGTCACTATAGCACAAGCAGAATACAAAGACAGAGCTTCCAGGGCCAAGTGAGACTCAAAACTACAAGTACAAGGAGATGGAAAAGATCGTTTCCTTCTCACCA
The DNA here is from genome assembly GCF_024166365.1 of Elephas maximus indicus. Lineage (NCBI taxonomy): Eukaryota > Metazoa > Chordata > Mammalia > Proboscidea > Elephantidae > Elephas > Elephas maximus. The sequence continues at coordinate 47,802,520 of NC_064840.1, forward strand.
GGAGACAGTAAGCACTGCCCATTTTGCAGAGTGTATGGGGCCAGCAAAGTTTCTGTAACAATTCAGACCATAAAGCTTTGGCTCAGACAGAACTTCGAGTTAGTACTTTGGCCAAGACTGAGAAACAACACCCAGGTATGCCCCAGGGAGGAGTTCCTGGGTGGTGCAGTTAAGTGCTTGAAAGGTTGGCAGTTCAAACGCAACAGGCCTGGCAATCTGCTTCCAAAAGGTCGCAGCCTTAAAAACCCCATGGAGTATAGCCATCAGTGGGAATCTGCTTTTATGTCCCAGGGTAGACAAGGAGGACATCACAAGACACATAGATGAGAAACAGTTGAACATGGTCACTCAGAAAAAAAAATGTGGTCAGGCTCAGCACAGAGGCCACCTGTTACCTACACTTGGCTAAGACTTTTGGTGAAGGGGAATTAGGACTTAATATCAGAACTGTCGCCCTCGGTTTATAGCTCATTGACAATGATCTGTTCAGCCATGTGAGTTCACCTACACTTTTCTTGTCCCTGTGATGTTTGGAATTTAAAACCACACAAGGAGTTGTAGATTTACTGAAATATCCCAGAGAAGATTCTGGTGCACAGAGTAAGCAAGGTACAGTCTGCCGCTCTCTGGGTGGCTCCAGTCTCATGGGTACTTCTTCCATCGAAGAAGGCAAGCCGGCTAAGCAGCCCTCCCGAAATTCACATACCTCTGGCTCATTTGAGCCTTCAGTCTATCTAGGGGGTGATTTCAACTCCTGGCAGGGGAGGTGTTGAGTGTGTGTGTGTAAAAGAGACAGCACTGGAAGAATGGAACAGAGAACCCTGGGTCAGTAGGGCATAGAGGCAACAAAACCACGGAATTCACAGGCAGAAGATGGAGATTCATGTTTATGTTACTTTGCTCAGTAGCAGTCTGACTGTGGCAAATTGCTTGGCTTTTCTGAGCACATTTGATCATCTGTACAGTGGAGTCCCTGGGTGGTGCAAGTTAACGTGCTTGGTGGCTAACCAAAAGGTTGGAGGTTTAAGTCCACCCAGAGGCACCTCAAATGAAAGGCCTGGCAATCTACTTCTGAAAACTCAGCCATTGAAAACCCGATGGAGCATAGTTGACTCAGACACACAGGGTGCCGCCATGCACCAGAATCGACTTCATGGCAACTAGCTTTTTGTTTTTTAAATGAGACCAAGTAACTACCTCATGGGGTTGGTGTAAGGATTAAATGAGATAAGATGATTGTATATCTGAAAGTGATTCACAAGCTGCAAGGCAGTATAAACATGGCGAAGACGCACAGATGGACAGACACTCATCAGTGCGCTGAGGGCCTCTCTCCCTGGGAAGAGGCAGGTTTATAAAGGCACAGCTACAGATAACTCCTGAGATGGGAGAGGCCTGCACCACCTGCCACAGGGGCTGAGGGGCCGGCCCCTCCGAGGAAACTAAGAAAGGTTCAGAGAGGCAATGCTATGCACACTGCCACTTTTTTTGAAAGCTGTAGCCCTATTTTATTTTAATTCATAAAAAAGCAATCAAATGTGGATATTTCTCATATTCTACTTTGAGGGGAAAAAAAAAGGTACAAGGAGCTTTGTATACTTAGTCTCCAATCCTCCTACCAAGCCCATGAACAGCCACGGCTCTCCACATTTTACAGATGACTGAGGCTGGGACAGGTTAGGGAGCTCTCCAGAAGTCTAACAGCCAGGCAGGGGGCAGTGCCAGAATCTAACCCTGCCTCTAGTTCCCCTCATTTCCCATTTGCATTTTAAAATAACATAACCAAAATGTTGTATATTTTTTTTAATTTAAAATCTTCTTAAAATAAGATTATTGCTTTCCTGTGCTGTATTCAAGCTGGGCCTTGGAAATGAAGAAAGAATTGGGAGACCTTGGAAAGGATTGGGAAGGGCACGGCCAAAATGAACAAAAGCATGGGAGATAAAAAAAGAAAAGTTTTCCTAACAGGGAAAAAAAAAGAATTAGTTTATTTGATGTTAAGTCCAGTGAGGCCAAGAGCTTTATCTTGTAACTTCTCTTAGTGGCCTCCTCCTAACCCTCCCAAATTCGTATCAGGGAGCTCTGATATATTCTGGTTGATATTGATCATTATAGTCCAAAAAAGGAAAGTTCTTGGGGATGGAATTAATTATAGCCTCCAAGAATTGTGTGTAAAGGAATCAGAAGGGAGTAGTGATTAAAAGAGGGTATATAGCCCATAAGGCATTGGTGGTTCAGTGACGGAATTCTCACCTTCCGTGTGAAAGACCCAGGTTCAGTTCCCCGCCGATTAACCTCATGTGTAACCACCACCCATCTGTCTGTGGAGGCTTGCATGCTGTTATGATGCTGAACAGGTGTCAGTGGAGTGTCCAGGCTAAGACAGACTGGGAAGAAAGATCTGATAATCTACTTCCAAAAATCAGCCAATGAAAACCCTCTGGATCACCATGGTCCTATTCACAATGGATCATGGGAAGGGCACAGGACTGGGCAGCATTTTGTTCCATTGTGCGTGAGGTTGCCATGAATCAAAGCCAACTTGATGGCAAACTAGCAACAGCAACATATGCCCCACAATGTCAGAAGATGAAGGTTTTTTTTTTTTTTAAAGGAAACTTTTAGAATGTTCTTTGAAAATAAGCTATCTTTTTCTGTCTGAAACGGGTGTGAGACACTTGAGTATATCACCAAGGATGCACAGCCTCCTTCTTTGGAGACCTCAAAAAGTATGTTCAAGTGCCATAGTTTTGAATAAATAGTTTGCAGTCCCATTGTTCTGGAAGCATCCTCTCAATATAACTTACAGTCTGAAAATCCAGGGATGTCTGTGACTTTACCAATATCAAAAGGCCAATTCCAACATGGCTTCACAGGCAAAAATGACTTCTCCAACCATGACTAGTCTTGAGAGCACCCAGAGGATTCTAGAGACGTGGCTAAGCCACCAGTAAGACCAGGAAGAGATTTTCCAATATCACCCGAGGCTTTGTGGGAGAGTGAATGTCGAGTCCATAATAGATGCTTTCTGATCCTCCTCACACTGCATCTGGCTCTCCTAAGAATTGGACCTATTACGTTTTTAAAAATAGCTCTGAAGTAATTTGTGTGCTGAATGGGCTACAGGATAAAAAACCCACCTGAATAAATTCTACTTGTTCCTATCAGGCAGAGACCAAGAACTGCAGCAGCAGTTTCCTCAGAGCTAATTTTCAGCATTAGGGTTTATCAGAACCTAAATTCCATCCTAATAAATGGTGAAACAGCAGCCACTCTTTCAGCCACTTATTTGGGCAACCAGGGAATTGGCAGACGAGTTAAAAATTTCCTTTGGTGACAACACACAGCTGTTGAGGTGCAAAGATCTGAGACTCTAATCAGACCAGGTTATATAAGTAGCACTGTTTCATTATCTCTGCTTGGGGGACAGGGTTCACTGGGCAGCTGGGGCTGCACGGGCGTGTTGACAGAATGGCTAATGGGGAGTTGACACACAAAGATATCAACTTAGAAGAGAGGATGTGGGTAACCCTATGCTGCCTTCCAACCTGAGGAACAGTACGTGGTGGGAGCAGTTCCCCGCCCATAAGTCTTCTTACAGAAGGCAATATCAATAACAAATATTACTCCTTTTCTCTATCTATGAAAGTGGTGATATAACGACACCCAAGGCCTTCTCTCAGCATCTACTGCAGTTTCTCCCAGGAACTTCACATTCTTCCCAGACAGAGGGTTATTGACTGTCTCCACTTTTTGAGAAAAGTTATGATGTCAGTAAAGTGAGAGGTGCTTAGGTGGAACTTATCTTCTCCTAGCCCTAGTGCTCTAGTAGGACCAGGTTTCTGGGCAGTCCAGAAAAGTGCCCAGGGCAGAACACAAAGTCAATGAATCGTGGCTTTCTAACTATTAACGTGCTACTGTGAGCAACATCCTTTTAAATTCTGATCTGCAAAGTAGGTGATGGTTATCTTAGAACTAATCAAAGTAACAATAATTATTAGCTAAATTATGTAATTATTAGCACTTTATAAAGTATTTCCACATCCATTATTTACTTAACCTTCCAATGCAACTTTGTAAGGCAGGGGTGCTTATTAGTCATCCGTTAAAGGTGAGGGTTATTGGGGCTTTCTAGGGTAAAGAATCCCTTGGTGGTGCAAATGGTTAACACGCTCAGTGGCAAACCAAAGATTGGAGGTTTGAGTCTACCCAGATGTGCCTCGGAATAAAGGTCTGGCAATCTACTTCTAAGAAATCAGCCATTAAAAACCCTATGAAGCACTGACACACATGGGGTCACCACGAGTCAGAATTTACTCAATGGCAACTGGTTTTCTAGAGTAGGTAAATAATACCCCTTGAGGTGTGATGGCTTGTTTTTTTTTTTTTTTTTTTATTCTGCTTTTTTTTTTCACAAATGGTATTATAGTACACATATTGCCCCACATTTTGCTTTTTGTACTTAAAATACTCATCCTGTGGGTCATTTTATATGTGTGGCCAGGCCCCATGGGTTGGGAAGCAGAACGACTCTGAGTGTTGAAGTGAGCACTATTTTCCCCATCTGAAGATGGTGTGGACAATGGCCCTGTTCCACCTGAAGAGATGGAGAGAGGGTGCCACGATAAAAGACCCTTCGGGAGGATTCAGCACGGGAAGACTATTTCATCACCAAAGGAGTCTACGACAAAAGTAAATAGCTGGAGTGTACATTCATTCAACGAATACACAGAAATTAACGGTTGAGCTCTTGCCGTAAGCCACACTCCATCCAAGGCGCAGAGAACGACTCCATCCAGAGAGCTCAGGCCTGCTGTCTACCGTGTGTCCTGTAGAGAAGAGTTGTTTCAGGAGGACTAACTGCTTATTTAAGGAGCCCTGGAAACCCTGGTGGCGTGATGGTTAAGTGCTACTGCTGCTAACCAAAACGTCGGCAGTCTATGGGGCAGTTCTACTCTGTCTTATAAGGTCACTATGAGTCGGAATCGACTCTACAGCAAGGGTTTTTTTTTTTGATGGCACAGCTTTAAGAGCTTGGCTGCAAACCCAAAGGTTGGAGGTTCAAACCTACCAGCTGGATCGCAGGAGAAAGATGTGGCAGTCTACTTCCCTAAGGATTAAACCAAGCCAAACCTATTGCTGTCCCGTCGATTCTGACTCATAGCAACCCTATAGGACAGAGTAGGACTGCCCCATAGGGTTTCCAAGGCTATAGTCTTCATAGAAGCAGGCTGCCACATCTTTCTCCCAAGGAGCTGCTGGAGGGCTGGTTAGCAGCTGAGTGCTTAACAACATCAGGGCTCCTTGTGACTTATGATGTTGCTTATTGGTCCAGTTGTGAGAATTGTTGTTTTCTTTATGTTGAGGTGTAATCCATACTGAAGGTGGTCTTTGATCTTCATCAGTACTTCAAGTTCTCTTTGCTTTCAGCAAACAAGGTTGTGTCATCTGTATATCACAGGTTGTTAATGAGTCTTCCTCCAATCCTGATGCCTCATTCTTCTTCATATAGTCCAGCTTCTCGGATTATTTGCTTAGCATACGGATTGAATGTTGCCGTTGTTTTTAGGTGCCGTCAAGTTGGTTCTGACTCATAGCGACCTTGTGTACAACAGAATGAAACACTGCCTGGTCCTGCACCATCCCCATAATCATTATGTTTGAGCCCATTGTTGCAGCCACTGTGTCCATCCATCTCATAGAGGGTCTTCCTCTTTTTTGCTGACCCTCCATATTACCAAGAATGAAGTCCTTTTTCAGGGACTAATCCCCGCTGATAACACATCAAAAGTATCTGAGACATAGTCCTCGCCATCCTTTGCTTTTTTTTTTTTTTTTTTTTTACAATATTTTTCAAGCTATTGTTATTATACCTGAGAGCCCAGTTGATGTGTCTGGATGAGTCCTTTTTTTTTTTTTTTTTTTTTTTTTATAATAACTTTTATTAAGCTTCAAGTGAACGTTTACAAATCCAATCAGTCTGTCACATATAAGTTTACATACATCTCACTCCCTACTCCCACTTACTCTCCCCGTCTTGAGTCAGCCCTTTCAGTCTCTCCTTTCTTGACAATTTTGCCGGCTTCCCTCTCTCTCTATCCTCCCATCCCCCCTCCAGACAAGAGTTGCCAACACAATCTCAAGTGTACACCTGATATAATTAGCTCACTCTTCATCAGCGTCTCTCTCCCACCCGCTGACCAGTCCCTTTCATGTCTGATGAGTTGTCTTCAGGGATGGTTCCTGTCCTGTGTCAACAGAAGGTCTGGAGAGCATGACCGCCGGGATTCCTCCAGTCTCAGTCAGACCATTAAGTTTGGTCTTGTTATGAGAATTTGGGGTCTGCATCCCACTGATCTCCTGCTCCCTCAGGGGTCCTCTGCTGAGCTCCCTGTCAGGGCAGTCATCGATTGTGGCCGGGCACCAACTAGTTCTTCTGGTCTCAGGATGATGTAGGTCTCTGGTTCATGTGGCCCTTTCTGTCTCTTGGGCTCTTAGTTGTCATGTGGGCTTGGTGTTCTTCATTTTCCTTTGCTCCAGGTGGGTTGAGACCAATTGCTGCATCTTAGATGGCTGCTTGTTAGCATTTAAGACCCCAGACGCCACATTTCAAAGTGGGATGCAGAATGATTTCATAATAGAATTATTTTGCCAATTGACTTAGAAGTCCCCGCAAACCATGTTCCCCAGACCCCCGCGCTTGCTCCGCTGAGCTTTGAAGCATTCATTTTATCCCGGAAACTTCTTTGCTTTTGGTCCAGTCCAATTGAGCTGACCTTCCATGTATTGAGTGTTGTCTTTCCCTTCACCTAAAGCAGTTCTTATCTACTGATTAATCAATAAAAAAACCCTCTCCCACCCTCCCTCCCTCCCCCCCTCGTAACCACAAAAGTATGTGTTCTTCTCAGGTTTACTATTTCTCAAGATCTTATAATAGTGGTCTTATACAGTATTTGTCCTTTTGCCTCTGACTCATTTCGCTCAGCATAATGCCTTCCAGGTTCCTCCATGTTATGAAATGTTTCAGAGATTCGTCACTGTTCTTTATCGATGCGTAGTATTCCATTGTGTGAATATACCACAATTTATTTACCCATTCATCCGTTGATGGACACCTTGGTTGCTTCCAACTTTTTGCTATTGTAAACAGAGCTGCAATAAACATGGGTGTGCATATATCTGTTTGTATGAAGGCTCTTGTATCTCTAGGGTATATTCCGAGGAGTGGGATTTCTGGGTTGTATGGTAGTTCTATTTCTAACTGTTTAAGATAACGCCAGATAGATTTCCAAAGTGGTTGTACCATTTTACATTCCCACCAGCAGTGTATGAGAGTTCCAATCTCTCCGCAGCCTCTCCAACATTTATTATTTTGTGTTTTTTGGATTAATGCCAGCCTTGCTGGTGTGAGATGGAATCTCATCGTAGTTTTAATTTGCATTTCTCTAATGGCTAATGATCGAGAGCATTTTCTCATGTATCTGTTGGCTGCCTGAATATCTTCTTTAGAGAAATGTGTGTTCATATCCTTTGCCCACTTCTTGATTGGGTTGTTTGTCTTTTTGTGGTTGAGTTTTGACAGAATCATGTAGATTTTAGAGATCAGGCGCTGGTCGGAGATGTCATAGCTGAAAATTCTTTCCCAATCTGTAGGTGGTCTTTTTACTCTTTTGGTGAAGTCTTTAGATGAGCATAGGTGTTTGATTTTTAGGAGCTCCCAGTTATCGGGTTTCTCTTCATCATTTTTGGTAATGTTTTGTATTCTGTTTATACCTTGTATTAGGGCTCCTAGGGTTGTCCCAATTTTTTCTTCCATGATCTTTATCGTTTTAGTCTTTATGTTTAGGTCTTTGATCCACTTGGAGTTAGTTTTTGTGCATGGTGTGAGGTATGGGTCCTGTTTCATTTTTTTGCAAATGGATATCCAGTTATGCCAGCACCATTTGTTAAAAAGGCTGTCTTTTCCCCAGTTAATTGACACTGGTCCTTTGTCAAATATCAGCTGCTCATACGTGGATGGATCTATGTCTGGGTTCTCAATTCTGTTCCATTGGTCTATGTGTCTGTTGTTGTACCAATACCAGGCTGTTTTGACTACTGTGGCTGTATAATAGGTTCTGAAGTCAGGTAAGGTGAGGCCTCCCACTTTCTTCTTCTTTTTCAGTAGTGCTTTGCTTATCCGGGGCTTTTTTCCCTTCCATATGAAATTGGTGATTTGTTTCTCTATCCCCTTAAAATATGACATTGGAATTTGGATCGGAAGTGCGTTAAATGTATAGATGGCTTTTGGTAGAATAGACATTTTTACTATGTTAAGTCTTCCTATCCATGAGCAAGGTATGTTTTTCCACTTAAGTATGTCCTTTTGAATTTCTTGTAGTAGAGCTTTGTAGTTTTCTTTGTATAGGTCTTTTACATCCTTGGTAAGATTTATTCCTAAGTATCTTATCTTCTTGGGGGCTACCGTGAATGGTATTGATTTGGTTATTTCCTCTTCGGTGTTCTTTTTGTTGATGTAGAGGAATCCAAGTGATTTTTGTATGTTTATTTTATAACCTGAGACTCTGCCAAACTCTTCTATTAGTTTCAGTAGTTTTCTGGAGGATTCCTTAGGGTTTTCTGTGTATATAATCATGTCATCTGCAAATAGTGATAACTTTACTTCTTCCTTGCCAATCCGGATACCTTTTATTTCTTTGTCTAGCCTGATTGCCCTGGCTAAGACTTCCAACACGATGTTGAATAAGAGCGGTGATAAAGGGCATCCTTGTCTGGTTCCCGTTCTCAAGGGAAATGCTTTCAGGTTCTCTCCATTTAGAGTGATATTGGCTGTTGGCTTTGCATAGATGCCCTTTATTATGTTGAGGAATTTTCCTTCAATTCCTATTTTGGTAAGAGTTTTTATCATAAATGGGTGTTGGACTTTGTCAAATGCCTTTTCTGCATCAATTGATAAGATCATGTGGTTTTTGTCTTTTGTTTTATTTATGTGATGGATTACATTAATGGTTTTTCTGATATTAAACCAGCCTTGCATACCTGGTATAAATCCCACTTGATCAGGGTGAATTATTTTTTTGATGTGTTGTTGGATTCTATTGGCTAGAATTTTGTTGAGGATTTTTGCATCAATGTTCATGAGGGATATAGGTCTATAATTTTCTTTTTTTGTAATGTCTTTACCTGGTTTTGGTATCAGGGAGATGGTGGCTTCATAGAATGAGTTGGGTAGTATTCCGTCATTTTCTATGCTTTGGAATACCTTTAGTAGTAGTGGTGTTAACTCTTCTCTGAAAATTTGGTAGAACTCTGCAGTGAAGCCGTCCGGGCCAGGACTTTTTTTTGTTGGGAGTTTTTTGATTACCGTTTCAATCTCTTTTTTTGTTATGGGTCTATTTAGTTGTTCTGCTTCTGAATGTGTTAGTTTAGGTAGGTAGTGTTTTTCAAGGAATTCATCCATTTCTTCTAGGTTTTCAAATTTGTTAGAGTACAATTTTTCATAATAATCTGAAATGATTCTTTTAATTTCATTTGGTTCTGTTGTGATGTGGTCCTTCTCATTTCTTATTCGGGTTATTTGTTTCCTTTCCTGTATTTCTTTAGTCAGTCTAGCCAATGGTTTATCAATTTTGTTAATTTTTTCAAAGAACCAGCTTTTGGCTTTGTTAATTCTTTCAATTGTTTTTCTGTTCTCTAATTCATTTAGTTCAGCTCTAATTTTTATTATTTGTTTTCTTCAGGTGCCTGATGGATTCTTTTGTTGCTCACTTTCTATTTGTTCAAGTTGTAGGGACAGTTCTCTGATTTTGGCTCTTTCTTCTTTTTGTATGTGTGCATTTATTGATATAAATTGACCTCTGAGCACTGCTTTTGCTGTGTCCCAGAGGTTTTGATAGGAAGTATTTTCATTCTCGTTGCTGTCTATGAATTTCCTTATTCCCTCCTTGATGTCTTCTATAACCCAGTCTTTTTTCAGGAGGGTATTGTTCATTTTCCAAGTATTTGATTTCTTTTCCCTCGTTCTTCTGTTATTGATCTCTAGTTTTATTGCCTTGTGGTCTGAGAAGATGCTTTGTAATATTTCGATGTTTTGGACTCTGCAAAGGTTTGTTTTATGACCTAATATGTGGTCTATTCTAGAGAATGTTCCATGTGCGCTAGAAAAAAAAGTATATTTTGCAGCAGTTGGGTGGAGAGTTCTGTATAAGTCAATGAGGTCAAGTTGGTTGATTGTTGTAATTAGATCTTCCGTGTCTCTGTTGAGCTTCTTACTGGATGTCCTGTCCTTCTCCGAAAGGGGTGTGTTGAAGTCTCCTACTATAATTGTGGAGGTATCTATCTCGCTTTTCAGTTCTGTTAAAATTTGATTTATATATCTTGCAGCCCTGTCATTGGGTGCGTAAATATTTAATATGGTTATGTCTTCCTGATCAATTGTCCCTTTTATCATTATATAGTGTCCTTCTTTATCCTTTGTGGTGGATTTAAGTCTAAAGTCTATTTTGTCAGAAATTAATATTGCTACTCCTCTTCTTTTTTGCTTATTGTTTGCTTGATATACTTTTTTCCATCCTTTGAGTTTTAGTTTGTTTGTGTCTCTAAGTCTAAGGTGTGTCTCTTGTAGGCAGCATATAGATGGATCGTGTTTCTTTATCCAGTCTGTGACTCTCTGTCTCTTTATTGGTGCATTTAGTCCATTTACATTCAGGGTAATTATAGATAAATAAGTTTTTAGTGCTGTCATTTTGATGCCTTTTTATGTGTGTTGTTGACAATTTCATTTTTCCACATACTTTTTTGTGCTGAGGCGTTTTTCTTAGTAAATTGTGAGATCCTCACTTTCATAGTGTTTGACTTTATGTTAGTTGAGTCGTTACGTTTTTCTTGGTTTTTGTCTTGAGTTATAGAGTTGTTATACCTTTTTGTGGTTACCTCATTATATACCCCTATTTTTCTAAGTAAAAACCTAACTTGTATTGTTCTATATCGCCTTGTATCACTCTCCATATGGCAGTTCAATGCCTCCTGTATTTAGTCCCTCTTTTTGATTATTGTGATCTTTTACCTATTGACTTCCATGATTCCCTGTTATGTGTATTTTTTTTTTAATTAATCTTAATTTGTTTGTTTTTGTGATTTCCCTATTTGAGTTGATATCAGGACGTTCTGTTTTGTGACCTTGTGTTGTGCTGATATCTGATATTATTGGTTCTCTGACCAAACAATATCCTTTAGTATTTCTTGTAGCTTTGGTTTGGTTTTTGCAAATTCTCTAAACTTGTGTTTGTCTGTAAATATCTTAATTTCGCCTTCATATTTCAGAGAGAGTTTTGCTGGATATATGATCCTTGGTTGGCAGTTCTTCTCCTTCAGTGTTCTGTATATGTCGTCCCATTCCCTTCTTGCCTGCATGGTTTCTGCTGAGTAGTCAGAACATATTCTTATTGATTCTCCCTTGAAGGAAACCTTTCTTTTCTCCCTGGCTGCTTTTAAAATTTTCTGTTTATCTTTGGTTTTGGTGAGTTTGATGATAATATGTCTTGGTGTTTTTCTTTTTGGATCAGTCTTAAATGGGGTTCGATGAGCATCTTGGATAGATATCCTTTCGTCTTTCATGATGTCAGGGAAGTTTTCTGTCAGAAGTTCTTCAACTATTTTCTCTGTGTTTTCTGTCCCCCCTCCCTGTTCTGGGACTCCAATCACCCGCAGGTTATCCTTCTTGATAGAGTCCCACATAATTCTTAGGGTTTCTTCATTTTTTTTAATTCTTTTATCTGATTTTTTTTCAGCTATGTTGGTGTTGATTCCCTGGTCCTCCAGATGTCCCAGTCTGCATTCTAATTGCTCGAGTCTGCTCCTCTGACTTCCTAGTGTGTTGTCTAATTCTGTTATTTTATTGTTAATCTTTTGGATTTCTACATGTTGTCTCTCTATGGATTCTTGCAACTTATTAATTTTTCCAGTATGTTCTTGAATAATCTTTTTGAGTTCTTCAACAGTTTTATCAGTGTGTTCCTTGGCTTTTTCTGCAGATATCCTAATTTCATTTGTGATATCATTAAGCATTCTGTAAATTAGTTTTTTATATTCTGTATCTGATAATTCCAAAATTGTATCTTCATTTGGGAAAGATTTTGATTCTTTTGTTTGGGGAGTTGGAGAAGCTGTCACGGTCTGCTTCTTTAAGTGGTTTGATATGGATTGTTGTCTCCGAGCCATCACTGGGAAACTAGTTTTTCCAGAAAATCCGCTAAAAAAAAACTGCAGTCAGATCCCTATCAGAGTTCTCCCTCTGGCTCAGGCTATTCAGATGTTAATGAAGCCGCCTGGGGAGGGTGGGGGAGGGAACAGAGAGATAGGAGAGTAGCACCTCAGAATATAGCCAGAGTTGCTTGTCTTGCTTGGAAAGACTATTATATCTGAGATTCCCGCGGGCGCGTCGCCTATGTGTGCTGTCTGTGTGGAGATTGCCCCCGGGGGGTCTGGCCCGCTGGAGTCACGGTCAGATCCTCCGCTTCCAGCCCCACGCCCAGCGTCAAGGCTCCCCTACTGGGACGGTGCACTCTCGACTCCAAAATCAGTCGCTGCCTCCCGGGGACTTCTCGTCCCTCCAGCCGCGTGGCCGTGCCGCCCCCGTGAACCAGGTGGGCCCCCTCCCGGGGTTAGTTCAGATGGGTGGAGTAGCTCCCCGTGCTTGTGCCGCGACCGAGTGTCCCGGCTGGAACGCTGTTCTCCCCGCTCCAATACCAGTCGCTGCCTCCCGGGGACTTCTCCTACCGGCTGCGTCCCACGCCGCCCGCGCGACCCGGATGGTCACCTTCCCGGGGTTAGTTCAGGGGGTGGAGCAACTCTCCGTGTTTATGGCGTACCTGCGTGCAGTCCAAATCCCTGTGGGACGGTTCCCCGGCTCGGGTGCTGCTCTTTCTGCTCCAAGATCAGTCACTGCCTCCCGGGGACTTCTCCTAACGGCTGCGTCCCACGCCGCCCGTGGAACCGGCTAGTCCCCCTCCCGGGGTTAGTTCAGGGGGGTGGAGCAGGTCTCTGTGCTTGTGCCGTACCTGACTGGTACGCTGGCTCCAGGCTCTGGAAACAATCGCTGCTTCCCCGTATTAGTTCGTTCTCCGTCTCTAAATCTGTGTTTGTTGTTCAGGGTTCGTAGATTGTTATGTATGTGATCGATTCACTTGTTTTTCCGTGTCTTTGTTGTAAGAGGGATCCGAGGTAGCGTCTGCCTAGTCCGCCATCTTGGCTCCGCCTCTGATGGCTTGTTTTTGTGTGGTCTTTCTCACCGTGGTCTTTTAACTCCCACCCAGATGACTGAGCGGGACTGTGGAAATAAGGCAATTTTTGCCCACTAAGGAAGGAGCCCTGGTAGTGGTTAAGAGCTCATCTGCTAACCAAAAAGGTGGCAGTTTAAATCTACTAGCTACTTCCTGAAACCCTATGGGGAAGTTCTGCTCTGTCCTGTAGGGTCACTACCACTCGAAATTGACTCGATAGCAACAGGTTTGGTTTTTGGTTTTTAAGAAGATTGTCAGTTTTGCCTTAAAAGAGAGCCATTTCCTGAGCAGAGAAGGGATTCCACCACCACCAAGGAAGAACAGGAAAGGACAGCGTGTTCTTTGGACCCACGATCCCTGCACTGAGAAGCTCCTGAACCCAGGAGACAGACAAGAAGTGGTGGCAGAGAAATGGTGGCAGCAGGGACTAGCAGGAGACCGTGCTGTGGGGTTCCTGGCCCATGGATTGAGAAAGCTGAGTGCCTTTGGGCCAAGGTTTACTGGTGGAGTGGGGTGCCTCTGGGAAAGCATTGGCAGTGCTGAAAGAGCTTTGTAACACTTGCCTGAGCAGGGCAGAGGCCTAGGGCAAGAAAGAGGTGTGCCTGTAAGCACAAATGAAAAGAGTCTATCCTAATGGAAGAACTGTATCCTGAGTGTTCCTAAGCCTGAGTTGTGACCTGTTGCTTCCTGAATAAACCCCATAATCATGAGTATTGTCTGTGAATTCTGTGTGGTCACTGCAATGAATTATGGAACCCATCACAGAAGTAGAGAGTGCCACGGGATAGACGGTTGGTGTCAGAACTGGTAAAGACGGTAGAGAGAGGAGGCATGTCTGACCTCTGCCTCATAGGGATCAGTCTTGTGCTGTTGATCTTGATTCTCCTTCCTCCTTGTGACGTTAAAAGGAGGTCAGACACCACCCCAAGATTTTTTACACCCCAACTCCAGAACCTTTTGGTAGAACAGGAGTAAGGCAAATGGAGAGGAAAATGCCAGCTTTATTACAGATTAAAGCTTTTGTGGAGCATGGCTGAGGTACGCAATGGGCCTGTTAACATGCCCCACTCCACTCTTCACAAGCGTGCGCGCGCACGCACACACACACACACACACCAGTCTAGACCCTGAGGCAGCCCATACAAATTTGAGTTTTTACACAACTACACTTACCAAAATCCAGGACAGGAGGAAAGAGTAAATTCCTCATGCTCATAGGCCTTCAATAAATGAGCTCTACCCAACTGTCAACCATCTAACAAATGTTCTCATTACCTTGGGGTGACTCTCTCCTCCGTATGGGAATGAGTGAACAAGGAGAGCAGGAGAAGCCAGGAGTGTTATTCATGGAAACTGGATGACTGGGGAACAAGAGACTTTCCCTAACATTTTCTGTTTTTTTTTTTTGTTCTCCTAACCCACTGTGCTTAACCATTAAACTTCTGATCACCCAAGCTTGTAGCCATTCTCCCTGAGAGGAATTTGCTTTATCTTTAATAGCAGAGCTGCTTCCACCTTCACAAGGCCAATCCCCCAATACGAGCTACAGCCCTTTGGAGAATCCTCCAGGGAGCAAATGTGGACAGGCTAGATTTTGGTCTCTTAAGGCTCTGAGTGGGACCAAAGAATATATTAATTCAAAAACTCCAAGTTCGCCTTGTACCTAGGCTGCAAATTCACTCACTATTCTGTTTCCCTCCCCCCAAATACTATTCAGTCATATTGTCTAATAGAATGCTTGTCAGAGGTTCTGCAAAGAGATTAAATGACAATTCAGAGATACTCAGTAATACCATACCAGCAGTACGGAGGGAATCAAATTTGAATACAAACTCTCTCCCATTAGGAAGTTCCAAGTGAAATATTAAAGTTGAAAAATTAAATCTGCTTTGAAGGAAAGTCAAAAGAAGTTTTAAGTCCAAACGGATTAAAGTCTAAAATTAAATTTCCTTAACTCGTGGCATTAAAAGTCCGAAGAAATTCAAGTCCAATTCAAAGTTTTATTTTTCTCATGATTCACTATTCAAAAAAACTAATGTCCAAGATTTCATTTTCCAATTTCTAGTTTTCTGCTCAGTCTCAACCAGAGAGTCTTGCTTTGGGGCCTTTAGCAGCTGCAGCCTGGGCTGCTGTCCATGGGAATGGGTGTGGCTCCCTCAGGGCCACTTCTGAGCCCCAATTTTTAAAGAGTTCAAAGAGTTAATAGAACACATAAGATTATTATAGCATCAGCCCCATATTCCACAGAATTTAGAAACACAAGAAATCCCAATCCCCATCCACCAGTACAGTTATCCAAATAAAATTATACTTCTAGAACCAAGTATGTAGTGTCACCAAAGGCCCAGTAGAATTTGGGAGAAGTAGAAAATCCTTGGGTTAAGCCACAATTTGAGTCCCTGGAATCTAAAATCTTGGCCAATGCTTATGTATTGAAAAAATTTAGAGCCAAATTGGGGTGAACAACTCTTGAATGTGTGAACAAGCCACATGAACACAACCAAATCCTTAATCCCTCCATGCTTCTCTCCCTCAGCACAAAGGGGAATGACATTGGGGGCACTTTATCCAGCCCTGTTTCCTATGCCTGGCACAAAACACTTCAGTGCTCTGTAGATCATGTGCTACCTCCTCAGCTTAAACTTGGCCTGCAGACTTGGCTAAGAACAACAATCAAAGCAGCAAGCTTGGTTCTGCCCACCAATGCTTAAGAAATGACTGCTCAGCTGTGCCTGGGCAGCTCCAGGTGATGCTGCATGAAACGGGGCTTCCCCAAGACCCCAGCAGCATGTGTGCACAAGTGTGGCAGGCAGAGTTTGCTAAAGTCCACATTTGTTTAAAACTATAAAAACAGCCATTTTCCCACAGACAAAGACACCATGAGTGGGGTGACCAAGCCAACTGGTTGTTTAAACTAAGACACTTTTGAGAGTGAAAACACAAGAGATGAATAAATATTATGAGGCAAAAAGCATAAACTGTTCTGGGCAAAATGGAATAGATGCATGTTTACTCGCATCATAAGCTACAGTGACAGGCAAAGTGAAAACCCTATTTCTCCAGGGAAGCTCCTCCTTGAGGAGACCTGAGGCATGGGGAACAGGAGCTTTCTCCAAAAGAAATCAATTATCAGATAGTTAAGGGCACATTTAAGAGCACACTTAATGAGTAATGGAACCGGAAATAGAATTCATATCTTCTGTCCTCATACCCATGATTCTTTCAATACATCCAGTGACCATTCCCCTTGGATTCTTGTCCCCAACTTCCTACAAGTCATCTCTGTTATAATTTGAAAGCTTTCCTACCCATATTTGCCTTTTGGTTTTAAAAAATAACACGTGGTTTGTTCTATTAACTAAGTAGTAAATGTCCATAGTAGAAAATTTCAAAATTGTAGAAAAACATTTAAAAAAGCAAAAGTAATTTTACCATGGAAAAATGAGTCCTGTGAACATTTTGATGTATAACCTTCCGATTTGTTTCCTGTGCCTATATGTATAGGCCACATGTTCTTGAACTTGTCCCAGTTTTTCTTTTCTTTCTTCTCAGTACATTTCCCTTTTCCTTCTCTCCCTACTTCAAGCAGGTAGAGGGTGGTGTGCTCATTGCCTCAGGGGAACAATGAGGCAGGGCAGAAAGCAGAAAATAAGAGTATTTTGGTTTCCAAGAGCCTAAGCCCATAAAGGATATTATCCTAGTCACCTCTGAGGCAAATAACAATTTTTCTCTCCTTTCCAATACTTACACTTCATATTTCTTTTTGTTGATATACTGTTGACTAACAGTTCCAAGAAAATATTAAAAAGTAGTGATGAGAACAAACACATGTGTCTAGTTCTGACTCTAATGGTAATATATCTAGGTTTTCCCATTAAATACGATATTGTCCAATATCCTTTATTTGGCTAAGGAAATTGTCTTAGTCATCTAGTGCTGCTATAACAGAAATACCACAAGTGGATGGCTTTAACAAAGAGAAGTTTATTTCCTCACAGTAAAGTAGGCTAAAAGTCCAAATTCAGGGTGTCGGCTCCAGGGGAAGTCTTTCTTTCTCTGTTGGCCCTGGAGAAAGGTCTTTGTCTCACTCTTTCCCTGGTTGAGGAGCTTCTCAGGGGCAGAGACCCCGATGCACTCTGCTCCCAGTGCTGCTTTCTTGGTGGTATGAAGTCCCCCTGGCTCTCTGCTTGCTTATTTCTTTTACATCTCAAGAGATTGTCTCAAGACACAATCCAATCTTGTAGACTGAGCTGTGCCTCATTAACACAATTGCCGCCCATCCTCCCTCATTAACATCATAGAGGCAGGATTTACAGCATAGAGGGAGATCACACAATACCGGGAATCGAGGCCCAACCAAACTGATACACACATTTTTGGGGGGACATAATTCAATCCGTGACAGAAATGTTCTATTTTTTGTTGCTAAGAGGTTTTAAAAGGTTTTCTTTTTTAAAAATAAAACATCAGAAGTGGATATTGAAAGTGGATTTTTGGTTATCCAGTAAGATAATCATGTGACTCTGATGATTTACAAATACAATGAATTATATCAATAGATTCTCTATTATCAAATCATTCTTGGGTTCCTAATTAGGTTGTGTTCTTCATTTAAATTAGCTGCTGGGTGTGATTTGCTAGTCAAAGGTTGTAATTTTTCATTTTTAGCAATACTGATGTTATGTTCTTGACAGATATGTAGAATCAAAATAAATTGGAATACTTTCATTCTTTTCTAGCTTTCATAACAGGAAAGAATTATTTTTTTGAAAAAATTTAAAACTTGCTTACAAAAACTTCAGGGCTTGGAGACTTTCTTGGAGATAACACTTTGACAGCTTACCCATAATCATTTATCAGTTAAGGATTTTTATTTCATCTCGTGTCAGTTTTGCTACTTTAAAATGACCATTGTATTGCAGATTTCAAATTCATTAGCAGAAAATTATATATAATTCCTACGATTTTTCTTGTGGTCTAATGTAGCATAATTTTTTTTTGTTAGACTTTTAATAATGTGGCATTTGCTTATTTTTTTCTCTTGGAATTTCGTATTTTGCTATCGTTGTTTTTACTTTTTCCTACTGCTTTTCTTTCGTGGGGTGGTGGGAATGTTTTCTTTTCTAATTTAAGTGGTCTATTATTTTTTTATTTGTCAGAAATAAAATAATTTAATGTTATTTAATTTCTCTCTGATTACAGATTTGACTCCTTCCTCACTGGCAGAAAGAATTGAGAAAAAATTCAAGCCTTGAGTTGCAATTTTGAAGGACTCTAAGGGCAAATTTTTTTTTTTTTTTAAGGGCAAAATATTGAAAGACACAGGAAGAACCAAAAGAAGCTGGAAGGAATACACAGAGTCACTGTACCAAAAAGAATTGGTCAACATTCAACCATTGCAGGAGGTGGCATATGATCAAGAATCAGTGGACTGAAAGAAGTCCACTGAAGGCTTTGGTGAAAAACAAGGCTCCAGGAATTGATGTGATACCAACTGAGATGTTTCAACAAACGGATGCAACGCTGGAAGCATTCACTTGTCTATGCCAAGAAATTTGGAAGATAGCTACCTCGCCAGCTGACTGTAAGGGATCCATAATTGTACCCATTCCAAGGCAAGGTGATCCAACAGAACACAGAAAATATAAAACAATATCATTAATAACACCCACAAATAGAATTTTGCTGAAGATAATTAAGAAACAGTTGCAGCAGTACATAGATAGGGAGCTGCCAGAAATTCAAGCCGGATTCAAAAGAGGATGTGGAATAAGGGATATCATTGCTGTTGTCAGATGGATCTTGGCTGAAAGCAGATAACACCAGGGGGATGTCTACCTGTATTTTATTGACTATGCAAAGGCATTTGACTGTGTGGATCATAACAAATTTTGGATAACACTGCAAAGAATGGGAATTCCAGAACACTTAATTGTGCTCATGAAGAGCCTGTACATAGATCAAGAAGCAGTGGTTCAAACAGAACAATGGGATACTATGTGGTTTAAAATCAGGAAAGGAATGTGTCAGGGTTATATCCTTTTACCATACTTATTCAATTGTATGCTGAGCAAATAATCCAAGAAGCTGGACAATATGAAGAAGAACTCGGCATCAGGATTGGAGGAAGACTCATTGACAACCTGTGCTATGCAGATGACACAACCTTGCTTGCTGAAAGCAAAGAGGACTTGAGGCACTTACTGACGAAGGTCAAAGACTACAGCCTTCAGTAAGGATTACAACTCAACATAAAAAAAACAAAAATCCTCACAACTGGGCCAATAAGCAACATCATGATAAACAGAGAAAATATTGAAGTTGTCAAGGGTTATATTTTACTTGGATCCACAATCAATGCCCATGGAAGCAGCAGTCAAGAAATAAATGACATATTGCATTGCGCAAATCTGCTGCAAAGAATCTCTTTAGTGTTAAAAACCAAAGACGTCTCTTTGAGGACTAGGGTGTTCCTGATCCAACCAATGGTATATTCAATAGCCTCATTTGCATGTGAAAGCTGGACAGTGAATAAGGAAGACCAAAGAAGAATTGATGCCTTTGAATTACGGTGTTGCTAAAGAATATTGAATATACTGTGGACTTCCAGGAGAACGAACAAATCTGTCTTGGAAGAAGTACAGCCAGAGTGCTCCTTAGAAGCGAGGATAATGAGACTTGGTCTCATGTACTTTGGACATGTTATCAGGAGGGACGTGGTGAAGGACAATCATGCTTGGTAAAGCAGAGGGTCAGCAAAAGAGAAGAACACCCTAGACCAGATGGATTGACACAGTGGCTGCAACAATGGGCTCAATCACCTAACAACAAATAACATTGGCATTAAACTACTATTTTCCCATCTACAGAGACATGGTAAATATTATTTTTGTCTGCTGAATCTGCTTCTACCCAGTTTTAGTAGCATGGCTTAATAAGGCACCGTTTGTTGCCACTGTCGAGAGCCCTTCCTTTGGCTTTCCTTAGATTTCTCTATTCATCTCTTCTTTCAATTCTTTGTGCTAAATCTGAATCCTTCCAATACATCTTTCTATTTTAATTAATGTTTTCAGTGTTTGTTGCTTAATTATGAAACTGATAAAATAGTCTTAGTTTTGGTTTTGTTTTTCTTGACCCAAGTATTATTTCATAGAGTCCCTAGGTGGTACAGTTAACATGCTAGACTGCTAACCAAAAGGTTGGCAGTTTGAGTTCACCCACAGATACTTGAGAAGAAAGGCCTGGTAATCTACTTCCAAAAAGTCAGCCATTGAAAACCCTATGGAGCACAGCTCTACTCTGACACACATATGGTCGCCATGAGTTGGCATCAACTGGACGACAACTGATATTACTTAATCGTGCTTTATTATTCTAAGCAATGGGAATTTTTATCATAACTTTGTCATTAATTTCTATTTTTCTTACACTGTGGCCTATACAACTTATGATTTGAGTTTTTTGGGTTTTTCTTAACATGTTTGTTGTGGCTTAGCATACTATAATTTAAAAAATAGCTCAAAGCTTTGGAAAAGAAGGTAAAGTTTTAGTGTAGAGAAATATCTATTATTTCAATATTATTATATTATTGAGAATCTCCAGCCTTTTATATTCTTTCTAAGCAGTTATATCAAGAACTGAGAGGGTTATGCCCCCAAATTTTACTTAGCTTCCTTTCTGGTGCTGCCACCTTCAGCACCAGAAAAGAGCTTTGCTGTTTTATTAGAATATTCCCATTTTACTGACAGTGCTGGCTTTGTGTTGGATATACCTGTCTATTTCTGGATTTCCTCAGATCGCTGTCACTGAATATCACTCATATGCAATGGCTAAAGAGACTTTGGTAGGACTATTAACCATCTGCCCTCACATCCAGTCATTACCTCTAAGAATTAAGGAATATTTATGAGGTCCAAAATCTCTGTTTACTACTTGCAGAGCCTTCTTGGATAGTGAATTGTAAGCATGCTCTCATGTTATCTTTCTTCAGTTTGATTTCATTCTGTATGAACCTAGCATAAATCCTTCACGGCTTGAGGAATTTGAAGTGTTTCTTTCCTTAACATCTAGAGATGATAAGGGTTTTTTCTACTTTTATATCCTTTGGTCATTTCAGTTAGAAATGGAAGAAATCAAACGTCTGTATTTAAATTGTTATTTTACAAGTCCAAAATATATCTTTTATAAGGAAGGCTAATCCATTTATGTTTAATGTTATAAGTGATATGTTTAGTTTCATTTCCGATATAATATTTTCTGTATTTTGAGCCTCCAAGTGTTTTTCTTTCTTTTTTGGTTTCCTGTATTTAATTCTATGCACCATGTTATCTTTTTCTTCTAGATTGAGACGTTACCTATATTCTGTTATTATATAACGTGTAGATGTATATATCTATATATAAGAATTATGTGACTGTTCAACCACCTACTCCTCCCTTATTGACTATCTCATTATCTGACATTTCCCACTTATGACAAGAGTAAAAAACCTACTCTCTGTTTTGTGCAATAACAATGTACCTCTGGCAGTAACAAAAGTGGAGGTGCTTGGCGAGGGTAACACTGGCTGTAATGGTCAAGGTTATGTGTCAGTTTGGCTGGGCTGTGATTCTCAGTGGTTTGGCAGTTATGTAATGATGTAATTTGGCAGTTAAGTGATGATGTAGTCACACTCCATTTTGTGATTTGATGTGGTCATCCTCCATTTTTGCATAATACTAATTTTCACATAATGACCTGGTCTTTGGAACCTAACCATGTTGATAAGTGAGGAGTGGATGTATTATGTTTTAAATTGTTGCTTCATTTACATTAGTTCTCTTCTTCAGGACAGTAATTACCATATGGTAAATTTCCATAATCTATCCTTCATACCTGTTATTTTTTCTCTCATTGCTTTTATTTCTTTGTCCTTTCACTTGGCAGTTTGTGGGAGTATATTGAGTTTGTTCTCTAGAGACTATATTTTACAGAATCTAGGTGTTCCTTAAAACCTTATTTTTTACTTTCATACTAGATTATGATTTATAAAATAAAATACATCCATCTAAGTGTTTGATGAGTTTTAGTGAATCCATACCACCACCATCAAAATGTAGAGTATTTCCATCACCCCCAAACATTACCTCATGCCCCTTTACAATCAGTGCCCCGCCCCCAACTACAAGCAACCACTGATCTATTTTCTGTCACTGGAGATTATTTTCACTTTTTCTAGAATTTTATATAAATGGAATTACACAGTACATAATTTTGTATGGCTGTCTTCTTTCATTAAGCATAATGCTTTTGAGATTCTCCCATGTTTTGGCTGTGAATATTCATATTCTTGCCTTTTCGTGGACTTATATTTTCATTTCTTTGGGGTAAATACCTAGAAATCGAATTGCTGTAAGCATATGTTTAATTTTATAAAAAGAACTATTACATTGTTTTCTAAAGTGGTTGTACCATTTTCACTCACACCAACAATGGATGAGATTTCCAGTTGCTCCACATCCTCAACACTTGGTATTATCAGACTTTTGGTTTTTGCCATTCTATTAGGTGTGTAGTGTATCTCATTGCAGTTTTAATTTTCATTTCCCCAATACCTAAGGATGCTGAGCATGTTTTCTAAATGAATTTACTAGTCATTTGTTTGTCTTCTTTTGAGAAGTATCTGCTCACGTAATTTGTCCATTGTTTTATTGGGTGGTTTGCATTTTTATTGTCGACTTTTAAAAGTTTTCTATAAATTCCAGATACAAGTCCATCATCAGATATATGTATCAGAAATATTTTTTCCCAGTCTGTGGCTTGCCTTTTTATTTTCTTACTGGGATGTCTGTTTTTTTTAATTGAACTTTTCATTTGAGATCATTGTAGATCCACACGCTGTTATAAAAAAAAAAAAAAAACTCGTTGCCATTGAGTTGATTCCGACTCATAGTGCGGGACCCTACAGGTCAGAGTAAAACTGCCCCATAGAGTTTCCACGGAGCACCTGGTGGATTTGAACGGCCGACCTCTTGGTTAGCAGCCATAGCACTTAACCACTACAGCGCCAGGGTTTCCATGCCTTTATAAGAAATAATATTGAGCGATACAACATACCCCTTACTCAGTTTCTCCAAATGGTGACACCTTGCAAAACTGTAGTACAATATCACTACCAGGAAATTGACAATGATACAATCCACTGATCTTATTCAGATTATCATGGATTGAATTATGTCCTCCCAAAAATGTATCAATTTAGTAAGGCCATGATTCCCAGTATTGTGTGGTTGTCCTCCATTTTGTGATTGTAATTTTATGTTAAGAGGATATAGGGTGGGATTGTAACACCACCCTTACTCAGGTCACCTCCCTGAGCCAATGTAAAGGGAGTTTCCCTGGGGTGTGGCCTATACTACCTTTTATCTCTTAAGAGATAAAAGGAAGGAGAAGCAAGCAGAGAGTTGGAGACCTCATACAACCAAGAAAGCAGCACTGGGAGCACAGTGCATCCTTCGGACCTGGAGTACCTGTGCCTGAGAAGCTCCTCAACCAGGGGAAAAATAATGACAAAGCATCTTCCTCCAGCGCTGACAGAGAAAGCCTTCTCCTAGAGCTGACACCCTGCATTTGGACTTGTAACCTACTAGACTGTGAAACAATAAATTTCTCTTTGTTAAAGCCATCCACTTGTGGTATTTCTGTTATAGCAGCGCTAGATGACTAAGACACAGATTTACACAGTTTTATGTATACTTGTTTGTGTGTGTGTGTACATTTAGTTTTGTGCACTTTTATCACGTTTGTAGGTCCATGTATTCACCACCATAGTAAAGACACAGAACTGTTCTGTCACCCCCAAGATCTCTCATGTTGCCCTTTTATAACCACACCCACATACCCCTTTCCCTCCACCTCTTTCCCCCAGCCCCTAGCAACCACTCATTTATTCTCCATCTCTATAATTTTTTTTTTCATTTCAAGAATATTATATAAATGGACTCATGCAGTATTTAATCTTTTGGGATTATTTGTTTGATTTTTCACTAACATAATTCTCTTGAGATTCTTGCAGGTTGTTGTATGTATCAATAGCTTGTTCCTTTTTAATGCTAAGTAGAATTCCATGGTATGGTTATACCACTGTTTGTTTAACCAATACGTATTAAATGGGCATGAGGTTTGTTTCCAGTTTTTGGCTACTATGAATAAAGCCACCATGAACATTGATGTACAGGATTTGGGGTGAATATAAGTTTCCATTTCTCTGGGATAAATACACAGGAGTTCAATTGCTTGGTCATATGGTAATTGGATGTTTAGTTATATAAGAAACTGCCAAACTGTTTTCTCCAGAATGGCTGTGTCATTTTACACTCCCACTAGCAATGTATGAGTGATCCAGTTTCTCTACATTCTTGCCAGCATTTGGCATTGTTGCTTTTTTATTTCAGCCATTCTGATAGGCGTGTAGTGATATCGCATTGTGGTTTTAATTTGTGTTTGCCTAACAGCTAATGGTGGCAGAGTGGTTAAGAGCTATGGCAAGCTACAGCTGCTAACAAAAAGGTCGGCAGTTCGAATCCACCAGCCACTCCTTCGAAACCATATGAGGGAGTTCTGCTCTGTCCTATAGAGTTGCTATGAGTCGGAATCGACTCAATGGCAACAAATTTGTTTGTTTGTTTGGCTGGTTTAATGGCTAATGAGGTTGAACCTCTTGTGCTTACTTACTATCTAAATATCTTCTTAGGTGAAATGCTTGTTCATGTTTTCTGCCCATTTTTTAATCAGATTGTCTGCTTTTTTACTTTTGAGTTTTTAGTTTTCTTTGTGTATTCTAACTAGTAGCCTTTTTTTTGATATGTAATTTACAAATATTTTCTTCCAGCTTATAGCTTTTCATTTCATCCTCTTAGCAGGACCTTTCACAGAGCAAAATATTTTATTTCACTGGGGTCTAATTTATCAAATTTTCCTTATAAGAATTGTGCTTTGGTGTCAAGTTCTAAGAACTTTTCAACTTGTCTTAGATACTGAAGATTTTATCCAGTATTTTCTTCTCAAAAGTTACATAGCAGTACATTTTACTTTTAAGTCCATAATCATTTTGCATTAATTTTTGTAAGGGATGTGAGGTTTAGGTCTATTTAGGTTCTCTCCTTTTTTTTTTTTTTTTTTGCCTGTGAATATCTACTTGAAATATCTTTTGAAGGGTGGAAGTTTTAATTTTGATGAAGTTCAATTTTTAAATTATACTCCTTATGAATCCTGTTTAGAAATTTTTGTCCACCCCAATGTTGCAAAGATTTTTATTTTTTCTAGAACTTTTTAGCTTTAGATTTTTATGATATGATCTATTTAAATTTTGTTATGTTCTATTTCAAGTTAATTTTTATGTTTTTTCTGAAATAAGGATGGAGATTCATTTTTATCCCTTTGTTCGTGCACCAATTATTGAAAAGATTATTCTTTCCCCATTGAGTAACCTTGGCAATTTATCAAAACCCATCGAGCATCATATATGTGTTGTTGTTGTTGTTAGGTATAGTCAAGTATGTTCTGACTCATAGAACAACAGAACAGAATGAAACACTGCCTGGTCCTGTGCCACCCTCATAATAGTTGTTAAGCTTGAGCCCATTATTGCAGCCATTGTATTAATTCATCTCTTTGAGGGCCTTCCTCTTTTTCGCTATTTTACCAAACATGATTTCTTTTTCCAGGGACTGGTCCCTCCTGATAACATGTCCAAAGTACATGAGACGACGTCTCACCATCCTCGCTTCTAAGGAGCATTCTGGCTGTACTTCTTCCAAGACAGATGTTTGTTCAAAATTCTTCACCAATAACATAATTCAAAGGCATCAATTTTTCATCAGTCTTCCTTACTCATTGTGCAGCTTTTGTATGCATATGAGGTGATTGAGAATATCATGTCTTGGGTCAGGAACACCTTCACCCTCAAAGTGACATCTTTGTCTTTTTTTTAACACTTTAAACAAAAACCTAACACTTTAAAGGGGCCTTTTTCAGCAGATTTGCCCAATGCAATGGGTCTTTTGATTTCTTGACTGCTGATTCTGTGGGCATTGATTGTGGATCCACGTAAAATGAAATCCTGGACAACTTCAACCTTTTCTCCATTCATCATGTGGCTTATTGGTCCAGTTGTGAGGATTTTTGTTTTCTTTATTTTGTGGTGTAATCCTTACTGAAGGCCGTAGTCTTTGACCTTCATCAGTACGTGCCTCAAGTCCTCTTTGCTTTTGACAAGCAAGGTTGTACCATCTGCATGTTACAGGAAGGCTACTGTTAATGAGCCTTCCACCAATCCTGATGCCAAGATCTTCTTCATATAGTCTAGTTTCTTGGTTTCTTTGCTCAGCATACAGATTGAATAGGTATGGTGAAAGGATACAACCCTGACGCACACCTTTCCTGGCTTTAAACCGTGCAGTCCCCTTGTTCTGTTTGAACAACTGCCTCTTGGTCTATGTACAGTTTCCTCATGAGCCCAATTAGGCATTCTGGAATTTCCATTCTTCACAATGTCATCCGTAATTTATTATGATTCATACAGTCAAATGCCTTTGCCCAGTGAATAAAACACAGGTAAACATCTTTCTGGTATTCTGGGCTTTCAGCCAAGATCCATCTGACATCAGCAAAGATGTCTCTTGTTCCACATCGTCTTCCGAATCTAGCTTGAATTTCTAGTAGTTCCTGTTGATGTACTGCTGCCATTTCTTTTGAAAGATCTTCAGCAAAATTTTACTTGTTGTGATGTTAATGAAATTATTTGATATATCCACATTCTGTTGAATTGCCTTTTTTTGGAATGGGCACAAATATGGATCTCTTCCAGTCAGTTGGCCAGGTAGCTCTCTTCTAAATTTCTTGGCATAGATGAGTGAGCACCTCCAGCACTACTTCTGTTTGTTGAAACATCTCAACTGGTATTCCATCAATTCCTGAGGCCTTGTTGTTCACCAACAACTTCAGTGAAGCTTGGACTTCTTCCTTTAGTACCATCATTTCCTGATTATAAGCTACCTCCTAAAATGACTGAACATCATACAATTCTTTTTGGTACAGTGACTCTGTGTATTCCTTCCATCTCCTTTTGATGCTTCCTGTGTCATTCATATTTTGCCCATAGAATCCTTCAACACTGCAACTCAAGTCTTGAATTTTTTCTTCAATTCTTTCAGCTTGAGAAATGCTGAGCATGTTCTTCATTTTTGGTTTTCTGACTTCAGGTCTTTGCACATTTCATTATACTTTACTTTGTCGTCTTGAGCTGCCCTTTGAAATCTTCTGTTCAGCTATTTCACTTCATCATTTCTTCTGTTTGCTTTAGCTACTGTAAGTTCAAGGGCAAGTTTCAGAGTCTCTTTTGACATCCATTTTGGTTTTTACTTTCTTCCCTGTGTTTTTTAATGACCTTTTGCTTTCTTTATGTATGATGTCCTTGATGTCATTCCACAACTTGTTTGGTCTTCGGTCATTAGTGCTCAATGTGTCAAATCTATTCTCAAGATGCTCTCTAAATTCATGTGGGATATACTCAAGGTTGTATTTTGGCTCTTGTGGACTTGTTCTAATTTTCTTCACCTTCAACTTCCATAGGAGCAATTGATGGTCTGTTCCACAGTTGACCCCAGCCTTGTTCTGACTGATGATATCGAGCTTCTCCATCATCTCTTTCCACAGATATAGTTGATTTGATTCCTGTGTATTCCATCTGGTGAGTCCACGTGTATAGTGGCCTTCTATGTTGTTGAAAAAATGTATTTGCAATGAATAAGTATTTGGTCTTGCAAGATTCTGTCATGTGATCTCCAGCATTGTTTCCATAATCAAGGCCATATTTTCCAACTACTAACCCTTCTTCTTTGTTTTCAACTTTTGTATCCCAAGCACCAGTAATTATCAATGCATCTTGATTGCATGTTTGATCAATTTCAGACTGCAGAAGTTGGTAAAAATCTTCAATTTCTTCACGTTTAGCCTTAGTGGCTGGTGTGTAAATTTGAATAATAGTCATATTAACTGGCCTTCCTTGTAGGCATATGGATATTATCCTATCACTGATAGCATTGTACTTCACGATAGATCTTGAAATGTTCTTTTTGGTGATGGATGCAATGCCATTCCTCTTCAATTTGTCATTCCTGGCATAGTAGAACATATGATTGCCTGATTCAAAATGGCCAATACCAGTCCATTTCTGCTCACTAATAGCCTAGGATATGGATCTTTATGTGTCCCAATTCATTTTTGACGAACTTCAATTTTTCTGGATTCATACTTTTTACATTCCACGTTTCCATTATTAATGGATGTTTTTTGCTGTTTTTTCTCATTTTGAATCGTGTCACATCAGCAAACGAAGGTTCCAAAAGCTTTACTCCATCCATGTCATTATGGTCAACTCTACTTTGAGGCGGCAGCTCTTACCCAGTCATGTTTTGAGTGCCTTCCAACCTGAGGAGCTCATCTTCCAGCACTATATCCAACAATGTTTCACTGCTATTTGTAAGGTCTTCATTGGCCAATTTTTTCAGGAGTACACTGCCAGGTCCTTCTTCGAAGTCTGTCTTAGTCTGGAAGCTTCGCTGAAACCTGCCCAACATGAGCAACCCTGCTGGTATTTGAAATACTCTTGGCATAGCTTCCAGCATCACAGCAACATGCAAACCACCACAGTATGACAAACTGACAGAGGAGTAGTGGGTCATATATTTAGTATATATCTATTTCTTTTATTCTGTTCCATTGATGTATATGTCTATCTGTATTCCAATACCATAATAGTCTTAATTATGTAGCTTTATAGTAAATCTAGAAATAAGTCTTCCAATTTTGTTCTTTTACAAAATTTGTTTCAGCTATTTTAGATTATTTCCATTTCTACATAAATTTTATAATTAACTTGTCAATTTCTACCTAGAAGTCCTCAGAGATTTTGAATTTGTTGAATCTATAGATTTATTTGGGGAAAATAAGCACCTTAGCAATACTGAGTCTTCTGATAAATAACATAGTACATCCTTCAATTTATTTAGGTATTTCAACATTTTTCTCAGCAATGTTTAATAGTTTCCAGAGACTTCGTTTACACCATGTTAGATCATTTGATATTGTCCCACAAGTCACTTAGCTCTGTTAGTTTTTTTCAGCCTTTTCCTATGCTTCAGTTTGAATAGTCTCTATTTCTAAGTCTTCAAGGTTATCGATCTATTATTGTATCATACATAATATGCTACTGACCCCATTCAGTTAATTTTTCACTTCAGATCTAGCATTCCCAATTATTTTTAAAAATAATTTATTGTATATTTTTGTTGTTTTTGAGAGTGTGCACAGCAGAACACACCAATTCTAGTTTCTACATGTACAACTCAGTGACAGTGATTACATTCTTTGAGTTGTGCAACCATTCTCAGCCTCCTTTTCTGAGTTGTTCTTCCCCCATTAACATAAACTCACTGTCCCCTAAGTTTACTATCTAATCTTTCAAGTTGCTGTTGTCATTTTGATCCCATCTACATAGATCTTAAAAGCGCATAATTCTCAAAGCAGACATTATTTACTAGTTAAGCTAAACTGTTATTCAGTTTAAAGAAAATTGCAGGGTATATTTTTGGCTTAAGGTTTAAGGATTATCTATCTCAGGGCAATAGTTTCAGGGGTTTATCCAACCTCCATGGTTCCAGAAAATTTGGATTCCATGACAGTTTAAAATTCTGTTCTGCATTTTACCCCTTTTAATCCAAGATTCTTCTAAAGAATCTTGGATCAAAATGCTCAATAATGGTAGCTGGGCACCATCCAGTTCTTCTGGTCTCATGGCAAAGGAGGCAGTTGTTCATGGATGCAATTAGCCACACATTCCATTTCCTCCTTAATTTCTAACTCTCCTTCTAGCTCTGTTGCTCCAGGAGAATAGAGACTAATTGTGCCTTGGATGGCTGTTTACAAGCTTTTTAAGATCCCAGGAACTATGCAATGAACTAGGAGCTAGAACAGAACTACTAGACATGTTATTAGGGCAATTAACTGGTATGTCCCATGAAATAATGACCCTAAACCTCTAAACCAAGGAACCAAATCCCAGGAGGTGTTTCCAATTAATTCTCTTTTATATCTTTCATATCTCTCCCTATTATGTTCATGTTTCTCACTAAATCTGTGAATATATTTATAACAGCTGTTTTAAAGTGCTTTTCTGTTAATTCCATAATCTCTACAATTTCTACTTTGTTTCTGTTGACTAATTTTTCTCCTTGCTATGGATCATGTATTCCTGCTTCTAGGTATGTCTCTTGATTCTTTTTTTATTAGATCCTGGATATTGCAAATGTAACATTTTGAAGTGTTTAGATTTTGTTGTCTTCCTTTAAGAGTATTGATTTTTGTTTTGTTTGAAAGACAGTTAAATTACTTGTGAGTCAATTTGATCCTTTTACAGATTTGTTTAAACTGTGTAAGGGAAAATCTAGGGTAGCCTTTACTCTGGGGCTAATTCAGCCTTATTACTAAGACATGGCTTTTCTGGGGTCTCTACTGAATGTTCAACAATGTCTCTCCAATTTGAGTGGCTGGAACTTGAACATCTCCCATCCTTTTGTGAGCTCTGCCAGTCAGAGATGCTTGCAGCTTCCCAGTAGTAGAATTTGTATGACTTCATGGAATTGCATCCTATACATGTATGACTTAATATTTAGCATCAGACTTTAGGAGAACCTTATGCAGATTTCTGGATCTCTCTCTCTCAGTGCATAGCTTCTTTGTTTCCAGTAATCTGCCCCACAATTTCCATCCATGTTAGACCACCTAAGCTCCAATCTCTGTGGCCTCAACTCAGCAAGACTGCCATGCTCCGCTTGGGTTTCTCCTCATTGTGCTGTTTTCTAGAAAGTGTCTCCAGGTAGGAAGCCAGAGAAATTATAGGGCTCGCCATTTTTGTTTCATTTCTCTCTCTGTCACAGTTCTTCATTGACTTTTTCTGATGTCTGAAGTTACTTCATATATTTTGCCCAGTTTTCAGCTAGTTGTTTAAGGAGGGAGGACTAATCTGATACCAGTTACTCCATCATGGTTGAAAACTCTTTATAACTTTTAATTTTGATCCAAAATTTGCAAATGTGTATATTAGTATAAATATATAAATGTGTGTGTGGTGCTGGACTACTAACTGAAAGGCTGGTAGTTTAAAGCCACCCAGAGGCATCTTTGAAGAAAGGCCTGGCCATCTGCTTCTGGAATGTGACAGCTGTGAAAACCCTATAGAGCTCAGTTCTCTGCAACACATGGGGTCATCATAAATCAGAATGGATGTAATGGCAATTGGTTTGGTTTTTTAGTATACATATATATACACACACATATATATTGTTGTTGTTAGGTGCCATTGAGTCAGTTCTGACAGCAACCCTGTGTACCACAGAAGGAAACACTACCTGGTCCTGTGCCATACTCACAGTCATTGTTATGCTTGAGCTCACTGTTGCAGCCACTGTGTCAATCCATCTCATTGAGGGTCTTCCTCTTTTCCACTGACCCTGTACTTTACCAAGCATGATGTCCTTCGCCAGGGACTGATCCCTCCTGACAACATGTCCAAAGTATGTAAGACGCAGTCTTGCCATCCTTGCTTCTAAGGAGCATTCTGGTTGCACTTCCTCCAAGACAGATTTGTTCGTTCTTTTGGCAGTCCATGGTATATTCAATACTTTTTGCCAACACCACAATTCAAAGTCTTCAATTCTCCTTCTTCAGTCCTTCTTATGTATATGTATACATATATGATGCAATTGAAAGTACCATGGCTTAGGTCAGGCGCATCTTAGTTTCAAGGTTTTTGCTTTCTGATACTTTAAAGAGGTCCTTTGCAGCAGAGTTGCCCAGTGCAATGCATCTTTTGATGTCTTCACTGCTGCTTCCATGGGTGTTGACCATGGATCCAAGTAGAATGAAATCCCTGACAACTCCAATCTTTTCTTCGTTTATCATGATGTTGCTTACTGGTCCAGTTGTATATATGTATATTTATATATACTATATCTCACATCACTCTTTTTTAAAAAATTTCAACCTAAAACTTTAGTCAATTTCTTCTAAATTATTTGTATATTATTTCATTTTTTCCAAGTTTTCATGAAGTTTTGAGATTTAAGGAAGATACTCAAAATTTATTATTTATTTCTTTTAGAAAATCTTTTTCAAAACTATGTTCTTTCTCTGACTCTTGAGCTCTACATTCTTTATGTTTGCAGAATGCTTTTATAGACCCACGTAGCCATTTCCTGTTCACTCATCCATGAGCAAGAAAGGATTCTTCCCACCCTTGTTCTTGCTAGTGAAGTGTGGATGGAGTCTCTTTGCTAGCCTTCACTATCCATCTGGTTACTATTATCAATGTTTTCCCAGGTATTAATCTAGAATGCTGGTTGATGGTATTTTGCTATCTTTCATTTAGTGTCAGTCTGTTGGTCTGGGAGAGGACATCTTGGTTATCACACATTAAAAGCAGAGTTGGTTTTTTTCTTGCATTTTTAATCTTAATATAGTCCATAGTCATTGCCTTGTAAGAAATAATGTAGGAGACACTGCAAGCTCCACAATACATTTCTTCTATGGGTTTTTGAGGTTGAGTCTGACTTTATTTTATTATTTTAAGTTAATGGTTTTTGTTTTTGTTTTCTTAAAGAGGTGATATTTTAGCATGGTTCAAAATTCAAGACAGTCAAAAACGTAAAACGAAAAATCTTCCTCTGACATCTGTCCCATATCTACTCAATTCCTTTTCTCACAGTGGTGCAATCAATATTCTGAAAGGTGACAGCCTTGAAAACAAATTTCTTGTGCATTTTCCAGAAGGGAAAACTATATATGTATATTTTTATATGCATATATGTACATACGCACACACATATATACACACACACATATTACACTATATATCTGTATATACACATAATCTTCCTTCCTTCTTTTCCACAAATTATTACACATGGTTTTGGACCTTGCTTTTTTTTTCCTCAAATTCACATCTTGGAGATTTTTCCATATCCGTACATAAAGAGAAGCCAGTTTTTTAGTGGCCCCCTTGTATTCCATTTTTCAAAGTAAAAATTTTATTTGACAATTCCTCTATTTATTGATATTTAAGTTGTTTTCTATTTTTTGTTATTGTGGACAATGATGAAATGAATACCCAATTATCATTTTGCTAAGTATATTTGCAGGATACATTCCCAGAAGTGGGTGAATGAATACATGCATTTATAATTTTCAATATTATCAAATTACCGTTTAAAGAGGTGATGCTCAATGGTTTGCTGAAGACCTTACCCCAATGTAATCATTAATAATAACACCTTTTACTCTTAAGAGGGTCTGGTTTGGGCAATAAATTATACGGTTGTCTCCATTTATAGAAGTTGTGCCAATTTATGCTCTCACCATCAGCCTGGCTTTTAATACCATTTACATGCTGACATCTCTAAAAAATATATTTACTCTTTTGAGGTTCAGGGTTTCAAATACAGCCGCCTACTTGAATATCTCACATAAATCTCAAACTCAACATGCCCAAAATAAACTTTTGAATCCCCCAAACCTATCCTCCAACCTATGATTTTCATATTAGCAAATAACAATATCAGGTACCCATTTATTTATGCCAGGAAGCTGGGGTCCATGCTTGATTCTGCCATTTTCTTCACTAGCTCAATAACTGTAAGCTGTTGTCCTCCCTAGCCTCAGTTTCCTCCCTAGCAAAACCAGGAACACATTACCTGCCTCACAGTGATACCATGTTTGTAAAATGAGGTAGGACATGTGAAAGCACCCCTTCTCATTTTCTGGCATATACTTAAAAAAAAAAAAAAACAGTTGCAATGGAGTCAATCCCGACTATGGTGACCCCGTGGGTAAGGGTAGAACTGTGCTCTGGACTATTTCAATGGCTGACTTTTTGGTAGTAGATTACCAGGCCTTTCCTCTGAGATACCTCTGAGTGGATTCCAACCTCCAGCCTTTCAGTTAGCAGCCAAGCATGTGTGCACCATCCAGGGACTCTTGGCATATATTACAAGATCAAATATTAGTTCCCTCTCCTTCCACCCTTCAAAATACTTCTCTATGTATTCCCACGACCCTTCCCGTATTTGGATTGTCTTAGTCATCTAGTGGATGGCTTTAACAGAGAAATTTACTCTCTCACAGTCTAGCAGGCTAGAAGTCCAAATTCAAAGCATCAGCTCCAGGGGAAGGCTCTGTTGGCTCTGGAGGAAGGTCCTTCTCATCAACCTTCCCCGGGACTAGGAGCTTCTCTGTGCAGGAACCCCAGGTCCAAAGGAGGCACTCTGCTCCTGGCACTGCTCTTGGTGGTATGAGGTCTCCCTGTCTATTGGCTCACTTCTGTCTCTTGTATCTCAGAAGAGATTGGCTTAAGACACTAATCTTGTAAATCTCATCAATATAACTGCCACTAATCCATCTCATTAACGTCATAGTGACAGGATTTACAACACATTGGGAAATCACATCAGATGATAAAATGGTAGACAATCATACAATACCAGCAATCATGACCTAGCCAAGTTGACGGATATTTTGGGGGAGACACAATTCAATCCATGACACTGATCTACCCAGTATAAATGTGACTTCTGGCCAGGAATAAATTGTACCAAATGTCTTTGCCCTTTGTAGAAACCAGAGTTTATTTATGTTTGGTTTTTTTTTTTTTTTTGGTTTTATACCTGAAAAGTCCCCAAAGCATGCCTGAATATTGAAGAATAAACTGCAAACTTGTTTAAAATGAAATCATCATTAAAACTATCGTCAGAGTTGTGACGTTTATATCTTGGTTATTTGTTTCCTTTCAAAAGTTTCCCTGGCCAGGCAATGCTGTATTGAATCACTTTTCAAAATGGCTTACACTCTTCTTTTAACCTCTTTAAATTTTAGGAGGCTTAGGGTTAATTGAATTATAGGATTTCAGTTTTTGCATTTTTGGTTTTTTTTTTTTAAAGACCATCACCTTTGAAAGAGACTGCTGTGATGTATTGGAAAGAGCGCTGGTCTTAGAGCCATTATCAAAATAACCCAAAACAAACCAAAGAAACTCAAACTTGCTGCTGTTGAATCACTTCTGACCCATGGGAACCCCATTCGTTACTGAGTAGAACTGCTCCATTGGGTTTTCTTGGCTGTAATCTTTACAGAAGCAGATCGCCAGGCCTTTCTTCCACAGTGCCACTGTGTGGGTTCCAACAGCCAACTTTTGGGTTAATATCTCAGGGAAAACCATTTGCACTCCCAGGGACTTTGCACCACTACACCAGGGTTAAAATCCTGGTTCATCCACTTGCCAGGTGTGTGACATTAAGCAAGGAAAGTGACCGCTATAAGTTCCAGCACCTTCATTCTCTATTAGATGCTTTTGTACACGTTATCTCATTTCATCACTATAGAGTTTCTTAAAAGATGAGTTGCCATGAGAAAAAAGTGTGCAAAAGACCCAAGCAGTGTAGCGCCTGGCAGATGTTTGTTCCATCATTCATCCAACCTCTGGTTCATACAACCAGAAACATTGTAGTTGTGAGCCAAGATACGAGAAACAAATACAGAAGCTTATATTGTTAACTTGGTGAAGACTCTGGGACCAAAGGTGATTTGTTCTTTGAATTTTTCCACAAAGCCACAAGGACGTCCATTTATAGTACAGTCAAGAAAAGTAAGGCCTTGTGAATGGGTCAGTCCTGGCTCACAGCACTGATTGGTGGTGGACTTATGACTGGATTTAATTGGAGCTTCAAATGTGAAATCTGCCACGCTATCTTTCTAGAAACAGAGCTGTTATTCATGGAAAGTATCTTGACTCACAGACAAAATATCAACCATTCTTCTGCATTCCTGTGCGGCAATACCAACCAAGGCCCCATGCTAGGATTTTACGTGAGGATATTCAGAAAATGTGTTCTGAAGGGGAAGGAGGGGGTTAGTGGTGAAGAGGGTGCTGCCATTAGTGAAACATCAGGTGCCTGGTAGGCCAACTACTTCAAAATAGGCCAAGAGACGTCCCAGGGAGGAACTTACAGGCTCCTTCTCTTCCCTAAAGACTAGACCTGCAGGCAACTCCCAGGCTGCCTAATGGCTTCAGCCTGGGGATAG
Organism: Elephas maximus indicus; assembly: GCF_024166365.1. NCBI lineage: Eukaryota > Metazoa > Chordata > Mammalia > Proboscidea > Elephantidae > Elephas > Elephas maximus. Next base: position 47,838,969 of record NC_064840.1, read on the forward strand.
TGGGTTGTGGCCCCCTCATCTCTCACTGTCCCTCCTACTCTCTTAGTTTCAGCTCATGACTTATTCCTAAAGTCATGGAAGTGGAAAGCATGCATACGGGGGAACCAAAAGACATGCTGCTGATGCCACAGAATCCCCTCCAACCCCCTTCCCCTTGCTATGGCCAGCATGCTACTGCAGCTCACCCTTCCACCAGTGATGACAGAGCCTTGAGCGGGCAGCTTGAGATGATTCTTTAGAATAGTCATCTTCAGTCAGCCCTTCAGGATGGAGCTTCCCTATTGGAAAGGGTTAAATCACACAGGAGAGAGAATAGCAAAGGAGGGAGAAGGTAACAAGGTCAAGGGCACTGTGGGCAGTCTCCATTTTTCTTCTCACCTTCCTCTAAAATCCAGCTAAACTCCAGGAGGACTGTTTTCACAATGTCACAGTATTCACAGACTTCTCTGGCTTGAGTCTACTCATTTATAAAAAGGGAAGAATTGATTATCCTCTCATTTCCCTCCCCTGACAAATAGGGCACCCAAGGGAAGAGGGATGCTATGAGTTCTCAGAGTACTTCTTATTGGACAGGGTGATATAATAAACATGGAGGTATATACTTCTACAAAAATTAAAACATACGGTCTGGCAAAAGCTTTTATTCTGATCTGTCAATTTATTTTTGAGAAAAGTCTTACAGAGGTTTAATAATTAAATTACACTTAGTTAAGAATTTAACAAATTACCTTTGTTGTAAAGAATAAAATTACATGAAATCTGGAGCATCTTGGAAAATGTGGACCATATGGTCACCATAGGTACAGGTGACAGGAAAGCAGGAAAATAAAGATTTTCCAATTTGCCACCTAATTTTAATCAAACACTTGGTTGATGCTGAAGAGAAAAGTTTTTCCTGTGTAATGGTAATAATAACAACAGCCAATACCTTGGATAGCCAGCCCTCTCAAAGTTTCAAAGTGCTTTTACATAAATTATCTCATTTGATCCAATCCATATGTGTAACAACAGTCACACATACCAAGGCAGAAATGTCAGGACTAATAAAGTTCAAATTCTCTCATGCACAACTCCCTGGCCCAGCTAGGCCCTGCTTTTCTCACATACGTGTTCTCAGTAAATAGAAGAGGAGTGACCCAGGGCTATGGCGAGGTTAGAGGTCAGGAGGACAATCCTCCTCACACGGTCTGGGGGACTTCTCCAGTTTCAGGTCACCAGGCTGGATTCCCAGAAACTGGCATCTGCTGCTCTGCCTCCTCCTTTTGCCTCATTTCCTCAACTCTAGAAAACTTAGTCCAGTGCCAGGACACCATGAAAATATACAGGGACCTCGTTGCAGTTCTTAAAGTTGGAGCAAGACCGGGGAGTGTCTCAGAGCTGCTTCTTAGGGTTTTCTTGTCTGTAATCTTTACAGAAGCAGATTGCCAGGGCTTCATTTGGTGGCTCTGCTGGGTGGTTCGAACTGCCAACTTTCAGGTTGGCTCAAACAGGGACTCTTACCCCTAAATGATAGTCACAGGTTGTGTAGCAGGGGCCATATCAGAGAAGCACAATCAGCTTTGAGTTTGGGAGGCTGAAGTGGGGCTGCTTTGTATAGAAAAAAAAGTAAGGTATTAGAAGGGCAAGGGGAAATGATTTGGGAGTGAGGCTATATCAAGTTGAGAGAATTAGGGAGCGATTCTAATGTGTCCCAGCTGAGTAAAGGAGACAGCTAGCATGCTTACCGCACAGGGCTTGGGCAGACACAACATAGACCAAACCCGGTTAGGAGTCAGGGGTTGATGATGGAGTCTTGGTATCTAGTCACCAGGCTCATAGACTCAGAGCTGGAAGGGCATTTGTGATACGTGTTTTATTTTTCCTCTTCTACCTTCCCTGATTTACTTGACTATCTTTTTAAGGATGAAGAGCACAGACAAAACAAGAGTCCAATGGCCCTTAGTAATTTCACATCTTGGAATAGAGTCTGCAGAAATTATCCAAAATATGAACAATCATTTATACTTTTTTTTTAATTGTACTTTAGAGGAAGGTTTACAGAGCAAATTAGTTTCTCATTAAACAATTAATACACATATTGTTTTGTGACATTGTTTGCCAACCCCACGACATGTCAACACTCTCCCCTTCTTGACCTTGGGCTCCCCGTTACTAGCTTTCGCATCCCCTCCTGCCTTCTCATCCTTGCTCGAGCTGTTGTGCCCATTTAGTCTCATTTTGTTTTATGGGCCTGTCTAATATTTGGCTGAAGGGCGAACCTCAGGAGAGACTTCAGTACTCACTTAAAGGGTGTCCAAGGGCCAGTTTCTCCAGTCTCTGTCAGACCAGTAAGTCTTATCTTTTTTTGTAGTTTGGATTTTGTTCTACATTTTTCTCCAGCTCTGTCTAGGACCCTCTATGTGATTCCTGTCAGAGCAGTCAGTGGTAGTATCCAGACACCATCTAGTTGTGCTGGATTCAGTCTGGTACAGGCTGTGGTAGTTGTGGACTAATCTTTCCCTTGTGTCTTTGGTTTTCTTATTCTCCCTTGCTCCAGATGGGGTGGGACCAGTGAAGTATCCTAGATGACCTCTCACAACCTTTTAAGACCCTAGATGCTACTCAGCAAAGTAGAATGTAGAACATTTTCTTTATGAACTATGTTATGCCAATTAGTTAGATGTCTCTCGAGACCATGGTCTCCAGCCTTCAGCCCAGTAATTCGGTCCCTCAGGGAGTTGGATGTGTCTATGAAACTTCCATGATGTTGCCTTGGTCAAGTTGCGCTGACTTCCCCAGAACTGTGTGCTGTCTTACCCTTAACCAAAGTTACTATTAATCTATTGTCTAGTTAGTGTTTTTCTCTCCCCATCCCTCCTCTCCCTAAAAACCAAAAAAACCAAACCCACTGCCGTTTAGTCGATTCCGACTCATAGCGACCCTATAGAACAGAGTAGAACTAGCCCATAGTTTCCAAGCAGCACCTGGCAGATTCGAACTGCTGACCTCTTGGTTAGCAGCCGTAGCATTTAACCACTACACCACCAGGGTTTCCCTCCTCTCCCCAGTAACCATCAAAGATTGTTTCTTTCTGTGTATAAGCCTTTTCATGAGTTTTTTATAATAGTGGTCTCATACAGTATTTGTCCTTTAGTGACTGACATGTTTCACTCAGCATAATGCCTTCCAGATTCATCTGTGTTGTGAGATGTTTCATAAATTCATGATAATTTATTGTTGCATAATATTCCATTGTGTATATTTGCCATAGTTTGCTTGTTGATTCATCTGTTGATTGGCACCTAGGTTGTATTGTCTTTTTGCTATTGTGGGATTGCTGGATCATATGGTATTTCTGTTTCTAGCTTTTTAAGGAAGCAACATATCATTTTTAAAATGGCTGTACCATTTTACATTCCCACCAGCAGTGTATAAGAGTTCGAAGCTTCCTGCAACCTCTCCAACATTTGCTACTTTCTGTTTTTATTCATGCCAGTAATGTCACGGTGAGGCAGTATCTCGTTGTAGTTTTGACTTGCACTTCTCTAATGGCTAGTGATCTTGAGCATTTCCTCACGCATCTGTTAGCTGCCTGAACGTCTTCTTTGGTGAAGTGTCTGTTCATACCCTTTGCCCAATTTTTATTGGATTATTTGTCTTTTTGTTGTAGAGGTGTTGGACTTCCCTGTAGATTTTAGAGATTAGATCTTTGTTGGATTTGTCATAGCCAAAATTTTTTTCCCAGGCTGTAGGTTCCCTTTTTACTCTTTTGATAAAGTCATTTGATGACTATAAATGTTTCATTTTTAGAAGAGCCCAGTTATCTAGCTTATCTTCTGGTGTTTGTGTATCGTTAGTTATGGTTTCTATGCTATTTATGCCCTGTATTAGGGCCTCTCGTTTTGACCCTATTTTTCCTTATACTTTTTGGTTTTATATTCAGGTCTTTGATCCATTTTGAATTAGTTTTTGTGTATGGTGTGAGGTATGGGCGCTGTTTCATCATTTTACAGATGGACATCCAGTTTTGCCAGCACCATTTCTTAAAAAGACTGTCTTTTTCCCCATTTAATGGACTTTGGGCCTTTGTTGCAGATCACGTGACTGTAGGTACATGGATTTACATCTGGGTTCTTGATTCTGTTCTATTGGTCAATGTGTCTGTTGTACCACTACCAGGCTGTTTTGAGTATCACAGCTGTACAGTAGGTTCTGAGGTCAGGTAGTGCGAGTCCCCCTAGTTTATTCTTTTTTTTTCAATAGTGCTTTACTTATCTTTCCATATAGAGTTAATGATTAGTTTTTCCATCTCGTTAAAGAATGCTGTTGGTATTTGGATTGGGATTTCACTGTATTTGTAGATCGTTTCGGGTAGAACTGACATTTTCACAATGCTTATCTACCTATCCATGAGCCAGTATGTTTTTCCATTTACATAGGTCTCATTAGGTTTGCTGCAGTAGTTTTGTTGTTTTCTTTGTATGGGTTTTTATGTCCCTGGTTAGATTTAATCCTACGTATTTTATTGGTGGGGTGTGGGATATTATACATGGTACAGAGCCCTGGTGGCCCAGTGGTTAAGAGCTATGGCTACTAACCAAAAGGTTGGCAGTTCAAATCCACCAGCCACTCCTTGGAAACCCTATGGAGCAGTTCTGCTGTGTCCTATAGGGTCATTATGAGTCGGAATAAGTTTTTTTTTTTTCCTTTCTTTTATTATACATAGTATTCCTTTCCTGATTTCCTTTTCGTTGTCTCTTTATTGGTATATAGGAATCCAACTGATTTTTGTATGTTGATCTTGTATCTTGCTACTCTGCTGAATCTTTCTATTAGTTCCAGCATAATAATGCTAATGTTTGATTTTGTTCTTTTCTTTTTTGATGTGTGCATCTATTGCTACAAATTGACTTCTGAACACGGCCTTTGCTGTGCCCAGAGGTTTCGGTATGATGTGTTTTCATTCCCGTTTGGTTCTAGTAATTCATTACCTAGGTTGGTATCTGGCAGATGCTGTCATGTGCCTTAGATTCAGAGTGTCTGATGCTGTTGGTTCTCTAACCAAACCAAAAACCAAACCAAACCCGTTGTCGTTGAGTCAATTCCAACTCATAGCGACCCTACAGGACAGAGTAGAACTGCCCCATATGGTTTCCAAGGCATGCCTGGTGGATTCAAACTGCCAACCTTTTGGTTAGCAGCTGTAGCTCTTAACCACTGCACCACCAGGGTTTCCTCTAACCAAAGGGCTCCCTTTAATAATTCTTGTAAGTTTGGTTTGGTTTTTACAAATTTCCTTAATTTCTGGGTATTTGGAAAGTCCCAATTTCACCACCATATTTGAGCAAGAGTTTTGCAGGATATATTACTCTTAGTTGACAGTTTATTTCTTCCAAGGTTTTATATATGTCATCCCATTGCCTTCTCGCCTGCAGGGTTTCTGCTGAGTAATCAGAGCTTAGTCTTATTGTTTCCCTTTTGTATGTGACGTTTCTCAAGCTGCTCCCAGGATTCTTTCTTTGTCTTTGGTTTTGGCAAATGTGATTATGATATGTCTTGTTTTTCTTTTGGGATCTATTCTATCTGGGGTTCTTCCATTGCTTCGTCTGTTGTTTCTAATTTTGTCTGTATTTCCCATGATTTGCCTATTTTTTCCTTATTTTTGTCAGCCTTTTCCTTCATCTATTAGAGAACTCTGAATATTAGTTTTGAATTTCCTTTCAGGTACTTTCAGTGCCTTTTATTCTAGCAGTAGGTCATCTGATGTTTTATTTTGGTCATTTTCTGGAGCTATCTTCTCCTGTTGTTTTTATATGTTTTGATATTGTCTGCTGTCTCCAGGACATTCAGGACTTATTTTCTTCTTTTATTTATTGTATATTTGATTGTTTTGTGCTGCTTTTTTATTTGGTTGTCTGGGCAGGCAGGCTGGGTGTGTTTTGTTGCTTGCTCACCTGTGGGCACAATACTTCTCACCATCTTGTCTAGGGCTGGTCACTCAGCTATGGTGCAGCAGGATGGGCCCAGTGGGGGTGGAGGAGTGAGAATGGGTAGTCTGCTGCATGAACTGGTGCCAATGAGGCAGGGCAGGGAGTGGTGCAGGACTGGGTCTAGAGGACTGTGTTGATGCCACTCAGGGGCTTGGCACTTGTCTCACAGTGCAGATATGCAGGAGGGAAGGGAGAGGATGCAATGTGCAAAGCTAAGTGGGTGGGTAAAAGAAGAGAGGGAAACAAACGCAAAAAAAAAAAGAAAAAAGTCAGTGCAGTAGGATTTAGTGGGTGGGGGTGGGTGACCTGGTGAGGCCATATGCCAGTGGCTCTCTAGGTGAGTGGTGTGCCTCAGCCTGTCAAGAAGGGGCATGGGTGGTGCAAGGGGCTAGGTGGGTGGGAGAAAGGAAAGAGAGGAAAGAGAGAAAAAAACCAACCAACCAACTGACAAAATAAATAAATAAGTAAACAACAACAAAAATATATGGTGGGGGGAGCTGGCCGTTGGGGTTGGGGCAGAATTGGTGGTGAGCTGATGTCTCTCTTTCCAGATGGCATGTCAAGGCCCATGAGGAAAAGGTGGAGGCACTGCAGGGCCTAGGTGGGAGGGAGAAGGAAAAGGGAAATGGTGAAAGATAAAAAGAAAAAATATGGCATGGAGGAAGCCAGCCTGTGGGGGCAAGGCAAACCTGAGGAGGCCAAGTGCAGTACAGCACAGTCTGCCAAGAACGGGGGTGGGCAGCCAATGGGGATAAGTGGGTGGGAGAAAGAAAAGGAAGGAAGGGGAGAGAGAAAAGAAACAACAACAAAAAGAAAGAAAAGAAAAACACAAACAGTAAACAAAATGGCACTGAGGGAGCCAGTCAGTGACAGTGGCGCAGGCCTGGGGAGGCCAAATGCAGTGACTCTTGAGTTGAGTGGTGCAGCATGGCTCTTCAGGAAAGGGTGGAGGCAATGCGCAGGGCTGGGTGGGTGGTGGAAAGGAAAGGAAAGAAAGGAGAGAGAAGAAACAGAAAAAAAAAAAAAAAGAACAAAGCAAACAAACCAAAAATCACAGCCCATCAAGAAGGGGAGGGGATAGCACATGGGGCTAGCTAGGTGGGAGGAAGGAAAAGGAAGGACGGGAGAGGGAGAGAAGCAACAAAAAAAGCCAAAATATCTATATCAAAAAAACAAACAAAAAATGGCACTGAAGGGGCTGACCAGTGGGGGTGCAGCAGACCCAGGAAGCAGTGACCTGGTATCTCTCTGGCCAAGCGACCATGGCCTGTTGGAAAGCAGCAGAGTTCTTGTACAGGGAAGAATGATGGTGGGGTGGGGGGTGGGGGTGGGGTAGGAAAGTGTGTATCCCTGGTTACCGGGTACTCTGTCTCCTGTTGGGAGCCCAGTGGAATTGCCTTCCTGTACTCCCTGTCTGCATTCCTTTGTGGCTGTAGTCCAAGATGGCAAATCCATGTCACATTAGCTGGTAGGGGGGCCTCCACTCTGTAGCTCTCCTCATTCTCTGTTCTCTGTCAGTTTCTTATCCCATTTGGTGCTTGATTGAGTTCTTTATTCCTTCATTTGATGCTTAGGGTTCCAGGACTGACATTTGTACCTGTTTTACTTAGTTTTTCGGGTTTTTGCTGCAGAGGGATGGCATGATGCTTCTGTCTATAGTGCCTTGTTGGCCCATTTGGGATACCTTGTCTCCTCCTTTCCTATGGCTTCAAACACCATGTCTATACCATAATATCTAAATTTGTATCTCTAAACAAGAATTTTCTTCTGAACGCCAGGCCTATATATCTGCATTTGGCATCATCACTTGAAGTCTCCAAAAACCTGTTGCCATCGAGTTGATTCTGACTCATAGCCACCCTGTAGAACAAAGTAGAACTGCCCGATAGAGTTTCCAAGGAGCACCTGGTGGATCTGAACTGCCAACCTTTTGGTTAGCAGCAGTAGCACTTAACCGCTACACCACCAGGGTTTCCCAAGGCAACTCAAATTAACATGCCAAAGAGGAACTACTAATTCTTCTATCCTCACCTATTCTTCCTTTAAATTTTTTCATCTCAGTGATTATAACCTCCAGAAACTAGAAGTTATCCTTTATGACTTTGTTTTCCATGCCCTCCCAAATCCTATTCATCACCAAGCCCTGTTACATTTATCCCAATACATATCCTAAATCTGCTGCAAAAGACATCTTTTGTTTTAAAAATTAAAGATGTCACTTTGACTAAGGTGACATGATATGACTAGGGTGCGCCATGGTCTTTTTAATCACTTCACATGCATGCAAAAGCTGGATAGTGAAAAAGGAAGACAGAAGAATTGACGTGCTTAAATTGGGGTGTTGGTGAAGAATATTGACCATACCATGGACTGCCAGGATAAGAAACCGATCAGTCTTAGAAGAATACAATTAGTATGTTCCTCAGAAGCAAGGATGGGGAGACATTGACTTGCTTAGTTTGGATGTGCCATCAGGAGGAATCAATCACAGATAAAGGACACTGTGGTTGGTAGAGGGTCAGCGAAGAAATGGGAGACCCTCAGTGAGGTGGATTGACACAAGAGCCACAACAATGGACTCGAACATTCCAACCATCACGTTGGCCACCCTTGCTGAAGATGAGGAACAGCAGGAAAACTTTAATGACAGCCCCACAAAACCACACACAATGATGGAGAAGTCGCTTCCCTAAGACAAAAGGGCAGTCTGACCAGAAGAAGGGGAGCTGGATGCTGGAATGCAAAATCCGTGAGTGTACCCATTACGTGCTCTCACTGCACCACACATGGTTATAATTTGTAATTATATAGAGTGACAGAAACTGGGGAAGTACTCATTTGTTCCTTTTCTTCTGTATTTTCCAGCCAATCTTGCAATAAGGAAAGAGCCATGAGACTAATTTTGGCCAATGGAATGCAGGAAAAATGATCTATGCCCCTTCCAGCCCTGGTCTCTAAAATCTCCCACAAGATCCTCGACCCTATCTTCTGTTCACACAGCTAGATACTAAGCCCTCCAGAATGATGGGGCCACACCATGGAAGAGCCTGGATTGCTGAGTCACCACTTGGTAAGAACTGCCCATGAAGTGAGCAAGAAATTAAAATTTATTCCATTAAGCCCTACTCTTTTGGGGTTATTTGCTATAGCAGCTAATAAGCATTACTCTGAGTATTACAGGTATTTATTTTAGTGGTTATTGTTTAACAAATGTATTCTTCACAAGATTATAAACTTCACAAGGTCATGAACTAGGTCTGTATCCCCGGCACCTGACAAAGTGGTACTCAATGAATATTTGTTGAAAAAAATGATTAGATTTTTCTAGTTGACTCTCTCTTTGAGAAAGAAAAGGAAGCTTAGAGAGGTAAAGAGGCTTTACCCACATTATCTCTGCCTAGGTGATGAGCTTACTATGACAGGGTGAGTTCATAGGTGCAAAGTCTTAGGCTACTTCTTCAAGTCAGTGGCATGCCAGTATCACAAGATCCACTCGAATTTGTTTCAGCACATCATGGAAACGTTAGGAATGTGATTGAAATCTAACAGCAGGTTACCTGTGACAGTGCAATTGCTTCAGTCATTTCTTTGTCTTTAAAATGCCATATAATTGCTAATGTAATTAGTAATGTATACAGAGGGGGCTTGCGCAATTACTGAGTCCTAAGATCAAGTAATTAATGTTCTGTCAACAAAACTGCAACTGTTTCATTAACAACTGCTTGGATCTGAAAACGAGCATAATCAGATGCAGACAGATCAACCTAAACATTATCAACTCAGCTAATTTTTTTTTTTAGTCACTAAAATGTCAACCTCACAACATTAAAAATAATGAAAACTTCAGACTGTCTTTTTCCAGTTCAAACAAATACATACCTAGATGGATGGATGGATGGATGGACGGATGGAAGAACAGACAGAACAAAATTTGCCTTGTTTTTGTCTTCATCAAAGGCAATGACAGTCTCATTCTTAAATATACAGGAAACTGAATTCAGGGAGTCAGGAAGGATATGTAAATTTCTCTATGTTTTTCTAATGTGACCTTATAAACATCATTGATATGATTGGGCTGCAATATTCTCATTGGAAAAAAGGAACAATCTGAATTTATGCCCTGCAACATGAAAAGCCATGGCACTAAATGAATATCTAAACAAAAGGAACTTTTTTAGATATTCATGTCTTGAGTATATTACTACTACGTGAGTATATGAGCTTTTGCTATATGTAATGGTGTATAATAAACAGCCCCCTAACTCTCAGTGGAAACCCTGGTGGTGTAGTGGTTAAGAGCTACAGCTGCTAACCAAAAGGTCAGCAGTTGAAATTCCCGAGGTGTTCCTTGGGAACCCTATGGTGCAGTTCAACTCTGTCCTTTAGGGTCACTGTGAATTGGGATTGACTCAACGGCAATGGGTTTTTTCATTTTTAACTCTTACTGGTTTCCAACAACAAGCCTATATTCTTGCTTATGGGTGTGTAAATAAGCGTTAGTAGTACTGCTCCAGAGCGCAGGCTGGGCTCAGGGCTGCCTCCTGTGTCATTTTATTTTAGGATTCAGGATGAAGGAGCAGTAGGAAGCTCAACCATGCTCTTCTCATGGTGAAGGGAAGAAGCACAAGAGCCCAAACCACAATAGCACATTTAGAACCTCAGATGTGGTATTTTCGCATCTGCTCACATTTCACTGGCCAAAGAAGTCACATGGCTAAACCTACCAATGACGTGGGAGATACACTCCTTTCAGGAGGGAGGGAAGGGAAGAGTGACTGCTTGCGCAACAGTAATGCCCCAATGAAAGACCGTTTTCAACCTCTCAGTTTCTATCTTAAGTCACGAGCTACTGTTTTCAGGGAAAAATAACCAAATGGTCCAGAGTCTTTTATTTTGCTCCTACCACGATTGCTTTGAAAAGATAAGGTAATATTTGGAATAATCCATAGAGCACTAAACTGGGGATATCTCTGTCCCTATTCAGTTTTCCTACTATATACCTTGGGCAAGTCACTTCACCCTCTGCGCCTCAGTTTCTTTACTATTAAAGTAAGAGATTTCAAGCAGGTGATATGCAAAGTAACTTTTAGCTCTAAAATTAAAAACTGGGTAATAGAATACCCCTTAGAATATCTCTTCTGTAGCATTGTTTTGGATATGGAATAAATAGTCAACTAATACTTAATAATTAGAAAACAGCTCCAACAAAGGCTGCAGACGTAAAAGGGACGCTGCTTTTGGAGAAAAGTCTGTAATATTGATGCTAGCTGTCCCTCTCCTCTTCAGCATCGGTGGTGAGAATCATAATGTATCACTAACTGTCATATAAAGAAAGCCTTGGACTCACAAAATAGAGTTGCCCACGAAGGAAGTAGCTCCATGGCAGATCAATTCAGAGCATCTGCCTCTGAGACTTCTAATTTGGAACTCATATTTGAAACTGTATTTCTTTTCTCTTTCCATGGGTGTCATAATGCGTAAATGGGAAGTTCCAGAGGCATTTCAAGTGAACTCAGTTTCAGATGCGCTGGAGGACAACCATCCCTTCCCTCTGCAATGACTTCTGAGGCTCCCCAATGTAAGAAATTTCACAAACTTTACATGGCCTATATTTTAAATCAGACCACCCTACATATACCCTCAAAATTTAGCAAAATTCACCCAGTGTTTATATGTGATGTATTTAGAGACTAACAGAAATTCAATTTTATATTTCACAAGGCGTAGAGACAACGAAGGGCTTGCCACAGCATCGGAAGCATCAAACTGTTACCTGGGAAACAAACGCTGCTTGCAAATTTGATTAATAAAATGATCTGGCCCCTCTCTCCTCCTCAGAAATAGAGAAAAGAATCACGGACTAGAATTAATGCCTGGAAAACTAAGGTTCTTTGCAACTTCTTTAGGTAGCTGTAACTCCTGTACAGCAAGCTGCGAGATCTGGGAAATCACACATCTCTGCATTTCAAACTTTTCCATCAAAGAACTCCAATACCACTGGGGGTGTTAGAAGCATCATCTGAAATCCTGCCACTTTCTTTGCAGATATGCTTTTAATCTTTAAATATTTACATAAAATTTGCATTTGTTTTGTTTTGAATATTAAATTACCTCCTACCCCCCATCCCCAGCAGGGGGTAAAAGCCCTTTCAATAAAATTTAGGCTCCAAGAAGAGGTGCTTCTCCTGTGGCTCTGCTTATCTGGCAATGTCTTGGCTTCCCAGTGCTGCCACAAGTGGGAGGCTTTAAGAACAGAAATGTCTTTTCTCATAGTTCTGGAGGCCAAAAGTCCAAATTCAGGTCTCAATCTTGTTAAATTCCTTCTGTGGGCCTCTCCTAGTTTCTGGTGTCTGCTGGCTATCCTTGGCACTGCTTTGCTTGTAGATGTTGTCACATGTTGTCTGTCTTCCCCTGTGTGTATGTCTCTGGGTCTTTTCTTGTCATTTTATAACTCAGAAGTGATTAAGCTTAGGATCCTCAACCGATTGATTGATTATATTACGTATGTTAGATTACATTACGGAAGGTTATCTGCTCGGCCCAAGGCTAACTGATCTAATCACATGGAACCACTCCATGACAGCAACCAGAGTAGCATTTGGTCAGCCGGCTGGAAACCACATTCCGGCGAAGCTGACACAGAAGGTTCACCAACACCCTAACCACACACACAACTTGGAGCATCTGCCTTTGTGACTTTTAATTTAACAAACTCAGATTTAACCTCTTAGAACTAACTTCTTTATCTATAAACTGGGGATCATAACACTTCCGTCTATAAAAGGATTTGTGAGGTACAAATGAGACAACAGGGAGAAGCAACTAGAATAGTATCTAGCGCATTGAGACAATACTCCTAACTCCCACCTCCACCTGCTAGTCTGGTTGCCATTGGATGGAGTATTTGTTTTCAAAGGTGAAGAGCTGGTTTGTGCTCTGCAGTGTGGTGCATGTCCCTATCCTTAGCAGAGGTAATTGGATTTTTTTCCCGGGGAGGTCTTAGAGAGCTTTCAGAGCAAATGAAAAGATCTAGAGTTCTGTCTTCTCCCCCAAATCAGCTCTTGCTCATGGGAACTCTTCACAAGGTCCTCTCCTCTGTCTACCACTCCCTGCAAAACCTCACTCAGGATGCACCCAACCAGTTGCAAGCTTGCCTCTACATAGTGGAAGATTGGGCTTTCTCTTATAGGAGGTGGCTTTATCTCCAATTCAAAGAGCAAGACCACCTTCATGGTGACATCTGCCTCCAGTGAAGTGGAGACAGATGGCAGATGACTCCTGATGCCTTTCCCACACGGTGTGGAGGGTCCAAGAGCAAGGATGGCATTTCCCCCTGCCTACACACTTCCTGGAAACCCTTGTAGTGGTTAAGAGCTACAGCTGCTAACCGAAAGGTCAGCAGTTTGAATCCACCAGGCGCCCCTTGGAAGTCCTGTGGGTCAGTTCTACTCTGTCCTATAGGGTCCCCATGACTTGGAATCAACTCGAAGGCAAGGGGTTTGGTCTTTTTGGTTTATTTTTTATACACTTCCCAAGGAGCCCTGGTGGTGCAACAGTTAAGTGCTCAGCTGCTAACTGAAAGGTTAGAGGTTCAAACCCACCTAGCAGCTCTGTGTGAGAAAGACCTGGTGATCTGGTATCATAAAGATTACAGCCCAGAAAATCCTATGGGGAAGTTCTACTCTGTCACACGAGATCACTATGAGTCGATTTGACTCAGTGGAACCTAACGACAACGACAATACATTTCCCAACTAATTATACCTGTGATTAATATTTATTTATTCACATGATAAGCAGAGTGCTTCTTCCTGGAGCCTCAATTTTATTCAAATCAAGTATTTATTAGTACCTATTTTGTGCCAGCAATATGTTGGGAAAGTGTTAGGAATGCAACAATGAATAAAACATAATTTCTGCCCTCAGAGAGCTCGAAATTTAGTGAAGGAGACATATAAGAAAGCTTATAACTAACAACAAGGGTGAGCACAAGGGAACGCACAGAGACAGGCACCTAACTCTGCTCGGGCTTCCAGAGAGGGCTTTCTGGAAAAAAGGATGCCAGCCACGCTATGTGAATTGCTGGGAAGTAGGGGGATAAAGCAGGGGACTTATTTCTGAACTCACAAACATCATAAACAATTCTGTCTAGAATCAAGCAATGCTAATGTTGGAAGCAGCCTTATGCACTTTTTCTAATCCAAGCCACTGTGTCTGCTGATAAGGCAAAAGTCAGTCAGGGAGATGAAGCGACCGGCTTAAAGTTACACGGCTATTTCAGCTACAGAGCAACAAACTCAGGAGTTCTGGGTGATGCAATCAGTTAAGCGTTCAACTACTAGCCAAAAGGCTGGTGGGTCAAACCCACCCAGAGGTGCCTCAGAAGACAGGTCTGAAGACCTGCTTCCAAAAGGTAACAGCCTTGAAAACCCTATGGGGCAGTTCGATTCTGCACACATGGGGTTGCCCTGAGTCAGAATCCACTCGATAGCAACTAACGACAATACAACAAGCAACAAATCTGACTTTAATTAAAAGCTTCAAATGCAAAAATACATTGCACTGCCATCAGAAGAAACAAGCTCTCTCCTCACCCTACATGTCCTAGAACATCTTTCCTTGACAGGCGGTTGTGCTTCAGGAGAGAGAAGTTTGTTTGTTTTAGACTTGGGGTTAGCATCTCTAGCTTGCCATTGCAGGGGCAACTACAGTCTACCAATATTTTGTAACTTGTTTTCTGTGGGAGCTTTTATATGCTTTCCCTTACCAAAGACCTTGTGATGAAAAACTATTAGGGCAGGAGCCAGGACCATTGAGTGTGTTTCCCCTGAAGCTCTACCTGCAGTTGCTTGCTCAATTCTATTTGATGCTGGGCAGGATGCAAAATATAAAGAAGCAACTTGTTCACCAAATATCCAGTGATCATCTCCGAAGTTCTAGGCACTACCCAGGCAGACAAGCAGCACACAGTCTAGCAGGAAGCAGAGTATAATACCATAATAACATATTTATATGAAATGTGTAATGCCATATCTAGGGGCAGGCCATACGGAACCCCAGAAGAGGGAGGGACATATTAGATCTACAAGCTATCTGGTCCTGATTTGTTCTGTTGTACATAGGGTCGCTATGATTCAGAATCAACTCGACGGCACCAAACAACAAAACAAGACCGTTAACTTCATGAGAGCAGGGACTGTGTCTATTTTGTTCACCATTGTATCCCCTGTTCCTGGCACCTAGGAGGAACTCAATAAAGAATTGTGAAATGAATGAATGAATATATTTTACAAATGAAGAAATGGAGGCCCAAGAAGGGAAAGTGACTTGACTTAACAAACATCCCATGGCTAGCAGGAGAGACCTGAACCCAGGTCTCCAAACCACTAAATCCAATGCACATCACAGTGGATCAACTACTAAAGCTTTGGCAAAATTTTCCAAGAAACCAAGGCTCCTGGCTTCATAACCAGACTGGATAAACTCATAACGACACACATCCTGGCATTGGACATGGCTGACTGTATAATTAGCTTATTTCCTACCCATATGGAGCAGCTCGGCTCCTGTGCCTCAGTGGGGAATTCCTCGTATGTTGCTCGGGTTGCCTTCTGGGATTACATCTTCAGAGGTGTGCAGGAGGAGGAGTCGGCTGTGCTGATAAATGAATCAGACAGACAGGAGGAGAGCTGGCGGGTCCCTGCAGGCGAGATGGATAGGGGCCCCGATCGTGCTCGCGGCCGCCCTCTTTCTTTGGCCTCTTCTCCTTCTGACCTCAGTGGATCCAATGGGGAAATACAGCTTGCTTCTTTAGGACTAATTGCTTAGTCATAAATCTCCATCTCAGGGTTGGGTGTGGGGGGCAGGAATCGAGCGATGGAGAGAGCGAGCAGAATGAATTTGGGAGGAGAAAAAGAAAAGGAGACAAAAATGTCTGGTAAAGGTTGAAGGGCCAGCAAAGACTCTTGAACTCGGGTTTCATAAGTCGAGAAATATTTTATCACCCTTGCGAGTCAAACCTCTGAAAATCAATAGGGCTTGAGAGTTGCCTATATTGATCGGAGAGCCCGAGAAGTATTGAAATATTCATGGTGGATGTTCGGAGCCGGGGCTGGGGGAGGGGCCCTGGTGCAGGGAGAAGGAGATCCGTAGGTAGATTTCTAAGTAAAAGCCGTCCGCATTTTCATTAAAAATAGATTAATTCTATTAGTTGGACTAAAACCTCATACTTAAAAGGAAATGAGCTTGTTTGTCAGACAAATAAGCCACTGGCAAACCCAGAAAAAAGCATTTATTTATTGCTATTTAATAGCAGGAGAGCCAGGGAGAGTTGATAAAATTAGCACTGTATCCCCAGGGGGGAGGCAAGGGGCTGCTTTGTTTGCAAAGCCAATTTGGACACTGCTGCTTTGATCTTCACTTGGAGCATTTGAACAGGCATGTTAAGTATCACTCATTTCACAGGAGAATTGGGATTCAAGTTTCTCCAACAATCTAAAAAGCAGTACATTAGAAGGGGATTGTCTGCCTGTAGTCTCAGAGCCTCAATACCCTTGATACTAATTTGATGTGATGCATTTCACCAGATGTGTCTACCTGAACGATAGCTGATGCCCAGGAGACTGTGGTCCTGCTTGAGAGTATTAGACTTGGATTTTTCTTCCTCCTTCAAAAATGATTGGATGAAGGCATCCATAATTTAAAATCTGCATATAGATATGACATATGTTACAAATATTTGAGAAAATTCATGCAAGGAATTGAACAACAACAACATATGGGAAATCAGTTCCAAGTAACAAGGCAGAATTAAAAATAATCTGTTACCTGTAGCTACCCTCCTCTTACACTCCAGAGCAACTGACAGAGAGATGGTGCCAAAACTTGTCTCTTGAAAAAACTCCAAGCCCAACAAGGCATCACTCTGCAGCGCAAGCTTTTGGGAATCTGAAGTGAATGTAGGATTGGTTTAGCTTCCAGCAGAGCTCATCAAGTCCACATTATTTAGGTGTAAGGATGTACCCAAAGAAAAAGTGGCAAGCATGGAATTGGATGGATGGGCGTATCGGTCTGCCACAATTTGGCTTCGGGAAGCCTAAGCAATTCTGAGCAGCTCACGTCCACTTTACTTCCAGTGGAGAACAGCCGGTGCCCTACGGCCTTAAACCCAAACATTTTTAAACATCTGCAACAGAGCCAGCCTTGGCTGCCAGAGTCGGCTGTTTTGGAGAGGTGGTGAGGCTGCCTCAGCCCTGTGGTCTCTTCCCACTGGGTGCACTGTCCCTCTCTGGTTTTCACAACATCTGCTGTCACGCAGCATCACAGAAGCAGAAAACAGCAGGAAAGGGCCAGAGTTGCTTCTCGCCTCCGAGCCTCTGGGAGGGCCTTTTCTGATGGACGGAATCAGAAGTCTGCCGGAAAGTCAAGGATGGCTATAATGCTGCCGTTTCTCTCAGTGAATGCAACCATCCATCACGGCAGCATTGCCTTCATACGGTATTTACAAAGTGCTTTATAATCCGCTCCTCCTTATTCCTCCTAGGGCATGTTAGCATTTTTATTGTTATTCCCACTTCATAGAAGAAGGAGCAGCAGCACAGAGACCCTTTCCCAGAGTCTCACAGGAAGAGTCGGGATTAAGTTAAGATCCCTAAATTCCGTTCCATTGCTAAATTGATGCAGTATTCCCCCTCTGCAACCCTGCCCCTCTCCCCAACATACAGAGAAAGAGCCAGGAGGGTCCTATTGCCTAGATAGTTCCTCTTTTGCTAGTGAGATACCACTGTGGTTGTTAGAGGAGGACAAGGTGCTCTAGGAACACAATCTCAGAGATGAACTTCCAGAGAAAGTAATCGTGTACGATCACACCCGGGGGGCTGGAGATTCTACCTGTAGACTGCAGCTTCTCTTCTTTTCTCCCTCTTGCATTCCATTTCAGCTAGGCTTCAGGACATTGGCACCTACCTTCACCAGAAAGGACCAGAAGGTGGGGCAGAAAACGCCTGAGCCACACGAGTGACTTTTGTATCTTGCGCATTACCTAACAAAAGTTTTGGAAACGGAAGATTTTGAACAAAACCACTGTTTTGTCTAAACTGTTATAACAGCTCCTGTGGTCCCATCTTCCTCACCTCCAGGATTTATTTCTTCTGACCCATCTTCCCTACTACTGTTTCAGTAGTTATACGCTGAGTTTGTACGGACACCATTCAAATTAAAATCTTCACTGATCTTGACTACTTCTAGTTGAGGTTTATAACCTAAGATCCATATATAATGGGTCCCAGAGGATGCAAAATATAAAAGCGTGTGTGTGTGTGTAACTGTACATTTTCCCTGTAACTTCCACTATAGTACGTGTCCCAGAAAAGGTTATGAATTATTTATATGTAGCATGAAGTCCAAACTTCTTATTTTAGCACTGGGGTCCTTTTACCACTCAACCTTTCCTTCACCTGCCTTGTATCTCATTTTCATACTCCCACTTTTCACCTCCTGGAACAAACCATAAACCCTCCAGAGCACAAGCTGGGGCACAAGCTGCTCCCTCTGCCTGGAATGCCCGTTCTCCTCCTTGAAGGAGTAATTCAGATGTCCCCTCCTGTGTCTCTCCTGCAGTCCCAAAGTATTCCTTGCTTCCCACTATGGCAGCACATGTTACACCATGTTGTAATTTCTTGTTTGACTGTTTCCCCACTGAACTGTGAGCTCCTAGAAGAAGAGGAATGCATCTTTCCTGTTTCTGAATCCCTACACTTAGCCCGTGCTAAAAAATATTGTTCAGCATATATGACAAAATTCTACAATAACATGATAAGTGGTGCCCCAAAATTTCAATTGTGTAAAGTCTAGAATCTCACTAGTCCAGGATTGATGACATGACCAGGTGAGGGTTGCACATCTGACCAGCTTGGAGTTCTGGAGGAATCCCAGGGGTCTAACTATGCAACCAGAGTCCCTGGGTAGTACAAATGGTTAATACGATCAGCTGCTAACCAAAAGGTTGGAGGTTTGAGTCCACCCAAAGGCACTTCAGAGGAAAGACCTGGTGATCTCCTTCAGAAAATTCAGCCATTGAAACCTTATAAGCACAGTTCTATTCTGACACACGTGGGGTCACCATGAGTCGGAATCAACTCAAAGGCAGCTGGTAGTGGTTAAGAGCTCAGCTGCTAACCAAAAGTTCAGCAGTTCAAATCCACCAACTGCTCCTTGGAAACCTTATCGGCAGATCTGTTCTGTCCCGTAGGGTCACCGTGAGTTGGAACCGACTTGATGGCACCTAACAACAACAACAACAACGATGCAATCCAAACCATTTCTGCTCCTGGCTGTTATTTGGTGCCACCTGATGGTGGTCTTTGCTTTGGTCTAAACATGGATGGGGATGATTCGGTAGCAGTAAAGAATCGACTCGACGGCGGTGGCAGTGGGCAGAGCAGTAATTCAAGAGTCTCCCAATTAGTTGGTGACTGTTTCATTGCTCAATACGGGTAGTTTGGGAAAGGAAAATACTGGAGGTGCAGGCACCCACCTTCCACCCAAACGTGGGATTGCTTACTGTTTCCAGCGTTGCCTCATCCCCCCTTCCACATTGTCCATCTATGCCTTCCCCACAAAAATCGGAACATTAGCCTCCATTTGAGACTATGGCCTGGGCAGAGGACACAAGCTAATCACTAATCCAATTATAGCTAAATTTGCACTTGTTATGGGGTATTTTATTATTTGCAGTAAGTGTAAACGATTAGTGGAGGCAATTTAATTTTAAGTCTCATTTTCCTCATTGTCCTAGGCTATATTCCCCTGGAGAAGAACATACAAGGGCAGGGGAAAATCTTATTAGTCCCTGATTTTAACATTCCTATACACCCCTCCATGTTACCACAGAGACCCTAACTCTGTGGGATACACCTTCTCAATAACACTAGCTCAGAAAGCCAACCTCATACATCATATCTCATTCCAAAGACCATAAAGCTCTGGCTTCTGAAGACTCCCAAAGCAAGGATGATGTAGATGTGGGAAAATTATTTAGCTATTTAAATATTTACCTACTTTACACACTGCACAAAGCATTTTATGTATATTAGCTCACTTAATTCACACAAAAACCCTGTGAATTAAATATTATTATTCCTATATTACAGATGATGAAACAGAGGCTTAGAAACATTAAAAAAAAAAAAAAAAAAACTTGTTCCATGTCAAGAATTTGAATGTAGAACTGTTTAATTCAAAGCCAGTTTCCTTTCCACTGTGGAAGTAATATAGCATAATGATGGAGAGAGAGCCTGGGCTCTGAAAATAGGCAGTGTGGGGTTGGATACAGACTCCATCATCCATAAGTATTAGGCACATTTCTTAACTGCTTGGTAACTCTGTTTCCTGGGTAAAAGGGGGAAAAATAATGGTACCTACCTCAAAGTATTAAATCCCTGAGTCATTTAAATGAGTAATGACCTCAGCTGCTAACCAAAAGGTTGAAGGTCTTAATCCATCCAGAGATGCCTCAGAAGGAAGGCCTGGTAATCTACTTGCAAAAAATCAGCCACTGAAAACCCTGTGACATGTTCAGCACTTCTGTTCTACCTCCTAGTTCATTGTACAGTGCCTCGGATCTTAAAAGCATGCAAGTGGCCATCCAAATTGGTCTCTACTTGCCTGGAGCACCAAAAATAGAAGGAGACTGAGGAAAAGAAGGATATGGAATGTGTGGCTAATTGCCTCCAAGAACAACTGCCTTCTTTGCCATTAGATCAGAAGAATGGGATGGCACCCGGTTACCATCACCAAATTGATCAAAGATCCTATAGAAGAATCCTTACAAAAGGGGGAAAAATGCAGAACAGACTCCCAAATTCTCATGGACTCCAGACTTCCTGGAGCCATGAAGGTTGGACAAACCCCTGAAACTATTGCCCTGGGATAATCTTTTAAACCTGAAACCAAAAATATCCCCTGAAGTCTTCTTAAAAACCCAACAGAAGTTTAGCTTAACTAGTAAAAAATATCTGCCTTGAGCATTATGTTCTTTTAGGAACTACCTCTGTGGGATCAAATTGACCACAGCAAGTCAAAAGATTAGATAGGAGCCTTAAAAAACCAACCGAACCCAGTGCCATTGAGTGGATTCTGACTCATAGCGACCCTATAGGACAGAGTAGAACTGCCCTATGGAGTTTCCAAGGAGTGCCTGGTGGATTTGAACTGCCGACCTGTTGGTTAGCAGCCATAGCACTTAACCACTATGCCACCAGGGTTTCCAATAGGAGGCTTAGGGGCAGTGAATTTACGTTAATGGGGTAGGAACAACTCAGGAAAACATGGTGAGAATGGTTGCGCAACTCAAAGAATGTAATCAATGTCACTAAATGGTACATGTAGAAACGAATTCGTGTATATTTTGCTGTGCATATTCTCAACAACAGCAACAAGGTAAATGAAATTATTTTTAAAAATTGAATCTATAATTTAAAAAAAAATCCTATGGAGCAGAGTTCTATTCTGACACGCATGGGGTTTCCAGAAGTCAGAATTGACTTGACAGCAACTTATAACTGATACTGCATTACCTTAAAGCATTATGGAAGGATTGAGTATAATATATATGGATGTATGTATTATTTATGTTTGTGTATTTATATATATATGTGTGTGTGTGTGTGTGTGTGTGTGTATGTATCTTACTCAGAACCCTGTGAGGGCTTAGTAAATGGTAGCCTCTATGTTTATTGCTACAAATTATTTATCATTTTGGTGACCACATTTTCTAAACAAAAATTTGGACAAGTAGTCTGACAAATAATAGTGAGCTTAGGGGTTGCACTGGGCAATAGGCCAGAATACTGGACTCTTTCCTTAGACAGTGCTAACCACACCTCTATTTTAGACACCATCGATCGGCATTTTCCTTTCACTTGTTTACTTCCACGTTTTGCTATATTCACTTTTTAAACAACAGAGAAGCATTAGGATAATAACTTGAAGTTTTTTTTTCCCCTCCTACAATAACCTCTAAGTCCCTTTCTTGATCAGTATGCTAGTCGGTACCTCTATTTACTATGTATTCTTTCTTGTTTTTCCTCCCAGTGCTTAGCCCCCATATGCAGACAGATTATTCTGTGTTTTCATTAGGAGCATTTTCTATTTGCCAGTCCAGAAACTAGCTTCCAAATGTGATGACATCATTTTCTGCAGAAAGGACAAGTCTTCCATTTGCAACCAATCACAAAGCCAGATCCAAACAGAAATTCATTTCTAGTCTTTTTCCTCAAACATACATGCAAAGGGCAAAGGCTGACTTTAGCCACAGCCTCTTGTCCACTCCTGCCATAAATACCAAGGATCTTTATAGTATCTTGCTGGCAATTTTTCGCTCTGTTTCTGTTGTATTCCCCTTATGCTCTAGTTCAGAAAAAGTAATTATAGCAGCTTAATCAATGTCTCTTAAAAATTTTACAAGGGCAACATTAGAGGCTGTGTCTGAGAAAGCATGGTCTGATGGTTCGTTTTATTTATTTAATAAAACTTTATTGAGCATCAATGATGAGCCAAGGACTAGAATAGAGGATTAGTAAGGCTTAGTGCCTGCATATGAGAAGCTCAAATTGAGAAGGTTGAGGACTAAATAGATACACTCAGTGTTCCCATAGCAGGGGCTGCACCAAACTCGAAACTGTAGGAGACGAAGGAGTGAGCCACTTACTGTGCCTGAAGAAGAAAGCAGGCTTCACAAAATAGGTAGCCTTCCTCAAGCTGGCCTTGAAGCATGAGCAGAAGTTTGCTATGGTGCAAATAGGAGCTCTAGCGGGGGTAGGAGAGAGTGAAAGACGTAAATATGGGAACAGGGACACTGCTGTTATACTAAGCAGAATACAAAATAACCTATATTTAGGTGGACAAGATGGGAGAATTTTCTTTGGAAAGGCTATGAAGGTTCTAGCATTGAAATATACCCATCACCATTTCTTTAAATGTGAGAGATGGAAGAGATTAGTGTTGCTCAAGGGTAAGTTTTACATACAGACTCATTAACGCAGAAAAAAAAAATTGCAGAACCACAGCATTGACTTAGCACATTTTTATTATGATTTGTACAAATATTAGACTGGATAAGTATTAAACAACTGTGGAGTCGGAGACACAAAATGGATAAAAACAAAATTCCAAAAGCAGTAAAATTCATTGATTTAAAAAAAAAAAAATGTTGTTTGGCTGAAACACAATTGCTACCCCCAACTTGAATAGGGTGCTCAAAGACTACATAGAACCCAGTTACCTTGTAGTTTGATATGTCTATCTAATTGCGTGTGTGTGAGGACTAAAATTACTGGGAAGCTTTCATTCACATAGTGTACCATGATAGTATTTGATCTTAACGTTATGAAATGCATAATTTACATATTAAACCTAACTATGTTCTTTTTCAGAAACCCTGGTGGCGTAGTGGTTAAGTGCTACAGCTGCTAACCAAAGGGTTGGCAGTTTGAATCCGTCAGGCGCTCCTTGGAAACTCTATGGGGCAGTTCTACTCTGTCCTATAGGGTAACTATGAGTCAGAATCAACTCGATGGCACTGGGTGTGGTGTGTGTCTGTGTATGTTCTTTTTCAGTTGTCATCGGTTGTAATATGTCATTTTCATGATGTCAAATCAAAATCTTAACTTATTAAATAACTTCAGAAACAAAAATCATAGTCTATGGAAAGTATCTTTCCATTGTAAATGATTATAAGTTTGTGTCTACAACTTTTAAGAATTTAATGTGAGTACAAAGAAGACTCAGGTGGGTAATTGTCGTTCTGACATTACTACCTGTCAGCCTGGTCATGGCCAGAAAAGGCCAACCACAAGTTCCCTTTGAGTAAAAAAAAAAAAAAAAAGTACCCCCCAAAACAGGCACTTATTTAGATAGTATGAATATGCTTTTTTTTTTTTAAATAATATTTTATTGTGTTTTAGGTGAAAATTTACACAGCAAATTAGGTTCCCTTTTAACAATTTTTATACAAATTGTTCCATACATTCTCATTGTTTCTATTCTGTTTGTTCTGGTTCCATTGATCTAGCTTCCCTTCCCCCCTTGCCTTTTCATCTTTGCTTTTGGATAAATATTGACTGTTTGGTCTCATATAGTTAATTGTGCAAGGGAGCACATTACTCAAAGGTGATATTGTTTATTTTATAAGCCAATTGATTATATCACTGAAAGGTGACTTGCAGAAATAGCTTCGATCCCAAGTTAAAAGGGTATCTTAGGGCAATAGTCTTGGGGATTCCTCTAGTCTCTATCAGTCCAGTAGGTCTGGAGCATTTTTAGGAATTTGAGTTTTATTCTACGTTTTTCTCCCATTCTATCCAGGACCTTCTGTTGTGTCCCTGGTCAGAACCTTTGGTAGTGGTAACCGGGCACCATCTAGTTCTAGTCTCAGGTTAGAAGAGGCTGCAATTCATGTGGGCTATTAGTAAAAAATTAGTACTGTAGCCTAATTTCTTCTTTGAGCCTTTGATTTCCTTCACTCTTTTTTGCTCCATATGAGTAGAGACCAATACCTGTATCTTAGATGGCTGCTTGCAAGCTTTTAAGACTCCAGACACTACTCACCAAACTAGAATGTAGAACATTATCTTTGTGAATTATGTTATGTCAATTGACTAAGTTGTCCCGCAAGACTATGACCCCAAGCCTTTAACCCAGTAAATCAATCCTTCAAGTTGCGTGGATATGTCTAGGAATCCTCCATAACTGTGCCTCATATGTGGTTTGTTATATATGTGGACGTATACGTAGCACACACAAATGCAAATATACATATGCCTCCAGATAAGCCTCTACACACACTTGCATTTTCTCAAATATGCCTTCATATACACATTTATGCATCCATATCTGCCTTTGTAACCACACACACATTTTTGGTTGTTTTTACTGTTGTTGCAAAATTGTATATGTTACACAGCATTTACCAAAATTGTCCCTTCTTCCTGTGCACTTCTTAGTATATTTACCTTGGTCAAGTTGTACTGACTTTACCCATATTTGATATTGCCTTTCTCATCACCAAATGTAACAAGTGTCTACTATCTAGAAAGTGATCTCTCTCTCCCATCCCTGGTAACTATCAAAGAACTTTGATTTCTGTGTGTATATCTATTCTTGACTTTTTATAATAGTGAGACCATACAATATTTGTCTTTTTGTGATTGACTAACTTTCACTCAGCATAATGTCCTCCAGATTCATCCATGTTATGTTTTGCAGATTCCTCCTTATTTTTTGTAACTGCGTAGTATTTCATTGTATGTATGTACCATAATTTGTTTATCCATTCATCCATTGATGGGCACTGAGGTTGTCTCCATCTTTTTGCTATTATGAATAGTGCTACAATAAACATTGGTGTGCATATGTCTATTTGTGTCACTGCTCCTATATCTCTAAGATATACACCTAGGAATGGGATTGCTGGATCATAAGGTATTTCTATTTCTAGCTTTTTGAGGAAGTGTCATACCATTTTACAATCCCATCGGCACTATATAAAAGTTCCAACCCCCCATAACCTTGCTAGGATTTTTTTTTTTTTATTGCCATTTTTGCAGGGGTGAGATGGCATCTCATTGTAGTTTTGATTTGCTTTTTTTTTAATGGCTAATGGTTAGGAGCATTTTTTCATGTATTTGTTGGCTGTCTGAATGTCTTTTTTTGGTGAAGTGTGTGTTCATGTCCTTTGCCCATTTTTAGATTGGATTGCTTGTCTTTTTGTTGTTGAGTTGTTGAATTTTTCTATATATTTTAGAGATTATACGTTTACTCAGATACATCATTGCCAAAGATTTTTTCCCTGTATGTAGGTTCTGTTTTTACCCTCTTGAGAAAGTCTTTTGCTAAGCCTAAATATTTAATTTTTAGGAGGTCCCAGTTACCTAATTTTCTTCTGTTTGTGCATCTTTAGTTTTGTTTGATAGACTATTTATGCTGGAAATTAGGTTCTCTAGTTTTGATCCTATGTTATCTTCCAGGAATTTTATAGTTTTAACTTTAACGCTTAGGTCTTTCATCCATTTTGAGTTAGATTTTGTACATGGTGTGAGATATGGGTGCTGTTTCATTTTTCTCCATAGGGTTATCCAGTTTTGCCACCACCATTTGTTAAGAAACTGTTTCTTCCCTACTGAATGGACTTTGACACTTTGTCGAAGATCAGCTGCCTGTAGACGGATGGATTTACTTCTGGGTTCTCAGTTCTATTCCATTGGTCTATGTGTCTATCATTTAACTAGTACCAGGTTGTTTTGATTACTGGGGCTGTGTAGTAAGTTTTGAGATCTTGAAGTGTGAGACCTTCACTTTGTCGTTCTTCTTCAGTATTGATTTAGCTATTCCAGGCCTCTTTCCTTTCCATATAAAGTTGGAGATTAGTTTTTCCATTTCATTAAAGAATATTGTTGGGATTTGGATCGTGATTGCTTACATCTATAGTTCACTTCTGGTAGTATTGACAGTTTTATAGTGTGAAGCCTTACCATCCATGAGCATGGAATGTTTTCCATTTATGTAGGTGTCTTTTAGTTTCTTGCAGTAGTGTTTAATAGTTTTCCTTGTATAAGTCTTTTACAGCCTGGTTAGGTTTATTCCTAGGCATTTTATCCTTTGGGGGGGCTACTGTAAATGATATTGTTCTCTTGATTCCCTTTTCGGAGTCCTCCTTGTTAGTCTAGAGGAACCCAATTGATTTTCTGTTGTTGTTTTTCTCCAGCCAACTGATTTTTGTATGTTGATCTTGTACCTTGCCAGTTTGCTAAATCCTTCCATGAGTTCCAGTAGCTTTCTTGTGGAGTCTCTGGGATTGTCTATGTATAGGATCATGTCATCTGCAAATAAGGAAAGTTTTACTTCTTCCTTTCCAATTTGGATACCCTTTATTTCCCCTTCTTGCCTTATTGCTCTAGCTAGAACTCCCAATACCTTGAATATTCTGATGTTACTATATTTATGTCATCATCAAAATGAGCACACAAAATTAAAAATCTCATTAAAAACTAGTAGACTCTTAAGAATGTTTGTGCTGACCCCAGTTTAAGAAAAGCTGGACTAGATTATCTTGAATGTCCCTTCCAAATCTGAAGTTCTCCAATTATTCTAAAAGTCAGGAATCATAAACACCAAACCCAGACACATAGCGTGAGTCCTAGCAAAACCATGCAATTATCAAATTTGTCTTCTGTGCTTCCCTCCTCCTTCTCATGCCCATGCCTTCCTTATTCCCAGGGCTCAGAAAACCCAGACCTCTATCCTCCCAAAACTTGTCCTGGGAAAAGAACAGGATCTTGGCCCTTCATGTCTGGGTGTGAATTTAATTACCATCACTTCTTCCAAAGGTAAATGCATGTTAAGCCTGAGCCAGGTCTTTTTAAATATTTCTTTTTTCACTTATTTTATTTTTAAGCCCCCATGCAGGTATTTTGGGTATCAATAGCCAAGCCCAGGCACAGAAAATTGTTTGGAACGGGGAGAAAGGGAGGCTTAGAGGCATACCAGGGAGGTGGCGAGCCCTGGGGACATTTCAACCCCGCACATCTGGAGCCTGAATCACATGAGTGATGACAGCGAGAGTCGCACAATTATAAACCGGGCAGATTTGAAAATTGATCCTGAATCAAACCACCACTAATTTTCCTGGTCCCCTCTGGCAATCATCCTTTCAAACTATTCAGGGCTTTAAAATATGAAAATAATAAACCCCTGGCAACCCCCCTCCTTTCCTCTTCCCTCTCTACTAGCGCTCCCTCCCCTTGTTGAAACACTTCTGGTTGGCCATCTCTATTCAAATTACACTTTTCAAGCTGTTCCCTCAAAAAGTTCAAGAAGAGATGATTTCCCCCCACAATTGGTGCTAAACTATAATTGCCTGCTGTATCGCTGGCCCCCTTTTTAAATAAGTGGTGTTAGATTTGCCACTTTGGCTAGTCCTCGGGAATCTGACCTGTCATTATACAAACTTCTAAACATATCAGCTTGCACTTCACAGTTTCCGTTTTAGTTTCATGTAATTCCTCTTCAACGTGTTTTATTTGAACCTGCTATCATGCTTTGAAGAAAAAAAATTTCTGCTAGCTGGCATAGCCTGTCATCTGCTGTGTTTACTTCCTTCTCTGAAGGCCTCACATGGGAATGCTGGTCTCTGGGTAGTTGAATAAAAATGAGAGGAATGAGATAGAGGAAAGCCTTATTGACATACACATTTCCCTTTGGTCTCCTACCAGCACAGCAAAGAACACATTTCTCCTCTATCTTCTCTCAACTAGGACTCTGTGGAAAGGCTACGGTAAAAAGAGGTAGACAGCAACTATCTACTGAACTCCTGCTAAGTGCCAGGTTCAATGCCAATTATGGGAAATGAACAAATGTTGGTGAGTTCAGACGGTTAAGAGAGCATTTTGGTGGGGTGGGGGTAGGCAGGGATGGAAGTGCTGAAAACAGGATTCTGAAATCAGCCTGGATGAGTGGAAGGATAGCTGTTTATGTAAGCACACAGTCTCCACCTAATTTGGCTGCCCATGGAGGGGGGTAAGACATGTCTTTTAGATTGGGCAGTTCCTTCTGTGAGAGTATGGTCAAAGCTGGTAGGGCGAGACCAAAATCTGACCACCCCCTCCCCACATAGCTACTCTATCTATGGTTCAATTCCCAGCCAATATACCTCATGCACAGGCACTACCCACCTGTGAGTGGAAGCTTGCACATTGCTGTGATGCTGAACAGGTTCTGGTGGAACTTTCAGACTAAGACAGACTCGAATGAAAAGCCTGGCCATCTATTTCTAAAATCAGCCAATGAAAACGCTGTGAAGCACAACAGTCCTGCCTGCAACCAATCATGGGCAGCTTTTCTTTTGTTGTGCATGGGGTCACCATGAGTCAGGGTCAAATCAACAGCAGCATGGTTTTCTACAGCTTCTTCTTGGCTGAAACAGTGAAAGGACAAGAGATGTAGGAGTACCACCCTTCTGCCCTGAAAAAGCTCCCTGATTGCCTCTCCTTCTCCACGAGAACTGCCAGGGCCAGGCATCATCACTGCCAAACAACTCCCCATGTGGATTAATCTACTGTACCCTTGCTTGCTGGCTTCCATGGCAGTGCAGAAAAAGTTTCCCAAGTCGGCTTCTGGAGGCATGCTGTGCCCTCTGGGCTCACTTGGCCAGGATAAGCTCACTCAGCAGGTTCTGGGCTGCCCTGGTGGGCAGGACAACTGAGTCTTTCTGACCCACACCATGTCTGAAGACCTAACCATTCAGCATCCAGGGCCAGTCCTGGGAGCCCTGCCCTGGTGGCTCGAGCTCTTACCTGAAGCCCTTGCCACTGTTGCCTCCTTCTCAAGGTTCATCCCTTCTTGCTGAGCTTCCCTCTTGATTGGTTTTCCACATAGCTAGAGGAGTCCAATGCTTTTCTCTTTTAAGTTCAGTGCAATAAATCATATTTTAGTATCTCAATACGGGCCATGCACTGTCATAGGCTGAGTATAAAAATATGATGAGTAAAGATATAGCCTATATCCTTGAGAAGCTTATGATAGAGGAGATAAATGAATAAGCAGAAAGTTCTAATATGATAAAGTACGTATTAGTGAAATACATGTTAAGAGAGGATTTTCTGAATGTTTTGGAATTTGGGGTTAGGTCCCACAGCCAAACACTTAGCCAATCTCACCATGGCTGAGACCAGGCACTGTCAGAGCGTTCGACATCTTCTATCCTCCTCCTTCACCCCCCATTTCAGAGGAAACAGACCCCAATGAGTGCAGGAAGGGCTGGTTAAAGACAGCACACCCCGCTTCTGCCCTCAGTCCCTAAGCCACAGGTCTAGCCATGGCTGGGGGACAGGAAGGGCTTTGGATCACATGTGACTCTAAAATTTTAAATGGGGCCAGATAAGTTTTAATAACTGAACATGATTGAATTAATATGGAATTAGGCAAAATGCCATTAATGGACCCATTCCCCAGTGTGAGAGGGAGTGGATGCTCAATATAGCACTTTTGAGAGCAGCAAGTAGGGAACCAATAAAATCACTTTATGTCTCTTCTGTAGGGGTTGAATTTACTTGAACTTCACACAGCAGTTACAGCAAGATAAAGGAACGTGCAGGGTGCTGCAGCACTCACAGGAGGGTCACTAAGGCATTTTGGGGATTCTGGGAAGACATTCTAGAGGAGGCAGTGACTCACCTTCTGGAAGACCCTAAAGTATTTGGCCTTGGATCTTCTGGATGGATCCACCAGAGCCCCTCTTCTTTTCACACACCTGGTGCTTTGTGGGTGGGGTCCTCCATATGAGCGGTGTACCTCTCATTCTCTCTGCATTTGATTTTACTACATCTCATGCAGAGGGATAAGGCTGCCCACCCAACCATACTTCTCATGGCTCCTTAATCTTAAGCACACTGAGAGTAGTATTATCCCCTCTTCCAAATTTTCTCCATTGGTTCCCTGTCATGTCCCAGACACCAGGGTCACAAAGCTTCATAACCTTTCAATGTCCTCTTTTTCAGCCTAAGCAGCCTCCCTAGTTAAATTCATGAGCCTGTACAACTCCCAACTCTTAGAGCAGTACAGGGGTCCTCTCAAAGTGCTGATGCACCCTTTTAAACTCTTGGGTTGTGTACCATATATAATAAAATAGGGCATCATGGGTAAGTGAACAAATCATTCGTTGGGGCTGGGGAGAGAAACTGAGCTAGTATTTGAGTGGCATCTTGAAAGAGAGCAGTAGTAGTCATAGTAGTAACAACATCAATATCAATATTGAAAGCTTAAATGTGCTAGGCATGGTCTGAGTATTTTCTACGTATCCTCTCATTTTTTAGAATAATTAACTCCCTAGCAGACACCTACACAAATAAGTGCAGAATATTTATTCATGACACTAACATATCCTCTTTCCCAGTCTAATATTAAGGATTTTTATTAACCCTTTTTATTGATGAGGAAATTCAGATTTAGAATGATTAAATAACTTGGCCAAAGATTATCTAGATAAATTAAGTGATCACAAAACATTAGTGTGTCAGTATTTAGGCTGAAAAAAGGCGATAACATGTTTCCAAAAATTTAAATTCTACTGTATAAACCAAAAATTAACAGCATTAGTTTGAGGAAGACATTTTTACTCCTTTGCATCCTACACAGTTTTTGAAAATGGTCCCTGGGAAGGAAACTTGCAACCATTTGCTTCAGCTTTGAAAGAATATACATTGGAAAGTAAATGTAAGATTAGTCTTCTGCATTATTTTAAAAGCACTGATACTTGTTAAACATTTCACTTTTTCAGAAATGCTCCGATTAGGGAAAAGGTAACAGATAACAATGGGTTTTACAAATTCCAATTTAATCATAGTATCCTAAAACTGAAAGTAATTGTTCACTGGGATAGCTGAAAAGAAAAACATACCACTGCTAAAGAATAAAGTAGCTTGTATACAAGGAGTTTTAGAAAGTTTTAAACTCAGACACTGCATTATTCAAGAGGCATTTGCATATCTTAAATCAAGATCATTGTGCCAATCAAATAAAACTGAAATTCAGAATACCTGCCCTAACTATTTTATAGTCTGGTCTGTAAAATAATAATACTAATAATAGTAACAATATTCATCAAGTGCTTACTATATGCAATGTATATATGTTAAATTCATTTGAAACTAGAAAAAATTCACAATATAGGTATAATTATTATGTATTCCCATTTTACAAATAAGAACACTTAGGTTCCAAGAAACTAACTGACTTAAGCTAATAAGGGATAGAGACAAGATTTGAACCCAGGCAAGCTGGCTCCTGGATGCAGGCTTTTAACTACTTCACCATAAAACATGATTGTATGTAAAAGAAAAAGGAACTTCTAGTTCTTACTCAATCAGAGCACTAACAAAGTATCTGAAATATTAGCTTAGGCCCCTTTCTTTAACTGTACCTGAAAAAAAAAAAAGGAGTTAAAAATATCTGTATCAGAGGAGGCTGGGCCAAGATGGTGGAGTAGTCTGATGCTTTCTGTGGTCCCTCTTACAAAAAATACTCCCCAAAACAAGTGAGTTGATTATATATGACAATCTAGGAGCCCTGAAAGTCAAAGACAAAGCTGAGGAGTCACACTGAGTGGCAGGGGGAGGGAAAGACAGTTCAGAAGCAGTGAGAATTTGCCAGGCCTGACCTGGCCAGCTCCTTGCAGGCTAAATCAGCCAGCGAGCACAGGCTGAGGCAAGCAGTAGCGCTTGGGTTACGTTTCCCACATGGGGAGAAACCAAGTGGCAGAGAGTCTCCTCAAGCCTCTGGAACCAGAGAGAAGTGGCTCTGAATCCATGAAAGATAAGTACAAGCGCTTAATCTACACATGGATCAGAAAAACCTTCCCCACCTTGGGAAGTACCTCTCTCCCATTTACCTGCCCCACTCTGCTCCAGTCCTGGTCAGGCTTCAGCGATTGCTGCACCCTCCATGCAGGAAGTGGGACTCTCATGTGCCCTGGGCCATTCTCCCAGCTTTGGAGAGGGAACAAACTAAAAAACAGGAAATCTGCCATCTTCCCTAAGCCGAGAACTCAGGTCAGGCACAGCCTGTTTGCCTAGGCACAGGCATAAAGGGTCCACAAACTTTGAATGCCCTTCACCCCTGCATAGACCTGTGTGGGCCCATTTCAGCAGTACAGATCCTCATTAGCACAATACAACAGGGTGTATACCTGAAGCCTATTTTCAACTGTATCAGCTATAAAGGGGAGTGACAGTTTTCTGACATTTGACACTGCCCTGCCCATTATGCAGGGTCTTCACCTACCCACATCAGGGGCCTGAGGACTGGTGGCTCCACCCACTCCACCTAGCCACCCTCATGAACATAGGGGCGAAAACTGTCAACAAAATTCTAGCCAATAGAATTCAACAACGTATCAAAAAAATAATTGACTGTGACCAAGTGGGATTCATACCAGGTATGCAGGGATAGTTCAACTTTAGAGAAAAATCAGTGTAATCCATTACATAAATAAAACAAAAGACAAGAATCACATGATCTTATTAATTCATGCAGAAAAGGCATTTGACAAAGTCCAACACCAATTCATGATTAAAACTCTCAGCAAAATAGGACTAGAAGGGAAATTCCTCAACACAACAAAGGGCATTTATACATTTATACAAAATGGAGAGAGTCTGAAAGCATTCCCCTTGAGAATGGGAACCAGACAAGGATGCCCTTTATCACCACTCTTACTTGACACTGTGCTGGAGATCCTAGCCAGAGCAATTAGGCTAGAAAAAGAAATAAAGGGCATCCAAATTGGTAAGGAAGAAGTAAAAGTATCCCTATTTGCAGAAAGTAGGATCTTATACAGAGAACCCCAAAGAATCCATAGGAAAACTACTGGAACTAACAGAAGATTTCAGCAAAGTATCAGGATATAAGATAAACATACAAAAATCAGTTGGATTCCTCTACACCAACAAAGAGAACTTCAAAGAGGAAATCACTAAATCGATACCATTTACAATGGCCCCCAAGAAGATAAAATTAAAAAAATACTTAGGAATAAATCTAACCAGAGATGTAAAAGACCTGTACAAAGACAACTACAAGACAGTACTGCAAGAAACCAAAAGAGACCTATATAAGTGAAAAAACATACCTTTTTCATGGATAGGAAGACTCAACGTTGTGAAAATGTCAATTCTACCCAAAGCGATTTACAGATACAATGCAATCCTGATCCAAATTCCATCGACATTTTTTTTTAATGAGATGGAGAAACAAATAGCCAATTTCATATGGAAAGGGAGAGGCCCTGGATCAGTGAAACATTACTGAAGAAGAAGAACAAAGTGGGAGGTCTCGTATTACCTAATTTTAGAACCTATTATACCGCCATGATAGTCAAAACAGCCTGGTACTGGTACAACAACAGATACACACACCAAAGGACAGAATTGGGAAGCCAGATGTAAATTCATCCACATATGAGCAGCTTATATTTGACAAAGGCCAGAAGTCCCTTAAATGGAGAAAAGACAGTCTCTTTAACAAATGGTGCTGGCATAACTGGACATCCATCTGCAAAAAAATGAAACAAGACCCATACCTCACACCATGCACAAAAACTAACTCAAGATGGATCAAAGACCTAAATATAAAATCTAAAATGATAAAGATCATGGAAGAAAAAATAGGGACAACTGTAGGAGCCCTAATACATGGCATAAACAGAATACAAAACATAACTAATAATGTACAAACACCAGAAGAGAAATTAGATAACTGGGAGTTCCTAAAAATCAAACACTTATGCTTATTAAAAGACTTCACCGAAAGAGTAAAAAGACAACCTACAGAAAGGGAAAAAAATTTTGGCTACAACATATTCAATCAGGGTTTAACTTCTAAAATCTACAAGATACTGCAAAACTTCAACAACAGAAAGACAAATAACCCAATTTGAAAATGGGCAAAGGATATGAACAGGCACTTCACCAAAGAAGACATTCGGGCAGCTAACAGATACATGCACAAATGCTCACGATCATTAGCCACTGGAGAAATGCAAATCAAAACTACAATGAGATACTATCTTACCCCAACAAGGCTAGCATTAATCCAAAAAAACACAAAATAATAAATGTTGGAGAGGTTGTTCAGAGACTGGAACACTTATACACTGCTGGTGGGAATATAAGATGGTACAACCACTTTGGAAATCGATTTGTACCACATGATCCAGCAATTCCACTCCTTGGAATACATCCTAGAGAATAAGAGTGGTCACATGAATAGATATAGGCACACCCATGTTCATTGCAGCACTATTCACAATAGCAAAAAGATAGAAACAACCTAGGTGTCCATCGATGCATGAATGGATAAACAAATTATGGTATATTAA
This sequence comes from Elephas maximus indicus, assembly GCF_024166365.1. Classification (NCBI taxonomy): domain Eukaryota; kingdom Metazoa; phylum Chordata; class Mammalia; order Proboscidea; family Elephantidae; genus Elephas; species Elephas maximus. The sequence continues at coordinate 47,873,865 of NC_064840.1, forward strand.
CACAATGGAATACTATTCAACAATAAAGAACAACGATGAATCCATGAAACATCTCATAACATGGATGAATCTGGAAGGCATTATGCTGAGTGAAATTAGTCAAAAAAGGACAAATATGTATGATACCACTATTATAAGATCTCAAGAAAAGGTTTAAACACAGAAGAAAACATTTTTTGATTGTTACAAGGGTGGGGAGGTAGGGAAAGGGGAATTTGCTAACTAGATAGTAAAAAAAAACAAGAATTATCTCAGGTGAAGGGAAGGACAACACACAATACAGGGCAAGTCAACCTAGCTGGACTAAACCAAAAGCTAAGAAGCTTCCTAAACACAACCAAACACTTCAATGGACAGAGTAGCAGGGGCAGGGGTCTGGGGACCATGGTTTCAGGGGACTTCTAGGTCATTTGGCATAACAAAGTTTATTAAGAAAATGTTGTGCATCCAACTTTGGTGAGTGGCATCTGGGGTCTTAAAAGCTAGCGAGTCACCATCAATTAGTCCCAACCCAACTGGAGCAAAGAAGAATGAAGAACATCAAAGACACAAGGAAAATACTAGCCTAAGAGACAGAATGGTCCACAGAAACAAGAGACTACATCAGCCCGAGACCAGAAGAACTAGATGGTGCCCAGCTATCACTAATGACTGCCCTGACAAGGAATACAGCAGAGAGTCCCTGAAGGAGCCTGAAAAAAGTGGGATGCAGAACTCAAGTTCTAGTAAAAAGACCAGACTTAATGGTCTGACTGAGACTGGAGGAACCCTGGAGGGCATGGCCTCCAGACTCTGTTAGCTCAGAACTGAAACCATTCCCGAAGCCAACTCTTCAGACCAAGATTAGACTGGATTATAAGACATAAAATGAAACTCATGAGGAGTGTGCTTCTCAGTTCAAGTTGATGCACGAGACTAAATGGCAGCTCTTGTCCAGAGGCGAGATGAGAAGGCAGTAAGGGACAGGGGTGGAAAGGAAGAGTCTGCTGTCACATTATCGGGGTAGCAATTAGGGTCACATAACAATGTGTGTATAAATTTTTGTATGAGAAACTAACTTGAGCTGTAAACTTTCATCTAAAGCACAATTTTATGTATATATATGTGTATCTGTGATCAAATATTGCCTTATTGGATTTTGGCAACCACTACATATGGGTTTCAAAGTTAAAAGCATTGCACAAATGTTAGTACCACTAATTTTATTGGCTTGAAATTCCATTCTTTTTTAATAGTCCCTGAATAGATGATACCGATACTCTAAATTCGGAACTGAGTTTAGATTGTCTAAATATCATTCAGCATGAAATTCTTTTGGAATGCCTTGCATTATTTCTAACCTTTCCAAAATTAAAAATCTATGATGTCAACCAGAGATAAAGAGGAAAAAGGTTTTTGTAGTTATTTTTACCAAAAGCTGTAATTCTCTGACAAATCGTCAACCATTCAAGATTGAAATCATCATGAGTTCATATTTCTTAAATCAAATACATCCTCCAAGAATGCAGACTCACCATTGATGATATTCAAAGGAATGTGAAAAGTCCCCCAAGGCCATTTCCAAAGAGGAGTTCCAGCGGTAAGTGTATTCACGTTGGGATCAAGACAGCATCCTTGGACAGAGTGCTTAAGTGACCACATTCAAGTTGGTAATATCTATTCAAATGGGTATCTTCTGGTATGTTTTTTAAAAAGAATTCACAATACTTAGCACCCATGCCCTTATTTCTCCCCAAGTAGAACCATTCTGCTACCTTCTTGTACAGAAGAAGTTCTTGGCAAACAAGAAACAGTTTGCCATACTCAGAGTAAGTGCAGCAGACTGACCTGGTGAACTCCCACCCTGTCCCCAGCCCCCACATTTAATACGTGAAGCTATGGGACCACTAATGGGGTTTGTGTTAGGAACAGCCAGGACAAAGTTCAGCTGGTGAGGAATGTCGCTCAGACTCCACTTACCCAGTTCAGTACAGCTGATGCACAAGGCACGATGATGAGAAAGTAAGACCACAACAATCTGAGCCCTGTTAACTGAGCCAACGTAAACACCGAACCACAAATACTTCCCCTTCCTCCTTCTGGATCCAAACGTCAATTGCTTCCAGCTTCAAAGTTCTGAATCTCTACCACACCCCTCTTTGATTCAAGTTTACTTGGAAAGAGAACGACTTGCCTGACTCCATCTGTGTGGTAAAATTGAGTATCTAAATCTAAGTAATTAAGAGATACTAGGCGTGCTCCAATCCTAGATTCTACACTATAATTCACCCTAGAGAAAAATCCTGGCCATCTATCAAATGACCACACAAACAACAGGTCAGCCTCTGAAAAGGCCATTCTCTAGGTGGGTGGGACCCAGGACAAATCTGGCCTAGTACCAGGGTCTGATTGTTGTTGTTTTTGTTGCACTGGGTGTTGTCAAGTTGGTTTTGACTCATAGCGACCCCATGTGACAGAGTAGAACTGGCCCACAGCATTTGGTAGGCTGTAATCTTTATGGAGCAGATTGCCAGGTCTTTATTCTGTGGAGTGGGCTCCAACCACTAACATATTGGTCAGCAGCTTGACCGTTGCACCACCAGGACTCCTTCAGGGTCTGATTAGAAGAGTTCAAAGTGGCACCAAAGATGCCAAATTGCTGAGCCTAAAGGTTACTCTCGTAAGGGCTTTACCCGAGAAAGGTGACAGAGAAAAAGATCTCCAGCTGTCCCCTGCTTCCCTTGCCAACCCCACATTCTTTGGGTCAGCAACGTTGGACACTATTATATTTGCCATTCCTTTTCATTAGGAACGTATCCCAAGCACTTTAGCTTAAAAGCAATTTGTGTAATGATCCGTTCACTTAAAACCAGCTTGCCTAATTCCCTAATTGCCAGCCCCTTGGAGTGCTTTTGCACTGGTTTGAGTGTTCCAATTTTTTGTAGGTTTTTTTTTTTTTTTTGGTCTTTTCAAAGACTTTTATATGAACCCCATTGTTATCAGTAAAGAGCCTGGTGGTGTAAGCAGTCTGTGATAGGCTGCTAATTTAAGGTTGGCGGTTTGAACCCATCCAGCCACTCCAGGGAATGAAGTCTGGCGAACTGCTTCTGTAAAGATTACAGCCAAGAAAACTCTATGGAGCAGTTCTACTCTGCAACCCATGAAGTCGCCATGAGTCAGAATCCACTCGACGACAACAGGCTTGGTTTTGGTTTGATTTTATGATCAGTGCGCGTGCGTGCGCCATAACGCTCAAGTCCGGAGTCACTGGGTGTTGCAATTGGGTAATGCGCTTGGCTGCTAACCAAAAGGTTGGAGGTTCAAGTTCACCTGGAGGCGCCTCCTTAGAAAGGGCTGGCGATCCACTTCTGAAAAATCAGCCATTGAAAACCCTGTGGAGCACAGGTCAGTTCTGACACACATGGGGTCGCCATGAGTCGGAGTCGACCCCACGGCGACGGGTTAATTCTGAAGTCCAGCACTTGCGTCTGTTTCCATAAAAACCGTTTTCTCCTGTCTTAGGTGTCCCTTTTCCTACCCTACTCTAGCGAATGTTGCTCTCCTCCGGGCACACCGGGCCCTCCCTGCCCTGGGTAGGACACACACGGAACTTCTAGGCAGTTGCTAGGTTTGGACTCATTCCTCCTGGTTTTTCTAACAGCTTCTTAAGGGAGTAATGGTGATGGATGAGGAAGGGGGTGAAGAGTGGGGCATGGAGGCAGAGCCCTTAAATTAACAGTGTTTGGGCTAACTCTTGATTCTTTCTGAAAGTGCATTTCAGGTTAAGATTAAATCCTTCACCTGCCCCACTTCCCCACCACCCCAGTACAGCCTGTCTCCAACCTCGTCCGTGCTTCCACTATTCTAATCCTCTAATCCTTATTTCCTTAACAGGCTCTTTTTTTTTTTTTTGTTCCAGCTCCCAGGCCATATTTTCATGATACATAACTCCCCTCTGGCTCATAGGTTGGAATTTGACCTCCGGTTTCATAGGGCTCTGTTTCCTGGCAAGTAAGAATGCTTCTTGTGAGAGCAACTTAGGTTGCTGTGGCCGTGACTGACCATTCCCAGCATCGCGGCTGATCTGCCTGTTAACTCCTCACTGGCTCGGTTTTGCTCATTCCAGGAGTGAGAAACTGCTTGACCATAGTCTAGGATTCTTAGGCAAATGAAAATGAGCCTGTGAGGAAAGACACGGGTTTTAGAGTCTGGTGGGCTGGGCTCCCAGTTATGTTTTAACCACCCATCAGCTACATGCCGTTGGGAAAAGTACCACCTTTCCAGGTCTTCATTTCCTCATGCATAAAATGGGAATAGTAATAGCCTCTTCAAGGGCGTTGAGAAGGATGATATATCAGACTTTTTACTTTCTTCAGTGTAACATACTCTTTCCTGCCCGTGGGCCCTCCCACTTGCTACTTCCTTTGCCTAAAATGTTCTTCAGCTTCAACCCAGAACCCACTTCTGAGCTGGCTAACTTTCACTCACTTGTCGTTAGGTACCATCAGATCTGTTCTGTCTCAGCCCCATCCTGCGTACAACAGAAAGAAACACTGCCCTATCCTGTGCCATCCTCACAATCATTGCTTTGTTTGAGGCCGTTGTTGCAGCCACATTAATACATCTCATTGAGGGTCTTTCTCTTTTTCGATTACCCTCTACCAATTACGATGTCCTTCTCCAGAAACTGGTCCCTCCTAATAACACGTCCAAAGTCTTGCCATCTCATTTCTTTCTTTATTTACTTATCGTGTGCTTTAGGTGAGTATACAGAGCAAATTAGTTTCTCATTAAACAATTAATACACATATTGTTTTGTCACATTGGTTGCCAACCCCGTGACATGTCAACACTCTCCCCTTCTCGACTTTGGGTTCTCCATTTCCATTTGTCCAGTTTTCCTGTTTCCTCCTGCCTTCTTATCTTTGACCCTGGACTGGTGTGCCCGTTTAGTCTCGTATACATGGTTGAACTACATGTGTTATTGTTTGTTTTATAGGCCTGTCTAATCTTTGGCTGAAGGGTGAACCTCAGGAGTGACTTCAGTACTCAGTTAAAAGGGTGTCCAGGGGCCATTCTCTCAGGGTTTCTCCAGTCTCCATCAGAACAGTAAATCTGGTCTTTTTTTGTAAGTTTGAATTTTGTTCCGCATTTTTCTCCAGCTCAGTCTGGTGCCGTCTATTGTAATTCCTGTCAGAGCACTTGGTCATGGTAGCCAGGCACCATCTAGTCGTGCTAGACTCAGTCTGGTGGTGGACTAATCTTTCCCATGTGTCTTTGGTTTTCTTCATCCCTTGCACCAGATGAGGTGGGACCAATAGACATATCTTAGACGGCCTCTCACAAACTTTTAAGACCCAAGATGCTACTCATCAAAGTAGAATGTAGAACATTTTCTTTATAAAATGTTATCCTAATTTAGCTAGATGTCCTCCGCGACTATGGTCCCCAGCCCTCAGCCAGCTTGATCCCTCAGGGAGTTTCGATGTGTCTGTGAATCTTCTGGAGCCCTCGTGGTGCAGTGGTTAATGTTCAGCTGCTAACCAAAGGTCAGCAGTTCGAATCCACCAGCCGCTCCTTAGAAACCCTATGGGACAGTTTTACTTTGTGCTAAAGGGTCACTATGAATCAGAATCGACTTGATGGCAACAGGTTTGGTTTTGTTTGTTTGTTTTTATAAAGCTTCTATGACTTTGCTTTGGTCAAGTTGTGCTGACTTCCCCAGTATTGTGTACTGTATTACCCTTCGCCAAAGTTATCACTTAGCTATTGTCTAGTTAGTGTTTTCCATTCCCACCACTCTGCTCCCTCGTGACCATCAAAGATTGTTCCTTTCTGTGTGTAAACTTATTCGTGAGTTTTTATAATAGCGGTCTCACAGAATTTACCCTTTTGTGATTGACTTATTTCACTCAGCATAATGCCCTCCAGATTTATACATGTTGTGAGATGCTTTGCGTATTTATCATTGTTCTTTATTGTTGCGTAATATTCCATCGTGTGTATGTACCATAGTTTGTTCATCCATTCATATATTGATTGGCACCTAGGTTGTTTCATTTTTTGCTATTGTGAATAATGCTGCAGTGAACATTGGTATGCATATGTCTGTTCATGTGACAGCCCTTATTTCTCTAGGATATACTCCTAGGAGTGGGATAGCTGGATTTATTATATGGTATTTCTATTTCTAGCTTTTTAAGGAAGTGCCATATCATTTTCCTAAATGGTTGTACCATTTTGCATTCCCACCAGCAGTGCATAAGAGTTCCAATCTCCCCAAAGCCTATCCAACACTTGTTATTTTCTTTTTTTTGATTCGTGCCAGTAATGTTGGGGTGAGATGGTATCTCATTGTAGTTTTGATTTGCATTTCTGTAATGTCTAGTGATCATGAGCCTTTCCCCATGTGTCTGTTAACTGTCTGAATGTCTTCTTTGATGAAGTGTCTGTTCATATCCTTTGCCATTTTTTGTCATTTTTTAATTGGATTATTTGTCTTTTTGTTGTAGAGATGTTGGATTTGCCTATAGATTTTAGAGGTAGACCTTTGTTGGATATGTCAGAAGGAAAATTTTTCCCCCAGTCTGTAGGTTCTCCCTTTACTCTTTTGGTGAAGTCTTTTGACGAGCATAAGTGTTTAGTTTTTAGAAGATCTCAGCTATATAGCTTATATTCTGGCGTTTGTGTACAGTTAGTTATGATTTGTATCCTATTTATGCCGTATATTAGGGCCCCTAGCATTGACTCTATTTTTTTCTTCTACGATCTTTATAGTTTCAGGTTTAATTTTTAGGTCTTTGAATTAGTTTTTGTGTATGATGTAAGGTATGGTTCCTGTTTCATTTTTTTACAGGTGGACGTCCAGTTTTGCCAGTGCCGTTTCGTTAAAAAGACTGTCTTTTCCCCACTTCATGGACTTTGGGCCTTTGTCAAAGATCAGGTGACTGTTGGTAGATGGATGTATATCTGGGTTCTTGATTCTGCTCCATTGGTCAATGTGTCTATCGTCGTACCAGTACCAGGCTGTTTTGACTGCCATAGCTGCATAGTAGGTTCTGAGGTTAGATAGTGCAAGGCCTCCTACTTTGTCCTTCTTCAATAATGCTTTACTTATCTAGGGCCTTTTTCCTTTCCCTATAAAGATTAGTTTATCCATCTTGTTAAAGAATGCTGTTGGTATTCAGATCAAGATCATATAGTACTTGTAGATTGTTTTGAGTAGAATTGTCATTTTCACAATGTTGAGTCTACCTATCCATGAGCGTGGTATGTTTTTCCATTATTGTAGGTCTTTTTTGGTTTCTTGCAGTAGTGTTTTCTAGTTTTCTTTGTATAGGTCTTTTATGACCCTGGATAGATTTATTCCTAAGTTTTTTGTTTTTTTTTTTTAGGGGCTGTTATAAATGGTATTACTTTCCTTTTCATACTTCTCTTCATTGGTATACAGGAATCCAACTGATTTTTGTATGTTTGTCTTGTATCTTGTTACTCTGCTGAATCTATTAGTTCCAGTAGTTTTCTTGTGTAGCCTTTTGGGTTCTCTGTGTATAGTATCATATCATCTGTGAATAACAATGGTTTCACTTCTTCCTTTCTAATTTGGATTCCCTTTGTTTCCTTTTCTTGCCTTATTGCTGTAGCGAGGACATCCAGCACAATGTTAAACAGAAGTGGTGATAAAGGGCATCCCTGTCTTGTTCCTGTTCTCGGGAGGAATGTTTTCAGCCTCTTTCTATTGAGAATGATGTTGGCTGTTGTTTTGTATAGATGCCCTTTATTATGTTGAGAAATTTCCCTTCTATTCCTGTTTTACTGAGAGTTTGTATCAGGAATGGATGTTGGATTTGTCAAATGTCTTTTCTGCTTTGATTGAGATGTTCATGTGATTCTTTTGTTTATTTATGTGGTGGATTACGTTGATTGTTTTTGTAATATAGACCCATCCTTGCATACCTGGTATGAATTCTACTTGGCCATGGTGTATTATTTATTTATATGATGCTGAATTCTATTGGCTAGAATTTTGTTGAGAATTATTGCAGCTATATTCATGAGACATAGTGGTCTGAAAGTTTCTTTTTTAGTGTTTTTTTTTTTTTTTTTTGCCTGGTTTTAGTATCAGGAATATGCTGACTTCATAGAATGACTTTGGAAATACCCCTTCCTTTTCTATGTTCCAAAATAGTTTGAGTAGTACTGGTGTGAACTATTCTCTGGACATTTGGTAGAATTCTCCAGTGAAGCCATCTGGACCAGAACTCTGTTTTTGTTGGGAGTTTTTTTGTTGTTGTTACCTTTTCAATCTCTTCTCTTATTATAGTTCTATTCAGATTTTCTACCTCCGTTTGTATTAGTTTAGGTAGGTGGTGTGTTTCTAGAAATTTGTCCATTTCTTTTAGGTCCTCAAATTTGTTTGAGTACAGTTTTTCATAGCACTCTGTTATGATCCTTTTTATTCCAGCTGGATTTGTTGTAGTATCCTCCATTTCATTTATTTGGATTATTTGTTTTCTCTCCTGATTTTCTTTTGTCAATTTGGCCAGTGGTTTGTCAATTTTGTTGATCTTTTCAAAGAACCACGTTTTTTTTTTTTTTTTTTTTTTTTTTTCCTATTCTCTATTTCATTTATTTCTGCTCTGGCTTTTATTGTTTCCTTTTTTTCTGGTCACTGTGGGCTTCGTTTGCAGTTCTCTTTCTATTTGTTCAAGTTGTAAAGCTAACATTTCAATTTTATTCCTTTCTTCTTTTTTGATGTATGCATCTATTGCTATAAATTGACCTCTGAGCATTGCCTTTGCTGTGTCCCAAAGGGTTTGGTATGATGTGTTTTCATTCTTGTTTGATTATAGGAATTTATTGATTCTATTTTTTATTTCTTCTATTACCCAGTGGTTTTTAAGCAGGGTGCTATTTGGTTTCCTTTTTTAAAATTCTTTTCCTTTCTCTTCCTGTTATTAATTTCTAATTTTATGGCATTGTGATCAGAGAAGATACTTTGTGTTATCTCAATGTTTTGCTTTTTTTTTTTTTTAAGGGTTATTTTGTGGCCTAAGATGTGGTCTATTCTGGAGAACATTCCATGTGTGCTGGAAAAGAATGCATACTTTGCTGCTGTTGGGTGGAGTGTCCTATATATGTCTAGGAGGTCAAGATGGTTGATGTGACCTTTATATCTTCTGTATCTTTGCTCAGTTTCTTTCTAGATGTTCTGTACTTTACTAACAGGGGTGTGTTGAAGTCTCCTACTATTACTGTGGAACTGTCAGTTTCTCTTTTAAGTGCTGTAAGACTTTGTTTTCTGTACTTTGATGCCCTGTCATTGGGTGCATAGATATTTATTATGGTTTATGTCATCATGGTAGATTGTCCCTTTAATCATTACATAATGTCCTTCCTTGTCTTTTATTGTTGATTTTACTTTGAAGTCTTTTTTATCTGAGATTAGTATTGCCACTCCTGTGCTCTTTTGGCTGCTGTTTCCGTCCTTTGATTTTTTTAAAAAATGTGCTTTAAGTGAACGTTTACAAATCAAGTCAGTCTCTCATACAAAAACTTATATACACCTTGCTACCTACTCTTAGCTGCTCTCCCCCAATGAGACAGCACTCTCCTCCTCTCTGCCCTGTATTCCCCATGTCCATTCAACCCGCTCCTGTCCCCCTCTGCCTTCTCATCCCACCTCCAGACAGGAGCTGCCCACGTAGTCTCATGTGTCTACCTGAGCTAAGAAGCACACTCCTCACCAGTATCATTTTGTGTCTTATACTCCAGTCCAATCCCTGTCTGAAGAGTTGGCTTTGGGAATGGTTCTAGTCTTGGGCTAACAGAAGGTCCTGGGACCATGACCTCCTGGGTTCCTTTAGTCTCAGTTAGACCATTAAGTCTGGTCTTTTTACTAGAGTTTGAGATATGCATCCCACTGTTCTCCCTCTCCATCAGAGATTCTGTGTTGTGTTCCCTGTCACGGCAGTCATCAGTTGTAGGTTCTTCTGGTCTCAGGCTGATGGAGTCTCCGGTTTATGTGGCCCTTTCTGTCTCTTGGGCTCATACTTACTTTGTTTCTTTGGTGTTCTTCATTCTCTTTTGCTCCAGGTAGGATGAGATCAATTGATGCATCTTAGATGGCTGCTTGCTAGCATTTAAGACCCCAGACACCCCTCACTGAAGTGGGATGCAGAATGTTTTTTTAATCCATTTTGTTATTGCAATTGACCTAGATGTCCCCCGAAACCATGGTCCCCAGACTCCCATCCCTGCTACTCTGGCCTTTGAAGCATTTGGTCGTATTCAGGAAACTTCTTTGCTTTTGGTTTAGTCCAGTTGTGCTGACCTGTCCTGTATTGTGTGTTGTCTTTCCCTTCACCTAAAATAGTACTTGTCTACTATCTAATTAATGAATATCCCTCTCCCTCCCTCCCCACCCTCGTAACCATCAAAGAATATTTTCTGTGTTAAAACTATTTCTTGAGTTCTTATGATAGTGATATCATACAATATTTGTCCTTTTGCAACTGACTTATTTTGCTCAGCATCATGCCTTCCAGATTCCTCCATATTATGAGATGTTTCACGGATTCATCATTGTTCTTAATCATTGCATAGTATTCCATTACATGAATATACCATGATTTATTTATCCATTCATCCGTTGATGGACACCTTGGTTTCTTCATGCTTTTTGCTATTGTAAAGTGTGCTGCAATGAACATGGGCGTGCATGTATCTCTTTGTGTGAAGACTCATTTCTTTAGGATATATTCTAAGGAGTAGGATTGCTGGATCGTATGATAGTTCTATTTCTAGTTTTTTTAAGGAAGTGTCAAATAGATTTCCAAAGCAATTGTACCATTTTACATTCCCACCAGCAGCGTTTAAGTGTTCCAGTCTCTCCACAACCTCTCCAACATTTATTATTTTGTGTGTTTTGGATTAATGCTAGCCTTGTGGGCGTGAGATGGTATCTCATTGTAGTTTTGAATTGCATTTCTCTAACAGCTAATGATCATGAGCAGTTCCTCATATATCTGTTACCTGCCCGAATGTCTTCTTTGGTGAAGTGTCTGTTGATATCCTTTGCTAATTTTTTAATTGGGTTACTTGTCTTTTTGTTGTTGAGTTTTTGCAGTATCATGTAGATTTGAGAGATCGGACACTGATCAGATTTGTCGTAGCCAAAAACTTTTTCCCAGTCTGTAGGTAACCTTTTGACTCTTTCAGCGAAGTCACTGAATGAGCATAACTGTTTGATTTTTAGGAGCTCCCGGTTATCTAGTTTCTCTTCTCGTGTTTGTGCATTGTTAGTAACGTTTTATATACTGTTTATGCCATGTATTAGGGCTCTTAGCATTGTCCCCATTTTTTCTTCCATGATCTTTATCATTTTAGATTTTATATTTAGGCCTTTGATGCATTTTGCTTTCGTTTTTGTGCATGATGTGATGTATGGGTCTTGTTTCATTTTTCTGCAGATGGATATCCAGTTATGTCAGCACCATTTGTTAAACAGACTGTCTTTTTCCCCATTTAACAGACTTTGGGCCTTTGTCAAATATCAGCTGCTCATATGTGGATGGATTTATGTCTGGATTCTCAATTCTGTCCCACTGGTCTATGTATCTGTTGTTATACCAGTACCCGGTTGTTTTGACTACTGTGGCGGTATAATAAAAAAAAAACCCACTGCTGTCGAGTCAATTAGACTCATAGTGACCCTATAGGACAGAGTAGAACTCCCCCATAGAGTCTCCAAGGCAGTATAAAAGGTTCTAAAATCAGGTATTATGAGGCCTCCCACTTAGATCTTCTTTTTCAGTAATGCTTTACTTATCCGGGGCCTCTTTTCCTTCCACATGAAGTTGGTGATTCGTTTCTCCATCTCGTTAAAAAATGTTGTTGGAATTTGGATCAAGATTGCATTGTATCTATAGATTGCTTTGGGTAGAATAGACATTCTTACAATGTTGAATCTTTCTTTCCATGAGCAAGATATGTTTTTCTACTTACCTGGGTCTGTTCTGGTTTCTTACAGTAGTGTCTTGTAGTTTTCTTTTAAAGGTCTTTTACATCTCCGGTTAGATTTATTCCTAGGTATTTTATCTTCTTGGGAGCTATTGTAAATGGTATTGATTTGGTGATTTCCTCTTTGACATTGTCTTTGTTGGTGTAGAGGAATCCAGTTGATTTTTGTATGTTTATCTTGTATCCTGATGCTCTGCTGAACTCTTCTATTAGTTTCAGTAGTTTTTTTGAGGATTCTTTAGGATTTTCTGTGTATAAGATCATGTCATCTGCAAATAGACATACTTTTACTTCTTCCTTACCAATTTGGATGCACTTTATTTCTTTATCTAGCCTATTTGCTCTGGCTAGGACCACAATGTTGAATAAGATTGGTGATAAAGGGCATCCTTGTCTGGTTCCTGTTCTCGAGGGGAATGCTTTCAGACTCTCCATTTAGAATGATGTTGGCTGTGAGCTTTGTATAAATGCCCTTTATTATGTTGACGAATTTCCCTTCTATTCCTATTTTGCTGAGAGTTTTTACCATGAATTCGTTTTGGACTTTGTCAAATTCCTTTTCTGCATCAATTGTTAAAATCATGTGATTCTTGTCTTTTGTTTTATTTATATTTGGATTACATTAATTGTTTTCGTAATGTTGAACCATCATTGCATACCTGGGATGAATCCCACTTGGTCATGGTGAATTATTGTTTTGATATGTTGTTGAATTCTATTGGCTAGAATTTTGTTGAGGATTTTTGTATCTAAGTTCATGAGGGATATAGGTCTGTAATTTTCTTTTTTTATGGTGTCTTTACCTGGTTTTCATATCAGGGGTATGCTGGCTTCATAGGATGAGTTTGGGAGTATTCCATCCTTTTCTATGCTCTGAAATACCTTTAGTAGTAGTGGTGTTAACTCTTCTCTGAAAGTTTGGTAGAATTCTCCAGTGAAGCTGTCAGGGCCAGGGTTTTTTTTGTTGGGAGTTTTTTAATTACCTTTTCAATCTCTTCTTTTGTTATGGGTTTATTTAGTTATTCTACCTCTGTTTATGTTAGTTTACATAGGTGGTATGTTTCTAGAGATTCGTGCCTTTCTTGTAGTTTTTTAAATTTGTTAGAGTACAATGTTTCATGGTAATGTGATATGATTCTTTGATATGATTCTTTTAATTTCAGTTGTGTCTGTTGTGATACCGCCCATCCGATTTCTTATTCGGGTTATTTGCTTCCTCTCCTGTTTTTCTTGTCAGTTTAGGCAATGGTTTATCAATTTTGTTAATTTTTTCAAAGAACCAGCTTTTGGTCTTGTTAACTCTTTGACTGGTTTTTCTGTTTCTATTTCATTTAATTCTGCATGAATTTTTTAATTTTCTTCTTGCACCTGAGAGTTTCTTTTGTTGCTCTCTTTCTATTTGCTCAGGTTGTAGGGGTAATTCTTTGATTTTGGCCCTTTCTTCTTTTTGTATGTGCGCATTTATTGATAAAAATTAACCTCTGAAACACTGCTTTCGCTGTGTCCCAAAGGTTCTGATGGGAGATATTTTCATTCTCATTGGATTCTATGAATTTCTTTATTCTGTCCTTAATTTCTTCTATAACCCAGTAGTTTTTGAGCAAGGTGTTGTTCAGTTTCCAAGTGTTTGATTTCTTTTCCCTGCTTTTTTTATTATTGATTTCTACCTTTATGGCTTTATGGTCAGAAAGATGCTTTCTATTATTTTGATTTTGTGAAGGTTTGCTTTATGACCTGATATGCGGTCTATTCTAGAGAATGTTCCATGTGTGTTGGAAAAGAAACTATACTTGGCTGCTGTCGGGTGGAGTTTTCTGTATATGTCTATGAAGTCAAACTGGTTGATTGTGGCATTTAGGTCTTCCATGGCTTTATTGAACTTCTTTCTGGATGTTCTGTCCTTCACCAAAAGTGGTGTGTTGATGTCTCCTACTATTATTGTAGAGCTGTCTATCTCACTTTTCAATGCTGTTAGAGTTTGTTTCATGTACCTCGAAGCCCTATTGTTGGGTCTGTAAATATTTAATATGGTTACATCCTCCTGGTACATTGTCCCTTTAATCATTATATTAATGTCCTTCCTTATCTCTTGTGGTGGATTTAACTGTAAAGTTTATTTTGTTAGAAATTAATATGGCCACTTCTGCTCTTTTTTGCTTGTTGTTTGCTTGACATTTTTTTTTCCCCATCCTTTGAGCTTTAGTTTTTTTGTGTCTTTAGGTCTAAGGTGTATCTCTTGTAGGCAACATATAGATGGATTTTTTTTTTTATCCATTCTGCCACTCTCTGTATATTTATTGGTGCATTTAGTGCATTTATATTCAGCATAATTATGGATAGGTATGAGTTTAGTGCTGTCATTTTTATGTCTTTTTTTGTGTTGTTGACAGTTTCTTTTTTCCACTTAATTTTTTGTGCTGAGTAGTTTTTCGTTATATATTGTCTTTTCCTCCTATTCATTGTTGTTGATTTTGTTTTTGCTGAGTCTTTATGTTTTTCTTGTATGTTATTTTGATGTGTAAGATTGTTAGTCTCCTTTGTGCTTACCTTAATATTTACCCCTAATTTTTCTAAGTCTAAACCAATCTTTTTTTTTTTTATTGCCTTGACTTCTTCTCCATATGAAAGATCTGTGACTACATTTTATTAGTCCCTGTTTATTGATTTAATGTTGTCATCTTTTACATAATGATATCGCTGTCTCCTGTGTTTTTTTTTCTTTCTTAATCTTGGTATACTTTTGTGATTTCCCTATCTGGGTTGATATCTGGTTGCTCTGTCCTGTGTTCTAGTCTTGGGTTGTTATCTGATGTTATTGATTTTCCAACCAGAGGACTCCCTTTAGTATTTCTTGTAGTTTTGTTTTGGTTTTTGCAAATTCCCTAAACTTCTGTTTTCTGGAAATGTCCTAATTTCGCCTTCATTTTTGAGAGACAGTTTTGCTGGATATATGATTCTTGGCTGGCAATTTTTTTCCTTCAATGGTTTATATATGTCATCCCATTGCCTTCTTGCCTGCATGGTTTCTGCCGAGTAGTCCGAACTTATTCTTTTTGACTCTCTTTTGTAGGTGACTTTTTGTTTATCCCTAAAAAAAAAAAAAAATTTTTTTTTTTTTTTTATCCCTAGCCACTCTTAAAATCCTCTCATTATCTTTGGTTTTGGCAAATTTGATTACAATACTTCTTGGTGGCTTGGGATCTACCTTATGTGGGGTTCGATAAGCATCTTGGATAGATATCTTCTCATCTTTCAGGATATCAGGGACATATTCTGCCAACAAATCTTCAACAATTCTCTGGGTATTTTCTGTTCTTCCTCCCTGTTCTGCTGCTCCAATCACTCAGAGGTTATTTCTCTTGCTAGAGTGCCACATGGTTCTTAGTGCTTCTTCATTTTTTTAAAATTCTTTCATCTGATTTTTCTTTGTTTTATCTTCACTTTCGCTAAGTCTGACTTCTATTTCCTCAATTCTGTTCCTATGACTTTCTATCGAGTTGTTGAATTCTGAAACTTTATTATTAATCTTCTGAATTTCTCATTTCTTTCTGTCTGTGGGTTCTTGCAGCCTATTAAATTAGTCATTATGGTCTTGAATAACCTTACTTTCCTCAATTGCTTTATCTCTGTTTTCCTTGGCTTGTTCTGTGTTTTGTCTGATCTCCTTCCTTATCTCTTGAAGAGTTTTGTATATTAATCTTTTTGTATTCTACCTCTGGTAATTCCAGGAATATATCTTCATCTGGAAGATTCCTTGATTCTTTGTTTTGTCAGCTTGTTGAAGGGATCATCATCTGCTTCTTTGTGTGATTTGATATTGACTGTTATCTCTGAGCCATTGATAAGTTATTGCATTAATTTATTTTATTTTTGCCTACTGTGTCCTAGCTTCTTTCTTTGTTTTGTTTTGATATGCCCAAATATACTGCTTGAGTGAGCTAGCTTGATTATTTGCCTCTTTGAAGCTCTAATGTTCTGTCACCATATGGCTAGAGCTGTTACCAGGTATATGAGCCTACAAGTCCATTCACTTTTCTTGTATGGATTCAGCTTAGGTGTTCAGGTAGTTGGTCACCAAGTGTGTGCTGCAGGCTCTCTCCTACAGTCTTAGAGGAGCAGGGGTGATTGGTGGAAGCACAGGTATCTGGTTGCAGCAGGGAGGTCATGCTCTGAGCAAGGCGGGGGAAAGACAACTGTCCCCTGAGTGTCTCTCTTCTGGTGTCTCTCTTGCCAGGCAGCATGGCACGTCCTGTCAGGAAGGGGTACAGGTAGCACAGGGCCTAGGTGGGAGGGATAAGAAAAAGGGAGAAAGTGAAAGATAAAGAAAAACTAAAAATATGGGGATGAGGGAGCTGGCTGGTGGGGGGTGGTGTAGACACAGGAAGCTGTGTACCAGTGCCTCTCTAAGTGAGTGGTGTGGCAAGGCCAGGCAAGAAATGTAGGAATAGCACACAGGTCTAAGTGGGTGGGAGAAAGGAAAGGAAGGAAGGGAGAGAGAGAGAAGAAACAAAACAAAATATGGCACTGAGGGAAAGAGCTGTCGGGGGTGGGGCATACCCAGTGCAGCAGCGAGCCACTGTCTCTCCAGCCAAGCAACCATGGCTCATTTAAAAGCGGCAGAGGCAATGTACAAGGCAGAAGGGTGTAGGGTGGGCAAGTGTGAATCTTTGGTTACTTGGTGCTTTGTCTCCTGTTGGGGGCTCCATAAAGTTGGCTTCTCATACTCCCTGTCTGGAGTCATAGGTGCCTGTGCCCAAATATTGCAAATCTGCTGTGTTAGCTGGCAAGGACCTCCACTCTGAACCTCTCCTCATTCTCTCTTCTCTGCTGGTTTCTTCTTCCATTAGATGCTTGATCTAGTTCTTTATTCCTTTGTTTGATGCTTAGGGTTCCAGAACTGAAGTTTGTATCTGTTTTACTTAGTTTTTCAGGTCTTTGCTGCAGAGGGACAACATGGTGCTTCTGTCTACAGCACCGTGTTGGCTTAGCCTCCTGTAAAGGTCTTTTACATCCCTGGTTAGATTTATTCCTAAGTATTTTATCATTTTAGGGGCTATTATAAATGGTATTGTTTTCCTGATTTCCTTTTTGAAGTTTTTTTTTTTTTTTAATTGGCATATAGGAATCCAACTGACTTTTGTAAGTTGATATTGAAGCCTGCTACTCTGCTGAATCTTTCTATTAGTTCCAGTATTTTTCTTGTGGAATCTTTGGGGTTCTCTACAGTTATGAATTGAATTGTGTCCCCCAAAAGGGAATGTCAACTTGGGTAGACCATGATTCCCAGTATTGTGTGATTATCCACCATTTTGTCATCTGATGTGATTTCCCTGTGTTTTAAATCCTACCTCTATGATATTAATGAAGTGAGATTAGTGGCAGTTATGATAATGAGGGAGGACTCAATCTACAAGATTAGGTTGTGTCTTAAGTCAATCCTTTTTGAGGCATAAAAGAAAGAATCAATCAGAGCAACAGCAGGACTTCATACCACCAAGAAAACAGCACAAGGAACAGAGTGTATTCTTTGGACCTTGGGTTCCTGCATGGAGAAGCTCCTAGACCAAGGGAAGATTGATGATAAGGACCTTCCTCCAGAGCCAACAGAGAGAGAAAGCCTTCCCCTGGAGCTGGCACCCTGAATTCAGGCTGCTAGCATACTAGATTGTGAGAGAATCAACTTCTGTTTATTAAAGCCATCCACTTGTGGCATTTCTTTTATAGCAGCACCAGATAACTAAGACATCTACATATAGAATTATGTCTTCTGCAAATATGGATAGTTTTACCTCTTCCTTTCCAATTTGGATGCCCTTTATTTCTTTTTCTTGCCTTATTACTCTAGCTAGGACTTTGAACAGAATGTTAAATAGGAGTGGTGATAAAGGACATCCTTGTCTTTTTCCCATCCTCAGGGGGAATGCTTTCAGCCTCTCTCCCTTGTGAATGAAGTTGGCTGTTGGTTTTGTATAGGTGCCTTTGTTATTTTGAGGACTTTCCCTTCTATTACCATTTTATTGAGAGTTTTGTAAGGAAAATGCCTTTTCTGTGTTGATTGAGATGATTATGTGATTCTTTTGTTCTATTTATGTGGAACATGATTGATTTTCTAATGTTGAACCATCCTTGCATGCCTGGTATGAATCCCACTTGGTCATGTTGTATTATTTTTTTGATATGATGCCAAATTCTATTGGCTAGAATTTTGTTGAGATTTTTTGTATCTATATACTCACGAGAGCTATCGGTCTGTAATTTTCTTTTTTTATGGTGTCTTCGCCTGGCTTCAGTATCAGGGTTATGCTGGCTTCATAGATTGAATTTGGGAGTATGCCTTCATTTTCTATGTTCTGAAATAGTTTGAGTAGTACTGGTGTGAACTCTTCTCTGAATGTATGGTAGAATTCTCTAGTGAAGCTGTCCAGGCCAAGGCTTTTTTTGTGTGTGTGTGGTGGTGTCTTAGTTATCTAGTGCTGCTATAACAGAAATACCATAAGTGGATGGCTTTAACAAACAGAAATTTATTTCCTCACAGTCTAGTATGTTACAAGTCCAAATTCAGGGCACTGGCTCCAGGAAGTCTCTCTCTCTGTGTCAGCTTTGGAGGAAAGTCCTTGTCCTCAATCTTCCCCCAGTTGAGGATCTTCTCAGGCACAGGGACCCTGGGTCCAAAGGACACTTTCTGCTCCTGATGCTGCTTTCTTGGTGGTATAAGGTCCCCCTGTCTCTCTGCTCATTTTTATCATTTATTTCTAAAGAGATGGCCTCAAGACACAATCCAATCCTGTAGGTTGAGTCTTGCCTCACTAACACAACTGCCACCCATCCTCCCTCATTAACATCATAGAGGCAGGATTTGAAGCTGACAACTAGTAGGTTCTTGCCCAGCAGACTAGCAAATTGAAGTCAGCCAGAATCCAGGTTGGAAGAACAGAAAGGTTTATTCACAGTTTGCAAACTGGGAGGCAGGCAGGGTCTCACATCTTAAGGCTGCCAGCTGCCTGAACTAAGGCAGATTTGCTCCTTATATAGGGAGTGACATACATATTCATAAAGAGTGAGAGGAGGATCTTCAGTCCTGTGATGGGTGGGCAATCTGCATAATTTTTGTGAATGAGTTTTTCACATGGGTATGAAAATACTGTGTACCACCCTAAAAAAATGGCAATGGCTCGCTACTGCTGCCCCAGGAAGGTTGTATAGGGGGTAAATTTGGAGTTAGTATGCCTGCACCTTGGCCTCCTGCCAGGAGAAGAGAGGAAACCTGGGGAATCAACCAATCAGTTATGGTGAGGTGTTGTAAAAGTTGTAACAAAAATGTAACAAGAGTAGACTTTTTCTGAAAAACAGCTATTATGGGAGGGTCAATAACCCTCTGTCCACTTCAGATTTACAACATATAGGAAAATCACACAATACCAGGAATCATGGCCAAGCCCAATAGATACACGCATTTTTGGGGGGACGTAATTCAATCCATGACAGGAAGTTTGTTTTTTTACCCCCTCATTCTCTTTTTTTTCATTCTCTTCACTTGTTACAGGTCTGTTCAGATTTTCTACCTCAGTTTGTGTTAGTTTAGGTAGGTACTGTGTTTCTAGAAATTTGTCCATTTCCTGTAGGTTTTCATATGCTGGACTACAGTTTTTCATAGTACTCTGTCATGATCCTTTTTGCTCCATTTGGGTCTGTTGTAATATCCCGTATTTCAGTTCTTATTTGAGTTACTTGCTTTCTCTCCTGAAAAAAAAAATTTTTTTCGGTCAGTTTAGCCAGTGGTTTGTCAATTTTGTTAATCTTTTCAAAGAACCAACTTTTGGTCTTGATTCTATTGTTTTTCTGTTCTTTATTTCATTTATCATTTATTTCTGCTTTAATCTTTATTTCCTTTCTTCTGGTAGCTGTGGGCTTCTTTTGCTGTTCTCTTTCTATTTGAGTTTCAGAGCTAACATTTTGATTTTGACTCATTCTTCTTTTTTGTTGTGTGCATTTATTGCTATAAATTGACCTCTGAGCGCTGCCTTTCTGTCGCCAATAGGTTTTGGTATGATGTGTTTTCATTCTCATTTAATTTCTAGGAGTGTTTTTATTCCCTCTTTGATTTCTTCTACTATCCAGTCCTTTTTAAGCAAGGTGTTATTCAGCTTTCATGTATTTGGTTTTTATCCTTGCTCTTCCTGTTATTGATTTATACTTTTATGGCATTGTGATCAGAGAGAATGTTTTATATTATTTCAATGTGTTGGATTTTATTGAAAGTTGCCTTGTCACCTAAAATGTGGTCTATTCTGGAGAATGTTCCATGTGTGTTGGAAAAGAATGTATACTTTTATGCTGTTGGGTGGAGTGTTCTATATATGTCTATGAGGTCAAGTTGGTTGACAGTGGTCTAGATGTTCTGTATTTGTGTTGAGCTTCTTCTGTATGTTCTGTCCTTTACAGAGAGTGGTATTTTGAAATCTGCTATTATTGTGGAACTATTTCTCTTTTCAGTGGTGTTAGAGTTTGTTCTGTGTATTTTGGAGCCATATCTCTGGGTGCATAGATATTTATTAAGGTTCTGTCTTTTTGGATTGTCCCTTTAATCATCATAGAATGTCCTTCCTTGTCTTTTATGGCTGATTTTACCTTGGTTTTTTTTTTTTTTTCCATCTGAGATGTTATTGCCACTCCTGCCCTTTTTTGGTTACTTTTTGCTTTATATATGTTTCCATACTTTGTTTTTTAATATATTTTTATTCAATATATTAAAGGTGTCTCAAAGGTGTGTCTCTTATAGACAACATATTGATGGGTCATTTTTTTAATCCATTCTGCCACTGTCTGTCTCTTTACCGGTGCATTTAAGCCATTTACATTCAGTGTGATTATTGATAGGTATGAGTTTCTTGCTGTCATATTGTTGTTCTTTTTTTGTGGTGCTGACGTTTTCTGAATTCCCCTTTCATGTGTTGAGTTCCATTTGTTTGTGGGTTTTCTTTTCTTTTCCGTTGTTATTAAAGATTTTGCATTTACTGAGACTTCACGTTTTTCTTTTCTTTTTTTTTTTTTATTCTGTTCAGTAGGCTTGTTTACTTTCTTTATGGTTACTGTAAAATTTACCCTTATCATCCTGAGTTTTAATGTGTTCTTTATTACTTGGTATCACCTTGACTTCCTGTCCATTTGAAAGTATTATACCTACACCATTTATTCCCAACCTTTATAGTGTCCTGTTTCCCTCCTTTAAGTCTTTTAGCTTTGTTTTATTATCAAGAGTTCTTTACCTAGGTTGGTATCTGGCTAGTGCTGTCCTTTATCCTAGACTTCAATGTTGTCTGATGTTGTCGGTTCTCTAACCGAAGGACTCCTTTAAGATTTCTTGTAAGTTCAGTTTGGTTTTTATGAATTCTCTTATGTTCTGTTTATCTGGAAATATCCTAATTTTGCCATCGTATTTGAGAGAGCTTTGCAGGATATATTATTCTTGGTTGGCGTTTTTTTTTTTTTTCAAGGTTTATATATGTCACCCCATTGCCTTCTTGCTGCATAGCTTCTGCCAAGTAATCAGAGCTTAGTCTATTGTTTCCCTTTTGTAAGTGACTTTTCTTTTTTCTCATGCTTCTCTCAGGATTCTTTGTCTCTGGTTTTGGTGAGTGTGATTATGATATGTCTTGGTGACTTACTTTTGGAGCCTATCCCATATAGGGTTCATTGAGCTTCTTTGATGGTCAAAACAGCTTTTCATTTTTCATGATAATTGGGAGTTTTTCTTCCAGCAAATCTTCAACAGTCTTTTCTGCGTTTTCCATTTCCTTCCCCTGTTCGGGAACTCCAATCGTGTGCAAATTTTTGCTCTTGATTGTGTCTCACATAATTAGGTTTTCTTCATTCTCTGCTTGGATTTTTCCTCAAGCAATGTGGCTTCCATGGGTTTGTCTTCAATCTCACTGATTCTGTCTGCCATTATTTCAAATTTGCTCCTAAACCTTCTACTGAGTTGTCCATTTCTGAAATTTTGTTTTCTTTTGGATTTCTCATTGTTTTTGTATGATTTCTAATTGTTAATTTATTTTGATGTTTTGTTCTTGTATTGATTTCCTGAGTTCTTCTATGACTTTGTGTTTTCCTTGATTTCAGCTATGTTTTCATTGGTTTTACCTGTGTTTTCCATGATTCTGTGTATTTCTAACTTGGTTTTATCTGTGTTTTCCTTGATTTCTTTCCTAATCTCTTGAAAAGCCCTAAATATTAGTCTTTGGAATTCCCTATTAGGTAGTTCCACTGACTTTTCTTCTACCAGAAGGTCATCTGATTATTTTGGTCACTTGGCTGCAGCTATCTTGTCTTGCTTTTTTATGTTTTGAAATTGCTGCCTCTGAGACATCAAGTAATATTGTCTTTATTTATTGATTGTATATTCATTTGTTTCATTCTGCTTCTTTGTTCTGTTTTGCGATGTCAGGGCAGGTGGGCCAGGTGTGCTTTGCTCTTTGCTCATCTATGGTCACAATAGCTCTCACCACCATGACCAGGTGATCAGGGCAGCAGCAGGAAGGGCAAGCTTGCTTCTCTGTGCACTTGTTTGGCAAGTTGGCTGAGGGTGGACTGGGTGGGCACTGTCTGCTTTCTGATGTTCATCTAGCAGTGTGGGAGCATTCACAGCCCCTCTCCAGATAGGCAGGAGTATTGGACAGAGATTGGTACAGACTCCCCCCCTCCACTGTTCAGCAGTTGGTCATGTGGCAGGAGTGGAAGAGAAGCGCAGGTCCAGTTTGACATTACCCTGAGCCAGGGACACTCTAGCTGCAATGGCTTATGAAGGCTGACAGGAAGTGGGTGGTGACATAGAGGCCTAGTGGAGGGAAGAAAGAAAACAAAAGAGAGAAAGAAAGAAAGAAAGAAAAGGGCAGTCAGTGGGTGGGGGCAGGGCGGGCCTGGGGGCTGGCAGGAATGGGGGTGGTGACATATGGGGCTAGGTAGGAGGGAGAAATAAAAGGAAGAAAGGAAAAGAAAGAAAGAAATACAGCATGGCGGGAGCCTGTAGATGGGTGTGAGGCAGACCCAGGATGACAGTGGGCCAGTGGCTCTCTAGCCAAGTGCAATGGCATGGTCAGTAGGGAAGAGGTGGGGGTGATGTACAGGGGTATGTGGGAGAAAGAAAGGGAAGAAGAAAAATGGTGTGGCAGGAGGCGGAGTGTGGGGGTAGGGGTCTTGAAGTGACAGTGAACTGGTAGCTCTCTAACTGAGTGATAGAGCATGGCCCGTTGTGAAGGGGTAGGGTGGTGTATGGGGATAGTTGGGAGGAAGGAAGAAAGGGAAGGGAAAAAATGGCACTATAGGAGCCAGTGAGTGGGGGTGCAGTGGAATTGGGGTGACAGTGAACCAGTAGCTCTCTAGGTGAGCGGCGCATATGGGGAAGAAGGTGAAGGGTGCTCTGTCTCCTGTTGGGAGCTTTGTGAATTTGCCTTCCCATACTTCCTGTCTGGGGCCATTGCTGGTTGTGCTCCAAGATGACAAAGTTGTTCCGTATTAGTTGGCAGGTGACCTCCACTCCATATCTATCCTTATTGTGTTTTCCTTCCATTTCTTCTTCCATTTGGCATTTGATCTAGTTCTTTGTCCCTTCATTTGGTCTTAGGGTTCTAGGATTGATGTTTGTATATGTTTTACTTAGTTTTTTGGGTCTTTGCTGCAGTGGGATGGCATGACGCATCTGACTAGGGCACAATATTGACTCTGCCTCAGGAACTCCAGTATTTATCAGTCAAAGAGTGGAGGAGCAGCCAGAAAACTAGGAGGAAAACCAGGAGGTTGGCCTCAGCAAAACTAAAAAAGGAAAGTGTTTTAGGAAAGATAGGCAATCGACTATTTTGTATGTTGCCAAGAAGTCAAATATAGTGAAAATTCCATTGAATTTGGCAACACAGAGATCATGAATGTCCTTGATAAAAGCAGTTTCAGTGGAACTCTGGACTTAGAAGACAGACTAAAGTGTGTTAAAGGTGAAATTGAAGAGGAAGTATAGACAGTTCACAGTTTGTTTAATAAAGTTTCTCCACCGGACTATAAATTCGAAGATGATATAGACCATCTAGGTTTTGTTGTCTGTTATAATCTCAGTGGCTGCAAATACTTTATATTTAAATACCTCCGCATCCTCATGACTGTTTCCAAGGCTTATTGAGTAAAATATTTATAACCAATACAAAAGCCAGAAGCTGCACTAAAACAAAAATAACTCTATTATTAAGAACTGCAAAGATTGTCTATTTTAGTTTTGCCACTTTTTTCTTTTTTTGCAATTGTCACCCAGGTGGAGGAAAATTGGCAGCCCTAAAAAAAAAAATCATCTTCTTCATGATCACCAATGCTCCACTTACGAAAGTCTAGAAAAATCATGGGTGTTCCTATTATATTATGTTGGAACATTTCCAGTTTAAGAGGGAAGCTGCCCGTTTAAAACAATAAAGTTGAGAGCAATAATCCTGATTTAAAATCCCAAGTGATATTAGCAAAACCAAGAAGTAAAAGGGAAGGAGGAATTTATATGTTAAATTCCTCTTCTAAAGTAAGGTGGAGCCAAGATATAATGTTTCACTCTTGACATTAACAATTAGGAAAATACAGAATAAGATATACTTTGGGGTTGACTTTCAGTTCCCCTAAAAGTTATTGCCAAATGCCTCCTGAGCCATGGCCTAAGTAAAGCTGTATGCCTAGGGAGGTCAGAGAAAAACAAATAGCACCTTAAGAACAGGAAAAGAAACAAGCTTCTAGCCGGTCTTGGCTGAAACTGTGATTTCGCCCAATTTGACTGTGGAATGGGAGCTCTAGGACACCAGTATAAGGCATGGGTCTGAGAAGGGTGTGTATCTAAGCCTAGTCATTTCAAAACTGCTAAATGGAAAGTGAGCTCAAAGAAAAAGATTGAGAAAAATATCCTCTCATTCAAGAATAAACCCATTGTTGTTATTGTGTGCCATTGAGTCGATTCCAACTCATAGCAACCCTATCGGACAGAATAGAACTGCCCCATAGGGTTTCCTTGGCCGTAATACTTACCAGAGCAGATCGCCAGGCCAGGTATTTTCTCCTGTGGAGCTGCTGGTGGGCTCGAACCACCAACCTTTCAGTTAGCAGCCAAGCACTTAACCATTGCATCACCAGGGCTCCTTAAAATGAACCTAAGAATATAAATTTCAAAGAAAGCAAAAGTTAGGGAAAAAGCCAATAATCAGAATATGAATTCACTCCAGCTAGAAATAAAATAATAGAACAATCTGAAATAGATTTAAAAATAATGATGTTTAGGGCCTTCAAAGAGATAAACGAAGGAACAATAGTCACCAAACAAGAACAAGAATTTTGAAATAAAATAAACTGTAATAAGAGCAAGTAGATATTAAAAACAACAAAAAAAAGACGTCATATTAAAAACACATCACATGAGAACACACTGAAAAATAGTCATTGATCTAATAAGCTCAAGGATAGAATAAACTCTTGACTGGATGTAATTAAAGAGAGATCTAGTGAATTGGAAGAAAGTTCTAGAATGTTTTCTGTAACATGCAGCACAGAGAGATGAAGATATCTTTAAAAAGAAAGAGCTGTTAAAAGACAGGGATAATATGTTGAAAATGTCCAACATCCATTAAATTGAAGTTCTGGAAGAAGATAGAGGAAAAGATAGATAATATTCAAAAAAAACAATGGCTGAGAATTTTCAAGCAATTAAAAAAACACATGTCCTTAGATTTGCAAGTATGCACCAATACTAAGCAAACAAGGAAAAATAAATCCAGTGAAACTGGAGAGTGCAAAAAATAAAGTATTTTAAGAACATAAATATCAAAACCAAACCTTTAAAACTTTTGGAAAAAAATAGGTAAATATCTTTCTGGCCTTTAGGTAGGGAAGAATTTCTCAAATAATACACTTAAAGCACTAACTTTGCAACAAAAGATCGACAGATTCAACTCCTGCTCAAAAGAAGTCACCTTAAAAAAGTGAAAAATCGAACTACGAAGTAGGAGAAAATACTCATATAATAAAAAAAATTTTAATTTAGAATTTATTTTTAAATTTCTACAAGTCAATAAATTAGGAAGCTCCAATAAGGAATAACCCAATAGGAAAAAAAAAAAAAAAATTTAAGAATTTCACAGCAGAGTAAATACATATGCTCATAAAACCTGAAGAGATGTTCAGTTTCGTTAGAAACCAGGGAAATCTAAATCAAGACAAAATAAAATATAATTTTATACCAATTTCATTCATAAAAATTCCAGAATTATATTCAGTTTTGGCAAGAATATGTTGTCAATGGTGTCCTCTATGTATTACTGTTTGAAGTGTAAATTGATACAATCATTTTAGAAACAATTTGACATTGTCATGTAAAATTGAATAATTCTCATACCCTTTGACTCTTAGATGTATATGCAAGAAAAATTTTAGTGCATGTGTCTCAAGAAATATGAACAAAAATGTTACAACAGCACTATTCATAACACCAAAAAATTGGAAATAGCTTAAATGTCCATGGACAGATAAAAGTTAAAATGTGTATATTCATACAATGCAATACTTCACAGCAAAGAAAATTAAAGAACTACATATCATGACCTGGATGAATCTTAAAATGTTGAGTGAAAAAGCAAGACTCAGAGAACTACATATAGTAAGATATTCTTTTTATAAAGTTCAAAATCAGACAAGATCAAATAACATATTGCAGAGACAAACACACATATGTGATAAACCACTTCAAAACACAAGGAAATGATAGACATAAAATTCAGGTTAGGGGTTACTTCTGGAATGAAGGGAGCCAGACAGGTAGGATAGGGAAGGACCCTGTAACAAGATGTATGGCTTTTCTTTTTTTTTTTTGGATAACTCTGATAATCAATGGTTTATTTCTCTGGCTTAAATATAAGTCATTTTCCTTTAATTCTTTATCTTATTTCTTTAATTTCTAAAGTTATAAATATAGTCTCATTATAGAAGACCTAAACAATACAGATAAAGCAAAAGTCCCTTTTAGTAAACGCCATCTCTACCTCCTAATCCTGTTCCCTGTTTCAACAGTTAGTTGTTTGATAGACATTTTGACTAAAATTAAAAATTTTTTCCATAAGTATATGCATGCATAAAACAAAATTTAGTTTTTTAGAAACATAGATGGTGGCATGCCTTGTTCTCCTCGCACTTAGAATATCTCTTAAAGGTGTTTACCTGTCTTTGCATCCAATAAAATACTCCTTAGTGTTTTAAGATTGTCTAACCATTCGGTTGTTGCTGGACATTTATTTACATTATGTTTTATGTTACTACAAACATGCTAATGCCTTGTTCATGCCTTTTGTGTATGAAGATACCAGGAGTTATTTTCATAACTGTTGCCAAATTGCCGTTCATACAGTCTCTACCAATTTGCATTTCCATCTAGAATTTATAAGAATACCTGTTTTCACAGAACTTCAGCAGCATTGATATTATTAATCTTTAATAGTTTTCCAATTTAGTGGGCTAAAATGTATTTATTTTATTTGCATTTCCCTTATTCCTACATATCCTTTCATAGGTATATTCAGGTTTGCATTTCTTCTTCTGTGCATTGTCCATGAACACTCTTTTTCCCTGTTGGGTTGGATTATTTTTTATTTTTACTACTTAATGATAGGAGTAGGAAACCCTTGTGGCACAGTGGTTAAGTGCTACAGCTGCTAACTGAAGGGTCGACAGTTCGAATCTGCCAGGCACTGCTTGGAAACTCTATGGGGCAGTTCTACTCTGTCCTATAGGGTTGCTGAGTCAGAATGGACTCAACGGCACTGGGATGCTCATGATAGGAGTTAGTTATGTATTTTCAGACATGATACCCTAAACCAAACCCACTGCTGTCGAGTCGATTCAGGCTCATAGCGACCCTGTAGGACAGAGTAGAACTGCCCCATAGAGTTTCCCAGGAGAGCCTGGCAGATTTGAACTGCCGACCTCTTGGTTAGCAGCTGTAGCACTTAACCACTATACCACCAGGGTTTCCATTTAGACATCATATATGTTTCAAATTGTTAAGATGTATGTTTTTGGTAACAGGTTAATTCTTAGTTCACAAGAGTTTATTAAATATTAGATAGTAAGTACTACACTCATACATACTGTGCTTAGTGATCATTATCCAAAGGTTACAATCATTTCAGTTCTGTGTACCTAAAGTCCAAAGTGAAGAGAACTTGAAGCACTTACTGATGAAGGCCAAAGACTACAGCCTTCGATATGGATTACACCTGAAAATAAAGGAAACAAAAATTTTCACAACTAGACCAATCAGCAACATCATGATGAATGGAGAACATATTGAAGTTATCAAGGATTTCATTTTATTTGGATCCACAATCAATGCTCATAGAAGGAGCAGTCAAGAAATCAAACAACATATTGCAATGGGCAAGTCTGCTGCAAAAGACCTCTTTAAAGTGTTATAAAGCAAATATGTCACTTTGAGGACTAAGGTGCACCTGACCCAAGCCATGATATTTTCAATCGCCTCATGCACATGCAAAAGCTGGACAACGAATAAAGAAGACTGAAGAATTGACACTTTTGAATTATGGTGTTGGCAAAGAATATATACCATGGACTGCCAGAAGAATGAACAAATCTGTCTTGGAAGAAGTACAGCCAGAATGCTCCTTAGAAGCAAGGATGGTAAGACTTCATCTCACCTACTTTGGACACGTTATCAGGAGGGATCAATCCCTAGATAAGGACATCATACTTGGTAAAGTGTCAGTGAAAAACAGGAAGACCTTCGATGAGATGGATTGACACGGTGGCTGCAACAGATTTGGAGATTGTTATTCTATTTCTGTTCTCTAAGTAGTAACTCTTTTAAAAAATATATACACTATTCTTTTTCTAATGAGATCTAAAGTTTTTCAGTATTTCTTAGTCTGAAGGTCCTTGGATTGCTCAAACCATCCACCTAGCACAGCTTCCCTCACAACTAAAGCATGACAATTGTGAGGATGGCACAGGACTGAGCAGTGTTTCATTCTGTTGTACATAGGGCTGTTGTGAATTAGAGCTGACTTGGGACACTTAACAACAACAAAGTCCAAGGGGAGAAAAATAGAGTGAAAAGCTACTAGCAAGAAATAATAATTAGGCTGACAACATACTACTTACAGATGCTGAAAAACAAGGGCTGAGGCAAACTAACTGTTGACCTTAAATTCTATACCCAGTTAAGCTATCATTTAAGGTGTGATGAAATAAAACCATTTCCAGACATACAGAAATTAAACTTGGCTTTCATCGCCCAACCCACACTGAAGGAATTATTAAAAAACCTACTTCAACAAGAAGACAAATAACCTTACGAAAAAGGTGTGAGATGTATGAAACAGTGGTAGGCTTAGAAATTGATAAAATGTGTTGATAAATTTAATAAATAACAGGCTTTAAAAAGTAATTTTTAGCATTATTTAAAGCTGAACCTAAATTTCCAGGTTGCAGTAACAAAGAAACTGGTGAGGGAAGCTGTGCTAGGTGGATGGTTTGAGCAATCTAAGGACCTTCAGACTAAGAAATACTGAAAAACTTTAGATCTCATTAGAAAAAGAATAGTGTATATATTTTTTAAAAGAGTAACTACTTAGAGAACAGAAATAAAACAACAATCTCCAAATCTGAAAGAAGCCAGTGGGAGGAGTTGGGAAGAAAATATATAATGACCAAAAAAAAAAAGTAAAAAAGATTAGTTAAATATAAAAGAGCAAAACTACACATGTTGTAGAGTTTTTAAAAAAAATCATGAAAACATTACAGAGGACTATATGCCAATAAATTTGAAAACTTAGACGAAATGGATAATTTTCTATAAAAATCTAAATTATCTCAAGAAAAATTGAAAACGTGACAATGTCCATTAAATTTAATCAGTTATAAAAAAATTTCTTTACCCCACACAAAAAAGTTACCTGTCTAAATGGTTTTATGGCCTGCTTTCTCTAGACTTTCAAGAAATAGATATTAATTATCTTATATAAACAATTTCAAAGGATTTTTAAAAAGTCACGGTGTGGAGGAGTTATCCAACTGCTTTTATAAGGTTAATATAAAATTGACCCAAGCTGGACAAGAACAAAACAAGAAAAAATATACAGTTCAATCTTATTTATGAACACATATGCAAAATTTTTAAACTGTTAGCAAATCAAATGTATACGTATATTATTCCAAGAATGCAAGGATGTTTCAGGCAGAGCCAAGATGACAGACTAGTCAGATGCACTGAGCCATCCCCCTGCAACAAACACCTGAAAAAACAAGTAAAACAGATACTGGCACCAATCCTGGAACACTAAACCTTAAATGAAGTGATAAAGTATTAGATTGGAAGTCATTGAAGAGAAGAAAAAACTAACATAAAATAGTGAAGAAATAGAAATATGGAGTGGAGGTGTCTGACCAAACAGTATGAGTCAGTTTTGCCATCTTGCAATAAAGCCACCAACCTGCATGCAGAAAGGCACCTCCATGAAATTCCCAATAGGAGATAGAGGTATGATGCGGACACACCGAGGACTAAGTAAGTCCATTATGTGCTCACTGCATCTCAAGGAGAAGCCCAGAGTCTCTCACCCGGTAACCACAGGAGCACGCTCCTACAACCCCCACTCCTCTCATGAACAGTGGCTATAACTGCCTCATTGTGGCAACTCCAACTGCTAGAAACCAGAGTACCAACCCATCCTACTGCCCTCCTCCACCTAGGCCCCCTGCCTCTGCCTTCACCCCCCCTCCTACCTTTCTCCTCTGCCCCACCACCTGTGGCCCCAAGGGACACAGCCCAGGTGCCAGGTCCTTTCCCACTGTCTTCAGACCCCTCATGCCACCAGACAAAGCCCTGAGGGAACACAGCTGAGACCCCAAACCCTTTCTAGCCTGCTCTGGACCTCTCCTGCTGCCTATTGCAGCACCCAGGGGACCTGGCTTGGACTCCAGGCCCCTTCCCAATGGCTCCAGACCCCTCCTGCCACCCACCACAGCCCCCAGAGGACTGGGCCTGGACCTCAGGCCCCTTCTGGCCAGTTCCAGACCTCTTCCACAGCCCGCCACAGCCCCCAGAGGACCTGGCCTGGACCCAGGCCCCTTCCTGTTGGCTTGAAACCCTTACCTGCTGCCTGCCACAGACACAAGGGGACCCAGCACAGACCCCAGGCCCCTTCTCGCCAGCTCTGGACTCCTCCCATCACCTGCCAAATCCTAAGGGGACCTGGCCCAGATCCCAGGCCCCTTCCTACTGGCTCCAGATCCCTTCCACTGCCCACTGCAGCCCAAAAGGTACCCAGTGTGGATCCCAGGTCCTTCCCTGCCAGCTCAGGATCCCCTGAAGACTGCAGCAGCCCTGATCCAGCCCCCAGCCTAGTTTACACTGGAGACAAACGACCCTTCTCCACCCCTTCCCTTCCTGACGGACCTGCCTGCTGCACCATAGCTGAGCAACAACCATGCACACCATGATAACATGGCGATAGGTGATCCTGCCCACAGATGAGCAAGCAACAAAACATGCTTGGGCCACCCACCCAGAAGTAACCAAATGAAACAAAAAAGCAGGAAAAACCAAACAAACTTATAAATGAAGAAAATAATACTTGAATATCTCGGAGGCAGTAGACAATATCAAAACATAAAAAAAAAAAAAAAAAAGGACAGGATGACTCCAGTAAGCGACCAAAAGAAAACACCAGATGACATTCCGGTAGAAGAAAAGGCACTGGAACTACCTGATAGAGAATTCAAAAGTCTAATATTCAGGGCTTTCCAAAAGATTAAGGAAAATGCAGATAAAATCATAGAAAACACAGACAAAACCAAACAAAACATAATCAAAATCAAGCAAAACACAGACAAGGCAATAGAAGAATTCAGGAGAATAATAAAAGAACAAAATATCAAAATAAATAATTAGAAATCATACAAAACAGCAATTGGAAATCCAAAAGATAAACAACAAAATTTCAGAAATGGACAATGCAATATAAGGTTTTTGTAGCAATTTTGAAATAACAGAAGACAGAATCAGTGAAATTGAAGGCAAATTTGTGGCTGCCACTTTGAGGAAAAATCAGAGAAAAGAATAAAGAAAAATGAAGAAAAACTAAGTACAATGTGGTATACAATCAAGAGCAAAAATATGCATGTGATTGGGGTTCTAAAACGGGGAGAAAATGGAAACACAGAGAAGGTCATTGACGATTTGCTGATAGAAAACTTCTCTAATACCATGAAAGATGAAAAGCTGACCATCCAAGAAGCTCAATGAACTCCATATAGGATATAGCCCAAAAGAAAGTCACGAAGACATATAAGAATCACTCACCAAATCAAAGACAAAGGAAGAACCCTCAAAGCAGCTCTAGAAAAATGAAAAGACACATACAAAGGGGAAACATAAGACAAAGCTCTGATTATTCAGCAGAATCCATGCAGGCAAGAAGGCAATGGGAGGATACATATAAAACCATGAAAAATATTGCCAACCAAGAATAATATACCTGGCAAAAATCTTGCTCAAATATGATGGCAAAATTAGGGCATTTCCAGATAAACAGAAATTAAGTAAATTTGTAAAAACCAAACCAGACATACAATAATTATTAAAGGGAGTCCTCTGGTTAGAGAACCAAAAACATCAGAAAACAACCTGAAACTAGGACACAGGTCAGTATCAGCCAAAAACAGACCTAGATAACGCACTCGCAAGGATAAAATGAAACTAAAAGATCAAAAAACAGGGAACCAGAGATATCAATCCATAAATGATGACAATGTCAAAACAATAAAAGAGGGAATAAACAGTGTAGATATAGAACTTTCAAATGGAAAGGAAGACCAGGCAATACCAAGTATAAAAGGCTGATACAAACTTAGGAAAATAAAGGTAAATATTAAAGTAACCAAAAAGAAAGTTAACAAACCTGCTCATCAAAATAAAGAAGAAAAACATGAAGTCTCAGTAAACTCAAAATCTACAACAATGAAAGAAATGAAAAGAAACTTCACAAACAAAAGGAACTCAGTACAGGAGAGTAAGAGGAACAAAGAAAATGTTAGCACCAAAAAAAAAGTGCTACAAAATGAAAGCAGTAAACTCCCACCTATTGATTTTTTTTTTTTTTATTGATAATCACACTGAATGAAATGGCTTCAATGCCCCCCAAAAGAGGCAGAGAGTGACAGAATGGATTTAAAAAAAAAAAAGAAAAGACCCATCAATGTGCTGTCGAGAGACACACCTTAGACACAAAGACATAAATATTTAAAAAATCAGAGGATGGAAGAAAATATAGTGAGCAAACAGCAACCAAGAAAGAGAAGGAGGGTCAATACGAATCTCAGATAAAATAGAGTTTAAGGCAAAATCCACCATCAAGACAAGGAAGAACATTATTTAATGATTAAAGGGGCAGTCCATCATGACATAACATAACCATAATAAATATCTATGCACCCAATGGCAGGGCTCCAAAATACATAAAACAAACTCTAACAGCACTGAAAAGAGAAATTGACAGTTCTACAATAATAGCAGGAAACTAAAGCACATAACCCTTGGTAAAGGACAGAATATCTAGAAAGAAACTCAGCAAGGATGCACAGAATCACAAGGCCACAATCAACCACCTTGACCTCGTAGACATATATAAAACACTCCACTCAACAGCTGCAAGGTATACATTCTTTTCCAATGCACATGGAACATTCTCAGAACAGACCACATCTTAGGCCACGAAGCACCCCTCAACGAAATAAAAAGCATTGAGATAATACAAAGCATCTTCTCTGATCACAATATCACAAAAGTAGAAATTAATAACAGGAAGAGCAAGGAAAAAAAAATCAAACACATGGAACCCGTATAACACCTTGCTTAAAGACCACTGGGTAATAGAAGAAATCAAAACTAGAATCAAATAATTTGTAGACTCAAATGACAATGAAAACACATCATACCAAAACCTATGGAAGACAGCAAAGGTGGTACTCAGAGGTCATTTATAGCAATGGGTACACACATCAAAAAAGACAAAAGGAACAAAATCAAAATGTTAGCCCTACAATTTGAACAAATAGAAAGAGAACAACAAAAGAAGCCCAAGGCTATCAGAAGAAAGGAAATAATAAAGATCAGGGAAGAAATAAATGAAATAGAGAATAGAAAAACAATAGAAAGAATCAACAAAATCAAAAATTGGTTCTTTGAAAGGATCAATAAAATTGACAAACCATTGGCCAAATTGACAAAAGAAGAACAGGAAAGGAAGAAAATAACTCAAATAAGAAATGAAATGGTGTGCATTAAACAGACCCAACTGAAATAAAAAGGATCATAACAGAGTAGAATGAAAAACTACACTGCAACAAATTTGAACACCTAGAGGAAATGGATAAATTTTTAGAAACACACTACCTACCTAATCTAACACCTACCTAAACTGAGGTAGAAAATCTGAACAAACCCATAGCAAGAGAAGAGACTGAAAAGATGATAAAAAAAACTCCTCCCCCCCCCAAAAATGTCCTTACCCAGATTGTTTCACTGGAGAATTCTAGGAAACAGTCAGAGAAATGTTTTCACCAGTAACTACTCAAACTGTTTCAGAACATGAAATGGAAGGGATACTTCCAAATTCATTCTATGAAGCTACCATAATAACCCTGACACTAAAACGAGGGCAAAGACACCACAAAAAAAAAGGAAAATTACAGATCAATATTTTCCATGAATATAGATGCAAAAATTCTCAACAAAATTCTAGCCAATAGAATTCAGCATCATATGAAAAAAATAATACACCATGACCAGGATAGTTCAACATTTGAAAATCAATCAACGTAACCCACCACACGATGAAGAGAAAAGAATCACATGATCATCTCAATCAATGCAGAAAAGACATTTGATAATGTCCAATACCAATTCTTGATACAAACTCTGCAACCAAATAGGAATAAAAGGGAAATTCCTCAACATAATAAAGGGCATCTATACAAAACCAACAGCCAACATCATTCTCAACAGAGAGAGGCTGAAAACATTCCCCTTGAGGACTTGAACAAGAGAAGGGTGCTCTTTATCACCACTTCTATTTAGCATTGTGCTGGAAGTCCTAGCTAGAACAATAAGGCAAGAAAAAGAAATAAATGATATCCAAAATTTTAAGGAACAAGTAAAACTATCCCTATTCACAGGTGATAGGAATTATACATACAGAACTCTAAAGATCTCATTTTAAAAAAAACTACTAGAACTAACAGAAAGTTTTAGTAGAGTAGTGGGATACAAACCATAGACACAGGGAAAGATTAGTCCAAAGGAATAATGGACCACGACTACCATACCCTCCACCAAACTGAGCTCAGAACAACTAAATGGTGCCTGGCTACCACTAGCCACTGCTGTGGCAGGGATCACAATAGAGGGTCCCGGACAGAGCGAGAGAGGCTAGCTGGTCTGACAGAGACTGGAGGAATCCCAAGAGTATGGCTCCTCAACACCCTTTTAAATCAGTACTGAAGTTGCTCCTGAGGTTCATCCTTCAGGCAAAGATTAGACAGGTCTACAGGGCCAACAATAACACACGTGAGGGCTCGTGCTTCACAGTTCAATCACGTATACGAGACCTGTGGGCACACCAGCCCAAAAGCAAAGATGAGAAAGCAGGAAGGGACAGGAAAACTGGACGAATGGAATCAGGGGACATGGGATAGAGAAGGGGAGAGTATTGACACATCATGGGGTTGACAATGAATGTCACAAAACAACTTGTGAATTAATTGTTTAATAAGAAACTAATTTGCTCTGTAAACTTCACCTAAATCACAATAAGAAAAAAAAAAAAAGATTCAAGGATGTTTCAACATAAAAAAATCCATTGACATTGTTCCACAACATTAAGAGATTAATAAAGAAAAACCATATGATAACACAATAAATGCAGGAAAAGTATTAGACAAAATTCAGCAGTGCTCATGGTTAAAATATTTTTTTTAATAAACTAAGGATAGAAAGGAAATTCCTTAGACTGATAAAGGGCATCTATTCAGAACCTAAAGCAAATACCGCTTTCACTAAAGCCAAGAATAGGGTAATGATTCTCAATATCAATTCTAGTATTAACATTGTACTACTGGTCCTAACAAATAAAACAAAACTAGAAAAATAATAGAAGTTTAACAATTACAAAGAAAGATACAAAATTGAAATTACTTGCAGAAAATATAGTTTTCTACTTGAATATCTAATCTGCATACAAACTAATAAGACTAATAAAGACTTGGCAAGAATGTTGGGTACAAGATCAACATATAAAATTAATAATAGAATAAGAGCGCTAGCAAAAGTCGCTCCCTTCCTGTTATAAAAATATATGCCTTAGATGCTAGAAGGAGATTGATGAATCAGAGCAATGAACATAAAAAAAAAAAAAAAATTGCTAGCAATTCCCGAGCAATAGCATGGGATTGGGGTCCTGGTGAGTATGAGAATAGGTGGTCAACATGAAAAGAGAGCTGGGTGCCACGGAGAGGACTCAAGAAATGTTTTTTAGTGTGACTTTTTTGCTAGACTCTTTATTGATGCAAGGCAGAAAATACAGCAGCATCTGTCAAGCAAGCACCAGCACCAGGGAGGAGGTTGTTGTGTGCTTTTGAGTCAATTCCAACTCATAGCAACCCTATAGGACAGAGTAGAACTGCCCCATAGGGTTTCCTATGCTGTAATCTTTACAGGAGCAGATCACCAGGTCTTTTATCCAATGGGGCTGCTGGTGGCCTCGAACCACAGACCTTTAGGTTAGCAGCCTAGTGCTTAACTTTTTCGCTGACACTCTGCTTTACCAAGTATGATGCCCTTCTCCAGGGACTGGTCCCACCTGATAACATGTTCAAAGTATGTGAAACAAAGTCTTGCCATCTTTGCTTCTAAGGAGCACCCTGGCTGTACTTCTTCCAAGACAGATTTTTTCCTTCTTCTGGCAGTCCATGGTACATTCAACATTCTTCACCAACAGCATAATTCAAAGGCACCAGTTCTTTGGTCTTCCTTATTCATTGTCCAGCTTTCAGACGCATATGAGGAGATTGAAAATACCATGGCTTGGGTCAGGTACATCTTAGTTCTCAAAGTGATCTTTGCTTTATAACACTTTAAAGAGTTTTTTTTGCATCAGAGCTGCCCAATGCAACACGTCATTTGATTTCTTGACTGCTGCTTCCATTCTAGGTGTTAGGGATTGAATTGTGCCCCTCAAAAAATATGTGTTATAAATCCTAACCTCTATGCTTGTGGTTATAATATCATTTGGGAATGGGTTGTCTTTGTTATGTTAATGAGGTAGGATTAGTGTGAGCTTTGTCTTGAGTCAATCTATTTTGAGATATAATAAGAGATTAAACAAGCAAGCAAAAGAAGCAGAGATGGGGTTAGAGAGATGCCAAGCCACATCTGCCCAGGAGCAGAAGCTCAAAGAGATAAGGACTTGCCTCCAGAGCCAAGAGAGAAAGAAAGCTTTCCCCTAGAGCCGACCAACTGAATCCAGACTCTAGCCTCCTAAACTGTGAGAAAATAAATTTCTGTTTGTTAAAGCCACTCACTTGTGGTATTTCTGTTATAGCAGCACTAGATGGATAACTAAGACACTAGATGATTACAACTTTTGAAAAGGCAGAGCCTGGGCAGAGATAAAGACAAACAACAGGAAGGGGCACACACTAGGACCTGAGCTTTAACACTTCTCTTGGGTTTGCTTAATGAACCAAGGTGGTCAGATCTCACCTCCTGACTGTGAGGTTGCCAGGGAGAATAACGAGACATCTTCTTCATTTAACCTTTATAAAAGGTAGACCACAAGCTGAAGAAGTTAAGCCAAACAAAGAGAAATTAATAGATCAGACAGAGCAAGAAGTTAAAATAAATATATTAAATGTCAGCAGAGAGATAAGGGGGTTGCTCAAAGCGTAAACATTCAAAACTGAAGGAGGAAGAAGTCATAAAGGAAAATTGTCTGGATATAATTAATAGTTATGAAAAATAAAATTAAGAGTATAATGGATATCTTGAATGGTAAAATGTAATCATTTTATGAAGATCATATTAAAGATCTCCCCCAGAAGATACCAAGAAAGTATTTAAAAATATATATATATAAAATACAGTAAGAAATACCAAAAGGAGACCAAAAGAAAAAAAAGTTGAGAGGGAATATTAAATAAAAAAATAAGAATTTTCCAGATTTAAAAAAATATATCATCAGATTAAATATGATCACATCATGCAGAGTAGATATCTAAGAAATTCTAAACACCCATATCTTAAATTATAAACTTTCAGAATATCAAAACAAAAAAGATATTTTTAAAATCTATTTGGGAGGGCAGGGCCAAGATGGCTGACTAGGTAGAAGCTACCTCGGATCCCTCTTGCAACAAAGACTCGGAAAAACAAGTGAATCGATCACATACATGACAATCTACGAACACTGACCATCAAACACAGATCTAAAGAGTTGACCTGAGTGACAGAGACTGAGAACAAACAACCACGGGGAAGCAGCGACTGTTTTCAGAGCCTGGAGCCAGCGTCCCAGTCAGGAAACCTTGGCGCCGGGCTTTGGACTGGGCACAGGGGAGCTGAGCATGGCATCCTGAGATGGCGCAAACATGGGACGCAGCCCTAGCCCCGAGAAGTGACCTTGGGGGAAGCCCAGCAAGTGCATGCAGGCAGCACAGCGACATGGCTGACAGGAGGAGAAGTCACCCGGAGGCAGCGACTGGTTTTGGAGCCGGGAGTGTGGCATCCCAGCCAGGGAACCTTGGCACTGGGCTTTGGACTGGGAGCAGAGGAACTGACCACAGCTTCTGAGACAGCGCAAGCACAGGACGCGGGCCTGACCCTTGGGGGCAATCTCTACCCAGCCAGCACACACAGTCGACATGCCCCTCGGGAATCTCAGATAAAACAGTCATCCCAAGCAAGATAAGTAACTTTGTCTATATTCTGGGCTACTACTCTCTCCTATTTATCTGAACCCTCCCCTCCCCTTCCCAGGTGGCTTCATTAACACTGGAATTTCCTGAGCCAGAGAGTGAAGTGCACTGCAGTTTTTTGTTTTTTTTTTTTTTTTTTTTGGTCTTTTCCTAACCCATACTCCTGACCTGAGAGAAGCAGCTACAAAAAACCCAGGGACCAAAAATCATTCCCTAATTGGACTAAAAACACAGAACCAGCTCCAGCCAAACATATGTGATCCACAGTCTTGGGCTTTCATCCCTACAGGGAACAAGTTGGCTATTATAATGCAAAGGCAATTCTGATAGGGATCTGACTGTAATTGTTTTAGCGGATTACTGGAAAGACAAGTTTCCCAGGTCTGATATCTCTGCGTATTCAACACAGCCCTCGCTGACCCACAACAGGGAACTGAGGGCTGAAGCTCCCCCCAGACCACCTAGCCTCCTGCCTTAGGGGTCTAAGGAGGGTGACACCTACCAATCTGTAGGGGTACTTGCATTGGGGGCCTAAGGTACAGCTGCAGAGCCCACCCACAAAAGTGCTTTAGGAATAGAGACACACCTACCTCACTGGCACTTGGGGGAAGCCTGTCAGCATCCTGTCCCCCCAGAGTGTGAAACCCTGCTGCTACTAGAATCTGGTGTACACAACTATCACCACTACTTCTCTAGGTGGATAGGTGACAGTCTGCACCACACACTTGAGGACCCAAAATCAGATTCTACTCAAGAATAGTGAATGGACTCTTAGGCTTATATTTCTGGTAACAGCCCACACCAGCTGGTAATAGGACATAAGTGATTCAAGGGCTACAACAATCAAGACAGTGCAATCTAGTAGCCCATCTATGTATATTGAAAGAAAACAAAACAAGATAAGACTCAGTGAGCAAATATAGAATAAAT
Source organism: Elephas maximus indicus (assembly GCF_024166365.1). NCBI lineage: Eukaryota > Metazoa > Chordata > Mammalia > Proboscidea > Elephantidae > Elephas > Elephas maximus. The sequence goes on from NC_064840.1 coordinate 47,913,843, forward strand.
CACTACAATATCTTAGAGATGGCTCAGAGACAGCAGTTGATATCAAACCACATAAAGAAGCAGACCATGATGGCTTCTACAACTCCCCAAACTAAAGAATCAAAATCTTTCCCAAATGAAGATACAATCCTGGAATTGCCAGATGCAGAATATAAAAAACTAATTTACAGAATGCTTCAAGACATCAGGGATGACCTCAGAAATGAAATAAGGCAATCTGCACAGAAAAAGCCAAGGAACACACTGATAAAGCAGTTGAAGAACTCAAAGAGATTATTCAAGAACATAGTGGAAAAATTAATAAGCTGCAAAAATCCATAGAGAGACAGCATTCAGAAATCCAAAAGATTAACAGTAAAATTACAGAATTAGACAACTCAATAGGAAGCCAGAGGAGCAGACTCGAGCAATTGGAATGCAGGGTGGGGGATCTGGAGGATGAGGGAATTGACACCAATATAGCTGAAAAAAAAATCAGATAAAAGAATTTAAAAAATGAAGAAACCCTAAAAATCATGTGGGACTCTATCAAGAAGAATAACTTGCATGTGACTGGAGTCCCAGAACAGGGAGGGATGACAGAAAATACAGAACATCCTGATATTAACTCAAATAGGGAAATCACAAAAACAAATTAAGATTAATTTTAAAAAGAAAAAAATGCTCAAACAGGGAATCGTTGAAGTCAGTATGTAAAAGATCACAATAATCAAAAAGAGGGACTAAATACAGGCGGCATAGAACTGCCATATGGAGAGGGATAAAAGGCGATACAGGACAATACAAGTTAGGTTTTTACTTAGAAAAATAGGGGTAAATATTAAGGTAACCACAAAGAGGTATAACAACTCCATAACTCAAAATAAAAACCAAGAAAAACATAACGACTCAGCAAACATAAAGTCAAATACTATGAAAACAAGGAACACAAAATTTACAAAGAAAAACATCTCAGCACAAAAAAGTAAGTGGAAAAATGAAATTGTCAACAACACACATAAAAAGGCATCAAAATGACAGCACTAAACACATACTTATCTATAATTAAATTTGAAAACCTAGAAGATGAATTCCTGGAAAAACACTACCTACCTAAACTAACACAATCAGAAGTAGAACAACTAAATAGACCCATAACAAAAAAAGAGATTGAAACGGTAATCAAAAAACTCCCAACAAAAAAAAGCCCTGGCCCGGACGGCTTCACTGCAGAGTTCTACCAAACTTTCAGAGAAGAGTTAACACCACTACTACTAAAGGTATTTCAAAGCATAGAAAATGACGGAATACTACCTAATTCATTCTATGAAGCCACCATATCCCTGATACCAAAACCAGGTAAAGACATCATAAAAAAAGAAAATTACAGACCTATATCCTTCATGAACATAGATACAAAAATCCTCACCAAAATTCTAGCCAATAGAATTCAACAACATATCAAAAAAAATAATCCACCACGACCAAGTGGGATTTATACCATGTATGCAAGGCTGGTTTAATATTAGAAAAACCATTAAAACAAAAGACAAAAACCACATGATCTTATCAATTGATACAGAAAAGGCATTTGACGAAGTCCAACACCTATTTATGATAAAAACTCTCAGCAAAATAGGAATTGAAGGAAAATTCCTCAACATAATAAAGGGCATACAAAGCCAACAGCCAACATCACTCTAAATGGAGAGAGCCTGAAAGCATTTCCCTTGAGAACGGGAACCACACAAGGATGCCCTTTATCACCGCTCTTATTCAACATCGTACCTGAAGTCCTAGCCAGGGCAATTAGGCTAGACAAAGAAATAAAGGGCATCCGGATCGGCAAGAAGGAAGTAAAATTATCTCTATTTGCAGATGACATGATCTTATACACAGAAAACCCTAAGGAAGCCTCCAGAAAACTACTGAAACTAATAGAAGAGTTTGGCAGAGTCTCAGATTATAAGATAAACATACAAAAATCACTTGGATTCCTCTACATCAACAAAAAGAACATTGAAGAGGAAATCACCAAATCAATACCATTCACAGTAGCCCCCAAGAAGATTAAATACTTAGGAATAAATCTTACCAAAGATGTAAAAGACCTATACAAAGAAAACTACAAAGTACTACTGCTAGAAACGAAAAAGGACCTACTTAAGTGGAAAAACATACCTTGCTCATGGATAGGAAGACTTAACATAGTAAAAATGTCTATTCTACCAAATGCCATCTATACATACAATGCACTTCCGATCCAAATTCCAGTGACATTTTTTAATGTGATGGAGAAACAAATCACCAACTTCATATGGAAGGGAAAGAAGCCCCGGATAAGTAAAGCATTACTGAAAAAGAAGAAGAAAGTGGAGGCCTCACTCTACCTGATTTTAGAAAATATTATACAGCCACAGTAGTCAAAACAGCTTGGTACTGGTACAACAACAGGCACATAGACCAATGGAACAGAATTGAGAACCCAGATATAAATCCATCCACGTATGAGCAGCTGATATTTGACAAAGGCCCAGTGTCAGTTAATTGGGGAAAAGATAGTCTTTTTAACAAATGGTGCTGGCATAACTGGATATCCATTTGCAAAAAAAATGAAACAGGACCCATACCTCACACCATGCACAAAAACTAACTCCAAGTGGATCAAAGACCTAAACATAAAGACCAAAACGATAAAGATCATGGAAGAAAAAATAGGGACAACGTTAGGAGCCCTAATACAAGGCATAAACAGAATACAGAACATTACTAAAAATGACGAAGAGAAACCAGATAACTGGGAGCTCCTAAAAATCAAACACCTATGCTCATCTAAAAAAAAAAAAAAACTTCACCAAAAGAGTAAAAAGACTACCTACAGATTGGGAAAGAATTTTCAGCTATGACATCTCCGACCAGCGCCTGATCTCTAAAATCTCTATGATTCTGTTAAAACTCAACCACAAAAAGACAAACAACCCAATCAAGAAGTGGGCAAAGGATATGAACACGCACTTCACTAAAGAAGATGTTCAGGCAGCTAACAGATACACGAGAAAATGCTCTCGATCATTAGCCATTAGAGAAATGCAAATTAAAACTACGATGAGATTCCATGTCACTCCAACAAGGCTAGCATTAATCCAAAAAACACAAAATAATAAATGTTGAAGAGGCTGCAGAGAGATTGGAACTCTTATACACTGCTGGTGGGAATGTAAAATGGTACAAACACTTCAGAAATCTATCTGGCATTTTCTTAAAAAGTTAGAAATAGAACTACCATACAACCCAGAAATCCCACTCCTCGGAATATACCCTAGAGAAATAAGGGCCTTTACACGAACAGATATATGCACGCCCATGTTTATTGCAGTTCTGTTTACAATAGCAAAAAGCTGGAAGCAACCAAGGTGTCCATCGATGGATGAATGGTTAAATAAATTGTGGTATATTCACACAGTGGAACACTACACATAGATAAAGAACAGTGACGAATCTGTGAAACATTTCATAACATGGAGGAACATGGAAGGCATTATGCTGAGTGAAATTAGTCAGAGGCAAAAGGACAAATATTGTACAAGACCACTATTATAAGATTTTGAGAAATAGTATAAACTGAGAAGAACACATACTTTTGTGGTTACGAGAGGGGGAGGGAGAAAGAGTGGGAGAGGGTTATTTACTGATTAGTTAGTAGATAAGAACTGCTTTAGGTGAAGGGAAGGACAATACTTAATACACAGAAGGTCAGCTCAAATGGACTGGACCAAAAGCAAAGAAGTTTCTGGGATAAACTGAATGCTTCAAGCGTCAACGGAGCAAGGGCGGGGTTTTGGGGACTATGGCTTAAGGGGACTTCTAAGTCAATTGGCAAAATAATACTATTATGAAAACATTCTGCATCCCACTTTGAAATGTGGCGTCTGGGGTCTTAAATGCTAACAAGCAGCCATCTAAGATGCATCAATTGGTCTCAACCCACCTGGATCAAAGAAGAATGAAGAACACCAAGGTCACACGATAACTATGAGCCCAAGAGACAGAAAGGGCCACATGAACCAGAGACTTACATCATCCTGAGACCAGAAGAACTAGATGGTTGCCGGCCATAATCGATGACTGCCCTGACAGGGAGCACAACAGAGAACCCCTGAGGGAGCAGGAGATCAGTGGGATGCAGACCCCAAATTCTCATAAAAAGACCAGACTTAATGTTCTGACTGAGACTAGAGGAATCCCGGTGGTCATGGTTCCCAAACCTTCTGTTGGTCCAGGACAGGAACCATTCCCAAAGACAACTCATCAGACATGGAAGGGACTGGACAATGGGTTGGAGAGAGATGCTGATGAAGAGTGAGCTACTTGTATCAGGTGGACACTTGAGACTGTGTTGGCATCTCCTGTCTGGAGGGGAGATAGGAGGGTAAAGAGGGTTAGAAACTGGCAAAATTGTCACGAAAGGAGAGACTGGAAGGGCTGACTCATTAGGGGGAGAGTAAGTGGGAGTATGGAGTAAGGTGTGTATAAGCTTATATATGACAGACTGACTTCATTTGGAAACTTTCACTTAAAGCACAATAAAAATTATTTTAAAAATCTGTTTGACTATGCAAAGGCATTTGGCTGTGTGGATCATAACATTTATGGATAACATTGTGAGGAATGGGAATTTCAGAACACTTAATTGTGCTCATGAGGAACCTGTACACAGATGAAGAGGCAGTCGTTCAGACAGAACAAGTTTGTGTTTTAAAGTCAGGAAAGTTGTGCATCGGGGTTGTATCCTTTCACCGTAAATACTCAATCTGTATGCTGGCAAATAATCTGTGAAACTGGACTATATGAAGAAGAATGGGGCATCAGGATTAGAGAAAGACTCATTAACAACCTGTGATATGCAGATGACAGAACCTGGCTTGCTGAAGGTGAAGAGGACTTGAAGCACTTAGTGATGAAGATTAAAGACCACAGACTTCAGTATGGATTACAGCTCAACATAAAGAAAATGAAAATCCTTAACTGGACCAATAAGCAACATCACAATAAATGGAGAAAAGATTCAAGTTGTCAAGGATTTCATTTTACTTGGATTCACAATCAACAGCCATGGAAGCAGCAGTCAAAAAGTCAAAAGACTCATTGCATTGGGCAAATCTGCTGCAAAGGACCTCTTTAGAGTGTTGGAAAACAAAGATGTCACCTTGAAGACTAAGGTGTGCTTGACCCAAGCCATGGTATTTTGAATCACATCATATGCATGTGAACGCTGGGCAATGAATAAGGAAGACCAAAGAATTGACACCTTTGAATTGTGGTGTTGGCAAAGAATACTGAATATACCATGGACTGCCAAAAGAATGAACAAGAAGTACGACCAGAATGTTCCTTAGAAGCAAGGACGGCAAGACTGCATCTTACACACTTTGGACATGTTGTCAGAGGGGATCAGTTCCTGGAGAGGACATCATGCTTGGTAGAGTACAGGGTCAGCAGAAAAGAGGAAGACCCTCAATGAGATGGATTGGCACAGTGGCTGCAACAATGAGCTTAAGCATAACGATTGTGAGCATGGTGCAGGACTGGGCAGTGTATCGTTCTGTGGTACAAAGGGTTGCCATGAGTCGGAACCAACTCCACGGCACCTAACAACAACAACAAATGTGTGTGATAAATATATCCTTATGCATAGAAGGATTTTCTACAAATACCTCTTTGCAAACACTCTTAGGGAAAGTATTCTCACAAGAAAAGTAATAATAAGTTCAGGAAGATGCTATAATATAAATAAAGTAAAGATTTACTGTAATAGAGATTACTATGTATGTATTAGAATCCATCCAGAACTAAAATTATTGATAATATCAGCATAATGGAGAGGAGGATAGTATAAGGAAAGAGAGAAAATTTTAAAACTATTTTATTTATGAGCATAGATGTGCAAATTCTAAATAAAATATTACCTAACTAAATCCAATATTGTGCATTCTAATCACAGTCTAATCCTAAAAAGTATGGGTGCTTAAACATCAGAAAACTATCAATGCATTTTACACATTAAGGGTAAATGAACAGAAAACAGCTCAAAAATTAGGAAGAGGGAAATCAAAACTGTGACGGTTTGCTGATAATATGATCAGCTACACAGAAAACCTAACACCAACTGTTAGAGCTCATAAGAGAGATCAGCCACACTTTTCTATAACTGTAACAACAAAATTGAAAAGGAAGTATCATTTACAATAACAACAAAACTTAAAAAGTATCTAGAACACACACAACTTTTGCAAAGAAGATTTTACGACTCAAAACACACAATGCATGGTTTAAATAAAGAGACCGTGACCATGGATGGGATAGTTTATCATTGTAAAGATTTTAATCTGACCACATTGGTCAATTCCAATTAAAATTTCAATAGAATTTGTTTTTAGGAACAAACTTATTTAAAAGTTCATAGGAAAGAATTAAAATTCTTGAATAGCTAAATCAATTTTGAAAAAATAAAAGGCAATGGAAGAGTTCACCCTACCAGAGATGATGGTAAGTAGATCAGAGGAAAATAGTAAAGAGCTCAAAATTATACTCCACCCTGGTGGCACAATGGTTATGGTTATGCTAACCAAAAGGTTCAAACCCACCAGCCACTTCTCAGGAGAAAGACCTGGTGATCTGCTCCCGTAAAGATTTACAGCCTAGGAAACTCTATGGGGCAGCTCTACTGTGTTCTATAGGGTCAGTATGAGTCAGTGTCTACTTGACAGCGTAAAACAACAACATCATATATGTGTTTCTACTTTATTTGTGATATCACAAATCAATGGTGAAAGGATGGATTGTTGGATGATGTTGGAAAAAATGGCTCAATATGGAAAAAAAAAATCGGTTTTTACCTCATACAATTTGTAAAAAATATTCCAAAAGAATTAAACATAAAAATTTGAGATGTGAATTTATAAAGTTAATAAAGAAAATGTTCAAGTATATCTTAACTAAGGATGGGGAATGACATCTTAAATCCAAAAACCCACTGCCGTCGAGTCGATTCCGACTCATAGCGACCCTATAGGACAGAGTAGAACTGCCCCACAGAGTTTCCAAGGAGCACCTGGAGGATTTGAACTGCCAGCCTCTTGGTTAGCAACCATAGCACTTAACCACTACGCCACCAGGGTTTCCAACATCTTAAATAGAACCCCCAAAAACACAAACTTAAAATTGAATTTTTAATGGATTTGACTGCATCAAAACACAGTGGTTAAGAGCTTGGCTGCTAACCAAAATGCTGGCAGTTGGGATTCATGAGCCACTCCTCAGAAATCCTATGGGGCAGTACTAATCTGTCCTATAGGGTCATCATGAGTCGGAATCGACTCTGCAGCACACGACAACAACAACATACCTAAGAATGTGAGAGAATTAAACCTCTTAAGTCTTCTTATAGTAGAATTCACTAAATCAGCCAGTTGCAAACTAAATAAAATGCCAGAAATACCTCGTTAGAAAATATAATGAATTATAAGATTTTGTCCATGAAAGCAACAACAAAAACTTCAAAACAAAACAAAAATAAAATGAACAAAAGCCTTAAAAATAAATATAAGAAAATTGCTGGATGCGTAAGAAAACTTTGCTGACTAAAAGAAAAGTTGGAATAAAATCACGTTTCCAGATGGGTACATAAAAAAAAAAAAACATAGGATTGTGCAAAGTTGTCAGTTCTCCATTATTTAATTTATGATCTAAATGAGATTCCAATCAAATCCTAAGAGGACTTTTTTGGGAACTTGAGTAAATCATTTCTAAAGTTTACCTGGAAAAATAAGTGAGAAGAGCCGATAAATCTTCTAAACAGAAGAATAAGAAGAGTGGAATTACATTAGTAAATATTTATACACATTACAATTCTACAATAATGAAAAATACCCTCTTGGAATAAACAAACAGGTAAATGAAACAAAATAGAAAGTCTAGAGTAGACAATTGCATGTACAAGAATTTAATATATGATAAAGCTAGCATTGCATGTCATTCAAGGAAAGAAATTATTGACTAATGATGCTAGGAGAGTTACCTAATTATTTGGGGGGAAATTAAAATCTTAATTTTATTTCACAATATCTTCAGTATAGATTACAAGTTGGAATTGACTTGATGGCAATGAGTTTGGTTTGGTTTGGGTTCAGTATAAATTACAGGTTGACTGAAAGTTTAAAATATTAAAAAATGAAATAAAAGAACATGAGAAAGTAATGTATATGTATGTAAAGGAAGAATTCATAAATGAAAAGAATGATTTATTTGACAACATGAAATGAAAGCATTCTATATGTAAAAAATCAACATATACGATGTTCACAGGCACACAAAAACTGGGAAATTATGTTTGTAATAGATACAACAAAGGACTAATACCCTTAATATATGAATAGCTCTTTCAAATATCAATAGAATAATGGATAAAGGATATAAACTGTCAAGTGCCAAAAGAATGAAATACGAAAGGCATATAAACAGGAGGAAATTTAACGAGTACTCAGATAAATGTCAATTAAACAACAATGTGAAATAACTTATCTATAAAATTGGTGGAGGAGGTACGAGAAATAAAAAATTCCACACAGTATTGACAGGAGTGTAAATTGCTTAAAAACAAAACAAAAAATCTTCCTGCCAAGCTATGAAACCATAAACCCAGCAATTCCATCACCAGAATTTACCAAACTATAACAAGAGAGATGCTAATGTTTTGAGTATAGAGCTGTTTATCACAGAGTTATGTATAATTATGAAATATTCAAAACAAGTTAAATCTTCAATAATAAGGAGATGACTACATGATATGTGGATATAATGGAACATATTGTAACCACAATATGTTACACTTTCAACAGAGCCAACATGGCATCCTAGACAGACGCATCATGCCGTCCCTGTACAGCAAAGGCCTAAAAAGCTAAGTAAAACAGATACAAACATCAATTCTGGAACCTTAAGCATTAAATGAAGGGATAAAGAACTAGACCAAACACCAAATGGAAGAAAAAACTGAAGGAAAAAAGAGAATGAGGAGAGAAATGGAGTGGAGGTCCCCTGCCAACTAACATGGCCCAGCATTGCCATCTTGGAGCACAGTCAGCAATGATCTTGGACAGGGAGGACAACTTCAGAGAACTCCCAAAAGGAAACAGAGCATTTGGTAACCAGAGAAACATGCTTTCATACCCCTCACTCTTATGCCCAATATGTCACTTCAGCCCCTTCCCAGTGGATGATGCCATGCTGCCTTGGCTAGAGAGATACCAGCCTGCCAACACCCCATGTTCCCTTTGCCCCCACCCACTGGCTCCCACCACACCATTTTTTCCTTCCCTTTCCTCCCTTTCTTTCTCCCTCCCACCTAGCACCATAACCTACCTCTACCTCTTCCTGCCAAGCAACACCACACCATTGCAAGTAGAGAGCCACCAGCCTGCTGCAAGCCCAGGTCCCTTGTACTCCAACCCACCAGCTCCTGCAGCACCATATTTTTTCTTTTTCTCCTTTTCTACCCCTCCCATCTTTCCCTGTAACCCACTTCTACCCCTTCCTACCAAGCCAGGCTGAGCTGCCTTGGCTAGAGAGCTACTGGCCCACTGCCAAACCAGGTCCCACCTGCCCCCATCCATCCCCACCACCACCTCCTGCTGTGCCATTTTTCCTTTTATTTATTCCCCTTTTTCCCTTTTCTTTGTCCCTCCCACCTGGCCCCATAAGCCAACTCTAGCCCTTCCTGCCGGGCCATGCCACACTGCTGTGGGTACAGACCAACTGACCCACTGCTGCTGGATTCCACCCACTCACCTCCACCCACAAGCTCCTGTCATGCCATTTTTTTAATTTTATTTTTCCCCTTTCGTCCTTTTTTTATTCCCTCCCATCTAGCCCCATACACTACCTCTACCTCCTCCTGCCAGGCCATGCTGCATCTTGGTGGATAGAGAGCCACTGGCCCACTGCCACCTTGGATCTGCCCCATCCACATCTGCCAGCACGTGCTACACCATTTTTTTCTCTTTGTTGCACTACCATGGCTAGAAAGCCACGAGCACTTTGCCACCCTGGGTCCATTCAGCTGCCACCCACCAGCTCCCACCATGCCATTTCCCCCCTTTCTTCCTTTTCTTTCTCCCTACCACCTAGCCACATATACCAACTCCCTCCCTTCCCACACTGCACTGCTGTGGCTAGAGAACCATGACCTCCACACTTTCTACCTCCCGCCTAGCCCTGCAGGTCACCTTCCCCCCAATCCTGCCAGCCCCCAGGTCTGTCCTGCCCCCAAATGCTGGCCTCCGATTTGTTATTTATTTATTTATTTCTCTCTCTTTTCATTTCTTTATTCACCCCACCTAGGCCCATACACCACCACCCCCTTCCACCAGCCCTTGCCATGGCATTGCAGCTAGAGCATCCCCAGCTCAGGCTCGTCACTACACTGGGCTCACACTGCCCCTCCACTCCCACTACTCAACCAGCCACTGAACGGAGGGAAGTGAGACCACTCCACTCCCACCTGACACTCCTGCTTATCTGGCCAGGGGCTGTGAATGCTCCCACACTGCTGGAACAACATCAGGTGGCAGACAGCACTCACCCAGCCCACCCTTAGCCACCTCACCAAACTAGTGTATATTGAAGTGGGCTCACCCAGACAAGGTGGTAAAGGCTGTCATGCCCACACACGAGCAAGTAAAAAGCACACCTGGCCTGCTTGCCCTGAAAAACAAAACAAAATGAAGAAGCAGGAAGAAACAAATGAACAGTCAACCAATAAAGGAAATAATGTCTCAGAGACAGCACACAACATCAAAATATACATAAAATCAAGACAAGATGGCTCCAGCAAGTGACTGAAATAAAGAACCATATGCACTTCAGGTAGAAGAAAAGACAGTGGAACTACAAGATTGAATTCAAAAGACTAATATTTAGGGCTCTTCTAGAGATTTGGAAAGAGATCAAGGAAAACACAAAGTCAAGGCAAAAAATAGGCAAAATCATGGAAAACACAGATGAAAACATAGCCAAATTCAAGGAGAAGCAATAGAAGAAATCAGGAAAATCACACAGGAAGAAAATGTCAAAATAAACAATTAGAAATCATACAAAAACAGCAACTAGAAATCCAAAAGATAAACAACAAAATTTCAGAAATGGACAACTCAATAGAAGGTTTTAGGAGCAAATTTGGAACAACAAAAGAATCAGAGAAATTGAAGACAAACCCATGAATGCCACTATGTTTAAGAAAAAAATCAGAGAAAAGAATGAATACAAATGAAGAAACCTAGAATTATATGAGACACAGTCCAGAGCAAAAATTTGCATGTGATTGGAGCTCCAGAATCAGGGGAAAAAGTGGAAAACACAGTGAAGATAGTCGAAGATTTACTGGCAGAAAACTTCCCTATTATCACAAAAGAGGAAAAGCTGACCGTCCAAGAGATCAACAAACTGTATATAGGATAAACTCCAAAAGAAAGTCACCAAGACATAGCATAATCACACTTGCCAAAACCAAAGACAAAGAATCCTGAGAGCAGCTCAGGAAAAATGAAAAGCCACTTACAAAGGGAAAAAAATAGACTGAGCTCTGATTATTCAGCAGAAACTATACAGGCAAGAAGGCAGTGGGATGACATACATAAAACCTTGAAAGAAAAAAATTGCCAACCAAGATTAACATATCCAGCAAAACTCTCAAATATGATGGTGAAATTAGGATGTTTCCAGATAAACAAAAATTAAGGGAATTCATAAAAACCAAACTAATCTTACAAGAAATTCTAACAGGAATCATTTGGTTAGAGAACCAACAACAACAGACAGGACAGCATTAGCCAGATACCTACCAAGGTAAAGACCTCTCAATAATAAAACAAAGCTTAAGAACTTAAAGCAGGGAAACAGCAACATCAATCTGTAAATGACAACAATGTCAAAATAACAAAAGGGGGAAGAAATGTTGTAGGTACAGAACTTTCAAACAGAAAGGAAGTCAAGGCAACATGTTATAATAAAAGACTGGCTCAAACTTAGGAAGACAAGGGTAAATTTGAAGGTAATTACAAAGAAAGTTAGCAAACCTACCCATCAAAATAAAAAAAACAAAGTCTCAGTAAAAATAAAATCTAAAATAACAAAATAAATGAAAAGAAAACTCACAGACAAAAGGAACTCAGCACAGGAAAGGAAGAGGAACTTAGAAAATGTCAACACCATAAAAAAAGGACAATATGATAGCAATAAACTCACACCTATTGATAATCACACTGAATGTAAATGGCTTAAATGAGCTGTTAAAGAGACAGAGAGTGGGAGAATGGATAAAGAAGGATGATCCATCAATATGCTGTCTTCAAGAGACACACCTTCAACACAAAAACATAGAGGTCAAAGGATGGAAAAAATATATCAGGCAAACAATAACCAAAAAAAAAAAAAAAAAAAAAAAGCAGGAGTGGCAATACTAATCTCAGATAAAATAGACTTTAAGGCAAAATTAACCACAAAAACCAAGGAAGGACATCAAATAATGATTAAAGGGATAATCCACCAAGAAAACATAACCTTAATAACTATCTATATACCCAATGACAGGGATATTACATACATAAAACAAACTCTAACAGCATTGTAAAGAGAAATAGTTACACAGTAATACTAGGAGATTTCAACACAACACTCCCGGTAGAGGGCAGAACATCTAGAAAGAAACTCATCAAGGATTCAGGAGATCTCAACACCAAAATCAACCAACTTAACCTCATAGACATATATAGAGCACTCCACCCAACAGCAGCAAAGAATTTATTTTTCCATAACACACATGAAACCTACTCCAGAATAGACCACATTTTAGCCCAAAACAACCCTCCATAAAATCCAAAATACTGAAATAATACAAAGCATCCTCTCAGATCACAATGCCCTAAAAATAGAAATCAATGACAGGAAGAGCAAGAATAAAAATCAAATACATGGACTCTGAATAACATTTTGCTTAAAAACAGCTGGGTAATAGAAGAAATCAAAAAGAGAATTAAAAAATCCTAGAATTAAATGAAAACAAAAACACATCAAAACAATAGAAAGAATCAACATAAACAGAAGTTGATTCTTTGAAAAGATAAACAAAATCAACAAACCACTGGCCACACTGACAAAAGAAAAACAGAAAGGAAGCAAATAAGCCAAAAAAGAAATGAGATGGGGGACATTACAACAGACCTAACTGAAATCAAAAGGATCACAACAGAACACTATGAAAAACTGTACTCGAACGAATTTGAAAACCTAGAGGAAATAGACAAATTTCTAGAAACACACTACCTACATAAACTAGCAAAAGCTGAGATAGAAAATCTAAACACACCTAAAACAAGAGAAGAGATTGAAGAGGTGGGGGGGGGAACCTCCCAACAACAACAACGAAAAAGCCCTGGCCTGGACAGCTTCACTGGAGAATTCTACCAAAAATTCAAAGGAGACTTCACACCAGCACTACTCAAAGTATTTCAGACCATAGGGAAAAAAAAAAAAAAAGAATACTCCTGTTCATTCTACGAAGCCAGCATAACTCTGAAACCAAAGCCAGACAAAGGCAAAAAAAAAAAAAAGAATATTACATGCCAATATCTCTCAGGAATATAGATGCAAATTCTCAACAAAATTCTAGCCAGTAGATTTCAGCATCATATCAAAAAAATAATACACCATGACCAAGTGGAAATCGTAACAGGCATGTAAGGATGGCTAAACATTAAAAAGTAAATCAACATATTCTACCACATAAATAGAACAAAAGAAAAGAACACATGATCATTTCAATAGATGCAGAAGAGGCACTTGACAAAGTCCAACACCCATTCCTCATAAAAACTCTTGATAAAATAGGAATAGAAGGGAAATTCAGTGTAATAAAGGGCATCTGTACAAAACCAACAGCCAACATCATTCTCCATGGAGAGAGGCTGGAAGCATTCCCCCTGAGAATGGGAACCAGGCAAGGATGCCCTTTATCACTGCTCCTATTTAACATTGTGCTGGAAGTCCTAGCTAGAGCAATAAGGCAAGAAAAAGAAATATAGGGCATACAAATTCAAAAGGAAGATGGAAAATTATTCCTATTTGCAGATAATACAATCCTATACATAGAGAACCCAAAAGATTCCACAAGAAAATTTCTGGAACTAATAGAAAGATTCAGCAGTGTAACAGGATACAAGATCAACATACAAAAATCAGTTGGATTCCTATATGCCAAAAAAGAGGTTTTTGAAAAGGAAATCAGGAAATAATACCATTTATAATAACCTCTAAAAAGATAAAAATACTTAGGAATAAATCTAACAAGGGATGTAAAAGACCTATACAAAGAAAACTACAAAACTCTATTGCAAGAAACCAAAAGACAGCTACATAAGTGGAAAAATATACCATGCTCAGCAAAAATTTGTGACCGATTGGAGTTCCAGAACAGAGGGAGAAAATGGAAAACAGAGAGGATCATTGAAGAATTGCAATGAAAGCTTCCCTAATATCATGAATGCTGAAAAACTGTCCATTCAAGAAGCTCAAAGATAGACCCCAAAAGAAAATCACCAAGGCATATCATAATCACTCTCGCTACAACCAAAGAAAAAGAAAGAAACCTGAGAGCAGCTCAAAAGCAAAACAAAACAAGCAAACAAAAAAACAAAAAGCCACATGCAGAGAACAATGAGACTAAACTCTGATTATTTGGCAGAAACTATGCAGGCAAGAAGGCAATGGGATGACATATATAAAATCCTGGAAGAAAAAAAATTGCCAACCAGAAATAATATATACAGGAAAACTCTCATTCAAATATGATGGTGAAATTAGGACATTTCCAGATAAACAGAAATTAAGGGAATATGTAAAAACCAAGCCAAACTTACAAGAGTTATTAGAGGAAGTCCCTCAGTCTGAGAACAAACAACATCAGACTGCAGCCTAAATCTAGAATGCAAGATCATATCAGCCAGATACCAAGCTAGGAAATGAACTCTCAAGGACTATCCAAAACCAAAAGAATTACAACAGGGAAACAGAGAAGTTAATCTGTAAATGACAGTGTCAGAACAATAAAAGAGGGAGTAAATGGTGTAGGTATAGAACTTTCTAATGGAGAGGAAGGCAAGGCAATACCAAGTGATAATAGACTGGTTCAAACCCTGGAAGATAATGGTAAATTTCAAGGTAACTACAAAGGAATTTAACAAACCTACTCAGGAAAATAAAGAAGAAAAACATAAAGTCTCAGTAAACACAAAATCTACAAAAACAAAAGAAATCCACAAACAAAAGGAATTTAGCACAGGAGAGTAAGAGGAACAAAGAAAACATCAGCACCTCAGAAAAAGCGCTACAAAGTGACAACAATAAACTCGCAACTATCAATAATTACACTGAATGTAAATGGCCTAAATGCCCCCAGAAAGAGACACAGAGTGACAGAATGGATAAAAAAAAAAAAAAAAAACAGGATCCATCAACATGCTGTCTACAAGAGACACACCTTAGAAACAAAGAAGTAAATTTATTAAAAGTCAAAAGATGGAAAAAAGTATCAAGCAAACAGCTACCCAAAAAAGAGCAAGAGTGGCAATACTAATCTCAGATAAAATAGACTTTAAAACAAAATTTACCATAAAAGACAAAGAAGGGCACTATATAATGATTAAAAGGATCTATCAGATCCATCATGAAGACATAACAATAATTAACATCTACGCACCAAATGATAGGGCTCCAAAATACATAAAACAAACTCTAAGAGCACTGAAAGGAGAAATTGACAGTTCCACAATAACAGTAGAAGATTTCAACACATCACTGTCAGTAAAGGGCAGAACATACAGAGAGAAACTTAACAAAGATACAGAAGAGCTAAAGGGCAAAATCAGCCAACTTGACCTCGTAGACATATACAGAACACTCCAACCAACAGCTGCAAAGTATACATTCTTTTCCAATGCACATGGAACGTTCTCCAAGATAGACTACATCTTAAGCCAGAGAGCAACACCCAACAAAATCCAAAACATTGAGATAATACAAAGTATCTTCTCTGACTACAACATCATCAAGGTGGAAATGAACAATGGAAAAGAGCAAGGAAAAAGTCTATTACATGGAAATTGAATAACATCCTGCTTAAAAACCACTGGGTAATAGAATAAATCAGAGATGGAATAAAAAAATTCCTAGAATCAAATGAGAATGAAAACATCATATCAAAACCTTTGGGACACAGCAAATGTAGTGCTCCGAGGTCAATTTATAGCAATAGATGCACACATCAAAAAAGAAGAAAGGGACAAAATCAAGACATTAGCTACACAACTCGAACAAATAGAAAGAGAATAGCAAAAGAAGCCCATAGCCACCAGAGGACAGAAGTAATAAAGATCAAAGCAGAAATAAATGAAACAGGATAGAAAAACAATGGCAAGAATCAACAAAGCCAAAAGTTGGTTCTTAAAAAGGATCAACAAAAGCGACAAACCAATGGCCAAACTGACAAAAGAAAAACAGGAGAGGATGCAAATAATCCAAATAAGAAATGAAATGAGGGACATTGCAACAGACCAAACCAAAATAAAAAGGATCATAACAGAGTATTATGAAAAACTATACTCCAACAAATTTGAAAACCTAGAGGAAATGGACAAATTTCTAGAAACACACTACCTACCCAAACTAACACAAAATGATGTTGAAAATCTGAATAGACCATAACAAAAGAAGAGATTGAAAAGGATAAAAAAATTAAAAACTCCCAACCAAAAAAAAAAAAAAAAAAACCCTGGTCCAGGTGGCTTCACTGGAGAATTTGATCAAACATTCAGAGAAGAGCTCACACGGGTACTACTCAAACTATTTCAGAACATAGAAAAGGAAGCAATACTTCCAAATTCATTCCCTGAAGCCAGCAAAACCCTGGTATCAAAACCAGGCAAAGACAACAACGAAAAAGAAAGTTACAGACCAATATCTCTCATAAATATAGATGGTACATGTACACAATGGAATACTATGCAACAATAAAGAACAATGATGAATCCACAAAGCATCTCATAACATGGATGAATCTGGAGGGCATTATGCTGAGTGAAATAAGTCAATCACAAAAGAATAAATATTGTATGAGACCAGCACTGTAAAAACTCATGAAAAGGTTTACACACAAAAAGAAACAATCTTTGATGGTTATGGGGGGGGGAGGGGTGAGGATGGAAAAACATTAGGCAATAGATAAGTGGCAACTTTGGTAAAGGGTAAGATAGTACACAATACTGGGGAAGCCAGCACAACTTGTACAAGGCCAGGTCATGGAAGCTCCATGGGCACATCCAAGCTCCCTGAGGGACTGAATTTTCGGGCTGATAGCTGTGGGGACCATGGTCTTAGAGAACATCTAGCTCAGTTCGCATAGCATAGTTTATAAAGAAAATGTTCTACATTCTACTTTGGCGAGTAGTGTCTGGGGCCTTAAAACCCTGTGAGCTGCCATCTAAGATACTTCACTGATCTCACCCTTTTGGGAGCAAGGGAGAATGAAGAAAACTAAAGATACAAGGGAAAGATCAGTCCAAAGGACTAATGGACCACAATTACCATGGCCTCCACCAGACTGAGTCCAGTACAATGAGATGGTGCCTGAATACCACCGCTGACTGCTCTGACAGGTATCACAATAGAGGGTCCCTGACAGAACTGGAGAAAAATGTAGAACAAAATTCTAACTGACAAAAAAAGACCAGACTTCCTGGCCTGACAGAGACTGGAGAAACCCCAAGAGTATGGCCCCCGGATACCCTTTTAGCTCAGTGATGAAGTCACTTCCAAGATTCACTCTTCAGCCGAAGATTAAACATGCCCTTAAAACAAAATGAGAGTAAAGGAGCACAACAGCCCAGGGGCAAGGACTAGAAGGCAGGAGGGGACAGGAAAGCTGGTAATAGGGAACCCAAGGTCAAGAAGGAAGAGTGTTGACATGTTGTGGGGTTTTTAATCAATGTCATAAAACAATATATGTACTAATAAAGTACAACAAAAAAAGAAAAAGAAAAAACATATGAAGCTCACGAATAGGAAGACTCAATATTGTGAAAATGTGAATCCAACCAAAGAGATCTGCAGATATAATGCAATCCTGATAGAAATACCAACAGCATTCTTTAATGAGATGGAAAAACTAATCACCAATTTTATATGGAAAGGAAAGAGTCTCCGGATAGTTATGTATTATTGAAGAAAAAGAACAAAGCAGGAGTCCTCACACTACATGATCTCAGAACCTTCTATACAGCAACAGTAGTCAAAACAGCCTGGTACTAGTACAATGACAGACACATCGACCAATGGAATAGAGTCGGGATCTCAGATGTAAATCCACCCACCTATGGTCAGCTGATCTTTGACAAATGACCAAAGTCCATTAAATGGGAAAAAGACAGTCTTTTTAACAAACAGTGTTGGCAAAACTGGATGTTCATCTGGAAAAAAATGAAACAGGACCCATACCTCGCACCATACACAAAAACTAACTCAAAATGGATCAAAGACTTAAACATAAAATCTAAAACAATAAAGGTCATGAAAGAAAAAATAGGGACATTACTAGCAGTGCTAATACATGGCACAAAGAGAATACAAACCATAACTAACAATGCACAAACATCAGAAGATAAACTGGATAAGAACAAATAAAGGGCATCCAAATTGGTAAGGAGGAAATAAAATCGTCCCTATTTGCATATGATATGATACTGTACACAGATAACCCAAAAGACTCTACTGAAACTAATAGATTCAGCAGAGTAACGAGATACAAGATAAACATACAAAAATTAGTTGGATTCCTATACACCAATAAAAAGAACTACAAAAAGGAAATCAGGAAAGCAATACCATTTATAATAGCCCCTAAATTTTTTTTTAAAAACTTAGGAATAAATCTAACCAGGGATAGAAAAGACAAAGAACACTAGAAAACACTACTGCAAGAAACCAAAAGAGACCTGCAATAATGGAAAAACATAGCATGCTCGTGTAGAGGTAGACTCATTGGGAAAATGTGAATTCTACCCAAAGCAATCTACAAGTAGTATGCAATCTTGGTCTGAATACCAACAGCATTCTTTAATGAGATGGATAAACAAATCTTTAATTTTATATGGAAAGAGGTCCTGTATAAGTAAAGCATTGTTGAAGAAGAACAAACTAGGAAGTCTCTCAGTCTCTGACCTCAGAACCTCCTATACAGCTATAGTAGTCAAAACAGCCTGGTACTGTAAAACAACAGACATATTGACCAATGGAACAGAATCAAGAACCCAGATGTAAATCCAACTACCAACAGTCACCTGATCTTTGACAATGGCCCAAAGTCCATTAAATGGGGAAAAGACCATCTTTTTAACAAACGGTGCTGGCAAAACTGGACGTCCATCTGTAAAAAAAAAAAAAAAAAGAAAGAAACAGGACCCATACCTTACACCACACACAAAAACTAATTCAAAATGGATCAAAGACCTAAATATAAAAACAAAAACAAAAAGATCATAGAAGAAAACATAGGGTCAATGCTAGAGGCCCTAATATATGGCATAAATAGGACACAAGCCATAACTAACAACACACAAACACCAGAAAAGAAGTCAGATAACTGAGATCTTCTAAAAATTAAACACTTGCTCACCAAAAGAGTAAGAAGACTGGGAAAAAAATTTGGCTATGACATATTTGACAAGACTCTAGTCTCTAAAATCTATAGAATAATTCAACACCTCAACAACAAAAAGACAAATAACCCAGTTATAAATAGGCAAAGGATATGAACAGACACTTGACCAGAGAAGACATTCAGTCGACTAACAAACACATGAGGAAATACTTGCGATCATTAGCCATTAGAGGAATGCAAATCAAAAGTACAGTGAGATACCGTTCACCCCACATTACTGGCAGTAGTCAAAAAAAGAAAATAACAAATGTTGTGGGGAGATTAGAATTCCTATGCACTGCTGGTGGGAATGCAAAATGATACAACTACAATGGAAAAGGATATGGTGCCTCCTTAAAAAGTTAGAAATACCATATGATCCAGCAATCCTACTTTTAGGAACATATCCTGGAGAAATAAGAGCTGTCGCAGGAATAGACACGCACACCCATGTTTATTGCAGCATTGCTCACAATAGTAAAAAGATGCAAACAAGTACCCATCAACAGATGAAGGAATAAACAAATTATGGTACATGCACACAAATGAATTCTTCTCAATGATAAAGAACATTGTGCTGAGTGAAATAAGTCCATCACAAAAAGACAAATATTGTATGAGACAACATTTTAAAAACCTAAGAAAAGGTTTACACACAGAAAACAAACAAACAAGAAAACAATCTTTGATGATTACAAGAGAGGGGAGGGATGGGAAGGGGAAATCACTAACTAGATAGTACACAAGTGTTAAATTTGGGGGAGGGAAAGACAACACACAACCTAGGGGAGGTCAGCACAACTTGACCAAGGCAAAGTCATAGAAGCTTCCTAGGCACGTCCAAACAACTTGAGGGACTAAGTTACTGCGGCTGAGGGCTGGGGACCATGGTCTCGGGGGACATCTAGGTCAGTTGGCATAACATAGCTCATACTGAAAATGTTCTACATCCTACTTTGGTGAATAGCATTTGGGGTCTGGAAAGCTTTTGAACAGCTATCTAAAATAGATCTCCTGGTCCTATCAGGTTAGGGGCAAAGGAGAATGAAGAAAACCAAAGACACAAAGAAAATATTAGTTCAAAGGATTAATGGACCACAACTACCATGACCTCCACCAGCTGAGCCCAGAAGAACTAGATGGTGTCTGGCTACCACCACCAGCCACTCCGACAGGGATCACAATAGAGGGTTCTGGATAGAGTAGGGGGAAAACATAGAACGAAATTCAAATTCACAAAAAGAGAACAGGCCTACTTGTCTGACAGAGACCAGAGGAACCCCAGAGAGTATGTGTCCTGGACAGCCTGCTAACTCAGAACTGAAGCCACTCCTGAAGTCCACCTTTCAGCCAAATATTAGACAGGCCTATAAATCAAATAGCATGGGTGAGAAACTTGCTCCTTAGTTCAATCAAGTACGTGAGACAAAAATGCCAACACCTGCCCAAATGCAAAGATGTGAAGGCAGGAAGGGATAGGAAAACTGAATGAATGGATGTGGAAAACCCAGAATGAAAAGGAAAACGGGGAGAGTGCTGACACATTGCGGGGATTGCAACTAATGTCACAAAACAATTTGTGTATGAAATTTTTGAATGAAAAAATTACATTTTATTAAGAATGCTAATTACATAGAAAATATTCTAACTACATTAAGTGAAAGATGCTTTGAAGGTAGCAGTGAGAAGTTAAAAGACGTTATCACCCTATACTTACAAAAAAAAAAAAAACCTAAAAGGATATATACCATTATACTAACATTTATATTACTGAGAACAAATAGGTGGTTTTAACTTCATTGTACGCTTCTCTGCAGTCTGCAAAGTTTCTACAATGAACATATATTTATTTTGTAATAAGAAATTATAATAAATGTTAGTTTTATAAATTACGTTAGAGGAATGGATATATAAAGGTATTTAATGCTTCCATCAATGTATGTACATTTAAGTGTATTTAGGGAAAATGCAGTATCGGGAAGCATTAATAATTTATGTATAGCGAGCCTGGTTTTCACTGGCTCATGCTTTTCAGAAGTAGGCTGCCAGGACCTTCTTCCTAGTCTGTCTTAGTCTGGAAGCTCAGCTGAAACCTGTCCTCCATGGGTGACCCTGCTGGTATCTGAATACCGGTGGCATAGCTTCCAGCATCAGCAACACACAAATCAGGAAAGGTGTGCATCAGGGTTGTATTCTTTCACCATACCTATTTAATCTGTATGCTGAACAAATAATCCGAGAAGCTGGACTATATGAAGAAGAACGGGGCGTCAGGATTGGAGGAAGACTCATTAACAACCTGCGTCATGCAGATGACACAGCCTTGCTTGCTGAAAGTGAAGAGGATTTGAAGCGCTTACTAATGAAGATCAAAGACCATAGCCTTCAGTATGGATTACACCTCAACATAAAGAAAACAAAAATCCTCACAACTGGACCAATGGGCAACATCATGATAAATGGAGAAAAGATTGAAATTGTCAAGGATTTCATTTTACTTGGATCCACAATCAACAGCCAAGGAAGCAGCAGTCAAGAAATCAAAAGACACATTGCATTGGGCAAATCTGCTGCAAAGGGCCTCTTCAAAGTGCTGAAGAGCAAAGATGTCACCCTGAAGACTAAGGTGTGCTTGACCCAAGCCATGGTATTTTCAATCACATCATATGCATGGGAAAGCTGGACAATGAATAAGGAATACCTAGGAAGAGTTGACGCCTTTGAATTATGGTGTTGGGGAAGAATATTGAATACACCATGGACTGCCAAAAGAACGAACAAACCTGTCTTGGAAGAAGTGCAGCCAGAATGCTCCTTAGAAGCAAGGATGGCGAGACTGCGTCTTACATACTTTGGACATGTTGTCAGGAGGGATCAGTCCCTGGAGAAGGACATTGTGCTTGGCAGAGTACAGGGTCAGCGGAAAAGAGGAAGACCCTCAATGAGGTGGATCAACACAGTGGCTGCAACGATGAGCTCAAGCATAACAATGATTGTAAGGATGGCGCAGGTCCGAGCAGTGTTTCGTTCTGTTGTGCATAGGGTCGCTATGAGTTGGAACCGACTTGACAGCACCTAACAACAACAACAACAAAGTGAGCCTGGAGAAGTATAGACATTTCATTTGGCTTCTATTTTTGCTCTGTCCATTCTGCTAATTGGCACAGGAGTTCTAGTTGGGACCGAAGGCCACAGGCCAACCCATGGATCAGTTAGCCCAAACTTTGATAGTCATTCAGATAAGCTGATCTCTCAACCTCTATTTTTCATGAACTCATGCTTAATTCAGTGCTGGCGCATTCTCTATAGTTGTTAAAAACTTGTTGAATAAGTAAGCATCTCAGAAGGGAATATATGTAAAAACATCTGGGCAACATTTATTCTCGACTACTTCATGCGTTCGTTTCTTCATGCCTTAAATTACTCATTCATCTCTTTCTATTCATTAATTTTATGATTATTAACCATTTATTATGTGTCAGGTGGTGGGTTGGAAAGGTTAAAATATAAATGAGAACAATGCCTATCCTTTAAAAGCTTTAAGTCTTGTAGGTGTAATAAAGGAGTCCCTGGGCATCGTAAACAGTTAAGCACTAGACTATTAACCTAAAGGTTAGTGGTTTAAACCCACCCAGAGGTGCCTCAGAAAAAAAGCCTGATGATCTGCTTCCAAAAGGTTACAGCATTTAAAACCTTTGGAGTACAGTTCTACTCTGACACACATGGGGGCACCATGAATTGGAATCAACTCAATGGCAACTGGTAATGTAAGGTATGATAACATATAGGCGACTAACTACCACACAAGTAAGAGTGAGTCTTATACAATCAATACATAAAACAAGATTATATCTCCTCAGAAGTAGGAGTCTTTCTGTCTGAGGTAACTGGAAAAAGCCATTCTAATTCTATAAAATGCTATTTGAGTTGAGGCTTAAAGTATGTATAGGATTGTGATTGGTAGGTTGGAGCTGGAGTGCATTCCAGAAGGAAGAATTGACTCAGTAGGTGGGACTGTCTGACTTATGCCCAAGAGATGAAAAGCAGAACTTTGGAAGATATGAAGGATTTGAGATCATGTTGAAAATCTACTTAGTAGCCAGACTGTTGAGGACCTTAAATTCCAGGATAGGGAATTTGATACTGCTTTGGCCATCAGTGAGGAACAACTGAAGGTATTTGAGCAAGAAAATCATGTCATGATTAAACCATGCAGCTAACCTGGCATTAGTATACAGTTAGGATCTCAAAATCAACATGCCCCAGATTGCACAAACTCTTCTCTCTCTCGGCTTCTTCTCATCTTCCTCCTTACCCCCTCTATTCCCTATCTCAGTTAAACGTCTCTGTTGTTAGTTGTTGTTAGGTGCTGTCAAGTTGGTTCCAACTTATAGTGACCCTATATACAACAGAAGGAAACACTACCCAGCTCTGCACCTTCCTCACAATCAGGCACCGATTACCCAATAAGTAAGATACTCACAGGTTAATTGTACTTACTTACTAATCATGTCATGAAAACCAGGTGAGATTGTGCACCACAGATTAGTAAGTAAGCACATTTAAACCCTTGCATAACTTACTTACTATAAAGCAATGCATATCATGCTTACTGGTTAATCCATCCATGCTTACAACTGTTGCTGTTTGAGCCCATTGTTGCAGCCACTGTGTCAATCCATCTCATTGAAGGTCTTCCTCTTTTTCTTTAAAGAGATCCCTTGCACCTAATGCAATATGTCATTTGATTTCTTGACTGCTGCTTCCATGGGCATGGATTGTGGATCTAAGCAAAATGAAATCATTGACAACTTCAATATTTTCTCCATTTATCATGGTGTTGCTTATTAGTCCAGTTGTATTTTTGTTTTAAGTCGAGGTGTAATGCATACTGAAGGCTGTAGTGTTTGATCTTCATCAGTAAGTGCTTCAAGTTCTCTTCACTTTCAGCAAGTGGGGTTGTGTCATCTGCATAACCCAGGTTGTTAATGAGACTTTCTCTAACCCTGCTTCTCAGAGTATTTGCTCAATATATGGACTGAATAACTGGCATACATTGAAAAAAAAAAATAGCATATCAGGACCTATTCTAAAGTACAATGCTATTAGTGATAGGATAGTATTCTTATGCCTACAAAGAAGACCTTGTAGTTAATACAGTTAATACCACCATTATTCAAATTTATGCACCAACCACTAATGCCAAAATGAAGAAACTGAAGATTTTTAAGGGCTGCTGCTGTCTGAAATTGATCAAACATGCAATCAATATGCATTGATAATTACTGGTGATTGGAATGTGAAAGTTGGAAACAAGAAGGATCAGTAGTTGTAAAATACGGCCTTGGTGATAGAAACGATGCCAGAGATCACGATAGAATTTTGCAAGATCAACAACTTATTCATTATAAGTACCGTGTTTTCAACAACATAAATGGTGACTATACATATGGACTTCATCAGATGGAATACACAAGAATCAAATCGACTATATCTGTGGAGAAAGAGACAATGGAGTAACTCAATATCATCAGTCAGAACAAGGCCAGGGGTTGACTACAGAATAGACCCTCAATTGCTCATATGCAAGTTCAAGTTAAAGCTGAAGAAAATTAAAACAAGTCCATGAAAACCAAAATATTCCGCCTGAATTTGGAGACTACCTCAAGAATAGATTCGAGGCATTTAACACTAATGAGCAAAGACCAGACAAGTTGTGGGATATCATTAAGGACATCATACATGAAGAAAGAAAAAGGTCATTAAAAAGAATAGGAAAAAAGTAAAAGACCAAAATGGATGTCAGAAGAGACTCTGAAACTTGCTATTAAGTGGAAAGTAGCTAAAGCAAATGGAAGAAATAATGAAGTAAAAGAACTGAACAGAAGATTTCAATGGGCAGCTCAAGAAGACAAAGTAAAGTATTGTAATGAAATTTGCAAAGACCTGGAGTTAGAAAGCCAAAAGGGAAGAACATGCTCAGCATTTCTCAAACTGAAGGAACTGAAGAAAAAATTCAAGCCTCAAGTTACAATATTTAGAGATTCTAAGGGAAAGTATTGAATGACACAGGAAGCATCAAAAGCAGACGGAAGAAATACACCAAGTCATTGTACCAAAAAGAATTTGTCGATGTTTACCCATTTCAGGAGGTAGCATATGATTAAGAATCGACAGTATTGAAGGAAGAAGTCCAGGGTACACTGAAGGCATTGGCAAAAAACAAGGCTCCAGGAATTGATGGAATACCAGTCGAAATGTTTCAACAAATGGATGCAACAATGGAAGTGATCACTCACCTATGCCAAGAAATTTGTAAGATGGCTACCGGCTGAAAGAGTCCATATTTGTGCCAATTCCAAAGAAAGGTGATCCAACAGAATGTGGAAATTATCAAACAATATCATTAATGCCACACACAAATAAAATTTTACTGAAGATGACTCAAAAACGGTTGCAGCAGTACATTGACAGGGAATTGCTAGAAATTCAAACAGGATTCAGAAAAGGACAAGAAAAGAGGGATATCATTACTGATGTCAGATGGATCTTGGCTGAAAGCAGAGAATAACAGATAGATGTTTACCGTGTTTTATTGACTATGCAAAGGCTGTGTGGATCGTAGCAAATTATGGATAATATTATGAGGAATGGAAATTCCAGAACGCTTAATTGTGCTCATGTGGGACATGTACATAGAGGCAATCTTTCGAAAAGAACAAGGGGATACTGAGTGGTTTCAAGTTAGGAAACGTGTGTCAGAAATGAATTCTTCCACCATACTTATTGCATCATCTTGCAGTAATGCAAATAATAAATTAGCAGTTATCCTTGACTGAATCTAATAAATTACTAAATTTTACACTAGCTAGTATGAGTCAGAATCGACTCGACAGCAGTGGGTTTGGTTTTGGGTTTATTTATCAGATGCCATGCCTTGAACGGTGATAAGCTCTGGAGCCCCAGTGGTTAAAAAAAGTTCAGACTTCTCTGAAATGAAGTTGGGCTGCATAGGGCAGATTTACCAACATAGAAGCGGTTGAAATGACAAGAGTTCAGAAATGAGGGCAAAATCTGAAGATACAGATTTATGTCTGCATATAGAAGTGATACTTTAAGCCATGGGAATAATAAGAGATTTCCCAGGGAATGACCATAGAAGAAGAGAAGGTGGCAAAGAACAAAATTTATTTGTTGAGCAAAACAAAGAAGACTCACACAAGAGGCAGAAAAGAATTATCTGAAGGCAAAGAAGGAGCACTATGTTCATGCAGTATCACAGACTGAGAGAAGAGTTTCAAGAAAATGGAAGCAACCATAGTGTGAAATACACCAAAAAGGGGGGCGGGGACGAGGAAAGAATAAGAAGTCCAGTTGATATGGCAATTAGGAGAAAATTGATTGTTGTTCACCAAAATAGAATTTTTTGTAGGGTAGAAGGTGCAAAAGCCACTTCAGAAGGGGGAAGAGGATGACTGGAAGGAAATGGAGGAACCACATGTCAGTAAATATTTTTTAAATCAACTTTATTGAGATATAACTTACATAAAATCAAATGCACAGAATTTAAGTGTATCATTTGATGAGTTTTAAAAAATAAACTCACCTGTATAATGATGACCCTGGCCAAAATATAGAACATTTCCATTATGCCAGAAAGTTCCTGGTGCCTCTTTTGAAGGCAGTTCTTACCACAAGTTCCAGGCACCCACTGATTTGATTTCTGTCCACACAGAATAGATTTGCCTGGGACTTCCGGCCAACATGGCACCATAGACAGAAGCACCATGCCCTCCCTTCACAGCAAAGACCCAAAAAACTAAGTAAAACAGAGACAAACGTCATTCCTGGAACCCAAAATGTCAAATGAAGAGATAAAAAACTCAGCCAAACACCAAATGAAATAAAAAAAAAAACTGACAGAGGACAGAGAGCAAGGAGAGATACTTGCAGAGGTTCCTTATCAGCCAACGCAGCACGGATTCACCATCTTGGACTCCTGTCAGGGATAGAAGGACAGGGAGCATGGGAAAGCAGCTTCACGGGGCTCCCAGCAGGAGACAGAGGACCCAGCAACCAGCGATACATGCTTTCCCACCCCCATCTTCTCTCCACTATGCTACTTCCAAGCTTCCGGGCTAATTGGGGTGGCTTGGCTGGCCAGCAAGTGCAGTGTCCATGCCAATTGGATTCACATATCACAGATCTGTGGACAGGGAGTATGGGAAAGCAGCTTCATGATGTTTCCAGCAGGAAACAAAGCACCCAGTAATGAGTGATATACGTTTTCCTAACTTCTTCCTTTCCTTCTTGGCCTCCTCTGCTTCCCACCAGCAGCAGTCTCTTGGCCAGGAGGCAACTGCTTCCATCCCTGGCTGCTTGGATTTGCCCTGCCCACACTGGCCAGGTCCCTGAGCTGATGTTGCTTCTTTCTGTCTCTTTTGGTTTCTTCTGTGCCTCCCACCACCTCCCCCTCCTTTCTCTCGAACACCTAGCTCTGCGTGCCATCTTTCCTTCTTCTTGAAAGTCTGTGAAGCCCCACTTAACTGGGGAACCACTCCCCTGGCCGGCAACACCACACTGGTGGGATCCCTGGGGTTTTTTTTTTTTTTTGCTTGTTCTATTTTCTTTCTCTTTTCACAAGTGGGAGCCCCTTCTAGCCAGGCTGCACTGCACGGCTTAGGAACCACTCCCCCAATCTGCACACCCATGTAGCTGGATCCCTGTGGGCACCTCTTTTTTTTTTTTTCTTCTCTCTTTTTCACTTTCCGTCTTTCTTCATTTCTCAATTCTCATCTGACTATACTTACCTTCTTTTCCTGTGTCCTGAATACCTGGTGCTGTGTGACATCTATATCCCCAGTAGCCAGGCTATACTGCACAGCCTGGAACACTTCCCCAGTCTTTTCAGCTGCACCACTGGGGCCCCTGGGGGCTTTTCTTTTCTTCTTTTCCAAATTTTTTTCTAGTTATTTTTTCTCCCCCCCCCCTTTTGCTTTTCTCCATTTCTCAGTTTCTCATCTACCCACTCAAACAGCAAGCTCCCTTTGAAATTTTTTTCCTTTGTGTATTTGTTTTTGTCTCCTGTTTCTCTCTCCCCTTTCCTATACCCATATAAGCTCCACATATCACAACCTTCCCCGTCTTTCCTGCCTATGTGCACCATGCACTGAACATCACATCTCTGAACAGCACAGGCACAGCCTACAGGAACTTGCCTCGCAGTGATTTCTGGCTTGCCCTGTTGGCCCTAGTACATGTCACAAACAATGTATCCCAGCCCCTCCCCTTCAGCTGGACCTGCTCTGCTGCATCATAGCTGAGTGACTGGCCCCATCCACTGGGCGAGGAGGTGAAAAGTATCGCAGCTACAGGTGAGCAAACAACAAAGAACACACAGCCCGCCTGCTCAGACATAACCAAATAAAACAAAAAAGCAGGATGAAAAAAACAAATCTACAATTAAGAAATGAAGAAAATAACTACTGAATGTCCCACAGCCAGCAGACAATATCAAAACATATTTAAAAAAACAGGACAGGATGGTTGCAGTAAGCATCCAAAATAAAACAGCAGGTGACTTTTCAGAAGAAGAAGAAATGGCACTAGAACTACCTTACAGTGAATTCAAATCTCTAATATTCAGAGCAATCCAACAGTGGAAGCAAAAAGCAGAGAAAAATGAGGAAAAAACAGACAAACATATGAAAAAGGCAGACAAATTCATGGAAAATACAGACAAAACAATGGAAGAATTCAGGAAAATAATACAGGAACAAAATGCCAAAATAAATTCACAACTAGAAATCATACAAAAACAACAATTAGAAATGCAAAAGATAAATAAGATTTCAGAAATGGACAGTGTCATACAAGGGCTGAGGAGCAAGTGCGAAACGATGAAAGACAGGATCAGTGAAATTGAAGACAAGCACTTGGATACAACTCTGTTTCAGGAAAATCAGAAAAAAAAAAAACTAAGAAAAATGAGGAAACCCTGAGAATTATGTGGGATACAAACAAAAGCAAAAATTTGCAAGTGATTGGAGTTCCAGAACAGGGAGAGAAAAGGGAAAACACACAGAGGGTCACTGAAGAATTGCTGACAGGAAACTTCCCTAATATTATGAATGATGGAAAGCTGATCAGCCAGAAAGCTCAAAGAACCCCTCGTGGATAGACCCCAAAAGAAAAATACCAAGGCATATCATAATCACACTCACTAAAACCAAAGACAAAGAAAAAAACCTGAGAGCAGCTCAAGAACAACAAAAAGTCATACATACATACAGAGGAGAAACAATAAGACTAAGCTCTGACTAGTTGGTAAAAACCATGCAGGCAAGAAGGCAATGGGATGACATATATAAAACCTTGTAAGGAAAAAAATTGCCAACCATGAATAAATATCCTGCAAAACTTCGTTCACATATGATGGTGAAATTAGTACACGTCCAGATAAACAGAAATTAAGGGAATATGTAAAAACAAAACCAAAACTACAAGAATTATTAAAGGGAGTCCTTCAGTCTGAGAACAAATATCAGACCACAGCCTGAATCTAGGACACAAGATTGTACCAGCCAGGTACCAATGTAGGAAATGAATTCTCAAGGACTGTCCAAAACCAAAAAGATTGCAACAGGGAACCAGAGAGCTTAATCTGCAACATCACAACAATAAAAGAGGGAATAAACTGTGTAGGTATAGAACTTTCTAATGGAGAGAAGGCAAGGCGATACCAAGTAATAAAAACCTGCTTCAAATCTAGAAAGATAAGGGTAAATTTCAAGGTAACCACAAAGAAAGTTAACAAATCTACTCATCAAAATAAAGAAGAAAAACATAAAGTCTCAATAAAAACAAAAGAAATCCACAAACAAAAGGAACTCAGGCCAGGAACAACAAAGAAAATGTTAGCACCACACACAAAAAAAAGCACTACAAATGACAGCAATAAACTCACACCTATCAATAATTACACTGAATGTAAATGGCCTAAATGCACCCAGAAAGAGACACAGAGTGACAGAATGGATAAAAAAACAGGATCTATCAATATGCTGTCTACAAGAGACATAGCTTAGAAACAAAGAAATAAATTTATTAAAAATCAAAGGACGGAAAAAAATATGTCAAGCAAATAACTACCAAAAAAGAGCAGGAGTGGCAATACCTATCTCAGACAAAATAGACTTTAAAACAAAACCTACTGTAGAAGACAAAGAAGGGCACTATATAACGATTAAAGGGATGATCCATCATGAAGACTTAACTGTAATAAACATCTACGCACCCAGTGACAGAGCTCTAAAATACATAAAACAAACTCTAACAGCACGAAAAAAAGAAATTGACAGTTCCACAATAATAGTAGGAGACTTCAACATACTCCTCTCAGTAAAGGACAGAACATCTAGAAAGAAACTCAACAAAGATACAGAAGAGCTAAAGAGCACAATAAGCCAACTTGACCTCATAAACATATATATAGAACACTCCACCCAACAACTGCAAAGCACACATTCTTTTCCAGTGCATATGGAACATTCTCCAGAATAGACCACATCTTAGGCCACAGAGCAATCCTCAACAAAATCCAAAACACTGAGATAATACAAAGTATCCTCTCTGACCACAATGCCATCAAAGTAGAAACTAACAACAAGAAGGGTGAGGAAAAAAAGAAAAATCAATTATGTTGAAAATGAATAACACCATGCTTAAAAACTACTGGGTAATAGAATAAATCAGAGCTGGAATAAAAAAATTCCTAGAATCAAATGAGATTGAAAACACATCATACCAAAACCTTTGGAACATAGCAAAGGCAGTAGTCAGAGGTCAATTTATAGCAATAGATGCATACATCAAAAAAGAAGAAAGTGACAAAATCAAAACATTAGCTACACAACTTGAACAAATAGAATGAGAACAGCAAAAGAAGCCCATAGCCACCAGAAGAAAGGAAATAATGAAGATCAAGCAGAAATAAATGAAATAGAGAATAGAAAACAATGAAAAGAATCAACAAAACCAAAAGCTGATTCTTTGAAAGGATCAACGAAATCAACAAACCGTTGGCCAAATTGATAAAAGAAAAACAGGAGAGGATGCAAATAACCCAAACGAGATACGAAATTGGGGATGTTACAACAGACCCAACTGAAATAAAAAGGACCATTAGAGAGTATTAAGAAAAACTATACTCCAACAAATTTGAAAACCTAGAGGAAATGGAGAAATTTCTAGAAACACACTACCTACCCAAACTAACACAAAATGATGTTGAAAATCTGAACAGACCCATAACAACAGAAGAGATTCAAAAGGTAATATAAAAAACTCCCAACCAAAAAAAATCTCTGGCCCAGATGCTTTACTAGAGAATACTTCCAAACATTGAGAGAAGGGCTTACATCAGTACTACTCAAGCTATTTCAGAACATAGAAAAGGAAGCAATACTTCTAAATTCATTCTATGAAGCCAGCATAACCCTGATACCAAAACCAGGCAAAGACACCACAAAAAAAAAAAAAAAACCACAGACCAATATTTCTCATGAATATAGATGCAAAAATTCTGAACAAAATTCTAGCCAATAGAATCATATTAAAAAAAATACACCATGAGCAAGTAGGATTCATACCAGGTATGCAAGGATGGTTCAACATTAGAAAATCAATCAACGTAATCCACCACATAAATAAAAAGAAAGAAAAGAATCACATGATCATCTCAATCGATGTAGAAAAGGCACTCGAGAGTCCCACACCCATTCCTGATAAAAACTCTAAGTAAAATAGGTATAGAAGAAAAATTTCTCAACATAATAAAGGCTGTATATGCAAAACCAATGGCCAACATCATTCTTGATGGAGACAGGCTGAAAACATTCCCCTTGAGAACAAGAACAAGACAAGGATGTCCTTAATCACTGCTCCTATTTAACATTGTATTGGAAGTCCTACCTAGAGCAGTAAGGCAAGAAACAAATAAGGGACATCCAAATTGGTAATGAAGAAGTTAAACTCTCCCTATTTGTGGAGGATATGATACCATGCCTAGAAAACACAAAAGACCCCATGAAAAAACTACTGGAACTAATAGAAAGATTCAGCAGATTAGCAGGATGCAAGATAAACACACAAAAATCAGTTGGATTCCTTAAATCTTACCAGAGATGTAAAAGATTTATACAAAGAAAACTACAGTACACTTCTGCAAGAAACCAAAAGAGACTTACATAAGTGGAAAAACATACCTTGCTCATGGATAGGAAGACTTAACATTGTAAAAATGTCTATTCTACAAAAAGCGATCTATACATTTAATGCAATTCCAATCCAAATCCCAACAACATTCTTTAATGAGATGGAGAAACAAATCATCAACTTCCTATGGAAGGGAAAGAGGCCCCGGATAAATAAGGCATTACTGAAAAAGAAGAACAAAGTGGGAGGCCTTACTTTACCTGATTTTAGAACCTATTATACCCACCACAGAAGTCAATACAGCCTGGTACATCAACAGATACATGGACCAATGGAACAGAATGGAGAATCCAGACATAAATCCATCCACATAGGAGCAGTTGATATTTGACAAAGGCCCCAAAACAGTTAAATGGGGAAAAGACAGCCTTTTTAACAAATGGTGCTGGCATAACTGCATATCCATCTACAAAAAAAATGAAACAAGACCCATACCTCACTCCATGCACAAAAACTAACTCAAAATGGATCAAAGACCTAAATATAAAATCTAAAATGATAAAGATCATGGAAGAAAAAATACGGACAACGTTAGGAGCCCTAAACCATGGCATAAACAGTATAGAAAACATTATAAGAACGTAGAAGAAAAACTAGATAACTGGAAGCCCTAAAAATCAAACACTTATGCTCATCCAAAGACTTCACCAAAAGAGTAAAAAGATTACCTACAGACTGGGAAAAAGTTTTTAGCTATGACATTTCTGATCAGTGCCTCATCTCTAAAATCTACATGATACTGCAAAAACTCAACTGCAAAAAGACACATAACCCAATTAAAAAATGGGTAAAAGATATGAATAGACACTTCACTAAAGAAGACCTTCTGGTAGCTAATAGATACATGAGGAAATGTTCACGATCATTAGCCATTAGAGAAATGCAGATCAAAACTACAATGAGATTTCATCTCACTCCCACAAGGCTGGCATTAATCCAAAAACACAAAAAAATAAATGCTGGAGAGGCTGTGGAGAGATTAGAACACTTCTACACTGCTGGTGGGAATGACAAATGGTACAACCACTTTGGAAGTTGATTTGGTGCTTCCTTAACAAGCTAGAAATAGAACTACCATACAATCCAGCAATCCCACTCCTCAGAATATATCCTAGAGAAATAAGAGCCTTTACATGAACAGATGTATGCACACCCATGTTTATTGCAGCACTGTTTACAATAGCAAAAAATGGAAGCAACCAAGGTGCCCATCAATGGATGAATGGATAAATAAATTATGGTATATTTACACAATGGAATACTACGCATTGATAAAGAACAGTAAGGAATCTGTGAAACATTTCATAACATGGAGGAACCTGGAAGGCATTACGCTGAGTGAAATGAGTCAGTTGCAAAAGGACAAATATTGTATAAGACCACCATTATAAGAACTTGAGAAGTAGTTTAAACAGAGAAGAAAACATTCTTTTGTGGTTACGAGAGGGGGGAGGGAGGTGGAGTGGGAGAGGGGTATTCACTAATTAGATAGTAGATAAGAACTACTTTAGGTAAAGGGAAAGACAGCACACAATACAGGGGAGGTCAGCACAACTGGACTAAACCAAAAGCAAAGAAGTTTCCTGAATAAACTGAATGCTTTGAAGGCCAGCATAGCAGGGGCAGGGGTCTGGGGACCATGGTTTCAGGGGACATCTAAGTCAATTGGCATAATAAAATCTATTAAGAAAACATTCTGCAACCCACTTTGAAGATTGGCGTCTGGGGTCTTAAATGCTAGCAAGGAGCCATCTAAGATGCATCAAATGGTTTCAGCCCACCTGGATCAAAGGAGAATGAAGAACACCAAGGACATGAGGTGATTACGAGCCTGAGACAGAAAGGGCCACATGAACCAGAGACTACATCATCCTGAGACCAAAAGAACTAGATGGTGCCCGGCTACAACCGATGACTACACTGACAGGGAACACAACAGAGAACCCCTGAGGGAGCAGGAGAGCAGTGGGATGTGGACCCCAAATTCTCATAAGACCAGACTTAATGGTCTGACTGAGACTGGAAGGACCCTGGTGGTCATGGCCCCCAGACTTTCTGTTGGCCCAGGGCAGGAACCATTCCCGAAGCCAACTCTTCAGACATGGATTGGACTGGACAATGGGTTGTTGAGGGATGCTGGTGAGGAGTGAGCTTCTTGGATCAGGTGGACACTTGAGACTGTGTTGGCATCTCCTGACTGGAGGGGAGATGAGAGGGTGGAGGGGGTTAGAAGCTGGTGGAAAGGACACGAAAAGAAAGAGTGGAGGGAGAGAGCAGGCTGTCTCATTAGGGGGAGAGTAATTGGGAGTGTGTAGCAAGGTGTATATGGGTTTTTGTGTGAGAGACTGACTTGATTTGTAAACTTTCACTTAAAGCACAATGAAAATTATTTTTTAAAAAAATCAATTGGATTCCTATACACCAATAAAGAGAACAATGAAAAGGAAATCAGGAAAACAATACCACTTATAAAAAAAAAAAAAATAGCCCCTAAAAAGATACTTGGGAATAAATCTAACCAGGGATGTAAAAGGCCTATACAAAGAAAACTACAAAACACTACTGCAAGAAACCAAAAGAGATCTACATAAATGGAAAAACATATCATTCTCATGGATAGGTAGTCTCAATCTTGTGAAAACGACAATTCTACCCAAAGCAATTTACAAATACAATGCAATACAGATCAAAATACCAACAACATTCTTTAAAGAGATAGAAAAAATTATCATTAACTTTATATGGAAAGGGAAGAAGCCCTGGATAAGTACTACTGAAGAAGAATAAAGTAGGAGGACTCGCACTACCTGACCTCAGAACCCACTATACAGCTACGGTAGTCAAAACAGCCTGGTGCTGGTACAATGACAGATATATGGACCAATAGAATAGAATTGAGAACTCAGATGTAAATCCATCCACCTATGGTCTTCTGTCTTCACCAGGGGCCCAAAGTCCATCATATGGGGAAAAGACAGTCTTTTTAACAAATGGTGCTGGCAAAACTGCATGTACATTAGCAAAAAAATGAAATAGGACCCATACCTCACACCATATACAAAAACTAACTCAAAGTGGATCAAAGACCTAAATATAAAGCCCAAAACCATGAAGTTCATAGAAGAAAAAACAGAATCAATGCCAGAGGCCCTAATACACAGCATTAACAGGATACAAACCACAATCAACAACAGACAAGCTCCAGAGGATAAGCTAGATAATTGGGATCTTCTAAAAATTAAATATTTATGCTCATCGAAAGACCACCAAAAGAGTAAAAAGAGAACCAACACCCTGGGAAAAAAATTTTGGCTATTACAAATGAGACAAAGTTCTAAGCTCTAAAATCTACAAGAAAATTCAACACCTCTACAACAAAAAAGACAAATAATCCAACTAAAAAACGGGCTAAGGATATGAATAGACACTTCACCAGAGGGCACATCAAGCAGCCAACATACACATGAGGAAATGCTCACGATCTCTAGCTATTACAGAAATGCAAATCAAAACCACAATGAGATACCATCTTACCTTGGCGTTACTGTCACGAATCAATAAACCAGGAAATAACAAATGTTGGAGAGGCTTCAGGGAGGTTGGAACTCTTATGAACTGCTGGTGGGAATGCAAAATGATAAACCATTTTGGAAAATGATATGGCACTTCCTTAGAAAGCTAGAAATAGAAATACCATATGATCCAGAAACCCCACTCCTAGGAATATATCCTTCAGAAATGAGTCATCACAAAAGAATAGACATATGCACACCCATTTTCTTTGCTGCATTGCTCACAATAGCAAAAAGATGGAAACAATCTAGATGCCCACCAACAGATGAATGGATAAATAAACTGTAGTACATACACACAATGGAGTATTATGGAACAATAAAAAACAATGATGAATCTGTGAAGCATCTCATAACATGGATGAATCTGAGGGCATTATGCTGAGTAAAATAAATCAATCACAAAAGGACAAATATTGTATAAGACCACGACTGTAAAAACTCATGAAAAGGTTTACACACAAAAAGAAACAATCTTTGGTGGTTATGAGGGAGGAGAGGGTTGGGGATGGAAAAGCCTTAATAGACAATAGATAAGTGGTAACTTTGGTGAAGGATAAGACAGGATAAGCTTCTTGTCTCTCCCTACATTCCTTCCATTTCTTTCCCCTGACCACCTAGCCGCATATGGCTTTCTCTCTCCTTTTTTTTTTTTTTAAATCTAGTTTCTTATCTCTTTTTCCCTTCCTTCCATTCCTTTCTCCCACCCATCTAGCTACATATGCCATATCTGTCCCTTCATAACAGGCTGTGCCTCACCACCTGGCTAGAAAGCCACTGGCTCATGGTTTCCCCTAGTCTGCACCACTCTAGTGGCAGGCTCCCAAGGCATTTGTATTGTCTCCTGTTTCTCTCTCCTCTTTCTCTTCTTTCCTATATCCACTTAGCTCCATACATCACAACCTCCCCCCTCCCTTTTGCCTATCCGCACCGTGCTCTGAACATCACACCCCCAAGCAGCACAGGCAAGTCTACTGGAACCTGCCCTGCACTGATCCCTGGTCCTGCCCTGTTTGACCCAGTATGTGCCACAAACAACCCATCCCATCCCTTCCCATTCAGTTGGACCTGCCCTGCTGCACCATAGCTGAGTAGCTGGCCCTGCCCATTGGACAAGGTGGTGAGAAGTATCATGCCTACAAGCAAGCAAACAACAAAGAACGCATAGCCTGCCTGCTCAGATGTAACAAAATAAAGCAAAAAAGCAGCTGAACCAAACAAATCTATAATCAATAAATGAAGAAAATAACTACTGAATGTCCCAAAGACAGCAGGCAATGTAAAAACATATTTAAAAAAACAGGACAGGATGGTTCCAGTAGATGTCCAAAATAAAGCACCAGATGACTTTCCAGTAGAAAAAAAGGCACTGAAACTACCTGATAGGGAATTGAAATCTCTAATAGTCACAGGTATCCAAGAGTTGAAGGAAATAGCAGAAAAAAATAGACAAAATCATGGAAAAGACAGACAAAACAATGGAAGAATTTAGGAAAATAATACAGGAACAAAATGTCAAAATAAATGCACAACTAGAAATCATACAAAAACAGCAATGAGAAATCCAAAAGATTAAGATTTCAGAAATGGACAGTGTCATAGAAGGTCTGAGGAGCAGGTTTGAAAAAATGGAAGACAGGATCAGTGAAATTGAAGACAAATATTGGATCCAACTTTGAGGAAAAATCAGAAAAAAGAATGAAGAAAAATGAAGAAACCCTGAGAATGATGTGGAATATAAGCAAAAGTGAACATTTGTGAGTGATCGGATTTCCAGAACGGGGGAGAAAATAGAAAACACAGAGAGGATCATTGATTTGCTGACAGAAAACTTGCCTGATATGAGGAAAGGTGAAAAGCTGACCATCCAAGTTCAAAGAACCCCATATAGGATAGACCCCGAAAGAAAATCGCTAAGGCATATCTTGATCACACTCACTAAAACCAGAGACAAAGAAAAAATCCTGAGAGCACCTCGAGAAAAATGAAGAGTTACATACAAAGGGGAAACATAAGACTAAGCTCTGATTACTCAGCAGAAACCATACAGGCAAGAAGGCAATGGTATAATATATATATAACCTTGAAAGAAAAAAATTGCCAACCAAGAATAATATATCCTGCAGCACTCTCACTCAAATACAATGGTGAAATTAGGACATTTCTAGAAAAACAGAAGTTAAAAAAGGAGCATATAAAAACCAAACCAAACTTAAAATAATTATTAAAGTCCTTCGGTTTGAGAACAAACAACATCAAACCATAGCCTGAATCTAGGACACAAGATCGTACCAGCCAGATACCAACCTAGGAAATGAACTCTCAAGGATCAACCAAAACTAAAAGATTTACAACAGGAAACCAGAAAGGTTAATCCATAAAGCCAATAACGTTAGATCAATAAAAGGGAATAAATGGTGTAGGCACAGAACTTTCTAATGGAGAGGAAGGCAAGGCCATACCAAGTAATAAAAGACTGGTTCAAACTTAGCAAAATAAGGGTAAATTTCAAGGTAACCACAAAGAAAGTTAACAAACCTACTCAGCAAAACAAAGAAGGAAAACATAAAGTCTCAGTAAAGACAAAATCTACAAAAACAAAAGAAATGAAAAAAAAATCCACAAACCAAAGGAATTCAGCACAGGAGAGTAGGAGAAACAAAGAAAATGCCAGCACCACAAAAAAAGCACTAAAAAATGACAGCAATAAACGCACATCTATCAATAATTACACTGAATGTAAATGGCTTAAATGCACCTATAAAGAGACAGAAAGTGAGAGAATGGATTTAAAAAAAACCAAGACCCATTAATATGCTGTCTACAAGAGACACACCTTAGAAACAAAGAAATTAATTTATTAAAACTCAAAGGGTGGAAAAATATACCAAGCAAACAGCTACCAAAAAAGAGCAGGAGTGGCAATACTAACCTCAGATAAAATAGGCTTTAAAACAAAATCCGCCATAAAAGACAAAGAAGGGCATTATATAATGATTAAATGGATGATCCATCATGAAGATATAGCCATAATAAATATCTATACACACAATGACAGGGCTCTAAAATACATTAAAAAAATAACAACACTGAAAAGAGAAATTGGCAGTTCCACAATAATAGTAGGAGACTTTAAACACCACTCTCAGTAAAAGACAGAACATCTAGAAAGAAACTCAACAAAGATACAGAAGATCTAAAGGCCGCCATCAGCCAACTTGAACTCATAGACATATATACAACACTCCACCCAACAGCTACAAAGTATGCATTCTTTTCCAGTGCACATGGAACGTTCTCTAGAATAAGCCACAACTTAGGCCACAAAGCAACTGTCATGAATTGAATTATGTCCCCCCAAAAATGTGTGTACCAACTTAGTTAGGCCATGATTCCCAGTATTCTGTGGTTGTCCTCCATTTTGTGATTGTAATTTTATGTTAAGGAGGATTAGGGTGGGATTGTAGCACCCTTACCAGGTCACATCCCTGATCCAACATAAAGGGAGCTTACCTGGGGTGTGGCCTGCACCACCTTTTAACTTACAAGAGACAAAAGGAAAGGGAAGAAAGCAGAGAGTTGGGGACCTCATACCACCAAGAAAGAAGCACCAGGAGCAGAGCACATCCTTTGGACCTAGGGTCCCTGTGCCTAAGAAGTTCCTCGACCATGGGATGATTGAGGACAAAGACCTTCCTCCAGAGCTGACAGAGAAAGAAAGCCCTCCCCTGAAGCTGACGCCCTGAATTTGGCCTTTTAGCCTACTTTACTATGAGGGAATAAATTTCTCTTTGTTAAAGCCAACCACGTGTGGTACTTCTGTTATAGCAGTACTAGATGACTAAGACAGAATTCCTCAACAAAATCCAAAACATTAAGATAATACAAAGTATCTTCTCTGATCACAATGCCATCAAAGTAGAAATTAACAACAGGAAGAGCAAGACAAAAAAAAAAAAATCAATTACGTGGAAACTGAATAACACCTTGCTTAAAAACCACTGAGTAATAGAAGAAATCAAAGATGAGATTTAAAAATTCCTAGAATCAAACAAGAATGAAAACACATCATACCAAAACCTTTGAGACACAGCAAACACAGTGCTAAGAGGTCAATTTACAGCAATAGAGGAACACATCAAAAAAGAAGAAAGGAACAAAATCAAAACATTAGCTACACAATTCAAACAAATAGAAAGAGAACAGCAAAAGAAACCCACAATCACCAGAAGAAAGGAAATAATAAATATCAGAGCAGAAATAAATGAAATAGAGAATAGAAAAACAGTAGAAAGAATCAACAAAACCAGAAGTTGGTTCTTTGAAAGGACCAACAAAATGGACCAAAAAAAAAAAAAAAAAAAATTGACCACTGGCCAAATTGACAAAAGAAAAACAGGAGAGGATGCAAATAATGCCGATAAGAAATGAAATGGAGGACATTACTACAGACTCAGCTGAAAGAAAAAGGATCATAACAGAGTACTATGAAAAACTACACTCCAACAAATTTGAAAACCTGCAGGAAATGGACAAATTTCTAGAAACACACTACCTACCCAAACTAACACAAAATGATGTTGAAAATCTGAATAGACCCATAACAAGAGAAAACATTGAAAAGGTAATTAAAAAAAAAAAAAATCCCAACAAAAAAAAGCCCTGGCCTAGATGGCTTCACTGGAGAATTCTACAGAACATTCTGAGAAGAGCTTACACCAGCACTATTCAAACTATTTCAGAATATAGAAAAGGAAGCAATACTTCCGAAGTCATTCTACGAAACCAGCATAACCCTCATACGAAAACCAGGCAAAGACATCACTAAAAAAGAAAATTACAGATCAATATCTCCCATGAATATAGATGCAAAAATTCTCAATAAAATTCTAGCCAATAGAATTCAACATTATATCAAGAAAATAATACACTATGACCAAGTAGGATTCATACCAGGTATGCAAGGATGGCTCAGCATTAGAAAATCAATCAACATAAGCCACCACACATAAATAAAAGAATCACATGATCATCTCAATTGACACAGAAAAGGCATTTGACAAAGTCCAACACCAATTTCTGATAAAAACTCTCAATAAAATACATATAGAAGGGAATTTCCTCAAAATAATGAAGGACATCTATTCAAAACAAACAGCCAACATCATTCTGAATGGAGAGAGGCTGAGAACATTCCCCTTGAGAACATGAGCAAGACAAGGATGTCCTTCATCACCTCTCCTACTTAATGTTGTGCTGGAGGTCCTAGCTAGAGCAATAAGACACGAAAAAGGAACAAAGGGCATCCAAATTAGTAAGGAAGAAGTAAAACTGTCCCCATTTGCAGATGATATAATACATAGAAAACCCAAAAGCCTCCACAAGAAAACTACCAGATCTAATAGAAAGGTTCAGCAGAGGAGCAGGATACAAGATAAATAGAAAAATCAGTTGGATTCCTATACACCAATAAAGAGAATGACGAAAAGGAAATCAGGAAAACAATACCATGCATAATAGCCCCTAAAGAAAAATAAAATACTTAGGAGTAAATCTACCCGGGGATGTAAAAGACCTATACAAAGAAAACTACAAAACACTACTGCAAGAACCCTGGAGATCTACATAAATGGAAAAACAAACCATGCTCACAGATAGGTAGACTCAGCATTGTGAAAATGACAGCTCTACTCAAAGCGATTTACAAATACAGTGCAATGCTGATCCAAATACCACCAAAATTCTTTAAAGAGATGGAAAAACTAATCTTTAACTTTATGTGGAAAGGGAAGAGCCCCTGGATAAGTAAATCAGTATTGAAAAGAGGAATAAAGTAGGAGGACTCGTACTACCTGAAC
Source organism: Elephas maximus indicus (assembly GCF_024166365.1). Classification (NCBI taxonomy): domain Eukaryota; kingdom Metazoa; phylum Chordata; class Mammalia; order Proboscidea; family Elephantidae; genus Elephas; species Elephas maximus. The sequence goes on from NC_064840.1 coordinate 47,956,328, forward strand.
TCAGAAACTACCATATGGCTACAATAGTCAATGCAGCCTGGTACTGGAACAACGACACATACTGAACTCAGATGTAAATCCATCCACCTATGGTCACCTGACAAGGGCCCAAAGCCCATCAAATGGGGAAAAGTCAGTCTTTTTGACAAATGGTGCCCGGTTAGCAGCCAAGTGCTTAACCATTATGCTGCCTGGGCTCCTTTGGCATTATATAACTAAAAAAAAAAAAAAAAAACCCATTGCTGTGGAGTCAATTCCGACTTACAGCGACCCTGTCAAGTTGATTGATTGTATTTTTTACGTCTTCTGGATCCTTATCACTTATCTATTTATTCTACCAATTGCTGACAAAGGGTGTTAAAATCTTCAATTATTATTATAGATTTGTTTTTCTTCCCTTGGTCCTGCTAGTTTTTGCTTCATGTATTTTGAAGCTTTACTTTTAGATACATATATACTTAGAATTTTACTTTTTTGAATTACCCTTTTATCATTGTGAAATATTTCTTTTTATCTCTGGTGTTGATACATACTTTGACACTAATAAATTCACACCAGTTTTCCTTTGCTTGGTGTTTAAGTGGTATATATCTTTTCATCCTTTTCCTTTCAACTAATCTGTATGCTAATATTGATTTTCTTTTAGACACTATACGATTGGGTCCTACTTTTATAACCAGACTGACAATCTCTGCCATTTCATTGGAGGTTTAAGCTTGCCCATTGCCCATTGCCCGTTGCTATCATGCCAATTCCGACTCATAGCAACCCTATAGAGAGAGAGAACTGCCCCATAGGGTTTCCAAGGAGAACCTGGTGAATTTGGATTGCCAGCCTTCTTGGTTTACAGCCGTAACTCATATATATATATGTATATATATAAAATATATATGTATATATATATAAATATATATGTATATATATATATAAAATAATTAACCTAACATGGGGTCAGGTTTAAGTCTCCGTTTCATTATTTACTTACCGTTTGTACCATCTGCTTTTGTTTCTCTGCTCCTTCTTTCCTACCCTCTTTTAGATTATTTGAATATTTTTAGTATTCTATTTTTTTTATTCTGTTGGCTTTTAACTGTCTCTTAGTTTTTTTTTTTTAGTGTTTGCATTAGTGATTAAAATGGCTCCTTTAAACTCCTTATTTATTAATTCCAACATCTGGCTCACTTTACAGTGTGCTTCAATTGATTTTTCCCTGTTATTATGGGTCACATTTTTCTACTTCTTTACATGACTTAGACACTATAAATAATTTTTTGTAAGACGTCTGGATTATGATGTTTTCCTTCAAAGAGTGTTGAGTTTTGTTGTAACAGCTATTTTACTGTCAGCTCTCCTTAATCTTTCTGAGGTTTAATTCTATCTGGGCTTTGTTAGGACAAGAATAGAGTGCATTTTACCTTAGGGCATGGTCCTTATGCTTCAGTGTGTATGTCTCAGCTGAGTGTCCAGTATGTTAATGAGTTCTCTCTATTGTGGCTGAGCTGGAACCCCAGTGTCTTCCAGCACTGTGCAATCCTTAGAATCTTTCCACTCTAAATCAAGTAGGAGCTGCTCCACACTACGTCTTTCAGAGGTTTCATCTGCCTGGTGTGTAGCCCAGCCTTCATCCATGGATATCCACAAACCCTCACAGAGACTTCTCCTCTCTATTACATTACTCTGCAAATTCTAGCTACTTTAGCAGATCCTCAGCTCAGTGGGATTGCTGCATTCTGCGTGGGCTCCACATCCTTGTGCCTCGATTAGAAAATTACCCTAGGCAGACAAACAGAATAAAGGTAGGATTTATCTCCTATTGTTTTTCCTCTTTCAGGGATCACAGTCCTATGCTGCCAATTGTCCGATGACTAAAAAGAGTTGTCTCATATATTGTGTCCTGTTTTATATTCATTGCGCAGGAGAGCAAGTCTGATACCAATTATTCCATGATGACCAAACATAGAATTCTCTCTTTCCATTTCAGACTCTCCTACTCCAAGCTGGTGGTGTTTTTTTCCAATACAACTCCAAAAAAACTTTCCTAAGGAGGCATGGCCAAGATGGCAGAGTAGTCAGACACTCCCAGTGAACCATCTTACAAAAAGAGCTGAAAAAAAACAAGTGAAATGTTTATGTTAATGACAAAATAGGAGCCCTGAACATCAAAGGCAAACTTAGAAAATGGATTGAGCAGCAGGGGAAGGGAGAGATGGTTCAGAAGCAGAGAGGAGCTGCTGGATCTGAATCACCAGGATTCCTCAGGCACCATTCCCAGGAGTAGATGCGGTGGGCTGGTGGTAGCATATAGCTACAGTATCCTTGGGGAGAAACTGTAGCTACATAGCCTACTCACACCTCTGGAACCAGGGAAGAATGGCACTTTTGGCAAAAGCTAAGTACTTGTGTATATTTTATCATGCCCTCAGCCTCCAAGCTGGGTTCAGTGGCTGTTGATTTCCCTGGGCCTGAGATAGGTCCTGCTGGGCAACCTGAGCCATTCTTCCGGCCTTAGAGAAGGAATAAATTCACAATTGGGGGAAAAGATAATCTGCCAGCTACACTAACCAGGGGAGCTCAGGACAGAAGCAGCTCCTGTCCAGGTATAAATGGTATATGGACTTTGAATACCCTTCACCTCTGCATGGACCTGTGTGGGCCTATTTCAGGAGAATAGACCCTTGTTCACAGACTGCAACTGTTTCAGCTGTGTGGTGGATGGGTGGGTGTTTGATGTTTCACACCACTTTGCCTATTAAACAGGGTCCTCACCTACCCACATCAGGGGCTAAGGACTGGTGGCTCCACTCAGGTCACCCAGCCACCTGTGACAAGGGTCCAAGAATAACTGGTACCTCCCGCTCCTTTTACAACCAAAAGCATTGGGTACCCATGGCCCATCTGCAGAACCCACCAACCTGTGAGCTCTAGGGAACAGGGATGCATTTCCCTCACAGACACTCGGAGGACAGTTGTCAGCCCCCTGCCTTCTTCAGAGCATGATACCCTGCTGAAACCACATACTGGTACCTATGCCAATCCCCGCTGCCCTTCTAAGACAGTAGGACAGAGCCTGTACCACGCACTTGATGACCAACTACCTGGGCACCTGAGCTGAACCCATACAAGAAGAGTGAATGGACTCCTAGGCTGATATACATGAAAACAGCTCTAGCCATCTGGTGACAGGATGTTAGCACTTCAAAGGTAAACATAATCAGGCTACCTCACTCAAGCAACCTATTTGGGCATATCAAAACAAAACAAAACAAAGCAAAAAGCTAGGATACAGTAAGCAAACATAAGATACACTAACACAATAACTTATAGATGGCTTGGAGACAACAGTCAATATCAAATCACATAAAGAAGCAGATCATGATTGCTTCAACAAGCTCTGAAAGCAGGGACTAGAGGGATCGTCTGGATGAAGGTGCCTTCCTGGAATTACCAGATGCAGAATACAAAAGATTAATACACAGAACTCTTCAAGACATCAGGAACGAGATCAGGAAGGAGATCAGCAATACTCAGAACAAGCTAAGGAACACACAGATAAAGCAGTTGAAGAAATTAAAAAGGCTATTCAAGAACATAATGAAAAACTTAATAAGCTGCAAGAATCCATAGAGAGACAGCAATCAGAAATTCAGAAGATTAACAATAAAATTACAGAATTAGACAACTCAATAGAAAGTTAGAGGAGCAGAATTGAGCAAGTCAAAGGCAGAATTGGTGAGATTGAAGGTAAAGCAATCAGCACCAATATGTTTGAAGAAAAATCAGAAAAAAGAATTAAAAAAAAAATGAAGAAACCTTAAGAATCACGTGGGACTCTATCAAGAGAAATAACCTATGAGTGATTGGAGTACCAGAACAGGGAGGGATAACAGAAAATACAGAGAGAATTGGTTAAGATTTGTTGGCAGAAAACTTCCCTGATCTTGTGCAAGATGAAAAGGTATCTATTCCAAGATGCTCATTGAACTCCACATAAGGTAGAGCTTAAAAAAAAAAAGTCACCAAGACATATTATAATCAAACTTGCCAAAACCAAACATAAACAGAGAATTTTAAGAGCAGCTAGGGATAACTGAAAATTCACCTACAAAGGAGTGTCAATAAGAATAAGCTCGGACTACTCAGCAGAAACTATGCAGGCAAGAAGGCAATTGGGTAACTTATACAAAGCATTGAAGGAAAAAATTGCCAGCCAAAAATTGTATATCCAGCAAAACTGTCTCTCAAATATGAAGGTGAAACTAGGACATTTCCAAATAAACGGAAGTTTAGGGAATTTGTAAAAAACAAACCAAAACTACAAAAAATACTAAAGGGAGTTCTCTGGTTAGAAAATGAATAATATCACATATTGACCCAAGACTAGAACACTGGACAGAGCAATCAGATGTCAACCCAGATAGGGAAATCAAAAAAATAAATCAAGATTTAAAAAACTCAAAGCAGGGAAACAGCAATGTCATTATGTAAAAGAAGATACCATTAAAACAATAAATGAGGGACTAAGAAAAGTAGTCATAGATCTTTCATATGGAGGGGAAGACAAGGCAATACAAAGAAATAAAAGTTAGCTTTAAACATAGAAAAACAGTGGTAAATAGTAAGGTAACTACAAAGGAGACTAACAATTCTACTCATCAAAATAAAATACAAGAAAAAAAATAGAGACTCAGCAGAAACAAAATCAACAACAACAAATAAGAGGAAAAGACAATATATAATGATAAACTACTCAGCACAGAAAATTAAGTGGGGAAAAGAAACTGTCAACAACACACAAAAAAGACATCAAAATGACAGCACTAAAATTATACTTATCTATAATTATGCTGAACGTAAATGGACTAAATGCACCAGTAAAGAAACAGTGGCAGAATGGATTAAAAAAACACCTGTGCTGCTCACCAGAGACACACCTTAGAGACACAAACAAACTAAAACTCAAAGGATGGAAAAAAAACATATCAAGCAAACAACAATCAAAAAAGAGCAGAAGTGGCAATATTAAGTTCTAACAAAATAGACTTTAAAGTTAAATCCACCGCAAAGGATAAGGAAGGACACTATATAATGATTAAAGGGACAATGTACCAGAAGGATATAGCCATATTTAATATTTATGCACCCAATGACAGGGCTGCAAGATACATGAAACAAACTCTAACAGCACTGAAAAATGAGATAGACAGCTCCACAATTACAACAGAAGACATCAACACACCACTTTCGGTGAAGTACAGGACATCCAGAAAGAAGCTCAATAAAGACATGGAAGATCTAAATGCCACAATCAACCAAATTGACCTCATAGACATATACAGAACACTCCACCCAAGAGCAGCCAAGTATACTTTCTTTTCCAATGCAGATGGAACATTCTCTAGAATAGACCAAGTATTAGGTCATAAAGCAAGCCTTAGCAGAATACAAAAAGTTGAAATATTACAAAGCATCTTCTCTGACCATAATGCTATAAAAGTAGAAGTCAATAACACAAAAAGCAGGGAAAAGAAATCAGACACTTGGAAACTGAACAATAACCTGCTCAAAAAAGACTGGGTTATAGAAGACATTAAGGATGGAATAAAGAAAATCATAGAATCCAATGAGAAAGAAAACACTTCCTATCAGAACCTATGGGATACAGTGAAAGCAGTGCTCATATAGGTCAATTTATATCAATAAATGCACACATCCAAAAAGAAGAAAGGGCTAAAATCAAAGAATTATTCCTACAACTTGAACAAATAGAAAGAGAGCAAGAAAAGAAACCCTCAGGCACCAGAAGGAAAAAAAAAAAAAAATTAGAGCCGAACTAAATGAAATAGAAAACAGAAAAACAATTGAAAGAATTAACAAGACCAAAAGCTGGTTCTTTGAAAAAAATCAACAAAATTGATAAACCATTGGCCAAACTGACAAAAGATAAAGAGAAGAGGAAGCAAATAACCCAGACAAGAAATGAGATGGGTGATATTACAACAGACCCAACTGAAATTAAAAGAATCATATCAGATTACTATGAAAAACTATACTCAAACAAATTTGACAACCTAGAAGAAATGGATGAATTCCTAGAAACACACTACCTACCTAAATTAACACAAATGGAGGTAGAACAATTAAATAGATCCATAACAAATGAGGAGATTGTAAAGGTAATCAAAAAACTCCCAACAAAAAAAGTCCTGGCCCAGATGGCTTTAGTGCAGAGTTCCACTAAACTTTCAGAGAAGAGTTGACACCACTACTACTAAAGGTGTTTCAGAGCATAGAAAAGGATGGAATACTCCCAAACTCATTCTATGAAGCCACCATATCCCTGATACCAAAACCAGGAAAAGACACCACTAAAAAAGAAAAGTACAGACATATATCCCTCTTGAACTTAGATTTAAAAATCCTCAACAAAATTCTACCCAATAGAATTCAACAACATATCAAAAAAATAATTCACCATGACCAAATGGGATTCATACCAGGTATGCAGGGATGGTTCAACATTAGAAAAACAATTAATGTAATCCATCACATAAATAAAAGACAAGAATCACATGATTTTATCAATTGATGCAGAAAAGGCATCTGACAAAGTTTGACACCAATTCATGATAAAAATTCTCAGCAAAATAGGGATAGAAGGAAAATTCCTCAACATAATAAAGGGCATTTATACAAAGCCAATAGACAACATCATCCTAAATGGAGAGAGCCTGAAACCATTCCCCTTCAGTTTGGGAACCAGACAAGGATGCCCTTTATCACTACTCTTATTCAACATTGTGTTGGAGGTCCTAGCCAGAGCAATTAGGCTACATAAAGAAATAAAGGGCATCCAAATTGGCAAGGAAGAAGTAAAATTATCTGTTTGCGGATGACACGGTCTTACACACTGAAAACCCTAAGGAATCCTCAAGAAAACTACTGAAACTAATAGAAGAGTTCAGCAGAGTATCAGGATACAAAATAAACATATAAAAATCTGTTGGATTCCTCTATACCAACAAGGAGAATATCGAAGAGGAAATCACCAAATCAATACCATTTACAGTAGCCCCCAAGAAGGTAAAATACTTAGGAATAAATCTTATCAGAGATGTAAAAGACTTCTACAATGAAAACAACAATACACTTCAGCAAGAAACCAAAAGAGACCTACGTAAGCGGAAAAACATACCTTGCTCATGGATAGGAAGACTTAACATTATAAAAATGTCTGTTCTACAAAAAGCGATCTATAGATTTAATGCAATTCCAATCCAAATTCCAACAACATTCTTTAATGAGATAGAGAAACAAATCATCAACTTTCTATGGAAGGGGAAGAGCCCCCGGAGAAGTAAAGCATTACTGAAAAAGAAGAACAAAGTGAGAAGCCTCACTCTACCTGATTTTAGAACCTATTATACTGCCATAGTAGTCAAAACAGCCTGCTACTGGTACAACAGCAGATACATAGACCAATGGAACAGAATTGAGAATCCAGACATAAATCCATCCACATAGGAGCAGCTGATATTTGACAAAGGCCCCAAAACAGTTAAATGGGGAAAAGACACTCTTTTTAACAAATGGTGCTGGCATAACTTGATATCCATCTGCAAAAAAATGAAACAAGACCCATACCTCACTCCATGCACAAAAACTAACTCAAAATGGATCAAAGACCTAAATATAAAATCTAAAACAATAAAGATCATGGAAGAAAAAATAGAGACAATGTTAGGCTTAGGCATAAACAGTATATATAACATTACTAACAGTGCAGAAGAAAAACTAGATAACTGGGAGCTCCTAAAAATCAAACACCTATGCTCATCCAAAGACCTCATCAAAAGAGTAAAAAGATTACCTACAGACTGGGAAAAAGTTTTTAGTTATGACATTTCCAATCAGCATCTGATCTCTAAAATCTATATGATACTGCAAAAAGACAAATAACGCAGTTAAAAAAAGGGCAAAGAATATGAACAGGCACTTCACTACAGAAGACATTCAGGTAGCTAACAGATACATGAGGAAATGTTCATGATCATTAGCCATTAGAGAAATGCAAATCAAAACTACAGTGAGATTCCATCTCACTCCAACAAGGCTGGCATTAATCCTAAAAACACAAAACAATAAATGATGGAGAGGTTGTGGAGAGACTGGAACACTTATACACTGCTGGTGGGAATATAAAATGGTACAACCACTTTGGAAATTGATTTGGCACTTCCTTAAAAAGCTAGAAGTAGAACTACTGTACAATCTAGCAATCCCAATCCTTGGAATATATCCTAGAGAAATAAGAGACTTTACATGAACAGATATATGCATACCCATGTTCATTGCAGCACTGTTTACAATAGCAAAAAGACGGAAGCAACCAAGATGCCCATCAAGAGATGAATGGATAAATAAATTATGGTATATATTCACACAGTGGAATATTATGCATCGATAAAAAACAATGATGAATCCGTGAAACATATCATAACATGGAGGAATCTGGAAGGCATTATGCTGAGTGAAATTAGTCAGTTGCAAAAGGACAAATATTGTATGAGACCACTATTACAAGAACTAGAAAAATAGTTTAAACAGAGAAGAAAATATTCTTTGATGGTTTCAAGTGGGGAGGGAGGGAGGGAGGGAGAGGGGTTTTCACTAATTAGATAGTGGATAAGAACTATTTTAGGTGAAGGGAAAGACAACACACAGTATAGACGAGGTCAGCACAACTAGACTAAACCAAAAGCAAAGAAGTTTCCTGAATAAACTGAACTCTTCAAAGGCCAGCATAGCAGGGGTGGGGGTTTGAGAACCATGGTTTCAGGGGACATCTAAGTCAATTGGCATAATAAAATCTATTAAGAAAACTTTCTGCATCCCACTTTGGAGAGTGGCGTCTGGGGTCTTAAAAGCTAGCAAGCAGCCATCTAAGATGCATCAATTGGTCTCAACCCACCTGGAACAAAGGAGAATGAAGAACACCAAAGACACAAGGTAATTATGAGCGCAAGAGACAGAAAGAGCCACATAAACCAGAAACTACATCAGCCAGAGACCTGAAGAACTAGATGGTGCCCAGCTACAACCGATTACTGCTCTGACAGGAAACACAACAGAGAATCCCTGAGGGAGCGGGAGAGCGGTGGGATGCAGACCTCAAATTCTTGTAAAAAGACCAGACTTAATGGTATGACTGAGACCAGAAGGACCCCGGAGGTCATGGTCCCCAGACCTTCTGTTAGCCCAAGACAGGAACCATTCTCAAAGCCAACTCTTCAGACAGGAATTGGACTGGACTATGGGATAGAAAATGATACTGTGAAGAGTGAGCTTCTTGGATGAAGTAAATGCATGAGACTATGTGGGAAGCTCCTGTCTGGAGAGGAGAGGAGATGGCAGAGGGGGTTAGAAACTGGCGGAATGGACACGAAAATAGAGTGGAGGGAAGAAGTGTGCTGTCTAGGGGTATTATAAAAAAAAAAAAAATTTTTTTTTTTATAATAGCAAGGTGTATATAAATTTTTGTACAAAAGACTAACTTGATTTGTAAACTTTCACTTAAAGCACAATAAAAATTAAAAAAAAAAAAACTTTCCTAAGAATTTGATAGGAGTTCACTAAATGCTCCCAAAGCCACAACCATAATTCTTTTTGAGTGAGGTCCTTCTCTACTTTGGACTATGTATAGGACATTGCCCTTATGAGTCTCAGAAGTCCTTTGTCAAGATGAGAGAGAGGTTCTTCTAGGCACCACTTTAAGTTGTTCTAAAGTCTTAAGAAGCTATTTATAGCCACATCTTTAATTTCATCTTTGTCTTGAGGTTATTTCCCTTCTTAAGAATCTTTACTTCAGAGAGACTAGGTGTCATAGATTGAATCATGTCCCCCAAAAAACGTTTGTATCAACTTGGTTAGGCCATGATTCCCAGTATTGTGTGGTTGTCCTCCATTTTGTGATTGTAATTTTATATTAAAGAGGATTAGGGTGGGGTTGTAACAGTACCCTTACCCAGGTATCATCCCTGATCAAATGTAAAGAGAGTTTCCCTGGGGTGTGGCCTGCACCACCTTTTATCTGTCAAGAGATAAAAGGAAAGGGAAGCAAGCAGAGAGTTGGGGACTTCATACCACCAAGAAAGCAGCACCAGGAGCAGAGAGCTTCCTTTGGGCCTGGGGTCCCTGCGCCTGAGAAGCTCCTCAACCATGTGAAGACTGAGGACAAGGACCTTCTTCCAGAGCTGACAGAGAGAGAAAGACTTCCCCTGGAGCTGATGCCTTTAATTTGGATTTTTAGCCTACTTTACTGTAAGGAAATAAATTTTCCTTTGTTAAAGCCATCCACTTGTGTTATTTCTGTTACAGCAGCACTAGATGACTAAGACACTAGGTATAGAAAATGGTTTTGTTTTCCAAGTTAGCTTGTCTTGAGCCTAACGTGTGTCTTCTCAATTCTCCTTGCTAACTAAACAGTTCTTTCTTTAATTCATTCTTCTCTTCAGGTACCCTATCATATACAGCTAAAAAAAAGATAGATACTTTTGACATTCTGTCTGGAAATATCCTTATTCACACCCACAAGTTAATTAAATAGATTTTCTAGCATCTAAATTGTTGCAGATAACAATTTTGCCAGTTGTTCCAACCATTATATAACTTGGGCCTTCCTTTCTCCAGGCTCCAAAGGAACTTTCCTCTATTAGTCTTCACTGCATTTCTTCCCACACTCTTCCAGCCTCTATCTGCCGCCCGGTTCTAAAATCAATGCCACATGTTTTAGATATTTGTTACAGGGCACCCTATTTCCCCGGTAGCAATTTCTCTTTCATTTAGCCTTTGCAGTATACTAAACCAACCCAAAATTTCATAGCATAAAACAGTGATGATTTATTATTTCTCACAATCCCGTGGCTTGTTTGAGCATCTCCTTTGTTGTTTTTGTCTGGTATCATTCATGAGTCTAGATTCAGCTAGAGGGTTAACTGGGCTGGAAGGCTCAAGATGTCCTCATTCGCATGTAAAGGAGTTGATTCTCCTCCAAGTAGCTTCTCCTCCTCCAGTAGGCTAGACCAGCTTTTTCAGGCCTAGGCTCTAGAACTTGCAAAACATCATTGCTGCCACATTCCCTTTGTCAAAACAAGACATAAGACCAGCCTTTATTCAAAGGAGTAAGTAATAGATTCCACCTCTGTATGTGAGGAACAGCTAAGTCACATTGTAAAAGGGTGGGTATATTAGGAAGGAAGGAAATTGTGGCCATTAAGTCATTCACCAAATTTTTGAAAAACAATTTTTAATTTTGATGAACTCTAATTTATCAATTTTTCCTTTGTGGTTAGTGCTTTTTGTGTCATGTAGAAAAAAAGATTAGAATGATATAGTCTTCTTTTTTTTTTTTAGAAGTTTTATAGGTATAACTTTTATGTTTAGGTTTATGAAGCACCTCCAATTAATTTCTGTGTATTGTGTGAAGTAAAGGTCAAAGTTGAACTTTTTTCCACGTGACTATCCAATTGATTGAACACAATTTGTTGAAAAGACTGTTCTTTCCTCACTGAATTAACTTGAAAAATTTGTCAGAAATCAATTGCCTGAACGTGTGCGAACCTATTTCTAGACTCTCTACTTAGTTCCATTGATCTTTTTATCTCTCCTCATGCCAATACCATCCAGTCTTGTTACTAAGTCTTAAAACTAGGTGGTGTAAGTTCTCCAACTTCATTCTTTTTTGGCTTGTCTAGATCTTTTACATTTCCATATAAATTTTAAATTTGCATTGCCTACTTATACATAAAAACACGGTTGAGATTTTGATTGGATTTGTGCTAAATCTATAGATCAATTTGAAGAGACTCGATGCTGTCAAAATACTGAATCTTCCAATCCATGAATGTGGTGTACCACTCCATTCCTTTAGGTCTCATTTTGTTTCTCTCTGTACATTTTTGTAGTGTCCAATGTGGCCATCTTGCATGCTTTTTTAAAATTCATTCCTGAATAATTTTTCATCTATTGAAAGTGATTTTTGTATGTTTCATATTCCAATTGTTGGTACTATATAATAAGGCAATTGAATTTGTATCCTGAATCTTGCTAAGCTTACTTATTATGTTAGTTTTTATGTATCTTTCTTAGGATTTTTTACACAGTTTATTTTCTTCACAAAGACAATTTTACTTTTTCCTTTCCAATCTGCATTCTATTTATTTTTTTATTTCATGTCTTAATATGTTGGCTAGGACCTCCAGAACAATGTTGAATAGAAGAGGTGAGATCATACATCCTGGCCATGTTTCCAATCTGAGGGGGAAAACATGCAAAACCTCATCTTTAATTACGATGATAGCTACAGGTTTTTCATTGATGCCCTTTATCAAATTGAGGAAATTTTCTTCCCTTTCTAGTTTGCTGAGAGTATTATCATGGATGAGTGCTATTCTGCATCAATTGATATGATTATATAATTTTTCTCCTATATTCTGCTAATATGGTAAATTGCATCAATAGATTTTTTAAAAAGTTGAACCAAAGTTACATTTCTGGGATAATTCTTACTTCATCATAATGTCATATCTTTTTTACATATTGATAGATTTGATTTGCTAGCAGTTTGTTCAGGATATTTCTACCTTGGAGCATATTATTCTGTAACATTCCTTTTTTGTGTCTTATTTGGATTTGATGTTAGGGTAATGCTGAACTCAATAAAAGAGTTGGAAGTTATTTTCTCCTTCTCTGGTTTCAGAAAGAGCTTATTAAGACTGGTATAATTTCCTCAAGTATTTGATAGAATTTACCAATGAAATCATTGCTCTGTAGTTTTCTTTGTGGAAAATTCTATTTTTAAGGAATTTTCCCATTTCATCTAAGTTGTCAAATTTTTTGACATAAAGTTGTATGAAGAGTCACTTAGCTATCCTTTTGATGTCTGTAAAATCACTAGCGCTATTCCCTTTTTATTCCTGGGTTTTTTTTTTTTTTTCTCTTCATTTCAATCAGTCTAGCTAAAATTTGCCTACTTTATTAATCTCTTCACAAAGCCAATTTTTGGCTTTGTTTATTTTCTCTATTTTAAAAAAATCGATAGACTTTATTTTTAGAGCATTTTAAGTTTACAGAAAAATTGAACAGAAAGTACAGTTTCCTATATACCCCCTTCCCTGGATGAGTTCCTCCATTGTTAACATCTTGTGTTTGTGTGGTATATTTATTACAGTTGATGAACAAATAGTGATGCCTTGTGTTTAGCTAAGTCCATAGTCTACCTTAGACTTCACTCTTCATGTTGTGTAGTTCTATGGGTTTTAACAAATACATAAGGTCAGTTTTTTGTTGTTGTTGTGTTCTATTCTCATTATTGAGTTTTGTAAGTTTTTTTTTTTAATATATATATGCTAGATACAAGACCTAGATCAGATATGTGTTTTGAAAATATTTTCTCCCTGTCTGTGACTTTTCTTTCCATTCTTTTGAAAGTATCTTTTACAGAGCAGTTTTTAATTTTAATGAAGTCAAATTTATCGATTTTTCTTTCATAGATCATACTTGTGATGTATCTAAAAAGTCGTCACCAACCCAAAGTCACCTAGATTTCTCATGCTATTTTCTAGAAGTTTTATAGTTTTGATTATTACATTTATGTCTATGATCCATTTAGAGTTAATTTTTGTGAAAGACATAAGGTCTATGCTTAGATTCATCTTTTTTTCATGTGGGTGATTAGTTGTTTCAGTACCATTTGTTGAAAAGACTGCGCTTATGCCTTTGCTCCGTTGTCAAAGAGCAGTTGACTATATTTGTGTGAGCCTGTTTCTGGGCTCTCTATTCTGTTCCATTGATCTATTTCTTCTTTTGCCAGTACCACAGTGTCTTGATTACTCTAGCTTTACAGTAAGTCTTGAAGTTGGGTAGCTTTAGTCTTTGGACTTTGTTCTTCTTCAATATTGTATTGGCTATTCTGGATCTTTTGCCTTTCCATATAAACCTTAGAATCAGTTTATCAATATCCACAAACTTAGTGAGATTTTGATTAGGATTGAGTTGAATTTATAGATCAAGTTGGGAAGAACTGACATCTTAACAATATTAAATCTTCATGTCCACGAACATAGAATATCTCTCCAATTTATTTAGATCTTGTTTAAATTCTCTCTTCAGAATTTTTTAGTTTTCTTCATATTGTACATATTTGGTTAGATTTAGACCCAAGTAGTTCATTTTTTTCCCATCATAATGATATCTGCCCTTCCCTTAATTATTTTACTTCTACTTTTTGGGGGTTTAATTTGCTTTTTTTTTTATCTAGCTTCTCATTGTGAAAGCTTAGATAATTGATTTTATCTTATTCTTTATTTCTAATATAAGCATCAAAAGCTATATATTTCCAAGAATTTGTTTAATTCCATTCTTCAAATTTTGATATGTTTTCATTTTTATTCAGTTCAAAATATTTTACAATATTTCTTTTAATTTCTTCTTTTAAATATAGGTTTTTAAAAAGTGATGTTTCATTTCTAAGCATTTGTGAATTTTCTAGATAGCTTACTATTATGGGTTTCTAACTTAATTCTATGTTCCAAAATATGCTCTGATTTTAAACCTTCAAAATATATTAGACTTTTTATGGCCCAGCATATGTTCTATTATTTAAGGTTTCATGTGCTCCTGAGAAGAGTGTGTATTATGTGGTTATTGGATATAGTGATTTATAAATGTCAATTAGGTAAAGATGATTGATAATGTTGTTCAATTCTCCTATACTTTTACTGCTGTTTTTCTACTTATTCTAGCATACTGAAAAGAGAGGTATTAATATAGCTAACTGTGGCTGTAGATTTGTCTATTTTTCCCTTTAGTTCTGTCAATTTTTGTTTTATATATTTTGAATTTTTTTTAGGTGTATGCATACTAAGATTTTTATGTCTTTTATCTGTGTCTTATATACTTTGGACATGTTGTCAGGAGGGATCAGTCCCTGGAGAAGGACATCATGCCTGGCAGAGTACAGGGTCAGTGGAAAAGAGGAAGACCCTCAACGAGGTGGATTGACACAGTGGCTGCAGCAATGAGCTCAAGCATAACAACAATTGTAAGGATGGCTCAGGACCAGGCAGTGTTTCGTTCTGTTGTGCATAGGGTCGCTCTGAGTTGGAACAGACTCGACGGCACCTAACAACAATAACGTCTACGGTAAGAATTTAATAAATTAAACAATATTATAATTTGACAAAATGTAAGGGTAATCATGTTACTTTTTAAACATTATAGAAGTGAACATGACATTATACGAACACAATGATTTTAAAAGTGGTGCAGTGGTTAAGAGCTTGGCTACTAACTAAAAGGCCTGCAGTTTGAATCCAACCGCACTCCACAGAAACCATATGGGGCAATTCTACCCTGTCCTATAGAGTAGCTATAAGTCAGAATCGACTCAATGGCAACTAACAACAACAATTTCACTTCAGCCTGAAAAATTTCCTTTAGCATTTTTTTAGTGTGGCTCTGCATCGTTCAGCACTCTAAAGATATGGCTCCACTGTCTTTTTTGATAAGTCAGCTGTCATTGCTCCCCTATGTGTAAAGTGTCTCTTTTCTCTGGTTGACTTTAAGATTTTCTCTTTATCTTTGGTTTTCAGTTAATTGACTATGATGTGCCTACCTGTGATTTGCTTTGTATTTATCCTGCTTTTGATTCACTTAACGTCCTGGATTTGTGGCAACATTTTAATTCAAATTTGGAAAGGTTTTGGCTAATATTACTTCAATTGCTTTTTCCACCCTCTTCTCCCCCTCTTCTTCTGGGACTTCAAATATACATTTTTGGTTGCATGATGTTGTCTCACATTCACTGAGTCGTCATTCTTTTCTCTTTTTTCTCTCTGTGCTTTAGTTTGGATGATTTTTATTAATCTTTCCTCAAGTTTATTGTCTTTCTTCTGTTTTGGCCAATCTATTAATCTCACTCAATGAATTTTGTATTTCAGATACTTTCTTTCTCAATTCCAGGATTTCCATTTGGTCCTTTCCTACTGTTTCTGGATCTCTCCATAAATTTCCCCATCTCCTCACTCATTTAATCCTTGTGTTTCTGTGGATTCTTTAACATATGCCTTTAATATAAAAGACAACTTTTTTTTACTTTTTAAGTTGTTTAAAATACAATTTATTATTTAAAGGAAATATTAACAATATACTATGGGGTTTATGAAGTTTGGAGGAGAAAAATATATTACGACACTATCAAAAAGAGTATTAACATATTTAATAGCTATTTTAAAGACCTTGTCTGACAATTTCAACACCCGGGTTGGGGGTTTGTTAATGTTCATTGATTTTCTCTTAATAAGTGTCACGTTCCTCTGTTCCTTTGCCTGTCTCACAACTTTTTATTGCATGTTGGATATTGGGTCTTAAAAAGAAGAGTAGACTGCTTGCTTCAGCAGCACGTATACTGAAATTGGAATAACACAGAAAAGATTGGCTTGGCCTCTGCACAAGGGCGACGTTCATATCCGTGATGCAGTCCATATTTTTAAAATAATTTAAAAATACAAAACAAGAAGAATAGTAGAGGAGCTCTGGTGGCATAGTGGTTAAGAACTATGGCTGCTAAACAAAAGGTTGATAGTTCAAATCCACCAGCTGCTCCTTGAAAACCCTATGGGGCAGTTCTACTCTGTCCTATAGGGTCTCTATGAGTCGAAGCTGACTTGATGGCAATGGGCTTGGCTTGGTTTTGGTTTAGAGGCTGAGGAAAGAGAGTGTGTCCTTTCATCTCTTGTGCAACTTGAATGAGGGGCTGATCAGTTTGACCCAATCAGAGGTTGAACTCTTTTGGGAGAAAGTTACAGATTTAATCCTTCTAGCAGGGTATTGGAATATAAGCATGGGGGATCTAAAGAGTTTGTTCTTTGTTTTTCAGCCCAGCCCTAACTTCATGTATTCTCACAGAGCTAAAATCTTTGAGTTCATCAGAAAATGAATTGGAAGGGTGTTTTGTTGTAGCTTTGATTAGATTCAGTTAACTTCTGCCTTCAAATACTCTGAAGCAGAGCTCAGGTCGTCTCTTTCTTCAGGAAATTCCAGGGGCCAAACACCGTAAGACTACAGAACTCAAAACAGAGAGATGGTAAATTTACAAGACCATGAGACTTTGAAACTACCAATCTTCATGACCTCAAATTTGCAAAACTTCAAGACAGCAAAAGCGTGATATCATAAGACTTTAAGACTGGTGACCACGTGAAGTCATGAGGTTTTGGGATCAGAATTTAAAAACTGTGAGACCATTGAATCTTGATAGCTCTTTCTGCTTTTTAGTTTCTTTTGCAGCCTCTTTTTACTTGATAAAATGAGTGAATTATTTGGCAGAAAGGATTATTTCTAAATTGGGGCTCATCCAGATGCAAATCTGATATCAGCCACCAAGTCTGTCAAATTTGGCAGGTTTTTCCTTGACCAACCAAAGACTGTCCTCTGCTAGCCTTACTTCTCTGCCCACCATACCCCCAACATCAGCTTCTAGTCCCAGGTGTAAAACGTGGTCCATCCTTTGCTCACCTAGGAAGAGCTCACCCCTCTATACTTGCATCTTTTTTGGTTTCTTTATGTCTAAAGCTCTTTCATGGCATTTAAATAGAAGTATGATTTTTGTTTTATCTAGTAATTTCTTGTTGTTTTAACAGGAGTAAAGTCTTTCACATGCTTCTACATGGTAACCAAAAGCAGAACCCTGGACATTCTTTTCAATATTTTTATTCATGGCTGCACATTTTATGCCTTTGTGGATTTTTTTTTTTTTAAGTATAAAAGTTCAAGCTTGATAATATTATGCTTGGGATATTATACACACACATATATATATGTATACACATAAATACAAACACACACACACACTTTGTGTTATTGTTAGGTACTGTTGGGTCAATTCCAACTCATAGAGACTCTATGTACAACAAAACAGAATGCTGCCTAGTCCCGTGCCATACTCATAATTGTTGCTATGTTTGAGCCCATTCTTGCAGCCACTATGTCAATCCATCTTGTTGATTCACACATACACACACACATATATAAAAACATTAAAAAAAAATCAAACCCAGTGCTGTCGAGTCGATTCCAACTCATAGCGACCCTATAGGACAGAGTAGAACTGCCCTATAGAGTTTCCAAGGAGCACCTGGTGGATTCGAACTGCCGGCCCTTTGGTTAGCAGCCGTAGCAATTAACCACTATGCCTCTAGGGTTTTCCATATAAAAACATACGGATGTATACAGACAGAGAGAGAGAAAGGGAGAGACAGAGACCTTTCTGCAGCACCCTAAACAATGCTTGCTTTTCTTCTTTCAAGGAATTCTAGTTGCTGAGAAGTAGCAGTAAAGGACTGGCTCTTGAGGTAGTTTCCCCCCAAAAAGTAATTCCTAAAAAAGTATTGAGCAAAGCAGTGCCATTGAAGTAAGTACTTGACTTCTCAAGAAAAGTACACTGAAGAACAAAGCCAACAACAATGCATAAATGCTGCTACATTTGGGGGAAAAAAAAGTCTTAGGGCTTTCTAGTAACTCCTTGTTACTTGTAATGGCCTAGTCTAATTTTACAAAGAGAAGATAACTCTGGATGTGGCCATGAGAATTGGTAGGCATGAGAAGACCCTGGAGGTAATGAATTGAGAGATTCAAACGTTTCCTTAATCTAGTTTAGAGGTGGGTACTGTCCTTTCTCAGACACAAATCAGAGCAGTGTTTTTCTTTTTTGAAGGGGAGTTGTCCTACTGCAATATCTATCAAAGGGCACGATGAAATCACTTAATGGGACAAATCTAGGTAGGAAACCAGAACTGAGTAGGTAAAGGGAGTGCAGGCTTAAGATGTCAAGTTCAAATAAGATCAGTTAAACTAACTAGCCAGGTGCTGTCAAGTTAACTCCAATTCATGGTGCCCTGATGTGTGTCAGAATAGACCTATAGTCCATAGGATTTTCAGTGGTTGATTTTTCAGAAGTAGATCAACAGTCCTTTCTTCTGAGGCACCTCTAGGTGGACTCGAACCTTCACGTTAACCATTTGCACCACCCACGACTCCCAAAGAGCAACTAATAGAACCAGATCCAACCCAAGACAAGATCTACTAGAAAAAGACAAGGAAACAGGAGAAGACATACAATCCAATTAAAAAATGGGCCAAGGACTTGAACAGACATTTCATCAAAGAAGATATTAAAATGGCCAACAAGAACTTGAAAAGCTGGTTAACATCATTAGTCTCTAGGGAGATGCAAATCAAACCACAATGAGATACCACTTCACCCCCATTAGAATGGCAATGATCAAAAAAATGAAAACAATAGGTGTTAGGTTGTGGAGAAACTGAAAACCTCATCCATGGCTAATGGGAAGGTAAAATGGTATACCCACTGTGGAAAACATTTTGGCAATTCCTCAAAAAGTTGAAAATAGAACTACCATATTACCCAGCAATCCCAATCCTAGGAGTATACCCAGAAAAGGTGAAAGCAAGAATGCAAATAGAACCTGCAATATTCTATTTGCACTATTCACAATAGCCAAACAGTGGCAGTAACCTAAATGTCCATCAACAGAAGAATGGCTAAACAAAATGCGGTACATACATACAATGGAATGTTACTCAGCCATAATGAGAAATAAAGTCTTGATGCATGCCAGAACATGAATGAGCCTTGAAAACAGCATATTGAGTGAAATAAAGTCAGTCACAAAAGGGCAAATGCTGTACAATCTCACTTATATGAGATAAGCAAATATATAGAAACCAGATTATTAGTGGTTACCAGAGGTGGGAGGCAAGAGGGATGGGAAGTTTTTGCTCTGGTCCTAGAGATCGGTCCTTCAGATCAAACATTCTAGACCCAACGTCTCACCCTGTGAGCTAGATTATTGGCAATTTATTTATCAGCAGTCTTGATGTATAGTGTATGGGGGTGGAGCTGGAGTAAACCACAAGCAAACCCGTTGCTTGCTGGTGAGTCAATTCTGACTGATAGTGACCCTATAGGACAGAGTAGAGCTGCCCCATGGGGTTTCCAAGGAGCACCTGGTGGATTCAAACTGCTGACCTCTCAGTTTGCAGCCCACCACCTCTTAACCGCTGCGCCACCAGGGCTCCAGAGGTTGATAGAGGGAGAATAATATTTACTGAGTGATAGCCAAACGCTATGCACTAAGAGAGCAATGACTATTTGAAAATTACCATAATGCTTGCCTAGTTTAGTTTATCTTCCCTTTGCATTCTGGCAAAAAAGTAGAAAAAAAGGGAAGAAATTACAGGTGCTTTATAAATATTGGAACAGGACAAAGGAAGCTAGGGAGAAGGACTCTAATTTCTTTAAGACATCAGTAATTTATAAAATTTTTGAAATTTAGCATCTTCCAGGTTGATCAGTCAGTTCATCAGGAACAAAGATATTTTGAACTTCCAAATGTTCATTGAGAGTCCTTCCTATAGCCCTGGGTGGGCATTCTTTGTATTCTGAGCTTTCCCACCATATCCCTTATTTCTTGACTAGTGGAATTTGAACTGGTAACATAAAACCCAGGGAAAGGAACTAGTTTTTAATATCCAAACCACCAAATCTAATCTGGATTTGTGAGCCTCTGAGGCTTCATAAAAGGGAAGGATAACGTCAGCTTAGGCTTTACCTCAAACCATGAGATGTTTAAATTCTGATTTATGATCTAGGCTGGACTAGCATAAGCTATTAAAAAGTCTCAAGTTCCATCACTTTTTTTTTTTTAATGTAAAGTAAAAGGACTGAACTTGCTCAGTTCCTTCCTGTTGGGTTAGTGGACTCCATTATGGAGCTATTCTCATATTTGTATCCGTTGGCCAAATGATCCCAGCCAGCCTCCTCCTACTCTCTAGAAGTCATCTTTAGTCCCAGTAAGGGGCATAGCAGGATTATGCTTCCCTAGACCCCACGTTTTAGAAGTCCCAAACTGGCCCTCCCCCTGCTGTTCTCCTCCCCAAAAGAGTGAGGAACAGGCCAGGGGAGCATGTCCCCCTGGAGTTCATGCCCTTTCCTCTAGACCACACTCCATGGGAGCTTAGAATTTCTTGCCCAGTGGCCTGTCATCTTACCTGCTGATCTTGGGATTTGCCAGCCTCCACAGCCCATGAGCCAGCAGCCTGCCATCTAACCTGCCAATCTTGGGCTCATCGGCCCCTGAACATATGTGAGTCAGGAGAAGCCTGGAGCCTGATGCCTAACCCACAGACCTGGGACTTGCCAGCCTCTATAACTGCGTGAGCCATTTCCTTGAAATGAATCTCTCTTTCTCTCCCTCTTTCCTTCTCTCTCTGTCTCTCTCTCACTAGTTTTACTTCTCTAGAGAACCCAGCCTAAGACAGGTACTATAAGCACATTATTTAGATATCTGAAAGCACATACTTTAAAAAACAAAACAAACTCAGAGTTGAAAGTGGTTTCACCTGGGAAATACAACATCAGAGATAGTAGGGAGAGGGGCATGAGACTATGTGTCACATAATAAGCTTATTAGAATGAACACATATAACTTTGATAAAAACAAAAACTGTGTTTTTTTTTTTAAACCTGATATACATTTTTTTAGATTTGGGGACCTTTAAGGACCCCTTTCTCAGAGGTCAGAGTCTGGAGTATTGGCTGCACCAAGATCAGTAAGTATTTACCTTCCTAGTTTATTTCCCTCATCTAGCTTCCTGGACTCTTTCCCAGGCTGATATCTAGGCTCTATTCTGGTATTTCACTGAAGGGCACTGGGCCTGCAGAGAGACCCAAAGTGCCAGAGGGCCAGTAAAGTCTCTGTCTTCAGTGTTCGGGGGATGCTGAAAAGTATACCGTGCCAGGACCTCCCAAGACTAAAGCCAGAGGTCATAGCGTGTTTGGAGAGGGGAGGCAAAAGTGGGGATCTCACTTATCTTGTCCCTTCAGATGGTAGTTTATCCTTCCACCTCTTCCTCCTGCCATCTTCCCATCATAAGGTGCCACACTGGGAAGGAGCTATATTTGACAGGGGATTGAGAAGTTCAGCCCATAGAATCTTTTTGAAAGCTCCTGTCTCCAATTCTGTCTTTACCTGTGACATTATGTAACTCCTAAGACATGGAAGACAATCTGCATCAATATAATCTCCTAAGATTCTGCCTTACCAATGGTAATCTATGTTTGAATCTTAGGAACCCAATGACCTGGGGGTTACAGCTTTAGAGAGAAATGGGCCCTAGTTTAATAACACCCATTCTCTTCAGATGCTATAGATCAGCACAGTTCAATAAAACTTCCTGTGCTGATGGAAAGATTTTATATCTGCGCTGTGTAATATAGTAGCTGCAATATGGTAACTGAATTTTTAATTTAAAGTAATTCAAGTAGCCACATTGAGGCTGGTTTTTACCGTGTTGGACAGTGTAGCTGTAGACAGACTCTCTATTCAATTGTGGAGTCAGCATTTGCCCCCAGGGAATTTTTTGAGTATCTGTTAGGTACCAGCCCCTGCACCAGGCTCTGCAGGAGGCACATGAGAGAGAGGGTTTATTGCATGCTCCATGCCCAGAAAAGTTTCACTTCTCCCTTGGGAGGAGAGATTGAGATGAAAAAATTTAAAGCAGAAGTGGTGGGCAAAGAGTTTGTACACCTTGTTAGTCTTGTCTGCCAAATGGGGGTATGTTCTGAAGGGCAGGACTCAGCTCATGCCCAGGCTGAGTGTCCAGTGGTTGTGTAATAGAGACAGCTGTGCTAATGGGGACTCAGTTTTTAGCTGGGTACCAGCTTAGCACAGTTGGGGCAGCTCAGCGTGGCTGAGGGCGGAGAAGATAGGAGCTCTATGGTTCAGCTCTAGGAAGGTGACCGCTTGTCCTGTCTCAAGAAGAGGAGGCAGAGCCTGTGGAGATACTGAGTACTCCTCAGAAAAACCCTAGGACTCCACCCTCCACCCCATTCAGCAGCACCAGTCCTGGCCAGCATCCAGAATGGGTAGTAACATCCGAACTTATCTCCTCTCTGTGACCCTCTCTGGAGGTGATGATCCATTTTTAAAACTGATTTTAAAAGATCTTTGTTGGACCCATTCATGATAAAAACTCTCAGCAAAATAGGAATAGAAGGAAAATCCCTCAACATAATAAAGGGCATTTATACGAAGACAACAGTCAACATCATTCTAAATGGAGAGAGTCTGAAAGCATTCCCCTTGAGATCAGGAACCAGACAAGGATGCCCTTTATCACCACTCTTATTCAACATTGTGTTGGAGGTCCTAGCCAGAGCAATTAGGCTAGATAAAGAAATAAAGGGCATTCAAACTGGCAAGGAAGAAGTAAAACTATATTTGCGGATGATATGATCTTGTACATAGAAAACCCCCAAAGTATTCACAAGAAAACTACTGGAACTAATAGAAGATTTCAGCAGAGTATCAGGATACAAGATAAACATACAAAAATCAGTTGGATTCCTCTACACCAACAAAAAAGAACATTGAAGAGGAAATCACCAAATCGATACCATTTACAGTAGCCCCCAAGAAGATAAAATACTTACCAGAGATGTAAAAGACCTATACAAAGAAAACTAGCAGACACTACTACAAGAAACCAAAAGAGACCTACATAAGTGGAAAAACACACCGTGCTCATGGATAGGAAGACTCAACATTGCCAAATGTCTGTTCTACCCGAAGTGATTTACAGAAACAATGCAATCTCAATCCAAATTCCAATGGTATTTTTTAATTAGATGGATAAACAAATCACCACCTTCGTACAGAAGGGGAAGAGGCCCCAGATAGGTAAAGCATTACTGAAAAAGAAGAACAAAGTGCTCCGGAGGCCTCACACTACCTGACTTTAAACCTATTACACCACCACAGTAGACAAATCAGCCTGATACTGGTACAACAATAGATACATAGACCAATGGAACAGAACTGAATCCAGACATAAATTCATCCACGTATGAGCAGCTGACATTTGACAAAGGCCCAAAGTCTGTTAAATGGGGGAGAAGACAGTCTCTTTAACAAATGGTGCTGGAATAACTGGATATCCATCTGCAAAAAAATGAAACAAGACCCATACCTCACACCATGCACAAAAACTAACTCAAAATGGATCAAAGACCTACATATAAAATCTAAAATGATAAAGATCATGGAAGAAAAGATAGGCACAACGCTGGGAGTCCTAATACCTGGCATAAAAAGTATACAAAACATTACTAACAATGCACAAACTCCAGAAAAGAAAGTGGATAACTGGGAGCTCCTACAAACCAAACACTTATGCTCATCTAAAAACTTCACCAAAAGATAAAAAACCCATTTAAAAAATGGACAAAGGATATGAACAGACACTTCACCAAAGAAGACATTCAAGCAGCTAACAGGTACATGAGGAAATGCTCACAATCATTAGCCATTAGAGAAATGCAAATCAAAACTACAATGAGATACCATCTCACCCCGACAAGGTTGGCATTAATCCAAAAAGCAAAATAATAAATATTGGATTAATTTTTTAAATGGGTTATTTGTCTTTTTGTTGTTGAGGTTTTGCAATATCTTGTAGGTTTTAGAAATTGGATCCTGATCGGATCTGTGGTAGCCAAAAATTTCTTCCTAGTCTGTAGGCTATCTTTCAGTGAAGTCTTTGAATGAGCATAAGTGTTTGGTTTTTAGTAGCTCCCGGTTATCCAGTTTCTCTTCTCCCACTGCTGGTGGGAATGTAAAATGGTACAATGACTTTGGAAATCGATTTGATACTTCCTTAAAAAGCTAGAAATAGGACTACCATACGATCCAGCTATCCCACTCCTTGAAATATATCCTAGAGAAATAAGAGCCTTCACAAGAATACATACATGCACACCCATGTTCATTACAGCACTGTTTACAATAGCAGAAAGATGGAAGCAAACAAGGTGCCCATCAATGGATGAATGGATAAATAAATTATGGTGTATTCACACAATGGAATCTATACAAGGATGAAGAACAGCAATGAATCCCTGAAACAACTCATAACGTGGAGGAATCTGGAAGGCATTTTGCTGAGTGAAATTAGTCAGTCACAAAAGGATGAATATTGTATAAGACCACTATTATAAGAACTCAAGAAAAGGTTTAAACACAGAAAAAAATGTTTTTGATGGTTATGAGGGTGGGGAGGGAAGGAGAGGGGTATTCACTAATTAGATAGTTTTAGGTGAAGGGAAGGACAGCGCACAATACAGGGGAAGTCATCACAACTGGACTAATCCAAAAGCTAAGAATTTTCCTGAATACAATCAAACACTTCAAGGGACAGATTAGCAGGGGCAGGGGTTTGGGGACCATAGTTTCAGGAGATATCTAGGTCAATTTGCATAACATAGTGTATTAAGAAAACATTCTTTATCCCACTTTGCTTTGTGGCATCTGGGGTCTTAAAAGCTAGCGAGTGGCCATCTAACAGGCATCAACTGGTCTCAACCCATCTGGAGCAAAGGAGAATGAAGAACACCAAAGACACAAGGAAAATATGAGCCCAAGAGAAAGAAAAGGCCACATAAACCAGAGACGCCATCAGCCTGAGACGGGAAGAACTAGGTGGTGCCTGGCTACAACCAATGACTGTCCTCACAATGACAAGACCTCAAATTCTTGTAACAAGACCAGACTTAATGGTCTGACTGAGACTGGACGGACCCCAGGGGTCATGGCCCCCAGACTCTCTGCTAGCCCCAAACTAAAATCATTCTCAAAGCTAACTCTTTAAAGATTATATTGGACTATAAGACATAAAATGATACTGGTGAGGAGTGTGTTTCTTAGCTCAAGTAGACACATGAGACTATGTGGGCAGCTCCTGTCTGGAGGCAAGATGAGAAGGCA
Organism: Elephas maximus indicus; assembly: GCF_024166365.1. NCBI lineage: Eukaryota > Metazoa > Chordata > Mammalia > Proboscidea > Elephantidae > Elephas > Elephas maximus. Next base: position 47,982,226 of record NC_064840.1, read on the forward strand.
GAGGGGGACAGGAGCTGGTTGAATGGACACAGGAAATACAGAGTGGAGAGAAGGAGTGTGCTGTCACATTGTAGGGAGAGCAAATAGGGTCATGTAACTATGTGTGTATGTTTTTGTATGAGAAACCGACTTGAATTGTAAACTTTCACATAAAGGACAAAAAAAAAAAACTTTGTTAGGAGAAAAAAATAAATGAATGGGTTGTACTAGATTTAAAAAAAAAAAAAAAAAAAGTTGCCATTGAGTTGATTCCAACTCATTGCGACCCTAAAATAATTTGTCTACAGGATTTTGTAGTGTAAAAAGTACTTCCACATACACAATCTAATAATAGTCTGCCATTCTTTCTGTGAGTTAGGTTATTACTATCCTATTTTACAGACAAAGAAATTCAGGTTTATGAATATGCAATGCCACGTCAAAGTACACGCGGCAAGGATGTAACCTAAATGAGACTTGAATCCGGGTCTCTTGACTCAGTGTTCTCTCCTTTGTGCCATGACTGTCTTTAAAGCAGCTCTATCAGCCTGAAAATATTTTGTAAATTCAAGGTCCCCTTGTTATTGGCAAAAGTGCCAGTATTAGACATTAGAGTTTGGAAGCATCTCAGAGATAAGCTAGCTCAACCTTACTGTAATAAGAAATATGGGGCTCAGAAAAGATTTTTCAGGCCACCAAGATTTTATTAGACGTGTAGGAGAAGAATCTGATCCATGAGAAAGCATGGCTTAAATTTCCTTAAATTGCTTTCGTCCAGAAGTCTTTGTCCTATTCTGACAAGGTGGGATTTATTTTTATTTTACAGATGAGGAAACCAAGGCACATAGAGGCAATATGTATAGTCCAGATTCTACAAATAAATGAGCTTTTCCTTGAGAAATCACTTCTAGTCCACTCTCTTGAGAGATTCCTCATGGATTATAACATGTCAATGGGGAGTAAATTTTTACTGCATAAGCCCTGTCCACTTGTGCCACTTCACCACTTTTGAGAATAAATGCAATGGAGTCCTTCCATGGTAACCAATCCAATTCCATTTCTGGAATGAGCAATCTCAGTGAAAGAAAATCCTTACAACATTTTACAGTTTCTCTCATTATCGAAATGGCCTTGTAGACTTGTTTCCAAAGCATTTACAACATGATAACCTGATAGCTTTCTACTCAGAAATGACCATGTAAGGCAGTTCAGCGAAACCCCACATACAGCAAGAACTGAGGAAAGTTCATTGTGCTCGCAGTGCACACAACTTTCAAAGCAAGTAAGTTTTTTTTTTTTTTTCAGGTCAATTAAACCTGTGTTCAATAAAATCACATGGGAGACAAGAGGGCAGGGAACGTGTTATTGATTACATCTCAGTTACACCTGGAAAGAGGCTCTCCTGCCTGATCTTGATTAAAAATCATTTCCAAATCTAAATTTCCACAACATCACATCATTTTCCATTATCCCCATCTACCTTCTCTCCTCCCTATCCCCAATACCTCTGAGTTTGCAAACTGCAGTTTCTACTGAAGACATTCCAGTTGTGTATGATTCTCAAATTGTCCATTACTTGGGTGAAAGACAGCCTGACCCAGGGATAAGCCAAGGCACCACAGAGAAAAGGCAAGATTGCTTTCTTTATCAAGGTTAGTAGAAAATTAGAACAGAGGACTGTAACAGCGCATTTACTGGCATCATCATGGGAAGAGCTCTTCAGTGCAAGTACATTTTACAGGACAGGGTAGAACTGCCCCATGGGGTTTCCCAGGCTCTTAACTGCTGTGTCACCAGGGCTTCACAATCTTTACAGAAGCAGACTACCACATTTTTCTCCTCTGGTGTGGCTGGTGGGTTAGAATTACTGACCTTTCAGTTAGGAGCCAAGTGCTTAACCGTTACACCACCAGGGCTCCTATTTATATAGAAGAAACTTAATAGTCATACACCAAAACCAGACAAAAATGAAATTGCCATACCCCCGGATTATATATGTTTTTCTAGAGAATATATAAAAATATTAGTTGAAAACAATTATCATGGATTCAGTTGTACTATATAAAAGCCATATTATGTTCAGATTTGTAGCAATGGTCAATCTCTGTCACCATACAGTACAAAACCTCAAGCGTGGTAAAGGAACACCAAGGTCAAACCCTGGCTCTTGGACTTAATAGCTGTGTAACCAATCTCCTGTGGACTCTGAGGCTTAGTTTCCTTACCTGTAGAATGTACATGGCACATACTAAATCAACAAATCGTAGTATTTGTTATCAGTAATAATATATATACCACTATTCAATAATAAATAAAAAATTTTTTTTATTCATAACACAGGTGGGATCCTTATTCTGCTCATCAAAATTAAAATCGAGATATACCATGTATTAAACCAATTTAAGTGTTTTGCTCTCAAGAGCAGATGCTTCTTCAAACTAATTTCTACAAGTGAAAATGAGATTAATTCCACTGATACATTCTTCCAACATATCCCATTATTTACTTGTATTGATCATCTATGATTATCGAGTTCACACTTTTGGATAGACCGACAGGAAAAAGAGAAGGGTGCTAACATTTGTTGTCTCTTCTATATAAGGCATTGTGCTAATTGCTATAGCATATACCAATTATGTTATTTGATGTCACTTTGAAGATTAAGGTGCACCTTACCCAAGCCATGTTATTTTCAATAGCTTCATATGCATGTGAAAACTGGACAACAAATAAGGAGGACCAAAGAAGAGCTGATGCCTTTGAATTATGGTGTTGGCAAAGAATATTGACTATACCATGGACTGCCAGAAGAACAAACAAATCTGTCTTGGAAGAAGTACAGCCAGAATGCTCCTTAGAAGCGAGGATGGAGAGACTTCGTCTCACATACTTTAGACATGTTATCAGGAGGGACCAGTTCCTGGAGAAGGACAATGTGCTTGGTAAAGTAAAGGGTCAGCGAAAAAGAGGAAGACTGCCAACGAGATGGATTGACACGGTGGCTGCAACAATGGGCTGAAACACAGCAACAATCGTGAGGATGGCCAGGACCTGGCAGCACTTCTTTCTGTTGTACACAAGGTTGCTACGAGTCAGAACTGACTTGACAGCACCTAACAACAACAACTAAAAACTGTATGAGAGAAATACTGTGCTGCCAACTTTTTTAACAGCTAAGGAAACTGAGTCATGCCGAGGCTAAATACATTGCCAATGATAAATGGCAGAGCTGGGATTAAAATCAGGGTATATGGGATTTTGAAGCCCACACTCTCTGGTGTCATCAGAGAAGCAAGGATTCCTGTGGAATTACAAAGGTTAGAGGACAATAGACATTTTAAGAGCATTTCTCCAGAGCCCTGTAAGAAAAGGAAGAATCTTTGCTTATATTCTAGTGAGAATAATATTTCCTCAGTTTATGGTTCCCTTTTATTTACTATTTTCCAAACGCTAAAAACAAAATAAGAATTTTTTTTCTAGCTGACCGTGAAAAACGAGTTCGTCAAAATGCACAAATATTCCTTGATCACAATAGGATATTCTGTATCTCTTTTGTTTTACACACTACCTGAAAATGGCACCTTCAGTGAGTTGTAATTCTTTTCTCTTTCACTTCTTTCTTTCTGTTCAAATGAAGGCCCTTCAAATGACTCCAATACCTATTGGAAGTTTCACTGTGTCAAAAACAACACATCATGTCTTTGTCCAGAAGATAGAAAAGAAAGAATGTTTGTTGAGAGTGTGTACTGTGTGACTTATATCATACTAGTCCTCCAAGAATCCTATAAGATGGGGACCTTTGTCCCCATTTTACATAGAGATGAGGAAATTGAGGCTCAAAGTGTTGTTAAGTAAACTCCTAAAGAAAAGTCCTAATAAGTGGAAAAACTGGAATTAAAATCACATATTGATTCTAAATAAAAACCATTTTTATTTATTGCATAGTTATCATATTCTGAGTAATTTAAAAACGTCATATTTAATCCTTTAATTGAGCCATTCTTGATTTGGTATTATGCTCTCCATTTTAAACATCATGAGACAATGGCTTATGCAGGCTAAGAAACTTTCTCAAAGCCACACGGTCAGTAAGAATTTGTTGTTCGTTGCCATCAAGTTGATTCCAACTGATGCCAACTCCATATGTGCAGAATAGAACTGCTCCATAGGATTTTCAAGGCTGTGGTCTTTTGGAAGCAGATTGCCAGGCCTGTCTTCCTAGGTGCCTCTGGGTAGGTTTGAACTACCAACCTGTTGGTTAGCAGTCCAGCACTTAACCATTTGTACCACCCAGAGACTCCAGTGAGAATTAGAACCAAGACTGTAGCCTTGGTCTACCTGTGTCCAAAGCTCCATGCTGTTAATTCATGTAAAGAGGAAGTGGATGTGGAAGCAAGGAGAAACTGCAGGAGGTCTTCTTGTAATTCATGTCAATAAGGAAAAGAAGGAAGGGCGTGGTTAGTGTCATGCAATTTGTGAAACAGATTTTTTTAAATGGAAAAGAAAAAGAGTTAACCCACGGACAGGGACAAAGAAGAACCAGAAGCAGCCAAAGAAAAGTTGTGACAAAGCAGTCCTGTCAAACAGAAAGGAAGTGCAGTCATGTAAAGAAATCAACAACCCAAGAAGGCCTCTGATATTAAAAGAATAGAAACAAATGAGAGAACGAGCCCTTAAAAAACACTGTCATTGAGACCAAGCCTAAAGCATGCTGTGACTGGTTAAAAAAAAAATTACAGTGCTCAAGACAACAAAAAGGACTTCTTGAAGCTAACTTTGGGAAAAGATAAATAAATAAGTTTTTTTCAAAAGTTAAAATAGTAATAATAATAATGTAACAGAGTCACCAGGTTACTGCTGCACCTGCCTTAGCTGCATTTGTACCTGCATGTTGTCGTTCTGGAAAGAAAGGGATTCTGAGTTTTAATTTATACTAACTTTAGACAGTGGTTCCTGAGAGGCCAACATGTAGAACCCCAAAAGTTGTCAGCCTTGAAGTCCCAAGTCAAAAGTCAAAATATTTTGTGCAAGGAATTGATGAAGAGATAAAAGGGTGCAGGAATGGGGGAAGGAGTGGCAAGAGAATATAGGAATGATCAAGAAAGAAGACAGGAGGGCAAAGTAAACTGCATCTGTATATACATATGGTTGGAACGGGAATTAGATTAGAAATTACTCAGAGGCTAATTAATGCTCAGAAAGAATCCCTTTGTCACTGGCTTGATCTAAGTGCTTTGTTATCTCCGTGAACAATGGGGGATGGCTGTGCTGCCTTAGGGTGTGACTAATGGCCCACACCATCTGTGACTTCTCTCATGCACCTGAACCCAGGCAGGAAACACCCTTGATGGCACCATCACAGTGGGGGCCTGGGAAGAGTTGTAAGGAGGCCCAGACCTTTGAAAAAGAAAGAAGATTGTCACTGGGAATATTCTGAATTTGCTGTCTGGAAAAAATTTACTTTTCTATGCTTTTTTTTTTTCACTTCTTTTCTTCCTTCCTTTCTTTTTTTAAACTGAATGAAAGTAATAGATGCTGTACCACTCACTGGTCTTTGAAGAAGAAAGAAATGTCACGTGGTCTGATAGAAGGTAAGATGAGGAAGGTAACCACAGAAGAGAAATACGTTAAAAAAAGAAAAAATGAGAGAAAGAAATTAGATTCAGAAAAGAAAAAGATTAAGACAGAAGAATTATTTTGAAAACCTTAAGATAATTATAAGACACAACGTATTATTGTTAAGTGCCAGTGTCACACTTGCAAACGACATTTTCACATCTATAAAATGGACATAATTGTACATGCCTCACAGAATTTATCTAGGTTGATAACACCAACTATCTCATAGAGGGCTGTGAGAATTAAATGAGTGAATGCGTGTGAAGTGCTTAAAACATGCCGAGCACATAAAAAATGTTCAATATTGTTAGCTGTCGTTGTTGTTAGTGGTAGTAGTAATATTGTTGTTAAAAAAAAATTTAGGTGCCATCAAATCAGTTCTGCCTCATAGCGACTTTATGTACCATAGAATGAAACACTGTCTGGTCCTGCTCCATGCTCACAATTATTGTTATGCTTGAGCCCATTGTTGCAGCCACAGCATCAGTCCATCTTGTTGAGAATCTCTCTCTTTTCTGCTGGCCCTCTACTTTACCAAGCATGATGTCCTTCTCCAGGCACTGATCCCTCCTGACAACATGTCTAAACTATGTAAGATGCAGTTTTGCCATCCTTGCGTCTAAGGAGCATTCTGATTGTAATTCTTACTAATTTGTTTGGTAGTCCATGGTATATTCAATATTCTTCATCAATACCACAATTCAAAGGCATCAGTTCTTCTTGGGTCTTCCTTATTCATCTTTCACATGCATATGATGTGATTCAAAATACCATGGCTTGGGTCCGTTGCACCTTAGTCTTCAAGGTGACATCTTTGCTTTTCGACACTTGAAAGAGGTCTTTTGCAGCAGATTTGCCCAATGCAATGTGTCTTTCAATTTCTTGACTGCTGCTTCCATGGGTGTTGATGTGGATCCAAACAAAATAAATCCTTGACAACTTCAATATTTTCTCCATTTATCATGATGTTGCTTATTGGTCCAGTTGTAAGGATTTTTGTCTTATGTTGAGGTGTAATCCATACTGAAGGCTGTGGTCTTTGATCTTCATCAGTAAGTGCTTCAAGTCCTCTTCATTTTCAGCAAGCAAGGTTGTGTCATCTGCATATCACAGGTTGTTAATGAGATTTCCTCCAATCCTGATACCCCATTTTTCTTCATATAGTCCAGCTTCTCTTAGAAGAAGAAAATGCATGCCTATTTCTAGGCACAAATACTATTTATTTCAGAATCTACTGTCCTACATACAAAGCAAGAAAAAACAACCCACTGTCAAGAGACAAAGAAAGCAACAGAACCAGATTCAAAGATGACCAGATGTTACCAAAAACCAAACCCACTGTGATCGAGTCGATACCGACTCATAGCGAGCAGATGTTAGAACTAAACAAATTAAAAATAAGTATGGTTAGTATGTTAAAGACTCCCACTGAAAAGACAAACAACACACATGAACAGATGGGAATTTCAGCAGAGAGATGGGAACTGTAAGAAGGAGACAAATGTGAATGCTAGGAAACAAAAAACATGATAACAGAGATGAACAATGCCTTTGATGGGCTTATCAGAAGATTCAACACAGGAGAAGAAAGAATAAGTGAACTTGGAAATAGTTCAATAGAAACTACCCAAACTAAAACATGAAGGAAAAAAAAGAGCGAAAACAAACACATTTAAAAATAAAAAATAAAAGTGTATCAAAAAATTATGGAACAATATCAAAAGGTCTAACATAGATGCATATTTTTAATCCCAGAAGAAAAACAGAGAGAAATGGACAGGAAAACATTTTTTGAGAAGATAATGGGCGTCTTAGTCATCTAGTGCTGCTATAACAGAAATACCACAAGTGGATGGCTTTGACAAAGAAAAACTTATTCTCTCACAGTCTAGGAGGCTAGAAGTCTGAATTCAGGGCGCCAGCTCCAGAAGTCTTTCTGTCTCCGTTGGCTCTGGGGGAAGGCCCTTGTCACTAATCTTACCCTGGTTTACAGGCTTCTCAGCACAGGGACCCCCGGTCCAAAGGATGCATTCCCCTACTGGTCCTTCATTCTTGGTAGTAGGAGGTTCCCATGACTCTCTGCTCGCTTCTCTCCTTTATATCACAAAAGAGATCAACCAAAGTATAACCTAATCTTGTAGATTTGAGTCCTGCCTCATTAACATAACTGCCTTTAATCCTGCTTCATTAACATCATAGGATTTACAACACATAGGAAAATCGCTTCAGATGACAACATGGTGGACCACTACACAATACTGGAATCATGGCCTAGCCAAGTAGGATACACATTTTCAGGGAACACAATTCAACTAATAACAATGGGTAATAACTTTCCAGAAATAATGAAAGACATTAATCACAAATCAACGAAGCTCAAAGAACCTGAAGCAGGGTATATGCTTCCTCTACTCCTTCCTCTCAAGATACATTATATTCAAACCACCGAAAACCAAAGTTAAAAGATATAATTATAAAAGCAGTCAGTGAAAAAAGGATTCACTGCATACTTAAAGATAATCATCAGAGTAAATTTCTTATCAGAAAATAGCAAGCCAGAGGACAGTGGAGTGACATTTTTTTAATGCTGCAAGAAAAAACTGTTGACACAGAACACTTTGCTGTTGTTGTTAGGTGCTGTCAAGTTAGTTCCAACTGGTAGCAACTCCATGCACAACAGACTGAAACACTGCTGGGTCCTGTGCCATCCTCACAATTGTTAGTATGCTTGAACCCATTGTTGCAGCCACTGTGTCAATCCATCTCGTTGAGGATCTTCCTGTCTTTTGTTGACCCTCTGTTTATGAAGCATAATGTCCTTCTCCAGGGACTGATCCCTCCTGATAACATGTCCAAAGTATGTGAGATGTAGCCTCACCATCCTTGCTTCTATGGAGCATTCCTGTTGTACTATCTCTAAGACAGATTTGTTTGTTCTTTTGGCAGTCCACGGTACATTCAATATTCCTTGACAATACCACAGTTCGAAGGCATCAAATCTTCTTCAGTCTTCTGTATTCATTGTCCAGCTTTTACATGCATATGACATGATTCAAAATACCATGGCTTGGGTCAGGTGCACCTTAGCCTTAGAGGTAATATCTTTGTTTTTCAACACTATAAGGAGGTCTTTTGCAACAGATTTGACCAATGCATTGAGTCTTTTGATTTCTTGACTGTTTCTTCCATGGGTGTTAATTGTGGATCCAAGTAAAATGAAATTCTTGGCAACTTCAATCTTTCTCCATTTATCATAATGTTGTTTATTGGTCCAGTTGTGAAGATTTTTGTCTCCTTTATGTTGAGGAGTAATCCATACTGAAGGCTGTGGTCTTTGATCTTCATCAGTAAGTTCTTCAAGTCCTCTTCACTTCCAGCAAGCAAGGTTGTGTCATCTGCATATCTCAGGTTGTTAATGAGTCTTCCTCCAACACTGATGCCCCATTTTTCTTCATTTAGTCCAGCTTCTCATATTATTTGCTCAGCATACAGATTGAACACGTATAGTGAAAGGATACAGCCCTGACACACACCTTTCCTGACTTTAAGCAGCCCAGTATTCCCTTGTTCTGTTAGAACGGCTGCCTCTTGATCTGTGTACAGATTCCTCATGGGCGCAATTAAGTGTTCTGGAATTCCTATTCTCTGAAATGTTATTCATAATTTGTTATGATCCACCCAGTGTAATAATGCCTTAGCAATAGTCAATAAAATACAGGTAAATATCTTTCTGGTATTCTCTCCTTTCAGCCAGGACCCATCTGACATCAGCAATATATCCCTGGTTCCATGTACTCTTCTAAATCCAGCTTGAATTTCTGGTAGTTTCCTGTTGATATACTGTTGCCACTTTTGAACACTCTTCAGCAAAATTTTTCTTGCATGTGATATTAATGATATTATTCAATAATTTCCACATTTGGTTGGATCACTTTTCTTTGGAATAAGCATCAATATGGATCTTTTCCAGTTGGCTAGCCAGATAGCTGTCTTCCAAATTTCTTGATACAGACAACTGAGCACTTTCAGCACTGTATCTATTTGCTGTAACATCTCAGTTGATATTCTGTCAATTCCTGGAGCCTTGTTTTTTGCAAATGGCTTCAGGGCAGCTTAGACTTCTTTCAGTACCATCAGTTCCTGATCATATGTTACCTTCTGAAGTGATTAAACATTGACAAATTTGTTTTGGTATAGTGATCCTGTATTCCTTCCATCTTCTTTGATGTTTCCTGCATCATTTAATATTTTCCCCGCAGAATTCCTTCAGTATTGCAACTCGAGGCTTGAATTTTTTCTTCAGTTTTTTCAGCTTGAGAAATGCTAAGCATGTTCTTTCCTTTTGATTTTCTATCTCCAGATCTTTGCACATGTCATCATAACACTTTACTTTGTCTTCTTGAGCCACCCTTTGAAATCTTCTGTTCAATTCTTTTGCTTCATCATTTTTTCCTTTTGCTTTAGCTACTCAACATTCAAGAGCAAGTTTCAGAGTCTCTTCTGACATCCATTTAGGTCTTTTCTTTCTCTCCTGTCTTTTTAATGAGCTCTTGCTTTCTTCATGTCTGACGTCCTTAATGTCATCCCACAACCCGTCTGGTCTTTGGTCATTAGTGCTCAATGCATCAAATCTATTCTTGAGATGGTCTCTAAATTCAGGTGGGACATACTCAAGGTTGTACTTTGGCTCTCGTGGACTTGTTCTAATTTTCTTTAGTTTCAACTGGAAGTTACATATGAGCAATTGATGGTCTGTTCCGCAGTTGGCCTCTGGCTTTGTTCTGATATTGAGCTTTTCCATTGTCTCTTCCTACAGGTGTAGTCGATTTGATTCCTGTGTATTACATCTGGCAAGGTCCATGTGTATAGCTGCCATTTATGTTGGTGAAGAAAGGTATTTGCAATGAAGAAGTCCTTGATGTTACAAAATTCTATCACGTGATCTCCAGCATCATTTTAATCACCAAGGCCGTATTTTCCAACTACTGATCCTTCTTCTTTGTTTCCAACTTTCACGTTCCAATCGCCAGTAATTATCAGTGCATCCTGATTGCATGTTTGATCAATTTCAGACTGCAGAAGTTGGTAAAAATCTTCAATTTCTTCATCTTTGGCCTTAGTGGTTAGTGTGTAAATTTGAATAATAGTCGTATTAACTGGTCTTCCTTGTAGGCATATGGATATTATCCTATCACTGACAGCATTTTACTTCAGGATAGATCTTGAAATGTTCTTTTTGATGATGAATGCAATGCCATTCCTTTTCAAATTGTCATACCCTGCATAGGAGACCATGTGATTGTCTGATTCAAAATGACCATTACCAGTCTACTTCCACTCACTAATGCCTAGGATATTGATGTTTATGCATTCCATTTCATTTTTGATGATTTCCAATTTTCCTAGATTCATACTTCATACATTCCACATTCAGATTATCAATGGATATTTGCAGCTGCTTCTTCTCATTTGGAGTCATGACACATCAGCAAATGTAGGTCTTGAAATCTTTACTCCATCCTCATCATTAAGGTCAACTCTACTTTGAGTAGGGAGCTCTCCCCCAGTTGTATTTTGAGTGCCTTCCAACCTGAGGGGCTCCTCTCCTGCCACTATATCAAAGAATGTTCCTCTGGTATTCCTGAGGTTTTCAATGGCTAATTCTTTTCAGAAGTAGACTGCCGGGTCTTTCTTCCTAGTCTGCCTTAGTCTGGAAGATCAGCTGAAACCTGTCCACCTTGAGTGACCCTGATGGTATTTGAATTCTGGTGGCATAGCTTCCAGCATCACAGCAACACACAAACCCCCACAGTATGACAAACTGACAGATGCATGGGGGTAGAATTCTTTACCTAATGTAAATATATTTCACAAATAAACAAGAAAAACGTTTTTTCAGTCAGACAAAAACTGAGAGAATAAGTTACTAGCACACCTGTCCTACAAAAAAATGTGAAAGGAAGTTCTTTGAGAAGAAAGACTTAATATGGGTTGGGAGGGTGGAGGATGGAAAGGGAAAAATACTTGTATCTAAACAAAGTAAGGAAAATCTTCAGAGAGAGTTAAAATAAAAGTAAATACAAAAGATACTTTTTTGTTGTTTCTAAAATAAAATTTACTATCTAAATCAAAACAGCAGCAGGATGGTAGATTTTAATCCAAACCTATAAATAATTAGACATTAAATGTAAATGGACTAAACTCACCAATTAAAATAAGAGATTGCCTAATTGGATTGTAAAAAAGCAAGCTTCAGCTACATGCTTTCTATTGGAAACACACTTTAAATATACAGACATAGATGAGTAAAATGTGAAAGTAAGTAAAAAATACACCATGAAAAGTCTAATATAAAAAAATGCTAATGGAACTGTAAGAAAAAATCTACAATTATAGTTGGAGACTTCAAAATTCTCCATCAGTAATAGCTAGAACAAGTATACAAAAAGTCAGTAAGGATTAGAAATAGAGAAGACTTGAACAGCACTAAAAGCAAGCTGATAGAAGAAATCAAAGAATATCTAACTAAATAGAGAGATATATACTGTCATTCATGGATCGGAAGACTCAATATTGCTTAGATGTCAGTTCTCCCCAAATTTATATATGAACTCGATGCAGTCTTGAGGAAAATCTCAGCAATATTTTTTTCTAGATATTGACAAGTTAATTTTAAATTTTATGTGGAACAACAGTGAAACTAAAATAGGCAAAATAATTTTGCAAAAATGAATAAAGTTAGAGGAGTCATACTAGTTGATTTCAAGAATTACTATAAGGTTAAAAAAACATCAAGATGCAGTGCTATAAAAGGATAGACAGATAAATACAACAGAATAGAGTCCTAAAATAGTGTGTATGTATATATATATAATACACACACATATATATAAAGAGAGAGAGGATTAATTTTCAGCAAGTTTGCTAAGACAAGCCAATGGAGAAAAGATAATCTTTTAAACAAACGACTCTAGAACAGTTGGATACCCATATGCAAGAAGGAAACCGTGGTGGTGTTGTGGTTAAATGCTACAGCTGCTAACCAAGAGGTCAGCAGTTGGAATCCACCAAGTGCTCCTTGGAAACTTTATGGAAAGTTCTTCTCTGTCCTATAGGGTTGCTATGAGTCAAAATTGACTTGATGGCAACGTTTTTTTTTTTTTTTTAATATATATATACCAAAAAATGAATCTCAAACCATAGCTGACATACAAAAAAATTAACTCAAAAATGCATTAGAGACTTAAATATAAAACCTAAAACTTAAACTTCTAGAAAAAATGTAGGAGAAAACCTTTGTGACTTTGTGTTAGCCTAAGATATCTTAAATATGATGCCAAAAGTACAATCCGTAACGGTAAACATTGATCAATTGAACTTTTTCAAAATGAAAATCCTTTAGGGAGGCAGAGCCAAGATGGCAGAATAGACAGACGCTTCTGTTGAGCCCTCTTTACAACAAAGGCCCCCCCAAAAACAAGTGAAACGAGTATATTTGTGACAAGCTGGGAGCCCTGAGCATCAAAGGCAAGCTTAGACAACAAACTGAGGGGCAGGGGAAGGAAGGGGCAGTTCAGAAGTAGAGAGGAGTTATAGGACCTGAATCGCGGGAAGCCCTCAGGCACCCTTCCCAGATCAGCGGTAGCAGTGGCGGTGGCAGCGGGCTGGTCCTAGCGTTCAGCCGCAGTTTTCTCAGGGAGAAGCAGCCAGCCACACAGCCCACTCACACCTCTGAAAACTGAGCAGAAGGGCGCTCTCGGCAAAAGCTAAGTACTTGTGTATGTTTTACCGCACCCCCCCACCCCCAAGCCAGCTTCAGTGGCTAAATCCCTAGGCCTGAGATAGACCCTGGTGAGCACCTGGAGCCTTCCTCCTGGCCTTGGGGAAGGAAAAAATTTGCACCTGGGGGGAAAAGATAATTTGCTAGCTCCATTAACTGGGGGAGCTCAGGACAGAAGTGGCTCCTGTCCAGGCATAAACCGTTTGTGGACCTTGGGCACCTTTCCTTTCTGCATGGACCTGTGTGGGCCTATTTTGGGAGAAGAGGCCCTTGTTGGCAAACTCCGACCATTTCAGCTGTGCGGTGGAGAGGTGGGTGTTTGATGTTTGACATTGCTTTGCCTATTAAACAAGGTCCTCACCTACCCACAACAGTGACCTAAGGACTGGTGGCTCCATTTGGGTCGCCCAGCCACCCACGACAGAGGCCCAGGGACAACTGGTACCTCCCAGTACTTACAACAAAAACTTTGGGTGCCCATGGTCCTTCTGCAGAGGCACCCACCAGCACGCTCTAGGAAACAGAGACACATTTTCCTCAGAGACACTTGGGGGTCGGTTCTCAGCCCCCTGCCTTGTCCAGAGCATGACCCCCTGCTGCAATCAGATACGGGTATATATGCCAATCACACCTGCCCCTCTAAGACCGTAGGATAGAGCCTATACTACACACTTGATATCAGCTACCTGGAAACCTGAGCTGAATTCATACAAGAAAACCGAAAGGACTCCTAGACTGATATGCCTGATAACAGCTCTAGCCAGCTGGGGACAGAACACCAGAGCTTCAGAGGCGAAAATAATCAAGCTAGCTCACACAAGCAACCCATAGGGGTATACCAAAACAAAACAAAGCAAGCAGCTACGACACAGTAAGCAAGCATAAACTAATACAATAACTTATAGATGGCTCAGAAACAACAGTCAATATCAAGCCACATAAAGAAACAGGCTATGGTCACCTCAACAGGCTCTCAAAACAAAGAATCCAGGGATCTTTTAGATGAAACTCCACAATAAAAATTATTAAAAAAAAATAAAATCCTTTACTTTTTTTCAAGTTTACTTACCTGCTTTATTTATTTATTTTACTTTAGATGAAGGTTTACAGAAAAAAAAAAAAACTAGCTCCTCATTAAACAGCTAGTACACGTATTGTTTGATGACATTGGTTAACAACCCCATGACAGGTCAACCTTGGGTAACCTTGGGTTACCTATTACCAGCTTTCATGTTCCCTCCTGCCTTCTAGTCCTTGAACCTATAGTGTTGTTTTGTTTCATGGGCCTAACCTTTGGCCAAAAGATGAACCTCAGGACTGACTTCATTACTGAGCTAAAAGTGTGTCCAGGGGCCATACTCTCAGGGTTTCTCCAGTCTCTATCAGGCCAGTAAGCCTGGTCTTTTTTGTGAGTTAAATTTTGTTCTACATTTTTTCCAGCTCTGTCCGGGACCCTCTAAAGTGATCCCTGTCAGAGCAGTCAGTGGTGGTAGCTGGGAACCATCTAGTTGTACTGGACTCAGTCTGGTGGAGGCTGTGGTCGTTGTGGTCCACTAGTCCAAAGGACTAATCTTTCCCTTATGCCTTTGGTTTTCTTCATTCTCCCTAGCTTCCGAAGGGGTAAGACCAGTGGAGTATCTTAGATGGCAGCTCACAGGCTTTTAAGATCTCAGACACTACTCACAAAATAGAATGTAGAACATTTCCTTTATAAACTATGTCATGCCAATTGAGCTAGATGTTCCCCAATATCATGTGCCTCAGCAGATTGTCAGTGTGCTGAGAGGTATTTGCTTTTGTGTTTGGTCCTCAATTCACATCATTAGCAAGCAATTCCTCCATATCTAATAGGTCCCTCTTGCATTTTTGTTAGCCCTGTAGCTTCAGCGGAGCCTATTCATTAACAGCTTGGAGAATTTTTCTTTTTTTAATAATTTTTATTGTGCTTTAAGTGAAAGTTTACAAATCAAGAAAGTCTCACGCAAAAACGCATATACACTTCACTACACACTCCCAATTACTCTCCCCCTAATGAGACAGCCTGTTCTCTCCCTCCACTCTCTCTTTTTGTGTCCATTTCACTAGCTTCTAACCCCCTCCACCCTCTCATCTCCCCTCCAGTCAGGAGATGCCAACATAGCCTCAAGTGTCCACCTGATCCAAGAAGCTCACTCCTCACCAGCATCCCTCTCCAACCCATTGTCCAGTCCAATCCATGTCTGAAGAATTGGCTTCAGGAATGGTTCCTGTCCTGGGCCAACAGAAGGTCTGGGGGCCATGACCACCAGGGTCCTTCTGCTCTCAGTCAGAACATTAAGTCTGGTCTTATGAGAATTTGGGGTCTGCATGCCACTGCTCTCCTGCTCCTGCAGGGGTTCTCTGTTGTGTTCCCTGTCAGGGCAGTCACTGGTTGTAGCCGGGCACCATCTAGTTCTTCTGGTCTCAGGATGATGTAGCCCTTTCTGTCTCTTGGGCTTGTAGTCGCCTTGTGTCCTTGGTGTTCTTCATTCTCCTTTGATCCAGGTGTGTTGAGACCAATTGATGCATCTTAGATGGCTCCTTGCTAGCGTTTAAGACCCCAGACGCCACTCTTCAGAGTGGGATGCAGAATGTTTTTGTAATAGATTTTATTATGCCAATTGACTTAGATGTCCCCTGAAACCATGGTCCCCAGACCCCTGCCCCTGCTACGCTGGCCTTCGAAGCATTCAGTTTATTCAGGAAAATTTTTCACTTTTGGTTTAGTCCAGTTGTGCTGACCTCCCCTGTATTGTGTGCTGTCTTTCCCTTCACCTAAAGTAGTTCTTATCTACTATCTAATTAGTGAATGCCCGTCTTCCATACTTTCTCCCTCCCCCCTCTCGTAACCAGAAAAGAATGTTTTCTTCTCAGTTTAAACTATTTCTCAAGTTCTTAAAATAGTGGTCTTATACAATATTTGTCCTTTTGCAACTGACTCATTTCACTCAGCATAATGCCTTCCAGGTTCCTCCATGTTATGAAATGTTTCACAGATTCTTCACTGTTCTTTATCGATGCATAGTATTCCATTGTGTGAATATACCATAATTTATTTATCCATTCACCTGTGAATGGGCACCTTGGTTGCTTCCATCTTTTTTTGCTATTGTAAACAGTACTGCAATAAACATGGGTGTGCATATATCTGTTCGTGTAAAGGCTCTTATTTCTCTAGAATATATTCCAAGGAGCGGCATTGCTGGATCGTGTGGTAGTTCTATTTCTAGCTTTTTAAGAAAGTGCCAAATTGATTTCCAAAGTGGTTGTGCCATTTGACATTCCCACCAGCAGTGTAGAAGTGTTCCAATCTCTCCACAGCCTCTCCAACATTTATTCTTTTGTGTTTTTTGGATTAATGCCAGCCTTGTGGGAGTGAGATGAAATCTCATTGTAGTTTTGATCTGCATTTCTCTAGTGGCTAATGATCATGAACATTTCCTCATATACCTGTTAGCTACCTGAATGTCTTCTTTAGTGAAGTGTCTATTCATATCTTTTGCCCATTTTTTAACTGGGTTATTTGTCTTTTTGCATTTGAGTTTTTGCAGTATCATGTAGATTTTAGAGACAAGGTGCTGATCAGAAATGTCATAGCTAAAAACTTTTTCCCAATCTGTAGGTAGTCTTTTTACTCTTTTGGTGAAGTCTTTGGATGAGCATAGGTGTTTGATTTTTAGGAGCTCCCAGTTATCTAGCTTTTCTTCTACATTCTTTATAATGTTTTGTATACTGTTTATGCCGTGTATTAGGGCTCTTAACATTGCCCCTATTTTTTCTTCCATGAAATTTATCATTTTAGATTTTATATTTAGGTCTTTGATCCATTAGTTTTTGTGCATGGAGTGAGGTATGGGTCTTGTTTCATTTTTTGCAGATGGATATCCAGTTATGCCAGCACCATTTGTTAAAAAGAGTGTCTTTTCCCCATTTAACTGTTTTGGGGCCTTTGTTAAATATCAGCTGCTCATATGTGGATGGATTTATGTCTGGATTCTCAATTCTGTTCCATTGGTCCATGTATCTATTGTTGTACCAGTACCAGGCTGTTTTGACTACTGTGGCGGTATAATAGGTTCTAAAATCAGGTAAATTAAGGCCTCCCACTTTGTTCTTCTTTTTCAATAATACTTCATTTATCCGGGCCCTCTTTCCCTTCCATATGAAGTTGGTGATTTGTTTCTCCATCTTATTAAAGAATGTTGTTGGGATTTGGATTGGAATTGCATGAAATGTATAGATCACTTTTGGTAGAATAGATGTTTTTATGATGTTAAGTCTTCTTATTCACGAGCAAGGTATGTTTTTCCACTTATGTAAGTCTCTTGGTTTCTTGCAGAAGTGTACTGTAGCTTTCTTTGTATAAGTCTTTTACGTCTCTGGTAAGATTTATTCCTACGTATTTTATCTTCTTGGGGGCTACTGTAAATGGCATTGATTTGGTCATTTCCTCTTCGATGTTCTTTTTGTTGGTGTAGAGGAATCCAACTGATTTTTGTATGCTTATCTTATATCCTGATACTGTGCTGTACTCTTCTATTAGTTTCAGTAGTTTTCTTGAGGATTCCTGAGGGTTTTCTGTGTATAAAATCATGTCATCTGCAAATAGAGATACTTTGACTTCTTCCTTGCCAATCTGGATGCCCTTTATTTCTTTATCTAGCCTAATTGCTCTGGCTAGGACCTCCAACACAATGTTGAATAAGAGTGGTGATAAAGGGCATCTTGCCTGGTTCCCGATCTCAGTGGGAATGCTTTCAGGCTCCGTCCATTTAGGGTAATGTTGGCTGTTGGCTTTGTATAAATGCCCTTTATTATGTTGAGGAATTTTCCTTCTATTCCTATTTTGCTGAGAGTTTTTTTTTTTTATCATGAATGAATGTTGAACTTTGTCAAATGCCTTTTCTGCATCAATTGATAAAATCATGTGATTCTTGTCTTTTGTTTTATTTATGTGGTGGATTACATTAACTGTTTTTCTAATGTTGAACCATCCCTGCATACCTGGTATGAATCCCACTTGGTCATGGTGAATTATTTTTTTGATATGTTGTTGAATTCTATTGGCTAGAATGAGAATTACATATATATATATATATTTGTACTTTACATGAAGGTTTACAGGACACACTAGTTTCTCATTAACAGTTAGTACACATATTGTTTTTATGACACTGGTTAACAACCCCACAAGTCAACCCTCTCCCTTCTCAACCCTGGGTTCCCTATTACCAGTTTTCCTGTTCTCTCCTTCCTTCTAGTCCTTGCCCTTGGACTGGTGTGCCCCTTTAGTCTCGTTTTGTTTTATGGGTCTGTCCAATCTCTGGCTGAAGGGTGAACCTCAGGAGTGACTTCATTACTGAGGTGAAAGGGTGTGTGGGGGCCATACTCTCAGAGTGTCTCCAGTCTCTGTCAGACCAGTAAGTCTGGTCTTTTTGAGTTAGAATTTTGTTCTACATTTTTCTCCAGCTCTATTTGGGACCCTCTATTGTCATCCCTGTCAGAGCAGTCAGTGGTGGTAGCCAGGCACCATCTCACTGTACTGGATTCACTCTGGTGGAGGCCATAGTAGATATGGTCCATTAGTCCTTCGGACTAATCTTTCCCTTGTATCTTTAGCTTTCTTCATTATTCCTTGTTCCCAAGGGGATCAGACAAGTGGCATATCCTCAATGGCCACTCACAGAGTTTTAAGATCCCAGACACTACTTACCAAATTAGAATGTAGGACATTTTATTTTTATAAAATATGTTATGCCAATTGAGCTATATGTTCCCTGAGACCATGGTCCCCACAGCCCTCAGCCCAACAATTTAGTCCCTCAGGGAGTTTGGATGTGTCTATGGACCTTCTATGACCTTGGTTTGTACAAGTTGTGCTGGCTTCCCTAGTATTGTGTACTGTCTTACCTTGCACCAAAGTTACCACTTACCTATTGTCTAATGTTTTTCCATCTCCACCATTCCCCTCCCTCATAACCATCAAAGATCATTTCCTTTTGTGTGTAAACATTTTCATGAGATTTTACAATAGTGGTCTCATACAATATTTGTCCTTTTGTGATTGACTCATTTTACTCAGCATAATGCCTTCCAGATTCATCCATGTTATGAGATGCTTCACAGATTCATTGTTGTTCTTTATCATTGGGTAATACTCCACTGTGCGTATGTACCACAGTTTGTTTATCCATTCGTCTGTTGATGAGCATCTAGGTTGTTTCCATCTTTTTGCTATTGTGAACAATGCTGCAATGAATATGGGTGTGCATATGTCTATTCCTGTGACAGCTCTTATTTCTCTAGGATGTATTCCTAGGAGTGGGATTTCTGGATCATTTATGGTATTTCTATTTCTAGCTTTCTAAGGAAGCACCATATCATTTTCCAAAATAGTTGTATCATTTTGCATTCCCAGCAGCAGTGTATAAGAGTTCCAATCTCCCCAAAGCCTCTCTGACATTTGTTATTTCCTGTTTTATTTGTGCCAGTAATGCCAGGGTGGGATGGTATCTCATCGTGGTTTTGATTTGCATTTCTCCAATGGCTAGTGATTACGAGCATTTCCTCATGTGTCTATTGGCCGCTTGAATGTCCTCTTTGGTGAAGTGTCTATTCATTTCCTTTGACCATTTTTTAATTGGATTATTTGTCTTTTTGTTGTAGAGGTGTTGGGTTTTCTTGTAGATTTTAGAGCTTAGAACTTTTTCTGATTTGTAATAGTCAAAAAATTTTTCCCAGTCTGTAGGTTCTCTTTTGGTGAATTATTTTGTTGAGCATTAGTGTTTAATTTTTAGAAGATCCAGTTATCTAGCTTATATTCTGGAGTTTGTGTATTGTTGGTTGTTGATTGTATCCTGTTAACACCATGTATTAGGGCCTCTAGCATTGATCCTGTTTTTCCTTTTATGAATTTCATAGTTTTTGGCTTTATATATAGGTCTTTGATCCATTTTGAATTAGTTTTTGTATATGGTTTGAGGTATGGGTCCTGTTTCATTTTTTTGCAGATGGACATCCAGTTTTGCCATCACCATTTGGTGAAAAAGACTGTCTTTTTCCCCGTTTGATGGACTTTGGGCCCTTGTCAAAGATCAGGCGACCATAGGTGGATGGACTTACATCTGAGTTCTCAGTTTTGTTCCATTTGTCAATGTATCTATCATTGTACCAACACCAGGCTGTTTGACTACTGTAGCTGTACAGTAGGTTCTGAGGTCAGGTAGTGTGGGTCCTCCTATTTTAATCTTCTTCTTCAATAGTGCTTTACTTATCTGGGGCTTCTTCCTTTTCCATATAAAATTAATGATAAGTTTTTCCATCTCTTTAAAGAATACTGTTGATATTTGGATGGGGATTGCATTGTATTTGTACATCGCTTTGGGTAGAATTGTTATTTTCACGGTGTTTAGTGTACATATCCACGAACACGGTATGTTTGTCCATTTATGTAGATTTCTTTGGGTTTCCTGCAGGTCCTTTACATCCCTGGTTAGGTTTATTCCCAAGTTTTTTTTTTTTTTTTAGAGTCTATTATAAATGGTATAGTTTTCATGATTTCCTTTTCATCATTCTCTTTATTGGTGTATAGGAATCCTACTAATTTTTGTATGTTTATCTTGTATCCTGCTAATCTGCTGAATCTTTCTATTAGTCCAGTAGTTTTCTCCTGGAGTCTTTTGGGTTTTCTATATATAGTATCATATCAGCTGCTAATAGGGACAGGTTAAGTTCTTCATTACCAATTTGGATACCCTTTATTCCTCTTTCTTGTCTTATTGTTGTAGCTAGGAATTCCAGCACAATATTAAATAGGAGTGGTGATAAAGGGCATCCTTGTCTTGTTCCTGTTCTCAAGAGAAATGTTTTCAGCCACTCTCCATTAAGAATGATGTTGGCTGTTTGTTTTGCATAGATGCCCTTTATCATGTTGAGAAATTTCCCTTCTATACCTATTTTATTGAGAGTTTTTATCAGGAATGGGTGTTGAACTTTGTTAAATGCTTTTTTGCATGGATTGAGATGATCATGTGATTCTTTTCTTTTCTTTTACTTTATATGATGGATTATGTTGGTTGATTTTCTAATGTTGAACCATCCTTGCATACCTAGTATGAATCCTACTTGGCTGTGGGGTATTATTTTTTTTTGATATGCTGAATTCTTTTTTTTTCTAAATGAGGCATTTTATTTATTGGCTGATTGATTTTTAATTGTGCTTTAAGTGAAAGTTCGATGCTGAATTCTATTAGCTAGAATTTTGTTGAGAATTTTTGCATGTATGTTCATGAGAGATATTGGTCTGTAATCTTCCTTTTTTGTGGTTTCTGCCTGGTTTTGGTATCAGGGTTATGCTGGCTTCATAGAATGAATTCAGAAGTATCACATCCTTTTCTATGTTCTGAAATAGTTTGAACAGTAGTAATTGGTGTAAGTGCTTCTCTGAATGTTTGGTAGAATTCTCCAGTGAAGCCATCTGGGGCAGGGCTTTTTTTTTGTTGGGAGTTTTTTTTTTTTTTTTTTTTTACCTTTTCAATCTCTTCTCTTGTTATGGCTTTGTTCAGTTTTTCAACATTGTTTTGTGTTAGCTTGGGTAGCTAGTGTGTTTCTAGGAATTTGTCCATTTCCTCTAGGTTTTCAAATTTGTTGGAGTACAGTTTTTCATAAAACTCTGTTATAATCCTTTTCATTTCAGTTGGGTCTGTTGTAATGTCTCCCATTTCATTTCTTATTTGGGTTGTTTGTGTCCTCTCCTGTTTTTCTTTTGTCAATTTGGCCAGTGGTTTGTCGATTTTGTTGATCCTTTCAAAGAACCAACTTTTGGTTTTGTTGATTCTTTTTGTTGTTTTTCTATTCTCTATTTCATTTGTTTCTGCTCTGATCTTTATTATTTCCTTTCTTCTGGTGGCTGTGGGCTTCTTTTGCTGTTCTTTTTCTGTTTGTTCAAGTTGTGTAGCTAATGTTTCAATTTTGTCCCTTTCTTCTTTTTTGATGTGTGCATCTATTGCCATAAATTGACCTCTGAGCACTGCCTTTGCTGTGTCCTGAAGGTTTTGGTATGTTGTGTTTTCATCCTCATTTGATTCTAGGAATTTTTTAAAACCATCTTTGATTTCTTCTATTACCCAGTGGTTTTGAAGCAGGGTGTTACTCAGTTTCCATGTAATTGATTTTTGTTGTTGTTGTTCTTCCTGTTGTTAATTTCTATGTTGATGGTCTTGTGGTCAGGGAAGATACTTTGTATTATCTCAGTGTTTCAGATTTTGTTGAGGGTTGCTCTGTGGCCTAAGATGTGGTCTATTCTGGAGAACATTCCACGTGTGTTGGAAAAGAATGCACGCTTTGCAGCTGTTGGGTGGATTACTCTATATATGTTCATGAGGTCAAGTTGTCTGATGGTGCCCTTTAGCTCTTCCATATCTTTGTTGAGTTTCTTTCTAGATGTTCTGTCTTTTACCGAGAGTGGTGTGTTGAAGTCTCCTACTATTATTGTGGAACTATCAATTTCTCTTTTTAGTGCTGTTAGAGTTTATGTATTTTGCAGCCCTGGCATTGGGGGCACAGATGTTTATTATTGCTATGTCTTCATGATGGATTGTCCCTTTAATCATTATATAGTGCCCTTCTTTGTCTTTTATGGTGGATTTTGTTTTAAAGTCTATTTTATCTGAGATTGGTATTGTCACTGTTGCTCTTTTTTGGTAGCTGTTTGCTTGATATATTTTTTTCCATCCTTTGATTTTTAATAAATTTATATCTTTGCTTGTAAGGTGTGTCCTTGTAGACAGCATATTAATGGATCCTGTTTTTTTTTTTTTTTTTTTATCATCCATTCTGTCGCTCTCTGCCTCTTTGTGAGTGAATTTAGGCCATTTATATCCAGTGTAATTATTGATAGGTGTGAGTTTATTGCTATCATTTTGTAGTGCTTTTTTTTTTTTTTTTTTTTTTGTGGTGCTGACTCTTTATTCCTCTTACTCTCCTGTGTTGAATTCCTTTTGTTTGTGGATTTCTTCTTCATTTATTTTGCTTTTGTAGATTTTGGTTTTTATTGAGACTTTGTTTTTCTTCTTTACTTTGATGAATAGGTTTGTTAACTTTCTTATAGTTACCTTGAAATTACCCTTATCTTCCTAGGTTTGAACCAGTCTATTATTCCTTGATATCACCTTGCTTTCCTCTCCATTAGAAAGTTCTATACCTACACCATTTATTCCCTTTTATTGTTCTGACATTGTTTCCATTTACAGAAGTTTGCCTCTGTTTTACTTAGTTTTTTGGATCTTTACTGTGGAGGGACAGTGTGGTGCTTCTGTCTATGGTGCCATTTGATTGGAAGCCCCAGTATGGAGAATTTTGTTTGTTTGTTTTTGAGGATCATCATAATTGTCAAATGCAACATGCCAAAATCCACTATATCCTGTTCTCCAACTGGGATTTCTTAACTGCTTTATAAACTTATGGGATCATGGACGCATATGCAGTCAGACACTGTCAAACAGGAGTCATGTGGCGCATGATTGCACTTACCTTACAACCTAGCAATTCCACTCCAAGAGAAATGAAAGCTTTTTTTCATTTACTTTCACACAAAACATGTACACAATGTTTATAGGTGCTTTATCTATTTTTTTTTTTAAATGAAAAACAACCTGTCTTAGTTTCCTAGTGCCAGAAAAGAAACAAAAATACCACAAGTGGGCCACTTTAAAGAGCAGGGATTTATTGTCTCATAATTTGGAGGCTAGGAGCCCAAAGTCAGGCCATTGGCAGAGTTATGCTCTCTTTCTCTCTGTCAGCTCTAGGAGAAGATCATTCCTTGCCTCATTCAACTTCTGGCAGCCCTGGGTGTTTCTTAATGTTCCTTGGATTGTAGATGGAGGCTCACATGCAGTCCTCCCCATGTGTGTGATTCTCCTGTCTGTTTTCCCTGTCTTATGACATCACTCAGAAGGGATTAGGTTTAGGAGCCAACCTACTTTGGCATGACCCCATTAACATAACAAAAGAAAAACTTTTTCCAAGCATGGTCACATTCATAAGTACAGGGGTTAGGACTTCAGCATATCTTTTGGGGGACACAATTCAATCCATAACACAGCCCAAATGGTCTTCAACTGGTGAATGGGTAATAATAATAATAAAACTGTAGTACCATCCATATACTGGAATTCTAAAAAAAAACACCGTTGGAATTCTACTGCACAATAAAAAGACAAGAATTGATACTGATCCATCCCACAAGATGAATCTCAAAGAAGCCAGAATCAGAATTCTATATACTATATAATTACATTTGTATAACATTTATGAAAAGGCACAACTTTTAGAGACAGTAGACAGAACAGAGGTTGCCAGGGGCTACAGGGTTGACTACATAGAGCCACAAAGAAATTTTGGGAGGTAATTGAACTAAGATGATTGTGATGGTAGTTACACTGTCAAAGTGCATAGAACCATACACTAAAGAGTGTATATTTTACCATATGTAAATTATACTTCCATGAACCTGACTCAAAAAAAAAGAAAAAAGGAAGAAAGTTAATTGGATGCTCTGTGTACATGGATAAATTGAGAGCTTCTCTATAAAGTGATAAAGTTTCAGAGCTAGCTTTTACACTGAGGGAACTTGCCTCTCCAAATGTTAGGATATGTAGACCTCCTCACTGGCGTTTCTCTAGAGAGGAATCCTATATCTTTCTTCTTGGATGGCTTAAGACTGATTCTCAGCACTGTGCTGAATGGGGAAGGGGATTAAGTATCTCTCAAATCAATATACACAGTTTGCTTAATCCCTCTCTTTTCAGTACTGTGCCTCAATTCTGTCCTCAGTTGTACTTGGTATCCCCAAAACCCAGAGACCCTCTGGTTCAACCACCAAAAAATAATTAAATTTCCGTTTTCTTTTATATGTAAGGAGAGGAAGTTGTTTCTCATATAAATTTGCAATTAATCTTTTGTTTTCAACTTTATCTCAAATCCCAATATTAGAGACATCTGCTGCCTCCAATTCCTAAATCTTTCCAGTTTTCTCATGAATCGGCTTTCTTCATGTTGGCTTCTATTTTGCAGGCTGAGGTTCAGATTCTTGGGTCTTCTAAGTGGGTTTCCGCTCATCCATCAGCTTTCCAATTTCAAAAATGCTGGTAAATGTCCCTGACTCCTGTAATCTCCTCTCCCAATTTCTTTGTACTAGGTTTAAGCCTTATGCTTTTATTGTCATTTTAATTGGGCTTTTAGGAAGAGGAAGAGATAAGCATGTGTTTTCAATTTGCCATGTTTAATCAAGTGTTCCGAGGTGGTATCAAATCAGTGAGGAAATCCTGGGCTATTCAATAAATGGTGTTGGGACAACCTGATAACAAACTTAGATCTCTATATACCATTTTCCAAAATAAATATTTAAATAATAAAAAAAAAAGCAAATAGATATGTATATTTATATAACCTTGTGAAAGGGAAGGCTTTCCTAAGCATGATACATAATACCATATAAAACTATTAAGGAAAAAATTAATAACTCTGACCAGTTAAAAGTGTAAAATTTCTGAATGACAAAATAAAGGAAAAGTACATATAAAAATCTAGCAATACATTTCTAAGAGAATTAATGTCCTTAAAATACAAAGAAATTTCATGGTTAAGAGAGAAAAAGACTAAAATCTAATTTAAAAATAGGCAAAAGACACAAAAGTGTAGTCAACAAAAAGGAAATATAAATGGTTTATAAGATTATTACAAATCTTCAGCCTTCTTAGTAACCAATAAGTTCAAATCAAAACTAAATACTTTTTTGCTATTCATTGACAACTTTTTTATTCAAGGACAATACCCAATAACTGATGATGGTGCAGACACTGGCTATTCTCATGCAAATACAAATTTGGTTCAACTTCCTGTAAGGCAATTTAGCAATCTGTATATTAATGACACTTTAGCGAGACTGTATATTAAACCTTAACTGCGTAATATACCCTGTAACCTAGTAATTCAATTTCCAGGAATTTTTCCTAAGGAAATTATTATGAATTGTGCAAAGATTTTTGTTATAAGAATATTAAACACAACATTGTTTTTAATAGTAAAAGTAGAAATACATGTGAACAATTGTAAGTTGGTAAAACAAAACACAGTCCTGCAACTAATGTCACAAAACAATATGTGTATTAACTGTTTAATGAGAAACTAATTTGCTCTGTAAACCTTCACCTAAAGCACATTTAAAAAAAAAAAAAAAAGTCCTTTAAGAATAAGGTTGTTGTTAAATACTTCTTTTCCCATGGAAAAAATACTGGTTACATATTGTAAGTAAAACCAACAGAATTATAAAATTTTATTTAGAGTATGAAACCAATAAGTGGGGGAAAAAGTGTGTATACATAATCACATAAGAAAAGTGCTCTGCAAAGAAAAACATGCAGGAATTCACAGGGATTATCTCTGAGTGTTGAGATTATTGGTGTTTTTTTTTTTTCCTTGTTTAGCTTATCACTGTTTTGGGATTTGCCATCATGAATATGTATTACTTTTCTAATTAGAAGAAAAACAAAGGATTTTTTATTTAAAAAAAATTTCTATTCAGAATAGTGACAGAGATGTAAAGTACTTAGAATAAACTTAAGAAGAACCTACATAAATAAGCTTTAAGGGGGAAAAAGAAGACTTGAATAAATCAGGAGACATATCATGAAACTGGATGGGAAGTCACAAATTTATAAAGATGGTTCATTACAACACAATCTTTTAGCCATTTACATTGAAACAGTTTTATTTTTTTTTTAATGGCAGTATCTAGGATTAGTGAGCGTAAAGGGGAAATGAACTTTCATACTCTATTAGTGAAACTGTATATTTATGCTGCTTTTCTGGAGGACTATTTTGTAATAATAAAAACCTTAACCTTTGAATCAACAATTCCCTTACAAGAAATTTACCTTAAAGAAATAGTTGTAGATATACACAAAGATTTAGTTATCAGATCAATCATTTTTATAACAAATGAAAATAATTTATGCTGTGTCATTAAATCCATTGATTACATAAATTGTTACACCCATACAGTGTAATACAGTCAGAAATGTGAAGGGGTTTTGTAGAAGATACGTAATTAGTCAGGGTCCAGTCAGAAAAACAAGCCAAGTAAGGTATTTCAAATAGACATAATTTATTCTAGGGAATTGGTTATATATGCATTGGAAAGTTGAAAAAGTAAAAAAGGCAATACTAAAGTTACCTTTCTTAGTAACTTAAGAAAGAAAGTTCCCCAGGACTGAGGGAACAAAAGGGAAAAGTGTTAACAGGTTATAAGTGATGACTGAGTGACAATACTAACAATGGGGAAATTTATTATTCAGCTCAGTAATCACTTCTGGGCAGGAATCCTTTGTATAAAGTGTGCAAACCAAACTGAATATTCAGGACCCAAACTGGTACCATTTGTAGTTAGTGAACATAAGGAAAGGTAGAAGTGTTTTCTAAAGATCCTAGAATTTAGGGTGGATGTGCTCATGCTAGAACTGACTGGGGTATGCCATCCTACTCTAATAAAATAGGGACACTTAATAGTGCACTTTTTTTTTTTATTGAAGTTAGTCGTGTTGTTTATTATTTATGTGGGATCTTATGCTTTGATTTTTATAGTTTTACATATGGACATTTTTGTTGTTGCCCTGTTTTATAAACTCCACTCCATCCTCACTCTTACAGAAATGACTTAGTGGCTTGCAGTGACACCTTATGTCAAGGAGTAGAGTATAATAGCTCATCCCTTAACTCTACGAGCAAATCCAGGCTGGCCGAGGAACTGATAGATGGCCAGGTCAGTAATATCAGGCTCACTGATTGATGTGTTTGTGAACAAAGTGAATTTTTATTAGCATATCTT
The DNA here is from genome assembly GCF_024166365.1 of Elephas maximus indicus. Classification (NCBI taxonomy): domain Eukaryota; kingdom Metazoa; phylum Chordata; class Mammalia; order Proboscidea; family Elephantidae; genus Elephas; species Elephas maximus. Next base: position 48,010,506 of record NC_064840.1, read on the forward strand.
GAAACTTTGGAGGTAGAATATTAGTATTTTAAGGAATAAATCCGATATTCTTTGGTCTTGCTATTTAGCCTCAAGAACTGTGTATGTTTCCACTATTAAGGAAATATCAGCAGAGTTTATAGGAGGTATTTCCAAAAAAAAAAAAAAAGCCCAGTGCTGACATAGTATAAATACCCACTGCTTTGGAGAAACATGTGTCATTTCAATTCATGCTGTGCTAAGGGCTCTTGATTGACAGCTCATGTTGCTGTATACTCTTAGAGTGGAACAATGGGATTCAAGAGTAGCTGTCGATGCTGATGGGTATATCTTGGCTGTCCTACAAGAGTTCCTTGGCAAAATACTAAGTTGATTACTCTCCGTTGGTGAATGAATACATATTTAATTCTAGTTGGCTAACCTAATGCTTTTTGCAACAGGAGTGAGGGTCAGGTGTTAGAACTTCATGGTGATGTACGTGGTGAAAAGACAAGCAGAATCAAAGACATAGCTCCATTCACAACTATGAAGTATGTAGCCCACCTTTGCTGACACTCTGCAATTCTAGAGAAATCATTTGTACCACTGTACCCTCACCAATGGCAGTTACTTACAGAAATGTGACAATGTAAAGGAGTTAATGCATTAAGGCCAGAACAACTTCTCCTCATTGACTTAGATAAGATGCTGTAGAAGAAAGAATTTCTAATAGAAGAAAATCAACAGTTTCTGAGTTTAAAATAAAACTAAATTGGTGAATGTAATTGTTCAACAGGAAAGTCTTTCTTAGGTAAAAGAGCTAAACTGGCAGAAATCCAGGTCCAGCATCTTGATGAGTTGATTCAGCAGGTTAACATGCAGTCAAGTGAAGTCCCCATGGTTGTCTTAGTTACCTACTACTGTCTTAACATAAATGCCATAAGTGGGTGGCTTTAAAGAACAGAAATTTACTTTCTCACACTTCTCACAGTTCAGGAGGCTGGAAGTTTGAATTTAGGGCATGGCTCTAGGTGGATGCCCTTATCTATTTCAGCTCCTAGTTGTTGTTGTTGTTAGTTGCTGTTGACTTGATTCCAACTCACAGCAACCCCATATGTGCAGAGTAGAACAGCTCCATAGGGCTTTCAAGGCTGTGCCATTTAGGAAGCAGATATCCAGGCCTGACTTCCCAGGTGCCTCTGGATGGGCTTGGGCCACCAACCTTTTGGCTACTAGTCAAGCGCTTAACTGTTTGCACCACCCAGGGACTGCTACAGTTTCTAGTAGCTTCCAGCAATCATTGGCATTCTTGGGCTCATAGAGGAGTGTCTCTTCATGGTCTGTCTTCTTCTTCACCCTGTTTGTGTCTCTGTTTCTACTGTTGTTGGGTACCGTTGAGTCAGTCCCAACTCATAGTGACCTAAGTACAACAGAACAAAATACTGTCCCGTCCAGCGTCATCCTCACAATCATTGTTGTGTTTGAGCCCATGGTTGAAGCCACTGTATCAATCCATCTCACTGAGGACCTTCCTCTTTTTCACTGACCCTCTACTTTGCCAAGCATGATGTCTTTCTCCAGAGACTGGTCTCTACTGATAACATGTCCAAAGTACATGAAGTGAAATCTTGCCATCCTCACTTTTAAGGAGCAATCTGCCCGTACTTCTTCAAAAACAGATTTATTCATTTTTCTGGCAGTCCAAGGTACATTCAATATTTTTCATCAATACCGTAATCCAAATACATCAGTTCTTCTTTGGTCTTCCTTATTCATTGTCCATCTATCACATGCATATGAGGTGATTGAAAATACCATGGTTTGGGTCAGTCACACCTACGTCCTCAAAGTAAAATCTTTGCTTTTTAAAACTGCAAAGAGGTCTTTTGCAGCAAATTTGCCCAATGCAATATATCATTTGATTTCTTGATTGCTGCTTCAATGGGCATTGATTGTGGATCCAAGATGAAATCCTTGACAACGTCAGTCTTTTCTCTGTTTATCATGATGTTGCTTATTAGTCCAGCTCTGAAGATTTTTGTTTTCTTTATGTTGAGGTGTAATACATAGTGAAGGCCATGGTCTCTGATTTTGATCAGTAAGTGCTTCAAATCCTCTCACTTTCAGTAAGCGGTGTTGTATCATCTGCATATCACAGGTGGTTAATGAGTCTTCCTCTAACCCCGATGCTGCATTCTTTTTCATATAGCCCAGTGTCTTAGATTATTTGCTCCGCATACAGATTGAATAAATATGGTGAAAGGATACAGCCCTGATACACACCTTTCCTGATTTTAAACCATGCAGTTTCTCCTTGTTCTGTTCCAATGACTGCCTCTTGGCCTATGTACAGGTTCCACATGAGCACAATTAAGTGTTCTGGAATTCCTATTATTTGCAATGTTATCCATAATCTGTTATGACACACGCAGCCCAATGCCTTTGCATAGTCAACAAAATACAGATAAACATCTTTCTGGTATTCTATGCTTTCAGCCAAGATATATTTGACATCAGCAATGATATCCCTCATTCCACCTCCTCTTCTGAATTTGGCTGGTCTTTTTATAAGGCAAAAGTGTTTAAGTTTAGAATCTAGCTTACACTGGTATGATCTCATTAACATAGTAAAAGAAGAACCCTATTTCCAAACAGGATCACATCCACAGGTAACAAGGTCCAGGAATTCAACACGTATTTTTTAGGGGATGTGGGACATAATTCCACCCCTAACAATGGTTAAGACCAAGGAATTCATAGCATGGAGGAAAGGAGTCAGTACTCAGATGTTACTATGCTCTCATTTTCTCCAACGAGAAGAACATTGAGAGGGTGGGGGAACATCCACAAGAGGAAAATAAAGACTAAGAGAGAAGAAAGCTCACAAAGTCAACTTACTCCACATTTTGAAGCTTTTGTATAGAAATGATTTTCAATCTCTATCAGAGGAGAAACTAAGCCTGGAATCTTATAAACCTCACCTGGAAGAAAGGAAGAAAGGAGGGAGGAAGGGAGGGATTAATTTACTCTAGGTCAGGCACTGATAACCAGGTTTTTTCACACTGGTAAACTCACATTTAAATTTCACAAAAATCTGAAGAGTTAGCTTGTCTCTTTTCCACTCTTAAAAAAAAAAATTTTTTTTTTTTCCTTAGGATGAGGGAAAATGACATATATTGTGATACTTAAAGTCAAACAGCTATTAAGTGGCAGAACTGGAATTTAACCTGGATGTGTATGACTCCAAATCCTAGGTTTATCCCACCTCATTATAATGTAGAGTTGTAAATCTAAACCTCTGGCTGTGGACTCACATGGGCAGAGAAATAAAGTTTCATAAAGAAAGTAAAATTTGACCTGAGCCTGAAAGGGGTATGAGCAGGCTATAACAAGCAAGGAATTCATCAAAAGTGGTACTTCAAGGAAACTTTCTGTCCTTAAATAATTTCATTAGGAAAGGAGCTTCAAAATTAATGGGCTAAATGTCTATCTTTAGAAGTTATATAAAATGATCAACAGAATAAACTCAAAGAAGGTAAAAGAAAAGTGATAATTAAATTAAGAGTAGAAACTAATGAAATAGACATCCACAACAAAAAAATCAAAACAGCCAAGAAAACCAAATGTTGATACTTTGAAAATGAACCAATAAACTAGACAAATCTTTGGCAAAACTTGTCTAGAGTATAAGACAGGAAACAAACAATATTATCATTTGCAAACAATTATATAACCACGGATATAGTAGAGAATTCTATCAACTATGTTGCTAACATTTTGAAACTTTGATAAAATGGACAAATTCATAGAAAAGTCCAAGTTACCAGAATTGACTCAAGATAAAAAAAGAATTTGAAAATTTATTGAAAAAAATTAGACCATGGTTAAAATTCACCACAATAAAAGCATTAGGCCCAGATGATTGTATAGGTAAGTTCTTTTAAGGAACATATTATGCCAACTTTATGCAAATTCATTCTTACAATAAAATGAAGGGGAACATTTCTCAAATTATTCTATGAGGAGAGCATAACTCTCATTCCAAAATCAGACGAATACATTCTAAGAAAGGAATATTACTATCTTATTTCATTCATGAATGTAGATGCAAAAATCCTAAGCAAAATGTTGTTGTTGCTGCTGTTGTTGTGTTCCCCCAAGTGAATTCCGACTAATAGCAACCCTACATGACAGAGTAGAACTGACCCATAGGGTTTTCTAGGCTATAATCTTTACAGGAACAGATCTCCAGATCTTTTCTTCCATAGAGTCACTGGTGGGTTTGAAACACCAACATTTCACTTAGCAGCCAAGTACTTAACCATCATGCTACCAGAGCTCCTTAAACAAGATATTAGCAAACTGAATTCAAACAGTATATATAAAAGACAATACAGTATAACCAAGTAGGGTTTATTGTACAAAAGCAGGATGGTTTTCATAATAGAAAATCCTTAAATGCAATTTACCGCATTAGCAAATTAAAAGAGAAAAACTATATCATCATATGATAGATGCTACAAAAATATTTCATGAAATTCAACACCAACACATAATAAAGACTCTCAGTAAATTAGAAATAGAAGGGAGTTTCTTCAAACTGACAAAGAGATCTATTTTTAAAATACCCTAGAGTAAACATCATCTTAAATTTGGGAACATTCAAATTATTTTCTTTAAAATCAGGAGCAACTTTACCTCACTTTTATGCAGTATTAAATAGGAGATCTTACTCATCATAATAAAACAAGAAAAAGACATTAAAGTCGTAAGAATTTGAAGGAGGAAATAAAAATCATCATTATTTACAAATCATGTGATCATTTACAAAGAAAATCCCAAATAATTTACAGAAAACTTACTTAAAATAACATGAGCTTAAAAATTAGATGGTAAATACGTATTTGTATTTGACCATCTTATGTAAAACAGAACAAAATGTTGCCCAGTCCTGCACCATCTTCATGATCATTGGTATGTTTGCACCCATTGCTGTGATCATTGTGTCAGTCCAGCTCATTCAGGATTTTCCTCTGTTTTGCAAGCCCTCCACTTTACCAACTATGATATCCTTTTTTAGGGATTGGTCTTTCCTGATGACACGTCCAAAGTAAGCGAGCTGAAGTCTCTCCAGCCTTACTTCTAAGAAGCATTCTGGTTGTATTTCTTCTAAGCCTGATTTGTTTGCTCTTCTGGTACTCCATGGTATAGTCAGTATTCTTCATCAGTGCCACAGTTCGAATATATTAATTCTTCTGTCTTTCTGTTTCATTGACTAGCTTTTGCCTGCATATGAGGTGATTGAAAAGACCATGGCTTAGTCAGGTGTACCTTAGTCCTTTGTAAATATATATTATTCAAGTTAGTTGTATTTCTAGTCAACAATAGCAAATGGTCAGAAAATATAATTAAAGGGAAGGTAGCCATCATAATAGCCTCAGGGAATATGAAGAATGTAGAAATAACACTAACAAAATATACGCAAGATGAAAGAAATTACAGAAAACATAGACAGGAAGATAGATCAGGAAGTAAGATAGGAAGGCTAATTAGAAAAATGATTGTTACCAAATTCAACTATAGGTTCAACACAATTCCAATTAAATGCTAACAGGGTTTTTAATAGAACTTGATGATATGATTATATAATGTATACAAAAATTAGAAGGCCAAGAATAGTCAGAACACTTCCGAAATAGAAGAACAGGAAATGGGCACATGTTAGATTTCAGGACTTATGAAGCTATAGTAATTAAAACAGTGTGATATTGGTGCAGACATAGACAAATTGATTAATGGAGTAGAATAGAAAGACCATAAATAGATCCATGATTGCATGAAATTTAGGATTAGGACAAAAGGGAAATGTCAGGTCAGTGAAAGAAACTAAAGATTGATCAATAAATGAAGCTGGAAAAAAAGGTTGCCCAGTGGTTAATAGCTCGGCTGCTAACCAAGAGGTTGGCAGTTCTAATCCACCAACCACTCCTTGGAAACTCTATACTGCCGTTCTACTCTATCCTATAGGGTTGCTATGAGTTGGAGTCTCCTCAACAGCAATTTTTTGGAGTCTCCTCAACAGGAATTTTTTTTTTTTAAACAGGTGCGTGGAAAAAGATACAAATGGCAAATGGGACCCTATTTCACTTCATAGTCAAATATCAACTCCAGATGAATTAAGGAAGTAAATGTTAAATTAAATGTTAAAAACAAAAGCTCTTAGCAAAAAAAAAAAAAAAAAAAACCAAAGGTGAATATCTTTTAAATATCACGGCGAAAAAAAAATTTTTAAATAAGACATCAAAAAATGACTATAAAGAAAAAGACTGATAAATTTCCCTATATAAAAATTAAGAAACTTTTCTTCACCCAAAAACATCATAAAGAAAGTGAAAGGTAAGTTAAAAACTGAGAGAAGATATTAACATTGGGATGACCAACAAAGTATTAGTATCAAGACCATTCAAAGAACTCCTGTAAATCAATAAAAAGAGCACAAACAATCCAATGTAAAAATGGGCAAACGATGTGAGCAAGCATCTCAGAATAGGAAATCCACGTAGCCAAAAAACATTTGAAGATATGTTCAAAGCCATTAGTGATTTAGGAAATGCAAATCAAGGCCACAATGAGATACCTTTTCACATGCATTTAATTAGCTAAAAATGACAATACCATTTACACCTATTTAATTGGCTAAAAATGACCATACCAATACTGTGAATCCAAAGGATCTCTGTTGCATTGCTTATGAAAGTTAACCGGCAAAACCATTTTAGAAAATAGATCATTATCTCCTAAAGTTAAGCATTCATATATTTTTATGACCAATAATTCTACACTTTGGTATATACCCAAAAAAACTCTTGCACATTTACAACAAAAAATATGTATAAGAATGTCCATAGCAGCATTGCTCACAATAATAAAAACCTGAGCTAATCCAAAAACCCATCAACCGTAGACAAGATGAAAAAACTTCGGTGTGTTCATGCAGTGAACACCATATTATACATCCACCCAAAAACATCAGTCTAAACAAATTACTGCAACATGCCACAACATTATGTTAAGTTTTAAAAATCTCCCCAAATTACTTCTAGCACAATATCATTTTTATAATGTTAAAAACAACAAAAATTTTATGCACACATGAAAATGTTACATATATACATGAAAAGGAAAGCAAGGGCCTCAATGAACATAAGAACCATGATGATGGTGGTCTCAGGCAAGCGGAGAAAACAGAGTGAGATGTAGAAGGGGCACATGATTATATGTAGGTTATTTTAATGGTCTTGACTTTAGCTTTGAGCTGTGTTTTCATGGATGCTTGTTACAGAGTTGAAACTAGTAAATAAATAAATATGGGGCCATGCATGGATCAATGATGAGAATGTTTCATGAACTAAAGATTATGATTAATCCATTTGATCATAATTAGGGAAGAACAAGGAGCACTTGAAAGAGTTCTAACACAGCTCTATCCCATAGAACTGCCTTAGATGATGGAAATAATCTATTTCTGTTCTGTCCAATGTGATAGCCACCAGCCACATTAAGCACTTGAAATGTGGCTGGTGTTACTGTTTCAATTATATTTTATTTCAATGAATTTGTATTTAAATAGCCACATGGTACAAACCACTTTCAGTGGTGGGAGATAGTAAGCAATGTTCAAGGATTAGTGAGCAAGTTGACTTGACTTAAGTAAATGGTCCTTAATGAGAAGTAGCCACAATTAAAGTTGACCAAAGACATTAAGTTACTTACCTTGTGGAAAATCCAGTTCACCATTTCCAAAGGGTGGAATATGTACCTTTCTTTCCTATCTTGCCATTCTACTCAGAGTAGTGCGAAGCCTCTTTCATACCACAAGACTAAACTGCCTGTTTAAGATATTCATTCATTCATTCCTCTGTTCATTCATTTATTTTTGTTTGTCTGTTTTCCCTTCCTCAAGCCCCCTCATCCCATAAACAATTAAGAGTCCTGAAGACACAAGCCAGTTATTATTTGAGTGAAGTCTAAGACTGGATGTTTAATGTATTCACCTCCCTCTTATTAATGGCATCATTCAATCACAGTTTAGTAGTTTCCAAGTGAGAGGGTTAGAAGTGTCAGGGGAATTGCTCACTCAAACCAGGAAATATGGGGTTTTAGTTGAAACGCTATCTGAAGGAAGCTGGTAAGCAACAGCTGAGAAGATGAAAGATCAGATCAACACCTCACTTTGAAGTAAAGACTACTCAGACTGTGAATATAACAATGTTCATTACTGCCAGAACTCCAAGTGGCAGTTACTGATGCATGCTTTAGAATGTATCATAAAATCTATAAAAATATCAACAAGATGCTTTCAAATGACACAAAACAGCTAGAGTGCCCTATTTGCAGGGACACTGCTGTTTAAAAGCAATTTGCTAGATTGCTTTCCATCTGGGACCAAGGCAAGTGCCTTCCAATCGCTTTCTCCCCTCCCTTCCTTGCTCCCTACCCCCATCCCTGACTAGAAACTAAGGTTTTTAAAGTTTCATGTCTGCTTCCTTTGAGGGCCAGGAGGAGAAAATGAAGCTTTTCTTGGCTTGCTTCTCAACTCTCCTAAGAGATTCAGAGACAAAAAGATTGCTTTGGGAAAATAATAATGCCAAATGAGCATTAAAATAATAAATGGGTTTTCTGGAAATAAGGTTCTCAGAGGTCATGCAATTAAAAGTTAGGAGACAAGCACACCTCAGGCTTGATTGGAGGAGACAACTGAGAGCCAGGGCAAATACTTCCACCACACTTAAAGTTCCATTCAAGGTTTCAAGCATGGGAGCTGGTTGATTAATCTATTTGCATACTTCCAGGACTTGATAACAAGTAGTATAATTTCATAGGTGCTGATTATTAATAATAACAAGGAATGTGATTAGGGGCATGAATATCTAAGGGTCACAAGGCAAACATGAGTCAGCAGCACAATATTATTTGAAAAACAGCAAACAAAGGCCCTGAACTGCCTGAGGCGATGCTTAGATGCCTTTCATTATACTGAATCTTGATATATTAGACTTTGTCACTGCACAGCTAAAATCAAAAGAAACTTACTGTCCATATGCTCTCCTTAGAAAGGCCTTATGGAAAATTCAGATCACCTTGGCAACTTGCGTTTCTGTAAATGTGCACTCCTGTTACTTTGTTTACTATGAGTCTTTCAGTAAGCATGAGCTGTTGTGTTTCTTCACCTTCAACTATGCAATCTTTGACCCATAGAATTGGGAAGCATCTTAAAAAAGGAGAAGTTGATTTTGACTCATGGCTACCCCAAGTATATCAGAGTAGAACTGTGCTCTGCAGGGTTTTCAATGGCTGATTTTTCAGAAATAGGTCACCAGGGCTCTCTTCTGAGGCATCTCTGTGTGGACTCCAACCCCCAACCTTTCAGTTAGCAGCCAAATGTGTTAACTGTTTGCACCACCCTGGAAAGAATCTTAGAGAAATTTTATGGAAAATCATTTACATTGCTGATCACAGCATCAAGGTTCAGAGGTACAGTGACTATTTCAAGGACACAGAGCTAGTCAGGGTCCCAGTCCTGGACCAGAACCTGCGTCTCCCCACTATCTATTCAGTGCTGTATAAATAATAGCCCACCAAAAATAAAACTTCTTTTTTTCTGTGGGCTAGAAAGCCAAATCTCAACAATAGCTCAGAATTATATATCCTCTTGATGCACAATCCTGGGGATTTAACAAATCAACTTATAAAGTCCTATAGTAGAACATGATGCTATAGACAAAAGCACCATCCTGTCCCTCCACAGCAAAGACCTGAAAAACTAAGTAAAACAGAGATAAAAGTCAATCCTGCAACCCTAAGTATGAAAATACAAAGAACTAAACCAAGTACCAAATAGAATAAGAAACTAACAGAGAACAGAAAGCAAGGTGAGATACGAGCAGGGATCACCTATCAACTAATGCAATGCAGATTCACCATCTTGGGACTCCTGTTGGAGGTGGGTGGACAGGGAGTACAGGAAAGCAGCTTCATGGAGCTCCCAGCAGGAGACAGAGAACCCGGTAACCAGTGATATGTGCTTTCACACCCCCCATCTGTATTCCCCCTGCTCAGCCCCCACCACTTCCCAGTGGGCTGAGTGACTGCAGCCCAGGAGGCCCTGGCTTCATACTACTTGGATTTGCCCTGCCCACACTGGCCGGCTCCTTCAGTGCCATTTCATTGTTGCTGGTGTTGCTTTTTTTGGTATCTTCCCTGCTTCTCAACTACTCCCCCTCCTTTCTCTCAAACACCTGGCTCTGTGTCCCATCCTTGCTTCTTGACAGGCTGTAAAGTACTGCTCAGCTGGGGAACTGCTCCCCCAGTCTGCACTGCCAGGCTGGGCTGGTGGGATTACAATGCCTTTTGTTTGTTTTCTTTTCACAGCTTGGAAGCCCCTTCTAGCCCTACTTCTGTACTGCACGACTTGGAAGCCACTTCCCCAGTCTGTGCAGCCATGCTGTTGGGATCCCTGGGGGCATTTCTTTTTCCTTTTTGTCTTTCTTCATTTCTCAGTTTCTTGTCTCTCTCTACTTACCTTCTTTTCCTGTCTCCTCAATATCTGGTACTGTGTGCCACCTCTGCCACTTCTAGCTGGGCTGTACTGCATGGCTTGGGACCCACTTCCCCAGTCTGTGCAGCTGCGCCAATGGGATCCCTGGGGGCTTGTCTTTTCTTTTTTCTCTTTTTCTTTTTGTTTTTCTTCGTTTCTCATTTCTCTCTGCTTTCCTTCTTTTCCTGTCTCCTAAATACCTGGCACTGTGTGCCATCTCCACCCTTTCTAGATGGGCTGTGCCCTGAGTCCCAGAATCCAGTTTTCCAGTCAGCAGTGGGATTACTGGGGACATTTCTTTTTTAAAAAAAAAAAGATTTTTATTTATTTATTTTTCTCTTTAATTTTGTTTCTTCACATCTCAGTTTCTCATCTCTCCGCTCCAGCAGGAAGCTCCCTTAACATTGTTTTTTTTTTTTTTTTTTGCTTGGCTCCTGTTTCTCTCTCCTTTCTCATACTCAGCTCCACACATCACAACCTCCCACCTCCCTCCTGCCTACCTGCACCATGCGCTGAACATCACACCACTGAGCAGCACAGGCATGGCCTACCAGAACTTGCCCTGCACTGACCCCTGTCGGCCCCAGTGTGTGCCTCAAAAAATCCATCCCAGCCCATCCCCTTCAGCTGAACCTTCCCTGCTGCACCACAGCTGAGTGACTGGCCCTGCTCATTCAACAAGGTGGTGAGATGTATCATGTCCACAAGCAAGCAAACAACAAAGAATGCACAGCCTGCCTGCTCAGACATAACCAAAATTTAAAAAAAAAGCAGATGAAACAAATTTACAATGAATAGATGAAGAAAATAACTACTGAATGTTCAAAAGACAGCAAACAATATCAAAACATATTTTTTTTAAAAAAGGACAGGATAGTTCCAGTAGGTATCCAAAATAAAGCACTGGATAACTTTCCAGTAGAAGAAAAGGCACTGAAACTACCTGATAGTGAATTCAAATCTCTAATATTCAGAGGTATCCAAGAGTTGAAGGAAAAAGCAGACAAAAATAAGGAAAAAATTGACAAAGTCATGGAAAAGACAGACAAAATCATGGAAAAGACAGAAAAAACAATGGAAAGATCCAGGAAAATAATACAGGTACAAAACATCAAAATAAATTCACAACAAGAAATCACACAAAAACAACAATTAAAAATCCAAAAGACAAAAAACAAGATTTCAGAAATGGACAGTGTCATAGAAGGTCTGAAAAGCAGGTTTGAGACAATGGAAGACAGGATCAGCAAAATTGAATACAAATACTTGGATATAACTTTGAGGAAAAAATCAGAAAAAAGAATGAAGAAAAATGAAGTTTCCCTAAGAATGATGTGGGATACAATCAAAAGCAAAAAATTTCAAGTGATGGGAGTTGTAGAACAGGATGAGAATATGGAAAACACAGAGAGGATCAATGAAGAATTGCTGATAGAAAACATCCTACTATCATGAAAGATGAAAACCTGACCATCCAAGAAGCTCAACAAACCCTGCGTAGGATAGACCCAAAAAGAAACTCACCAAGGCGTATCATAATCACACTCGCTAAAGCCAAAGACAAAGAATCCTAAGAGCAGCTCGAGAAAAATGGAAAGTCATATACAGAAGGGAAACAATAAGACTAAGCTCTGATTACTCTGCTGAAACCATTCAGGAAAAAAGGCAATGGGATGACATATATAAAACCTTCAAAGAAAAAAATTGCCAACAAAGAAAAATATATCCTGCAACACTCTCATTAAAATGTGATCGTGAAATTAGGACATTTCCAGATAAACAGAAATTAGGGAATATGTAAAAACCAAACCAAACTTATAAGAGTTATTAAAGGGAGTCCTTTGGTTTGAGAACAAACAACATCAGACAACAGCCTGAATCTAGGCCACAAGATAACACCAGAAGATACTAGCCTAGGAAATGAACTCTCAAGGACTAACCAAAACCAAAAGAATTACAACAGGGAAACAGAGGTTAATCTGTAAATGACAACATCAGAACAATATAAGAGGGAATAAGCGGTGTGGGTATAGAACTTTCTAGTGGAGAGGAATGCAAGGCAATACCAAGTAATAATAGACTGGTTCAAACCTAAGAAGCTGAGGATAAATTTCAAGGCAAACACAAAGCAAGTTTACAAACCTACTCATCAAAATAAAGAAGAAAAACATAAAGTCTCAGTAAACAGAAAATCTACAAAAAAAAAAAAAAAAATCCACAAACAAAAGGAATTCAGCACAGGAGAGTAAAAGGAACAAAGAAAAGCACTACACACACAAAAAAAGCACTACAAAATGACAGCAATAAACTCACACCTATCAATAATTATGCTGAATGTAAATGGCCTAAATGCACCCATAAAGGGAAAGAGGGTGACAGAAGGGATTAAAAAAAAAGGTTCCATCAAAATACTGTCTACAAGAGATTCTTCTTAGAAACAAAGATGTAAATTTATTAAAAATCGAAGGATGGAAAAAATTCATGAAGCAAACAGCTACCTAAAAAGGGCAGGAGTGGCAATACTAATCTCAGATAAAATAGACTTTAAAACAAAATCCATCATAAAAGAGAAAGAAGGGCACTGTGTAATGATTAAAGGGACGATCTGTCATGAAGACGTAACCATAATAAATGTCTATGCACCCAATGACAGGGCTCCAAATACACTCTAACAGCACTGAAAAGAGAAATTGACAGGTCCATGATAATAGTAGAAGACTTCAAAACACCACTCTCGGGAAAGGACAGAACATCGAGAAAGAAACTCAACAAAGAAGAAGATCTAAAGGCTACAATCAGCCAACTGGAACTCATAGACGCATATAGAACACTCCACCCAACAGCTGCAAAGTATACGTTCTTTTCCAACACACGTGGAACGTTCCCCAGAATAGACTATATCTTAGGCCACAGAGCAACCCTCAACAAAATCCAACATATTGAGATAATGCAAAGAATTTCCTCTGACCACAACGCCGGCAGAGTAGAAATTAACAACAGGAAGAACAAGGAAAAAAAAATCGATTACATGGAAACTGAATAACACCCTGCTTGAAACCACTGGGTGACAGAAGAAATCAGAAATGGAATCAATAAATTTCTACAATCAAATGAGAATGAAAAACACATCATACCAAAACTTTGGGACACAGTGAAGGAAGCACTCAGAGGTCAATTTATTAGCAATAGATGCATACACCAAAAAAGAAGAAAGGGACAAAATCAAAACATTAGCTACACAATTCGAATAAATAGAAAGAGAACAGCAAAAGAAGCACATCGTCACCAGAAGAAAGGAAATAATAAAGATCAGAGCAGAAATAAATGAGAGAATAGAAAAATAATAGAATCAACAAAACCAAAAGTTAGTTCTCTGAAAGAATCAACAAAATTGACAAAAAAAAAAAAAAACTTGACCACAGGTGAAACTGACAAAAGAAAAACAGAGGACACAAATAACCCAAATAAGAAATGATACTGGGGACATTACAACAGACCCAACTGAAGTAAAAAGTAACAGAGTACCATAAAAAACTATACTCCAACAAGTTTGAAAACCTAAAGGAAATGGAAAAATTTCTAGAAACACACTACACAAACTAACATGAAATGATATTGAAAATCTGAATAGACCCATAATGAGAAGAAATTGAAAAGGTAATTAAAAAAAAAAAAAAAACTCCCAACAAAAAAGTAATTTAAAAAAAACCCCTGGCCCAGATGGCTTCACTGGAGAATTCTATAAAACATTCACAGAAGAGCTTACACTAGTACTACTCATACTATTTCAGAGCATAGAAAAAGAAGCATTACTTCTGAATTTTTTCTAGAAGCTAGCATAATCCTGATACAAAAACCAGGCAAAGACATGACAAAAAAAGAAAATTGCAGACCAAAATCTCTCATGAATATAGATGCAAAAATTCTAAACAAAATTCTAGCCAATGGAATTCAGCATCATATCAAAAAAAATAATACACCACAACCAGGTAGTATTCATACCAGGTATGCATGGATGGTTCAACATTAGCAAATCAATCGACATAATCCACCACACAAATAAAAGAATCACATGATAATCTCAATCCATGCAGAAAAGACATTTGGTAAAGTCCAATACCCATTCCTGATAAAAAATTTCAATAAAATAGGTGTAGAAGGAAAATTCCTCAACATAATCAAAGACATCTATATAAAAGCAATGGCCAACATTATTCTTAATGGAGAGAGGCTGAAAACATTCCCCTTGAGAAGAGAGACAAGACAAGGATGCCCTTTATCACCACTCCTATTTAACATTGTGCTAGAAGTCCTAGCTAGAGCAAAAAGGCAAGAAAAAGAAATAAAGGGCCTCCAAATTGGTAATGAAGAAGTATAACTGTCCCTATTTGTGGATGATATAATACCATACATAGAAAATCCAAAACACTTCACAAGAAAACTACTGGAACTAATAGAAAGTTTCAGCAGAGTAGCAGGATACAAGATAAACATAAAAAATCAGTTGGATTCCTATACACCAATAAAAAGAACAATGAAAAAGAAATCAGGAAAACAATACTATTTATAATTGCCCCTAAAAAAAATAAAATACTTAGGAATAAATCTAACCAAGGATGTAAAAGACCTATACAAAGAAAACTACAAAACACTACTGCAAGAAACCAAAAGAGATCTACATAAATGGATAGATCTACATGCTCATGGATAGGTAGACTCAACATTGTGAAAATGACAATGCTACCCAAAGCAATTTACAAATACAATGCAATCCTGATCCAAATAGCAACGACATCCTTTAAAGAGATGGAAAAACTAATCATTTACTTTATATGGAAAAGGAAGAGGCCCCAGATAAGTAAAGCACTATTGAAAAGAAGAATAAAGTAGAAGGACTCGCACCACCTGACCTCAGAGCCTACCACACAGCTACGGTAGTCAAAACACCACGGTATTGGTACAATGACAAATACATTGACCAGTGGAACAGAATTGAGAGCCCAGATGTAAATCCATCCACCTACGGTAACCTGATCCTGATGAGGCCCATCAAATGGGGTAAAGACAGTCTTTTTAACAAATGGCACCAGCAAAACTGGATGTCCACCTGCAAAAAAATAAAACAAGACCCACACCTCACATCATACACAAAAACTAATTCAAAATAGATCAAAGACAAATATAAACCAAAAACTTTAAAGATCATAGAAGAAAAAATAGAATCAATCCTAGAGACCCTAATACACCTCATTAACAGGATAAAATCTATAACTAACAACAAACAAATGCCAGAAGATAAGCTAGATATCTGGAATCTAACAAAAATTAAACAGTTATGCTCATCAAAAAACTTCACCACAAGAGTAAAAAGAGAACCTACAGACTGGGAGAAAAATTTTGGCTATAACAAATCAGACAAAGGTGTAATCTCTAAAATCTACAGGAAAATCCAACACCTCTGCAAAAAAAAAGACAAACAATCCAGTCAAAAAATGGGCAAAGGAAATGAACAGACACTTCACCAAAGAAAACATTCAATTAGCTAACAGACACAAGAGCAAATGCTCGTGATCATTAGCCATTAGAGAAATGCAGATCAAAACCACAATTAGATACCATTGCACCCCAGCATTACCGGCACGCATCAAAAAAACAGAAAATAACAAATGATAGAGGCTGCAGGGAGATTGGAACCCTTACGCACTGCTAGCGGGAATGCAAAATGATACAATCGTTTTGGAAAACGATATGACACTTCCTTAGAAAGCTGGAAATAGAAATACCATATGATCCAGCAATCCTACTCTTAGGAATCTATCCTAGATAAATAAGAGCCATCACACAAATAGACATATGCATGCCCATGTTCACTGCAGCCTTGTTCACAATAAGAAAAAGGTGGAAATAACCTAGATGCCCACCAACAGATGAGTGGGTAAACAAACTATGGTACATATACACAATGTAATACACAATGATAAAGAACATTGATGAATCTGCGAAGCATCTCACAACATGGATGAATCTGGAGGGCATTATGCTGAGTGAAATAAGTCAATCACAAAAGGACAAATACTGTATGAGACCAATACTATAAAGATTCATGAAAAGGTTTACACACAACAAGAAAAAATCTTTGATGGTTATGAGGGAGGGGAGGGGTGGGAATGGAAAAACACTAAATAGATAATAGATAAGTGGTAACTTTGCTGAAGGGTAAGACAGTACACAATACTGGGGAAACCAGCACAACTTGTGCGAGGCAAGGTCACGGAAGGCCCATAGACACATCCAAACTCCCTGAGAGACCAAATTGTTGGGCTGAGGGCTGTGGGGATCATGGTCTCAGGGAACATCTAGCTCAACTGGCCTAAAAACCAAAACCAAACCCAGTGCCATTGAGTCGATTCCAACTCATAGAGACCCTATAGGACAGAGTAGAACTGCCCCATAGAGTTTCCAAGGAGCGCCTGGCGAATTCGAACTGCCGACCCTTTTGGTTAGCAGCTGTAGCACTTAACCGCTATGCCACCAGGGCTTCCCCCCCCATAGAGTTTCCAAGGAGCACCTGGTGGATTTGAACTGCTGAGCTTTTGGTTAAAAACCATAGCTCTTAACCACTACACCAGCAGGGTTTCCCAGTCTTCAATTGGCATAACATAGTTTATAAAGAAAATGTTCTACATTCTACTTTGGTGAGTAGTGTCTGGAGTCTTAAAAGCCTGTGAGCAGCCAAGTAAGATACTCCACTGGTCTTACCACTTTGGGAGCAAGAGAGAATGAAGAAAACTGAAGACACAAGAGAAAGATTAGTCCAAAGGACTAATGGACCACAACTACCACAGACCCCACAAGACTGAGTCCAGTACAACTAGATGGTGTCTGGATACAGCCACTAATTGCTCTGACAGGGATGATAATAGAGGGTCTCTGACAGAGCTGGAGAAAAATGTAAAACAAAATTCTCACTCACAAAAAAGACCACACTTACTGGCCCAACAGAGACTGGAGAAACCCTGAGACTATGGCCCCTGGACAATCCTTTAGCTCAGTAATGAAATCACTGCTGAGGTTTACCCTTCAGCCAATGATTGGACAGGCCCATAAAACAAAATGAGACTAAAGGGGCACACCAACCCAGGGGTAAGGATTAGGAGGCAGGAGGGGAAAGGAAAGCTGGTAATAGGGAACCCAAGGTCAAGAAGGGAGAGTGTTGACATGCTGTGGGGTTGTTAAAAATGTCATAAAACAATGTGTATACTAAGTTTTTAATGAGAAGCTAGTTTTTTTCTGTAAACCTTCATCTAATGTACGATAAAAAAAAAAAAAAAAAGTGCTATACTAAACAAGACCAACAAGCCACATTTGAAACATTCTGTTTCACACAAAGGAGTATTTGGTGAGGAATAGAAGCGAATTGACTTTTAAGGCCAAAACGTTCATGGGAATTAAACTGTAGTTGATGTCTT
The DNA here is from genome assembly GCF_024166365.1 of Elephas maximus indicus. Lineage (NCBI taxonomy): Eukaryota > Metazoa > Chordata > Mammalia > Proboscidea > Elephantidae > Elephas > Elephas maximus. Next base: position 48,028,530 of record NC_064840.1, read on the forward strand.
CATTTGAGGAAATACTTTACACTTGTTCCGTCTCACTCCAAAACAAACAGAAAAGGATAAAGGACAACAACTGGTATGCTGATGAAACAAACAAAAAAAACCAAACCCATTACCATGGAGTCGGTTCTGACTCACAGAGAACCTATAGCACAGAGTAGAACTGCCTCATAGTGTTTCCAAGGAGCAGCTGGTGGATTCAAACTGCTGACCTTTTGGTTAGCAGCTGATCTTTTAACCACTGCACCACCAGGGCTCCGGTATGCTGATGAATGTGACTATGTTTCTGAGTATATGCAAATGCCAAGCTGAAAATATTGTCTACCCTTTGGTGGGAGAAATTTTTCTCCCAAGAGTGTGTTCTGTATTCAACATGTCCACAAGGTATTAGTGTCCATTCACATACAACGTTCTCTGGTTCTATAACTCGAGGTTTTCCTTCAGACCTCTTAGCTCTTTTGTTAAACTTAAAAGATAATGATCATCTGTTTCGCTTTTCCTCAAATATTAGGAATGAGTTTCTTTTAAATGTATGTCATAAAAGATTTGCTTTTGAATGCCTCAAACACTTTTTTAAAGGCATATATCTTCAACTCTGTCTCGGATGGTAGGCTTCCACCACTTTGTCCTTTTGATTCTAATACGTGATAAATAAAAGATGGCCACAAATTCTGCTTCTTGAGAGGTTGGGTCTTTGTCCCCTCCCCTTGGATCTGGGTGGCTTATGGCTGCTTGACCAATAGAGCATGGCAGAAGGAACACTGTGCCAGTTTCTCGGTCTTGGCCTTAAAATTTTGGCAGCTTCCGCTTCCTGTCTCCTGAACACTCAACCGTCATGCTGTGGGGAAGCCAAAACAGCCTCACAGAGGGGCCCACATAGAGGAACTGAGGCATCCAGCTGAGCACCATCCAACAGCGAGCACCCACCTGCCAGCCATGTAAGTGAATCTACCAGCCCCATTTGAGCCATTCCAGCTGATACTGCATGGAACAAAGATGAGTCAATGCCATGGAGCCCTGGCCAAATTGCAGATTCATGAGGAAAATAAATGGTTGTTTATGTTTAACCCATTACATTTTGAGGCAGTTTGTTTTGCAGCAATAAATACTACTAATAATAATGATGCTAATAACGCTAACTGTTCATGAGCATTTATCAAGTTCTAAATATGGCACAAAGTACTTCCCATGAGTTATATCAAAGTAAGGAGGTCACTATTCTTCTTATCCCCCTTTAAGAAGGAGGGAAGTGAATATTCACATGGTCAAATAACCAGCCCAAGGTCATATAGACAGTAAGTGGCAGAAATATTTGTCAACACAAATCTGTCTTCACAGCTGTTCTGTACCACTCCCTCTGCATAGTGTCGCTCTTGAAGATCTACTCCCTGTATGACTTAATCAGGTCCCTAGGTAGCGCAAACAGTTTACACTCAACAGCTAACCTAAAGGTTGAGAGTTCAAACCCAACCAGCAGTGCTGCAGAAGAAAGGCCTAGGAATCTGCTTCCATTAAGTTTACCCAGAACCAACCCAGTGCTGTCAAGTCGATTCCGACTCATAATTAAGTTTACAGCCATTGAAAATTCTATGGAGCAGTTCTTCACTGTATCACACAGGGTCGCCATGAGCTGGAATCAACTTGACAGCAACTAACAACACTAACAACAACATGGCTTGATCTATCACCACATCTGTTTTGACAATTCTTACTCCTTACAAGGCTCTCATCTGATCTCTGTGACAGCACAGGCACATTCCTCCTTGCATCTCTCTCCTCTCTGTTATCTCTGAACTGTGTACACATATTCTCTTGCAGTTCTTATTGCATTATGGTTTATTTGTTTGCCACTACACCTCCCTTCTGGGCTGCGGCAGCCCTACAGGAAAATGTTAGGTCTTATTCTTCTCAGTATCTTTACTGTCTGGCACATAGAGGGCTCTCCACAGTGTGCCTAATTGCATTATTTTCTTGCTTCCGTTGCAAATTGGTTATGTCCAAAACCAAACCATGATCATCTCCATTCCCAGCTGACTTCTCCTTTTCTCTTCCCTATTTTTGTCAAAGACTTTATCATTTTCACAATTCCACAATGTCTTCATTGGGTAGCATTTGACTCCTACCTCTCCTTCAGGCACCAAGTTCTGCCTGTTCTACAAAATGCCTCTCACCTCCCTCTTGTTCATTTTATTTCCTACTACTGGCTCCTGTTACACAATGGGTAGATTATTGTAATTATCCCAAACTTAGCCTTCCTTCTTCCTTTTCACTCTCCCAATCCATTTTGAACATATTTTCACCAATGCCAGGTGAGTCTCTTTAATACATTGCCTTTATTTCATCACTGCTTTGCTCAAAATTCCTCTGTGGCTTGTGACCACAGGATCATGTCTGTTTAGCTTTGTGTATCATTTGGGGGATGATTTCAACCACAGGTAACAGAAAATGCAACACTCACTGGTTTAAATAAGGAAATCTGGGGTGTCACAAGAGGGGTCCTGAATTAGGATCCAGTGGTTGAGATAATAAGGATGTAGTTTCTTTCCATCTCTCCAGTATTGGCTTCTGGCTAAAGCTGGTCTCTGCCATGATCTAGGATGCCTAACAGCAGCATCAAGGGCTATGTGCTCCCTCAGTAACTTCCAGTGGGAGAGTACCTTCCTGTGGCTTTTTTTTTTTTTTTAAGGGTTAAAAAAGTTTCCAAAAGTGTTGAGCATATCTTTTCTTTCATCTGTTTTTCAGGATAAATCTGCTGTGCCTTACAACAAAGGTTTATTTTTTGCTCACTGTACATGTCCGATGTGGGTTGGCTGCAGTTCTGCTTCCTATCGTCTTCATTCTGTGATTCAGACTGAAGGAGAGGCCCTTATCTGGGATGTTGCCAGAACCACATTTTGGCTTGCTTTCATTGGATAAAAAATTAAAAAAAAAAATCACAAATGGCCAAGCCTGACTTTAATGGGGTATACTCCTCCCACAAGGAGAGGCAGCAAATAGTGTTATAAATAATAGATCTAACACAATTTCTTCACCCAAAATCAGGTCATGCCTATTCCTGAACCCATCATCAGCAAAGTGGTGAGGATTATCCTTAGACCAATCAGGCACACCCCTTGAGCTGAGAGTTGGTCCCCTAAGAAGTTTTGCTGCCTTACAATTGGGGAAAGGAATTGGGGACTTAACCACAATGTCCAATGTACTTATATGCAAGGTCTTAAAGGTTCTTTTCCCAACCTAACAATTTAGTCTTATCTCTACTGCTCTCCCACTCATCAGCGAATGCCTTTCTGTATGTACAGGCATCTCCAACATTCACTCATGTTGGTTCCCTCAACTTGGAATGCTTTCTTCTGGCCCCACCTCCTGACCATATGCTATGCTCCTCTAGAAAGCTCTCCCCTATGACCCTGATCCACTGACATTACTTCTCCTCTAACATAAAACAGGACTCACTAATAAAGATTCATAAAAGTTGAGATATTCATGAACCTCCAAAATAAATTAGTTCAGGGGAAGTGGAGACAATATGGCTCTATAGACAGAAGTACCATGCCGTCCCTCTGCAGCAAAGGCCCAAAAAATGAAATAAAACTGATACAAATGTCAATCCGGAACCCTAAGTGTCAAATGAAGGAATAAAGAACTTGACCGATCACTGAATGGAATAAGAAACTGATGGAGAACGAGGAGAGCTATGGAGTGGAGGTTCCCTACCAACTAACATGGCATGAATGCACCATCTTGGATTACAGCCAAGAAGAGTAGACAGGGAGTACAGGAAGGCAACTTCATGGAACTTCCAACAGGAGACAGATCACCCAGTAACCAAGGATACATGTTTTCCCACTCCCCACCTTTCTCAACTCAATCCAGCCTCTGTTGCTTTCCAATGGGCCACAGTCACTTGGCTGGAGAGACAACAACTCACTGCCACCCAGGTCTGCCCCAAACCCAGTGGACTATTCCTCCAGCACTGGACCACATGCCAAACATCACACCCCCAAAAGGCATTGGCGTGGGCCCCTGGGCCCCTGGGCCCCTGGAATCCATCCTGCACAGCCCCCTGTCCCCACCCTGCTGGCCACAGTTGATGCTGCAAAAGACCCATCACCACTCCACGCCCCCCCCCGCCCCCGGCAGGACCTGCCCTGCTGTACCAAAAATGAGCAACTGGCCCTGCCCACCTGGACAAGGTGGTGAGAAGTATGTCCACAGACAAGCAAGCAACGAAACACATCCAGCTCGCTTGCCTAGACATAACTAAATATAACGAAAAAGGTGGATGAAACAAACAATCTACAATTAATAAACAAAGAAAATAATTCCTGAATGTCCTGGAGACAGTAGAGAATATCAAAACATTAAAAAAAAAAAAAAAGAACAAGATGACTCTAGAAAGCGACAAAAACACCTGATAACATTCCAGTAGAAGAAAAGGTACTGGAGCTACCCTATAGGAAATTCAAAAGTCTAATAATCAGGGTTCTCCAAAAGATTAGGAAAGAGATGAAGGAAAACACAGACAAAAATAAGGAATAAACAGAAAAAATCAGGGAAAACAGACAAACCAATGGAAGAATTTAGAAAAATAATACAGGAACAAAATGTCAAAATAAATAATCAATCAGAAACCATACAAAAACAGCAATTAGAAATCTAAAAAATAAACAAGATTTCAGAAATGGACAGTGCAACAGAAGGTTTCAGGAGCAAATTTGAAACAGTGGATGACAGAATCAGCAAAATTGAAGACAAATCACTGGATACCACTTTGAGGAAAAATCAGAAAAAAGAATGAAGAAAAATTAAGGAACCCTGAGAACGATGTGGGATACAATCAAGAGCAAAAAATTGCCTCTGATCAGAATTTCAGAACAGAGGGAGAAAACAAAACACAGAGTGGATCATTGACGATTTGCTGAAAGAAAACTTCCCTAATATCATGAAAAATGAAAAGCTGACCATCCAAGAAACTCAATGAACCCCATATGGGATAGACCCCAAAATAAAATCACCAAGATGTATCATAATCACACGCACCAAAACCAAAGAAAAAGAAAGGATCCTGATAGCTGCTTGACAAAAATGAAGAAGTCACATACAAATGGGAAATGATAACACTAAGCTCTGATTAATCAGCAGAAACCATGCTGGTAAGAAGGCAATGGGATGACATATACATGACCTTGAAAGAAAAAAAAATTGCCAAGCCAACCAAGAATAATACATCCTGTGAAACTCTCACTCAAATATGATGGTGAAATTAGAACATTTCCAGATAAACACAAATTAAGGGAATTCCTAAAAACTGAACCAAACTTACAAGAATTATTAAAGGGAGTCCTTCAGTAAGGGAACAAACAACTTCAGATGACAACTTGAATCTCGGACACAGGACAGCATCAGCCAGATATCAATCTAGGTAATGAACTCTCAAGGGTAAAATAAAACTAAAAGACAACAGGGAACCAAAGATATCAATCTGTAAATGACAACAACATCAGAACAATAAAAGAGAGAATAAACAGTGTAAATATAGAACTTTCAAATGGAGGAGATATCAAGGAAATATCAAGTAATAAAAGACTGGCTTAAATGTAGGAAGATGGAGTAAATTTCAAGGTAACCATGAAGAAAGTTAACAAACCTATGCATCAAAATAAAAAAGAAAAACATAAAGCCTCAGTAAACACAAAATCTACCCAAATGAAAGAAAGGAAAAGAAAATCCATAAACAAAAAGAATTCAGCACATAAGAGTGAAAGGAACAAAGAAAATGTCAGCTCGACAAAAAAAAAAAAAAAATCTATGAAACGACAGCAATAAACTCACACCTACCGATAATCACATTAAATATAAATGGCTTAAATGCACCCAAAAAGAGACAGAGAGTGACAAAATGGGAAAAAACAGGACTCACCAATATGCTGTCTACAAGAGACATGCCTATGAGTCAGAATCAACTTGACGGCACTGGGTTCTCCAATATGCTGTCTACAAGAGACACGCCTTAGAAACAAAGACATAAATACATTAAAAAGCAAAGAATGGAAAAAATATATCAAGCAAACAACTACCAAAAAAGAGCAGGAGTGGCAATACTAATCTCAGATAAAATAGACTTTAAAACAAAACCCACCATAAAAGACAAAAAAGGGCATTTGTAATGATTAAACGATGATCCATCATGAAAACATAGCCATAACAAATATCTATGCAGCCAATGACAGGGCTCCAAAATACATAAAACAAACTCTAACAGCACTGAAAAGAGAAACTGACAGCTCCACAAAAATAGTATGAGACTTCAACACACCACTTTTGGTAAAAGGCAGAACATCTAGAAAGAAATTCAGCAAAGATACAGATCTAACGGCCATAATCAACCAACTTGGCCTCACAGACATATATAGAAAACTCCACCCAACAGCTGCAAAGTATATATTCTTTTCCAACACACATGGAACATTTTCCAGAATAGACCACATCTTAAACCATAAAGCAACCCTCAACAAAATCCAAAACATTGAGATAATACAAGCATCTTCTTGGATCACAATGCCAAAAACATAAAAATTAATAAGAGGAAGAGCAAGGAAAAAAATCAAATATATGAACATGCAATAATACCTTGCTTAAAAATCACTGGGTAAGAGAAAAAATCAAAGATGGACTCAATAAATTCCTAGAATCAAACGAGAATGAAAACACAACATACCAAAACCTTTGGGACACAGCAAAGGCAGTACTCAGGGTTCAATTCATAGCAATAACACACACATCAAAAAAGAAAAAAGGGACAAAATCAAAACATTACCTACACAACTCAAACAAACAGAAAGAGAACAGAAAAAGAAGCCCACAGCCACCAGAAGAAAAAAATAAAGAGCAGAAATAAATGAAATAGAGAACAGAAAAACAATAGAAACAATCAACAAAGCAAAAGTGGGTTCTTTGAAAGGATCAACAAAATCCACAAACCACTGGCCAAATTAAAAAATAAAAACAGGACAGGAAGCAAATGACCCAAATAAGAAATGAAATGTGGGACATTATAGCAGACTCAACTGAAATAAAAAAGATCATAACACAGTACTATGAAAAATGATACTCCAACAAATTTGAAAACCGAGAGGAAATGCACAAATTTCTAGAAACACATTATGTATCTAAACTAACACAGACTGAGGTAGAAAATCTGAACAGACTCATATAACAAGAGGTTGAAAAGGTAATTTAAAAAAAAAAAAAAAAACACTCACAACAAGAACAAAAAATCCTGGGCCACATAGCTTCACTGGGAATTCTACCAAACATTCAGAGAAAAGCTCACACCAGCACTACTCAAACTATTTCAGAATATAGAAAAGGAAGGGATACTTCCAAATTCCTTCTATGAAACCAACATCACCCTGATACCAAAACCAGGAAAACACACCACACACACACACAAAAATTACAGACCAATATCTTTCATGAATATAGATGCAAAAATTCTCAACAAAATTCTAGCCAATAAAATCCAACACCATATAAAAAAATAATACACCATGACCAAGTGTGATCCATACCAGGTATGCAAGAATGGGAGCCATAGTGGCACAGAGGTTAAGAGCTACAGCTGCTAACCAAAATGTTGGCAGTTAGAATCCATCAGCTGCTCCTTGGAAACACTATGAGGCAGTTCTACTCTGTCCTATAGGGTCACTATGAGTCGGAACCAACTTGTCAGCAATGGGTTTATGTAAGAATGGATCGACATCAGAAAATCAATCAATGTAATCCACCACATAAATAAAACAAAAGAATCACATGATCATCTCAATCGATGCAGAAAAAACAATCAATAATGGTCCAACACCCATTCCTAATAAAAACTCTCGATAAAATATGAACAGAAGGGAAATTCCCCAGCATAATAAAGGGCATTGTCACGTATTGAATTGCATCCCCAAAAAATATATGTCAACTTGGCTAGGTCATGATTCCCAGAATTATATGATTGTCCACCATTTTGTCATCTGAATTGATTTCACTATGTGTTGTAAATTCTATCACTATGACGTTAATGAGATGGGCTAGCGGCAGTTATGTTGAGGAGATTTACTAGATTAGATTGTGTCTTCAGCCAATCTCCTTCAAGATATAAAAGAGAGAAGCAAGCAGAGAGACATGGGGACCTCACAACACCAAGAAGTCAGTGCCAGAGCAGAGCGTGTCCTTTGGACCTGAGGTTCCCCCTCAGACAAGCTCCTAGACTAAAAAAAGATTGACAACAAGGACCTTTCTCCAGAGCTGACAGACAGGGAAAACCTTCCCCTGGAGCCGACACCCTGAATTTGGACTTGTAGCCTACTTAGACTGTGAGAGAATAAATTTCTCTTTCTTAAAGCAATCCATTTGTGGTATTTCTGTTATAGCAGCACTAGATAACTAATATTTGTCTGATATAGTGCTGGAAGATGAGCCCCTCAGGTTGGAAAGCGTTCAAAATACAACTGCGGAAGAGCTGCCTCCTCAAATTAGAGTTGGCCTTAACGACATGGATGTAGTCAAGCTTTTAGGACCTTCATTTGCTGATGTGGCACGACTCAAAATGAGAAGAAACAGCTGCAAACATCTGTTAATAATCAGAAACTGGAATGTAGAAGTATGAATCTAGGAAAACTGGAAGTCTTCAAAAATGAAATGGAATGCATGAACATCCATATCCTAGGTATTAGTGAGCTGAAATGGACTAGTATTGGTCACTTTAAATTGGACAATCGTATGGTCTACTACGCTGGGAATGACAACTTGAAGAGGAATGGAGTTGCATTCATTGTCAAAAACAACATTCCAAGACCTATCCTGAAGTACAATGCTGTCAGTGACAGGATAATGTTCATATGCCTACAGCGAGAATGTTCCTTAGAAGCAAGAATGGCGAGACTTTGTCTCACATTCTTTGATCATGTTATCAGGAGGAATCAGTCCCTGGAGAAGGACATCATGCTTTGTAGAGTGTCAGCAAAAAAAAGGAAGACCCTCAATGAAATGGATTGACACAGTGGCTGCAAAAATGGGCTCAAGCATAACAACAATTGTGAGGATGGTGCGGGACCTGGCAGTGTTTCTTTCTGTTGTGCATGGGGTCGCTATGAGTCAGTACTGACTTGATGGCACTTAACAACAACAACAAAAGATAACTAAGACAGACATCTATACAAAACCAACAGCCAACATCAATCTTAACAGGAGCTGAAAAATTTCCCTTGAGAACAGGAACAAGACAAGGACGCCCTTTATCACCACTCCTATTTAACACTGTGCTGGAAGTCCTAGCTAGAGCCATAAGGCAAGAAAAAGAAACAAAGGACATCCAGATTTGTAAGGAAGAAGTAAAACTATCCCTTTTTGCTAATGATATGATACTAAGAGAACTGTGATGGTTAAGATTGTGTGTTAACTTGGCTGGGCCATGATTCTCAGTGTTTATATGTGATCACTCCCATGATGGAGTCTGCTGTGAGTAGCCAATCATTTGAAGGGGAGTTTCCTTGAGGGTGTGACCTGTATTCAGATATAAGCAGACATTCTGGCTTTTTGCTCACTCTGGCTCCTGTAGCCGTCTCCTGTTTGTCTGACCTCTGGTTCTTGGGACTTGATTTGCCTGCCAATCTTGGGTTTCGTTGATCTTCACAGCCTCTGAGCAAGAGCCCTGCTCTCCAACTTGCCAATCCAGGGTTCCCAGCCCCTGCAGCTATACAAATCCGGAGAAGCATCTATGCTGATCCATGGACATGGGACATTCCAGCCTCTTCAATCACATGAGATGTTTCCTTGATATAAATCTCTCTCTCTCTACATATATATATGCTTTACTGGTTTTGCTTCTCTAGAAAACCCAGCCTAGGACAAGAACCTAAAAGACTCCACAAGAAAATTACTAGAACTAATAGAAAGATTCATAAACTAGCTGGATACAAGATAAACATACAAAAATCCGTTGGATTTCTATATACCAATAAAGAGAACTATGAAAAGGAAATCAGGAAAGCAATACCATTTATAATAGCCCCTCAAAAAATAAAATACTTAGGAATAAATCTAACCAGGGATGTAAAAGACCTATACAAAGAAAACTACAAAACACTACTGCAAGAAACCAAACGAGACCAACATAACTGGAAAAACATACCACGCTCATGCATAAGTAGACTCAACATTGTGAAAATGTCAATTTTACCCAAAGCAACCTACAAATACAACGCAATCCCAGTCCAAATACCAACAGCATTCTTTAACGAGATGGAACGACTAATCATTAACTTTATATGTAAACAGGCCCTAGATAAGTAAAGCATTACTGAAGAAGAACAAAGTGGGAGGCCTCACACTACCTGATTTTAGAACCTACTATACCACCACAGTAGTCAAAACAGCGTGATACTGTTACAACAGATACATACACCAACGGAACTGAATTGAGAACCCAGATGTAAAGGCATCTACCTATGAGCAGCTGATCTTTGACAAAGGCCCAAAGTCCATTAAATGGGGAAAAGACAGTCTCTTTAACAAATGGTGCTGGCATAACTGGATATCCATTTGCAAAAAAATGAAACAGGACCTATACCTCACACTGTACACAAAAACTAACTCAAAATGAATGAAAGACCTAAATATAAAATCTAAAACAATAAAAATCATGGAAGAAAAAATAGGGACAATGCTAGGAGCCCTTATACATGTCTTAAATAGTATAAAAACCATAAGTAACAATGCACAAACACCAGAAGAGGAACCAGATAACTGGGAGCTCCTAAAAATCAAAAACTTATGCTCATCAAAGGACTTCACCAAAAGAGTAAAAAGACAACCTACAGACTGGGAAAGAAATTTTGGCTACAACATATCCAATAAGGGTCTAATCTCTAAAATCTAAAGACACTGCAACACCTGAACAACAAAAAAACAAACAATCCAATTAAAAAATGAGCAAAGAATGTGAACAGACACTTCACAAAAGATGGCATTCAGGTGGCTAACAGGTACATGAGGAAACGCTGAAGATCATTAGCCATTAAGAAAAAAAAACTAAACTCACTGCCTTCCAGCCTATTCCGACTCATGGCAACCCTAGAGAACAGAGTAGAACTACCCCATAGGGTTTCCAAGGAGCACCTGGTGAATTCGAACTGCTGACCTTTTGGTTAGCAGCTGAACTCTTAATCACTATGCTACCAGGGTTTTCCATTAACCATTAAAGAAATGCAAATCAAAACTACTATGAGATACCATCTCTCCCCAACATTACGAGCACACACACACACACAAAAAAAAACAGCAAATAACAAATGTTGGAGAGGCTGTAGGGAGACTGGAACTCTTATGCACTGCTGCTGGGAATGTAAAATGGTACAACCATTTTGGAAAACTATATGGCACCTCCTTAAAGAACTACAAATAGAAATACCATACAATCCAGCAATCTCACCCCTAGGAATATATCCTAGAGAAATAAGAGCTATCACAGGAATAAACATATTCACAACTATGTTCATTGCAGCATTATTCACAATAGCAAAAAGATGGAAATGACCTAAGTGTCCATCAACTGATGAATGGATAATACACACAATGGAATACTACCCAACAATAAAGAACAACGATGAATCTGTGAAATAGCTCATGAGATGGATGAATCTGGAGGGAATTACGTTGAGTGAAATAAGTCAATCACAAAAGGACAAATACTGTATGAGACTACTATTATAAAAATTCATGAAACAGTGTACACATAGAAACAATCTTTGATGGTTACTAGGAAGGGAGGGAAAAACACTAACTAGACAGCAAATGAAACCCTGGTGGTATAGTGGTTAAGTGCTGTGGCTGCTAACCAAAAGGTTGGCAGTTTGAATCCACCAGGTGCTCCTTGGAAACTCTATGGAGCAGTTCTACTCTGTCCCATAGAGTCACTATGAATAGGAAACCCTAGTGGCATAGTGGTTAAGTGCTATGGCTGCTAATCAGTTCCAACCTACCAGGTGCTCCTTGGAAACTCTTTGGGGCAGTTCTACTCTGTCCTATAGGGTCACTATGAGTCGGAATCGACTCGACAGCACTGGGTTTGGTGTTTTTTTTTTTTTTTTTAGACAACAAATAAGTAGTAACTTTGGTGAAGGTAAAAACAAACAACAAAAAAAAGAAGACAAGGCAGTACGTAATACTGGGAAAGTCAGCAAAACTTGACTAAGCAGGCTCATGGAAGCTTCACAGACACATCCAAACTCTCTGAAGGACTGAATTACCAGGCTGAAGGGTAGAGACCATGGTCTCAGGGGACATATAGCTCAATTCACATAACACAGTTTATAAAGAAAATGTTCTACCTCCTACTTTGGTGAGAAATGTCTGGGTCTTAAAAGCTTGTGAGTGGCTATCTAATATACTCCAATGTTACCACCCCATCTGGAGCAAGAGAGAATGAAGAAAACCAAAAACATGAAGGAAAGATTAATCCAAAGGACTAATGGACCACACCTACCACAGCCTCCATCAGACTGAGCTCAGCACAACCAGATGGTGCCTGGCTACCACCACCGACTGTTCTGACAGGTATCACAATAGAGGGTCCTGAACAGAGATGGAGAAAAATGTAGAACAAAATTCAAACTCATGAAAAAAGACCAGACTTACTGGTCTGACAGAGACTGGAGAAACCCTGGGAGTTTGGCCCCAGGCACACTTTTAACTCAATACTGAGGTCACTCTTGAGGTTCACCTTTCAGCCAAAGATTAGTGAGGCCCATAAAACAAACAATAATACACATAGCTATACCATGTATATAAGACTAAATGGGCACAACAGCCCATGGGCAAGGACGAGAGGCAGGAGGGAACAGGAAAGATCAACGAACAGAAATGGGGAACCCAACGTCAAGAAGAGGAGAGTGTTGATCATCACGGGGTTGGCAACCAATGTCACAAAACAATATGCATATTGCCTAATGAGAAACTAATTTGCTCTGTAAACCTTCATCTAAAGCACAATAAAAAAAATTAAAAAAAAAATAATAATCTTAGTTCATTATTTCCTAAATGGAGGACAGACCAATATTCAAGAGGCTTTGCCTCCTCAAAAAAAAAGAAAAAAGGTGCTTGCAAAATATAAATATTTAAAATGTAAGACCTGCGTTTCTACCACAAAGTTACATTTAAAAGTTTAATCAAAGTACAATGTAATCACATGTATCAGTCAGGATAAGCTAGGGTATGCTACAGTAACAAACATCTCCTAAATCTCAGAGGCTTAAGGCAATAGGGGTTTACTTCTTGCTCTCATTATCTACCTAACATGGATGGGCAGGTGGCTCTGTTCATCTTCATCACTTAGGAATTCAGTTTAAAGGAAGTGTCATTTCAACATGAGCTTCCACAACCACTGCACAGTAGAGCCATAGGGTTTTCAAGGCTGTGGCCTTTCAGAAGCAAAGGAGGTGAGAATTGTGAGGGAGGACATTTGGTCTAGTAAGGTTTATGTTTCTCCCTCTGATACTCTTTTCCCCATTAATTTTACCCAACATTAATCCTGGGGTAACCCAACATTATCAACATTCCAGCATTCTACCTTCTTGGGGGCAGGGGGAAGGTCAGAGACTAATTTTGACTTAACTCTCCCTAGGCCAAGAGGCTAGCAAAGTACATGGCACACTCCTATACAGTAAGCAGCTCAGTCAACTGAGGTCCCAAGACTGTAAGTACCAAGCCTGCCAGGATCCCAGCATCCCCAATAGCAGATAGAATTTGGAATCAGGTTGCAAACCTATTTGTACTGTGCTCCAGGAGAGTATTAATAATTCTACTGGGTCTTCGACCCTGAAGGGCTTCACTGGGACCAACACACTGCGAGCCTCCTGGCAATGAGTCTTGTCAGTGGCAGCAGAGGGCTAGAAACATCCATTGCATGGTGAAGAGAGACCAGTCAGTGTCCAGATTTCCACTGCTACTGGAACATTGTCATTTGGAAGTCTGGGATCCTTAGGGCCACCTCTAAGATTAAAACAGTTCTCATAATCCAAGCCATATTTATTCCTGGTTAATTCCCTGCCAGCCCACCATTACTCCTCTGCATATTCGCATAGTCTCATCTGTCCCCAAGTCCTTGATGCTTGTCCAATGGACAGGCCCAGTTGCTGTCACTGTTGCCTCTTCATATGGCCCCACTGGCTGTCTCAGCCTCCCCTAGGTAAGTGTGGGACTCCAGAGTGGCCTCCCTGTGTCTGATGTGGCAGTAGCCACAGAAGCTCCAGTACCCAGGCTCCACCTGTTTACACTCACTGAGACTCTGACTCTTGCCAACACTTTCAGATTCAAATGTCGCACTGGGTGTGGGATCTGGCTTCCCCAGCACTCAGTAGAGCTCGGTAACAAAAGCCTGGAGTGTGGGGATGTTGGATGAACTCTAGCTAATGAGAGACAGGACGAGGCAGATAAATTTCTCTGCCTTCCTCCCTCTAACAAATCGTTCTAAGACATGGTATTTGGGCTAGTCTTTGTAAGATATCCCATGACTGAGAAACTCATTTTGTTTTCTTTCTCTTTTTCCCTGCCTCATCTCTCTGCTTTCCTCACTCTCACAGCTCTGGGACTGATTGCACATCCCACCACCCCTCCCCAATAAGGTATTATTGCATAAGCTTTGCCTCAAGTTCTGTTTTCTCAGAAATTTGGGCTAAGACACATAGGGTTATGATGTAATTTAGACACAGAAAGGCTCAGATTAATTGTTCTTCTCAATGGATAGACAGAAAAAGATGTTAATGGGAAGGTGTCAGAAGGCACACTTAGTGCACCTAGAGCAATAGCAGATAAAGAGACAAATTAATGATTAAAAGTCCTGAAACAGTCAGTACTAGCTGTTTGGCAACTGTTCTTCTGGTCTCTGGTAAATGTTACAATTATATTCTTCTTGTTTACATACGTTTCACCTTGTCCCTGTTTCTCAATGCTCTCCTTGCCTATCTTGCTCTGTAACAGTTTGTTTCACCTGTCTTGCCTCTTGCCTGTCTCCAGGTTTGCTTTGCACCTCTGTTTTTTCCATCTCAGATTGACTCACTTGGCCTCTGGCTTTTCTTCCTTATACGCGTACTCTCGTGCTCAAACAGACCAGCCACGCCCCACTTCAGATTCTTCAGTTTCACAGATAGTCAGCTTTTTCCTGTCCTTCTTTACTACTTCAATGAGTCTCAGTTTGTGGCCATAAGATTTTGTGCCCTTGAGTAGAAAATAAATATTTAGCCTATTTGGTACTGTGGAAAACATTTTAATGAGGTAATGTTAGCAGAGAGTCACACAACCAGGTCTAGACCCATGCCTCATGCCTCCCACTACATGGAGGAGGTTGGGGATTAATTCTTTGTTGTTGTTAGGTGCCACTGAGTCATTTCCAACTCATAGTGACCCTATGTATAATAGAAAAAATGTTGCTCGGTTCTGAGTCATCCTCACAATAGTAGGTATGTTTGAGCCCATTGTTGCAGCCACTGTGTCGATCCATCTCTGACAGTCTTGTCTTTTTCGCTGACCCTCTACTTTACCAAGCATGACGGCCTTCTGTAGGGATTGGGCCCTCCTAATAACATGTCCAAGGATCCCTGATGACGAAGTGGTTAAGAGCTTGACTGCTAACTGAAAGTTTGGTGGTTTGAAACCACCGGATGCTCCACAGAAGAAAGATGTAGCAGTCTGCTTCTATAAAGATTACAGGCTTGGAAACCCTATGGAGCAGTTCTACTCTGTCCTATAGGGCTGCTATGAGTTGAAATTGACAGCAACAGGTTTGGTTTCGGTTTGATAACATTGTCTAAAGTAAGCGAGAAGAAGTCTAGCCATCCTTGCTTCTAAGGAGCATTCTGGCTATACTTCTTCCAAGACAAATTTGTTCATTCTCTGGCAGTCCACGGTATATTCAATATTGTTTGCCATCACCACAATTCCAATGTATCAGTTCTTCTCCAGTCTTTCTTTTTCGTTAATTCTTAGGGAAGCCAAAACATACTCCCTTTTGGGTCATAGAATATCTATGTTGTTCCCGGGCTTCTGAGCTATCTCAACCTGTAATGTTCTTCTGTCAGTCTCTACACACTGGACATGAAAATGGATTTGTTCAAGTGGTAACCCACAGATTCCAAGCCTTAGCACCATTTTAAATGAGCAAGTGACAGAGTGTCAGGCAAGATACAACCTCCGCAAATGAATTAATTAGATTTTCAAAAAGAACAAGCAGGCTTGCCATGGTGTTTTATTACATAGTTTTCTAAGTGGTAATTGAAAAAGAAGCACTTGATTTTAGATTTCTTCCCTGAGGTGTTAATTGTGGTGGGGTGGAACTGTAGAGACAGAGAACCCTGGGTTAGATGTAACCCCTCTCTTGCTCAAGACTCGATGGGTACAGAGCCTATCTATTCACTTTGGGGAACCAAAGGGAGAGGGTAGGACACAAAGTAGCATACTAGCTTTGGAAATTTTACCGTTTGCTGTAATAAAGAAATGTAAAATATGCTCTTATATTGACTTGGTTTCAGAGTACTACAGATTAGAAGGTTAATATGAATCAAATTGAAGGAGAATATTGAATTTGAGTTTAGAATTGCCTTCTATGCAGCCCATAACTTCCCTTCCATTTCTCCTTCTCCCTTTCCTCCAATCAAGAACCTAGTCTTTGGGCTTTTATTCAACTCAATGACATTCAAGTTCAAATATTTGCTGTTGTGATTAGGTTAGGTTCCTTTGAGTCAATTCCAACTCATAGCAACCCTATGTACAAGAATGAAATGCTGCCGGTCCTATGCCATCCTCACAATATTTGCTGAATAGCTACTTTCTCAGTTACCAGATATCTATAAAGGAGAAGAAGATATTCTGTCCTCATAAACCAAAAAAAAAAGTTGCCATCAAGTCATGTCATGGATTGAATTGTGCCACCCCCCCCAAAATATGTGTGTCAATTTAGCTGGACTATGATTCCCAGTATTGTGTCATTGTCCACAATTTTGTCATCTGATGTAATTTTCCTGTGTGTTGTAAATCCTACCTCTATGATGTTAATGAGGTGGAATAGGCAGCCGTTATGTTAATGAGGCAGGACTCAATCTATAAGATTGAATTGTGTCTTGAGCCAATCTCTTTTGAGATATAAAAGAAAGAAGTGAGCAGAGAGACAAGGGGATCTCATACCAAGAAAGCAGCACCAGGAGTACAGCACATCCTTTGAACCTGAGGTTCCCGCGCTGAGAAGATCCTAGTCCAGGGGAAGATTGATGACAAGGACTTTCCTCCAGAGCCAATAGACAGTGAAAGCCTTCCCCTGGAGCTGACAACTTGAATGTGGACTTCTAGCTAACTAGACTGTGAGAGAGTAAATTTCTCTTTGTTAAGCCATCCACTTGTGGTATTTCTGTTATAGCAGCACTAGATGACTAAGGCAAGTTCATTCTGACTCATGGCAACCCCGCGTGCTTCAGAGTAGAACTCAAGGTTCTCAATGGCTGTAATCTTATGAAGGTGAATCACCAGGACTCTCCCCCACAACGTCGATGTGGCTGAGTGGATTCGAGCCATCAACCTTTCCATTAGCAGTCACGAGCAAACCGTTTGGGCGACGCAGGACCATTCAGTCCTCACAGAGGACATAATAAGAGAAAGTCAGGCATATGTCAAAGGTCTGAACAGATCTGTGGTCTTAATGGTGCAAGAAACAAGGAGGTGCAGTGTCTGTGACAAACAATGGATGTTGGAAGTTACCCAGAGTGCTACTGGTCCACAGAGTGTTAGGAGACAGTGAGAGTTGAAAGATATTACGAAATTGTCTAATTGAACCATTTCTCCAGTGCAACAGTCCTCTTAGACACCCAGAGTTTCAAATATAATACAGTCAGTAAGAGTATGGGTTCTGGAGTCAGAGGGATGGCTTTGAATCATAGCTCTACTATGTGACCTTGGGCAAATTATTTAGCCTCTCTGTGTCTCAGTCATGTCATAGTGACTCATAGTGATAAACCAACTCGACGGCTATGGGTTTTGTTTCTTAGTGTCCTCGTCTCTAAAATGGGGTTGATAATAATATCCACCAGATTTTTCATAAGAATCATAAGTTCATATATGAAAAGCATTCATAATAGGGCCTGATACTTGGTAAATGTAATATATTATTTGCTTCAGAGTAGCTGGAGGATTTTGAGAACCTGCAGAGCATGGGAGAAAGTGCAGGGGACATAGCTTAGGACTAAACCAGACGCAGGCAGCCACACAGACACCCACATACCCACACATGCAAATACATACAATGCCCAATTGATGAGCCCAAGCCCGCCCACCACCCAACTCCAAATCAAGGTAGAAGACAAGGAGAAGGAGAGGAGAAAGAGTCTGAATCAACTGAGTACACCAAAGACACAGAGGGAAAAAAAATCTCAAAGTGGCTACATTTTTTTTTTAAGTAATTAGGTAAGCTTTTGTTATAGACAGAAGCAAGGGCTAAAGAACTCAGTCCAGCTCAGGCACAGAGAAAAAGGTTATATTTTGCACAACTGAGTTCGTGACTGTGAAATTCATACCCACTGTACCATCAGATCAGTGAAATCATAAACACTTGCTCACTGCATTCTTGCTATTTCTTCAGAGGCCTCCTCTGGTCACCGATGTTTCCACTCTGCTGTGCCTCACCCTTGCTGCTCCCCAAAAGCCCCACATTGCAAATCACAAAATGAACCCAGCGCTCCTCTCACCCAGCCTGGGTTGGCAACAGCCTACATGATATATGAAAATTAAGATCTTTAAGCTCAGTTGCCTCATGAATAAAGTGGGTATAATTGTGCCAAACCTGACTGAAGAATAGGGACCCGAATCAGGTGGCCTTTCCTAGGGATTAGACTTTAACCTGCCTTGTAGGGTTTTTGTGAAACATAAATGAAGTAAGGAAACCCTGGTGGCGTAGTGGTTAAGTGCTACGGCTGTTGACCAAAGGGTCTGCAGTTCGAATCCACCAGGCGCTCCTTAGAAACTCCATCTGGCAGTTCTACCCTGTCCTATAGGGTCACTATAAGTCTGAATCGATGCAACGGCACTGGGTTTGGGTTTTTTTTTGGGGGGGGGAGGTTAAATGGAGTAATGCATGTCACATGCCAGGTACAGAGTAGGTGCTAGGAAAAAATTATGTTGTTCTAATCTATTATTTTATTCCTTTGGTTCTCAGATCTCTTATGTCGTGCAATACAGGCACACATGCGTATTTATGAGGGCACTCTATGCAAATGAATGCATATTTGTGCACAATTTAGGAAGGCTCAGGGGGATACAGCCTGAAGATAGTCCCTAATGAAATGAATGTGCTGAGCATTAGAACCACCTGGGAAGGTTTGAAAAATCCCATAGTCCAAGCCACCCTCCATAAAAATTAAGTCAGAATTTCTGGGGATGGAACTGAGGCATTAATAATGTTGTAAACTCCCGGGGGATTCCAATGTGCTGACAAGGGGGAGGAAACAGTGTTGTAGTATAGACCCTTGCTTTTCAAAGTGAGGGCCTGGGACCAGCAGTGTCAGCATCCCCAGGGAGCTGCTTGTCAGAAATGCAGGATCTCAGGCTTCACTCCAGATCTACTGAATCAGAATCTGCATTTGAACAAGATCCTCACCTCTTAGATTCTCTGTGGGCGTTAAATGAGTTCCTGTGTGTCAAGCGCTGCTGTAGAAGTACCCAGCCTAGGAACAGGAAGCTCTACTCTCTCTGGCTGTGTAAGCTTGGTAATCTCTGAGCCTCAGTTTCCTCACTGGTAAAATCAGGATCTTTGACTAATCTCACCTCTGGCATCCAATAAGTCTGTGAGTCAAGGCGTGTGGCCTCCCTGCCCGGCACAGTTGCTGATGAGTATTGCCCCTCCCCCACTCCCCAGCTGGGATCCCCAGGGTGTCCTGCTGGGTAGTCCAACTCAGGAACGGCTGAATCTGGCAAGAGCTAAAAATTAATTCCCTTCAAATCAATAATTTGCAATTAAACACAGAAGACATGAAAGCCAAGGGGGGCAGGCTTCTGGAAAGAGGACAGCTGAGCACTTCAAGCCTTTGGAACTGAGAGGGGAGAAAGCCCAACATGTTCCAAACAAACAAATGAACATTCAGCTCCATTGTTTGTAAGGAAGCAAGCACCACGTCTTTACTGGTACTTCAGGGGTGGGAAAAAAAAAAAAAAAAAAATCAAGAGCTTATATCAGCAGGACTCAATGCCAGGAGCTAACTTGCTTTCTGTAGCTCTCTGATCATATACTTCCCGTGGCTCCGTGCCCCACTTCACCATGCTGGGGACCTCTGAAGGCTTTAGAACAGGGTTTCACAGTTTGCTGGCTGCAGGCAGCACCCAGCTCATGAAAGATTTGGAAGCCTGCCTGGGTCCCCTCCCCATCCTCAGCAGCAAGTGTCAGACCAGCCTGGGTGAGCGCCAGGCGGGCAGTGCCAATGGGGAGCGCAGACGGGATATAAGCAGGCAGCTCGATGAAGCTGGGACTGAATGATAGTTGATGCTACACATTGATAGCTACAATCTGGGGCTGGAGCCATCCACGGGTCTCTAGAGACATGTGGGATATGCTGGCAGTCCTAAAACAAAATAGAATTGTGTTTAATTTTAAGAAGTAAATGCAGCATTGGTGGGGGTGGAGAGGGGCAAAAATAGAGTATAAAGAACTGCAGTTCTGAAAAGGCAGAAAATTCAACGTGTAGATGTTGTGAGACAAAATGCAGTCTTTTGAGTCTCCCCCTAAACCACTGTAAAACAAGGAAAATATTAAAAAATTTTCTCTCAAAGGAGTTAACAAATGACGTGTTTACAAGTCATTAATAAGCCAAAGTTGGACTCCTTGCCAGGAAGGACAGGGGAGAGAATAACATTTATTGACTTCTGGTTTCCAGGTCACTGTGGAAGGAAGGCCGGGCATTCCGCTTCCATAAAGATTACAGCCAAGAAAACCGTATGATGCACAGTTCTACTGTATAACACATGGGGATGCCATGAGTCAGAATTGGCTCAACAGCAACAGGTTTGGCTGTTTTGATTTAGTCAGGTTTACTTTATGACAGTATCTCATATGGTCCTCATAGCGCCACTTGGAGATAGATTTTAGTATTTTCTTTACTTGGGAGAACATTTCCTGGGATTAATTGTTTAATATCAAAGTATGAATTGAGCCCCCACACTATGTAAAGCAGTCATCTGAAACATGGAAAGAGCAATACAAAGAATGATAAGACATAGTCCCAATTTGTAATAGGGTCAGGAAAGCAACTTCACAAAGCAAAAGTCTGTACCTGTTAAGTGCCAAATGGTGGTACAGAAAAAGAGAGCTGAGTGGGTATGAATAGATAGAGATCAAGGAGGACTTCAGCAAACAGGGAAGACCGCAACACAAGCTAGTCATGAGGCAGGCCTTGAAAGAAATGATTTTAAGGGTAAAGAGTAGGGAGAAGAGCACTCCAAGTGAGGAAGGCAGTTGGGACAAAGGTACAGAAATGAGAAAGGGTAAGTTGGACCTATGAAGACCATTCAAGATCAATTTATCTTTGGGGATATTGCTACAGTTCAGAATAGAAAGGTTCGCCACTGTAACTTATAGCAAGTTGTTGCTAAAATCTTTGCCCCCCTAAAATAATTCTAATCTTAGAATATAATAATACAGAAATACAGTGAAACCTGTAAGAGCCGGAACTCAATCAGACTGCCTTTGACAGAGTGTAGCCTTACTTTTCCATGGCTCTCTACTAGTGGAAAATATTTGAGTCTTCCTTCTCTGACAGGTTTCCACCATACACTGGTTCCAGCTTTTGCATGTTTTACCATGCACTTATTCAGTCATTCAGCAATTATTTGTTTGCTTGCCTTGGGCCAAGCACCCCAAGGCCCATTCACTGGTGTGGCACATTCTAAGAGCTCAGGCTCCTGCAGAAAAAATGGGGTCAAATTCCAATCTCTTAATAGGTGGTATGGAACTGGAAAGTCCATAAGGTGACCTGTACACTGAGACAGCCACCCAACTACAACTAT
The DNA here is from genome assembly GCF_024166365.1 of Elephas maximus indicus. Classification (NCBI taxonomy): domain Eukaryota; kingdom Metazoa; phylum Chordata; class Mammalia; order Proboscidea; family Elephantidae; genus Elephas; species Elephas maximus. Next base: position 48,050,607 of record NC_064840.1, read on the forward strand.
AGATCACCAGGTGCTGCACTGTTCTCTAAATGCAAAGCAAGGCACTGGAGAAGGTTCCAGGCATCTCATACTAGTCAACTGGAGTTATTTCTATTAGCACCCATGGAGACCCAGATGTACCATGACCAACCTTTACACCCTAGCCAAAACCAAAGTCATTGTCCTAAGAAGAAAGAAGAAAGAGACACTAAGCAGAACCCAAGCCACTCTATGGAGGAAAACGAATGTTTTGCATCTCCCTTCCCGAAGAAAAGGAGTTTAAGACTTCTCTCTTCTCCTTTCTCTACGTTCTCCTCCCTCCATTTCCAAGAAGGAGAAATCCTGGCCTGGATTGTTTAAATTCCATAACATTTTATTGGACCATGGCTCTACTGGGTAGAGCATCTAATGGAACAAAATGGTCACTGGATACATGAGGGTTGGTATCTTAAAACCGATGCAGCAGTGATGTGATGTGAGGTGTCCCTGCTTCAAGGCCCTAATTTCTTTTCTGCTTCTCTCACTTCCTTTCTCTAAGTCAGTGTGGTAAGAATCCTTGAATTGCTCTGAGCTTCTCTGGCCTTCTCTTTTCTCTCTCCATTGGGTTCTCTCCTCTCTCTCTCTCTCTCTCTCAGGTTGGTGAAGCTGTGTGAGGGTAGCACAGGCCAACTGCGTTCTCATCACTGAGACACTTTCTCTCTGTCCCTTTTGATCCTTTTTGCTAGGAGTCTGGCATGTCGTTCCATTGCCTACATAAAATCCAAGACTCATATTTGGATGTTGAAAGGTGAATAGAGGAGTTCACACAACTTAGGTATTTTCGAGGCTATGTTGCCCTGCCTGATATAGGAAAAAGCACTTGTGAAGGAGATTCAGCCCACCTTACTAGAGTTCTACATTGGAGTTTGGGGGAAAATGCAAAGCAGAAATACTCTTCCATTGCCTTGCTTTGCTTCCCTTATGAATCTCCCTCCTGTGAGCGATACATCATGCAGAGGAGTACTGCCTACACCCAGGCAGAATTCAAGTAATTCTGAGCACCCTAGCCAAGTATAATGGTAAAGCCTTCATGTTCTGTGGCATCATGTCGATTCTAACTCATAGCAACCCCATGTGATAGGGTAGAGCTGCCCCATAGGATTTCCTAGGCTGAAATCTCTATGGGAACAGGTCACCAGGTTTTTTTCCTGAGGAGCCACTGGTGGGTTCTAACTGCTGACCTTTCGGTTAGCCCCCAAGCACTTAACTGCTGTGCCACTAGCCACCTCTTAATAAGGCTCAGTTGACTTCATAATTCTAACAATCACCTGGAATGATTAACTTCCTGGGATTCAAGGAAAATTGGGGTTCTATGCAAATTCCCTTTCCTCTTCTCAGCCCTACTCTGTGACTAAAACACAACCCCCATCCCCTGGTCCTCCTCCCCCCCCCCCACACACACCCTACCCAGCTCTACACAAATTAGATTGAGATGTTTTTTGGAAAAAACAATCCATGGTTCTGTTTCCATGGAAGCAATCGCATGTCCCCAGTGGCAGCAAATGGCAGGCAGACGGCGGTAAGGGAGCTCACAGTGCCGCAATGGGCATTCTCCCTCACCGCCAAGTTGAGCAGAATGTACTACAGGATAGAGGGAGGCAGAGTTGAGCTTCACCAGGAAATCCAAACCTCAAGAGAGACAGTGAACCCCAGCTGTGCCCCTTCTTTTGGGGCAAATGTACATCTGGGCACTCTGGGCACAGCTCCAGCCAATCAGCCAAGCTGATCCTCCCACAGCTTTTCACAAAAGGCTGCTCATTCAGAGCAGATGGTGGTGCTGAGACAGAGCCGAAACCAAGATGGAGGCCACCCATGGGGCTGGAGCTGAGAGAACATGAGTTGCTCTATGCAAATGCCCCTTTCTCCCAGCTCCTGTTTGTAAGATGCCTCCTTGTTTCCCTCAGCTTCTAAAGCAAGTATCCCAAAATGTGGTCTGTGTACCACCAGTTGTCAGCAAGATGATTTGAGACAGGGCATGGATGAATAGTCTCAAAAAATTGTAATACTTAAATATTTATTGTAATATGCCTGTAAAACATGCAAGAATTATGATTTTAGGGATATAATTGCTTATCATGGAGCCCTGGTGGTGCAGTGGTTAAGAGCCTGGCTGCTAGTCAAAAGGTCGGCAGTTCCAATCCACCAGCCACTCCTTGGAAACCCCACGGAGCAGTTCTACTCTGTCCTATAGGGCCACTGTAAGTCCAAATCGACTCGATGGCAACGGGTTATTGCTTATCATTAAGTTAAGCAGCCCCGACCAGACAAAATCTCCACTGGGGCCAATGGCTGTGCTGAGGATTTCAATCCCCTCTCTTGGATTGCACCCAATGTGGCTGCCAGCACTTTGCTCTGGTCCCCAAGAGCTATGTTAGATAGGATGGTCAGTCCATTGAATTCTATTTAATACTAAACAGGAACCTACCCCAAATCAGTTTTCCTTCCATCCCTGGCAAGCTAGGCTGGACAGTGTAGAAAGTCAGTTAAAAGGCCCCTTTGTCTCCTCACTTAGGACCATTACCCTGGAGCCAGGTCTATGCAGCCAGCAATTTTCTTTCCCTTCTGCCCCACCCTGGCTGTTCTTACTTTTTAAGACTCAAATGTAACTTCTAAAAGGAAGGTACCTCCATTCTGAAACTGAACTTCCCAAGGTTTCGCCATCCCAAAATGTTGTCAGAAAAGATGAAATAAAAATGGAAGGGAAGTAGAAGAAGCTTCTATAACTCCCTCTCCCAACTCCACCACCTTCCCTGGACCTGTGAAACCTGAAGGGGAGAAAAAATAAAAAACTAGACCATCATGTCCCCATTGTAAGATAATAACAGTAAAAATAAGAAAAGTAATGATGATAACTGTGATTTATTGAATCTGTCTAGATTCACTATAATTCTGAGGTAAGTATCATTAGTTGCATTTTGTAGAACACACTTTTAAGACTCAGAGAAATTAAGTAAGTTGGCTAATGAATGGCAGGACCAGGACCCAAGCCCGAATATACATGGCTCTGAATCTTGTTCATCAGCTCATCTACCTCCTTTTCTTGGTCTTCCTCAAACTCCACTGTGCTCTTTTGTGCCTGTCCTGGTCCCTCCCTCCCTGAGAAGGTTGGAGACTGGAGATGGGGCTAACCCCATGCACTCCCTACTTCCTCTGTGCATGTAGTCAGAGGGGGTCCCAGGAGGCCTCATCAATCTGAACTCATGTAAAAGGCCATTTCCTCATAACACACCCTGAACATCTGTGAAAACAATTTCTCCTTAAGCCCAAAGCTGAACCTCATACTAAAAACTCACCAGCCAATATAACCTTTAAAAAAAAAAGTCTTGATGGCATTTTAACTACTAGGGGGACTTAGTGCTGTTTATTTTTTAGCTATTCTGGGAAGATGCTTGCTTCTTTTGGGTAGGGTCATCTATGAGACCCTGGGATTTTTTATTTTTTCATTGGGAAGATTTTGTTGGTCTGCAACTGTATAGGATAGATTGTGCTGCTGTAACAACCCTAAATACCAGTTTATTTATCACTCACCTGAAGTCTGCCCCAGGTTCAGGCAACTCTCCAGGTGGTAGCTCCAGTTTTTGAATCAGCATTCGACATTCAGGCATCTTTCATCTTAAGGCTCTTTTTCCTCCACAATAGCCAAGGCAGTGGAAGAGAGAATATGGAGGACTGCATACCAGCTCATATTCCATTTGTCAAAGCAAGTCACATGGTCATGCCTAAATCAAGGGGATGAAAATGTACTCTCCTTCCACGTTTCCAAAAGAAGAGGAGAATGAGAAATGGGATGGAGAAGCACTATCTACCACAGCAGCTACAGGCTTTCTTAAGTGCAGGAGGAAGTAGCATTGTCAACAAGAAGGCTCAGTGACAAGAGCACTGCACTACAAGTAAGAAGACAAGGGTTTGGCCCTTTTCTCAACCATCTCTTAGCTATGTGGCATTATGTAAGTCACTTGACTGATCCTCAGTTTGCTCATCAGTGTAATGAAGATGATGCTTGTTCTGCCAACCTCACAGTGTTATTGTAGTGATTTAATTAAATTAGGTAATGGAAAAATAATTTTGTTACTCTTTATTATTCTTTGCTACTTTTTATTACTCTTTCAAGTCATCCTTCCCCTTACATGGAAGACAAAGAATAAAAACTGAGACAAAACAACATCTACAAAAAAAACCTAGTCAAACTCAGGAGTCCTGAGTTCATGTCCTCGTTGTATCCTCTTTAATAATGACATTTGGTCCTCTAAGTCTCAGATTCCCCATCTATCAAACAGAGATGGCAGTGTTGGTTCTATCTACCCCACAGGAGAAAATGAATACAAAACACTGTTTAAATTGTAAAATGCTCTACAGATAGGAGGGTTTATTATTCTCCCTTCCCTCTTGTATCTCCAGTCTACTCACCTTCCCTTTAGCCTTTCAACAAGCTCAAGTCTCCCATTCTTCAAAGGACCTTTCTTCAACCTTGCCCCCAGCCTGGCTTAATTTTTCACACAATCCTTTTCAGTTGACCACAACCTTCCTGAAAGCAAGGCTTCATATATCCCTGGTCCCCATTCTTACCTTCCATCCACTCTCCATGTCACTTCTATTTAGTTTCTGCCCCACTATTAGTGAAAAGTGTTTTCTTAACCTTACCTCTTCATTAAAATTTTGCCAGTCTTGCTTTTCCTTCACCAATCTGCAACATTTGACCACAAGGACCCCATTCTCTATACCGTCTTCTCTGCTGGTTTTCAGTCTCTCCTCCGAGCCTACAAAGAGAGAAAGCCTTCCCCTGGAGCCTGAATTCAGACTTCTAGCCTACTGGACTGTGAGAGAATAAACTTCCCTTCGTTAAAGCCATCTACTTGTGGTTTTTCTGTTAGAGCAGCACTAGATGACTAAGACAATAACTAATACAGGAAGGAAATTATTTGAGGAGGAAAGAGTTGACATTTCTACTATAAACATGTTCAAGTTGAATGCATCATCTTCCCTCAAAACTTGCTCACTCTCAACAGTATTGTGCGTAGTATCCTCACCACCACCTACTTAAGTGAAGAGTCATTCTTGACTTCACTCTCCACCTCCCACCATAATCCTAGCACCTGGTACTTACTAAATATACTTCCTTCCTCCCTCCCTGCTTAATAGACTGTCTAGTTTTCTTTTCCAAGCTTCAGCTGGTTACCACTCACCTGTTAAAAACCTTCAAAGCTTCTCCAATTCTTCAAAATCTGGTCCAAACGTCTTTTTCCAGCCTCATGCTCAGGGGCTCTCTCATCACTTCCCCATGTCTCTCTCTAATAGAATATTTAAGTGTTCCCCAGACATGCCACCCATGAACATTCCTACATGTCTCTGGATGATCTCTTCCACCTAGAATTTACTTCTCTGTCTGGAAAAACCTTTTCCCTATTTCCACATTCCAACATAAACATTCATACCTTTTTAAAGCTTTCTTCAAACCCAACACCCTCCTCCCCCAGGGTGATGGTTAAGATTGTGTGTCAACTTGGCTGGCCATGATTCTCAGTGTTTTGGCAGTCGTATAATGTTGTGATCACTTCTCTGTTGAAATGTGATATGTTATCACCCCCATGGAAACCCTGGTGGCATAGTGGTTAAGTGCTACAGCTGCTAACCAAGAGGTCAGCAGTTCGAATCCACCAGGCACTCCTTGGAAACTCCATGGGGCAGTTCTACTCTGTCCTATAGGGTCCTATGAGTCAGGTTTGGGTTTTTTTTGGTTTTTATCACCCCCATGATGGAATCTTCTGAGTGGTACTGGTGGGGGTGCAACCTGTGGTGGCTCTTCACCCCCTCAGCCTTCATCTTTCTGCCTTCCATCACCTACTTATTTCCTGCTCGCCTTGCAAAAGTTGTTGGCTTGTTCTTGGGACTTGAGCTAGCAGAGCTTACTTGTCTATCTTAGGATTTGTCCATATTCACGGCCTTCGAGCAAGAGTCCTGCTCCCTGATGTGTCTTTCTTGGATTCACCAGCCTGTACAGCTACGTGAATCAGGAGAAACCTTGTGGTCTTGCCTGCTGACCTTGGGGATTCCTTGACCTTCACAGCCTGTGAGTAGGAGCCCTGCTCTCCCACCTGCTCATCTTGGGTTTGCCAGCTTCTGCAGCTCCGTGAATTCGGAAAGGCATCTATCGTGATCCAAGGATTTCGGACATTTCAACCCCTACAATCACGTGAGCTGTTTCCTTGATGTAAATCTCTCTATATATACTTATATGCTTTACTGGCTTTGCTTCTCTAAGACACCCAGTAACAAATAATTACTCCTTAGCTCTGTTTTCCTGGCACTTGGTCCATATTTCTACGGAAGTGTAGTATTTGTCCCTTTTTATTAAAGTTAGCTATGTGACTGTAATGGTTAAGGTTGTGTGTCAACTTGGCTGGGCCATGATTCTCAATGATTTGGCAGTTATAATATAGTTTGGCAGTTATGTAATACTGGAGTCAACTCCTGACAAGATCTGTTATGAGCAGCCAATCAATTGAAAGGGAGTTTCATTGAGGTTGTGGTCTGCATCCAGTATATAAATGGATGTTTCAGCAAGGCTCTCACTCTGGATCTTGCATCTGCCTCACCATCATCTGACCTCCAGTTCTTGGCACTTGAGCTAGCATCTTACCTGCTGATCTTGGAATTCATCAGCCTCCACAGCTTGTGAGCCAGCAGCCTGCCATCTGACCTGCTGATCTTGGGTTCGGCAGCCCCTACAGCTATGTGAGTCAGGAGAAGCATCCAGCCTGATACCTGACCCACAGACTTGGGACTTGCCAGCTTCTACAACTTCGTGAGCTTTTTCTTGAGATAAATCTTTCTTTTGCTCTGTCCGTATATATTTGTGTGTGTGTGTGTGTGTATACATATGTGTGTGTGTGTGTGTGTATACGCTTCACTGGTTTTGCCTCTCTAAAGAGCCCAACCTAAGACTAACCTAGGTAGTATGAGGACAACCATCAGACCATGACTCAGGAGACTATTCACCAATGTCTTAGTCATCTAGTGCTGCTATAACAGAAATAGCACAAGTAGGTGGCTTTAACAAAGAGAAATTTATTTTCTCATAGTAAAGTAGGCTAAAAGTCCAAATTCAGGGCATCAGCTCCAGGGAAAGGCTTTCTCTCTGTTGGCCTGCTCATCAATCTTCCCCCAGACTAGGAGCTTCTCTGCACAGGGACCCCAGGTCCAAGGGATGCACTCTGCTTCAGGCACTGCTTTCTTGGTGGTATGAGGTCCCCACTCTCTGCTTGCTTGCCTTTCCTTTAATCTCTTGTAAGATAAAAGGTGGTGCAGGCCACACCTCAGGGTAACTCCCTTTACATTGGATCAGGGATGTGACTTTAGTAAGGGTGTTACAATCCCACCCTAATCCTCTTTAACATAAAATTACAATCACAAAATGGAGGACAACCACACAATACTGAGAATTGTGCCCCACCCAAATTGATACACATATTTTGGGGGGGACACAATTAAATCCATGACAACCAAGATTTGTGCTTCAGGAATAGCAAAGAGCTTCTTCCAGAAGGTTCAGGGGCTTGGAGGAAGAAGAGCAAGAAAAGCAGATAAAAGGCAATGCTGTAGAGGAGTGGGAGAAAGGGCGTAGTCATGGCTCTGGGATTAAATGGATTTGTTTCTTCTGGAAGGCCAGGATACTTGGCAGAACAAAATGGAAAGTAGAAATGGATTAGTGAGGAAGGCATCTTCTAGGTACCCACTGACTGCAAATGAAGTGGTGCTCGTCCCTGGTTTGTAGTCTGCACATTAAATAATATCATATATGATTTTTGCTATTAATTAAGGCTCTTTCCATAACTACAGTTTAATAGTCTGTGCATGCAGGGACTTTGGACTGTCCATTTAATGCAGATCATGCTAAACAGATGAGATGGGCTAATGCTAAATAAAGTGAGATACCCCAAACAAAAACTCTTGTGAAAGAGGAGATGTGTGACTTAGGATTATTTTTGACTGCAAGCAAGCTCCAATAAACCTAACAAACAGTGTTTAAATGGTAAGGCACATAACAAGTGTCAGGATAGGCAGTTCAGGGCTAGTGAGGTGCTATCAGGGAATCAAGCTCTCCCCTCTCCCTGTCTGCCAGGCTTAGAAATGCCTGCTGTGCCTCAGCCACTACACTCATTCCAGGCAGGAGGAAGAAAGAAGGCAAAGAGGTCCCACTTCTGCTCATGTTTCATTGTCCACTGTTGTCAGAACATGGTCACTCCTGGCTACAACAGAATTTGGAATATTCATTTATACCTTTCCAAACCCTATATTAAACTCACTGCCATCTAGTAGATTCTGACACATAGCAACCCTATAGGACAGAGGAGAACTGAACCATAGAGTTTCCAAGGAGCAGCTGGTGGATTCAAACTGCCAACCTTTTGGTTAGCAGCTAAGCTCTTAACTACTGCGCCATCAGGACCCTATATTAGACAAAGGGAAATGAAAAGTAGATTTGAAGTGAGCTAACCTACCATATTTGCTACAGTTGGGTTGAAACAAATTTTAGAGTCCTTTTTTTTACAGTCTGCTTTCATAATGATTTACAGCCTTTGAAACCCGGGGCGGGGGGGCGCATTTCTACTCTATCCTATAGGATCACTATGAGTTGGAATCAACTCCACGGCGATAGGTTTGTTTTTTTTTTTTTCTTTTTGTCTGTCTCTCCTCTGATTACGAACTCCTTGGAGGCAGGGGCACTTGTTTAGTCATCTCAAAACAAACAAGCAACACTAGAAACCTAATACATGTTAATGTTCAACAAATATTCATAGAATTAATGTCTCGTTGATGGTAATGTTTGGAAATAGCCCTAAAGCTGAAAGCTGATGGCCAGCATGAATACTGAAAGCCACATAGCAAAGGCTAGGGTGAAATACCTATTTAAACAGTCATTTATTTTTACCTAAGCCTACTACTCCTCTATGATGCATTGGTGGTTTGATTCCAGGCCAATACACCTCATACACAGCCATCACCCACCTGTGGGTAAAAAAAAAAAAACAAAGCCATTGCTGTCAAGTTAATTTTGACTCATAGTGATGCTATAGGGTAGAGTAGAACTGCCCCACAGAGTTTCCAAGGAGAACCTGGTGGATTTGAACAGCTGACCTTTTGGTTAACAGCCATAGCACTTAACTACTACGCTACCAGGGTTTCTTCCTATCTGTTGGTAGAGGCTTACATATTGCTGGATGCTGAACAAGTTTCAGCGGAGCTTCTAGGCTAAGATGGACTAGGAAGAAAGGTCTACAAATCTACTTCAGCCAACAAAAGCCCTATGGATCACAATGGTCCAATCTGCAACTGATCATGGGGATGGCACAGGACGGGACAGTGTTGAATTCCATTGTGCACAGGGTCACCATGAGTCGGGGGCCGACCTGACAGCAACTAACAACACAAACCTACTCCTGAAAGGACTGAAGTTATGTTACATAATTAAAACAATTCAAAATAAGACAAATCAAGATTTAAACAAGGTAGAATTATCTGAGAACAGCTTAGGAAGAAGTGCAATCACTTTGCAGGTTAATATAGAAAAATACTGAGCATGAGCCATGCAAAGTGGATGGTCAAGCATTAAGAGGGGTATTTGTAGCTATAGTTTCTGGACATAATGAAAATGTGATAATGCTAAATGAGAAAGGACAAATAAAGGCAAAGAAGCCACATAATGGAGCCTAATGTGGGCATTGAGGCTCCATAATGGACTGTGGCCCAACCAAGATCCAGTAGCTGAAACAGTTTCCTCAGTAAAGAGGTCCATGTTCACAGGAAGATATCTGATGAGTGCCTTGCTCTCTTCTGTGCTTCCTCTCACTGGTCTGGGAAAAGACCCCCACCTTGAGGGATTCAACAAAGTTTAAGAATCTACTATGTGCCATGCATGGTGATAGGTGTTTTCACATATCTCATGTCATCTGATTTATGAGGCAGCAGATCAGTTGGTAAAATTAATTTTAGTTCTGTACTGGCCTGCCTGAATATTATGCTAGGAACAGGCCTGGACAAAGAACGCAATGAAGCTGCCTTGAATAAAAATAACAAAATAATATAATTATGTGGTACTTGAGTTTATAAAGTACTTTCACTAACACTATCGTATTAGTTCTCAAAACAAATGTATCTTGCTAATGAATAATATACTGCAACACTCCTTATATTCAGCATTGATTCATTCATCCATTAAACCAGCATTTATTGAACGTAGGGTGACCTCTGACGTTTGCAGGCCTAGGGCAAGAATATGAACAGAGCCCCGCATACCATATGTCTAAATATTTAAACGTTATAAATCAAGCTAACAAACTGTTAAATAAAGTATTGTTTCTTTCTACCTTGACTAGTATATCTTCATAAGAGCCTGGAAATCTGGGTTCAAATTTAGAATTCTTGGGCTACTTAGAAAGCCCCCTGGCCCTGATCCACCCCCCTTCTCTTTCTGCCCCTGACCTGGTCTACACTACAAGGGGCTTTGCACACCTATACACAGACACTGCTATCTGCATGTTCAAGCTTCAGCCACCCTGTCCACCGAGTGTCCCCGTCAGCTATACCCCAGACCTCAGGGTGAACATACTGACAACAAAGGACACCCTCAGTAAGACTGATTCACAGAGAAGCCTGGAAATGGGCTAGGAACTTGGGCATGGGAATTCCAGGGTCTTAGGTACCCCGAGAAAGGACTATTGGGAGGAGTAACAAGGCCTGAGGGGTCACATTGCCTTGGCCCCATGGACTTCTCACCATGGGGCAGGGAATGGCCAGAGAAGAGGCAGAGCCAGGCTGTCACCGGTGAGGGCCGGACTGACAGTGCACATTTCAGGTATCAAGGGCTATCTAGGTGGATCCTGGTCTCAACCATACAGAACACAGCCCCTACCCGGAGAAGGGGTATGCAGTTGAGAACTCCTATTGAACCCTGAACCTAAGGATGATTGCTGTTACAAAAGCCAAGTATTTTACTTCATGGGAAAGAGACACATTTGTGAAGTGTATGTTTTACTAGAGAAATCAAACATACAAACCATTATTTATTATACAAAATAAAACAAGTGCCATAATAAAGGTGAGAGCAACGGGCTCAATAGCTGAAAGAACAAATTCTCACTGAGACACTGGTGGAGGTTTCTTTGAGGAGATAGGTGACTAGGACTTGGATAAGAGTCCCCGAGTGGCACAAATGGTTAAGCACTTGACTACTAGCTGAGATGTTGTTGGTTTGAACCCACCCAGAGGTGTCTCTGAAGATAGCCCTGGCGATCTGCTTCTGAAAGGTCACAGCCTTGAAAACCCTATGGAGCAGTTCTACGGTGTACACATGGGGTTGCCAAGAGTCAGAATCGACTTGATGGCAACCAACAGGATTTGGATAGACAAAGAAAGTTGGGGACAAGGAGGGAGTTTCTTGGTGAGAGAATAACATGACTTAAGATCATCCAGTGCCTTGTTAGGACCTGGTACATCAAGAAATTACAATTCATAAGGAAGACAAGGGGAGAAATGGCTGAGTTGGCCAAATCATAACACTGTCTGAGTCCATTCCACAAAGGGCCAACAGCCCTGAACACTTCCCTGAACCCTGAGGTCTTCACTATATTACAACTCCCAACAATAATTATCTGAATTTAGACTTCACATCATTAAGGAAAGATTAGATTGTGATAAGAATTTCACAAATAAAAATTTGCACTCACTGAGTTAAGTTCTATTAACAGAACAATTCACTTGAATGGAAGATTCATTCTCCAAAACTATATGAAGAATTACTGAATCCCCATCTCTCTATCTGCATTGCACACACAGACAGGCTGGGCCTCAAACTTCCAGGCAGCCATAAGACTGCTAGGGATGAAGCGCATACCCACTGGCACCAACGACTCCATGGATGCTATGTTATCTGTGATCGAGCCAGACATACAAGACGCTTGCACAGTGCTGGCAAAGTGAAGGCCATTATTATTATTTACATAACACAAGTGGTAAACTATAACAATAGATTCCCCAAGGTGAAACGATTACCCTTCCCTATAATACCCGTATTCATTCTTATGTAGCTGGGTAGCCGTGCCGTGGTTCAGGTCAGGTGCTGTTTTCACGTCACTGGTGCCTCCACCTACCACCACACTGCCTGGGGAGCCTACATGGCTTGAGAGGCTTACGCTTTGCCACTGGGCCTCGCTGGGCCTTGCCTCACAGGCAGAAAGATCCCTGCACGGGATTTTCTGAGCCTCTGCCACTGGGTCTTTCTAGGCCTCTGCTGCTTGCTCCCACCATGCTACCTACGTCCATGGGGTTCTCTCTGTTGCACTATGCTACCTGGGCCTGTGCTGCCTGAGGTCCCCCATGGCTCCCTCCCTGCTGCCCAGGGGCGAGGCATATTGCACAGGGCACACTCAGGCCTCTGCCGTGCACGAGCAAGTGTTACAGTTCTTTACCCAAACCAAACCAAACCCATTGGCCGTCAAGTCAATTCCAACTCATAGTGACCCTATAGGACAGAGTAGAACTGCCCCAGAGAGTTTCCAAGCAGCAGCTGGTGGATTCGAACTGCCGACCTTGTGGTTAGCAGCCAGGCTCTTAACCACTGCGCCACCAGAGCTCCACTATAGCTCTTTAAAACAGACAAACCTCTTCCCTCTTGCCCCTTAAACCTTTCTAAGAGGTGCTGAGGTACTCCACCCTCTTACCCAATTTCCATCACCCATTGCTCTCCATCTAAATTGCTCTGCTCCTCACTGATCCATATTGCCAATCTACCCTCACGCTATTGAAACATCATTGCCCTGTGTCCTTCTCTTAACGGCCAAGCTCCAAATTCTCAAGGAGTTAACTGAGCTAACTGGCTAATCTTATTAGCTAACCCATGCAAATATGCTACTGAAGACTAGATAGCTCTTTTCCTGATAACACATGTATACTTAATTGTATTAGCAAAGAGCAAAAAATAGAATTCATCCATAATCCTATTACCCAAATATACCCAGTGTTATCCTTTTTATAGTAGGCACTTCCAGGCTGTATGCAACAGAAAAAAAAAAAAAAAAACCCGTTGCCGTCAAGTCGATTTCAACCCATAGTGACCCTATAGGACAGAGTAGAACTGCCCCACAGAGTTTCCAAGCAGCACCTGGTGGATTGGAACTTCCAACCATTTGGTTAGCAGCCGTAGCACTTAACCACTACACCACCAGGGTTTCCATATGCAACAGATAAGTAGATATATTTTACTTAGCAAAATAGGATCATGAAAAACAAACTATAACTTGCTGTTTTCACAACTGTATTAGTAATGCTTGCTTCATTGCAAGTAGTAGAAATAAACTTCAAAATAGCTAAAGCAAAAAGGGAAAATAAGGCATGAGATGGAATTCAAGGAAAAACTTAACAGCCAGGCTGCCAGAGTGGCAGGAACAAGGGCCTGGCTTCTCCCTCTCTCCCATCCGCCCTTGCGTTCTTGGTCTCTTTCCCCACATCTCTCTCAATGTCTGCTCCATCCTTCACTAATAATGAAAAAGTTTATTTGTGTTTATATCTCCTTTCTCAGGCCTAATGTTAAATACTTTTCTTTGTCTTTTTTTTTTGTTACTTAGATTTTCTTAGTGGTTTGCCTTTGCCCCCTTTTCAAAGAACCAGTTCTTGGATTGTTTTAAATCACTTCTACCATTTTCTGTTTTAGAGTTCACTAACTTATTGAAATTTATTAATTTCTTCCTTCTAGTTTTCTTGGGTTTATTTTGTTATCTTTTTTCTCTTCTCAGTTATTTCCAATCTTCCTTTAAAAAAAGTAATAATAAAAGGCACATGTGAATGAATTTTAATCAGGCACCTTCTCTAGATGACATTCAGTCTTCACTTTCTGACTCAAGTAATGACTGATGTGGGATTGCCGAAGGACATTTGAGAGGCAGCTAATGTGGAAGCTTCTTACCGGTTGGGCTCCTGAACACAGACTCAGAGTCCTTCAGATTCTACTTCCTTCTATGGTTCTGGAAGGTTCTGAATTTAAAAAGGAAATGACACTAGCAATTATCGCAGGTCTACTATTTGCCATACACTGTGCTAGTCACATGGATACATCTCCACAAAGGAAGATAACGTTATCTCCGTTTTACCAAAAGAACTGTATATGGTGACCTAGCTACTTACACGGAGCCCTGGTGGCACTGTAGTTAAGAACTCAGCTGCTAACCAAAAAGTCACAGTTCGAATCCACCAGCCGCTCCTTGGAAACCCTATGGGGCAGTTCTACTCAATGACAACAGGTTTTTTTTTTTAACCACTTGCACAGCTAGTAAGTGACAGAGTTAGAGGGTGAACTACTTCTCTAACTCCAAATTCCAAAATAAATAAATAAATAAAAATTCTTTCCACTATCACATGACATCTTCCAAAGAATTCTGAAAAAAGACACACTAAAACCATACAGGAAATACCTCCTTAGAGCAGCACTGAGGCCAGTAAAACTTTTTAGGGTACTTATGTTTAAGGTTTTTTTATGTTTAAATCTCAGGCATCGAAAAAGCAAGTATTTTGTATCTGTGTCTATACCCACCTCTAGATATATAGATAGAGGTCTCTGTATAACCATCTGTCTTTCCATCCTCTCTCTCTCTCTCTGTATTTTTCTTGATTTGCTGATAAGATGAGCTATGAGGATGCAGTAGAAGCAGCTGTTTTGGAAATATTGCCTTTTCTTTGTTCTGAATGCTATTTAAACATTGGCAGGGGGCCTCATTAAAGATGAATCGTTGAATTAGCAAGTAGTGTTGTAGCTAGAAGAGACAGCATGTGCTCCTGTGGTGAAAACAGATTTGCACAAAGGAGGGAAGTTCTGGGGTGTGTGGGGGCGGGAGGTAGACAGAGGATGAAAAGGCCAGAGACATGGCAAAGTCAAGTGCTTTACAGTGTTCTCTAACCTGTCCACTACAGTAGGGAGGTAGAAGAAGGCAGAAAGGGGGCTGTGAGAAGCTCCATCTTTTTAAATATGAAAGTGAAAACGGAGCCCATTTCCCCCACTTTATACTGACTGGTATCCTGTAGTCTCAAATATTCTAAGACTTGGGCACCAATACTCCTTTGTACTATGCCAATAGCACTACTTACCAAAAAAAGGAATGAATGAGTCTAAGATAATCTCTCTCCCTGCTCTCCTTCCTTCATGCCTTCTCTGTATCTGGGAGATGGCAAAGAGGTATTAGCAGTTTTATTTCTGTGAATCCGTGTCACAACTTCTACAATGTTTTCTCACATTACGGTGGCTTCAATTTACCTATAGGTTTAGAAATGAGACAGTCATACTAATGGGGACTCCTGTGGGATTGAATTACCTAACCCATGAGGTGAGCAATTGTCCTGGATACTCTCTGAAGTTGAGACTAACCCCTCAATAGCGTTTCACAGAGGGTGTCATGTATTCTTTCCCTTGAATTTTTGATGCCTCTGAATTTGAGGAGGTAGAAGGGAAGAGTGGGAAATAGACTAAGGAAGAAGGGGTAAAAGGAACTAACCATTACTGATTCTCTAACACATATTGGTTGCTGTCCTAGGGGTAATGACATACATTGTTTATTCCTCACAGAAACTCTGACTAGAGAGTTTTAGTCCCATTTTACAGGCAAAGAAACTGAGACTCAGAGAGAATAACTTGCCCAAAGTCACATAGCTTAAAAATAGCACAGCTAGAACTCAAAGTCAGATCTGTCAGACTCCAACACTGTGCTCTTGATCTGATAATTCTCATACTCACGGATATGCTCAGAAAAAGAACTTGTGTATATGAAGCAGTTGCCTAAATTAAGAATCCTTAAAGGCCTCGTCTCCAATTAACTCTTCCCCATGGGCTGAGACTCTAATAGGAACTCATCTTGCTCCCTTTCTTTAACCCTTGCAGTCCCAGATCCTGAGGCCACTATCTGTTTGGGCAGAAAGGCAGAAAGTACAAAAGAATCAAGGCCGGAATAGCCAGGGCCTCAATAGCAGAGGCATCCAGAACTGTTCCACTTGCAGGATTAAGCTTCCTGCCTTGCTGACCTTCTGGGCTCCAGACCTTTAGCTCCTCCCAGTCCCTAACACATGCTCCCTCCCCTACCAACCTGAAGGAAACCTAGTGGCGCAGTGGTTAAGAGCTCAGCTGCTAACCAAAAGGTCAGCAGTTTGAATCTACCATCCCCTCCTTGGAAACTCCATGGGGCAGTTCTACCTTGTCCTTTAGGGTCGTTATGAGTTGGAATCAACTCAACAGCAATGAGTTCAATTTTGGAGCCCTGGTGGTACAGTGGTTAAGAGCTTGGCTGCTAACCAAAAGGTTGGCAGTTTGAATCCACCAACTGCTCCTTGGAAACCCTATGGGGCAGTTCTATTCTGTCCTATAGGATTGCTAAGAGTCAGAATCGATTGGATGGCAACGGGTTTGGGTGTGTTTTGGTTTTGGTTTTTACCAACCTGGCTACCCTCTTGGGTTTCCCCTCCAGAAACCCAGGCACTCAAAGTGCAGACAGGGCTTGATCTACAAAGAACAGAGTGAGTAATCTGTATCAATCACCTGAGTTGAGAGAATGCCGGACAAGGTCCCCTGTCCCAAAATATCAAGCATACTGTCTATCATGCTCCCTTTATATCTCATAGGCTTGAGACTAGCAGCCTTTGGGTAGTGGTATCAAGCCCTGTGTGTTTATCTCAGTGCAAACACAGCTGTGAGACAGATCACACCTCAGACTTTCATCCAGGCCCTTGGTTCATCAGAATTGAGCTGGGGTTATTGAAGTGGCTGAAAACAGAGACACAGACCAAAAGACAAATCTTGATTTCCTCACAATTGTGCTCCGAGATGGCCCCACTAGTTACAACTCTCTTTTGAGGCTCAAGCATGAACCCCAATCAGTATTACCAGTCTGTTCTCAACAGCAGCAGGAGTGAGAGTGGAGGGTGCAAAGGAAACTCTCTGTTGCCTCTGGTAGCAAAGCCTTCACAAACCTGTGGAACTCTCTTCCCTTTGTCAACTAGTAAAGCCCACTTCCGATCAGCAGCGTCAGCAGCTTCAAGGCCCTTTAATCACGCCCACACCCCACTCAGGTCATACCAAGGAGCCAGGAAACACAGATGACTAGCTTGCCAACCGTTCAACAGAAATATCCCAAATGGCGCTGCACATCTGAAACCCTAAGGCCTTCAGTGGGTGCAACTCAGTGTATTGCCTCTGATTCTGGGACTTTCTGCTTTCTGCCATTCACAGGTTTGCTTTTGAGGGCTTTTCTTTCTGCTCACCCACTGCAGCACTCCTATCCCTGAACTCTCTCTTTTCAGGCTACCCAACACTTAATGGTGCTTTCTTGGGGCTCCGGGTGCAGACCGGCCAGGAGTCTGCCTTCCCCCAAATCCTGGGGAGTTAACAGAGTTTCCTGGCTACTGTTTGTTATGATGTTCTTACTAAAAGATATTCTAAGAAGGACCTCTCTGCTCTGAGTCTGTGCACTCCTTGAAGCTCACTGCCCTTTATCATCTGAAATGTAAAATGAAACCATGCAATATACTCCTCAGACCAAAGTAGAGAGATTTAGGTTGAGTCTTAGTTCTTAACACTTTATTAGCTGTGTGACCTTGACAAGTTTACCTGTTTGAGTCTCAGTTTATTCATCTTGTAAATGAGAGGCAGTACTACACAGCCCAGAGTACATCTTAAATGTACTTAAACACATCTGACTCAGCATAAGCCTTCTGGTTTGTTTGTTGGTTGGTTGGTTGGTTTTGAGAGTAAACTACGTATTTAGGAATTTTGCTGAGGTTATGTAGTAGAAATAGGGAAATTATTTGTCACAGCTTTGGTAGTTGGTATAAAGATGGAAAAATCAAAATGTTCTCCTTTTGAAAGCAAGTACAGTATTAAACTTGTCCTTCGATTTCTTTACCTGAAAACCTTTCACCTCTGTGTCTTGAGTTCACTATTGCTTTAATTTTTCTCAGTGTTTCAATAAGTGCTTGCTCTTATTTTTGAAATGCAACCAACTCATTTTCTGTATATAGGGAGAAAGGAGAAGGAAAAAGGTCACATACATAGAAATAAGTATACACATTTATCTTCTTTCATTTTAGATTGAATACCACATAACTTTACAGCCAGTAATAAATGAAGGTGCAACTTTAATCAGGAGACATGGAAAGAGGAAACAGTTGATGATTCAAATGAAAAGGCTTTACCAGTGACCAAAAGCATTCCAGGATGACAATCTTGCTCCAGCTGCACTGTTTTGTTGCTCTGTAAAGAACTTGTCTCTCATAAACTGACATTGCCCAACATGTCTGAGCAGACAGGCCTTCGGTTAGGAAGGTTTTGTTTCATACTGTTCAGTACTTCTGCCTTCCCTGTACTTTCTCAGGTTGGGTCATAAAGAAATTTTTTTTTTTTAATTGTACCAGGAAAAAATGTACTAGAAACTATTGATTTCTGTTGTGCTAAAGCCCCTGACATTCTGGTGCGATGAAGATATTGCTCTGGACCCTATGAGCCTTCTCATACTTCTCTTCTGCTTATGACGGTCTCTGAGGATGGTATTAAAGATATTGTAGTTCCCACTTTCTGACTGTGGGATATCAGCAGGGTCTCTCCTGTGTAAAGAATAATTATCAGCACTGCTGTTACCTCTAGTAAGTGTGTAATTACATGCTCGGTTTTGTGGGCTCTAGGCTGTGCAATTTTAAATTATACAATAATGTCAAATTCTCTCTCATACACTCTCCTCCCCCCCCCCCACACTTTTTTTTTTATTTGAAAGGGGAGGTGGTAGTTTTTTTGTTTTTTTAAGAGACAGAAGGAGGAGAGAGTGTGAGAGAGCCTTTCTACCCACACCGGCAGAATTGACAGTGTGGTAATCAGGGAAGGTCAAATGCTGCCTCTTCACACCAGGATTTCAACCTAAGAGGACACCTCTAAAAACCAGAACTTATTTGGCAGAGAGGGAATGGGGTGAAATGAAAGGGGAGGGGATGGCCTGAACAGGGAGCCAGGAGTAAGGAAGGCAAGGGAGACAGTTGGAGGTGGGTGAATACAGAATCCCCAGCAATATCTCATCCAGAAAATGAGCATGTGGGAAGCCTTGTCTAATCACTGAATCCCAGCCAGAAATTAAAGTAGCAGGAGTGTGCCTCAGTGTGAGGTTTTGAGGCCGATAAGTATCAGCTGTCCACTAAGGAAATTATCCTGACCGTGATAAACAATCTGCGGTGTAAAGGGCAGGCAATCAGAGGTGGGATCAGGATTCATGGTCTCCCCACCTGACCCGCTGAGTGGCCAACCAGCAATGAAGGTTTACGAGCTGAAGATGCCCCAGGCACGTGGGCCGCTCCAACCCTGGGCTTCTGCATCCCCACTTGGGGAAGCGTAGCCCTCAAGCAGAGAAAATGGGCCATTTGGACACTAACAGTCCGAGTTCTGGTTCTTCTGGAATCTAGTCCTCTCTTCTCTCACTCCTCTCCTTCCCAGAGCCTCAGGAACTAGGGCCTAGTCCACAACCGTGAAGGGGTGGCAACCTTTCTGTCCACCTCAATCCCTGGGACCATCCACAGAATCCTCTTGGTCAGAACACTGGTTTATAGACACCTATTTTATAATCGATTCAGTCATCCGTGATTTATTCCACAGACCTTTTTTAACAACTGTTACTATCTGGCATCTTCCATTCCTCCTACACCTCTAAAAAGGCTGCCCACAGTCCCCAGTCCTGCACCACCCCCATACTGCCTGTCTCTGAAGGTCACACACATGCCTCACTTCACCTCTGCCAATCTCCCTACCAACCCTCCTCCCCTCCCCCACATTGGCCATTGCTTCTGCTGTCCTCATTTCTTTGTATTACCTATGTGCCTTGAATATCCCGGATGTCCAGTACATATTTGGTTGAGAACACGGCAACCCACATTTCACAGATGAGAAAAACAGGACCAAAGAAGCTAAGTGACTTGCTCCAGGTCACAGAGCTGTCTAGTGGTAGAACGACTAGAACCCAGGTCCCCCACCTACCTTCATGACTTATTCCAATTTCACCATACTGCTTCTGCAAACACCAAGAATAGAAAATGCCAATAATCTCAAGCAACTGAAAGAGTTGGACTGACATAGGAGACACTGCACATAATAATAATATCTAACATTTATGTCTAATTTGATCTTCACAATATTCCTTTTAGGTACATATTACTATTATCGCTATACAGATGAGGAAACTGAGTCACAGAAAAGGAAGGTAACTTACCCTGGCCCCTGGGTAGTTAGGATTTGAACTCAGGTTTGCCTGACTCCAGAATCCACATGTTTAACTTCTATGCTTAGGGCTTCCACAAGGTACATCAGTATTATGTTGAGCTGATGGTTAAGAATAAGTCCAGGGCCTTCAGTGGATATTTCTCTCTTTGTCTGTCCTGCTTTCTTTCATCCTGCAAAGTATAGTTCACTAATTCTCTCCTGCACAGTCCCAGATTGATTTTTTTTTTGTTGTTTGGGGCAGTTCAAGTGCATGGTCATTAAATCATCTCAAACTGACAAGGAATCATTCAGCAGGCTTAACAAAAGCTAGGTTTCCATCTCCGAATGCATAGCCTGTCATCAGACACTAACACACTTCCTCCTCACAGTCCATCCATAAAGCTTCCTCAACCTGAAACAAGATAACTATATCAAGAGATTGCCAACCAAAACAGATTGGGTCAGATTGAGTTTCTGAATTTAATCATCACATTCTGTGGTTCTTTTACTCCCAGCAGTTTCTGTGGAATGTGATAAAGGTAGGCAACTGGAGCTGGGCAAACATCATTTAAAACCGTAAACAACAATCTCTTGCATTTAAATAAATCTTTTCATTTCATAGTGCTTTCACATATATTATCCCAGTTGATACATCATCAACCCTGTGAAAAGAAGAAGGCAGTTATTTTTATTCACCTCTATTCCCACCCAACCACCATCATTTGCAGAGAAAACAGAGACAAAAAGAGATTTAGATACTTGGTAAAAATCCAAAAAGGAATGGAAGACTGGATCCAGAACCCTGGGAAGTATTGAATATCATATGACTTCTCAGAAATGACCACCCTCTACCTGTGTATAGCGGTCTGTAGTTTACCCAACACCAGCACATTCATTATATCATGTTAAAGAAAAATGACTAAAGCTCAAAGAGCTAAAGTGACACTTCATGGAATGCAGACAGTGTGGAATTAGGAAAACCCACAAGAACATTTTCCTACCTGCCACCTCATCCCAGTGCTGTCTCCAATCTATGTCCTATTTTGAAGACCTTATCCCAGGTTGATTTTTTTTTCCTTTTATTTCTCCTGCCACTTTTATCTGCAACTCTGACCTTCAATGACAACATTTCTCCTGCACATGTCTTATTGACTCTCCTTTGTAGGTGACTTTTCATTTATCCCTAGCTGCTCTTAAAGTTTTATCTTTAATTTTGAGAAGTTTGATTATAATATGTCTTGGTGACTTTCTTTTGGGATCTACCTTGTGTGGGGTTCGATGACCATCTTGGACAGATATCTTTCACAATATCACGGAAGTTTTCTGGCAAGAAATCTTCAACAATTCTCTCTGTATTTTCTGTTACCCCCTCTCCCTGTTCTGGTATTCCAATTGCTTGTAGGTTATAATTCTTAGGGTTCCTTCATTTTTTTTTTTTTAACTCTTTTATCTGATTTTTCCTCAAACATATTGATGTCAAGGGTTTTATCTTCAATCCCCCTAATTCTGACTTCCATTTCCTCAATTCTGCTCTTATGACTTTCTCTTTAGTTGTCTAATTCTGAAATTTTATTGTTAATCTTCTAGATTTCTGTTTGCTATCTCTCTATGGAGTCTTGCAGCCTATTTGTCATTATGCTCTTCTCTAATCTGCTTAAGTTTCTCCAGTGCTTTGTCTGTGTGTTCCTTGGCTTGTTCTGCGTTTTGCCTGATCTCTTGAAGAGTTCTGTGTATTAATCTTCTATGTTCTACCTCTGTAATTCCAGGAAATTATCTTCACCTGGGAGATTCCTTGATTCTCTGTTTTGGGAGCTTGCTGAAGCCATAATGGTCTGCCTTTTTATGTGATTTAATACTGACTGTTTTCTCTAAGCCATCAATAAGTTATTGTATTTACTTATTTTATGTTTTCTTACTGTGTCCTAGCTTCTTGTTTTGTTTTGTTTTGATATACCCAAGTAGCAATCTAGTTTTATTATTGGTGCCTTTGTAGCTCTAATGTCCTGTCACCAGGTGGTTAGAGCTGTTACTAGGTATATGAGCCCAGGAGTCTCTTTACTTTTCTTGTACAGATTCAGCTCGGGTGTTCACATAGTTGGTCACCAAGTGTGTGGTGCAAGCTTTCACCTATAGTCTTAGATGAGCAGGGGTGATTGGTGTAGGCACAGGTATCTGGCTGCAGTAGGGGGCCACGCACTGAGCAAAGCAGGGGGCTGACTATTGCCGCTGAGTGTCTGTGAGGAAAGCATGTCTCTGTTCCCTAGAGCACGTGGGTGAGTGGATTTTGCTGTCGGACTATCGGCACCCAATACTGTTGGCCGTAAGGCCTGGGAGGCACCATTTATCCTTGGACTCCTGTTGCAGGTGACTAGGTGTCATGGGTGGAGCTACCAGTCCTCAGGCCCCTGATGTGGGTAGGTGAGGACCCTGCTTAATAGGCAGAGCAGTGTCAAATGTTACAGACCTGCCTTTCCACCATATAGCTGAAACAGTTGAAGTTAGATTTCAGGCATATACCCTGTTGTACTGTGTTAACGAAGGCCTGCCCTGCTGCAACGGGCCCACATAGGTCTATAAAGGGGTGAAAGGCATTCAAAGTACATGGACCCCTTATGCTTGTACCTAGGCTAAGGAGCTGTTTCTGTCCTGAGTTCCTGGCTTAGGGGAGCCAGCAGATTATTTTTTCTCTGTTTGTTAATTTGTTCCCTCTCCAAGGCCAGGAGAATGGCTCAGGGCATGTGACACATCCTACTTCCACCCAGGAAAAGTGGCTATCACTGAAGCCAGCCTGGGACCTAGTGCAGAGGGGGGAGAGGTCAGGTAAATGGGAGAGTTTTTTTTTTCAAAGGGGTGTTTTTTGGTTCGTGTGGTAGATTAGACACATGTACTTACCTTTTGCCAAGAGCACCACTTTTTGTTGATTCTGGAGGTGTGGGTGGACTTTCTGTTACTCAGTCTCTCCCAGTGTGGAAAACTCATCCCGAAATGCCACTGCTTGCCTTGCCATGCTCACACCAGCGAATCCGGCCTGCACAGTGCTGGTTCTCGCCAGGTCAAGTCTGGCAACCCCTTGCTGCTTCTGAACTATCTCTCCCTCCCCCTGGTGCTCAGTCTGATTCCTCAACTTTGCCTTTGATATTCAGGGCTCCTAGATTGTCATATATAATTGATTCACTTGTGTTTTTGGGTACATCTTGTAAGAGGGACAACAGGAAGCGCCTGACTACTCTGCCATCTTGGCCCCACCTCCTCTCCTGCATGTGTAATTCAGGAAGATGTTACCTTCACAGTTCATATGATATAAACTCAGACTAATTATTAAATCATATCCCTAAAGTTTGAAAATCAAATCAATGCTTTAAAAAAAAAAATAACAGTGCTGGGAAATTTTGAAGTTACAAGAAAAATGGCCATCTAATACAACTATTGGTCTCTACTTGTATGGAACAAAAGAGAATGAAGAAAACTAAAGCCTATAAGAAGACATTTTTTCATAGGACTAATAGCCCACACAAACCACAGCCTTTTCTAAACTGAGACCAGAAGAACTAGATGGTGCCTCGCTACCACTACCAACCATTCTGGCCTCAGACATAATAGACGTTCCAGGATAAAATGGGAGAAAAATGTAAAACAAAATTCAAATACCTAAAAAAGGTTAGACCTACTGGACCAATAGAGATTAGAGGAATCCCAAGACTATTGCCCTACAGATACCCTTTGAACATGAAACTGAAGTTATTTCTGGAAGTCACCTTTCAGCCAAATAATAGATTGCCTTATAAAATAAATAATAGTGCTCATGAGTAAAGTGCTCCCTTAAATAATCAACTATATGAGACCACACAGTCAAGATTTACCCAAAAACAAAGATGAGAAGGCGAAGAGGGGAAAGGAAGCTAGACCAATGGAAACAGGATAAAGAGAACGGAAATAATAAGAATGCTAATGTTGTGAAAATTGTAACCAATGTCATGGAACAATTTATATAAAAATTTTTAAATGGGAACCTAATTTGCTGTGTAAACTTTCACCTAAAACACTATAAAATATTATTTAAAAAAAAAAAAAAGGAAAGAAAAAAGAGGGGACAGTTCCTATCACCAAGGAGGCTGCAGACTAGTTGAAGGGAAAGAGGCAGTGATGGTTCAGTGGTAGAATTCTTAACCTTCCATGAGAGAAATCCAAGTTCGATTCCCAGCCAATGCACTTCATGGGCAACCATCGCCTGTTTTGTGTGTTGCTATGATGCTGAACAGGTTTCAGTGGAACTTCCAGACTAAAACGGACTAGAAGGAAGGTCAGCAACTGAAAACTCTATGCACGTTCTGATCTGCAACAGTCATGAGGATTGCACAGTACCAGGCAGCATTTAGTTCCATTGTCCATGGCAGCTAACATCAACAGCGAAGTAGTTAGGATTTATATAAAAATGCAAGAGAGTAGGAGAGGTCCCAGTGAGTACACAAGTGGTACACTACTAGACCTTCAGGAATATAATGGTGAGCAGGAGAGACCCAATCCTGCCCTCCGGGGAGAGGCAGTCTGGGATCAAATCTTCACTCAAATAAATACAGTTACAAACGTGCTAAGTGGGATGAAAGACAAGTATGGGGCACTATGAGCGCTTATCAAAGGGGATCTGATCTATCTGGTAGGTCTGGGAAGATCTGAGATCTGAAGGGGATATCAGAGTTAATTAGGCTCTATAGGGAGTGGGGAGGCTATGCATAATAGGTGGAATGCATCCCAGAGGAAGGGAAAACCACTTAGCCTGGTGATCTTAGAAGTCTGAGGAGATAAGATCAGAACTGGATCTTGAAGAATGGGCAGATGTAGAAAAGGGGTAGGTGTAGGAGCCATTTCTGGAGAGAATAATGATTCCAGTGGAATACGAAAGCAGTAAAACACAAGTACTTCTAAAGTGTAGTATTATACTGGTATCCTGTGAAGGCTGTGCAAGCCCTATTTCCTGACAATAGCAATATGAAGGTGTCCTTTTATATCCATTTTCTTTCTCCTTGTCCAACCGCTCCTCTACCACCCTAACTTACCTATGCCACCAAGGACAACCTAAACTTTTGTCAAAAGTACCTCAAAGTAAGTTCACAGTGAAGCTGGTTACATGAGAAGGGCAAGGACCCAGGCACAGTCGATGGAGGGAAGCAGGACAGATGTCCAGAAAGCATGTGACTAATAGACATTCAGCTGGGGAAAAGCATGGCCACAGGGAACCTGGAACCCACAAGGGCTGGAGTTCCAGGCATACCAGGTAGCAGAGAGCAGACCCCACTGTGGACCTGAGGTTCTGGACAGGACTCCAGTTCCCAAGGGAGAAGCCAGTACCTGTTGCCAAGTAGATACCAACTTGTGGCGATCCATGTGTGTCAGGGTAGAACTGTGTTCCACAGGGTTTTCAATGGCTGATTTTTCAAAAGCAGATCACCAGGCCTTTCTTTTGATGTGCCTCTGTGTGGACTCAGACCTCTAACCTTTTGGTTAGCAACCTAACACATTAACCGTTTGCACCACCTAGGACTCCCCAAGGAAGGAACAAGTTAACAATAACAAGGAGGAGCTGGAGCAAAGAAAGGAGCCATAGCTGCTTATTAGCAGTAAGCTTTCCCCCAAGGAGGTATATGCTAATGTCTATAATGGCATGTTGAATAAGGAAGACCATATGAACAAGGAAGACGGAAGAAGAATTGATGACTTTGAATTATGGTGTTGGCTAAGAATACTGAATATACCATGCACTGCCAGAAGAACAAACCAATCTGTCTTGGAAGAAATACAGCCAGAATGCTCATTAGAAGCAAAGATGGTGAGACTTCATCTCACATTCTTGGGACATGTTATCAAGAAGGACCAGTCCCTGGAGAAGTACATCATGCTTGGTAAAGCAGAGGGTCAGTGAAAGAGGAAAACCCTCAACAAGATAGATTCACACAGTAGCGGCAACAATGGGCTCAAGGATAATGATAGTGAGGATGGCACAGGACCAGGCAGTGTCTCCTTCTGTTGTACACAGGGTTGCTATGAGTCAGAATGGCACCTAACCACAACAACAATAATGGCATATGTAAATAGGCCATTGAAAGGTGCTTGTGACAATAGTAAAGGTAAAAATACAAATGTTTAGACACCCAAACAAGTACTCCTAAAAAGCTCATTTAGTTATTAAACTTACATCCTTTTAGAACTAATAAGGACCTTAGAGATTATCTGATATACTCTCTTTTAACAAATGAGGAAACCGAGATCCAGAAAGGTTAAGTCACTTGGCAAGGTCACATAGCTAATTAGCTGCAGAGCTAGAATAAAAACCCAGGTCTCTTTACTGTGAGTCCAATTCTCTTTTCGCAATATACTTTTAATTTTTAATTAAAAAAAATTAAGTTCAAATTAGTAAAGAAGCAATCTATGATCAATCCTGTAATGAGCAGTGAATTTCTTTCTCAAAGCTGACATGGACTTTTATTCTGAGAATAGTTCACTTTTAGTCTATGATAAGTTATATCTCATTTTGTAAAATTGTGTAGAGAATTTGTTCCAATTATTAATAGAATTGCTTTTAAATATCATTAGAGACTGTTTGTGTATCTATAGCCAACTTTATTAATGTTTTCATTTTGCCATGGCTTTAGGAAGATGAAATATAGACACCTATATCCACATATGTACATTCTCATTGTGCGTACCTGGGTAGAGACACAACTATGCATAGACAGAGTGTCCTGGAGAGTTCAGCTCGTCCTCTATCAGAAGGTCTGTTTTTGAATCCCAGCTTTGCCACTTTTACCAGCTGAGTGAACTTGGATAACTAACTAAACCCCTCAGAACCTCACCCCATCGTCCCCAAGTTAATGGTGATAGGAGTCTCTGCCCTGACTAACCCATGGAATTATTTTTAGGTTCAAATGTATATGAAAATGCGTGTTTGACCATGACACTCTCTTCTTTTGGAGAATCCCATAGTCTAGGTCTCTGTGGAAGACACTAAGGGCAACTCTGCCTTAGAACAAATGGATGACATCAGTGCTCCAACAGACCACCAGTTCTGCATCGGGGCCATCAGGTCCCTGATACACAGGTAGACACTTCAGAAATGTGCCCCAGCATTCCTGTATTCCTATCCTGCCAGAAAAGATCAAGAAAAACTTGTTTATGCATTGAATTTCAGCAGAAATATATGTATGAGCCAACCCGTTGCCATTGACTCAATTCCGACTTATAGCAACCCTATAGGTCAGAGTGGAACTGCCCCATAGAGTTTCCAATGAGCGCCTGGTGGATTCAAACTGCTGACGTTTTGGTTAGCAGCCATAGTTCTTAACCACTATGCCCCCAGGGTTTCCATGTGTGAGTTAGGCCGTCATTATATAGATTTGTCCAGGGTCTCTTATATCTTACCAAAAAAATCTGAAGTAACTGAGAAACACCCTAAAAGAAATTAAAGGTCTTAGACATATGTTTAATAGAATAACTATGGTCAGGATCAGCATCTCCAAATCCTTACAGTGGCCACTGCCTCCCCAGCTTGCTTCTCAGGATGGTACTCACATGATTTACTTGAGATGTGTTCAGTCATTAATAATTAGGGTTTGTGCCTCAAATTCCTCATATTCTGGTATAGTGAAGTGGACCAAATCGGAGCCTGAAAGGCCCCATTTTCTCTTTTGCCTAAAGTCTTGACTAGAGACAGGCTTTAAAGACTTATTCCCTGCCTCCATTCCAGTAGACCTGTATGTCCTACAGAGCACTAGTCCTGTGAAATGATACTGGGAAAATGCTTTTGTGATTGAATAACATTGGGAAAATGGATTTTTTTCTGATTACTTTTTCATTTATTCAATAAATGTTTATTAGTTTCTTTCTAAAGAGGTCCCCAGTGGTGCAAACAGTTTGCGCTCAGCTGGTAACTGAAAGGTTGTTGGTTCGAACCCACCCTGTGGGATCTTAGAAGAAAGGATCTCACTGCTTCCATAAAGATTACAGCCAAGAAAACCTATGGAGCAATTATACTCTGTAACACATTGGGTTGCCATGAGTCAGAACTGATTCAACAATACAACAAAAATCATCTCCTTCTATGTGTCAGGGCCTATTCTAGATAATTTGCCACAAAGAATGAAGCAAAGTTCCTTTCCACACAGAGTTCAGCAGTGTCACTATGGCGGTCCAGGGGTTATGAACTGCATTGTCAGAGGGGGTGACACCAAAATGACTGTCTATAAAACTTCTGTGCACTGTTTCAGCAGAAATTTATTGTTTTTTATTTAAAATATCCCTATAATTAGTTATAACAACAAAAAATTTTTTCATAAGCCCAGCTTACATGTATCCATATACCTACGAGGCTAAAACTCTAAGCTAATTTATTTTTTGAGTTGGAACCGATTCGATGGCAACTAACAACAACAACAATGTGCACTGGTCAGAGCTGTCATTATTATCCAATTACAATGAAGTTTCAAATCACATGGTGTGGTCTACACGCGCTACAAGCATGCGCTGTTGTTTTCATTGCTGCCGGTGTTTTTATAGTTGCTGATTCTGTCAAATTTCCTGGTGTTTTAGCTACAGTATTGTGGTAATTAGCATGGTGAGGTGATACTGCAAATTCCCAAACTGAGTCATACCAATCCTAGTGATGCCACTGTAGAGTTTATATGATAGCCTTCAATGCTTAGCAGCATCTACAAAGGTTTGAGAAATCCTGCCATAAAGAAACGTGCCTAACTTGGTATAATCCAATATTTCTCCAAATTATTTGAACATAGAACCTTTTTAACATTTTGTGGACACAAATTAAGAAAAGCTGTCCTAGACCCCATTTTTGTTTTCACTTGACTTTCTAAGGACAGGGGCATTTTGCCAACAGAAGTTAGTTGCCTATAGATCTAAATTATTGCAGCTGTAGCATGGAAGAAGGGAGAAGGGGAGAGATAGATGGAGAAGGAGGTGATCAAAGAAAGAGAAACACTCCTGTCCATTTCTACTTATAACCTCTCCAGTCATATGTAAGTTGGCTTCAAGATTCCTTCCTTCTTCAAGGACTCTTTCATGACTACCCATCACCTGGATCCCATTTATTACCTGTAGTAGCAATCTCCTCCCACTCTGTCTCAGGCTTCTATTCCTTCCGTCTTGCTTGGTCCTTCACTTTAAATCTGCTTCTAGCTCTCAGCCTCCTCCCTTGGATTTGATGTTGTAGATCTCTGCTGAGCCCTCTATCCAGGATGCAGATTCCATTTCCTCCTTCTACTACATCTGGTAGGCATAGTCCAATCCCACTTTCTCACTGTAAGGATCACTGGGACCTCACTGGTGTTGAAGAGAAAGGCTGGCATGGCTCCTGCCCACCAGGGCATCCTCTGGTCTGGCCTCATTGCCTAGCCTGGCCAATTTTCATACAGGTGTAAACACAAACTCTCACTTTCTCCCAGTTTAGTTCCTACCTGGCTTTTGAGGGAAGGTTTCAAACTCTAGGCCTGGGCTTCACAATTCTGGGCTACCTATAGTCACCTCCCAGCACCCTCCAATGGCTCTTGATGGAGGCAACAACTGGCAATAGATTCTAGTCTTTTGTCCACTAACAATACTTCCATTCACAGGTGATACAACCACAGCTGAAGGAGCTGTCATCTGAACTCAGGAACTCAACACATCCTGGTCTCAGCAGCATCCTCCAGCCCCATCTCCTTCACCAGAGACTCTCCTGTCTGTTTCCCGCAGATTCACATTTATCTAGAGGTTCACAATAGAGAAGCACAGGTGGCTTTCTGGGTTCTATACTGGATAGGAAAAGGGCAGACTTTCTCCTCAGCCCCTGTTCTGATGTCCCACTAAATGTGATGAGATCTAGAATATCAAATCCAAGGGAGGAGGCTGAGAGCGAGAAGCAGATCTAAAGTGAAGGGCCAATGCCACTTCACTTATGCTTGACAACACTCCTGCAAAATTGGTATTGTTGATCCTATATAAGGAAACCCAAAATGTATACACAGGTGCTTAGGGACAGGACTGCCATTCGAGCCCAGACCCCCTGATCCTGTGTCATGCCCACTCCAGGACACTAAGCTGTATACGGCGAGAAAACTGCCTGTTACAGGGCCTTGTCTGCAAGGGTTTCCATGTGCTAAATGCACCCTAGGTATAGGATATCATCCCCAGGTTCCCTATTCCAAAGCTAATTCTAAGCAGAGGGAGTTACTGTCTGCTGCTCATGGGAGACTTTCAAGCTGGTAGAATGACTTCCCTAGAGAAACCCAAGGAAGTCCCACTGACTTGTGCATTTAAAGTGCGATTAGCTAAAGCTTCCAGAAACATTCCAAAGGGACAAATCTGTAATTGGGAAAGAAAGAAACAAGCAAAATGGCCCTTCCAAACTCACAGATCTGTCATTAAGTTTCTCCTGGGAGAAAGGTGCAGAAAAAAGCAGGACAGATTTGGGGAAAGGTTGATCTAATTCTTTTTATTTCCTCATTATAGAAGTTCTCTAGTTCTAAGTCAGTGGAGAGATGCCACTGTTAATTGCCAGTAGAGGAACTTGTT
The DNA here is from genome assembly GCF_024166365.1 of Elephas maximus indicus. Lineage (NCBI taxonomy): Eukaryota > Metazoa > Chordata > Mammalia > Proboscidea > Elephantidae > Elephas > Elephas maximus. The sequence continues at coordinate 48,081,445 of NC_064840.1, forward strand.
CACCACTGTGCTGCCCCTCCACATGCAAATTTCCAAGAGGAAATTCAAAGTGAGGATGACTTTGCCAGCCCAGAGAATGGAAAGAGGGTTACTCCCCTGGCCTAGAACGGTAGTTCTCAAATGTGGTCTCAGGACAGTCATACACTAATCCACCGTGGTGTATGTGAAAAGTAATTTGTTACTGTTAATGTATACAAAGGTTTGCAAATATTTTTTCCTATAAATTAGAACAAATTCAAATTTTTTCCATCATTCTCACTCTAAAACACTTTCAAGAGTAGGATAGAAAGGGGTAGGGTAGAAGTCAACAACAAGAGATGCTCACGGCTTTGTCATGAAAATATGTTGGGAACGTGAATATATCATTTCAATCTAGATGGGAAAACATTTGAGGGCTACATATGCCTAAAATTATTTCTTTCCCCAAGACCATTAACAACCTCCTTTAGTTTTCATATTGAATGTAATTATCAGTGTAACTTCTTTATGTCTAAATAAATAAAATTCCAAGAGTAGACATTTCCGTCTACGGCCAAGAAACATAAAGACAATATTTTAGACTCACTTCCTACATGGATTCATTGGGTGCCTTTGGATAAGTCATACATGCTTCTGACTGTATAAAATGAGTATAAAATGCCTGCTCTGTGTATGCTATGGGGAGGATTGTTTGAATAAGAACTGGTGTTTGTTAAGCACTTACTGTGTGCTAGATGCAAAACATATATCATCTCAGTTAATTCACAGAAAAGTACTATGGGATAGCGGTTATTACTTCCCTGCACAGAGGAAAACTGATGCTTAGAGAGGTGACCCATGGGAAAGTACTTTGACATGTATAAAACCAAAAATCCGTTGCCACTGAGTCAATTTCAACTCATAGTGACCCTACAGAACAGATAGAACTGCCCTATAGGGTTTCCAGTGAGAGGTTGGTGTATTCGAACTGCTGACCTTTTGGTTAGCAGCTGAGCTCTTAACCACTGCACCAGCAGAGCTCCTTGACAAGCATACAGAGCTGTAATTAAATGTACCAGTACCAGTTAGCATCAAGTAAAATCCAACTCATGGTGACCCCAGGCATGTCAGAATAGAACTGTGCTCCACAGGGTTTTCAATGGCTGGTTTTTCAGATGTAAATCACCAGGCCTTTCCTCTGAGGCACCTCTAGGTGGATTTGAACTGCCAACTTTCTGGTTAGTAGCCAAGCACGTGAACCCCTTGCACCACCCAGGCACTCCAATCAAATGTAAGCTCTGTCCTTATTAGCACTGTCAACTACATGCAAGTCTAAAAAATAAGAATTAAATATAGAATGAAGCCATCTCAAAATGTAAATTAGACTTGTCTGATGATCCAAACACACACACACACACCATCTTTGGAAGAATATTTTCAGAGGTTAAGAGAAGCTTCCTTCATCCACACCTTTATTCTTGGCACTGGGGTACAGTAGTGACCAAAAACAGCTTACAGAATTTACATTTCTGTGGTAGAGAGAGACAACAAACAAGTACATATGTAAAAAGCAGAGTATGTCAGATGGTGATAAAAGCTAAGGAGAAAAATAAAACAGGAAAGGATGGGAATTATGGGGGAGAAGGGAGTTGCAAGTTGAATAAGTGGTCAGGGAAGGTCTCACTAAGAAGGTATCATTTGAGCAAAGACCTGGAAGAGACAAGGACTGATTCGAGCAGATATCGGGGGAAGAACCTTCCAGACAGTGCTGTAGACCAAGGGATGAATAAGCCACCAACTCAGCCCAACCAATTTGAAGTTCCTGTGGACATTTCTGAGGGTAAGACCACACTGCTAAAGCACTCGAAGGATCTTGAGCTTAGTAATGGGAAGAAACAGTTTAGCCATTCAAAAGCCTTGACCATCCAGGAAGTTAATTTTTTTTTCTTGCCCTCATATTTTTAATACTGATATCAACCCATCTTGTTATGCACAGATGCTATTAATCCTCATCTGAAAAACACCCAAATGCAAATGACTCAGATTGGAATCCTATTTCAAAGGCCCGTGCAAGAAATAAACATTTTTTTGGAATACACAGAAACCGCTACATTTTTCCTGCAGCTCTCTGGTATCTACAAAACTGAGTGCAAGAGTTTGCCCTTTGGGGCTGACAAAGCTACCCCTTTGAGATTCTGTTGCTAAGCAAGGCAACCTGTTTTCAAATCCTAAGCATTTCAATCCTGAAATGAAAGCCCAGCACGTAATTGTCCAGCCCGGCCATAGCCTCGCTGTCCTGGAAGGGGCAGAGCCACTGTCCTAGGCTGCTCCCCACCCCTCTGCCCAGCCGCTCCCCGTCTTTGCCCCTCCCCCCACTCTGTTGTTAGGTATGCATTTCAGATTTTGAATGGATCTCCTTGTCTGGTGTTAATTGACAGTGAAAGCCCGGTTTTCAAAGCCAAGGTACAAGCGCTGAAGGTAAGTGATCAGAGGACTGCCCTCGTAATAAATCACCGTGGCCCAGGTCACTGTTTGGAGTGTGAATGCAGTGTTCAATAAAGAAACACACTCCACCTTTCAGCTTCAAGCCGACCCTGGCTAATTGACCTCATTGTAGTCCCTCCATTAATCATTCTGGCACATGGGGCAAGAGGCGGTTTCACTGCTTAGGTTTGCAGGGAGGAGGGGGACCGAGTCCATGTGGGGGTGGGTAAGGGTTGAGGGGGCACTTATAATGTAAAAGCAAATCATAGACAATTCTCCCTTAATTAACTCATTGGATTTCCAGGTTGGCCAGATATGGTTTACTTTGCTAAAGGAATGTGGGTAATAATGCAGGGGCCTTCATTAACTTCACACCAGGATGCAGGAGTTTGGGTCTATAACAAAAGCAGATGTGAGCATCTGTACCCCATCCAGAGAACAGCTCTGCCAAAGGACCAGGGGGTTAGCCTAATGCTACATAATCATTCAGTGTCATCGATATCCCCAGCCCCTGATTAATAAATTGCAGCAGAAGTCTTTTACAGGGGTGACTACAATTTTATTTCACCTATTAGAAGCACGTCACAGCACACACCAGCCATGTGGGACTGGCTTACTTTCCCCTGGACTCCATCCCTCCCACCCTTGCTGTCCCGTTCATGGCTCTGCATTTGCTTTACCAATGTATCCTTCATGGATCTGTTTCGTTGGACAGATGTGGGGTACTTTTGGTCAGGCCCCTCCATCCTGCCAAACTCACCCCAAGCTGACCACAGCAAACAGAATGGGAGCTTCAGCATGGGGCCGGTTTAAATTGCAGCTGAAGACTTGTTTTTTCAGTGCAATTCAGCAACGATTTGGGCACCTGTTATATGCCAAGAATTGCATTGCACTAGAATAACACACACACACACACTATGACTTGGTCCTGATCCTCAGGGAACTTAGAGTCTGCACTGATCCCTTTGTACTTCCAAAACACAAGATCTGCCTTATTGTATCAAGCTGCTTTAAATTATGCCTCTTTAAAAGGTCTTTTCTTACATGATTAGTTGCTATTATTCAGGAACGCAGTTAGTTCACAATTCACAGGGGTAAACAAAGCCCAGAGGGTCAGCAACTTTAATTCTGAGAGAAAGAGAAGGGGAAAAAAGAGAGAAGGAGGGAAAGAGGATGGAAGGAAGAAGGGTGGAGGGAGAGCTATTGCTCATTTTACTCTTGTGCTTTTTCCTGCTGCTTATCTTCCCTGTGTTCTGTTATTGTTAATGAACTTAATCGTTTGGTTTCAAAATCCCAGCCTGAAGGCATCACTCTCCATCCCCCTCAGTGTTGAGATTCAGTCTTGCTGATGTCCAAATTAACTTGTAAGCAAATTCTTCAAGCCCCTGTCCTTCCCTGACAAGTACCTGGAGGGGAAATTCAGGCCAAGATTCCAGGACAAAGTCAGATGGAGCTTCGAGAAAGACCGTGAGCGCTTTCAGATCCCCCATTTGATATTGTGTGCAATCCAATTCCACTTAAATATATTTATTGTGTGAAACTCTATGGGGCAGTTCTACTCTGTCCTATAGGGTCACTATGAGTCAGCATTGACTCAACAGCACTGGGTATCTACTATACGGTCCAGTAATTATGCTAGTCATTAGGTTTAGAAAGTTGATAAAACACAGTCACTGACCTCAAGAAGGTTGTTATGGATTGAATTGTGTCCTCCAAAAATTTGTGTTGTAAATCCTAACCTCTATGCCTGTGGTTATAATCCCATTTGGAAATGGGTTGTCTTCGTTATGTTAATGAGACAGTATTAGTATAGGATGTGTTTTGAGTCAATTTTTTTTATATATAAAAGAGGTTCAACAAGCAAGCAAGAGAAGCAGAGATGTGGGAAGTGAGATGCCAGGCCACATGAAGATGACTCAAGAGCAGAAGCTAAAAGAGACAAGGACCTTCTTCCAAGGCCAACAGAGAGAAAGCCCTCCCCTAGAGCCAGCCCCCTGAATTCAGGCTTTTAGCCTCCTAAACTGTGAGAAAATAAAGTTCAGTTTGTTAAAGCCACCCATTTGTGGTATTTCTGTTATATATAGCAGCACTCAATAACTAAGACAGAGCTCCTGGTTTATTAAAACCCAGCCCCAAAATAGATCAAATTTCCTTGGCTCTACTATCAACAACAAAACCACACCTACAGTATCCAAGACTTAAGGCAGCTCAGTGTAGTCACCAGATTTGGAGTGACACAAATGTAGATTAGAACCCAAAGTTTGTCCATTCACAATCTGTGCACACTTGTCCACATTACTTGTCCTCTCTGAAGATAATGTTATCTCCCTCCTCGCGTTATTGTGAAGATTAAATGAGTTGATATGTGCAAAGTGCTGGTACTGTCCCACTGTGAAGACTATGCTTTATATAGGAAAATTCTGAAGGACTATCGCAGAGATTGCCTGCAAAGACAGTAATATACCAGACAAAAATAACAAATCCATTTTAATATGCCCATTACCTTACTCCTTCTGCTGGAAACAAACCACTTTGTCACCTTAGCACGTGACCCAGAAATGGCACTCTCCAGCCCCCAACAGGAACCCCCTTGGGACACTCACCATTCACACTCGACTTGCCTTCTACCTGCGTCCAGCAGTCTTTGATTTCACTCAGTGTCTATACCATCCATTTTTACCTGTGGAATAATCAAAAGCAAGAATGTCAAGACAATGAGAAGAATAAGAGGTCATTAACCTCAACCTCCTCACGTAAGGAGACTGTGACTTAATAAAGTTACAGGCATAGCTTGTTTTATTGCATTTTGTTTTATTGTATTTTGCAGATATTGTGCTTTTTACAAATTGAAGGTTTGTGGCAACCCTGCATCTAGCAAGTCTATCAGCATCATTTCTCCAACAGCATGTGCTCACTTTTTGTCTCTGTGTCTCATTTTGGTAATTCTTACAATATTTCAAACTTTTTCATTTTTGATTTGTGATCTTTGATGTTACTGCTGTAATTGTTTTGGGGTGCCACAAACCGTGCCCATATAAAACGGTGAATTTAATCAATAAATGTTGTATGTGTTCTGACTGCTCTACTGACTGGCCATTCCCCACTCTCTCTCCCTCTCCTCAGGCCTTCCTATTCCCTGAGACACAACAATATTGAAATTAGGCCCTGGTGGTGCAGTGATTGAGAGCTATGGCTGCTAAACAAGAGGTCGTCAGTTCAAATCTACCAGGCACTCCTTGGAAACCCTATGGGGCAGTTCTACTCTGTCCTGTAGGATCACTATGAGTTGCAATTGACTACATGGCGATGGGTTTGGTTTTTGGCTTTTAATCACCCTACAATGGCCTCTCAGTGTTCAGGTGAAAGGAAGAGTTGCAAATGTCTCACTTTAAATAGAAAGCTAGAAATGATTAAGCGTAGTGAGGAAGGAATGTCGAGAGGGAGACAGGCTGAAAGCTAGTCCTTTTACAACCAGTTAGCCAAGTTGTGAATGCAAAGGAAAAGTTCTTGAAGGAAATGAAAAGTGCTACTCCAGTGAACACACGAATGATAAGGAAGTGAAACAGCCCGATTGCTGGTATGGAGAAGGTTTTAGTGGTCTGGATAGAAGATCAAACGAGCCACCACATTCCCTTAAGCCAATGCCTAATCCACAGCAAGGCCCTAACTCTCTTCAATTCTATGAAGGCTAAAAGAGGTGAGGAAGCTGCAGAATCGAAGCTAGCAGAGGTAGGTTCATGAGGTTTAAGTAAAGACACTATCTCCATAGCATAAAATGCAAGGCAAGGCAGCAGGTGCCGATGTAAGAAGCTGCAGCAGGTTTTCCAGAAGATCTAAGATTACGGTGACTACACTAAACAATAGATTTTCAGCGTAGATGAAACACTGCAAATATTGGAAGAAAATGCCATCTAGGACTTTCATAGCTAGAGAGGTGAAGTAAATGCCTGGCTTCAAAGCTCCAAAGGACGGGCTGTCTCTCTTGTTAAGGGATAATGCATATGGTGATTTTAAGTTGAAAAAAAAAAAAAAAATACCATTCTGAAAATCCTGTGCTCTGTAAATGGAAAAACAAAGCCTGGATGACAGCATATCTGTTTACAACATGGTTTACTGAATATTTTCAACCCACTGATGAGACCTACCACTCAGAACAAAAGATTCCTTTCAAAATATTACCGCTCATTGACACTGCACCTGGTCACCCAAGAGCTCTGATGGAGATGTAAAAGGAGATTAGTGTTGTTTGCGTGCCTGCTAACACAACATCCATTCTGCAGCTCATGGATCAAGGAGCAATTTTGATTTTCAAGTCTTATTAGTTAAGAAATACATTTCATAAGACTGAGGCTGTCATAGATAGTGATTCCTCTGATGGATCTGGGCAAAGTAAATCGAAAACATTCTGGAAAGAATTCGTCATTCCAGGTCCCATTAAGAACATTCACGATTCATGGGGGGAGGTCAAAATATCAGCATTAACAGGAGTTTGGAAGAAATTGATTCCATCCCTCGTGGATGACTTTGAGGGGCTCAAGACTTCAGTGGTGGAAGTAACTGCAGATGTGGTGGAAGTAGCACGAGAACTAGAATTAAAAGCGGAGCCTGAAGATGTGACTGTGTTACTGCAATCTCGTGATAAAACTTTAACAGATGAGGAGTTGCTTCTTATGGATGAGCAAAGAAAGTGGCTTCTTGAGATGGAATCTACCCCTGGTGAAGATGCTGTAAATATTGTTGAAATGACAACAGAGGATTAAAAATATATTACATGAGCTTAGTTGATAAAGCAGCAGCAGGCTTTGAGAGGACTGAAAAAAGTTCTACTGTGGGTAAAGTGCTATCAAACAATATTACATGTTACAGAGAAATCATATTTGAAAGGAAGAATCAATATCGATGTGGGAGACTTCACTGTTGTTTTATTTTAAGAAATTGCAACAGCCACCCCAACTCTCGGCAACCACCACCCTGATCAGTCAGCAGCCAATAACATCTAGGCAAGACCCTCCATCAGCAAAATGATTAAGACTGGCTGAAGAATCAGAAATAAAGTCTTTGTTCCCCATTCCTTATACTTTTATGTATTTATTTTAGTTTCTTATTCAAAAATTTATACACAAATTGTTTTGTGACATTGGTTCCAATCCTCTCATTGTGAAAGCACTCTTCCCCTTTCCCTTTCCACCCCAGGTTCCCCATGTCCATTTGTCCAGTTTTCCTGTTCCTATCTTCTCCTCTGCTTGGGCAGGTGTTTCCCATTTGGTCTCGTATACTTGATTGAACTAAGAAACACGTTCCTCATGTGTGTTTTTGTTTGTTTCGTAGGCCTGTCTAATCTTTGGCTGAGAGGTGGACTTAAGGAGTAGCTTCAGTTCTGAGTTAGCAGGGTGTCCAGGGGCAATAATCTTGGGGCCTCCTCCAGTCTCTGTCAGACCAGTAAGTCTGGCCTTTTCATGTGTGTGTGTGTTTGAATTTTGTTCTACATTTTTCTCCTGCTGTATCCAGGACACTTTCTTGTGATCCCTGTCAGAGGAGTCCATGTTTGTAGACAGGCACCATCTAGTTCTTCTAGGCTCAGGCTGGTGGAGGCTATGGTTCATTTGATCCATTAGTCCTTTGGGCTAATATTTTCCTTATGTCTTTGGTTTTCTTCATTCTCCTTTGCTCCGGTTGGGATGGGACCAATAAACGTATCTTGCCGCTTGCAAGTTTTTCATACCGCAGATGCCACTCACCAAAGAAGGATGTAGAACATTTTCTTTATGAACTATGTTATGCCAATTGACCTAGATGTCCCCCAAGACAATGGTCCCTAGCTCTCAGCCCCAGTAACTTGGTCCATCAAGGTGTTTGGGTGTGTCTAGGACTCTTTTATGACTTTGCCTTGGTCAAGTTGTGCTGACTTCCCTATATTGTGTGTTGTCTTTCCCTTCACCAAAGTTATCACCTGTCTACTATCTACTTAGTGATTTCCCCTCCCGCTCCTGCCTTCCCTTGTAACCATCAAAGATAGTTTTTTTCTGTATGAATAGTGGTCTCGTAACAATATTTGTCCTTTTGTAATTGACTTATTTCACTTAGCATAATGCCCTCCAGATTCATCCACGTTATGAGTGGTTTCATGGATTTATCATTGTTCTTTATCATTGTGTAGTATTCCACTCTGTGTATGTACCATAGTTTGTTTATCCATTCATCTATTGATGGGCACTTAGGTTGTTTCCCTCTTTTTGCTATTGTGAACAATGCTGCAATGAATATGGGTACACAAATGTCTATTCATGTGATGGCTCTTATTTCTCTAGGAAATATTCCTAGGAGTGAGTTTGCTGGATTGTATGGCGTTTCTTTTTCTAGCTTTTTAAGTAAGGGCCATATAGTTTTCCACAATGATTGTATCATTTTACATTCCCACCAGCAGTGCTTAAGAGTTCCAATCTCCCCACAACCTGTCCAACATTTGTTATTTTCTGTTTTTTTTTTTTTTTTTTTTTTTGACTAGTGCCAGTAATGTCAGGGTGAGATGTATCTCATTGTAGTTTTGATTTGCATTTCTGTAATGGCTAGTGATAGCAAGGCTTTCTCATATGTCTGTTAGCTGACTGAATGTCTTCTTTGGTGGTGTCTTTTTATATCCTTTGCACATTTTTAATTGGATTATTTGTCTTTTTGCTGTTGAGGTATTCTATAGATTTTAGAAATTACACCCTTGCTGGATATGTCATAGCCAAAACTTTTTCTCTCTTTTTTTTTTCTTTTTACTCTTTTGGTGAAGTCTTTTGAGGAGCATAAGTGTTTAATTTTTAGGAGCTCCCAGTTATCTAGTTTATCTTCTCGTATTTGTGCATTGTTAGTTACGGTTTTTATTCTATTTATGCCATGTATTAGGGCCCCTAGCATTGTCTCTTTTTTTCTTCCATGGTCTTTATCATTTTAGGTTCTACATTTAGATCTTTGATCCATTTTGAGTTAGTGTTTGTGTATGGTGTGAGGTATGGGTCCTGTTTCATTTTTTTACAGATAGACATCCAGTTTTGCCAGCATTATTTGTTAAAAAGACTGTCTTTTCCCCTTTCAATGGAATTTGGTCCTTTGTCAAAATCAGCTGACCATAGGTGTATGGATGAACGTCTGCATTGTCAATTCTGTTCTATTGGTCTATGTGTCTGTCACTCTACCAGTACCAAGCTGCTTTGACTACTATGGCTGTACAGTAGGTTCTGAGATCAGGTAGTGTGAGGCCTTCTACTTTGTTCTTGTTCTTCAATGATGCTTTGCTTATCCAGGGCCTCTTTCCTTTCCATATAAAGTTGGCGATTACTTTTTCCATCGCGTTAAAGAATGTTGTTGGTATTTGGATCAGGATTGCATTACATCTGTAGATCTCTTTGGGTAGGACTGACATTTTCACAATGCTGAGTCTTCCTACCAGTGAGCATGCTATGTTCTTCCATTTATGTAGGTCTCTTTTGGTTTCTTGCAATAGTGTTTTGCAGTGTTCTTTGTATAGGTCTTTTACATCCTTGTTAGATTTATTCCTAAATAAGTTGGATATAGGAATCCAACTGATTTTTGTATGTTGATCTTGTATTCCGCTACTCTGCTTAATCTTTCTATAAGTTTCAATAGTTTTCTTTTGGAATCTTTGGAGTTCTTTATGTTTAGGATCTATCATCTGCAAACAGGGATAGTTTTACTTCTTCCTTTCCAATTTGGATGCCCTTTATTTCTTTTTCTTGCCTTATTGCTATAGCCAGGACTTCCAGCACAATGTTAAATAGGAGTGGGGGTGATAAAGGGCACCCTTGTCTTGTTCCTATTCTCAGGGGGAATGCTTTCAGCCTCTCTCCATTGAGAATTATGTTGGCTGTTGGTTTTGTATAGGTGCCCTTTATTATGTTGAGGAATTTCCCTTCTACTTGTAATTTTTTTATAGTTTTTATCAGGAATTGGTGTTGGACTTTATCAAATGTCTTTTCTGCGTGGATTATTAACATGCGATCTTTTTTCTTTTGTTCTATTTTTGTGGTGGAAATACTGGTGGTGTAGTGGTTAAGTGCTACGGCTGCTAACCAAAAGGTCGGTAGTTCAAATCCACCAGGCGCTTCTTGGAAATTCTATGCGGCAGTTCTACTCTGTCCTATAGGGTTGCTTCAGCAATGGGTTTGGTTTTGGTTTTGGTTTTATGTGGTGGATTATGTTGATTGAGTTTCTAATGTTGAACCATACTTGCATAACTGGTATGAATCTCACTTGGTAGTGAGATTGATACTGAATTCTATTGGCTAGAATTTTGTTGAGAATTTTTACATCTATATTCATGAAACATAGTGGTCTGTAATTTTCTTTTTTTGTGGTGTCTTTGCCTGGCTTTGGTATCAGAGTTAGGCAGGGTTCATAGAATGGATTTGGGAGTATTCCTTCCTTTTCTAGGCTCTGAAATAGTTTTAGCAGTAGTACTGCAAGCTCTTCTCTGAAGGTTTGGTAGAATTCTCCAGTGAAGCCATTCAGGCCCAGGCTTTTCATTTCGGGGGGGAGTTTTTTTTTTATTACCTCTTCAATCTCATCTTTAGTTATGGGTCTGTTCAGATTTTCTATCTCAGTTTGTGTTAATTTAGGTAGATGGTATGTTTATAGAAATCCATTTCCTCTAGGTTCTCAAATTTTTTGGAGTACGATTTTTCATAGTATTCTGTTATGATTCATTTTATTTCAGTTGAGACTGTTGTAATGTCCCCCATCTCATTTTTATTTGGGTTATTTGCTTCCTCACCTGTTTTTCTTTTGTCACTTTGGCCAATGGTTTGTCAATTTTATTCATCTTTTGAAGAACCAACTTTAGTCTTATTGATTCTTTCTATTGTTTTTCTGCTCTCTTTTTATTTATTTATTCTCTAATCTTTATTATTTCCATTCTTCTAGTGCCTGTGGGCTGCTTTTGCTGATTTCTGCCTGTTCAAGTTATAAGGCTAACATTTTGATTTTGGCCCATTCTTCTTTTTTTGATATGTGTGTTTATTGCTATAAGTTGCCCTCTGAGCACTGCTTTTGCTGTGTCCCAAAGGTTTTGGTATTATGTGTTTTCATTCTCATTTGATTCTAGAAATTTTTTGATTACCTCTTTGATTTCTTCTATTACTCAATTATTTTTAAGCAAGGTGTATTCAGTTTCTATGTATTTGATTTTTTTTCTTTGTGAATTTTCTTTTCTTTTCATTCATTATTATAGGTTTTGTATTTACTGAGTCTTTATGTTTTTCAGAAACCCTGGTGGCATAGTGGTTAAATGCTATGGCTGCTAACAAAAGGGTCAGCAGTTCAAATCCGCCAGGCACTCCTTGGAAACTCTGTGGGGGCAGTTCTACTCTGTCCTATAGGGTCGCTATGAGTCGGAATCGACTCGACAGCACTGGGTTTGGTTTGGTTTTTGGGTTATGTTTTTCTTCTTTTTTATTCTGATGAGTAGGTTTGTTAACTTTCCTAGTTGTTACCTTGAAATTTATCCCTGTCTTCCTAATTTGAGCCAGTCTTTTATTGCCTTGACTTCCTCTCCATTTGTAAGTTTTATACCTACATCTTTTATTCCTCCTTTAATTGTTTTGATGTTGTCAACATTTACAGAGTGATGTCTCTGTTTCTCTGTGTTAATTCTTTTAGTTTTGTTTCATTATTGAGAACTCTTTACCTAGGTTGGTAACTGACTGATGTTGGCCTGTGTTTTAGACTCAGACTGTTGTCTGATGTTGTTGGTTCTCTAACCAAATGACTCCCTTTAATATTTCTTGTAAGTCTGGTTTGCTTTTTACAAATTCCCTTAATATCTGTTTATCTGAAAATGCCCTAATTTCACCATCATACGTGAGAGATAGTTTTGCAGGATATATTATTCTTGGTTGGCAGTTTTTTTTAATGCATTTCTTCCCATTGTCTTCTTGCCTGCATAGTATCTGATGATTAATCAGAACTTAGCCTTATTGTTTCCCCTTTGTGTGTGATTTTATGTTTTTCTCGAGCTGCTCTCAGGATTCTTTCTTTCTCCTTGGTTTTGTCAAGTGTGATTATGATATGTCTTACTTCTTTTGGGGTCTATCCTATATGGGGTTATTGAGCTTCTTGGATAGTCAGCCTTTCTTCTTTCATGATATTTAGGAAGTTTAGGAAGTTTTCTACCAGCAAATCTTCAACAGTCTTCTCTGTGTTTTCTATTTTCTCCCCCATTCTAGAACTATGATCATGTGCAAATTTTTACTGTTGTGTCTCACATAATTCTTAGGTTTTCTTCATTCTTTCCTCTGATTTTTCCTCAAACAAAGTGACATCCATGGACAGATCTTGCTGATTCTGTATACCATTGTTTCATATTTGCTCCTAAAACCTTCTGTTGAGTTCTCCATTTCTGAAATTTTGTTGGTTATCTTTTAGCTTTCTAGTTGCTGCTTTTGTATGATTTCTAATTGTTTATTTTGACATTTTGTTCTTGTTTTATTTTCCTGAATTCTTCTATTGCTTTGTTGGAGTTTTCCTTGATCTCTTTCCTAATCTCTAAGAGAGCCCTAAACATTAGTCTTTTGAATTTTGTATCAGGTAGTTCCACTGCCTTTCCATCTACCAGAAGATTACCTGATTCTTTGTTTTGGTCACTTGCCAGAGCCATCTTGTCCTGTTTTTTAATATGTTTTGATATTGTCTGCTGTCTCTGAGACATTAAGGTATTATTTTCTTTCTTTATTGATTTTATTTATTTTTTTATCCTGCTTTTTTGTTTTGTTTTGATATGTCAGGGCAGGCCGGACAGGAATGCTTTGCTTCTTACTCATTTGTGGGCACAATAGCTCTCACCACCTTGTCCTGGTGGGCTCAGCAGCAGCAGGAAGGGGAAGCCTGCTTCCCTGTTCACTGGTTTAGAGATGCAGCTGAAGGTGGGTTGGGTGCTGTCGGCCTTCTGATGTTGGCTCAGTGGTATGGGAGAGTTTACAGCCCCTCACCAAATGAAAGGGCGTGTCAGATGGGGAGCAGTAGGGGCTTGCTTCCCACCATTCAGCAGCTGGTCAAGAGGTGGAAGGTGAAGGGCAGTGCAGGCCTAGTGCAGCAGCAAGCCTAAGCACCAGGGGTTGTCTAGCTGCAGTGACATGGCAGGGGCTAGGGGAAGGGGGTAGAGGTGGTGTATGGGGCTAGGGGGAAGGAAGAAAGAAAAGAAAGAGAAAGAAAAAAAGGGGCAGCATGGGAGTAGCTGGTGGGTGGGGACAGAGCAGATCCCGGGGCCAGTGGAAAGGGGAGGGACAAAGAAAAGAAAGAGAAAAAATGGTGACACTGTGGGGACTGGTGAGTGGGTGCAGGTTGGACCCGGGTTTGGTGGAAAGGAAGCGGAGGTGATATATGTGGCTAGGTAGGAGGGAGAAAGAAAAAAAATGAAAATAATAAAAAAAAATGGCAGTACAGTGGGGGTGAGGCAGACCTGGGGCAGCAGCGTGTTGGTGCGTAGGTGGGTCTCTAGCCACAGCGGCACAGTGGAAGCTGGCAGGAGGAGGGGGGGAGGTGGATTGTGGGGTTAGGTGAGAGGGAGAAAGAACAGGAAGAAAGAAAAAAAAAGAAAAAAATGGGTGCCCAATGGGGGCCAGTGCATGGTGGTGGGGCAGACCCGGGGGCCAGTGAGATGGGAGGGGAGGTGATATACAGAGCTAGGTGCAAGGGGGAAAAGAAAGAAAGAGAAAAAAGGCAGCATGGTAGGATCCAGCAGGTGGGAGCAGGGCAGACCCAGGGCGGTGGTGGGCCAGTGGCTCTCTAGCCCCTGCAGCACAGCAGGGGTTTGGTAGGGGGTGGGAGGAAGTGCTATACGGGCTTAGGTAGGAGGGAGAAAGGGAAAAAAGAAAATAAGCAAATAAAAATGGCAGAACAGGAGCTGGCAGGTGGTGGCGGGGTGGCCCCAGGGTGGCGGCAAGTAGGTGGCTCTCTGGTCACAGCAGTGTGGCACGGGACTGTGGGAGGGGAGAAGATGGTGTATGGTGCTAGTTGAAAGGTAGAAGGAAAAGGAAGAAGGGGGGGAAGTCACACAGCAGGAGGGCATGGGACAGACGGGGTGGGGGGAGCGGTTCTTACTGCTACTTACCAGAAGGGTGATGCATGGGAAAGCATGTTGCTCTGGTTACCGGGCACTCTGTCTCCTGTTGGGAGCTCCATGAAGTTGCCTTACCATACTCCCTGTCTGGGGTCATTGCTCGCTATGCTCCAATATGGCAACGCTGTGCCCTGTTAGTTGGCAGGGGACTTCCATTCCATATCGCTCCTCGTTCTCTGTTTTCCATCCATTTCTTCTTTCATTCCGTGTTTGATCTAGTTCTTTATCCTTTCATTTGATGCTTCGGGTTCCAGGATTCATGTTTGTATCTGTTTCACTTAGTTTTTCAGGTCTTTGCTGCAGAGGGATGGCATGGTGAGGCCATCTAGGGTTCGATGTTGGCTCCACCTCTCCGCAATAAAGTATTTTTTAATTAAGATATGTACGTTGTTTTTTTAGACATAATTCTATTGCACACTTAACAGACTACAGTATAGTGTAAACATAACTTTTGTATACACTGGGAAACCAAAAACTTCAGGCTACTTGCTTTATTGAGTTATTCACTTTATTGCCGTGGTCTAGAGCTGAACCCACAGTATCTCCAAGGTATACTTGTATAAATAAGAGTTTTTCAAGTTCGCACAGCTAGCTAGAAACAGAACTAAGGTAAAAGCTCTGATATCCTTATACCAAATCCGGTAATCCTACTACTGCATCAGGTTGGTTACATACAATTATATTCAGATTAGTGCTTTATTTTATGCTGCATTAAAGTGTTTTCAATAGTTTAATGTACTGTAATAACTTCCTTACTGGTCTCCTTGTGTCCCCTCTTGTATTCCCTTTTATCCAAAGCTGCATGTCACTCTCCTGATATCAATGTTCAAAGAACACAAAATTATATTAGATTTCCAGTTTAAGATGATAATTGATTCTGGTTTTCAATGCAGTCTCTTTCAACTTTCCTCTAAAATATCTATAAATAAACTTTAACAAAAGGAAAACTCACAATCAGAAGAAAAAAAAAATCTAGCAGACAAATAATGCCAAAATCTGGGAGGAATCCCCAGGCCCTATAGAAAAATGGAGTTTTGTTAAATAACATTTTCCCAGTTATTGCCTCATGAATACCAGTCTTTGCCTCATAAAGAGTAGATCATCTTGAAGGAAGGAAGGAAGAAAAGAAGGATGGGAGAAAGGGAGGGAGGGAGAGAGGGAAGAAGGAAGAACAGAAGGAAAGAAGGAAGGAAGACAAGTTATATCTCCCTCCTGAATCAGAGACCATGAAGTTGTAAGATCCAGAAAACTAAGGAGTGGCCCTCCACCAGGGCCTCTTAGTCTGGCCAGAGTACTGTTCCTCTCTCTCACGCTCTCACCCAACATTTGTTCGACAACCATTCAGAGACAGAAAACACCTAGAAAGGAGATGTGAAGACATGCTGCATCCTAGGTCAAGTCTCCACAAATAAAGCCCTCGAGGTAGGAGCAGTAGGAAGAAACAAGGTGGCTGTGTCTTCTAGTTGCAAAGCAGTCATGTACTCCATCAGTTCAGAAAACCATAGAACCAAGTGGAGGGAAGAAGATGGCACCTTTATAAAGCAGTATTCACCAGGTGAAACCTGAACAGAACTGGGAACTGGACTGTGAATTATGCAAATCACCAACCTGCCTCAGGAGATTCAGCCCTAACCCAAAAGTTACAAGGACAACCCAATCTATCTTTCAACAAACTATGAGTCTGGTTAAAATCCATCTGGGAGGAATAAATGGGCTAGGTAAGATGGCCCTGAAAATGATCAAGTGAAGGATACAGAAAAATATTTTCAGGAAATTGTTTGACATTCTCAATAAATGGCAAGAAAATATGACCTCTATAAAATAAGAAGAAAAAAATCCATGAGGAGAAATAGTAATTCTAATAAAAATTAACATTTATTGGTTGCTGGCTATATGCCAAATTCTCAGGTAAGAGCTTTTGCATGGATTATCTTTTTAATCTTCACAACAACTATATAAATATCATTATTGTTTTCATTTTGCATATAAGGAAATACGGTTTAGGGAAATTGGATAACTTACTCAAGGCCATACACCTGAGTGGGAGAGCAGGGATTCAAGTTCAGGAGTTCTGACTTTAGAAACTTTTTAACTCACTCAGAGGATGACATTAAAAGAGAGACTGATGACATTAGCAAGTAATGAAAAAAAAAAGTGAAATATTTTAGGCAGTAAAAAGCATAACTAATAGCACAAATGATTAAGCACTCAACTACTAGCCAAAAGGTTGGCAATTCGAAACCACTCAGAGGTGCCTCCGAAGACAAGGCTGGTGATCTGCTTCTGAAAGGTTATAGCCTTGAAAACCCTATGGAGCACAATTCTACTCTGCACACATGGGGCCACCATGAGTCAGAATTGATTCAATAACAAACAACAATAATGGTGTAAAAAACATCAGGTCAGTGAATTTGAGGACTAGCCTAAGAAAGCTCTCAAAATACAGAGAAACAAGATTAACCCTATAAAATAAAAGAATGTGGACAAATAAGAGAGTTTGGAGACCCAACATACAAATAATTGATATTCATATGGTAAACTCTAAAATGAATACAATAGAAGTAATGGTCAAAAACACAATAGGGGAAAAAAAAAAACTCCTAGACTGGCAAAAGAGTTGCCAAAAAATGCTCAATAAATTATGAAAGGGAAAATTAAAATTCCAATTGCAGATTCTTTAGAAAGAAACAAATGAATGAACACAACAGAATTTTAGTAAGTTGGTTTATACCAGTGGTTCTCAATCTTTGCTTCACTTTAAAATTACCTGGGAAGCTTTTTAAACCTACTAATACTGGAGGTTTACCCCAGAAAGTCTGATTTAACTGGTTTTGAGTGGGGCCTGGCTCTGTGTATTTTTTTTTTTTTTGTATATGTTTCCAAAGCTCCCCAGATGATTTTAATGTGCATTCAAACTTGATATAAACATATAAAATAAAAAAAACAATAGATTTTTCTTTATGTCATCATGAAACAGTTATAAAATATGATGAAAAGAAAATTCAAACAACAGCAATATAAAATACCTAATAATAAATTTTACAAGAAATGTTACATGGCAAATGTTATACCTATGTTAACAACAATTGAAATCTTTATTGAATTACACGAGAAGAAATTTTCTAATGGAAAGATAAACTACATTTTTTTCATGTGATGTTCAGTATCAAAAATGCTCATTACCTTTAAATTAATTTATAAATTAGATCCAATAAATCTCAAGCATATTTTTGTGTGTGTGACTAAGCAAAATAATTCTCTAGTTCGCTGAAAAGAATAAACACCTGTCACTAGACAAGAAAAAAATAGGACTATGAGTTGACTTGAATTACCCAATATTAAAATGTATTAGAAAGATAAACTACTTAAAAGAATATGATAATAGCACAGGGAATGACAGATAGATCATTAAAATGAAATAGAAAACCCCCAAACTCTCCCATACACATAACAATTTATGATAAAGTTAAAAATGGAGTCAGGGCAAATTATTTTAATAAGCTATGTTTTTATAATTGATTAATCATTTAAGAGAAAAGTAAAGCTAAATATCTACCTCACTGCTGAGTGAAATCGGTCAGTAGCAAAAGGATAAATATTGCATGAGACCACTATTATAAAAACTCAAGAAAATGTTTATGCACAGAAAAGAAAAAAATCTTTGTGGGTTACAAGGGAGGGAGGGAAAATCACTAACTAGATAGTGGACAAGTATGGAATGGAAAAACAACACACACTATGGGGAAGTCAGCACAACTTGACTAAGGCAAAGTCATAGAAACTTCCTAGACACATCCAAACACCTTGAGCGACTGAATTACTGGGGCTGAGGGCTGGGAGCCATAGCCTCAGGGAACATCTAGGTTAATTGGCATAACATAATTCATAAAGAAAATGTTCTACATCCTACTTTGGTGAACAGCATCTGGCTTCTTAAAAGCTTGCGACTGGCCATCTGAGATACATCCCTTGGTCTCCGTCCATTCTGAGCAAAGGAGAATGAAAAAAACCAAAGACACAGGGAAATATTAGTCCAAAATATGAACCACATGAGCCACAGCCTCCACCAGCCTAAACCTAGAAGAACTAGATGGTGCCCAGCTACCACCACTGACTGCTCTGACTAGGATCACAATACAGGGTCCTGGACAGAACAAGAGAAAAATGTAGAACAAAATTCAAATTCACAAAAAAAGTCAGGCTTATTGGTCTGACAGATACTGAAGGAACTCCCAAGACTATGTCCACCGGACACCGTGCTAACTCAGAACTGAAGCCACTCCTGAAATCTGCCTTTCAGCCAAAGATTAGACAGGCCTATAAAACAAACAACAATATACATGAGGAACATGCTTCTTAGTTCAGTCAAGTATACAGACCAAATGGGCAACACCTACCCAAAACCAAACAGGCGAAGGCAGAAAAGGACAGGAAAACTGGATGAATGGAGATGGAGAACCCAGGTAGAATGGAGGAAAGTTCTGACACATTGCAGGAATTGCAACCAATGCCACAGAACAATCTGGGTATAAATTTTTGAATGAGAAAATAATCTGCTCAATAAACTGTCACCTAAAGCACAATTTAATTTAAAAAATACACATCTAACTCACACCACACACCGAAGTAAATTTCATATGAGCTAAAAATTATAATGTAAAAAAAAAGAATAACAAATTTAGAAAAAATATAGATGGATATTTTAAAGGAACTCAAGGTAAGAAAGACCTTTCTAAGCAGTCTCTGGAAAAAAAAAGAAAACCTAAAGATCAAACAGAAAGTTCAGGCCTGGATACGGGGAAGGAGAATGTCAGAGGGGACTCAAACAATTATATAGACCTAAGAGCTAAGGGTGGGGCTTTATACTAAGACCTTTTATATTTTAAAAGGCTATGGAGTTAATTAAAAAAAAAAAAAAAGGCTATGGAAGCAGCTGGTGGCATGGTAGTTAAGGGCTATAGCTGCTAACCAAAAAGTCGGCAGTTCAAATCCACCAGCTACTCCCTGGAAACCCTATGGGGCAATTCTACTCTGTCCCATGAGTCAGAATCAGCTTGACAGCAATGGGTTTTTTAATGAAAGAAGAAGTCAAGAAATCAAATGACGTACTGCATTGGGCAAATCTGCAGAAGGCCTCTTTCAAGTGTCAAAAAGCAAAGATGTCACTTTGAGGACTAAGGTACGCCTGACCCGAGCCATGACATTTTCAATCACTTTATATGCATATGAAAGCTGGACAATGAATAAGAAAGACCAAAGAAGAACTGATGCCTTTGAATCATGATGTTGGCGAAGAATACCGAATATACAATGGGCTGCTAGAAGAACAAACAAGTTTGTCTTGGAAAAAGTACAGCTAGAGTGCTCCTTGAAAGCAAAGATGGTGAGACTTCATCCCACATACTTTGGACGTCTTATCAGGAGGGAACAGTCCCTAGAGAAGGCATCATGCTTGGCAGAGTGGAGGGTCAGCAAAAAAGAAAAAGACCCTGAACAAGATAGACTGACACAGTACCTGTAACAATGGGCTCAAACATAGCAACGATTGTGGGAATGGCACAGGACCAGGCAGCGTTTCATTTGGTTGTATCATAGGGTCACTCTAAGTCAGGACCAACTCAACGGCACCTAACAACAACAACCTCTTCAGTGAAGAGGGGACTTTAAAATTTCACTCAGTAGCCTAGAGAAGAAAATTCATTATTATCTATGACTAGGTTTCTAGCGGAAAAAAGTCTCCTAAAAGAGTGAAACCTCAAGTCAATGCCCTATGCAGGCATGGAATACAGATTTGCATTACTCTGTTTGTGAAAGAAATTCCAAGTCAATGATTTAAAAAAAAAAAAAAAGCATATGTGGCTCTTGTAAGAATTAAAAAAAAAAAAATCCTCACTGTAGATAAACTTCCAAAAATATTAAAAAAACACAAAAGAAAATAATACTCTATAAGCAATAATCAACAGACTCAAAAAGGTGTAGGATTACCACTCCTCAAAACTTCAGATAATAGAATCATCAACTGAAGAATATAAACTATGTTTAAGACTGTTAAAAGATTAAAGAGTGAAATAATTGAAATGAATAGAAAGAACAGGACATTATAAAAACAGAACTGAAAGATTTGAAAAGACAATAAAATAGAACTTCTAGAACTAAAAATATATATAGTCATTGGAATAAAACTTCAAAGAGTGAATTCAACAGCAGATAAGTCCCAGATAAAAAGAGAATTGAAGAGTTGGAAGAGAGTTCTATGATAATTACCCAGAACAAAGTATGGAGATTTAAAAAAATGGAAAATATAAAAGTGATTATGAGATAGGGAAGATGGAATGAGAAAGTCCAACATACATTTAATAGGAGTTCCAGGCAAAGAGAATAGGCAGACTTTTTCTTAGGTGTCGTTGAGTCAGCTCTGACTCATAGTGACCCTATGTACAACGGAATGAAATACTGCCTGGTCCTGTGCCAAGGTAGACTAGGGAGAGGCAATTGTTAAAGAAAAAATGGCTAAGAATTTTCCAGAATATATTCATTCATACCACATATATTCATGAAGCTCTACCATGTGCCAGGAACTATTTTAAGTGCCAGAAAAAAGAACAATGAACAAAGCAGACAAAAGTCTTGCTTGAATGGCATACACTTTCTAGAGGAAAAAAGAGATTTTTTTCTAAGTACAATATGCATCAAGTTGGCACTGACCCATTATGACCCTATGCACAATGGAACAAAATGCTTTCTGATCCTGCACAATCCCCATAATTGGTTGCAGATCAGCCCATTGTGATTCATAGGGTATTCGTTGGCTGAGTTTTCAGAAGTAGCTCGACAGGCCTTTCTTCTTAGTTTGTTTTAGTCCGCAAGCTCTGCTGAAACCTGTTCATCATCACAGCAACACACAAGCTCCCACTGATAGACTGATGGCAGCTGCAAAATACAATACATATTGTACGTATTGGTCAGTTTTTTGCTGTGGTAACAAATGACCCCAACATCTCAGTGGTTTACAATGACATGTATTTCTTGCTCATGTCACATAAGTGCTTCAGGTTATCTACAACTCTGCTCCAAGATGTGGGCTGACTGGATTTACTGCATGTATCTTCTCATTCCAAGACACAGGCAGAAGGAGAAGCCCCTAACTATGATATGATTTGTAGTGGGAAAGGGCAATATACAAGACTACAAGACAATTATGCTATTGTATTTGAAGCTTCAGCTTAGATGTGACATATGTTATGCCTGCTCACATTCTATTGTTAAAAACAAGTCATATGCCCAAAACTGACAATGGTATGAAGAGTTTATTATACTAGTAACGAGCATGGCAAGGGTGGGTATTTACAATCCTCTTAAAGAGGAGGAAATTAATAATTGTGAACAATAATATAATTTACCATATGTTTGGTAGTGGTAATTTCTATGGAGAAAAATAAAACAAGGAATGGGGATAAAATTCTTAGGGAGGTAGCAATTTTAAACTGGCTGGTTATGGAAGGCACAAAAAAATTAACATGTGATTATGACCTGAGGATTTGAGGAAGTGAATCATGAAAATACCTTGGGGAAGAATGTCTCAGGCAGAGGGATGACAAACGCAAAGGCTCCAAGTCAAGAACAGTCCTGATGTATTTGAGGACCATAAATGAAACCTCTGAGACTGGCATGAAGTGAATGAGAAGTCAGGAAGATACCAGGGGCCAGATTGTGTGAGGCCCGGTAG
The DNA here is from genome assembly GCF_024166365.1 of Elephas maximus indicus. Taxonomy (NCBI): domain Eukaryota; kingdom Metazoa; phylum Chordata; class Mammalia; order Proboscidea; family Elephantidae; genus Elephas; species Elephas maximus. The sequence continues at coordinate 48,103,731 of NC_064840.1, forward strand.
GTCAGTGTAAAAGCTTAGTTTTCACTTGGAATGAGATGAAAAGCCATCTGAGGGTTTCGAGCACAGGAATGACGTGACCCGATTTACGTTTTAACACGGCCACAGTGTTGAGAATGGCCTGAAGGTAAGCAAGGGAATCAGTTAGGAGGCTGTAGTAATAACCAGGTGAGAGATGCTGATGGCCTGGACCAAGGTAAAAGTAGTAAAAGTGGTTGGAATTTGGATATATTTTAAGCATGATTTGCTGATGGATTGGGTGTGGGCTACAAATGGAAGAGAATAGTCAAGCATGATGCTCACAGTTTAGCCTGAGCAACTGGAAAGATTGTTGCCATGAACTATGATAAAGAAGACCAGCATAAGCAGACACGGAGGGTGGCTGCCAGAACACAAAAGCTCTTTTTAGATATGTTAAGTTTGAGATGCATATGATACATTCATGTGTAGATATCCAGTGAGTGGGTGAATAAACTCACCTGGAATTCAGGGGAGAGGTCCAGGCCACAGATACAAATTTGGGAGCCATACCATACTATAAATCAGAGATCAGCATACTTTTTCTGAAAGGAGCCAGCTATCTTTGTCTTTGCAGCCACATATGATCTCTCTTGAATATTCTGTAAAAACCATCCTTAGCTCATGACTATAGCTTAGAGTGTAGTTTGCTGACCCTACTAAAAAAAAAAAAAAAACCTACTATAGATGATATTTAAGACCATGAGACTGGGTGACATGACTAACGGAGTAAATGCAAACAGAAAAGAGAAAATGTCCTGGGGCACTTCAAAGTTAAATAGTTGAGGAGATGATGATAAGTAGACCAATAAGTAGACCAAGGTACACAGAAGTACAATAATAAGTAGAAGGAGCTTTCAGTGAAGTAGGAAGAAAGCAAGGAGAGTGTGATGTCCTGAGAACCCAGTGAAGGATGGCATTCAACCAGAAACAAGGATTAACTGTGCCAAAGGGTCAAGTGGGTCAAGTGTGATGAGAACTGGGAAATGGCCATTAAATTTAACAACATGGAGGTCATTACTGACCTCCTGATTAGAATATGTACAAAGAAGAATGGGAGAATAATTTTGTCAAAGAATATTGACAAGTGTTTCAAAGAGTTTTTCTGGAAAGGCAGAGAGGAGAATGGGGTACCAGCTGGAGGGGAAGTGCAGTCAAGAGAAAGTTTTTGTTTTGTTTTTCAAGATGGGATAAATAAAAACATATTGCTAATAGGGAACTCCAGTAGAAAGGTGTAAGCTGATGATGTAGGATAAAGACGGGAGAGTTGCTGGAATGGTGTCTATGAGTAGGCAAGAACGGATGACATCTAGAGCACAGTTGAGGGGTGGGCTTTACTCAGGAACATGGACGGTTCTTCGAAGATAACAAAAAAAAATATGGTGTACATGGATAGCGATGTAGTGGATGGACAGGTTGGGAAGAGCTTGGGGAAGTTCTCTTCTAACTGCTTCTGTTTTCACAAAACACAATGAGCCCCAAAAAGAATAAATGAAAATAAATCCACACTAAGATACTTATAGTGAAAGTTTAGAGTTAAAAAAAAAAATTAAAGTTATCTAAAATCAAAGACAAATTAGATTCACCATTCAGCAGCAATATTAGAAGCCAAATGATAATGGAGTATCTTCAAAGTGAAATAGTAATTAAACTTTTATACTGAGTCAGGGTCAACTACTGACACTTTTTTTAAGGAGCCCTGGCGGTGCAGCAGTTAAGCACTAGGTTGCTAACTAAAAAGCGGTCGGTTCCAACTCACCAGCTGCTCCACAGGAGAAAAGACCTAGTGATCTGCTCTTGTAAAGATGACAGCCTAGGAAACCCTCAGGGCAGCCCTACTGTGTCCCATAAAGTCATCAAGAAGGGAAGACTAGGAGACAAGAAACAATGGTGAGCAAAGACACTAAGCATTAAAGGTAAGAATTTTGTGAGCATCAAAAACAAGGTGGAAGTTAAATACCAGGCCTTACTACCAGAAAAGAGGGAAGAACAATCAGAGTCAAAGCAGTTTATGATACCTGATTATTCTGAAGGACAGTAGGTAAAATGATAAACCTAAGATTTTCTTAAGTCAAAATGAACAACTGGATCTCTACATTACCTAACACCACACTCAAAATTTAACTCAAAATGGATAATAGGTCTAAATGTAAGAGCCAAAACTATAGAACTCTTAGAATGAAATACAGGAGTAAATCTTTGAGACCTTGGGTTAGGTAAAGACTCTTAGACATGACACCAAAAGCACAAATGACAAAAGAAAAAGATAAATTGGACTTCATCAAAATTAAAAACTTTTGTGATACAAATAATACCATAAAGCAAGTGGAATATATCAACCCATGGAATGCGAGAAAATATTTGCAAATCATATATCTGATAAAGGACTTGTATACAGAACATATAAAGAGTCCCTTCTGAACTATATAAAGCGTTCATGCACAGAGATGTTTATGACAGTGTTGTTTATAATAGCAAGGAAAAAAAAGCTAATTTAAAAAAAGAGAGAGCTGCTACAGCTTAATAATAAAAGGATAAGTAACCCAATATAAGAATGGGCAAAGGATCTAAAGAGACGTTTTTCCAGGGAAGATAAACAATGACCAAAAAGCACATGAAAAAAAGCTCAACGTTATTAGCCATTAGGGAAACAGAAATTAAACCTACAATAAGACACCAATTAGGATGTCTCTGTCTCTCTTTCTTTCCGTGTATATGTATGTATGTATGTATATGTATATATATAAAATCACAAGTGTTAATGAGGATGTGGAGAAATTGGAATCCTCATATTTTGCTGGTGGGAATGTGAAATGGGGCTGCTGCTGTAGAAAACAATTTAGTGGTTCCTCTAAAAGTTAATCATAGAGTTACCATATGATCCAGCAATTCTACTCCTAGGAATATACCCAAGAGAAACGTACCTGCATGCTTATAGCAGCATTATTCATAGTAGCCCCAAAATAGAAACAACTCAAACGTCCGTCAACTGTTGAATGGATAAATAAATGTAGTTTATCCATACAATTTCATTGTGCTCATGAGGAACCTGTACATAGACCGTGAGGCAGTCATTTGAGCAGAACAAAGGGGTATTTAGTGTGCATCAGGGCTGTATCCTTTCACCACACTTATTCAATCTGTATGCTGAGAAAATAATCCGAGAAGTTGGACTATATGAAAAACAACTCGGCATCAGGATTGAAGAAAGACTCATTAATAACCTGCAATATGCAGATGATACAACCTTGCTTGCTGAAAGTGAAGGGGACTTGAAGCACTGATGAAAATCAAAGACTGCAGACTTCATTATGGATTATGCCTCAACATAAAGAAAACAAAAATCCTCACAACTGGACCAATAAGCAATATCACTATAAACAGAGAAAAGATTGATGTTGTCAAGGATTTCAATTTACTTGGATCCATAATCAACGCCCACAGAAGCAGCAGTCAAGAAATCAAACAACATATTGTATTGGGCAAATCTGCTGCAAAAGACCTCTTTAAAGTGTTAAAAAACAAAGATGCCACCTTGAGGACTAAGACACCCCCAACCCAAGCCATGGTATTTTCAATTGCCTCATATGCATTTGAAACTTGCAAAATGAATAAGGAAGATCAAAGAAGAATTGACCCTTTGAATTACGGTACTGATGAAGAATATTGGATAGACTATGGACTGCCAGAAGAAAAAAAAAAAACCTGTCTTGGAAGGAGTACAGCCAGAACGCTCCTTAGAACGAGGATTGCGAGGCTTTGTCTCACATACTTTGGACGTATTATCAGGAGGGCCCAGTTCCTGGAGAAGGACATCATGCTTCGTAAAGTAGAGGGTCATCAAAAAAGAGGAAGACCCTTAATGAGATAGCTGCAACAGTGGGCTCAAACATACCAAAGATTTTAAGTACGGCGCAGGAATGGGCAATGTTTCATTTTGTTGTACATAGGGTCGCTATGAGTCAAAGCTGACTCAATGGCACCTAACAACAAATAATAACAACATCTGTACAACAGATTATTATTCAGCCATAAAAGAAGTGAAGCATGGATACATGCTACAACATGGTTGAGCCTCGAAAACACTACGCTAAGTTAAAGAAGCCAGTTACAAAAGATCACATATTACATGATTCCATTTACATGAAATCGCCAGAATAAACAAATCTGTAAAGACAAATTGGATTAGTTGTTGCCAGGGGCTGAGGGGAGGGAAGAATGGAGAGTGACTGATAATGGGTACAGGGTTTCTTTTGGTAGTGATACAAGTGTTCTAAATTTAGACTCTGATGATTGCACAATTCTGTAAATATACTAAAAGCCATTGAATTGGACACTTTGAATGGGTACATTGTATGATGTGTAAATTATATCTCAATAAAGTTGTTTTTAAAATTGTAAGGGTAATGCCTAAAAGGATACAGTTATCTGTATAATTTCTAAACCCGTATAAAGAAAGGGGGACTGACAAAAACTGTTCAGTTGAAGAGATGGTAGGAAAAGAGAAAAAAAAGAGTCAAAGAAAACACAAAATAAGGTGATATAAATAAAAGTTTAAAGAAAATTAAAATAACTCTGTCCAGAAAGGTGATCCAACAGAATGTGGAAATTACAGAACAATATCATTAATATCACACACAAGTAAAATTTTGCCGAAGATCATTCGAAGGTGGCTGCAGCAGCATATCAACACGGAACTGCCAGAAATTCAAGCCAGATTCAGAAGAGGACGCGGAAACAGGGATATCATTGCTGATGTCAAATGAATTATGGCTGAAAAGCAGAGAATGCTGGACGTTTACCCGTGTTCTATTGACTTATTGACTATGCAAAGGTATTCGACTGTGTGGATTGTAACAAACTATGGATAACATTGCAAAGAATGGGAATTCCAGAACACTTAGTTGTGATCACAAGGAATCTGTACTTACACCAAGATGCAGTTGTTTGAACAGAATAAGGGGATACTGCATGGTTTAAAGTCAAGAAACAAACAACAGGTGCACCTGCCCCAAGCCATGGTATTTTCAATCACCGCATATGCATGTGAAAGCTGGACAATGAATAAGGAAGACTGAAGAAGAACTTATGCATTTGAATGGTAATGTTGCCAAAGTATATTGAATATACCATGGACTGCCAGAAGAACAAAGAAATGTGTGTTGGAAGAAGCACAACCAGAATGCTCATTAGAAGCGAGAATGGCAAGACTTTGTCTCGCATACTTTGGATGTGTTATCAGGAGGGCCTAGTTCCTGGAGAAGGACATCATGCTTGGTAAAGTAGAGCAAAAAAGACAAAAGACCCTCAATGAGAGGGACTGACACAGTAGCTACAACAATGGGCTCAAGCATAACAAGGATTGTGAGGCTGGCACAGGACGGGGCAGTGTTTCGTTCCATTGTACATAAGGTCACTTTGAGTGGGAACCAACTTGATAGCACCTAACAACAATATGTTCAGTATGATACCATTAAATAGGTGTATTTTTAAAACACAAACATTACCATGTGTTGTTTGGATATCTGTAAGTAGTAAAAGTATAAAAATAAGCACAGGAAGGATGTACATCTTTTACAAAATACTGGGAGAGAGAAGGAGATGAGTGGGATGGGGAAGTTCGGGCAGTTGGCTTCTGCTATGTCTATCACATATTCTTTATTAAAAGAAAAGATCTGAAACACTGGCAAATTATTATTATCTGTTAAATCAGGGTACTTAAGTTCACAAGTGCCTATTTTTTCCTGTACTTTAAGTTTAAAATATTTCTTAACTGAAAGGTAATGAAAATAGAACAGGCAACAGTTTAGGGAAATGGTACTCCCCCACTGCTGTAGAATTATGCTGTGGTTGCTGGGTGCTGTTGAGTCCATTTCCACCCATAGTGAACCCACGTGATAGAGTAGAACTCCCCCATAGCATTTTCTAGGCTGTAATCTTTATGGGGAAATGGTGGTGGTGTAGTGGTTAAGTGCTATGACTGCTAACCAAAAGGTCGGCAGTTCGAATCCACCAGATGCTCCTTGAAAACTCTAGAGGGCAGTTCTACTCTGTCCTATAGGGTCACTATGAGTCGGAATCAACTCAATGGCAACAGGTTTTGGGGTTTTGATACTCTTTACATGAGCAGATCACTAGGTCTTTCTCTCAATGATCCACTGCATGGATTCAAACTGCCAACCTTTCAGCTAGCAGCTGAGCTACTTAACTGTTACGCCACCAGGGATCCTTGATAGAAGTGTAGATCTGCACAAATTTAGAGAGGGAATTTTGGCAATATGTAGCATGAGTCTTTAAAACATTCACATTCTTTGATGAAGCAGTAACTCTTCTAAGACTTTAATAATCACGTGTGTGCACAAAGACTTTACACAGATAATTGCTGTAGTGCCATGTATAAAAAAAAAATACATATATGTAAATGTATATGTGTATATATATATATCCATTGTCATTGAGTCAATTCCAACTCTTATCAACCTTACAGGACAGAGTACAACTGCCCTATAGGGTCTCCAAGGAGCAGCTGGTGGATATGAACTGCTGAATTTTCTTGGTTAAGAGCTGAGCTCTTAAACACTGTGCCACCAAGGCTCCATATATAGGGTCATTCTAAGTTGGAATCAACTCACCAACAGTGGATTTTTATATATATATATATATATATATATATATAAACAAAGCAAACCAAACCCGTTGCCGTTGAGTCAATTCCAACTCACTGCAACCCTATAGGACAGAGTAGAACTGCCCCATAGGGTTTCCAAGGAATGGCTGGTGGATTCGAACTGCTGACATTTTGGTTAACAGCCGTAGCACTTAATCACTGTGCCCCCAGGGCTGCATATATGTGTGTGTGTGTACATGCATATGTGTATATATATATATTAATATGTACATATATAAATAGATATTATATTAGCTATTACATATATAATATATATTGTGTGTATTTGTATATATATATATTAATAGATATTCCATTTCCCCATATATACCCAATTAATAGATATTCCATTTCCCCATATATATATTACGGGGAATATGGGGAAATGGAATATCTACTACTTGGATACTGGTACTATATTTAAAAGTAGTGTGCAATTAATCTAAATAGCTAATTGAGGAAGGGGGGGTCTTGAGCACCTTTAAGAATCTGATGAAAGTTATATATCCTCTCCAGAGAAAGCCAGATGCAGTACATACAGTACACAAATTTGCTGACAATTTCAGTCAGTCCTAAAATACTTAAAATTCATACTTGTTATTGGAGGGAGAAGGGGACCTGCCAACTAACTCCTGATTCTCCTCCAGGAGCCACATCTTCCAGGCAACCTTTGCCATGCCCCTGCCCCTTCCATCCTACCCAGCCTGGGATAGGCACCTGTCTTAGTTATCTAGGGTTGCTATAAGAGAAATACCACAAGTGGATGACTCAACAAACAGAAGTTTATTCTCTCACAGTCCAGTAGGCTAGAAATCCAAATTCAGGGAGTTGGCTACAGTAGAAGGATTTCTCTCCCTGTCAGCTCTGGAGGAAGGTCCTTGTCATCAATCTTCCCTTAGTCTAGGAGCTTCTCTGTGTAGGAACCTCGGGTCCAAAGGACGCACTCTGCTCCAGGCACTGCTTTCTTGGTGGTGTGAGGTCCCATGTCTCTCTGCTTGCTTCTCTCTTTTATATCTCAAAAGAGATTGGCTTAAGACACAATCCAATCTCGTAGATCGAGTCCTGCCTGATTAACATAAACCAAAAAAAAAAAACCAAACCCAGTGCCTTCGAGTTGATTTCAACTCATAGCGACCCTATAACTGCCGCTAATTCCATCTCGTCAACATCATAGAGGTAGGATTTACAAACATAGGAAAATCACATCAGATGACAAAATGGTGGACAATCACACAATACTGGGAATAATGGCATAGACAAATTGATGCACATATTTTTGGGGGACACAATTCAATCCATGACAGCAACTCTTTCTTAAGACCTTGTACAAATCTGTACCATGCATGTCACATCACTTTGTTTTGTGGTTATCTATTTTCTCTCTTTTCCACCAGCCTCTTTGAGAGCAAGGCACAAAACTGACGTGGCTTCAAACCCTCAGCATAGCACCGGGCCTGGCACACACTTAAATAAACATTTATTGACCAGATGACCAAATGAATGTTCCTTGAGGAGAGAGACATTGCTGTGTACTGCCTTTAGATGATGGCTTGCAAAGAAAAGCATGTATTTCTCACGTATTTATTAATCCAGAGTCAGCCTCAACAACCTCTGAACAGATTATATACACACCCCAGCTTTAATGAGTTGCCTTTTGAAATAGGCTAGATTTTAAATGTAGACTTATCTCAAAGGATGAGATATACTATATTAAAAAATAATAATAATAAAAAGTTACCATCACATCAACTCCGACTTATGGCAACCCCATGTGTGCCAGAGAAGAACTGTGCTCCATGGAGTTTTCAGTGGCCAATTCTTCCAAAGTAGATGGCCAGGCCTTTCTTCCAAGGCACCTCTGGAGGGGCTCCAACCTTCAATCTTTTTGTTAGCCAAGCACTTTAACTGTTTGCACCACCTATTGACCAAACCAAACCTGTTGCCATCAAGTTGATTCTGACTCATAGTGACCCTATAGGACGGACTACAATTGCCCCATAGGGTTTCCAAGGAGCAGCTGGTGGATTTGAACTGCCCAACTTTTGGTTAGCAGCCGAGCTCTTAACCACTATACCACCAGGGCTCCTTAGACTCCTTATTCTATATGTTGGGTGCAGTCGAGTCAATTCTGACTCATAGTGACCCCATGTGACAAAGTAGAACTGTCCCATAGGGTTTTCTTGGTTGTGATCTTTATGGAAGTAGGTCACCAGGTCCTTCTCCACAGATCCATAGGGTGGGTTCAAACTGCTAACCTTTCCTTCACTAGCCAAGTGCTTAACCATTGTGCCACCCGGGCTCCTTCCTTATACTACATACTGTGGGTATATAGGGTCGCTATGAGTCAGAATCGACTCGACAGCATATGACAATAATGTGTGTAAATTATGAATGAAGCGCCTAAGAAGCAAAGTCTCCCACTTCCTGCATGACTCAGCCTCATGTTCAGCTCTACAGAAGCCCCAGCAGTAACTTGGTCAAATTAGCTGCAGCTTGTTTTCATTCCAGAGGACCAGCTCTCCAATCTGTTCTGAAGGTATTTTGCTTCCTTTCCCTTCCTGTTATTACCTATTTCCATCAAGCAGAGCCCTTGAATACTTTTCCCTGCCAGCTATTCAAAAGGCCATTCCCCCCGGAGCTGGCGACACTGAACCTATTAATAAACAAACAGAACGAACTGGCACACACTCCTCATAGTCAAATTCCTCTGCCACCGCTTTCAAACACTTCCCTTTAGGGTTTTCCTGGGGAGCCCCATTCATTCAGAGGAAATGTGGAAAATTGTTTAATGTTTCTTGTTGTAAGCAAATGGTGGTAAATGCGGATTCCATGTGGAGAGTAAAATTCCCCTCTTTACTCGGCTTCCAAACCCATCTGGTGGCCCTGGAGAAGCCTGAACATCCCTCCTCCCGCAAGCGACTGTCATAGTTGTCACATGATTAGCACAGAGGAGTGTAAAATGGAAACTTCTTGTTCTGTTAGCAAACCTAGTCTTTATTTTGCACGCCAGTAAAGTCACTCCCCTATTCTTTGCCTTACTTGCCCCCAACTGTAAAATGGCAAAAATTATCTTTACATATTAATTCAGTTTAACAATACTTAGTTTTGCAGCTACGGGGTGGGGAGGGGGGGCTGTAAAGGGCTGTGGAGTATGCAGAGCAAGCCTAGAAGAGTGTCTGTCATGTTAGAGTCCAAGGAGAGGCTGGGAAGCGTCAGCAGAAAACTGCCCTCTGAAGGAAATGATGGGATAAGAGAAATGTGAAGCATTTAGCCCTGCTGCTTTGGCTACTTAGAGAAGAAAAGAGTTAGTCTATCCCATCCTGTCTTGAAAGCCTATATACTTTAAAAAAATTTAAAAATACCATCGTGTTGACACTTCATCCCCCAGCACACTTCAGAGGATAGAGCTGTAGTTGTGTTAATGGGCTGTGGTACTTAGGGTCTAAGGCCCCTGGGTGTAAACAGTTTGCGCGTGACTACTGACCTAAAGGTTGGCGGTTCCCACCCACCAAGTGGCACCGTGGAAGAAAGGCTGGTGATCTGCCTCTGTAAAGATTACCTCCAAGAATACCTGTGGGGCAGTTATACAATGTAACACATGGGGTCACCATAAGTCCGAATCAACTTGACAGCCTCAGGTGGTTTTGGTACTTAGGGTAAACGGGAAAAGAGCCCTTCCTAAGTCCCTCATTCTTTCAGCAAGGAGAGCAGGGAGAAAAATATTTTTGACCTTTTGATAAGCATTAAAAAAAAAGTTAGAGCCACGCAGTTCAACTCTTTCCGTCTATAGATGAACAAATTGAAGCCCAGAGAGTTGGAGGGACTTACCCAGGGACTCACAATTGATTGTGGGCAAAGCAAGAGACGACAGGTTTCCTATTCCAGAGCTCCTTCCACTGTAGGGATTATCAGCATCTAGCCACATAATCTAAACATTAAAAATAATCAGACTATTAGCACACTGGATTTCTTACTCCACCAAATGCTTCTTCTACTTCCTGTTCTACAAAGACCATTTGCTCATTACCGCCCATGCCCTGTATGGCTTCACAGGTTGTGCACTGCACAACTCTAAGAAGACACATTCACACTGTAATCCATGTGTTAGCTCAAGGAGTTCTTCTCATAATCCTCTCCCTATTCAAGGTATTTTTAGGTCATGCTTTCACCAAATGTTCCTTGGTGAGTTTAGACCGCACTGGTTTCTCCTCTGAGTTTTTGAGATTCTTCTTTTTACTAATTACAAGCTGTGAATCCTTAGCAATTCAATGATTCTGAACCTCTGTTTTCTAATAGGTTAAATAGTGGAGTGATCTACGTTTAGGAGTCCCTGGGTGGTACAAAGGGGCCCTGGTGGTGCAGTGGTTAAAGCACTTGGCTGCAAAGTGGAGAAAGATGTGACAGTCTGCTTCTATAAAAATCCACGTTTTTTCCACAGGCCAAATAAGTGAGTTGAATGGAGATGTGGTGGGAATCACCATCCCTGCATCCTTCAAGGCCCTGATGGTGGCAGTAATCTCTGCAACCCCTCCAGGATTGTGGTATTGCTTTTGGATTACAATTTTCCTAGGTAGGAGCTGTTCTAATGGCTTCTACTTGGCTTTTCCTACTATAATAGCCTTTACTCCACATGACAAGGATCCAATGTGTGGGTTCTGTAGGTTGCTGAGAATGTCCCTTCCACTTACGCAATCTGGAACTGGGGAAATCACTACAGGATGGGTTCACAGACTCACTGGACCCACTGCGAGATAAGCCTGAGCTAAGATGCCATTAATAACCTGACCTTCATATGCCCCACTCTGACTGGTGGGCCACAGTGATGCTTTGGGTCTCCTGGAATTAGTGTTAGTTCAGAGCCAGTGTCCACTAATCCCCAAAATGTCTGATTATTTCCTTTCCCCAGTGAATAGTCACTGTCATAATAGGCTATAGATCCCTTTGGGGAAGGATGGGAGAAAGATTAACAATATAAATTTTGGGTAGTGTAGTGGGGCCCTTCCTCAAGAGGACCCTTCCTCAAGGGGTTGTGGGTCTGTAAACTGGCTCAAGTCTGGGAATTGATTGAGAGGCCATGACTCTCTATTCTGGTGATTGAAGTTAGGCTGCTGTTCACTTGACCTAGAATTCATCCACTTGTACAGATCAAGTAAATATTTATTTCACTCCTATCTATTTCACTCCTAGGGACATCATAACTAAGTAGCCAACGCCATAAACCAGATTGCTGTCGAGTAGATTCCAACTCATAGTGACCTAAAGGACAGAGTAGAACCGCCCCCTGGAGTTTCCAAGGAACACCTGGTGGAGTTGAACTGCCAGCCTTCTGGTTAGCAGCTGTAGCACTTAACCACTACACCACCAGGGTTTCCAGCCAACGCCATAAGTCCATACAAGTCAGACTATTCCAATTCCTGCTTTGACTTCACTGTCCATTACAATAACCATGCCCATCTTGTCTTTGTTGATCAAGTACCACTTGGCCCCTACCACTATGGGGTCCAATCATCCCCACTGTAGTCAGATGTCTTAATTCAGTTAGGGCAGTTCCCACCGTCAAATGTGACTTACATAAAATAGTAATCACAGCAGTCTTCAAGGATGCTGGGGCTTCCTTTATAAATTTGCTCCTCACCATTGTGGTAAAAGGTGTGTCCTCTGGGCACTCCATGGGTGAGTTTGTGGGTTCAGCCTGAAAAATCCACTCTAACATGCCAATTTCCATAAGCCTTTTGATACCTTCTTTTACAGTATACCAAGACACACCTGGCATTTCAACTTGATTTAGTGAAGTTCATCATTTAATCAGTGAAAAAACCAAATAAACCATTAGATCCTTTCTAATCTCTCAAGCTGAAACATTGATTGAAGAATTTGTGCTTAGTGGGCCCATATGAAAAAACTCAGACTAGACCAACTTCATATTCCTTTCACCATTATCCCATACCCTTAATAGCCATTCCCACACATATTCCCCAGGTTTCTGCTTGTACATATTAGAAAAATCAAGCAGTTCTTTTGGAATGTTGCATATCTCCTCTTGGGTCACAATTCGTACTTTGTCTCTTGGGGCTAACTGGGACTTATGTCTAGTTGTAGGGCTAAAAGTAAAAACAGGTGGTGGAAGTGAGTCCATGGGACATTCAACAGTGTCTTGTGAGGCTTCTGCCTCTGATGATGACCCAGGTACTGCCCCATGCAATATCTCAGACAAAGACTCTTCAGGCACAGCTGGAAGGAGTAATGGTTTTACTGGGGAGGGTGGCTATAATGGATTAAAAAATATGTGTCAACTTGGTTAGGCCACATGTGGTTGTCCTCCATTTTGTGGTTTTCCTGTGTATTATAAATCATAATCTCTGCCTGTGGTTAAGGAGGATTAGGGTGGGATGTAACACCCTTGCTCAGGCCACATCCCTCATCCAATGTAAAAGGATTTTCCCTGGGGCGTGGCCTGTACCACCTTTTATCTCAAGAGATGAAAGGAAGCAAGCAAAGAGTTGGGGACCTCATACTACCAAGAAAGCAGCACCAGGAGCAGAGTGTATCCTTTGGGCCTGGGGTCCCTGCATCTGAGAAGCTCCTCGACCATGGGAAGATTGAGGACAAGGACCTTCTTCCAGAGCTGACAGAGAGAGAAAGCCTCCCCTGGAGCTGACACCTTGAATTTGGACTTTTAGCCTACTTTACGGTGAGGAAATAAATTCTCTTTGTTAAAGCCATCCACTTGTGGTATTTCTGTTATGGCAGCACTAGATAACTAAAACAGTGGCTTAGCAGACAAAGACAAAATAATCTCTTCAGATGGGAGTAAGAGGCGTTGTTGTGTTGGCAGGAATGATTCAACAGGACTTAGGGGATCAACGTCCTCAGCTTACTGATTATCTGCCCATATGTCACCATCCCAAGATTCAGGATCCCATTTCTTCCCAATCAATGCCGTCATATTAACTTCAGATAGCATTTGAAGTTGGGAATTTAATTGGCATTGTAATCCAGCCACTCTTACGATAAGACTCTGGGTTTGGTTTTCAGCAATACCAGCTGCTACTACAACAAATAAGGCTTTCTTTCAGGGCACAAGTGGCAACTTTCAGATCTTGTATGTAGTACTTGAGCTGTGGCTCTGAAACTTTGAGCTCATCCCTTCCTCTCACCATTTTGTCTAACGAAAGTAGGGCAAATCAACAAGCTTCCTTATACTTCTCACTCTGACAAAATTTTAGAAAAGTATCAAATATGTAGTCACTCAGAGCCTTGTCTCTCACAAATATTTGATCCAGTGGTGGTGATATTTTGTGTACTTCTATTGCCACCTCATGCCCTGAATTAGTATAGAGAGAAAGAGACAGATTTATTTCAGGGAAATGGCTCATGCAGTTATAAAGGGTAATAATGAGTGGTAATTCCCAAATCCATGGGTCAGGCATCAGGCTGTCGGCTTCTCCTGACTCACATGTTTGCAGGGACTGACAAACCCCAGATTGGGAGGTCAGACTGTAAGCTGCTGGCTCACGGGGCTGCGGGAGCTGGAAAATCCCAAAATCTACAGGTCAGGCAGTAGGCTGCTGGCTCATATCCCAAGAACCGGAGGTCAGAGGATGACGAATTGGATGCAGGATCAAGAGCAAGAGACCTTTGCCGGAACGTCCATATATATTGGATGTAGGCTGTACCCCCAAGGAAACTCCCCTTTTAATTGATTGGTTGCTCCGCTCACATCACATTACAAAATGGAGTATGATTACATAATATCCACCAAACCACTGAGAATCATGGGCTAGCCAAGTTGACACCTAACCTTAACCATCACAGTGTCAATGTACATGCTGGCACATAATACTCAGTGCTCAGTGTAAAACCCTAAGCAACACTGGTGGCTCAATGCAAAATTAGGGTTATTTTTGTTGTGGAAGTGCCTAAAACTCTTTGCAAAGGACAATATTGAATGGTTTGATGCATAAAGTGATACAGCCATTGATATAAAAGCTTGATTTTTTAAAAAAAGCCAAAGCCAAACCCATTGCCCAGAGTTGATTCTGACTCATGGCAACCCCATATGCTACAGAGTAGAACGGCTCCATAGGATTTTCTTGGCTGTGATCTTTATGGAAAGAGATTGCCAAGTCTTTCTTCCACAGAGCTGCTGGGTGGGTTCGAGCTGCCAACCTTCTGGTTAGCAGCTGAGAGCTTAACTGTTGTGTCATCAGGGCTTTTTGCTCTTATTTATAGGTTTTGGTTTTCAGAGGGCTCTCCTCTAGGCCCTGGACATATTTCTCCCGTTATCTTGCTGTCATTTTGCAAAGGCTAGGCCACCCTTTCCAAGTGTCCCTCTATCCAAAGTCCAAGGCCCACTGCTCTTGGTCCAAAGAAAAGATACAGAGCTTCCCTCCCCCAGCTCGAGACCTACCTTCTTTCCTGCTCTAAGATGATGGACAACAGATGTGGTCTGGTTCATGTAGCCCATCAGTATCCAACACTAAATTTCCACAAAGTTTGGTTTACTCAGAAAAAACACCTCACAGAGTACTTCAGATCAGAGTAAATTTTAAGCATTTTCATCTGACCCCTTTTGAGTCCTACTGCCAAGTGGTGAAAATATAAGTCCTTGTCTTTCCTCTTATTAGCTGGTCTCCGCTCTCAGTTTCTCGTGGGTAACTTAGATTACACACACATACTTCCCTGTAAGAAAAAACAATAATTTTTCAGGTATAAAACCAGTTGCCAGTGAGTTGACTCCAACTCATGGCAACCCGCATGAGTAAAACAGTTCTCCATAGGCTTTTCAATGACTGATTTTTCAGAAGTAGGTCCCTAGGCTTTTCTACTGAAGCACCTCTGGGTGAACTCTAAACTCCACTCTTTACTGTTACTGTTTGTACTACCTAGGGACTCCTTTTCAGATATACCAAAAAACCAAAACCAAGCCCATTGCCATCAAGTTGATTTTGACTCATAACAACCCTATAGGAGCTTCCAAGGCTGTAATCTTTACGGAAGCAGACTGCCCAACCTTTCTCTCACAGAGCAGCTGGTGAGTTCAAACCACTGACCTTTCGCTTAGCAGCTGAGCACTTAACCACTACCCTACCAGGGCTCCTTCTTTGAGATATAGTACTCTCTAGTTTCCATGTAAACGAAATGTGGTAGATACTACTAGTGTTCACTGGTATCCAGTTCTACTTTCCTTCCTGGGTGTCTTAGTTATCTAGTGCTGCTAGAATAGAAATACCACAAGTGGATGGCTTTAACAAACAGTTTATTCTCTCACAGTCTAGTAAGCTAGGAGTCCAAATTCAGGGTGCCAGGGAAAGGCTTTCTCTCTCTGTCAGTTCTGAGGAAGGTCCTTGTTATCAATCTTCTCCTGGTCTAGGAGCTTCTCCACACAGGAACTCTGGGTCCAAAGGATGAGCTCTGCTTCCAGTGCCACATTCTTAGTGGTATAAGGTCCCCATGTCTCTCTGCTCACTTCTTTCTTTTATATCTCAGAAGAGATTTGCTCAAGATGCAATCCAATCTTGTAGATTGAGTTCTGCCTGATTAACATAACTGCTGCTAATTCCATCTCATCAACATCATACCAACAAAATGGTGGCATAGTGGTTAAGTACTACGGCTGCTAACCAAAGGGTCAGCAGTTCAAATCAACATCATAGAGATAGGATTTATAACACATAGGAAAATCACATCATATGACAAAATTGTGGACAATCACACAATACTGGAAATTATGGCCTAGCCAAATTGATAAATGTATTTAAAAAAAAAAGGGGGGGGGACACAATTCAATCTATGATATTGGGCATCAAGGAAACCTCACTTTCCAAACTCCTTGCAATTAGGCATATCTGAGGGCCTAATTCTGGCTAATCAAATGTATGAAAATGACATGTACCACTTCTGGGCTAATGCAGAAAGATGTCCCTATTCAACTCTTTTGTTCCTTGCCACTGAGACAGCCATCATTCTAGGCGGTAGCGCCTCACTCAGCCTGGGTTCCTGAGTGATTCTGTGGAGCGTGCCTCCACCTCAAGCCAACTTTCACTGTCCATTGAGTAAAAGCAAGAAATAAGTCTTTGCTGTGTAAAACTACCAAGACGTGGGGGTTTGTTATTGCAACACAACCTACCTTCTACTTACTAACTAATCAATCCTTTAAACTCTCAAGTTCATAAACCTACTTCATCCTTAAGTATCTGCATTTAAGTAAACAGCACAGTTTTCCCCCAATCAAAAAGATAATACTTGATGGACAAAATCTCAAAGGGCTGTCAGTATTTTCCCTCAAAAAATAAAATCTCCGCGGCAGACCCAAGATGGCAGAATAGACAGATGCTACCGGCGAGCCCTCTTTACAACAAAGACCCAAAAAAACAAGTGAAATAAGTCTATTTGTGACAAGCTGGGAGCCCTGAGCATCAAAGGCAAGCTTAGACAACGAACTGAGGGGCAGGGGGAAGAAGAGACTGTTCAGAAGTGGAGAGGAGTTACCGGACCTGAATCGAGGGGAGCCCTCAGGCACCATTCCCAGAGCCGCTGCGGAGGCAGCAGGCTGGTACTAGCATTCGGCCACAGTTTCCTCAGGGAGAAGCAGTCAGCCACACAGCCTACTCACACCCCCGGAACCTGAGGAGAACTGCGCTTTCGGCAAAAGCTAAGTACTTGCATATATTTTACCGCGCCACTCCCACCCCCAAGCCGGCCTCAGCGGCTAAATCCCTGGGCCTGAGATAGACCCTGGTGAGCACCTAGAGCCATCCTCCCAGCCTTGGGGAAGGAAAAAAATTGCTATTGGGGGGAAAAGATAATCTGCGAGCTCCATTAACCAGGGGAGCTCAGGACAGAAGTGGCTCCTGTCCAGGCATAAACTGCCCGTGGACCTTGAGCACCTTTCCCTTCTGCATGGACCTGTGTGGGCCTATTTTGGAAGAATAGGCCCTTGTTGGCAAACTCCAACCATTTCAGCTGTGTAGTGGAGAGGTGAGTGTTTGACATTTGACATTGCTTTGCCTATTAAACAAGGTCCTTGCCTACCCACGTCAGGGACCTAAGGACTGATAGCTCCACTCAGGTCACCCAGCAACCCACGACAGGGGTCCAAAGATAACTGGTACCTCGCAGTCCTTATAGCCAAAAACTTTGGGTGCCCATGGTCCCTCTGCAGAACCCAGACACCAGCACGCTCTAGGGAACAGAGAGGCATTTTCCTCAGAGAGACTTGGGAGTCGGTTCTCAGCCCCCTGCCTTCTTCAGAGCGTGACCCCCTGCTGCAATCAGATACTGGTATATACGCCAATCACCCCTGCCCCTCTAAGACTGTAGGACAGAGCCTATACCACACACTTGATGATCAGCTACCTGGAAACCTGAGCTGAATTCATACAAGAAAACTGAATGGACTCCTAGACTGATATACCTGATAATAGCTCTAGCCAGCTGGGGACAGGACACCAGAGCTCCAAAGGCAAAAATAATCAAGCTAGCTTGCTCAAGCAACCCATAGGGGTATACCAAAACAAAATAAAGCAAGCAGCTACCACACAGTAAGCAAGCATAAACTAATACAATAACTTCTAAATGTCTCAGAGACAACAGTCAATATCAAGTCACATAAAGAAACAGACCATGATCACCTCAACAGGCTCTCAAAATAAAGAATCCAGGCATCTTCTAGATGAAAGTGCATTCCTGGAATTACCAGATGCAGAATACAAAAGTTTAATATACAGAACCCTTAAAGACATCAGGAAGGAAATGAGGCAATACTCAGAACAAGCCAAGGAACACACAGATAAAGCAACTGAAGAAATTAGAAAGATTATTCAGGAACATAATGAAAAGTTTAATAAGCTGGAAAAATCCATAGACAGACAGCAATCAGAAATTCAGAAGATTAACAATAAAATTACAGAATTAGACAACTCAGTACAAAGTCAGAGGAGCAGAATTGAGCAAGTAGAAGCTAGAATTTCTGAACTCAAAGATAAATCACTTGGCACTAATATTTTTGAAGAAAAATCAGATAAAAAGAATTTTAAAAAACGAAGAAACCTTAAGAATCATGTGGGACTCTATCAAGAGAAATAACCTATGAGTGATTGGAATACCAGAACAGGGAGCGAGAACAGAAAATACAGAGAGAATTACTGAAGATTTGTTGGCAGAAAACTTCCCTGATATTTTGAAAGATGAGAAGGTATCTATCCAAGATGCTCATTGAACTCCACATAAGGTAGATGTTAAAAGAAAGTTACCAAGACATATTATAATCAAACTTGCCAAAACCAAAGATAAAGAGAGAATTATAAGAGCAGCGAGGGATAAACGAAAAGTCACCTACAAAGGAAAGCCAATAAGAATAAGCTCGGACTACTCGGCAGAAACCATGCAGGCAAGAAGGCAATGGGATGACGTAATTTAAAAAATTGAAGGGGAAATATTGCCTGCCAAGAATCATATATCAAGCAAAACTGTCTCTTAAATATGAAGGTGAAATTAAGACATTTCCAGATAAACACAAGTTTAGGGAATTCATAAAACCAAACCAAAACTACAAGAAATACTAAAGGGAGTTCTTTGGTTAGAAAATCAATAATATCAGGTATCAACCCAAGACTAGAACACTGGGCAGAGCAACCAGAAGTCAACCCAGAAAGGGAAATCCAAAAAAATAAAGCAAGATTATAAAAAAAAAAAAAGCCCAAAACAGGGTAACAGTGAGTTATTATATGAAAGAAGACAACATTAAAATAATAAAGAGGGACTAAGAAATGTAATCATACACCTTCCATATGGAGAGGAAGACACGGCAATACAAAGAAATAAAAGTTAGTTTTAAATTTAGAAAAATAGGGGTAAATAATAAGGTAACCACAAAGGAGACAAACTATCCTACTCATCAAAATAAAATACGAGGGAAAAATACAGACTCAGCAGAAACAAAATCAACAACAACAAATATGAGGAAAGGACAATATATAAAGAAAATCTACTCAGCATATAAAATCAAGTGGGAAAAAGAAACTGTCAACAACACACAAAAAAAGACATCAAAATGATAACATTAAATTCATACCTATCCATAATTACCCTGAATGTAAATGGACTAAATGCACCAATAAAGAGACAGAGAGTGGCAGAATGGATTAAAAAACACATCCGTCTATATGCTGCCTACAAGAGGTACACCTTAGACTTAGAGACACAAACAAACTAAAACTCAAGGATAGAAAAAAATATATCAAGCAAACAACAATCAAAAAAGAGCAGGAGTGGCAATACTAATTTCTGACAAAATAGACTTTAAAGTTAAATCCATCAGAAAGGATAAGGAAGGACACTATATAATGATTAAAGGGACAATACACAAAGAAGCTATAACCATATTAAATATTTATGCACCCAATGACAGGGCTGCAAGATACATAAAACAAACTCTATCAGCTTGAAAAGTGAGATAGACAGCTCCACAATAATAGTAGGAGACTTCAACACACCACTTTCGGTGAAGGACAGGACATCCAGAAAGAAGCTCAATAAAGACATGGAAGATCTAAATGCCACAATCAACCAACTTGACCCCGTAGATATATACAGAACACTCCACCCAACAGCAACCATCTATACTTTCTTTTCTAGTGCACATGGAACATTCTCTAGAATACACCACATATTAGGTGATAAAGCAAGCCTTAGCAGAATCCAAAACACTGAAATATTACAAAGCATCTTCTCTGACCATAAGACCATAAAAGTGGAAATCAATAACAGGAAAAGCAGGGAAAAGAAATCAAACACTTGGAAACTGAACAATACCCTGCTCAAAAAAGACTGGATTATAGAAGACATTAAGGATGGAATAAAGAAATTCATAGAATCCAATAAGAATGAAAACACTTCCTATCAGAACCTTTGGGACACAGCAAAAGCGGTGCTCAGAGGCCAAGTTATATCAATAAATCCACACATCCAAAAAGAAGAAAGGGCCAAAATCAAAGAATTATCCCTACAACTTGGACAAATAGAGAGCAACAAAAGAAACCCACAGGCACCAGAAGAAAAGAAATAATAAAAATTAGAGCTGAACTAAATGAAATAGAAAACAGAAAAACAATTGAAAGAATTAACAAGACTAAAACCTGGTTTTTTAAAAAACTCAACAAAATTGATAAACCACTGGCCAAACTGACAAAAGAAAAACAGGGGAGGAAGCAAATAACCCGGATAAGAAATGAGAGGGGCAATATTACAACAGACCCAGCTGAAATTAAAAGAATCATATTAGATTACTATGAAAGACTAAAACAAATTTGAAAACCTAGAAGAAATGGATGAATTCCTAGAAACACACTACCTACCTAAACTAACACAAACAGACGTAGAACAACTAAATAAACCCATAATAAAAGAAGAGATTGAAAAGATAATCAAAAAACTCCCCCCCCAAAAAAAAGGCCCTGGTCCGGATGGCTTCACTGCAGAGTCCTACCAAACTTTCAGAGAAGAGTTAACACCACTACTACTAAAGGTATTTCAGAGCATAGGAAAGGACGGAATACTACCAAATTCATTCTATGAAGCCACCATATCCCTGATACCAAAACCAGGTAAAGACACCACAAGAAAAGAAAATTATAGACCTATATCCCTCACGAATGTAGATGCAAAAATCCTCAACAAAATTCTAGCCAATAGAATTCAACAACATATCAAAAAAATAATTCACCATGACCAAGTGGGATTCATACCAGGTATGCAGGGATGGTTCAACATTAGAAAAACAATTAATGTAATCCACCACATAAATAAAACAAAAGATAAGAATCACATGATTTTATCAATTGATGTAGAAAAGGCATTGACAAAGTTCAACCCTCATTCATGATAAAAACTCTCAGCAAAATAGGAATAGAAGGAAAATTCCTCAACATAATAAAGGACATTTATACAAAGCCAACAGCCAGTATCACCCTAAATGGAGAGAGCCTGAAAGCACTCCCAGTGAGATCGGAAACCAGACAAGGATGCCCTTTATCACCACTCTTATTCAGCATTTTGCTGGAAGTCCTAGCCAGAGCATTTAGGCTAGATAAAGAAATAAAGGGCATCCAGATTGGCAAGGAAGAAGTAAAAGTATCTCTATTTGCAGATGACATGATCTTATACACAGAAAACTACTGAAACTAATAGAAGAGTTCAGCAGAGTCTCGGGATACAAGATAAACATATAAAAATCAGTTGGATTCCTCTACACCAACGAAAAGAACATAGAAGAGGAAATCACCAAATCAATGCCATTTACAGTAGCCACCAAGAAGATAAAATACTTAGGAATAAATCTTCCCAGAGATGTAAAAGAGTTATACAAAGAAAACTACAGTACACTTCTATAAGAAACCAAAAGACTCACGTAAGTGGAAGAACATACCTTGCTCATGGATAAGAAGACTTAACATTATAAAAATGTCTTTTCTACCAAAAGCGATCTACACATTTAATGCAATTCCAATCCAAATCCCAACAACATTCTTTAATGAGATGGAGAAACAAATCACCAACTTCATATGGAAGGGAAAGAGGCCTCGGATAGGTAAGGCATTACTGAAAAAGAAGAACAAAGTGGGAGGCCTTACTTTACCTGATTTTAGACCTATTCCACAGTAGTCAAAACAGCCTGGTACCAGTACAACAACAGATGCATGGACCAATGGAACAGAATTGAGAATCCAGACATAAATCCATCCACATATGAGCAGTTGATATTTGACAAAGGCCCCAAAACAGTTAAATGGGGAAAAGACACTCTTTTTAACAAATGGTGCTGGCATAACTTGATATCCATCTGCAAAACAATGAAACAAGACCCATACCTCACTCCATGCACAAAAACTAACTCAAAATGGATCAAAGACCTAAATATAAAATCTAAAACAATAAAGATCATGGAAGAAAAAATAGGGACAACGTTAGGAGCCCTAATATGTGACATAAACAGTATATAAAACATTATAAAGGCTGTAGACGAAAAACTAGATAACTGGGAGCTCCTAAAAATCAAGCACCTATGCTCATCCAAAGACTTCACCAAAAGAGTAAAAAGACTACCCACAGACTGGGAAAAAGTTTTTAGCTATGACATTTCTCATCAGCGCCTGATCTCTAAAATCTACATGATACTGCAAAAACTCAACTGCAAAAGGACAAATAACCCAATTAAAAAATGGGCAAAAGATATGAATAGACACTTCACCAAAGAAGACATTCAGGTAGCTAACAGATATATGAGGAAATGTTCACGATCATTAGCCATTAGAGAAATGCAGATCAAAACTACAATGAGATTTCATCTCACTCCAACAAGGGTGGCATTGATCCAAAAAACTCAAAATAATAAATGTTGGAGAGGCTGTGGAGAGATTGGAACACTTATATACTGCTGGTGGGAATGTCAAATGGCACAACCACTTTGGAAATTGATTTGGCACTTCCTTAAAAAGCTAGAAATATAACTACCATATGATCCAGCAATCCCACTCCTTGGAATATATCCTAGAGAAATAAGAGCCTTTACACGAACAGATATAAGCACACCCATATTTATTGCAGCACTATTTACAATAGGAAAAAAGATGGAAGCAACCAAGGTGCCCATCAACGGATGAATAGATAAATAAACTATGGTATATTCACACAATGGAATACTATGCATCGATAAAGAACAGTGAGGAATCTGTGAAACATTTCATAACATGGAGGAACCTGGAAGGCATTACGCTGAGTGAAATGAGTCAGTTGCAACAGGACAAATACTGTATAAGACCACTACTATAAGAACTTGAGAAATAGTTTAAATTGAGAAGAAAACATTCTTTTGTGGTTACAAGACGGGGGAGGGAGGAAGGGTGTGAGAGGCGCATTCACTAATTAGATAGGAAATAAGAACTACTTTAGGTGAAGGGAAAGACAGTACACAATACAGGGGAGGTCAGCCCAATTGGACTAAACCAAAAGCAAAGAAGTTTCCTGAATGAACTGAATGCTTCCAAGGCCAGCGTACCAGGGGCAGGGGTCTGGGGACCATGGTTTCAGGGGACATCTAAGCCAATTGGCATAATAAAATCTATTAACAAAACATTCTGCATCCCAGTTTGAAGAGTGGCATCTGGGGTCTTAAACACTAGCAAGCAGCCATCTCAGATGCATCAATTGGTCTCAACCCACCTGGATCAAAGGAGAATGAAGAACACCAAGGACACAGGGCAATTATGAGCCCAAGAGACAGAAAGGGCACACGAACCAGCAACTACATTATCCTGAGACCAGAAGAACTAGATGGTGCCAGGCTACGAACGATGACTGCCCTGACGGGAACACAACAGAGAACCCCTGAGGGAGCAGGAGAGCAGTAGGATGCAGATCCCAAATTCTCATAAGACCAGACTTAATGGTCTGACTAAGACTGGAAGGACCCTGGTGGTCATGGCCCCCAGACCTTCTGTTGGCCCAGGACAGGAACCATTCCCAAAGCCAACTCTTCAGACATGGATTGGACTGGACAATGGGTTGGAGAGGGATGCTGGTGAGGAGTGAGCTTCTTGGATCAGGTGGACACCTGAGACTATGTTGGCATCTCCTGCCTGAAGGGGGGATGAGAGGGTGGAGGGGGTTAGAAGCTGGCAAAAAGGACACAAAAAGAGAGAGTAATTGGGAGTGTGTAGCAAGGTGTATATGGGTTTTTGTGTGAGAGCCTGACTTGATTTGTAAACTTTTGCTTAAAGCACAATAAAAATTATAAAAGAATAAAATCTCTTTCAAAAGAGAATGGATATCTAAAATTATAAAGATATAAACTGCTGTCAACTTTTAAATGGCACTTCTACAACTTTAAAAAATAATATACATAAGCTAGGAAAAAAGACTGAAAGATACATGCCAAAATGCTAACATCTGATTTGTAGAATAACTGGTTATTTTTATTGCCTTCTTTTTGTTTTCCTGCACTTTTAAAGACTCCTACAATAAATATATTATTTTTATACTAAGAATAAAATACAGTATTTTCCAAAAGCAGCCTTTCCCCATCTCTCGACCTTTAAACCCCCAAAGCACTTGGCTTTGATCTGTATCACAACATTTATCACATCCTGCCTTATAGTTATCTCTGACATGCGCTGAATCTCTGCTGTAGGCTGAGGGATATGCTGAACTGTGTGTGTGTGTGTTGTGGGAGGGTGTGTTTTAACTGAAAAGAAACGAATTGAGTAAAACAAAGTGAAGAGTCTTCAAATAATCAAAGTCAGGGGAGATAGTGGATTGGGAAAGGGTAGGTGCTTCAGGCATGGAAAGTGTATAAACAAAAGAATAAAGGAGCTGGTGATCAAGACTGGTAAGTCAGAGGGAACCAGGGGAAGGTGATGAGGACTCAGGGAAATCTGGCAGAGACCCATAAAGGGACAGAAAATAACCACCATCTGAGTTTGCAGTGGATGAAAGCCTATGAGTGTCAGGATGCTCATAAGCATTCTCTACACATTTTTAATTGACATGGAAATATGAGGTCTGCAGCTCTATCATGCCTCAAAAATCAAGTATATAGAACACAAATGACTTCCTAAAAAACATTGCTTACATGGAAAATGTTAAGACACATTGACATAAAAAAACAAAAAAAAAACCTATATTGGACTTCCACAGGTTTGCATAAACAGTTGAATGCTGACCTCACTCTGCTGAACTAAGAACACCATTTTATTTTCTTTCTCCTAATGTTGAGTACCGAGATTCATTTAAGAAATAATACAAGTGAGAAGGGAAGGCAAGGCTCTTGGTGTGATCCTTGCTTGGCTGTCAGACCTCACTCAGTTCAGGCCTTGTGTCCCAGGGTTCCTTCCTGGAGCCCAAGGGCACCTACAGAACCATCTGACTCCATTGGTAGGGTGGAGTCCAATGGAAGCAGATTCACCTGTGCCCTTTTATGAAGTAAGTGTTGCTGTTGTTGTCAGGTCCCCTCAAATTGATTTGGACTCATAGTTACCCCGTGTGACATGGTAGAACTGCCCCATAGGGTTTTCTACGCTGTAATCTTTAAGGGGGTCCCCTGGTGGTTCATGGCTCAGTGGTTAAAAGCTTGGCTGTGACTCGACGGCAACAAGTTCGGGTTTTTTTGGTTTAGTCTTTACGGGAACAGGTCACCAGTTCTTTCTCCTGCAGAGACGTCAAAATAAAACCCCATCATAAATCTGGGACTACCTGTAGGCAGAAAGGGATCTGTTTGGGAATTTGGGCAGTGGTGCTTGTAGCTGGGTTTGTTCTAACAGTGACACATTTTTTTTTTTAATAATTTTTATTGTGCTTTAAGTGAAAGTTTACAAATCCAGTCAGTCTCTCACACAAAAACCCATATACACCTTGCTACACCCTCCCAATTACTCTCCCCCTAATGAGACAGGCTGCTCTCTCCCTCCACTCTCTCTTTTCGTGTCCTTTTCGCCAGCTTCTAACCCCCTCCACCCTCTCATCTCCCCTCCAGGCAGGAGATGCCAACATAGTCTCAAGTGTCCACCTGATCCAAGAAGCTCACTCCTCACCAGCATCCCTCTCCAACCCATGTCCAATCCATGTCTGAAGAGTTGGCTTCGAGAATGGTTCCTGTCCTGGGCCAACAGAAGGTCTGGGGGCCATGACCACCAGGGTCCTTCCAGTCTCAGTCAGACCATGAAGTCTAGTCTTATGAGAATTTGGGGTCTACACCCCGCTGCTGTCCTGCTCCCTCAGGGGTTCTCTGTTGTGTTACCTGTCAGGGCCATCCTCACTTGTAGCCTGGCACCATCTAGTTCTTCTGGTCTCAGGATGATGTAGTCGCTGGTTCATGGGGCCCTTTCTGAACAATGACACATTTTAATATCCATGGCCAGCTCCAGCCAAAGGGAAATGGACTGTGACATCACTTGTACAAGGACCAGAGTTACTAGCCTAATGTATTGAAAAGAGTGATGCGCTAGACACAAAGAATCAAAACAATCACACGAATGCTGGCAACACAGGCAGGGAACAAAAGAACAGAGCTGTAACATAAACCATACGGTTTAATAACTAACAACACTTCTAAGTGTCTTTATTCCTGTTATTATTTTAAATCTTGCTAACATTTGGCCTCTCTTATTATAACTGAAATGTTATCTATAGTTGCTATGCCCTATATTTCAAAATGTTGTTTTTAAAGCAAGATATGTATACATCAGAGACTCTTTCATATCTTGCAGAGGGAAAGTGCAAGTGAGAGAGTCTCCATAATAAAGCCTACACAGATATAATAAATGGGGGCTGTCAGATTGATTCTCACTTGAGACACCAACTGTAGCTAATATTACTCAATATGCAGATGTTTTCTGTCTCTTTCTCTTGGACAAAAAAAAAAGTGCATTTAAATGGAATAATGATAAATTGGTATTAATACAAAAAGGCTCTGCTACAGTGTGGCACAGGGTTGCAGCCATGTCAAGGGTTGGAGACGCATGTGAGCGATGGAACCCTCACCTCTATGCTGAAGGGTCTCTGTAATTTATTGGCTGAGATATGTGCTGTGTCTCAAGACCACACAATGCTATTCTAAAAAGAGAAAATAAAAAAACTGAACTATGCGAAAATGTGGGTTGGGTAGAGACAAGTTCCCCTGGAGTGCTTGGAACACTGCACTGCTTTGCACACAGTAGGTGTTTACAAATAATGGGCTTAATGAAGAATAAAATTATTAACACAATTCTGTCAAAGGGGTTAAAAAATAGAAAAGAAAAGCCTGGCAGTTCTTTCTCCACAGGCCAGAGCTAATGCCTGTTCTCAATGGATTCCACTGTCCCTGGACAGGCTGCCTGTCTGCCCCCTGGAATTTCATTGCCCGGCACCAGCAAACAGTCACCTTCACATTTGTTTCCACTTAGTTTCACCCGCCTGCTTCCCCACTTGCATGCAGGTACGCAACACTGCGGAGGAATGTGAAAAACTTCACTGAGCTTCTTTTAAAAAAAAAAGAAAGAAAATAAAAGAAAAACTAATGAAAGGCACAAAGGGCAAAGGGTCTAATGGGGCATCACCCTAAATGATGAGGCATTTCTTCCTAGGGACACTTGGGAAACTCTTACTGGGTGTCTCCTGGCAGTGATCAAATGCTCCCTGAAGTCCTTAGGACCCGGAGTCTGTAAACTTGGAACACAGCCTTTCATTATGCTTCGGAGAGTTTACTTTGGACAAATAAGTTTAACTCCATGGGGGTAGGGGAGTTTAATTAACCTGAAAACACAGTGCTATAATAGCCAGTCTACAAATGAATAAACCGAACAAAGGCTAGGCATTCATTCACATATATTTTATTAATGGGAGTCAGAATCCGGAAGATAGACATAGAAAGGGAACAAAATATTTATCCATCAGAGCACTCTAAATGGCTACATACCCAATTCTTAATTTTCCATGGAAATGGTCTGAATAATTCATACTAGCAGCTAGTCTCCAAATGATACTGAGTATATTACAGAATTCATCAGAAAATAACTTCTCCATCTCTTTTCTTAAGATTTACATCCTTCATTAAATTTAACCCAAGAAACCTAACTCGTTGCCGTCAAGTTGATTCCAACTCATAGCACCCTATAGGGCAGAGGAAAACTGCCCTGTAGGGTTTCTGAGGAGCAGCTGGTAGATTTGAACTCCCAGCGTTTTAGTCAGCCGCCGAATACTTAACCACCGCACCACCAGGGCTCCTCTTTAAATTTAGGCTGGCTGATATTAAAGATTGCTGAATCTGAGCACCCATCAAACGCTCAGGCTGAGAAAGGTAACAAAGATCTGTACTGTGACAGGGAAGCCAAGCTGAGACAATGAATTTGCCAGAGAGGATTCACTAAGTGGGAAGATCCTCCGAAACTGACCTACTAGATTTGCATATTAAAGTTCTAAGAGTCAAAAGAATTGAAAAAACCCATTGCCCTCACATCAGTTGCAACTCATAGCGACCCTACAGAACGTTAAAAATACTGAGAACAGTAAAGGAACTTGGAATTTGTTGTTTTGACCTTTTTTTGACTTATAGTAGATGTCCCTCCCCGCCATCCCCATCTCCTAACAAGTTTAGCAATAGAGTCACTGCAACATGCTTACTGACTTCAAAGTTCTAGAATCAAGCTCACTACTAACACAACGCTCTAGCAAGGTCTTTCCCTCACCCATTGATCAACCAAAGACAAGAAGGGGAACTATATCCATCATAAACCCAAGATACGGAAGGTAACAGCTGATTATATATCTTGCCACTGCTTTTCTTCAAGTTTACATTAACCTACCCCAGGATACATACATCCCCTCTGCTACACAGCCGTTGGCCAACCTTACTTTGTTCACTCTCTCAGGTTTATGATGTCCTGGCTGCAAACACGGGGCTGTTCTGTCCCCTCTTTCTTTTTTCAAAACCTACCCTCCTCATTTCCTCTTCCAGTAAACCTTGGGTTGATTTCCAGTATACAAGGCAGCTGGCTGCTTTATACAAAACAAAAGGCTCGTGTCATCCTGCACAAAGGGCCGGTGAGGAAATCAGAGTACCTTCCTAAAGTACGGGGCTCTGAGCTCACTGAGGACTGATCCCTCGTAAGTTTCAAGGTTTCCAAAGACATCACAGGCATGCTGAACCTAGGGTCCCTCTACTGTAAAATGGGAGTGGTAGCAATGTCCTCCTCCCAGCTGTAGCTAGATTCAGCCCCACAGTGGCTGAATTCAACTCATTGGTAGTTACTGCAGAACTTAGTGCTCGTATGGCCTTGGATGAGTTACTCAAGCTTTCCAACCTTTGCTTCCTCCTGTGTAAAATAGGGGTGATAATAGCACCTACCTCACAAGGTTTTTGTGACGATTACATAACATGATTCAAGTAAAACATTTAGGACAGCTCTTATCACAAAATCAGTGCTAAATGAATGTGGGCTGTTGTTTTTCCTTGGATTTGTAGAGCTCTAAGCAACGGGTTTGCTTTTTGTTTTGAAGGAAATAATACGTGAGAGTGTTTTATGAAGTGTACAGTCCTGTATGAATACTGGCCCTATACTCCGCTCCTTGAAGTTTAACATAAGATAGGTCCACAGATTCTTGGAAATGCAGGAAGACCTTCACTGTCACTGTTTCATTCGTGAATTGCTTCTCACAAATGGATTCCAAAGACAAAACGCCTTGCTGCCAAATGGCATTGACCACATGTGCCCCAGGCCCACAATCTTCATGATTTGTTACCTGAACAAGAATTATTAGTATTCCCATTTCATAGATTAGAGTTGAGGAACAGAGAGCATATGCCTAAAGTAACTTAGTCACAAGTAGAACAATGACAAAGGCCAAGAATGTCTTAATCACTTATTTTTTTCTCTGGGTGTTAAAACATCTTCTTCTATGCTCCCATTTCTGTCCAGTTCTCAGTGTACCCTCACTGGCCAGAAAAGAATTTAGACTTCTAATAAGCCAACTTATACTAAAAAGTGAATGGCTAGCTGCATTGCTTTCTTCTTGAAATATTTACATCCTAATAGAGCTCTACAGATAGAGCAGGGCAATGCTTAACCAAACAACTTTTGACACTCTGAAGACTGCTCAGTTTTAGGCAGAGGGTACTTTTAGAGTGACTAACCATCCCAGTTTGCACAGGACTGAGTAGGTTCCCAGGATGTGGGACTATCAGTACAAAACCCAGGACAGGGAGGTCATCCGACTTTCCTGGCACACACTATGCTACTATAAAACCAACCATGCCTGGGTGATTGGCAGTGGTAGCAACCTGCTTCTTGTGGCTTGGTTGGCACACCGACTGTTCTGTCTGCCTGGAACATCTCCACACTCTCCTCCCCACCCCCAGTCAACCCTATTCCCAGCAGTTGCTATGGCTGTGCACCCCTAGGCTTTCCACAGGTTCTCATTGCACGGTGGTTGCCTGAAGCCATGAACGAGCAAATTAATTGATACATTAAACAGATGGGTACCCATTGCCTTTGAGTCAATTTCAACTCATAGTGACCCTATAGGACAGGGTAGAACTGTTCCAGAGGGTTTCCTAGGCCATAATCTTTACAGATGTGGACTGCCACATCTTTCTTCTGGGGAGCGGCTAGTGAGCTCGAACTGCTGACTTCTCAGTTAGCAAAAAAGTGCTTAACCACTGTGCCACCAGGGCTCCTTAAATGGATGGGTAGGTGGGTAAAAAGGAAAGTCATTCTACCCCACCCTAGCTTAAAAGCATATTCTTTGGCCCCATAACTTCCTTCCTAGGAATCTGTCCTAAGGCTGGCAGCCAGATATATGTGCTAAGGCCAGGGAGAGGATGGACTTTATTTTGTTTGTGACTCTATCTCCAGATGCAGACATACAGCAGCAATTTACTAAAATATTTACCCATGGCATGATAACAACCATGTATGAAGTCCTTCAACATCTAGACCTAGAAAAAAAATAAGAACAGAAAGTGATTACTAATGGTTGTTTCGGGTTTACTAATGAGGCTTTGGGTAAATATTTTTTCTTCCCGCTTTTCCCAAATTTCCTATAATGTATGTGATAAGTTCTATTTTAAAATGAATGAATGACTATGGAAATTGTAGAACCCTGTTGATGCTTGGTTGAGGCTATGGCTGTTTAGGGATGTCCAGGCAAGGCAGCAGTCAGAAAGGAATGCTAATTAGAGTCTCAAACACTGAATGGTCGTGCAACTCCCCCATCACCACTGCTGCTCCAGCCCAGCCTCCTGGTGTCCTGCCTGCTGCCCCAGCTGCAGCTCCTTTCTCACCAGTCCCCCTCTCCCCCTTCCCACAATCTCTCAAAGAAAATAAAAATATACACTGCAAAAAACTGTCTATTGCACAGTCCCGTAGAGAACAGGCCTTCTTTACACCCAACTTTGCAACAAGTAAAAAGTGGCCATACCACTGAGAGTCAAAAACACAGGAGAAAGCGTTCTTCAAGGAAACGTCGACACTCCTGCAATCCATTTGACAAAAGACACATGGTAACTGACTTCAGGAAATACAAGGACTAGTGGGCAGAAGAAATGGCTATTCGTTTCAAGATCTTGCCAGGAAAGGTCATTTTAAAACCCATGAGCCAGAAGGAACAGACGTATGTAAATAAGAGACTGAATTGTATTCTAGATGGATTCATTATGGCTGTTTATCCTAAAAGTAGGGATCCCTGGTGGCACAGCGTTTAAGCGCTCAGCTGCTAATTGAAAAGTCAGCAGCTGGAACCTACCAGCCACTCCCCAGGAAAAAGATGTGGCAGTCTGCTTCCTTAAAGATTACAGCCTTGAAAGTCTATGGGGCAATTCTACTCTGCGCTATAGGGTCGCTATGAGTTGGGACCAATTTGATGGCAATGGGTTTTTATCTCATTCATGTAGCCCTCAATATTTGTTTCTGAATATCCCAGGAATCAAAATGAATGTTCTTTTTCCTTAGTTGCCAGATTAAGAAATTGAAGATTTTGCTGGTTTTTTTTTCCCGTAAAAATGTGTGAGGGCACAGAAAGCTTTGAAAATCTAATTTAGAGCCCTTTAGACTTCAAGATTTAGAACACTTATTTAATTAACGTTTATTGAACACCTGTTATGTGAAAGGCACTGCGGAGGGATAAAAAGATGGTTAAGACACAATCCTCACCCTCAAGGAATTTTTCAGCCCAGGAGGGCAATGTCTTAGTTTCCTAGTGCTGCTGTAATAGCAATACCACGAGTGGGTGGCTATAACGAACAGAAAGTTATTTTCTCACGGTTTATGAGACTAAAAGTCCGAATTCACAGCACAGGCTCTAGAAGCTGATTCTTTCTCTGTCAGCTCTGGGGGAAAAAAATCCTTGTCTCAGCTTCTTAGCAAAGGCGTGCCCTGTGTTCCCTGGTGATTGGTTTAAGACACAACCTACACTGATATGGCCTCATTAGCATAACAAAGAGCACCCTGTTCTGAAATGGGATTCCATCCACAGGCAAAGCCGTCAGGATCCCAATACATAGTTTGGTGGGACATGATCCAATCCACAATAGCCCACAATCTGGTAGTACAGTTGGGGAGCAGCTGAAAGAGTGTGCCCAGGTGAGCATGAAGAGACTGGATGTCTACACCGGGCTCTGCCTCCAACTCACTAAGAAACCCGTTCAGATTCTGTGACCATTCAAAGCCTTGGTTTCCTGAGCAGTAAAACGGAGTCAGTAATCCCTGCCGGACCTCCTTCCAGCAGGCTGCTATGAGGAGGAAACAAGACACTGGGTGGAAAAGTAGCCTGAAAAAAGTTTACCAAGCTATACAAATAAAAGATGGTAGCATTATCACTGTTAAATTCTTGATTTCTACGATTCTTCAAAACTGTTGTAAAGGGGCTTTTCTATTTACTTGTGGATACTCTATTCCTCTTAAGGTGTTTTTGAATATGAGGCAGGTTAGCCTTATGGAGAAGGAAATAAATATTTACCTGGGACGATTTTCCCTCCTGAGCAGGTGTCAGTGTGTGTAATCATTTCTGTCTTTGGCCATCACCTTGTCTTTTATGAAAATGCCTTTTATTTTAAGAGTAAAGGAATTTACAAATCATATTCTTTGGTCCCTGGAGAAACTTCAACAAGGTAGTTTGAGAAAGAATTTTTTTTGTGTGTCATTTCCTTCTCAATGTCTCTTTCTGAACACTAAAGGGATTCAGTTCAAGGACATAACAGCAAAGTATTGACTGTATACAGAACTCAGAAATGGTTTGAGAATGGGAGAAAGGTAGACTTATTAATTCAGTGGCTTATTGAAATTCTCTGAATGTTCTATTTGGCTTTACCTAAATCTACAACCACAGGTATTTTTTATTTGGGAATTTTTGAGTTCTTCTTAATAAAAATGTAGGATTTGGCTACATTAAAACAACTCAGTTTCAACTTTTGTCTTTGGCTGTTCTAGTTTCTTTGATTATTCCTGGTTTGGCAAGTAACACCAGCTGATCAAGAGTTATCAAGAGTTATCACAATGTGAAGGTACAACAGAATGAGAGTCAGGTCTTTTGAAAGTCTGTATTCTTTTTAGAGCTTGTATTCCAAGCCCCAGCCTTCAGCCTCCCCTATCTCCTTTTCATGGTGCCTAGACGGCACTGGGTTTGGTTTGGTTTTTTGTTTTTATACCACAGCTTTTTATCCAAAGCCCACACACACACAAAAATGCATATGACATGCATTTTTCCTACCTCTGTGCATTAGTTTATACTTTCCTTTCTACATGGTGTACCCTTCCCTACCACATTCACCTGTCAAAAGCCTATTTGCACGTCAAGGGTCAGCACAAATTTTGCCTCCTCCGCTTAGTCTTCCCGGGTTACTCCAGATAGATATAAACGTTCCGTAATTTGTGTTCCCATCACTCTCTTTGTATTTCTCATACCACTTGTTGCCTTCTCCCTAGTTTTAATTACTTCTTTATATGTGTGGAAACCCTGGTGGTGTAGTGGTTAAGAGCTATGGCTGCTAACCAAAGGGACGGCAGTTCAAATCTGCCGGGCACTCCTTGGAAACTCTATGCGGGCAGTTCTACTCTGTCCTGTAGGGTCACTATGAGTCGGAATCGACTCGACGGCACTGGGTTTGGGTTTTTGTTTGTTTGGTTGGTTGGTTTTATATGTGTAGTAGAATGTCCTGCTGAAGGCTTAACCTATGTTTTGATTTTTTTTTAGCAAGAGGGGACATGGAGAGTATTTTGAAATAGAAAAGGCATTTTTCTCAAGAAAAGGAGACAATTATTTTGTGTTTTGAGGTCTAGGAACTTCTTAGATGCAAGGAATTTATTAAAGGGGAGTCAAGAATAGGTAGTGAGACTGAAAAGAATCTGCTGTGCTTCTGGGGTTGAAAAGAAAATTGACCACCTCCTGGAGTAGGTTATCAGAATTGGAAATAGGAATCCCTGAGTGGTGTGGTTAATGTGCTTGTCTGTTACCTGAAAGGTTGGCAGTTCAAACCTACCCAGAGGCACCTGAGAAGAAAGGCCTGGCACTCTACTTCTGAGAAATCAACCATTGAAAACCCTGTGGAGCACAGGTCTACTCTGACACACATGGGGTCACCACGAGTTGGAATTAACTTGATGGTAATTGGTATGGTATATATGTTAGGCCAAGAGTGTGCCAACTCCAGAACCTTCTTGGTACAGCTCCTCTGAGATGCTGACCAGTCCTGTGGGGAGGACTGTGTATATATCCCAAAGGAGTGGCCCCTAAGAGTTGTGACCTAGAAACCTAGTAAGGAGATGAGGAGAGCACAGCCATGAGAATAACCCTGAGTACATGGAATCACCTGAGATTTACCCTCCTGAAGAAAGCCACTCTGGCCTATGCCAGCATTCAGCAGTGGCACCATGTGGCAGTGAAGAGCAACGGCAGGGCCAGGGACAGTGGCAGCCAACAGACAGAACCAGGTGTTCTTACCTTTTGGAGGAGGTGTCCTTTGTTGAACTGTGTAAGCCCCTGGAGTTCTTAGATGGTTCTGGGAAGGAGAAAGAAAGGGACGCGGGGAGCCTTAAGAGGGTGATTTTGGACTTCTCTGGTTAAGCACACGGGTGCTAACCAAAAGGTCAGCTGTTCAAATCTACCAGCCGCTCCATGGAAGAAAGATGTGGCAGTCTGCTTCCATAAAGATTACAGGCTTGGAAACCCTATGGGGCAGTTCTACTGTGTCCTATAGGGTTGCTATGAGTCACAATCGACTTGACGGTGAGAGGTATTGAACTTCTGATCAAGTGGTGCATGGAGGCGGGGAAGGGGCAGGGGCTAAAGATTATTTTAATTTAATTGGAGAAATAAAGAGATTATGGAATGGTCTTACATTCCCTACTAAGTTTCAAGCTCCTTGAGAATAGAGAACATTTTCTTTCTTAGTGCCTTGGGCATAATGGGTGTTTAATTGAATAATTAAATATAAACATATTACTTTGCATATTCTTGAGGACTAAATAAATGAGACCACTGAAACCAGAGAGTTGAAACTACTGATTTAACTACATATCACCACAGGATATGCCCAAACATCGCTCACTTGTCCTTGAAAGTGACTGTTTTGCTTCTCCTTGGATGGACACCAAAAAAAAAAAAAAAGTTTTTAATCAAAATATTAGCAATACAAAATCAAAATACAAAGACAGTTTCCATGATCCTCTAGAATTTAACCTTTGTTGAATTCTATGATATTTGCTCAGGATATAACTTTCACCTTCTTAAGACCTTCTCTGCTAAGTCATCCTGACCTACTAACGGTACCAAAACAGTAACCAGTTCAATCTGACTCTGGTCACTGGCAGGACAAGTCCCCTGACTCTTGGCAGGTGCCATTCTTCATGTGCCCCAACTCAGACTCAACAGCATTCTCTTCCTCTTTATCAGAAACACAGATGCTTTCGGCTCAGGAATGAGCACTTCCACATCCTTTAAGAATGTTCATTTTCAGCCAGGATGGTATAGTTTTAGGTCAAAATCCTCACCCTTCCTCTGTACTGCATACACTTACATCTCCTTAACTGATGGCCTCAATCGCAAACAAAACTATTTTCAAGTAGATGAGAGAAGTGGGGCTTGAAATATAGAATATATTGTCATCTCCTCTTGCGTGATAAATAGCTGTTGTGGTCATTTATTGTTCCCATGGTCCAAAATCTAAAACTGCTTTACAGATGTTCTTTAGCCTAGCTTCCCAACATCTGTGCAGGGAAGGCAGGGTGCAGTGTTACCAGCTCCATTTTGCAGATGAGAATAGTTATGAGAGACCCAAGGGGCAGTGACTTGACATTTTTAGGACGTTGCGATTATATTTTATTAGCCTTTACTCATAACAGACTAGAGCAGCCAGCCAACAGCAAAAGTCAACGTCCAGCACAAGGTTATTCTATGAAGTCAGTAGGGGCTAGACACAGAACCCAAGTTTTGGGAACTTTCTACCTCAAGTTGCATTTACTATTTTCCTAAGTTAAAGACTTACACACAAAAACAAAAATGCATGTATATATATATATATACACCGAAATGAGAACACACAACACACAAATATTGTATATATTTATATAGTGCAACAAGGAGACCTGATAGCCCAGTGGTTAAGTGCTCAGCTGCTACCTGAAAGGTTAGCTGTTTGACCTCACCAGGTGTTCCATGGAAGAAAGATGTGGCAGTCTGCTCCCATAAAGATTACAGCCTTGGAAACCCTATGTGGCAGTTTTTACTCTGTCTTATAAGAGGTCACTGTGAGTTGGAATTGACTCCAAAGCAAAGAGTTTTTGTTTTTGTTTTATGCAACGCAACAGAGTAATTTGCTTTACCTTCACAAGGCAAAGCAGCTACCTCTGTCTCTTTGGTCTCCTTTATGGCAAGTAACCTCAATCCAGTAGGCCACCCAAAAGCTATGGTCCCTAAGTAAGGACTATTTGTCTTCTGGGCTCCTTAAAATCTAATGAATATAAAGTAGGACTGTACTCTTGCTGCCAGCTATTACAGTCTATCCAAATAGAATAAGAAAGAAATAAAAAGTAATATAACGTTATGTTGGGATTTCCATATCAACACTTCAGAGAGTTAGATGTTCTCTCAATTTTTTTCTAAATGAGGTCTATTACCTCGAGATGTTTCCTGAGGTGCTGTTATCTATTTGTCTATATGAGCACTGAGTACTTAAAAGGCTGGGTTTGGGTTGTACTGTACAGCTGGTTGAAAAACCACATTAACCTATGAAAACATCAAAGCTCCCTGGAAACACTTGAAAATATGCCCCATTTCTAACTGTTTCACGTCCCTCCTTGGTGGGGCTACTCAGTGCTCATAAAACATACCAACATGAGAAGTATTTCAAGAAAGGCATGGATACCTCCACACATCCTATATCACAAAGCCTCTCCAGGCCACAACAGCTCTCCAGAGCCAGCCAACACACTCCTATCCACAGATCAGAGGCAAAGGGCTCTGCTGCAGCCTTGAAAAAAATGCCCAAATACTTTATTACTCTCTTATTACTCTAAGTCATATCATTGATCTTCAACAGGACAATAATTTTAAATTCTTGATCTATGACATTGCTCTATAATTATTAGTTTGGATTTGGAATTGAAGAAGCTATTTATTTCCTCTTAAGTATATTGCCTGCAATTAGGATATGCTGCCACTGTGTGAGTAGCAGTTCCTACTATTACCCCATAATCTGAACAGTGGGGGCAGCAGCGGTTCAGTGGTAGAATTCTCACCTTCCATACCGGAGACCCAGGCTTGATTCCTAACCAGTGGTAGAGACTTGCTATGATGCTAAACAGGTTTTAGTGGAGCTTCCAGACTAAGACAAACTAGGAAGGAAGGCCTGTTCCTCTCCTTCTGAAAAATCGCCCAATGAAAACCCTGTTAATCACAACAGTCCAAGCCTACTGCACATGGAGCTGCCATGAGTTGGGGCAACTCTATGGCAGTCAACAACAATCTGAACAGCAGACTTCCTTAGGGTATGTTTCACCTAGAATGGCGATGTTAGCATACCCTTCTACTCAAATATCCTATTTTTAATCTACTACTCCACCTCTTCAAAGTAGCCACACTAAAGAATGTGATGTTTTAAAGATTTAAATGCAAAGTAGTTTATAAAGTGATAAACATGCAGTTGTAATTTGGCACCTTTTTCACTACTCTTTAATCAGCACTGGTGATTTAATCTAACCTGAATTTAGCCTTGGTTTTCATTAAAATATTTCTTCCTAACTCACCTAAAAACATCTCTTTATAAATAAATCTTTTACAGGAAAGAAATGTATCAAGCCTATTTGGCAATAAAGTGAATGTTCTCAACTGTCAAAGCTGTCCTCTGCCTCACCCACATTCACTCTTTACCCAGCATGGTTGTTAGGAAAGTTCTGGACTGTCTGACAGTCGAGACAAGCTTTGCTATCCCTGCCAGGGGAGCAGCCATCTCCTGCAGGTGAGAGAAGCCAAAAGTGATTACTTCCCCTGTATAAGACTCTGCACTCATTGTTTTACAATGAAAAGGAATATTTTTCTGCTTTCAGACTGAACAGGTTTTCCAAGAGAAGCCAACACTGGTTTCATCACTGGACCCTGAAGCAAACATTTCAGAAAAGTCCCCTCTTGTTCTGTGTTAGTTGCAAAACAAACACCAGAGGTCAATTGCTTCTTTCTCTGGCAACCTTAGTGCACAGA
This sequence comes from Elephas maximus indicus, assembly GCF_024166365.1. Taxonomy (NCBI): domain Eukaryota; kingdom Metazoa; phylum Chordata; class Mammalia; order Proboscidea; family Elephantidae; genus Elephas; species Elephas maximus. The sequence goes on from NC_064840.1 coordinate 48,142,630, forward strand.
TGCTCTTGGCCAGCGCTTACCCACAAGGCCTTCAGCTGAGGGAGCCTGTCTCCTGAAGTGCATCCTGTGAGGCATGCAGCATGTTGTAACTTTGCACAGGGAGGTTAAGAAGGTTTCCATGTTACTGTTAAGAAGGTTTCCATGTTACTTAAAAAGAATAAAAAAAAAAAAAAAGGCAGCTTAATGAACCTATCCTCCTGCTAAGGAGAAAGACTTTTTACTTCAGAGTTTTTAGGAACCCTATGTCAAGTTTATAATGGGAACCTAGGAATGTTCTACTGGGTCATCCCCAGGGAATACTCTATCCTCGCCACACCCTCAATCATCACACTAATTCACACCTTCAGTGCACTACCCTGGGAGACAGAGAGGGACACAAAAGGAACATTCTTGGCCATAAGTAAAAATATGGCCACCTGAAAACTCCAATTTTCATATGATACAAATTTATTTTGTTGAAACTTCCTAATGCATAAAATATTTAGCACCTTGGTCAGGAAGGTGAGGAAATATCTAAATGCCCTTGCCGTGTTGTCTGGTGTTTTGTTATAAAGCAAAGGTTGATTATGATCCTTGCTTTCGAGAGTTCCTTTGTATGAAAGAAATTAAAACTGAAAAACATAATACAGAAAAGAGGCGGAGCCAAGATGGCGGACTAGGCAGATGCTATCTCGGATCCCTCTTACAACAAAGACACGGAAAAACAAGTGAATCGATCACATACATAGCAATCTACGAACCCTGGACAACAAACACAGATTTGGAGACGGAGAACGAACTAATACGGGGAGGCAGAGATTGTTTTCGGAGCCTGAAGCCAGCGTACCAGTCAGGTACGGCACAAGCACAGAGAGCTGCTCCACCCCCCTGAACTAACCCCGGGAAGGGGACCAGCCGGTTCCGCGGGCGGCGTGGGACGCAGCCAGTAGGAGAAGTCCCCGGGAGGCAGTGACTGGTCTTGGAACGGGGAGAGCAGCGTCCCAGCCGGGGAACCGTCCCGCCGGGATTTGGACTGGACGCAGGTACGGCATAAACACGGAGAGCTGCTCCACCCCCCTGAACTAACCCCGGGAGGGGGCCCAGCTGGTTCGGCGCAGCCGGTAGGAGAAGTCCCCGGGAGGCAGTGACTGGTATTGGAGCGGGGAGAACAGCGTCCCAGCCGGGACACTCAGTCACGGCACAAGCACGGGGAGCTGCTCCACCCACCTGAACTGACCCCGGGAGGGGGCCCAGCCGGTTCTCGGGGGTGGCACGGCAACACGGCTGGAGGGACGAGAAGTCCCCGGGAGGCAGCGACTGATTTTGGAGTCGAGAGTGCACCGTCCCAGCAGGGGAGCCTTGATGCTGGGCGTGGGGCTAGAAGTGGAGGATCTGACCGTGACTCCAGTGGGCCAGACCCCCCGGGGGCAATCTCCACACAGCCAGCACACATACGCGACGCACCCCGTGGGAATCTCAGATATAATAGTCATTCCAAGCAAGACAAGCAACTCTGGCTATATTCTGAGGTGTTACTCTCCTATCTCTCTGTTCCCTCCCTCACCCTCCCCAGGTGGCTTCATTAACATCTGAATAGCCTGAGCCAGAGGGAGAACTCTGATAGCCATCTGACTGCATTTTTTTTTTAGCGGATTTTCTGGAAAAACTAGTTTCCCAGTGATGGCTCGGAGACACCAATCCATATCAAAGCACTTAAAGAAGCAGACCACGACAGCTTCTCCAACCCCCCAAACAAAAGAATCAAAATCTTTCCCAAATGAAGATACAATCTTGGAATTATCAGATACAGAATATAAAAAACTAATTTACAGAATGCTTCAAGACATCACAAACAAAATAAGGCAAACTGCAGAAAAAGCCAAGGAACACACTGATAAAACTGTTGAAGATCTCAAAAAGATTATTCAAGAACATAGTGGAAAAATTAATAAGTTGCAAGAATCCATAGAGAGACAGCATGTAGAAATCCAATAGATTAACAATAAAATTACAGAATTAGACAACGCAATAGGAAGTCAGAGGAGCAGACTCGAGCAATTAGAATGCAGACTGGGACATCTGGAGGACCAGGGAATCAACACCAACATAGCTGAAAAAAATCAGATAAAAGAATTTAAAAAAATGAAGAAACCCTAAGAATCATGTGGCACTCTATCAAGAAGGATAACCTGTGGGTGATTGGAGTCCCAGAACAGGGAGGAGGGACAGAAAACACAGAGAAAATAGTTGAAGAACTCCTGACACAAAACTTCCCTGACATCATGAAAGACGAAAGGATATCTATCCAAGATGCTCATCGAACCCCATTTAAGATTGATCCAAAAAGAAAAACACCAAGACATATTATCATCAAACTTGCCAAAACCAAAGATAAACAGAAAATTTTAAAAGCAGCCAGGGAGAAAAGAAAGGTTTCCTTCAAGGGAGAATCAATAAGAATAAGTTCAGACTACTCAGCAGAAACCATGCAGGCAAGAAGGGAATGGGACGACATATACAGAACACTGAAGGAGAAAAACTGCCAGCCAAGGATCATATATCCAGCAAAACTCTCTCTGAAATATGAAGGTGAAATTAAGATATTTACAGATAAACACAAGTTTAGAGAATTTGCAAAAACCAAACCAAAGCTACAAGAAATACTAAAGGATATTGTTTGGTGAGAGAACCAATAATATCAGATATCAGCACAACACAAGGTCACAAAACAGAACATCCTGATATCAACTCAAATAGGGAAATCACAAAAACAAACAAATTAAGATTAATTAAAAAAAAAATACATATAACAGGGAATCATGGAAGTCAATAGGTAAAAGATCACAATAATCAAAAAGAGGGACTAAATACAGGAGGCATTGAACTGCCAGATGGAGAGTGATACAAGGCGATATAGAACAATACAAGTTAGGTTTTTACTTAGAAAAATAGGGGTAAATGATAAGGTAACCACAAAAAGGTATAACAACTCTATAACTCAAGATAAAAGCCAAGAAAAACGTAATGACTCAACTAACATAAAGTCAAACACTATGAAATGAGGACCTCACAATTTACTAAGAAAAACGCCTCAGCACAAAAAAGTATGTGGAAAAATGAAATTGTCAACAACACACATTAAGAGGCATCAAAATGACAGCACTAAAAACTTATTTATCTATAATTACGCTGAATGTAAATGGACTAAATGCACCAATAAAGAGACAGAGAGTCACAGACTGGATAAAGAAACACGATCCATCTATATGCTGCCTACAAGAGACACACCTTAGACTTAGAGACACAAACAAACTAAAACTCAAAGGATGGAAAAAAATATATCAAGCAAACAATAAGCAAAAAAGAAGAGGAGTAGCAATATTAATTTCTGACAAAATAGACTTTAGACTTAAATCCACCACAAAGGATAAAGAAGGACACTATATAATGATAAAAGGGACAATTGATCAGGAAGACATAACCATATTAAATATTTATGCACCCAATGACAGGGCTGCAAGATACATAAATCATATTTTAACAGAATTGAAAAGCGAGATAGATACCTCCACAATTATAGTAGGAGACTTCAACACACCACTTTCGGAGAAGGACAGGACATCCAGTAAGAAGCTCAATAGAGACACGGAAGATCTAATTACAACAATCAACCAACTTGACCTCATTGACTTATACAGAACTCTCCACCCAACTGCTGCAAAATATACTTTTTTTTCAAGTGCACATGGAACATTCTCTAGAATAGACCACATATTAGGTCATAAAACAAACCTTTGCAGAGTCCAAAACATGGAAATATTACAAAGCATCTTCTCAGACCACAAGGCAATAAAACTAGAGATCAATAACAGAAAAACTAGGGAAAAGAAATCAAATACTTGGAAAATGAACAATACCCTCCTGAAAAAAGACTGGGTTATAGAAGACATCAAGGAGGGAATAAGGAAATTCATAGAAAGCAACGAGAATGAAAATACTTCCTATCAAAACCTCTGGGACACAGCAAAAGCAGTGCTCAGAGGCCAATTTATATCAATAAATGCACACATACAAAAAGAAGAAAGAGCCAAAATCAGAGAACTGTCCCTACAACTTGAACAAATAGAAAGTGAGCAACAAAAGAATCCATCAGGCACCAGAAGAAAACAAATAATAAAAATTAGAGCTGAACTAAATGAATTAGAGAACAGAAAAACAATCGAAAGAATTAACAAAGCCAAAAGCTGGTTCTTTGAAAAAATTAACAAAATTGATAAACCATTGGCTAGACTGACTAAAGAAATACAGGAAAGGAAACAAATAACCCGAATAAGAAATGAGAAGGACCACATCACAACAGAACCAAATGAAATTAAAAGAATCATTTCAGATTATTATGAAAAATTGTACTCTAACAAATTTGAAAACCTAGAAGAAATGGATGAATTCCTGGAAAAAACACTACCTACCTAAACTAACACATTCAGAAGTAGAACAACTAAATAGACCCATAACAAAAAAGAGATTGAAACGGTAATCAAAAAACTCCCAACAAAATAAAGCCCTGGCCCGGACGGCTTCACTGCAGAGTTCTACCAGACTTTCAGAGAAGAGTTAACACCACTACTTCTGAAGGTATTCCAAAGCATAGAAAATGACGGAATACTACCCAACTCATTCTATGAAGCCACCATCTCCCTGATACCAAAACCAGGTAAAGACATCACAAAAAAAGAAAATTATAGACCTATATCCCTCATGAACATAGATGCAAAAATCCTCAACAAAATTCTAGCCAATAGAATCCAACAACACATCAAAAAAATAATTCACCATGATCAAGTGGGATTTATACCAGGTATGCAAGGCTGGTTTAATATCAGAAAAACCATTAATGTAATCCATCACATAAATAAAACAAAAGACAAAAACCACATGATCTTATCAATTGATGCAGAAAAGGCATTTGACAAAGTCCAACACCCATTTATGATAAAAACTCTTACCAAAATAGGAATTGAAGGAAAATTCCTCAACATAATAAAGGGCATCTATGCAAAGACAACAGCCAATATCACTCTAAATGGAGAGAACCTGAAAGCATTTCCCTTGAGAACGGGAACCAGACAAGGATGCCCTTTATCACCGCTCTTATTCAACATCGTGCTGGAAGTCCTAGCCAGGGCAATTAGGCTAGACAAAGAAATAAAAGGTATCCGGATTGGCAAGGAAGAAGTAAAGTTATCACTATTTGCAGATGACATGATTATATACACAGAAAACCCTAAGGAATCCTCCAGAAAACTACTGAAACTAATAGAAGAGTTTGGCAGAGTCTCAGATTATAAAATAAACATACAAAAATCACTTGGATTCCTCTACATCAACAAAAAGAACATCGAAGAGGAAATAACCAAATCAATACCATTCACAGTAGCCCCCAAGAAGATAAGATACTTAGGAATAAATCTTACCAAGGATGTAAAAGACCTATACAAAGAAAACTACAAAGCTCTACTACAAGAAATTCAAAAGGACATACTTAAGTGGAAAAACATACCTTGCTCATGGATAGGAAGACTTAACATAATAAAAATGTCTATTCTACCAAAAGCCATCTATACATTTAACGCACTTCTGATCCAAATTCCAATGTCATATTTTAAGGGGATAGAGAAACAAATCACCAATTTCATATGGAAGGGAAAGAAGCCCCGGATAAGCAAAGCACCACTGAAAAAGAAGAAGAAAGTGGGAGGCCTCACTCTACCTGATTTCAGAACCTATTATACAGCCACAGTAGTCAAAACAGCCTGGTACTGGTACAACAACAGGCACATGGACCAATGGAACAGAATTGAGAACCCAGACATAGATCCATCCACGTATGAGCAGCTGATATTTGACAAAGGACCAGTGTCAATTAATTGGGGAAAAGATAGCCTTTTTAACAAATGGTGCTGGCATAATTGGATATCCATTTGCAAAAAAATGAAACAGGACCCATACCTTACACCATGCACAAAAACTAACTCCAAGTGGATCAAAGACCTAAACATAAAGACTAAAACGATAAAGATCATGGAAGAAAAAATAGGGACAACCTTAGGAGCCCTAATACAAGGCATAAACAGAATACAAAACATTACCAAAAATGATGAAGAGAAACCCGATAACTGGGAGCTCCTAAAAATCAAACACCTATGCTCATCTAAAGACTTCACCAAAAGAGTAAAAAGACCACCTACAGACTGGGAAAGAATTTTCAGCTATGACATCTCCGACCAGCGCCTGATCTCTAAAATCTACATGATTCTGTCAAAACTCAACCAGAAAAAGACAAACAACCCAATCAAAAAGTGGGCAAAGGATATGAACACACATTTCTCTAAAGAAGATATTCAGGCAGCCAACAGATACATGAGAAAATGCTCTCGATCATTAGCCATTAGAGAAATGCAAATTAAAACTACGATGAGATTCCATCTCACACCAGCAAGGCTGGCATTAATCCAAAAAACACAAAATAATAAATGTTGGAGAGGCTGCGGAGAGATTGGAACTCTCATACACTGCTGGTGGGAATGTAAAATGGTACAACCACTTTGGAAATCTATCTGGCGTTATCTTAAACAGTTAGAAATAGAACTACTATACAACCCAGAAATCCCACTCCTCGGAATATACCCTAGAAATACAAGAGCTTTCACACAAACAGATATATGCACACCCATGTTTATTGCAGCTCTGTTTACAATAGCAAAAAGTTGGAAGCAACCAAGGTGTCCATCAACGGATGAATGGGTAAATAAATTGTGGTATATTCACACAATGGAATACTACTCATCGATAAAGAACAGTGACGAATCTGTGAAACATTTCATAACATGGAGGAACCTGGAAGGCATTATGCTGAGCGAAATTAGTCAGAGGCAAAAGGACCACTATTATAAGATCTTGAGAAATAGTATAAACTGAGAAGAACACATACTTTTGTGGTTATGAGGGGGGGAGGGAGGGAGGGTGGGAGAGGGTTTTTTATTGATTAATCAGTAGATAAGAACTGCTTTAGGTGAACGGAAAGACAACACTCAATACTTGGAAGGTCAGCTCAATTGAACTGGACCAAAAGCAAAGCAGTTTCCGGGGTAAAATGAATGCTTCAAAGGTCAGCAGAGCAAGGGCGGGGGTCTGGGGAACATGGTTTGCGGGGACTTCTAAGTCAATTGGCAAAATAATTCTATTATGAAATCATTCTGCATCCCACTTTGAAATGTGGCGTCTGGGGTCTTAAATGCTAACAAGCAGCCATCTAAGATGCATCAATTGGTCTCAACCCACCTGGAGCAAAGGAAAATAAAGAACACCAAGGCCACACGACAACTAAGAGCCCAAGAGACAGAAAGGGCCACATGAACCAGAGACCTACATCATCCTGAGACCAGAAGAACTAGTTGGTGCCCGGCCACAATAGATGACTGCCCTGACAGGGAGCACAGCAGAGGACCCCTGAGGGAGCAGGAGATCAGTGGGATACAGACCCCAAATTCTCATAAAAAGACCAAACTTAATGGTCTGACTGAGACTAGAGGAATCCCGGCGGCCATGGTCCCCAGACCTTCTGTTGGCACAGGACAGGAACCATCCCCGAAGAAACTCATCAGACATGAAAGGGACTGGTCAGCGGGTGGGAGAGAGACGCTGATGAAGAGTGAGCTCATTATATCAGGTGGATACTTAAGATTGTGTTACCAACTCTTGTCTGGAGGGGGGATGGGAGGATAGAGAGAGAGGGAAGCCGGCAAAATTGTCACGAAAGGAGAGACTGAAAGGGCTGACTCAAGAGGGGGAGAGCAAGTGGGAGTAGGGAGTGAGATGTATGTAAACTTATATGTGACAGACTGATCGGATTTGTAAACGTTCACTTGAAGCTTAATAAAAGTTAATTAAAAAAAAAAAAACATAATACAGCTTCCTAGACTCCTGTGATAAAAATGCTGATTTGAATCTGTCTGAAAAATTGTTAAACTTAAGAGTAGAAAATATTCCCCTCTAATGGGAAAAGACAAAGCCTCCAATTCTCTTTCCGCTGTACTTTACATTTGCCTGGCTGGGTAGAAAACTGGAGACAAATAAAGGTGGCCATGCAGAGCTGGACATTGACTTCAGGAGTCAGCGGTAGGAGATTTGACTTTTCTCAAAGGGAAAAACTGTCTCACAGAACAAGGTCAGAGTCTCCCTGAAGGACCTAGGCATTTGCCCAGTGGGCTAACAATGTCCTACACTGAAGGTGTGGCCCTATAGATAAGCTAGGGCCAGAAATGACAGGAGAGAAGATGAAAGCAGCGTGGGAGAGGGACACAGAGAAAACCAAGAGGAGCACTAGACTAATCCTAAAACTCAAAGATTCACACAAGGAAGTCCACAGTTCACAACAGATCAGGGAAGGTCTCACAGTTGGAAAAACTTACCTAATTTACACACTTCTCACCAAAGAGCAATCACTTCAGTGTGAAAACCAAAATCAAACTAGTTGCTGTCGAGTGGATCCTGACTCATGACAACCCCATGTTGACTTTTGAAACCAGATTGCCAGGACCTTTTGTCTGAGATGCCTCTGGGTGGACTCAAACCCCAACTTTTTGGTTAGTAGCCAAGTATTTAACAGTTTGCATCATTCAGGGACTCCTTGTTCAAGTGTACAAGTCTGCAAAACAAAAGCAAACGGACTCCTTGAGTCTTCTTTCCCTCATTTATGTGAGGGAAGGCAAAACATTCCTAAATGCAGCTTACCTCCTCTGTTCCAAATCTTTTTGCTTTCTCACTCCTCCTTCTGTCTCCTTTTTCCTCTCTTCTTCCAGCTTCCCTCTAAGACTTAAGGGTCAGAGAGTACGAGAACGTTCTGATAAAGTTTGGCAAGAAAACCTTTCCAATTTCTGGTCCTGGCCAGGAAGCCTGAAGAATTTTTGAGACATTAAGTAATTAACCTCTCACCACCTCTGAGTGTGAAGGAGACACGTGCTCCTGTTATCTCCCATTTTATAGCCGGCACAACAGAGGCAAGCCAAAGTTTAGAGACTTCCCTGAAGTAACAGAGTCAATAAACAAGCAAGAAACACACACTCCTTTCTGCACGCACTACTCACTTCCAATAGGCTCATTTATTGTCAAACGTTTGCTTGCTTTGTTTAGTTTTAATCCCCACGCCATTAACATAGGAGCCTGGAATATGTTGGCCTCTTAACAGCTCACAGAACCACAATCATTTAGGATGGAAAGCAAACACCATCTTATTTCTATCAGGGGAGACGGCAGGTCAGGGGAGAGGAAAGCCAGAGTCTCGAAGTGGCCAGCGGGCAGGCTGAAAGCACTGATGCTCCTACCAGGACCTGGGCCTTAATTTGGACCTCTGGTCTGAGACATTCTGACTCACCTTTGCATTATCATCTAGATCATCTCCTGGTACCAGTGACGGAAGGATTATTCCCATCCCAATGCCTTGAGGGCCTTTGAGCAAACTCCGTGTCAGCTTCTTCTAAAATCTCTGTCTCCTACGACCCAAATTCTGACCAAAGCTAATGCTTATTTAGGAAAAAAATAATGCAATAAAAAAAAAAAAAAAAAAAAAACCAGGACTTGAAGATAGGCAGATCTGACCTTAAATGCCTACTCCACCACTCACTGGCTGTACAACTCGGGGGCAAATCAGTGAACCTCTCAAAGACTCACTTCCTTATCTGTTTTAAGAAGATGATAGTGCCTAACAGAGAGGATTGCTCTAGGAATTAACCTCTGGAAAGTAGATGCATAGCAACTGGCATTATATAGGGACACAGAGTTCCCTTCTATTTTCCATGTTTATTTGGATGATCAAGGTACAAAGTTAATGATCTTCATCCATGTCCCTGTTAGTTTATCCTGTAGGTATTATTAACAGCTGAGAGCCAGTATCCTACAAAAATAAAATCACAAAAAAGAAATGGAGGAATGGAGGGAGGAAAGCTGGCTGCCTACCAGTACAGCCTCTACCAGCACCCGTACCCATTGCGGTTGAGTCGATTCCCATAGCAACCTATAGGACAGAGGAGAGCTGCTCCATAGGGTTTCCAAGGCTGTAATCTTTATGGAAGGAGATTGCCACTTCTTTCTCCAGAGGAGAAGCTGATGGGTTCAAACTGGCCAACCTTCTGTTTAGCAGCCGAGTGCTTAACCACTGCACTACCAGGGCTCCTTTCTAGCAGCACAGTAAGCTAGACATATGTATGAAGTCAGAGTATCTAGACTGAAATCTTGTTCCTTAACATATGCTACTTTGGTGACCTTAAGCAAGTTACCGAACCTCTCTTCAGCTTCCTTATCTTTGAAATGAATTTGTAATAATAATGCCCACTTATAAGATTATTTTGAGTATTAAATGTAATAACAGACATGAAAGTGTCTAGCACAGTACCTGGCACTTGACAAGTGAAAAAAACTGTTGATTGAATTTAAATGTCAATTCTAAGATTATTCACGTAAGCCCTCCCAGGGAGGATAACTCAGTTTCCTCATCCAAAATAATCAATAGAGCCTTGCTAGCTCAGAGTGTGTAGTGTGGAATGTCCTAGAGGAGCACAAAAGCTTCACTGTATACTTGAGATATTAAGTTGTTCTTATTAAAATAAGCTCAACAGACTGCAGGGGGACAGAATCAAATCCAATCAATCCACAGCATGGCAAGCAGCAATCAGTCTGCTCCTCAGCAAGAAACTATAAATAATTCAACAAGTTGGAGATGCTAAGACTCTTCCAATTTTTCTTCTTATGAAGATGAATCCTGCTCATATTTCCCGAAACCATAAATGGAATATAATTTCACAAGGTGAGAGGGAAACGGAGCACGCTAGAAATGCAAGGAGCCTTAGGACGGTTTTTTCCCTGACTGACACCAGTCGTTAGTGATCTTCTAGATTTGAATTCCTTTATCATTGAGTTTGCAACCTGTACTGCTAAATGGATTATCAAACATCTTGGAATAAGTTTCTTTTCAGCTTGAAATCATTCTCTTAACAATCAGAGTTACCATTTAGCGAGCACTTACTCTGTGCCAGACATTGTTCTATCATTACATCCTCACAACTGTTCTCTAAGTTGCTGTCTGCCATTGAGGCAATTCCAACACATAGGGACCCGATATGACAGAGTAGAACTGTCCCATAGGGTTTCCTAGGCTGTGATCTTTACAGGAGCAGATCACCAGGGCTTCTCTCCTGCAGAGCAGCTATTGGGTTCACTTAGCAGCCAAGTGATCAACCACTGCAGCACCACGGCTTCTTTTTCTCAAAGTAGGCACTATTATTACCCCATCTCACAGGTAAGAACTGAGGCCCAGAGTGGTTAAGTAACTTGCCCGGTGACACATTGCTAATAGATGGCACAGCTAAGATTTGAACCCAGTCTGATTGCAGAGTACATGCTACTCTTCCCCATTTTATGGTGTGCAGTTCAAGAGTGCAAGCTTCTTGAGCACCAAATATCCATCTTCCACCAAATTTGCTTCCCCATACTTCCAAGAATAGGACTCAGAGAGTTAAAAGATGCTGAAGACATGAGATTATGTGGGCAGCTCCTGTTTGGAGGGGGGATGAGAGGGCAGAAGGGGACAAAAGCTGGCTGAATGGACACGGGAATACAGGGTGGAGAGAAGGAGTGTGCTGTCTCATTAAGGGGAAAGCATCTAGGAGTATATAGCAAAATGTATATAAATCTTTGTTTGAGAGGCTGACTTGTAAAATTTCACTTAAAGCAAATAAAATTTTAAAAAGTTAAAAAAAAAGATGCTGAAGAAATGTCTGATAAATTGAATTCAGCAAAGGTATTTTTTTTTTTTTATTCACAGACCTCCATTACAAGACTTCAGCATGCATACTTTACCCTCTATGTTTGCTGCATACAACTGAGCTGTGAACTGCACGACCCCAGGGTGCACCCTCCACAAAGAACACAATATGAAGGTGCTCCCTGGAACTAAGCAGTGTGGTGGGCCTGCTACCTTCCCTCCTGCCATTCCAAATCTAAACCATTTCCCAAGCTGTTTGCATGAGCTCCAGTCCAGATTCAACCCCTCTGCCAAACAGTAACATTTAGACTACTGGAAGTAAGCAGAGATGCTGTATATACCTTTCATGTCTCAATGCTTTGCACAAAGAAGATGCTCAATGAATACTTACTATGTAAAAGCAAAAAGGAAACAAAACACTTGCGGTTGTGTAGGTCCCAACTCATGGTGACCCCATGCATGTCAGAGTACAACTGTGCTCCACAAAGTTTTCAATGGCTGATTTTTTTGGAAGTAAATTGCAAAGCCTTTTTTCTGAAGTGCTTCTGGGCAGACTTGAGCCTCCAAATTTTCAGTTAGCAGCTGAGCTCATTTACCATTTGTACCACCCAGAGACTCCAAAAAGGAAAAAGGAAGTACTATCTATTTCTCATTTTCTATATCAGAAAATTAGTTTGGAGTACGATGGGGAGTGTTTACAGCCTTGAATGCTTTCACCTATGATCAAAAATAAACTCTGTGTTAATCAAGAAGACTTGATTATGGATCTATTTTTATTCATATCAAATTTATCTAAGTAAGTCCTAATGCTTGGTACTAGTAGATGCTTTAACGGAGAGTTTGAAATCAAGATCACAGCTATATAACCTATAGTGGTCTTGTTGTGGCTTGCTAGGCATGATCAAGAAGCCGGGACACAGGAAAGGCAGGCTCAGGTGGCCAAGATCATGTTACACCGTGACCAAAACCTTCTTGGTATAACTAGAGTACTCATGACTCCCACAAATATCAACTTAGCTCTGTGGCACTATAGATGAAAAGATTTTAGGCAGTACTTGAGAACATTTTGGAAACCCTGGTGGCATAGTGATTAAGAGGTCAGCTGCTAACCAAAAGGTCAGCAGTTCGAATTCATCAGGCATTCTTTGTAAATCCTGTGGGGCAGTTCTACTCAGTCCTACAGTGTGGCTGGCTATGAGTCAAAATTGACTCAACGGCAACCAGTTTGGGTATTTTTGTTGTTGTTGTTGAGAACATTTTAAAAACACAAATTCACATGGTAAGAAAATTATCATCTTGTTAATTACCTTTTAATCCTTCTGATTATCAAAGGGAAAGTCTTCCTTTACATCCTCTCCATCATTTATTGTTGTTGTTATTATGCTCCATTGAATCAACTCCTACTTATGAAGACCTTATGTACAACAGAATGTCCTTCCCAGTTATTACGTTCTTTGACTCAATGTTCTTCAATGAGTACATTACGAAAATTTCCAGTGTGGTACTATGAGGATACAATTTAAAACAGACAATATATTTGCTTCAAGATGCTCTTCTTTCTGTAACCAACCTTCCCCCCAACACACACATACACACACACACACACACAACTATATTTAGAATTATAATCATTCAACTGTGAATATAATTACTGGCAAATGTAGCTTATAAATAAGTGCTAACGGGGTCAAATTCCCCATGAACATTCAAGAATGTGCCTGGTGGGTGGTGGAGGAGAGCCACTTTTCCAGGAATTACCCACCAGTCCACACCTCCATAGCCTTTCAAACACCGGCAGTACCTTCCTACTTAACCCTAAAAGACCCACATTCCTTCAACTGGAATTTGCCCAGTGTTTTGGCAAAAGTACTTCAATTTGTAATGTTGGGCACTGCATACAGCACATAACATCACAACTCCTCTCTCTTGGGAAATAAACCAGAAAGGCAAAGCATGGATTTTTGTCTTGGTAAATTGAGGTTCAGATATTGCTTTTCTGAGACTCATCTGGCAAAACTCTTCTCTGTCTATTGCCCACTGGAAGGCAACTGCATTGTCATCAGGTGTTCAAATGGCAAAGTGAAAAGGAAGCAGCATAAAAATAAACTACTGCAAGTATTTCCTGAGCATATATGAGCATTGTGTACAGAAGAGCAAAAAGTAGTTCCTGGTCTCAAGAAGCTTGTAATCCAATCTAGCTAAAGAGTAAAGGCTAATAGAGAGAAAAGAGTATATAATTGGGCTCACAATCAACTAATTTCCATTTAAGACGGCTTTCAATTTCACTAAGGTCCCTGGGTGGCACAAACAGTTAAGCATTCAACTACTAACTGAAAGGTTGGTACCCACCCGCAGGTGCTTTGAGAACAAGTGTACACTTCCGAGCACACAGGATTATCAGGGAGGAGTGAGAGCGGTGGGAGAGGAGACCAAAGAGGTAAGTGGAGGGTCAATCCTGAAAGACCTTAAACGCCATGGTAAAGAATGTGGACTTTATCTGGAGAGCAAAAAAAACCCAAACCTGTTGCTCTCAAGTCCATTCTTACTCATAATGACCCTATAGCACGGAGTAGAGCCGCCCCAAGGAGCAGCAGGTGGATTCGAACTGGCGACCTTTTGGTTAGCAGATGAGCTCTTAACCACAGCACCACCGGAGCTGTTGAAATGTTTCAGTAAGAAATGAGTTGATTAGATTTGTGTTTTGGAAAGATGACTGTGCCTGAGGTGCGAGAAGGGATTGAGGGTGGGGCATTGAACCTGAAACCAACACCAGACCGGTTGCCCGCAGTCAGTTCTGACTCATGGTGGACCCCGTGTGTTTTAGCACTTAGCACACAGGGTTTTCAGTGGTTGTGACCTTTCTGCAGTAGATCACCAGGTCTTTCTTCCAAGGCACCACTGGGTGAATTTGAACTGCCAACCTTTCAGTTAGTAGCCAAACACGTAACTATTTGTGCCACCCAAGGACTCATATTCAACACACAGAGGGTTAAGTAATGGTGAATAAATAAGTAAATATATTAATGAATAAAATTAATAAATGAACGACTTTCTTAATGAAGGAATAACGAAATGAATTATAAGCATTTTTCTAAAAAGTGTAACTAGCTCCCTTTATCAACACCCTCAAGCATATGGTAATGGTGAGTGTGTGTGTGTGTGTGTGTGAGAGAGAGAGAGAGAGATGGAAGGGTTATAGACAGGTCGCAAATAACCAGCACATTTCTATGTCCCAAGTCACTTCTTAAATCCTCCACCGCTACCTTCACCTGGATATTTTGTTATTGTTTTTAAGAGGTCCAGGAATCTAGAAAAAATGTTTTCCAGTTGCTTTTGAACATTATGTAAGATCCATGCATTTTTTTTCCCACAATTCTCACCTTAAAACCGTAAGAAATACACTCTTTTCTACCAAAAGCATATCCAGGACTGAGTAGACTGACAGTTACTTCAAAGCAAATCTCAAAAACATTTTTCAGATGTGATAGGTTCTGAGCTTTATCCTTTTCTCAAATGCTGTGGATTACCCTAGAATTTTTTATTTGGTTTGCAATTCTGTGGGCTAGAAGTCCTGATTAATAGGGGACACAGAGCCCTGTTTTGAAAAATTCAATACATTATGCTCTAGTCTAATATATCCTCAGCAACTATTTTGCAAACCCCACACTGTAGCATTCACATTTACTCTCTCCTCTGGGGGTTGAGGGGCCGGGGAAAGGAGAAGTGTAGAGAAAGAAACCAGCTTCTTGGCAGCTTCTCAACAATAGCTCCAGCTCCCTAACCCCTCCAAAAAGAAAATCTTTTACATAGTTGCTCTAACCAAGAAAGTATGCATAGCTTCCTGACAGATTGGATAATGTGGAGATTTGAGAAAATTGTGCAATTCTCATTTTCATCTCACCCCCCAAATGCTTGGGGTGTAAGTATAAGTTTCCACCACACGTAATAGAAGCTTCAGTTTCTTAAACTGAAGAGTGGGAAAGAGGAGCAGTAGGTGAGCAAAGGCACTTCTTGAGCAAAGGATGACATCAAAATGATGCGCATACTTGCTTGGAAGCTGCCCTTTCGGACAGCGCTCAGTGTGAGTCCGGTCCCTCTAAGCAGCAGCAGCAGCTGACCCAGCTTCATTTAGATTGGATATTAGTGGACAACGCAAGGAAACCTTCCAACTTGTAAGCTGGAGAAGCAGAAGGAACCTGAATCCCAGCTCACAGTTGCCAAGAAACTCTATATGATGCAGGTGCAAATCATTTTTTCCTCCCTTTTAAATTCAGACTCATTAAAATATGTATTTTGCAAGGGGATTAAATTCAAACATCTGGGAAAGGGAAAAAAATCCACAACTCTGAAATATTTTTTAACTTGGTTTCAGATTTTGATTGTTTCACTGAAGTCAGGGGTAAGAGGCTGCTGGCCGGTGGGATGAGGGGAAGGGGCAAGGAGAGGAGAGTTAGAAAATTACTTCGAAGGGCCCCAGACTTCATCAGCAGCCATAATTGTGGGAAAGTAACCCAAAGATGCCAAACAACAGGAAATTACCAGAAGAATCTGTCAGCGCAATCAGCTGCTATTTTCATTGTTCTTTGGCAAATTTATATACAGTCGGGAACACCTGGGCTGGCCTGAAGCCCAGGTTTGACTAATTGCCAGGGGAGAGGAGTCGTCATTTGTCTTCGGAGGGATTTCCTCCATTCGCTCCTCAAAACATGTGGTTTCACTTTTCCCCTCTCTCTGCAGGAAATGGCAGGACAGTGAGACGCAAAATAAATGAGTTCACTTCCAAGAGGTTGCCTCCTAAGAGGCCACTCCAAAAATAACTGTCTTGTGAGAGGTTGTTAATAACCAAGATTCTATATACTGTCCTCAGAAAACAACATTTCAAAGGCACAATGATTTCCACCCCCACCCCCTTTCCTTCCAAACACAGTGCACATTAAAAATAAAAGCCATTGGAGACAAAAGAAGTAATCAAAGTTCTCAGTCTTTTGGAGGTAGGGAATGTCCCTCCTCTCACTGCCTTTCAAAGCCCCTCTCCTTAGAGTATAACCTTACCCCAAATCCTCTTCTCTGACAAGTGAAAGGTGAAATCGGAACAGTAAGAGATGTCAGAGCCTGGTCTCCCTAGCTCTTCCTTGCTGCCCGTCATTGACTTCCCGCTCTTAATCCCAACCTTTGAATGTCCCCGTGGGAAACAAGTGAGGTTCCTTGAAGGCGTGGATTGAGTCCTGCTCATCTTTGTTGTCTATGACTGGCACATACCTGGTCCTGGTCTGTTGAACAGAGAACCAAGGAGTCTGCACAAATCACCTGCTCTGTGGCTTGCTGCCCAGGAGGGAGTGTAAATATTTTCAGATTTCTCTGAACTTCAAGAGATCACTTTTTTACAAAAACCACCTGCCAGAGTGGCAGCCTTCTCCCCACATTTTTATAGCTTAACATGCCACTACACACACACATACACACACACACACACCCTTCTATCTCATGCCCCTCTCACTGTTTAAGCACAACTCTAGCCAAGATATCTTACTTGGGTAGCAAAGTCATGTTTCATATTCCTTCTTGAAGCCCATAGAGCTTTCTAACTTAATTGCCTAGTATTTTAAATGTGCTGATTGGGAAATGTCACAGTGACAGCATGTTTCGTATTGAAATGTACATCCGCCTTTGGTATATTTTCACCTGCATTGTGTTCAACCTCTCTAGTGATTTAGGGGTTTTGGCATCACGACAGCAAAGAATCAACTGCTTTTTCTTTCTTCCCTTCTTTCTTTTGAAAGCATTTAGAGCACACAGCAGATCATTACTACCCTAGGTAAAGCCAGCAACATTTGGGTTTGATTTGGTTTCAGTTGCAGACCCCTTTCTCAAAGTTGAGTTGCACTGTAATTCTAAACTGACCCACCTTCCCCCTAGCAAAGGTGAAAAAATGTTATGGAGCGTTTTACAACCCAAAGCCCATCATTTATGCTGAAACACTGGGAGAGCTCAGACTTGGCTTATTTTCGCTAAATCAGAGATGTTTTGACATGTTTATTTGTTTAATTTGTTTATTTTGACTAGCTCTGATTATAATTGGCAGCAGTGTGTAGAATTAACATTAGACAGTGTCTTAGACTTGTCTGTTACAATAATGCAAAAAGAATGTGAAGAGAAATCTGCCTGCTACATCACGATAGCAAGCCGGCAGAAAACTACGGGAGGTTTCTTTCACAAAAAGAAATGCAACCCCAAGTTTAAATTTTGTTAGAAATTTACACTGAGCATTGGGCCAATTATTCTGAAACACTGATATTTGTTTCATTCAATAAATCTTCCCCTCTGCTAATACGCTTGTGCAATGGTTACTGAAAGTGGGATTTTAGAAATATAACCTTTGGAATTTGTTTTTGGAGTTTTTTTTTATTGTTCCGTGGGTTTTTTAAAAACAAAAGCTCAACAACTAGCCAATTACATTGTGATACTGTTGGAATAATCACATAGTATGTAAAGCAGTCGTACGATTGAAGATGTGCTTTCAAAATTCTTTGTCTAAAAATCCCTGAATGATGAGATTTACACCCCAAAGACGGAAGTTTATCTGAATGAGCCAATTTCCCCTGCCTCTGTGTGCCATAATAATGGTCATATCATGTTAATATTTACAGGGTTGATCTGCGCTGCCCATATAAAAATATATATATTTCATTTTCAGAGGAAAAAAATCCTGTGTTCATTGTTTAGCCAGATCATGTATGAAAATTCCTGTGTTTTTTACAAAGCATCAGTCCTAAACCAGTTAGCAGTATATCCTCTTCCCCCAGACTCATTTCCTGCCCTGAAGCCGAAGGACCAGACAAGACTGTTTGACGTGTCAGAGAGGGCATCTGGCCACAGCTCCTTAAAGGAATGAGTTCATCTCCATATTCTACTGCCAATTATACACAGAGCACAAACATGCTTTGCTCACATTTATTATCCTATAAATATTTTCCCCATGCGCAGTATGGTATATTGCTTTGTGTGATCCTGACTTGGAACGCCATATGCGCTCTGAGATGGGGGCCAAGTTAAGGTTGCCATATCTACGCCAAGCAACCCAGAGGTCTCCTGCTATGGAATATTTGCTCTAAGAAGCCTGGCGTCTCTAGGCTGTTGGTCCCTCAACCCCTATTTCACTTCAGCTTAAATCAGACTTCTCTGGAACAAGAAAAGCTACCTTAAGATCACAAGAGTGGCCAGTTACACTGTGCTGCTTGAGGAATTCCTTGTGGGGCTCTGTTTGAGGCACCAACTCATGTTATTGAAGGGAACTGAGAAGATATGTTTCTCTTAGGGGGCGTTGGAGTGTTCTTTATAAGAGACTGTAAATTTATTATTTTCCCCCCACCTTTAGCAACAAATATAGGAACTGTGCTGCTGTGTTGCCCAAGGTGTGAGATCAGACATCAAGGACAGTTTTAAAAATTCCACATGCAGAAAGTTTGGCCTTTCCCAACTGCATTCTGAGTTTTCCAAAGAGGAGTTAAAAAAAAAAAGCTATAGGAAGGACAGAAAGCCCAGGTTGATAACCTGCAGTAACCACAACACCAACACAATCCCCACATCTTATGGAATAGAGTCACTAAGCCACGACTCTCAAAGAACTACATTCAGAGGAAAAGAGAAGTGGGGTAAAGGAACAGATAAATGCTAAACACACAAGTAGTTCTCCAGTATTTGATGAAAATACAATCTGGGAGTACATCCTGAGGTCAGAACATGGTTGATCTCATTTCTTATCTTTGGAATATTAGCCGGTTTGACAGTGAATACCCACATTCTGGATGGAGAACACTGACAGCCTGAATCATCAAAGAAAGATTCAACCAGGGTCTCTAGACTCTTGAAGGACACAGAACAAGAATTGAGATGGGAGAGGTTTACTACATAACATTCATTTACTACTCAATTCAAATAACTAAAATGCCTCACTCCTTGAAGATTGGGTTCATTGGGATTTTACCATATATAACATTCTGCACTGACTCTATCAGCATCTTAAAAGAACCAGCAAGGGCATAAAGATAAAGAGCACAGCCTCCATCCAGAAGCAGAGATAGGCGGTGGGGGACTGCTCCTGTTAGTCAAGAAGAAATAAAACCTCACAAGATTTTGCAATAAGCAAGTCAACAAAAGAAAGTCGCTTCCCATTGCTCTTTTTTTTAATCTACCATTACCACACTTGTAACTAGTGTTAATGGAAAAATGATGATGGGAGATCCAGAAGCTCTATCTCTGATTTCCACTTCACCCCCATTTTTACTGTGTTACCTTAGACAAAGCGCTTGCCTGTTCTTTATTTTCTCCAGTAGTTTAATTGTTCAAATTAGTTTGGGTTTCTTGGAAGAAAAATGTGTCATACAGATAAAGTGCTATTATTATTACATATTTCCAAAGGGAGAGCTTAAATTTGTTAATATGAAAGGGGTTGGCTTTCTTTTTGGTTAAACTAAGTAATGAAGCATGAGCCATGAGTGTTTTTAAGCTCCTTAGATACAGAGGTTATATAAATACAAAGCAATATCATTGAAATGAAACTTCTTTAGGGCATTTGCCAAGGGACCCAGTGTTAGGAGTATCTTATACAAGAAGATTAAATGGGGGATAGTCTAATGAAGTCTTGCTGCTTGAGGTTCCATTAGGGCCAGTTCTAAATCCCTCTGGATATCTGGGTGATTTAGAGTAAGGAGAGCAACCAAAAAGTGGCTAACTTGAAGGAGAGTTTTAAAACCATTTTATTGCCTGCCAATGCTGTTCCATGGCTTCAGAGATTTCCCAAACTCATTACCATTGAAAATTATCAAGACATATTCAACAAATCCTTTAGGATAATCATACCTCATATGTTCTCACCTTAAAAAGTGATTCCCTCTTCTAATCATCAGGTAAAAACCTCTGACTTTTAGAGATCAGAATCCACTGCTTTAGCAAAAGTTCTTTTAGTTTACTGTCTGATCACTTAAAGATAGATAAAAGCTGTATCTAAGATAAATGAAACAATTGTCATAGAAGAAGGAAAATGGTAAGTACTGGCTGGGACTGTGTGAATATTAGGGGGTCTGTTCCAGAACAGAGAAGATGGAACTAGTGCACAATTTTCCCATTGCTGACTTCCTGTCCCAAAGCCTGACTGCTTCCTAACTATGCCCTGCCACACACATGGACAAGAATTGTAGTGAGACATCATGACACTTTTTCTGGTGTCACGTTTTAGAGTAAAGAGGGTTGAGTATGACTATGAAATGAAACGACAAAATAAAGATGTTTTATAAAATATCTCATAAAAATAAATGTGATATTTTATGAAATACATAAAGATAACAGTCAAGTTAAAAAATAAAGTAAGCACTAGGTTGGGAGACAAGAGACCTAAGTTCTGCTCCGCTCTGTCACTACCTTACATGTGACCTTGGATAAGTCAGTCAATTCTTTCCAAATCTCTGCACCTGATGAATCAGGAATACTAAGAGTGCCCTCCCTGCCTGTAAGGCTCAAAAGAGTTAATGGGTATGAGCATGCTTTGAAATGTGTTAAGTCTTGTGCAAACATGTAGTATTATTTTTGCTGAGGTATAGAAGCAAACAAGAATAATTCATTAATGAAGTTAGAAATATCAAGAATCTGACCTCAATTTTGCCAGTCACAGAATGAATAAATATTGGCAACTAAAACGTTCAGAAATTTTTTAAATGCTTCCAACAATAAATGGGCATGGCCTGGTTTTAAATGTAAAAACAGTTTGATCCAAAGACAAAACCAAATTCCGTCCTCTCTCAAGAGAAGTTCCCTCTCTTATCTTTCCAATATGTTCTCAGCCAAGACTCTTTTTACTTTGTTCATTATATAAAATTATATAAATACAAGGTAATATTATTTGACTCCATGTGAACTTTGATTTGATGCAACAGATGTCCCCAGAGAAGTCCCTTCCTTGATTCCAACTTCTTATGGACCTCCACCTAAGATTTTCCTTGAATATTCACACCCCAGCATTCAGGCAGCCTCAGTTCATAGATTCTCCTTTCTCATGTTCTCCACATGCGCTTCCTCGGGTCACACTGCCCTCTCCTGCTGGCCCCAGACCCCTCCCTTGGAACTCCAGGCTAAAGGGTCAATCGGTGGCTAACCCTATGTGACGTGGGTTCAGGATCCCACTGGAGCTTGCAGCATTCTGCTGGAATTCTCAGCTGAGCAGGCTCTGGTTTGGGGCATTTTTTGGGGTCCTAATCTGAACCCTAGCCTATGGGAACTCTCAAGCTGTACATCTATCATCTGTCTGGAACCCCGCTAGCCAGCCCATGGCCATTTTGACTTACTGGTAGTCAGAAAGTGGCTCTCGGTGCACCCTACACAAAATTTGGGCAGAAAGCCAGACAAATAGCCAATGACCACAAGGTAGAAGGCTTTGGGGGTTCCAAACAGGGCTGTCTTATAAGCATTGGGTAGATAACCTGCATCATGAGAACATTCCATCTTTCTTCTACTCGTTCTCTCTCCCTCTCCTTTCTTGTCTTCTCTTTCTTCTTAATTCTCTTTTCCCTTCTCTCCTTCCCTGTGTGATAGCCAAGCCAGTGGCACCTATGCTTACAGAGTCAAGAGATTTCTGGCCATTCCAAACTTGCAACAAGGGCACAAGAAGAAGTTCCTGTTTTTTTCTGTCTACACATCCTGCTCCAACTCCTCCTCCCAATTCTTTGTTTTTAAAACAACACCATCAATTAAATCCCTTGAGAGCATCAACTCCCTCAAGGCCTTGGTGTTCATTATAGAACCCAAGTTTTCTTTCCCAA
Source organism: Elephas maximus indicus (assembly GCF_024166365.1). Taxonomy (NCBI): domain Eukaryota; kingdom Metazoa; phylum Chordata; class Mammalia; order Proboscidea; family Elephantidae; genus Elephas; species Elephas maximus. The sequence continues at coordinate 48,165,238 of NC_064840.1, forward strand.
GCAGGAAGCCATTGTACTTCCTCTCTCTTCTCACTCACCTCCCACAAAAGCCCAGGTTGATCTTTAGGGGGCCAAACCAGGCCATGAAGCAATGACTTACCCAAACCAGGGGACTCTTACCCTGAAGTCTGAAGGAGGCCACATCTAATTGTTGTCTGAGGGTGAGCTGCAAACAATTTCATGCCCAGAACTAACTAGCTACATAGTTCCTCTCAACTTAAAAAAAAAAAAAAGATTCTCAAAAAGCAAAAAATCCTCTTCTCTAAGGGAGAAAGGGAAAAAATGTTGCTTGACAGTTTCCCCAGGAGATTAAAACGTGAGTGACAGTATATACCAACACTAATAATGAAAAGTACAGTTGACCACCGTTAATGTGAAAATGTAGGGAAGAGGGCAATGGGCGAAAAGAAGGTCTAAACAGTGAAGAATCAGATATGTCTTAGGCAAAGTTCTAGGTATTGTTCCATTCAATAAGCAGAAGGTATTTTAAACCTCAGCCACAAAGGGGAAGTTATTCCAGGAGCAGAGACAAAGGCACGGATGGCTCTCTGTTGCCATCCTGTGGATAAGCGCTGAACGATAGCTGAACGTAGCTGAAATGATTAGTGTCTCCGTCTGCACAAAATCATGTTATCTCTTCCAGGGAATTACTAAAGCTTCCAGAATGTCCCCTCTCTTCCCCCAGTCCTCCCACCTCCCTCATTAGCCGCCTTTGTTTGTCTTTGAGATAAAGGGATCTTGGCTAGCCTCTCCTTGTTGATTGAAAAACTCAATACTCGAAGAGAACAGCTTTTGTGGCACTTGGATCTAGTCTGCAGGTCCCTTAATTGGTTTAAAGATGGGGGAGAGGGGTGTGGAGAGAGAATAAATGAGAACCAGGGTAAGAGTGAGAGACTCCGGCTTCATCTGAGTGCCAAATGGTAAGTAAGCCCCTTTTATTGACTCGTTTGGTCTCAGTGCTACAAAGGCTTCCCTAATTGAGGGAGGAAGGAGACAAAAAGGCAGTTTTAAGTGACATTCAACTCTTCCCCAGGAATGCTGAAGTTTGTGGTTGATCTGGAGAGCAGATAATAGGGATTCACTTGTGGCCCTTTAAACTCATGGGTTTGTTAAGCCCAGAATGAACTGTTTAGCTCAAATTGTCCTGTGATTTTTCTTCCAAGAACGTGCCTCGCTTTCAGTGGGCCTCCCATCCCCCTGTTTATGCCCTGATGCAGTTGAGATGAGCCCAGGAGTCAAGGTCCTATCTCTCTAAACCATGGACCAGCTACCCATGCTGTCTGTGCCCACCAAGTCTGGAAGGCCAGTTAATATGGCACAGTAGTGTGGGAACCTGAGGATATATTGCAACTAGTTTCAAACTGCATACCCCTGAACCTTAGTTTGTACTGGGTTTCTACAAGTGTTTGGTTAAAATATGTTTAAAAATTATTTTTGCCTTTTAAAAAAGTAAAATGCACTATCAAATTGTTACACATCAAAATTTAATACATTAGGACATCAATAAGTTAATTTGTGTCTGGACTTTTTAAAATCCAGGCTTATACATGTTTCCTCATGTAATATTGTACAGGTGTGTTCTTTTAGCATGCAGTAACTGTGCTCAGGTTCTATCAGGCCACACAGTAGCTATGCTCAGGTTCTATCAGGTCATGCAATAACTGCTCGGGGTATATGAGGCCATGCAATAACTCAAGTTTTATCTCTTGCAGGATACCGGCAGTTGTATAGTAACCAGCAAAGAGATGACAAGACTCATGACAACGTCACATTACAAATACTTTCAGTATTTATTATAAATTTTGGGTGTTTTCTTTATAAATTATCTAGTTATGATAAGGAACCCCAGTGGTGAAGAAGAGCTCAGGCTGCTAACAAAAAGGTCGACAGTTCAAATCCACCAGCTGATCCTTAGAAACCCTGTGGAGCAGTTCTACTCTGTCCTATAGTGTCACTGTGATAGTTAAGATTGTGTGTCACCTTGGCTGGGCCATGACTCTCAGTGTTTATATGTGATTGCCCCCAGGATGGGATCTGCTGTGAGTAGCCAATCAGTTGAAAGGGAGTTTCCTTGGGCCTGCAGCCTGCATCCAAGTATAAGTCGATGTTTTGGCTTTTGCCCTCTCTGGATCCTGAAGCTGCCTCCTGTTCATCTGACCTCCGGCTCTTGGGACTTGAGCTAGCAGCTTACCTGGTGATCTTGGGATTCGTCAATCTTCACAGTCTGGGAGCAAGAGTCCTGCTCTCCAGCCTGCCAATCTTGGGATGACCACCCCCTGCAGCTATGTGAATCAGGAGAAGACTTGCGGTCTTGCCTGCCGATCTTGAGATTCATTGATCTGCACAGCCTGTGAGCAAGAGCTTTCCTTTCCAACCTGCCGATCTTGGGTTCGCCAGCCCCCTCAGCTATGTGAATCAGGAGAAGCCCCTATCCTGATCCCCGGACTTGGGATGTTCCAGCCTCTACAATCACATGAGCCATTTCCTTGATTAAAATCTCTTTCTGTCTCTCTCTCTATATATATGTTTATACATTTTACTGGTTTTGCTTCTCTAGAGAACCCAGCCTAAAACAGTCGCTATGAGTCAGAATCAACTCAACAGCAACAGGTTTTTTGGAGTTATGATAAATAATATTAATAAATGTTAAATATTGGTAATAATTCAACTTAACTTTTCTTTAAATATCCAACTATTCCTCTTTCGAGAATTTGCATCAATTTATTTTAAAGTATCCAGAGATTTCAAAATGAACTAATTTAAAACTGTTACCACTTGGAAATACTTAGTGGTATGAAGACAGATTTTCCTGATACTATTCTACCAGAACAAAACAAATTCTACACTAATAAAACCAGGCTATCAATTCTGTTTTATACATTATTGTTAATCAGCAAGTTTTATTAACAAATACAACAAACTTCAATCACGTAAAAAATTATACAGGAAAGAGCATAAGCTTTGGAGTAGAAAACAATCAGTTCTGAAATTTTCCACTAGCACATACTATCTGCATGTTATTGTTGTCGTTAGGTGCCCTCAGTCAATTTTCAACTCATAGTGACCCCATGTGACAGAGTAAAACTGCCCCATAGGGTTTTCTAGGCTGAAATCGTTGTGAGAGTAAATCCTCAAGTCTTTCTCCCGGGGAGTCGCTGGGTGGGTTCAAACTACCAACCTTTTAGTTAGCAGCTGAGCACTTAACTGTTGTACTACCAGGGCTTCTTACTGCCTGCATAGATCTTTTTTGTTTTTAAATAGCTTTTTTGAGATATAATTTACGTACAGAAAAGTTCATCTGTTTTACATGTGTAATTCAATGATTTTTAGTATATTTACAGAGTTATATGGCCATCATAAGAAGCCCTTGTTGTGCAGTGGTTAAAGTGCCCAGCTGCTAACAAAAAGGTTGGTGGTTCGAACACACCAGCCACTCCACAGGACACACCAGCCACTCCACAGGAGAAAGACGTGGCAGTCTGCTTCTGTAAAGATTTATAGCCATGGGGCACTTCTACTCTGTCCCACATGGTCACTGTGAGTCAGAATTGACTCAATGGCAGTAAGTTTGGTTTTTTGGCTTTTTATGGCCATCATAATACCTGTGTAATCTTGAGAAAATTACTTCTCTGGGCCTTAATTTTTTCATCTGTAAAATGCATCTAAGACCCATTACATGGGTTCATTTTGAAAATTCAATGCAATAAAGTATCTGGCACATGTGTTTGTTTCCCTCCTTTTTCCATCATTCTTATGACTTGGTGTCCTTCTACCCTAACCCAACTTCGTCTCAAATCCTTGACGATTACCAGCTCTGACTTTCCTGTCAAAGCTCCAGTCCTGCAAAACTTGCCAGAGTAATACCCTCCCTACTCTTAATCGCCACTTACTTGGAGGATTAATAGTTAACTCTGGGTCCCCAAAATAATCTTCTCCTCTGTGGTAGGCAGCAATCATGATAGCCTCAGTGATCTCTTCCTCCTAGTATGCATGTCGTTGTGTAGTGCTGTCCCTTGTGTAGGCTGGACCTAGGGACCCACCTCTAATAAAGGGAATACAGCAGGAATAATAGTATGGCACTGCTGAGATTAGGTTACAAAAGGATTGTAGTTTCCCTCTTGCTCATCCTCTTTGGCCTTCTCACTCACTCACTCTGAGGGAGCCAGCTGCCCTGTTGTGACTTAGTCTATGGAGAGGCCAATGTGGCAAGGAATTGATGTCTCCGGCCAGCATCCAGTGGGAATCTGAGAACTGCCAACAGCCATATGCATGAACTTGGACACAGATGCTCCCTCAGTTGAGCCTTGAAATGATTATAGCATGTCCAACACCTCAATTCCAGCCTCGTAAGAGACCCTGAGCCATAGGTCCCCAGCAAAGCTGCATGCACCAGAACTCAATAAATGTTGTTTCAAGCTTCTGATTTTAAGAGTCATCTGTTATGCAGTAATTTGAGAACTCATATACCCACCTTCCAGTACTCTTGAAAGAAAAGGGTCAAAACCAGGCTGATCACTTTGTGAAGGCCCCTACTCTGCTTAGTGCCCAGCATACTGTCATCGAACAAATAACTAACAAGTAACGTTAGCCCACACTTGGCCTTTAAGAATGTGTTCTTAAAACATGCTTATGGCTGCCACCACTTCTTCCCATGCTCTGAACAGTGCAAAACAAGTTCATGTGTCCCATCCTCCTGGCAGGGGCCTTCTACCCCTCCTAAACTGGAATTCAGTTCAGGTTGCCTTGTGACTTCAGCTCTCTGATAGGCATACACACACACTAACTATAATTTGCAAATTATCTAGCTTTTTCTCATTGTTAAAATGGAAGTAATATTCTCTTGTGGCTTTCTATATCTTAAGTAGAAGTGGGACTCTACACTGAGTTTGAGTTTTGATCTCTCTCTTTTTTCCCCTCTGACCAGATGCTGTGACACAGGCCCCAGAAAGCCCACATGACCAAGACAAGGAGGGCTAAATTGACTCTTTGAGCCCCAGCTTATTGGCCTCATCAGTTATCCCATTGACCCCTAAATGTAGATGTGTATACTGACCTAGAGGCAAGCCGTACACATAGGCAGAGAAAAGGGTTGTCTTAGCAACAGGATTTAAAGTCCATTGATGCTGACCTTCCTGAAAACATCTCATCCACTGCTTGAAATTCCCATCATTAAAATCAGTAATAAGTTTGATAACACATCTGTTAAAGGCAGCTCAACACAGAAAAAAAACAGTAAATTTGGGATTAGGAGATTTTTTAATCCAGTCAACAACAAGTGGTGGTAAGCAATTCACTTCAACTATCTCTGAATCAGTTTCCCTATCTATAAAAGAAGGAGCTAGATGATAAAGAAGGAGTCCTGGTGGTGCACTAGTTAAGAGCTACAGCATGCTATAGCTGCTAACCAAAAGGTCAGCAGATCAAATCCACCTTGTGGGGCAGTTCTACTCAGTCCTATAGGGTCACTAGAAGTAGCAATCAACTTGATGACAACAGGTAGATGATATGTCTTATACAATAGAAAAAGTAAATTCCAGTTTTAATTTATCAGAGAATTGTTTCATTCTCCAATTAGCCCTTGTACTACCTGGGTTTCTGCATCACATATTGTTGGGTTGAGCCCTAAACAGATGAGGCAGGAGCAAGTTTAGTGTTAGGAGGATTAAAAACAACTTTGTAACTATTATTCTTTGTCTGCACAATCAGCTTTCCCATTCCTCTTTTTTGACACTATTTCCCTACTCCTTCTGCCCCCTAGAACATACACTTGAGCTACAAGAGAGGCACATTACCTTGGTTTGCCCAATCTTACTACTTTAATCTCTCTGCAGACAGTGTTTGCTCTAAGAAGTTGCCATATGAGAGCTCTTCTCTTAGATTACTACAGAGGTTCTAGAGAAAGTTTTCCTGCTGAGATTGCTCAGCCATGAAAATGTGAATTTGGGCATGCTAAATACTACATCGAGAGAGACTTTCTGCAGAACGAAGCCAAAACAAGGGGAGATGAAAGAAAGCAAGAAGGTTAGAGATCCCTGACAGAGCTGGGTCCCAGTTCCAATTTCTAAGACTCTGATCCCTGCAGCACTTCTTCAGATTCTGTGAGCAACCTTAATACCTTCCTAGGTGTGCGAGTCCATAAATAAAGCTGGTTTGAGTTGAGGTTCAGGAACTCACAACTCAAAAGCTCCTGACAAATACAAAGGATTGAGAAGGTGTGGGGTAATTCAAACAAGTCCTATAGAATGGAGTTCAGAGCAAATAGTTTCTAACTAAAGTGATGGGACATTTGAAGGCAAAGGACCGGGATAGACAGGTAAAGCATCCAAACTAATTCCTTTCAAAAGGTGCATGGTAATAGATTCCCAGCGGGAGTCCCTGGGTGGTACAAACGATTGATACACTCAGCTATTAACTGAAAGGTTGTAGGTTTGAGTCCACTCAGAGGTGCCTTGGAAGAAAGAACCAGGGGTGTACTTCTGAAAAATCAGCCATTGAAAACCCTATGGAGCACAATTTTACTCTGACACACATGGGGCCACCATGAGTTGGGATTGGCTTGATGGCAACTGGTAGATTGCTAACTACTTCTAAGAAGGTAGGAAAAGAACTGGGACTTGTTTTAGGCAAGATCCTAGTTAAACACTTAGGCAAGGAGGGTAAACTGGGCATTTATTTCTAGCTATATTTGTTCAAACCTATTGGAAAAACAACCTATAATCATTGAAATTACTAGCTAACTGAGAAACCTATGCTGTCCCTAATGCAAGGAGTCACAGCTTTTTAAGTGCATATGGAAACAATGTCATTGATGATATTGTCGTGTTACAAAATCCTGACTACCAGTGTACTCAGAACAGTGGCATTGTGTTAGAGGGGAAAGCCTGGGTGTTGGAAATGCATTAAAATTGGAGTCAGACACCATACTCTCTCACCCAATCCCCACTATGTGCAAGGGTGAAGGGAGTCACCTAAGTTTTGGAGCCATGAGTCGCTAACAGCTCCTGTGGGCATAGAGCCAATAGCCTTGGCCTTGGTCTCATTAGTATCAAGCCCTAAAAAACCAAAGGAAAAAAAAAAAAAAACCCAGTGCCGTCAAGTCGATTACAACTCATGTGGACCCTACAGGACAGAGTAGAACTGCCCCATAGAGTTTTCAAGGAGCGCCCGGCAGATTCGAACTGCCGAGCTTTTGCTTAGCAACCGTAGCACTTAACCACTACGCCACCAGGGCTTCCATCAAGCCCTAGCCAGCTAAATTAATCATAGAAGCTAACATTTGTCTTTGTAACACCCATTTTCCCAGGACACGTAAGTCTAGGGCTTAAAGGGAAGTTACATTAATATTTGTAATCCATATTTTGCTGAGAAAACCCTACTTGCTATAACAGAATATCCACCCCCTTAACAAGTTCCCCAAAATTATGTCTTAGGACTTCTGAAATTTTACAGTGCATAAAAACAAGTCCTGACAGCCACAATATGGAGCCCACCATTCCCATCTTCTTTTTCTCTGTCCATTTAATGCACCCCGTCACACCAAAGGTACTGACAACATGTCCTCCAGCAGCCAGCATTGCACCAATACCATATACCACAGGTGGGAGGAAAACCTTCCTCTAAATCCCAGTGCCCACGTACAGGAACCACCTCACCATTACCATCACACTCTGTACATACACACACACACACACACACACACACCTTTTAGTGACAAGACCTGTCACAATGATCCCAAGGAAGCAGTGTTATATTCCCCAAGTCTTAAGGGGATCTTGTACATAGAGCACAATTTTCCATTCCAATATTTAGTTCCTTTCTTCTTATTTCCCAGAGACCCAGGAGGTGAACCTATGTTGCTGACAGGGAACTAGGCACCAAGACAACTCCAACTCCAATGCTATCCTACGAGGTTTGCCCTTCCTCTGTCTCCCACTGCCTAAGCATTTACTTCACCTGCCAAAACCTCCTCCCCTTCCAGTCTTCCGAAAGATCCCTGGAATCCATCAGGCTGTAGGTCACAACCTTGTGTTTCACTTTTACATTTTGGTAGCACGTACATAATTTCTGTTTTTGTGTAGAATAAAGAACAATACAGAAATTGCTATTGAATCTGGTAATGCCTGAGAAGGAAAGACTAATTGCTTTAGTTTGTCTTAAAGAAGGGTCACACAATTCACTATAGTGAAGATGATAGATGTGATAGGAATGATCTCAAAATGACAGGCTGAAATTCATTTCTTTTCCCTGTTCCTTGCCTGCCATCTTATGGAGATATGTATGAGCCATTAAAATCAAAAGTCTAGTTACAAAACAAAAGAAAAAAGAGTGGATTGGGGATCGCTAATACAGTCTACCAATTAAGAAAGTCAATCTTTAATAAAGAGTAATTAAAAATTCTTAGACTACATGGTAATGTTTTATATTCCAATTCAAATCTTAAATACTAAGGCCTTCTTCTCTTTCTAATGCTGTATTCGGGATTCTTACACATTATCCCACTTAATCTCCATGAAAAGCTATAATATCCACTATATTTGAAACAAAATACTATATATTACTTTATCTTTTGTTCTCCAAGTAAACACGTTCACGGTAAAAAAAAAAAAAAAATCTGATAAAGACGTTTTTAAATTATCAAGAATTCCTACACCCAGAGAAAACCATGTGAATATTTTGAGATATATTATTCTAGTGTATTTTAATATATATATTTTATATATATATATTCTTTTTATATATATATTCTAGCATATTTTATATATATATAATATATAATTCATAATATTACTATGTTAAGGCTACTTTTTTCTTATAAAGGCAAGAGTGAATTTTTTCCAGGGCATGAAATACAATTTTTTCTACAACATGTTATGGTTGCATGAAGTTCCATCATACAGATGGACCGTGATATAATTAACCAATTCCCTATTGTAGGATATTTAACATGCTTCTAATTTTTAGTAATTATAAAAACGCTTTGATCAACATTCTGATAGCAAAATCTTTGCACCTATCCATGATTATTCTTTTAGGATTCCTACAAGTAGATTTTCTGGGTCATGGCACATGCAAAATTTTAAGATCTTATTCTGTACTTCCAAATATCCCTTAGAAAAATTACAGCAATTTACATGACCACAAGTGGTATAAAAAAGTACTCATTTCCTTGCAACACTGCCAACATGTTTAGTTTTTTGCTTTGCCAGATTTTTGGAAGAAAAATTAACTTTCAATTGTTAAAATGTGTAATTCTTAACATTTTCCAGGGAGGTTTAGTATTTTTATCAAGGTTTATTGGCCATTTGTATTTCTTCCTATGTGAAGTGATGTTCATTTCTTTTGTCTGTTTTCTATTAAGTTGTTCTCTTTTTTTTTCTTGTTGATTTCTAAATGCTTTATTATTAATCTTCCATACACATCCTAAATATTTTTTGATTAACTCTTCCATGAAAACCAAAACCAAACCCTTTGCCATCGAGTGGATTCTGACTCACAGCGACCCTACTGGACAGAGTAGAACTGCCCCATAGGGTTTCCAAGGAGCAGCTGGTGAATTTGAACTGCTGACCTTTTGGATAGCAGCCCTTCCATAGGCACCAAAAATATTTTTTCCAGCTTGCTTTTTAAATATTATTTACTATTTTGATATATGTAAGTTTTCGTGATAAATTCTTACGGAGTAAAATCATTTCATCTTTTTCTTTATGGTTTTTGCCCTTTCATGCACACTTAGAAAGGCTTTCAAAGATTATAAATCATTATCTTTTAGAATTCTAAAGCTTTGTTTTTACATTTCAGTTCTTAGTTTTGGGTGCGATCTGAGGCAGAGATCTACCTTTATTAAATGGCTAGCCGTGATTAACTGATTGATTCTCTTCCCACTGAGTTGAAATACACTGCTGTCGTGCACACAATTCTTGTAAATCTCGAGTCTGTTTGGACTTCCTATTCCTCTCCATTGATCTAGTACACAGTGTTTCTCATCATCCTCGTGTCCCTGTCCCTGTTCCATTTATCCTGCTCTACCTGGTTTACCACTAGAGTCTCTGGATGGTGAACATGGTTAAGCACTAGACTACTAACCCAAAGTTGTGGAAACCCTATGGACGGCCATTCTACTCTGTACACATAGGCTCACCATGAGTCAGAATCGACTCAGCAGCAACTGGTGTGGTTTTTTGGTGTACCACTGCTCCTCTTCTATACAAAATGAGGGCTCACCACCTGCTTTTAGGCTCCTTGACAATCAAAGGGTGAAAATAAAGATTCACCAAGGATACCACCTTAGACTTGGATATTTTAAAATCAAACAGTATCATTTCAAAGGCAATCATTCCAAAAGTAGCTGACTTTAACGCTAGTGTCTTTATTACTATTAGCCCTGAGCAACTGAAATAAAACCTGTCAAAACACTTGTCTCTCCCTTTATTAACCCTTGATTTACATGGAGATCCAGTTAAAGGAAGGTGGAACTTGGCCAGAATAGCAATAATATACAATGCACATATACAATGGCTATTTTCATCTGCTGCTGCTCCTTCAGCATGGTAGAGTAAAAATCCACTTATGATATTGCGTAGCGTAAACAGGCTTTTGACCCTGCACCAAAGACCTCTATCACTCACTGTTTTGAATCTGTTTCTGGTCAACTCAGTTGGCCTGAACGCAGCCCTAATGAGGCTGAGGTCAGGGGTTCAGTACCAGTGTGGTCTAATTACCAATAAGTCAACCGTTTCAGAACGTCAGCTTGTACTTTTAAACCAAGCCATTTTGCATATGTCCAGCTTTGGTCACACAGGGGACAAGGTGAGAGAGCAGAGATAAATCAGTACAAATCTCCTACCACATTGGGGCGTGCACTGAATGCCCTGCTGCTGGCCTGTCAATAGCAGGGTTTTGGATATGAGCAACGAGAGCACATTTTTATATTGGCATTACCACCACCGGTAATTGGCATATACTCCACCCCATCCTGTAGAGAGGCTGCCAAACTCCCATCTCAAAGGACTTATTATTTTAATTTAAAGGATAGAGACGACGGGGGGGGGGGGGGCGGGCATCTGGTGTTTGATGGAAATATTTTCAATAACCATTGACGCCTAGGGTAACTCAATCAAAAAATTAAATGGAAACTTAACACTTCCTTTTAACTCCATTATAAAGTAAATAAAAACATAGTAAAGAGAATTTGGATAACAAGCAAAAGAAGAAAACATCCAGTCTCAACAACACAAAACATGCACAGTTAGAAATCCTTTTTTTTGACTCATTACTTTTTCATTACCGTTTTAATGTATTGCACGAATAATATTTTACAAACATATTAACATTTTAAGAAACATTTTTTAATAAAATGAAAATCACCTACCATCTCTAACAAAGTAACTATTTTCAATTTTCCCCATGAACTTCCAGTCCTCATCCACAGAAGCGCTATGTTTTAAGTGACTCCTCATAAATGGAGAGGCCCTTAAAGGTGCTGATCCACCAACCCAATGAAACACCCATAATTAAACTCCTCCAGGATATAGAAGACACTTTAGTATTCTTGATAGCACTCACATTGCACATACTAAAGAAGTTTCTAATAACAAGTATTCAGCGTGGTATCATTTGGAATACATCAAGGTAGGGGGGAATCTCCCCCTGCCTAAGGTGAACACAACAGAATTGGTGCTCCCCTTTGGAACATACTGTAATTTCTCATGGAAACACTTTGTGAAAAGCCAGTCATATATCGTAGCCCCTAAGTATGAAACCACGGGTCCTTCTAACCACACAAAACAGCTGTGCCCTCCAAGAAAAGGTCATCTGCTGCAGTCGTGTTTCTTTTTACTTTTAAAGAAATGTCAGGCCATGTTTTATGCAGTCCTTATGACAGGGTGCTGTTTATTGTATCACCAAGCTGCCATAACTTCAGGACGAGGAAACTGCCATTATTTGGAGAGTATATATCTTTCTGACTTGCAGGAAAGATGAAAATTAAGAACGGCCCTTTTTCGAAGTGGGTATAAGTATTCTTTGACAGTCTCCTACAATATTTCAAACATCTTCGTCAGCCCCATAAAACCTGATGCTTGACTCACTTAGCCCAGCTGAAACTGTGTTGGACTTAGAACATTTATCCCAACTGTGGTGTGAATGCTGCCACTTGGCAGATGTTTTGACCAAGGATTTTAAACTAGCTTTCTTTGTGTCCCCAAGGACACTGAGACATACATAAAGAAATCATACAGCATTAGGAAATAATAATGATAGCTAATATTTTTCTAATGTTTATCATGTGCCAGGTTCTGTGCTAAGCATTCTACATGTATTATTTCAATTTGTCCTCACATATATGAGGTAGTTACCATTATTATCCCTATGTTACAGAGAAGAAAACTAAGATGTAAAGAAATTAAGTAACTTGCCCCAAGATCAAACTGCTGGAAGGTGAGGGTGCCAGGATTCAAGCCCAGGTCACGTCACTCAAAGCCATACATGTAACCAACACTTATGATCCTGTGCTGCTTTCCAGGCACTGTTGCCCTGCAGTCTTCACAATCCTTACATGTTGCTATTACTATCTAACTTTTATCAGAGAGGATAAGTCACCTCCCCAAGGCAATACAACTGTAGACAGCTTGCGTTTGAAATCAGATCTGTATGACCCCAAACTGTGTACTCTGATGCCAAAGTTCTTGACCTGGAGAGTTTTCTAGAGATGAGAAGGAAAGGGAATGTGAAACATTTTCAAAGACCTGCTCCAGGTCTTGATTGTCTAGGATCAGCAGGGATGGGGGGCAGGGGGGTGAAGTGTGATGAAATCTCCGGAGAGTTCTGTTTAAAATCCTTGTCAAATTTTCTTTCAATGTGTTTTTATATTCTAGTATAGGTGAAATTTCAGGAAAGTCAAGCTGTTTTAGGAAATGGTTTGGATCTGGACCAAGCTTATGAGGGAGGCATGGCTACTAAGCGAAATGCAACCTGTCACACCTATGTTAACTAAGCAGCGCCTTGCCCAGGGTCTTGGAGCGAGTTGTGGCCCAGTGCAGTCTAATCGAGGTCTCTTGCCAATTAGAAATCTCTGTTGGAATGGGGAAACCATGAAGTTCAGATTGAGTAGGTGAAGTGGCTGTGAAACTTTCTTCTGCTTAGAGAAAAGGAAGTCACAAGGGAGGCAGCCTGCTGACATAAAAATGTACTTTTTCTCCTCCTCAGCTTGCTCTTCCCCCTCCACCTGCTCCACTCTGCCCCTTCCCTTCCCTTCTCTTCCTCCTCCTCCCCCAGCCACCCTTCAGAGGGAGAAGCAAGCAGATGGTGGGGATCACTGGATAGGTGGGCTGGCTTCTAGTCCTTACTCCAACACTCACTAGCTTTGTAACTTTAGACAAGTCGCTTAACCTATGTCTTCCGACCTCAATTTCTTCATTTTTTCAACAGATTTGTATTATATGCCAAATGAAATGCTCATATTTCATCCGTGACACGGAGGAGTTAGGCTAAATGGACTTCACAGTCCTTTCTAGGTTTAAAGTTCTATTGTTTCCCCTTTTCTCTGACGGTCCTTTCCTTTTCTTTCTTAGCTTTGTCCTTCATTCCCTACTTACTTCCTCTTTGACCTGCTTTCCAGTACACTTCCACGTCTCTCTCCGACATGCAAGCAAAGAAATAAAGATGAAGAGGAGAGAAAATTCTAGATGTGTAGGACCATCTTCTTTCCTTCCTTTTTTTTTTTTTTTCAGATAACCCCACGGTACTTTTCTCTGACTTTTCAAGAGAATTTGTTAGGAACTAAATCAACCTCTCTTCATTCATTTACTCATTCAAACAAACGTTCAGTGTCTGCAAGTGCCAGCATTGTGTTAGGCATGGTAATTACAATGGCCACCAACGAGATCTAGGAATATTTACTTACATTGGTTTGCAAACTGTGGTTCCTTGGGGGAAGAAAGAAGCTGATGCTTGTTGTAATTGCCTGCCTCTAAAAGGAGAGCCTAAAACAAGCACATGGACTACCTTAAAAGTGACAGCCTCAGGAGCCCAGAGCAATAAAGCTTTCCGGATGTGACAATTATCAGAGCCACAAAAGACTTGAAAGAACTATTCTAATGGCCTGCAAGGACAGTCAGCAAATGCCAACTCTCTGTGTGTCAAATGAATTCAGCCTTCCTGCTTGAGAAAAATTTAAAGAGCTAGAGGAATATTTAGATCAGCATTGTCCAAAAGAAATTTCTGCAATCATGGAAATGTTCCATATCTGCATTGTTTAATATGATAGCCACTAGCTACATGGCTATTGAGCACTTAAAATGTCACTAGTGCAACTGAGGAAGTGGATTTTTTATTTTATTTTATTTTTATTATTTAATTTAAATAGCCACATATGGGTAGTGGCTACCACATGAGACAGCATAGATAGAAAACATTAGAAGCTCACATGAAAGGACTGCTAAGCAGGACAGAGCAAATCATATAAAGTGAAAGGCAGGTAATATTGTAATACCATGAGGAGGTTAAAACCAAACCAAACCAAACCCATTGCCATCGAGGCAATTCTGACTTATAGCAACCCTATGGGACAGAATACAGCTACCCCACAGGGTTTTCAAGGAGTGGCTGGTGAATTTGAACAGCCGACCTTTAGGTTAGCAGCCATAGCTCTTAACCATTGTACTACCAGGGATCCATGAAGAGGTTAAGAGTATCAAATCCTGGGTCATGGGATTTTTAAACACCAAAAAGTGAGAAAGGAAGAGAGTTTAGACAGTTTCAGGTGTCCCTGGCACATAGTAGGCCTGCGTGATTTTGTTAGATGGGTGAATGGATGTTAGTAGTTCTAGCTAGGCTCATTTGGTTATTATAAGGAACAGAGACCCATTCAAGTCAGCTTAAGCAAGTGACGGAGGCAGTTGTGGAAAGCATTTGTTGTATATAGGGGGTTTGGAGCTCATAGACCTCCAAACAAACCAGTGCCATCGAAGCAGGAGCCAAATAGCAGTCAGTCTCACAATGACCAAGTTGTTCTGGAATAAATTTCAACAATTATAAAACCAAGGTTCCTTCCAGTTCAAACCCTTCCTGAGGATTTGCATTTCCAGCAAATTTCCTGCTGAGAATTTACATTTCAACCCAGTTCACTGCTGAGAATTTGCCTTGGCACCCCAGATATTCTGAATCAGAATCTACATTTTAACAAGATCCCCAGGTGACTCTTATGTATAATTTCCTGGGAACTTGTGAGAAATGCAATTTCTCAGCAGGGATTCAAATGTTGACTGAACCAGTTCAAAGCCCTGTATAAAAAAAAAAAACAAAAAACAAAAAACGTGGTGTCAGAAACCTGTAAAAACTGTATAAACATTTTTCTGGGCTAAAATCCAGAAAAGTGCTAATTATTTTTTTAATGTGTTTTAAAGATATATCAACAGCAGGGAGAATAAGGAAGTCTTCATGCTATGGGTAAAAAAAAAAAAAAAAAACTCTGCTGCTGTCAAGTCGATAGCTATCCTATAGGAAAGAGTAGAACTGCCCCATAGAGTTTCCAAGGAGCGCCTGGTGGATTCGAACTGCTGACCTTTTGGTTAGCAGCCATAGCACTTAACCACTACATCACCAGGGTTTCCCATGCTATGGGTAAAGAGGTTGAATATTAATTGATCATGGATAGAAATAAAACTATTCATCTCCAGCTTATGTTTTTCTTTCTTTTTTTTCTTAAGAGTTGATCTTCATATTAGAAAAGATAATATAAACATTTTGAGAGAAACCAAAGTTGGTTATAACAGCCCTTAATTGCTCTCAATGAGCTGGAAGTCTCCAGGTCTAAACAAATTATACTATCAGAGTCTTGGAGAAATAATGAGAGCTGAAATGCTACAGATTCTTTCTTAGCAAATGTGGAGAATGAGAGAAGACCCAATAGGCTGGAGAGGACTAAATATTTTCCCAGTTTTCAAGAAAGGAAAGAACAAAAGATTCTATAGACCAGAGGCCAATGGGTTTGATGATAATCTCAAGAAAAATTTCAAACTGGGTTTTTGTTTTGTTTTTATTATTGTATTTTAGATGAAGGTTTACGGAGCAAACTAACTTCTCATTAAACAATTTGTACACATATTGTTTTGTGGCATTGGTTACCAACCCCATGACATGCCAACTCTCTCCCTTCTCAACCTTGGGTTCCCTATTACCAGCTTTCCTTTCCCCTCCTGCTGTCTAGTCCTTGCCCCTGGGCTGGTGTGACCCTTTAGTCTTGTTTCATTTTATGGACCTGTCTAATCTTTGGCTGAAGGGTTCAAACTGGGTTTTTAAAGAAATTGCTTGCAGAAATATTTCTAAAGGAAAGCAGTGATCACCAAGAGTCAAAATGGGTTCACTCAGAATAAGTCATGCCATTCTAACCTCAATTCTGCTTTTGATCCACAGAATTGCAAGACACATAATAAACCACATTTCAGCAAGGCATTGGATATCATCTCTCATTATATCCTACAGACAAAATTTAGAAATGTGAATTAAATGTTGGTACCATTAGACGGATTAGTAAGCACTTGGATGGCTATCCTCAAAAAGTTGTGATTAATAAATGGTTGTCAACCTGAAGGGAGGTTTTTAAATCATGCCACAGAACTCTCTGTCCTTGGCATGCTCTGCTAAACATTTTCAGTGACTTAGATGAGATAAATGATGGTACATTTATTAAATCAGAGGATGTCAGGAAATTAGGAGGGATAACAGATTTCAGGCCCCAAGTCTTTTCAAACAGTCTGAGCCAATCAGCCAAATTTAATAAATTTTCAATGTGAGGATCTTCTCAAATCCACGTTGACAAACACCTCTTCAGCTCCTTGAAAGACCAGATGGAGTGCAGCCAGGAAAACCTTGGCTGGGTGATTAGAAACCCAGAGTCTACCATTTTCCATTATCGGACCCCCAGAAACAATTTAGTCTCCTCTTGACCAGTTTTGTTTTGTGATCAGTATAACATCCATGACATGTCTTATCTCATCCTTTGGCTCTTATTAGGACTGACTTCCAGGGTGATTCCTCAGTCCTTGTCTTGGGGCATGTCTATCTAGGAAGAAGTTTCCAAGTTTCAATCCATAGTTATCGCCTTCAGTTCTTTGCTCCTCCTCCTAGTGAGGAACCTGCAGGATGATTCTTGCAATTTGCCTTGTGATGGGGCTGAAGAGGACTTCTGTCTTTGGTGATCATCTTGTGCTTGTTGTGAGAAGCTGCACTATACTCCACCCAGCAGGCTCTGCCTGATCTCTGATGTCATCTAAACACCTCAGACTACCCTGCTTTACCCCTTAGCACTTTGGGACTAAGGTTCCATGAGTTATGGCAGACAACTGAAGTTAGTGGATTCAAAAAACCAATTATACAAAGACTAGACTAGCAGCAGCTTCAGTTTTGTTGACTATGAACCCAGAAGGCCAATGTGACTTTAAGCTCTGCTATCAGAGATATTGATTCCATTATAAGGGGAGTGCTAATGATTGTGCTGATTAGACCATGCCTTGATTGGGGTCAGTTCTGGGTACCACAGTTTGAGAAACAAGAACAAATTAAAACTTCCTTAGGGAAGAATGGCTAGCAGAGTTAAGAGAGTTGAAAATAAAACCAGTGTTTAGCTTTGAAAAGACTATAATAGTTTGCCACAAATTTTAGGTCTAACATGTAATGAAGGATTCGAGTAGTTCTATGAAATAAAACAAACATCAATAGGTGAAAGCTACAGAAAAGTAGATTTCTTACAACAATCTCTAACAATTACAGGGGTCCAAAACTGGCCCGGGCTAATCCCCTGATGATAGAGACGATCTATTATCTGTATTGTTACAGTTGGAATGCATGAACCAGCTTGTGTTTAAACAGATAACCTTCAAGGCCCTTATACTTTGGATCTATGATTTTATAACTATACATCTGATTTAATTTGGGCTAATTCTGCTTGTCTACCATTCCAAGAATATATTCTAGAGAAGATATATGTCCTCTCTTTTAAAATTTGCAAACCCAGGCAAAAAAAAAATTGGGAAGTCCAAGATTAATCTTCTTTAGAGATACAGCTGGTAAATATCTGTTGAGGTCTCCAAAATTCCCTTCACCATTTTTAACAATCCTTGCCCCCACCCTAGTTCCTTTGGGTCTTTTGAAATATGACTTCAATCCTGTCCTGTTATCAGACTCTGGACAACAGATCAGTTTCCCTCCCAAGCCTTCTTCTTCGTAGATAGGAACCACTCCAAAATCCTGTGGCCAAGCTTGTTGGAGGGGGTCTGGCTTATTCAGTCACTGAAAACCACACGAATGGCCTCATTGGCTCTGGTATGTTTCAGGATGAGAAGAGGAACCAAGAAAGAAGGGAGTGATAACAGGGAAGCATCTGTTTTCCTGTATCAGCTTATAGCCATTTTACTGTTGGGCCTCCTTCCATCCTGGGACTGTCTTTCTGGCCAAACAGCCCCAAAGTGACTCCCTGCCTCTCTCCCACCACCACTAGGCCTATCCTTCCCAGATAAGCATCCTGTCTGCATCAGTAGTAATCTCTATCCAAAACCACATATCCTTCACCTGGAAGAAGGGGATCTGGTTCAGACAACTGCCTCCAGACAGGGAAGTTATGATTATTTTAATTGTTATCGTTATCATCCCTGTTTTCCTTAAAGTGTACAATGTCAATGCTGAGAGATACTTTCTTTAATGATAAAGAAAAAAGCCAAGATAAGGAGATTTGTCTCAGATTGCTTATTCAGCTAGTCTCATAGCATGTGCTAGAGAGAACCTAGAAAATATGGGGGGGAGATGAAACTAGGTGACAATAAAAGACCATTCCAAGTCCAAATTCTGGCTTCATGAGTTTCAATTTTTCTCAGTATCAATACATGGGTAATATGGTGCAGGCCACAGGAATCTGGGACACAATGCAAAAATAGGTGAGGAAGCAAGGAAGAAATGCCTTTAACCTGAAAGTCCTGATTCTCATGGACAGGAGCCCAACAACTATGCTCCAAGATCTTTATGTCCTCACTCAGAAATTACTGACTCTCAACAGCCAGCTCCTCCAGCTTCGGTTATCAGGAATCTCAGCCAATAATAGACACAGCCACACATCTGAAGAGAGGAGGATGAGGCAGGGAAGAGATGTTAGAGGAAGACACACAGTCTAGAAAAGATATTGGATAATGAAAAAAAGCATATATAAAACTAATAAATGTCAACAGTCTGAGGCCACTTGATACTGAAGCAAACAGCTCTTCACAGCTCAATAGGCCCTGAGGGCCTCGCTTTATTGAGGCAGAACAATGACTGATGCACATAATAAATATATCAAGGAACCATTTAAAATGTTAAATAACGTTCAGTATTCTTAGTTAATGAAAACAGAAAAGTATAAAATACTTTCTAGAAATATCCCATGAAATGTTTAAATTTTTTTTAAGTTTTGCTCTTTAAAATGGAATAAACTCAGTTATCTGGAAGATTCACTGATGTAGAGCCCCTTGTTTTCTAATGATGCCTGATAAATAAATGTACCAGAAAGAGAGCTCAAGAAAATGCTACCTACATCGCCTCCTTTGAGGGGAGGGAAGTAAGACCCAAGAAGGCTTTTATTCCTGCATGTTGCCTGTCTCTTGTATGTGTGTTCTCAGTTAAATAAACCCTGGCCACACGGAACCAGATATCAGTGCAAACCACAGGCAACCCGTCGTCTTGGCATGAGGAAGGCCAATTACATCTGAGGTGCACTGATTGGCAAACACAGTCCAATGGGGTGCTCTAAATTGAATGGCGGCAACCTGATCCAATCAAATTCTCTCTTTTGAGAAGTGAAAATTCTATGAAAATAAATAGAAGCCAGGCCACTTGAGCTCAGTTCCTTGTGTGAAAGCTGTTTTTTCTATATTGGACTGTCTTTCAGAGTGTTTAAGAAGCCCACCAACTCTTTTTAAGATTTCAGCACCATAAACCATTGCCATCAACTTGACTCCAACTCATGACAACCCCATGTGTGTTAGAGTAAAACTGAGCTCCATAGGGTTTTTAATGGCTATGACCTTTTGGAAGTAGCTCACCAGGTCTTTCTTATAAGGTACCTCTGAGTAGACTGAACTTCCAACCTTTCAGTTAGCAACTGAGAATATTAACTGTTTGCACCATCTAGGAACTTCTTCAGTACCTATAGTCCCCAAACAATGGAATATGTGCCTTGAGCAAGGTATATCCTCTAATTATACCAGAAATGGGCACCTGATCCAAGGTTAGCCAATCTATGGTTTGATTCCCAACCAGTGAGATGGCCTGGCATAAAACATTCCACCCAGTAGGGATGATGGTAATTAGCCAAGCCAAACTTATCAAGTTAGGCCAAGACCCTCCCATCAGAATCTGAAGAGGAAAATACAGAGAGGTTCGGCCAGTGTGCTTGGGTTACATACAAAGAAAGAAACACATCCTGCCCTCATGGATCTTACAGAGGAGTGATGTTTGCAGGCAAGTAAATGATATTACCATAATTGCTGTGAAATCGTGTGATACTTGCTGTGACAAATGAAGAAAGGGCACTATGAAACCACATAACTGGAGCTTCTAATTTGGATTTGAGTTTAGAACACCTTCTGAGAGGGCAATGTCTAAGCTGAAACCTAGAATATGAGTAGAAGGATGAGAAACAAAGAGAGAAGGCAGAGTAAATCACATGAGGGTAGGACCAGAATCAAGAGAAAGTTGGTGACTCGAAGAATGTAAAATTGAAGCATAGAATGTTCAAGGAAGATGATGAGGACAAACAAGGCTAGAGAGGTGTGAAAGGTTTTGTAAATATTGGTAAGGAGTCTAGTCTTTATCCTGAGGGGAAAGAGGAACCATTGATGGGTTTTAAGCAGAGAAACAATACGATTAGATTTATTTTTAGAAAGATCATGTAAATTGCCAAATGCAGAA
This sequence comes from Elephas maximus indicus, assembly GCF_024166365.1. NCBI lineage: Eukaryota > Metazoa > Chordata > Mammalia > Proboscidea > Elephantidae > Elephas > Elephas maximus. Next base: position 48,186,172 of record NC_064840.1, read on the forward strand.
TAGGTGCGACAGAAGCAAACCAGGAGTCAGGAGGAACAATTAGAAGGCTTGTGCAGCAATATGGAAGAGAGATTGGAGAAAAGGGAGAGAGAACTGGCCTGAATTCAGAGCTGGATTCAAAAGGAGTTAATAATTGACTGGATTCATGAGGCTATTGAAAAGGAGGAGTCAAGGATCAGGTTTCTTAATTCGACAATTGGGTGGCTGGTGATGTCATGCAGTGGGATAAAGAAAAGAAGGGTAGAGCAGGTTAAGGGGAAAAGACAATAAGCTCACGCTGTTGTGGATGATTTGAGGTGCCTCTGGGATATCCATGTGGAGCAGTCCAGCCAGCAAAATTAGCTGTCTGGGTCTCAGACTCTGTAGGGATATCAGAGCTGTAGTTAGATTCTCTGTCATCTCTCAGCTACACTACTCCAAACCAAAAAAACCAAACCTGTTGCCATCAAGTCAATTCCGACTCATAGTGACTCTGCCCCCGTAGGGTTTCCTAGGAGTGGCTGGTGGATTCAAACTGCTGACCTTTTGGTTAGCAGCCAAACTCTTAACTACATTACTGGCCTCTTAACTATCTCCCTCTAGTCCTACCCTGCTACAGCCCATTCTTCATTCAACGGCAATCTTGATCTTTCACAAATCTAAATCAAATTATATCACTCACCTGCTTAAAACATTTCCATAACTCCCTAATGTAATTAGAAGAAATATCCACACTTCTTACTCTGGTCTACAAGGGCCCACATGATCTGGTCCCTGCCTGTGTAGTCTTATCTCACACTACTTTTCCTTCATTGACTGTGGTTCATCCACAAGGGTCTTCAGCTTACTAACCTACCTTTTAATAATTTTTGATAATTTTTTAATTTTGCTTTTTAAAAATACTGCAGTAAAATATTTTTTATTTTGATTACTCAAATTTTGGTGCCCCTTATATTTGTACCCAAGGCAAATGCTTCATCTGGTCCCAGCCCTGCTCAGTTCAAATGCCATCTCTTCAAAGAGATCTTCCCTGACCCATCTATCCAAAGTAGCTTTCCAACCCTGCACTTACCCGGTTATCTTCTCTTCTATTACCCTGAATTAGTTTTAATAGCACTTCTACAATCTTAAATGATCTCACTTATCTTTCTAAATTTGATTTTCCTTCATCCCTCAAATAGAATATAAGCTCCATTAGACTGTGTCCATCTTATTCACTGTTCTATCCAAAGTACCTAGAACGTGGCTGGCCCATGTTTGATGGAATAACTTTTTGGGGAGTAACTGGCTTATAGATGGTCTTCAAAGCCATGGACATGGACACAATCACCTAGGAAGAATGGGTGGTGTGAAAAGAGAAGCTAGTCTAAGACAAGCCCTTGGAAAAAGCAACATTTAAGAGACCAAAAACAAATAAATAAATAAAATAAAAAGAGCATAAGTGGTAACTAAGAAAGTACAGTCAGAGAAGCCAAGGGATAATCAAAAGAGTAGTTTCATGCAGAAAGCAAAGGAAGGAAGAGACTATTTCAAGAGGGAGGGTGTGGCAATCATTGCCTAATGCTACCAAGAGTTCAGCTAAGGTAAGGACTAAACCGTCTCTTGAATTTAGCAATAGAAGTCATCCTCTACTTTATAGTATGAGCAGTTTCAGTGAAGCATTGCGGGTGGAAGCCAGATGGCAGTGGATTGAGGAATGAATGGGTGGTATGGAAGTAGAGACAACAATAATGACTTAAGTGTGGCAGTGAAGAAGCAATATAGAGTAGTGGCTACAGGAGGACAAGGATTAATAGCATATTGTTGGGTTTAGACTGGGAGAAACTTGAACATGTTTAAATATTGATGGGGTAAAACCAAGAAAGAGAGATTTAAAAAAAAGATTGTAGGAAAGGGGATAACTTATGTTTTAGTTTCCAGAATAGGTGGGAGTGGGTGGAAACCAGAATTCTGGTGTTGGATTAACCTTGAATTAGAAGAAAAGTTCTTATTCTATTGTAAAAGATGGGAAAGGAAGAAGACTGTAAATAGGTGTGATGGCAGAAAATTAATGGTGTCCTCTCTGATGGTTTCTATTTTTTTCTGTGAAATTGGAAATGAGATCATTTGCTGAGGATTAGAAGTGAAGTGACTGGGTAGGAGGTTTTATTTATGCATTCAACAAATATTTATTGAGTACTTAGTATGTGCCAGTTACTGTCTTGGGTACTTGAAATACATTAATGAACAAAATAGACAAAGATCCTTGCCTTTGTGTTACTTATATTCCAGCATATGAAGACAGATAATAAACAATGAACACGATAAATAAGCAAATTATGTAGTATGTTACAACGTTATAAGTACTATGGAAAAATAGAGTAGAGTAAGGGAGATGAGGAGTGCCTGGTAGGACGAGGTAGAGAGTAGGTTGTAATTTTAAATAGAGAGGTAAATGTAGGTTTTATTGAGAAGAGGACATGTAAACAAATATTTGAATATGATGAAGGAGTTAGCCAGGTGGATATCTGTGCAAAGACCATTTGAGGAGGAAGGAATAGCCAACGCAAATGTCCTAAGGTGGAAGCATGATAGACATTATATTAGTTTCCTATTGCTGCTGTAACAAATTATCACAAACTTGGTGGCTTAAAAAAACACAGACTTATTTTCTTACAATTCTGGAGACCAGAAATTTGAAATCAGTTTCATGGAGTTAAACTCAAGGTGTTGATAGGACTAGCTCCTTCTGGAAGCTCTGGGGAAAAATCTGTTTCCTTGTTTTTTCTAGATTCAGAGGCTGCCTGTATTCCTTGGCTTATGACCCCTTCGTCCTATCACTTCAGCCTCTTGCTTCTATCGTCTCATCTCCTATTTCCTCTTGTATACTCAATTCTCCTCCTGATTCCCTCTTGTAAAACCACTTGTGATTATATTTAGTGACCACCTGAATAATCCAGGATAATCCCATCCCAAGATCCTTGACTTAATCACATCTGCAAAGTCTCTTCTGCCATATAAGGTAACATTTATAGGCCCCAAGGATTAGGACCTGGATATCTTTGCATACCATTGTTCAGACTACCAAAACCCATCCTCTAGCCAATCCCGTATGAAAAATACATTCACCCCATCCTAACATCCCCAAAAGTCACAACCCATAACTGAATCAACTCAAAGTTTAAAATCTCATCTAAATATCATTTCCTTAAAAATCTCAAATCTCATCATCTAAATCAGGTATATGTGAAGCTCTAGATATAATCCATCCTGGGACAAAATTCCTTTCCATCCCTGGACCTGTGAAATTAGAAAACAAGTTATCTGTTCCAAAAATCAATGGCAGGACAGGCAAAGAATGCCAGTTATAGACATTCCCACTCAAAAAGGAAGATAGAATGGGGAAAAGGGATAATGATCCTAAGCAATTTGGGAATTCAGCAGGGCAAACTCCATTAGCTTTCAAGGCCTGTGACTAATCCTGTGTCCTGACACTGTACCTCCTGATCCAACACTCTGCCCCCTGGACCATCCTTTCTTTTTCATGAAGGAAGCATGAGTTTGCAGATGAGTAGTTTCATCAGTCTGTTTCCTGCCTGTCAAATTTTTGGAGTCTAACAGACTTCAATTTGTCCTCTCTCTATTTCTTTCAGTCCAAGCTCCAGTGTTTCTGCTGATATAACATTCTCAAAAACCTGCGGGTCTCTCATGTATGTGATGAAGATGTACTTCATTTAGACAAAAGGCTTCCCTATGGGTCTTTCCTGAATAATATCCTTATTCCTGGATTCTGCTGAGATGGCTTAATCCCTTCATAGAGTCCTTAGCAAAAGGGTATCCAATCACATCCTTGGCTTTCTCTCTACAGCACAGTTCTCCTGACACTGAATTTCTCTAATTTTAACATCTTTTGCAACCTGGATAGAATGAGAATTTCCCAAATCATCAAGTCATATTCCTTTTTTGCTTAACAGTTCTCTCAATTTATCTCTTTGCTCTCACATCTTACTATAAGAGCAAGAAATTTATTGCAAGGAATTGGCTAATGTAATAGTGGAGTCTGGCTAGACAAGGCTGAAATCTGTGGGGCAGGCCAACAGGAAGGACAGGCTGGTACTCTTGGGCATGAGATAAAGCTGAAGTCAGCCAAGGATTTCTTCTTTTTCAGGGAAATCTCAGTTCTGCTCTTAAGGCCTTTCAACTGATTGAATCAGGCCCACCCAGATTAAACAGGAAAATCTCCTTTACTTAAAGCCAATTGATTCTGGATTTTATTTATATCTACAAAATACCTTCAAACTAACACCTAGTGTTTGATTGAATAACTTGGGGCTATAGCCAAGCAAAGTTGACACATAAAACTGACCACCACAGACATGTTCAAGATTCAGCAAGAAGGAGAGTATGGCTGGAGAGGCATGAATAAACACGAGTGTAGTAGATAAGGTCAGAGAAATATTGAGGGATTTTAAACGTAAGGTGTTGTAGGTCATTGAGAAGAATCGAAAAGTTTTGAAATAGCTAATACAAAGAATTTTAAAAAAAGGCTGAAAAATGTGAATTTAGAGTGTATCAAGATATCTTATAATTTTTTTTTCTCTAGCAAGGCAGCAGTCCAGGTTTAGGCAAAAAGTCAGACACTCAAATTAATCCACAGTTTTTAGGGTGGACATAGCAGAACAAGAAAATGGTGGCAAATAAGTTAATTGGCAAGAAAAATGTAGAAATTATGAACCATGAAGTCTAAGGCAGGTAGGAAATAAAGTGAAGGCTGGCTAGGGGAAGAGCTGAGATTCAAGGGATGAAAGGAGAACAATAGTAACAATAGGTCAGGAACATGTAGAATAGGAGTAACTGCGTGAGAGAGCCAAAAAATTAAGAGGTCTTGGCCAAAGGCGGGATGTTTGCACTTACTATTTCAGAGATGGAGCAGTTACAGGTTGTGAGGAGGTGCAGGGTATGTTTGTGGAATAGGTGGCTGATCAGGAGTGGAGTAAATGTCACTGAGATCAGCAAGGCTTATGGTGAAAAGTAGGAGCATGAGTCTCATGCCAGTATCTTTACTGAATAAAGAATATTTATCAGGGGAATGGGAGCCCCTGGGTGACGCAACCAGTTAAGCACTTGGCTGTTAACCAAAAGGTTGGAGGTTTGAATCTACCCAGCAGCACCACAGAAGAAAATCCTATATCGATCTACTTCCAAAAGGTCACAACCATGAAAACCCTCTGGAGCACAGTTCTACTCTGCAACCCATGGGGTCACCATGAGTCAGAATTGACTTGACTGTAACTTTTTTTCTTCTTTTAATCAGGAGGACAGCAGGTGAGAGTAACACGAGGATTAGACCTATAGCAAAAGCTGGAAGAGGATAGGGCTTTTCTCCCTACCCTAAGGTATGTGGGGAGTCAGAAAATGAGAATTACCCATTTGAGATGGCTACCAAGAGAAGCAATGTCCTTAGGAGACAGCCTAGTTTCAGCAAAGGCATGGAAATAGAGAGAAACTTAAGTGAAATGTTCAGGATGCAGAGAATTTGTTTACTATGGGGCAAGGGAAGGCCTTGGAAGGGACAGCAGTGGGAGGATGGGTCAGGAGAGAGAGAGCAGAGAGTAATAAAATGAGAGAAAGTTAGAGGATCTTGGATGGTGACCAAGAATAACAGGGAGGGAAGGCATGATGGATTTACTGATGGTGAGTTTCCTAAAAGAGTAAACCACAGCAGTCTCCTGGTGGATGAGGAAAGGGACACTTAGGCCTTGAGTCATCCAGGGCAGGCATGGATTTTATTTGAAATGGAGGCCTAGTCTACTGGACGAGTAGATTCTGGCCTCACTGGAAGAAATCAACGACAGTACAGGTTGACTATGTGGGCTCTCAGTGGGCAGCAATATACTCTCCCGCACTTGTGGACTGCTGACTGCTTGGAAATGATGTTGTGAGTCCTTCAGTGGTGAGGGTCAATTGGAAGAAAGGTCCAGCACACAGTTGAACCATAGGCCAAAGGACTATAGTTATAAATACATATATTTGCATATTTCTCTTTGGGTACTATCAATATTAATATATAAATGGTTGTTGAACCTATGGATATAGAGGAAAAGTACCATGCAGGGATATCATGTAGAATAATAAGGATAATAGCAAATATTTACTGACCATTTCTTCTGTTCCGGCCATGTACCCTAAGTACTTGACATGTGTGAACTCAATCATCTAAACAACCTTATGAGTAGGTATTAATATGATTCCCATTCTACAGATGATGTCACATAATTTATAAATGATGGTATGATGGTGCAAGGATTCAAATCCAGAGTGCACACTCTCATTCCCAACCTTATACTATGAAAGAAGAGACGAGAACTGAAGAAATAAGCCTGGAGAACATCAATAATTAAGAATACACTGCAGATAAAATGTAGGGAGTGTATATGGTTGGTATACATATATAACAAATCCTAACTATGGCATTGAAGATAATGATTTAATAATAAATTCTTGACATCATCTTGTTTTCTTGGCTTTTATTTATTTATTTTTTTCCTTGAAAGTGAAACGCAGAAAAAAAATGAGTTCAATTTAGTTGGGTTTCAGTTAATGAAAGTTTTGTGGTATCTGCTTAGTGGGTTAATAAAAGCAGCTTTAGCACTGGGAAAATATCCTCTGGTCTTTCTGCATTCCCAGAAGAAATTTTTATTCACAAAAATAATAATCATAATAATAATAATTTTTCTTGTTTTATAAAGTGGACTCCTTGGACTCTCTTGGCTAAAGCAGTTACTGAGGAGAGATCAGGGGTTAATTTTAGTTCTCCTGGGCTATGAACATTGACATGGGACTTACGAAAAACCTTCATCCAATTTTTTTCCAAATTAAATCAAGAGCATTGATAATTAGTTTCTATCAAAGACATCTAGTGGGAAATGAAAGAACTGAAAAAGCCATAAGCTGCCTTTGCTTCTTCATTAATATTTGCTCCCAAATGCAGGTCAAATAAACCACACTCAGTTTTAAATGAGTTGCTTTAAAGTTGATGAATTATTTTTGTCTTTGGATTTATACCACCCATTGTGGCAAATTATTCCCACTACATTCCCCTATCTTACATGAGGTTTTAGTTGAACAAAGAAAACAAAGCTAGGCACCCTTGAAATTGAACTCTGTTTTGCTTTAAGAATTCCTCTCACCACATATGCAACCTCATGTTTAATATTGAGAAAATTGTTCTCACAATCAGAATTCTTCCTGGCTCTGACAGATAGTTTGTGAGGTCAACTGATTTTCAGAACTTCCTGAACAGAAATACGATCTAGGAGGCTGAAGCCAGAAGGAGCTGCAGTAGAAATTCCAGCATGACCATCGCCTTACCAATTTTCCTTCATTGAACCTTCCATTTACACTCCCATGCCTCAGTGTGCTCAACTGTAAAATAAAGGTAAGAGTGCTGGGGCAAAAATTTATGGTTCTCCTCCCCTAATGCCGAGCTGGGAAGTAACTGTTCAGCCAGGAAGTACATTTCCCCACCCTCACTGCGTCTGAGTGGAGCCATGTGACTAGTTTTCACCAATAGAATGTGAATGGAGTTGTGTGGGCTAAAGCCTTTAAGAACGGGCATGAACTTCCACTTCTGGCTAAGATGGAGTAACAAGGACTAGATTTACTCTCACGCTTGAAAATAACTAAAAACCAGACAAAATATATGAAAAAACAGCTCTCAAGAAATAAGACATCAGAGAGGCAGAACCAACATGGTGCTAGAGACAGAAGCACCATGCCATTCCTCTGGAGCAAAGACTCAAAAAAACTAAGTAAAACAGATACAAATGTCAGTCCTGGAGCCCTAAGCATCAAATGAAGGAATAAAAAACTACATCAAGCACCGAATGGAACAAGAAACTGACAGAGAACAGAGAATGAGGAGAGCTACAGTGTGAAGGTCCCCTACTAGTTAACACAGCACAGATTCACCATCTTGAACTACACCCACCAAGGAACACAGGCAGGGAGTATGGGAAGACAGCTTTCATGGAGCTCTCAACAGGAGACAGAGCACTTGGTAACCAGGGATACACACTTTCCCACCCCCCATCCTTCTTCCCTGTACAAAGTCTCCGTTGCTTTCTAATGGGCCACGGTCACTCTGCCAAAGAGACACCAGCTTACTGCCAACCGAATTCACCATCTTGGACCTCAGCCACCAAGGACTTCAGACAGGGAGTATGGGAAGGCAACTTCAAGGAGCTCCCAAAAGGAGACAGAGCACCCAGTAACCAGGGATACATGCTGTCTTAGTCATCTAGTGCTGTTATAACAGAAATACCACAAGTGGATTGCTTTAACAGAGAAGCTTATTCTCTCACAGTCAAGTAGGCTACAAGTCCAAATTCAGGGCGTCGTCTCCAGGGGAAGGCTTTCTCTCTCTGTCGGCTCTGGAGGAAAGTCCGGGTGATGCATCAGTCTTCCCTTGGTCTGTGAGCATCTCAGCGCAGGAACCTCAGGTCCAAAGGATGTACTCTGCTTTCTTGGTGATATGAGGTTCCCATGTCTCTCTGCTCTCGTCTCTTCTTTATATCTCAAAAGAGATTGGCTTAAGACACTGTCTAATCTTGTAGACCTCATCAATATAACTGCCACTAATCCATCTTATTACATCAAAGTGATAGGATTTACAACACATAGGGAAATCACATCAGAGGATAAAATGGTAGACAATCATACAAGGGAATCATGACCTAACCAAGTTGACAGACATTTTGGGGGGACACAATTCAATCCATGACACATCCTTTCCCATCACCCACACTTCTTCCCTCTATGCTGCCTCTGCTGCTTCCCATGGGCCACAGTCATTCAACCAGAGAGACACCAGCTCTACCCAACCCCCACAAGCCGGCCCCTTCAGTGCCATTTTTTTGTTTTTTCTTGGTTTGTTTTGTTTGTTTTTTAATACTTTTTTTGTTGTTGCTTCTGTATCTCTCTCCCTTCCTTCCTTTCCTTTCTCTTGTCCAGCTAGCCCTATGTGCCATCCCCTCCCTTTCTTGATGGGCTGTTATTACTTGATTTGTATGCTTTGTTATTTTGTTCCTTTTTTTCTGTTTCTTCTCTCTCTCTCCTTTCCTTCCTTTCCTTTCTCTCACCCACCCAGCCATGTGCACCACCCTCGCACCTTCTCAAGGGGCCATGCTGTACTTCTTGGCTGGAGAGTCATTGCATGAGGTCTCCCTGGGTCTGTGTTGCCATCACCAACTAGCTCCCTCAGTGCCATTTTATTTATTTTTTTTGTTTGTTTTAGTTTTAGTTTTTTTCTTTTTTGTTGTTGTTTCTTCTCTTTCTCTCTCTCTCTCTCCTCAAGTCTGCACCCTCCACAGGCCGACTCTCTCAGTGCCATATTTAAAAATTTTTTTTTATCTTACCCCTTCTTTTTCTTTCTCCCTCCCACATGTGCTGTACACTGCCTTAGCCCATTCCTGGCTGGCCATATTGTGCCACCTGGTGAGAGAGACATCTGCTCACTACCACCTCAATTCTGCCCTGTCCCCAATTGCCAGCACACCCAGCAGCTTATATTTTTTGTTGCTGTTGTTGTTTAAATTTATTTGTTTTTGTTTGTTGGTTGGTTACTTGGTTGGTTTCTTCTCTCTCATTCACCTCTTTCCTTTTCTTTCTCCTCCCCAACTAGCCCCATGCCCCACGCATGCCTCTTCTTGACAGGCTGAGCCACACCACTCAGCTAGACAGCAACCAGCACACAGCCTCACCAGGTCTGCCCTGCCCCTACCTGCCGAATCCTATTCCATTTTATTTACTTTTTTCTTTTTCCCTACATTTTTTTATTTTTTGCTTTTGTTTTTCTGTTTCATTTCACCCACTCACTTTGCCCCACACATCATGTCCTCTCCCTTCCCTCCTGCCTATCTGCACCATGGACCAAATGTTGCAGCCCTGAGCAGCACCAACACGGTCCCCCGGACCCTACCCTGCACTCCCCTGGCCCTGCCCCGTCAGACCCAGTTCATGCCACAAACTACCCATCCCTGCCCATACACCCCCACTGGACTCACCCTGCTGCACCATAACTAGTGACTAGCCATGCCCACCTGGACAAGGTGGAGAGAAGTATCATGCCAACAGAATAACAAGCAACTAAACACACCCAGCCTGGCTGCTCAGACATAACCAAATAAAATAAAAAGCAGGAAGAAAGAATCAAATGTACAATCAATAAACAAAGACAATAATTTCTGAACGTCCCTGAGAGAGCAGACAATATGAAAACATACTTTTTTTTTTAAAAAAAAAGAACAGGATGGCTCCAAAAAGTGACCAAAATAAAACAACAGATAACATTCTGGTAGAAGAAAAGGCACTAGAACGACTTGATAGGGAATTCAGAAGTCTAATATTAAGGGTTCTCCAACAGAAGAAAGAAAATGCAGACAAAAGTAAGGAAAAAAATAGACAAAATCATGGAGGATACAGACAAAATCAGGGAAAACACAGACAAAGCAATGAAATAATTCAGAAAATTAATACAGGAATAAAATGTCAAAATAAATAAACAACTAGAAATCATACAAAAACAACAATTAGAAATCCATAAGACAAACAACAAGATTTCAAAAATGGACAGTGCAATAGAAGGTTTTAGGAGCAAATTTGAAACAATGGAAGACAGGATCAGTGAAATTGAAGACAAATCTTTGGATACCACTTTGAGGAAAAATCAGAGAAAAGAATGAAGAAATTTAAGAAACCCTGAGAACAATGTGAGATACAATCAAAAGCAAAAATTTGCATGTGATCAGAGTTCCAGAACAGGGAGATAAAATGGAAAACCCAAAGAGGATCACTGCATATTTGCTTAGGGAAAACTTCCCTAATATCATGAAAGATGAAAAGCTGACCATTCAAGCAGCTCAACAAACCCCATGTAGGATAGACCCCAAAGAAAATCACCAACACATACCATACAAACACATACCATAATCACACTCAATAAAACCAAAGACAAAGAAAGACTCCTGAGAGCAGCATGAGAAAAATGAAAAGTCACATACAAAGGGGAAACAATGAGACTAAACTCTGATTACTCAGCAGAAACTGCAGGCAAGGAGGCAATGGAATGACGTATATAATATTTTGAAAGAAAAAAACTGCCAACCAAGAATAATATATCCTTCAAAACTCTTGCTCAAATATGATGGTGAAATTAGGACATTTCCAGATAAACAGAAATTAAGGGAATTCATAAAAACCAAGCCAAACTTAGAAGAATTATTAATGGGAGTGCTTCAGTTATAAAACAAACAACATCAGACAACAACATGAATCTAGCACATAAGACAGCATCAGCCAGATACCAACTTAGATAATGAACTATCAAGGGTAAAACAAAACTAAAAAATTTACAACAGGGAACCACAAAGGTCAATTTGTAAATAACAACAACTTCAGAAAAATAAAAGAGGGAATAAACAATGTAGGTATAGAACTTTCAAATGGAGAGGAAGTCAAGGCAACATCAACTAATAAAAGATTGGTTTAAACTTAGGAAGATATGGGTAAATTTCAAGGTAACCACAAAGAAAGTTAACAAACCTACCCGTCAAAATAAAGAAAAAAAAAGATAAAGTCTCAGTAACACAAACTCTACAAAAATGAAGGAAACAAAAAAAAAAAAAAACAAAAAACAAGCAAAAGGAATTCAGCACAGAAGAGTAAGAAGAACAAAGAAAACATCAGCATGACAAAAAAAGCATTACAAAATGACAGCAATAAACTCACATCTATTAATAATTAAAATGAACTTAAATGGCTTAAATGTACTCATAAAGAGACAGAGAGTGACAGAATGGACAAACAGGTCCCATCAATATGCTGTCTCAAACAGACACACCTTAGAAACAATGAAATAAATATACTAAAAATCAAAGGATGAAAAAAAATATATCAAGCAAACAGCTACCAAAAAAGAGTTGAGAGTAGAAATCCTAACCTCGGATAATAGACAATCCAACATAAAAGATGAGGAAAGATATTATATGATGATGATTAAAGGTGCAGTCCACCATGATAACATAACCATAATAAATATCTACTCACCCAATGACAGGGCTCCAAAATACATAAAACAAACTTTAACAACACTGAAAAGAGAAATTAACAGATTTAAAATAATGGTAGGAGACTTCAATACACCATTCTCGGGAAAGGACTGAACATCTAGAAAGAAACTCAACAAAGATATAGAAGATCTAAAGATCACAATCAACCAACTTGACTGCACAGACTTATAGAACACTCCAGCCAACAGCTGCAAAGTAAAATTCTTTTCCAATGCACATGGAACATTCTTCAGAACAGACCACATCTTAGGCCACAAAGCAACGCTCAACGACATCCAAAACATAGAGATCAGGGAAAAAATAAGTGAAATAGAGAATAGAAAAAAAGAGAGGATCGACAAAACCAAAATTTGTTCCTTTGAAAGGATCGACAAACCATTGACCAAATGGACAAAAGAAAAACAGTAGAGGACGCAAATAATCCAAATAAAAATTGAAACGGGGAGCATTACAACAGACCTAACTGAAATGAAAACGATCCTAACAGAGTACTATGAAAAACTACACTCCAACAAATTTGAAAGCCTAGAGGAAATGAACAAATTTCTAGAAACACACTACCTACCTAAACTAACAAAAACTGAGGTCAAAAATCTGAACAGACCCATAACAAGAGAAGAGATTGAAAAGGTAGTTTAAAAAAAAAAAAAAAAAAAAAACTCCCAACAAAAAAAAAGCCGTGGCCCAGATGGCTTCACTGGAGAATTCTACAAAACATTCAGAGAAGAGCTTACACCACTACTACTCAAACATTTCAGAACATAGAAAAGGAAGGGATACTTCCAAATTCATCCTATGAAGCCAGCGTAACCCTGATACTAACACCAGGCAAAGACACAACGAAAAAAGATTACAGACAAATATCTCACATAAATATAGATGCAAAGTTATCTACAAAATACTAGCCAATAGAATTCAGTGTCATATTAAAAAACATAATAATACACCAAGACCAAGTGGGATTCATAACCAGGTAAGCAAGGATGGTTCAACATTAGAAAATCAGTGTAATCCACCACAAAAATAGAACAAAAGAAAAGAATCACATGATCGTCTCAATCAATGCAGAAAAGGCATCTGATAAAGTCCAACACCCATCCCCGATAAAAAAAACTCTCAATAAAATAGGTATGGAGGGGAAATTCCTCAATATAATAAAGGGCAGCTATGCAAAACCAACAGCCAACATCATTCTGAACAGAGAGAAGCTGAAAACATTTCCTCTGAGAACAGGAACAAGACAAGAAGGCCATTTATCACCACTCATATTTAACATTTCCTGGAAGTTCTAGCTAGAGCAATAAGGCAAGAAAAAGAAATAAAGGGCATCCAAATTAATAAGGAGGAAGTAAAACTATCCCTATTTGCAGATGATACAATACTATACATAGAGAACTCAAAGGACTCCATGAGAAAATAACTGGAACTATTAGATTCAGCAGAGTGGCAGGATACAAGATAAACATACAAAAATCCTTTGGATTCATATATGGCAATAAAGAGAACTATGGAAAGGAAATCAGGAAAGCAATACCATTTACAATAGCCCCTAAAAAAATAAAATACTTAGGAATAAATCTAACCAGGGACATAAAAGATCTACACAGAGAAAACTACAAAACACTACTGAAAGAAACCAAATGAGACTTACATAAATGGAAAACATACCATGCTCATGGATAGGTAGACTCAGCATTGTGAAAATATCAGTTCTACCCAAAGCAATCTACAAATACAATGCAATCCCAATGCAAATATCAACAGCATTCTTTAACAAGATGGAAATATTAATCATTAACTTCATATAGAAATAAAAGAGGCCCAAGATAAGTAAAGCATTACTGAAGAAGAAAAATAAAGTAGGAGGAGGCCTTGCACAACCTGACCTCAGAACCTACTACACAGCTACGATAGTCAAAACAGATTGGTACTGGTACAACAACAGACAAGTTGATCAATGGAACAGAATCGAGAACCCAGATGTTAATCCATCCACCTATGGTCACATGATCTTTGACAAAGGTCCAAAGTCAATTGTTGTTAGCTGCCATCGAATCAGTTCCAACGCATAACAACCCTATATACAACAGAAAGAAACACTGCCCGGTCCTGCACAATACTCACAATCGTTGTTATGCTTGAGTCCATTGTTGCAGCCACTGTATCAATACATCTTGTTGAGGGTCTTTCTCTTATTCACTGACCCTCAACTTTACCAGTCATGTTGTCCTTCCCAGGGACTGGTCCCTTCTGATAAACATGTCCAAAATATGTGACATGTAGTCTCACCATCCTTGCTTCTAAGGAACATTCTGGCTGTACTTCTTCCAAGATAGATTTGTTCATTCTTTGGCAGTCCATTGTATATTCAATATTCTTCACCAACACCATAATTCAAAGGCATCAATTATTCTTAGGTCCTCCTTATTAGTTGTCCAGCTTTCACAAAAATGTGAGGTGATTGAAAACACCATGGCTTTGGTCAGGTGCATCATAATCTTCAAGGTGACATCTTTGATTTTTAACACTTTAAAGAGATCTTTTGCAGCAGATTTGCCCAATGCAATGCCTCATTTGATTTCCTGACTGCTGCTTTCATGGGTGTTGATTGTGGATCCAAGTAAAATGAAATCCTTGACAACTTCAGTCTTTTTGCCATTTATCATGACGTCATTTATTGGTGCAGTTGTGAGGATTTTTGTTTTCTTTACGTTGAGGTATAATCCACACTGAAAATTGTGGTCTTCGCTCCTCATCAGTGAGTGCTTCAAGTCCTCTTCACTTTCTGCAAGCAAGGTTGTCTCATCTGCATAACAAAGGTTGTTAATGAGTCTTCCTCCAATCCTGATGTCCCGTTCTTCTTCATATAGTCCACCTTCTTGGATTATTTGCTCAGCACTCAGCATACAGACTGAATAAGTACGGTGAAAGGCTACAACCCTAACGCACATCTTTCCTGACTTTAAATGACACTGTATCCCCTTGTTCTGTTTGAATGACTGCCTCTTGGTCTATGTACCGGTTCCTCATGAGCACAATTAAGTGTTCTGGAATTCCCATTCCAGACAACGTTATCCACAATTTGTTAGGATCCACACAATCGAATGCTTTAGCATAGTCAATAAAACACAGGTAAACATCTTTCTGGTATTCTCTGCTTTCAGCCACCATCTGACATCAGCAATGATATCCTTCATTCCATGTCCTTTTCTGAATCCAGCTTGAACTTCAGGCAGCTCCCTGCCAATATACTGCTGCAACCATTTTTAAATTATTCTCAGCAAAATTTTACTTGCATGTGATATTAATGATATAGTTTGATCATTTCCACATTTGATTGGATCACCTTTCTTGAAAATAGACATAAATATGGATCTCTTTTTCCAGTCAGTTGGCCAGGTAGCTGTTTTCCAAATTTCTTGGCATAGACGAGTGACCACTTCTAACACTGCATCCATTTGTTGAAACTTCTCAGTTGGTATTCTTTCAGTTCCTGAAGCCTTGTTTTTCATCAGTGCCTTCAGTGCAGCTTGGACTTCTTCCTTCAGTACCATCAGTTCCTGATCATATGCTACCTCCCAGAATGGTTGAACATCTACCATTTCTTTTTGGTATAGTGACTCTATACCTATTCCTTCCATCTTCTTTTAATGCTTCCTGCTTTGTCTAATATTTTCCCCATAGAACCCTTCAATATTGCATCTCCAGGCTTGAATTTTTTCTTCTGTTCTTTCAGCTTGAGAAATGCCAAATGTGCTCTTCCCTTTTGGTTTTCTAACTCTAGGCTTTTGCACATGTCATTATAATACTTTACTTTGTCTTCTCGAGCCGCCTTTTGAAATCTTCGCTTCAGCTCTTTTACCTCATCATTCCTTCCATATGCTTTAGCTACTCAACGTTCAAGAGCAAGTTTCAGAGTCTTTTCTGACATCCATTTTGGTCTTTTCTTTCTTTCCTGTCTTTTTAATGACCTCTTGCTTTCTTCATGTATGATGGCATTGGTGTCATCCCACAGTTGGTCTGGTCTTTGGTCATTATTGTTCAGTGCATCAAATCTATTCTTGAGATCGTCTCTAAATTCAGGTGGATATGCTCAAGGTTGTACTTTGACTCTCGTGGGCTTGTTCTAATTTTCTTCAGTTTCAACTTGAACTTGCATATGAGCAACTGATGGTCTGTTCTGCAGTCGGCCCCTGGCCTTTTTCTAACTGATGATATTGAGTTTTTTCCACCTTCTCTTTCCACGGATGTAGTCAATTCAATTCCTGTGTATTCCACCCAGCAAGGTTCACGTGTACAGTTGCTGTTTATGTTGTTGAAAAAAGGTATTTGCAATGAATGATTCACTGGTCTTGCAAAATTCTATCATGCAATCTCCAGCATCATTTCTATCACCAAGACCATATTTTCCAACTACCAGTCCTTCTTGTTTCCCACTTCTACACTCCTATCACCAGTAATTATCAATGCATCCTGATTGCATGTTCGATCAATTTCAGACTGCAGAAGCTGGTAAAGAAATCTTCAATTTCATCTTTGGCCTTAGTGGATGGCGTGTAAATTTGAATAATAGTCATATTATCTGGTCTTCTTTGTAGGGGTATGGATGTTATACTGTCACTGACAGCCATGTACTTCAGGATAGATCTTGAAATGTTCTTTTTGACAATGAATGCAACAACATTATTCTTCAATATGTCATTCCCAGAAGAGTAGACCATACAATTGCCCAATTCAAAAGGACCAATACCAGTCCATTTCAGCTTACTAATGCCTAGGACATCGATGTTTATGCATTCCATTTCATTTTTGATGATTTCCAATTTTCCTAGATTCATACTTTGTACATTACTGACAAAAAATATATATAAATAACAAATGTTGGAAAGGCCACTGGGAGCTTGGGACCCTTATGCACTGCTGGTAGGAATGTAAAATGATACAACCATTTTGGAAAATCATATGGCACTTCCTTAAAAAGCTAGAAATAGAAATACCATAAGATCCAGCAATCCCACTCCTAGGAATATATCCTAGAGAAATAAGAGCTGTCACACAAATAGACGTATGCACACCCATGTTCATTGCAGCATTATTCACAGTAGCAAAAAGATGGAAACAATCTAAGTGCCCAACAACAAATGACTGCATAAACAAACTATAGAACATACACCCAATGGAATATTATGCCACAATAATAATAAAAAAAAAAAAACAACGATGAATCTGTGAAACATCACACAATGTGGATGAATCTGGAGGGCATTAAGTGGAGTGAAATAAGTCAATCAATCACAAAAGGATGAATACTTTAAGATCACTATTATAAAAATTCATGAAAATGTTTACACACAGAAAGAAACAATCTTTGATGGTTACAAGGGAGGGGAGACATGGGGAGGGCAAAACACTAAATAGACAATAGGTAAATGGTAACTTTGGTGAAGGGTAAGGCAGTACACAATACTGGGGAAGCCAGCACAACTAAACCAAAGCAAGGTCATGGAAGCTTCATAGATACAACCAAACTCCCTAAGGAAAGGAACCAAATTACAAGGCTGAGGGCTGGAGACCTTGGTCTTGGGGGACATCTAGCTCAATTGGCATAACACAGTTCATAAAGAAAATGTTCTACACCTTACTTTGGTGAGTAGCATCTGGGATCTTAAAATCTTGTGAGTGGCCATCTAAGATACTCCACTTGTTCTGCCTCATCTGGAGCAAGGGAGAATGAATAAAACCAAAGACACAAGGGAAAGATTAGTCCAAAGAACTAATGAACCTAAACTACTACAGCCTCCACCAGACTGAGTCCAGCACAACTAAAAGGTGCCTGGCTACCACCACTGACTGCTCTGACAGGGAACACAATAGAGCGTCCTGGACAGAGCTGGAGAAAAATGTAGAACAAAATTCTAACTCACAAAAAAAGGCCAGGCTTACTGGTCTGACAATGGAGAAACCCTGAGAGTTTGGTCCCTGGACATCCTTTTAACTCAGTATTGAAATCACTCCTGAGGTTGACCTTTCAACCAAAGATTAGACAGGCCCATAACACAATGAGACTAAATGGGCACACCAGCTCAGGGGCAAGGACAAGAAGGCAGGAGTAGACAGGAAAGCTGGTAGTGCGGAACCCAAAGTCAAAAAGGGGAGAGTGTTGACATGTCATGGGGTTGGCAACCAATATCACAAAACAATATGTGTATTAAGTGTTTAATGAGAAACTAATTTAATCTGTAAATCTTCATCTAAAATACAATAAAAAGAAAGAAAGAAGACATCAGAAAATGAAGGGCAATGATCCCTGAGTGATAGGAAACAAAGCAGTGAGCCCTATGATTGCCCTAGCTAACTGCCTGGAAAGCTTCCAGTCTGCAGCACAGGAAGGGAAAATCCAAGCAGAGCCCTGCAGTCTCTCTGAGTTGAGGAAATGGAATTGGGAGCCTCGGCAGAGTACCAGAGAAGAGGCAGATGCACACAAAGAGAACTCTGGAGATCTGTACAGGGTCCCCAGCGAGCATTCAGTTGAATATTACTCACTGTGAGTAAACTACCTGAGGCCAAGAAAAGAACCACTCAAAGAATTAGAGCTCACATAGGGCCAGGTATACTGCCTGTTCCAAACAGCCGGAGTGGAAAATCTCAAATTACAAGGCATCGGAGTACTAAAAAGAGTCTTGAGTCAGCACTAGGGAAAAATTAACCTTAGACTAAACACTGTTCTGATCTAAAAAGTCTTAAAAGCAAGATCCAAAAGGATCAAACCATTTTCAGGTAACTTAACTGTGTCCCAGAACAAAGCCCAAGGTTATTTCTTGGAATATAAAAAATATCCAGCACCAAATCTACTAAAAGTCACAATGTCTGGCATCTAGTAAAAAATCACGAGGCATGCAAAAAAGAAGAAAACGAGAATCCAAATGAGGTGGAAAAAAATCATCTGAAACTGATCCAGAAATATTATAGAATTAGCAGAAAAGGACATTAAAATTTTTTGTAACTGTATTCCATGTATTCAAGATGCTAAAAGAAAGATAAAAAGAACAAGTTAAATAGAGACATGGAAGATATTTAAAAAGAACCAAAGCAGTTCATACACACTAAAAAAAAAAATGGTGTAATCATTAAGGTTGTGTGTCAACTTGGCTGGGCCAGGATTCTCAGTGGTTTCGCAGTTATGGATGTAGTTTGGCAGTTGTATAATGATGTAATCATCTCTAAGATGAGATCCAAAATAATGCGATCATCTCCCTAATGGAATCTGCTATGACTAGCCAATCAGTTGAAAGGGAGTTTCCTTGGGGATGTGGCCTGAATCCAATATAGGTGGACTTTCTGGCAAGGCTATGGGCTTTTTTGCTCTGCTCTGGATCCTGCATTCAGCTTGTCAGCATCTGATCTCCAGTTCTTGGGACTTGGGCCAGCAGCCTACTGTCTGACTTGGAGGATCTTGGGTTCATCAGCCCCTGCAGCTACATGAGTTAGGAGAAGTCTCCAGCCTCACACCTAATGCCTGACCCACAGACTTGGGATTTGCCAGCCTCTACAACAACGTGAGCCATTTCCTTGAGATAAATCTCTCTCTCTATATATATGATATATATATATATATATCCTGACCCACATATATATATATATATATATATATATATATATATATATATATCCTTCACTGTTTTGTTTCTCTAGAAAACCCAGCCTAAGACAGATGGCTAGTAATAAAAAAAAAAAAAAGGAAACTAGTAAGTGTTGGTGAGGATATGGAGAAATTGGAACACTTGTCCATTGCTGGTGGGAATGTAAAACAGTACAGCTGCTGTGGAAAAGTTTGGCAGCTCCTCAAAAAGTTAAAAATAGATTTATCAAAATAGAATCAGCAATTCCACTCCAGGAATTCCTGGAATTACACTCCAGAAAAATTAAAGTCAGAAACTTAAAGAGATCTTGTATACCAAGGTTCACTGCAGCATTATTTACAGTAGCCAAAAGGTGGAAACAACCCAGGTGTCCCTCAACAGATGAATGGATAAGGAAAATGTGGTATACACATACAATGGAATATCACTTAGCCATAAGGAGAAATGAAGTTCTGATACATGCTATGTCATGGATGAACCTTGAAAACATTATGCTGAGTGAAATAAGTCAGACACAAAAGGACAAATATTGTATAATTCCAACTAACATGAAATATCTAGAATAGGCAAATGCATAAAGGCTAAAGTAGTTTAGTGGTTACTAGGGGCTGGGGGGGGAATGGGAGTTATTGCTTAATGGATACTGAGTTTCTGTGAAGAACAAGCTTTGGAAATAGATAGTGGTGATGTTTGTACAACATCATAAATGTAATTAATGTCACTAAGTTCTGTACTTTAAAATGGTTAAAACGGCAAATTTTATGTTATACATGTTTTACCACAATAAAGTTTTAAAAAGAAAAAAGGCCAAAGTAAGAATGCTACTAATATATAAAAAACATTTTAAGAATCAATTGAAATAAGAACATACATTCATCTAGGGAAATGACTCCCCTTTGGTCACTGGATGCTTAACCCAGACAGCCTTCAGACCTCAGGGTTGGTCTTCTTTTCTGAAGCAGCACGTTCTTTATTACTTCCTTGATTTAGACTGTCCCCTCACTACCTAAAGGCATTTGTGGCTTTACATTATTTGCCAGCCTCACCTCCCATTATTCCCAAAGAAAATCCTTTATTCTGGTGAAATCAATTTCCTTTCAGATACCTCAAACATACCAGGCTCATTATCAACTGTCACGGTTTTATTCAAGCTGAACCCATTTGAAATTTTCATTCTTCTTCCTCTGTTCCCCCCAA
Source organism: Elephas maximus indicus (assembly GCF_024166365.1). NCBI lineage: Eukaryota > Metazoa > Chordata > Mammalia > Proboscidea > Elephantidae > Elephas > Elephas maximus. The sequence continues at coordinate 48,207,095 of NC_064840.1, forward strand.
TTCCCTAAATTCTTCAAAGCTATAGATTGTCTACTTCCTCTGTCCTCCCTAATATTAACTGTTGGTACCACACATTATGCTATTTATTCACATAGCCCATTAAATTGTCATCTTATTGAGGAGATAAGACCTCATCTTACTGAGTTTTAGGTCCTCAGTGCTCAGTACAACACCTGCCATACAGTAGTTCTTAATATAGCAAAATGAATGATTATTTAATTTTTAAATAGAAAGTGTCTTGGGGGAAACATAGGGTAGTGGGAACATGCTTGGGCCCTAAACAGTTCCTCTGCGGACTCAAGCAAATTATAAAACTTCCTTGAGCCTTAGTTTCCTTCTGGGCAAAACAGGCACATTTACTTCACAGTGGACACCACACACACACACACACACAGTTGTTTCCTTTACCACGTAATGTCTCTTAGGAGGCTATGTGACAAGTGTAAAGCAACAGTTTTTGTACAAGAGACAGTGGACTTGTTGATAAGGTAAATGGGGAGATGGCTGTGGCAGAAAGGAACGGAGTTGATAAGGAGAATCAAGTCTGCGGGGAAGGTTTTCAATAAGGCAGCGTGGCATAGTGGAAGAGCGCTGCACCAGTGCAGGGAGGGGCTCCAGGAAGCCAGCGCCAAGATGAAACTAGAAGTACAAAAGATATAGCAGGAGAAATGCCTGTGAAGGATAAGAAGGAAAAGGAGCAGGAGCAGGCAGAGAGAACCATTTGACCACAATGCTGATCTGAAACCTGTAAAAGGAGTGAGGAAAGGAAGAAGGATTGGGTAGGAAGAGCCCCCGACTGCAGTGCAGCTCTGAGGAAGTCTCAGGCAGGACAATGAGAAGCCCCAGAGCAAAGAGAACTCACGAGAGGAGTTCTGCCTTGAGCTGATTCAGCCAGTTCTAGCATCCACCCTGTGGTTGGCCAACAGCTGGGGGCACTCAGGAGAGAAGGTGGCTTTAGCATGATGCTGGGACACATCCTGAAGGTGCTGAAGCAGGAAGCTGCCAGCTAACTACGCTCCCTGCAGCAAGTGCTCTCTTGAAGGGTGATCTAAATGGGACAAATACGGAGTGAATACATATGCAGGTATGGTACAGTGAAAAGAGCCCAGCCTTTCAAATAGACCCAGGTTAGAAAGTCTGCTCTGTCCTTACTCATTGCTATGTACATGCTGGTGACAGAAATTGGGACAAATCATCAAAATTCCTTTTTCTGCATCTGTAGGATGATGGAGTTGGACTAAATTATTTTCCAATTTTCGCTTGCCAGTTCCAACACTCTATGCACCTGTATGATACTAAGTTTCTGGAGGGGCTGGGGCTCTGGCTGTGTTTCCTTAGTCATGCCCTCAGCACCTCCTAGAGCAGCATTAGACACACAAAAGAGCTCTGTTAGTACCAGGTTACTGCCTGGAAAATGAAAAGTAAAGGTGGGGTCTCTAAGTGACCACAGTCACAGTAAGAGGATAGAGAAGTAGGATAAGAAGTGAGAGGCAGCTTCACGTGGCACTTGTGACAGGTGGTGAGTTTGGTTTTGAACTGACCATTTTGGTTTGTATTAGTTACCCATACAATGAGCTCATTTAGCAGTCAGAAATACTTATTGAGCAGCTACTATATGCTAGGCACAGGGCTAAGTCAGGGGATACAATGGTAAATGAGACACAGTGGTAAACAAGACCTGCCCTCGATGAATTTACAATCCAGTGGGGGATACAAATCAGTATCTGGTGTTAGGAGCACAGACTCTGAAGTTAGGTTGCCCGCATTTGAATTCTGGCTCCACCACTCACGAGGTGTATGTATGAGTTTGGGCAAGCTTCAGTTTTCTCATCTATGAAGTGGAGATAATAACAGAATCTACCTCTTAGGCTTGTAATAAAGACTGTTGTTGTTTTGTCAGTTGCCGTTGAGTCAATTCTGACTCGTGGCGACCAAGTGTCACCATGTGTGCAGAGTAGAACTGCTCCACAGAGTTTTCAAAGGGTGTGACTTTTCAGAAGCAGATCGCCAGGACTGTCTTCCAAGGCACCCCTGGGTGGATTAGAACCATCAATCTTTGGACTAATAGTTGAGTACTTAACAGTTTGCGCCACCCAGGGACCTGTGATGAGAACTAAACAAGCTATAAAACACAAAGCATTTTTATCAGTGCTTGACTCATGCCTGGTTAACCCTGTTATCATCAAGTCAATTCCGACTCATGGCAACCCATGTGTTTCAGAGTAGAATTGTGCTTCACAGGGTTCTCACCATCTGGGTGATCTTATGGAAGTAGATCACTAGGACTTTCTTTCTTTCTTTCGTCCATGGTTTTCTGGGTGGATTCAAACCACAAACCTTTCAGTTTGTAGCCTTTTGTTTTGTAGCCGAGAGCAAACTGTTCCACCCAGGGACCTCATGCATGGTTAATGCTATGTAAAAACCAGCTGCTATCGAGTCGATTCCAACTCAAGGCAACTCCATGCATGTCAAAGTAGAACTACGCATAGGGTTTTCAATGATCATGACCTTTTCAAAGTGGATCACTAGGCCTTTCTTCCAAGGCAATTCTGAAGGGATTCAAACTGCCAGCCTTTCAGGTAGAAGCTGGGTGCTCAACTGTTTGTGCCACCCAGGGGCTAGTGCTATATAAAAGTTGCTATTACTTATAATAATCTTTAATATGATTATTATTACTAGTACTACCAGCATAAAGTGAGTGCTCTGATAGGGAAAGTACAAGGTACAGTAAAAATATTGGTAAGCCTCCTTTTATCTGTAATTTGTCATCAGAAGCTGGTATAAAATAATGCAGCATTTAGGAAAAAAGCTTTTTACAAAATATTGGTAGATATGTAACTGAGTATCAGAAAATACCTAATTTGCTAATGTTTCTGAGAGGGGACATTAAAAGAGGCTTCCAGGAGGAAGTATAGTCTAAATCAAGATCTGGAGGCTAAGTTAGAGACCAGCAAAGGGCAGCAGAAAGAGTGTGGCAGTGCTAAGAGGATAGAGAAGCAGTGTTCCTAAAGCAGAGAACAACATGTACCATGACCAGGAGATGAAAGAGATCTTGTGACCAGCAACTGCAAGTAGTTCAGTATGGCTGAAATTCAGAAAGCTCAAAGAGGTGAGAGAGCCTGCCACGTTCAAGAAACAATAAACATCTGGTGTGAGCTAGAACATACAGTGCAAATGATCAGTCAGGGGGAGAGCAGTAAGTAGCCACCAAACTCTCATGTGCCTTGTAACCATGATCAAGAGTCTTGGCCTTTGGATTGAGGGCAAAGGGGAGTCACTGAAGGCTATAAGCAAGGCAGCAAAAATTATTACTATAACAACAGCCCAAATATCCCCTGGCTTGTTAGCCCTCTCAATGTAGTAGCAGGATCAAGATGTTGCTAGATGCTAGAGGTGAGGCGTCCTGCCTCACAGCATATCTACAAGGTGCTTTATCCTACACCCTTCCCCACTCACTAAAGCTGAGTAATCCACCATCAGTACATTGCACCAGACTGGATTATTTACCTCAGAATAACGTTGCTGCAGAGCTTAATACGCCTGGAGCTTTGAGCTTCAATCTGGTCTCCAGACTAATACAGACTAGGAAGAAGGACCTGGCAGTCTGCTTCGGAAAAAATTGGCCAGTGAAAACCATATGAATAGCAGTGGAAAACTGTCTGACATAGTGCCAGAAAATGAACCCCCCAAGTTAGAAGGCACTCAAATTACAACTGGGGAAGAGCTGCCTCCTCAAAGTAGAGTTGACCCTAATGATGTGGGTGGGATAAGGCTTTCAGGACCTTCATTTGCTGATGTGGCACAACTTAAAATGATGCAGCGCTGGAGGTGCTCACTCGTCTATGCCAAGAAATCTGGAAGACAGCTACTTGGCCAACAGGCTGGAAGAGATCCATATTTGTGCCCATTCCAAAGAAAGGTGATCCTACAGAATGTGGAAATTAATCAAACAATATCATTAACATCACATGCAAGTGAAATTTTGTTGAAGATAATTTAAAAATGGTTGCAGCAGTATATGGACAGGGAACTGTCAGAACTTCAAGCCGGATTCAAAGGAAGATGTAGAAGGAGGGATATCTTTGCTGATGTCACATGGATCCTGGCTGAAGGCAGAGAATACCAGAAAGATGTTTACTGTGTTTTACCGGCTTTGTAAAAGCATTTGACTGTGTGGATCATAACAAAGTATAGATAACATTGCAAAGAATGGGAATTCCAGAACATATAATTGTGCTCATATGGAACCTGTACCTAGACCAAGAGGCAGTCATTCAATCAGAACAAGGGGATACTGTGTGGTTTAAAATCAGGAAAGGTGTGTGTTAGGGTTGTATCTTTTCACCATACTTATTCAATCTGTATGCTGAGCAAATAATCCGAGAAGCTCAGCTATAGGAAAAAGAACAGGATATCAGGATTGGAGGAAGACTCATTAACAACCTTCGATATGCAGATGACACAACCTTCCTTGCTGAAAGTGAAGAGGACTTGAAACACTGATGAAGACCAAAGACCACAGCTTTCAGTGTGGATTATACCTCAACATAAAGAAAACAAAAGTCCTCACAACTGGGTCAATAAGGAACATCATGATAAACGGAGAAAAGATTGACGTTGTCAAGGATTTCATTTTACTCGGATCCATAATCAACACCCATGGAATCAGCAGTGAAGAAATCAAATTAGGTATTGTATTGGGCAAATCTGCTGCCAAAGACCTTTCAACACTTTCAACACTTTTAAGTGTTGAAAAGAAAAGATGTCACTTTGAGGAGTAAGGTGCACCTGACCCAAGCCATGATATTTTCAATCGTCTCATTTGCATGTGAAAGCTGGACGATGAATAAGGAGGCTGAAAAAGAATTGATCCCTTTGAATTATGATGTTGGCGAAGAATATAGAATATACTATCCACTGCTAGAAGAACAAACAAGTCTGTCTCAGAAGAATTACAGCCAGAATACTACTTGGAAGCAAGGATGGAGAGACTTCGACTTATGAACTTCGGGCATGTTATCAGGAGGGACCTGTCCCTGGAGAAGGACCTCATGCTTGGTAAGGAAGAAGGTCAGTGAAAAAGAGGAAGACCCTCAATGAGATGGATTGACATAGTGGCTGCAACAATGAGCTCAAACAGAATGATTGTGAGGAGGGCGCAGGACTGGGCAGTGTTTTGTTCTGTTGCACATAGAGATTGCTATGAGTCAGAACCAAATCAATGGCACTTAACAACAACAACCATTAGCATTATTTGGTGCTTGCTCCTGATCCACTGATTGACGAATGGCTTTATGAAGAACAAACAACCATTTTTAGGCAGAGGGCTATCTAAATCCACATAAACCTTTGCTGTCAAGTTGATTTTGACACATAGCAACCCTACAGGACGGAGTAGAACTGCCCAATAGGGTTTCCAAGGAGTGGCTGGTGGATTTGAACTACCCATCTTTTGATTAGCAGCCCAGCTCTTCACAGCTTCGCCAGCAGGGTTCCTAATCCATATATAAAATGAATGCATGAATAAATAAATCCATATATAGAAAAAATTTTCCTAAAAAATAAAAGAAGACGTTTTCCCACAAAGAGTACAACCTTTTACATTGTTCTGCAAAGCTCTCACTTTCAGACGTGAGAGCTTCTCATTTATTTGAAAACTATCCTTTCCAAGGAGAAAAATGATCTTTAGATTACATTTCCAAAACCAAAGTTCCACTGAGATGGTCTTCCTCAAAACCAAGTAATGTTTGCCTAAACTTCCTCAAGACCTCTTTTTCTTTTTTTCTAAATTTTATTTTGGTGTTGTTGTTGAGAACATACACAGCAAAATGTACACCAATTCAACAATTTCTACATGTACAATTTAGTGGCGTTGATTATATTCTTCAGGTTGTGCAACCACGTTCGCCCTCCTGTTCTGAGTTGTTCTTCCTCCATTAACATAAACTCATTGCCCCCTAAGGTTCCCATCTACTATTTCAAGTTGCTGTTGTCAATTTGACCCCAGATAGTTCTTAAAAGAACATAATGCTCAAGGCAAACTATTTCTACTAGTTAAGCTAAACTATTGTTCAGTTTTAAGGTAACTTCAGGGGATATTTTTGGTTTAAGGTTTAAAGATTACCTCGGGGCAACAGTTTCAGAGATTCATCTACCCTCCATGGCTCCAATCTCTGGAGTTCATGAGAATTTGAAATTCTTTTCTGCATTTTCCCCCTTTTTAACAGGACTTTTCTATGGAATCTTTGGTCAAAATTGTACATAATGAAGACCTCCATGTTTTAAATTATTTTTTTCCTAAAGTTTAGAAGGCCCTAGGACTAGTTCTTTGGCGGGGATCAAGTTCCCAGTATCTGTATTTGTCCTCTCCCAAGCGACACCCCAGCAGTTCATACAAGAAGGAAATACTTATAAACCAGCAGCCTAAGATGGAAAGCTGCCCACCCACAGAAAACCTCAGGGGTCACAGCCTATATCATATTAGAATATATGATGCACACACACACACACACACCCATATAATGTGATATATTTATATATTATCGATAATATGTAGCATAACACACTATATATTTGTGTCCCCAGACTCATAAATAGCTTAATTATTAACAGACCATACCAATGAATGGCTGCCCTTGCCCTGTCTCCTCGTACCCTCAAGACTTATCTCTAGAATCCCTGCTCCTAAAAATGAGACTGGGGTTCCTCTACCCTACATTTATACTAGCAGATAATATAGGAATTTAGCAGATAAAGAAAAGAATGAACCTATACCATCTGAATTAAAGCAGCTATAAATTTATAAGCATTAGTAATACTAAAGGTGTGTAGTAATTATCCACATCCACATTGTAAAATAGTTTTGTAAGAAAGTTCATTTTGTGTTCTAAACAAGTAGCTTTAAACACAACCCTACATTCCTTTACATATGCTGTAAGTATACTGTGGAAACCCTGGTGGCATAGTGGTTAAATGCTATGGCTGCTAATCAGTGGGTCAGCAGTTCAAATCCACCAGGTGCTCCTTGGAAACTCTATGGGGCAGTTATACTCTGTCCTATAGAGTCGCTATGAGTCAGAATCAACTTGACAGCAATGGGTTTAGTTTATAGTATACTATATCATATAACATTATGATATAAAAGACAATACATGTTTGCTCTTATTTATCTGCGAGAGAAATTAGGCAAACTGCTGGCTCCATTTTACAGATGGAAATGTTGGAAGATAGAAAATAAAACAAAAATTCTCCTGAGGCTAGAGAAGCTTTTCCTTCTGCTAAGTAATACTGCCTTGCCAGCACAAACCAATCCCCCAGATAAATAAGTCAACTGGAAAGAGAGAAAGAAAAGAAGAGGAACAAACTTTGCCCCAAAGACAGCATTTTATCCCCATAGTTCAGCCCGGTAGGCCAGAGAGTTCTAGCCTTAGACATCCTCCTCTGCTTCGGCCTCTTGGTAACATTTCAATACAATAAAGGAAACACAGAATTCAAGGTTTTTGTTTTGTTTTGTTTTAACTATGCTACACATTTATTAATCAACCAGGAGCTTCTTGGCTGGAAATGATGTATCCAAAACCCTAAATTTTCCTTCCTGGCTCCCAACCCTTCCTGTGCTAATGAGAGGCCATCATGTTCTCTTACATATTCCCGCAAGTGTTTCCTCACTGGGCTACATTTCATAGAATTCCAAAAGAAACTGTTACTTCCACCCCATTCCATTCCATTCCACTCCATTCCATTCCACTCTTTCTTAATAATGCATCCCAGGTACTGCGTTTCAGGCTAATATTTACGTGGCTATGCGGGTTATTTCCAGGCTCAGCTATTACCAATGAATGCGGTGACATTAATATGAGTAAATGCAGGAAAGGGGATGAAATAAAACATATCCTATTGAAGGAAATGAGAGCTCCTTAAGAAAGGAAAACACACATAGGAAAAGACGTGGGCATATCAGAATACAAATAGGACACTTGGGAACAGTGGATTCCACAGGCATGATGTTATTGAAGTATTTGATACTAGAGTAAGCACCTGCAGATATGAATTACATCCTTGTTCAGATCACTAACATTAGAGTACTGACATCTCAGGAAGCGCTTATGTTATATTTCAAATCCCCTGCCCACTGCATAAATATCCAATAAATCAGTCAGTGATAAAGGACACTAGCTAAAAGGCTTAAAATGCTGAACAAGCCACCATCCCTCCTCAGAGAGGTTGCCACCCTTAATTTAGTAGGGGTTTCCCTAGTCACTCACACCTCCAGCCTTGTAGCCTTGGGGGACAGGGAGGGAGAGTAAGATGGGCTATTAACTCCTTCAGTGCTGGACTGGGAAAAAGTAACCAGGATGGATGTTTGGGGACGCTTCCCTAGAGTGGGCTTTAGCAGTGAGAAGGTGGATTAAATTCCCTGGATGTCTCTGGTGAATTGTTAACACCCTTCTTTTAACTTACTTGCCACATTTATAAGATGGAAGAAAAACAGTTCTCGTTCTTTGGGGTGACACAAGGGCTTAAGGTTCATGTTCACTTTATTTGGTTATGATAATAGCATCTTTTATATGTTCAAGGCAGTTTTCTAATAATCATTTTATAAATGAAAAATCAAAGACTTAATGAAAATTTATCTAAGTAAATAGAAAGGAGACAAAAATGAAATCCCTAGTCAAACAGACCAGGTGATTAAAAAATTGTTCTGGAGTTCATTAAAAAAAAGACTGGAAAGAAATATGGCAAATATTTAATAACGGTTATCTTTGGATGTTGGAATTTGGGGAGGTTTTTTCCTTCTTTCCTGCATTTTCCAAAAATCTTATAATACCAGTTTTGCATTTATACATTTACTATCTACAATATTATTTCTACAATTTAAAGATAATTTACTTTTTTAAATTATCTGTGTAAATTTAAGAAGAACCACATACTATGCAAAGAAAACTGCACTAACAGAATTAATCCCACTGAGAGCATTAGCATGTCATTTCGGGTTTAGTTTTGGTATTTATTTTTACCACATAAATCTTAATGCACCTAGAGATATTCACATAAATATTATCTGTATAACCTCACTCAAAGCGATCATTGGTTTTGAAAGCATACATATTTTTTTGCTAAAACTTTTGCATGGGAAATGAAATAAGTTTTAATTATATAACATTACTCTTCTTCTGTGATTTTTAAATCAATAATAGCAAAAGTCTTAGCTTTATTGTTAAAACAGATGGATTTCAACAAAAACTTACTGAATGTTGCACTGTGGTGGGCTCTTGTAGGCAAGAAAAATTACAGTATTGAAACTTTTAAAAAAATTGACAAAGTTCTGTATTATCTTATTCAGTCCTGACAATAGTCCTGCTGCAGGTACAGCATCTGTTTTACAGTTGAGAAATCCATGGGTGGCAGAAGTGAAGCGACTCACCACAGAGCATACAGATTAGTGGTAGCAGAGCTGACTGGGGCTTGAACACAGGGCCTTTACTTCTAAATCTTATGCTCTTGTCTGTGGAGTGTGACATTGTCCCCCTGCTTGAACAGCCTGCTGTCAAGATGAGATGGATACACAGGAAACAACATAACAGTATAAGACTAAGCATTAAATCTGAGTGGTATTTTCATTGACTTTCATCAATTATAACAAGCCTTGTCTGACTTGTTCCATTTTAGAAACTGAAGTTCAAAGTTGGGAAATAATTCACCCACATAGTTAGTGGCAGCTCCAGAAAGAGAATCATGGAATGATGGCTTATATTCCAAATGAGGCAGAAACCCAGGCACAGCTACAGCCCAAGCAGCAGGGTTTTGAGGAGGCCCAAGCGGAGGCTGTCCTCCCCGCTCCCCAGATGTCCAGGAACAGCGGAATGTAGTGGTTCAGGGAGGAAAAAGCTTTTGTTTCCTTGTTGACTTTTATTAAGCCTTTACACTTCAGAGTCTTCAAACTTACTGATTTCTTTGGTATAGAAGAAAGAACTGGATATTCTTTCATAATTAATGTTTTACATCAGCTTATCCAGAATAGGACTGAGGGACGTAGTGGGGTGGGAAAGAACAGGAACGGGGAAAAAGAAGCAAAGGAGAGAAAAGAAAATAACAGGAAAAATTACTTTTTTGCCCCACTCGACTTTGTTATTATTATAAATAGCCACCATTTTATGGTATTTTCTAAGTCCGGCTCTATCCTAGGTACTTTACTCAGATTATTTAAATCTCATTAAAAAAAAAAAAAAAAGACTTCAAAGGTAGATATTGTCATTTCATAGACAACAAATTCGAGATTAACTTGCTCAGGGTCGCAAAGCTCATAAATGGTGGAGCTGGGATTCAAATCCAGGTCTGTGTGACTCCAGGTCACCTGTCTTAACCACCATAGTAAACCATTTCCCCAAAGGCAGACACCCCAAATTTTCCCAGATGCTGAGGATCCCCATTTCCACCTCTCTCAGCATGGTCAAACAACAACCGACCAGTGATTCCCAGGCTACTTGGAGTTTATCTGTGAAAGTGCATGGCCTGTGAATTCTTTTCCCATTGAATTTTCAGTGCAATTGAGAGTCAGGACTGCTGATCACAGTTCAGGATTTTATTTGAAGTAGGATTAATGCTGGTACCAAAATGGTCCTACCAGAATTCCTGAGTTCTAAAAATCTCTAAAGGAAATATCACCCCAAAGTATTGTGCTGTTATTGTTATTTTCTATGTTTAGGCATATAAGATTAAGCAAACCAAACTACATTTAGCTGGAAAATGAGACAACAAATTGACAGCTCTCGCCTGCTCCTACAGTCCTGTAGCCGATGGAGGACATACATCTCCAGGTTTTAAAATGAAGTCCTAACCACCTAAAATGTTAACAATATCTTCAGCATTCCTTGGGAAAATAGACCTTCATTTAAAAAATAAACTTGACTAAAGGTATCTGAAGATAAAAAAGCTGACTTCCAGCCAGCAACAAAACTGTGCAAAAGGATTACAATTATTTTGAAATAAAAGTTCTGGAGAGCTCATCGGAATGAGACAGAACTATGAAAACAAAACCCCTACAGCTCAGGCCACAGAAGTATGTGACAGTTTAGCTGAGATTAGCACACTCTGACCCAGAGGCCCCAGAGAATTGCTTTTTGCTTTCTTTAAATAATTTTCTCATTTATATAATAGAATGTGGTTGGAAATCCTTTGGGCGATAAAGGACACCATTTTTGCTAAAGCGTTGTCTTAGAAAGAACACAGGGCTTGGAGTCCTAAGAACTGGGTTCAAGGCCCAGTTCTACCACTTACTAAGGTTCTCTGGGCAATTTGCTGACCTCAAGTCTTAGTAGCTGTGACCTGTGAAATGCAGCTACTATCTGTTTCACAGTGGTGTTGAGAGAACTCAAAGCATCTAGCAGTATGCCTGGGACATAGTAAGTGCTCAGTAAAAGTCGGTAGGATCACTACCTGACTCCGAGTTAGAGAAACACTGTGGAAGCTCTTTAAGTACTTCTATAATCATTTAATAATTTTTCATGTTTTGGGAAATATATACTCAAGTATTTAGGGGTAAAGAGCCATTGTGTCTACAATTTTACTCTTAAATGGTTCAGAAAAAGACAGATTGATAGATGTATATATGTAGTGGAAGCAAATATAGTAAAATGTTAATATTTGGGGAATCTTAGTGAAGAGTATCCAAGAATTTTATGTACTATTCTTGAAATTTTTCTGTAAATCTGAAATTATGTCCAAATAAAAAGTAAAAAAATAAAAATTATCTTATTGAATCCCTATCATATGCCAAACACTAAATAAGGAACTTTACATACATTATCACCACATAATAATTCTACCCTCATAATCCTTGTATGAGGAAAATAACTATTATTATCCTCATGACACGGATATGGCACAAGATTATCTCCCAGCATTTTAAACAAGTTCCCTGATTTGTCTAAAGTGGACCACAATGAGAAATACTAGAATGATTAAGAAAGAGACTCCCCATTCCTCTCCCCTCACCCATGACTATCCCAAGGATCTAGAATGCACTTGGGTAACATGCTCTTAAAACAAAAAAAAAACTCTCACAGCACCAAGTGCAGGTATATTACAGTGGTAGTAGCATAGCCCCTTACCCCCTCAACAAGAATTTATTGATTGAATGTGTCCTCTGTGTCCAGCAGCAAGCTAGTTGCTGTGGTTGATACACAACAAACAGAAAGCTTAGTTGGCTTCCATCTCAGGACGATGAGAAGCTGGTTAGGTGACAGAACATTATATATCACAGCCATGAAATACGGAGAGGGAAAAGATAGGTACTCTATGATCAGAAGACCTGGGTCCTAGCTTTGCCTTTAAAAACTGAGTGACCTTGGGCGAGTTACTCCAAATCTCTGGCTATCAGTTTCCTCATCTGTAAAGTGAGATGGTTGGAAACAATAGATTTGTTTGGTTTTCATCTGCATCATTCTATGATTCTATGTAATTTTCAGGTATAAAATAAGTCTCCCAAACTACAAGTACTAAGTTACGTATCCTGAAATTTTAGAATGAACTCTTTACCGTCAAGGTCCCTTGCATTGGAACATGTTACAGATGAAACGGGGTAATAATAAAGTAAAAGATAAATTAAACAAAGATGGATTCCTAATGCCCGTTGGAGAAGCTGTTGGGAGAAAATGGGTGGCTTTCTCTAAATTTTGGAAGTTGAGTCCTTTAAAAGGGGGCTCCCATTCTCCACCTAAAATCTCTTGATACCAGTGTTAGAGCCAGAGCAAGGGGCTGGTTGTTGTGTGCCATCAAGTCGACTTTGATTCATAGTGACCCCATGAGACAGAATAGAACTGTCCCATAGGGTTTTCTTGGCTGTAATCTTGACTGGAGCAGATCACCAGGTCTTTTCTCCAGCGGAACCACTGGGTGGGTTCCAACCACCAACCTTTCTGTTAGCAGCTGGGCGCTTAACCATTGTGCCACCAGGGGCTGAAGGGACCCTTTAACTTTAATAAGCCTCTCAACTTAAAGCTAGCATGCCAACTAAATTTATGTTCGGCTTGCTGCCTGGTAATTAATTATCACTTAATAAACATTTCTTTTGGCATTTGCTGCCCCAAACCTCAACACAGAACCTGTGCCAGCTTCCATCCAGTGTCTGTGCCAGTTCTACCTCCTGGACCTCCTCACAGAAAGGCTGACAGCTGCCCATAGCTCCAACAGACCTCTTCCTGAAATTTAGGTGCCCCGAACGGTGTAGGGATGTTGATTCAACTACAATTATCCGCAGAACTGCACTTAGAATGGGGCAAAGACTCCTGATGGGAACTCTGTTCTTTTGCCAGACTCCTTTTTTTTTTTTAGTGAGAACCTCTGCTAATATTCTTCTGTCCTTTGCTAAATACACCTCACCTCGCATCTCACCGCTAAGCCGTCAGTGGTGGTGAAAATATTCCTATCTTTGATTTTCACAGCAGGATAAAATCAGAGTTTTGAAAAAGATGGACAATTCTAGCAAAAGATAATGTGTTCAGTACAGGGTTACCCAAGAAACAGCCTCACAGGTTATATATAATTTTCCCACAAGTTTGATAATGAAAAATCTAAACTGGGAGTGAGGAGTGCAGTAGGCTGTACAGTAGCTGAAATTTAGGTGCTATATAGACAAATTTCCTTTTGATGAAAAGCAGGATGAGGCTATGGGCTAAGGACAAGAAAGAAAGACTAGGACAAGTGGGAAGAAGCCCTCCCCACCCCCCCCAAAAGGAGCAAAAACATCGTTGTATTTCAAATCATGAGGCAGAGGGCAGCAGCTCTCCAACAAGGGTACCTCTGTAATGTTTGCAAGCCTATAAATGTTTGCAAGCTTAGCAGAGAAAATTCCCATCTGCCCTGCACGACTCTTACTCTCCTTTCACAACACCCAACTCTGCCTCTCCAGTCAGAGCATTTTTAACCTAGGAGAATGAACTTGGAAATACAGCAGTCCTGTTTCTAGCTGTGCCACTTACTAGCTATGTGATCTAGGGAAAGTTACATAAGCTGTTTAAGGCCCCAGTTTACTTATCTGTTACTTCGGCATAAAAATGAAAAAAAAAAAAAAATTAGAGCACACTGTAGATAAAGAGTACACGAGAATACTTCTGTTTTTTTAGCTACCTGTGTTCACGGGGATGGAGGCCTGTAACTAGGTGTAGTGGAGAGATGCAATATTATTTGATTTCCATAGCAGCCACATAAAGAATGGATTACTAATATTCCCATTTTATAGATGAGATGACAGACTAGCAGAGGCTTCTTGTCGTTCTAAGCACTTTACTTTTTAAACTCTTTATTTTGAAATAACTGTAGATTCACAGGATGTTGCAAAAACAGCAGAGAGGTCCTGTACACCCTTCACCAAGTTTCCCCCGTGGATGCAGCTTACCTGATGCACGCTTCAGAGGAGGTGGAACTGAACCTTATGAGGCTGACAGTTGGCGGCATGGCTGGGGCCGTTGGAGAGGTTTTATTGGGATAAAGGAATATATTTCAGTACCCTGGGGGCGCCTTTGCTAATCTTCTCATTGTAAATTTATGAGACAACACAATTTTTAATAGAGAATTGGTGACATGGTTTGAGTGCTTCTGCCTCAGAAAAGGAAACTGGCCCTACCAATCCAATTTTCAATGATCCTGGCAATGGAGACCGCCAACTCACTACATGATCCTATAATCTATAAGCTAGGCTCTGGATACTGACAAGCTTCCAGTCACCATCTGGGCATTTGGTGACCAAAGGCTTTCTACTTTATTATCAGTCCCTTTCAAAATCAGCTCTTCTACCCATTCTACTCACCATTCCAAGTTAACATTGTCCAGAGCCGGCAGACGTATACGGCCAATTCTACCCTGTCCCTTCTCCATTCCGACTTGTGAACTTGGAAAAGAAAATAGCTCCCATATTTCTTGCTGCACTATTTATTGGATGGGAGTTATTTCATCAATCATTAACATCTTTCTCAGAGAACCAGTTCCCAAGAAAGAGGAAACTCGATCCTTTTCTCCAGCACAGACATTGCTTACAAGGCCACACTATCCCACATGACCACGGTGATGCCTTCCAAATGCTTGACAAGGGTTGCTTTTTCCTGTTGGTCATGATGCCCCAGAGGCCAGAAATCTTTAAGGAAAATTTAAAATATTGAGCAAACACCCCCACCCCAGCTGTTGCCCTTCCCTTTCTCACTGCTCACTAGGAAGCGATACTTATACACTGAGAGGACACCATTTTGTGGCTGCTGCATCCTCTCCTGTTCCCAGCATCTGGTGGCATACCCTGGGCTCAAGAACTTGAAGAAGTCTGGGTAATGGAGAAAAAAAAGGATACTTGTATCCCTTTTAAAAATCAAGAAAAACTGTTCTCTGGTCCCCACTAAAAAACCTTTACAGAAAAAAGTACCCTCCTCAGCTGCAAAAAGGTGAAAGGTTAAATGTGGACAGAGTAGTAATATATAAGCAGTTTCTTAGTTTTCTAGTGGGAATACTTAACAACCTAAGTATGTTTCCCCGGGAGGTAATCTATTATATTTTGTCCAATTTCTTCCTCCAAGAACTGAATCAATTCATGATGTAATGCCCAGGGGAGAACAATATCCTGGACACAGAGTATCTTTCTGGGGACAAGGTTGAGGAAAACATCTTAATATTATTATAGCTTTTGGACTGGTGGTAACAGATCTGTGCTTGTGGAGGGATGGCAGAGCAAGAGTGGTCAAGGCAGTGGAATGTCAAAAAGACATATGCCTCAAAAGTGTTTGGGATATGCCTTGTTTTCCTCTCTCAGAGAAAAACAGGATATAAATCCATTCAGACATTTACAGGACAGCTGCGGGACACTGGGCACATACTTTAGGAACTGAACTAAAAATGTTGCTTATTCCAAGCGTTGGCATCTTAGTTATCTAGTGCTACTATCACAGAAATACCACAAGTGGATGGCTTTAACAAACAGAAATTTATTTTTCACAGTTTAGGAGGCTGGAAGTCTGAATTCAGAGTGTCAGTTCTACGGCTCTGGAGGAAGGTCCCTGTCTCTTCAGCTTCTGCTTCCTGGTTCCTTGGAGATCTCCATGTGTCTTGGCATCTGCCTTAACCCATCTCTGCTTCTGTCTTCCTTGTTTCATCTCTTTTATATCTCATAAGAGATTGGCTCAAGGCACAAATGGGATTATAACCATAGGCATATACAGGTTAGGATTTACAACACGTATCTTGGGGGAACACAGTTCAACCCATAACAGCATCTGAATGCAGTCTTGACTGATAGTTTAAAGAGTATTTCTTCTAGCTTCTTCCCTGCTCCAATCCCCAGCCCCAACAAACTATATTAGAGAAAAAAAAAAAAAAAAAAAAAACCCAGTGCCGTCAAGTCGATTCCAACTCATAGCAACTCTATAGGACAGAGTAGAACTGCCCCATAGAGTTTCCAAGGAGCACCTGGCGGATTCGAACTGCCAACCCTTTGGTTAGCAGCCGTAGCACTTAACCACTACATATTAGAGAAGAAAAGGTAAATCAACACCCATCGTTCAGTTAATTTTAAGAAAATAGGTGCAATTTTTGGTTTTTTGTGAGATTTCCCTCGATGGCTTCAAAACCCCAATGTAGCTATTGATTTCAATGGCTCCTCTAGCTAAACTTTGACAAGAAAAGCCAACAAATATCCAAATGAATGACAGAGGAGATAGAGGAGACAGCTGAGGTAGTCCACAGCCTCTGATCTTTTCCAGGCTTTATCATACATTGCATGCTGCCCAACAGAAAATCATTTCACTCCATTCATCTCATTTACATGATAGAAACAATAGTACATCTTGCCATCTACTTTCAGAGATATAGGAACACATAAAAATATTTTAGAAAGGTGTGCTGTATGTTTTACTATAGTGTGGGCTGCAAGAAAAAAAAGTGGGGGGACAAAGCCTAGGTTAAGGACTGAGTATAAGCAGGTGGGCCTAGCTTCCTTAAAAAGCTAGAAATAGAACTACCGTACAATCTAGCAATCCCACTCCTTGGAATATATCCTAGAGAAATAAGAGCCCTCACATGAACAGATATATGCATACCCATGTTCATTGTAGCACTGTTTACAATAGCAAAAAGATGGAAGTAACCAAGGTGCCCACCAACGGAATGGATAAATTATGGTATATTCACACAATGAAATACCACACAATCGATTAAGAACAACGATGAATCTGTGAACCATAACACAGAGGAGTCTGGAAGGCATTATGCTGAGCGAAATTAGTCAGTTGCAAAAGGACAAACATTGTATGAGACCACTATTACAACGACTCAAGAAAATATTCTTTGATGGTTATGAGGGTGTGGAGGGAGGGAGGGGGTATTCACTAATTAGATAATAGACGAGAACTATTTTAGGTGAGGAGAAAGACAACACACAATACAGGGGAGGTCAGCGTAACTGGACTAAACCAAAAGCAGTTTCCTGAATACAACCAAATGCTTCAAAGGCCAGAGTAGCAGGGACAGGGATTTGAGGACCATGGTTTCAGGGGACATCTAGGTCAACTGGCGTAACAAAATGTATTAAGAAAACGTTCTGCATCCCACATTGGTAAGGGGTGTCTGGAGTTTTAAATGCTAGCACGTGGCCATCTAAGATGCATCAATTGGTCTCAACCCACCTGGAGCAAAGAAGAATGAAGATTATCAAAGACACAAGGTAAATATGAGCCCAAGAGACAGAAAGGGGCACATAAACCAGAGATTCTATCAGCCTGAGACCAGAAGAACTAGATGGTGCCCAGCTCCCACAGATGACGCAACAGAGAATCTCTGATGGAGGAAAACAGTGGGATGCAGAACTCAAATTCCAGTAAAAAGATCAGACTTAATGGTCTTAGACTGGAGGGACCCCAGAGGTCCTGGCCCCCAGACTCTCTGTTAGCCCAAAACTAAAGCCATTCTCGAAGCCAACTCTTCAGACAGGGATTGGACTGGACTATAAGACAGAAAATATTAGCGAGGAGTGAGCTTCTTGGCTTAACTAGACACATGAGACTATATAGGAAGCTCCTGTCTAGAGGCGAGATGAGAAGGTAGAGGGGGATAGGGGCTGGTTGAATGGACACAGGGAATACAGCGTAGAGAGGAAGAGTCAGCTGTCACATTAGGGGGAGACCAGCTAGGGTTACACAGCAAGTCATTATAAGTTTCTGTATGAGAGACCAACTTGATTTGTAAACCTTCATTTAAAGCACACACACACACACAAAAAAAAGTAAGTGGGCCTAGACTATTTATTTAATGGAAAACTGAGTTGTTTCTCTCAGAGGGGAAAGGCAGGCACATTGGGAACTGTTTAAGAGACTTCAATTTGATTGGAGGGATAGTGAATTATTTTTGATACTAAAAAATAAGCTTACATAGGTTAAAAAAAGGACAGGATTAAAAACAACTTATATAAACCAGAGTGTCCAGTTATTCCTACTTTATCCAATGAGAGAACCCTATGTATTTACTATACTCGTTTGAATACTAAGAACTTAAAGTAACATTAGAAATTGAAAAAATAAGAGCCTGTTTGTAAAATAATGCTAGCAAGAGTAATAGTAGAGCCTGCCTAGCCTCAGGAGGAGTAACGTGAATCAACATCAGCCCAAGGCTGTTCTCTATGAGGTGCAGGTCAGACATATCTCCACTCTCCAACCTTTTCAGCAATTCTGATATCAGCTGTCCCTCCCACAGCACCCTCTACTTCTCTTTTCTGGGTTTGATAATCCATTGCAATGGCCAGACAGAACTCACACCATATTTACAGTTAAGTGATTTATTAAAGAAGAGTGCAACTCAGGATCAGGATCAACAGGCTACATCTCAGGAATCAGGATCAGGAAGCACGCAGGCAAAGTCTCCCTTCTTCAGTGCAAGACAGCTCTCTCAGCTGTGTAGGTCTCTCTTAGGACAGGCCTTCTTCTCAGCTCCCTGAGGACATGCTCTTCCAGGCTATCCCATCCCCAGGGACAGGCTCCTCTCAGCAAATCCCTCCCCAAGGATAGGCTCCTCTCGGCACCCCCCCAAGACAGGCTTCTGTTGGCCCTGCCGGCGGGCCCCTTCTGGGCCTGTTGTCACTGGCTGTGCTGCTGGGCCCCTTCCAGACCTCACTGTCTTCAGTGTTACAGCCCTTGACCAGTGTTACACCTCTTTTAGGAGGTTCCTTGCCTCCTCTCTCTCTCTCTCTCTCTGCTTCTTTCTTGTGTCTGATAAACCTCTATGGGGCTCATATCTACAAACTCCTTGTCAATTTCAAGGCATGGCTCTCCCACCAAGGCCACATGAACTGAACAATCCCCACTCCGTAGGCCACAGACATTTCATCACTTCATTTGCCTAGTAGGCAGGGCTGGGCTACAACTCACCTCATTTGCATAGTCTATTGACCAATCCCTGCAAGGTGCATACCAATGATAGAGGAGGTTGCAGCCGAGGGCCAGGAAGAAGTATCAAACCAAGTTATTTACAATTTTACCCAGGAAATGTCATTCAACCTGGACAAAAGTAACAAACCCTCTGCGGTAGAAAACTCAGGCAAAGGTAACTCCTCAGGGCTTAGGGGAAAAATCTCTCAAGCTGTTTTTCCAAAGAACAGAAAGGCCACATAAAGGAACCCATTTCGCCACTCTGTTTTCCTCGAAGAAATCTGTAGTCTCTTCCCCAACTCCCCTTGTATCTTACTTTCACATTTGACAGCCTTTAGAGCCATGGATCTCTGCAATACCCACTTACCCACTCACCATCCAGATATCCTACAAAAAATTAAGCACCTACTCCTTAAGATGATTTATATGTCCAGAATATGTCAGTCAGGCTGGTTTATAGGAATATAATTGGACTTCCAAGTGCCTAGGAAACAGAAATCTTTGAGTCAACATGCAATGTTCCTAAGTGAAGTGCAAGATTCAGGCAGTGTTTTACCTGTAGAATTTATTATACGAACAGTTACTAGCAAATTAAATCATCCAATGGCTTATTTCCATTCACACAGATGTCAACAAAAGGAAGCAGGCAGTCATAAAAGGATTGTTTTTCAGAAAAGTCTACTCTTGCTACATTCTTGTTACAACTTTTACAGCACTTCACCATGATTGGTAGAATCCCCAGGTTTCTTCTCCTGGTAAGAGGCCGAGGCGCAGGCAGACTAACTCCGAATCTACCCACTATATGATCTTCCTGGGGTGGCAGTAGAGAGCCACTGCCATTTTTTTCAGGGCTGTGCTCAGTATTTTTAGAGCCATGCCCAAAAACCCGTTCACTAAAACTATGCGGACTGTTCATGCGTATGTATGTCACTCCCTATAAAGGAGCAAATCTGTCCTGGTTGATGGAGCTGGCAGCCTTAGGTCACAAGACCCTGCCTGTCTCCCAGTTTGCAAACTGTGAATAAACCTTTCTGTTCTTCCAACCCTGTGCCTGGCTGACTTCAATTCACTAGTCTGCTTGACAAGCACCTTTTAGTTGACAGCTTCAAAAATATTAGGTGAAAGTTAGAATTTATATTTCAAAGGGAATACCTAAGAGGTGGTATCCCTGGGTGGTGCAAATAACATGCTTGCTGCTAACTGAAGGTTGGAGGTTTGAGTCCACCCAGAGGCTCCTCCAAATAAACACCTGGCTGGTGATCTACTTCTGAAAAACCTGCCACTAAAAACTCTAGAAGCAGAGTTCTACTCATATATGTGGGGTTGCCATGAGTCGGAACTGATTCAATGACAACTGGCAAAACCTAAAAGGTCGATTTAAGTCTTTGTTTCCATTATGAGAGAAAGACTGCCTGGCTTAATAATGTATGTTTCCAGTTTTTGTTGGTTAAGGTACAAACCAAGAGCCAGTTGGCCATAGAAAGCTAACTACAAATTAAATATTATTGTGACTAATAATAAATAAGTTTTGTCAGGGTCATGAAGCACCATGATATATTACCAAGTGAATTCTCTTGATTGCGCAGAACACTTTTTCCCCACATAGCCAAAGGGTGGGAATACCTAACAACCTAAGTCGGGGTGGTTGGAGTCGGTAAACAATGTTGAAGCCTGCATCATAAAGAAGTCATTGATGCTTACTAAAGCGGATTTTTGGGGGCCACGGAATGCTATTATCACGGTGGTTTTATTGCATATTTGCTAGGTCTGATATTCCTAGAATTCTCAGATTCTTTGTGCTCCCTAAATGTTTAAATACTTAAATTCAGGCATTTATCATCCTTCAGAGACCTCTGTAGAATTTATTTTCACTTGGAATTACTATCATCAGAAAGAAGTTTATTTAAAATTAAAAAAAAAAAAAGATAGTCTAAGTCTACTTAAAAGTATTACCACAAATGCAATTCTTTAAGACAAAAATCTAATTCTTAAGAAAAATGCCACCTGCAAGCTGTAAATATGTGTATTAATTTTTCCCCACGGTCTTTGTTTGGCCGTGACTTATCCTAATATTCAGTTGAACAAGGGCTAAAAATTGTCAAACCAAATTCTTGTTTGAGAGCTGAGCTCTAACTATTGCCAGTTTGAGAGAAACACACATCCAGGTTTAGGGAATATGTTTTGTTTGTTTTGGCTATGACATAGGGCAGAACAGTTTCCATCCCATTCGAAGGCATTCAAGAGAGTTTGAAATATTGCACAATAAAAGTCATTCATTATATCTGTCTCCTTTCCCTTCCAAAAACAAAAATGGCTGCCCAGTTCCAATTCTACACAGGGGGCAGGAAGAAGGGAGTCAAAGGGTCACTGGAAATCACCCAAGACTAACACCAGGTTTCTCAGGTTTGAGTTAGGGAATACTTCTGAAATCTTCACTCCCAATACATACTTAACAAGAAAAGACTGGTTGCCTTTGGTCATTGCTCTGTTATGAACAATTAGCCTATTACAAAATGAACACATTGTATTTGTTCAATCCTAAGGCATGGAATCCTGCCTTTCACATTCAAGCACCTGGCATCTGAACTAAGCTGACTTGAGCCTAAAAATCGTTTCCCTCATTTTCTCCATAAAATTTCTTCTGTTTGACACTAGATTTATACTGAAACAATTACTACACTGTGAATCACATATTTGGAAGAATGTATTTTTCCAAACACCTGATGCTATTTGGCAGCTATGTGATCTGCTTAAATAGAGAAAAACTGGCATTTACTTCCTTGTTTAGCAACCAGTACCAACCAGGATGTCAGAACAATGGAAATGGTTTGTTTTTAAATGGTAAAGTAGAAGTGACACTTAAATGCTATATTCAATAAGTGCAAAAACACTATCACAGAATAGGTAACAAGCAAATTTTAAGTGGGTGAATAAAGTCATGAGAATACAGAAATTATTAGATTAGTTACTTTTAAATTTCAGAGCTTAAAAACTCATACACACACATATAATTAGCAATTTGGGACTTTAAAAATATTACATAATTGGAATTTTCTTGAATTACATCTAAAACCAAAAATGCCAGTTCAGTTCGCACCTCCAAAAAGCAGCTCACTTTTATTATATAGAATGTAAATTAAACCATTTAGTCCAACAATTTGTGTGCTGTAGAGAAAGGAGAAAAAGGAAAACTTAATAAAACTCTCCAATTAGTCATTGGACGTTTTGTGACAAAATCCCAACCTACCCCTTAGCAAATGCACATTTGTATTTTTCTTTAACACGCATGCTCATTTATTTCCCTTTTTCATATTATTTAAGTGATATAATGCTTAAACTGTCAAAAAATAGGAGCAATTCCAGGAAATATGTTTCCCAATTTCCTAAAAATTTCAAAAACCTTTCTAATAAATCTTTTAAATTAAGGTCATAACCAGGCTAAGGATGATCTTGGTTGGAGATCATCTTGGGACAAAATAAGTATCATGAGAATGGCAGTAACTAATTACTAATCTCGCTTAAGTTATTATGTTACTCGTAGTCTATATCGCACCAAATAATGTACAAAAATGAACCCACTAATAAGATATTAGACAAACTTGAAATTGTTAGGCCTCAGTACATTAGCCATGCAATATTCTTCAAATAAATTTAAGACTCAAAATAAATGTTATTTGGAAGGTGGAAGATCTAATTTAATTTTATCCCAATTCTGCTCACTGATCTAGGACTCCAAACCAACCCAGAGTCCAATCTTCAGATATCCTACAAAGCCTGGAAGTAAAAGAAATAGAAATGCAGAAGCACTCAAGGTTTCTTTAAAACTTTATATGTAAAGTTTACAGCCTGTAGTCTAGGACTGGGTTTTCTGGGTAGTCTAGTTTCAAATGAATGCTTCCTCTAGATTTCTTCATAGATTAGAATATAATGGGAACTTAAGAAAAATATTTAAAAAAACAAAAAAACTTACATGCGATGAAGCCAACCTACAGTGCCTAGTCTCAGAGAATAATAATGAGAGGATGTTTGGAATACAATGTACTTTTTGGACCCCTTGCTCCTCTAAGACTCCTATTAGTGTATTTTGTTCAAACTCCTTTCTCTCAAGAAAGAAAAGAAAACAAAACAAACTTACCTAATAAGACCAATGATGACAGGTCAGGGAATTCCTTTAGATCAGTGGAACAGAATAAAGTTCATTAATAGACCTACACACATATGGTAAACTGATTTTCAACAAAGGTGCCAAGGTAATTCAATGGGGGATAATCTTTTTCAACAAATGATGCAGGATGATTTCCATATAAAATAAATAAATAATCCCCACCCTTACCTTATACAATATATAGAAAAATTTACTCACAGTGGATCACAGACCTAAGTGTGAGAGCTAAAACTTCTATAAGAAAACATAGGAGGAAGTCTTTTTGACTTTGAGTTAGGCCAAGATTTCTTAAATAGGACACAAAAAACATGAACCATTACCAAAAAAAATTGATAAATTTGACTACATCATCAAAATTAAAGCCTCTGTTCTTCAAAAAACACTGCTAAGAAAATGTAAAGACAGGCCCCCGGACACCCTTTTAGCTCAATGCTGAAGTCATTCCTGAGGTTCACCCCTCAGCCAAAGATCATACAGGCCCATGAGACTAAATGGGCACATCAGGGGCAAGGACGAGAAGATAGGAAAGCTGGTAATCAGGAACCTAAGGTGGAGAAGGGGGGCGTGTTGGCACCTTGAAGGGTCGGCAACCAATGTCACAAACAATATGTATTGTTTAATGAGAAACTAACTTGCTCTGTAAACCTTCACCGAAAGCACAATAAAAATAAATAGAAGAAATCATTAGAAAAAAAAGAAAATGTAAAGACAAGCCACAGACTTGAACAGAATACTAGCTAAACTTAAGTCCAATAAAAGGGCTTGTATCCAAATTACACAGAACTCCTTTAATTCAATAATAAGACAACAATAACAACAAAAGAAAGCACAGGCAAGAGATTTGGATAGAAATTTCAACAAAGGACATATGGTGGCAAATTAAATACATGAAAGATGTTCAACATCATTACTGATTAGAACCCTAGTGGCAGAGTGGTTAAGAGACTGGCTGCTAACCAAAAGGTCAGCAGCTCAAATCCAACATTACTCATTAGGAAAGTGCAAATCAAAACTACAATGAAATACTGCTACATATCTACTAGAATGGTTAAAATGAAAAAGACTGACAATACCAGGTGCTGGCGAAGATATGGAGCAACTGAAACTTAAGGTATTGCTGGTGGGAATGCCAAATGTAGCCAATATTACAGAAGTTTGGCAGCTTCTTCAAAAATTAAATATACACCTGCCATACATCCCAGGAATCCCACTCCTAGGTATCTACCCAAAATAAATGAAAACATGCGCCCATAGAAAGATCCATATGTGAACGTTTATAGAAGCTTCATTGGTAACAGCCAAAAAATGAAAACAATCCCAAATATCCATCAACTGATGAATGGATAAACAACCATTAAACGGAATACTACTCAGCAATCAACAGGAATCAAATACTTAAACCACAAAACATGGATGAAGCTTGAAAGCATTACATTAGAAAGGCCAGACACACAAGGTTATCCACTGTATGATCTCATTTATATGGCATTCTGGAAAGGGCAAAAACTATAAGGCAGAAATCATGTCAGTGGTTGCGAAGGGTTGCAGGTCAGGGAGAGGGGTTGACTGCAGGAAAGAACTTTTGGGATGATGCAAAAGTTTTATTACTTGACTGTGTTGGTGGTTACATAAGCATATATATACATTTGCCAAAATTCAAACCATATACTTAAAAAGGGTAAATTTTATTGTAGGTAAATTATACCTCTATAAACCGCACTTAAGTGTTTATAAGGGAGATTTGCCAGGTAAGACCTATGGAAGAGAACTTAGTAACCATTTTATTTTCAAAGAACTGATCTTATAGACTTTTTCTCACAAGCCCCAATGTAGCATAATTTTCCATAGTAAATAACCGGAGACAACTAGTATCCATTAGTGAGAAGACAGCTAACTGAATTACAGATATCCAAAGCACATATTCATATAATTCAATTTATACACTTAAAGACTGAACCATGGTAAGACGGAAGGATATTCCTGGTATTTTGTTGAATTAAAAAAAAATCAAGGCACAGAATGGCACATACAGTGATGCCATAAAAAAGCAACAAAACTAATATTCGTGTGTACACAGGTCTGGAAAATACAAGCCAGTTGTTAACAGTGTCTATACATAGGACGCTCAGGATGAGGAGAAGACGGTGCGGCTGCACGATGATTGCATGGAGTGTCAGTTTTTCTACTTTTGTACAGTTCTGTTCCTTCCTCCGCCCCCATAAATACATATTACTTTTATAATAAAAATGAGTAAACATAAAAGTTAACGGGAAGCACATGCAACAATTCAGAGCTGCCCTGGCTTTGTGGGTACGCATATGGGAAGAAAGAACTTCAGGTGCCTTGCTGCCATCTTCTGGAACAAACAAGAATCTACACCAGCAAAAAAGATGATGGGATCACGAAACTTTCTATGGCAAAACATCAGAGGTTACTGCAGTAAAAAAGGTAAGGTAGGAAAAAACTATTTTGAAGTCAAGTTTTTGGTTTAAGCACTAATGAGAAACAATTACAGACCTGTTCATTTTAGGAACACTGCCTATTCGTTAGTGGCAGACATCAACAAAATATTTTAATGATACATTTTGAAGCCAACAGAACGTGTAAAGTGTATATTTTCTTTTTTAGCTCCATCTGCTAGAAGATAGAATACTTTTATAGTTGATTTATCACACCAAAATCACAGATCAGAATGTTTCTCTTGTCCTCATTGGCACTTTTTGATAAATAAAGCAAAGTATGCATAATTTTAAAAATACAAATAACATTTTGTCATATAGTAAAAAGGGGAGAAATAAGCAATAAAGTTTATTTTTAGCTTTCATGTTAAAGAAGGCAAGTACAAAAACTTTAAAAAAAACCCCACTTTTAAAGGCTTCCATTTCTGATCTTTTTTCCTTTTGTTTTCTTTCTAGTTTTAAGAACTAAAGTCTTCAGAAGAAGTTAATTAGCTCTTTTTTTGTTTTGTTTTCAGTGATACGGATTTGCCAACCACACTAAATTATAAAGGGGTGGGAGGGAGTCCATAAATAATTTACGTATAAAGATAAAAGGAATCTTTTAAACAATCCACCCTTTAGTGAAGAAATTGGGGATCACTTTGAGTGTTAATGTAAAATACATTAGTCCGTAGCAGCAGGAGTTCCAGACCTGCTGGTGCCAAGAAGGTAACAAATAGTCTCTATCTAAGGAGGGGAAAATGGGCAACTCAGCAGGAGCTTTCTTCCCTGTTGTGTTATTTATAGGGAGCTCTATTTGTTAACATGTTTCTGCTATCATGGAGATGGGGAGTTTGATGATTTAAAGGATTTCAAAGACAACTGTTTAATGATACAATGATTTATGCACATTCACAAGTTCAAGATATATAGCAATTTAGATTTCAAAACAGCTATCACCAAAATAACTATAGGAAATATTTTCGAAAAGCTGAAACAAGCGATAGTATCTGATATGACGAAATAAAAAGTTAGCACTGTTGGAAAATGCCATTAAAAAAAAAAAATCAGTAACCCATCACCATCCTTCATGCTAGTTAACTAGTTTTCTAGGGCACCTTCAAGCACGTTTCTGCTCTTCTTTTTTAGAGAACCATGAATAGAATCCTGAGTTACCTGTGACTAACCTGAATAATCTGATAACAAAACTGCTATATTTTCACCACCAACCAAGCCCCATCCCTGCACCACAAAGCATACAGGAATCTTTTTTGAAGGAAAGAATGTTTTCACATTAGAGTTACTTATAAATCACATATTCATTTTATAGTGATGGATTTATGAAATTCTGGTTACTAAAAGAATTTTCAGAGATTTCATGTTTAAGACTTTAACTATTAAAATGAAATTTTCATTTAAGACTGGTAAAGCAATTCATCAAAGCTTCTCTTAACTTTAACCCAAAGGGAAAACAAGTTTTATAAGTTCCATTTTTCCTACCAATTGTCAAAGTCTTTTTAACCAGTTTTTTTTTTTGCTGTATTTAAAATAAAGACACATCTTACTCTACTTTCTTTCAGTATTCAAGATTATATTGCCTTCAATTTTCATAAAGTCCCATTAAGTACATTAATTTGTCTTTAAAAAAAATTTTTTTTAAACTCTTCATATCCAGATTTAATCAGCCAATTCTAAAAGAACCTTTGTATAGTGTAACAGAGGCTTTCGAAACAGTGGTAAATATGCACCGCTCGCATGAAATAAAAATTAAGAGACATAGCATTGGATCTTAAAAAAAAAAAAAAACTCCTTTTTGCAAGACACTAATAAGGCATTTGCCATTGGGGGAGACAAGAACATATTAATAGTGTTTTCTTTCTGGATGATGAAGAAAACCACTTATTTCCACTTAAAATTAGGTTCAACTCAAATGATTTTATTTATTTCAAACTTTTAAAACATTGATGTTGAACAAAGAACGGGACCTAGAATGAAAGAATCTTTTAAACATGGGTGGTTACCTTCTCTCTTGCCAAATGTTCTGCAGGAAATGCCAGTTGTTCTCCGACACAGCCAATTCTTTCAGTCATTTAGAGAGCTTTTTTCCTTCTGGTTGAGAAAGGATCTTCTTCTGTAGCATTCTGACTGAGTAGTATTTTTAGTATTTCCAAGTATAGATGTACAAAAGCTCATCCTTCTCTTGCCAAGTAGATGAGCAGAATTAGCAGCAGGGCCCTCACTGTTTTCTTTACCTGATGAGGACGGCATACCCGGTTTTTGTTTGGAGGTAACAGTTTCCTCTCTGGAAGACAAACTTTCACGTCCTCTGCTGTCAAATGTACATATTGTTCTCCTTTTAGTTTTCTGAGAAGTGCAGGAAGTGGAAGGAAGTGGAAGGGAAATCCATATAAGTCCTTCATTTTCCAAATCTTTCTGTAGCCTCGTGCTACGTCTCACTTTTATTTCATTATTTGTTCTCTTAAAGGTTTGCTCTATAGCGTCAGATAAATCTTGATATAATTCAGAATTTTCTAAATTAATTCCTCCAGAGCTGCTCACCCTGTTGGTATTTTTGTGACTTCCATTTTTTTCCAAGTGTGAACTCTGACCACCAGGATAACACATGGAGCGTCTTCTATGTTTCCTTTCTTTACAAGTCATTTCACTACTATTTTCTAGGGATTTTTTCCCCAAATTCTCACATTGACCGTCAGTTTTTTTTATATTTTCAATGAAGACATCTTCTTTCTGTGAGTCAGACATTAAACCACTGGATTTAGGTTTTTCCTCTATTGCTACTGAGAAGTCATCCGGTTTTTCATACTTTATGCTTAGATCTTCTGAAATTTTAAAGACTCGACAACGGTTTTCCACATTTTGACCAGCAGCAAACTCCTGGGGCTGCAGGATAAAACCTGTTTGTGGATGATCTGATAAAACGTATTCTTCAGTCACAGAAGCACAAGAAATCCGACTGTTTTCATTCCCAGCCTCAGTTTTTAGTTCATTTTCACTTTCCAGTTGATTTTCTGCTTTTGGAATATTTTCATTTTCATTAACTCCTACAGTATTTATATTTGAATCTTGATCAAAAGTGACATTACCAAGCAATGAGGAACTTTTTATGTAAGAGTTGCAGAATTCAGACACATCACACTTATCAAAACTTTGATTCATATGCAAGTCTTCTGGCATCTGAGTCAAAAGAGTTTTTCTTCTAGTGAGATTTTTAGGCTTCAGCACTTCTTCAAGTTTGCCATTTGAGTTGAAATTATCTATGGGTATGTAAATAAGTTCAAATCTAATTAAAAAGTAACAATGAATAAACTTTAACAAATCAATCAGGTTCATAATTGTGCCCTATTGTATTCAGTGTTTTAAGTGTTCAAGAATCACAAGACTTAAAAACGTTACATGTACTTGTTCCTTTCTGTCATTAACCTCTTTCTCTTTTGATTCTGTCCTAATCCACAGGTTAAGAATACAGGTATTTAAAACATCAATTAATAAAGTATCTGACCTCAGACCATGAACATGAGAATGATAAATTGTTTCCCCCTTAGAATGAACCCCCTATACCACAAGGTCAGTTAGTTTGAGGCAGCTACATTTCCCATCCCCCTAGAAATGAAGTCACTGAAAAGGGGCAAACTGTGCTTCTGAAGCTTTTCTATGAATGTATCCTCTCAAATAAAATAAAAAAAAAAATTTTTTTTTTCTTTAGAGAGGAAATTTGGAACTTTGGGGGATTTGAGGCGATAAAAGGGTATGCCGAAAGACACTCAAGTCTTATGTCTTGTGTTAAAAAATTAATATAAACTGCACTGTACAACAGAGCTATGTTTGTTTCAATATTCTAAAAATCTTCCCCTCCCTCCTCAATCTCTAACTAAAATTCAGGCTCCAGGAAGATGCACTATGCGTAGCCTGTGGCTTCATGTGTTTCTGGCACACTGTATCACATCACACATGAGAGGGAACATCAGTAAGGTTTTTGAGATTGGTCGGTAACACAGCCCAAATAAATTCAGGCTTTATAATACTACCAGATGCCTTTCTCTTGATATCTTGGATAATAAAGTTTTTGACTGGCTACTCAAATGAGTATTAAAAAAGCTCTTAAAATCAAAATTGGAAGATACACAAGGCATAAGGTCAAAGTCTAAAAGTCACTATGCCAATCAAATAATGTCAATTGAGCTTTTTATACGACTTAAAAAATTGATATGTTTTTCATATGAATGGAATTTGCATTTCTACCAAGTTCCCTGCTGAAAATTTGCATTTCTAACATATTCCCTGGTGATGCTGATAGGGACAAATTCTGAGAACCATTAGTAGAGCAGTGGGTCTCAAATTTTATTATAAATAAGAATCACCTGGGGATCTTGTTAAACTGTAGATTCTGATTCAGTACATCTAAGGTGGAAATGCAAATTCTCAGCCGAAGGATTGGTTTGAAGCCCTGGTTTATGGATAAAAAGATGTCTCAGGTATTTTTAAAAAGAAATTCTCTAATAGGATGCAAGACGGAAAACTATACTAATATTCCTCAAACATTTTTTGGAAACTCCTATTAGGACCAGGAGATATAAGGAAAATAAGACTTTTGTTTTCACTCTCAAGGAGACTGTAACTTTGAGGGGAGGAGGTGGAGAGATAATAGATCACTACACCAGGTGAAAAAAGTATAACGCAAACAAAGAGTTTACCTGGAAAGAAAGACAGCACAGCTAAATCTTTTAAGGACACCAAAACCAAAAAACCAAACTCATTGCTGTTGAGTAGATTCCAACTCATAGGGACCCTACAGGACAGAGTAGAACTGCTCCACAGGGCTTCCAAGGAGTTGCTGGTGGATTCAAACTGCCGATATATTGGTTAGCAGCCTGAGCTCTTAACCACTGTGCCACCAGGGCTCCTTTTAAGGATTCCAAACCAAAACCAAACCCACTGCCGTCGAGTCGATTTCGATTGATAGCAACTCTATAGGACAGGGTAGAGCTAGCTGCTCCATAGAGTTCCCAAGGAGCACCTGGTGGATCTGAACTGCTGATGTTTTGGTTAGCTGCTGTAAAACTTAACCACTACACCACCAGGATTTCCTTTTAAGGATAAAAAGAAAAAAAGGATAAGCAGGCCTTAATTAGATCCCCTGCCCAAGACTAACCCACAGAGTGCTGTCACAGCTGGTGCCAAGGGGCTGGAGAAGAGCATGTGTCCGGGTGTGTACAGCAGTGGTGGCTTGTCTGTTTATTTAAACTTCTGTTCTATCCTGAAGAAGTCTAACACATTTCTGTAGGTAGGAGCCAAGGTTCTATAGTGGCATGTACCTTATTCATCTCTGAATCTATTATAAATCCTATACAGTATGTTGCCAATAAAATGTAGGCTATAAATACTTGATGACTGACAAAGACAGCAATTTTTAAAAATTAACAAAATTAACACACTATACGGGACACACATCATTATTTTAAGCATGACCTAAACTAAAACTCAGGCATTACAGACCAGAAGCAAACTCAACTGACTCATTCTTATCTAACCAAAAATCAAATGACTTAATCTTCCTTTTTAAACAAAACTTTCAAGTTCAATTTATAAATTTTATTTCTGGAAGATGCTTAGTCATGCCAACTGTACTAAAACATCACGGGGCAACTTTTTTTTCTTAAATTTTTGTCCTGAACTCATAGATGATATATTTAATACTAAGCCATCATCTTTTTAGCTTTTAATGATGGACCACCACCAAACAGAATTCATCTTAACAAAATGTTTTAAAAGGTAAAAGGGAACAGGATGAACAGATAACACAGCTCCCTGAAATTATATACAAAATCTTGTGTAGAAGTTATTCTGAGGAGATCCAGAGCTTCTAACAGATTCTTAAAAGGGTCAAGGTGACCTAAAAGTTAGAAACTATTGCCTTAAAGGATTCTGTTTCCCTCACTAAAATTCTCATGGTAACATGAAGTTGTTATTTTTTATTTATTTACTTTTTATATAATGAATGAAAAAAAGGAGAGAAAGAAAAGAGTGAAATAGCAACAAAGAAGCTAAAGAGAAGAGATAAAGTAAAAATAGCAGAAAAAGGACAACATACCTGAATATATCCTCCGAACTGAAGGTGTCATCTCAGAGATCTCTGGAATCTCAGGAATAGGACTCAGCAGAGGTTTTTTAGAAGCAATTTCTCTTTCCCCATACAAAGATTTCTTAACATTCTTGCCCTTTCCTTTCTTCTTTCTGCCACTTTTTAAAACCTGAGAGAAAGCATTAAAGCACTATAATTAAGAAAGATGTGGCACCATGTGTAATTTTGACCCTTTATCTTCTACAAGATCACTAATTGTCATTCACACAGTATTTGTTTTTAAAGGTAATTTTACAGAAAAACTTTAGACCAGTTAGCTATTCTATTAAAAATCTTAGGAAACTGAGTCACGGTGAGGGGGTTAGACGACTTACACAAAGTTAAATAAAACACAAGGCAAACTCAATTTACAAATTACAGGGTAATTTTCTATATTTCCACAAGGATTTGCCAAATTAAGTGCAAAGTAAGTGCTGGATAAGTGAAAAATAGATTAGATGCTATGCAGTTAGACTTAAGACATAATGAGATATTTATAACTAGAATGTAGCTATAGTGACTCAGAATTAGCATGAGCTATCTATTGGAATGCCATGTGAGATAAGTTTCTGTTCATAGATCTGAATAAAGAAAAAACAGGTGTGTACAGAAATTTTGACGGAAACAAACAGAAGAGGTTTTTGTCAAGATTAAAAATAATAGGTATATTCCCAAGGAACTTGAAAGCAGCTAGGCTAACAGACACATGCACACCATATTCATTGTTTATTGAAGCAGTATTCACAATAGCCAAAAGGTGGAGCCAACCTAAATGTCCATCAGTGGATGAATGGATAAACAAAATACGGTACATACAGACAATGGACTACTACTAAGCCATAAAGAGAAATGAAGTCCTGGTATGTGCTACAATACGGATGAACCTTGAAAACATTATGCTGAGTGAAGTAAGTCAATCACAAAAGGAAAAACATTGTATGGTATCACTTACATGAAACAATAGGAATAGGCAAAGTTTATCAGTGGTTACCAGGGGTGGGAGGGAGGCAGAAGGCAGGAGCGACTGTTTAGGAAGGAGTATCTGTTTTGGGTGATGCGGCTTTTGACAAAGAATACTGTAGAGGTGACGGTGGCACAAAATGATAAACATAAATGATGCTACCAATTGTACACCTGGAAAATGCTGAATTGTCAAAAGTTGTGTTATATGTATTTTTAAGACAACAATAACAAAAAAAATAGGAGACAAAGTTTGGCAAGCAGGGCCCTTGTATGCAATGAGTGTGAACCTTAATCTGAAAGCAATGAGGGCTCACTGAATCGTGATTTACGGAGTAATAAAATTTGATCTTATATTTAAGTGGCTTATTTGGGTGACAATATGGAAAATCTGGGTAAGACTAATGGTGGGAAGGAGTGAGTGGTATTCAAGATTACAGAAGTGGTACAGAACTATGTGTTCCTTGAGATAGCTATGGATATTTTGTAAAACAAACAAAAAAATTCCATGAGAAAATAATTTTAGAGCTGTAAAAGATAAATGATCCTCCTGATGATTTATAATATACATATAACATTAAATTACCCTTAGTATAAACAATCTGTATACATATTATGGAAATGCTTGGTTATAATTATTTTTCTATGAAATGTTTTTCATGGAACGGTTGGGGAAATGCTGACTTAGTCAATCAATGTAGAAGCAAAAAGAAAAACCTTAACTTGGAGTCCAGAGACAAGGTACAAAAAAACATTTGGACTCTGGTGCAGGGTGCCATGGATTCAAATCCTGACTCTGCTATTTAAATGCTTTATAATTAAGCAAGTTACCTTACCTCTCTGCACCTCATCCTCTGTACACTGTGTAAAATGGGAATAACAATAGCACATTACCACCTAAAGCTACTGAGGATTAAATCAATTAACTATGTGAAATGCTTGAAACAGTGCTTGATTCATAATAAGAGCTTTGCGTTAGCTATTCTTGTTCTTTCAAATTCCTTCTTATTACTTTGAGTATTGAAGATATTTTTAATATTGAATTATGCTATGAGTATTTATTGTGGGGCATTAGACCTATGTGGTTAGTTAATATACAATGGTCAATTTCACCATGTTAATAACCTCTAGAACAGTTTCAGATTCATGAGTATTAAAGAAACAAACTCCTTCAGCAGGATTTTTTAAATCTTTGCTTATATGTGCCCAGCATCTACAAGAGTGCCTGGGGCACATAGTGGCTATTAAACTAATATGAATGGAAGAATGAATGTAAAACATGTACAGTGAAGCTTACATAAAACTTGCTAAACATGATCAGACTTCTTCAGTGAAGATTACAGCCTTGGAAACCCCGTGGGGCAGTTCTGTTCTGCCCTATAGGGTTGCTATGAGTTGGAATTGACTCGACGGCAATGGGTTTGGTTTTTGGTTTACAGGATGGTCTAAGAAGAGATGTCTAGTAGGCAGTTGAACATTAAGTTTATACACCAGGAATAATTGGAAATTATTAAGTTTTTTTTATAAGTTTGGGGAAATCCTCTTTTTTTAATTTTGGCAATTTCTTCCATTCTATTTTTTCCTTTCACTTTCTGAGATTCCTATGAAGTCTCTTAGATTGATCTTCCGTGTCTCTTACTCTCTGTCTTTTTTTGGGGGAGGGGGCTCAACCTTCTGTGAAATTTTTAAAAACTTTCTTCTCCACTACTAAATTTTATGTTTTTATAATTTTTTTTTTCTATTCCCTTTTTAGCTGTATGGAGATAATATATTCTTAAGTCTGAGTATAACAGAATATTTATCTGTTTATTTATTTTTATAAAGTTTCCTTCCATCCCCTCAATAACCTATTTTTCTGGGTCAGTGTTTCTACTTACCAGTATTGGCCTTTTTTCTTTCATGCTGTTGGCTATACCGATGACCGATTTTTATTGAAGAAAAGATTAGATGAGTTGGTGTGGGTTTCCTATGCTGTCCAGCTCAGTCTCTTCCTTGCATGAAAATCCTACCTAGGAACTCTGTGTAGGGCAGGGCAGGGCAGTGCGGGGGCAGGGCAGGGCGGGGGCAGGGCGGGGCAGGGCAGGGCAGGGCAGAAAGGGGAATGTCAACTGCCAGGCTTTGCTTTAGGGCAAGAGCTGGCTGTCAAGACTGTGGGGCTTTCTAAATGCCAGAATGAGGGCCTTAACCTAGATGACAACATCTGTTCTGAGCATCAGTATAGGAGAGGGGGATGGGGTGCCAACTGGTGCAAATTGTTCCGTACATGGGACTTCAATTAATCTCTCTATTTTTCAGTAGCACTTCTCACTCTCACGATCCATTGTACCTGCCAATTCTGGCCCAGAGCCTCTTGGGATTCCTGTACGCAGGCTGGCTCCCAGCTCCTCTCTGGCTCCTTCCTAGCACATTCTGGGCTGTAAATCTTTCCACCTCTTTTAATCTGTCAACATGCTCCCATCTGCTTTGTCTTCCAGAAATTCATTGAAGGCTGTGATCTGTTGCTTAATACTCCTCCTTGTTCCCTCTCTCTTTTTGCTATTCTAAATCTATTCCTTTCATTAAATCGATTGTTTTAATTCAGTGGGGTCCTGGGAGGGGCTGGAGCAAAACTTAAGGCTCAACCCTTCTTGAACTTTCTGGCCATTGGTTTTATATAAAGAAACAGGTGTACATTCTTCGTAACAGTTTTTGTTTTTTTTTTTTAAAGACTGGATATGAAGGAAATCCATTTCTAATGCAATAATGTATATTTAAATACCTTTTTTTTAATTTGTGCATTTTTTTAGCAAGAGAATCATTCACCATTTGATCAAAGGAGTATGTGACTGAGCCAGGAAGATACTTGGTTTCTCCTGGCTTTGATGACTCGAGGACGATCATGGCTTTCCACCAAGAGAATCAAAGCAGCAGTTTTTGTTTCATGGGGAAGGGAGGTTACAGAATGTTTTCTGTGGGTATGTGTGGGGTGAAATGCATGAGTTTAGCTTTGGAAATGTTGATTTTAAGGTGCTTAGCTTAAGGACCCCTGGTAGTATAGTGGTTAAGTGCCTGGCCACTAACCAAAAAGACAGCAGTTTGAACTCACCAACCACTCTGAGAGAGAAAGATGTGGCAGTCTGCTTCCGTAAAGATTACAGTGTAAGAAACCTCTTGGGGCAGTTCTACTTTGTCCTATAGTGCTGTTACGAGTTGGAACTGACTCAATGGCAATGAGTTTGGTTTTTGTTCACAGAATGGTTTAAGAAGAGACGTCTAGTAAGCAGCTAAACGTAAGTTTACAGACCAGGAATAACTGGGAGTCATCAATCATGCTACATATGAAATCACCCAGAGAATAAACAGTTTACAAGAGTAAAGAGTAGAACTCTAGGTAATAGAACATTTAAGGATGAGTGGAAGATGATAAACTTCTAACAGAGACTTCAACTACGGAGAAAAGAATGTTCAATTATGTCAAACGCTGCTGAGATGTCAAGTAAGAACAAGACTAAAAAATATGCACTTGAATTTAGCAACTCAGTAAATACCCTGGTAGAAATAATTAAAGTGGTGAATCGGTGCAGAATGGGACCAGCCTTTAGATAATCTCTGAAACAATGAATCTATAGTGGCACCAATCCCCACACCTGTGTGAGTCTCTCCAGTAGCAATGTTAGATGGGAAAAGAGGTAATGGTTAGATTAATTCAGAATTCAAATTGTGCTAGATGGATGAAGAGATGAATAAAATAGAATAAAGAATTGAGATTACTGACCAGGCTGAATGAAAACAATTCATGTAGTTTACGATGCACAGGGGAATATATGAAATTAAGAAGCATCTGAAAGCTTGAGAGTGGTGAAGAAGCCACAGACTATGAGTACAAAAACAGATATATGAGTAAGGGAGTGAGAAAGTTGGGTGGATACGAGGCTGGGGTCAGTCAAAGGGATATTTAAATGTCTATTACTAGAAGTGGGAAGGTTTTAGGTTATAAGCTATAGGACATGGCAGAGGAAGTGAGTAGGTGGCTTAGAAGAAGCTGAGATTCAGATCACTGCAGTGGAGACAGCCAAGGAACTAGGTGTAGGTGTTGGATTGGCTACTCATATGGATGGTGGCCTTGAAGTGGTGAGGATGACTAAGAGCAAGTTTGTAAATTCTTCATAAAATACAGGAAAGTAATCCAGAGACTGGGAGAAGAGCACTCCAACAAGAGGCAGATGGTACACTCAGCTCTGCTTAAAAAACTAGACGATTCCCCACTTGGGCTAAGAGGTTAGATTATGAGACTCAAAGATAAGAGCCAATTTAACATTTGAGTGCCTATTACTTATTGTGCCAGATGTAGTCAACACAACCATGCAAAAATCTCCCTCAGGCAAGTAACAGTTCAGTATATAAACTCTTATGTCCCTTTCTATTCCACGATAAGACGAGTTTTAATAATCTTGGCTCAATGTTAATTAGAAGAAAATATTCTATTTCCATGTTGTCCTAATGATACAACAGAAAGAAATGAACCACTTCTACTCTTTATCTTTAAACACACACTGACCTGATTCTTTTTAGGAAGTCCTCTGTCGGTGTGCTTGGTTTCTTGAGACTTTCTCCTATTAATTTTCTTTTCTTTACAATGCTGGGCTTCAGTATTAAATACGTTGCAAACACTCTCTTCTGCAAAACTAGTCAATTGCTATAAAGAAAATGTAAAGTAAGGATACCACACAAAGCAAGGGTAGTTATGTTTTAATGTCTGTCCCTAACTTTTCTATTTCCTCCCAAGCTGCTTCGACCATCTTACATCCCATTTCCTCTTAATTCACAAATTCCATCAGAGGTATTTTAGCAAATTAATTCCAAATGCGGAACAGTAATTACCAAATTGTGACCTTTTAAAAAACATGGATGGACCCAGAAGCATAAGATTTCTACCAATATATTAAGAAAGAAAATCAACTAAAAAATTAGTTGATTTACTTATTCACCAAATATTTATTAAGCATGTACAATTTGGCACCTACCTGCTGTTGGGTTAAGGGGGAAAAAATCATGAACTGTTAGACTACCTAAGTTTGAATTCTGGGTTTATCATCCAACCATATCAGCTAAAAAAATGCTATGACAGTATAATATATGTTTGTACACTATAATGCTATTGACAAAAATTCAATTTCATCTAATTTAATAAAATAACAAAATACCTATATTCAGTGAGACCCTGCATTTATATTGAAAATAGTTCAAACCTTGGGTTAAAAAGCAAAACAAAACACTGTTTAAAAACAGTTTATATTTATGCCATTTGCTGGCTCTGCTAATTATGTACTGATCTTCTCTACTGTGGAATTTGAAATGGGAAGGGATAAATAAGAGACTTACTGCAAAATTCAGAAAATCAAAGCTATAGGCCCCCAACAAACTTTTCCAACAAATTAGCTTCACATTAACACAAACTCTAATAACATCCTGATTTAGTGGATTTTTGTTCTAACAGAATTAATCAAAATCAAATCAGGAAAAATGTCATTACCCTGGGTTACATGCTAGGTAGAATGAAGTATTCGTTGTTAATTACATTGATCAAACCAAGGCTTTACCCATTATTATTTGATCATGAAAACAGGAAAAAAAAAATTACATAATTTAAAAATAGATAATTGTGCCAAATGCAAATACTTACATTTCTTCTGTTAGAGGTACGTGTTATTCTACCACCTTTATAGGAAGATGTATTCTCCTGGTTATTTGAAGAGCTAAATGTATCAATGCCTGATGAGTAAAATACAAGCAAAATTATGATAGCTAACCAAAAATTATAAGACACATCATCTTGTAGATACACTAGGTACTCTTTTGGATATCTGCCTTTGGTTTTAATACCACATCTAAACATAATTACCAAGAGGAATAAATCCTGAGTCAAAAAATTTTCAAAGAACTCTAGGTTAACTGAATACTCAGATCCTACTTTCCACAGTCATTACTTAACATATTACAATGCTGATCTAACAAATTATAAATCATGATGAACACATGTATTTTCATTGATGTCTCATTTACTCTAAGCTACATTTTATACAATGCAATAGCAATAAAGGGCATTAAAATGACCATGAAAATACTTAATTTAATTTTATAAAGATAAGGAAAACTTTAATATGATCACTTTCAAGAGTAAATGAAAGGCAATGTAATGCATTGAAGCGCAAAGGCTTTAGAACTCAACAGACTATGGTCTGAATTTCAGTTCTAACTTAAGACATGTCTTGGATTCTGTGCTAATGAGCTTGACTTTTGTCCTATAGGTGATGAGACAACATTAAAGGATTTCGACCAGGACGGAGACATGAATAATGGTTCCCATTCTGAGCATCTCCTGTGACCTTTGCCAGCCAGGGCCTGGTTTATCAGGAAAGCTGGAAGAAATCTTTGTTGCCTTGTTAAGATCATAAAAAAGCCAGAGACCTTGGAAAGTGCACATGCCAAAACTGCCATGCTAATCTTGATGAACTATTTCAGATGTTCAAGAATGACTTACAATCCAGATCATTTCAATTGTGTAAACTATGAAAAAGAGCCTAATATTGATGCTTAGGAGCTGAGAAATGGGGGTGCCCAACTAAGGAAGTAAAATGTGGAATCTGAAATGGAAAGGGATAAATAAGAGACTTATTACAAGCTTTTCTATACTATTTGATTTTTTTTTAACCAAGTATGCATTGCTGGGATAAAAATAAAAATTTAAAAAGAAAATAAGGAGATTAATTTTCACATACTGAAAATGACATTTATGATTATAAGATAATCAAAAGTTATTACCTGAAAGAGTCTCAGACCCTGAAGACTTACTAGGAGGACTCGGAACTGCCAACGACACCTGAAGTGGTTCTATGTTTTCCTAAACACAGGAAAAAAAAAAAAAAAGACATCCTTAAATCTAGTAAATGTATAAATAAATAAACTGCCCAAAAGAAGAATGACTTACTTTGGTAGCAGCTAATGAGCAATGAAGATGGAAAGTCAATGACAATTAAAAAAAAGTTGTCAAAGAAAAACAAAGATATCAGGTATAAAAATACATATACATCACAATATTTATCAATCATCTTTACAATGAAACCATGTTTACTAACTGCAATACACCAAAACAAAAATAAAAACTTCACTGAAAGTAGCAGTAATGTACCCCTGGTAAGTTAATTTTTGATTTAAGATTCCAAGTCCCAACTCCTACAAAACAAGTAAGAAAATCTATTAATAAGCACACTTGAACATTGCAATATTATTCCAGAGAGCTTCAGGGTAAAATGGCAATGTAAACAAAAACACCAAATCTTTCTCTCTCCCACGTAAATGCCAATACGATGGTTGCCATTGTCCCTGGGTGGCAAAAGTGGTTAGCGCTTGGCTGCTAACAGAAGTTGGCAGCTGGAACCCTCCCAGAGTGCCTAGGGAGAAAGGTCCGGTGATGTGCTTCTGCGAGGTCACAGCCATGAAAACCCTGTGCAGCGCAGTTCTACTCTGAAACACATTAAATTAGGTTTTCATAGATTCAATTTATCAGGTTGGGGAAATTGCTTTCTATTACCAATTTGCTGAGAGCTTTTATCAGAAATGGATGTCGAACTTTGTCTACACCTACTGAGATGGCTCTCCTTTATTAATCTGTTAACATGGTAGATTACAATGATTGCTTTTCACGTGTTAAACCAACTGTGCCTCCTTGCCTGGGAT
Organism: Elephas maximus indicus; assembly: GCF_024166365.1. Taxonomy (NCBI): domain Eukaryota; kingdom Metazoa; phylum Chordata; class Mammalia; order Proboscidea; family Elephantidae; genus Elephas; species Elephas maximus. The sequence goes on from NC_064840.1 coordinate 48,247,907, forward strand.
AAATTCTGTTTGGTCAGGACGTATTATCTTCTTATATATTAAATTTTGCTAAGTATTTTCAAGTTTTCTTTTCTTGTAATACCTTTGATATTGGTATCAGGTTAAAGCTGACATCGAAAATGAGTTGGGAAGTATTCCCATCTCCTCAATCTTTTGGAAGGGTTTGTTTAGTTAGTTGCTACAAGGCAATCCAGGTCATCTTGAATTCAGGTCTTCTTGAGTGAGTTTTAGTAGTTTGTGTCTGAAAGAATGTGTCCAGTTTATCTACCTATTGCCGTCCAGCCGATTCCGACTCACAGCGACCCTAGAGGACAGAGAACTACCCCACAGGGTTTCCAAGGAGCAGGTGGTGGATTCAAACTGCCGACCTTTTGGTTAGCAGCCGAGCTCTTAACCACTGCATCACAAGGGTTCCCGGTTTATCTAAGTTGTTGAATTCATTGACATAAAGTTGTTCATACCAAAAAAAAAAAAACCAAACCCATTGCCATCGAGTTGATTCCGACTCATAGCGGCTCTATAGGACAGGGTAGAACTGCCCCATAGGGTTTCCAAGGAGCACCTGGTGTATTCGATCTGCCAACCTTTCGGTTAGCAGCCTGACCTCTTAACCACTGCGCCACCACGGTTTCCGATGTTGTTCATAATAAACCCTTATTATCCTTTCACCCCTGTTAGAATATGTAGCTACGTCACCGCTCTCATTCCTGATATTGGTAATTTGAGTCTCCTTTTTCCCTGATCAGTTTAATTGGAGGTTTATTAATTTACTTTCCCCAAAGCACAAACTTTTGATTTCAATGATTTCTCTCTATTGTTTTCTACTATTTCATTGATTTTTATTATTTCCTTTCTTCTGCTTACTTTGGCTTTAATTTGATTTTCTTTTTCTAGTTTCAAGCGGAAGCTGAGATCATCAATTTGAGACCTTTCTTCCTTTTTAATATAAGCATTTGTTTTCTTAAAATTGCCTCCTTAAGCACTGTTTTAGCTGCATCCCACACATTGCTGTTGCTTTATAGGGGTTGCTTTATGGTTTGTAGTATATACACCATAAAGTGTATATACTACACCACACTGTGTCTAAAACAAGAACCACACCACAGTATAATTCCACTCTTCCCTCTCGGTCTTTATGCCAATATATTTTATTTCCATATATGTTATAAACCCACAGTTGTTACTTTTGCTTTTAATAATGGCCTTTTAAGATGATTTAAAAAAGAAAAAATGGTCTATTATATTTACCCACGTATTAGCATTTTCAGAGCTCTTCATTCCTTTGTATAGAGGTAGATTTCCGCCGGGAATGCTCTGCCTTCCTTTAGCATTTCTTGTAGTGTGAATATGCTGTGGTGATGAATTTGTTCAGTTTTTGTCTAAAAAAGTCTTTATTTTACCTTCGTTTTAAAGACAGTTTCACTGGGTATAGAGTTGTAGGTTGACAACAATTTTTTTCCTTTCAGTAGTTTAAACATCTTGCTGCACTGTCACCCGTCTTGCATGATTTTTGATGTGAAGTATGCTGTCACTTTCATATTTGTTCTTCTGTATTTCATGTGCCTTTTTTCTTTGGCTGCTTTTAAGATTATCTCTTTATCATTGATTTTAAATTTGATTATGATGTGTCTTGGTATAGTTTTCTTCATGTTTCTTGTGCTTAGAGTTAGTTGAAGTCTACATTTGTGGGTTTACAATTTCCATCAAATTTGGAAATTTTTCAGCCATTTATATACAGCCATATATATGTATACATGTATATGTACACACCACACATACACACACACACGAGCCCTGGTGGTGTAGTGGTTAAAAGCTCGGCTGCTAACCAAAAGGCTGGCAGTTTGAATCCACCAGATGCTCCTTGGAAACCCTATGCGGGCAGCTCTACTCTGTCCTGTAGGGTCGCCATGAGTCGGAATCAACTCCTCACCTTTGGAAACTCTAATTACACACATATTATGTCACCTGAAGTTGTCCCAGCTCGCTGATACTCTGCTCATTTTTATTCAATTTTCTTTTCTTTGTTTCATTCAGAATTTCTATTGTTATGTCTTCACTAATCTTTTATAGTTTCTAATCTGTTGCTAATCCTATTTAATATATTTTTCTTCTCAGAGATTGTAATTTTCACATAGAGTTCAATTTGGGTCTTTATCTTCCATATTCTTAACAAGCTCAACATTTCCTCTACCTTCTTGAACATATGGAATATAGTGATAATAACTTTTAAATGTCTTTATTTGCAAATTCTATCATATCTGTCATTTCTAGGTCTTTTTCTATTCATCAGTTTTTCTCCTCCTGGCATAGTGGTTAAGTGCTATGGCTGCTAACCAACGGGTCGGCAGTTCGAATCCACGAGGCGCTCCTTGGAAACTCTATGGGGCAATTCTACTCTGTCCTATAGGGTCTCTATGAGTCGGAATCGACTCAACGGCACTGGGTTTGGTTTTTTTTTTTATGGGGTATATTTTCCTTCTTTGCACATCTGGTAATTTTTCATTGAATGGCAGCCAGACATTTTTAATTTACTTTGTTTGATGCTGGATCATTTTGTAGTCATAAATGTTCTTGAGTTTTGCTCTTGCAATGCAGTTAGTTACCTGGATATGGTTTGAATCTTTCAAGGACTCCTTTTAAGCTTTGTCAGGCAGGGACCAGAGCAGCTTTTGGTTTAACCTGGTAGCACATGGTTAAGAGATCAGCTGGTAACCAAAAGGATGGCAGTTCAAATCCACCAGATGCTCCTTGGAAACCTTATGGGGCAGTTCTACTCTGTCTTATAGGGTCGCTACGAGTAGAAATCGACTAGCTAGTAATGAGTTTGTTTTTTGTTTTTTTTGGTTAGTGAGGCATCAGGAATCCTGGTTGGAGCGGTGATTAAAACGCTCAGCTCCTAACCAAAAGGTCTGCAGTTCAAACTCACCAGCCACTGCACAGGAGAAGGATGTGGCAATCTGTGTCTGTAAAGATTACGGCCTCAGAAACCTTATGGGGCAGCCCTGGTGGCACAGTGGCTCTAGAACACGGCTGCTAACCAAAAGGTCAGCAGTTTGAATCCACCAGCTGCTCCTTGGAAACCCTATGGGGCAGTTCTACTCTGTCCTATAGGGAGGGTCACCATAAGTCAGGATCAACTCAACGGCAATGGGTTTGGTTTTTTGGTCTCATAGGGTTGCTATGAGTTGGAATCAACTTGATGGCAACAGGTTTGGTTTTTCAGTTTAGTGAGGCAATATTCTTCTGAGTACTCTGAGTCACAAGGTTTTCCTACACTAGCTGGTAGCTCTAGGGATTGTTCCTTCTACTGCATTAAGACAGTTCTTTCCTAGGTCTTGGGAAGTTTATTGAGTACATGCACTGGTCAGTACTCAGCTGAAACCTCCAGTCAGATCTCTAGAGCTCTCTCAATGCAGCTCCCTCCTCTCTAGACGTCTGCCCTGTGAACTCTAGCCTCCATGGCTTTTCTAGACTACCAACTCAATCTTCTCAACTCAAGGAGATTATGGGCTCTTCCTGGGCTCCCCTCCTTGTACCGCAGCCTGGAAATTTAGTCCAGACATTAAGTGGGGGCTAACTGTGAGGCTCACCTCATTTGTTACCCCTCTTTCAGGGATTACTGCCTTATGCTTCCTGACGTTCAATGCCTTGAGAGTCGCTGTCTCATGTATCTTCTCTGGTGTTTAGGTTATTTCAAGTGGGAGTGTTAATTAGGTTCCTATAACTACATCTTATCTGAAATTGGAAGACTCTTATTTCAAAGTACACCAGTAAGAGAGAGAAGGAATGTTTATCCCAAAAGGAACATTTATAGGCAATTCTCAAGAGAAATTCAAATGGCCTATCAGCATGTTATAAAATGTTCAAATCTCATTAATAAACTTAAATTTTTCCAATCATTCTTTTGTTCTATTAATCTATTGAAATATTTTCCAGTTAATACCCATGGTTTTACAAAGGTATGGTAAACTAATTTATATTGCTGTGAGTCCAAATTAGTACATACTTTCTGGATGGTAATTTGGCAATATGTACCAAAAAGTAGGAAAATGTTCATATTCTTTAACCCATTAATTCCAATTGTAAAAATTCATCTTAGGGGGAAAAAAAAACCCAGAGTTTGAATTTATTTATATTATTTCATTTCTAATATGGTTGTTCTTTCACAATTTAACATCTCTGAAATCTGAGTACATCTTATAATTCATGGTATGTCATAGTTTAATTTTCAGCATTTTTTCTTAGTGATACATAAAACAATGGCACATCTTAAAATCAACAGCATTTGGGTTCCATGAAATATGCTATGGACAAAGATTCATGGAAGTACTGTTTGTAAATAGGGGTAAAAAAAAAAAAACCTAAATAGAGAAATACATTAATTTATATCATGAAACACCATTTCAAGATTTCAAAGTATAATTATTGCTCATGCAAAATAGGTGAGGTCTGATAAAAATACAAATAAGTTTTTTCCACATTTTTCACACTTACAAGATTCTCCCCCTTGTCATCAAAATTTGGTTGAGGTAACTGCTCAGGAACCGGTGAATGCTCAAGTCCCAGAGGGATGGTACCACTCAAATCCTTTTTACGAACAGGTGTTCCTCCTTTTTGCAATGGAGTATTTGCTGGCAATGATTCATCAAATACTTCAGGGCTTAGGTCCTCTCCAAAAGTAACTCTCTTCCTCTTCCTTACATTTAGAAAGGCTGGTACTTTATGATTTTCTTGATGTTCTATAGATAATAAATGAGACTACATTAAAAAATAATTAAGCATAAAAGGCATACGTAAAAATTTTACAATAAGATTATATTCTGCTATTATTTGTAAAATAAAAAATTCAGAATTTATAAAGAATACTAAAAATGGAAAAGATAAGCAATATTTCTAATTAAAGTGTGGTAACAGATTTTTTTTTAAGTAGATTGTCTCTGTGTCACAGTTAAGGGCTATGCTGCAAACTGAAAGGCTGGAGGTTTGAGTCTATCCAGAGGTATCTTGGAAGAAAGGTCTGGCAATCTACTGTTTCTGAAAAGTTAGCCATTGAAAGCCCTATGGACACACATGGAATTGCCATTAGTCAGAATCTACTCCATGGCAACTGTTTTATTTTTTAATAGATTTTAAACTAAATTTTGCATGAGTATTTGAAGAGTACAAAATTAGAATATAAATTTCCTTTACAAGTGTCACTACTAAGCCAAAATGGATAGATGATATGGCTAGGCCAATTCTGTTATCACCTGGCAGAAACTACTATTATCAGAAGATTAAACAAGATTCTTCAAAGAGATTCTATCCTTCCTAAATGTTCTTCATTCCCAGGTAATTTCAGAAGCACCAAGGATTAGCAGATAATTCCATTTATATCGGGGTTTTTTTTTTTTTAAACAAGAAAATGATAAACTCAGGCTTAAAAACTAACATGAATTTCTCACCTGCTTTTTGTTCTTTGCAATCGTTTCTAAGATTTGAGATGAAGGTTGGATGAGTCCCATCATCACAGAGGTTGTCACAGTGCTCCTAACAACGTAATTAACAATATATACATCAATAGATATATACATACTTATTCATTAAAAAGGAGCCCTGGTGGCATAGTAGTAAAGAGCTCGGCTGCTAACCAAAAGGTCAGCAGTTCAAATCCATCAGTGCTCCTTGGAAACCCTATGGGGCAGTTCTACTCTGTCCTATACGTTCGCTGTAAGTCAGAATCGACTCGATGGCAGTGGGTTTGTTTTTTTTTTTGGGTATTCATTAAGAATGCCAATTTTGATTTTCTCCCCCAAGGGCAGATATTACAGTATTAGAAATTACCTTTACTTTCATAATTATTCCGGCTTAAAAGACTATGATATAAGCCATAAACAAGAAGTAGGTTACCGATATTAAAAGAACAGAAATCCATAAATGTGACCTAGAATTCGTTCCCTCATCAACTGATCTGGCAAACGAAGTTAAGGAAAATATAAGTAAGTAGAATTATAGTGCATGATAATATGGTGCCAGATCAGGTAAACTATGTACGTGGTATGAGGTATATAAGAACTGAACTAAAACAAGAAAAAACCCAAATAGGTAAATGGTATCATAGAGGGTTTTGTCTTTTAAAAACATGGAAACTACTCCTTTTCTAAGTATATTTAAACCTCCTGTTATATTCCTATATTCTTCAGGAAGGAACAAGAAAAGAAGGTAGCATTTGTCCCTCTGTGCTCCTCCAATGGGAGGTTATAGAACTGGCAAATTTGTAAGGAAGAGATAGTGTAAATCCTGCAGAAAAAGTCAGGGCAGCCCAAACACCTGGCCTGTGGAGTCCAGCAGGAGAGAGCAGAGTTGTGGACTGGATCAAAGTTACTTTTTTACTATCACCTACTTGTCCAACCCCAACCTAAAACCCCCGAGCAGCTTGCCCTCAATTCGTTTTCTCCATCACACCCACTGCAAGAACAGTGCCTTCTCTAAGAAGCAGTCTTGCTCCAAAAAAAATCTTAATCATCTATCTCCCAAGTCAGTTCACTTTCCTGTCCAGGAAAATGCACACGCCAATATTTGTGAGATAAGCCAACTTATAAAAAACAAAGTTCATGTTTATTTTTAATTAAAACAGCCATGAAAGTTGACAAATAACTACAATTTTGTACACCTACAAATTTTGGCTAGCTTAGTAAAAAGATATTGGTTTCACCTGATTCTAGCGGCAAGCCTTGATGTTTGCTCTGTGATATCTGCTAGGTACTACTGTTAACCAATAAGAGTTGTATGCATCATTAAGATGATGTCTTTGAGGCGAGAGCCTAACAAACAAGATATGAATGAATAGTGCTGTGTGTTTTAGAGATCCAAGACAGCTCTCTAACCAGAAAAATCGCTAACTCATTTACAGCAACTACCATTCATTACCCATATAGATGGAAGATAATGGCTTCTGAAACAAATCTGTAGGCATAGTTATATGTGAAAATTTTTACAGATTAAAAAAAGAAATTGTACTTTTGATAAGGCAGGCATTGGTGCTAGTTTTATATATTTTCCCATTTGCTCAAATTATCCTGTAATTACTAATATTATCTTTTTATAGATGAGGCAACTGGGGCACAAAGGGGATAAATAATGTACCCAGCTACTAAATTTCAGAGGCAGAATTTGAGAACAGGGACTTTGACTCAGAACTCGTACTCTGAACTTTTCAAGTATTGTATAGTCTGTCATGGATTTTAACATGAGACCTATCTGGGTACATTTAAAAACCCACAAACCTAAGTTTACATACGATGAGGTTAATAACTTTCTTGGAGGACCACTGCTAGGAATAAATGTGCTAATGTACATAATATACACCAGAACTGTCAAACAGAAAGCACTCAATAAATGCCAGTTAGTTCCGTCAATTTACTCTTTTCTTATACTGAGTTTAGAGAAAGGAGCATGTCTGAAAAAAAGGTGTTTCTAAAACTAAATATTCTGGGTAGAAATAGATAACAGATCAACACATTAATAATTATAAGCCCTTTATAAACTATAGTCTACTTATATTAAATACTGCATACTACATAAGCATACTGAGTTAGAACAGAACAAAAAGAAATAATCTCAGTCTTATAAATGAAAAAAGGGAAGAAAAAATGCAGATGAGACATTTACTTTTACATCAGTTTGACATATTGCATAACATTTTAGAGGTACTGCTCTGATGCAAAACGGACTTCTATTCAATTTGCTTTAGGAAATGTAGCTCTATACCTACCTGTAAGCTTTCTGGAAACAACCTAACAGAGGGTTTTTTCAGAACTGAACGAAGTGCAAAGGTCTCAGAGGATGCAATGTCCTTCTTGCATACTGAAGTAACTGGTGACCTGACGTCAGGAGCTGTGTCTGTGTTCACTGCCTCCCTCAGTCTGTCCTCCAACGGCTTTTTCTGTGAAACAGCACCACACGATCCTTTGCCCTCTACATGGTCAGCAAGCTTGATTCCTTCAAAATAAACATGTAATCATGAGAGGCGAAGGGTCTTCAAATCAGTTAGTTCTAGATTAAAACATCACGTATTTGCAGTGACGACAATATGCTATTAAGAAATTCAACCCTAATGAATCCTGCTTAGAGAGCACCACCTAGGATTTTATCTGGAAAAATAAACAGAAGACAGAGAAATGACATTGATCACATTTTTTCATTCAAATCTGATTATTCAGAGGAATTTTTGGCTCCTATGGAAATCTGGGTGAGAGATTACAAGAAGACATACAGGAATCAGCTATAAACAGTTGGTCTGCCCCTAGTCATATGAAGCTTGTTACACCATGAAACTAACCTGAGCTAAGCACTGAATCATGACTAGTTTTATTGCTGGAGTCAAAGACATCTCAGTATGCAAGGATGAGAAGTGGTGAGGAAAAAGAATATCAAATCAAAAACTTCACATATTCTATGTGCCCAAATATAAGACAGGGTTTTCCCACAAGGGAACACTGTCTTCTGAATGAGTGATTCATTTAACAAGTGTGTATCTGCTACCTATTATTTGACAGACACTCTCCTAAGTGCTGGAGATTCGACAGTGAACAAAACAGACAAAGCCCCTCGTCTTTCTCCAACAAACAGACAATATAAAATATAATACCAGAAAGGGCAGAGAAGGAGGGAGGTAGCTGTGGCTATCAAAGGGTAGCACAAAGGATCCTTCTGATGGAACACTCTATATCCCGACTATGGTGTGATCACCTAAATCTACATATGTGATAAAACTGCATGGAATTTAATACTCAAATAAACTAATGCATGTAAGCCTGGTAAAATCTGGGAAAAAAATCAGTGGACTATATACCAATGTCAATTTTCTGCTTGTGATACTGTACTATAGTTACGTTTCTACTGGAGGAAATTGGGTGAAGAAAATTATCTGGGTCTCTATGTTACTTCTTACAACTGCACATGAATCTACAATTACTTCAAAATAAAAAGTTAAATTATATATATATATATATATATACACATAAAAAAAGAAAAAAACCATTGCCATTGAGTTGATTCCAACTCATACATACCCTATAAGACAGAGAAGAACTGTGCTACAGGGTTTTCAGGGAACAGGAGTTGGATTCAAACTACTGATCTTTTGGTTAGCAGTCAAGCACTTAACCACTGTGCCATCAGGGCTCCAGTTTATATATAAACACACACACATAATGCAACTAGTATTAAGTACTATTAAGGAAAATAATGCAGGGATAAGGGAATAGGGTATAAGGTAGCCAGGGACAGCTTCCTGATAAACATCTGAATGAAGTAAATAAGCAAGCCATGCAAAAAGAAGCCAAGTACAAAGACCTGAGGCAGGAAGAGGTATAAGGCGAGTGTAGTTGGAAGAGAGCAAAGAAATAAGCTAAGAGATGGCTAAGGACTAGATCATGTGAGGCCTAGAAGAAATGGTACAGACTCTTGATATTATTCTAAGTATGATGGGAAGCCAATGAAGGATTTTGAGAAAGGAAGTGACATAGTGTGGCTTACATTTTAAAAGCAGCATTCAGCTATACACAGCTGTCTGCCCCTATTCATATGAAACTTGTTACTTATACCATGAAACCAACCTGAGCTAAGCACTGAATAATAACTAGTTTTATTGCTGGAGTCAGAGACATCTCAGCATGCAAGGGTGAGAAGGGGTGAGGAGACTATAAGGGAGGTGAGCCAAGGGTAAAAAACCCCGAAGCCAGGGAAATCAAGAGGGTATGCAAATCAATCCAAGCAAGAGATGATGGTAGCCTGGACCACACTGAGAGCAGTGTAGGAAGTGAGAGCTGACTAGACATTTGATAAGTTTTGAAGATGGTGCCAGCAGCATTTGTTAATGAGAATGGAAGTTTAATTTGAAAGGGAGAGGATTCAAGGTAACTCCGAGGATTTTTGGCCCAAGCAATAAGGTGTCATTTACTAAGATGAAGAAAATAGTGATCAGCAGGTTGGGGAAGGAAAAATAAACCAAGATTTGTTTAAGTATGTGAAGTTTGAGATGCTCATTAAACATCCAAATGGAGATCAAGAAAGCAGCTGGGTATTTAAGTCTAGAGTTCAGAGAAGAGGCTGAAGACAAATACTTCAGTTTTGAAGTCAACAGCACTTAAATGGTTATAAGAATGTTGGAATCACTTAGAGAATGCGTGTAGAGAAAAAAAAGGTCCAAGCACCGAACCCAGGGGCATTCAAATGTTTAAAGGTCAGGACAGAAAAGGAACAAGGAAAATACACAAAGAGAAAACAGCCAGTGATAGAAGGGAAAACAGGAAAAGGATGTGCCAAAGCGCAGTGAAGAAAATGTTTTTTACAGGAGGGCATAGTCAACTCTGTCTATAATGCTGCTGAGACATCAAGAGGAGGAATATACTTAAACTAACTACTGGGATGGCAGTGAGGAGGCATTGGTTACCAAGGCCTGTTTGGAGCTGGTTCAACAAAGAATAGGAGGCAAGTAGACAGAGTACAGCCTGCTCTTAAGTGGAGTTTTGCTTCAGAGGAGAGCAATGAAATGGAGTTATGGCTGGAAGGAAATCCTGGGTCAAGGGAAGTTTAAGATGGGTGATAACGCACCATACTGTAGTATGTAAATATGAAAAGTTAACAATTTAGAAAAGCGAGGCAACAATTTGGACACAAGGGTCTGGAAAGGGAGGAAGTGATGGGAATCAGCCCATAATGAAGCGGCTGAGATAAGAACACTGAGAATCTACTACAATAGGAAGAAAAGCAGAGAATATGCTTGTACAGAGATGCAGGAGGGTTTTGTGGTGAGAGGACCAGAAGATTTGCTTCTGACATCTTTCATTTTCTCAGGACCTAAAACTCTCTTCACACACTTACAAACCCCACCCACCCCGCCCCCAAAAAATCATGGGTAGTGTTTCTGTAACAAAATACACCTGTTAACATGTTCATAGGTCCTATTCTTTATGAGATTCTATCAGCTTGAAAATATTTTACTAAATCTTAAGACAGCAGTTTAAAAACAAAAATGTTCTATCTCATAAGAATTCAGAAATATTTCTACTAGACCATGAGCTCCTAAAAAAGTAGGAAACAGTTTTATTCATTTTAGTTTTCTGAAATTTTAGCATATAGGTACACCCACTATAAATATCTACTGAATGAATGTTTTGATGGGGGAACTGGCACAGGTACTAAGGAAAAACTAAATACTTACCACTTGGAGCCTCTGCGAGATCTGAAAGTGGAAGACACTCTTCAACTAACCACCCAGGCTGTGATAAACCAGGTCCAGATTTCTTGGGGAAGAAAATTAAAGGATAAATTGTGTTATATTTTTTTATTTATAGTATTCTTGATACCTTTCACAATTTGAGTAAAAAAAAAAAAAAAACAATTTGAGTAAGGATGACCAATTATCTCGGGGAAAAAAATCTGATGTTAAGTCCGTCCATCACTTTCATTATCTAGCTAACCATTATAAAAGTATGCAGAAGTCTAACGAGAGTATTTATTATAATTGTATCCCAAATATCCTGTACAAAACAATTCTCAGCTCCCCAGGAAAAGCTTAAAAGACACATTTTTTGTTGCCTTACTACTTGAAGTCTTTCTACTAAAAAGGTGTTAATGGCTGCCCTGCAAAGATGAAATTGGCAAAATAAAGAAAAGTGGTATAAAATTACTACTCAAACAACAAAAGACATCAATAGCTAGGACAGGAAAAAAACTAACGGCTAGAATAAAAAAAAAACATTTATTATGCCAGTCCAAATAAGGTCAATAGGACATGTATTGGATCTCTGTAACACAGAAAGTACAGGAAAAAAAGTCCCAACTTTTAAGGGCATTAAGTGCCTCCTCTCACTACTGGAGAAATGGGAAGCTATTCTATCAAGCCAGAACCAAGAGAATGAAGCAGGAAAAGTCAGTTATGGAGAACTAGCTCCCCCAATTTATATTTTAGTGAAGGTCCAGGATCTTCAAAATGAATCATTTTCCTCCAAACTCTGTAAAATTCACACTGGCTATCATCTTAGGTAATCTTGGAAAAATACCCACCAACATGTACATAACTTAAAACACTACCTACATACAGTATGGCAGTACAAGGTACTATAACTGAAAAGAGGCCCTGGCAATCTTAAAACTGCTGAAGCAGAAAACCAAAGCTCCATTTTCCTATGTTTTAAGTAAGTGAATTACCTCAGAAAGATCTGCAGGTGAAGTCTCAACAGAGCACGTTCTAGCTGTACTGGGAAAAGTATCAGTATTGAACAACTGGAGATCATTTCCTTTTTTTTCAGCATCAGTCAGATTTTCATCAGAGTTGCTCTGATAGGATATTCTCCGACGTTTGGATGGTAGCTTCGCAGAGAAGCCAGACTGCTGCTGGACACTAACACCGTCTTTTTTGACTATATACGCAAAACAAAAATTATATGGGCACAAATGTTTTCTTTTACAATATCACTTTAAAATTTTGTACATCATAATTTTAGTAAAATTGAGTGCTTGCATCTAAATACTTATAAATGAAAAGAAAAATCGAGTAATTTTTGTATTCAAAAATAAAATCTTGCCGAAAAGCAAGAGAACATGACTACTTAATAAATTATCAGGATTAAGTTTTTCAGACTTCGAAATGTGCAAAATATACTAAAACACATTTGCACTTCCTGTATGGTATTTATCTTTGTATTTTTAAATTTATACTGAAACCTTCTATTTTAAACATTTTAAAGGATGTGGCTATGCTCTCATACTCGTTCTGCTTTGATTGTGTATGATTTTGAATGTGTTTAAGTTCTTCCTATACAAAAATAGATCTTAATTCTTTACAGAATTACAATAATGATGTCAATAAAATAATGTATTTTAAAATCCAGGTAAAAATTGAAAACTAGGTACATGACTAACTACAAATGAGTACATCCAAATGGGTAATGTCCTCTAGAAGTGGTGCATCTGGTTTGTCTTGACTGACAATGCACTGCACACAGTAGGTCTGAAAAGTGTATTTGAAGATGGAGTCAAGAAGTCGAAACAAAATCACTTGGAATCTTACATCATCTGTTTGGAATCTTAGGAGCGTAAAGAATCAGAGAAATGGTTATGATGACTACAGTAATATCAAGATTTTCTTTAATTCTAATGTTTAAAATGCTTTGTGATTCAAAAATCAAAAGTGGCTATTAAAAAAATACAATCTAAAGGTTATGATAAAAAATGTGGCACACAATTAAAAATCAGATTAGATGTATTTGTTTATAATATCAGGGTTGGGTATTTGGTTTTCATATAAACGCTTGACGATGTAAAAATACTCCTCTAAAAATTAAGGGTTGTAAATTCCAATTTGCTACATGTCCTATTCTAAATCTGAAATGAGGTAATCAGCTCTGACATCCAAAAATCCAAACCTTAATTATGGCCACATGGGAATGCTGGGTCAGGAATGCCAGATACCAGCTTTTTTTCAAGAGAAACCAGGAATCCACATTTTTGTGTGAAACATCCAAAATTTTAAATGTTAGGCTCCATTTAAAAATAAATTGTAGAACTAATTTGCAACTTCTGCTCTGCAACCTTACAGTGTTACATTGTGGAACTAAATCTTTTTTATATCTTAGGAGTTTGTCTGCATAAATACTGAAGTCAAAATTGACGAATTCTTTCTACTCACTACTGAAGTCTGCGGTCTCGAACTCTCTCTCTGCCTCTGAAAATTCAGGGCAGTCAGCCATTTTCTCATTTTCCTTTATGGAGTGAAAAGCTGTCTGGAAGGCAGATATTTGCTCTCTTAATGAATTAACATTTCGATACAGTAGAGGACTGCCCTGTTAAAGTACAGAGACATAGATGGTATTACAAAACAAAGCAAACATGGTTTCTATACTCCGGGCCTATGACCACTGAATTTCAAACCAAAACACATTTCTGAATATTTGGGAGTTAAACAACTCATAAAAACATTCTTTCTACGGGACTTAAGGACTCGCTTTCATAACCTTACAGTCAATTAATTTGAAAGGGAAAGGAAGTTTAGCACAAAAAACACTTAGGAGACGTCTGCCTAAGAGACTATATGGAGACCCTAAGAAAGCACTGAATCCTGAAGATGGGGCAGGAGGAACCTCCCTCTTTGAAGCTTTACCCAAGGTTGTACTAAAAGCATCCAATGAAAGTCATCTGCATGATGCCTTTGTTGTTGGTAAACCTCAGCACACCTAGCTGATCCAAGCTAGCCTTGTTACTCACTCCAGTCCATACAAGCCTTCTTTCCCAGAAGGCCAGAACAAAAGACAGAAGTTTCGCAGTAGCTCAGATACCCACTCTCACATTACCCTTTCTCCTTTGGCTCTCCCCTGCTAAATTTTCCTGATTTCACAGGGCTTGGGGAACCCTTACTTCCTTAGAGCCAAAAGTTAGTCATTCACTTCAAATACAAAGTCAAGTAATTAGGTGGTCAATGTACAGGAACTCTTAGGAAAGACTGAGAAATAAAATTTATACTAGCAAAGACAGAAGTGTCACATAAATGCAAATCATATAAAATTTAAGAGCTGTGTTCACCTATAAAATAATTACTGATTAGGTTCCCTATCCAGCTTTTTTTCTCCTTTATTATTTAGACCTCAAACATACTGCCACTTACTTGGAGTTTCTGATAATTTTAATGTGTATAATGACAAATAAAATGCTCTGCCCAGTGGATACTGAAATGCTAATGACTATGTGCTTCATCTTCAAAAAGTAAGAAACTATGCAGAGCAACAACTTATTCGGGTAGAATTTCTACTTCCTTTTATTTGAAATGCTATAATCTAACTTGCGAAAATATAAATTATCACTATTACTTTCCATTTACGTGCATATAAAAAAATACATCAACAAGCAAAAGTAAAGTAAAAACATTACCTCTTGTTAAGGTATCAAAGGGAGGGAAATCAGTTAAAATCTTGAAGCCATGTTCGATGATCTGTTCACAAACTTATTACATACATTCATAAAGCAAATTCTCTGTTACATAATAACAGAACATTCTGAATTCAAATGGTTGATGATGTAAACCTTTATGACATAATGACACATGATATTTATAAAAAGCCCCTGGTCAGTTCTTATCTATATGAGATACAGAGAAAAGAATTATCCCAAACTCATAAAATTTACTCTGAATATGTTTTTTGTACTCATATTTGAACATGGTAGGGGTAGGTTTGACGACCTAGGAATTTAGAGAACTTTGAAATGTTGCTTAAAACAAATGATAAGATTCCCTAGTCAAACTTGTTTTTTCTCTACTTCCTGATGGAGAACGAGAACAATAAACATACACAAAGTACAAGAAACACTTAAAATGCCTTTTTAATGCTTTGTTTGAATGAGTCTTGTGAACTGTGTCAGTCAGTCAACAACATTCCTTCCACATATCAAAAACTTCTAGGGGCTGATGCCAGGGAGGCGGGGCAGGGAAACGAAAGGTGGGCAGATTACAGTCTAGAGTAAAAATCTGAAAACATACAGTACTGATTCTTCAAACTATGTGTATGAATAATATCTTTACCTAAATTTTTAAAAACTTGTAGAAAAGTATTTGCAAGAAAAATTTATCCTATTAGACCATGGAATCTACACTGGGTAAGGGATAAGTCAGTAGTGGACAGTGAGAATGTGGCAAGATCAATAGTTTGGAGGTTTCAATGAGATGAAAAGAACTGCTGCTGTGAACTGGAAGGATGAAATGCAGGAAGAACAGGTAATAAGCTAGCAAATGGCCATATGGTGGATGGCCGAGGTAGAGTAGAGAAAAAGGTCACTGGAGCTACAGAAGTCGAGGAACTGAGAAGCCATGATGTTGGGTGGATCATTTATGTGGTTGGTGTGATATTCAAGAATGAAAACAAGATTAGTGGAGGAAAGATAGAGAGCCATTTCCCTTCGATTCTTCCTCTTAAGTGTTTTCTTTCTAAAAAGGGGGAAGTACAGAAAATAAATGAATTATTTCAGCATATACATTCTTAGGAGCTCACGGGTGGCGTAAACAGTCAAGTACTCAGCTACTAACAGAAAGGTTAGCAGTTTGAACCCAACCAGAGGCACCTTAGAGGAAAGTCCTGGCGATCTGCTTCCGAAAGGTCACAGCCATGAAACCCCATGACCTGCAGTTCTACCTTGTACAAATGGGGTCGCCATGAGTCGGAATCACCCTGACAGCAACTGCTTTATAGGTTCTCATACTTAATAAAAAATAAAATGTTCTACTAGTACTCACTGCAGAACATTTCAGTAAATTAGAAATGTAACTATCTAAAAATGTTTTTTATTCATGTATTCAAAGACTTTGTTGAGAAAGGCAAGAAAAAGGATAAGAACCAATGAAAACAGTAAAGCCATCCAGGGTATTTACAATAGAAGCATGTCTCAGAAGGTCAAAGGATACCACTGATTTGTTAATAAAAACTGCCCAAGTTTAACAGAAAATACCATTTTTCATACAAAGAATTTAAGTCTATATTACAAACCTAGAAAGTATAAAATATAATTTAGAAAATTATAACTAAAATAAAAAAAGAATTACTGTTTACTTATCTAGAAATTTATTCATAAAAAAATCCCTTTTTTTTTTTAACAATGCCATATGCTAGAACTATATATTTGAGTAATTCTTTTAATGAGAGTAAAGTCATATGAAAAAAAGGTATTTGCAACATAACAGGTGGACCTCGCCAGAGGGAATACACAATAATCAGGTCGACGACATCTGTGGAAAGAGATGATGGAAAAGCTCCATATCATTGGTCAGAACAAGACCGAGGGCCAACTGTGGAACAGACCAACAATTGCTCATATGCAAGTTCAAGTGGAAACTGAAGAAAATTAGAACAAGTCCACAAGAGCCAAAGTATGACCTTAAGCATACCCCACCTAAACTTAGAGACCGTCTCAAGAACAGGTTTGACATATTGAACATTAATGACTGAAGACCAGAGTAACTGTGGAATGACATCAAGGACATCATACATGAAGAAAGTCAGAGGTCATTCAGACAGGAGAGAAAGAAAAGACCAAAATGGATGTCAGAAAGACTCGCTCTTGAATGTCAAGTAGCTAAAGTGAAAGGAAAAATTAATGAAGTAAAAGAACTGAATAGAAGATTTCAGAGGGTGGCTGGGGAAGACAAAGTAAAGTATTATAATGACATGTGCAAAAACCTAAAGTTAGAAAACCAAAAGGGAAGAACACGCTTGGTATTTCTCAAGCTGGAAGAATTGAAGAAAAAATTCAAGCTTCAAAATGCAATATTGAAGGATTCTACAGGGAAAACATTAAACAACACATGAAGCACTAAAAGAAAAAGAGTCACTATACCAAAAGAACTGGTCAACGTTCAACCATTTCAGGAGATAGCATATGATCAGGAAGCGGCGATACTGAAGGAAGAAATCCAAGCTGCACTGGAGGCACTGGCAAAAAACAAGGCTCCACGAATTGACAGAATAACAATTGAGATGTTTCCACCAATGGATGCAGTGTTAGAAGTACTCACTTGTCTATGCCAAGAAATTTGGAAGACAGACACCTGGCTAACCAACTGGAAAAAAGGAAGAGATCCATATTTATGCCTACTCCCAAGAAAGGTGATCCAATGTGGAAATTATCAAACAATAATATCACACACAAGCAAAATTTTGCTGAAGATCATTCAAAAGCAGCTGCAGCAGTATTTCAACAGGGAACTGCCAGAAATTCAAGCCAGATTCAGAAGAGGACATGGAATGAGGGATACCATAGATGATGGTGTCACATAGATCCTGGCTGGAAGCAGAGAAAACCAGAAAGATGTTTACCTGTGTTTTATTGACTATGCAAAGGAATTCAATGATGTGAATCATAATAAATTATGGATAACTTTGGGAAGAATGGGAATTCCGGAACACTTAATTGTGCTCATGAGGAACCTGTACATAGATCAAGACGCAGTTGTTCGAATAGAACAAGGGGATAACGTGTGGTTTAAAGTCAGGAAAGGTGTGCATCAGGGTTGTATCCTTTCACCATACCTATTCAACCTGTATGCTAAGCAAATAATCTGAGAAGCTGGACTATATGAAGAAGATACAGGCATCAGGACTGGAGGAAGGCTCATTAACAACTTGTGTTACGCAGATGACACAGCCTTACTTGCTGAAAGTGAAGAGAAATTGAAGCACTTACTGATGAAGATCTAAGACCACGGCCTTCAGTATGGATTACGCCTCAACTTAAAACAAAACTCCTCACAGCTAGACCAATAAGCAACATCATGCTAAACAGAGAAAAGACTGGAGTTGTCAAGGATTTCATTTTGCTTGGATCCACAATCATCAATACCTATGAAGCAACAGTCAAGAAGTCAAAAGACGCATTGCACTGGGCAAATCTGCTACAAAAGGCCTCTTTAAAGTGTTTTAAAGCAAAGATGTCACCTTGAAGACTAAGGTACACCTGACCCAGGCCATGGTGTTTTCAATCGCCTCATATGCGTGTGAAAGCTGGACGATGAATAAGGAAGACCAAAGAAGTGCTGCCTTTGAATTGCGGTGTTGGCAAAGAATACTGAATATATCATGGACTGCCGAAAGAATGAACAAATCTGTCTTGGAAGAAGTACAAACAGAATGTTCCTTAGAGGCAAGGATGGCGGGATTACATCTCACATACTTTGGACATCTTATCAGGAGGGACCAGTCCCTTGAGAAGGATGTCATGCTTGGTAAAGTAGGGGACCAGCGAAAAAGAGGAAGACGCTCAACAAGATGGATTGAGACAGTGGTTGCAACAATGGGCTCAGGCATGACAGCCATTGTAAGGATGGCGCAGGACCAGGCAGTGTTTCATTCTGTTGTACACAGGGTTGCTATGAGTCTGAACTGACTCGACAGCACCTAACAACAACAACAAATTCATATGATATGCATGTGTGTGTGCATATGTATATCCTTGAGAGAAAATGCAACATTAGACATGGAATGTCAACAAAAACTGACTTGGAGGACCAGAGAAAGTTGAAATTCAAAGGGGCTCCTTAGGGCAGTTTGCTAACAAAAACAAGCACCCCTGCTGCTACCTACTACTATTAAGTTGCTGTCAGTCATTTCTGACTCATGGAGATCCTATGTGTTGCAGAGCAGAACAGTGCTCCACAGGGTTTTTATGGCTGTGAACTTCCAAAAGCAGATCGCTGGGCCTTTCTTCCAAGGTGCCTCTGGATGGGTTCGAATCACCAACCTTTAGGTTAACAGTCGAGTGCTTAACCGTCTGTGCCACCCAGGGACTTCTAGATCTGCTGCAGGACCCCCAGTAAAGGTTCAGGTATTGAAATTATCAGGTTCTTTTGAAATAATAGGGGTACAGCGTAGGGCTCAAAACCAGAGGAATGGTGAAACTGTATCAGGAGCATCTGGACCTACAGATCCTCTCCACAAAAAAGAAAGGGTCTTCACATTTTAGAGGGAACACAGAGATTCTGGATGCTAGGTAGGACTCCGAATACAGCTGAGGGCAGACCTAAGGTCCTGTACCAAAAACAGGGTTTGGGCAAATTTTCACAATGGACAGTGAGACTTCCAGCCGTTTATACACATTCAACTTCCAGGTGTTACGTTTATATCTTCAGTAATTCCTTTCAGGGAAAACAGACCTGCCCAAGAGAAAAGATTCTCCCAATGAAAAAAGTGGCCTATCATCTTATGTAGAAATCCACCAGTCAACAAGTCCTATCTGTGCACAATGAACTCCCAATCAGGTTTCTAGAGTGCTTCACATTTAAATATGAACAGACAGTCCCAAAATCACCAGGCATTTGGAGAAAGCTTTGAGCATGATACAGAGTCTAAAGTAATCAGGCAGCAAACAGAACATAAAACACAAGAGATACTACGACACAAAGAAAACATCAATGAAATGACAATGTCCTCAACAATCCATGATGACATTCCACCATGAGATTTCTTAAAATTATTTATTTATTGTGCTTTAAGTGAAAGTTTATAAATCAAGTCAGTTTCTCATACAAAAAGTCATACACACCTTGCTATGTACTCCTAGCTGCTCTCCCCCTAATGAGACAGCACATTCCTTCTCTCCACCCTGTACTCCCCATATCCATTCAACCAGCTCCTGTCCCCCTCCTCCTTCTCTCAGACAGGAGTTGCCCACATAGTCTCATGTGTCTACTTGAGCCAAGCAGCTCACTTCTCACCATCTCATATAGTCCAGTCCACTCCCCGTCTGGGAAGTTGGCTTCAGGAATGGTTCCGGTCTTGGGCTAACAAAGAGTCCGAAGACCATGACCTCCACAGTCCCTCTAGTCTCAGTCAGACCATTAAGTCTGATCTTTTTGTGAGAATCTGAGATCTGCATCCCACTGTTCTCCTGCTCCATCAGGGATTCTCTGTTGTGTTCCCTGTTAGGGCAGTGATCGGTGGTAGCCGGGCACCATCTAGTTCTTCCAGTCTCAGGTTGATGTAGTTTCTAGTTTATGTGGCCCTTTCTGTCTCCACCATGAGATTTTTTAACACCAGGAATAGAGATTCCAGAATGAAAAATTAGGCCACACAAAGGATCAAGAATCAAAATACTTGTTGAATTAGTTATTAGAATAGGACTTCAACTCTGTAAGCCAAAATATAATGGAATAATACCTTCAGAATTTTTATGGAAAATATGTCCAATCTAGATTTCTATATCAAGACAAATGATAATTCAAATGTGCTGGCAGAATAAACTTCATCAGATATGCAGAGGCTCCAGAAAAATGAGGTAATAAACCAAGAAAGAGAAAGATATGGCATCAAGAAAACAAGGGTCCAAAAAAGAGAAAAAAATTACCAATAATGGTGAAAATAAGTCAGGAAATGGCAGCTGTACAGAGTACAACCAAGCTAGAAAGAAAGAGGACAGAGGATGCCAAGGGGGAAAAAAAGAACCAGCAGACTCTTCCATTTTTCAATTCTGTCAAAGTTTGGGGATGAATTATATAGTAAGTTAGTTTAAAAATTAATTAAAACAAAAAAGATACCTACTAATTAAAGGAAAAGCAATAGTTGTGCAAGAAAATATAATGAAAATATAACCCAACCCACCCATATACTACATAGCAATTAGTGAAAAATGTCTACATGGTTACATAATATATATTAAACACTGACTTAAACAACAATATTGATAATGGGGAGGGGGAAAGCATTGGGATGGGTATGGGCAGAAGATTTGAGAGCAAAATCCTCATTTTTCATGGAAATAAGAACAGTAAGAGTTAATACTTATCCAAGGCATACCATGTTCCACGCACTGTTGTAAGTACTTTATATCTCTTAATTTATTCATCATCAAAAAAATTCTTCCTAGTACTATCAGCCCCATTTTACACACGAGGAAACAGAGAATTTAAGTAACTTGTCAAAAGTAACAATTAGTAGCAAAGCCAAGAATCAAATCCAGGCAGTGCAGCTTCAGAGCTCACGCTCTTCTCCGCTATCACAGCAGTTCTCAGGAAGTTTTCATGCTCTTAAAAATAACTGAGGACCCCAAAGATTCTTCGTTTATGTTAACAATATCTATCAGACCACCGCCTACCTGTCAGTTTGTGTACTGTGGTGGTTTGCATGTTGCTGTGATGCTGGAAGCTGTGCTACTGTTATTTCAAATACCAGCAGGGTCACCCATGGTGGACAGGTTTCAGTGGAGCTTCCAGACTAAAAAGCAGACTAGAAGGAAAAGCCTGGCAATCAGCTTCCCAAAGTTAGCCAGTGAAAACCTTATGGATCACAACAGAACATTGTCTAGCTCGCTTTGACATGTCATCGGGGGGATCAATCACTAGAGGAGGATACCATGTTTGATGAAATTGCAGGCCAGTGAGGGTAAGGGAGACCCTCAGTGAGATGGACTGGCACAACAGCTGCAATGATAAACTCCAACATGCCTGAGATCTTGAAGATGACACAAGAGCAGGCAATGTTTCTATCTGTTGCAGATAAGGTCTCTGTGAGTTGGAGTCAACTCTACAGCATCTATCTATCTATCTGTATTTATCAAAAGAGGAATATTTAATAGCCTTTTCAGAATGGTGGCTATTCTTCCTTAATATTACACCAAAAACCAACAAAAATTTCTTAAAGGTTAGTCACAACATCAGATATGAAATCACATCAATGAACTTTTTGTATTCTTTTGTTTAAATCTACTGATCTATTTTGCAATTTCAGGATATGCCTTTGTACCATCATACATTGGTCATTTAGACAATATTGATTTACTGAGCAATGCAGATCTCCCAAGATTGACACATTTTATTACACAATATCAAAACATCACATTCATCCATACCCCTACTGATCTATCTGAAAAGTCTATCATTGTCAAGGTCACAGTGGTGGTGGTTACAAGCTATTACCTATTGAACTGTGCCCCTCCAAAATATGTGTTGAAATCCTAACATCTGTACCTATGAATGTAATCCCATTTGGCAATGGGGTTTTCTTTGTTGTTAATGAGGCTATGTCAGTGTAAGGTATGTCCTAAATATCACTTCTGAGTTATAAAAAGAGCACATTAGACACAGAACGGAGGAGCACAAATGGAGGGAGGATAGATGCCAGTAAATACTGCCGAGGAATCGAGGAATGCCAGGGCTACAGGAGCTGAAACAGACAGGCTACATTATAATATATTATTGCTTTATCAAGGACATTCTTAAGTGAAACTGGCATTATTACTATTATTTTTATTGTGAATGCACAGCAGTGAAAAATACAATCATAGCTTGGTGTCACTGCCTTGATTCATGCTAAGGTGCCAAAAAGTCTTTACCCAACATTACTTTTGTACCATGACTGCAAGGACCAAAACAGTGAATAAAGGCAAATAATGTCTTAGTGTATTTACAAAAATAGCTTTGACCTCATGGACCTGCTGAAAGGGATTCAGGGACCCCCAGGCATCTTCAGACTAACTTTGAAAACCACAGCACTATACTATACAGCCTTACAAATAACAGTTAAAATTAAAAAATAAAGAAGTGGCAATATAAGCATGTTATTTAAAAACAGGAAGAACAACACCAGAAAAATGCAAACGAATCAAAAGTAGTTGTCCTTCAAGGGTAAGCTGCAGACTTTTCCAAGCAAGGCCTATACTACTACTTGACGTTTCAGGAGCATGTGTCATTTTGGATAAAAATTTGAAAAAAAAAATCTAAATACGTCCCCATGAGCAAACAATTCATTCGCTGCCTTCCACAAGATTGCCCCCAGAACATTTTGTCCTGGGGGTGGGGGGTGGGGCCTGACCCTACATTCCAACTCCCATTAGTCATGAAAAAATCAGACATTTAGAGACAAAAGAATAAAAGGGTTGGAAAATATTGCCTCACCTCATTATAAAAAAAATAAATAAAAAGCAGACATTAATCTCCCCCCAAAATTTTGCAAAATAAAATAAAAAGCTCCTTTAAAAAGCCGTATCTACCCAGGGTCCCTTAACTGTGACACATCCATACTCAACATCAACATTTATGCCAACTGCACATTCCGTGTAGGACACGGAGAAAGTGTCTCTCCAGATCCAAAACGGATGCAATGCGTAAGAAGGAAGATCACACGACTTTTTATCAGACTAGACATTCTCCCCAAAAGAGTCCACGACAGAACTTAGAGGAAAATCATACCTGAAAAGGGGAATTCTGTGCCAAAGAAGATTTCTGTGCATTCTTTAAATTTCGCTGCTGAGCAATGAAACAAATCAAATGGTTTGTTTCAGGAGAGCCCCGAGCACCAATTGTAGAACGTCGTCTAGATTTTTTAAGATAAGATGATGGCTTTCCTGTAATGAAAACTCTTTTAAATTCAAACAGTCATCAGTAATCATGTCCTGATTACCCATAATGTACCAACCTGATAAAGAAAATATGATTAACACATGGTACAGAAATCTAAGAGAAAGACTGGCAAAGTCGTTCACAGAGTATCAGCTAGATAAGAACTTTTTTTTAAAAATAATTTTTATTGTGCTTTAAGTAAAAGTTTACAAATCAAGTCAGTCTCTCACACAAAAACTTACATACACCTTGCTACATACGCCCAATTACTCTCTCCCTCCACTCTCTTTTTGTGTCCATTTCACCAGCTTCTAACCCCCTCCACCCTCCTCTCCCCTCCAGGCAGGAGATGCCAACATAGTCTCAAGTGTCCACCTGATCCAAGAAGCTCACTCCTCACTAGCATCCCTCTCCAACCCATTGTCCAGTCCAATCCATGTCTGAAGAGTTGGCTTTGGGAATGGTTCTAGATAGGAACTTTTTGTTTTGTCCACTGATTTGTTCCATGTCTAGTACATGGAAGGCATTCACTAAATAGTTGTTGAATGAACACATGAACATACTTAATGCTTCTTGTTTTTGTTCCATATTTCCTGCAAACAGCAACAGGCAATTGCTTGCTTTGACCAAGAATTTCTTTTTCTGAATTAGTCTCATCCCCAAGGAAGGAGGCAGTGGTGGTTCAGTGGTGGACTTTTTGCGTTCCATGCAGGAGACCTGGGTTCGACTCCTGGCCAATGTACCTCATGTGCAGTCACCACTTGTCTATCAGTGGAGGCTTGCATGTTGCTATGTTGCTGAACAGATCTCAGGAGAGCTTCCAGACTGACACAACTAACAGACTAAGAAGGACCTGGTTATCCACTTCCAAAAATCAGCCATTGAAAATCCTATGGATCACAACGGTCCAATCTGCAATTGATCATGAGGATGACGCAGGACCAGGCCGCGTTTCATTTTATTGTTCTTGGGGTCGCCATGAGTTGAGGCGATTTGATAGCAGCTTTAACAACAACATACCCACAGGCTGAAAGGGAAGGATCTCCACCTAGGCACATGAACTCTATCAAGTTCTTAATATTTCAAGACAATTTTGCTTCTGTTAGTATATCTATAGCATAATGACTTGTCTAAATTCATAAGCGATAAGAATCAGGATAAGCGCAAAGTTGGTTTCTATGAGGCAGAAGTCAAGCCAATCTCCACCTTCCTTTTTCATTATTTGACACCAGCTGCTCGCTTTGAGTTGGAACTGACTCGATGGCAACAGGCTTTAGGCTTTCCCTACAGCACTTTCTACTTCTCTGCTGCGTTCGATAATTCATTGTAACGGCCACACAGAACTCAAAGATCATACTCAGTTATGTGGTTTATTAGGGAAGTAAGAGGCTACAATGCAGGGTCAAGATCACCTTGGAAGTAACAGGAACAACTCAGGATCAGTGTCAGGAAACACAAAGACAAGGTCTGGAAGAGTCCCCAAAGTGGAGAGCACATCCATGCATTCTTCAGTGCAGGACAGCTTCCGAGCAGGACAGCTCTCAGAGCAAAAAGGATCATAAGCAGATAAGCTCTCTGCTGAACAGCTCTCAGCAAGCAATCAGTGGGCATAGTTTCTCTGCTGGCAGCTGCCTTCTTTGCTGGGAAGATGCCTTCTCTGCTGGGCAGGCCTCCCCACCACGAGGCTCTTAGCTGTTGCATCTCTTTGCCCTTTCTCTGCAGACTGGTTCAGCAACACCAGCACTGCTGTCAGCCACTAGCTGGCCCAACTCATAGCCAGTGTAGCAGCTTGCTAAGGTGCTCTCTCAGCTGCAGCTTTTTTTTTTTTAACTGGGACTGGGAGGGTTTTAAGCACAGGACTTCTGTGTCAAAGACACACTTGCCTCCCAGCTCTTGTCAACCAAGTAGCCCTGAAAACCTACACTTCAGTCCTTTATATATACCAATGCTCATCTCTTAGAATGCAGGGCCTCCCTCACCAAGCCAAAGTTCAAACTCCCTGCTGTCAAGTTGATTCCAACTCACAGAGACCCTGTAGGACAGAGCAGAACTGCCCCATAGGGTTTCCAAAGCTGTAAATCTTTATGGAAGCAGACTGCCACATCTTTCTCCCACGGACAGGATGGTGGGTTTGAAGAACCAAACTCCAGGTTAGCAGCTGAGCACTTAACCACTGCACCACTAGGGCTCCTCCACCTCAGTTCAACCAATACTCCACTGCCCAGATGTCAATCCACTCAGGTCTTCTACAACAGTAACATTCTCTACAGGCAGAGATTGGCCCTCTCCAGGCAAAAGTAACAAGCTGTGGTAGAATACAGCTTGGGAGGTCTCCCAAATTTTTTTTCCAAAGAGCAAATTCAAAGGCCACATAAAGGAACTCATTGTACCACACTTACATACTTCAGCATAGTACCCTGAATTCTGGCCGTGTGTCCAAGTACCCTGAATTCTGGCCGTGTGTCCAAGCACACAAAATGCACCTAGCTTTTCTAAAAGTGATATTCTTGAAGAGAGAACACCTTGGCCTTGTCTCAAACATTGCTTAGCTTAGTGCCCCTTGACTTTGCAGTCTCCCATATCCTCCATTTCTAAATTCTGTTCCATTCCTTTGTTTCTTTCTTCACCTACAACAGAAATTCACAGGTGACTTTCCGCTCCTTGGAGATTAGCCCCCGAGTCAATTTTGTTTGTGATTTTGAAAGAAGTACACCCCAATCATTCCACATTATATTTTAATTGTTCCTCAATTTTCTCTTATATTTGCCATTCCTGAACATAAACTGTTTTACTATTTATAGGATATATTCTCTTACGTCATGTCAAAAAGGGATCTGTACACATTCTTTCCCACTGGGTATACAGCACATCTCTGACTTAGGAACATTATCACACTGGCCAGCTGCCTGATGTCCTGCTATGCTGGATGGCTGTGCAAGTGCAGAGAAGTCTCCTTGGGCAAGTGAGCTGACAGAATCAAACATTTTAGATACATAAAATAACAAGATAAACAGGATGGATGAATAAAAGTGAATTATATTAAGGTTATCTTTAAAATTGAAAAGCACTACAATAGAATGACAATTTCTGTTACCTGGAGTGTTCTTAACAAAGCTTTCAGGTGTAATTCCCAATTGCTCTACAGTTACAGTAGAAAAGTTCAAAGGTGATTTAAATATGTCTGGTCTGCAAAGATTAGGCGTCACTTCTGCTTCATGTTTCTGAGTTACAAGCTCCCCATTTCCCAACATGAAAGAGGTATTTTCTGAAACAGACAGTAATATATTGTTGAGGCTAAACGTCATTATCAAGCAAAATATCTATGCCTTAGTTTCCACAAGATCACAAGAGATCACTACACACCAGCATTGTTAATAGCAGACTCTTCGTCCTTCGTTTCAAGGAGCTCCTTGCCTTTTAAACTGGTATCCATCTAAAAAAAAAAAGAAAAATATAAATAACTCCACCCCAAAACTTAATGTGATTCTAGCAAGATCCTCATTCAACGCTGAATTCTAATACAATCTACAAAGGTATGTAGATGTCAACAGAGTACTTCTGCAGCTCATATTAAAGAAATGGGGGAAACTGCTATTCAGGACCCTACACTGTTTGCCATGGCTTTTCAAACCTTAGTGAACACCTGAATCATCTGGGTAACCTGTTAAAAATGCAACTTTGTGGAGTCTCAGGAATTCTGATTCCGTGAATCTCGATGGTCCCTGGATTCTGCATTTTAAAAAACATTCCAGGTGATCCGAGTAGGTTGAATGAGGGCCACTGTCTCCGAAGGGCAGGATACACCCTTAAGAAACAGCACTGTTGCACTGTATTTGAAGCCCAAACCAGGGCACTTGTCCTACCTCTCACTCCCGCAACTTTGACTTCCTGTCGCTTCGGTTTATATTGAAATCTCTGCAGCACACGAGAGACGGTGTCAGCAAAATTGGGGGGAAGGCCTGGTACGATGTCTCTATCTCTTCAAGTTTCTTGACCTCGGCTCTACAGGCCTGAAGGTTCGGCTTGGGAAATCAACTGTTGCTCGCTAAGCTGGCAGCCACCGGGGCTGAGCAGTAGCTCGTAAACGGCTGCTCCGCCGTTCTTCTCTCTGGCTCCTGCCCACCTCAGGGTTCCCCGCCGCCCGACACCACAACCGGGGAGGTTCCCCTCTACCTAAACACTCACCTCCAGCCGCTCCGCGATCCCCCGCCGCTGAATTCAAATCGCCGACCCCGCCTCCTCAGCGTCAGAGCGTAGCCCCACAGATCTCTACGCCGGCAACCAGCCGCACGTGTCCACTTGCACCTCCAACTCTCCCAAGCCTCTACCTCGCTGTCGCAGGAAGCGGACTCGCTGCCTGCACTGAGCGAGAAGCCACCGCTAGCTGAGGGTGACCCATTGGCCAGAAAAACCAGCTTCTATCTTGGGTTATGGGACTACTTTCCATGTAAGTCTCGCGGAGTAACCCTTCGGTTGGCACTTCAGCTCCGCCCCCCACTTTTCGGTTGGATGCTGCGAACTTCGAAAAGAACCTTTGAGCCAATCAAGACAGAACGACGGGCGGGCTCTTACCCAATCAGCCAGTCCTGGCTGCAGCCGTTTCCTTTGTGGGTTGAGAGTGGGCGGGGTTAGAGCGGTGTAGGTCACTCCTAGCGCTCCGCTCTTTTCCCCAAACCCCGCCTTCATATGCAGATAAGCTCTTCTTGTGCTGCCTAGTATTAGTTTTGCGCCTGCCCAGTTATGCATCGAGCGGCCGGTGGGCTCCGGGTTCTGCTCTAATTGGCTGATAACCCTTCCCGTCTACAACCTTTCTTCCCTCCCTCCACCCCGTCTGGGTTCGTATGAGCCCTCCCAGTGCAGGATCATGATTGGCTGAATGCCGGTCATTCCTGCCCGTTGATTGGTGGAAATTAGAGTCAGTCTCGGAGCGGTGGGGGAAGGGCCCCAGGCAGGCTGAGGAGCATAGGGGCGGGGTGGGAAGGAGGACCCGCCAACCCTGGGGTGTGGGACGGAGAGTGTGTATTTGTCTGTGAGTAAGAGAAGGAAGGTGGCGAAGGGAGGAGAGTCCAAGTGGGTGGAGGGAGGGGAAGGGCGGGAGGAGAAAAAGGTGGGAGGGGAAAAAGGTGGGAGGGTGGCGGCTCACTCAGGACCTGGTGGGGGCAGCGCGATGAGGCGGGTGACCCTGTTCCTTAACGGCAGCCCCAAGAATGGAAAGGTAAGGGGGTCGGGAGGAGGTGAGGCGGGGCCGGCTCTGGGGGCGAGGGCAGAGGAGTACAGAAAGAGCTCGCAGGGCAGAGAGAGTCGGAGGGCAAAGGGCTGAAGTTGGGTAAAGGGGCTGGGAGGTGGGCGCGGGGGGTGTCCGGGAGGTGAACATCGGCCTCCCGCGGCCTCCTCCCAATCCTAATTTCTTGCCTAAGCTTGCCCTTCAACTTCTCAACTGCCCCGGGGACCGGTGCAGGTCAGGCTTGTGCTTAATCGTTCCCAAATCCAGGACCTGGGTCCGGAGAAAGGAGGGGACCGAGGGTGTGGGGAGGGACGCTGTCACCTGAGACCTTAGTGCTGATGTTCCTGTTTCCATCTAATCGCCGAAGACACCGCTTCCCCACCCCTGGTTCAGCTGGGTTGTAGAAGGCTTGTTTCCACCTTCGTGCTGAGTAATGGTCTGCTCAAGAAAGTGATAGTAATGATGAAGGCGTTGTGAGATTGATCAGGTTAAAGAAAAAATTAAACTTTTTATCAGTGGGTTAATAAAATATTCCTTCATTCAAAGTAGAACAGAGGATTGAAAATTGGGAGGCTTTCTTGATTTTTTTTACCCCCTCTCATTTAGGTGCCCCAAGCCCCCAAGCCTGGCCGCTGCCAAACTTCTGTACTCGCTTTATTATTTCGCTTTATTTTAGTTCCTTAGAGGACTGAGGAGAGACCAAAATGGACTGATTTGGCAGTACTGTTTGCTGTGTGAGGGTGTGGTACTAAATATTTCTCCAAGGTCAGAGCAAGCCAAAATGAATCCTTTTCCTTCTCAGGCTCTTGCCCCACCCATAAAAGTTGTTCAGCTTCTTTGGAAATTTTGACTGTTCAAGGCACATATATTGTGTGGCTAAATGATATCTAGTAAGTGGTTAAGCCTTAGATTTTAAGGTAAAGGTAATTTGGTCTCACTGAAATTATTTGCTAAATAGTTTGCTTCCTGCATATTCTGGAAAGAGGAATTTTTAAATAGTGACATTTTGCAACAGTATAAAAATGGCTTTCCCACTATGCTGTAAGTTTGAGTAAACATGTTCAAAATCTGAACCACAGTGTGGTTTTTTGGTTATAATTTTGTGTTTTCCTGGTCTTGGAGACTTAATACTCATACAAAAACAGGACTGGGATAAATTCAAGTTTCTGAATTTTCATAAATGGTAACTCAAAATATGCTTCATAAGATTTACATTATTTCTGTTAACTTTTTCTAAACCTATTTTGTGGTTAGCTACTAAATCTAAAACTTACATTGTCGCTGGAAGAAAGATTTAGTAGTATATTATAATATGTTCTCTAAACCAAATCTCTACTTGACCTTTTTTATCCAACACCTCGACTCGACGGCAGTGGGCTTGGTTTTTTTGGTTTATCCAACACCTCTGCTGTGTTACTCATAAAAGACAAGATGTTAAGACCCAGTTATAAATATTTAACTGTGCCCTAAATCTCTTCTGAAACCACTGAATTTTGTTGCCAAAGACTGGCTGAGTTGGGCTCTCCATACTATTTACAATAAGGCTTTTTTTTTTTTAAAGCTATCTAGTCTTAACTAGGTTAGATTTTTGGATATAAATTTTATTTACTTTAAAAATGTTTACTAAAGAACCTCAGAAGATTAGAGAAATGCATCTTAAATAATTAAAAATAAATATATTACAAAGATTATACAAACATAAACTGGAGGTTGCTAGTGTGATTCAGTATTGAAAATAAACCATGCCATAATCCTTACTCTGTTGGAATACATATTAAGAAATCTTTTTTCCAAAGAGCAAAATTATCAATGTTTCCTCTCCTCTCCATTAAGCTGATTAATAAACAATATTATAATTACTCTTATTTGACGAAAAAGAGCAGGATAATACATAACAGTCTACATATATATCTCTGAATGAGTTCCTGGGTGGTGCAGATGGTTACACACTCAATTACTAACTGTAAACTAACAAAGTCTGGAGGTTCAAACTCACCCAGAGGCGCCTCAAAGGCAGGCCTAGCAATTTACTTCCAGAAGGTCGCAGCCTTGAAAACCCTGTGGAACAGTTCTACTCTGCACACACGGGGTCGTTATGAATCAGAATTGACCCAACGGCAACAACTACATGTAAACATACATATAAATATATGTACACACATATATATGTCCTGTTTAGCCAGGGATGGTATTATCATGACACGAATGTTTGTTAAGAACATGCTGAAGCAAAGAGCTAGTTTGATTTCCTGTCCACCAGTTAGAGTATCTGTGTCACTTTCATTATCTCTCTATTTACTTAGCCTCTATTATTGTTTCCTGGCCATAAGAATAATCTGTTTTTCCAAAAAGTTTTCTTTCCATAATGCTTGTTGAGTGGTTGCCAGGCTTGGCCATGAAGCTCGGTGAGGAGGCACGGAATTATTACAGGAGTCATCGTATGCTCACCGTGATACCTGTACACCAACTAAATAAAGCTAGTGAGTGTTTTGATGTCGAAGAGAGGGGTATGTGTTCTCTGAAATAGTGGTTTCTGGAGTGAGATGATGTACCACAAAGGATGTAAAAGGTGATTAGCTGGAGTTTAGGAAGAAATAGTATACCTTTTATTTACATTTTTCACTTAAAAATATAAAATAATATTAAAACTATTTTTTTAATCTAGAAAGACACCAGCGTCTCCAGTCACTGGATGTGTCAGCTGGTCACAAGTCTTCTGAAAGAACAGGATGTTCACATGTGAAAAAGTTGATAGCTGCTTCCTTATTTGTTGATTTACTTTTGTTATATTGTGATGTATGGAAGTTTACTGATGCTGGGTTAAGATATATATTATCCAGTTTCAACTGAACTAACCTTCACCAAAAAGTCAAGTGGCTTTAAAAGATTCCTTTCAATGAAATTGCAAATTGAAGATAGTATTAATTATGCAATCAAAAGTAAACAGCACCAAAAAAAAAAGGCGGAGATGACACTTCGAGTATAAACTGTCAGCCATACTATGACATAAAAAAAAAAATGGATTTCTTTAGATATGCAAAGTAATCAAAAAATGCCAAATTTTAAAGAAGACTGTTTGAAATCCTATTTAATCTCAGGTATTAACAAAAATCCCCTAGCTAAGTGTGTATATTGTTCTTGAAATATTAGCTAATGATAGGATATGGTCATCCCAGTTAGCAAGACATTTAAAAAATATCTTCCAGCGTGTGAAGACAAGCTAGTACACATTTTTTCTTTTTGTCTTTTTTGTATTCTTTTTTTGTTGTTGTTGAAAGTCAATCTTGTACTTGGCAGAACTTCTCTAAATTTAATGATGACTATTTAAGAATTTTTTTGGCAAGCTCATAGTCTAAGTTGATAAAAGTCCTCATATCATTCAGGGAAACCTCTTTCTCACAGTGGCATATGGTTTATAAATAGATATATGTACGTACAGTATACTTGAGCACATTACCAAAAATGTTTTACTAAAGGGGTGAACAGTCAGAAACATTTGAAAGCCACAGTTCTAAAAAATTGGGACCTTTAATTAAAAAAAATTTTTTACGCTTCTCCAATAAAAATCAGTTACGTTTGCACCTTTCATCCTTCCTTCGTATGCCTCAGAATTCCCATTGTTCTCCTTTTAATATTCCCTGTTGTTATTAGGTGCTATCAAGTCGATTTTCGACTAACAGGAACCCAGTGTGACAGAGCAGAACTGTAAGAGGTGGTTTTAAGGAAAATGAAATGAGGGCTCAGACATGTGAATGTAGTGAGTAGCTTCTCAGTAACCTGATATCAGTACTAACAAAGCTTCTGTACACCTTGAACATAATCTGGTTTTCTGGCAGACCTTGACTTCAGAATACTCGGTAATGAGCTGTGCAAGTCATAGGTCTTTTCTATACTTTATTCATTCAACCAACACTTACCAAGCGCCTTCTGAATGTGAGACACCATGCCTGATGCTGCAGATAGTGGTACAGGAAACATCTCAATTCCGTACTGATGTCTGTGTCTTTGCATTCTTAGTCTGGAAAATACTTCGTTTTCTGGTTTTGATAGTAGTCATTTCAGATATATGTTGTTGGTATTAAGCATCTAGATTTGAAGAAAGGTGAAAAACAATGTAAACATTTGCCTAATGAAATATAAACACTAATAAGAATCTTGAGGACTCTCTAAGCTTAAATGTTTTTTAATGTGTTCGATACATACAAAAGAATATAATAAATAATATTAATATATTTAAAAATTAAAAGGAAAATTATTTGTTAGCTAAGTCATGAAATAGCACATTACTAATAACTTGGTACGCTCTTCCACGTCCCTGTCCCCTGCCTGTCCCGTAAAGGCAGCTGTCTTCATGAATGTCGTCGTTCTCTCTGCCATTTTTTTTTCTCTTTTAAATCAGTTCTACAACATATGTATTTATAGCTGAATTATATACTTGCCGTTTTGCCAGCTTTGGGGCTCTAGAAAAGTGTTATCGTATTGTATATAGTCTTCTTGGATTTGCTTTTTTCATTTAGTATGTTTGTAAGGTTCTGTCCATAATATCCCACATAATGATAGTTCATTCACTTTTACTGCTTTATAATAGTCCATTTTATAAAAATATAACCACAATTTATCCTTTGTCCTTTCAGCAGACAATTGGGTTGTTATTTTTTTTTTATATTTTAAATTAACTGTGCTGCCATGAGTATATGTATCATGGTACACACGTGCAGTAATTTTTCTAGGGCCAGAAAAACCCATTGCTGTTGAGTTGATTGCAATTCATAGCAACCCTATAAAACAGAGTAGAAAGGCCATTTAGGGTTTCCAAGGAGCAGCTGGTGGATTCGAACTGCCAGCCTTTATGTCAGAAGCTGAGCTCTTAACCACTGTGCCTCTAGTGCAGTGATCCTCAAATTTTAACTTGTATCAGAATTACCTGGAGGGCTTGAGAAGACACCTTCTAGGCCCCATCCCCAGAGTTTCAGATTCAGTAGGTCTGGAGTGGATCTAGGGATTTACAGTACTAACATATTTCCTGGTGATTCTAATGCTGCTGGCCTAGGAACCACATTTCTGAGAACACTAGTATGTATACCAAGCTGGGTATTAAGGTATGGGAATGTTATACTAGATAATCCCAACTTGTTTCGAGTTGGACTCTCTGGGTTGCTATGTCATATTCAAGTCTAATAGAATTAAAATAGGTGTTTCCTTGAATTTTTCTTTATTTTATCCCACTTTTTAGAACAGTGCTCTCTAATAGAACTTTATGTGATGATGGAAATATTCCGTATCAGCACCGTCCAATATGGTAAACACTAGCCAGTGTGGCAATCGAGCACTTGAAGTATGTCTAGTACAACTGATGAACTGAATTTTTAATTTAGTTAATTTTACTACCAGTACTAGTTGCTGATTCCAACATGGTGACCACATGTATGTCAGAGTAAAACTATACTCTGTAGGGTTTTCAATGGCTGAGCTATCAGAAGTAGAAGAAGAATTCTCCAGGCCTTTCTTCCAAGGTGCCTCTGGTTGGACTCAAACCAGCAAGCTTTTCGTTAGCAGCTGAGTGCTTAACCACTTGGGTCACCCAGGGACTCCTTTATGTGTAATTAGTGTACTCAACTGCTAACCTAAAGGTTGGCAGTTCCGAACCCACCCCATGGTACCACAGAAGAAAGGCCTGGCAATCTGCTTCAGCAAAGATTACAGCCAAGAAAGCCCTATGGGGGCAATTCTACTCTAACGTGTGGGGTCGCCATGAGTTGGAATTGTCTCAATAGCAACAGGTTTAGCGGCTTCCGAATTGGACACCACAGCTTTTAGAGCATGGGGCGGGGGGAGGTGACCCTTGTTTTCATTAGAAGACCACTGACCCACAAGAAAAATCAAGTCAATTATATGGAAATAGAAAACAATTTAATGTATTTTTTTGAAAAACAAGTCTTATAAATTGTTACTCTAATATTTTAATTAAATATAGGAACATAATACAGGTACATTAAACTTGCAACCATTTTATGTTGTGGCCAGTTGAGCGAGACGAGTGGAAAGAAATGCTGGGGAGAAAGTTGAGGTTATTAGGACAAGGAGGAGATAATGTCAGGCAAAATAAAACTATGTAATGATATATAAGAAGCAGAGATAAATAAGGGGAGAAAGATTTAGAAAATTCTTAATATAAAACAACTCTGACAAGAATGTCAGAGTTAAAAGGAGAGCTTTCTTACCCTCCCCACATAGCACTTTGCAGATTGTAAAAGTCTTTGTGCTAACCTAGTCCACCTCCTTCACCTTCACATTTTTGTTCCTTACTTTTCTCTCCTTTTTTCACACCCCTTGCCTTAACACAACCAGCCTTGCTGTACGTAATGGCCTATGCGCTATATTTCTTTTCCTTTTATCCCAGGAATGTTTCTATGAAATAACTTAAAATTCCAGGTTCTATTACAGAGGTGAAAAATGATAGAAAATATGGGGGGCATATTTTATTCAGGCTTTTATCATTTTTGGCATGCCTACTGTGTGCAAAACATTGTGCCAAGTGCTTTGCATTGTGTTTTATAATTTATCTGGTTCCCTTTAAATTGTACATGCCTTCAACGCTTCCCCAAACACCCCAGCTCTACTGTCACTGACACAGCACTTCCCTGGCCTTCATTTTTGGATCCTGCCAGGAGAAAACAATTGGAATCTGAGTACTCTGCCTCTGAAAGTTTGCGCACTCCTATGTTAACAAACAACTCCCTCCAAGCCCTGTTATTTACCTTGTTTATTTGACTAAAAATGTCTACTATATTCCAGTCACTGGTGAATAAAGGACCAGCCCTGGTCCTCATTTCACATGGCACCTTTATATGATATATTTCATGTTCAGCTCCTTGCCTACATTTTGTCCATAACTTTCAGAGTCCTAACGATAACGGTACAGCTGTACAACACAGCACCTGGGAACCCGCAGTTCCCATTATCACCAGAGCACAAAATTCAAGGTTCTCACGTCCCTACGCAAGCAGCTACATTCATCTTGCACATATGTCGTCAGATTGTGTGTGATTCAGAGCAGGACAGATCGATTCATTATTACCCACCTGTTTGCTGTTTTGGAGCCCTGGTTGTGCAGTGGTTTAAAATTTCGCCACTGGAGGTCGGCAGTTTGAATCCACCAGCTGCTCCTGGAAACCTTACAGGGCAGCCTACTCTGTTCTACAGGGTCACTATGAGTCAGAATCAATTGAACGGCAATGGGTGTGGGTTTTTTTTTGTTTGCTATATTTAAAATGTCAGATGCTGAAATCTGGCTTTTCTAAAATAATGAATAGAAGTAAGTATTGAAGACTTAAGTAAATGAGGTAGGAGCTTATTTCCTCTCATAGTAGTTATTGTAGTAAATGATAAGTGACAGTAAATCATTCTTATTTTAAAAATAAGCCATTCCTATGATAAAGGAATAAGTTAAAGCCAACTCAGTAAGGATTTACTGTATCTCAGGCACTTTGCTAAGCTCTTATGCATTAACTCATTTCCTCCTCAACAACCATATAAGGTAGGTGCCACTGTGGTTTTCATTTATAGGTAAAGCAACAGAAGCGTAAAGGGGTTAACTAATTTATCTCAATCAAAACCTTGAAAATGTCAGAATCTTGATTCAAATCCAGGTCTCTTCAGAACTGGAGCACTATTTAACATACTTTAAGATTGTAGATTGCTTTTGGTCCCTAGTTTTGAATTTTCACAATATTGGGCACTAAGTAAATATTTGAGTCATAGAAAAAGGAACACTTAAGAATTTGAGATTTCCTTTTATATGATCTGAATTTTCAGTTCGGCTTACAGTGCAATGGTTAGTGATTTGTGAGTGATGAAATTTATTATATACATTGTTCAAATTTGGTGTGTTTACAGGTGGTTGCTGTATATGGAACGTTATCTGATTTGCTTTCTGTGGCCAGCAGTAAGCTTGGCATAAAAGCCACCAGTGTGTATAATGGGAAAGGTGGACTGATTGATGATATTGCTTTGATCAGGTAACCATCACCTTTTTATAAGCTGTGAACTCACAGTATGCCCTCAGCTTCTTGGTGCCATGCTGTTTCCCTTAAGCAGTAGTCTAACACTGTTAAGAATATAGGATTTGGGCAAGTGATTGCCTAGAATTTGCTCTATGGAATTTAAATCATTTGGACTAAGGCCTATTGATCAGATCAAAAACCGTCAGTACATTTCAGTATACCGATAGTCATATATGAATTATGCAGAAAGTCTGTGAGGAATTTCTTTCTGTTACTAGAGATGGATTTAAGACTTGCATTTTTTAATTTAAAAATCTAATTGGTCTCTTATATGCCACTAGATTATTATTAAATTAATTTCCTAATAATACTTTTAAATTTGCAAACATTCCAGGTACCTCCTTTTGTGAAAACTTACTAAATATGATGGAATTTTAAATAGAGTTAACTCACAGTGACCCACTACAATAGTGTTTTTGTTTGTGCTTGTTCTTTGTTTTTGCTATCCCAGGCTGACTTATCCCATTAAAACAAGTGTCCAATTCACCTCACACATCCTCAAAGGTTCATAGAATTTTGGAGCAAAGAAGATGCGGAAGGGAACACAAATTAAGTACTGGTTAGGCACCAATTGTGTTGTGATTGCTTTGCTCAAGTTATTTCATTTAATTGACAAAGCATGTTTTTCTTTTATTGATGGTTTGAAGATACTGATGCTCCAAATTATAACCTACAAAGTTTCATCTCTGTTTAAAACCATGTTGGAATGATATTTCAATGTAATATACTGCCTTAGAAGTAAATCAGTTCCAGTCTCTACATTTTACAAAAGAGGAAACTAAGCACTCAGGAACTTAAGTCACTTACTCAAAGTCATACAATTTAATAGTTGATTTGTGTTCATAAAGTAGAAACGAATTTTCCTTCCAGAGCTAAAAAAGTTAACTGGCATGGTGAGCAAATATTATGGAGTATATTTCAAATTCAAATAAATTAGAATTTCTCATTTTTTTAATATCCATCTCCCAGGTTCTTTGGGTTTCCATGGATATTTGAGTCACATTGTTGAATGATCTACAGCTACTTAATTTTCTCCTTAACAGACACAGACCCTGATTCTAAGACATATTCAGTGTGTTTCTGTGATATCTTATAGGAAATAAAAGCTTCTACAGCATAGATCATAACTAAAGCCTTCTGAGCTATAAAATGTATACCTGTTAACAGTTTGTGGTTCACAGTTCATATGTTTGTACTAACGGTGGGATGGGCAGGGGGCTGTACACTGATAATTCAGAATTATCCATTATGCCCAATCATTTCTATTTGGGCTGTAAATACAAGAGGTGTACAGCAGGGGAGTGTTTGTATCAGAGTTAGTTTTCCAGTTATATTTTTCCTAGATTTAATTAAAAATTTGCATTTCCAAAGCATACACCATCTTTGGATTTGGGACAGAGCCCCAATAATTTGGGGAAGAACTACCATAATTCATTTAAGGGTAAAAAATTAAAGCAAAAAAAGAGAAGAGCCGGCTGTTGCTTTAATCATGTCCTTTGAGCATAATAGTAAATTCTTCAATTGCAGATTTTATTTTTAAATAAGTACTTTTTTTTCAAAAGTACATGTGCATGATCTTATTTGAATTTAAATCCAGAGATAGTTAAGTCAGAAAGTTAAACGAAGCCCTGGAAAATTGGATACATAATCAGATTTATAGCAAAACCTGTCTTCTGCATAATTCAAAGAAATAGTTATTATAATCAGTAGATAATTGATGTGATTTCTGGATTTTGATGGTGGCTTTTTAAATTTTGATTTCCCCAGGGATGATGATGTTTTGTTTGTGTGTGAAGGAGAGCCATTTATTGGTAAGTGATTTACCTAAAAGCCAATTTTGTCTACCAAATAAAAAGATAAAGTGATAAACATTTTACACAGGATTATTAAGCCTAATATTAAAAAGATCTTTACACTTCTTCGGATTCTGCGTTGGGTGTGTGTGTTTAAGTAAAATTTTTACTTGAATTATATAATCCTATTTTAGCATGGATACCTGATCTTTTACATACCTTTAAAATGCTCTGGATGTGTCCATACTAAATATGACATGATAGGGTAGTTTTGATTTTAGAAAGTACAGCTCTCTTGTTTGAAATTTGCTCTTTGGTAGTAGTTGTCAAAATTTCTCTAAATGTTTTATCACATTTTTTAAGCATATATTGCTGATTGTAAAAACAGTATGGGGGCGGTGTCTGACCTCCTCCAATACCACAAAGGGGAAAGAGAACCAAGATCAACAGTGCAAGGCTGACTTCCATGAGGTGGGGGCCAGGCAAGCCCCATCTCTCCACCATTTTTACCAATTCTGACACCACTTGTCCCTCCCATAGCACTCTCTACTGAGTTCGATAATTCATTGCGATGTCCGACAGAACTCACAGACAATACTCGCGATTATGGGGTTTATTAGGGAAGTAACAGGTTACAGCTTAGGCTCAGGAACACTCAAGGATACAATTCTTCCATCAGGACAGCCTCTTCCCAGCCATGCTCGCAGGCATGCCTCTCCTGGTTCTAGGCCTCTGCCCAAAGACACCGAGCTTTTTCTGTGAGCCGGGAAGCCCACTGCACTATCTCCTGCTGCCACATCTCTCCTGCCACCACTTCTCTGCCACCTTCAGGGTTACAACTTGCTCTCTATCTCTCCTTCTGGGAGCTTCTCAGCACAGGAATCCCAGGTCCAAAGGATGTGCTGGCTCCTGGCTGTTCCTCCTTGGTGGCAGTGAGATTCTTCTCTTTCCTGCTTCTGGGGTAGCTCCTTCGAGCCCAACAGGGTGGCAAAACTGACCAATCCCTTTGGTGGGCCACAATTACTGCGCCACACAGTCCTGCCCAATTACTTAGGTAGGAGTTACAAGACCATGGTGAGAAAGGCCACATAAAAGTAATCCATTACACTGCAGGCCACCCCCTGGCTTTTCTAGCCATGATTCTTTTATACTTGGAGGATAACTTCCCCCTTACAGTCATTTTAGTAGTCCAAAACAGTCATTAATAATTAGTCCTGTGGTAGGGCAACAAGTCCTAAGGATGAGGCTACTCAGGTCCCAGCCATTCAGGACTGCTTCGGGTTTCCATCTGATCTGGTCAGGTTCTCCCGTAGTCGTCTGGGCTTCACCCCTTGTGGCCTCTGGTAAATTTAACTGAGAGAGGATTATTCCCTTGCTTTGAGCCTCAGGAGTTATCGGCATAGCAAGACCTTTAAGGGACTTTAGGTTAACAATCAACACTCACAGCTGAATCATACAGTCCTATCAGCATCTTCCCCTACTCTCTCCTCCCAAGGCCATCAGGAAGAGAGGAAACTATTTAGTGGGGATACTCCTTTGTCCCCTCATTTTGAGAGTACTCATACCCACAAAAGTGTGTAAGGCAGCCACTTCATGCCTTTATCTCCCCCGTTTTACGTAGCCAGTGTTTAAATTGCCCATTCTTATCAAACCAGTACTTGGGAATCAAGCATATTCCTTGGTCTTGAAGAATCTTCTGTTCGCGTTGGAACTTTGAGCATCTGCATCCATAAGCAAAGCCCAGTCCAGAGCAATCCATCAAAATTGCAGCAATCTACACCAGCTCATGATGTCAAACATCTTTCTCTAAATTTGGTCAGGTCCTGATCAGCTCATCCCTAGCCATCCAG
The DNA here is from genome assembly GCF_024166365.1 of Elephas maximus indicus. NCBI lineage: Eukaryota > Metazoa > Chordata > Mammalia > Proboscidea > Elephantidae > Elephas > Elephas maximus. The sequence continues at coordinate 48,288,694 of NC_064840.1, forward strand.
GCTAGGTCACAGTGGGTAGCAGCCTTAGGCTCAAGAGTTCACACACACCTCCTGGCACTTCAGAAAGTCCCTACACACTCTAATCCCTAGCCCCCTTGGCCTAGGTCAGCAGGTTCCACCCGTAAATTCAGAAGTCCACACACAACTCCCTTTTTCTGACCAGCCAGTCCTTCCTCTCTTTCTCATCCCTAGCCCCTAGGTCAAAGTGTGCCAGTGGAACATATCCAAACTCAGCCGCTCTGTTCATTTCTGCACTTCCCCACTTCCACTCATTGAGTGGACCCAGCTGGTCACCACAAGCGAGCAGACCAAGCTGCCTGTTGACAGGCTCCCTTTAACTTACAGTCCTGGAAGGGGGTTCCAAGTGATGGGCACTGACTTCCTGCCTCAGTGCATCCAACAGCAAACTGCTTGCTCAAATTCAAAAAGCAAAACAATCACTTTGTTTTTCCTTCAAATGCAAATCTCCTGTTCTCTCAGCATTTCTGGGTGGTGCTACATGCCTTTTTGAATGCAAATCTGGTTGGGGCTCAGGTTTTCAACCTAAGCCCCCACTCTACACAGGGCTGCTGCATTGAAACCAACAGCCTCGGGCAAATCCTAGTTCCCCTTAAAGCATATCCGATCAAATATTGGCTGAAGGTGAAGTTACACACTGTCTGTAATTTATAACACCCAATTGTCATTTCTACCATACATTTAGGTCTGTTTTACAAAACTAGGCTGGGAGAAACATTGTATTTCCATGGTACATTTAATTAAACACATAACTCTTTTTAAAATATTCCAGTTTTGTCTTCTGTTCTCCACACCTTAACTATCTTGACATTTGTATACGGCCTCGGGCCTCTGGCTGGGTGGAACTAATACACCCTAGCCCCCATTAGTCATCCTGCTTATCTGGCCTGGCTTTTGACCCAGACCACTCCAGGTGGGGCTTTTCTCCCCTCAGCTGCAGCATAACCTTTCCTTGAGCCGTGACAGGCAACAACAACCAAAGCAACCACACAAGAGTCAAAACTTTCACTTTCTAAGGCCCTTCGTTCTTTCTCTTACAAAGTCCCGTGCTTTCATGAGTCTGGAGCCATTGCAAAGAATCCAACTTCTGATACCAACTGTAAAACGGCATGGGGGCAGCCTGGCATAAGTATTATTTGACAATCATAGTGATCAAATCAAATGAGTCGTAAAACAGGATCAGACAGACACACACACAAATTACCTTTTGATTTAGAAGAAAGTTTATACCATTGTGCATCAAAAGAAAAAGCCAATTTAACAAGTGTTTGATTTATTTAGTTGCATACATCACTGTTGAAGCATTATTTTTTAAGCATCACAGTAATTGTATTTGGTGAGTGGCTCATTCTCAGGATCATTGCACAGCTGAGTTAGAAGCAAGTCCATGCTCTTCTTTGTCTGTCTCCACCTTAAAACTGAGCAAAAAACCTTTCCGCATCTTCTCTTATCCGTTGGCCTAATGGAGTGGCTGGCAGGCAATGGGCACTTGGTGTAATTGGTTCATTGCAAACATACAAAAAAGCAAAGCCTGCTCAGGTCTTAACCTTTAAGGGTTTTGCCATAGGACCCTCTACCTTAAAGCATTAAGTTTGAGAAGAAATAGAAATGTAAGTAGTATTCTAGCAAGTTTGTTTTTTACTTTACAATTGTCATTCAGCTGATTATAATATGCTGACAGGCATCTCTTTAAAATGCCATTTTTGGGGGGGGCATTGTATTAATTAGGTTGGAAAGGCTAGGAGGGTAAAATCAACTACACTGAGAAAATATGGATTTTGATTAAGAGAAAAGGGTAGGTTATTTTAAAGTGTGAAGCACTTTGGATTTTAGGCCTTTTTTTGAAGTGAGTGGTCCACTGGGAATTTTTATGTTACAGATGGCTAAAAGATGTGAGAGACACTGTTAGGCAGTACAGAAAAACAGGTGAAGAATGCCAAAGGCAGACTACTTATTTCAGAGTTTTGCTGAGGGCTTTTACCTCTGGCTAGAAGAGGAAGAACCTGCTCCTTTCCTCTCCTCTCCTGCAACAAATAGTTCTTCCCTTATTAAAAATGTAACCCCCACCAAAAAAAAAAAAAAAAAAAAACATTGCCATGAAGTCGATTCCAACTCATAGCAACCATACAGGACAGAGTAGAACTGCCTCCACAGGGTTTCCAAGGCTGTAAATCTTTAGGGAAGCAAACTGCCACATTTCTCCCACGGAGGGCTGGTAGGTTTGAAGCACACAATTTTAGGTTAGCAGCTGAGCACTTAAGCACTGTACCACCAGAACTCCTCTACCTGAGTTCAACCAATACTCGATTACCCAAGAGATGTCAATCAGGTCTTCTACAAAAGTAACATTCTCTGCAGGAGGGAGGGGCGGCTATCTGGACCCCTGCCAAAGGCAGCTGCAGCAAGGGGAAAGGGGCCTAGAAGGAGGCGAGTGTGTATATAATATGGCGGTCACACAACATACTATTTCCCCGTCCTGTTTCCGTGAACATGGATGTTAAGCGACGCAGGACTGCAAGCCTTTCTCCTTCCCTCGCTTCTGCGTGGGGTGGGGCCGCAGGCTTCTCCCCCCGGCTTTGTATAACCTTAAGGGACTGTGGACGTATACGCGGTCGGACCTTGCCCAAACGGACGCTATGTGGTGCATGAATGTATTTGAAACCTTCTGTTAAATCTTTCTCTTCATTTCTTTTTGATTTTTGAAACTTTTTTCTTTTTCGTCTTTTATTTCCCTTAAAGCATTATCTGTTCTATTTATTCACTCCTGTGTTTCTTTTAGATGAGTCATCACTTCTGAAACTTTTTATTTCTCATTCCCTTCTGAGTTCTTTCACTTCATTTAATGAATTTTGTTTCATGTTGATCTTTCATATTCTGTATCATTTACTTATTTTTGCATGTTTTAGGATACTAGATTATAGCTTTTATCTATTTTGTGGGCATTTCTTTTTGGCACATTTTCATTGTTTATAGGAATGCAATTCTGCTTATTACTCTTTTTTAATCTTTTAATGATTTTGTGTGGGTTTGATCTCAGTCCTTTTCTGTTGCCCCTTTGTACATGAAACTAATTTTTTTAACTTAAGAAGGTGACTTAGAAAACTTTTTGTAATTTCCGGACTCACCCTGGTGGCGTACTGGTTAAGTGCTACGGCTGCTAACCAAAAGCTCGAAACTTCGAATCTGCCAGGCGCTCCTTGCAAACTCCCTGGGGCGGTTCTACTCTGTCCTATAGGGTCGCTATGAGTCTGAGTTGGCGGCACTGGGTTTGGTTTTGGTTTTTTAGAGTTCGCTTTTCTATTGTTTCTGTGAAGTGTTAAAAAAAAAAATGGGGCCCACTTTCTAAGAAATTCTGCTTGTTAGACCTCCTCAACTTTTATGTGGACTCCTTTTTATTTTATTTTTTGGTTTTTATTGTCTCTGCCCTGTTCAACTTGGATTCTGTTCCCAGCATCTGATCCTTAGTATGGGGCTTTGTCCTCGAAGGAAATTCGGCTGGTTTGTTTTGAGAGTTCATTTGTAGCCCCTTCAGATCTTACTGCAAACTCTACTTGCATCGCCCGTTTTGGAGTGGGCATATGCCTCCCAGGTTCAGGCTGCTCTTTTCAGGTACAGTTGCTGAGCTTTGAAGCGAGTATCTATGGATTACTTTGGAGTTCTCAGGGTCATCACATGCCCTGTTGGTTTTCCCTTCACAGATGCTGTTCTTACAGCTGTTGGTGTTTGTGGGAATACCTTACCGCCCAGTTTGTTTTAAATGCTATCTGTGGGTTTGGGTTTTGCTATCCTGGTAGTTCTGGTATGGTTTCATGTGTGTATTTAGTTTAAAAAATGATGCCATTGCCATCCTCCCAGAGTCCCCAGTCTTAATATTTTCATTATTTTCTACATGTCATTCTAGATCCTCAGACAGATTCTAAACCACCTGAAGGACTGACAGGATCCCACACAGACTGGCTAACGTTAAATGTTGGAGGGCGGTACTTTACAACTACACGGTAGGTGTGCATGTGTGTGTGTGGAAGAGAGAAACACTAGGCACTGTTGGTTCTTTCCTTCAATTTGCCAGTTTCCTTAAAAGATATTCAAATGCTGCTTAAACATACATGTACCATAGTGGGAAACCATTATTAGAAAGACTTTTTAAAAGGAAAAAAGTAGAAAATGGTCCAAAAGCCATTCCAGCAGAAGCATGAAAAGCATGCATTTACTGTTTTAGAACATGCTTTTTTTTTTAGATATCAGGTAATATACACACTTCCACAAGCCAAAATTAACAATATTGAAGTGTGTAGAGAAAATAACTGCTTATATTAAAGGGATCACAAAAATGCTAGTTTTGAAGATCAAGAACATTTTGATAATACTAGCTTGCTAGAAGATTATATTAGTATTTAAATAAAAAGAAGCTAAAACAAGTTTTAAATCAAAGGAAGTGCCAAGTTAGAAGGGATTTTGATAAATGGCAACTTACTGCACGTTTTTGTTTCCCAGCATTACTCCTACCAGGTTATAGCATGCATCTTTTTGAGAGAGCAGCTGGGATCGAGTATACTCTTGACTTAAATATGTTTCTTTATAAAGACAAATGGAGAAATCCATTTTTTTCCCTGAATTCTTAGGAGCACTTTAGTGAATAAAGAACCTGACAGTATGCTGGCCCACATGTTTGAAGACAAAGGTGAGTAGAGCACACAGTTTTTGTATTTTGTATGATCTGTTTGTGTCTGTATTGACTTTTTCAACTTCTGTCCTTCAGTACATTTTAAGAATGTTAATAGTTTTTATATGAGTAGAAACTTAGAAAATTTTTATTCCTTAAATTTCTAACTTTGTTTTCTGTTTATTGGGGGGCTTTGTTCATTTTAATGGTAACACAGATGTCTGGAGAAATAAGCAAGATCATAGAGGAGCTTACTTAATTGACCGAAGCCCTGAGTACTTTGAACCCATTTTGAACTACTTGAGGCATGGACAGCTCATTGTAAATGATGGCATTAATTTACTGGGTGAGTTCTTAATATGATTCCTCACTTTTTTGTCAGTTTAGGATTTTTAGTTTGTTTTCCCTTACCCAGTAGTGTAGTATATTTTCTTGAAGTGAAGGTATCTCTTTTCCATTTCTTAAAGTAAATGTTTTCACAAATACATGAATATGTATAGTTACAGAAATAAGATGTAAGCACAGGTAGATATCTTTGCAAATATAGGTATGTGCCTAACCCATAAATTTCAATTTTAGATTCTAAATAGATGTACATTCTATCACAAGGGACTTTAAAAGATTTTGTTTGTTTTATATAGAATTGTGGCTGTGACTTGGCCTCAAATTATGGACCTTCCCATTATGTTGAGAAGTAGAATGTTCAAAAGGGGAAACCATACTTTTAAATCACAAGACTGAATTAGAGTATCGACTCTGCAACTTACTAAATGTTTAACTTGATGAAAATCACTTTATCCTGCTGAGCCCCTTTTGAAAAATGGATATTAAAAATATTCTCATCCCTGCCTACTTCACAAGATTTTTATGAAGGTTCACGAGATGATCTAGATGAAAGTCCTTGTAAAGCAGTGGTTACATATTCAAAAGCTTTTTGGCCTCCAAGTAACCGAATTCGGGTCTGATATTCGTACTTGAGGAGTAGTGGGGAGTGTAGCAATCTGGAACACACATGACTGCTCAGCTTCGGCAGAGTTTTGCCATGTGGAAATGTGGACTTAAGGCACCAGAGCCTTTTTTTTTTTTCTAAATTTTATTTATTTTGTTGTTGTTCTTGAGAATGTATACGGCAAAACATATACCAATTCAACAGTTTCTACGTGTACAATTTAGTAACATTGATTACATTCTCTGAGTTTTACAGCCATTCTCGCCCTCCTTTTCTGAGTTGTTCCTTTCTTATTAACGTAAACTCTCTGTCCTTTAAGGTTCCTATCTAACCTCTCAAGTTGCAGAGCCTTGATTTTTAAAGAAAAGCCGTAAATCTAAAACTTTAAGTGACATACTCTAATTTTGATGATACTGCACGCCAAACACATCAGAATTAGCCTGAGGGGTGCTAGTTTAGAATCTCTGTAGTAAAATACAGAACACTCAAGAACTTTTATTGTTGCTGTATTAAACTTCACATTCCCTTTGAAGTTTACCCATTGCAAAAAATAACATTATTTGACCCTTTCAGCCAGCTCCATCACTATTTGTAACTAAAGTTTTGTTGCTCTTTTTTTTTTTTTTTTTTTTAACTTTCTATTAATTGTGTGTTAAACCCTCTATAACCTGGGTTTTTTGGTAGTCATTGTGCAGAAATTATTATTATAGAAATAACCTGTGATCCCTTCATGTACAAATCCTTTTCAGCACCTGCATCACTCTGCGACTTTTTAGTGACCACCTTCTTCTGAGAACTTTTTAAACCTCATTTCTAGATGTCCTGTATGGGGTGGAGCGTGCTTCATTTAGTGCTTTCATTCTTCCCATTTTAATTTTTCCGTGTATCATTGTTAATGTTTCACATCCTTCCTGCCTAGAAAAATAACATTAGAAATCCATATCCATACTCTCGCCGAGTTGTGCGACCTGAGCTGTTAGGAATCCCTGCTTATTTTTCCTTTTGTGTGTTTCTCCAGCATTTTTCTTGTTTATTCAGTTGCTCAGTAAGCAGAGATCTCTTCTGGGTTCATTTTATAAAGCATTGCTTTAATTAGTGCAATTTCCATCCAAACTCTTTACATTGACTACAAGTCACCCCAAGTAATTATGTGCTTTAAAATAATCCATACCGATTTAGTTATCTTCCTCCCACTTACTTAAATGACCTTATTTCTTGCTCTCCCTAATTTGTGCTTTCCTTAGTGAATATTTTTTAATTTGCCTTCTTTATTTCATTTTGTCCTCTGCTTAATGATTTTTACTTTTTTCCATTTAACTGTGTCTTTCCTCTCTTCTCTCGGCTTCAAAACCGTCTTTTCTGGCTTAAATCATCTATTCCCTACCTTCCAGCTAAATCCCACCTCAATACAATTCTTCTGTTAAGTACTTTTCTCTCATTTCAATATTTATTTCCCTGAACCTGACATGACTTTCTGAACCTCAGTGTGCTAATAGTAAAAAGAGAATGGTCTCCAGTGTCAGAAAACATAATTTCATAATAATCATAGCAATCATTTGTTGAGGTGCCAGGCATTATTTCAGATAATATATATGTATCATCTCTTTTACTACTTCTGATAATTTTGTGAGGAAAATATTACTATGCCCATTTCACAAATACAGGAATTTAGGTCGAGAGGGGAATTAAGTAATTTCTCTAAGATAAAAAGATAGTGGCAGACCTGGGATTCATAGCCAGATCTTACTGGTGCCAATAGAAAATACACTAAATTATCACTTCCATTCCTCAACTGTTCTCCATGAATGTCTTTTTTATTTACAAGATCCTTAGAAGTTTTAAGGTTCAAAGCTGAACCTTAAAAAATCCTTACAACATTCCCTGAGAGATTCTGATTTACTCAAAAGATCTCAGCAAACTGTAAGGCCCACTAGAACCCCTTTTATGGTAGGTTTCTACCAGGTACAGATATCGCAGTGGAACTGCCTCTTCCAGAGATAGAGCCATTCTGGTATGGACTGGAAGTCTTATGCCAGAATGCCTACCTGAGTGGTAGGCTTTAAATCAGAATACCTTTGTTTTGCAGTTGGAATATTGGAGGTGAAGTTTGGGTTGTCCCAGAAAACGTAATATTCTTCCCAAGTAACTGCTTGTGGTTTTCTATATCTGACTTATATTTCTGATTTTATATTTCCCTTACATTTTCGTTACCCTTATTAATTTGGGGCCATTTGAAGGAAGGGACTGTGTCTCTTATTTTTTCGTAGTTTCTGGGTCTTCAGTAATTTTTTACTATGTAGACTCAGCGAATTGAATGACTGAGATCTGTGCTTGAAAGATAATGGATTCCAAATTATTCCCAGATGTGAGGAAGTAAACCTAACACATCACCTAGAGGTTGTAGAGACCTTTTTGTTGTTATTATTTTTAATCAAGTTAAGCAACGGAAATGATAGATGAAACCCCTTTTACCATTTAAAAATATTTTTAAAAAATTGATTCTCCTGTAAGAAAGGTTTCTGAATTATACTTTTAATATTTGTTGGGAAGCTGGCCTACTTTATTCATTTCTGTAATCTTCTGATTCAACAAGCAAAAGAAATTTGTGACAAACTTATTCAGATCTGCTCCATTAAAAAGTCAGTGAAATGTTAAGATTTGGTAATCATTTTTATTGGATTCACAATTATATATCACTAAACCAACTATTTTGTGCCATATGTGATATTAAGATTTCTTGCCTGTGCCCTATTTAAAGTAATTACTAGAAATAATTTTGAAATGTGGAAGGCTTTCATCCCAACACATTAGCCTGCTATTTTTTCCTTTTGCAGTATGTAAACTATATAGAAAAGCTTGTTTGTTTTACATATTTAAAAATATTCTACATGTGTGTCCTAAATATGAGGTACTTTTCTTCTGTGTTGACTGATGGCCTACTTGTTCATTTTCAGTTCCATTATGAGAACTTAGCATAAAAAATTTTAAAAATAATAAAATGAATAGTTTTCTGTAAAAGTCAAATCGTTTTTGTTCTGATAGGTGTGTTAGAAGAAGCCAGATTTTTTGGTATAGACTCATTGATTGAGCACCTTGAAGTGGCAATAAAGGTAAAGCTCTTTTTACATTAGCAAGTATTGCACTCGCTGTAGCTGTTGCCCACAATGCCCCACTAATTTCTTAATATCTTTTCTAAGAATTCTCAACCACCAGAGGATCATTCACCAATATCCCGAAAGGAATTTGTACGATTTCTGCTAGCCACCCCAACCAAGTCAGAATTACGTTGCCAGGTAGTTAAAACTTTTTACATGGGTTATTTATATCAGAAAATCTGTGAATAATGTTTTATATTCTTCTAGGGGTTTATTTTGTAGGGGTTTTTTGTTTGTTTTGTTTTTGTATTGCCTTATTTTCCTTTCTCAGGAAAGATAATAATTTAATTATGGGTGATAACATTGATTTAATCCCAAAATAGTTAGCAAAAAAGAAAAGCAACAGCCTTTTTTATTGTTTATGCCTCATGTAGCAATTTTTGAGTAATGTGTGGAAATTGCGGCAGTTAAAAACTCAATTGTTTGTACAGTTGCTATGTGTGGCCAGTCAGTGGCAGACACTTTCACTTTTACATTTTAAAACCAAAATATTCATTTTTTAAATAAAACTGTCTTGAATTTTTGCGTTAATAAAATAATTTATATATACGTAACACTGGAGCCCTGGTGGTGCAGTGGTTAAGAGCTTGGCTATTAACCAAAAGGTTGGCAGTTTGAATCTACCAGCCGCTCCTTGGAAACCCTATGGAGCAGTCCTACTCTGTCCTATAAGGTCACAATGAGTTGGGTTTGGTTTTTTGGTTTTACTGTAACACTTATTAGTAGGTAGGTGACCAACAGAGATCCCTTTTTAGAAACTCAGCACTTAAGTGAGGTATAGGCAGGCTACATTATAATATACGTATAGTTTCTTTTACGAGGAACCTGTTAAGGATACTTATTTTATGTATCTAACTTCCATTTGATTGTTTTGTAATAAACTCCAAATGACTGAACTGCCAATTGCTTCTAAAAAACTTGATGGTTGGTTATAGTAATTAAATTGAATACACACAGGTGGCTTAAATATTGTGACAGTTTGTGTTTTTAATTTTAGGGTTTAAACTTCAGTGGTGCTGATCTTTCTCGTTTGGACCTTCGATACATTAACTTCAAAATGGCCAATTTAAGCCGCTGCAATCTTGCACATGCTAATCTCTGCTTTGCAAATCTTGAACGAGCTGATCTCTCTGGATCAGTGCTTGATGTAAGAATTTTTGGTTAAAAGAGAAAACTAGATTTTAAGTCTGTCGAACAGTCTCTAAGAGCAGGAATTATGTCTCTTATTGGAACTTTTACTTTAAAAGATGATTTACTAAGTTGATAAAACTGAAGGCTCTGAAGGTGAAATGGATTGGTTTTGCATTTTATTTATCAGGATGTCTATTTTCAGTGAATTATAAGGGTAAAGCTGAAAAGGACCTTTGAAACCTTCTATTCAACCTTGTTTCTGGAATGGGAAAATACTACTCTAGAGGCGTTTGGCAAAGATATTTTGAAAAGAACATGGTATGCATCAATCTGTGCAAGTTAGCATCTCAGTGGCCCTCTCCCTCTTTCTCTCTGTGTGTTTGTGTATGTGTGTATGCATGTGTGTGTGTATGTATTTATGTTACAGTTACCTGTGTTATTTGGCACTAGAGGACCTAGGCCGCACCAACAGTGAAATCCACTAACTTCTAACAACTTTAAGCTCCTTAATACCAAGGCCTACGTCTATATGCCTTTTAAATTAGCAGTGTCTGCAGTACCATATGGAAACCCTGGTGGCATAGTGGTTAAGTGCTACGACTGCTAACCAAGAGGTCGACAGATCAGATCCGCCAGGCACTCCTGGGAAACCCTATGGGGCAGTTCTACTCTGTCCGATGGGGTTACTGTGAGTCAGAATTGACTCGATGGTAGTGGGTTTGGTTTTGGTTTTAATACAGTACCTTGCTTTGGGTAGTCATTCATTAAATGTTTATTGAATTATTATAAATTTTTTAATTTCTTTATTGTAGCCTATTTCTCTTGAAGAGTATATTAGAGCTAGTAACAAATCTGTCAATGTACATTTCAGTTACTTTCACTCTTCTTGTTCCATTTTAGGAAGGTTCCAGTCAGTAGCAAAATAGTCCAAAGGCTAACAGCACAAGGAAAAAGGTCGAAGGACTTTTAGTTGAAAGGCAGCTTGGTTAGTTTTTGTTACGAAGAAGAAAAAGGACAGACTGGATTAGTCAATACAACTGGTTTTGAATTCTGTTTATAGTATTACTAACTGTGAACCTAAGCCATAATTTTCATATCTCTAAAACAGGGCTCATAATACTTGCTCTGCCCATACTGTATAATTGATGTGAAAGCCAAAATGGGTCTTGTATATATAAAAATACTTGATAAACTGATATGCTGTAGAATTATAAGATTAAATATTAATAATAATAATGGTTCCCGTTGAAGAGTCATTGCCCAGAAGGTGTTGGCTTTGAGAGGCAAAACTAATTTCTTACTGTCCTTGGCATGTGAAGATGGGTGCTAATTAATAGCCAAATGTACTGCAGTGTCCCCAGAATTTGGTACATGCTGCTACATAGGATGCATCTAATGGTTCCACCATTCTTTTTTAACTTCTCGCCAAATTTATGGCTTTGCATCTTCCCTCATGGAGTGTGAAACCTTTGCCATAGGAACCATCTAGTTCTGCTATAAACCAAGGTGATCTCTCAGTTGTTACTGCTGTTCAGCAGTCCCTGTGTGTGCTACACCGTTTGCATGCTTTAGAGTGTTTCTTCTATGTGCTTTGCCCTCCATTATTGAGTTGAATATACTGCATAGAAGCTGATACAATAATTCAGTTGCTGCCTACCCATGGCATATTCTCCGTCCAAGACTTATAAAATGGCTAGAACTGGAGGGACCTTGACAATGATCTAATTTGATGCTATTGTTTTACAAATTGAGAAATTGAGACCTAGAACCTTGCAGACTTCACCAAATGGCTAGTTTGTAGCAGAGATGGAACTAGAATCTAAAGCATGTATTTTCTTTTCCGTATTTTTTTTTTTAATGACTTTTTCATTTGGAAAATGTCAAACATATACAAAAGTAGAATAGTACAGTGAACCTCCCGTTGTACCTCCATTACCCAGCTTCAGTATAAACACATGACCCATTTGTTTCATCTGTGAGTTGGAATCAACTTGACAGCAACAGGTTTTTTCCTTTTTTTTCTTTGTACCTCTCACCGGATTATTTTGAAGCAAAGCATATTATTTCACCTGTAAATATTTTTTATATTTATACTTTAAAGATAATTGACCACTTTTAAAACAATCTTAATACTATTGTTATACTTTCAAAATAACAGTGATAACCTGTTTTGATCAAATCGCTTTTCCCCTCTCAGTATAGTAAGATTGCACAGTTCTTAGAGCTACAATGCTGGTGTACTAGGCAAGTTCGAAAATCTCAGTGTTAGTGGTGATCTGCACTTCATGTGGTTGAAGATAGGAAATTTCTCATATATTTGCGTCTTTATGAGATTCCACAGTGCACTGTGAGTATGGAGCAGTACTTACAGAATTAGCTTACAGACTGTTGACAATGTTTAGTCTGTTTTACCTGGAAGCATTATCTAGAAAACCAGAGACATTTACATGTACCAGGTTCATGTCTTCTTGTATTTTCAAGTACATAAAATCCAGTCATCTTTTAATTGATTTGGCCCTTCCAAGTCCTTATTAACCTTCCTTTGCAGCCCAAGTTTCCACATTACCTTCCGTTAAGGCAGAGGCATGGGTAGAAGGCACGCATGTTGGCGGTTATCTGTGATTTGAAGTGGTCTGTATTTCAGCTCCCTTTTTTTTTTTTTTTTAATTAGAATTGACTGTAGGATGGTGGAAATTGTACCTGTAAAACAAGGATTATTCTTGATAGTTTTGGCTGTCACATGACTTGATCAGCCTTAGGATTTTTAGGTGACATCACAGATCTAATCATAATAATAACTATGATGATCATTCCTGTAATGCTTGGCAGTTTTTAAAACATTTTCACATTCATCGTTTACATTGATTGTCACAGTTTGTGAGAAAGGCCTGATGTTAATGTCAGCTTTATAGATAAGCTTTCTGGCTTATCTGGGAGTTGTTAGAGTTCAGATCTGATGATGGCATTGAACCCTTTGAAATGAGTTAACATAACTTAAATCTCTTAGCACTTTCTACATTTTTACTCTCTGTTCTGTATAAAGATTATTTTGATTATTTGTGATTTGTGTGCTCAAGATTGGCGGTGTTGTATAGCAGTGGCTGGTACACAAAGATTTAACAACTAACTTGTTAGTGTTTTGTAGCTGGACAATGCCTTTCGTTGCTGGCAGTAGTATTTTGAAATGAAGATGATAGTAGCATCTTGAAATATCAAAGATTTCCTTTATTGATTCCTTTATTTAGGATAATGACAAAAAAGCCCAAACCCCTAACAAGTTTTGCTTTTCTTATCCACATACCGTGACTGTCATATTATTGTGCCCAGGGCTGTTTTGAAAAGTAGAAATAGGGATGTCATAGTTCTGACTCCTTCCAACTTCTTGATCTAAACCCTTATGTTTCATGTGAAGTGGGCAGCTATTGTCAATTTGGCACTTGTTTCTTTTAAAACAGTCTGAAAGAACTGTTTCTTTCAAATAGGTCTTAGTTCTGTTGGGTTTAATTGGAAAAGTCGGATTGCGAGTATATCGAATAGAAAATTTTTTTGTTTCACTGTTTGAGCAAAGTTTTTCTGTTCCAAACAAAATTCCGAACCTTCAAACATGGACTTTTCTTTTTTCTTTGCCAGTGTGCCAATCTCCAGGGGGTCAAGATGCTCTGTTCTAACGCTGAAGGAGCGTCCCTGAAATTGTGTAATTTTGAGGATCCCTCTGGTCTTAAAGCCAATTTGGAAGGTGAGACCCTGTAGTTGCCTTTCCTATGGTGCGAGCATACCACGAAGTAAGAAGCCCAGCAACGTAATTGCTCAGGATAAAACAGGATAACTCTAGGGGCAGGTTTCTTCCGTCGTCAGATGTGGAGAATTTGCAGAGGTGTGAGATAGCCTGTGTTTGGTCTCGGTCATACACTCATTAACTTGAGGACTAAAAAGAAATCCAGCCTGTAGTAATATTTAGTAAATTTGAGTTGAAGAATTAAATATTAACATCTTAAACTTTCAAACAGAACACAATATTTTTATACTAGCCAAAAAGAAGGATTTCAGTTTGCCCAAAGCGGGCAGTTTTTGCCATTTTTAGATTTAACGTTTTGTTTATGAATTCATTATTGCTTTGTTGGGTCTGTGAACTGGTCACTTTGTTTACTTGCACATTTAGGAGACTTAGTACTGTCTCCCTTGTCACAGACTTATAGAGGCATATTATAAAAGCGCTAATTATCCTAAGACCCAATTGAATTCCTCCCCCTGGCTAAGATATCCTACAACATTTCTCATTTATAGTATAAGGAAAACAGGTCTTTGACAGTGAACTCTTTATATATGAAAACTTAGACTGTAAGTTGGTTGAGAGGCTGAATTTATGGTTCACAGTTTCATTTCCAAAAGTTAAAGGAGGCTGTCGTCATTCACCTCCATTAAGCCACCTTGCAGTTTCTTGAATGTGGACAACTATAAACATTTTTAAGTTTAAATACCCACAAATATGTTCACTGTAGGTGCTAATCTGAAAGGTGTGGACATGGAAGGAAGTCAAATGACAGGAATTAACCTGCGAGTTGCTACATTAAAAAATGCAAAGTTGAAGAACTGTAACCTCAGAGGAGCGACTTTGGCAGGAACTGACTTAGAGGTGAGTCACCAGCTTTTCAAAAGTATGTGTTGACCTAGAATTACTGAGGATCTCATACAAATTTTATTGAAATTATAAAGTACTTAGCTGGTAAAAACTGCCAGGTAACATGCTAGCATTCTGCCAGCTGGAGGAATGGGTTTTCATTTCAGTTGCTTCTTTAAACAAATTTGAATTAAAGAGCAGAGTTCGGTTACATACGTAATTGATTGATGTCAGTTTCAGATTTGAAGATTCATCTGTCAGTCTAAGAAGATTTTATTTCTCTCCTTTTCCTTGGGTCTTTCTCAAGTAAATACGTTTGATAAATGCTTTATTAATTTACTGAGTTTTTCTTAAATTTTAATCCCAGGTAGAATTCTGCTTTTTATTTTCTTACAATGGGGCCAGATTCTTTCTTTGAACTACTTGAGAAATTTAAATGATAGCCAGGTTTGAAATCAGGTTCAGGAAAAGCCCATTGTAAATTGATATATTCTTTTTGAATCTCGACTTGAGATTTTAATTTTTCCCAGTCATCTTCTCCCTGAGAATTGTATCCTGTATGTCTTCTTGATTTGCAGATTTAGCTAGCAGACTCGAGAGCTGTTGATAGGTCTACATCAGTGTCATCCAGTGTTCTTTCTGCACTGATGGGAGTGTTAACATCTGTGCTGTTCAGTACAGTAGGCACTAGCCACATACGGCTGTCGAGCACTCGAACTGTGGTTTGTGCAACTGAGAAACTGTGTTTTTTATTTTATTTTAATTCACTTAGATAGCCACATGTGGCTGGTGGCTACCATATTGAACAGCACAGCTCTATAGAAGAAAATCTGGCATAGATCAGATTATAGAGAAGAGCATGTCAAATTTTAGTTTGTTGTTAATTTTTTTTTTTAATGTTTTCCCTTGATCTCTTGATAACTCTCAGCAGCAGAATAGCAAGCCCCTTTAAATTTAGAGGCAAAAACAACCAGCCCAAGGCAGGAGGTATAATCCTACTCTGAGCATAATTAATTTCATTTTTTATTATCACTGTCACCTAAGATTACATTCCCCCTCCTCCCCTTGGTTTTCGTTGTGTATAGTCAGTTCTTAAGTAGCAGAAAGCCTTGCTCTGTCCAGCTGATTGCAAAAACTGGTCAGGTTGACCACTGGGAGGCAGCTGCTTGACATTCTGTCCTCCTAAGGTGATGTGCAGTCACCCTTCTCTCTAACCATTGTCCCCCAGGACCCCCAGGAACTTAGCCAGAACCCTGTCTTATCTTTCACTCTGTGATCTCAGGAGAAATTAGTGGTGGTGGTTACACTGCTATATACATTTGTCAAAACTCATTGAATTGTACATACAAATTTGGGGTTTTAAAAAAAGGACCCTGCTATACATAAATGTTAGGGGTGGAGAATAGAAAAACTTGTTACAGAATTTATTTATTAGTAAAACCTCTGTCTCTGAAATATTTCTTAGTCTCACCCTTTTCCTCACTTTTGTTTTTGTTGTTAGATGGAAATTGTGGTTAAAATTGTTTAGAAAGTATTTATTACAATGGGATCCATTCTGGATTTTAAATGCCTGATTCTAAAATATATGAACAGAAGAGACATACTTCTTTTTTAACCTTTGTTTATATATGTTTGTGGCAATCTCCCTGAGCATCAACTAGAGGTAACAAATGCAGACAGAAGAAAATCTAACTTTAGAAGGTATGGTCAGAACTTTACAGGAAGTTAACTGAGTTTCATTATATAGAAGCATTTTCCTAATATCCATCAGAAATTGTTTTGAGAGGAAACACGTAAGGCCTTGAATCCCTACATTAGTTATATGGATATTATTTTGTCTTGCAGAACTGTGATCTGTCTGGGTGTGATCTTCAAGAAGCCAACCTGCGAGGCTCTAATGTGAAGGGAGCTATATTTGAAGAGATGCTGACACCACTACATATGTCACAAAGTGTCAGATAGAATTTCAGGGGCTGGAGGAAGATGTCCAGGATGAGAAATGTTTTCCTTATCACTTTTCTTTCTCCACCCACTCAGTTGTCCCAGAAGAAATAACTAAGGGACTAAGAAAATTTTAGAAGATTATGCTTGTTCTCAGTGGTGCATAAGGGGGAAAAATGTCTTTTTTTCCACATTCTGATTATAAAGGAGAAGCACTCATGTAATAGATATAGGGAATTTAGATTATATTGCTGCCTTTTGGATGGGGTAAGGGGACATGCCTGACTTTATGACTGGGAATATTTGCGTTTAAATAGGCATGATGTGGAAATACCATCTTGGTTTGAAATGCATTTGAAGATTTTAATTTATGAAAAGCACAACATATGCAATTATATTTATTGAATCTCTAGATGCAGTATGGATATTTAAATTGTTAAAGTTTATGAAAATTTTGAAAAGGTTGTTCAGGTTTATAAATAGCTTTAGTGATGCCTCCCCTACTTCAGATACCTTCCAACCATATGCATATGGTGAGACTGCTCCCCAAGGCTCTCTTTTCAGGTTCATTTTTATAATGTTTACTTTTTAGGGCAAAACAGTAGTTGAATTAAAGAAATCTCTCATTCTTACTGATGGAGACAGAGTGGAAGGAAAGACAGCATTATACAGGATTTTCATGCTTAAAATACAGTGGAACTCTCCAGATGGAGGAAGAATTTACATACATACAACTTTTAAGTGAACGTCCTCATCTGAAAAACCGAAATTCATTGTAAGCAAGTTCTACTCAACACCAGACCAAGCAATTTTATGAATTTATACTACTAGACTAGTGAGCTCATACACAGTCAAAGTAAGCACTGGAAGATACTTTGGTACCAAAAAACCAAGGTGCGTCATTAATATTCACTTAATTGAAATGCCAAATAGGTTTAACATGGCCAGTTTAGAAATAGGTTATTAAATTCAAATCCATTGCAATCAAAACTATAAAATATGGATGAGTATGGCAAAGTCATCTTTTAGAAGTCAGCATAATTAATATAATTACAACTAAAGCCCTGCAGTGGGGAATGAGAGATTTAAACTGACAGGTTGATTATAGCCACCAAATATATAAGTAAATACAAAGGTAGTTGGTTGGTCCAAGATGTAATATCAGTCAGCCAGCACCTCTGGTTCTTTTACTTTTATTTACGGTTTTTTTTTTTTTTTTAACAAATTTTAGCCCAGTTTTCTTGCGTTATCTCCCTGCAGCAGCAGCAATAGGGCCTGTCCTTCCTTACCAATAACCCAGTGTCCTTACGTCCTCCCCAAGAGCAGGGATGTTAGCTGTGTCCAAATGGGCTCTGAGTTCTACAGACTCATTAGTTTGAGGCAGTGAATCATTAAAAACCACCTTTGTCTCCTTTGGGAGAGTGATATGTGCTCTATATTTATGTAGTTTATTCTTCTATACATACATATGCAAAGCTTTCCTTGATAGTAAAGAGTACATACGCATAGTGGGAGATTGGACCTTTACAGATAAAGGAAAGCAACTTTAGAAATGAATTATTTTCTTTGCTTTATTATTTTTACCAAGACAGAGAAGTATTGAGAGAGATCTATTTTCATAATCAATATGTGCCTAAATTATATTTAAATCATTTCACTCTGTACTATATTTTCAATAGTTATAGAATGTGTTGTTCATTCGCTTAAAGGTACCTCTGTAGGTATAACCTAAAACTGCAGAAAGATCTGAGCGATCTCAACATGGTGTGCTTAGTAACTGAAGATTTCTGATATAATGTATATTGCATTAATAAACAATATGAAATGTTGAAAAGGAGTTTCTTCTCTTGCTTTTGAAAAATTGGCACTTTCTGCATTTTGCTCATACATTTTCAATGTGTGTGAAGCGTGTGAGGGTCTGGGTGAAAAGGAAATTTAACACAACACCTATTATGGATTAGTCCCTTGGAAAGTGCCTTTAAACTAAACTTAAAACCCACTGTGTTACCAACACGAAGAAACTTTATTCATTCTAAATGGAAGAAAAGACTGCCTTTCAATAATTCAGTTTGTGTTACTCTTTAGTTGGTTTACATTACCGGTTAGTTTTATTAACATGCAGTCTGTATACATGGGTAAAAGCACAGTTGTTGAAGGGAGGGCTGGGAAAAGACTTTAAACATAAATTCGCTAGATTACCTAAAAAAAAAAAAAAACCTACATTGGTAAAATTCAGTACTCGAATAATTGACTAAAGCAATACATGTTACACTCCAGTTCCTTTAACTATATTTGCAAGGAAATTATAGTAGGAAACACATTACACATTCATTTATCATCGTAAGTCAAGACTTAGAGTATTTTCTCCAGTTGTTTATTTTATGGATTGTTTACACTATAAATCTGCCCATTAAAGTCAACTCTGAGTCTTTAATATATGAAAAACCTTTGAACCTAATTAAATCTCCAAAGAAGTAGGGTTTTTTTTAAATTAAAAGGTACACCACTACAAAGAAAAGTGGTTACATTTTTTTCAGTAAAAAACACCTCATCCGAGGATTAATTCTCTTAAAACCTTTCACAACTTGATTAGACATGACAACAGTAGTTAACCAGAAGTTCTTCCTGCTGAGATTTTACATTAGGGCGAAACGAGTTGGTTTTTTCCATCTGTCACTCAGCAAGATCACTAAGTCGTTGCGTTTTAATAATTTTGAGCTTTTAATGTTGAAAATGAAGCAATTTTTCGTCTAAAGCTCTAATTTTCTAGAAAAAAAATTATAATGACTATAAAATCCAGTTATTAAAACTCAACTTATTAAATTTAACTCCCTGGGAATTGATGTATCCCTGGATCTCCTGAGTTCAAAGCTTGTCACTAAAAAGAAAAAAATACAGGTATTTCCTGACTTACGATGTATTCGAGTTAGAATGAACTGCACTTACTACCGTTTTTTTGGTTTGTTTTTTGTTTTGTACATCTTATCATTAGTAATAACGTACTACACACAGTGTTGTACTGTGTAAAAGGACCATACAGACACTCACTAGTTATCCCCATTCCCAGGGGTAACCCAGATGACCCAGAACCTTCCACAAATGGAGTTATTACTGCAACTGACAAAATGACGTACATTTTTTACGTATATGTGTATTTTTTTATGTATGTATGTATATATTAAAATATATCTAAGTTTATATGTAATGTTTCCAACCCCCAAGACAAAGACTGAATTTATAAAGATACTGATAATAAACCAGAACCAAAAGCTCATTGCCATTGAGTCGATTCCTACTCATAGTGACCCTATAGGACAGAGTAGAACTGCCCCATAGGATTTCTAAGTGTGTCTTAGTCATCTAATGACATTCCACCCTTTGGCCCCCCCCCAAAAATCATGTCCTTGCAATATGCAAAACATATTCACCCCATCATATCGTAGCAAAAGTCTTAATTCCAAGTCCAAAATCCAAAAATTCTTTATCTATGAAATCTAGAATACAACTTATCTGCTTCCCCACAACAATGGCAGAACACGCATAAGCTAGACATTTCCATTACAAATGGGAGAAACCGGAGGGAAGGAAAGGAAGAATAACTGGCACCAAGCAAGTCAGCCAGGAAACCCTGGTGGTGTAGTGGTTAAGTGCTGTGGCTAACCAAGAGGTCGGCAGTTCGAATCCAACAGGCACTCCTTGGAAACCTGATGGTGCAGTTCTACTGTGTCCTATAGGGTCGCTATGAGTCAGAATTGACTCGACAGAGATGGTTATGGGTTAAGCAAGCCAGCAGAACACATTACATTAGCCCTCAAGGCTTTGAAAATAATCCTCTGTTCTCTGAGATAATATACACAATGGCCTTGCCCTCCTGACTCCAGGTATTGACTACCCTCTCCAGATTTTGAGTGGAGACCCCTGGGCCCTGGGCTTAAGCTCCACCTTCCAGGCCCACTAAGACAGCAACTCTGCTCCCTCGGCTTTAGGTGCACCACTCCCCTAGTCCATGTGCATGGCAGCTCCACCCTCTGAAACCCCTAGAGGTCATGGCTATACCCTTTGAGACTGAGGCATCTCGGTGTCCTGTGTTACTTGTCTCTCCAATTTCTGCTTCTTGGTTCCTTGGCCTCTCAGCCGTTGGGCCTCATGCCCACATCTGCCCTGCTGGGGCAAGTGTTCCAAGGCTCTACAGCTCTACCGATAAATGCCTGGGGGATCCCACTCCACCATTAAACTTCAGCCAGAAGGCACTCAGCTTTGTTGCTCCATGGGTTGGCAAGCCTAGCTCCACCAATAAGTGCCTGGAGGCTCCCCCACTTCTCCAGGAAGCCTCCTTCCCAAAGCCGCTCAGCTTTTGCTCTGTGGTGGGCTCCAGTGCCATCTCTTGCTGGTCTCCTGGTTCTGCTACTGCTGGTCCTCCACTGCTGCTTCTCGCCATCTGCGCCATTTCTGGTGTTAACAGTTCTCCACACGTCCTTCTGAGTCCCCTATCCATTCACAGTTTCAAAATTGCTTCCACATTCTAGGTATCTGTTAGAGCAGCACCCCACTCTCTTGGTACCAAATTCTGTCTTAGTCATCAAGTGCTGCTGTAACAGAAATACTACAAGTGGTTGGCTTTAACAAACAAAAGTTTGTTCTCTCACAGCCTAGTAGGCCAGAAGTCCAAATTCAGGGTGTCAGCTTCAGGGGAAGGCTTTCTTTCTCTGTCAGCTGTGGAGGAAGGGGAGGAAGGTCCTTCTCATCAATCTTCCCCTGGACTAGGAGCTTCTCTGCAGAGGGGCCCCAGGTCCAAAGGATGCACTCTGCTCCCAGTGCTGCTTTCTTGGTGATATGAGGTCCCCCTGTCTCTCTGCTCACTTCTCTCTTTTATATCCCAAAAGAAATTGTCTCAAGACTCAATCCAATCTTGTAGATTGAGTTCTGCCTCATTAACATAACTGCTGCCTATCCCCCCTAATTAACATCATAGATGCAGAATTTACAACACATAGGAAAATCACATCAGATGACAAAATGGTGGACAATCACACCATACTGGGAATTATGGCCTAGCCAAATCAATACACATATTTTGTGGGGGCACAATTCAAACCCTGACAGAGCCACTGGTGGATTGGAACTGACGACCTTTTGATCAGCAGCCAAGCTCTTAACCACTGTGCCACCAGGGCTCCAAAGATTGAATTTATAAAGATACTGATAATAAAATGCAATAATAATGAAAACTAAGAAAAAATTAGGTATTCTACTTAAGTCAGAACCACCTTAAAATAACTTGGAACAGAGCTCCATCGTAAATTGGGGGCTACCTGTACATATTTGTTTGATATCCTATTTGGTGCTGCAGAAAATAACACATTTGGTCTCTGCCTTTGAGATCTATATGGCCTTAAGATAATACTAATGCAGACTTAGAGGATACAAAGCATATTGACTGAATGCATAGACCACATTGCTGTATTCATCTAAACATTTCAAAGTATTTTTCAAACAATACCAACTGATAGAAATAACCTACACAACATCCAGTGATACTTAACCTGATCAAAGATCAGAAGTCTTAACTCTCGTTTCATTAGTGCTAATCAAAGGTCACATTTTCTGCTTAAGCAACACTGTTAGCAGCACACTTTTTTCAGCAAGTAGGAAGTCAATTGGACTTAACACTGTTCCAACATAATGAACCCTTGTTAAAAAATAGCTTCTCATTACCTATGTATTAGTGAGACAAGATTCTATCCTTGGAAATCAGAATGACACTTCTATTATTCAAAGTGTCTAAATGAAATAATTAAAATAATTTAAATGTAATAGATTCCATCACTTCTGTTTTACACTTTTGGGTTACCACGCAAACTCCCCTCTGTTTGCATGGTAATCCAATTTTATTTTAAAGTTTGTTCCTTTTCTCCCCTATCATGAGGCTTTGACAATCTCCACAGAGATGAAAGCAAGGGAGTTTATTTGAGCAGGACACTGTCATTCTTCACTCTGAAATCCTTGCGAATGTAATTATTCCATAAGACACTGGGCAGTGACTGTTTTAGCATCATACCCAAGGAGACATTGCCAATCCTAGGTCTAAAATGGACAAATATCCAGTTATTTTTAACCATTTTATAGCTTAACTAATGTAATAGACTTTACAGCAAATGGTACATGGTATTAATACACTATCTTAGGTTTAATTCTACACTAAATAACTGGTGGCATAGTGGTTAAGTGCTATGCCTGCTAACCAAGAGGTCGGCAGTTCGAATCTACCAGGCGCTCCTTGGAAACTCTATCAGGCAGTTCTACTCTGTCCTGGAGGGTCACTATGAGTCAGAATCGACTCGACGGCACTGGGTTTGTTTTTTGTTTTTTTTTTTTAAATAACACATATCTTTGAATACAGAAATAAAGGGGGTATTAGGCCTAACCTGGTCAAAAGGTCTTTGCCTTCTATTTACTTATTCATTTATTCATTCAAACCTATACTTATTGGATGTTGACTCTAAGCCAGAGAATTATTAACAGATGTTTGTATAAAATGGGATCCTTAACTGTAATGGGATTACAGTCCATGGTAGATTAGGGGAAGGCAATCAGGCATTCAAATAAATGTAGTAGAGTAATAGTTCTCTCTCTTTTTTTAATACTTGTGCTGACTGAGGCTCAGAGATGTGTAACCATGTGAACGATGTGTCCAAGGCCACACTGCTAGGATGGAACATCTCTAACATTGCGACAATGATACCCACTTTGAGGAGCAGTCATAATGAACGAAGCTGGTCTTATTCACACGCCATGTAGCCATTATTTCTCATCTACACTCACGATGATCTTAGCACAGTGATTTGCACATTTATATTCACTATCGAATATTCAATAAACATCTACTGAAAGGAGTTGAACTGTTGGCATAAATCTGCCCTTTGTAGTCTTGTTCTTGTTGCTAGCTACTGTTGAGTTGATTTTGACTCATGGCGACCACAGGTGTGCAGAGTAGAGATGCTCCATGGGGTCTTCAAGGCTGTGATCTTTCAGAAGCATATCTCTGGGTTTGTATCCTGAGGTGCCTCCGGGTGCTTTCAAACTATCAGCCTCTCAGGTAGCAATCGAGTGCTTAACCATTTGCGCCACTCTTAGCGTGCAGTACTCTAATGACAATGTTTCTCCTCAGCTTTGTTTTGGTGCTGTGGAAGACTTCCCGCAAGATAAGCCAAGGAGGGAAACTTGGATCAAACCAAAACCAAACCCAGTGCCATCGAGTTGATTCTGACTCACAGCGACGCTATAGGACACAGTGGAACTGCCCCATAGAGTTTCCAAGGAGCACCTGGGGGATCCGAACTGCCAACCCTTTGGTTAGCAGCCATAGCACTTAGCCACTGCACCACCAGGGTTTCCGGAAACTTGGATAGGAGGCAGGAATTTTCCAACCTCACACAATTTAGGATTCCATCTAGGCCTGGTTGTTGTTAGCTGCCATCTAGTGAGGCCCTGATTCATGGCGACCCCATGCACAACAGAAAAGAAACATTGCCTGGTCCTGTACCACCCCCATGATTGGCTGCAGACTGGCTTTGGAAGTAGATCGCTAGGCCTTTCTTTCTAGTCTGTCTTAGCCTGGAGCTCTGCTGAAAGCTGTTAGCATCACAGCAACATGCAAGCCTCCGCTGACAGGCGGTGGCTGCGCATGAGGTGAATTGGTACGTTGACTGCCAACAATCACTTTATTATTATTATTTATAAATCATTTTTTTTTTTTTTAAACTGGAAGGAACGCTATGATCATCTGGGCTAAATCTCTCTTTTCACAAGTGAGAAATCTAAGAGCTGGCACCAGTTGCTACGTATCTTGAGTCAACTTCTTTCTACATATAGTATATGGCCTCCTTGGTGGAAGTTTTCATGTGTGCATTTAACCTCACTTTAAAAAAAAAAATTTTTTTTTTTTTTTTTAATCTAAGACATCTATTTTCCTTGAACTCTTGATTGGCCTGCTAATTTCCTCAAGGGAAACCAAACTAGCTACATTCTAATCTCTTTGAATTGGGGCATCAGCTATCAAGGTCTTAGCTGAGGTTGTAATGGCTAGGTTTAAGTAAATTTAACAGATACACCAGGGAACATTCCAATTACAAACACGATTAAAGGGCTTTATGTGCGGATTAAAAAATTACTATTAGAAAAAAATCATTGCCCATGTAGAACATAATTTACCAGCAGGAAAGATTACAGTGTCTTAGAAAGTTTCATATAAAAAGGGAATATAGGAAAATGAAAAGTACCAGTACTCAGTACACTCCGAAGGAAGCTGGGGATTCTTTTGGCCCTTTGTCTCCAAACAGGTAAAATGCTTTGTATTGCTAGCACTTCCTTTTCTTTCTTTCTGTATTTTGACTGCATGCTATTGTATAACTGTAGGGAGTTTTACACCCCAGGGATTAAATTCAGGTGTGACAATATCTAAAGAAACCTTGTCCTTCACTGTCCCTGCCACCACCGGCCAGAGAACCAGCCTTTTAGAAACTGCAACCCCTCACTGACCAATATTTGATTTTGTCTTTAGCTTCTTCACCCATCAAATGAAAATTAATTTGAAGACTCTTTGTGAGAATCCCACATTTCATTAGGGAATTAGAGGCACCCTTGGCCAGAGAGCCATCTGGTCTGGGACTTCATGCTTTGAACTGTGTTGGATCCTCTCTGACTCTCACAGATGGTCCAGCCAGCAGTAACACTTGGAAGGCTAGAGGACAGACACCTAGCAGAATGTAATTAGTGCTGCCATGTAGCCACTTAATGTCAAGTAACTTTATATTAGCCAGAGATTCTTGGTAGGAGCTACTTTTCAGAGCAGATGGCGCAGTTTTTGCTTTTTTTTTTACCTCAGGAATGATACAGTTGAAAACCAACCCACAGGAGGGAAAATGTTAAGGCAAAAAGGTGAACTTGATAAGGGTAGAATCATGGGAAGGCTTTCATTAGTTTCCTATTGCAGAATATAAACTTAAAAAAAAAACCCTGTTTTATGCATTTTGAAATATTCTGTGTTCCAAATAGTACCTTCTTCTCTGAACCCCTGGGAAAAAAAATGGCCTAAATATTTAGAAAATATTTTAAACATAAGGTACTTTTCTTCTATGTTGACTGATCACCTCCTACATGTTCAATTTCAGTTCTATTATGAAAATTTAGCATAAAGAATTTTATAAATATTAAAAAGAATAGTTTCCTGTAAAAGTCAAATTGCTTTTGTTCTGATAGATATGTTGGAAGAAGCCAGGTTTTCTGGTATTGACTCATTGATCGAACACCTGGAAGTGGCAATAATACTGAAATACGTGAATTTAAAGTACTGACTTTTGTCCCTAAGTAGCCAGGGGACTCAAAGCATGCAAGTGGCTGTCTCTGTGTTCCAGTGTCCTTGTCTGAAAATTGTAGGTGATACCTACATCTTCTGCAGGCTTAGGGGATACAACGATTAGACTTTTCACTAAAGAGGTCTTTGTTTTTTACTCAACCCAGTCTGGGTATATTTTGATTGCACATTGATGTTCCTTAGAATGAAGATGGTTCCAAAACTTCTAGCTGGACTTATTCTGCTGACTTTATGTGTGGTGGGCTGCTCCAGCCAACACTGGTCCTATGGACTGCGTCCTGGAGGAAAGAGAAACGCTGACAATTTGATTGATTCTTTCCAAGAGGTAAGTTTCTCTCAGCTTCAAAATACGACTGAACTTATTCCAATTTGTTTAAACCAGCTAAATATTCACTCTGTGCCCAAGGGCACTCCTCTAGGCTCTCCCCTAGGAATCCAAGGGAGACAATACACTTAAAAAGTATAAGTCCTATGCCTACTTTCAATTCAGAGAGGAGTGAATGAAACAAAGGGCAGGAAAAATTTCCAGAGAATATAGTAATACACCCAAGATAGTGTGTCTTACGCTGAGTATAAAGAATTGTCAAAGAAATTAGAAAACAACGGGATGGAGTGTCTAAGTGCAAGATGATTCATTGGGGGTTGGAAAAAAATATTATAACTTCTATTTATGCTTTTTTTCCTATCTCATTGTTAAAAATGTCTACAATATTAGGCCAGTATTACATTTTTATAATTTTTAAATAAATATCCTTATCAAGGTTGCATGCCCTACAATTTTCTCACTGATAGGAGAATTTAAGCAAGGAAATTGAAGACCTCCAGAAGACAGGAGTTAGCAAGTTCAAGAAGACAAGGTAGTATAGTGGAAAACATGCTGGATTTTATTTCATATAAATTAGAATACTGTACTAGCTCCAGCATGGGAGTCTATGGGTGGCGCAAATGGTTAATTGCTTGATTGCTAGCTGGAAGGTTGGTGGATCGAAGCCACCCAGAGGCGCTATGGAAGACAGGCCTGGATATCTGCTTCTGAAAGGTCAGAACCTTGAAACCCTATACAGCAGTTCTACTCTGCGACACAAGGGGTCAACATGAGTTGGAATCGACTGGAAGGCAACTAACAACTAGCACCAGCACTAACATGGGGTTCTTCGCTTATCTGTAAAGTGAGACTGCTCAGGGTTGGGTGAGGGTTACAAAAGAGGAAGTATATGTGAGCTGTTTAATTAAAAAAAATTTTTTTAATTGATTAATAAAAATCAGCTTTTTTTTTTTTTTAATGTTTTAGATACAGATTGGGCCCTAAAGGATGAGTGATTCAGGGCTGAGACACTTAACATAGGATAAGGATGGGAAAGAACAAAACAATGGCTAGAGAAACTGAAACCCATTTAATTTTCATCGGAAAGGAATACCTGTTTTTGGAGAAATAATAAAGATAACTTAGTGTTAAATAAAGAAGCCCCGGAAACTGAAAACCCCTCTCTGCAGATTGTGTGAGGCAGCTTTCATTTAAACACGAAATACTTAGTAAAAACAAAAAAAATGAATTCTATTCATAACTACAACCAAAAAAAAAGCCTGTTGCCATTGAGTTGATTCCAAGTCACAGTGACCCTATATGGCAGAGGAGAACTGCCCCGTAGGGTTTCCAAGGCTGTAACCTTTACGGAAGCCGACTGCCACATCTTTCTCCCCGGGAGTGGCTAGTGAGTTCGAACCGCAGACCTTTCGTTTAGCAGTTGAGTGCTTAACCACTGCACCATCAAACTATACCAAACCAAAAACCAAACCCTCTCCTCATGATGCCCAAAGTACTTTACTTCTCTCATCATCTCTAAGGAGAAAACGTCTCTTTATCTCCATTATCCGCAGAGGCCCATACCAACCTAAAAATGCCCCATCGTGGATCTATGTCCTTGAAGTCCCAACACAATCCCACAACTTTCCCAGACCAGAGTGACAGCACTTAGTCCCACAACCCCCTTGATCTTACTTTCTGCTGGCCACTTTTTTTTCCCCAGGGATTGAGGGCAGAAGGTGCTGTTTCTCAGTTAACCTCTTTTGAAAATACTATTTCCTTATCTCCATCTCCAAGAATCACATTCTTTTCCTTCAGATAGCCAAAGACGTTGATCAACCAGCAGAACCTCAACGCTTTGAATGCACCATTCACCAGCTGCGTTCTCCGCTCAGGGACCTGAAAGGAGCTCTGGTGAGTTCCAGTGACAGTAACACACATATATATGTTCAGAGATGGAAATGTCCTTGGTACCACTTAGGACAACCTCCTCCCATTCACTGCAGAGCCTACCCTCCTGACTCCTGTGATAGGGCCCTCACTGGTTAGGTAACACTAGTATTTGCAACTTTTTTTTTTTTCCCCTTTCTTGAATTGAAATCTGTCTTTCTGTAACCTTCATCTGCTAAAATCTTGGCTCTAACCTTTGGAAAGACCGACAAATTTCTTCCCACTGCTATATGTCAGTTCTTCAAGTCTGTTCAAATCAAACCCCCTATTCTTCTCCAGGCTAATCCATATCCCTTCATCTGATTCCTCAGTTGTTCTCGGTGTGATATCATTTCCGAGAACCCTCGGGAATGCAGACATCAGAAACACTGCTATGATTTATTTTTGTTTTGGAAAAAAAAAATTCAAACTAGTGTATAAGTCAGAGTCACAGATTTAATTTCCAGTTTTCTGACTGGAATATGACTATCTCTAAATTCCCACCAAATATGTTAACCTACCACTCTAATGCCCAGGAGCAGGGAAGGCCTGAATAAATCATATACAAAGATAAGTTATAATGCTCTTTCTTACCAGTGACTTCAACTTCTTTATTCACAGAACAAAGAAAAAAGTGGACAGACATGTTCCTTTCCTTTCCTGATCCTGCTCACTGTAAGATAAAAACAATGGCAAGCAGTGAACTTTCCCAGAGATGACATTAGACAGGAGGGATTGAAACAAAGGCTGGTTAACAGTAAACAGATGAAATGGATCCTCCTTCACCCTTCCTTACCTCCTCTGCTCAAATCGTTAATGTAGATTTTATGTCTGTAAAACAACTGAAAAAAGACATCAGCTGCCATCTCTGTAGCATTTTCTTGTGTACTAAACAAGCAAACCTGTCCCTTTTATATAGACACTTTAGAAATCAAATGTCCAAAACGTAACGAAATTCAGCTAGTTAAATCACCCTTGATGTATTTTGTTGCTCACATGTTTTTCAGGAAAGTCTGATTGAAGAGGAAACTGGGCAGAAGAAGATTTAAATCCATTGAGCCAGGACTGGCAACATTTAAGTCTAACTCCGACACTGAAGTTTGAACCCCATGTAATATCTATAAATTGTAAGCATTTCAGAAATTCTCACACCAAGTGCACAGAGTCCATAATGAAGTGCTGTGCTGTGAATAAAGTGGTGTAAATGCTCAACCTTTCTCTGTCTCAGAGTTCTGGTGGGGAAGAGACAATGTAAGCCCACAAAAGGGAGCACTCCAAGTGGGTCGCAGGCCACAGATGGCAAGGGAGATGAGATGTGTCTATTGTTGACCAAAGGTACGTGGTGTTTCTCCTCCACTCTCACCCTGCATCTATAAGGAAAAGAACAGCCATATATTGGCCAAGGCCAAGAAAGCTGATTCACCAGTTTCCTAAGGGATTTTAACTGTACCTTTGACCCCACTCTACATAAATAATATGTGGCGATAGCCAAGGTTTCTTCCCACTTGGAAAGAAGTTCCCCCCTCTGGTTATCTCCAATCCCTTAGAAAATCAACTGGAACTTGAGTGAGGCCTAGGAGAAAGGAGGCCTCTCACGGCTCCTAGTCCTGGCTACTGACTAAGTTCACCAGAACAAGTGGTACACATCGATATTTGGAACCAAAGCCTAAAAATAATGGAGTGTTTACCTGCCTGATCTTGATGGTATTTCCCTTGAGAAATGCTACAGCAGTTGATGACAGGGTTCAGGTAATCCCAAATTGCCTGGCTAAACAGCACTGCCACCATTTACTCCCCATAAAGACCAATGTCAAGTTTTGTGCTAGAATGTGCATAAACATTCTCATTAATCCTCATAACAACTTTGGGAAGTAGATATTACAGCCTTCGCTTTAAAATGAAGAAACTGGGGCTCAGAGAGTTCAAGAGACTCACTCAGTGGTTCCACGTTGAGTGCTTTTGCATTGCATTATGACCAGCCAATGGAAGTTGACTTTGGAAGCTGAATTATTTTGTCCTTTGAAGCTAAAACAGGATACTGGGGCCCATATGTCAATGTGGTTTTACAGATGACCGTTTCCCCATGAGGTTACAGTGTGGTACTAATATTTTCATTCATCCTTATAACTTCCAAATGACTATGAGATGACCATTTGAAAATAATCAAATTTCAGATAACCTGCCCCATGTCACAGGTAGGGTGGTGCTATGGTACAGTGATACACTATGCCTATATTTACATGGCAAAGACCAAGACCCTTTTTCTTCTTTCAGTCAAACAAATGGAACCTACCACCCCCAATATAGCCACCTCAAAAAAAAAAAAAAAGGAGGCAAGACTTCTAAGAAGTTTTTACATGCGTCAGTAACACCCCTTGGAGTGGTGGTGGAACGATTCCCTTTTTAATACAAATATTTGCCATCTGCACAATGCAGTATTTGCCAAATATCTCTGAGGTATCACCAAAACTGAATCAAGCCACTTCTTGACTTCCACTTTAATAAAATTAAGCAGTTACTGGATAAGAAGCAAACCTACATTATTTCATTAATCGATACTTAGGAGGCACGACGAGAGGCCTGCAGGTGCCAAATCACTCAGATTGACAACCTTTACATTAGTTAACACATTAAGAAATAGCACCCCCATTTAATTCATACTTCCTGTTTAGAGTACTCCGCCAAAGCTTGTCTTTGGACAATTTCTCTGGAGCCAGCTGTGGGCCTCCCTGGATATGACACAAAAAAGATGCTCATCCAGCTACCTGATGCTGATGTAAGAGGCATCCAGTGGTTTGCAGCTTAAGTGAGCATGTGGGCTACTTGGTTCTCAAACGGCCCAAATGACAAAAGGGAAGAGTGGAAATGGCCCCCTTTCCTTCCATTACAGCAATGGCTCCTTTATTAAAATTTTAAACTTTTTACTGACTCTGAAACACTCATGCATATAGCTTCAAAAAAAAAAAAAAAAAAAGTCTATAGCCTTTTGAAATAAAGAACAAGAAAAAGTTAAATATTGCATTTAGTAAGTCCTCATTTTAAAAAATTCAGTAGCAAAAAGGAATTAGAATGGCTTGAAAATAAAATGGATAATTGTAGCTAAGTTTTCAGAAGTTGTAATAGCCTAGAGATGACTAGAAACAAACAAAAAAACCATTAACATTGCTTTAGTTAACAGCACATACAGATTCTGACAGTGGAAGATGTCCGTGCTTCTCCAAGGCGACTCCAGACCAAAAAGGTTCTCTAGTCCTACTGAACCGTTTCTGGGGCCAAAGCAGCTGCACTTTAAACAAGCATCCCAGGGATCCCTATGCACGGTAAAGCATTATTGCTCTAAGAAGCAATAGATTGCAAATGTTTTAAAGCACTGAAACACTTCTTAAAAACAAACAAAAACAAAAAACTTATGCATAAGCCCAGTAGAGCTAGTCTAACTAACCGAACTGAGGCTGCCCTTTCTCTCCAACCTGACCCACTACCAACAAGGACTTTACGAAACACACCTTGAACACCACTTTTTTAAAGTCAGATTTCCTGTAAGGCAGTGGTTCTCAACCTTGGCCTAGCAATGGGATAACATGGGGAGATTTAAACGAAATAATGATGCCTGACGCCTGGTTCCCACTCCTCACCGACAAGATTCCGATTTAATTGGTTTGGGGTCCGGCCTCTCCCCAGGTGATACTTATGTTCAACAAGTTTGAGAATAATTCCCATCCTTCCTTTTTTTCTTTTTACATATTATCAGACACTACTTTTAGCCTCTTTAACCTCCTTTACCTCTGCCTAGTTATCTGTGGTGTGTGCAAAGAAATGGGACCTATGTGCAGTAAATGAATTGCTGTTATCAAACCGAGTCAGCTCAGATGCCAAAGGGATGGATGGATGAAGGAGGGGAAAAGGACCAGGTGGTTTGTTTGTAGTTTTGTTACTTCTGGGTAAAGATGACTCCATGACTTCACAGTGTAAGTTTAAACTAACAGGGAAGAATCTGGCCAGAGAAACTCTGGGTGTGATGAGTCATAAAGGAAGTGTCAATAAGGAAAAAGTTCAGGAGTTTCATTTCATTAATATAAAGGAAATAAACAAAGTGCACAATAAACTTTAAAATACATTTTCCATTTTTAATTTAAAAAATAAATAACAGCAAATCTGAACAAAAATTCCTCTACTTCAATGCATATAACCTTCCAAACTCTCATGTTTGAAATCCAACTATTTACAAAATCATGGCAAAGGAGCTTATGACAAAGTTTGGATGAACAACTCACAAGACATAACTAACAGATGAGTTTGGGCAGGGTCTACTGGAGATCAGCTTTGGTTGGAGTCTAAGTACATCATCAACCTGAATGGAACACTTCTTCCTTTTGTAGATCAGAACCAAAGGTTCGGCCTTCAACCCACCCAACAAGGAACTTACTGTTTCTGATGTAATTATAAAAACCAGACATATAGCTGAAAGCTTCCAAGGAAGTGATATTTATCAACTTCCAAAATGATATGGGGAAGACATGATTATTAAAATGAACTGAATGTCTAGGTACAGTGGCCCGGCTGGTGAAGGCCGAAGACTATCATGAAAATGACATTATTTATAAAGTTGTTACAGAGAAATATGGTAATTGGTGTCACACAGATTTCAGTGTGTGCTGGATATAATGGGTATATTCGTAACTTTAATGCCCACTGATCTTTTGATCTTTCTTAAGACCCAGAGTATGTCAGGGTCAAAGCAACAAGGTGGGATGAAAAGCAGAAAGATGCTAGTGTGTGGATCTAAAAGTCACTGTACAGAAACCTAGTTTCCTACTGACTCTCCCTCTTTTTCATTCACTTAGAATAAAAGCAAGCATGGGCTGGAAGGATTCCAAAAATGATCTAGCCTCAAGCATTTTTTTTTACAATGAGGAAATAGAGTTCCAGGGATTACCCTTTGACTTGCCAGAAGGTATAGTCTTTATACTCTTGTTCTGCATTGATGGTGAGGTTCCCTCCCCCCACCTCTTTTTTATACCTAAGAAGGGAGAAGAAAGGCACAAATTTGAAGGGCCTTCCAAATATCTTTTATAAAATGGTACCACGGGCACAAGGGAACTTTCTGTGGTGCTGGAAATAGTCTATGACTTCATCTGAGAGGTGGTGGCATGGGTGTATAGATATGTAAAAATTCACCCGTCTGTATTCCTAAGATTTTTGCACCTTACTGCATGTAAGTCGGAGCTCTGGTGGCACAGTGGTTAAGCATTTGGCTGTTAACCAAAAGGTGAGCCATTCAAATCTACCAGCTGCTCCTTGGAAACCCTATGGGGCAGTTCTACTCTGCCCTATAGGGTCGCTATGAGTTGGAATTAACTGAATGGCAGCAGGTTTTTGTATGGAAATTATGTCTCAATTTTAAAATAAGAAATCATCCCATGATCTGAGGCAACTAGAAGGGAATGACTCTTGCAGCTTGGAAAGAGTTAACAAGGGTGGATTGGTATCTCAAACCCTGCTTTACTTTATCTTAGGGATTTGCAGTATGGCTAGGTCAGCCCTCAGTTTAGTTTTTAATAGGAGAAAATGACTGCAACTAGGGAGTCGAGGGGTGAAGGTGGAAGAGAAGGGACCAACCCTTGGCTCCGCCAGCCTTCCTTGGGTTTTAGTTTCATCTCATACCACTCACACTGCAATCCCACAGCAAACCAGAGTGAACTGTCTTTGTATACTGAGGTTGTTTCCATGGAACACATGAGATAGCCACATCCGGAGGGTCTGGCACACTGTCTGGCATTCAGTAAGGGCTTCAAATATTTGAATGAAATAATTCTTGGAAAAAAAAATCTCAAATCAAGACAAGTCACCAGGACAGAGAGAGAAAAGATTTCAAAAAGAAAAAAAACCTATATAAAGAACAAATATTCATAAGGTTGTAAGAATCCTAGGGCTTATTTCAATTCTTATAACATTACAGAGTTTTTAGCAAGGAAAAATAAAGACTGGGTTCTTTCTTGTTTCTCTCCCTGTCTCTCATTTCTTCTTCATTTAATGTCATCAATCATAAGGCATTTATTTTGCACTCTTCCTCTCTGACTTCAGACATTATTCATGACTTTTTGTCAGATAGGACTCTTTTCTACGCAATAGCTTCCCAAGGAGGTGACCTTCCCAAAGTCCTCTGTGATTTATTATTCCACAACATTACCTGGAATTCCTCGGGTTCAGGAAAGAGTGAAACTATTATTTCCACTCATGTGGAAAGGCGATCATATGGAATGTCATATAATACAGGGGAAGGCATCTGGGCACTGAGTGTCAGATTTCCACAGCCTCTGCTCCGAGATCAGGCATGGGTTCACTCCCATTGTTCTCAAAGGAGAGGCTAGAGGTTTTGCTTTTCTCATGACCCCGTTTATATCTTTCTAATGGTAGCCTGAAACTAGGGTGAGGCATACAGCTGACGGGCAGCTTCTCAGAAGCTGTTCCAGGTTTCACATAAGCCCTGCATATTCTTTCTGTTCCTTCCTTTTTTCTCTATAGGGCTTGAGTTTTTTCCACTTAAAATCCTCTTCAATTCTTGTAACATTTTGTCCCTAGCCATAAGTTACATAAAAGACTTCAAAAGACACCATCTTCTGAAGAGGGCCTGTATGTGGAGGGTTAACCTGCACCCACCTTCCAAATTTCCTTGGGAAAACAGAGTACCCATAATGCTCTCAGAGAGTTTCTGATCTTACTCTACAGAGAAAACAAAGGAATGTTTTGTGAGTATCTACCAATTCAACAACCTGTGTGGCAGGTATCATCCCCATTTTTAAAGGTGAGGAAATGAAAGCTCAAAGAATTTCAAATAATGTGTGTGAATTTGCCAAGTTAATAAATAGCTGACATAGCTGGGATTTGAAACCAAACACATTCAATTCCAAAGCCCATGTTCTTTCCATTATACGACATTGTAGATTCTCATGATGGGGGTGAAGAATAACCGTTTCACACACCACTTCTAGAATATGAATACTAATTTCTTGAGTAACGCTAGACAAGCCTCAGAGGTTTCTGGTTCCCTGATCCTTGTGATGAACTCCAATGCCTTTCCTAAAAGCAGTGGCGGTGAAAGGAGGCATAAAAACAAAGAGCCAGGTAGGGAAATCCAAATTCTCACTGTTGACAACTGAGCCTCTGAAATCTCTCTCTCTGCTCCCTCTACTCCGAGGATTGGGCAAGGGGTGGAAGAGATTCCCAGTAAGCTTCTCCATATTTTGACTCAGGAGATTCACATTAAACAAATGTTTTGATTTTGCCAAAAATATCCAAAAATTTTTTTTTATTTTTTACCCAAGTATTATAGAAATATCCATGACATTTCAAATATTGTTCCAACCAGGGACAGGTAGGGCCCTGGTGGTGCAGTGGTTAAGCATTCGCTGCTAACCAAAAGGTCAGTAGTTTGAATCCACCAGTTGCTCCTTGGAAGCTCTATGGGGCAGTTCTACTTTGTTCTATAGAGTTGCAATGAGTCAGAATTGACTCAAGGGCAACGGGTTTGGTATTTTGGCGCTTGTCAGGGGTATCTGTCTTCTAGATCTAAGTGTTATCTGGTATAGCCTAAGTTAGAAGCTGGGCTATTAGTAAGAACCTGTGGCATAAGTTTCTATTTGGCCCCAATGTCCTTATCCACAAAATGAATGTTTATATGACTTTTAAGGCCTCCCCAGCTCAAAATGTCTGTAACTTTGTGGCTGTTTATGTATGTGTATATAACATTTGATCATCTAAAATCTAAATCACCCCTTTTTTCTTCTAAAAGGAGTGCTGACATTAGTACCATTAACAAGTGATCAAATTAATTCCATCATCAAGAGGAATAAATAACTAAAGGGAAATATTGCACTAAATCCTCCAGGGTACAATCAGGAAGCAGATTGGGGGCCACTGACCATCCAAATGGAATCTGGAAAAGAAGTGTCTGAACCCAGGCTTCTAAGTCCCTTATATCCAGTGACTTGAGCTCAGAGGAGGTAACAACACAAGACACCATGTGTGCAAATGGATGAGCTCCAAAGGAATCCTTAGTACAAG
Source organism: Elephas maximus indicus (assembly GCF_024166365.1). NCBI lineage: Eukaryota > Metazoa > Chordata > Mammalia > Proboscidea > Elephantidae > Elephas > Elephas maximus. The sequence continues at coordinate 48,324,839 of NC_064840.1, forward strand.
GGCGCAGTGAGGGCTGCGGGCCAGGAGTGTAAGGACTCCCAGGAGAGCAGCTTCCCATGTCCAAGTGAGTCGGGGTGGGTTGCAAGAGCTCAGAGCCCACGTTTGAGTCTATGCTTTCTCAATAATGATAGCCATTCATACCCGACAGCAGCCAATCTCCATTAAAAATACGTGTTCTTTTCCTCAAAGGAGACACAGTAGATATTAGAACAATATTATTATTTTGGCTACTCAAGTGTACTTGATATTCATCTCTTCCAATATACTATATGGGAAAGAGTATGCCCACATGAGAAAAGGAACTAAATCTCAAGCACAGCTTTTCAGAAGCAAAGCAAGAAATACCTCCAGTGACTAGGTTGGTGCGGCAGCTTCACCACCACTGCAGAAGAACTACTCAGGCTTTTGTAGTCCCCACTGGTCCTGCACTGGAGGCTGAAATTTAATAATAGTGGAGAAGGTCTCTCCTTTGAGAAATGCACAGAGCATGGCCGATTCTGGAATTCCATGTGGACTGGAAGAAATGTGGCATGGCCTCAAACATCATCAAAGAGAAGCTTTCCAAATAAAAAACCCAGACTTTGAGCTGGTGAGCATCATTCCAGATCAGAAAGGTGAGTCAGCAGGGAACCCGCCCTGTGCAGTGAGGGCACTATTGCCCCCTGGAGGCAAATTCTCAGCTATCTGCTGTCCAAGGCACTCAGTTCCAGAGAGGACAAGACCGTTATTGAGATCCAGGCTCAGAAGAAAGGATGCCAGATTTCCGAATTTTTGGAGGTGGTGGAGGTGGGGTTTTGGCTTCTCTTCGGACAGGTAGTGGGGGAGCAATCTGCAGGAACAGACACATGAAATTAGAAATCAGTCTTATCTTCCCAATTCAGCCTTTTTGTGCATGTTTCCCACATCCTGCTTTAGCTTCTAATTGATCAGAGTTTATCTACACAGCCCCTGCACGGTGAATGGAAAATAATTTGTCCTGCCTCATTCTCCTTGATCTCATCAGACACGAACACGTGCACACACACATACCTACCCCCATACACACAAACACCCACCTGACACACACATCCACACACACCTCCTTCTCCTAACTCGCCCCCCCCCCCGCCCCATACTACTGTATTCTTAACACTTGGTACCTGGCAAATAGTAGACACTCAATGAGTATCTGTTGAATGAATGAAGGAAACCCGTCAGACACTATTCCAGAATGACTGTCACTCACTCAGAAGTAACTCTTCAAATGAGAACCAGAACCCACTTCTGATTTCACCCACCTGGACTCATGGGGAGGTAAAGAGAACTGTTCTACCTTCAGTTGGATGAAAAAGTTTACCTGCATATCTTCCCTTTAATTTGGAAACCTTTTTAAAAATCTTTTGTGGTTTCAGGAATGAACCAAACATCAATTACAGTGACAAATCTCTGGGAAAACCTGCCTACTAAAAAGCTTGGAAAACCCAATGCTGTTTCCCCACGAGTGGCGCAGTCCGGCCCCAGGTATCAGCCACGGATGCCCCACCTCCTCAGAGTTCCTCTGGCTGCTCTCATAGGGCTTGCTTTTGGGAGGAGGTGGAGGCGGGAGAGTAGACGTCATCAGCCCATCTGTCTGTAAAGATGGGGAGCCTAGAAATAAACGACACAAGGTAAATGAAAGCAAGGAGAACAATTTATCAAGGAATCTCACAGAAACTCTGCTTGCCGTTTTAATGCCTAAACCAACCTGGCCAACCAAACTGCTAAAGGTCAGTTCTTAAGTACTTGCTCGCTGTTCGGTCCTAGTCCTACTCCTACTCTACCTCATTTACACGTTCACATTTAGAATAGGACAGTTACTTTTCGGATAACTAGACAGATCAATAGTCACAACAATGGACTCACACACATTGTGAAGATGGCACGTGACCGAGCAAAGTTTCCTTCTGTTATGTATAAGGTCACCGTGGGTCAGAGCCGACGCCAGGGCAACTACTAACAGCAGTTCACGGGCTCCCTGCGGAAACCCCGTCTAACTGTATTCACCAGCTACCACTGAACTGAACCAACTCTACAACAGGCACATACACTTTGCGGCTGGCTTGGTGAAATGTCTCCCAGGTCCATGAACATACTCTATTCCCTAGTGAAAAGGATATAAGGACTATGGGAAAACTTACTTAGGGTCCTGGTTGCTTTAGGAGTGAGTGGTGGTGGGCTCAAGAATGTTGACTGAGGAGGTGAAGAACCGTGAAATGGTGTCAGCCGACTGTCCACCAGCTGGAGACTCTTTGGCCTTTGTGCTTTTCTGGATGGGCTCTAGTACCAGGGGGAAAAACACAGCAAAATATTCTCAGAGTAAGGAACACTGAGCTCAGCAATGCTCTGAACAACCCTGTCTACTGAGCAGAAACTCGCAGAAGGGCATAATTCCAGGGGCCACCTTCGAGCTTACGACACTGACATACCGTGGGTGCCACAGCAACGATACTAACTGGGAATCACTGAAACGCAGATTACTTTCCGGCTGCTTACAGGCTCGATTTTGGCCACAGCTGGACTGTGTCATTTAGGTTGGAAACAAGCCAGCCTGATTCTCAGGGAAAAGTTGGTCTTGCCACATTTAACAACTTGATGTGGCTTGTGGGAAAAAAAAAAAAAAAAAAAAAGGACCCTCTTTTTATAAAGTTAAAAGGAGAGAAATGACAATGTTTGAACTGACTCATGAAACACGATGGTGAGAACCACAACTCTGAGCATCAACCCATATGTTTACATTGTGGGTAGAAGATCTTGCACCAATAGTGATGTAGAGACTCAGGTTCTCTGTACGTGCTTTCTTACACAATCTGAGTTCTGGCACCTACCATGGACTGCTCTGTCCTGAGACTAACCACAGCCAGGCTTCTATCTGCGCAGGGAACGGCAATGTGCCTGGCTACGAGGGAGGCAGCGGCAAACCTAGGGTGCTTTTCCTCTTTTTTTTTTTTTACCATTAGATCATGTTCTGGTGCTTTCTCTGCAATGACCTGGGACTTGCTCAGGTTCCAGTCTTTTCTCTTGAACTTGCTGATCCGGTTCTCGCTGTCCTCTCTGAGGGGTATATCTTCAACTCTGGCACCTGACGAGGCCCTGCGCTCGAAAAGGGGCTCCAGAATTGACCTAGCAGCCAAGTATAAGGACAAAAAGCATAAAACACTGATTACCTCACAGTCAAAATTCACTCTGGAAGAAGCAGCAGTTATGAGTCCTCAATCTAAATCTTTTAATTTAATTTTTGTTATTGTGCTTTAGGGGAAAGTTTACAGCTCAATTAAGTTTCTTATTAAAAAATTTATACACATAGTGTTTTGTGACATTGGTTGCAGTCCCCCACAATGTGACAGCATCCTCCCCTTTCCACCCCAGGTTCCTCATGTCCATTCATCCTGGTTCTGTCCCTTCCTACCTTCTCATCCTGCTTTTCGACAGGAGCTGCTGTTTGGTCTCGTATGTCTAATTGAACTAAGAAGCATGTTCCTCACGTGTGTTATTTTTTGTTTTATAGCCCTGTCTAATCTTTGTCTGAAGGGTAGGCTTCAGGAATGGTTTCAGTTCTGGGTTAAAAGACCGTCCGGGGGCCATAGTTTCGGGGGTTCCTCCAGTCTCTGTCAGACCATTAAGTCTGGTCTTTTTATAGTAATTTGAATTCTGTTCTACATTTATCTCCTGCTCTGGGACTTTCTGTTGTGTTCCCTGTTTGTTTTTTTTTTTTTTTTTTCCCTGTCAGGGTGCTCATTGGTGGTAGCTGGGCACCATCTAATTCTTCACGTTTCAGGTTGGTGGAGTCTTTGGTTCATTTGGTCCTTTAGCCCTTTGGGCTAGTATTTTCCTTGCGTTTTTGGTTTTATTCCTGTGACTTCTCTCTCAGGTTCCAGACCTGAATTTCCAACTGCCAAGTGAATATCTCAAGATATAAATGTACACAGATGAGACCACCAGAGAACTGGAATAAAATATTAGTGAATATTTATCTCATCCTAGAGAAGAGAAGATCTTATTAAAGTTAAAAGCAAAGACAGAATCCCTAAAGTAAAAGATTAACTAGCAGCTTTATGTAGTGGATAAGGGCAAGTGCTCTAGAGTCAGAGAGCCTGTGTTCAAATCCTACGTACACTTACTTGTTGGGTGACCTTGGGCAGATAACCTTCTATGCCTGTTTCCTTATCCGTAAAATGAGGATAACAGTACCTACTTCCTAAGCTTGTTACAAAATGCTTGGAACATGTATGTCTGCTAATTACAATGACCAGACTTTCAAGCATCATAGTATGTGAAATATCAGATGATGACAGAGTCGGTAAGTGAGGAGCAGAATCAGTATGATTTTTAAAAACTGTCAAAGGATATAAACAGGCATCTCGTGAAAAAAGAGGGCCTTTCCCCCCGCAAAAAAGAGAGTTAGCCTTACTAGTTATTAGCCTTGGTGGCACAGTTGTTAAAGTGTTCAACTGCTAACTTAAAGGTTGGTGGTTCGATTCCACCAGCTGCTCCTTGGAAACCCTATGGGGCAGTTCTACTCTGTCCCATAGGGTCGCTATGAGTAGGAATTGACTCAACAGCAACAGGTTTGGTTATTTTTTATTTATTTTTTTGTTTGTTATTAAGTACATAAAAATTAAAATAAGAAATTTGGGGGGGAATAATTGTGTAAAGACATTTTTAAATTTTAAGGAAAATTTACACATAAAAGTGAAAACAAAACAAAAAACATAACCACGGTCCCATCATCATTCCTAAAAACTAAATCATAATCCCTTAATTTCACCAAATATCCAGTCAAGGCTCAAATTTCCCTGATTCTCTTGTAACTTTTTTTATATGTGGTTTGTTTGAATCAGGATCTAAACAACATTCACTCACTTTATTTGGTGGGTATGTTTCTTAAGTCATTTAGGACTTTTAATCTCTAATTTTCCTTCCCACAGCCCAGGCGGCTTCTCAACCGTGACTTTTCACATCACCCATTGGGACACGCTGCAGGCAACCTAGAGGGGACAGTCTTCATTACTGGATGTTATTTACTTCCAGAATATAGAAACTGTGCTCCAGCCATGTTCTGGTCACCGGGCAAATGCTAGTCCACACAACCACACCCAGGGCTCAACCTGGTGAAAGAACATCACCTCTGAGCTCTCTTGTGTGACCAGGAGGGCCCTGCCACTTGGGAGATCAACAGACTGTCCCTGTTTACCAGTCTGCACTGGGAGTTGGGGGGAAAATGTTGGTTGGGGAGAGGACAGATATTTGTGTGTTCAATGGTGGGTTTCTTTGCCTCATATTTTTGAGACAGGCTTAGACAGCTCTGCTAAGGGGTGAGTGTCATTTAAAGATTCTGCCATTTTAATTTTCTCATATTTTGGAGAAAAACATTCTTGTAATCTTCTCTAAAGACACAGGATAAGAAAGCTCCAGGGCAGTCTGGTTAAGGAACCATCAGAGTCACGGTGGGAGTCCCCGGGTGGTGTAAACAGTGAAGTTCTTAGCTGCTAACCAAAGGCTGTAAGTTCAAGTCCACCCAGGGGTGCCTTGGAAGAAAGGCCTGGTGATCTACTTCTGAAAAATTAGCCATTGAAAATTCTATCGAGCACAGTTGTACTCTGACACACACACACAGGGTCGCTTTCAGTCAGAGCTGACTCAACAGTGGCTGGTTTAACTGGAGTCAGAATGGAAAATGCTTCTAAGCTGCAGTTTCTTTCCTTTTGTTTTTTAATTTCAAATCATTCTCTCCTTTCCTGGATTATCTTTTATTGGTTTTTAAAAAATGCATGTCTGAATTTTCAATTTTTTGATATTTTCCAACTATTAGTACTTAATATTTAAGGGGATTCCACTCACTATTATTAAATCTGTACAAATTTTTTAAAAAATCATAGAACTAAATTCCAAAAGACCCTAATTATTCTTAAAATTAACTAAATAAAACAAAACGAATCTGCTTTTTTTCTCATAATGACTACTTCCATGGTTTTTCTGGAATATCACCTTTTTGTTTTTCCATAAACTTTTGTTTTCGGACCCCTATTTCGCTGGCACTCTAAGCATGTACTTGTTTAGCCTGCTCTGTCATCTATCCTGGTTCCTTTAACACAATGCACTGTGTTTCACAAGGGAATTTCCTCTTTCTGTGCCACAGCCTCTCACTTGCCAAAGTAGATGGATACGATTTACTTCCTACCAACACAGAACGGGGAGCTTATAGACTGCACCCAACAATCGCCGTGAGAGTATTAAATACTGTGACATAACATGGGTAACAGGAGAATCAGGGTCATTTGGTGTGAGCCAGTTTGAAACCCTGAACAACTTCAACCTTTTCTACGTTTTCCTAATGTTGCTTATTGGTCCAGTTATGAGGATATTTGTTTTCTTTAAGTTGAGGTGTAATCCCTACTGAAGGCTGTGGTCTTTGATCTTCATCAGTAAGTGCTTCAGGTCCTCTTCACTTTCAGCAAGCAAGGATGAGTCTTCCACCAATCCTGATGCCCCGTTCTTCTTCATGTAGCCCAGCTTCTCGGATTATTTGCTCAGCATACAGATGGAATAGGTATGGTGAAAGGGTACAACTCTGATGCACAACTTTCCTGATGCTAAACCACCCAGTATCCCCTTGTTCTCTCCCAGCAACTGCCTCTTGATCTGTGTACAGATTCCTCAAGAGCGCAGTTAAGTGTTCTGGCATTCCCATTCTTCGTAATGTTATCTATAATTTGTTATGATCCACTCAGTCAAATGCCTTTGCATGGTCAATAAAACACAGGTAAACAACTTTCTGGTATTCTCTGCTTTCAGCCAGGATCCATTTGACATCAGCAATAATATCCCTCGTTCCACGTCCTCTTCTGAACCCAGCCTGAATTTCTGGCAGTTCCCTGTCGATATACTGCTGCAGCCGCTTTTGAATGATCTTCAGCAAAATTTTGATTGTGTGTAAAATTAATGATACTGTTGGATAATTTCTGTATTTGGTTGGATCACCGTTCTTGGGAACAGGCATAAATATGGATCTCTTCCAGCTGGCTGGCCAGGTAGCTGTCTTCCAAACTTCTTGGCATTGACAAGCAAGCACTCCTAGCGCTGCATCCACTTGTTGAAACATTTCAATTGATATTCCATCAATTCCTGCAGTCTTTGTTTTTCACCAATGCCTTCGGTGCAGCTTGGACTTCTTCCTTTAGTACCATTGGTTCCTGATCATTTGTTACCTCTTGAAATGGCTGAATGTCGACCAGTTCTTTTTGGTATAATGACTGTATTTCTTCCATCTTCTTTTGATGCTTCCTGTGTTGTTTAATGTTTTCCCCATAGAATCCTTCACTATTGCAACTCGAGGGTTGAATTTTTTCTTCAGTTCCTTCAGCTTCGGAAATGCCGAGGGTGTTCTTCCCTTTTGGTTTTCTATCTCCAGCTCTTTGCACATGTCATTATAATGTTTTACTTTGTCTTCTCGAGCTGCCCTTCAAAATCTTCTGTTCGGTTCTTTTACTTCATCATTTCTTCCTTTTGCTTTAGCTGCTTGACATTCAACAGTAAGTTTCAGAGTCTCTTCTGACATCCATTTTGGTCTTTTCTTTCTTTCCTGTCTTTTTAATGATCTCTTGCTTTCTTCATGTATGATATCCGTGATGTCATTCCACAACTCATCTGGTCTTTGGTCATTAGTGTTCAACGCGTCAAATTTGTTCTTGAGATGGTCTCTAAATTCAGGTAGGATATGCTCAAGGTCGTTCTTTGGCTCTCGTGGATTTTTTCTAATTTTCTTCAGTTTCAACTTAAACTTGCATATGAGCAATTTCACAGTCGGTCCTGGCCTTGTTTTGACTGATGATATTGAGCTTTTCCATCATCTCTTTCTACAGATGTAGTCAATTTGATTCTTGTGTACTGCATCTGGTGAGGTCCATGTGTATAGCTGTCATTTATGTCGGTAAAAAAAGGTATTTGCAATGAAGAAGTCGTTGGTCTTGCAAAATTCTATCATGTGATCTCTGGTATCCTCGTTTCTACCACCAAGGCCATATTTTCCAACTACTATCCTTCTTCTTTGTTTCCAACTTTCCCATTCCAATCATCACTAATTATCAGCGCATCCTGATTGCATGTTCAATCAGTGAGACTTCAGAAGCTGGTAAAAATCTTTAATTTCTTCATCTTTGGCCTTAGTGGTTGGTGTGTAAATTTGAGTAACTGTCATATTAACTGGTCTGTAGGCGTAGGGATATTATCCTTTCACTGACAGTGTTGTACTCCAGGTCACGAAGGAGCTAGGAGCCCGGAAGAGGTGCCCACTGGCTCGGTGTTGCCTGCGTATACGCTGAAACCGTGGCCACAGTGGCCGGTCCTGTGCGGCAGCTCAACACAGAGCCCCTGTCTACAGAAGGGAGCAGAGGGCGTGGGGACACTCAGTCCAGCTTCCCCTCGAGCACGGGGATCATGCCTGCAGCCTCATTAATGCACAAAATGGTAGGATAGTAGGATTTTTACTACCGTTGTAAATGTGAAATGTTGGATAACGAGATAGTTGGTAAGTGAGGAGTAGGTATATACTTTTTCATTATTACATAACTAAACTAACAATTTAGTGAACAGTTTGGTTATATAATACAATATCTCTGAGTGATAGTTATAAGGATTTTTTCTTTTAAAAGTACCTATTACTTTAAAATTTTCTACATAAATACATATTAACTTCAAATTAGTAAAATATTATTCAAAAATAGTATCTTTAGACATAGAAAAGGACACTTAATGTTCACTCCTTTAAAATAGCTTCAATTTGAGTGTATGGAAATGCACTGTATGTCTTGGCACAACATCAAAACGATTCTCTAAAATTAGTCCATAAATTGAATCTCATTCTAATAAAACAGCAATAGGATTCTTTGGGGCTGGGAGGAGTCTATGATATGGCACTAAACACGTTACTCCAAAACTTCACATGGAAAAACAATTGGGAAAATTAGCTATACAAATTTTGGAAAGGACAGCTAGAAGTAAAAAAAAAAAAAAATTTAAATCTACAGTACTTAAACCTGCATGATGCTGGTACCTGAATAGACAGGTAGAGTAACAGAAAAGAATGCCCACAAAAAGACTAAAATACATATAAAAAAAAAAAAATTTTTTTTTTTTTTTTAAATACATATAGGGATTTGATATTCGGTAGCTTGCTCACTAAATGTTATACGCAGAACTGCATATCCATCTGGGGAAAAAAATGAAGTTGGCTCCATACTTCAGGCCTTATATTACAGTAAATTCTAATAAATCACAATTAATTGCGAATAGTAAAACCCTAGGAGAAGAAAAAAAAACTTATTTTGTAATCTTCGAGTGGGGAAGGACTTTAATTATGACTCAAAATCCTGAAATCAACAAATAGATCGATTTGTTTGACTGCACACACACACAAAAAAAATCAGCATAGCTAAATACAAAAATTAAAAGCAAAGCCAAAGACAGATAAGAAGGTGGAAGAAAATATTTCAACCCATATCACAGGCAAACAGCCAACAATCCAGTAAAACAATGGACAAAAAGTATCTGACCACAGTTCACAGAAAATAAAATATAAATATAGCTCCTCAACAAATAAAAAGATGCTTAACTTCACATAAAATAAGAGAATGAAAAAATAAACAAAACTTTTTCACCTAACAGATTGGCAAAAATGGAAAAGACTGATAATATAATTTCGTGGCAAGGGTGTGGGTACTCCAGCACTCTCATGTTGCTCAGGTACTATTATATGCTACTGGTGGGGAAGTAAATTGTATAATCATCTCTATGGAAGTCAGCTTGGGAATAATTTTCAAAATTGCAAATATGTATCTCTGATAAAGCTACTTCACTTCTGGGATTTTTCTCATACTGATATACTTGTATATGTACAAAATGACTTATGTTTAAGGTTATTCATTGCAGCAGTGCTGGCACAGCAAAAGATTAAAACCACTAAACGTCTGTCAGTAGGCACTGGTGGAATACATTATGGGACAGACATACAATGGGAGGCTCTGCAGCAGAAAGGAAAGAGGAGACGCTTTATGTTCTGATGTGGAGTGATTTTCAAGATACAGTAAGTGAAAACAGCAGGATAAAGACAGCATTGTATGTTAGCATTTGTTTAAAAAAATGTGGATGAGAATATATATATAGGTATTGCTTGAGTATGTACAAAGAGTTGCTGGAAGGGTACCAAGAACCTGGATGCTAATACCAGTTGCCTTTGGGGATTAGTACTAGAGATTGGGAGTAAGGGATTGAAGGGAGATCTTTCGTAATATATCTTTTTGTACCTTTGGAATTTTATATCATGAGATTACATCTTTTCATAAAATAAATAAAAATCATAAAAAAATATTTTTAAAAACTGAAAGGATAAAAAAATTAGCAATGACTACAAATGAACATGAGAAAAATAAAACAGTATGTGACAGGGTGGTAGAAATAGGGATAAATTTTTCCTTTTTCAATTTTAGTACCTGTTGTTATCACTATATTAATAATGTAATTCCTCATGAGGAAGACAATGACAGTGACCATGTTTCACTTCGGTGACCAAGGCAAACATTAGTAAGGCACTATCCCACCCCTCCTGGGGATCAACGATCAAACCCTTACGCTTCAGATCCGGGTCTGGAAGGTGCATTATCAGATGAGTTTGAAGAGTTGGAAACCACAGAGGAAGTCACTGAGGTGATGGACAATCTCCGCAGAGTGGACGACATGATGTAGGGCAGCACAACAGACCCTGTGCGGCTTTGCTTCCTCTCAGTCAAGTTGGGAGGCTGAAAACACATGACCTCTCCTGGTTAGCTGGGCTGGAACTCAGCCAACATGAACTAGCACAGCTGCCCTGTTTATGGTTAGTGCTCGTTAGGCTTGCCTGGCACCCCACTCTCACTGGCTGGTGCCCGTACTGTATCAGTTGTTAAATATGTCAAATATCACCTCTTAGTTATAGATGCAACTTAGGTTATGAGACCTGGGTTTAATTACTAACCAGTGCACCTCAAACACAGCTGCTACCTGTCTGTCAGTGGAGGCCTGCATGTTGCTATGCTGCTGAACAGGTGTCAGTGGAGCTTCCAGACTAAGGCATACTAGAAAGAAAGGCCTGGTGATCTACTTCTGGAAATCAGCAAACGAAAATCCTATAGATCAAACAGTCCAATCCTGATGTGCATGGGCTGCCATGAGTTGAGGGCTGACTTGACAGCAGCTAACAAGAACAACCCTGTATCTAAGACTAGAGAAAAATACGTAACTTTCTGCCAGACACACGAGAAAGGAAAAACTAATATGTACACTACCTGCCAATAAAATAGCAAAACTCTCTGTTTGCTTCTCCAGTTTGGCTTCTTTCAGCCTTTTTAAAAAGGAAATATTGGCCTAAGAGAGGAATTTCGGAGTCAAACTGTAGACTTGAAGCTTAATTTGGTGAATCTTAGGAAGAGAAGGAACACAAATCTTCTCTAACAAGACGTGTCCCCAGGAGGATTACCCCATATACTACCACATCAAATTCATGAGCTAATACTGGGCTGGTTCTAATAACAATTATGCTCATTAGTTCAAAGGCACAGTCTTTGCCACCTAGGAATTTGCACAGTAAAGGCAGATGTTCCTACAAAAAAACTCTTAACTAGCGGCAGCTTAGGAGGCAAATTATTAAGAAGGCATGACTAAAAAAACTGAACGACCAGAATGGAAACAATAAGAATGTTCACGCACTGTGAAGAATGTAACCAATGTCACAGAAAAACTTGTGTAGAAGTTGTTGAATGGGAACATATACTGCTGTGTAAACCTTCACTTAAAAACACAAATACTATTTTTAAAAAAAAAGCATGACTGAACACTCTGATGTCTGAAAGAAATTATCAGAAAGATACTCTGGAAAAAATTGTTGTGGAGATAGATGTATGTGAATAAAGGAGAGGGGAAAACAAAAGAAAATTTGGAGCCTTGATTTGAGGAAAGAAAAACTGAAAATCAGGGTTGAAGAATAAGACAGCTGGAAGGGCAGAGCCATGGCACTACAGACAGAAGCACCATGCCGTCCCTCCACAGCAAAGACCCGAAAAACTAAGTAAAACAGAGACATGTGTCAATCCTGGAATGTTAAGCATCAAATGAAGAGATAAAGAGCTCGAACAAGCACAGAATGGAATAAGAAACTGACAGAGAACACAGAATGAGGAGAGATACAGAACAGAGGTCCCTTATCATCTAATGCAGCATGGATTCGCCATCTTGGACTCCTGTCAGAGATTAACAGACAGAAGTGTGGGAAAGCAGCTTCATGGAGCTCGCAGCAGTAGACAGAGCACCCGGTAACCAGTGATACACACTTTCCTATCCCTGACTCTTTGTCCCCCGATTGGCCTCCACCACTTCCCAGCAGGCTGCAGTCACTTGGCCAAGAGATGCCAGCTCCACGCTGCTTGGATTTGCCCTGCCCACACTGGCCAGCTCCTTCAATGCCATTTCTTTGTTGCTGGCATTGCTTTTTTTGGCTTCTTCCCTGTTTCTCACCTCCTCCCCCTCCTTTCCCTCAAACACCTAGCTCCATGTGCCATCTTTGCTTCTTCCTGACAGGCTGTGAAGTGCCACTTGGCTGGGGAACCATGTCCCTGGTCCATGCCACCACGCTGGTGGGATCTCTGGGGCTTTTTTTTTTGTCCGTTTTCCTGATTCCTACAGGCATTTCTTTCTTTTTTTTTAATTAATTTACTTTTATTTATTATCATTTTTTTTCTTATTTAACTTTTTGATTATCTTCATTTCTCAGTTTCTCATCTCTCTCTACTTTCCTTCTTTTCCTGTCTCCTGAATACCTGGCACTGTGTGCCATCTTTGTCCCTCCTAGACAGGCTGTGCCCCAAGGCCTGGGAGCCACTTCCCTGTCGCTGGTGGGATGCCATGGAGAATTTCTTTTTTCTTTCTTTTCCCTTTTTGTTTTTTTTCATTTCTCAGTTTCTCATCTCTCTCTACTTTCCTTCTTTTCCTGTCTCCTGAATACTTGGTACTGTGTGCCATCTCCACCCCTTTTAGATGGGCTGTGCCCTGAGCCTGGGAGCCCTTTCCCCAGTCACCAGTGGGATCCCTGAGGGCATGTCTTTCTTTCTTTATTGTTTTCTCTATTTTTGTTTTTCTTTATTTCTCAGTTTCTTGTCTCTCCACTCCAATGGTAGGCTCCCTCAGCACTTTTCTTTTCTTTTCTCCTTTCGGCTCCTGTTTCTCTCCTCTCTCTTTTCTTTCCCATACCCAACATAGGCCCACACATCACAAACTTCCCCATCCCTCCTGCCTATCTGCACCACACGCTGAACATCACACCCTTGAGGAGCACGGGCACGGTCTACCAGAAGCTGACCTGCACTGAACCCTGTCCCGCCTGTTGGTCCCAGTACATGCCACAAACAAGCCATCCCAGCCCCTCCCCTTCATTGGGACCTGCCCTGCTGCATTATAGCTGAGCGACTGGCCCTGTCCATGGACAAGGGGGTAAAAAGTACCAAGATCACAGACAAGCAAAGAACAAAGAACACACAACCTGCCTACTAAGACATATTCAAATAAAACAAAAATGCAGGATGAAACAAACAAATCTACAATCAATTAATGAAGAAAATAACTACCAAATGTCCCAAAGACAGCAGACAATATCAAAACGTATAAAAACAATGGGACAGGATGGTTCTAGTAGGTGTTCAAAATAAAATACCAGATAACTTTCTGGTAGAAGAAAAGGCCCTGGAACTACCTGGTAGGGAATTCAAATCTCGAATATTCCAAGCTATCCAAGAGTTGAGGCAAAAAAACACAAAAATGAGGAAAAAACGGACAAAATCATGGAAAAGGCAGGCAAAATCATGAAAAAGACAGGCAAAACAATGGAAGGATTCAGGAAAATAATACAGGAACAAAATGTCAAAATAAATTCACAACTACAAATCATACAAAAACAACAATTAGAAATTCAAAAGATAAACAACAAGACTTTCGGAAATGGATAGTGTCATAGAAGGCCTGAGGAGCAGGTTTAAACAGCAGAAGAAAGGCTCAGGGAAACTGAAGATGAATCCTTGGATACCATTTTGTTTGAGGAAAAACTCAGAAAAAAGAATAATAATAATAATAATAAAAAAACACTGAGAATGATGTGGGACGCAATGAAAAGCAAAAATTTGTGAGTGATTAGAGTTCTAGAACAGGGCAAGAAAACAGAAAACACAGAGAGGGTCACTGAAGAACTGCTGACAGAAAACTTCCCTAATGTCATGAAAGGTGAAAAGGTGACCATCCAAGAATCCAAGAAGCTCAACAAGCTCCATATAAGATAGACCCCAAAAGAAAATCACCAAGGGATATCATAATCATACCTGCTAAAACCCAAGACAAAGAAAGAATCCAGAGAGTAGCTTGAGAAAAAACGAAAAGTCACATACAGAGGGGAAACGATAAAACTAAGCTCTGATTACTTGGCAGAAACCATGCAGGCAAGAAGGCAATGGGATAACATATATAAAACCTTGAGAGAAAAAAACTGCCAACCAAGAACAATATACCCTGCAAATCTCTTATTCAAATGGGATGGTGAAATTAGGGCATTTCCAGATAAACACAAATTAGGGAATATGTAAACACCAAACCAAACTTATAAAAATTATTAAAGGAGGTCCTTCAGTTTGAGAACAAACAACAGCAGCCTGAATCTAGGATGCAAGATAACAACAGCCAGATGCCAAACTAGGAAATGAACTCTCAAGGACTATTCAAAACTAAAAGGTTTACAACAGGGAACCAGAGAGGTTAATCTGTAAATGACAACCAGTTAGAACAATAAAAGAGGGGAAAAAAGGTGTAGGTATAGAACTTTGTAATGCAAAGGAATGCAAACCTGGGAAGATAAGGGTAAATTTCAAGGTAAAAGTAAAGAAAGTCATCAAAATAAAGAAGAAAAACATAAGGTCTCAGTAAACACAAAAATCTACAAAAACAAAAGAAATGAAAAAAAATGTACACACACACAAAAAAAGGAATTCAGCACAAAAGAGTAAAAGGAACAAAGAAAACATCAGCACCACACACACACAAAAAAAAAACCACTACAAAATGACAGCAATAAACTCACATCAATAATTACACTGAACGTAAATGGCTTCAATGCACCCATAAAGAGGCAGAGAGTGACAGGGTGGATAAAAAAATAGGATCCATCAATACGCTGTCTACAAGAGACACATATTAGAAACAAAGATGTGAATTTATTAAAAATCAAAGAATGGAAAAAGATACATCAAGCAAACAGCTACCAAAAAAGAGGAGGAGTGGCAAAACTAATCTTAGATTAAACAGACTTTAAAACAAAATTCACAATAAAAGACAAACAAGGGCATTATATAATAATTAAAGGGACAACCCATCATGAAGACATAACCATAATAAATATCTACATACCCAATGACAGGGCTCCAGAATACATAAAACTAACTAAAGGCACTGAAAAGAGGAACTGACAGTTAGACCATAATAGTAGCAGACTTCAACACACCACTCTTGGCAAAGGACAGAACATCTAAAAAGAAACTCAACACAGATACAGGAGATCTAAAGACCACAATCAGACAACTTGAACTCATACAGAACACCCACCCAACAGCTGCAAAGTACACATTCTTTTCTAATGTACATGGAACGCTCTCCAGAGTAGACCACATCTTAGGCCACAAAGCAACCCTCAACAAAATCCAAAACACTGAGATAATACAAAGTATTTTCTCTCATCACAACACCATCAAAGTAGAAATTAACAACAGGAAGAGCAAGGAAAAAGAATTACATGGAAACTGAGTAACAGTTTCCATAAAAACCACTGAATAACAGAAAACAATGGAATCAAAAATTCTTAGAATCAAACGAGAATGAAAACACATCATACCCAAACCTATGGGACACAGCAAAGGGAGTGCTCCGAGATCAATTTACAGCAATAGATGCACACATCAAAAAAGAATGGACAAAATCAAAACATTAGCTATACAACTCAAACAAAAGAAGCCCACAGCCACCAGAAGAAAGGAAATAACAAAGATCAGGGCAGAAATAAATGAAGCAGAGAATAGAGAAACAACAGAAAGAATCAACAAAACCAAAAGTTGGCTCTTTGAAAGGATCAACAAAATTGACAAACCACTACCCAAATTGACAAAAGAAAAACAAGAGAGGACACAAATAACCCAAATAAGAAAGGAAACTGGGGGACATTACAACAGACCCAACTTAAATAAAAAGGATCATAACAGAGTACTATTAAAAAAAACTATACACCAACAAATTTGAAGAACTACAGGAAACGGACAAATTTCTAGAAACACACTACCTACCCAAACTAACACAAAATGATGTTGAAAATCTGAACAGACCCCTAACAAGAGGAGATTGAAAAGGTCGTAAAAACAACTCCCAACAACAAAAAAAATCTGGCCCAGATGGCTTCACTGGAGAATTCTACCAAACATTCAGAGAAGAGCTTACACCAATTACTACTCAAACTATCTCAGAACACAGAAAAGGAAGGGATACTTCCAAATTCATTCTATGAAGCCAGCATAACCCTGATACCAAAACCAGGCAAAAACACCTTAAAAAAAAAAAAAAAATTACAGACCAATATCTCTCATGAATACAGATCCAAAAATTCTCAACAAAATTCTAGCCAATAGAATTCAGCATCATATCAAAAAAATAATACACCACAACCAAGTAGGATTCATACCACGTATGCAAGGATGGTTCAACATTAAAAAAAAAAAAAATTTTTTTCAACATTAGAAAACCAATAAACACAATCTACCACATACATGGAAAGAATCATATGATCATCTCAATCAATGCAGAAAAGGCATTTGACAGAGTTGAACACCCATTCCTGATAAAAACTCTCAATAAAATAAGTATAGAACGGAAATTCCTCAAAGGTAATAAAGGACATCTATACAAAACTAGCTCTTTGCACATGTCATTATACTTTACTTTGTCTTCTCGAGATGCTCTTTGAAATCTTCAGTTCTTTTACTTCTTCCTTTTGCTTTAGCTGCTTGACGTTTGAGAGCAAGTTTCAGAGTCTCCTCTGACATCTATCTTTGTCTTTTCTTCCTTTCCTGTCTTTTCAGTGACCTCTTGCTTTCTTCATGTATGATCTCCTTGATGTCATTCCACAACTCGTCTGGCCTTCGGTCACTAGTGTTCAACGCGTCAAATCTATTCTTCAGATCGTCTCTAAATTCAGGTGGGATATACTCAAGGTCGTATTTTGGCTCTCGTGGACTTGCTCTGATTTTCTTCAGTTTCAGCTGGAACGTGCATATGAGCAATTGATGGTCTGTTCCATAGTTGGGCCCTGGCCTTATTCTGACTGATGATATTGAGCTTTTCCATTGTCTTTTTCCACAGATGTAGTCAATTTGATTTCTGTGTGTTCTATCTGGTGAGGTCCATGCGTACCATTTATGCTGATTAAAGAAAGTATTTGCTATGAAGAAGTCGTTGGTCTTGCAAAATTCTGTCATTCAATCTCCGGCATAGTTTCTATCACCAAGGTCATATTTTCCAACTACTGATCCTTTTTCTTTGTTTCCAACTTTCGTATTCCATTTGCCAGTAATTATCAATAGATCTTGATTCCATGTTCGATCAATTTCAGACTGCAGCAGCTGATAAAAATCTTCTATTTCTTCATCTTTGGCCCTAGCGGTTGGTGCGTAAATTTGAATAATAGTCGTATTAATTGGTCTCCCTTGTAGGCGTATGGATATTATCCTATCACTGACAGCGTTGTACTTCAGGATAGATCTTGAAATGTTCTTTTTGAGGATGAATGCAACACCATTCCTCTTCAAGCTGTCATTCCCAGCATAGCAGACTATATGATTGTCCAATTCAAAATGGCCAATACCAGTCCATTTCAGCTCATGTGCAAAGAGCTAGAGATGGAAAAACAAAAGGGAAGAACATGCTCAGCATTTCTCAAGCTGAAAGAACTGAAGAAAAAATTCAAGCCTCGAGTTGCAATAGTGAAGGATTCTGTGGGGAAAATATTAAACGACGCAGGAAGCATCAACAGAAGATGGAAGGAATACACAGAGTCATTATACCAAAAAGAATCAGTCGACGTTCAATCATTTCAAGAGGTGGCATATGATCAGGAACTAATGGTATTGAAGGAAGACACAATCAACAGCCATGGAAACAGCAGTCAAAAAATCAAAAGATGCATTGCATTGGGTAAATCTGATGCAAAGGACCTCTTTAAAGTGTTGAAGAGCAAAGTTGTCACCTTGAAGGCTAAGGTATGCCTGACCCAAGCTGTGGTATTTTCAATCACATCATATGCATGTCAAAGCTGGGCAATGAATAAGGAAGACCGAAGAAGAACTGATGCCTTTGAACTGTGGTGTTGGCGAAGAATATTGAATATACCATGGACTGCCAAAAAAATGAACAAATCTGTCTTATAAGAAGTAAAACCAGAATGCCCCTTAGAAGCAAGGATGGCGAGACTGCGTCTTACATACTTTGGACATGTTGTCAGGAGGGGTCAGTCCCTGGAGAAGAACACCATGCTTGGCAAAGTACAGGGTCAGTGGAAAAAAGGAAGATCCTCAAT
The DNA here is from genome assembly GCF_024166365.1 of Elephas maximus indicus. Lineage (NCBI taxonomy): Eukaryota > Metazoa > Chordata > Mammalia > Proboscidea > Elephantidae > Elephas > Elephas maximus. The sequence goes on from NC_064840.1 coordinate 48,343,533, forward strand.
GAGGTGGATTGACACAGTGGCTGCAACAATGAGCTCAAGCATAACAATGATTATAAGGATGGCTCAGGACCGGGGAGTGTTTCGTTCTATTGTGCATAGGGTTGCTATGAGTTGGGACCGACTCGACGGCATCTAAAAACAACAACATAGAAAACTAACAGCCAACATCATTCTTAATGGAGAGAGGCTGAAAACATTCCCCTTGAGAACACGAACAAGACAAGGATGCCCTTTATCACCACTCCTATTTAACACTGTGCTGGAAGTTCTAGTTAGAACAATAAGGCAAGAAAAAGAAATAAAGGGCACCCAAACTGGTAAAAGAAGTAAAGCTGCTCCTACTTGCAGATGATATGATATTATACATAGAAAACCTAATCGATTCCATGAGAAAACTACTAGAAAGATTTAACAGAGTAGCAGGGTACAAGGTAAACAAACAAAAATCAGTTGGATTCCTATATACCAATAAAGAGAATGATGAAAAAGAAATCAGGAAAACAATACCATTTATAATAGCCCCTAAAAAAATAAAATAGGAATAAATCTAACCAGGGATGTAGAAGACCTATACAAAGAAAACTACACAACGCTACTGCAAGAAACCAAAAGGGATTTAAACAAATCGAAAAACATACCATGCTCATGGATAGGAAGACTCAACACTGTGAACATGACAATTCTACCCAAAGAAATCTACAAATACAATGCGATCCCAATCTAAAAACCAACAATATTCTTTAAAGAGATGGAAAAACTAATCATTAACTTTATATGGAAAGGGAAGATGCCCAGGAAGTAAAGCACTATTGAAGAAGAAGAATAAAGGAGCAGGACTCTCCTTACCTGACCTCAGAACCTACTATACAGCTACAATAGTCAAAACAGCCTGGTACTGGTTCAGTGACAGATACATTGACCAATGATGGAACGGAATTGAGAACCCAGATGTAAATCCATCCACGTAAGGTCACCCGATCTTTGACAAGGGCCCAAAACCCATCAAATGGGGAAAAGATGGCCTTTTTAACAAATGGTGCTGTCAAAACTAGATGTCCATCTGCAAAAAAATGAAACAGGACCCATACCTCACACCATACACAAAAACTAATTCGAAATGGATCAAAGACCTAAATATAAAACCAAAAGCTATAAAGATCATAGAAAGAAAAATAGGATCAACACTAGAGGCCCCAATACAGACTACAAACATAACTAACAACACACAAACTCCAGAAGATAAGCTAGATAATGGGGATCTTCTAAAAATTAAATACTTATGCGGATCAAAAGACTTCACCGAAAGAGTAAAAAGAGAACCTACAGACTGGGAAAAAAATTTTGGCTATTACAAATTCAACAAAGGTGTAATCTCTAAAACCTACAGGAAAATCCAACAGCTCTACAACAAAAAGACAAATAATACAATTAAGAAATGTGCAAAGGACATAAACAGACACTTCACCAAAGAAGACATTCAAGAGGCTAACAGACATATAAGGAAATGCTCGTAATCACTAGCCATTATGCAAATCAAAACCACAATGATACCATCTTACCGAGCATTACTGACATGAACCAAAAAAAACAGAAAATAACAAATGTTGGAGAGGCTGTGGGGAGACTGAAACTCTTATGCACTGCTGGTGGGAATGCAAGATTTTACAACCATTTTGGAAAATGATAATGGCGCTTCCTTAGAAAGCTAGAAACAGAAATAGCATAAGATCCGGCAATCCCACTCCTAGGACTATATCCTAGTGAAATAAAGGCCGTCACAGGAATAAACATATGCACACCCATGTTCACTGCAGCAATATTCACAATAGCAAAAACATGGGAACAACCTAGATGTCTACCAACAGATGAGTGGATGAACAAACTGTGGTTCATACACACAATGGAGTACTACGGACCGATAAAGAACAATGTTGAATCTATGAAGCATCTCGCAACATGGATGAACCTGGAGGGCATTATGCTGAGTGAAATACGTAAATCACAAAAGGAGAAATATTGTATGAGACCGCTACTATAAAAATTCATGGAAAGGTTTACACACAACAAGAAACAATCTTTGATGGCTATGAGGGAGGGGAGAGGTGGGAATGGAAAAACACTAAATAGACAATAGATAAGTGGTAACTTTGGTGAAGGGTAAGAAAGTACACATTACTGGGGAATGCAGCACAACCTGTATAAGACAAGGTCATGGAAGCTCCACAGAGGGACCGAATTACTGGGCTGAGGGGTGTGGAGACTATGGTCTCTGGGAACATGCAGCTCAGTTGGCATAACATAGTCTCTAAAGAAAATGTTTTACGTTCTACTTCGGTGAGTAGCGTCTTGGGTCTTAAAAGCCTGTGAGCGGCCATCTAAGATACTCAAGTCTCATCCCTTTGGGAGCAAGGGAGAATCAAGAAAACTGAAGACAAAACTAACATGGCCTCCACCAGACTGAATCCAGCACAGCTAGATGGTGCCTGGCTACTGCCACTGACTGCTCTGACAGGGATCACAATAGAGGGTCCTGGACAGAGATAGAAAAATATGGAGAACAAAATTCTAACTCACAAAAAAAGACCAGACTTACTGCCCTGAGATAGACTGGAGAAACCCTAAGAGAATGGCCCCCAGACAAGGTTTTAGCTCAGTAATGAAGTCACTCCCGAGGCTGACCCTTCAGCCAAAGATTAGACAGGCCCATAAAATAAAATGAGACTAAAAGGACACATCAGCCCAGGGGCAAGGACTAGAAGGCAGGAGCGGACAGGAAAGCTGGTAATAGGCAACCCAAGGTTGAGAAGGGACAGTGTTGACATGTCGTGGGGTTGTTAACCAGTTAGTACACATAAAACAATATGTGTATTAACTGTTCAAGGAGAAGCTAGTTTGTTCTATAAACCTTTGCGTAAAGTATAATAAAAAAAAAAAAGAATAAGACAGTTGAAGAAAGCAGGGTAATCTCAAGCAAAAAAATTGCAGGTAAATGAAGCTGGTCTCTATAATATATCGCTGGAGAAAAAAGGTTAGCCCTTGCATCCCTCCACTGAAATTCTCAGGAGGAAAAAAAGAAAACTATAACCATGAGAAATGTGTTAGAACTGTCAAAACTTCATGAGATCAGCTACATGCATTATAAAATGTAATTCACAATTCTTCCTGTTCTTAAAAGGTGTGAAGACTAAATTTTTCATCAAAATAGAAAATAAAGATTAGGAAAAACTGTAAGAATTGGGTTAGACAGGAAAACAATAACCAGTGTCTGGGATTAGGAAAACCTCAAGTTCTAGAATAAAAAAATCTGTTGCCGTCAAGTCGATCCTGACTCATAGCAACTCTACAGGACAGAGTAGAACTGCCCTACAGGGTTTCCAAGGAGCACCTGGTGGAATCGAACTGCTGACCTTTAGGTTAGCAGCCGCAGCTCTTAGCCACTAAGCCACCAGGGTTTCCAAGCTGTAGAATAGTGGTGCTCAAAGATGGGTTCCCAGACCAGTAGCATCAGCATCACCTGGGACCTTGTTAGGAATGCAGATACTTTGGTCTTCCTCAATCCCTAAGAAGCCCTGGTGGCTCAAAGGTTAAGTGCTGAACTACTAACTGAATGGTTGGTGGTTCAAACCCATCCGGCAGCTCTGTGGGAGAAAGCCTTGGCGAATTGTAAGATTACAGCCAAGAGAAAAAAACCCTATAAGGCAGTTCTACTCTGTCACATGGGGTCAGTATGAGTTAGAATTGACTTGATGGCACCCAACAACCCAATCCTACTGAATCGAAAACTCTGGGGATGGAGACTTCTGTGTTTTCACAAGCCCTTTAGGTGGTCCTGATGCTCACTTAAGTTTGAGAACTCCTACCTAGTTCTCAAACAATGCTGGTTCAAGACGACCAACAGCAGAATATGCCCCCTCCCCCGCCCCAAGTATAGGCATACCCACCTATGTTATTATGACTTGCTTGGCATTTACAAAACTAATCAATGTCGGAAAAGGTAAAACAGACATGAAAAAGGGTGAAGGCTATCTGGACGAAGCCTACCAGAGTTATAACCCCATAGAGCTTTTCTACTTTCTCCTTGAGTTCCTGGAAACACGAAGACAACCGTTCATGCAGTGGCTTGAGCTGCTTTGTCAGCTTCTCGCCGTGGATGCGGATCCCTTCCGTCAGCAGAGGCATCTGGAGAGAAGAGCATAAAAAGAATGAAATATGGTTTGGGAAGAGGGATGATTTAGATTTGGAGGCTGGGGAAGAGTGGGTGCTGGGGACGGACAGGTAACCTGGCAAACGGCGCTATCCAATGAGAATGTGACTTCTCAGTTTAGTGCTTGTGAACTGGACACACCTGGATTAATAATCCAGAGAATACAGCCACCAGTGACACCAGCAGGCCCAACACTGGGGAAGGGCTGATAGATGAGGCAAATCTAACCGAATCCTGGGGCATTTCCGTGGGTGAGCAGCTGACAGGTGTAAGCCTTAGCCTAATTTGATGGCTGCGTTTTCTACCACTGATACTGATGTAGTGAGAGAGAAAAATGAGGCCAACAGCTGTCAGCTGGAAACACAGGCCGGGAAACCAATTTGTGGACTTTAGTCTTGGCTCTAAGAAAGTCCCTCTCAACACTGTATGGTTTAGTTGAATGCTATTACTAGGGCTTGGCTGCTTTGCTCCCCCACCCCAAAAGAAGGATGTGATTCCATAGGATTAAAAAAAAAGGTGGGGGGGGACCCTGGAAGCGGGCTTATAGATTTAAACCCTAGAGAACATCTTGCCAGTCATGACTTATGGCTGCCCGTGGTACGCACTGGCAAGCTGTCCAGTCACACATCCTCCTTGTGATATACCTGTAATGCTATGAGTCGCTTCAGCAGCTCAACCTTCTCCTGGTCTTCAGGATGCTCCTGCAAGTACTTTTCAGTAAAAAAAGCCTAAAAACAGAACAAATGCAGGGATTCATTAGAACACATTCCTACCTATGCATTTGACCTTAAAAGGGAGGAGGAAAGCTGGGAAGGATGATAAGACAACCGTTCTACCTGATAAACCAGGAACATCTAACTTAAAATTCATTCCCTTCCTAGAATAGCCCTTATACCTGTGTGGACAATTTGAAAAGATTACTTGCTATATTCTGTGGTCTTTCTGGAATCATGAAACTCCTAACGAGTATATTCTCAACAAGCACCCTCCCCACACACACTCTTATTAATCAAGTAATCATCCACAAAGCCAAATATCATTCATTAACATAAATATTAAAATTTCCGAAGAAACGACATCTAAAGATTACTGATTAAATTAAGCATATAGATATTATAAAGGAAAGGGCACAAAATTAATAGGAACAAAATGTTAGTTTTTTAGCCCCACTTAGTGATACAGGCTGCACCCATTTTTTCACTATGTAAAGTGAGGATTAATTTCTATACTTTCTTACTAACGCCTATCCCAAAAACCTGTTTTGAGGGCAGAAATGAGATATACATACGAAAAGGACTTAAAAATATTAAATGCAGAGTGCCCTTATTATTACACATCAGTACCATGCTACCACCCCTAACATTGTTGGTAAACATTCATGGCTCTCCCTTGCCCCAATGAAGGCACTATAACAGGGGCTCCAGTAAATAAAGCCCAAACTCCAACTCCAAACACAGGTCTTACCATTTTAATGACAGAAGTGACTAAAGAAGAAAAACAAGACAGCAGCAAACATTTCCAACAGAGCCCAAAATGGGAGCTGTATTTTCTCCCTACACCTTAACCTTCATTTCTAAAAGTGCTTACAAAGAAAAACTTTTAAAGTTTCCCCTCTTTCTTTTGCTCCATTACCATGAAACTCAAAGAGTTCTTAAAGCTATGGGATATAGTTATATAAAGGATCGTCCCATTTTGCGTGGAAAACAAAGAAGGTGCAAACTCTTCACCTTGTTGGGCACAGAGTATGTAGCCCAAGTATTGCAAAATACACTTGCAAAATAGCTTACTCTAGCCAGTTTCATTTTTCAAGGGATGGTGAAATAAATGAAAAAGCAGTATTTGCTTAAATCTTTGTCTTAATTTTTCCAAAGGAGCCCTGATGGTTCCATAAAGGAACTGTGGTGGCACAGTGGTTAAGCACTTGGCTGTTAACTGAACGGTCTGTGGTTTGAACCTACCAGGTACTCCAACAGAAAAAGATATGGCAGTCTGCTTCCATGAAGTTGTACTCTGTACTACAGGGTCCTTATGAGTCAGAATCGACTTGATGCGAATGGGTTTGTTTTTTGGTTTTGGTAGCGCAATGGTTAAATACTCAGCTGCTAACCGAAAGGTCAGTGGTTCAAACCTACCAACTGCTCATCAGGAGAAAAGACCTGGAGATCTGCTCCCACAAAGATTACACCCTATGGGGCAGTTCTACTCTGCCATATATGGTCACTATGAGTCAGTAAGTATCAACTCGAAAGCATACAACAACCTTCAGATACAAGCAGTTTAAGGTTTCTAAAGTTAAAAAAAATTTTAACATATTATATGTACTTAAATTCCTAAGGCATCAGTTGGGTCAGGCAGCATCAGAGCTGTATGCTCTGAAATTCATTTTTCCAGCAGAGTCCTGCCTCAAAAGAGAAAGGGCTGAGGAATCACAGAAAACAGCTCCTGTGTTCATGCAATGAATAATGGGCTGGTTTAAAATAGGTCATCTATGCCTGGCTACCATTACTGAACATTTTGTTCAAAGATTCTGTAGAAGAATCCTGTTCCAAAAGGGGAAAATGTAGAACAAAATTTAAAATTCTCATGGAATCCAGACTTTCTAGAGCCACAGAAGCTGGATAAGCCCTCAAAACTACTGCCCTAAGATCATCTTTAAACCTTAAACCAAAAATATTCCCTGAAGTCTTCTTAAAACCAAACAATACGTTAACTAGTAAAGAATATCTGCCTTGAGCATTATGCTCTCTTAAGAAAAATCTATATGGGATCAAACCGACAACAGCAACTTTAAAGGTTAGATAGGAACCTTAGGGGACAGTGAGTTTATGTTAACGAAAGGGTGAGAATGGTTGCATAACTCAAAAAATGTAATCCATGTCGCTGAATTGTACATGTAGAAACTGTTGAATTGATTTATGTCCTGCTGTGTATATTCTCAACAACAAAAATAAATTATAAAAAAATAAAATAGGTCACCTGTATCAGGTATGTAATAATAGATTTCCCAACTGGTTGCAACAGATCATGGAGATTAATGAGTTTGACTTTTTCTTATGCTTAATATGTGTAAAGTCAAATATACTAATTTAAAGTGTAAATCAGTATTTCAAGCTAAAGGTTCTGAAATTTATTTATTTGCCTGTATATCTTTCTTATTTTTTTTTTTTTTTGGCAGGAGCATGACTTTTTGTTTCCAGTGACAAAAATTACAGTGTTAGAATAATCTGATCCAGATTTGTCTTTTCTGTCACATTATGATTGAGGCCAAGTGTTCTTGTTAGGTGCTGTTGACTTGGTTCTGACTCATAGCAACCCCCTGTACAACAGAGCGAAACACTGTCGGGTCCTGCACCATCCTCACAATTGTTATGCATGGGCCCATCGTTGCAGCCACTGTGTCAGTTCATCTCGTTGAGGGTCTTCCTCTCTGCTTCTGACCCTCCACCAAGCATGATGTCCTTCTCCAGGGACTGGTCTCTGCTGATAACATGTCCAAAGTATGTGAAAGAAAGTCTCTCCATCCTCGCTTCTTTCCTTTCTTATTTTTCAATTAGAAAACTATCACATTGGAAAACTTACATGAACCTTATATATTATTCAGATATTCGTATATATGAATCCGAGTTTAGGGGCATTCTGTACAAATTAATACTTGGGAAAAACACCAAAATTGGTATCAGATAACTTATAAGAAAAAATATACACAGAAATCATTATAGTATAAAAAGCCTTTTGTATCTTGAATCCTATTTTTTGTACTGACTTCCACTGTGACACTGGAAATTGTAACTAAAACCCAACATGTGTAAACCAGACCTTCTCTCAGGCATTTGCTGAGTCTGTCCCAGCCGCTGAGCGTGGTAACAGAGAAGAAAGTTACAGAGTTGAAGAGAAAAGAGAAGAAGAGCATTGCAGCGGCAGTCACAGTCATAGCAGTGGCAGCACGACTCATGGAAAACACGCCAAGTACACACTCTGCTCCCAGTGGACTGAGGGAGATGGGAAGGAAACCAGCATTCATGAAGTCCCAACTATGTGTCAAACACCGTATGATGTTCCTCCTGTAAGATATCTCTTCAAGCTTCAGCTTCGTTACAGATCTGAAACCTGGAGCTGAGAGTGGTGTAAGTATCTTGCCCAACAGCACAACAGTGGCCAGTGGAAAGCAGAATTGGGTCACTGCGATGAGCCACACCAAAGCCCACGTTCCTCTTAGGACATTATGTGCAAAAAGAAATAAAAGCATCAGCCCCCTGAATGCCCTCTCACCCTTCCCAGCAAACTCCTTTTCTTTCCACTCACTGTCCAGGCTTCTCCACAGGGGTTTACTTTCCAAACGTTTGTTTTATATTCAAGAAAAAGAAATAATTCAAAATTATTTAGCCCCTGAAAAGTTGTCCTAACAGTTCAAAATCCTACATCTATTAATTTTACTTAATATGTACTGAATGTATGACCTAAGTTTTAAATGGTGCTCTATTCAAACCCTATGCAATGAATTAAAATGTGGTGAGGGCTCCTTTCATGTCCCCCCCCTCCCCAGAATAACAGATACGACACTTAGTTGAACCAATTTAATCGTGGGGTCCGGCCCACCATTTGTTCATGTAGCCTATTAAAAAACCCACTGCCACTGAGCCAACTCTGACTCATAGTGACCCTGTAGGATAGAGTAGAACTGCTCCATAGGGTTTCCAAGGAGAAGCTGGTGGATTCGAGCTGCCGACCTTTTGGTTAGCAGCTGTAGTTCTTAACTGCTGCACCACTAGGGCTCTGCATAACCTAGAGCACCCATGAAGTCAGGGGTGGAGTTGTTGGAAAATAATTCTAAATAGAATGTGGCTCTGCCTTCCCCACAAATGCTGCTCTATTTCTAGAGCATCCTGAGTTCCCGGGCCTAACCACTGGCTTGCTTTTTTCTAGGGGAGAGAGGGAATGGGACAGAGAATAGTGGGTTGATCTTCTTTCAGTGACTCTTACTAGGCTGTAGCCTAACGTTGGCTGGCTTCCTGACTGTCTCTAGCAGGTGTGAGGTCGAGGACAATCTTTTCATTAATTCGACCTACTCATTAATAAAGAGGTCTGTTGTTGTTGTTAGGTGCCATAGAGTCAATTTTCAACTGATAGCGACCCCATGTGATAAAGAAGAACTGCCTCATAGGGTTTTCTAGGGTGCAATCTTTACGGGAGCAGATAGCCAGGTCATTCTCCCACAGAGCCACTGGATGGATTCGTACTGCCAACCCTTTGGTTAGCAGCCAGTGCTTAACTGTCAGAGAAGGTACAAGAAACTAATTCACCAATCACACAGTGTCACTGAGGTAGCCATGGAAACGCTCCAGGCCTGTGTGTCCTGTGGGGTTCTTGAGACCCTGCCTACCTTTTCATAGTTGGAGTATCCCCCCATGACAGCTGGGTCTACAATGCCATTGAGCAGCATGGAGAGCGGGTGCACAGAGAGCGACCGGTCCCAGGCATGCTGCTGAACACAGTTGCTGATCTTCTCGTTGGTAAGCTCCATGGTTTCTATGGCATTCTCCAAAGGGCTGATTTCCTCCTGAGAGATGGAAAGCACCAGAGAAGAAGGGTACTTCGTGAACTCCACAGCAAAGACTGGAAAAAGCTTAAGCATTCCTCTCAAACAGTATAAATTACCTACCACCTATAGGACAGTGTTTTTATTTTTATTTTTTTTATAGGACAGTTAAGCTCTGCTTGTCTTGTTCATGTTTATTTGGATGACCCATTTACTTGAACTGGTGTTGGTAAGCTGCAAAATAAGCTATTTCTTCTAGAAAGCACAATGATGACTTAAAAATTGGAACTATAGAAATTGTGAGAGGAAAAACGCGGAGCTGTAATAATGATAATTCTCTGAGTAGAGCTTCTAGAGAAAGTTTTCAGAAGATTAATGACAATGAACAGCAGGACAGCTTATCCAAAGACACAAAAACGATTAAAATATAATTTAAGTCTGGGAGGAGCTTATGGCTTTATGAGGTCTCAAGATATAAAATATTCCATGGTGCTATGGGGCACAGAGAAAGGGCACCTAACTCTGCTTGGCTGTTTCAGTGATGGCTTCCTGGAGACGCTGGTGCCTGAATTGAATCTCAATAGGAGTTGGTTAAGTTTAGAAGTGGGGAGAGGCATTCCAGGCAGATGAGATGACTCAGTGTTATGGAGGATTGAGACAGCATGAACGAGTAGATTAGTTCTTGTAGAGTCCATAGGACAAGGTAGGAGTGGTAGGAGATGAGGTGCAAAACCGAGACAATAGGCCCTGCCTGTGTGTGCTAAGAAGTGTGGGCTTTATACCCTAGACACTGGGGAGCCACTGAGAGGCTTTCACCTCAGAGTGTTATGGTCAAGTTTCCACTATAGAATTCACACTCTAAGACAGTGAGGAAAATGAAGAGAAGGCAAGACAGGAAGACCAATTTAGGAGGCTTTTTCAAGGGCATCAGCCAGACATGAATGAAGGACCAGAAACAGTGTAGTAGTAGGAGAACTAGAAACAAAGAAAACAGGCTTAATAATTATTAAGGGGGTAAAAGAGGCAGCCTTTGGGGGTGGTAAAGAAGGAGGTGTCCAGGATGACTGGTGACATAATTTGCTAAGAATAAAAGAACAGGAAAGGTTTTAGAACAGGAGAATGTGATTGACAGGAAACTCAAAAGAGGCATTTCAAAAATTGTTTTTGGACAATGGCAGGATCGTTGAGCAGAAAACACTCATTTGCTCATAAAGGAGTCATTCACTGTGAGTAACCTTTAGGGTTGGTGTTGTAACATCGGTTTTATAAAGAGTTCTATTATACAAGCATGTCCTTTATTTCCCTTTTGAAAAAATGATGTTGGCCAGAGGAGGCTAGCTAAGCTAGTGAGAATTGGAGGGGGAATTTAACAAAGGCTGTTATTATATTTGGTGACAGAAGAGATTTTTCTGAGTTCCAATTTCAAATGACTCACTGTTGAAATCTGTTTGACTTCAAACCACTTGAGAATCCCAGGAAAGGTATATGCAGTCGTATACGTGGTCCTTTCAATCCACATGGTCTGGCGTAAGGAAGGAAAATGTGAAATGTTGTTCCCAGGCAAAAGAGCAAAACTCCGTGGCTTAGTTAAATGAGATTCTATTCCCAAATGCCTCCTTAATAAATGGGACAAATACTCTCATAAAATTTAAGGATCTGGGGTGTTTAAAGCTGAAATGGATCATCTACTCAAATCCTCTCACTCTCCACAGATGGTAAACTTGAGGTCTAGGGAGGTGGGACTTGCCCAAGGCCATGTTAATAGCAGGCCCAGGAGCACAGCCAGTTGCTGGACTCTTCAGTCCAGAGCTTTCCACTGAGATGACAGGCTGCTGTCTAGGTAATAAGCACAAGGAGCCTCTGCTGCTAGGGCTGCCAGGAGTTCTGCTGCATAGGCGGGTTAGCTGTAAGGCCTCAATTTTAGATGTCAATTTTACCTTGTCTTAGTGGGTAAAAGGGGTGGACTCACAGCAAATTCATTGTCTGGATCCTTTTCTCCTTTCCGGAATGGCCGGGAATATTTGAACTGCTGCACTTCATTGGCTCTGTAGTAGCTAGGGAAGGACAAAGCAACAATGCTGTATTTCCTCTCTGTTCTGACTTCATCTTCTACAGTTTGATTTTTACCCATTAAGCTATTGTAAAACCGACATAGTCTTCACAGTGAAAAGTTTGAGGCGGTGTACGGTTTGATTTGATTTCACGTTCAAACATTCCTATATACCACAGCTCCCAACTTGGAATGGTACGTGTATTTACATCTATATGTGCAGTCTTATTGTGGAGCTTTGTATCAGTTCTATCAACCCCGCCAGCTTCTCAAGAGAAGGACTTATGTCACCGGGGACCTCACCAGCCAACGGGAAGTCAGCTACTACTCAGTGAACGCTCCCCAGTGGAAATAAGAGCTGGAGGACCAGACACCTAGAACTGAAATTCCTGATTTCCCCCAGCCTAAAAAACGAACATAAAAAATCCCTTTGAGGGGCACACCAGCCCAGGGGCAAGGACTAGAAGGCAGGAGGGGACAGGAAAACTGGTAATGGGGAACCCAAGGTCGAGAAGGGATAGTGTTGACATGTCATGGGGTTGTCATAAAACAATATGTGTACTAACTGTTTAATGAGAAGCTAGTTTGTTCTGTAAACTACAATAAAAAAGAAAAAAAAAAAAACCCTTTGAGTCACCAAGCTTTATGTCACTCAAAATGGGATAAACAATAGATCTTGCAAACTGTAACAAATTTAAGGCTTTGATAATGATGTTCTCCTAGATAAAGAGTGTGAGGGAGACAAATGTCTTAAAAAGAAACCACTTACTTCAAGATCTGCTCGGGCACTGGTTTGTCTTTGTAGCCAGGTGGCAGGCTCATGACTGGCTTCACGGTGAAGCACTGCATGTCTGAGAAGCTTGTTAAGGAAGGGACGGGGCTGGGGCCATGATGGCTTTGTAAGCAGAAAGTACCACCTGTTTCTCCTGCTTCACAGATGGAAATGGCCTGTCACCAAACATTTTTTTTATCCAAATGCTGACTGCACTGAAAATGGTGTTCCCTTACAAATTACAAAAATGGCTTATTAATTAATTCCAGGACATTTTTGACTGGACATCTAGCAAACGACCTTGTTACAGAACTGCCCCATAGGGTTTCCAAGGAGCAGCTGGTGAATTCGAACTGCTGACCTTTTGGTCAGCAGCCGAGCTCTTAACCACTGTGCCCCCGGGCTCCAACAAAAACTCTAGGAGGAAGAATTATCATCATTCCCATTTTAGAGATGAGAAAACTGAGGCACAAAGAAGTTAAGTAATATTGTCCAAAGTTACACAGTAAGTGACAGAAATGGGACTCTAATCCAGGAAGTCTGGCTCCAGAGCATTGCCAGAGTAAATTGCTCCATAGGGCTTTCAATGGCTGACTTTTCACAAGCAGTTCACCAGACGTTTCCTGGGTGACATCTCTGGGTAGACTCAAACCTCCAACCTTCGGTTAGCAGATGAGTGCTTAAATGTTTGCACCACCCAGGGACTCCACCACAGGAAAATAGACATTTATTCAACACCAGGAAGCAGGTGATTAGAAATTGCTTTGAAAATTATTTTTGGATAAGCATTCCTATAGAACTGCTAGACTCTAGAGCTCAGGCAAAAGGAATTTCATTTATCTTTGGATATCACTTGTTTATGGATCGCCATAGCTGGGCCCTGTAGTAGGTGGTAGGAATGTTATCTCCAATACGTACAACAACTCTACGAGATGAATGTTATTAGTATCCTTTCATAGATTAAAAATTCAAGGCTTAGAGAACTTAAAAGCCAAGATCACACAACTGGTGAGTGGTGAAGTCAGGCTTCAAAACCAGGTCAGCACTAAGGCCTCCTTCTCTGATATAATGATCAGATCTTAGAAATGACTTTTTTCCACCTGTACAGATGTACTGTCAATGTCTACAGCATTTAAACTAGAGTTTAAAGTACTCAGGTCTAGACATAACAGTGACTCTACCAGCATTTCTCAAAGTCAGGCCTGCTGACCACACTGGCACCAGAATTACCTGGGACTTGTTCAACGTGCAGATGTGGGTACCACCCCAGTGCTGCTGAATTAGCATCTCTGCACGTCTCCATGGGAGTTTTATGTATCACAAAATCTGATGACAACTGGGTTATGCCTTAATGGTCATAGTTCACAAAGCATTTTCACATTTAAAAAAAAAAACTTAATTTTTTTATGATTCTCACAAAAGAGCTATTATGTATTTAAAAGAAATAAACACAGCCTTTCCTTCTAGATAAGGAAACCAAGGTGTAGGGAAATGAAGCTACTTGGGCAAGGTCAGATGACTACACAGAAGATTACTGTGGCCCGGGACCAGGACTTAGCCTCTAAATCCAGGTCTTGAAGAACTCCTTCATTCCCACACAAAGCAGGCTCCCCAGTTGTTTCCTGAACCTCTATAACCCAAAACAGAAATGACCTTGGAGGATCTTTCTTCTCCAAGCTTCTACGGGGTGTTATCAGCCACTACTACTCTTCACTTTTGAGGTGCTTGTCTACTGATCTGTAGCTGTTTCTCTATAGGTATTTATCAATCCAGATCTGTAGTAACGGTTAACTTTTGCTGACTTTTTACTATGTGTGTGGCACTGTTCTAAGTGTCTTACATACATTTACTCAACGAGTCTTTACAACTCTAAACCTGTTGCTGTTGAGTTGAATTCAACTCATCGCGACCCTATAGGACAGAGTAGAACTGCCCCATAGCGTTTTCAAGGAGCAGCTAGTGAGTTCGAACTGCTGACCTTTTGGCTGGCAGCCGAGCTCTGAACCGTTGCGCCACCAGGGCTCCAACAAAAACTCTAGGAGGAACAACTATTACCATTCCCGTTTTATAAATGAGAAAATTGAGGCACAAAGAAGTTAAGTAATTTGCCCAGAGTTACACAGTAAGTAATGGAAATGGGACTCTAATCCAGGGAGTCTGGCTGAGGAGCCTTGACACAATGGCTATTTGTCTATCTACCTCTCTTAGAATACCGTTTAATTTCATAAGGTCTTTAGTTGAAGCCATGAGCATTAGTTTTCTTTTTTTAAGCATGTAATTGATATTTCAATAAATCACTACATACTACAAAAAAGAGCTACGTGTCTTTAACCAGAATCCAGAAAAGTAAGTCTATCTGCTCCTCAAGCTGCCCATATGATTATAAAACATACCCTTTCATATTCAAGATCTACTTATCATCTCTTGCCTATTAATACAGTGAAACCCTATGAGAGCCAGAATTCAACAGGAATGCCTTGTTTTTCTGGGCCTTGCAAGTTTCCTGTCTTTGGCAGGGTGCTTTCTTACCACTTTTCTATCACTCGACATTAGTGGAAAACGCAGTGAAACTGAGGAGAGCTGAAACTCAGTTGGACTACCTTGTTTTTCTGGGTCTTGCAAGTTTTTATCTCTGACGGTTCACTCTTACCATTTTTCTATTGCTCTCTATTAAGGAAAATATTTGCATTTTCCTTCTCTGCCAGGTTTCCACCTTACACAGGTTCTGGCTCTCAACGGTTTTACTGTACTTCATAACCACCAGCTAATGACATCAGAGTTCAAGGATTTAAAATAAAATGGGACACCGAGTCAGAACAGTTACATGGGTGATCTGAGGACATAGGCCGTATTTGCTTTCTGAAAAGGTACTGTGCTCCTTAGCTTCTCTGGTTTAGCTGGTGCTCTACCAGGTTCCAGACTCAGGCCATGCTTCCCCTTGGCAAGGATACACTGCTTTGGGGAGTTCTTGATGTCCTCTCCAGGGGGCGTGGTGCTGGTCATCTTCTCTGCATTGGGGAACTGGGTCAGTAACCTCAGGCTGAAGTCTTCTCGTCTCTCATACTCCTTCCCCCGGTAGATGAAGATTTTATTCTGCAGGTCAGAGGCAGAAAGTGTAACAATTAAATATGAAGAGGGAAGGGAGAACTGGAGACCTTGGTCCTGAGGAAGCCACTGTACCCCAGTCAAAGTTTAATCTACCATCAAGTCTCACTGAGTAACTCTTACATGCCGCCCAGCAACAACCATCGTATCTGATCCTTGACAAGGGCATTTGGTTTATTTGCAGAGTTAAGTCACAGACAGACAAAATACCTAGAGCAGGCTACTCAGTGGGGTCTGTGGACCACAGCCAGTCTGCAAATGGCCTGTACTGATCTGCAAGGAAATAAGAACTTTGTGCCCCAATGTAAATCAACTACATCACTGGGCATGCTGTTTAATTCACGCTGGTATTTTTTTTCATAGACTTTCTTGATGAGAGATGGCAGCACTTTGATTTACATTTGGGTACAAGCTCCTTATCGCATTATGATCCAGTTACAGTTTATGGACCGGCACTTGGAATGGCACTGCCTTCGAGGGCATGATACTAAGAACAGAATCCATATGTCTTCAGACACAGTGATACAGTAACCACATGGCACGGCACACAGGTAGCAAATAGCTTACAGCGATCCCTAGATAATCCTGAAAATCACTGTGGATGGAAACAATTTAAAAGAAAGTAACTACATTGAATACGATTTCCTCAATTCTAAAATGCAGCATTTTCTCTTTAATAAAACGATTTTTTTTTTTTAACAAATGGTGCTGAAGAAATTTCCTAGGCTGTAGGCAAGGGAGTAGTTGTCTCACAGTGGTTGTCACCTGTGCAAGTACAAATTTAGCTCTGTTTTGAAGGTATCTGCTCATCTGATCGTCACTGCAGAGTAGTTTGCACTGTTAGCCTCACATGATTCATTTTTAAGTAAAAGTTATACATACGTGGTCTTACATGCTTTTAAAAATCACTTATCCAAGAAAAATCACTGCTCCATTCATATCACAAATACTGATAAGGAGTACTGAGTTTCTGTTTAGGGTGAATAAAAACATACGAAAATGGATAGTGGTGATGGCTACACAACTTGATGAATGTAGTTAACATCACTGATGTGCAAACTTAAAAACTATTAAAATGGCAATGCTTTATTATATATATTTTACCATGATAAAGTTAAAAAAATTTTTTTTTTAACAAATAGTAGAGATATACTGGACTTGAAGATACCCTGCTCTTTTTAGTGGAGGAAAATAAAAAACAAGTAAAAAATTAGTAAACTTTGTAATTTTAAATAGTATAAGCTCTGAGAAGGCAATATACCTCTAGACACAACAACGGAGGGAGTAAAAATTGCTAGATCTTTTGGAATAGATCATAAAAATTTCCCAAGCTGGGAAAGACCTATGTGACTGATTCAGGTGTTATGAAATTCCATCACTGAGGCAGAACTGTGCTTGGCAAGGGATCAGAGTAAATAAAACGCTAATTATATGATACAGACAGTAATTGTGAAATGAATCAGAGAAGCAATCAAGTATGAACTTGGCTGGAAAGAGAAGGCTTCAAGGAAGACAGGGGACTTAAGCCTAGATGGACAAGGCGAGGTAAAGGGAAGGAGAGAGGACACCAGGTATGATAAAGGAAAGAAAGAATAAGACCCAGGGGCATAAACTACAGCGTTCAGGTAGAAGAAATAAGCTTAGGCTGGTAGGAAGGGCCAGGGTATGAAATACCTTGAAAGGCATGCATAGGTTTCAAAGGCCTGGGGAATCACCGGAGGTTATGGAGTGATGGAGAACATGACGTAAGTGCTTTAGAAGACCTAATGGGAGAATGCAGTACATGTCTACTGAAGGGACCACAGGCAGTTCTGAGTGGGAGAAGAAGTAACAGGAGCTGGTGTTTGACTGTGTGTGAATGGCAGAGGAGATTAGGGAGTCAAAGGATTCTGAGAACAGTAGCAAAGGCAATGGTGCCACTGACAGACGAGAAGACCTGGTTGGGGGTGGGAGTAAGACAATAATATAATTTTATATATTCTGAGTTTGAGGACATAGTCTATAATATGAAAGAGCATTTAGAATACATCGTTCATTAGGGTTTTATATTTTTCAGCACACTTTAACAACACATAACATCTACAATCTACAGTTTACAAAGCACTCCCACACATTATTTATTTAATTCTCAAAACAACCTGTGATGTGGCATTATTTCTCCAACTTATGGGTAAGAAAACCAAGACTTAGTGGTTATGAGATGTAGGCAAAATCACACAGCACTCAGCAGATGACTCACACCCCAATTCTTTGAACTTGAAAGTCCAGTGTTCTTGTTTTCACTGAACTACTACAGTCTTCTACTTCATATCTGTTATTTCAGGTGGTACTCATAATAGTCATATACAACAGGTAAAAAAAAAAAAAGTTGTTCTTGGGTCAATTCTGACTCATGGTGGCCCCAAGGGCTTCACAGCAGGACCGTTTTCCAAAGGGTTTTCAGTGGCTACAATTTTTCAGAAGTACATCGCCAGGTCCTTCTTCTGAGGTACCTCTGGGTGAATTCAAAACACCAATCTCTCAGATAGTAACTGAGTGCTTAACCATTGCACCACCCAGGGACTCCTATACAATAAGCTGTTGTTGTCAGGTGTTGTCTAGTGGATTCCGACTCATACAATCCCATGTGCTAGAACAGAACTGCTCCATAGGGTTTTCTAGGCTGTAATCTTTAGGGGACTGGATTGCTAGGTCTTTCTCCCATGGAGCTGGTGGGTGGGTTAGCCACCAACTTTTTACTTACCAGCTGAGCACTTAGTCACTGTGCCCCCAGGCTCCTAAATATAACAAATAGGGTAGGCATAATTATCATCTCAGCTTGATTAGGATACCCAGATTAATAGCAAAGCTAAGATAGAAACTTCTACAAGCCTCCTCACAGACCCTCTATTTTCCTTGTGTTCTCTCTCTAGGCCATCTCATATAAGTGACTCACTGATTTTTATCCCCAGCCTAGAACTCTCCTTTGAGTTCCAGACCCATATATCAAATTGCTTGCTAACATATTTTGGATTTTCCAAATTTACCTCATGCTAACCAAAAAACCAAACCCGGTGCTGTCAAGTCGATTCCGACTCATAGCGACCCTTATGTCCAAACCCAGACTTTTATAAACAACTTATAAAGATCTCAAAGGCCCTAAGTAATCTGGTCCTACTACTTCTCTGATACCCATTCTCCTACTTGGCCTCTTGTTCATCCTTCTCCATCTCACTGTCTAAGACCCCCACTGTCCTCTAGATAGCTAATGGCTTGTTCTCTCACTCTTTTTTAGATTTTTGCTCAATTGTCACTTTCTCATTGAAGTCTTTCCTGTTTGTTCTTTTTAAAATTGCTATTCTATTCCCCACCACTGCCTCTTCGTCTACCTTTCCTGATTCATTTTTCTCCATGATACTTACTGAGTATCTACATTAAATGAGGCGCTGTTCTATGCCATCTGATATACTAAATATTTTACCTTTTTTTAAAAATCATAACTAGCTACTTTATGTCTAGCCCTCCAGGATAGAATATAAGCTCCATAATTTCTAAGACATTGGTTCATTGGTTTGTTTTAAACTCTGCCTCCAGTACAATACGCATAGTTAACAGGATTTCAGTAAATACTTATTTAATGAATGGATTTAGTCTCTCCTTCATGGCGTTATCTTTTCCCAGTATGTTGTCTTACAGAATGGGGTCCGTGGCCCTCCAATTACACAGGCCAGAAACCTAGGAATCATTGCTGACACCTCTCTCTTCCTCTCCCAATTATCCAATCAAGCATCAAATGCTGTTGACTTAATCACTCTAATCTTTTCACTTCTCTCTGAAGTCACCACTGGTCCAGATTACACAGATACCTGCAGTAGTCTCTTAGTAGTCTATCTATACATGCTTCCCACCCATTCACCATACCAAAGTCAGATGATCTTCCCAACAGTTTCCCTGCTCCTCTCAGGATGCAGACAAGACAGCCCAGCTCTCTTGGTTCCAGCTGCAGTAGCCTGCTTTCATCTCTAGGCACTTGCAGTGCTCTTGTGTGCTGTTTCTTCTGCCTGGAAGATTCTTTCCTATCCTCTTTACCTCAACTCTCAGCTCACTTTTCAGACTGCAGTTGAAGCTTAAAGTTACTAGAAGTCTTTCATGACTTTTTTTTCTTTTTAAAGAAACGCAGATATAAGTTGCATACAGTAAAATTTATCCTGTTTAATGTGTATTTTTTGGAGTTTTGATGAATATAATCGTGACCGCAATCAAGACACAGAACAGTTTCATCACTGCCCAAAATTTCCCCATGCCCTTTTGTAGCCCAACCTATCCCCGACTCCCAAATAAGCACTGATGTATTTTCTGCCTTTATAGTGTTGCCTCGGCAAGAATGTCATATAAATAAAATCACAGAATATGTAGCCTTTTAAGTCTAACTTCTTTCACTCAGCATAATGCCTTTGAGATTCTTCTGTGTGGCTGTGTATATCAGGAGTTCATAGTTTAATATTTTTGAGTAGTATTCCATGGATATACCACAGTTTATTTACACTTCAGGATGTGCTTTGGAAAAATTAGCCATTGAAAACCCTATGGAGCACAGTTTCTACTGTGACACACCTGGGGTCGCCATGGGTTGGAATCAACTCGATGGTAACTGGTTTTTTTTTGTAATTTTCACCAGTTGAGGGACATTTAGGTTGTATCCAGTCTTTGCTGACTATGAATAAAGCTGCTACAAAACATTCACATACAGGTGAATTTGTGTGAACCATAGCTTTTTATTACACTTGGACAAAAACTGCCTGATTATAGACTCTTACAGTACCTAATACCTTTCTTGGTTTCAATTTTACGTTTATTTGTGTGATTACTTAATTAACATCTCCCCCATTAGGTTGCAAAATTCACGAGGGGAGGACTATGCCTCACTGTAATTAGCACTATATCTTTCTTTTTTAAAATTCTTTTCATTGTAAAATAACATCACATTATAAAAATTTTTGAGAAAAAAAAATCAGCCTTCTTTTCACTGTTACAACAAAACTACTTTTATTTTAGTGAAACTCTTCCAGTCTTGTCCTTGGGATATTTGCACTCAAACTAGCTCTGGCTGGAAATAAAATGAACAACTAAATACATCAATCCACACTTTTCCTCAGCTTGACCTGTAGCAGCAGACTAATGGAGGGGTGGTTCCGTTGTTCCCTTTTCATCCCACCTGGGAAAAGTCATTTTACTAAAGGTCTGCCAGCGGATCAGTAGTGTCCGGGGGTGTGGGGTGAGGAGAAGGGGCGAGTCTGGCAGTGCAGGAAGCAGTTTCCCTCCCAAACCTCCCACAGTGAGAACATGGGTCGGCAGCTGCTCACACACTGCTGCCCATCTGGGAATGAGATCAACACATTTCCTCTTTAAGATGACATGGCTTAATGGCTTTGTGGACCACCCTCAGATTTCTTACCCGTAGGAAGGAAGGAAAGCCCTGTCCATAGTATCCAACAGCAAAGTATTCAGGCTGAGGCCTCATTGCCTTAATGATGTTCTCATAAAACGAGGCTCTTTTTTTCTGAAAACAAAGAAAGACATTCCATTGGAAGGTTACAAGGATGCTGTTGGGGGAAAAAAAGGTCAGATTCTTTGCTGTTTCCAGTGTAACATGGAGAAAATGAAAGGTCTTTGTAAAATATCTTGTAGGCACAAGTATTATCCTTTACTTAGATCAGATGTTCTGGACCAGGGGTCCATGAATCAGCCTTGGAGAGTCCGTGAGTCCCTGAAAGCACGTGTGGAATGATGTTCACGTGTGCTCTTCTGTGTAGGGAGGCTGTGCAGAGCTGTCACCAGTTTCTCCAAGGAGGTTCAGGACCCCTAAAAGATTGGAAGTACTTCCCGAGGTTCATGGAAGGTGGCTGCCCTTAACCAAAGACACAAGGGAGAAGAAAAGACCTTTCTGATTCAAACAGGTGATTTGGATTAAAGTCACTGGTTCAGTTGCAAGTGCCCAGAGGTGGTGGTGATGTTTTGTTTTTCAGTATTTGGTACCACCTCTATCTCCAATTCTTTACAAGAGGGGTGGCTTCCCAGATATGGCTCATAGTTACAGCCAGCCTTAAGGAAAACAAGATAGGTAGCCAGTACCTTGGCGTTTGGAGGAATGCCCCTAAACCCCTCTCAAAGTCCTCTCACAATGGTTGTCATTGTTGTTAGGTGCCACTAAGTTGGTTCTGACTCATCGCAACCCTATGTACAAGAGAATGAAACACTGCCCAGTACTGCACCATCCTCACAATCATGCTTAAGCCTGTTGATACTTAAGCCACAGTGTCAATCCATCTCGTTGAGAGTCTTCTTCTTTTTCACTGACCCTCTACTTTACCAAGCATGGTGTCCTTCTCCAGGGACTGGTCTCTCCTGATAACATGTTCAAGGTAAGTGAGATGCAGTCTCGCCATTCTTGCTTCTAAGGAGCATTCTGGCTGTACTTCTTCCAAGACAGGTTTGTTTGTTCTTCTGGCAGTCCATGGTATATTCAGTATTTTTTTCCAACACCATAATTCAATGGTCTCAATTGTTCTCTGGTCTTCCTTGTTGCCTAGCTTTCACATGCATATGAGGCAATCAAAAATATGGCTTGGGTCAGGCACACGTTAGTCCTCAAGGTACTATCTTTGCTTTTTAACATTTTAAAGAGGTCTTTGCAGCAGATGTGCCCAACACAATGCATTCTCGATTTTTTGACTGCTGCTTCCATGACTGTTGATTGTGGATCCAAGTAAAATGAAATCCTTGACAACTTCACAATGGTTAGCATGTCTGTTTTACAAAGCGAAACTGGTAAAGTTCATTGTCAAAATATTTTCTTGGAAGGGAACATTTTATATTACAAACATCTCAGCTCAATTTAGTTTATGAAATTAACAAGTGAATATTTTTTCTGGTGACAGGACCTGGTATAGCACATTGGTCATTTTTTTTCAATGTCATCTGGACAAACATCTGCTCAAATAAATTATGAGTACCTGACAATGGGAGATCTGACCTTTTGTGACTTCTTTACTAAAAATTATCAAACATAATATTGTGTTTTTGCCTACCATTGGGCATTTAGCAGGTCATTTTTGTTTCGTTGTTAAATAGCTGACCTGTGCCTACAACTATGTGTAATACACAAGTTCAGGGAATGGTCCAGTGGCAACTGGGAAAAGGAAGAAGGCAAAATAAATAAATAAATCAGAATCTAGCAGAAGCATTTTACAACTTATCAAGATATCAAGATGTATATATTGGTGGCATTCTTAGAAAAAAGAACCAAGGTTCAAAGATGAGCACTTCATTCACTTAGCTGGGCCATGGGGCTATGGACGACAGATTAAGTAACTTTTGATGAATAGGAAATACCAGAGAATATCTGAAATATGGATGGTGTCAGTGGAAGGCAGAGTGAGTAAGAAGTCAGAGGAGATGGGCCAGGAAATGGGGGGACCACAGAGAAACAAAAGGTACAGAAAAGGAAGCAAGGGCTATAGAGAAGGACCCTGGAGAATACTGAGGAAAGCTTGACCCAAGTCACTATTATTCTGAGGCTCAGTATTCTACCACCCCTTTAGGGAAAGCCTATTCAACGGACTTGAATCTTTTATCAAGGATAACCTGAAAAAAACATAATAAAACTTTGGATTACACCTTTTTTTTTTTAAAGCAAGGTTTACTTTTCCATTGTAAGGAATATAGTTGGTACTAACTTGTTTAAACTTAGAAGAATATTTTCATAAGCACTAATTTTAGCAACCTTTTTAGAACCTTAACATTCCCTCTCCCTCCCTCTATATTGCCCAGACTCACCAGGAGATTGCCAAGGCCCTCGTAGTCAAACACTTTGCTCTCGTAATTCTCAGCCAACTCTTTGCTCAGTTTGATAGCCTTCTCCCACATCTTCAGAAAAAGAAAAGTAGGGTTGAAAGTGGAGAACAAAGCAGCCATTGATCTGGCTGCAAAATCCATCTGAGAGAATCGCTGGGAATGAGTAATAAGTCAGGTGGGTCGAGCTTCTGTGGATGTTCCTGGCTCGTTATATCCATGAATCAACTAAACCTTTTTTCTGACAACATAAAGCTACCACATCTGGCTGCTTTACCGGAGAACATCTTCCTGTGATTCTGTCTTCAAGAATACAGAGAACACTATGTGTTCCAAAACAAAGCAATATTGAGCTTAAAGTTAAAGCACTGAAGACAATTGAATGTGGAAGAAAAGCAGTTCCAAAGCCTAGGTCCACAGAGAACAAGAACGTCTTAATTGCAAGGAAACGAAGCTGGTGTTGGACTCTGGTTCTGGAGGGTGTGTGTGTAGGTGGGTTTTTTGGGGAGATGGAAGAGAGGTTAACCCTATTGTTATGTTTTCCATTTAGGGTATTGTTTTCTATTTCTACCTAAACTCTCTTAGGTTCACTAAGCTCTCTTAGTGAAAGAATTTTAGGAAATGCCTGATAGCATTTATGACCATGCAAGTTACAACCTAATACACATAGTTGGTGCCTGAGGCTAGTATCTCAGATTGAGCCCTCTAGTCGTTTTGGTATTTCATAAAATGTCTCTTAAACCAGTTGCCGCTAAGTCGATTCCGACTCATGGTGACCCCATTTGTATCAGAGTAGAACTGCACTCCACAGGGTTTTCAATGGCTAATTTTTCAGAAGTAGCTGACCAGGCCTTTCTTCTGAGGCACCTCTGAGTGGACTGAACCTTCTGGTTAGCAGTCAAGCACGTTAACTGTTCGTACCACTCAGGGACTCCAAAATATCTGTTACGTGGGTATTATTAAAAACGCAGCATCTGGTAATTTCCTGTTTCATTCTTGTTAATAAGGTGCTATGTTCCATTGTTACTGGTTGTTGAACGAATGTATGTGCAGTCCACATGCAATTATAAAACCTTTTTAAATTGACAATCTTTTGGAAATCATTATTTGACAATATTTCCCCTTTTGAAATTTTAGGGCCTTGATCACTAAACTTTAATAAAGGCTCTAAGATATACCATACCAAAACCATTCTCAATCAGCTGGGTGAGGTGGAGGAAGCCAGACAGCAGCATCGCTGCAGTTAAGTGAAGCAGCCCTCCTGAGTTCCCTCCTCTGCTCACCAGATGCTAAGTTACAGAAGAGACAGTCTAGCCTTTTCGCTGGAAATGCTTTCTCCAGCTGACCAGAGACCCCACAGGATCCTGGCCTAGTTGATGGGTTTATTTTACCTTCTGGGAAGGTAACACTGGCGTTTAGGTTGCTTGTTATCTACAGTCCATGGTGCCAGTCAGGTAGTGGCTTGGGTACAGGGTAGGTACCAGGTGCTAACCACAAGCTCTTGAGGATGCACGGAAGATTAAGACACCAGCTCCTGGCCTCCAGCAAGATTTAAAAGGTAAAATTATGGTGCTTGAAAGTGGGGCTCTGAGCTCCCTATTCTATTCTTCAGGCAAAGCGTCCCCAAGATAACTGATCTTTATTACCTTTCATACCTTAATTTATCTATTCATTTTCTCTCTCATCAAAAGTTCAACATTCAAACATACACAAGGGAGTTATAAAAACTGAGTCATTTCCCTCTCTCCCCAGTACAAAAACAAACAACCCAACACTCACTTTTCCTTTGTCAAAATATGCTATGATTTCTTGATATAGCTTCTCTTTAAGCTCTTGCTGGGTATAAACATAGTAACTGTCCCTCTGAAGCAAATGGGGTACGCAGGGCTTGTCAGACCACTAAAACAAAACAAAAGCAAAAAGAGATACATTAATATAATGAACATTTGGCAAAAAGAGATCAGGAAACATTTATATATATCTTTCACTCGTTCATATTTTATTTATTAAACACAAAAATCACACACACACTACCCACTCCAAAACAAGCGTCAAGCCTAATGGAGAAACATTAGAGGCATTTCCATGAAAATCAACCAAATGACTATTGTATTAAAGATATCATTAACACAATCAGACAAAAGAAATTAGAAATACAAAAATGAAAAGCAGGAGGTAAAACTCTCACCATTTGCAACTAATATGATTATATTTCTTGTTATCCAAGGGAGTTAAATGAAAATCTACTACAAACAGTAAGAGAGGTAAGTTAGTTAGAGGGATTAAAAAAAAAAACAATATATTTAGAAACGAATAGTTTTTATATACAGAGAAAAAAAATCATACGCAGATGAAAGGAAAAATAAGACCCCAACAAAAATAAATCCAAAAATTCAAAATATTTAGGAGTTAATATAATAAGGAATATGCAAGACTCATATGCAGAAAACTTTAAAACACCTTCAAGGATATAAAAGTAGGCCTGAACAAATGGAAAGCCATAACATGCTTTTGGATAAGAAAACTCTATTTTATAACATGAAAATTTTTATGAAATCAATTTTAAAATTTCATGATTCAAAAGTTCAGAAGAAAAAATGACCAAAAAAGAAAAGAACAGGTGGGAATACCTGAAAAACAAGAGTAATGAGGAATAAGTACCAAATAATAAAGCATACTATAAAAAATTAATAATTCAAACAGTGTGGTACTGGTACATAAATAGAGACCCATGCAACAGCATATAAAATGTGGAAATGGAATCCCCTTAAATACAGGAATTTAGTACATGATAAAGATGACATCTCAGGATACTGAGTAGCTATCCAGGGAAAAGTTAGATCCACACCTCATACCTTACACCGGGATAGCAGAGTTTAACTCTCTGAGCAGCTCAAGTGAAAAGGCCTCCAGTTACTGGCACTGGGGTCTCTTTCAGATCATCCAATAGTGAAATCCACAGTCGACAAGTCCTATCCCTCTCCCTCCCTCCCCCAGATACAGCAAGCTTTTTAGTGCCCCAACCTTGAATATGAATTTTGAGTGTACCACGAGTGCTTTTGGAAAGTGTTAAAGAAGAAGGCTCTTGTTTTGATTTACAAGATTTAGGACAATTTATGTGTAGAGCCATGCCGCGTAACATCTGTTGGGGCAACATCCGATCGCATACACATGCATGGTCCCGTAAGGTTATAAAAGAGTTCAGAAATCCTGATCAGAGGACAAGACGTATTGGACATAACCAGACATAGAAAACACAACAGCTTTCTGCACACAACACATGTATCTCCTGTCTCTTGTATACAAGGTGATTATGCTGCCAGGCTTATAATGGTACAGTACACCACAGTATCCTATATCCTTTGCTAAGTGTATAATATGGTGTTTGCACAACATCCAAATCACATAACGTCCTATTTCACAGAATGTATCATGGACATTAAGCGATGCATGACTGTATTACATTATTATAAAGTAAAAGTTAAATTATAAATTATATTTATAAAAACCCAAACCCACTGCAGTCTAGTCAATTCCAATTCATAGTGACTCTAGAGGACAGGGCAGAACTGCCCCACAGGGTTTCCAAGGAGCACCTGGTGGATTTGAACTGCTGACCTTTTGGTTAGTAGCTGTAGCTCTTAACCACTACGCCACCAGGGTTTCCAAATTATATAGTAATTATAAATTGATTGCCAGGGACAAGAATAGATGCAGGGAGAGCTAATAGGTAGCTATTGCAGTGATTAAGGTGAGAGATCACAGCAGCTTGGGCCAGGATTGCAGCAATGAAGACAAAAATTTATGGATAGATTAAGAACAAGTTTTGGAAACAGGGTCCGCAATTTTTGCTCATGGAGAATGTAAGGGGATAAATGAAAGAGAGGAATCAAGGATAACTCCAAGGTATTTGCCTGAGCACTGGGTAGATGGTGGTGTCATGTAGTGAAACAGAAAGAATGGGGAGGTAGGAACGGGTTTGGGGAGAGGGAGAAGTGTGGAAATAGAGGTTTCTGTTATTGACATGTTAAGTTTGAGTTGTCTAACAGATATCCAAGGATTGATGTCAAAAAAGCAGTTTATATTGAATCTAAAGTTAAAGATTGGTCAGGGCTAGAAATAATTATTTGGGATTCATACCCTACAGAAGTATTTATAGCCAAAGAACAAGATAATTTACTTAGGAAGTGGGTATAAACAGGGAAGTACTTCTATGGCACTATATTCACTTACAACTAATTTCTCTGCATTTATAAATTTTCTTACATTAACCTCTGTTGGTTTTATTTCTCAATTAGAGTGTATATACTGGAGGCACATAACTTGTGCTCTGCTTCCAAAGGATTTTTAACTACATGATAACTGACATTTTTCCAACCTTCATCTGAAAACCAGCCGTGTCTACATAGAATGTATAAAAATATTTTTGGATAAAAGGATCTCCCTTGAATAAAGATCTTCCCTGGCAAAAATTATGAAGTGTATAGGAATTAGTCCCAAAGGAATGAACAGTTGACATATGGCACACTGATCTCCATGCTGTTGAAATCAATGCCTCCGATTCACTTACCTGCAGAAGCTCAGCATGTAATAGAAGTGTGTAAGCAGCTTCCGTGTAGTTCTCACAGTCTCGATGTAAATCCCGAAGCTTGTACAAGTATCTAGCGAGAAGCATACAAAGGAGGTGTTCCAGTGCTGGGAGTTTCATCTGGCATTCAACTCACCGTACAGCCAGGCCTCGGACTGCATCATCACTTCCTATCTTTAGGATGGTGTGTTGCTTCCTGCCTCTGGGTCTTTCAGACTCCATCTAATAGTACTTACTACACTTCCTTTAAGGAAGGGTTTAAATTTATTATTATTTTTTGAGTTCATGGACCCCTTTGGGAAGCTAATGAAAGCTATGGAATCTCTGCTCAGGAAAATGAATAGAGTTTATGTACGTTTGCTTCATATTCAGGTGACTTGTGGACCCCAGGCTAAGAATCTCAATTGAGAAAAAAGAAAAAAAAAAATTTTTTTTTTTTTGAAGGCTAATTTTAATGCCTCTCTCTTGTTCAGCCTTTCCTAATTTCCTTGTCCAGAAGTCTTCTATTCTTCCCTTGAACCCCAACATGATGGTACTTGGGAGCATCCTCATATTCCCTTCTAAAGAGTTTACCCTTTTTGGGGGAAAGGAGCATATCACATACTGTTTGGTGTCTCTCAAAGCAGCAAGCATGGCGTTGGGACCGAGTGTTTATTGAGAAATAATAAAGCCATAGCATAAATAGAAACAGCAGAAATTTCCTTTTGCTTACCTTATGTATATGTCCTCTCTCTTCTTTTCTTTGTAAAAATTCTACAAAACAAAGTCACAAAATAAATCAAGGATTACTGATGGACTGTGATAAAAATGGCCACTACTACTTTTGTTTTTTTTTTGCGCTACGTTTCCAAAGAATTTATTTATTATTTCTTTTTATACCCACAAGAAAAGAAAGAAACGGGTAATAAAGAAGATAAGTTAAACAATTTTTCCAGGACATGCTTCTGAGAGCTGTGAGGGGACCCACTTAAGGCAACAGACAGCCAGTTCATGCCCAAATTTCCAGACACATCGTTTTCTGAGTGTGGAGTAAGGGATGTGGTAGCTTCTTGGCTCATATAAAGCAGAGGAGTGCATGGTCACCTAATCCTCTGAGGACTATGGTCCCGTTTAACACATGTGTAGGGAAGGCAAGATCAGAGGGTTCTACCACAGTGAGGAGTTCACCCACCAACCATCTACTCCAAAAACAAAAACAAACAAACAAAAAAACCCAAAACAACACAGCTGCCGTGGAATCAGTTCTGAGTCTTGGCCGCCCCACGTGTCAGAGCAGAACTGTGCTCCACAGGATTTCAGTGGCTGGTTTCTTGGAAGCAGATCACCAGGCCTTTCTTCTGAGGTGCCATTGGGTGGGCTCAAACCTCCAACCTGGGTAAATATTAACCATTTACCCAGGGACTCTACCTTCTATTCACGGTATAGTAATTTTGGCCCAGATTAGTTTGTGTCTAATAATTTAAGCAACAAAACGCAGCATACAAACAAAATTGAGGAACCAAGTTGAGGGTGGCCTTCAGAAAGACAGCTGAGTCAAGAGCTCAGGCTGCACTTCCAATCCCTGTTTCCCAATTTAACCTAAAGGAATGTGAATCCACATTAGAGTCAGCTGTTCCAATGAGGTTCAGCAGGACACAGAATCCATAAAGGTGACCATAAAGGGTACCTTCGTGTCTGCAGATCTGCCTAGAGCTGAGCTATGGGTCTCAGGGGCAGCCTGGCGGTACCCCGTTGCCATCCCAGGGGCTTGGCACATACCAGCAAATTGACAGTACAGCTCATGCGGTTTTCCTTGCTCTCGTCATGCATGATGATGGTTCTGTAGTCCAGCAGATTCTCCAAGAGGCTGCTAACCAGGAGAGCAAAGACTTCTCCAGAGCTGGAGAGGTATTTATGTTTCCGGCAGTGTTCTAGGAGCCTGGAAGGGTAGAAATAGAGACAGAGTCCTGTGTTCCATGCTGTCATTCTAGTACCACTGAGGAGTACTGACTAAGGTCCCAGCAGCATGTGGAACCAAACTAGATGCCACAGGATGTCATTAAACTGACACACACCCTCTTCATGTCCTACCCCCGCTCCTGTACTTATGCTATACCTCTCTGTTTACTCATGTTCTACGTTCCTTTAAGGTTTAGCTCAAGTCCCAACATCACCCATAATCCCAGCCTATAATGCCCTTCTTTGAACTTATGTTTCTGTTTTCAGTCAGTATCACAGAAATGAGAATCTTTGCTCGAAAAGTTTGTGCATGTTATCTGACCATTCCAGTCAAGTTGTAAGAGACCATATTTTTCATGTCTTTCTTCTCCCTAAAGCCTAGCATTGATGCCCAGACGAGAAGAAGCTACAATACACGTCAGCACATGTGGGTCTGCACTTCAGATGAAAGCGTTATTTTCAGATAAAAATGCACAGTCATAAATAAATGGACTGAAGCTAAACTTCTGCTCTAAATCTCTCCCTTTGGACTCATACAGGGCAAAGCTCTGCAGCTCCTTAGATTAAAACAATTAGAAGAAAACTTGGAGAAAGGGTGGAAAAATAAAAGAAAGAAATGAATTCAAAGAATTGAGTCAGACTCTAGGATTATTAATCCAAAGAATTAGCCCAGGCTCAAAAAAAAACTTTTTTTTTTTTTTTCTTGGGCATTGGAGATTTGTCTGTTCAAATTTTTCTGGAGATAGTGATCCAGGAAGAAGGAAGAAAACAAAATAGAATCTTCAAGCACGAAAAAAAAAAAAAAAAAGAGTTGTAAGATTTAAAAAATGTCTTTCTATGTATGCATAATTTCTCCATTTAATTCCTATATGAAATCATAATTGTGAAAGCTACACATTTTCTCAACTTTGGAGCTCAAATAGGCAAACCTAATGGAAGAGCATAAGAAGAGCAACAAAAGAACTTCTCATCATTAAAAACAAATTAAGAGAGCTTTCTGGTTCTTTAAGATATGAACTATTCATCGATTTGATTCAATTTCTGAGCGTTCAGCATGGCGGTTCTTTAGGGAATCTACAATGAAAAAAAAAATGCTGGGAGTGCCCGTCCTCAAGCAGTCTGGCCCACATGGAACAGGTGAACAATGAGTCTAGACAAGTCTCCAGTAGGTGACTGCTGGACGATACCATAAAAGTTCAGAGAACACAAGAAATCAACAGTCTAGAGTAGTCACGACCCTGACCTTGTGAAGAAAAATAATAATATCAACCGTACACAGTAGAGCAGCCAACATCTACTGAGGATAAACTCCGTAACAGGCACTATATTGATGCATCATCTCATTTAATTCTTACAGCAATACCAAAGTACAGATACTATTATTGTAGACCAAAAAAAAAGGAAATGTTGGAGCGGTTAAAGCACTTGCCCAAGTCAAAATCCTAGCACATGGAGAAAAGCAGATTGGAAGCTCAATCTCTCTAACTCCAACATCCAAAGTGTTTTTAACCACTCGGTTTACACTATTATTCCACATGTGCAAAGGAGAATTAAGAGGGCAAAATGGTGTTCAGTAAGTGTCTGTGGAGGTGGAGGGTGGAGATAACGTGAGCACAGAGGAAGGAATGAAATGTAGAATTTGAGGGTAGGGCAGTGAGAAGACTAAGTTGGCTGGAGATACAACTGGTTGGTTCTTCGGGATTTTTTTCAGGGCAGAAGGTCTTCTTTAAATGTAAAATGGACCTTGAAATGTCTTTTCCTTCTCCTTTAAAGTGCTGCTTCAAAGCCATAATTAGATGTTAGCACTTCTGTTGTAGTTCAGAAATCCAAACACTAGGCAAAATGCCTCTGCTCTACGCCTTCCCCCCTCTCCTCCATCTGCTCTGTTCTCTAGGGCCAGGCTTGCTCAGAAAACACGGACACTTGACTCACATCAGATAAACAAATGTCAGCAGTGGATGGTGGCAACTCTAGTAAGCCCACCAAGGACCATTTGTGGTAAGGACACCAATGATTCTGACTACTTGGTAAATGCAACAGAAGCCCTATGTTTCTTCATAACTAAATCCTGCAATCAACTTGAGATTTTTGTTTCTAAAATACTCACAGTTTTTCCAGAAGAACTTTGTATTGTTCATCTCCTCTGCCCCCTTCTACCTCTTGGTCCAGCTTCGTAATCAATTCATTCTCAAACTGAAAGCAGAGTTAGAATTTCACAGGAGAATGTGGATTCTTTGAAGCAGACCTGTTATTTCTAGATTTGCCCCAAACTCCTTAACTGTGAGCTGTTTCTAATCAATAGAGAGGAAGACCACACTTCACATCATTCATCAACAGTGTATCAAGCACCCACAGAATTTTTTTTAAGGAGTTTTATGTTACTTTGTCCTTTGCTTTACATTCGCCAAAGAAAAACTGTCCAAAACATTATTTCCATATTCTTCCTGTTGCATCTATGCATATAAAAATACCTTAATGATTCTAATTTTCCATCTTATTTTTGTTTCTTGTCTAAGTCTTGGCAATGGGATTGCTTTTGCCAAGCTTCAATCCACAAAATCTTCCTTTCAATAATAGTATGGCACTTTGCAAATGGGTAAACGGAGGTATGGAGAAGGCAAAGCAGGCAAACTGGCTCTCAAAGCTAGAGAATAACAGATTAGACCTTAACTCCTTGCATCCTTCCCTCAGCTGTGCTGCAACAGGTAGGATTTTTCCTCAGTCCTCTGCATGATTCTCTCAGCTACACTGTAGCAGATAGGATTAAAATGCATGAAATCAGCCTTTAATTACCCAGAAAGTGTTGCTTTAGAAAAGAAATGCAGAAAAATAAACAAATCTCTTCCAGGCCCTGGGTTGGAAAATCTGAGTATATTTCTAATTGTGTTACCAAATAAAATGTAAAATGAGTTCTTGGATTACCTTTTGATTTGTATTATTACTTGACTTGTATTATTCAAGCTACTGCTTCCACATGAGGAAGACTATAAATAAGAGTGAATTCTACATGCACTAATCAGATTACAGGGTCTACCGTTCCTTACCATATGGAAATCGCCATTTCCACTGAAATTGAACTCACACTGCATCATATCAAAGAAAATGGGGATTGTGGCTTTCCGGAGCTCTACTTCAGGGGTCAGAGTGACCTCCAGAATGGGACCCACCATGGATGGGATGAATTTGATTTTGTGGGGACCTGAAATGAAAGTAAATGATATTTAAAAAATAATTTCACTTTAGGTAAATTGTTACCATCTTCCTCCCACGGGGCCCATAAGAAAAGAAAAAGTTCATGTGTATACACCAGCTCAATTCAGACACCAGCGACTAGTGTATTCTGATAACATGTGGGTACCATAATAAGAAACAGTTCATTGTACATGTCCCTGTTGAGATGAGGGTGTGAAACATACAAATTAATTTTAGAAGTACTATATTTCACACCCAGGCATGTAGAAAAATAAATCCTGGGGCTATTTGAAGTGAAATAAAAAGGTATTTGTTGTGGGGTGTTTGTTACACAAGAGTTGAGGTTAGGCCTGTTCAAGGTTATACACTCACCGAGGTTATACCACATGTCCCGGATTCTAAAACCGATTTCCTTTCTCATGTCCCCATATCTAGGAAGAAGATCATAAAACCAAGAGAAAGATTTGCAGTGCAAACAAGAACACAGAATAAAATAATGAGGAGACTAAGAAAAAGCCCGTGTTCCTCTAGGTCACATTTAAGCTTGTAGACGACTCCAGATTTTGAGCCAGGGTTACTGTAAGAGATGAATAATTACCTAAACAAGTCCTGAAAGAGAATTAAGTCACAACAGAAGAGCTGGGGCTTTAACAGCAGGAAGTCCTGGTGGCATAGTGGTTAAAGTGCTCGGTTGCTAACTGAAAGGTCGGTTGCTAACTAAAAGGTCAGTGGGTTGAACCCACTAGCTGCTCTGCAGGAGAAAGATGTGGCAGTCTGCTTCCGTAAAGATTTACAGCCTTGGAAACCCTATGGAAAAGTTCTACTCTGTCCTATGGAATCAACTTGATGGCAATAGGTTTTTAATAGCCGGGGGTGGGTGTGGGAGGGGACTGTTAAATGCAAATTCCAAAAAAATAACAGAGAAAATGAGATTAACACAAACTTATTGAAGGGAGAAGAGTGAGAAACACTTCTGATTACTGTTAAGTAAAAACTAACGAGAAGGAAGCTGAATGAGGTATGATTCATATAGTAATATGACTGATTTATAACAAACATGCTGATTTGATATACTTATATTAACCAAAAAACCAAACTCACTAGCATCAAGTCCAGTCTGACTCATAGCAATCCTACAGGACAGAAAAGAACTGCCCCATAGGGTTTCGAAGGAGCGGCTGGTGGATTTGAACTGCCAGCCTTTTGGTCAGCAGCCATAGTTCTTAATCACTGCGCCACCGTGGATCTATACTGATATTAGGGTAATACATATCTAAAGGAGCCCTGGTGGTGAAGTGGTTAAAGTGTGTGGCTGCTAACAGAAAGGTATGCAATTTTTCCTGGACAGAGCTGGAGAAAAAATGTAAAACAAAGTTCAAACTCATAAAAAAGACCAGACTTACTGGTCTGACAGGGACTACAGAATCCCCAAGAGCATGACCCCCGGATTCCCTTTTAACTCAGTACTGAAGTCATTCCTGAAGTTTGCCCTTCAGCCAAAGATTAGACAGGCCCATGAGATAAACAATAATACACACAGCTCCACCATGTATACCAGACTAAATGGGCACGCCAGTCCAAGGGCAAGGACAAGAAGGCAAGGGACAGGAGAGCTGGATGAGTGGAAATGGGGAACCCATGGTGGAGAAGAGGAGAGTGTTGACATGTCATGGGGTTGACAACCAATGTCACAAAACACTATGTGTATTAATTGTTTAATGAAAAACGAATTTGCTCTGTAAATCCTCATCTAAAGTGCAATTAGAAAAAAATTTTTGGCAATTTGAACCCACCAGCCACTTTGTGGAAGAAAGATGTAGCCGTCTGCCTTCATAAAAACTATAGCCTTGGAAACCCCTGGGGCAGTTCTTCTTTGCTCTACAGGGTCGCTATGAGTCAGAATCGGGTTTGGATTTCTTTTTGGTTTTTGATATATATCTATACATGTGTGTTCCTCAAGTAGCCACACTGGAAAGTTCTACACCATGCATTTTCAATGGGGGCAATACTGCCCCCAAAGGGGCAAAAATTGGCTCGTGAGGGTGAAAAAAAGTTACTCTTTTTGTGTATTTAGCACAGATATACATACAGGACATAAACAGACATACAGTGTATCTGTGATATTAAGACTTCATGGTGGGTATGATTAGAAAAAAGTCTAGAACAGTTTCTAGGGGAGGGAGCAATAATGAAAAAGAGACAGTGAAACACACTGTTTAGACCAGTGGTTCAGGTGAAAGTGAGTCAGAATCACCTGGAATCTCTTAAAGCCTATGTATGTCTGAGGCTGCCCCACAATAGGTACCACATCAGGAACTGTGGGATTAGAAAAATGAAAATGAGGGGTGTCCGTAGATGTTGCAAATGTTCCCAGCAGACTCTAATGTGGACCTTCAACCCCTCCTATAGCCACTGCTCCACCTTATTCTGTTCATGCTACCATTGTCCGAAACAGTTTTTTCTAATTCTTTCTTTAGAAATGATTTTAGAAGTCACCTTTTAAAAGCCACATCTAAAAATTTCTTTTACCATTCCATGTTACCAAAAATACTTAACCTAATTTTATCATTAATATTAGATATGTGTAATAGACTCTCCATAAAGGATAGCTATTCCCATTATTTATTAATCCAATTGTTGATTCTACTACTAAAAATAAGAGGCATTCTGTAAAAAAATGTATTCACATTTTCATAGTATTAACTATTTTTATACTTCTCCATGTTTTGACTTTGCTTCTATGCATACATATTTTTACATGGACTGTATTCACAGTCACACTTTCCTTTGACCAAAAACAGAATTACAATTCTAATCAGTCATTTGATTTATTGGGCTTGGCATTACCTGACTTCACTTAATGGTTGTTTAAGAAAAATCAAATCCACCCTTTAAAGAAGCTATATTGCCACTTAAGATATTCTAAAGAATAAGATCCAGGCATCTATCTTAAAAAGAAATATTCCTCAACATCCACCCTCTCTTCAGAGAACTCTACAAAACAGGTTTTATTTTTATCTTTCAAAGCACAATAACTAAATCTCTTAGCCACCAATCTCAGTTTTTTTTAGAGATGAACCAAAGGCAAAGGGATGCTAATTTCCCTAGAATCCCAGATATCCCAACAAGAGAAACTGAACTAAAATTTCACAGCCTTTAAAGCATAATTTCTCAAGTTATTTCTAACTAGACAGCCTTTGTGTTTCTAGGTTCTCAATTAACTCCAAAACAGACCTGAGATGATAGCAATGAAAAGCTTCCCTAAATTTCTCATGAATTGTGCAGGTAACTCCATTTTGAATTCCAAGTGAAGAATCTGGAGGACATTTATTTGAGTTATTTTTAAGTCTTGGCTTCTCTGGTGAAGTGACTGAGAGGTAGCACCCCTGTGCCAAAGGAGTCTGCTCTGAGGAGCATGAGTGAGGAAGAGGCCACTCTGCCTGCAATTTGGATAAGCTGCCAGCAGATGGAGTGCTAGCTAAACCAAGTGTCTCTCCAGGTATCCCATTGCCATGGAGCTGACTCTGATTCATAGTGACCCTAAACCTACAGGACAGAGTAAAACTGGGTTTCTAATGTGGAGCTTCAACCCATCCTATAACCATAGGAATCTTTATGGAAAGACTGCCACATCTTTCTCCTGATGAGCTGCCCAACTTTTGGTTAGATTCAAGCTGCCCATGTTTTGGTTAGCAGCTGAGCACTTAACCACTGGGTTACCAGGGCTCCTTTCTCCAGGTATAGATTCTATAACAAGAACAGGATGACTGATGGGAAAATGAATGGGGGTGTTGAGAAAAGTGAGGAGAACTTGGGGAAATCCGAAGTCTACTAAATGATTATTTAGAAGAGCTAGCTCACTGACAACATTGGTAGTCACTGAAAAGTAATTTCTATGATGCCAATAATATTGCTTTGAATATAAACAGAAGAATCACATTTCCAAATTTTAAAGAAGTTTACCAGGACACTTACTTTTTTACGATTTTGTTGCGCTTGGCTTGAGAGAAGGTTTCAAGCTGAAGGGACTCATGGGTGAGAAATGCTACTGCCAAGTGGAAGTAATTATTCCAGAGCTGTTCAAAATTAATCGTGTGGGTGAAAATAAATGGACAATAACATTAGTAAGGGTCACACTAAAACACTGCCAAATGGTAAAAAGCCACTAGCCAGGAATTAATGAAAAACAAAATAAAACCCACAAGACTTATTTTTCTTTCTCATGTTTCAATTATTCAGTCCTGTAAGTCTATTATTAAGTTTTAATAAGAGATACTATATCTTACTATACTTGTCTTTGCTCCTGGGAGAAAGAAAAACTGCTGCCAGGAATGTACACTGGAACGATCTTTCTTTACAGTGGGTAGTAGTTTGACAATATATACCAAAAGCCCTAAAATTTTGCCAAACATTTGAACTAGTAAATACTTTTAGGACTTTATCCTAATGAAATAATTGCAGGTAATTTTAAATATTTAAAACAAAGAAGGCCATCACAGTGCCATTTAACATAACAGAAAATGGAAGCCATCTAAATGTTCCTAAGAAGAGTTTGGTTAAACGAATCATGGACAAACTATACAATGGACTGTATTCAACCATTAAAAATACTGTGAAAATATTTAATATCACTGAAAGGTCCACTGAAAAGTAAACAGTAAAGTAGGTTAATAAGTTACCAAAGAACTGAACAGTCTGATTCCCTTTTGGCAAGTGTGCATACACACTCACACACACAGCTTCTTCTATTTAAGACTCTAAACTTTAAAACTTAACACAGATAGAAACAAAGACACATGACATACAAACACAGGCACTTAACATAGCAAAAGCACATCATCAATAAAATGTACTGTGGAGCATCTAGAAATGCAGGGATGTGTGCTTCAGGAAGGAGAAAAAGCAAGAAGCTTTTCATTTGAAAATTATGAAATCCTAGGTGTTTTCCAAATGGCAACAGCTCTCTTGCTGTGCAGGAGAATCACATGCTTACCTGAAGTTCAAAGCTTGCCTGATCCATGAAGAATCTTGTGAGAACTTCAGCAAACTGATTTATTGCACGAAGAAAAACCCTGGAGGAGGAAAACACTGGATAAAGAAGGCAACTCTGTGCTCTTTGAAACATTCTCTCTTCTAGGTTAAAAACAAAACAAAATTTGGATTTGGAAGCCTAAGTTCTTTAAATTTGTAAAGATCTTAGAGAACAACAACAGTGTATAGTCTACAGAGACATTAGAGAACAACAGTATATAGTCTACAGAGACACTGGAGAACGACAGTGTACAGTCTACAGAGACATTAGACAACAACAGTGTACAGCCTACAGAGACATTAGAGAACAACAACAGTGTACAGTCTACACATGAGGAGGCTGAAGTTGAGTTTCTAGAACTGTCTAAGAGTCACTCAAGGCTGAAACACAACTGAGCTAGATAGAGGTAGAGCTAAGACTACACATCAGGCCTTCTGAAACTCAGACTACAGTTCTTGGCACTATGTTATGATGCTTCCCTTTTAAAAACTAGGGCTTCTGATGCAATTTTTCTCTTATCTATATATAGCTGGGAGGAGTTTTTCTAACCAGGTAGGACCAGGTAGAGTTAAAAATAATAATTATAATAATGATTTACTTTATTTAGCTTTTAAAAAAAAATTCTAAAACCCTTTTATTATCATATATTTTCAGTTCATTTCACTTCCATTCAACAAGTATTTGTTGTGGGCCAGTAACTGCAAGGGGAGCTACCTGTAAGTTTAACCATGACTCAACACAGAAAATTTCTCATAGAAAATTCTATGAGAAGGTTTCAAAGATTTATGGGGGATCAATGGAAGAAAAGGTGACATCCAAGTTAGAAAGGCTTCCTCCAGAAATGGCACTTGAGAAGGGCCTTAAAGGATGGTTAGAATGCTGCCAGCCAGAGATTATGGAGAGGGCACTGTAAGTGGAAGAAGTAACATGAGAGACAGCAGAGAATACGCTCAGGAACTCGGAAGAGTCCAGTTTGGTTAGAGTACGGGCTGCAGGGAAACAGAGGAAGGTGAGGCTAAAAAAGCTGGTGGGGCCAGGCTGCAGCGGCCTTGAATGCCAGGTGAAGGAGGCCATGTGGAGCCAATGAAAGATTCAGTGTACAGCTGATGTCGAAGGCGATCAAGAGGAAAGCAATGAGGAGAAAAGACTTAAGAGAATGCGTAGAGAGTCCAAGCTGACACAACTGAGTAGCCCGGGGAAATCAAGATCATCATGATCACAAACTAGGATCATTGCAATGGGAAGATGCTTACTTTACAGGTGATAGACTTGAGGCAAAGAGGTATCACTTCAAACAGGTCACACAGCTAGTTGCCTGATCCAAGTAGTGTATTCAAATACATCAGCCTGATGCCATCAGGGTTGGCCACTGGCTATCTTACCTGCTCTGAGTCATATTCATGACCATCCAATCTATGGCATAGACATTCTTTCCAATTAGATCCTTAAACATGATAAAGGTTTCCATGAGGAAGTCCTACAGAGAACAAAGGAGGAATGGTTGGAGAAGAAATGGGCTACATTTATAAACCTTTCCTCCAGCAGCTGGATAAGAAGAACCACTACATCAGGACCAGGGCTTCGAACTGGTCCCTTCCAGTTCAAATCCCTGCTGAGAATTTGCATTTCTAATAAGTTCTAAGAGTTTCCAAGGAGCACTTGGAGGATCTGAACTGCCGACCTCTTGGTTAGCGGCTGTAGCACTTAACCACTACGCCACCAGGGTCTCCCCATCAGGACAAGACTTTCTTAATCTCACAAAAATAGCTATTTTATGATAAAGATTTTAGGGATACCAAAACATTCTTACAATCGTCATCTGATTTGACTTTCACTATATCACATGATTCTATGACAAAGACAAGGACAAAAAAAATCCCCTGCATTTTATCAATGGTAAAACTGAGGCTGAGAGAAATTAATAACCAGCCTATCCTCATTGCTAGGGTGAGAAGTCGGGTGCTTTGACCCCAAGTTTAGAGCCCTTTTCTGCCCTTTGCTGCCAGATGTCTGAATGTATCTACTACTCTTAAAAATAATTTACCAACAAACTGAAAAAATGCATACTTTTAATAATGAGTTCAACTCTCCTTTACCATTGTTAGAAAATAATAATGTGCTACAAGTAAGAGTCACAATTCTTCCTGCTCTAGAACTTCATCACCTACAGCTCTAAGGAACCTAAACAGTCCCTAAAAAGAGATTTTAACGATGCATTGTGATGACTGTAATAACTAGTAACATTAACACACAGAACCCTGTGTAGGAAAATCAGCTATTCTAGCCAAAATAGGGTTGTGGGCAAAAAGTAATTCATAAATAGAATAATTAGATTAAATACCAAAGCTAAAAAAATTCTGAAAACTTTTAAATTTATAGTTAGCTAAATTTAGACAGTTTCCCCTGGGATTCTTGAAATAAAAATCCAGTCTAATTTCTCTGGCACTAAACTAAGCAGTTCAAACCTTAGGAATTGTATGGTGGGCAGTAAGAACATGGCCCTTGGGGTACAGGAGGCTTGGGCTCTATTTCTAATGGCATTCCTCTGAGACACTGGAAATGAGGGTTAGCTTCCTGCACTTTAAATGCTGAACAACCTAGGAATGGAATGATTCTGGCCAGGAAGTCTGTACTACATTTGAATCTCCCTTCTGGTTCAATGGAGTCAAACTTACCTAGCTTCAATTCTGAAATCACAGACTTCTTTCAAGAGTTCAAAAAATTTTTAATACATTGTAAGTAATTCTATCAATTTTGTTCTGTGCTTCCATTCTACTTTTTTAAATTAAAATCAACACCAATAATTCATGGTTTGTGAATCAAGGATTAAATTTAGATTCCACTTATCTGCTTCTGACACTAACTCTATAGTCAACTCTTGGTAATCTAAGTTAACTGCAAACAGTGATAGCAAAACAAAGGCAATTCACAGATAATCTCAGACCTCACTTTATGCACCACTTCCAAGGTTCATCTCCATCCAGGTCTTTGGAGTGATGTACTCAGCAGGCAGCATGACAGAGTGGACAGGATGGTCTAGTGGAGTCAAATGATGTGCCCTGCAGCTCTGTCACTGATGACTATAACCTTAGGCAAGTCGCTTAATTTCTTCAGTCCTCAGCTTCCTCATGGGGATAAGAACCCTTCTCGTTACATAATATATGTGGAAGATTCCACCACAGTTCTAGCACACAGGAGGTTTATGTAATCTTTCTTACTTACTTAAAAATGAAGCCAAACTATCAAGAGTTTGAATTTAGTACTTCTCTTGTTCTACCTGCTTTCTAAATGAAATTTTAGACAAAATCACAAATATTTTTATCTTAATTTTATTTTATACTAAACTAATAAAAGTAAAATTATTATTATAAGTAGCTAGTTTTCACAGGCATTAGCTATGTGTCAAGCACAAAGCTAGGCATTTTCCAAACACCGATTCAATCAATGCTCACATTAACCCTCCAGGTAGGTATCTTGTATTTAAGGAAAGCCAGGCTTAGTGAGGTTAAATAACTTGCCCGATATTTCATACAAGG
Organism: Elephas maximus indicus; assembly: GCF_024166365.1. Lineage (NCBI taxonomy): Eukaryota > Metazoa > Chordata > Mammalia > Proboscidea > Elephantidae > Elephas > Elephas maximus. The sequence continues at coordinate 48,385,316 of NC_064840.1, forward strand.
AAGTGGAATAGTTAGAATTCAAACCCAAGATGTGGGTGCTTCTAAAGCCTGTGCTCTTATACGCTACACCACCTGCCTGTACAGGAGAAAGCACTGCTAACTTTGGCCTCCATGTCTGCTCATCTTCTCCTCTCATCCTAACTTGCTCACATCCTGTCTCTGCAAGCACGCTGACAAGTGCTGGCTACTGCTATGGGTTCCTGTACCGTGCAGCCTGCCAGAGCAAGTCAAGATCCCAATATGTAGATGTGAAGTTAGAGGTCCTCCTTAGATTTCCAGCTTTTAAGCCACATGGTCCAACACATTATAAGGGTTCAGCATTGGACCAGGTAATAATAATAAAGAACACCTCCTTTCCAATTTCTAGTGTGTCCATCACGTGGGCCTCATGGAAAGGAGGGATGACTGGCAGGAGCTGGCTATCCTTGGGTGTACTTACCAAATACTCTCAGTAGAATATAGTCAGAAAGTAGAAAACTTAAAGCATAAAGATGATCAGAATATCCACAGATGATAGGAAGTTATTCAGGGCAAAGACTAGTGCTTCATAGTGCTCGTTTGCTATGTCCATTCCCTTCTCTGCTAGATCCAATGCCACCTCCATGATGTTTTACCAGACACAACTACATCCCTGAAGGTAAGGCTCTTAGCCTTTTACGTTGCCTTTCACTATATATTTAATACCAACCAAGAAAATAATTTTCTATTTAAAACAAAAGACAAAGAAATATTTTCAACTGAAGATAACTTACATTGTAAGGGGAGGAAGTTATATCTTGTTTTCTTTTCCAGGGAATACTGAAAATAATGGTATTAACCACATCTTGGAAGACTTTGAAATCCTCTGCTTCCTAAAATTCTTGCATGGCACGAGTAACTATTGTCCCTTAAATGAGACATTATCCTCTGCTCAAAGAAAAAAAAAAAAAAAGATCTCCCAAATGTTTCTAAAAAAAGGACTCTCTCTAAGTCCAAAAGGCTTACAGGGTTGCCTGATGACCTTTTACTGAATACTGTATTCTTCTTCAAATTCTTTTTTTAGTCACTGTGGACGGACAGCCACATAGCAGGGGAGGTTGGTGGGAAGAGCTCCTTGGACTCATTTTGTTGGGGATGTGCTTTTGCCGACTATAAGAAGGTTGTAACGACCCAGTGAAGAAAACTTACAATGATGTCTTGTCTGGTTTTGAAAGTGCTGATGTAGTGGCCGTAGTGGCTGTCATCCATTTGCTGCAGGATGGCAATCATGCAAGCAACAAAACTCCTCTGAAAGGAAAAAGAAAACGGAAGTCCAAGACTCCTGAGGCCACCGAGCGACAAAACAATATTTGGGTGCTATGTGCTTTGCTTATTCCCACCCAATTAGCTATGCAGGGACCTTTCCAAACTAGAAACATCCTGTACTCCAAAGCTCCAAAACAGATGCACTCTGCTATTTTTGCTTAAAACTACCACCTTCCATTTTTGTTCAGGAATCTGGAAGGTTTTACTCATCCCATTAACTGTTATAATTTGTGGAATCCCGTAATCAAGAGACCTTCGTTAATTCTAAGATCTCAACTAGATTATCAGTAAAGTTACAACAACTTGAGGGTTCTGAGTTTCTTGTTGAGGCAGTTATAGTATATTAGCCCATGGGAAAAGTCCAAAATATTTTGATCTGTTAAACAAATTTGAATTTGGGAGAGTGTTAGGAGGCAAAAAAGAAGTAGTAAAACTAAGTGTGAAGGAGTGGAGAAGAGAATTGGAAATGATTGTTGTTAGGTGCTAAAACACATGAATGTTACTTCTCTAACTCTACATGGGGTCATCATGAGTCAGAACTGACTCGACAGCAAGTCGTTTGGTTTTTTTGTTGTTGTTAGAATCCTTTAGCCACTTAGTCCCAGTATGTTATGTATGTGGGATTGTGGACATGGCTTGAGGAAAGGGACTGAATAACTAGATGAATAATATATTTTTTTATTTGTGAGGTTAGGAATTACTCTTATATTCAATGTACTTTTACTTATTCAATGTACTTATATTCAATGCACTTTACTCCAAAAAGACTTGAATCACAGACATAATTATCTGCCAGAGGGCAGATATCTAGAAGTACCATACTTCTGTATTCACATAGCTAGGAAAACAAGATGAATTTAAACGAATTTGGCACAAAGGAGATGAATATACAGCCATTCTTGGGATGGAGGGAATGACTTCCTGAACATAAAAACAATCAAAACTGCCCATTAACACCTCTCTCTGAACGTATGTCTGTCTTTCTGTATCAGTCAGTCTCGTTTTAAAAAGTATATTTTCCTAATTATAAAGCAAGGCAAATTTATCCCACTAAAGCTTTTCACATATATTGTCAAATTATCATATAGTTTACATTTCCGCCAGTGTCTAAGACTATTTCTTTCTCCAGGCCCTTGCCTATTCTGGGTATTGTTTTAATTAATCTTACTTTTGATTAATTAGCATTTCATTTGTTTTGAATTAAAAATTGTATGTTTACTGGCCGTTCAAAATTCCCATTTTGCTGTTTGCTCATATTCTTTACTCATTTTTCAATTACAACTATATCTTTTTCTTAGTGATTTGTAGTAGCTCTTTATATATTAAGGCTATTTGCCACTTGCCACATACATTGCAAATAATTTTTACAGTTTGGTGCTTGCCATTTAATTTGTATTTGTATGTATATATACACATACACATGTATGTATATAGTTAACATTTAGAAGTTTAAATGTTTTAACCCAGCAAAATATATTGTTTTTATCTTTTATATTTTCATTCAATTTTTTTAATTTCATGAACTCCTTTTCTCTATCCTAAGAACAGGTACACATTCCTTTATACTTCTTCTAGCTTCTTTATGATTTCGTTTTTTTTTTTTTTTAAACATTGATGTCTTTATTATATCTGAAATTTATTTTGTGGGTACAGTGCGAAATAAAAGTCAAGCAAGTTTTTCCAAGTTGTCAAATTAATTTTCCAAACAACATTTATCAAGGATCTTCACTTTTCCTACTAAAAGAGAATGTCTATATATACAAAAGTCTCCTCTTGAATTCTCTCAGGTCTGTTTTTTTGTTATAGGTACTCCATTACACGGATCCAACACTATTTTAATTATTGTAGCATTATAATGTTTTCAAATCTGGCAGGCAAGTCCTCCATTATCACTTCCATTTGGTTATTCATTTATTTGTCTCTCATATTTACTTTTATTCTCAAGTGTTCGTGACTACATTAAATGGAATTTTTCTTTTATAATCTCTAGTTACCGTTGTTATATAGAAAAGCCACTATTATTTAGTTTGAAACCAGCCAATTTAATAAACTATTAGTTTAATTAAAATTTCAGTTAACTCTCCAGTTTCCTATCTATGCCAGTCATTTCACCTAAAAATAGTGATAATTATAATTATTTTTCCTCTTTTTCAGTTTTTATACTTAGCATCTGTTTCTTGTCTTATTTACATTGGCTAGAAATTATAGAAGAATGTTAAGCAACAGTGTTGAGACTGAATATTTTGTTTTGGTTCTTCTGTTGATTACCATCATGTATTATGTTGCCTGTTGACTGTACGTTAAAAAAGGCTCCTCCTATTCTTAATTTGGAGTAAATGTTAAGTTTATCATATACCATTTTGGCATCTACGAAGAGAACCAAAGCTTTTTCCCCTTTTATTGAATTGATGTATTTTATTAGTGGACTCTAATACGTAACTGTTCTCAAATACCAGGAATAAACTGTATTATGCCATGTGTATGTTGTATTTGCATATTTCTCCTTGCTAATGTGCCTGTGTCTTTGTATATCTTTCCCTCGCTTTTCCTCCTTATGTTTATCTTTCTCACTTTATCAGTTCTCACTTTGCTTCTCTTGGTTCCTGTCACTAAATTCAGATATTTAAATATTATCTGATAGCCAATATGTATTTCCTAAACAACACAGTTATCAATCCTCCCTCTTCTATACATTCTTTAAATACACAGTAGAAATGGTCTGGCAATAGCAATTATGGCCCATTCAGTTTTTTTTTTTAATTTCACAATACTTCTAAAATACTCCAAAAGCATATTAATTTCAGCAAAGCCCACTGGCTCTTCAAACTCCTTTTTCTCTTCCTGATCTGCTAAGTTGCACTCAGTCTGTTAGTAGTCATTGAAGCAAATTATGGAAGAATTAATGAAGTGATGCTAACTAATTTTTAAAACACTCTCAGCTTCTACTTTTAGGCATTTAAGTGATGCTACTATTTTTCCCTCCTAGCTCACTCTTAGTCTCTAACAGTCAGTAGCTGAAAAGATAGATTAGTTAAGCTATGTATTTTATTTTTGCATAAGTAATTAATAGCAATATTATAAGGAACCAGAAATAAAGAGTTATTAATAGACTTCTAGTTTTCCTCACCCTTTCTGGTGGTAAACAAGTTACTATTTTTGCCAACCACCCTAATGTTCTGAAGGTAAGAGCTTTGATTTTTATTTGGGGGGTGGGGTTCCTATTTTTCCATGTACTTTATAAATGGGTCCTCATTCCCTCAGATGTTTCACTGACAGATTGATCGGGGATTACCACCCTACTAGTTGCCACTAAGTCAATTCCAACTCACGGTGTCTCCACGTGCATCAAGAACTGTGGTCCACGGAGTTTTCAACGGCTGCCTTTTCAAAAGTAGGTCGCCAGGCCTTTCTTCTGAGAAGCCTCTTAGCTAGACCTGAACCTCCAATCGTTCCGTTCGCAGCCAAGCAGTTTATCCATTTGCACTACTCAGGGACATCCAGATTCAGGATTAGCCTAGCTAAACTCTACTCCTTTAATACAACATCTGAATCTTTCCGTAATATTCTTTGCATTTGCTTGTGTCTTAATAAGACAGCAAGACAGTTTCACTTAAAGCCATTTTTGTTTATTCTTATTTGGATCAGCTCTTTCACCCATACGTGACTCCTCTCCTAAGACACATCTCAGGACTCTGCCCTGGCTGTTGCCACTGCCTGGGAAGCTCTTTCCCGAGAGCCTCCTGACACGGCTCACTCCCTCGTCTTTTCAAGTTTTGCACAGACTTTACCTTCTCAGGGAAGCCCTTCTGGATTGACAGCTTATTTAAATTTAAGGCTCCCCAACCTGGATTTCCTTGATCCTGCTCGATATTTTCTCCATAACACTTACCTTCTTTTAACACTATGCAGTTTATTATGTTACTGTTTGTGGTCCGATTCTCCTAAACCTGCTAGAACGTCAACTTCTTAAAGACAGAGGTTTTTGTCTGTTTTGTCCACTGACCTATCTCTAGTGCCTAGAAGAGTGCCTGGCTCACAGTAGTTTGTTAATACCTACTTGTTGAATACATGTATGGTTTTTACTTACCAAACAATTTGGGATAGTTATTTACCAATCTCCTCTAATTTAAGGAATGTTCTTAAATAATCATTTTAGTTTTTAATACAGCAAATAAAAGCTGGTTTATTTTAATGATGATATCACCTGGCCTCTCAACTGTTACCTCTGGTCTCAATCGTATTTTTTATCAGCATCTGTTTAGACAGATCAGATGAAAGATAAGAGGTTTTGCAACACTGGCATTTCTAAAAGCATAATGAATCACAAATTCCTTAAAAGGTTTTTTTTTCCTGGAACCAAAGAGGAGGACCCACTGGGTGGTACTGCAGGGCACCAGTCTACAAGCACGCTAAAACCTAAGCGGAAAATGATGTGAGGAGGAAAACTGAGTTTATCAGGAGTCCACTCATGGAGACTGTAGCATATAGTTGGAAACAACTTTGGTAACTTGCTTGGAGTTGGAGGATAGTTGATAAAAGGCAGTACTCTGCAGCCAGGCTGCTCAAGTCCAAACCTCAATTCTACCACCTAGTAGTTGTATAGTCTTAAGCAGTTTCTAATCCTCTTTTTGTTTTGTCATTTGAAAAATAGTATTAGGAATAGGACTGCTTCATAGGATTATTTTAAGGTTTAAATGTAAAGTGATTAAAACAGTTCTGGCACACACACACAAAAAAACAGCTACTTACTACAACTATTATTACCGTCATAGCTAGTTGTTGTAGTAATACTATCATTATATTATTCTGAGGACAGTAAGCCCAGAACAGAGCATATACACTGGCAAGTAGAACCGAACTGCTTGACGCAATATAGGAAATGCAGAATGTGGCCACCAAAATGCCTCATTCTCTACTCACAAAAGCTCAGATTTTCTTTAAATAAGATACTGAACCAGTATTTTAAAAACATTGGGTTGAATAGGTACCAAGTTACCGGCCTACCCAAGGGGTCTGCATGTTTCAGTTTGTCTCTACTTGAATATATTACAACAGGCTTTTATTTAACCTTCAGTATTTTTTTTTTTTTTATGTGTACACTCCTCAGAATGGATCTATACGCCTTTTATTTATGGGAACCTTGAACACCCTTCTCCCATCACTACCCCTACCAGCCTGCTGGATCATTTTCCCGCAACAGAAAATCAGTACCAGAATAAACATCTGTTCGTGGTTATAACCATGTGTCACCCGGTCAGGGAGGTCTTGGATCTGTCTCTGTCAAGTTCTAGACCCCGTTCTTTTCCTGAGGTAGGTATGCCTCACAGTGTACGGGCACAGATTATAAGTGGTGATGTGAGAAGCCTCAGTGAATTCAGCCTCGAGGCTCTGGCCCAAAGCAGGTGGGACCATGAGAAGCAGTGGCGACGCTGTGAGACATTGAGGAGGTACTCACGATGTGGGGAGACTGTCGGCTCATCCCAATCACAGTGCGGTTGATCCTTCTCAGCAGCCGCTCCATGATCAGCTGCACGTGCATCGTGGTGGGGCCCTGAGGGGAAAAAGGGATTGACACAGCTTCTTCCGACTTGGCTTCACTTTTCTTAAGGGAGCTTTGGATAGACACGTTTTCTTTTCAGATTTAGTTCTGGCTCTTTCCTACAAAGCAATCTCTTGTCCACAAAGGTAAAAAGGTTTCATGGGACAATATGTAATATTACAAAGGAATCAGTTGGAATAATCAGTTATAATGATTAGAAGGTGAATGTGGTGTGCAGGGGAAAGGTGCCTACCAGATAACCCAGACTGCTCAGGTCAGTGAGAGCTCACCAGGCCCACCAATTCCACAGACAGTTTTGGGGAACCTTCAGCATGAGGTACTCAGTCCTGACGCTGAGCCGATCAGTGGTGCACAGGACAGTTAGGCACACATGGCATGAAAAGGCAAAAATACAGAGTTCTTGCCACCATCCGTGCAGGAGAAAGAGAACGAGGAATCTGAGGCAAGGAGATTTAATATTCTAACCATCATGTCTGACTGTGAGCAACTGTTTGATTTCGCTGAGCTTTAGTTTTCCTAGCTGCACGAGGAAGACGATAATGGTTCCTTTGTGGGAATTAGCTGGGCTGACTACACAGCAGTACCTAATAGATGTTTATTTCTTTTTCCTTTTTTTAAAATTATGGTAGAAATATATATACCAAAATATTTCCCAATTCATGTATAATTTACATGTATAATTCAGTGACCCTGATTACGTTTATCATGTTGTGCAAACATCACCACTGTCCCTTACCAAATTATTTCACCACCATTAACAGAAACTCAGTGCCCCCTAAGCAATGACTCCCCCATTCCCTCTCACTCCTGGTAAACACTAGTAAGTTTCGATATCTATTTATTTGTCTATTTCATATAAAAATCTCACTGCTGTCTACTTGATTCCAACTCGTAGCACTCCTACAGGACAGGGCAAAACTGCCTCATGGGGTTTCCAAGACTGTAAATCTTTATGGAAGCAGACTGCCACATCTTTCTCTTGCGGAGCAGGTGGTGGGTTTGATTAGACCTTTCAGTTGGCAGCCAAGCACTTAACCACTGTGCCACCAGGGCACGGAGAATAAACTCTCAGTTATTAGAATTTTGAGTTAACTGAGGAGCTATGAGAGAATAAGGGAAGACGGTATTGAGTCTGAACATTTAAAAATGCTTTATGGTGGGGAAAAAAATACCACCACTATCAGCAACAAAAAGTATTGAACTTACTACTTTAACACAGTTCCAAAATCAGTAATTTTGAATGCCTCTGCTCATTACAAGGAACATTACTGGCAAAACAAAAAACAAGCCAATTAAATTTCCTTGCACAGCATTTAAAGACAGGCCATTTCTGAAGAGTACTTCTCTGTTCTAAGAATGTAGGCAGAGATACTGTATATTAAAAATAGGATCAATCTGTTTAATTAATAGCCTTACAGCAGTGGAAGGGACCTCAAACGTCATCTAGGGCAATACCTACATATTACTGAGGCACCAAGAGATTAAATGACTTCCCTAAAGACATAGAGGTACAAAGAGGTAGTACTGGAACTGGAAACCAAATAGTCTGGTTTCCTTTGTTTCAGATAAACTTTGGATCATATACATATGCCTTCTAGAACTCTGGAGTCCCACCTATGCCAAAGTGCCTGGTACATGGTTGCCAATTTTACAGGGCTTGGAGCTTCATTTCACTATTTTCAATAATTACTGAGTCATAAGAGGTTTTGCTTTTTTTTTTTTTTAATTGCCTTTTATGACATGATTGGTTACATTTATTTATTTGCTGCAAAGTCCTTGGTTAAGAACCAAATCTGCAATTACAACATTCCTTAGGAAAATTTATTCCATTTTATAACGTGGTTTTTAGGAATGCATTTAAGCAAAAAAGAATAATGATCTATAATTATAAATATCAAATGAACAGTGCAAATAGTAAGCAGGCTACCGGGGTTCAGACAAGGGGCGGGATAAGGAGGGGATAACTACAGAAAGCAATGGTCTTCTTACATGTTTGTGGATGAGTGTGGATTAGCAGAAATACAGAAGGGCCACTGTGAGTGATGATGGGGAGAGAGGCTCTGGTCAAACTGTAATGGACAAAGGAAGGTGAGCTAAAAAGTTACCTACTAGAAAAGGTACAAAGTATTCCTCATAACCATAATCAAAACCCATGAAAAAATTTGAAAACAGATAACAGTGACGGTTTCTCAGCATGATCAGTGCAATTAACATCCCTGAGCTGCACATGTGAAAATGCTGAAATGGCAAATGCTTTGTTATACATGTACTTAAAAACCAGTTGCCATGGAGCTGGCTCTGACTCATGGTGACCCCAAGTGCATCAGAGTAGAACTGTGCTCCGTAGGGTTTTTCAAAGGCTGCTTTTTCAGAAGCAGACTGTCAGGCCTTTCTTCCAAGGCACCTCTGGATGGACTCAAACTTCCAACCTTATGATTAGCAGCCAAGCACGTTAACTGTTTATACCATCCAGGGGCTCCATACTTATCATACACACAAAATGGAATCTGAAGATATTTCCATGCTTATCTTGGTCAGGAAAAGGGAAAAGGCAAAACCAAGAGTGATTCCCTGCTCTGTGTGACCACTGCGTCATACAGCCATTGTAGGGGTGGTAACTGTGGTTTGTGGCAAGATGCCTTTATTTCTGAGCCCTCAATTGCTCAACTGAAAACATTCTGCAAAGTCTCACTGTCTCCCAAATGGGGACTAATGGACTGTGCTATCTCTAAACCAAAAACCAAACCCGTTGCCATCGAGTGAGTCGATTCCGACTCATAGCTACCCTATAGGACAGTGTAGAAGCGCCCCATAGAGTTTCCAAGGAGCACCTGGTGGATTCAAACTGCCGACCTTTTGTTTACCAGCTGAGCTCTTAAGCAGTGCACAACCAGTGATATCTCTAGAAAATGATAAATCCAGGCAGGTTCAGCCCTATTGTCTTCTTGGGAGGCTAGGTCACAGAGAAGAGGCAAGAGAAGAAAAGACATAATTTCCACTAGACTCTGGAAGGACGGCTCAGTGTCAGGGCAAATACAGAAATGAGGACCCTCAGAAGCTCAGGCATTATCTATAATATTGTTGTCTGGCACCAGAGGTAGAAGAAGTTAGAGGTTTCTGCAAAATAAGAGGAAGAGTCCAAACAGGGTTCTAGTTCTTAAGAGTATTCGCAGGGCTCTCAACGATAGACAAACTGGGCAAGCCAGGAAAATCAGCCCATAGCAGGCCCAAGCATTAGGACCTAGACTTGCAGAGAGGGCCCTGGGAAAAAGAAGCTTCTCTATTCACCTCTGAAATGGGCACAGCCTGCATCAATACCCAGGTTCTAAAATGCCTAAGCCAAGCCCGAGCCATTCCTGTCCTCTGCAAAGGGACACATTGTGTTATGTCCTGCACCAGTGGTGATCCAACTCACCACATCCTTCCTGTCCAGGACTTCCAGGATGTTGCTCAGAAGCTGCGAGCTTGCCTCATGGTCAGGCTTACTGGAGTTGTCGTCTAGCTGGCCGCTGAGCTGGTCTATCAGCAGTGGCAGCAGCACATCTCTGCACTCTGAAAAAGAAAACGCACGCAGCTCACAGCCTGCTACGTGGTGCAGCATCGCCTGAGCTGCCCGTTCCTCTCTGCCTGCTCTCACAGCCCGAGCTCCAGAATAGGCCCCACGGGGTGGAATTCCTCCAGACCACAGAGGAGTGCACGCTTTTAGGCATGGAACTTAATTAAAAAAATAAGAAAATTACCCCAATCACAAGTAAATGTGAGGATTTAGCTAAATGCTTAAAGTATTTAACAATTCCTTTTTTTTTTTTTTTTTAGTTTTTTTAAATGCCAACTGGATACTTGAAAGCTAAGTCATATGAAACTAATAAAACCAAGCAAGTTATAAACTTTTTCAAAAACTTTTTTCACCTAATAGAGAAAATCTACTATAAAATTTGTATAAATATCAAGCTTCACTAGTATATTTCACTGCGATTTACAGAAATTCCATTCATGTCTTTGCAGACATGTGGACTACATAAAGTGTTATCTTTCAACTATGTCTTCCTTCTGGGATCTCCACCAATCTATAATATTATTATGAGTCCTAGATATTCTGGACACTAACAGAATGATTAATGGTGGCAATACTTCCTCTAATTAGAATTATCTACTGCATGGTTTCTACTGCACTCAGCTACCCTACCTTTATTATCCCATTTCTTTTCTGCATTCTGAAAGGCAGAGATTATCATAATAAAAAAAAAAAATGCTTAGTAATATTGTCTTTTCTACTTAAGAGTATTCACTAGCTCTCTGAAGGCATGAGCCCTACCTCCACTGTATCCTAGGAATGTATGGAATTTCTAAGCACAAATTCAGAGTCAGAAAATATCAGAGCCAAAAGAGACTACTGATATGATTTAGTTCAAGTCTTCCTTCCATAAAAACAAAATTTGAGACTTAGAGAAGGCCACTCACTTTGGCCAAGGTCAGCAGTGTTCTCCCATCAAAAACCCTCCCAACTTCCCCAATTTCCAAGGAGTCCTGCTGGTCTTTCCTAACCCCTGTTAATATATAAAACATGAGTTCATCTGGGACTACCTGACTTGATTACAAAAACATGTTTGCAAAAGACCCAGCTCCAAAAGAAGTCCCCACACCTAAAAACAGTTCCCACAGCTGCTCCACTCTAGCAAGTCTTGGGCTTATGGGGAAACCACATATTTGACCTCCTCCTCATCAACTTTGAGTCAGGAAACAGCAATTTAGACTTGGTGACTACGTGCTTGACTATAGTTACAAAATGACAAGTATTTTATCGGTGTAAGAGCTTTCGCCACCCCATGCCCCGCTTCCCTCCCAGCAGTGCGCCGGTAAGCTGGCTCTCCTCTCTCCTGAAAAAAGCTCTGATTTATAGTGTTGCCTAGTTCTGTGGCATAAATATTTCCACCGTGGTCAATTTCCTGCTACTTAATGTGACATCACCAAACACACGGCTGAGAAGAAATATATATAATCAGCTCTTGGGAGTCAGTACAAGCGGGTTCCGGCACACCATTACCCCAACCCTCTTGGTTTTTGAGGTTATTCAATAAATATAGCTTGAAGAAGATGAATTTATTTAAAAGGACCAGCTTTCTGCTTTTCTGTTAACTTTCTGGGGTTCCTTTTTGAAGAGAAAATTCTCCAATAAAACACTTGCTGATTATTCTAATTAAATATTAAAGGACACATAATTCTGCTCTCTTAGGAACTAGTGGGAATACCGAATTGACTTCAATTTCCCCTTAAAACCAGTTTCCCAGGAGATCCTCAAGTACCAACAAAAAACTGGCAAAGACATCATAAAAAAAAAAACAAACCACAGACATTTAAAAAAAAGTAAGTGGCTGGAGAAGAAGCAAGGCTGGAATTTCAGAAAGCACTTGTTTCTGGTGAAGTCTTACCTGACTGCCGAAAGAGATTACTCTCTACTATCTTGGTCATGCAGTTAAGTTTCTGCCGAACTAACTGGTTGTCAGGAATGCTTTGAATGAACTTGCAGAAGAGCACGCTAGAAAAGAAACCACAGTGATCAGTGTTTTCAATCTACAGTTGAAGGCATCATTAATTGCACTTCTCCCCCTCTACCTTGAGATTTGGGGGTGGGGAGGTTTACCCTGAAAACTCTCTTAAATGTTCTGAGAGTTTGTCTAGGAAGTGACAGGGAGACTGTATTCCTTGCTCACTAAAAGGCTCAGCCTTAGAGCTGATTCTGTGTAAACTGTCACAGCATATCCAAAGCCACCATCGTCTTGCAGACAGACTTACCTTAACATTAGGAATCCCCGGGAGGTGCAAATGGTTAAGAGCTTGACTACTAACTGAAAGGCTGATGGTCCAAACCCACTGAGAGGCATCTTAGAAGATAGGCTTAGGGATGTTTCCAAAAGGTCACAGCCTTGAAAACCCTACAGAGCACAGTTCTACTCTGCACACACTGAGATCACCAACGAGGTGGAATAGAATTGACGGCAAGTGGTATAGTCTGGTATACCTTAACACTCAACTTCTCCAAAACGCCTTTTCTAGCTAACTCCACCCCAACTGGTCACTGTCTGGCTTTGCATTCCTGGGGCACTTAGGTACAGTGCTTAAAGTCTGTTAAATACGTACTTTCTTTTTGTAGTTAATTTTATGCCTGCATGTCTTATTTTTCGAGATAAAGTACAAGCCTCCTTCAAGGGTAGGGTTTGTGTCTTCTTTTATATCCTCTGCAGAGCTGAGCACAATAAGGTGCTCAGTTAATGTGTTAAAAGAATCGAAACATGTGCAGTAGCCTAGCCCAGCCAGGCAGGGGAGGTGCTTCTCTGTTAAATTCAAGAAAGAAGTATTTTTGCCACTTACCTGAGCTCAACAGGGTCAAACACAAGTTTTACATCGTTAACGATGCTGGGAAGGTACTTCAAAGCTGCACCCTGTGAGAAAAACAAAGCCAGCTGTCAAGCAGGACAAACACAGAATTTACTGCCTCATCCCAGAAGAAAAGGCTGCAGTTGGATCTCAGAGCTCTGGGCACAGATGCTCTTGCAACAAAAATGAAAGCTGACATTGCTACACACATCCCTTAAAATATTTTTCCTGAAAAGGCAGGAGGAAGCACAGCTTCTTGTCTTCGCTGCAAATAGGCAATGCTCATTTGGAGTTCAATTTTTCTGTAGTTAAATTCTTCAAGTCTCCCTCACAAAGGTGCCATAAAGAGCAAAGAATGAATAATAAAGTTCAAATTGGAGTCTTTAGGAAATATACATTTTAAATTTAAAAAAGAAAACTGATGATGTTGAAGATGGTGGCAAAACTTCTAGAAATAGCTAAGGAGGTGGCTAAGAACAACAAAAACTGTTGCCTGTAACAGCATCAGGACCAGCTTGTGGAATTCAAAGAGGTCACAAGAGACACTCAAGGGGTGCCTAAAAAATACATGTTGTCTTTGGTAAGCTGACATTCGAAAATACAAATGTTCATAAAAGTTAAAATATGGATTTCTCCTTTACTTCCTATAAGTCATCTGAAAATTAACAAGCTATCCCTTCAAAGCTAGCTCAATGTTGTCCCAGAACATCCTCACCCACAGCATTCAAGACTTAGCCTCGATTCTGCCAAGCTGACCTTGATCTTAACAGCTTCCTCCAGAGGCCTGTCCATTAGCATATTGAAAGAGAGAAATAACTTTCGGATTGAGTTATTAAATTCATCTCCATCTTCGCTTTGGCCATAAAACCTTAACAGAAAAAAGAAAATTCAGTCAGATTTTCCATCTTTACAAGAAATTTTAAAATATATTCTTTGCCTAAACAATGATAGAGGCCCAATGCCCCAGTGATCACCATTTCAAATTGTACAAACAGAAGTAACAGGATGCTATAATATGGTTTCCCCCAGGTGGTGCAAATGGTTAACATACTCCACTGATAACTGAAAAGTTGGTAGTTTGAGTCCACCCAGAGGCACCTTGAAAGAAAGGCCTGGTGATCTACTTCCAAAAAATTAGCCACCGAAAACCCTTTAGAGCACAGTTCTGCTCTGACATACACGAGGTTACCATGAATTGGAATCAACTCCACAGCAACTGGCTTTTTTCTTTTTAATATAATTTATTTCATTTTTTGTTGCTGTTGTTGAGAATATACACAGCAGAGCATGCTCTAAATTTAAGTTTCTACATGTACAATTCAGGGACACTGACTACATTCCTCAAGTTGTACGACCATTCTCACCCTCCTTTTCTGTGTTATTCCTCCCTATTAATGTAAACTCATTGCTGCCTAAGTTTCAAATCCAATCTTTTGAGTTGCTGTTGTCAATTTGATCCCCCATACAGATAGTTCTTAAAAGAACACAATGCTCATGCCACACATTCTTTATTAGTTAAGCTAAGCTGCTGTTTGGTTTTAAGACTTCAGGGGCTATTTTTGGTTTAAGGTTTGAAGATTATCTCAGGGCAACAGTTTCAGGGGTTTATTGCAACTGGCTTTGTGTGTGTATGTGTATGTGTGCGTGTTGAAGATCCCTTTTTGTTTTTGATGTCTTTTTTTTTTATTGAACTTTAGATGAAGGTTTACAGAACTAGTTTCTCATCAAACAATTAGTACCCACTTTGTCGTATGACATTGGTTAACAACCATACATGTTAACACTCTCCCTTCTCAACCCTGGGTTCCCTACTACCAGCTTTCCTGTTCCCTCCTGCCTTCAAGTCCCTGCCCCAAGGCTGCTGCACCCCTTTAGTCTTGTTTTGTTCCATGGGCCTTAGGCTGAAGGGTGAACCTCAGGAGTGGCCTCATGACTGAGCTGAAAGGGTGTCCGGGGGCCATACTCTCAGGGTTTTTCCAGTATCTGTCAGGCCAGCAAGTCTGGTCTTTCTTTTTGAGTTAGAATTTTGTCCTACATTTGGAACTGGCTTTTTTAAAAAAGATGGTTTCAAGGAGAATAAGAACCAGCCAAGTAGGCTGAGAAGATTTTACCACCTGGACAAGGGCAGAGTCGTAATCTGTAAGTAAAGTCGTAACACAAGCCCTCCAATAACTGGTCGGCTATGATGGATCACTGCGTTGAGGATTCCCCTGAATCCTGTCTGAAAGGCCACAGACTTTGGTGATGCCCTCTCTCCTAATGGTCTGTGGGCATTTCCAGCAGGGAGGGGAGAACAGCTGGAAGCTGCCATGCCTGAAGCAGCAGCAGAGGCCTGCATACCCACTTTTCCTCAGCTCACTAGCAGAAGGTCCAATGAGCAAAGGACTCCCCCCAGCTAACTTCCCTGCCAACACTATACTTCCCTCATTCTGTCTTCTGGCTTCACTCCTCCTCTCCTCCCTCACTTCTCCTTTTCTGCCTCACCAAGCCCTAAACATTTGTGTTGAGGTTTCAGACAATGGGTAGAGAAGCTCCTTAAGCCAGAGAAGTCCTGAACCCAACCCAGCCTATAAATCTAGTTTGTGTTCATTTCGCCCACTGAACTCCCCATGGTATTGCTTACCGATCTCCAGAGTGCAGAGCTGCTCTACAGCAGGGGCCCCCAGGATACAAGATACCACAGTCTTCACTGATTGGTTATTTGTATTGATTACAGTATTCTGTAAGTCTACATAAGATCTGTCCATCAACTGAAAAGATGGCTCTTTCTCGTAAGCAGAAATCAAGGGGTCTTTGGCCAATTTCTCAGAGACACTGAAAGTCCCAAATTGTACCACACACATTTACATTCGATGGCAATTTCACCACCAACTAACTGGTCAAAAGTAGGGATGGTTTGAATCCTGAGTTTTATAGACACACTCAAACATATACCTATATGCATATACATATTTAAATTAGTCTCTATTTACTGATACTTTATGTGGTACCCAAGGAGTATGTACCCCACGGAGAAAGATTAGTCAGTCAGAGGGTTACTGGTAATTCTCAATTCATCCTTTTTTTAGAACTAGAAAAGAACTTTATTTGCAATTTAATCCACAAAGCATCTCAAAGTTAATATATCTAAAATACTACTCACTTCATTTTCCTGTTCCTCTCTTAGTATTCCAAGTTTCAACAAATAGTGCCACTATCCACTCAAAACCTAGACATTATCTACGGTAACGTTCATGCATTCCCCCATTGAACCATCAGTAAGTTCTATTATTTCTTCCTTCTGAATCAGCCCACTGTCTCCATCTGCATCCTGGATAGAGCCACCATATCTCATACTTCAACAAAAACAAGCCTGTTACATGGCCACCCACCTATCATTCTTAAACCAACCAACTGCCATCAAGTCAACTTTAACTCACGGTGACCCCATGTATGCAGAGTAGAACTGTGCTCCACAGGGTTTTCAAGGCTGTGACCTGTCGGAAGCAAAATGCCAGGTCTTTTTTCCAAGGCATCTCTGAGTAGGTTCAAATTGTCAACCTCTCAGTTAGTCAAGCACTTAACTGTTTCTGCCACCCGGGGAATCTGCTTCCAGGCTTAGCCGTTTACAATTAATTTTCAGCACAAGAGATACTGTCATTTAAAATGTAAGCCGTATTTTATTACTTTTCTCCTAGAAGCCCTCCAGTGGCACCCGGTCATACTTGGAATAAAATGCAACCTCCTTACTGTGGCCTGTAGGCCCTAATTCAGTTGCCATCTGCCCACCACTCTTCATTCCCCCTTTATCCCTTATGTTCTAGCCCTATTGGCTTCTCTTAATTCCTCAAACCGGCCACACTCAGTGCTCCTGTAGGGCCCTTGCATTAGCAGTTCCTGCTCCCTACACAACTCTTCCCTCAGACTATGAGGCTCCCTCCTTGTCTTTTAGTCTCAACTCAAATACCAACTCCCAGAGAGGTCTTCTCTGACCACCTCATCTCAAGCGGCCTTTCCATCATTCTACCAATCAATGCCTGTCCTCATGGCCCTCAACTACCTGAAATGATCTTATGGGTTTATTTCTTTACTATGCGTCTTATCCACCCCCATGTAAACCACGAGCACCATCACAGCTGGAACTCTGTCTTGTCCTCTGCTAGATCCCCAGCACCGAGAATAATATTTGGCACACATTTGGCAGGTATGTGCTTAAAAAAGCAGGACTAACATGTAGTGAAGTGAGGGCCCCCATAGCCTGGGGTACCAAAATGGGGCCCTGGTGCCAGAGGAAAAGACACTGGTCCCCCTGGAAAAGGAGACCCAGCAGCTTCAAAATCCTCTCGCTGGGAGTAGTCACCGCTTGATCGTTTGCCCTTCTGGCGCCAGTTACAGAACCACACTCGGACCACCTGGTGGTGGACAGAGGGGAGAGTGACATTAGATCATGATCTCCAGGAGGGTGGGCCTGGCTTTTTGCTTGGTCATTATATCTAAAGCCAACAGGGTGGTTGAAGGGCAGGAGATTGAAGGATTAAGATCAAGCTTTTATTGTCCTATTTGTGGGCAACTTATACTTTTCCCTTGGTATCTCCCTACTTACGGGACAGTGGTGATTCAGTGGTATAATTCCCATCTTTCATGTGAGAGGCTCAGGTTCGATTCCAGGCCAATGCACCTGATGCAGCCACCACCCATCTGTCAGTGGAGGCTTACCTTTTGCTACGATGCTGAACAGTGGAGCTTCCAGACTAAGGTGGACTAGGAAGAAAGGCCTGGTAATCTACTTCCAAAAAATCAGCCAGTCGAAACCCTATGGTTTACAACGGTCCAGTCCACAACTGATCATAAGGATGGTGCAGGCGCAGGTAGCATTTCAGTCTATTTTGCATGGAGTTGCCATGAGTAGGAGCAGCTGACAACAACATCTCCCCAACTGAGGTAAACTCCAGTCAGGTAATGAGCTTGGAAGGATAATTTAAGCTCTGATGACTGCAATAGAAAGGAGGGGGACCAGGTGGCATTTCAACTGCTGCCCCCAGACAAGATTCCTATCATACATGCTCTTCTTTAAGGGAGGAAAAATAACCATAAGTAACATACAGCACAGATTAAAGATTAATAGCTTTACTGAGGCACTCAGTTCAACAGAGCAACTTGCTTAATTTCGTGGGCTCACCAGTCACCCTGATCTTTTACTTTCCATAGTCATCACCGTATCTGATGTTTAAAACAATGATTCTGACTTACAGAGTCACAAGGATATTTTAAGCCCTGGAATGTTATGCAGACATCAGTGAATCATCAGTGGAAAAATATTTTTTTAATTTTATAAATTAAGCTTTACTTTCTGTGGTTTTATGATGATTTGATTCCTGGACATCAGGGTTCCCCATACAAACACATTTTAAGTAAGGGGAATGTTCCCTCAAAAGAACACTCCATGCCCCAACTATTTCAACTCATAATTAGAAAATACAACAAGCTAGCTTTTTAAAAGAAGTCTGTCTAAAGAGAAAAAAAGAGTACTGAGGCTCTGCAAAAGGATGTGCTCATAAATACTGCTTGCTTCCACTGGGGAAGTAGGAATAGTCATTTATCCAAATACATTTTTTAAGTTATTAAATTAAAAGAAACTATAAAAAAAATACATGCTTATTGTTAAAACTTTAAAAATGCAGGAAGAATAAAAAGTAAATCTTTCTTACAATCCTCTTTACCTAGACTTTTACTCCCATTAACATTTTCGCATGCAACCTATCCAGGTTTCTATATGTACTTCAAGTCTACTCATTTTTGAGATGGAGTCGTGCTGTGCTCGTGTTACGCCTTGTTTCCACCATTTAAGAATCTATTATGGTCACCTTTCCTCATTAACATACCATACATTTGAAAAGGCTGAAAGTATGTACGTTAACATTCATTTGTTTCATACCTCGTAGATGTTTTTCCATTAGATACATTTCTAGATGGGGCATTACTGGGAAAAATGATTTTTCTTTTCTCTGTTTTTTTTTTTAACCCATAGTTCCATATTTCTGTCCTGAAGAATTTGTATTCCCATAAGCATTCAAAGACTGGGTCAGTTTTTGTCCATTCTCATCAAAGGACAAAGATTTTTAATCTTTATCAAACGTACAGGTAAAACGGATGTGTGCGTATTACATTCTTTTGATAGTGTGAATATGAGTATTCTCTTTTTATTTGACTATTTGAGTTTTTTTGTTTGCAAATTATGTTTTGTCCTCTGCTGCTTAAGAATATTTATCATTCTTTTACTGATTTATAAGAGCTTTTAATCAGTAAGTCTCTTAATCTTTAATCTGTACTATATGTTGCACAGAAACCCTGGTGGCGTAGTGGTTAAGAGCTACGGCTGCTAACCAACAGGTCGGCAGTTCAAATCTACCAGGCGCTCCTTGGAATCCCTATGGGGCAGTTCTACTCTGTCCTATAGGGTCGCTAGGAGTTGGAATCAACTCAATGGCAACGGGTTTTTAATATGTTGCAAACTTTTTCATTGCTTGCCTTTAATTTTGCCTATTAGTTTTTTTTTTTACTATACAAAAGATTTTAAAACATATACACGCTCTTATCTACAAACCTTTGCTTTCTACCTTAGAAATAAATTTTAACAGTTTAGAAATCTAGCTGTTTTTGACAGATAGAGAAGGTAGCGAGGTTCCAATGTCATCAGAAAGCCACTTGCTGTATTAAATCTTGTCACTGGAACCTGAGAAGTTTCCTAAAAGCTGCACGTTTTAGCCATCTGCATCCTGAATGCAAGGGTTCCCTGACGTCACTACTGCTTTAGAATTCTGCTGATGCAAAGGGACTTCATGTGAATCTTCCTTAATAGTTCTGGAGTCCACCTCCACCTTCAGCCCTGGTGTTCTGAAATTTGGCAATTCCATGACCCAACTGTCACAGAACTGTAGACAAGCATGTGGATTAAGGGAAACCACGTGAAGAGAGAACTGACAGCATAAACATCTTATTACAGTTACCATTACCTCAAGTAGAGTACTCTAGATTGAATGATGAATCTAAACAAGTACTTTAAGGCTTTCAAAGCAGCAAAAAGCAAGTCTGTTTTGCTAGAGTCTTCTGCATTGGCCACATAAAAGTTCAGTACCTTGGAGAGTTTCCTGAAAAGAACAAGAAAGAAAAAAATACATCAGTGGGGCACAGTGGTACACTGAGCTTTGGGGTAGGCTATACTGGAAGGGAACTTGGCATAATGGGGAGTAAAAGTCATGATTCTAATGACCTCTTCCAGGATCTGCCCCAAACAGGGAAACTAACTCCTTTGCAATTTAGTTTCCTCATCTGCATTCTAGGTTTACAACTTCCTTTTGTAGGACTTAAAAAAAAAAAGGATCAAGAAATTAAAGAGCTGAAGGGATTCAAGTCACAAGGATATTTTAAGCCCTGGAATGTTATGCAGACATCCTCACGTGCTGCCTGTGGAGAAGTGGCTGTGTCTGCCTAATCTAGTTATCTTAAAAGAAGTCAGATTCCTCCACTCTGCCCAAACCCAGTGAGTTCCATAAATACCGAGCCAGATGAATCCAAGTATGGGAGAGGAGCTCGATGTGACTCACTGAAACACCCATAGTTCTGAGCATCCCACCAGATAAAACTGCTCTGGGATTTAGACTGTTCTTTGTGTCTTTCCAGAGTCTTTAGATGAGGGATGATGTTGGTCTTGTGTTAACTCAGACTTCTGAATGTACTGATTATTTTGAACTTTCCTTGTGGCCAATTTCTGAGTTTTTCCAGAGTTATCAAAACTCCAAAGGAAACTTAAAGAACTGATCAAGTCTTGCAAACAAACCCAGATTATTACTACATGAAATGTTGCATTTGGTTCAGTGTAATATGGATCCACAGGATAGAATTTCCTCACTTGCAAAGTGAGGATACTGATGAAAAGAGCGCTATCACTGGTGTATCTGCTGTTTCCCAATCCAGTGGGCATTACAGTCATCATGCTACACAGTCCCTCTTTTAAGTAGCTTATATTTTGTTTCTGGACCTTCATCCAAATATAAGTAAGTTCAGAAAGAGAACACAAGTGGCCAGTGACCTGACCTGACAGATCAGATCAGCAGCCACCCTGATAGATCAGCAGACAGCAACCAGACATGATCTGCATAAAACCAAAAAACCAAACCCGTTGCCATCAAGTTGATTCCAACTCATAGCGACCCTGTAAGACAGAGCAGAACTGCCCCGTGCAGTTTCCAAAGAGCGCCTGGTGGATATGAACTGCCGACCCTTTTGGTTAGCAGCTGTAGCTACGTTCTTGTTACTACACATCACATTGCTCTGCACAATCACTGGAATGCTGGGGGGAAGGGGGGGAAGGGGGTGGCAGGCCACTACAATGCCGTTGTGAGTTGGCACTTCAGGATGAAGTACAGACTGAACGTAAGTTACTTTCCTCAGCCTGGGGCTCATAAACCAAAGAGAGAAAGAAGGCTGCACTATGGAAAAAGTAGAGGCCACTCTTTGTTATGCACAAGAAATGAAAAATAAATTTTCTTATAAACTACAGGTAAGAGATTCTACAAAGCACTTGTGGCACAGAGTTGACAGCATGGCCTGCTGTTCTATCAGACTTAAACCTGTCTCCATCAAGTCAATTCTGACTCATAGCAACCCTACAGGACAGAGCAGAACTGCCCCACAGAGTTTCCAAGGAGCACCTGGTGAATTCAAACTGCTGACCTTTAGTTAGCAGACTTAGGTCTTAAACACTACACCACCAGGGTTCCCTATCAGACTTGGCCTTGTTTCATTCACTGTTTGATCCCCTTGGGACCTCATGCCAATCCCACTGACACCCAGTTCCTAATATCCTGAGTATGGTCGTCTGTCCTTGATTCTGCACCAGGGCTCCTGACTGGCCTGACTCCTCACCTGCATGCTCTGGACCCCTAAAAAGCCAAGGTCTTATCTTGCTGTAACTTCCCACAAGCAAGGGCCAGAACTTGACACCATTTCCAGGGTTAGAATACTTAGATGGTTCCCTCTTGCCACCAGTAAGCTTAGAACAAAGTTCTGCACACAGGGGCACATTTATTTACTCAGTTTATGTCCCTCTCATTTCTGAACGGCCCAACCCTCAGAGTACAAATCCAGCAAGCCAACAATAAGAGTTCCCTTGAATCATACTTACACATATGCCAAAGTGGCACTGAAGTGCTTGTAAATATAGGTTTCAAGTACAGGATTAAAATGCTGGAACTTGATGTCTCCTATCAGTGAAATAATAAATACCTGCAAAGGCGAAAAACAGAAATAGCACACTGTACAACCCCAGACATTCTGTCAAAGAGCTGCATTCTATCATTGTGGTGCTTTCTTCTCCTTCTTAATCATTTTTATAGCGTCCCCACTTTAGTGTTTCAGAGCCAAAGTCAAGTCTTGGGGTTTATGTTTATTTAGCATGAAAAGAGAGACGGTTGTATATCAGGCACAATGAAGAAACCAGGAAAAGCCAGCATTCCTAGCCTCAGCTTATCGTCTCAAAGAAAAGGTGATCAGAACATAAGTAATGTAAGCCAGGTAAGAAGATGGGAAAGGAGGAAGGAGCTCTTCATAAGAATTCCTAAGGATGCAGCTCTTTAAATATCATATAACATTTTTCTTCCAAAAACGTTAGTGCCCCTAGTATCCAAACTCCACCAGAGTTTTGCCTCCCAAATTTCCTCCACAAATATTAACCCTCGCTGGCACCTGCTGCGTAATCTAAAGATAACCGTACTGCATTGTCTTATGGCAGATTGTGCGAAGGGAGGGGCACACAGGACTTCCACTTTCATCCAATGCTAGCAGCTCTGTGCTGCATAAATTTGTCTCCAGGCCTTGTTCATTGGACTCCATACCCTTAGTCTCTTGTTCCCAAAAGCCTGACAAGGTTTGATCTCATATAGGGGCATTTCCTCTCTGTCTTATATCCATAGCTCTAATGCCTTCACCACTTCTTGAATTTACCAGTTTCTCCAAGTTGGTGAATGACCTAAAGGTGCAATTTACCTTCCTTCTCAGCTGCAATAGTCAGGTAAAATTCTGTACTGTACTTTAACCCCAACAATGAGAAAAGGATGCTTGCCAATGTTGGTTTGTGTGTGTCTACTTCCGTCCTTTCATTGCCAGTTCTGGCCTTCCCAGAGTATGATATCACCTACACTTGTTTTGATTTCAGTTCTTAGAATGGGTTGTACCTTTAACTACTTTATGTGAAAAACTCTCTGCTCTGTTGTATGTTGTACTTAGAGGGGCCCAGATTCATCTGACTTGTAAATTCAGTATGCATAAACACATACAACAATCTTCTTTGTTAATTATTGCTACCTGCTAGATCACACCTAGATGGTTATAAAATGTGTTACAGTGGCTCCTGATTTATACTGTAATAAAACTACCATTTTCCCTGACGAGAAAGAGGAAGCATATCAAAAACTGGTCTACAATGGAACAGAATTGAGGATCCAGACATAAATCCATCCACGTATGAGCGGTTGATATTTGACAAAAGCCCCAAAACAGTTAAATGGGGAAAAGACACTCTTTTTAACAAATGGTGCTGGCATAACTGGATATCCATCTGCAAAACAATGAAACAAGACCCATACCTCGCTCCATGCACAAAAACTAACTCAAAATGGATCAAAGACCTAAATATAGAATCTAAAACAATAAAGATCATGGAAGAAAAAATAGGGACAACGTTGGGAGCCCGAATACATGGCATAAACAGTATAAAAAACATTATAAAGAATGCAGAAGAAAACCTAGATAATTAGGAGCTCCTAAAAATCAAACACCTACGCTCATCCAAAGACTTCACCAAAAGAGTAAAAAGACTACCCACAGACTGGGAAAAAGTTTTTAGCTATGACATTTCTTATCAGTGCCTGATCTCTAAAATCTACATGATACTGCAAAAACTCAACTGCAAAAGGACAAATAACCCAATTAAAAAATGGGCAAAAGATATGAACAGACACTTCACTAAAGAAGACATTCAGGTAGCTAACAGATATATGAGGAAATGTTCACAATCATTAGCCATTAGAGAAATGCAGATCAAAACTACAATGAGATTTCATCTCACTCCAACAAGGCTGGCATTAATCCAAAAAACACAAAAGAATAAATGCTGGAGAGGCTGTGGAGAGACTGGAACACTTCTACACTGCTGGTGGGAATGTCAAATGGCACAACCACTTTGGAAATCGATTTGGCGCTTCCTGGTTTTAAAAAGCTAGAAATAGAACTACCATACGATCCAGCAATCCCACTCCTTGGAATATATCCTAGAGAAATAAGAGCCTTTACATGAACAGTTACATGCACACCCATATTTATTGCAGCACTGTTTACAATAGCAAAAAGATGGAAGCAACCAAGGTGCCCATCAACAGATGAATGGATAAATAAATTATGGTATATTCACACAATGGAATACTACGTATTGATAAAGAACAGTGAGGAATCTGTGAAACATTTCATAACATGGAGGAACCTGGAAGGCATTATACTGAGTGAAACGAGTCAGTTGCAAAAGGGCAAATATTGTATAAGACCACTATTATAAGAACTTGAGAAATAGTTTAAACTGAGAAGAAAACATTCTTTTGTGGTTATGAGAGTGGGGAGGGAGGGAGGGTGGGAGAGGGGCACTCACTAATCAGATAGTAGGTAAGAACTACTTTAGATGAAGGGAAAGACGACAGGGGAGGTCAGCACAATTGGACTAAACCAAAAGCAAAGAAGTTCCCTGAATGAACTGAATGCTTCGAAGGCCAGCATAGCAGGGGCAGGGGTCTGGGGACCATGGTTTCAGGGGACATCTAAGGTAATTGGCACAATAAAATCTATTAAGAAAACATTCTGCATCCCACTTTGAAGAGTGGTGTCTGGGGTCTTAAAAGCCAGCAAGCAGCCATCTAAGATGCATCAATTGATCTCAACCCACCTGGATCAAAGGAGAATGAAGAACACCAGGGACACAAGGTGATTATGAGCCCAAGAGACAGAAAGGACCACATGAACCAGAGACTACATCATCCTGACACCAGAAGAACTAGATGGTGCCCGGCTACAACCAATGACTGCCCTGACAGGGAACACAACAGAGAACCCCTGAGGGAGCAGGAGAGCAGTGGGATGCAGACCCCCAATTCTCATAAGACCAGACTTAATGGTCTGACTGAGGCTAGAAGGACCTTGGTGGTCATGGCCCCCAGACCTTCTGTTGGCCCAGGACAGGAATCATTCCCAAAGCTAACTCTTCAGACATGGATTGGACTGGACAATGGGTTGGAGAGGGATGCTGGTAAGGAGTGAGCTTCTTGGATCAGGTGGACACTTGAGACTATGTTGGCATCTACTGCCTGGAGGGGAGATGAAAGGGTGGAGGGGGTTAGAAGCTGGCGAAATGGATACGAAAAGAGAGAGTGGAGGGAGAGAGCCGGCTGTCTTATTAGGGGGAGAGTAATTGGGAGTGTGTAGCAAGGTGTATATGGGTTTTTGTGTGAGAGACTGACTTGATTTGTAAACTTTCACTTAAAGCACAATAAAAATTATAAAAAAAAGAAAAACTCGTCTAACAGGAAACGAAGAGATAAAGACCTTGAATATAAGTCAATTGTTTCAAATTTTACTTCTTTAAATTTAGCCTAAAGAAATAATCAGAGAGATGTATGCAAATATTTATGCAGAAGGATACCCATCACAATTATTTATACAGTAAAACCTGCAAAAACTGGAACCTGTGTAAGGCGGAAACCTGTCAGAGAGGGAAAATTCAAATATTTTTCACTAATAGAGGGTGACACAAAAGTGCTAAGACTGCACCCTGACAAAGGCGGAAAACTTTCCAGACTTGGAAAAATAAGGCAATCCTGTTGAGTTCTGGCTCCCACAGGTTTCAGTGTGATAGTGAAAACAAGGAAAATGACACAGTTGCAAGAATAAACACTATCCAATATGTTTAACTGCTTACCAGTGCATCAAACACAAGAGAGTCATAAGTTTCATTTTCGGACATTTCCATCATTATGTTAAAAAGTGCGTCTAGTGTATCTTGCAAAAACTGAAGAGAGTAAAAAAAAAAAAAACAAAAATAAACAGGTTATTTTAGTGTTTTCAGTTCAGCTCCACTCTGCAGAAATTCTGGGATAATAAGGATTTAATATTATAGTTTTAAAAATAGCATTTTCTTAAAAATTAGCACATGTGCTTACCATTGTACATAAAAGTTTCACATTTCTAATAATTATTTTAATTAAAATGTTATACTACAGAT
Organism: Elephas maximus indicus; assembly: GCF_024166365.1. Classification (NCBI taxonomy): domain Eukaryota; kingdom Metazoa; phylum Chordata; class Mammalia; order Proboscidea; family Elephantidae; genus Elephas; species Elephas maximus. The sequence goes on from NC_064840.1 coordinate 48,411,835, forward strand.
AGAGCAATCCTAGTTCTAACGATGAATCTACAAACAAACCTTAACAATTTCTCCTCCATCCACCTCCATCAGCTTCTTTAGGTTGTGTTCAATGTTCTGGGAGTTGGAACGCCAATTTAACAAGCCTAACAGGTCAACTGGGAAGAACAAGCACAAACCATACATGTTAGACACCGACTGAAAGGAGCAAACCAGACCATTTCAGGATACAGCTACAGAACTCTCTAGAAAAGGTAATTGTTTAATAGTAGCTCATTCGAGAAGTACATTATATTTTCTTTTAATTCTCTGTCTCCTAAGTCAGAGAAACTCTTGAGGTCCCTCTTTCATTCTTCAAAGTGAAAAATTATTAACCATGAATGTACAAGAGCATTAAATGATAATCTGACTAGAACTTACATTTCTCAAATACTGATATCACCGTCATAAAGATTAAACCTAAAAGGCACTTTCTTCTTCCTGTCCCTCCCCTCTGCCTCCTGGGGATGAGAACACAGAGAGCAAAGCTTGTCCATGTTTATATATAACCCTCCTACCTTTTATTTGCTGGATTGTTTAACTTGTCCTTTACCACTGTGTATGAGATACATACACATACACATTAATTCATTTAAACATTACAAGCATACCGTAGATTTTTATCCCTTTTTAATTTTTGTAAATGAGAAAACTGAGGCTTTATAAAATTAAATTACTTGCCTAAGATCACACAACTACTAGTGAATGGTAGAAATGGAATTTAATTTTATACTTACATGATTCCAAAAGCCATGTTTTACTACTCTATCTTATTGCCTCTCCAGGGTTCTTTGACGAAATAAACAGACAAGCAAATCTAACTGGTTGCTATTCCAGAGAAAAGCAGAGAAGATTCATAGCCCTTAGAGTAAGCCTGGCACAAAAATTTTGAGGTATTTTGGGATTTAAAACACAGAATCTTGAATCTTTAAGTCGCTTACACCTTTAATAAATGTTGAACTACTGGAACTGTCACAGGGAAACACAGCAGGGGTCAGGACAATTACTATTTTGTATTTTTGTTTAGTACCTCAAACTACTATTACTATTAACAGAGCATTATTTAGTACTCAACAGCAATCAGCAACAACAGTTAGTAAAAGTAGTAAAACTTATTAATACATTTTGGAAAATCTATATCTACAGGTATATAGATACATACGACCCCGAGTGGTACAAACAGTTAACATGCTTGGCTGCTAACAAAAAGACTGGAGGTTCAATTCCACCCAGAGGTGCCTAAGGACAAAGGCCTTGTGATCTACTTCCCAAAGTCAGCCATTGAAAACCCATGGATAACGACACTACCGTGACACATATGAGGTCACCACGAGTCAGGATGGACTGGATGGCGTGTATGTATCTATAAATATATACATATACACATATATATGGATACAATACATATATAGTTGCAAATGTGTATTGTTTATTAGAATAGCCAATTTGCTTCATGGGTGTGGCTGTTTTATTGGCTTCTAAATTATATTTTCAGTTCCTGGGAAGCCTCCAAAACCCAGTACTTAGTGACTCCTCGTTGTCTATAAAGTTTAATTACCTCATGCAGTAAGGCCCTGCCTACAGCCCCTCACGCCAGCCCCATCTCCCACAGTTTTCTTACTCCTCAGCAGTTGAACAGAACAACTCACTACTCCCCAAACTATGACATGCTCTGAAGTGTCTCCATGTCTTTGCATAAGTCCTTCCCTTTGTCTGAAATGCCCAGAAATACTATGCATTTGGGGAGCTCCTACTTGTATCTGAAGATCCATTTCAAACTTTCTCTGGGAAGTCTTACCCAATCCTTCTCCCCTGCCTGTACCCTTCACCCCAATAATTTTTAGGGGTGTATGTATCTCTATTATAGCACATAATAGAGGCACGTTTGCTGTCTCCTTGGCTATTCCCATTGATTTGAGCCACCTGAGCGCAGGAACCATGTAGAATTCAATCTTATACTCCACCAGAGTGCCAGGCACCTTAATTAGGTGCTAAATAAATGTTTGATGAAAGAATAAATGAATGAGTGGACAAGGGAGCTAGTAGCCCCTAAAGCAAAATAGTAAGCTCAATCTGATTCATTAACTTAAGTCATTCACCAAATACTTAATAATAGACACTGGTCCACTTCTATCTTCCCCATCTCTTGTTTCTGCCAGAGGCCAGTTACTTAAGGGTACCACTCATTACTTCACTCTACTCATTGCTACCTGAGGAACTGGATTTAGATACTCCATCAAGGGTGAATATCCACTCAGCAGCTTCACCCCCTGCAAAGAACCCATCCATGCATCCATTGCTCCAGAGATGTGATATTTGCATGCCACACCACTGCTTGCATTAAGAACATATTTTGGCATCCTGTGAATCATAAGGTCTTAACGGAGAAAAGAGCAGTACCCTAGTATTATAGAAAGAACATCAGACTTGCTGTTTCTGAGATTCATTCAGGTTGATGCGTGTAGTTCTTGTTAATTTATTTTCATTGCTGTGTAGTATTTATCCCATTGTATGGATATACCACAATTAATTTATTCATTCTACTGTTGTTGGACACAGGTTGTTTCCAGTCTTTTGCTATCACAATCAATCCTACATTCTCCTGTGTCTCCTGGTGCTCATTTCTAGCAGCTCCTCCAGGATATAAAATAGGAGCGGAATGTTGGATCATGAGGAATGACCATATTCAACTGTCTAAATGTAATCCAGAGTGGCTGTTCCCATCAGCAATGTTTAAGAATTCTGGCTATTCTAAATCTTCTCTAATGTTGAGTACGAAAGGCAAGTACAGAAGGACTCACACAACATGATTCCATTCAAAGAAAGTGAAAAACTGTGGACAACTAAACAATGTATTTTGTAGAGATATAAACATATGTGGTAAAACTTTAAGAAAAGCAAGGGAATGACAATCCCTAAATTTAGGGTAGTGATCATCTTTGGGAGGGGATTATGGAAAATGACAGAACTAGGGACCACATAATTAAAAAAAAAAAAGGAAGGAAGGAGGGAAGGAAAAAGCCATAGCTTTTCAAAACCCAAGTCCACCACTTAGGAGCTTAGGCAAGACATTTTACCACTTTAAAACCAAATTTTCTCATCAATAAACAGAGTTCTAGTGGTGCAGACAGTTAAACTTTCAGCTGCTAATCGAAAGGCTGGTGGTATGAACCCACCCAGTGGCTCTGAGGGAGAAAGACCTGATGATCACCTCCCATAAAGATTAGGGCCAAGAAAGCCCTATGGGACAGCTCTGCTCTGTTACATGGAGTCAGTATGAGTCGGGATCAACTGGACGGCACCTAACAATGAACAGGGGGTGGTAACTCATACCTTTATGTCCTAGGGTGTTGGAGGGTAAAGTGAGATGACAATTGTGAATGGGCCAACACAGGGCCCCACACCTGCAGGAACCTGATACATGAAGGGAGCAGGACTCCTTTCTCCCTTTCCTGGAGCAATAAATCTATTCTCACGCTCTGTACAGGCCCAGCAACAAACAATCCCGTACAAATTCATCTGTTCTATTTAAAGTAGTGAATAAATGATTGAATGAGATTTTAGAAGACCTGTTTGTAATAAACCCCAGTGGCTTTTAACCTTTCGGGTCTGAACAATCCTCCGATGGCTTAGGAGAAAGGCCTTTGGTCACAGTCTCAGGGTGAAAGGAGAACAGCCACCCTCTTTGATTAGTGAATTCCCTTATATAGTTGATGGTTTATTCATGTTCTTTTTTAGAATAAATTCAAATGGCTCTTCATAATTTCTATCAAACTAGAAGCAAATGTATGAACAATCCACAATTACTATTTGTCCTGTGGAATGCTGTGCTTCCTCTGATGCTCTGTGATGTCTCTGCTCTTCTCTCCCTCTTTCCCACCTCTGTCCTCCCTACAATCCGGGCCATGCTGGGAGACGATCACTGCTCACTGACTGAGCTGAGGGCTGCCTCTTTAAACCATTTTTGGGATAGAATGTTATTTAAGACTTATAAATATACATATATTTATATTGAGTTTTTTGAAATCCAAACATCAGGGATGCGCATGACAAAATGAAGTGGCAAGAACCACCCAATGGAACTGTCTGCAACGATGGAAATGTGTATCTGTGCTGTTCACTGTTATCTGTCGCCAGCCACATGGGATTACTGAACACTTGAAATGGGACTAGTGGGACTGGGGGCTGAATTTATAATTTTAATTCATTTAAATTTCGCTAAGTACATGTGGCTAGTGGCTACATATCGGGACAGCACAGGTTTAGAGCGTTTAGAAGGTTGGTTGACTTAGGTATCGGCAAATCAAGTGTTTAAACTGAGCACGTGCTACCTGTCAGTAAACCTGCCTACATTTTTGACTTGGTGGTAACAAACAATATAACAATATAGTCATCTCTAACAGAAATTCCTTTTGCTTTTTGTTGTAAGTTAATTTTATAAACTTGTATTACTTATCTTCTTTGTTCTCCTTTGAGCTCTAGTTTGGAAGGGATAACCTATGAGATGTTTAATAAATGCTATCCTCCTTGACTATCCCTTGAGAGTTCCTAAAAGCACATTAATGTTTATTATAGTCTACTATCATACTTAACTTAAAAAATGACATTTTGTCACTTTACAGTAAAAAATATGGAAAATATAAAAAAAAATTAAATACGAATTATTCAAACTTTTGGAATTATTACTTTTCCTGTATACATATCATGATGATAATAATAATGATAGCTAACACTCATACAGTGTTTACTATGGCAGGCACTGTTTTATTTATTTATTTCTAGTTACATTTGCTTATTCCACTCTTTGAAATATATACTATTATTACCCCCATTTTAAAGTTGAGGAAACCAAGGCACAGAGGGAGCAAGTGACATATCCAAGATCAAACAGCTACTAAGTGGCGAAGCTGGGACTTGAACCCAGGCATTTGACTCCAAATTGCCTTTATATATTTACACAAAACTGGGATACACACTGCTAAAATTTTCCCCATGTTCTTCATTATGTTTTGAAATGTAATATTTAACAGATGCATACATTTCATCACATGATTACATTATATAATTTAGTTAAACTGACTTCCACTCTTGCACATTTGGGGTGTTTCCAGTATTTCTCTATTATGAGTAATAGGAAAATATTCTCAAACATAAACTTTTGTGTACATCTCTCATTGTTTACTGAGGTTCAATTTCTAGGAGTCAAACTACTGGGTTGAAGGGTCCGAATACATGTAAAATCTTTGCCAGATCTTCTAAATCATCTTCCACAAACATCGCACCATCTGCGCTCCCAGCAGCAGTTTATTATCTTACTTTTCCATAACAAGAGTTATGTGACTGATACAATTTCGTCATGTCTTCCGTGAAGCTCAGAATGTTTTCTGGCTTTATTTCTGGTGAGTATGCTTTTACTTTCCCATATGTTATCAGCCCTGAACTTCACTCTGTTGAGTCTAGCTACTTGTCCAAGTTGAAATACTATCCTTATTCTCTAGCCAACCGTGATTCATAAAAATAAACCCAATATTGACCCCTTCTAAAGATCAATCACCACCTGATCCTTGAGTGTATTTTATATTTAAACTGTTTTGTCTATCTTAGGATTTCCCTAAAACAGAACCCTTGCCAGGTACCTAGCTCAAATCTCCTAAGTTGCCAAAGGACCTAATCCTCCACACAGCATATGGGGTACAGAATTTCTACAGCAAGTCCCCCGGGCAGCTAATTCTTGGCTCACGATGTTCAGTAAAATGCCTTACATATTACATAGGTTAAAATAATTAGAAGCTGTTATTGGTTCTGAAATGCCATGTTATACAAGAAGTTAAGATTGGTATCAGAGATTTGAAAGAGAAACAAAGTGAAGCCGATTTTATGGAAAATATCTGACTCCTTGGAAACAATGGAGGAGAATGGATGGAGCAAGGACAAAATTCTAACAAGAAACCCTCCCTGGGTAGGAGACTGATTATATTTCTTTGCCAGTATTATACCTTTATTACTAACATCTCTTATTATATATACTACATAGAACACATTATTAGAGGTCTTTGCTGCCTTTAAGGAAGGAAAGATACGACTTTTTAAATTTTACAGCTTTTGTTAATACATTTATAGGTTTTATGAAATTAAAAATACTGAAACGTTTTTCATCCTATTTTAAAGATGGGCAACAAAACCGCAGAAGGAGCTTTAGTTGTTTGATCAGTACCACTCAGAACATCATTTGAAGAGCAGAGAACGGAATCCAAATTGCCCAGCATCCAGCCTCAGAAGACACAGCCCCATACGGTCTAGCCACGTGGGTTTAACAAAGACACCCAGGAAGACCAAGCAGAAAGCGCGTTCTGGTGCCAATGTGGTCACCACACCTACCGTTTTGGGTTAGCTTTGTGGAGCAAATGAGGGTGGCAATCTGAAAGCTATCTTTTGTGCTATCCTTGGTTGGGGTAAAGTTGGCCAGGCTTTTGGATGCCTGGAGCTCTTTTTCTTCCATCTCTGCCTTGGTGCCAGGCAGGGTCAGGTAGAATTTAGCATCTTCCATTTTCTTGTTGTCACCCTGGGGAAAAAACATGTTAGGAACACCAAATCATGGGAAAACTCTCTTACACGCAAATAAAAAAAAAGTTTTTATCGTGAACACAGAGCATTTTTTAAGATGAGAAGCACGGTTTCATCAAATTACACTTAACATCCCTGCCAACTCTGAGACATTTTGATACCCTTCCACAGGGGTTGAGGTTATAGCCCAGAAATAGTGAATTTATTGAATGAAAATGGACTAAGTTGTGAGCTAGAAACCAGAGTATCCTAATCTCTGCTATAAGTATGCAAATATACTAGAAAGTAAGGCTGGATTTTTTTTTTTTTAACCTGTAAATGGTCACAATTATACTTCATTGGATTAATGGAAGAAGGAGTAACGTGCTATGCCTTCCAAAACTAGTTATAAACTAAGGAGCCTAAGGAAAATATACGTCAGGTAGATGCATTGCAAAAAAGCTGCCAACTATGTGAAAAGCCCCTGGATATTGCTGGACAAGACAAGATCTTCCAGGAGCTACGCTATACTCTCAAATTTCAGTAGAGGCAGCAGTTAAAAGGGAAGAATGGGGACAAAGCTGTTAGGGAAGGAAAGAACGCCCCTACAGCACAGTAACGGTACCTGGCTCATGGTGATATGAAAACCACATCCTACCACAACCACCACACTCTAACCAACTCCCACCAGGGCAACTGTAGGATGATACAAAGAGTAGGAGAGATGCCAGCCCTTTATCATTCACTTGCTGCAGAACACAATTTGCAAGAGCGGGTGACACACTCTTCAGATAATGCAACTCACTCTTCTCAGAATGAGGACTGGAGACCACACAGCTGGTGTGACCATAGCCCTCTAGGCTTCTAGAAGTTACAGGGTAAACGAGTACAGCTCTTCAGAGGTTTCTGACATGTGTATACAACAATCTGAAAGGGGTCTTCAATGCCAGTTTTAATGGGAGTAAATAATTCTCAGCAATACTCTGAGTCTCATTCTTTCAGTACCACCTTATAAATCACCAGATCGTGCCTCCCGTCCTGCAGGGTGGTGCCGTCCGTGTTCATCAGTTTCACGAAGGCCACCCCAAATGCTCGCTCCGATTTATCTCTGGCTGAAAAGACAGAAATACATGTCTGAGCAGTAGTACAGACACCAGGAGGTGATGGCTGTGATGGGTGGTCTCCCATCTGGCTGAGGGGTGTGACGTTCAACCACACTATAGCAAAAACAGTTCAGGAAGTGACAATAAGCTACAGACACTATTTCAAAGGAAACATTTCCCACACCGAAGTCTTCTGTTACCCCCAAATATGCTCTTCTTCCAGCGTCCACTCAGTCATCCAAAACAGAAGTGTGGCTGTAACACCAACTTCCCACTCACGTCGCCTTCATGTCCTGAATACTTCTGGGACCTGCCCTCTTCTCCCCATCCCCTCTGTTCCTACCTGAGTGCAGGCCACGCTTGCCTCTTTCCTGTAGTTTTACAAAAGCTTCCTAACTGGTCTGTCTCCACTCTCAACACTTTCGCCACACTGTAGCCAGAGTGAGCTTTCCAAAATCAAATCTAATTATGTCAACTGCCCTGCTTCAAGACCTTTTCATGAGATATCCCAATTTCCACTGTTTTAAAACTTAGTAGTCAGCGAAGTATTTATTAGTATTCCAGAGTTTCTGACATCACCCATGGTTTTTCCTCTTCTCTTCCTTCCCAAGGCGTAGCTCAGGTGCCAGGAGAAGTGGATATGTGGGCCCTGTAGCATTTGGAGAGGTCTACCCTCATAAGCACGTAGAGCTCTCTCGCTCCTGGTCTTCAGGTCTTGGCCTCTGTGCTTGCTGCACTGCCTGCCTGGGTAACCTGTGGCCTGTTCTCACCAGAGACGTGTTTCTAAGGTCTGCTGGGACTCAGGTGTATGCTCATACTTGCTGAGCATAATCCACTGTTTGCTTATATCACAATTGGTTTATACATTGTCCTCTTGATGGCCATTTGGGCTATTCCCAATTTTGGGGTATTACAAAAAAAGTTATTATGAACATGTACCCTCCCCTCCACCGAAAAAGAAAACCTTCAAACACCCTTTAATGTCTCCTCTATAACACAGCTCAAAAGAGCCTTCATTCTTCATGATCTGACTCCAGCTCATATGGAAGCAGACTGCCTAGGTGTCGATCCAGGCTCTATCCCTTTCTAGCCTTGCAACCTTGAGCAAGTACGTCATTTCTCTGCTCCTCAGAACAGGTAAAGTTAGGATATGCCTTATAAGATTACCACGGGTATACACAAGATAGTACATAAATAGAGCTTCACTTAGTGTCTGGTATGAAGTAAGGGCTCAATAAATCTTAGCTTAGTATTTTGTAGAAGCACATGAAATTTGACTATTTTGATCTATATAAATACAGTTTCATATGGTTCAACCTAATATCATCATTGCTACCAATGCTCCCATCTTAGCCACACTGAACTCACTTTGTTTCACCAAACACACTTTTTCAGTGCTATTCTCTGCTGGGCTTTTATTCACCTTCAAGTCTCAGCTTAGATGTAGAACACCTTACACATAATCCCCCTGGCCTGGGTTAGGCAGTTCTGTTACCTGCTCCGACAGCACGCAGCTCACCCCAGTAGCTCATATCACACTCCTCTGTACTCATCACAGGTTCTCTTGTTCATTTTCCTCCCTAGACCACAGAGGTTCTTCAGGGTAGTGGCGGCATCCTATTTGCTGTCACATACCCATGGCCTAGCCTGTAGCCTAGGATGTAGACACTGTTCAATAAATACATTTTGGAATGAAGGATTCAATTTTTATACTGTGCTGAATGAGAACAAAGATAGCTCCAGAAATTTTGTGATCAATCTGAAAACATTCAATTTTCTTCTCTGTTCTTACTTCAGACGAATTATTTCATGAACTGTGGTCTAAGAGTTGAAACAGATCTTTCATGGAAAACAAGGATCCGTGGTTAAATAATTTGGGGGGATATGAGATGAAACAAAAGTTAAAACAGTTTTCTTGATGTAGGACTTCTCAGCAATATGCTGAGAACATGAGTTGTGAATGCCTAACAGGGAGATATAACACACAGCATTTATGATACTCACTTCACTATGGGACCCCTTTTCTCATAGAGCACCTATTAGCATCCTCAGAACTTTAATGTTCTACAGAAAACATCTTTGGGAAATTCTGATACACAGTGACAATACAGAGCCTAGAAGCCCGGCAAAATTCATTATCTGGTTTCCTTAGCACCAGTGAATTCTAAAATAAAGCTGCCAAGTATCTAGTTTGCAAGTATCTTGTTCTCCAGACCCACAAAAGTGCTGCAAGCAGGAGTAAATATTTACCTTAATGGAAATATGTCACAGACCTCCTAATACTTACATTCCTGTGATGACCTATGTCGGAATGTGAACCTTATATGGCAGCGTGTGACCTCTTCTATAGCAATGGATACCTGTATAATAATGAGTTTAATAGTTTATACATATGCGGTAGGTACTTCATACTCATAATTCATTTTAGAGAATAAGACTCAATTTCAGAATCTTATTATAGCACCAATTTCCTGTAGAGCAAAATTTGGTATAATGCTTCATTCAAGGGAGATTTTGTTATTTTCAAACCAAACCAATCTGAAGGTTGTCTTCACTGTTATCAGATTCTCAGTATGGAGATACTACAAGTTTCTAGTACTTTCTCATGTATGAACCAGAAAATATTTCAGAGGGAAAATACTGATACTTTGTGGTTTATATGGACCTGTCAGACTGCAAAGAGTATACTGGTATCGTAATAATTAGGGTCAAAAAAAAAAAATTTTTTTTTTTTTTTTTATAATAGAAGGAGGAGCCTGGTAAAGCAGTGGTTAAAAACCTGGGTGCTAACCAAAAGGTCAGCAGTTCGAATCCACCAGCCTCTCCTTGGAAACCCAATGGGGTAGTTCTGCTCTGTCCTACTGGGTTGCTATGAGTTGGAACTGACGCAATGGCAATGGATTTTTTTTTTTTTTTATATATATATATATAATAAAAATAGGAGTCCCTTATTGGTGCAAATGGTTAATGAGCTCAGCTTCTAACCGAAAGGTTATCAATTCGAGCCCACCCAGAGGCACCTTGGGGTAGAGGCCTGGTGATCTACTTCCAAAAACTTAGCTGCTGAAAACACTATGGACCACAGTTCTACTCTGGCACAGTCGCTGTGAGTCAGAGTCGACGGTAGCTGGTTTTGTAAGAGAAGGAAAAGGTAAAATACTGAGGGTAAGGAAGCTTTGTGCAGCTTACTTGTACAAAGGGGGCAGGGAAAAACAGAGCTATGGGGCAATGAAAGAATGAAAAATTCATGATGATAAATAAATTTTGGCATGATTACATATAGTGAAATATTATGCAAGTATTTAGAAATATGATTCTGATGAACTTTTAATAACTTGAGATAAGTAGCTTTAAAAAAACAAAATATAAAATTATATAAATAGCATAATTTAAACATATAAAGTATATAAAATTGTTGAAAATGGTTACCTTTGAATTGACACAACAGGTCTGGATTGGTTTTTTAATTGAGGTATTAGTACAATTTTTATAAATTTTCTGTAAACAGCTCATACGACTTTGATAATCAGAAAGAGTTGATGGAGCCTGGGTTCACAATATGTGCGCTTCAGTTTAGATTCTGGTATTAAGTAGCTATAGGTTCTGGGAAGTCACTTAACCTCTTTCAGTCTTAGTTGCCTAACTGAAAAGAGGGCATCGCAATACCTTGTTATAGTCACAGGGCTACTATGGGGACCAAATGAGATGGACAGATGTGAAAAGCACTTTGGAATTTGTAATATACGTATTTAAATCAAGGAAACCCTGGTGGGCTTTTTTTTTTTTTTTTTTAAATCAAAAAGAGGCTGAGAAAACTTGGTTAGAGGCCAAGAAGAAAAAATGTTGGGAAACTATTTGCAGGTGAGTATAAAAAGTTTCCATTTGGTTTTAGACCATCGTGGCAGCCTAGTTACATCATTATAGCTCCTAGTTTCTCTATTCAATTTCCTCACACTTATGAATGAAAATGTTAAGAACTCTAAGTTTACTAGAGACGAATGCTATTACACAGAATTATCATCATCGATACATTTCTTACTGCGCACCACAGACAACCTATCTAAAACTTCAGGATAAAGTAGGAATGATTTGCAGATAAAAGGCAGAAAAGAATCTACAGGAGGCTAACCATACAGCAGGGGCTACCAACGGTGCAGTCTCACCTTGACAGTCTCATACCAACAGGGCTGCTTGACTTGGTAGTAGACCACTGACTTGTACTCTGAAATGCCTTCATATCCAGCCCCAGGATGAATTGCTTTCTTTGGAGGAAAGTAAAAAAAAACAAATTAGGAGGAGATACTATTATCAAGAAGAGTAAGAGTGCTCCACACGGCATACACATGCCTGACACTGGCACCCATAAGCTGATTAAATTCGGGGACAAGGAACAGAGTAAGATTAATGTTCTACCACTTTATTTGAGGGCCAAAGTCTACAAAGTTGCGAGTAGTTAAGGATCCAGCACCATGTTGGCACACTTCAGTCCTGTGATTCTCATCTTCTCTTCCATCCCCAGCTGCACATTCTCTCTCTTTCTTCTTTTCTCTCTCAGGCAACAGAGGTACAGCGATGGTGACTGGGAGCCGTGCCACATGTGTAGACATACCACTAGTTGAGGGAAATGACTTCCTCCTGACTACATTTTGCTTGGAGGACTTGGTGTACAGCTACAGCATGTTAACTGAAACTTATAAGTCCGTATATTTTCCTAGTAACACACCACTTCACCTAGCAGAACCAAGCCTTGGTTGGGCACTTCCAAGCTAGTTAGAAACGCTATGACACAACCAACCAGGAGGAGTGTACCTGGAATGAGCTCATGGGGCTCAGGGTTCTAGTCCAACAGCACAGAAAAATCACTCCCATGCTGTAGCCCACAGCATTCTGTTTATCCCTCTAACACAGACTACAACCTGACTCAGTAAATTGTTTGCATATCTGCTTCCTTCAAAGATTATAAAATCCTGGAAGAAGATGACAGAATGTGTCTTTCATCATGCTCCTTAAGTACCTATGCAAGAAGGCACTCTGGTGAGGTTTACTGAACTGAGGGCTTGATTCCTGGATTCCAAAGCAGCTAACTTTGGCTCATACAAAGGTTTCAGCTGAGGCAAAAGAGGTCTCCTGTAGCTATCCCCTGTCTATCCTTCTCTCTGATGGCAGAAGTCAAATTATTTCTTCTACATGTGAACAGAATACCACAGTTGGAGGGACTCTGACTAGAAGTCAGGATACCCAGATCCATTCCTAGCTCTGCCACTAACTCCAGTGTTATCTGAGAAAGTAACTTATCCTTTTTGGGCTCAAGTTTCCGGTTTATCAAAATAAAAGAGCAGTGACAGCTGTCCTCTAACCAAGGTCTCTTCTGGTTTAACAACTGTATGATGGGCACGTCTCCTATGGTTCTGCTTATCCAGGAAAACAAAACGTGCCTTCAGCTACCTCTCACACACCCACGCTTCTTCACTCAAGACCTGGAGGATCTTATCAGGCTGGCAAGTGGCTAAATAACTGGAAAATGATGAAGAACTTCTGCGTCATAAGCTTATACATGAAATCATTAGTGGTTTGAAATATTTCTTAGCACAGGAAAAATGTGAAAATAAAAATCTAAATAGGAATATTAGCAAAAATGGCAAAGGCTAATCACAAATTTAACAGGTCTCATATATTTTCTTTATGAACAGTCAAGCACACCCGAACGTGGAGAAAAATTACACTCAGATCAGAAGTCCACTGTTACTGTACAGAAATGTTTGATGGCAGCAGCATTTCTCGGTGACGCCGCATACCTCTAAGAGCTTCCCATCCTCATCGTACACAGACATGGTCACCTCCACGTTCTTCGGTGTCTTCTTTTTCCCTTTGTCAAACTCTCCATGGATCAGGGTGACATAAATATCATTCCGAACATCTCCTACAATATAACAACCCATTCTGAGAGTGTTGCTGTGAGACATCATTTTTAGGTCGCAGGACACAGTAAGATATAAAAAGATAAGTAAAACATGAAATAGTCTGACTTCATAATGAACTATTCATACAGCAAAAGTCTTTTACATGTATTGCTCTCTAGGGCTTACCTCACTCTATCTTCCCACACATGCCATGGATTCGCTGAAGTGTAGCTTTTCTTTTGAAATAACTTTTTTCAATAGTAATGCTTTGCTCTACTTATCAATAACTGTTGTCTAATAAGGTGGCTCAGTGGTTAAGTGTTCAGATGTTAAGTGAAAGTTTGGCAGTTCAAACCCGCCAGCTGCTCCACAGGAGAAAGATGTGGCAGTCTGCTCCTGTAAAGATTTACAGCCTTGGAAACCCTATGGGACAGTTCTACTCTGTCCTATAGGTTTACTATGAGTCAGAATTGACTTGACAGCAATGGGTTTGCTTGTCTAATACTAAGTGCACAATGTATGTTTACTACATTATAGTGGCAGATTGTTTTTTTGATAGTGTCTTGGAGAGTGTGATATTTTACCTAATAATGATGAAGGCTAATGTTTACTGCAAGCTTACCATGTGGCAGGCCCTGCTCGAAGTCTTAGATGCATTAATTTAATTTTTATAACAATCTAATGAGCTAGATACTTTTTCTGAAAGCCCGCAGAGTACTTTATTTAAATCAGCTTAATTGTTTTGACCAATATCAGAATAATTACTGCTTGTGATTTTTGTTGCTGTTGTTAACCAGTCAAAAGTTTTCAAATTAATTAATTAATGTCTAGTCCCTATAGTGAAGAAAAAGTTTAAATTTTATTTAGGTTCATAAAAGAAATCTGGAAAAAATAAAAGGTTTATTAAGTTCCTGGATGGGAAGACTCAGTCTTGTAAAAATGACTCCAAAACCTGTATTATAGTAAGCTGCCTCTCAGTGTAAAAATTAAAATCTTACTGTACTATAAACAGGGTTGTATATTTAGATCATTACAACATTTTTATCACTTATCCAACTGGAAAAAAAATTAAGTTACAGAACACATTTGGACAGGGTAAAGAAAAAGGGGCTTGTTCACACATTACAGTTTGAAATCTTAATTGATAAAATCTTTTTTCATGGACAAATCGACTGTTTGCATCAAAAGCAGTAACACACTGCAATTCCACTGGCAAAATTTGTCCTAAGGAATTAAAAATGTGGTCAATGATTCATCGATAAGGATACTCATTTGGCACTGTTCATGAAAATGAAAACTTGTAAACACCCTAGATTGCCAACCCCAGAGATTCGGTTGGTATAGTCAGATAATGGGATAATATTCATTTATTCCTTAACAAAACTGATTATCTGTTCTGTACCGAGCACTGTGTTAAGTGTTCAGGAGGTGGTGTGAGCCATGTCCCAGCCTTGCCTTCATACAGCTCAACATCTAGTGGGGAAGAGGCAAATAATGACATAATTAAATGTATCATTACAAATGAAGGAAGAGGCCAGGCTCTGTAAAAGCAGAGCATGAGGTCCCGACCTTTTCTGGAGGGTGCGAAGATCTTTACTTTGAGCTGATGTTGGAGGGATGAGAGTAGCAGGCAGCAAGAGCAGCATGTGCAAAGGCCCAGAGGTAGAAGACAATATAACTGAAATCCTCATAGTAAGGGGGTATCCAGTGTGAGACAAGGCTACAGAGACAGACAAAAGCCAAATCCTCCTGAGGCTAGCAGATCAAGGTAAAAATTCATATCTTTATCCTAAATATAAATGAAAGTCACTGCAATGTTTTAAGGAAGTGGAGGAGCAGGACATAATCAGGCGTGCTTCTGTCGAAGATCATTCATGCTAGAGTGTGGAGAAGAGGGTATGCAGGAAGAAAGAGCAGAAATAGGAAAACCATTAGGAAGTTTTGGCGGTTGTCCAAGGGAGAGAGGACAGTGGCCAGGACTCAGGTTTTGGCATTCGAAATGCAGAGGGGAGATGGATTTGAGAGATCTTTCAAAGGTAAAGTTGGCAGGTCTTATGCACTAATTTACGTGAGGTATTAAGGGAAAGAGAGGTACCATTTGTGACTTTCCGGCTTCTTGTTTGTGCAGCCGGAAGGGTGTTGGCGCTGTTTGTTCTCTTAGATAAAACACTAGAGGAACACCTGGTCTAGACACATAGGATTAGGAGTTCCAAGTAGAGATGGTGAGTAAGAGCGATCCTTGTCTGCGAGGAGGGTGAGAGACATACCTACAGCACTAAAGTCCTGAGGCAGGATAGCTGGATACGTGGTCCTGGAGTCCAGAGGCAGGGTCTCCAGGCTAGAGATACACATCTGGAGGCAACTGACAGACAGAAGCCAAATAAGTAGCTAAGATCACCCAGGGTGTGAATACAGATGAAGGAAGGAAAAGAGCCTAAGAACTAAATAGTGAGGCAAAGTAACATTTAAAGGCATGGGAGAAGATGCTAAGTGGCCAAGGAGTCTTAACAGTGGCTCAGAGCAATAGGGAAAAACAAGAAATTGTGGGGTCACAAAATAAAGAAGGTAAATATTTCAAGAAGGAAACGGTGAACAGCGTCAAATGCTGCTTAGAGGCCAGAGATTACCGTTAGGCGAAAAAATATCCATTGGATTTAGCCACAGTACAATCATTGCTCTGGAGAACAATGGGGAAGGAAGGCTGACTGGAGTAGGCTAGAGGGGGATTGGCAGGTGCAAGAACAGAGATGGCAAGTGTATATACTAACTTCCAAGAGTATGACTGTGAAGATGAGGGCAGAAAATGAGAGCACCTTTGCTGGAAGAAAAATGGGACAGAGGAAAGATTTAAGAGATGACCGGAGCATGTTTAGATGATGATGGGAAGATGCAATAAAGCAAGAGAGTTTGGCCTAGGTCTGTATTTCTTAAACTTGGCAGATTACCAGAACTACTTGGAAAGCCATGATTTAAAAAAAAAAAAAAAACCTCAGAATCTCTAGAGCAATCTGGGAATCTGCGTTTCAAAGCTCCCCAGGAGATTAACAGATACAAAAACTGGCATTTGGGAACCACAGTGCTGGATAATTTGTGAAGTCTGTTATAGCTCTCACATTCTAGGAACCAATCTTACTGATCGGAAAGGATCTAAAGATTCCTTTTCCAGCCAGATTTCAAAGAAAAGCTGACCTTGTCCAAAGAATAAACTTCCCAATTTTATTTTTTTCATTCCTGTCTTGCTAGAGCAATAAAACTGTCTTCAATTAGGGAATATTAAATACCAAAGACACTCCTTGCCATTGAGTCGATTCCAGCCTTTTTTAACAAGAAGACAAAACATTTTCCTAGAATGTTTATGAATATATATTAGGATAAAAAAGCTCTAGAACGAATGAAAAAAGCAAATAAAGAACTATCTTCTTTTATGAGAGAACAATCTCCATTTATAGCTCTTTTATTCATTCATCCATCGTATAAATATTCATTTAATGCCCACTATGTGCACAGGAAACCCTGGTGGCATAGTGGTTAAGTGCTATGGGTGCTAATCAAAGGGTCAGCAGTTCGAATCCGCCAGATGCTCCTTGGAAACTCTATGGGGCAGTTCTACTCTGTCGTATAAGGTCGCTATGAGTCAGAATCGACTCAATGGCACTGGGTTTGGTTTTGGTATGTGCAGACAAGGAGCCTTGGTGGCGCAGTAATTAAGAGCCTGGCTGCTAACCAAAAGGTCAGCAGTTCAAATTCACCAGCTGCTCCTTGGAAGCTCTATGGTGCAGTTGTATTCTGTGCTATAGTGTTGCTATGAGTGGGAATTGACTCAACAGCAACGGGTTTGGTGTTTTCTTTTTTGTATGTGCAGACAAAGGAGCCCTGGTGGTACAGTGGTTAAAGTACTTGGCTGCTAACCAAAAAGGTTGACAGTTACAACCCACCAGTGGCTCCATGGGAGAAAGATGTGGCAGTCTGCTTCCATAAAGACTACAGCCCTGGAAACTCGAGGGCAGTTCTACTCTGTCCTATAGGGTCGTTATGAGTCAAAATTGACTCCACGGCAGTGAGTTTTAATGTGCACAGCAGCAAATTATTATTGCTCTTTAATCTCCTAAATGAGGAATAAGATCTTGAATTACTTTTAAAAACCTGAATTTTCACATAGTAGATAACAGGTTGATTTTCTAGAAATTTTCTAACATGCCAAAGATTGACAATTAGTATTTATAAAATTCCTTAAGGGAATGATTTTCTTTCACTATTACAAAGAATAAGAAATTGGTGAAGTCAGAATTCAAGAGAACACACATGCAGATCACCAAGATGGGGTGGCAAAAAAAGATGAAACTAAGGTAAGAAACTGCAGAATGTTTACATTCTTGTTACCACAAGAATGAGGAGAGCCAAGAACACAGGTGGAACCTAAGCAAAAGGAGCAGAAGGTCCAGCTGTGACTGAACCAAGCAAGCACCACTCTGGGGTTTGCTCGAATGGAGCCTATAATGCCGGTGATGTAATAATGGAAAAAGGCACATGCAAATGAAGTAAGCTAGTCTAAGGGACAGAGAACCCTGCACTATCATTAGCTCTTCTTAACAAAAGGTCTAAGAAAACATTTGGAAGGGGTTTGTACAGAATACAAAAAAAGAGAAGGTGAGTAGAAAATTTTGAGTTATATTTAAAAGCATTATGTTGGGTCTATGGCTGGGAAGCTTTTTAGGGTACTGTAACGCAGTTTGTATCTCCCACTGTTCTGGTCCCAGTAAGTGCAAATAACAAAGTGTATCTTATGGATACATGTGGCCTCAACTGTCCGTCAGAAGTAACTGTTGCGAGATGAAAGCGCCAGAGGAAGCAGGATAGGTGAGATAAGCAAGGTCTTTACCTGGCAGTATTATTTCAGGAAAGCCCATTTTTCGGGCTATTGCTGTTGATCTGTCAACCAAGTGTGAAAAATTCTTCTGAACTTGCGTCAAGTCACCCGGCAATAGCTTCAAGGACACCCAAAGTCCTTTAAAGAAATAAAAGATAAACTTTTAGTTCTTTGTACAAGCTTTATAAAACACATACACAAATACTGAGAAAAATATGAGTTATATAATGATAACTAGATACCTGATTATAAAGATTTAAATTCTCACTAGGTTAATGACACTTCCATCAATTAGAAAAGATATGAAGACCCAAAAAAATTTTAGGGGGAAAAAGTTATGATAACCTTTACCATATATCAAAATATATTATAAGGCTACAATAATGTGTGTGATACTGATGGTAGAAAAGGTATGTAAATCAATGGAAACAATGTGATTAAATACCAAATACTATAAAATATACTAATTTAATATATGGTAATGGAGGCATAGCAAATAGTGAAAAAAGAAAATAACTTCATAAATATGCTGGAATAATCATATTGCTACTTAAAACAGGATCAACTTAATTTCTCACCTCACACATTTCAATAAAATAAATTCCTAATATAATAAAAAAATTAATACAAAAAGGAAATTAAAAGAAAAAATATTTGTACAATTGTTAGACAAAGAGCCATTTTTCTAAGTAGAGAAACAAATGATGAAATTAGAAAAGTCAAAGAATTACCTATATACAAACAAGTTTTGATATGTATAAAGTATGCAAGCTATATTACAAAATGAGGAAATTATAAGAATTTATGAAAGAAAAATATTAATATTTTTACTATACAAAGAATTTATACTCACTAGAAGAAAAACACAAAAATACAAATAAATGGGATAGGAATAGACAAATCACAAAGTCTAAGAAGTTCATAAATATTTGGAAAATTGAAAAATACATGTCTAAATATTACACAAAGAACATAAAAACATTTGAAAAGTACTTGCTTTGTTGTTAAGTGGCAAGCGAAGAGGTGGCGTATTTTTTCAATTTTATTAAAAAAGATAAACTATACATCTACAGCAATCTATTTAGTGTAAGCATTTTCCAATCTAACTAAAGTTATATTTTTAGCTCATGAGTCCCAAAGAGGATAAATATATTTAGGTACTTGTTTTCAGATTCTTTAATGATTCCTCATATGCCCTTCACAAAGTCCGGCTTCTTGGATTATTTTCTCAGGATACATATTGAATAAATATGGTGAAAGGATACAATTCTGACGTACACCTTTCATGATTTTAAACCACACAGTATCCTCTTGTTCTGTTCAAACAACTGTCTCTTGGTCTATGTACAGGTCATGCATGAGCACAATTAAATATTCTGGAATTCCCACTCTTTGCAATGTTATCCATAATTTGTTATGATCCACACAGTCTAAGGCCTTCTCATAGTCAATAAAACACACGTAAACATCTCTCTGGTATTCTCTGTTTTCAGCCAAGATCCACCTGATATCAGCAATGATATCCCTCGTTCCACATCCTCTTTTGAATCTGGCTGGAATTTCTGGCAGTTTCCTGTCAATATACTGCTGCAACCACTTTTCAGTTATCTTCAGCAAAACTTTACTTGCATGTGATATTAATGATATTGCTCGATAATTTTCACATTCTGTTGGATCACCTGTCTTTGGAATGGGCATAAATATAGATCTCTTCCAGTCAGGTGGCCATGTAGCTCTCTTCCAAACTTCCTAGCACAGACCAGTAAGCACTTTCAGCATTGCATCTGTTTGCTGAAATATCTCTATTGGAATTCTGTCAATTCCTGGAGCCTTGTTTTTCAACAAAACCTTAAAAGCGGCTTAGACTTCTTCCTTCAACACCATTGGTTCTTGATCATATGCTACCTTCTAAAATGGCTGAACATTGACTAATTCTTTTAGGTACAGTGACTCTGTATATTCCTCCCATCTCCTTTTGATGCTTCCTGCACCATTCAGTATTTTGCTCAGAACATCCTTCAATATTGCAACTTTGGCTTGAAATTTCTCTTCAGTTCTTTCAGCTTGTGAAATCCCTGGCATGTTCTTCCCTTTGCACATGTCATTATAATACTTTACTAACTCCGGGTCTTTGCACATGTCATTATAATACTTTACTTTGTGCTCTCAAGCCGCCTTTTGAATTCTTCTGTTTAGCTCTTTTACATCATCATTTCTAACATCCATTTTGGTCTCTTCGTTCCTCTTTTTAATAACCCTTTGCTTTCTTCATGATGTCATTCCACAACTCATCTGGTCTTTGGACATTAGTGTTCAAAGCATCGAATCTATTCTTGAGATGGTCTCTAATTTCAGGTAGGATATACTCAAGGTCGTACTTTGGCTCTTGTGGACTTGTTTTAATTTCCTTCAGCTTCAACTTGAAATTGCATATAAGCGACTGATGGTCTGTTTCGCAGTCGGCCCCTGTCCTTGTTCTGATTGATGATATTGAGCTTCTCCATCATCTCTTTCCATAGATGTAGTCAATTTGATTCCTATGTATTCTATCTGGTGAGATCCACATGTATAGTTGCTGTTTATGTTACTCAAAAAAGGTATTTGAAATGAAGAAGTCATTGGCCTTGCAAAATTCTAACATGCAATCGCCAGTGTCATTTCTACCACCAAGGTGGGCTATATGAAGAAGAACATGGCATCAGGATTGGAGGAAGACTCATTAACAATCTGTGTCATGCAGATGACACAACTTTGCTTGCTGAAAGAGAAGAGGACTTGAAGCACTTATTGATGAATATCAAAGACTACAGTCTTCAGTATGGATTACACCTCAACATAAAGAAAACAAAAATTCTCACAACTGTACCAATAAGCAACACCATGATAAATGGAGAAAAGACAGAGGCCGTCAAAGATTTTATTTTATTTGGATCTATAATCAACACCCACGGAAGCAGCAGTCAAGAAATCAAGCAATGTACTGCATTCAGCAAATCCGCTGCAAAAGACCTCTTTAAAGTGCTAAAAAACAAAGATGTCACTTTGAAGACTAAGGTGCGCCTGACCCAAGCCATGGTATTTACAATTGCTTCATATGCATGCAAAAGCTGGACAATGAATAAGTAAGACTGAAGAAGAACTGATGGATTTGAATTATAGTCTTGGTGAAGAATACTGAATATACCATGGACTGCCAGAAGAATGAATAAATCTGTCTTGGAAGAAGTACAGCCAGAATGCTCCTTAGAAGCGAGGATGGCGGGGCTTCATCTCTCGTACTTTGGACGTGTTAGCAGGAGGGATCAGTCCCTGGTAAAGGACATCATGTTTGGTAAAGCAGAGGGTCAGAGAAAAAGAGGAAGACCCTTAACGAGATGGACTGACAAAGTGGCTGCAACAGTGGGCTCAACCATAGCCATGATTGTGAAGATAGCACAGGACTGGGCAGTGTTTTTGTTCTGTCGTACGGAGGCTTGCTGTGAGTTGGAACCAACTCAATGACACCTAACAACAACATATATCCTTCCCATTCAGGACAATTGTGAATACATGGGAAACTACATATGCTAAAAATAATGTTTCCTAATCACCTCCACATTGAAGTACAGTTACAGAGTAGTGGAAAAAAAGTGACTCAATCCTCAAAATACCCAAAAAATGGTCACTGTTTTAGTATTTGAATTTTACATTGTTTTTCCTTATCATTTGAATTTAAAATACAGTTTCAATAACCAGAACTTCTACTTAAAGCTGTGTCAACAAAATGCTATATGGTGGTACTTAAAACAGCTAAAAATAAATCTGCTTTGCAGCCCATTATTTTGTATGAATACGTATTCATTTGTATCGCTTTGCTCTCCTTCCTCTCTACTTTAGAAAATATAACAGGGTAAACAGAGAATGGTAGATAATTATACCCTAAACTTTTTCTTTGTGTATTAACCTAGAGTCAGCATTGGGAAGGCAGGGTGGACAAAAGTAAGAAATAACTCCTGGGGTAAAAGTTTGTTCCACAGAATTTACAAATACAACTATGATCCAATTCACTGCTGAGTACACTCTCAGTGTGCTCACTATTACATGCCTTTAGCAGGAGGCTGAGGTAGACAGTCCCCAGCAGAGTCTGTTCTGTATCAGAGATAGATAATAGAAGACCAGGAGTCCAAGGACCCAGCTCTGTATAACCCCCTCCACCCCTGCCACACCCTACCTAAGTCCCTTCCCAGTTTAGTACATAGGGCTATATACCTTGTCCTTTGTGATTGACTTCCTTAGTTGCTATCACTTTATTCAAGACTGAAGTGAGTGGCTCATTCTCCCCAATCACATGGGATGTTATCAAGGGTGACATGATCATCTGCCTCTGTCGGATATGGGTCTCCATTGCAATTCTGTGAAAGACAGAAAAGAGAGGTAAGGGGGGGAGGAGGAGGAGGAGGAAGACTATAGAACATTTAGAAACACTCCCACCCAGAGGGTTCTTTCTATCTTTCCTATCTTAAATACCTGCCTATCTTGAAGACTAAATTCATCTTGGAAATGAGTCAGGGCAAAGAGGACAAACAAACAAAACTGAAGGTGAAAGGCACGCAATACTTGATGTTCTTAACGAGACAGGTTAGGCTGCTGTAATGGAATTGAGAGGGCTGTTGAAAGGCAGGAGATCTGGCCTCTAGTTCTGTGAGAGTCTCCTCTCTGGGCCTCAGTTTCCCCAGCTGTAAAGAGATGGGCTTGGATCATACACTTTCTAAGGCCCCCATCCAGCATCATCACTTCATCTATGACAGAATTATATAGGCAGCTGTGTTCCAAAGACCTGGTCTTAGATTCCTGTGTGATGACAACGTACATTTAGGGTTGTAATAAATCAAGCATCAGCAAACAAGCTTCACTTTAATTATCACAGCAGGCTAAGAGCCATACACTACGCTCAAAGAACCAAGCACAATCCCATTCTATTAACAGCAGAAATGGTATCAGTAACTGCGTATCAGCCTGATGCAGGAAAATACTTTCCAGTCTTCTCTGCTGTGGTTTTGTTCTCTTGCCCACTAAACGTGCCAGGTTTCTCTGCAGGATTCAAATCTGTACTCTGATAGTACGGGGAAAATATACTGCAATATGTTGCCAGCGTAATATACTATAAAGCTTTTGAGGTACCTTATGAAAGTACTTGCCATAAATTTTAGGAGTTAAATGCCAGAGGCGGCAACTTGCATCATGAACACTTCACAAAGGTTGTTGGCTGCAGAGAGTGGTAATCAAATTAGGGCTGGGATCCTCAGAGACCCAAGGCATACATTGTTACACGGGGAGACAATCTCAGGGATTACAGTCTCCACATGGCCACTGGAGGACAGCTGGGTCAGAAATTACTCAGAGAAGCATGGAAATAAAGAAAGAAATTGATCTCAAAGGTGAAAACTAATGTGTGTGTGTGTATGTGATAGGAGCAGCTTTCATGGACATAAAAGTTATCTCAAAATTAGTATTAGCAACTAAGTTATATAAAATATTTAACTATCTTACCATATTCTTGGAGGATCAGTATATGGGTGGTAGGAGACTAGATAACTACATATTTAAAAAATAGTTAATGGCAGCCTCTGGATGACGGGGGGAGGACTATACATGATTATTACATGTATTATTATATTTAGAAAGTGATTGAAAAGTGCTAGACTTAAAATTGAAATATTAGGACTTTTTACACCCTAAATAAAATTACATAATAATATACATTTATTGTAGAAAAATAGAAAAGAGAGATAAACAAAGAGGTGCAAAATCCCCTGTTGCTCCACTAACAAAAATAATCATTGTTAATTATGGAATATGTTCTTTGAAAAAACCTATGTTCTGAGGCGTTTGGTGTACAGTGGCAATTTATCTTCTTATAAGCAATGTACGTAAGTGCCAGTTTGCTTGCACTCATCCAAACACTGGGTAGCTTATATATTTTTAAAACTCGGTCAAGTCAAAAACTGAACCTTATTTTAATATGCATTTCGTTGACTCTCTTGAATTTATCAACCAATTTCTTTGTGTGGGTGTATAAATTTCCACTTTCTGTCCTTAGTAAATTTCCACGAATTCTTTATGTATTAAGAATTCTCATCTTTGTTCGCACATACGGAAAATATTTTATTAATTTTTTTCTCTGTAAGTTTAAAATTTCTGCATGGTTAAACCTATCAACTTTTTCTTTCTGTTAAATCTTTGGTATCTGGCTCAGAAAGGCCTCCTACACATCAATATTCGATATATAAAAAGAATATAAAACTTCTGCTTCCCTACAGTATTTTAAGATTTCAGCTCTTACATCTGTATCTTTAATCATTTGGTATTATACTAGTACTGTATAAGTTCTGTAGTGTAGGCTCTAACTTATGTTTTCTAAATGGTTAGCTAATTTTTTTTGCATAATTTCTCTTTCTCCACTAACTTGTAACATTTTCAAAAAATCATATAGGAACTCAAATGTCCTTGGCCCTGTTTCTGGAACTCTTGGTTTATTCTATTGATCCCTTATGGCAGCTCCAAGTTAGCTGAGACAATGGCCTTCTCTAATGATACAAGTTAGGACTTATGGCAATGTCTCCAGTCTCACCTAGCCTGCTATCCCCGGTGCCCCGGGTACGTGGCCAACCACTGCTAGAGTCCAGTCACAATGTTCACACATGCACTTCTTCAGAGTTACTGGGATCTAGATTTGGGGGCCTCAGAGGAGGTCTGGGGAGGATCCTTCCATGTTCTCTCAGGCTGTCTCTCCCTTCACTTATGGGAACCCACCGGCTAGTCAGCGCCTCACTCTCCTACCTTCTAAGCCTTACTACTCAAAGCGTAGTTGTGGAATTAGCACCATCAGCATCACCTGGGAGCTTGTTAGATGCAGAGCCCAGATGCACTGAGTCAAAGTTTGCATTCTAACAAGATCCTGGGATGATCTGCAGGCACATTAGTTTGACGGCAGGTTGCTGCCCTATATGATTCCTTGTTTTACATTATCCCTGTTCCATATGATCCCTGTCCATCCTCGTTCCACGGTGTGCAGATAAACTCTGTATACTCCATCACTTAGATGGCACCATTCTCTGGTTTCCAGCGCAGATACAGATTTGCCCCTTCATATTCCTTTGGTCATTTCTATAGCGTCAGGAAAGTTCAGTTTACCCTCTTAAATCAAGAGTCCAATACAAAGAACTTTGAATACGGTTTTCTGTCAAGCTCCTACCTGACAAGCTTCCAGCTTTCGAGTCTTCTTCCCTAACTGAGGAAGGGGTTCCTAGCACCTGGGTCTATGTTAACACTCTATTCAAATGGCTAATAGAGGTCTCAAGTCACCTGGGACAAATGCCAAAGTACTTACTGCTGAAAGGGAATAAAATGCTGCTTTTCTTCATCATCCACCTTCCCGTGTATGATATCAGTAATATCCATCACTAAGAAAAAGATAAACTTAATTAAAGGAACTAATCGTTTCATGCCTCAGTAGGTTACTATTGAAAAGGATGATATCAGCAAACACAGACCACTGGAGGAAGAAAGACATGAAGCATGAGGCTTCTGTTATTTCTCTGCCAGTGGTGATTACCAGTATACCCAGAGACACAATACAGAGGAGCAAGGCAGAGGAACAATTCATCAGATGCTCCGGAAAGGCCTTGGATTTTCTCAGATCAAGCCTGCAGACTACCCCTTTTAAAAACTCCAAAAGTTGCTAAGTTCTTGAGAAACTTGAGACTGTACTTTTTTGTAAACCTCTGTTCAGAGCCACAAAGAATACATATTTTGGCAGAGTTGTCAATAAAATTAAAGGCCTGGGAGAAAAGCTCAAGACTTGAAGTGGGCAACTGCCTGTTTTATTTGACACATTCTTACCTGGTGTCCATATACAGGTAATTCTCGGCTTAGGACATATTTGAGTTGTGACTAACTGCACTTACCACAGTCTGTTTTTTACTATTTACAGTGTTGCAGTGTGTAATTTCCTGATGTTATCATTTACAGATGCTCATGCACAGATGTTTATATGTAATGTTTCCAACCTCCAGAGACAAATAAAGATTATAAAGATATTGATAATAAAAGCCAGTAATAATGAATACTAAAAAAAAAAAAGGAGGTATTTGACTTATGTCAGAACCCTGTCGTGAGTTGGGGACTACCTGTAAATGAAGGAAAGCCAGGGCAAAGCAGCACAGGATACAAGTTCACAGAGTACTTCACACCTCTATGCACAACGGGAACACTTAGTAAGGCACTTTCGTAACCTGCTGCAAATACAGTAAAACCTGTGAAAGCCAGAACCTGTGTAAGGTGAAGCCTGTCAAAGAAGGAAAACTCAAATATTTTCCACTAAAACAAGTGACAGAAAAGTGGAAAGACTGCACCTTGTCCAGGGCAGAAACCTCACGAGACCCAGAAAAACAAGGCAGTGCCATCAAGTTTCTGCTCTCACAGGTTTCATTATATTATTTACACAGATATTATTATTGGTCCTACTTTAAGGGATGAGGAAACTGAGCACAGAAAAGTTAGGTAACTTGCCCAAGGTCAGTTGTTTTCCGTGGCAGAGCCAGGGTATGAACCCAGCAGTCAGTGCACTTAGCCACAGTGCCCAACGGCCTATACAGCTAATGAGCAGCCGCTGTCAAGCTGCTGAAATTAGGCAGGGCCCATGCCAAGAGGCAACCCTTAATAAATTACAATCCAGCCATAAAATACACATTAACTATCCATTTCTCCCTATGCAGATTAAAAGAAATACTGAGATATGAGAGAATTCTCAAAAGGACCACTAAGAAGAAGGAAGAAATACCTTCTCAAAGGAGCCCAAATGATGTAAGAATAGCACGGGAGACAGTAATATTGATGAAAGGAAGCTGTAGAAAGCAGGGCATGACATTCAGCTTGTTGTCAGCCCTTAATGGAACCCTGCAAAAATCGTACAAAAAAAAAAAAAAAAAAAAAAACTGCAAATTTTTATTTGGCCTCCAAAAGCAGGCAGTTCATTTGTCAATGCCATCATCAAGTTCCTCCTAACCTCTTCTGACGCTGTGCAGCAAGGCTCAGAGTAAATTACTCTCCTCTCTATTCCTGCCACACTCAACACCTGTCAACTCACACATGCACTCACACACATGCCCACAGACACACAGACATACGCACACACTCCTTGAAACAGAAAAGCAAGCAAAAGCCTCAAAGCTGATGTTGGAGTTTCTCTGGTCCATTCTGAAGGACACTGGCCTTGGATATACCTCAACTCCTTTTATGTGACAATAAGCAGACTGCTGTATAGATGGCACATAGTCCTAAGCCATGGCTGCCTTGCCTTTTCTGAGATTTCATTCTAACTCTCTATAAAGAAATAACGCTGGCCCTCTAATCACAGACTGGCAGACCTTGAGCAGCAGGCAGAGCGCAGGGCAGCTCAAAGGCTGTGCCACGTAGACAGTGCAAGGGACATACAGGCTATCATTATTCACATAACCCTGAATGCATGCAGTGTCCAGGAGCAGAACTATGACATTTCATTGACAGCTTTCAAACGACTCAGTGACCAAAACGTTAATTTAAGAGCAAAAATCTGCTTCCTCAACTTAACAAACTATGGGAAGACTATGTAGGGGTCTCTTCGAACGTTCTGAGGTTTAATTTAAGCAAAGGATCCTCTTCAAAAGTACTTACAAAAATAATGCTGCCTTTGAAGAGTAAACTTCCTAGATAAACAAACCACTTTCCAAGTAATATTTTATTCCACTAAAATCAATATGGAGCTGTAGGCAGGAGGATTCCAATAGTCACAAACGAAGCTTCACTGAGGTCCAACTGAGTACAAGACAGTCTGCTAGGCTCTAAGGAAGAAAGGAAGGAGCTTGGGATTTAGATGGAGACACATTAAAAAAAAAAAAAAAAAAGGCTGTCACTGAGTCAATTCTGACTCATGGCAACCCCATGTGTTCCAGAGTAGAAATGCACTCCCTAGGGTTTTCAATGGTTGTGGTCTTTTCAGAAGCAGCTTGCCAAGCCTTTCTTCCAAGGTGCTTCTGGGTGGATTCTAACTGCCAATCTTTCAGTTATAGCCAAGTGCTTAACTGTTGCACCAACCATGGTCTCCAGGTAGAGAGACAGAACATTTACCAGGAAAAGGTAACTGACAATTCATGGCAGGAAATGCTGTGGGACTGACACTGACAATGAAGCATGACCTGTCTCCCATCATCTCCCTGCCTTTCCTGTACCTGCTACTCCAAAGGGTCTTCGGAGTCCACAGGTGTGCTTTTTGCCTTCCTTCAGCTCCATGTGGCCCACACGGACAATCTGGCATACTAGGCTGATGCGAGGACGGATGAGGTCATTGCTGCTGAGGTCCTGAAGAGGAAGACAGAGAACAAGAATGAAGAGGTCAGGCTGAAACACACTGTCAGCTCTGTTCCATTCAGAGCTTAATTCCTAATGCAGAAATACCATGAATGATTCCCCTCTCCCCCACGCCCATCCAGGAACTATTATGACATAAGAGAAAATTACCTTGTATTCATACAAAAGGCACTTTTTTCAATTCCCCGGTTCCTATACCAAATTTATAAATTAGATTATATTCAATTTAAAGTCTCTGGTTTATAAATTTAAGTAGGGCGTTTAAAATTGGGACACTCGTTGTTCCTACTTTATACCTTGCCAGGTCCTATCCCACAACAGGATGAATTTCGGTGTCAAGTGAAATAAAAGCTTGGGTGACACTGACATTTATTGGGTGTCCACACAAGCTCATGACCTTGCAGCTTCAAAACAACCCTGTGAGACAAGCATAACATGGAGTGCTTTCTGTAATTATTCATCTGTTTTATGAGTGGTATCCACTGACAGCTTCTCAGTGTACAGAGACTTGTGTAGATCAAATGTCTATTTGTTTTGTGGTGGTTTTCTATCGTTGCCTGTGTTCCTCAGGATGGGTGAGTAAACCCTTGAATCAGCTCACATTCACTGTACCATCAGAAATAATTAATTACATCTCAAAATTCTTTTTATGAAACAGCTATCCAAGGCTTCTTTTACTGATTCAAGAATTACTTTTTAAATAATCATTCCAAATCTATCACTTATAACCCAACAACAATGGGTGTCCACTGAAAACCTGTGGAACATATACCAATGATAACACTGACCCTAAACTTTTACTTGAGGTTTTGCAAAGCTTCTCCTAAAAGAGAAATAAGGACCCTAGATGAGCCATTGAACAAATTGTGGCACACTATTATTATTAATAATATGCAATTATTTATAAATAAAGTTTTGAAGAATGTTTAATGACCCAGGAAATGTTCACCACATTTTATTTAATTGAAAAGGCTGGACATGAAATCTACACACAAGATGATCCTAACTTGGGAGGGGGGGTAATTATTTGCAGCTATTAAAAAAAAAAAAATTTTTTTTTTTTTTTTTTACTTATTCTAAGGTGGTACTGATTGGAAGACAGACAAAAGATTCAACCATAACACCAAACCAAAACCAAACCCAGTGCCGTCGAGTCGATTCCGACTCATAGCGACCCTATAGGACAGAGCAGAACTGCCCCGTAGAGTTTCCATGGAGCGCCTGGCAGATTTGAACTGCTGACCTTTTGGTTAGCAGCTGTAGCACTTAACCACTACGCCGCCAGGGTTTCAACCATAATAGCTTAAAATTTTTTTTTAATGTACAAATTAAGAAATGCCTTTTGATTTTCGAAAAAAACGCGTATCTTAGAACTGAAGAAATACTCTGAGTTGCGGGCAGAGAGGTTTCCAGAAGATATAAATGGGTCAAGCACAGAGACAGCAATCAGACCAGGATTGTCCTGTGGGTGGGATGTAAATAGAAGGAACAAAAATATGCCTGTTTCAGTCAATGTAATTGTTTAACAAATGTGGTTGTTTAACTTTTAGCGTTTGGGGCTTTTCTAAAAATATTGTATTTCTATTCTCGCAGCAAACAATCTGAAAATAAAAGAATTTTATTCACAACAGCATAAAATATTTAGAAATAAAGTTTTAAAAAGACATGGAAGATGAGCATACTGAAATCTAGCAAATACTGCTGAGAGAAATTAAATAAAATCTAAATCAATGGAGAAATGCCATGTTCAGGGATTGGATGGCTTAGAATTTTTTAAAATATCAAATCCTAACAATGTTTTCATAGGAATTGGAAAATTGATTCTAAAATTTATAAGGGAACGCAATCTTGAAAAAGAATAAAATTTTAAGATTCACATTAAAAAAGAAAAAATAAACTGATACTGAGACCACTGCTCCTTCCTATCACTTGCTTTGATGCTTTACTTTAGACTCTCTTTTCTTTACCCGTAGATTGGTAAGAGGGATAAGGAGATGAAATATGGGTGTGGGCACAGGGAGAAAAGTAGGGCTTCAAGAGGTTCTTTGGGGTTTGAACCCCTGCGGAGAATTTGCATGTCCATGGATACACTGAATCAGAATCTGCATTTTAACAAGATCCTCAGGTGATTCTTATGTATATCTTCCTGGGAGCTTGTTAGAAATGCAAATTCTCAGCAGGGGTTCGAACGTGAAGGAACAGTTTGAGGCCCTAAACCCAGGGAAAAGAAAAGAGTATCTCCTTCAGGTTTAACTGGCAGCTGATGAAACCTGCCTACTCCAGGCCTCTAAGAGCAGGAGGCAGAAACTCTAGGGTACTTCACAGCACCAATGTCATAACAAGGAGCCTTGGTGGCACAGTGGTTAAAGTATTCAGCTGCTAACCAAAAGGTCAGTGGTTCAAGCCCACCAGTGGCTCTGTAGGAGAATGATGTGGCTGGCAGTCTGCTTCTATAAAGATTTACGGCCTTGGAAACCCTATGGAGCAGCTCTACTCTGTCCTATAGGGTTGCTATAAGTTGGAATTCACAGCAGTGGGTTTGGGTTGTGGTTTTTTTTTTTTTTTTTAATGTCATAACAAAGTACATGAATTCGAAAAAACACTCCTAGCCTGAAAGAAAGACCATCACACCATCTC
The DNA here is from genome assembly GCF_024166365.1 of Elephas maximus indicus. NCBI lineage: Eukaryota > Metazoa > Chordata > Mammalia > Proboscidea > Elephantidae > Elephas > Elephas maximus. The sequence continues at coordinate 48,443,289 of NC_064840.1, forward strand.
CCAAACTATAGCCCCCGATATCTCCTTGCTCTTGATTCATACATAGCAGCACTCTTCCTACTTTGGAGAAGGGTAGGAGGAGAGGGAAAGATGCACTAATATATATGCATACAAATGAAAAAATCTAGGCCACACCTTTACCTCTACTGTAACCTCTGGAATGCTCTCTCCCCAGACATCTGCACAGCACATTCTCTCAACTTCAAGTTCTTGCTTGAATAACTCCTTCTCAGAGAGGTCTGCCCTTACCAACCTATTTAAAACCGCAACCCTCCCCCAGCCTAGATACACCCCTCAAAACCACTTCTAATATTCTATATAGCTTACTCGTTTACTTGATTATTGTTTATTATCTGCCTTTCCCAAACAAGGACAGGGATTTTTGTCGGATTTGATCACTGATATATCTCAAGTACCTAGACCTGTGCCTGGCACCTAAATAAGAACTCAATAATTAGTTGATGAATAAATGAGTGGGTTATTCCTGGTAGTGGGATTATGATGGTTTTTATTTTCATCTTTTAATTTTTCATGTTCTCCATATATTTATCATGCACTTCCACTAATATTATAAACAAAAGAAATTATAAAACTATAAGGTAGGACTTACAGTAAAGACTGCTTGAAGATTATTGAGCTTCTCTATTTCCTTGGGCATTCCGTTACTGCCCCAACGAATCAGATAGTTCTCACTGGTGAAGAAAAAGAAAATTACTCTCAATGAGGCGCTAAATGGAGACTGACACTGCCTTCAGTACAGACTAAAAGGCAATACCTAGAAATACTTGGCTCAATTCAGTGGGCAGGTGTGAGGGTGGCAGTGGCAGGAACTGAGATGGAAATGACCACTCACTCACTGGTCTCTGGCCTGAAGCAGGTACCTGCGGCAGCCCCACCGCATAAGGCACACACAATCCACCACTCAAAATGCTGCTCAAGACGGGATGCAGACAGAGAAGATCTTACCCGGGGTTGTTTTTACATTTCAAATCCTTTTTTAAAAAAGATTCCACTTTGCTGAATCAAGAATTTAATTTTAGAAAAACTGTTTGGTGGTTCCTCAAAAAGTCGAACACAGAACTACCATCTGACCCAGCAATCCCAAACCTAGGTATGTACCCAGAAGAAGTGAAAGCAGGAACACGAAACAGAAACCTGTACACCAATGTTCAGTGCAGCACTTCCCATAACAGCCAAAAGGTGTTCTTAAAGGACACAAGGAAACTTTGAAGGTGATAGATACGTTTATTACCTTGATTATGGTGATGGTTTCATAAGTATGTCCATATGTCAAAACTTTTTATATACTTTAAATATGTGCAGTTTATTGTATGTCAATTATACCTCAATAAAACTGTCTCAAAAGTCAAAAACTCAAAAACCTAAACCCACTGCTATCAACCACCGTGCCACCAGGGCTCCTTATAAAGTAAAAAAAAAAAAAAAAGAGAGAATTTAACTTTATAATAATCATTTCAAATTGATCCCCTGAAATGCATGTACTCACACTCAAATAAAATTTCTATTTTAGAAATAAACAATTTGTCAGTAATTGCTTTAAACCATCTTTTCAAAAATAAATTTATGTTTTCTTAGCTACTTGGCAGTAGCACCAAATTAGGGTTGAACAAAGCTCATTATCATTCCCTATGGAGTCCCTGGGTGGTATAAATGGTTTGTGCTTCTCTTTAACGTAAAGGTTGGTGGTTTGAACCCACCCAGCGGTGCCATGAAAGAAAGACCTGCCGATCCGCTTCCATAAAGATTAGAGCCAAGAAAACTCTATGGAGCACAGTTCTACTCTGTAACTCACGGGATCACCATGAGTAGGAATTGACTTGATGGTAATGGCTTTGGTTTTTTTTGTTTGTTCTTTTTAATGGAGTCCCTGGGTGGCACAAACTGTTAAGGGTTTAGCTGCTAACCAAAAGGTTAGCAATTCAAGGTCACCCAGGGGCACCTTGGGAGAAAGGCTTGGCGACCTACTTCTGAAAAATCAGCCATTGAAAACACTATGCAGCAGAGCTCCACTCTGACACACACATGGTCAGCATCAGCTGGAATCAACTGGATGGCAAATGGTATAGTCTTTTGAATTCTTTGTTCCTGCCTCTGTATTCTGATGAGTTTTATGTGATTTCTAAATTTCATTGAGTACACACACTGTTGTTCCACTGTTTCAACAGCAACACATAAAGGCTTAATATCCCAAAAGGTTTCACTTTCCACTGCCCAGGTATTCTCCCTTTCTCCTCTAGCTTCCCTTCTCAAACACAGCAAAGAGCTCCTCATGCAAGAGGTAAGTAAAGGGTGAATAGTTTTGCAAAGTCAACAGATGACCTGGGTGCCTACTACCTGATAAAAGTGGACCGATCTGGGTCATAGAGGGCTATGAACAGCTCTGCATCTTCCCCAATGTTGCAGACAAAGTTCTTGAAGTTCATATAGAGGCCATAGGTATGGACTGCACTGAAGATCGACTGGCCCCGCAGGTCCAAGTTCTGCAAAATTGACTGAACACAGAGGACAAGACAGAAAGGCATCTTAGTTTCGGCTAACAGGAAATAATAACAAAGAAATAGGTCTGCAAATGGGGGACAAATACAATTACCACTTAAGAGGAGAAGCACTTGTTGAGAATATATGCAAGTGGAAAGATGATGGAGTGAGCAAAATAATCACACCAGTCAGATGCTTAAGACTGCACTGTTAATGCTCTTGAACCCAAGTAATTCAATAAATGTTGTCTGAAGGTAGTAATTCATGATTTTAGTAGCTTCAAGAAGTTCTCTCTCACAGTGAGACCCAATTCTGGATGAAACTCAAAAGCACAAAAATTACGATTTATTATCCCTCTTTATGGGAATAACTAATTGGAAACAAGAGATCTCACTGGACAGCCTTCAACCTCAGGCATGGTTTTCCATTACATTAAACAATTCAATTAAATATTATCAAAACTGTACTAAAGAAATAATAATAATAAAACTATAGACTAAAGAAAATAAACAGAAATCTTTAGTCATTAGCACAGAAAAACTGGAAAAAATGTACCAAAATATTAATATGGTTGGGTCTGGGTAGCTATGAGTGACTTTTTTCTTCTATTTTTTTTGTATCTTTCTGATTTTTATTTAATGTCCAATTACCACTTTAACACATTTCAAACACTATTTTTTAATTATTTTAGAAATTATAATACATGCTTCAAACATGGAAGGTACACAAAGTCTCCCCCCCACACAGAGGCATCCATTATTATCAGTTTTTTATCTATCATTCCAGGATTAGTCTATGAATATGCAAGCACAGATGTATTCATATTCTTTTTCAAAATACAATTAATAGCATTTTATATTTTGCTGTTTTTTCACTTAAGATACACCTTGGCAATCTTTCCCTACCTCATTCTTTTTGTTATGCTTTACTTTTAAAATGTTTTAAATAACATCTCTGCCTCTTATCAATGACTCCCTTTCTCATTAAAAACAAAAGCAAAAAACGGAATCTCAGTAGCCCAAATCTGTACATTTGAGGAAATGTACCTTTTCCTCTTGGATCTTTTCCTCAATCCTTTTTGAGGCCACCTCATGGGCCTTGAAGAGAGCAACTGTGCTTGTTTCGTCTGGGTCCAAAATGTTCCCGTTGTCATCTCGCACCACCAGATCTAACCCAAGCATTCTAGAAAGAAAGCAGTGGTCAGCAGGTTCTTCCCACTAGGGACAGACTATTTTTACTGAAGAGCCCTGTTTATGGATTGAATTGTGACCCCCCGCCCCCGCCCCGAACCAAAATATGTGTTAAAACCCTGTAAATATGACCCTTTTGGGAAACAGAGCTTTTCTCTTGTTATGTTAATGAGGTTTTGCCAGAATAGGTGGGTCCTAAACGTAATCACTTCTGGGTTATATAAAAAGAGCAGAAGAGACTCAGACACACACACGGGGGAAGACAGGCTATGGAGATGGATGCATCTACAAGTCCAGGAATACCAAGGCTTGATCACAACTTCTAGAAGCTGGAAGAGACCAGGAAGGATCTCCCACCGGAGCCACACCCTGAATTCAGACTTCTGCCTCCTGAACTGTGAGAAAATAAATTTCTGTTCTTTAAAGTCACTGACTTGTGTCATTTCATTTACAGCAGTTAACTAAGACAAGCCCCCATCAAAGAACCCAGGAAATTCATATTTAGAAAGGTTAAGTGCTGGCCAAGGTGAGATTAAGAACAGTTCATCGAAAGGAGGAAAGAAAGCCGGGAGTAGGAGGAGGATATGGAATGTGAACAACTGCCTCCTTTGCCATGAGACCAGAACTGGATGGTGCCTGGCTACCATTATCGAACATTTTGATCAAAAATTCCATAAAGGGGGAAAATGCAGAACAGAATTTTAAATTCTCACGAACTCCAAAATTCCTGGGGCCATGAAGTTTAGAGGAACTCCTGAAACTACTGCCATGAGATAATCCTTAAAACTTAAACCAAAAATATCCCCCAAAGTTTTCTTAAAGCCAAACAGTAGCTTAACTAGTAAAAAAAGTCTGCCTTGAACATTACTCTCTTTTAAGAACTATCTAAATGGGATGAAATTGACAACAGCAACTTGAAAGATTAGATAGGAACCTTAAGGGGCTGCGGATTTAAATTAATGGGGGAGGAACAACTCAAAAAAGGAGGGTGAGCACGGTTGCACAACTTGAAGAATATAACCAATATCACTAAATAGTACATGTAAAAACTCTTGAATTGGTGTATGTTTTGTTGTGTATATCCTCAACAACAAAATAAATAAATATATATATATATATATATATAAAAGCATAGTTCATTGGCTTTTGTCCTTTCAGTTTCTGCCTCCTTCTGTTATAACAAGGTAAGAAAACTTACGAGATGTTAACCAAGTAATTTGGTTAACAAAATTAATTTGGTTTGCAAAGTAATTTGGTTCACAAAACCTTAACGGGAAAAGCAAAATTTGCACTCATTCTGACCAAACTCCTCTGGCCAATGCCTCTTCTCCCTATCTTCAGTTGTTTGCACAGGAACTACGAAAGACCAATTGTTTGGGGCTTGCTCGGATTTCCTTAAAGGTACAGAGTTGGGAAACAGTACTTAATCCACAGGTGTCTTTAAGGAGATCAATGGAGTAAGACCTGGCTTGTTGGTATTTCATAATAGTTATAAGCATGGGCTCTGGTGTCATCTGGACCAGGATTTGAATCTGGGCTTTAATAATTGCTAGCATTGTGGTTCTGGGTAATTTACTTAATTGTGCAAAGCTTGGTTTCCTCATCTGTAAATATTTTCTACCCCTCAGGGTTGCTGTGAGAATTTAATGAGATAATGAATGTAAAGCACTCAGTACAATTAATATATATTATGTTAGTTATTATTGCAGCAACTGGTACAAAAAAAACACCTGGCTATGAAGTTGCAGCTCTAAGTTTTGCACAGGAATAACAAAAAAACCAGTTGCTATTGACTCAATTCTGACTCAGGGTGATCCCATGATATCAGAGTAGAACTGTGTTCTGTAGGGTTCTCGATGGTTGATTTTTCTGAAGTAGACTGCCAGACCTTTCCTCTGAGGTACCTCTGGGTGGGCTCAAACCTTGAACCTTTTGGTTAGCAGCTGAGTGCATTAATTATCTGCATCACCCAGGGACTCCTGCACGGAAATAGTAAGAGCCATGCGGTCTTTGCATGACATGATCCCACCAAGGCTGTTATGCTTCAATATGCACACAGAAGTAGAAAAACATTTTTGTTTAGTTCAAGAAGTTGGAGGCTGTGGTGGAAACAAGATACTGCCATCTGAATACCGCAGTATGCAGCCCAGGAGCAGGGATGTCAAAAATGTAAGAAAGCTCAAGGGCTGCAGTGAACCGTGCCACATCTTTGGGAAAAAGGCAAACACACCTAATTTCCCTCTTCCCTTGTTTTATAGCATCTCCATCAACTGATTTAATCTGGAAGGTTCCTTTCCACAGCAGCCAGACCCACAAGCCACTCAGACTCATGAAAGATGGCCTTAGCTGCTCAGAGATTGGGTCACTGATGCACTGACAGAGCAGCTTAATTTCCTGAGCTGCTTCTAAGAGCTGGAAGGGGAAAGCAGGCACGTCCTGCTGTTTGCAGGATGTCAACATCCCATGCCAGGGATTAGTGAACCTCTGGGCCAGTATAACACTGTGGCAAGGCCCAAAAAGACAGAGGCAGCATATGGGCAAGGCGGGAGCTACCTTATCCCACCTTAACTGGCTTCTTAAATACTTCTCTGGCACCACACAACTGGCAACACAACCCCTGTGGTTACAGTCCTATGAAGGTACAAGTGCTAGGGCGAGGGGATTGTTAATTCTTAATCCTAAGTAAGGTGCATTTTGACATACAGTCAAAAATCTGGGTTCAAATTAAGCTCTCCCAATTATTATCTATGTGACTTGGAAGTCAATCACTTAAGCTCACTTAGTCTGTTTCTTCAACCAAAAAGTAGGAATAATAACAGGGTTGTAATCAAGTAATATTATGTGAAGCATACATCAGAAGTATTTCATAAATACTGGTTGAATCTGAACCTTATATGCTATGTTTACCCCAGCTATTTCTGAATACAGCTGTCAGAGACTGTAACGTTTAAATGAGTAGGATAATCAGCTGTATTTAAACAGGTCTCTGAGGTATATCCAAGAAACCTGAGGCTAGAGAAGATGGGTAAAGGAACAACAACAACAAAATCACACATACACAAGATGAAAAAAATTGGAAAATAAAACTAAATGCCAAATTAATTATCTACAAAAGCTAGTCTTTTAAACAGAGCTGGTCATAAGGCGTGAATCATAAGGTCACCATAAATTTGATGAGTTGATTGTATTTCACATTTCCAAAAGGCAGTCATACCTGGAACTTACATATCTGCTTGAGTTAGCCAGAAGATTAATGAAGTGATTAACTCTTAAGAGGGCACTGTAAACATATTCAACAAAGTATAAATATTTTCAACTATTTCTAAGAAACCTGGTTTTCACATACTGTAGAAAATTGCTCCACAATAGAGGGGAAAAGGGGAGTCAGGAACAGAAAGAGGATATGGAACGCATGGCTAATTGCCTCCATGAATAACTGACACCTTTGTCATGAAACAGAAGAACTGGATGGTGCCCAGCTACCATTACTGAACATTTTGATCAAAGAGTCTATAAAAGAATCCTGATCAAAACAGGGAAAATGCAGTACAGAATTTCAAATTCTCATGGGATCCAGGCTTTCTGGAGCCATGGACCTGGGTAAACCCCTGAAACTACTGCCCTGAGATAATCTTTAAACCTTAAATCAAAAATATCCCCCGAAGAAAGCCAGCACGACTTGCATAAGGCAAGGTTGTAAAAGCTCCACAGGCACATCCAAACTCTCTGATGGACCGAACTGCTGGGCTGAGGGCTGTGGGGACCATGGTCCCGGGGAATATCTAGCTCCATTGGCACAACCCAGTTTATAAAGGAAACGTCCTACGTTCTACTTTGGTGAGTAGCCTCTGGGGTCTTAAAAGCCTGTGAGCAGCCATCTAGGATACTCCACTGGTCTCAACCCTTCGAGAGCAGGGGAGAATGAAGAAAACTAAAGATACCAGGGAAAGATCAGTCCAAAGGACTAAAGGGCCACATCTATCACGACCTCTACCAGACTGAGTCCGGTACAGTTAGACGGAACCCAGTTACCACCACTGACTACTCTGACAGGGATCACAACAGAGGGCCCTGGACAGAGATGGGAGAAAAACGTAGAACAAAATTCCAACTCAGAAACAAAACAAAACAAAAACTAGACTTACTGGCCTAACAGAGACTGCAGAAACCCTGAGAGTATGGCCCCCAGGCACTCTTTTAGCTCAGTAATGAAATCACTCCTGAGGTTCACCCTTTAGCCAAAGATCAGACGGGCCCATAAAACAAAATGAAGCTAAAGGGGCACGCCAGTCCAGGAGCAAGGACTAGAACGCAGGACAGGACAGTAAAACTGGTAATAACCCAAGGTTGACGAGGGAGAGGGCTGACATGTCGTGGGGTTGTTAACCAACATCGTAAAACAGTATGTGTACTAACTGCTTAATGAGAAACTAGTTTGCTCTGTAAACCTTCATCTAAAGCACAATTAAAAAAAAAAAAATCCCTTGAAGTCTTCTTAAAACCAAACAATAGCTTAAATAGTAAAGAATGTCTGCCTTGATCGTTGTGTTCTTTTAAGATCTATCTATGTAGGGCCAAACTGACAACAGCAACTCAAAAGATTAGATAGGACACTTAGGGGGCAGTGAGTTTACTTTAATGGGGGAGGAACAACTCAGAAAAGGAGGGTTAGAATGGCTGCATAACTCTAAGAATATAATCAGTGTCACTGAATTGCACATGTAGAAACTGTTAAATTGGTGTATGTTGTGCTGTGTATCTTCTCAACAATGACAAAATAAACAATAGGAAAAGTTAAGAAAAAAAAAATTGGCTCCAGTTAAGGGAAGGCAGAAAGAAAGAGAGAAAACAAGCCTGATATTGATTTAAAATCCACTGTTAGAATAAACATAGATAAAGCTCCAGGTATCTAAAGAGTGTCGGTTTCAGACGCTCAGTTACTGTCAGTTTGTTTGGCAGGGAAGTCGGTGGAATCCAAGTCCAATATCTTCTATTAAACTGTAATCTCGCTGAGATCAGAGACCCAGCACAGGGTCTGGCACACGGAGGGTACTATGAAGTGTTTTTTAATGAAATGAAATGTTTCTAAGTCAAAAAGATGGCAGTAAATATAATTCTCTGGCAACTCCAAGGTCAAAAGCTTGTCATGAGCAGTGTCCTCAGCATGAACTCAACAGTCATTTTCCATAAAGCATCATCCCTGGCTTACCTGTTCCCATGATCGATTTTGGCTGTGACCTTCTTCTTGAGCTCTGCCAGTTCATCCTTGGGGAGTGTTCCCGACAGGATCTGGGACCTCCACTCAATCAGGCTGTAAGTCATCTGCCGCAGCTGGTGGAAAAGTGTGACTTTGTTGTTCTAAGAGGACAAAAAGAGGTATTATGGAGGATGGGAACTTTTTACTGATTATAAATGTTATTTAATCAATTAATGTTTTTCATAAAGTTGGGCCCGTTAAAAGATTTTTTTTTTGTATTAATGGAAATTAATAGAGATGGGTTTGCCCTGAGCACTCCCTCCCTCTCCTATTGCAACTTTAAAAACACATAAGTAAACTTACGATAGTTGGTCTTGCTGTTCTTAGGTGCTGTCAAGTTGATTCCGACTTAGAGTGTGGCCCCATGTGACAGAGCAGAACTGCCCCATAGAGTTTTCTAGGCTGTAATCTTTACAGGAGCAGATCACAAAATCTTTTCTCAGAGAGCTGAGCATCTACCCGTTAAGCTAACAGGGCTCCTTGTAGGATAGGTGGTTGGTCCAAAATCATAATCATCCACGTACCCTTAAATTCTGACCACATCCCTCTTCTGTTTAAAACCCTTGAGTGATTTCCACTGATAGATAATCCTGTAAAAGTCCCTTTGTATCTTGGCTCCAGCCACATTTCATATCAACTTCCACCTTGAATTATCTATGCTCCTTCCATAGAAAACTACATCCACTTCTCCCAAATGCTCTGACTTCCTCAACATGTTATTTCCTCTACCTGGAACCACCTTCTCCTCTTCCACCAAGCCCTGCCTCCCCATATCCTTCTCACACACTACAGCCTCCATCAACTGGCTAATTCCGACTTCTTCAGGTCTCAATTTAGAAGCCTCTTCCTTGAAACGCTAAGCCTGGGTGAGCTGTTCCCCCCACAGCACCAAGTCTCACTCCCATCAGAGCCCTTGTAACACTGGATGACACTGGCTTGTCTGACTCTCTTAGACTGGAAGCTCCTTTAGGACAGGGAAGTTGTTCATTTTTGCATTTTTTTTAGTACTCTTTAAAGTGTTAAAAAGCAAAGACGCCACCTTGAGGACTAAGGTGCGCCTGACGCAAGCCGTGGTGTTTTCAATTGACTCATATGCATGCGAAACATGGACAATTAATAAGGAAGACTGAAGAAGAACGGATGCCTTTGAATTGTGGTGTTGGCGAAGAATATTGAATATACCATGGACAGCCAAAGAACGAACACATCTGCTGTCTTGGAAGAAGTACAACCAGAATGTTCCTTAGAAGCAATGATGGCAAGACTACGTCTCAGACACCCTGGACATGTTATCAAAAGGGGTCAGTCCTTAGAGAAGGACATCATGCTTGGTAAAGTAGAGGGTCAGCAAAAAAAAAAGGAAGACCCTAAAGGAGATGGATTGACACAGTGGCTGCAATAATGGGCTCAAGCATAGCATCAACTGTGAGGATGGCGCAGGACCGGACAGTGTTTTGTTCTGTTGCGTACAGGGTTGCTATGAGTCAAAACTGACTCGATAGCACCTAACAACGACAACAACAATAGTACTTGGCACAGAGTAGGAACTCCTTAAAATGTTCTGGATGAGTGAATTATGACTGAAAAAAAATAACTGCAGTTTCAGAGATGAGGGACAACGGAAAATAAAACGTAAAATATTTTTAAAATATCTTTCTCCCTGACAATTTTCAGACCAGTCAGACATTAAATCATTACTATGGGCTTCAGTAATAACTTTCCTGTAACTGAACTAAATTAACTTACAACCAACTACAGTCACCTATGCTGCAATCATTTACGAGTCAAATAACTGATATACCTGAACCATCACAACCTTGGTTCTATCTAAATGACTGATTACAATTTTAATAAAAGTCACTGAACATCTACTATGTGTTGGGAATAAAAATCCTGTCCCCAAGGATCTAATATTCTAGAAGTAAAAAGACAGCATAGATAAGTAAACAATGTCTATATATACATAAGAAAATTTCAGATTATGAAAAGTACAGTAAAGAAAATAGGGCAATAACATAAGGTGTATGCAGTAGTATCACTAGAGTGGTCAAGGAAAATTGTTCCACCTATCACTTTGGGACATGCATTTTAAATAAAAATCTGTATAATTCCACTTACCCCATATATACTGTGATGGTTAATATTATGTGTCAACTTGGCTAGGCTATGATTCTTAGTGGTTTGGGAGGCATTGACCTGATTGCTCTTCCATAATGTAATATAATGTAATCACCTTCATGATATGATCTGATGTAATCAGCCAATCAGTTGAAAGGCAAGTCTCCTTGGGCGTGTAGCCCATTTCCATTATATAAATGGATGTTCCAGCAAGGCTTTCTCTCTCTCCTCCCCACTCTCTCCCTCCCTCTTTCTCCTTGAGACATAAGCCTGCAGAAGTCTTCAGAATGCCACCTGGGCCAGCAGAGGCCTCCAGCTTGCCACCTTATCTGCAGATTTTGGGTTCATCTGTCCCTACAACCACCTGAGCCAGCAGACATCTATAGCCCGCCGCTGGAAACATGAATTTGGGAAGTGCCAGCTCCCACAATTTCTTTAAAGTAAATCTCTCTATATATATTTATATATATGCTTCATTGGTTTTTTGTGACATAGTGTTTAAGAGCTCGGCTGCTAACCAAAAGGTTGATGGTTCAAATCCACCAGCCGCTCCTTGGAAACCTTATGTGGTAGTTCTACTCTGTCCTATAGAATCACTATGAGTCAGAATAGACTCAACGGCAACAGGTTTGTTTTTTTTCCACTGGTTTTCCTCTTCTAACGAACCCAGACTAAGACATATACTATGCCAGTACTGCTTCTTTATTAATAGATGAAAACTGATATTCAAGTAAGCATATATTTTTGAAATTACAGTAAAATACTATAAAAACAATGCACCTCCCCACTCCACCCCCCAAAAAAAACCAACAACAAAGAAGTTTTTGATGGCTGTACAACATGTTCTTCGGTCATGTTTTTCTGTAAGAATCCCAGGGATACAGACTCATGGGCAAGGTATTGACTGAAACCATCTAGAAAACAGAAGAAAAAGTCCTCAGCATCCCAACCAAAAACCCACTGCCGTTGGGTCAATTTCGACTCACTGCAACACTAGAGCAGAGAGTAGAACTGCCCCATAGGATTTCCATGGAGCACCTGGCAGATTCAAACTGCCGACCTTTTGGTTAGCAGCCATATGTCTTAACTACCACACCACCAGGGTTTCCATCCTTAGCCTAGAAGTAAAAAACTGGGACACAACTAATGGGATTAGCTGTGTGATAAAAGCTTCAATATAAGTTCAAAGTTCTGTGGGGACACAAAGGAAAGTGATGAATAACTCATTTATTGGTGATTGCAAAAAAAAAAAGCCATTGAGTCGATTCCGATTCATGGTGATCCTATATGTTACAGAGTAGAACTGCTCCGTAGTTTTCCTGGCTGTAATCTTAATGGAAGCAGACTGCCAGACCTTTCTTTTCTGGTACAGCTGAGTGGGTTCCAACCACCAACCCTGAGGGTAGCAGTTGAATAAAAACCATTTGCGCTTCCTGTGCCGATCTTTAGAAACCTTGGTGGCATAGTGCTTAAGAGCTACAGCTGCTAATCAAAAAGGTCAGCAGTTCAAATCCACTGGGCACTCCTTGGAAACTCTATGGGGCAGTTCTACTCTGTCCTATAGGGCTGCTATGACTTGATGGTAATGGGTTTTCTTTTTAATGCTCATCTTGGAGCCCTGGTGGCCCAGTGGTTAAGAGCTCGGCTACTAACCAAAAGGTTGACCGTTTGAATCCACCAGCCACTCCTTGGAAACCCTGTGGGGCAGTTCTGCTTTGCCCCATAGCATCACTATGAGTCAGAATCAACTCGACGGCAATGGGTTTGGTTTTGGTTTATGTTGATCTTAAAAACACAGAAAGCAAAGCCTGTTTCATTTTTTGAAACAACCTACTTTTTATGCTTTTCACATTTTCTGAATTGCCTCCTTCCCACCAACCAATTTTTAGAAATGCATAAAAATTAGACTTTACAAAATTCTTTTTTTAGTAAGCAAAGATTAAAAACACAGCTTTTCCCCCCTACTTAATCTTATATAAAATCTAACAATTTACTTATCTTTCAAACCTAGAAAAAGGACTGAGCAATTAAACCCACAGAATTAGCGCTTCAAAACTGTTAGACAGAAATGGGATTTCCCCTCCTCCCCTTTCTTATAGACCATTTGTTGACTCCTGTTTAGATTTTTTTTTTAAGTATTTTCTAAGTTTAATTAAAATATGAGTTCTCAAAATATGGCAAATAAAGCATTCAAAGGCTCGGGACATCCTCTCTGTGAGGCAGGGCTTTGTTTGGGGCACATGTTCACAACTTCTTGGTCTCTATTTTATTAGACACTGTCCAAGGGAATTTAATTATTGCCTGTCATATCAGCCTTGTTTGCCAAGTTTCCCCCAAAAAGAATGATGAAGACAGCCATTCTTCTCTGATTCACTGTGCCAAATGAATTCTGAATAGACAAGCTGGAACACCCCAAAGGAAGCGATTTTCCCATTTACTTTGAGGAAATAGATTTTCTTGCCACATTCCTCAGATTATTCTAAGCAAGATGCTCTGTGTAATAGCTGGCCCCTGACACTTCATGGATTCCTGGGAAAGCATACGGGGACAAACCAAAAAAAGCCACTGCCATCAATTCCAACTCAGAGTGATCCTGTAGGACAGAGTAGAACTGCCCTCAGAGGGTTTCCTTTTTTAATCTTTAGGGAAGCAGACTGCCACATCTTTCTCTCGAACAGCATCTGGTAGGTCAGAACCACTGACAGCAGCCAAGTGTTCAACCACTATGCTACCAGGGCTCCTACATAAGGACAGGTGGGAGAAAATCAAGCATCACCCCTAAGACCAAGGAGCAAGCTCCTCTGCGTTGCTGTCTTTTCTTATGATATGCTTTTCCTCTTTCCTGTCCTCTCCTTTCTAAGTCCTAGGCAGCCCAAGCTGGCTTCTTGCAGAGTGCCTTCTCTACTGCCTCTAACCTTCATGGATCTCAGCTTTTTATATTTATTTATTTTACACTACTGGCCACTATCACAAAGTTCAACAGTGCATGGGATTTAATAATTTTTTGATCCTCTCCCCAAAAGTCAGCACAATCTTGGGACACTGTAGATATTCAAAAACCAATTGTATTGATAGCTTGAACTTAAAACTACCATCTGGTTTCAATTTTAGGAGTAGCTACACAAAATAGAACAATGTAAGATTTTTTTCTACCAGACGGTAAGGCTATTTCTGCATTTGCTTAAAATTTCTCCCTCCTTTCCACTTGGAGATCTCTAAGAGCTCACTTTCTACATTCCTGTTCCAATTATCTATCTTTTCATTTTTTTTTTTTTTTCCTTAGAAATGAAAACAGTCAAAAGAAAAAAACAGCTTTGCTTTCAATGCTGATAGGAATACAGAAGCCATATGAACATCACAGAAATTCTGGGAGCCATGAGACAATGGCGCAGCTTCACTGGGTGTCAGAAAACCTAGATTCTATTAATTCATCTTCCCCAAGAATGTATGGTCATAGCCAAAAGACTTTTCTCTGATCCTCCACTTCTCCATCTGCAGAAGAATCAATATTTATTCTACATACCAACCTTTCCTCTTCCATAAGGCTTTTATGATGTACAGGAATAAGTGCTTGACTAAAAGTATGGGGACTTGACCTCTTTTTCTATCATTAACTTGCTATGTGGTTTTGGGCAAATTAGTTCCTCTGGATTAAGGCCATTTGTAAAATAAAGGGACTGGCATGGCAATAAGATCTACTCCCAATGATAAGTGTCTTTGAGTCTATGACTGAGACATTAAGCTCAATTACTTCTTGCAGACATCTTCCTGATTAACCACGTCTGGCTCTGGTCAGCTTACTCACTATGTACTACACACTCAATTGGCTGTATATCAAGTTTCATCTGTATATAGCTCTTCCCAATTACTCTTACGTCTTCTTGGTGTATTTGTAACTCCTAAGGTTCCAAGAGTCCCCGGGTGGTGCAAACAGTTAAGCAACTGACTATTAACCCACCCAGAGATGCCTGGGAACACAGGCCTGGTCATCTACTTCTGAAAGGTCACAGCCTTGAACACCGTATGGGGCAGTTCTATTCTGTACACATGGGGTTGCCATGAGTCAGAATCAACTTGACGAAAACTAGTAAGAGCCAGGCACAGTGTCTTCAGTTCTCCATGTCCCTGTGGTGCTCTGACTCTAGGAGCTCTGCGAAGATAGGAAACCGGGATGCCGCAACTTCTTTCTTACTCATTCTAGTACCTTTTTCATCTGTGAGAAAAAATCTTGACCTGACTAGCAAAGGTTTGATTTTTAAAGAAAAGATACATGAAAAGACGTTTTTTTGCCTCCTGAGGTAAAAGAAATCCAGGAAACAAAGCTGGAAAAACACAAAACTGGAAGAACACCCAGAGCACCACTCCTGCCCTGTGACGATCATTACCACTTCACACGTCGCCACTCAGCCCCAAGTTAAGCAGGGCTTGCAACTCACAGATAAAATGCTCTGCCAGCAGGACAAGGTTTTCCATGGGAACTTTCTGTCCTTGGTAATAAGTGATCAGACACTCATTTCAAACTGAAACTAGCTTAATTACACTCCAGACCATATTCTCCAGCAGTCAGCAATAACCACCAGATCAAAAAGAGTAGACCTGAGTAGCTTTAATCTGCCTGAAAACGCCATGTTGGGAAGAAGGGCCGATTCATTGTTACCTGCAAGTCCCCCCATCCCCACCTCACTTACAGGCACTTTTTCTGACCCAGATTTTTAGAGAGCTATAAACGGGCATTGGGTTTTATTTTGCTGGAAAATTTTAACTTTCTGTGAATCACATTTTAGTAATTAAATTTACTTTATTCAACAATATGTATTAACCAGTTTCTATGACAAGGCTCTTCTTCCATCTTTTCCATAAGGAGATAGGATTACATCCAGTCTCCCAAACTTATCTGACAAAACAGCCTGACTGACAAAAACTCACTGAACTGCTTCTCCAGTTGGAAAGTGGAGAACAGCTCTGAGGTACATTTAGGGTAAGATGGATGGCAAGACTTTGACTCCCTTACTTTGGACATGTCATCAGGAAAGGCCAATCGCTAGAAAAGAAAATCATGGTTGGTAAAGTAGAGGGCCAGTGAAAATGAGGGAAACCTTCAATGAGATGGGTTGACACAGTAGCCACAACAATGGATTCAAACATACCAATAATCATGAAGGTGTCGCAAGACTGGGCAACATTTTGTTCTGTTATACATAAGGTTGCTGAAGTCGAAGCCGACTCAATGACAATTAACAACAACGACAGATGTTATACAGTATGTCACTATTCGGTCGCTATGAGTCAGAATTGACAGTAACAGGTTTTTTCTTGGGATGGCAACCAAACACTTCATTATCCAGGGCAGTCCCTCTTTCAAAAATTCGGATGTGCTACCCCCACAAATATATTCTAATTTGTTGGTTTTTAAGACCTGATTTTTTGTTGAGAAAATGATATTATGATGTGTAATGTATATTTCTGCACATTCAAAAAATACAATCGGATGCCCATCAACAGATTAATGGATAATCAAACTGTGGTACATACACACGATGGAGTATTACACAACGAGAAGGAACAATGATGAATCTGTGAACCATCTCCTAACATAGATGAACCTGGAGGACATTATGCTGAGTGAAATAAGTCAATCACAAAAGGACAAATATTGTATGAGACGATTATAGTAAAAACTCATGAAGTTTACACCAAAAAGAAACAATCTTTGATGGTTATGAGGGAGGGGACGGGTGGGGATGGAAAAATAGTACATAGACAATAGATAAGTGGTACCATCGGTGAAGGTAAGACAGTACACAACACTGGGGAAGCCAGCACAACCTGTACCAGGCAAGGTCATGGAAGCTCCATAGACACATCCAAACTCCCTGAGGGACTGAATTGCTGGGCTGAGGGCTGTGGGGACCATGGTCTCGAGGAATATCTAGCTCAACTGGCACAGCATAGTTTATAAAGAAAATGTTCTACGTTTTAATTTGGTGAATAGCGTCTATGGTCTGAAGCCTGTGAGCAGCCATTCAGGATACTCCACTGGTCTCACCCCTTTGGGAGCAAGAAAGAATGAAAGCTAAAGATACAGGGAAAGATTAGTCCAAAGGACTAATGGATCACTTCTACCATGGCCTCCACCAGACTGAGTCCAGTACAACTAGATGGTGCCCAGCTACCACCACTGATTGCTCTGACAAGTATCATAATAGAGAGTTCTGGACAGGGCTGGAGAAAAATGTAGAACAAAATTCTAACTCAAAAACAAAGACCAGACTTGCTGGCCTGACAGAGACTGCAGAAACACTGAGAGTATGGCCTCCGGACACCCTTTCAGCTCAGTAATGAAGTCATTCCTGAGGTTCACCCTTCAGCCAAAGACTGGACAGGCTCATAAAACAAAACAGGACTAAAGGGGCACACCAGCCCAGAGGCAGGGACCAGGAGGCAGGAGGGGACAGGAAAGGTGGTAATAGGGAACCCAAGGTTGAAAAGGGAGAGTATTGACATGTCATGGGGTTATTAACCAATGTCATAGAACAATGTGTGTACTGACTATTTAATGAGAAACTAGTTTGTTCTGTAAACCTTCATCTAAAGAACAGCAAAAAATTAAAATATATATATATATGTATATATAAAATTGGGTTGTTATTAAAAAGATAAACTGAATTACCAATCCAATCATCTCTAAGTCAATGCACAGGTGTCCACCCTCACAGAAGGAACTCCTGTGGAAGCAGGGAGATAAAGAGGCCAAAGATCACCTCACTGGATCTACTTTCCAGGGCTGGTGAAAACCATAAGAGCCTGAGCAGCAGCAGAGAATAAAGGCAGAACACTTAGAAAACGACAGACCTAGAATAGCTAAGTAGCCATAGGGCAGTATCTACCCAACCCTACCCCAAGCTGGAGGATGAGTAAACTATCACAGGTAGGTGGTCAAACTCTCTCCTAAACAACTACAGGGCAAAATTTGCAGTGTGATCTCATTCATTCCAGTTCATTATTTATCACCGCTTCCCATGAAGCAATGCAGTAAGAAGGAGATAGTCAGGAGCTGTCAAAGTGTGCCAAGCAGTATACTGGGAGTTTTATACAGCTTATCCCAATTAATTCTTATAACAAACTTGCAAGGCATATGTTATACATAATTCTCACTTTGTTGTTGTTAGGTGCCCTCGAGTCGGTTCTGACTCACAGCAACCCTATGTACAACAGAAAAAAACACTGTCCGGTCCTGCGCTATCCTCGCAATCATTGCTATGTTTGAGCCCAGTGTTGCAGCCACTGTGTCAATCTATCGCGTTAAGGGTCTTTTCACTGTCTCTCTACTTTACCAAGCATGATGTCCTTCTCCAGGGACTGGTCCTTCCTGGTAACATGTCCAAAGTATGTGAGACAAAGTCTCACCACCCTCGTTTCTATGGAGCATTCTGGCTGTACTTCTTCCAAGACAGATTTGTTTGTTCTTCTGGAAGTCCGTGGCATATTCAACACTTTTCACCAACACCATAGTTCAAAGGCAATCAATTCTTCTTTAGTCTTCCTTATTCATTGTCCAACTTTTGCATGTAGATAAGGCCAACTGAAAATACCATAGCTTGGGTCAGGTGCACCTTAGTCTTCAAGGTGACATCTTTGCTTTCTAACAACTTTAAAGGGGTCTTTTGCAGAAGATTTGCCCAGTGCAACACATCATTTGATTTCTTGATGGCCACTCCATGGGCATTGATTGTGGAGCCAAGCAAAATGAAATCCCTGACAACTTCAACCTTGTCTCTGCTTATCGTGATGTTGCTTATCGGTTCAGTTGTGAAGTTTTTTGTTTTCTTTATGTTGAAGTGTAACCCATACTGAAGGCTGATGTCTGATCTTTATCAGTAAGTGCTTCAAGTCCTCTTCACTTTCAGCAAGCAAGATTTTATCATCTGCATAAAGCAGCCTGTTTAAAATGAGTCTTCCTCCAATCCTGATGCCGTGTTCTTCTTCCTACAGTTCAGCTTCTCAGATTTGCTCAGCATACAGACTGAATAAGTATGGTGAAAGAACACAACCCTGACACACATCTTTCCTGATTTTAAACTGTGCAGTATCCCCTTGTTTGTTCAAATGACTGCTTCTTGGTTTGTGTACAGGTTCCTCATGAGCACAATTAAGTGTTCTGGAACTCCCGTTCTTTGCAATGTCATCCATAATTTGTTATGATACACACAGTCGAATGCCTTTGCAAAGTCAATAAAACACAGGAAAACATCTTTCTGGCATTCTCTGCTTTCAGACAAGATCCCTCTGACATCAGCAACGATACTCCTCATTCCATGTCCTCTCCTGAATCCGGCTAAACCTTCTGGCAGTTCTCTGTTGATGTACTGCTGCAACCATTTTTTTAATGATCTTCAGCAAAATTTTACTTGCATGTGATATTACACTAGACAAAGGAAGTGGCCTTGGATGAGGAGAGACAGAGAAGTGAACATTAGACTCTCATTCTAGGTAAGAATAATAAAACTTTGGAGGTTAAGGGACTTGTCTCAGGCTGCAGAAGCAGTGGCATATCCTGAACTACAATCCCTGCCTTCTGAATCCAAGTTCTTCCTTTCTTGGTTTGTTTGTTTTCAGGAACTATTACTGGGTTTGTTATTTTTTCTGAATATAAAAGTACATACCAAGTAAGGGAGGAAGTCAGGATTTAAAAACCAGCTGGCCTGTCTGATTCAAGTCCACACTCTTACATTCATGATCTCGTT
Source organism: Elephas maximus indicus (assembly GCF_024166365.1). NCBI lineage: Eukaryota > Metazoa > Chordata > Mammalia > Proboscidea > Elephantidae > Elephas > Elephas maximus. The sequence continues at coordinate 48,463,097 of NC_064840.1, forward strand.
TCCTTCTTTCCTGATCAACCACTGGAAATATACCCAGTAAAGTGGTTTCAAATGAGGCACAGCATTTTAGGCAAAGGTCATTAGAAATTGTTCTGAATTTATACTCTGTACTGCATGCTTCCCTTTTGTCTTTCTGGAATAATCTATGTCTCCAGGACTTGAATCTAAATAAGGAGGCTTCCGATCTACAGTGAGAAACACAGCCTGGTTACGGAGCACTCAAGGCCACCTTACCTAAGGCGATTACACAGGACAAAGGAAGTGGCCTTGGATGAGGGGAGACACAGACGGGAACATCAGACTCTTGAGACGGTGAGTAGTAAACGGACACTAAGCCAAGTCTGCCCAGGAGGGAGGAATGCCAGAGTGGCTACTGTTTCCAGCTAAGAATGCCATCACATGCTCACACTAATGGTCTGTCTACAGAATGACTTCACGTATACTATCTCTGGTCATAGTCTCACAGCTCTGTGGTGGGTGGGCAAGGCAGATTTTATATCACTTTTATGTGGGGGGGCAGTGGGCAGCAGACGCTTAGAGAGTTTATAACTTGCCCAAGACAAAAGAACTGGTTAGGACAGGACCTGATCTAAAAATTAAGCTTCCTAATTTGTTAGTCCAGTGTTCTGTCTGCTATAGCCTGCTTCCCCGAAAGGATAAGGCCAACAACCACCAGGGAAGATAATTAGATAGAAAATAGTAATAATAAAAAACAAAGAGGAAAAGTGCAGTCATTTCTTCGTTCTACTTTGGTCAAGTAGGCTCTCTTGCTTTGGCTTCTCCCTTTAAAAAAATATATTTATGTAATTTCACTTGATTATATTTCTGACTGCTTTATAAAAATAAATCAAAGGTGCCTTGGTGGTACAATGATTAAGTGCTTTCTGATTAAGGTCAGAGGCAGTCTGAACCCACCAGTGGCTCAGCAGGAGAAAAGACCTGGAGATCTGCCTCCATAAAGACGAAATCCAACAAAAACCAAACCCACTGCCATCGAGTCGATTCTGACTCATCGCGACACTGCAGGACAGAGTAGAGCTGCCCCAAAGGGTTTCCAAGGCTATAATCTTTACGGAAGCAGACTGCCACATCTTCCTTCTGTGGAGTGGCTGGTGGGTTCGAACTGCTGAGTGCTTTAACCACCATACCACCAGGGCTCCTCCATAAAGATTACAGCCTAGGAAACCCTAAGGGGCAGTTCTACTCTGTCTCATAGGTCACTAGGAGTCGGAATCAACTCAATGACACAAAACAACAAAAATAAATCGTAACTGTACAAATACCTTTCCTTTCTAAAACAATTACTGTATCTACACAGCTGGGCTGAATCCAGTTAGTGGATTGCATTTCTCCCTCATATCATATTCTGGATGTAAGTTTTTGGTGAACTTAGTCTGAAAAGAACAGAACTAGGAAGTGTATTTTAGAGAAATACGAAGGAGTTCTAAGAGATCACTGGCATCTTCAAAGATACCAAACAGAATGCCTGTGCCATCATCTGTGGGAGGAAACACACAAAAGAAATAGCTCAAGTTCATATGTATATTAGTGAAATCTGTATTTACCTTTTAATAGACTAAAGTAACATGCACAGAGAATCACAGAACAAAAACACCAACAGACGTATATACGGAAGGAGGGATTAAAAAAACCATAAATGTGATTTCTTCTACTTGCTTTTCAGTGAAGCATAATACTTGAGGTTTGTTACCTTGACAAACCAATTTCTGAGGAAGCAGTTCAGAAATCTGCCTGAAGTTAACTATACGCGGTTTAGGAAGGGTCGGGAGAAAACCAGATCTAAGCCCAAGCAAGTATTCCTTAATGCATGAGCATGTATCACAGAAGCAGCAGGTTGTTTAGCCCCATCAATTGATTATGATTTTCTCGATGAATGTCTTTTCATCAATCAATGGTAGGTATAAGACATTTAAAAATATTCAGAGAAAATGAAATAATTGTTTTATTAGATGAGAAAGTGTGTTGCCCTCTGAAATACCAGGGGATGGCTTCTTCCCCCTTCACGTTAAACCTAATTCTACAATTCGATAGTGAAATCCCCACACAGGAAATCTAAATGCAACATGAATGTATCACCATTAGCTACAAAGGAATTTGGGGAGCCCAAATACATGAATCATATGTCTTCACCCTTGTTCACTTATTTCTCATTTCCATTCAGTAGCAGACATGGTACAATCACCTGTGAATATACAAAGGACACAGACAATGACTTGTGCACAGTAACCGTGCTGTAGCAAGGAAAAATGTCTACCTCTGTCGTGGATTGAATTACATCCCCCCAAAAATGTGTGTATCAGTTTGGCTGGGCCATGAGTCCCAGTATTGTGTGATTTTCCTGTATGTTGTACATCCTGCCTCTATATGTTAATGAGGGAGGATGGGTGGCAGTTCTGTTAGTGGGGCAGGACTCAATCTACAAGATTGGATTGTGTCTTGAGGCAATTTTTTGAGATATAAAAGAAAGAAGTGGGCAAAGAAACAGGGGACCTCATGCTACCAAGAAAGCAGCATGGGGAGCAGAGGATGTCCTTTGGACCTGGGTCCCTGTGCCTGAGAAGCTCCTTGACCAGAAGAAGTTTGAGGACAAGGAATCTTCCTCCAGAGCCGACAGACAGAGAAAGCTGTCCATTGGAGCCAATGCCCTGAATTTGGACTTTTAACCTACTTTACTGTGAGGAAATAAATTTCTCTTTGTTAAACCCATCTACTTGTGGTATTTCTGTTATAGAAGCACTAGATGACTAAGACAACCTCCTTCATAATCTCTACTCTTATACATTACATTTTTAAAAATCTCACTTCCCAGTACTTATCATTTAATACGTTTCACCACTCATCAATTTCCAGAAAGAAAATGCTAAGGAACAAACTCATGTATGTGATAGGCTCACCCATCAAGCTTGTTACACCCACCACTAACGAGTCAATTAACCAGAATCGAAGAATGCTTTCTCTGTAAGTGCAAGACCATCCACTCAGACCGCCAGGCTTACAGCAGCATCTCTGTCCTCCAGGAGCTGATGATTTAGGAACTTACAAGTTAGCTCTGTCCTCACATAACATAAAGAGATCAAAAGATCAGCTTCATTACAAGGCATAACGCCCCACGGGTCAGATGATGCATCAGACAATAAGTGCTGCTATAGTCCAGCAGGAAACATTATGGATTGGTGTGCTTAGAGGCCGCATTATGAAGAAGGGTTTAAATTAGGCCTTGAAAGACGGGCAGGCAGAGAAAAGGCATGCAGGCTTCCCCTGAAGGGGTTGGTGATTTCTGCTGCTGTGATTCATCATGGAAAACAACAGCCCTGGACAGAAATAAAATACTGTACATTAGCTTTTAGAAGTTATGTTTGAATGGGCATTTGATCAGTTTTTACTAGCCAGAGTGAGGTGTTCCCAGTAACTTAGTAAGACTGGCCTTTGAGAGTGAAAATCAAGAATTAACACAAGACTGAACAAAAACCTAGATAAAGCCACACGAAGGACAAGGAACGGTTCCCAGGCCTTCAAGTCTAACCTACGTACAACCTGACTGAACCCATTCACTCACCTAAGGAGGGAATATACCTTCACCACAGGAATTTTTGGCCAGTTACAGAAGCATGGAAGACACTTATAGAGAGAAGACCTAGTGATGGTTATCTACAAGGTTGCCAGGAGGGAGAGCTTTACAAGAGTTTTGGTGCATTCCAACGTCTAGGAAAGGGCTTCCCAACGTGGTGATGAGTGCAGGCTTGCTGCCAACAGACTCAGCATTCTAGCCTTCTGGCAAAATGGCTCCTCAGGCTCTCTCAGTCTGACATCACCAGCTACTAGACTTACCTTGCCCTAATTGCAAACCTGCATAGAACTTCTGATTATGGTTTATTATGGAGAGAACATGCTGGGTCCTGTGTAATGTCCCCCTGAACTGGCATATAATATTAGCAATCTGAGGTCAAACCAATGTGAGACTGAGTACTGGGAATCGGCCCTGAAAAGAAGACTCTCCAGGTCATGTTTTAAAACAACTCAAGTTCCTGAGTCTATAATATCTATTCACGAAGGTAAAAAATGCCCCCCATGTGTGAGGCCTCTTGTGGCTTGGCAAATTCCTAATCACTGGTGTACATGTATGGGGTCACTGGAATAGGGTCTCTAGGAGGTGGAATGGGCTCGAGGCAATGTTTTTTTTCTAGGTATACATGTGAGATCAAGAGAACATCCCTCAGTGTTCACATCGATAAATTGATAATAATTACACCTACTTTATAGGGACACTGAGAAGACTCTTCTGGCACTTGGTAAGTACTTTGCAAGTGTTTGCAATTATTATTATCATTATTACTTTCACAATCAGGATATTTGTCAGTTGAGAAAAAAAAATGACTTAATTATGTCCTCTTCCCCCATTGCTCTATAACATCAATGATCCCACTCTGAGGAAGTCTGGTTATCAGACATTGTGTGGTTCAGGTAAGATGTGTCCCACTCCGTGCAGAGAGGTCATAAGTGACAGGCACCTTGCAGAGGTAAGCAGTCTGAGGTCCAAGGAGAATGCCGCAGGCTCCACGTCCCAGGGGAAACTCACCACATAGAGCTTGCGCCAGATGACGGCCCATTCTCGCAGAGTGGAGGTGAGCTCCTGCACCAGTGGCAGCTCACCTGGAATCACAGTCTCGTTCTGCCTGAGAAGGACCAAACAGAGGCTCACTTTACCTGCATTGATCATCGCTGCTTTCCTTGACGGAGGTCACATTCCCCAAACTCCACGTCTGGAGTGGGGCTGCTTGAGCTTGAAACACCACAAAATTTGTCTGTTGGGGCCTTTCTGTGTAAGGGACTTTAATCGCATTTATGTATCACAGAAAAGGAAAGGAGCTTAGGATACCACAGTTCTCAAGATGAACAGAGGTTCTGCAACAAAATGGGCCAACAGCCCAGTCTGTACCTCCCCATTGGGGATAGGAGGGATCAGTCCCTGGAGAAGTACATCATGCTTGGCACAGTACAGGGCCGGAGGAAAAGAGGAAGACCCTCAAAGAGGTGGACTGACACAGTGGCTGCAACAATGGGCTCAAGCATAACAATGACTGTAAGGATGGTGCAGGACCAGGCAGTATTTCGTTCTGTTGTGCACAGGGTCGCTATGAGTCAGAACCGACTTGATGGCACCTAACAACAACAACAACATGAGCACCTAAGTTACCGACCAGGATGGCTTTAGTGATTCCCAGGGATGGAAATAAAAACCCAACATTTCATTACGAAGAGTGAGGTGGAGAAGGGTGCCCAATCAAAAAAGCCCTGGGTTTGACACCTCACACTGAGTCTGTTGGCTGGGACTGAGGCAGTGCTCTCTCTTGGAACGGTACTGGCTTTTCTTCTCATCTGCTGCTTTTCAGCACAGAAAACTGACATATAACTACATGGTTGCTGTTGTTGTCAGTTGCCGTCAAGTTAATCCCAACTCATGACAACCCCACATGTACAGAGTAGAACTGCTCCACAGGGTTTTCGAGGCTATCGTCTTTCAGGTGCAGATTGCCAGACCTTTGTTCCAAGGTGCTGTTGGGTGGATCTGAACCACCAACTTTCCAGCTAGTGGTTAAGTGCTTAACCATCTGCACCACTCAGGGACTTCCACTTACATGAGACTTACAAACATGTAGATTTTACATTTATTCACATAAATTCTGATATTTTTATGATTAGCAAAGAGAAAAAATAAGTGAGAGCAAGCAAACAAGTGGGGATTTGTGGAGGGATTGTTAGATTTAGCAAATAAAAACACAGACTGTCCAGATAAATTTGAACTTCAGATATGTTACAAACAGTTTTTTAGATAAGCATGCCTCATACAATACTAGGGACATACTTAGAGTACAAAATTTACTTGTTGTTACCTGAATTTCAAATTTAATTGGGCATCCTGAATCTTATCTAGCAAGCCTAACTACCTAGTTAGTGGGTACATGCCTTCCACCCTGCCTCAACATCATTGTGGCTGGTGGCAGTGGAAGCTGCCCAAGATGACCCATTAGAAAAAGGACTTCTCCAGGAGAGCAGAAGACCTGGATTCTGGTCCTGGTTCTGGTATCAGAGTTACGTGAATTTGAACAGGTCTCCACCTCTTGTCTATGATATGAGGGTGCTGACCTTATTACTGAGAATGTTCTTGTCAGCATTGAGTCTGTGTGAGTCTGGGACCCAGCTGGTCTTTTCTCTCTTGGCCCCACTCCATTCTCTATCCAACCTGGGATTCCAGTCCTACTCCAGGCTCTCCTTATTACTTTCTGAACTTCCTTGCCAGTAGACTGACCAATTAAAAGGTCTTTCTCCTGGACTTCATGCTGCATATTCACTCTTCTTAACTGCCATAGAGGTAGTACTTTCCAGGACAAATGATAAGGTGGGCAAGGAATAAGAACATCCCAAACCTCATGGATTTTCTTTGCAGAGCCCATTCACATACATTGTTTCATTTGAATCTCACATCAAGCTCATGACCAACATAGGGCCTGATTTGCATCCTCCAATTTTCAGTAGAAAAGCTCAAAAGCACTAAGGTTAATTGACCCTTCAGTTCAGGTCTGATAAGGAGATGATGTAGCCTACTCACCTATTTCCCGAAGATCCCAAATTGGGGGCTTCTTAGGTCTTATCTGCCTATGAGTCCCAACTGTTCATGTGTATGAACACACACACACACACACACACACACACACACACACCAGTTAGCAGGTAGCAGAAGGGGAAGGTAAAGGCCCTCAGTTCATTACCTCTGACTTGCTACTCTGGAGAAGGATGTCAGGGAGGAAAGAGAAAGCAGAGAAAGGAATCTGTCAGGAAAAAGTTTTCACTCATATCTTTTTTACTGATGAGATATTAAAGTACATAAGACATTCTTTGGAGCCCTGGTGACCGTGGTTAAAGCGCTCTGCTGCTAACCGAAAAGTCGGTGGTTCAAAGCCACCAGCTGCTGCACGGAAGAAAGTTGTGGCAGTCTGCTTCTGTAAATATTTATAACCTTGGAAACCCTATGAGGAAGTTCTACTTTCCTATAGGCTCTCCTATAGGGTCACTATGAGTTGGAATTGACTCAATAGCAGTGGTTTTGGTTTAAGACGTTCTTTAATAATAATTTTATAGCTTTATTATTTTTAGGAGTCTTCTCTGGTTGGAACTTACCCTCTGTCTTCCACAGTTGCCTCTTTCAAGTGGATATATGTTTCAGGGAAAATACCCTACAGAGAGAAGAACTTTGGTTAGACACTCATAAAATCTCATCCCAAAGCAAAGAATATGAAATGAGCAAGAGTGAATGGGAGGACAAAAAGAAACCTTTAGAACAGCTAAACTTTGCAATCAGGTTTGTAAGATTTCAACTCTGCTGGCTGGTTACCTAAATGAAGACAAGGCCGAAACATATAAAAGGTATAAACTAAGATCAGGATTCAGAGAGCATAGGATAAATGTGTCATAAATGAAGAGGCAAACATACCTGGGTTAAGTCAGAGCTACAATAACGGTAAGGAGTTTAATAGTGAGTTCTTAAAATCCATCCAGATTCTACACGCCATGAGATGTTTACCTTAAAGGGTTTCACATAATTAGTGAGATGGGTGGATATGTACTTACTGGCCTATAAAAATACAGTAATGTTCTAAAGTAATTCTTCTTGGCACTTAAACCAAATATACCCAAAATCAATTCATATTAGTTACCTGGTTAATTCTGGCATTTCAGTCTCAAAATGCTCTCCATTCTATATTCCTAAGAGGCAGTTCTATATCAGTACTGTGACACTGCTCATGGGGAAAACTAAGGCCCTGCCAGACCTATGAGAAAGACAGGAGAACCAGCTGGTAGAAACTGAGTAGCAGATATAATTAACAGGAGGCAAGTGATAGGTCAGAGTTTTCTTAAATACTCAAAAATTTTCTTGTTTTCCTGTGTGATGTCCTCATCAGTAAATAGAAAAACCCTCCAAGAGATAGACTGACAAGGTGACTGTAATAATGGGCTCACACACCAAAAGTTGTGAGGATGGCACAAGGCCAGCCAATGTTTTGTTCTGTTATACGTAAGGTCGCCATGAGTCCGAGGCGACTAGACAGCAACTAACAACAAAAATAAGAGAAAATGACATCTGGAAAAGACACTGGTTTTATTGTATTATATATGCCATGCCAGTAGAGGTCAGGGAAGAACCTTCTTAACTGGAATCACTGACTCAACTACTCCTAGCCTTGCACCTGTAAAAGACAGCGTGAATCTTGTGGATGTTACACCAGAGGGGTGGCTGACCACAAGGGTGGGAGGGGGTATCCCGGTGCCTGGAGGACTATGATCAAAGACATGCACCCAGGGATTTTTAATCCACTTGGGGATGGAAAACCAGTGCGCTTCAACATGGACTGGTACTGTGTCCAGTTTCACGTACTCTATCAGTACAATACTCTTCTTTCTCCCTTTCAATTCTTCACCAATAAAACAGGAAACTGCAAGAAAATGTGAGATTAAGCTGCTCTAAGCGTTGGTGATGACAGAGTGGATCCTGCAACTGCTTGAGTCAGAAGCAAAATGACCACCCTTTCCCATTAGGCAGGAAGAATAACAACAAAAATGGTATATAATTCTCCTCCAGGCTTTGAGAAAGGGACAGGAATGGATGCATACATCAGAAAACACTATCACATACCCATTAATAACATGACCAAGACCGCACACAGGGACAAGGAGGCACTGACCTTTTATTATCGGATCAGGATTCAGACTGACTTTGGAAACCAGACTGAACAGTTCAAAAGAAACAAAAATTGAATGTGCATTGTCATGGATTGAATTATGTCCCCGAAAAACGTATGTATCAATTTGGCTGTGCCATGATTCCCAGTATCATGTGATTTTCCTATATGTTATAAATCCTGTCTGTATGATGTTAATGAGGGAGGATGTGCGGCAGTTGTGTTAGTGAGACAGGACTCAATCTACAAGATTGGATTGTGTCCTGAGGCAATCTCTTGAGACATAAAAGAGAGAAGTGAGCAGAGAGACAGGGGGACCTCATATCACCAAGAAAACAGTGCAGGAGCAGAGTGCATCCCTTGGACCCAGGGTTCCTGCACAGAGAAGCTCCTAGTCCGGGGGAAGATTAATGGGAAGGCCAACAGACAAAGAAAGGCTTCCCCTGGAGCTGGCGCCCTGAATTCGGACTTTTAGCCTCCTTTACTGTGAAGAAATACATTTCTCTTTGTTAAAGTCATCCACTTGTGGTATTTCTGTTATAGCAGCACGAGGTAACCAAGACATGCCATCATTCCTTTGGGCCTGATTTCTGACAACAAAGGAAGAATTCTGAAGGCTCCAGACCTGTTCTTAGGATAACTAAGTAACTTTGGGTTTCCTCTATCCACTAAGCTGAGGCAAATGCTTTACTGAGTATCACTTCTGTGGAGAATCAGACTTAAAATGTCCAGAACTAATTAAAAAAGAGGGATGTTGAGCAGGGTTGAACTGCTTAAAATTGTACTTATAAGGAGCCACATTTAGAAGTTAAAGTAAGATGTAAGGTTGTTAGTCCAAAGAAATACCCTTGCAGAAGATTTTCAAAATCAAGATAAAAGGACCAATTAAAATTCTCATGCATTCAGGGTGGGGGTTTGGGGACCATGGTTTAAGGGGACTTCTAAGTCAACTGGCAAAATAATTCTATTATGAAAACATTCTGCATCCCACTTTGAAATGTGGCGTCTGGAGTCTTAAATGCTAACAAGCGGCGATCTAAGATGCATCAACTGGTCTCAACCCACCTGGAGCAAAGGAGAATGAAGAACACCAAGGTCACACGATAACTAAGAGCCCAAGAGACAGAAAGGGCCACATGAACCAGAGACCTACATCATCCTGAGACCAGAAGAACTAGTTGGTGCCCGGCCACAATCGATGACTGCCCTGACAGGGAGCACAACAGATAACCCCTCAGGGAGCAGGAGATCAGTGGGATGCAGACCCCAAATTCTCACAAAAAGACCATACTTAATGGTCTGACTGAGACTAGAGGAATCCCGGCGGTCATGGTCCCCAAACCTTCTGTTGGCCCAGGACAGGAACCACTCCCGAAGACAACTCATCAGACGTGAAAGGGACTGGACAGTGGGTAGGAGAGAGATGCTGATGAAGAGTGAGCTAATTATATCAGGTGGACACTTGAGACTGTGTTGGCATCTCCTGTCTGGAGGGGGGATGGGAGGATAGAGAGAGTTGGAAGCTGGCAAAATTGTCACGAAAGGAGAGACTGGAAGGGCTGACTCATTAAAAAAAAAAAAAAAAAAAAAACTCATTAGGGGAGAGCAAATGGGAGTACGGAGTAAGGTGTATATAAACTTATATGTGACAGTCTGACTTGATTTGTAAACGTTCACTTGAAGCTCAATAAAAGTTAATAAAAAAAAAAAAATTCTCATGCATTCAGAATCTGATGACTGGTGTCCTGACAATAGGGAGAAATCCAGTACAGAAGTATTCAGGAATAAAATTAAACAGTGACTTTTTTGTGTGACAGTTAAAAATCATAAGCAGATAATTTACATTGGGGGATGCAGGCATGACAGATTTTCATATTAAGAGATTGTTTATTTTGCTCTATTACTGCTCTATCATTCTAAGCATCATCTTTCCATGACAGCATATGGCCATTTACAGTCATTTGATTGTCCTGATAAATCTGAGCCTTGTACAATTTTCCTAGGTCTTATGACACACATAAAGCCAGAGTAAACCTGGAGGATACATTTTTGACTGACAGCCTATTTCTCAAGTTGGCTTTTCCTTTCTCAATGCAACCCACTCATGTGAGTAAAAATCAAACTAATGATTTTCTAGATATTGCCCTTATTCATACCTCCACACTCCACACCGCCTGGATCAATAGTTAGTTTCTGAAAAGCTCTTGGCTTCTTCGATTGCAAAACCACTAGTCCATTTTATTACCACTCTAAATGGCTAGGTCTGCTAATAAACGACACCAAAAATTCCCATTAAAACAACAGGCCTTTTCAGTAACTCTTCCCCTAACGACCAGCAAACAAAGCTGTCACATTAAAGGAACATTTTGAATGGGCTGGATCTCTTAATGAAGGGATGTCAAAAGGTGAGTATAATTCTTGACGACTGACTTTAAATTCCCTTTATTTTTCCTGGATCTCTTCAAGAAAGAAATTTCAGCTTCAAAATCAATAAGTAATGCCTGGCCCTTGTTTGTGTCATCATTTCAGTGAACTGCAAAGTTTTTCTTTAATTGTCAAGAACTAAGAGAAGCTGAAACAATTCTTCTAAAGGGTGAGGTTAAAAGAGAGGTTAAAAAAAAAAGTTAAAAAACATCCAGAACTTGTCATTTAGATTCTAGCAGGGCACCCCATCCATCCGCTTTTCAAAGCAGACCCAAGCGGTACTCCCTGGGTGGATTTTGATATATTAGGAAATCATAGAAACAAAGGTCTTCCTTCCATGCCGGAAAAGGATACTTAAATACTACAGACTCTCTAAAAGGGAAAATCTGTGGTCTGGTAACCTGTTTCAAAGTGACTGATATTTGTCATTTAAAAATCAAAAACTTTATTTGTTCCTTTCATTCAAATGATTTTGTCTGAGAGTGGTATTCTGTTCATTTTTAAAAATTCAGCTTTTTTAATTAAAGGACTGGGAATTATGTGACGTAAGTATTCTTGTTCTTTAATAAATTTAGAACTTCAAAGTTAACTCTAATCACCTTTGAGATAACTACCACTTCCATAACTATGAGTAAAATGAACATTGATAGGGCTAAGCCCAAACCAAGAAGCAGGAGTGGCCATATTCCAGGTACTCTAAAAGAGAATCCTTTCGTCTCCACTGGGGAAGTTGATATTTGCTTTAAAAGCAAATACACCTTCATGTGGTAGATTATTAAATTGTGAAAGTTAACAAAGTGTACGTGCACACACATACATATGCAAATATTAAGTGTCATTTAAGATATAACAATATGGAAAGCTTGTGGCTTTTAACGGCCTATACCCTATACAGGGTCCCTGGGTGGTGCAATAGTTAACACACTTGGCGGCTGAGAAGTTGGTGGGAGTCCACCCAGAAGCACCTCTGAAGAAAGGCCTGGGGATCTACTTCTGAAAAAAAATCAGCCACTGAAAATCCTATGGAGCACAGTTCTACTCTGACACACATGGGGTCACCATGAGTTGAAGTGGACTCCACAACAACTGGTTTGGTTTGGTTATTAAAAAAAAAAAAAAAGTCCCTTGAACACACACGGGATTGCCATGAATCAAAATGGACTAAACAGAAACTAGATTGTTTGGTTTTTAGCCTGTAGGAGGAGTCCCTGAGGATGTAAACTGTTAACACCCTAGGCTGCTAAAGAAAAGGCCGGAGGTTCAAGTCCATCCAGAGGTGCCTGGGAAGAAAGGCCTGGGGATCCACTTCCCAAAGAGCAGCTATGGAAAATCCTATAGGGCAGAGTTCTACTCTGACACACATGGGGTCACCATGAGTCAGGGTCGACTCACCAGAAATGGTGCTTTTCTGGGCCCTACATTCCTTTGAATGGTGTGTGTCCAACATCAGCACATGTGTGTGCAAGGATTACTTCTACCTTATGCTATTTTTGAAGAATAAAAACTGTAGGCTTTTTTATTCATCTCTTGATAAATTCTACAAATTTTCTCTTATCCTTTTCCTAATTCTCTATTTGCCGTGTGAACTCACTGTGAAATAATAAGGCCCTATCAACTTGGCTTTTTCAAAAGAAAGTGCTGACATGCTCTGCTGCCCCTGGCTGCAGTGTCAAAGGAAAAGAGCTGACCTGGCCGAAATAAGCTGAGGTGGGTATTAAGATACTTAATAGATTTTCTTTAGCTTGATGATTAGTAGCTCTGGCACTGGGAAAAGAACCCCCTAGAGTTCAGTATTTTTTCAAACCCTTTGACTACGACTAATAGTAAGAAATGCATTTTCATGGCAACCTGGTACTGTACAGATATCCATAAAAATATATACCTGAAACAAAAGTGTCATGAAGCAATACTTACCATACGGGTCCATTTTGTCTTCTACACTTTCAGTTTTATATTTGGTTATAACCAAATATGTATTTATATGTTGGTTATAACCCACTAGGATGATTCCATGGTGTATTATTGTGGTTGTGAGGCTCAAGTTTGAAAACCACCACTCTGGTTTATCCATATTACAGTGAAGGAAAGAATCAAAAGGAAATGGGAGATCCTTTAGTTCTTGGATTTTAGCACTGGAACTAAAGGATAAAAGGACACACACGGGTCCTTCACTGAAACAGAGATCTACCCATGGCAACACCAGCTTAACTTGAGGCACAGGGAGGAAGAGGGTGGCAGAGGCCCTGCCTAGTGCCCAAGTTCACCTCTGGCCTTGATCCTCGAATTGGCTGGTGAGAAAGATGATGGATAAAATTGGCACTGTTTTACTTGAGCACTGAGGTCAGAGAATTTGTTTTAAAATCTAAAGGACATGCATCAAAGAGAAAACAAACTAAGTCTAGAGACAGCAGAGAGCAGATAACGAGATCAGATAACACAATACAAAACTAATAGGCATTTCAAATTAATTAAAAATCTGAATGATAGACCATACCTTTTTAGATTTATTTTGGAGGGTGTATCCTCTGTACCAACCTGTCAAGGTATAAGAAAACATAAAAGCCTTTATGTAATCCAGGCTAATACAAAGATATTAGCAACACACTTCCTCATTTTCTGTTAAGCAATACTATAATGGAACCCAAGAGACAATTAGCAAATAATATATTAGAATATGAACATTTTGGTTTATTACAGAATAAAAATCTGGATCTATTTTAGAGCTTTGTTCTCTCAATAACTACAGAATTGAAAACTCTCCTAGAATCAGACTCATCTCTATTCCTTTGGAGAAAGGACAGAACAAAAAACTAGGCAGAATGCAGTCCGACCTCTTAATACTGTAATACATTGCAGTCACTCAGTACATGCTTTTGCATGAATGAACTTGGACTTTCATCCAATACATACTCTACAAATCACTTTAGACTATTAAGGTAGATATTTTTAAATAATTTATATGTGTTCTCTCTACCTTCTGAGTTCCCAGGATAAAAACCACTGTTATGGAACAATTTTAAATTGGAGCAACAAATCTTACATACACAAATATGTGCACCCAAAAAGCACTGTGTCCAAAATACACAAAGAACTCTGAAAACAAACAGCCCAATTACAAAATGCACAAAAGATCTGAGCAGACACCTCACCAAAAAAGAGACAGATGATAAAGAAACACATGAGAAGATGCTCAATATCACAACATCATGTGTCATTACCTAAATAAATAAATAAATAAAACCAAAACCCAACCCCATTGCTGATGAGTCGATTTTGACTCATAGCGACCCTACAAGACGGAGTAGGAGTGCCCCACAGGGTTCCCAAGGAGTGGCTGGTAGATTCAAATTGCCAACCTTCTGGTTAGCAGCCTGAGCTCTTAACCACTGTGCCACCAGGGCTCCCATATGTCATAGGGAACTGCAAAGTAAAATAACAATGAGATGCCACTATATACCTATTAAACACACACACACACACAAAACCAGGTGCCGTCAAATCAATTCCACCTTACGGTTAGAACAGCTAAAATCCAAAACACTGAAAATACCAAATGTTAGTGAACATGTGGAGCAACAGGAATTCTCATTCACTGCTGGTAAGAATGCAAAAAGGTACGGCTAAGATGCATAAATTGGTCTCAACCTACCTGGAGCAAAGGCGAATGAAGAACACCAAAGACATATGGTAAGGATGAGCCCAAGAGACAGAAAAGGCCACACAAACCAGAGGCTCCATCAGCCTGAGACCAGAAGAACTAGATGGTCCCTGGCTAACATGGATCACTGCCCTGACAGGCAACACAACAGAGAATTCCTGATGGAACAGAAGAAAGGTGGGATGGAGATCTCAAATTCTTGTAAGAAGACCAGACTTAATGGTCTGACTGAGACCGGAGGGACCCTGACGGTCATGGTCCCTGGACCCTTTGTTAGCCCAAGACTGGAACCATTCCCGAAGCCAACTCTACAGATGGGGACTGGCCTGGACTATAAGATAGACAATGATGCTGGTGAGGTATGAGCTTCTTGGCTCAAGTAGACACTTGAGACCATGTGCGCAACTCCTGTCTGGCGGCGAGTTAAGAAGGAAGAAGGGGACAGAAGCTGGTTGAATGGACACGGGGAAAACAGGGTGGAGAGGAGGAATGTGCTTTCATTAAGGGGAGAGCAGCTAGGAGTACACAGCAAGGTGTGTATAACTTTTTGTATGAGAGACTGACTTGATCTGTAAACTTTCACCTAAAGCACAATTAAAAAAAAAAAAAAGTATGGCCATTTTGGAAGCCAGTTTTGAAGTTTTGCATAAAGCTAAGCACAGGCTTACCATTTGTTCCAACAATTACACTCCTAGGCATTTAACCAAATGAGTTGAATATGTATGTCCATATAAAAACTTGTACGTGAATGTTTATAGCAGCTTTATTCATAATTGCCAAAAACTGGTAGCGATCAAGATGTCCTTCAATAGGTAGGTGGATAAACAAACTGTAGTACATCTAGGCAATGGAGTATTATTCAATGATAACAATAAATGAGCTGTCAAGCCACGAGAAAACATGGAGGAATCTAAAGTGAATATTGCTAAGTTAAAGAAGCCAGTGTAAAAAAGCTAATGCTATATGAGTCTAGAAGCCCTGCTGGTGCAATGGCTAAGAGCTCTTCTGCAACCAAAAGCCCTCTGGGGCAGTTCTACTCTGTCCTATAAGGTCGCAATGAGTCGGAATCAACTCAACGGCGATGGGTTTTATATGAGTCTAACTACATAGCATTCTGGAAAAAGCAAAACCAGAGACAATAAAAAGATGAGTAGCTGCCACCAGTTCAGGGGAAGGACAGAGGGATGAATAGGTAGAACACGGGATTTGAGGGCAGTGAAACTATTCTGTATGATACTTTGATGGCACACGCATGACATTATGCATTTGTCAAAACCCATAGGACTGTACAACACAAGAATGAGCCCTAATGTAAACTATGGACTTTAGTTAATAATATGTCGCTACTGGTTCGTCAATGGTAATAAATGTAACACATAAATACAAAATGTTAATAAGAGAAACTGTGTGTAGGGGAGGAGGGGCATATGGGGAGTTAACTCTACTTTCTGCCCAATTTTTCTGTAAACCTAAAGTTGCTCTAAAAAAATAATCTATTTAAAAAGCAAGCAAGCAAATAAACAACATTTTAAGCAGTTCTGGCTAATGCTATATGCCCTCCCTCCAAAAAAAATTTATGTGTTTGCTTAATAAAGCTTTAACTTCTTTCAAAAAAATTCCAATAAAGGCATACAGCTATGGATATTTTCCCCCAGTCTATCTTGTAGTGGGAATATACAATTTGATCTATTCATAAACATATTTTATATCAGATATTTATTGACCATCTATATAGGTAATAACGTTCCTCATTCCCTTGCCCTCGATTAAGGCATCGATGTGGTCACTTTGTTAAGTAAACACTGTTGTAAGTGGTATGCCTGTGTCTGCCAACGCCCCCCTCACCAAAAAAAAACCATGTTGCCATTGAGTGGATTCCAACTCATAGCAATCCTATGTGTTACAGAGTAGAACTGCTCCATAGGGTTTTCTTGGCTGTAATCTTTATGGAGGCAGATTGCCAGGCCCTTCTTCTGCAGCACTGCTGGAGGGGTTCAAATTGCCAATAGGCTAGCAGTGGACTGCAAATAATTTGCACCATATATATATAAAAATATATATATAGTGAGCGCTATTTACATATGTATATATATAGTGAGTAGATGTAAGCTGTACTTAAAACTTTAGGCATCTGACAGTAGGGTCCTAGAACTCTCTGGTAATTTTTAAAAAATGAGTATCATCCAGAAAAGAGGCACACAATCTATTTTGTATGTGTCACAAGTAGAGAATTAAATTCACATTCCTTGGTCATGAATTCAATAACATTTTAGCAAATTTTAAACTGCTCACGGCATTCAAAAATTTAAAGGATTTTGGTATTTCTTACAGGGAGAACTGGAGTATTATGGTATGGAATTACTACAGACTTGCATCAAGACACATGGTTGAGAAAAAGATATTTGAACAGAAGGCACTGCCCCCAATATAGGACGTCAGCGCACAAGGGATCCAGGCGTAAGAAAACACCAAGCTAAGCGTTTCTTTCCAAGTCTCAAAGACGTGGTTCAGCTAAAACACGAAAATGTCTTAAACTTCTTCATGGATTGGGAGTGACTCCTGGGATGGAGAGCAAAAGGGTATTGGAGAAACAATACTTCAGTCTCTTCCAAGCAGTTTTCATCTTTCTACACCCTAGGAAGTCAACCAAAAAACCCAAACCCGTTGTTGTTGAGTTGATTCTGACTCAGCAACCATACAGGACAGAGTAGAACTGCCCCATATGGTTTCCAAGAAGCCGCTGGTAGATTCCAACTGCCAGCCTTTTGGTTGGCAGCAGTAGCTCTTAACCACTGCGCCACCAGGGCTCCCCAGGAAGTCAAGATGTCACAATATGGGCTTTGCTCCACTTTCAAAGACAATTTATCTGTATTTTGTAAGCAGAATTTTGCACAGCCATTCATCACAAAATTATGCTTCCTAACCCTATCATTTCTGAAAAGAAATTTTACTACCTAAGTCTTCTCTAGAATTACGGTATGTGTACAACCTCTATCTAAAGGCACAAAATGACCATGCTGAATTTGAAAAAGTGAACGTTCACTTTCCTTGGTATCATGTAATTAGAGAAAATTGTTGATCTCTGTTTGTTTTTAAAAATCATACACAGTCAGTGCTCCATAAATTCAAGTGCTAATAATACCAAGGGATGATAGTAATACTTCACATGAGCATGTTTGCTGTGAGGATTTCATAAATTCAATCATTACCACATTATAAATCTGGGCTATAATACAGGCAAGAACAAAAACTTCTAATTATTCCCAAATATTCAAAGCAAGATAATAATGATAAGCACAGTACGCTATTAGGCTTCTGAATACATGATCACGCAAAGGGGCAGGGAACGATACATCAACAAATAGCCATCATCAATGGGTAGTGTGATTTGGCTGGACTCTCAGTTGCTTTAAAAAATTACTGTTATTAAAATGAAGTGAACGGTAAGAGAATGGTGAGTGATGCTGAGAACTTTCCAGGGGGCTACTGTTACATTTAGGTGAAATGACAGCTTCAAAAAGTTCATAGCAACCACGGTGAACACCAAAGGTTATTTATTCCGTGTTGGTCTACCATTAAAGAAACCAATAATTTCTGCTTTCCTGAGACTTTCCCAATTCTTTGATAAAACTCTGTTCCCTCAGATTTGAAAATATCAGAGAGTTCTTAATTCCACCATCTAAACTGTTTACTTTCTCTGGTTTCTTAGATAATTTACATTAGTCAAGACTATCACCTACTCCATTTTACCTCACTTACCCACTGGCTACTCACTCTGGCTCTGATCTGAGAGACCCCCTTACTCAAATCTTCTCATCGCTATATGAAGTCATTCAATGAATATATACTAAGCACTAGTCTAGGCACCAAATAGTGGAGAACAAGAGTTACTGTGAAGATTGCATGCTTAAAACCCACACACACATAAATAAGATGATATAAGATAATGGCAGTGCTAAGATGAAGAATTCAAACACAGTAACATGACAGAGAATGACTGGTAACATGCGCATTACTCTAGATAAGTTGATCGAGGAAAGGTCACTCTGAGAAGCTAAAAAGAACCAACCATGTAAAGATCTGGGGAAAGAAACTTCCAGACTTAAACAAATCAAGTGAGAAAGCCCTGAGGCAAGAGTAAGCGAGTACAAAGACAGAAAGGAAATGTGTTTGCCAGAGCTCAGTGACAGAAAGAGAGAAGGTTAAGAAGGGTAAAAGCAAGATAAAAGATGGTTAGAGGGAGGCATGGTTTTCAACCCTGGCTGCCCATTAAGATGCACCCAGGGAACTTTGAAAAATATTGATACCTGGACCACATTCTCAAACATTCTGAATGAAATGGCCTGGGGTGGGGTCCAGGTTTTGGTTTCTAAAAAGTCCTCCTGGTGATTCTAATGTGCAGCCAGGAGTGATTATCAGAAATAAAGATGTTATAAGCCATGGGGGAATTTGGGTCTTATTCTAACTACAATGGGAGGCCTTTGCTGTTGTTGTTAGCTGCCCCATACACGATGGAACAAAACTTTCTGCTCCACTCCCATGTTTGGTTGTGGACTGGTCCATTGCGATCCGCAGCGTTTTCACCGTCTGACTCTCAGGAGCAGATTGCCAGGCCGTCCTGCCTAGTTCATCTTAGTCTGGAAGCTCCGCTGAAACCTGTTCAGCGACATGGTAACACACAAGCCTCCAATGACAGATGAGTGGTGGCTGCGCATGAGCTACCTCAGCTGGGAAGTGAACTGGGGTCTACAGGCGAGAATTAGAGCGCTGAACCACCAGTTCAGGTTTTACCCGGTATAATGTGAAGCCATTGGAGGGTTTAAATGGCATCATTCCTTATACTTTTAAAGGATCATGCTGGCTGCTACACTGAGAATGGATTATGCGAGGTAAGACATAGGAGAAAGAGAAATACCAGCGAGGAGACTAACAGAGGCAGTGAAAATGTAAAGAAATGAAAAGATTTAGGATGTGTTTTGAATCAATAGGATCTGCTCATGATTTGGCTAGAAATAACCATGAATAAGGCTGTTATGGATTGAACTGTGCCCCTTAAAAATATGCGTAAGAATCCTAACCCCTATACCTGTGGATGTAATCTAACATAATGTAATCGCCTTCTATAATGTGATCTAAAGTATGTAATCTGTCAGTTGAGGTCATACCAGTGTAAGGTGGATCCTAAATCTAATCACTTCTGAGTTACAGGAAGAGCAGCAAACGCGCAGAGAAAGCAAGCACATACCAGAGAAGACAGACGCTATTTGAGGATCGCGAAAGAACCAAGGAACACACAGGCTACCAACAAGGGAGGAATCAACGAGGTCAAGATCCTGATTTGGGCTTTTAGCCTCTAGAACTGTGATGACATAAATTTCTGCTCTTTAAAGCCACCCACTTGTAGTATTTCTGTTACAGCGCCATTAGGAAACTAAGATAAGGGGGAAGACAAATATTCAAGGACGTTTAAATCTTGGGTTGAAGCAAATGAGTGGGCAGAATGATACAAGAACAAAAAAAGGGAAAAATTTGTGTGAAACAAAAAACTCAGTTGTGCCTCTGTCTTTGGTTACTGAAGACAGCCCTAGGCAATTTGCAAGTAATCAAGGTGTCTTCATTATCTAAAACTGCCACGTAATACTTGAAAATGTGTGCACATGAGTGGGTGCTACACAGACCACACCTGGTCGGCTAACCTCAGGAAAGGAGGAGAGCATGACTCAATCAACTGTGCATATTTAATTACTCGATCAATCATGACTATGCAATGAGGCCCCAATTATGACTATGCAATGAAGCCTGACCACAGAAGTAGCTGAGGCTTCCTGGATTGGTGAGACATCTGCTCTTGGGAGGGCAGTGAGTCCCTGGGAACAATGAAAGGGCATCAAGACCCTTCCCAGATGTCCCCCTATGTGTCTCTTTGTATCCTTTCTGATTGTAATAAATCAGTACCTATAAGTACAGGTACTATTCATGAATTCTGTGAGTCTTTCAGGAAATTAATAAACCCACAGGAACAGTGAGATCCAGCAGGGGCTGTGTCTATTTGACAGTCTGAAAGGCTGTGTCCTTTTAACTTGCGTGCTCTGACCTAACTGAGGGTGGCTGGGATCAGAGAAGGGGTTAGTTGGTCTGAAGTGGAGGGAATCATGCAGATTTCTGAGCTTGTGGCTGATGCCAGGTGACCTGGCCCCAGGCAGCTAGGAATGAGAGTACCACTCAGAGAGGCTGGTGATGAGGATGGAGAAGTGCGAAGGTGAGGACTGGATCCATTTGCAGGAGGGAACTGGATTCATGCTGATTCTTAGCGTGCAGTTAGCGATGAAGGTGGAATTTGCCCACTATACCCCTTCCTTAGTGCAATTAGGAAATGAAAACAAAATCAAAAGATGTATCTTGGCCCTTCCACTTTCCTTCCTAAGTAACTCATCCCTGAAACTATTAGGTAGGTCAGAACAATGCAGGCATTTACAATGGGGGGAGGAGGGAGGCGGGCAGAGGGAAGATAGTTACAAAGAGGGGTAGACAGCATGGTGTATTAGAGACCTAGAGAATAAGGTGAACATCTAAATGGGGGCAGAGAGCAGCATCGGGTATCATAGCCAGAGCAGAGTGAGGAGCGTGTCCGTGCGGGAAGGGTTGGCACTGAAGATGGGATGCTAGGTGCATACCAGGGAAGTGATCAAGTAAGTAAATATAATAAGCATTCTGGAAGCCAGGTTTCTTACTACTACAGAATGGAGTCACAAACACTGAAAGGGGAAAAAACTAGGATTAACCCTGTGACACTGCATCAGAATTGAAGTTATTCATGTGATACTTACATAAAGTTGAATAACAGGCAAAACTAATCCATGATGATCTAAATCAGAACAGTAGTTGTTTACCAGGGACGGAAATTGTCTGGAAGAAGGCACTGTGGAATGTTCTAGGGTTAGGGAAATGTTCTATGTCTTGACTGGATTGTTAGTACACGCAGGAGTGGATTAACCAGAAAGCAAGGTACTCACAGGCTTACATTAAGCAAAGTACACACAGGCTTACTTCTGTTTACATACTAGTCTGTAGTGCACAGTTCCACCTGTTGAAATTATGCACAACAGTTTAGTAAGTATGTACAAGTAAGCCTGTGCACACCTTGCTTATTGGGTAATCTGTCCCCAAGTACACGGGGTGTAATCATTTGATAAAATTCATTGAATTGTATACCTAACATGAGTGCATTTTGAGCACAATTCAATGTAAATTTTACTGCAATTTAAAAAAAACTGAAAATTTACATCATCAAATGAATATTTTTCTACACAATAACCACCTTGAAGGAGCGCAGAATTAAATAATGGCATTGCTCAATTATTACTGTTTTTGCTTGAAATTACCTCTGAAATCAGTTTGTCAAGCATGAAAAATTATACAACTACTTCTCCCTTATTTTACTTTGTAGTGTATCTCCTCAAAGGCACCAGTCATTCCAATTACTCACTGTGCTCTGAAAGTGGTTCTGAATGAGTTTTGCTATATCCACAAATTCAATCACACATTAAAGATTCATTTATTCATTCAACAAACATTCCTAGATGCCAGGAGAGCAAGACACACGCTGTCTCCATCCTCCTAAATCTTACTTTAATACTGGAAAGAAAAAAACAGACATTTAAACCCATAAGCAAATAAACAATATCATATAGGGCTAAAAGTTAATGAAGGAATGAAAAAGGGTGATGTGGGGGTGGGGACCATTTTAGAAACAGGTTGGAAATTCTCTCTGAGGAGGTACATTTGAGCTGAGGCTTTACATTGCTAATGTGACCATTTATTATACATAAAAACACTTATTGAACACTAGTGAACCAGACACTGCCTTCAAGGAGGAAGGAAATAGATGCGTAAACAAATAATTATTAGATACAAAAGGGCTTTTGATGGTAACGCTTGGAGATACCACACACAAAGGAAAGACTTATGAATGGGAAACAATTTCTAAGGGAGGCTCAAGATTTTCTGAACAATGACAATAACATTTAGATAAGTAAGTAGTGGAGAATTTTCTCCTCATTTCAGTCACAAGATAAATGTGTTTCCTCACCCAACACATACATCAAAAACAACAAATAAATAAATAAAATTATTTTTAACCTTCCAGGAATTAAAGGCAAGAAATAGATAGGGAGCTGCTGTGGACATGCACCCATGTTGCTTTTATGTGTGGGGGGAGGGGGGTTGGAAGTATCCACAGAGGAGGAGCAGGTGCTAAAGCTTGTTTTTCTTTAAGAGACACTGGTCTGGTAGCTTACTGGGTAAAACAGTTAACCAGGCCAAGGTCACAGGTTCATCCCCTGTGAGTTAGGTAAACCTGTCAGGTTTCCATGCCCATAGCCTGCCCTCCTATCCCCGTGAGTGCCCCTTAAATAGATGCCTGTGGTCCCTAAGGAGAAGCCAGGAGCAGAAACGGCTGGGTGCTCAAACTGCCCAGTCTGAAATTTCCCCTTACAAAGACTCCGCATCTTTGAGCTCAGGCAGCACACGCACTGCCTTCTAGAGCCTCGGGCTTCATGACGTTCACATGCCAAATGTACTGACCATCTCATTTGGGCTTTGGAAAAAAAGTTCAAAGGCAGGAAGTCAAAGGATGCAAAGATGGTAAATATGATTTTGCTCTTTTTCATAACAAAGAAATTTCTTTTCATTGTTCTTTTTTGTAACACAAAAAAATTTTTTTTTCTTAGTTTAATTTTGTCCCTTTGAGATAAACCCCCAAAAAACCAAACCTGTTGTCAAGTCAAGTCGATTCTGACTCACAGCAACCCTATAGGACAGAGGAGAACTGGCCCACAGGGTTTCCAGGGAGGGCCTGTGGGTTCAAACTGTCAACCTTTTGGTTAGCAGCTGAGTTCTTAACTCCTGTGCCACCAGGGCTCCCCCTTTGAAATAGGCTGGTGGTAAATGTTAAAAGTTGGAGTTTCACAACCACTGCAATTGAAATCCAATACCTTTACTTAAAAGAAGGTAAACACCCTTTATCACCACTTTTATTCAACATTGTGCTTGGAAGTCCTAGCCAGAGCAATTAGGCTACATAAAGAAATAAAGGGCATCCAGACTGGCAAGGAAGAAGTAAAAGTATCTCTATTTGCAGATGACATGATCTTATACACAGAAAACTACTGAAACTAATAGAAGAGTTCAGCAGAGTCTCGGGATGCAATATAAACAAAAAAATCAGTTGGATTCCTCTACACCAACAAAAAGAACATCGAAGGAGAAATCACCAAATCAAAGCCATTTACAGAAGCCACCAAGAAAATAAAATACTTAGGAATAAATCTTACCAGAGATGTAAAAGACTTATACAAAGAAAACTACAGTACACTTCTATAAGAAACCAAAAGAGACTTACATAAAGTGGAAGAACATACCTTGCTCCTGGATAGGAAGACTTAACATTGTGAAAATGTCTATTCTACCAAAAGCGATCTATACATTTAATGCAATTCCGATCCAAATCCCAATGACATTCTTTAATGAGATGGAGAAACAAATCACCAACTTCATATGAAAGGGAGAGAGGCCCCAGATAAATGAAGCATTACTGAAAAAGAAGAATAAAGTGGGAGGCCTCACACTACCTGACTTTAGAACCTATTATACCGCCACAGTACTCAAAACAGCCTGGTACTGGTACAACAACAGATACATGGACCAATGGAATAGAATTGAGAATCCAGACATAAATCCATGTACATATGAGCAGTTGATATTTGACAAAGGCCCCAAAACAGTTAAATGGGGAAAAAGAGTCTTTTTAACAAATGGTGCTGGCATAACTGGATATCCATCCGCAAAAAAAGGAAACAAGACCCATACCTCGCTCCATGCACAAAAACTAACTCAAAATGGATCAAAGACCTAAATATAGAATCTAAAACGATAAAGATCATGGAAGAAAAAATAGGGACAACGTTAGGAGCCCTAATACAGTATACAAAACATTATAAAAAATGCAGAAGAAAAACTAGGTAACTGGGAACTCCTAAAAATCAAACACCTGTGCTCATCCAAAGACTTCACCAAAAGAGTAAAAAGACTACCTACAGACTGGGAAAAAGTTTTTAGCTATGACATTTCTTATCAGTGCCTGATCTCTAAAATCTACATGATACTGCAAAAACTCAACTGCAAAAGGACAAATAACCCAATTAAAAAATGGGCAAAAGGTATGAATAGACACTTCACTAAAGAAGACATTCAGGTAGCTAACAGATATATGAGGAAATGTTCACGATCATTAACCATTAAAGAAATGCAGATCAAAATTACAATGAGATTTCATCCCACTCCAACAAGGCTGGCATTAATCCAAAAAACACAAAAGAATAAATGCTGGAGAGGCTGTGGAGAGACTGGAACACTTCTATACTGCTGGTGGGAATGCCAAATGGCACAACCACTTTGGAAATCGATTTGGCGCTTCCTGGTTTTAAAAAGCTAGAAATAGAACTACCATACGATCCAGCAATCCCACTCCTTGGAATATATCCTAGAGAAATAAGAGCCTTTACATGAACAGATATACACACACCCATATTTACTGCAGCACTGTTTACAATAGCAAAAACATGGAAGCAACCAAGGTGCCCATCAATGGATGAATGGATAAATTATGGTATATTCACACAATGGAATACTATGCATCGATAAAGAACATTGAGGAATCTGTGAAACATTTCATAACATGGAGGAACCTGGAAGGCATTATACTGAGTGAAATGAGTCAGTTGCAAAAGGACAAATATTGTATAAGACCACTATTATAAGATCTTGAGAAATAGTATAAACTGAGAAGAACACATACCTTTGTGGTTACGAGGGGGGGAGGGAGGGAGGGTGGGAGAGGGTTTTTTACTGATTAGTTAGTAGATAAGAACTGCTTTAGGTGAAGGGAAGGACAATACTCAATACATGGAAGGTCAGCTCAATTGGACTGGACCAAAAGCAGTTTCCCGGATAAACAGAATGCTTCAAAGGTCAGCAGAGCAAGGGCGGGGGTTTGGGGACCACGGTTTAAGGGGACTTCTAAGTCAATTGGCAAAATAATTCTATTATGAAAACATTCTGCATCCCACTTTGAAATGTGGCGTCTGGGATCTTAAATGCTAACAAGCGGCCATCTAAGATGCATCAATTGGTCTCAACCCACCTGGAGCAAAGGAGAATGAAGAACACCAAGGTCACACGATAACTAAGAGCCCAAGAGACAGAAAGGGCCACATGAACCAGAGACCTACATCATCCTGAGACCAGAAGAACTAGTTGGTGCCCGGCCACAATCGATGACTGCCCTGACAGGGAGCACAACAGAGAACCCCTCAGGGAGCAGGAGATCAGTGGGATGCAGACCCCAAATTCTCACAAAAAGACCATACTTAATGGTCTGACTGAGACTAGAGGAATCCCGGCGGTCATGGTCCCCAAACCTTCTGCTGGCCCAGGACAGGAACCATTCCCGAAGACAACTCATCAGACATGGAAGGGACTGGACAGTGGGTAGGAGAGAGATGCTGATGAAGAGTGAGCTATTTGTATCAGGTGGACACTTGAGACTGTGTTGGCATCTCCTGTCTGGAGCGGGGATGGGAGGATAGAGAGAGTTGGAAGCTGTCAAAATTGTCACGAAAGGAGAGACTGGAAGGGCTGACTCATTAGGGGGAGAGCAAGTGGGAGTATGGAGTAAGGTGTATATAAACTTATATATGACAGTCTGACTTGATTTGTAAACGTTCACTCGAAGCTCGATAAAAGTTAAAAAAAAAAAGCTTGAGAAACAGTTTAAACTGAGAAGAAAACATTCTTTTGTGGTTATGAGAGGGGGGACAGAGGGAGGGTGGGAGAGGGGGATTCACTCATCGGATAGTAGGTAAGAACTACTTTAGGTAAAGGGAAAGGCAGCACACAATACAGGGGAGGTCAGCACAATTGGACTAAACCAAAAGCAAAGAAGTTCCCTGAATGAACTGAATGCTTCGAAGGCCAGCGTGGCAGGGGCAGGGGTCTGGGGACCATGGTTTCAGGGGACATCTAAGCCAACTGGCATAATAAAATCTATTAAAAAAACATTCTGCATCCCACTTCAAAGAGTGGCGTCTGGGGTCTTAAGTGCTAGCAAGCAGCCATCTAAGATGCAACAATTGGTCTCAACCCACCTGAATCAAAGGAGAATGAAGAACACCAAGGACACAAGGCAATTACAAGCCCAAGAGACAGAAAGGGCCACATGAAACAGAGACTACATCATCCTGAGACCAGAAGAACTAGATTGTGCCCAGCTACAAGTGATGACTACCCTGACAGGGAACACATCAGAGAACCCCTGAGGGAGCAAGACAGCAGTGGGATGCAGACCCCAAATTCTCATAAGACCAGACTTAATGGTCTGACTGAGACTGGAAAGACACCGGTGGTCATGGTCCCCAGACCTTCTGTTGGCCCAGGACAAGAACCATTCCCAAAGCCAACTCTTCAGACATGGACTGGACTGGACAGTGTGTTGGAGAGGGAAGCTGGTGAGGAGTGAGCTTCTTGGATCAGGTGGACACTTGAGACTATGTTGGCATCTCCTGCCTGGAGGGGAGATGAAAGGGTGGAGGGGTTAGAAGCTGGCGAAATGGACACGAAAAGAGAGAGTGGAGGGAAAGAGCGGACTGTCTCGTTAGGGGGAGAGTAATTGGGAGTGTGTAGCAAGGTGTATATGGGTTTTTGTGTGAGACTGACTTGATTTGTAAACCTTCACTTAAAGCACAATAAAAATTATATTAAAAAAAAAAAGAGAGAGAGGAAACATAGGCAAGAAACAGAAAAGGACTTGTCCAAAGTTAATCACCAACTTACTCTCTAACCTGGGGGTTCAAACATAGGTCTCCTACCTCCCAACTCCTCGCTCTTTCCCTATTCAAGCTGCCTCCACCGCCATGTAGAAGGGGGAATAATTGGGGTCCATTCTGTCTGCATAAACAGGGTCCTTTCTCTCTGTATAAAACACATATGCACATGCATACTACGTAAATGTAAAAGAAAAAGATGTGGTTTCTTTCTTTATTTATTTTAATGAACAAGAAAGCGGTCTGTCCTTTGCAGTGCCTGCCACATACTACCAGTTAGTTATCAGTCACCAGGTGCTGTAAAGTCCATGCCGATTCATGGTGACCTTACATGTGTCAGAGTAGAACTGCCCTCGATAGGAATTCCAATGGCTGATTTTTAGGAAGTAGATCACCAGGCCTTTTTTCTGGGGCCTCTCTGGGTGGACTTGAACCTCCAGTTTTTCAGTTGGTAGCCAAACGCATTAACTGTTTGCCCCACCCAAAAACTCCTGACACATAGTTGGCACCCAATAAATTTTTCATGAATAAGTTAATGAGAAAGAGAAGGTCCGTCCCCTTCATGTACAGAATAGACCGACGCAAGGGTCACAGAATAAAACCTGCACCTGTACAATGTGATCTGGCTGCAAGGTCTGAGTGAACTTTCTTCATTCTCCCTGAGATCTCATGCCCAGAGGGCAAAGTTGGGCAGGGCTAGAGAAACCTGCCCAGGTGGCTAGAATGTCCAGAAAAGAGACACTGCTCTTTGTGAGGAGAACTTGTCTGAAAATCAATAGGCATTGTGGGACTCCATTTCCCCAAATGTTCATTTAAAGTAATTAAGGCTTTGATCTCTTAAATTTCCTTCCATAAAACATTCTTTCATATTGTTTTGTTTCCTTACCTCGTAAAATCTAACTCCATAGCTAAAAATGCCAAGAAGGTTTCTTCTGGTTGCCTACAATAGACGGTGACATTGGAAACTTCTATTTTCAACCAGCAAATACCTCCTTGGAGAAGCAGAAGGATGAGGTCCAGGGTGATAGTGGGGGAGGAGCAGGTCCAAATCAGCCTACAGATGGAGTGGTGACAGATCCAAGTGTTCCACTGCAAAGCTAGGACAATGGCTGTCTTGAGCCTTCGCAGACACCTCAAAGCTCAGTCAGAGCAGGGAAATAGAAATTCCTCTAGTCTAATCAACATCATCACTTTTGGTTTGCCAAACCCCATAAACCCATTGCTGTCAAGTCTATTCCGACTCATAGTGACCCTATGGGACAGAGCAGAACTGCCCCATAGGGTTTCTAAGGCTGTAATTTACAGAAGCAGACTGCCACATCTTTCTCCCGTGCAACTGGTGGGTTTGAACCACCGACCTTTTAGTTAGCAGCTGAGTGCTTAACCACTGAACTACCAGGGCCCTTGGCTTGCCAATTCCCCTTATATTTTTTGGATGTTGCTTTTTTTTTTTTTTTTTTTAAAGCAGCTAGTCCTTGCCAAAGGAGCCCTGGTGACTCAACAGTTAAGCATTTGGCTGCTAATGGAAAGGTTGGCAGTTGGAACTCACGAGTGGGTCTGCAAGAGAAAAGACCTAGTGATCCGGTCCCATAAAGATTACAGCCTAGGAAACCCTATGCGGAAGTTCCACTCTGTCCTACAGGGTCTCTATGAGTAGGAATAGACTTGAAGGCACACAACAACAACAGTCCTTGCTAGAAACTCTTATTTCCCTCCTAAGTGATGCATATTTCTCTAACTTAGTTAACTAGTTCAAGAAAGCTGAAATGGTACAATGCAGCATACGGTTTTATCAGTAGTAGTGTTGTTATTTGTCTTAAGCTGGGTTCTCTAGAGAAGCAAAACCAGTGAAGTGTATAAATGTACATAGAGAGAGACTTGTATCAAGGCGCATTGTAGAGGCTGGAACGTCCCAAGTCCGTGGATCCGGATAGAGTCCTCTCCCAATTCACACAGCCACCAGAAGCCAGCGAAGCCATGATTGGCAGGTCGGTGGAGAGCAGGCCTCCCGCTCACAGGCTATGAAGGTTGACGAATCCCAAGATTGGCAAGCAAGAC
Organism: Elephas maximus indicus; assembly: GCF_024166365.1. Classification (NCBI taxonomy): domain Eukaryota; kingdom Metazoa; phylum Chordata; class Mammalia; order Proboscidea; family Elephantidae; genus Elephas; species Elephas maximus. The sequence continues at coordinate 48,492,871 of NC_064840.1, forward strand.
CTCAAGGTTCCTCCTAATTCACGTAGCTGCAGGGGCTGGCAAACCCAAGATCAGCAGGTCAGCGAGCAGGGGTCTTGCACGCAGGCTGTGAAGATAGATGAATCCCAAGATCGACAGGTAAGCTGCTAGCTGAAGTCCCAAGAATCGGAGGTCAGATGACAAGAGATAGCTGTTGGATCCACAACAGGCCAAAAACCTTGGCAAGGCGAGCAGAAAGGAAGTAGCCAGTTGAGGGTGGAGAGATGAACACTGAGGGGGCAGTGAGCCACCACAGGCCCCAACACCACCAGTACCACTCAACAGATTCCATCATGGGGCTGATCAGATCACATATCAAATTTCAACAGGGAAGTGATCACAACATTATACAACTGCCAAAACACTGAGAACCATGGCCCAGCCAAGTTGACACACAATCTTAACCATCACAGTCCAGCCCTCGTCAACTTGGCGCCTGTACACATCTCCCCAAACCATAATCTCTGAATAAACACAATTACAAAGTCATACTTGCACCTAACATGATACAACTAACACATGTAAAACTGAAAACACACTAGCCTCGTTTACATCTTTATAACTGAAGAAAACAAAAATACCTGATGCACACATACAAAGCAGAAATATTCATAACAACTACAGGTAGCATTCTTAGCTCCCAGGTCAATGGAATCAGTGATGTGTCTCCAGGTGGGAGCATTCATCCCTTTGAAACTAAGACCTCTAGACGTGCAGAGCATAAGGTCACAGGGACAGGAAACAAAAATCTTGCGAGTGCATCACTAAGGGTAATAGTGAGTGGTGCCATGCCCATTTCCACCCCTCAATTCCTGGACCCATGAATTCTGGCTATGGGAGAAACAGCACCATATATTGGATGCTGGTTTAGAGCATATACAGCCTTCTGGAGTCCACTGCCCCAAACCTACAAGGTATTTCCACCTGGCTGGCACCATAATTGTGTCTTTAGGAGGCCATTCTGTCATTCTATCAAGCCAGCTGCTTCAGGATGATGGGAAACATGGTAAGACCAGTGAATTCCATGAGCATGGGCCCGCTACCGCACTTTATTTGCTGTGAAGTGAATCCCTTGATCAGAGGCAATGCTGTGTGGGATACCATGACAGTGGATATGCATTCTGTAAGTCCACAGGTAGTAGTTTGGGCCTGCAGGTAAGGCAAATCCATATCTAGAGTAAGTGTCTATTCCAGTAAGGACAAAACGCTGTCCTTTCCATGACGGAAGTGGTCCAATGTAATCAACTTGCCACCAGGTTGCTGGCTGATCATCTCAAGGGATGGTGTCATGTCGGGGACTCAGTGTTGGTCTCTGCTGCTGGCAGACTGGGCACTCAGCAGTGGCTGTAGCCAAGTCAGCCTTGGTGAGTGGAAGTCCACATTGCTGGGCCCATGTATAACCTCCATCCCTGCCACCATGGCCACTTTGTTCATAAGCCCATTAAGCAACGGCAGGAGTAGCTGGGGAAAGAGGATGAATGGTTTTCACAGGACGCATCATCCTAACCACTTGATTGTTAAAACCATCCTCTGCTGAGGTCACCCTTGGTGAGCATTCACATGAGACACAAATATCTTCACTTCTTTGGCCCATTCAGAGAGGTCTATCCACTTACCTCTTCCCCATAAATCCTTGTCTCCAATTTTCCAATCAAGTTCCTTCCAAGTCCCTGACCATCCAGCCAAACCACTGGCCACATCCTACGAATCAGTAACAATCACACATCTGGCCGTTTCTCCTTCCAAGCAAAGTGAACAACCAGATGTACTCCTCGAAGTTCTGCCCATTGAGAGGATTTCCCTTCACCACTGTCCTTCAGGGAGGTCCTAGAAAGGGGGCTGTAGTGCTGCCACTGTCCACTTTCGAGTGGTGCCTGCATATTGTGCAGGACATCTGGACAGTGTGCCCAATACCTAGAGTATGGAGGGCAAGGCCGTTGTATAAATTGTCTCAGAGAACAGAGGATTATTTTTCAAAGCCTTGAGAGCTAATACAATGTATTCTGCTGACTTGGTTGGTGCCTGTTACCCCTTCTTTTCCTCCAGTTTCTCCCATTTGTAATGGAAATATCTAGCTTGTGCCTGATCTGCCATTGTACCTTTGGAAGCAGATAACTTGTATTCTAGATTTCACAGATGAAGGGGAATTTTTGGATTTTAGACTTAAAGTTAGAACTTTTGCTATGATATGAAGGGGTGAATATGTTTTGCATGTTGCAACAATGTGATTTTTTTAAGGTCATGGATTGAATTGTGTCCCCCCATTGTGTCCTATAGGGTCACTATGAGTTGGATTCGGCTTGATGGCAATGAGTTTGGTCTTGGGGTTTTATGCTAGACACCAATGCTATGAGGCTTCAAGGAATAAAAAGTCCCAATCCCTGATTTCGAGGAACCTATAAATTACAAGCAGAAAAGAAGGGACAACAGAAGATGGGGGAGGGCATGAACTTGCATGTCTAGCTTATCAAAAAAACCCTGGAAATTCAGTGCAGGCTGCTTTGGATGAAACCACCTAAGCTTCCTGGGAAAGAACACCGAGATTAAAGAGGAGAGACAAAGGCGGGAATGGAGGCCCCAGGAAAACAAGAAAATCATTTTGTGCAAAAGGTGTTGGAAATATGTGTGTCCTGGCTGAGCACACTAGTCACGTGAAGTGAGAACTGCATGCCAATTTAATGGCAACCAGCACTTCCCTGAGACACTTTCTCCTGGCTGGGTCACTGAAACTTGTTTCAAGTTCCTGAACGAAATGTATTCTAAAACTCAATGGCCAAGGCTATATTCTGGAGTTGAAAAGCTAACCACAGGCCCCATCTTTGAGGACCCAGGCAATCAGGGGTGAGGAGATACTATTAGAGGTGAAGCCCAGTCGTGGTGATGGCCTTAAGAGCCCTGATGGCTAAGATCAGAAGCAAGAGCACAGATATGAAATATATTCCTATTTACAGGCTGAATTACATATGTGGGTGAGGCAAGGTAGAACTGAAGTTCTCATGTGCTTATAAGACCCATCTGCAGTTCGCAAGTTTTTTAAGCAGGTATTTTCTGTTCCAAGGACGCTTCCTATTGAATGATTGCCTCTGTGGGCTGAATAAGATGGGGGCACTTTGCCACATGGGCTTTTAAAGGTTATAAATTATTCCTAAATTACTATGAACAAAGCAGAGGCATACATTTAATCTTCTTTCTCCTATTTGTACACGAGAAAAATATCTTATTTCTATTTGCCCTCAATTAATTTTGAAATTCCCTTTAAGATATTCTCCTTATACTAATCCTTAACTGAATCTTACCCAGCCCGCACAATGGCTTAATGTGTTGTATTTCATAATGGGGACAAGACATTTTTGATAAGGTTACATACCAAGGAATTTTCTTTAATTATTGAAGTAAAATTCACATAACATAAAAATAATCACTTTAAACTGTATAAATCAGTAGCATTTAGTATTGTCACAAAATGTACAACTACCATGTTTATCTACTTCTAAACATTCTCATCACCCCAAAAAGAAACCCCCTACCCATTAAGCAGTCATTCCCCTTTGTACCTCCCCCTGGCAAACATTAATCTGTTTTCTGTCTCTGTGTATGATAACTGGAACAATACAGGATGTGGCCTTTTCCCACCAAGTAATTTTAACGGTCCAACAATCAGAGGTATGAAGACAGCCATGAGTGGGCTTGTATGTGCATGAAATGGAAGGACCATGTCCTACCACTCTGCTCCCTCCTCAATTCCTTGTTTCCACTAAGATCCCTTAGAGACCAAAGCTTGTGAGATATCAAAAGCTCACAGACAAATTTCTCCAGAGCATTCCCAAATGCATATCTGCTTTCACACTGAGTTTATCGCCTTAGGTTCATGAGCAGATGCCCAAATGGGCCAATTAATTACCGCTTCATGGAGTAGTAAGTGAACGACGGGGTGACACCCAGGAAAGGGTTCTGATCCCCACCCTAGAAGAATTCACATACCCCCACACCTTAATAACATATTCAAATGTATCTCAAAAGGAGAAACAGGAGAAAACATTCTCTTTTTAACACAATTAAATCTGAGGTGACACTTTTCATCGGCCCATATTTTAATTAGTTTTTCTTGTAAACACACTCCTAATGCCACACACATCTTTTTAAAAACACATCTCAGGGACATATGTCCCCTGTAGTAGAGCTGACACACTGTATTTAAGGTTAAGGTCAAACAGATGTGGGAAGTGACCAAGCATACTCAACAAAATGCAACACAGCCTAATATGCTTTCAAGGCCAACGCCAAAATGTGCGCATGCAGTACTTGTCATAAAATCCAAGCTGTCGGGCTCACTGCCGTTTAAATTTTTAAAAGGTGGTTATATTTCTTCAACTAGAACATGGTAAAAGAATAGATTTTGAATTACGGTGAACTTTCCATCATCTTAAATGAAAGTTATAAATATATTTAATACCCCATTTCAGCTTATACCCAGTAAATTTTTACATGTGCTATTAATAACAGATTTTTAAAAATCAATTTTTTATTTTGTTTCTTACTTGTCTTGTGACCATTTGGCATGGCTGACCAAATATAGAAGGAAACAAATAGAAAGGAGGAATAATAAAGAGATTTTAAGGCCGTGGAGTTGATAAACTGTCATATAACATAGTAGAATGTGACAATCTATCTTCTCGAATCATGAATTTCCAAAACATTACATAAGACCTTAGTATAACCACATGGTCCAATGCAGGGTCCCCGTTACTGCATCCCAGAAAGATGCTTAGTAGGCTTCTGCTTGAAAAATTCTTCAAATGTTCTCTATTCCTTTCTTAACCCTCTCTTAGAAAGTTCTGTTAGCCATGGAGCCGAAATTCAGCATCATGTAATTTCATCTACCTGTCATAGCACTAAGGAGTCCTGGTGGCACAGTGGTTAAGCACTTGGTTTCTAACCAAAAAGTTAGCAGTTCAAACTCACCAGCCACGCCACAGAAGAAAGATGTGGCAGTCTGCTTCTGCAAAGATCCCAGCTATGGAGTCGTACTACTCTGTCCTATGGGGCTGCTATGGGTCTGAGCTAACTTGATGGCAATTGGTTTGGTTTGGTTTTTGGTCATGACACTACCCTCTTTACCTACTCAAAGAGACCTGCTTTATAAAGAGACTCAAAACGTGTATAGCTCAAGTCATAGTCCAATTCCGTTCCTTTACATATTTCAAGGGAGTGGATTTCTGAGCTAAGGTGCATTTTAAAACTGGCCTCATTCTATACGAACAAAAATAACACAGCTATGTTGGGGACCTCCCGTACAAATGCTTCTTTTCATTTCTTTTAATTTTTCAGTGTTGCCCATTTCCTTTCCTGTCTAATCATTTTGTGCTATCCTCTGGCTCTTTACAAGCTGAAGTGAAGTAATATAAAACTCTGTGCTGGCCCTGCCTCTGTAGAGCTCAGAATACCTTTGAGACGTTATCTCATTTTGTTAGTTCCAACAGGGGCCAAGTGTGTTGTGTTCACTCCCAGAAATCACTGCTAACACCACCTGCTTCTCTCTTGAGCTTGGGAGTGCCTTGGGAGGCAGAAAAGTTGACCAATGGGTATGAATCAGACACAGGAAACCAGTACTCACTGGAGGAATCACAGACCTGGGCAGGAAACTACTCGTGACTGAATTCTGGTTAACCCCAGGAGAGGGGAGCTCCAAGGTAGCCAGGATGCTGAAACCTTACATTTATAAGGCACTACACATTTTTCAAAGCACTTTGACTTAATCACTTTTGATTCAAAGAGTAACCCAATTTTAGATGAAACGACCATGACGCAAAGAGAGTTTCAGTGCCTTGCCCAGGGACAGTTAACATAGATATGGACAAGATGGCTAATCAAGAGTAACCCTTCTTCTTTTCCCACCTCTGGTCTCTGCAATATTATCCTTTTATCTCCAAACCACTTGTAAGTATCTGCATTTTCTTGTTTACCTACTCTTTTTGCTTTCTGTGGTCTGTTCCTCAAATGTAAAATGTAAAACCCTGTGAGAACAGGTACCGCCTGTTTCATCACTCCTAGCTCCTAGAACCCCAGCCCCTAGAACATCTCTTGTGCTCAATCAAGGCACGGACACATAGTAGGTCCACCCAAAGCCAAACCCAATGCTGTCATACTCAGCAAATAATGTTGAATGAATAAATGACCAGAACAGGAATCTCTAGGTGTCAGTGGCCTTTCCTCCATGCCCATGGATCTGGGGTGGGAAAGAACACTCAGGATGGAGAACAGTTGTCTTGTTGCCAAATCCCTTGTGTGATTAAAGAAGCAAAGACACGGCAATGACTACAGGCAGGCCAGCGCCAAAGACAAAGAAAGGCAAGGAAACTGGTATCGGTTCTTAAGGATTTTTATTCCCTGAGAAAGTCTCTGGAGGTAAATAAGTCTCGGGAGTTTATAAAGGATGAGCAGTATATAGCCTCTCAGTAAAGTCTATTCTCCTTCCCTCATCTTTTAGTTAACAAATGAAGTTCAGGGACAAGGTCACATAAAGAAGCAAGTGATAAGGGACATGTGACGTAAGTTCTCTCATTTGGGCTGTGGTCTCCTGTTTTGGAGCCAAAGGTCAAGCAATCAGTCTTGCATTTCCTCAAAAAGCAAAGCCCAGAGTTACCACACCAAAAAAAAACCAAACCCATTCTGTAGGGCCCAGCAATTCTATCCCCAAGTAAAATACCCAAGAGAAGTGAAAACATATGTCTACACAAAAACTTGTACATAATGTTTATAGCAGCACTATTCATAATACCTGAGAAGTGGTAACAATCCAAATGTCCACCAACTGATGAATGGATAAACAATTCCTTTTTATTGCCAAATAATATTCCATTGTTATATCCATACAATGGAATATTATTTGGCAATAAAAAGAAATGAGGTACTGATGCATGCTACAACATGGATAAACTCTGAAAACATTATGCTAAGTGAAAAAAGCCAGTCACAAAGTACTACATATTGTATGATTCTGTTTATATGAAACGTACTGAATAGGCAAATCCATAAAGACAGAAAATAGATTGGTGTTTGCCTAATGGGAAGTTGAGGGGGAGATGGGAAATAAATGCAAATGGATATGAGGGTGATGAAAACGTTCTGAGAGTAGATAGTTTTAACGATGGTTGCACAACTCTGTGAAGAGTACATTTAGGGAAAAATATTAGATTGAACGCTTTAGATGGGTGACTATATGGTATGTGAATTATATCAGTAAAACTGCTATTTAAGAAAAAAGGTCAAGCGATAACCAAATCCTTCTGCAGAGGGCAGGGAAACGTTGGACCCCCTGTATCACTCTCATGGACAGGGGAAGTAGTCTTGTTTATAATATCCTGGGGTTTTGTGGAAGTGATTCCACTCGTCACACACTTTATTCTTTAAACACGCTTGCCTTGCTCCAACAAACTGGCTTCAGTATCCTCTTTTATCTTGACTCATTCAACAGTAGGTGCTTTTGTTGAGCACCTACTGTATGCCAGGAGCTACGCTGGACATGGGCCATGTGGATGAAAGAAGAGCAGGCTTTGCCTTCAAGGAGCTATTACTCTAGGAAATTATTCATTCAACAAAAGGACAGGAAACAGAAAAGGGAGAGTCCTAAGTAGTAATCTATTGTGAGTTGTGGGCAGAAAAGATTTTTTCATGTCTGGGTTCCAGAAAGGTGGATTCATGCCAACACTGGAAAAGCACACAGAGATCTGGTATGCATGTATTTCAAAGGCGGGGTGGGGTGGAGTGTGCACAGGGAGAGCCCAGGAGTCAGAGCTGACAGGAAGCTGAAAGACACAAAATCCCCGGGGCCATGAAACAGTGCCAGCATTACCCTTAAATTCCACCAACCAATATTGTGGGTGTTTCCATTCTGTTTTTTTTTTTAACGGAAAGAGGGGATGGAGGAGGAGGGAATAGGACACAAGTTATTACTCAGCATTTCCATAGTGTTTAATGTCTGCAAAGCACTCCTGCCCTCACTTAGTTCTGGACTGCCTGAAATAATAAAGGAATCTGAGAACCCAGCCAAGAACTCTAAGTACTAAACAAATACAAAAACCTATCACTGCGCTTGGGCAAGGCAGTCTCTATTTTAAAAGCAAACCCATAAAATTTAAAATCCGCCCCAAAATTAATCCAATACCATAATCTCTCTGTAAAGCTGACATGCTACTTGGTGGTTAATAAACTCAGCTCATGATGTGGGTTCTGGTTTTAATACCCCCCATTCAAACACAGAAAGCACTTACAAAGGTGAGCCGTTCACTCCTTGATATATGCCCACTTTTAAAGAGCAGGAACGGACTTCCTTTTTTGAAAGCAAAGGGTTCTACACTGATATACCAAATATTTTATGGTAGCAATTAGCAAGAGAATTGGCTTCTTGCTGGCAAGACCTAGAGCACCTAGGTCATTATACTGAAGACATAACATTGATAAAGGAACCGTTTTGCATGACTGTTAACTGGGCCAGCATGTCCTGCAAGCATACCACAGAGTGAATTGCAGTGTACTAGAGAACACTGGTGGTGTAGAGGTTAAGTGCTATAGCTGCTAACCAAAAGGTTGACAGTTCAAATCTGCCAGGTGTTTCTTGGAAACTCTATGGGGCAGTTCTACTCTGTCCTGTAGGGTCACTAGAAGTCAGAATCAACTTGATGGCAACGGGTTTGGTTTCTTTTGGTAGAGGCACTGTAGCTTTTGAACTCAATCTACCAAGGGTATTTGAAATGAATCTCTTTTGTGTGTCTACGTTTATATGTATACTGACCCATGCTCAGTGATCACCTTAGTTTAATGGATAGGAGTGCTGCCTTTAGGAATGTTTGCTGACCAACTGGGAGAGTACTCTGTAAAGTACAATGGGGACACTTAAAATTACTATTAATATGAATCCTATGAAGACAAAGTGCTTCACTTAACCATTTCAAGGATTTTAAAAATGTATTTGTAAAACATCACGTACTTTATTTCAGACCAACTCTACTGTCCTTCCTTTACTCCCCAAGACAATTAGAAAAGCTGGATAAAAACAAAATAAAACAACCCACACATACAAACACACTGGAGAGCAAACATGGCAGTAAAGAATTACCAGGTGAAGATATGAGAAAGGCGAAAACCCAGAAAGATGAGCTCAGCATTTAGGGCTGTTTTTCCTCTTGGGGCATCTGCTGATTTAGGAAAAGGTTCCTGAGTAGTTGAAAAGTTGAATGGCATTTCTGAGACATGCAGAGCTGCGGGGACAAAAATGGGGGCTCTGGGACTGTCTGAGTTGGTCGGAATTTCAGATAAAACAGATTTAAGGTAAAAGGCATCACCGGATGTAAAGATAATGATTAAATGTTTAATAAAGAATTAAAAGGTGTAACTGTTTAATGTAACAATATTAAAACTGCATTAGCCTAAAAACATGTCAGAGAATACATAAAGCAAAAAACTGACATAAATATAAAGACAAATGGACAAACTACAAGCATGGTGGAAGATTCAGCATAGTTCTCTCAATAACAGAAAAAATTAAGTAAGGATATAGCAAATTTGAATCGAATTGACATGTATAGAACTTTGTACCCAATGATTCTAAAATACTCCCTCTTTTCAAGTCTATATAGAAGTTTCAAAAATTGAACATAAGCTTTTTGCCTGCATAATGGAAAAATGTGTTTCCACAGAGACTAGACAGAGTGGATTAATCTGCCTCTGACAAAGAAGAATGACTGAGTAAAGTCTAAGGCTCTCAAAGGAGGCCAGGAAAGTAGCTTGTCCCTAGTGTCTCAGTGACTTAAGGATGCCACAGAATTGATTGCTGGCTGGCCTGATATGATGAAGAAGAAAGCAGAGAGAGAGAATGGAACTGAAAGAGTCCCTACAGCCGCCCTCCCACTTCACCCTGACCCCGGGAGCTACAGGATGACACTTTGAGTTGTGTGGAACAGGAAAAGATAGAGCAAAGCCCCAACACTCTAAAGGAAAGCAGCAGCAACACCAGAGTCTTTTGTCCAATTGGGCAGGTGACTTAGCTTTTCTGTGGCCAAACTCTGCTTTCTTTTCCTCTGGCTTTCTATCTCCTTTTCTCCATCCTGTATCTTCTTGGCCTAACCTAGGAAGCTGCACTGGACTGTAGACAATTGTCTTTGCTATTCCATCATCGCAAGCATTTACATGAGGAGAAAGGACCTGCAAATCCAGAGTCCCTGTTTTAATAAGCCTCACCCTGTAAGAAAAACAAATCTACCTAGCTTCCCACCTCATTCCTAACCCAACCTTCAGAGTGAATTAATGGTCCCTAATTTTGTAAAAAAATTTTTTTAATTTTGTAAGGGTTATTCTTTGCTTCTACCCCCAACTTCAGTGACCAGGAGGATTTCCTGGGTGATGCAAACAGTTAAAGTGCTCAGCTGCTAAACAAAAGGTTGGAGATTCAAGGCCACCCAGAGATGCCTTGGAAGGCCCGGAAATCTACTTACGAAAATCAGCCACTGAAAACTCTATGGAGCTATGAGGGTGGGTAGTGGTGGGGAGGACAAATCACTGACTAAATAGTAGATAAGCGCTAACTTTGGTGAAGGGAAAGACAACACACAGTATAGGGGAAGTCACACAACTTGACCAAAGTGAAGTCATAGAAGTTTCCTGGACACATCCAAATACCTTGAGGGACCAAGTTGCTGGGGCTGAGGGCTAAGGACCATAGTCTCAGGGGATATCTATGTCAACTGGCATTACACAGTTCATAAATGTTTTACATCCTACTTTGGTGAGTTGCTTCTAAGGTCTTAAAAGCTTGAGAGTAGCATCTAAGGTCTTAAAAGCTTGCGAGCAGCCATATAAGATACATCTATTGGTCCCATCCCACCTGGAGCAAAGGAGAATGAAGAAAACCACAGACACAAAGAAAATATTAGTCCAAAGGGCTAATGGTACACATGAAGCACAGCCTTCATCAGTCTGAGCCCAGAAGAACTAGATGGCACCTGGCTACCACCACCAACCACTCTGACAGGGATCACAATAGAGGGTCCCAGACAGAGCGGGAGAAAAATATAGAACAAATTTAAATTCACAAAAAAAGAGAGCAGACTTACTGATCAGACAGAGACTGGGGAAATCCCCAAAACTACGGCCCCCCAAGTACCCCACTAACTCAGAACTGAAGCCATACGTAAGTCTACTTTTCAGACAAAGATTAGACAGGCCTAGAAATCAAACAGTAACACACAGGAGGAACATGCTTCTTAGTTCAATCAAATACATGAGACAAAACAGGCAACTCCTGCCCAAAAGCAAGATGAGAAGGCAGGAAGGGACAGGAAAACTGGACGAATGTACACGGGAATCCTGGGATGGAAAAGCGGGTGAGTGCTGTCACATTGCGGCATTTGCAACCAATGCCACAAAACAATTTATGTGTATGAAATTTTGAATGAGAAACTAACTTAAGCTGTAAACTTTCACCTAAAGCACAATAAAATTAAAAAGAAAACTCTATGGAGCACAGTTCTACTCTGACACATGTGGAATGGCCACTGACAAAAAGTCAGTGGCCTGGATGCTCATTAGTTGTGCTCCGGGGGTTTGGATCAGAAATGTGGATACCTGGAGGATTTAGAGAATCTGAACTGCAGCTAGAATCCTGGGGGTAAGATAAGAGACAGGCACGACCTGTGCTATTCAGAAAAACCAAGAGTCCTGAGTACCAACCGACAGGTTAACTGGAACTACCTCCCTACCCGAGTCTAGCTGGAGAAATACACTAGTAGGCTTTCTGGACCTGCTGTAGCCCTGACCTAATTATCTGAAGAATCTCAGCAACACCAGAAAGTCAGCTCGCTCATTCTGCCCACCAACCTGGCAACGTTTAGTGCTGAGTAAGTAGAAAGAGGCACTTAATCAGCAGTGCCTCCATAGATCTCTGCAAGCCTAATGCTCCAAGCATCTCCCAGAACCAACACTGCATTTGATCACTCTACATCCCGTGGCTGGGGCACAACAATGTCCTTCACATATTCGCATACCTCTACTCTGGTGTCTGGGCATGTCTGCACTCATGTGTTCAGCTGGCTATTTTGAAATCACCCGCAGTATGAAATTGGATAACCTAAGTACTTCCTGGGTTTTTACTAGCAGCACTTCAGGAAGTAAAGCATGTTGATGTTTGCTCTAAGAGCTTTATTAACGAGTAACTTCCACTGTTTGATTCTTTCCCCCAGTCTGGCAGGAGGCCATCATCCAGACTTACCCTCATACATCTCCAGAATATGAACTGTGTCACCAATCTGCAAGGAGAGCTCCACATCTTGAGAGGCATTATAATTATAGATCGCTGGAAATGAGAAATAAAAGGGGGGAAATCAGTGGCAGTTAAGATACATGTCATTAAATAGCACATTCAGTGGTTAATGAACTACTCATTCAACTAATAACCCTCTATGTAGTGATTTCCTGTGAATCACCCATTGTAAAGCAGAGAGCATCCTCCTGGGCCCCAATTACTGGTCTGTCACAGTCATTCCTCCACTCAACAAATATTGATTAGTTGCCTACTATGCGCCCCACACTGTGTTAGACACTACCGACAGAATAACAAAACACACAGACATGATACGATCCCTGCTCTCAAAGAACCTAACAATCTAGTGGGGGAAGAAAGACATTAAATACGTAACCACAGAAATAGCTACTTAATGAAAATTGTGATAAGCATTATGAGAGGAAACAACAGCCTAGAGTGAGAATATACTTGGGGTTCTGTTGGTCCCCTTGTTCATCAAATAACAGCCAACCTACAATATCATTGAGCTTATGATTTCCGGGGCATAGGGAGAACGATGGACCTGCTTCCCTGACACAGTAATTGGTAGCCGAAAGGCCATACATGAGTCTGATCTACTGCCTTATAACAGACTAGCACAGAGCACAATGCAGGATGGCAGCCTTGCCCCAGTTCTAAGTACCCTGGGAAAATGGGTTGCCTCAATACTCACTACCCCTTCCTGAATAAGATGACCTCAATCACCACAGTCCTTAGGATAGGCAATGATGGGGCAAGTCTGTCAAAAACAATGAACTAACTCTTACAACACAACAGTAAGAAGACAAATAACCCAGTTAAAAATTAACAAGAGTGTTGAATAGATATTTTATCAAAGAACATATATAAATGGCTAATAAGCACATAAAATAATGTCCAACATTTTTAGCCATTAGCACAACGCCATCGAGTCGATTCCGACTCATAGCGACCCTTGTTGTTGTTAGGTACCATCAAGTCAGTTCCAACTCATAATGACCCATGTACAACAGAACGAAACACTGCCAGGTCCTGTGCCATCCTCACAATCATTGTTAAGTTTGAGCCCACTGTTGTAGCCACTGTGTCAATTCATCTAGTCGAGGGTTTTCCAATGTAAATTAAAACCAAAATGACATACCACTTCATGCCCACTGGAACAGTTATAAAAAAAAAGACAGATAATTGCCAAGAATATGGAGAAACTGGAAACCTCACACATTGCCTGTTGCAAGGGAAAATGGTACAGTCATGTCAGAACACAGTTTGGCAGTTTCTAAAATTTAAACATAAATTTACCATGTTGTTGTGTGGCATCAAATCTACTGCGACTCAAAGTGACCCTTTATGACAGAGTAGAACTGCCCCATAGCATTTCCTAGCCTGTATTCTTTACAGGAAGGGGTCCTGGTGGAGCAGTGGAGTTAAGCTCGCCAAGGCTAACCAAAAGGTCTGCGGTTGGAACCCACCAGCCTCTTTGCAGGAGAAAGGTGTGGCAGTTGGCTTCTGTAAAGATGACAGTTCTACCCTGTGCTATAGGATTCTATGAGTTGGAATCAACACAATGGCAATGGGCTCGGTTTTTGGTTTTAGAATCTTTACAGGAATAGATCGCCTGGACTTTTCTCCCGAGGAGCTACTCGTATAGGTTCAAACCCCTGACCTTTCCATTTAGCAGCCAGGTACTTGACCACTGTGCCATTAAAGTGCCATTAGGGCTCCTTAAATTCACTATATGACCCAGAAATTGTACTCCCTAGCTATCTCCCCAAGAGAAATGAAAACATATGTACACATATAAGACTTTAAGTGAATCTTCATAGCAGCTTCAGCAGGCCAAAAAATGGCCCTCTATAAGATCTCTGTCAATTCTCTACAACCTGTAAATATTAAAGATATGATTAAGTTAGGATCTGAGAGGAAGAGCTTATCCTGGATTATCCAGGTGGGCCCGAAACATAATCATATTATCCATATAAGAGAGGCAGTGAGAGTTTTGAGAGACACAGAAAAGAAGGCAATACGAAGACGGAGGCAGGCTGAAGTAACGTGACTTCAAGCCAAGGAGCGCCAGCAACCACCCGAAGCTGGAAAAGGCAAGGAATGAAATTTTTCCTAAAGCCTCTGAAGGGAGTGTGGCCCTGCCAACACCTTGATTTTGGACTTCTGGCCTCCAGAACTGTGAGAGGATAAACTGTTGTTTTAAGCCACCAAGTCTGTGGTAATTTACTACAGCGCCCATGAGAAACTAAGATAGCAGCGTTATTCGTAACAGCCCCAAAATGTACACGATCCATCAACTAATGAATGGATAAGCAAAATATAGTACATCCACACAATGGATATAAGGAGCCGTAAAAAAGAAGGAAGTATAGACACATGTCACCACATGGATGAACCTCAAAAACGCTATTCTAAACGAAAGAACCGAGATACAAAACACTGCATATTGTATGATCCCATTTATATGACATGTCAGAAAAAGCAAATCTAGAGACAGAACACAATAACGGTCGCCTGGGCCTTGGGGTGGGCATGGTGACTGACCACAAATTAGGGATCTTTCGGGGGAAATGGAAACTTTCTAAAGCTGGGTGTGGTGATGGTTACACAACTCTGAAATTTTACCAAAAATCACTGAACTGTACACTTCAAATGGATGAATTTTATGTTAAGTAAACTATATTTCCAACAAAACTGGCTTTCTTTTATTTTTTTAAAGTAGATTTATTTCTTGCCCTCACTCTCCTGAGGAGTAATTTGTATCCTTCCAGGAAAAAAAGAACTACCTTGGAGATTCAGCTCCAGCCATTTAACTGAGGAACCCAGGAGTCCATGATGTTCCCCATCTCTGCAGGCCTGGTAAGTGCCTGAAGACAGTCAGTCGATCCTTCTGCCATATCCCACAGGGGTCGCTGCAAAAATCCTACTCATAGTTAGGGAAGAAGGGAGTCTGTGGTTGTTGGTGCTGGGCACACATGGCTCTTCCTTGCCTGCAATGCATCCTACACCTGCAGCTTGGCAGAAGGCTTTTTACTCGGTCACAGTCGATCTATAAGTGACTGGGAAGAAACACAACTCCGACCACATCTCTTTCAAGTGACCTCTCTTTTTGAAGGAAGTCATCCAAATAGCATTCTTCTGCAGTCTTGGCACAGAAGCCTGGACAAATTATATTGGAATTTATTTACTATTGGGCTTTTGGACTAGACTATGAATTCAGCACAACGGTTGGCTTGTAGGAAAAAAAAAAAAAAAAAACTTTTAGGGGATGAAGTAGGTTAAAAGACATAGCAAAGAATTCAGGAGTAGGAGTTAGTTCCCAATTCCTACACCTGTTCACGGGTCATTGGGCCACAGCTGCTATTCCAGAAGGTCCAACTCCTTCATCTTACTGCTACTTTACTCAAATGTTTTGCCCATTACGTATGTGGCTGCTTTTCTACAGAAAATGTTTAGACCACACATCCTTAACTCCCCCTAGCCCCTATTCACTATTTTTCTCTGAGCTGGCTCCTTCCACTGGGCCCCCTCTCAGATGGAAACAGGAAGTGATGAGGTCACTGTGTCACAATGTGTTGGTGTAATGACCAAGCTTCATCACTTCCTGGTTCCCAGTCATCAGGGCAGTAAGCAGAGGCTTTCAAAGGCAACACCTAGCACCAGTAGTTCCAAGCATAAACATCTACCAAGCACTTTTGCGAACACACCACACATACACACACACACACACCCATGCATGCACTATAAAGATCCACAATATTTCCTTAAAATTCCTAACGGACAAAGAGTTCCAAAAATTGTCCCAGTCTAATTATCTGCCTTTGCTTCCAATATCCACCATATTCTATCCTCTGCCCCAGTCTTATATCCTCCTTATGTAGTGTGCTCAATTCATGGTTTATCTGGAATGATAGCCTTTCTCGTTCTTTATAACAATCCAAATTCCACAATTCAACAAATGGTCTCTGAATACCTGTTACTCCATATGGTCTATTTTTTACTCTGACTTCCCACAAAATTTTGCCTTTCAACACAAGTTGGGTATTTAATCACAAATAATCTTGTGTTATTACCTGACACCAATTAGAGGGTAAACTCACAAATGAGGACCCTGCTACACAGTACCTTTACATCTTTCACATTGTAAGGTGCTGGACTGGACTCAAAAAAGGTACTCAGGCATAATAATGACTTTAATTTAAAAAGAATATTTTATTTCTTCTACAAAACCCACGAATCTCCACTTCTTCTAAAAACTTAAAGATAACTTGTTCTGCTTTCCTCAGAAGAGATGCACCTGCCTTGGGGCTTCCTACCACTCAGGAAAGGGATATCAAAACTTTTCTCTCAATTCCCTTAACCCTCCTTCCCTGGCCCCTTCTGGTCTAGGAGGGATAATGAGACCCCGCTGTTACTGACCACCACCTGTCAGTTTGTTTTACTGTGTTGGCTTGCACGTAATGCTATGATGCTGGAAGCTATTGTTGTGTGCCATCGAGTCGATTCCAACTCATAGCAACCCTATATGACAGAGTAGAACTGCCCCCATAGGGTTCCTAGGCTGTAATCTTTATGGGAGCAGATCGCTAGATCTTTTCTCCTGCATAGCAGCTAGTAGGTTCAAACTTCTGACCTTTTGGCTAGCAGCTGAGTGCTTAACCATTACATCACCAGGGCTCCTTTGCTGGAAGCTATGCCACCGGTATTTCAAATACGAGCAAGGTCACCCACGGCGGACAGGGTTCAGCAGAGCTTACAGACTAAGACAGACTAGGAAGAAAGGTCTAGAGGTCTACTTCCAAAAATGAGTCAATGAAAACCCTGTGCATCACAATAGAACACTGTCCAATACAATGCTGGAAGATGAACCCCCTAGGTTGGAAGGCACTCAAAATTCACAGTGTCTGCAACAATGAATTTGAGCACGCCAACAATAGTGAAGACAGTATAGGATTAGGTAATGTTTTATTCTGTTGTACATGGGGTTGCCGTCAGTCTAAACCGACTCAACGGCAATTAACAACACTGTTATTAAACCCAGGCACTGCACTAACCTCTGTGGTTTCCCTATCCCCTGCCCACACCTTGGCAAACAATTCCTTTATTAAACTCTCCTCAAATTATCACTCCTTCTCCTCCCTCTTCCCCCAGAAAAGAATATCGAAATCACATCCCCTGCCACTTTCTGCTTACCACACAAGAGAGAATCTGCCTTGCAATTCACTTGGCAAGCATGCATTGCCTTTCACTAGAATGAAAAGCCATTGCTTAGAAGATGTCTGTACAATCTGCTTTCTGTATTTAGGCAGAAGTACCAGCAAGGTTTCAAATCACTTACCGCTGCCGTCTATTTATTCCAACTCTACTACAGAATGATGTTCTTCCCAGCCCACCCTAATATACCTCACGTTTACATTGTACCATTTTACTTTCATATACAATATACCATAGTTGTTGTTGAGTACCCTCAAGTCAATTCCAATCTGACTCACAGCAACCCCACAGGACAAAGTAGAGCTGTCCCAAAGAGTTTCCTAGGCTGTAATCTTTACAGGAACAGACCACCAGGTCTTTTCTCCTGCAGAGCCACTGTTGGGTTCGAACCATCAACCGAGCACTTTACCTGCTGGGTTCGAACCATCAACTGAGCACTTTACCATAGTAATCCTATGGAATGGATGACATGCACTACGTTCTTTAATGAAGAAACTGAGGCTCAGAAGGGTTAAACACTTGGCCCAAGGTAACCTAGCTTACAAGCAGCAGAACTGTTACTAAAGCTTGGTCTTGTGATGGCCCGCTCATCACATTTTACCAGACCATTCCATGATAGCAAAGGTATGCTTCCGAGTGGGAAAGTCCTTCACCTGGAACAGCCTAGAAAAAAAAAAAAAAAGAGCACAAGAGTCTGACTATATTGTCTGGCCTTAGGTTTTTCTCATTAAATGAGAATCCAGCTACAAAAACAAGCTTTATCATACAAATCAATGACCGGTGATCACTTTGTCTGTTTGTCTGGTGCGTTTAGAGAATAGGCACACTAATGTACTTCATGGACCATTTTTTTCTCGCTAGAATGTGAATCCTTGAAATAGAGAAAGATAAAGGGGAATGAAAGAAAAAACCTTAGGGTTAAAACAAAACTGAATTCAAGTCTCAGCTTTGTGGTTGTTGTTAGCTGCCTTGAGTCGGCCCCCAACTCATGGTGACCCCCAAATCATAGTGACCTCATGTGTGACAGGGTAGTCTCAGCTTTACCACTTAAAATTGCAATAACCTTGAAGGGGTTAATCTGGGCCTCAGTTTCTCATTTATAAAACAGGGACTGGATCTAAAGGTCCCCTTGGCTCTGACATCCTCTGATTTAAAAGGGAATGATAAGAAACAAGGGGAACAAGATGTGCTGTTTTGAACCAGTAGGCACCACCACAATCTCTTGTTTTGTCTGAGGAAATCAAACAAGAACGGGGAGTCACTGTATATAAACTGCCTAGCTGGCTGCTACGTGCAAGGCTGGGAAAGACAAATTGCTGGAATTCTTCCCTAAGCAGTTTACTGTTTATATCAGGAAAATGTCATTTTTCAGAGCCAAGTAAACAAGATAGTATGTCTACAGAATGCACAATGGTCTGCATTTCACCAAATTCTTGATTTGGCTTTTTCTTTTAAAAGAAAAATAGAGAAGAACAAAAAGAAATCTGAAGTCCTGGGATTATGTGATAAGAATCCAAGAGAACTGATTTATTAGCTCCAAAATGAGAATCAGTTTTGACGATTAAAAGTCTGAGTGAGGGTTACTAGTAATCGATTTTTCTAGTAAATTAGGTCTTTCATGAATCCTCAAATTATAACTCCAGAAGAATAACTAAAACATTAAATTTGATAGAAATTACAGAAGATCTAATAACAAACAGAACAAGGTCTGAATTTGAGTTGCACACTGCTCTGAATGTTAAAAGGATGATCAAACATATTCTTTTTCATTATTGTCTTGATATGCCTAGTTTCAACCTTAAGTATTATAAAAACTAATGAGGTCATTTCATCTTCGATCTTCACCCTTGTTTTAATGCAATGGTATCCTGGAAAGGCAAGTGGACATTCTGCTCTTTAATTACATTATACTATGAGTTGCCTCAGAAGAAAAGTCTGGCAATCCACTTCCATAAAACCAGCCATTGAAAACCACCCAGAGAGAAAATCTCAGCCACTGAAAATACTACGGAGCACACTTCTACTCTGACACACACGGGGTCGCCATGAGTCAGACCTGACTCAGCAGCAACTGGTAATAAGGATCAGAAATTACATTCGACATAGATAGATTCGATGCAGGAATTACACCAAGAAGTTTGGGGAAAAAAAATGGTTTTAGGTTGATAATTACAACTAGGATCCAAACTAGTCTTTTTGCATTGAGATGACCATTATGCTGACCCTCAGATCTATCCAGGCCAGGGGTGATCAGACTAGGACATCAGTTTATACCACTCACCAAAAGTATTCCCCAAGAGCAGCCTCTTACAGGAGTCTTAAAGCTCGTCTTCTAGACTGTTTAGGAAAACAGAAGATTTAATGGCTAACTTATTATCATTTAGAAATTCCTATTTTAAGGGTTATATTATATATATACATATGTGGATAAATAGATGAATATCTTTAAATGGAGAGAGAGTTTTCAGATAGAGACTCAAGTATGGTGTATGGATTGGCTCACTGGTATCAAATGATAAGCCATCTCATTTAAATTAATATTAAATTAAATTTACAGGAAACGTTTAAAGGCGGAAAGCTGAAACAAGACAATTCAAAATTACAGCACACAAAGTCTATGTTCTACAAACCTGAAGAGTTTTTTTCCCACAACTTCTCCATCTACTGGAGGCAACAACAGTACATTCTTCATACAATTCTGTGAAGCCCAAAAAGGAGACTCATGCAGAGCCCAGGACTATGACTAACACCTAGTAGACACTGAACAAGTAGCTGTCACCTTCCTCTTTCCCCATCCCCCTTTCTTACACTGTCCAGCTTCCCACTTTGAGAACGGTGGCACCTACATCCTCAAAGACAGACATAACCACTCACGCTAATAAGCCAGTGGGAGTCATTTCACGAAAAGTGTGAACCAGAAAGGATCGTAGAGGTAACAGAACAAGTTAGTCTGGACAATCTATCCAAGGTAAAAGCTGTTGAACAATGAACCCCAGGCATCCTTAAAGATAGCAAAGCCATTTTATCGCAAGCAATTAAGTACAGCTCTCACCTGGTGGTGCAGTGATCAAGCATTTGGCTGCTAACCAAACAGTCGGCAGTTCGAATGCAGCAGCCACTCCTTGGAAACCCTACTCGGCAGTTCTACTCTACTACAGGGTCACTATGAGTTAAAATCAACTTGATGGCAAGGGGTTGTTTTTTTGTTTTTTCCTGGTCTCCCCTAAAAAACAGCAGTAGGGTAACGGAACATTTTAGTATTTTAACTATTTCCTTGCTGCCCTTTCCAAGTGTTTCTACAGTGGTTTACCCAAGGAAACCAAACCCACTGCTATTTAGTCAATTCAAACTCAGTGATCCTATAAGATAGAGTAGAACTGTCTCATAGGGTTTCCAAGTTTGTATTCTTTTAAGGCAGCAGACTGTCCCATCTTTCTCTCACGGAGCAGCTAGTGGGTTTGAACCACCAACCTTTCAGACAGCAGCCAAGCACGTAACCACCGTGCCACCGGGGCTCCCTTTTAACCAAGGAACCAGGTGGTGTTATTCAGAACACCAAGACGATGCCCTCAATCGTGTACTCTCTACAGTGCTCCAATCTGGATATAATATTAATGCCACACATTCTGGTGTTATTTACATCTAGAGCTCTATTAGTTTCCTTTTTTCCCCAAATGATCTGTTGTTAATAAAAATAGATAAAGTAAAAGAGAAAAAAGCCGAGGAAAACAAAGGCAGGGTTTTAATAATGAAGGAAAAAAGACTAACTTACTAACAAGTGCAGAATATCTTCCCCCAAATCAAATAAGGGTATCATTATCAGGTTCTCCTTGGTATACATTCTTATTAAGCAACAAGTAAACAGATCTAAGACAAAAATTGTCAGATGTTAAGATTCTGTCGCATTTAGTGCATCCAAACTATGGACAGAAATTGAGGAATACAGAACCTAAGGATAAAAGCCAGAGATGACTGCAGGATCTAGAAAGGCCCTTTAGAATAACAGTCAGAAATGTCAGTGACTATTTCCTCCATAAAGAATCCTGGTGGCACAATGGTTAAGCTCTCAACTGTTAACCAAAAAGTCAGCGGTTCGAACCAACCAGTGACTCTGCAGGAGAAAAGACCTGTCAATCTGCTCCCATAAAGATTACAACCTAGGAAACCTTATTCTGTCCTATAAAGCCGCTATGGGAATCGACTCACGGCACACAACAAAAATGGTTTTCACCATACATACGTGAATCCGAGATAAACTCGTTTCAACAAGAAAAGGAATGATCCCCAACCAGGCTGCAAAACCAATTAATTTAAAAACATCAACCTGAGAAGGCAGTAGCCCCTGACCTGGACTTCCTTCCCGGCAGGGTTTCTAGCCTAAAGCCTGTCAGAGGGCAAACCCTGACCAAGTGTTCTTAAACTATGGACCCATTCAGAGGCATCTTAGAACTGAATCTAAGCTTCTTCACTGTTATACCATACTTCACATTCTACTGTGAAGAGTCACAGTCTACTGAAAGCACAGTGAGAAAACATTATGTATGTGTGGCCAGGAGGAAAGGCAGAAAGTAGCTGGGGGAAAAGCCAGAAATTGATGAGCTCTGGGAAATTATTTGGTTCAATCTCCTTGTTTCATAAATGATGATAAAGAAGCCTAGGATATATGTATCTATACATACACATACATACGCGCACGTGCATATGAACGCTTGCATAGCCCGTTGCCACGGAGTCGATTCAGACACATAGCGACCCTATAAGGACAGAGTAGAACTGCACCATATGGTTCCCAAGGAGTGGCTGGCTGGTGGATTCGAACTGCCAACCTTTTGGTTAGCAGCCAAGCTCTTAAGCCACCAGGGCTCCATTGCATATATATAATATACATATGTGCATATATACATTTGTGAAGGGAAGGAGGGACAGACGGAGGAATGGAAGGAGGGAGACAGACGGAGGAATGGAAGGAGGGAGGAAGAAAGGAAGTTACTTAGTTGAAAAATCAGGCCACTGAAGATACTTTCCCCAGCTTTGCCACAAACCACCATCCTAGACTCATGAGCAAGTGATTTAATTTTTTTATAAAGTGATATTCTGTGAACCAATATTTTACCTGCCTATTACGGCTGTTGTATAAATAAGATGAGAAGAAACATAAAATAAGTAATTAATGGCAATATCTTTGGAACCAAGGTTTTTCAAGATAAGTGAGAAGAAAGACAAACACAAAATGAAAAAATGTTAAGTAAAAACTTTGGGATAATCTATGTGAATTAGACATATCAACGTGAACTTTTTAATATTTATGAATATTAATATTTTTAAATATTTTTCTTTCTAAAAACTACATATTTCACTTCCATTTGTGGCCAGAGTAGAATATCAGAGACTAGATCAACTGTCCTGTCTTAAGCAACTGAAAACTGAGCAAAATGTAGAACACAATGATTTCAAACACTGACAACAGGCAATATAGGACAGTGATGCCTGAGGGAAGAAAGGCAAACATGGTAAGTCTATCACGGCTGTACAGCTTACTGCTTAGAAAGAGCTTCCCGGCCACAAGGCGGAGTGGAGGAACTCAAAGCCCAGTAGTCACCCTGACTGAGATGAGGGAAGAGTTGAGAATTCTTTCGGGTAGGGCAAGGTGGCTAGAATGCCTAGGGCAGGGAATCAGAGAGCTGAGGGCAAGAGAGAGACAGAGTGACAGAGAGAGAGAGAGAGGCTTCAGCTGAGGGCTGGTAAGCACATACAGATACATATGAGGAAAATTCCTGAGGCCCAAGAAAGAACCACCAGAAAATAAGAGCAGGAACAATTCCTCACCCTCACACAGCGGTGGGAAGGATCCACATTCTCCACAACTAGAGTGGAAAAACCTCATAGAACATGGAGCACTGGGCTAAGTAATCAGAAGAGTATGGCCTCAGTAGTGCAGCGGAAATTGCTTTAGACTAAAGGCTGTGCTGGTCCAGCCTGACACAACTTAAATACAAACCTCAAAATGATAAAACAGTTTCCTAATAACTGCACTCCAAAACAAGAACAAGGCTCAAACACCCAACAAGGTAAAATTTACAATATCTGACATCCGATCCAAAATTATCAGGCATGCAAAGAAGGAAAACAAAACCCATAGTTAGGAGAAAAAAATGAATCAATAAAAAAAGACCCAGAAATTACATAAATAAGGTCAGAGAAAAAGAATTCATCATGGAGGACAACTTAGTCAACTGATGTAATGTTGTTTTTAGGAGCCGTCGAGTTGGTTCCGACTCCTACCGACCCTATGCACAACAGAACGAAACACTGCCCGGTCCTGGTCCTGAGCCATCCTTACAATCGTTGTTATGCTTGAGCTCATTGTTGCAGCCACTGTGTCAATCCACCTTGTTGAGGGCCCTCCTCTTTTCTGCTGACCCTGTACTCTGACAAGCATGATGTCCTTCTTCAGGGACTGATCCCTCCTGACAACAAGTCCAAAGTATGTAAGACACAGTCTTGCCATCCTTGCCTCTAAGGAGCATTCTGGCCGCATCATTGTTGATGTCGGATGGATCCTGGCTGAAAGCAGAGAATACCAGAAGGATGTTTACCTGTGTTTTATTGACTAAGCAAAGGCATTTGACTGTGTGGATCATAACAAATTATGGATAACATTGCAAAGGATGGTGAATTCCAGAACACTTAATTGTGCTCATGAGGAACCTTTACATAGATCAAGAGGCAGTTGTTCCGACAGAACAAGGGCATACTGATTGACTTAAAGTCAGGAAAAGTGTGCATTAGGGTTATATTCTTTCACCATACCTATTCAATCTGTATGCTGAACAAACAATACGAGAAGCTGGACTATATGAAGAACAGGGCATCAGGATTGGAGGAAGACTCATTAACAACCTGCGTTATGCAGATGACACAACCTTGCTTGTTGAAAGGGAAGAGGACTTGAAGCACTTACTAAAGACAATCAAAGACCACAGGCTTCAGTGTGGATTACACCTCAACATAAAAAAAAAACAAAAATCCTCACAACTGGACCAATGAGCAACATCACGATAAACGGAGAAAAGTCTGAAGTTGTCAAGGATTTCATTTTACTTGGATCCACAATCAACAGCCATGGAAGCAGCAGTCAAGAAATCAAGACGCACTGCATCGGGCAAACCTGCTGCAAAGGACCTCTTCAAAGTGTTGAAGAGCAAAGATGTCACCCTGAAGACTAAGGTGTGCCTGACCCAAGCCACGGTATTTTCAATCACATCATATGCATGTGAAAGCTGGACAGTGAATAACGAAGACTGAAGAAGAGTTGACGCCTTTGAATTGTGGTGTTGGTGAAGAATACTGAATATACCATGGACTGCCAAAAGAACAAACAAATCTGTTTTGGAAGAAGCGTGGCCAGAATGGTGTAACATAGTTCATAAAAATAATGTTCCACATCTTAGTTTGGTGAGTAGCATCTGGAGTCCTTAAGGCTTGTGAGCAGCCATCTAAGATACAACTGTTGGTCTCTACTCCTACGGAGCAAAAGAGAATGAAGGAAACCAAAGGCTCAAAGAAGAAACTAGTCCACAGGACTAAATAGCCCACACCAACCACACCCTCTTCTAACCTGAGACTAGAAGAACTAAATGGTGCCCAGCTACCACTAAAGACAGTTCCAACCAGGGATACAGTAGAAGGTTCAGGATAGAATGGGAGAAAATACAGAACAAAATTCAAACTCCTAAAAAAAGCCAAACCTACTGGACCGATAGAGGCTGGAGGAATCCCTGAGACTATCGCCCCAAGATACTCTTTGAACTTGGAACTGAAGCTACTTCTGGAGGTCATCTTTCAACCAAATAATAGACTGGCTTATAAAGTAAACAATATCACCCATGAGCAATGCATTCCCTTAAATATTCAACTATGTGAGACCAAATGGTCAACATTTACCCAAAAGCAAAGATGAGAAGGCAAGGAGGGTAAGGGAAGCTAGATCAATGGAAACAGAAGAAAAAAAATGGCAATAATGAGAATGCTGACACATTGTGAAAATTATAACCAATGGCATCGAACAATTTATGTAAAAATTGTTAAATGGAAACCAAATTTGCTGTGTGAACTTTCACCTAAAACACAATAAAATATTACTAAAAAGAAAAAGGATTCAAATAATACGAAGTACTTTCTTTGACTACGATAGAATTTAAAATCAGTAACAGAAAGATATTTAGAAAAGCTCAAAATATTTGGAAACCAAACAGCACATCTCTAAAAAGCCCAATGATTATTCAAAAATCAACATAATGCACTATATTAAACCTATCATCTCAATAGGTGAGGAAAAGGCATTTGACAAAATTCAATATGCATTCATGATAAAAACTGTGAGCAGACCAGGATGAGAAGGGAACTTCCTCAACCTAATAATAAGGAACATTCACAATATACCTACAACTGAAAACACAGACATGTGTGCTGTACAATGTCTGTTCGGTCAATATCCGACTGCACAGACATCTGTGGTCCCTTAAGGTTATACAGGGCTGGGAGGAGCAGCAAGGCAAGAAGAAAGGCTCACAGTCATGCATTGCATAACATCCGTGATGCATTCTGGGAGATGGAACGTTATGTGATTTGGACGTTGTACAACCACCATATTACATACACACTTTCCTCCTTCTAGGAAAGTGTTGACACGTTGTGGGGTTGTTAACCAATGTCATAAAACAATATGTATATTAACTGTTTAATGAGAAGCTAGTTTGTTCTGTAAACTTTCATCTAAAGTACAATTTAAAAAAAAAAAAAAAGATTTACAGGTTTGGAAACCCAAAGAGGGGCAGTTTTACTCTGTCCTGTAGGGTCGATATGAGTCGGAATTAACTTGATGACAATGGGAACATCACATTGAACTGTGAAATATTTAGGAACAAGACAAGGATGCCTGCTCTTATCAGTTCTCTACTATATCAGGAACAAGACAAGAATGTCTGCTCTCACAACATGTACTCCACATTTTACTGGTGGTTCCAACTAGTATAATAAGGTAAGAAAAAGAAACAAAATGCTTACCAATTAGAAAGGATGAAGTAAAACTGTATATTCGCAAATGGCATGACTGTCTAGGTAGAAAATCCTAAAGAATTTACAAAAGAGTTACTAGACCTATTAAGTGACTTTAGGGAGGTTTCAGGATCCAAGACCAATATATAAAAATTCATTTTATTTCTCTACACTTGCAACAAGAAATTTGAAATTGCCGGATAAGAATGTAAAGTGTATTTCTTCTCATGGAATGCAGGTGAAGTAGTCTGCAAACCAGTGTTCCAGAGAAACTCTTGTACAAGCACCAGGAAAAATATGCAAGAATGTTCATGGCATACACAGTGTTTGTAATAGCAAAACTTGAATTAACCCAAGGTCCACTGAAATACTAACTTAAATTCCAACGGGTTTTTAAAAAGCGTGATACATAAGTGACAATGAAGTTCACCTGGAAGAATAAATGTGTGAAAACAATTAATATTTTGAAGATGTACAACTAACAAAGAAGGACTTGACTCAACACATTCAAAAATTTACCCTGAAGTCTCAGTAATGAAATCAAGGTGATCAACCAGAATAGCCAGATCAGCTAGACAGAATAAAAAACAACAGAAATAAACTTAACTATAAAAAAAAAACTATAGGAAGGTGCTAAATGATAAAGTTGGTGATTCAAATTAAATGGAGAATAATTTATTCAATAAATGTTGTCAAAACAATCACTTTACTGGATAGAGAAAGAATATATTGCATGTAAAAATTAATTTTATATAGATTAGGGATTTAATATTTTTTAAAAAACAAAAATACTAAAAGAAAAACAGGGAACAATACGTTGATAACCTCAGAAAAAGAAAAGACCGTTTCAGCACAGTGATCAGGCTACACGAATAAAAAAATTCCTGGTTTGGTCAGATAAAAATTAAAACTCCTAAATGGTCGCTAGGAGTCGGAATTGACTTGATGGCACATAACAACAACAACATGAAAAAAAGGCCATATGTGGAAAATGAACCATAAGCAGGCAAAAAAAATTATATATGACAAAAGCAGATAAACATGACTAAATATTAGTTATTTCTATAAATCATGAAGAAAAAGGAAAGTTTTTGCCCCAGGGAAAAATAAGCAAAGAACCCAAACAAGCTAATTGCAGAAGAAATGTAAACGTCCAATAAATGATGAAAATATTCATTCTCACTAATAAAAGTCTAAATTATCAAATAACGATCACAAATTTTTTCTGTTACATTTGCAAATATTTAAAAATATGACAATGCCTAACGCTGGAAGGCACTCCCAAGACCTGTTAATATTATTGACGAGAGTTTTTAAACAATATGCATTACATTTTAAAATAAACATTTTTATTTAACAGACACACAATCATAGGTACACAGCCTGGGGAATTATTAACAATAAACATATACATGTAACTATCACTCAGGTCAGGAAATAAACAACAGGTGTACTCCAGAAGCCCCATTTGTAGCCCTCCAATTTTCTCAAATACATTGGTTATATTTCTCAAATATAACCAATATCTTGACACCACAGATTCCCCTTGCCTGTTTTGAACCTTTACGTAACCTGAACCAATCATATATATGTACTCTTCAGTGTCTGGCTTCTGTCACTCAACAATGTATTTGTGAGATTCATCCCTGTTGTTACATTTAGTAGTAGTATGCTCATATTCATTGCTATATAGTATTCCGTTTTATGAATTCACAATTTATCCATGTTGCCACTGGTAGACATATGAGTTGTTTTCAATTTTGGGCTATTATGGGTAATGTTTCTATGACATTCTTACATGTCTTTCAGTTTGCATACATATGCAATTCTGTTGGGTATTTACACACCCCGTGCATAAGTGGTGCAGTGGTTAAAGCACTCGGCTGCGAACTGAAAGGTCAGCAGTTCTAACCCACCAGTGCTCCATGGTAGAAAGATGTGGCAGTCTGCTTCTGTAAAGATTTACAGCCTTGGAAACCCTACGAGGCAGTTCTACCCTGTCCTATAGGGTCACTATGAGTTGAAATCAACTTGACAGCAACAGGTTACACACAGTCATCTTTTAAAAAGAAAGTCAGTCAGATCTATCTATATTCACTGACCTGAAAAGATACCCATGATACGTGGTAAATGGATTAAAAATAAAAAGAAAGTAAGCAAGTTGCTGAGTAATATATGTACTATGAGTCTTCTTTTTCTTTCAAAGCAAACAGGAAGCAAAAAGCAGCCTATACATACGTTTGGCTTGTACGAGCTGTGAGACAGGTGTGAATGACACAGACTACCTTCTCGACATCCGCCACCTGAGAAGGTGGCCCAGGGTGAAGGTGGGGGGGCCAGTGAAGACAGCAACTTTTTCTTTATACACCTCTATTTATTTGATTAGTTACAAAACACTTACTTTTCTGAATGTCTTCATATCTAATGAATTACAGAAAAAAAGATAAAGCTGTGTCTCTCCGTACAGACAGAAGCCTCTAGTTGACTCCGGCAAGCTCCTTCCCACCTTCTCTCAATCTAGCTCCTTTAAGGTTTTTCTCTCCTAGCCGAATATAGATTTGTTCTTACGTCACTTGTATCTTCTTAATTGCAAAGAAATGAGAGGCAGAGTGACATACTTCTCTGTTCTTTTTCTTACGGAACATAATCTGTGTCATGGGCTGAAAAGGTGACACTTGTTAATATAAAGATACTATAAAGAACTTCGAGAACTAGAAGATAGTATATAAATTTGGGAAGCATAAAAAAAATGTTAAAGGTAAAAAAAAAAAAAAGCAAGCCTCAGTGATTCAATCAACAAGTATTAACTGAGTGCAAACTAGCCTTGTTTTAGCTGCAGGAGATACAGCAATGAAGCAAATAGAGAAAGCTGGTGATAAATGCTGTATAAAATAATGCTGGGTAAGGCGCTGGGGGGAGTCCCTGGGTAGTGCAAACACTTAACATACTTGCTTGCTAACCGAAAGGTTGGAGGTTCGGATCCACTCAGAGATGCCTCGAAACTCAGAAGAAAGGCCTGGTGATCTACTTTTGAAAGGTCACTGCCACCGAAAACCTTACGGAGCATGGCTCTACTCTGAAGCACGTGGGGTTGTCATAAATTGGAAACTACTCCACGACTTGTTTAAGGCATTTAGATAATGATGATCAGGAGAGTCCATTTACCAGAAAGTTAATTCTTGGAGGATTTTCACAGATTTGAATAACCATCCACCAAAAAGGGCCTACCATACCCACTGCCATTAAGTCGACTCCGACTCATAGTGACCCTACAGGACAGAGTAGAACTGCCTCATAGGGTTTCCAAGAAGAGGCTGGTAGATTTGAACTGCTGGCCTTTTGGTTAGCAGCCAAGCTTTAACCACTGTGCCACCAGGGCTCCACCCTAATTTGTAA
Source organism: Elephas maximus indicus (assembly GCF_024166365.1). Taxonomy (NCBI): domain Eukaryota; kingdom Metazoa; phylum Chordata; class Mammalia; order Proboscidea; family Elephantidae; genus Elephas; species Elephas maximus. The sequence continues at coordinate 48,522,872 of NC_064840.1, forward strand.
ATGTGCATTCATAACATCTTTTTTTTTTAATAAAAGTTACTTCTCTTAACAATATCTTCATTCCTGTTTCATTTTTTATGCTTATGTTTTTGATATTTTAAAAGTCCTTCAATTATTCATTCTTTCAATCAAAAATTCCAGCACACTCTGTTTAGGGAACAAAAACCCAGAATGCACATTCCAAATCCTGGGCCACGGTTGGCAAGGCACTGAGCCGAACAAGCAATCCGGTGGGCCCGAGCAAGAACTGATTAGCTACTCAGTTCAGGGTTTTCAAATGGAAACCCTTAGCTGACTGGGACAAAGGCCCCAGAGCAGGAGCCTGTAGAAGCAGTACTCAGGTCTGAGTGAAAGGGAATCTCTGAATAGGGCTACACAGTGTGCCATTTCCTGGGCAGGCAGCTACTGGTGGCACCAAGGGTGGAAGACATCTTTTTCTTTTCTGGGTAAGCACTTTTAATTTTGTTGTGTTGTAGGTGAACGTTTACAGCACAAATTAGTTTCTCATTCAAAAATTTATACACAAATTGTTTTCTGACATTGGCTGCAATCCCTGCAATGTGTCAGCGCTCTCCTCCTTTCCCTTTACACCTGGGTTCCCCGTGTCTACTTGTCCAGATTTCCTGTCTCTTCCTGCCTTCTCTTTTTTGCTTTTCAGCAGGTATTGCCCATTTGGTCTTGTATACTTGACTGAACTAAGAAGCACATTCCTCATGTACGTTATTGTTTGGTTCACAGACCTGTCTAATCTTTGGTTGAAAAGCAGACTTCAGGAGTAGCTTCAGTTCTGAGTTAGCAAGGTGTCCAGGGGCCATAGTCTCAGGGGTTCCTCCAGTCTCTGTCAGGCCAGTAAGTCTGGGTCTTTTTTTGTGAATCTGAATTTTGTTCTTCATTTTTCTATCGCTCTGTTCGGAACACTTGGTTGTGATCCCTGTCAGTGCAGTTGGTGGTAGCTGGGCACCACCTAGTTCTTCTGGGATCAGGCTTGTGTAGGCTGTGGTTCATGTGATCCATTAGTCTTTTGGACTAATATTTTTCTTTTGTCTTTTGTTTTCTTCATTCTCCATTGCTCCGGACGGGATAGGACCAATAGATGTATTTTAGATAGCTGTCCACGAGCTTTTAAGACCCTAGATGTAACTCACCAAAGTAGGATGTAGAACATTTTCTTTAGAACTATGTTATGCCAATTGACCTAGATGTTCCCTGAGACAATGGTCCTCGGCCCTCGGTCCCAGTAACTCAGTCCCTCAAGGTGTTTGGGTATGTCGAGGAAGCTTCTATGGCTTTGCCTTGTTCAAGTTGTGCTAATTTCTCCCATATTGTGTGTTGTCTTTCCCTTCACTAAAGTTAACATTTGTCTACCACTATCTAGTGTTTTCCCCTCCCTACCCTTTCCCTCCTTTATAACCAACAAAAATTGTTTCTTTCTCTATGTAGACCTTTTCTTGGGTTTTTATAATAGTGGTCTCATACAATATTTGTCCTTTTGTGATTGATTAATTTCACTCAGCATAATGTGCTTCAGATTCTCCATGCTGTGAGATGTTTCGCAGATTCATCCCTGTTCTTTATCGTGTAGTATTCCATTATGTATATGAGCCATAATTTGTTTATCCATCCAAGTGTTGATGGGCACTTAGGTTGTTTCCATCTTTTTGCTATTGTGAATAATGCTGCAATGAACATGGGTGTGCATGTCTATTCATTTGATGACTCTTATTTATCTAGGATATATTCCTAGGAGTGGGTTTGCCGAATCATACGTATTTCTATTTCTAGCTTTTTAAGGAGACGCTGCATCCTTTTCCATAGTGGTTGTACCATTTTACATTTCTATTAGCAGTGCATAAGAGTTCCAGCCTCCACACAACCTCTCCAACATTTGTTGTCTGTTTTGTTTTGTTTTTTGATTCGCGCCAGCCTTGTTGGGGTAAGATGGTATCTCACTGCAGTTTTAATTTCCATTTCTCTAATGGTTAATGATCTCGAGCATTTTCTCATGTGTCTGTTAGGTGCCTGAACATCTTCTTTGGTGAAGTGTCTGTTCATATCCTTTGCCCATTTTTTAATTGGATTATTTGTTTTTTTGTTATTCAGGTGTTGAAGTATTCTATGGATTTTAGAGATTAGACCTTGTCAGACATATCATAGCCAAAATTTTTTTCCCAGTCTGTAGGTTCTCTTTTTATTCTTTTGGTGAAGTCTTTTGATAAGCGTAAGTGTTTAACTTTTAGGAGCTCCCAGTTATCTAGTTTATCTTCTGTTGTCTGTACATTGTTAGTAACGGCTTGTATTCTATTTATGCTGTATATTAGAGCCTCTAGTGTTGTCCCTATTTTGTCTTCCATGATCTTCATCCTTTTAGGTTTTATGTTTAGGTCTTTGATCCATTTTGATTTAGTTTTTGTGTATGGTGTGAGGGGGAAGACATCTTTTGACAAGTCTCTTCAAACACTTCATTCCCGACTGAAGATGGGAAGTCTACTTTTAGCAAGGGAAACATTGACAGCTCACAGCCTTTATAAAAGTCCTCTTTGGTTGATTTGGGTTATGTGCTTGCTAAAGATAAGAGCTTCCCAAGGTTCGCTAAGAGCCTCTACTGAGGGTCAGGGGAACAAGAGGAGATTACAAAGAAAGGAATGATCTCTAATGAGTTCTATCTCAGTGTGTTAACGTGGTGATAATTATGATTCCTGGTCTTCATCCTATCTGATTAGACAGCAAAATGAACTTACAGAGATCCTTTTTCTCATTCTCATGAAACTGCTGTAAAATAGCTAGAAACAAGAAGTATCATTCTTTTATTCATATTTGAGAAAATAAAGGGTTATCTGAGTCAGGGAAGGATTCAGACCATCTGTCTCCTCCTACAAAGAGAGATCATATCCGCCCATCCCAGCAGTAAGCATGATATGACTTACTGAGTTACATCTTCATTTATTTTAAGAATGGGATTTGGGAACTACTCATAAGTGAGAACGAAGAGGCCCACAGGGGATGATCTGCTTTTCAGGTCCCCCTTGAAATAATATTGGAATATTGTAAAAAGAAAACCTAGAATTCAGACCAATGCATATGCACATGCCAAAGCTTGAGAGATTCTTCTTATTTGATTCAGTGCACAGTGGACCAGTGTGAAGAAAGCAAGAAAACCAACTCCAAATTTATCCTCCAGAGAAAACACAGTGGCCTCCGAAACTTGAAAAGATCCCCTAGTGAAAGCCAACATCCCTGCTAGCTTGGACAGATGAGAACAGAAGAGAGGGTAAGACCTGGAGCACATTTCTTCACTGTGGTTCCTGTGCCAATGGGATCAGCTTAGCTATGCAGTCATGTGGATCCAGATTGGAACCCTAGCTCCATCACCAACTAGCACTGGGACCCTGGGCAAGCCTCTGTTTACTCCTCTGCAAACTGGGTAATAACTGCCTTTTGTACTGATTGTTGTGAGGATTAAATGCAATGAGAATGAAAAGTGCTTAGCACAGTACCTGTAAGCACTCAGCCGATGGTACTGATGTGGTAAGGGTGGGTAGTGATGGATACGGTGGCGATGATTAGAAGTGGAACTGAAATTTAACACTTGACAAAATGTAGCTATAAAGTTTTTAAAATATCCTTACTCTTTGATCTAGTAATTCCACTTACTAGAAATATTCTTTGGGAAATAGAAATGCATAAGAGGATTTAAGCATAAAGTTTAGCAGTAATTGGGAAAAACAGTAAAGAAGCTAAATACCTAGTAGTAGATATTTTAGAAATAAACTCAGATAGGTAGATTGACCCCAATTATGGGCTATTGAGAGAGGCAGGTTGTCAAGTTTAGATATAACGTGTCAAGAAATAGGGAGCTTTGAGAGACGGGATATACATGAATGGCCTCCCTACCACCTCCACACTGCCAGATACAAACCCTTCTCTACCCCTACATCAGACAGGAAGTGTATCCTCTGTAAAAACAGAATGACAGATGTTCCAGGCTCAGGGGCCCCTGGGACAAGGGTGAGGTGTTGGAGTGAAAACAGGGCAAGGGAGTTGCACACTTATTTCTGCTAATAACCCCAGCCACCTTCTCCCACTGAAGACATGCTTGTTCTGTCTTGGTATGAAATTAGAAAATACTTTTCCTGGAGAATCTGAACCCAGAGTACTATGGGAGTCAAAATCCAGGTACTACCTCCACCAGTTAGAGGGAATACAGTCCCCTCTGGCCTTAGTTTGGTCTCCGCCACATGAAAGGCATAATACCCGCATGCTGTACCTCCCTCTCCTCAACCTGTACTGATCCAGGACCCAGGAGAAAAGAAACTTTCCCACCTCCCACCCCACACACAGCGACTCTGTTTTCCCCAAAGGTGCTCTGTTCCCACAGAATACATTGATAGCAGTGTTACTCTAGCTTATCCACATTTTAAACCTACAATCAAACTGGCCTCCCAATTCCCCCATGCTTTTCAAACAGACACAAAGAGTCAAGTCATGCCATTGTTCAGGCATCCCCTGGTCTAGAGGACCACGTCCAGCGGTGGAGAAGACAACTCCTTCTCTGAGTGCAGGGTTTCCCCAGCTCAGTGACCAGCACATTTTCCCACACTCCCATTCACAGATCGTGACACCACCTCTAAAAAATAGTCTGCAGATGCATGAGTGCAATGTGTCCAGCTAGAATTATATGAAGCCTTTTATTCTAGTCACTAGCTTACTGTTGGCAAAAGGAAATTTGCAGTTGGCCAATGGAGGATAACAGAAGCCCTGGTGGTGCAGTGGTTAAGCGCTTGCCTGCTAACCAAAGGGTCAGCGGTTCAAACCCACCAGCCACTGTGCAGGAGAAAGATGGGGCAGTCTGCGTTTGTAAAGATTTACAGCCTTGGAAACCCTATGCGGCAGTTCTACTCTGTCCTTATAGAGTGGGAATCAATTTGACAGCAGTGGGTAATAGGGAATAAAAACGAAGCAGGGACAGGGGTTAGAGGGGAGGAGGGAGGGATGAATGGGGGAGCGCTGGGCATTTTTAAGGGCTGTGCAGTAACGCTGGATGTGTGGATTATGCACTTGCCAAAATGCTTAGGGCTGTATGACACAGAGTGAGCACTAAAGTTAACTACGGGCTTTAGTTAATAACACTATATCAATATTGGCTCAACAAAATGTGCTATACAGATGCAAGACGTTAATAACAGCAGAAACGGTGTGCAGGAACAGGCCCGTATATGGAACTCCCTGTACACTCTGTGTGATTTTTCTGTAAACCTAAAAAGCCGCTCTAAAGAATAAAGCCTATTTTAAGAAGCAAACCAAAACAAAGTTAAGGTAGAAGCATTGGTTTGAAACATCCCATTCTGGTCCTCTGTGCTATCATTACTTCAGCAAGGTGCCTGTGACATGCGTGGCCTCTCCCACATGTCACAACCCAATGTCTTGTTCATCTAGGTTCCCCTCACATTTACAAAGTGCATGGGTTGTAGAAGGTGAACAACCAACCAATGTCCCCTGAAATGATATGACTCTACTTCCACATGATAAATAAGGAAGTATACACTAAAATTCAAGGCAGGCTGTAAGAGAACAGTGAACCAACTTAGCAAAGTGGCCCAAGACCAGCCACATCAGGGAGTCGAGGGCAGGGGGCTGGCGGGTGACAGAACCTAGCGAGTATGTTCCTGTCTTAGTTATCTAGTGCTGCTATAACAGAAATACCACAAGTGGATGGCTTTAACAAAGAGAAATTTATTCTCTCAAAGTCTACGAGGCTAGAAGTCCGAATTCAGGGCGCCAGCTCCAGGGGAACACTGTCTCTCTCTCTCTTTGTGGGCTCTAGCGGAAGGTCTTTGTCATCAATCTTCCCCCGGTCTAAGAGCTTTTCAGTGCAGGGACACCAGGTCCAAAGGACATGCGCTCCTGGCTCTTCTTGCTTGGTAGTAATGAGGCCCCCTGTCTCTCTGCTCCCTTCTCTCTTTTATATCTCAAAAGAGATCCACTTAAGACACAACCTAAACTTGTAGATTGATTAACATAACTGCCTCTAATCCTGCCTCATTAACATCACAGAGGTAGGATTTAAACACAAGGGAAAATCACATGAGATCACAAAATGGTGGACAACCACACAATACTGAGAACCATGGCCTAGCCAAGTTAACAAACATTTTAGGAGGATACAATTGAATCCATGACAGTACCCAAACACTGAGAAGACAAAAGTGAGACTGAAATCAGGAACTACTGGGTTACACATAACCTATGTTCAGGTATGAAAATGCCACTTCCCCTTTAACAGAGGTTTTCAGAAACAGTATGTCCTGCTTGTACCCCAAGATTACTTGACCCAGACCACAACTCCCGGCTCAGAATCAGGGCACAAACTCATCCTTCTACACTCTCCTGTACAGCAAACATGCTGGGAGCAAGAGCGGAACACTCAAGGTCAAAACCAAAAGAGGAACAAGCACAGGATGAGTGAAGCATTAGTTTTCTAAAAGCAGGGAGGCTATGTGGGGGAGAAAACAGAATCTTCTACCCGGCTTGTTAAAGCATCAACCTCTCCCCTCTTTCTGAAAGTACTAAAGAGGTCTTGTTACAATGACCACAATAAGAAGCATAATATTTCCAGCTCCATTCCAGTCATTTTCAAGAACAAATATGTTTATGATGTCAAGATTAGAGGGATTGTGATTCTGGATACACATTTAATTTGTGTTACTACTTTTCCTTGAGTGTGGGGAGATATTGACAAAGAAAGTTTATTCCTCCCTGAAGGCTGCTTGAAAGACATTTCTAATTAAGCCCTGATGTAGCATGAGGAAAATGTACACATAAGACCCTAAATTAAGGGTAAAAATAAAGCCATTTCCCAGTTCTCTGGTTTCTCACATTTTGAAAGCCTTCAGAAAAGAAGCACTACTGACGCACAATACAAAGGAAAAGTTACAAATAGTTTTACCAGCCAGAAGGGGAGAGAAAATCTAGAGATTATCAGCTCTGCTTTGCTACATTCATGCTTTTTTTCTCAGGCCCTCCCAATTTTTGTATGAAACAAACAATCGTATCTACGTGAGGAGAGCTGCGAGCACCAGAGATACCCCAGGGAAGTTACCGTAACATACCCTGGGCTGTTCATATTGCTATTTCATTTCTGGCCGGAAACAGAGACCTCCCCCACCTCTTGGGTCTGGGCCTGATCCACAGGAAACTTCTCTCTTGATTAGACTCCCACTGAGCCCAAGGTTTAACTTTCCATCTTTCATTCCAACCCACACATCCCGCCACTCACCCAGCCATAGACCAAGAGCCGAGTCAGGGACCTTTTCAAACAAACTCGCCCACCCACAATCATTGTGGGGAATCTACAAAGCTCCTGCTAAGAATTAACTGGGCCTTGGAATCAAGAAATTATCCTTTAAACCACCAGGGAATATTCTCTAAACAGCAGATTAATCCTTACTCAGGGTTTTGGAAGTCAAAATTTACAGGTCAATCAAACAAAGCCAAGCCCTAATGCTTTAATCTATTTCCTGAGCATTTTCACGTAATGCTGGTAGAGGTATAGGATTGGGGATCCGCACCATCCAGATTATATTACCAGAAATCACACTGGCCTTAGAGAGCCTTCTGTTGCCTAGGTTCTCCTAGGGTCCAGCACAAGGGGCCTCTACCCTTCCAATTGTAAGTGGGCAAGCGAGCCATGATCAAAATGATTCAGACACTCTCTAATGACTTTGAATGAACTGGTCACAGTCACATGGCACATCTGGATATTTCCTTTCAAAACAAATTTTCCAAATGAAATGGGATCCAGATGTTATAAGCAGATTTATATTCAGTCCCCTTCCTAGGTGGCACCTACATAATGAAGATTCAACTTAATTTGACTTTTATGTGTATCTATTTCCCCTACTAGAATGTAACCTCCTCCAGGTCTGGGGCACAGAGTACTTGCCCACTGCCCTTAGCACAATGCTTGGCTCATGGTGGGTCCTTAAAGGGTGGTCCGATAAACGAATACAACGAAGACGTTTCAGAGGTACCAGATCAAACACCAGTCAATGTCAGGAACAAAATGTTCCCTGTATAAGGTTATATAAAAAAAAAAAAAAATACGAGGCTTTAAATCTGGATAATCTTGATCCTCTTGTTAATTAAGAGTATTCATAAAACTAACAGTTACATTTTTTTTAAATAGCTAGCTATTTCTTTTCCAATGGTTCTTTATGTGGAAGCTTTATTTAAAAGCCTTTTAGTAGGTGATAAACTTTAGTCAATGGCAGAATTCAGAAATGGTAACCATTTTTTAGGACCAAACTCAAATGACTGCTAACGTTAATATTGAGCACGTAATACGTGCCAGGCCCTGTTTGGAAAGCTTCCCAGGCACTCATTCACTTTGTCCTTACAATCTTTTGTGGTAAGTTCTAACGGGTGAAGAGGCTGTCTTAAGTTGTTCCTTGGGGCCTTTCCAGGCCTCTCTGATGGAAAGTACTCACTTCTATTTCTGAAATCCTGTTTAGCACTTTTGTGCATCTCTTATGAAACATATCATATTCTCCCACGAACATGAAATAATTCATGCATTGTCCTAGCCACTGTGCTCTACCATAGGCTCCCTGAAGATAGGGATATCTCATTCCAATGGTTCTCCTAAAGGCAGGTCCAGCAACTCTCTCTTACTCCCTCCCTAGTCCTTCCCCTCTTTCAGCTGCAGCCACACACCGACCCTTCTTAAAAAACCAAACCTGTTGTCGTCCAGTTGACTCTGACTCACAGCGACCCAACAGGACAGAACTGCCCCCATTAGGTTTCCAAGGAATAGCTGGTGGATTTGAATTGCTGACCTTTTTCTGGTGAGCAGCCGAGCTCTTTAACCACTGCGCCATCAGGACTTAGGCTCCTTAATTATACTAAGTCTTTCCTGGAATGTTCTTACCCTGGATCTGCTTGCATCATTCCCTTTTACTCAGATTTCTTTCCAAATGTAAACTCATCAGAGAAGCGATCTCTGACCATGCTAGCTGCATCACCCCTCCCACCCCATCACGCTCTCTGGTATACCTGTGCTGTTTTATTTTCATAGAAACTAACAGTATTTGTCTTCTAGGGTTGCTGCAACAAAGTACCACACAGTGGGTGGCTTTAAATAACAGACATTTGTTGTCTCACTATTCTAGAGGTTAGAGGTCAGAATTCTAGGTGTTGGCAGGGCATGTTCTTTCCCAAGGCACTAGGGGAAGATCCTTTCTTATTTCTCTGAGCATCTGGTAGCCCCAGTGCAGATGCATCTTCAAATGGCCCTCCTTCCTCTAAGTCTCTTTGTGTCTGTTCTCTTTTATAGGATAACACCCAGATTAAATTAGGACCCACCCTCCTCTAGAATGACCTCCTGTTAACCGATAACATCTTCAAAGACCCTATTTCCAAACCATGTCACCATTCACAGGTAAATTTCAACATAAATTTTTGGATGACACTATTCAATCCATAGGAGTTCTTGTGAATCCACCCAGAAGGGTCTCAAGGAGGCAAGCCTGATGTCTGTTTCGAAAGGTCACAACCTTGAAAACTCTATGGAGCAATTCTAGTCTCTCCACACATGTGGTGGCCATGAGTTAGAATCAACTTTACAGCAACTAACAACAACATTTAAACCATAACACTAACATTGTGTTATATATACTTTTATTGTCCGTTTCTTCCCACTTAGAATGCACACTTCAGGAGGTTTTGGATTCTTTCAGGAACAGAGACAAGCTTCCCATGTGTTTACGCCTTCTGTTAGCAGCATCTGAAGAGCAGTCTTGCCTCTTGGTAAGAAATTGGGGAAGGCCTAGCTAACTGCAGATTCCTTCCAGAAACCAAAGTCTTATTAGAAAAATGAAATTTCAGAGATAGAAACAATTCAGACATCCTCTAACGCAAGGATTAATCTAAAGTTCATAATTCCCTGAAGGTTTGTAAACATCCTAAAACTGTATGTGAAATTTTGTCTACACATGCACAAGTTTCTACAAAAGACTCCATAGCTTCATTAGATTTTCAAAGGAACTTTATTTCTCAAACCAAAAGTTAAAATTCTTTAAGCAAAATACTTCATTATAAATGAGAAAACTGAGGTGCCAAAATAAATAATTTACCTAAGGTCAAACAGCTGCTGAGTGACCGAGTTCTAAGCAGAACCCACACTCACGGATTCCTAAGACTTTTGTGACCCGTGGGACATATATTGCCTACCTATATTTTCTGCCTCTGAGGTCTATTGGGCAATTGGTTTCCCACTGACAGTGCATGCTGCTGGCAGGTGGAGGCCTGTATAACAGTTTGAAATGGAAAAAAACAGGCGTGTACTGCAAATTACTGCTTTTACAGGGTATTATACAAGTGGTGCTGAAGCAATGTTTTTGGTATGAAAAATATGGATTTTCATAAAAAAGTTTTTTGGAACACATACATCCTGCTGGACTCTGAGGGTAGGACTGGTGGGATGAAGCAAGAAAAAAATCCTTCATACCTACCAAATATTCAAACACACTCAATCATTCAGTATGCATTCCATTAATGAAAATAGACAGTGTCAACAAAAAATTCAAAGCAGAAAATAACTGGGTCTTAAAAGGGCCTAAGTAGACTCTTTATCCATGCCACCCCCCATACCTATATTCCATCAGAATGGGAAGACTGTTCACTAGCAATGTCAGATTGCCCTCCTGGACCATTTGTCTCCCAGAGAAGCTACACCGCAGTGTATATGACTAAGCCTTGGGCATAAACAGCCTAGTACGACTTTCCCCTTCCTAACAATTTAATTATTCACAAATTTGCGTGTGGGGAGACCATCAGGCAGGGATGAAGGCACAAGTTTGCCCTAAGCCTCTTTCAAATGGCATGTCATACCAATGCAATACAGGGCATCTTCACATACCCTCACTCACCAGATGCCCTCAGCAAATAAAGAACTCTTTTTCCTCCCCTGCTGCTCATGGCTACAATTTTCTCATGATTTTCTACAATCATAAGCCTCAGTGAAATAGCACCCCACCACATTTCCTAGTGGCTATTTTTTTAATATCACAGATTCCAAGCCAGCTCTGCTGGAATGAAAAATAATATCCACAAGCCATCTGGGAGGAGTACAGGGAGGGAGGGCATCCCCTCCCCCAGTAAAGGGGCCAGGAGCATTTTTTAACCTCAATCAGCAGCACATGATCTGTCCTGGACCCTCGAGAGGCAGGCTGTAGAAAGCTCTGAAAAGTACCCTGAGGTGCCACATAAACGTTTTCAGCTAGGCCCTCATGGAGGTGCGGTACCACATGGAGGTAGGCCCTGACTAATGACAGGGTTCCATACCCACAACTCTGTCCTAAGCCGCTTCTCATGAATCTGATGTAAGTCCAATACCTCTTTTTCTTTTTCATTATTGCCTTTTATTATCGATATCTGTGTAAATCCGATCTTTGAACACCTGCAAGTGAATATCGGAGAAAGATAACATCAGTAAATTACATGCCGCAACACTATGGAGTACATATTACTAATGATAAGATACACACAAACACACACAAAAATAAAAAATTGACAGTCGTAAGCGCAGTTCATCAGAACTCTAATACGTTATAAGCTGGGGACTACCTGTATTGCAAGGACAGTAACCCACTTGTGCTATCTAAGGAAAAGGAATGTATCGGACCTGAAATTAGAAAGCGGCTGAGAACAGAAGCAGCTGTAGGGCTTGGATGTCCCTTCTCACTGACTATGGGGTCTCTCTCCACATCTGCTTTCTTTTCTCTACCAATCAGCTTCCTCACCTTCCTAACTGTTTTTCACTCCTAACTTCAGCTGACTCATGACCAGTTTGCCATAAACTCAACTCTCTCAAATGGTCCTTTCAACTCTGTGGCTCTGTAGCTGCTTGTTATTTCCCAATTCCAACTACAAAAGGAGCCCTGGTGGTAGGTGGTTAAGTGGTCGGTGCTAGCCGAAAAAAGGCTGGTGGTTCCAACCCACCAGCTGCTCCACAGAAGAAAGATGAGGCAGTCTGCTTGTATAAAAACTACAGCCTTGGAAACCCTATGGGGCAGTTCTATTCTGTCCTATAGGGTCACTGTAAGTTGGAACTGACTCGACAGCAAAAGGTTTTTAATTCTAACTCCCAAGAAAGGGAATCTGATTGACTCTACATCTTTCTTTGTGCCAAAGCATAGGTCATATGTCATTGGCCAGACCATGGAACGGCCTCCCTTGGGTGGTATGCCCACCTAGGGACCAATCAGCAATGGCCAAGGGAGTCTTACATGGCATAAAACAAAGCTACCGAGGTCTCCCCTAGGTCTTCTGCTGAGGCTGTGGGCAGACAGGTACAGCGACTGACATGTGTCCTACAGGAACTAAACCAGGTTGTTTCAATCATGTGCTGGCAGCAGGTTTTTGCTGGCCTGTGAAAGCGAAACTGTTAAAAATTTCAGCAATTTTGCTGACAGGATCACAATAGAGGGTCCCAGACACAGCTGGAGAAAAATGTAGAACAAAATTCTAACTCACACACACACACACACACACAAAGACCAGACGTGTTGATCTGACAGAGGCTGGAGAAACCTTCAGCGTGTATGGCCTTGAGACACCCTTTTAGCTCCATAATGAAGGTTCACCCTTCAGCCAAAGATCAGACAGGCCCATAAAACAAAATGAGACTACATGGTCACACCAGTCCAGGGGCAAGAACAAGAAGGCAGGAGGGGACAGGAAAGCTGGTAATGGGGAACCCAAGGTCGAGAATGGGAAAGTGCTGACATTCATGGGATTGGCAACTAATGTCACAAAACAATACGTGTATTAACTGTTTAATAAGAAACTAGCTCGCTCTGTAAACCTTCATCCAAAGTACAATTAAAAAAAATTTTTTTTTAATTTGGGGAAAGTAGGTAAAGTGTACACAGAAACGCTGTATTATTTTTGGTACTTTTTTCTAAGTCAAAAATTATTTCAAAATAAAAATGCTTAAAAATTAAAAAAAAAAAATGTAACCAATGTCATGGAACAAGCTGTATAAAAATTGTTAAATGAGAACCTAATTTGCTGTGTAAACTTTCACCTCAAACACAATCAAATATATTTTTTAAAAATGTCAGCAATTTTACAAATTGGTGATCAATCCATTGGTAACTTAAAATTGGCCACAGCAGGGATATTTATATCACAGATATTGCAGAATGCTACAAATCAGGGCTTTTTTCTTCTTCTTGGTCAGTTAGTTTATCAGCATACTGCTGGAGCGCTACTGGTTAAAGATGAGGGAAAAAAAATCAAGGGAAACGTGGAAGGCTCCCCACAATCTGAGCCAGTCTCTATTGTTTCCATCTTCTCCCCATTTTCCCACCCTCTGCTCTAACCAGAACGGAAATTTCTTCATTATCCACTTGCCACAAATGCCTGTGTAGAGAGAGCCTTGTTCGTGCTGACCCAAACATGCAGCCTTCCCAAATTTGAATGTTCATCTCTGTAACGTTCACCTTCTTCCTGAAGGCTCCTCAATTCCCCCAACTGGAACAACCTCTGCTTCTCTAAACCTCCATAATACACACTGTGTTTTTCTGGGACCCCTTTCACATTCATAACTCAATACAGTTACTTATGGCTTAAACCTTGGGGTACTTTAATTAATCATAAACTTCCCGTGGACGGGGGCTATGTCTACTTCTCTGGGTCCATCCAAGTGCTAAGCATATACAAGGTGTTCAGTTAGCTACATGGTAAGAACATGATGAATGAATATATAAAATTTATTTTTGCAAATGTGCCAAAACACATCTCTCCCTTCCCTTCAGGCAACTATAATTTGAGATCTAACTCATGAGTTGCCCAATTCATCTGAGCCCTGACAAATGAATCAACCGTAACAGGATTCTAGTCAAGAAGGCTGTTAAATGCATGTATCTGGTGCGTGTAGATTACTTTCATTCAATCCAAATGCCTGTGATAGAGAAAAAGTCAAGGATTAAACTACAAGGATTAAACTCTGATCTGCTAACAGCAGATCAAAGACTGAACTACTTCATACTTCAAATCACACCCAAACCCATTAAAACTGATCTCTTTTTAATACTTTTGGAAAGATGATGTGGAGGGTTGGGGAGATCTAGGAACTAAAAACCAGATGAACAAAATCATGAAGATCACGAGTTCAGCCTCGAGTGGAAAAAACCCGTTCTACAGGCTATGGATCATTCAGCCCGTCTAAAAAGTACAAAAAAGCCAACAAGAAGTTAGAAGAGAAACTCTCTGATTACAACTGGCATGTCAAGAAAACAGCCATGTAGTAACGGGATTTCTTGGAAAAAACCACCTGAGAAAGTCTTCCAGCAGGAAAATCAATGACACGTCAACTTGAGATCTTAAAAAACATTTTTTTGGTCAATGAATACGGACCTACTGACATTGCTTAATTAATTTGGAGACGTTTTCAAAAATTAAAAATTCTTCACAATCTGAGAATCTAGGAAGCAGTAGAAAAAAATCTCCATTTTACAGATGGAAAAACTAAGCCAAAGACAGTCAAGCCACTTCGCTGTGTTCTGTAACAGAAATTGAAATACAAGCCCAGCTTCCTAATCCTGGTATAAATACCTCTCTGTGGCTTTCATTCCACCCATCATCCCCCAAAACCTTAAATGCCCCAGAATATAAAAAACAAGTGACCTTTAAGAACTGGATAATTCCTGAAGATTAATCCAAATACATGGTATTAAAAAAACTAGCAAAGAACTCTCAGAATTAAGGCAGACAAAAGAACATAGTACAGTGACTGTTTCAGCAAGAAAACAAACCCTCTAATCTTCTAAAAGTATAAAAACCCATCACTCAAGGCTGCTGATAAATGTAAGAAGATAAAGACATATATTATAAAGAAACACATGCTTCACTTTAGATATCATTTATATTTCCTCCATCTGTCAGTTCTTGATAACAGTAGTATCAGAAGACAGCACCACACAGACTCTGTACTTTTCCCTAAAATGTTTTATAATTGTTAGTTAAAGCCTTCCCCACATAGGTTTTTGTCTCCTGGAGCCTATAAGAAATTAAACCAAAAATAAAAATGGGAGAAAAAAGAGCAAATGAAAGCAAAAATTCATGTGTCTGTATGTTCTCCCTAAACTGCTCTGATCTGACCCCCTAAAATTCAGTCTTTTAGGACAACAAATGAGGGACTCCCTGTTTCCTGGTCTAAGATCTGTCCTCAGGCCACTGCATTAAAGCAGAATTAAAATGCCACCAAAGGAGAAAAGTGATGGGGTTATGGCTTCTTCACAGAGCGAGCTATTTGTTTCTGAAATAAGTTATGTTGTCAAAATGTGAATTGCACGAGCAGGCCCATATCTAATTCCAGAAAGAAAATATAAGAGACAGATTCAAAATTTCCAAGACTCTTGGCTTAGATCAGAGCTCAAACATGAAAAGAATTCTTCCACAGACCCAATTCTGAATTTGTGAGTTTACCAGTAGACCTCCCTGAAGCTATCAAGCAATCTGAAAACAATCCTGAGCAGCAAGCCTAAAACTGCCAACAATGAACTGGATACTAGCCTCTCCCAAGGTGGGTAAGAGTCTTCTGAAAAATAATTCTGGGGTATTCTACATGCAGACAGCTCTTTGATTCTGACTGAAGGAGGCATCAGTCTTCTTTAATTAGGGCAGATTTACAGGCACACAAGGGAATCATTCAGGATTCTGTCCTCAATGGGTCGCCCTTTTCTGATTCTATGATAATCCCTATGGTAGGGTCAAAAGGGCTGGCCTAGGGCTACGGTCACAAATGTCTATAAATTAATGAGGCTGGAGAAGACGTATTTGTGGCACTGATTCCATAGGGAAGAAAATGAGCTTTTATGAAGACTTGCACATTCTATGTGCGCTCTATACGTTCCTTATACAATCCTCACAGTCACCCTGCGAGCCTCTGGAACACAATAGGTGCTAAGTGAATGTTTATTGCCTTAGAACAGTAAGAGAAGTTGGCCACATAGCCAGTGAGTGACAGCGCTGGAATTCAAACCCAAGTCTGCCTGACTCAAAACATCCATGCCATCAGATGAGTGGATAAACAAAGGATGGTAAATACACACAATGGTACACACACAAGAATAAAGAACAATGATGAATCTGGGAAACATCTCGCAACATCCATCAATCTGGAGGGCATTATGCTGAGTGAAATATGTCAATCACAAAAGGACAAATACTGTATGAGACCACTACTATAGAAACTCATGAAAAGTTTTATACACAGAAAGAAACAATCTTTGATGGTTATGAGGGAGGGGAGGGGTGGGAAGAGAAAAACACTAACTAGACAACAGATAAGTGGTAACTTTAGTAAAGGGTAAGTACACAATACTGGGGAAGTCAGCACAACACAAAGCAAAGTTATAGAAGCTTCATAGACATATCCAAACTCCCTGAAGGACTGAATTACTGTCCTGAGTGCTGGGGACCGTGGTCTTGGGAGACATCTAGCGTAAATGACATAATGTAGATTATAAAGAAAATGCTCTACATTCCTACTTTGGTGAGTAGTGTATGGAGTCTTAAAAGCTTCTGAGCAGCCATCTGAGATACTCCACTGATCCTACCCCATCTGGAGCAAGGGAGAATGAAGAAAACTGAAGACACAAGGAAAAGATTAGTCCAAAGGACTAATGGACAACTACAACAGCCTCCACCAGACTGAGTCCAGCACAATTAGATGGTGTCTGGCTACCACCATTGAATGCTCTGACAGGGATCACAGTAGAGGGTCCCAGACAGAGCTGGAGAAAAATGTAGAATAAAATTCAAACTCACAAGAAAAGACCAGACTCACTGGTCTGACAGAGACTGGCAAAACTCTGGGAGTATGGCCCCCAGACACACTTTTGGCTCAGTAATGAAGTCACTCCTGAGTTTCATCCATCAGCCAAAGAGTAGACAGACCCATAAAACAAACAATATACGCAACTCGACCATGTATATGAAACTAAATGGGTACACAAGCCCAGGGGCAAGGACAAGAAGGAAGAAGGAGACAGAAAAGCTGGACAAATGGAAACAGGGAACCCAAGGTTGAGAAAGGGAGAGTGTTGACACTTCACGGGGTTGGCAACCAATGTCACAAAACATTATGTGTATTAATTAATTAGAAACTAACTTTCTCTGTAAACCTTCATCTAAAGCACAATAAAGTTAAAAGACAAAAAAAAAAAATTCAGGCTTGTTCAATTGTAATTTGTGTAAATTTAGTTAATTAGTTACACCTCTTAGCATCCCAGGCTGTTTTAAGCCAGCAAGTGAATGCTACCCCAAAAAGCACAGTACCGGAAAGCAAAAGTCCCATCACTCAGAGATCCCTGGGAGTTCAAACATTTTTCCAGGAGATTCTTATGGGACCAGGCCATTTCCAGAACAACCTAAAAAAAACTTTTTGATATCAGAGATATACTAGAATCTAGCCTGGACCTTTAAGGACAGGTTCAGAGTCAACCAATATTAATTACTTAGTAATCAGCCCTGCTCTGCAAACAAGGGCACCTGCCAAGCAAGTGTATTGTTAGCCAGGCTACTGCCTGGCAAACTTTCAGCTAATGATTGCATACTGCCCACTGTACCAGGAAGTGTGCTAACCTAATGCCTACCTTCTCACTTGCCTTACAGCCATATTTGACTTCACAGTGGCAAAAAGTAATAAAAGTTAGAAGACTCAAGCTCCTGAAACTTCCTATCCCCATCCCAGCCACAAGAAACTGCTCTCCAAACTTTCACTCTGCAATAAACGGCTTGACCACAAGGCAGTACAGTCTACAGGGATAAAAGTAGTAACCATGGTTCTGATGTTAGTTTACCGTTTGGCACTGATCAAATTAATTAGCATCCCTATCTCAATATTCCTCAGTAATTCAGAACATTGTTTTTTAAGCATAAAATATTAGTTGTGCTATCAGACTAGAGAAATATTGTTGTTAGGTGCTGATTAGCCGATTCCAACTCAGGCAACCCTATGTACAACAGAACAAAACACTGCCCAGTCCTGTGCCCCCTTCGCAATCATTGCCATTTAAGTCCACTGCTGCAGCCACTGTATCAATCCATCTCATCGAGGGTCTTCCTCTTTTTCGCTGACCCTCGACTTTACCAAGCATGACATCCTTCTCCTAGGACTGGTGCCTCCTGATAACATGTCCAAAGTTCATGTGACAAAGTCATCTCATCCTCACTTTTCCAAGACAGATTTGATTGGCTGTACTTCTTCCAAAGCAGATTTGATTGTTCTTATGGCAATCCATGGTATATTCAATATTCTTTGCCAACACCACAATCCAAAGGCATCAATTCTTTTTTTGGTCTTCCTATTCATTGTCCAGCTTTCGCACGCATATGAGGTGACTGAAAACACCATGGCTTGGTTGGGTGCACCTCAGTCCTCAAGGTGACATCTTTGCTTCTTAACACTTTAAAGAAGTCTTTTGCAGCACATTTCCCCAATGCAAATATGTCGTTTGATTTCCTGACTGAAGCTTCCACCGGTGTTGACTGTGGATCCAAGTAAAATGAAATCCTTGACAACTTCAATATTATCTCCGTTTATTATGAAGTTGTTTATTGGTCCAGTTGTGAGGATTTTTGTTTTCTGTCAAGATGTAATCCATACTGAAGCTGAAGGCTGTAGTCTTTGATCTTCATCATTTATTGTTTTTTAAAGCATACAATATCAGTAGTCTATAATTATTAGACTACAGAAATAATTATATGCCTATTTCATTACTGAAATACTTTATCTTATGTTATGCAAGACCAGGTGTTGTGTTTGCCATGGAGCTGGCCATTACCCTATCAAAGTAAGACAATTTACATCACACTCTGTAGTCTTCAAACAGATAGAGGTGTCAAAACCAGAGATTAGTGGTGTATCCCCATGAAATTACCATTTAGATCCTTAAAACAACCAAAAAATTAAAATTAAAATCAATGAGACATGAGCCTACAAGTTTTAAAATTTAGGATTATAACAAGACAAGACTACCATAAGCATGAAAATTCCACTTTGCCCTTGACTGAAGCAAAGCCTTGGATTGGGTTTTCGGTTATAAACAAAGAAATAGAGTGTGTCATAAGTAATTAACCAAACGGTAGGAAGGGGAGTGCATTCAATTATGGATGGCATCAAGAATACAGAAACATATAAAGTTAGCTTTTTTGCTAGAAGGTGCAAGAGTGACCATAGTTTGGGAGACAGGCTAGAAGATCTACCTGCCAAACCCAGCCAAGACATCCGATGTGATTTGGGACAAACCACCAAGTTACTATCTCTTCAGCTGCTACGTTTCTAAAGCAGAGATAACTACAGCTGCTTCCTTTAGGTCACGAGAACTATATTAATAATAGTTACCACCATTCGCTGTTGAGTCGCTCTGACTCACGGAGGCCTCATCTATGTCAGAATAGAACTCTGCTCCACAGGGTTTTTAATGGCTGATTTTTTGCAAGTATTATCACCAGGCCTTTCTTCCAAGGCACCACTCGATGGACTCAAACCTTGTGGTTATCAGCCAAGTGTGTTAACCATTTATACTACCTAGGGACTTCATGAATAGCAATAACATTGTTAAATTCAATTTACTTATTTGATTAAATCGGTAATTTACTCACATTGTAGAAACTTTAAAAGGTACAAAAACATTCAGTAAAAATTCTCCTCTCTTAATAGTGATGGTTGAACAACATGATAAACTTATTTAATGTCATCAAACTATACACATGAAGACTAGTGAAATGGTAAATGTTTTGTTATCTATATATATATTTACCACAATAAAAAACAAACAAACATTGCCTTTCTATTTCTGATGCTTAGCCATCCATTCTCTTCCAAGAAGCAAATGATGAACAATTTTTTGTGTATACGTACATAAATGCTATAGCATTTACAAGTACACACAAATATACGCTTTTTTTTTTTTTTTTTGGTCTACTAGAATAGTGCCTGACACACAGCAGGTAATCCAAAAATATTTGTTGAATGAATGAAATTAATACTATATATACCTTTTGCATCTTGCTCTTTTACTCAAATATATCTTGGAAATAGTCCATATCAATGTATGTAGAGATGCTTCATTTCTTTCTTAATACTTTTTACTTAAGTTCAATATACATACAGGAAAGTGCACACAGCATATACGTACATCTCATTAAATCCCCCACAAACTGAATACACCCACATAACAAATACCCAAATGAAGAAACATTACCAGTAACCCAACTGTTCCTCTCCTCCACCCCTGAGCACATCTACCACTCCTCACAGCTGCTGTTATCAAGGATAACCACTATCCTGACTTCCAAAAGCACAGATTAGCTTTGCCTGTATTTGTACTTATATAAATAGAATAATACAGTATGTATTCCTTTGTGTTTGCAGGATAAATTCATAGAAACAGAGTTGCTAAGTCAAAGAGCTTGTGCATTTTTAATTTTGATAGGTATCTGATAGAGTGTTATGAATTTAATTGTGTCCCCCCGAAAGATATGTTGAAGTCCCAACCCTTGTACCTGTGAATGTGACCCTATTTAGGGGAAAAGGGTATTTCTTTGAAGATATTATCAGTTAAGTCATCATACCTGAGTAGGGTGGGTCCTAATCCTATATGACTGGCATCTTATAAGAGAACAGACACACTGGGGGAAGAAGCCATGTGGCAATGGAAGGAGATGCATGTATAAGCAGCGAAGGGACGAAGGGACGATAACAATGGCTGGCAACCACTAAAAACTAGGAGACAGGCATGGAACAGTTCCTCTTTCAAAGCCCTTAGATGGAATCAACATGGCCCATACCCTGACTTGGACTTCTAGCTTCCAGAACTATGAGACAATAAATGTCTTTTTTTTTTTTTAAGCCATTCACTTTGTGGTATTTGGTTACAGCAGCCCTAGGAAACCAAGACATAGAGGTTGAACCAATTTCGATAGAATTTTGTAAATTATGATAAACTCGTTTTATTATAAGATCCAAAAAAGACCAAACCCACTGCCATTGAGTCAATCCCAACTCATGGTGACTACCCCATGTGTACAGGGTAGGACTATGCGCCACAGTTTTCAAGGCTGTGACCTTTCAGATGCAGACTGCCAGGCCTTTTTTCCAAGGCACCTCTGGGTGGCTTCAAACCACCAAACTTTCAGTTAGTAGCCGAGCACTTACCTGTCTGCACCACCCATCAAACCACCAAACTTTCAGTTAGTAGTCGAGCACTTAACTGTTTGCACCACCCAGAGAGTCCTCGTTAAAAGAAATAACATATTATCATTTCAATTATACTAAAGTTGTCAACATTTTAAGCACTATGATCCCTATGTAAAAACCAATAAATGTATAACTACACTTCCAGTATCCATTAAGAAAATATATACAGCCATGTAAGTCCTCAGATACTGTGCCTCAGAATCCAGAAAGATGGAAGCTAACAATCTAAAACAAATCACACTGTCACGTTCTGCCTGGCAGGCCTTCTCTGCCTAACACAGTAAATGACAAGGACATCCTGCCATTTACTCCTGCTTGAAAGGACTCGCAAAGCCCAGCAGGAGCATCTCTGAAAGCAGGTAGGCGTTGCCCCTGTTCCAAAAGAATTTGCACAGAAAGACAGCCAATGGCTGTCTCTGCCTGGGTGAGGCTGTAGCTCCTTCTCTAGGGTAAAGCTGTCCTTTCCCATCAGGCAGAACAGAGCAGAGCGGAGCTAAATCTGATGTGAAAACAAGGAGCATTACTCAAACTTTTCCTGAGTTAGGTCTTCAGAATATGGCATCATTGTCCTGCTTAAAACACAAGCCTGAAAAATTACAAACCTTCTCTCACTTCCAGGTCAGTATTCTAATCCTTGATTATCAAGACATGCCCCTTCCTTCACCCCTCAATACTTGGCAAACACATATGGTCTCAAACATGCCTGTGATATGGTGAGAACATTCACATTACTTGTTAATTTTGCAATGGGAATCATGTCAATAATACTTTGGTGCTGAGGACCAAGACCACTGAGCCCCACAGCAGGCCTGAAACCATGTGAGAAGTCAGTGGCCAGACCATGGGACCCACAGTGTGACTTTCATCTTGTGGACTCTAACCTTCAAAATGCACTTCCTTCCCAGAACTCTTAAAAAAAGGAAGGTGTTTTAATAGTTGGAGCTTATTTGTGACAAAACCTCTACCTGGAAAACCCCCAGGAAAGACAAGGCATTTTCCCATTAGGATTGAGAAAGGAGAACTTACTCTTCAGAACTCTTAAAAGAGATCTGGTAAAGAAATGCACCCTCCCCAGAGCTATAAAGAGAATGGAAGCACCTACAAGTTGAAACAAAAATTTGCTACTAGCTGTGTGATTCTGGGTAAGTCACTTCATGCCTCTGGGGCAAGATTTTTCTATAAAATGAGTATTAACCAAGAGGTGATACTTACAGAAGCAAACTCTTACTATTTTATGATTCTATAAGAGCTTGATGCTAGCCAAAAAGGTCAGCAGTTGGCATTCACCAGCCACTTCTTAGAAGTCCTATGGAGCAGTTTTAATCTGTCCTATAAGGTCGCTATGAGTCAGAAGTGACTCCACGGCAATGGGTATATATATATATATATATATATATACATATATACAAGAGGAGTGAGAGTCATATCATTCCAGGCTTGCAAAAGGGACCCCAAAAAGTCCAGCACATCCTGACCCAAGTACACACGTAACCGACCAGTCAGCAGGACAAATTCTTACTCACCTTGGTTGAGTCAGAAAAGAGCTATTTTCAGCAAGGAATTAACCTCTACTGTAATTCCCTTCCCTCCAGTTGTTTTAAAGGTTAAAAAATGACCGTCAGGATTCTTAGAACGGATATCTCTGAGACCCAAGGACTTCATCTGACATGGATGGTCAGAGAATTTAACTGGGTGTGGAAATGTAAGAGAAAATGACACAGTCAGGAAAAGGTGGATACGACTACGAAGCCATTTGAACAACAGAGGCTTTGCAATGACAGGGAGCTTTGTGAAAGACAAAGCTCACTTCTGTCTCTTGCTGTGGAACTGGCTGCCAGCTTTTCAGACAATCGCTTGAGTGAGCCCTGACTGACGGCCCAGGCTCTGGACTACATGGCCTGAGCATCACTTGGAAAAACAAAACTAACGCGATCATCCCGGGGCTTTCACTTGCTCACTCACATCTTTGCTTCAAAACAATTTCTTAGCCTGATCTCAAAGAACTTTGTTTGGCTTAAAAAAAAAACAAAAACAAAATCACCACTATTCCTGAGGAATGCTGGAAGACTATAAATCAATGTCAAAGGACTCCCGAAGGATTCATTATTTCCTTTCACACCCATAGAGAAGAGGCTTATCATGGGTAGTTTTACCTACCTGATGAGGGAGAAAACTGTTTCCCCCTCCAATGGAATATTTCGTGGAGAGAACAACGTGACCCTAGTCGAGGAAGGCGCTAGGTCAGAGAGATGCGGGTTAAACTCTACAACTCATTTCAAAGAACTGACCTGTTCTTTTTTTCTTTTGAAAACGCTAAAATATTTTAGATGCGTAAGGTTATAATTAAGCTAGAATTTGGAAATATTTTGTTATATGGAAAGATTCATTATAATGAAATTTGATTTCTTAACCCCAATTCTTACCACTGGGTTGTCTGTTAAAAAGTAAATGAGAATAAGCCACAAATTAATCCAAGTTTTCAGCTAACATAATGACTACTCTTCAGACATGACCACCACACAATGCCTTCTGTGAATTTGGACAAACTGGTATTTTGAGTAACTGCTCCCTTTACTTCAAAGCCCCTGACCAGTACTCTAAATGACTTTTTCTTTCTCTATATTACTTCTTGTCTTTTTTCTTTAATTACCTCTGTACAGGCATATGTGTTGTTAATGTAAGGTACCTCAACTCCTTTTTGGTAAAGGGAAGTAATAAATTAATTTAAATGTCTTATTTCTTCCATTAAACTACATTCTCTTTCCTTTCCAACTCGTGCTCCTCACAACACTAATCCAGTGACTCAGAACCTCCTAAGCCCTATTCACCACTTTGATCAAGTTTTTTCTTCCCATTTAGAAGATCCTACAGTGCCTCTTCTTCCATGAAGCATGCACTAATAATGAAGAAGAAAAAGGGAGCAAATCCCCACTGTTCCCTTCCGATCTAACACTGCAACATTTATGATTTCAGTTCCTCTCCCACCTGCCAATGCCCACACAATCCTCTGCTTACATAGTTTATTAAACCTCTTTTCTCTATTATTCAATTATTTTATCTCTTGGGAAGCATGCTAGAAGAGTATTTTCCGAAGTATGGGGAGAATCGCTCTCGTGGTAGCAAGGTAAATGTATGTAAACAATGGGTTCAGCATTCATTCATTCAGCATAAATTTACTGAGTGCTTACTATGTGCCAGGTGCTGCTCCCCGGGGTTTGGGTACATTGGTGAAAAAGACGAAAGTCCCTGTCCTCATAACTTTACATTTCAGCATGGTAGACAGGCAGTAAATACAAATAAGTAAATAGGATAATTACAGATCATGTGAAAATAAACAAGGCAGAGACAGACATTGAGAAATGTGGGCAAGGCGGGGTCTAAACAAGGATGGCAGTACAATAGTTGGGTTTTCAGAAAAGAATCTCTCTAAGGAGGTATTATATGAACTGAGACCTCAATAATACAAGCAAATTGGATATTCGAAGATCTCAGGAAGAGCACTTCACAGAGAAAATAGCAAGTGCCAAGGCCCTGGGTCAAACTGAGTTTGACGAGTTGGGGAAACAGAAATAACGCCAATGTGGCCAAAATGACACAGGCAGGGAGAGAGGGAGACAAAGAGGTAGACAGCAGATTCCAGCATGTAAGGCCTTGTAGGCCATGACCAAGAGTTTCGGTGTCATCCCACTGCAATAGGAAAGCATGGGGGTGGTTTAAGCAAGGAGGTGACATCAGGTTTGTGCCTTTAAAAAAATCCCTCTGGCTATGGCTGGAAAATTACTTAAACAGGGGCAAGACCAGGGAGACCAGTTAGAAGACTGTAGCAGTAGCTATGGGGAAGGTGATGCTGGCTTAAACAAAAACAGTAATATCAGAGATGGTTAGAAGTGATATGTTTTGGAGCTAATACAGACTGAACTTGCTGGCAGATTGAATGTGGCATGACTCCTGGGTTTTTGCCTGAGCAACTGAATATGACAAGACTGGGGAAGGTGCAGATTAGGGATTAGGTGGGATCATGACTTCTACTTTGAACATGTCAAGAAGATTGCCTATCTGACAGCCAGAATGAGACATCCAGTGTACCGGTGGATATGGTTCTTAAGTGCAGAAAAGAGGCCTGAGCTGGGGATATAAATTTGGAAGTCAGCAGCAAATAGATGGGACTTAAAGCCAGGGCACTGGCTGAGATGACCTGGTGGCAGGGGAATAAAGATAACACAGAATTCAGCCCAGGGCTGGATTTAGAGGTCTGGCAAAGTAAGAGGCCAACAAGAAGACAGGAGAGGAGGCTGAGGATGAACTCCAAGGAGTCTAGAGAAGAAAGCATTTCAAGAAGGAAATAATCAACTGCTTCAAATCTATTAAAACAAACATGAAACCACACATGGTCAGAAAGTAATCCCATTTTCAATTCCCTTTCTCTCTAACCACATCAGAGAGCACTAGGCTTCTCCCTCTTTAATAAAAAAGAAGCAGGTCTTGAGCTCTATCCTTGACAGGTGACAATATCTAGCCAGAATCCACTATGCTATTGTTAGCTGCTATTGAGTTGGCCCGACTCACGGTGACTCCATCCACAATGGAATGAAACACTGCCCAGTCCTGAGCCAACCCCATGATCAGTCGTGGACTGGACCACTGTGACCTACGGTTTTCACTGGCTGATTTTCGACAGTAGATTGCCAGGTCTTTCGTCCCAGTCCATCTTAGTCTGGAAGCTGCCCTGAAATCTGCTCAACATCACAGCAACCCACAAGCCTCCACTGACAAATGGGTGGTGCCCGTGCATGTGGTACAATGGCTGGGAATCAAACCAGGGTCTCCTGCATGGAAGGTGAGGATTCTACCACTGAACCACCACTGCCCCCCTAGAATCCCATATACTATTTTATTTTTGCTGCTTTATTGTTATAGTTGCTTCTTTCTATGGCAAGTGATGCTGGTTCTCCTTTAATGGTAGGGATATAAGCTTTTTCATAACAGTATTAACTAAAGGAAAAAAAAAGCAGGCAACATAAAGAAAAGGTTAAGTTTAAAAATAATACAGGTGGCTAACAGGTATGGCAACATCCATGAAGCTGCTACATAATGGTACATGGAGATGGCAAAAATCAAGGTAACAGATGAATAACTCAAGTTTGGGACCCACATCTGCAGTAAAGTCGTTTGGCTTAGAAGGAAGACTGTATGACCTTGGATGAGAAACGTGTCTTCTATGAACCTCAGTTTCCTTACCTGGAAAAGGGGATAATAACATCTCACAGCACTACTGTGTGATGATTTAATGAAATAATAGGGAAAGGAGTGGTTCTCAAACTTTTTGGTCTTGGGGACACTTTTATACTCTTAAAAATTATTGAGGACCCCCAAGGCTTTTATTTATATGGGTCTTATCTCTCACTATTTACCACATTAGAAATTAAAACTAAGACACTTAAAAAAATATTTATTTTTAAACTCATTTAAAAATAAATACAATGAACCCAATACGTGTTAGTAAAGCAACACTTTTTTTTTTTTTTTAACAAAACTATTTTTGCAAACAAAAACAAGTAATGAGAAGAGGGCGCTGCTTTGCAAATTTGTAAGCCTGGATCCTCTATTTGCTTCTGCCGTCAACCTGTCCCGGTATCACGTAGCCTCTGGAAAACTCCACTGTATATTCATGACAGAAATGAGAAGGAAAAGAGGCAAATAACATCTAAGTATTATTGTAAAAAACCCTTTAATTGCATGGCCCCTGAAAGTGTCTCCGAGACCCCCATGTGTCCCGGGAGCACACTCTGAAAGCCACTGATATAAAAGGATTCAGAACAGTAACTGTCTCAAGGTAAATTCTTAGTAAATACTAACCCCGCTTCCTTTTACTCTAAGCCTCAGTGTTGGAACGTGAATTCATTAGGGCAAGGACTTCCTCAATTCCTCACAGCTGTGTACTAGCTGGTACAGTGTCCCAGCAGACAGCAACAATAACAAGTGCTATTGCTGTGGCTGCTTGTTCTCCTTCTGTATCTATTACCTGCCGGATCTTCAACCAGGGCTTCTTAGTCCAGGTTCAACTTCAGAGCATCCACGGACTTGGACAGGAAAAGAAAATTACACCTTTATTTTCTAACTGATATTTAAGAATTACTTCAATTATTACTGTAGGCAATAAACCACAGTTTTACTAATAGCACCTGTGATATTATTACCAACAGAAATCACAGGTATTTTTATATTATATGCTGGTTACTGCAGATTATTCTGAAAGATCACATATGCTCATCACTCGTTCAAAATTATACTAGCTATTTACACATGTCACTAGACCTTTTTATTTAATGCATTAATAAAGAAGCATATATAATATCACAAATTTTGAAAACTGTTTTGATAATTTTATTTCAACATAACTGGTTTCCTTCTTAAGCCTTTATACTTTGCTGTATGCATTTAAAAACTGTTCTGAGAAAGGGGTCTAGCAGCCGAAGCAGACTGCTTCGCAATCTGTGCAACAAAAAAAAGTTAAGAAGTCCTGAGTTAGGCAATGCACTTCACCTCTTTAGGCACCAAGTTCCTCTCATTAAAAGGTTACAGAACTAGTTACTCTCTGAGACCCCTCCCAGGCCTAACATTCTACCTTAGTTTGCCCTGACTGCTAACCTAAAGGTTGATGGTTTAAATTCACAGAGCACCGTAGAAAATAAGCCTGACGCTCTACTTCCATTAAGATTACAGCCAAAAAAACTCAATAGAACATATCTGCTCTGCCACACATGGGGCTGCCATGAGGTGGAGTCGACTTGACAGCAACAACATATAGAAGATGATGCCTTCAGCGAACAAGAATTGGATGAGAACCGACAACACGTCTGAATGCATTACTAGCCAAGAGAGTCTGGTTTCCACCTTTACATCAGTATGCAAGAATCTACCAAGTTAAATGCTGTTAGACTCACTGGGCCTAACACAGCTAAACAGTCAGTTGAAGCACTAACAGTGAAAGCAAATATTTCCTAAAACTACCTTTTATCACATCATAAAATATATATATATATATTACAAAGTTCAACACACGAAAATTAATTGTTTTACAAAAACTCCATAATCAACAATAACCTTGGTCTGTTCTTGACACAAATGGCTTGTTTGGAAGCAGACTTAAAAATAAATGTTTTGATAATCAGAAGAGTAATCTGGATATGTATCACTATTTTTTTAATCCAAATATATGTATTTTATAGCACATCCTCAAACAGCAAAAAAAAAAAAAAGAGAGAGAGAGAAGAAAACTTTCCATGACTCCAGGGAGGAGTACACGTTTCTAAGCACTTACTGCTAAGTACTTAACACTGGGGTACTACTAGACTCAAAGTTTAATGAAGCAAGGCTATCAGTCCTCTCAAATCAGTCCTTTCACTTAATTTCACAGATAACACACCTAGGCCTTTTAGGTCCACTTAATGCTAGATATTTAGCCAACAGTGCTATGTTTAAGAACCTTTAAGAAAGCCCAAGTAGATTGCATTTCAGTCCCTGTAGAAAAATCTAGGCTATGTCAGGGGCAGCCAATAGTGGCCCCAAGATAAAAGAAGACAGTAGAGATTGCTGGCTTCACTAAGCACAATTCAAACTGAGACAAAAGCTCTTCCCTCACACAGAAGCGCTCTGAAGAGGCAAGTGCCACCTACAGCTCAACTGGCCAACCCCCTAGCTTTGAGTCATTAAAATGCTTCAGCACAGCCCTCACATGGTTTCCATCACTCAAAAATGAAGTCTGATCAGCAGAAACTCAGAAGTGATCCGCTATCCCAAAATAGTCCCACAAGCTAATTTTCCCAATTATATGTAAATGAGCCCATTTATTCCACATGTCCTTATTTTCTCAGGCAGAATATCTCATTTTTTACTTGTAGAGATAAAAACAGGCTGGAGCCTCTCACTTCCTCCATCTAGCTGAACAAAATAAAACTCATATCGGGGTGAATGAGGGGGAAAAACTGCATTTAATTCACCACAGAAATTATGTCATCTACTCTAAAAAGCCACTCCAACATCAAGGACAAGCAGTTACTGAATGTACACTATACACCCTGTATACCTCCTGAGTGACAGGGACACAACCATCACCTTCTGATTTTGAGAACCCAAATACAGGAGGATCAGCACAAAATAAGGTATGGAGTAACGCAGGATTGTAAAGAAGAGGTGTGGAGGTTTGGGAAGCTGTGGCAGACAGCAAATTTGGGGGAGGCAGTGGGAACAGATTTGAGCGCTATGGGAAGGCTGCACTGTGGGGTGCAGAGGTGGGAGGGCATTCTGGGCAGGGAACAAGCACTGTCAGAGCAAAGTCCTGAAGGAGGGACTCTCCGTGATGTATTGCACAAGAGTGAGAAGAGCAGTTTGTCTGCATTGGAGGCTTAACGTAAGAAGCCATGGGAGATAAGGATGGTGATGATATGTTGAATCAGACCTGTTGGAACACTGGAACTTGGGCTCAGTTTAGACTTTACCCTGTAGGGCATGGAAAGCTTCTGAGCAGAGAGGTGATATGAACAATCATGTGTTTTAGGAATAAACAATGAAGATTTATCTCTTGAGTTAATCTGTCCTAAGTGTTGGCCCTTGTACCAAATGTAAAGGATCAGAATCTTTATGTTTTGCTAAATGTGTCCCAAATTACATCCTGGGGCAACTGTGCTACCACCTATGTCCTGAAAAGGCTACTGAAATATTTTTCTTGACTAATGATAAATAACATGGAAAACTAACTCCAGGAAAGGAAAAAAAAAAGTTAAAAAGAAAAACTATCGTACTTGCTCCTATGACTATGGCAATACAACCAACCACATTTTGGGGATACATTTACATTAATTGTGCCCAAGTCATAATACTTTTGAACACAGTTTTTATTCAGTTAAACAAAACTTAGATTTGATAACTTTTCTGCAATTCGTACTTAGTGATTATCAGTTTTCTGACTCAGGGAGACCCCATGTGTGTCAGAGTAAAACTGTGCTCCATAGAGTTTTCAATGGCTGGTTTTTTGGAAGTAGATCGCCAGGCCTT
Organism: Elephas maximus indicus; assembly: GCF_024166365.1. Taxonomy (NCBI): domain Eukaryota; kingdom Metazoa; phylum Chordata; class Mammalia; order Proboscidea; family Elephantidae; genus Elephas; species Elephas maximus. The sequence continues at coordinate 48,553,191 of NC_064840.1, forward strand.
TCTTCTGAGGAGACTCTGGGTGGACTTGAACCTCCAACCTTTCAGTTAGTAGCCTAGCTAACCATGGGCACTACCCAGGGGCTCCCTTTAATGGCTACAGAGCTCAAATCACCTAGAGATCTTAAGAGTTATCTCTGAAATAAACTTAGATGTGGAAAAGCTCAGAATTGGTTTAGGGGCTCCTCCCTAGATATTCCAGGAAAAATGGGGGTTAGAGACAGAATGAAGTAAAAGAAATTACAAATAGGCCAAAAGAATGAACATGAGAGGAAGTAATAAAATTCTCAACATACACAGCTATGTTTATATTAGGGAATCACTCTGACCTCTATCACTGCCATTGCAATCTCCCCCGCTAATGGCACAGTTCCCCCCACAAGACCTCAACAAAGCATCTCTTTGATTTAAAAAAAAAAAAAAAAGGTGGAAAACCAAAAACCAAACCCGTCGTCGAGTCAACTGGACTCATTGCGACGGTATACGACAGGGTAGAACTGTCCCATAGGGCTTCCAAGGGTGTAATCTTTAAGGAAGCAGAATCCCACTGCCACAACTTTCTTCCGCGGAGCGACTCGTGGGTTCCAACTGTTGATCTTTTGGTTACCAGCCCAACGCTTAACCGCTGCGCCACCGGGTCTACTTAAAAAGGGGAAGGAGCATGGCTTTTCACCTGCGTCAGAAGCCTGCAAAGCCATTTGTCCCTGTGCCAAACCAACACAACAGGAATCCCTCCGCACATGCTAGGGCTCTCCAGCACCGCCATTAGGAATGCCAAGTGCCTAGCTCCGGACCTGTCACAGAGTTTTCTGAATAAACTTTCCTCATCTTACCCCACGATGAAAAAGAGGATTCTGAAGACCACTTTATACCGTCTCCACACAAGCTCCGTTAGGGGAGGAGTGTCTGCACAAACGGCCCCAGAGGCCAGCCACCCCTTCCCAAGCCACACACTTCCTCTCATCGCTTCAAACCACAAATTCAGTTTTCCACTCAGCTTACAGACTGTTAGCAAGATTCCAGTGCTCAGCACTCTGTCCCAGGGAAAAGCGGGGGAAGGGGAGGAGGCGTGTTTCTATCCTCCAGTCTCACTTTGAGGCCTCCGAGAGGAACCTATGAAGAAGGAAGTCGGAAAGCACTGGGAAACGACTAGCATTCCCATTCGGCGGACCTCGGCTGCTTACAAACATTGAATGAAACCAAACGGATGGGCGGAAGGAGGGGAGCAACAGAGCTGGGCTTCCCAAATGAATAGCAGGCGGGTTCCCTCACTTTTGACGCGTCTACTATGCAACACGATAAATCTTATTTGGGAGCGGATTATCAGTCCCGAAGCCCAAATGCACATTTAGCCGCTCAGGTTCCAAAAACTCCGAGTTACTTCCCCACCGGGGCGGCAACTGACCCCTCCCGGGAGAGGGCCCCGAGCCCGCCCCGCTCCCAGTAACGGCGGCAGCCCGAGTTCAGCCCCGCAGGCACCCGCGAGGGCCGCAGATCCCGAGCCCGGGGCCCGGCACGGCGCCGGCGGCGCGCTCTGCAAATCGCCGGACTCCACCGCCCGACTCGCCCGCGGGCAGGGCCAGTCCCCGCGAACTTTGCAGCGACCGCTGCAGACCTGCGAAGCTGGCCGGGTCGGGGGGCGGGGTAGGCCGAGCACTCACCAACTCCGTATTTCTGCCTCTTGGTCGGGATCCAGCGGGCCATGGCGGCGACCTCGCCCCGCGGCGGCACCGGTTGCGGCGGCTACAGCTCCTCCGGCGCCGGCCGCCGCCGCCCCGCGCTGCTCCGCGCCCCGGGCTCTTCCGCCATGTTCCGTCAAACTTCGCTGCGACCCCTGCAAGCCGTCTTCCGCGGCTCTGCGCGCCGCCCGCGCCGAGACTGGACCCGCTCCGCCGCCGGTCCCACCCGGCCCGCGCCCGCGCCCGCGCCGCCCGCGGTCACCTGCTGGGCCGGGCGGCCGCGCCGCCCTGCGCCCTCGAGGCACCGCCCCGGCTCCTCCTGCCCGCCGCCCCACCCCGCGCCGCGCCCTTAGCTCCCGAGGCAGCCTGCCCGCCGGCTCAGGGACTCCCGGCTCGCCCACGCCGGGCGTGCTCGTTCGGCCCTGCGCGCTTTCTGGGAGCAGTTTCCCAGGGCTGACTCTGGGGTATGGCTTTTTTCTTTTTTTTTTTTTCCCCCCGCCTTCCCCACACCGGATTAAACCCAAGAGACTGGATCCGGTGGGGCGAGTTCCCCGCTGGAGGCGCCCAGCACACTCGGGCCGGGCTGCGGGGCACCGGTGGGCGAGGAGTGGGAGTCTGCGCCCACTGTGCGCTCCGGAGCCTTTTGGGGCGGGCGGGGGCGGGGAACAGAATGAATTAATAGAGGTTGTGTCTCGCCCCGGAGGGAACTCCCCAGTGCTTGGCGCTTGGCACTTGCCCGGCGCTCAATAAATATTTGTTGAATAAATGAGCAGTTGACTACTGCGTTCATCCCCTAGAGCTTTAACAGACACCACGCGAGCCGGAAGCCAGCCGGACTCCGGGGCAGACATTATCTCCTGTGGCCACCGTTTATAGCCTCTCAAAGCTGGGACATTTGTCTTCTGGTAAGTAGAGAGCTGGTGCGAGGGAGACGGGCTCCTCATTAGTATCAAATAGTTTCCTGATGGGTCCTCTGTGGGGGAATTATTTAGAAAGCCGTAGTTTCTAAGTCCTGTATCCCGTAAAACGCCGGAATACCTCTCCAGCTGAAGAAATTCATTCACTCTTGCTCAGGGAAAAAAGGATCTGCCCCAAGACTCCCTTTTCCTGGGAGCCAGCAGTCCAGAGAGCATCCCTGCGGAGAAAGGGACCGGGCACATTGATGTCTTTTTCTGGTTCACTGACTGTATTGACAAGAAATCGAAAACTGGGACTGCGCATTTGAACTGCCTCGGGTTCCAATTGGAGCCCTCTCTGGAACTCCCCTTTTTGAAACTCACTGGGAGAGACTTCAGCAAATGAAGGCACAGGAGTTCAGGGGGCTTCTTGCTATCTCACGCGGTGGAAGTATAATCTCAAACAGAGTAAATGACAAGCTTAATTATGTTCACCATCTGAGAAAATGCCTTTTGAAAGAAATTGCATTACCCTTGCAGTCTGTGAAGGTTTTCTTCCGTGTTTGAGCATGAAAGGAAAGAAAGATAAAATAATCATGCAGCGAAATATAGTAAAAACTTGTTTGAAGAATAAGTGCATTATAATTCTGATAACTTTCTGCAAAGCCAGGTCTAAAAAAAAAACCCTGTTTAAGGTGGGTAGTTCTCAGGGCTTACTTTCTTCTGCATCACCCAACAAGTATTTATTCACAAAATAGAATCAGAAACTTAATATAAGAGATTCCCCTGTCATTCAGGCTTGACATCCAAAAGGTATTCCATCTCCCTGAAAATAAAATTTCTTTTCCTCTATCAATGATAACATGAGTAACCTGATTTCCCAGGTTAAAGAATTCATTTCTTCATTCGTCCCTTCCACTAATGTTTATTAAGTGCCTGCTAGATACCAGGCATTGTTTTAAGAATGGGGGTACGTCAGTGAATAAAGTAAAATCCCTGCCATCATAGAGCTTACATTCTAGAACTGAAGAGTGAGACAACAAATATATACCAGGTAGTGATAAGGTCTATGGAGAAAAATCCAAAGCAAGGCAGATGGAATGTGTAGGGCGTGCTGCTATCCTATATAGAGTGATCTGGGAAGGCGTCTCTAAGATGACATTGAAGTATAGACCTGAAGAAGTGAGGACTTCAGGGGAAAGAATTACGGACAGTGGGGATAACAAATATAAAGGCCCTGATGCGTGTTCAGCAATTTCCAAAGATAGCCAGGGATTCGGTGTGGTGAGAGCAGAGTAAGGGGAAGAACATGGGAGAGACATGGTCCAGAGGCAATGGGTGTTCAGATAAATAAGGACTTTATATATTACTGTGAGATGGGAAGTTTGGAGGATGTTGAATCAACAAGGACGTGATCTAATTTGCCTGCTGTGTGATGAATAGACTAAAGGGGTGAGGAAAAGCAGGAAGACCAGATGGAAAGCTACTTATTAGTTCAGGCAAAAAATGAAGGGATATTGCAGCTCTGTTTACAATAGCAAAAAGCTGGAAGCAACCAAGATGTCCATCAACGGATGAATGGGTAAATAAATTGTGGTATATTCACACAATGGAATACTACGCATCGATAAAGAACAGTGACAAATCTCTGAAACATTTCATAACATGGAGGAATCTGGAAGGCATTATGCTGAGCGAAATGAGCCAGAGGCAAAAGGACAAATATTGTATAAGACCACTATTATAAGATCTTGAGAAATAGAAAAAACTGAGAAGAACACATACTTTTGTGGTTACAAAGGGGGGAGGGAGGGAGAGAGGGAGAGGGTTTTTTATTGATCAATTAGTAGATAAGAACTGCTTTGGGTGAAGGGAAAGACAACACTCAATACAAGGAAGGTCAGCCTAATTGGACTGGACTAAAAGCAAAGAGGTTTCCGGGATAAAATGAATGCTTCAAAGGTCAGCGGAGCAGGGGCTGGGGTCTGGGGAACATGGTTTGAGGGGACTTCTAAGTCAATGGGCAAAATAATTCTATTATGTAAACATTCTGCATCCCACTTTGAAATGTGGCATCTGGGGTCCTAAATGCCAACAAGCGGCCATCTAAGATACATCAATTGGTCTCAACCCACCTGGAGCAAAGGCAAAGGAAGAACACCAAGGTCACACGACAACTAAGAACCCAAGAGACAGAAAGGGCCACATGAACCAGAGACCTACATTATCCTGAGACCAGAAGAACTAGTTGGTGCCCGGCCACAGTCGATGTCTGCCCTGTCAGGGAGCACAACAGACAACTCCTGAGGGAGCAGGAGACCAATGGGATACAGACCCCAAATTCTCATAAAAAGACCATACTTAATGGTCTGACTGCGACTAGAGGAATCCCGGAGGCAATGCTCCCCAGACCTTCTGATGGCACAGGACAGGAACCATCCCCGAAGACAACTCATCAGACATGAAAAGGACTGGTCAGCGGGGGGGGAGAGAGATGCTGATGAAGAGTGAGCTAATTAAATAAGGTGGACACTGGAGAGTGTGTTGGCAACTCTTGACTGGAGGGGGGTGGGAAGATAGAGAGGGAAGACGGCAAAATTGGCACGAAACGAGAGACTGAAAGGGCTGACTCAATAGGGGGAGAGCAAGTGGGAGAAGGAAGTAAGATGTATGTAAACTTACATGTGACAGACTGATTGGAATGGTAAATGTTCACTTGAAGCTTAATAAAAATTAATTAAAAAAAATGAAGGGAGTTGGGACCAGGATGGTGGAAGTGGGAGTGGTGAAAAGAGGCTGGGTTCTTGACATAAAACTGAAGGTAGAACCAACAGGTGTGGGGTGTGGGTAGAGGATTTACTATGAGGCTAATAAAGCTTGAGTGTCAGGGCCTCTCAGTGTGCTTTCTTAAAAACAGTTTTTGTAAAATTTCTAAAAAAGGATATGTTTGTATTCTTTATTATTTTTTTAGAGAGCTCTACCCCCATTATATAAGCTTCAGTCCCCACAAACTTTGGCCCTTGCCCCTGAGTATAGCTAAAAGAGGGGTCAAGGATGACTTCAGGATATTGGGCCTGAGTTCCTGGCAAATCATTGTTAGTTGCAGTCATGGCAACTTTATGTACAACAGAATGAAGAATTGCCTGGTCCTGCACCATCATCATGATCTTTGGTATGCTTGAGTCCATTATTATGGCCACTCTGTATTTAGAATGCCTTCTCTTCTAGGGGGCTCATCTTCCACCACTGCATCGGACAGTATTCTGTTATATGGCTAATTTTCAGAAGCACATAGTCAGAATTTTCTCCCTACTCTTAGTTCGGAAGATCCGCTGAAACCTGTCCACCATGGGTGACCCTGTTAATTGAAATGTCGGTGGCATAACCTCCAGTATCATAGCAACACACAAGCCACCACAGTACAGCAAACAGACAGAACTGGTGAATAGAGTTGCCATTTTCTTGGTTGTCTGTGATATCCACCTCATCTGCATCCCTCTATCCAAGTTCTGTAGAGTTTTCCTTTGATATTCCCTTAGTACTTCTTTTTCACACTTTCCTCAGTGGATCATTAGGAGCTGATGCCCTTGGCACTGTGTTATGTGGCCTGCCCTGCTATGGAGTAGGGACTTATTAACGTTACTTTAATCACCTGTGTTCAGGGAGACTGGATGACTGATGTTCTCTAACCACAGGTATATTTCAAATTAACACCCATCAGACTGTTAAATACTCTTATCTAGTAGAAATGGGTTTCTCCCAAAATGATTTCAACTGCCTCACCCCACCCTTTCATTGTAGGCTTTTTCCAATACTTGAGGCTTGAATTTGGGCACTGACTATTTCAAGTTTGATAATAATTGTTGTAAAGGAGTTGGAGTAAAATGGAGAATTTTAATTAAAGCTTTCACTATGTTTATTCTTTTCCCTCCAAAGACTGAAGTCCACCCACTTTGTTTTATCAGATGGTTAAATTACAATTTGAAAGTCCATTTAAATCATAAAAGCAGAGCTATTCAAAGTCTATTATTAAAATGAGCCTTAAAATTAGAGAGTCAAACAGATGGTTAGGTGGCATCACAGCATCATTTCCAGAAATCTCCATTTCTTTTTTCCTCTGATATCTTTTCAGAGGAAACATTAAGAATATTCCACAAGGAGACTATTAAGAATCCCAAACCCACACAAGTACAAACGCAGCATGCGCACAAGCACTCACGGACTCTGCTTGAAGTGGGAGAGGAAGGAGGCTTGGAGAAAGAAGTGGGGATGGGTGAATTTGGAGACTAGTTTGACGTGATTTTGTGACTATCCCTCACAGTGCCTAAAAGACTAGGTGGACTACTTGTGAAGACAACATGGCAATGTTTTCATGTACCCCCATTAATTACCAGGTTTATTTTGCCAAATCTGGCTGACTTGATTGCTTCTCTGAGAAGCTGTGGAGCCTGTTAAAGAGAGTGTTTGTTTCTAGAAGAGCATCATTCTTTCATCCTATGTATGAGTGAGTGACTGTTGGAAATACAGAGAAAAAAATACATGAAATGTAGTTGGTTCTAAGCACTGTTCTGCAGGCTTCTAAGGGCAGATGCTTTGGGGCGTGACACTTCATATAAGTCAGGAGCAGAGTGGTACATTGTACTTTGAGACCTATGAGCTAAAGTGGACAAAAGTACCAATCTTTTTAGCCCCAGAAATACCTTATTCCTATACCCCAGGAACTCTCCCATCACTATTCACTCTCCACCCCCACAAAATGACTTTGGGCCATCCTCAGCTCTACCACAAGGCTTTGGAGGGCTGGTCTCTGAAGAACGGGGAGCTGAGGGTCAGTACTCTCAGGCTCTTCATCTCCTCATTCCCATCACTGTGAGACTTGTGCTTCATAGATAAATGTTCACCTTTCTCAAGAACACAGCAAAAAGCTTTCGGTTTTGTATCTAGCATGCTCTTTGCTGCCAATGTCTAAAAGTGCTCCAGTTGATGGCATGAGCAATCACAGGTCTTAGTTTGATGAAAACCAATCATATTTAAGTGAGATGGAAGCAAAATGGCTACTTCTGAAAATCCTTCCTGTACTAATTTGATTTTTTAAAAATCGTATTTATATGGATCTTTAAAAATTCATATATGCATTGAAAAAATTATGAAACTGTTTAAAACAAATAATGACAACTAAGAAGCAATATGGAAAAAATTATGACGTAAGCTTAAGTGAAAATAAACTGTATGTACTACAGTATGATAAAAACCCAAGGCCGTCAAGTCAGTTCTGACTCATAGTGACCCTATAGGACAGAGTAGACCTGCCCTATAGGGCTTCCAAGACTGTAAATCTTTTTTTTTTTTTTTAATTATTATACTTTAGATGAAGGTTTACAGAAGAAACTAGTTTCTCATTAAACAGTCAGTGCACACATTGTTCTATGACATTGGTTAACAACCCCACGACACGTCAACACTCTCCCTTCATCAACCTTGGGTTCCCTATTACTAGCTTTCCTGTTCCCTCCTGTCTTCCACTCTTTGCCCCACTGCTGGTGTGCCCCTCTAGTCATGTTTTGTTTTATCGGCCTGTCCAATCCTTGGCTGAAGGGTGAACCTCGGGAGTGACTTCATTCCTGAGCTGAAAGGGTGGCTAGGGGCCATAATCTCAGGGTTTCTCCAGTCTCTGTTAGGCCAGCAAGTCTGTTCTTTGTTTTGGAGTTAGAATTTTGTTCTACATTTTTCTCCGGCTCTGTCCAGGACCCTCTCTTGTGATCCTTGTCAGAGCAGTCGGTGGTGGTAGCCAGGCACCATCTAGTTGTACTAGACTCGGTCTGGTGGAGGCTATGGTAGATGTTTTCCCTTGTGCCTTTAGTTTTCATCGTTCTTCCTTCCTCTGGAAGGAATGAGACCAGTGGAGCATCTTAAATGGCCGCTCACAGGCTTTTAAGATCCCAGGCACTGCTCACCAAAGTAGAATGTAGAACATTTTCTTTATGACTATGTTAATGCCAATTGAGCTAGATATTCTCCAAGACCATGGTCCCCACAGCCCTCAGCCCAGCAATTTGGTCCCTCAGGGAGTTTGGATGTGTCTGTGGAGTGTCCATCACCTTGCCTTGTACAAATTGTGCTGGCTTCCCCAATATTGTGTACTGTCTTACCCTCTACCGAAGTTACCATTTATCTCTTGTGTATTTGGTGTTTTTTCGTACCCTCCCCACCCCACCCTGTAACCATCAAAGACTGTTTCTTTTTGTACATAAACCTTTACATGAGTTTTTACAGTAATGGTCTCATACAATATTTGTCCTTTTGTGATTGACTTATTTCACTCAGCATAATGTCCTACAGATTCATCTATGTTATGAGATGCTTCACAGATTCATCATTGTTCTTTATGTTTGCGTGTAATACTCCATTGTGTATATGTACCACAATTTAATTATCCATTTATCTTTTGATGGACATCTAGGTTGTTTCCATCTTTTTGCTATTGTGAACAATGCTGCAGTGAAAATGGGTGTGCATATATATATTCATGTGACGACTTTTATATATTCCTAGGAGTGGGGTTGCTGGATCATATGGTATTTCTATTTCTAGCTTTCTAAGAAAATGCCATACCGTTTTCCGAAATGGTTATATCATTGTGCATTCCCACCAGGTGCAAGAGTTCCGATCTCCCTGCAGCCTCTCCAACATTTGTTATTTCCTGTGTTTTTGATTCCTGCCATTAATGGGTGAGGAGGGCTGAGATGGTATCTCATTGTGGGTTTGATTTGCATTTCTGTAATGGCTTGTGATTGAGAGCATTTTCTCAGTGTCTGTTGGCAGCTTGAATGTTTTCTTTGGTGAAGTGTCTGTTCATTTCTTTTGTCTGGTTTTTAATTGGATTATTTGTCTTGTTGTAGAGGTGTTGGATTTTCTTGTAGATTTTAGAGATGATACCTTTGTCTGATTTGTAATAGCCAAAAATTTTTTCCCAGTCTGTAGGTTCTCTTTATACTCTTTTGGTGAAGTCTTTTGATGAGCATAAGTGTTCAATTTTTAGAAGATCCGACTTATCTAGCTTATTTTCTGAAGTTTGTGTGTTGTTGGTTGTGGTTTGTATCCTGTTAATGCCATGTATTAGGGCCTCTAGTGTGGATCCTATTTTTTCTTCTATGAACTTCATAGTTTTTGGCTTCATATTTAGGTCTTTGTTCCATTTTAAGTCAGTTTTTGTATATGGTGTGAGGTATCGGTCCTGTTTCATTTTTCTGCAGATGGACATCCAGTTTTGCCAGCACCGTTTGTTAAAAAGACTGCCTTTTCCCTATTTAATGGACTTTGGGCCCTTGTCAAAGATCAAGTGACCATAGGTGGATTGATTTACCTCTGGGTTCTCAATTTTATTCCCTTGGTCAGTGTATCTGTTGTCATACCAGTACCAGGCTGTTTTGACTACTGTAGCTGTATAGTATGTTTGAGGTCAGGTAGTGTGAGTCCTCCTCCTTTATTCTTCTTCAAGGGTGCTTTATTATTTGGGGCTTCTTTCCTTTCCATATAAAGTTAATGATTAGTTTTTCCTTCTCTTTAAAGAATGATGTTGGTATTTGGATTGGTATTGCATTATATTTGTAAATCGCTTTGGGTAGAATTGTCATTTTTACAATGTTGAATCTACCTGTCCATGAGCCTGGTATTTTTTTCATTTATGTAGATCTCTTTTGGTTTCTTGCAGCAGCGTCTTGTAGTTTTCTTTGTATAGGTCTTTTACATCCTGGTTAGATTTATTCCTAAGTATTTTGTTTTTTTTAGGGGCTATTATAAATGGTATTGTTTTTGTGAATTCTTTTTCATTGCTCTCTTTATTGGTGTATGGGAGGAATCCAACTGATTATTGTATGTTTATCTTATATCCTGATACTCTGCTGAATATTTGTATTAGTTCCAATAGATTTCTCCTGGAGTCTTTTGGGTTTTCTATGTATAGTATCATATCTGCAAATAGGGACAGTTTAACTTCTTCATTACCAATTTGGATGCCCTTTATTTCTTTTTCTTGCCTTATTGATCTAGCTAGAACTTCCACACAATATTGAATAGAAGTGGTGATAAAGGGCATCCTTGTCTTGCTCCTGTTCTCAAGGGGAATGTTTTCAGCCCATCTTTGTTAAGAATGATGTTGGCCGTTGGTTTTACATAGATGCCCTTTATTATGTTGAGAAATTTCCCTTCTATACCTATTTTATTGAGAGTTTTTATCAGGAATGGGTGTTGGACTTTGTCAAATCCCTTTTCTGTGTCAGTTGAGATGCTCATGTGATTCTTTTCTTTACTTTTTTGTGTTGGATTACGATGATTGATTTTCTAATGTTGAACCATCCTTGCATAAAAAAAAAAAAAACCTGGTATGAATCCTACTTGGTCGTGGTGTATTGTTTTTTGATATGATGCTGAATTCTATTGGCTAGAATTTTGTTGAGAATTTTTGCATTTATATTCAGGAGAGATATTGGTCTGTAATTTTCTTTTTTTGTGTGGTGTCTTTGCCTGGTTTTGGTATCAGGGTTATGCTGGCTTCATAGAACGAATTCAGAAGTATTGCTTCCTTTTCTATCTTCTGAAATAGTTTGAGTACTACTGGAAACACTGGTGGCATCCTGGCTAAGAGCTACAGCTGCTATCCAAGAGGTCGGCAGTTTGAATCCACCAAGTGCTCCCTGGAAACCCCATTGGGCAGTTCTACTCTGTCCTGTAGGGTTGCTATGAGTCAGAATCAACTCGACGGCAAGGGGTTTGGGTTTTTTTTTTTTTTTTTTGGCGTAAGCTCTTCTTTGAATGTTTGGTAGAATTCTCCAGTGAAGTCATCTGGACTAGGGCTTTTTTATTGTTATTGTTGGCAGTTTCTTATTAGCTTTTCATTCTCTTCTCTTGTTATGGGTCTGTTCAGATTTTCAACATCATTTTGTGTTAGTTTGGGTAGGTAGTGTGTTTCTAGAAATTTTCCCATTTCCTCTAGGTTTTCAAATTTGTTGGAGTACAGTTTTTTATAATACTCTGTTATGATCCTTTTTATTTCAGTTGGATCTGTTGTAATATCTCCCATTTCATTTCTTATTTGGGTTATTTGCATCCTCTCATGTTTCTCTTTTGTCATTTTGGCCAGTGGTTTGTTGATTTTGTTCACTCTTTCAAAGAACCAACATTTGGTTTTCTTGATTCTATTGTTTTTCTATTCTCAGTTTCATTTATTTCTGCTCTAATCTTTATTATTCTTTTCTTCTGGTCACTGTGGGCTTCTTTTGCTTTTCTCTATTTATTCAAGTTGTATAGCTAATGTTTTGATTTTGTCTCTTTCTTCTTTTTTGATGTGTGCATCTATTGCTATAAATTGACCTCTAAGCACTGCCTTTGCTGTGTCCCAAAGGTTTTGGTATGATGCGTTTTCATTCTCATTTTATTCTAGGAATTTTTTTACTCCGTCTCTGATTTCTTGTACTACCCAGTGGTTTTTAAGCAGGGTGTTAGTCAAAGACTCTAACTCTTTATGGAGGCAAACTGTCACATCTTTCTCCTGTGGAGTTGCTGGTGAGTCAAATCTCTGATCTTTAGGTTAGCAGCCAAGTGCTTTAAACCACTGCACCATGAGGGCTCCTTCAGAAACCACCATAGATGCACATTAAAAAGGAACAAAAGTTTTATTCAATATTCTTCAAAACAGAATAGACAAAAGAAAACTACTTGGTTGCAGAGGTTCCTGGTCCTATATAGCAGGAGCAGAAAGTTAAATGCCTAAACTTGACCTTTGTTTGTGACAGAAGTGAAGTTCCATTCTGCATTCCCTTGGCAAGTGTAGTGTTCAGATGACTGTCAAATTCAGCAGATTTTTTTCCCATATTACTTTGTGGTCAGTTAAGACAACAAACACTTGATCCAGAATTTTTATTTAATACCAGACAGATGTCATTATCCATAATTGCCAGTGGCAGAGTAACAATAACTAAAATTTATAGACCTGTGCCAGGCACTATTCTGAATCTAGTTGTTTAATCCCCTACAACCTAATGAGGTAAATGTGACTATTGCCATCCCCACCTTACAAACGTGGAGGTTGTGACTCAGAAGATGTTTAGAAGTCTTCACACTAACACTGCCTACATAGTAGCAGAAGTAGATTCAAACCCAGGCAGCCTTGCTGGAGCCTATGCTCTAAACCTTTTAAGTCCATGCAGCAAACTGTTACTGCAAAGGGCCCTGTATATATATATTAGGCTTTACAGGCCACATAGTTTCTGTTGCAACCACTCAAATCTGCAGTTGTAATGGCAAAGCAGCCATGCTGTTGTTAGCCACTGTCTAGTCAGCCCCTGACTTATGGTGACCCAATGCACAATGGAATAAAATGCTGCCAGGCCCTAAACTATCCCCATGATCAGTTGCAGGTCTGACTGTTGTGATCCATTGGGTTTTCTTTGGCTGTTTTTCAGAAATAGATTGCCAAGCCTTTCTTCCTGGTCTTTTAGTCTGGAAGATCTGCTGAAACCTGTTCTAGCATCACAGCAACACACAAGCCTCTCCTGGCGTGGTGGTTGCACATGAGGTACTCTGGCTGGGACTCGAACCCAGGTCTCCCACATGGAAGGCAAGAATTTTACCACTGAACCACCAACATCCTCAAAGCAACCATAAACAATATGTAAACAAATGAGTATGACTATGTTCCAATGAAACTTTATTTATGGACACTGAAATGTGAATTTCATATGTCATAAAATAGTATGCTGCTTTTGATTTTTTTTTTTTTCATTTAAAAATATGTAAAACATTCTCAGTTTGCAGGCTGTACAAAGACAGTTGGTAGGCCAGATTTGGACCACAGGTCGTATTTTGCCAACCACTGCTCTAAAGAATGATTCCCACCTCTTGAGGTGAGCGGGAAGGTTGGTGGCTTCCAGGAGGTGGAGCAGGAAAATAAAAGAGGCATTGCAGTGGGGCTTTCCCAGTGGAAGTCTGTCTGTGTAAGGGATTGAGAACAGATCTTGGAAGAGAAGTCATCTTCAGTAAAGGACTCCAAATAGTCAAGGTTGCTCTACTACCAAGCCTTAGAAATCAGAAGAAAGGGGCAATTCTGAAAACAGTGAGTGTCTGTCTTTGGCCTAGCCCCTTTGAACTCTATTCTGAATGATTGTTGTTGTTAGCTGTCTTTATGTTGGTCCTCCGATTCATGGTAAATCCATGCACAATGGAATAAAACATTGCCTGTTGCCTGGTCCTGCACCATCCTCATGATCGGTTGTGAATCGGACCCTTGTGACCTGTAGGGTTTTCATTGGCTGATTTTCAGGAAGTAGATCATCAGGCCTTATGCCCTAATCTGTCTTAGTGTGGAAGTTCCACTGAAACCTATCACGGCAATTCCGACTCATGGCAACCCCATGTGTGCAGAGTAGAACTGTGCTTCATAGGGTTTTCAGTGGCCGATTTTTTGGAAGTAGATTGCCAGGCCTTTCTTCTGAGGTGCCTCTGGGTGGACTTGAACCACCAATCTTTCGTTAGCAGCTGAACGCATTTTGCCTTTGAGTTGATTCCCATTCATGGACACCCCACGTGTCAACTGCACTCCTCGGTGGGGTTTTCAAGGATATGACCTTTGGGAAGAAGATTTCCAGAACTTTCTTCTGAGGGGCCTCTGGATGAACTCAAACCTCCAACTTTTCAGTTAATAGTCAAGCAATTAACCATTTGTGCCACCTAGGGACTCCAAGAATTGTAATACCAGACCTGTTGCTGTCGGGTTGATTCTGACTCATAGCACCCTTATTGGACAGAGTAGAACTGCCCCGTAGGGCTTCCAAGGAGCGGCTGGTGAATTTGAACTGCTGAGCTTTTGGTCAGCAGCCAAGCTCTTAACCAAAGTGCAACCAGGGCTCCAGAATTGTGATAGGCACTATAAAAGTGACTCAGAAACAACCCAAGTGTCCACCAACAGATGAGTGGATAAACAAAACGTGCTACATACATACAATGGAATACTACTCAGATTTTTTAAAAAATGAAGTCCTGATACATGCTATAACATGGATGGACCTCAAAGATACTATGCTGAGTAAAATAAGTCAATCACAAAAGGACAAATATTGTATGGTCTCACCTATATAAAACGACAAGAATAGGTATTTATATAGAGACTGGTGGTTACCAGGGGCAGGAGTGGAGAGGGTGAAGGTAAATCATTCTTTGGGAAGCAGTGAGTTTTTGTCTATGGCTATGGGAAAATTTGTATCGACTAAGGGTAATGGTCAATTCCAATTTTCCTTAGTCAATACCAATTTTCCCAGCACTATTACTAAGGGTAATGGCCCCCATGCGTCTGTCAGTTTGTCGTAATGTGGGGGCTTACGTATTGCTGTGATGCTGGAAGCTATACCACTGGTATTCAAATATCAACAGGGTCACCCATGGTGGACAGGTTTTAGCTGAGCTTCCAGACTAAGACGGACTAGGAAGAGGGACCCTGATGGTCTACTTCTGAAAAGAATTAGCCAATGAAAACCTTATGAATAGCAGTGGAACAGTGATATAATGCCAGAAAATGAGCCCCTCATGTTGGAAGGTACTGAAAAGACGACTGGGGAAGAACGCCCTCCTCAAAGTAGAGTCGACCTTAATAACGTGGATAGAGTCAAGCTTTTGGGACATTCATTTGCTGATGTAGCACAATTCAAAACGAGAAGAAACAGCTGCTAAACATCACTTAATAATGGGAACATGGATGTAGGAAGTATGAACCTAGAAAAATTGGAAATTGTCAAAGACAAGATGGAATACATAAACATTGATAACTGAATACAGAAACATAAATAATTGATAATGCCCCTTGGCATTAATGAGCTGAAATAGACTGGTATCAGCCATTTTAAATTGGACAATCATATGGTCTACTAGGCTGGAAATGACAGATTGAAGAGAAATGGCGTTGCATTCATCATCAAAAACAACATTTCAAGATCTATACTGAAGTACAATGCTGTTAGCGATAGAATAATGTCCATACACCTACAAGGAAGACCAGTTAATACAACTATGATTCAAATTTATGCACCAATCACTAAGGCCACAGATGAAGAAATTGAAGATTTTTACCGTGTTCTGCAGTCTGAAATTATCGAACATGCAATCAGGATGCATTGATAATTACTGGTGATTGGAACGTGAAAGTTGAAGACGAAGAAGGATCAGTAGGTGGAAAATATGGCCTTGGTGACAGAAATGATACCAGAGATCACATGTTAGAGTTTTGCAAGACCAACCACTATGTCATTGCAAATACCTTTTTTTCAACAACAAACAGCGACTATACACGTGGACCTTGCTGGAAGGAATAAACAGAAATCAAATTGACTACATCTGTGGAAAGAGTCAATGGAGAAGTCCAATATCATCAGTCAGAACAAGGCCAGGGGCCGAATGCTGAACAGACTATCAATTGCTCATATTCAAGTTCAAGCTGAAGCTGAAGAAAGTTAGAACAAGTCCACTAGAGCCAAAGTGTGACCTTGAGTATATCCCACCTTGTCATGGATAGAATTGTGTCCCCCCAAAATCTGTACCGACTTGGCTAGGCTATGATTCCCAGTATTGTGTGATTGTCCACTATTTTTTCATTTGATATGATTTTCCTATGTGTAGTAAACCTTACCTCTATGTTGTTAATGAGGCAGGATTAGGGGCAGTTATGTTAATGAGGTAGGACTCAATCTGCAAGATTAGGTTGTGTCTTAAACTAATCACTTTTGAGATATAAAAGAGAGACGTGAGCAGAGAGACAGAGGGACGTCATACCACCAAGAAACAAGAGCCAGGAGAATAGTGCATCCTTTGCATCCAGGGTCCCTGTGCTGAGAAGCTCTTCTACTGGGGAAGATTGATGACAAAGACCTTCCCCCAGAGCTGACAGAGAGAGAAAGCCTTCCCCTGGAGCTAGAACCCTGAATTTGAACTTCTAGCCTCCTAGACTCTGAGAGGATAAACTTCTGCTTGTTAAAACCATCCACTTGTGGTATTTCTGTTACAGCAGCACTAGATGACTAAGACACGCCTGAATTTAGAGACCATCTCAAGAATAGATTTGACCCATTGAACACTAATGACCGAAGACCAGATGAGTTGAGGAATGACATCAAGGATATCATACATGAAGAAAGCAAGAGGTCATTAAAAAGACAAGAAATAAAGAAAAGACCAAATGGATGTCAGAAGAGACTCTGAAACTTGCTCTTGAACTTGGAGTAGCTAAAGCAAAAGGAAGAAATGATGAAGTAAAAGGGCTGCTCTAAAAAAGTAAAATATTATAATGACATGTGTAAACACCTGGAGATAGAAAACCAAAAGGGAAGAACGCACTGGACATTTCTTGAGTTGAAAGAACTGAGGAAAAAATTCAAGCCTTAAGCTGCAATAAAAAGCTGCAACAGTGAAGGATTATATGGGCAAAATACTGAACGTTGCAGGAAGCATCAAAAGAAGATGGAAGGAATATACAGTGTCACTGTGCCATAAAGAACTGGTTGATGTTCAGTCATTTCATGAGGTAGCATATGATCCAGACTCAATGGTACTGAAGGGAGAAGTCCAAGGCGCACGGACGGCATTGGCGAAAAACAAGACTCCAGAAGTACCAATTAAGCCATTTAAACAAACAGATGCAGCGCTGGAAGTGGCCACTCTTCAATGCCAAGAAATTTGAAAGATAGCTACCTGGCATCCATATTTATTCCTATTCTAAAGAAAGGTGATTCAACTGAATACACAAATTATCAAATAATACCGTTAGTATCACATGCAGGTAAAGTTTTGCTGAGGACCATTCAAAAGCAGCTGCAGCAGGACATTGGCAGGAACTGCCGGAAATCCAGGCCGGATTCAGAAGAGGATGTGGAGCACGGGATATCATTGCCGGTGTCAGAGGGATCCTGGCTGGAAGCAGAGAACATCAGAAAGATGTTTACCTGTGTTTTATTGACTATGCAAAGGCATTCAACTGTGTCAATCATAAAAAATTATGGATAACAATGTGAAGAATGGGAATTCCCAAACACTTAATTGTGCTCGTGGGGAAACTATACATAGATCAAGAGGCAGTCGTTAGAACAGAACAAGGGGATACTGCGTGGTTTAAAGTCAGGAAAGGTGTGCGTCAGGTTTTATCCTTTCACCATACTTATTCAATCTGTATGCTGAACAAATAATCTGAGAAGCTGGACTATATGAAGAAGAACGGGGCATTCGGATTGGAGGAAGATTCATTAACAGCCTGTGTTAGGCAGATGACACCACCCTGCTTGCTGAAAGTGAAGAGGACTTGAAGCACTTACTAATGAAGATCAAAGACTGCAACCATTCACTATGGATTGCACTTCAACATAAAGAAAACAAAAATCCTCACAACTGGAGCAATAAGCAACATCATTATAAACAGAGAAAAGATTGAAATTGTCAAGGATTTTGTTTTACTTGGATCCATAATCAACACCCATGGAAGCAGCAGTCAAGAAATCAAAAGAGGCATTGCATTGGGCAAATCTGCTGCAAAAGACCTCTTTAAAGTGTTAAAAAGTGAAGATGTCACTTGGAAGAGTAAGGTGTGTCTGACTCCAAACCATTGTGTTTTCAATCACCTCATATGCATGTGAAAGCTGGACAGTAAATAAGGAAAATGGAAGAAGAATTGATACCTTTGAATTATGGTGTTGGTGAAGAATATTGAATATACTATGGATAGCCAAAAGAACAAACCTGTCTTGAAAGAAGTACAGCCAGAATGCTCCTTAGAAGCGAGGATGGTAGGACTTCGTCTCATGTACTTTGGACATTTATCAGGAGGGATCAGTCCCTGGAGAAGGACATCATGCCTGGTAAAGTAGAGGGTCAGTGAAAAAGAGAAAGACCCTCAACGAGATGGACTGACACAGTGGCTGCAACAGTGGGCTCAAGCATAACAATGATCGTGAGGATGGCACAGGACAGGCAGTGTTTCGTTCTGTTGTACATAGGGTCACTCTGAGTCAGAATCAACTCACCGGCACCTAACAACAAGGGTAATGGTTACAAAACTTAACTAATATAGCTGTTATCTCTGAAGTGTACTTGTTATCACTAAGCTATACACTAGAAAAAAAAAAAAGGGTGAAATAGCAAATAAAGTGTTTGTCTTAGTCATCTAGTGCTACTATTACAGAAATACCAGAAGTGGACAGCTTCAATGAAGAGAAATTTATTTCTTCACAGTAAAGTAGGTTAAAAGTCCAAATTCAGGGCGTCATTTCCAGGGGAAGGATTTCTCTCTCTGTCGGCCTTCTCATCAAGGTTCCTCCAGATGAGGAGCTTCTCTGCACAGGGACCCTGGGTCCAAAGACTGCACTCTGCTCCCAGCACTGCTTTTTTGGTGATATTATTGCTGGTGCCTCTGTGCCTTTAATGAAATAAGGTTCTTTCCTCTCACTGGTCAAGAATGAACAGGTAAGGCACAGAGAATTTTCCACACAAGCAAAGCTTTATTAAAAGAGGCTTGCAAGTAGAGATGAGGAGGGCCTAGGCAACACTTACCCCTATCTCCCAGAACCAAAGACTTGCATGGGTTTTTAAATTTTCTTGGGAGATGGGGGAGAAGATTCATGTTTATTCGGAGGCATAGGTGGGGTTTTCCAGCAAGTGGCCTGTTTTGGGTGGGGATAGGTTAACTAAGGTACGCGTGGCAGCTTTTTTTTTTTTTTAACTTTTATTGAGCTTCAAGTGAACGTTTACAAATCAAGTCAGTCTGTCACATATAAGTTAATACACATCTTACTCCTTACTCCCACTTGCTCTCCCCCTAATGAGTCAGCCCTTCCAGTCTCTCCTTTCGTGAAAACTTTGCCAGCCTCCAACTCTCTCTATCCTCCCATCCCCCCTCCAGCCAGGAGATGCCAACACAGTCTCAAGTGTCCACCTGATATAATTAGCTCACTCTTCATCAGCATCTCTCTCCCACCCACTGTCCAGTCCCTTTCATGTCTGATGAATCATCTTCGGGGATGGTTCGGGGACCATGACCGCCGGGATTCCTCTAGTCACAGCCAGACCATTAAATATGGTCTTTTTATGAGAATTTGGGGTCTGCATCCCACCGCTCTCCTGCTCCCTCAGGGGTTCTCTATTGTGCTCCCTGTGAGGGCAGTCATCAGTTGTGGCCGGGCAGCAACTAGTTCTTCTGGTCTCAGGATAATGTAGGTCTCTGGTTCATGTGGCCCTTTCTGTCTCTTGGGCTCTTAGTTATCGTGTGACCTTGGTGTTCTTCATTCTCCTTTGCTCCAGGTGGGTTGAGACCAACTGATGCATCTTAGATGGCTGCTTGTTAGCATTTAAGACCCCAGACGCCACATTTCAAAGTGGGATGCAGAATGTTTTCATAATAGAATTATTTTGCCAATTGACTTAGAAGTCCCCTTAAACCATGGTTCCCAAACCCCTGCCCTTGCTTCGCTGACCTTTGAAGTATTCAGTTTATCCGGGAAACTTCTTTGCTTTTGGTCCAGTCCAGTTGAGCTGACCTTCCATGTATTGAGTGTTGTCCTTCCCTTCACCTAAAGCAGTTCTTATCTGCTAATTAATCAGTAAAAAACCCTCTCCCTCCCACCCTCCCTCCCTCCCCGCCTCGTAAGCACAAAAGTATGTGTTCTTCTCAGTTTATACTATTTCTCAAGATCTTATAATAGTGGTCTTATACAATATTTGTTCTTTTGCCTCTGACTGATTTCAGTCAGCATAATGCCTTCCAGGTTCCTCCATGTTATGAAATGTTTCAGAGATTCGTCACTGTTCTTTATCGATGCGTAGTATTCCATTGTGTGAATATACCACAATTTATTTACCCATTCATCCGTTGATGGACACCTTGGTTGCTTCCAGCTTTTTGCTATCGTAAACAGTGCTGCAATAAACATGGGTGTGCATATATCTGTTTGTGTGAATGCTCTTGTTTCTCTAGGGTATATTCTGAGGAGTGGGATTTCTGGGTTGTATGGTAGTTCTATTTCTAACTGTTTAAGATAACGCCAGATAGATTTCCAAAGTGGTTGTACCATTTTACATTCCCACCAGCAGTGTATAAGAGTTCCAATCTCTCCGCAGCCTCTCCCACATTTATTATTTTGTGTTTTTTGGATTAATGCCAGCCTTGTTGGAGTGAGATGGAATCTCATCGTAGTTTTAATTTGCATTTCTCTAATGGCTAATGATCGAGAGCATTTTCTCATGTATCTGTTAGCTGCCTGAATATCTTCTTCAGTGAAGTGCGTGTTCATATCCTTTGCCCACTTCTTGATTAGGTTGTTTGTCTGTTTGTGGTTGAGTTTTGACAGAATCATGTAGATTTTAGAGATCAGGCGCTGGTCAGAGATGTCATAGCTGAAAATTCTTTCCCAGTCTGTAGGTGGTCTTTTTACTCTTTTGGTGAAGTCTTTAGATGAGCATAGGTGTTTGATTTTTAGGAGCTCCCAGTTATCTGGTTTCTCTTCGTAATTTTTGGTAATGTTTTGTATTCTGTTTATGCCTTGTATTAGGGCTCCTAGGGTTGTCCCTATTTATACTTCCATGATCTTTATCGTTTTAGTCTTTATGTTTAGGTCTTTGATCCACTTGGAGTTAGTTTTTGTGCTTGGTGTGAGGTATGGGTGCTGTTTCATTTTTTTGCAAATGGATATCCAATTATGCCAGCACCATTTGTTAAAAAGACTATCTTTTCCCCAATTAACTGGCACTGGGCCTTTGTCAAATATTAGCTGCTCATATGTGGATGGATTTATATCTGGGTTCTCAATTCTGTTCCACTGGTCTATGTGCCTGTTGTTGTACCAATACCAGGCTGTTTTGACTACTGTGGCTGTATAATAGGTTCTGAAATCAGGTAAAGTGAGGCCTCCTTCTTCTTTTTCAGTAATGCTTTGCTTATCTGAGGCTTTTTTCTCTTCCATATGAAATTGGTGATTTGTTTCTCTATCACCTTAAAAAATGACATTGGAATTTGGATCGGAAGTGCATTGTATGTATAGATGGCTTTTGGTAGAATAGACATTTTTACTATGTTAAGTCTTCCTATCCATGAGCAAGGTATGTTTTTCCACTTAAGTATGTCCTTTTGAATTTCTTGTAGTAGAGCTTTGTAGTTTTCTTTGTATAGGTCTTTTACATCCTTGGTAAGATTTATTCCTAAGTATTTTATCTTCTTGGGGGCTACTGTGAATGGTATTGATTTGGTTATTTCCTCTTCGATGTTCTTTTTGTTGATGTAGAGGAATCCAAGTGATTTTTGTATGTTTATCTTATAACCTGAGACTCGTGCGGCAGCTTTTTAAGATGGCTTTAAGACAGCTTCTGTCCCGGAGGCTTCTGGGATCCGTAGCAGGACTTACTATGGGGTGTCCCCAGCTGTGGCTGCAGCCCCTCACTGCCCCTGGTGGAATGTCACACAGCAATCACAGGTGGATGTTCTGTGCATGTCCCTGGGGCTGGTTTCATCTGGCTGCTTCTGAAAGACAACTTTAAGGAAGTTTCTGGATTATTTTCTGATACCCTGCCTCATTGTTCTGGGGAATGGCTTTGTTTCTGTGCCCTGGCCCATTTCCTGTTATATTGTTACTTGAATTTTTTTATGTGAATGACAGATTTAGGGTCCCTCTGTTCCCTGTCTTAGTATGAGGTCCCCAATCTCTCTGCTCACTTCTCTCTTTTATATCTCAAGAGATTGCCTCAAAACACAATCCAGTTTTGTAGATTGAGCCCTGCCTCACTAACACAACTGCCACCCATCCTCCATCATTAGCATCACAGAGGTGGGATTTATCACAGAAGTGGGATTTACAACATAGAGGAAAATCACACAATACTGGGAATCATGGCCCAGCCAAATTGATACACACATTTTGGGGGGGACATAATTCAATCCATGACAGTGTTATATATAATTTTGTAACTGCAGCAGCAGCCAAAAAGAAAAGGTTGCTGTTGTTTATACTACTTTAAAAAAAAAAAAATGTACAACTAAACATCTCATGGGATTAACTTTCTCAGTTCAGAGTTTTAGGATGATGGTTTCGTAGGTCTATCCAGTCAACTGGTGTAATGTTGACTTTTTAGAATTTTTGTTCTACCTCCTATTTTGCTGAGTAAGTGCGTGGGGTCCTAAAAGCATAAATCGGCCACCCAAGATACAGCAATTGGTCTCTATTTGCCCGGAGCAGCAGAGGAAGAAGGAGACTCAGGAATCAGAGAAGGAAATGGACTGCAGGTCTAAGTCCATTCATGAACTACTAGCTCCTTTGCCAAGAGATCAGAAGAAATGGATGGTGCCGGCACCATTATTGAACATTTTTGATCAATGACCCAATAGAGGGATCCTTATCAAAAGGAGGAGAAATGTAGAAGGGAACTTTAAATTCTATGGAAACCAGACTTACTGGATCTATTGAGAGTGGGGGAAACCCTGAATCTATTGCTGGGTATTAAAGAAAGTTTGCCTTGAGCATTGCTCTCTTTTAAAGAATTATCTCTATGAGATCAAATTGACAACAGTTATTCTAAAGCACAGTTGAGAATTTTAAGGTGCAGAGTCTAAGTTAATGGTGATGAAACAATATGGGTAGTTGTTGTTTGGTGCTGTCAATTCAGTTTTGACTCAGCAACCTTATGTACGGCAGAATGAAACACTGCCCGGTCCTGCGCCATCCTCATGATCATTGTTACGCTCGAGCCCATCATTGCAGCCACTGTGTCAATCCTTCTATCCATCTTGTTGAGGGTCTTCCTCTTTTTCACTGACCCTCTACTCTACCGAGCATGATGTCCTTCTCTAGGGACTGGTCCTTCCTGGTAAATGTCCAAAGTATGTGAGACAGTCTTGCCATCCATGCTTCTAAGGAGCATTCTGGCTGTACTTCTTCCAAGAAGTGCATATGGGTAGAGACAGCCAGAATGCTGACACAAGGCGAAGTATGTAAGCAATGTCATTGAAATGTACATGTAGAAATTATTGAATGGCTATATGCTTTGTTGTACATATTTCTACCAAAAATCAATTTTTTAAAAAATGATACAAAGTTTAAAGATGTTAACTTGGAGAGCAAGATTTTGAATTTGGATATTTTGAAAGCTATTCTTTAAAGCAACCAGGAGTGTGGTTACAAAGCTCGTTAATGATAGCTTAACACCAAACCTTTAATATTTAACATGTAAGTAACATTATTAAAGTAATTTTCTTTGTATAGTCCTCAATCCGAAAGTATGACTTCATCCCAGGACTATTTACATCGTATTTGGGCAGTACTCCTGAACTTCCTTCTTCCAAGATAACACAGTATCTTTAACACACAGCTCAGTGATTACCTGGCTCACTAGATCAGGAGGACAGCGCCCTGGGGTTCATTACTTGCATATTTTCTTAGTCATGTTACTGTGGCATGATGTTCTTATTTAAACAGCCCTTCCCTTCCATAAAATCATGCCTCAGGGTTAGTTTCCCAGAAAAACTCATATTGCATGTGCAAAAAGTATCTTAAGAGGAGAAATAAGCTCACTTTTGTTCCTTCTGGATGCACATTCCATTTGGAAATGATCTGTTAATTTCTGTCCTTTTAACTTCGGGTTTGGCCCATACTTCAAGTGCTGAGCACTGGTCCTAGGTTTTATGTCTTGATTTCTACTGTGATTGCCAAAGGCCTTTCTTGACCTCAGTCTTCTTATTTGTAAAGTGTTTGATGTAATTCCTTGTCTAGGTACAATGATAGAATTCTTCAGAATGGTGTCTTATTTGAAGACAAGAAATTCCTCGTATTTAGCTAGAACATGAACAATAGGAAACTTCAAATGGCCACATATTTTACTTAGTATTCTGTAAGACACCTTAAGTAGAAGCATGCCAATAAAATGAATCTGTCGTTGTTGGATGCCATGGAGTCGATTTTTAACTTATAGCAAGCTCACGTGACAGAGTACAACTGTCCCATAGGGTTTTCTAGGCTGTCATCTTTATGGGAGCAGATCGCCAGGTCTTTCTTCCATGGAACTGCTGGGTGGGTTTGAACTGCTAACCTTTTGGTTAGCAGGTGCAAGCTTAACCATGGAGCCACCTATGCTCCTAAAATGAAACTAGTAAATCTAACCAAGAATAAAAGAAACATACAAATATGTAAAATTAGAAATAAGAAAGAAGTTAGAACCGTAGATGTGTAGAAGCAAATCTTCATGAGATTATGCTGTATATAATTGTCAAAATCGTAATGGCAGACAGAATTTGCCAGGAAAATGTAAATGAGCCAACAGATAGAAAACCTGAGCCGAGCAAACAACACAGAAGAAATTGATAATGCGATCAAAATATTACATCTAAAAAATGTGCCAGGCCTAGATATAAAGGCAAGTACTTTTATATATTCAAGGAATATGTCAGTTGAGTGTAATATAAACTATTGCAGAACACAGAGAAAGATGGACTGCTTCTTAAATTTATTTTATTGAACTAGCATAACCCTTGCAGAAAATCCCATTATAGAAAAAATGTAAATACAAATTTTTATTTGGACAAATACAACTATTAATAGAGATGCAAAATAAAAATATTACAAATTTCATCAAGTACTCTATGAAAAGAACAACATAGAATGATTAAATTTTATTCTCAGAATACAAGCTTGGCTCATCAACAGGGAATTTATCAACAGAATTTATCTCATCAAAAGGTCAATGGAGAAAAACCAGCTGATCATCTAGAAAGATACGTGAAAGGTAGTTGATAAAATTAACATTCATTCAGATCCAAACTCTCAGTAAGCTAAGAACAGGACATACATATCAACGTGATTGTCGTTAGCTGCTGTGTGGTCATCCCCAGCTCATGTTGACCCCCATGCACAGCAGAATGAAACGCTGCCCCATCCTGTGCCATCCCTGTGATTGGTTGCACACTATGAGCTTCTACCTGTCATTCTAGCCAGATACTGTGGATTAATGAAGGGAGTTGTAGTTCTCTCATTGTAGTGAGAAATGACCCAACACTGTCTAACCTCAGGCTGAAGGCAGGTCAGGGGCTCGGCATAGAGTTGTTGTTGTTAGCTGCCATCTACAACTCATGGCGCCCCCACACACAATGGGATTGTTGTGCTACATTGGGTGGGAATCAAACCTGGGTTTCTTGCATGGAAGGCGAGAATTTACCACTGAACCACCACTGCCCCCAACTCAACACCTCTGTCTTAGCCTGTGTTCTCTAGAGAAGCAGAAGCAGTGAAGCATATATGTACATGCTTCACTTCATATATATATACATGTATATATATATGTAGAGAGAGAGGTTTATCTGAAGGAAATAGCTAACGTGGTTGTAGAGGCTGGGAATTCCCAAGTCTGTGGGTCACGTGTCAAGCCGGAGGCTTCTCCTGACTTCAGAGGCTGATGAATCCAAGATTGGCAGGTAAGACGGCAGACTGCTGGCTCCAGTCCCAAGAACTGAAGGTCAGGTGATGAAGAGCCTGATACAGGATCCAAAAGCCAGTGAGGTTTGCCAGATGTTCATATATATTGGATGTAGGCCACACCCCTGAGGAAACTGCTCTTACAACTGATTAGTTGATCACATCAGATCACATTATGGAGGTGATTACATTATATCATAAAATGGAGGATAATTTCATAATGACATAACCTTCAAACTACATCATTACATAACTGCCAAACAACTGAGACTCATGGCCCAGTCATGCTGACATACAACCTTAACTATCACAATCTCTAACACCATAGAGCATTGCTCATAGATGGCTTTAACCAATGCAAGGCTATGAAAGAGAGATTAAAGTGGAGACCAAACTGCCATTATTTGGGATTAATAATTGGTTGAGAGAACAAATATTTTATAATTTTTCATCAAATTTATTACTATACTGTAATACATGATATTTTAGTTTCTGCAAATACTATCCCCCCTACCCCAATTTTACCCATCTTTAAACACAGAAGAGAATCTAGCTTCTTAATTTGTACTTAATTTATTAAGGAAAAGTTTAAATAGATCAGCCTGAGATTGTTGCTATTTTACTTATCAATAGGGACCTTTCTGGGGTGGAGCGAACCTTTGCATTGGCTGTCACAGTGTCACCCTGAGTCCTTCTAGCAAGGCTGGCACCGCTACTTCCATAAAAGGCGTTTTCAAGACCGTTGGAGCTCGCCCTCCCACCCAGGGCGAGCTGGCACCCCTGCCTCTGTGGTTGGATGGGATGCTGTTGTGATCTCTGTCAACATCACCCTTTCGGCACTAACCACAGAATTATGGTTGCAAGTGAGACTTCGGGGTGATAGTTTCACAAGTACATTTTGCACAGAGCCCGAGTTTGCCTGAAGTTGACTCTGAGTGAGCTTCTTACCCTGAGGGAATGTGTTAATTCCTTTAGAGACTATAACCTGTGATGTTGGGAGGACCCCAGCCATGCTCCAGTCCAAGCCTGATGCGTACAAATAAGGTTAAAGCTGTAGTTTTCCAGGCTGGACTAGAGAAGGAACTGCCGTTAGTTGCAATGGCAGAAGCATAGGAAATTTAATACACGGAGAGACTTGTGAGAGCAACAACAATTTGATTGAAAAATATAATCATATCTGTAAGTTAACCATGAGCACATCCATCAAGCAACTTAGGAATGATTTCCGAACCACTAACAGTTTTCCTTTTGTGGTGCTCACAAGTCTTTCCTTCCAACATTCCTTTTAATAAATGCACATCTATGATATTCTAGAAAAAAAAAATGGCTTAACATTTCTTAGGATTAAAGAAGCATGTAGAATATTCTTGTTTCAGTGACCCATAATAGAACAATACTATCAAATTTAGAAAATGAATTAGAGAAAGAGAGGACAAAGCCTTGAAATAAAATTTAAAATTTCATGAAACATCTCCACGGCAATTTGTATCTGCACTTTTTTACGGCAGTTTGCCATACGCTACTGAAAATAACCTGTGATACTATGAAGGAATAACAAAAATAAAAAGATCTGTGGGGAAAATGTTGCTATTCCTGGAAAAGTAAAAGAGAGCTTAAAAAAAAAAAAAATTTAACATAGTACTTCATCGGTATGGTGCTATCGCCACCTGCTGTTATAACTATAAATTGTAGCTATCCAGTAGCTCTGACCTATAGGGTCGCTATGAGTCAGAATCAATTCCATGGCAGTGGGTTTTTTAGTGGGTATCCAGTAGCTGATCTGAATAATGTTCCTTATTCTTTTCAAACTTGCCCTCTCATGGTGGGACCAGGTGTTTTATTTTGGTTTTACTATTTCTTCTTTTTGGTTGGGTTAGAACTTACTATGTCTAAGAATTACTATGCTAAAAGCTTTTCATTTAATTTTCATAGCAACCCTGCCAAGTAGGTAATAGTTTTATCCTCATGATATAGATGGACAGAATTGACCTTGAGAGTAACAAAATAACTTACCCAAGGTCACATAGATAGTGAGAGGCAGAGCCAGGGTTGGAACTAGAGCTATCTGATCAGAATCTAGCTTGATGACCACTATTCTACCTTCCTATGCTGTATTGCTTTATATTGGGATCTCCCTTTTTGGAGATTTTTCAGAAAATATGTTTCCATCATTTTAGCCTCAGTTTACTGACTTTACAAGGATTCATATACTAACAGGAAACCTTATTATCCTGAAAAAGAGGATTTTCAGGTGTTTTTGGTGGTCTTTCACATTTAAATAAAAGTTGCTTATCAAGCTTTGGGTCTTTGATGTGCATTTGTGAAAATTTGCATGGCTGACAGTAACAACTTTTACTTGAATATTCTTAGAGTATCACAGCTTAGAAACAGGGAGATGCATCAGCTTTCCCTGAAAGACACCCCCTTAGACTGAAGATTCTACATTATGGTATTCTACCTGAGGGACAAAAATGGCTTATTGCAGAACCATAATAAATATATATGCACCCAATGACTGAGCCCCAAAATACATAAAACAAACTAACAACATTGAAAAGAGACATAGACAGTTCCACAATAATGGTAGGAGACTTTAACATACCACTCTTGATGAAGAACAGAACAACTAGAAAAACTCAACAAAGATGCAGAAGACATAAATACCACAGTCAACCAACCTGACCTCTTAGACATATACAGAACACTTCACCCAACAGCAGCAAAGTACACATTCTTTTCCAAAGCACATGGATCATCCTCTAGAACAGACCACATCTTAGGCCACAAAGCAAGCCTCAATAAATACAAAAACATCAAAATAATACAAAGCTTCTGATCACAATGCTATAAAATTAGGAATCAGTAAAAGGAAGAACAAGGGAAAGCAATGCATGAAAACTGAATAATGCCTTGCTTTTAAAAATCACTGGGTAATAGAATAAATCAAAGATAAAAAAATTCCTAGAATTAAATGAGAATGAAAACACAACATACCAAAACCTTTGAGACACAGCAAAAGCTGTGCTTGGAGCTCAATTTATAGCAATAAATGCACACATCAAAAAAGAAGGGCCAAAATCAATACCTTAACCCTACAACTTGAACAATAGAAAAAGAACAGCAAAAAGAAGCCCACAGCCACCAAAAGAAAGGAAACAGTAAACATTAGAGCAGGAATAAATGAAACAGAGAAACAACAGAAAGAATCAACAAGGCTAGAGTTTGGTTCTTTGAAAGGATCGATAAAATCGACAAACCACTGGCCAAACTGACAGAAGAAGGAGAAGATGCAAATAATCCAAACAAGAAATGAGATGGGTGACATTACAACAGAAGCAACTGAAATAAACAGGATCATAAGAACACTATGAAAAACTGTACTCTAATAAATTTGAAAACCTAGAGGAAATGGATGTATTTCTAGAAACATACTACCCACCTAAACTGAAGTAGAAAATCTGAACAGATCTGTAACAAAAGAAGAAATTAAAGAGATCATAACCTCCCCCCCACCACAAAAAAAGCCCTAGTCCAGATGGTTTCACTGGAGAGTTCTGCCAAACATTCAGAGAAAAACTGACACCCATTCCTGATTAAAAACTCTCACCAAAATAGGAATAGAAGGGAAATTCCTCAACATAATTGAGGGCATATATACAAGGAAACCCTAGTGGTATAGTGGTTAAGAGCTGCAACTGCCAGCCAAAATGTCAGCCGTCCAAATCCACCAGGCGCTCCTTGGAAACCCTATGGGGCAGTTGTACTCTGTCCTTTAGGGTCGCTATGAGTTGGAATCGACTGGATGGCAACGGGTTTTTTTTTTTTTTGGATAAAAAACCAATAGATCAGGTATTGGTGAAAGGCGAGGCTGTGGGTGATTGCATGTTTGATACCTTTCTAAAATTATCAGAATGAGGAGTATAAGAAAGCTGGCTAGTTAGTCCTACTTTCACCAGACAAAGTAGTGAAAGAAAGAGATGAGCTCAGGGTTTCGGAGTCACAGCTCATGTGCTGCATAAAAGACCTAAAACTTGCCATTGTGCCAACTTTCTTGTAGGAACAGAGCAGATATTGCTGAAAACCAAACCCAGAATCTTATCATAAGAGTGCCTGAATTACAATGCCAATTGAATTTCCAATGTCGAAGGTGTTTGAAGGTAAAGTAAGGGCATTGATTGGGAAGAAATGGGATCCTGAAACTTGGGATGGGGACATATGGGCAGGTGATCAGGAAGATGGGGACACTGAGCACTTAAATTCTGTTGCATTACTCCTGCCAACAGAACCAGCCGTCTGACTCCCATCTGAAGAGATTATTCCATCTTTATCAGCAAAGCACCTTCCCCAATAAAACCATTAGCTCCTCCACCCCCATCTGATGAGATTAGCCCAACTGGGTCTGAAGAGCCTTTGTCTGAGATATCTCCTGGGGCAGCATCTGAGTCATTGCATGGGGCATCACTTAAGGCAGATACCTTAAAAAAAACATTGCTAAATGTTCTCAGAACACATCTCCATCACCCATTTTTGCTTCTAGTCCTATAACTAGACTTAAGTTCTAGCAAGCCTCAAAAGGGGAAACACAAAGTGTGACACAGGAGGAGGCACACTACACTCCAAAAGAACTGCTTGAATTTTCTAATATATACAAACAGAAGCCTGGAGAATCATGTGTGGGAAAGGCTATTAAGGGTATGGGATAATAGTGCAAGGAACATTAAGTTGGATCAGTTTGAGTTTATTGTTATGGGCCCGCTAAGCACATATCCTTCATTCAATGTTTCAGCTGAAGAGGTTAGGAAAGGATCTAATAGTTTATTTGATTGGTTCACTGAAACAAGGGTTACGTGCTGGCCTACACTAAACCAAGCTGAACTTCCAGACCTGTCTCGGTATATTGTAGAAGAAGGTATCCAAAGGCTTAGGCAAGTTGGCATATTAGAGTGGATTTGTCAGGTTAGATCCACAAACCCACACATGGAGTGCCCAGAGGACATACCTTTTACCACAATGGTGAGGAACAAATTTTTGAAGTGAGCCCCAGCATCCTTGAAGACTGTTGTGATTGCTATTTTGTGTAAGTCGGATTTGACAGTGGGAACTGCCCAAACTGAATGAAGACATCTAATTACAATGGGGCTGATTGGACGCCGTGGTGGTAGGGACCAAGTGGGGACACTCAACCGACAAAGACAAGGTGGATGTGGTTATCTTAATGGACAGTGGAGTCAAAGCAATAATCAGAATAGTCTGACCCATCTGGACTTAAGGCATTGGTTACTTAGTCATGGTGTCCCTAGGATTAAAATAGATTGGAAATGTATTAAATATTTACTTGATCTGTACAAGCAGAAGAATTCTAGCTCAGGTGAACAGGAGTCTAACTCAAATCACTAGAATAGAGATTCATGGCCCCTCAATCAATTCCCAGACTTGAATGAATTTACAGACCCATAATCCCTTGAATGAAGAAGAGGCTGAGTCCCCTTAAGGAAGGATGCCACTACACTGCCCAAAACTTATACTGTTAATCTTTCTCCCAGTCTTCCCCAAAGAGATCTATGGCCTTTTATGAGAACAATTGCTCGTAGGGGTAAAGGAAATAATCAGATTTTTTGAGGATTACTGGATACTGGCTCTGAACAGACACTAATGCCAAGAGACCCAAAACGTCACCGTGATCCACCAGTCAGAATGGAGGCATATGCAGGTCAGGTTATTAATGGAGTCTTAGTTCATGTCCATCTCACAGAAGGTCCAGTGGGTCTCCAAATCCTGTAGTCATTTCCCCATTTCCAGTGGATTATCAAAAACTTAACCAGGTGGTGACTCCAATTGTAGCTGCTGTTCCAGATGTGGTTTCATTGCTTAAACAAATCAATACATCTCCTGGTACCTGGTATGCAGCTATTAATCTGGCTAATGCCTTCTTCTTGATTCCAGTTTCAAAGGAACACCAGGAGCAGTTTGCCTTCAGTTGGTAAAGCCAGCAATACACCTTCCTTGTCAGTCTTAGTTATCCAGTGCTGCTATAACAGAAATACCACAAGTGGATGGCTTTAACAAGGAGAAATTTATTCTCTCACAGTTTAGGAGGTTAGAAGTCGGAATACAGGGTGGCAGCCCCAGGTGAAGGCTTTCTTCCTCTGTCAGCTCTTGGGAAAGGTCCTTGTCATCCATCTTCCCCTGGTCAAGTAGTTTCTTGGTGCAGGGACCTCTGGTCCAAAGGACACGGTAGGCTCTTGGTGCTTCATTCTCGGTGGTATGAGGTCCCCAGGTGTCTCTGCTTGCTTCTCTCTTTTGTATGTCAAAAGAGGTTCACCTAAGACACGATTTAATCCTGTAGATTGAGTCTTGCATCATTAACATAACTGCCTCTAATCCTGCCTCATTAACATCACAGAGGTAGGATCCACGACACATAGGAAAATCACATCAGATGACAAAATGGTGGACAATCATACAATACTGGAAATCATGGCCTAGCCAAACTGACACATATTTTGGGGGGACACAACTTGATCCATAACACTGTCCTACCTCAGAGGTATATCAACTCCCCAGCACTATGTCATAATTTAGTTTGCAAGGAACTTGATTACTTTTTCCTTCCACAAGACATCACACTGGTCCGTTACATTGATGACATTATGCTGATTGGATCTAGTAAGGAAGAAGTATTGGTGACCCTGGACTTATTGTTAAAACATTTTTGTGCAAGAGGATGGGAAATTAATCCCACAAAAATTTGGGCACCTTCCACCTCAGTGAATTTCTAGGGGTCCTATGGTGTGGGGCATGCCAAGATATTCCTTCTAAAGTGAAGGATAAGTTATTGCATTTGGCTGCTCCCACAACTAAAAGGAATGCACAATGCCTAGTAGGCCTTTTTGGGTTTTAGAGGCAACATATTCCTCATTTAGGTGTGCTTACTCTTGCATATTTATCAAGTAACTCAAAAACTCAAAAGTTTTCAGTGGGATCCATACAAAAGAAGGCTCTGCAAGAGGTTCAGGCTGCTGTGCAAGCTGGTCTGCCTCTTGGACCATGTGATCTGGCTAGCCAGTGGTGCTTGGTGTCAGTGGCAGATAGAGATGCCATTTGGAGTTCTGGCAGGCTTCTATTGGTGAATCACAGCACAGACCCTTAGGATTTTGGAGCAAAGCCCTGATATCCTCTGCAGATAACTACTCTTCTTTTGAGAAACAGCTTTTAGCTTGTTACTGGGCTTTAGTAGAAACTGAATGCTTAACCATGGGACACAAAGTCAGCATGTGGCCTGAGCTGTCCATCATGAACTGGGTGTTGTCTATCCCACAGAATCATAAAGTTGGACATGCACGGTAGCACTCCATCATTAAATGAAAGTGGTATATATGAGATTGGACCTGAGCAGAACCTGAAAAAACAAGTAAGTTGCATGAGAAAGTGGCCCAAATGCCTGTGGTCTCCACTCCTGTCACATTGCCTTCCATCTCCCAGTCTGCACCTATGGCCTCAGGGGAAGTTCTTTATGATCAGTTGACAGAGGAAGAGAATATTCCTGGTTTACAGATGGTTCTGCACAATATGCAGGCACCACTAGAAAATGGACAGCAACAGTACTACAGCTTGGACCTCTCTGAAGGACAGTGGTGAAGGGAAATCCTCCCAATGGGCAGAACTTCGAGCAGTGCATCTGGTTCACTTCACTTGGAAGGAGAAATGGCCACAGGTGTGATTGTATACTGATATATGGGCTGTGGCCAATGGTTTGGCAGGATGGTCAGGGATCATCCTGCAGGATGGAAGGAACATGATTGGAGAACTGGAGTCAAGGAGGTATGGGGAAGAGGTATGTGGTTAGACCTCTTTGAATGGGCCAAAGAAAAGAAGACATCTGTGTCTCATGTGAATTCTCACCAATGGTTAATTTGGCAGAGGAGGATTTTAACAATTGAGTGGTTAGGATAATGCGTTCTCTGGAATCTAGCCATCTTCTTTCCCCAGCCACTCCCGTTATTGCTCATGAACAAAGTGGCCATAGTGGAAGGGAAATATGCATGGGCTCAACATCATGGACTTATACTCTGACTTGGCTGTAGCCACTGCTGAGTGCCCAATCTGCCAGCAGCAGAGACTGACACTGAATCCCTGATATGGAACACTTCTTCAAGGCTATCAGCCAGCAACCTGGTGACATGTTGATTATATTGGTCTACTTCCATTATGTAAAAGGCAGCGTCTTGTTCTTACTGGAATAGATCCTGTGGATACGAATATGCCTTCCCTGCACATGATGCTCTGCCAAAACTACCATGCATGGACTTACCGGATGCCTTATGCATTGTCATGGTATCCCACACAGCATCACTTCAGATCAAGGGAATAACTTCACAGCAAATGATGTGTGACAATAGGCTCATGCTCATGGAATTCACTGGTCTTACATGTTCCCTATCATCCTGAAGTAGCTGGCTTGATAGAATGATGGAATGGCCTTCTAAAGACATGATTAGGTGGTAATTCTTTACAAGGTTGGGGCAATGTCCTCCAGGAGGCTGTATATGCTCTAAACAAGCATCCAGTACAATATATAGTGCTGTGTCTTCCATAGCCAGAAATTAAGGGGTGCAAATGTACGTGGCATGACTCACTATTACCCTAGTGATCCACTTGAAAATTTTTACCTCCTGTCCCCAAGACCCTATGCTCTGCGGGTCCAGAGGTCTTAGTTCCAAAGGGTGGAATGCTTCCAGCAGGAGACACACCATGATTTCATTGACCCGAAAGTTAAGAAATTCACTTGGCCGCTTTGGGCTCCTCATGCCTCTGGATCAACAGGCAAAGAAGGAAGTTACTGTATTGGCTAGTGTAATTGATCCTAATTATTCAGGTGAAATCTGATTGATATTACATACTGCAGGTAAAGAAGACTGTGTGGAATACAGGAGATTCCTTTGGATGTCTCTTAGTAGTGACATGCCCTGTGATTAAAGTCAATGGAAAACTATAGCAACCCAATTCTGACTTGACTACTTTGGAAATGAAGGTTGGGGTCACCCGACCAGGCAAAGAACCACGACCAGCTGAGGTGCTTGCTGAGGGCAAAGAGAATACAGAATGGGTGGTGGAAGGAGGTAGTTCTAAATACTAGTAATGACCATGTAACCAGTTGCAAAAACGAGGACTATAATTGTTATGACTATTTCTTCCTTGTATGTGTGCATAGAATATTTTTGTTTCCCTTAAGAAAAGGTTTACACACAAAAAGAAACAATCTTTGATGATTACGAGGGAGGGGATAGCTGGGGATGGAAAAGCACTAACTAGCAATAGATAAGTGGTAACTTTGGCAAAGGGTTAAACAGTACACAATACTGGGGAAGCCAGCACAACTTGTCCAAGGCAAGGTCATAGAAGCTCCATAGACACATCCAAACTCCCTGAGGGACCAAATTATTGGGCTGAGGGCTGTGGGGACTGTGGTCTGGTGGAACATGTAGCTCAACTGGCATAACATAGTTTATAAAGAAAATGTTCTATATTCTACTTTGGTGAGCAGTGCCTGAGGTCTTAAAATCTTGTGAGTGGCCATGTAAGATACTCCACTGGTCCCACCCTGTCTGGAGCAAGGAAGAATGAAGAAAACCAAAGACACAGGGAAAGATTAGTCCAAAGGACTAATAATGGACCACAACTATCACAGCCTTCACCATACTGAGTCCAGTACAACTAGATGGTGCCTGTCTACCACCGCTGACTGCTCTGACAGGGATCACAATAGAGGTTCCTGGATAGAACTGGAGAAAAATGTAGAACAAAATTCTAACTCACAAAAAAGACCAGACTTACTGGCCTGACAGAGACTGGAGAAACCCCGAGAGTATGGCTCCCGGACACCCTTTTAGCTTAGTAATGAGGTTCACCCTTCAGTCAAAGAGTAGACAGGCCCATAAAACAAATGAGATTAAAGGGGCACACCAGCCCAGGGACAATGACAAGAAGGCAGGACAGGACAGGGAAGCTGGTAATAGGGAACCCAAGGTTGCAAAGTGAGAGTGTTGACATGTTGTGGGGTTGGTAACCAATGTCACAAAACAATAAGTGTACTAATCGTTTATTGAGAAGCTAGTTTGCTCTGTAAACCTTCATCTGAAATACAATAATAATAATAAAAAAGACTGGTTGTAAACAAAACAGAACAAATCATTTAAGAAGAAGTTCAGCATGTAAAAATTTTTTTTGATTTCTTCACTTATAAAATATAATATATAAACAGGGCTGATGTGTTTTTGGTCGTAAGCATGTTAGTTTTATCATGTTAGGTGCAAGTATTACTTTGTAATTGTCTTTACTCATAGATTGTATACGGTTTAAGGAGATGTGTACAGGTACCAAGTTGGCAAGGGATGAGTTGTGATGGTTAAGGTTGTGTGTCAACTTGGCTGGGCATGATTCTCAGTGGTTTGGCAGTTATGTAATGATGTAGTTTGGCAGTTTCATAATGATGTAATTATCCTCTATTTTGTGATATAATCACTTCCATAACGTGATCTGATGTAATCAGTCAATAAGTTGTAAGGGGAGTTTCCTTGGGAGCGTGGCCTGCATCCAGTGTATACGGACATTCTGTCAAGGCTTGCTGGCTTTTGGTTGCTCTGGGTCCTGCATTTGCGTTGTCATCATCTGACCACTGCTTCTTGGGACTTGAGCCAGTGGCCTGCTGTACTGCCTGCAGATCTTGGGATTCATCGACCTGTGCAGCCTGTGAGCCAGCAGCCTCCCATCTTACTTGCTGATCTTGGATTCGTCAGCCTCTGCAGCTATGTGAGTCAGGAGAAGTCTTGAGCCTGATGCCTGACCCACAGACTTGGGACTTGCCAACCTCTACTACCACAGGAGCCATTTCCTTGACATAAATCTCTCTCTCTCTCTCTCTCTATATGTGTGTGTTTCACTGGTTTTGCTGCTCTAGAGAATCCAGCCTAAAACATTAGCCATTAGAGAGATGCAAATCAAAACTACAATGAGACACTATCTCACCCCTGCAAGAATTGCATTAATCAGAAAAATTTTAAAAAGCAAATGCTGGTGGGGTTGTGGGGAGATTGGAACTTTCATACACTACTGGTGGGAATGTAAAATGTTATAACTGCTGTGTAAAATGGTATGTTGCTTCCTTAAAAAGCTAGAAATAGATATACCATATGATCCAGCAATCCCACTCCTAGGCACATATCCTAGAGCAATAAGAGCTGTCATACAAATAGACATATGCATACCCATGTTCATTGCAACATTATTTACATAGCAAAAATGGCTTGTTGGTCCTTATTTTGTATGTATAAAACACAAAAACCAAACCCACTGCTGTCGAGTCGATTCCAACTCATAGCGACCCTATAGGACTGAGTAGGACTGCCCCATAGAGTTTCCAAGGAGCACCTGGCGGATTTGAACTGCCGACGTCTTGGTTAGCAGCCATAGCACTTAACCACTACGTCACCAGGGTATGTATAATTTGTCATAAAACCTGTATTGGTTATTGTATGCAGATGCTAAGAATCCCTAGCACTATGTTCTAGTGAATCCCAGGGTTTGTGACTAAATGTAATAGTATTTTGTGTCCAAGGCATGAAAACACAAGATAGATGCAGAATGAAGCAACTGGAAACCTATAGCAGTAGCTGGACTCTAGTAGGGCAGAGTGGAGAAAGGAAGGAAGACATAGGCAGGTAGCATATCCAAGTGGATTGAAGTAGTAGAATCAAGAAATTGTATGCAGGCACCAGTTACTGGAAGAGCAGAGGAGGGAAGTCCCATCCTAGTATGTACCTCTGAGCAGTACAAACAGCTGAAGCAAGCAGGAGTCTAGGCCAATAGAGGCAAGAGGTTGAGGAGGCCATGACAGTGTGTGTTTCTTAGCAGAACATCTCTGAAAGCAAAAAGTCAACACCAGATACTATTAGGGTCCAACGTGTTCAACAGAATAAAGATTTACCAAAGTCTCTTTGATGAGAGAAGTATCATGCTAGGCATGTGCTGTAAGCATCCAATAATCTGCCTCGTATCATCTCCTTTTCTTCTCCTCTCCTCCACAGTTTGGGTTTAGCAGCGCTTAATTCAGTCCAGATGTAAATAGTTGAAAACCTTACTTGCTAAATTCCAATCTGATTAAGCTGATGTGCCCAAGAGCTACAGCTTAGTTACATAGTCATGGCTTAGATTGGCATCTTGAAGCAGTGGAACTGAATCCAGGGCCAGGATCCTGTTGTTGCCTGGAGCACCCAGCGTGGTTTTACCTGTAGAATTCTTACTTTAGAAAAAAAATTGTGGCAAATATATAGATGACAAGACATTTGCTGTTTCAACAATCTACACGTGTGCAGTTCAGTGCATTATGTTTATCATGTTCAACCATTACCTTTAACCATTCCTGAATTTTCCATCACCCGTAACAGACGCTCAGGGTTTCCTAAGTGTCATGTCTTCCTTCCCCCTCTTCAGTCTGCCCCTAGTAACCACTAATAAACTTTGATCTGTATGCACTTGCCTATTCTAGATGAATTTTTTACTCTTTAGAAGCCAAAGCCAACACAGTGACTAGAGATCTAGCAGTGTAGGGAATGTTGATGGAAACTGAATCAGAAAAAATGGCCAGTAGCCAATGAAATGTCCCAGGAAGCAGAATACATGGGCAAATTCTTGGCTTACATTGCCTGCCATTGCACATCTCACTTAGAGAAAATAGTTTAGCTTTCAGCGTATCTTTTTTGGTTTATAGAAGGGACATCTTGGAGCAAAAGGCTAGATATTTTCTTCAATGACCCAACCATGTCATGGAGCTCAGATCTTCAGTGCCATTTGATGTCCTTGTGTATCACCCAGAGATTCTGTGGGCATCATCATCATCTCCTTCCAACATGGGGACATGTGTTCTATGTCAATGTCCAAGAAGGGAGGCATGTGGGAGAGAAGGAAAGAGCATAGATTCTGACCCCTGAACTCTGAGGGTTTTAATTTTAGTGCTAATACTACCATCTTTTAACTTGGGTAAATCATTTAAATTCTTTAAACTTCAGCTTTCTCATTTGTACAACGAGGATGATAATATAAATTTCGCAAGTTTTTTGTGAGGATTTAATGAGAAAAATTGTAAAAAAAATTAAAGTGTTACATAAATATTGACTACATTAGTTTTAATGAATATCATTGAATAGGATTTCCACTAAAAAAAAAACAAAAAACCCAGTGCCGTCGATGAATACAGAAATGGTTACTTGAAATTTATCAGCTAATGAAAACATTTGTGAATTGTGTCAAAGACAGCTAGGTGTTCCTGACTGTCCATTCTCTCGTCCTTCCTTAAAAATGTTGTTGTTGTCGTGTGCATGGAGTTGATTCTGACTCATGGTAGAACTGCCCCAGAGGGTTTTCTTGGCTGTAATGTTTATGGAACTTGACCACCACACTCTTCTCCTGAGGAGTTGCTAGGTGGGTTGGAACCACCAGCCTTTCAGTTAGCAGCCAAGCACTTAACAAGTTAGTGCCACCAGGGCTCATTTTCCTTAAAAATAGAATCTAATTTTTAACTGGACACATAATGCATTGCTGCTGAGTTGATTCCAACTCCTAGCAACCCTATAGGACAGAGTAGAGCTGCTTCATAGTGTTCCAAGGAGTGGCTGGTGGATTTGAACTGCTGACATTTTGGTTAGCAGCCAAGCTCTTAACCACTGTGCCACTAAGGCTCCAGCTGGACACATAGCTATGTGGAATAAAGACTACAATTTCCCAACCTCCGTGGTGACTACCGTGGTTAGGTGCTGAGCTCTGGCCAATTGAAATTGTATGAGTCGAGGTCCAGTGTTTAAAACCACTGTATAAATATTTTTTTAAACAACAACAACAACAAAAAAAAAAAACCAAACAACAAAAAACAAAGCAGACAACTAGCCCCTTTCAAAATCAGTGGAAGATCTGGAGAAGTGAGTAGCAGGAGGTTGCTGTTTGAGCTACTGAGTTCCGGAACTCTTTGTTATTGCTTTAATCCGTCTTGGAGTACACAGTGAAAGCCAAGGAATGACCTCGGGTCCCTGATGATTACGGAATTATCAAATCAAACCCCTGGGTTGTTAACTTCTAGGCATGCTTTATATGCAAAAGAAATAAAGTTCTACCTTATTTATGCCACTGTTGCCTTGAATTTCCATCACCCAGAACAGAACCAAATTTTAACTGCTGCGGGCTGATGATCATCATGATTATTACTCACACGGTATTTTTACATATACTACTTCGTAAAAATCCATACCACACATTATCTTAGCCTACCGTTATTGTTAGTTGCTGTCGAGTCGATTCTGAATTATGACAACCCCATGTGTTACAGAATAGAACTGCTCAATAGAGTTCTTGGGGTAATTTTAATGGAAGCAGATCACCAGGCCTTTTCTTCTGTGATTTAAACTGCCACCTTTAGCTTAGCATTCAAGCACAAGCCATTTGGACCACCCAGGGACCTTATCTAAAGGAGCCCTGCTGGCACAATGGTTAAGCTCTCGGCTGCTAACCAAAGATCTGTGATATGAACCCACCAGTGGCTCTGCAGGAGAAAAGACAGCTGTTCCCGTAAAGATCCCGAAAAAACAAACCAAACCTGTTGCTGTCAAGTCGGTTCTGACTCATAGCAACCCTATGGGACAGAGGAGAATGGCCCCATATGGTTTCCAAGGAGAGGTTGGTGGATTCGAACTACTGACCTTTTGGTTAGCAGCTGAGCTCTTAACACTACGCCACCTAGGAAACTCTATGGGACCGTTCTACTCTATCATATAGGGTCACTGTGAGTTGGAATCGACTCAACAGTACACAGCAACAACAACAGGGACCTTATCTATGCCTAGCACATCCTAAAACATGTTGTTGTTGTAGTTATGTGCCATTGAGTTGGTTCGGACTCATAGCGACCCTATGTACAACAGAAGGAAACACTCCCTGATCCTGTGTCATCTTCACAATCGTTATGCTTGAGCCCATTGTTGCAGCCACTGTGTCAACCCATCTCCTTGAGGGTCTCCCTCTTTTTTCTGACCCTCTACCAAGCATGATGTTCTTCTCCAGGGACTGATCCCTCCTGATAACATGTTCAAAGTATGTGGGACGTAGCCTCACCATCCTTGCTTCTAAGGAGTATTCTGGTTGTACTTCTTCCAAGACAGATTTGTTTGTCCTTTTGGAAGTCCATGATATATTCAATATTCTTCTCCAGTGTCACCATTCAAAGGCATTAATTCTTCTTCAGCATTCCTTATTCATCGTTCAGCTTTCACATGCATATGAAGCGATTGAAAACACCATGGCTTGGGTCAGGCACCTTAGTCTTCAAAGTGACATCTTTGCTTTTAAACACTTTAAAGAGGTCTTTTGCCGCAAATTTGGCCAATGTAATGCCTTTTTTGATTTCTTGACTGCTGCTTCCATGGACATTGACTGTGGATCCGAGTAAAATGAAATCTTTGATGACTTCAATCTTTTCTCTGTTTATCATGATGTTGCTTATTGGTCCAGTTGTGAAGATTTTTGTTTTCTTTATGTAGAGGTGTAATCTGTACTGAAGGCTGTAGCCTTTGATCTTCATCAATGAGTGCTTCAAGTCTTCTTCACTTTCAACAAGCAGGGTTGTGTCATCCGCTTAAAGGCAGGTTGTTAATGAGGCTTTCTCCAATCCTGTTGCTCCGTTCTTCTTCATATAGTCCAGCTTCTCAGATTACTTGCTCAGAGTACAGATTAAATAGGTATGGTGAAAGGAAACAACCATGACGCACTCCTTTCCTGACTTTAAACCATGCAGTATCCCCTTGTTCTGTTCAAACAACTGCCTCTTGATCCATGTACAGGTTCCTATGAGCACAATTAAGTGTTCTGAAATTCCCATTCCTTGAAATGTTACCCTTAATTTGTTATGATCTACACAGTTGAATGCCTTTGCATAGTCAATAAAACACAGGTAAATGTCTTTCTGGTATTCTCTGCTTTCAGCCAGGATCCATCTGACATCAGCAATGATATCCCTTGTTCTATGTCCTCTTCTGTATCTGGCTTGAATTTCTGGCAGTTCTCTGCTAGAACACAGAAGTGTTCTAACGTTGATATGGCAGAGGCTGTTGATCTAACTAAGTAACTGCAACCACCTGAGTATTTAAACAAAGAGTTGCCAGTGCAAGGGACTGGTTACCCGTATGGAAGGGCCAAGCAGAGGACAGTGAGTTAACCTATCAACAGCAGGCAACTGCTACCACTGATAGAGACTGAAAGGTAAGCGGTGGTACAGATTGTATTACTGTTTCCAGCTTACTCCCCTCCAGGTAGGAAGATTATGCATCCTGGCTCACTAATATGTGGCTTGGCCATGAGGTTTGCTTTGGCCAATAAAATGTGAGCAGAAGTGATATACATTATTCCAAATTGAATCATATGATACATGGATAAGACAACCGGTATCCACAAATGTTTATTAAGGGAGGAAGCACTGGGCTTGAAATCAGGAGATCTACATTCAGTTTGTTGTACTGTGGTGGCTTGAGTGTTGCTATGATGCTGAAAGCTATGCCACCAGGCACGTCAAATACCAGCGGTGCTACCCACGTTGGACAGGTTTCGGTAAAATTTCTAGACTACAAAAGACTAGGAAGAAAAGCCTGGTGATCTACTTTTAAAAAATAGCCAAAGAAAACTCTATGAATCATGATAGAATATTATGCCATAAAGCGCTGGAAGATGAGCCCGCTAGGTTGGAAGTCACTTAAAATACACAGCAGCCACAACGAACTCAAGCATACTGTCTTAGTTATCTAGTGCTGCTATAACAGAAATACCACTAGTGGATGGCTTTAACAAACAGAAATTTATTGTTTCACAGTCTAAGAGGCTAGAAGTCTGAATTCAGGACACCAGCTCCAGGGGAAGGCTTTCTTTTTTTGTTGGTTCTAGGAGAAGGTTCTTGTCATCATTCTTCCCGTGGCCTAGAAGCTTCTCATCACATGCATCCCAGGCCCAAAGGACGTGCTCTGCTCCTGGTGCCACTTTCTTGGTAGTATGAAGTCTCTCTGTCTCTCTGCTCGCTTCTCTCTTTTATATCTCAAAAAAGATTGATTCAAGATACAACCTAATCCTGTAGTTTGAGTCCTGAATCATTAACATAACTAACTGTAATCCTGCCTCATTAACATCATAGAGGTTAGGATTTACAACACATAGCATAATCACATCAGATCATAAAATTGTGGTCAACCATACAATACTAGGGATCATGGCCTAGCCAGGTTGACACACGTTTTGGGGGGACACAATTCAATCTATAACACATACTGACAATTTTGAAGATGGTGCAGGACCGGGCAATGTTTAGTTCTGTTGTACATATGTTAGCCATGAGCTGGAGTTGACTCTGTGGCAGCTAACCACACATACAATTCCTGACTCTATCACTTACTACCTGACGGGCCTTTAGCTCGTCATTTGGCTTCACTTGATGTCAATTTCTTCATTGGGGGAACAGGCTCATATAATGGATTTATATTGATCTTTCAGGGTTCTTTCATCGTGCTGTAATATACCTTGGATCCACCATACAGTAATCATCCCATAAAAGAGAACTTCTTATCCCTAGGTTGAGCACTTTACTTTCCTGTATTTATTCCTTTGACTAAAAATTACCTTTGTCCTAATATTTATTCACTGTTGTTTTTTTTTTTCCCTTAAGAATGAATGCGTATTTCTTCCATGAACCAAAGCAGTGCAAAGTTTACTCATTCTGGTTTTTAATAGAACAGTTTCATTGGCTGAAAAAAAGAGTATCAGCTTCAAGAATGATCTGGTAGGTGCGGGAGAAACATTAACACTTACTGGCTTCATATAAATGTAGCTTCTTTCAAGTGGTATCATTTGTTTTGAAGGGGAAACTTTGGAAAAGGAGCTGGAATGGATTCTTCTAGTTTCTTCCTGCAAACTACTTTCAGAGCTCCATCTGGCTTGTCACTTGCCCTATCACCACCTTCTTGCTTCTTCAGTGGGAGAAAGACTATATTTGACTTGAGTCAAACCGCCTGGATTTCCTGAACTACCTAGGAAGTCTCTAATAGTTTTAGATCTTGAACATAATTGTGATAAAATGTGAGGAGGTGAAGATCAAGAGTTGTATTGCCTTTCTCATGGACCACAACTACCATGGCCTCTACCAGAC
Source organism: Elephas maximus indicus (assembly GCF_024166365.1). NCBI lineage: Eukaryota > Metazoa > Chordata > Mammalia > Proboscidea > Elephantidae > Elephas > Elephas maximus. Next base: position 48,597,463 of record NC_064840.1, read on the forward strand.
CGAGTCCAGTACAACTAGAGGGTGCCTGGCTACCACCACAGACTGCTCTGACAGGGATCTCAATAGAGGGTTCTGGACAGAGCTGGAGAAAAACATAGAACAAAATTACAACTCACAAAAAAGACCAGACTTACTGGTCTGACCGAGACTTGAAGAAACCCCAAGTGTGTGGCCCCTGGACGCCCTTTTATCTCAGTAATGAAGTCACTTTTGAGGTTCACTAAAGATTAAATAGGTCCATAAAACAAAGCGAGACTAAAAGGCACACCAGCCCAAGGGCAAAGACTAGAAGGCAGGAGGGGACAGGAAAGCTGGTAATAGGGAACCCAAGTTCAAGAAGGGAGAGTGCTGACATGTTGTGGGGTTGTTAACCAATGTTACAAAACAACATTTGTACTAACTGTTTAATGAGAAGCTAATTTGTTCTGTAAACCCTCATTTAAAGTACAATAAAAAAAGAGAAAAAAGTTGTGTGATAGATATATTTGTAACGATGACAATAAAAAAACAGCTTCTGAGGCTGCTTGTGTACAACGAAAAACCTCATTGGATTTGGTTCCCTGATTTGGAGGTTTAGGGTCATGGTTTCCTTGGGCATCCCAGTTAATTGGCATAATAACATATTTAGTTCTACCTCGTAGTTCAATGTGTAGTGCTTAGGGTCTTAAAAGCTGGCGAGTGGCCATCCAAGGCACATCTTGGAGCAACAGAGGATGAAGGAGAGTCAGGAATAGGATGAAGATGTGGAAAGTGTGGCTTATTATCTCCATGAACAACTTCCTCCTTTGCCATTAGACCAGTAGAACTGGATGGTGCCCGGCTACCACTGCTGAACATTTTGATCAAAGATTCTACAGAAGGATCCTAATCAAAAGGAGGAAAATGCAGAACAGAATTTAAAATTGTCATGGACTCCATATTTTCTGGAGCCATGGAGCTGGATGAACCTCTGAAATTATTGTCCTGACATAATCTTTAAAACTTAAATCAAAAATATCCCCTGAAGTCTTCTAAAAACCAAACAATGGTTTAGCTTAACTAGTAAAAAATACCTGCCTTGAGTATTGTGTTCTTTTAAGAACTATCTATATGGGATCAAACTGACAACAGCAACTCGAAAGATTAAACAGGAACCTTAGGGGGCAGTGAATTTATGTTAAAGGGGGAAGAATGACTCAGAAAAGGAGGGTGAGAATGGTTGCACAACTCGAAGAATATAATCAATGCCACTGAATTGAACATGTATGAATATGCTTTGCTGTGTATATTCTCAACAACAACAAATGAAATAAAAATTTAAAAAAAAGCGTGTTATTAAGCCAGGTACCACAAAAAAAAAAAAAAAAAAAGAGTTGTGTTGCCTTTCAAGTCTCTATAGCAGAATTCATCCTATTAGAGGGATTCAGTGGTAGAATTCTCACCTTCTAAGTAGGAGACCTGGGTTCAATTCCCACCCAGTATATCTCACGCACAGCTGCCATCTGTCTGTTAGGGGAGGTTTGTGTGTTGCTATAACGGTAAACAGACTTCAGCGGAGCTTTTAGACTAAGATGGACTGGGAGAAAGATCTGGTGATCTGCTTCTTAAAATCAGCCAAGGAAAGCCCTATGGGTCACAGCAATCTGATCCCCAGCTGATCCTGGGGATGGTGTTTGACCAGGTAGCATTTTGTTGCATTGTGTATGGGGTTGCCATGAGTTGGGGATGACTTGATGGCAGCTAACAACAACAACATATTCATTTGAGAGCTTGGCCAGGTGTCGAATACTCGGTGCAAAATTGTTTTTCTAAAAATTTGAAGTTACAATTCCACTTTCTTCTAGCATTTGCTGTTGCTATTTTAAATAGTGTAGTCAGTGAAGGTCTTACTGATTCAGTAACCTTTAAGAAGAGACCTAAATGAACTGCAGAATGAGCCCCAGGACCACCTGCAGGAAGTACATTAGCAAGTACCAAAGTCCAATGTCAGGAATGTGCTTGGAGTGTTTGAGGCACACTGAAGAGCCCAGTGTGGCCAAGATGTTTAGAGCAAGAGGAAAAGTGATGGTAAATAAGGTAACCAGGGACCAGTTCACACAGGACATGGTAAGGACTTGAGATTTAGTCCATGTGTGATGAGAGGCTATTAGACTTCAGAGAAAGGAAGTGATATGATTTGATTTATATTCATGAGGGTCACTCCGACTACTGAGCGGAGAAAAGACTGTGAGGCTTTAAGGGTATACAGAGGAGTTAGGAACCCAGGAATCCAGGGAAGTCCAGGTAAGGAGTGATTGTGGCTTTCTTCTTAATGTAGTCCAGCTTCTTGTATTATTTGCTCAACATACAGATTAAATAAATAAGGTAAAAGTATACAACCCTGTTACACACCTTTTCCAATTTTAAACTCTACAGTTCTGTTCAAACAACTGCCTCTCCAACTATGTACAGGTTCTGCATGGGAACAATTAAATGTTCTGGAATTCCCTTATTCATAATGTTATCCATAATTTGTTATGATCCACATGGTCATATGTCATCGTGTAGTGGATAAAACACAGGTAAACATCCTTCTGGTGTTCTCTGCATTTAGCCAAGATCCATCTGACATGGGCAATTACATCCCTTGTTCCATGTCCTCTTCTGAATCTGGCTTGAACTTCTGGCAGTTCCATTTCCATGAATGACTACAGCCATTTTTGAATTATCTTCAAGAAAATTTTCCTAGCATTTAATATTGTTTGATAATTTTCACATTCCATTTGATTGCCTTTCTTTGGAACGGGAATGAATATGCATCTCTTCCATTCAGTTGGCCAAGTAGCTGTTTTCCAAATTTCTCGACACAAACAAGTAAGTGTTGAAGTATCTCAATTTTAAAATAGGAATGATGCCAAAGATCACATGATAGAATTCTGAGAGATCAATGACTTATTCATCGGAGGTACCTTTTTCCAACAACATAAATGACAACTGGACTATGCAGGAATCAAATCCTATGTAATCTTCACTGGATGGGTTACACAGGAATCAAATTGACTACAGCTGTGGAGAGAGATGATGCAGAAGCTCAATATTGTCAGTCAAGACAAAGCCAGGAGCCAACTGTGGAACAGACCAGCAATTGCTTATATGCAAGTTCAAGCCGAAGCTGAAGAAAATGAAAGCAAGTCCATGAGAGTCAAAGTACAGCTTCAATACATCCCACATGAATTTAGAAACCATCTCAAGAATAGATTTGACACATCGAATACTAATGACCAAAGACCAGAGAGTTGTGGGATGAATCATAAGTGAAGAAAGTGAAAAGTCATTAAAAAGGCAGCAAAGAAAGGAAAGACCAAAATGCATGTCCAAAGAGACTCTGAAACTTGAACCGAGTAGCTAAAATGAACAGAAGAAATGATGAAGTAAAAGAAATGAACAGAAGACTTCAAAGGGTGGCTTGAGAAGACAAGGTAAGGTATTATAGTGAAATGCGCAAAGACCTGGAGTTAGAAAACCAAAACGGAAAACATGATTGACATTTCTCAGGCTGAAAGAACTGAAGAGAAAAATTGAAGCCTTGATTGCAATATTGAAGGGTTCTATAAGCAAAAAATTGAATAATATAGAAAGCATCAAAAAAAGGTAGAAGGAAAACACAAAGTCACTGTACCAAAAAGAATTGGTCAACATTCAGCCACTTCAGGAGGTAGCATAAGATCAAGAACTGTTAGTACTGAAGGAAGAAGTTCAAACCACACTGAAGGCAGTGGCTATAAACAAGGCTCTAGGAATTGACAGACTACCAACTGAAATGATAACTGGATGAGTGGACAGCAGATTTTAGAGGGACATGTACTTTTCTGTGAAGTGTTGCCCTCACTGTCAATAACTAAATGACACTCTTCCCCTGCCTTCTGCTTTCTTTACATGAAAGAGGAGTGGCAAAGGCACTGTCCAGGTAACCCCAAGTGCCTGGGATGGAGTGAGGAATAATGATTATTGAGAAATTTCTCCTGGTCCCAGAAGCAGGTCCTTAGGCAGGCAAACAATGATAGCTGGTATCTTGGTTTCCTAGTGCTGCTGCAACACAAATACCATAAGTGGGTGGCTTTAAAGAACAGAAATCTGCTTTCTCACAGTTTTGGAGGCTAAAAGTCCAAATCAGGATCTTGGCTGTGTCGATTCCTTCTGTGAGCTCTCTCCTAGTTTCTGGTATCTGCTGGCAATCCTTGATGTTCCTTTACTTATAGATGATGTTCTCATATTGTCTGTCTTCCCCTGTGTGTGTGTCTATTCTAGTCTTTTTATAACTCAGAAGTGATTAGACTTAGGACCTTTCCTACACTGGTATGCCCTGAACTGATCCATTGATTACATTACATTAGGTTACATCATGGAAGATGATTATATTACATGTAATTACATTAGGTTACATTATGGAAGATAATCTGCTCTGCCCAAGGCTAACTGATTTAATTACATGTAACTACTCCATGGACCTTAGACAGGGGCAACTAGACTAGTTAGTGTTTGGTCTAAGAACTGGGAACCATAGCCTAGCCAAGTCGACATACAAAATTAACCATCACACCTGGCTTTGCACTTCCCTCAACTGTGAAGACAGGGAAGAAAAGAGAGTTAGAATTTGTGCTAAAATGTGGATCTCATTCATAGTTGTTAATCATTCATGTCTGCTGAGTGAAGCTCAATTTCCAGCGGAGTCTGACTTTTTAGGCTTGGGGGTTAAAGAATGACAAAATAATTTAGTAATGGCTTTAAATACATTTTCAGTAGCTCTGATGAACAAATGATTCATGCTCCCAAAATGTTCATGCAAGCCAATTTTAGGAACATGGAAAGTTATTTCCCAGTGTAAACAATATTCTACATGGAAGTCGAATTCTTAGCCTGTAAATTTTTTTTTTTTATACAAAACTTGCCTTAGAATATAACTTAGATGTAATTTTGCCACATAGTTCCAAAGACTCTAAACATATATCTTGCAACATTCCTTTGGGAAGACACATTTGAAGTTCCACTGGAATGGCCAGGAGCCCATCTCTTTTGCTGCATGGGATCCAGGGACCCTCTTCTCACACTCTCCTGCCAGCAGAGCAGACTGGGAGCTCTTCCAGTGCCCATCTTCTGCTTGTGGCTCTTGTGGTCTGAAAGATGGGGTTAGTAGAATAAGGTGTTATCCACTGATTATCTCATAGGCATGTGTAAAGGTATGCTGGATACTTGAGAGAAGAAGGAGGAGAATGAGGCATGTTCCCCTGCTTTCAAGAAGCTTATGGTCTGATGGGGGATACAGACATAATGCCAGGTGACCAGAGGCAAGAGAGAGGTTCTAGCACAGATCTATGCACATGGTGCTTTGGGAGCAGGAGGAAGAAGGGGTATTGGATTAGACATGGCTGTCAGGGGAGAGCAGAGTGTTTGTGGGTAAAGGACCTTAGACAGGGATTTGGCTGTGGTCAGAATAAGCTCCTTCAGGGTATCACTCAGCCCCAGGATGGCTTATGGTGGCCTTCTTTCTTTTCTTTCCCTAACTTTAGGTAATTTAAATGTCATCGTTTAATACTTCAAAATAGACTTTATCTTCTCAATGAATCGCCTAATGATGGTTTTTACTTTTTTCCATCTGTCGTGGATTGAATTATGTCCCCCCAAAAATGTGTGTATTTACTTGGTTAGGCCATGATTTCCAGTATTCTGTGGTTGTCCTCCATTTTGTGATTGTAATTTATGTTAAAGAGGATTAAGGTGGAATAGTAACATCCTTACCAGGTCACATTCCTGATCCAATGTAAAGGGAGTTTCCCTGGTATGTGGCCTGCACCACCTTTTATCTCTCTTAAGAGATAAAAGGAAAGGGAAGCTAGCAGAGAATTGGGGACCTCATACTACCAAGAAAGAATCACCGGAAGCCAAGTGCAACCTTTGGACCTGGGGTTCCTGCCCAGAGAAGCTCCTAGTCTAGAGGACGATTAACAAGAAGGGCCTCCCTCCAGAGCTGACAGAATAAGCCTTCCCCTGGAGTTGATGCCCTGCATTTGGACTTCTAACCTACTATACTGTGAGAAAATAAATTTCTGTTTGTTAAAGCCATCCATTTGTGGTATTTCTGTTATAGCAGCACTAGATAACTAAGACACCATCTATCTATTTACCTCCTAGGAGCCCTGGTGGTGCAGTGGTTAAGAGCTACAGCTACTAACCAAAAGGCTGGAAGTTCAAATCCACAAACAGGTCCTCAGAAGCCCTATGGGGCAGTCCTACTCTGTCCTATAGGGTCTCTATAAGTCAGAATTGACTCGATGGCAATGGGTTTGGTTTATACACCTCCTGAGGTTTTCTTAAAATGAAGACAGCTAATAAGAACTTATAATTAAGGGATTTTATTATATGTTGGGCACCATACTAAATGCTTTACATATATTAAAGGATTATTTTTTCCAATGACTCTCTGAGGGACATACTTTATATATGACATTTTCATAGATGAAGAAACTAAAGCTCAGAGTTTCCCAACACTGCGTAGTTAATAAGAAGCAGACTCTAGAACTGATCAGGCCAATCTCTACTTTCGTCTTCACATGGCCTTCTCTCTGTGTGTCTGTGTCTTCTCCTTTCCTTACAATGACATCAGTCAAGATTCTTAATTAATTACATCTGCAAAAACCATATTTCCAGATAAGGTCTCATTCTTAGGTTCTGAATGGACATGACTCTTTGGGGGACATTATTCAACCACTAAAAGTGGGGAAGTAGAAAAATGGAAATTGAAAGGGATCCTTATTTTATAGGTGATGAAAGTGAGTCACAGAGAGGTTAAGTAACTTGCCCAAGGTAACAGCTAGTAAGTGGTCAGGGTCAAACCCAGGGATCACATTAACAGAAATTGTTTTTCTGTCTTTGGCCCAAATCCACTGTTGTTGGCCCTGTTTCCCTCTTCAAAATCCTCTCAAGTTGTTTTCAGGGAGTCCCTCATGTATGCTCAAAAACAGGTCCTCTCAGCCTTGACCAGTTAGTGAGGACTGTGTGTGTGAAAAGCTGCATAAATGTACCTCCTGGCCGTCATCCATTTCTGATATTGAATTGCTACCTACTTCGAACTCCCCTGCTGTTGATTAGCTGGCACTGAAATGCTGGGCTCTATCAAAACTATGAACCTTTGAGCTTGAGTTTGAAGGTGCTGTTGTTGCTCTCTGTTGATGTTGGGCTGCTTTGGCACAGTGCCACCAGTGTGCCTGCTGATGTGGCTGGCTATTGATGTCCTTGAAGTCCCACTGTGCCACCCGCTGCCCCCAGCTCCAATGTACAGCTGCCTTTTGCTCTCAGTATCTTAAAATGATTTTTTTTAATTGGGTGTAAGTATATATGTTACAAAACATTTTCCATTTCAACACTTTTTTTAACATATGCAACCAAGTGACATTAATTATGGTCATCATGTTGTACAACCATCACTGCTATTTGTTTCTAGATTTTTTTCATCACTCTTAACAGAAGCTCCGTGCTCTCTAGGCAATGACTCCCTCTTTCCCCCTCCCTTTCTCCCCTGGTAACACCTAATGAACTTTGGTTTCTATACACTCGCCTAATCTAGGTATTTCATATAAGTGGGATCATACAGTATTTGTCCTTTCGTTACTGATTTATTTTTGAATTAACATTTTATTTTTGAATAGGCAAAATATTCACATAGTTTAAAAATACAAAATATAAAAATATACAATCTCACTTCATTCTTATTCCCATCTGTTCCCCACTTCCCAGAATAAAAACTTATATTCGTTTCTTGTTTATTTTCCTAGAGTTTCCCTGTAAATACTGGCAATATATTTTATCCCCGTTTTTCACACAAAAGTCAGTATACAATGTACACTATTCTGCACCTTGCTTTTTTTTCCCCCACTTTATGTATCTTGGAGATTTTCTGAAGCCATACCTAGCGGTGCTGCACAGTATCCCATTGGAGATCACCCTAACTTATTTACCCTGAGCTCTACTGGTGGATCCTTGGGTAATTTTCAGCATTTTGCTATTACAAGCAGCTCTGCAATGAATAATCTTGTACATATGTCATTTCATAAGGGTGTAGTTATGAATGTATTCACCCTTTCACCCAGCATTCCCGCTTCTGGGAATTTACCCTACAGATTCTATAGCTTATGAAATGACGTATCTGTAGGGTAAATTCCCAGAAGCGGGAATGCTGAGTGAAATGGTGAATACATTCATGACTGTGATAGATATTCCAGTCATGGGGCTCAGACCTATTTGCATTTCAAGTAGTGGTTTATGGGCATCTGGTTCCCCCACAGTCATACCAGCAGAATGTATTGTCAGGCATTTGGATTTTTGTCAAAGTCGTGAGTTGAAAATGGTATTCAATGTAATTTAAATTCATACTTTCCTTATTATAATTGAAATTAAACACATTTTATAGGTTAAGAGGCATTTATTTTTTATAAATGATCTAATTATGTAATTTTTAAAATTGTGTTAGCAGTCTTTTTCTTGTTGATTTCTAAGAGCTTTTTATATATTTGGGAAATTTTACCTTTTTCTGTGATACAAGTTGCTGTTCCCCTCCCCTCACATGCCCAAATTTCCATTTTCTTTTGACATTGCTTTTTCCATTTTTAATTCAGGAGTTTTTATTTTTATGTAGGCCATTTATCAGTCTTTTCTTTTACGGTTTCTGTATTTGAGGTTTTTTTTAGAAAAGCCTTCTCTGCTCTGAGCTTTTAAAGGAATTTGCCCGTGTTTTCTTTCTTTCTTTCTCTTTTTTTTTTTTTAACGATTGCCATTGAGTTGATCCTGATTCATGGTGACCCCATGTGTGTCAGAGTAGAACTGTGCTCCACGGGGTTTTCAATGTCCATGACTTTCAGAAGTAGGTGTCACTAGGTCTTTCTTTTGAGGCATTTCTGGGTGGATTTAAACCTTTTGACTAGTAGTTGAGTGCTTATCCACTAGTGCCACCTGGGGAGTCTAGTTTTCTTTTAGTGCTATATTTATTTTTTGTTTTACATTTGAATACTTGTTCCATTTGGAATTGAACCTGGTTTATAGTGAGCTGCGTATACAAATTTTTTTCTTTCTAATTATCTACTCAATTTTCTCAACACTGTTGTTGTGAGACCTACCTTCATCACATACTAAATTCCCATATATATTTTGGCTTACTTCTGGACTTTGGTTCTGTTCTATGGTGGTCTTAACATCATGTTGTAATGTTTAGTAGGGCAATCCCACGCTTATTTTTCTTTTTTCAAAAATTTTTCAGTTCTTCTTGCTTTCATATACATATATATGAACTTTTATTTTATTAGATAATATTTTATTGCATTTTTGGTGAAAGTTTACACAGCAGATTAGGATCCCATTTAACAATTCCTTCACAAATTGTTCAATGACATTTCTTACATTTTTCACAATGCGTGAACATTCTCATTATTTCCCTTCTGGGTGTTCCCTTCCAGTAATCTAGTTTCCCTGCCCCCTTATCTTTTTTTTTTTTTTTAACTGTCGAACTTCTGTTTTCATGTAGATGATTTTTTTAAAAGAAGCATAGTACTCATGGGTGATATACTTTATTTTGTGGGCCAATCTGGTATACAGTTAAAAGGTGACCTCAGGAATAGTATTGGCTCAAGGTTTATCTCAGGGCAATAGTCTTGAGGAGTTCCCTAGTGTCAACCAATCCAGTAATTCTGGATTTTTTTAAAGAATTTGAGGTTCTGTTCCACATTTTTCTCCCATTCTATAAGGATTCATCTATTGTGGCCCTGATCAGAATGATCGGTAGTGGTAGCTGAGCACCATCTAGTTCTTCTGGTCTCAAGGTAGATGAGATCGTGGTTTGTGTAGACAGTCTTGTAGACTAGCTTCTCTGTGTCTTGGGTTTCCTTCTATCTCTTTTGTTCTGTATGAGTAGAGACCAATAGTTGTATCTCTGATGACTGCTCACAAGCTTTTAAGGCCTTAGACACCACTCACCAGGTTAAGATGCAGAACATAAGCTTTATGAAGTTTATTTTGCCAATTGACCCAGTTGTCCCAAGAGACTCTGGTCTTAAGCCTTCAAACCCAGAAAACCAATCCTGCAAGGTGTCTGGTTATGTCTAAGTAGTATCTGTAACTTTGCCCCCATGTGCTTTATTATATATATGAATATATACGCATGCACACACTTACCTACATATGCATGTACAAATAATGCGCCTTTAAACTCTCATATACATATCTATACACGTATATGGATACATACATGCGTACATACTTCTACATATATTTTTTTGGCTGTTGTTGCAAAATTATATATGCCTTAGAATTACCAAAGGGTCCTTTTTTCTTGTGTACATCTTAGTGACGTCTTTGCCTTGGTCAGGCTGTGCACACTTCACTCATATTTGGTATTGCGTTTGTCCCATCACCCAAAATAACAAGTGTCTACTATCTAGGGAGTGATTCCCCCTCTCCTCTCCCCCTCATCTCTGGTAACCACCAACGAATGTTAGTGTCTCTCTATAATATACCTATTCCTGTCTTTTTATATGAGTGAGATCATAAAATATTTGTCCTTTTGTGATTGACTCATTTCACTCAGCATAATGTCCTTCAGATTCATCAATATTATGTTTGAGTACTCATCATTGCTCTTTATGGATGCGAAGTATTCCATTGTATGTATGTACCACATTTCGTTTATCTATTCATCCATTGATGGGCTCATAGGTTGTTTCCATCCTTTTGCTATTGTGTATAGTGCTGCAATGAACATAAGTGTGCATGTCTATTCACGTCACTGCTATTGGATCTTTAGTGTTTGTACCTAGAAGTGGGATTGCTGTATTAAGGCAGCTCTATTTGGGTTTTATTTTTAGTTTTTTGAGGAAGTACCATACTGTTTCCCATAGTGGTTGTACCATTTTACAATCCTACCAGCAATGAATAAGGGTCCAGTCTCTCCACATCCTCTACAGCATTTGTTGTTTTCTGTTTCTGTTTTTTTATCAGTGCCATTTTAACAGGGGTAGGATGATATCTCATTGTAGTTTTGATTTGTGTCTGTCTAATGGCTAATAATCACAAACATCTTTTCATGTGTTTCTTGGCCGCTTTATATATGAAATTTAAAATCAGTTTCTCCAAGAAGTTTAATATATAAACAGATGTTTCCATTTTTATTCACCACATTCTTTTGTTTTAGGTACTCTAATGTACTTCTATAGCCCTGGTGCTGCAGTAGTTGAGTACTCGGCTGCTAACTAAAATGTTGGTGGTTCGAACCCACCAGCCACTCCGTGGGAGAAAGATGTGACATTCTGCTTCCATAAAGATTTACAGACTTGGAAACTCTATAGGATCACTATGAGTCAGAATGGACTTGATGTCAGTGAGTTTGGGTTTGAAATGTGCTCCTATAAGGCCCCTGGGTGACACAAATGGTCTGTGGTCAGCCACTAATCTAAAGGTTCGCAGTTTGAACTCACCCAGTGACTCTGTGGAAGAAACACCTGGCTTTCTGCTCCCATAAAGATTATAGACAAGAAAACTCTATGGGGCAGTTCTACTCTGTCCTTGGTGTCACCATGAGTTGAAATTGACTTGACAGCAATGGGTTAATGTGCTCCTTCTGTCGATGATAGAAGTATCATTACAGGACGAAGCTTACACACCTCTCTTTGTTCCCTAGGACGAGTGTATCCTGAGATACTCCTTGGACTCTAACACCACCACACTCCTGCCAGGGATTATGTGTCCTCCAGTCTGAATCTTACCACAGTCACAGTTCAGGCTGAGCTAGACCTCCATGATGTATTCTTTCATCCTTCTAGCATTTGCTAGTGCCCTCTCAAATACCGAGGAATAACACATATCTGAGAAGAAATGAATAGCCCTATAAGGATAAAATTATAAAACTTTTCTGAAGGAAACATACAAAGACATCTAAATTATAAGGCATATTATGTCCCTGGAAGGGAAGATTTAATGATACTTCTCTCTAAATTACTCGATTATTTGATGCTTTCCAATAAAAATACAACTGTGATTTTTTTCTAACTTGAAAAGCAGTTTTAAAGGTCGTCTGGGAGAATAAGTGGGTGAGATTTATAAAAAAACTTATGATGAAGAGTAGTAAGTAAAATGTCTTATAAATTCACAGTAATTAAAACAAATTGATAGTAGGAAGATAATGGAATAAAATACAAGGCCTGGAAAAAGACCAAGTACATATGAAAATTTAGTTTGTGATAAAATGACATTTCAGATCAGATAAGGAAGTATAAAGTATTAAAAAAAAATGGTAGTACTGTACTAGGATATACACTGAGCTGCTTCAACAAAAAAAACCCAAAAATAGAGCCTTGAGTAGTATGGTCTGTAGACTGGTGATGGCTCACAAATTGTGTTTCTGGTCCATAATGAAATAGATCTACAAACTGAGTGTAAGCATTTAGAAACATTTATAGCACTTTGAGGAGCCCCGGTGGCTCAGTGATTAAAGTGCTCAGCTGCTAACCAAAAGGTCGGTGGTTTGAGCCCTCCAGCCACTGTGGGGGAGAAAATGTGGCAATCTGCTTTGTAAAGATTTACAGCCTTGAAAACTCTTTGGGGCAGTTCTACTCTGTCCTATAGGGTCATTATGAATCAGAACCCACTCAACAGCAATGAGTTTGGGTGTTTCTTTTGGTTTATAGCAGTTTGACATTGCTGTGACATCATGTGTGTGATCTGTCAACTTCTCTCACTTAACAGGGTATATTCTACCATGGATGTTGTGAACATGTGTGGTGTGTGGCAGAAACTATGTATTAAGTACAGACAGTAGGACAGTATTATAGTGTTGATTGATATTTGAAGTTTAGCTTGTCTGAGAAAATATTAGCAAACATAAACACTTAAAAAAAATTATAACTTGTTACTTTTAACAATTATTTTTTTAAACTAAGCCTATTTTAAATAGAAAAACACTTTTTTTAGTATTTAGTTTTTAGCTTTTTATTTTGAAATAATTTCAAACCTCCAGAAAAGTTACAAGAATAGTGTAAAGTACTTCTCTATACCCTTTGCCCAGATTCCCCAGTTGTTAACATTTGTCATGTTTGCCATATCATTCTCTCTTTCTTTGTACATACATATATGGCCAGTTATATTTCCCCCAGATAACTACAGCAACATGTGACTGGCTCACATGTTTGTCTAGAATCTTGTCACTCCTCATCAAGAGAAGCAGTCAGTAATCCCACCTCAAGAATGTTGGTGGGCGTTTGCAGCAACCTACAGAGTCCAGGTAAAGTGAGGTGATGTGAGTTCTGAGGGTAGGTCATAAACAGGATACAGTTTCTGCCAGGTTCTCCCTCTTAACTCATTTAACCTTGGAACCCAACTATCATTTTGTGAGGAGGCTCAGGCCATATGGTGAGGCCACCTATAGGTTTTCTAGTTGACAGCATCAGCTGAGGTCTTGGCTGACAGCCAGCATCAACCACTAGACAAATGAGTGATGGTTTTAGCTCCCCTGCCTTTGAGCCTTCCAGTTGAGCCCTGGGCATCAAGGAGCAGAGACAAGCTTCCCATGCTGAGTTCTGTCTCAGCTCCTGACCCATAGAATCCATGAGCATAATAGCGGGTTGTTTCATACCTCTAAGTTTTGGGGTAATTAATTATTCAGACAGAATAACTAGTACAACATATCAATAATCTTTTTTTTTTTTCTGAGCCATTAGAGAATAGATTACAGATATGAGGCCCATTTCCCCTTAATACTTCAATTTATGTTTCCTAAAAGGAAGGCAGTCTCTTGAATAATCATAATACAGCCTTCAAACTCAGGAAATTAACACAAGACCAACCCACAGACCATTGCAAAATTTTTGTCCCAACGCTGTCCTGCACTGGTATAGGATGCAACCCAGGATCACATATTGCATTTGGTTTTCATGTCTCTTTAGTCTCTTGACATCTGGAAGAGCTTCTCACTCATCGTTCGGCTTTTCTAATCTGGACTCTTTTGAAGTATATTTACTTTGTAGACTGTCCTTCAGTTTTGTTTTTCTGATATTTCCTTATGATTAGATTCAGGTTATGTAAGTTTTTAAAGGAATATCGCAAAAGAGATTCTGTGTTCTTCTAATTGCATTATATTAGGAAGCACATGGCTTTAACATTTATCACTTGGTTAAAATTGTGCCCGTCAGGTTTTTCTACAGTAAAGTTAGTATTTTGTACTTGGTATTTCACATAAATTTCACTCACAAGTTTTAGTTTCCATTAATGATTCTTTGATTTAATCAGTTGTAACTGCAATGGTTGCCAAATGTTGATTTTCTAATTCCATTATTCCTCCTTCACTTATTAGTTGGCATTTTACTATAAAGTAGAATTTCCCCTTTTTATGCATGCATGTATGTATGTATGTATTTGATCATCAATGATGATTTCTATTGTATCCAATGCATTATAATCTATTAGTTTACCTATTTATTTTGATGTCCAGATTGTCCCAGATTTGGCCAATGAGGTATGTCTCCTTATTCTTTGAATAATTCCTTATTTTTTGGCACAAAAAGATACTCTAGACAAACTATAGCCCTTGGTCAAATCTGGTCTACTGACTGTTTTTGTAAATAAAGTTTAACATATTGTCTGTGATCGCTTTTGAGCTACAACAGCAGCGTTGAGTAGTTGCGACAGGGATCGTATGGCCTGCAAAACCTAAAATATTCACTACTGGCCGTTTACAGAAAAAGTTTACTGACCTCTGACCTAGACACTATTTGTTTTTTTCCCTGCACCCATGCATCTGTCAGTTTGTCATACTGTGGGGGGTTTCATGTTGCTGCGATGCTGGGTTATCCAGGGTGGATGGGTTTCAGCTGATATTCCAGACTAAGACAGACTAGGAAGAAAGACCTGGTGGGCCACTTCTGAAAAAGATGAGCCAGTGAAAACTCTATGAATAGCAGCAGAACATTTTCTGATATAGTATAAGTTCAAGTTGAAGCTGAAGATCCAAAGTATGACCTTGAGTATTTCCCACCTGAATTCAGAGACCATTTCAAGAATAGATTTGATGCATTGAACACTAATGACCGAAGACCAGACAAGTTGTAGAAAGACATCAAGGATATCATGTATGAAGAAAGCAGAGGTCATTAAAAAAATAGAAAAGAAAGGAAAGACCAAAAGGGATGTCAGAAGAGACTGGCTGCTCTGACAGAGAACACAATAGAGGGTCCTGGAGAAAAATGTAGCACAAAATTCCAACTAACAAAAAAAGACCAGACTTACTGGTCTGAAAGAGACTGGAGAAACCCCGAGAGTATGGCCCCCAACCCGTTGCTGTGAAGTTGATTCCAGTTCATAGTGACCCTGTAGGACAGGGTAGAACTGCCCTATAGGGTTTCCACGGAGCATCTGGTGGATTCGAACTGCCACCTTCTGGTTAACAGCCAATCTCTTAACCCCTGTGCCACCACAGCTCCAGTATGGCCCACGAACACCCTTTTAACTCAGTACTGAAGTCACTCCTGAGGCTCACCCTTCAGCCAAAGATTAGACAGGCACATAAAACGAGATGAGACTAAATGGGCACCCTAGCTCAGGGGCAAGGATGAGAAGGCAGGAGGGGACAGGAAAGCTGGTAATGGGGAACCCAAGGTCAGGAAAGGGGGAGTGTTGACATGTTGTGGGGCTGGCGACCAATGTCATAAAACAATATGTGTATTATTTAATGAGAAATTAATTTTGCTCTGTAAACCGTCATCTAAATTATAACAAAAAAAAAGACAAAAAGCATGAAGAGACTCTAAAATGTACTCTTGAACACAGAGTAGCTAAAGCAAAAGGAAGAAATGATGAAGCAAAAAAGCTGAACAGAAAATTTCAAAGGGCAGCTGGAGAAGACAAAGTATTATAATGGCATGTGCAAAGAGCTGGAGTTAGAAAACAAAAAAGGAAGAACACACTTGGCATTTCTAAAGCCAAAAGAACTGAAAAAAAAAAAAATCAAGCCTTAAGTTGTAATAGTGGAGGATTCTATAGGCAAAATACTGAATGATGCAGGATGCATCAAAAGAAGATGGAAGGAATACACAGAGTCACTGTACTGAAAAGAATTGGCTGACATTCAACCATTTCAGGAGGTAGCGTGTGATTAAGAACTGATGGTCCTGAAGGGAGAAGTCCAAGGTGCACTGGTGGCATTAGTGAAAAACACGGCTCCAAGAATTGGCAGAATACCAGTTGTGACATTTCAACAAATGGATGCAGTGCTGGAAGTGCGCACTCTTCTACGCCAAGAAATTTGGATAACAGCTACCTGGCCAACTGACTGGAAGAAATCCATATTTTATCCATATTCCAAAGAAAGGCAATCCAACTGAATGTGGAATTTATCCAACAATATCACTAATATCACATGCAAGTAAAATTTGCTGGAGATAATTCAAAAGTGGTTGCAGCAGTATATTGACAGGGAATTGCCAGAAATTCAAGCCAGATTCAGAAGAGGTGCTGATTTCAGATAGATCCTGGCTGAAAACAGAGAATACCAGAAAGATGTTTACCCATGTTTTATTGACTAAGCAATCACATTCCACTCTGTGGATCAAAACTAATTATGGATAGCATTGTAAAGAATGGGAATTCCTGAACACTTAATTGTGCTTCTTAGGAACCTGTACATAGATCAAGATGCAGTTGCTCCTACAGAACAGGGGGATACTGTGTGGTTTAAAGTCAGGAAAAGTGTGAGTCAGGGTTGTATCCTTTCACCATACCTATTCAAGCTGTATGCTGAGCAAATAAGCCGAGAAGCTGGACTATATGAAGAAGAATGGGGCATTAGGATTGGAGGAAGACTCATTAACAACCTGCATTATGCAGATGACACAACCTTGCTTGCTGAAAGTGAAGAGAACTTGAAGCACTTACTGGTGCAGATCAAAGACTATAGCCTTCAGTATGGATTATACCTCAACATAAAGAAAACAAAAATTCTAACAACTGGACCAATAAGCAACATCGTGATAAATGGAGTAAAGATTGAAGTTGTCAAAGGTTTCATTTTACTTGGATCAGCACCCACGGAAGCAGCAGTCAAAAAATGAAATGACGCATTGCACTGGGCAAATCTGCTGCAAAAGACCTCTTAAAAATTTTAAAAAGCAAAGATGTCACTTTGAGGACTAAGGTGTGCCTGACCCAAGCCATGGTCTTTTCTTTCTTTCTTTTTTTTTTACTGTACTTTAGATGAAGGTTTACAGAACAAACTAGCCTCTCATTAAATAATTAGTATACATATTGTTTTGTGACATTGGTTACCAATCCCATGACATGTCAACACTCTCCCCTTCTTGACCTTGGGTTCCCTATTACCAGCTTTCCTGTCTCCTGCTTTCTAGTCCTTGCGCCTGGGCTGGTGTGCCCGTTTCATCTCATTTTGTATGGGCCTGTCTAATCTTTGGCCGGAGGGTAAACCTTAGGACTGACTTCATTACTGAGCTAAAAGGGTGTCCAGGGGCCATACTCTCAGGGTTTCTCCAGTTTCTGTCAGGCCAGTAAGTCTGGTCTTTTTTTGTGAGTTAGAATTTTGTTCTACATTTTTTTTTTTTTTCTTCTGTCCAGGACCCTCTATTGTGATCCTTGTCAGAGCAGTCGGTGGTGGTAACTGGGTATGATCTAGTTGTGCTGGACGAATCATGGTGTTTTCAATCACCTCATATGCATGCAAAAGTTGGCCATTGAATAAAGACGATTGAAGAAGAATGGATACCTTTGAATTATGGTGTTGATGAACAATATTGAATATACCATGGACTGCCAAAAGAATGAACAAATCTGACTTGGAAGAAGTACAGCCAGAATACCCCTTAAATGCGAGGATGGCAAGACTTTGTCTCACATATTTTAGACATGTTATCAGGAGGTATCTGTCCCTGGAAAAGAACATCATGCTTGGTAAAGTAGAGGGTCAGCAAAAAAGAGGAAGACCCTCAATGAGACGGATTGACACGGTGGCTGCAACAATGGGCTATAGCGTAACAATGATCATGAGGATGGTGCAGGACCAGGCAATGTTTTGTTCTGTTGTACATAGGGTCACTATGAGTTGGAAGCAACTCGGTGGCATCTAATATCAACAACAACAGCCATGAAACCAGTCATTTCTCAGAGGAGCTCTGGTTCCTTTTAATGGCAAATGATAATTAGAAACCTAAATCCGGGTGCTAGATGTGCTCATTGCTATTACAGTGTCATGGCTCCTAGATCCTTTCATTGAACAGAATTAGGAAAGGTATGTATGTATACACACACACACTCATATACAGCTACATTTTTATTTTATTTTATAACTTTCCGCTGATACACATATTAAAAACCCTGAGTTCACAACAATACCATTTATTCTAATCTTGCAATTATTCTAGCCTTTAGTCCTTCCATTTTTATAGTTCCCTTTCCAGACAGTGAAAAACCTAGATTCCATTAGCTTCAATATATTTTACTTATTTGCTTAATTTCTCTGTATGTTACCAACCTCCAAATCACACAGGCGTTCTTCTCTGCCCCTGCTCCACCTATCTGGCTATACCAGTCGCTTAACCCGAGGCCCACCAAACCTGCCAGATGCACTGGCTGATTCCTTGGTTCCTACGAGGAGAAGGAAATAGAAAGGTAAGACATTTTTTAATTTATTTTTAATCCTAATTTATAGATAGCAAAACAAGCCCTACTGGGCATTTTTGTGAATAAGGATAATACCTTTCCAATTAAGGAGTAGTAGTGAACTAAATAAGGATAAAGAAAATGATTCTGAAGAACCAAAGACCAAATGAGTCAGTCCATGATGATATTCCTGAAAATTCATTGCTGGTTGCTGTTGAGTCGGCTCTGACTCATGGCAACCTTACGTATAACGAAATGAAACATTGCCTGGTCCCGCACCGTCCTCACAGTTGTTGGTATATTTGAGCTCATTATCGCAGCTTTTGTGTCAATCCATCTCACGGAGGGATTCACTCATTTTCACCGACCTTCTACTTTACAAAACATGTCCTTTTCTAGTGATTGGTCTTTCCTGATGATGTGTCCAAAGTGAGCTGAAGTCTTGCCATCCTTGCTTCTAAGGAGCATTCTGTCTGTACTTCCTCTAAGACAGGTTTGTTCGTTCTTCTGGAAGCCCAGTGTAACTCCCAAATATTGAGTTTGGCTTTGCATCCACAATTAATATTGAAATGCTGAGATCACAGTGTATTACTTGCAGAGAAGTACTGGGCTAAGGAAGCAATGAAACCATTAATCAGCATTTACTAACAAAACATAAAGAAGTAAGTTGAAAACAAACAGGATTCTTTACTAGAAAGAGTACAAAAAATAAATTATTTAACTTAAATATTAATTAAAATATATTAAAAGCCAACAAAAACTTTTAATATGTCAGGCCTTTCTTCTGAGGTGTCTCCTGGTGGACTCAAACCTCCAACATTCTGGTCACCAGCCAAGTGTGTTAACCATTTACACCACCCAGAGATTCTCTTATGTGTGATAATGCCATTTAATTCTCACATGAACTCTGTGTGGTAGATAATACGGTCCCCATTTACAGATGAATAAACTGAGGCCCAGAAACGTTTAGTAACTTGCCCAGGGTTACTCAGCTAGTATGTGGCAGGGCTGGGATTTGAATCTAGACAATCTGGCTCTGGGTCTATGCTGTTAAACATTAGACTCTTAAACATGAATGTATGCTACATGAGCTTGTATTTTAAACTGAATGAGTTTGTTCTACCAACCAAGGGGTCCTTGTGTAGATTACCTTTGAGAATCCTGATAAAACTAACATCAGGGATGTAAGACCTGGTGAATATTCTGTGACTGCTTGGCCATCACGTGTGTCAAGTCTGTGGAATTGAGTTTCACTGTGGAATCCAGTTGGGTGCATCCATTCACAGCAGGGTGGGAAGACTCCTGGGAAGGCAGGGTTTGAATTACAGCAACCTGAAAACAAAGTGAGACCCTTGCCTGGAAAGTAAACACCAGAATGCTTATTCAGAAAGCAAAGCCTGGATTTGTTATGCTCTCTAGAGAGATGCCATCATTATTAAAGGCCTTCTACCAGCTGGCTTCCTGTGCACGGCAAAGCCTAATGATGCTGAGAGGTCATATAAGCTTGCACTAATGGGCTCATGTTTTATTTATTCAGGTGCTGATTTGACATTTCCCAGCCCCGATGAATCTATGGATTTGGAAATAACTGGGTCCTCTCTCTATATACGGTGATGTTATCTCCAAAAATGAAGGAAATGAGAAACAGGAAAGGCCTGGATTCCCTGCAGATAGCTCCCTAGTTTACAATAAGAATTCAAATACTACAAAAAGCATTAGGCAAAATTTACAACACGAATCCATGGTGTTTAACATGATATATTGCAAGGAAAATTCTGGCACTGAAAGTCTCTCTTTAAGCAACACTTCCACACAGCGCCAACTAAATAATGTAACAGCATCTGGATTCTTTCTAAATCGAGTATGAAATTATGTATTTCTCCCATGACACAGATGATACCAAAAGGCAACATTTCCTAAAATAAAAAAAGAAGGGTAAATTAAGCAGTGGCTAATAAAGACTGTCTTGAGCTTTCTTTTATACTTTAAAATAACTTTTATTATTGAAGTAAAGCTTACACACAGAAGATTGAAAGACTCATGGATGTCTATTCTGACACATTAATACAAACACCCATGTACTCAGCACTTAGACAAAAACTGGGAATACCATCATGTCCCCAGAACCTTCATGCCCTCTTTCAATCCTCCTCCCCAAAAGTAATCTCTACTCTGACTTAAAAAAAAAAATAATAATTTTTTTTTCCACACATAAAACATATGAACAGAGTAAAGAATTATTATAAGGTGAGCCCTTGTAACCACTGCCCTGGTCAACAAATAGTACTTGACCCCCAACGCTTGTCCCATCCCAGCACCAATAAATGATTTCCTTGCTTTTCTTTATAGTTTTATCACTCCATTGTGTATGCCTAAACAATAAAGTTTAAGAAGCTTTGATGGTGCAATGGTCAAGTGCTCAGCTGCTAACCGAAATGTCAGTGGTTGGAACCCACCAGCCACTCTGTGACAGAACGGACCTGGCTATTTGCTCCCTTAAAGATTTCAACCTAGGAAACTCTATGGGGCAAGTCTACTCTGTCACATGGGGTCTCTAGGAGTGGGAATCTACTTGAGGGCACAGGGCAACAAACACTAGTTTTGTTTTGCCGGTTTTTTTGTTTTTTTTTTTAATGTATGTCATTTAAGCAGAGGCGTATCTACGGGAAACTGTGCCTATGGCAAGCACTGAAATTGTGCCCCTCAGAGGTGTGCCAAGGGTTAACGAGCACCCAGGGGTAATCTCTAAGTTGTGCCTCCCCCAATTTCAAGATGAATAAACATTGACAGCGGTGAGGCGTCAGCAGAAATGCCTTTCGCCCTCTTGTCTGGCTGCCTCAGTCAGGCATCTTTCATATTTGTGGCACCTTGAAATGTCATATAATGCCTTATCTGGCTGGCGTCCCCTTGGACTTGGTCCTGGGGGCAAGTGCCCCCTACTACCTCCCACTCTTGGTATGCCTCTGTGTCTACCATGCTTAAGGAAGGACTGGGCCCTACCAGGTTAATAAAAACTACTCAGTGGCACCTGTCTCCTCCCTTCCAGTGACGCCCAGGGCACATGCCATACCTGGTTTACCTTAGATACACCTCTACATTCAAGTCTCTTTTAATTTAAATGTTCCTCCCCTATCATCGTATATATCTATATCCTCTATAGATAAAAAAAGACCTTCAATCATTGGGGAAATTTCCAAGGTTTTAGAGGTTATTTTTCGGGAAAAAACAATTACTTGTAGAATTCCAGAAAGCACACTGACAGGCTAGAAAGACCCACTACATGTTATCAGTCAACCTCTGGGGAGGGGGACATAATTCAATCAGTCATGTCTGTATACCCACTGCCATCAAGTCGATTCCAACCCATAGTGAACCTACAGGACAGAGTAGAACTGCTCCATAGAGTTTCCAAGGAGCACCTGGTGGATTCGAACTGCCAACCTTTTGGTTAGCAGCTGTAGCACTTAACCACTAGCCACCAGGGTTTCCCATGTCCATATAATGAGACTCTAATAAAGGCTCTGGACATGGAAGCTCCATGGGTCCCCTGGCTGGTGATAGACATCGATAGACATGGGAAGGTAGCATGTCCCTTTTTGGGAACCATCCCAGAACCATCCCATTATACTTGTACATTTTAGTTTTTGAAGAAACTAGGTCTTTGTCCTGGTAGCATTTCCCCCATGAAGCAATCTGCCCCACATTCAAACCTGTATGTGATCAAGCCTATAGATTCAAATGCCAACTTACACGCAAGTGAGGACAGAGGGACCTGTTAAAACACACATGCAGACAAAGTCAGCAATATCCAGTACACCTTCTGTAAGAAAATTGGAATAAATGCCTGGTTCTTTTCCATTTTTAAGAAAAACCACCTTTCAAAATAGTGAGTTAATTTCCTGTTCTCCTTCAAAGATAGCTACATTTTTGAAACATCATTATAAACTCATGTATTTAACTTATACTTTAGATTTTTTTTTTTTAGATTGGGCTGAAAATAATTACTTGTAGAATTCCAGAAAGCATACTGATATGTTTAAGAATATATATTTTTAAAAGTCTTTCCTAAATTAGTTTATTTTTTTTTTTCAGAGAGATACATTTTCTTACTTATGGAATATTTAATATATTTTAATCTGTTTTTATACTTCCTGATGTTTATACCATCCCCACTTTGGCTAGTGGAAGATTCTTCAAGTTGAGTCAGCTTCCTTTTGTAAGACCCCAGTACTCTGTGACAGCTTCCTTGTGATAAGATGCACTAGGCTCCTTTTGTATATTTCCTGTCTAACAACTGGAATCAGCTATTTCTTCAAGAAGCCTTGGCTTTTTTTAGTGGAAAATGATATTTTAGGACTATACCCTGGGTGCTAGGGGTGATCAATGCTAGCTTGATGACTGAGTGAGTCATTGCTACTATGCCTTTCAGTGGATAGAACTAGGAAAAGTACATAAAATACCTCATGAGTCAAATTAATACTTCCAACTCAAATTCAGACTATAGGGTTTTAACTTCTTCTATCTTACATCTGTAAATCTTTTCTTCCACACCGAGAATAGCTCTCAAGAAAATAGAGGATGACAGAATTAGACTATCACATAAGGAAGGGCAGTGGAGAGTCAGTGGTAGAACTCTCACCTTCCATGAGGGAGATCCAAGTTCAACTCTGGACTGATGCACCTCAAGCGTAGCCTCCACCCATCTGTCAGTGGAGGCTTGCATGTTACTATGGTGCTAAACAGATTTCAGTGGAGCTTCCAGACTGTGATGGACTAGCAAGAAACGCCTGGTGACCCGCTCCCAAAATCAGCCAGTGAAAAACCCTACGGCTTACCACAGTCCGATCTGCAATCAATCACGGGGATGGTGCAGGACTGGGCAGCGTTTTATTCCATTGTGCATGGGGTTGTCATGAGTCAGGGGCTGACTCAACAGTGGCTAACCATATCACATAAGTACTTACTTGCTTTATCCTATCTTATTGTGGAGTAAAGAATTTAACTTTATCCAAAGAATTTTTGGTCTTTGTCCTTGGTTCCTGAGAAATAACCTCTAAAACTTTGGAATTTCTCCAATGATTGGAGGGTCTTTGTTATCTATAAGGTGTTCAGACCACATCTACTTTACAGTTTATGCTAATGAGGTGCTCAGATGGTACCCGGCCAGGCTAGAAAGACCCACTACCTGTTATTAGCCAACCTCTGGGGAGGGGGACATGATCCAATCAATCATGTCCATATAATGAGGCTGTAATAAAGGCTTTGGACATGGAAGCTCCATGGGCTCCCTAGTTGGTGACAGACATTGAAGGATATGGGAAGGTAGCATATCCCTTTTTGGGACTTGGGAGCTCTGCACTGGGAACCATCTCAGAACTTGCACTATGTATCTCTTTATTTGTATCCTTTTTGCTATAATAAAACTACGATCATAAACATAGCACTTCTCATGAGTTCTGGGATTCATTCTAGTGAATTATCAAACCCAAGGGAATAGTGGGAACCAGCAAGTCAGAAGTGAGAGGGCCCTGGGAAAAACTGAACTTAAACTGATATCCTGAGTGTGTAGAAAGAATTCTGAATTTGTAGCCAGCAGGTCAGAAGTGGGGGTGGGCCCTGGGGACCCCTGAGGTTATGCTCGCATTCTGAAGGGGTAGCAGGAAAGCCCCTGAATTTGTAGCTAGGAGGTCAGATGTGATGGTGTTGTGGGGACTCTAAGCTTATACCTGACAGCTGAGGTCTTGGGCCAACTTGGCAGTCTGGACAACTGTGCCCTTTAACTTGTGAGGTCTGACCTAGCTCTGGGCGGTTAAGGTCAGAGGAAGAAGTCCTGCATAAGCAGCTGCTGACAGAACAGAAGTGGAACAGAGAAGAACAGAACTGACAATTAATTAATCAGGATTGACCAATACAAACGCAACAGTTCCAGAATAAAATACCAATCCTATCAACATCAATATGATTAAAATTATGTCGGTGCATTTGCTTTCCCCATTTTACTCCTGCTTAAAAAATAATTGTACTACATATAGTCATTATTTTATTTTCTTATTTAAAACCCTTATTTAGTTTCAGTTATCTAAGTAACTACGTATTTAATGTTTAACAACAGAGTTTAGGTCTATCATGCTTAAAGAAGGACTGGGCTGTACCAGGTTAATAGAAACTACGCAGTGGCGCTCGTCTCCTCCCTTCAAGTGGCACCCAGGGCACCTGCCATACCTGGCTTACCTTAGATACACCTCTGTATTCACGTCTCTTTTAATCTAAAGCTTCGTCCTCTATCATCATATATATCTATACACATGTTGTCTGAAGTTCATTCTCTAGTAGATTCCTCAGGGAGCACTCATTAGCAAAATTATTGCCTGAGTTTTCGTATTGATGAACGTTTTTGTCCCTTATAAAATTCTTACTTAATAGTGTCTTTGGTGAACAGAAACATTTAATAAGGTGAGTTGAATTTATCGAAATTTTCTTTTATAGTTGTGTTTGTGAGTGTTCTGTTTAAGAAATCTTTTTGAGTACCCAAAGTTGTGAAAAACTATGTTTTCATATAAAAGTGTTATTGTTACCCTAGACAATTCGATTAAAAATCAACTAGGAAGCACTTTTGCATTGGCCAACTAAGGATCTTTGAAAACTGCTGCTCCATAAAAGCAATGAAAACGCTGGCAAGAATTGCCAAAATCAACTTTTCAGCACTCTGGAAATTAAGCAAAGGCTTGCAACAAGCCAAAAAAAAAGAGTGGTTATTGAAGAAAAACAGTCAAATCTTGGCAAGAACAGTGAGCTTCATGGTGTTTTAACTCACTCTATTCCCATTCCCCTCCTCCCAGTTTTGGGGTAGTCTAGAAAACCAACAGCCTCACCATCATGATAGCTGTGAAAACCAGCGGCCTAGCAGCAGCTGGAGAGAGTGGGTGCGTTTGGAGTCCTCGAGAAGCCTCATTCCCAGAGAACTGTTATTATTTGACCTGTCTGGCAGCTCCCTAGAAACACCCACTTGTCTTCATTTGACCTGACTCAGAGATCACTGGTGGCCAACAGCCTTCCCCCTGGGAGATTGTTTAACGTCGCAGCTGCCTGAGGTGCTAATAACATTTACTAATAAACATTTTTTTTTTTTAATATATAAAAAACTGACTAAAAAATTAAAGGAAAAATCTGGGAATTGATAGTCCATAGGAGGTTCTATAAAGTTCCAACATATTCCTCAGAATCTAGAAGGTCACATACATGAGAAGAGCTATGCGCATATGCAGGAAAAACCTAGAAAAGCCTTAATCTCTCAATTCTGGCTGACCGTGAAGGCCAAGGCGGTGCTGTGAACTGCTAGAGCACTGAAGATGTGCTCCAACACTCACAAAACCCCCTCAGCAAAGACTGAAAGACTTACTGATTCAAGCATTTAAGGACATCATTGTCCAATCATTGTTGTTAAGTGCCATCAAGTCGGTCGACTCATGCACAACAGAATGGAACACCGCCTGGTCCTGCACCATTCTCACAATTGTTGCTATGCTTGAGCCCATTGTTGCAGCCACTGGGTCAATCCATCTCCTGAGGGTCTTTCTCTTTTTTGCAGACCCTGTACTTTACCAAGCATGATGTCCTTCTCCAGGGACTGATCCCTCCTGGTAACATGTTCAAAGTATGTGAGATGTAGTCTCTCCATCCTTGCTTCTAAGGAGCATTCTGGTTGTACTTCTTCCAAGACAGATTTGTTTGTTCTTTTGGCAGTCCGTGGTATATTCAATATTCTTTGCCAACACCACAATTTAAAGGCGTCAATCCTTCTTCAGTCTTCCTTATTAATTGCTCGGCTTTCGCATAAGTACGAGGCAGTTGAAGACACTCTGCACCTTAGACCTCAAGGTGACGTCTTTGCTTTTCAACACTTTAAAGAGGTCTTTTTCAGCGGATGTGCCCAATGCAATGCGTCTTTTGATTTCTTGACTGTTGCTTCCATGGGTGTTGATTGTGAATCCAAGTAAAATGAAATCCTTGACCACCTCAATCTTTTCTCTGTTTATCATGATTTTGCTTATTGGCCCAGCTGTGAGGATTTTTGTTTTAATTAAGTTGAGGTGTAATCCATACTGCAGGCTGTGGTCTTTGATTTTCATCAGTAAGTGCTTCAAGTCCTCTTCACTTTCAGCAAGCAAGATTTTGTCATCTACATAACGCAGGTTGTTAATGAGTCTGGATCATTAGCTTATCATTAATCTAACTGTTACGGATTGAATTGTGTCGTCCTCAAATGTGTTGTAAATCCTAACCTCTATGCCTGTGGTTGTAATCCCATCTGGGAATAGGGTTTTCTTTGTTACATTAATGAGGCTGTATCATTGTAGGGCATGTCTTAAACCTAATCATGTTACTAAAAGAGCAGATTAGACACAGAAGCGAGCAAGCAT
Organism: Elephas maximus indicus; assembly: GCF_024166365.1. Taxonomy (NCBI): domain Eukaryota; kingdom Metazoa; phylum Chordata; class Mammalia; order Proboscidea; family Elephantidae; genus Elephas; species Elephas maximus. Next base: position 48,624,537 of record NC_064840.1, read on the forward strand.
GAATGGGGAAAGATAGATGTCACATGAAGATCTTCAAGGAACACCAAGAAGAATGCTAGAGAAGCTGAGATAAGAATTTTCCCTGAGAGTGGGCAGAGAGAGCTTTCCCTTTGAGCTGGTGCCCAGAATTCAGACTTCTAGCCTCTTAAATTGTGAGAAAGTAAATTTCTGTTGGTTAAAGTCACCCACTTGTAGTATTTCCGTTCCAGCAGCACTAGATAACTAAGACACTAACCAAGCAGAGACTTAATGGCCACACATGAGAATGAATATAGTTCAGGAAAGTCATTAAACAAATAGCAGCAGCAGCAACAACAAACAGAAGTAATAACTAAAGCTGGGAAAGGAAAAATTCTGAATTCTATATATTATTTAAAATGTTCAGATTTCAACAATACATTACGATACATGGAAGGAAACAAAAGCATAACCAATATTCTAGGGTGAAAAACAGTCAATAATGGACTCCTTTTTTTATTCTCTTATGTCATAAGTTTGATTTTCAAATATTAAACATATCTTGCATTTCAACAATAAGTTCAACTTGGTCATGGCATGTTGTTTTTTGAATACGTTACTAGATCTGGTTTGGAGTCCTGGTGGCATAGTGGTTAAGAGCGTGGCTGCTATCCAAAAGGTCAGCAGTTCAAATCTGTCAGCTGCTCCTTGGAAATCCTATGGGGCAGTTCCCCTTTGTCCTATAGGGCCACTATGGGTCGGAACCGACTTAACTGCACCTAATTACAACAACAAACAGATTTTGTTTAAGGGCCCAGGTGGCACAGCGATTAAGCACTCAGCTGTTAACCAAAAGGTCAGGGTTTAGACCCACCAGGGACTCCGCGGACAATGACGTGGCAGTTTGTTTCTGTAACGATTACAGCCTTGGAAACTTTATGGGTCAATTCTACTCTGTTCTACAGGGTCGCAGTGAGTTGAAACTAACCCAGCGGCAACAGGCTTAGTTTAGATTTGGTTTGCTAATATTTTATTGAGAATATTTGCATCAATAGTTTTCTTTTTTTTTAATGAACGTACCACTTTAACTATTCACTAATTGAACCTTTCACCAGGTCTGGTTTGTTTCCAGCTTTTGAAATAAAATCGACTGATCTCATTTCACATTTCTCCAGTTTTGCATATTATTTGTGTGTATGTATGTGTGTGTATACTTAGCTCTACTCAATTTTATCATGTTTTAGGTTCATGTGTAAATCACCACAGTTGAGATACAGAATATTTCTATTACCAGAAGGATCCTTCACGCTGCTCCTATGGCCACACCCACTTCCCTCTCACACCTACCGTATTTGACAAAGAATTAGTATCTACCATATGTAAAGAACTCTCAGAACTCAACAGTATGGAAAGAGAAAATCCAATTATAAAACTGGCAAAAGACATGAATAGACATTTCGGAAAAGGTAATATGTCGATGGCAAATAAGCACACTAAAAGATATTCAACATCATTATCCATTGCTGTTGTTGTCAGCTGTCTTCAAGTTGATTCAAACTCACAGAGACTACAATTCTGCAGAGCAGAACTACAATCCATAGGGTTTGCAAGGTTGTGACCCAGGGACAGGTTACCCAGTAAGCAAGGCATGCACAGGTTTAACTGTGCTTACTTACTAATCTGTAGCACACAGTTTCACCTGGGTTTCACCACAGAGATGAAACCTAGGTGAAATTGTGCACTACGGACGAGTAAATAAACACAATTAAGCCTGTGTGCACTTTGCTTACTGTAAACTGGTACACACTGTGCTAACTGGTTAATCCATCCCTGCTGTGACCTTTCAGAAGCAGATTGCCAGGCCTTACTCTAGAGGTTCTTCTGTGTGAGTTTGAACCACCAACCTTTTGATTATTAGTTCGACACTTAACCATTCTTGCCACCCAGGTACTCCATTAAGAAAATATAATTTTAAAACACAGAGAAATAACACTAAAAACCTATCAGAATGGTGAAAATAAAAAAATAGTGACAAACCGAATGCTGATTTGGATGTTGAGAAACTGTATCTCTCATGCATTGCTCGGGGGAATGTAAAATTTTACAGCTATTCTGGAAAACTGTTTGGCAGGAACGATCATATGATCCAGCAATTGCACTCCTGGGCATTTATTCCAGAAAAATGAAAATGTATGTTTATACAAACCAGCTTTTGACTTCATTGATTTAGATCTTTTTTTTTTTCCTCTTCTCTACTTAATATGTTCATTCTTCTCTCTAAATTTTTGAACAGTTAAAATAACTGTTCTTAAGTCCTTTTCTGCTAATTCTAACATGTGTATCAATACTGGTTGGTTTTGACTGATATTTCTCTTCATCATGGGTTGTATTTTTTGATTACCTCATAAATTTTGACTGGAAGCCAGACGTTGTGAAATTTATCTTGTTTCATGTTGGATATATACACATTTCTATAAATATTCTTGAGCTTTATTCTAGGGTACAGCTAAGTTCCATGGAAACAGTTTGATTCTTTTGGCCTTTTGCTTTTAAGATTTATTAGAGAGGACCAGAGCAGTGTTCAATCTGCCAGTATTGAGGCAAACTATTTTGAGTGCTCTACCTAATGTCCCATGAATTATGAGGTTTTTTTGGCTGGTAGGAGCAGGCTCTATTCCCAGCCCTGTGTCAGCCACATGCTGTTCCCTTTAACCCTGTGTCAGGGCTGGGGTAGTTTTCACGCACACTGAAGCTGATCAGTACCTTTGAGACAATCTTCTGCGGACCTCTGGAGTTCTTCCTCTTGGTGAAGCCGCTGTCTGCTGGTACTCTGCCTGTGAACTCCAGCCACCTTGGTCTCCTTGGACTCAGCTCTACCTCCTCAACTTGGGAATCACCTGAGCTCCTCCTGAGGTCCTCCTTCTTGTGCTGTGGGCTGAAATCTCTCCAGTCCATAAACTGGGACAACCATAGTGCTCATCTTGTTGGTTTTCTATTTCTCAGGAACCACTGTTCTTTGTTGCCTGATGTCCAATGTGTTCAAAACTTTTGTTTCATATATTTTGCCAACAATTAACAGTTGTTTCAGATTAGAGGTAAATCTGATTCCTTTTTATTCATCTTGGTCATAAGTGTAAGTCTATTTAAATCAAATTTAAACTGAAAAAAAAAAAGCATGTTTTTAGAAAAGTGTAACTTGCCAAATTCAACTAAACAATTAGAAAAGATTTAGCCATTAAATAAATTAAAACAGAAATCGAGGCATAAATTAAATCATGGCCAGACAGTTTTACAGGCACTGTCTATAAATTATTCAAGGAGCTGACAATTCTAATCTTACACAAAATGTTCTAAAGAATAAAACATGATGGAATGTTCTTTACCTGATTTTATGATACTAGTATAACTTTGACACCAAGCCATTCAAGGACAATATGTAAAAGGAAAGCCTTAGACCATTCTCGCTTATAAACCCAGATGGACAAATACTAAGTTTAGAAATGTATATTCAAAAATATATTCAATCTGATCATGTCATTCTCCTGTTGCAGATTCGTCAATGGTTTGTCATCATAGTTAGAATAAATTTTAAGCTCCTAACCATGATTTGTTCCCTACTTGTTACTCTGATGTTCTCCAATGACTCTTGCTGCCTCTGTTTCCTTTTTAGTTACATTGTCCTTCATACACACGGGCTCTTTTACAGCTCGCGGCTTTTATGTTTGCTCTCCCCACTCCCCACACTGCTGCACTGCCCACATCTTCATTAGGTATGCACCTATGTCATTTAAATCTAAGCTCAAGTATCACCTCTTTAGAAATTCCTTTCCTGCCTACTTTATGTCAAACAGCCTACGGTTCCTCTGTCACTCTATTCTCTTTCCTTGCTTTATCTTCTTCATGGCGCTTTTTACCATGTGATGTTATATCATTCACTTGTCCCTCTCTCTCACTAGTGTATAGACTCCATGAGGAAAGAAGCTTCATCTTGTTCACCACTGGATTCCTAGCATCTAGAATGTTTGATTCATGATAGGGGTCCAATAGATACATTTCTTCCTTTTGCTTTAGCTACTCTATGTTCAAGAGCTACTTTCACAGTCTCTTCTGACATCCAATTTGGTCTTTTCGTTCTTTCCTGCCTTTTTAACGACCTCTTGCTTTCTTCATGTGTGAGGTCCTTGATGTCATTCCACAGCTTGTCTGGTCATTAGTGTTACAATGGGTCAAATCTATTCTTGAGATGGTGTCTAAATTCAGGCGGAATATTCAAGATTGTACTTTGGCTCTCATGGACTTGTTCTAAATTTCTTCAACTGCAGCTTGCATATGTATGAGCAATTGATGGTCTGTTCCACAGTTGGTCCCCAGCCTTGTTCTGGCTGATGATATTGAGCTTTTTCATCATCTCTTTCCACAGATATAGTGATTTTGATTCCTGTGTACTCTTTCTGGTGAGGTCCATGTAAGGTCCATGTATGTAGTCACTGTTTGTGTTGTTGAAAAAAGGTATTTGCAATGAAGAAGTTGTTGCTCTTGCAAAATTCTGTCATGTGATCTCTGGCATCATACCTGTCACCAAGGCCATATTTTCCAACTACCAATCCTTCTCTTTTGTTTCCAACTTCCGCATTCCAATTGCCGGTAAAAGAGCTGAACAGATGATTTCAAAGGGTGGCTTGAGGAGAAAAAGTATTATAATAAAATGTGTAAAGACCTGGAGTTAGAAAACCAAAAGGGACGAACATGCTCGGCATTTCTCAAGCTGAAAGAACTGAAGGAAAAATTCAAGCCTCGAGTTGCAATAGTGAAGGATTCCAGGGGGAAAATATTAAATGATGCAGGGAGCAACAAAAGAAGATGGAAGGAATACACAGAGTCACTGTACCAAAAAGAATTGGTCAATGTTCAACCATTTCAGGAGGTAGCATATGATCAACAGCTAATGGTACTGAAGGAAGAAGTCCAAGCTGCACTGAAGACATTGGTAGAAAACAAGGCTCCAGCATTGACAGAATACCAATTGAAATGTTTCAACAAATGAATGCAGCACCGGAGGCGCTCACTTGTCTCTGTTAGGGAATTTGGAAGACAGCTACCTGGCCAACTAACTGCAAGAGATCCATATTTGTACCCATTCCAAAGAAAGGTGATCCAACAGAATGGAAATTATAGAATAATATCATTAATACTGTGTACAAGTAAAATTTTGCTGGAGATCATTCAAAAGCAGCTGCAGCGGTACATCAACAGGGAACTACCAGAAATTCAAGACAGATTTAGAAGAGGACATGGAACCAGAGATATCATTGCTGATGTCAGCTGGATTCTGGCTGAAACCAGAGAATACCAGAAAGATGTCTACCTGTGTTTTATTGACTATGCAAAGGCATTCGACTATGTGGATCATAACAAATTATGGATACCATTGTGAAGAATGGGAATTCCAGAACACTGAACTGTGCTCATGAGGAACCTGTACATAGATCAAGAGGCAGTCATTGGAGTAAGACAAGAGGATATTTCATGGTTTAAAGTCAAGAAAGGTATACGTGAGGGTTGTATCCTTTCACCATACTTATTCAGTCTGTTTGCTGAGCAAATAATCCAAGTAGCTGGACCATATAAAGAAGAACAGGGCATCAGGATTGGAGGTTATTGTTGCTATTAGGTGCTATTGAGTCAGTTGCGACTCGTAGAGACCCTATGTACAACAGAACGAAATACTGCTCAGTCCTGTGCCATTCTCACAATCGTTGTTATGCTTGAGCTCACCACTGCAGCCATTGTGTCAGTCCATCTTGTTGAGGGTCTTCCTCTTTTCTGCTGACCCTCTACTTTACCAAGCATGATGTCCTTCTCCAGGGACGGATCCCTCGTGATAACATGTCCAAAGTATGTGAAATGAAGTCTCACCATCCTTGCTTCTAATGAGCATTCTGGCTGCACTTCTTCCAAGACAGATTTGTTCATTCTTCCAGCGGTTCATGGTAGATTCAATATTCTCCGTCAACACCATAATTCAAAGGCATCAATTTTTCTTCAGTCTTTCTTATTCATTGTCCAGGTTTCACATGTATACGAGGTGATGGTTTGGGTCAGGCTCACCTTAGTACTTAAAGTGACATCTTTGCTTTTTAACACTTTAAAGAGGTCTTTTGCAGCAGATTTGCCCAAGGTAATGCGTCATCTGATTTCTTGATGGCCGCTTCCAGGGGTGTTGATTGTGGATCCAAATAAAATAAAATCCTTGACAACTTCAATCTTTTCTCCACTTATCATGATTTGCTTATTGTTCCAGTTGTGAGGATTTTTATTTTCTTTATGTTGAGGTATAATCCATACTGCAATAGTCTTTGATCTTCATTAGTACGTGCTTCAAGTCTTCTTCACTTTCAGCAAACTAGGTTGTATCATCTGCCTATCCCAGGTTGTTAACAAGACTTCCTCCAATTGGAACACGGACTGTAAGAAGTATGAATTTAGGAAAGTTGGAAGATCGTTCAAAAGCAGCTGCAAAAGTACAACGACATGGAACTGCCAGAAATTCAAGCCAGATTTATAAGAATGTGACCTTGTTTAGAAATAGGGTCTTTGCAGCTGCAATTAGTTAATGTGAGGCAATACTGGAGTAGGATGGGCTCTAATCCCAAGTGACTGGTATCCTTATAAGAAGAGACACAGAGACAGACAGACACGGGGGAATAAAGTCATGTGTCTTAGACTGGGTTCTCTAGAGAAGCAAAACCAGTAAAGCATGTCTATCTATCTGTCTGTCTATCTATCTATCCATCTATCAAGATTTATCTCAAGAAAATGGCTCTCGTGGTTGTAGAAGCTGTCGTTTCCCAAGTACTTGGGGCAGGTGTCAGGCTGAGGTTTCTCCTGACTCATGTAGCTGCAGGAGATGATGAACCCAAGATTGGCAGACAATATGGGCAGGCCGCTTGCTCAAGTCCCAAGAATCAGAAGTCAGATGATGAACAGGTGGATGCAGGATCCCAGAGCAGACAAATGAGTTTTGTTAGAATGTCTATATATATATTGAATGCAAGTCACACCCCTGAGGAAACACCCCTTCCAATTGATTGGCTGATCACGTCAGATCACATCATGGAGGATAACTGCCAAATTACATCATTACATAAGTGCCAAACTACATGGTTACATAACTGCCAAATCACTGAAAATCATGACCCAGCCAAGTTGACACAGCCTTAACCATCATACCACGTGAAGACAGATGCAGAGACTGAAGTTATGCTGCCACAAAACAAGGAACACCTGGTGCTGGCAGAAGTTGGAAGAAAGCATCCTTCCCTAGAGAATTCAGAAGGAGCATGGCCTGGCCTTCACCTGGATTTCAGACTTCTAGCCACCAGAACTATGAAATACATTTCTGTTATTTTAAGCCCCCACTTTTTGGTACTTTGTTAGGGCAGCCCTAGGAAATTCATATACCTCGTTTAACTTTCTCTTTTTTTAAAAAAATCGTTAATAACTCATGAATATTTAAAAAGTAATTTCGATGTGTTTAAATGAATTGCATTCACTAACTTTTTTGATACACAAATCGTTCATTCTTAACCAAAAGATCACTTCACGCTGGCTTCGATGCCCTTTGAATATGACCTTTTTCATGTTCCTCTGTGAAAGCTTTCTGATTTCTGTCATGAAAAACATTTCTAAACTTGTGAAATGTTGAATTGCAGATTCTTCGTGAAGTTTCTCCCTTCCAAGTACACATGGAAACCTGAACTAGCTGTGAATAGGCCACTGTCAGTAAGCTACTCCTCTGCATTTCTTGCAGCAACTCATTTGTGATCAGCAGTGCATTTGCACACAAGCAATAAAGTTATTAATATTTTTCTTTTTTCTTCTATGTGTTCAATCTTTCATTCAACAACTGTATATTGAGTGCTCAATATATTCTATGTACTAGTCTAGTTTCTGGATAATAAACAATAACCAAGCAAGCAAAAGCTCCTCTTGGAGAGGAGACAAAAAATAAATAAGAGATAAATGGTTATGATATATTTTATAGTGATCTGTGAAAACCAGACCATTGCCGCCCAGTTGATTCTGACTCATAGTGACCCGATAGGATAGGGTAGAACTGCCTCATAGGGTTTCCAAGGCTGTAAATTTTTATGGAAGCATACTGCCACATCTTTCTCCTGTGGAGCAGGTGGTGGGTTCGAACTGCTGACCTTCTGGCTAGCAGCCAAGTGCTTAATAACTGCAGCACCAGGGCTCCTTTTATAGTGACAAGTGCTCAGAAAAAACTAAATCAGAGAAGAGAGATAGAATGTGTGTGTGTGTGTGTGTGTGTGTGTGTGTGATGGTGGGGCAAGGGATGCAGAAATTTTGGTTAGAGTGGCCAGGGCATGAATCACTGGGAAAGTGGTACTTGAGTAAAGACCTGGAGGAAGTGAGGGAGCAAACCATGCAGATATCCAGGAAAAGGGCACTTAGGCATAGTAACATGTGCAAAGATGCTGCAGTGGGAACTTGCTTTCAAGGACTGGCAAGGCCAGTGTAGCTGGAATAGTGAGCAAAAGAAAGGAGGTTAGAGGGTCAAAAGGCAATGGTGGGAGCAGATCATGTAAGGCCTTTGGGGTGGCATAAGAACGTACTTTGCTGACCTCTAACTACATACCGACCAACCAACCAGTTGCCATTGAATTAGTTCTGACTCAAAGCAACCCCATGTGTGTCAGAGAAGAACTGTGTTCCACAGGGTTTTCAGTGGCTGATGTTTTGGAAGTAGACCATCAAGCCTTTCTTCTGAGGTTCCTCTGAGAGAACTTGAACCTCCAACCTTCTGGTTACTAGCTGAGTATAGTAACCATTTGCACCACCCAGGGACCTCTAATTACAGAGTGTAGTTGACCAAGGGACCCAGCTGCTGTTTTCTGAAACCCATGACACTTTCCTGACCAGCTCTTAGCCAATAACTGAGTATGGCAAGCACACTAAAGTGGGCCCATTTCTGGGAGAAACAGGGACACCTCTGATGAGCTTTGGTCAATGGATGGACTTACCAAAACTTCCTTAGACTGCACAGCAGTCTAGGATGCTTCACCAAACCTTTCTTCCCTCTCTCCTTTACTTGGGGTTAGGCTTGCTCACGATCTGATGGCTTTCTCAAATCCCTCAGCTCCCTCCCCATTTTCTCTCACAGGTGTTTCCCCAAATAAAATCTTCACTCTTTTAATTCAGTTTTGGCATCTGCTTGTCAGAGACCACAGACTAATACAGCCTTGTAAGCATTGGAAAAGATTTTGTTTTTTCTCTGAGTGTGATGAGAGGGACTGGAGGCTTTGAGCAGAGTAATGGCATGATCTGATTACATTTTCATAGGATTTTGCAGGCTGCTCTCTAAAGAGGGGCCTGAATGGCAGCAAGGGAGAAAATACATAGACCAGTTAGGAGGCTATTTCAATAATTCAGGCAAGAGCTAATTGTGTCTGGGATCAGAATGGCAGCAGCAGAGGTGGTCTGATTCTGAATATATTTTATAGGAATTATTGATGGCATTTCCTGACAGCCTGGCTGTTAAGGAAAAAGAAGCAATGGAGACTTGGAATTGCCAATGACTCAGATGGAGGCATGGGGAGAGGCGGCAGTGGTTCAGTGGTAGAATTCTTGGAGACGGGAATCCCTGGTGTCATAGTGGTTAAGAGCTATGGCTGCTAACAAAAAGGTCAGTAGTTAGAACCCACCAGGCGCTCCTTGGAAACTCTATGGGGCAGTTCTACTCTGTCCTGTAGGGTTGTTATGAGTCAGAATTGACTTGATGGCAATGGGTATACAGGAGACTTGGGTTGGATTCCTGGCCAATGCCCTTCATATGAAGCCACTATCCGTCAGTGGAAACTTGCATGTTGCTATGATGCTGAACAGGTCTCAGCAGAACTTCCACACAAAGATCGGAAAGAAGGTGCTGGTGATGTATTTCCAAAAACTGGCCAACGAAAACCCTATGGATCACAATGGTCCAATGGGCAAATGATCATGGAGATGGCGCAGGACTGGGGAGTTTTGTTCCTTTTCATTTGGTTGTGTGTGGGGTCATCAGGAGTTGAGGGCTGACTCAACAGCAGCTACAACAACAAAGAGATGGGGGGGCAGTGTGCGACTATCAGGAGCTCAGCTTTGGACATGATAGTTTTTAAGTGCTCATGAGACTTGTAAGTGGGAATGGATATGTGTGCTTAAAGTTCAAGGGGGAGGGCTGGGCTGGGGAAATGAATTTAGAGTATCGAAAAAGATGGCACTTAAACCTCTGAGACTGGAAGTCATCACCCAGGGAGTGAATGTAGATAGAAAAAGAGAATAGGTCCAAGGCAGAGCACTAGGATATGCCAACGTTCAGAGTTCAGGGAGATGAGGAACCAGCAAAGGAATGTTAATAAGGTGGTCGCATTACCTGCATTCACAAAAATCTTATTTATATAATTTATTTCCTTGAGAGAAATGATCTCAGATAGGTCCAATAGTTAAAGACAAATTTTATGAGGTTTTATAGTACATTCATATAATTCATTAACAGTTATTTTTGCAGTTGTATTAAGACCTACCAAGTGAATAAGTTACAAAAAATACCACTTATATTTGGCAGATTCAGAGACTGTCTCAGTCATCTAGTGCCACTATAACAGAAATATCACAAGTAGATGGCTTTAACAAAGAGGAGTTTATCTCCTTACAGTAAAGTAGGCTAAAAGTCCAAATTCAGGCCATCGGCTGCAGGGGAAGGCTTTCTCTGTCGGCTCTGGAGGAAGGTCCTTGTCCTTAATCCTCCCCTGGTTGAGGAGCTGCTTAGGCACAGGGACCCCAGGTCCAAAGGATGCGCTCTGCTTTCTCAGTGGTATGAGGTCCCCCATTTCTTTGCTTGCTTCTCTTTTTTATATCTCAGAAGATTGCCTCAGGGCACAATCCAATCCTGTAGGTTGAGTCCTGCCTCACTAACACAACCCCAGCTCATCCTCCCTCATTAACATCACAGAGGCAGGATTTACAACATAGAGGAAAATCACACAATGCCGGGAATCATGCCCCAGCCAAATGGATACACACATTTTTGGGGGGACCTAATTCAATCCATGACAGAGACATAGTGTTTCAAGTCATCATAATGGCTTGAAACTCTACACAGATAAAAAAAATATTATGTGTAAATTATGCATTTGGGTGTATGTGTGCATACATACAGACATATATATACACACACAGGCACATACATATTCTATATCTGTATATTTTACAACTGATGTAAGTGCAACCTGGAATACTTTTAGGGGGCGCATTCCTTGCTCTGAAGGACTGGGTTTACAATGTGAAGCAGGCACTGACCGCACATAGTTGAATGCCTCCAAGCTTTGGGATATAGAGAAATGATGATGTTCATCCGGCAAGATCTAACACTCCAGATTTAACCTCTCACTTAATCATTCCGTATATGTTGATCAGAGTCTCTGAGTGGTGCAGATGGGTAATGAGCTCAGCTACTAACCAAAAGTTTGGAGGTTTGCGTCCACCCCGAGAACCTTGGAAGAAAAGCCTAGCAATCTACTTCCAACAAACCAGCCACTGGAAACCCTATGGAGCACAGTTCTACTCTGACACACAGGGGTCCTCCGTGAGTCAGAGTTAGCTCAATGGCAACTGTTTTTTAAAAATATAGGTAATTATCAGATTAATCACAGACTATAGATTTCTGAATACTCTCCATCCCCCTTCAAACATAATCACCTGTGCCAAGCACACAGAGTCTGGTAGTCAGTGTTGTGGCACATGAAGAACTTTAAGCAAGACATAAACTGTGATCAGCTGGAGAGCTGGGTACATTGTTGTGGATCTTTTGAACTTAGAACATAGTTTAGGTCCGTGACAGCCAAGGTGAAAACTGTGAAGACTCTAATTAGAGATAATTACTATTATTCTCATTTTCCAAATGAGCAATCAAGTTGTGTGAATTTACCTGAGGACACGCTCTAAGTCATTGACAGAGGCAAGGGTATGATCTCACAGGCCAGACAAGCATTCCACTGAAGTTCATACACTTTCCCGGCTATGATTTAATGATTTTGACCTATTGTTCAATGACAAATCCTGATTTAATAAATAGTCCCTACAGAGAACATTTCACGAGGCCAATTAAAAAGTTTTTTCTGGCCACCTTTTTGTCCTCCTTCTTTTCTTAACAGAACTTTCTAAATATCACTGTGTGATTGCCTTGAACAGATTCACTCGTTATATGCAAGTGCTCCAGATGTTACACAGCTGTCAGAACTCGCTAGCTACACGTTCTCAGGGAGCACACGGTGACTCTCTAATGCAAAACTGCTGTAACCAGTGCACCCACATCAGGGTTTTGTCGATAATACGTATACATTTTTGATTATGATAGGGAATATGGGCTCATTGTAGAAAATCCTGAAAGCACAGAGAAGATAATAAAAATTACATTCAATCTTCAAACCAGATTCCACTGTTAAAATTTTCTTGTCTCTTTTTCTATACTTACTTTAAACATATGTTGACAAAATGAGTACATACACACATACACACAATCACACATACACTATAGTGTCCATATGTACTTATTGTATAACACAACTTCACATAGAATGTACGATCCCTAGGGGCAGGGACATTTTCTATTTTATTCACTATTATTCTGTGTCCTAGGACAATGTCTGGCACTTGTGTGTGTGTGTGTGTGTGTGTGTGTGTGCTATCATGTCAATTCTGACTCATTGCGGCCCTATAGGACAGAGTAGAACTGCCTCATAAGGTTGCCTAGTTTGTGATCTCTACCAGAACGGATTGCCAGGTCTTTTCTCCTGCAGAGCCACTGGTGGGTTCAGACCGCTGCTTAACTGTTGCAACACCAGGGCTCCTGTCGGGCATTTAGTAGGTGTATAATAAATGTTCGAATGACAAAATTAATGATAAAACTTAAAAAATATATATATAATGTAAAAATTTCCCGATGTTATTAAATATCTTTGACAATATCTCCTAAAAATATTTTAAGATACAGTTTACATACAGCAAAGTTCACATATCTTAAGTGTACATTTCAATAAATGTTCACATATATACATCTATTAGCCCAAACAAGTCAGCGTATAGAACATTTCCATCACCCCCGAAGCTTCCTTTGGGCCACTTCCCATTAAATACCTCCCCATAGGTGGCGCTAGTCTGACTTTTATCACCATAGCTTTTTTTTTTAGCTTATCCTTGACCCTTGTATAAATTGAATCATAAAAGATATATTATTTTGGGTTTGCTTTTTTCACTCAGCATAATTTTTTATGATTCTTCCATGTTGTTGCATGTATCAATGGTTTGCTCTTTTTTATTGTTGCTGTGTAGTACTATCATATAAATACACCATGGCTTTTTTATCCATTCTCTGTCAACAGACATTTGGGTTGTTTCTGACTAAAACTCCTATGAATATTCTGGTGTTAGTCTTTTTGTGGACATATGTTTTCATTTCTCTTGACTACCTAGAATGTGTTAGGTCATAGAGTACATGCATGTTTAGTTTTAGTAAAAACCAGTTGCCATCAAGGGAATTCTAACTCACAGCAACCCCATGTGTGTCAGAGTAGAACTGTGTTCCACAGGGTTTTCAATGATTGATTTTTCAGTGTCAGATTGCCAGGCCTTTCTTCCGAGGTACCTCTAGGTGGACTTGAACTGCCAAGTGTTTGCTTATTAGCCAGTTTGTTAACTGTTTACACCACCCAGGAACATCTTAGTTTTAATAACCATATCTTTTTTTTTTATCAAGGAAGTTGAAACTATTTACACTTCTACCAGTGATGTATGAGAGTTCCAGTTTTTCCACATCCCTGCCATATTTGGTGTTCTCAGTCTTTTTAATTGTGGCCGTTATGGTGGGTATGTGGTGGTGGTATCTCATTGTGGCTTTAATGTGCGTGTACCTGATGAGCAATGACGTTGAGCACCCTTTTTGTTCATTTCGGTCACATGACTTTTTCCTATTATCTCTGTACATCTTTTCCTCTGTGTGTCTATCTTGAACTTCCTCTGCCTCTCTCGTATATGAATACTTATAATTGCATTTACCACCCACTCAGATACTCCAGGGTAAGCTCTTCCTCTTAATATCCTTAACTTACCATATTTTTACAGGAATAATGTTCACCTTTTATGTTTGTTTGCCAACAGAGCCCTCTCCCTGAGAGGTGTTTTCATAAGCATGCTCTGCTAATTTTTTTCACAGCAACATGTAAAAGAAAATTGGCATAGTACCACTTTATGAAAATACCTGGTAAAATTCACTCTTTCCGTATAAAGCAATATTCATAGGTTTTGGAGATTAGAACATGGACATATCTTTTGCGGGTCAGCAAACTATATTTTAGCCACCTAACTTCATGTGGATAATACACTTATTTCTTTCCAACATCTCCAGAATAACAGTTTTAACTCTAAGTAAAAAGTCTCACCTAAATATCATCAGATCAAGGTTCTAAATCACATCAAATACATCGTCTGAATCAGGTATGGGTGAGACTTCTGGGACAAAATTCCTCTCTCTGTGGATCTGTAAAACTAGAAAACAAGTTATCTGCTTCCAAAATACAACAGTGGGACAGGCATAGGATAATAGTTACAGACATTCCTATTTCAAAAGGGAGAAAATGGAAGGTAGAAAGGAGTCACCAGTCCCAAGCAATTTTTAAACCCAGCAGGGCAGATTCCATCGGGTTTCAGGGTCTGGGAAAAATCTTCTGTGGCCCACAGCTCCATTCTCTGGACCTACAGCTCCACCCTCTGGACCTGTGGTGGCTCTGCCTCCTGGGCCCATAGCTCTGCTTCTTCCTTTTTTCTGGATGGGTAGCACATGTTTGCAGCTGTGTAGTTTTAATCAGCCTTGTTTCCTATCTGCAGAGTTTTGGGAGTCTGATAACCTTTGTTCATTTTGTCTAGACTCTGTCCCTTTCAGTCCAAGCTGGCAGTGTTTCTGCTGATATAACATTCTAAAAAGCCTTGTGGGTATCCCATGTATGTCACAAGGATTCGTGCCATTAGACAAGAGTCCTCCACGAGTCTTTTCTTCACAACCTCATTTCAATTCCTAGCTTTTGCTGAGATATTTGAGTGGATCCATGAGTCACATACCTAATCTCTTCAGCAAAAGTTTGTCCAGCCACACCCTTGGTTCTCTCTCCCAACAGTGAATCTCCTAATTTTAGCATCCTTTGCAATCTGAGTAGGCTGATAACATCCTAAATCTTCTAGTGCTGGTTCCTTTTTGCTTAACAGTTCTTTCTTCAATTTATCTATTTACTCTTGCATTTTACTGAAAGCAGCCAGCAAGACATCAGGCCACCTCTTCAATGCTTTTCTTGGAAATCTCCTCGGCTATATATCCAAATTAATCAAAATTTCTGTTTTCTACACAAACGTAGGACACAATTCTGCCAAGTGTTCTCTGACTATGTAACATGGACTGCCTTTCCTCCAGTTTCCGATAACATGATGGAATAAACATAAAACAATAAATGTTCCTCAGTTCCTTCTTGGTCCTCACCAGAAGCACTTTTAATGTTCCTATTTCTACCATCAGTGTGTTTAAGGCAATCTAGGCTTTTTCTAAGGACATGAGTTTAGAAAAGTAAAGGGTCAGTGAAAACCAGAAAAACTCTCACTAAGATGGAAAGACACAATAGCCTTAACAATGGGCTCTAACATTTTAAAGATAATGGAGATAGTACAAGACCAGGCAAAGTTTTATTCTGTTATTCATAAGGGTGCCATAACTTGTAGCCAACTTGACAACGACTAATAACAACAAGACTTTTTTTTTCTTAACATTCACTTAAAATTCTTCCAGCCTCTACCCCTTATCCAATTCCAAAGCCATGTCTAATTTTTTAGGTGTTTGGACAGTAACACCCCACTTCCTGGTACCAAAATCTATATCAGTGTCCTGCAGCTGCTGTAACAAATTACCACAAACTGGGTGGCTTAACACAAAAGAAATTTATTCTTTCACGGTTCTGGAAGCTAGAAGTTCAAAATCCAGGTGCTAGCAGCACTTACATTCTTCCAGGGTCTCTAGTGGAAAATCCATTTTTTGCCTTTTCCAGCTTCTGGTGACATTTCTTGCCTTGTGGCTGCATCATATCAATTTCTGCATCTTTGGTCACATTGTCTTCTGTCTGTCTCAAATCCCCCTCTGTCTTTCTCTTATAAGGACGCTTGTCATTGAATTTAGTGTCCACCAGATAATCAAGAATTGCCTCTTTTTTTTCTTATTAAAACACAATGTTTCTATTAACACATTTTCTAAATACATAATTATAACAGCAACTTCTTTTTCAATGTTTATATAAATTCAATGTTTATATTTTCTTGGCTAATTTCTTTTGTTTATACTTTTTTCCTCCTCAGTTCATTTTTGTTCTAAATTTTGTTTACTTTGCTGTTATTGTTGAGAATATACACAGCAAAACATACACCAATTTGACAGTTTCTACATGTACAATTTAGTGACATTTTTTGAGTTGTTCAAACATTGTCACCCTCCTTTTCTGAGTTGTTCCTCCCTCATTAACACAAACTCACTGCCTCCTAAGGTTCCTATCTAATCTTTCGAGTTGCTGTTGTCAGTTTGACCCCATATAGGTAGTTCTTAAAAGAGCATGATGCTCAAGGCAGGCTTTTTTTTTTTACTAGTTAAGCTAAACTATTATTTGGTTTTAAGATGACTTCAAGGGATATTTTTGGTTTAGGGTTTAAGATTATCTCAGGGCAATAGTTTTAGGGATTCATCTACCCTCCATGGCTCCAGGAAGTCTGGAGTCTATGAGAATTTAAATTTCTGTTCTGTGTTTCCCCCCTTTTAATCAGGATTCTTCTATGGAATCTTTGATCAAGATGTTCAGTAATGGTAGCAAGGTACCATCCAGTTCTTCTGGTCTCAAGGCAAAGGAGGAAATTAGCCACACATTTCATATCCTCCTCTATTCCTGATTCTCCTTTTCTCTGTTGCTCCAGGTGAATAGAGATCAATTGTAGTGCCTTGGATGGTTGCTTACAAGCTTTTAAGAACCCAGGAACTATGCAACAAACTAGAAAGTAGAACAGAAGCACTAAACACTTTATTGGGCGAATTAACTGGGATGTCCCATAAAACCATAACCCTAAACTTCCAAATCAAGAACCAAATCCCATGAGGTTTTTGGTTATACATCAGCAGCGTCAGCAGCTTCTCTTTTTTTTTGTTGTTAGTGTTGTAAATATATCTTCCACACAACTTTTGCCAGTTCAAGTTTTTACAGGTGTACAACTTATTGACAGCAATTACAATAATTGGCTATGCAACACTACCCTTAATCAATATGATTTTTCCATCGCCATTAACACCCTTATCCTTTTTCTTCCCACTCCTGGTAACCACTAATAAACTTTGTTCTGTATACATTTGTCCTTTCTTGTCTTTTTATTTAAGTGAGGTCATAATATTTGTCCTTTTGTGATTGGTTTTTTTCACTCAGCATAATATTTTCAAGGTCCATCCATAGTGTAGCATGTATCAAGACTTCATTTCTCATACTGGCTGAGTAGTATTCCATTGCATGTATATACCACATTTTGTTTATTCATTCATCTGTTGGCAGGCATTTAGGTTGTTTCCAGATTTTGGCTATTGTGAATAGTGCTGCAGTGAACACTGGTGTACAAGTCTCTTTTTGAGCCTCTGCTTTCAAGTCTTTTGGGTACATACCTAGGAGTGGAATTTCTGGGTAATATGGTAGTTCTAGTTTCAGAATTTTGAGGAATCGTTATGTTTTCCATAATGACTTTACCATTTTGCATTCCCACCAGCAATGGATAAGGGTTCCAATTTCCCCACATCCTCACCAACGTTTCTTTCTTTTTTTTTTTTTTTATCTTAGCCATCCTAGTGGGGCGAAATGGTATCTCATTGTAGTTTTGATTTGCACCTCTCTGATGGCTAAGGATGCTGAACATCTTTCCATGTGTTTGGTGGCCATTTGAATGCCCTGTTTGGTGAAATTTCTATTCAAGTCCTTTGCCCATTTTATGATTGGGTTATTTGTCCTTTTGTAGTTGAAATTTTATGCATATTTTGATTATTAGATTCTTGTCAGATATATGGTTTCTGAAGATATTCTCCCAGTTGGTAGCTTGTCTTTTTACTTTTCTGGTAAAGTCTTTTGATGAACAAAAGTTTTTAATTTTTATGAGGTTTCATTTATTTATTTTGTTTTTTGCTTTTTGTGCTTTTTTTTTTCAATTAGATAATCCATTGTTGAAAGCTAGGCCTGACAATGTTGCCGCTCCTTGTTCTCCTAAGAATTTTATGATTTTAGTTTGCACATTTACGTCTTTAATCCGTTTTGAATTTGTTTTTGTGTATGATGTGAAGCATGCATCCTGTTTCATTTTCTGCCTGTGGAAATCCAATTTTCCCAGCACCATTTATTGAAGAAACTCTTCTTTTCCCATCGAATGTACTTAGCATCCTTGTCAAAAATCAGTTGACCATTGATGTGTGGATTTATTTCTGGACTCTCAATTCTACCCTATTCCATTGGTCTATGTGTCTATTGTCATACCAGTACCAGGCTGTTTTGATTACTGTAGCTGTATAGTATGTTTTAAAATGAGGAACTATGAGACTTCCTACTTTGCATTTCTTTTTAGACCTTGTTTTAGCTATTTGGGGCCTCTTGCCATCTCATATAAAGTTGTGGATTGGTTTTTCTATTTCTGTAAAGAAGGCTGTTGGATTTTTGATCAGGATTGTATTGAATCTATAGATTGCTTTGGGTAGTATTGACATCTTAACAATATTAAGTCCAATCCATGAACATGGAACATCTTCTCATTTATTTAAGTCTTCTTTAATCTCTTTCAGCAGTGTTTTATAGTTTTCATTGTACGAGTCTTTCACGTCCTGGTTAGACTTATTCCTAGGTATTTTATTCTCTTAAATGCTATTGTAGATGGAATGGTTTCTCTAATTTCCCCTTCAGAATTCTCAGTGCTGGTGTATAGAAATCCAACTGATTTTTGTTTGTTGACCTTGTACCCTGCAACTTTCCTAAATTCCTCTAGTAGTTCTAGAAGTTTTCTTGTGGACTCTTCAGGATTTTATATATGTAGGATCATATCATTTGCAATCCCTCCTGATAACATCCTTGCTTCTAAGGAGCATTCTGGTTGTACTTCTTCTAAGAGAGATATGTTCATACTTTTGGCAGTCCATGGTATATTTAATATTCTTTTTCAACACCACAATTCAAAGGCATCAATTCTTCTTCAGTCCGCTTTATTCAATGTCCAGGTTTCACATGCTTATTAGGTGATTGAAAACATCATGGAACAGGAGGGATTAGTCCCTGGAGAAGAATATCATGCTTAGTAAAGTACAGGGTCAGCATAAAAGAGGAAGATCCTCAAGGAGATGAACTGACAGAGTGGCTGCAACCATGGGCTCAAACATAGCAACAATTGTGAGGATGGCACAGGACCAGGCAGTGTTTGTTCTGTTGTACGTGGGGTTGCTATGAGTTGTAACTGACTTGATGGCGCCTAACAACAACAGCAACATCTGCAAATAGAGATAATTTTATGTCTTTTTTTCCAATCTGGACACATTTCATTTCTTTTTCTTGTCTTATTGCTGTGGCTAGGACTTCTAATACAATATTGAATAGAAGTAATGAGAGCAGGCACCCTTGCCTTGTTCCTAATTTAAATGGGAAAGATCTCAGTCTTTCTCCATTAAGTATAATATTGGCTGTTGGCTTTTCATACATGCACTGAATCATATTGAGGAATTTCCCTTCTATTCCAATCCTCTTTAGGGTTTTCATCAAAAAAGAGTGTTGGATTTTATCAAATGCTTTAATACCCCAAAACAAAAAAACCAGTGCCTTTGAGTCAATTCTGACTCATGGCAACCCTATAGGACAGGGTAGAACTGCCCCATAGAGTTTCCAAGGAGCACCTGGTGGATTTGAACTGCCAACACTTTGGTTAGCAGCTGTAGCACTTAACCACTACGCCACCAGGGTTTCCTATCAAATGCTTTACCTGCATCCAAAGAGATGATCATGTAGTTCTTTTCCTTTGTTCTATTGATGTGGTGTATTATGTGGATTGGTTTTCTAATGATGAACCATCCCTGCATTCCTGGAATAAATCCCACTTGGTCATGGTGTATGACTCCTTTAATATGCCATTCGATTCTGTTCATTAGTATTTTGTTGAGGATTTCTGCATCTATATTTACAAGAGATTTTGGCCTGTAGTTTTCTTTTTTTGTGGTGTCTTTGTCTGGTTTGGGTGTCAGGTTATGGTTGCTTCATTGAATTAGGGAGTATTCCTTCCTTCCCTATCTTTTGGAAGAGTTTAAACCGTATTGGTGTCAATTCTCTAAATGTTTCGTAGAATTCCCCTGTAAAGACATCTAGCCCAGGACTTTTTTGGGGGAAGGTTTTTGATCACTGATTTGATCTCTTCACTTATTATGGGTCTGATGAGACTTTCTATTTCCTCTTGAGTCAGTTTGGGTAGGTTGTTGTGTGCTTCCAAGAATTTATCCATTTTATCTAGGTTATTCATTTTGTTGCCATATAGTTGTTCATAATATTCTATCATAATTCTCTTTATTTCTATTGAGTTAGTTGTAATGTCCCCTTTTTTATTTCTTATTTTAGTTATTTGCAACTCTTCTTTGTCAATCTAGCTAAAGGTTTGTAAATTTTATTGATCTTTTCAAAGAAACAGCTTCTGGTTTTATTGATTGATTCTCTCTATTGTTTTCCTGTTTTATTTATTTCTGCTCTGATCTATGTTATTTCCTTTCTTCTGGTAGGTTTAGGCTTAGTTTGCTCTTCTCTTTGTCTTGTCGAGTCAGGCTGCTAATTTGAGATCTTTGTTCTTTTTTTATGTAGGCATTTAGTGCTATGAATTTCTACCTGAGTACTGCATCCCACAAGTTTTGGTATGTTGTGCTTTCATCTGGCTCTAAGAAATTTGTGTTTTCTCTTTTGATTTCTTCCTTGACCCATTGGTAGTTCAATACTGTGTTATCTAATTTCTATCTGTTTGTAAATTTTCCAGGTTTTTTTTGTTTGTTTGTTTTGGTTTCTGTTATTGATTTCTAGCTTCACTCTATTGTGTATAGAGAAAATACTTGGTCTGATTTCAGTCTTTTTAAATTTATCAAGATTTGCTTTGTGACCTAAAATGTGGTCTATCCTGAAGAATAATCCATATGCACTGGAGCAGAATGTATTTTGTTCTGTTTTTGGATGGAGCGTTCTATATATGTCTGATGAGTCCAGTTGTCGTATAATGTCATTTAGACACTGTTTTCTTGCTGATCTTCTTTCTAGATGTTCTGTCCAATACTGAAAGTGGTGTACTGAAGTCTCCAACTATCTATTTCTCCTTTCAATTCTATCAGTGTTTGCTTTATATATTTTGGTCCCCCAGTTTTGGCTGCATATGTATTTATGATAGTTAAATCTTTTTGATTAATTGGCCCTTTTATCACTGTATAATGTCCATCTTTATCTCTTCTCACAGATTTTGTCTTAAAGTCTATTTTGATATTAAGATTTCCACCTCGGCTCTCTTCTGGTTATTATTTGCATGGAATATTTTTTCTATCCTTTCATTTTCAGCCTATTTGTATCCTTGGGTTTAAGGTGCATCTTTGTAAACAGTGCATAGTTGGATCTTTTTTTTAAAAATCCATCTGCCTTTTGATTGGAGCATTTGGATCATTTACATTCACTGTAATTACTGATAACAAGTGACTTACTTCTGCCATTTTGTTGTTTTTTTCTGTATTTTAAGCCTTTTTGTCTTTGTCCTTTAGTACTGTTTGCTTTTGTGTTTTGTTGGTTCATTGTAGTGAGTGTTTTTGGTTCCCCTCTCCTTTCCTTTTGTGTATTTCTTAAATACATTTTTTAAATGATTAATATGGATATTTCATTTAAAAGCTTGTATTTATAACATTCTAGGGTAAGTTGGTACCAACTTAACTTCAGTAACATACAAGAAATTCTGTATCTATACCATTCCTGTCCCTCCTTGTGTTGTTGTTATCACTAATTATGTCTTTATATTTCATATGCTCTGTAAAGTAATTTTTATCCTTGTCTTTTATATATTTATTATTAAAAAACATAAATGACAAAACATTTAGAATTATCAATCATGGATACCTTATTATTAGTCCTTTTACTTGTCCGTGCATTTCCCTTTATTTAGGGTTTCTTTTATGTGTAGCTTTGAATTACTCTTTAGTGTCTTTTTCCTCCCATCTACAGAACTCCCTATTTTTTGTAGGGCCAGTCTCATGGACATGAATTCTCTCGACTTCTGTTTTGTGAGTGTTCTAATTTCACCCTCATTCTTGAAAGATAGTCTTGCTTGGTATAGTATACTTGGTTGACAGCTTTTTTTTTTTCTTTTTCCCTAGCACTTTAAATATGTAATTCCATTGCCTTCTGGCCTGCAATGGTCTTAGGGAAAGTTGGCACTTAATTTTAGTGGGAATCCTTTGTATGTGACTGTTTGCTTCTCTCTCACTGCTTTCAGGATTCTTTCTTTATCTTTAATTTTTGACAGCCTAACTATGATGTGTTTTGGTGTAGCTCTCTTTGGGTTTATCCTGCCTGGGGTTCTCTGAGATTCTTGGATTTGTAGTTTCATGTCCTTAGATTGGGTAAATTTTCTGTCATTATTTCTTCAAATATTATTTCTATTCCATTCTGTCTCTCATCTCCTTCTGGAATTCCCATGATGTGTATATTAGATCTCTTGCTGTAGTCCCATAATTCCATTAAACTGTGCTCAACCTTCTTGAGCCTCCATTTTTGTTGCTTTTTAGCATCTGTAATTTTAACTATCTTATTCTCTAATTCACTGATTTTTTTCTCCTGCCTGGTTAAATCTCTTCTGTTGTGTTTCTCATTTCAGTTATTGTCCCTTTTGGTTGTAATATCTTTTTTTTTTTAGGTCCTCGTATTGTTCTTGCATTGTTTTCCTTATTTCTTTTAGCTCTTAGTCTATATTTTCCATTTGTTCTTTAATTATCTTTAATGTTTCTGTATTATATTCCATTTTTACATTATTTGGTCATTCCTAGTTGTGCTTCTACTCTTTGTGATGTTATTTGGATGGACCATTGTTTCTCTGTTCTTTGTGTGTCCTGTGATTTTGTGTTGGGGCATTGGAATTTTTTAGGGTGTTAACTTTTTCAGCTTTCCCCAGTATTTAGCTTTTTGCCTGTAATACTTTCTGTAAGAAACTCTTGGGTGAGCAGAGTCTTCAGCCTTGGCATACCATTTCCTCTCCCTCTCTGTAATAGCTCCTCCCTCCCTGGCTTAATTGGGATTTTAAAGTTCCAGATCTCATTTTCAACTTTCAGTCTCTCCTAAATACAGCAGAGAATATGCTGTGGTCAATCTGCCCACCATTGGGCACTACCGCTCAGGCAAACTGTGGGGGAGCAGTTACCTCTTTCTGGTTATTATTCCCTCCCCTTTGCTTCTTCTGCAATCATGGTTTTAGTCAGAAAACCTACACCCAGCGGGCCCCCCTTTGGGACTGGGTGTTGGCCTCCAGTTTTGTCTGAGGTTTCCTTCCTGGCTCTTTGAGGACTGCTAATATCTGAGCTGACACTCAGGCAAAGCACATACAGACTTTCCTCCATTTCAAGAGAAGGAGGCAATGGTCCTCCCCAAAATGATCTCTGAGAGATCTATCTTGTTGATTTCAGAGCCTCAGTGGCTCTGTGGTGCTTGGAGGAAGAGTCTCCACTTAGGTAATCCACCTCCTGACTCTATTGTAGAGAAAATTCTGTAGGAGTTTTTATGAGTCCAGCAGCTGACAGTTACCAGTTGGAGGAGGAGTAGTCACACTCCAAATGGACCCCCAAGGAGGTCTGCCTCATTACTATCAGAGCCTGTCCCATATTATGTTGGCTGTAAGTGTAGTCTCCACTCTAGATGCTTGCTGCCTAAAATGCAGCAGCCTCAGTCACCATTCCTCACTGCCTAGTGTTATGTGGAGCAGACAGACCCAAATTGATCCCCATGAGTTCTGTCCTGTTGGCTTCAGAGGCCTGAATATGGGGTGCACAGGAAGGCAGGCAGGGTGTTGACCATGGGAGTAGATTCCACTGTAGTGGTCATCTGCAGCAGTTTGCAACAGCCTGGCAACCAATAATTACCAGGTGGGAGAGGAGGGAGTGTTATGCTCTGGTCAGATACCCACGGAAGTCGGCCTTGTTGCTATCAGAGTTTCCTTGGTAGATTATTGCCTGTGAATGCAGCCTTCACTCAAGTCTCCTGTTTCCTAATACACAGTAGCCTCAGTCAGCAGTCTTCAGTGCCAACTAAAAGTGGGGCAGACTGACTCCAACTGACCCCCAGAAAGGTTTATCCTGTTGGTTTCAGAGGCCAGAGCTATGGGATGCACAGGGAGGCAAGTAGAATGCTGACTATGGGAGCAAACTCCACTCTAAGGCCCTTCTGTAGCAATTCATAGCAGACTTACAGGTGACAATGTCTAGATGGAGGAGGGGCTGTCATGCTCCAAATAGACCTCCAGGGAGATCTGTCTTATTGTTATTAGAGCCTTCACTAAAGATGCCTGCATCTTAGGATACAGGAGCCTCAGTCAGCAATCCTTAGCACTGACAGAAAGGAGGAGCAGACAGACCAGAACTGACTGCCCGGGAGGTCTGTCCTGTTGGCTTCAGAGGGCTGAGCTATGAGGTGAGTAGGAAGACAGGTATAGTGTTTACTGTGAGAGCAGATGCTACTCCACAGGCCTTCTGTAGCAACTCACAGTGGGCTTGAAACCAACAGTATCTGGGTCAGAGAGGTGCTGACACACTACAAAATGACCCTTAGGGTGGTCTGCCTTGTTGATTTTAGGGCAGAAGCTTGGGGTCCTGTCTTTTTGTACAGCAGCAGCTGTGCCGGTTACGGAAGCAAGCTGTTTCTTTAGGGCCACTACCTAGTTCACAGCAGCAGGCAGCCTGTGTGGCTGGTGAAGGGACAGTGACGGTGGGAGAAATGATTTTCCTACTGTATGCGACTCATTATTGATTTGTTGATTCTTGCCTGTCTGTATTTCCCCACTGCTTTCCTTTGCTCCCTGATTCAGAGTCCCTCAAAGTCAAGTACCATTTCCTTGTTGTATTTCTTGTTGTTTTGGGGTCAGAATGATGGTTTCTTTATGCTGCCATCTTCTCAAAATTCCCTCAAAGATTATCTCTTCATTCTAGATTGTTAACTTAATCATACCTGCTGTCATGAATTGAATTGTGTCCCCAGAAAATGTCTGTCAACTTGGCTAGGCCGTGATTCCCAGTATTGTGTGATTGTCCACCATTTTGTCATCTGATGTGATTTTCTTGTGTGTCATAAATCCTACCTCTATGTCGTTGATGAGGTGGGATAAGCGGCGGTTATGTTAGTGGGGCAGGACTCAGTCTACAAGATTAGATTGTGTTTTAAACAAATCTCTTTTGAAATACAGAGAGAAGCAAGCAGAGAGACATGGTAACATCATACCACCAAGAAACAAGAGCCAGAAGAATAACGCATCATTGACCTGGAATCCCTGCTCTGAGAAGCTCCTTGACGGGTGAAGATTGATGACAAGGCCTTCCCCCAGAGTCAAGAGAAAGAGAAAACCTTCACCTGGAGCTTGTGTCCTGAATTTGGACTTCTAGCCTTCTAGACTGTGAGGGAATAAATTTCTCTTTGTTAAAGCCATTCACTTGTGACTGTTATAGCAGCACTAAATAACTAAGACACCTGCAAAGACTTTTTTTTTCCAAATAAGGTAACATTCACAGGTTCTAGGGTTTTGACATGAATATCTTTAGGGAGGCCATTTTCCAGTATATCAGTTATGTTATTTTTTTTCTTAGCACTTATCACTAATATACTCTGTATTAATTTTATTGTCTATATTCCCCAGTAGAATGTAAACTCCATAAAGGAAAGAAATTTTTAACTGTTCTGTCCATTGCTATTTCCCTTGCATTTAAGAGAATGTCTGGCACTCAACATGTATTTTGCATCTCCTTGTCTTCATTCCTTACTATCTACTAATATTTTCAAAAATTCAGGTAGCTTATTTTTAATGTATGACAGTACTATTCTCTGTTTTTCATAGCACCTTTTTTTTTTTTTCTTTGAGAATGTTAGAAGTTTTTTTAATATTTTCTTTGATTCTCTGCATTATTTCTGACTTTTTAGGATGCTTTTCTTTGTTTACTTTGACCTCTAGCTTTCATCTTGAAAGTGACCTTGAACTATCCATTCAGAGTGAGACATAAAAAGTTGATTGGAAGATATGCAGGGCTTTATTACAATGCGATTGGGAAAGAAACTAGTCATTCCACTGAGGGTTCTGCAAATGTTAATGTCTTTTCCCTGAGGATGTCCATTTTGTCTGGAGAAGAATGCATACATGCCCATCTTCCTGCATTCTTAAAGTGGGGCAAGGAAAGTTATCACCATTCATTATCAGACTTTTACTTTTAATCCATCTGTTTCTAGCTCCTCTTTCTGGCATTCCTGTGTTTTCAAGTCCCCAGTATCTATTGACCAATTTCTCTAGAGATTAATCCTCCTCTTTTCTGCCTGATGGTGTGACCAGGTGATACTAGGCATGGGGTAAAGACCTGAATGTCTACAGACTTTCAACCAAATTTTCTCTTTTCAACCACTCTCCTCACACTTTCTTTGGTGAATTTCTCAAGGCTTCTCTGGAGCTGATCAGCTCTGTAAGTGCTTATAAGGACACATGTAATTGCATTTAAACCCATTCAGATAATCCAGGATCAGCTCTTCCTCTCAAGATCCTTAATTACATGACTTGCCATATACGGTAATGTTCACTCATTTTCCATATAACCTAATATTCACAGGTTCCAAGAATTAGGGTGTGGACCTAACTTTTGGGGGAGGGGGCACCATTCAGTTCACTATAACTGACAGTTTTTTCCTTTGTGCATAATAGTTGCATAAAACTTAAGGACATCACTAGTTTTTATTTGTTTTGTATTGCTTATTCCCATTTCTCACACTCCAGTTGAGCTATGGCCATCACAGAGAAAGGAGGTAGCTCTTTGTGGAACGTAGATAGCACATGACAGAATGTTTGAAGGGACCTAAGAAATCATCATCCACAATCTATTCTACTTGGAAGCACAGACCCTGAAGTCTAGAGAAGGAAAGTAACTTCTGAAAAAAGGCGATATTAACTAGCAGCAGAAATGGAATGGGAGCTTCTGGTGGCACTTGACTTGTGGCTGCATCCACAGTACAGTGATTCCCACTGCTCTCATCCCTACCCACTTTATTGACGTGCCACACCATGGGGGTAATTGGCCGATGTGACTTCAGGGGCCCTAAGATTATGCAGGGAAACTGTAGTCAAATTTTTCAGCTTTAAAATTTTGCCTCAAGATAATGCTTCTGAGCAGTCGATTCCAAAACAGAGAATGTTCCTGGAATCATTTGATTCTCATCACACTTCTTTAATCTAGTAATGATATGTGTGGATATGCCTTTAAAGGATGAAGAAAATGGGGCTCAGCGGGGTGGTTAGCTCCCATGGACAAGAAGAAGGACCAGAAGCCAAATCTCTGACATCTGGTCTACTCTTTTATTTGTAGTTTGAACCTCTCTGCTCCTGCCATGAAAACAAGTTTATCCTTTTGCAAAGAAGAAACTAGAGCAGGCCTAGTGAAAATCTGGCAATAAAAAGAAACCTATATCCTTCTTTTTTTTCTCTCTTTTTGGGTGGTTAGGGGAGTGATCTTTGAATGCGAAGAGATTATAATAACTTCATTTAGATGCTGTATTCTTAGACTAGGCTACATCAGCTTTATCTGGAAGTAAAGAAGTATGACTTCCTTTGTACAAGGATGGGCTCCACCCCTCCCCCCCATAGTGTTTACTTGCTGACTAATAGCTGAAAGGGAGCTCTGGTGGTGAAATGGTTAAGTACTCGGCTGTTAACTGAAAGATTGGCAGTTCAAACTCATCCAGTGGCTCCACAGGAGAAAAGACCTGGCAGTCTCCTCCTGTAAAGATAACTCTGGGTAGCACAAATGGTTATGGGCTCAGCTACTAACCAAATGGTTGGAGGCTTGAGTCTACCCAGAGATGCTTCGTAAGAAAGGCCTGGTGATCCACCTCTGAAAAATCATCCATTGAAAACCCTATGGAGCCTAGAAAACAAAGTTTATTAGTGGTTACTAGGGGCAAGAGGGAGGGGGAAAGTGTGACCATTGTTTAGGAAGCAGTGAGTTTCTGTTTATGGTGATGGGAAATCTGCCAAAAATTGTGGGTGATGATTGCATAACATAATAAATGTAATTAATATCACTGAATTGTACACCTGAAAAAAGGTTGAACTGGCAAATGTTGTGGTATATGTGTTTTTACAGCAATAAAAATGAAAAACAAGAGAAAAGAAAACCTAATGAAGCACAGTTCTTCTCTGAAACACATGGGTTACCATGAGTCAGAATCAACTAGACAGCCACTGTTTTTTTTGTTTTTGGATAGGTAACTCTAATACAAATGTATGCCGTAGAATATATCATTGACATTGTTTCCTTTGCTAGAAGCAAGCTCTGATGTAAGGAAGAGCCTGAAAGAGGTTATGGCACCAGCGAGGGGCGGAGCTTGAAGAAAACAAAGAGACAATTTCTTGGTTGTGTTTTTGCCTGTAGCTAGCACTGGGAAAAAGTGAAGACTTCCAGGAGCTGAGGCCGAGTAACTGGGCCTATGCCAACACTTTGGGCCAAATAGAATTAGGAGAGCCTAATGTATTTTCAAAAAATTCTTGACAAGGTAGTTATTTAAGACCTCCTGAGATCCTAGTCAATCTAGGCTCAGCAGCCTACTTAGATCTGTCGAGTAAAGACAATGAAGATGTTTAAAGAGTACTTGGACTTCTACAAGTGATCATCTAAAAATTGTTGACATTTCCCAAACGGTTTGTGAGGCCTTTTCTGTTAATGCTGCAGAAACTGGATAAACTTAGACTGTGAGGTCAGGCCAACTTTGTCCACCCAGACAAATCTTAAAAAGTGTCTTCCTACCTGCAGGCAAATGATTTTTGACGTTTCCCAGAAACTGCAGTTTGTTTGTTCGCTTTATTAAGAGTTAATAATCAAGGCCTTTTCCTCTCCCAATGCAACTGAATAATTACAATGATATAGTTTTTTTTGTTTTTTATAGTTGAATCAGAAGAGTCTACTCAGGCTAACTTAAGGAAGGTATGAATTCCTGGCTTCAGGAAGGACAGCTCCAGGAATGTTTGGAGATCTCAATGGCAGAAACAAGCCAACTATCTTTTTGGATGAATAGTGGATGGTCTTGTAATCCCTCAGTTTCTATGTGTGTGACACCATGTGGTGACACACCAAGACACATCATGTGGGAGACAAGAGAGCAGCTTTGGTCCAGCGGGAGACTCTGAGCCCACCTCTTGATGTTAGTGACATCAGCATATTGATGACTGTTGCATTAGGACAGTAAATATAGGGAAGGTATAGTTCTCCACACCACCACCCATCCATCAGTTTGTCCTACTGTGTGTTGCTGTGATGCTGGAAGGTATTTTAGAGAGATTTCAAATACCAGTGGACAGGTTTCACCAGGGCTTCCCAACTAAGACAGACTAGGAAGAAAGGTTTAACAATTTACTTCTGAAAATTAGCTAATGAACACCCTATGGATCAAGACAGAATACTGTCTGATACAGTGCTGAAACATGAGCCCCCTAGGTTGGAAAACCAAACATGTTGCCGTCGAGTCAATTCCGAATGATAGTGACCCTATAAGGACAGAGTACAACTGCCCCATAGAGTTTTCAAGGAGCACCTGGTGGATTTGAACTGCTGGCCTTTTGGTTAGCAGCTGTAACACTTAACGACTTATGCCACCAGGGTTTCCCCTAGGTTGGAAGGCATTCAGAATATACAGTGGCTGCAGTAATGGACTTGAGCTTACCAACCATCAGAAGATGGTGTAGGAATGGGCAGTGTTTTGTTCTGTTATGCAGGGGATTGCCATGAGTTAGTGCTGACTCAAGGGCAACCCACAACAACAGTTCTCTAAAGAAAAAAAGAAATCTCGGTAAGTAAAAACACCTAATGTTTCCTTGTAAAGTAAGGGAGGACCCCTTGGAGGAGAAAACACATTAACGTGAAAGGATGAAATGCAGTGATGCAGGCGTTAGGAGATTCAGATTCACCGCTGCTGACTCGGGTGCATTTTTGGAAAGTGGTGAGCTCTGTGCCTCTGTCTTCTCTTCCATTTCCCTGTGACTTCATCTTCTCTGCTTACCTGCAGGGCTGTCCTGAGATTCAGACAAAGCAGTGGAGGTAAGAGTATGTTGCAAACTGCAAAGCGTGTGAAAGTGTAATGGGTTGTACCAAGCAGATGTTTAAAATTGCAAAATAGCTGTGCTCAAGGAGTCAACAACATACAAACCAGCTTAACACATGAGAAAACAGGCTCAAAAATTCCAAGTTCACAGTGGCTTAGTTTTGCTGCAGCCAGGGTAGATGAAGACTGTGATAAAAAATTTCCTCAGAGGTGTTTTGTCAGCTAGTTCTGACTAGAAAACAAACATCTTTCTTGTAGTCCATTTTTTGCTTCCCAGACACGAAACTCCTTGCTTAATTCTGGGACCCGTCAGAATGGAAGACTGTGTTGTATTCACGCATAGCATTTGATGTTTGCTGGGAAGAACAGCAGATGTCTTAATGCACTTTTTGCTCTTCTGTGTTTCTGCTTTCTGCATGGTAACGATGTTTTATTTTGCAGCCTTCTATGCAACTTTTTATTTTGCAGAAGTGCTTTTCAAATATTCTTGAGTCATCTTTTTTTTTTTTTTTTGTTTGTTTTTAAACATAAATTGTTTGACAATGTATTTGTCGGCAAAGCTGTGAATATACACTGCTATACATTGTTGATGTTGCAAAATGGTACAACCTGTCTGGAGGACTATTTGACAATATCTACCAAAATTACAGATACACACTCTCTTTGACACAGCAATGTCAATTTGAGGAATCTAATTGGAATATACATATACATCTGAATGAAATATCAAGTTATACATGCATAAGGTTATTTTTTTTTTTTTTATAATAACTATTATTAAGCTTCAAGTGAACGTTTACAAATCCAATCAGTCTGTCACATATAAGTTTACATACATCTCACTCCCTACTCCCACTTACTCTCCCCGTCTTGAGTCAGCCCTTTCAGTCTCTCCTTTCTTGACAATTTTGCCGGCTTCCCTCTCTCTCTATCCTCCCATCCCCCCTCCAGACAAGAGTTGCCAACACAATCTCAAGTGTACACCTGATATAATTAGCTCACTCTTCATCAGCGTCTCTCTCCCACCCGCTGACCAGTCCCTTTCATGTCTGATGAGTTGTCTTCAGGGATGGTTCCTGTCCTGTGTCAACAGAAGGTCTGGAGAGCATGACCGCCGGGATTCCTCCAGTCTCAGTCAGACCATTAAGTTTGGTCTTCTTATGAGAATTTGGGGTCTGCATCCCACTGCTCTCCTGCTCCCTCAGGGGTCCTCTGCTGAGCTCCCTGTCAGGGCAGTCATCGATTGTGGCCGGGCACCAACTAGTTCTTCTGGTCTCAGGATGATGTAGGTCTCTGGTTCATGTGGCCCTTTCTGTCTCTTGGGCTCTTAGTTGTCATGTGGGCTTGGTGTTCTTCATTTTCCTTTGCTCCAGGTGGGTTGAGACCAATTGCTGCATCTTAGATGGCTGCTTGTTAGCATTTAAGACCCCAGACGCCACATTTCAAAGTGGAATGCAGAATGATTTCATAATAGAATTATTTTGCCAATTGACTTAGAAGTCCCCGCAAACCATGTTCCCCAGACCCCCGCGCTTGCTCCGCTGAGCTTTGAAGCATTCATTTTATCCCGGAAACTTCTTTGCTTTTGGTCCAGTCCAATTGAGCTGACCTTCCATGTATTGAGTGTTGTCTTTCCCTTCACCTAAATTGAGTCATCTTTTTTAACAATGTTATGATGGTTTTTTTTTTTTATGAGGTATATCATTAGCATTTTTAGAGTACCTCACAGTTGAAAAAATTTGACCGTGGGATGGTTATGGCTGTGCCTACAGACATGTCAAATAACGAGCTGTCCCAAGGAAAACAGGGCTCTACTGTAGAGGTGCTGATGCTGCCACTTTTTCTGCCCTCGAACTTCTTGTCAGGTTTACAGGCAATTATTGTGAGAGAATGCTCAAGAGACAAGTATTCTAAACTAATATTTTAACTTAGTTACTGAAAATTCAGGTATGCTCTAGAGGGGTGATTGGTTGGGGAGCCTACTGCAAGTCAGCAAAAATGTCTTTTAGGAAGATGGCGGACTAGGCAGATGCTACCTCGGATCCCTCTTACAACAAAGACATGGAAAAACAAGTGAATCGATCACATACATAACAATCTACAAACCCTGAACAACAAACACAGATTTAGAGACGGAGAACGAACTAATACGGGGAAGCAGCGATTGTTTCCAGAGCCTGGAGCCAGCGTACCAGTCAGGTAAGGCACAAGCACAGAGAGCTGCTCCACCCCCCTGAACTAACCCCGGGAGGGGGACCAGCTGGTTCCACGGGCGGCATGGGACGCAGCCGGTAGGAGAAGTCCCCGGGAGGCAATGACTGGTCTTGGAGCAGAAAGAGCAGCGTCCGAGCCGGGGAACCGTCCCGCAGGGATTTGGACTGGACGCAACTACGGCATAAACACAGAGAGTTGCTCCACCCCCCTGAACTAACCCCGGGAAGGGGCCCAGCTGGGTCGCGCTGGCGGCGTGGGACTCAGCCGGTAGGAGAAGTCCCTGGGAGGCAGCGACTGGTATTGGAGCGGGGAGAACAGCGTCCCAGCCGGGACACTCGGTCACGGCACAAGCACGGGGACCTGCTCCACCCATCTGAACTAACCCCGGGAGGAGGCCCAACTGGTTCTCGGGGGCGGCACGGCCACGCGGCTGGAGGGACGAGAAGTCCCTGGGAGGCAGCGACTGATTTTGGAGTTGAGAGTGCACCGTCCCAGTAGGGGAGCCTTGACACTGGGCGTGGGGCTGGAAGCGGAGGATCTGACCGTGACTCCAGCGGGCCAGACCCTCTGGGGGCAATCTCCACACAGCCAGCACACATAGGCGACGCGCCCCGCAGGAATCTCAGATATAATAGTCATTCCAAGCAAGACAAGCAACACTGGCTATATTCTGAGGTTTTTTTTTTTTTACTCTCCTATCTCTCTGTTCCCTCCCCCACCCTCCCCAGGCGGCTTCATTAACATCTGAATAGCCTGAGCCAGAGGGAGAACTCTGATAGCCATCTGACTGCATTTTTTTTTAGCGGATTTTCTGGAAAAACTAGTTTCCCAGTGATGGCTCGGAGACAACAATCCATATCAAACCACTTAAAGAAGCAGACCATGACAGCTTCTCCAACCCCCCAAACAAAAGAATCAAAATCTTTCCCAAATGAAGATACAATCTTGGAATTATCAGATACGGAATATAAAAAACTAATTTACAGAATGCTTAATGATATCACAAATGAAATTAGGATAACTGCAGAAAAAGCCAAGGAACACACTGATAAAACTGTTGAAGAACTCAAAAAGATTATTCAAGAACATACTGGAAAAATTAATAAGTTGCAAGAATCCATAGAGAGACAACATGTAGAAATCCAAAAGATTAACAATAAAATAACAGAATTAGACAACGCAATAGGGAGTCAGAGGAGCAGACTCGAGCAATTAGAATGCAGACTGGGACATCTGGAGGACCAGGGAATCAACACCAACATAGCTGAAAAAAAATCAGATAAAAGAATTAAAAAAAATGAAGAAACCCTAAGAATTATGTGGGACTCTATCAAGAAGGATAACCTGCGGGTGATTGGAGTCCCAGAACAGGGAGGGGGGACAGAAAACACAGAGAAAATAGTTGAAGAACTCCTGACAGAAAACTTCCCTGACATCATGAAAGACGAAAGGATATCTATCCAAGATGCTCATCGAACCCCATTTAAGATTGATCCAAAAAGAAAAACACCAAGACATATTATCATCAAACTCACCAAAACCAAAGATAAACAGAAAATTTTAAAAGCAGCCAGGGAGAAAAGAAAGGTTTCCTTCAAGGGAGAATCAATAAGAATATGTTCTGACTACTCAGCAGAAACCATGCAGGCAAGAAGGGAATGGGACGACATATACAGAACACTGAAGGAGAAAAACTGCCAGCCAAGGATCATATATCCAGCAAAACTCTCTCTGAAATATGAAGGCGAAATTAAGATATTTACAGACAAACACAAGTTTAGAGAATTTGCAAAAACCAAACCAAAGCTACAAGAAATACTAAAGGATATTGTTTGGTCAGAGAACCAATAATATCAGATATCAGCACAACACAAGGTCACAAAACAGAACGTCCTGATATCAACTCAAATAGGGAAATCACAAAAACAAACAAATTAAGATTAATTAAAAAAAAATACACATAACAGGGAATCATGGAAGTCAATAGGTAAAAGATCACAATAATCAAAAAGAGGGACTAAATACAGGAGGCATTGAACTGCCATATGGAGAGTGATACAAGGCGATATAGAACAATACAAGTTAGGTTTTTACTTAGAAAAATAGGGGTAAATGATAAGGTAACCACAAAAAGGTATAACAACTCTATAACTCAAGATAAAAACCAAGAAAAACGTAACGACTCAACTAATATAAAGTTAAACACTATGAAAATGAGGATCTCACAATTTACTAAGAAAAACGCCTCAGCACAAAAAAGTATGTGGAAAAATGAAATTGTCAACGACACACATAAAAAGGCATCAAAACGACAGCACTAAAAACTTATTTATCTATAATTACCCTGAATGTAAATGAACTAAATGCACCAATAAAGAGACAGAGAGTCACGGACTGGATAAAGAAACACGATCCATCTATATGCTGCCTACAAGAGACACACCTTAGACTTAGAGACTCAAACAAACTAAAACTCAAAGGATGGAAAAAAGTATATCAAGCAAACAATAAGCAAAAAAGAAGAGGAGTAGCAATATTAATTTCTGACAAAATAGACTTTAGACTTAAATCCACCACAAAGGATAAAGAAGGACACTATATAATGATAAAAGGGACAATTGATCAGGAAGACATAACCATATTAAATATTTATGCACCCAATGACAGGGCTGCAAGATACATAAATCAAATTTTAACAGAATTGAAAAGCGAGATAGATACCTCCACAATTATGGTAGGAGACTTCAACACACCACTTTCGGAGAAGGACAGGATATCCAGTAAGAAGCTCAATAGAGACACGGAAGATCTAATTACAACAATCAACCAACTTGACCTCATTGACTTATACAGAACTCTCCACCCAACTGCTGCAAAATATACTTTTTTTTCTAGCGCACATGGAACATTCTCTAGAATAGACCACATATTAGGTCATAAAACAAACCTTTGCAGAGTCCAAAACATCGAAATATTACAAAGCATCTTCTCAGACCACAAGGCAATAAAACTAGAGATCAATAACAGAAAAACTAGGGAAAAGAAATCAAATACTTGGAAAATGAACAACACCCTCCTGAAAAAAGACTGGGTTATAGAAGACATCAAGGAGGGAATAAGGAAATTCATAGAAAGCAACGAGAATGAAAATACTTCCTATCAAAACCTCTGGGACACAGCAAAAGCAGTGCTCAGAGGCCAATTTATATCAATAAATGCACACATACAAAAAGAAGAAAGAGCCAAAATCAGAGAACTGTCCCGACAACTTGAACAAATAGAAACTGAGCAACAAAAGAATCCATCAGGCACCAGGAGAAAACAAATAATAAAAATTAGAGCTGAACTAAATGAATTAGAGAACAGAAAAACAATTGAAAGAATTAACAAAGCCAAAAGCTGGTTCTTTGAAAAAATTAACAAAATTGATAAACCATTGGCTAGACTGACTAAAGAAATACAGGGAAGGAAACAAATAACCCGAATAAGAAATGAGAAGGACCACATCACAACAGAACCAAATGAAATTAAAAGAATCATTTCAGATTATTATGAAAAATTGTACTCTAACAAATTTGAAAACCTAGAAGAAATGGATGAATTCCTGGAAAAACACTACCTACCTAAACTAACACATCCAGAAGTAGAACAACTAAATAGACCCATAACAAAAAAAGAGATTGAAACGGTAATCAAAAAACTCCCAACAAAAAAAAGCCCTGGCCCGGACGGCTTCACTGCAGAGTTCTACCAGACTTTCAGAGAAGAGTTAACACCACTACTACTAAAGGTATTCCAAAGCATAGAAAATGATGGAATACTACCCAACTCATTCTATGAAGCCACCATCTCCCTGATACCAAAACCAGGTAAAGACATTACAAAAAAAGAAAATTACAGACCTATATCCCTCATGAACATAGATGCAAAAATCCTCAACAAAATTCTAGCCAATAGAATCCAACAACACATCAAAAAAATAATTCACCCTGATCAAGTGGGATTTATACCAGATATGCAAGGCTGGTTTAATATCAGAAAAACCATTAATGTAATCCATCACATAAATAAAACAAAAGACAAAAACCACATGATCTTATCAATTGATGCAGAAAAGGCATTTGACAAAGTCCAACACCCATTTATGATAAAAACTCTTACCAAAATAGGAATTGAAGGAAAATTCCTCAACATAATAAAGGGCATCTATGCAAAGCCAACAGCCAACATCACTCTAAATGGAGAGAACCTGAAAGCATTTCCCTTGAGAACGGGAACCAGACAAGGATGCCCTTTATCACCGCTCTTATTCAACATCGTGTTGGAAGTCTTAGCCAGGGCAGTTAGGCTAGACAAAGAAATAAAAGGTATCCGGATTGGCAAGGAAGAAGTAAAGTTATCACTATTTGCAGATGACATGATTATATACACAGAAAACCCTATGGAATCCTCCAGAAAACTACTGAAACTAATAGAAGAGTTTGGCAGAGTCTCAGGTTATAAAATAAACATACAAAAATCACTTGGATTCCTCTACATCAACAAAAAGAACACCGAAGAGGAAATAACCAAATCAATACCATTCACAGTAGCCCCCAAGAAGATAAGATACTTAGGAATAAATCTTACCAAGGATGTAAAAGACCTATACAAAGAAAACTACAAAGCTCTACAACAAGAAATTCAAAAGGACATACTTAAGTGGAAAAACATACCCTGCTCATGGATAGGAAGACTTAACATAGTAAAAATGTCTATTCTACCAAAAGCCATCTATACATTTAACGCACTTCCGATCCAAATTCCAGTGTCATATTTTTAGGGGATAGAGAAACAAATGACCAATTTCATATGGAAGGGAAAGAAGCCCCGGATAAGCAAAGCACTACTGAAAAAGAAGAAGAAAGTGGGAGGCCTCACCTTACCTGACTTCAGAACCTATTATACAGCCACAGTAGTCAAAACAGCCTGGTATTGGTACAACAACAGACACATAGACCAATGGAACAGAATTGAGAACCCAGACATAGATCCATCCACGTATGAGCAGCTGATATTTGACAAAGGACCAGTGTCAATTAACTGGGGAAAAGATAGCCTTTTTAACAAATGGTGCTGGCATAACTGGATATCCATTTGCAAAAAAATGAAACAGGACCCATACCTCACACCATGCACAAAAACTAACTCCAAGTGGATCACAGACCTAAACATAAAGACTAAAACGATAAAGATCATGGAAGAAAAAATTGGGACAACCCTAGGAGCCCTAATACAAGGTATAAACAGAATACAAAACATTACCAAAAATGACGAAGAGAAACCCGATAACTGGGAGCTCCTAAAAATCAAACACCTATGCTCATCTAAAGACTTCACCAAAAGAGTAAAAAGACCACCTACAGACTGGGAAAGAATTTTCAGCTATGACATCTCCGACCAGCGCCTGATCTCTAAAATCTACATGATTCTGTCAAAACTCAACCACAAAGAGAAAAACAACCCAATCAAGAAGTGGGCAAAGGATATGAACACACATTTCACTAAAGAAGATATTCAGGCAGCCAACAGATACATGAGAAAATGCTCTCGATCATTAGCCATTAGAGAAATGCAAATTAAAACTACGATGAGATTCCATCTCACACCAGCAAGGCTGGCATTAATCCAAAAAACACAAAATAATAAATGTTGGAGAGGCTGCGGAGAGATTGGAACTCTCATACACTGCTGGTGGGAATGTAAAATGGTACAACCACTTTGGAAATCTATCTGGCGTTATCTTTAACAGTTAGAAATAGAACTACCATACAACCCAGAAATCCCACTCCTGGGAATATACCCTAGAGATACAAGAGCCTTCATACAAACAGATACATGCACACCCATGTTTATTGCAGCTCTGTTTACAATAGCAAAAAGTTGGAAGCAACCAAGGTGTCCATCAACGGATGAATGGGCAAATAAACTGTGGTATATTCACACAATGGAATACTACGCATCGATAAAGAACAGTGACGAATCTCTGAAACATTTCATAACATGGAGGAACCTGGAAGGCATTATGCTGAGTGAAATGAGTCAGAGGCAAAAGGACAAATATTGTATAAGACCACTATTATAAGATCTTGAGAAATAGTAAACCTGAGAAGAACACATACTTTTGTGGTTACGAGGCGGGGAGGGAGGGAGGGTGGGAGAGGGTTTTTTATTGATTAATCAGTAGATAGGAACTGCTTTGGGTGAAGGGAAGGACAACACTCAATACATGGAAGGTCAGCTCAATTGGACTGGACCAAAAGCAGGGAAGTTTCCGGGATAAAATGAATGCTTCAAAGGTCAGCGGAGCAAGTGCGGGGGTCTGGGGAACATGGTTTGCAGGGACTTCTAAGTCAATTGGCAAAATAATTCTATTATGAAATCATTCTGCATCCCACTTTGAAATGTGGCGTCTGGGGTCTTAAATGCTAACAAGCGGCCATCTAAGATGCAGCAATTGGTCTCAACCCACCTGGAGCAAAGGAAAAGGAAGAACACCAAGGCCACACGACAACTATGAGCCCAAGAGACAGAAAGGGCCACATGAACCAGAGACCTACATCATCCTGAGACCAGAAGAACTAGTTGGTGCCCGGCCACAATCGATGACTGCCCTGACAGGGAGCACAGCAGAGGACCCCTGAGGGAACAGGAGATCAGTGGGATGCAGACCCCAAATTCTCATAAAAAGACCAAACTTAATGGTCTGACTGAGACTGGAGGAATCCTGGCGGCCATGCTCCCCAGACCTTCAGTTGACACAGGACAGGAACCATCCCCGAAGACAACTCATCAGAAATGAAAGGGACTGGTCAGCGGGTGGGAGAGAGACGCTGATGAAGAGTGAGCTAATTATATCAGGTGGACACTTGAGATTGTGTTGGCAACTCTTGTCTGGAGGGGGGATGGGAGGATAGAGAGAGAGGGAAGCCGGCAAAATTGTCAAGAAAGGAGAGACTGAAAGGGCTGACTCAAGAGGGGGAGAGCAAGTGGGAGCAGGGAGTGAGATTTATGTAAACTTATATGTGACAGACTGATTGGATTTGTAAACGTTCACTTGAAGCTTAATAAAAGTTATTAAAAAAAAATGTCTTTTAGGTGATGCAGTGGAGCTAGGTTAATACAATGCATTGAGATGCAGGGTGTCTCAGTTATCTAAAGCTGCTATAACAGAAATACCCCAAGCGGATGGCTTTAACAAAGAGAAATTTATTTTCTTACAGTCTAGTAGGCTAGAAGCCCAAATTCAGGGCATCGGCTCCAGAAGAAGGCTTTCTCTCTCTGTTGGCTCTGGAGGAAGGTCCTTGTTATCCACCTTCTCTTGGTCTGGGAGTGTCTCGGCGCAGGAACCTCAGGTCCAAAGGATGTACTCTTCTCCTGGTGCTGCTTTCTTGGTGGTATGAGGTCCTCCACTCTCTACTTGCTTCCCTTTCCTTTTATCTCTTGCAAGGTAAAAGGTGGTGCAGGCCACATCCCAGGGAAACTCCCTTTACTTTGGATCAGGGAGGTGACCTGAGTAAGGGTGGTGTTACAATCCCACCCTAAATCTTTTAACATAAAATTACAATCACAAAATGGAGGACAACTACAGAATGCTGGGAATCATGGCCTAACCAAGTTGGTACACACATTTTTTGGGAGACGTAATTGAATCCATGACACAGGGTTTGACATGAAACACATGTATCTTAGCACCATCCATGGGACCTCAATTACCTACAGGGCCTTATTATAATGTGCCCTTTCAGAGTTATGGTTCTAAGGCACAGTAGAATATTTTGTCACTAAGTACTGTAGAGTCATCATAGAGAGCTGGTGTCAGAATCATTTGCAATGGTAGGACCATCAGACAGAGAGGTTAGAATCCAGAATTTGAAGGTCAGAAATTTCTGGAGAACCAGGAAGGCAAGTAAAAGCCAGAGTTCAGGTTAGACCAGAGCAATAGGTTGGGAGCTGGGTAGTTGCAGACGAAAATAAGGAGAACACAGACACTGAGAAGTCCTGATAGGCAGTCAGGCACAGAGATAACCATGAAACCAGAGGAGCAAGGCAAGGTGACCCAAAGGTGAAAGGCCCTGGCGTTGTCAGCCCTTAACCAGGTCTAGCTCCATTCCAGTTTTAACAAGCAGAGCTCCCTCTGTAATAGATGTCTGTCATTCTTTTTGGCTCTCCTTCAGTTGAGCCCAGTGTTTTCAAAGTGGAACATTCTCTGCCCTTTGAGTATTGGTGGGAGGCAGAGCCCACCTACCATTATGAAAGACAAAATTTCTAGGCATTCGTTTTCCCAGCCTCCCTTTTAATGGCGGCTTGCAGTGAGGGCATGACCACTGACCTAAGTTTTGCCAATTTCACATATTGCATTTGACTTTGAATCAGGAGCTAAGGACACACATGAGCAGGGACTGTAGAGAAGTCCCTTTGGTGGTGGGGGCAGCTACAGTAAGACAGTATTTCAGCACAGCGGTGGTGGTGGTGTTGCTGGATGCAGAAGATCAAGTTTTCGTGGCAGCTGCATCTACTGCTGGGTGGGGAAGGAACTGGGAACTTGGAGCTGAGAAGCCAGCTCTGCTACAGGATTTTCAGCTTGTTCCTATCACCCTTTTTTTATTTTTTACATTGCTGTAAAAATGTAGAGAATATTAACGTTTGCCAATTCAACATTTTTCATGTGTACAATTCAATAGAACCAATTAATTACACCGATCATGTTGTGCAGTCATCACCAACTTCTGTTGCCAAATTCTCTATCCCTATAAACTAAAACTCACTGCTGTCGAAACAAAGATTCCCTCCTTACTCCATCTCTCCCGCTCCTGGTATTAAACTCTAACCTCTACACATTCGTCTATTCCAGGTATTCCATATTAGTAAAATCACACAATATTTGTCCTTTTGTGATTGACTACTTTCACTCAACATAATGTTTTCAAGGCTCATCCATGTTGTGGCATGCATCAGGACCTCATTTCTCCTTATGGAAAAGTAATATCCCATTGGATAAATGTACCGCATTTTGTGTATCCATTCATCTGCTGATGGACATTTGGGTTGTTTCCACTTTTTGGCTAACATGAATAGTGCTACAATGAACATTGTTGTACATCCCAATACCCTTTTGATAAATTCCTTCATCTGCTGAACTCAGCCAGAGTTGATTTCTGTTGCTTGCCACCAAGAATCCCACCTAATGCGTTTGTTATTTTCTAGGTAACAAAAACAAACAAACAAGCAAAGAAACCCAACAATGAAGTACCAGGGGATCAGTATATAACAATAGCTCATACTTGTTGTAAATATTCTTTTCCTGCTGTGCTAAGCCACACGACAACAGTCTCCAGAAAGCTGTCATATTTCAGACTGTCCTTCCACTTCCAGAATAGCCTCTGTTGAGGCCAGGCCATCACTAGCCGTCTTAGGAATGGAACCCAGAGTTGTTGAGTTTTCCTCCAAGGCACTGGGGCTGGGTTGGCTTGAAAGTGGAGTCCTGCTTTGCACTGTACCCAAAGCTAGAATTCATGGTTCCTCCTTGTCTCTTCTAGAGTCTCTTACAGAGCTTAGCCTTGCTTCTTTTCTCTTTTGACTTGTTGCAGACAGAACTGTTGCAATTACCTTGACTCTGTCTGACATTGTCATAATTTCTGCTCTTCATTTATAAAATGGTGACCTTCTCCCTGACCCCACAGCCTTTATCTGGTCAGCTCTCCTGTCTGTGCTGGCCTGGAACAGAGGCTGACTCTGCTGTTGCCCTTCTTGGGCTTGCTCATCCATTATCTATCTCTCCTCTAGATACCACTGCACCTGTCCTGTTCCCTTCCCCTTATTAACGTCCCATGAACACTCTTTTCTTTAGGTTCACAGAGCTGCTGTCGCCCAGTGGTACATCCAAACTACCAGTGACCAGTTGGTGCAAATTCCGACAAGCACCAAGGAGGCCTTGGTTCTGAGGCATAATTTTGTCCTGGCCAGAATATCTTTATGTATTTCCTGCTGTGACAGATACCAACCTTAGCACCTGTTTGCAGAAACCAGAAGAACAAGGTAAAAACTAAAGGTAGATTCTGACAACTGTAATTTTCCTCAGGTTACCTAGAATGGGCACTGATGGGAAATTTTGTGGCAGGCATTAGAAAAAAGGGATGAAGAAACTAGTGCATTAAAGGCAGAGAGAGAAGAAATATCAAATATGAATGTTAAAGACATTTAAAAATCCTGTTAGGAGCTTACTAATTTTTAATTGTCATTACAAAAATTAAATGAAAATTAAAACCATGACTAAACAGAAAGAAAGTCTGGGTAGTTGGAACCAGAGAATTCTGACCTGATAATTTACATTTATAATCAAAGTTGTTGTTCGCTACCGTGGAGTCAGCCCCAACTCCAGGGGCCCCATGTACAAAGGGATTAGACTGTTGTGATACACAGGGCTTTCACTGACTGATATTTTTGGAAGTAGATCACCAGGCCTTTTATCCTTGACTGTCCGCTCTGCTGAAACCTGTTCAGCAACATAGCAAAACGCAAGCCTCCACTGACAGACAGGTGATGCTGCACCCGCCTGAGGTACATTGGCTGGGAATCAAACCCAAGTTTCTCACAGGGAAGGTGAGAATTCTACCACGAGCCATCACTGTCCCTTGTAATCAAAGTAGTCAGCATAAATTTATCCACTGTGGTCAGCTCACTGCCTGCAATGCCATTTTTTTGTGATTACCTCTGGGCTTAGACCCTTCATCTAAGTTAAGTTAGGCAGGAAGTAGTACATAGCTGTGCTCAACCAGTGCATATCAGTCTTTGCCAGATACAGACGAGCTCATCTACTAAATTGGCAATGACTTTCTTTTGAGTACTAGTCTCATATCCTGTATTATTTTAATTGTGTTGACTGTAGGAGTCTCTGCATATGTTTAGCTCAGATGAGATCAGTCTAATGAGGTAAGACCCAAGTAGTTTTAATGAGTTTGTGTCAAAATGTAGCTGTTTCATGCTGTTTTGTGTGGGCTTATCTCTGAAAGAAAGTGCAATGTGTCTTTTTTTCACTGAGTTTCCTGATTACCCAACTCTCAGTACAACATTATCTCCTGGTAACTTATCAATTCAGCAGGAGAAAGTAGATGACAAGCAGGTGTTGAGAAACTCTCAAAATTAGGAGTGCTGAAATTTAATATAGTAGCAAATGAGGCTCATGGTGCTAAGAAGTTCTGAATGTTCTCCTAAAATTGTTCCCAAAATGTCTTTGTTTTCTGGAATCCACTGAAGCCCATTTGTTCCTGACACACTCCATAGGAGAGAGATCCTTGGGCTCCTCCTCGATGGAGCACATCATGCTGTGAATAAACTACTTCTCAAAACATAGCTAACTTGTTCACTCCAGAAGTGATCTGTAATAGTTTTCAAGTTGCTTGACCTTTGTGAGACATTAGAGAGACCTGGCTTAAAGAACTCACCGAGTAAATAAAAAGCGTATCCCTTTATTACCAAAGAGATTCAGATCCAGGGAGCGTTTTAAGTTCGTCCTTGAAAAATGACTGAAAAGTCTGGATGACCCTCCGAGAGCCTCAGCAACAACAACAACAATTGCTTGTAGATTATTTTGCATTTATATTTTAATTCATTCCAAATAAAGTTCATGTCCAGCTTTTTTGTTGTTTCTTTTCCCACTTAATTTTTTGTGCTGAGTAGTTTTATATATTGTCTTTTCCTCTTCTTCATTGTTGTTGATTTTGTTTCTGCTGAGTCTCTATTTTTTTCTTGTATTTTATTTTGATGTGTAGGGTAGTTTGTCTCCCTTGTGGTTACCTTAATATTTACTCCTATTTTTCTAAATTTAAACCTAACTTTTATTTCTTTGTATTGCCTTGTCTTCCTTTCCATAAGAAAGATCTGTGACTACGTTTCTTAGTCCCTCTTTCTTGTTTTAATGCTGTCAT
This sequence comes from Elephas maximus indicus, assembly GCF_024166365.1. NCBI lineage: Eukaryota > Metazoa > Chordata > Mammalia > Proboscidea > Elephantidae > Elephas > Elephas maximus. Next base: position 48,669,148 of record NC_064840.1, read on the forward strand.
CTTTTACGTAATAACATTGCTGTTTCCCTGTTTCGAGCGTTTTTGTAATCTTGATTTATTTTTGTGATTTCCCTGTCTGGGTTGATATCTGATTGCTCTGTCCAGTGTTCTAGTCTTGGGTTGATATCTGATATTATTGATTTTCCAACCAAAGAACTCCCTTTACTATTTCTTGTCATTTTGGTTTGGTTTTTACGAATTCCCTAAACTTCTGTTTATCTGGAAATGTCCTAATTTCACCTTCATATTTGAGAGACAGTTTTGCTGGATATATGATTCTTGGCTAGTAATTTTTTCCTTCAATACTTTATATAAGTCACCCCATTGTCTTCTTGTCTGCATGGTTTCTGCCAAGTAGTCCAAGCTTATTCTTATTGACTCTCCTTTGTAGGTGACTTTTTGTTTATTCCTAGCTGCCCTTATAATTCTCTCTTTATCTTCGGTTTTGGCAAGTTTGATTATAATGTGTCTTGGTGACTTTCTCTTAAAATCTACCTTATGTGGAGCTCGATGAGCATCTTGGATAGATATCTTCTCATCTTTCACGATATCAGGGAAGTTTTCTGCCAACAAATCTTCAACAATTCTCTCCGTATTTCCTGTTATCCCTTCCTGTTCTGGTACTCCAATCACTTGTAGGTTATTTCTTTTGATAGAGTCCCACATGATTCTTAAGGTTTCTTCATTATTTAAAATTCTTTTATCTGACTTTTCTTCAAATATATTGGTGCCAAGTGCTTTATCTTCAAGTTCACAGATTCTGTCTTCTACTTGCTCAATTCTGCTCCTCTGGCTTTCTATTGAATTGTCTAATTCTGTACTTTTTTTTGTTAATCTTCTGAATTTCTGATTGCTGTCCCTTTATGGATTCTTGCAGCTTATTAAATTTTTCCTTATGTTCTTGAAGAACCTTTTTAATTTCTTCACTACTTTATCTGTGTGCTTCTTGGCTTGTTCTGAGTATTGCCTTATCTTCCTAATATCGTTCCTGATGTCTCGAAGAGTTCTATATATTAATCTTTTGAATTCTGCATCTGGTAATTCTAGGAAGGCACCTTCATCCAGAAGATGCATTGATTCTTTGTTTTGAGAGCTTGTTGAGGTGATCATGGTCTGTTTCTTTATGTGACTTGATATCGACTGTTGTCTCTGACCCATCTCTAAGTTATTTTATTAGTTTATTTTATGTTTGTTTACTGTATCCTAGCTTCTTGCTTTGTTTTGTTTTGGTATACCTAAATGGGTTGCTTGAGTGAGCTAGTTTGATTATTTTCACCTTTGGAGCTCTGACGTCCTGTCTCCAGATGGCTAGAGCTGTTATCAGGTATATCAGCCTAGGAGTCCCTTCACTTTTCTTGTATGAATTCAGCTCAGGTGTCCAGGTAGCTGATCATCAAGTATGTGGTACAGGCTCCGTGCTACAGCCTTAGAGGGGGCAGGGGCTATTGGTGTAGGTGCTGGTATCTGATTGCAACAGGGGGTCAAGCTCTGAACAAAGCAGGGGGCTAAGAATCATCCCCCAAGTGTCTCTGATGAAAGTGTGTCCCTGTTCCCTAGAGCATACGCATGGGTGGGTTCTGCAGACGGACCATGGGCACCCAATATGTTTGGTTGTAAGGACTGGGAAGTACCAGTTATCCTTGGGGCCCTGTCACGGGTGGCTGGATGACCTAAGTGGAGCCACGAGTCCTTAGGTCCCTGATGTGGGTAGGTGAGGACCCTGTTTAACAGGCCAAGTGGTGTCAAACATCAATCACCCACCTCTCCACCACACAGCTGAAACAGTTGTAGCTTGCCAAAAAGGGTTTATTCTCTTGAAATATGCCCATACAGGTCCATGCAGTGGGGAAAGTATTTAAAGTCCATGGACTGTTTATGCCTGGACAGGAGCCACTTCTGTCCTGAGCTTCTTAGGTTAATGAAGCTGGCAAATTATCTTGTCCCCCAGTTGTGAATTTATTCCCTCTCCAAGGCCGGGAGGGTGGCTCCAGGTGCTCAACAGGGCCTATCTCAGGCTCAGGGAAATCAACAGCCTCTGAAGTTGGTTTGGAGGTGGGGGACACGGTAAAATATATGCAAGTACTTAGCTTTTGCTGAGAGCGCCATTCTTCTCTGGTTCCGGAGGTGTGAGTAGGCTGTGTGGCTGGCTGCTTCTCCCTGAGGAAACTGCAGCCAAACATACCAGCAGCCCACTGCAGCCACTCCCAGGAATGGTGCCTGAGGGCTCCCGGTGATTCAGGTCTGGCAACTCCTCTCTGCTTCTGAACCGACTCTCCCTCCCCCTGCCGCTCAGTCCGCTTTCTAACTTTGCCTTTGATGTTCAGGGCTTCTCGGTTGTCATAAATATAATCATTTCACTTGTTTTTTCAGGTCTTTGTTTTAAGAGGGAATTGCTGGAAGTGTCTGGCTATTCTGCCATCTTGGCCCTGCCTCTCCATGTCCAATTTTTTTTACTTGATGATTGTTTTTATGCTTAATTTTAAATTATTCTTCTGGCTTAGAATTTCATTTCCATTCCAACTATCAGAGCTAGAGGTGGTGTGCTACTGAGGACCCTTGGTTGCAGACAGAGATCACCTCTGGCTTGTTTAAGCAGAAATGGAATATATTAAAAGGGTGCAGGATAGCTCACAGAAAGGAGAGGGAGGCTGGAGAAAATAGAAGTCATGTACTAGCTAAAGGTTACCAGGAAATCAGAACCCCAAAGCATGCCCCAGGGAGATACTGCTACCCCCTGTTGAGATTGGGCCTTGGCCCAGCACTGCTTAGTCAGGGGAAGCTAAATGCCATTTTGGGGCTGCTGCTGACACTACCAGCAGAGATACTTCTTTGGTACTCCCTGATTCCTTGCATCACTTACTCCTGACCACAATCCTGGTGTGAGTGGTGAGGCCTAGTGATGTGCCCAAGCTATAACTGCCATGGCCTGGAGAAAATTGTCTGAATTTTGGGCTTCCATGGTGAGACAGGTTTTACCAACCACCAAGAGTCACGCAATGACAGATTTCTCAAAGATAGGAAAGGGGTTCAGATGAGAGGGGGTGCCCTGCCACCAAATAAGAGCGAGAGAAAGAGAGGGAGACAAAGGTCTATATGAGCAATAGGGAGGCAGAATGATAGCAAAGATAAACTAGGTCTACAGTTCTGACAGGGGAACCAGAGAAGCCAAGTAGCGTGGAATATTCACTTGTACAGTTATTTACAAAATGGGCTTGTCTTCTAGAATAACAGGGAGCACCAGAGAGACATGATATTGGAACTAGGAAGAGAGTTACTGATGAGGGTAGGGGTATGTAGACCTAATCTGAATTCTAAGAAGAATACCATTGGGAAGTTGAGGGCGCAGAGTCTCACAGCTGTAACAAGGACGTGTCAGACCCTCCAAATGAACAGTGGTGGTAGGTTGTCGTGGGTATTTAATCCTCATTCTTCTCATTTGTGGTGGATTTTTTTCTTTAACTTCATCAATTTTCAATCAGGGAGCGACCTTGAATTTAGTTTCTGTGTAAACTCTCCTGTTTGACATCTGTATGCTTGCTCCGACCCTTTCTGAGATTCTGACCTTCATCCAGTAGCTTTGACATAACTTCTAGTGGATCCCTTTGCTTGACACTTTGGCCTCACTATTCTTTACCTTAGCCTATGTCTTGAGCCAAATGAAAATGACTTTAGTTGTTTGTTCAGAAGGAAGGGATAGAACATATGCTGTCTTTATCCAATATTTATTTTTAGGAATTGTTTTTAAAATGCATACCTGTCATGATGGCTACTAATACTGGTTTCCACACACACACAAAAAGTCATGATTTATAAAGCTTTTATGCCGAGTTAAAATTTACAAACTTTGTTCTGTGACCTCTCAGACTCCAAAAAGTAACTAAATATTTTGGTAATTATAGTGCTGCAGAGTGAAGTACAGGGAGCAGCGGGGTGGATCTGAGCCCAGACACACCTCATTTCTCATCAAGTCCAAAGAATCATAGCGTCATAAGATGTGAAACTTTAAGGTTGAAGTAACTTTCTTTCCGTGGAAGTTAAGCAATGAAATAGCAGTTTTGAGAGGCACGGTTTGGTGAATCAAAGCAAAACTAACTAGACTTAGGAGTCTTTTTCCAATTTGGGCAAATATTTAACATCTGTTTTTCATTTTTTGGTCACAGAAGTGAGCTATTCTGAAAGAATGAATGTGGGTTTATTATGGTTTTTTATGTGTTTCAATATCTTTGCATTGGAATGCTGTTTGAAACAAAGGGCTGCTATAGAAAGGTTTATGCATTTATAAAACAGAGTTGAACCAGAAATAGCATTATGTCTGATATTCTAATATAGTAACTGAAATGACATATTTTCCCTGAATATATTCAGTGTTATAAAAATTGCATATTTAGTTTCCCAGCCTGAAATAATTTGACATTGTTATCACTAACAAGGACATAAGAAAGTAGAGTCTAAACATAGATTTATATACAAATTGGCTTCCACTCTAGTTTTTTTTTTTTTTTTAAATCATGATACTAAGATTAAAAACTAAAGTTGGGCTACCTAACTGTAAATATTAAAAGGTGTTTTGGCCATTATCATTTGTGGCTCTTCTCTTCAGTATTCACAATAGGACAATTCAAATAAATCCCCTTGAGTTGAGTTGTGACATATGTGATGATTACATTGAGTGTTGTTGTGTTGTTAGGTGCTGTCAGGTCAGTTCCAACTCATAGTGACCCGTTGTACACTGCCTGGTCCTGCTCCATCCTCACAATCGTCATTATGCTTGAACCCATTGTTGCAGCCACTGTGTCAATCCGTCTTCTTGAGGGTCTTCCTGTTTTTCACTGATCCTCTACTTTATCAAGGATGGTTTTATTCTTCAGGGACTGGTCCTTCTTGATAACATGTCCAAAGTATGTTGAGATGAAGTCTAGCCATACTTGCCTCTAAGGAACATTCTGGCTGTACTTCTTCCAAGACAGATTTGTTTGTTCTTCTGGTAGTCCATGGTATAGTCAACATTCGTTGCAAACACTGTAATTCAAAGAAATCAATTCTTCTTAGGCCCTCCTTACTCATTGTCCAGCTTTCACATGCATTGTGGCTATTGAAAACACCATGGCTTGGGTCAGGTGCACCTTAGTCCTCAAAGTGATATCTTTGCTTTTTAACACTTTAAAGAAGCTTTTTGCAGCAGATTTGCCCAAGGCAATGGTTATTTGATTTCTTGACTGCTGCTTCCATCGGCGTTGATTGTGGATCCAAGTAAAATGAAATACTACAAAGTAAAGGACTACATTGGGTACTTACATGATAGGGAATGTTTGTTCTGGGAGTACTGAAAGGAAATGAAGGGCTGGCATGTGCTGCTGGGGAGATGCTAACAGGAGCTAAAACAGGAAGAAAGTCTCCACTTCTCTCACTTTCCTGTCTCCACTTGGCAACATGCCACCATGTAATAGGATGCCAGAACATAAGGGAGCCCAGGGCATCTAGTTTGCAGAATCCCAGCTCTAACATCACACAGTCCAGCACTCCCAGAACCTGCTATATAGCCCTCAGCCTTCCAAGGTCAGTGCAGCAGCTGTGCGGTGCACCTCTCAGAAAACTAAGCTCCGCGGAAACCCTTCCTATGAACTCCTGAGTTCTGGTAACACCACTCTTCACTTTAGTTCCCTCAGCTCCGGGGGTGTCAGCTGCTTATTGCACTTGCTGACATCTGAGTTACCTAAATCTTCCAATACCTTTGTAAACAATTCCCTGTATTAAATTGTCTTTATTTGAAAAACCTTGGTCTGGAAGATCTGCTGAAACCTATTCAGCATCACAGTAATATGCGAACCTCCACTGACAGATGGGTGGTACCACTGGCTGGGAATCGAACCCTGGTTTCCCACATGGAGGGTAAGAATTCTACCACCAACACCCCCTTAGCTTCCAGACTAAGAAAGACTAAGAAGAAAGGCCTGGTGGTCGACTTCTATGGTTCAGTCAGTGAAAACTGTAGGGATCACAATGGTCTGACCCATAAATGATCATGGGGATGGCACGGGACCGGTCAGCATTTTGTTCCATTGTGCATGGGGTTGCCCTGAGTTGGGGGCCAACTCAGTGGCAGCTAACAATGACAATTTGAAAAACTTAGTGTGGTTTCTGCTTTCTTGACTGGACTCTGACTGCTACAGTACTATTATATCCAAACCCAGATTATCTTAAGATTATCATTGTTATCATTTCAGTACACATTTATAAACAATAGAAGAGAGACAATCTCCTTGCACTAATTGATCAGAGTGAGGTGTAAGTACATAAAAGAACACACAATTTCTACCAATAACTGGAAATTAGGCTTCTAGTACACTCTGTCCCATTTGGCAATGATGCCTAGTTTTTACAACTATCTTAGAACTTTATTCAAAAGACTCCAACAATTTTCATGGGCCATTAGTTTAAATGCTGAGCCAAGAATATTACAATAGTATAAACTTAAAATCATATAGTTGTTTATATTTCTTCTAAGGATCTTGTGCTCTTGCACTGAAAATGGAGCATCAATCATCACATCAATATTCCAAATAGTAGATTGGAGAAAGAAGAAAAAAAGGGCCATGTCAGCTTTCTTCAAGAATCCAAAAAAAAAAAAAAAACCAAACTCACTGCCGTCAAGTCAATTTCAACTCATAGCCACCCTACAGGACAGAGTAGAACTGCCCCACAGAGTTTCCAAGGAGCACCTGGCGGATTTGAACTGCCAACCTCTTGGTTAGCAGCTGCAGCACTTAACCACTATGCCACCAGGGTTTCCTCTTCAAGGATACTTTCTAGAAATTGCACACCTCATTTCCTCTTACCTCTCATATGCCAGAACTTAGTCATGTAGTCACATCTAACTGTAAGGGAAGCTGCAAAATATAGTTTTTAAGTCTGGAAGCCATGGGTCCAGCTGAAAATTGGGAAACCTATAGTTAGGAAAATAAGAGAACAGATAATGGGGGAACAATTAGCAGTCTCAACCGGACCATGTTACAGAGGAGAAAACCCATTTATTCAATTAAAAAAAAATTTTTTTTTAGCATTTATTAAATGCTAACTATCCTCCTCCCTCATGTGTCTGTCGGTTTGTTGTACTGTGGTGGCTTGTATGTTGCTGTGATGCTGGAAGCTATGCCAGTGGTATTCAGATACCAGCAGGGTAATCCATGGAGGACAGGTTTAGCTGAGCTTCCAAACTAAGACAGACTAGAAAGAAGGACCCAGCAGTCTACTTCTGAAAATAATTAGCCAGTGAAAACCTTATGAATAGCTGCAGAACATTGCCTGGTATAGTGCCGGAAGATGCGTCTCCCAGGTTGGAAGGCACTCAAAAGATGACTGGGGAAGAGCTACCTCCTCAAAGTAGAGTCGACCTTAATGACCTGGATGGAGTCAAGGTTTTGGGGCCTTTATTTGCTGATGTGGCATGACTCAAAATGGGAAGAAACAGCTGCAAACATCCATTAATAATTGGAATGTGGAATGTACTAAGTATGAATCTAGTAAAATTGGAAATTGTCAAAAATGAAATGGAACACATAAACATCAATATCTTAGGCATTAGTGAGCTGAAATGGACTGGTACTGGGCACTTTGAATCAGACAATCATATGATCTACTATGCCGGGAATGACAACTTGAAGAGGAATGGTGTTGCAGTCATCGCCAAAAAGAACATTTCAAGATCTATCCTGAAGTACAATGCTGTCATTGATAGGATAATATCCACATGCCTACAAGGAAGACCAGTTAATACGACTATTCAAATTTACGCACCAACCACTAAGGACGAAGATGAAGAAATTGAAGATTTTTACCAACTTCTGCAGTCTGTAATTGATGGAACATGCAATCAGGATGCACTGATAATTACTGATGATTGGAATGTGAAAGTTGGAAACAAAAGGGAAGGATCGGTAGTTGGAAAATATGGCCTTGGTGATAGAAACAATATCAGAGATCGAATGATAGAACTTTGCAAGACCAATGACTTCTTCATTGCAAATACCTTTTTTCACCAACATAAATGGGAACTAACACATGGACCTTGCCAGATGGAATACGCAGGAATCAAATCAACTACATCTGTGGAAAGAGACAATGGAAAAGTTCAATATCATCAGTCAGAACAAGGCCAGGGGCTGACTGTGGAACAGACCATCAGTTGCTCACATGCAAGTTCAAGTTCAAACTGAAGAAAATCAGAGCAAGTCCATGACAGCCAAAATATGACCTTGAGTATATCCCACCTGAATTTAGAGACCATCTCAAGAATAGATTTTACGTGTTGAACTGTAATGACTGAAGACCAGATGGGTTGTGGAATGACATCAAGGATATCATACATGAAGAAAGTAAGAGGTCATTGAAAAGGCAGGAAAGAAAGAAAAGACCAAGACAGATGTCAGGGGATACTCTGAAACTTGCTCTTGAATGCTGAGCAGCTAAAGCAAAAGGAAGAAATGATGAAGTAAAAGAAATGAATAGAAGATTTCAAAGGGTGGCTCGAGAAGACAAAGTAAGGTATTATAATGACATGTGCAAAGAGCTGAAGATAGAAAATCAAAAGGGAAGAAGACGCTTGGTGTTTCTCAAGCTGAAGGAACTAAAGAAAAAATTCAAGCCTCGAGTTGCAACAGTGAAGGATTCTATGGGGAAAATATTAAACGACGCAAGAAGCATCAAAAGAAGATGGAAGGAATACACAGAGTCATTGTACCAAAAAGAATTAGTCGACGCCCAACCATTTCCAGAGGTAGCATATGATCAGGAACCTATGGTACTGAAGGAAGAGGTCCAAGCTGCACTGAAGACATTGGAAAAAAACAAGGCTCCTGGAATTGACGGAATACCAGTTGAGATCTTTCAACAAATGGATGCAGTACTGGAGGTGCTCACTCATCTGTGCCAAGAAATTTGGAAGACAGCTACCTGGCCAACTGACTGGAAGAGATCCATATTTACGCCTATTCCCAAGAAAGGTGGTGATCCAATTAGATGTGGAGTTATGGAACAATATCATTACTATTACATGCAAGCAAAATTTTGCTGAAGATCATTCAAAAGCGGCTGCAGCAATATATCAACAGGGAACTGCCAGAAATTTAGGCCAGATTCAGAAGAGGACTTGGAACCAGGGATATCATTGCTGATGTCAGGTGGATCCTGGCTGAAAGCAGAGAATACCAGAAAGATGTTTACTTGTGTTTTATTGACTATACTAAGGTATTTGACTGTGTGGATCGTAACAAATTATGGATAACATTGTGGAGAATGGAAATTCCAGAACACTTAATTGTGCTCATGAGGAACCTGTACATAGATCAAGAGGCAGTTGTTGGGACAGAACAAGGGGATACTTATCGGTTTAAAGTCAGGAAAGGTGTGCGTCAGGGTTGTACCCTTTCACCATACCTATTCAGTCTGTACGCTAAGCAAATAACCTGAGAAGCTGGACTATATGAAGAAGAATGGGGCACCAGGATTGGAGGAAGACTCATTAACAACCTGCACTATGCAAATGACACAACCCTGCTTGCTGAAAGTGAAGACGACTCGAAGCACTTACTGATGAAGATCAAAGACCACAACCTTCAGTATGGATTACACCTCAACATAAAGAAAACAAAAATCCTCACAACTGGACCAATAAGCCGAATCATGATAAATGGAGAAAAGATTGAAGTTGTCAAGGATTTCATTTTACTTGGATCCACAATCAACAGCCATGGAAGCAGCAGTCAAGAAATCAAAAGACGCATTGCATTGGGCAAATCTCCTGCAAAGGACCTCTTTAAAGCCTTGAAAAGCAAAAAGAGGTCACCTTGAAGACTAAGATGTACCTGAATCAAGCCATGGTATTTTCAATCGCATCATATGCATGTGAAAGCTGGACAATTAATAAGGAAGACTGAAGAAGAATTGATGTCTTTAAATTGTGGTGCTGGCGAAGAATACTGAATATACCACGGACTGCCAAAATAATGAAAAAAATCTGTCTTGGAAGAAGTACAACCAGAATGCTCCTTAGAAGCAAGGATGGCGAGACTGCGTCTTACATACTTTGGATGTGTTGTTAGGAGGGATCAGTCCTTGGAGAAGGACGTCATGCTTGGTAAAGTACATGGCCAACGGAAAAGAGGAAGGCCCTCAAGAAATAGATAGACACAGTGGCTCCAACAGTGGGCTCAAGCATAACAGCAATTGTAAGGATGGCCCAGGATTGGGAACTGTTTTGTTGTGTGGTACATAGTGTCTCTATGAGTTGGAATTGACTCAATGGCACTGACCAACAACTACCTTTCTAAGTGCTGGCATATGACAGTGAGTAAAACCAAATTCCTGCCCTCATGAGCTTACATTCTAATCGCGGGGGTGGGAGGCAGATAACAGATAGATAACAACAAATGGGTTTTCAGTGGCTGATTTCTTTGGAAGTAGATCACCAGGTCTTTCTTCCTGGGAGCCTTTGGGTGGAATTGCACTTCCAACCTTTGGGTTTGTAGCTGAGCCTTTTAACTGTTTGCACCGCCCAGGGACTCCGGAAGAGTAGGTAGGGGCCTGAAAATGGAGGTCTGTGTAGACCAAGACAGGGCTGGGCTTTATCCTGTAGATTGTTGTTAGGTGCCGTCGAGTCGGTTCCGACTCATAGCAACCCTGTGCACAACAGAACGAAACACTGCCCGGTCCTGCACCATCCTTACAATCGTTGTTATGCTTGAGCTCATTGTTGCAGCCACTGTGTCAGTCCACCTTTTGGCAGTCCATGGAATATTCAATATTCCTCACCAACACCACAATTCAAAGGTGTCAACTCTTCTTCCGTTTTCCTTATTCACTGTCCAGCTTTCACATGCATATGATGTGATTGAAAATACCATGGCTTGGGTCAGGCGCACCTTAGTCTTCAGGGTGACATCTTTGCTCTTCAACACTTTGAAGAGGTCCTTTGCAGCAGATTTGCCCAATGCAATGTGTCTTTTGATTTCTTGACTGCTGCTTCCATGGCTGTGGATTGTGGATCCAAGTGAAATAAAATCCTTGACAACTTTAATCTTTTCTCCATTTATCATGATGTGGCTTATTGGTCCAGTTGTGAGGATTTTTGTTTTCTTTATGTTGAGGTGCAGTCCATACTGAAGGCTGTGGTCTTTGATCTTCATCAGTAAGTGCTTCAAGTCCTCTTCCCTTTCAGCAAGCAAGATTGTGTCATTTGCATAACGCAGGTTGTTAATGAGTCTTCCTCCAATCCTGGTGCCCTGTTCTTCTTCATATAGTCCGGCGTCTCGTATTATTTGTTCAGCATACAGATTAAATCGGTATGGTGAAAGGATACAGCCCTGACGCACACCTTTCCTGACTTTAAACCAATCCGTATCCCCTTGTTCTATAGATTAGAGGGAGTTATCTACCTGGGTGGTGCAAACAGTTAACATGCTTGGCTACTAACCAAAAGGTTGAAGGTTCAAGTTTACCCAGAGGCACCTTGGAAGAAAGTCCTGGTGATCGAGTTTTGAAAAATCAATCACTGAAACCCCTGTGGAGCACAGCTGCACTCCGGCACTCGTGGGTTCACCGCGAGTCAGAGTTGACTCGATGGCATCCGGTTATAGAAGTGACTTAAGCTGGGAATGCTGTGATAAGGACTGTGTCTTAATTAGATCACTTTGTGGCAATATGAAGGCAAGAAAACATGTAGGGAGATGCGAAAGCAGGAAGGATATGAGGCCGGGGTCAGAGAGCAAAATGCTGGAGTCTCAGATTTATGAGGTGGAACCTTGCTGCTGACTCCGGGCAAAACACTGTGTTGGGAGTTGCAGGCACACAGATGCTTAAGACCTACAAGGAATTATGGCTTAACAGAAGAGTTAGGCACACAAATAAATTCAAGATGAATACCAGCAGGTGCCATAAAAGAGATAACATGATATAGAAGTTTAGAAGAAAAAGGCAATTGTTAAGGCTTTATGAAGGTCATGTCATCTGGTGAGACTCTTGAAGAATGGGGTCTCTGTGTTGGAGGGGGACCATGGGTTAATACAGGCAAAACTTGGATTCTTTGCAGTTAGTCTATCAAAATGCTCTTAAAAAAGGTTTCATGGTCAAATAATTTAGGTAAACTTTGTCATATCTTTCTTTAGATTATTACAAAGTCCTCAACATATTAAAGGCTCTGCAAATTCCTACAGTACAGAAGCCTATTTAATTTGTTTCCTAAATTTCTATATCTACAAAAGTATCCTCCTGCCCTCAACACACCCCCTCAAACCCACATGTTGATGTTCTTAGGGGCCATTGAGCTGATTTTCACTCATAGCGACCCCGTGTACAGAGTAGAACTGCCCCATACCATAGGATTTTCTAGGCTGTGATCTTTATGGGAGCAGATACCACATATTATTATCCTGTAGAACTCTGTTACACAGAATAAGGTTTTGCGAAACACTGATCTAATCTAGCTCCCCCATCTGACCAAGGAAACTGACATCAAATGAGTTAAGGGCTGTGGGATCAAGATAGCCAGGACTCCAGGCTTTCAATCCAGTGTTCTTCCGTCTCCCAGCCAAAAAGAGTTTTCAGTGAGAATCTGTGTACTGAGCACTGAGCAAGGTATTGTGGAAGATGTAGCCCACATGTATACATAGTTTCTGTCAGCTTCATATTAAAACAAAACAAAGAGATAAACTAAAAACCCCACTATGTTGCACAGGTCACAAAAACATACTGAGAATGAAGGGCCACTCTCATTCCTGGGGAAGGAACATTAGCAAGATTAAGAGGGAGTTGTGGAAAACTGGGGCAGAACAGGCAGTGCCCAGGATCAAACCCAAACAGGGGGATGGAAAACACAACTCATGTCAAGAGCTTGAGTGAAAAGGGAAAGGTCCAGTTTGTGGGAGTGACATGAACGATTTGGCTTTGGTTTTAAAGTCAAAAGCAAAGAGTATGAAAATGAGAAAGAAAAGAGAAATCACATCCACTCTCTGGGATATGGGGATGGCAAAGATGCAGCAAGTAGGTAGGCTCTACTCAGCAAGCTAGGGCAGGTATAGGATCCCCCCGAGGTGAGTGGGTGCGTGTGTACGTGCATGTGTGCTTATGAGGCAGAGGAGTGGAAGATATGGGGATAGGAAAAATCCCACACATTCCCCTGTAATAGCAGGCAGAGCACAGCAGGGTCTTGCCCTTACAGAAATACACAGTAGTATATGGGGGGCTGGCTCTCCAATGATACATATGCACGTTTTGGCACTAGAGTCCTCAGACATATATATCAGAATAATACTGCTCCTCCCCCAGCCACAGCAATAACAGTTGTAAACACTGATAATTAATAATAAAACGATAAGGTTAGGTATAATCTAGTTTGGCAATGTTTCTCATACCTTAATAACTGTAATAACTAATTAGATGTGGCTTTCCTGCTGTTTTAATAACGTGGTGTCACTCATTTACAAAGATCATTTAATTCTTGCTTCTAGCTTCTCCCTCTTCAAATCATTCTAAATTAGTTGCTGTCAGAGTCATCTTTCTAAACAGAACTCTGATGATATTACTTGCCTACTCAAAAAAATCTGCGACAAACACTTCCCTCCCTCCTAATGAATAAAATCCAAGCATCACAGTGTGACATTCAAGGACACCCATGAACTAGTTCCAGTCCACCTCTCAGAATCCTGCCATTAGTCTCTTTTATAATCCTGTGCTCAGAAGTGATATTCAAAATATGTAACAGCCAGTAAAACCCGCTCACCAATCAATCACAACCAATGTGATCACAGCACTGGAGCAGGGACAACTCTTGGGTTACTGGATAATGGGGAAGTGCAGGTAGTCCAGGTAGCAGCTGGAATGGCATCGTTGACATTCAAGAGGCTGGGGCCAGTAGCTTTTTATAGCTAGCTCCAAGTATTTCACAGTTTTAGCAACTTGTATAAGGTGGCGAAATCATTAAGTGCTTGGCTGCTAACAGAAAGGTTAGCAGTTCAAACCCAGGCAGTGGCTCCGTGAGAGAAAGACCCTGTGATCTTCTTCTATAAAGATTATACCCAAGACAGCCCTACAGGAAAGTTCTACTCTGTCGCTTGGGGTTGCTAGAAGTCAGAATTGACTCGATGGCACCCAACAACAACAACAAGAAGAACTTGAACAGCCCTCCTGTACGTGCCAGATGAATATCAGCCTGGCCTGTCTGTGCTTGGCCCTTCCACTTTTTCTCTATTCCCTGCACATACTCTGTTTTCTCTACCCTCCTGCCTTTGTGCATGTGTTTTACCCTCATCCCAAACAAATACAATAAAATTTATCACTGTGTTTCTAAGTCCTATATGTCTCTCAAGTTCCAATTCAGATGTCGTCATTTCTAGCCAAAGCTTTCCCTAATCCCTTTGGCCAAAAATAGTGTTTCTTTCCTCTGAGCTGCGACACTACTTCACCTGTCCCTCTTCTATGCTCTCACCCACAGAGACTGGCTAGATGCTCACCAAATCATTTTCTTTTTCTTCCTGGGCAGAGAGCTAAACTACATTTCCAAGTCTCTGCTGAGGGTGGTCATGTGACCTAGTACTAGCCAATAAAATGTGGGCAGAAATGATACACACCATTCCCAGGTTGGGCTCATATAAAACCTTCCATGTAATCCTCTGCTCTGTTCCCCAGAATGATGCCAGGTAAATGGTGAGGATCCAGTATGGACTATGAGCCTGTAGGAAATGGCAGAGCTTCTTCCTACACATACATGAAGAAACCTGGGTCCCTAAATTACATGTAGAGAGCTGCCCACTGAACACCTCCTTCGAACTGCTAAAAGAGTGAGAAATACACTACTATTGTAAACCACCTATTATCTTCAAACTTGCATTATAGTTTTTTATGGAGTGCTCTTATTTCATCTCATGGATTGCAAGTTTCTTCAACTTAAAGTCCATGTTGAATTCAACTTTTATTAAATAAAATATTTTTCAAACATATACTTTCATATGAAAAGTGTAAAGAACAATATAGCAGACACTAATGTACTTATCAGTTATATTAAACAAATATTAACATGTAATCCATATTTGCTACAGATCCTTCTGAAGTATTGTTATTATAAAACCCAGTGCCGTCAAGTTGATTTCGACTCATATCAACCCTATAGGACAGGGTAGAACTGCCCCATAGCGTTTCCAAGAAGCGCCTGGTGGATTTGAACTGCCAACCCTTTGGTTAGCAGCCATAGCACTTAACCACTACACTACCAGGGTTTCCATAATTGTTATTGTACAGATACAATTATCCTTCATTTCTGTCTCATTTCTCTCTCTTTTCAGAAACGAACATTACTCTTGGGTTGGTGAATTAGTTTTAAATTTGTATCCTCCATTTTCACTCACAATGTCTTGCAAGTGGTAGGTGTTCAAGAAATGATTTATGAATGAACATATCAATTCTGACCCTCTTTTGGTGGAGTTGTTTTCGCACTGGTGGTAATTGACTTAAAATCAATGTCCTTTGTGATCAAATTCATGCATTTCTAGGATCTTTTGCTAGCATCTGTATAACTGTTTGACTCCATGAAATGCAATGAAACAAAATAATTTGCACTTGAATGGAAATAAAATCTGTTGTCTGTGTTGGTATCAAGACTACCTAAACTATCTGACCACAGCGTGATTTTACTGGTGAGGAAAATTTGTTTTCTTCAAAATGCAAAAGTAACTAAGCATTCTCTGGAAACAAATTTTATTTTTCATTGTTGCCTAATATCAAACCCGTTATGGCTGAGTCGATTTCAAGTCATAGTGACTCTGTGGGCCGGAGTAGAAACTGCCCCATAGGTTTTCCAAGGAGCAGCTGATAGATTCGAACTGCTGACCTTCTGGTTAGCAGTTAAGTTCTCAACCACTGCACCACTATGGCTCCTTGACTAATATAGTTCTGATTAATTTTATTTTAATGTAAGTCTTCATAAACTCTCAGATTATATTGCTAGTTTGTCTTTAGACACACTGTACAATAACCTTTAAAACAAAGCCCTCATTAGTGTTGAGTCACAAATATGTGTAAATTAGCTTCACTTTTACTGCAGTCTTTGGATAGAAAGATGAGTCACCACCTACAGTGTTTTTCCAACTCTGCTGCACATTAGGATCATCTGGGGAACTTCAAAAATTCTAACCCCCAGGCTGCACTCCCCCCTCCAGACCAATTGAGTCTGAATCCCTGGGACTGGGACTCAGGCATCAGCAATTTTAAAAACTTTCCAGCTGATACCAACTTGTAGCCAAGTTTGAAGAACAGTGATTTAGAATTTTTAGTTTTCAAATATTCTTTGTGTTTTTTCAAAAAATCCGTGGAGTATGAGAATAAAGTTAGTATGTTTATATCAGGTAATCATTGCTTTGGTTAATTTGAAATGAGCCAGGATATTATCCTGTTTTGACCAGTCCTTCACCATGGCAACAGACTTATCATTTGGGTATAAATAGGATTTTGTACTCCCCAGCCCACACTCTGGTAAATTGCTCAGTAACTTTCTCACTGAATAATAAGATTGCAGAATTACTATTATCAGAAATTATACATTATAACACCAGTTATTTCATTTCCAGTTGGTGTTAAGAAATTAAAGTCACTTAAAATCTAATAACAGAACTACTTACTATTAATTTAATTTCCTTCTAGAAGAAAAAGTTCTTATCAATAATTTATTTTCTGGAGACCATCTTGCCCATCTCATTAAATGATATTTTAGTGAATGTAAAAAAAGAAAAAAAAAATCATCCTTCTAAGCAGAGGCAGAACTGGCTAAATTAGGGAAAGCTCTATCTTCTCTTTGTCTTCTAAGGAATTTTTTGCAAATATTCTATGAGTAAGAGCTTATTAAAAGAGATCTGTTTCCATCCTGTTGTACGTAGGGTTGCTATGAGTAGGAATGGACTCTATGGCACCTAACGACAACAACAAAGGAGCCCTGAGTTTGGGGAATGAGTTCCAGGACTGAGCAGTACGAACAGGCCAGAAGATGATGCTGCTCAAAGATGATGCAATAGTGGAGCATATGCTATGTTTTAGTTCTTCTACCAGTAGTAGGGATGGATTCCTGCCCATCCAGACATATTCTTATCAGGGTTGCATGTTGCACCATTCCAAGGAATGCCATTCATACTGACTCTTGTGAGAAATGTCTCCTATGTAGTGCACAACAAAAGTGATTTTGTACAGAGGTCTCTGATCTGTCCTCCTTGATCAATTCACACATCAGAGTGGCAAATCTGAAGCTTCGTTCAATATGACTGGCTCACCTGGTCTCTAACTATAGAAGTCCACTGTGACTGTTTTAATTCTGGTTTTTGTGGAGAAGTGTTATGGTGCCAGGACTAAGAAGGAGGAGCTAGAAAGGGAGTAAAATTCACATAAACACAATTCAGTGGTCTTCAGTATTCACAGTGCTGTGTAACTATCACCACTATCTAGATCTAGAACATTGTCATTACCCCAAAAGGAACCTCAGTGCACTATGACCAGTCACTTTCCATTCCTCTCTCTCCTCAACTTTTGGTCATTGCTCTGCTTTCTGTCTCTATGGATTTGCCTAGTTTGGATATTTTATATAAATTGACCACCACTCATCAGTTAGTTTGTTGTACTGTCAATGATAAGATAATATCTATATGCCTACAAGGAAGACCAGTTAATATGACTGTCATTCAAATTTGTACACCAACTACTAATGTCAGAGATCAATGGAAGATTTTACCAACTTCGGCAGTCTGAAACTGATCAAACCTGCAATCAAGATGCATTGATTATTACTGGTGATTGGAATGTGGAAGTTGGAAATAAAGAAGAATTAGTAGTTGGAAAATATAGCCTTGATGATAGAAATGACACCAGAGATTGCATGACAGAATTCTGCAAGACCAAAGACTTATTCATTGCAAATGTCTTTTTTCAACAACAAGAACAGCGACTATACACATGGATCTCACTGAATAAAATACACAGGAATCAAATCAACTACATCTGTGGAAAGAGACAATATGGAAGCTCCATATCATCAGTCAGAATAAGGCCAGGGGCTGACTGCAGAACAGACCATCCATTGCTCATATGCAAGTTCAAGTTGAAGCTGAAAACAATTTTCAAAAGTCCATGAGAGTCGAAATGCAATCTTGGGTATATCCCACCTGAATTTGGAGACCATCTCAAGAATAGATTTGATGCACAGAACACTAATGACCAGAGACCAGATGAGTTGTGGGATGACATCAAGGACGTCATACATGAAGAAAACAAAAGGTCATTAAAAAGACGGGAAAGAAAGAAAAGACCAAAATGGATGTCAGAAGAGACTCTGAAACTTGCTCTTGAATGTAGAGTAGTTAAAGCAAAAGGAAGAAATGATGAAGTAAAAGAGCTGAATGGAAGATATCGAAAGGTGGCTCCAGAAGACAAAGTAAAGTATTGTAATGAAATATGCAAAAGCCTGCAGTTAGAAAACCGAAAAGAAAGAACACACTCAGCATTTCTCAAGTTGAAAGAACTAATGGAGAAATTCAAGCCTCCAGTTGCAATATTGGAGGGTTCTATGGGCAAAATATTGAACGACACAGGAAACATCAAAAGAAGATGGAAAGAATACATAGAGTCGCTATACCCCCCCAAAACTGGGTTGATGTTCAGCCATTTCAGGAGGTAGCATCTGATCAAGAACCGATGGCACTGAAAGAAGTCCAAGCTGCACTGAAGGCATGGGCAAAAAACAAGGCTCCAGGAACTGACGGAATACCAACTGAGATGCTTCAACAAGCGGATATGCAACACAGGAAGTGCTTACTCATCTTTGACAAGATATTTGGAAGACAGCTACCTGGCTAACTGACTGGAAGAGATCCATATTTGTGCCCATTCCAAAGAAAGGTGATCCAACAGAATGCGAAATTATCGAATGATATCATTAATATCACACACAAGTAACATTTTGTTGAAGATCATTCAAAAACAGTTGCAGCTTTACACTGACAGGGAATTGCCAGAAGTTCAAGCCAGATTCAGAGGAGGACATGGAACAAGGGATATCATTGCTGCCATCAGATGGATCTTGGCTGAAAGCAGAGAATACCAGAAAGATGTTTACCTGTATTTTATTGACTATGTAAAGGAATTTGACTGTGTGGATCATAACAAATTATGGATAGCATTGTGAAGACTGGGAATTCCAGAACACTTAATTGTGCTCATGAGGAACCTGTAAACAGACAAAGAGGCAGTTGTTTGAACAGAACAAGGGGATAGCGGGTGGCTTAAAATCAGGAAAGGTGTGTGCCAAGGCTGTATCCTTTCACCACACTTATTCAGTCTGTATGCTGAGCAAATAATCCAAGAAGGTAGACTATATGAAGAATGTGGCATCAGGTTTGGAGGAAGTCTCATTAACAACCTGCATTATACAGATGACACAACCTTGCTTGCTGAAAGTGAAGAGGACTTGAAGCGCTTACTAATGAAGATCAAAGACCACAGCCTTCAGTATGGACTGCACCTCAACATAAAGAAAACAAAAATCCTCACAACTGGACCAATAAACAACATCATGATAAACAAAGAAAAGATTGAAGCTGTCAAAGATTTCATTTTACTTGGATCCACAACCAATTCCCGTGGAAGCAACAGCCAAGAAATCAAATGACCTCTTTAAACTGTTAAAAAGCAAAGATGTCGCCTTGAGGACTAAGGTACCCCTGACCCAAGCCATGATATTTTCAACTGCCTCATATGCATGTGAAAGCTGCACAATGAATAAGGAAGACTAAAGAAGAATTGATGCATTTGAATTACGGTGTTGGTGAAGAATATTGAATATACCACGGACTGCCAGGAAAACGAACAAATCTATTTTGGAAGACGTATAGCCAGAATACTTAGAAGTGAGAATGCTGAGACTCTTTCTCATGTACTTTGGACATGTTACCAGGAGGGACCAGTCCCTGGAGAAGGGCATCATGCTTGGTAAAGTAGAGGGTCCTTGTAACAGAGGGAGACCCTCAACAAGATGGATTGACACAGTGGTTGCAACAGTGGGCTCAAACAGCAAGTATTGTGAGGATGACATAGGACTGGGCATTCTGTCGTACATAGGGTTGCTGTGAGTGGGAACTGACTCATAAATTGAATTAACAACAACATATAAATTGAATTAACAACAACATATAAATTGAATTATACAATTTGTGGCCTTTTGTGTTTGGCTCCTCTCATTTGGCATAATATTTTCTAAGTCCATTCATGTCGTAGCATGTATCAGGACTTGATTCTCTTTTATGGCTGAGTAATAACCCATTGTGTGGTTATATCACATTTGTTTATCCATTCATTGGTTGCTGTACATTTGGGTAATTTTTACTTTTTTGTTGTTCTGATGGTTAAGATTGGGTGTCAGCTTGGCTGGTGTTTATTCTCAGTGTTTATATGTGATCACTCCCCTGATGGAATCTGCTGTGAATAGCTAATCAGTTTAAAGGGAATTTCCTTGGGGGTGTGGCCTGCACCTGAATATAAGCAGATGTTCTAGCTTTTTGCTTACTCTGGATCCTGTGGCTGCCTTCTGATTGTCTGACCTCCAGGGTTTGCAAATTGAGCTATCAGCTTATCTGCAGATCTTGGGATTTGTTGATCTTCACAGCCTGTGAGCACAGCCCTGCTCTCTGACCTGCTGATCTTGGGTTCACCAGCCCCTGCCACTATGCAAATCAGGAGAAGCCTTGTGGTCTTGCCTGCCAATCTTGGGATTCCTCGATATTCACAGCTTGTGAGCAAGAGCCCTGCTTTCCGACCTGCCAATCTTGAGTTTGCTGGCCCCTGTGGCTAAGTGAATAGGGAGAACCCTCTATCCCAGTCCACGAAACTTGGGAGGTTCCATCCTCTACAATCGCGTGAGCCGTTTCTTTGATTTAAATCTCTCTTTCATTACAGGGTCATAGGAAAAGAGGAAGACCCTCAACGAGGTGGATTGACACAGTGGCTGCAGCAATGAGCTCAACAATGGTGCAGGACTGGGCAGTGTTTCCTTCTGTTGTGCTTAGGGTCACTATGAGTCAGAACCTAACAACAACAACAACTACATACGTTTGTATGCTTTACTGGTTTTTCTTCTCTGGAGAACCCAGCCTAAGATAGTTATTGTGAATAGTGCTATTATGAACATTAACGTATAAATTTTTGTTTGAACAATTGTTTTCCATTCTTTTGGACCTATACCTAAGAGTGAAATTGCTGGATCACATGGTATTTCTGTATTTAATTTATTGAGGAATAGCCATACTGTTTCCCACAGTGACTGCACCATTTTAGATTCTCATCAGCAATGTATGAGGATTCCAACTTCTCCACATCCTCAGCAATGTTTTGTTATTTTCCATTAAAAGATAAAATTATAGCCATCTTGGTGGATGTGAGGTGGTAGCTCATTGTAATTTTGATTGCATTTTCCTAATGTTGAGCATGTTTTCATGTGCTGGTTGGCTACTATTAACCTTCTTTGGAGAAATATCTATCAAAGTCCTTCACCCATTTTTAAATGGAGTTGTTTGTCTTTTTGTTGTTGAGTTGTAAGGGTTCTTTACACATTCTGAAAAATAGATCATTATTAAATATTTTGTTTACAAATATTTTCTCTCATTCTATGGATTGTCTTTTCACTTTCTTGATAACTGTCCTTTTGTGAAAATTTCTTTTTTCACAAAAGCTTCCTTTATTTTAGACTGCTGAGCTGAGGACTAAGTGGTTTTTTTCCCCTAAACTTTATGTATTTTGCTGTTGTTGTTGAGAATATACATAACAAAACATACACCAATTCAACAGTTTCTACATGACAATTTAGTGACATTGATAACATTCTTTGAGTTATTCAACTATTCTCATCCTCCTTTTCTGAGTTGTTCCTCCCCCATTAACATAAATTCATTGTCCCCCAAGGTTCCTATCTAATCTCTCAAGTTGCTGTTATTAATTTGATCCTATGTGGATAGTTCTTAAAAAAGCATAATGCTCAAGGCAGACCTTTTTTTTTTTTACTAGTTTACCTAAACTATTGTTTGATTTTAAGATGACTTCAGGGGATATTTTTGGTTTAACTTTAAAGATTATCTCAGGGCAATAGTTTCAGGGGTTCTTCTACCCTCCATGGTTCCAGGGAGTCTGGGGTCTATGAGAATTTGAAATTATGTTCTGCATTTTCCCCTTTTGATCAGGATTCTTCTATGGAATCTTTGACCAAATTATTCAGTAACGGTAGCTGGGCATCATCCAGTTTTTCTGGTCTTCTGGCAAAAGAGGCAGGTGTTCATGGAGGCAGTTAGCCACACATACCACATCCTCCTGCTATTCCTGACTCTCCTTCTTCTTTAGTTGCTTCAGGTGACTAGAGACCAATTGCTGTGCCTTGGATGGCAACTTGAAAGCTTTTAAGAACTCAGGCACTATGCAACAAATTAGGAGGTAGAACAGAAGCGCTAAGCAGGTTATTAAGCCAATTAATTGGGATGCCCCATGAAACCATGACCCTAAACCTCCAAACCAAGGAACCAAATCCTATGAGGTATTTGTTGTGCATAAGCAGCCTTAGCAGCAAGTTCTTTTTTTTTTTTGTCGTTGTTGTAAACATATCTATCACAAAAAAAAACTTTTGCCCATTCATTTTTTACAGATGTATAACTTATTGATAGCAATTATAATGATTGGTTGTGCAACCTACCCTTAATCAATGTGATTTTTCCATCACTTTTAACCCCCCTTTTACCCTGCCCTCCTGCCCCTTGTAACCAAAGTAAACTTTGGTCTCTATACATTTGCCTTTATAAACTCTGGACAATAGCTTATTACTAGGTATTTGCAAGTATTTTCTCCTATCCTGTGGGTTGTCTTTTCACTTTCTTGATAGTGTCCTTTTGTGAATGAAAATTTTTAGTTTTTATGAAGTTTAATTCATCTGTTTTTTTCTTTTAGGCTTGTGTTTTTGGTGGCATATCTAAGAAACCATTGCCAAATCCAAGGTCATAAAGATTTACCCCTATAAAGTATAGCTCAATTTTGTCTTTTCCCAAGTGGTCATCTGGTTGTCCTAATAACGTGTAGTTTAAAACTTCCTCTTCTGTCCAGTGGTTTAGTATGCTGCTAAATTTCCACATACTCTTGGCATATCAGATTTTAAGTTCTTGTCCTCTGATCAATTTCAAAATGTTCTTTTTCCTGAAGCATCATGAGGAGAACACAGAATTATTTTTGAATACTGAATCCATACTCTATAACTAGAATTATATAGTTGACGAACAGATTTACATATAATAAACTTTAGAGTATATTAACTTCCAATCTTCCCTAAGGAAATTGTTGTAATTAGTGTATAAATGATAATGATTATTTATTGAATATTTGCTAAAAGCTTTACATAAGCAATCTTACTTAGTTTTTACAAGAGCCACACGAAGCAGGAATAAGTAAACTTACTTATTAGATGATGTCTTAGGCTGGGTTCTCTAGAGAAGAAAAACCAGTAAAATTTATAAATATATATATAGAGAGAGATTTATATCAAAGAATGGCTCACATGGTTGTAGAGGCTGGAACGTCCCAAGTCTGTGGGTCAGGATAGAGGCTTCTCCTGATTCACGTAGATGCAGGGGCTGCGAGCCCAAGGTTGGCAGGTCAGAAAGCAGGACTCTTACTCATAGACTGTGAGGATCGACGAATCACAGGATTGGCAGACAAGACTGCAGGTAAGCTGCTAGCTCAAGTCCCAAGAACTGGAGGTCAGACAAACAGGAGCCAGCTGCACGATTCAGAGTGAGCAAAAGCCCACAAGCCTTACCAGAAAGTCCACAAATATTTGATGCAGGCCACACACCCAAGGAAACTCCTTTTCAACTGACTGGCTACTCATAGATGACCCCGGCATGGAGGTGATCACATTATATCCAATCTCATCATGGAAGTGATTACAACATCATACGACTGCCAGACTACATCATAACTGCCAAACCACTGAGAATCATGGCCCAGCCAAGTTGACATACAACCTTAACCATCACAGATGACGAAACAGGCTCAGAGAGTTATAAAGTGCTCTTCCAAGTTAGAGAGCCACTAGGCTATGACGGCAACATTTGAAATCAGTCTCTGTGACCAGTCTGATCCCTTCTATTTGTCTCACATTGCCCTTGTCCTGTGTCTCCCATACAAAAGTTGTGCTTCTTGTGCTGTGATCTCCAATATTCTTTCAGTTTGTGTGCTGTCGCCTACATTGTTATTAGTGCCAAATCTTTATCCATTAATTTTTCTTTTTTTTAAACAGGAGTCTTTCCTTCTCTTGTGGAGCCCTGGTAGTGCAGTGCTTAAGCGTGTGGTTGTTAGCCAAAAGATCAGCAGTTCAAATCTACCAGTCGCTCCTTAGAAACCCTATTGGGCAGTTCTACTCTGTCCTAGAGGGTTGCTATGAGTCGGAATTGACTAATGATAATGATTTTTTTTTTTTTCCTTCCTTTTGACCTTCTCTGCAAACTATTGGGTGCTTGCTCTTGTCAGTAAATTGAATGGGCTGGACTGCAGCTATCTGACCCTCCCTAACCTCATGCTCAGTGTCAGCATTTTCTTTTATTCTCTTTGCTGATTCAACGCTCCCCTCTAAAATGTCTAATAAAATTTTAGGAAAAGATAACTAAAGGGAATTAGTAAGCTGAAAAGACAAAAACCAAACCAAACCAAAATAAAACAAAAAACAACTTAAAAAAATGGACATCATTGCTGACAGAGTTCTTAGGCCTCTACCCGGGGGCCCTCCTCTGGCCAGCTCTATTCTTAGTCCCTGACCGGGCACCATGTTGTTTTGTTGGCCCACCCTACCCAACAGGACTGCCTTGACCATGTTCTTCTCTTCAGTCTCTTTTTCTTTCTATGGCCTAAGGAGAGTGAAGCAATCTCTCCCCATTTCAAGCATTCCTCTCAGTTAGACTTGGAGTCTCTGGGTCGTACAAATGGTTAAGGTATAAAAAGTTGGCAGAATCCACCCAGAGGCCTCCTGGAAGAAAGGCCTGGCGATCTACTTCCGAAAAATCAGCCACTAAGAACCCTCTGGAGCACAGTTCTACTCTAACACACATGAGGTCGCTATGAGTCAGAGTCAACTTGAAGGCGACTGCTGGTGTCAGTCAGCCTAATATAATCTGCCGAGACGCAATTCTGCACACAATGAAAGCAATCTTTTATATTAACAATGCAATGCAATTTATGCCTTGTTTCCTGAACTTTCCATTTCAGAGCAGGAACTGGACTTCTTTTTTCTTATCCAAAAGTCACTCCAAACTGGGTAAAAAACAAAAAAAGCAGAAAATGTTGCCAAATTTCAGATTTGCAGCCGGATCCTGAGTCTAGCCATCAAGATTTTAGAAAAATTGAAATAGACTCTCTATGAGGGTTCCTGGAGGATAACACAGTACAATACACAGATTCAAATATTTGTTAAATTTATTGAATTGGATGGCTTTTCCTTGAGACAAATATTTACTTAGTCATTGCAGTCTCCTAGAAGATTTTCCATCAGAGGATGAAAGAGAAGGTATTAAATCAGGGCATGATCTCCAAAATTAATGTTGTCTTGTGGTGAGCTGGAGCGAAAGTCCTGGCAGACTGCTATTATCCAGTCCTTCCAGGACGGCCACCCCTTAGAGACAGGGAGCTTGCCTAGCACTAGGCAATAGCTTACCAATTCCACTTATTTTATTTTAATTAATTTACCTAGGGTTGGAAATGGAGGAGTATCATAAATCACTTATAAGAAACGTATAAACCCAGAATATTAATTTACTGGTTTAAAATGACAAGTATATATTATTGGCAACCTGTAATCCCAGTCTTTGAAAACCAGTTTTTATACTTAATAGGAAGCAAAATTTTTCTGAGCTGATGTGAGGCTATTTACAGTCTTCTTTTATTTTCTTTAATATGAAAATTTATTAATTTCACCACAAAAATATGTATTTAGTTTTATTGAAGTGCTCCAGATGCTGCTGGGGATGTTACGTACTTACTTTACAGTGTACCATTGTGTTTCCTTTCTAAAATCTGAAAATGTCTGATTTCTGAAGCAAATCTGGCCCCAGAAGTCTTGGGTAAGGGACTTGAACCTGTGCTGCTAGGAGATGGTAGCCTTGCACCCACACTCAGGGGAATCCCTTACTGGTATCAAAGGGTCTGGAAAACAGCCAGGCCCCCGAGGTCGGCAGGTGAGCATGGAACACAGTCAGATGAAGCTGAACAGTCACATGTATTCACTCACCTTGCTTGTGAGGAACCTGAGAGACTCGTCCAAGCTTTGTGACAGCAGAGCCCGCTCTGTGGCCATAACACTCTTAATCTGTCAGTCTGTCCTTCTCTTAGAAAGACCTGGATGAAACCTAAAATCGTTTTACTACAAAATTATCATATGTCCATATTTCCTATCAATGACCAAAGATTTTCATCATGTGGGGACTGCTTCAAAATATTCAGACATTAGACTGTAGCTTATTTTACTCAGGGCATTTCTCTCTTCTGACTCTTCTTTCTCTCATTAAAATTGTTTTATTAAAGTATAAATATTGAAAAGATCACAGATTTTAACTGTACAGTTCAAATTTTTTTTCACAAACTGAATACATTTGGATAACTAACACCCAGATCAAGAAACACAGCATGAGGAGCACCCACAAGCTTTCCTCACAGCCTATTCCAGTCTGTGGACCTGCAATAGATCTTATGGATGTCTTCTTGATAGGACATGGGGCAGGCACCCTTGGTATTTTGAAGATCTATAGGAGACACAAGATTCCTGGGTGGCACATGTGGTTAATATGCTCAGATGCTAACTGAAAGATTAGAGAGTTGAGTCTCCCCCATAACTGAAGTGGTGCCTCTGAAGAAAGACCTGGCAATTTACTTCTGAAAAATCAGCCATTGAAAACTCTATGGAGTAGAATTCTACTCTGACACATGGAGTAGTCATGAGTTGGAATGGACTCTGTGGCATCTGGTTTCTGGTTTATAGGAGACACACCATTCTCCCTAGCCACATTTACAAGATATCATTTAATGAGGTTGACACATTGAACATATTCACAAAAATAGCTAATTCCATTTCTTTGTATGAATTCCTATTATTCCTGTAAGACTGAAGACTCTTTCTGGCCTTGTCATTGAGTTAACAGACGTTTTAGGCTGGGTTCTCTGGAGAAGCAAAACTAGTGAAGCACATACGTAGAGAGAGAGAGAGACAGAGACACAGAGACAGAGAGAAAGAGAAAGGGAGATTTATTTCAAAGCAATGGCTTACATGGTTGTAGAGGCTGGAAAGTTCCAAGTCCATGGGTTGGGAGTCAAGCTGGAGGCTTCTCCTGACTCATGTAGCTGCAGGGGCTGATGGCAGGCCACTGACCCACAGGCTATGGAGGCTGACACATCTCAAGATTGGCAGGTAAGCTGCTAGCTCAAGTCCCAAGAACTGGAGGTCAGATGATGACGAGCGGGATGCAGGATCCAGAGCGAAAGCCTTGCTGGAACATCCATTTATGTACTGGAGGCAGGCCACATCTCTAAGGAATCTTCCTTTCAACTGATTGGCTGCTCATAGCAGATCTCATCATGGAGTTGATTACATCATTACGTAACTGCCAAACTACATTGTAACTGCCAAAGCACTGAGAACTATGGCCCAGCCAAGTTGACACGCAACCTTAACACATTGGGATATGCATTTATTTGTAGTCTGGAGCTGTTGTGCACTGACTACCACTGTTTAACAAAGATTTCAGGGAAGCCAAGAGCTTCTGGGCAGCATATGTGAATTTGGGAGGGAAAAAATTTTCTCTCCTGGGGAAATCTAATGTATTAAGAACATGTTAGCAAGATGTTACCAAGTATAGTGGAAAACTATTGCTTGTTACAGTCCTGCTAAAACAGCAGTTCATCTCACTACAGCACTGGCCTCTATCTGCAGTTGGGGATTACTTATTCTTTAGACCATGCACTTGGGGAATCTACTCCCAGCTCTGGGGAAGAGCGAATGGAGAATAAAGCCAGGCCTAAGTCAATCAGGACACTGCCATTCCTGGGCCCAGGGTGCCTTCAAATAAAGGGAATTGGTTTTCAATTTGCCCTGTAAGGATGGGGGTAGGGATCTGAGGAAGTGAAAGAGTGGGTAGAAATTTCTAGCTAGCTCTATTTAGCCCCACACAAGTACAGGTTCTGGGACTTTCCTTTTGCCAACATTACTGCCTTCTCTGTGTGCCCAAGGCCCTACTCTCTATTCCTGGAGGGTTAAAATTATCCTGAAGTTGGCATTATCCCTAAAGTAAAGTTTGGATGAACTGGTAAAATCTGAAGCTCCAAGAGATGCCACTTCTATTAGACAATTGGCAGGTCCTTTGCAGGCTGCTGTTGATGGGATTCCTCTCTGCCTGGCATGAGGACAGAACTGCTAGTGCCATTTGCTTATCTCACATGAATTGGCCTCTCAGAAAACTTCCCTGGACTGAGGGTGCCTACCCCCTGAGTTTGACTGTCCTTGGCAATTACTCCCCACCTGTCCACATTTTTTTTGTCCACATGGTGCTCAAAATTCAGGAGACCTCAATTTCCTCCTTCCTCTCATGCCCTCTCTCTCCTGCCCTCCCAGCCAAGGACACCTTTATCTTCTCCCACAGGGCAAGGAGGTATGACTCCTTATGAATTCTACTTTCAATCAAATTTAGTGAGCAAACGTCATGCCTCAGTCTTTTCAAGCTTTGCCTTTTGAGCAAAAAGGCCATATTCTTTCCTCCTACAATGCCTGGTTTATGTAGAACAAAGTTTTAGTTTCCACAACTCCTGTCCCTGGGTTTTAAGTGCCTCTTCTGGAAGTCAAAAAGCGGAACATAGACTCTTCTTTCTTTCTGCATTTCAGCTACAACAACCCTACCGCCATGAAGCAATGGATGCCTCTTACAGAATGGCAGCTGTCACAAACAAGAAAGTACAAAACAAAATTAAAGATTTTAGTATAATTTAAAATATTATTTCACAACACACCTGATCTGTGTTCTCCAGTCAGAGTGACTCTCTGGACCCTAGGTGGAATCAGGTTGTGAACCCTGCTGAGAGAGATCCCATCTGGGAGTGCGGTGGCACAGCTCTAGACCAACTCACTAAAAAGCACATTGGCCAAATGGCCAGTTTGCGGAATAACCACTTTTCCAGATTTATTTATTTCTTTTAACTATCTAGTTTTAGTTCACTTATTTTCATTTTGTGTTCAAACTACATCTTAAAGTAAGTCCACTTGTGTGCTTTCAGGCTCCCTGATGCTACTCTCATGAAATTGGCTTTTGGTGAACTGGTTTTTGGTGAATAGCTCCATTACCAGTTCAGACTGAAGAAGCAAAAATGAGGAGAGAGAAATCCTGGTTACATCAACTGAGCCTCTAACCACCTGAGCCTGAAGCCATTGTTCATTTACCTGAGCTAATAAAATCTCTTTCGACTTAAGTCAACTTAATCTGGGTTTTCAGTCACTTGCAACTGAAAGGATCTGAATGGGCACAGAGTAGAATTCTTGTTTTATTTTTTTCCAGAATTATTTTTATTGATTTTTGCTAGACTGAAAATAATTGCCTTTAAATAATTCAAACTATTAATACAAATATACAGATGTTAACTTGTTTATTGAGGAGTAATTCACACACAACAAATTGTACCCAGTTAAAATGCACACTTGGATGAGTTTTGACAGATATACATAACCATGGAACCACCACCATGATCGAGGTACAGAATAGATCCATTACCCCCGAAAGTCATTCTTATTTCTTCATGTTCTTTATGCTGACTTTCACTTTCTGAGGCCAAAACTGATGAAGTAAAGGGAAAATCTATACTTTCTATTTAGTTTCTTTTAAGGCTCAGGTTTCTTTCTCCCTTTCTGCTCTATGCCAATCCTATGCTTGTACTAACGCAATGGAAGACACTCCTTAGGGACAGCTTAAACCAAAGATAAAGAGAGGGAGTCAGAGCAGATTATTTTAATTTTTTATTTTCATTTTATGTTTTAATTAGCTATCACTTGTTGCATACTATGTGTTTGGCACTGTTTCTAAGTATTTTACATGAATTATCTTGTTCGATCTTTAAGCATTCTAGGTAGGTATTCTTATTTCCCAATTTTGCAGATGAGGAAACTGAACCATGTAGCAGTTACCTTGATCAAGGTTAAAAAGTTAACAGGTAGCTTAATCAGTCAGGGTTCCTAGCTGCAAACAGAATCCACTCTATCTAGTTTACCAACCCACTGCTGTCGAGTCGATTCCGACTCCTAGCGACCCTATAGAAAAGGGTAGAACTGCCCCATAGAGTTTCCAATGAACACCTGGTGGATTTGAACTTCTGACCTCTTGGTTAGCAGCTATAGCACTTAACCACTATGCCACCAGGGTTTCCTCTATCTAGTTTAGGAATGTATTACAGAGTATCAGGTATGTTACAGAATCTACAGGAGGAGGTTTGAGAGGTTGAGCTCCCAGGAACAATTTCTAGAACCACGCAACAAACCTGTCCTAGTAAGGGAACTGCTGCTGTTACTATAGCTGACACCAGAGTCACATTGCTCTGTCACAGTCAGGAATCTACCACTGTTGTCATTGACTGCTCAACCACACTGCCTCTGGCATGACTCAGGCCACTTGGTGGATGCCCTTCGCTGTCTCGTTTATTCATATAACTCGGTTCTGAGTAGTCTTACAAGGGCACATCTAATGGGTGGAATTTAAGTCATATATCTGTTCTCTAATGACAAGGGAAGCTGGAAAGTGTAGTTCTTTGGGACTGTACATTGGGAACCGTGGGATTTATGCAGTGGGTACTAATACAATGTAGAGAAAACATTTGAGATATTTTAGGTTGGCATTAACAGCAGATAGTGGCAGAGTCAGGATCCAAACACTGGCAGATTGACCCCAGAGTCCACGGTTATAAACAGTATTATACTGCCTCTCACCTAATCTTCTTAAAAAAAAATCATGAAACCAATCTTGTAGACTAATGCTCATGCTTTTATGGGGTAAAAAAAATGAGATTCTACTACATATGCCTTAATATGTTTTATTATCGTGAGCCTCCTTTTGTACTGTACCCTACTTTATTACAGACTCTTAGTTTATATTTCGAAACCAAAAATACAATGTTATCATTTGTTCATTCATCCAAAAGACATGTATTAAATAAGAGCAATGTAGTATATGATTAAGAACACAATCTCTGGAGCCAAAGAGAACTGGGTTCAACACTTATTAACTGTGTGATTTTGGGCAAGTTACTGTGCCTTTATGCCTCAGCTTTCTTGTCTATAGAATGGGCAGATTAATGCTTCTGTAGAGAACTCTTTGATCACAGTATATGTAATACCCGTAAAACACTGAGCATAATGCCTGACATGGTAAGTTCTCAAAAAATATTAGCTCTGATGATGACATGCCAGTACTGTATGGAGGAGACAGAAATGAAGTGATTCAGCTTCTGCACTCAGGGAGCTTGCAGCCTAGTAAAGAGATATCAACAGAGATTGAGTTAGTGTTAATGTATGCATATGGTATGTTAATGAACATAGGAACAGGATATTATGCTCAAGAGCATGTTTATGTGTATAAAGATAATTAGACTCCTGTTCAGTTTACATAGAATCTCAAAGTCTTCATGGAGGAGACAGAAAAAGCTTCAGAGAGAAGATAATAGTTGAACTGAAAGTTCAGTGACAGAGAAGTAGGAATTTGCCTGTAATTTTATGGAGCCTCAGGAATTGTATGTGCAAAGGCCTGGAGGCATAAGAAAGCAGACAGCATTCATGGAGATGCAAGTAATTCAGTATTACTCAGTCAGAAAGCACAAAGGATATAGGGGCAGGAGATGAGACCAGATAGGTTGTCCAGGGTTAGATGTGAAGAACACTGTAACTCATACCAAGGAGTTAAGGTTGCAGTATATGGCCAAGAGACAGTTTGCATCCTTGGAGCATGAGGTGGAGAGAGATTAAAAACAATACTCTTGAGGGTCCAAAGTTTCTCTAAAAGAATTGAAAAATTCTAGTTTTCACTAAAAAAAAGAAAAAACTTTCTTTTTTTTTTTTTTTCACTGCACACATAGATATCAACAATTTCTGGTTTATTTGGACAGCCAACTTAAGAAAGGCATGTATGACTTTAATACTTGCATGTGGTATTTGTATTTTGATAGGGTTGTCACCAACTTGCAGTACTTTAATCATCTTGGTTTAATAAGAAAAGAATAAAGATTGACTTGATTTATAAAATGAGGTTCCTGACATAGTGACAGATAATTACCATCCTAGGGAGTATACTAATAAAGGTTTTGTAGTGGTTAAGATAAAGAATAACCATGAGTGAATGGCAACATTATCAAAGAAAAGTCAAAAGAACCTGGGTGGTAGCTGTCAGTACCATATTCACACTGAAATTTTAGTTTTAGTAAAAGATCATTTGTTACATAAAGTTAATGTTACTTATTTGAAGTGTTTTGTTTAGTAGTTTTGTTTGTATTAAATTTGTAAATGTGTTTTGATTTTATAGTTGTGTAAAAGTTATTTGCATCAAGAGTTTATACCAAGGTTTTTGGTTGTATAAATTAAAGTTATCACATTATAATAAAAATAAGCTAATAGGTTTCATGGTGTATTAGGCAGAATTATGGCCCCCAAAGATGTCCATATACTAATCCCCAGAACCTGTGAATACGTTACGTTACATGGCAATAGGGACTTTGTAGATGTGATTAAGTTAAGGATCTTGAGACGGAAAGATTATCCTAGGTTATCCAGGCAGACCTACTGTAATCACAAGAGACCTAAGTGAAAGAGAAAGGCAGGACAGTCAAAGTCACAGATGGACATGTGATGCCAGGAACAGAGTCGGAGTGATGCAGCATAGAAAGGACTCCACCAGCGGTTGCTGGTTTTGAAGATGGAGGAAGGGGGCCATGAACCAAGGAACTGGGTGGCTTCTAGAAGGTAGAAAAGGTAAAGGAATCAAATCTCCCCCAGACCCTCCGGGAGTGCAGCCTGTTGATCCCTTGATTTTAGCCTACTGAAACTCAATTGCAGCCATCTAAATTCCTAACTGTAAGTTAATATATTTGTTTTTTTAGACCACCAAGTTTGTGGTGATTTGTTTCAGCAGCAGTAGGAAACTAATTAACATGGGATTTTTTTTTTTTTTTTAACTTAAGACATTACATTACTGAAATTTGGGAATTACTACTATAGGAGATAGTAGTAATTGTTGGTTATTAACAATTTTATGTAGATGGTTTAAGATTTAAGTGTTAGAAAGCAACATAATAATATATTAGTAAACAGGACTGACTTAATGGCTATAGGCACTGAGGTGTCCAGTTTAGTCCAATGTATGACAAATGTCTAATAACCATCCTGGCCTAAATTTCTGCAGTTCTCTGTCAAAAAATTAATCTCCTTGTAGAGCAGTCGGAGGGAGTTGGGTTTGCAAAATGATTTGGAGTGTCAGAGAACATACCCGGACTGTCAGAAGAGAAGCCCAGGCAACCAGCTTTGATGGAGATATATAAATCCTTTTTCTAAAACAAGTTGCTCATGCCTGATGACGGTTGGTACCTTTGTGATTTACTGAAATGTCTGCCTCAGTGGAAGACCCACATTTTCTAGATGAGGGAAGTTCAATTTGATACTGACTGCATCATCTGGAGGCAGAAATCATCACAGATTCTTGCTCCATAGTTATTCATACTGTCCAGTCTTCTCTTGGCCCCAGGCACTCGGGGGCCTCATTATTCACGGGATCACTACAGCCATGTGGAGATCCTGTATTCTGACAGCATAGGAGCAAGAATCGTGCCACAAAATTTTCTGAGGATAAAGTTGAGACTTAATAGCTGTCTTTACTGTACCCCAACATGTGCCTCAAGAGTGTGCACAGTGACTTTTCTCCTTTGTGTACCTCCAATAGAGTGCTGGTGTTACCAATCGCCAATCTGACACAAAGGGTCCTTGTCTTTTCCCAAGTAAGAATACAAGCAAAAGACAAAATTTATTTTCAGCAAGCTTTATTTTGCTTGAGTTAAGCAAAGGAGTTAGCCAGGGACTAAGCCTCTCCAAAAGGCTGACTCCAAAAGGGAAGCCCTTGCTAGGGCTTATATGGGTTCGGTAGAGACAATAGAGTAACGAATATTTAGTGGGCAGGTACTTCTCAGAATGGCGGTTCATGTTAATTGGTTGCACATGCATCTGGAATCCAAGATGGAACCCACTGATATTCAAGATGGAGTCTTCTTGGGGGCCCTTGGCATCACTTATTATGGGATAGTGCTAGCGTGCTGATCTTTGGCACTACATCGCCATATTCGGAGGGCTAAGGAAGGTTTTTTAAGGAAGGTTGAACAGCAGTCACACTTTGTTCTTCTGCGCATGCGGGAGCCTGTAAAGGAGTGGAAAAACACTAAGGAAAAAAAAAAAAGGAGATAGTAATTCACAGGTTGTTTCAACTTTATCTCATGTTGACAGGGTGTGGTTCCTGTTTACCCAACTTCTAGATGGTAATCTTTTGTTCTGCCAGCACAGTTAACCTTGTCTTTCTCACTGGGAGCCAAGAAGATAAAAATAAGTGCAGACTGTCTGGACACACAAGTTTTATGAGGAGAAGCTGGGAAGAGAAGACCCTGTATTAGTCATCTAGTGCTGCCATAACACAAAAAGCACAAGTGGATGGCTTTAACAAAGAGAAATTTATTTCCTCACAGTAAAGTAGGTTCAAAGTCCAAATTCAAGGCGTCAGCTCTAGGGGAAGGCTTGCTCTCTCTGTCGGCTCTGGAAGAAGGTCGTTGACCTCAATCTTCCCATGGTCAAGGAGCTTCTCAGGTGCAGGGACCCTGGGTTCAAAGGACACACTCTGCTCCTGGTGCTGCTTTCTTGGTGGTATAAGGTCCCCAACTCCAGGCTTGCTTCCCTTTCCTTTTATCTCTTGAGAGATAAAAGGTGGTGCAGGCCACAGCCCTGGGAAACTCCCTTTACCTTGGATCAGGGAGGTGACCTGACTGAGGGTGGTGTTACAATCCCACCCTAATCCTCTCAACATAAAATTACAATCACAAAATGGAGGACAACCACGCAATACTGGGAATCATGGCCTAACCAAGTTGACACACATTTTTGGGGGGACACAATTCAATCCATGACAGGCCCCTTGATCTCCTACTCTATGTCAGGCATGTGCTAAGTAAGCACTTCCCTTCTTTTATCTCATTTGGTCCTCACGATGAGGTAGATAAAATGATTTTATGGAAAATAAGAGATTAAGTTGTTTTTCCAAGTGACAGGGCTGGGATTCAAACCTTCATCTGTCACATCATGAACGATGGGCAGATCAGAGGTGACCTGTGTGGTTGAAAAACAGAAGACACTTTCCTAAATGTCCTGTACTATTTAAGACCTCCTGGGACCTTTGCTAACAGTGGGTAAGGGTTGTACAGAGAGAACCCAAATACTGACTGGAATAGAATTTTCTGACAACCTAATGGAATGGAAGATCACATCAGATTATTTTTGATTTGGAAAAAAAAAAAAAATGGGGACATTTACGGCACACTGGTAGAATTCAATTCATAGGTGCCACACTAGTAAAATGACTCGAGTTTTAGTCATTATAAATATTAACACAAGGCTGGTGCCGTCATCAGGAAATGGCCAGCCTTTACTTTGTCGACTCTAGGTGTCACTCTAAGATCAGGCATTTGATACATCCAAATCCACAGCAGAGGCTCCAGTTTCTCCGCTTTGTTTTTAGCTGACTCATGGTGCAATTCTGGCTTCCAGTCTCAGACGTTTGCAGACAGGAACTGATGCAGAGAATTAACATCTTTGAACACAGACTTTCACCACATCCCTAAGATAAAGATCTGAAAGTTGAGAGTTTCAACAGAGAGGCACATATCTGGGCTACTGCCTTGACCCTCTACGTGAAAGGCAAGCACAACACACTGCAGAAATGGCTCTATGTACTGCAACAAACTTTAAAAGGGCAGGGCTTTTATCCTGAAGACAAAAGAAATGTCTGAGAAAATATTTCTGTAATCACTGTAGGTATGTGTGTTTGCTTGATGTCATGGTGGGTACATTCTCTTTCTATCCTGGAGGAAATGAGATACAGGATAATGATGGAGATTAGAGAGGATTCCTGAGATCCCTGGTTTGAAGGACTGAGTCTTGCTCCATTTTCAGGAAAATGTCTGGGAAGGCTGCTTCCTCTCACAATAGCCAGTAATGGGCAGATTGAGAAAGAAAGAAAGGGAAAGAATCCCTAGGTGGTGTAAACTGCTAATATAAAGTTTAGAGGTTTGAGTTCATCCACAGGCATTTTAGACGAAAGGCCTAGTGATCTACTTCCAAAAAATCATCCATTGAAAACCCTGTGGGGCACAGTTCTACTCTGACATACCTGAGGTCGCAGACTGTAAGGCAACGGGTAGGAGAGGAGGGGAATGGTCGGCCTCCTCCCTAACTCTATTCTTCAGAGCTGTGCAAGTATTCCGACTACGGGAGGCAGGTGGTTTGTCTTCCCTACTGTCTATCAGAATTTGAAATCCTCTCTGCTAGTTTTTTCAGTGAATGTTTGGTATGAGAAGAATGGCAGCAGATCGTAAAAAAAAAAAAAAATTGTTCTTTTGTTTTTCAAACTCGGGGTGTTTTGAAGTTAAGACTGCCAATGTATTCAAATAGTATGCATATTAAGATCTCCAGGACTGAATAGCTGAAAACAATCTGGCAGCGCCATTCTGCGGGAGATTTAACTTAGATTTTAGAGCACTCTGGCGGCTATAGGACTAGACTGGACTGTATTGGGGCAGCCCTAGGGGACCAGGGTGTGGGGTGTGGCAGCTTTGAAGGGAGACCAGGAATTTGATGAATTCCTGAGTGATTCAAACTGTTGTGGCTTCAGAGATTACTAACAACTTCCTACGAATTTACAGCAATTCATTACTTCTGAGACTCGGAACCATATACACACACACAACCTGTGGACTACAGTAACACTGGACCATTGGACTATTTGGCTACCATCGCTCATATAACTTTACTGTTCTATTGTCTTCATCAATGTGCTTTAATATTCTGGGAAATATTGCCCAAGAAGATGAAAGTTGCAAACAACTTCATTGTTTCAGGACTAACACCCATTTGAACGAACATCAGACTTCAGCTTTTCAATAGTGGTGTCCATCGATCCTAAACTATTATATCATGATTTTTACCTAGTTCTAACAAGACCCTGGTGGCGTAGTGGTTAAGTGCTACGGCTGTTAACCAAGAGGTCGGCAGTTCAAATCCACCAGGTGCTCCTTGGAAACTCTATGGGAGCAGTTCTACTCTGTCATATAGGGTCGCTATTAGTCGGAATGGACTCAACGGCAGTGGGTTTAACAAGACCCAACACTGAAAGATCCATCTTCAACCAGCCCTCCAAACTTCATAAATATTCCAACTTTGCCCACCCCTCTGGGAAGCTTCTAAGACTGTCAGGGTAGTATTCTCCACTCCAAGGTAAGCTGGTAAATGTGAACTTGGCTTTGTCTCAACCACAGGTTGTTTTGGGGGTTCTTTCCGGAAGCCAGCCATCTCCTCGATCTCTCAAAGGCATCCGCTTATTAATCATTTCTTTCATCTCAGATTCCCTTGGCTCTTGGGATACTCTACTTTCCTAGTCTCTTTCTACCTCCCCTGGCCAGCCTTTTCTCTTCTTTAGTTCTAGTTACTTTTCTTATAATCCACAGCCCTGTAATTCTATGGGTTGGATCTTAGCCTTCAGCTCTATACCCTGTTCACTCCTTTCCTTAAAGAAGACATCTAGTTTGCAAGTCTCTCAATGATCACCTCTACACAGATTACTGTAAAATTGTATCTTCAAAAAGATTCATTTCTGCTTTTCCCTTACCAATAGAATATTTCATCACCACCACAAATTCAACAGGTTCCTGACTCCCTGACTTTCTTCCCCGTTTCTGATAATAGCACTCTAAACCAGTCAAGTCTGAAATCTGGAATTGTTTTTGGCCATTCCTTTTCTTTATGCCTATGAACAATCAGTCACTAAGTCCAATTAAATTTCCTGAAAAACATTTTTATTGATTCTGTTTGTATTACCACCACTGTAAGCCCAGTCTGGGTTTTTATCTTTTTAAATTTTTTAAATTTTGCTTTAGGTGAAAGCTTACAGAGCAAATTAGTTGCCCGTTTGATAGTTTATATGTAAAGTGTTCCCCGACATTGGTTGTATTTCTCTTAATGCGTCAAAACTCTCCCCATTTCCACCTGGTTCCTCCCGTTTCCTTTCATCCAGATTTTCTATCCCTTCTCCCTTCACATCTTTGCTTTTGGGCAAGTGTTATCCTTTTGAGCTTGTATAATTGATAGCTCGGGTATTATTGTTTATCTTATGGGCCTGTCTATTGTTTGGCTGAAAAATGGTCTCCAGGAATGCTTCAGGTCCAGGTCAGAAGGGTGTCTTGGCGTGGGGGGGGGGGGCGGGGGTTATCTTTTGGTTCTTAAACTTTATTGGGTGACATAGACTCCTTTGAGGTTTTATTGGAATTTATGAATCTCTTATTCTTCAGAAAAATGTAATTGTGCACATAAGTGCAACATTTTTTAGTATAATATCAGGAAGTTCTCAGACTTTCTGAAGTCCAAGTCTTTGCTAAACTGTTCTCTTTGCCTCTAATGTTGTCCTTCTCATTCCATTCATGGGGCACCTGCTAATCTTTTATATTGCCCCCTATAAAAGTTTCTTATAAACTTCAGAACAAAAAAATGAGGCTCATTTTGGCATTCCAGAAGCCTTTCTCAATCCTATGAAAGGGACCCAAACTGTCTTTTCAGTTTTTTCCCTCAAATATAGAAGCAAAACAAGCCCTCCCAAATATATATAACATGAGCACACATTAACTGAGTGCTTATTACGTTCAAGGAAGCTCTGAGCTAGGTGCAGAGGTTTCAGTAGCCCCCCTTGTTCTTGCATCCTTGGTTTCCTTGCTGGCTGCCTGGCACAGTGGGAACTGTATGGGATTTTGGAGTTAAGCAGACTTCGGTTTGAAGCATTCATCTCCATTCCAGCAATCTGACCTCTGAGCCTCACTTCTTTTCCTAGAAGGTGGGGATA
This sequence comes from Elephas maximus indicus, assembly GCF_024166365.1. Classification (NCBI taxonomy): domain Eukaryota; kingdom Metazoa; phylum Chordata; class Mammalia; order Proboscidea; family Elephantidae; genus Elephas; species Elephas maximus. Next base: position 48,708,399 of record NC_064840.1, read on the forward strand.
ATAGTAACTATTCATAGGGATGTTGTCTTAGTCCTCTAGTGCTGCTATAAGAGAAAAACCACAAGTGGATGGCTTTAACAAAGACAAATTTATTCTCTCACAGTCTAGGAGGCTAGACGTCCGAATTCAGGGTGCCAGCTCCAGGGGAAGGTTGCTCTCTCTGTTGGCAATGGGAGGAAGGTCCTTGTCATCAATCTTCTCCTGATCTAGGAGCATCTCAGCACAGGGACCCTGGGCCCAAAGAATGAACTCTGTTCCTGGCTCTCCTTTCTTGTAGGATGTCCCCGTCTCTCTGCTCGCTTCTCTGTTTTATATCTCAAAAGAGATTGACTCAAGATACAATCTAACCTCGTAGATTGAGTCCTGCCTCATTAACATAACTGCCTTTAATCCTGCCTCATTAACATCACAGAGGTAGGTTTTACAACATAGGAAGATCACTTCAGATGACAAAATGGTGAACAATTACACAATACTGGGAATCATGGCCTAGCCAAGTAGATACACATTTTTGGGGGACACCAATCAATCCATAACAGTTGTGATGAAGATTTTACTAGAAAACACAAAATGCCTAGCAGAGGGTCTGGCATCCAGGAGCTACTCTATATGCCATACTTCCTTCCAAAGTCAATATATAACTTTAATGCCTTCGGATATAGTAAATAGTTGCTGAGGTTTTCCGGCAGGTGATCCCTTCAGCCATGGCCTATGTGAACCCTCGGCAGAAGATACTTCTTTCAAATCTGGCCTGGCGAAATCAGTAAATAACTAAAGGCCTTCAAAAGAGCAACTTGCATCTAGCTGTCGGTGCTTCTCAGTGAACCCTGCAGCTGCACCATCTGCCAGGGTGAAGAGCAAGCAGCGAATCCACAGATAAGCCTCCTACCCTTTCAGCATGTGGCCTCCTCTATGAGCTCAGAATTACCTTAATTCATTCCATAGAGTCTTAGTTTCCCAGTGCTGCTGTTAATAGACGTATTGCAAGTGGGTAACTTGAATGAACAGAAATTTATTTTCTCAAAGCTTAGAAGGCTTCCTCTGTCTGCCAGTCTGGGGGAAAAGCCCTTGTCTCAGCTTCTCTAGCCCCAGCTTCCCTTGGCTCTGTGGAGGTCTCCACGTGGCATCTCTTTTTTCCATTTGTGCTTGCTTCTGGGCCCAATCTGCTCTTTTAATATCTTGAAACTGATTAGGTTTAAGACACACCCTCAAGAGCACACAACAACAACAACAAGGGCACTTATATGGCCTTATTAACATAAAAAGAAAACCCTGTTCCAAATGGGATTATATACATAGGTATAAAAAAAACCCCTGTTGCCATCAAGTAGGTATTAAAAAAAACCCATTGCCGTCCAGTCGATTCCGACTCATAGTGACCCTATAGAACAAAGTAGAATTGCCCCGTAGAGTTTCCATAGAGCACCTAGTGGATTCGAACTACCAGCCTTTTGGTTAGCAACCATGGCACTTAACCACTGAGCCACCAGGGTAGGGCTTAGGATTCCAACAGATATTTTTGGAGGACACAATTCAATCCATAGGAACAGAATGGCCAAGACAAAATCCAGGAGCTCAGAAAGCACTGGCTTAAAAATTCTAAAATGTAACCAGCAGTAACCTAACTACTTAGCGCAGATTTCTCAACTACAAAAGCATGTTGATGTTTTTATTCATATTTATTGATTTAATTGAGGGGGTGGAATTTTATTTTCCTCATTGGCAGAGGATGAGTAATGAGAAAATCATGTATTTTAAGTTACTTTTTTTTTCACTTATGAGTTTATAACTCATTAAAGAAACACATCCTTAATGAAACAAAAAAAATGTGCTAAGCATTATACTAAGTACTTCCGGGGACAGGACTGGAGGGACTCTTGGAAAGGAGAGTTTTAGGAAAAGTAAAAAAAGTGCTTGCAGACAGAATTTATATCCAAAATAATTAAGTAACAGTTATATTTTAAACTAAGGATTCTTAGAACTGATTTTCAATAAAATTGGCTTCCAATGTATTTTAGAACTGCCCCATAGAGTTTCCAAGGAGTGGCTGATGGATTCGAACTGCCGACCTTTTGGTTAGCAGTCAAGCTCTTAACCACTGTGTCACCAGGGCTCCAATTTATAGAACTGAGAGCATTATTTTGAGAAGGGGTTCATAGGCTTCTTGAGATTGCCAAAGGGATCCATAGCAAACAGCCAAACAAGCAAAAACAAGAGAAGTGAAGAACCATGTCAAGACTGTAAGCTTCCACTTCAGCGTGGGTTCAGGATGGGCTGGACTCTTTGAAAAAGTTTCCAGCTACTTCTAGGCATGTGGGGAGAAGGTTTGGGAGTGGGAGAGGATCCCACCTTTTCCTCTTTTTCAATCTAGGACCTAGTCTTATTGAAGTCAGTTTACCTGGCCTACCAGGCTGGCACCCTAATATGGTGGAGGTACTTAACCAGCAACAGCAGTCTAATGGCGAATGCTGCTTCCCTCTTGCTCCACCCAGACTCTGAGTGCCACATGGCTCAGTCACAGCCCATCTTGGCCTGATTCCAAAGCTGCAGTCAGAGTGCTTCTGTTGAAGCCACAGCTGGAGCTGTGGGCTTCCTGACTGAGGAAGACAGACAGAGCTCCCCGCTCCTGGAACACAGTGAGGTAACTGTGGAGAGGGGGGATTGAGTCTTCCGTCCTTCAGAGAGGAAAAAGGAAGAAGTGGGAAAACATTTCTGGCAAAGGCCAAGGATTCCTGGATCTGAAAATCTGCCCCAGCTTCTGCCCCATCCTCTCCTTCATGCCCAGGGGGGGAAAAAAAAGAAGGAAAAGGTCTAGCTGTTTCTAATCACTGCAGAACTGGCAGGAGCTTTCTCCTCTGTCAGCAAGACAGCACATTTCCTTATCCACCACAATCTTCAGATACCTGGTTCACGCCCTACAAGAGTGTTACCCTGTTCAGTGACAAAGACATTTCCATTGTCTTCTACCTGATCTGCTCTTTAAAATGGAGCTCAAGTGTTTGTGAAGGCTGACTGCCTCTCCTGTCTCCCCCAGAGAGAGGCACACCGAATGCTAGGAGGACTGGATTTATAGCTCCCTTGCTGGTTAGTTTTGCATTATTTAGTTCAGGTCTGACTTCCTTCCTGTGGGTTTGGTTGTCTATTAGATCAGGATAAAAGATGCTAGTGAATCGGAGGGCTGGGAGAGAGGCTTTAGCTTGGCTGCTCTGGCTGTTTACCACGGCACTTAATTCCTAAGGTGTTTCAGGATATTCTAAACAAAATGCTCCCTCTCGCTGTGACAATCTGGGGTGTCACAATATCTTCAAGGGCTGTTGAAGTCCAAGTCCCCCATCCAACTTCATCTAAAGGTTTCATCACCCCAAGGTCAGAGCTGAGGTCAATTCTAATCAGTTTCAGAGGGAGATATTAGCCAACCCCTGATATCTACTACTTTCATGGGAAATTGTTATTCATATATATGCCTTGGGGAGGTGGGTTGCATTTCATGAGCATTTGTGTACAGGTACTTTGTAACACCTCCTATTGAATGAAATTACATATTGATTCTAACCATTGTACAATAGTTAAAATCCCGAAATTGTATTTTACCCCATCTGCCACCTAGTCTTTAGTTCAAACTCCAGCTCTTTCATTTATTAACTGTGTGACTGGTTCAGAATCGACTCAACGGCACTGGGTTGGGGTGACTGGTTAAATCATCTAGCTGCTCTAAATCTCCATTTTTCTCTTCAGAAAATTAAGGACAACAATCTCTCTATTAACAGGGTTTTAGGATGATGGAAAGAGAAGATGTATCTGAAAACACCCAGACTGTGCCCAGTATGTAGGAGGCCCTGTCTTTCCCACCTACCAGCCTACAACCACACCATAAATCCATGGTAGTTTGAGGAAGGTGGGTCACTGAGTGGTGTAAACGCTTAAGGTCTCTACTATTAGCCAAAATGTCGGCAGTTTGAACCCACCCAGAGGAATGTTGGAAGACAGGCCTGGTGATCTGCTTCCGAAAGGTCACAGTCTTGAGAACCCTACGAAACCATAAGTTGGAATGAACTTGGAAGCAAACAACAGTGGGGTAGAAATGGTTATTTGACCAAACTATGTTCTTGATTTAGGATGCCCTATAAAAACAAACAGACAAAAGAGACAGACAAACAAACAACAACATAAAACAAAGCTCCAAAGAAAATATACTGGAGGATTTTTACCTTATGTATACATTATTTTTACTATCACAGTTTAATTATACTTAGTATGAAGATATAGTTTTTGTTTTATATGCTATAATAATCACCATTGGTCCTATGAATTTATGATCAAATGTATGATGGTTTAAATTGCCTCCAAGTTAAAATAAACTACTATTTTAGTAACATATTCAGTTTGTCTATGATATTATTGTAGCCACGAGTTATTAATACCTTTCTTTTTTCATTCTCCAGGAGTGTAATATACGATAAAGTATCACGTTCAGCCTACACCAGTCTACCAGTATTTTCCTTTCAGCCCAGTTTAGAAGAATATAATACATTATCTTGATTTGCTCAACCTTCTACATTTCTTACTGAGCCTAGAATGGTAAACTTCTCAAAATCAGGTTGATTGCAAAGACTAAACTTGAATCCAGTTTTCCTGAGGTGCCAAGCATTCTTTCCATTTCTTTTATTACAAAGTACAGAAGGAATCAATAATTTTTCCTCAGCAGACTTAGAAAAACACATTCCAGCATAGTCATAAGCCACCTTGGCATAAGCACTCAGTGAAGAACAATATCAATGTGCCTTTGAACAGCTTTATATTCAACAGAGAAGTCCACCAGGTCTTGCAAGAGTTAGCAAACCCCTCACTTCATGCTCTGTCATGGCACAGTTTGACCACAAGGTGGCAGGAGCCTCCAAGCAGTAAATGTAAGTTGAAAAAGAGGCATTGACAAGATTTGTGCAAATATTGGACCCGTGTGCAAATGCATTAAGCCCCCTTACTCTTTTAGCTCTTATTCTAAGGGCACCATAATTAGCCACTTGCGAGTTAATACCTTCAAGATAAATGCTCTAATAAAGCAAGAGTTTGTGGTACCCTCACTCCCTTTCTGCCTAACCTTTTGGTTCCATAATAAAGGAATAAGTGGGAAAGAAATACATGTTAGAACATCTTGGAATGGGCTGAAACAATGAGCTCTACTGATATGATTGCTTGAAAAGCTAAATTATGATCAAACAGGAACAGGGACATATTAATATCTTTGTATCCTTTTTTGGACACTTCTCTCAGGGTGTAATAAGCAGTAAAGTAATACATAGCAGCCTACATGAGGCCATCGTAGAGACCTGCTATTTTAAATTGCCTAATTGGGTTTGTCGTCTTTTTTAGTCGAGTTGGGAGGTGTGGGAAGTTTAAAGAGAAAAGAAAACGCATTTAATTGGTGCTTGCATTCTATATATCTTTATGTAACAGCAGGATCTTGGAAAGGGGGAAAATCTTATATAAAGATCTTAGGGAACACTAAGTAAGTGAGGATACAGGCAGACCCTCCAAGTGCACACAAGTGCAAGGAACCATAGCTAACATGTCAATGACATATGAACAAAAAACCTGTTTCCAGAAGGCTCCTGTGTCTTATGATCTTGTTGAGTCACATTCCTTAAACTCGTGAGATTTTATGCTACAAAAAGGTTAAGTAAACCCTCAAAAAAAAAAAAAAAAACCAGCAAAATCAGAGCAGAAAATCTTCCCAAAGGGTAGGGGAAAAAAAATCAATAAGCCAACCACTTGCTTTTAGGGCCTAAGCCTGAAAATTCTGTAAAAGCACAATGCTGCGTGTGTTTGAAAGCATCTCTGACCTAACCTTTAGAAATTGCATGTTCGTCATTAAGCACTTGGACTCTAAATTAATTATTTAGTGTCAGAGCCTTTTTTAAGGAAAGCAGAGTTTGTGCAGTTCTTCTCCCTGTATTCATCTGTAGACACTAGGAGCTGATGGCACAATCAAAGCTAAACAGCTCACAGGTGGTCCTGCTGGCTGCTCGCTGTTAAGGGCTGTCACCTCTGGGCACTGGGCTCGGGCATCTTTTGCCCTAGACATTGGGACAACATTGGCCCAGCCTGTGGCTGCGGCACCATACCGAGCTCACTGCAGCAGAAACTGCAGAGAGCGGGCTGGGCACGCCCTGTTAAAGACCCAGCACTAAATTTCCTCCAACCAAGCTCTTGCCTCTTCTCCATCTCCGGCTATGCCGAAGAAGAGTTCTGGAACCATCAGGAATGAAAGCAAGTTTTCAGCAGGTACTCCACTGGTACTCAGAAAGGGCTTAACCCCTGGGCTATTATAATCTTTGTAGGGCAGAAAGGTGGTAATTTTAGGTTACATTTCTTCTCTGTTGGCAGTGGTTTCCCCCTAGATGAATTTAAATCTGGCCTGACTTCTGAACCCTAGTCTTACTTGGAGAAGGAAATACTTCCCATATTTCCACCTGTTTATTCAAACTCATTTCAGCCATTCCAGGGACCTTTGAAAAGGGCTGCACACCCAGCGCTAGTGACTATTAGGCCCCAGTAAAATTGTCTGTAAAGAGGGTAATAAGATCCCGGCATTCTTTGATAACCTGCCTCTTAAGAGATGCCTGGCTGTTGCCCTCCACCCACTCAGGATTCTTCCCACCTAGGCCCCTCCACTCGTTTTACCTGCCCCCTTAGTTAGAAACACCTGCCAAATGCATCCACATCAAAGTGTTTGAGACTTAAAGGTGCTTTTCCTCCTGGGGTATTTCTATTTCAAAAGACACAAAAGGTTGGAAACAATTGACTAGCCGTCAGAAGATTAAAGTGAGGTATATTTGTACAATGGGATACTGTGCAACCTTTGCAAAGAATGAAGCAGTTTCTCTTTACTGATGTAGAATCATCTATAAGATACATTAGTGAGAGAGAGAAACAAGTGGGAAACAGTACTACAATTTGTATTAAGCCTTATGTAAGCATATATGCTTTCCCTGCTTGACACAAGCAGATTGCTCTCCACTACTGACCTAAAGGTTGGTGGTTTGAACCCACTCAGTAGAAGAAAAGGCCTGGTGATCTGCTACCATAAAGATTTCAGCCAAGAAAATCCTATGAAGCTGCTCTATTCTGTCACGGGGTGTTGCCATGAGTGGAACTGACTGGATGGCAACTAACAACAGCAACAACAACAGACATCTGAAGAACAGGGAGGAAGGAGGGGGTTGAATATTCCAGGCAGAAGGAAGAGCATATTCTAAGTGAAAAGTGTGAAAAAAGCCTAGAATATTAGAATACAGCCATAAATTTGGTGCAAACGGAGATTAGGGTGCACGGGGTGCAGTAGAGCTGAGCATGGGGCGCATTATGAGGGCTTTGCAGGATGTGGGTGTGGGCCTGTCCTATGGGTGACAGCCTGACTGATGGAGAAGCTGCCTGCTGTTCAACCTCTGGAAAGGGGGGTGTGAAGTCACTGACCAAAAGAGAGTCAGGTTCCAGCCAAATACAATTTAAGAGAGTCAAGAAACCTTCCTGATCTTTAACTCTGTCCACGGGCTTGTGGTCAGACCTGAAAGAGACGTTAAGCTGAATAAGATGTTGTTTCCGCTTTCGCAGCCTGACACATTCACAATAATAGCTAATATTTGTATAATACACAGTATTAGCTACAATAATATGTGATACACAGTAATATATAATAATAAACCCAACCCATTGCCTTCGAATCAATTCTGACTCATAGCGACCCTATAGGACAGAGTAGAACTTCCCCATAGGGTTTCCGAGGAGCTGCTGGTGGATTCCAACTGCCGACCTTTTGCTTAGCAGCCAAAAATAGCTAACATTTATTATGTAGTATTGAGTATGTGGAGGGAACTGTTGTAATGATTACGTTACTCATTATATCCTCAGAAAACAGGTATTAATATTATTCCCATTTTATGATTAGGCTAAAAATGCAGAGAGGTTAACTTGCTCAAAGTCACACAGCTAGTAAGTGCCTGTAGGGTAATGCTATTCAGCTGTATGTATCCCCTTCTAATGGAATCAGCTTTGCTCTTCCCCAAAGCATGCTGGGGATGAATTCGGGATGGACTCAGGCTAAGGTACGATGCTGGGAATGGCATGACTGGGCCAGCCCCAAGGCTGAGGAATGCCTTAGCAACAGGAAGGAAAACATCTGGGCCTGGACATGAAGTTCCTGGGAACGCTGACTGCCCAAGGACGTGGGAGAAAAACAATGAGCCTTGGTCCCAGCTAGAATGGTATATAAGCTTGTGTCCCTTGCTAGGTGTTTGCGGAGTGCTAAACTGGTCCAGCCACTGCCCTGGACCACGGTTCTGTAAGTAAGCTTCCCAAATAAACCATATGTCATGACTGCTGGTTCTAGAGTCTTTCTGCGGTCTCTTGGAGATGTGGCTAACCTTGGGTTCAGGTGCCGCTGGGTTGTTACCAACAGTGCCAAACTGAGATTCAACTCAGGCAGCCTGGCACCAATGTCTACTTACCTACTATGCAATTCTAATTAATAATTAACACAAATAACTAGACTTCAAGGTGAAAGAGAGTAAATGCCGGGAGAAAGTAAAGTACCATGAGATTTCAGGGAGTGCAGAAAGTATATCCCATTGAAGGAGACTTAAAAAAACAAGCGTTTGAGATGGCTCTTGAAGAATAGATCTTTTTCCAGGCAGATTCAAGGGAAGGTATTCCAGACAGAGGGCAAGAGCATACACAACTGAATCCTGAACGCTGTCTTCAGACGGTCACCTTCCGAGTTTTATTTGTTCTGTATGACAAAACCAATTTTTCTCTATTCCAACTTTATCTCTTTCATCATTCATTCATTCATGTATTCATTACTTCAGACAAAATTTTTTTGGGCACTTTCAGCACAAGTATCCTTTTGGACTAGCCATTAGCAGTGCAAACATAGGCCTTACCTTCATTTTTTCTAAGAACAGTGATAAATACTCCAGTGTTTCCTACAGACATGATGAGCAGTACTGGAGATTTCCTGACCCCCCCCCCCCGCCCCCCCCCCCCGCCCCGCCAAGACTTAGTAAGGAGGACTTCAAGGTTGAGAAGGAGAAAGGGGCGGGGTCGGGGGGAAGGTGAATCTAGGGAGAGAAAAGGAATGGCCTAAAAGCATCCCTGGCATGGGCGTGTGGGCTGTTAATTTCTCTGAAGCACCAGGAGGTGTGAAGGCTGGGAGGAAATCACCTTAGGGGACCCTCGTCACTGAACGCTGGGAGAAGAAGGTTGATTTTATTTTGAATGTAGTTATCGAGAATGAGTGTACGGCTCTGCATTTACTAACTGTGCAACCTCGGGGAAGCATGAAGCCCCTCTAAGCCTCGGTTACTTCATCTAACATGGCGTTAATAGTCATGCAGACTCTCATAGCACTATTTTGAGAACTAAATGATATAATGCATGTAAGGCACTTGGCATAGTACCTGGCACATGGCGGCCCCTCGGTGACTGTGATCTGATAGAAGAAAGGTGAGGGACCTCCAGGCAAGGGGAGGGTTTATTAAAGGGAGAGAGGAAGGATACTGATTTCAACTTTCTCTTCACCTACTGCGTTGCTGGTCTGGCTCCACATAGAACCACTGGTGCACCAGATGAGAAGAAACTACTGGACGGGGTTGGGGGGGGTGGGAGTGGGGGCGGGGAGCACTGGGCTTCTGCACCCCGGCCCTGCTGTGTGACTTGGGGCCAGTCACCTAATTTCTCTGAGCTCCAGCTCCCTCACTTGCAAAAAAACAAGACTAATAATACTTATCTTACAGAATTGTGAGAATTAAATGAAACAGCGGGTGCAGAGCTTCTAGCCCCGTGCCAGGCACCTAGAACGGATTCAATGCATATCAGTTTCCTTCCTTCCTTGCCCCAGATCAGAGGCATAAAGAGGCTGCTGGAAGTGGATCCCCTAAACACTTCCCAGTCCTGTTCCCTGGAGAGGGGCGAGGCCACTGCAGCAGCCCTGGGAAGTTCCAAACACAATCTCAGCCCGAGTCTATTACAGATGAACGATAGGGGTTTCTAATTCTGTCTGTGTGGAGAATAGTTTTAGGGAAGAAAGAAGGCATCAGTGAGGACCCAGAAAACCAGTTTTTGAGAAGTGTGGGGGAGGAGCAAGGATGTAGATGCTGCAGCTTCCTGTGTCTGAGGAGCCTCAGCAGAGAGCAGAGGCAGCGCCAAGCTCCTGCAGAGTGAGCAGGAAGCACAGAAACCCAGGCCTGTGACAGGGCCCTGCTGTGAGGGGAAGAGGGCTTAGAAAGGGCCTTAGGAGGAAAAAATAAAGAGCCACAGAGGAAGAGGAGGAGGCACTAAGCAGGTGCAGTGATCAGCTGGAACATCCCCTGAAGAGGGAGAGGAATAGAATAATACTGTGCACAGTGGTAAAAACCTTTTAGGTTCAGATAGGCCTGGGATAAAATACCAATTCAGTCCCCTACTAGCTCCAAGGCCTTGGACAATTCCTTTTACTGCTCTGAGCATCAATAACAGGAGGATAACATCCAGTTGACCAGTTTTTTGAGGATTAAGCAAAATAATCTATGTGTAAGTTTCTACAACAGATGCTACAGTGCCTGACACATACCGGGCACTCAATAAATGGGTGCAAGAATAGAAGTGGTTGTTATCTTTACTATTATGTATTTGGCACTAGTACACCTGTATTTAGTGCAATTATCTGTCTCTCCGAGGCTGTGAGTCCTATAAGGACAAGGACTGTATGTTATAGAGGCACATAATAGGTAGTACTGTGTGTGTTGAATAAAACAAGAAAGTTTATTCACAAAAAGCACAGTGAGTTATAGAAAGATTATACATTTTAGAAATACATAATAATTGACAGCCAACTCAGATTTGTGCTCTAAAGTGACAAGCTCTTGCCTTCAAGTAGCTTATAACCTTGTTGAGGGTGATAGAGTTTTTTTTTTTTTCCACATAGGAGACACAGAAAGAGCTATATATGCCACATGTTTTTATTAATAGATTCAATATATATGTGTACAAAATACATACTATAGAAAATGTGTGTGTGTGTGTTATATGTGGGGGGTAGAGGATCTTGGAGGATAGGAGATTAAAGAGACAGAATTTGGATGGAATTAGCTGAGAAGGCTTCTGATCAAGGTGGGGATGAGAGGAAAGTGTAGAGGGGAAAGGATTGGAATCAGTAGAAGAAGCTGGAAAGAACGAGGGCAGAGAAAAGCAAGGATGGTGAAAAGACTGGAATCAAGATTGTGTGTTGTCACTAGGTCACAGAATACCCTTAATGTCAGAATGAGGACTTTTGTACTTTTCTGATATATGTCCCTTAAGCCAAGAAAGTGACATAATAAAAAAGATGCTTTTTGAAGATTAGTCTGGCACTGTTGCATGAGATTGATTAAAGTTGAAAGTGACCTGATGAGTTAAGTAATTATTACAGAAGTCTAGACATGAGATACCTGAGTCCCAAAATACACTTAGGCTTACATATAAATCAACCTAAGTTTTGACCTCCTAACATGTTTCAAAAAATACATTAGGTGCTTTTACAGAGAACTCATTTTAAATCTTAGCCCGCAATGACAAATCTTTATTCCTCTTACACATAAGGAAATTCAGACTCAGAGAAGTCGTGTAATTTACGAACATTCTTACAGCTTAAAAATGGCAGATTAGAGATTTGACATTGGCTCTGTTAACTTCTGAGCCAGTGTTTTCTATGCTATATAATAATTGACTTTCCTATTAGGGGGTTCTGTGGCAGATGAGGGAGATCTCATAAAAAAATAAATACATAATCATTCTGAGAATCAGAAGAGGGTATCAGGAACTCAGAGTCCAGATAGAGCTAGCAGAGGGAAAGATTTCCATTGTCCAGGATAGGGATGAAAGTAGGTTCAAAATGTATTTTTAATCAAATACAAACAACTTGGCAATTTGGATGGGAAAGACATTTTTTGCTTTGGGGCACTCATGATAAGATGACTTGCAGATAAACATTTGAGAAAGAACTAGAGACCCCATTGGGGTAACCCATTGGAATAGGATATTTAAAGAGAAAAAAAAAAAAAAAACAGGAGTAAATCTAAAATGCATTAGAATAATAGTATTATAAAAATGATTGTTTAAACATTTTAAGGAAATTTAAAGTGCACTGGTATGTCATTGTAGAAGAATGTTTCCAATAAAAAAATTCCATGGGAAAAATGAGATGATATATGTAAATAATATAAAAAAATGTGGGGAAGAAAAGTGATACAAAACTTCCTGGTAGAGGAGGTGGGGCCAAGATGGCAGAATAGTCAGATGCTTCCTGTCATTCCTCTTACAACAAAGACCTGAAAAAACAAGTGAATCAAATATATATGACAATCTAGGAACCCTAATCATCAAAGACAAAGCTGAAGAATCGGACCGAACAGCAGGTGGAAGGAGAGACAATTCAAAAGCAGCGGCAATGGGAACTGCAGACTGTGGATTCGCTGGTGCCCTGCTAGCTGAGTCTGCACAGTGCACCTGGGCTGAAGCAGGCAGCAACCACTAAGCTGAGGTCCACCACATCTGGGGCAATCAAGCAGAAGCAAATCTGCATGCACCTCCAGCACCAAGCAGGAACGACACCAGACCTATGAAAATTAAATGCAAGCTCTCAACCTATCACACAGAATGGCAAAAAAACCCCTCTCTGCCTAAGCTTCGGAGTGGAGAAGTGCTTCCTTCCTCTCACTCACCCCCCCAGCCAGCTCTAACATAAGTCCTGTGGCATTCAACAATGTCACATCCCCTAAGCCAGGAACCCAGGGACAGTCAGGAGGCCCTGCGCCTTCCCCCTAGCCACTGACTTACCAGGTCCATGGACTTGCAGTACCCTTCACCCCTGCCCAGCCCCTTGTGATCAGCTCAACACTGCACACCATCACTAACATAAAACAGCAGGGCATACACTTGAAGCCCATTTTCTCCCACAGCAGTTGGGGGGAGCTGCAGATTTGTGACTTTTGACACTACCTCACCCCTAAGAAGGGGCCTCATCTACCCAATTTGGGGGGCTGAGGGCCAGAGGTATCACCCCCTCCATCTAGGGAGTCCATGATAGGGGTCTGAGAATTAGTGGTGCCTTTTAATCTCTCCAGCCAACAGCACTGGTCACTCAAGGATTGGCTGCACTACCCCCCCCCCACACACACTACATGCTCTAGGGGACAAGGAAACCCCCTCCATCCAGGCACACAGGGACAGCCATCAGTCCCCTGCCTTGCCTTACACATTGCCCTCCCCCCCAACTGTGCCTGCTCCTGGATCATAGGGGAGAGTCTGCACCCCATACTCGATGACCAAGGACCCAGACAACTGTACCTTGAATAACTGCATCCCCGCAAGAACAGTGAACAGACTCCTGGGTTCATACACCTACTAGATGCTCTGACCACATGGAGACAGGGTGTGAGAGCTTCAACATGTCCAGCCTACTTGGGCATACTGAAACAAACAAACAAACAAAAATACAGGATGTGGTAAAGAAAAATACAATAAATAAATAAATATAAAAACTTATTGATGCCTTGGGGACAAGAGTCAACATCAAATCACATAAAGAAGTAGTACAACATGGCTCCAGCAAGTGACCAAAATAAATAACCAGAAAATCATCTGGAAGAAGATAAGGCAATGGAACTACCTGAAAAAGAATTCAAAAGACTAATATACAGAGATCTTCAAGAGATCAAGAAGGAGATCAGGCAAAACTAAGATCAAGCCAAAGAACATACAGAAAAAGCAATAGAAGAATTCAGGAAAACAATACAAGAACAAAATAAAAGAATAAACAGGCTGCTAGAAACTGTACAGTGACAGCCAACTAGAAATTCAAAAGACTAACAATAAAATTTCAGAATTAGACTATTCAATGGGAGGTCATAGGAGCAGAATTGAGACAATGGAAGTCAGAATCAGTGAGAATGAAGAAAAATCCCTTGACACTAGCTTGACTGAGGAAAAATTAGAAAAAAGAATGAAAAAAAAAATTAAGAAAGCTTAAGAATTATGTGGGACACTATCAAGAGGAAAAAAATCTATGAGTGACCAGAGTATCAGAACAGAGGGGGATAACAGAAAGCGCAGAGATAATTGTTAAAGATTTCCTGGTGGAAAACTCCCCTAATATCATGAAAGATGAGAAGATATCTACGCAAGAAGCTCAGTGAATGCCATACAGGGTAGACCCTGAAAGAAAGTCACTAAGACTTATCATAATCAAACTTGCCAAAACAAAAGACAAAGAAAGAATCTTGAGGGTTGTTAGGGATAAATGAAAAGTCACCTACAAAGGAGAACCAACAAGACTAAACTCTGACCACTCAGTAGAAACCATGCAGGCAAGAAGGCAATGGGATGGCATATACAGAGCCTTGGAGGAAAAAAACTGCCAGCCAAAAATTATGTATCCATAAAATTGCCTCTCAAATATGATGGCAAAATTAGGTCATTTCCAGATAAACAGAAATAAGGGAATTTGTAAAAACCAGACCAAGATTACAAGAAATATTAAAGGGAGCCCTCCAGTTAGAGAACAAACATCAGACAACAATCCAAGACTAGAACGCGGGACAGATCAATGAAATATCAACCCAGATAAGAAATTCACAAAACCAAATCGAAGCTAAAAGACTGAAAATAGGGAACCAGAGACATCAGAACAAAAAAGAGGGAATAAACAGTGTAATTATAGAACTTCCGTATGGAGAGGAAGTTAAGGAGATATCAAGAAACAAAAGATTGGTTTAAACTTAGAAAAATAAAGACGAATTTCAAGGTACCCATAAAGGAAGCTAACAAACCTAACCATCAAAATAAAAAAGAAGAAAGACATAAAAACTCAACAAATACAAAATCAACAATAATGAAAGAGATGAAAAAAATACATAAGCAAATACAACTCAGCACAGAAAATTAAGCAGAACAAAGAATTGTCAACACCACACACACACGCAAATACATCAAAATGGCAGCAGTAAACTCATACCTATCAATAATTACACTGAAGGTGAATGGCTTAAATGCATCAGTAAAGAGACAGAGAGTGGCAGAATGGATAAAAAACCACAATCCATCTATATGCTCTCTACAAGAGACACATCTTAGACGCGAAGACAAACAAACTAAAATTCAGTGGATGGAAAAAATATATCAAGCAAACAACAACCAAAAAAGAGCAGAAGTGGCAATATTAAATTCCAATAAAATAGACTTTAAAGCAAAATCCGGCATAAAGGATAAAGAAAGACACTACATAACAGCTAAAGGGTCAATACCCCAGGAGGATATAACCATAATAAATATATATACACCCAATGATAGGGCTCCAAAATACATAAAACAAACTCTAACAGCATTGAGAAGAGAAATAGACAGTGCCACAATAATAGTAGGAGACTTCAACACACCACTTTTGGTGAAGGACAGAACATCTAGAAGAACTCAATAAAGATGTGGAAGATCTAAATGCCACAATGAATCAACTTGACCTCACAGACATATTCAGAACACGACACCCAACAGCAGCTAAGTATATATTCTTTTCCAGTGCACATGGAACATTCTCCAGAATAGATCACATTTTAGGTCACAAAGCAAGCCTGAAAAGAACCCAAAACATTGGAATAATACAAAGCATCTTCTCTGATCATAATACCATAAAAGTAGAAATTGGTAACAGAAACAGCAAGGAAAAAAAATTAAATACATGGAAACTAAACAATACCTTGCTTAAAAACTACTGGGTTATAGAAGAAATCAAGGACGGAATAAAGAAATTCACAGGATCAGATAAGAATGAAAACACATCTTATCAAAACATTTGGGGCACAGCAAAAGCAGTGCTTAGGGAGCAATTTATATCAATAAATGCACACATCAAAAAAGGAGAAAGGACCATTATCAAAACATTATCCCTATAACTTGGACAAACAGAAAAAAATGAAACAGGACTCATACCTCATAACATACACAAAAACTAATTAAAAATGGATCAAAGACCTAAATATAAAACGATAAAGATCATGGAAGAAAAAAATAGGGACAACGCTACAGGCCCTAATACATAGCATAAAAAAAAAATACTTTGGAAAAACAACATGGCTTTTGCTTAAAAAGCTAGAAAAAGAAATATACCATCCACCAATCCCACTCCTAGGAATACACCTAGAGAAATAAAAGCTGTCACTTGAATAGGCATATGTAACCCATGTTCATTGCAGCACTATTCACAATAGCAAAAAAGATGGAAACAAACTAAATGCCAATCAACAGATGGATAGATAAACAAATTATGGTACATACACTCAATGGAATACCATGCAACAATAAAACACAATGATGAATCCTCAAAGCATCTCACAACATGGCTGAATCTGGAGGGTACTATGCTGACAGAAATAAGTCAGTCATAAAAGAAAAAATATTGTATGAGACCACTATTATAAGAACTTGAGAAAAGGTTTAACAGAAAAATGCATTCTTTGATGGTTACCAGAGTGGGGAGGGAGAAGGAGGGGAAATCACTAACTAGACAGTAGACAAATGTCAACTTCAGTGAAGGGAAATACAACACATGATACAGGGGAAGTCAGCACAACTGGACCAAAGCAAAAGCATAGAAATTTCCTAGACAGATTCAAACACTTTGAGGGACGAAGAAGCTGGGGCTCAGGACTGGGTACCATAGTCTCGGGGGTTATCTAGGTCAATTGGCATAACACAGTTTATAAAGAAAATGTTCTATACCCCACTTTGGTGAGTAGTGTCTGGGGTCTTAAAAGCCTGTGATTCCAAAACCAAACTCATTGCAGGTGAGTCAATTCCAACTCATACTGACCATATAAGACAGAGTAGAACTGCCCCATAGGTTTCCAAGGAGTGGCTGGCAGATTTGAACTGCTGACCTTTTGGTTAACAGCCCATCTTTTAAACACAGCACTGCCAGCGCTCCAAAAAACAGCCAGACACTAAGATACATCTATTGTTCCCATCCCACCCGGAGTAAAGGAGAATGAAGGAAACCAAAGACACAAGTAAAATACTAACCCAAAGGACTAAAGGGCCGCATGAACCAGAGACTCCACCAGCCTGAGACCAGAAGAACTAGACGGTGCCCAGCTACCACCAAGGACCTCCCTGACAGGAATCACAACAAAAAGTCCCTGACAGAGCAGGAGAAAAATGCAGAACAGAATTCAAATTCAACTAAAAAGACCAGACTTACTGGTCTGACAGAGAGCCCCTGAAACTATGGCCCTCAGATATTCTGCTAACCCAAAACTGAAACCATTCCTGAAGCATACTTTTCAGACGAAGATTAAACAGACCTAGAAAACAAAAAATAACACACGTGAGGAGCGTGCCTCTTAGAATCAGTCAAATATATGAGACCAAACAGGCAGCTCCTATACAAAAGCAGTTCTTGTCCATCCTATAGAGTTGCTATGAGTCAGAATCGACTCGAGGGCACTGGGTGTTTTGGTTATCCAAAAGCAAGACAAGAAGGCAGGATGGGACAGGAACTGGATGATTTGGACAAGGAAACCTGGGGTGGAAAGGAGGAGCATGCTGTCACATTGTGGGGGTTACAAGCAATGTCACAAAATGACACGTGCATAATAAATTTTCGAAAGAGAAATTAACTTGAGCTGTAAACTTTCACCTAAAATACAATTAAAAACAAAAAACTTCTGGGCACTGTTATATCGTATAGTGACTAGATATTTCTTCAGAAAATTCTGTAAAAACAAATACTTATTTATTACAGCCTCAAATCATGCTCCTGGAATTGCTTATAACATAAAATATGAGTGACTTTCAAATCTTTTTCTTAGGAAATTAAATGTGCTCCCATCAATTCTTATCTGATTTTCAAAACGCTCTAAGTAGGAAGATGGATGCTGACAGAGCAGTTGAAATGTTGTTTTGTCTTGTCTCTTCAGAGATAAAGGATTTTGTATGAAATGAAGGTGATGAATATGGTCCGTTGAATCTGAAAGCTGAGGTGCTAATGCATTATATTCCCTCAGGTCAATAAAAACTGATTTGCCAGAGACTTCTGGACTCACATAAAGATCTTCTGCTTTATTCCCCAAGTTTAATTCATTGAAAAAAATAATATTCATTGAGTGCCTCTTAAGTATGCTATATTTAGGAATGTATGAGGACTGCACTGATCTTCCAAGATTGACAATTAGAGAGAAAGTGCTAAAGGACAAGTAAATCTCCGTTGACAGGGGTAGGGATTCTGAGGTCTACCACCTCATCCCACTCCACATAGAAGTTCTTCAGCATTTGTAATCTTAGAGGATCAGAATTTGATTTTCATTAAGGAAGTTTTAAGTCACCAAGGGTGACTTCTCTTTATTGTTGTTCAGTGCCGTTGAGTCATTTCCAATTCACAATGACCCTATGTACAACAGAAAGAAACACTGCCGGGTCCTGCCCCATCCTCACAATTGTTACTATGTTTGAGCCCATTGTTGCAGCCACTGTGTCGGTCCATCTCAGTGAGGGTCTTCCTCTTTTTTGCTCACCCTCTACTTTACCAAGCATGCTGTCCTTCTCCAGTGACTGACCCCTCCTGATAACATGTTCAAAGTACGTGAGACAAAGTCTTGCCATCCTCACTTCTGAGGAGCATTCTGGCTGTACTTCTTCCAAGACAGATTTGTTCATTCTTCTGGCAGTCCACAGTATATTCAATATTCTTTGCCAACACCATCATTCAAAAGGGATAACTACACAATACCAAGTAATATGATTATTTATATTTTAAAAAGTCAATGCTGTACATAGCACAGGTTCCACTGACCGAGCCTGGGAGGGAAGACTCAAAGCCCCAGCTCTGCAGATCCTGTTTGTCCTGCAAGTCCTGAACTTACCAAAATAAGCTGTTTGGCTTTCCTGTGTTTCCATGCACATGTTTCCCCTATTGTGTGATTTATGCGATAACTTGAGTGACTTGAATAGACAGAAAACTGAGGAGTGCTATTTTCTTTCTGAGGCATGATAGAAGGCAAGCTCATTTTCTGATATCAAGGTGGCAGGGGGCAATGGGAGCTGGAGTTGGCCTGAAAGACCACTCCGTTCAGTAGTTTCTACTCAGTGGATATTTATCCAACACAGAATATTTGCCAGGTGTTTACCATGTAACATCTCGTTTGATTCGGTTCTTACGCTACCCCTAGATGATAAGCATAAAAAGAATAATAACCACCTCTGTCTTGTCTGCATCCCAAATGCCTGCCGCTCAGAAAAGGCTTTTAAAAAAATTATTTATTTCATTTTAGTTGTTGTTTTTGAGAATATACACAGCAGAACATACACCAATTCAACAATTTCTACACATAAAATTCAGTGACATTGACTACATTCTTCAGGTTATGGAAACATTCTCACCCTCCTTTCCCAAGTTGTTTCTCCTCCATTAACATAAACTCACTACCCCTAAGCTTCCTATCTAACCTTTTGAGTTGCTGTTGTCATTTTGATCCCATATAGATAGTTCCTCAGATTGAAAGGCACTCAAAATACTCCTGTGGAAGAGCTGCCCAAAAGTCAAGCTTTTGGGACCTTCATTTGCTAATATGGCATGACTCAAAATGAGAAGAAACAGCTGCAAACATCCGTTAATAATCAGGAGGTAGAATGTACGAAGTATGAATCCAGAAAAATTGGAAATTGCCAAAAATGAAATGGAACTCATAAAGATCTATATCCTAGGCATTAGCAAGCTGAAATGGATTGGTATTGGTCATTTTTGAACTGGACAATCATGTGGTCTACTATGCCAGAATGACAACTTGAAGAGGAATGGCATTTCAAGATCTATCCTGAAGTACAAAGTTGTCAGTGATAGCATAATATCCATACCCCTACAAAGAAGACCAGTTAATATGACTATTATTCAAATTTATGCACCAACCATTAAGGGCAAAGATGGAGAAACTGAAGATTTTTACCAACTTCTGCAGTCTGAAATTGATTGAACATGCAGTCAGGATGCATGGATAATTACTGGTGATTGGAATGTGAAAGTTGGCAACAAAGAAGAAGGGTTGGTAGTTGGAAAATATAGCCTTGGTGATAGAAATTTTGCAAGACCAAAGACTTCTTCATTGCAAGTATCTTTCTTCACCAACATGAACGGTGACTATACACATGCAGATGGAATACACAGGAATCAAATCGACTACATCTGTGGAAAGAGATGATGGAAAAACTCAATATCATCAGTCAGAACAAGGCCAGGGGCTGACTGCGGATCATACCATCAATTACTCATATGCAAGTTCCAGTTGAACCTGAAGAAAATTAGAACAAGTCCACAACAGCAAAAGTATGACCTTGAGTATATCCCACCTGAATTTAGAGACCATCTCAAGAATAGATTTGATGTGTTGAACACTAATGACTGAAGACCAGATGACATGGAATGACATCAAGGACATCATACATGAAGAAAGCAAGAGGTCATTAAAAAGACAGGAGAGAAAGAAAAGACCAAAATGGGTGTCAGAAGAGACTCTGAAACTTGCTCTTGGACATAGAGTAGCTAAAACAAAAGGAAGAAATGATGAAGTAAAAGAGCTGAACAGAAGATTTCAAAGGGTGGCTTGAGAAGACAAAGCAAAGTATTATGATGACATATGCAAAGACCCGGAAATAGAAAACCTAAAAGGAAGAACATGCTCAGCATTTCTCAAGCTGAAAGAACTGAAGAAAAAGCCAGCCTCAAGTTGCAATACTGAAGGATTCTACAAGAAAAATATGAAACTATACAAGAAGCATTAAAAGAAGATGGAAGGAATACACAGTCACTATACCAGAAAGAATTGGTCAATGTTCAACCATTTCAGGAGGTAACGTATGATCGGGAACTGATGGTACTGAAGGAAGAAGTTCAAGCTGCACTGAAGGTATTGGTGAAAAACAAGGCTCTGGGAATTGAGGAATACCAGTTGAGATGTTTCAGCAAACAGATGCAGTGCTGGAAGGGCTTACTTGTCTATGCCATGAAGTTTGGAAGACAGCTACCTGGCCAACTACTGGGGAAATAAGAGACCTATATTTATCCCTAGTCCCAAGAAAGGTGATTCAACCGAATGTAGAAATTATTGAAAAACATCATTAATATCACATGCAAGCAAAATTTTGCTGAAGATCATTCAAAAGCGGCTGCAGCAGTATATCAACATGGAACTCCCAGGAGTTCAAGCCAGATTTAGAAGAGGAAGTAGAACCAGGGATATCATTGCTGGTGTCAGATGAATCCTGGCTGAAAGCAGAGAATACCAGAAAGAAGTTTACCTGTGTTTTATTGACTATGCTAAGGCATTCGACTGCATGGATCATAACAAATTATAGATAACATTGCAGAGAATGGGAATTCCAGAACACTTAATTGTGCTCATGAGGAATCTGTACGTGGATCAAGAGGCAGCCGTTCAAACAGAACAAGGGGATATTACATGTTTTAAAGTCAAGAAAGGTGTGTGTCAGAGTTGTACCCTTTCATCATACCTATTCAATCTGTATGCTGAGCAAATAATCCAAGAAGCTGGACTATATGAAGAAGAATGCTGCAACAGGAGTGGAGGAAGACTCATTAACAACCTGCATTATGCAGATGACACAACCTTGCTTGCTGAAAGGGAAGAGAACTTGAAGCACTTACTGATGAAGGTCAAAGACCACATCTTTGAGTATGGATTATACCTCAACATAAAGAAAACAAAAACCTTACAACTAGACCAGTAAGCAACGTCATGATAAATGGAGACAAGATTGAGGATGTCAAGGATTTCATTTTACTTGGATCCACAATCAACACCCATAGAAGCAGCAGTCAAGAAATCAAAACACTCATTTTACCAGGTGAATTGGCTGCAAGAGATCTTTTTGAAGTGTTGAAAAGCAACAATATCACCTTGAGGACTAAAGTGCGTCTGACCCAAGCCATGGTGTTTTCAGTCACCTCAGACGCGTGTGAAAGCTGGACAATGAATAAGGAAGACTGAAGAAGAATTGATGCCTTTGAATTGTGGTGTTGGCGAAGAATATTGATTATACCATGGACTGCCAAAAGAACGAACAAATCTGTTTTAGAAGAAGTACAACCAGAATGCTCCTTGGAAGCAAGGATGAAGAGACTGCATCTCACATACTTTGGACATGTTGTCAGTAGGGATCAGTCCCTGGAGAAGGACAGCATGCTTGGTAAAGTAGAGGGTCAGTGAAAAAGAGGAAGACTCTCAATGAGATGGATTGACACAGTGGCAGCAATAATGGGCTCAAGCAGAGCAACAATTGTGAGGATGGGTCAGGACTGGGCAGCATTTTGTTCTGTTGTGCATATGGTTGCTATGTTGTGGAACTGACTCAACAGCACCTAACAACAACAACAACAGACAATTCTTTAAAAGGGCACGATGCTCAGGGGAGACACAGAAAGGGCTTTTAATAAATATTTCTTGAGTAAGAAGTGAATATGAATGTTGGAAGTTGGTTTTCTTTTCCCAGTATTTACAGACAATGAAATTGAGTTTCAGAGAAATTTAAGGAACTTGTTACTAGTTTAAGGAATTTGCTAGTAATGGCTGACTTGGGATTCAGTCTTATCATTTGACTCCCAGGCTAGAACCTCTCCACTGCACCACGGCAACTTTTCATGTTACTGTTGATATTTCTGAGGCATATTTTCCCACTGAATTAGCTTCAGAGAATTAATTAGGCAAACCTTTCAGAGCAGTAAAAGCAACATTTACTTTGGCTTTTCAGAGGAAAAGGGCGAGGTAAATGCAGTAATTATAAAATGTAAAAAAAAAAAAAAATTTTTTTTTAGCCCCAGAATCCACGATGGATTTAGGGAAAATAATCACTACCATTTACTCAGAGCCTACTATGTGTAGACACTCTGAGGATCGTGATACATACACTTTCTTATTTAATCCTAACAACTACTCTATTGAGAGAGAACCCCCACAGTATTCTTTTCTTGGCTTCCTCCACTGCAGTGTTGTATCACAAAATCCTTTCCTTTGCTGGGCTCCCTGTCCCCCGCAACTCAGCTTTGCATTTGGATCCTGCTTTTGTTTGGAGGTTATATGTAAACCCCATTGTGCCTGTGTAGTATGATTAAGAATGTTGCTGACGTAACTTGTATCAACTCCCTACTTGTAAACCCCTTTAAAAGTAACTTACTTGCCTGCCCTTGGTGAGCGGTCTTGGCAGCAGTAGCTCCGACTGACTCCATTTCCTTGTACAATGAAATAAACGTGACTTTCTTGTTCTCCCATCTCGGGTTCTGGTTTATTGGCCAATATGAGTTATGCCAAGTAAGAACCTGGGGTTTCCACCTGGTAACACTCTGAAGTAGGGATTATTATTACATGTGACAGCGGAGAAAACTGAGGCACCTTCAAGTTAAGTAACTTGCCAAGGTCACACAGCTGGAAAGTGACAGAGTTGGGATTTGAACTCTGGCCTGTATGGCTCCAAGGCCTGCTACTTCTAACACTGATATCAAGGTGTTGCAGCACTAAAACAACATGCCTAAGCTTTATCTTTGACTCTCTACATATAAAAAAAATATATATATATAAGCATATACAATTAAGAAGGTGGCTGCAGGCCACTATGTAACTCAATCCAATAAATATTTACTGAGCATCCAAAGATAGGGGATTAGAAAATAGAAGATACGAAAATGAGCAAGATCGTTCAGAGAGCTTACAACAGAGCGATATTGCAGTGTCCAGCATATAATTAGTGTTCAATAAATATTTGTTGAATGAAAGAACGAATGACAAATGAATGACATATCTTAGAAGTATAACTTTGAAGAAATTCTATTAGAGAATTGGAGATCAAAATTTACAAAAGGAAATGCATTGTAGTTCTAAGCTAATGTATCTAGACGAGATATTAAAGACCACATAGTCTAACCCTTGTTAGATGGAGGAGCTGAGGCCCACGAGGGTAAAATGATTTGCCCAAGGTCATACAGTTGGCTGACGGCAGAGCGTGGACTAACGAAACCTTCTGCCTAATCCAATGCTCTATGATGATGTGTGCTTTCTCCTTTACCACTTTGCTGTGGAAACATACCATTTACAAGGCTGAAATCCTGTTTCTGTCTTCTCTCTGTATGTAAGCATGAAAGAACTATTGTTATGCCCTTCCTCGGAGAAAACCTCTTTATCTTCTTGGACCATGCGGGAAAGTATGCATTAACTGACAGGAATTGACTACCTATCATAAAGAGAGGGTTCTTTTGGAAGAAATGAGTCATTTCTGTGGATTGAGCTTTTGATATATAAAGCTCATTGATTTGCTATTATGATTCTCCTGATAGCTTTAAACACTTGTGCGCACGCGTGCTCGCGAGCACACACACACACACACACACTACCTAACAACCCATCTGCGCTGAGTGCTCAACTATATTAAAAATCAGGGGTATTGGGGATACAGATTATACTGCAACAGCGTCAGTGAGAATTGTCAAGCAAACAGCTGACTCATTCAAGCAATCATTATAACTCTCTTTATTCCCCTTTCCTTTTTTCCTCCCTCATCACCTCTCCAGTTTTATTACCTTCTCATCACACCCCATCTGTCCTAATTAATATTCTATTATTGAAGGTGAACAGGAGTAACATTTTGGTAAGCTCAACATGTCCAATGATTTTTTACTTTCACAACCCGACAGCAAAGAGACTTTCAGCAAAATCACATCATTTTTACTAAGTAGCCACAATAAACAATTTCTTCAAGAAAACTGCTCTTTCCTCTGATAAAAAGCCTGAGGAGCAAGTACAGTCAAACCATTTATTAAAATAGGTAAGACATTTCAGATGAGATAGCTGCAATGACCCACGCCCCCCTCCCCCCAAAAAACTGGCAGATGCAAAATTGTAAAAGAATCGTGTTTATAATCCAACTCTGTAGTAGTCAGCACTTTTTTTAAAACGTAGGTTCTACATTATACTTCAATGTCATTCAGCAAATATTTGCTGATAGTCTGTTTTGAGGTTTTGCCCCCATGGAGCTTATAGTCAAGTTAAAATCCATAAATAATTTCAAAGTTATATGTTAGGCGCCTGAATACAAACATACACGGCATGCTTATCCAGTTAGCTGGGCAGACTGGGGAAGGCAGAGGATTTGCAGAGCTGTGATCGCTCCACGAAAAATGTCCACTTTCGGGGAAAGTACACAGCTCACAGAAGGACAAGAATCAGGGTTCTCCCACCCTTCAGAAAGAGCAGGCATTGCTCCACTCACTGCATTGGGGGCAGAAGAAACTGGCCCTGGTTCTGCTGTGTCACTTTCATTGGCTCTGTTTCTGCATTCATAAAACGGGTACCAAAATTTTTGTTCTATTTACCTCCATAAGTATAAAATGAGATACTGCGATAGCATTCAGGAGAAAGGTAACAAAAATTGCCTCTATTAAGTGAGGTCCTCTAGATTTGGCCCTTCCTCTTAGCTTTATACAAGATTACACTTACACTATCCCATACAGACAATAGTAGTGTATTTAGAAAACCCTGGGAATGGAGGTGCTACAGCTTCTTTCCCAAGTGGTGGGAGGCAACACGGTGTGGGAGAGAGCCCTGGGACTTGAGTCAGAGGCTCTGCTTCCAGTGATGTCCCTTTGGGCAAACTTTTACTCTCTCTGGGATGGATTTCATTTCTGTAAAATAAAGGACCTAGAGTAGATGGTGAAAATTTTCTTCTAACCCTTGAAAGCTATTGATTCTATGATATCATAAACTCAGAAATTTTAAGCCATGGCATTCCGCAGGGAAGTGGTATCAGTGGAAACTAGAGTCACTATGAAAAGAGAACTCAATTGGTATAAAACAAACAACAAAAAAGTGAGTTCTAGTCCTTGACTCTGCCCCTATTCATTGGTTGATCTAAAAGCCCAGTCAATTGAGACTCCAAATGCTGATCCTCTACTTCCACCCTGGCCACATATCCCGCCCCACCTCCTTCTCTTAGGTTTATTTAGATTCCATACTCCAATAAAGGACTACATTGCTACGATGCTCACCCCAAACCCTTTTATGCTCAAGGTTTCTAGGCAAAGCAGAGTTAACTCATCATAAAAATGCTAGGAATTTCAACTGCTGTCTCTTATGCATATTCTATCATTACCACACATTTAACAGGCTTGGGTGTTAGAGCGATTTTCCATCTGCCTTGCAACAGCAGATATTCAAGCACTGCGTGAAGCAGCAATATGGAGGTGAGTTAGTTGCTGTAAGCTATTAGGCATCATGAAGTCCCTGATGTCTTCCTCATGGAATGTCTTCAGGACCGTTAATGGAGACACATAATTCCACCAGAGAGGGCAGTTAATTCTACCTGCAAACAAAGTTTCTGGGAGAGCTCCACAAGCAAGCTAGGGAATGCTGTGCTTCACAGTGATGGAGTTAATTGATTTTTTTCCAGTCCATTAGCCTAATTCTGCCTGGAGATATTGATTGCCTGAGAATGGCACCCCATTACTTGAGATGTTTAGTCACCTTCACTTAGGCTGGTCAGAAATATGAAAGAAAAATATGAGCTCCACAGTGAAGAAGTGCTTTGGGCACAGGAGGTGACCTTTGTTTAAAGTTAGACTGACCACTGCAAAACAGGAATTGATTCATCCAATTAGGGGCTGTAATTTGCTACATTCAGAACAAAAGGGACAGCCACAGCCTGGGTAAGACAAGTGGATGGGCTTTTACAGAAGGCTCCCTAACTGCCTGAACTCTAAATGCTTTCAGGCCACAGCATGTCTCCCCTAGAGACCCCACAAATCCATCAGGCTCCTTCTTTTGTCTCCATCTTCTTCTTCACAAAGAAATAATCTAATAACCAAACTCCCATTTGGCCCATATACTTTTAATCGAATAAGGGGAGGTGACCAATTGGCCTGGATTAACATAATTAATCTTTAAATCATACATATTCAAAAGATTCTAAGACGCATGTGAGTATCATTTTAAACATAGTTAGCGAGATGATCAAATGAATACCGGTATAACAAATTAGACCTGCGCTGCTTATTTTGAAGGAGGGCCATCTTCTTTTAAAATGATATTTGTAAAAGACAGGAAATCTCATTAGACCCAAGACAATACAACATTCTTTGGTGGAATTAATTGCCTAGAATGGCGTATTTGCTGGAGATTAGGGTCTACTACTGGAGCTTCCGGATTCAGCAGAGTGAAAAGAGAAAACATTTATAACTGACTAAAAATTTAAAGAATTTCCTGCTTTATCACTGGGGCAGATGAATAAACCATAGGCAGCCATATTAAAACGTTCAGGTTCCAAGGAAGATTCGGGAGACTATGGCATTACTTAGACTCATTCATTTATACTAATCAAATTACCTAGACTCGCTTGATTTCATGTTGTTTAGGCCCAAGGTTATTAGTATCAAAGGCCCTTTCATCAATTCTGCTTTTTTAAGTACTGAAAAATAAAAAGGGGGGTTATTGATCATAAAACTTAAGCTTAAAGGATCTCAGCACAATAGGTCCGATGTAGGCCTGGAACTACAGTCTCCTGTCTTACGAACTCTCAGCCTTTTATCAATCCTCATAGCTCTGGGTTTAAAATAAAGGGCAAACATGAATATGTCCACAAACCTTCACCTTGTTTTCATTACTTATGTGCTAAGAACCAGACACTGGGTAATTTATGCTACTAGCTAATAGCTTCTGTGATCCATCACCCTCTTCAGAGCCAAAGTCCATTCCTCTTAACAAATTGAAATTTGCTATGTGAGACACAGTCTGCAGAAGATCTGATCCCGAATGCTAATAGCATGAGGCAAAACACTGCAGCAGGGCGGAGGTTGTCAGGGAGAAGCAGGCGAGATTACACGCTACTGTGGCTTTTGTTCAGAATGCAATTCATAGGAGCCCTGCCTTAGACGTTAACTCATCATACATGAAAGAAGTTAATTTCTGTATTAAGCAGCACTTTTCCCAGGTTGCTGTTTACAGAGGATTCTTATAAGCCTGAGAGAAACAAATAAAGCAGAGTCCCAGTAATCTTTTTACATGTAATGCCTGCACATTTTAAGTATGTTCATTTATGGATATTGAGTTATAAATCCCATTTTACCTGGACAACGTGACTTTTAAACGGACAACCTTGAGTATAGGGACCTAAAAGTCATAGAGCTAAAGGAACCTTAGAAAGGTCGTCTGCCCACCTTAATTGCAGAGAAGAGGGGACTGAGGCCAGATTGGTTGAAATGACTCACCTAAAATGACACAGCAGATTGTCACAAACATCCCAGACTCCCAGCTCCTCACCGAGATCAGGGACAACTGGGACGTAAGAATGCCAGGGTGTGTCACTTGGTCTTTCTCTGACTTTGGGACTAAAGCCGGCATGTGGAGTACAATAGACACACAGGCACACCCAGAAGTGAAATATTTACATCAACTACTAAGAGCTGTCATCTCTAGGTGAAAGTGATTTTTAACTGTTTATTGTATTTTGCAGTCTTTTGATAATGAACTATTATTTTTATAACTAGAAAGAAAACAATAAATTGCATTAAAATCAAGACCCATCTCAGGCATCCTTCCTGCTGGGAAGCCCTCCCTGATGTCAGCTGGGTTGGCTGCCAGTGCTTGGGGCTTCCAGGACACGCTGTGTGCCTCACGTGCACTCACCACTGTGTTTCATTATCACCTCCCTAAATGTCTGTCTCTCATTAGGCTGTGGGCTTGAGGAGCGCAGGGGCCAAACCTCCTTAAGCTTCTTTGCATCCTCAGGAGTGTCCAGCACATAGGAGGCTTAGGAGAGTGTTTGTTGAATGAATGAATCAATGAATGAATGTTATCACACAAAAAAAAAGACCACCAGAAGACAGCCTGTGTTCATAACCATCTCTAATGAGAAGGAAGACCAGACTGCTCACAGAAGTTGCTCTAAAATAGTGAGAGAAGGGCTCTCTGGAAGCTATTATCACACATTCTTTCTTTCCTGGAGGTTTATCTGCCCCTGACAGCCTTCTTCTGCCTTTGTTATTTTCTGCCATTGAGCTGGTCCCCAGCTCATGGTGACTCCATGCACAATGGAACAAAATGCTGCTGGGTCTCGCACCATTCCCATGATCGGTTTAGGACCGGGCTGTTGTGACCCACAGGGTTTTCACTGGCTGATTTTTGGTAGTAGGTTGCAGGCCTTTCTTCCTAGTCTGTCTTAGTCTGAAAGCTCCATTGAAACCTGTTCAGCATCATAGCAACAAGCCTGCACTGACGGATGGTGGCTGTACTTGAAGTGCATCAGCTGGGAACCGAACCTTGGTCTCCTGCATACAAGGGGAGAATTCTATCAGTGCTATCTCTCCCTGTCGTTGCCTAGAAGATATTCCTCAGGGAATCTGGCAAATCCCTGAGAGGACCCTAAATGAATCCAGAAAATGATTTTTTATTAAAGCTCCAGAATAATGTTCTCACATGCAAATAAGCCAGCCCCCAGTTATTCATAAATACTCTTGAAGCCTGTTGAACATTTTCAGTTCCACTGTGTTCTTTTATCCTCCTTTGTCCTGGTAGATTATGTATAAATAAGGAGACCAGGTCCTAGAGCTGGTAAGGACTTTTACAAGGGGCCAAGCCAGACATGAAACGCGGGAGGCGTCACCTGGGAAGAAGTCACATGTGGGTTGGGGGTAGGGGGTTGCCTTGTTCTGATGCCACTCAGGGGCATCATTTTGTTTCTTACAGCAGCAGGCAAGTGAAGCTGCCTTACATACACTGCTAGCTAATTAGGACCCCTACTCCTGTACTGTGGCCTGGTCATTTTGAAGGAAATAACAGCAGTGGGCAGGCCAATTAAGTGGTTTAAAATTAAGTACGCTATTAAAGAATATATACCTTCCATTCTTTCTTACCACTCTTGTGCCAATGCAGTTTTTTAATTCTCTGCACAGCTTTGCAAAGAGAACTGCTGACTCATTCTATTCTCCTCACTGTGCCAAGGATGAGAGAGCATAAATAATTTACATTAAGATACTAAGACAAGCAGTGGTTTTGAATTTGGTGCATTCCTGGTCTGAATTACTTTTGTGACATTGAATTAAACTAAAAAGGCCACTGATGACTGCTGTAAGCTTTTAGTGTGGCATGGTCAAAACTAGCCCATTTGCTGCAGTATTTCGAATGCTAAAATAAATATTTCATAGTGCTTCTAGTTGGATTTAAGTGGAGAACTGGTTTGGAATAGAAAGCCTGAATCTCTGTGAGGAATTACAGATATGGTTAAATTGCTAGCTTATCTCTTAGCTATGAAAGGTATAAATTTTAGACATTTAAGTTCCAAGCATGTTTTAATCACTGACCAGAGGAATTCTTCTTAACACAATTGCCCTGTGTCTTTGATGGTCATCTGAGACTTAGAAGCTCTTATGAATCATTGGAGGATGGTCTGGGATGTGCCTTGTGGACCACAGGCTGCCAAATCCCACAGAAGAACAGAGAAGGAGAGAGTACGAGAAGACTTGGGGGAGAAGAGAATGGAGAACCATCTTTCTGTGTTTCTTTTTCTATTTCTGTCCTTCCTTATTTCTGTCTGTCTCGCTCTTTCTCTCCTACCCTTCTCTACCCCATCCTGGTGTTGCTCCCTATGCTTTCCCAATTTTACTTTTAGACTCTTTCCTGGTCATCTGCTGGTCCCTCTCATGAAAACTGTCTTGCATTTATAACATACGTTTTTGCCTTGACTGAACTTCATAGGTAAAAGGGATAAACAGCAGTAAGTTTAAGGTGTCATGGTTCTACTAAATCTATTGTGAGACGTAATTATTTAACAGGAAGTTGGAAAATGAGAAGCATTAATGCTGCCACATCCCCATAATAACGCCCAGGACAAAAAATTGCTAAGCAGAGGTATCCTTTATGAAAAGCATCAGAATCTTTCTTAATCCAGCATGATAAAGGAGCCATAACCAAACTGTCAGGGCCGGCACAGGAGATGGACTCAGTTTATTAACTTTAATAATTTCGGTAAAATTGCACGGGTTGACTTAAAGTGTCACCTTTCAAACCACTCAGGGGCATCGTTGCTTTAAATAGGGTAGAAGCAGTTTATCAAACAATTGATGGATCTAGAAAAGCATGGACTCATTCGTGATTTGCTAATTGTTCTGGATGCCTGTCCTTCTGTTGAATTGGTTTCATAGAGAGGATTATACTTTCTTCCTGGAGCTATCAAACTATTTTGTGAATTAAGCTAATTAGGACCAGTTCAATTTTTATCATTCAGTTTACTTACTGACTTCAGCTGTCTTCTCTCAGGGACCAACTCCTGTGTGTTCAAACTCTTGGTTCTACCAATTTAGATTCCTACCACACCTACCAGTTAGATGGAAATGGCTCCTCCAAGGGGTAGGATACCAAGTTGTGCACCCCACTCCCCACAAAGCCTACGATAAGATGGACCTCTGAGCTTCCATTCTCAGTCTACTCTTGCTTGTCAAGGTTTACTCTAAAGGATATGCATTTCTGTCTGCCTATTTCATTCTCAACCCTTAACCCATCTAGGTACCAAGCCTGTTAACTCTACTTAAGCTGCTGTTTGGGAGGACACCATGTTGCTTTACAGTCAAGTGGTCTATTCCTAGCTCTTAGTTATCTGGGACTCTCTGCTGAATGTGATTCTATTGATCTGTGCTCCTTTCCCACATCCCTCCCACACCTCTAGCCACTCCCTGCTCTGTGAAACTCTATCCTCCTTTGGCTCTCACTCTCATTACTTATATTTCACTCTTCTGGTTCTCCTACTACTAGTGTGACTGTTCCCCTGTCTCCTGAAATGGATTCTTTGCTCTTCTTTTCTTTTGCTGCGGGAGCGCATTCCGTTCTCATGACTTCAGGCATCTTCAGACTTCCATTGCTATTCTATTGATTCTAAAATACCTAAGTTGTGTTTCAAATCTATATACATGTAGAAGGTCATATGGGAAGTGTTTATATATCTGAGTAAGATTTCTTATCAAAATATTAGTTCTTTATCTCCAAGAGCCTAGCTTATTCAGTTGCATCCTAACTTCATCAGTCTATACTCATTGCCTTTTCCCCTGAACAGATCTAATCTCTTCCCGCTCTTGCCTGTTAGTAGCATTACCATTTCATAAGTTATGCAGATTTAATAATTTAAAACTTCCTATGGCACAATCCTATCTTTCCCTCAAAATGTCCATTCCCATTGACCCCACTTAGTCCTCAGGACTCATTATCACGTGGCCAGATTGCTATAATTTCCTCTTGCTGCCATATGAGATTTTTTCCTCCTTTTATCTTATCTTATTTATTTATTTTTTTAAACACACTTCATCATTTCACCTCCTTCGATAGGAAAATTCAAGGGATTCATATATATTATTGCTTCATTGTTTCATGCCAAAGCTTCCCAGTCTGAAGTTCAAGGCCCTCTGTATTATCATTCTTGTCAACATTTCCAACATTATTTACCACTCATCCTCAACTTTTATTATCTGAGTTACTCAAGTGGTCTCACTGGCCCACAGCTCTCCATGCTCAGTTCTACCTCCATGTTGTGTAAAGACATCCCCGCACCTAGAATGTCCTTCCCACTGTAGTCCAACTAGTTAAATTCTAATCATCATTTAAGATTCTCTCCACATACCCTTCTTCCATAAAACCTTTACTGACTATTCCCATCCAAGTTATCGTTGGTACCATGCAATTCATCATTTAATTGCTGTCTTACTCATGTTTGATAGTTTTATCTCTTGCTTTAATTGTAAATTACTCATTGCAGAGATATTTCCTATACTTCTTGCATTCCCCATGGAGAGTAGAGTCTTGGCAAGTAATAGATGTTCAATACATATTTTGTTGATTTACCATTTTTAATTCAATACATACTTATTCAACTGGATAGATTGGTGAATGAATAAATCAAAGACTGACTGATTGACTCTGTTGATTCAGTTTAATACTATTCTCAGTTCTCTGCACTGAGAGGTGAGGGACACCTAATATTTTATCCCCTTCTACACTTAAACATTTCCTGGAATAGAATCTCATAAATAAACTGTTCGGATTAAAACACATCTTCGATCACTTTCAGTTATAATTGTGGTGAGCGGAACTTTAGTATCTGAATGTTAATGACAGAATGAACAGCTGCCAAATGATTTTTGCATTAAAATACCAAAGACACAATATAAATCTAAATGAAAAGGTAAATTAATCTCTGGCTCTTTTCCTAAAAGTGACACATTAAACACCAGATCATTTTTTTCTTTGAATTAAAAGACAAATAATATTTTAGGAACTGGAATAAGTGGTACCTCCGATCTGTGTTCGACGTAGTCAAAAGTGGTATTTAGGAATAAAGGGAAAAATGTAGTAACGTTATTGCTTTTACTCTGCCTTAAAGAGTTTAGAGCACTAGCAAGTCTTAGTGTCTTCCAAAACGACACTGCCCGTCTTTCAGTAAAAGCTACACTTTGTTAATGCCCCATGCCTTATTATTTAACCTATCACATTGTGATGCAAGACAGCATATGCCTGGGTCTGGACTAGATTGTCAGCTCCTCAAAAGCAGGGAGCAGGCTTCATTTAGATTCGTAATACGTCACACAAAATTGTAAATGAACTTCAGCGGGTGTCATGGGAATCAACTTGTGGCTTGTGTGACTAATTCGAAAGCTCATTCTTGGAATACATATTGACTGAATATTTACTGTGTACTCAGTACTATTCTGGATACCCTGGTTGGCACTAAGATGAGTAAGACACAGTCTGTACCTCCAAGCAGAACACTTGTATGGATCATTATGAAAGTTTGCAATCTAGTAAAGATATACTGCCCTCACTATGTATAACGAGATGTATAAACCTATCACATCACAGTCCCCAGCCAACAGATTTAAATATTAAGCGGTTGTCACCACTCAAACTGCTCCATGCGGGCAGGGCTCATATCTGTTTTATTCACTGTTGTTTCCCCAGATCATCTTATAGAGGCACAGAGTAGAGTGTGAGTAAATATATCATGGATGAATGAAGCAATAACAGAATTAGGGTATTTTGCCAGTCAGCATTAATAGGGGCTTTTAGTTTCTAAAAACCTTGGGCTCTATTAGTGAATGAACTTACAAATGTGAGTTTTTCTTTAAAACAATCAAATAAAAAGAATGGCCAGTTTTACTCAAGTTTACTATCAAAGATTAAAACCAAAGGTGTTAATGTAGAACAAGCATTTTAAAATTTGGTACCGTGCCATTAAATCATGGCTATTATCAGTCACTGCTTCATTTGTTCCTACCCTGGCTCTCAACTTACATAGAATGCTTTTAACACACCTTGAATTTGTAGGTGATGTGTGGGAAAGAACTTTTAAACAGACTTACCCAATGAAATAAACAAAGGTTTGATTAAGGTGAGGTACTGAACACGTGCGCCTACCTTCTTCCTACCCCCAAATTACTGAAAACGTGTATTTATATGTTTTATTGATCTATCAGTCTACCTATCTATCAATCTATCCCTCCGCAGGAAAGCAGAAATAGCATAATCAGTGGACCAGAAATTTTGAGAATTCTTGAAAGGTAGGAGGAGATAGAATCAAAGTTACAGAAAGCAAAAATGTAGAAAATTATAGTACAAAACACTTGTAGAAACAGTTTGAGGATCTTTCAGTTGAGGACAAACAACAAGATAGATCTGATACCTGTGGAAACAGAGTTAATAGAAGAGAAAGAAGAATATTTTAGTGCAATTTTTACTAATCTCTTCAGTGAGAATTGGAAAGATGTTGCATCCGTTATAAGGGCTAAATTAGAGTGCTTACAAAAGAATATTCTGATCTTTCAAATAAAAAGAGATTATCACTAAAGTCATAAGACTTAGCTACTACACTATACTGCCTCATACAGAAGGACATGAACTTCTCCCGTGTTTATAACATCCTGCTCCTGCACACAGGGCCCAGAAGGTCTTGTTTCTGATTGGTCCATGCCAGGAGGGTTGTTAAATACTTTGAATCTCACCCCTGAGTACACCTACACGTACTGATATAAGATCTCCAAGGCATATTGTTCAATGGAAAAAAAGCAACCTCCAAATAGACACGTAAGAAAATAAACAAATAATACAAGTATATTTATACAGATGCATTCACACTGAAAAGAAACTGGAAGAGTGTACACTAATTGTTAAACTAATAATGACTATCTCTGGGGAGGGGAAGACAAAAGAAGGAAGGGACAGGGTTAATGATTTTTTCATATATTGTTGTTGTTATTGTTAGCTGCAGAACTGCCCCATAGGGTTTTTAGACTGTAATCTTTATGGAAGCAGATAGCCATATTTTTCCCCTGCAGAGCTGCTGGGTGGGTTTGAACCACTAACTTTTCAGTTAACAGCCAAACACTTAACCGTTGTGCCACCAGGCCTCCTTTTTCACATTTTACTGCATGGTATTTCTCCCAAGTCTGCTCTCATGGAAGTGCTCATCTCTGCCCTTGCCCTTACCAATGGGTGTCATTATTATTTGTATTTGTCTGTCTCTCCCTTACACTCCAAGGTTTCGGGATCAGGACTTGTGTCTGTCAATCAATTAACAATATTAACAACACCTCTCACCACCACCCTCAACAACAGCTATTGAATGGCTATGTCAAAGGTAAGGGAACATTGTTGGGTGAGAGTAATGGAAAAGTAGAGGAGAACATAGGTGAAATATCTGTAGCCTCTGAAGTAAGAGGATCGTAAGAGTATGTAGCCTGTACGGAGATCAATCCTTTCCATTAGTTCATCTCAATTCATCACCTGAGATCACTGCATTGACCCCCTTTCCTTCTGATTATAGTTTGGTTTGCCACACAGATTTTTTTTTTTTTATTAACTTTTATTGAGCTGCAAGTGAACGTTTAC
Organism: Elephas maximus indicus; assembly: GCF_024166365.1. Lineage (NCBI taxonomy): Eukaryota > Metazoa > Chordata > Mammalia > Proboscidea > Elephantidae > Elephas > Elephas maximus. The sequence continues at coordinate 48,744,374 of NC_064840.1, forward strand.
AAATCAAGTCAGACTGTCACATAAAAGTTTATATACATCTTACTCCGTACTCCCACTTGCTCTCCCCCTATTAAGTCAGACCTTCCGGTCTCTCCTTTCGTGACATTTTTGCCAGCCTCCAACTCTCTCTATCCTCCCATCCCCCCTCCAGACAGGAGATGCCAACACAGTCTCAAGTGTCCACCTGATATCATTAGCTCACTCTTCATCAGCATCTCTCTCCTACCCACTGTCCAGTCCCTTTCATGTCTGATGAGTTGCCTTCGGGAATGGTTCCTGTCCTGTGCCAACAGAAGGTTTGGGGACCACGACCGCTGGGATTCCTCTAGTCTCAGTCAGACCATTAAGTATGGTCTTTTTATGAGAATTTGGGGTCTGCATCCCACTGATCTCCTGCTCCCTGAGGGGTTCTCTGTTGTGCTCCCTGTCAGGGCAGTCATCGATTGTGGCCGGGTGCCAACTAGTTCTTCTGGTCTCAGGATGATGTAGGTCTCTGGTTCATGTGGCCCTTTCTGTCTCTTGGGCTCATAGTTGTCGTGTGACCTTGGTGTTCTTCATTCTCCTTTGATCCAGGTGGGTTGAGACCAACTGATGCATCTTAGATGGCCGCTTGTTAGCATTTAAGATCCCAGACGCCACATTTCAAAGTGGGATGCAGAATGTTTTCATAATAGAATTATTTTGCCAATTGACTTAGAAGTCCCCTTAAACCATGGTCCCCAAACCCCCGCCCTTGCTCCGCTGACCTTTGAAGCATTCATTTTATCCCGGAAACTTCTTTGCTTTTGGTCCAGTCCAATTGAGCTGACCTTCCATGTATTGAGTGTTGTCCTTCCCTTCACCAAAAGCAGTTCTTATCTACTAATTGATCAATAAAAAACCCTCTCCCTCTCTCCCTCCCTCCCCCCTTTGTAACCACAAAAGTATGTGTTCTTCTCAGTTTTTTCTATTTCTCAAGATCTTATAATAGTGGTCTTATACAATATTTGTCCTTTTGCCTCTGACTAATTTTGCTCAGCATAATGCCTTCCAGGTTCCTCCATGTTATGAAATGTTTCACAGATTCGTCACTGTTCTTTATCGATGCGTAGTATTCCATTGTGTGAATATACCACAATTTATTTACCCATTCATCCGTTGATGGACACCTTGGTTGCTTCCAGCTTTTTGCTATTGTAAACAGAGCTGCAATAAACATGGGTGTGCATAGATCTGTTTGCCACACAGATTTTTCATGAGGAAAAATACCCCAGTCACTTTGCCTTCTCGAAAACAATTCTGGATTTTGAGAATTGTATTTTGGAGTAAATAAATATGTCACCCATCTAGTTTTTCTACATTCATTTCTTGTGATTTTGATTACAAGAGCCTCTGGGTATACTAATCATCAGTTCTGCAGGCCTATAAAACTGAGGACCACGTCCTGGAATGGGAGACTGAGTTCAGATGCTGGCTGGATTTAACAGATGATGTCTCTGCAACAGAAACCTTTCATGGCTTGGAAATTCCCTTTAGTATCAAACACAAGGTTCTCATTACTCGTAGCTTTTTCCTCCTGTACCCACTAAACTAATGGCATGAATTAAAAGAGAAGTTAAAAAGAAATGGCACATGGAATAAGTAATCCCTAATTCCTACCTCCAGTCTCAATTGTTTGGGGTCAGGAGGTTGGCCCTTTCATGACAAAACCTGAACTAGTGACTAGCATATGGGTGGGTGATCCAATCTATTGTGGCTGGTGAGGCTGCAGACGAACTTTACGAGTTCAAGGTGAACCTTTAGTCCAAGTGAGAAATTGGAGGCTAGAAACAGGTACAAAGGCAGAAACCCATTTGGAAGTGGGGAGTGAAGTAGAGGGGAGAATAAAATTGCAAATAGCTGGGCACACGAACTTACCTAAAGGAGAATGGTCACTGCCTTTAGGCTGGTAGATCCAGACTATTAGTAAATGTCTGCTCTGGTCTAGACCGTCTCAGACACTGGAAAATCTAAATACACAAGGCCGGGTTTTAAGGACCCAAGCCCCAAAGGCTGAGGGAAGCTTGGACGATGTCTTTGTACATCTAGGAAGTGAGGAAATTACATTCAGAAAGGCCAACTGTGGCAGGAAAGAGCAGGCAGCTAGTGTAGGCGGAGGGTTCCAGAACCTAGGAAGTGAGAACATCAGGGAGTGCATCACTGATGAACGGAGGCACTGAACTCTGAGTATTATTGTCCTGCTTTACATTTTTTTTTTTTTTACACATTAAAAAAAAAAAATTTTTTTTCTTTTTTTTACACATGGGAAAGTTAAGGGATAAAGAGAGTCTCTTTCTCAAGGTTGTATAGCTAGTAAGTGGCAGAGGTAGGATATGAACTTACACCTGATTTGACTTTTGCTTTACCACCACAGAGTTGGCCAGCTATGATGGAGATCACATGGTCACAAAGTCTAAAATATTTATAATTTGGCTTAAACAGAAAAAGTCTGCTGATTCCTAATTTATACCACCCAAAACTCATGTTCTTACCTATGCTGACTGTAGACTTCTAGGATCTCTGCTACCATAACATATCTGCCCCAAATCTAGACTATGCCCTGTGATGTTTATGGCCACCAGTTCATTCTGTAGGCTTTCCATTCCCACTCCCATCCCACTAAGGGGCCTTCTTAACTCTACCTGGTACTATCTGGGGCTGGGCCAAGGCTTAGACTTCAGTAGACACTGTTACTGATGCTGATTCAAGGCCGGGTAGTATATAGAAAAGCTGATTCTTGGGATGGGATAACATTGAGAAGCTCAAGACAACAGAAAGAAAGGTGCAGGTAAGCACAGGAGCTGGAGTAAGACTTGGAGGGAAACTAAGAGAGACTCTCAGATGCACTTAACTGAAAAGAGCAGAAGATAGGGATATGGGTGTTGGGATGCTGTCAAGTTCTTTGGCTAGAAGTTCAGTCAGATGCCAAAGAGGTAAAGAGTAAGCAGAGCAAAAATAAGTGGGGTGGGGCTTCCTCAGAAGAGCAGTCCATGCCAGCCAGTCTCATGGTTCATGGTTGACTGTGCTCTGATGAGGCGAGAAATTTTAGCTCTTGCCTTTTCTCTACTGTTCTGCCTGTTTTTATAATGATCTCAAATCCTATAAGGTATAATACACTATTATGCTTTCAAAACACATATGAATACGCACTCATAATAAGAACTTAGAAATATATCTACCTTTGTTAGGCTCTCTAACATTAACTACAAGTCATTAACAACCTGAAAGTAATGAGATAACCAAAAAACCAAACCCACTGCCGTCGAGTCGATTCCGACTCATAGTGACCCTACAGCACAGAGTAGAACTGCCCAATAGAGTTTCCAAGGAGCTCCTGGCGGATTTGAACTGCCGACCTCTTGGTTAGCAGCTGTAGCACCAAACCACTGCGCCACCAGGGTTTCCAGTAATGAGAAAGCTATTTAGAAATTTTCTGAACTTGGACATAGAAACATAAAAGCATGTGAAGTATGTAAAGAAGGTAAATAACCTTTAAGTTCACTTTGACCCGGCATGCTGTGACACAAGAAACATAATATAAATCTAAACAACCTCCCCAGTTTCTAACCTTGCAAGATGCATCATTCAGCTACTCTCTAACCCTGGAGGAAAGACATAACATATTAGTCTTTGATGTCACACGGGCGCTTGTCATGTGGAGCCAAGGTGACAAATTCACGTATAAACCCTAAATTTCTGCTCATTCACTGACAGAAGGCAGAGTTGAAACTGAGATTCTGTCCACTGCCACCAACCTTAGACCTTAGCTGGGATGGACTTCTGCCAAGCTTGAGCCATGGCTAAGCCTTCCTCCCCAAACCTCTCATTAAAGGTAAAAGCCTAAAGATTTGGACTCTAACCATTGAACTAACATTTTAATTATAATTGTTAATTCTGATTCTCCAGTTCGGAATGAATGTTGTGAGGTCTTATTTGAGTGCCTTGCTGTAAACTAGGCAAGTTTATGCATGACAAACCTGAGTACATCTCTATTAATTTCTGAGATAAAACCCTACATGACACCTATCATCCTTGAAATGCAGAGGTTAGTCTCAGGATGAAGTAAACAGCATTGTGTTTATTTCTCTCATGGAAGCTTCTGAAAGGGCTTTCATACTTACACACAGGTCAGTAATTCTCAAACTCTGGATATTCTGTGTGGGCGGCCTTAACCCTGCTCATGAGAACGTTGCATCAGAACACACCTAAACAGACCAGAATGTTCTTGCCTGACCACACCAGCAGCCCTTGCACAGGTGTCAGACCTATTTCCATCCCCCACAAATGAGGATATTTTTCCAGGCCTCCTTTCTTTTTTTTTTTTAAGATAAAAATTTCATTGCAAAAGCTTCTATGAATCTACTCTTCTCTTTGCAGTTTCTCCTTCCATAAATTATTCCCAACAGAAACAGAAATGTCAAGGTTATATTGTAAAGAAAGCAACTCTAGAAACCAAATATATGAATACAAACATTCTTCATCCCAGCCCAGACTAGGAGCAGGAGCTAGGAGACAGACTTTTGTTTGTTTAGGCTATATTGCATGTATCCTAGATACTTTCCAAATATTTAAGACCCAGTGATGGAGATATTAATGAATAATGTACTTCAGATAGACAGCATCTGAATCAACAATGTAGGATAATGGTGCTGGGATGCCCAGTTCCAGGAAGTGCCCTGTGACTAGGATACAATCAGGAGTCCCATGTGGTGTGTCAGATATCACTTCTCTAATGGAAACAGGAGCAGTGGCTCCAAGGCTTTGAAACTTGAAAGAAGAGATGTGTCAAGTCCTCAATAATCTTACTGAAAACAGAAAAATAGTCCCAGATGTCTGGTTCAGATATAATGTGATTACATCTGAGCTGGTTGCGAGTCAAGGTAGATGTATATTAGGGCACCATCCCATGTGGCTAAAACATATCATGAAGGCCAGAGAGTCAAGAACCTTCCTTCCACTGCTGCCAAGGGAACACTGAAGCAACTGGGGACCACTCAGCGAGCTCCTTGGAACTCCTGAATAGGAAGTTGGACGTTTGGAAGGAGACCCAACTAGATTAGAGTTTTCAGTGTTGTATAACAGAGCTAAGTTTTAATCTCCCTTCCTTTTAAAGTAAACCTTAACTGATACTGCCTTTAGAAAAACTGCACTCGTGCCCTGACATTGCAAAAGGAAGACCAAACTTCCTCTTTTGCAGGTATTTTGGGCTTGTTTTTTTTTAGGAATCAGGAATAACCTCAAGAGACAGATAATCTTGGTATCTCACAAATGTGAGGAAGGAGAGTTCAATAATAACTGAAAACAGAAGTTGAGAGTAAAAGGATGGAAAAAGACATACCTCGTAAGCACAAGTCAAAATAAAGCTGGGATGACTACATTAATTTCAGACAAAGCAGACTTCAGGACAAAGAGTATTAACAAATACAAAGAAGGACATTTCATAGAAACGAAAGGGAGGCATAACAGAAGGCATAATAATCCTAAAAGTATGTACACCGATAATATAGTTGCAAATGCATTTAGAAAATTGGCAGTTAATAAAGTAAATAGACAAATTTACAATCATAGTTGGAAATTTCAGCCCTCCTCTCTTAGGAGTTGATAGAACACAAAAACAGAAAGTCAGTAAAGCTAGAGAACATTTGAACCACCAGGCAAATAAACCTACTTGAGATTTTAAGAACATTATGCTCGACAACTGCAAAATACATTCTTTTCAAATGCACATGAACGAACATTTATCAAAATATGTTGGGAGTGTACAGCAATTCTCCACAATAAAATTAAACTAGAAATCAGCAACAACAAGATAACTAGAAAATCTCTCAATATATGGAAATTAAACAACATAGTTCTAAGCATGGATAAAAGTAGAAATTAAAATGGAAATATAAAAATATTTTTAACTGAAAGATAGTCTTTAAAAACTACATATAAAAATAAGTGGGATTCGACTAAAGCAAGGCCTGGAGGAAAATTTATAGCTTGGAAAAATAATATAGTTGGAGGACTTATGTACCAGATTTCAAGCCTTAAATGTCAGTAATTTTTTTGTCAAAGGTATAAAAATTCAAAGGGGAAATGGAAATCTTTTCAATGAATGGTGCTGGAATCTTGATCGGTACCTTGCCGCATACATAAAATTTAATTTAACAAAAATTCGAGACCTTTGGATAGAGTAGAACAAAAATGTAAAACAAAATTCAAATTCACAGACCAGGCTTGCTGATCTGACAAAGACTGGAGAAACTCCAAGGACACACTTTTAACTGAGTACTGAAGTCACTCCTCAGGTTCACCCTTCAGCCAAAGATTAGGCAAGTCTATAGGGTCAACAATAACATACATGAGGGACGTTCTTCCTGTTCAATCATGTATACGAGATTACTGGGCACACCAGCCCAAAAGCAAAGACGAAAAGGCAAGAAGGGCCAGGAAAACGGAACAAATGGAAACAGGGAAACTGGGGTGGAGAAGGGGAGAGTGTTGACACATTGCAAGGTTGGCAACCAATGTCACAAAACAATTTGTGTATTAATTGTTTAATGAGAAACTAATTTATTTGTAAACTTTCACCTAAATCACAATAAATAACAAAAAAAAATTGAGACCTAAATTTAGAGTTAAGATTATAAAGTTTCTAGAAGAAAACATAGAAGAATATTTTCATGATGTTTGCAAAGATTTCTTAAATAGGACATAAAAAACACTAACCACAAAAGAAAAAAATATTGATAAATTGAACTTCATGAAATTAAGAACACTTATGCTTATTAAGGAAACCCTGGTGGCGTAGTGGTTAAATGCTACGGCTGCTAACCAAAGGGTCGGCAGTTCAAATCTGCCAAGCGCTCCTTGGAAACTTTATGGGGCAGGTCTACTCTGTCCTATAGGGTCACTATGAGTTGGAATTGACTCGATGACACTGGGTTTGGTTTTTGGTTTGATGCTTGTTAAAAGACAGTGTTAAGATTTTCATTACTGTAATGTTGACTCCCTCCCCTGAACCCCTACAGCCTTTGCGATTATTATTACCTACTTGTCAAGTATCACCTACTGCCTGTGTTAACAGTTATCCTTTACTGTGTGAGCATGTTTTCTTTCCCAAGCTAGAATGTATGCAAAATGAAACCAAGATTTACAACGTATACTTTTTTCTCCCAATTTCCCACAGCACGTAGGTGTGCTATTCCTAATAGATGTTCAGCAAATACTAGATGGTTAACTGATCCATTCAGGTTAGGAAGGATCCCTCAGACGGTACCCACATTTTGGAATTGTATCATCTGGAAAATGGGGCATCAAATATGCACAAACCCAATTCCCCAAAGGGGAGGGGATTTTCTGGAAAGAAATGTTTCCACGTCAAGTCAGGGGAGCAGTAGCCTCAGACCCAGAGGTCTTGAATTTACAGTGACGTTGATGGATTGGGAGATGTTATTAGCAAAGGCAGACCAGCTAAATCACAGACTGAGAATCACAATAAGCTTTGGCATCTAGAATGCTTTGCTAAATTAAAGTTTAAAAAGGAAGACACGAATAAATGAAACAGCAGTTGAAGGCCAGCCTATTAAATGAAAATGAATCCATGCAAGCCCCAGGACACACTATAAACCACTTCGGCTACCACTTCATCATGAAACTAAAAATATCCTCCAAACACTCCGTTTGTCAGTTTGCTGAGAATGCTGAGAAAGGTAGGAGAGGAGACATTAGTGTCCCCTTGCAAAGAAAAGCTGAAGTTCTTTGGAAATTCCAATTTGGGAACGGTTCATACGTGCAGGTTTTGTAATCGTAGGCACTCTGATGATATCACTCCCCTGTTTATAATATTTGGATAACTTTCTATGACTCTTAATATAAAATTCAAAATCCTTCATGGTCCACAAGGCCCTCCATGATATGACTCTGGTCTATCTCTGCAGCCGCTTCTAACATTTTCCTGCTCTCTCTGTGCTCCAGTCTACAGAGTTTTTGACTTTTTGGTTCCATGAACAATACACATTACTTCCTGCCTCAGGACCTTTGTTGTTGTTGTTGTTAGGTGCTGTCGAATCAGCTCCAACTCATAGCAACCCTGTGTACAACAGAATGAAACACTGCCCAGTCCTGTACCATCTTCACAACTGTTGTTACGCTCGAGCCCCTTGTTGCAGCCACTGTGTCAGTCTATCTCCTTGAGGGTCTTCCTCTCTTTCCCTAACCCTCTACTTTACCAAGCATAATGTCCTTCTTCACAAACTGGCCCCTCCTGATAACATGTCCAAAGTATGTGTGACAAAGTTTCGTCATCTAAAGAGCATTCCGGCTGTACTTCTTCGAAGACAGATTTATTCATTCTTCTGGCAAACCATTGTATATTCAATATTCTTTGCCAATACCATAATTCAAAGGCATCAATCTTTTTTTATTTTCCTTATTCATTGTCCAGCTTTCGCATGCACATGAGGTGATAGGAAATACCAGGCTTGGCAGTCAACAAACACGTGAAAAGATGATCACTACCCGTTAGAGAGATGTAAATCAAAACTACAATGAGATACCATCTCACTCCTACTAAAATGGGGCTGATTAAAAAAACAGAAAACAACAAATATTGGCAAGGATGTGGGGAGATTGGAACACTTAATCATTGCTGGTAGAACTGTAAAATGGTACAACCACTATGGAAAACAGTTTGGTACTTCCTCAAAAGCTAGAAATAGAGCTACCCTACAACCCAGCAATCCCATTCCTAGAAATATACCCTAGAGACCTAAAACTACTGACATGACCAGATATATGCACTCCTATGGTGGTACAGTGGTTAAGTGATCAAATGCTAACCAAATGGTTGGATATTCGAAACCACCAGTGGCTCCTTGGGAGAAAGATGTGGCAGTCAGTTTCCATAGAGATTTACAGCTTCGGAAACTCTATGGGGTTGCCATGAGTCAGAATTGACCAAAGAGCAGTGGTTTTTTTTGTTTGGTTTGGTTTTATATTCATTGCAGCTTTATTCACAATAGGAAAACAATGGAAACAACTGATGTGCCCATCAACTGGATAAGCAATTTATGGTACATACGCACATAATACTATGCAACCATAGCAAAGAATGAGTTTGTAAAACATATTATAACATGGATGGGCCTGGAGGGCCTAATGATAAGTGAAATAATTCAAACATTTAAGGACAAGTATTGTATGATCTGTCTTTTATAAGAAGAAAAGAATGGATTAACGTAGAGAAACCAAGATTCATTGGTGGTTACCAGGGAGAAGGGGGAAGGGTGGTAAACATGGCTTAGAACTTAGGGACTTGTTACTTTTGGTGACAGGAAATGTGGCTCTGAGTGTTGAAGTAGTGAGTGCAGCACAACCATAGTACAGACGAGTATGTGAGCACAAAAAGAAGGGTATGTTGTTGTTAGGTGCTGTCGAGTCAGTTCTGACCCATATTGACCCTATGTATGACAGAACAAAACACTGCCAGGTCCTGTGCCATCCTCACAATCATTGTTATGCTTGAGCCCATTGTTGCAGCCACTGTGTCAATCCGTCTCATGGAAGATCTTCCTCTTTTTCACTGACCCACCACTTTTCTAAGCATGATGTCCTTCTCTGGGGACTGAGTCCTCCTGATAACATGTCCAAGTATGTGAGACCTAGTCTCACCATCCTTGCTTCTAAGGAGCATTCTGGTTGTACTTCCTCCAAGACAGGTTTATTCATTCTTTTGGCACTCCATGGTATATTCAGTACTCTTCACCAACACCATAATTCAAAGGCATCAATTCTTCTTCTGTTCTCCTTATTCATCATCCAGTTTTCACATGTATATGAGGAAACTGAAAACACCATGGCTTGGGTCAGGTGCACTTTAGTCCACAAGAGGTCTTTTGCAGCAAATTTGCCGGATGCAATGTGTCATTTGATTTCTTGACTGCTGCTTCCATCGGAGTTGATTATGGATCCAAGTAAAATGAAATCCTTGACAACGTCAATCTTTCCTCCGTTTATCATGATGTTGCTTATTGGTCCATTAGTGAGGATTTTTGTTTTCTTTATGTTGAGGTATAATCCATACTGAAGGTTGTAGTCTTAGATTGAGTAAGTATGGTGAAAGGATACAACCCTGATGCACACCTTTCCTGATTTTAAACCACACAGTATTCCCTTGTTCTATTAACTGACTCTTGGTCCATGTTCGAGTTCTGCATGAGCACAATTAAGTGTTCTGGAATTCCCATTCTTTGCAATGTTATCCATAATTTGTTATTATCCACACAGTCAAATGCCTTTGCATAGTCAATAAAACACAGGTAAATATTTTTCTGGTATTCTTTGAGCCACGATCCATCTGACGTCAGTGATGGTAGCCCTCCTTCCATGTCCTCTTCTGAATCCTGCTTGAATTTCTGGCAGTTCCCTGTTGATATACTGCTGTAGCCGCCTTGGAAAGATCTTCACCAAAATTTTATTTGTCTGTGATATTAATGATATCTTTTGATAATTTCCATATTCGGTAGGATCACCTTTCTTTGGAATAGTCATAAATATGGATCTCTTCCAGTTTGTTGGCCAGGGAGCTGTCTTCCAAATTTCTTGGCATAGACGAGTGAGCACTTTCGATGCTACATCCATTTGTTGAAACATCTCAATTGGTATTCCATCACTTCCTGAAGCCTTGTTTTTCGTCAGTGCCTTCAGTGTGGCTTCGACCTCTTCCTTCAGTACCATTCGTTCCTGATCATATGTTACCTCCTGAAATGGAGGAGGGCAGTTACAGGGAAATCAAGGAACACCATAATAATCACACTCTGATTGGTCACTGATTATTAATAATACAGTTAGTGATTACAGATAGTTTCATAGGATGTTTAAATCATGGTCACAAGATGCATACATGTATTTTTTTGTCAATCTTGCAAAAATATCTTGTTGGCAACAGCACCCGGACACCATTCTTTCTTCTGAGTAAGTTATTTAGAGAGGTGCAGATGGTCTCTTGGTTAAGACCCCTCGGGGCATATGGTTTCACATCCTGGTTTTGACTAGCAAGGAGAAACATGTTTTTCCTCAAAAAATATAGCTGCTAATCTAAAATCCAGATTAAAATTAGATAGCACGGTCAGCGTATTATGCCTCTGTCTCACTGACTGCCCTGAAAGTTTTCCTGAGACAGCTGAATCTGTTCGCTGAAACGTTTCCGTCAATTCTTGGAGTCTTGTCTTTCGCCAATCCCTTCAGTGCAGCTTGGACTTCTTCCTTCAGTACAATCGGTTCTTGATCATATGCTACCTCTTGAAGTGGGTGAATGTCAACCAGTTCTTTCTGGTATAGTGACTCTATATTCCTTCCATCTAAAGCTTCAGGGCCCTAGGATGTGCTTTTACTTCCTGCCTTGAGCACTCTCCCCCTTTTTACCTTAACAATTCCTATTCATTCATAATACTTTGTTGGGAAGTTCTCCTACTGTACACTCTTACAGCTCCCTGGTTTCTGCTTCATAGTACTCATCAAAATCAGAATAAACTAAGTTGCACATGTTATTTGTTTTCTTTAATGTCTGTGTTCCTGTGTTTTGCTCGAGTGTGGGAAGGCTCTCTTTCTCTCTGGTCTCATGTTCTACATAGGGGTACTTTCACTGGAGTAGTCCTTGCGTACCTCTCTCTTTGACTGTTCTTAGATAGAAATTTATCAGCTTGGAGAATTTGGGTTAAGGAACTGGGTGTGTGTGGCTTTAGCACTTTGTAAATGTCTCTTTTCTTCTGCTAGCCTGCCTGCAGGAATGGCTGCTTTGTGCATCGCCGGTGACCATCTAACGCTCCATTTCCCAATATGATTTATCAATAATAACGCTGGTATTTTCCTCTTGATTTTTTGGTTTTCTGTCCTGTATTTCTCATTTGGTATCTGTTATGAATTGAATTGTGTCCCCCCAAAATATGTGTCATAAATCCTAACCTCTATGCCTGGGGTTGAAAACCCTGGTGGTGTAGCAGTTAAAAGTGCTACAGCTGCTAACCAAAAGGTCGGCAGTTCAAATCCACCAGGTGCTCCTTGGAAACTCTATGGGTCTGTTCTACTCTGACCTGTAGGGTCACTATGAGTCGGAATCCACTTGATGGCAAAGGGTTTGGTTTTTTTTTTTTGGTATGCCTGGGGTTATAATCCTGTTTGGGAGTGGGTTGTCTTTGTTATGTTAATGAGACAGGATTAGTGTAGAGCATGGAGTCAATCTCTTTTGAGATATAAAAGAGATTAAATAAGCAAGCTAGGAGCAGAGATGAGGGAAGAGAGATGCCAAGTCATACAAAGATTGCCCAGGAGAAGAAGCTCAGAAGAGACAAAGACCTTGCTCTAGAGATGACAGAGAAAGACTTCGCCCAGAGCTGGCACCCTGAATTTGGACTTCTAGCCTCCTAAACTGTAAGAAAGTAAGTTTCTGTTTGTTAAAGCCATTCACTTGTGGTATTTCTGTTATAGCAGCCCTAGATAACTAAGACAGTATTAAATTTGAAAGGGGAAGAAAAAGATGATAAAAACCCCACTAAATGATAAGTTTATCTTATTCATCAAATGTAACCCCACCACCCAGCCCAATTCCTGCAAATATTGAATGCTCCATAAATATTTATCAAGTGTATAAATTATTTAACCTCTCTGAGCCAGTTTCCTCAAATGTAAAATGGTGACAAACCTACTAGTCTGGCAATGTTTTATGGATATTCAAGATACTCTATTAAAGCACTCAGCACAGTGCCTGGCATATGGTTAAATAGATACATATGCTCTAGCTATTATTATCCGACTGCCACCAACTGAGAATAATCCCTGTTTAGAGCTACAGACTTCAACCAGACTGTCAGAATAATAATCATGATGTGATTTGTGTCTCTCCAATTGGTTCTAGTATCTTCCTTAACAATTGCATGGTTTTTCTTTTAACAAGGAGTTCTTGGGTGGCACAAATTGTTAAGTGCTCAGCTACTAACTGAAATGTTGGTGGTTCAAATCCATCTACATGTGCCTCAGGAAAAGGGCCCGGTGGTCTGCTTCTAAAAGAGTCATAGCCTTGAAAATCCTACGGAGCACAGTTGTACTCTGTACACACAGGGTCACAGTGAGTTGGAATCAACTCAACAGCAGCTTGGTTTTTTGTTCTTCTTCTCGTTTTGTTTTTTAAAGATTATATAGACCAGAAAGATAATCTATAATATGGAATGAAATATAAATAATCTATTCAACATACAGGAGGCATGGTGGTGCAGTGGTTAAGAGCTTGGCTGCTTACCAAAAGTCAGCAGTTCAAATCCACCAGTGGCTCCTTGGAAACCCTATGGGGGCAGTTCTACTCTGTCCTATAGGGTCGCTGTGAAGCAACTGTATGACAATGGGTTTTTTTTTTTATTGTTTATTCAATATATACCTATATATTTATGGGAAGTGACCAAAATATGTAAGCGTGTGCCATTACACTCTGATTCTTTTGTTCTTACCAATCTTTGCACGCTAAATTACTAGGAAAGGACTTTCCAAAGCACAATTAAGGTAATCTTATCTCCTGGTCTTGGTCTATATCTGCTTCTTGTTTAGTTTTGTGTCAACTGCATTGTTGACATGCATCTCACACTGGGCCATGCCATACTAGCCATTTTCTGGCATCAAGACTGATGTACTAGCTGCATTCAGCTGTCAGTGCCTCAACATACAATTTCCTGGAACCCAGTTCCTGAATACAGGCTTTATGCAGCTCAGCAACAGATGCAGTCAGGTAATGGGTTATACCTCAGGATGCAGAGCACGGAAGAGGAAATGATGCAAGGCACATTATCACTGAGGGCCAGTGGGGTGAGGGAAAAAGATTTTTTTGTGTGTCTGGATATCTGTTGGAAGTTTCATTCTAATAAATGCGGAGAGTCTTCAGTTTCTTATGTGGCATATTGATAATTTTGTCTCTTTAAAGATTGAAGGGAATTCTGCTTCTAGTTAGGATGAAGAAAGATGTGAAAGATCTTCACTCCTGGGGTAAAATAAGGGGAAAAAAAAAAAAACAGACAAAAGAAAGATCATAGATTTTTTACAGGACTAGTGATAGAAAACTATAATTTTTCTTAGTTTTCTATAGGACTAGTGAGGAGTCCCTGGTTGGTGCCAAAAGCTAGCTTGCTCAGCTGCTAACCAAAAGGTTGGAGGTTCAATTTCACTCAGAGGTCCCACAGAAAAAAGGCCTGGTGATCTATTTTCAAAAGATCAGCCATCGAAAACCTGTGGAGCAGTTCTATTCTGACACACATGGGGTCACCATCTGCAAGAATCAACTTGATGGCAACTGGTTTTTACTGGTTGGTGAAGAGCAGTGGATACAAGGAAGCTTTGGTGAAAACTGATCCCCTCATCAGTGAGTAAAGAGTTGCAGGAGCTTTCATACTTGGGGGTAGACGCTTGGTCTGGGTAGGGGTAGAGGTAAGAGAGTCTTTGCATGGATGAGGGGAAAGTACCCAACCCTTGAATAACAGTGAGGGCCCACTGGATAGATTGGAATTTGAAAGAGCTGAAAATGCAAAAGCAAATAACTTGGTCGAACATCCTCTCCTCCTTCGCTGTCATAGACTTTTCATCTTGAATTTTGCAGAAGGAGTTACAGGAGAGGAGGAACGGAAAGTAGAGAGATCTCTGTCACATACGTGCACGCACACAGACACACACAACAACAACCAGCTGCTGTGGAGTTGATTTCAACTCATGGGGACCCTACGCATACCAGAGCAGATCTGTGCTCAATAGCGTTTTGTTATGGATTGAATTGTGTCCCCTCAAAATATATGTCATACATCCTAACCTGTATGCCTGTGGTTATATGAATGGGTTGTCCTTGTTATGTTAATGGGACAGGATTAGTGCAGGGTATGTCTTGAGTTAATCTCTTTTGAGATATAAAAGAGATTAAACAAGCAAGTGAGTAAGTAGAGATGGGGTAAGATAGATGCCAAGACACATGGAGATCTCCAAGGAGCCAGGAAGCAGAAGCAGAAGAGACAAAGACCTTTCTCCAGAGCCAACAGAGAAGGAAAGCCTTTCCCTAGATCCAGCACCCTGGATTTGGACTTCTAGCCTCCTAAACTGTGAGAAAATAAATTTCTGCTTGCCAAAGCTACCCACTTGTGGTATTTCTGTTATATCAGCACTAATAATTGTGTCTTCCCAAAATTCGTATTGTAAATCCTAACCTCTATGCCTGTAGTTATAATCCCATTTGGGAATGGATTGTCTTTGTTATGTTAATGAGACAGGGTTAGCTTAGGGTGTGTTTTGAGTCAATCTCTTTTGAGATGTAAAAGAGATTAAACAAGTAAGAAAGTAGAGATGGGGTAAGACAGATGCCAAGACACATGGACATTGCCTAGAAGCAGAAGCTCAAAGAGACAAGGACCTTCATCCAGAGTTGACAGAGAAAGCCTTCCCCTAGAGCTGGTACCCTGAATTGGGACTTCTAGCCACCTAAACTGTGAGAAAATAAATTTCTGTTTGTTAAAGCCACCTATTTATAGTATTTCTTCATAATTGCACTAGATAACTAAGACATCCTTCAAATTTGGCTTTCAACTCACCATTCTCACCTGGCTTTCTTCATGTACTTTTGCCCATCTCAGTCTCACAGAACTCTGATATCTATCAATCTTTCATTCTTGGTGTTCTCCAGGATTCTGGCTTAGGCTCACTGTTCTTTTTCTTCCAATCATTTTCCTTCAGTTTTCAGATTTATCTGATTTATTTTCATGGAGTCAATCCTAATTGTTCACTGACAGTGTTGAGATTTGTGTCTCCAGCCCAGATCTGTCTGCTGAGGACCAGGCATATACATTCATTTGCCTACTGGACCCCTCCACTCAGACAGCTCATACTCACTGTGTTCAAAGCTGAACTTACCATTGCTCCCATCAAAATCTGGCATTGCTGTCTTTGTTCCTCTTCTTGTATTCCCTATTTCAGTGAATAGCACCACCATCTACTGACTTGCCCCAGCCAAAAGCCTAAGAGTCATCATTAACTCCTCCACCCCATCAAAAAAGTCATCAAATCCTATCTAGTCTACTTCCTTAATATATTTATAATACTTTCCTATCTTGATATTATCGATGCCAGTGACTACTTTAGTATCTCATCATTTCTTTTTTTAATTATTTGCATTTGGTATATTTGTCTTTAGTTTGTACACTCCAATTAATTCCACCCTTTAATGTCAGAGTCATTTTTCTGAAAATGACTATGGCCTGCTCTCTCCTGCTGAAATTGTAACAATTAATCACAAGTATTCTCATGATAAAATCCAAATTTCTTAGCAACACATATAAAGTCCTTCTTGTTTGGACCCCTATCTTCAGCCTTATTTCTTGCCATTTCCCCCTTATACCTTATGCTCCAATCATACTAAAAATTTACGTTTTACCATTCTTCAATTTTTCGATGCCTTCGCACATGATATTTTCTCTGCCTGGAATGACTTCTTCTCTTTATTAGTCTGGTAGGCATCAATTTACCCCTCAAAACTCAGCACAGATATTACTTTCTCCAGAAACTTTCCTGACCCTTCTCTTCCCCTACTCATTTCTGGGTTAGATGTCTTCAGATATTCTTCTATTGCAATCTGTATTTACCTATATTATAGCTCTAATTTATTTATTTTCATGGAGTCAATCCTAATTGTTCACTGACAGTGTTGAGATTTGTGTCTCCAGCCCAGATCTGTTTGCTGAGGACCAGGCATATACATTCATCTGCCTACTGGACCCCTCCGCTCAGACAGCTCATACTCACTGTGTTCAAAGCTGAACTTACCATTGCTCCCATCAAAATCAGGCATTGCTGTCTTTGTTCCTCTTCTTGTATTCCCTGTTTCAGTGAATAGCACCACCATCTACTGACTTGCCCCAACCAGAAGCCTAAGAGTCATCATTAACTATCCTTGGAGATCTCTGTGCTTTTATAATTATTCTTTTCTAGTATATCTTTTCTAATCATTTCTAGAGGGATCTTTCTAGAATCTGATTGTGTCATTAAAATCCTTGCAAACTCTCTACTACCTGCTTGGCTTTTCGAGACTGGCCTTTACTCTTACTTAATTCTTTGTGTGGAAATGTTCTCATCTCATCACCCATATACTTCCGACCTTGAATAAGACTCACTGCTCACAGTTTTTCACTTTGCTCTGCACCTGCCTGCCACAAGATCTCCAGCCGTGGGTGAGGTCAACTATTCCAAGTTCTTTAGACTTGCTCTGGTAAGTCAAGACCTTGTCCTACAGGAAAGATAAAACAACTGTCCTAAAATCTTTAATCATTGTGTGCCCCCAGATTTTTAGATTCATCCCATCATTCCAGACACCGGCATTCACCCCAGTCTCCACCAAAACAAAACCCATTGCTGTCTAGTTGATCCGGACTCATAGTGAACCTATAGGACAGAGTAGAACTGCCCCACAGGGTTTCCAAGGCCGTAATTCTTAACGGAAATAGGCTGCCACATCTTTCTTCCGCAGAGTGGCTGGTGGGTTTGAACCACAGACCTTTCAGTTAGCAGCCAAGTGCTTAACCACTGCACCACCAGGGCTTCCTAGTCTCCACCAGAATTCCTGAATTATCAATTGTTCGTGATATTTCCATATTGCTTTCTACAACACCTAAACTGACACTGACTGTTTACTTTCTGAAACCCTTTCTGTGGGCTCTCTGATTATCTATCAGCAAAATCCTATATTCTTAGCATCTCTAAATATTTCCTTCACATTTGTGCTCCAAGAGAAACCTGGCTGTCTCTGAAAGTCACTGCTTCTTCTGCAGTTGTTTTTTTGCCCCTAGACCTTTTTATAGCCTAAGGCTTGGAGGCAGAAATACTCACTGTTGCTATTGCTGCTGCCAAATCATACCTCCCTCCTTCTTATTAAAAAAGGTCCAGATTCTTTAAAGGCCATATCATCAAATTTCATCATACTTATCTTTTCTTGTTGCCCTCATTCACTAGCCTCCATGGAACTTTCTCTCAGCCACTGATCGCTTTGGCACCAAGCTCTCTGTTTTTTTCCCAAACAGTGCTCATGTCATTATTCCAGGCCACTTCAGCTTCACATGGGTAATCCAATTTATTGTCTGTCCTTTCACTCCCTCGACTTGTTAGTTCAAACAAAATTTCCTCCTTCCTGAATTGTCTACCCATACCTATGTCCAAATTTAAATCTTGTCAATACTAATAACTTTACTACTCCAGTCAACTCCAAACACTTAAATCTCTTTGATCATCACTTATCTTCTTCCAGCTTCACATACTCAAATGCTCTACCATTAGGAAGACTCCAACCTCATTAAGACCTCCAATTACTTAGCTCTCTCACTTTTAAAAAATTTAATATCCATCACCCTCCTTGTCTTTGCTTTGTCCTAACCAAATTAGATTCCACCGCAACTATCTCGGAACAAATACCTTAAATCATTTGTTCCTCTTCTCTCCTTGTAGGCACTGGGAAAAACACCCTGAGACTGGGTAAGCTTTCCACTTATTCTTCTCCTGCACCCAAACAGTTAACTATTTCTAGAGAAAACCAATTAAATGCACTTTATATACTCTGCTCCTATCTGAAGCTAACTCCTTTATTTGTCTTCCACATTCCTCCCCTTTTGGCCTTCTCAAGATGGTACTCTGCTTTCTCTTAGGTGTCTTAAATTTCTCCCTCTCTACCGAATTATTCTTATGAGTATACAACACACACATCTCAAAACAAACAAACAAAACTCTCCCTTGATTCCCACAGCTCTCTCCATCTACTTCCTCATTTTCTCTACTCTTTCTGTTAATAACACTTTCAAAGTAGTGGTCGATAATTTTTGAACCAGCACTTTCACCTCCTATTCACTCTTTGGAGCCCTGGTAGCGGTAAAGAGCTCAGCTTCCAACCACAAGGCTGGCAGTTCGAATCCATCAGCTGCTCCTTGGAAGCCCTACAGGGCAATTCTACTCTGTTCTATAGGATTGCTAGGAGTCAGAACTGATTCAAAGGCAATGGGTTTGTATTCACTCTTTAATCATCTCCAGCCAGGCATCCATCCTCACCGCTCCTTAGCGATGTCACGAATGACCAATATCTTGCCAAAGCCAATGATTAGTCCTGTGACTTCCACTTACTAGACTTTTAACAGCATTTACCACTGTTGGCCAGTCCTTCCTTCTTAAAACCTTTTCTTTTTAAAGCTTATGTGATCCAGTTTTGCTTAGTTCCCCACTCCTTCACTGGCTGCTGCTTCTTATTCTTTTTTGATCGCTCCTCCTACTTTCCCAAACCTCTAAACTTTGGAATACTTCAGGTCTCCCTTCTGGGAACTCTTCTGAATCTCTTCTCTTTCTTGGAGCTTTATACATGGCTATATGCTGATGATGAGGCATTTGTGGTTCAGTGATAGAATTCTTGCCTTTCTTGTGGAAGGCCTGGGTTCAAATTCTGGCCAATACACCTGATATGCAGCCACCACCCATCAGTCAGTGCCAGTAGAGGCTTGTGTGTTGCTATGATGCTGAAGAGTTTTCAATGAAGCTTCTCGACTAAGACATTCTAGGGAAGAAAGACGTGGTGAATTACTTCCAAAAATCAGCCAATAGAAACTCTATGGATCACAAAAGTCTGATCCACAACTGATCATGGGGATGGTGTAGGACCAGACAGTGTTTTGTTCCTCTGTGCATGGGATTACCATGAGTTGGGCTACTACCACAACATCCTAACTGGTCTTCAGGCATTCATTCTTGCTTCTCTACCGTCTATTCTAAAAAAAAAAAAAAGACTCTTCTATTTGAAAACCTGCAGAGATTTCCTATTGGAACTAGAATAAAATCCCAAACCTGCTGTGGCCTACAAAGCCATACATGATGAGATCCTTCACTGTTTTACTAACTTTTCTCCTTCCACTCTCCCTATTATTCATCATGGCTTTTTAAAAGTAACCCCTCAAAACTATCATACTATCTTACAAATTTTGTATAGTTCTCAGAACCTAATATTATCATAATAAATGTTTATCTCCCACCAAAATGTAAGAACTCCACTCTATTCCGTTCACTGATGAAGAATACTTGGCAAATAACAGATGCTCAATAAATATATGTTTACTAACTGTGGAAGCTTTAATTCTTCAATCCCTCTGGCCATTTATCTAATAAGAACTTATTGACTACCTACTCGTCAGGCATGCAGTGCTAGGTTCTGGGGGGCACAATTCAAATGTCAGCCTCTTTATAAAGCGTTTTCCGAATCCCGTAGGAAGAATTAAACTTTCTTATCTGTTTCTATAATACCCTGTACATCCCACCACCCGCTGCCGTTGAGTCAATTTCAACTAATAGCGACCCTATAGGACAGAGTAGAACTGCCCCATAGAGTTTCCAAGGAGTGCCTGGCAGATTTGAACTGTCAACCTCTTGGTTAGCAGCTGTAGCACTACACTGTTTTACATCTCTATTAAAATACTTTTCATGTCATTATGTTTACATATGTGTGTCTCCTCACACAAGACTGTGAGTCCTCAAGAACAGGCAATCATGTTTATATTCCCAATAAATATTTGTGAAATTAAAAAATGAACAAATAAATAATTGTACTCCCTCTTCACCCTTTGCACTTCAAATTCTATCCATCATGCAAGTTCAAATTCAAGTTACTTCTTCTCCTGAAAGTTTTTTGATTGCCACCACCCAAAATCATCCCTCCAGTTTGATCTTTTCCATTTTTAATCATCATTATAAAATTAGTTGTACCCTAATTATTTCACATGTAACAGTTTTGCCTTTTCAACTAGATTTTAGGTCTTTAAGGGTGTGGTTTAAATCCAACTGTTTTTCACAACTAAGGAGCCCTGGTTGTGCAGTTAAGACAGGGAGCAAAAGCCCTAAAATTAGAGGGTGCCTGTTTGAAAAACAGCGAAGAGACTGGTGTGGTTAGAGGAGAAACAAGTAAAAGAGAAAAAGACTATACTATAAGGGAAGTAATAGGGCGTTGAGCATGGAACCTAGAGACTTAGAAAGACAAGGAACAGAAAAAAAAAAAAAAAAAAGACAAGGAACAGAGGGTCCCCCAAATCTGAAAACAAAGTAACAAGAAATAGGCCAGGGCACAGAAACAAAGCCATTCCCCAGAACAATGGGGCAGGGCATCTAAAAATAGCCTGCAAACTTCTTTAAAGTTGCCTTTCAGAAGCAGCTGGAGAAAACCAGGCCCAGGGACACGCGCAGAACATCCACCTGTGACCGCTGTGTGATCTTCCACCGGGGGCAGTGAGGGGCAACAGCCCCAGCTGGGGAATCGAACTCAGAGAGCGAGAGACACCCCATAATAAGTCCTGCTACGAATCCTAGAGGCCTCCAGGACAGGAGCCATCTTAGAAAGCTGCTCTGCTTGCACCTTAGTTAACATATCCCTGCCTGTGGCTATGAATAAACACGAATCTTTTCCCACCGAAGAACTTTTAAGGCCTATCTTTTGTCCTGTGAGATCAGGTTAAGCGTTGCTCTAGGCTCTCCTCATCTCAGCTTGCAACCCTCTTCAATAAAGCTTTGCTTGTGTGGAAAACTACATGCCTTACCTGCTTATTCTTGACCAGTGAGAGGCAAGAACCTTATTTCAGTAACACAGTGGTTAAGTGTTCGGCTGCTTACTAAAAGGTCAGTGGTTCAAATCCACTAGCCACGTCACAAAAGAAACATGTGGCAGTCTGCTTCTGTAATATCACAGCCTCGGAAACCCTATGGGGCAGTTCTACTCTGCCCTATAAGGTAGCTGTGAGCTGGAACTGACTCGACAGCGGTGGGCTGGGTTTGGTCCTCCACAAGTATCTATTGATCCAAGCACTGCACTAAGTGTTGAGGCAAAAGGCTATCACCTGCTAATGAGGATCTAGCCCCTTATAAAGTAATTTATCTACAGATATTCCTGGGAAGTAGAGGTGGGGGGAGGGTGGGGGGAGTCCATTCTGACATGTGCTTAGTCATCCTTCCATCCAGGTATCTGGGGCTTCTGGCACTTGCTTTTCCAATTCCTCTTTATGTATCATATTGTCTGTCGTACTCCACTGCCATTTTTGCTGGCACGACAACCAACTTACTTTGATGCTGAGAGCACCAAAACCTATATTTTTCTCTGTTAAAGTGAAGGGGAGCCTCTCTAATTTTTTTTTATACCACTTAGAGTGATGGTGAACTGTAGAGTCTTGCATCCCAACACCCAATAGAGGTTTTAAAGAAAACAGCGTTATCATATTCTGCAACAACCTAGCCGTAGGACAGGTCTGGGTGCCAGACACCCATTATTCTCAGCATTGCTGCTCCTCTCCAGTGACTAAGCTCTGGTTGAGGGTCAAAGTTGTGATTTGCTAAGACTGCTCTCTGTCCTTTTAGAATATTTTCTTTCCCTTAAGTTTCCTCACTTTCTCAGGAGAGAAGATTTCTGAAGCCCCTGCTCCTTTGCTGAAATGACAGATTCAAATTGAGATCTTCACTGCATGAATTAGACATGTTTCCTGCCCCTCTAATGCAGGGGACTGGTAAGCAATTACAATAATGTGGTAATACAATATGATCATTTCTATGGTGGAGATTTGTTCAAAGAGCCAGGGGAGCACAAAGGAAGGAAATGTTACTCTGCTTAGAAGTGTAAGGGACATTTTTAATGAGCAGCTGACCTTTCTTAGGCTCTTCAAGGATGAATAGAATTGTCTTCTGCTTGTTCTATATTCCTCACTGCACCGAGCCGAGTGCTGGTATGTGGTAGCTGCCTCCTCCATACTCACTGCTTGGTCACCTTAATAAAAATCCTTGTCCACTTTCGCATAGCAATACCCTGAGAAAGCAATGAATTCTTAGCATCCTTCCTTTTATCTAATGAACCATTTTATTCTATGAAAAAAATGGTAGGTATGTCAGTATATAATGGATGTCATTATAGTTCTAGTTAATGAAATATCATTGACAGGAAGGATGTGCATACAGCACACTTTAAAATGACCGATCCCTGCACAATGTAAATGTCCCAGATATGTTCCTGAGGCTTCTACTGTGATTTCTCAGTAAATATATGGGGCTATAAAAAAGCCAGGGACCATGTCTGTCTGGGATATTTTGAGCAAAAGGGTCTAATCTTTTTCTGGGTGGTTCTATCTGTTTAGGATCATCCAATACTGGGGTTTTAATGAATGTTTCTTTATGATGATGATGACATTGATGATGCTGATGGCAACGCCCTGGTTGGCACATATGGTTAAGTGCTCAACTACTAGCTGAAAGGCTGGTGATCTGAACCTATCCAGAAGTACCTCAGAAGACTGAGAGGCCACAGCTTTGAGAATCCTGTGGAGCAGTTCTACTCTGCACGCATGGGGTCACCATGAGTCAAAACTGTTTGATGGCAACTGACCACAACAACAAACACCACGTAAGAGACATCTCACAACACTTCACATGGGACCTTGATAAATGCTTCATGGTAAAGGTAAAAAGTATTTTCATACAAGCATTCTATTAATTTAATAGAGAGTTGTGCTATATTTAGGCATTTAAAGTCTATGTTAAACGTTAAGAGTGGTTGGGGGAATGCTGAATCAGATCCAAGATATATGTCTATGCAGTTTTTGTTACTTTTACACAGTAAAAAAAAAAAAAGCAAGAGAGAGAATTAACATATCACTCTTTCTTACAAAACAAACAAAAAATAGAAGAAGAGAAATTACAGAGAAAGAATAGGAAAATGAACCAATATTTATTATCTATATTGGTTTGTTTTTTGGTTATATGTATTAGGTATTTCTATATAAAATATTTTGTTTAGTCTTTTCAGTAATTTTGGGTTATGAGAAGATTCTAGACAAGTGGAAATTAGACTAAAAAAGCTAATTGGCCAAAGACACAAAGCAGGTAAAAGGCAGAGCTTAGCTTGCCAGTGAGTCCAGGTCAGTGTACTTCCAAAACCCTTTTACAGCATTATCCTAATATCATTGCACTGTAAATGACACTGCTGCACAGATCACTGCTTTGGCACATTCTCGCAACTCCCCTTTTGGCCATCTTTCTGTCCTTCCATGCTCTGGCCCTGCTTCTTGCTCAGGAGATGTTTATTTTGCAGGCCTCACAGTATAATGGCCTGAGCCAGGATAGGGATCAGATTCAGGTCACCTAGGCCTCCATCCAGGCTTTGCCACTGGAGTAGGAGCCTGAGCAAGTAAGTCACACCCACCTTTTCATCAGCAAAAATCTTGGACTTAGTTTCCAAGATTTCTTCCAGCTCTAACACTCTGCAATTAGAAAACACCTGGTTTCTTGCAGTTCTTCCTTGAGTAAATCACCCTAACACGAGGCCCATTTACATAATCGGTGAGGCGGCCGCTGCTCCCGAGTTAATGGGTTGCTTGATGACCCGTGTACCTTACAACCAGCGACAAGCCCAGAGACTACGGCTTCCAGCTTCCGACAACTGCCACAGGGGCACTGTAAAGGAAAACAACGTTCGGCAGAAACGCCTGAGTCATGCTCCAGGCCTCCGGAATCAGAGATGCCCTAGGAGACAAAGCCGCCTACAGATTCTGACAGCCCAGGGACGCCAACTTCTCCTGTGGTTTGATCCCAAAATAAATCAGATCCTGTTTCTCCTATTCATAGAAAGTCAGCCAGGGAACAGTTTTTTTTTTTTTTTTTCTGAAGAGGAGGGGGGGACCCACTAGCAGCACAAATGGGAGAGAAAGTTTGTCACTTACAGAACCACAGAATGCTGGGATTGAAAGAGATTTTAGACTGACTTGCTCATGGAAACACAGGAAAGCTGAGGACCACAGTGCAGTGAGTTACTTAAAAAAAAAAAAAAAAAACCGCCTCAAAAAAACTGTTTCTTTGAGCTATCTCACCATCCTGCCCACCAGTCCTAAACCAAAAACCAAACCAAATCCAGTGCCGTTGAGTCGATTCCGACTCATAGCTACCCTATAGCCCTAAGCAACCACTAATCTACTGTCTATAGATTTTCCTGTTCTAGACTTTCATAGGAATGGAAAATCATATAATCAAGGTCATATAGCCTAGGCTAAAACCTAGTATAATGTCTTTTGAAAAGCACTGTCTTTGTTGTTATCTGCTGTCAAGTTGGCCCTGACTCTTGGCAATGCCTCGCACAATGGAACTAAACACTGCCTGGTCCTGTGGATTGCAGACCAGACCGTGGTGATCCATAAGGTTTTCACTGGCTGATTTTTGAAAGTAGATCCCCAGGTCTTTTTTCCTAGGACTCCTTAGTTGGAAATTCCACTGAAATCTGTTCAGCATCATAGTAACACACAAGCCTTCACTGACAGAGGGGTGGTAGCTTGATGTGAGGTGCACTGACTGGGAATCGAACCCCGGCCTCCTGCATGAAAAGTGAGAATTCTGCCACTGAACCACCAATACTGAAAAACACTAGTAAACATTGTTTACTAACTCTGGCTGTTCCTTCACCCACGCTCCAGCTTTGCCACTCCCACCTCGGCCACCTGACTACCACAGAAAAGTTACACATAGTGAGAAGGCCCTGGTGGGAAGAGAAAGGTCAGAGATAACTAAGACTTTGGGCTTTTTTTTTTTTTTTTTTTCCTTAGAAGCTAGAGTTTTAATGGTTCTTCTATGTAAAGCACATTCTAATCTTAATGTTTAATGAAAAGAAAAATAGAACATGAACAGCCATGTTGTTCTTTTTATATAGTCCAAGGGAGAAAAAAAATCTTTGGTGTCTTCTCTAAATTTTCCTTTAATCAATTTGCAAGCCAAAATAGATGCTCAAACTCTAAGGCAGAGTGTTTTTAAGTCATTCCCTCCCCTTTTTTCTTCCTATTTTAGGAACAAGACAGTATTAGTTATATGAAGAATGTCCAGCTGTAATGTAATTGCTGTCTCAGAATATGGGCTACCTGACTATTAATGTGTAATTACGCTTTTTTCAGAAACACATTCAGCCTTTTCATCTTGAATATTCACCCAAATTCCAGTAAATGGATATTGGCTTTAAGATTCTTTTAACGAGGCAGCAGGAATTATTAAAGGACATCATAAAGGAACTGATATAAATGCACAGTCATTGCCCAAAGGAGCAATGGAAGAATTTTATGTTCTGTTTTTCTCATTCACTATGTGGTTTTGATTAAAAAGACAGGGGAGGAAAATAACCAGTTGGAGCCTGTTACACAATAGCTCAGTCTTTGTATGGAATGGTATATGGAAATCAACTGCAAGAAATGGTCTGGTGTTACATGGTAAGTGGGCTCCTTGCATCAATGGCATGAAGTGCCTTTTCATTTTCATGTTGCCCTTAAAAACCTTTAATTAGACAAGATCTTCTATAAGTGCTTGAAAGGTAACCAAGAAGTAGTTTACCTTTGCCTGTTCTGTACCTTCTCTTCTTCCTTATTGAAGCAGCATTTGTCTACCCTTCCTCTCCAGCCTTCGGTTCATGTGACTGGGTCTGAGAACAGTAAAGTTGGACTCAGCACCTAAGCTGTTGCTGTGGTTGTAAGGTGCTGTCGAGTTAATTCTGACTCATAGCGACAGAGTAGAACCCAAATGTCTGTCAACTGATGAATACGTGCTACAACATGGATGAACCTTGGAATCACTAGGCTAAGAGAAACAAACTAGTCACAAGAGTCCCTATATTATATGGCTCCATTCATATGAAAGTCCAGAATAGAGAAATTCATAGAGACCAAAAGTAGATTAGTGGTTGCTTGGGGTTGACCCCAGTGCCGTTGAGTCAATTCTGACTCATAGTGATCCTATAGGACATAGTAGAACTGCCCCATAGAGTTTCCAAGGAGCATATGGCAGATTCGAACTGCTGACCTTTTGGTTAGCAGCCGTAGCACTTAACCACTACACCACCAGGGTTTCTGCTTAGGGTTGGGGGGGTGGATAGATAAAGGGCATAGGGTTATTTTTCTGCAGTGATGAAAACGTTCTAAAATTGACTGGGCTGATGGTTGCACACATCTTTGAATACAGTAAAAACCATGGAATTGTACGTTTTAAATAGGTGAATTATATAGTATGTGAATTATATCTGAATAAAGCTTCTTAAAAAAAATACACCCTGTCTTAGTCATCTAGTGCCGCTATAACAGAAATACCACAAGCAGATGCCTTTAACAAAGAGAAGTTTATTCTCTTACAGTCTAGAGGCTATGAGAGTCCAAATTCAGGGTGCCAGCATCAGGGGAAGGCTTTCTCTCTCTGTTGGCTCTGGAGGATGGTCCTTGTCATCAATCTTCCCCTGGACTGAGCTTCTATCTAAGTTTACTAGTACTGCTGTTGTATTAGCCAAAAGCATATTTACTTCCTTGTTGCTAATTTTGACCTTACTCCTTAATGAAATTCTGCTTATTTTCTTTTGTTCTAAGCTATTTCTTGAGTGTAGGTAAACTAGTAGCCTTACAAGTATATGATACCAACTCTAGAAACGTCCTTGCCTTACATTCTTACTCCTCAACAGACCCCGGCCTCATGGTGCTTACATTTGTGGGAGAAAGACAGTAAACAAGTAAATAGGTAGTATGCTAGGCTGTGGTAAGTATTGAGGAGAAAAAGTAGTGCAAGGGGGATGATGAGCATGGAAGGTGAGGGCTATTTTTTTAAAGGGTGGTCAGTGAGAAAATTACTGATAAGGTGATGTTTGAGCACAGACCTGATTGATGGCAGTGAAGGAGCCAGTCGTGTGGGTATCGAAGAGAAGATAATTCCAGGCAGGAGGAACAGCAGATGCAAAGGTCTTGAAGTGGAAGTGAGTGGGCATGCTTGAGGAGCAACAAGCTGGCCAATGTGGTTGGAGTGGAGAGAGCAACGGGGTGGAAAGTGAGATACCAGGTCACAGGTAGCTACAGGAACCAGGGCATGTGGAGCTTGATGGCTTGGTCTTCAGCTTGGTCTTCAACTCTCTGGACCACTTGTCCTGATAGTTTGTGTTGAATATAATAATAATAATTACCGATTATTGAGCACTTACAATTTAATAAAACCACTATGTGCTTATTTTAATGTTGGCACATGTTTTCACATTTTATCTTATTTTACAGAAGAGGAAACTCAGGCCCAGAGTGATACAGTGACTTGTCCTTTATCACATGCTTTTAAGTGATAAATCCCAGATTGGAAATCATGGATGTTTGGCCTTCAAAGTCCATGATCTCAACTCCATGCTATATGCCATTGATGGTTATTGTTTTTTGGATGATTTATAGTTTAAGGGCTTTCCCACCATCTGTAAGACTTCACATCATAGTTTTACAATATCAAAATTCCACAAATGTAGATTTATGCAGTTATAGATCTGGAATGGATCTTAGAGATAATCCTCTTGCAGACAAAGAAATTGATGCCTAGAGAGAAGAAGTCACAGGAATTTCCATTTGTTTGCTTTTTCATGTTACCTGCCCTTGAACTCTCTACCAGGCTACACCCTTGACTTTTCTCTTTTTTAGGCCCTTTTAAGAAAATAATTTAAAAAGCAAAGATTTTACTTTGACGACCAAATGAATGCACCATATGAATGCAAAAGCTGGATAATAAAAAAAGGAAGACAGAAAAATTGAAGCCTTCAAACTGTGATATTGGCGAAGAATATTGAATATACTGTCGACTGTCAGAAGAATGAACAGGTTAGTCTTAGAAGAAATACAACCAGAATGCTCTTAGCGAGAACGGCAAGACTTCATTCAGTTCACTTGCTTTGGACAGGTCATCAGGAAAGACAATTGCTAGGAAAGGAATCATGTTAGGTAGAGTGTCAGCAAAAGCAAGGGAAACCCTCAATGGGACAGATTGACACAGTAGCGACAACAATAGACTCGAACATACCAAGGATCACAAAGATAGTGTAGGACTGGGCAATATTTTGTTCTGTTATACATAAAGTCAAGGAGCCCTGGTGGCACACTGGTTAAGCACTCGGCTGTTACCCGAAAGGTCAGCAATTCAAACCTACCAGTGGCTTTATAAGAGAAAAGCCCTGGCGATCTGCTCCTGAAAAGATTTGTTGTTGTTACGTGCTGTTGAGTCGATTCTAACTCATAGTGACCCTGTATGACAGAGTAGAACTGCCCCATAGGGTTTCCTAGGCTGTTGTCTTTATGGGAGCAGATATTCAGGTCTTCCTATAGAGCAGTTGGTGAATTCGAACCACCAACCTTTTGGTTAGTAGCCAGGGCTTAACCATTGCACCACCAGTGCTCCTTCCCATAAAGATTACAGCCTAGGAAACCCCATGGGGCAGTTCTGCTTTGTTGTACGGGGTCACTATGAGTTGGAATTGACTCAGTGGTGCCTAACAACACAACAACAACGTACATACGGTCACTATGGGTCAAAGCTGACTTGATAGCTACTAGCAACAATAAGAAGAGTCTAATTTTTTTTTTTTTTATCAATGGTATAGATG
This sequence comes from Elephas maximus indicus, assembly GCF_024166365.1. Lineage (NCBI taxonomy): Eukaryota > Metazoa > Chordata > Mammalia > Proboscidea > Elephantidae > Elephas > Elephas maximus. Next base: position 48,773,856 of record NC_064840.1, read on the forward strand.
TATCTTCAGGAAGCATTATATCCTGGCCTTTGTTTTAGGACAAGACCCTTCTTCCTTCTTCGCCATTCTTTTCTAGAGTTCCCTGAAATCTATGGAAAATACAAATCTTATTGGTCTAGCTCCAACTACAGTGGACCTCGGGTGATCATCAGGAGTCCCCAAACTACTCCTCTACTGCTCTAGGAAAATAAAAAAAATCGCTTAGTTCATTTGAAGGACTGACTTTTCCAGCCATATGGTACTAGGTATACTTTACTCTTGATGTAGTAATTAGACTTTTGGAAAGCACATAAAATTTTCTTTTCCAACAGAGAGTGTCTGGTGATTTTCTGTTTTCCCTTATTAGAATCTCCAAACAGAATTGTTGATCGTCCCTCACTGCAGTACACACATCCCTGCTGTGTCCTTCCCATGGATTGCATTCAGTGGCTCAGAGTAGGTGGTTTACAGTTCAGGATTGAGGAAGGCATTGAATGGTAGTACTACAGTGTGTGGTAAATAAAATGTGTGAACAAGTTATCCAGCTTCTTCAGTTCCCAGGAAGACGTTGACTGATTTCACGCTCCTCCCATGCGCATCTCCCATGATTAGTTAACGAAGGTAGTTTCCACCAAAGGAAAGGGAAGTGATTCAATCACAAGAGCTTATAATATTTTTCCTCCTTTACATCTCCCAGGGATAGCCCTGGTAGCTCTGAATTTGAATCAAAATACTTGACTCTTGTTGAGTAAGCAGGGAGTCCCTGGGTGGTGCAAACAGTTAAGCGCTCGGCTGCTATCGGAAGGTTGCTGTGGGAACCCACCCAAAAGAACCCACCTCAGAAGAAAGGCCTGGTGATTTGCGTCCGAACGCTCACAGCCACGAAAACCCTATGGAGCAGTTCTACTCTGCGGCAAATGGGGCTGCTACAAGCCTCGACTGACTCAACGGCAACTGGCATAGACTAAGCTATGAACTGGGTATGGAGTTTTAAACATTTTAAATGAGGTACGTTACACTAAAACAATATTGGCCTTGGAATAAAAAACTATGGGTTCCAGCTGATTTCTGAGACTCAGGGAAAAGGCGTGTGCAAGAGCAAGCTTTGAGGTTGGCGTGGTATGAGGAAGAATGGAGGAATCTTGCTTCAAACCGTTGTGTAACTGCTGAAATGTCACCATTTTGTTTTATCGCCTGTTTAAAAATGCACATACTCCTACTAAGGGGAAGTCTTAATATCAATTACTTATATCTTAGTGTGAAGAAGAGATATGAGAGTAAGAGGCTCTTTTCAGTTGAAACATAGCCAAGTTGGGCTGCTGATAAGCCCATGCTCTCTTTTTTGTACCTGCTCCTGCATTTATTATTTATTGGTGGTAAGAGGGGATAGTAAGGGAAGACTGAAGGGTTGAAGATAAATATTTCTGATGTCACAACTTTATCGTGGTCTGATCTGCAAAGTGAGAGGTAGGTTCATAGACTGGATATTCTCTCAACTGCCAATTGCCTCTAAAGCTTGTGAGGAGAGGGAATGTTGGGAGAAAGGTCCAAGGAATTGTTTGACTGGTTAACAAATATGTATTAAACATCTATACTGTACATAGAACTCTACTACATAGTGTTGATGGTGTTAAAAATGTCTAGTATGTGGTTTCTGCCCATAAAGCTCTTATACTTTAGTTGGGGAGATAACATTTCTGTAGAATCTCTGTTTCAGGAAGACTTCATAATCCTGGAGTGGTTCTTAGCTGCCTGAAAATACATAAATGCTTGGAAAGCATAGGAATGGTCTCCATGATATCTCAAAGTCCTTTCCAAACTCAAGAAATCTAATACCTGTTCTGTATTATCATCGGCATATTCACTTATGTGAACTACTGGCCTCAGGTGATGAACAGCACCTGTAGGGATGACTTTACCCTGAGACTTAGGCCCACTAGCTGGGTCATTTGACTCCAGGGGACTATAAATGTTTTTCCATACTTTGTTGTTATTTCCCCCTGAGTCAGCTCCATCTCATGGCAATCCAATGTATAACAGAATGAAACATCGCCTGGTCCTACATGATGTTCAAGATCATTGGCATGTCTGAGTCCCTCGTTGCTACTATAGTGTCAACCTACCTCATTGAGGGTTTCCCTCACTTTCTCTGACCCTCTACTTTACCAGACATTCCTTTGCTGGCCCCACTACAAAACCTAAAATGGCCATATAGCCATTTTCCTTCCTCGGGACATGAAAGCTTAAAGATTAAAAAGCTAATATGCTATTTGTAGAGTCTGAGGACTCTCTGCCCTTCTCAGAGTTCAGGTACTGACCAAAAGGAAAGAGACTTCAGTCCCCATCTCCACTGATAGAATGTGACCTACACTCAGGTAGGAAAGTTTAGAGATAGGAGCAAACTTTTGACAAGAGTGTCCAAAGCCCCAACTAACTCATCGCTACCCCTCATGTATCAGAGTAGAACTCCGCTCCATAAGGTTTTCTATGGCTAATTTTTCATAAGTAGATCCCCAGGTCTTTCTCCCAAGGTGCTTCTGGGTGCATTTCAACTTCCAACCTTTTGGCTGGCCAAGAAAGTTAACCATTTCACCACAGTGGGATTTCACAATGGAAAGAAATTGGCTGGACAAAGAAAACTGAGGACAAGTTTTGCTGCTTCACAACTGGCCTCAAGTTCAGGTCAATTTCCCTTTAGGCAGGTTGTCTATTCCTTGTTCCTTTGGTGTCATTTTTTCCCCCCAGTAACAAACTTTAATTTTAACAGATACATAATTTAGCAATTAAGAATAATGTATACCCCTTCCCCAAGGGAGCATTAATCAAATACTCCAGACAGGCTCCCTACATCTTTTTGTTAATGACATAGAGCTCCTTATGTACAATCCATTTTAGATATTGCAAGTCCTGCTATACAGCCGTAGGCAGTAAATAGCCTCCATTTAGCACCAAATACAGTTTGAGTTCTCCTTCTCTCATTTAAAAGTAAAAGAAAAACAGAAAGAAAGTTAAAAGTAGCAGGAACAGGCTGTACTGCCTTTGCTTGCTGTCAAATTACTCTTTTTTGTCCTAGGATTAAACAGTAACTGGCAACAAAGAAAACCCCAGGAGCACAATGTTCTTGTACTTGCATCAAGGTGGAAGATTAAACTCCTAAACCATTCAGGATGTCTGTGCTTTGTCCCCCAAACAAGAGGCTCTCACTGCTGTCCCTACTGTTTGATAGTGAAATATAGTTCTGCAGTGTTAGGGAGAATTTATGAGTAGCTCAAGGCTTCCTGTATAAAGTTAGTTCTCTCAGAAAGAGATGAAGGATAGGAGGAAAAACCCAGCTCTGAAAAGCGAAATAGACCTGCTTTGTTTGATTTTATTTAAGAAATTTAGATACCATGCAAAGTCTAGCTTGTGTAAAGTTGACCTCTTAACTAGAACAAACAGCACTTTTATAAAATTTCTAATGAGGCAAAATTTTCATAGAATCACAATTTAGCCTTTCTCTCTGGAGTGATACAGTCACTGAAATTTGGGCATCTTGGTTCATTCATGAATGTAACCGGAAGATTCAAAAAATTTTTTCCACAGTATTAATTACTCCAGCATCATTTTTCACTATAAAAATCACTTCTAATCAATCAGTTCCCAACTCGATATGTTAATTTTGGTAAAAGAATTTGCAAATGAGTTTTTCTATGCTTTGATCGAAATTTAAAGAAAAAAGCTTTAAGGTTGCAGATGACAGATAATATCCTTGAAGACTGGAAAGTAGATACAGTATCCCATGATGCCCCAGGAACAGGAAAGGGGTCATTTGAATGGAAGATGGGGCTGCTTTGGCAAGGGGAGAAAAGGGGGCAATATTAAATAAGTGTCTTAGAAAACCCAAAAGTTATGGACTACTGCAATCCTCCATGAGGTGTCCCTGAGTGAAGTAGTCCAAAACCAACCCAAACACAGTGCCGTCCAGTTGATTCCAACCCATAGCAACCCTATAGGACAGAGTAGAACAGCCCCATAGAGTTTCCAAGGAGCGCCTGGCAGATTCGAACTGCCAGCCTTTTGGTTAGCAGCTGTAGCACTTAACCACTACGCCACCAGGGTTTCCAGTGGAAGTAGTACAGGGCGAAAACTCCTTTATTTCCATAAAACCCAAGCTCATTGCCATTAAGCCAGTTCTGACTCATAGCGACCCTACAGGACAGAGTAGAACTACCTCCGTAGCATTTCCAAGGCTTTAATCTTTAATCTTTTTAAAAGCAGATCGCCAGGTCTTTTCTCCCTCGGAGCAACTGGTGGGTTCAAACCGCTGACCTTTCGATTAGCAGCTGAGCGCTTAACCACTGCACCACCAAGGCTTTTATTTTCATACATGGGTTAACTGTCATTCATATACACCAGGAAACTACCATAAATTGGGAGAGGTGATTCCCTGTTGAAGATCCCAGGTATGCTGAGTCCAGATCTTATGGGCACGGTTCGCTCATAAGACACAGCGATTTAGCCAGAGTGCTAGAAGTGTCAAAAGGCATTCCTGTCCCCAGGGTCTTCCCCACTTGCCAACCATGACACTCTCACTATGATGTTGAAGTTACATACATTTGAAATACCTACAGGTAATTAAAAATAATCAATAATGTCTCTATAACACCAACAATAAAGCTGTTGATAGTTCTCTAACCCCTGTGGCACTGGTTCTTAATCTTTTGTGTTGTTAAGGACACTTGGGAGAATTTTGTGCTATCTATGGTCCTCCTTCCAGAAAAATGCACAAATACATGAAAGTTTATAGGTTCAAATAGTTCACAAAATCCTGAAGCCCATCCATGAAACCGAACCATCTTTTGCCCTTCAACTCTGAATGTCCTTCTCTCCGTTTACTTTCCACTCATGCTCAAGCCTCACCTCCTCCGTGTAGTCTTCCAAAAATTTCTCTCATCTGAACGTCTATAGCCCTTACCATCTGTTCTGCTTATTTGTACTGCCTGCCTGAATGATTATATACTCCTTGAAAGTAGGTCTATTGTGTTCTTTAATTTTGTATCCCAAAAGCACAAAGAGGGACTCTGTTATGTGTTATGAAAAACATACCTCACTCCAATATCCATTTCTTTTTTTTATTTTTTTATTTTTTTTATTTTTAATAACTTTTATTAAGCTTCAAGTGAACATTTACAAAACCAATCAGTCTGTCACATATAAGTTTACATACATCTCACTCCCTACTCCCACTTGCTCTCCCCCTCTTGAGTCAGCCCTTTCAGTCTCTCCTTTCTTGACAATTTTGCCTGCTTCCCTCTCTATCTATCCTCCCATCCCCCCTCCAGACAAGAGTTGCCAACACAATCTCAAGTGTCCACCTGATATAATGAGCTCACTCTTCATCAGCGTCTCTCTCCCACCCGCTGACCAGTCCCTTTCATTTCTGATGAGTTGTCTTCGGGGATGGTTCCTGTCCTGTGTCAACAGAAGGTCTGGGGAGCATGGCCGCCGGGATTCCTCCAGTCTCAGTCAGACCATTAAGTTTGGTCTTTTTATGAGAATTTGGGGTCTGTATCCCACTGATCTCCTGCTCCCTCAGGGGTCCTCTGCTGTGCTCCCTGTCAGGGCAGTCATCGATTGTGGCCGGGCACCAACTAGTTCTTCTGGTCTCAGGATGATGTAGGTCTCTGGTTCATGTGGCCCTTTCTGTCTCTTGGGCTCTTAGTTGTCGTGTGGCCTTGGTGTTCTTCATTTTCCTTTGCTCCGGGTGGGTTGAGACCAATTGCTGCATCTTAGATGGCCGCTTGTTAGCATTTAAGACCCCAGACGCCACATTTCAAAGTGGGATGCAGAATGATTTCATAGTAGAATTATTTTGCCAATTGACTTAGAAGTCCCCGCAAACCATGTTCCCCAGACCCCCGCGCTTGCTCCGCTGACCTTTGAAGCATTCATTTTATCCCGGAAACTTCTTTGCTTTTGGTCCAGTCCAATTGAGCTGACCTTCCATGTATTGAGTGTTGTCTTTCCCTTCACCTAAAGCAGTTCTTATCTACTGATTAATCAATAAAAAACCCTCTCCCACCCTCCCTCCCTTCCCCCCTCGTAACCACAAAAGTATGTGTTCTTCTCAGGTTTACTATTTCTCAAGATCTTATAATAGTGGTCTTATACAATATTTGTCCTTTTGCCTCTGACTAATTTCGCTCAGCATAATGCCTTCCAGGTTCCTCCATGTTATGAAATGTTTCAGAGATTCGTCACTGTTCCTTATCGATGCGTAGTATTCCATTGTGTGAATATACCACAATTTATTTACCCATTCATCTGTTGATGGACACCTTGGTTGCTTCCAACTTTTTGCTATTGTAAACAGAGCTGCAATAAACATGGGTGTGCATATATCTGTTTGTATGAAGGCTCTTGTATCTCTAGGGTATATTCCTAGGAGTGGGATTTCTGGGTTGTATGGTAGTTCTATTTCTAACTGTTTAAGATAACGCCAGATAGATTTCCAAAGTGGTTGTACCATTTGACATTCCCACCAGCAGTGTATCAGAGTTCCAATCTCTCTGCAGCCTCTCCAACATTTATTATTTTGTGTTTTTTGGATTAATGCCAGCCTTGCTGGTGTGAGATGGAATCTCATCATAGTTTTAATTTGCATTTCTCTAATGGCTAATGATCGAGAGCATTTTCTCATGTATCTGTTGGCTGCCTGAATATCTTCTTTAGTGAAATGTGTGTTCATATCCTTTGCCCACTTCTTGATTGGGTTGTTTGTCTTTTTCTGGTTGGGTTTTGACAGAATCATGTAGATTTTAGAGATCAGGCGCTGGTCGGAGATGTCATAGCTGAAAATTCTTTCCCAATCTGTCGGTGGTCTTTTTACTCTTTTGGAGAAGTCTTTAGATGAGCATAGGTGTTTGATTTTTAGGAGCTCCCAGTTATCGGGTTTCTCTTCATCATTTTTGGTAATGTTTTGTATTCTGTTTATACCTTGTATTAGGGCTCCTAGGGTTGTCCCAATTTTTTCTTCCATGATCTTTATCGTTTTAGTCTTTATGTTTAGGTCTTTGATCCACTTGGAGTTAGTTTTTGTGCATGGTGTGAGGTATGGGTCCTGTTTCATTTTTTTGCAAATGGATATCCAGTTATGCCAGCACCATTTGTTAAAAAGGCTATCTTTTCCCCAGTTAATTGACACTGGTCCTTTGTCAAATATCAGCTGCTCATACGTGGATGGATCTATGTCTGGGTTCTCAATTCTGTTCCATTGGTCTATGTGTCTGTTGTACCAATACCAGGCTGTTTTGACTACTGTGGCTGTATAATAGGTTCTGAAGTCAGGTAAGGTGAGGCCTCCCACTTTCTTCTTCTTTTTCAGTAGTGCTTTGCTTATCCGGGGCTTCTTTCCCTTCCATATGAAATTGGTGATTTGTTTCTCTATCCCCTTAAAATATGACATTGGAATTTGGATCGGAAGTGCGTTAAATGTATAGATGGCTTTTGGTAGAATAGACATTTTTATTATGTTAAGTCTTCCTATCCATGAGCAAGGTATGTTTTTCCACTTAAGTATGTCCTTTTGAATTTCTTGTAGTAGAGCTTTGTAGTTTTCTTTGTATAGGTCTTTTACATCCTTGGTAAGATTTATTCCTAAGTATCTTATCTTCTTGGGGGCTACTGTGAATGGTATTGATTTGGTTATTTCCTCTTCGGTGTTCTTTTTGTTGATGTAGAGGAATCCAAGTGATTTTTGTATGTTTATTTTATAACCTGAGACTCTGCCAAACTCTTCTATTAGTTTCAGTAGTTTTCTGGAGGATTCCTTAGGGTTTTCTGTGTATATGATCATGTCATCTGCAAATAGTGATAACTTTACTTCTTCTTTGCCAATCCGGATACCTTTTATTTCTTTGTCTAGCCTAATTGCCCTGGCTAAGACTTCCAACACGATGTTGAATAAGAGCGGTGATAAAGGGCATCCTTGTCTGGTTCCCGTTCTCAAGGGAAATGCTTTCAGGTTCTCTCCATTTAGAGTGATGTTGGCTGTTGGCTTTGCATAGATGCCCTTTATTATGTTGAGGAATTTTTCTTCAATTCCTATTTTGGTAAGAGTTTTTATCATGAATGGGTGTTGGACTTTGTCAAATGCCTTTTCTGCATCAATTGATAAGATCATGGGGTTTTTGTCTTTTGTTTTATTTATGTGATGGATTACATTAATGGTTTTTCTGATATTAAACCAGCCTTTTTGCATACCTGGTATAAATCCCACTTGATCAGGGTGAATTATTTTTTTGATGTGTTGTTGGATTCTATTGGCTAGAATTTTGTTGAGGATTTTTGCATCAATGTTCATGAGGGATATAGGTCTATAATTTTCTTTTTTTGTAATGTCTTTACCTGGTTTTGGTATCAGGGAGATGGTGGCTTCATAGAATGAGTTGGGTAGTATTCCGTCATTTTCTATGCTTTGGAATACTTTTAGTAGTAGTGGTGTTAACTCTTCTCTGAAAGTTTGGTAGAACTCTGCAGTGAAGCTGTCCGGGCCAGGGCTTTTTTTTGTTGGGAGTTTTTTGATTACCGTTTCAATCTCTTTTTTTGTTATGGGTCTATTTAGTTGTTCTACTTCTGAATGTGTTAGTTTAGGTAGGTAGTGTTTTTCCAGGAATTCATCCATTTCTTCTAGGTTTTCAAATTTGTTAGAGTACAATTTTTCATAATAATCTGAAATGATTCTTTTAATTTCATTTGGCTCTGTTGTGATGTGGTCCTTCTCATTTCTTATTCGGGTTATTTGTTTCCTTTCCTGTATTTCTTTAGTCAGTCTAGCCAATGGTTTATCAATTTTGTTAATTTTTTCAAAGAACCAGCTTTTGGCTTTGTTAATTCTTTCAATTGTTTTTCTGTTCTCTAATTCATTTAGTTCAGCTCTAATTTTTATTATTTGTTTTCTTCTGGTGCCTGATGGATTCTTTTGTTGCTCAGTTTCTATTTGTTCAAGTTGTAGGGACAGTTCTCTGATTTTGGCTCTTTCTTCTTTTTGTATGTGTGCATTTATTGATATAAATTGGCCTCTGAGCACTGCTTTTGCTGTGTCCCAAAGGTTTTGGTAGGAAGTATTTTCATTCTCGTTGCTTTCTATGAATTTCCTTATTCCCTCCTTGATGTCTTCTATAACCCAGTCTTTTTTCAGGAGGGTATTGTTCATTTTCCAAGTATTTGATTTCTTTTCCCTAGTTTTTCTGTTATTGATCTCTAGTTTTATTGCCTTGTGGTCTGAGAAGATGCTTTGTAATATTTCGATGTTTTGGACTCTGCAAAGGTTTGTTTTATGACCTAATATGTGGTCTAGTCTAGAGAATGTTCCATGTGCGCTAGAAAAAAAAGTATATTTTGCAGCAGTTGGGTGGAGAGTTCTGTATAAGTCAATGAGGTCAAGTTGGTTGATTGTTGTAATTAGATCTTCCGTGTCTCTATTGAGCTTCTTACTGGATGTCCTGTCCTTCTGCGAAAGTGGTGTGTTGAAGTCTCCTACTATAATTGTGGAGGTATCTATCTCGCTTTTCAATTCTGTTAAAATTTGATTTATGTATCTTGCAGCCCTGTCATTGGGTGCATAAATATGTAATATGGTTATGTCTTCCTGATCAATTGTCCCTTTTATCATTATATAGTGTCCTTCTTTATCCTTTGTGGTGGATTTAAGTCTAAAGTCTATTTTGTCAGAAATTAATATTGCTTCTTCTTTTTTGCTTATTGTTTGCTTGATATACTTTTTTCCATGCTTTGAGTTTTAGTTTGTTTGTGTCTCTAAGTCTAAGGTGTGTCTCTTGTAGGCAGCATATAGATGGATCGTGTTTCTTTATCCAGTCTGTGACTCTCTGACTCTTTATTGGTGCATTTAGTCCATTTACATTCAGGGTAATTATAGATAAATAAGTTTTTAGTGCTGTCATTTTGATGCCTTTTTATGTGTGTTGTTGACAATTTCATTTTTCCACATACTTTTTTGTGCTGAGGCGTTTTTCTTAGTAAATTGTGAGATCCTCATTTTCATAGTGCTTGACTTTATGTTAGTTGAGTCGTTACGTTTTTCTTGGTTTTTATCTTGAGTTATAGAGTTGTTATACCTTTTTGTGGTTACCTTATTATTTACCCCTATTTTTCTAAGTAAAAACCTAACTTGTATTGTTCTGTATCTCCTTGTATCACTCTCCATATGGCAGTTCAATGCCTCCTGTATTTAGTCCCTCTTTTTGATTATTGTGATCTTTTACCTATTGACTTCCATGATTCCCTGTTATGTGTATTTTTTTTTTTTAATTAATCTTAATTTGTTTGTTTTTGTGATTTCCCTATTTGAGTTGATATCAGGACGTTCTGTTTTGTGACCTTGTGTTGTGCTGATATCTGATATTATTGGTTCTCTGACCAAACAATATCCTTTAGTATTTCTTGTAGCTTTGGTTTGGTTTTTGCAAATTCTCTAAACTTGTGTTTGTCTGTAAATATCTTAATTTCGCCTTCATATTTCAGAGAGAGTTTTGCTGGATATATGATCCTTGGCTGGCAGTTTTTCTCCTTCAGTGTTCTGTATATGTCGTCCCATTCCCTTCTTGCCTGCATGGTTTCTGCTGAGTAGTCAGAACATATTCTTATTGATTCTCCCTTGAAGGAAACTTTTCTTTTCTCCCTGGCTGCTTTTAAAATTTTCTGTTTATCTTTGGTTTTGGCAAGTTTGATGATAATATGTCTTGGTGTTTTTCTTTTTGGATCAATCTTAAATGGGGTTCGATGAGCATCTTGGATAGCTATCCTTTCGTCTTTCATGATGTCAGGGAAGTTTTCTGTCAGGAGTTCTTCAACTATTTTCTCTGTGTTTTCTGTCCCCCCTCCCTGTTCTGGGACTCCAATCACCCACAGGTTATCCTTCTTGATAGAGTCCCACATAATTCTTGGGGTTTCTTCATTTTTTTAAATTCTTTTATCTGATTTTTTTTCAGCTATGTTGGTGTTGATTCCCTGGTCCTCCAGATGTCCCAGTCTGCATTCTAATTGCTCGAGTCTGCTCCTCTGACTTCCTAGTGCGTTGTCTAATTCTGTTATTTTATTGTTAATCTTTTGGATTTCTACATGTTGTCTCTCTATGGATTCTTGCAACTTATTAATTTTTCCAGTATGTTCTTGAATAATCTTTTTGAGTTCTTCAACAGTTTTATCAGTGTGTTCCTTGGCTTTTTCTGCAGTTATCCTAATTTCATTTGTGATATCATTAAGCATTCTGTAAATTAGTTTTTTATATTCTGTATCTGATAATTCCAAGATTGTATCTTCATTTGGGAAAGATTTTGATTCTTTGTTTGGGGGGTTGGAGAAGCTGTCATGGTCTGCTTCTTTAAGTGGTTTGATATGGATTGTTGTCTCCGAGCCATCAGTGGGAAACTAGTTTTTCCAGAAAATCCGCTAAAAAAAAAAATGCAGTCAGATCCCTATCAGAGTTCTCCCTCTGGCTCAGGCTATTCAGATGTTAATGAAGCCGCCTGGGGAGGGTGGGGGAGGGAACAGAGAGATAGGAGAGTAGCACCTCAGAATATAGCCAGAGTTGCTTGTCTTGCTTGGAATGACTATTATATCTGAGATTCCCGCGGGCGCCTCGCCTATGTGTGCTGGCTGTGTGGAGATTGCCCCCGGGGGGTCTGGCCCGCTGGAGTCACGGTCAGATCCTCCACTTCCAGCCCCACGCCCAGCGTCAAGGCTCCCCTACTGGGACGGTGCACTCTCGACTCCAAAATCAGTCGCTGCCTCCCGGGGACTTCTCGTCCCTCCAGCCGCGTGGCCGTGCCGCCCCCGAGAACCAGTTGGGCCTCCTCCCGGGGTTAGTTCAGATGGGTGGAGCAGGTCCCCGTGCTTGTGCCGTGACCGAGTGTCCTGGCTGGGATGCTGTTCTCCGCGCTCCAATACCAGTCGCTGCCTCCCAGGGACTTCTCCTACCGGCTGAGTCCCACGCCGCCCGCGCGACCCGGCTGGTCCCCTTCCCGGGGTTAGGTCAGGGGGGTGGAGCAACTGTCCGTGTTTATGCCATACCTGCGTCCAGTCGAAATCCCTGCGGGACGGTTCCCCGGCTCGGACGCTGCTCTTTCTGCTCCAAGACCAGTCACTGCCTCCCGGGGACTTCTCCTACTGGCTGCGTCCCACGCCGCCCGCGGAACCGGCTGGTCCCCGTCCCGGGGTTAGTTCAGGGGGGTGGGGCAGCTCTCTGTGCTTGTGCCTTACCTGACTGGTACGCTGGCTCCAGGCTCTGGAAACAATCGCTGCTTCCCCGTATTAGTTCGTTCTCCGTCTCTAAATCTGTGTTTGTTGTTCAGGGTTCGTAGATTGTTATGTATGTGATCGATTCACTTGTTTTTCCGTGTCTTTGTTGTAAGAGGGATCCGAGGTAGCGTCTGCCTAGTCCGCCATCTTGGCTCCGCCCCCTCCATTTCTGATAAATGAAATCTTTCCCTTTGATATTGGAAAACAGCAATTGATGCATCTTTCTTCCGTCTGGACAGAGATCTCCAAAACAAGGGGACTATGAAGAGTATTGGAGGCTATATACCAGATGGAAGCCCAAACTTTCCAACCAAATAACCAGTAAAAGTTACATTAATGGAAAACCTGCGTTGCTAACTGAAGTGCTATCCTTAAGAGCTCAAATCATGACTCAAACAGCTGGTATTAAAAATAATCAGAGATTCAGTCAAGAAAACTTCCCAGTTTAAGCCTTTAAGAGACTCTTCAAATTGTGGCAATTTCAAAGTGGCCCCTTTTCTCTTTCTCTTCACACAGGCCCCAGCGGATTTAACCTGATTTTCTTTCGTAGTTAGAGCTGCTATCACACGTTTTTCAGGGTTCATTTCCTCTCACCCTTTCCAAGAATAGATCTAATACCCCTCAAGTTATTCACCTCCTTATCATCTATCGGCAATAGTGTTTTATTGCTGATATTGAGTGATAATGTGGGGGTAAGAATAACCAGAAATAATAATACAAATAATTTTCAGAAATCTAAACCTTAATTTTCATTTACTGTTTTTAATCCTAGGATGGTTTTATAATTTAGTGGTTATGAGTTTTGGTATTAGGCTGACATGAGTTTTAATATTACCAGCTGCATCACCGTGAGGAAGTTATTTAACCTCTCAAAACCTGTTTCCTTATATGTAAAATGGGGATTATTATACCAACTTCACAGATTTGTTGTGAGAAGTAAAATAATATCATGTATATAAAGTATTCATTAAAATGAAACCATGTTTACACAATGCCTGGCAATAGCAAGATGAGTATTCCATCATAAATCCTGAATCCTTTGCTAGATGATATCTAGATTATGCTAGAAGTCATCAGTTTGTGCTAAAGGCTAGGCAAAGCTGCTTAGTCTTAAGAAGATCTGAAGCAGACTTAGATTGGGACCAGAAGACTCAAAGAATATCCTGCCAGGAACTGCTTCCAAATTTCTCAACTATGGGCTGTGTCTATAAAGGATAGTAATTTCTACCACAGAGCACTGATGTGTAAATTATAGCAGATTTTAGGTAGAATGTGTATAGCCTGCTACGTAGCATGCAGTAGCTCAAGAAAAGCTAGTTTCCAATCAGCCATGTTCTAAAGAAGGCAATCACCTTGAAGAAAGCCTCTGTAATGATGTCTGGACTTGGGCTCTCTTTTATATTTACCCATTTATTTACCATTTCCAGGCTTTTCATTCCTTTCTATAGGTCTTCTGTCTGGTATCATTTCCCCTTGGCCCTTGGTTCTTCACCATTGTTTATAGTGCAAGTCTGCTGGTAACAAACTCAGATTTCATTTATCATAACATATCTTTATTTCATTCCCTTGGCTCAAGATAATTTTATTGGGTATAAAATTATGATGTAACTTTTTTTTTCTTCTTTCAGCATTTAAAATAAGTCTTTTCTTTCCCATAAGAAATCAATGGTTATTCTTATCCTTGTTCAGTGTATCTAATTTGTCTTTTTCTCTGGTTTCTTTGAGTCTTTCTCTTTGATTTTTAGTGGTTTGACTATGGCTTGCTTAGGTGAGGTTTTCTTATTTTGTGTTTGGGTTATGTCAAGTTTCTTAGATCTGTAAATCAATATTTTTCATCAATTTTGGGAAGTTTTGTCATTATCTCTTCAAAATTTTTTTTTTCGGTTCCAGTCTCATTTTCTTCTCTGTCTGAAGCTCCAACTACATGTATATCAGATTGTTTGATATTACACCACATGTCCTTAAGCTTCTGTTCATTTTTTGTCAATCTTTTTTCCTTTTTTTCCTTCAGATTGGATAATTCCTGTTAATCTTCTTAATCCTGTGATTCTTTTTTTACTGACATTTCCAACAATTAAGCCCATCAGTGAATTTTTTTCATTTCCATTATTGTACTTTCAGTTTTAGAATTTTGATCTAGTTCATTTTTATAATTTTTATTTCTCTGCTGAGATTCCCTACCTCTTTATTCATTAAGACCATGTTTTTTCTTTCATTTTTTGAACATATTTTCATTCAATTCTTTGAGCATGTTCAGGAACAGATTACCCAATAAGCAAGGTAACCACATGCTTAGGACATCGACAGAACAGAGGTATCAGTTGTCCAAAGCAAAGACCCACAGATGCCAAGCAGGCATGCCAAATGTGCCATGCACATTTATAGCTGCATTTAAAAAAACTACATCATGGATAGCTATGACACACACACACACACACACACACATATCTCACATAGCCTGTTCCAGTGCACGAGTGAGCATAGGAGGGAGCATCACAGATTATCAAAGCCTAGAGCCCTTACATGCCTTTATCCAGCCCTGAGCATATTTATCACAGCTGACTGAAAACTTGGTAAACTGAGTCCAACATTCGAACCACCTGTGGTTGGTTTCAACTGCTTGCTTTTTTTCCTGACTATGGCTCACATTTTCCTGCTTGTTTGTCTAGTGATTTTTGATTGAATACAAGATATTTTGAATAATGTGTTGTATAAAATCCACTGCTGTCAAGTTGCTTCCAACTTATAGAGACCCTATAGGACAGAGTATAACTGCCCCATAGGGTTTCCAAGGAGCGGCTGGTGGATTCAAACTGCTGACCTTTTGGTTAGCAGCCCGAGCTCTTAACCACTGTGCCACCAGGGCTCTACTGCTATTACCTTTCTCTGAAGAGTGTTAATTCTTGTTTTAGCAGGCAGTCTGATGACCAGCTGATAACCTCGAATTTATGTAGACTTACATTTATACTTTGTTAATAGAATCTGTGAAAAGACCAAGGTATTTCCCAAGTCTTACAACTCAGTGTGGCTCAGTCTCCAAATTCTAACTCCCTTGTGATTTTGTCAGGGCTTAGTTTTTGGCATTATAAGTGAAGGTCTTATTCTAGAGCAGGTGTCAACTTGCAAGCCAAATTGTCCTGCCTCTTTTGTTTTTCAAAATAAGTTTTGTTGGAACACAGCCGTGCCCATTCATTTATGTATGTCTTTGGCTGCTTTTGTGCTACCATGGAAGAACTGAATAGTTGCAATAGAAATCATATGGCCTGCAAAGCCAAAAATATTTACCTATCACCTTTTACAGAAAAAGTTTGTTAACGCGTTCCGAAGTGTAGTCCTTACTCTTAAGGCAAGTCCTTTCTCCTGCTTTAACTGGATTCTAGAGGTGTTAATAAAGTATTGTTGAGACCTCTCCATTCTTCAAAGCCTTTGGGCACTGCCCTTTCTTTAGCATTGCTAGTATCTGTTTGTTTTCGACTCCATAGTAGCAGTTATCTGGTAAGTCCCAGGCGGTCTGCTCCTTCATATTTACCCCCAGGCCTCAGTCATGGTCTTGAAAGGGACCCCCATGTAGACGTGGGTAGCCCTCTCTGCGTAACCCCCTTCCTTGCTGATGCCCTACCCCGCATATTCCAGCTGTCCTTTGCTGTCTCTTCAGCTCAATTCCCAAGCACAGCTTTGATTGCAGCTCTCTGCTGTGGTTAGAAAATTGTCTCCTGGCAGAGAGCTGGACGATTGTGAGGGTCACCTTGTAAGCTCGTCTCTCTCTGAGATAGCAATCTTGGGCTGCCTATTGTTCTCTGCCTGCAAACACTTGCCTCTAATATTTTTGCTGAGTTTTTAGTTGTTTACAGCAGAAGGACTAGTTCAGAATGTTACTCCATTACAGCCGGAAGTGTAAATCCCTATAGTTCTCTTTAAAGCCTCATCGCCCTCTTAGCAGATGAAATCTTTCAGAATCTTTGGCTCAGTTTCTCATTTCTCCTCCAACTCCCAGCTCAATGTGTCTTATCTTCTTCAAAGAGGCCAGATTCTTAGTAATTTTCTATTTTCTCTCCCAGGGACATCTGTAGTTCACAGCCCATTTGCAAAAATGAATGTCCTAACACCCCCTGAGTGCAATGACTGCTACAGCCCTTCCAGACTCTGGTTACCAGCTCCACCCACTGCCTTTTGTTCTCCAGGATGACTCAATCCACACCTCTCATGGCTGTGAGCTTTTAGAATTGCACTTCACAACAGAGAATTGTGCTAATATTAATATCAGCATACACTTCCAGCCATGAAAGAAGAATAATTGGGTGCAGACTCACATACAAAATAATCAATTGATAACCCAGTCATTCTCATCTTGACAAATGAAAAAAAAAGTAAACCTCTGTTGGCAGAGAGGCAATGATGTGTCAGTCACCCCGCTAAGCACTTTTACATATTTAACGCCATTTAATTCTCACCGCACCCTTGAGGGGTTGGTATTATTACCCCCATTTTGAATAGATGAAGTACTCGAGGCTTTGAGAGGTTAAATGATTTGTCCAGCTCACATGGCTAGTCAGTGGTGAAGTCTAGGAGCCAGGTAGCTCTGAAATCTTTTCCAGACACCAAAGAGGGCAGAACTGCCCCTCCCTGTTGTCATTTGCCCACTTTATAGGGCTATATGTTTTGTGACTTCGTTACGCTTTAAAGTCTGTCCTTGATTTAAACTAATTTTACTTGCATAAAAATGTTGAGGATGGGAAAAAGAGTATACTGTATAATTTCCCCTTCGCTGAAAGCAGCTTGTCTGCAACCAAGAGGAAAAGCCAAGAATGGAAATGGTACAAGTGTTGTCAGTATTAAAAAAACCCCAGGGCCGTAGAGTCGATTCCGACTCATAGCGACCCTGTAGGACAGAGTAGAACTGCCTCATAGAGTTTTCAAGGAGCGTCTGGCAGATTCGAACTGCCGACCCTTTGGTTAGCAGCTATAGCACTTTACTATGCCACCAGCCACCAAGGTTTCCATTGTCAGTATAGGCAAATTTTCACTCACTCTTCTTTAACCTTAACAGTATTTATTAAAAACGAACACTGCTTAAACACCTTTTGTCTGCTCTTCTGCTAACCTTTATGTACACATCTAATTAATCCCCTCAGCAAATTTATGGGTGTGTACTATTGTTATGCCCCATTTTACAGAACATAACAATACAGCTTGGGGAGGTTATGCAGTTTCTAGCATATGGTAAGCAGCAGAATCAGGGGTCTGACCCAGACTGTAAGATTGCAGTCTGTGTTTTCAACCACAATGCTATATTCATTTACAACCGTCTAGCCTAAAAAAAATCTGATTCCACAATCCTGGAATTCCCAGAAATATAAATAATTCCATCAGTCTTCACTTCCTTAACCTCCATACCCATAACTTTTCCAAGGCAGTGGAAAAAGCTTGAGTTCAACTCCATACTTTGTCACTCTCCGTAAAACCTTAAAAATCATTCTTATTTTGCAGGGCTACGAGGGTTAAATGTGTGTGAGCACAGGGAAGGTGGTCAAGTGCTCATTTCTTGTGTGATTACAGTAATAAGTGCCCTGAAGATACAAATGTGGCCCTTAATTTAATTTTATCTGACCCTGGCTCGCAAATAAAACCTTTATATATTATGGAATAAGGCCATCTACTCTCCCTAGAACAAAGAAAAGATGGCGACAGCTAATAGACTAGCCTTTTACCTCCACAATTCCAAAGTAAATACAGTGAAATCTGAGAGCTGGAACTCAACAGGACTGCCTTGTTTTTTTAGGTCTTGCAAGTTTTCCACCTTTGACAGGGTGCAGTCACCACTTTTCTATTGCTCTCTCTGAGTTTTCCTTCTGACAGGTTTTTAGCTTACTCAGGTTCCGGCTGTGTAATGCATCCTTTCTGGGTGTGTGTGTGTGTGTGTCCTTTCTGGGTGTGTGTGTGTGTGTGTGTGTGTGTAAAGACCCATGGAAAAAGTCTGAAGCACACTGTGCAAGTTTGGTAAGAAAAACAAACTGTGTCCTAGAACAGAAAAATGAGCTTTAAAAAGCTAGAAAGTGAATCTTATTTCAAACGGCTGCGAGGACAAATGAGTCCTGTTCAACAGTGAGAAGTTCTCTCCCTTCACCTTTTTCCTGGGGGCGGGCGGGGAACTGGGCGCCTAGACTTGGGGGCTAATGAGATCGAAGTAAAAAAGTGGAGAAAGGGGCCGGGGACGCTGGAACCGCGTCTTTGGCGGCTCGGCGAACTGCATTCCTCCCCCGCATGCCCACTGCGGCTGACTCCACCGCGGCCCAGCCCACGCTCGGTGCTTCCCGCAGCGCTGTTTGGTTTGAAAAGATCGGGCTAACCTCGAAGAGATGGGCAGTTTAGGATATAGCGAGAATGACAAGCTTCGCCAGTAGATTCCCCAAGAGAGAGCCTTCACTCATTCCCGTTCAGAAAGGACAGTTACCCTGGTCCTCAGGCCAGGCGCCAGGACGGCGGGCGTCTTGAGTAACAAGGGACTATAATGTCTGCAATACAAGATCCTTTAGGATAGGCTCCTTCCTCCCCCCCCCTCCCCCCACCCTCAGCAGCAAAGGGCAGTAATATAGCCAGCACCCCCGGCTCTGCCTTGGGAAGCTGTCAACCGGAGGGTAGAAACGCCACGCAGTTCCTTAAAAGTCAAGGCACTAATGGGGAAGAGATTTAAGGAGTGACCTGTGTGTGCGTAGGGGCGAGGGAGGACAGCGAGGGCCGAGGAGTGCTGGGTGCACACTAGCGGAATTCCAGGCTGGCTCCTGCAGTGTTTTTGCACAAACAGCACACAGGGTGCTGGTGCCTGCGGCAGTAACCTAGGGCCTGAACCCGCGTGGTCTAGGGGTGGAAGGAGGGAGGAGAGGCTGGCTCCAAGAAGAGAAAAGGGAGAGAAACTGGGAGCCAGAAGTAGCCGAGAAAGGGTAAAATCGCAGAAATATTTTTTTAAAAAACGATAGAGAATATGCTTCTGGCAAGTCACGGAATAGTCACATGGGGAAGAAGGACAGAAGCCCAGGAAGTATCTAAATGTTAAAATACAAAAGCTAGAGCAGCCAGGTTAGTAGTGCAAGGTGCACCTGAGGCCTCAGGCAAGCCCTCTTCCTCTCCATCTCTATTTCCTCAACAGGACAACAGAGGGATTGGTCCCCAGCAGGAAGCCACAGCCCCTTTTTGAATCAAGAACGCCGTTAGAAACCTGTGAAAGTTGCGTGTCCCCCCCCCTCCCAAAATGCGTCTCTGCACAAATACACAAATGGGGTGCAGTGTCAGGTAGTGCGTGTCAGCCCCCAGACCCGCACTGCTGCAAAGGCGCGGCCCTGGCGCCGCGCTGGGGCTCCTTCCATTTCCCGCGGGAAGAGGAGCCCGCGCCGGGGAGAGGGCGCTGCGCCGGGGCAAACGCGCCAATCGCGTAGCGGGTGGGGCTGCAGCCGGGGGAGGAATGACTCAGCGTCCTCCTGCGGCAGGAGGCGGAGGGGGCAGATCTTCCCTCGCCCTGCAGTGCGATCGCTAGAGCGGCCAGAACCCAGAGCCCGAGCTCCCCACCGTTGGGCCTTTTGGGATGTCGCCCCAGACCCAAGGGACGTCCCAATCTCTCTCTGGCCTGGCAAGCTGCCGGCTCTGGATGCAGCTTCCCGGGTCATAGAAGCCGCATTTCTGGGTCTGTGAAGGTGCCGAGCACCTCCTTGCTGGTCAGCCCCACCTCCGGGTTGCTAGGGGGCAGAAAGTACAGTTGCCCCTCCTGTCCGCGGAATTGCCCTTCACCCCTCCGCAGCGCTCGCTGGCTGTGTCGCCCACCTGCCTGGTCTCAGCTCTTTCTCTCCCTAAGTTGCCGCAGTATTGAACCTCCGCCCGAGGACGCTGCACCTGCAGCTTTTCCGCAGCCCGAGCTGGCGGAGAAGATAGGGAGGCCGATTTGGATAGTGATGGGTAGGGTAAAACAAAGACTTCCTGCCAGTGTTTCTCATTCAACTGTGCGATTATAATGACCCCCAACTCTCAGAGCACAAACTGAAGGCGACGCCCTAGGGGCCCAGTCCCTGCTCTGGCACTTGCTTCCCGGCATCCCGCGCGCTTTCACCAATCTCCCCAGCAGAGGCGCTGTGGCGCAGGCAGAGTACTGCACCCAGGAGGGGACTTGGCAGAGAGAGCGGCGGTACAGCCTTCCAAACAAAGGAGGTGTTTGGCGTTTTAGAAAGGCTGTTGTGCAAAGAACAGAAGACTCTTTGCATAGTTGCCCCGGCTCAGGGAATAAGGCGTCTGAAAAGCTTTTCCAGAAAAAGAACCTAGAGACATCATTTAGTTAACTGTCTCACTTTGTCTATTTGATTGTCAAGATGAAGGTCTAATTATCAGTCAGCCCAGTTAATAGAAAATATTATATATAAATAAGGGCCACTTTCTTCCCTGTAAATTAGTCCAGTTTCTACCTCAATCTGTTCAAGCATTTATCTCCTGACCTTGGTGCAGCCAAGAATTTACAGGAAATGTCTATTAGGTCCTTTCCTCTCAAGATGCACTTTCCCTCTAATTCCTCTGACCCTGTTCTTCATTCCTCCTTTGGATGAGGGCCCTGGCCTCATGACTCTCCAGTGATATGTCTTCTAATGCTTTGTATTGCCTCTCCCATCCTATGCCCAGCCGAGAAAGTGATTCATCCATCTGTCCATCCTTTCACTTATTCTTCTTTCGTACATCAGTCATTCCCTTTTGCAACCTATACCTCCAAAAAAAACCCCTTTAAATATAGAAGCTCGGATCTTTCATACCGTGCCACTAACTCAGACATTCTGTGATTCTATGATGCTTTTCATTCCTTTCTGCCTTGAATTGGTTAATGGCAACCTCTTCTTTCTTTCCCGTGTCCCTACGAAAAGGTTGTGTAATGACATGGCAGGACTATAAACTAAATGGATGCCAGTGACAAAGCAGAATCACAGTGCTTAGGAGACTCTTAATGAGACATAACTTCGGCCTCTGGCGAGACTGGCCGATGAGATAATGTCTTTGGCGTAGAAGATGAACTCGGGCTGTAACCTGTTAATGGCCAGACCAACCTCAGATGTCGTCATGGACTACTGTTGGCACAAGCTGGAAGCACATTGGTGCCTGCTTTCTTCTGCTTCTGTTCTGATCCAAAGATGTGCAGTTTGAGGACAGCACAGTCAAGTTGGAAATGTGACCCATCAGAGAGTCCAGGAGCCTTTGTCACAGGCAGGCATATAAGCCACTTGCCAATGCTACGTGAAACAAGACAGAGGCACTGCAGTAAGGACTCCCTGGTTCTAATACCCCTTCCCTTTTCCTGAAATATGCCTGAACTCCCTGCCTTTAAATAGCCAGTCCAAATGTCTCCTTTCCCTAATAGGATACTGAAACCCAGGGAAGTTAAGTGACTTACTCAACTTTAGAATCCTGGGCTCCAAATCTCTTTGCTGTGTCTTTTCTACCTTTCAATACTTCCTCCTCCAATTATGGCCCAGGCTATTCTTTTATTATACACACACACACACAAACACACACTTTTGGGAGGAGGATTGTGCAGTAATGCATTAATACCTCAATGTCAATTATTTTATTATTAGAGGTTAGTAAGTTAATCATCTTGAAGGAAGGGAAGAGCCCATGGAGAAATGGGTGGTGAGAAAAGTGCTGCAGTGGAGTCTCTTGGGAACCTGGTTGGCACAAGGTGGCAGGTGGGTCTAGAGGGTAGGCCAAGAGGCAGGAAAGCCAGAGGATATGGGAAAGAGCGTTCGGCCTAACGTGCAGTCTGGGTGGACAGCAGGCACGGAGCAGTCCTCAGCTGCTTTACACACGCTGAGATTATTTATTGTTCAGGATCCTTCAGCCGCTTAGTCTCCCTTCTCACCAGTGCAGAGTGGAAACGAGGAGAGGGAGATCGTTATGCAGCAGGGAGCAGCGCACTTAGGAAAACACCCACTGCTCTCAATTTTAACTGCCTGAGTGCCTGACGTTTTAATCCATCTAAAAGCTTTCTTCATAAATGAGCTGGCTAAAGGCAGTCACTTGTCAGGTTTATGGAGGTGAGCTAAGCTAAGAAGCATTGCCAGAATAAATACAACAGCAGCTAGGAGACTCAGAAGATGGGAGCTATGCAGGGTAGCTGCTGTGGACTGTGGCGTTAGGGTTTCCAGATTTTAATGGTGACTTTTTCCTTAGCAATTTACCTCGTCCTCAGTGTAGTCTTACACTGTTTTAATGAGTCGGAGCTTTATGAGCAATGATGCTATGCTTCTTTCCGCCAAGGGGCTTTATGAAATCAAAGAAGAGCTAAGAGGTGGATGCACATAATTAAGAAATATGGAGGTCCTGACCACAGCTTAGATTTTTTTTTTTAAATAATAAGCATAATGACAGCATGCCAATAATTCATACATATTTATCTCATAGTCATCACTCATCTAGTCCTCTTGGGTCTTGTAATGTCACCCCTCTGGCTAAGGGAATACATTTGCCCATGAAAGATGTCTTAAATTTTGCCGTAATTTTATTCTTATAATGCATAGATTGTATTATAGAGGAGGGAAAACATATAAACCTTCGAATTTAATGTATAATACAGTGAGCCATTAGGGTTGGTCAGATTTGCTTTTGGCTAGAGATGCAGTTAAATATAAAGGCCACTTCAGGATTTTTGTGTTCTCAGCCATAGAGTGAAGGTCTCAATATACTCAATCATGAATGTTCCCAGAAAGAATATTAAGGAATGAAAATTATGCAGCACCAGGGGCAGCACAAAAAAAAGGGAGTGCTTGAATAATAAACTCTTTTGTAATATATACTTCGATCTTAATAAAAATGCCACTTTTCAGAAACAAGAATGAAGGATGGAAGGTTTTAATTAAGTAGGTTAATTAAGGAGTTTGGATATCCTAACTATTGATTAAGAAGAAAAATTAAAACCGTTCAATTAATGTAGAAAGAGGTTTTCTTTTTCCTGTAAATTCTTACACAACAAATTGCCCATTTGGTTCTAGTAGATTCTAAAGAATGATATATTTTATTCAGGACAGTTCAAAGCAAGCTTTTAAAGTCCTAAAAATTAGAGTCCCTGTCTCTACTCAGCCCTTCTGTCCCTCGATCCCTCACACTCTCTTCCTCTCACCCAGTCAAACCCTGTCTCAGAAAAATCCAACATTACTAACTTATACCCTAATAGGAGTATATATTAAAATATAAACTCAACCAGGGCAGTGACATCTTAAGACTTATATCTGAGTTTGGAATGAAAAGGTTTGGATCCAGAGTATAAGAAATTCTGAATCATAAGAGGAAACTGAGAAGTTGAGCTGCAGAAATTTCTTCCAGAACACCTTGGAAGTGATCTTCCTGAGAAGCAGCTCATGCAGTGGGGGCAAGGTATTGAGATATGGTCTTGTCTGATGACAAGTTATTATGGTTCATTTTTCCTCCAGGCTGCACAGCTGAATTTGTGCAGCTGTTAAGAGCATGGATGCTGGTGTCAGACCTGAATTATAGAGTCCATACTCTATCAAGTACTAGTTGCTTGAATTTGGCTTTCTTATCTGTAATATAGTGTTGACAGTACTGACCTTGTACAGGTAAGTGGGAGGATACAAAGAGAACCTGATTGCTTGGCACAGTGTCTAGCACATACTTGGCCCTCAGTCTTAACCATTATTACTTTTCTGTGTCAAGTGAACACAACTTAGGAGTTAGGAGACCAGACTTCCTGTCTATATCTCAACTATTGATTTTGTGTAGTTTTATTTCCCTAAGAATCTTCTTCTTCAAAATTTTCAAATTATTTGGCAAACTTATCATTTCAGTCTCCCCAGTTTTTGAGCCAGTCCTTGGCAGTAAATTACACTCTAGGGAACCAAAAACCAAACCTGTTGCTGTGGAGTTGATTCCAACTCATAGTGACCCTAAAGGACAGAGTAGAACTGCCCTGTAGGGTTTCCAAAGAGTGGTTGGTGGATTCAAACTGCCAACCTTTTGGTTAGCAGCCAAATGCTTAACCACTGCACCAGCAGGGCTCCCCCTCTAGGGAAGGGCCTTAAAATTCACTAAAGAACAAAAGTCCTTAAGTCTTGCTTGTGACTTTGAATTGATGTAAAGTTTCATTGTGCCATTACTTTTATTCGCCTGCCTTTAAATTCAAATTCAACAAACCTTGGGTGCATATTTATGGAGGCCTTGCCTCTAGGAACATTATCTTGTTTAGCCAGTAATATAAAGTAGCAATAATTGTCCGTATATAAATGAGGAAACCAGAGCTGAAAGAGGTGAGGTCATGACAGAAAATTGAGGCATAATTCTCTTGACACAAGTCTGGGAATTTTTTTTTTTTTTTAAGTGTTCTCTTGGAATACCAGTTCAAAGTTGGAAATAATTGTGTTTTCCTTAATCTCATAATTCTCAAAAGCATAAAAATGATCTTTTCTTCTGCCATGTCTTCAACCAAGCATAAGAGAGAATAAATGGCTGAATACTGCATCACAGTAAATTGGCCCCACATGGTTTGATAGAATCAATATGCCTGCTGACTGGATGCAACTACCAGTAGGGTGGAATCTGGGCATGTGCATGTGAGAGAATACATAAGATGACCTCTCAATGACCTGACTAAGCCACAGGCCTAAGGGAAAGGAAGACATTTATAGAGCCTTGCTTCAGGGTGGGGAACTGAATCTTAGCTCACTAGAAAACAAAAACTTCTAGATGTTAGAGAGCAAAGCAAGAATAAATATAAAAGAACACATTGGATTCCAGCAGTGTGTATGTGTGCGTGTTTCTTAATAAGTAACAGCAGAGATGTATCTTACATGAAGCAAGACTTTCTGCATATAAAATGGAATAAATTGCGAAGGGGAAATATCTACAAATTTAAGTGTTAGTTATTTTTCATAAATATAACAGGAACTTTTGGTAAAAATTGATGACATACACTATTAATCCAAAAGAGAAAAGAAAGGACAATAATACAGTTTCCAGAAAAAAAAGTGCAATGGTCAACAACAAAAACAGGTCAGTAGTCAGACAACTGGGAGTTAAAGCAGCAACATTATATATTTTTGCCTATCAAATAACAAAGATTTAAATAATGATATGTCCAATATTAGAGAGGATTTGAGGTACTGGGTGTTTTCATAATTTGCTGAAGGGGCTGTGAGTTTCAAAATTATTCATATACGTTGAATAAAATAAGGTCTAGGGCTGTATCTTAAGGAAATAGTACAATATGGGATGAAAATTTATATACAGGGACATTTATTGTTGTATTATTTATATTAATGAGACACCTAGAATCCATTTGCATGTTCAATCAGGTGAGATAAATTAAATACCTTATGATTCATACGTAAGCAGAATATTAAGCAGCCTTTAAAATGAACTGTGGAGTATTTGTTGTTGTTAGGTGCCATCAACTTGGTTCCAACTCATAGTGACCCTACGTACAACAGAACGAAATACTGGCCGGTCCTGCTCAATCCTCATGATTGTTGTTATGCTTGAACCCATTGGTCCAGTCACTGTGTCAATCCATCTCATTGAGGGTCTTCTGCTTTTTCGCTGACCCTCTACTTTCCCAAGCATGAGGTCGTTCTCCAGGGACTGATCCCTCCTGATAACATCTCCAAAGTTTGTGAGATGAAGTCTCGCCATCATTGCTTCTAAGGAGCATTCTGGCTGTACTTCTTCCAAGACAGATTTGTTTGTTCTTTTGGCAGTCCATGGCATATTCAATATTCTTTGCCAACACCATAATTCAAAGGCATCAATTCTTCTTCGGTCTTCCTTATTCATAGTCCGGCTTTTGTATGCACATGAAGTGATTGAAAACACCATGACTTGGGTTCAGTGCACCTTAGTCTTTAAAATTACTTCTTTGCTTTTTAACACTTTAAAGAGATCTTTTGCAGCATATTTGCCTGCTGCAATGTATCTTTTGATTTCTTGACTGCTGCTCCCAGGGGTGTTAATTGTGGATCCAAGTAAAATGAAATCCTTGATAATTTCAATCTTTTCTCGGTTTATCATGATTTGCTTATTGGTCCAGTTGTGAGAATTTTTGTTTTCTGTATATTGAGGTATAATCCATACTGAAGGCTGTGGTCTTTGGTCTTCATTGGTAAGTGCTTGAAGTCCTCTTCATTTTCAGCAAGCAAGGTTGTGTCATCTGCATATCGAAGGTCATTAATACATCTTCCTCCAATCCTGATACCCCATTCTTCGTCATATAGTCCAGCTTCTTGGATTATTTGCTCAGCATACAGTTTGAATTTGTATGGTGAAAGGATACAACCCTTATGCACACCTTTCCTGACTTTAAACCACGCAGTATCCCCTTGTTGTGTTTGAACGACTGCCTCTTGATCTATGTTCAGGTTCCTCATGAGCATAATTAAGTGTTCTGGAATTCCCATTCTTCACAATGTTATCCATAATTTGTTATGATGCACACAGTTGAATGCCTTTGCATAGTCAATAAAACACCAGTGAACATCTTTCTGGTATTCTCTGCTTTCAGCCAGGATCCATCTGACATCAGCAGTGATAGCCCTTATTCTAGATTCTCTTCTGAACCCAGCTTGAATTTCCGGCAGATCCCTGTTTTTGCATGATCTTCAGCAAAATTTTACTTGTGTGTGATATTAATGATATTGTTTGATAATTTCTGCATTCTGTTGGAGCACCTTTCTTTGGGATAGGCATAAATATGTATCTCTTCCAGTCAGTTGGCCAGGTAGCTAGCTGTCTTCCAAATTTCTTGGCGCTTTCAGCGCTACATATGTTTGTTGAAGCATATCAGCTGGTATTCTGTCAATACCTGGAGCTTTGTTTTTTGCCAGTGTCTTCAGTGCACCTTGGACTTCTTGGACTACATGACGACCAATTTTTTTTGGTACAGTGACTCTGTGTATTCCTTCCATCTTCTTTTGATACTTCCTGCATTGTTCAGTATTTTGCCATAGAATTGTTCACTACTGCAACTTGAGGCTTGAATTTTTTCTTCAGTTCTTTCAGCTTAAGAAATGCCGAGCATGTTCTTCCATTTTGGTTTTCTAATTCCAGGTCTTTGGACATGTCATTATAATACTTTGTCTTCTCTAGCCGCCCTTTGAAATCTTCTGTTCAGCTGTCTCACGTCATCATTTCTTCCGTTTGCTTTAGCTACTTGACATTCAAGAGCAAGTTTCAGAGTCTCTTATGACAACCCTTTTGGTCTTTTCTTTCTTTCCTGTCTTTTTAATGACCTCTTTCTTTCTTCACGTATGATGTCCTTCCACAACTTGTTTGGTCTTTGGTCATTAGTGTTCAGTGTGTCAAGTCTGTTCTTGTGGTGGTCTCTAAATTCAGGTGGGATAACTCAAGGTCATACTTTGGCTCCTGTAGACTTGTTCTAGTTTTCTTCAGCTTCAGCTTAAGCTTGCATATGAGCAATTGATGGTCTATTCTGCAGTTGGCCTCTGGCCTTGTTCTGACTGATGATATTGAGCTGTTCCATCATCTCTTTCCACAGATGTAGTCAATTTGATTCCTGAGTATTCCAACCGGCAAGGTCCATGTGTATAGGTGCCATTTATGTGGGTTAAAAAAGGTATCTGCAATGAAGAAATCATTGGTCTTGCAAAATTCAATCATTTGACTTCCGGCATCATTTCTGTCACCGAAGCCATATTTTCCGACTACTGATCCTTCTCCTTTGTTTCCAACTTTTGCATTCCAATCACCAGTAATTATCAGTGCATCCTGATTGCATGTTTCATCAATTTCAGACTGCAGAAGTTGGGAAAAATTTTCATTTTCTTCATCTTTGGCCTTAGTGGCTGGTGCATACATTGGAATAGTTAATGACTTGAAAATATGTTTTTTATGTACTATTAAATTAAGAAGCAGGATATAAAATCATATAGAGCATGATCCTAGTGAAAATTTTATATAAACATATGTTTTATGCATCGAAAAGTCTGCAAGAGAATATAAAAAACAAAACAAACCAAAACGTTAGCTCTCGTGGAGTCAGTTCTGAGTCATGACAACCACATGGGCATCAGAGCAGAGCTGTGCTGCATAGCATTCTCAGTGGCTTATTTTCTGGAAGTACATTGCCAGGCTTTTCTTTTGAGGGGCTTCTGGGTGGACTCAAACCTCCAACCTTTCCGTTAGCAGTCCAGGGATTCTGGGAGGGAACATACCCAGATATTAATGATGATTTTCTTTAGGCAGTAAGATTTTTTACTTTTCTACTTCTTTGAATTTTTTATGCTAGTCAGGTATTACTCTTAAGCATTCCTCTTATGTTCCCCCTCCCCACCTGGCATATAATTTTAAGAGTCTAGAGGAGTCATCATGACCATTCATTTAATTTTGGGGGGGGTTTTCATGTGCCTTTAGTGGCACCCAAACCAACTCCTCCTGACTCCAGTGCCTTATTTATCTATCAGAGAAAGCTGGCGCCTCATCTCTTGTGGGTTTTGTGCCTCAGTGAGGCATTTATGTGTTCTAGATTTTTAACACTGATACTTCTGGGGTTTCTAGAAGAGAGGCCTGATGTAGTCTTCATTTACTGGCTTGCCTGGGGGTTATCTATTTCCTTTGCCCTGGGTCTCTGCCGAGAGGATGAAAGTAAATGGTAATTTCAGGCAGAGCACAGACAACTAGCATCTCTTGTCACTAAATATTAACTAATGTAGTCTGTGATTAGGTGTGTGTGATTTTCTTGCCTTTGGTTCCTTTTGTTCTGGGCATATTTTGCTCCATTAGCTATGGATTTAAGGAATGGCTTGTGACATCATAGAATATCAGAAACTGTGGCAAAGTACATGCGATGGAGCACCAGCTATACAAAACACATCTATGCAAAAGATACAGCAATCTCAGGCTATACCTTTACTGAGAACCACCAATGGCCTAGAAAAACACCATCTTTGATGGAAAAATGGGAATATAATATCTGTCCCTTCCTTCTTCCCTCACGCTCAGTTTCAATATCATTTGGATGGATGGAAACAGCAGGGGCTCAAATATAATTAATCTATAAATAATTAATAAGGTACTATTATTATTACTTAAAAAATCCTATTTTGGAATGAGTCTCTTGGTAATAGCTGAAGCTTAATTTAGCCAAATAACTATTCAGCATTAGCTAATGTAGCCCATTATATTTTAGGCTCCGAAGATATTTCCAGATGTACCGAGACAGTGGTGATCTATCACTCTTCCTGGAAGCCACTTACTTGAAATACCAGTGACACATCTGGGTGTATTACCACTTTCTATGATGGTAGTGGTATAATTAGTTTAGACTTCTATTATGTAAGTATCTATAGTAGAGCCTGTGTAATTTGAAGCTGTCTGATCTTTGTAGAGTTCAAGCTCCAAATAGACCCCTTTTTTTTTGATATGAAGTGAAGTGAAAAGGCCACACATAGGTGTATAGACAGACTCAACTACATAAATGTCTGTAGTTATGATGCATGTGCATTTAAAGAAAACATACCAAAATGTTAACTGTGTCTGTTTTTAAGTGATAAAGTAATAAAGCTATATTATCTCTTTTCTTCTATATAGATCTCTATATATTCTACAATAGGCATATATAACTTTTATAATCAGAAAAAAAAAGTTAGATAAAAAACCTGTGTGTCTTTGAGACCTTTCCCCTGGTCTTATGCAATCTATTATGAGACATTTTGCCTGCGTACAATGAAATTTCAATTTGATGACCTGGTCCTAGCATGCCATCAAAAATAATTGACTAAAAATGCAATCCTTGGAGCTTTATTACCTCCATAATGGCATCTGTCATTCACGGCAAGGAGACCTAATATTTGTTCCCAGGCATCCTATTAGACTTGTCAAGATGTGACAGTAGACTGTGTTATGGATTGAATTTTACTCCCTGGTGGCACAGTGGTTAAGAGATTGGCCACTAACCAAAAGGTCGGCAGCTCGAAACCACCAGCTACTCCTTGAAAACCCTATGAGATAGCTCTACTCTGTCTAATAGGGTTGCTATGACTATAAGTCTGAATAGACTCAACGGTAACAGATTTGTTTTTTTTGGTTAACCACTGCCCTAGTCATCTAGTGCTGCTGCAACAGAAATACCACACATGGATGGCTTTAACAAACAGAATTTTATTCTCTCACAGCCTAGTAGGCTAGAAGTCCAAATTCAGGGCGTCAGCTTCAGGGGAAGGCTTTCTCTGTCAGCTCTGGAGGAAGGCCCTTGTCATAAATCTTCCCCTGGAGGGGGTTCCATGCAGGAACCCTGAGTCCAAAGGACATGCTATACTCCTGGTACTGCTTTCTTGGCGGTGTGAGGTCCCCCTGCCCCCCATCTCTCTGCTCCCTTCTCTCTTTTATATCTCAAAAGAGATTGGCTCAAGACACAATCCAATCTTGTAGACTGAGTACACAACTGATGCCTATCCCACCTCATTAACATCATAGAGGTAAGATTTACAACACAAAGGAAAATCACATCAGATGAGAAAATGGTGGACAATCACACAATACTGGGAATCATGGCCTAGCCAAATTGATACACATATTTTTTGGGGACACAATTTAATCCATGACAACCACTATACAAAGGAGTTCTGGTGGCACAGTGGTTAAAGCGCTTGGCTGCTAATCAGAAGGTCAGAGGTTTGAACCCCGCAGCCGTTCAGCAGGAGAAAGGTGTGGCAGTCCGCTTCTGCAAAGATTTACAGCCTTGGAAACCTATGGGCAGTTCTACTGTGTCCGATAGGGTTACTATGAGTTGGAATCCACCCATGGCAGTGGGTTTGGTTTGGTTTTAACCCTTGTATGTGCAGATACAATACTATTTGTAAAGAGGATTTTTGTTGTTAATGAGGTCCTATCAGTGTAAGATTTGTCTTAAACCTAGTCAGTGCTGAGTGATACAAGGAGCAGCATAGACACAGAGGCAAACAAGCAGACACAGGGTGAAGACAGATACTATCTGAAGACAATGGAGGCACACAAGCCTACAAGCCCTGGAACTGCAACAACTGCTGGCTACTAGAAGCTGAAATAAACAAGAAAGCACCTCTCCCTCCAGTCAGTGCCAGAAATTTGTACTTCCAGCCTCCTGAATCATGAGAAATAAATTTCTGTTTTTAAAAACTCACTTGTGCTATTTCTGTTACAGTAGCACTACGAAACTGAGACAGTGTGCATGACATAAATCGAGTCAGAAGATGCAAAGTATACTTGAGTCTAAACAAATAATACAGAGGTTTGGACTGTTTCTCAAAGGCGTTGTTGGCATTTACACTGAAGATAGTAGGCCCCTATGCTGCAAAGTAACCAATCTCTGCTTCCATACTGTCCACTGATTGAAAGGCAGAAGCCCCAAAAGTAGCCCTCCACCCACTAATGTGGTTTGCAGCCACAGAAGAGTCACTTAGTTTAAACTAAAATGTCACATGCTCCTGGACACAAATGGTGTGAACACACATGGGCATCAGTGGCTCGAGGACCAGGAGCAGGTCTCTTAGGACCACATCTAGAAGATGGCTGGGGCTGCTCTGTGCCTCTCCTTGCCCCACTCCCATCCCAGGGCACTGATGCCTGAGGGGAGCCTTCCTTCACTCCCAGTGGAAAAGATGACTCCTGCTGTTCTGGTGGTGCAGTGGTTAAACTCTTGGCTGCTAACTGAAAGCCAGTTGGTTCGAACCCACCAGCCACATCACGGGAGAAAGATGTGGCAGCCTGGAAACCCTATGGGGCAGTGAGTCACAATTGACTTGACAGCAACGGGTTATGGCTCTACTTGCTGCATGGTAACCTAATGAAATTTCAGTAATGCCCTGTACTGCCCATGCATTTGCATTTTTACTCTTACCTTACAAAGTTTTATCCCCAAACCCCTAGAGAGTTCTCTTAGTTTTTGAAAGTCTGTCTAGAACTGATTTGAGATGTGTTATGAATTGAATTGTGTCCTCCCAAGATAGGTGTTGTAAATCCCAACTCCTGCACCTGTGGGTGTAATCCCATTCGGGAAATTTGTTTTCTTTGTTATGTTAATGAGGCCATGTCTATGTAGGGTGTGTTTTAAGCCAATCACTACTGAGACATAAAAGAGCGGATTAGGCACAGAAACAAGCAAGCACAGTTGAGGGAAGATAGATGCCACTCCACATGAAGATCGCCAAGGAACTAAGCTGAAAAGAGACAAGGACCTTCCTCCGGAGCCAGTAGAGAGAGTGCCTTCCCTTGGAGCTGGTGCCCTGAATTCTCACTTCTAGCCTCTTGAACTGTGAGAAAATAAATCCCTGTTCATTAAACCCACCCAGTTGTGGTATTTCTGTTATAGAAGCACTAGGCAACTAAGACCACGTGCCATACTCCTGTTTTGCCTTGATCTCAGACTCTCAGGGCCTTGGCTTCTCGTCATTCTGACTCATAACTCTGTTAGCATCAGCCCCCAAAGAGTGACCTTTCTTCTTTCAGTCTTAAAATGGCATCTAACGAGCAGCCCCAGCACTACCTCTCCCAACTTTTCACTAAAATATTCATTCACATGACAAGGCAAACGCACCACCTCCAAAAGCAACACAGATATTCAGCCTAAGGCCAGTCTGGAAGGACGAGGGACCTGAAGCTCAGATGGATCAAGTACTCAACGTCTGTCTAGGTCCTTCATTGTGCCCCACTGTACATACAGAGTGCTCTTTGATGGAGATGTCAATATTGAAAGATGTTTATTTTACCAGAAATAAATTATAAAGGTAGTACAATACTATCAAATACCAACCAAAGCATTTTTAACTTGACAAAATATTCCTAAAGTTTTATCTAAAAGATTAAACAGTTGAGAACAACTAAGCAATTTTGGAAAAGAAAAATAATGACTGGAACTTAAATACCAGATGCTATACATAGTCAGATAGATGACAGAGAATAAAAGTACTAATATGACTCCATTCAATAGAGTGTTTTGGTATAGGATCAAAATGGCACTTTGAATCAGTTGAGGAAAGATTGGATTATATAGTAAACAGTGTTGGAATAACTGGCTAACCTTCATGTGCCAAAAAACATTCCAGATATATTTTTAAAAATTAGATTAAACCAAAAAATTCTAGAAGAAAATATAGGTAAACATTTGTAAGACATTGTGATGCAGAAGGACTTGCCGAGCCTATAACAAAGACAAAATGATGGGTTTGAGTAATATATCGCTGCATACAAAACCCATGTTAAGCAAAGTTAACAGCAAACTGAAGAAAGATTTACAACATATGAGATGGACAAAACATCCCTAAAGATACCTTTAAAAACTAACACATCAATAAGACAAATACTTAGATGGAAAATAACAAGGTCATTGTATTAAAAAAAAAAAAGGGATTAAATTTTGTTGCATGTAGCAGAA
This sequence comes from Elephas maximus indicus, assembly GCF_024166365.1. NCBI lineage: Eukaryota > Metazoa > Chordata > Mammalia > Proboscidea > Elephantidae > Elephas > Elephas maximus. Next base: position 48,807,526 of record NC_064840.1, read on the forward strand.
ATCCAAATAACAGTGACCTAAACAAAATAAGGGCTTATTTTCTCATGTAATGAGAACTCTGATGTTAGGTTGTTGCTGACACTCTTTTAGCAGCTAAAGATATCAGAGATAAGTTTTCTGCAGTTACCTTGGCCTTTACCTCATGATCACATCTCCAGGATTGTGGCTATATTCCAAACTGGAAGAAATGGAAAGGCAAAAAAGCACATGCCGGTTGAGCTTCTCCTTTAAGAAGCTTTCCTAGAAGGCTTATCCTACAAATTCCAAGCATATCTCTTCACCAGACTGTGCTACATGAACATTCCTATTTACAAAGAAAGCTTCGTAATGTCAATTTTTACTGACTACATACCACCTCCAACAGAATTAGAGTGTTAGTGAAGAAGAAGGGGAGTCTGTGGAATAGGCAAGTAGCAAATCTGCTGCAGTCAAGAACAGGCAATTCGTGAAGAAATAGATATTGCTAGTAAATACTACCACTTACTAACATGAGACCTTAGTTCTCCCATGTGTAAAGTGGGCATAGTAATAGCACCCACTTCACAGGGTTGTTATGACAATAAAAGGAGTTCATATTTATTTCATGAGTTAATATTTAGTGCTTATTATATGCCATACACAGTGTACAGCACATTGTTGTTGTTAGGTGCTGTGGCCTCATGGCGACCCTATGCACAACAGAATGAAACACTGCCCGGTACTGCACCATCCTCAAAATTGTTGCTGTGTTTGAGCCCATTGCTGTAGCCACTGTGTCAATCCATGTATTATGGATTGAATTGTGTCCCCAAAATTGTGTGTCAACTTGGCTAGTCCATGATTCCAAGTATTGTGTGATTGCTCACCATCTTGTCACCTGATTTGATTTTCCTATGTGTTGTAAATCCTACCTCTATGATATTAATGAGGTGGGGTTAGTTATGCTAATAAGGCAGGACTCAATCTACAAGATTAGGTTGTGTCTTAAGTCAATCTCTTTTGAGATATAAAAGAGAGAAGCGAGCAGAGAGATATGGGGGACCTCATACCATCAAGAAAGAAGCACCGGGAGCTTAGCATCTCCTTTGGACCTGAGGTCCCTGCACTGAGAAGATCCTCCATTAGGGAAAGATTGATGATAAGGACCTTCCCCCAGAGCCGACAGAGAGACAAAGCCTTGCTCTGGAGCTGGTGCCCTCAGTTTGGACTTCTAGCCTCCTAGACTGTGAGAGAATAAATTTCTCTTTGTTAAAGCCATCCACTTGTAGTATTTCTGTTATAGCAGCACCAGATGACTAAGATACCACGTCGTGAAGGATCTTCCTCTTTTTCGCTGATCCTAAACCTTACCAAGGATGACATCCTTCTCCAGGCACTGGTCCTTCCTGATAACATGTCCAAAGTATGTGAGATGAAGTCTAGTCATCCCTGTTTCCAAGAAGCAATCTGTATTTCTTTCAAGACAGACTTGTTCATTCTTCTGGCAGTCCATGCTATAGTCAATATTCTTTGCCAACACCATAATTCAAAGTCATCAATTCTTCTTCAGTCTTCCTTGTTCATTGTCCAGCTTTTGCATGCATGTAAGGTGATTGAAAATATCATGGCTTGGGTCAGGCCCAACTCAGTCCTCAAGGTGACATCTTCGTATTTCAACACTTTAAAGAGGCCTTTTGCAGCAGATTTGCCCAATGCAATGCGTCTTTTGATTTCTTGACTGATGCTTTCATGGGCATTGATTGTAGTAGATCCAAGTAAAACGAAATCCTTAACAACTTCAATATTTTCTCCTTTTATCATGATGTTGCTTATTGGTCCAGTTGTGAGGATTTTTGTTTTCTTTATGTTGAGGTATAATCCATACTTAAGGCTGTTATCTTTGATCTTCATCAGTAAGTGCTTCAAATCCTCTTCACTTTCAGCAAGCAAGGTTGTGTCATCTGCATATCAAAGGCTGTTAATAAGTTTTCCTCCAATCCTGATGCCGAGTTCTTCTTCGTATGGTCCAGTTTCTCGGATTATTTGCTTAGCATACAGATTGAGTAAGTATGATAAAAGCATACAATCCAGATGCACACCTTTCTTAACTTTAAACCATGTAGTATCCCCTTGTTCTGTTCAAATGACTGCCTCTTGGTCTATGTACAGGTTCCATGTGAGCATAATTAAGCATTCTGGAATTCCCATTCTTCACAATGTTACCCATAATTTGTTATGATCCACACAGTTGAATCCCTTTGCATAGTCAATAAAACACAGATAAACATCTTTCTGGTATTCTCTGCTTTCAGCAAAGATCCATCTGACATCAGCAATGATATCCCTTGTTCCACACCCTCTTTGGAATCCAGCTTGAATTTCTGGCAGTTCCCTGCAGATGTATTGCTGCAACCTCTTTTGAATTATCTTTGGCAAAATACAGAGTTGTTATAAATTTTTGGCCTTAGTGGTTGATGTGTAAGTTTGAATAATAGTCTTATTAATAGGTCTTCTTTGTAGGCATATGAATATTATCCCATCACTGACAGCATTGTACTTCAGAGTAAATCTTTAAGTGTTCTTTTTGACAATGAATGAAACGTCATTCCTTCTCAATTGGTTCTTCCTGTCATAATAGATCATATCGATCTTTATGCATCCCATTTCATTTTTGACAACTTCCAATTTTCCTAGAGTCATACTTCTTACATTCCATGTTTCAAATATTAATGAATGTTTACAGCTGTTTCTTCCTATTTTGAGTCGAGCCACATCAGCAAATGAAGGTCTTGAAAACATTACTCCTTCCACATCGTTAAGGTCAACTCTACTCTGAGGATGCAGCTCTTCCACGGTTGTATTTTGGGTGCCTTTTGACCTGAGGGGCTCATCTTCTGGCATGATAGCAGACAATATTCTGCTGCTATTTATAAGGTTTTTGTGGCCAATTTTTTTTCAGAAGTAGACCACCAGGTCCTTCTTCCTCGTCTGTCTTAGTCTGGAAGCTCTGCTGAAACCTGTCCACCATGGGCGACCCTGCTGGTATTTGAAATACTGGTGGCATAGCTTCTAGCATCACAGCAACACGCAAGCCACTACAGTACAACAAAATGACAGACACATAGTAGCAAATGGCCAATAAACATGAAAAATGTTCAGTATTATTAAGCCTTAAAGAAATGCAAATCTAAACCACAATAGATACCACTTCATACCCACTAGAGTGGCTATTATAAAAAAAAAAAATGGAGAAAAACGTGTTGGCAGGAATGTGGAGAAATCTCAAAATTGCAACGGTTGTGAATTGCTGGGGGGAATGTAAAATGGTGTAGCTTGATATGCAAAACATTTTGGTGGTTCCTCAAAAAGGTAAACAGAGAAATGACCCAGCAATTCAACTCCTAGGTATACACCCAAAGGAACTGAAAGCAGGGATTCAGACAGATACTTTCACACCAAAGTTCACTGCAGCATTATTTACCACAGCCAAAAGGTTGGGAACAACCCAAGTATCTACTGGATGAATGATTATGTGGTATACACTTACAGCGCAATATAAGTCACCCATACAGAGAAATGAAGTTGTGATACATTGCTACGACATGGACAGAAAACATTATGCTAAGTGATGTCAGACCCAAAAGAACAAATATTGTATGATCTCACTTACATGAAATATCTAGATTAAGAAAATGCGTAGAGACAAGAGTTTATTAGTGGTTACCAAGGGCTGAGGAGGGAAGTTATTGCTTAGTGGATGCTGGGATTCTGTTTGGGGTGATGAAAAGTTTTGGAAATAGATAATGGCGGTAGTAGCACAACATGGCGAACATAAGTAATGCCACTGAATTTTACACGGAAAGATTGTTAAATGGAAATTTTGTGATTTGTATTTTACCACAATAAAATTAAAAAAGTAGATATTACTATCTTATTCAGAAATAAACCCTAATATTTTGAAAGCTTACTGGTCTTCAGCATCCTTTTTGAAAATGCAGAGCTAGCTAAAAAGTGGGGAATATATGTTTAATGGATGAATGTTAGCACCAGTAGAGGCCTTACACATTAATAAGTCTGTCACCCTCACTTTCAGATGTTGTTTCTGTAGGTGCAAAGAGCGACAGAGGGATCCCCCAAGATTTCCCCAGCAGTGAGTGGCATAGCTCCGTCTAGAAGGCACATTCGTTGACCTCTGTGCTGTGTGCGCCCAGCCTACCTTCCCTTTTCCCCCACTGTTTATCCCAAGCACCACCATCACAAGGTGAAAATGGTATCTTAGAGCGGGCAGGATCTTTCAGACTCCACACATCACAACTTGTAGGAAGCTGCTCTAAGTCATTTATAAATCTGTAAGTAAACATGTCTTGAGGGACCAAACGGCAGAGGAAATGGATTTTAGAAGGTATTTATAAGGCTGAGTCTATTTCCCAGACTGTTTCTTCCTCCTGAACGTGAGACAATCTCATCACTTTAAATCAGCTTAAAATAGTTTCCAAGAAATTCCCAAATCACTTTAAACATGGTGGTTACTACATGCTATTTTATAAGCTGCCATCATCTCTGTGGCCAGTCCCTGGCATGTTTCAAATTCTTTAAAAAGGTGATAATAAGTAATCTATAAGAGATGTTGTTTAATAATGTCACTTCAGTCTCAAATATGCACTTTATCAAGCCCATTGCACAAGAATGAAATAGGGGGCTTTTTAAGTGGTTGAGATCTCTTTTCTTTAATCACCCAAGGGCAAATGGCTGCGATCCTGGGGAGCCTTCACAGTGGCTCTTCACTCCTCCTCCCACTGTATTTCATTATTTGAATTTTGGTGTTATTATCACAGGAATTCTGGATGATGCATAAAAAGAAACAATGGCAGAAGGTAGCAAACTAATTCCATAAATGGCTACAAACCGCAAATGAAAGAGTGGCACCTGTGGTCCTCTGACTTTTGAGGCAGACCATTCTCCCAAAGGTGTCTCTGCCTCCGTAGTGTCTCTGCCTCCTATCTGCCTTAACCCCATCCACTCTATTACTACTGCCAAAGGACTCTTCCTGGAGCCCAGCTGTGACATTGTCATGGTCTCTACTCAAACTTGGTTCTTGGCTTTTCATTCCCTGCTTTTCAACTTCTTCCAGGAGCTGCCCTAAACCTTCCATATGCCTCAACCAAACTGAACTCCGTTCTTGGTTTTTCCATTTTTCCAGTTCGATGCCTCCATGGAGTGTTCCCTTTTCCTGGACTGATCTTCTTCCTTCCTTCAAGGCCTAATGCAGATGTCAGCTCCGTCAGGAAATTTATTCAGATACCCTAATCAGAAGCAATGTCTTTCTCAATCTGTGAACTCATTTAACTTGTTGGTTCTACCTCTCTTACAACATTCATTCTTTCTATTTTGACTTAAGATAATTTACTTGTATGCCTTAACTCCTCTGTAGACAAAATTGCTGGAGCATGAAGTATCTTAATAATTGATGTATTCTCCAGAGAAAGAGGCACATAGTAGATGCTGATGGGTGCTGAGTGAATGTTGAATGGATGAATGACTCCTTTAAAAATGTACAGAGACCCAATGACTCAACTTCTGATGTCACTTTTAAAGTGTACGTCCAATTTAAATCCTTGGCTGCAAGTATGTAAAAATAAACAAAAGAAACAAAAACAAGCGCTTCATGATTTTAATTTGTTGGCATTTTCATATGTCCTTGATGCATGATTTCTGCCCGAACCTCCACTGACTGAAAATGATAGCAATAACAATTGAGCTGGAGATATAGTGTAGGAACTATGTCCATAACTAGCAAAATAGAATTACTGATGCAATGGAAGCTAGCTGCAAAGCAGATCAACAGCACATCTTTAAGTTACTGCACTCAACAACAGACTGATGGTTGCTGTGATTGACATAATACTGTCCTTGTTTTTCTCCCCATCACCCATCTGTCAGTTTGTTGTGCTGTGGTGGCTTTGCGGGTTGCTGTGATGCTAGAATTATGCCTCTAGTATTTCAGATACCAGCAGAGTCACCTACGGTGGACAGGTTTCAGCAAAGCTTCCAGATTGAGGCAGACTAGGAAGAAAGGTCTGGTGACCTACTTACAAAATTTAGCCAATGAAAACCTTATGGATCACAACAGAACACTGTCCAACTCTTGCTTTGGACACATCATCAGGAGGGATCAATTGCTGGAGAAGGATACCATGTTTAATAACGTAGAGGGCCACTGAAGGTGAGAGAGACCCTTAGTGAGATTTACTGGCACAACTGACACAATGATGGACTTGAACATGCTGGCAATTGTGAGGATAATGCAGGACTGGGCAACTTTTCATTCTGTTGTACCTAAGGTCACCATGAGTCAGAGCTGACTCTACGACAGCTGTCTGTCTGTCTGTCTGTCTCTCTATCTATCATTTATCTCTATCCTCATCAGAGAGGTGCCTTGTAACACAGGTTTGGGGATAGGACTTTTTTTTTTTAAGGGTAATTTCTATATGGAGCTGATATTCCATGGTCATGACATGTTCTGTGGGGTTTGGGAATCCAAATTGGAACTGAGGTCTCATGGTTTCCTTACCATTATAATGAGTATCACTGACCCCTTACCATGTGCTAGGTACAGGGATGTGTGTTATATGCACAACTTGTTAAGTTTCTCAACAGCCCTCTGAGGTCCCATTTTTGGATCTGGACGCAGAGGCTTATGGAGGATAAGTGACCTGGTCCAGGCCGCAACAACAGGAAGTGGGAAAGGCCGACACTGAGGCCCATCAGCATGCTTCACTAACTGTCATGAGAAGCCCTAGACTGAGAGTTGGGACACTGGCGTCTCCCAGCTTGGCAGAGGAGTAGAAAAATGCATTAACAGAGAAACCTGTCGCAAAGTTCTGTTTCCAGAATGAATGCTTCAATGATCTAGTATTTTATTCCTACACCTGCAATTTCAGAAATTGCCTGTTTGGCTCCAATTAATCTTTCAGATCACGATTAGTTCAAGTGACTGCTTTAATGCTTTAAGGCACTCAAGGAGAGAAATAAACCAGCAGTCCTGCAAATTCTCTTCTGTTCAAGGATCCCAAAGTCCCAACTCCCACACATTCCCCAGAATCTTTTTTGGAGCAAAGGTTGTTGGCTTATCTACTCAAAGTACCAGGGAGAGTCAAAATGGGCCATAGGGAAAGCCAAGATGCATGGCTTTAATAATAACATATGCAGACTTTCACAATCAAGTGTCTCCCAAATCTCCACTCCCCACCCCTGTCTTCTCTCTCAATACACCCCAACATGCATCCTACCACCCAGCCAAATAGAGCTTGTTGGTTCACCTCTCCTACAACTCCAACTCACCCAACTTTATCTCCATGCCTTTGCACAATCCGCTCCTTCTATCCAAAATGCCCTTCTTCATTGGCCTGACCCTCAGGTATGCATAGACAAGACTCAGTTGCTCCTGGAGAGAGGCAGAGTTGCAGTCCTTTAGTGACTAAGCACACCTGCTGACTTCAATATCAGATAGACCTCATGGAAGCCCTGGGTCTGTGACCTTGGGCAAGCACCTGAATCCCACTAAGCATCCATTTTCCCATCCGGTAAGTGGGGATAAGAGGAAAACCTTCAACACAGACCAGCTCTTGGGATTAAACAATTCATGTGAATTTTTTTTTTTTTTTACCAGAACTAACAGCACGTAGCTAAGCACTGGAGTCCCTGGGTAGTACAAAAGGTTAATGTGCTCAGTTGCTAAACAATAGGTAAGAGGTTCAAGTCCACCCAGAGGAACCTTGGAAGAAAGGCCTGGAAATCTACTTCCAAAAAATTAGCCATTGAAAACCCTATGGAGTACAATTACACCCTGATACACATGAGGTCACCATGAGTCAGAATTAACTCTAAGGCAACTCACTGAGTTCCCCGGGCCTTTTGCAGCCATTTAGCACATTGTAAGGGCTCAATCAGTAAGCGCTCACTGGTCCTGTTGTTGTAGGGGCAAAAGGCCTTTCCTGCCACTTCCTTCCCTGCCCTCAAGCTGAAGAAGCTGCTCCTTACATAAGATTTCATCGCACCCTGTGCTATCTCTAGGCTAGCAATGGCTACACTGACCGGTAATTGTCAACTTGCTTATATTTCTCCTTCTTTTAGATTGGAAACTCTCCAAGGATGGGAATTGGAAATTTAAATTCTTTATTTCAAATATTTTGTACAGTACCTAACATACAGTAGGCATTTAATAAATGAAGGAATGAATGCAATTTTTATACCTTACATTTTCCCTGAAAATGCTTTTATTTACCGTGATTTCAATTGAGTTTCACAAAACCCACAGGCAGATATGGCAGAAATCAACATTTTATAGCTGAGGATCTAATGACTTTTCTAAGGTCAACAGCAAATTACTGACTGAGTTTGGGCTTAACTGTAAGTGCCCGGATCCTCTGTCCAGCGCTCGTTCATTAAAGGCTGAGGAGCGTACGGATTAAGAGCATGAGCTTTCAAAATTCAAAATCTACATCTTCTACTCACCAGCTGTGACCTGGGCCAAGTTACCGATCCTCCAAACCATCCGTTACCTGGTTTTCAGATATGAGTAACCACATTACCTACTACACAGGACAGCCAGAGAACCAGGCTGACAGTGACGGCCAAAATCACAGTAGCCATTATTATGAGGATGAAACTATGGCCCCTCATTACAAGACATATACTAGAGTCCCGTAGAATGCGTCATGATCCTGAACGAGCAAATCTAATCGAGCAAGACAGACGCGTGAGTTGGGTGTTGGTCCTGTCCCCCAAGCCTGCATCATGAGGCACTTCTCTGTGGAGAAGGAAAATGACAGTCTTATGTCACTGCCTACTCCCTTCCCCAGCTGTCATCAGTCTGCTGCTGAGCTCCCTAGCTCAGGAGCTGCTGTTGATCTGCACTGCAGCTTCCTTTCACTGCCCCAGTAATTTAATTTATGCCACTCACGGACATAGTCTCTGCAATATAGTTCAAGTTCAGCTCTTATTGCTATTATTTAACTTAGAGAGGGGTGGAGGGTAGGAACCATTTGTCAAGGATACAGAGGAATGAGATATCATACACTCACCAATAAAGAGGAGGGAGCACTGTCTTGCTTTCATACTGCAGCCAAAGATTCAAGGTGGACATACGCCCTGTAAGACCTTCAAAAATTAAAGTAACTGGAATTCTGCACTTTTTTTTTTTTTAAAGATGTTTTACTCATTAGTTCAATATTTACCACTAAGTACCAGGCTTTGTGGGGAATTCAGAAGTGAAAAGCTGTAACTACTAAGGGAACGTCTATCTAAAAGGAAAATGAAATGTGTAAGAAAATTATCATAAGGCAAAACAGAAGGCTGTGAGAAATGAGCTACAGCAGTTCAGAGGAGAGAAAGGAACAGGTATTTGAACCATCCTTGAGGATGAGGGAAGGGCAGTCCAGGAAAAAGGACAGTGTAGGTGACAGCATGGAAGAGAAAAAGCCAGGAGCACAGTCCAGCTCCATTTGGGTGAGACATAGGAAGGTTGGAGGCAGCTCCTGGAAGGGGCCAAGGAGCAGACAATGAAGAGCCAAGGACTAATTCTGAGCCAAGGGCTGATGACAACGTTAGAGCTGGGAGAGTCCTTTGGCAGCAGTGGCTGGGGTGGTCTGGGATGGGGGGGGAACTGAAGCAGAGAGGCCTCTGGGAGAGCGGTCTGCCTCAAGGGTCAGAGGACTGTGGATGCCAGATCTTTCTGAAGTAGTTTTTACTCAGTTATGGAACAAAGTCCATAACTTCCCTCATTAGTTCTTCTGTTGGACCACCCTGGATTCTGGTGCTAATTTTAACATCAAAATCCAAACAGAAGATTATTAGAGATGTAATGAAAAACCATATGATGGCTAAGTCACAGCTCTCTGCCCTTGAGTAGCTGAAGCAAGAGATAACAAGCCAGGGAATAACATAACCTGAGGAAAAGAGCAATTTTTAAAAAATGCTCTCTATTGCTTTCTTGAAGTATGGACTGAACAAAGCATACGTAATGCAGCCTGGGGGCTTTGCTAAATAACAACCCTTTAACATTACCCAGTACTATTTACCAAGGAGTTTCACATTCTCATTTTTCTGAGGTAAAGAAGAGAAACTCAAGACAGGACAGCTAGAGCCTAGCACTGGAGACAGGCCGACTGAGGCCAGGCAGCTGCCACAGCCTGTCAGGTCAGAGCCCACATCAGTACTGGAACCTAGAAACTCATCGAATAGAGTTAATGGGCACTCTTAGTCTCAGTTTCTGGGATGGATGGACAAATCTGTACATCTGGGTGACGTGATGCTTTTTCTTCACAGGAAACCAGCTAGAAGGTGGTCAGATGAAGGCTCAGGATTGCATTTGTATGTTGTAAGCCAAGAAGAGAGTTGCTGTAACACCCCATTGCTACTCAGACTGGCTTGGGATCATGTGCTAACTCACCTCTGATGGTTTTTTCCTTATTTATGGCCTAGAGAGAATGGGGCCTGGAAATTGGGCTACCAGTGACCAAGCAGAGAGAAGGATTGTGAAAATCCAGGATGAAAGCGGAGTGAGAAGTCAGACAGGGTCGGCAGGGCACGATGGGGGCCCTTCTGGTCATTTCGAGTGACCGTCCTGTGCTTAAGCCTCCGCAGCCCCTGGGGGACAATTTCATTCTCTGGCATAACAGCAATCTTTTTAGATAAAAATTATAAAGAATAAGCTGTGTCAGCGCACCTGATTAATTTTATGAATTCTGGCAAAACAGATTTATTTTCTTAGTTGGTTTGGTTCTAAAAATAATATATAAATTAATTAACTTCCCAATTAGAAGCTAATTTTTACATTAGCAATTTATTTAAAGCATGCTAGTGACATCAGTAATATTCAAACTGTATCTTCTACACTGGACATAAACTTCCTCTAGAATTTGGTTTAGTAACCTTTGCCCTAGAGGGCCCTTAAAAATAAGCTTGATAAAATATAAGTTTTATATTTGTAGAAATTAAGTGGCACTAAAAAACAAACAAACAAACAAACAAACAAAAAAAAACCCACCCTTAACTTTCCCCAAATAGCTTCCCCTATTTAATAATCAAATATCCGGAATTCCACCACTAACAATTTCGTGTTTTGGAAGGATTCACCAGGAATCCTGAATTTTGAAAGCAAATACCTGCCATGTTCTAGGTGCCATGGAGTTGGTTCCGACTCATACCAACCCCATAGTACAGAGTAGAATTGCCCCACAGAGTTCCCAAGGAACGGCTGGTGGATCTGAACTGCGGACTTTTTGCTTAGCAGCCGAGCTCTTCACCCGGAAGCTACCAGGGCTCCGCTAGGCCGCCAGGGTGTTAATAATAACAACAAAAAAAGGCCTGTGTTAATCCTGCAGTACACTCATTTCACCACTAGATGATGAGCTTGTCTTTTTGATAACTGAAACAAACTGTTTTGCCCTTCAGAAATCAATGTTAAAGGTACTTTTTAAGATACAGAAAGCTTCTGTAAAAGATGCAACCAGTTACCTGATTAAAAGCAAAACAAAACAAAACAAAAACAAACGTTGCTGTGGAGTTGGTTCCTAATCATCAGCCTTTCTTCCAGTGTTGCTGGGTAGGTTTAAACCGCCAACCATTGGATTAGCAGCCGAGACGAACCGTTAGCACCACCCAGGGCCCTCAAAATTACCTGACTAGAGTTTAATAAATAGCTTATTATGCAGACAAATAAATGTTTAAAAAGGAATTCAACAGATTCAAGTCGAAGCTTTTCTGTCTAGTGCTTCCTAAAACTGTACTCAGATCTTCATTCAGACTCCTGTTCTTAGGTTACTGACGTATACACATGAGCTACTGTGGGTTTAACAGAAACTTGCCCTCTGATTCCATCATCCCACTGAGTCTCACAGTTTGGCCGAGAAGCTAAGATCTTCTGACTTCTCAGTATGGGATTTGCAATTAGCTAATTGGTACTTAAATAATTTGAACGAAATTGTTCTCGCTTAGTCCATTTAATGAGCCTGCCTTTTAAATTTTTTCCTGCTTCCTTTCAGCAACCAAGTTGAACTAAAAAATGAATCCACTGTGAAATGGATCTGATCCTTGGTTCTTTGTTGGCTTAAATATTAAGCCTATCAGAATAAAGTCTGAACAACTATATTTAGCTCCAGGAAAACTTAGTGACCGAAGGGAAAGCTGGGGAAATTTTACCAGTCAAAACTGGAAGAAGAGAGTATCAATTAATTATAAATCTCAGTTCCTTTTAGAAGATGATAAGGAAGTTGATAACTTGGAAACTTGTGCTGATTTCTTATAACTAAAGCAAAAATAAAATGATGGGGAATGCACAAAATAAATAATAATATACCTTCACCAATGAAAGAATAAAAACATACAGTCATTTATATATAATGAGTCTTTCATGATTCTAGATCAAGACTTTGAAAATAAAACACACCAGCGGAGAAACTGCCAATTAGTTGCGTACCTATTATTATTGAGACAATGTAATAGGTGTGTTTACATACGTTATCTTATTTAACCCTCCCAACACATCTTGAGATCACTATTACTCATTCTGTTTATAGATAAGAAGATTAAAATTCAGAAAAGTTATTTGTTCAAGATTCTTCAGTTAGTAAATTGTGAAAATGAAATGTGAATACAAGGTATCTTATTTATCTAGCGCTGCTATAACACAAATACCCAAATGGATGGCTTTAATGAAGAGAAATTTATTCTCTCACAGTCTATGAGGCTAGAAGTCCAAATCCAGGGCGCCAGCTCTAGGGGTAGGCTTTCTCTCTCGGTAGGCTCTGGAGGAAGGCCCTTGTCATCAGTCTTCCCTGGTCAAGGAGCTTCTCAGCACAGGGACCCCAGGTCCAAAGTATGCGCTATTCTCCTGGCTCTTGTTCCTTGGTGTATAAGATCTCCATGTCTCACTGCTTGCTTCTCTCTTTTATAGCTCAAAAGAGGTTGGTTTAAGACATAACCTAATCTTGTAGATTGAGTCCTGCCTTATTAACATCACTGCCTCTAAGCATGCCTCATTAATACCATAGAGGTAAGATTTACTACACAGAGGATAATCACATCAGATGACAAAATGATGGACAATCAAACAATACTGGGAATCATGGCCCAGCCAAATTGAATCACATATTTCGGGGGGACACAATTCAATCCATGACACAAGATGTTTGGCTTGAGGTCCAGGGTCCTTTCCCCCATGCCACAACTAGCCACACGGACAATTTGACTGAGGAAATGATGTAACTGGGAACCCATACCCACTCGTAGCTGCCCAAGTGGGGAGATGGAAAGACTGTACAGGATACACAACACTGGCTTCTAGGCAGTGGCTAACTTTAGACTTCAGTAGATCTAACTTTCCAAGCCACCAAATAATGGAAATACAATGTTTAAACATTTTTTAATGAAAGAGAGAGAAAAAGGAAATAAAACTTGACCAATTCAAATGATGTCAGGGAAAGAGAAAAAAGAAAGTGAAGAATACACAGGGTACACAGAAAGTCTAAAATAAGTTGGTAGGAAAAAAAAATCCAAATATATTAGTAATTATAATAAATGTGCATAGACTTAATTCACCAGTTAAAAACCAAAGATTTTCAGACTGGATAAAAAGAACATTATGCACTGGGTTGTTTTATACCTATCTCTTAGCAATTGATTCGAATTGAAAATCCAATTTCCATTTTGGTCTAATGGACATGTACAGAACACTATACTCCTCAAATAGAGGATACACATTCTTTTCAAGGACCCATGGAACGTTTATAAAAACTGACTAAATACCAGGCTGTATGCAATTCTTAAATTACAATGCCAACAAAACATCATACACACCATATTCAGAAACCAATGGCCAGGAGACAAATGAAAAACCCATATGTTTAGAAATTTAAAGATATACTTCTAAGTGATCTTTGGGTCCAAGAATAAATCATAATGGCACTTAAAATGTATCAGAACTGAGCAATAATGAAAATTCCAAGAAAGTTATTTTAGATAATATAGCTAAAGAGGTACTTATAAGCAAATTTATATCCATAATTTCTTGCATTAGAAAAGATAAAAGATGGAAAGCTAATAAGCTAAAAATTTACTTCAAGAAATTAGGCAACAACCCCCCAGAGTAAAACTTCTCAAAATATAAGAAAGAAAACAAAGAAAAAAAGAGATTAATTAAATAAGACATCTGAGACAAAAAGAAAACTAGAGAGAATCACAAAGTGAAAATTCAATTCGTTAAAAAGTTTAAAATTACAGATAAACCTTTGATAGTATTGATGCAGAAAACAAGAGGAGACACAAATAAACAATATGAGTAGTGAAAAAGGAGATGTATCTACCATTAAAACAAAGGCAAGGAAATAATAAAGGAATAACCCTCCCCCCCCAAAAAAAAGACCCACTGCTGTCCAGTGATTTCGACTTATAGGGACCCTACAGGACAGAGCAGAACTGCCGCGTAGAGTTTCCAAGGACTGCCTGATGGATTCAAACTGTGGACCTTTTTTTTTTGGTTAGCAGCCGTAGCACTTAACCAACCACTACGCCACCAGGGAATATCACCAAAAATTTTACGTTGATCAAATTTAAAATTTACAATGTGCAACTTTTTTTGTAAGAATATAAAATTCTAATATTTACTGAAGAAGAAATAGATAACCTGAATGGTCCTTTAACCATAAAGATATTGTTTTTGCAAAGTAGTACAAATCTGCACAAAATAAAACATCATACCTGGATTATTTTATAAACAAGTTCAATGAAACACCAAGAAGCAGATAACCCCAATGTTATACAAATCTTTCCCAAAAAGAGTACATGAAACTCTACCTAACTCAGTTTATAGGGTTAGTAGAACTTTGATCCCAAGATCAGGCAAGGATATATATGCAAAGGATGTACATGCAAAAATTCTAAATAAAATAAAGATAAACTGGACTCAAGAATGAATGGTTGTATATCTGTATCTGTGTCTGTCGCATGTCAATCTACCTACCTACCTGCTAACCTACTTCCCTATCTATCTAATGACAGGAATGCAAAAGCGATTTAACATTAGAAAACCTGTTAACATAATTCATTATATTTACAAAAGAAAAAAGTAAATATCACTTTAAAGAAAATTTATTTCATAAAATTCAATATCCTATTCATGATAAAGTTTCCCTGCAAACTAGTAACGAAGATAATTTTCTTAACCATTTAGGGAAATATTACCCCATTCTAATATATAGGGGATTTCACCTCTATTCTACAGCACACGTTAAAAGCGTTTTCTTTAAAGTCAGGAAAGCAATAGAGAGGTTTGCTATGACCAATTCTATTCAATGGTAAATAAGGTGAGAAAAAGAATTACAAGGCTTAAAATTTTTAAAGGAAGCAGCACAATTCTATTTATTCCTGAATGACATATCTGCATTTTATAGCTATATCCATATTATTTACAGGTTCACATTCTTATTTTTATATATACTATAATTGACTTTATTTTTGTTGTTGTTGAGAATATATACTCGTTCATATTTTATAAACATGCAAGGGAGTGATTAATACTAAAATCAGTCCGCTGGTTGCCTCTGGGAAGGAAAGGAGGGGAAAGAGATTGAGGAAAGCTATGTAGGGGTCTTCGTACCTATAATTTTTTAAGATGCTAAGTAATCTGACAAATGCAAAGATTGGACAGTTGAGCAGGAGGCATGTGGTGTTTGTTTTAATATTCTTTATACTTTCCTGCAAGCCTAGAAAACCCTATGGGGCAGCTCTACTCTGTCACATGAGGTCACTATGATTCAGAATCAACTCGATGGCACCCAACAACAGCAACAACAGGGAGTCATAGGACGTGTGATAAATATCATTATTTTGAAAATTATCATTTTTACTTTTTTTAACAGTCAAAAGTCACTGAGAACCGAAACTAGCAAACAAAGTCAAAGGTCAAGCTGGGTAACACTGTAAGAAAAGCATGATATGACTATAAAGTTAACTGGTTTCTTTGTGTGGCTCATAAACTGGCTCTAAAAGCAACTTCTAAACAAGCTTCAAACAAGGAAAGTATAAAATAAGTATCCAAAGGGATAGCTGTATGAAAGCACTGCAATATATAATCTTACTACTTCTTGTTTTATTTCATTATGCTGTTCAATTCTAATGGCACGTATTCGAAAAAAGAATATTCAGTACATTCTAAACTTAAATTGGAAATTATGAATTAAGTTCCTTTCTTCCGTTGAGAAAGGAAAGAAGACAAAGCAGTCATCTTTCTAGAAAGACTGAGAATTAATTGTCTGGTTTCTCTTTCACATTCCTAAAATCATAGTAACCAGGAAGCTCTTCTTTCATCATTGATAATCCAGTAAAAAGTTCAGTTGCAGCGAAACAGAAAGAAATTCCCTTTAATGTAAAAGGGAACGCTGTTGAGCTTCAACTAGCTACTTTCAGCTCTGGTCACCAAACAGATAATGGTTTGGGGGATACAATCTATGACCCTAGCCATTAAGCATTAACCAATGGGGCTAACTGGTCTGTAGAAGCCTCTGCCTAGCCTTGCACCACCCTGCCCTGGGTTAAGCTCCATGCAGGTTCAGTTGGCTGTTCTGACTGCTCTGTCAATGCTAAGGGTACGGAGACAATCTTATCCTTCCCCTTACTATCTCAGAGTATCTAATCTCAGAGCCTTTCTGCCTCCATGCTAGGGGAGTAAAAAAAACAAAGGAGCGTTCATTTATTTCTCTTAACCAATTAATCAATCTATCTATTCATCTACCATCTATGTGTTTAGTACCTGTGATTTTTTTAAAATAGTGTCTAAGGTGAAAGTTTACAGCTGAAGTTAATTTCTCATACAAAAATTTATACACATATTATTATGTGACATTAGTTGCAATCCCTATGATGTGACAGCACACTCCCCTCTTCCACCCTGGGTTTCTTGTGTCCATTCAACCAGTTCCTGTCCCTTTCTGTCTTCTCTTCCTCCCTCTGGACAGGAGGAGTCCACCTGGTCTCGTGTATCTGCTCGAACTGAGAAGCACATTCTCAACAAGTATTATTTTGTTTTACGGTCCAGTATAATCTTTGTCTGAAGAGTGGGCTTCAGGAATGGTTTTAGTTCTGGGTTAACAGAGTATCTGGGGGCCATGGCGTCAGGGGTTTCTCCAGTCTTAATCAGACCATTAAGTCTGGTCTTTTTACATGAATTTGAGTTCTGCTCCACACTTTTCTCCTGCTCCGTCCAGGACTCTCTATTGTGTTCCCCGTCAGGCCGGTCATTGATGGTAGCCGTGCACCATCTAGTTCTTCTGGTCTCAGGCTGATGGAGTCTCTGGTTTATGTGGCCCTTTTGTCTCTTGGACTAATATTTTCCTTGTGTCCTTGGTGTTTGTAATTCTCTTTTGCTCCAAGTGAATTGGGACCAATAGAGGCATCTTAGATGGCCGCTTGCAAGCCTTTAAGACTCCAGAAGCCACTCGCAAAAGTGGGATGCAGAACATTTTCTTAATAAACTTTGTTATGCCAATTGACGTAGATGTCCCCCGAAACCATGTCCCCAGCTACTCTGTCCCTCAAAGTGCTGATTGTGTCCAGGAAACATCTTAACTTTTGCTTTAGTCCAGTTGTGCTGGCTTTCCCTGTGTGTGTGTTGTCCTTCTCTTCACCTAAGATGATTCCTGTCTACTATCTAGTTAGCGAATTTCCTTCTTCCTCCCTCCCCACTCATAACCAACAAAAAATGTTTCCTTCTGTGCTAAACCATTTCTTGAGTTCTTATAATAGTGGTCTCACACAATATTTGTCCTTTTGTGACTAATTTCACTCAGCATAATGCCCTCCAGTTTCATTCACGTTAAGAGATGTTTCACAAATTCATCATTGTTCTTTGTTGTTGCCTAGTATTCCACTGTGTATATGTACCATAATTTGTTTATTCATTCCCGTTGGTAGGCACCTAGGTTGTTTCCATCTTTTTGCTATTGTGAACAGAGCTGCAATGAACATGGGTGTGCATATATCTGTTTGTGTAAAGGCTCTTATTTCTCTAGGATATATTCCAAGGAGTGATATTGCTGGATCATATGGTAGTTCTATTTCTAGCTTTAAAAAAAAAAAAATTAAGGAAGTGCCAAATTGATTTCCAAAGTGTTTGTACCATTTTATATTCCCACCAGCAGGGTATAAGTGTTCCAGTCTCTCCACAACCTCCCAGCATTTATTATTTTGTGTTTTTGGATTAGTGTCAGCCTTGTTGGTGTGAGATGGTATCCAGTTGCAGTTTTCATTTTCATTTCTCAAATGGCTAATGAGTGTGAGTATTTCTTCATGTATCTGTTAGTTGCCTGAATGTCTTTAGTAAAGTGTCTGTTCACATCCTTTGCCCATTTTTTAATTGGGTTATTTGTCTTTTTGTTGTTGATGTGTTGCAGTATCTTGTAGATTTTAGAGATTAGACCCTTACTGGATATGTTGTAGACGAATTTTTTTTCCCAGTCCGCAGGTCCTCTTTTTACACTTTTGGTGAAGTCTTTTGATGAGCACAAGTGTTTGATTTTTAGGAGCTCCCAGTCATCTAGTTTCTCTTCTTACGTTTGTGCATTGTTAATTATGCTATGTATTGGGTCTCCTAGCTTTGTTCTTATTTTGTCTTCCATGACCGTTATCATTTTAGATTTTATATTTGAGTCTTAGATCCATTTTGCGTTACTCTTTGTACATGGTGTGAGGTGTGGGTCTTGTTTCCTTTTTTTGCAGATGGATATCTGTGGTATTTTTAAACAACTTTATTGCGATATAATTTACATACAATAAAATTCACTCATTCAAAGTGTCCAATTTTATGAAATGATCAAGTATATTTACAGAGTTGTACAACTCTCATCATCACCTGATTTTAGAACATTTCTATCACTCTGAAAAGAAATCTCATACCCATTAGCAGTCATTTCAGTTGCGCATCCCCCCAAACCCTAAGCAACCACTAATCTGCTTTCTGTCCCTATAGATTTGTCTATCGTGGACATTTCATATACATATGTGACCTTTTATGTTTGGCTTCTTTCACATAGCATACTGTTTTTCAAGGTTCATTGAAGTTGTAACATGTATCCATACTTTATTATTTTTGTTGCAGAATAGTATTCTGTTGTATAGATATACCACATTTTGTTTATCCATTCATCAGCTGATGGAGATTTAGCTTATTTCTATATTTTGGCTATTACGAATAATGCTTCTATGAACTTTCATGCGTGGACATATATTTTCATTTCTCTTCGATAGATTTATAGGAGTGGACTTGCTGATCATATGGTAGCTATGTTTACCATTTTAAGAAACTGCCAGACTGTTTTTCAAAATAGCTGCACCTTTTAACATTTCCTCCTGCAAAGTTTGAAGGTTCCAATTTCTCCACATCATTGCCAACGGTTGTTATTGTCTGTCTTTTTTTATTATATCCATTTTAATGGATGGAAGTGGTATCTCACTGTGGTTTTAATTTGCATTTTCCTAATGACTAATGATGTTGACCACTTTTTATGTGTTTATTGACCATTCATGTATCTTCTTTGGAGAAACGTCCATTCAAATCTTTTGCCCAAGTCCGTAGTCCTCAATTATTTTTTGCTCACACACTCCCTAGAAGAATTCCAGAAATTTATGTAACCCATCTTTTGATTTTTTAATTGATGTCCTAAAAAATTCCATCATAAGTTTAAATAGTTACATAAGATGTAATTTCTAGTGTATTCTAAATATAGATATTTTAAAAATAAAATTGTTATATTACTATTTGAAATACATCAAATGGAATTTAAATACAATAGAAACATGTTACCTACCCTCATCCATTGAAAAATATGTATAAACTTGTAAATTACATATTTTATTTTATGTAGCCCTAAGCATGTAAGTATTACAAACTTTTCTGGATTGCATTATTATTACAAGTACTATGAGTACACAATTGCTCAAAATATGGCTATCCTAGAAACATTAATAAGCAGTAAACTTTTATTTGCAAGGGGTCTCTTATTTAATGTATCTTTGAATGAATATTATTGATTGCTAGACTGAACAATAAGCAATCCTATCCCTTCTTAAAAAAATACAAATACATATATGTATACACACGCACTCAGAATTGCTGAGAAATCATGCTTACCTAAATAAGTACACAAGAACAGAAGTTTTATATTGTTTTAGCATCATCACTTAATTTTTAAAATCTTTCCAAACTTTAAACCAACCATAAAAAATATTCTTAATTATCTATCAGCTAATTAATTTATCAAGTACTTCTTTAATTTTGTTAAAAGCAAAGAACTAGAAAGCACTTAGCTTGCATAAGAACTTATTCTTGGGTGATTAATTTACTTTATTCGAAAAGAGGCTACACCAAGTCTTATCAAATGGCTATTAATTACACCTGTTTAGTTTTCATTTACCAACCAACCTTCCAGGCAATTCCAACTCATAGTGACCCTATAGGTCAGAAAAGAACTGCCCCGTAGGGTTTCCAAGGAGTGGCTGGTGGATGCAAACTGCTGACCTTTTGGTTAGCAGCCCTAGCTCTTAACCACTGCACCACCAAGGCTCCACACTGGTGGTGTAGTGCTTAAATGCTACGGCTGCTAACCAAAAGTTTGGCAGTTCAAATCCACCAGGCGCTCCTTGGAAACTCAATGGGGCAGTTCTAACCTGTCCTATAGGGTTGCTACGAGTCAGAATCTACACCAATGGGTTATACATAGGAAGGGTTGGAAAAACAGGAATACTTTTATTTTCAGTACATTTTTATCACTACACTTTAAAAAAATATATTTTATTGTGTTTTAGGTGAAACTTTACATAGTAAATTTGCTGTTGTTAGGTGCCGTGGAGTTGGCTCCGATTCATAGCTACCCTATGTGCAACAGAAAGAAACACAAACCCATCCTGCTCCATCCTCGTGTTCATTGTTCTGTTGAGCTCATTGTGGCAGCCGCTGTGTCAATCCATCTCATTGAGGGTCCTCCACTTTGTCACTGGTCTCCACTTTAACAAGCATGATGTTCTTTTCCAGGGGCTGCTCCCTCCTGATAGCAAGTCCAAAGTATTTGAGGCAGACGTAATCTTGCCATCCTTGCTTCTAAGGAACATTTTGGTTGCACAAAGCAAATTAGGGTCCCGTTTAACAATTTCTACAGAATTTGTTCCGTGACACTGGTTACATTTTTCATAATATGTCAACATCCTTGTTATTTCCATTCTTTTTGTTCTGTTTCCATTAATCTAGCTTCCTTGACATTCCTTAGCTTTTTATCTTTGTTTTAGGGTAAATGTTGACTGTTCGGTCTCATATAGTTGATTATTTAAGGGAGCACAGTATTCATGGGCAGTAGCATAGTGGTTAAGTGCTATGGCTACAACCAAAAGGTGAGCAGTTCAAATCCACCAGGCTCTCCTTGGAAACTCTATTGGGCAGTTCAGCTCTGTCCTACAGGGTTGCTATGAGTTGGAATCTACTCAACAGCAATGGGTTTGGTTTTTTTGGTTTATTGTTTATTTTATAATCCAATCTGTTCTTTGGCTGAAAAGTGACCACTGGAAGTGGCTTCAGTTCCAAGTTCAAAGGCTATCTTAGGGTGATACTCTTGGAGATTCCTCTAGTCTCTATTGGTCCATTAAGTCCAGCCTTTTTTAGGAATTTGAGTTTTGTTCTACATTTTTCTCCCTTTCTGTTCTGGACCGTCTATTGTGTCCATGGTCAGAATAGTGGATAGTGATAGCCAGGCACCATCCAGTTCTTCTGGTCTCAGGCTAGATGAGGTTGTGGTTCATGTGGGCTATTAGTCCTGTGGACTAGTTTTTTCTATCAGTCTTTGGTTTCCTTCATTCTCTTCTGTTCCAGATGAGTAGAGACCAAAAGTTGTACCTTAGATGGCTGCTTGCAAGCTTTTAAGACCCCAGATGCTACTCACTGAACTAGAACGTAGAACATTATCTTTATGAACTCTGTTATGCCAATTGACCACGTTATCCCAAGAGACTATGGTCCCAAGCCTTCAAACCCAGTAAACCTATCCCGTGAGGTGTTTGGTTGTATCTAGGTAGCATCTGTAACTGTGACTCCTACATGTTGTATTATATATATAAATATGCACATGGCACACATAAACATGTATGTACATATGTCTACAGATACACCTGTACATGTACAATCATATACTAACATGTGCCTTTCTATACACATATATGCATACACGTCTACCTATGTAACCACACACATATTTTTTAGTTGTTATTATTGTTGTTGCAAAATTGTATGTTAGAGCATTTACTGATATTGTCCCTTGTTCTTGTGTACTTCTTAGTGTCTTCATTTACATTGAACAGGCTGTGTAGATTTCACTCATATTGGGTATTGTCTTCCCCTCCGTCTAGAAAGTGATTCTCTCTCTTTCTCCCATCCCTGGCAACCATCAAATAACATTGCTTTCTGTATATATACCGATTCTTGACTTTTTATAAAAGTGAGACCATACAATATTTGTTCTTTTGTGATTGACTTATTTCACTTAGCATAATGTCCTCCAGATTATCAGTGTTATCAGATGTTTCTGGGACTCCTCATTATTTTTTTAATAGTTGCATAGTATTACATCGTATATATGTACCACAATTTGTTTATCCGTTTACCTATTGATGGGCACTTGAGTTGTTTCCATCTTTTTGCTATTGTGACTGATGGTGCGATGAATATAGGTGTGCAAATATCTATTCATGTCACTGCTCTTGTAACTCTAGGATCTATACCTAGGAGTGTAATTGCTGAATCATAAGGTGTTTCTATTTCTAGCTTTTTGAGGAAGCACCAAACTGTTTTCCATACTGGTTGTACCATTTTATAATTCCACCAGCAATGTGTAAGAGCTCCAAACCCCCCACAACCTTGCCAGCATTTGCTACATTCTGTTTTTCTGATCAGTACCATCTTTGCAGGGAACAGATGGTATCTCATTGTAGTTTTGATTTGCATCTCTCAAAAAAAAAAATTTTTTTTTTTTTAATGACTAATGATCATGAGCATCTTTTCGTGTATTTGTTGGCTGCCTGAAAGTCCTCTTTAGTGAAGTGTCTGTTCATGTCCTTTGCCCATTTTTTGATTGAGTTGTTTTTCTTTTTGTTGTTGAGTTGCTGAAATTTTCTATATATTTTAGAGATTAGACCCTTATCCAATATGTAGTTGCCAAAGATCTTTTCCCAGTCTGAAGGTTCTCTTTTTACTCTTTTACTAAAGTCTTTTGATCAGTGTAAGTATTTAATTTTTAGAAGGTCCCAGTTTGTGTATTTTTGGTTTTGTTTAATAGACTATTATTTTCCTTAGCTTTGTCCCTATGTTATCGTTCAGGAACTTTATAGCCTTATCTTTAACATTTTGAGTTAGTTTTTGTACGTGGTGTGGGGTATAGATCCTGGTTCATTTTTCTGCATATGGATATCCACTTTGGCCAGCACTATTTGTTGAAGAGACTGTTTCTTCCCCATTGAATGGACGTTGACCCTTTGTCAAAGATCAGCTGCCTGTAGGTTGGCAGAATTACTTCTGGATTCTCAATTCTATTCCATTGGACCATGTGTCTTTCACTGTACCAGTACCAGGCTGTTAGTAAGCTGTACAGTAAGTGGCTGTATAGTAAGTTATTTGAGATAGGGAAGTGAGAGGCCTACTTTGTTTCTCTTCTTCAGTATTGCTTTAGCTATTCAGGGCCTTCTTCCTTTTCATATAAAGTTGAAGATTAGTTTTTCCGTTTCATTAAAGAATGCTGATGGGGTTTGGATCAGGATTACATTATATGTATAAGTCATTTTTGGTAGTATTGACATTTTCACAATATTAAGTCTTCCAATCCATGAGCATGGAATGTTTTTCCATTTATGCAGTTCTCTTTTAGCTTCTTGCAGTAGTGTTTTTTAGTGTTCCTTGTATAAGTCTTTCATGTCCCTGGTTAGGATTATTCCTAGCTTTTTTATCCTTTTGAGAGCTATTGTAAGTGGTATTGACTTCTTGATTTCCTTTTCAGAGTCCTCCTTTTTAGGAACCCAACTGATTTTTGTGTTCAATACAATTTTTAAAATAAAAATTTTTTGTGTCCTTATGTGATTTCAATGTATTTTTGTCAAAATCTTGTTGCTGAAGATTTAGCTCATTCAGTTTATGGCAGAGGTGGAAAATAAAAACTAATGTAAGTTTGTAAACAAAAAAAAAAAAATTTTTTTTTTTTTTTTAGTAGATCAGTTTTAGAAAAGACTACATATGGAAACCAAGGATCTGGAAATTGATTTTCTTAGCACTCTCTAGGCCTGTGAACCCCATGAAAAGTCTTCCAACACTTCCAGAGAGCACGTGGCCCAATAGGTGGCCAGCAATGCTCTATCTAGGATGTAGATATCTTGGTCCCAAATCCAGTGCCATTTCCAGTCTTTTATACTATCTCCCAAAACTATATGGAATTTCAAAATAATCTACAGACCAACATCATATTCATAAAATTTAATCATAGGGAAAAGATATCGCTTGCTGCATTTAGCTGACTTAGATGCTGATTTCCCCCTTTTCTGAAGTAATAGTAGGCCTCACTCAGTGCCTAGGATGTGCTACAAAGAAATACCTAGTGATTGTTTGAGTCTCCTGTTTTTAACCCTCAGGCTCCATAGTAGAATGGGACTCCCTGCGTGGTGCAAATCATTAATGTGCTCGGCTGCTAACTGAAAGGTTGGGAA
Organism: Elephas maximus indicus; assembly: GCF_024166365.1. Lineage (NCBI taxonomy): Eukaryota > Metazoa > Chordata > Mammalia > Proboscidea > Elephantidae > Elephas > Elephas maximus. Next base: position 48,832,267 of record NC_064840.1, read on the forward strand.
TTTGAATCCAACAAGGGGTGGATGGAGCTTTGGGTTAAGAGGCAGATGAAAGTCCTGGTGACCTATTTCTGAAAAATCAGCCACTGGAAATCCCATGGAGCACAGTTCTACTCTGACACACGTGGGATCACCATCAGTTGGAATTGACTCAATAGCAACTGGTTGCTATGACAATAGTCTACAATTTCCTGGGGATTGAGTTCAAATTCTTAGGTTCCTGTCTTCAAAGGGAAGTTGGCATTACACACATTTCAGGAATAGGTAAAGCACTAAGGACGTTAAAAAAAAAAAAGGGAGAGAGAGTTTCACTCTTCATGCTGGGGTTTGGGTCCTAGGGAAGCAAATGGATGGCAACATGCTCAGTTTCAACATCCAATCCCCTAGCCTTTCTCTCCTTTCTTTCCTAACCAACCCATGAAAAGAAAAACTCAGAAAATGAATTTTACTGTGTTATATGAATGGGAACCAACTCAACTAACAAACTATTGACATTTGTTCAGCTGCTTATTACTTAGCTGTATACTGTATGAAAGTTGAATTTAACGCAAATAAGCAAAAACAAGTTTTTGGAAGATTCCAATTAGCAACTCTTTCTTCCCATAAAAATCTCATTCTGCAGGTCTTGCTCATATTCTACCTTGGGCTCATATTTGAACTAAGATATTAGCAAGTCTCAGTTTTTAGAATAATGTTAGGCTTTTGAGCCTTCATTCATGTTCACTGTAAGATGGGAAGACTCCTTGGTCCTAGCTTATCCACTGTTTTTTACCTTTATAGTTAGTACTTTTGAATCAGAGAATCCCAGGTGGGAAGTGGACCTGAGAGGCCATCCAAGGTCTAAACCAACTCAGGGATGAAATGCTTACCTTCTGCAGTGCAATTGCCTTCCATCCTGAGCAGTCCCTTCCACCTTTGGACAGCTCTGAAATGTATATACAGTCGAGCTTTCTCTCCCTAAAACTTCCACCCACTTGTATATTTAACAGTGTTAGAACATAGCTAGGTGTCTTACCTAAGTAGTTTTTCCAAATCACATTTTGGGAACTAATTTGCAAGAAAATTTAATTTTGGATAACTTCAGAAGTTAAGAATTTTAATCAGTGTAACGGGCAAAAGCTTTTTTGGCATAAGGAAACACATTTTGCAAATCGAAATATCCAAGGCCTATTCCAAAGCACATCTGTTATTCCAGTGAGGTTTGGTAGGGCAGTTTATTAAATTTGTAGGACAAAGTGACACTGAAAGGTGAAGGCAATCTTTTTCATGTGTGTTTTTCTCCTCTAGATAATATAATAATAAAAGGAGTTCCTAGTTGGCAGTAAGGCATCAAGCCTGAATCTGGAGAGAGATGTTCTAATGCAATTTCGTTCTTATAAATTATGTCAGTGATGGATGTCTATTTTTAGAGCCTGCTAATAAAGCAGAACATTTAACTTACTCAGTTTGTGTCTATGGTGCTCTGCCTAAACGACCATTACATGGATTACTTCACTTACAGGTGATTTGAGCATATTCTACTCTGATTATCACAGCATACAAATTTAAACTTTGTAAAAAAAAAAAAAAAAAGAGTGAGAGCTCTTATTTGCATAGCATCTTTCACAAATAGTCTTATACTTTGGTCACAGCATGAGAGTGTGAGAGTTCAGACTGACCTTGGCCCAGCTGTGTGAACTTGACCAAGATTCTTAAACTCTCTAAATCTCATTTTCCTTATCATTGGATGATATTTGCTTCATTAGGGTTCTGTGAGGATGAAATGGTTTGATATAGCTGAGGTCCTTAGGCGCACTGCTTATAGTCTAGTCTAAACCTCAGCTTCTTCATCTTTAAAAGGAGGAAATTTTAATACCCAGCTCATTGAGATTTTGTGAAAAGTAACTGAAATTATCCAAGTAAATGACTTTGCTAACACAAAGCTTCTGTCGATATTATTGATATTTCACTTTGCACATAATTATGCTTGATAAATGCAAATTCTTTTTCCCTTGTCCCCTTAAATTATAGGGTTATGATTTCATTTCCCATCAATCCTTCTCAGATCTGGTTGCTTTGTATGTGGGTTGTACTGCTATTTGGCTTCTCCTTTCTATTCCCTTTTCCCTTTGGCCCTTTCCCAGATGGTTAGCACATTCCCAGAGTAAATAGAGCTGAGAAGCTGCTCAGACTAACGCCTATCAATTCACAGAATTCAGCCAAAGCTCTGGTGCAGAAAGACAGCCCAGTTTAAAGCTTTGGGGTTGTCCTCTGATTTACATACATCCTGACCATCTCAAGGGTGCTGTTGCTGTTTTGTTGGGTGCTGTTGAGTAAATTCCAACTCATGGGGACCCCATGTGACAGGGTAGAACTGCCTCATTCCTGGCTGCAGTCTTTACAGAAGCAGATCGCCAGGTCTTTATCCCACTGAGCCCCTGGATGGATGCAAACCACCAACCTTTTGGTTAGTCGCTAAGCACTGTAACCATTGCACCACTGGGACTCCTATATCCCAGGATTAATCAGTTGTAATTAATGTGCCATTATATTCTGGAATCAACTTCATAGCAACTAACAACAATAACAGCATATCCCAGTAAAATAATATCATGGAAGTAGATGCTTTTGCCTTAGGCATGGTGAACTCGAAGTCTATGGGGGAACATTCTGCTTCCTTTCCTAGCTACAATTCTCAGTTAGTCTCTGACTTTCCACCTTATCTCAGTGGTGGTCATTCTCCTTTTCCACTTCCTGACTAACCTAGGCTGACTCTTTGGGGTCCTTGAGCTTTTTCTTTTTTCCTCTACCTATCTCTGGTCAAAACCTGTTATCAAATCTCACAGTCAACCTTAGGTAGAAAGGACTGATATCAGTTTTAACACTTCCCTTTTGCATGGGTATGGGAATTTTTACGGAGTTAGGAGCTAAAGAGATGAAGCCCTAAATTGAGTAGTTACACATCAGCTATTGTGGTGTAGTGGTTAAGAGCTAGGGCTGCTAATCAAAAGATTGGAAGTTCAAATCCACCAGGAGCTCCTTGGAAACCCCCTGGGGCAGTTCTACTCTGTCCTATAGGGTCACTATGAGTCCGAATGGACTCAACGACAGGTTTGCTTTTTGTTTTGTTTTATCCAATCAGAAAGTGTTTGAGAGGCAACTAGGACTTCTCTAACTTTCTTAAATTACACTGAGAAGGGACCTGAAAACAGCTAGGTCTCGTATATATACTTAGGAAAAAGTAAGATTTGGAGGAAAAATTCCCAGTGAATTTGATGACAGGAAACCTAGACCATTGCTTACAAGAGCTATGGTTTTGGGGTAAATCCCTTTGCTTCTCTAGATTGCCAGCATCCTTATCTGCAAAGCAAGAACAGCCATTTCTGCACTATCTGCTTCTGCCTCACAGGACTGCAGTGGAAATACAATGATGTAATGCAGGTGTACTTGGAAAACTTTAGCTGCCCACATATATCTCACTACTATCATCTCTGCTATGCCACGGTGCCACAGGAATCACACGGAAAAGAAATTTAAGTGTAGTGAGAAGCAGAAAATTAAAAACCAAAGCCCATTTTTGGACACTAATACCTCTGCATCCCCAGCAATTTCTACTTGATTTAGAAGTAATGTCCAATGTCTACAGAGTGGAGCATGGCAAGAAAGAAGAAGCCATTCCCCAGATGGGATAACCAAAGCAGATGAAGGTTACATGACCTGCCAAAGATTAAGAAGCAAGTGGAGGATTTGACTGGAAAACAATTAAATTACTTTCCAGTCCCAAGAGTTTATGAAATACAGCATATACAACACATTTCTCATGAAGTTAGTTAAAAGAAATATCGACATATTCATTCATTTTCAAATATGACATAAAGCTGGAAGGGATTAAAACTATTTCAATAGGTTTGAACAATGGAGTACAAGTATTTGTATTTAAAGATTAAAGTTCAAATTTAAAGAGAACAAATGAGAGTTATACTTCAGGGTTATTAAAAATGCCACAGTATAAATGGTCTTAGCTTTCAAAGTGTTTTTCTTTTATATAGATACAAATTCAATATGAGGCAGCAATGTAAGATTGCTAAAAAAAATTCTAATGCAATATTAGGATGGCCTGATAGAAATTCAATATGTACTTATCTTTAACATGGAGATAAGAACATCCATTTCATACAGCTTCTGTGAGGATTAAATACGATACTGTGCAAATACCTGGCATGGTGATAAGTTGGAGAAATGTTGATTCGAGGCCACGGTGTCCTTACCCTTTTCTAAAATCACAGCCATTATCACTTGTACCATTCCTCTCTTCCTTGTGACAGCTCTTAGGATGTTGCCTTTTATTATTTAACGTTTGCATAGTTCTATGAAATTTCATGTGCATGGGTGTTGTCTGCTAAGCTATTTTAAAGCGATTGGTTATATACATTTGGGTTACTTTTTTATGTAAAACTTACATTTAATGAAATGCACAAATCCTGTTATATCCTCTGAATTTTGGTATACAAAACGCCTGCATAACCCAAACTCCTCAGGGTACACAACATCACCATGCCCTCAGGAAGTTCTCTTGCGCTTTTTCCCAGTCATTCCTGGCCCCACGCCCCCGAGGAAACCTCTGTTCTGATTTTTTTTCACCAATGATCAGCTTTGCCTGCTCTAGAATTTCATACAAATGGAATTATACAGTATGCGCCTCTTGTGTAAGGCTTCTTTCACTCACTATACTGTTTCTGAGATTCACCTATGTCGTGTGTAATAGTTGGTTCCTTTTCATTGTGCCTGGGTGTGCTCAAGCTCTCTGCAACCCCCAGCACATGTCCGGTATTGTGCACATTGTAAGTGTTCCCGTCAACATCTGATGACTCAATGAATGAATATATGACTTATTTAATTAAACAATAAACCATTTAGACACAATCAGGCTTTGCCTTTCAAATCCAGACAGTCTCTTCTATGTTAAACTTACCAAACACGATATATATCCTGGTTTCAGAAGCCTGCCTGCTTTATTGTAGGAATCCAGGGATCCGCCCGTGTGCAATTCTGCAGCTTTCACTGCATCCCTGCAGCAGCGAGGTACTGGCGAGAAAGTGAGCTGCTGCCCTGGTTTGGCTCCAGCGTGGCTGTGACAGAGCCAACCGCATGGCTTTGTGTCTTGCAGACGGAAATGCTTATCCTCTATCTTTGCAAACGCTAAACCTCACATTTCTTCAATTGATTTATCAAACCTTTTCTAAAGGTCAGCAAAGAATTCCAGGTGCCGCAGGGGTTATTTTTGTGGCTAGTTGGTAGCCAAATTGTAGAAGCAGCATGTATTTCCTGGCAGTCAGGAAAGCTCAACTCAACAAACAGTGTTAGTATTGTTGGCTCGGAGGAGATCACAGCAACCTGCCCGAAATGGCTGCAAATGAGGCCCTTTACTGTCCCCAGCATACCCTCTTGCCTCTGAGTCTGGTGACTGTGATTAAGGGCAAGGCATTGTGGTGCAGGCCTCTGGGGAGAGAATCCATTACCTTGGCCAGTGCTGTGGAGCAAGCATTTAAGGGTATGAACCCATCACCATCATTTCTGCTTGGACAGCAGCAAGTTCCTGTCATGTCTAATACTGCACAATGGCTGAATGTAAACGTGCTTTTCATCTTTAATCTATTCAAATGGCATTCTCGTTCCTGCTGCAATCTAAATTTTATATAGCCGCATAGCACATTTTATGATGCATTTCTTCAAAGTGTGATGCCACAAAATTAAGCATATTTTATATCAAAACATGGAAAGTTTTCTTTCAAACATATTTCCCAAGAGGTGGGGAGATTCATATATTATTCCTATGATGAGCATAAAATATAAAGAAATAAACTGGTTATAAGAAGCAGAGAGGAAACACATTTGTGGCTTCGACAAACTATACATTTCTGTTGACTTTATTCATGTAGAAAGCATGATAAATTCCAAGAATAAGAGATCGTCGAGTGACAGTATTTTTTTTCTTTTATTCTTTACGGTATTTTTAAAGCGCAATTGCTCAAAGAAAACCTATTTACAAGGATGTAAAATGCAGGTATTTTAATTAGAAAAAAATGGAAGTCATGTGTATGATCATTTCGAAGAGCTTAGATCAGCTGAGTTATATTAGCTCCTCAATTACTGAAAAAGTCTTTTGTAAACTGATGTTTAGAGTAGTGTCTAAAAAGTTAAACAACCAGTTATGTCTCAGGTTGCACTGGTCGTATCCATCTTATTTTATTTTCCTTTTGGACATTCAAGAAACCTGTAACTATTATACAGTTTATTATCACCATCAGCTGTCCAAATGGAGCATGCTCGGTAGCAGATTCCTCAATGTATGGATCAGGTCATAGTGGGTCTCAGATACCTGAGAGGCTTATTATATGTACACTGCCTTAAGAACTTGACTGCTAGTTGAAAGGTTGGCCGTTCAAACCCACCTTGGAAGACAGGCCTGGTGCTGCTCTGATAGTTGACAGCCTTGAAAACCCTATGGAGTAGTTCTACTCAGCACACATTGGGCTGCCATGAGTTGGAATGGACTTACTACAACAGCAACAGACTTGGCAGACTGCTGCATGTAATTATTAAATTTCACAGAGTCAATGGAAGCAGAAAATCCCATTGGCTACAGTACAGTGTAATGAGTAGAGCACCATTCAGTCTGGAAACAGGCAGATTTTAGGTCTGAAATAGCTGTGTGCCTTGGCACACTACTTGGTCTCTCTGAGCCTCAGCTGTTTCCCCTGTATAATAATAACGATTTCACCAGGATTTTGTAATGATCAAACAAAAGACGTCAGAGGCCTGCCATGTGATAGGTATCCCGCACTGGTCTTTTTTCTCTCCTTGCATTGACGTGCTGATGCCAACTTTGTATCTACCTGATGGTGAGGTGAATGGAGACCTAACCTATTCTGGTCAAGGACTATTCCCACAGCTAACTGGTGGCAGGAGAACTTTGCTCTGGTGCTCTTTATGGGCCCAGTCCCTTAAGAACTTGGGCCTAAGCCTGAGCTTTTCAAAATAAGTGCCAATACAGAGCTTCCTGTTGTGCCAAAGGGTTTTAGAGTAGTGAAATGAGAAGTCGCCAGGCTCCAGGTCCTATCCATCTGAAGCATCCTGACTTTATTGGTCCTGGAGAAGTAGTAAAGTCATTATCCTCCTTCTAAAATAGTTACACTTTGTGAGCTTATGGTAATGTGAATGTATTTTATTTTTTTAAACTAAATTGCCTCAAACAGTCCTTTAGGGCATTACAGAGATACAAGGGATAACCAGGGCAGTGGGAGTATTTAATAATTTCATCGACACATGTCTGCATTTGTTTTTAAAATAATTTTTCATCTCCTAGGGTTGTGTTGGCAGCCCTCCATCACTTTCATATTTGCGGAGGTATACGTGCACAAGTGTGTGACAAGATTCAAAAAGATTTTTCTGAAGAAAAAATGATGCTACTGAAAATAACCCTAATGCAGAAACATTTATGGGAAGGGAAAGCAAAAAGTAAAGATTTTTTTTTCTAAATATATTTCCTAAAGTTGCTCATTTTTTACACATAGAGCAAGGCCCCCTGGACAGGCGGAGCAAAACACTGGGAAGAGGGTTGAAAAGGAGGATGACTGGACAGAATATCAGAAAAGAGTCAGGCACGTAGCAGAGGAGGGCTGAAGGTCGGGCAATGAAAACCCAGTTACAGGCTGAGAACCTTAAGCTGAGGGAGTATCCCCAAAGCAAGGCTGTGGTAGAGAATGAGGGCGCTGTGTCAGGAGCTACTAAAAGAGATCAGAAGCCTACACTCATAAATGCAGGTAATCTGCCCCCTCCCCACTCCCTGCTAACCAAGTACAGGAAAAGAGAGGCCCCCTGCCCTCTCATTCTCACCCTTCACCACTCCTCTAGGCCTCCTTTCTCAGATACCCAGAGAATGGCAGCAGGTGCACCACAGGTTTCTCCTCTTAGCAACATCTTGCTGTGCCTGCAGCGTCAGCCACCGCCTTGGCTTCTGGGCAGGTTTTCTCTGCAGTCAACCGCTTCAGGGAGGAGCCTGGGCAAAAAACGCTGATGGACTGAAGATGTGTGAGGATGGCCTGAGAATCCTAGCGAAGGGAGCTGGCACAAAGGAAATGCATTCACCAGGACCTTGATTGTGGGGGAGGTAGGCTCACAAACAGTGAGTGTGAAGCAACGTGGCTGATATGGAGCAGGTTTTTGTGTTTTTAAATGGAAACAATCCGTTCTGCCACTTTCCTTTCACATACAGGTAATTGAGAGCAGACAAAAATAGGATTTATCCCGGTTCTCTCTCTCTCTCCTTAGAGAAGCCTTTCCCAACGCTGAATCACTGATGAATGAGAAGCCCAAGAACATGTAGACTATAAAAAGTCATGAGGTCAAGTGCCCTACAGTGACTTCAAGAAAAAAAGAGGCAGCTCGTATTCGGGACAGCCTAATTTTTTTAATGGCTAGAGGCTTAAAATCCTAGAATGTGGGAGCTTGGTGGGGCCTCTGAAGTAACTGAGTCTTAATAGATCGAAACTACCAATGTTAATATATCTGAATTTGCATTATTTCAGACGGTAGAGTTTGCTTAAAAGCCCTCTGAAGGTTCTCAGCTGTCATTATTCCTTCTACCTTGAAGAGGGCGGGGCATCAGAATCACTGGTTTTTAGAGTTGGAAAGGATCTCAGGGCTTAAGCCTCACCCCACCTCCTGTCGGGGAGAGGGGTAGAATTCCTCGGGAATCAAGTGCAGTACAGGCTCAGTACACACTCAGAGCACTTCACCCTCTGAGCCACACAGGGAAAAGGATACCGGCTTCTCTACGCCAGCTCTTCAACTATTTGAAAACAGCTATCATATTTCCCCTTCGTTTTACCCCTTGAAAAAAGGAATCAGTAAATTGTCCTTCAAATGCTCTGTTGTGCACATAAAACAAAAACGAAGTGCTGGCTTAGAAAATCTTAGGTCTCTTATGTAAATCCCTGCAATTCTTCCATTAAACTGGAGGGACTGCCTAAAAAAAAAAAGCAGGAAAATGCTCTGCAAATCGCAGGGCTGTGCTAATGTACATCAGGGCATGCACACTTTGTTTTAGGTATTTGGATGCTTCCTAAAGGAAATCCACGGATTTCTGACTGCATCGTTTATCTATTTATTGTAGCGAATGGGAGCGGGAGGGGAGGAAGAACCACGCGGCTACTCCCTTCCCACCAGACGAGGCGTCTCTGAGTGAGCTCTCCCTGGAGACCGCTCTGGGCGCTCGGGCGGGCTGCAGCAGATTCCCCCTGAAAATCGGCAACCTTCGAGGCTTGTCTAAATCATCAGGTTGGGTGCTACACAGCGTGCGAAAGGCGAAAGCGGGCTTTACTGTGATGGAGGTGGTGGTGTCAAACAGGAATTTAGTTCCGTGAAGAAGACAGGCATAGTGACAGCCTAAAGCTCCCTGCTGCAGAGCGCGCTGCTGCCTCTGCAAGGTGGTCTTCTCCATTAATTTCCAACTCATTCCCAGCGCTCATCCACCTACATACACGCTAAAAGCATCCGAGGCTTCAAAAGCTAAGAATGCAATAAGAAAATCTAGAAACACTAACAGGTTGGTTAACTGCGCTAAGAGTTTAAAAATGATCGAATGAACACCTCAGTGCGGCAGTTTCACGTATGAGGGTAGGGATTTTATTCATGTGTGGAGAAACAGCGCATTAAAGAAAAACTAACCAGGAAAAAGGGAGATGGATTAAAGAAAGTGCCAGAAAAATCTACAAAGACATTTAAAACTTAACTCCATAAATGCCACATACATGTCATTTTTATTTCAAATGCCCAGGCGGCGCTGCACCCTCACCAGAAACACCAATGGGGGATGATTAAGGAGGTCCCTGGTGAAGAAGGGGCGAGTTGCGGAGAAGGGTGTCTCCGCAGTACCGGGATATGAGAAAACTAAGCTGGCAGTAGGAAGTGAGAACGGGTTACTGGGGACACTTAAGCATTCGACTGATTGGAGGTCAAGGAGTAAGTAGGATGGAAAAGTTGAGAAAGGAAATGAGCGAGGGGGTACAGGGTGTTGGAGAAAACAGAAGGCCTCAGAGAAAAGTGGAAAGGACAAGAGAGCCGCAGCTCCCCAGCTGCCTATCACTCGCCCCCGCCTTTCCTTTTGCGCAGAATCCTCCCCTTGGCTGCAGCAGCGCGCTGCCCCCACTGGCCGAAAGCGCTGTGATCGATCGCAGGCTGCGTCAGAGCCAGAAAGCTCTCCGGGTATATATAGGGGTGGCAGGACGGCGCCGAGCCGCACACAGCCATTCATCCTCTCCTCTCCTGTCTCCCCCCGTCCTTCCTTCTTTCTAGGCCCTCATCTCTGCCTCCAGCCAGAGGGCCGCCGGCCGCCACCATGAGTTCTTTCAGCTACGAGCCGTACTACTCAACCTCTTACAAGAGGCGGTATGTGGAGACGCCCCGGGTGCACATCTCCAGCGTGCGCAGCGGCTACAGCACCGCGCGCTCCGCTTACTCCAGCTACTCCGCGCCGGTGTCCTCCTCGCTGTCCGTGCGCCGCAGTTACTCGTCCAGCTCCAGCTCCTTGATGCCCAGCCTGGAGAGCCTCGACCTGAGCCAGGTAGCCGCCATCAGCAACGACCTGAAGTCGATCCGGACACAGGAGAAGGCACAGCTGCAGGACCTCAACGACCGCTTCGCCAGCTTCATCGAGCGCGTGCACGAGCTGGAGCAGCAGAACAAGGTCCTGGAAGCCGAGCTGCTGGTGCTGCGCCAGAAGCACTCCGAGCCCTCCCGCTTCCGGGCGCTGTACGAGCAAGAGATCCGCGACCTGCGCCTAGCGGCGGAAGACGCCACCAACGAGAAGCAGGCCCTCCAGGGTGAGCGCGAAGGGCTGGAGGAGACTCTGCGCAACCTGCAGGCGCGCTATGAAGAGGAGATGTTGAGCCGCGAGGACGCGGAGGGCCGGCTGATGGAGGCGCGCAAAGGCGCCGACGAGGCGGCTCTCGCCCGCGCAGAGCTCGAAAAGCGCATCGACAGCCTGATGGACGAAATCTCTTTCCTGAAGAAAGTGCACGAAGAGGAGATCGCTGAGCTGCAGGCTCAGATCCAGTACGCGCAGATCTCCGTGGAGATGGACGTGTCCACCAAGCCCGACCTCTCTGCAGCGCTCAAGGACATCCGCGCACAGTACGAGAAGCTGGCCGCCAAGAACATGCAGAATGCCGAAGAGTGGTTCAAGAGTCGCTTCACGGTGCTGACCGAGAGCGCCGCGAAGAATACTGACGCCGTGCGCGCCGCCAAGGACGAGGTGTCCGAGAGCCGCCGCCTGCTCAAGGCCAAGACCCTGGAGATCGAAGCATGCCGGGGCATGAACGAAGCGCTGGAGAAGCAGCTGCAGGAGCTGGAGGACAAACAGAACGCTGACATTAGTGCTATGCAGGTACTGGCACCATTCAAAACACAGTGGGGCTTTTACGGAAAGGAGGGGAGGGGGTTAGGGGCTTGACCGGGAAGTGGAGACCAGAGCGAGACATCTGCCTCCAGCTTATTAGGGGGTAGGACTTGGCTCCTTAGAAACTCTGTGGTAGGGGTGGAGCACTTGAAGGGCGAGGGTAGGGGGCGCTACTGCGGTTTGGGAAGGTTTGCTGTGCGGTTGGGTCTGTGTTCTGCATCAAAGCTACCCAGCCCTGCAAGGTGGTTGGGTGGGGGTGGGGGAGAGGTGGGAGTTGGGCGTTGCCTCTGGCTTGCAGCAGCATCCAAACTCTATAAGTTGCTTTGCAGCCCTTATGGGAAGATATAATTAATAAAAACAGGGAATAGCTCTCATTAGTTCTGAAGGGTAACTGTGACCAACAAGCTTCATGGCTTGTTTTACCAGCCCCTCCCTTTCCTTAGCAGGTAGGCAGGAATACAGTCAGAATTGTAGCAGGTGATTAGCTAATGATGTTCACAGTAAACCATTTCTTTTTTAAGGATCTATATCTTCTGGGGGCAAGGGAAGATGATATAGATAAATAAAAATATTTTAGAGCAAATAAATTGTTTCATAAAACACTTCAAAAAATTTTATTTATCTATTATTTTATGAAGAAATGGATTCATTTTCTTCCGTGTGACCTGGATAAAGGAGAGTGAATCAGTGCTCAGTGGGTGAGAAACCAAGTTTCTCTAACAGCTTAGTTTCATTGTAGGCATTTTATGATGATTATCAGAATGTATTAATTAAAAAACAAAAACAAAATAAAAAAAGGGAATTTTTTTTTTGTTTCATCCTTTATGAAACTGGCTAATTTAGGCAAAGAAAGAAAGATTTAAAAAGGGAAACGACAGGTGTCTTAGGGGAGATTCTATCTAAGGTGTACACTTTGATTTTAATTGAAAACTAGGCCTTTGCAGTAAGGGTTTATGCTTGGACTGAGGTATTTTCTTTTTTTTGGTCTGTCAACAGGACACAATCAACAAATTAGAAAATGAACTGAGAACCACGAAGAGTGAAATGGCACGATACCTGAAAGAATACCAGGATCTCCTCAACGTGAAGATGGCTTTGGATATTGAGATTGCAGCTTACAGGTAACAATAAAGGGGCAAAAATGGCAGCCATTGAACCTTAGAAAGAAAAGCTGTGTAAAAAAAAAAAAGTTAAACTAGAAGCCTTCAAGAATAGTCCTTATTGTTGAAGTCATTATTAATTATTCATTTTTTTCTTTTGAGAAGGTAATTCATACCAGTATATAACAATTTAACCCTGTAATAATGAGTCCAATTCTTAGTTTTACATTACATTTTAAATCTGATGTAAGGTTGATTTTTCCCTGGTCTCAGTCACAAAATTTCCAGTTATTAACTTTTGGTGACTCCCAACCCTGCACTAGCTTGCCCTTGACCTTAGGGGTGGCATTAGGGCAAAGTGATGAGTGGTGGGCTCAGAGAAAGTCATTAAAAACACTCCCTGTGTTCATGATTTTTAACCCCACTTTCCACCCACCTTCCCAGGAAACTCTTGGAAGGTGAGGAGACCCGGCTCAGTTTCACCAGCGTGGGAAGCATAACCAGTGGCTATACCCAGAGTTCCCAGGTCTTCGGCCGATCTGCCTACGGTGGTTTACAGACCAGTTCCTACCTGATGTCCGCCCGCTCCTTCCCAACTTACTACACCAGCCATGTCCAGGAAGAGCAGATCGAGGTGGAGGAGACCATTGAGGCAGCTAAAGCTGAGGAGGCCAAGGATGAACCCCCTTCTGAAGGAGAAGCTGAAGAGGAGGAGAAGGAGAAGGAAGAGGCTGAGCAAGAGGAGGGAGCAGAGGAGGAAGAAGGTATGATAAAAAGCAAACTCCTAGAGCTTCCAGTGTAAGCTTCCAGTACATGTTTGTTAGGAGATAAAGAAAGAACACATTGCTTATGCCAAAGGAGCTTTGTTCATATATAAATTTAGAATCTTAAATAATAAATTTCTCCATTTATTCAATAAACCTCTAGTAAGCACCTTCTGGAAACCCTGGTGGCATAGTGGTTAAGAGCTACGACTGCTAACCAAAACGTCAGCAGTTTGAATCCACTATGTGCTCCTTGGAAACCCTATGGGGCAGCTCTACTCTGTCCTATAGGGTCGATATGAGTCGGAATCGACTTGATGGCAACAAGTTTGGTTTGGGGTTTTTTAAGCATCTCCTGTGAGTGAGGTGATTTGTCAAATTGGCTGTCCTCCTAGAGATACCTGCCTTTTTATTCCTATTAAATCTCATTTTTAAATACATTCATTTAACTCAGCAGTGTCCTAAAGAACAGAGGTGAATTACTGAACGTGTAATAAAGGAAACACTGAGGTTATGTCTTAGAGAAGAGTAGGCTTTTCAAAACCTAGGAGGAATTTCCTTTATTTAAATGTGTTCAGTGGCAAATGATTCATCCTAAGCACTGTGAGTTATTTGTGTGTTCGCAGAGCGGCGCTCAGAGGTTTCTGGTAAGCATTCTGACATTTGAGTTACCACACAAAGCCTAACAGAAACAATTTCACTGGGCTCACCCTGCATTTGAATTTTATAAATTTTATTTTAAAGCTGCCAAGGAAGAATCTGAAGAAGCAAAGGAGGAAGGAGAAGAAGGAGGTGAAGGCAAAGAAGGAGAAGAAACCAAAGAAGCTGAAGAGGAAGAGAAAAAAGATGAAGGTGCAGAGGAGGAGCAAGCAACCAAGAAGAAAGATTGAGCCCTGAGTCCCCCTTTCCTTAATTATTTCAGGAATAATTCTCCCGAAGTCTGGTCAACCCCATCACCAACCAATCAGTTGAGTTCCAGATACTATATGAATTAAGAAGTCAATATATGTATAATTCTGAGATGACTTAGGTTGGACATTCAATGTTGTGCTATGAATCTTCTCCTTATGCTGAGTATCCGTTTGCTTGCAGAGTGGCTTCCTGGCTTGCTGTCAGCTTGTGCATGGTACACGCTTCTGAGTTCAGGATCTATGGCAATGTGAATAATTCAGATGTTTACAATAAACAACATGAACAAATGAATTCACTAATGTTAATGTTAAACTTCATGGAAAAAATCGTCCTTTGAACCATTGGTGGTTAGAAATTTAAGACCTCGAGTTATGTGCAATAAATAGTAAATAAAGTTACACTGAATGACATATCATTTCTTGCTGTGGTTGTTGACTTAATTGAAATATCTTAAAGAAGGTACCAATGTAAGCCATATACAAGTGGACTGTTGTCCTATAAATAGTTTTTGTTAAGTCCAAATTTTAACAATTACACTGCATTTTTTTTTTTTTTCTTAGTTGGTAACCTTGAGGGATACAGTTAGGTCATGACCATGAACTCTCTCCCCTCCCAAATTTTACTGGTGGTAAACCTGAGTAAAGGAGAGAGTCTCTGGATTTTTTTTCTTTTATAAAGGGTGAATATTTTGCCCCATAAAAATGTACAATACTAGGTTGGGGGATGGCTTTCTTAGAGGAAATTCTGAAATTCTGTGACAAATACACCCTTCATGGTAAGCAGGTAATTTAACACAGCCTAGGTATGTAATAATGAATGCAATATGAATAAAATATGAATCCCACGCACTCATCACTATAAATAAATTTTCAAAATTATTTAAATATCACGGGCAGAAATTGAAACCTGAGCACATGATATAATCAGAAGGAATAACATTTCATTAATTTACACTTTTGGGAGAAGAGACTAAGAAGATCAAAGGTTATTTGCCACTGCAAACATGTTGCCTGCCATCCTGAGCTCATGATTCAGTGTGTTGTTAGCTTAATTCTATTGCCTCAAGTGTACAGCAGTTATTGCCACAATTTTTTAACCTTTTAAAAACTACAGATGCATGGTAATAAGATTATTGTCAGTCACTTATGGGGGAAGATTATATACTTGTATGCCACATTGTTATTGTTCTGCATGTATTTATTGGGAAATATTCAGATTCCAATGATAGCTCTAACTGGTTGGATATTGCATCAAAAACATACGCGTCATCCCTGTCCACTGTTCGGAAGCTCTTGCACTTGGATTTGATGTGGAAAGTAGGTGAAATTACTGTCTGCTGCCCTGCTTCTGTTCTCAAACAATTGCTTTGTCAGCCAATTTTTTTCAAAATTTGTTCTTTAGGCAACCTTTAAAGGTCATGAATTTAATCTGGAAGCAAAGTGGTCTTCATTTAAAGTCAACTGATTTGTTCATGTTCCTGATTTCTAGTTAAAAATATGTTATCAGGCAAATAAGTAAAATATTTATTTATATATCATGATGATATGAAATTGAAGTGTGAAGGCTGTCAGTTACAGACTTTTGTAAAGACCAGATGTCCCCTCAGAAATCAAGCTTTTCACATTTGTGTTCTTTAGACATAGGATTGGTGCACATGGTAAATCTCAGATGAATGCAAATGGAGGTAAAAAACAATTTTAATGGAATGAAAACAGCTGGTTGGTTTAAGAATTGCTTGATTAAAGCAAGAACATTGTACCATATTCTACTCTGTGTGCCATAATAAAATACTGAAAAAGCCAAACTTAAGTGGATTTAAATCTTTAAGAAAAAAGAAAACTCCCCCAAATTTGGTACTTTGGCCAGTGCCCTTCATCCCTCTACCACTCTCCCTTCTGCCTCCAGCCCCCATCAGGCCCATCTCCCAAGTCCCTGTCAAAACTGCAGCCCTAACCCTCTTCTAGTATTCCCTCTCCCAGAGAATGGGACCATTGCTCAGTCATCCAATTCTGTAACCAGGCACCTGAGCATGACATTGTATCACCCCTTGCCCCAACTCCTCTAATCTATCACCAGGTCCTATTGAAATCACTGCCTGTTGTTGCTGTTAGGTGCCTTTGAGTCGGTTCTGACTCATAGCAACCCTATATACAAGAGAATGAAACACTCTCCAATCCCACACCATTCTCGCAATCATTATATTTGAGCCCATTGTTGCAGCCACTATGTCAATTCATCTTGTTGAAGGTTTTCCCTTTTTTTTTTTTTTTTTGCTGACCATCTACTTTAGTGAGCATGATGTCTTTCTCCAGGGACTGATTCCTCCTGATACCATGTCCAAAGTATATGAGACATAATCTCACCATCTTTGTTTCTAAGCAACACTCTGGTTGTACTTCTTCCAAGACTGATTTGTTCTTCCTTTTGGCAGTCCATGGTATATTGAATATTCTTTGCCAACAGCACAATTCAAAGGCATCGATTCTTCTTTGGTCTTCCTAATTCATTGTCCAGCTTTCACATGCATATGAGGCAATTGAAAACACCATGCCTAAGGAAAAAAAAAAATTTTTTTTTTTAAGGTCAGGCCACCTCAGTCTTCAAGGTGACATCTTTGCTTTTTAACACTTTAAAGAGGTCTTTTCAGCAGATTTGTCCAATGCAATGCGTCGTTTGACTTCTGGATTGCTGCTTCCATGGGTGTTGATTTTGGATCCAAGTAAAATGAAATCCTTGACTACTTTAATCTTTTCTCCGTTTATCATGATGTTGCTTATTGGTCCAGTTGTGAGGATTTTTGTTTTCTTTGTGTTGAGGTGTAATCCATACTGAAGGCTGTGGTCTTTGATCTTCATCAGTAAGTGCTTCAAGTCCTCTTCACTTTCAGCAAGCAAGGTTGTGTCATCTGCATATCAGTCTTCCTCCAGTCCTGATGCTACATTCTTCTTATAATATAGTCCAGTTTCTCAGATTATTTGCTCAGCATACAGAGTGAATAGGTATGGTGAAAGAATACAACCCCGACACACACCTTTCCTGACTTTAAATCACGCAGTAGCCCCATGTTCTATTCGAACAACTGCCTCTCGGTCTATATACAGGTTCCTTAGGAGCACAATTAAATGTTCTGAAATCCCCGTTCTTTGCAATGCTACCCATAATTTATTATGACCCAAATAGTCAAATGCCTTTGCATAGTCAATAAAACACAGGTAAACATCTTTCTGGTATTCCCTGCTTTCAGCCAGGATCCATCTGACATCTGTAGAGACATCCCTGGTTCCATGTCCTCTTCTGAATCTGGCTTGGATTTCTGGCAGTTCCCTGTTGATATACTGCTTGCAGCCGATTTTGAGTGATCTTCAGCAAAATTTTACCTGAATATGATATTAATGATATTGTTCAATAATATCCACATTCAGTTGGATCACCATTCTTGGAAACAGGAATAAATACGGATCTTTTCCAGTTGGTTGGCCAGGTAGCTGTCTTCCAAATTTCTTGGCATAGACAAATGAGCACTTCTAGTGCTGCATCTGTTTGTTGAAACATCTCAATTGATATTCCATCAATTCCTGGAGCCTTGTTTTTCACCCATGCCTTCAGTGCAGCTTGGACTTCTCCCTTCAGTACCATTAGCAGCGAAGAGTTGCCGAGCCCACATAGTGCCTCAGCTCTGATTCCTTGGCGTCATTCTTTAGTGCGAATGCAGTGGGGCTGATGGTAGTTTCCTGAGACACGGCAGATTCAGCAAAAGAAGGCAAGCAAAGTGGTGCACCCCGACCCTGTGGCATGCCTACAACGGGGCTGGCAGCAGAGTTTAGGAAACAGCTGCTTCAGTGAAAAAAGGCAAATGAAGTGCCTGCACCCCAACCCCCTGGTGTTACAGCCACAGGTCTGGCGGTGGGGTTTAGGACAAAGCTGCTTCAGCTAAAGAAAGCAAGTCAGGATGCAGCCCTAAACCCCTGGGGCAATCTCGGCGCAGACCCAGCCAGGGCACATAGGCTACACACGCCTCTGGAATCCGAGATGAAATAGCGCTCTCAAAACAAGATAAGTGATTTTGTCTAACTTACCATGTGGATCTAATAGCTGCTTCTTCTGAAAGTACTGTTTCCTGTCTATCTGAGCTCTCCCTCCTCTACCCCAGCTGGCTTCATTAGCAGTTGAATTCCCTGGACCTGAGATAGAACTTGCCAAGCCTTCTCTGACCCATTCTCCTGGTCTGCAAGAAGGAGAAATTAACAAATGGGGGAAAAATACTTTCCTGACTCCCCTAAACCGGAAGTCCAGAGCAGAAGCGTCTCCAGTCCAGGCATAAGTGATCCACAGACTTTGGCTTTCACCCCTACATGGAACCAGGTGGCTATTATAATGCAAAGGCAAATCTGTTAGAGGTCTGACTGTAATTGTTTCAACTGTGCAGTGAAGAGGCAGGTTTTGGAGGTCCGATACCACTCTGCCTATTAAACAGAGCCCTCACCTACCCACAGCAGGGACCTGAGGGCTGAGGCTCCATCCACACCACCTAGCCACCCATGAAAGGCGTCTGAGGATAGTGGTGCCTACGAATCTTTACAGGTATAAGCATTGGGTGCCTAAGGTACCGCTGCAGAGCCGACCCACCAGAGCACTCTAGAGAACAGAGATGCTCCTTCCTCACTGACACTTGGGGGAAGGCTGTCAGCACCATGCCCTCCTCAGACTGTGACTCCCTTCTGCTACCAGAAATCACTGCATACAACCATCACCACTAATCCTGTAAGACAGTAGGTGAGAGCATGCACCACACGATAGGTAATCAACTATCAAGACACCTGAGCTGAATCTATACAAGAATAGTGAATGGACTCATAGGCTCATATACCTAGAAAAAGCTCTAACCATCTGGTAACAGGACATTAGTGCTTCAAAGTCTCCAATAATCAAGTTAGCACACTCTAGTAGCCTCTTTGGGTATATTGAAACAAAACAAAACAAGAAGATAGGACACAGTGAGCAAACATAAAATAAATTATTACAATAACTTATAACTTATAGATGGCTCAGAGACAGCAGCTGATATCAAATCACACGAAGAAGGAGACCATGATTGCTTCAACAAACTCCCAAAACAGAGAATCAAGGACTCTCCTGGATGAAGATGTAGTCCTGGAATTGCCAGAAGCAGAATACAAAAGATTAATATACAGAATGCTTCAAGACATCAGGAATGACATCAGAAACAACATCAGGAGCGAGATCAGGCAATATACAGAAAAATCCAAGGAACACTCAGATAAAGCCGTTGAAGAAATTAAAAAGATTATTCAAGAACATAATGAAAATTAGAACATAATGAAAAATTTAATAAGTTGCAAGAATCCATAGAGAGACAGCATTTGGAAATTCAAAAGACTAACAACAAAATTACAGAATCGGACAAATCGATAGGTGGTCAGAGGAGCAGAATTGAGGAACTGGAATGCAGAATTGGGGAAATGGAGGATACGGCACTTGGCGCCAATATATTTGAAGAAAAATCAGATAAAAGAATTTAAACAAATGAAGAAAACCTAAGAATCACGTGGGACTCTGTCAAGAATAATAACTTGTGAGCGATTGGAATATCAGAACAGGGAGGAATAATGGAAAATACAGAGAGAATTGTTGAAGATTTGCGGGCAAAAAACTTCTGCAACATCGTGAAAGATGAAAGGATATCTATCCAAGATACTCATCGAACCCCATACAAGGTAGATCCCAAAAGAAAGTCACCAAGACATATTATCATCAAACTTGCCAAAATCAAAGATAAACAGAAAATTTTAAGAGCAGCCAGGGATAAGTGGAAAAAAAAAAAAAAGTGAAAAGTCACCTACAAATGAGAATCAATAAGAATAAGTTCAGACTACTTGGCAGAAACTATGCAGGCAAGAAGGCAATGGGATGACATATATGGAGCATTGAAGGAGAAAAATTTCCAGCCATGAATCATATATCCAGCAAAATTGTCTCTCAAATATGAAGGCGAAATTAAGTCATTTACAGAAAAACACTAGCTTAGGGAATTTGCAAAAACCAAACAAAAGCTACAAGAAATACTAAAGAGAATTCTCTGGTTAGAAAATCAATAGTATCAGATATCAGCACAACACTAGGACACAGAACAGAGCATTCAGATACCAACTCAGACAGGAAATTCACAAAAATAAAATAAGATAAAAAAAAAAAAAACACTCAAAACAGGGAATCAGTGATGCCATCATGTAAAACATGAAAATAATCAATAAAGAGGGATTGAATAAAGCAGGCATAGCTCTTCCACATGGAGAAGAAATCAAGGTGATATAGGGAGACACAAGTTAGGTTTACACTCAGAAAAATAGGGGTAAATATTAAGGTAACCACAGAGAAGACTAACAAACCCACGCTTCAAAATAAAAACCAAGATGAACATAAAGACTCAGCAAAAATAAATTCAACTATAATGAAAAAGAGGAACACACAATTTACAAAGAGAAACTTTTCAGCACAAAAAAGTAAGTGGAAAAATGAAACTGTCAACAACACATCAAAAAAGGCATCAAAATGACAGCACTAAACTCATACCTATCCATAATTATGCTCAATGTAAATGGTCTAAATGCACCAAAAAAGAGACAGAGAGTTGCAGAATGGATTAAAAAAATATGATCCAACTATATGCTCTCTACAAGAGACACACCTTAGAGACACAAGCAAACTAAAACTCAAAAGATGGAAAAAAAATATATCAAGGAAACAACAATCAGAAAAGAGCAGGAGTGGCAATATTAATTTCTGACAAAATAGAATTTAAAGTTAAATCCATCATAAAGATAAGGAAGGACACTATATAATGATTAAAGGGACAATATACCAAGAAGATATAACTATATTAAATATTCATGCACCCAATGACAGGGCTGCAAGATACATAAAACAAACTCTAACAGCACTGAAAAGTGAGATAGACAGCTCCACAATTATATTAGGAGACTTCAACACACCACTTTCGGTGAAGGACAGGACATCCAGTAAGAAGCTCAATAAAGACACAGAAGATCCAATTGCCACAATCAAACAACTTGACCTCATAGACATATACAGACCACTCCACCCAACAACAGCCAAGTATACTTTCTTTTCCAATGCACATGGAACTTTCTTTAGAGTAGACTACATATTAGGTCATAAAGCAAGCCTTAGCAGAATCCAAAACACTGAAATATTACAGAGCATCTTCTCTGACCATACGGCCTAAAAGTAAAAATCAATAACAGAAAAAGCAGGGAAAAGAAATCAAACGCGTGGAAACTGAACAATGTCGTGCTCAAAAAAGACTGTTAGAGAAGACATTAAGGATGGAATAAAGAAATTCATAGATCCAATGAGAATGAAAACACTTCCTTTGGGACACAGTGAAAACAGAACCTTTGGGACACAGTGAAAGCAGTGTTCACAGGTCAATTTATATCAATAAATGCACACATCCAAAAAGAACAAAGGGCCAAAATCAAAGAATTATCCCTACAACTTGAAGAGTTAGAAGGAGAGCTACAAAAGAAATCCTCAGGCACCAGAAGAAAGCAAATAATAAAAATTAGAGTAGAATTAAATGAAATAGAAAACAGAAAAACAATTGAAATAACTAACAAGACCAAAAGCTGGTTCTTTGTAAAAAATTCACAAAGTTGATAAACCACTGGCCAAACTGACAAAACAAAAACAGGAGAGGAAGCAAGTAACCTGAATAATAAATGAGATGGTCCATATTACAACAGACCCAACTGAAATTAAAGGAATCATATCAGATTGCTATGAAAAATTGTACTCTAACAAATTTGAAAACCTAGAAGAAATGGATGAATTCCTAGAAACACACTACCTACCTAAACTAACATAATCTGAGGTAGAACAACTAAATAGACCCATAACAAAAGAAGAGATTGAAAAGGTAATCAAAAAACTCCCAACAAAAAAAAGCCCTGGCCCAGACAGCTTCACTACAGAGTTCTATCAAACTTTCAGAGAAGAGTTAACACCAGTACTACGAAAGGTGTTTCAGAGTATAGAAAAGGACAGAATACTACCCAACTCATTCTATGAAGCCACCATATCCCTGATACCAAAACCAGGTAAAGACACCACAAAAAAAGAAAATTACAGACCTATATCCCTCATGAACTTAGATGCAAAAATCCTCAACAAAATTCTCGCCAATAGAATTCAACAACACATCAAAAAAATAATTCACCATGATCAAGTGGGATTCATACCAGGTATGCAGGGATGGTTCAATGTTAGAAAAACAAATAATGTAATCCATCATATAAATAAAACAAAAGACAAGAACCACATGGTTTTATCAATTGATGCAGAAAACCCATTCGACAAAGTTCAACAACAATGCATGATAAAAACTCTCAGAAAAACAGGAATAGAAGGAGAACTCCTCAACATAATAAAGGGCATTTATGCAAAGCCAACAGCCAACATCATCCTAAATGGAGAGAGTCTGAAAGCACTCCCCTTGAGAAAGGGAACCAGCCAAGGATGCCCTTTACCACCACTCTTATTCAACATTGTGCTGGAGGTCCTAGCCAGAGCAATTAGGCTAGACAAAGAAATAAAGGACATCCAGATTGGCAAGGAAGAAGTAAAAGTATCTCTATTTGCAGGTAACATGATCTTATACATAGAAAACCCTAAAGAATTCTCAAGAAAGCTACTGAAACTAATAGAAGAGTTCAACAGAGTATCAGGATACAAGATAAAGGTACAAAAATCAGTTGGACTCCTCTACACTAACAAAAAGAACATTGAACAGGAAAGCACCAAATCAATACCATTTACAGTAGCCCCCAAGAAGATAAAATACTTTGGAATAAATCTTACCAGAGATGTAAAAGACTTCTACAAAGAAAACTACAAGACACTGCTGCAAGAAATGAAAAGAGACCAACGTAAGTGGAAAAACATACCTTGCTCATGGATAGGAAGACTTAACATTGTAAAAATGTCTATTCTGCCAAAAGCAATCTATAGGTACAATGCAATTTTGAACCAAATTCCAACGACATTTTTTAATGAGATAGAGAAACAAATCACCAACTTTATATGGAAGGGCAAGAGACCCTGGATACATAAAGCATTATTGAAAAAGAGGAACAAAGTGGGAGGCCTCACTCTACCTAACTTTAGAACATATTATACTGGCACAGTAGTCAAAACAGCCTGGTACTGGTACAACAACAGATTCATAGGCCAATGGTACAGAACTGAGAATCCAGATATAAATCCCTCCACATTTGAGCAGCTGATGTTTGACAAAGGCCCAAAGCCAGTTAATTGGGTGAAAAGACAGTCTTCAACAAATGGTGCTGGTATAACTGGATATCCACCTGCAAAAAAATGAAACAAGGCCCATACCTCACACCATGCACAAAAACTAACTCAAAATGGATCAAAGGCCTAAATATAATATCTAAAACGATAAAGATCATGGGAAGAAAAAATAGAGGCAATGCTAGGAGCCTTAATACATGGCACAAACAGTACACAAAACATTACTAAAAATCTAGAAACGAAACCAGATAACTGGGTAACCGGGAGCTGCTAAAAATCAAACACCTATGCTCATCCAAAGACTTCACCAAATGAGTAAAAAGATTACCTACAGACTGGGAAAGAGTTTTTAGCTATGACATTTCCAATCAGTGTCTGATCTCTAAAATCTACATGATACTGCAAAAACTCAACTACCAAAAGACAAATAACGCAATTAAAAAATGGGGAAACGATATGAACAGGCACTTCACTAAAGAAGACATTCAGGCTGTTAACAAATACATGAGGAAATGCTCACAATTATTACCCATTAGAGAAATGCAAATCAAAACTACGGTGAGTTTCCATCTCACTCCAACAAGGCTGGCATTAATCTAAAAAACACAAAATAATCAATGTTGGAGAGGTTGTGGAGAGACTGGAACACTTAAACACTGCTGGTGGGAATGTAAAATGGTACAACCACTTTGGAAATCAATTTGGCGCTTCCTTAAAAAACTAGAAATAGAACTACACCATACTATCCAGCAATCCCATTCCTTGAAACATATCCTCGAGAAATAAGAGCCTTTACACCAACAGATATATGCACACCCACGTTCATTGCAGCACTGTCTACAATACCAAAAGATGGAAGCAACCAAGATGCTCATCAATGGATGAATGGATAAAGAAATTATGGTATGTTCACACAATGGAATACTAAAAAAAACAACAACTATGCATTGATAAAGAACAATGATGAATCCATGAAACATTTCATAACATGCAGAAACCTGGAAGACATTATGGTAAGTGAAATTAATCAGTTGCAAAAGGGCAAATATTGTATAAGACCACTATTATAAGAACCAAAGAAATAGTTTAAACAGAAAAGAAAATATTCTTTGATGGTTATGAGAGGGGGGAGGGAAGGAGGGAGGCAGAGGGGTTTTCACTAATTATATAGTAGATAAGTTTTATTTTAGGTGAAGGGAAAGACAACACACAATACAGAAGTGGTCATCGCAACTGGACTAAACCAAAAGCAAAGAAGTTTCCTGAATAAACCGAACGCTTCGAAGGCCGGTGAAGCAGGAGCGGGGATTTGGGGACCATAGCTTCAGGGGACATCTAAGTAATTGGCATAATAAAATATATTAAGAAAACATTCTGCATCCCACTTTGGGGAGTGGTGTCTGGGGTCTTAAACGCTAGCAAGCGGCCACCTAAGATGCATCATTTGGTCTCAACCCACCTGGAACAAGGAAGAATGAAAAACACCCAAGGCACAAAGTAGCTATGAGCCTAAGAGACAGAAAGGACCAGGTAAACCAGAGACTACATCAGCCTGAGGCCAGAAGAACTAAATGGTGCCTGGCCACAACCAATGACTGCCTTGACAGGGAACAGAGAACCCCTGAGGGAGCAGGAGAGCAGTGGGATGCAGACCCCAAATTCTCGTAAAAAGACCAGACTTCATGGTCAGGCTGGGACTAGAATGACCCCAGACATCATGGGCCCCATACCATCTGTTAGCCCAAGACAGGAACCATTCCTGGGGCCAACTCTTCAGACAGGGATTGGACTGGAATATGGGATGGAAAATAATATTGGTAAAGAATGGGCTTCTTGGATCAAATAGACACATGAGACTGTGTTAACATCTGTCTGGAGGGGCGATGAGAGGGCAGAGGGGGCCAGAAGCTGCCTGAATGGACATGAGGAGAGAGGGTGGAGGGAAGGAGTGTGCTGTCTCATTAGGGGGAGAGCAGTTAGGAGTATATAGCAAGGAGTGACTCATACTATGAGTTGGAATCGACTCAACGGCACTGGGTTTGGTTTGTTTTTTTTTTTTGAGCAAGGAGTGTATACATTTTTGTATGAGAGACTGACTTCATTTGTAAACCTTCACTTAAAGCACAATAAAAATTAATTAAAAAAAGAAAATATTTGCAATGAAGAAGTTGTTGGCCTTGTAAAACTCTATTATTTGCTCTCCAGTATCATTTCAATTACCAAGGCCATGTTTTCCAACTACCGATCCTTCTTTGTTTCCAGCTTTCGCATTCCAATCACCAGTAATTATCAATGCATTCTGATTGCATGTTCAATCAATTTCAGACTGCAGAAATTGGTAAAATCTCCAGTTTCTTCATCTTAGGCCTTAGTGGTTGGTGAGTAAATTTGAATAATAGTCTTAATTAACTGGTCTTTCTTGTAGGTGTTACGGATATTATCCTATCACTGGCTGTGTTGCATTTCAGGACCGATCTTGAAATGTTCTTTATGATGATGAATGCAGTGCCATTCCTCTTCAATTTGTCATTGCCAGCATAGTAGACCATATGATCGTCTGATTCAAAATGGCCAATACGTCCATTTCACTGCCTACATGTCTTTAATTCATCCACCTCTCTCCATTTACACTGCCATCACCCTAACGAAGTTCCTAGTGTCTACTCTTGTCTTGCTTCAGTCAGCACATTGCAGGAGGTTAATATTTTGGAAAGTGAATTTTCATCATACCGTCCCCCTGATTATGACATTCCAAAAGCTTCCCATTTCTTTTAGAATAAAACTAAAGAAATCTTTTATATGATCTTCAAGACTTGCATGGACCTGGCTTCTATGTACTTCTCCAGCCTCATCTTACACATACCCTCCCCCCTACACCTCACATCCTTGCTTAGCCTCCAAGGCCTTCTACTCTTCCACCTGCTATAGGGTCTTCGCTGGTCCCTTTGTCTGGAATACTCATAAGCTCCCTCCTTCCCTCAACCTGGCCCAGTTAATTCCTATTCATTCCTCAGATTTATCAAGATTGTCATTCCTTAGGGAAGCTTTCCTTGACCGACTCTGATGCTTCAAATTCCTCTATTCAATGCCCTCATAAGACCATGCAGGCTTTCTAGACTTTCTTACACTTGTAATTGGCATTTATTTGCATGATTCTTTCATAAATATCTGCCTCCTCCACTATAGTGTGAGATTCAGAAACATGGGAATCAGACTTTCGTTGCTCACCAGCTTCTAGCACAGTTCTACCATCATCGAAGCACAAGAAATATCTGTTGAATTAGAAACTTCTTAATAGATTCAAGTGCCTTCAGGATGACTGACTAGAAAACCAAGAGTATTCAAAAAGCAGTCCCAGTCTAGACAACACTGTGTTGTGGAAAGAGAACCAAGAATTAAGTGTCTATCCTGGATTCTAGTGCTATTCTGTTATAGAGCTTTGGTTAAATATCTCCCTAGGCCTCAATCTGCTTATCTAATTAAGGGTTCAGCAACTGATAGCTCAGATCTTTTCTAGTATCACGATCAAATTTTCGGGAAAAACTCTCACTGCTTTATTTTACAATGGCCCACACTACAATCTTACATCATCTAAAAGAAATTAGTAAACTGAATATAAAATTTTATTCATAGCTTTAAATTAGGAAGCAATTAACTTCGTCATTTTGTTTTTCCACAAGGAGATTCTAGTGCTACCTCAATAGTTGCTATGTCCCAGGCACTCTTCTAGGTGCTTTATATGTATTATTTATTCCTTAATTACAACCATATTACAAGGTATGTATTACTATCATCCCCATTTTGCAGATGAGGAATTAAGGTTAAGTAACTTGCTCAAAGTTATAAAACAAGGATTGTTGCAGGGCTAGGATTCAAACCTCATAGACCAGCTCTAGAGCCCATGCTCTTAACTAGTACACCACACTGTTTCTCCTTTGCCATCCAGCTTTGAAGCATACTTATGGAATGTTTTCTGAGGCATGTTCTGTGATAATGGCCGGGGAGATACTGTGAGTCTTATGTGGGAGTTTTTACATGACAGTCATAGCTCTCACAATTTAGCTTTTGCACCAGTCAAGGGTCACATATGCAGTCATGATGTTACTTTGTAGTTACTGAAGATCTAGGCTGTTGTCTTAGTTATCTAGCGCTACTATAACAGAAATACCACAAGTGCATGGCTTTAACAGAGAGAAGTTTATTCTTTCACAGTCCAGTAGGCTAGAAGTCCAAATTCAGGGTGCCGGCTCCATGGGAAGGCTTTCTGTCAGTGTTGGCTCTGGAGTAAGGTCCTTGTGATGCATCAGTCTTACCTTGGTCTGGGAGCATCTCAGCACAGGAACATCGGATCCAAAGGGCACGCTCTGCTCCCAGCACTGCTTTCTTGGTGGTACAAGGTCCCCAACTCTCTTACTTTCCTTTCATCTCTTGAGAGATAAAAGGTGGTGTAGGCCACACCCCAGAGAAGCTCCCTTTATATTGGATCAGGTATGTGACCTGGTAAGGGTGTTACAATCCCACTCTAATCCTTTTAAAGATAAAATTACAATCACAAAATGGAGGACAACTACAGAATTCTGGGAATCGTGGCACATTTTTGGGCAACATAATTCAATCCATGACAGCTGCTAACCAGAAGTTCTGGTAGTTCAAATCCACCAGCAGCTACTCTGAAACCCTGTGGGGCAGTTCTACCCCTTCCTATAGAGTTGCTATGAGTCGGAATCCACTCGATGACAACGGGTTTATCTTTGGAGCCCCGGTGTCGTAGAGGTTATGAGCTATGGCTGCTGACTAGAAGGTCGGCAGTTTGAATCCACCAACCACTCCTTGGAAACCCTATGGGGGCAATTCTACTCCGCTCTATAGGGTGTTACAAGTCAAAATTGATTTTTTGATTTATGATGCTCAAAATTTAATGTCTTTTGTTACTTATATCCATGTCTTAATTTATCTGCTTAATTTTAAGCTGCTGGAAGGCAGGAACAGAGGTGTCTATAAAGTTTATCTTCAAGGATCATTGACTTCCGGGATGTGGATTCTCCTTGTCTGCACATGGTGTTATCCTTCTAGTTCTATTCACACAATTTTCTAGTTCTGTTTACATTTTACTGGTCCTCAATTATTTCTTCTTTTGGTTTTCCTCCTCTGCCTCCTCCTCCTCCACATCTTTCTTTTTCTTCTTCTTGAATGTCTTTTTGTTATGAGCTATTTCAAATCATTTGGGAGGGAGCTAGAGTTTGGCTAAATAAATAAATATCTCTGTTTCCTTCCACAACACCCCCAAAACATGCCTTGCATTTAGCTGGTATTTTCGTAAATGTTTCTGGAATGGTAAAGATTTAATGTTTGTGAGAACTTTCCTTAACATGGACAGGATGAAGAATTTTATCTCTCTCCCTTGGGGACAGAGAGTGAGATGTCAGAATTGGTACAGCCATGATTCATATTTGAAAAGAGCCCCAGTGGATGTGTACAAGTCAGGATTTTTCCTCCTTGGAAATAGTTTAGCAGAATGGAGGGCAGTGAATTACACACGCTATGCATCAGGGGCCATTTTCGGTTTAAATTCTTTCAGATAGCTAAAAAACCAAAGGGCAAAGCATCACGGGAAGGAAAATTCTCCGGTATCCTCAGAAAGTAATGAGAGTTAGCTTTTGCCAGCTATTTTTTTCTACTTCATCATAGATAATGATTTTTATGTGAAGGATTTGTAAAAAAAATATAAAAATGATATTAAAATAAATTCAAAAAGAAAAAAATTACATCTCCACCAGTTATTTTCACTTGTACAGTCTCCTTTATCTTTGCTTCTATTTATGTATATTTTACATAGATCATCCATTCATTCCACAAGTATTTATCATGCACTATGTGCCAGATGGAAATCCTTGTGGCTTAGTGGTTATGTGCTCCAGCTGCTAGGTAAAGGGTCGGCAGTTCGAATCTACCAGGCGCTCCTTGGAAAATCTATGCGGCAGTTCTACTCTGTTGTGCAGGTCGCTATGAGTTAAATCAACTCGATGGCAACAGGTTTTGGCAACAGGTTTTTTTTTCCATGTGCCAGGCACTGCTTTAAGCACAAAGAATAAAGCAGAAAATGGCCCTGCTTTTGAGGACTCAAGGACTTACAGTCTCACGCTTGTGTGTGTGTATGTGTATATGTGAAACTGTGTAGACAATGAACTATTAATGTGGTAATAAGCAGGCCCCCTTTGATGCAAGCCAGACAATGTAATGATCTGGGAAAAGGGAAGTTTCAGGCATATGAAATAGCAAGTGCAAAAGCATGGGTTGTTTGAAGCTATAAAAATGCCATAAGCTCATTGCTGGAACATTAGGATAGAAGAGAAAGTGGTAGGAGATGGGGCTGACAGAGGTAGGCAAAGGCAAGATTATGCAAGAGGTTATAGTTAAAGGTGTTTAGATTTTATTCCTTGTGCCATGAAGGGGTTGTTGAAGGGATTGCTGTTGTTGTGTGCTGTTGATTCTAATTCATAGCAACCTTACAGGCCAGAGTACAACTGCCTTATAGGGTTTCCTAGGCTATAACCTTTACCTTTAGAAGGGCTAACTCAAATGCTGTTTTAGTTTGGGTAAGGGTTAATGGTATTATGAGTTATTATGACTTAGAATAGGGTAATTGCAGTATGGATGATATAACGTGGTATGATTCAGGAAATTCTTGAAGTAATTTTTTACTGGCAGATGCATGGTAAGAGAAAGTTGTAAATCTTTTTTTTTTTATAACTATGTAATATTCCATCAAACTAACATTCTGTGCATATTAGTTATCTGTTACTGCATAACAAATCGCTTCAAAGCTTAATGGCCTAAAATAACAACACTCATTATTTCTCAGTTTCTGGAGATTAGGAATTTGGGAGGAGCTCCGCTGGGATATTCTGGCTCAGGGTCTCTCATGGGTTTGCAGTCCGATGTTGGCTGAGGCTACTGTCATCGGAAGGCTTGACTAGAGCTGGAGAATTCACATCAAGGCAGCTCGCTCACTTTGCTGGTGAGTCGGTTCCTCTTCACGTGCACTTTCAACGAAGCTCATTCAGTGTCCTTACAACATGGCAGCAGGCCTGTCCCAGAGAAAGCTATGAAAGAAACCAGTGCAGGAGTTGCGTGCCTTCGATGACCTACCTTCAAAAATGAAATACCGTCATTACTACCATATTCTATTCATCACTAAGTCTGTTTAATTCAGTGTGGGAGGAAACTACACAAGGAAATAAATACCAAGAGATGAAGGCCACTGGGGGCTAGCACAAGATAGCTGGGCTTGTGGTTATTTCCTTTATGAACAACAATCATCTACTTCAGAGATACTGACACAATTCTCATTTCAAATATTCTTCCCCAATGTTCCCATCAGTATATTCAGTCTTACTTGATCATGTATTCTAATTTAAGGTTAAAATAAGCTCATGAAAATTAGACAGTTTGACAATGAGTGCCTTCATTCAATGGATATCTTTTTCACATTTTTTCTTCTGTTCAAGTATTTCTTTAGTAATACCCTTAGTTCCATTAAGGGTTCAAAAGGCATTATATACATCTTAATAGCTCTTGTTATGAATCCCTGTATTTCCTTTCTGCAAGGGTTGGTAGCTGTATTTCAAGGATTTAGCTTTCCTGCATTAAATCATTTGAAATAAAAAAATATGCGTTACTCTAATTAATTTGGATAAACATGATGGCAAGTAATATATGATGTAAGGTAAGTTGCGACAGAAAAATTATTTATTGTTTTTCTGGGTTGTCAACCTCATCTCAGTTGACATTTTAGATTTTTTTTTTTTAATTTTTTAGGTTCTGATGATGAATACATGTGATTTTAAATGGAAACTTCTTTTTTTATTGCAGGTTTAGATGAAGGTTTACAGAACAAACTAGCTTCTCATTAAACAGTTACTATACATATTGTTTTATGACATTGGTTAACAGCCTCACAACATGTCAACACTCTCCCTTCTAAACCTTCGGTTCCCTATTACCAGCTTTCCTGTCCCCTCCTGCCTTCTAGTCCTTGCCCCAGGGCTGGTGTGCCCCTTTAGACTAGTTTTGTTTTATGGGCCTGTCTACTCTTTGGCTGAAGGGTGAAACTCAGGAGTGACTTCGTTACTAAGGTAAAAGGGTGTCCGGGGGGGCTGTACTCTCGGGGCTTCTCCCGTCTGTGTCAGGTCAGCAAGTCTGGGCTTTCTTTTTGAGTTAGAATTTTGTTCTACATTTTTCTCCAGCTCTGTCCAGGACCTCTATTGTGATCCTTGTCAGAGCAGTCAGTGCTGGTAGCCAGGCACCATCCAGTTATCCTGGACTCAAGTCTGGTGGAAGCCATGGCAGATGTGGTCCATTAGTCCTTTGAACTAATCTTTTCCTTGTATCTTTAGTTTTCTTCATTCTTCCCTCCTCCTGAAGGGGTGAGACCAGTGGAGTATCCTAGATGGCAGCTCATAGGCTTTTAAGACCTCAGATGCTACTCACCAAAGTAGAGTGTAGAACATTTTCTTTATAAGCTATGTTATGCCAATTGAGCTAGATGTTCCCCAAGACTATGGTCCCCAGAGTCAGCCCAGCAATTGGGTCCCTAAGGGAGTTTGGATGTGTCTATGGAGCTGCCATGGCCTTGCCTTATACAAGTTGTGCTGGATTCCCCAGTACTGTGTACTGTCTTACCCTTCACCAAAGTTACCACTTATTTATTGTCTTTAAATGGAACATTTCTAATAAACAAAAAAGCTCCAATGACTACAAATAGTCTTAATAAGAAGTGGCTTAAAAAAAAACCTGAGATGCTGTAGGCTTAAGTGTCAGCTGTTGAAGGCACCCCCATTTGTGCAGCCACAATCCCTTTGCTCTTAGCTAAATGCTGATATTTCAATCCGTAGCATCCCCACATCCTTGTACTTTCATATGAAGTATAGGCCATTTCCTGATACGATCATGAGGAAGTCCCAGCAAGATGCCTTGCAAGTAATGTTCCCTTTTCACTCTGTATCTAGCCCAATAGTTAAGACAGAAACCCTGAGTGAAAAAGTCTATCCAGATATGTTTTACTTAATCATCTCTGGTTTGAGAGGAAGGAATATTCTGCTCATTCTGACTTGTTAACTTGTTTCTAATAACATCCACCAGAGAATTTCACTATTTTTTTATAGAGGTCAACACACACACACACACACACGTACCCTATGAGAGAAAACACCTGGCTCCCCCTCTCTTCTTCCCTCACTGGGAACACATGCACAGGAGAATATGTGTGAGAGAGAATTTCACCTGTAAGCCACAAATCATTTACACAGGCTATTTTTTTAAGGCAGAAAAATTGGTGTCAGACATGTGAAATCAGAGGGCGATTTTGAGGTAAGTGTAAAATGCAGCCACCTATCTGCCACACAGAGATGCTGTTTGTCAGCTGGCCCCCAGGGTTGGCCGGGTTCTGAGGTTCTGTGGGCCCTGGAAAATGCCACCCTTAATTGGAGAGTGGTTTCCCGTGAAAGTGTCTTTGGAAGTGACCGAGAGAGTATAAACCAAGTCCCCAAACAGACTCAATAGGAACAGCGGGAAGAGGGAAAGAAGTCAGACTCAGTTTGTTCTCTATTTCCTCTCTGTGCACTTGGCACTAGTCTCTAATCTCCCACTCTCACCTGCCAAGTGGAAATTAGAAACAGGGAAGTGGGACTTGGAAAGTGCTTTCATCACCCAGAGCAGCTGGACTGTCCAGACACCAGAGAGTGAAAGCTCGTTGCAGCTTCTAAAGCTGGGTCAGTTTTCCTGGGGTGGCACATAGCTCTTAAAAAATGGCCCCTTCTCTGGCAAAACAAGCAGCTTGGCCATTTTTTTTTTTTTGCGGGGTGGGGGGGGGCAGGGAGGAGCATAGTTTTAGATGGGGATCAGAGAGGTAACTGCTGTACAGGTCGCAGAAGCCCGGGAGCCTTTGCAGCCCTGGCAGACTTGTGAAATAACCGCTTTGTTCAAGCTCAGGGATAATTTAAGCAAAACGACAGAAAAGTATTTCTTCTCGTTCGCAGGAATCAGCAGCATATGTCCCGAGGGGATCAAGACCTATTTGTGGAGTAAGGAATCTTTCTCATTTTCCCAGGGCGGACCCCTGGAAGCAGAATGCTCCCTCTGTTCACTCTTCTCTTTCCAGTGGTGCGGTGGAAAGAGGAGGAGCTGGCAGGACCTGCCCCGGCTTTCCCTTTTCTTCCTTCCCAGGGACTCCTGACAGCCCATGCTGTATTTTCCTCTGTGACATGCTGGGATGACTTCCTAACCGGACTGGAAGCATCTGATGGTGTTTTGGGATTCATTGGAAATACGCATAATTCTAATGTATTTTTTGAATAATTAAAACAACAAAATCCCCTAACCTGTGATAATTCAATGAACTGAGATAAAAAGGCTTTGCAAAATCCAAAAGCTCTAAAAAGGCCAGATTCCGCCCCCCTCCTTTTTTTTTTTTTTTTTTTTACTGCAGCGATTCCTACTGTGACCCGAAGCCGCTCCCTGGATTTCTGCACAATCATTTCTGCCTCGCGCCACACCATCCCTTCCGTCACCGCTGGTCACAGTTTTCTATCATAAGAGGAGAGAGAAAAAGGGGGAGGAGAAAGGGGGGGGTACTACCGGCTGCTGGTGAGGGCGGCGGTAGTCAGAAGAGTCAGCTTTAACGAGCTGCTTCCATCACTTTTTTTTTTTTTTTTTTGGGAAACTGGGAGACATCCTGCGCGGCCTGCCTGCCGCGCCCCCCGCAGGTTCCCATTCTTTAGCTATTGCGCCCCCTGCCCCCGACCCCAACCCCTGTAGGTGGTAAAGTTCCAGGACTTAACAATGCGTTGGAGCTAACCGAACAACACACATTTTCACCGGACAGCCCTGTCGGTCGGGGACCGAGCGGAGCAGGGAAAGGGGGAGGTGCTCAGACTCTCATTTTGCTAGATCTTTCCGCAGGCTGCCGCGCCCAGAGGATGCGGCAGAAAGTTTCTCTGCGGCACTGCGCGGGCGGCTCCCGGCTGCGGGCGGCGTGGGCGCGCCCCGGGCACCTCGCCAGAAACGCAACTCGCGGCTGTGGCTTTCGGCCACAGCCTTGGAGAGGGGGGCGAGGTGGGTGTGGGAGGCGGTGGGAGGAAGGTAGGGGCTCCTCCGAAACGTTTCCCACCGGCTCGGCTCAGGAAGCCAAAAGGCGTCTTGCCCAGGGCTGGGGCAGCTCTGGGACCCCAGGCTGGAACAGGGGAGGGGGAGGCGTTTCCGCAATCCTTCCGGTCAGTGCCCCTCTGCACCGAAGCCTGGCCGGGAGCTCATGCTGCTTTGGAGTCTGGCTTTAATGCGTGAAGACCGACTTGGAGGCGGCAGCAAGGTTGAGGGGACGGCAGGGAGGTCATTCTGATTGCTTAGTGGAGCGGCAACCGGCAGCATTTGCGTCACTTGGGAAGTTAGAAATGCAGAATCTTGGGGCCCAGGCCAGCTAACTCAGTTTCTGCGTTTTAATAGAATACACAGGTGATTCCTGTGCATGTTAAAGTGTGAGAAGGCCTGGTAAAGAAATAACCACTTAAAGTCTGCAGCTCACTTCCACGCTTGGGTATGGAGAGGGGGAGGCAGAGAAGGTAATAAAGGCCGCTTTTCCTAACAGAAGGGAAGCAAGAGGCTCAGCGTTCTTTCTTTGCGTTATAAACTAAGGATTGGCCAAGCGCAAGGAATTGATCTAATATCACCGTTTTCTAAAAATCCACTCACTGTCCTAGACACTTTGCTGGACTATCTTGGGTAGAATCCTGAGAGCCAGCGCTCTATTTTTATTTGAAGGCCTGCTGCAGTAAAGCTATTTGACATCTCCCTTTGTTATGTTGGAGCCCTGGTGGTGCAGTGGTTAAGAGCTCAATTGCTAACCAAAAGGTCAGCAGTTCCAATCCACCAGTTGCGCCTTGGAAACCCTATGGAGTTCTACTCTGTTGAGTTGGAATCCACTGGAAGGCAACGTGTGTGGGATTTTTTTTGTTTTTTTTCCTCTAGTTTTTGTTCTGGGGCCTTCATCAACCTGACCAGCTGAAGCTGCCCAGGCCCTTGTGGGGATGGGGGTTGGAGGAAGGAACCCAAACGGAAACTTAAAATTCCTGGGCACAGAAACCACCCCCCACCCCCGCAAAATCCCCTCTGACAATGTTTCCATTCTGTAAGCTTCTTTGTCACCTTTTCCAGGTAAGACAGGCCTCTATGTTCTCTCCTAGAAACGTTTACCTGTATAATATTCTTTCTTCATTTTCCCGGGTTGGGAAAGTGGCGTTAGAAACATGCAGTAGAAATTGCTCTGGACCCCGTATCTGCTCCAGGGAGATCTTTAGGCCAGCCCAAGGCCAGGCAGAGGCAGCAGTCCCGTTGTAGGGAAGGCCCAAGAAGAGAAAGAAAGCTAGGTGCTGAAGAAAGCTCAGGGCCTCAGAACCGGAGTGCTGGCCAGTTTTTCTCAGCTTTGGCATGAAGGCTTTCTCTAGAGTTATATTGCCAGGTTTGGGGGCTCATTTTAAGCCATATCGGATAGTAAAAAACAGTTGCTATCAAGTTGATTCTGACTTTTGACCTTATGTATGTCGGAGTAGAACTGTGCTCCATGGGGTTTTCAATGGCTGACCCTTCCAAAGCAGATAACCAGGCCTTTCTTCCAAAAGTCCTCTGCGTGGACTCGAACCTCCAACCTTTTGGTTAGTAGTAGAGAGTGTTAACAATCTGCACCACCCAGGGACTACATCTGTTAGTAAAGACTCCAGGAAATTTATACCATTCATTTATTCAACAAATACTTTGAGTACCAATTATGGACCAGACACTGTTCTCAGGCCTTGAGGATGCAGTATTACAATATAAATTTCCTGTTTTCATAGAGCATATCTTCTTTCTAAGAGACAGATGACTTAAAAAAGTATATATGATATGTCAGGTAATATGGGTTATAATGAAAAATGAAGTACAGTAAGTGGTATAGAGTTTCACAGAGGGTGTGATTTTATGTTGATTGGTCAGGGAAGGTTTCTCTGTTAAGGTGAGTGACATTTGGGCAGACACCTGAAAGAGGCTGGTGTGGCTAAAACAAAGTGGACCAGTGAAGAGTGCAACAGGGCAGGGCTTTCCAGCTCGGGACTAAGCCCTGCTTAGGTTCTTATCTTCTTCTGACCAAAAATGACCAGGAGAGGCTCAGAGGTTCCGCACGAACAAAGGTTTATTAGGGACAGAAAGAGAGTAAAAGGCTCGTGAGGGAGAGAGGGAGAGGGGTTTCCACTTATGCTAGCCTCCAGTGTCACTGAACAAAGAATTTCTTAGGGTTTATAAAAGTTTTTAGGCGGGAAAAAGGCATTATCTTCATTCATTAGATGGGTAGAGATTTCAATGAGAAGGGGAGGGATTATGAAAATCAGTTGTGTGCGGTTAGAACTCAAGATGGACTTCCTTGCAGAGGTTGCTGGAACCAAGATGGAGCCTGTCACAAAGGCTGCCAGGATATCGAACAGGACTTATTCTGGGATGTTGTACATGCATGATGCCTCTGGGTCTTGGCTCAAGCCCGGGCAAGGGTCTCTGTTCATGTTTGCCTCACATGGAAGGTCATTCATAGGCCACGTTAATCGTTATTGTGCATGTTCTGTGCCTGGTGAGGCCTTGAAAAACAACACAGGAGGATTATCAGTAATTTATAGCTGGTCAAGCACACAGGGCCTTGAAATGTAGCCCCTTATATTTTTTTTTATCTTGTCTAATCACCTTGTTTTTTTTTTTTTTGTTAATTACAATTAGTTCTCGGGTGCCAGCAGTAAAAGTTATATGGTGGTTTCCACTTAGGTTTAGATTTAATTACAGCTGGTCGAGCACACAGGGCCTTGAAACGTAGTCCTTAGTTAATTCAGCCAGCCGATCTCTTCTCTGTCTCAAGAGGGGTGGGAAATGAGGCCCTAGCATTAGTGGAGATTTGAAGTGGGGGGATGGTGAGTACTTCAGATTTTACCGTATGGGAGATGGAAAGCCTTTGGAGGTTTTCATGTAGAGCAGTGACATTGTATAATTTATATTTTAAAAGGATTAGCCTGGCGACTGTGTTGAGAATAAGCTATAGGCGAAGACTGTGAACCTGGAAAACCAGTTAAGAGGCTATCGAAATAATGCAGGTGAGAAATTATGGTAGTTTGTTCTTGGGTGATGATGATGGATGTGGTGAGCTGGGGTAGAATTATGCACATATATTAAAGGTTTAAAAGGAATTTGCTCGAAGATTGTATGTGAGGGAATGACTGGAGTCATGAACTACTCCATTGAAGAAAATGGGGAAGCCTGAAGATACAATAGGTTTGGGGGTAAAAGGGGCAACATCAAGAGTTAGGTTTTGTCCATTTTTTTTGTCCTTCTTATGTTTGAGGTGGCAGTCAGATATATGTGTCTCAAGTTCATGCTTGAGATACAGATCTTACTAGTGTTTTTAAGTTCACCCCTTTAACACTCTAAGCTTTTGTAAGAAAGACCTACATGAATGCAAAGTATCATAGAATCAGAGAATTCTAAAACTGGAAGCTACCTAAGAAACCATTTCTGATTTCACATATGAGAAAACTGGGACTCAGAGGGATAAAGTGCCTCGCCAGATATGACATGATTGACTGTAGCAGAGCTGGAACTAGGTCCCAAGGCACTAGCGTATTTTCCTGCACTACACAGCACTGCCCGCTCGTAAAATAACGAACAGGTCTGTACATTTAGCATTGAATTTTCTCTCTTTTTCTTCCTCTCTTTCTGAGATTTTGGGCTCTATTACTGATCATTTGGTAGCTCACATATGAAATCATTTCATCAGGGATCACTTGCTGCGTTGAATATAAGGGTACTAAGCAAACTCCCAGTGTTGTGAGCCTCATCTGCCTTTTTTTTACACTTTGGATCAACAGTGAATTGTTCATGTAAATGAAATGCCCAAGTTCAAGACACCACTTGGTATTTTCTTCTTCCTAACAGATGCTTGCCTTGGAAATGATCAAGATGAGTTTAACTGACTAACTTTTCATTCAGTTAACTAGTTGAGTAAATCAGATTTCACACGCTGAAAATTGACTTTGTATCCTTTCACCTAGAAAAGGGGAAACCTGACATTCTAGCTGTGGACAGTGATGGGTTGATGGTTCAGGCACTGTCATAACCTTGGGATGATTGGGCTAAAGCTGCAGCTACGTGGAGCCTGGAGCTCTGACTGTTTTAAGAGTTTCTTTTCCTCAAGGCATGCTGTGTGGGAAATGTGGCTGAAGCATGGGGCTGAAAAATAAAGCCAAGTAAGCCATTCTTCTCAGAGCAGTCAAATTACCAATGGTACTTCCTGAGGAATAAGAACAGATATTTCTGGCTATAAGTAACCTGATTGTGAAGCATCAAAGTAAGAAAAATGCTTTGGAAGACTTAAATAATCATATGGACGTTGCAAGCAGCCCAAGCACTTCTGGCACCATCTCTGATTCCACATTACATTGTTAAAGCCAGTGGATTCATTTAACATCGATGTGCTCAGACGTGTTTTCTCTTCTGCCCTCATCCTACTATCCATATGGGGACAAACTCCCCATCTGTCCATTTCTTTCGTGCTTCGCAGTTGAGATTTCCTTTTCAACGACAATAAAAATTATCCCCGCTACCAAGTTTTGGTTTGATAGTGTATCTTACTTTTGAACATACTTTCACATTTTCTCACAATCTGAGAGCTAGGAGGACATTTATTCCACACATTTTAAAGGTAAAATATGGAGCACAGTGTTTCTGGAAATTCTTGGTTTCTCTTGAGATGCTTACTGACATGTCCACTTTAATGTCTCAATTTATCATGGCAAAACCAATGTCCTGCTTCCCTTATTCTTCCCTAAATCTGTCCTCTTCTACAGTCTTCCCCAGTTGTATCATATCCTTCCAGATGCTCACTTTTATCTTTTTTCTTACTTTCTACAATCTTCCATCAGCAAATCTCATTGACTTCACTTTAACAATATGTCCAGAGTCTAGTACTTCTTACCACCTCCAATGCTATCACCTTCATCCAAAGTACCAAAATCTTTTTCCTAGATTATTGCAATAGCCTCTTAACTGGCCTTTGTGCTCTCTCCCCTATCATTCTACACTCAACACAATAGACAGAATGATCCCTTCTAATATGTCACGTCATGCCACTTCTCTGCTATAAACCTTCCAAAGCCTTGCACTAACTGTGATCTAACAAGAACCTCCTTGATTGGGCCCTCACCTCTCTCTGACCCCTTTCTCTCACTTGCCCATTACGTTCTAGCCACCTTGGCTTCCTTGCTATTCTACAGATATATCAAGTAAGCTTTTGCCTCGAAACACTTTGCACTTGCTGTTCTTTCTGCCTGGAGCGGATTCTCTCATAAATATCTGCATACTTATCTGATAAATATCTCATATATTTACTACAAAGCCAACTTAAACACCTTATATGAAATAACAACCCTTCTTCTTCTTCTCCTCAAGGCAGAGTTGACCTTAATGATGTGAATGGAGTCAATGTTTCAGGACCTTCATTTGCTGATGTTACACAACCCAAAATGAGAAGAAACAGCTTCCTAAAAATATGAACGTAGAATATACTAAGTTTGAGTCTAGGAAAATTAGAAGTTGTCAAAAATGAAATGGAATACATAAAGATCGATGTCCTAGGCATTAGTGAGCTGAAACGGACTGATATTGGCCATTTTGAATCAGACAATCATATGATCTACTGTACCGGGAATGACAAATTGAAGGGGAATGGCATCAAATTCATTGTGAAAAAGAACATTTCAAGATCTATTCTGAAGTACAACGCTGTCAGTGATAGGAAAATATCCATATGCCTACAAGGAAGGCCAGTTAATACGATTATTATTCAAATTTACCCACCAACCACTACGGCCAAAGATGAGGAGACTGAGGCTATTTACCAGCTTTTGCAGTCTGAAATTGATCAAACTGCAATCAAGATGCATTAATAATTACTGGTGATTAGAAAGTGAAAATTGGAAGTGAAGAAGGATTGGTAGTTGGAAAATATGGCCTTGGTGAAAGAAACGATGCTAGAGATGGCATGATAGAATTTTGCAAGACCAACAACTTCTTCATTGCAAATACCTTTTTTCAACAACATAAACGGTGAGCATACACGTGGACCTTGCCAGATGGAAACAGGAATCAAACTGACTACATCTGTGGAAAGAGATTATGGAAAAGCTCAATATTATCAGTCAGAGCAAGGCCAGGGGCTGACTGCGAAACAGACCATCAGTTGCTCATAGGCAAGTTCAAGTTGAAGCTGAAGAAAATTAAAACAAGTCCACAAGAGTCGAAATATGACCTCAATTATCTCACCTGAATTTGGAGACCATCTCAAGAATAGATTTGACTCATTGAACACTAATGACCAAAGACCAAATGAGTTGTGTAATGACATCAGGGATATCACACATGAAGAAAGCAAAAGGTCATCTGTTTGTTAAAGCCATCCACTTGTGGTATTTCTGTTATAGCAGCACTAGATAACTAAGACAAAAAGGGTGGTGGAATATGATATATGTTAAGTGCCCATGTAATATCTAGACCTGATGGTGAATTTGCAATAAAATGGGAAAATATTTGTAATAAAATGCTGTTGTAAAAATGGGTTGTTAAATATTTTGAGAATGATCACAGCAATATCAAATTTGTGCATAAAAAAAGTTAGAAGAAAATATGTTACCTAAAGTGGCAAGATGTGATGGTTAAGATTGTGTGTCAACTTGGCTGGGCCATGATTCTCAGTTTTGGCAGTTGTATAATTTTTTGATTGCTTCCTAGTTGAAATTTGATATGTGATCACCCCCATGATGGAACCTGCTGAGTGGTACTGGAGGGGGTGGGGTCTGTGGCAGCCTTCGTCTCTCTGCCCTTCGCTGCCTGCTTCCTTCCTGCTCGTCTCGCCAAGGCTTTTGGCTTGTTCTGGATCCTGCAGCTGCCCCTTGTTTGTCTGAAGTCCAGTTCTTGGGACTTGAGCTAGCAGCTTACCTGCTGATCTTGGGATTCGTTGATCTTCCCAGCCTGTGAACAAGAGTCGTGCTCTCTGACCTGCCAGTCTTGGGCTTGCCAGCTCCTGCGGCTATGTGAATCAGGAGAAGCCTCTATCCTGATCCACAGACGTGGGACGTTCCAGCCTCTGCAATCTCATGAGCTGTTTCCTTGATATAAATCTCTCTTGCTACATATATAATTATTCGCTTTACTGGTTTTGCTTCTTTAGAGAACCCAGCATAAGATATAAGAATATGAGCGAATTGTTTTTATGTGAGTCTACATCAGGTTAATATTCTACAATGAATGTTTGTTACTGCAAGGAATTTGGCCAAACTAAACAGTCTGAGAGCATGGTCGTTCACAAAACTGTCTTCACTTCAGACACCAGCGGCAAGCTTGGGGATCCCCTTGGTCACCCTTCCTTCTGACCAGTTGGCTACAAATTGGGGAGTTCCCCTGACCACCCTCTGTTTCCATAATTTGCTAGAACAACTAACAGAACCCTGGAAAGTGCTATACTTATGATGATAGTTTTATTATAGCAAAAGGATACAAATTATGACCAGCCAAAAGGAGACATGCATAAGGCAAGCTCTGAGAGGCTTCTAAACAAGAAGCTTTTGTCATCCTCAGGGATATGGTACCCTCCTGATACCGAAGTGTGACAATTCTCCAAGGGTACTGCCAACCAAGGAAGCTCATCTGAGCCTCAGTGTCCAGAGATTTTAATGAGGCTTCCTTACATAGGCAGGTTTGATCGAATCATTGGCCACATGGTTGAACTCACTCTTCAGCCCCCTGAACCCTTCCTAAAGGTCAGGCTGAAGTCATGTGGCTCAAAGACATAATCCTCTAATCATATGGTTGATCTTTCTGGCATGGCCAGCTCCCAATCCTGAGTCATTTCGTTACTGTAAACTATGATTCATGCCTTAACATAAGCTATCAGGTGTGTCTGGGGGGACCACCATAAGTAACAAAGACTCTCTAATCACTCGGAAAATTCCAGGAGTTTAAAAATGACCCCCTGGGAACTGGGAACAAAGGCCAGCCAATTTTTTTGTTACACTATTACATTTATGGCTTAAAAAGTAAAGTATTCTCTTAAAAAATGTACTAGTAATGCCTGTAGTTGAACCTACTAGTGACTTTCCTCTCATATAGGTAAATCACTTCTCTGGGCTTCTGTTTCACCAGATTGACAACAGAGATCACAATATCTGCCCTACACATTGGGTGAGGCTCAAGCAAGTATGATGTATCTAAAGCTACTTCATACGCTATAGAGAAATGATAAATTTTAGGTGTTTTAATTATTGGCACTGCTGTGGAGAGTTTGGCCAGCCACCTTTGGTATGGATCTTCCCCAGCATATCTTCTGGTCTTCTGCTTTTTTGTAGTATCAAGCCCTCAGTTGGGCCTCATTTGCCTCTTGCTTGACTTGCTCACATCCAACTCTAATGAGGGGAGGTCTGGAATAAAAAAGGACTGTTGGCTCCAACTGGGGTCCCTGGGTGGTGTAAGAAGTTAATGCACTTGGCTGCTAAGTGGTCTTGGAAGAAAGGCCTGGCAATCTACTTCTGAAAAATCAGCCACTGAAAATCCTATGGAGCACAGTTCTACTCTGACACGTATGGGATTACCATGAGTCAGGGATGACTTGATAGCAACTGGTATGGGTTTCAACTAGATTGGGGTTTTCTTGACACATTAAACCTGAAAGGATTCCTGCTTGCACATTTATTTCAAGTTAATAAAAACTAGATTTCAAATCTATTAGCTCTGTGCCTTCTGACCTCGATCAGCAACTATATCCTGATTACTTACTATACTTGCATCTAATTACTATCATTGTTCTTATCCTGAAAGCTGTTCAGATGCTCTCACCTTGATTGAAGTGGGGAAGAGCCTCAGCTTGCCAATGAAGGATCTCTGCTTTGCTGGTGGCACTTTGTCTTGGGCTTGTCTAAGTCTGTAATGTACAGTTTTTCCAGAGAGTGAGAGTAGTTGAGATCCATTTCATTTGCCATTTCTGCTGTAGAGAAGGGTGTGACCTTGGCACAGTGATATGGCCTACACTTTGGCAGAGCAGTTCATGCCAAGGGAACATATGCTGAATGGCATCTAAGTCCACAATTTGTCCTTCAGCACCCAAAGACATCTGCTAAGGCCCTCATTCCTGAGCCACTTGAGCCATTCTGTAAAGAAGACTACAGATAGTCTAGGCATTCCCTTCATCTAAGGCTGGTTGTTGTTAGGTGCCGTTGAGTTGGTTCCGACTCATAGCGACCCTGTGTACAGCAGAATGAAACACTGCCTGGTCCTGAGCCATCCTTACAATCATTGTTAAGCTTGAGCTCATTGTTGCAGCCACTGTGTCAATCCACCTTGTTGAGGGTCTTCCTCTTTTCCGCTGACTGTGTACTCTGCCAAGCATGATGTCCTCCAGGGACTGATCCCTCCTGACAACATGTGCAAAGTATGTAAGATGCAGTCTCGCCATCCTTGCTTCTAAGGAGCATTCTATTCTGGCTGTACTTCTTCTAAGACAGATTTGTTCGTTCTTCTGGCAGTCCGTGGTATATTCAGTATTCTTCTCCAATACCACAATTCAAAGGCGTCAATTCTTCTTCCGTCTTCCTTATTCATTGTCCAGCTTTCATATGCATGGGATGTGATTGGAAATGCCATGGCTTGGGTCAGGCGCACCTTAGTCTTCAAGGTGACATCTTTGCACTTCAACATTTTAAAGAGGTCCTTTGCAGCAGATTTGCCCAATGCAATGCATCTTTTGATTTCTTGACTGCTGCTTCCATGGCTGTTGATTGTGGATCCAAGTAAAATGAAATCCTTGACAACTTTAATCTTTTCTCCATTTATCATAATTTTGCTCATTGGTCCAGTTGTGAGGATTTTCGTTTTCTTTATGTTGAGGTGCAATCCACACTGAAGGCTGTGGTCTTTGATCTTCATTAGTAAGTGCTTCAAGTCCTCTTGACTTTCAGCAAGCAAGGTTGTGTCATCTGCATGACACAGGTTGTTAATGAGTCTTCCTCCAATCCTGATGCCCCGTTCTTCTTCATATAGTCCAGCTTCTAGTATTATTTACTCAGCATACAGATTGAATAGGTATGGTGAAAGAATACAACCCTGACGCACACCTTT
Organism: Elephas maximus indicus; assembly: GCF_024166365.1. Lineage (NCBI taxonomy): Eukaryota > Metazoa > Chordata > Mammalia > Proboscidea > Elephantidae > Elephas > Elephas maximus. Next base: position 48,877,050 of record NC_064840.1, read on the forward strand.
CCTGACTTTAAACCAATCAGTATCCCCTTGTTCTGTCTGAACAACTGCCTCTTGATCTATGTAAAGGTTCCTCATGGGCACAATTAAATGTTCTGGAATTCCCATTCTTTGCAATGTTATCCATAATTTGTTATGATCCACACAGTCGAAGCCTTTGCATAGTCAATAAAACACAGGTAAACATCCTTCTGGTATTCTGTGCTTTCAGCCAGGATCCACCTGACTTCAGCAATGGTATCCCTGGTTCCACGTACTCTTCTGAAACCAGCCTGAATTTCTGGCAGTTCCCTGGCGATACACTGCTGCAGCCGTTTTTGAATGATCTTCAGCAGAATTTTGCTTGTGTGTGATATTAATGATATTGTTCTATAATTTCCACATTCGGTTGGATCCCCTTTCTTGGGAATAGGCATAAATATGGATGTCTTCCAGTCAGTTGGCCAGGAAGCTGTCTTCCATATTTCTTGGCATAGATGAGTGAGCACCTCCAGTGCTGCATCTGTTTGTTGAAACATCTCAATTGATATTCCATCAATTCCTGGAGCCTTGTTTTTCACCAATGCCTTCAGAGCAGCTTGGACTTCTTCCTTCAGCACCATCCGTTCCTGATCATATGCCACCTCTTGAAATGGTTGAACATCAACTAATTCTTTTAGGTATAATGACTCTGTGTGTTCCTTCCATCTTCTAAGGCTGGAGGTGGGGAAAATCTAAATAGATTAACAAACCATCTTGATTATCATACACAGGCATAAATAAGCATCATCTCAGAACTTTTCAAAAAGAGGGGAAGAGGAAGAGAAGAGACTGAAACAGAAGTAGGTAAGAGGAGAAAAGTAGAGAGCAGAAAGGAAGCTGAGATGGACACTTTGCAGTTGTTTTTAACCTTCACTTTAGAGATAGCTTGGGTCAAACCAATGTTTGGATTTTCCTGGTTTAATGATCCTGAAACTAGTTCTTTTGACCATAGCTTCTGGAATGATCAGAATCATTGTTAGCGTAAAAGCTAAAATAATGTTCTCCTCACTAATAATAACCAGTATTTATTGATTTTTTACCATATGGTAGAGAATTTACACAGTCCTAAGAGCTTCACAAAATTATATTGCTCTATGCTCAAAATAACTCTTAATAATATTAACTTCTGGATAGTTTTGGCCGATGGGATATACTGGCTACATAGTAGAAAACGGAAGAAAGTGAAAATAGGAGAATTTCTTTATCCTTTTTTTTTTTATCCAGGCTTTACTATCTTTAAGGTTTTCATTGGCCTATTTTTTCAGAAGTAGATTGTCAGGTCCTTCTTCCCAGTCTGTCTTAGCCTAGAAGCTTCTCTGAAACCTTCCACCATCGGTGACCCTGCTAGTATTTGAAATACCAGTGGAATAGCTTGCAGCATCACAGCAACACACAAGCTACAAACTTACAGACGAGTGGTGGGACCAGTCACTGGAGAAGGACATCATGCTTGGTAAAGTAGAGGGTCAGCAAAAAAGAGGAAGACCTTCAATGAGATGGATTGACACAGTGGCCACAACAATGGGCTCAAACATAGGTTTGGGCAGTGTTTTGTTCTCTTGTCAATAGGGTTGCTATGAGTCAGAACAGCTCCACAGCACCTAACAACAACAACCCGGGTCCCGCTTCAGGCAAAATCTCTGGCAATAACTGCCTCTTCTTGAGTCCGGCTTCTGTTTGATAGTTTTTCCCTTCCATGCTGCCAAAGTTCTTCGTCCTGCTGGGTGGATCTGCTTCTGGGCCCTGGTAACATCTACTTCCTGTGCACCACCCACCCTAGAGATGATAATGTCTTCTTCCTGTTGTTAATATCTGCATCTCTCCATTGTCCCCTTAGGCTTCTCAGTTTTAACTTAAGCTATGTTACTATTTCCCTGTATTAAATTACAACTGCTTAAAGATCTGGAAACCCTGGTGGCGTAGTGGTTAAGTGCTACGGCTATTAACCAAAGAGTTGGCAGTTCAAATCCACCAGGCCCTCCGTGGAAACTCTATGGGGCAGTTCTACTCTGTCCTATAGGGTCAGTATGAGTCGGACTCGATAGCACTGGGTTTTTTTTTTTTTTGGCTTGAAACTCTTAGAATGCTTTTTTTTTTTGTCCTGCTGACTATATCCTGAATTACTAACTCAGTTAAGAAGTTCATAACTGAGATTCAAACTACAGTCTGATATGACACCAAAATCTGAGTTATTAAAAGCTTTATTTTATATCCTATATTATTTTGGTTGTCTACAGAGGAACGGGGGAGGAAACCAAGTAAATATATGAAACTGAGGCTCTGCCTGAGTAATGACTCCAAAAGAGTTGGGAATGAAAGAAGATTTAAGATGTCTGAGGTTCTCAATGTGGTATTTCAGTCATAACTTTTGTAACTACAAACTGGCATTTGTTGGAGGGGTGCTACATGATGGAGAGAGAGCAATTCATTTAGCTGTAATGGAAGCAGCAAGAGGGGGAGGGGTATTGTACTGATGGAATGTGGATACTATTTTTCCTTGCTAACATAAAATTTATCATGAAATGGTATGCCACTCTCTTAACTGAATGGAGTGTTAGCTTGACAGTGCATTATATGTTAGTTGGTTCTGACTCATAGTGATCCTATATACAACAGAACGAAACACTGCAAGGTCCTACACCATCCTCACAATCATTTTCATGCTTCAGCCCATTGTTGCAGCCACTGTGTCAATCCATCTCTTTGAGGGTCTTCTTCTTTTTCGTTGACTTTGTATTTTACCAAGCATGATGTCCTTCTCCAGGGACTGACTGATCCCTCCTGATAACGCTTCCAAAGTACATGAGATGTAATCTTGCCATCCTTGCCTCTAAGGAGCATTCTGGTTGTACTTCTTCCAAGACAGATTTGTTTGCTCTTTTGGCAGCCCATAGTATATTCAATATTCTTCCCCAACACCACAGTTCAAAGGCATTAATCATTCTTTGTTCTTTATGCATCATCCAGCTTTCGTATGCATATGAGGCAGTTGAAAACACGTGGCTTGGGTCAGGTACACCTTAGTCTTTAACGTGACATCTAAGAGATCTTTTGCAGCAGATTTGCCCAACAGGTCATTTGATTTCTTGACCTCTACTTCCATGGGTGTTGATTGTGAATCCATGTAAAATGAAATCCTTGAAAACTTCAAACTTTTCTCCATTTATCATGATGTTGCTTATTGGTCCAGTTGTGAGGATTTTTGCTTTCCTTATGTTGAGGTGAAATTCATACTGAAGGCTGTGGTCTTTGATCTTCCTAAGTTTAAGTGCTTCAAGTCTTCTTCACCTTTAGCAAGCAAGGTTGTGTCATGTGCATAATACAGGTTGTTAATGAGTCTTCCTCCAGTCCTGATGCCATGTTCTTCTTCATATAGTCTAGCTTCTCGGATTTTATATATCTATATATATATTTTTTTATATATATATCTTTTCTGATAACAAGTGAAACTGTAGAATGTTAATGTTGGCAAGGTACAAGTTCTTTCATGTTATTAACTACTTTGACAGGTCTTTCCCCTTTCTTTAGTAAGAGCTTGATTCTTTGCATCAAATTCCAGGAGGTGACATATATTTCAGGTGACCTCATTCAGTTTTCCTTCCTTTGCCTTGTTTTATGCATCTTTTAATGGGGATCCATTTGTCTTCCTGAGAACTGTGAGCAAGTCCCTAATAAAGAATTTTAGTCAAAGTAGTTTGCCACCTGCCAATGAGAAATCAATAACTTTAGAAATATTGAGTGACATATTTCATGGGTGGCTGATGAAGAACAGAGATAGGCATCAGCTCTCCAAATGACATGAACACATGATTTGCTTCTAATTATAATTCTTATTTTAATTTGCCAAAGGAATGAACTCAGTGGGAGAAGATGGTAAACTGCTTTCACAGGGACATAGTGATTATTTGCTTTATAATCAATAACACCCAGCAAAGGAAATTTAATATCAAGCTATGATAGTAACAGATGACGGTGGGTGGGATGTGGAAGTGACATACACAAATTTGTTCAAATTCTAAGGGTCGGAATTGAATAAGTTACGTTCAAGGCATGCTTTATTAGAATTGTCCAAACCTGTCTAATTGCTGATAACACAGAAATAATTTTACATGATATTTAACCACTTTAATTCTATCTAAATACTTTTCTTATTGCTATTCTTGAGGAACAAAGTATCGATCAAAGATGATAGGCAGACACGCGTTACTTTACCCTATGGAACCCGTTATGTGTTATAGGTGACTAACAGAAGAAACACTCATTTGTGTCCTCATGCTTTCTTATGAGTCTGAGAAACGGAAAAAAATACAGACATTAAGTGCCTCATGCACCTATCAGAATCTTAATATATTGTATTTGGTAAGGTTGCTTCCACAAAATAAATTTCATGCGCAGACACAGGAGAGTGAAACCTAGAAAATAGCCCAAGGTTGCTGATTGTTAAGTGTGATGTTTCTGCTACTTATCTGACAATGAATTTTAAAGTAATACTCTCTTAAGGTGAGCTAATTCCTCCATAAACAAAATATGGATAATGGGGACTGCTTAGGGCAGGCTAAGTGCAACAGGTAGAAGGTTTAATCCAAGGGCGAACAAATACAACCCATGTCTGTGTTGTCTTTTCAATAAAAGTATATAGTGGAGCCCTGGTGGTATAGTGGTTAAAGAGCTCAGCTGCTAACTAAAAGGTCAGCAGTTTGAATCTGCCAGCTGCTCTTTGGAAGCCCTGTGGGGCAGCTCTACTCTGTCCTGTAGGGTCACTATGAGTTGGAATTGAGTCAATGGCAGTGGCTTTGGTTTCTTGTTTTAGTGGTTTCATAGAGCAAAATCATGAAGCCTGGTTAAAACTGAAAAGGAGAGTTTTCGTGAGGGAATAGAGAGTTGGCAGCACAGAAGAACATTGCAGTGGAGAAACATGGAGTCCCAGCAAATGAAACACACAAATCCAAGGGAGATCAATTGGGGGCACACTGTTACAGGGTTGGAGGAAGGAGTACAAAACACAATATTCTGATTGGTTCACAGTGGTTCAGGTCAGTCAAAGGTAAGACAAAGTAAAGCATAATCTTCTACATTATTGGTTACAGGAATACATTGATTGCCTAAAAGCATAATTGAAAAACTTGGGGTCGAAGGAAGGACCTCATGTTGGTTACAAAGCAGTGACATCATGGAAATGTTCAGGAGTGGTCTGTTGAAAGTTACCTTGCTCAGAGCATCAATCTCCAGAGATTGGGAACAAAGAGTTTCCATCAGGGAACAAAGGAGTTTCCATGAAGTACTCACATTCTTTAGCCTGACCTTGAAGAAACTTATTTCCTTAACAGTAATAGGAGTTGTTTCCTAGGCAACAAGAATAGAGTCTGGGGGAAAGGTTACACTGAGCTCTTAGAGTTAGTTCAGTCATTTTACAAATAGATCAGATGTCTCTGTTTTTATTTTATTCCCTACCAGTGGGAAGGAGCCCTGGTGGCATGGTGGTTAAGAGCTTGGCTGCTAACCGAAAGATTGGCAGTTCAAATCCACCAGCTGCTTCTTGAAAACCCTATGGGGCAGTTCTACCCTGTCCTATAGAGTCAATGTGAGTTGGAATTGACTTGAGGACAACCTGTTTATCAGAGGAAAAGCCATGGGTTTTGATATGAGAGGGGAAGCCCTGGTGGCGTAGTGGTTAAATCCTACGGCTGCTAACCAAAGGGTTGGCAGTTCGAATCCACCAGGCGCTACTTGGAAACTCTATGGGGCAGTTCTACTCTGTCCTATAGGGTTGCTATGAGTCGGAATTGACTCGATGGCACTGCGTTTGGTTTGGTTTTTGGTTTGATATGAGAAAGGCCTGGAATCTAGTCCTTACACCCAAATGTCTCCAAAAATGGTGATAAAAATAATACTTAGGAATATATTTGTTTTGGGGATTAAATTATTACAGGTAAATTATCTAGAAGAGTGTGTCTGGTAGATAATAAACTTGACAATTGTTATTATTCTTTGTGAGGTGTTTGGGCTGGGACATGTGTCCTCACCTATCTGAAGGTTCATCCTGGGGAGAAGGGAATAGGGACATATATGACTCCCCAGACCTTGCACCATTAGGTAAAAGTAATAGTGGGTCAGATGTGGGATCAGTATAAAGGTTTTTCCAACAGTCCAAACTACCTGTTGCAACAAAGTAACTTCCTTGTCACTGTGTACATTAAATTGTAGGATAAAAATCAGTTGCCATGGACTTCAACTTATGGCGACCCCATCTGTTTCAATTGCTGAATCTCTGAGGGAGAGGTAACTGCTGCTTTCTTTAGGTCAGAAGAATTATATTAATAATAATTACCACCAGTTGTAAATGAGGCAACTCTGACTCATGGTGACCCCATGTTTGTCAAAGTAAAATTGTGCTCCTTAAGATTTTCAGTGGCTGATTTTTTTTCAAAGTAGAGTGCCAGGCCTTTCTTCCAAGAGGCCTCTGGGTGAACTGGAATTTCCAATCTTTTGGTTATCAGCCAAGCACATTAACTGTTTGCACTACCCAGGGACTCATTTCTAACGTAACCCTTTTGTCATCGAGTTGATTCCAACTCAGAGCCACCCTATAAAAAAACAAAACAAAACTATAGTGGTGGTTAAAATTGATGTCTTTAAGTCCAAAATCAAGTAGGCAGCCTTGATTAAGAAGAATCTGGGGAGGAAAAAAGGGAGGACAGTTTTCTCTTTGATCTTTAAGATAGTCATGTATTATCATATAGTTAAATGGTATAAGTCAATAGCTTTTAAATTGATTCTTCCAAACATTAGCACACAGTAGTTCAAGTACAAATTGCTCTTTAGCCTGATATAGTCTTTCTAAGAGTAAATTTTTTGACATCTAAATTGAGCAATATTTAAGAGCATTATTTCACTCTTGAGTTTTCCAAGTTTAAATTGGGAAGTGCTGGGGTGTTGTGACTTGTACTGAGGCCTGAGCCTTCCAAGTCCCAGGGCAGAGTGCTTTGTGCTATACTGCCCTGTGTTTTCAATCAATCTGGTTTATAAGAGGAGGTTATGAAAAATTAAAATTAAGGAGATGCAGAAGCCCTAATTTGAACCAGTAATTTGCCCCCTTTACCAAAATTCTTTTAAGATTAAGCTGAGAACCAATTAGACAAGAACGTCAATGTCACTGACATCTCTTTTAGCTGTCATGGACTACTATCTTATGAATGTGAGAATACTAAAAGATAGAACCTGTGATACTTGACGTTGATTCCTGACTTGTGATCCTAGGATCTTAAATCAGATTCATGAATTCCCTGTGCCATCTGCAGACAATATTGTCACTCAAGTTCTTGGACCCTTTATTTTTTCTTTATGTTTTGCTCCCTTCCTGTCCTTTCCCCTGTCCATCCAACACACAAACACACACACAGTCTTAGTCATCTAGTGCTGCTGTAACAGAAATACCACAAGTGAATGGCTTGAACAAAGAGAAATTTATTTCTTCACAGTAAAGTAGGCTAAAAGTCTAAATTCACGGCATTAGTTACAGGGGAAGGCTTTCTCTCTGTGTCCGCCCTAGAGGAAGTTCCTTCTCATCAATCTCCCCCTGGAATAGGAGTTTCTTTGAAAAGGAACCCCAAGTCCAAAGGACACGCTCTGCTTCTGGCAGTGCTTTCTTGGTGGCATGAGGTCCCCAACTCTCTGCTTGCTTCCCTTTCATCTCTTGTAAGACAAAAGGTGGCGCAGGCCATACCCCAGGAAAACTACCTTTACATTGGTTCGGGGATGTAACCTTAGTAAGGATGTTACAATCCCACTCTAATCCTCTTTAACATAAAATTACAATTACGAAATGGAGGACAACCACACAATACTGGGAATCATGGCGCAGCCAAACTGATACACACATTTTTGGGGTGACATTACTCAATCCATGACACACACACACACACTCACACACACAACAAGACTATAGGCATCGGGGTCTGTATAAGTAGGCCAAGCTTCCTACATTGGAATGATCATCCTCCCGTTTAATGTTAAAAAGAAGACGAAGAAGAAGAAAAAGCTTTTGATCTAAAAGAGTATTAACTAGAGTTAGTAACTTCTTGAAGATATGATGAGATAACTTTTCAAAATATCTGGAGTAAGAAGACAAATATAACTCTGAGAGTCTGGCATTACAGGCGTGGAGCACAGTCAATATGGGTTTGGGGTTTAATGTTGTCTTCAGAGTTTTCCCAGAAAACAATTTCTCCCCCTCACTCTCAGTATTGCTTTAAGTAATTTGCTTTAGGAAACTTTTAAGCTCCATGATTATGTAAGTAGATTCTTGGAATATAAACAGCCTTCATAGTCTACTTCAGTTAAAAACTCAGTTGTTTTCCCTTTCCAAATTCTCTATATGATGATGATTAATATATGTGTATACTGATGAAAAAATATGTGTACATGTGAGTGCATGTGTTTTTATACTATTTTCTTATTCTGGTAAACTCATTCTAATCACAGTCTATACTGAAATCATATATAAGCAATTAATGTTCCAATTAATTTCTTGGCTTCAAATTAATAAAATCTGTATCTTTAGCTTTGATCCAATTTAAAATTCAGTACATCCAGCAGATGAGTTTTGATCAGCCGTTATGTGCCTATTATAGTGTTAGGCATTTTCACTCATTTAATTTAAAAAAAAAAAAATTTTTTTTTTTTAATGACCTCAAAAGCTCTTTGAAGAGTATTTTAAGGAAATAAAGTCTTAGAGGAATGATGTAATAGACATATAATTTTACCATCCATAGACCTGAGATTCAAACTCAAACCCAATGCTTTTCCCAAAACTCTACACTTATAAGGGTAATGGAAGAATTTTTTATAGAACCCAGTAAAATAATTCAGTTTTAGGCAAATTTTATAAACCACTAGGAAAAATGACTTGCTTGACTGCTCCAAACGGGAACAACCAATCTATTTGTTGTGGAAACGAATATCCTAATGTTTTAATACTGTGTCTGCACTGACTGGCAATAGAAGGAAATGTTCTAGAAATAACACTTTCTATTGAATATTAAAGTTATTATGAGAAAAGTGTTTGCTACATTTTGTAAACTGCAAGCTGCTGTGGTAGAAAGAATCACTATGTATTTTGTATTTGGGTGTTTTATTCTTCTCGTGATATGAGCATTGTGCCATAGATAAGTGGATATCATTCATTTTTTAAAATGTGAAGAGATTCGTAAACATATTAAAAGATTCATAACATAGATTAGTTTTCTTTCAGCCTGAAAAGAAATAACCACTGCTGAGTGCCCTCATAAATTGAGATGGCCACAATGGGAGGATTTCCGGGGCCATAAGAAAAAAAAAAATTTTTTTTTTTTTTATAGTACAGGGCTTAAGACATGTGCTCTGGAGCCAAATTAAACCCACTGCCGTCGACTGGGTTAAATCCCAGTTTTAGCACCTACTAGCTGTTTGACCCAGAGAAAATTTCCTTAAACTTTCTCTGTTTACTTATGTTTGAAAATTGAGAATTAATTGGCATTGGTACTTCTTACAATATTGAAAATGAAACTGTATCTCTAAGGCAACTTATTGGAAAAGTAGTGATTCTGTTTTCAGCAACTTAATGGAGCCCTGGAGGTACAGTGGTTATGCGCTTGGCTGCCAGCCAGATCGCTGGTTAGAACCCACCAGTCGCTCTATGACAGAAAGATGAAGGAGTCTGCTCCCATAAAGATTACAACTCTGGAAATCTTACGGGGCAGTTCTGCTTGTCCTACAGGGTAGCTATGAGTTGGAATTGACTCTGCGGCTGTGAGTTTTTTTGTTTTGATTTTATTCGGTTTCTTTTAATGTAGTTATAGCCAGACATTGAAACCAGAGAAAAGTATTCTAATTTTTTTAAACACTTGGAGGTTTGCCTTAGTTTAAAAAAGCCTCTTCTTGTCACTGAACACAATTGGAAACTTGAACTTCAATCTCTTTTCTCTTTAGATAATAGTGTTAACAACTGACATTAGCAAAAGAATGAGTGAATTCTACAAGACCATTGCATCTTTAGGCCCTTGTCCTCAATGAATATTTGTTGAATTAATGAATCAGCCAGGCAATTTTATAAAAGCTGCAAGTCTTTGCATGGCTTATGAAAGGTATGTTGTTATATTATTTTTAAAGAGGACAAAATGTGATTTTGTCTCTTAAATACATGGAAGTATTACTAAAATTCCTTTATTTTCAGGAAAGAAAATGATACAGTTGAATGGAAAGTTAGGAGATGAAGGGACAAGTCTCTGTGCTGGCCTTGAGAGAATTGCTGATTGATCCTGTCATTTTAAATAGTATATGCCACGCACACACACACATACATGCAAAAGTTTCTAAACTGTGACTCAAGGATCAGTGCCAGTAAATGAGACGATTTGAGGTGTGGACGGATTAATATTTTTATAGCAGTGGTTACTTTCAAAATTCAACTATCAGATCAATAGCAATGTAGCCTCTGTTCCCACTTCTGTTAACAACTCCCAGACCCTTTTTGAGAGTTTCTGTTCTGTCACTGGAGTCAGTCTTAGTGGAAGACAGTCAGTAAAGGTGCTCTTCCCTTTGCTGGCCAAGTTGTGGGGCACGTATATGCTTTGTTCCTGAATTCCACACAAATGAGACAAAGTTTTGAGCTCAATCAGCTCTGTGGCTGAAAAAACTGCACCATGATCTCTGCAGTTTTTTAACCACAGAGCTGACAAAACTGTCCCTGGGACTGTCCTAGCCTGTGTTCCCCAAAACGTGCTTCCTTGGCTGATTCTTCCATTCCAGGAGCGGCCTCTTTCTTCTAATACACTCTTTAAAAAATAGATTCTACATAGCTAGCCTCAGTTTTTGCTGATTGTATTTAAATAATCTTGTTTCACGTTAGGTGTCATGAATATTGTTGCTTTGGAAAAAGAAAAGTATTTTAACACAAAACATCAGTTATTTTAAAGAAAAATACTAAGTATTTATACAAATGATTATGCACATGTAACAAAAATTTTGAGAACTGACAAATGACTAATGATCGGAAAACATCACTACAAAAATTGCCATTAATGGTGAGTGTCCCGGGCACATTAAGAAATTAAAATTGGGATATCTTGAACAAATATTTTAAAAGGTATCAAGGATTATATTTTTGGGACTGATCCTATTATTAAGAAACAAGAAATATGGATATGGAAAAATATATTAATTAGCATATCAATGATCACAAAAATCTAAAAGATATCCTTGGTCAAGATTAGGCCTTTTTATCTAAAAACATTTCTGGCCTGTAATAGAGAATCTCATTTTTCTTTTTCCAGGTAGGATATTTTGTTTATTTTTGACTTTATTTCCTCAATTAGCAAAACACTAAAGGTACAAATCTCCATCAACAAAATCAAGAATCGACGATGCAGATTGTGTGTGTGTGTGTGTGTGTGGGAGCCAGAACCACGCACCTGAGACTCGATGTTTCTTGTTAGATGTCTAAGTGATTTTAGCACAGCTTCAACTGGACCCATTGTAATAACTGCCACGAGTGCCTTTATCTGTGTCCCAACTCCAAGGAGCAAGTTAGGACTCCTTACTGCCCCTCTTTGTCTTGAAGTTCTCTGAGTTCTACTTTGGGACTCAAGCATCAGGAAATTGAAGACCTCCCTTCCACCCATGTTATTTTGTTTTCTGATTTTCTTTTTCAAAGATATGATTTTTAAGTTTTGGCGTGAAGTTTGGACAAAATAAAGATTTTGACACCTGAAAATGTTTTCAGCAATTATCTTTTTTTTTTTCCAAATAATCACTCTCACTGAAATAGTGGTAAAAGTGCAGGTACTTAGAATCCCCACCGAATAATTGACTCTAGGGAAAGATTCAAGAAGCAGAGATTTTACCTTGAAATGATGTAACACCAAGCCACTGATTATGTTTCCAATATGACCTTTATTGAGCATGTACTGCTGTGACAATTAACATCAATCAACGAAAGGTTGCAGACTATGCATGTCAACGAGGTTCTCCCATGAACGAAAGTCCATTTGAAATGCACCAGTGAGGTAAACATAATTATTCATATATAGCTTTCTTAAGGCTAAGAGAGTTCTGTTTCACTTATTATTTTTGGCTCAGTTGGTTCTTTGCATAATACATTTCAAGACATCCCCCCGCTGAGTGCCCTCCTTCCAACAGCTTAGGAAATTGGCAAATTCCCCAGGTACATACAGTGTCATGCATTTGAATCCCCCGAAGACTGAGGAGGGAGCACCCTGAGCTTGCATGCAGTTCCCTCATATTGCACAAAGTAAAATACAATGTCTGGAGCCCACATGGGAGAACCCGTTCTGTTTTGAAGCTGTCAATCACATGCATTTAGAAATTGTCATATGGCTTAACCTTTTGCAATGATCTCAGATCTTAGTCACTCTGGGTGACCTCCTTTACTATGGCGTGTGAAGTGACCTTCTCTACCTTTTTAGTAGACACTAGTTTCTCCTCAAAGGTCTCTTCATGCTCTTCGACCTTTTGAGTGACGGTTACAGATTTGGTGATGTATTTGGTAGCACCATCTCCTCCCTCACTGGTGATTGTTTCCACCTTTTTGGTCACTACCACTTTCTCCTCGCTTTTATCGCCCCCCTTCTTTTCATCAGCTGGGCTCAGGTCTAACCCATTTGTGACCACCCCTTTCTCCTCTTCTGCCCCACTGCCCTTTTCCTTCCTTTCCTGCACTTTCTCTTCTTTGCCTTCCACCTCACCGTTTATAGCTATATCTTCCTTGGTGGAATCCTTTGAAACTTGGTCCCTTCCTTCCTCCTCGCTCCCGCCTTCCTCTTCTGCTTTTCCCTTCTCCTTTGGCTTCTCCTCCTCTTTGGCATCTTTCTCTAAGCTCACCTTTACCGGCTTGGCGGTGGCGACTACCTCCTCCACAGCCGCCTCCTTTACTGGGGACTCCGCTTTCTTCTTCTCTGGCACTTCTTTCGGTTTCTCCTCCTTTTTCTCTACCTTCTCTTCCTTGGGAGATTCCTTTGCTTCTTTCTTTTCCTCCTCAGCTTTCACTTCTTCCTCTTTTGGCTTCGCCTCCTCCACAGGCGATTTTGCTTTCACCTCCTCCACAGGCGATTTTGGCTTCGCCTCCTCCACAGGCGATTTTGGTTTCGCCTCCTCCACAGGCGATTTTGGCTTCGCCTCCTCCACAGGCGATTTTGGCTTCGCCTCCTCCACAGGCGATTTTGGCTTCGCCTCCTCCACAGGCGATTTTGGCTTCGCCTCCTCCACAGGCGATTTTGGCTTCGCCTCCTCCACAGGCGATTTTGGCTTCGCCTCCTCCACAGGCGATTTTGCTTTCGCCTCCTCCACAGGCGATTTTGCTTTCGCCTCCTCCACAGGCGATTTTGGCTTCACCTCCTCCACAGGCGATTTTGCTTTCACTTCCTCCACAGGTGACTTTGGCACAGGGGACTTGGCTTTCTCTGGCTTTTCCACCTTGGCTTCTGGCACCAGCTCCTCTTTGGCAGCCACTTCTTCACCCTTTTTCTCAGCTTTCTTTTCTTCCTTAACTTCAGCCTCCTCTCCTTCACCTTCAGCCTCTGTTTCTCCTTCTTCCTCTTTTTCACTAGACACTTCCTTTTCAGATCCTCCTTCTTCAGCTTGGTCTGATTTAGCACCCTCTTCTTCTTCTTCCTCTTCTTCCTCTTCCTCCTTTTTACCTTCTTCTTCTTTAATTTCGGGTGCAGCAGCTTTCACGGGAGACTCTTTGGGAGCTACAACTTCTTCTTCAGCTTCTTTTTTCTCTTCCTTTTCTTCTCGCTTCTCTTTCATGGAAACTGCCAATTCCTCTGTAATGGCTGTCAGGGCTTCTTCCATTTCTGACTTCTCATCCTCCACTTTGGTTTCCTCTATGATCTCCTCAACAAATTTGTGTTGGACCTTTAGCTTGGGAGCCTCTACCTTGGTTTTCTGAATCTTACTAGCTATTGTGACTGAGGGCTGCCGGTGTGTATACAGAGGCCCCATGATGCTTCCAGGAAATGTGCTAAATCTGGTCTCTTCACCTTCCAGGAGTTTTCTGAGGAATGAAAGAAGACAAGCCGTAATTAAAATTTCGTTGGGACTTCTGAGCTTCATTACATTATGGGTCACTCAGTAGCCACTTTTAAATGGAATCACTTGAGTAAAAGATTCCATCAAGCCCGTGTAATGCCTGCTATCACTTCATTGGGATATTGTGTCATATTCAGTGACAGAGACAGATTCTTTCTGATTGTCACCTGCTGCAGTAACTAACTATGCCTGGCCACGAAGTCTCAGCCCTGCAGTGTTCCATTTGGTGCAACATAAATATATTAAAAAGCACCCCAAGCCCCTTGCCATTGAGTCAATTCCGACTCATAAGGACCCTATAGGACAGAGAATAACTGGCCCATGGAGTTTCCAAGGAGCACCAGGTAGATTTGAACTGCCAGCCTTTTGGTTAGCAGCTATAACGCTTAACCACTACACCACCAGGGTTTCCAAAAAGCACCCTAGTGGGTAGAAAAACTTAGTGATCTCCTTGAGTATTTGGACTTTCAGGATGTATATTAGAATATTTTTAAGCAAACATAATTGCTCAAAAATGTTTACAAAACGATTTAGCATACTCTAGAACTTATTCTATATCAAATTATAGCTATGCACTAATATGGATGTGTCAGGTTATAAATTGGTCTGCAATTATAAAGTATCTATTTAATATAATTACTCAGCTTTCCTGAGAAGAGAGCTGTCTGAGTGCAATTTGCTCTGTAATATTATAATTTACCTTATTGGTAGTACAAAAACTGTTTAATGAAGCATCTTCCCCTTTCAATATAAGTCAGCAGAAAGGTTACATCAGTTAGTAAACTTATAACCTCTTCTCTCCCCTCCATCTCTACACATATGCACACATATGACATATATCTAGATATATCATCTATACCCATAGTCCAGGATATAGTATGCCTAGATTATAGTTATAAAAATAAATATACCCATATTTTATTTTATCAATCTATATTTCCAGCCAGATGATGGCAATAGTAAGCTATAATAGTGAAACAGAAATAGGATGTCCTGGAGCTTGTCCTTGACATTATAGTAAAATTGAAAAGCTGAAACCCCCAAATGAAATACTGAAAATTAGGAATCTGTGTTTGCTTCAAACATGAGGAAAACATTTTCTCTAAAAGACAAAATTTGAACACAAGAGTGGACATTAATCAGCCCCCCCCACCACGTGTAGTTCACTTTATTTCGACTAATGTGCATTCTTTTAAAGCTGTATGAAACGTGGTAAGATCACATTTGCAGGTCTTTAGAATAATTCCTTTTTAATCAAGAAAGAAAACTTGACACTGGTTTAAGACTCCTGCTGTAAGTGAGGAAGGTTCTGCCCCATCACCTCTGCAGTGCGGTTAGTGTTCCTGCTACGTTCCGCAGTGGGCACCATACCTGTACGCAGCGATCTCGATATCCAGAGCCATCTTGACATTGAGGAGATCCTGGTATTCTCGCAAATGACGAGCCATTTCCCACTTCGTTCCCCGAAGCTCATTTTCCAACTGCTGGATGGTGTCCTGAAACAGACACAGGAAGTCTTCATAAACTCATCCTTCCAAATAGCAACTTCCTTCACAAACCATTTGCTGTCCCCTTTCCATTTTTTTTTTCCCTCCCTCTAGCTCCGCAAATTGCTCGGACTTCTCTCTCGTACTTTTTAAAATAAAAAAATTAAAAAAAATTAATTAAAGATTAATCTAAGGGCTTTGCAAACAATTCCTGTGAACATCACGCCTGGAGACCAGGGGACCTAAAACACCTTAACGGGAAACAAACGTGCAAAAGAGGGAACCCCATGCCTGACAGGGCTTCATTTTGAGAGTCCTTTGTTTTTTTTTTTTGGATCACTGCCAGAAAAGTAGAGAATAATGTGCGTTTCTGCAAAATCTATACTGAAGTTGCCGCTTTATCAACTACCTGAATGTATACTTTCTACTTTAAACGCTCAAGCGTGCAAAACTAGAAATCACGTTTCCGAAAAAGGTCGGAACTCTTAGGCAGCTGGGGCTGGTGGGTGGGGGAGGAGCGTGGATGGAATTGGGAAGGGCGAGGTCAGTGCTGTAACTAACAGGTCTGTGGCGCGCGCGAGTACTGGCGAACCGCCACCAGGGTGCGCGACGGAGAGGGCTCTTGGGCGCGCGCGTGAGTGTCGAGAACGCGCGGCGCTGGCGCTGGCGCAGTCTGGCCACGCAGCCGCGGTTCCTACCTGGTAGCTGCTGAGGTCGTGGCTGTGGCGCTCTTCGATGTCGCTGAGCTGCCTCTCCAGTGACTCCTTGGTGCCACGCACCGATTCGAGCTCGATGCTCTTGGACTGTAGCTGACGACGGTATTCAGCGATCTCCTCCTTGGCGGAGCGAATGGCCTCCTTGTTCTGCTCGGCAGCCTCGGTGAGCTTGGCGTAGCGGGACTTAAACCATTCTTCTGCCTGGTGCATGTTCTGATCCGAGTGGCTCTCAAGCTGGGAGCGGATCTCCTTTAGCGCGGTCGAGATGTCTGTCTTCAGGTAGTCTTTGCGCTCCACGGTGATGTGCGAAGCCTGGATCTGGGCCAGCAGGTCGGCCACCTCTTCCTCGTGATTGCTCCTCAGGAAGGCTACCTCATCCTGCAGCGACTGCACCTTCTTGTCCAGCTCCACCTTGACCAGAGACGTCTCCTCGATGTCTTTGCGCAGCGTGCGGATGGCCGCCTCGGTGTCGTCGCGCAGCCGCGCCTCCTCCTCGAAGCGTTCTTTAAGCCGGTGGATGTCTTCCTCCAGGTGGTCCGAGTCCAGCTGTACCTGCGCCTTCTCATGGTTCACCATCTCGAGTGTGGCCCGTAGCTCGCGGATCTCCTGGTCATAGGCGTCGCCCAGCTGGGCCTGTGAGGCCTGCTTCTGCCGCAGCGCCTGGATCTCTGCCTCGATCTCCTTGTTCTGCTGTTCCAGGTAGTGCACCTTCTCAATGTAGCCCGCGAAGCGGTCATTCAGCCCCTGCAACTGCTCCTTCTCGTTGGAGCGGGACAGCTTGAAGTCTCCGCCGGGCCCAGAGCCGCCGTTGAGCAGGGACGAGGACTGGCTGAAGTCAAGGCTGCTCTCGGCAGAGCTGAGCATGGCCGAGCTGTAGGCGAGGCGCGGGGCAAGCGCGGTGCGCTTGTAGGAGGAGGACACCGTGCTGGGCGAGCCGCGGGACCATGACTGTGAGCGGAAGCCGCTGGATGGGGTGCCGCTCAAGCGGCTGAAGCTTGAGCGGGTTTCGGTTACCCGCCGGTAGGCGGACGGGTTGCCCAGCGAGTCCAACGTGTAGCTCATCTTGGAGGCCTTGGGGTGTGTGGCTGTCACCGCGTTCTGCCGGCCGCTCAGCAGCCCATTTATAGCCGCGGAGCCTGGTCCTGGGCCAGGGCCCCGCCCCGTGGAGGCGGCGGCCGAGGAGGCGGGGACTGCGGGCACTCCGGGATGGGGGTGGGGTGGGGGTGGGGGACTGGAGGCTTAACAGTGATTCCGCGCCGGTTCCACGTGGGCCCGCACCGCGTCGGACCCCGGACTGTGCTGCTCTGGTCACCTTTTGGTCCCATATCACTTGTCGCCCTGCAATCCCCCTCCCTCCACTTCTCTTCACCTTCGAAATGCATTTTACACTCTCGGTGCAAATATCCACCCAACGTCCTTTCTTTGTCTAGTCACTCCTCCCGTCATCGGGGTTGCTCTTCTCCGGACCCCTAGGTCCCTTGTTCTTTAGCCCGCTGCAATCTTTCCTCACAGCTTTCCCGTCTTTTTTGGCTTTTCCCTTCACTTTTTTTTCCTTTACCTATCTTCTGTGCTTAATCACTTCCCCCTCTTGCTGGCGCCTCTTCTCCCACTTTCTTGTTTCCACTCACCCCGCCTCTCGGCCTCTTCTTCCGGGATCTTTTTCTTCGTATTTGTTTCTTTGCCCCTTCTCCTCCCTCCCCTCCCCCTCCAATCCTTATTCCTTCCCCCACCTCTTCTCCCCAGGCCTCCCTCCCCTTCCCCCACTCCTTGTCTTAAAGCAGCAAGAGAGGAGCAAAGGAGTTGGGCCTAGAAGGCGGGGGCGGTTGAGGAACGGTCAGATGGAAAGCTCGGGGAAGCGCACAAAGGGAATAGCCGGGGTAGTTACTTGTATGGAAAGTGGGATGTGGAGATACATCCTGCCTAACGTTTGGGGGACGTCCTCAGCTTCCGCAGGTGCAGAAGGTAAGGAAGGGGCTTGTACACGTTATGGCGCCGGCAGCACCAAGGACAGCGCCCAGGCGGGCGAGCCCGGAGATTGAGCTGCCCCTGGGGGCCTGTGTCCCCGCGTTGTCTGGCAGGTTGCGGGATTTCCGCTTTTTTTTTTTCCCCCTCCGAGTAAATACTATACACTTAAAGCCTTTTTGTAGTAATTCTTTTTGTTTGCAGGAGCCAAGCTGGGATCGCAGTCTAAGACTTTTCTGCAATGCAGAGTTGGCACAATGAACGGATTGCAGATTTTGAAAACAACCAAAATTCATGAAAGTCAATCAACGGAAATAATATAGTTATAGCCCAGTCTGAATTTCCTAACATGTGATGAGTGCAGGGAATCAAAAGATACAGAACCTGATATTTGAAGGTCAGATATTCCTTGGAAAGGCGAATTTGGAATCTGCTGGGATGAAAAGTCCAGAGAATGTAGTTTATAAGTTTGATCACTGATAATTGTCTTGTTCAATACTCCCTATATATAACTGCGATGGTTGGAAAGGTATCTGAATTAATGTAAAAGTTGCCAAAAAGATACACCACAACCCTGACTAAAACCAAATATTTTTTCCTCCCTTTTAAATGTAATGTATTACCCCATTGAGATTTTAATGACTTATTTGGAATCGATTTTCCATACCTTTAAACATGTCTATTTAAACAAAGAATCGACGCTTCCTGCTTTCTGATGCACTGGTAACAGTTAACCTGTTCTTTTTTGGATTGTGCTTTGAGAGTAATTCAGGGGAAAAAAGTTCTGAATACTGCAAGAAAAAGTGAAGACCGGAATGCCTGAGTAATGACAGTGTTTGCCTGGGCCACGGGCACAAGCGACTGCATAGGAACTGCTTGCTGTGGCTGAGAAGAAACCACTGCTTGTGAAAAGTGGAGACCGACTTAAATAACTTCTTTTCACAGTATATTTTCTCTAGTCCCTGTTATGAAATGGCAGGGTCATATTAATCAGTAAGTAATCATAAAAAAAACCCAGGATTTCTGGTGAGAGCTAATTTTTTTTTTTTCAAATAAAATCTCTTGGTCTATTTGCATTTTAAAATAGAAGGGGTTAATTTAGGGAGCTACTTTTGGTTCATCAATGCGAAGCTGCAGCATTGCAGGCTGTGTGGGCAAAGAATGTTCAGTTTGCTGAGTGATGGGTTATCTTTTGGGGAAGAAGGATCCATGTCTCAAACTGTAGGGAGAGACAGCTGGTACAGTGAGGGAACTGACTTGTGAATATTGTAGCAAAACATGACTTTCTGATTTCAGATGGATAAATAAAGGAAGAGAGAAAGAAGAAACCCTCCTTCCTGTAAAGTACTGTCAATCTCAGGGTTGGACTCAGCAGAATATCATCGAGATAAGACCAGATGCTGATTATGCCAGGATTGACCATTTGTAAAAAGAAAATACAAATTAATATGTCTTATTACTTATTGCTTTTATTTAAAAATATAAAAACTCTTGGCAGTTTCGTGTTGCACAGGCACTGAAAGCCCTGTCTGCATTGAGAGCACACAGTTAACCGGCAGGCTTCTCCTGTGAGTTTTCTTCAGGGCTTTGAAAATGAGATGACTCTGCAGAGAGACATTTACAAGGAAACACATGTCTAACTTCACAATTAGCCTGTTTCGCCTTGTATCAAAGCTAGCTCAGAAATTGTTAAGCTTCCAAACGGCTCCAGAAGGAGGTAAGCATTGCATACAGACAAAATAATGGCCAATTACTCAGGCTAAATCTAGTGCCTATAGCTTAAAATTGTAACTTCAGTGTCACATGAAGTATTGTTTAGTCTGGGCACAATAGAATGATGCAGAGAACGTTTAACTGTCATTTTATTAAGGAGAAGAAGTTCCAATGGCTTAAAAAATGATTGATTCTGTCTCACATTTAGCAAAATATTTGATTTTGTGGTAGACTTACTTCAACCGCTTTTCCTGAAGGTGGCTTGAAGGTTATACCCATCAGTGATCTTAGTATAAAAACTTTTTTTTTTTTTCTAAAGGCTGTAACAGATGGTCTCTTTTTGTCTCATGTTTCTGAAGAACATTTACTACACTAGTTTTTTTCATAAAAATGTAAAGTTTTACATTGTTTTATCCCAATGACACAACAGCTACAGTCTTCTGAAAATATCAACAAGAGAAAATAAGCAGGATTTATCTTAATTTTAAAAAACTATATTGATGGATTAGAGATTGGCTATGATACTTTTGTAATTTATTCTCAATAGGGAAGTTACAGATAGAACTTAGATGTAAGACATTTTTAATGAAATGAACTCGATTGTTTCATAAGGTACAGTCTGTTTTGAATCACTTTGTAGAAATGTACACAGCATGCTCCAATCTATGTGTACCGTCAGTAGGTAAAGCGCAGATGTTAAATTTGCAGTTAAGATACAGTTGTTATGAGGCCATTTAGGGCCTTATCTAATGATAATGGGGGAAATCCTTTGCACAGGGGATTCTTTATTTGATCAAGATTCAAAATACGGAGTTTGACATTTTCTCCCCTCTTCCCCTATTTCCTTACATTTCTACTTTAAAGTTTTTTTTTCTTTTTTCTTCTGATACATACAAATGCAAAGAGAATGGGATGTGGGAACCCAGTGCAAGCCAGATTCTCTGGAAGGCAGATGCGGTGTCAAATTGGTAGAATGTATCTGTACTTCTGAGCTGTACTTTCTCCTAAACTACTGTGATGTCTTGAACCTGATCCTCTTGCCTAGGATCTGATTCTAGAACTCACGATGAATAATCATTTATAAATTTTCCTCTGCTAATTATTTAAGTGGTTGTTGTTGTAGGAAGCTAGGAACTGAGTTTGCTGGAGTGGGGACGTAACGAAAAATAAAACATACTTATTTCTGGTTGAGCCTTGGCATGTCAAACATTAGAAGCAGCTTTTGACTTATGGTCTTTTTTGGTTTCAGACGTTGAAAGCAAAATAAAAATATCCTCAGGGGATAAAGGCTGTTTCTTGTGAGAAAAATTGGGACATGCGTGTCCCTATTATCTTTAATTAAAAGGAGTCCACCTGAACGATGATGTCCTTTTTCTGACATTAAGGCACCAAAATAGGACTTCTTCCCTTGCTAAACATTTTACCGATTAAATATTGCCTTATTTTTCTATTACTGTTTTTACAAAAAGCTAATTGAAGTACTTAAAAATTTAAAGCATTTCATACCTTAATTTTGTTCCAAATATAAACTTAATCAGTTTTGAAATTCTATATCTAGAAATTTCATATGCTGTGATAAAAGATTTAACTTTCAGCTTTAACACAGTTTGCTGGTTTTTTTTTTTTTTTTTTTTGCTGTGTAATGCCTTCACCTTACCACTGTGAATCAGTTCTATGAAAACCAGCGGAATAGGACTTAGAATTAAAAAAAAAAAAGCCTTGCTGAAAATGATTCTAAAAATACAGTTTAGTGAATGTATAATAAAACATTACCTCTGTATTAATTTTCAGTATGCTTTTAATTGGATACATTGGCTTTATCCACAAAGCGGCTGCTCTTGATTATACGCACTTGAATTTTTAAAACCCTGCATTGCACGTAACTTTGCATCAGTGCAGCCATGTAATATTTATGGCATATTTTATCCCAAGCTTACTAAGACCTGACTTAGTAAGGGATGTAATTCTTTTATTGGAAACTCTTAATTAAGATGAGCTTTGTAAAACTAGAGCAGATCAATGATTTATTATCTTTGGGCCAAATTTCTGAAATGAGCTAAACCCAGGGACATGAAAAAGTCTCATTGTTCCCGGACTGGATTCTTTCTTCATAATCTTAACAATTCTGAAAAGCAGTATTCTTTCATAGTACTCTGAAAATGGGTTCGCTGTCATAGCTGTCCCTTGTCCCTAATATAACCAAGAACATCATATAATTTAAAACATCACATTTTTGGTTAAAATTGGAATGTACTTAGTGTAGTATTTTGCAAGATACAAAGAAATAATTTAAGAATTTTCTTTTGGTTGTTTTCTCTGAAATTTAAATGTAAATGAGATCTTTCTGTTTATGCAATTTCGTGTCCTGCTTTGTAAAAGAAATATAACTTGACTATGCAATTTGATATCTTTAGAGGAAAGAATGTGTATGCCATAAATTCTCAGTTCTAGCCACGTCTTTGGCTCTCATTTTCCTCTTTAAAAAAGGGATTCTAAAGGCCCTTTATATCAAGAGTGATAATAATAATAATGAATCAAGAAAGCCTAACTGGATCCGAGTATTACTTCCTGTCTCCTTCTCTCTTTCTCTTGTTTATTGAGAGGACTGTCATGACGAAGCTGAGAGGGGTGGTAATCTGGCCTAGCCTGGCCCCCACACTGTATTCCTTTACAATTAATGGCACCCTGAATCAGAGAGCCATCATCATCACCACCAGCATGTGAATATTTTTATGATGCTTTACGTTAAAGAAGCAAAACAAAACAGAACTGTGTTATCTTATTGGGTCTGAGCATCAAGGACAGACAAGGTAGTGCAAAATTGTTATTTCCATTTTACAGTTGATGAAATTAAGAGATTTGTGCCAGGCCCTCTGTAAGTGGTGAAGCCAGGACCAGAACTCAGATCTCTGACAACAGTACTAACAGTAAAAAAAAATTCCCTAAATAGGGTATAAAATATAGTGTCAGTCAACATGAAAAAATTAAAATAAGTCAACTAATATTAATATCAACAACTATAAGTGATATTTATTAAGTGCTTTCTATTACCAAACACTGCCAAGACTTCACTGGATTATCTCATTTAACCATCACAATAACCCTATGCAGTAGACACTATTATTATCCCTATCCATAGAAAAGTCAATCGAGGCACACAGGCACAGAGAGGTTAAGTACCACACACAGCTATGAAGTGATGGAGTTGAAGTATGAATCTAGGAATGTCTGATTCCTGAGATGACTCATACCACTGTATAACACTGCCTCGGAAGGTCATGCAGCCCATTACAAAAATCTCTCTTAGAAGATGATTGTCTAGTGGTTATGTCATGTTAAAAAAAAATATTTTGCTGCTTTTTTCTACTTATATAAAAATAAAACACTTTAGTATTTTCTCAGGTGAACGTTGTTTCTTGTCTTGTGACTTTGTTATCAAAATTAAAAAAAATAAAAACTTGGAATCACTGGTTTTCGTTATTTTTTAATCCTAAATTCGTTTTCTATGTAGCTTGAAGGGTATCTAATTCATTCATTCTGGTCCTTGATCCATGGATAATACCCCTGATCATTTCTGTGTGATTTTATGTGGTATCCACTTATCATTCATATTTACTTGCACTTTCGTTTAGTTTTTAGGAGCTTTTGATTTGTACAGTATATTTATTTATCATAATATAATTTATTTACTAATATATCTACAATGAAATTAAAAAGAAAGTCTTTTAATCATTATACATTTATAATTGTTTTGTAGATGTCAAACTCTGAACTAAATCTACTTTGACAAATCCAATAATAAGCATTTGAATCCTGGCAGAAGAAACAGCTTGGCCCACGATCTTCACCAGTGGAGGTTTACAATGGAATGCCTGGCATGGAAACAGCTTTTTAAGTCTATTAAAGCAGTGAAGAGACAGCCACGAATAATTTTAAGTGAATCTCTTTTATATACTAAAATCCAAGGTTATGTGACTGTTTTTATATAGGTTGCTTGGTGACAAGTCAGCCTTAATCCATTTTTGTTATTTATGGAGTAAAACGCTCTGACTCACCCTTATTTTCACTTGTATAAATCTACTTTGGCTTCTCCTTTCAGATAGGATCAAGGAACAGAAGAGTCCCCCATTTTTCCTGGGCAAAAGTTGACCTTGAAATAACATGTAGCCTGTGTTAGTCATGGCAGCACTCAGCCTCTAGATCTGGATTACATAAAATTATTAGGAACTGGGTGTCTAATGATGAACATCCTTCCTCAGACACTGTGACTCACTTAATAGAATTTGTTTTGTTTTCTTCTGCCTCCTTGTAGTGTACATGGTCCCTTCTTTCTGCTATGCTCAATATACCCAGGAAATTTGATGTACCCTTGGAAACTTGTGAGAATGAAACATGCCTCTGCCTTTTTGGACAAAGGGCATGTTCATATCCTGGTCAAGCCATTTGGTGTTTATTGAATATCTTATATCACGTTAGTGAGAATTCTTTGCTGCTGGTTTGGCAGTTTCGTTTAGACTCGCATGAGTTGGTCCTAGGAAACCGCCACTAATCCAATTCCTTTCCATTTATTCCAGGTATTAATTCTTCCTCTAAGTCTCTGAAGCTCATCATTTGTAGACTGGTTAGGTACTACCACCTACTGGTCATTTATATAATATCTCAAGACTTGAAAATTTTAAACGGCAGACACCATTACACATACTTGTATATTCCACAATGTTATGCAGATAGTGAGTGCCCAATATGTATTCTTCGAGTGAACGGATAAGTGATATGTTACCTTTTTGCTGCTAGAACTTTAATTCAACAAACTCTTAGTCTCTGTAATATCAGACACTGTACTGGATATTGGGGAGGCAGATGAAAGACATAATCCTAGCTTGGTTGAACACAGTCTAATGGAGGGTTTAGGCAAGTAAAGACATAGTTGCCACGGGGATGATAAGTGCTATGCTAGAGATAAAATGTGTGTCATGGGAACACAGAGGATGGGCACCTGAACTAATGGATAGTAAGGGTGGAAGAGCCCCAGGGAAAGGTTTCTTGAGGAGGTGGCACCTGGGGTGAGTTTTGAGATAGAAGTAGACATTGCCTAGTTGAGAAAAGCATAACCAAAGGCATTGAAGTGAGGGAAAGTGCACTGCAGTCAAAGGACTGCAAATGACCAGAATAAGGAGAGAGGCACATAGCTCAGGCTGCAGAGGGAAGCATGTAATCTTGACTAGGGAGAAGGGGACACATACCCTATGCTGGGGAGAAGCAGGCATGCAAAGCAACCCTGAGAAAATGAGCATGTAGTCCTGAATGGAAAGAAGGGGGTACATACCCCAGGTTGGAGAGAGAGGAGCATATAATCCAAGCTTGCGGGATGAGGGCATGTAGCCCAGGCTGCAGGGGACAGCAGAGGAGAGACCCTGGGGGGTTTCCTGAGTCATGATAGCATTGTCCTTAACTTATAGTAGACCAAAGGCAGTTAAATATATCAGTAGGACAGTGACGTGGTCAGATTGATATTTTAGAAAAATCACCTTTGAAGAAGGGAGTAGGTTTGGAGGGTGAAAGAGAAGTAAATTTTGAGGCTGTAGCAATAATCTAGATGAGATATGAGAAAAGTATAAATGAAGAACAGTGGATTGGGAGAGGCAGGGACTATAATAGAATGGAAAGAATTTGGGGGAATAGGTAGATGGTGGTGTAATTTTTTTGTGGTATTTGTTTTCTATAGCTGCTTTAACAGATTACAACAAACTTGGTGGCTTATAACAAGATAAATTTGTTATCTTACAGTTCTTGAGGTCCGTAGTACAAAATCAGTCTCAGTGGGCTAAAATCAAGGTATTGGTGGGGCTACATTGCTTCTGGACGTTCTAGGGGGAGAATCTGTTCCTTGATTTTTCAAAAATATTTTATTGAGTTTTTTTATCAAAGTTTACACCACGAATTAGGTTCCCATTTAACAATTTCTATACAAATATCTTAGGCTGGGTTCTCCAGAGAAGCAAAACTAGTGAAGTGTATATATACATACATAAATACATATATTTATATAGAGAGACAGACAAAGAGAGGCAGATAAAGAAATAGAGATATTTAATGGCTCACTTAGTTTTGGAGGCTGGCAAGTCCCAAAGCCCATGGGTCAAGTGTTTGTTGGAGGCTTCTCCTGTTTCACGTTGCAGGGGCTGATCATACATATTGTTCAGTGACCTTGATTATATTTTCTACATTGCGTCAACATTCTCCATATTTCCATTCTGGTTGTTTCGCTTCCATTAATCCAGCTTCTCCACCTGTCATGGATTGAATTGGGTCCCTAGAAATATGTGTCAACTTGGTTAGGCCTTGATTCCCAGTATTGTGTGGTTGTCTTCCATTTTGTGGCTGTAATTTTATGTTAAAGAGAATTAAGGTGGGATTGTAACACCCTTACTAAGGTCACATCCCTGATCCAAGGTAAATGGAGTTTCCCAGGAGTGTGGCCTGCACCCCGTTTTATCTCACAACAGATAAAAAGAACAGGAAGCAAGGTGGGGGGTGGGGAGGAGGGTGGAACTTCATACCACCAAGAAAGCAGCGCCAGGAGCAGAGCGCCTCCTTTGGATCTGGGGTTACTTTTTGATGAAGCTCCTAGTCCAGGGGAAGATTGATGAGAAGGACCTTCCTCCAGAGGTGACACAGAGAGAAAGCCTTCCCCTAGAGCTGATGCTCTGAATTTGGACTTCTAGTCTGTGAGAAAATAAATTTCTCTTTGTTAAAGCCTTTCACTTGTGGTACTTCTGTTTTAGCAGCAATAAATGACTAAGACACCACCCTTTAACCTACGCTCTTCCTCCCCCTCAACCCCCCACCCCAAACCAGTCTGACCTTCTCAGCTATGTTTTAGGGTAAATGTTGACTGGTCTTATAAAGGTGATTTTTTTTTTTTTTTTAAAAGAACCACAGTAGTCACAGTTGATACTGTTTATTTTATAAGCCAATCTGTTATTTAGCTGAAATGTGATCCCCAGGGGTAGTTTCAGTTCAAAGTTTAAAGGGTATCTCAGGTGGATAGTCTCAGGGATTCCTCTAGTCTCTACAGGTCCAGTGTGTCTTTTTTTAAAAAATAAGAATTAGAATTTCCTCCTACAGTTTTCTCCCATTCTGTCTGGGACCTTCTACTGTGTCCCTCATCATAACTCTTGGTAGTGATAGCTGGGTGAACCTTCTAGTTCTTCTGATCTCTGGATAGATGAGGATGTGGTTCGTGTATGCAAGTAGTCCTGTAGACTAGATAATTCTTTGAGTCTTTGGTTTCCTTCTTTCTCTTTTGTTCCAGTTGAGTAGAGACCAACAGTTGTATCTTAGATGACCACTCCCAAGCTTTTAAGACTCCAGATGCTACTTACCAGACTAGAATGTAAAACATAAACTTTATAGGCTAGGTTGTGCAAATTGAGTTGTCCCAAAGACTATCGTCCTAAGCCTTCAAACCTGTTAAACCAGCTCTTCGAGGTGTTTGGTTATGTCTGGGAGGTAAGTGTGACTGTGTCCCCTATGTGCCTTATTATATATATGAATATATGTGCAGCAACACAACATGTATATACCTATGCTTACAGATACATCTGTATATGCACACATATATACACATATATACCTTGTACGCATATATGCATATACATCTACCTATGTAACTACTCACGTATTTTTTGGTTGTTACTGCTGTTGCCAAATTGTATATGTTATAGCATATACATACAGATACAATGTCATAGCACACATATGAGCTCCCTTAATCTTGTGTATTTCTTATTGTCATCACTTTAAGGTGTACATTCTTTACCCACATTTGGTATTGCCTTTCCCATCACCAAAAACAAGTGTCTGCTGTTTAGAGAGTGATCCCCCCTCCCTCCCCCTCCCATCCTTGGTAACCACAAAAGAATGTTGATTGCCGTCTGTATACCTACTCTTGTCTTGTTCTTGGCTTTTTCTAGCTTCTAGAGGTGACCTACATTCCTTGGCTCATGGTGCCGTCTTCCATCTTCAAAGCCAGAAGCATAGTATCTTCTCTTCACTCTGACATGTCTGTTTTCCCCTCACATTTCCTTGTGTGACTTTGACCACCTGCTTCCCTCTTACAAGGATCCCAACAATTACACTGAGCCCACCTGGATAATTCAGGATAATCTTACCATCTCAGGATTCTTATTTTTACCACGTCTGCAAAGTCTCTTACGTGTAAGGTAACATATTTACAGTTTTCAGGCATTAAAAGGTGGCTATTTTTTTTGGTGGGGGGGAATTATTCAGCTTACCATACCCCTCAAGATATAAAGTACAGAAAGAGAAGCAGGTTTAGGGTGAGTGAAAGTTGGAAACTGGAATTCATATATGCTGAATCTGGGGTACCTGTGAAGCAACCAGGTAAGAACCAGGTGGTTGAATTTCCTTGACTAGTAGAATAGGCTCTATTCTCCCCTCAGAGGACAAATAGCCTATTGCACACAGTGTAGTATTTAATTATATATAATATTTTTCAATAAAAATTGTACCCAAATTGGTCTTACATTCTTAGATAGAGTGTAAGCTCCTTGATGTTACTGTCTTAAAACTCTTGTATCCTAACCATTCCAAGTCTCATTTCCCTCATTTAATAATGGTACCTATTTCATTGGCACCCTGGTGGTGCAGTGGTTAAGACCTATGGCTGCTGTCTTAGGCTAGGTTCTCTAGAGAAGCAAAACCAGTAAATTGTATAAACATATATATAGAGACTTACATCAGGGAAATGGCTCACAGGATTGTACAGGCTGGAACTTCCCAAGTCTGTGGATCAAGATAGAGGCTTCTCCTGGTTCACGTAGCCACAGGGGCTGGTGAATCCAAGATTGACAAGTCAGAGAGCAGGGCTCTTGCTCACAGGCTGTGAAGATTAATGAATCCCAAGATTGGCAGGTAAGCTGATAGCTCAAGTCCCAAGGACTGGAGGTCAGACAAACAAGAGCCACCTGCAGGATCCAGTGCAGACAAAAGCCAGAACATCCACTTATATTCTATGCAGGCCACACTTCCAAGGAAACTCCGTTTTGACCGATAAGCTACTCACAGCAGATCCCACCATGGGGGTGATCACATATAGACACTAAGAATCATGGCCCAGCCAAGTTGACACACAATCTTAACCGTTACAGCTGCTAAACAAAGGCTGGCAGTTTGAATTCACTAGCTTCTCCTTGGAAACCCTATGGAACAGTTCTCTGTCCTATAGGGTTGCTTTGAATTGCAGTTGACTCAATGGCAATAGCTTTTTTTTGTTTGTTTGTTTACCCATTTCACAGCATGGTTTCAACGATTAAATGAAGTAGTGCATGGAAACTGATTAGTTCTGTGCCTGAAACTTTGATAAGCTCAGTAAATGCTAGTTATTACTACTATCATTACGATCACTAACCTCACTGCCAAGTGCTTGGTCCATGGCTAGGCATGTGGTAGGTGTTCACCTAGTACTATAAACGGTTAAGGAGAGGTATATGATGCAACTCTTTCCTGAAAGCATTTAAAGACTTGTCAGAGAGACAAGATTTTGTCCAGGGTAAAAGAGAAGACCTAAGTAGACTAATGTGCTTTAGCTTACTTCTTGTGGCAATGAGAGAGTTAGAACTAAGATGATTGTGATCCGATTCAGCCAGGATGTTGCTGGATGCTTGATTCAGGCAAATAGTTCGATTTCAAGATAACAAGAAATTTTGTTTTCCCAAATTACTGGCTACTTGAATATATTTAACAGGACATTTTCTCCCTCTGTGCCCCAAAAGTTTCTTTTAATGAGAAAGAGAAGGTTGCCAGGTTGGGGGTAACTCATGTAATGGATCATACAGGGCAGATTACTCCAACTTGTTTTCTTTTTTGATTTTCATTCCTTCTCTTGTTACTAATTTTAGAAGCCACATGTTGACTTACAATGAACAGAACATGTAACTTGGTGAATCTAATGATATACCTGGCAAAGCACAAAATCACCAGTTGTGGTCGAGTCAATTCTGCCTCAGGATGACCCCGTGTGTCAGAGGAGAACTGTACTCCATACAGCATAGAGTAGAACTATAGATGAGAGTCTGGCTCCCTGAATTCAGATCCTACTGCCACCCCGTCTAAGTGTGAACTTAGACAGCCAACTCCTTCCATTCACAGTTTCCTCATCTGTAATATAGTAGCGATATTAGTACCCTCTTATAGAATTGTCTTAGAACAGTGCTCAATACATGGCAGCTATTAGATTTGCCCTTTCTCCACATTTAGCTCTTAGCAAGTATTTATTGAGCACCTATTATAAGCTGGGAACATTTTCTTAAACACCTTACTTAATATTTATATCTGCAAGTGATACAATATGTACTTTTTTTTTTTTTGAACAGGAGACTGAGACAGAGAGTTTAAATAACCCGACTGAGGTCTTTTAGGTAGTGAAAATCATTCCATGCTAAGTCTAATGCTCTTTACCCCACAACACAGCTGTTCTGCATAATCTATGGATTTTTTTCGATACCTCTAAATTACAATTTTCTTGTTAATATAACACTTGGATTATTACCCACTTCAAATGTTTAGGTTTATGCCTTTCAAATATTTTATT
This sequence comes from Elephas maximus indicus, assembly GCF_024166365.1. Classification (NCBI taxonomy): domain Eukaryota; kingdom Metazoa; phylum Chordata; class Mammalia; order Proboscidea; family Elephantidae; genus Elephas; species Elephas maximus. The sequence goes on from NC_064840.1 coordinate 48,907,646, forward strand.
TATAGGCAGAGCTTATCAATAGGTGATAACCAGAGAAAACTTATAAATACATTTGAGCAAAAATAATGTGGGGGTGAGAGTAGTTATTTATCACAGCAAGTTTCATATTAAAATATCTGACAGATAGCTTATTACTTCTTGGCAAACTGCTAAGGCTCCAGAAGAGGATTAAAAAGCCCTCTTTCTCAATGTCATTTGTTTAAAATACTAATTGTCAGAACACTCAGAAACCTCCTATGCTTGCCGGGGCGGTTCTTGATTTTTATAATTGGAAAAAATACTGTAATGTACAAATCTGAATGCAAATTGCCTCCTGTTTAATTACATTATGGGTGTAAATTACCCCCCATGCCAAACATCTCAGCCCTGGATCCTAGAACTCTGTAGAGCAACTATATATTCCAGTGCTCCTTGAAATTTTATAGTGGCAATAAATGCATAATAGCAATAATTATGAAAAACACTTGCAATGTGCAGCTTAATTTAAAATTTAAAGCTTTTCATGATTCTATATTTGAAATATAAAATTCAACCCTGTCAAATTTTCATTAACACCTAAATTTCCTAAACAGCTCTGTTCACAACCTCGGGAAGAAGTGACGAATGTGTGGAGTGGGAAGACTAAGGCTCTGGGAATTACTGACAGAAGAGCATTGACAGATCAGGTGACCTTGGGCTTCCTTTGGCTTTAGTTTGCTCATCTGTGAAAAGAGGATAATATCTGCCCTACCTAAACGAGACAACTTTTTCAAAGGACAAATGAGATATTGCATTGTTCTGGTAAGGCACCATCAAGTCCTTCCCTATAGCGACCCTAGGTACAACAGAATGAAACACTGCCGGGTCCTGAGTCATCTTCATAATCATTGCTATGTTTGAGTCCATTATTGCAGCCACTGTGTCAATCCATCTCATTGAGGATCTTCCTCTTTTTCGCTGACCTTGATGTTCTTCTCCAGGGATTGGTCCCTTCTGAAAACATGTTTGAAGTAAGTGCAAAAATGGCCTGGCAGAGACTTCTGACCTCCTGTAACTTCACACTAGTGCAGAGAAGAGTCATTATCAGCATCAGTGGTCCAAGGCTGATTCCTATGAGGCAGAGGTCAGACATGCTTCCTCTCTCCAATCTTTTTATGAATTCTGATACCAGCTGTCCCACCCTGGCACTCTCTACTTCTCTGCTGGGTTTAATAATTTGTTGCAATGGCCACACAGAACTCTTAGACGGTATTCACGATTATGGTGTTTATTAGGGAAGTACTCATTGCCGTCCAGTCAATTCCTACTCATAGCAACCCTATAAGACAGAATAGAACTGCCCCATAGGGTTTCCAAGGAGAGGCTGGTGGATTCGAACTGCCAATCTTTTGATTAGCAGCCAATCTCTTGACCACTGTGCCACCAGGGATCCATTAGTGAAGTAGCAGGTTACAATTCGGGATCAGAAATAACTCAGGATACAGTTCTTCAATCAGGACAGCCTCTCTTCAGCCGTGCTCACAGGCAGACCTCTCTCTCCGGCCCTCAGTCCCTTGGCCTTTTGGCCCCTGGGCCTGGACTCTGCCCTGCTCAGGCAAGAGCTACAAATCTCTTTAGCTCTGTCAACAAGTGCCTGGGCGCACCCCACTTTGCCAGTAAGCCTCAGCCTCTCACTCCATGGGTCAGCAAGAATAGCTCCATCGACAAGTTCCTGAAGGTACCCCACTCTGCCAGGAAGCCTTCTGCCTGAAGGCACTCAGCTCTCTTGCTCTGTGGGTTGGCATACTGCCTGTAAGTCACCTCGATCCATGGGCCAGGAAGCCCACCACTCTGTCCTGTGCTGGTCTCCTGGTTCTGCTGCTGCCAGTTCTCTGCCAAGCTTGCTACTGCTTATCTCCACCTTGTGCCATCTCCGGTGTTATAGCTCTCTGTATCCTGGGTCTAGGAAGTTCTCAGTGCAAGGATCCCAGGTCCAAAGGGCACACTCAACTCCTAGCTCTTCTTGGTGGTGCTGTCCCCTGCCCCCTTGCTGGCTTCTCTCTCCTTTTATCTCTTGTAAAGATAAAAATGTGTGACTCAAGTAAGGGCATGACTTGAATAAGTGTGGTAAGGGTGGTAACTGGGTTAAGTGTTCTTGAGTCACACTCTCTAGTAAGTTGGTGACTCAAGACGCGTTCCACAGTAATCCTGCCTGATTAGCATAACTGACAACTCACTCCTAAATGGGATCATAATCACAGGCATATAGTCTAGGATTACAGCATGAAATGGAGTTTGGAACATGTCCAAACTCAGCCCATCTCTTCATTGCTCTGCCTCCCCCACTTCCACTGATCTCATGGCCCTAGGCGGTTACCTCTAGTGAGCATACCAGGCTGTCTACTTGCCAGCTGTCTTTAATTTCCAGTCCTGGAAGGGGGTTCTTCTGATGGGCACTGACTTCTCCCGCCTTGATGCATCCAACCAAAAACCACTTGCTTGAAAGTCGAAAAGCAAAACCCCTTTTTTTTTTCTGCTGGTCCTTCCTTCAAATACAAGTCTCCTATTCTCTCAGCAGTTCTGAGTAGGTCTGCATGTCTTTTCAAATACAAATTTCCTATTTGAAGGATTCTGGGAGGGGTTCAGGTTTTCAGGTTTTTGACCTAAGCCCCCAATTCTCTATAAAAAGAGAAATACACAGGGTTATTGCATTCAAGCCAAGAGACAGTGTTTCTTTCAGGCAAATGCTAGTTCCCGTCTTAGCATATCCAATCAAATATTCACTGGAGGTGGAGTTACACCCTCATTCTCCTTAATTTGTAAAACCAAAGGTTCATTTCCATCATATATTTAGGTCTGTTTTACAACACTAGGTAGGAGAAACATTCAATATCCATAGTACATTCAAATGAGCACATACCCTTTTAAAAAATACTCCAGTGTCATCTTCTCTACCCCCTGACTAGCTTCCCATTTGTATGTGTATTTCCTCTGACGTCTGGCTGGGTGGAACCAGAAGACCCTGCACCCCTATCAATCATCTTGCTTGATTTGCCAGGCTTTTGCCCCCAGCCACTCCAGATGTGGTTTTTCTCCCCTCAGCTGCAGCAAAATATCTCTTACTTTCCTTTCAGCCATTACACATAACACCAATCAAAGTAACCATCTAAGCATCAAAAGTTTCACTTCCCACGCCCCTTTGTTCTTTCTCTTACAAAGTCCCATGCTTCCACAAGTCTGGAGCCATTGCAATGAATCCCATTTCAGATGCCAACTGTAAAAAATGGCATGGCAGAGGCAATTGACCTCCTCTAAATTCATGAGTGGGAGAGAGAATCATTACCAGTATCAACAGTGAGACAAAGTCTCGCCATCCTTGCTTCTAAAGAGAATTCAGATCGTACTTCTTAGAGGACAGATTAATTCGTTCTTCTGGTAGTCCATGGTATATCCAATATTCTTCTCCAACACTGTAATTCAAAGGCATCAATTCTTCTTCGATTTTCTTTAATCATTGTCCAGCTTTTGCAAGACTATGAGGGGATTGAAAATACCATGGCTTGGGTCAGACACGCCTTAATCCTCAAGGTGATGTCTTTGCTTTTTAACACTTCGAAAAGGTCTTTTGCATCAGATTTGCCAGATACAATATGTTGTTTGATTTCTTGCCTGCTGCTTCCATGGATGTTGATTGTGGATCCAAGTAAGATGAAATCCTTGACAACTTCAATCTTTTCTCTGTTTATCATGATGTTGCTTATTGATCCAGTTGTGAGGATTTTTGTTTTCTTTATTTTGAGGTATAATTCATACTGAAGGTATGGGTCTTTGATCATCATCAGTAAGTGCTTCAAGTCTTCTTCAGTCTCAGCAAGCAAGGTTATGTTATCTGCATATCTGCAGGTTGTTAACGAGTCTTTCTCCAATCCTGATGTTGCATTTGTCTTCATATAGTCCAGCTTCTTGGATTATTTGTTTAGTGTACAGATTGAATAAGTATGGTGAAATGATACAACCCTGACACACACCTTTCTTGATTTTAAACCATGCAATATCCCCTTGTTCTGTTTGAATGACTGCCTCTTGGTCTATGTACAGGTTCTAACAAAAAAACCAAAACAAACAAACAAACAAACAAAACAAAAACCAAACCCAGTGACGTCGAGTCAATTCCGACTTACAGCGACCCTATAGGACAGTCTAGAACTTCCCCATAGAGTTTCTAAGGAGTGACTGGAGGATTCGACCTGCTGACCCTTTGGTTAGCAGCCATAGCACTTAACCACTACGCTACCAGGGTTTCCATGTACAGGTTCTATAAGAGCACAATTAAGTGTTCTGGAATTTCCGTTCTTCACAATGTTATCCATGATTTGTTTTGATCCACACAGTCTAATGCCTTTGCATAGTCAATAAAACATAGGTAAACATCTTTCCAGTGTTCTCTGCTTTCATCCAGGATCCATCTGACATCATCAACAACACCCCTTGTGCTATGTCCTCTTCTGAACCTGGCTTGAATTTCTGGTAGTTCCCTGTCAAAGTACTGCTGCAACTGTTTTTGATTATCTTCAGAAAATTTTACTAAAAAAAACCCCAATCAAACCAAACCTGGTTTTGATCCTTGTGTATGATAAAATGATACTATTTGATAATTTTTGTATTCCTTGGCTCACCTTTCTTTAGAATGGGCACATATATGAATCTCTTCAGGTCAGTTGGTCAGGTAGCTGTCTTCCAAATTTCTGACATAGACGAGTGAGCACCTCCAGCGCTGCATCCATTTGGTGAAATATCTCAGTTAGTATTCCTTCAATTCCTGAATCCCCCCCCCTTTTTTTTTTAACCAGTACCTTCAGTGCAGTTTGGACTTCTTCCTTCGATATCATTGATTCTTGATCATATGCTACCTGAAATGGCTGAACATTGACCGATTCTTTTTGGTACAGTGATCCTGTGTATTCCTTCCATCCTCTTTTTATGCTTCCTGCATCATTCAATATTCTGTCCATAGAATTCTTCAGTATTGCAACTAGAGGCTTGAGTTTTTTCTCCAGATCTTTTGGTTCGAGAAATACGGTGTGTGTTCTTCCCTTTTGGCTTTCTAACTCCAAGTCTTTGCCCATCTCATTATAATACTTTACTTTTTTTCCTCTAGCCTCCCTTTGAAATCTTCTGTTCAGCTCTTTTACTTCATTATTTCTTCCTTTTGCTTTAGCTACTCTGTTTTCAAGAGCAAGTTTCAGAGTCTCTTCTGACATCCATATTGTTCTTTTCTTTCTTTCCTGTCTTTTTAATGACCTTTTGCTTTCTTAATGTATGATGTCCTTGATGTCATTCCTTGTCTGGTCTTTGGTCATTAGTGTTCAATGCATCAAATCTATTCTTGAGATGGTCTCTAAATTCAGGTTGGCATACTCAAGGTTTTATTTTGGCTTTTCTGGACTTGTTTTGATTTTCTTCAGCGTCCACTTGAACTTGCATATAAGCAATTGGTTGTTCCACAGTTGACCTCTGGTGATATTGAGTTCTGACTGATGATATTGAGCTTCTCCATCGACTCTTTCTACAGTTGTAGCCAATTTGATTCCTGCATATTCCATCTGGTGAGGTCCATGTGTATAGTCATCATTTATGTTGTTGAAGAAAGGTGTTTCCAATTAATAAGTAAGGTGGAAAGACTAAGCTGCTGTAACAGAAAAACTCAATATTACAGTGGCTAAAAAAATAAAGAAACTTATTTCACTCTCCTCTACTGATCCAGGGAGGGTAAGTTGTCTGTTCTGCTTCATGTAGTCATTCCAACTTGTTTCTTTGCCCTTTCCCAAGACAATGTCCTTATCTGCATGGTCGAACTGAGTTTCAGGCAATCCCATGTTCTGACTTACAAGAGGAAGAAAAAGCTCACAGGCTCTTTTAAAGCCCAGGCCTGGCAGTGAGGCAAGTCACTTCTGCTTATATGCTACTGGTGGGAGCAAAGACACACAGGCCATGGAGTTGCCAAGACAGTTGGTAAATGTAGTCTCTGGCTAGGCAACTACAAGCCCAGCTAGAACTCTAATACGACAGAAGGAAAGAATGGGTTTTAGTGGTTAAGGAACAGTCTCTGATATAGATCTGACAATCAGTGGGTCCTGAAGGTACAATAGAAAAACCTGGGTCGTGCAAATTATTTGCACTCAGCCACTAACTGAAATGCTGGTGGTTTAAACCCACCCAGTAGTGCATGGAAGAAAGGCCTGGCAATCTGTTTCCATAAAGATCATACTCAAGGAAACATTATGGACACAGTTACACGCTAACACATGGGTTGCCATGAATCAGAATCGACTCATCTGCAATGGTTTTTTTTTTGTTTGCTTTATTTAAGGTGAACATAAATTAATATTATTTGAACTTTTATTACCTGGGTGTGTACACATATTACTTTATTATTTCAGTAGTTCTATAAGGAGTCCCTTGGTGGTGCAAACAGTTAATGTGCTTGGCTGCTAACTGATAGGTTGGAAGTTCAAGTACACCCAGAGGTACCTTGGAAGAAAGATCTGGTGACTTACTTCTCAAAAATCAGCTACTGAAAACCCTATGGAGCAGTTCTACTCTGAAATATGTGGGTTTGCCATGAGTTGGAATCAACTTGATCGCAACTGGTTACTGATTACTTGTTAGTTCTACAAAGTCCTACTATTAACCTACATGAGAAGATTCACAATTTACCCAAGTTCAAAGGGCTGGCTCATTAATGGCTCTAGGATTGGAAATATATCTATCTGATGTCAAAGCAAAGTGATCTCTACCTCATCAGGATTCTAATAATGAGATTTTAGTCAATTGAGTGGGCCAGAGGGTACCATGCTTAGAATTCTGATATTATGGTCTTCTATTCTATGAATCGGTGTAGACTTGATGGCAGTGGGTATTCTTCCTGAATGCTTCAACCATTGCTCATTTCCTATTCTAATTCTGCCCACTATATCACAGTTCAGAGCCCTGGTGGTGCAAGTGGTTAAGTGTTTGGGTGTAAACCAAAACGTCAGCAGTTTGAATCTACCAGCTGCTCCTTGGAAACCCTATGGGGCAGTTCTACTCTATTGTATAAGGTCATTATGAGTCAGAATCTACTTGATGGCAATGTTTTTTTTTTTTTAATCACAGCTCAGTTTCTACCTCCTTATGAAGACTTTGCTAACTCCTTTTTCTTCTTTAAGTGTCTTCAGCATTATAGTTTATAGTTGGCACCTCCAATCTTGTGTTTAGTGACTGTCCTTGCTCCTATCGTTTTCTATTGCACGTGGGAGTAAATATTGTCTTTGCAATGGAACTTTAGGCTACTTAAGGGTAGAGACCTCTTCTTAATGCTACTTTAGCCTCTCCAAATCTCACCTATATGGAATGATAGCCAGTAATTCTAAATGCTTTATAAGTAGACATACTAAATTAAACAAAATCAAAGAGAATGTCAGAGATATGATTTCTTAGACACAGAGGAAACAGATGGTTTTGACCTTTGCTTTTTCCTTGCTTTTCATCGGCAACTTGGTTAGGTTTTGGCTTCCTGATCATCTGGTCAGAATCCTCCCATGACATTCACTTGGAAACGCCTTCTTGAAGCTCAGAGTGTAGGTAAAGCAAAGTCAAAGGACAAATTGGAAAGAGCCAGGAATTGCAACCATTTCAGATGTCTGGCCATCTCTGGTTTGTACCAATAACTGGCAACAATGGAATTCCTAGCTTCTCTCCATATTTCTGCTAATCACCCATATTTATGAGGAATGGGTCCAGTCACATCACCTTTGTCAAGTATATTTTACCTGGGAACAATACAAGAATGATCATGCATTTCAGCATCTTATATACATAGTCAATGTCCAGTTAATGTTTAGAGATTAGGCTGGTAAGCTGGAAAGTGAGAGGAGAAAAAATGAGATTAAAAAATTAAAAAATTTTTTTTTTATTGATCTTTTCCAATCAATATGTAGAAAACAGTTGATTTTGACCTTTTGGATCCCAAATGAAAATCCTTACCTTGAGGTGCTAGAGCCCACATGCTAATAGGCACTAGTCAGTTTTATCAATTGCCCTTTCGATTTTTACTTGCTGGTGAGCCTCAGTTAAAATCATGCACTGTATCTACTTTAAAGAGATTAGCATAGTGGGGGAGAAAAGGGAAGAAAGTTCTTGGTGACTCTTGATGATCTTTGTTGCGGATAGTTGTGGGAGGGCAAACCTCTGCTTTAAGAGCAGACCTAAGAGGGGAGGCCTTCCAACCCCGCAGTTTTCTTCAAGGAAGCTACCCCTCCCTTGGGTGGCAAGTACAGTTGTGATGGGTCCGAATCATGCATTGCCTCTGAAATCAAAGTGCAGCACGCAATATCTTGGTTGATTCCTTCTTGGCTTGCAGCTCGGTTATTTTAGAAAAACGTGGGCGGGTTCTTGTTAGACAGGTATTAAAAATAGCATTGTGTCACATGTGACTTTTTTTAATTAAGCATTTACATCACATTTTATATTTTCAAAGTGATTTGGAAGCATTCAGATTCATTGTCAGTGACAATGCTTTTGTGAGCCATACTTTTGGAAGTATTTTAACTTTACCTTGGAAAAGTGAGGCAGGAACAGAAACTCAGTTCTAGGTCTTACTCTTTGTTAGCCCCTGATTTATACTCTTCCCACTGATGGGATAAAATGGTAGAGTCTGAGGACTTAAAAGTTCTTTGAGAGACTAAAGGTATCTAGATATAATTGTAACAAAATGGTTATAAAAAAAAAACAAAAAACCATACCCATTGCCATCGAGTTGATTCCGACTCATAGTGACCCTATAGGATAGAGTAGAGCTGCCCCATAAGGTTTCCAAAGAAGGACTGGTGGATTTGAACTGCTGACATTTTGGTTCATAGCTGAGCTCATAACCACTGTGCCACTAGGACTCCAAAAACAGTTATAGGTAGATGGAATTTATTTTGCTTTAAAAACAAAACAAACAAAAAAACAACAAATCCTCTGAAGAGCAGAGACAAAATTTGAGCTAAAATGAAGTCTTTTCTTAAATGGATAAATAAAAGGGCACTAAAAATGCTGGAATATCTTTTTGAGTAATTCTAAATACCTTAATGAAACTTGCAATGTAGAAAATCATCCCGGAAACACCGATACCTTTCTCCCTGAAATATAATGACCAGTTCAGAAACACTAGAGCTAGTTCTCCCATTCTTTCCCTTCCACTTCACAGAAGAATTATTTCCTTTATTGTACTGTTTTTTGGGTTCCAATTTTGGCAATTGTTCACCGTATTTTGGGATAGATTGTGGTTCTACAACTAAAAATTTCTTACTTTCTTTTAGTGCTTTAGATAATTTCTTTCCTGGTACCAATTAGCTCACTAAAATAATGAAAAATCATCTCTTTAATCATTGGTTATTTGTAATTTGAACCACATCATTTTTCAATTCACTGATCAAAAGATTTTTTAATCAACTTTACCTTCATAAACTGCCTCACAAAGATTGATTAATTCATTCATTCAGTTAATTAGTTATCATTCATAGTGGTGCTACAATGATTAAAATGATGGGAGAGGAGCTGGGAACTTTACCTATAGGTCTAGGACATAGAGCCAGAAATGTGCCCAGCATAGATCTGAATATAGTCAGACAAATTTCTGATTACAAATGAGGGCTTCTCTCAGAATGTAAAAGCAACTAATCATAGAGCCCTCATAACAATTCAAAGCAACAGCTAGCCCATTTTAATTTTAATTTATTAATTTCAATTATTTTATCATACCAGGCACCATATTCTCCATGGGAAAACCAGACAAAATCAAGACCAGGACTCTGTTCTGGAGAACCTACAGTGGAGATGGACATTGTAATAGTGGTAGGTAGAGTCCTCTGAAGCTGGGGGCAATAATATAAAAGGGTCAATTGTGTGCATTTTACATACATTACTTCAATCTTCCAAATGACACTATAAACTTGGCATTATGATTCTCATTTTATAAATTAGAAACCTGAGGTTCCGGTACACACGTCACAGCTGGTAAACCAAAGAGCTGGAATTTGAACTCATGTTCATTCCAGCACAGCACAGCGTTTCTATTCTTAATCCTAAATCCACACCAAACTGGGTAGTACTATGTGATTAACATGACAGAAATAAAATAGAGATTGTATTTTCCTTGTGCATTTCTTTACTGCTAGAGCCTCAGCTTCCCTCTAGATCTTTCTGTCTGGATCAATTGATGTGTGTGTTTGTGAAGTGCTATTGCCCTTGCATTCATTTCTTAGAGAATGTCCATTCTTTTGCTGACAAGGTCATTTTCCCTTTCTACCTCTACAGTCCTATACTGAGGCAGGTAGGGAGAAATGCCCTATTCCTGCTAGGCTGATACGCTCAATGATAATAAGGCAATTAAGCCACATTGCCTTGTATTCTTAGTTTTGCACTAAAAATATAGAAGCACAGTCTTTTATACATTGCATCTTTTGTTCTATGATTACTCCACTTGTCTAAAGGTCATTGGGCTGGGATTGTCTGAGAAATCCCAGAGTATTACACACCTAACAATCACTTGCTTTGAGCTCCGAATACTACAAAACTTACATCTCAACTTCTCCTTTTCTAGGAAGTCCAGGCGGTGGCAGTTGGGAGAGAGGAAAGAGGATACTAAAGCAGGGAAAAAATATATCTACACCTGGATATATCTGGGTTTACAGAGACACACATTCTGGAACTCACTTTGCTGTTCAAAACCTACTTTTAGTAACTTAAGATAGTGACTTAAACACTCTATGTTGTAAAAGAATATTTAGATCTTTATGAATAAATGGACTTTCAACTACTTAAATCACCTGTAGGATGATCTGCTGACCAGTAACACTCAAAAATTGGAAGCTGAACTTTTCATCTTCTCCCATCCATGTCCTCTCTTTTCCTTAATGTCAGTGCCATTTGCCCAATCACCCTTGTTTGAAATCTTAGGGTTACATTTGATGCCTGCTTCCTGTTTTTCATAAAGCTACATCTATGATCTAGGCCTGTCTTGACATAGATATGATTTCTCCCTGGGCCTTACTAAAGGCATATATGTCACACAATAAATTCTTCCTCAGCATCAAAGCAGATTTAGCTACCCAGCACACTTCGTGTTGGATAAGCCTCCCCATGGCATCTATGCAAGGACAGAGAACGACTTGCAAATTCTGGTCTCCTCATGCAAAAGGGAGCGTGAGGAATTGACTTCTTGACATTTTTCTATGTTTACTGGAAAAACAGGTTTATCTGGATGTTAGTTTGGCTTCTCCCACCTGTGTCTCTGATCCGGCAAGAATGCTAGCTATCAGACATTAAAATCTTGAACAGCAAGAAAATTGTGGTTAGTTTTCTCATGCCTATCCCCAAAATCATAGACTCTTGGCACTGGAAAAAATGTTCAAGATCATCTGGTCTCAGCTTATGCATGAAAAAAATGGAAACATTAAATGAGTTGTTCACAGTTACTTACCGAGAAAACACTTGCTTTAGGAATCCAAATACCTGTCTCCTAATTCCAGGGATGGGACTTTGTTTATTTTATTTGCCACTTCTGTCTGACTTTTAAATTGCACTGTTGAAGAATACAAAGTCTAGTACGTCAGCTGAAGAAAACTACATGCATATGATGGGATAAAATACAGAAAGAAGAAATTAGGTGTATGGAATATTCATTCACCTGTCATGGGCATTCCTCTATAAACATACATAATCATGGCCTCCAAGACCAGTTCACTCATTTTAAAGAAGAGAATGAGCCAGGCTTTCTCAGTTTTCTTTTGCTGTAAGTGTCAGATGCATAGTGACCTCTCCCCACCACTAGTCTGTCAGTTTGTCATACTGTGGTGGCTTGTGTGTTGTTGTGATATTGGAAGCTATGCCACTGGTATTAAAAAAAATCAGCAGGGTCACCCATGGTGGACAGGTTTCAGTAGAATTTCCAGACTAAGATACTAGGAAGAAGGACCTGGCAGTCTACTTCTGAAAAAATTGTCCAGTGAAAACCTTATGAATAGCAGCAGAACATTATCTGATACAGTGCCAGAAGATGAGCCCCTCAGGTTGGAAGACACTCAAAACACAACTGAGGAAGAGCTGCCTCCTAAAGGCAGAGTTGACCTTAATGACATGGATGGAGTCAACCTTTTGGGACCTTCATTTGCTGATGTGGCATGACTTAAAATGAGAAGAAACAGCTGGAAACATCTATTAATAATTGGAATGTGGAATGTACTAAGTACGAATCTAGGAAAATTGGAAGTGGTCGAAAATGGAATGGAACACATAAAGATCAATATTCTAGGCACTAGTGAGCTGAAATGGACTGATATTGGTCATTTTGAATTGGACAATCACGTAAATCATATGGTCTATTATTCCAGGAATGACAAATTGAAGAAGAATGGCATTGCATTCATTGTCAAACAGAACATTACAAGATCCATCCTGAGGTACAATGCTGTCAGTAATAGGATAATACCCATATGTCTACAAGGAAGACCAGTTAATATGACTATTTAATCAAATTTATACACCAACCACTAAAGCCAAAGATGAAGAAATTAAAGATTTTTACCAATTTCTGCAGTTTGAAATTAATCAAACATGTAATAAAGATGATTGATAGTTATCGGCGAGTGGAATGTGAAAGTTGGAAACAGAAGGAAGACTGATAGTTGGAAAATATGGCTTTGGTAATAGAAATGACAGAATTTTGCAAGACCAATTGACTTATTTATTGCAAATACCTTTATTCAACAACATAAATGGTGGGTATATATGTGGACTTTGCTGGATGAATACACAGGAATCAAATCGACGATATCTGTGGAAAGAGACAATGGAAAAGCTCAATATCATCAGTCAGAATAAGGCCAGGGGCCGACTGTGGAACAGACCATCAATTGCTCATATGCAAGTTCAAGTTGAAGGAGAAGAAAATTAAAACAAGCCCAGGAAAGCCAAAGCACAATCTTGAGTATATCCCGCCTGAATTTAGATACCACCTCAAGAATAGATTTAACTCTTTGAACACTAATGACCAAGACCAGATGAGTTGTGGCATGACATCAAGGACACCATATATGAAGAAAGTAAAAGGTCATTAAAAAGACAGGAAAGAAAGAAAGGACCAAAATGGATGTCAGAAGAGACTCTGAAACTTGCTCTTGAATGTTGAGTAGCTAAAGTGAATGAAAGAAATGATGAAGTAAAAGAGCTGAACAGAAGATTTCAAAAGGTGGCCACAGAAGACAAAGTATTATAATGAAGTGTGCAAAGACCTGGAGTTAGAAAACCAAAAGGGAGGAACACACTCGGCATTTCTTCAGCTGACAGAACTGAAGAACTCAAGCGTCAAGCTGCAATATTGAAAGATTCTATGGGCAAAATATTGAATGACACAGAAAGCATCAAAAAAAGGTGGAATACCCGGAGTCACTGTACCAAAAAGAATGGGTTGAAGTTCGACCGTTTTAGGAGGTAGCATATGATCAAAAACCAATGCTACCAATGGAAAAAGTCCAAGGAGCACTGAAGGCATTGGTGAAAAACAAGTTTCCAGGAATTGATGAAATATCAACTAAGATGTTTCAACAAGCAGATGCAGTGCTGGAGGTGCTCACTTTCTATGCCAAGAAATTTGGAAGAGAGCTACCTGGCCAACTGACTAGAAGAGATCCATATTTGTACCCATTCCAAAGAAAGGTGATCCAACAGAATTTGGAAACTATTGAACAATATCATTAATGCCACATGCAAGTAAAATTTTGCTGAAGATACTTCTAAAATGGCTGCAGCAATACATCGACAGGGAACTGCCAGAAATTCAAGCTGGATTCAGAAGAGCACATGGAACGAGGAAGATAATTGCTGACGTCAGATAAATCTTGGCTGAAAGCAGAGAATATCAGAAAGATATTTACCTGTGTTTTATTGCCTATAAAAAGGCATTTGACTGTGTGGATCAAAACAAATCATGGATAACATTGCAAAGAATGGGAATTCCAGAACACTTAACTGTGCTCATGAAGAACCTGTACATAGACCAAGAGGCTGTCTTTCGAACAGAAGAAGGGCGTACCTCATGGTTGAAAATCAGGCAAGGTGTGTATCGGGGTTGTATCCTTTTACCATAGTTATTCAATCTGTGTGCTGAGCAAATAATCTGAGGAGCTGGACTTATATGACGAAGAAGGTGGCATCAGGGTTGGTGGAAGACTCGTTAACAACCTGCACTATACAGATGACGCAACCTTGCTTGCTGAAAGTGAAGATGACTTGAAGCACTTACTGACGAAGATCAAAGACTACAGCCTTCAGTATGGATTACACCTCAACATAGAGAAAACAAGAATCCTCACAACTGGACCAATAAGCAACACGATAAATGGAGAAAAGATTGAAGTAGTCAAGGATTTTATTTTACTTGGATTCACAATCAACGTCCATGGTAGCAGCAGTCAAGAAATCAAAGAACGTATTGCATTGGGCAAATCTGCTGCAAAAGACCTCTTTAAAATGTTATACAGCAAAGATGTCACCTTGAAGACTAAAGTGTGCCTGACCAAAGCCATAGTATTTTCAGTGGCCTCATGTGCGTGCAGAAGCTGGACAATGAATAATGAAGGCTGAAGAAGAATTGATGCCTTTGAATTATAGGGTTGGAGAAGAATATTGAAATATATATGGACTGCCAGAAGAATGAACAAATCTGTCCTGGGAGAAGTACAGCTAGAATGCTTTTTAGAAGTGAGGATGGCAAGATTTCATCTCATGCACTTTGAACTTGTCACCAGGAGGGATCAGCCCTGGAGAAGGACATCATGCCTGGCAAAGTAGAGGGTCCATTGCAAGACAGAAAGATCCTTGATGAGATGGATTGACACAGTAGCTGCAGTAATGGGCTCATACATAGCAATGACTGTGATGATGGCACAGGACTGGGCAGCGTTATTTTCTGTTGTGCGTAGGATTGCTATGAGTCGGAACTGACTCAAGGTTGCCTAACAACATCAACAACAGTAACCACTCCTGGTTCCTAGGTGATGTAAACAGTTTTCTCTTGGAAGTTTGAACCCATCCAGCTGTGTCAGGGAAGAAAGCCCTCGTGATTTGCTCCTATGAAATTATAGCCAAGAAAACCCTGTGGAGCAAAGTTCTACTCTGTAACACGTGGGGTTGCCATGAGTTGGAATAGACTCAAAGGCAATGGGATTTTGTGTGTATGTTTTTTTTAAAGAAATGCCTCCATCCATCTATCCATCCCTTCAAATATTTGTTGCATCAGCTCTGCACTGAGCAATGTGGTAAGGCTGGAGGTGCAGACTTGAGTAAAACTGAATCTTTGCCTCAGGGAGCTCAAAGTCTAGTTCACGTTCACATTCACCTAAATCAGGCTTATTAAGGAAAGACAAATCTGAATTTTTTAACAGCCTGATTTATTGAACAGAATAATGAAAATTGAGAGTTGGAAGGGGCATTAATATATATTACTTAGTCTAACTCCATAATTTCACAGATAAGGAAATAGGGCATGGCAAAATTCTGGCCCTCTGAAAATCACATCAGTTCTTAGTATTTGAGCCAAAACTAGAATCCAGATATCCTGGTTCCCAGCCATTGCCCTCTCACCACACTCTGTTTATCTTAAAATCAGCTGATAAAATGGCTCGATTATTATTCTCAGAAACTGAGAATCACGTGGGAATGTAAAAAAACTACTTGTTCCTGGGTCCTAAAGGCAGAAGGTTAAGTGTGGAATCTGGATAGACGTATTTTTTTTATTTTATTTTATTTAAAAAATTTTATTTTTTTATTCTTTTTAAGTTCATCAAGACATTCTGACATGGAGCGTATGTTGGTAATGACTGTACTAGTAGCTGTAAGGATATAATGCTGAATAAGACATCTATTGCCCTCTATGAGGCTCCACTCTAATTGGAAGAGGGAGATGCCCTTGACAAGGCAGACTAAGTCTACATCATGTTGTTATTGTGTGCCATTGAGTCCATTCCAACTCATGTTGTTGTTGTTAAAAAAAAAAATTTTTTTTATGTTGTTGTTCAAAAACAACATAAAAAAATTTGTTTTTTTTTGTTGTTGTTAGGTGCCTTCAAATAGGTTCCCACTCATCATGACCCTACATACTACAGAATGAAACACTGCTTGGTCCTGTGCCATCCTCGCAATCATTGCTATGTTTGAGTACATTATTGCAGCCACTGTGTCAGTCCATCTCATTGAGGGTCTTCCTCTCTTTTGCCGATCCTCTACAAATGATGTCTTTCTTCAAAGGCTGGTCCCTGCTGATAACATGCCCAAAGTAACTGAGAAGAAGTTTCGCCATTCTAGCTTCCAAGGAGCACTCTCGCTGTACTTCTTCCAAGACAGATGTGTTCGTTCAATATTTTTTGCCAGTACCTTCATTCAAAGGCATTGATTCTTCTCTGGTCTTCCTTATTCATTGTCCAGCTTTCACATGCATGCGCTTTTCCAACTCGTAGCAACCTTATATGACAGAATAGAACTGCCCCATAGGGTCTGCTAGGCTGTCATCTTTACAGGAGCAGATTGCCAGGTTTTTTCTCTGGAGGAGTGGCTGGTGGGTTCGAACCACCAACTTTCTGGTTAGCAGCTGAGCACTTAACCATTGTGCCAGAATCTAGATAAAATGTGTTTTAATGTAAAATAGGATGACTTGTGTTCTACTCTTCCCAATTTATTTAGTGGAATTGAAACTTTTTATTTTATTGCTGGTTATTTCTTGAATTGAGTTGGATCTTATTTCTATGCCTGTATTTATATTTCAATTTTAATAGCAGACTTACTTAGACTTCAAGGATAGGGTTTATTCTATTTTTTTTCTGAGTGAATTTACCGTCTTTAATTTAATTATAGTATTTGAGATGGCTCTGGCTAACTTGTTCCTCCAATTGAAAAAAAAAAAAAAAGATATATTAACTCCAAACTGTGATGAGACCAAATTCCAAACATAATTAGTAATAAACACATTTCACAGTCATCTTCTCTGTCCCACCCCAACCTAGATAATTCTCTAGCTATTCATTGGTTCTTTCCTCCTCGTAGATAGAGCTTGAGTGGGTGTTACAGGGGGCTGTGATGAGGGGCTTCTGGCTTCATTGTAAGACCTTACCAAATATGTAGAGACCAAGCTGCCTTTACTGCCATCAGCTCCGTGGCTCATTCCATTCACATTATACTTTCTCTTCACTGCCCGTATTTCAGACTGTAACCAGCAGTCTCTCTCTCTCTCTTTTTTAAAATGCTTACACAGCTTACATAATTTCCTTGATCTTCCACTAACGAAAGCCAGAGCCAAAAAAGTTACCTATGAGCAGTCACAATTTATAAACAAAGACCCACATGACACATGTAAGCATTTTCAGGGCTGGTTTCATTCATTTCTAGGTTAACTGCACATCTCAAAATTAAATCTAGTGGACTTGTTTAAGACAAGGTAAGCCTGTGTGCTCAGTGGTAATTCTGTGCTATTTAAAATTCCTTAAACTGGCAACTCTGTGTGTTGTTTGTTATAGCCAAACGGCAGCATTTGTGAGGTTAAGGGCAGATCCTTACTCAGAAATAGCTGCCCAACTGACTCCTTGGTGATGCCCGAGCTGATACCGTGGAAGGTTCTTGACTATGGTCTTCTAAAGCTGGCTATTAGAATGAAGTACCCTAGCAAGTATTAATACAAGTATTATTACAAGAAAACAAGGGGGGTAATGGTGATGTAAAATAACTGAATGAAACAGTGGTGGGAGACAGATACTCTGTCTCCTCAGTGATATAATGTTAGTGACTGTTGTAATAGAGTTAGGAAGACACTGGCAGGGTAAGAAAGATTCCAGGAGACTTTGGGAAGCCTGGCAATAGACTTGAAGTGCTAGAAAATAGCAATCTTCTGACAGATGCCATGATAAATACTGAGTCAATTTCACAACTAAAATAATTTAAAAAATTATTTAAAATATTTAATATTTATCTGGCCGCTATTAGTCAGAATCGACTCGACAGAAACGGTTTTGGTTTATTTCACCATAAATAAAAAAAAATACTTTTCAAATGCATAATTGTTTACAGTTTACAAAAGTTCTTTTACTCCATTATCTCATTTGGTCCCTTGGCATCTCTGGGACTTGAGGACTCCTATTTCACAGATAAATACTGAACCCCAGAGAACTTAACTGAGTTATCAAGGGCCCTTAGGTAGGTAGAGGGATAAATTTAAGACCACGCTCTCCTAAGCAAAGGGCCAGTTTTTTTCTCACTCTTCTGCGCTCTGGACTACTTCAGGCATTGTAGTCATGTGCTAATCTCACTACTGTCCATCTTATGTTGGAAGGTACTGTGGACAGGGCCATGCTGACTCTTCCCTCTTGTTTACCAGCTCTGTTGAGCAGTGGCTATCAGTCTTGGCTGTGTAGCAAAATCCCAGAGGCCTAAGCCTCACTCTGAGAGACTCTGATTTAATTTATCTGAGGTTTGGCCTGGGCATTAATATAATTTGTTAAAATCTCCCTGGGTGATTTTAATGTGAATCCAAGCTGTAGAACTACTCACTGGTCTGTAATCAGGGCTATGAGTTGGAATCACTCGAGGGCACTGGGGTTTTTTTTGGTCTCAGTATGCAAGAGATGGGGGCAGAGGGTGCATCCGTGCGCCGTGCATGTGTATTCACGTGGGAGTATCCATGCCGTCAAAATCATCCGCAAAACTTTTAAAGGATACTTTAAATGAGCTCTACTCTAGGGGTGTACAAGAGATGTTTTCTCTGCTCGTTAGAATGTGTGTCAGCAGAGGGAGGGAGTATAGGATAGAGACTTACTTGTATTCTGAAAAAGAAATTCTAGATGATTTTGTTAACTGTCTACCTTCTGCACCTTAAAATACTTCTCAGGTTGTGGGAACACAATGCACTCTCAATGGCTAATCAACAAACTGACTTCTTTGTTCACACTGACCTCGTGCTTGAAGCAGACAGAGCTGTCCATGATAAAAGCTGAGGAAATGACAGTGCGGGGATGGAAGTTGTCTCTTCTCAGGGACAGAATAAGCAGCAGAGCGACTTCTCTGAGAGGGCTTGACCTGAGACAAAACCTTCAGAAACTAAGGAGAAGTTATTGCTTCTATCAAGTAATTCTGGTTACTAGAGCCATTCTGGAGGACTGTCTGGTTTAATCCTTCACGCAACAATTTTTGTTGCATGTCTAATGCGTACCAGGCACTGGAATAGGTACTGCAAATGGAATGGCGAGCAAAACAGATGAATGTCAGTTTGTGGTTCCAGAAAGCTAGAGTATCTTTCAAAGAGAATGCTGCAGAAGACATTTGAGTGCTTGCAGCTGGCTAACAGTGTCTCAGCAGCTGTAGATGCAAAATTAAGGCTGAAGATGGCTGGTTAGCATCAAAAGAGCTAATGAGCAACATCAGTTAGGGGAACCAGCAGTCTGGAATGTGAGGCAGTAGGACTGAATTGCAATGACTTGCTAAGAAAACATTTCTATGGCTATCTTAGTCCGTTTGCCTTTTTAGCTCGGCTCCAAGGAGATTAAGATTTAAATATGCAGAGAGTTCCCTCTACTGGGCAGATGCCATTATTGCATACCACAGAGCCAAGAGAAGCCTTGATACAGGGAGACAGGGAGCAGTGACAGCATGATTTTTCCACCTCTGAGGAGACCCAGATGAAACCATGGGTAGCCCTGTTACTCTTTTTTATATTTACTTCCCCTCACCTTTTTTTTTTTTTTACATTTCTTTTTTTTTGTTTTCTTTAGCCATCATATCTGCCTTTGGAACCAATTGCCTAAAATATATTGAACACATACTGTAAGTACTTGACATAGAAATAAACTGGATACAGATAAAAGCAGAGAGAAAGCTCCTATTTGGAAGGTACCTATAGTGGACTTGACCCTCAGGACCTTCACGTTGTCGTGATGATGAAGACACCCTAGCTGGTTCTTTGCCTCTGGCTCCTCACTGTAGCTGGACTATCCATCTCCCCAACACACCCTTTTCATTACGTCCCTGTCTTGCTTAAGAGCCAAGGCTGTGCTCTCATTCAGGCTCTGACAGTGCCCTGTGCGTACCTCTCTTTGAAAAGTTACTGTATTATACAGAGAGTGGCTGCTAATTGGCTGTGTCCTCTCTCCATTAAGCTATAAACTCTTTAAGAGCAGGGAATAAGCCTAATGGAGAGACAGGTAGGCATTTTCTATACCGTTTTGTGTTGAAAGTACTTCCGTCCCAGTCTTTTTTCTTTTACTGCAGGGCATGAACCTTATTTCATTCCTCTTTGTTTTCTTAACATTTAGAGCAGGGCCAGCTAATAGTTGGTAAATGTTTTGATCAAGATTTGTGGACAAAGATGTTTGTTGCAGCATTAGGTATAATTTCTTTAAAAATGAAATTGCATACGTGTCCAACATAGAGTAATAGATAAGTAAGTTATGGTATCTCCATGGAAAAACCAGTTACGTGGTCAGTAAAATTATGCTTGAAGGGTTTTTCAAATTCACAGGGAGAGATTTATCACATTATGGTAAATTTAAAAAAGAAGACTGCATAGAATTTGATCTAATCCCTGCAAAACATGTGCAGAAGAGTGTGTTAGAAGGAAATACTAAAAAGCATTAATGGTGAATATGTAATTTCCTGTAGTTCCAATTTTTTTCTGTAACAAAGATGTATCACTTCTATAATCAAAAATACAACTTTTACTAAATTATACGATATAACCATTC
Organism: Elephas maximus indicus; assembly: GCF_024166365.1. Taxonomy (NCBI): domain Eukaryota; kingdom Metazoa; phylum Chordata; class Mammalia; order Proboscidea; family Elephantidae; genus Elephas; species Elephas maximus. The sequence goes on from NC_064840.1 coordinate 48,928,408, forward strand.
CACTTCCGCTTTTTCCAAGGCCTTCAGGATTCCTCATTGCATACAGGGTGAAAAACATTCCTTGGTTTGGCCAATTGGATCAGGCTCAATAACCACCGTTTAGCTACATCTTTCTTCATTCTTCCCTTTTTCTGCATCCCACATTCCAGCCACATTAAGTTTCTGTATGGTATTTGTCTTTTAAACAATTTTTGTTTTAACAAAAGTAACACTAAATTGTCAAAAATGTTGAAAAGTATATAGAAGAAAGCAAAAGTGACTGTGAGAGAGCTACCATCAGTGTCAATTTCTTCCCTTTTTTCCGCATATAAATATATTTTATATTTAACATAATTGGCCACACACTGTACATACGATTCTGCACACTTCTTTTTTCAGTCAACATTCATGTTTTCTGATAGCATGAAAGTTTGTTGAAAATATTTTTTTCTGAGTAATATTGCATTATAACACTCTCTCCTCAAGCAATCTCATTAACTCCCCTAAGTTTAAATACAACTTATATTCCAGTAACTCTCAAATTTGTATCTTCTTTGCTTAACACCCCAATATACACTACCAATGTGATGTCTACACTCGCTGGTATTCCATACGTAACATGCCCCACTGGACTGAAAGCTACTTCTCTTCCATTCTTGCCAGTTTAGTAAGTTGAGCACCTCCATTGACTAAGTTGTTCCTGATAGAAAGTAGGAAGTTATCCTTGACATCTTTACTTCCTTTCCCTCCACATAACCAAACAAAGCAGGTTCGCCCCCAGAATTTGGAATTATCATCATTTCCACACTGTCTCCAGCCCAAGCTACCATCGTGTATGTCTCTTTTGTACCACTGAAACAGCCTCCTAACTTCCCTTAGCTTGTCTCACTCCTTATAGCAGCTGGAGTGATCTTTTAAGAAGGTAAACTGTAACAATGCCCTTCCTTTGCCAGGACTCTTCAGTGGCTTCCTATTTCACCTAGGATGGTAGCTGGAATCCCACAGGACCCTGAGGGTCCCACACCTACTCCCTCCCCAGCCTCACCGCCTTCATTCTCCCTCCTTGCTCTTGATGTTTTAGCCACATGGGTCTCAAAGACTTCACCTCCTGCCCTCCTCAGGGCCTTAACGCGTGCTGTCTCCTTAGCCTGGAATACTCTTCCTCCCACTCTTCCTGGCTAACTCCTAACTCCTGCTCACCCTTCGGTTCTCAGAGGGGCCTCCCGACCCCCTCATATAAATTACGTCCCTGTTATAGTCTTTCATGGCATCTAGTACTTGTCCTTCAAGCCTTATCTCATCTGTATTATATCGTTATTTTGTGACAATTGTTTTTCTTGTCCAACCCGCCTCCCTGCCCTACTTTTCCTGATCTTTATTTCCAGTGATGAACACAGTTCCTGACACAGAGTAGACGTTTTGTAACTAAATATTGAATTAAACATGTTCCCTCTGGCTGTACCTCAAGTTGACTGAGAGGACTCCTTAGTAGACAATGTTTAAACTCACCTGCAGTGCTCGAGGCTCAGGAGGATGGGGATGGTCACACGAACTTGACTGTGAGCAAAAACAAAGGAGGCCACGCATGTTCCTCCTCTCAGAGTTCAGTGGCTTAAAGTAAGGGCTTTGGAGCCAGTTGCGCTTGTGTTGGATTCGAACCCCAGCTTTGCTTTTTGTAAGTGTGTGACCAAGGGCAAATTCCATCCATCACTGGTACATGGGAGGGTAATAGCTCCTGCCTACTGTGAGCGCTCGTTAGAAGGAAGCTGCATTTATCCTCATCTTTATTATCAGCATCATCATTTCTATGACTTGCGTTCCCACAGCTGAAGCTTTGGAGAGGTCCCAGAGTGAATCCCTTGTGATGGGCAAGGGTCTGCGGTGCCTGTCTAAACCGTTTCTGATTTTGCCATGCCTTAGTACCACCCATCTGGCCCACGCAGATGCAGTCTCTGGAGCCAGATATTTTCCCACCTGCTCCTGGGTTTGGCTCACTGCTTCGCCCTGGCAGCTGTCTCGCTGCAGCCCAGTCCCAGCATGTGCCCTGCTTTAGGCTGCACAGCTGAGAGTAGGAGCCATGGTGAGAAGGTGGTGACGGAAGAAGGGGGCTTACAGGAAGATGTGGAAAGGATAAAGGGGGAGTTGGAGTGCAGATGAGGAAGAACTAAATTCACTTTGACTCTTGGAAAAATTTCCCGCAGAAGGAGGAGGCATGAAAAGCCTGGTTCCCAGAAGGACACCCTGGGCTAATTGCCTAGAGAAATAAACTAGAGGACAGACAACACATAAAAGCCAGCTTCCGGGCAGAAGCCTGCGTATCACATCCTTCCCTTTTACATTTCATGTTCACATTTAAAGCTCTCATTCCAAAGACCCATAAAACAATAGTCCCAACCAATAATGATTTCCTGCAGGCCGCCTGGAAAGCATTATAAAAATGTTTCCCTTTAATAGGCTATTCAGGGAAGGCAAAATCAATAATTTCTAAGCAGACCTTTTGCAGAGACAGTATTTATGTTGTCCAGATACTTCTGGTTACTACCCTATCTCTTCAAAATAATGAACACTTGGTAATGTCGCATTTTGTAAAGAACAGATATCGGCTTGCACTTCTCTATGTGCATACAATGAAAGAAATGCTCATGGTAATAGATCTCCTGCAGAGGCTTTTTATATAATCTCAGTGGCATCTACCTGCCTTTGGCTATTGCAAACAAATTTCATCATGTAATTTGCCAATGGAATATCTAAAAGAATTATTCTTTTTAAGATCCTGACAAGTTAAACCAGTACCTGATATGGATCGTTCTAGATCTAATAAAGGCTTGAGTAATGGGTCTGCAATAAAAAGACGCACTACATTTCAAGGATCTGGAGATTGAGATATAACCGGAAGACGCATTTTCTAAGAATGTTGCTATTCGATCTAGTTGTGAGTTGCTCTGAATAATTAAATCCATTAGTGGCCAGCCATTGTTCCATGTTCTGCAGGCACAGTTTCCTCTTTTTTCCACCTTTGCATACATTACTCTAGTGATTCTCTATCTGTTCTTTTTTCTCCTGAAAAAAGGATGAAACTTCAGAGGGTGCAAATCAGAGATGAACTTAAACAAAGGCACCTTTCATTTTTTCTTAAACATTCACCCCATTCCTCACCATTTCTCCCTCAGTGTCCTCCACGCTGTGCACCATTGTTCTCCATTTCCCTTGGCTTGGAGAAGATCTTGTACACTGAGTGGAAATGTTCTCTTCCTTTTAAAAATTTGTTTTACTGTGGTAAAAATATACGTAACAAAATATTTACCAACCCAACATTTTTTTTATGTGTATGATTCAGTGACATTTTATATTCATTATGTTGTGCTATCCATTTCCAAATTATCCCACCACCATTAAAGAAATTCATTGTCCCTGAAGCAATGACTCCTCATTTCTTCCTCCCTTGCACCCCTAGTAACCACTAATAAACTTTGCTCTCTATACATTTGCTTATCCTAGATATTTCATATAAGCGGGATCATACAATATTTGTCCTCTTGTGCCTGACTTATTTCACTCAGCATAATGTTTTCAAGGTTCACGCATGGTGTACCAGGACTTCATTTTTCTTTATGGCTGAGTAATATTCCATGGTATATACATGCCACATTTTGCTTATCCATTCATCTATTGACGGACATTTAGGCTCTTTCCACCTTTTGGCTATTGAGACTAGTGCAGCAATGAACATTGTTATACAGAGGAAGTGTTTTCTGCAGGACATTTCATTCCTGAGGCAATTGGAGGAAGTAAAAAGTGCACTGCTCTGAGAGTGAGCAGGTCTGACACTTAGCCCTGATTTGCTGCTATTTTGCTGTGTGACATTGGGAAAATTACTTATCCTTCATGAGTCCCGTATATATATCTACTGCTGTATGACAAATTACCCAAAACTTAACAGTTTAAAACAATGAACATTTATTATATCACATAATTTCTGAGGGCTAGGAACCCAGAAGCAGCTTTGTTGGGTGGCTTAGAGAGATTCTGGCTCAGAATCTCTCATGAAGTTGTAGTCAAACTATCTGTTATCTTAAGGCTCGACTGGGGCTGGAGAATCCACTTCCAAACTTGCTCATGTGGTTGATGATAAGCCTCAGCTCTTTGCTGGCTATTGGCTGGAGGCATTGTTTCCTGACCGTGTGAACCTTTCCATAGGTAGCCTGAATCTTCTCATGCGATGGCTCCTTCTAGACTAAGTCATGAGAGAGACAGAGAGAAAGAAAGAGAGAGAGAGAAAATGCAATTGGAAGCTACAATCTTTTGTAATCTCATCTTGGACACATCATTACTTCTGCCATATGCTATTGGTCACATATTCTAACCCTTGTCCAATGTGGATGAGACTGCACAAGGTGCGAATACGGAGGAAGAGATCATTGGAACCCATTTTGGAGGCTGGCTACTGCACCACCTCAACTACAGGATGAGGGAGTTAAACTTTGTTATTTAGGACACTCAAATCTCTAACAGTGTATGATGATATTTGTGAAACAAGTCTTTGTGCTGGCTTAGACCATAAGTGGAAGATGCAGCTGTCTTCCGTTCCCAATTGCTTTTCCCACTGGTCTGCTCACAATTCCTATCTCTAACCACTAATTTGAATGAAGGCATTGAAGATCAATGGAAAGGAAAAATACTCTTTGGAAGAGGTAACGTAAGGTGCCATTATCAGCTGCTAGTGTTTACTTCCAGAACAATTAAACACATTTTGGCTTCCCTCCCATACCTGGGAGGCAGCATAATAAATGGAAATTGCCTGGAGTTTGGAGTAACAAAATTTTGAGTTAAAATACTGACTCCTCGACTTACCATGTGAACTTGAACTAGTTACATAATATTTCAGGGCCTCAGTCTCTTATCCATTAAATGGGGGAAATAGTGTTTATCATATAGAGTTGCTATGCGAAATAAATGTAACTATTCTTGCCAGGCTTCTGAGTTATACTTCTCTTTAGAGGATGCCTGATAATGTTTTAGTTTTCTTCTCCCTGTTCCTTGGTAACAGGGCCTGGAGGAAATTTACTGATAATTGGGAAATCACAGATGTATGCCAGCAAAGGGGTGCTAACAATGATGGTACTAAGCATACTGCTTGGGTGATTTTGTTGAGTTTCAGCATCATTAAATCTTCACAAATCAAAGAAACCAAAACAGACCTACGTAAGCGGAAAAACATACCATGCTCGTGAATGGGAAGACTCAAACCAAACCAAAACCAAACCCAGTGCCGTCGAGTTGATTCTGACTCATAGCAACCCTATAGGACAGAGTAGAACTGCCCCACAGAGTTTCCAAGGAGTGCCTGGCGGATCTGAACTGCCGACCCTTTGGTTGCAGCCGTAGCACTTAGCCACTACTCCGCCAGGGTTTCCAGGAAGACTCAACATTGTGAAAATGTCAGTTCTACCCCAAATTCCAATGGCATTTCAATGGGATGGAGAAACAAATCACCAAAGTTATATGGAAAGGGAAGAGGGGCCGGATAAATAAAGCATTACTGAAGAAGAAGAACAAAGTGGAAGGACTCACACTACCTGATTTTAGAACCTATTATATCACCATGGCAGTCAAAACAGCCTGGTACTGGTACAACAACAGGCACATAGACCAATGGAACAGAACTGAGAATCCAGGCATAAATCCATCCACCTATGAGCAGCTGATATTTGACAAAGGCCCAGAGTCTGTTAAATGGGAAAAAGATAGTCTCTTTAACAAATGGTGCTGGCAAAACTGGATGTCCATTTGTAAAAAAATGAAAGAGGACCCACATCACACACCATACACAAAAACTAACTCAAAATGATAAAGACCGTGGAAGAAAAAATAGCCACAATGCTTAGGGGCCTTACCACATGGCATAAATAGTATACAAACCAAAAATAACAATGCATAAATACCAGAATAGAAACTAGATAACACTTGTGCTCATCAAAAGACTTCACCAAAAGAATAAAAAGAGAACCTATGGACTGGGAAAAAAAAATTTTTTTTTTTTGACTGCGACATATCTAATAAGGGCCTAATCTCTAAAATCTACAAGTTGCTGTGTGCAAACATGGTATGGGGGTAATGTCTGACCTCCTCCAGCCCCACAAGGGCAAGGGAAAACCAAGATCAACAATGCAAGGCTGACTCCTATGAGGCTTAAACCAGACAAGCCTCTTCTCTCTGCCATCTTTACTAATTCTGACAGCAACTGTCCCTCACACAGCACTCTCTACTTCTCTGCTAGGTTCAATAATTTATTGCAATGGCCACACAGAACTCATAGATCATACTCACAATTATGGTTTTTTTTAGGGAAGTAACAGTTAAAATTCAGGCTCAAGAACACTCAGGATACAGTTCTCCCATCAGGGTAGCATCTCTCCAACTGTGCTTGAAGGCATGCCTCTTGCTGGCTCTCAGTCTCTGCCCACAGACACTCAGCTTTCTCTCTCTGTGGGCTGGGAAGCCCACAGTGTCGTCTTCTGCTGGTAGGTCTCTCCTGCTGCTTTCTCCTTCCTTGGTGGTGGTGGGCTCCTCTTTGCTCTGGAATTGGCTCTCTTTTAAGGCAAAATTGACAAATCCCCTTGGTAGGCCACAACTACCCTATCACACAATCACCTGGGTGGGAGTTACAAGGCCATGGCTAGAAAGGACACACACAAAAGTAATTAATTGCACTTGCACTGCAACACCTCAACAACGAAAAGAGAAATAATCCAATTAAAAAATGGGCAAAGTGTATGAACAGACACTTCACCAAAGAAGACATTTGGGTTGCTAACAGACACGTGAGGAAACACTCAAGGTCACTGGCCATTTGAGAAATGCAAATCAAAACTACAATGAAATACCATCTCATCCCAACAAGGCTGGCACTAATCCAAAAAACACAAAATGAAAAATGTTGGCAAGGTTGGGGAGAGATTGGAATGCTTATGCACTGCTGGTGGGAATGTGAAATGGTATAACCAGTTAGGAAAACGATATGACACTTCTTTAAAAAGCTTGAAATAGAAATACCATACAATCCAGCAATCCCACTCCTAGAAATATACCTGAGAGAAGTAAGAGCCATCACACGAATAGAGACATGCATATCCATGTTCATTGCAGTGCTATCCACAATAGCAAAAAAGATGGAAACAACGTAAATGCCCATCAACAGACAAATGGATGAACAAATTATGGTACATACACACAATGGAATACTATGCAATGATAAAGAACAGTGATTAATCTGTGAAACATCTCACAACATGGACGAATATGGAGGCATTATGCTGAGCAAAATAAATCAGTCACAAAAGGACAAATACTGTATGAGACCACAATTATAAGAACTCAAGAAAAAGCTCCAACACAGAAAAAAGCATTCTTTGATGGTTATTATGGTGGGGGGAGAAGGGGAGGGAAATCACTAATTAGATAGTAGACAAGGATCAACTTTGGTGAAGGGAAGGACAGCACACAATACATGGGAAGTCAGCACAATTGGACCAAAGCAAAAGGAAAAAAAAATATATATCTCTCACATATCAGAGCTGAGAGGCAATTTATCTAGTCCATTTTACAGATGTTAAAACTGTTGTTGTTGTTAAGTGCCGTTGAGTAGGTTCTGACCCATAGCGACCCTATGCACCACAGAATCAAAAACTGCCTGGTCGTGCGCCATCCTTACAATTGTTGCTATGCTTGAGCTCATTGTTGCAGAACTGTGTCAAACCATCTAGTTGAGGGTCTTCCTCTTTTCTACTCACCCTCTACTTTACCAAGCATAATGTCCTTCTCCAGGGACTGATCCCTCCTGACAACTTGTTCAAAGTATGTAAGATGCAGTCTTGTCATCTTTGCTTCTAAGGAGCATCCTGGTTGCACTTCTTCCAAGACAGATTTGTTTGTTCTTTTGGCACTCCATGATATAGTCAATATTCTTCACCAACACCACAATTCAAAGGCGTCAATTCTTCTTCGGTCTTCCTTATTCATTGTCCAGCTTTCACATCCATATGAGGCGATTGGAAATGCCATGGCTTGGGTCAGGCACACCTTAGTCTTCAAGGTGACATCTTTGCTTTTCAACTTTTTAAAGAAGTCCTTTGCAGCAGATTTGCCCAATGCAATGCATCTTTTGATTTCTTAACTGCTGCTTCCATGGGCGTTGATTATAGATCCAAGTAAAATGAAATCCTTGACAATTTCAATCTTTTCTCCATTTATCATGATGTTGCTTATTGGTCCAGTTGTGAGGATTTTTGTTTTTTTTATGTTGAGGTCTAATCCATACTGAAGGCTGTGGTCTTTGATCTTCATCAGTAAGTGCTTCAAGCCCTCTTTACTTTCAGGAGGCAAGGTTGTGTCATCTGCATAACACAGATTGTTAATGAATCTTCCTTTAATCCTGATTCTCCATTCTTCTTCACATAGTTCAGCTTCTCGGATTATTTGCTGAGCGTACAGGTTGAATAAATATGATGAAAGGATACAACTCTGACCCACACCTTTCCTGACTTTAAACCACGCAGTATCCCCTTGTTCTGTCTGAACAACTGCCTCTTGATCTATGTAAATCTAGAACTCAAACTGTCCTCTTATGATGTGTCAGTGTCCTCTTCATTTGCTCCTAGGACACAGAAAGAATCCTGTAGGGTTTCCCAGGTTTCCCACAACATCTTAAGCATTTGGCAGCCACAGCCACATTTTCTCAATACAGGGAGGCAAGGTGGGTTGTGAGAATGAGCACGAGGTTTGGGGTCAGAAGATCTGGGTTAGTATTTTGACCCCACCACTTACTTGATGTATGCATTTGGATCACTGTACCTCTATGAACATAGATATATATTTTTATCATTTGTTAAATAAGAATCATAGTCATATTCCCTAAATACTTACCTCAACAAGATATTGTGAGGATGAAAATAAATAAGGAATGGGAAAGCTTTGTAAATGAGATCACACCATTGCTACTATTCCTATGATTTACTGTCTCCAAGAATAAGGAATCAGCTTTTATCACACAGGCAGCCGCTTCTTCAGCTTTAAGGGCCACGTCCACACTCAGGACAATGCTTGTTGTGTAACAAACTTAAGCAATTGTATCTACTATTCGCTGGGACTTTCATGCTTGGCAGACATGGTACCAAGCACTTTATATACATTATTTCATAACCAGGGCTGCCGTGTTGAACGATTGTTGGTCTGTGTGAATGGTGTCCTCCACGGTTGTACAGTGCACAGCCCCCTTGGCTGTTCATGGAAACCCTGCTCACGGAAAAGGTGTATTTGCACAGGCTTTTTGAGTCATCTCAGTGTCCTAATTTTTATCCCCCCAGGATTTTTTATTTTTATAGTATTTTAGATGAAGACTTACAGAACAAACTATTTTCTCATTAAACAGTTAGTACATATATTGTTTTATGACATTGGTTAACCACCCCATGACATGTCAACACTCTCCCTTCTCAACCTTAGGTTTCCTGTTACCAGCTTTCCTGTCCCCTCCTGCCTTCTAGTCCTTGCCCCAGGGCTGGTATGCCCCTTTAGTCTCATTTTGTTTTATAGGCCTATCCAATCTTTCTAAGCCAGGATTTAACTCTGGAATCTTTTTCTTAAATTTTTGCTGTGCTCTAACTGAGAGTTTACAAATCAAGTCGGACTCTCACACTAAAATTTATAAACACCTTGCTATATACTCCTAATTGCTATATACTCCTAATTGCTCTCCCCCTAATGAGACAGTACACTCCTTCCCTCTACTCTCTCTTTTCGTGTTCATTTGGCCAGCTTCAGACCCCCTCTACCCCCTCATCTCCTCTTCACACAGGAGATGCCAACATTTCTAATGTGTCTACTTGATCCAAGGAGCTCATTCTTCACCAGCATCATTATCTATCCTGTAGTCCAGTCTAATCCCTGTCTGAAGAGTTGGCTTTGGGAATGGTTCCTGTCTTGGGCTAACAGAAGGTCTGGAGACTATGACCTCTGAGGTCATTCTAGTCTCAGTCAGACCATTAAGTCTGGTCTTTTTATGAGAATTTGGGGTCTGCATCCCTTTGCTCTCCTGCTCCCTCGGGGGTTCTTTGTTGTGTTTCCTGTCAGGACAGTCATGGGTTGCAGCCGGGCACCATCTAGTTCTTCCGGTCTCAGACTAATGTAGTTTCTGCTTTAGGTGGCCCTTTCTGCCTCTTGGGCTCATAATTACCTTGTGTTTTTGGTGTTCTTCATTCTCCTTTGCTACAGGTAGGTTGAGACCAATTGACGCATCTTAGATGGCCACTTGCTGGCGTTTCAGACCCCAGACGCCACTCTCCAAAGTGGGATGCAGAATGTTTTCTTAATAGATTTTATTATGCCAATTGACTTAGATGTCCCCTGAAACCATGGTCCCCAAGTCCCCACCCCAGCTATGCTGGCCTTTGAAGCATTCAGTTTCTTCAGGAAACTTCTTTGCTTTTGGTTTAGTCCAGTTGTGCTGACCTCTCCTGTATTGTGTGTTGTCTTTCCCTTCACCTAAAATAGTTCTTGTCTACTATTTAGTGAATACCCACCTCCCGCCCTCCCCCCCTCATAACCCTCAAAGAATATTCTCTTCTCTGTTTGAACTGTTTCTCCAGTTCTTATAATAGTTGTCTTATAGAATATTTGTCCTTTTGCAGCTGACTAATTTCATTCAGCGTAATGCCTTCGAGTTTCCTCCATGTTATGAAATGTTTCACAGATTCATCATTGTTCTTTATGGGTATGTAATATTCTTTGTGTGAATAAGCCATAATTTATTTATCCATTCATCTGTTGATGGGCACCTTGTTTGCTTCCAACTTTTTGCTATTGTAAACAAAGCTGCAATGAACATGGGTGTGCATACATCTGTTCATGTAAAGGCTCTTATTTCTCTAGGATATATTCCAAGGAGTGGGATTTCTGGATTATACGGTAGTTCTATATCTAGTTTTTTAAGGAAGCCCCAAATTGATTTCCAAAGTGGTTGTACCATTTTACATTCCCATCAGCAGTGTATAAGTGTTCCAGCCTCTCCACAACCTCTCCAACATTTATTATTTTGTGTTTTTTGGATTAATGCCAACCTTGCTGGAGTCACATGGAATCTTATTGCAGTTTTGATTTGCATTTCTCTTAATAGCTAATGATGGTGAGCATTTCCTCGTGTATCTGTTAGCTACCTGAATGTCTTCTTTAGTGAAGTGTCTGTTCATACTCTTTGCCCATTTTTTAATTGGGTTATTTGTCTTTTTGTAGTTCAGTTTATGCAGTATCATGTAGATTTTAGAGATCAGATGCTGATTGGAAATGTCATAGCTAAAAACTTTTTCCCAGTTTGTAGGTAATCTTTTTACTGTTTTGGTGACATCTTTGGATGAGCATAAGGTGTTTGGTTTTTAGGAGTTCCCAGTTATCTAGTTTTTCTTCTACATTCTTTATAATGTTTTGTATACTGTTTACGCCATGTATTAGGGCTCTTAATGTTGTCTCTATTTTTTCCTTCCCTGATCTTTATTGTTTTAGATTTTATATTTAGGTCTTTGATCCATTTAGAGTTAGTTTTTGTGCATGGAGTGAGGTATGGGTCTTGTTTCATTTTTTTGAAGATGGATATCAGTTATGCCAGTACCATTTGTTAAAAAGACTGTCTTTTCCCCATTTAACTGTTTTGGGGCCTTTGTCAAATATCAACTGCTCATATGTGGATGGATTTATGTCTGGATTCTCGGTTCTGTTCCACTGGTCTATGTATCTGATGTTGTACCACTACCAGGCTATTTTGACTACTGTGGCGGTATAATAGTTTCTAAAATCAGGTAGAGTGAGGCCTCCCACTTTGTTCTTCTTTTTCAGTAATGCTTTACTTCTCTGGGGCCTCTTTCCCTTCCATATGAAGTTGGTGATTTGTTTCTCATCTAATTAAAAAATGTCATTGGAATTTGGGTCGGAACTGCATTGTATCTGTAGGTGGCTTTTGGTAGAATAGACATTTTTACAATGTTAAGTCTTCCTATCAAAGAGCAAGGTGTGTTTTTCCACTTATGTAGGTCTCTTTTGGTTTCTTGCATTACTGTCTTGTGGTTTTCTTTGTATATGTCTTTTACATCTCTGGTAAGATTTATTTCAAAGTATTTTAGCTTCTTGGGGGCTACTGTAAATGGTATTGATTTGGTGCTTTCCTCTTTGATATTGTTTTTGTTGGTGTAGAGGAATCCAACTGATTTTTGTATGTTTATCTTGTAACCCAATACTCTGCTGAGCTCTTCTATTAGCTTCAGTAGTTTTGTTGAGGATTCCTTAGGGTTTTCTGTGTATAAGATCATGTTACCTGCAAATAGAGATACTTTTACTTCTTATTAACCAATCTGGATGCCCTTTATTGCTTTATCTAGCCTAATTGCTCTGGCTAGAACCTCCAGCACAATGTTGAATAAGAGTGATGATAAAGGGCATCTTTGTCTGGTTCCCGATCTCAGGGAGAATGCTTTCAGACTCTCTCTGTTTGGGATGATGTTGGCTGTTGGCTTTGTATAAATGTCCTTTATTATGTTGAGAAATTTTCCTTCTATTCCTATTTTGCTGGGAGTTTTTATCATGAATGGGTGTTGAACTTTGTCAAATGCCTCTTCTGCATCAATTGATAAAATCATGTGATTCTTGTCTTTTATTTATGTGATGGATTACATTAATTGTTTTTCTAATGTTGAACCATCCCTGCATACCTAGGATGAATCCCACTTGGTCATGGTGAATTACTTTTTGATATGTTGTTGAATTCTATTGGCTAGAATTTTGTTGAGAATTTTTGCATCTAAGTTCATGAGGGATATAGGTCTGTAATTTTCTTTTTTTGTGGTGTCTTTAGCTGGCTTTGGTGTCAGGGATATGCTGGCTTACCTCTGTTTGTGGTAGTTTAGGTAGGTAGTGTGTTTCTTCTAGGAATTCATCCATTTCTTCTAGGTTGTCAGATTTATTAGAGTATAATTTTTGATGGCAATCTGATAGGATTCTTTTCATTTCAGTTGGGTCTGTTGTAATATGGTCCATCTCATTTCTTATTTGGGTTATTTGCTTCCTTTGCTGTTTTTCTTTTGTCATCTTGGCCAATGGTTTATCAATTTTGTTATTTTTTTAAAAGATCCATCCTTTGGTCTTGTTAACTCTTTAAATTGTTTTTCTGTTTTCTATTTCATTCAGTTCTGCTCCAATTTTTGTTATTTCCTTTCTTCTAGTGCCTGAAGGCTTCTTTTGTTGCTGTTTTTCTATTTGTTCAGGTTGTAGGGATAATTCTTTGATTTTGGCCCTTTCTTCTTTTTGTATGTGTGCATTTATTGTTGTAAATTGACCTCCGAGCACTGCTTTTGCTGTATCCCTAATGTTCTGATAGGAAATGTTTTCATTCTCATTGGATTCTTTGAATTTCTTCATTCCATTCTTAATGTCTTCTATAACTCAGTCTTTTTTGAGCAGGGTACTGTTCAGTTTTCAAGTGTTTGATTTCTTTTCCCTGCTTTTTCTGTTATTGATTTCTACTTTTATGGCCTATGGTCAAAGAAGATGCTTTGTAATATTTCAACGTTTTGGAATCTGCTAAGGCTTGTTTTATGACCTCATATGTAGTCTATTCTAGAGAATGTCCTGTGTACACTAGAAAAGAAAGTATACTTGACTGCTGTTGGGTGGAGTGTAATGTATTTGTCTATAAGGTTGAATTGGTTGATTGTGGCATTTAGGTCTTCCTTGTCTTTACTGAGCTTCTTTCTTGATGTCCTGTCCTTCACCAAAAGAGGTCTGTTGAAGTCTCCTACTAAAATTGTGGAGCTGTCTATCTCACTTTTCAAGGCTGTTAGAATTTGTTTTATGTATCTTGCAGCCCTGTCATTGGGTGCATAAATATTTAATATGGTTATATCCTCCTGTTATATTGTCCATTTAATCGTTATATAGTGTCCTTTCTTATCCTTTGTGGTGGATTTAACTTTAAAGTCTATTTTGTCAGAAATTAATATTGCCACTCCTGCTCTTTTTTGCTTGTTGTTTGCTTGATATATTTTTTTCCATCCTTTGAGTTTTAGTTTGTGTCTCTAAGTCTAAGGTGTGTCTCTTGTAGGTAGCATATCATATAGATGGATTGTGTTTTTTTTTTTTTAATCCATTCTGCCACTCTCTGTCTTCTTACCAGTGCATTTGGTCCATTTACATTCAGCGTAATTACGGATAGGTATGAGTTTAGTGCTGTCATTCTGATGTTTTTTTTTTTGTGTGTTGTTGATAGTTTCTTTTTCCCATTTTTTTTTTTTTTGTGGTGAGTAGTTTATCTTTATATATTGTCTTTTCCTCTTATTCATTGTTGTTGATTTTGTTTTTGCTGAGTCTCTATTTTTTTCTTGTATTTTATGTTGATGTGTAGGATAGTTAGTCTCCTCTGTAGTTACCTTAATATTTACCCCTATTTTTCTAAAATTAAACCTAACTTTTATTTCTTTATATTGCCTTTTCTTCCTCTCCATATGGAAGATCTATGACTGCATTTCTTAGTCCCTGTTTATTGTTTTAATGTTGTCTTCTTTTACATAATGACATTGCTGTTTCCCTGTTCTGAATGTTTTTTAATCTTGATTTATTTTTGTGATTTCCCTGTCTGGGTTGACATCTGATTGCTCTGTCCTCAGCATAAAGAAAGCAAAAATCCTAATAACTAGACGAATAAGCAACATCGTAAGTGGGGAAAAGATTGAAGTTGTCAAGGATTTCATTTTGCTTGGACCCACAATCAACACCCATGGAAGCAGCAGTCAAGAAATCAAAAGACGTGCTGCGTCGGGTAAATCTGCTGCAAATGACCTCTTTAAACTGTTGAAAAGCAAAAACGTCACGTTGAGGACTAAGGTGCGCCTGACCCAAGTTGTGGTGTTTTCAATAGCCTCATATGCATGTGAAAGCTGGATGATGAATGAAGAAGACCAAATAAGAATTGATGCCTTTGAACTGTGGTGCTGGACAAGAATATTGAATATACCATGGAGTGCCAAAAGAATGAAAAAAATCTATGTTGGAAGAAGTACAATCAGAATGCTCCTTAGAAGCAAGGATTGTGAGACATATTTTGGGCATGTTGTCCCGAAGGATCTGTCCCTGGAGAAAGACATCATGCTTGGTAATGTTGAGAGTCAGCAGAAAAGAGGAAGACCCTAAATGAGATGGATTGACACAGTGGCTACAACAATAGGCTTAAGCATAACAATGATTGTGAGGATGGCACAGGACTGGGTAGGGTTTTATTCTGTTGTGAACAGGGTCACTATGAGTGGGAACCAACTTGATGGCACCTAACAACAACAGGAATGCAATGGTTTCCAAAGTGTAACCTTTATGAAAGATTTTACACACACAGACATACACACCCACACACACATTCTGAGCACACGGTTGCCCTGTCAAAGCAGGGTTGGAAATTGAAAATTAGATAAGAAGAAATTCTGATTTTAATTTCTGTTTAGAGATGAGTATCCAACAAACATGGGTTTAATTTTTCTGTGGCTTCAGGTATATTATTTTAGGGAAATGAAGGCAGGCAAGTATCAGCCATGAAATAAATTAGGTCAAGTCCCAAAATACATCTAAAAATGTGTTGTCAGACAGGCAAATATTTAAATAGGATCATGCTTTCAAGTAGTTATCTAGTCTGCCCACTGGGCCCATCAAATTCTTATTGCAATTGACAGAATTCACCTTTCTCTAAATAAAATATAACAGGATTTAAGGTTTTTTTTTTTTTTTAAACACAGAACTTTAGAAATATGACAGAAGACACCATACAATAAGTTACCAGGCTGGTGACAGACTGCGAAATGTTTGTAATATTTACAATTGACAAGGTGTTAGTATCTAGAATATAAAGAGTTCCAGACTAATCAGTAAGAAAAAGATAGAAATCCCTAGAAGAAGGAAGATTCAAAGTATACCAGGCAATTCAAAGGAGAACACATAGGAATTGGCTAACGAGCCTATGAAGAAAAGACCAAACCTCATTAGTAATCATTTACTGAAACGATGAGATACTACTCAACATACTTAAGTTAGGAAAAAATTGGAAAGTTGAACTATACAAAGAGTTGACAAGGATGGAGGAAAACAAGAAACTTGAGCACTTGTAGTGAGAGTACAAATTGATACAGCCATATTGGAAGTGATATTCATTGATATTAAGCATGCTTGAGAAAAACTCACTTGTTTCATAGTGGATCCATATGAGAATGTTTATGAACATAGGGTAACTTAATTATCTGTCACTAGTGAGATGAATAACAGAATAGAGAATACGTTCTGTAGAATATTATGCAGCACTCAGAGGCAGTGAAATAATTATACATACAGTCACATAGAAAGATTTAAAACATAGTGTTTAGAACAGAACAAAGTAAAAAATAATAAAAAGCAGAACAAGATACTAAGTACAATACCATTTATGCAAATTGAATCATATGCACACAAAACTATATTTTTACAATGACACATACATATTTAGGAACATTAGAGCAGATCCCCAGAGGAAGGACGGAGGGCTATGAGAGTAGAGATGGGGATGAAAGAGAAATAAAATACCGTAAGAGGGCATCTAGCATGGGCCAGTGGTTAAATTGACTGCACCACCCAATAAAAGATGACAGAAGGGGTTCATTGAGAATGAATATTTGTACCAGTACATTCTCAACACTTATATAGTGAGAATGAATAAAACTCTAAAACCTGTTGTTGAGTGGATTCTGACTCACAGTGACCCTACGTGACAGAGCAGAACTGCCTCAGAGGGTTTCCCAGGTGGTAACCTTTATGCAAGCAGATTGCTGGGTCTTTTCTCCTGCGGAGCTGCTATGAAAAATTACCATATCCCATTTATTCTGTTGTCACATTTATAGTATAAATATACAACAAACAACATAAGTAAATATATAATAAACAGAATAATTTCTCTTTAAGTTATTAGTAAATATACTTAATCAGGTAAGAGTCAAGGTCTTGCTGGGCCATATTTCTTCTCTGTTATAGTCTACGTTCTCTTGATTATTCCCATTGTTCTTAGGTTGTTTTAAGCTGGGTGGTTGCAGCGAATACCAAGTGTCTGGTCTGAAACTACTGAGTTTAATCTTTATATATAGAATATGTAGCCGCTGAATTTCAAAACAGACTTACTTCTTCCAATATGTTCTGCAAAATGTATGCCACCAATTAACCAAACCAAGCCATTGATTCAAGCCAATTCCGACTCTTGTTAATCCCATGTGTGTCAAAGTAGAACTCTGCTCTATAGGGTTTTCATGGATGTGAATTTTCCGAAGCAGGTTGCCAGGCAATTCTTCCAAGGCAACTCTGGGTGGGTTCGAATTGCCAACCTTTTGGTTAGTAGTAAAGTGCTTAACTATTCTCACCACCCAGGAACCCCACCAATTACTTACCACATGAACAGGAAAGACATCTTGGTACTGCCAAGCACTGTGGGTCTTCCTGGATGACAGTGAATTACAGAAACTGTGGGACAGTTTATCTCCTAATTTTTCCAGGAAGAATTCCTTCTAGAGGGGATCTGAATGAATAGCTCAGCTGTGTAGACATTCTAAGACTCTATTCTACTCTTCATGATTATTCTCGAATATTTTTTCTGGTTTTAACGTTTTGGGATTTTACTGCTTAAAGTGTTCTGTTTATTAACACTTAAGTTATTCCTGCACATTTTACCTCTGTGTATGTGTAAAACATTCTTGTCTAGGTCCTCAACTATCCTCAGAGACTTGGATCAGTGATAAAGTCCTCGGCTTCTTTGGATTAGGTTTTTAATTTACGTAGTCAACTTTTTAGCATAGATTTCAACAAGGGTGGAGCCCTGGTGGCACAGTGGTTAAGAGCTTGGCTGCTAACCAAAAGGTCAGCAGTTCTATTCTGTCCTAGAGGGTTGCTATGAGTCAGAAATGACTCGACAGCAATGAGTTTGCTCGTTTGTTTGTTTTGGTTCAATACTGCTAGGTAGGTAGTCTAGTGGCAAGAGTGCTAACTATGTGTCCTTAAGTTAATTACTTAATCTCTCTGAGCACAGTATACTTATTAACACAATTGAAAATATATAACATATGCAGAATTGAGTAAGGATTAGAGGTATTACATGCACAGCACTATGAGTTGGAACCAACTCAATGGTAGTGTGTTGTTACAAAGTGTTCTCGTTAGCTACTGTCCATTTGGCTCCCAACTCACGGTGACCGCATGCACAGTGGAACAAAGCCATGTCCAACATAATGAAATGCTGCTGGGTCCTGATCCATAGGTCCGTTGTGATCCATAGGACTTTCATTATCTGATTTTTGGAAGTAGATTGCCAGACCTTTCTTCCTAGTTTTAGTCTGGAAGTGCAGCTGAAACCTGTTCAGCATTACAGCAACATGAAAGCCTCCATGACAGACATCTACACACGACTCTACTGACTACACGTGAAGCACATTGGCTGGGAATAAAACCTGGGTCTCTGGCATGGAAGGCGAACATTCTACCACAGAACCACTGCTGCCAGTAGGACCTCACTAAATGATAACCAGTATTATTATAGGCCAAAACCATGTTTGGCTCCCCATGATATGATTAAATCAAAATATGATTAAATCAGATCCATCTGCAGAGTGAATCATTTCTTGCCAGAGTACAGAAAATACAATACCTGAGTCATTTTGTCTCACCCACTCTGCCGATGAGTTTCTTTCCATCGTTGTCTTTCTCAGCTCTCGGGAAAAGACCCATCATTACCAGTGGGAGGTGGTGATTTGTTCCTGCCTGAAAAAACAGCATCATGCTTCTTTCCTCAAATTGTCAAGTACATCAAACTTTAATAACTTTACCTCTGTGGAGAAGATCTTTGTTATGCTGAAGGAGTTCCCCTGCTACCAATACCTATTATTTCTTTAACTCCCAACATTGTACTTTAAAGAAGTTAAAAACATTGAGGTGAAATTCACATGACATAAAATTAACCATTTTAAAGTGAATAACTCAAGGGTGTTTAGTTCATCCACAACGTTGTACAATCACCACCTTGATCTTGTTTCCAAACCTTTTCATCACTCCAAAAGAAAATATGATATCCATTAAGACATTTCTTCTCCTCCTTTCTCTCCCACAGCCCCTGGCAACCACCAATTTACATTTTGTTTTAACAGATTTATCTATTCTGTGTATTATAAGTAAATGAAATCATTCAATATGTGACCTTTTGTGTCTGACCTCTTTCACTTAGCATAATGTTTTCAAGGTTCATCCATGTCCTAGCATGTATCAGAACATTACTTCATTTCTATTTAGGGCAAAACAATATTCCATTGTGTATATATGTGTGTGTGTGTGCTGTGTATCACATTTTGTTTAGCCATTCACATCTTGATGGACACTTGGACTGTTTCCACTGTTTGGCTGTCATGAATAATGCTAAACACATATTGGTATACAAGTATTTTTTTTGAGTTTCTTCTTTGAATTCTTTTGAGTATATTTTTATATACCTAGGAGTAGAGTTTTTACTAGGTTATATGGTAATCCTGTTTAACTTTTTGAGGAACTGTCAAACTGTTTCCACAGCAGAAATGTAAAATGCACCATTTTACTTTCCCACCAGTTATGAACAAGGGTTCCATTTTCTTCACATCCTTGACAACACCTTTCATTTTCTGTTTTTTTTTTTTTTTTATTATAGCTCTTTTAGTGGATGTGAAGTGGTACCTCAGTGTGGTTTTGATTTGCATTTCCCTAACAGGTAATGATGTTGAACATCTTTTCATGTTTGTGTTGGCTATTTGTATACATTCTTTGGAAAAATATCTATTCAAGTCTTTTGCCCATTTTAAAATCTGGTTGTTTGTCCTTTTGTTGTTCAGTTATAAGAATTCTTTATATGTTCTGGATATTAGACCCTTGTCAGATATATGTGCAAATATTTTCTCCCATTCTGTAGGCTGTCTTTTCACTTTCTTGATAATTTCTTTTGATGCAGAAAAGTTTTTTAATTGTGATGAAGTTCAATTTATTTTTTCTTTCGTTGCTCATGCTTTTGACATCATATCTAAGAATCCATTTTCAAATCCAAGGTCATGAAAATTTACACCTGTTTTCCTATAAGTGTTTTTTTTTTTGGTTTTAACTCAGATTTAGGTTGCTAATCAATTTTTCTAACTTTTTAAATTGTACTTTAGATGAAGGTTTACAGAATAAACTAGTTTCTCATTAAACAGTTAGTACACACTTTGTTTTATAACATTGGTTAACAACTCCATGACACGTCAACACTCTCCCTTCTGGAATTTGGATTTCCTATTACCAGGGTTGCTGTGAGTCAGAATCGACTTGACAGCACTGGTTTTTTATTTTTATTTTTTTTATTACTAGGTTTCCTGTCCCCTCCTGCTTTCTAGTCCTTGCCTCTGGGCTGATGTGCCCCTTTAGTCTCGTTTTGTTTTATGGGTCTGTCTAATCTTTGGATGAAAGGTGAACCTCAGGAGTGACTTCATTACTGAGCTAAAAGTGTATCTAGGGGCCATACTCTTGGGATTTCTCCAGTGTCTGTCAGGCCAGCAAGTCTGTTCTTTCTTTTTGAGTTAGAATTTTGTTCTACATTTTTCCCCAGCTCTGTCCAGGACCCTCTATTGTGATCCCTTTCGGAACAGTCAGTGGTGATAGCTGGGTACCATCTAGTACTGGACTCAGTCTGGTGGAGGCCATAGTAGTTGTGGCCCATTAGTCCTTTGGACTAGTCTTCCCTTGTATCTTTAGTTTTCTTCATTTTCCCTTGCTCCCTTAGGGGTGAGACCAGTGGAATATCTTAGATGGCTGCTCACTGGCTTTTAAGACCGCAGACGGTATTCACCAAAGTGGAATGTAGAACATTTTCTTTATAAACTATGTTATGGCAATTGAGCTAGATGTTCCCGAAGACCATGGTTCCCACAGCCCTCAGCCCAGCGATTCCGTCCCCTCAGGAAGTTTGGATGTGTCTGTGGAGCTTCCATGACCTTGTCTTGTACTAGTTGTGCTGGCTTCCACAGTGTTGTGTACTGTCTTAACCTTCACCAAAGTTACCACTTATCTATTGTCTACTTAGTGTTTTCCCAGCCCCACCCCTCCTCTCCTTGTAACCACTGTTTTTTTTTCTGTGTGTGTGTAAACCTTTTCATGAGTTTTTATAGTATTGATCTTATACAATAATTATCCTTTTGTGATTGACTTATTTCACTCAGCATAATGCCCTCCAGATTCATCCATGTTGAAAGATGCTTCACAGATTCATCATTATTCTTTATCTTTATCGTTGAGTAGTACTCCACATTTATCCATTTACCTGTTGATGGGCATCTAGGTTGTTTCCATCTTTTTGCTACTGTCAACAATGCTGCAATGAACATGGGTGTGCATATGTCCATTCATGTGATGACTCTTATTGCTCTAGGATATATTCCTAGGAGTGGGATTGCTGGATCTTATGGTATTTCTGTTTCTAGCTTTCTAAGGAAGCAACATATAATTTTCCAAATGGTTGCATCATTTTGCATTCCCACCAGCAGTGGGTAAGAGTTCCAGTTTACCCACAGCCTCCCTAACATTTGTTATTTCCTGTTTTTTTGATTTGTGCTATAATGTCAGGGTGAGATGGTATCTCATTGTGGTTTTGATTTGCATTTCTCTAATTGGTAGTGATCATGAGCATTTCCTCATGTGTCTGTTGGCCGCTTGAATGTCTTCTTTGGTGAAGTGTCTGCTCATTTTCTTTGCCCATTTTTTAGTTGGATTATTTGTCTTTTTTTGTAGAGGTGTTGGATTTTCTTGTAGATTTTAAAGATTAGAACTTTGTCTGATTTGTAATAGCCAAAATATTTTTCCCAGTCTGTACATTCTCTTTTTACTCTTTTGATGAGCATGTTTAATTTTTAGAAGATCCCAGTCATCTAGCTTATCTTCTGGAGTTTGTGTTGTTGGTTATGGTTTGTATCATGATAATGCCTCTAGAGTTGATCCTATTTTTTCTTCTATGAACTTTATAGCTTTTGGTTTTATATTTAGGTCTTTGATCCATTTTGCATTAGTTTTTGTATACGGTGTGAGATGTGGGCCCATTTTTATATTTTTGCAGGTGAATATCCAGTTGTCCAGCACTATTTAATGAAGAGGCTACTTTTTCCTATTGAATGGCCTTGGCACTGTGGTTGAAAATTAGTTGGCTAGAGATGTGTGTGTTAATTTCTGAACTCTCAGTTCCATTTCACTGGTTTATTTGTTTATCCTTATGCCAGAACCACACTGTTTTGTTTATTGTAGATTTGTAGGAGCTTTGAAATCAGGAAATGTCAGTTCTTCAACTTAGTTCTTTTTCAAGGTTGTTTTGCCGTCTGGTGCCCCTTGCAATTTCACACAAATTCAATGAACAAATTTTTCCATTTCTCCAAAAATGGCTGTTGGAATTTGGATATGGATTGCATTGAATATGTTCATTGATTTGGATAGTATTGCCATCTTCACGATACATATCTTCCAATCCATGAACGTGGAATGTCTTTCCTTTTATTTACGTCTTTTTTAATTTCTTTCAACCGTGTTTTTTAGTTTTCATCTACAAGCCAAGAGACACAAAGGAACCAAGGAATGCTTGGGACTACCGAAAAGAAAAGAGCCTCTCCTTAGGATCACACCCTGATTTCAGACTTCCAGCCTCCTGGGCCCTTACTCCCCCAGGAAATTTCCTCCTTAGCCTCCTGTCTCGGAGAAAACTGCTGTAGTCCAAAAGGGATTATAGAGCAAAGGTCAACCTCTGCCTTGGTCCCTCAGGGAACCACCAGACAGGTGAAAATGCACAACCAAAGTACTTTAAGAATAAGGTCTGTATTAACACACTGGCACCAGTAAGTAATAAAAGGTGTGTAGGTTGTTGTTTTTGGCTGCTGCCGCCAGGCTGGAAAATGGGAGATGGCAGGCAGGTGAATGAAAAATGCCACGAATCCCTCTTCCTGACATTTAGCCTCCCTTTTCTCCGTCAAGCAGAACTCTGGCTGCTGTTATTTCAGATCAGATGGCACAGTTCTGAAAGAGTTTACTCTGTCGGTCTTTACCAGGTTATGGGTGTTTCAGTGGAGGTGCAGATGCTTTGTACGCCTTGCTCAGTTTTCTTCCATGATGTCACTCCTCCTCAGGATTTAATTTCTTACAAGATTGACATTTGCACCCTGGGCTGAATTACAGGACTCCACTGTAGAGTTAAATCTCCATAGTCTGGAAAGGATGGGCAGCAAAGATGTAGGTATTAAAATGACTTATAAAAAACAGCTGCTTGTCTCTTATTGGAGATATGGAACTATTTCAATTTCACTTATCCATAACTTTTTTCTTTGATAACTTTTTATCTGCTCATATATTAGTTTGTTGTTGTTGGTTGCCGTTGAGTTGATTACGACTCATGGGGACCCCATGTGTGCAGAATAGAACTGTTCTGTAGGGTTTTCAAGACTGTGATCTTCATATATATTTCACATATCCAGAGGTCATTAATTTGACAGTCTCAATTAGGACTTTTTGGGTAGATAAAAAGGGGGTGTAACTTGCAACATGAAAAGAGTAATTCTCCCATTTCTCACCTGTTTTTGTAATCTTTTTATACCTCATCTTTTTCTTTATTAAGTTTGTAATCTTTGTGCAAGCTATACAGAATGGCAGATTGGAGTTCATAATTCACTTTCCTGGCCTGACTACAGATAAGTCTTTGGGGACAGGCTTCTGTTTCCAAGTGGACTCTACTAACCACCCACAGGAGTGTGACCACATCCCTATTAGGTAAAATGTTAATAATATAATAACAGAGAAAATAGGAAATAAGAATTTACTCACAGTTGTAGGCATATCACTTCCTCACAGACACATGATATGTTATTACTGGCCTGATTCTTTGTTTAGATAATTATTAACTTCAGTTTAGATTACTCAGCACATTAGAATAGGGAATTGTACAGGGGTAGGGATGGGGAACCACTAGTAACACGTATGGTTAAAAAGCAGTGAGTTAAACCTGTATCAAGACCAAGAAAATATTGTAGAAAATTCAGAGAAGGGATAACCCTTATATAATTTTCACAATTATATAAGGTATCCATGGGTTGTTCTTCTGAGGTAGAGTTCTTCGGATTTAAAAGTAACTATTTTTGTTGATAAATCCGTCCCCTATCCTCCTGAGAAGACAGTTTGAGTTTTATGCAGTTTCTAACTGTTGTTGACCATGGAAAAACATAGAAATGTATGCAAATTGGTTGCTTTTCCATTTTAATGTACCCATTCTAGTCATTAAGTGCTGATGGAAGAAGATGAGCATGCAATTTAGGGAGAAACTTACATCTAACTGCCAGCTTAAACAGTAGAAAAGACTGCGGCAGTAAAAATATTTAGATTTGTTTCTTAATTTTCTAGTGTGCAGTAGGCCTAGGCTTCAAGGGTAATCAGGTGAACTTGGACAGGCAGAGGCAGAGTAAGCGTCAGTGCCACGTCAGGGGAAGGGATTATACAACTGTCCCTTCCAGCACTCAGAGCCCCCAGGCTGTCCCTCTTCTGGAGATCTACCTCTTTTTCTACTCTTTTTTGGCTTGTGTGCTTGACATTCCTTGTTTACATGGTTCCCAAAATGATTCTACCTCTTAGGTTTCTAGATTTGCCTTCCTTTATTTCTGAATTCCTGTGTCTCCTGCTCCCTATTCGTCCACCCTAGTGTTGTGACTATTAATTAAAGACCTCAGCTTGATGAGATACTCAAAGGACTTGAAATTCCTTCTAGATAATGAGATGCCACCACAAGACTGCCACAGAAAATTTGCAAATGATCTTGGCAAATGAGAGCATGTTCCGGGAGAACTGGCTTTGAGCCCAATTGTAAGTTGATTATGGCTGCCATTGGTGTTGACACGTGTTCCCTTTCAGCCTCTTCTGAGCTTAGATTTCCTCACTGTGGTTCCCCACCCAGCTCTGGACCTTTTCCAATTCTTCTTTCTTTATCAAAACTTATCTGCCATGTTTGCCATTGTTCAGGATCCTATTAAATGATTTAAAGTCTAGACCTTATCTATTCTCAAGGCTAAGCATAGGCTTTACTACTTCAATGGAACTTTTTCTGACCACCACAGCCCTAAGTGACTGTATTGTTGTAAAGTTCTTAGCATATGCAAATTATTTGATTCATTATCTCATTCCACAAATATATGTCAAGTCTTTGCTGTGTGCTGTGTGCCAGGCAGTTTGAGCCACTGGAAACACACAAGTGGATAAAATTGATAAATTTGCAAGCTAGTGGGGACGGCTAATAAAATAGAAATGAGATAAATTCATATAATGATAGATGCTGTAAGAAATCAAAATGAGGATGTGATTGAGTGACAGAGTAGCTACCTTAGAATGGGACTTTTCAGAAAAGGTGACATTTGAGCTGAGAGCTGAAAGGCAAAAAAGAGCCAGGTATATTAATATTATGGGGCAGAGGAAACAAAATCAAAATTCTTGAGACTGGAATGAGCTTGTTGTGTCCAAGGATAGGAGAGAATTCCAGTGTGGTTGGAGCTCAGCAATGGGAGGACATAGTGATATTAGTTGAGGTTAAAGGGCTGGGCAGGGACCAGATTATGTAGAACCTTGTATGCCAGGATAAGAACTTTGGAGTTTTTTTTTTTTTTAATTTTTATTGTGCTTTAAGTGAAAGTTTACAAATCAAGTCGGACTCTCATACAAAAATGTATAAGTACCTTGCTATATACTCCTAATTGCTCTCCCCCTAATGAGACAGCACATTCCTTCCCTCCTCTATTTCTTTTTGTGTCCATTCAGCCAGCTTCTGACCCTCTCTACCCTCTCATCTCCCCTTCAGATGCCAACATAATCTCATGTGTCCTTGAACCAAGAAGCTCATTCTTCACCGGTATCATTTTCTACTGCATAGTCTAGTCCAATCCCTGTCTGAAGAGTTAGCTTTGGGAATGGTTCCTGTCATGGGCTAACAGAAGGTCTGGGGACCATGACCTCCCGGGTCATTCTAGTCTCAGTCAGACCATTAAGTCTGGTCTTTTTATGAGAATTTGGGGTCTGCATCCCACTGCTCTCCTGCTACCTCAGGTTTTCTTTGTTGTATTCCTGGTCTGGGCAGTCATTTGTTATAGCCGGGCACCATCTAGTTCTTCTGTCCTCAGGCAGATGTAGTCTCTGGTTTATGTGGCCCTTTCTGTCTCTTGGGCTCGTAACTACCCTGTGTCCTTGGTGTTCTTCATTCTCCTTTTCTCCAGGTGGTTTGAGACCCATTGATGCATCTTAGATGGCCACTTGCTAGTGTTTAAGACCCCAGACGCCATTCTCCAAAGTGGGATGCAGAATGTTTTCTTAATAGATTTTATTATGCCAATTGACCAAGATGTCCCCTGAAACCACGGTCCCCAAACCCCCGCCCCTGCTACGCTGGTCTTCAAAGCATTCAGTTTCTTCAGGAAACTTCTTTGCTTTTGGTTTAGTCCAGTTGTGCTGACCTATCCTGTATGGTGTGTTGTCTTTCCCTTCACCTAAAATAGTTCTTATCTCCTATCTAACTAGTGAAAAGTCATCTCCCTTCCTCCTTCCCTCCACCCTTTTGTAACCATCAAAGAATATTCTCTTCTCTCCTTAAACTATTTCTCGAGTTCTTATAATGGTAGTCTTATACAATATTTGTCCTTTTGCAGCTGACTAATTTCACTCAGCATAATACCTTCCAGATTCCTCGATGTTATGAAATGTTTCATGGATTCACCTTTGTTCTTTATCTATGGTTAGTATTCCATTGTGTGAATATACCATAATTTATTTATCCATTCATCTGTTGATGGGCACCTTGGTTGCTTCCAACTTTTTGCTATTGTAAACAGTGCTGCAATGAACATGCGTGTGTATATATCTGTTCGTGTAAAGGCTCTTATTTCTCTAAGATATGTTTCAAGGAGTGGGATTGCTGGATTGTATGGTAGTTCTATTTCTAGTTTGTTAAGGTAGAGTTTTTAGAACAGAGAATCAATTGAACTATTTTTTTTATCTTGAGAAAACCATTCTGTTTGTTTTATGAAAACTGTAGAGAGACAAAAGTGGAAGTTAGGAATACCAGTTAGGAGGCTATTATAATACGTAGTCCAGGCAAACGATGATGGTGATTTGAACTAGGGTGTTAGTGATGGAGAAAGGGGATACATACTAAAATATATTTCAGAGTACAGGTGAGATGATTTGATGACAGATTAGATGTGGAGAATGAGAGGAAGAGGAATCAAGGATGACTCCTAGGTGTAGAGCTTAAGCACTTGGGTGGACGGGGGGTGAGGATAATCAAGGGTTCTATTTGGCCACTGTGGTGGCCATCTGCCATTCTTTTTAGCTCTCATTCTTTCAGCACTGCTGAACATCTTTTCTACGCTTGAGGATTTCCATATTTTATGAGGCCACATTCCCTTAAGACAGAAGCCAGAAACTTGTTTCCCACCCCTCCAGTGGCCCTTGCAGCTGGAATGTAGGCTTGTGACCTTGGCTCACTCAGACACGCTTGTGAAACTCCAAATTGGAATCCATTTTGCCTTGGAGTCAGCAGCTGCATCCAATTCCTAGAGGCAGCAGTGGCAGAGATCCAAGTGTAGCATCTGAAACCAGAGTCAATGGTGAGGGCTCTGGTGTTTGTGCCCAACAATGGTGACAGTGGCATCAACCTTGGACAGTTCCACAGTGTGATCTGAGCATTATTCTTGGCTGTGTAGCCCTCAGGTTTGGTTCCCTTGTCCTCCTAGGAATTTTGTCCCTACCTGATACTCTAAAACTTCTTTTCTGCCTAAATTAGCAGGGTAAGATTTTGCTCATTGTCAATAAGAACCTGAGTAGTGCTGCGGTGATGAGTTTGGGAAACTTATTATTGCTACACCTGCAAAAGGAGATATCTTGGTGGCAATTGGAAATGTGAGCCTGGGGTTTAGTGGAGAGGTCGTAATTGGAGTTATATATAGGAAACGTTGGTGTAGAGATGGTATTTAAGGTCATAGACTGAGTGACAACACCAAGGGAGAGATTGTAGAGAAGAGGGCCCATTCCTGTGGCACTACCATACAACAAGTTTAATGGAAGAGTTGGAGCCGATGAAAGAGAGTGAGAGGGAGCTACTTGTAAGATAGAAAGATAGTCAAATGGGAGAGTTATCATGAAAACTAAGAAAGACTGTTTTAGGAAGGAAGGAAAGATGAAATGTGCCGATTACAACCAGGGAGTGCTGTCTGGTAGGGCTGATGATTATTATTATTTTTTAATGTATAGCACTAATCGTTTCTTAGGCAATAAGGTAGAATGTGGATTTAGTCAAGCCTAGGTGTGAGTCACAGTTCTGTAATTTGCAAACAGCATAACTTTGTGTAAGTTCCTCAGCCCCTCTAAGCCTGAGTGTTCATGTCTGAAAATGAGAATAATAGGTGATAAACAGGCAGACAGACAGACAGACAGACAGATACATAGATAGCTGCCGTCAAGTTGATTCCCACTCATGGAGACCCTAAGTACAACAGAACGAAGTGTTGCCTGGTCCTGTGTCATCCTCCTGATTTTTGGCATGCACGAGTCCATCACTGTGGCTATTGTGCCAATCCATCTCACCGAGGGTCTCCCTTGCCCTCACTGGCCATCTACTTCACCAAACATGATGTCTTCCTTTAGCGAGTGATTCCTCCTGATGATGATTTCAAAGCAAGTGAGCCAGAAATTGTTCTTCTGTAATCCATATGGTTTTCATTGGTACATTTTTGGAAGTACAGGCATACCTTGATGATTGCCCTTCACTTTATTGTGCTTTACAGATATCGTTTTTTTTACAAATTCAACATTTGTGGCAACCCTGCATGGAGCAAGTCTATCAGAGCCATTTTTCCAACAGCATGTGCTCACTTCATGTCTGTGTGTCACATTTTGCTAATTCTCTCAATGTTTCAAACTTTTGCATTATTTTTATATCTGTTATGGTGATCTGTGATCAGTGATGTTTGATGTTACTATTTTAATTGTTTTGGGGCATCAGGAACCGCACCCGTGTAAGACAGTGAAAATAATCGATAAATGTTTTGTGTGTTCTGACGGCTCCACCAACTTGCTATCTCCCTGTTTCTTTCCCTCTCCTCCAGCCTCCCTATTCCCTGAGACATGACAACATTGAAATTAGGCCAATTAATAACCCTACAATGGTCTCGAAATGTTCAAATGAAAGGAACAGTTGCATGTCTCACTTTAAATCAAAAGCTAGAAATGATTATGCTTAGTGAGGAAGGCATGTTGGAAGCCAAGACAGGCCAAAAGCTAGGCTTCTTGCACCAAACAGTTATCCAAGTTGTGAATGCAAAGGAAAAGTTCTTGAAGGAAATTAAAAGTGCTACTCCAGTGACCACGTGAATGATAAGAAAGTGAAACAACCT
The DNA here is from genome assembly GCF_024166365.1 of Elephas maximus indicus. Lineage (NCBI taxonomy): Eukaryota > Metazoa > Chordata > Mammalia > Proboscidea > Elephantidae > Elephas > Elephas maximus. The sequence goes on from NC_064840.1 coordinate 48,957,921, forward strand.
GATTGCTGGTATGGATAATGTTTTAGTGGTCTGGGTAGAAGGTCAAACCAGGCACAATATTCCCTTAAACCAAAGCCTGATCCAGAGCAAGGCCTTAACTCTCTTCAATTCTGTGAAGGCTGAGAGAGGTGAGGAAACTGCGGAAGAGAAGTTTGAAGCTTGCAGAGGTTGGTTCGCAAGGTTTAAGGCAAGAAGCCACCTCCTTAACATAAAAGTGCAAGGTGAAGCAGCAAGAGCTGATGTAGAAGCTGCAGTAAGTTATCCAGGAGATCTGGACAGTGACAAAGGGGGCTGCACTAAACACCAGATTTTTCAGTGTAGACGGAACAGTCTTATTTTGGAAGAAAATGGCATGTAGGGCTTTGGTAACAAGAGAGGGGAAGTCAATGCCTGGCTTCAAAGCCTCAAAGAACAGGCTAACCCTCTAATTAGGGGCTAATGCAGCTGGTGACTTTCAGTTGAAGCCAATGCTCACTTACCATTCCAAAAATCCTAGGGCCCTTAAGAATTATGCTAAGTCTACTCTGCCTGTGCTCTATAAATGGAGCAACAAAGTCTGGATGACAACATACATGGTTTATTGAATATTTTAAACCTACTTCTCAGAAAAAAAGATTTCTTTCATAATATTTCTGCTCATTGACAATGCACCTGGTCACCAAAGAGCTCCGATGAAGGCGCATAAGGAGATTAATGCTGTTTTCATGCCTGCCAACACATCCATTCTGTGGCCCATGGATCAAGGACTAATTTTGACTTTTTATTATTATTATAATAATATCATAATAAGTCTTATTATTTAAGAAATACGTTTCATAAGGCTATAGCTGCCATAGATAGTGATTCCTCTGGTGGATCTGGGCAAAGTAAATTGAAAACCTTTTGGAAAGGATTCACCATTCTAGATGCCATTAAGTACATTTGTGATTCATGGAAGGAGGTCAAAATATCAACATTAATTTGGAAGATTAGGAAGAAGTTGATCCCAACCCTCATGGATGACTTTGAGGGACTCAAGGTTTTACTGGAAGAAGTAACTGCAGATGTTGTGCAAATAGTAAGAGAACCAGTATTAGAAGTGGAGCCTGAAGATGTGCCTGAATTGCTGCAATCTCATGATAAAATTTAACAGATGAAGAGTTGCTTCTTACAAATGAACAAAGGAAGTGATTTCTGAGATGGAAATTACTCCTGGTGAAGATGCTGTGAACATTGTCGAAATGACAACAAAGAATTTAGAATATTACATAAACTTAGTTGATAAAGCAGTGGCAGGGTTTGAGAAGATTGACTCCAATTTTGAAAGAAGTTCTACTGTGGGTAAAATGTTATCAAACAGCATCACATGCTACAGAGAAGTTTTTTGTGAAAGAAAGAGTCAATCAATGTGGCAAACTTCATTGTTGTCTTATTTTAAGAAATCGCCACAGCCACCCCAAACTTCAGCAACCACTACCGCGATTAGTCAGCAGCCATCAACATTGAGGAAAGACACTCCACTAGCAAAAGGATTATGATACGCTAAAGGCTCAGATGACGGTTGGCATTTTTTAGCAATAAAGCATTTTTTAATTAAAGCATGCACATTGCTTTTTTTTAGACATAATGCTATCACACAGTTAATAGACAACAGTATACTGTAAACATAAATTTTATACGTACTGGGAAACCAAAAAAATTGTGTGACTAGCTTCATTGTGATAGTCACTTCATTGCAGTGGTCTGGAACTGGCACAATATCTCCAAGGTATGCCTCTGTTTCACCAGGTCTTTCTTCCTAGTCTGTCTTAATCTGGAAGCTCTACTGAAACCTACTCACCGTGGGTGACCCTGCTGGCATTTGAAATACCAGTGGCATAACTTTCAGCATTAGTGCAACATGCAAGCCACCACAGTGTGATAAAGAGACAGACAGGTGGTGGGAGGATAATAATACCTACCTCAAAAATTGGTGGTGAGATTAAAATGAGGTTAAATGAGACAATGCATGTAAAACATTTACCATATCCCTGCACATACTAAGAACTCAACAAATGGCAGTTTGACTTTGTAAGCTATTCAAAAGCAAAGACTGAGAGAACATGGTCCCTAGTTTTCCAGAAAGGCTGTGAACAAATTGAACAACAACCTGAACACCACACCCTGCTCACCCCCCAATTCCAAGGGGAGGGGCAGGACAACAAACAAAGGAAAATAAAACAAAAGCAAAAGAAAAAATTATCCCCCCCACATTACTCCAATGTTTTCATCTGTTTAGTCTGTTAGGTGATCTTTTGAACTGCACGTTAGATTTTTTTACTTTTTTTAAATTTTAATTAGGATTACATTAGACCTAGTAGAAAAATTATATCATCTGCAGAGTAATATTTTATCTCTTCCTCTGAAAATACTACAGTTCTCATTTCTATTGTTTGGGTTAGTGCACTTTGGAATTGTAAGTGACTTCATGCTTCTGAGGGAACATCAAAGACCTTAGGATAAAAATACCATTTAGATAGATTAGATTCCTGTTTATTTTTTTCTTTCAATTAATAGTTTTGCTCTTTAATGTTGTACTGCATTGAAGTAGTCTTTCCTAAGTATTTTTAACCCCATAATATTAATAAAAGCTGGAAATTTAGACTCATTCCCGGGGAATCCACCGTCACAACTATATTTAGTATTTCCTTAAGTTCTAGCCAGTGCAGTAACCCAAACAATAGAAATGAGAACTGTAGTATTTTCAGAGGAAGAGATAAAATATTACTCTGCAGATGATATAATTTTTCTGCTAGATCTAATGTAATCCTAATTAAAATAAAAAAAAAAGTAAAAAAAATCCAACGTGCAGTTCTAAAGATCATCTAACAGACTAAATCGATTAAAACATTGGAATAATGGGCGGGGGGGATATACCTCATTAGATAATAAAACATATTGTAAAACCACAATACATTAAAATAACGTGATTCTGGTGCAAGAATACACAGACATAAACAAAATAAGGTCAAGAAATAGGCCTTAATAATATGGTATTAAGTAAACCATAAAGGTAGGATGATAAATCAGTGGAGAAAAAAAAAGTTTCATCCATTCTGATTAATATTTTTGAGCAACTTCCTTGTGCAAGACACTGTGGTAGGTTTAGGAGATATAACTATACATGCGATAAATCCTACAATCTCAAGGGGCTTAAAGTGTTTAGGGAAGTCAGGCAAGTAAGGATAAACTTAGAAAAAAATAAGTTATTAGTGCTGTTATGACATCATCACAGGGAACATACAGGAAGCACTGTACACCTTGAGTTTTTCTTTGTGGAGGTGATGTCTAAGCTGGGCCTTGAATGGGAAGCAGGGGTGCACTAGGTAGAGGGATTGTGAAAGGTGTTCTGAATTGATCAAGCAGCTGGTGTAAAGGTCTAGGATGCTGGAAAGGCATAGCACAATGGGGAGCCAGAAGTAATTCAATCTGGCCTACCTTGATGGTGGGGAAAGTGTGGAATGGCAAAGTTGGGGACTTAGAAAGACCCACAATTAGGAAGGGTTTTTTTGTTTGTTTGTTTTTCCTTTGGCCTGCTAAGTAATTATTAAATATGTGCATCAAGAGGATCTGAAAACCTACTGGATGTAGTGAGAGGCGTTGGGGAATGCAAGGATGCCTTATAGGATTCAGACTCGGGTCACTAGGAGAATGGCGATGTCATTCCCTGAGATGGGTAGGAGTATCTTTGGAGAGGTGGAAGGAGGTGATGTGGTATTTGTGTATGTTATTACTCAATAAAAATTGCTGGTCAATTACTTGAGAGAATTTATTGAAGGCTTATGTTACAACAAATACAAAAAAGGATTCCCGGTAGATTAGAAAATAAAATAACTAGAAAAGAAAATTCAGAACATCAAATGTTAGTAATTATTATTTCTGGGAGATAATATATGAAGTGACCTTTGCATTTTCCCTTATGAATTTGTCAGTTTTTTTAGAGAGCATATAGTACTTTTATCTTTAAAAAAAAAAAAGGTAAATAATGAGAAACGTTTTGCCATTTTCTATTAATAACAACATGCTTAACTGGTATTTGGCTGACATGACTTTCAAATTGCTCTTAAATTGTCTGCAAATATAAAAGAGGCTCAGTTTAATACTGTGAGCTAAATGTCTGGATTCTCAGAAGACAGTCATTCACATGTTTTACAGATACATATTGAGTACCTGTTGTGTGCCAGGCACTCTCTAAATACTGGTGATGCAGCAGAGCAAACTTCAAAATTTGCTGCTCTTTGGTGTTCACAAACTAGATCTGAGGCACCTTCTCATAGCAGAATGTAAAAATGGGCTGAATTGGTAGGCTGAGATAATATGCAAGCTTAAATCTCAGAGCTGGCAGGCGACTCAGAGTGTATTTTGTTTTACAGATGAGAAAACAAAGACAGAGGTGGAGGGTGTTCTCCATACAATTTGTTGGCATAAGAGTGGGACTAGAATTCAGGCCTCCTGTTTCCCGATTTAACATTATTTCAATATAAATGTTTCTGCCTCATCTGGTCTTAGCATCTACTAAGAGAGCAAAAAAGTATTTGTAGAGTGATGTTTGTGTGTCACAGAGGGATCCATATGGTCCTTTGTTGCACGAAAAGGTCATAAAAGGCGGCACCCTTACTGGTGGAAGATGCTTTTCACTTTCATTCATTCACATAACAAATACTTATCAGACTTCTACTGTGTACCACACCCTGTATTCAGAATATAGCAGAATGTAAGGCAGAGTTTTCCTGCCCTTTAAGAGTACACATTTTGTGGGAAGAGAGATAATTAAAAAACAACTATGCAATTTTTTTTTTTTTAGCTGTTACAGTTGCGATGGCTGATGGTTATAGTGATACAACACTGTTTCACAGGGAGCCTTGACTATGAAAATGACATTTAAGGAAAGACCTGAAGGATGAGTAGGTGTTAGCTGTACCGAGTAGGGAAGAGGGTAGACCATTTCAGAAAGAGAAAACAGCACATACAAGGGGCCTGAGATGGGAAGGAGCTGTGTATATTTCTAGTGCCTGAAAGAAGTCCCATGTAGTTGGAGTACCTTGACTGGTAGAATAAAACAGGGGCTAAATCATGTAGGATCTTGTGACTCAATTGAAAGATTTTGATCTTTATCTTAAGAATTGTAGGAAGCCAAGCTAAGGGATGATATAGATTTGTTTTTGAAAATGTCATACCCTTTAGCTGAGTGTAAAGAATGGTTTAAAGGGGACTAAAAAAACCAAACAAAAAACAAACAAAAAAACAAACCTGTTGCCATCGAGTCGTTACCGACTCATAGCGACCCTATAGGACAGAGTAGGACTGCCCGAATGGGGTGTTTATTTTAATAGTTGAGAAGAGAGAGGACTAGGACTATGGTAAGGGCAAAGGGTGAGGAGGAAGGTGGCGTTAAGGATCTGTGCTAGATTCTGGGTATGCAGCTGCATGGATCATTTCTGAAGATCAGGGATACTGGGGAAGGAACAGGTTTTGGGGGGAGGAGTCTAGTTTTTGAGGTTGAAGTGCCCATGAGATATTGCGGGAGACAAGGAAATGTGCCACCAGATCCTTCTTCAGAGAAGGACTTCTTATCTAGCTGTGGGGAATGCAGTCATCAGATAGCACCAGTTGTCAGCAACATGACATTCTGCCTCAGCTGCAGAGAGCTGCTTCACCAGAGGGTGCTCTTCCTGGGGTCGACTGCATCAAATGAATGAGTGAGATGGGACACTCTGACAGATAATACTTGCTCCTTGCTGAGGTGACCAAGGTGAACTTGAATGCAGCTCAACTTCTTCCTTGGTAAGTCCTCCCTTCTCCTCCTTCCCTTCACATGTGTTGATCTTCAGTAAGCATCTTACACCCCAAACTCCATCTCAGTGTCTGCTTTTGTAGATCCCAACCTGCAACAGATATGCAAATGGAGATATCAAGTCAGATCTGTATGTGCACACCTATAAGTAGTCAATATGTTTTATATGGATGGTGTGTGAAGACACATGTAAAAGGATGATTTCGTGTAGAGAAAAGAATGGAAAAGAGAAGCATCCCAGGACTGAGTCTGGACAAACTCCAACTTTTAAATGTGAGGTAGGGAAAGATTAACAAGAAGACTATTCATAAAGGTAGGAGGATACCCAAGAGAAGCCTGTACAATAAAAGACAAGAGAACAAAGTGGTTAACTCCATAGGATGCTGCTGAGAGCTGAGATGAGCTGTCATGTGGACTATACCTGTTAGAGATTATTCGTCGCTTTAGCTCAGTAGTTTGACAGGCTATTGGGGGATGAAAAGCAAGACTTCAGTGGGTTTTGGAGTGAAAAATGAGGAAATAGATACACTGAGTGTAGTCTTTTATGAAGCATGGGTGAGAAAAGGAGAGGAGATAGGGCTGTAATTGAATGGTGACACAAGGTTAGAGTTTTTTAAAAATAGAATTGGACATACTTGAGTGATGAAGGGGAACCGAGCAGTGATGGTAACTTAGAAGATTCATAAGAGAGAGGAGTTAGTTGATAAACTATGATTCTTGAGGAAATGGGCTACCGAACATTCAGAATTTGATCTTAAGAAAAAAGAGGGTCGTTGGCTTTATTTTAATAGGAGCTGAGGAGAGAGAAACAGATGTAGATAGGTTGTAGGTTTGAAAGCAGGAGATGGGAAGTTGAGAGCTTCTCTTCGGTGGCTTCAAATTTCCCTGCGAGGTCGAGGTGAGGTTGTTTGCTTAGAGTGAAAGGGCTTGCTGAGGTTGATGGTTTAGTTGAAGAGAATGGACAAGGTTTAATATAGTCACTGAGGAGGGTGGGAAAATGAGTTGACTGAAGATATAGTAGGATTGTCGAGCAGTTTTGAGAGGTCAGTTAAAATTGGTGCTTATAATGGAACCCACTGTCCTCCTAAAGGAATACCGGAAGCTGAGGTGAAAGTGCCTTGTCACAGGAGTCAATGTTCTAAACATACGGAACTGTAAGTTCAACTTTCATCCTATGATTTCCCACGTTTCCTGGTCTTTAGATATTTCTTTGATAAATTCTAGATAATGTGCTTAGTTTCAGAGAAAGTTATATTCAGTATATGAGAAATGCTGACATTACATTTTCTCATTTAATCCTGTAACATCGCTGTAAGATAGATAATATTATTCCCACTTGAGAAACTTGGATTTTCACAAAGTTACAGGAATGACTCAAGGTCACACTGTAGGTAAGTGTCAAAATAGGCACATGGGCACAGGTTTTCTCCATCCAAAGTTAATGACCTGTCACTGGCCCACATTACTAGACCCCAGATATAGACTATACCTGGGCTCATTTTTACTGTTGAGTTTAATTAATCAGAAATAAAAAACATGTTTCTTTTTTTGCTTTGTTTTGTTTCAACTACTTACCATCTTCCCCAGAGTTTGAGTTTATATTCTATTATAATGAATTCTTTTTTCTTGGCATCCTGAGCAACAGCAGCCTTGGAATAATGAAGGAAGTAATTGACTTAAAACAGTTAGTGAACGATAAGCCCTCTTTCCGGAAGTTGTTCTTGTCTGTACTTTGCCTGAATTATGGCTATGGTAATGTGGTAACTGGCACAAGTTCAACAGTCACAATATCTCTTCAATTACAGCTGCCTGTGAATTACTTGAAGTTTCAAATGCTTGATGCAGCAAGATAAGGCTATGGGGGAGAGAGATTAGTTATGCTTGTCTTTGCAGGGAAGCGAAATTTCCCTGTGCCATTGAAGTTTTCAGAATGGTTGAGATTACTCTAAAGGCAACAAAGAAAGAAAAATATGATGAGTTGAAATGAAAATTTGGAACCAATTGTATATTTCAAATAGAATTTTTCAAATAATTGAAATGAAGTCAATGGTTTTCAAAGACAATAAAGTAGTCTTAATAGAGTAATTGGAGTCCCTGGGTGGTGCAAATGGTTAAGTGCTCAGCCACAAACCAAAAGGTTAATGGTTCGAGTACACCCAGAGATGCCCCGGTGATCTACTTCTGAACCATCACAGCCATTGAAAACTCTAGGGAGCACAGTTCTACTCTGAAACACATGGGGTTGTCATGAATTGAAATCTACACAACAGCAAAAGGAAAAAAATAGAATAATTAGTTAATTTACTTATTCAACAAACACTTACTGAACATCTATTATATACTGGTTACTATGCTTGAAATGAATTGGAAGTGAAGAGAGAAATAGGAGATCATTCCCATAATCAAGGGCAGGATTTTCTAGTGGGTAAAATAGACCCATACACAGATAACTACAATTTTAGTTCAAAGATAAGACGCAGAAGCCAACAGATGGACCTCCTCCATCACATCCTTCTGCTTGCTATCTGGAAGGGTATGTATGAAATGAAAACACTAAAAATTGGTTTTCTCTGGGGATGTGATTGAGAAAGACCTTCACTTTTACTTTATTTCACAGAAATCTTTATTTAAATAATGATATGTTTCAATTCCATGAAGAAATAGAGAAACTAATAAAATAGATTTCCATGTTGCTACCACAGAATATAAGCAGATACGTGTTTTGTCATACACCCTTCAGATTTCTCTCCTTTCAAAGAAGTAAAATACTGAAATACATCTGAAGCCTGCCTTCTGTCTGCCTTAGGCATTCCTCCTTTTTTTCTGCTTCAGATACAGGTATTATTCTAAAGTTTGGGTAGATCATTCCTTTTTTTTTTTTTTTTTTTTTAATACTTTTCCTATTGTCAATGCCCTCCTTCCAAAGAGCACCAAAACACACTTGTAGTTGAGTGCATACCGTAGAGAACTATGAGTTGTCTCAGTAAGATGATGCTAGAGAGGACTTATTGTAGGGTTTAGGACTATGTTAGGTGATTCTGGGGAGGGCTTAATAAAGTGAGGCTTTGCTCTGGATTGGATGCTGTACGGATGTGGGGGTAATGCCATGATTAGCTATCTTGATAAATCTCATCAAGCAGGAAGGGAGTCTTAAGCACTGCTGAAGTTGTAATTGGTTAAGAAGCAGCAGTCATCTATATTAGCCAGAATAGGGGGATGTTTGGTCATTTTTGTGGTTTTGGCAATGCTCATGTTTTTGTCAGTATTTAGATATAAAGTATTCTCATTTTTGTCTTGATCCATCATGGTCAAAGAATGGCTTTGTCTGATATTGATGTTCTGTGAGATTTTTACATTCAATAGGAGGACACTAAGGCCTAGCAGTGAATGCCAGGATCAGCTCCTGATGTCAGAGGCTGTTTTCTCTTTCTTACTACATTTGCATGTATTCATAATAATATACACTATTATTTTATGGTTTCAAATATTTATATGAATGACAATATAGTGCATATATCATTCTGCAACATTTTATTGTGAGATTAATTCAGGTTGATATTAGCAGATCTAGTTCATGCCTTATATGTGTTGTTTTGTATTCAACAAGTGATGGTTCATTTGCTTCTATGTTTTCTTGTTATAAGTGGTACTAATGCACCAACACACAGATCTAAGTTTCTAAAGATAATTCTCAAATAAGAGTAACAAGGGCTCTTTGGACAAACGGTTGACTCCAGTACTGGAGAAGCAAAAAAAAAAAAAGCAAGATAAGCCTGGTGTCAGAAAGTAATGAAGTGCTAAAAAATGGTGGGGAGCATGTCAAAAGAAGGACATAGGAGCCAGCTTGAAGTGGCTCTCTCTGGTCAAATTTTGGGCAATTTGAGCAACAAAATAAATAACGATGATGGTGGATTATAATCCATACCATAAAGTAAATATCCATGAGTTCATAGTGCTATAAAAAATAATTAAAAATACAAATAAGTGGGGAAAAGGGATCGCTTCTTCTTACAGCAGAATTCCAGTGAATAAATATAGAATGCACAATAGAATTATAAATCATTATTTGGAAAACACCACAGTAATAGTTGTTGAAAGCAAAAATCATCAATGAATGCTAAAATTAATGGAAAAAAGTATGATGAGAAACAGGATATTTGTGTAATCTCAAAGCATTTCTCTACAAGATACTAATTAATTATAGAGGCAAAAAACAGTAACCTTATAGTAGAGAGACCTGGTAGACACTACTTTTACCAAGTGATCAAAGTCAACATTACCAGTATAAAACGTATCAACACTTTGTGCCTTTGATATGATTCACTGAGAAGGGTGCAACGTTATTTCCCCAAAAGGCATAACCTCAGTCTTATGAGAAAAATCAGATAGATCCAAGTCGAAGGACATTACATAAAATGACTTTAAAAGTTTCAAGGTCATGAAAAACAAGTAAAAACTGAGAAACTGTTTCAGATTGGAGGAACCTATGGTGACTAAATGCAAATGAGGGATCCTAAATTGGATCATGATTCAGAAAAGGTCATTAGTCGGAATACCTGGCAAAATTCAAATTAGGTCTATAGGTTATGTAATAGTATTGCATCGATGTTAACAGATAATTTTGCTATGATTATGTAAGGTGTTAACATTAGGGGAAGCTGTTGTTAGCTGCTCTTGAGCTGGCCCCCAGCTCATGTGACCTGCACGCACAACAGAAAAAAATACTCCCAGTCCTGTGCTGCCCCCATCATGGGTTATGGATCTAACAGTTGTGATGCACAGGGTTTTCATTGGCTAATTTTTGGAAGTAGTTCATCAGGCCTTTCTTTTTAATCCATTTTAGTCTGGAAATTCAGATGAAGCCTGTTCACCATCATAGCAACAAGCAAGCCTCCACTGACAGATGGGTGGTGGCTGTGCTTGAGGTGCATTGCCCAGGAATCCAACTTGGGCCACCGAACCTCCAGTGCCTTAGGGGAAACTGAGTGAATGGTATATGAGAACTCTGTGTACTTGTCTTAAGCTGGGTTCTCTAGAAAAGAAAAACCAGTAAAGCATATATATATATATATAGAGAGAGAGAGAGAGAGAGAGAGAAAGATTTATATCAAGGAAATGGCTCACGTGGTTGTAGAGGCTGGAATGTCCAAAGTCCATGGGTCGGATAGAGGCTTCTCCTGATTCATGTAGCCGCAGGGGCTGGCAAATCCAGCATCGGCAGGTCAGAGAGCAGAGCCGTTGCTCACAGGCTTCGATGGTCAGTAAATCCTAAGATTGGCAGGCACGAGTGCAGGTAAGCTGCTAGTTCAAGTTCCAATAACTGAAGGTCAGACGAACAGGAAACAGCTGCAGCATCCTGCATGAACAAAAAAGTCCCCAAGCCTTGCCAGAATGTCCTCTTATATTCAATGCAGGCCACATGCCCAAGGAAACTCCCTCTCAACTGACTGGCTTCTCACAGCAGATCCCATCGTGGGGGTGATCACATATCGAATCTCAACACGTAAGTGATCACAACGTTATACAACTTCCAAAACATTGACATTGCAAATGATATAAAATCATAGCTCACTTTATGGAGCATTTCTGTGATTAGTAATGAGATTAAGCACCTTTTCATATATGTATTAGCTGTTTAGATTTTCTCCTCTGTGAATAGTGTGTTAAAATTCTTTCACCGTTTTGTTTTACTAGTTTATCTTTTTTGTTTCCGTTATTAACTTTTAGGGATATTTTCTTTAATATAATCTGGATACTAAACTTTTGTCACTTACATGGGTTGCAAATATCTTCACCTAGTTTGTGACTTGCCTTTTCACTTTGTTTATGCTGTCTGCAATTGTTCCACACATTTTAGTTCTCATGTGGCCATGCTTATCACACATTTCCTTTATGGTTGTATTTCTGTGATGTATCTGAGAAATAATTCCTTATCTAAGAAGATAAAGATATTTTCCTTCAGAACTTTAAAAATGTTTTTGCTACATTTAGGTCTCTAGTGAATCTGTAATTTATTTTTAGGTATAGGATGAGAAAGGAATCTAATTATATCTTTGTCCACATGGATAACCTCTTGTCCCAACACCATGTAATGCCACCACTATACAATATTTAGTCTCTAGCCTCTTTACTCTGTTTTATTGATATGTTCGTCTGTTAATTACAACTACTTTATATTAAGACCTGTTAACTGGTTAGTCAAATTCTGTTACCATTGTTCAATATTGTTTTGGCTCTTTTTGACCAATTACTTTTTCATATGAATTTAAGTGTCTTGTTAAATTTTATTAAAAATCTTACCTGGATTTTTTTATTGGGATTGATTAAGTTTATAAATTTCAATCATCACAGTATCAAGTCTTTTCATCCATAATTTTGGAATGTCTCTCCATTCATTTAGGTCTGATGAAGAGCAAAGACCACAGCCTTCAATACAGATTACACCTCAACATAAAGAAAACAAAAATCCTCACAAGTGGACCAATAAGCAGCATCATGATAAATGGAGAAAACAGAAGTTGTCAAGGATTTCATTTTACTTGGATCCACAATCAACACCCATGGAAGTAGTAGTCAATAAATCAAATTACCAGTAGCATTAGATAAATCTGCTGCAAAAGATCTCTTTAAAGTATTAAAAAGCAAAGATGTCACTTTAAGGACTAAGGTGTGCCTGACCCAAGCCATGATGTTTTCAATCCCCTCATGTGCATGTGAAAGCTGGACAATAAATAAGGAAGACTGAAGAAGAATTGACGCCTTCGAATTATGGTGAATATTGAATATGCCATGGACTTCCAGAAGAATGAACGAATCTGTCTTGGAAGAAGTACAGCTGCAATGCTGTACTTAGAAGCAAGGATAGCGAGACTTTGTCTCATGTTCTTTGGACATATTATCAGGAGGAACAACTCCCTGGAGAAAGACATCGTGCTTGTTAAAACAGAGGGTCAGTGAAACAGAGAAAGACCCTTAGCGAGAGGAGTTGACACAGCGGCTGCAACAGTGGGCTCAGACATAGCAATGACTGAGAGGATGGTGCAGGATCGGGCCAGTGTTTCTTCCTGTTGCACATAGGTTTGCTATGAGTCGGAGTCAACCTGATGGCACCTAACAACAACAACGCACTTATTAATTCTATGATTTTCTCCATAAATACTTCGTACATATTTTGTGAGGTATATACATACAGTATCAATATTTAGTTGGAAATTTTTGAGCTGCCTCAGGGGGGAACCTACTCCAATGTCTTAAACATATCAGGGTTTAACCTCTTAAATAAAAGAAACTCAGATGTAGTCAGCTGCTGGTGTTTCATTGCCTCAAAATGTCAAGGTTGATGTCTTTGTGATTCTCTATTCTTTTCTTTCATGGTCCTAAAATGGCTTCTGGAACTTCAGCTATAATGTTTGGTTACCATGCACCTGCAAGAAGGAACTGCAGGTCAAAAGTGATTTCTGTGAGCCCTTGCCCTCAAATTTTGCTTGTATCTAATTGGCAACCTCTAGCTGCAAGGGAGGCTTGAAAATGGAATTTTTCAGCTCCACTTATTGCCACCCTGAGTAAAATCAGAGTTCTGTTACTAAGGAAGAAAAGAAAAAACAAATAAACAAACAAAAAACACATAGTGTGCAAGTGGAAGTTGCTGCCCCAGGATCTTTTAGGTTTTGTTGCTATTTTAAATGACTTTTAAAAATTAAAAAATTCGAGTTATTTATTGGCATTCATAGGAACATTGTCATTTTGTAAACTAAAGTATAACTTATATTTAGGAAAATTCACCCTTTTTAGTGTACATTTCTGCAAGTTTTGACAAATGCATGCTGTCATTATCTAGTTTGAGGAACACATCAAACACGGTAGAAACAGAGGGAATATTCTGAGGTGTGGCCAGAGAAGTAGGCAGGATCTTGCTCTTAAGGAGCATCATAGGCCACGGTAAGTCATCTGAATTTTAATCTCAGTGTAGTAGGAAGGCACTGGGACATTTTAAGCAGGCGAGCACTATGATATAATTTATGTTTAAAAATTTGCTCTGGGTTCTCTCTGGAGAATAGATTGCGAGGAATACAAAAGGAAGGAGTCCAATTTTGAGGCCTTTGCATAGTTCAGGCCATTTCATGGCCATTTGGACAAGAGTAGTGGCAATGGAGATGGAATTTAGACAGATTCAGTATATATTTTGGAGGCAGAAACCAAAAAAACAAAACAAAACAAAACAAAAATACCAAAAAACCCAAACCCACTGCCTTCAAGTGATTCTGACTCATAGCCACCCTCCAAACCAAACCAAACCAAACCAAACCAAACCAAACCAAACCAAACCAAACCAAACCAAACCAAACCAAACCAAACCAAACCAAACCAAACCAAACCAAACCAAACCAAACCAAACCAAACCCATTGCCATTGAGTCGATTCCTATGGGACAAAGTAAAACTTTCCCATAGGGTTTCTGAAGAGTGGCTTTACTGGAGCAAATTGCCGTATCTTTCTCCCTTGGTGCAGCTGGTGGGTGCAAAACCCTGACCTTTCGGTTAACAGCCCAGTGCTTTAACTACTGTGCCACCAGGGCTCCTTCTGGAGGTATAGTCACCAGAATTTGCTCTAGAATTTTCATCTTCAGCTATTTCTACTACTTGGATGTGATTCCGTCTGGAATCAGATGTTCAGACTAATCACTGTAATTTGTGAATTTCTTTGCATGCACACACTCTGCTAATTTGGCAAAGCTGTTATTTTTTCTCATTTCCCATCTATGTGCACAAGTGTGATTCACAAGCTGCATGATGTAATTACGTTTCTGAATTAGAAAAAAAGTGAAGAGAATATTCAACACTGTATTATACATTACTTTATTAACATATTTTCCCTTTTAAATAATTCTCAATTGCATGTAGGAAAGTGGGTATTTGTAACAGCTTTCACCAACTTAAGCAAAGTTCTTAATATGTGACAAGGAATGGAATTTATTTTACGGAATGAATAGACTGAAAAGAGTTCTCTAGTCCTGGGTGCCCTGGTCACAAAGATTTTGGCAGAACTGCGATAAGGAAATACACCAAAACAAACCAAACAAACAAACAGACAAACAAACACAAACAAGCAAGCAAGCAAACAAGCAAACAAACAAACAAACATGACTGACTAAGCCAAGAAATAGAGAAATGATCTCAGGAAAATACTGACAAAAATGGAAATTCCTGATTATATTAAAAAGGGAATGACCTGTGAGCCATCAAGGTCAGCACAGCTGCTATATTTGCACTATAAATTTGAATGTGAACTTCCTGGGACCAACATGAAAACAGAGTCAAAATCAATTGCCCAATTCTCATTATCAGTGTAGCAGACCTAAGAAGGGTTTACTCCAGAGCTGAGTTTTGTCCGGGTCTGCAGCGCAGCTGCTGTGCCTCTCCTGGTCACAGGTTAGCATGAAGCTCTGAGATGCCTCCTGCAAAAGAAGTCATCCTAAGGGAAGAGAGAGCTGAAGTGTCGTTTAGGGACCACGCACCAATGAGGATAGAGGGGAAATATCCATGTGTGTAATGTCACCCAATACTCTTTTGGGCAAGCGCTCATGTTGGAGCCCTAGTGTGTAAATAAAAGTAATGTAAGTTGGAAACACCATAATTAAATCAAGCAACAGAGCAGAGTTTCCTAAACTGATGTAATTAGGAATATTTTCCCACAGGATGTTAATAGGTGTTTTGGAAAAACAAATGTACTATAATCAGTTGTACAATGTTTTCAAACTTATCTAACCAGGGTCACTCCTCGTTTTTAAGTCCTATTAATGGGGTCTCATGAACAAGTTTATGACAGATGTCAGTGGCTCTCATGCAGGACAGCCCTTGCAAAGTCAGTCCTCATTCTCTCAAAGAATTCTGAGTGTCTCCCAAGTCCTCTGAAGATTTCTGGAGAACTACCCCATGAGTCCTGCAAATTTTCCTGAATATCACTGCCTCTGGGTTGCACCACTACCCTGCTCAGTGCTGTTCCCACTTTCCCCTAGCACAGCAATCCCTTGCCAGGGAATATGGCCACGTCATTTCTGTTATCCTTGTTAGACTTTGCAGTGCATTTCAAAACCTCACTGGTTTTGAAATGGCTTCTGCTATTTCCTGGTGGAAAGAAAGTGGTTTTTTAGGAGCAACTATTCCTTCCACTATCTCCTTCTGGGCACTGCTGTCCTGCTGGGCATTGCCACTAATGCACAGGAGATATTAATATGCTGATTTCTTATCAACGATGAAATGGAGAGAAATATCAGCCAACATGGTTGTCTTGATTATCTGGTGCTGCTATAACAGAAAGACCACAAGCAGATGACTTCAAAAAAGAGAAATTTATTCTCTCAGTCTAGTAGGCTACAACTTCATTTCAGGGCATCATCTCTAGGGGAAGGCTTTCTCTTCTCTGTCAGCTCTGGAGAAAGATCCTTGTCATCAACCTTCTCCTGGTCTAGGAGCTTTTCAGTGCAGGGACCCATGGTCCAAAGGACACGCATTTCTGGTTCTGCTTTCTTGCTGGTATGAGGTCCTCTGTCTCTCTGTTCACTTCTCTGTTTTATATCTCAAAATAGATTAGCTTAAGATATAATCTGATCTTGTAGATTGAGTCCTGGCTCATTAACATAACTGCCACTAATCCCATCTCATCAACAACATAGAGAAAGGATTTACAACACTTAGGAAAACCACATCAGATGACAAAATGGTGGAGAATCACACAATACTGGGAATCATGGCCCAGCTAAATTAATACACATATTTTTGGGGGACACAATACAATCCATGACAATGGTAGTACTTCAATATCTTATAGAATTTTAACAGTTATGTATTACTATTGAGGTTTGAGTTTATTGGGCCTTAAAAGTTGTAAACACATAGAACCTGGAGGCTCTGAGAAGGTTCAGGGTCCTTAACACAGGCTCTGGCACTTGTCTGTCAGTTTGTCATACTGCGGGGGCTTGCGTGTTGCTGTGAAGCTGGAAGCTGTGCCACCAGTATTCAGATACCAGCAGGGTCGCCCATAGAGGACACGTTTCAGCTGAGCTTCCAGACTAAGACTAGGAAGAAAGACCCACCAGTCTATTTCTGAAAAACATTGGCCAGTGAAAACATTATGAATAACAGCGGAACATTGTCTGATATGGTGCCGGAAGATGAGCCGCCCAGGTTGGAAGGCACTCAAAAGATAACTGGGGGAGAGCTGCCTCCTCAAAGTAGAGTCGACCTTAATGACACGGATGAAGTCAAGATTTTGGGACCTTCATTTGCTGATGTGACATGACTTAAAATGAGAAGAAATAGCTAGAAACATCCATTAGTAACTAGAATGTGGAATGTACTAAGTATGAATCTAGGAAAACTGGAAGTGGTCAAAAATGAAATGGAACATATAAAGATCAATATTCTAGGTGTTAGTGAGCTGAAATGGACTGATATCGGTCATTTTGAATTGGAAAATCATGTGGACCTTATAGTCTACTATT
Organism: Elephas maximus indicus; assembly: GCF_024166365.1. NCBI lineage: Eukaryota > Metazoa > Chordata > Mammalia > Proboscidea > Elephantidae > Elephas > Elephas maximus. The sequence goes on from NC_064840.1 coordinate 48,975,233, forward strand.
TGGGAATGACAAATTGAACAGGAATGGCATTGCATTCATTGTCAAAAAAAACATTACAAGATCTATCCTGAAGTGCAATGCTGTCAGTAATAGGATAGTATCCACATGTCTACAAGGAAGACCAGTTAATACGACTATTTAATCAAATTTATATACCAATCACTGAAGCCAAAGATGAAGAAATTGAAGATTTTTACCAATTTTTGCAGTCTGAAATTGATCAAACATGCAATCAAGATGCATTGATAATTATTGGTGATTGGAATGAGAAAGTTGGAAACAAAGAAGAAGGATTGGTAGTTGGAAGATATGGTTTTGGTAATAGAAACGACAGAATTTTGCAAGACCAACTGACTTCTTTATTGCAAATACCTTTATTCAACAACATAAATGGTGGCTATATATGTGGACCTTGCTGGATGGAATACACAGGAATTAAATCGACGACATCTGTGGAAAAAGACAATGGAAAAGCTCAATATCATCAGTCAGAATAAGGACAGGGGCCGACTGTGGAACAGACCATCAATTGCTCACATGCAAGTTCAAGTTGAAACTGAAGAAAATCAGAGCAAGTCCAGGAGAGCCGAAGTACGACCTTGAGTATATCCCACCTGAATTTAGAGGCCATCTCAAGAATAGATTTGACTCATTAAACCTTAATGACTGAAGACCAGATGAGTTGTGGAATGACATCAAGGAAATCATACATGAAGAAAGCAAGAGGTCATTGAAAAGACAGGAAAGAAATAAAAGACCGAGATGGATGTCAGAGGAGACTCTGAAACTTGCTCACAAACATCAAGCAGCTAAAGCAAAAGGAAGAAATGATGAAGTAAAAGAACTGAACAGAAGATTTTAAAGGGTGGCTCAAGAAGGCAAAGTAAAGTATTATAATGATATGTGAAAAGAGCTGAAGATAGAAAAAACCAAAAGGGAAGAATGAGCTCGACGTTTCTCGAGCTGAAAGAACTGAAGAAAAAATTCAAGCCTTAAGTTGCAATAATGAAGGATTCTATGGGGGAAAATACTAAATGATGCAGGAAGCATCAAAAGAAGACGAAGGAATACATACTAGAAAGAATTAGTCGATGTTCAACCATTTCAAGAAATAGCATTGATCAGGAACCAGTGGCACTGAAGGAAGAAGTCCAAGCTGCACTGAAGACACTGGTGAAAAACAAGGCTCCAGGAATTGATGGAGTATCAATTGAGATGTTTCAACAAACAGATGCAGCACTGGAAGTGCTCACTCATCTACGCCAAGAAATTAGGAAGACAGCTACCTGGCCAACTGACGGGAGGAGATCCATATTTATGCCTATTCCCAAGAAAGGTGATCCAACCGAATGTGGACATTATCCAACAATATCATTAATATACATGCAAGCAAAATTTTGCTGAAGATCATTCAAAAGTGGCTGCAGCAGTATATCAACAGGGAACTGCCAGAAATTCAGGTCGGATTCAGAAGAAGATGTGGACCCAAGGGATATCATTGCTGATGTCAGATGGATCCTGGCTGAAAGCAGAGAATACCAGAAGGATGTTTACCTGTGTTTTATTGACTACACAAAGGTATTCGACTGTGTGGATCATAACAAATTATGGATAACGTTGAGAAGAATGGGAACTCTGGACCACTTAATTGTGCTCATGAGGAATCTGTACATAGATCAAGAGGCAGTTGTTCAGACAGAACAAGGAGATATTGAGTGGTTTAAAGCCAGGAAAGGTGTGTGTCTGGGTTTTATCCTTTCACCATACGTATTCAATCTGTATGCTGAGCAAATAATTCAAGAAGCTGTACTGTGTGAAGAACAGGGCATCAGGATCAGAGGAAGACTCATTAACAACCTGTGTTATGCAGATGAGACAACCTTGGTTGCTGAAAGTGAAGATCTCTTGAAGCACTTACTGATGAAAATCAAAGACCACAGCCTTCAGTATGGATTACACCTTAACATAAAGAAAACAAAAATCTTCACAACTGGGCCAATAAGCAATACCATGATAAATGGAGAAAAGATTGCAGTTGTCAAGGATTTCATTTTACTTGGATCCACAATCAATACCCATGGAAGCAGCAGTCAAGAAATCAAAAGACGCATTGCATTGGGCAAATCTGCTGCAAAGGACCTCTTTAAAGTGTTGAAAAGCAAAGGTGTCACCTTGAAGACTAAGGTGCGCTTGACCCAAGCTATAGTATTTTCAATTGCATTTATATGCATGTGAAAGCTGGACAGTGAATAAGGAAGACTGAAGAAGAATTGACGCCTTTGAATTGTGATGTTGGCGAAGAATACTGAATATACCATGGACTGCCAAAAGAACAAACAAATCTGTCTTGGAAGAAGTACAATCAGAATGCTTCTTAGAAGCAAGGATGGAAAGACTGAGTCTTACATACTTTGGACATGTTGTCAGGAGGGATCAGCCCCTGGAGAAGGATATCATGCTTAGTAAAGTACAGGGTCAGCAGAAAAGAGGAAGACCCTCAAGGAGATGGATTGACACAGTGGCTGCAACAATGGGCTCAGGTACAGCAACAATTGTGAGGATGGTGCAGGACTGGGCGGTGTTTTGTTCTGTGGTACACAGGGTTGCTATGAGTTGCAACTGACTCAATGGCACCTAACAACAACAACAACTACCACAGGCTGGTTGGATAAACACACTCAGTCTGCTATTTGGTATTATAGATGAAGGCAAGAAGAGGGATGCCTTGCTTAGGTCTCCAGTTAAATCACATGTTTTAGGGCAGTTAACCAAAAAGCTCTACATTTAGTGGAAAAGAATATGGACTGTTTCTCTAGCTATTAATAAAGTGGTACTTTGTTTCTCATTTGCCTATTGTTCTTTATCTATTATTTGTCCCTTTGTAGAAAACCCATGGAGCCAAACTCTACGTCACATTACTAACATGGTGGCACAGTGGTTAAGAGCTCAGCTGCTAACCAAAAGGTGAGCAGTTCGAATCTACTATCTGCTTCTTGGAACTCCTAGGAGGGCATTTCTGTTCTGTTTTATAGTGTTGCTATGACTCATAATTGACTCAACGGCAATGGGTTTGGCTTTTGGTATTAGATTATCATTCCAAACCAAAAACCAAACCCATTACCATCAAGTCGATTCCAACTCAGAGAGACCCTACAGAGTAGAACTGTCCCCTAGGGTTTCCAAAGAGTAACTGGTAGATTTGAACTGCTGATCTTTTGATTAACAGAAGAGCTCTTAACCACTATGCCACCAGAGCTCCAGATTATCATTAGTATATGATAATAGAAAAAACACAAACCATTGGGAAAGGTATCAATATTTTAGAGTATAATTGGGAAGACTGATTTTCTGCAACAAAATCTACCTAGGTACTTCCATTAAACCATACATCAATGCGGGTTAAAGAGATCACTGTAAAAGATAGAACCGTAGAAATATTATAAGGAAAAATAGGTGAATATTTATTTTTGTTCAGATGAGAAAGAATATTCTCAGCCTAAGTACAATAAAGGAAAAAAAAAAAGGAAAAAATCAGTATGTTTGACCACATAAAAATGTGAAACTCCTGTAAGTTAAAATATAGCAAGAACAAAGTTTCAATGTTAGTAAAAATGAGATTGAATAGTAATTGAGAACAGAGACTACATACTCTGGTATTCTGTTGTTGGAAATAAGAACTGATGAAGTCAATGGATGGTCATTTGGCAATATCTATCAAAATATAAAGTGTACCAAGTCTTTGACAAAGCAATTCCACTACTATACATTTTCTGTACATATGTATTTGTAAACACACAGTGAGGGTGTTAACCGCTGTATTGTATAACAACAACGACAACAACAAAACTGGAAACAATCTAATTTTTCATCAGGAGAGTGGTTAATTAATCCATTTTGCTACATCCGTACAATGGAATAAGCTGCAACCACTAAAAGGATTGAGGTGGCTCTGTATAGGAATATAAAAGATTCCAAGAGCTACTAGCTGAGAAAATCATCTATAAGAGTATTCTTGCTTTTCTGTTAAAAAATCTGCACATTAGCATTTGCACAATCTTTTATTTTACTAGAATAATATAAGACATTATTGGCAGGGGCTACTTTTGCAGAATAAGATAGAAGGGGGACTTTTATAACTTTAAATTTTTTGAGGCCTAGCTGTTACCATTATTTTGAAAATAACAAATGTTGGCGAGGATTTGAAGAAATTGCAACCTGTATTCATTGCTGGTGGGAATAAAAAATGGTACAGCTGCTGTGGAAAATAGTTTGGTGACTCCTCAAAAATTTAAACGTAGAGCTAGCATGGGTCCATCACTTTCACTCTTAGGTATATACCCAAGAGACTTGAAAACAGTGATGCAAACACATATATACCAATATTCCTTGTGGCATGATTCACAGTAGCCAAAAGGTAGAGACAACCCAAATGTCCATTAAAGCATGAATGTATATACAAAATGTGGTATATACATACAATAGACTGTTACTCAGCCATAAAGAGAAATGGAGTCCTGATACATGCTACGACATGAATGAACCTTGAAGAAATTATGTTGAGTGAAGTCAGTCGTCACAGAAGACAAATACTGTATAATCTCACTTATATGAAATACCTAGAATAGGCAAATGTATAATCTCACTTATATGAAATACCTAGAATAGGCAAATGTATAAAGATCAAAGTTTAGTAGTGGTTATGAAGGATGAGAGGGAGGGGAAAAAGGGAAATAATTGTCTAGGAAGCATGAGCATTCACGGTGATGAAAAATTTGGCAACGATTATTCGTGATGGTTGTACAACATGATTGACGTAATTAGCATCACTGAATTGTACACGTGAAATTGGCAAATGTTGTGTTTGTGGTGGAAGTTTCTCCTCTTTTTCTCCTTGTGGGTTCTCAGCATCTGGTGACATTCAGCAGCTACCTATAATCACTGAAATATTGGTATTTTACCAGCCATCTTGGCATCAAATGTTCCCCCTGAGTCTTCCTTCATCAATGAATACAGTACTTTGTAGTTCTCAATATATACCAAGCTGAGAAAAGATGTAAATATCAGTGCTAGCACATGGTATAAACAGTGTCATTGCCTAAAAGGAAAACACTTTTCCACTTTGGGAACCGTCCCCATGGTACATCATAGCCAAGACTCCATGAGCTACCTAAAACACTTCTGAGAGTAGAAATGCTTTACTTGGGGAATTTCATGTGGAATATTTTTAGTAGCCATTGATTTCTTGTAGAAACTATGCATCACACTCTCCTGTTTCTTTCAGTCCTGAGCTCTTGAAAGCATTTCTGATGAGTCTTAAAATGGAAAAAAGCACCACAGGAAAGGACATGCATATAGAGATCTATTTGAATTTCATGGGAAACCCAAAGCATTGTCTGAAAGGTCAGAATTCAGAGTCTAGCATATTCCTAGAAGGCAGGTGCCATTAGCTGGCAAATGACCTTGGGGTAAACTGGTTTTGCCTTCAGGGAGAGGAAGAGATCTGTAGCTAACAAGCTGAGATTAATAAGGGACATTACAGAATCAAAACTAGCCTCTAAGCCAAGGGAGAAGTAGGGAAAAATCATATTCACTTGGAGAGGCAAAGGACACTACCAAAAGACAAAGAAATGTTAACTGGTGAAAATCTAATGGAATCACAAAAGCATAGAAGGAGACAACAGAGTCTATTTTATTCATTCATTTCTCATTCATTTGTGGAGCATATGGCTTTGGAACTGGTCCTGGAAAAGATGCAGGCTTTGGAAACTAAGTTAAAACAAAACAAACAAACAAACAAACAACAACAACACACCACCATTGCCAGGCAATTCTGACCCATAGTTACCCTAGAGGACAGAGTATAACTGCCCCATAGGTTTCCAAGGAGTGGCTGGTAGATTTGAACTGCTGACCTTTTGATTAGCAGTCATAACACTTTAACCACTGGGCCACAAGGGCTCCTTGGAAACTGGGAAGGAGTGGAAATTATCTGTCTTGTTCACCAAAGTGTCTCTGCTTCACAGATTCATGCCTGTCAAATAATAGGTACTCGACAATATTTGTTGAGTAAATGTTGAATGGTGATTTGTACAGACATAGAAAAAAAAATGACAGGATATATATAAGTAGTCTAAGAGAGAAAAAGCGTTCAGAAGCTATACTAAATCATGTAGCTAAGCTCTGTGACTAACTATACATGTGAACTTGGGGCATCACGTAGTGTCCCTTTGCCTCAATTTTCTAATCTATAAATAGGGACAATTTTACTTTTGTCTCACTCCATGTTTTGGAAATAAAATAATTGATGTGAAAGCACTTTGGTAAATTAAAAATGGTGATTCAAACGTAAAATCTTATTATCAGAAGGGAACCCATAGAAAAAAATCCATTGCTGTCAAATCAATTCCAACTTATAGTGACCCTATAGGACAGAGCAGAACTGCCCCATAGGGCTTCCGAGGAGCTGCTGGTGGATTCGAAATGCTACCTCTTGGTTAGCAGCCAAGCTCTTAACCACTGCACCACCATTACAGAGGAGGTGTTATTATTGTTATTTTTGAAATTTTCTCAATAATAGTATAAATTGTTTCGAATGGAGTTTTCTGTAGAAATTATTAAAGGCATTAAATTCTTATTTTCTCTCTTTTGACATTTATTAAATAAAGCTTTGACCTATGAATCTAAAGAGGCACTCAGTTTTTCACTGACTAAATTTCACGTAGATAAGCCCTGGGTAATTTAAAGGAGCAAATATAGTAATAAGAATGAATTAAATTTTGTCAGGGAGAAAGATGAGCAGTAATATGTCACAGGATTTTCACTGAGGGGGATGAGATCTCCACACAGTTCAAACCAAATACATTACAATAGTTCAGAAGTTCACAAGGTGACTATGTCTCCCATCATGTCATTAATCAATGTTTAAGGCTTCTTGGCAAAAGAAAACATTCTTTTCTCTCCTGGGGCCTTCGCATTGCTCTCTCACTGAGCATATCCTTTGGGAAAGCAGTCATCCTTCTTTCTGAATCTTCCGAAAAGCTGTACAGCTTACCTAGCTGTACGTATACGAGTCAGAGCTGAGTAGTCACATCGAAATGGCCAAGAAGGGAAGAATTGGAGTAAGAATGTCAACTACATAGGTGTTGACAATGACTGGGTATGTGGGAAAAGAGAAGGCAACAGACTAGGTCTGGGGTGCTGAGGATCACCCATAGCGAGGACCAGCTCTAAAACTGCTCAGTGACTCCAAGTGTCAGAGGTTATGAGGAAGAGCAGGGGGTGACAATGCTAGCTAGACTACATAACATACAATAGAAAGACCATGTAACACAAAATAAAAAAGAAGCTCATACAAAATAATTATTTAACTGATGTCCTCTTCCTTCCTCCTTCTCTCCCTCCCTCCCTTTCTTTCATTATCACATTCATTTTGAGTCTGCTGGTTGCCCTTCTGTGAAACTACCCAGGATGGCTTTCTTATCTCTGATGTAGTGTAAATCACTTGGATTTTGGAATCAGATAGACTTGTGTCCCAAACCTCACTCTGCCACACAGCTGTGTGAACTTGGACACATTACCTAACACCATATGTGCACTGGTTTCTTCAGTGCAAAATGGGGAAGAGTTGCCTCCTTAAAGGTTGTTCAAAAGATTAAAATTATCTATCAGGAGTCCTTAGGTGGTGCAAATGGTTAATGGGCTTGGCTGTTAACTGAAATGTTGGCAGTTGGAGTCCACCCAGAGACATCTTGGAAGAAAGGCCTGACAATCTGCTTCTGAAAAATCAGCCATTGGAACACAGTTCTACTCTAACACACATGGGGTTTCCAAGAGTTGGAGTCAACTGGATGGCAACTAGTTCCTTTTTTTTTTTAATCAAAGCGCATGGCTCTTATTTTATACTCAGCATGTCCAGTAACTGTTATTACTCTCCCCATTCTTGCTGCTTTTCTGATCATTTTGTCTGTTTCATTAATTTAGCCAATATTTGATACTTACTTTTATTATATTTCAATTTATGAAGTATCGAAAGGAAGAAAAGTGTTGGAGAGCTTCAGAGTGGGAAATATCCAAAATCAGGCATCTTTTCTCTCTGACAGGTAGTCTTATTCCTTGAAAGCATAAATATAAGAATCAGCAACAATCCTCATGACTGAGAATAAATGAGACAATAAGTATGATGCTAGCTGTAGATGTTTCAGAATCTTGTTTAATTTCTGGCACTTTCATTTAATTCTTTTTCAATTAGTTTTTATTCCTTCTCTGAAGTTTTCCCTCTGCTCATGCATGTTTTCTATTTTCTAGATACTTTAACATATTATTCATTGTTATTTCTAATATCTGGTTGTATCTGTTTCTGTTGACTATCTCTTGACAATGGGTTATAATAATAATTATTAAATTTTTTGATAAGTTCTGTAATTTTTGATTGAACACTGGGCCTTACGTAGAGACTAAGGTAAATAGTATTTATACCCGAAATAGGCATTTTGCCTACATTCTTTATTTTTTAATTTTGTCTTTTGTTTCTTAGGCCATTAGTGTGGGTAACAAATCAGTGGTTGACTTTTGTTTGGATTTTGTGTTGTTATAAAACCTTCAATGAATCATAGATGTTAAATTCCTTCAAGTTGTAGACCATTTTGTGTATAATGTGTGCCCTGAAATGACAGTTTTCCTCAGTGTTTTCATTCTGCTCTCAAATTTCATCACGTCAAGAACGTTTGTGCCGTGGAGATGTCATGTTACTTGGTGCAAGTCTCAGGAAGGAACAAATTTTATGCCCTTCCCTCAGTGATAACAGACCTCAACTTCATATTAAGGTAAAGTCTTGGGTCCATGGGAGTTTTCTGTCCCTTCTCTAGTGGCAGAAGGCTTTCACTTCTGCCCCTCCCCCAGAGGCAGGTTATTTTTTCTGGGCCTAGTGGGTGAGAGGCTTTCCTATCCTTCTTCCAGTGGGTCAGGCCTTTTGAATGAGGGAAGGGTCCAAAAAATGGATGAGGTTTTTGTGTTTGTCTATCACTAAGAGGGGATTCTCTGAGGTAAAACCCTGTGCTCATCTTTCCTGTGAGAACCCAGTGTAAGCCCGTGGAAAAGAGCTGGCAAGTAAATGTGATTTTTCTTGTATATGGGGCTCCTGGAGATTATGACTGTCATGCTTATCTACTCTCAACCTACAAAAATTTGATAAAATTTTAGCTGTTTTCTGCTTATATTTTTTGTGGAAGCTGTGTCTGCCATTAGTACTCTGCAAAAGGTGAAAGAGACCGTGTGTTTTTGATTTTCTTAGAAGATCTTCTAACTCTGGAATTCAAAAGTTGCCTTGAGACCTCAGTTCTCTGTTAGGCTCAATAGAACATACAATATTTGAGGTGTCTGAATTTTTATCATTTTAGGGAGTGACATCCTATTTCAGATTTCTACATTTTAAGCAGAAGTGAAACCTGTAGTCTAATCATTTTTAATGTAATAATTAATATGGCTACGTTTAAATACCATTTCACTATTTGTTTTTAATTTGTCCCATCTGTGCTTTTAGAAGCAGGAAAATGTGACTCATAGCCAGAAAAATAAGTCAATAGAAACAGAGCTAGAGATGGTATATGGTGTAATTAGTAGACAGAGATTTTAAAACCACCATTCTAATTATATTCAAAGATTTAAGGAAATGATTCAGATAATGAGGGAAGAAAAGCGGAATCTCAGTGGAGAGCTGGAAACTATAAAAAAGGACTAAATTGGAATTTTAAAATTGAAAAATACAATATTTGAAATGAAAAATATGCTTGATGGACTTATCAGAAGATAAGCCTGAAGAAGAAAAGTTTGGTAATCTTGAATATAGGATAATAGAACCTGAAGTACAAAGAGAATGCAAAATAAGGCACAGAGAGAAAAATGCTAAAAATATTAAAATGAATTAAGCTAACATCAAGTGATGCAACATAAAGGTATAGAACATATGTAGAATTATATCTTAGAAGGCAAAAAGACTTTTTTTTTTTTCAGAAAAAAAATTGAGAAAATAATGATTGTCATAGTTATCTAGTGCTGCCCCAACAGAAATATCACAAGTGGATGGTTTTAACAAAGAGAAATTTATTCTTTCACAGTTTAGGAGGTTAGAAGTCCAAATTTAGGGTGCCAGCTCCAGCGGAAGGCTTTCTCTCTGTGTTGGCTCTGGGGGGAAGGTCCTTGTCATCAATCTTCCCCTGGCTTAGGAACTTCTCAGCACAAGGACTCCGGGTCCAAAGGACATGCTCTGCTTTCAGCTGTGCTTTCTTGATGGTAGGAAGTCTCTCAGGCTCTGCTAGTTTCTCTCTCCTTTTATCTCTTGTAAGATAAAGCGTGATGCAGGCCACACCCCAGGGAAACTCTCCTTACATAGATAGGATTAGGGCTGTGACCTGAGTAAGGGTGTTGCATCCCACCCTAATCCTCTTTAACATAACCTAATATTGCCTCACTGATATAACTGCCTCTAATCCTGCCTCATCAACAACACAGAGGTTAGGATTTATAACATATAAGATAATCACATCAGATCACAAACTGGTGGACAACCACACAATACTGGGAATCAGGGTCCAGCCAAGTCGACACACATTTTTGGGGGACATGATGCAATCCATAACGACTTAAAATTTCCAAATTAAATGAAAAAATATATTCACAGATCCAGAAATCTCCATAAATTTTAAGCAGCATACTTATAAAGAAATCACAATAAGATACACTGTAGTAAAATATCTGAAAAATCAATGATAAAAAGAAAATCTTAAAAGCAGTCACAGGGAAAATAAAAGACATATTTCTTACAGGGAAAAATGGTAGAACAACCATTGACTTCTCATCGGAAACAGTGCAAGCCAGAAAACAGTGGAACGTCATTTTTAAAATGCTGAAATAAAACAACAACAATAAAAATCATCAAGCTACAATTACTATCAAAATGAAGGTAAAATAAAGATATTTTCAGATAAATAAAAGCTGAGAGTATTTGTCACCAGAGGCTTACATTACATGTAATGTAGCCTGCTGAAGGTGAATCCTGCCCAGCACGACCCCTTGTGTCAACTGAGAGACACCAGGCCTTTGAGAAAGAGAAAGTAGACTTTATTGCAAGCCAGTCAAGCAAGGAGCTCAGAGACTAAGTCTCAAATCAAGCTCCCCAAGGGTGGGTATTCTAGGGCAGTCATAGGGTTCTGGATAGGGAACTTATGCATAATTCATGAAGTTTCTGGGAATAGGCGGGCAGTTTCAGGAACTAATGGGTATAGTGGGAGGTGCAATGTGGCAGCTGGGGTGTGTATTTTTTGGGGGTATGAAGCATGAAGTTTATCTAAGGACAGCTTTGCAGCTTATTGCTTATGTCAGAATGGAGGGGGTGGAGCAATTGGGGAATAGTGAAATGCCTTCAGCAGAGAAGCAGTAAAATGACCAGCTCACCTGCTGGGTTTGTTGGTTACAGGCTGGCTGGGTTCAGGGTAGAAGTTACCTTGAGTGTGCCCTCTGGGCTGTCCAGGAGCTGGGCTTCGTAACTGGCCATTCAGCCTGCTGTGAGCCACAGTCAGCCTTTTCTGCTCCAGTATGGTGAGAACACCATGAGACACACAGTCACAGGCTGACATTAGGTAAACTTCTCAGCTTCAGCTAAAAGGAGGCAAGTTGCTGCTGCCACCCAGAACAGACCAGCCATCCCTGAGTGACGGGATCTAGAAGTTTGAAAATGTGTTACAGGTCTTTTCCAAGGACCTGGCTGTCGAGTTAAGACCCTTGCTGTGACTGCCCCGGTTTCATGTATGTACAGTTCGAAGGGCTTTCTGAGGTCCAGAAGCCTGAGTGGTGGGGCACAGGCTAGCTTTTCCGTGATTTTCAGGAAGGCTTGTTGACGCTTGTATGTCCATTCAAAAGGGTCAGAGTCTTTTCCTCGGATGGTTTTGTACAGTGGCTTTGTTGTTAACCTAAAGTTTGGGATCCAAATCCTGCAAAAGCCAGCCATACCTAGAAAGCCTGGAAGTTGCCTCCAGATAGTCATGGTAGAGGTCTGGAAGATCACTTGTTTGTGCTCTGGCAGCAGGGCCCATTTCCCAGAGGATCATTAGGGTCCCAGCTAGGCTCAGGAGAAGGTATTGCTATATTAGGAGCTTGTTGAATAGGGCTGTTGGGCTGATGGAGACCCTTCCCTTCTTCCCTGGGTTTCCCTAAGACGAATCTCTGCTGCTCCAGGCTCAAAAGAATATCCAAGAGTGCCTGACAATCAGCCCATGTGGGGTGATGGGTGGCGAAGATGGAAGTAAAAAGATCTGCCATACTTTTTGGGTCCTCTCAATTAAGGAGGGAGATTGTTTTCCAGCTGAACAAATCAGATATAGAAAACGGAGTGTGTACCCAGACTAATGCCGGAGTTCCATTTTCCTCTTGCCTAGTAGGAACTTGTCTTAGTGATAATGCCCTGTTGCCTGTGGCCTTGTTTCGGGCAGGGAAGTTCCCGGTCTGACAGTGAACCACTTCACGTGTGCTGCGGGGAAACCATTTCTGAGGTTGGCTCAGTGAGCCCAGACGGTTCCAGCAGATACAAGGGCAGGTCTGACAGTGGAGGAAGAGGGGAAAAATCATCTTCCCTGGGGAATCAAAGACCCTTTGTCTCTTTACCTCCGTTTGAACCATATTTTTACATTGCTTTTGAATGTTTCGGTTGTTATGCAAGGACATAAAGTCATCAACATACATTTTCTCATCCTATTTACTTTCCTGAGTGCAAAACAAGTCTAACTGGAGAATAAAAAAAATAGCACTACAATTTAGGGAACAATTTTGAGGCTAATGTTCCCCATTAGCCAAGCGATATTGTGGCCATTGAATGTTGCAGAAAAACTTCATCCTACCTTTTTTCATAGGATCATAAATAAAAAAAAATTCCAATTAGTTAGGATGCACCCTAGGGGCTGCACTTTGGTATATCTTGTGTGTTCCCCATACCTGAGCCTAGGTCAAAACCAGAAAAACCATGACCTAGGCTAAAAACAGAAAACCAGGAGTACTAGAACCACAACAACCAAGGTGCAACAGGGGTTTCTTGTGACTGGAGCAGTATAACCTTCAACCATCCGGATTCTGACAGAAACGGCAATTCTCTTGGGCTCGCCTTGGCCTAACCTTTAACCATGCAGATTCTGACAGCAAGGGCAAGTTCTCTTGGCCTCACCCCTGGCTTCAAAGTCACTCACCCCCTCAGAAGCCCTTAGGTACCTGTGACACCGTTCGCACAGTACTAACCAGATTAGGATCCTTACCCAGAGTCCCTTTCTCAGTCAGAAAAACGGGTAGCGGCCAGTTCAGGTCGTGAGGGCCGGTTCCGCCATTGTCTCCCGGAGAAATAAGCCAGTGCTGGCTGAGGCGAGGCGATTGTGCCTAGATACTGGAGGTGCTTCCAGGAGCAAGGCAGCCTAAATTAGAAGCAGAATAAACGTCCCGTCTGGGTCCCCAGAATTTATAACCCGACGTGGGTGGGTCCTGCCCAATGTGACCCCTTGAGTCAATTGAGAGACGCCAGGCCTTTAAGAGAAAGACTTTTTTTGCAAGCTGGTCAAGCAAGGAGCTCAGAAAATAGATCTCAGATCAAGCTCCCCAAGATTGCGGATTCTGGGGCAGTTATAGGGATCAGGATAGGGAATTTATGTATAATTTATTCATACATATAATTTATGTATAATTCATAGAGAATAGGCGGGCAATTTCAGGAACTAATGGGTGCAATACAGCAGCTGGGGACGTGTGCCTTTTGGGGGGTATGAAGCATCAAGTTTATCCAAGGACAGCTTTGCGGGGGGCGGGGAGGGTAGGGAGTGGGAGGTTGGTGAGTAGTAGAGCGGCCTGGAGCAGAGAAGCAGTAAGAGGACCTTGGGCTGTGACACAGAAATGCCTTATCAGGAACTCACAGAGCCTGGGAATAGTTAACCCTGTGGGTTACATTTCAGGAGGGCGAACAGTTTAACCTTGTCGGTTGCGATGTTAAGGGAAGTTCTTCAGGCTGAAGGAAAATGATACCAGCTGATACTGGACCTACATGAAGGAGTGAAGAGTGCACAAGGTGGTAAATATGTAAATAAATATAAAAGACTCTTGTCTTTTAATTTCTTTAAAATGTAATTGACTGGAGGAAGAAAACAGTAGTTTTATTTGGTGTTTTAAACACATGGAGAAGTAAACTTTAAGACAATAATAGTACAAAGCAATAAGGGAAATTTACTTTTAAAGGCTCCTACGTTATACATGTAGTATAATGTGTTTAAATTAAGGGGCATATTGTAATCACTGGAAACCCTGATGGCGTAGTGGTTAAGTGCTATGGCTGCTAACCAAAGGGTCAGCAGTTCGAATCTGCCAGGTGCTCCTCGGAAACTCTATGGGGCAGTTCTACTCTGTCCTATAGGATCGACTGTGAGTCGGAATCGACTCGACGGGACTGGGTTTGGGTATTGTAATCACTAGAGATGTCACTAAATAATTATACTAAGTATTATGAATAAACAAATCCAGTAAACGAGATAAAAGAAAATTCTAAAATATACTCAATTAATCAAAAAGAGACAGGAGATGGGAGACCATTTGAATTTTGTTCACTTTGATGACATTAAATTACATATTGGTTAAGAGCTTGGCTGCTAACCAAAACATCGGCAGTTCAAATCCACCAGCCGCTCCTTGGAAACCCTAGGGGGCAGCTCTACTCGGTCCTGTAGGGTCACTATGAGTCGGAACAGGCTCAATGGCAATGAATTTTTTTGTTTGTTTGTTTAATAATAATGTAATATAAAAATTGTAATTATTATTTTTGCTCCCTACTTCCCGGCTGTTAGTCTGTAAGAAGATCACTGCTTCTTGGGCTTTGATTTCTTCAGCTGAAGAACAAGCTGAAGACTGTCCAATTTTTAAGAGCCCCGTGAGTCTCTATTTCTGATTTTTTAGCCTTTGCCATTTAATTCAGATTGTTATCTGAGCGGAATTTCAACCTGTCCATTCTTTAGTGGGGAGCAGAAAGTCTGGTGTATCTATGTTGTCTGCACATAATCAGATTTATGTGCGACCAAGAGAATAGGATTGCTTGAGGTCCCACTGGCAGCCTCCTATTGATGAAAATCTGCTTTCACTTGACTTAATGCTTTCCCTAATTGAGCCACAGAAATGATAGTTGAACTCTTCTGAGAGTATCTTACCATCTCAGTGGCATTTGTGGCTTCCTGAATAATTAAGCTGGGACTAGGATAAAATTTCTTACTGTAACCAATAAGTCCCCTGCTTCATCACTCTTTGACCATAAAATAGGTTATACTTCCTTTTTGTACCTTTTTTCCAGCATGAGCCCTTGATGGTTTACTGGCTGGAAATTAGCCCACCTCCAAGCCTGGTGATTTTTCCAACTTGTTGTGTGCCCTGGAACAAATCCTTCAAATCTCCCTTTCCCTTGCTCTCAGTCTGTCAACATGCAGCTTCCTATGCTGCTTCAGAAGCTTGTAATATGGCGGATCTTCTGGGTTGCACTGTCTCTTGGCTATGCAGAGGGCATGCTTCCTTTTCTAATTTCCCTGAGTTTAACTGAGATCATGACTATGGCTTTTAACAAGGCTTTGCTGAAGGCTTGGAAGCAAGAGAAATACAACCCAGAGGTGCTATGAGTGGACACTACTCTGACATCAGAGTTCTTACGGGCCAGCTTTCTACTTAGCTCCAGGTCTGCTTTCAACTGGGAGGGGAACGTTTACATGCACATTTGGGAATGTTTTAAACATCTCCATACTGTGGAGCCCAGCTCTCCTGTTTCTTAAGGCCCACATCATTTATTGCTACAAAATTAACTTATTCTCAGAGTTGTTTTGTTTCAGATTATTATTTATGTTTTTACTTCACACCAATAATTTTTCAGGCTTAATTATACATTGTATTAGTTAATTTTTTTCCTTAAGCCCAAGTTGTATTCTTTTTTAATGACTACCCACCCCCCCCCGCCTTTTTGTTTTTGCTCGAGTATATCCTATGTGATTCTTTAAGGATTCGTTTGTGAGTGGTCAACTGTCTGAGTCCAGGCAAATTTAAAACTGGCGTTATATTGTCTTCCTACTTTGAATGTTAGCCTGACTGAGTCTAAGATAGTAGGCTTATATCACTTTCCTTAAGAAATATAACTGATTCTCCATTATGTTCTGATGTTCACTGTTACCAATTAGATAGCTCAAGATAGTCTGTTTTTTTTCTTCTTATTGGCTAATTTGTCTGCTTGCTTGACCCTGTTTTGGGAAAGTTTTAAGGATTCTCCTCTTTATCTTTCAGGTTTTGAAACTTATGTTACCATATATCTAATTATGGGGTATGGGTCCTTTTCACTCTTACTGCTTGATACTTCTTGAAATAAAGTTTCTCCTCCTCACCTCTAAGAAATTTCCTTCTACTAGATATTCAGTTATTTCTTCCTCTCCATATCTATTTTTCTCTTGAAATTCATTTTAGATGAATGCCGGGACTTACAGATCATTCTTGTATGTCATTTAACTTTTTCTTCATACTTAAGTTATCTTGTTTTTTTGGGGAGTATTCTTCAGCTCAACTATTCAACTCAGTAATTCGTTCTTCATTTGTATCCATTATGTAATTCAGTCCATCTGTGCATTTTTTAAAGCTTGAATCCTATTTTGTACTTTCAAGATCTCTAGTTTCTTTGTATAGGTTCACTATCCTCCCAAGTAGGAAGATGTCAATTATACTTACTAAAAATCATATCCTACCTGCTTTATTAATGCTTTTCTGCAAAGCTAGTACCTCAAGTTGTCGACTCTGTTTCACAGTGTTGTTGACTTTATTTCACAGAATTGGTTTTCTTCAAAATGGTGGCGGTTCTTGGTTGTCTGCTTTTCTATATGTCTAGGAACATCGGTTTGCCCATCCAACAAAGTTGTTTTGATTGTCGGACATTATTCACAATAATTGTTGAGGGGGGTAAGATGTTATTCTCGGTGGAGTATATTAATAGCTTGTTTTTCTAACGTGTGTTCCCATTATCTTTTTGTAAGGTGTGGAAGTTCCCAGATTTTCCATCCGAGTTTTAGTTGCTGTCTTAGTGGATAAACATCATTGCTGACAGCTACTCAGCACAAGGCGAGGACAGGGTAATGAATATTTGCCTGCCACTCTCCTCTTTAGCTACTTTGAAGACTTAAAAAGCAAGGATGTCAATTTGATAACTGAGGTGTGCCTGACCCAATTACCCCATGTGAAAGCTGGACAATGAAAAAGTAAGACAGAAGAATTGATATATTCAAACTGTTGTGTTAGCAAAGAATATCGAATATACCATAGACTGACAGAAGAATGAACAATTAAGTCTTAGAAGAAATACAACCAGAATGGTCCTTAGAAGTGAGGATGGCAAGACTTTGGCTCACTTACTTTGGATATGCCATCAGGAAAGATCAATTATTAGAAAAGGATATCATGGTTGGCAAAGTAGAGGGTCAGTGAAAATGAGGGAAATCCTCAGTGGGCTGGATTGACACGATAGCTACAACAATGGACTCAAACATACCTATGACTGTGAAGATGGTGCAGGACCAGGCAGCGTTTTGGTCTGTTATACATGAAGTGGCCTTGAATCAGAGCCAAGAGGATGACTGCTAACAACAGCAACAACTCCCTGCTTGTAGTAATTCTGCCTCCAGTTGCTCTCATTTCTACCTTTGGCTCCGGCATTTGTTTTTGACTGTAGTTTTCTTTGTCAATCTGATCCGATGTTTTATTTCTACTTTTCAAAAATGTACAAAATTTCTAATTCACTAATGGCACTCTTTCTTGTTTCTTGGTGTTACGGATTTCTTATTTTTATACGTAAATATTTTATCCCATTTTCTAAGAATTTGGGATGTGATGGCAAGTAGGTGGATGTGTTTAATTTAGTTTACCATGCTATACTTCCGCTCCAAACCCTCCAATTATTTCCTCTCTCCTGTATGGGAAAATCTCAAGTCTCATCCACAACCTATTTTGCCCTTCTCATCTGGTTCCTACGAAATTTCTGGTCCCATTTTCTACCAGTTTTCTTGTATGTTCTGTTCCAGCTATATTAGCCTCATCGCTGGTTCATAAACACACCAAGCTATGCTTCTTTTCAGAGCTGTTGCTGAGCACTTACTGTTTTTTCTATGCCTAGACTTTAGACTACTCTTTCCTCAAATAGTTGCATGAGTTCTCCACAATTCTGCCAGGTCTCTGCTCAAAAGTGACCATCCTGACTACCTTATATAAAATACACACCATCTCACTCTCCACCTATCACTTTCCACCTCTCTTACTTTTCTTGGTTTTTCTATAGTCACCCATTGTCTCCTGTCATACATTTATTATCTTCCATTTTTGTTTTTTCTCTCTCTTTTTCAATTGTGCTTTAGGTGAAGGTTTACAGAGCATTAAACAGTTAATACACATTTTTTTGTGACATTGGTTGTGGATCCTGCAACGTGTCAACATTCTCCCTTTCTTGACCTTTGGTTCCCCGTTTTCATTCATCCAACTTTTATGTGCCCTCCTGCCTTCTCATCCTTGCCCTGTGCTGGTGTGACCATTTAGTCTCATATACATGGTTGAACTATGTGTATTATTGTTTGTTTTATGGGCCTGTCTAATCTTTGGCTGAAGGGTGAACCTCAGGAGTGAGTTCAGTGCTAAGTTAAAAGGGTGTTGGGAGGCCATACTCTTGGGGTTTCTCCAGTCTGTGTCAGACCAGTAAGTCTGGTCATTTTTTGTGAGTTAGAATTTTGTTCTACATTTTTCTCCAGCTCTGTCTGGGTCCCTCTATTGTTATCCCTGTCAGAGCAGTCGGTGGTAGTGAGGTACCATCTAGTTGTGCGGGACTCAGTCTGACGGAGGCTGTGATAGTTGTGAACATCATCGTTGATAGTCCTTTAGACTAATCGTTCCCTTGTGTCTTTGATTTTCTTCATTATCCCTTGTTCCAGATGGGGTGAGATCAGTGGAGTGTTTTAGATAGCCACTCATAAGCTTTTAAGGCTCCAGACACTACTCACAAAAGTAGGATGTAGTACATTTTCTTTGTGAACTACGTTATACCGATTGAACTAGATGTGCTCCGAGACCATGGTCCCAAGCCCTCAGCCCAGTAACTTGGTCCCTCAGGGAGTTTGGATGTGTCTACGAAGCTTCTATGACTTTGCCTTGGTCAAGTCGTGCTGACTTCCGCAGTATTGTGTACTGTCCTACCCTTTCCCCAAAGTCACCACTCATCTATTGTCTAACTAGTGTTTTTCCCTCCCCAACCCTCCCCTTCTTCATAAGCACCAAAGATTGTTTCCATATGTAAACATTTTCACGAGTTTTTATAATAGTGGTCTCATATAGTATTTGTCCTTTTGTGATTGACTTATTTCACTCAGCATAATGCCCTCCAGATTCATCCATGTTGTGAGATATTTCGCAGATTCATGATTGTTCTTAATGAATGAGTTAGTATCCCATTGTGTATATGTACCATAGTATAAATTTTTTAAATTTTTTTATGTTTATTTGTTCATCTGTTGATGGGCACTCAGGTTGTTTCTATCTTTTTGCTATTGTGAATAATGCTGCAATCAGCATGGGTTTTTGATGGCTCTTATTTCTCTAGGATATATTCCTAGGAGTGGGATTGCTGGATCATGTGGTATTTCTATTTCTAGCTTTTTAAGGAAGCACCATATTGTTTTCCAAAAAGGTTGTACTATTTTGCATTCCCATCAGAAGTGCATAAGAGTTCCAGTCTCCCCACAGCCTCTCAAACATTTGTTATTTTCTATTTTTGATTTGTGCCAGTACATAGGGGAGAGATAGTATCTCATTATAGTTTTGATTTGTGCTTCTCCAGTGGCTAATGGTAAAGGAGACATGGTGGCACAGTGGTTAAAGAGCTTGGCTGCTAACCATAAGATGGGTGGTTCAAATCCACCAGCTGCTCCACTGGGAGAAGGATGTGGTAATTGGTTCCCATAAAGATTTATAGCCTTGGAAACCCTGTAGGGCAGTTCCACTCTGTCCAACAAGGTCACTATGAGTCTGGATCGAATCGATAGCAGTGGATTTGATGGCTAATGATTATTAGCATTTCCTCTTGTGTCAGTTGTTGTTGTTAGGTGCCGTCCAGGCAATTCCAACTCATAGTGACCCTATGTACAACAGAACAAAGCACTGCCTGGTCCTGTGCCTCCTCACGATCGTCGTTACATTTGAGCCCATTTTTGCAACCACAGTGTGAATCCGTTTCACCGAAGGTCTTCCTCTTTTTCACTGACCTGCTACTATATACCAGGTATGATGTCCTTCTCCAGGGACTGGTCCCTCCTGATAACATGTCCAAAGTACGTGAGATGAAGTCTTGCCACCCTCGCTTCCAAGGAGCACTCTGACTGTATTTCTTCCAAGACAGACTTGTTTGTTCTTCTGGCAGTCCACTGTATATTCATGATTCTTCACCAACATCATAATTCAAAGGCAACAATTCTTTTTCAGTCTCTCTTATTCATTGTCCAGCTTTTCCGTGCATATAAGGTGATCGAAAATATCATGGCTTAGGTCAGGTGCACCTTACTCCTCAAAGTGACATCACTGGTTTTTTATACTTTAAAGAAGTCTTTTGCAGCATATTTGCCAGTGCAATGCCTTGTTTGTTTTCCTGACAGCTGCTTCTATGGGCGTTGATTGTAGATCCAATTAAAATGAAATCCTTGACAACTTAAATCTTTCCTCCGTTTGTCATGATGGTGCTTATTGGTCCAGTTGTGAGGATTTTTGTTTTCTTTATGTTCAAGTGTAATCCACAATGAAGGCTGTAGTCTTTGATCTTCATCACTAAGTGCTTCAAGTCCTTTTCACTTTCAGCAAGCAAGGTTGCATCATCCACATAATGCAGGTCATTAATGAGCCTTCCTCCAGTCCTGATGCCATGTTCTTCTTAATATAGTCCAACTTGTCAGATTATTTGCTCAGCATACAGATTGAATAAGTATGCTGAAATGATGCAACCCCAACACACACCTTTCTTGGTTTTAAATCATTCATTATTCCCTTACTGTGGTTGAATGACTGCCTCTTGATCTTTGTACAGGTTCCAAATGAGCACAATTAAGTGTTCTGGAATTTCCATTCTTCAGAATGCTATGCATAATTTGTTATGATCCACAAAGTAAAATGCCTTTGCACAGTCAATAAAACACAGGTAAACATCTTTCTGGTATTCTCTGCTTTCAGCCAGTATCCATTTGATATCAGCAGTGATACCCCTGGTTTCATGGCCTCTTCTGAATCTGCCTTAAATTCCTGGCAGTTCCCTGTTGATGTACTGCTGCAACCACTTTTGAATGATCTTCAGCAAAATTTTATTCACGTATGATATTGATACTGGTCGATAATTTCAGCATTTTATTGGATTGCCTTTTTTGGAAATAGGCATAAATACGGATCTCTTCTAGTCAGTTGGCCAGATAGCCATCTTCCGAATTTTCTTGGCATAGATGAGTGCTGCATCCGCTTGTTGAAACATCTCAGTTGGTATTCCCTCAATTCCTGGAGCCTTGTTTTTCACTGGTGCCTTCAATGCAGCTTGTAGTCTTCCTTCAGTACTATTGGTTCTCGATCATATACTACCTCCTGAAATGAAGAAATGATTGAAGGTGGACCAATACTTTTAGGCACAGTAACTCTGTATTCCTTCTGTCTTCTTTTGATGCTTCTTGCATCCATCCTTCAGTATTTTGCCCATAGAATCCTTCACTATTGCAACTCGAATCTTGAATTTTTTCTTCAGTTCTTTCAGCTTGAGAAATGCTGAGTGTTTTCTTCCCTTTTGGTTTTCTAGCTTCAGGTCTTTGTACATGTCATTATAACACTTTACTTTGTCTTCCTGAGCTGCCCTTTGAAATATTCTGTTCATCTCTTCTACTTCATCATTTCTTCTACTCGCTTTAGCTACTCAACTTTCAAGAGCAAGCTTAAGAGTCTCTTCTGAAATCCATTTTGGCCTTTTTTTTTCTTTCCTGTCTTTTTAATGACCTTATGCTTTCTTCATGTATCATGTCCTTGGTGTCATCCCACAACTCGTCTGGTCTTTGATCATTAGTTGTTCAGTGAGTCAAATCTATCCTTGAGATGGTCTCTAAATTCAGGTGGTATATACTCAAGGTCATACTTTGGCTCTCGTGGAATTGTTCTAATTTTCTTCAGCTTCAGCATGACTGACCTTGCATATGAGTAAATGATGGTCTGTTCCACAGTCAGCCCCTGGCCTCGCTCTGACTGATGATATTGAGCTTTTCCATTGTCTCTTTCCACAGATGTAGTTGATTTGATTCCTGTGTATTATATCCTTCGAGATCCATGTGTATAGTCGCCATTTATGTTGTTGAAAAAGGTATTTGCAATAAGGAAGCTGTTGGTCTTGCAAAATTCTGCCAAGTGATTTCCAGCATCATTTCTATCACCAAGACCATGTTTCCAATTACCTGTCCTTCTTTCTTTCCAACTTTTGCATTCCAATCACCAGTAATTATCAATGCATCCTGATTGCATGTTTGATTGATTTCAGACTGCAGAAGTTGGTAAATGTGTTTAATTTCTTCATCTTTGGCCTTAGTGGTTGGTGTCTAAATTTGAATAATAGTCGTATTTACTGGTCTTCCTTGTAGGCGTATGGATATTATCCTATCATTGACAGCATTGTACTTCAGAATAGATGCTGATTTTTTTTTTGATGATGAATGCAATGCCATTCCTCTTCAATTTGCCATACCTGGCATAGTAAACCGTATGGTTGTCTGATTCAAATGACCAATACCAGTCCATTTCAGCTCACTGATGCCTAGAATATTGATATTTATGTGCTCTGTTTCATTTTTGATGATTTTCAATTTTCCTAGATTCATCCTTCATACATTCCACATTCTGATTATTAATGGATATTTCCAGCTGTTTCCTCTTATTTTGAGCCACACCACATCAGCAAATTAAGGTCCCAAAAGCTTGACTCCATCCATTTCATTAAGGTTGACTCTACTTTGAGGAGGCAGCTCTTCCCCAGTCGTATACTGAGTGCCTTCCAGCCTTAGGGACTCATCTTCTGGCACGATATCAGACGTTTCACTGCTCTTCATAAGGTTTTCACTGGCTAAGTTTTTTTTGGAAGTAGACAACCAGGTCCTTTTTCCTAAGCTATAAAAAAATTTTTTTTTTTATCTTAGTCTGGAAACTCAGCTGAAACCTGTCTACCATGGGTGACCTCCGGGATTTGAATACCGGTGGCATAACTTCCAGCATCACAGCAACACACAAGCCCCGACAGTATGACAAACTGACAGATGCATGTGTAGATATTTATTATGGTTATATCATCATGGTGAATTGTCCCTTTAATCATGTAATGTCCTGCCTTGTCTTTTATTGTTGATTTTGCCTTAAAGCCTATTTTATCTGAGATTAGTGTTGCCACTTCAATCTTTTTTGGTTGTTGTTTTCTTGATCTATTTTTTCCATCATTTGATGTTTATATATTTATGTCTTTGTTTCTAGGGTCTGTCTTTTGTAGACAGCCTATTGATGGGTCATTTTTTTTTTTTTAACCATTCTGTCACTCTTTTTTTCTTCCCAGGTGCATTTTAAGCTCTTTGCCTTCAATGCAATTGTTGATAGGTGTGTTTTTATTGATGTCATTTTTTTTTTTTTCTTTTTTTTGTAGTGCTGATGTTTTCTTGGTTGCTTTCACTCTCTGGTGCTGAGTTCTTTTTTGTGTGAAATTTCTTTTCATTTGTTTCATTTTTGTAGATTTGGTGTTTACTGATACTTTATGTTTTTCTTCCTTATTTTGATTAGCAGGCTTGTTAACTTTGTGGTTACATTGAAATTTACCCATATCTACTTATCTAAGTATGAATCAGTCTTTTATCACTTCATGTGGCCTTGACTTTCTCTTCATTTTAAAGTTCTATACCTATAGCATTTATTACCCTTTTTATTGTTCTGATAGTGTTGTCATTTACCAGATTGGTGTCTCTGGTTCCCTACTATAAATCTTTTAGTTTGTTTTATCCTTGAGAGTTCATTACCTAGGATGGTATCTGGCTGATGCTGTCCTGTGGCCTAGATTCAGCTTGTTGCCTGATATTATTTGTTCACTAACCAGAGGTCTTCTTTTAATAATTCTTGTGAGTTTGGTTTGGTTTTTACATATTCTATTAATTTCCATTTATCTGGAAATGTCCTAATTTTGTCATCATATTTGAGTGAGAGTTTTGCAAGTTATATTATTCTCGGTTGGCAATTTTTTTCTTTCAAAGTTTTATATATGTCACCCCATTGCCTTCTTGTCTGCATGATTTCTGCTGAGTAATCAGAGCTTAGTCTTATGGTTTCCCCTTCGTATGTGACTTTTCATTTTTCTCAGGCTGCTCCCATGATTCTTTCTTTGCCTTTGGTTTTGTTGAGTGTGATTATGGTATGCCTTGGTGACTTTCTTTTGGTGTCTGTTTTAGTTATTTAGTGCTGCTATAATAGAAATACCACAAGTGGATAGGTTTAACAAACAGAATTTATTCTCTCACAGTCTAGCAGGCTAGAAGTCTGAATTCAGGGTGCCACCTCCAGGGGAAAGTTTTTGTTCTCTGTTGGCTTTGGAGGAAGGTCCTTGTCATCAATCTTCTCCTGGTCTAAGAGCTTCTTAGCACAGGAACCCTGTGTCCAAAGGATGCTCTGTGCTCCTGGCACTAGTTTCTTGGTGATCTGATGTCCTCCTTCCTCTCTACTTGGTTCTCTCATTTATATCTCAAAAAAGTGATTGACTCAAGATAAAATCAAATCTTGTAGATTGAGTCTTCCCTCATTAACATAACTGCCTCTAATCCTGACTCATTAACATCAAAGAGGTATGATTTACAATACATAGAAAAGTCACATAAGAAGACAAAATGGTGGACAATCACACAATAATGGGAATCATGGCCTAGACAAGTTGACACACATTCTTTGGGGGGGGACACAATTCAATCCATAGCAGGGTCTATCCTATATGGGGTTCATTGAACTTTTTGGATCATCAGCTTTTCGTCTTTCATGGTATTAGGGAAGTTTTCTGTCAGCAAATCTTCAGTGGTTCTGTGTTTTCTACTTTCTCCCCCTGTTCTGGAATTGCAATCACATGCAAATTTTTGCCCTTGATTGTCTCTCATGTAGTTCTTAGGTTTTCTTCATTCTATTCTCAGAGTTTTCCTTAAACAAAGTGGTGTCCATGGATTTATTTTCAATTTTGCTGATCCTATCTTCCATTGTTTCAAATTTGTTCCTAATGCCTTCTATTGTGTTATTTCTGAAATTTTGTTTATCTTCTGGATTTCTAATTGCTGTTTTTGTACAATTTCTAGTTATTTATTTTGACATTTTGTTCTTGTATTATTTTCCTGAATTCTTCCATTGCTTTGTCTGCATTTTCCCTGATTTTGTTAATTTTTTCCTTAGTTTTGTCTGTGTTTTCCTTGATCTTTTTCTAATCTCTTAGAAAGCCCTGAATATTAGACTTTTGAATTCCTTATTAGGTAGTTCCAGAGACCTAGTGGTGCCGTGGTTAAGAGCTTGGCTGCTAACCAAAATGTCAGCAGTTTGAATCCACTAGCTCTTCTTGGAATTCCTGTGGGGTAGTTCTACTTTGCCCTATAGGGTTGCTATGAGTCGGAATCAACTCGACAGTTACAGATTTGGTTTTTGTTATCAGGTAGTTCCAGTGCCTTTTATTCTACTGGAAAGTCATCTGGTGTTTTATTTTGGTCTCTTACTGGAACCATCCTGTCCTGTTTTTTAAAATATATTTTGGTATTGTCTGATGTCTCCTAGACATTTAGGAATTATTTTCTTCATTTATCAATTATAGGTTTGTTTGTTTCATCCTGCTTGTTTGTTTTATTCAGTTATGTCTGGGCGGGTGGGCTGGGCATGTTTTGTTGCTTGCTTTTCTGTGGGCATCATAGTTCTCACCACCTGTGCAGGTGGACAGGGCCAGTCACTCAGCAGGTTCTCTGTCTCCTGTTGGGAGCTTCGTGAAGTTGCCTTCCTGTACTCCATGTACGAGGTCATTACTGGCTATGCTCCAAGATTGCAAAGTTGTGCCAAATTAACTTGCAGGGAATATAGCTCTTCTTGTTCTCTGTTCTCTGTCAGTTTCTTCTTCCATTTGGTGCTTGATCTAGTTCTTTATCCCTTCGTTTGATGCTTAAGGTCCCAGGATTGACGTTTGTATCTGTTTTACTTAGTTTTTCAGGTCTTTGGTGCTTCTGTCTATAGTGCCATGTTGGCTCTGCCTTGATCCATAGGGTTTTCACTGGCTAATTTT
Source organism: Elephas maximus indicus (assembly GCF_024166365.1). NCBI lineage: Eukaryota > Metazoa > Chordata > Mammalia > Proboscidea > Elephantidae > Elephas > Elephas maximus. The sequence goes on from NC_064840.1 coordinate 49,001,637, forward strand.
CAGATGTAGGCCACCAGACCATTCTTCCTGATCCATCTTGGTCTAGAAGCACTGACAGACAGGTGTTGGCTATGCTGAGGTACATCACCTGGGAATTGAACCTGAGTCTCCCATTTGGGAATTGAGGATTCTACCACTGAATCACCATTGCCCTCTTAAAAACCACTATAACTATTTTAATTATAAAGGCATTTTTGTTGTTAGTGGCAATTGTCAAGTCGATTCTGACTCATGATAACACCACAGGTGCAGAATAAAACTACTCCATAATATTTTCAAGGCATTTTGGAAGCAGATTGCCAGGCCTGTCTTTTGAGCCGCCTCTGTGTACATTTGAACCACCAATCTTTTGGCTAGTAGTTGAGTGCTTAACTGTTAAGGCATCATAAATGCATAAATACTCTTTAAATTGAGGGGCTGGAGGATCAGGCTTTATATAGTGTTTCCAGGAATGGTTCCTAGAACAATACTGGAAAAGTGACATCTAAAGGAGCTGTTGTCTCTTCCATTGTTCAGGATACAGGGATGATTAGAAAGCTGAGGAATTAGGTTGCCATTATTTCAGTTCCTAGCTCCAGGAAGCAGGAGAAAGCCATCTCCAGAATGGTTGACTCCTAGACCACACTATTTTAGCTGTAATCCATCCTAGCAAAGTGGATGCACAGTACTCCAACTCTCAAATTACATGGATCTTGGGACCTTTGCCACCACTGTCACAGGTAAACAAATTTTACTCCCACAATTGAGCTTCCCAGAAGAAATAGCAGAAGTTGAAGAAGCACTGCCTCTGAATCACTTTTTTTCCCCCAAATTTCATGAGGATGTAACTGCATGGTGGCAGCTAGCTAGTGTTTCAAACCCAAACTGTACAGAAGTCTAGAAGATGTAATCTTTGGTTTTCCTGTCTCTAGCATGCAGTATGGCACATTATAAGGGATTGTAATGTAACTGAGTGAGCAAAGTTACAATATTGATCACACTGGTTCTCCTTTTCTGTTATATGTGCTGAAAATACTTCATGTGTGTCTTATGTCTTTTGTTTATGAAGTCATTTTTCAGAGATATTTGAATTTCCATTTGGCCAAATTTAGCAGTTTTAATTTATAAATTCTGTTTTTTATATCTTGTTTAAGAAGATATATTCAATTTTAGTGTTGAAATATATTCTCCTACATTCTTCTGTAATTGTCTCAGTTTTCTGTTAGTGACAGGAGAAGGGACCTAACTACTTTATTTCAAGTAAATAATTGTTTGTATCAAAACTACTTAGTCAGTAGTAAATTCTTCCATAGTAATTGGAAATGTCAGTTTTATAATGTACTATTGTTTCATATACATATGGGTTTTTTTTTTTTCTGGAATTTTTATTCTATTTTGAAGACTTATTTGTCTAGTCCTGTTCTTTAATGGAGCTCTAGTGGCCCAGTGGTTAAGAGCTCAGGCTGTTAACCAAAAGGCCAGCAGTTTGAATCCACCAGCTGCTCTTTGGAAACCATATGGAGCAGTTCTAGCTACCCAAAGGGTTAGTGTGAGTCAGAATTAACACGATAGCAATGAGTTATGCTTTAATTACCATAATATTATAATGCACTTTAATATTGTAGGGCAAATCACTCCTCCTAGTTCTCATCTTTCATAGTTATCTTGGCTGTTCTTACACATTTATTTCCTTCTATTAATATTAGAATTAGTTTGTCAAGTTCCATTAAATAATTTGGAACTTTTATTAGAATTAAATTAACTTTATAGATTACATTGGAAAATTTGATATCTTTACAATATTGAGTCTTACCATCCAATAGTACAGAATGTCTCTCTATTTATTCTGGTCTCCTTTTATGTCTTTCAATAAAGTTTTATAGTATTCTCCACAAAGGTCTTGCATATTTCTTATGAAGTTCATTCCAAGGAACTTCCAAGTGTTTGCTTCTTTTATAGTAAATAGGATTTTTTTTTTATAGGAAACATATTGATTATGGTATGTTGTTCTTGTACCTGAAATTTTTCTTATTGATTTAATAGTTAATATTTATATGATCTTTAAATGTGTTTTTTTTTTTTTTTAAATGTGAAAGGCCTTCTAACTAGGATGGCAGAGCAGAAACCATACATGAGAAATTTGCCAGTTTTGTCTGCAGAAAAAAAAAACCTCACTAAACAATTATGTTTATAGAAACATAATTGAGGAATGAATAGTAATCTGAGATATTTGAAATATATAGATTAAAATATTAATATTACTTATATGCAAAGGGCTTTATGATAAACAGAGGAAAAGATGATCACGCTAATAGGAAAGTAGGCAAACGTCATGAATAAATAATATCCATAAATAAAAAGAAATATGAATCTTCAATAAATGTTGAACAAAAGGTCAGTCTCATTCAAAGCCAATCAAACCCACTGCCACTGAGTTGATTTTGATGCATAAAAAAAAAAAAACCCATGACCCTCTAAGACAGAGTAGAACTGCCTCATTGGGTTTCCAAGGCTGTAAATCTTTTCAGCAGCAGACTGCCACCTCTTTCTTCTGCAGAGCAGCTGGTGGGTTTGAACCACCGACCTTTTGGTTAGCATCCAAGTGCTTTAACCACTGTGCTACCAGGGCTTCAATCTTGTTACTAGATAGGAAATGCCAGTGAAAACAACTTTATAATTTGCCACCTATCAAACTGGTAAAGGCAAATGAATGATAATTCTTATTGTTGTCATTAGCATGGAGAAAGTAACAAGTCTTTTAAACTGTAGACTCTTTTTAAAAGGCTATTCAGTAGTACATAGCATGAGCCTTAAAAAAGTGCCTTCACTTTGATCCAGAGATTTCACTCTAAAAAAATTCTAAGATATGTATTTCTGAGGTATGTTAATGGTTATACACGGCTATAAAGGGTTCTGTGGTTGTAATCATTTTGGAAAATGCTGGCTTAAATAAAGATTTTAAATTGCAGGACTGAACTTTAAGTGTACTAATGCACATTGTGAACTTCAAGGAGAATATAATAAGTTTTTGTCTAAACCTTTTTGATCAAAGAACCACTTTTTTGGTAATACTTTGAGGGACTAGATTACCACACAATACAGTTTGAGACGTCATTATGGAAACATGTAAAACTGAGCTACGTCATTATACAATTATATGTATTATACATATTGTAATAAAAATTTTTTTTAATAATATACAATATCATATGCAATAATAGCAAAAATAGTTAATATTCTAAATGTAATAGTTAATACTCTAAATGTTTAGGAAGAGCACTGTTTCAATAATATTCTGACATACATGTTAAGCATGTTACATCTATTTAATTAAATCCTGTTTTAGTTATAAAATATGCTTTAGGAGAATAATTAGCACAGAAAATGTTCCTGGTATTTTATAATGTGAAAAGTCAGGTTATGAAACTCTAAGTATAGTATGTAAAATACTTTAGGGATCCATATGTGCACAGAAATATATGTAGAAGGAGAATTATCAAAATGTTAATAGGTGTAATTGCTACCTTATGCGACTGTGATTCTACGTCCTTTTTCTCATTTATATTTCCTATAATGGGCCTAAATTGTCTTTCGTCTAGGAAAAATGTTATTTCTTAAAATTATTGCAGAAGACTCGTCTTTTATAACTTCATAAATTAAGTTTGAATGTGCCTTCTCCTATCTATCCATTCCTTTTTTTTTTTTTGTCCCTGTTGAATTCTGTTCATATTGCAAATTGTTTATAATTGTGACTGCATTTAACAGCCTGCGCAGTTATCCTTACTCTCTCAAGATGACACTTAATACTTGAATTTTAAAGTCAGGCTTTATCTTTGCTGCAGGAAATAATATCCTTTTAAAGCAACTGTTGCATTTTAAAATGTGTATTCAGATAATATCTTTCCCATTAATTATTAACCTCATAACTGAATAGGTTACATGAAATCTGAACACTTCCCAGTTCTAAGGACATTATGTCACATGAATGGCAGGTCAACCAGGGCTTCAACTCTGGTCAAATATATACTTTGCAGTTTTTTCTGCTTTCAAACAATGTTCACAAAAATGTGAACCCTATCCTATAACAGTTTGATGAAATAACTTTCTCACCTTCCCTTTGAATTAAGCTCACTTTTGGAAAAAGAAAGGCTGTCTTCACTGGTTTTTCATTTCTCATTTCAGCTTCCTTGCCCTTGGTCTCATCCTGGTTGCCTCTATTGTCCTTACCCCCATGTTCTCATCAGTAGTAACTTGTGTTTCAGATCTTTCCCACCATACTTTTCTTTGCTATGTGCAATTTTGTCCTCTTTCTCATCACCATGAAGAATCATCCTCAGGGCTCTGACCCTTTGGAAATCAACCTCATACATTCTCTGTGCTCTAGTCTTCATGACTTGTAATGTATAGTTGAAATAACTGATAACAACTCTCAGGGAAACGATGGGACTTTTCTGCTGTTAACGTCAGAGCACATCTCAGGCCCAAGGACTTTCCTTTTTGTCATATTGGCTGCAGGCATCGTGAATTCAGACTGCTTTTCTATTTTCTTAGTGACCAACCATTCACTCTATTCTGGGTTTCTTCACTTCTCAAGACTTAGGTTTGAGAGGCAGAAAGGGCTTCCCAGATTCCAGGAGTAGCAGGGACAAAGGCACAGAAGAAAGAAACAGTATGGCTCAAAAAACTTTTGGTGTAGTTGAAGTATAGTAAATACTATACATTAGTTGGTGATAAGACATGGAGTTAGAGGCCTCAATCAGGAAGGCCCCATGGTCCATACAGAGGAATCTGGATTTTAACCAGGGATCCACTGACGTTTTAAATAATCAAGTACCTTGATCATATTTATATATCAGAAAGATCTGATGCAATATAGTGAAATGAAGGGCAGTGAGTGAGATTGGAGGCTGAGTATTGGTGATGAGAAATGTGAGGAAATTGATTAGAAGGATAATGAAGACTTGCTATTTGAGCAGAGACAGAGGAGTGTTATAGATAAAAACGTTGGTGGGAGGCTTGAGAAATGAACTGGCAAGGGACAGAAACCCAAGTCAAAGTTGCTTAGGCAAAAAGTAAAGAAAAATAAAAAGAATTCAATGGCTGATATTAACCAAAGGAAAGTGTTTGGAACCAGAGAGGCTACACTGCCAGGATCCTGCCTCTCCTCTTTGGTTCTCCCTTACGACAGATTGGCTTTTTCTATGCAGCAGGGGCGTATTCATCAGCAGCTCCAAGCCCACACATTCCTAGCTGTGCCTCTAGAGAGGGAAGTAGACTCTTGACTCAGGCTTCAATTGAAAAATCTTAGAGAAGGATTTCGATTGGTCTGGCTTTGGTCATGTACCAGCCTCTCCCCTCCCCCCAACACTATTGTTATGTGGGGTGAAGTTCCATGATTGGCTTAGCTCAAGTGCTCATGCTATAGATAAAAATCAGTTTGATCATAAAAGAAAACAAGTTTCATTCAGATCACATGGCTGGTGGTATCGGATGAGGAGCTGTTTTCTGAAGAATGAGGGATACTGGGGAAAAAAAAAAGTTTTCAGTACAGGGAGAGTAATACAAATTGGAGCTATCATTACATAATAGATTAGGGCGCTGACCAAGGTAAGCCAAAACTTTGCTGGGAAGCACTGAGGGCTTAGAACTTACATAACTGGGGGAGATAGATAAGTAAATAGTCCCTGGGTAGTGCAGATGATTAAGTGCTTGGCAGTTAACTGAAAGGTTGGCAGTTAGAATCCACTGAGAGGCACCTCTGAAGAAAGTCCTGGAGATCTGCCTCTGAAAGATCATAGCTATTGAAAACTCTACGGAGCACAGTTCTACTCTGAAACACACGGGGTCAGCATGAGTCAAAGTCAACTCCACACAACTGGTTAGACAGATAAATAGAATTACATTGTAAGTACTTTCACATGAGTGCAGCCTACTCTTCTATTCATCGTGCATGTATAGTGCTTGACATTTCTTACTGATTTACTTGTTTTCTTTTTTTTTTTTCTTCATACCCCACTGGAATGTGAACTCTATGAAAAGGAGCTTTGTCCTGTCTGTCTTATATTAGGAACATAAATAATTTCTTAAGTGAATTAACAAGTCTTACCAAACATTCAAATGAGTAATTTTCTGAAGTTTTCATTAATTTCTTAAAGTTACTTTTTATCATTAAAAGACATTTGTTATGATATCTCAGATTTCATTTAAACTACTGAATTTTTTATATGTAGTCTCCTATATCTGTTTATTAATATTCACAGAGTCTAATGCTTTCATGGAGCCCTGCGGGGGCACTGGTTAAGAGCTTGGCTGCTAACCAAAAGGTTGGCAGTTCGAATCCACCAGCTACTCCTTGGAAACACTATGGGGCAGTTCTACTCTATCCTGCAGGGTTCCTATGAGTCAGGATCAACTAGATGGCAATGGGTGATAATGGCAGTTTTGATAGATTTTGTCAGAAATCATGAGATTCAATATTCATGAGAATCCTCTTCAAATACTTTAGAGAAAGGTTTTATCAATTTGTGTGTTAGGATTGTATCACTTTCTCATGAACTCTGTATTAGTGGAGGGGGAATATTCCCAGAGTCATGGTAAAAGAGGATTTTTTACTTGCGTTCCAAAATCATGTTACATTTTCATTTGTTTCGTATTTGAAATGATATTCCTGTTCAGTTTTGTGGTTTGTCTGGCATATAGAATATATTAAATTCAAAATAATTTTTCTTCTGAACCTTGTAAACACTGCCTCGTCTTTTTTTAAAATAACATTTCAATGTGTTTTCAGTGAAAGTTAAAACAGCAACTTCTACACAATTTGTTCAGTGACTTGGGTTATATTTTTCACAGTGTGTCAACTTTCTCATTATTACTGTTCAGGTTGTTCGGTTTCCAGTAATCTAATTTCCCTGCCCTCTTGCCTTCTCATTTTTGCTTCCGAGTAAATATTGACCGTTTGGTTTCATATAGATGATTTTTTAAAGGAGCAAAGTACTCATGGGTGATATTATTTATTTTATGAGCCAGTTGGTTATTTAGATAAAAGATGACCTCATAGAATAGTCTCAGTTCAAGGTTTAAGCAGCATCTCAGGGCAATAGTCTTGCGGAGTCCTCCAGTCTCAACTGGTCTAGTATGTCAGGACTTCTTAAGAATTTGAGTTTTGTTCCACATTTTGCTCCCATTCTATCAGGATCTGTCTATTGCATTCCTGATCAGAACAGTCGGTAGTGGTAGCTGGTCACTATCTAGTTTTTCTGGTCTCAGGGTAGATGAGGTGGTGATAATTGTAGACTGCTAGTCCTGTAGACTAGTTTCTCCTCTCAGTCTTTGGTTTTCTTCTTTCTCTTTTATTGCAGATGAGTATAGAATAATAGTTGTATCTTAGATGGCCACTTGCAAGCTTTTAAGACCCTGTACACTACTCGCCAAACTAGGATAAAATAAACTTTATGTACTATATTATGCTAGTTGACCAAGTTGTCCCATGAGACTATGATCCTAAGTCTTCATAGACCCTAAAACCAATCCCACAAGGTGTTTGGTTAAGTCTGTGTTTGCATCCCTTGCCCCATTGTTTTCTGATTTATCTTTCTTTGTAAGAAAACTATTTATTTTTCTCTCTGGAGCTTTAGAATAATTTCTTATCTTTGCAGTTCTGAATTTTCACAAGGTCTTTGTTTCCATCTTTCTTGTGATGGTTAAGGTTATGTGCCAACTTGGCTAGGCCACAATTTTCAGTGGTTTGATATTATCCTCCATTTTGTGATCTGATATGAGCAGCCGTTGGTTGAAAGGCAAGTTCCTTGGAAGTGTGGAATGCGTCCAGTATATATGAATGATCCAGCAAAGTTTGCTCTCTTGATCCTGCATCCAGCTTGTCATCCTCTGACCTCTGGCTCTTGAGATGTGAGCCAGCAGCTTGCCGCCTGACTTGCAGATTTTGGATATGCCATCTCCCATAGTCCTGGAGCTGATTTTTTTTGTCAGCTCCTGCAACCACTGCAACAACATGGTCAATTGGCATAATATAATATATAAAGTTTGTGTGCTATATTCTAATTTGATGAGTAGCATCTGGGTACTTAAAAGCTTTTAAGTGTCCATCTAAGATACAACTATTGGTCTCTACTCATTGGGAGTAAAAAAGAAAGAAGAAAATCAAAGACTAAGGCTTTTTTTAGTTTCAGCCTGTATCTGCTTCATAGCTACCTTTTCTTTTTGCTTTTGGGATATAATATTAAGTGGATTTCTGTGGTGATGCTATCGGAGACTCTATTTTCTCAGAGGTCATAAAGTTTTTTTTAATAATATTTTATTGTGTTTTTGGTAAAGGTTTACATAGTGGTTTAGGTTCCCAGTCAACAATTTCTACAGAAATTATTCAGCAACATTGATTACATCCTTCACAATGCAAGAACATTCTCATTATTTCTATTCTGGTTGCTCCATTTCCATTAATCTAATTTCACTGCCCCCTTACATTCTCATTTTTGCTTTAAAGTAATTGTTGACCATTTGGTCTCATACGGGTAATTTTTTTAAAGAAGCACAGTACTTACTGGTGATAGTCATTTTGTGAGCCAATCTGTTATTTAGCTACAAGGTGACTTCCAGGGTTAGTTCCAGTTCAAGGTTTGAAGAGTATCTCAGGACAATAGTCTTGGGAAGTCTTCCAGTGTCAACCAGGCATAAGTCTTTTTTTTTTTTTAAGGAATTTGAGGTACTTATTACCTTTTTTCTCCAGTTTTATCAGGGTCCATCTATTGTGGCCTTCATTAGAATGGTCAGTAGTGGTAGCCAGGCACCATCTAGTTCTTCTGGTCTCAGGGTAGATGAGGCCATACTTCATGTAGACTATTTGTGCTGTAGACTAGTTTCTTCTTTGAGTCTTTCAGTTCCTCCTTTCTCTTTTGCTCTGGTTGAGTAGAGGTAAATAGTTGTACCTTAGATGGGTGCTTGCAAGCTTTTAAGACCCCAAACACTAGTCACCAAACTAAGATGTAGAACATTGACCAAGATGTTCCATGAGACTATGATCCTAATCCTAATAATCCAGAAAACCAGTCCCACAAGGTGTTTGGTTACATCTAGGAAGTATTTATAATTGTGCCCATATGTGCTTTATTATATATATGATGCATACAGTCACATAGATGTGTATACATATACATATGCATTGCCTATATACACACACATATATGCATACATATGCACATATATGCCTCCAAAACCAACCAAACCCATTGTTGTTGAGTCGATATACCCATACATATATTTTTTGGTTGGTTTTGCTGTTGTTTCAAAATTACATATGCCATAGAAATTACCAATAGATCCTTTATTCTTGTGTACATTTTAGTGACATCATTTATCTTCAACAAGCTGTGTACACTTCACCCTCATTTGGTTAAGATGTCAATAGTTTTTTTTTTTTTTTAATCTTTATATCATATTAATCTTTTGTTCTGCTGGTTTGTTCATAAGTCTGGTTGTCTATTCCTATTCAAGCATGAGAAACCGAGATGGTTGTTTTAGGTTGCTGCTGTGAATTTCTACTGCTTTGTATACAGATCTGCTGAGACCGTTGAGCGTCTCCTCCACTGGAAGGGTGACAATGAGATCTGTGTAAATGGGAAGGTCTTACCGACTGGCAGTCTTTGATACAGGATTGTAAATGCAGGGAGACAGGTCACTGAACTGGAGGTCTCCAGATGCAACACCAAGGAGTGCCATACTTCTGGGAGCAGCAAAACCACCAAATCAATTAATTGGTTTTCTTTAGGGAAGAAACCCCTACTTGTTCTGCTTGTCTGATTTTACTCTGTACAAAGCTGAGGTGTGTGGTAGAGGAGGTGGGAGAGAATTTGCAGAGTTTTTCATCATGGTTTCAGCCCACACTTCATTTCCACTCTTTGTAATTGCTGGCAACAAGCTTAGAATCTCTCTGTTCTGATTGTTCCCATTTTTTCTTCAGCCTTATCGTGACTATTCTGGGCTGAGGCACCTTCTACTCAGCTTTACCTATTACATTAATTTTATCACCCAATTAGATGTATTTCAAAAACTTGATGAAATCTCTTGTCTGCTGATGATTTTCCACCTGTTCTCTTTGCTGTTATGCATGAATTGCCTTTAAACTTCCTTTGTAATTATTTTACTGGAGTTTAGAGTGGGCAGGAAAAAAACCTATGTCCATGATTTGACACAGATGCCTACATACAATCAATGACTCACTTAAAGCATTTTTTAAAGAAAAATATAATTTAAACTATACTTTTCTACTTGGGTTTGGGTTATACTTTTCTACTTACCAATATCAATAATAAAATTCCTTCTTGTATCACATAAGTAAATTAGCACACTTTTACTATCTCCTATTTTTACTTTTTGAAGGAGTCCTGATTGCACAGTGGTTAAGCACCTGACTGCTAATCAAAAGATTAGCTATTTGAACCCACCAGCTGCTTCATGGGAGAAAGATGTGGCAGTCTGCTTCTGTAAAGATTAAAAAAACAAACAACAACAAAAAAACCTTGCCGTCAAGTCAATTCTGTCTCATAGCAATCCTATGGGACAGAGTAGAACTGCCCCAAAGTGTTTTCAAGGAGTGGCTGGTGGATTTGAACTGCTGACCTTTTGATTAGCAGCTGTAGCCCTGAACCACTCTGTCACCAGGGCTTCAGAGATGTAAAGGTTATAGCTTTGGAAACCCTTTGGGGCAGATCTACTCTGTCCTATAGGGTCACTATGAATTGGAAGTGACTTGATGGCAATGGGGTCTTTTATGTTCACTTTCCCTTTTATCTTTTCCAATGTCAGAAAAATTTATAAATTTGACTGATTTGTTAACATTACTTTGGAATACTTTTTAAAAACTAACATAATAATAAGCTGGGGGGACGGGGCCAGCATGGTGCTATAGACAGAAGCATCACACCGTCCTGCTACAGCAAAGACTTGAAAAGCTAAGTAAGACAGAGACAAACGTCAGTCCTAGAACCCTAAGCATCAAATGAAAGGATAAATAACTCAGCCAAGCACCGAATGAAATGAGAAATTGACAGAGAACAGAGAGTGAGGAGAGATATGGAGTGGAGGCCCCGTATCAGCTAACACAGCACAGATTTGCCATCTTGGACTCCTCAGTCACTGAGAACGGCAGACGGAGTATGGGAAGGCAGCTTCATAGAGTCCCCAACAATAGACAGAACACCCGGTAATCAGGGATACACTCTTTTCTACCCGCTGTGAGACCTCCACTGCTTTCCAGCATGCCGCAGTTGCTCCACCAGGGAGTGGCTGGCTGCTTGCTGCTTGGATTCACCCCGCCCACACTGGTCGATTCCTTCGGTGCCATTTTTTGTTGCTGTTGTTGCTTTTTTTGGTTTCTTCTCTCTGTCTCACCTCCTTCCTTTCCCTTCTCTTGAACACCTGGCTCTGTGTGCCATATCTGCTCCTTCTTGACTGGATGTGAAGCATTGCTCAGCTATGGAACCACTTCCCCTATCCATGCTGCCATGCTAGTGGGTTTCTGGGGACATTTTTTCGTTTTCTTCATTTCTCAGTTTCTCGTCTCTCCCTACCTTCCTTCTTTTCCTGTCTCTTGAGTACCTGGTGCTGTATGCCATCTCTGTTTCTTCTAGATGGGCTGTGCAGCACCATTCAGCTTGGGAGCCACTTCCTAGGCCTGTGCAACCAAGCCAGTGGGCTCCCTTGGGGATTTTTTTTTCATTTCTTGGTTCTTATCTCTCTCTGCCAGCTTTCCCTTGTTTTCTCCTGAACGCCTGGTGCTGTGTACCATCTCTGCTCCTTCTAGATGGGCTGTGCAGTGCTGCTCAGCTGGAGCCTACTGCTGGTGGGCTCCCTCTGGGCATTTTTTCTTTCTTCTTTCTTCTCTCTCTCTACCTTCTTTCCTTACCCTTCTCCTGAACACTTGGGCCCGTGTGCCATCCCTGCTCTTTCTTGATGGGCTGTGCAGTGCTGCTGACCTGGGGACCTGTTTCCAGTGAGCTTTTATTCCTTTGTTTTCTTTCTTCTTCTTCTTCTTTTTTTTTAATCTCTCTCTATTTTCCTTCCTTCCAACCACCTGGCATCTTTTTTTCTTTTTTTTTGGTGTCTTGGCTCTCTCTACATTCCTTCCATTCTTTTCTCCCTACTACCTGGCTGCATGTGCCTTTTTCTTTCTTTTTAATCTAGTCTCTTATCTCTCTCTCCCTTCTTTACTATTCTTTCTCCTGCCTATCTAGTTGTGTGTGCCACATCTGTCCCTTCTTGACAGGCTGTGCCTCACCATCTGGCTAGAAAGCCATTGGTACACAGCTTTCTCAGGTCTGCACCATTCCAGTGGTAGGCTCCATCAGCACTTTTTTTGGCTCCTGTTTTTCTCTCCTCTCCCACACCCACTTAGCTCCACACATCACTACCTCCTCCTCCCATCTGCCTATTTGCATCAAGTGCTGAGCATTGTACCCTCTAGCAGTACAGGCTTGTTATACCTGAACCTGCCCTGCAGTAACCCCTGGCCCCAGCAAGTGCCACAGATGACCTGTTCCAACCCCTCCCCCTCCACTGGACCTGCCCTGCTGTACAATAGCTGAGTGACTGGCCCTGCCCATTGGACTAGGTGGTGAGAAGTATTGTGCCCACAGATGAGCAAACAACAAAGAATGCACAGCCTACCCACTCAGACATAACCAAATAAAACAAAAGAGGATGGAACAAACAAATCTACAATCAATAAATGAAGAAAATAATTCTTGAATTTCCTGAAGACAGCAAGCAATGTCAAAACATAAAAAATAGGACAGGATGATTCCAGCAGGTATCCAAAATAAAACACCAGATAGCCTTCTAATAGGAGAAAAAGCACTCAAACTATCTGATACGGAATTCAAATCACTAACATACAGAGCTACTCAAGAGTTAACAGGAAAAAGCAGACAAAAATGAGGAAAAAAAGACAAAATTATTTAAAACATAGACAAAATCATGGAAAAGACAGAAAAACAATGGGAGAATTCAGAAAAATAATATGGGAACAAAATGTCAAAATAAATTCATAACTAGAAATCATACAAACACAACAATTAGAAACCCAAAAGATAAAACAATAAGGTTTCAGAAATGGACAGGTCATAGAAGGTATGAGGACCAGGTCTGAAACAATGGAAGACAGGATCAGTGAAATTGAAGACAAATATTTGAATACCACTTCATTTGAGGAAAAATCAGGAAAAAGAATGAAGAAAAATGAAAAAACCCTGAGAATGATGTGGGACAAAATCAAAAGTAAACATTTATGAGTGATCAGAGTTTCAGAACAGGGGGAGAAAATGGAAAACACAGAGAGTCACTGAAGAATTGCTGATAGAAAACTTCCCTAATATCATGAAAGATGAAAGGCTGAGCATCCAAGAATCTCAATGAACCCCATGTATGATAAACCCTAAAAGAAAATCACCAGGGCATATCATAATCACGCTCACTAAAACCAAAGGTAAAGAAGGAATCCTGGGAGCAACCTGAGTCACATACAGAGAGGAAACAACAAGACTAAGCTCTGATTACTCAGCAGAAACCATGCAGGCAAGAAGACAATGGGATGGCATATATATAAAGCCTTGAAAGAAAAAAAATTGTTAACCAAGAAAAATATATCTTACAAAACTCTTACTCAAATATGTTGGTGAAATTAGGACATTTCCAGATAAACAGAAATTAAGGGAATATGTAAAAACCAAACCAAACTTTCAAGAATTATTAAAGGGAATCTTTTGGTTAGAGAGCAAACATCAGACAACAGTGTGAATCAAGGATGCAAGACTGCACCAGTCGGATACCAACCTAGGTAATGAACTCTCAAGAATAAAAAAAAAAACTAAAAGATTTACACAGGGAACCAGACAGGTTAACCTGTAAATTACAACAATATCAGAATAATAAAAGAGAGACTAAATGGTGAAAGCATAGAACTTTCAAATACAGAGGAAGGCAAGGAGATACCAAGTAATAAAAGACTGGTTCAAAATTAGGAAGATAAGGGTAAGTTTCAAGGTAACCATGAAGAAAGTTAACAAACCTACTCATCAAAATAAAGAAGAAAAACATGAAGTCTCAATAAACACAAAATCTAGAAAAACAAAAGATATGAAAAAAAAAAACCCACCAACAAAAGAAATTCAGCACAGGAGAGTAAGAGGAACAAAGAAAAAGCTGGTACCACACACGCACACACACACAAACAGTACAAAATGACAGCAATAAACCCACACCTATCAATAATCACACTGAAAGTAAATGGCCTAAATACACTCCTAAAGAACAGACAGTGACAGAATGGATTAAAAAACAGGATCCATCAATATACTGTCTATAAGAGAAACACCTTAGAAACAAAGACATAAATTTATTAAAAATCAAAGGATGGGAAAAAATATATCAACCAAACAGCTGCCAAAAAAGAGCAAGAGAAACAATACTAATCTTAGATAAAATAGAATTTAAAGCAAAACCCACAGTAAAAGACAAAGAAGGGCATTATATAATGATTAAAGGGACAATCCATCATGAAGAAATAGCCATAATAAATATCTATGCACCCAATGACAGGGCTCCAAAACACATAAAACAATTCTAACACCACTGAAAAGAGAAATTGACAGTTCACAATAATAGTAGGAAACTTCAATACGCCACTCTCAGTAAAGGACGGAACATCTAGAAAGAAATTCAACAAAGATACAGAAGGTCTAAAGGCCACAATCAACCCACTTGACTTCATAGACATATATAGAACACTCCACCCAACAGCTGCAAAGTACACATCCTTTTCTAAGGCACATGAAACATTCTCCAGAATAGATCACATTTTAGGCCACAAAGCAACCCTCAACAAAATCCACAACAAGGAGGTAATACAAAGTATCTTCCCTGATCACAACATCATCAAAGTAGAAATTAATAGCAGGAAGAAAAAGGAAAAAAAAAATCAAATACATGGAAACTGAATAAGACCCTACTTAAAAACCACTGAGTAATAGAAGAAATCAGAGTTGGAATAAAAATATTCCTAGAATCAAATGAGAATGAAAATGCATCATACCAAAACCTGTGGGACACAGCAAAGGCACTTCTCATAGGTCAATTTATAGCAATAGATGCACACATCAAAAAAGAAGAAAGGGCCAAAATCAAAACATTAGCTACACAACTGAAACAGATAGAAAGAGAACAGCAAAAGAAGCCCATAGCCACCAGAAGAAAAGAATAATAAAAATCAGAGCAGAACTAAATTAGAGAATAGAAAACCAATAAAAGGAATAGACAAAACCAAAAGTTGGTTCTTTAAAGGATCAACAAAATTGACAAACCATTGGTCAAACTGACAAAAGAAAAACAGGAGAGGATACATGTAACCCAAATAAGAAATGAAATGGGGGACATTACAACAGACCCAACTGAAATAAAAAGGATCACTATGAAAAACTATACTCCAACAAATTTGAAAATCTAGAGGAAATGGACAAATTTCAAGAAACACACTACCTACCCAAACTAACACAAGCTGAAGTTGAAAATGTGAACAGACCTATAACAGAAGAAGAGGTTGAAAAGTTAATTTAAAAGACTCTCAATAGCGAAACAAACAAAAAAAAACCCAAAAACCCCGGCCCAGATGACTTTCCCACAGAATTTGCCAAACACGCAGAGAAGAGCTTACACCAGTACTACTCAAACTATTTCAGAACATAGAAAAGGAAGGGATACTTCTGAATTCATTCTGTGAAGCCAGCATAACCTGATACCAAAACCAGGCAAAGACAACAAAAAAAGAAAAATTAGAGACCAATATCTCTCAAGAATATAGATGCAAAAATTCTCAACAAAATGCTAACAAATAGAATTCAGCATCATATCAAAACAATAATATACCAGGACCAAGTGGGATTCATATCAGGTATGCAAGGATGGTTCAGTATTAGAAGATCAACTAACGTAATCCACCACATAAATAAAGGAATCACATGATCATTTTAATGGGCACAGAAAAGACATTCAACAAAGTCCAACACTCATTCCTGTTAAAAAAAAAAAAACTCAATAAAATAGGTATAGAAGGGAAATTCTACAACATAATGAAGGGCATCTATACAAAACCAACTGCCAACTTCATTCTTAATGGAGAGAGGCTGAAAACACTTCCCTTGAGAACAGAACAAGACAAGGTTGCCCTTTATCACCACTCCTATTTAACACTGTACTGGAAGTCCTAGCTAGAGCAATATGACAAGAAGAAGAAATAAAGACATCCAAATTGGTAATGAAGAAGTAAAACTGTCCCTATTTGCTGATGATATGATACTGCACAGGGGAAAAGCCAAAGGACTGCACAAGAAAACTATGGGAACTAATATAAAGATTTAGCAGAGTACTAAGACACAGGATAAACATACAAAAATCAGTTGAATTCCTATACACCAATAAAGAGAATGATGAAAAGGAAATCAGAAAAACAACAGCATCTATAATAGCCCCTAAAAAAATAAAATACTCAGGAATAAATCTAACCAGGGACATAAAAGACCTACACAAAGAAAATTACAAAATACTACTGCAAGAAATCAAGAGATCTACAGAAATGGAAAAATATACCATGCTCATGGATAGGTGGGCTCAACATTGTGAAAATGTCAGTTCAGCCAAAGAAATCTACAAATACAATGCAATCCTGCTTCAAATACCAACAACATTCTTTAAAGAGATGGGAAAACTAATGATCAACTTTATAGGGAAAGGGAAGAGGCCTCATATAAGTAAAGCACTGAAGAAGAATAATGTAGGAGGACTCTTACTACCTGACCTCAGAACTTACCATGTAGCTACAGTAGTCAAAACAGCCTGATACTGGTGCAATGACAGATACATTGACCAATGGAATAGAATTGAGAACCCAGATGTAAATCCATGCACCTACGTTCACCTGATCTTCAACAAGGGCCCAAAGTCCATCAAATGGGGAAAAGACAGTCTTTTTAACAAATGGTGCTAGCAAAACTGATGTCCAAAAAAGTGAAACAGGACCCATACCTCACACCATACACAAAAGCTAATTCAAAATGGATCAAAAACTTAAATATAAAACAAAAAGCTCTAAAGATTGCAGAAGAAAAAATAGGATCAATGCTAGAGGCTCTAATACAGGGCATTAACAGGATGCAAACCATAATTAACAACACACAAACTCCAGAAGATGAGCTAGATAACCGGGATCTTCTAAAAAAAATTAAACAATTATGCTCATCAAAAGACTTCACAAAAAGAGAACCTACAGACAGGGAAAAATTTTTGGCTAAGATAAACCTGACACAGTTCTAATCTCTAAAATCTACAGGAAAATCTAACACCTCTACAACAAAAAGACAAATAATCCAATTAAGAAATGGGCAAAGGAAATGAACAGACACTTAACCAAAGAAGGCATTCAAGCAGTTAACAGACACATGAGGAAATGCTCGTGATTAAAAGCCATTAGAGAAATGCAAATCAAAACCATAATGAGAAACCATCTCACCCTGGCATTACTGGCATGAATTAAAAAAAAAAAAAAACAGAAAATAACAAATGTTGGAGAGGCTGCGGTAGTTTGGAACTCTTATGCATTGCTGGTGAGAAAGCAAAATGGTACAGCCATTTGGGAAAATGATATGGCACTTCCTTAGCTAGATATAGAAATACCGTATGATCCAGCAATCACATTCCTACCAACATATCCTAGAGAAATATGAACCGTCACAGGAATAGACATATACACACCCATGTTCACTGCAGCATTGTTCACAATACCAAGAAGATAGAAACAACCTAGATGCCCATCAACAGATGAATGTATAAACAAACTATGGTACACATGCACAATGGAGCAGTACGCAATGATAAAGAACAATGATGAATCTGTGAAGCATCTCTCAACGTGGATGAATCTGAAGGACATTATGCTTGGTGAAATAAGTCAATCACAAAAGGACAATCATTGTATAAGACTACTACTATAAAAACTCATGAAAAGTTTACACACAAAAAAATACAGTGGTTACGAGGGAGAGGAGGAGTGTGAATGGAAAAACACTAAATAGACAATAGATAAGCGGTAAGTTTGGTGAAGGGTAAGACAGTACACAATACTAAGCATGCCAGAACAACTTGTCCAAGGCAAGGTCTTGGAAGCTCCGTAGACACATCCAAACTTCTTAAGGAACCAAATTACTGGGCTGAGTGCTGTGAGGAGCATGGTCTCAGGGAATATCTAGCTCAATTGGCGTAACAGTTTATAAAGAAAATGTTCTACATTCTACTTAGGTGAGTAGCGCCTGGGGTCTTAAAAGCTTGTGAGCGGTCATCTAAGATACCCCACTGGTCTCACCCCATCTGGAGCAAAGGAAAATGCAGAAAACCAAAGACTCAAGGGAAAGATTAGTCCAAAAGACTGATGGACCACAAGTACCACAGCCTCCACCAGACAGAGTCCAGTACAACTAGATTGCGCCCAGCTACCACCACCGACTGCTCGGACAGGGGTCACAATAGAGGGTCCCAGACAGAGATGGAGAAAAATGTAGAACAAAATTCTAACTCACACAAAAAAGAGACCAGACTTACTGGCCTGACAGAGACTGGAAATACCCTGAGAGTATAGCCCCCAGGCACCTATATAGCTCAGTAATGAAGACACTCCTGAGGTTCACCCTTCAGCCAAAGATTAGACAGGCCTGTTAAACAAAACGAGACTAAAGGCACACCAGCCCAGGAACAAGGCCTAAAAAGCAGGAGGAGACAGGAAAGCTGGTAAAAGGGAACTTAAGTTTGAGAAGGGGAGAGTGTTGACATGTCGTGAGGTTGGTAACCAATGTCAGAAAACGTGTACTAACTGTATAATGAGAAGCTAGCTTGTTCTGTAAACTTTTATCTAAAGTACAATAAAAAAGAATATAAAAAATAGTAAGCTGAATATTTTCTTTAAATAATATTTGTGATATGCACATTACCTGAGATTTTTAGATTTAATCCTGTATTTTTCTGTTTTCAATGCTCACTGCCAGTCCTTTTTACAATATATATTCCCTATTTTTGGAAACCCTGGTGGCGTAGTGGTTAAGTGGCTGCTAACCAAAGGGTCAGAAGTTCGAATCCGCCAGGCATTTCTTGGAAACTCTGTGGGGCAGTTCTACTCTGTCCTATACGGTCGCTATGAGTCGGAATTGACTCAACTGCACTGGGTTTGGTTTTTGGTTTTGTATTCCCTATTTTTAATTATCTCTATTGACTTTTTTCTTTTACCTTGAGAAGAGCTTATTTTTTCAGAAAAATTATATATGAAATTTTTTTCTTAGTCCTTGCATATATGAGTGTCTTTCTATTGCTTTCACATCTGTGTAACAAGGTGGCTGACTTCAGAATTCTTGGATCATATTTTTTTGCTCACAACCCTAAAGACATTAGTACTTTAGTAATCAGAGTTGCTAAAAAGAAATAGGAGTCTAGTTCTATATTTTCTTCTTTGTAGTTGCCCAGATGCCTTCATTATTTCTTCATACTAGAGGGAAAAAAAATCAGAGCTAAAACTAAAAGTTTCTTCTTTGAATTTTTCTTTTCTTAGTGTTCTGCACTATAAATTTGCAGATGTGGCTCTTCATCTTAGGAAAATGTTTCTCTTTTATGCTGTTGACTATTGGTTTTGTACTACTGATTCTGATTTATACCAAAACAAAACACCCACTATCCATATTTAGAATTATTTTTCTTCACCATCTATTCTTTCTGATGGCTATCACAACTTTTTTTTTTTTTCTCTTCTTTTTGGGAGAACTTCTCAAGTTTGTAATCTACAACAGAATGTAGATTTTGTTCTTTATTGTTTCCAACACCGTCTTACATGTATTATACAGATTTCCCCACTGTCTGAAAGTAGAGCATTCCTGTGAAAACTTCCGTAAGCCAAAATGGCGTAAAGGTACTAATGTCAGTCTTCCGTAAAAGCGAAGTGACGTAAAGCAAACCTTCAAAAAGCAGGGGATACGTGCATCACACTTTACCTCTATTCTTTCCTTACATTACCTTTTCAGTGTTCATTTCACGCCCTTAGTTTTTCACATCATTTCTCATCTTTTACTTTATGTTTGGTTATTGTTTAATTTCACTGAGAGTATAAAGCATATTTCCAACAGTAATATTAAAAAATATGTTCTTTCTGTGCCTTAAGTGCTGTGTGTATCTTTTTCTTTTATGCCACTCTTTATTTTCAGACTTCATTTTCATTTCTGCTTATTCATTTTTAAATGAGTAAAGGTCTTTTTTTTTTTTTTTTTAAAAGGTCTAATCTCTTCTGACACTTGTTCTACCGTGAGTGACTTCCCTTTGGGTTCCAGAACTAATCTAACAGAAATTGTGTCAATATTCTCCTATAATACCCTATACTGGAAAGCTGGGACTCATCTGTAGGCTGTGGGTTTTGTGGAAGGATAGGGCTATAGGCAGTCCCAACAAGGAGCTCCATTTTGAAATATTCTTCCCCCCTGGGGTGTTGAAATTGCTCTGCTTGGGTTACCTTACTGCTAGGCTTTGAGGTAGTTGACTCTGAAAGTTTATGAGGCAGATTACAAAGCCTTCTTCTCATTTCCCTTTTATCCAGGAGTGTAGACGGAATCTTATTTTTTCCCCTCCGACTGCTTCCTGTGACACTACAAACGTTCTCAGGAAGGCGAATTGTGAATTCCCGCTTGGTGACTTCTGTAAAGTTTGTTTCAAGTGGATGACAGCAACTCCCCCACCCCACTCCCATCCTTTGTTTCTGGGACTGATGTCTCTTTTCCCTATTGTCATGCTTGTTAAATGTGGGACTCTGGAGAAGCTTTTACACTTCTATAAGTCTCAGTACAAGTCAATGAGTAAAATCTTATCCTCTGAAAGGTGTAACTGGCTCAGGGGTAGGCTACAATCCTAGGGAAATTTATCATTTATTTGTAAATTGGGAAAATTACATGTGTGTCTCAAATGTTTGTTGTGAGAATCAAATTAGATTAGTCCAGTGCTGCGCATAGTAGACACCAGCAAATTCTAGCTATTTTTTTACCCAAAGTGGGTATTATTAATTTTTATGTTTGTATCGTTTTAGTCAGTTTTCTTCTGTTCACATGCTGTGGTATTGGCTCTAGTGTTGAGTGACTACTTCTAAATTCAAATGCCCCCTGACTAAGTCTTCAAAAAGATTGAAAGGTTATTTTGGATAGCTTGGCTTCCATAAAGGAAGCTAACTTTTTTTTTTTTTTTATCCACAACTGTCTTGTCCTATCTCTCCCACAACAATAACAAATCATTTAGGATAGCTGACAACTCCAGGTTTATTAAATTATATGCAGTCACACTCAATGGCAAAATAAGAGATTTGGAATCTAAATAAGCCTGATCTTATGCAAAATGGTGATGTTCTAATTCAGCCTTTTTGTTTTCATTTATTAGCTGAAAAAAATTTTATGAATAGATATTTCCTTATCTGGTATCCAGCATTCATCTAGAAATGGCAGGATAAATGCTTGAGTATTTTCTTTTCTTTTTTTTTTTTTTACCAGTTTTTAGGATAACCTGTTGGTTCTCTGTTTTCCTTCAAAGGTGAACAGTTGATTTTTCATATCATTATAAACTCAGCGTTAAATATATTTTATGGGGTCCAATCCATTGTGTTTCTTATTCTTACTGATGCTCAAATTAAAAGAGCATACTATGTATCTAAAAATATAGATCCAGAATGACCAACACCAAGACATATTCTAGTAAAATCACTGGGCTTTAAAGAGAGATCTAGGCAAAAGAGCATGTGACACTTAAGGGAAAAATTAGATTATCATAAGATTTTCAACAACAATCCGTTATGTCAGAAGCAAATAGAGTAATATACTTAAGATGTTCAAGGAAAGAAAATGTGAGCTAAGGGTTTTATATCCAGTGAAACTGACTTTCAATTATAAAGGGCACAAACTGTAACTAATATGCAGGAACTCAGAAAATACTGTTCCCATGAGCCCTTCCTGAGGAATCTACTAGAGAATTAGTTTCAGACAACAAAAATGACTATGGAGAATTGACATAAGGACTGATGAAGAGCATTAAACATGTATTTACCTTTAGAACTAAGACTAAATGAGAGTTATGAGAGTACAGCATAGTATGTATGGCTGTATGCTCTGACAATGTTGCTAAATTACAACCATAAAAAAATTGAGGGAAATGCACTTTGAAGAGTGGTGTCTGGGGTCTTAAACGCTAGTAAGCAGCCATCTAAGTTACATCAATGGGTCTCAACCCACCTGGATCAAAGGAGTATGAAGAACACCAAGGACATAAGGTGATTACAAGCCCAAGAGACAGAAAGGGCCGCATGAACCAGAGACTACATCATCCTGAGACCAGGAGAACTAGATGGTGCCTGGCTACAACGAATGACTGCCCTGACAGGGAACACAACACAGAACCCCTGAGGAAGCAGGAGAGCAGTGGGATGCAGACCCCAAATTCTCATAAAAAGACTAGGCTTAATGGTCTGACTGAGACTAGAAGGACCCCAGTGATCATGGCCCCCAGACCTTCTGTTGGCCAGGACAGGAACCATTCCTGAAGCCAATTCTTCAGACATGGATTGGATGGGACAATGGGTTGGAGAGGGATGCTGGTGAGGAGTGAGCTTCTTGGATCAGGTAGACTCTTGAGACTATGTTGGCATCTCCTGCCTGGAGGGGAGATGAGAGGGTGGAGGGGGTTAGAAGCTGGCAAAATGGACACAAAAATAGAGAGTGGAGGGAGTGAGCAGACTGTCATTAGCGGGAGAGTAATTGGGAGTGTGTAGCAAGGTGTATATGGGTTTTTGTGTGAGAGACTGACTTGATTTGTAAACTCTCACTTAAAGTGCAATAAAAAGTATATAAAAAAAATTTGAGGGGAATGGGTAAAGCATATGCCAAAAATTCTAATTGGTTTCAGTAATCATAATTGGTTGTATTAGAATCATCTTTCTGAGACTGCTGTTTTTATGATGTGGATAGAGCAGATGATTCATAGAATATTCTTTCAACTTCTGTGCCTTGAGATTCAAGATTCTCAGAGGTAGAGAAGTAATACATTACAAATTAAGTAAAATCCCTATAGTACTAATTTGAAAAGAAAATACCTGTATGAACTCACGGAGCATCTTATTAAAAAAAAAACAACTCTCTATGTATCTCTCACGTATCTGCCCATATCCTAGTTCTGTACTCTGAAAAGAACATAAAAGAGTGACCAGTCCAGTCACAATTAGTATCCCTAGCACCCGGAAAGATGTTTATCTGTGTTTTACTGACTATGCAAAGGCATCCAGCTGTGTAGATCATAAAAAATTATGGATAACATTGCAAAGAACGGGAATTTCAGAACACTAAATTGTGGTCATGAGGAACCTGTACATAGATCAAGAGGCAGTTGCTCGAACAGAACAGGGGGACACCACATGGTTTAAAGTCAGGAAAGGTGTGAGTCACAGTTGTATTCTTTCACCGTATCTATTCAATCTGTATGCTGAGCAACTAATTCAAGAAGTTGGACTGTATGAAGAAGAACAGGGCATCAGGATTGGAGGAAAACTCATGAACTACCTGTTTTATGCAGATGACACAACCTGGCTTGCTGAAACTGGAGAGGACTCTAAGCACTTACCGATGAAGATCAAAGACCACAGCCTTCAGTATGGATTACACCTCAACATAAAGAAAACTAAAATCCTCACAACTGACCAATAGGCAATACCATGGTATGCAAAGAAAAGATGGAAGTTATCAAGGATTTCATTTTACTTGGATCCACAATTAACAGCCACAGAAGCAGCAGTCAAGAAATCAAAAGACACATTGTGTTGGGCAAATCTGCTGCAAAAGACTTCTTTAAAGTGTTGAAAAGCAAAGATGTCACTGTGAAGACTAAGGTGCACCTGACTTAAGCCATGGTATTTTCAATTGCATCATATGCATGTGAAAGCTGGACCATGAATAAGGAAGACTGAAGAAGAATTGATGCCTTTGAATTATGATGTTGGCAAAGAATATTAAATATTCATGGACTGCCAAAAGAATGAACAAATCTGTCTTGGAAGAAGTACAACCAGAATTCTCCTTAGAACCAAGGATGGTGAGACTACGTCTTACATACTTTGGACATGTTATTGGGAGGGATCAGTCAGTGGAGAAGCACATCATGCTTGGTAAAGTTCAGGGTCAGCAAAGAAGAGGAAGAGTCTCAATGAGATGGATTGACACAGTGACCACAACAATGGGCTCAAGCATAACAACAATTGTGGGCATGGCTCAGGACCGGGCAGTGTTTCATTCTGTGGTATACAGGGTATTTATGAGTTGGAACTGACTCGACTGTACCTAACAACAACAAACACCAAGAGTATTGTCTTGAAATACCCTTTTCTACTGAAAGAAATCAGGGTTTCCTGGTGAACTGGCGCAGGTTGGGGAAGGAAGTGAACAAGATAAGCCTGGAACACCTTGTCATAATGAATAGTAAGCCAGCTGTAAAAGCCAGCTGTAAGGGACTACTAAATTCATGTCAGAAAGAATCAGGGACTAAATTAAAAAGCCTTCCACTGACCAAAGTTGGGCCAGTATGCCCACATTTTTTTCAACACTATTATGAAAGGTTTCAAGCACATAGCGATATATCTTTACCCCAACCCTAGATTCTGCCATTAGTATATTACTATACTTTCTTTATCACACATTTATTCAGCTATCCATTTGTCTATTCATTACTAGTACCAGGTGTGTCAAAAAAGAACTGTGTTTCATAGGGCTTTCAATGTCTGATTTTTTGGGAGTAGGTCACGAGGTCTTTCTTCCAAGGTGCCTTTGAGTGGACTCAAACCTCTAACCTATTGGTTACCACCTCAGCACGTCAACTGTTTGCACCCTCCAGGGACTCTATTAATCTTTTTTTTTTTTTGGATGCATTTCAAAGTAAATTGCAGATACCAGTATCCTTCCTACTAAGTACTTCAGCATGGAAATGTCCAATTTTAATATCCAAAATTGGTAATGAAACACAAAGTTGACCCAGTGACAGAGAGTAGGGTAATAGCACTGAGATGAAGCTGGGGAAGCAAAGGAAAAGAAAATCTTTGCCAAGTTAGGAATTAAGAGCAGCTGGAAACTAAATTCATTTGCTTCAAGCTTTGGCTGGGCCCACACGTAGGGGCATGAATCCTGCCCTCTCCCCCACTTAAGCCACTCATTTTCATATGAATATGTTTTTTCCTCTATTATCTCTGACTTTGTAACTTTTGGACACGGTATAATTGAGTAAGAAATTGTTGGTAATGCATTTTTAGCCTAGGATAAGTAGCTGCTTTTGTCTTAGTCTTATTGCAGTGGAAGGAAAAATAATAAACAAATTCATTGAGACCTATTATGTTCATTTAGGTACATAAAAGTCACTCACTTTGTCTCCTACGTTTCAGGCACTCAGTCCCACTTGGTGCTTCCCCAGTTGTCTGTGTTTGTTGCCTTTTCACTTAAGGGACTTGAGACATGCTACCCCTGCCTGAAAAGCCCGCACTCAGCATGGCTTTTGTCTGGCCAACTCCCCCTGGAAAGTGTGCATGTTTATACATAATTATGCGTATGTCGGTTACATACATTATGCATTGTAAAGTATATATATGTATATATGCATGTCCCTGGGTGGTGCAAAGGGTTAAAATACTCGGCTACTAACCAAAAAGTTGGCAGTTTCAGTCCGCCAAGAAGCACATTGGAAGAAAATCCTGATGATCTACTGCTGAAAACTAAGTCACTGGAAACCCTGTGGAGCACAGTTCTACTCTGACACACACGGAATTGTCATGAGTCAGAGTTGACACAACGGCCACTGGCTGAGGATTAGTATATATATTATACTCTGTGTATAGTCTCCTGTTTTTAATTGTAATACACACACATATGCACATGTGTTTACGTCAGCTGTCAATCTGCCTAAGCTGTTTTCCACAGCAGCCACGGCTGAAGGGGAACAGCAGTATCTCCTCAGAGATGTAGGTTCCTCCTATCGAGTTGTTGCTTTCATCACACATTTAGAATAGTACCTTCTCAATAACTCAGTGAAAAGTTAGGGCAGAAGGCTGAGTTACCAGCTGACTTTATAAATTAACTACAATTTAGGGGAATAATTGGAGCCCTGGTGGCACAGTGGCTGCTATCCAAAAGGTCAGCAGTTCAAATCCATCAGCCAATTCTTGGAAACCCTATGGGGCAGTTCTACTCTGTCCTGTAGGGTCTCTATGAGTTGGAATCAACTCCACAGCAACAGGTTTGGTTTGGTTTTTGATTTAGGGGAGTAATTATATATTTAAATTTATAGGAGCCATATAAGATTTGTTAGGCTCAAGTTACTGCACTGCAATCTATGTACTCTTGTGTGTACGTCAGTCATGTTTTAAATCTTTCATTCAGAGGAAGAGACAGCAGTTTCTGGAGTATAACATATTATTGTTGCTGTTAGGTGCCATGGAGTTGGCCCTGACTCATAGCAACCCCATGTACAACAGAACAAAACACTGCCTGGTCCTGCGCCATCCTCACAATTGTTGCTGTGTTTGAGCCCATTGTTGTAGCCACTGTGTCAGTCCATCTTGTTGAGGGTCTTCCTCTTTTTCACTGACCCTGTACTTTACCAACCATGATGTCCTTCTCCAGGGACTAGTCCCTGATGATAACATGTCCAAAGTAGTTGAGACGAAGTTTCTCCACCCTTGCTTCTAAGGAGCATTCTGGCTGTACTTCTTCCAAGACAGCTTTGTTTGTTCTTCTGGCAGTTCATGGTATATTCAGTATTCTTCACCAACATCATAATTCAAATGCATCAATTCTTCTTTGGTCTTCCTTATTCGTTGTCCAGCTTTCACATGCGTATGAGGTGATTGAAAATACTATGGCTTAGGTCAGGTGAACATTAGTCCTCAAAGTAATATCTTTGCTTTTTAACACTGTAAAGAGATCTTTTGCAGTAGATTTGCCCAACAGGATGTGTGTTTCGATTTCTTGACTGCTGTTTCCACGGCTGTTGATTGTGGACCCAAGTAAAATGAAATCCTTGACAACTTCAATATTTTCTCCATTTTTTACGATGTTGCTTATTGATCCAATTGTGAGGATTTTTGTTTTCTTTATGTTGAGGTATAATCCATACTGAAGGCTGCGGTCTTTGATTTTCATCAGTAAGTGCTTCAAGTCCTCTTCACTTTCAGCAAACAAGGTTGTGTCATCTTCTTTAACACAGGTTGTTAATAAGTCTCCCTCCAATCCTGATGCCACATTCTTCTTTAGTCCAGCTTCTCAGATTATTTGCTCAGCATGTTAGTGGTACTTTAAAAAGCTTTAATATCCTTATTGTTGAAGAAGAAGTCCCTCAACAAGATGGATTAACACAGTGACTGCAACAACGGCCTCAAACATAACAATTATGAGGATGGCACAGGGCCAGGCAGTGTTTCCTGGATCTCTATGAGTTGGAACTAACTTCACAGCACCTAACAACCAATAACAACAACATTATTGAAGACAACAATATTAAGTACTTCATGATAGAAGCTGTGGAGTTACTATTGGACGAGTCTTCAGCTTTATTTTCATTGGCATTCTCTCATGGAGTACAGAATATTTTGACCCAGCCATCTTACTGGAAACATTTTAGCCACAATTATGCCATATATAAAATTTTAGAACAGTAGTTTCCAGAGCAAATTGCAGTAAATCGGTTAAATCCCTTGACAAATTTTTATAAAGAGCAGTTAAACCATTTCTAATTTTTCCATTTTCATTTTAGGAAATTAATTTTATTAAGATCAATTCTTTTCAATTTAAATTTAAAGACTAATGTTTGATTCACCAATCAAATGCTACTTACTCTGGCTTTCTACCACTGGAATTTTCTCTGGTAGCCATCATTTCCTCTTAGCCCAATACTCTTTGATCAATTTTCATAGGTATAAATTCATCAAAAATATATGATTCCTTTATCAATTTTTATTCATTTTTTAAAATTCAAATTTTAACATCAAATTTATTTTGTGTTATGTCTCTAGTAACTTTCACCATGAACTGGACATGAGGTTGATTTATAGGAATACATTAGCTAATCAAAGGCAAAATTGGGAGGAGGAATTTTATGACAGTGGGGGAAAAAAAACACCCACAGATATAGGGGAGATTAGAACAGAGAGATGTGGGATGAGAGAAGGTAGGAGCTGAGGAAGAGAGAGAAAAAAGAAAGAGCAAAAGAGAATGGAAGCAGTTATTTTGATGTATTGAGTGCTAGGCAATGATATGAGTACGGATGCAGGTAGGGCAAGGTGTTCAAAACATCTTTGGAGGTGTTTTACACATTTATCCTGTCAATGCGGTTTAACCTGTCAGTGCAAACCATTTTTGTGATGATTGTCTGTGGATAAAGCTCCTTCACTCATGGCAGCTTGGAATCATGGAAGGAGGTCCTGTGTCTGCCCAGGAGCAAAGAGATTTCTGTAAGGTAGAATCCTTTTCCGTTCTTGAGAGACATGAGAAGGAACAATACACCACAGTACATAATTCAGAAAACAATAACAACCACATACTAATTGCTTGAAAACCATTGCAAATAAATCTTAAGGTTGCTTATAGTTCACCTTGCTTTTTTTTTGGCGGGGGTGGGGGGGATAGGATAAACATGTCCTTAAATTCCACAGACTATTTTGCAGGTGGTGCATTTTCACATGACTCCCACACTGGACCCAGCTCCATTTTTTGCAAGAAAGTCACCTGAAATGGCATGGTGGAAAGAAAGGTCATGTCACAGTCTCTAGCCCTGCCCCCAGCTTACTGAGTAAACCTTAAGCCAGTGGTTTCTTCTTTCAAGACTTCAATTTTCCCATGCGTAAAAAAGGGGGTTAGACTTTACGTTTTTTTGTTAGCTCTGGTATAAACAGGTTTGCTGTCTTTGGGATGTTCATATATGTCGTCGGGATGCTGTAAATGAGGGGAGAGCAATGTTGACACAGATTTTCCTCTCTACGATCTGCTGACAGGGTCACTCTCATTACTGAGCAGCTGCCATCCCTCTACCGTTATGGATCCTTGTGGTAGGTCAGGTGCAGAGGCTTGCCCCACGCTGATCCCTGCTTAATGAGAACTGAATGTAATCACGTTAGCTCACCCAAAAAGAGTGAATCTACCAATAATTTATGGAATGGATTTGCAATTAGAATATAGAGGTTTTTTTTTTTTTTTTTAATTCACTGTGTTTTTCTAAAGAAATAAAAAGAAAAAAAAATCCAAAGAAATTAAAATTTCAAACAGAGCTCATAGATTTTGTTGAATAGAATTCTATCCTATACCTATTGGTTTGGTCTTCCTCTGTGAAGGACATTTTAGGGAAATATTTTTTTTTTTGTTGGTTGTTTTACGTGATCTGCTAAGTGTTCTTGGTAAAGATTATACATAAATAAATTTGAATGTTTATTAAGATATTTGTCAGAGCTAAATTTTCGGGAATACTGGATTGATTTGAAATCTTCAGGCTAATAGTATTTCTTTGCCAGGTGTTTATAATCCAATTATTTGACAAGTACTGTAATTGAGAGTATGAAATACTATTGGTATCTATATTGGGGAGTCCTTACCTCTGCCTTTGAGTGGGGAAGGATTTAAGGTAGACCAGATAGGGTAAGTAAGCATTTATTTGCATGGTAGGATTTGCTAAGAGGCAGATACCATGAATTTAATATTAGTTATATGCCAAGTACTGTGCTAAATGTTTTAAATACATCACATTAAGAAACCTACGGAATAGGCTATAGCTGTTGTTGAAGTACAACCAGAGGGCTCCTTGGAAGCAATGACGGTGAGACTACATCTCACATACTTTGGACACGTTGTCAGGAGGGATCAGTCCCTGGTGAAGGGCATTATGCTTGGTAAAGTAGAGGGTTGGCGAAAAGAGAAAGACTGTCAACGAGAGGGGTTGACAGTGGCTGCAACAATGGGCTTAAGCATAATAATGATTGCGAGGATGGTGCGTGACTGTGCAGTGTTTCATTCCGTTGTACATAGGGTTGCTATGAGTTGGAACTGACTCGATGGCACTTAACAACAATAACAACAGGGAATAGGTATTATTTGTATCTCATGTGATATGAGAAAATCAGTGAGAAACTGAAGCTCCCACTCCTTAAACAACTTGCCCACATTATATAACTAACGGGTGGTTGAATAAGACTTCAGAGCAATAAGCGTTTGTTCTTAATTCAGGCTGTAGATCAAAAATCATCTGTGAGCTTAAAATGCTACAAGTACTTCAACAACCGCTGTAACAATAAAACCAAACCTGTTGACTATCAAGTCAATTCTGACTCATAGCAACCTTATAGAAGCAGCTGGTGGATTTGAACTGCTGACCTTTTGGTTAGCAGCCAAGTCTTAACCACTGTACCACCAGAGCTTTGATGACAATAGAGACCTTTTGAATTAGAATCCTAGGAAGGGGGACCATGTTCAGTTTCAAGACGCTCCACTGCTAATTCTCATGGACAGTCATGACTGAGAAGTGAGGATGAAGGCCAGTATGGACATTCTAGGTAGGCTGTAGTTTTGAAAGAACTCTAGAGTGTACCTATTAATTATAACGAACTGGAACTCTCACTGGTCTTTGGGAAATTTGATAGGATTGCCTTTCTGAGATGGACAGTCACCAGCTATATGTACACAAACTGCAAGCCAGTCACTGTACTCTGAGGCATGAGAAATGCCTCTTTACATTTAGGTTTATTAGAAGAATTAGAGTAACCCTCTTCCTTCCATAAAAAGGAAAGCTAAGGAGCAGAAACTCAAGCACAGGAGTTACATGAGAGGAATGAGAGGCTCTTCTTAAGTAGGGGGAGTTGGAACCACCTCAAGAGGAGAAGTATCAGACACCACAGAATGAGGAAGTGAATGGAGCATAACGCTGGAGGTAGCATCCTGCAGATGGGGAGCGGAGAAATGGAATCCAGAAACTGCATCTGAAACATAAACGATCTTAGTTATCTCAGCAGTGGCCAGACAACACCAGCAGAGGGTTGTGTCTGCTTCTGGTCATCGTGCTTGAATAAGAACAATGAAAAACTGGACAATGTTTTGGAAGAGACACAGGGCATTATGGAATTGAATAAGGTATTGAAAGAATTTGCATTGACCCTTATCATAGGATAGTAAACAGCATCCACTATATTCAAAATATTTAAAGATGCCATGTGAAAGGAGGAACAGCTAAATACTGTTTGACCCCAAGGGCACAACTAAAACCAATGGATAGAATTTAGAAGGAGACACAGTTGAGTTAGTTATAAGAAAATATATTCTAACAGCCAGAAATAGCCAGACTAGTTCAAAGATGCATGTGTACAGGCAGAGCTGGGCTATTACGTCATTACTCTTGTGATGTATTGTTGTAGAGTACATTTGAACATTGATTGCAGTTTTAAACTAGGTGACCTTTACCATCTCGTCTAACATTTTAAACAACTTTTGACAAACACTAGAAGGAGAATAATCAGTCCCAGGAAGTGCATGAAGAGATCGTGAGTGTATTTCTTATCTGTGTGGCTCATGGATATATACAGCAAATAACAAATCATGCTGCTGGACATGGGGAGGGTGCATGGAGCTCAGCAATAAAAAACAATATTTGGTTGCCAGTCTCAGGGGTCTTTGCTTAAAATCAAAGACGTCGCTTTAATAACTAAAGTGCTCCTGATTCAAGCCATGGTCTTTTCAATCACCTCATATACATGCAAAAGATGGACAATAAAAAAGACAGAATAGATGCCTTTGAATCGTGGTGTAGGCGAAGATTATTGAATACACTACGGACTGCCAGAAGAATGAACAAATCAGTCTTAGAAGAAATACAGCTAGAATGCTCCTTTGGATTGCTTACTTTGGACACATCATTAGAAAAGTACGATTGCTAGAAAGTATGTGTTTGGGTCTGCGAAAATGAGGGAAACCTTCAAAGAGATGGATTGACACAACAGCCACAATAATGGACTCAAGCATGATCATGAAGATGGCACAGGACAGAACAATATTTCCTTCTGTTATACATACGGTTGCCATGAGTTGGAGCTGACTCAATGGATACCAAAACAACTACAGCAATAATAACTGGGGCTAGATAGGCAGCAGGGGCCCATCTATAGAGCCAAGGTGGTATGGTTAGGAGCTTGTAAGGGGCTTGAAAAATCAGGAAAGCTGGGAACAAAGAGCAGTAGAAGTCAGAGATGAACAGAGAGTGGTCAGATGAATTCCTGGAATAGAGTGCTTATAGCTGTGACAGCTTTTTCCTTTTCCCCGATATTCTTTGATGGACCAGCTGGGGATCCTTGAAATTTAGTGGAGTTCAGTTTTATTCAGTTTTCATCTAAGTGACATTCAGCACATTTAAGTTATGTATTGGATGTTGTTAAGCAGCCATAAGGTGTTTAATTCTCAAAACTGTTGTATTTATTGCATCTCGATACATAAAGATTATGTTGGTGTGGCAAAGTTCAGGCGCCTCTGAATTAGCAGTCAGGAAACAGGGCCCTGATAAAATTAGCTATGTGACCTTAAACAAGTCATAAAAATTTGTTTGTGCTGCAGTTTTATCACTGACAAAATGTCTGGACTAAATATGACCATCAAAGTCAGTTTTTCAGTTTTCAAATTACATAATTATATTAAATGTTTATACTCCTTATATTTTATTATTACTACTATTATACTTATTATTGTTATTGGTGTTCTGTCTCAAATAGCCTAAGAACTTAGGGCCTTGGTTTCACGCAATTGCTTTGCACCAGGATTATAAATATTGGGTAGAGAGAAATTGTCTGAGCCAATTATGTTTGTGACAGTCTAAAAAATAGAGCTATAACCCAAATGACCCCACCATTTCTTTGAAGTCCTGCCTTGTTAAGATACTGTGGCATTGGTTTTTAAGAGCATGGTACCTGGCAAAATTTATCACCCTCTTCAACAGGTTACATTTATTATCATTTTCCCCACCCCTTGTCTTCCTTTCTAGTCATTTTTTTTTCTTATTTATTTATTGTGCTTTAGGTGAAAGTTTACGGCTCAAGTTAATTTCTCATACAAAAACATATACACATATTGTAATGTGACACTAGTTGCAATCCCTGTAATGCGACAGCACACTCTCCCTTTCCACCCTGGGTTTCCCGTGTCCATCCTGTCCCTTCCTGCCATCTTATCCTGCCTCTGGACAGGAGCTGCCCATATAGTCTTGTGTATCTGCTTGAACTAAGAAGCACACTCTTCATGAGTATTATTTTATAGTCCAGTCTAATCTTTGTCTGAAGAGTGGGCTTTGGGAATGCTTTTAGTTCTGGGTTAACAGCATCCGGGGCCATGGCTTTGCAGATTCCTCCAGTTTCAATCAGACCATAAGCCTGATCTTTTCATGTGAATTTGAATTCCAGCCACACTTTTCTCCTGCTCCGTCAGGGTCTTTGTTGTGTTTTCTGTCAGGGTGGTAATTGGTGGTAGCCGGGCACCATCTAGTTCTTCTGGTCTCAGGCTGATGGAGTCTCTGTGGTTGATGTCAGTTTTCTGGAAATATTTCTGATACTTTGATGAAAAATTTTTTATAATTCAATTAATTTGGACTCCCCTAATTCAGAAAATAAGTGAAATTCAGGCATAGGTTATAGGTGGTTTTACTGCTCTTCTTGTTGATAAGTATGGTTTTTGAAAGACATGTGGGGAGATTCATATTTAGGTGGCCACCAGTATCCTCTAAAGATGCAGATTGATTTTGTAAGGCCCAGAAGCTAAGAATGGTTTTCACATTTTTAAAGCTTGTAAAAAAAAAATACAAAGAAACAAAAAGAAAGAAGAGTATGTGACAGAGACCAGATGTGGCCGATGAAGCCTAAAATATTTATTATCTGGCCTTTACAGAAAAAATTTGCTGACCCTTACCTTTGTCAATATATACCTTTAAAGTTAATTTCTGAAATACAGAATATATGTGTGTGTGTTATGTAAATAAAAAGTAGAAGTCCTTGCCTTATACCTCCAATTTACTGAAAGACACAAACTATCAAAACTCACACAAGGACAAATAAATAATCTGAATAGGCCTGTATCTATTAAAAAATTGAATCAACAGTTAAATAACTTTCCAACAAAGAAAGCGTCAGCCCCAGATGCTTTCACTGGTGAGTTCTACCATAGATTTAAGGAAGAAATTATACCAATTCTTTCTAATCTTTTCTGGAAAAAGAAGGCAGAGGGAACACTTCCTAAGTCATTGCATGAGAACATCATTGCCCTGGTCAATATTAAAATTAGGTAAAGACATTACAACACAGAGAAACTACAGATCAATATTTACTACAAACATAGGTGTAAAATTCCTCAACAAAGTATTAGCAAATTGCAAGCAAAATGTGTAAAAAGAATTACGCACCATTACCATGTGGAATTTATTCCAGGTATGTAAGACTGGCTCAATATTTGAAAAGCAATCAGTGTAATCCACCATACGGATAGGCTAAAGAAGAAAAAAAAACCATATGATCAATGATGTAGAAAAAGCATTTGCAAAATGTGAACACCCATTTATGATACACTCATCAAAAAGAAGTAATAGAAGAAAACTTCCCGAACTTGATAAAGAACATCTACAAAAAAAGTCTATAGGTAACACATTCTTAATGGTGAGATAGAGACTGGATGCTTTTACCCTTATATTG
The DNA here is from genome assembly GCF_024166365.1 of Elephas maximus indicus. Taxonomy (NCBI): domain Eukaryota; kingdom Metazoa; phylum Chordata; class Mammalia; order Proboscidea; family Elephantidae; genus Elephas; species Elephas maximus. Next base: position 49,036,468 of record NC_064840.1, read on the forward strand.
GAACAAGGCAATGATACCCCCTCTTTGTTGTTAGTTCCCGTAGAGCCAGCTCCTACTCATGGAGACATTATGTATAAAAGAACAAAACTTTGCCTGGTCTTGCTCTGTCTTCATGATCCTTAGTATGTTTGTGTCCATTGTTGTAGCTATTGTGTCAATCCATCTCACTGAGGGTATCCCTCATATTTGGTGACCTTTTACTTCACCAAACACAGTGCCCTTTTCCAGTGATTGGTCTTTATTGATGGCCTGTCCAAAGTAAGTGAGCTGAAGTCTCGCCATCCTTGCTCCTAAGCTGCATTTGAGATGTATTTTTTTAAAGTCTCATTTGTTTGTTCTTCTGGCAATCTATGGGGTAGTCAATATTCTTTGCCAAGACCACAATTTGAATGCATCAATTCTTCCTTGGTCTTCCTTTTTTATTGCCCAGGTTTTGCATGAATGTGAAGTGATTGAAAAGACCATGACTTGGTTCAGGAGCACCTTAGTTTCTGAACTGACATATTTGCTTTTTAAATCTTTAAAGAGGTCTTTTGCAGCAGATTTGCCCAAATGCAACGTGTTGTTTGATTTCTTGACTGCTCCTTCCATGGACCTTGATGGTTGATTCCAGTAGAATGAAATTGTTGATAACTTCAATTTCTTCTTCATTTATCACGATGTTTTTTATCAGTCCAGTTGTGAGGAATTTTTATTTTTTTCATGTTCAGGTGTAATCCATACTGAAGACTTTAGCCTTTCATCTTAATTGTCAAGTGCTTCAAATTGTCTTCATTTTCCAAAAGCAAGGTTGTGTCATCTGCATAACAACGCAGGTCGTTAATAAGCTTTCGTTCAATCCTGATGCCACATTCTTCTTCATATAGTCCAGCTTCTCAGATTATTTGTTCAATGTACAGACTGAATAAATGAGGTGAAAGAATACAACCCTGTCGCACCGTTTTCCAATTTTGAGCCATGTAGTATCTCCTTGTTTTGTTCAAATGACTGCCTCTTGATTTAAGTATAGATTCCACATGAGCACGACTGTCTGTAATTCCCATTTTTCATAATGTTATCTGTAATCTGTTATGATCCACATAGTTGAATGCCTTTGTATAGTCAATAAAACACAGGTAAACATCTTTCTGTTATTTGCTGCTTTTGACCAAGATCCACCTAACTTCAGCAATGATGTCTCTCATTCCACATCCTCTTCTGAATCTGGTTTGAACTTCTGGCATTTCTCTGTGGATGTATGGCTGCAATCACTTTTGAATTATCTTCAGCAAAGTTTTGCTAGCATGTGATATTAATGATATTTTTTGATAATTTCAGCATTCTTTTTAATCATCTTTCTTTTATGGATCTCTTCCTGTTGATTAGCCAGGTAACTGTCTTCCAAATGTCTTGACATAGACAAGTAATCACTTCCAGTGTTGCATCTCTTCGTTGAAGCATCTCAATTGATTTCCTGTTAATTGCTGGAATGTTGTTTTTCACCAATGCATTCAGCCTAGCTTGAACTTCTTTCTTTAGTACCAGAGGTTCTTGATCATTTGCTGTCTCCTGAAATAGTTGAGCATCGACCAATTCTTCCTGGTACAGCGATTCTGTATTTTTTCCATCTTCTTTTTGATGCTTCCTGTGTCGTTCAGTTTTTTGCCCATAGAATCCTTTAGTAATGCAACTCAAGGCTTGAATTTTTTCTTTCATTCTTTCAGCTTGAAAAATGCTGAATGTGTTCTTCCCTTTTGGATTTCTAACTCCAGGTCTTTGTGCTTTTCATCGTAGTACTTTAACATGTCTTCTCAAGCTGCCTTTTGAAATCTTCTGTTTAGTTCTTTTGCTTCATCATTTCTTTCATTTACTTTAGCTACTCTCTGTTTAAGAACCAGTTTTCAAGTCTCTTCTGACATCCATTCTGGTTTTTTCCTTCTCTCCTGTCTTTTTAATGACCTTTCACTTTCTTCATGTACTATGTCTTTAGTGTTTAGTGCATCAAATCTATTCTTGAGGTGGTCTCTAAATTCCTGCAGGATGTATTCAAGGTCACACTTTGGTTCTGTGGGCTTGCTGTGGTTTTCTTCCACTTCAGTTCGAATGTGCACATGAGGGAGTCCTGGGGGATGCAAACAATTAATGTTCTCAGCTGATAACTGAAAGGTTGGAAGTTCAAATTCACCCAGATTCACCTTGGAAGAATGGCCTGGCAATCTGCTTCAAAAAAATCAGTCATTGAAAACCCTATAAAGCAGTTTTGTCCTGACACACATGGGGTCACCATAAGTTGGAGCTGACTCAATGGCAGCTGGTTTTTTGTCCTCTCTTACTACTCCTTTAAACATCATACTGGAAGGCCTATTTAGACAAGAAAATAAGAAAATGATATAAAAAGTATAACAATTGGAAAGGAAGAAATAAAACTGTCTTTATTCACAGATAACATGGTTGTCTATGTAGAAAATCCCAAAGAATCAACAACAACAAAAATTTCCTGGAACTAATAAGTAAATATAGCAAGGTCACAAAATAGAAGGTCAGTATACAAAATCAATTTCTTTCCTATACACCAGCAATACAAAACTGCAATTGGAAATTAAAAAAACAAGCACAATGCTATATACAATAGCATAAAAATACTTAGGAATAAATATAAAAAATATATGTATAGGATCTGAATGGGGAAAACCACAAAACATACACTTATGTTTTTGCATACATGTATTAGAAGATTCAATATTATGATGCCAATTCTTGCCAGTTTTATCTAGAGATTCAATGCGATCCCAATAAAAGTCCCAGTCAGCTAATTTTGTAGCTACTGACAACCGGTTTTAAAGTTTATATGGAAAGGCAAATTTTATATGGAAAGTCAAAACAATACCGAAGAAGAAGAACAAAGTTGGAGTACTCATGACACCCAATTTCAAGAGTTACTATAAAGCTATAGCAGTCAAATGAATTTGTCTTTCCTTAAGATTGATTTCTTTTTTTACTGTACTTTAGATGAAGGTTTACAGAGCAAATTAGTTTCTCATAAAACAATTAATACACATATTGTTTTGTGACATTGACTGCCAACCTCATGAAATATCAACACTCTCCCCTTCTTGACCTTGGATTCCCCATTACCAGTTTTCCTGTGGATTGATTTCATAAGGTAAAATTACTGCTTTAAAAAATTAAATATATACCGAGGTTGTATTTATTTCCTATTGCTGCTGTAACAAATTACCACAAATTTAGTGGTTTAAAACAATACAAATTATTTTCTTACAGTTCTGGAGGTCAGAAGTCTGAAATCAGTTTCACGGAGCTAAAATCAAGCTGTTGGCAGGCTTACACTCCTTCTGGAGGTTCTAGAGGAGACATGATGTGATTTATGTTTTAAGAAGGTCATCCGACTGCTCTCGGTACAGTAGATTTCAGATGAGAAAGAGAAGAGACCAATAATCCACTCTAATCCATTTAAGAACAGAGAGTGGCTTTATGAGGATTTTAGCAGTGGAGTGGAAAAAATAAACCAACTGAATTACAGCTATGTTTCGTAGATGAAGGTGACAAGACTTGTTATTTAATTTGTGATGTGATGGATAAATAGTGTGACTACTATAATTTGGGCTGGAGAAACTGGGTGGTTATGGTGCCAATTTCTGGAAGACTGGAGAAAAAAATAGCTTTAGATGCAGTGTGGTGTATTAAGAATTCTGCTTGGCTATGTTAGTTTTGCAATGAGTATTAGGCTCCCTGTGGAAGTACAAGAAGGATCTTAGATATCCAAATTTGGAGTTTATAGAATGTTAGGAATTTAGATGCAAACTTGGAAGTTGCTAGCATATAGGATTTATATCATGTGTACTAGCATTTTGTTTGTTATATATTTTATGTTATTTTCTCTTATGCTATTATTTATCCATTATTTATGGTGTCTTTCACCATGTCATTGATTTCAAGGTTTACGTAGTCAAAGAAGTTAATGTTTGCCTATGGAGATTCTGGGTTTATGGCTTGCCTACCACGGCCTTCTCTCCCATTGTACCTAGAGTTTATAAAATTATTTTCTTATATTTTTTCAAATCATAGGTAGTATTTTGCAAACATATATTTTTTACACTTGATTACTTAAATTTTTAAGTTTAGTTTTGTATAGTGTGTGGTAGGGAATCTAACTTTATTATTTCCGAAAATGTATAGCCAATTGTCCAACTACTTTTCCCACTGATTTGAAGTGACACTTATATTTTAAATTCATATATGTATATAACCATGTATCTAAGTTTTTTTTTTCCTTTATCTCATTGGTTTACTTGTCTGCACCTCTATACTGTTTTGCCTCATGTAGTTTTGCACTATGTTTTGATATTTGATAGGGAAAGCCCCTTCCTTTTTATTATTCCTTTAAAATTTTGTTGCCTATTCTTGCATCTTCACTCCTTTAGATGAATTTTATAATCTGTGCATCAATCCTAAAGGGCTTTGTTTGCAGTGAATTTACAGATTCATTTGGAGGAACAGTTAAATTTTGCTTTGGGGAGGAAGAGGAGAGCAGAGAACAAAACATTTTAAGCAGGCTCAGGAGAGCTGATCCTATGGGTGGCAAGACATGGCCACAGAGCCTCTGCGTGTGAGTTCCAAAGACAGAGGGGATAAGGGGGCAGATATTAAAATAAGCTTCACCCAACACATAAGTTTATCAAAGAGTAGGCTCAAAGGTTCTAAATGCAGCAATTTTGATAAAGCTGCCTGTTGGAATGGTGTCCGTTAAGTTATAAGACAGTCATTTTCCCCAAACTGTTATGTAAATCTGTTGAAATAAACTAATATTCTCAGGTTACTTAGTTATTTCATGGGAACCAGTTCGAAAGAAAATGGAAACAGAGAGTAGGCGAAAGGAGACAAAAAATGCTGGGATGTACCCACATTTTCAAAATAAGAATATTGATTTAAAAAAAAAATTTCTATTACATGAGAGTGTCTTGGGTCCAAGAAATTTTATAAGTGAATTAGGGCTTTTTTTTTTTTTTATTATTATTTTTTTTAAAAAGGAAAAATATCAAATTACTCTATTGATTCTTTTCTTTATGGACTCACAAAAATCACATTAGATGCAAACCCTGAATGTATCTCAACTCCTACCTAGTTTAACACTGGTGGTAGCATCATTTCAGAGCTGCAGGAGCTTAAGGAGTGCTTCTGTTTAACATAAGCACTGCAGTCTTGGGTTATAGATCTATCAGCTCTTTCTTCTGTTTTCTTTCCTGTAATATCTAATTTTTCTTTTTTGCCTTCCACCAAGGGGAAGGGGGAGGGAGAGAAAGAAAAAAAAAAAAAGCCCGGACTCAATTTCCTTTGGCAGCATGCAGAACTGCAGTGTTGCTGCAGACCCAACCTCCTTTCTGATGGAGCTCATGGCAAGGAGCTATTTATAGACTGACTCTGAAATTTCCTTAGTAACAAGAGGTGGAAAGAGCTCTGTTTCTGCTGCTGGAAATATCCCCAGACAGCCCATGGCCTTGCTCCTGACTCCTCTAACTTTGGAATTCTTCTCAAGTATTCATAGGTTCGGTATTATTTTCTTTCACATCAACACATACTTCGTGGTTAGAGACCCTTCATGAATATTTCCCAAGCCAATTTTGTACTATATATATTTGTTGATGATAATGTGTTTTTCTGAAGGGGGGATATTTCATTTTGATTGCTAAGCTTTGTACTGAAATGACTAATATCTATGCTTTAGTTTCTCATGTTTTGAGATTTATAACCTTTATATTATATTTCACATTTCTGGGCATTGGCCAGAATCCTAACATTTTCTTTTAAGCAGTTTTTTTTTTTCTTCTCTTTATGTTTGTTCCCTTTTTCCTTCCCTCCAGCTTGACCATCTGTCTTCTTTTGCTTCTGTAGAACCATAGACTAAGTACCTAAGGGTGAAACAGCACGTGTCATCCAAGGATCTAGTTTTCAGAAGTCATCTCTCATGTATGCAAGTACAGAATAACTTCTGCAAAGCGTTCTATATCTTGTTACCATCTGGGCTTGTTACCTCATCTAGCTAGAGCACGGCTAATGAGGCCAAGGTCATGGATTCAGACCACATATGATCCAGTTTACTTTGCAAAGGGAAGAAGTTCTTTTATGGCTATAGTCTGCAACTGCTAATGCTGGTGGGTCCATCTTGAAAATGAGCCCACACAGAAGGACCCATGAGGGTTGAGTTGATGCCAACCTTTCACTGTAGTTACAGAAAACTTCAAAGCATATGTTCTACTGCTGGGCAGTCAGCAGGAGTCTGATCTCAATGTACTGTTTATATTAAGCTTAGGTAAGACTTGAGCAATTACCTGTTTCAGATATCTAAGGTCATACAGAGGAAGACAAGAACCCAAATTTTAGTGGAGTCCTCTATGTCATTCTGCCTTTCAAATCATTTTTGTAATTATATCCCCATAAATTAGATCTCTGTGGAGTTACAAATTTTACAGATGGGGATTAAGGGACTGGCATAACTAAAGCTGTTGAAAAGTGCTGCCACACTTTCCTGGGAAGAGAATGTGACTAGATGAATAGAATGTCTAAAGATTTTACGTAGCAGAAATTTTGAACATTATCCTTATTTGGCTTTTATAATACTAGTAAAATATTTGCAGGCTCATTAAAAAATATACAAACCATTTCCATATCCTCCATTTGGTCCACCCAGTGTGAGGTTGGCTCAGCAGATATTATTACATTTTTGCAGATTAGAAAAATTATGTATAGAGAGGTTGCATGACTTTCCCAATGTCACGCAGTTGATGAAGTCCTTTGACCCTGGTCTTGGGGACTTTCTATGATATCACACTTTTTGTTGCAGGAGTATTTCAACAGAAATTTGTATTGTCGAAATCATTTCTATTTTTTTTGGTTTGGTTAGGGAGGGCAGATTTCATACAGCTCCTATTTGTTATTGTTTTAGCTGGCGTTCAGTCAGCCCCTGACTCATGGTGACCCCGTGCACAATGGAAAGAAACACTGTCTGGTCCTGCATTATCCCCATGATAGATTGTGGATCGGACTGTTGTGACATAGGGCTCTTTAGTTGGCTGATTTTCAGTAGATCACCGGGCCTTTCTTCCTAGATCATCTGAGCCTGGAAGCTCCATTGAAGCCTATTCAGCATTATAGAGAAACACGAGCCTCCACTGACAGATGAACCTGGGTCTCCTGCAAGAAAGGTAAGAATTCTACAACTGCTACAGTCACCATTATACACAAATCAGATTTACGCAACTTGGTTAAGGCTTCAGTAGGTGATTAAATAGATGGCTCTGAAATCATCAAGAGCCCTGCTAGGGAGATCATCTGACATGGTGATTGACAACAAAATTTCTGAAATTTGAGAGACCTGGTTTCAAATCTTGACTCTGCCTTAGTTTTTTCTTCAAACAATTCTCCCCTACAAGACAAAATATCTTCTCAGTAGTCTTTCTGAAATTAATTTGACCAATTACGTACTAGTCCCACTCAGAACTGAAATATAAACGTAAGGCAGTTATTAATGGGATATCAATTCAGAATCCTGGGAGTAGGAAACAGTAAGATGTCCTTAGTCTTTTTCCTCCAAGACCACTGCACTTCAGTTGTGTGACATTTCTGTTTCAATTGAAGACATGTCTTGTATCCAAATGGCCTCATTCACATTTTGCTGCTTTGTAAGCCCTAGCATTGTCTTATACTTTTTACAGTATTACATAATGTATTATGTCTTGATGTAATTTAATGCCTCCTACTGACTATTCAAAATTATTAAGCAGAAGGTCAGACTAGATCAGTGAACAGCTATTAAAATGCATAGGCAGCAACATAAACAGTAGATAATTAGTACTTAAAGCAAGCCAAAGCAGTGAGACACATGAAGAAAAAAATAAACAAGGCGTTTGCTTAATTATGGGTCTGCATCTTCCATCCATATTGATGACTGTGGATTTAAATCCAAAATCAATTTGCCTTTTGGGGGTTTGTTTGTTTTTCGTCTTGTGAAATATTTTATACATGTAGAAGAGTGTATAAAACATATGTACAATTTAAAAAATAATTATAAAGCAAGCCATCTAGAACAAGTAGAAACTTGCTGTTTTGCCTGTCCCAGTCATATATCCTAATCTCTCCCTATTAAACACAACACCAACCAAAGAAATGCAACCATTTGTTTTTGCTTGTCTCTATAGATTTTTTTTTTTTTATAGATTTGTCAAGGAGATCTGGTGGCACAGTGGTTCAACGCTTGGCTGCTAAGCGAAAGGTTGGTGTTCTAACCCAGCAGCCGCTCTGAGGGAGAAAGACGTAGCAGTCTGCTGGGCAGTTCTACACTGTCCCACTGGGTCGCTATGAGTCAGACTCAACAGCAGTGGCTTGGGCACAGATTTGTCTCCTCCATAGTTTAGCTTCTAAAGACTAGTTTATTTTTGCATACTTTTGAAATTTTTACAAGTAAATCATCCATTTTTTTTTTCTTTTGTGACTCTGTTTCTTTCATTCAAGTCTACTTATAGTTGTATATTTTTAAGGTATAACATTGCTTATTATTTAACAATTTGTGTACCGATTCTACCTTGATGCGTTTTGGATTTTTTCCGTTTTGAAGCTATTTTGAATAATGCTGCTCTAAACATTATTGTATCTTCGCTATGTACTAGAGTTCCTCTAGAATGGATACTAAGGAGTAGAATGTGATGTCACAGGGCAAACATATCTTCAGCTTTCCTAGATAATGCTGAGCTATTTCTGAAGTATTTATACCAGTTTTCATTCTCATGAGATGTCCTATTGCTCCACATTCTCACAAACATTTGAAATTGTCAGATGCTATAATTTTTTTTCAATCTATTGAGTATGTAATGGTTTTTCATCATAGTTTTAACTAGCATTTTAGTGCTTAGTAATGAGTTGAGAAAAAAAAAAAACAATAAAAAACTAAACTATTGCCATCAAGTCAATTCCAACTCATAACAACTGTATAGGATAGAGTATAACTGCCCCATAGCATTTCGAAGGAGCAGCTGGTGGATTTGAACTGCTGACCTTTTGGTTAGCAGCTGCAGCTCTTAACCACTGTGCTATCAGGGCTCCCAGTAATGAATTGAGCCTTTTTTTTTTTTAGTGACTGTTCGAATTTCCTGTTTCGTGAAGTGCTTATTCAAATTCTTCGCCTATTTTAAGTGCACTGTTTGTCTTTCGTTTTATCTATTCATTTTCTTTTAGTATCTTTTGATAAAGTGAAGTTATTATTTTGAATTTCAATGTAACTGAAATTATCAATCATTTCCTTTATAATAAGGTGTTTGATGTATTGTTTAAGTAATTCCTCCCTGTCAAGAAGCCGTATTCTTTTATACTAATATCTTAAAATTTTAATTTCAATTGTCTTTCACCTTTAGGCCTTTAATTCACCTTGAAATAATTTTTGTTTATGGTGTATAGAGATTTTTTTTTTCAATGTGAGTATCCAATTGTTCCAGAACCAATTATTGAAAAAGTCTATCTATTCCCTGTTCGTTTGCAATGACGGCACCTCTGTTATATATAAAGTGTCCTTAAATGGGGTTGGGGGGGGGATGGGAAATAGTAATTTCTGGGCTGTTTTATAGTATTGGTTTATTTTTATATTCCCATTTCAGTACCACACTGTATTAATTCAATAGCTTTAAAATGAGTCTTACTTTCTGATTTGGCATGTGGTTCTCCTTTCCTTTTTCAGGACTATCTTTGCTATATTTAGCCTTTGCATTTCATATAAATGTTAAAATCAGCTTGCCAAGTTTCACACACACAATCACACATACCACACAAACCTTTTGGGAGTTTGCTTCAGATTGCCTTAAACCTATAGATCAAGGTAGGGAAAATTGCTTTTTTTTTTTTTCTCAGTAAACATGATGAGTTTCTCCATCTATTTAGGGGTTTGTAAATATCCCTTAATAATGTTTAAATTTTTCTCTATAAAGAGTTTATACAGCTTTTGTTAGTTTTAGTGTTAGGTCCTTCATATTTTTATGCTATTTAAAAGAATTCTTTATTTTCTGTTGATGGTATGTAGAATGCAATTGGTATTTGTGCCTTATTTTTTCATAGGGAAAAGCTTGATAAACTCTCTTTTAAACCTTACCATTTACCTATTGGTTATTGCATTTTAAAATATATGATCATATCATCTTCAAGTAATTTCAGTTTTGCTTCTTCATATCCAATGTTTACATCTTTTATTTCTTTTTCTTGACTTTCTGGCTAGAAAATCGTGTAGAAAGTTGAATAAACTTGAAGAAAGCAGTCATTTTGTGTTGTTTCTGAACTCAGAATAATTTGAGCAATCGATGGATTCATTCAGTCATTCAAAAATATTTATGGAGCACTACTATGTGCTCAGCATGGCTGAAGGTGTTTGGAATACACCAGTGAGTAAACAGACTAGAAATCATGATTTCCTTGGGGTTTATGTTTTACTGGGCAGAGAAAGATAATAAAAATAAACATGATAAATAACTAAAGTATGTATTATGTGAAACTATGCTAGAAAGGTTGCAGTTTAAATAGAGTAGCTCTTGAAAAGGTATCATTTGAAGCAATAACCTCAAGGAGGTAAGGGGATTAGCCATGGGAATGCCTAGGGAAAGAGCACTCCAAGGAGTGAGAAAAGAATAGTACAAAAGTCCTGAGCCAGAACTGAAGGAAAATAGTGAAGGGGAAATTATAGCTGATGAAGCCATAGGGATAACGGGGAGGAGGCCTTATAGGCCTTGTAACATACTTTGGCTTGGACTCTGCAGAGTTTTGAGCAAAGGAATAATATGATCTGACTACCTTTTAAGAATATCAGTCTAGTTGCTCTGCTGAAAAAAAAACCCAGTGATAGAAAGGGTAGAAACAGGGAAACCAGGGCACTATTCCAGGAATTGAAGTAATGGATTACAGCTGCATAGTGACAATGATAGTTTTGGAGGTGATGAGAAGTAGATTGTGCGTGTGTGAGCGCATGTGCACACGATGTACACGGGGATAGATTAATAGATCTGATTTTTTGCATAAAGAAGTTTTATATTTTCTTTTCTTTTATTTTACCTGTTACGTTTATACTCATATATTTATATAACAGTCTTAGTGACTATCCATTGCTTAATACCTGGACTTAAACCAATATTCAGATCCAGAGTCCAATAACTGAATATGTGGTCAGGACCCTCAGAGGAAGTATCCTACAACTGCCCTCCCCAAAAAGACCCATGGATATTACTCAGGTGACTGTACACTGGGGGAAGGGGGACATTCAGACATTTCAAGATCTCAGTTAACATTGATACCTGAGGACTTGAAGCACCATCATGAGTCTCTAGTTAGAGAAAGCTTATGGAGACCAGGTGAAAAATGGAATTATGATGAAAATCTAGTTTACAGGAGCCCACTGGGACCTTGAACCCAATCAGTCTTTGAGTATATCAAGGTTTACATAGTTAAAAATTATCACTTCTATCGCCAAGGCCCTATAAGGTACATTTAACATACTTATCAACATGATTTGGTTTAATATTTTCAATTGTTTGATTTGTTATTTTGAGATTTAGATAACTATTTTACTATCCTGTTTTTATCCCCTAGTTCCATCATCTGTGTCATTTCTGGCAATGTTTCTATGGGCCTATTTTTTTCCTAGTTATGGGTTACAGCAGTCCTCCCTTATCCGTGGTTTTGCTTTCTGTGGTTTCAGTTACCCATGGTCATCCTTGGTCTGAAAGTAACCCTTATTTTACTTAATGATGGCTGCAAAGCACAAGAGAGAGAGAGAAAGAAAGATAGAGGAAGGCCACATTCACATAGCTTTTACTACAGTGTATTGTTATAATTGTTCTATTTTATTATTATTTATTGTTGTTAATCTCTTACTGTCTCTAATATATAAATTAAACATTATCATAGGTATGCATGTATAGGAAAAAACATAGTATATGTATAGGGTTTGCTACTATCCATGGTTCTAGGCATACATAGGGGTCTTGGAACTACTGCACATTTTCTACTTTTTTATATCTGCTAATTTTTTTGATTGTTGAGCATTGAGTATTTTACCTTATTGGTTGCTAGATTTTGTTGTAATTTTTAAAGAGTATAACATAGTTAATTTACTTGGAAAAAGTTCGAACCTTCTGAGACTTGTTTTTAAGCCTTGTTAGGGCAGGCATAGAGCAGCCATTGATTTAGGGCTTTTGATGGTTTATGTTATGTGTCAGCTTGGCTAGGCTGTGATTCTCAGTGGTTTGGCAGACAGTCTGTAATCTCCTTCCATTTTGTGATCAGATGTGAGCAGCCAATCAGTTGAAAGGGGAGTTTCCTTGGGGCATGGCCTGCCTCCAGTATACAAATGGATGTTCTGGCAAAGCTCATTCTCTTTCTTGACCCTGCACTCTTTTTGTTGCCTGACCTCTCTAGTCCTTGGGACGTAAGCCTGTAAAAGTCTGCAGCCTACCACTTGACCTGCAGATTTTGAATTCGACAACCCTGGCAAACTCTGAGCCCGCAGAGCCTCCAGCCTGCTGCTGGACCTGTAGAATTTGAGTTCTTCAGCCCCTCCAAACGTGTGAGCCAGCAGAGGTCTTCAGCCTGGAATGTTTGAGTACCTCCTTTTTGCACTAACCTCTGGAAACTCTCTTTAGGCTATAGATCTGTGCAATCAAAGGCTCACCTTGTTATTTTCCCTTATTTCAAAGATCACACGTAGCCTTGTACTGTTTGTTTTCCAGTTACTGTAAGCCACTATTTCATATATATTTTACAGTTTTCTAGTCGTTTAAGGTGGTGTGTAAATACCATCTCCATTACTCCATCTAGGCCAGAAGTAGAAATCTCCCGAGTTCTATGTTTCGTAATTTTTATTATTTCTTCTTTAATTCAGGGATTATCTAGAAGTATGTTTCCTAATTTTCAAATATGTGGTGATTTTCTAGATACCTTTTTGTCTTTTATATCATAATTACATATTGTAATCACATTTTCATTAAAAAATAAAGTGAGAATGGGGTTTGCTAAGTTTATTTTATTTTATTTTTAATTTAGTTTATCATCCTTTCTCCATTCTTTCTCTCTTTTTATTGTTGATGGCTGTGGTAGCCCATTAGCTTAGTGACTTTTTAAAACTATGTTTAAAAGAAATGGACAAAAAAAAAACAATTGTAAAAAAACCCTCTTGTAGTCTTTGCAGACTTGCTTTATGCTGGGGCAATCATTAAGCAGATTTACTGAGCTGGGAGATTCACCCAAGAAGAAAATTTAGGATTACTTTCGGGTTTTTCTGGGTGTGCATCTTGCCCTGGGCATGTTTATGGCTCTCTGAATTAAACACAATTTGGTGTCTTTAAATGCCCTAATTTCCTAAAGAAATTCTCTCCCTGGGATTTTCACCCCCAGTGTCTCTCTTACCTTTTTTGCTCAGGCTACCCTGAGCTCCTTTATTCACTTTACACTGCCCCAGGCTAGGATCTCCTCTTCTGCCTCAGTGACTTTCAAGATGGATAACACAGCAGCAGGCACTTTGCTTTTGTCATTTGAATAGTCACTCAACTGATTCAGGAAGGCAAACACCACACCTTGTTAACACAAAGTTCTCTGCTCCCTGCAGAATTGTGGGCCAAGGTCCCAAGCTGGAAATGCAACTGCCCCTTCTAGCCAGCTGCTGAATGGGGATGGGGATGATACTCAAGCTAGTATCAAGAAAAAAATAAAATAGTCCCAAAGTCTTCCTACCATTCTGCAAGTCTTCATCTTGCGGCCATGACCTGCTGGCTGTTCACCAGAGTTCTTACAAGGCAAGAACCGCTGTTTTCTGCTTTTTTATACTTTCTCTGTGAGAGGAGGGGTACCTGAAGCTTCCTACTCTGCCATCTTGATTCTGGTATTCATTAATATGATTTTTTCTTTTAATGTTCATTGTACTTAGGATTTCTTGATCTGTAAGTTTATAGTTATCATCAAATTTGGAAAAGTTTGGCCATTAATTAAAAAACATTTTCTGCCTTTCATTTTTTTGAGGAATTCCAGTACACATATATCAAACCTCTTGGTATTACTTCGTTGATCACTGAGGCTTTCCTTTTGTCTTTTTCCTGATTGTGCTTCAGTTTGGATAGTTTATATTTCTATGTCTTCAAGTTCTCTGATGTTTTCTTATACAGTGTCTAATTGGTTGTTGATCATTTTTAGTGTATTTTCATTTTAGAACTTGTATTTTTCATTAATAGCTATTTTATGTCTTTGTCCTATTATATTCATGTTTTCCCTTATTATATCACTGAGTATATGGAACTTATTTATAATGATTATTTTTATCTCTTCTGTTTACATACATGTAATTTCTGGGTCTGTATCTGCTGACTAATTTTTCTTCTGATTATGTATCATATTTCTTGGTTTCTGTGTGCATAGTAATTTTTGATTGGCTTTTGGATGTTTTACGCTGCTAAGTGCTGGATTTTGTTGTGTTCCTTTAAAGAATACCAAAAACCAAACCTGTTGCCATTGAGAGTTGATTTGCTCCATTATTTATTTATTTTTCTTTGTTTTTTTTTTAGGTATGGATATTCTGGGGTCTCTGCGGAATAGCATATATATTCAATGAGATCTTTCCACCAGTCATGCTACAGGGAACTCAAGTGACTGTTGGTGTCACCTGGGGAGTTATTAGTCTTACAGCTTCTCAGTAAGAGTTATCTCAAAAATTTTTCTGGCCCATTCTTGTTCAGTTTCACCTTACACATTTGCAGATTGATCTTCAGCCAAAGACTCAAGGGGAACCTTATTCAAATTTCTGGGGCTCTTTCTCTATGTACTACCTATTCTCAGGCATAATTCGCTACAATAGTAGCTGCCTCAGCCTCTCCAAATGCCGAACTCTTTACTCAGTAAGATTGCCAAACTCTTGTTTTCCTCTTCTTGCCCCACATCTAGGAATTATCTCAGTCAGAAAATCTATGTGGTTGTAAATATCTGGTATGTTTCTTTCTTTTTTTTTTTTTAGTATCACAATCCTGCTCTGCCTGTTGTTCAATATCTGAAAATAGTTGTGCTTTATGTATTTTGTTCAGTTGTCTAATTGTTCCCAACAGGAGGGAAATTCTGGATTTGCCTAGAAATACAAGTTATTTTTCTTTTTCTTTTCATTTTTGTAATACAAATTGCTAACTTTAACTTCTCATTATTTTCTTCGGTAGGTAAAGTTTAAACTAAAGTTTAGGACTCTTTTAGTAGTTCTATGAATGCATATCTTGCTATTTTTGCACGATTCTTCTTGCTTATTGAGTCATTTTTCTCTGTCACCCATAATGTTAGTTCTCCTGTTCAGTTTGTCGCTATTGCAAAAGTCCTTAATATTTCTTATTTATTGTCGTTTAAGTAGTTGCTAAAATGTTAGTGAACACTATAGTTTAATGAAGACTAGCATTTTGGTTACCTGTGATATATTAATAAAAGGTTTTTTATACCTGATTTAGTTACAAATTGTCAAGTAATCAAGCAGTCCCTAAACAGCAGACAGTTTCTAGGTTACTTGCCACACTTCCATAGATTTCAGTCGGCAGGGAGACAATGAGCTCAAATGAATTTGGACAGTTAATTACTCATGGCATAGCAGGCACCATGAGTTTCATGTGCATCTAAGTTCTTTGCCTTCATAATTAATATGGAGGTGATATGGAGTGGGCTTTTAGGTGGAAGGTTGTACAGAGTAGAACTGTGTCGCAATTGAGTAATACCCAGTTTATGAAACCCCTCGTCTGAAAGAGACTACTGGCAAGTCTGCACACTCTCCCCTCCAGAGTCATTATTAACCCATAATATAAACAGGAGGTAGGCTGTACTATCCTGGAATATATCCTTATACAATCATTCTTAAATTGACTCTAAAGACCTTTGCTCAAAACACCCACAGCACGTAGAAATGCCAGAGATCTAGACAGAATTGTCTCCTAACATAAACATATAACCTATGTCTTCTGTTACCTACAGTACTGTTTCTTCTTGCACAGTTTTAGGGCAAAAATCATGTATAGTTAAAATTTATTCTTGAATAGCTCTTAAATAATATAAAAGTATCACATACAGAAATTTGTATATAAAATTCCATACAGTAGTAGTATGCATAAATACATAAATGCCAAATGCATGATGAATGATGGGACCATGAGGATGGGTCCTGATAATTGATATTCTTCTCCATCTGCCACTATTAAATTATTTTTCTCTTTTGTCTAGTGTTGTTTGAATAAGTTAATTATGCATATGATATCACTGTATTCCATATGTTTATATTTTGTCCACAAAGATATGTAAAAGAATATATCAGTGCCTTTTTAAAAATTCAGTTTTTACTATATGTATGAAATTTCACCAATTTTGCAGTTTGAGAGCCCAACAAAAAGAAAATGCATTTAATTTGACATGGTTTGTTCATAGTTAACTCATGCTGATTCTCGGGATAACTATTCTCTTTTATAAATACTCAAAAACTGCATATATAAAATGTGTATCTTCTGTATTTTGCCAGACATCTGCTTTAACTTCTTTGGTCTTTGATTTCTGAAGTTAAACTTTTTGTCCCACTTAGCCTTCAAAGAAAATCCTTTAAGCCTCTACAATATTGTAGGGATTTCTCTGTTATCTTACTTAATTACAAAGTAGCAAAGAGGCGATGGTTACAGAATGAATTTGAAAACAAAGATCATCTCAAGGTGACTATCCTATTTGGATTTTGAGGTCTAGCCTTGACATTGAATTTTCTTCTTTGAGCCTCTTCTTCAGGTAAGCGTTTCAAGACATCAGGCACAATAACTAGTAAAAAAAAAAAAAAAAAAAATCAGAGTACAAGATTTATTTATGTGATGTTAACAATGTTTGGTATTCTAATCAATTAATTTATCTTTTAAACAATTATCATGACCTTCATATCATTGTATATTTGGTGCTAAGTGCTGAAGACAGTATAAAAAGGAAAATATGTGACACATTAAGTAACAGTAAAGTATTTGAATAATTCGAGACAACAATAAAATAATGTCACAATGCATAATAGCGAAAGAATTTTTCAGGCAATATTTCTGTCAAAGCTCAGAAGCACAATGACTCTGGCTTTAGGCAGAATGGTCTGGTGAGATGTTTACAGAGATGGGATATGAAAGGGCTTAGCATGGGTGGGGATGATGGGGAAGGGCCTTACTGAAGGGTGTGCTCTTGTTAATAAAACTGTAGAGGGAGGAAAGGGCAAAGAGGGGAATTACTGAACCAGTTCGAGGGACATATGGCTTAAAGAAGGTTACTGAATGAAGAAACAGAAAGGAAACTTGAAGCCAAATTGTTCAGGCCCTAAGTATCAAGCTAAGGAGTATGAGATAGTACATGCAGGCAGACACAGATGTTTTATTAGGTAGTAGAAGGAGAGGGAAAGCTGTTGAGTACTCAAGGTTAATGATTTTTGTCTTATTATAACATACAAGCAACAGAAAAGCTAAGTTTAGTCAAGTGTCTAAAGAGATCCCTCGGTGGTATGAGTGGTTTGTGCTTGGCTGCTACTCTAAAGGTTGGCACTTCGAACCCATCCAGTGGCACTATGGAAGATAGGCCTGGCAATCTCCTTGCATTAAGATTACAGCCAAGAAAACCCTAGGGGAGCAGTTCTACTCTGTATGACGCATGAGGTTACCATGAGTCGGCATTGATTCAAGGGCAATCAACAACCACAATAGTCAAGTGACCACTGTGGTAATGGAGCTCCCAAGGACACCATGTCTATTTTCAGGCTCAGGGACAGTTCTTTATTCCACACACTAAATTTTAATAAATTTCGCAAATACTAGACTCACAGGAGCCTGGAGGGGGAGGCACACAGTTCGCAAATTTAGTCAATAATATAATTTTAAACTATTGAGGTCCATCTTTTCTTAATCCTCTAGAAGCCACTGCGCACATTTTGAAAGTTTGTATTCTAGTTGGAGGAGAAGATAAACACATATATATACACACACATATATGTATATGACAACAAGATTTTTTTTTGGTGATATATATAGATATATTTTTAAGTTTTATTTTGTTGTTGAGAATATACGCAGCAAAACAATTCAACAATTTCTACATGTACAATTCAGTGACATTGATTACACTCTTCAAATTGTGCAACCATTCTCACTTTCCTTTCCTGAGTTGTTCTTCCCCCGTTAACATAAACTCACTGACTCCTAAGGTTCCTATCTAATCTTTTGAGATGCTGTTGTCAGTTGGGTCCCATATAGATAGTTTGCAAAGAGTGTAATGCTCAAGGCAGACATTTTTTATTAGTAAAGCTTAATTATAGTTTGGTTTTAAGAAGACTTCAGGGGATATTTTTAGTACAAGTTTTAAAGATTACCTCGGGGCAATAGTTTCAGGGGTTCATCCAGCCTCCTTGGCTCCAGAAAGTCTGAATTTTATAAGAATTTGAAATTCTGTTCTGCATTTTTCCCCTTTTGATCAGGATTCTTCTATAGAATCTTTGATCAAAATGTTCTGTAACGGTAGTCAGGTATTGTTCAGTTCTTGTCTCATGGCAAAAGAGGCAGTTGTTCATGGAGGCAGTTACTCACTCATTTCATATCCTCCTCCCGTTCCTGACTCTCCTTCTTCCTCTGTTGCTTCAGGAAAATAGAGACCAATTGTTGTGCCTTAGGTGGCGCCTTGCAAGCTTTTAAGACCCGAGGCAGTATGCAATGAACTAGAGGTAGAAGAGAAGTACTAAACACATTACTAGACCAATTAACTGAGGTATCCCATGAAACCATGACCCTAAACCTCCAAACCAAGTAACCAAATCCCATGCCTCAGCAGCTACTTTTATTTTTTTGGTCTTTGCAGTAAATATTGCACTACTTTTGCCAGTTCAACTTTTTACAGGTGTGTAACTTATTGACAGCAGTTACAATAATGGGCTGTGCAACTCTACCCATAATCAATACAATTTTTCCATCATCGTTTGCTCCCCTTCCCCCCTCCTTCCCACCCCTGGTACCCACTAATAAACTTTGTTTTCTGTACATTTGCCTTTCATTGTCTTTTTATGTAAGTGTGGTCATACAACATTTGTCCTTCTGTGACTGGTTTATTTTACTCAGCACATTTTACTCAAGCTTCATCCATATCGTAGCATCTAACAGGACTCTTTCTCCTACTGGCTGAGTAGCATTCCCTTGTATGTATGTACCACGTCTTGTTTATCTATTCATCTGCTGATAGACATTTAGGTTGTTTCCACTTTTTGGCTATTATGAATAGTGCTGTGGTGAACACTGGTGTATAATACTCCGTTCAAGTGTCTGCTTTCAAGTCTTTGAGTATATACCTAGCAGTAGAAATGCTGGGTCACATGGTAGTTGTATTTTTAGTTTTTTGAGGAACTGCCACACTGTTTTCCACAATGGCTGTGCCATTTTGCATTCCCACCAGCAATGGATAAGTGTTCCAATTTCCCCACATCCTCACCAACATTTGTTGTTTTCCATTGTTGTTTTTTTTTCAATCTTAGCCATCCCAGTGGGATTGAAATTGTATCCCATCGTGGTTTG
The DNA here is from genome assembly GCF_024166365.1 of Elephas maximus indicus. NCBI lineage: Eukaryota > Metazoa > Chordata > Mammalia > Proboscidea > Elephantidae > Elephas > Elephas maximus. The sequence continues at coordinate 49,056,060 of NC_064840.1, forward strand.
GATTTGCATTTCTCTAAAGGCTAATGACCTTGAGCATCTTTTCATGTGTTTCATTGCCATTCAAATGTCCTCTTAGTTACAGTTAAATTCTGCATTGAAAAATAAAGCAGAAAGGAGTGTTGGGAGGGTGTTTTTAGGGAGGACTTTGCTAGGAAGGTGGCACTTGAGGAAAGGCAAGGAAGGCAGGGAGCAAACTACAAGACATGTCAGTGGTGGGAAGAGAAGGACCAAGGCCTTAAGCAGGAAAAAATTGTTTGTTTGAGGAACAGCAAGAAGGCCAGTGTGGGTGGAGTTTAGTGGTTAGGAGATGAGGTCAGAGAAGTGAAAACAGAAGGAGGATAAGGTAGGGTCTTATGGGCCTCACTGACGACTACTCTGAATGAGATAAGGAACCATGGAAGGTTTTGAGCAGAGAAGTGACAATTTATCCTACTATATTTCATTGATTCTAAATTGTCTTAAATTTTAAGAGACACCATTATTTTATATAAAACTAGAAGAAAAAAAAAAAAAAGGAGGCCTGGTGGCACAACAATTAAGGGCTTGGCTGCTAACTGAAAGGTTGGTGGTTTGAACCCACTAGGGACTAGATGTGAGAAAGACCTGGCAATCTCCTCCCATAAAGATTACAGCCTAGAAAACCCTATGATGCAGTTCTACTCTGTCATGTGGGGTCACTATGAGTTAGCATCAACTTGATGCTCTTAACAACAGGAGAAAAAAAATTGCCAGTTAAACTATGGTTCAAAGTTTTCTTTTTTTGTTGATTATAATTGTCATCCTGATTTCTAATAAGTTAAATATTTTTAAAAAATGTTTTGAAAACATGAAAAGCAATACATTTTCTTTTAAAAAAATTGTAATGAAAATATATACCACAAAACCTTCACCAATTGAACAATTTCTATATGTACAATTCAGTGACATTGATTACATTCTGTACATTGTGCAACCTTTACCGCTATCCTTTCCCAGATTGCTTCACTACCACCAACATAAACTCAGTGTCCCCTAATCAGAACTCCCCCTTCTTCCCTTCCTCTCACCCCTGGTAGCTATTAATAATCTTTGGTTTCTATATATTTGCTGATTTTATATAAGTAAGATCATACAGTATTTATCCTTTTGCTACCAACTGATTTCACCCAGCATGATGTTTTCAAGGTTCATTCACATCATAGCATGCATTAGGACTTACTTAATTTCTCTCTAAGGCTGAGTAATATTCCATTTTATGTGTATACTACATTTTATTCATCTATTTATCGGTTGATGGACATTTTTGATTGTTGTCACCTTTTGGCTATTGTAAAAAGTGCTGCAATGAACATTGGAGTACAGCTTGAAAAGAAATACATTTTCAAAAGATCATTCTGTCTGCTTCCTTGAGAGTAGACTATAGGGGAGGCTCTTTTTTTTATTACAATAAATTAGGCAAGAGATGCTCAGAGCAGATGGATGTGTGAGAAATGCTTGATATGGTTGGAGTGAGAGAAAAAAATGTCAATGTTTTTGGTCTTGGCAACAGTAAATTATCATTTACTAAGATGGGAGAAACTATGCGAGGAGCAGATTTGGTGGGGACAATCGGAACTTCTAGACATGATCAAGTTGAGAATTCTTTTAGACATTCAAAGAGAGATATTGAGTATGTGTATATGTGTACGTGTGTGTGTGTGTGTATGCCTGTGTATGTATTTCAAAGGACATTGAGGCTAAAGATATATATTTGGTAGTTATTAACATATATCCTCTGTTTTAAAATTCTGTCGTCCCTTAATGTAAACAGATGATTCACTGTCGTTTAGGTCAGTTCTTAAAGTGTGACCCATGACCTGTTTGTTACTAATGTGCAAGAAGATGATGTCAGAAATTGAGAGTAAGCAGTAGAAACTTTTATAACATTCGACGGGGTAATATTGTCTTTGTTGAAAACAATTGAGCTTGTATTTTGTATGTCTGCCATTTTATTCAGGAAACCCTGGTGGCGTAGTGGTTAAGTGCTACGGCTGCTAACCAAAAGGTCAGCAGTTCAAATCCGCTAGGCACTCCTTGGAAACTCTACGGGGCAGTTCTACTCTGTCCAATAGGGTCACCATGAGTCAGAATCGACTCAACAGCAGTGGGTTTGGTTTTTGGCCATTTTATTTTTCTAATAATTCTTCTTATTGTATCTTATAAAAGTATTCACATTTTGTATAAGAATAGTCCTTCGCTGTACATAGTGGAAGAATCACCACTCTAGAAGATGGCTACACCCTACCCTGCCTCACATTCGAAAGACCAAGAACTTTGAACCAGAGATGCTGAGTTAGCATAAGAAATTTTAGGATAATGGGTAAATATTAAACAAGAAAGAAAACCAGTGAGCTAGAAGGATTAAGACATGAAAGCTAAGACTCGCTATTCAAAATGTGGCCCCTAGACCAGCAGCGTTACTCTTGGGCCTTACCCAGACTTACTGAATCAGAATCTGCATTTTAACTGATCCCCATATGATTTATATGTACATTAAAGTGTGAGAAGCACTGAGCTAGAGGGGCAAGGTTAGGATAAAACAAATGCTTAAGTATAAAAGTTACAAAGATTACTGAAGTTAGGAATTAATTGAAGCAAAAAATACTGAGCGGTAGTATGGTGGGAGGAACTCTTGGTGACATGATGGTTAAATGCTTAGCTGCTAACTGAAAGGTGGGTGTTTCCAATCCACCAGCTGCTCCAGGGAGAAAATCTGCTCCAGTAAAGATTACAACCTATGAAACCCTATGGGGCAGTTCTACTCTGTCATATAGGGTCACTATGAGTCAAAATAAACTCAAAGCCATTTAACACCACAACAGTATTAATGGCAGTGGCCAGAAGTCAAAATTCCATCAGAATGCAGCAAGAATGGAAATGTATATGGAGGTTTGTCCCTGACAGAAGCTATGTTGCTTGTTTTGAGGATAAGGAAAAAAAACGTGGCGCCTCTGTCCTCTAAACACTCCGACGTGGCCAAGCAAGGAGTCCCAGTACCTGCCACTAAGTTCTCATCACAAACCTCCTGCCTCCTTTGTGTTCCTACTGCACAGAGGCATTTGAACTTTGTCAGTGGGACTTTTCCTCAGCTTTTTCAGTGATGAAATATCTATTTGCACAGTTTTCATAATATCTTACCACAGAAGATATTAGAACCTTGCTAACATTCTCTATATAATAGAAGGAATACACAAGATTTCTTGTAGAGGGAAACTGGAAATTTTCCTACTTGAGAGTTCCTGATACTTTTTACCTTTTGTTCCACACACCATCCACTGGGAATAACCTCATTCAGTTCTTGACACAAGAGGAAGAATTTTTTGTTTTGTTTTGCTTTGTTTTTGGTTACTGCTTGTGTGTGTGTGCGTGCGCGCGCGTGCATGAAAATTTAGAATGATGGAGTGGAAAGAAGGACATTAGACGGGGGGCCATAAAATAGTTGATTCTGGTCACTATTTTCCACTAAATGGCTTTGCACACACGAGTAAGTAACTTACTCTTGCACCTTCCTTCATCTTTAACGTTTGTAAAATGGAGAGGTGGATTAAACAATCTCCAAAGTTTTTGCAGTGCCGACATTCTCTGATTTATATTAGGTTAAAAGAAAAATCTCATTATGTTTTTGGAAATAATGATCTGATTCCAAGAGGGTCCTTCTCTTAGACTGAAAGTCACCAACCATCGTTTAATCAATTATAGGGACTTAGAGACAACTACATTGTGTAATTTATGATTGTTGTTGTAAGTTCCTGTCAAGTCAACCCTGACTCATGGCAACCACATGTATAACAGAACAAAATGTTGCCTGGTCCTGCACCATCTTCACAATCATTGGTATGCTTGAGTCCATTGCTGTGATGAGGGTTTCCCTTATTTTCATTGGCCCTCTACTTTACCAAACATGATCTTTTCTTGTGATTGGTCTTTCCTGATGATATGTCCAAAATAAATGAGCCAGAGGTTCACCCTTCTTGTTTCTAAGGAACATTCTGGCTGTATTCTTCTAAGATTGATTTACTAATTCCTTTGGCAGTCCACGGTATAGCCAACATTCTTCAGCAGCACAACAGTTTGAATGCATCAATTCTTTTTCCATCTTCCTTTTTCATTATTAAACTTTAGCATGCATAAACTGCAAAAATTAGAGTTGTGAAAGGGACAAATTTCTATTTACAGGAATTTAGTTGTGCATGGGGTCTTCCATGAGTAGGGGACTGACTCAATAGGAGTTAACAACAACAGTGGTGATGATAGTGACTGGGAATCAATGAAGCTTCTCTGAGGACACTGATAAATTTCTATTCCCAAAGCAGTGAGAAAAAGTTTTAGCACAATTTCTGTGTTCTACTTTGATTCAAATCTTCATGGTCTTTGAATAAACATTTTGTCTCAGAGGATCACAATCTGTCCGTCTGAGGAGGTGATGTTGTGGACAATTAAATTCAAATGTACTTATTAAATAATAATACATGTCACTGGCATCATATTTTTAAAATAACACATTCTTCACAATGGCTGGGAACATCAGACAGTCTCTGTCAGCAGAACAGTCAAGGGAGATTTTTTTCAATGTGGCATTGATTATCTAAATCAAAAGGAACACACACTGCCAGAGTCCTGGGAAGAATGGCTGTGAGAGCACAAATACTCAGCTTCCTCTCCCTTCCTTCTCACGAGAATTGGCTATAAGGAACAAAGAAATAACAAACGTGGAAGAAAACCAGGATCAGTGATGGAAATTAAAGAGGGGTAAGAGTCATTACCACAGAAGGCAGGGTCTCTGCTGGACCCCAGCTGCGTGGAAATAGTGTGTGAAAGTGTCATGAAGCCATAACTCAATTTTTTTTCCACGGACAATGCTGCAAAGTCACAAGGAGATAAAATAGACTCAAGGTATGGAATTATGGGTAGGGTATGAGGGAAAAAGAGGAAGACAACCAGGAGAGAGAGAGATTTTTTTCATGTGAAATACCTTTAGAAGTGGCTATACTTGGAAGTTCTAGGAGAGGCTGCCACAATAAATAGAACTGCTAGTGTTCTCCCTGACTTGTTTCTTCCAGAATGTTTTAGATCTCTTCCCCATGCTGTAGGGATCCTTGTTGGACACTATAGTGCTCTTGCCCGAAGAAATGGGCAGTAACACCAGTTGAAAGGCTTATCTGGTCACAAAGTGTATCTAAGATGGAAGCTTGGTTGAAGAGAGCCTGAAGAGGACTTGGAGAGAACCTAGATGTACAAAACATCTCCGTGATATAACATTTCCAGTAAATACAGAGAAGAAGCCGTGGAAAAGCAAAATTTGCCTGCTGAGACTATTCCCAGTATCAGTTCCCTCCCCATTATCTTCATGCTACTAGGCAATGGATCGGAAAAATTTAAATGAACTGACATTATCCAAACTCCAGACGAAGACATGGGAGAATTCTAATATTAGGTAAATAGGATGCAGAGCCAGAGAGAGTCTATCTATACTTTTCTGAGAGTAAATGCCAAGGCAGGCTGGACCTACCCTCATTCAAAGACGAAGAGTAGACCCTTAAATTAAACAAAAATTAATAATCCACGGTCTGATAATCCTAGATATTATTTTTTAAAAAGGTGCCTATATGTGTTTGTGGAGCCCTGGTGGCAAAGTGGTTAAGAGCTCCACTGCTAACCAAAAGGTCGGCAGTTTGGACCCACCAGTCACTCCTTGGAAACCCTATGGGACAGTTCTAATCTGCCCTAGAGGGTCCCTATGAGTCGGAATCAACTCAATGGCAATGAGGTTTGTGTGTGTATATGGAGGGAAAAGGAAGAAGTTTAGAAAATAGAAAAGAGGCCAAAAAAAAAAAAGTAGTAAGATGAGGGGGAATTGTGAGTGGGGTAGGAGGAAAGAAGTACCTAACATATAGTAAATGCACATAAAATGTTAATTTCTTATTATATTTACATACAAGTGTATAAAAAAATTGAATAGATATATTTTAAAAATATCTTGGTGATAACATTACTCGTGCTTTGAATTTCTTTATGCCTTTTGATAATTTCTAAACTTTCTACAACAAATAAACATTTCCTTTATAATCAGAAAAAATATGATATATATGGAAAGAAGAGAATAACTCATAGATTCTTAAGTCAGATTAAAAAAAAACCTCAACTGTATTATTTATAAGACATAACTAAAATTTAGTGACTCAGAAGGATTAAAAGTAAAAATCCGTAGAAAGATGAGTAAAGCCAGTACAAAAGAAAACATCAGTGATGCAATATCAGTATCAAATTTTCAAAGAAAATTCATTAAAAGGGATACAGAGAATCTTTTTTATAATATCCATGAACATGTTATAATAGTCTTGAAGCTTTGTATTTCAAATAAAATATCATCAGAATGTATATATATGAAGCAAATTCTTTGTGTATACAAATCTCTAAAGAAATCAAATGGAAGACAAGAGTAGTTGGAGATTTTAACACACCTGTTCGAATCCACCAGGTGCTCCTTGGAAACCCTATGGGGCAGTTCTACTCTGTCCTGTAGGGTCACTATGAGTTGGAATTGACTTGACAGCAACGGGTTTGGTTTTTTTGGTTTGGTCTCAGTTATTGATAGAATGACTATGCAAAACATAGTGATAAAGAAGGTCTGATCTTGGATTTAGAAATCCATAATACCATTTTGATTCTACCTCAAATTTCAGGTGGGTACTTAATTTTCTTAAGCCTCAGTTGCCCTGTCTGTCAAATTAGATTAACATATGCCCTTACATGACACAGCTGTTATGGGGTACATGAGATGACTCTGGGTAGGACATATCATTTAGCCATTATTATTATTATTATTATTATTATTATTATTATTGAGACATAGGTGGTTCAGTGGTAGACTTCTCACCTTCCATGTGGGAGACCCAGGTTCAGTCCCAGTCAATGCACTTCATGTGTAGCCATCACCTATTTGTCACTGGAGGCTTGTGTGTTGCTATGATGCTGAACCGGTTTCACTGGAGCTTCCAGACTAAGACAGGCTAAGAGGAAAGAAAATCAGCCAGTGAACACCCTGTGGATCACAGCAGTCCTATCCACAGCTGATCATGAGGATAATGCAGGACTGGGCATCGTTTCATTCAGTTGTACACGATAATAATAATAATGACTATTATTCCAACAGGTAACTATGATAATATCTTATAGGTAAACAGATTTTAAGCAAGGGAATGCCAGACCGAATTTTGTTTCATACAAATAACTGTTACGACACTGTAGTAAATGAATCACAAGTAAAAAAGGAGAACCATTTAGAAGTCAGTTTTCTTTGTACTTATGTCGGATAATGAGAAAGGGGCAAATCTGATATTTTAGTTTGCTTTATGCGTTTTCCATCAAAATTATGCTATTACAAAGAATGGCATAATGATCTACTGACTCAGGATATCTTTAAAAGGTAGGGCTTAATATGTCACAGCTGTGTTGACATGTCGACACCCCAGTTTTTCTTATCAACACACTCATCTGGGGAGTCCCACTTGACTAATGCAAAACATCAGCATTATTTCTAGGAGTTTGGTAAACATTTTAATCTTGTGGCCTTGATTTTGATGGAGAGCAGATAAATCAAACCTCCCATTCTGCCTACAAAGCAATCAATATAACCGAAGAAAATAAAAGCACTTAAGCCAAGCTTCCTTGAATGAAAACTCCCAAGAAACACAGAAATGATGTTTCCTTAGAAATGCTATCCTGGGGATTTGAATCTTTTATATAGCAATGAAAATGGTTCAGAAAGGGGATTAGATACAGAGTCACTGGGAATGCTGAAAACGATAAGTCATTGCTGAAGGTTAGCAAAGATAAAAGACCTTTAAAAATATAAGTTAGCAAATAGTCTTTGTGGATAGCCAGGCCAGTAGGGCTAGGGCAATCCTTGCTGTAATGTAGCAGAGATGATTTTTTATCTGATACAAGTTTTTGAATGCCTGAGAGTGCCTTCTTACCGCCTCTAAAATCATGGATTAGCAGACACCTGAAATCCCACAATAAGACATTTCATGTGTTCAATCAGAACACTGTGTGGGAGTCACTACTGACCTCCCTATTTGTTGTTGTTAGGTGTCATCCAGTCAGTTCCCACTCATAGCGACCCTATGTACAACAGAATGAAACACTACCCAGTCCTACATCACCCTCATAATCGTTGTTATGCTTGAGCTCATTGTTGCAGCCACTGTGTCAGTCCATCTCCTTGAGGGTCTTCCTCTTTTTCACTGACCCTCTACTTTACCAAGCATGATGTCCTTCTCCAGGGACTGATCCCTTCTAATGACATGTCCAAAGCATGTGAGACATAGTCTCACCATCCTTGCTTCTAAGGAGCATTCTGGTTGTACTCCTTCCAAGACAGATTTGTTTGTTCTTTTGGTAGTCCATGGTATATTCAATATTCTTAACCAACACCCCAATTCGAAGATATCAATTTTTCTTCGGTCTTCCTTATTCGTTTTCTAGCTTTTGCATGCGTATGAGGCAATTGAAAAGAGCGTGGCTTGGATCAGGCACACCTTAGTCTTCAATGTGACGTCTTTGCTTTTCAGTACTTTAAAGAGGACTTTTGCCGCAGATTTGCCCAAGGCAATGCATCTTTTGATTTCTTGACTGCTGCTTCCTTGGGTGTTGATTGTGGATCCAAGTAAAATGAAATCCTTGACAATTTCGATCTTTTCTCCATTTATCATGATGTGGCTTACTGGTTCAGGTGTGAGGATTTTTGTTTTCTTTATGTTGAGGTATAGCATATAAAGAAGGCTGTGGTCTTTGATCTTCATTGGTAAGTACTTCAAGTCCTCTTCACTTTCAGCAAGCAAGTTCGTGTCATCTGCATGTCGCAGGCTGTTTATGTATCTTCCTCCAATCTTGATATCTGTTTCTTCTTCATAGAATTCAGCTTCTAGGATTATTTGCTCAGCATACAGATTGAATAGGTATGGTAAAACCAATATACACTTTTTAGTCCTCACCTTAGCTGACCTATCCTTAACACTCTCTACTTTTCAGCACAGTCTTTTTCCTTGACTTTTGTGACACAACCCTTTTCTGAATTTCCTCCTATCTCCATAGCTGCTTTTTCTAATATCCTTTACAGGTATCACTCCTTGGTGATCTCTGTTGTTCAGTTTCAACCTAGGCCTGCTTTTCTTCTCACCCTACACATCCCCACACGGCCCACATTCTCTGACTCGTCTCATCCCCTCCCCCCCCCCCCCAGTTATCATATTTAACTAGTGGTTCTCAAATTTTATCTTTAGCCTTAATTTCCCCCTTGAGCTCCAGACCCATGGATTCCAATCACTCCCTAAACTTCTCTGCGTGGGTTTTCCTCAGACATCCAAAGCTTAACATGTCCAAAACCATAAACTTTTCCCAAGAAACTGACCCTACTACTCATCCAGTTTCCCAAACCAGAGTTCTTATTTTTATCTTGAAAACCTTTCTCTCATCTCTTCACCTGTGTAGTGAATCAACATGTCTATCTGATTCTGTTTCTCAATTTTTTTTTTAACCACTGCTTCTCTCTGTGTCCACTCACCAACTTTATGTCTCAGTGGATCATTTTAACAGAACCCCATCTGATCTCTGCTTCCAGTCTTTCTTCCCTCTAGTTCGGATACCACAGTAATTTTTCTAAAATGAAAATCAAATCATATTATCTCTGACCACTACTCTCAAACCTTTCATTATTTTCAATTACTCTCAAGAAAAAGTCCAAATTCCTTAACATGGCATATAATGGCCTTATCTCTTACTACTGCTTCTTACCCAACTCTACCCTTTATCTTATTAAACTGGTTGTAGTTCCTTGAATGATTCACGATCTTTCCTTTTCTCTCATTCTTTCTCTCTAACTCTTGTTCTCTGTCTTACTAGCTCCCTGTTTGGATCCCTCTTCCTTTCCTTGCTTCTCATTGGATAGGCTAACTCTTCCTTATCCTTTGGATTTTAACTCAGATGTTACCACCTCCTGATAAGTATTTCTTGATCCTACCTTCTAAAACTGGGTTATGGGTGCTTATTACATTCTCCCAGAGAACTCTATACTGCACCATTTTGAATCACTTATCACACTATAATTGCCTATTTTAATTTTCATCCCAGAACTTTAAGCTCCTTGAAGACAGATGTTGTTGCCACTATAACTGCAGCACCTAGAACAATGCCAGGTGCATAGTAAGTGCTCCAGAAATATTCTGGAAGAAAGGGAGGGAGGCAAAAAGAGTGAATTTGTAATATTACAAGGTTATCAAGTTCTGAGTAATTGTATTCTCAGGGAAGATGACGTTAAGTATATTATCTTTAAGCTTCCAACTGTGCTTAATTTCTTCCATGCTAAGTTTAGCACAGAATTAAACATATCAATTATATAAATAAAATTGTTATAAAATATTTGAATATTCTGGTGGAGCCAACATGACATTATAGACAGAAGCACCATGACATCCCTCTGCAGCAAAGACCCAAAACACTAAATAAAATAGATACAAACATCAGTCCTGGAACCCTAAGCATCAAATAAGGAATAAAGAACTAGATCAAGCACCGAATGATAGAAGAAACTGACAGCGAACAGAGAACAAGGAGAACTACAAAGTGGAGGTCCCCTGCTAGATAATGTGGCACATCTTTGCCATCTTGGAGCACAGCCACCAATAACGCCAGACAGGGAGCATGGGAGGGCAAATTCATGAGTGCTCAACAGGAGACAGAGTACCTGGTAACCGGAGAAACACACTTCCCCACACCTCAACCTCCTGCCCTGTATGCTTCCTCTGCTGCTTACCGTGGTCACTTGGACAGAGAGACACTGGCTTGCTACCACCCTGGTGCACCCCACCCCCACTGGCCGGGTCCCTCAGCGCCATTTTTTCCCTCTATTTCCCTTCTTTTTCTTTCTTCCTCCCACCTAGTCCCATTTGCTGCCTCTGCCCCTTCCCAGTGAGCTGCACCATGCTGTCCAGAGACACACCAGCTCACTGCCATCCCGGTTCCACCCTGTCCCTATCAGCCAGCTCCCTCAGCACCATATGTATTTTTTTTCTTTTCCTCTCTGCCTCCTTTCCTTTCTCTCAGCCACATAGCCCCTTGCTGCCTCTGCCCCTTATTGACGGGTTGTGCCACACCTTTCAGCTAGAGACACACCAGTACACAGTCTCCCCAGGTCTGCCTTGCCCCCCCACCCAGCTCCTGCTGCTCCACCATTTTTTTTTTTTGCTTTTGTTTCTCTCCTTTCTTTTCGTCACCCCTCCGGCTCCCTCCTAGCTCTGCATATCACATCCCCTCCCTTCCAACTGGCTATTGGGTCTGCCTTGCCCCCACTGGCTGGCTTCCGCTAAGCCATTATTTTTCCTCTCCTCTCTTTCTTCCTTTTCTTTCTCCCTCCCACCTAACCCCATACACTGCCTCTGCCCCTTCCTAACAGGCTATGCCATGCTGCTTGATGAGCATGACACTGGCTCACCACCTCCAGCTTGCCCCATTCCCACTGGCCCACCCTGTCAGTGCCATTTTTTTCTCTCACTTTCCTTTTCTGTCTCCCTTCCACCTGGCGCAGTGCACTGCCCTCACCCCTTCCTGACTAGCTATACTGTGTTACCCTGTGAGAGAGACACCAGCTTGTCACCATCCCGGTTCTGCCCTGCCCACACTGCCAGCAACCTCAGCACCATATTTTTTTTTTTTTAGTTATGTTTTTTTCTTTCTCTTTCCCTTCCTTCCGTTTCATTTTCCTGCCCACCTAGCTCCGTATTCTGCCCCCACCCCTTCTTGACGGGCCATGCTGGACTGCTTGGCTAGAGAGCCATTGGCACATGTACAGGTCTGCCCCACCTCCACTCCAACTGCTTGCTCCCGCCTTGTGGCCATTTTTCCCCGTTTCCCTTTCTTCGTTTTTGTTCTTGCTCCCACCATCCCCATACTCCACCTCTACCCTGTCCTACCAGGCCACACCTCACTGTGTCAGCTAGAAAGGCACTGGCCCACAACCACCCTGAGTCCACCCCACTCCCACCTGCTGGAGGCCCATGCTGTTAGGTCATACACAGTCTCTATCTCTGCTTCCCTAGCCCTCTATCAGGAGCTGATTGGTACGAAGAGAGGCTGTTGCACATGCACAGGTTAAATCCACCTGGTTTTTGAGTATCTCCTTGGTGATGAATACTCTCTAGAAAGCATTAATGCAGGACACAAAGGTCTGCATTCTTTGTACTATTCTCATAATTCCGTTTCCACACTCATCCCTAGACCTCCTTGTACCTGACCTTCAGATCATGTTCCTTTCAGATTCCTGAACAATCAGACAAGCAATTTGCCATGCCCTCCCACCTCCAACAGGGTTGGTGTATATCTATAGCTCAGGCCACCTGATTCTTTACATAAAGAGAACTATCAAGTATTCTATTTGCAGGTCTGACCACTGGGATGATTTCTTTTCACCATTGTTATTTACAGTCACACTTGTCTTTTCTCCGTCATTTGGTCATGGGGAAACTCCAGGAGGCCCAAGGTATGAGTTGAGGGGGAGTCATTAGTACAGCATAGGTAAGTGAACTGGAAGCCGAGGCTATTTTTCATATACATATACATATGTAATTTGTTATTGCTTTCTAGATCTGCTCAGGTTCAATACAGAGCGTACCGTTTTTATCCTATAATAGATTGCTGCTATATGTGCCTTAGTTTATGGCTTGGTGGATCAGATAATGCTGATAATGGGCAGCTCCAGTAGCCCTGTCACTTTGTATTTCATTGTCAGAGGTACAGATTCTACAAAGACTCAGTAACATTCCAAGAGCTATTTTTCAAATGGAGAGTATTCTCTTCTGCAGATGGCATGGCTTTACTGCAGCACACTCAGGGTCTATGCTGTGCCTCTCCAATTGGGACTCGTCAGAGACTCCACAGAGTATTCTTACTCATCATGAATTATTCTAGCACCGCTGGATCTGCTTACACTTCCTGATTTGAAGGACAGTTTGTACTAAAGCTTGGACCTTCTGTAGAGCCTTCCTTTGCTATTCCCCTCTCAGAACTGGCAAACTTCCATGTTACCCAATAAAAGGATCAGAAAATATTCCTAAAGTGTCATATCCTGCCTCAAAATTTCATATAGGTCACCATATGCTATACCTCTTTTTTTAGTGGTAGAAGCTGCTAGGTACAACAACTTATAGTTTACTTTAGAGGGAATGTTCAGGCATGGCCCAGTACTACTGGACCCTCCAAAATCTCATCAATGTGGCATGAGATTGAATATGCATGGGGTTTATCTTCTACCCTCTGACACACATATGTTTCATTAAGACTGCTAATATACTTACCTCTTCCTGCTCACAGGTCCAAGTAAAATGATGTAATTGATATAGTGGACCAGTATTATGCTTTTCAAAAATGTTAGGAATATCAAGGTCCCTGAACACCATGGATTTAACACAGCCCTACAGTAAGAAAGAAAATTTATATTGCTGTCCTTGCAATGTAAAGAAAACTGCTCTTGATTCTTCCTACTGATGAGTATTGAGAAAGATCAAATCTGCACATTGGGTGCCAGAGACTATGTTGATTCAGTGTGGCAGCTACAATTGGGTTTTGCTCCTGGTTAGGTTCACCTTAGTCCACACCATTAGTCAGTATCCAGCTGGTTATTACAGAAGCTAAATATGAAATTGTCATGGATTGAATTGTGTCCCCCCAAAATACCTGTCAACTTGGCCAGGTTATGATTCCCAGTATTGTATGATTGTCCTCCATTTTGTCATCTGATGTGATTTCACTGTGTGTTGTAAATTCTGTCACTATGATGTTAATGAGGTGGATTAGCAGCAGTTATATTGATGAGATCTACAAGATTAGATAGTATCTTAAGTCAACCTCTTTTGAGGTATAAAAGAGCAGAGAGACAGGGACTTCATACCACCAAGAAAGCAGTGCCAGGAGCAGAGCATGTCCTTCGGACCTGGGTTTCCTGCGTGAAGAATCTTCTTGACCAGGGAAAGATTGATGACAAGGACCTTCCTCCAGAGCTGACAGAGAGAGATCACCTTCCCCTGGGGCTAATGCCCTGAATTTGGACTTGTAGCCTACCGGACTGTGAGAGAATACATTTCTCTTTGTTAAAGCCATCCACTTGTGGTTTTTCTGTTATAGCAGCACTAGATGACCAAGACAGTAATTGTAGAGGACTACCACCACTGCATCCTTCAAGTCTTTGAATGTGTCACTCATTTATGCAAGTTATCCTTAGTTGCTTCTGATGTATTCTTTTAGCTGGATGGGTGGAAGACTGTTTCATGGAGTTTCTACTTGGTCTTTCCCATTACAATAATTATATTTTCATATGAGTAAACCGGTATAAAGGTTCTGACAGCTGAGAAATATATTTATCCCAATGATTTACTAGGAGACTGGTCAAAAAAAATCACAGACCCAATGGAGCCACTGTAAGACAGACTTAGGTCAAAAGTCATTAAATGGTTTGCTATCAACTGCTAACCGAATGGTTGGTGGTGTGAATGCACCTGGGCAGAACCATAAAAGAAAGGCCTGGTGAGATCTGCTTTTGTAAAGATACAGCCAAGAAAATCCCGTGGAGCAGCTCTACTCTGTCGTATGGGGTCACCATGACTTGGAATCGAACCGAATGGCAATGTCTTTTTTTTTTTTAATGCCTGTAAACAAAAGTTTATGATGACATTTCAGGTTCCCTGGTACTTGACAGCTCAGACCTATACTGTAGTCCTTGAAAAGTCTGGATATTCAGCTTTTGGCGTGTATGCTTTCTGGGGCTAATGGCTGCAGTTTCCACTGGAGAACATTTCAAAGAATATTTAATGTGTATACCTACAGTGTGTTTCAGGAAGAAGAATTTGTCATTTGGCTCCCTTTCATCTTCTGTCAGACCATGTCCCATGAAATATTAACGCTCCCACACTTCTAGGCTGCATCAACTGGCTTCTGTTAGCAGTTACTGGGAAAGCTAGACACCCAGTAGGTCCACCCTGTATTTGTAAGTTGAAACTGTATTCAGAGCTCCTAGACCTGCAGGAATGGAAAGTATAACACCATTTTCTTGGGTCTACAACCAGAGACACAGCACAAGTGTTTTCTAAGGCTGCTCTGGCCAGACAACAAGGCATGGATATCTGGAGTAGCACTTAAACTTGGCCCAGTCTACCATTCATGGAAGTTTTCAGGTCTCTCCTTTAGTAATTGTTCTTGCTTTTCTGTCTAACATAATCTGATAGTAATATCTTTAGTAGAGCTGGCTCTCTCATGTGGCATACCTCAGTGTTATTCATAGAGTACATTAGGGTTTCTCTATTGCATACTTTTGTACTATGAAAGGTTCAGGTCTGGCTCAGCCTCTTCTACACAACACGCTGTCCCACCATCACCAAAAACAGGTACTTCCTAGTGGAGTTTCCTTACCCAGTGAACTACTTACAAGAGGGTTCAAGCCCTGCTCCCTCTCTGGGTATCCACTCGACCTAAAGAAAACTCTAATGTCCTTGCCACATGAAATGGTAGGCTTTTAGGCGGCTTAACCGTAGACCTCTCTTTCCTCTGCACCATCTCTATCCAATCCTGTTTTCACTTGTTTAGGTAACACAGGGGTAGGTAGAAGAATTGCTGGATAATTTCAAAATCTAAAGAAGAAACAAGTCTTCCTTTCTTTCAGGTAATTTTATGCTTCTCAAATAATTTTCTAGGACACTCCTTCCTTTGGCTTCCCATGGAGAATGAAGGGAATAGCTTCTCTCCATGAATAATGTTCTTCCCCAAAGCTGGCAACCTGCACTTCTCCCTCAGTCCTCTTCTTATATTGACTAGTGGTAGGAAGGCTCTTTCTATACTGGCACCTCTCAGTAAATCTTCCTCGTAAATGGCTAGATCAAGTTACTGGTAGATCATGACCATAAAACTCGGGGTTCTTAGCACAATTTTTCCTCCGCTCTGTGCCTTAGTTATAATTTCAGGACAACAGAAATAACTCTCCTCACCATCTTGTACGCTAAACACAATCTCCCTTGACCTATTTAGGAAAAGTCTTCAACATTTAACTTCATATTTAAAAAGTTGTGTTGTGGCTAGAGACATTAATTGAAATTCTAAAAAAGATGTACATCATATTTATATTACAAGCTAATGATGTTAGTTATAAGTGACTTTTCAGAAGATAATGAGATAAAGGATGACTGAATTCAAAAAGGCACAAAAATAGATGATTTCGCTTCTAAGATATGATTTCCTCTATTTAATTCCTATGGAATCCAAAGGAAAGAAGTTGCAAAGGGAATTTACTTATGGTCAACGCCATTTCACTCCTTGTATTCTTTATTTGGCCAAAATGCCCCATCTTTCTTAATTTCTAACTTAAAGTCTTTACTTACAACATTTTGGTAGGTCCTGAAGAGGTCATTATCACAATTTTAAACATACTGTTTAAGATATTTCATCAGAATATCAAACATTTCATCAGGAAATAAAACAATTGTGATTTCTGTACTGAGCTCTAAAACTTGGTGCACTAAAAATCCTTTATGGTTCCTAGACAATTCATGATGTTCTTTATGCAAAGACTTGATCTTCCTCAAGGCCCAACTGATGCCCATGCAACTCCCTCTGTATTGTGACTAGGTGGTGGGCTCATATAACCAACCATTTTCTGTTCTGAAAAAGTAACAGAACACTTCTGATTCTCCTCCCGTAGCTCTGAGAGTCTTTTCCTTTTATCTCAGGTATCTGTGGCCACACAGACCCTTCATCCACAATCTGGGATAACCAAAGGATAGTATATCAAATTACTAAAAACGTCTCAACCTTCCTAAATCAAAATGTTCTTGTTTCATTTCTTCTTTTTCAAGAGGTCAATCAAAAGAGAAGACAGGGTGCCAAACCAAAGAATAAATGTTCAGTAGTGCTAGACTTACTGATGAAGATCAGAGATCACAGCCTTCAGTATGGATTACACCTCAAAATAAAGAAAACAAAAATCCTTACAACTGGACCAATAAGCAACATCATGATAAATGGAGAAAAGATTGAAGTTGTCAAGGATTTCATTTTATTTAGATCCACAATCGACAGCCATGGAAGCAGCAGTCAGAAGATGCATTGCATTGGGCAAATCTGCTGCAAAGGACCTCTTTAAAGTGTTGAAAAGCAAAGATGTCACCTTGCAGACTAAGGTGCATCTGACCCAAAACATGGTCTTTTCCATAGCATCATATGAGCGTGAAAGTTGGGCAATGAATAAGGAAGACCGAAGAAGAGTCGATGTCTTTGACTTGTGCTGGCAAAGAATGTTGAATAGGCCATGGACTGCCAAAAGAACAAACAAATCTGTCTTCGAAGAAGGACAACCAGAAAGTCCTTAGAAGCAAAGATGGCAAGACTGCATCTTACATACTTTGGACATGTTATCAGAGGGATCAGTCCCTAGAGAAGGACATCATGCTTGGTAAAGTACAGGGTCAGTGGAAAAGAGGAAGACCCTCAACAAGATGGATCGACACAGTAGCTGCAACAATGGGCTGAAGCGTAACAGTGATTGTAAGGATGGCGCAGGACTGGGCAGTGTTTTGTTCTGTGGTGCATAGGGTTGCAATGATTTGGAACTGACTTGACGGCACCTAACGAAGACAACAGTGGTAGACTAGTTTCAAGAGACCTTTAACTTCAGTCTAGATCTGAGAAAATTGCTCAGTTCTTTGCAACCTCCATCTTGTCCTGAAGGAGCTATTTTATTCTATGTGTCCTAATTGTGTTACTGCTTGTAATTCCAAATTGCTGCGGATTGTTTGGATCAGCCCTATAGCCTATAGCTATTCTAAGTAGGATTCTACATTCTGGGCTGAATGTCAAAAATGTAAGCAGGTTAAATTTTCCAAGTACACTGGATCATTGACCTGACATTAGAAGAAGTTTGGAGCATTCCTCAGGCCCAAAGGGAAAACTTTAAGTTCTAACAATGGCAAACAAATATTGATCTCTTACTAAATGCTAAGCACTAAACACTTTACATGCATTAAGTCGATTAATCTTCAGAATCATCCCTATGAGATAGATTCTGTTATTATCTCCATTCTGTAGTTGGGAAAATTGAGGGTAAGGGACTCTATGTAAACTACATGAGGTCACACAGTAAGTACTGTATTTTTTTTGCAAATACCTTGCCTTACATATTTTTTGCCAGACACGCAACATCCCCCCTGCCATGTTATTTTCATTAAGTGTGTCATGCCAATTCTTTTTTTTTTTTTCACATGTTGCTAACGTCAACTGACACTAAGAAGACATAATTAAACAATGAAATACGCAGACCTAACATAACCTAAAAGTTTCACTTAGGACAACCTGCTAAGATTTTTGCATTCAATTGTTGAGCTAATGCGCTAAAATTATCAACTCAGATTAACAGAAAGAAACTCACAGTTTCAACTGTTTATTTTCCGATTACCTGGGAGACTATGAAACTTGACCCATGACTTCTCGACCATGGCTTATACCTTTATTATACAATTATGATCAAATGTAGCTTTCCGACTGTTTTTACACACATCAGCAGGAGAGTAAAGAAAATGAACAGAACAATATGATTGACCTGTACTATGGGAGGATGGGTGAATAAGGCTGAAATTCGCTTCTGAAAATATCACAAGACATGCTAGGTATATGCATGGGCACGCTATGCCAGAACTGTTTTACTTAATTTCATCATTTCTGCATGCTATACGTGTGGGCATGTTATTTGCAAAAAATATGGTAGATGTAGAATTAAGAATGGATTTAGTTGTGTTTGACTCTGAGGTTTATGCTTTTAACCACTGTACTGTACTGCCTTCTGGAATGTTGATAAAGTTGTCTTTGGCTTTGCTATTCTCTGGGGTCATTTTTATCTATTACCTTTACAGGTTTGGGGTTGAAATAGCTCTTGCAGGATCTAACCACACCAGGAGTCATTTGTTCAGGGTACTGGATAAACATCTGACTAAGGAATGATATTTAACTCTCCATAGTTTCTACAGAGCTCTGTAGAGCTATCTGGATTTGAATTGATGCTCTTGGAAGGCCCAGACTCCCTCAAAATTCCTCTTAACCTTTTGCAACACAATCCCTTTTATCTAGAATGAAGGGGCAGGGATGAGGGGACTCAAATTGGGGGGCGGGGTTCGTCTATCAATTTTGTAGTTAATTATTTTATTTTACCCTAATTTCAAAAGGAATACAGTCTTGTGTTTTGTAAATACTGAGAAAATTTTTAGTTTAATCACCAGAACTTCTGTGATCATGGTACTTACATCAGGAAAGGGTTTCACTTTACATGGAGTCAGAATGTATATTTCCTGTTCTATCCCTTGTTTCTCTGCAATTATCACCCTGACCTTTTCTTGCCTTCCTTCTGGCTGTTGGGTTCCAGAATTTTCATTATCCCCTTAGTGGGCCTTGACTGCTACAAGAGTTACTCATTTTTTTGTTTGTTTTCTTGTGCCCTATAAATTGGACAGTCACAAATCAAATGAGTATAAAATTAAAACTCTTTATTTTCCTTCATTTTAAATTGCCTTTATGACATCCTGTTCCCTCTCAGAAGAAGAAAATTTTATCTTGTAATTTGCAGGCATTTCACTCGATTTCAGTTTAGAAATCTTTTTTTGGTTAACATTCCAATTCAAGTGTTAACATCTCATTTATTATTCACAGCTCTTTTTGTGAGCTGCCCTCTCCCCTCTACTTGGTTCTACTTCTAATTTAATGGCAGCATAAAGAATCTCTCCCTTTGATATTTCGTATTACTTTGTTATGCTCTTTTGTTATAAGCTCCTACAATGCTTATATTTCACTGGCTCAGACAGGTCAATAGGACATGACTAAACCCTTTTTCTGTATAACTTTTGTAACAGGTCTTCTGGTTCCATCACATCGGCAAAACTTTGCCTCATAACCAGCATATGTGAATTTGCCACTACCCAACCTCCCTCCATTCCTTTTTCTCCCCTCCACTTTTATTTTCTAAACAGGCATTCTCCAGATTTTTTTAGCCCCCCCGCAAAATGAAAGTCTAGGTAATTTCCCTACAAGCAGTCTATAAATAGGATTAAATTTTTCATCCTAGACATTTTGGTTAATGCTCATCTAAGCCCTCAACAAACTACCCAACATCCTATTTTTCATGGAGTGATGTTTGGAGTGTTCCAAGTTTCAGACAGAAAACTTAAGCCTTGGATCACAACTCTTAGGAAGATTCTGCTGCTGTCTATATAGTTTGAGAGGTCACAGGTAGTGGGGGACCGTACCTGTCAGGATAAACTAATGAAAAGAAACACAAACAGAAAGTTTGTGGCAGAAAACAAGGAAGGCTTATTTCTTGCTTATGCTACATGTCCGTTGTGAATCAGCAGGGTTCTGATTATTTAGCTGTTCAGGGATCCAGGAGGACAGAACAACCACCGTCTTAAATAATGTCAGTCATATCTGAGAGGGATAGTACGTGAAAAATTATGCATTGGCCCCTAAAGCTTCCAATAGAAACGACACTCACGTTTCATTGGCCAATTTTAGTCATATGACTCTATCTAGCCTAAGACGATGAAGGAATACTATTCTACTATGTGCTTGGAAGAACTGCCAGGAATACTTGGAGAATAGCACCAATACATTCAAGAGGGGATTTTGGTCTCAAGAGTGTTGATTTGGCTTCTATTATTACGTCAATTTCATAAGGATGATAGACAGATGGAAAATTGGTACTGTTAAATTTTGGATCCAAATTCCTTTAGGACTGATAAGTTAGAATCGCTGATGAACTACAAGAACTTCTTGTGGACCTCTGGGCTAAGGCCCTTACCAGGAGGAGACTGACAAAGCTCCTTGGTCTTTACCCCCAGATTTATAGCCTTTTTGTCTCACTCTGTAGGGTGAAAAGGGAAGAAAATACAAGCCCAAGTAAAATTATACCAAAATAATTGTTTATTCCTCTGATCTAGGGTAGAACCAATAGAAGCTTCGCACCGTTAGGCCTCTGCGTGGTTGAAAACCCCATCCGAGTAAAGGTTTAAAAGACCAGTTGCGGTTGAGTTGTCTGACTCATGGCAACCCATGTGTGTCAGCGTAGTACTGTGTTCCATATGAGTTTTTTAAAATTATTTTTTTATCTTATTGTGGTGAATATATAAATAACAAAATATGCGAGTCATATATCATCTATCTCAACAACTCCTATGTGTACAATTCAGTTACATTGATTACATTCAAGTTGTGTAATCATTCTTGCTCTCCTTTTCCAAATTGTTCCACCACCATTAACACAGCCTTAATGCCCTCCAAGCAAAAGCTTCCCCTCGTAACGCTAATACTTGTTTTCTATATTTTTGCTTATTTTATATAAGTGAGATCATCCCATATTTGTCCTTTTGCTACTGACTTATTTTGCTCAGCATGGTGTTTTTAAGGTTCGTCATTTTTGTGGCATTCGTCAGGACTTCATTTCTTTTTGTGGCTGAGTAGTATCCCATCCATGTGTGTATGTACCGCATTTTGTTTATCCATTCATGTGCTGATGGACATTTTGTTTGTTTCCACCTTTTGGCTATTGTGAAAAGTGCAGCAATATGCATTGGTGTACTGATTTCTGTTTGCATTCCTGCTTTCACTTCTCCTAAGTACCTAGGATAGGAATTGCTGGATCATATGGTAGTTCTATGTTCAACTTTTTATTTATTTAATAATTTTTATTGTGCTTTAAGTGAAAGTTTACAAATCAAGTCAGTCTCTCACACAAAAACCCATATACATCTTGCTACACACTCCCAATTACTCTCCCCCTAATGAGACAGCCCACTCTCTCCCTCCACTCTCTCTTTTCGTGTCCATTTTGCCAGCTTCTAACCCCCTTTACGCTCTCATCTCCCCTCCAGGCAGGAGATGCCAACATAGTCTCAAGTGTCCACCTGATCCAAGAAGCTCAATCCTCACCAGCATCTCTCTCCAACCCATTGTCCAGTCCAATCCATGTCTGAAGAGTTGGCTTTGGGAATGGTTCCTGCCCTGGGCCAACAGAAGGTCTGGGGACCATGACCACTGGGGTCCTTCTAGTCTCAGTCAGACCATCGAGTCTGGTCTTTTTATGAGAATTTGGGGTCTGCATCCCACTGCTCTCCTGCTCCCTCAGGGGTTCTGTGTTGTGTTCCCTGTCAGGGCAGTCATTGGTTGTAGCCGGGCACCATCTAGTTCTTCTGGTCTCAGAATGATGTAATTTCTGGTTCATGTGGCCCTTTCTGTCTCTTGGGCTTGTAATCACCTTGTGTCCTTGGTGTTCTTCATACTCCTTTGATCCAGGTGGGTTGAGACTCATTGCTGCATGTTAGATGGCCGCTTGCTAGTGTTTAAAACCCCAGATGCCACTCTTCAAAGTGGGATACAGAATGTTTTCTTAATAGATTTTATTATGCCAATTGACTTTGATGTCCCCTGAAACCATGGTCCCCAAACCCCTGCCCCTGCTACGCTGGCCTTTGAAGCATTCAGTTTATTCAGGAAACTTCTTTGCTTTTGGTTTAGTCCAATTGTGCTGACCTCCCCTGTATTGTGTGTTGTCTTTCCCTTCACCTAAAGTAGTTCTTATGTACTGTCTAATTAGTGAATACCTCTTTCCCACCCTCCCTCCCTGCCCCCTCTAGTAACCATAAAAGAATGTTTTCTTCTCAGTTTAAACTGTTTCTCAAGTTCTTATAATAGTGGTCTTATGCAATATTTGTCCTTTTGCAACTGACTCATTTCACTCAGCATAATGCCTTCCAGGTTCCTCCATGTTATGAAATGTTTCACAGATTCATCACTGTTCCTTATTGATGCATAGTATTCCATTGTGTGACTATACCATAATTTATTTATCCATTCATCCATTGATGGGCACCTTGGTTGCTTCCATCTTTTTGCTATTGTAAGCAGTGCTGCAGTAAACACGGGTGTGCATGTATCTGTTCATGTAAAGGCTCTTATTTCTGTAGGGTATATTCCAAGGAATGGGATTGCTGGATCTTATGGTGTTTCTATTTCTAGCTTTTTAAGGAAGTGCCAGATAGATTTCCAAAAGCCTTGTACCATTTTACATTCCCGCCAGCAGTGTATAAGTGTTCCAGTCTCTCCACAGCCTCTCCAACATTTATTATTTTGTGTTTTTTGGATTAATGCCAGCCTTGTTGGAGTGAGAAGAAATCTCGTTGTAGTTTTGATTTGCATCTCTTTAATGGCTAATGATCGTGAACATTTCCTCATTTATCTGTTAGCTACCTGAATGTCTTCTTTGGTGAAGTGTCTGTTCATATCTTTTGCCCATTTTTTAATTGGGTTATTTGTCTTTTTGCAATATCGTGTAGATTTTAGAGATCAGGTGCTGATCAGAAATGGGATAGCTAAAAACTTTTTCCCAGTCTGTAGGTAATCTTTTTACTCTTTTGGTGAAGTCTTTGGATGAGCGTGTTTGATTTTTAGGAACTCTCAGTTATCTAGTTTTTCTTCTGCATTCTTTATAATGTTTTATATACTGTTTATGCCATGTATTAGGGCTCCTAACATTGTCCCTATTTTATCTTCCATGATCTTTATTGTTTTAGATTTTATATTTAGGTCTTTGATCTGTTTTGATCTCATTTTTGTGCATAGGTGAGGTATGGGTCTTGTTTCATTTTTTTGCAGATGAATATCCAGTTATGCCAGCACCATTTGTTAAAAGACTGTCTTTTCTCCATTTAACTGTTTTGGGGGCTTTGTCAAATATCAACTGCTTATATGTGGATATTTTTATTATTTGTTTTCTTCTGGTGCCTGAGGGTTTCTTTTTTGCTCTGTTTCTATCTGTTCAAGTTGTAGGGATAATTCTTTGATTTTGGCCCTTTCTTCTTTTTAGATGTGTGCATTTATTGATATAAATTGGCCTCCGTGCACCGCTTTTGCTGTATCCCAAAGGTTCTGATAGGAAGTGTTTTCAGTCTCATTGGATTCTATGAGTTTCTTCATTCCATCCTTAATGTCTTCTATAACCCAGTCTTTTTCGAGCAGGGTATTGTTCAGTTTCCAAGTGGTTGATTTCCTTTCCCTCCCTTTCCTGTTATTGATTTCTACTTTTATGGCCTATGGTCAGAGAAGATGCTTTGTAATATTTCACTGTTTTGGATTCTGCTGAGGCTTGCTTTATGACCTAATATGTGGTCTATTCTAGAGAATGTTCCATGTGCACTAGAAAAGAAAGTATACTTGGTTGCTGTTGGGAGAAGTGTTCTGTATATGTCTATGAGGTCAAGTTGGTTGATTGTGGCATTGAGATCTTCTGTGTCTTTATTGAGCTTCTTTCTGGGTGTCCTGTCCTTTGCTGAAAGTGGCGTGTTGAAGTCTCCTACTATTATTGTGAAGCTGTCTATCTCAGTTTCCAGTGGTGACAGAGTTTGTTTTTTGTATCTTGCAGCCCTGTCATTGGGTGCTTAAATATTTAATATGATTGTATCTTCTTGGCATATTGTCCCGTTAATCATTATGTAGTACCCTTCCTTATCCTTTATTATGGATTTAACTTTAAAGTCTATTTTGTCAGAAAGTAATATTGCTACTCTTGCTCTTTTTTGATTGTTGTTTGCTTGATATATTTTTTCCATCCTTTGAGTTTTAGTTTGTTTGTCTCTAAGTCTAAGGTGTATCTCTTGTAGGCAGTATATAGACGGATCTTGTTTTTTAATCCATTCTGCCACTCTCTGTCTCTTAATTGATGTATTTAGTCCATTTACATTTAGCATAATTATGGATAGGTGTGAATTTAGTACTACCATTTTGATGTCTTTTTTGTGTGTTGTTGATAGTTCCTTTTTCCCACTTAATTTTAAGTGCTGAGTAGATTATATATTGTCCTTTCCTCGTATTTGTTGCTGTTGATTTTGTTTCTGCTGAGTCTCTATTTTTTTCTTGTATTTTAATTTGGTATGTAGGATAGTTTGTCTCCTTTGTGCTTACCTTATTATCTACCCCTATTTTCCTAAATTTAAACCTAAGTTTTATTTCTTCGTATTACTGTATCTTCCTGTCCATGTGGAAGATCAATGATTACATTTCTTAGTCCCTTTTTATTGTTTTTATGTTATCTGTTTATATAATAACATCACTGTTACCCTCTTTTGAGCCTTTTTTTTTTTTTTAAATCTTGCTTTGTTTTTTTGACTTCCCTGTCTGGGTTGACTTCTGATTGCTCTGCCCAGTGTTTTAGTCTTGGGTTGATACCTGATATTATTGATTTTCTAACCAAAGAACTCCCTTTAGTATTTCTTGTAGTTTTGGTTTGGTTTTTACAAATTTCCTAACTTCTGTTTATCTGGAAATGTCCTAATTTCACCTGCATATTTAAGAGACAGTTTTGCTGGATATATGATTCTTGGTTGGCAATTTTTTTTCCTTCAATTTTTTAAATATGTCATCCCATTGCCTTCTTGCCTGCATAGTTTCTGCCGAGTAGTCCGAGTAGTCCGAGTATGTTCTTATTGGCTCTCCTTTGTAGGTGACTTTTTGTTTATCCCTTGCTGCTGTTAAAATTCTCCCTTTATCTTTGTTTTTGGCAAGTTTGATCATAATATGTCTTGGTGAGTTTCTTTTAACATCTACCTTATGTGGAGTTCAATGAGCATCTTGGATAGATATCTTCTCATCTTTAATGATATCAAGGAAGTTTTCTGTCAACAAATCTTCAACAATCTCTCTGTATTTTCTGTTATCCCTCCCTGTCCTGGTACTCCAATCACTCTTATGTTATTACTTTTGATAGAGTCCCACATGATTCTTAAGGTTTCTTCATTTTGTTAAATTCTTTTACCTGATTTTTCTTCAAATATATTGGTGCCAAGTGATTTATCTTCAAGTTCAGAAATTCTGACTTCTAATTGCTCAATTCTGCTCCTCTGACTTTCTATTGAGTTTTCTACTTCTGTAATTTTATTGTTAATATTCTGAGTTTCAGATTGCTGTCTTTCTATGGATTTTTCCAGCTTATTAAATTTTTCATTATGTTCCTGAATAATCTTTCTAATTTCTTCAACTGCTTTACCTATGTGTTCCTTGGCTTGTTCTGTGTATTGCCTCATTTCCTTCCTGGTGTCTTGAAGGGTTCTGTATATTAATCTTTTGTATTCTGCATCTGGTAATTCCAGGAATGCACTTTTATCTAGAAGATCCCTGGATTCTTTGTTCTGAGAGATTGTTGAGGTGATCATGGTCTGTTTCTTTATGTGACTTGATACTGACTGTTGTCTCCGAGCCATCTATAAGTTATTGTATTAGTTTATGCTTGCTTACTGTGTCGTAGCTGCTTGCTTTGTTTTGTTTTGATATACCCAAATGGGTTGCTTGAGTGAGCAAGCTCGATTGTTTTTGCCTTTGGAGCTCTGACGTCCTGTCCCCAGCTGGCTAGAGCTGTTATCAGGTATATCAGTCTAGGAGTCCATTCACTTTTCTTGTATGAATTCGGTTCAGGTGTCCAGGTAGCTGATCATCAAGTGAGTGGTACAGGCTCTGTTCTACAGTCTTAGAGGGATAGGGGTGATTGGTGTATGTGCCTGTATCTGGTTGCAGCAGGGGCCACTCTCTGAACAAGGCAGGGGGCTGAGAACTGACCCCCGAATATCTCTGAGGAAAGCACATCCCTGTTCCCTAAAGCATGCAGGTGGGTGGGTTCTTCAGATGGACCATGGACACACAATGTTTTAGGCTGTAAGGACTGGGAGGTACCAGTTATCCCTGGACCTCTGTCACAGGTGGCTGGGGGACCTGAGTGGAGCTACCAGTCCTTAGGTTTCTGATGTGGGTCAGTGAGGACCTTGTTTAATAGGCAAAGCAATGTCAAACATCAAACACCCACCTCTCCACCACACAGTTGAAACGGTCGGAGTCTGCCAACAAAGGCCTATTCTCCTGAAATAGGCCCACACAGGTCCACGCAGAAGGGAAAGGTACTCCAAATCTACGTACCATTTATGCCTGGACAGGAACCGCTTCTGTCCTGAGCTACCCCAGTTAGTGGAGCTGGCAAATTATCTTTTCCCCCAATTACAATTTTTTTCCTTCTCCAAGGCTGGGAGGATGGCTCTAGGTGCTCAACTGGGCATATCTCAGGCCCAGGGAATTCAGCTTCTGAAGCCAGCTTCGGGGTGGGGGTGGGGGGCACTGTAAAATATACGCCAGTACTTAGCTTTTGCTGAGAGCGCCATTCTTCGTATGTTCCGGACGTGTGAGTAGGCTGTGTGGCTGGCAGCTTCTCCCTGAGGAAACTGAAGCCAAACGCTAGTATCAGCCCTCTGCTGCTGCTCCAGGAATGGTGCCTGAGGGCTTCCCGTGATTCAGGTCCGGTAACTCCTCTCTGCTTCTGAATGGTCTCTTCCTCCCCCTGCACCTCGGTTTGTTTTCTAAGCTTGTATTTGAAGCTCAGGGCTCCCAGCTTGTCACAAATGTACTTGTTTCACTATGTTCAACTTTTTGAGGGGCCACCAAACTGTTTTCCACAGTGGCTGCACCATTTTACATTCCCACCAGCAAAGATTGAGGGTTCCATTTTTTGCACAACCTTGCCAACACCTGTGTTTTTTTTTGGTCATTGCCATTCTAAATAGGGGTGAGGTGGTATCTCATTGTGGTTTTGATTTGCATCTCTCTATAGGGTTGCTATGAGTTGGAATCGACTTGATGGCACTGGGTTTGGTGTTTTTTTTTTTTTTGGAACAGCTAATGATGGAGTCCCTGGGTGAAGCAAATGGTTAAGTGCTTGATTACTAGCCTCACAACAACCTTCTGACATAGACACTATTACTACTCCTTTTCACATATGAAATAACTGAGGCTCAAAGAGCCTCAGGATTAAACGTTTGCCATTAAGTCAATTCTGACTCATGGTGACCCAGTGTGTAAGAGCAGAACTGGACTCCACAGGGTTTCCAACGGCTGAGTTTTTGGAAGTAGATCAACAGGCCTCTCTCCTGAGGTACTTTCGAGCAGACTTGAAGCTCCAACCTTTCTGTTAGCAGCTGAATGTGTCAACTATTTGTACCACCCAGGGACTCTTGCCCAGGATTATATAGCTAGTAATCAGTGAAGGAGTCCCTGGGTGGTGTAAACAGTTAAGCACTCCACTACAAGCTTAAAGTTTGGTGATTTGAACCCACCCAGAGGTGCCTCAGAAGACAGGCCTAGTGATTTGCTCCCAACAGATCACAGCCTTGAAAACCCTGTGGAGTAGTTCTACTCTGCACATGCAGGGTTCCCATGAGTAAGAATCAATTCCATGGCAACTAACAACAACAACAGTAGCTAGTGATGTTGAGAATCATTTCCTGTGCTTGTTAGCCACTTGAATATCCTCTTTGGCTCCCTAGGGTTTTCAATGGCTGGTTTTTCAGAAGTAGATCACCAGGCTTTTCTTCCAAGACACCTTTTGGTGTGCAGCTGAGCATGTTGACCATTTTCACCACCCAGGGACTCCCAAGTAGAGGTTTGCAGCATCCAGGGAATCCCCAAGTAGAAGCGGTTAGGTTTCCAGCTAGAAGGGTCATTGAGAGAGAAGCAGCCTGAAGAGACAAGACAATCCAAAGAGCTAGGAATCTAAAGTGACATGGCACAAATTAAAATTTTAAACCCCTTCACCGTAACTTTAAAAATGCTAAAATATGTAGGGGGGAAAGGGATACATGGGAATTCTCTGAACCTTCTGAGTAACTTTTTTGCTCCAAAAAAAAAAAAAAAAAGTCTATTAAAAAAATTGCCTGAACATAGCCTATAGGAAAAGAACTTTGGGTCTCCTCCCTGCCTCAGAGATGGAGTGCATGGTCAGGGTGGTGTTTGAACTCCTCTAGAGGATAACAGTGGTCTCAGGTAAGAACCCAGGTTTACTCATCGCCCTTGCATGGAGAGACACCCCAATAAGGGGAAGAAGTTGCTGGGCAGAACTCACCTTCTGCCCTTGTTTACCTAGCCATTGATTTTCAAAAAAACTGCAGTTGCTTCATTTTCTTTGAACTTTATTGATCTGCCTCCACTCCAATGCTCTCTAGTGTGGCTTGGCTTTTCTAAGTGATCTATTACCAGGCAACCACAACATTATCTAGTGCTGGGGTGGAGATACCAATTCCGGTCCCTAGTACTCAGCCTTGATGTCCTCTGTGGTCTTCAAGACCTCATGTCTGTCCAGACCTGATCTGTTTCCATGGGTTTTATTTGTCAGATGAAACCTGTTAAGCTCAATAAACTGGTAAATTGTGGCTCACAGCTTGACTACTAATTTTTACCTTTCTTAAAAAATAGTTTCTCTGGTATTCACAAGAGAAACTTTCCACATGATGAGGGGTACCTAGACATCAAACCTGGACCCTAGTGTTACACGATTTCTAATGTATGTATTTCTTAGCATAAGTACCTTACACTAGTCTCAGAGGGTTACAGTGACCCCTTTAACACTTTGTTGGAGCAATTTCGGTGAACTATTAAACATTAGTTTATTGGGCTCCAGCTTCTCACTTGGTTCCTGATTCTGCCCAATGTCCTGGTTTTAACATCCCCTGGCAGCTCTGGTACCCAACTACCTAGGCTAATTCAAAACATGACTGGAGTGGAAAATGAAAACAGTCTGTGTTTAGGAAGGAGCCTCAGGGTGGCAGTTAAGAGCTTGGCTATTATCTGAAAGGTTGGCAGTTAGAATCTACCCAGAGGTACCTCAGAAGAAAGGCCTGGTGATCTACTTCTGGAAGGTCAGAGGCAACCATTGAAAACCCTATGGAGCGCAGCTCTACTCTGACACACATGGGGTCACGATGAGTCAGAATCAACTCCATGACTCAATGGAAGCTTTGTTTTTTTTAAATGTTCTAGGAGGATTTAAAAGTTCAATCATTTTAACTCAACGGCATTACTATGTTGGGTCCCTGTGGCAGACAAACTCTAAGTTAGCCCCTCATGATCCACGCTTCTGTGTAACCTCTGCCCTTGTGTGTAGGTGGGACCTGTGGTTGTTCCTAATCCACAGACATGGCAAAGATGATGGGATGTCAGTCTCGTGATTATGTTACTTCATATAAGACTCTGGCTTGCTGGCAGACTTGTGGTCATCTTTCTTTCTCCCTTTAGTAGCTTTGAAGAAGCAATATGCCGGGAATCCTACAGCTGCAAGGAACTGAATGCGACAACCAACCACGTGAGCAAGGAAGCAGATACTTTCTTAGTTGAGTCTCCAGCTGAGAATTTGCCTGGCCAACACCTTGCAGCCTTGTGATACTCCAGTAGAGTACCTAACTAAGGTATGCCTGACTTCAGACCCACAGAAACTGAGAGATAATAAATATGTGTTGTATTAAGCTGCTAAATTTATGGTAATTTGTTACAGAGCAATCAAAGCTGATACAGTCACTGAATGCTCAGGAAACCTCTTAAGGGGGCCATACATGTGTCTGTTCATTTATTCTTTGTCAGGGTGACCAAAGACTTTTATTAAGAGAAGGAAATACTTGATAGGTCATTCTGAGCCATAAGGTAGAAATCTAGACTTGTTCCAAGAGCAACTTCTAAACTCACACCAATTCTGTTTATTCTGACTTCAGTGAGGAATACAGAATTGGTGGCCACATACTTCAGTCCCATGCAGCTCTCTGAGCCTGTCATTCTGAAAAAGCCCTACTCCAGCCTTTGTGACCTTTGTGACTCTTGTGGATAGTAACAGACCTTTGAGTAGGACATAGAGGAACCATTCATCACGAGAGCTCTTTCTTGTCACAACACCATCTTCATTCTCAGCTGGGTCCTC
Source organism: Elephas maximus indicus (assembly GCF_024166365.1). Taxonomy (NCBI): domain Eukaryota; kingdom Metazoa; phylum Chordata; class Mammalia; order Proboscidea; family Elephantidae; genus Elephas; species Elephas maximus. Next base: position 49,086,922 of record NC_064840.1, read on the forward strand.
CACTGGGGAGGGGCCGCTGATTGTTGCTAGTCTGGTTACTAAGGATGGAAACCTTTCTCCCCCTCAGACCCTGCCAAGCCTGCAGGTCCAACTTACCCCCTGATGTCTCTGTATTTATTCTGAATGATGCTCTGATTTTCTTACAATGAAGTCTTATATTTCTCTTTTTTTTTCCACATACTATACCCATACTATACCACTTATTTAACATTGCCTTGTCCTCTAACGGTTTTAACATCATAGAATTATTTCTCCCACCTCTTTCAAAAGTTCCTGTTTTTCCCCTGGCAGCACCCAACATAGTATGAGAACATAGTAGCAGCCTGACTGACAGACATGTTCTCTCCTCCCTTTGCTTCACTGCTGCTGCCCAACAGGTCAGGGCAGGGGAGGGCAGGAAGGGACAGGCAGAGAAGTTAGAAAACGGAGGTGATTGAATGGAGGAAAGCAAGGTTGATAGATTTAGAGATTTATTTTAGTTGCATGTTATAGAGTATACAGCTAAGAGTAGCTTAATAATACCAACCGACAAACAAACAAACAAAAAAACCTGTTGTCATCTAGTTGATTCTGACTCATAGCGACCCTATAGGCCAAAGAAGAACTGCCCCATAGGGTTTCCAAGGAACAGCTGGTGGATTTGAACTGCCCACCTTTTGGTTAGCAGTCGTAACTCTTAACCATTATATCACCAGGGTTCCGGCTTAAAAATAATGCGCTAATTATTTCCAGGGTTAATTCACTGGAGTAACCAGGTGATGAAACACCCAGTTGCTTTCCATTTTCCTGCTCCGCCATTCTTAGTGTATGAAAAGCGTTTCTCCTCATGGTCGAAGTATGGCTGCCACAGCTCTAAGCTACATCCTCATAAAGAAGATCCAAAGGCAGGAAGTGGCAAGTCCTTATCTCTATTCCTTTTAAAGAGAGAGGATAATATCTTTAGTAGTCCTAAGTCTCATTTGCCAGGGTTACTTAACATGCCAGTGCTTAAAACGAACTAATCACAGTGAAGCGAATGGAACCACCATAATCAATATTTGTCTCTTGGGGCTAGGGAGTAGTTATCTTGGGCTCAGGGGAGGCTGACTAACCAAACAAAATTCAGATTCTGCCAACAAGAAGTATGTGGAGGGAAAGACATATTTCTTGGCAGCCAACAATGTCTGCCTTAGAATTAAGAAGCAAAAAGGTAATATGACCCCCTTTGATTATGTGGGAAGTTAGAGGCAGAGCCAAGGCTAAACACTGGCCTCCTGCCTCCTTAGCACCATGAGTTTTCTCCCCTGTCTTTTGTCTCCTCCTCTATGAAAGGGCTTGGGAGAGTACTTGCCTGGGTTCTACAGTAATAAGCATTATAACAATAATTAAAAAAAGAAAACCTGCCTAAGGGATTACTCCAAGTGGGAAGATAGAACAATAACCTAAATAGCCACAGTTCAATTTCACAGATGCTGCTGCCTGGATACAGGGTAGACTGCTGACTTATCACACATCTGTGCTGGGACTATTTCCTCTCCCCACCTCTGACCAGCTGGTGCATCTTGCCTCATCCTTCTCCTCGTGTTTGCTGGCTCTTGTATATGTCTCCTGCAGGAAAGTGGGAAAAAAATTCCCTCCTGGGGGTGTGCAGTGCAGACCAGCCGTTCAGCCCTTTTGCCCCAATATTTTTGCAGAGCTGACACAGGCAGTTCTCTCTGTTCCACAGAGATGCTGGGACCAAGTGCCTACTCTGTGCGCTGGACTCAGGGAAAGGCTTGGGCTGCTCTGGGCTCAATCATTCATCAGAGCAGCTTGATATTCCCTCTGCCTTTCCCCTTGCAGAAGCTTACGTGTATATTATCAGCTCCTTTGGGGCTGCAAAGGAGAAAAGATGGAGTAGGCACCCACCCTCTGGGGGTTTTGGTTGGCACTTGGTAGCGTGATGTCGTCTGACTGGGCAAATGAGTCACAGAGGATCCAGAAGGGGAGAGAGAGCTGGCAATTAAGGTAAAGACTGCAGAGCTCTGAGTCAGCGTTCTCTCTTCCTGCATATCTCTCATTTGATCCCCTGGCCAAGGACAATGCAGGCAGGGTAAAGGTTGGGAACAGAAAATGGATGCTTTGGAAGCAAACTGCCATTTGCTTTTAAATGATCTCTTTGCTTCTGAAGAGGAAATTTTCATAGCAACGAGCCCGGAAGAAAAGAAAATGTCCTTTCTCATTTCTGTGGAGCTAGCCATGTCTGTATACTAACCTTTAGCACTGATTAAGATAAATGCCATCTCAACCCCTGATGCTTTTAGATTAGAATTGAATTAAACAGCCCAGCTCCTGACAAGCTAGTATTTCCAGTGTCTCTGAGTTATACCCCCCTCAGTCACCTCAGGCAGTCAGGAAGAGGGTGAACAGATCCAGTCATTTAGCATTAGTCTGACCAAGATAAATGAGGGTTGTGGGCCAGGGGCTCTTATTTCTGTCCCCAAAGTGGTTACTCAGGCACCGCCAGAAAGGTCTTGGTGCTCATAAATAGCTGCAAAGCAATCTGTGCAGGACACCACGCGAGTGGTACTGGTTATAAATGCCGTAGGAATTCAGAGTAGAGATTTCCTTCTGCTGAGGTTATCTTGAAGAGCTTTGTGGAGGAAATTGATTATTGAATTGAGGAAGTAATAATGCTTAAAATATAATCAATCCATACTTCATTGCAGGAGGTGAAAATGAATAATTCATAGAGCTGATTTAATTTAAAATAAAACTGTATGTACAGAAGTTCATCTTTGTCTCCTTAGAAGCAGCATGAGTCTCCCACAACTCTGTTGAGTTATTCAGGATGGTGGCGATGGTGGGGGTGGTGGTATGTGTATGTGAGAGGTGTGTGTGTGGGGGGGGGGTTGCTCAGTAGGGTTTTCTTTGCCAAAAGTAAGCATTTCCTCCTCAAAAATCTTAAACCTGTGAGAACAGCTATTGTCAGGGAGGCTGAGTTAGATTTTTCTGGATGCGACATATCCTCTGACCCACACCAACCTGCCAGAGCTCCTCTGGGCCTTGCCTGGAACAAAACCCAAGATAAGTCTTTTACAAGCTTTTGGGCTTACAGCACTAATTTCTTTTTTCTTTTTCCTGAAAGCAGAAACCTGATGCGGCAACTGAGAAGCCTGTAACTGGAGCAGCCTGGCCCACAGAGATAAAGAGTTTGAAGGAGCTGACCCACCTTCCTGGGGCATTCTGCTTTCAGAGAGAATATATATTTGTCCGCCCCCAGTTGGGTGGCCCAGGTAAATTGTGGTCACAGAGTCAGGTGAACAGAAAGGCCCACCGGCAAAGAGTCCATTCACATGCTCTGAGTTTATTTGCTTTTCATGGAAGGGCCTCTTTGCAGCTGTTAGTCACTTGATTTTTCATAAGGGAATAAGGAAAGATGACTACACAGCTTGTGGCTGTGTCTTCTACCTTTTAAGAATCTTAGTGGATTGGGGGGAGTATTGTATATTGGTTAAGAAGCCCTGGTGGTGCAATTGTTAAGTGCTCAGCTGCTAACAGAAGCGTCTGTGCTTTGAGCATCAGCCACTCCATGGGAGAAAGATGTGGCAGTTTGCTTCCGTAAAGATTATACTCTTGGAAACCTGTGGGAGTTGTACTGTATAGGGTTGCTATGAGTCCGAATCAACTCGACCACAACGGGTACATAACGGTTATTGATAGTTTAGCTTACACCATATATAATATACACCCCTGCATTAAAGGGACAAAGCTAAAAAGAAATTTAAAAAAAAAAAAACAAAAAACAGCCAGTTGCCGTTGAGTGGATTCCGACTCACAGTTATCCTATAGGACAGAAGAGAACTGCTCTATAGGGTTTCCAAGGAGCGACTGGTGGATTCAAACTGCTAGCCTTTTTTTGGTTAACAGTCCAACTCTTTTTTTTTTTCAATTGTGCTTTAGGTGACAGTTTATAGCTCAAGTTAATTTCTCATACAAGGATTTATACACATATTGTTATGTGACATTAGCTGCAACTCCTATAATGTGACAGCACACTCCTCCTTTCTAACCAGGTTTCCCATGTCCATTCACCAGTTCCTGCCTTCTCACCCTGCCTCTGGCCAGGAGCTGCCCATATGGTCTCAAGTATCTGCTTGAACTAAGATGCACACTTTTTATGAGTGTTATTTTATGTTTTACAGTCTAGTCTAATCTTTGTCCGAAGCTTGAGCTTCTGGAACGGTTTTAGTTGTGGGTTAACATTAACAGAGCGTCCGGGGGCCATGGCTTTGGGGCTTCCTCCAGTCTTAGTCAGACCGTTACACCTGGTCTTTTCATGTGAATTTGAGTTCTGCTCCACACTTTTCTCCCACTTCGTCAGGGACTCTCCGTTGTGTTCCTGTCAAGGCAGTCATTGACGGAGCCGGGCACCATCTAGTTCTTCTGGTCTCAGGCTGATGGAGCCTCTGGTTTATGTGGCCCTTTTGTCTCCTGGGCTAATATTTTCCTTGTGTCTTTGGTGTTCTTCATTCTGCTTTGCTCCAAGTGGGTTGGGACCAATTGATGCATCTTAGATGGCTGCTCACAAGCTTTTAAGACCCCAGATGACATGCACCAAAGTGGGATGCAGAACATATTCTTAATAAACTTTTTTATGCCAATAGACCTAGAAGTCCCCTGAAACCATGGTCCCCAGACCCCTGCCCCTGCTACTCTGTATTTAAAGTGTTTGGCTGTGTTCAGGAAACTTCTTAGCTTTTGCTTTAGTCCAGCTGTGCTGACTTCCCCTGTATTGTGTGTAGCAGCGGAACTCTTAACCACAGTGCCAGAGAATAAAGAAGGAGAGAGATAGAGGTCAATGGAGCTGATCACTCAGGAGCTGCAATCCCAGAAATGTCACCCTCCCCCTCCTGCATCTGAGTGCAGTTTGTACTCAGCGTCCTCTGCTCCCCAGCTTCCTGCTCTTCCACAGTCTCCCTGGGGAAGTTTATGGTTTCACACTGTTCATTAAAGGGCAGCAGCCCTTATCAATTCACTGGGAGGAGCTGGGGGAGGAAATGAGCTTGATGTGTTTTCACAGGCGCCTCATGCTGGAAGGAAACTGGAGAGGTCAGGGATCTCTCCAGTCCCCTTAGAATGGGTCACAATAAATCAGGCCAGGCAGCTGCGACTCTGATTCTTAGAGGACATTTGTCAGGGGCTGAGAAGCACATCTGATGCCATTTGCAGAGAAAATATTTCACATTCTGAGGGTAAAAGTATTACAGAGAGATTTTATAATTCATTCAAGTTCTGAGACCAGGACAAACATGGTTGTAGCAGAGGGTTTGCAGCATTAGTATTACCACCACTCTCCTCTCCAGAGCCACCACGGTTGTAACAGAATAAGAGAGTGACTCTCCAAATGACAAGTCTTGGATGAAACTCAGACTCTGCCCGAGAGCAGGACCAAAACATCTCTCTTCCCTTTACTCTTTCTTATTATTGCTCTGTCTCTTTTTTCTTCTTAACCTTCCTTTTTCTGTTCTCTTCTGTGGCTTGCTCATATCCCTGACACTCGTTATAGGGGCTGAGTTTATTTTCCTCTCTGGAGTACATGCTTTATTTTTCATAGAGATATAAAAAAAAAGGATGTCCATTTATATCTCCTGCATTGGAATTGCTTCTAAAATAATTTTGGCTCTGAGAGAGCCCTTTCCTCCCCTTAGATACTTAGCATTAGAGAATTCTGCTTAAAACACACACACGCGTGCACACACACACACACACACACACACACAGGAAATACCACATCAAAATATTTTCCATTAAGAGAGTAATGCCCCAAATGCACCATCCAAGGTGCTTTCAGAGGAAAATTCATCTGTACATCAAAGGTAATATTGCTTTGAATTATTTAGATCAATTCAGTTACATAAACATTTATAAATGCAGCAGTGACAATGGATTAGAGATGCTTAATGAAAGAGAGATGACCACTGCCTGGAAACATTTTTATTGTCAGTCTCTTCTTGTCCAAATACATTAATCTTTCTCCTGATGTTTATCTGTCATTCTTATGTCTTAGATCCTTATTGCCTCCTATACTCAGAGCAAATGAATTGAGTGTCCACAAAAGAATTGCCTGCCATGTTTTTATCCACTATTGTATAAGTATAGTTTTGTAATTGTAAAAGGTTAATGTTATGTATTGTATAAGGCCCTAAGTTTTAGGGCATATTTTCAGGATTAAGAATAACAAAACAAAACCATTGCAGCCAAGTTGCCCGCCTGTCAGTTCTACTGTGCTCCATAGGGTTTCCAATTGCTGGTTTTTCAGAAGTAGATTGCCAGGCCTTTCTTCCAACCTTTTGGTGAGCAGCCAAACTCATTAACTGTTTGTACCACTGAGGGATATCAGTTATAAAGTAGACTCTGCTGTTTCTTAAGACTAATTCTAGAAAACTAAATTTTGTAGAGTCTGACATTTTAGAAGTTACTATCCTCTATGTCTGCAAAATGAAACAAAACTAAAATAAAGAAGAAAAATCTCCAGGAGCCTCAAGAAAATTGAAAGAAGCCTAGGCATTCCACCTCCTTCTCTGGCCATTCTGCCATTACCCACCCTAGTCGCAGGCATCCAGTGCCTTCATGCTACACAGTAGCTGCCTGTAGACCTGGACTAAGATCTTCTCTATGGATGTCCACCCCAAGATTTCTTCTCTTTGCTACCCCTTCAGGTCATTTTGATGCATGATTCATTCCTTCTGAGGCAAGCACTCAGTTGTCTGTCCAGTTAGAAAGTAATTTCATAGACAAATACCCTCAGAGTATTTGCTAGGAATGTTCTGGGACACAGCCAGGGCTGTATCAGTGACAGACCAGGGGAGGGAAACAGGAATATGGACTGTGATAGATAAAACTAAAAAAAATTTTTTTTTTTTTTTTAGTGATAGATAGGGAAGAGAAAAGAACAGCAGGATGTAGAAAGGTAAGGTGCTTTTGCTCAACAGATTCCTTCTCTATCTTCCAAAGTCTAGAGCTTAACACATACCTGGAAACTGGATTTTGGATGGGATGATTCTGTCCTATAGGGTCACTATGAGTCAGAATCGACTCGACAGCAGTGGGTTTTTTTTGGTTGATATCCAGTTGCAAGAAGGAAGGAGAGAGAAGATGATTTAGAGGACCATTATATCTAAAAATATGTTCAATTTGACACTATGCATAAATTCTTATGACATTTCACCAATTAGGTATTAGAAATGGAACTATAAATATGGCAGAATTTCAATGTATAAGAAAGACATTACTCCTTAAATAAAGGTAATAGACAAATGATAAACTCTGAAGACAAAGAGCCTGCTATGAAAAATAGACCATCATTCAGAAAAAGATGAAAATTCTAATAGGAAAAAATTAGACAATAAGCCTGAACTCACAGTTCACAGTAGGAAAAAAAGCAAATATCCAGTAAACTCCACAAGTAATCAAAGACTTGGAAATTAAACAAAAATTTGATATTATTTCTTCCTTGTGAATCTGTCAATTTTTATTTTTGTTTTTGGATGGCGACCAACATTGATGAGCACATGAGACAAATAAAAACTAATTTTGTACTGTTGAGAGTATAAATTTGTGCAATTCTCCTAGAGAGTAATTTGGTGTTTTCACCAAAAACTTGAAAAATGCCCAGTTCATATTTTTTTAAAAGAGGGTTTCAACTTCCAGGAATTAATGCCCTTAAAACAATTAAAGTTACATACAAAGATTTAATATAAATATGTGAATTGCAGTATAGAATAGTAAAAATAATAATAATTTAAATATTTATAAGAAACTAGAGTCAGATCAGAGGGCTATTATTCTGTTATTAAAACAAAGTCTCCAGGAATGAGACAATTCCTCTTGGGTCTGCTTGGATCTGCTTCTCTTCCCCAAGAATACTGGGGAAACATATTTCCACATATGGGAAAAGAATAATGTCAGAGCAAGGCAAGGCTGCAGCTTAGCTGGGTCTCTGACTCTGAACTTCAGAAGGTCTGGATGATGTAGAGGACCCTTTTATTTCTAATAGGTCACTTGGATGCCTAGAGAGGCAAAATAGTATTGTATTCCTTTTTCCCTGGGCATTCTCAGAATCTACCGATGAGTCAAAAACCAATATGCACTCCACAGGATAAAATGAGCCTGTGAGATAACAAGAAAAGAGAGTGAATGTTTCTTTCCTAATAACTATCTTGGAAATTGCCTAGGCTGCCTTCTTAAGATTTTCAGAGAGTCTGGTGTAGCTTTTCGAGGCCTGGGTTCCACTTGAGAGAAACAGAAAATCCATTGCCTTGAAAGAAACCTATTATTGGGGCTTCTATCATATTGGAAGCAGCTGTGCTTTTGGCGAACATGGCTTCAAATGAAAGAGAGCAAAAATAGCTATAGCCATGATCACAGTGAACTTCGTCTCCTAGAAACATCATTGCTAGAAAAATACAGCCTAATCTATGTTCTTGGACTTGAGCAATACTTCCCCCTCTATGACAACTCTGCTGTCCCATTTTTTGAATCTTCTTTGAGAAGAGTAAGGGTAAAGAAAAGGGAGGAATCTTGAGATTACAGTGAAGGCAAAGAAACATCCAGAATAGTGGCAAATTACGTATGTCCTGGTACATGTATTGTATGATGTCGTAAGATAAAGCCACTGAAACCATGGATATGAAGAATAATATTATGAGAATATATGGCGTTTAATGGCTGATTTTACGACAATATGAAAATTACACATATTTATAGGAAAAAAGACTATGCATATAATACTGACAGTGGGTATCTTGAAGTAGTGAGATTGCAGGTGAGTCACATATTCTTTTTGATATGTAAAATCTTTTAAAATAGTGATTGTATGATATATTTAAAGTCACAAAAACCAACTTCTACTCCAGCATAATGAAATAATTGGTATCAGTATTACTCTACTACCATAAACAACTAGAATATTGAGCAGAATATACGAAATGACTATTTGCAGATTTTGGAAAACAGGTTGCAGAGAGCTGAGACCTTTGAGAGAAAGGTAACAAGCAAGGTAAGCCGTAAGATTACATTGCCATTGTGTCTGGATGCACTTTCTAACTGTGGTGCAGTAAAGAGGCGCTCATGAAGAGAAAAATGATATTTCAGAGTTGAGAAGACAGTTATTAGAGTTTGGGGAAGCTGAGGCAACCATGATGTGTAGTGAAGTATTCGGAAGACAAGGGAACTATGCAAAGAAAGATCTTCAGAAATTTTTATAGGGATCCTACTGAGACTTTTCCCAAATACTAAGGGGACATGTGTAAGGTGAGACTCCACCAAGTCAAAGAACACATTCTGGGCAACTGTAAGCTGATCAATTCACAGGGATCACAAAGGGCCAGGGTATGTTCACGTTCTGATGAGCTATAGTGGAGGGACTCATTGATGTATGGAACAATATCAAGCTGTCTATTATACATGGAATTATAGTCTTTGAAGGAGGGGAATTGGGGAAGGAGTAGAGGCAGAAAAATATCTGAGGAAACAGATACTGATTTTTTTTCAAATGTGATGAAAAATATCAACCACAGATCCAAGGATCTCAATGTATCCTAAGCAGGATAAACACAAAGAAAACACCACCAAGGTGCTTCATAATCAAATTGCTGAAACCGACCAATAAAGCAAAAATCTTAAAGCAGCCAGAAAAACCTTGTAATGTTGTATTACATTACATTATGTTCAGGGCATCAAAGATAAGAATCGATACAGATTTCTTGTTAGAAACAATGCAAATCAGAAGACAATGAAATTTTATCTTTTAAGCACTGAAAGGAAAAGGCTAACTTAAAGCTGAATATTCAGTGAAAGTATCCCTCAAAAATAAAGATGAAATAAAAGTTTTTTTCAGACAAAAACTAAATTTAATTCTAGCACATTGTCACAGGACAAAATGTTGCAAGTAGTTCTTCAGAATGACAGAACATGATCCCAGATGGAAATTCAGATCTACACAAAGAAATGAAGACCACAGCAATTACTAAACGTATTGGCAAATATAAACTTTGTTTTCCTTGTTTTTACACTTAAAAAAAAATATAGTCGACATTTTAAATAAAGATAAGAGTGTATCTTGGGATTTCAAACTAAAGTAGAAGTAAAATGTATGGCAACAATACTATAAAAGACAAGAGAGGGGAAATAAAAATATTTTGTTGTAAGGTTTTTACATTATATGTAAAGTACTATAATGTTAATTGAAGGTTGGCTATGGTAAGTTTAAGATGCCTATTACAAATTCTAAAGCAACCACTAAATAAGAGGCAAAGTAGCATAGCTGATAAACCAGTAAAGGAAATAAAAAGGGGGTAGAAAGAAGAAAGAAAAAGAACAAATAAAATGGATAGAAAACCAATAAAATTTGGTAGCTCTAAACCCAAACACGTCAAGGACTGATTTAAACATAAATCATTTAAGAACAAATTTGACACAATAACCTGAACAATGGGCTTAAACGTAATAAAGATCACAGAAATGGCACAGGATGAGGCAATGGTTTGTTCTATTATATATAAGGTCACCCTGAGTCAGAGCCAACTCAATGGCAACTAACAACAAGCACAAATTAGAAGACAGAATTTGTCTGACCGAGTTTAAAAAAAAAAAAAAGTCCCAACTACATGCTGTCTATAACAGACCTATTTTATCATGATGCAAATTATTTAAAAATAAAACATGGAAAAAGATACGTCATACAAACAGTAGACTTCAGAACAAGCAATATTATCAGATAAAAAGGTTGTTTAATCAAGAAGACATAAAGGTCCTAAATGTGTATGTTAGCAATAAGAGCTTCAAAGAAATAAAATAAAAAATGACATTACTGAAAGGAGAAATAGACAAACTGGCAAATATAGTTAGAGATATCACCACTCTGGTCTAAGTAATTGACATAATAAGTAGAGAGAAAATTCCTAAGTCTACTGAAGAGTTGACCAACATTCCCCAGACATAATCCAATTGACATTTATAGAACCTTACATTCAACAGTGGAAGAAAACATGCTTTTTTCAAGTGCATTCACAAAGCTGAGACATATCCTCGTTCATAAAACATATCTCAATAAATTCACAAGGATTGAAATCATACAGAATATGTTTTCTTACTACAAGTGAATTAAATTATGACTTGGTAACAAATATACCAGGAAAATCTACAAATATTGGGAAATTAAATAATTCACTTCAAAGTAAAGCATGGGTGAAAATATTTTCAGCTGATTGATAACAAAAAGAAAACATACCAAAATTTGTGAGGTGTGATTAAAAGGTGCTTAGAGTAAAATTTATAGCATTAAATGCTTATATCAGAAAAGATGGAAGTTCACAAAACAATGCTCTAAGCTTCTATCCTAAGGACCAGGAAAAGATGAGCAAGGTAAGCCCAAAATATAAAAGGAAGGAAATAATAAAAAGCAGAAATCAATGAAGCAGAAAATGAACAAATAGACAAAATTATTGGAAAAAAAAAGCTGTTTCTTTGAAAACATCATTTTGATTGGTAAAACCCAAGCAAGACTGATCTAGAAGAGAGAAAATACAAACTACTATAATCAGGACATTATTAAGAGGACACTATAAGATATATTGGAAACCCTGGTGGTGTAGTGGTTAAGTGCTACGGCTGCTAACCAAAGGGTTGGCAGTTCAAATCCACCAGACATGCCTTGGAAACTCTAAGGGGCAGTTCTGCTCTGTCCTATGAGTCGGAATCGACTCGACGGCACTGGGTTTGGTTTGGTTTTGTAAGATATATTATGGAATTGAGATGAATATAAGGAAATATTGTGAACTACTTCACGCCAATGAATCCGAAAAATTAGATGAGAGAGAAAAAAATTTGAAAGAGACAAATTATCAAAACTAACTAAAGAAGAGATTTTAAAAATAGTGCTATATACTTATTAAAGATACTGAATTTATAACTATCAACTTTCCCCAAAAGGGGCCCCTAGCACAGATGACTTCACTGGTAAAAACTATCAGAGATTTAAAGAATAAATAATACAAATCTTCACATGCTCTTCAAAAAATAAAGAGGAATGAAAAACAATTTTGTGAGGGCCACATTTATCCTTATATCCAAATAAGAAAAAGTAATTGAAAAAATAAATAAATAAGTAGATTAATTTTTTAAAAAGAACAATATCGCTCATGAAATAGATTAAAAAAATTCAGATCAAACGATTAGCAAATTGAATCCAGCAATATATAAAAAAGGATAACAAATTATGATAAAGTGGATTTAATCATAGGAATGTAAGTTTGGTTTAACATTAAAAAATTAATTGGTATAATTCACCATATTGAGAGGATAAATGAGAAAAAATATAAGGACGTGTCAAGAGATGCAGATAAGGTATTTGAAACAATTCAGCACCATTGATGATAAAAATGCTCACGAAACTAGAACTAGATGAAAATTTCCTCAGCCTGATGCAGGGCAGCTATGAAAAACCTGTCACTGCATTGTACATAATGGTGAGAGAAAGAATGCTTTTCCCCTAAGATCTGGAACAACCAAAGGTATCTCTTTTATCATTTTTATTCAACATTTAACTGGAGGTCTTGCCAGTGCAATACGGCAAGAAAGAGAAACAAAAATCACACAGATTTTAAAAAAGCAAGTCAAACTATCCTTATTTATGTTGTTGTTAGGTGTCATTGAGTCAGTTCCAACTCATTGCCACCATATGCACAACAAAATGAAACACTGTCTAGCCTGCACCATCCTCCCAATCACTGTTATGTTTGAGCCCATTGTTGCAGCCACTGTCAATCCATCTTGTTGAGGGTCATCTAGTGCTGCCATAACAAATTCCATAAGTGGATGGCTTTAACAAAAAGAAATTTGTTTTCTCACAGTCTAGTAGGTTACAAGTCCAAATTCAGGGTGTCGCCTCCAGGGGAAGGCTTTCTGTCTCTGTTGGCTCTGGAGGAAGGCTTCTCCTGGTCGAGGAGCTTCTCAGGTGCAGGGACTCCAGGTCCAAAGAACATGCTCTGCTCCTGGTGCTGCTTTCTTGGTGGTATGAGGTCCCCAACTCTCTGCTTCCTTCCCTTTCCTTTTATCTCTTGAGAGATAAAAGGTGGTGCAGGCCACACCCCAGGGAAGCTCCCTTTACCTTGGATCGGGGAGGTGACCTGAGTGAGGGTGGTGGTAAAATCTCACCCTGATCCTCTCAACATAAAATTACAATCACAAAATGGGGGACAACCACGCAATACTGGGAATCATGGCCTAACCAAGCTGATACACACATTTTTGGGAGGACATAATTCAATCCATGACAAGGGTCTTCCTCTTTTTCACTGACCCTCTACTTTACCAGGCATGATGTCCTTTTCCAGGAACTGCTCCCTCCTGATAACAAGTCCAAAGTATGTCAGATGAAGTCTCATTCTCGCTTCTAAGGAACGCTCTGGCTGTACTTCTTCCAAGACAGATTTGTTCTTTCTTCTGACAGTCCGTGGTATATTCAATATTTTTTGTCGACACCGTAATTCAGAGGCATCAATTCTTCTTTGGTCTTTCTTATTTATTGCCCGGCTTTCCCAAGCATGTGAGGTGATTAAAAATACCATAGCTTGGGTCAGACATACCTTAGTCTTCAAGGTGACATCTTTGCTTTTTAACCCTTCAGGTCTTCTGCAGCAGATTTGCCCAATGCAATGTGTCTTTAGATTTCTTGGATGCTGCTTCCATGGGCGTTGATTGTCGATCCAAGTAAAATGAAATCCTTGACAACTCCAATCTTTTCTCCATTTATCATGGTGTTGCTTATTGGTCCAGTTGTGAGGATTTCTGTTTTCTTTTTGTTGAGGTATAATCCATACTGAAGACTGTGATCTTTGATTTTCATCAGTAAGTGCTTCAAGCCTTCTTCACTTTCAGCAAGCAAGGTTGTGTCATCTGTATAACGCAGGTTGTTAATGATTCTTCCTTCAATTCTGAAGTCCAGCTTCTCAGATTATTTGCTCAGCATACAGATTGATTGGTATGGTGAAAGGATACAACCCTGATGCACACCTTTCCGGATTTTAAACTGTGCAATATCCTGTTGTCTGTTCGAATGACTGTCTTGGTCTATATACAGGTTTCTCATGAATGCAATTAACTGTTCTGGAATTTCCATTCATTGCAATGTTATCCACAATTTGTTATGATCCACCCAGTTGAATGCCTTTGTGTAGTCAATAAAACACAGGTAAACATCTTTCTGGTATTCTCTGCTTTCAGCCAAGATCCACCGTAATATGACAAACTGATAGATGAGTGGTGGTTTTTATTTATCAGTGACATTTTTTTAGCACAAAAAAAAACCTAAAGTATCCAAAAAAAGAAACAAACAAAAAACTCTTAGATCTGATAAGCGTATTTAGTAAGGTTGCAGGATGCAAAATCAGTAGATAAACACAACTGTTTTCCCATATACTGGCAGTAAACAATTGGAAATATATTCACAATAGCATAAAAATGTGGAATGGGAACAAATTGAACAAAAGGTGTTCAAGACTGCTACGCTGAACTATGTAATATTGCTGAATGAAATTAAAGAAAACCTCAATAAATTGAATGATATGTTCCTGAATTGGAAGACTCAACAGTGTTAAGTGATCATTCAAAAGTCACCTATGGATTTCATTGTAATCCCAATCAAAATCTCAGCAGTCTTATTTGTGGAACTTGACAAGTTGATTCTAAAATTTATATTGAAAGTAAAAATCCAAAGGAGCTCAAATATTTTGAAAAAGAACAATGTTGGAGGACTTAAAGTATTGCATATATTGTAAAATTACTATAATAGAAAGTGTGGTATTAGCATAAATATAAATAATAAATCAATGGAATAGAATCGTCTATAAGTAGGCCCACACATATATGGTCGATTGATTTTCAACAACGGAGTCAAGGTAATTTAATGGGGGTGGGGTAGGAAGAAATGGAGACTTTTAAAAAAATTTTTATTGTGCTCTAAGTGAAAGTTTACAAATCAAGTAAGCCTCTCAATACAAAAATTTATATACACCTTGCTTTCCAGTTGCTCTCCCCCTAATGAAACAGCACATTCCTTCCCTCCACTCTCTCTTTTCTTGACCATTCGGCCAGCTTCTGACCCCCCTCTACCTTCTCATCTTCCCTCTAGACAGGAGCTGCCCACATAGTCTCATGTGTCTACTTGATCCAAGAAGCTCACTCTTCACCAGTATCATTTTCTATCCCATAGTCCAATCCAATCCCTGTCTGAAGAGTTGGTTTTGGGAATGGTTCCTGTCTTGTGCTAACAGAAGGTCTGGGGACCATGACCTCTGGGGTCCTTCCAGTCTCAGTCCGACCATTAAGTCTGGTCTTTTTATGAGAATTTGGGGTCTGCATCCCACTGCTCTTCTACTCCCTCAGGAGTTCTCTGTTGTGTTCCCTGTCAGGGCAGTCATTGGTTGTAGCCAGGCACCATCTAGTTCTTCTGGTCTCAGGCTGATGCAGTCTCTGGTTTATGTGGCCCTTTCTGTCTCTTAGGCTCATAATTACCTTGTGTTTTTGGTGTTCTTCATTCTCCTTTGCTCCAGGGGGGTTGAGACCCATTGATGCATCTTAGATGGCCACTTGCTAGCATTTAAGACCCCAGACGCCACTCTCCAAAGTGGGATGCAGAATGTTTTCTTAATAGGTTTTATTATGCCAATTGACTTAGATGTCCCCTGAAACCATGGTCTCCAAACTGAAAAGGAGATTTTAAAAAAGAATGGTTATGGAACTACTTGATACCTATATGGAAACATAATGAGCCTCAGCCCTTACCTCACACTATCAGCAAAAACTAACTTGAAATGGATCAGAGAACTAATTGTAAGAGCTAATCCATTTATCTTCTAGACAAAAACATTAGCGAAAATCTTCAGGACCTTAAGGTAATGTTCTTGGTATCTATTGTATAATAAACTACCCATAAACTTAGTGGCTTAAAACAATTTTTAAATTTTGCTCACAATATAGGCAGAATTGTTCATCTTTGCTTCATACTCCAGGCTGAGGTGACTCAGCTGGAACTGGAGGATCCACTTCCAAAATGAGTGGCCAGCTAATGCTGACTATCAGTGGGGAGTTCAGCTAGGGTTGTTATCTGGGAAACTCTTTTCCTCTCCATGTGGACTTCTTCACAAGACTGCTTTAGATTTCTCACTACATGGTGGTTGGGTTACATCCAAGCATCCAAGACAAGAAGTTGATGCAGCTAGTCTTTTAAGACCTGAGACCCCAAACTGGCACAGTGTAACTGCTGACATATTATATTAGTCAATCATCACAGAGCCAGTGCAAAATCAAGAAGAGGGAATATAGATTCTGCCTGTTGATCAGAGGAATGTCAAATAATTTGCTCACACATTTAATATACTTGCAGATAAGCATAAATTTTCATATAGTACACAAAATAAATTGTTGTTATAAAGAAAAATTAATAAATTACACTTTTAAAATAAAAAAAAATAGCTTCTATTGAGAGATCATTAAGAAAATAAAAGGACAAGTCACAGTATGAGAGGAAATATTCAAATGCATATCCAACAAAGGACTTGTATGTAGAATATATGAAGAGCCCTTACAACTCAATAATATGATGCTAAATGTTAAGAACAGACCCATGACAAAAGAAGAAATATGAATGGCCAGTAAATACATAAAAAGGAACTAGGTATCATTGGTCATCAGAAAATTGCAAATTAAAACCACAATGAGATACTACTACACATTCTCACTAGAACAGATAAAATTAAAAATACTAACAATAACAAATGTTGGCAAAGATAGAGAACAATTGGAATTTTCATACGTCAGTAGTGGGAGTGTAAAATGGTAGAGCTGATTGAAAAAAATCATAAAAAATACCAAGAACATTGGTATTTATGTGTCTGTAAAGAGCATTGTAGACAGTTTAAAAAACAAAAACAGTTTAGGAGGCAGTAATTCCTAAAACCTATGCTAAACACGTATTATCAGGCAAGTCTTATCCCAAGTAATATCACCCCCAACCCCTGTGCTCTTATGGCTCCCTTTTCTTCTGTTTGGGTCAAAAGCAGGCACTAGTGTCTCCAAATTTTAGATCATTCTGTGCTATTGATGAACCATATATTGGAGTGAGAGGAGAAGCTTCAACAGTGTTAATGGTTGGTAATGGCTAAATTTGTTCTTTTTTTCAGGAGTATTTGCTTTTTTTTTTTTTTACAAATGACGCTGTCTTAGGCTGAGTTTTCTAGAGGAGCAAAACCAGTGAAGTGTATGTATAAATATATAGAGATTTATTTCAAGGAAATGGCTCATGCAATTGTGGAGGCTGGCAAGTCCCAAATCCCTGGGTCAGATGTCAGACTGGAGGCTTCTCCTGACTCATGTGGCTGCAGGAGCTGACAAGCCCCAAATTGACAGGTCAGATGGTTGGCTGCTGGCTCATGGGGCCGCAGAAGCTGTAAATCCGAAATCTACAGGTCAGACAGTAGGCTGCTAGCTTACATTCCAAGAACTGGGGGTCAGAGAATAATGAGTCAGATGCAAGACTGAAAGAGAGTGAGCTTTGCCAGAACATCTATGTATACTGGATGCAGACCACGCCCCCAAGGAAACTCCCCTTGCTACTGATTGGTTGCTCATATCCACAAAATATAAGATGATCCCATAGCATCTGCCAAACCACTAAGAATCATGGCCTAGCCAAGTTGACACATGACATTAATGATCACAGATGCCAAGGAGATATGTATGTATGTATGTATGTATGTATGTATGTATGTATGTATGTATGTATGTATGTATGTATGTATGTATGTATGTATGTATAGGAGCCCTGGTGGTACAGTGGTTAAGAGATCCGCTGCTAACTAAAATGCTGGTAATTTGAGTCCACCAGCCATTTCTTGGAAACACTAGGGGGCAGTTCTAATCTGTCCTATAGGGTTGTTATGAGTCAGAATCAACTCGATGGCAATGAGGTTTTTTTTTTTGGTGTGTGTGTGTAAGTCTATGGAATATATCTTTCAAGAGAAAACTTCAGTAATTTTAACAAATCCAGGAGAAGATGTTTTGGCATTGAGGTAATTGTTAAATATTCCTAGTACTTCTGCTTTCATGCTATGAAAAAGTGATCAAATATTCCAACTATGAGTATGACTTGACTTGTTTCTGAGATTAATCATATTATAAAACCTTACAGTGAAAAACAGCCACCAAAGATGGGTCTAGAGTTTGAGAACAGTGGAAGGAATTCAGTTTAAGGTTGTAGGAGCTAGGGCCAAGTGCAGTGAAAGGATGCACCCCAGGACAATTCTAATCTACTCAAGAGAACTAGAATTAAAATTACGTTTACAAAAAACAAAAACATGGAATACAATTTCTTCTTCATCTACATATATTTCTTCCTCATGCAAAAGTCACCTAATTCTGTGAATTTTACTATTTTAAAACTTTTTAATAGCTGCTCATTATATGTGTGTGTGTATATATATATATATATATATACATATATATATTTGCTACTCTTTTGGGGAAAATGAAGAATCAACAATGTTCTTCATTGCCACAGAAATGCTTGTAGGATTCTCAGATATTAAACGTTGTATTTTTGAAAGACACTAATATAGTCAATTTCTTTGCTATCACATAGTTGCTGTCTTTGCTTATTCACTATTTCTTCTTTACCATTCTACAATATGCCCAACACTGCTGGGCACTGTGATAAACAGCAGGCGTGTAACAGTAAGTAGTGTAAGACCTCTGTCTTCAGTGAGTTCACACATAATGTACGATAGTATAAATGCTGTCTTTGGAATAAGTACGAAGTACAGTGAAGGTATTGAGGAGCAAGTAACTTCACAAAGCTGGTATGAGGTACTCAGTGGAGGCTTTACAGAGGAGAAGACATTTGAAGTATAAATGAAAGCGTCAAGCAGAAAAAGAAAGGGAAGGACATTCTATGCAGACAGAAAGCAGGTAAAATTTAGCTTCTGACAATTTCCTTGTCAACCATTCCTGATGGCTTGTGTACTTACTCAATATTCAGGTAGAGACTTACTGGATTTGGAAAAATAAATTAAAAATTATTTGTTTTATAAAGTTATAGTTATTATTTCCATCAGTGGGCTGGCAATACCAAAAAACAAACAAAAAACCCAAAAACTCTTTGCAGTCGAGTCAATTCTGACTCACAGCAACCCTATAGGACAGGGTAGAATTGCCCCATAGGGTTTCCAAGGAGTGGCTGGTGGATTCCTACTGCTGACCTTTTGGTTAGCAGCGGTAAGTCTTAACCACTATACCACTAGGGTTTCCAATCCAAAAAAACCAAACCCATTGCCACTGAGTCAATTCTGACTCATTGCAATCCTATAGGACAGAGTAGAACTACCCCATAGAGTTTTCGAGGAGTGCCTGGTGGATTCGAACGGCTGACCTTTTGTTTATTTTGGTTAGTAGCCATACCTCTTAACCACTACACCACTAGAGTTTCCCAGTAGGTAGAGTAAATCACTTATCAGTAGTGGGCCTCATTTTCTTAATTTTTCAACCAACAGGCCAGATATATTTTTAGTGTAGTGGTGAAGTCAGAACCTGAATTTACCATTTTTTTTTAAAGCTAAAACAACTTCCTATCTATTTAAGAATTGTTAACAACTCCTTCCTTCTAAGCTGGATGCTTTGGAGAAGGCTGAAACACTGTCCTGGGGGAAAAAACCTAACCCTTGTAAGGACTCTAATACTTAGGCAACTAAAACATAGCCCCTACCCTTATTTTTGTGGAAGAATTGAATCCAAAAAAATAATCCAAATGTTGACACTTCACTCTGAAAAGCCAATTGTTCTGAAAAGTAGTGCAAACGGTTATTTTAATAGATCTGCATTTTTATGGATTATAACTGAGCTACTTTTCCTTAAGTTTAGTTTATCTTTAACCCTGTTGACTATCTCATGTTCTAGTTGAGTTGTGGTTGTAATGATTTAGAGCTGGGGGATGGAGAAGATTATGGGCAGGAATTGAAAAGTTTCCGTGAAAAATTAGGATGAGAAAGACCAGAAAAGAAGCAGGTCTAGGACCATCTCACCATAATGTTGACTGGACTGTGAAATTGCAGAGATAGTATTGTTCATAACTGAATAATACGACTTTGGAGAATGTAGTGATCTCAGAAATTAGGGCTGTCTGGTACGGCTAGAGGAGCCTGTTGAAGGAAAGAGTAAGAGCACAGAGGCTGATGCTAGCCAAGGGACTTAGCTACAACAAGATGGTTTAAGGGATATTTAAATGATTTCCAGTGATAATACTTGACAGGAGGAAACTGGTCAAACACTGACTGGGTCAAAATGGCTGGGGGTTCAGAAGCCTATGACTTAGTCATTAAAGTGAAGTAAGATTGCCTAAATTTACAGTATTTTTACTGTAGCTGAAAATAAAAATAGTACTCATTAATTACATTGTGAGTAATAATAAATACTAGGATTTTTTTGATATAAATTATTAAAAGGACAGCTTTGCTGTTATATTTGTACATACAATAACAGTTAATAATATTAAAAAAAAACCACTGGCAGATGATAAGGTGAAGTTTGGTTAAAACTTGGTGGTAGAAAAATCTAACAAGTTCTATGGGAAAAGAAACAAGATGGTACTTCATCATATAAAGATTTTTAACATTTTATAGTTGCCAAAATGATATCGTTTTTGTGAGAATGAGCCAGATTTTTTACCTTAATCATCTGAAAGGCAAAGTATTTTCTCCTGACATTACCTCATTATTCGCGAGGTAAGTTAACCCCAATTCTAAGACAGTGAAGAAAGGGCAGAAGTACACTGAACCCTATTGAAATTCATGCTTAAGCTATTTATAAATTCAGTGCAAAATTCAGGGAAGACACCTACTAAAACTTCAGATGTATTCATTTCATCCAACTGAGGAGTGGTTAGCGAGGTGAAAATTAGAAGTGATGTGATAGTGTTAGCAACAGCTTTGGGTTCTGAGTTTTTTATTCAATTCACTTTGTATTGAACATGAGAAAGGATATATAGCACTGAGATCGTATAAAGAATACAGGATCAAGATTCTGAAAAACTGAGTCCAATTTCAACTTACTCAGTAGTGTGTACTTTGTTGTCAGCTTTCTCCTCCTTATCTTCTTCTCTTCTTCAGCTCCCTCTCCCTTCTTCTCTTTCTCCTCCTCTCTTTTTATCTTCACCTTACCAGCAGTGGATAACAGTTGGCTGCAGCCTAGGATTTGTAAAATAACAGTCCTTTGCGGTTGTAAAAAAGTCCTTTAGAATTCTTAGTTTAAATCCTAAGGAAAGAAGGGAAGGGATAGAATATTTAACACTTATTAGGTGTGAGACTTTGCAGCTTTTAAGAAACATATTTTCCCATTTTGCACAGAAGGATTCAGAAGGGTTATGCTCAAAGACGCATATCTGATAAGTGCTGCTAAATCGGAGATCAAAAATTGTTCTACTTCGTTTTAAAACCTGTGCATTGTCCATCCTATCACCTTGGTTTCCACGTGATTTTAGTAGCTAGATAAATCTGAAAATGCTACCCTATAATCTGTTGATAGAGATGAGTAACTTTAATCAGAAGATAACTATGTGGAAGAGATTCAGTGCCTATTGCAAAGCCATAGGCCTAGAGCTTCTTTCAAATGTGAGAAAAGACTGAGCAGTGTGTCTACACTGTTGTTGTGTGCCATTAGGTCAAAAATTATTGGGAAGTAGAGCGTGAGGAGGGAACCCTGGTGGCTCAAAGGGTTAAGTTCTTGGCTGCCAACCGAAAGAAGAAAGACCTGCTGATCTGCTTCTGTGAAGATTATGGCCAAGAAAATCTTATGGGGCAGTTTTACTCTGTCGCATGGGGTTGTTATGAGTCGAAATCACCTCAACGGCACCCAACAACAACAGAGCACGGGAAGGGCTGCTCTAATGCTGGCTGAATGGAATGACTCTGGGTGAATGCTCAAAACCATGACCCAGTGAGCTAGGTGGGTTTTCAGTATAGTGTATGTAACTCCTATATGATTTTTTAGTTTTCATAACAATAGTGACACAGAGTTAGGGTAATTGCTATTCATTCCATTTTGTACAAAAAGAGGTTGAAATACAGAAAGTTATGCAGCTAATTAGAAGAAGCTTTTCTATTAATTCTGTGTGATTTATTTTTATTACATCATATAATTCTTATCCTTAAGGTACCCACTTAAGTAGGAGTACTAAATTTCTTGCTCTTTTCTCCCTGTCTTTGAGAGAGAGAGAGAGATGACAGATCGGCTAAGGTGTACTTTGAGTGGAATAAACTTTTTTAATTGATACAGAATTCTTCCTAATCTTTTTTTTTTTTGCCCTGTTTACTGAAAGAACCTGAATGGTCAGCCATTGGTATTTCTCTTAGCTAATAACACCAGACCATAACTTTGATCAGAAAGCATATATGCTAACTCACTACTTATTAAAATGAGTACCTACTGGAGTAGGAGCCCTAGTGGTGCAATTGGTAAGCTCTTGGCTACAAACCTAAAGGTGGGTGGTTTGAACCCACCAGCAGCTCTGTGGGAGAAAAGACCTGCTGATCTGCTCCCACAAGGATTACAGCCTAGAAAACTCTATGGGGCAGTGCTACTCTGTCATATAGGGTCACTATGAGTTGGAATCGACTCAATGGCACACAACGACAAGAACAACAACCTACCACAGTATTAAAGAATGAGGTTTGAAGTACCACTTCGTTAGTACCTTGCATGGGGTTTTATGTGTATTACTTTATTTCACCTTCAGCAATGTTGGTCTAGTTCTACTCTGACACATATGGAGTTGCCATAAATTAGAGTCAACTTGATGGCAACTTTTTTTTTTTTTTAATCCCTATTTTATAAATGAAGAAACTAAGGCTCAGAGGGATTAAGTAACTAAGTAATTTTCCTAAGGTCGTGTAGGACTAGAAACCAGACTCAAGTCTGCCTTTCTTCAAAACTCATAATCTTTCCAGATGAGTTTGAAATTTTGATTTTTCTACGTTTCTAACCTCCTTATTCATTTCTCCTAACCATGAACCTTGCACTCAATTCACTTGTCCTCTCACTAACCCTTAAACTGCTTTGGGTTGTCCTACCACCAGGGCTTTCCTGCCCTGGTGGTGCAGTGGTTAAAGCAGTTGGCTGCTAACCAAAAGTTTGGGGGTTCAAACCCACCAGCTGCTCCTTGGGAGAATGATGTGGCAGCCTGCTTCCAAAAAGCTTACACCCTTGGACAGCAATGGGTTTTTGGTCTTTCTATAGATATGTTTTGTTGCATAGAAATATGTTTCCTATTCCTCTGCCTGTTGAGACTCCCTCTGTCATTGAGGTACAACTCAAATTTCACCTCTCCCTGAAAACTGGAATTGCAAGTGATCTTTGCCTCCTCTGGACTACCATAGAACTTGGATGTATCATTTGAATGTCATTTGTTGCCTGTTGATGTTAATTATTTTTTCATGTCACATTCAAGGTTTTTGAGGGTAGAAACCATGCTTATTAAATCTATCTCATTATGAGCACATTGGCACAGAGTGCCAACCAACCAACCATTGCTGTTGAGTCATAACGACCCTATAGGACAGAGTAGAACCACCCCATAGGGTTTCCAAGGAGCGGTTGGTAGATTTGAACTGCTGACCTTTCTGTTAGCACCTGAGCTCTTAGCCACTGCACCACCAGGGCCCCTGGCACAGAGTAGGTCTTCTATAAATATTGTTTGAACTCTGTTGTTGTTGTATGCTATCAAGTTGATTCTGACTTACAAAACCAAAACCAAACCCATTGCTGTTGAGTTGATTCCAACTCATAGCAACCCCACAGGATTTCCAAGGCTGTAAATCTCTGTGGAAGCAGACTGCCACATCTTTTCACTGTGGAGCCACTGGTGGTTTCGAACAACTGACCTTCTGGTTAGCAGTTGATCACTTTAACCACTGTGCTACCAGGGCTTCTTTTGTTGTATACCATCAAGTTGATTCTGACTGATAGCAGCCCTATATGACAGAGTAGAACTGACCAGGGTTTCTGAGGCTGTAATCCTTATGGGAGAAGATCACCAGGACTTTTCTACCATGAAGCAACTGGTGGTTTTCGAACTGCTCATCTTTCAGTTAGTAGCTGAGAGCTTAATCATTGCATCACCAGAGTTTCTTGTTTGACTTCTTGTAGAGAGTAATTACGGAACAACTAATTTGGTCCAGACATAGAGGCCAGACTTTACAAATAAGCCATCCTTAATCATTTTAAGCATTGACAGCAATATCAACTAAGCCAATAAGATTGTCAGATGGAAGTTCTCCTGGTCTTCCTTGAGTGACATAATACTAATGAATTGCACTAGTCCTTTAATTATATTCTGTAGGTAGATATTAATGAATTTCTTAAAAATTTAAATTTTCAAAAAGTAAGTTAACCTTCTCACCCTTCTATTTTTTGTTAACAGTATTTCTTTGCTCAATGCATTTTATTTGTTTCCCACAGAAATCACTAAAGTAAATACCAGTCCAGCTCCTGTCAAAATAATCACGACTGAGTCCTATCTGAATGGATAAACTTTTATGGTGCTTTTGCAAGTCCTCTGGTGCAGATTAAAGGCATGAAAATTTTAGGCTTCATTGCATAAAAGTTAGGAAACTTATAAACATAGGGTTGAAAATTGAATTTTCTACATGCTAATAAAGGTTAAACAATCTATCCCTCCCCAACACCTCCCAGCATGTGATATATCATATGCGTTTAATGAATGTTTGTCAGGTGAAACATAGAAACCTGAGATTTTATTGAATGCCACATCTTTGAAAGAACTGAAGTGCTCTCACAATTCTTTTTCTCTCCTCCCAGCTCATTTCAGGGGAGGTGGGTCATTATATTGGAACTTAGAGCTGGAGGATAACAGTTCACACAGATGGCTTCCTTTGTACACTCTTGAGAGGCAACTCTAGGAATGTGGAACATAGTCAGTAGTTCAGTTTTCAAAGTGGAAATATGTCTGATTAACCTCATTTGGCCTTCAGGGTTCTCAATGCTCTTTGACAAGTTATGAAATATTAGAGTTAGAACATCAAAGTTTCCAAAGGTTAAAATAACTGATAATGTTTAATTGAAATGTCTAGTGATTTAAAAATTGAATAATAAAAAATTAAGCTACTTACAACCATGCATTGGCACTAATTTAGTAATCAAGTTAGGAAGTTAATTCAGAATCTCCAGTAACCTTGAATTAGCTGTCTGCTTTGGGAAGAACCTGAAATTTACAAGATCAATAGATAAATTAATTCAAAGAGAAATTTAGAATTGTCACTGATTTGCCCTTGTTATATGTGGCTCTTGGATAACATTTCTGTTTTTGGAAAGCACTTTTATATATGTTATCTCATTAAGTCATTATAATTGAATGTTAGATCTTATTTATTAAAATGGAAATGAAACAAAAACATTTTCCTAAGATTTATAAGGTAGAATTTTAAGCAATTGTGTCAACTGGAAATGATCTAATGTGTTGCTGTGGTGAAATTCCATGTGGATCTGTAGCTTTCATAAAACAGAAATTCACACAGTCAAAAAAACCAAAACCCAAAAACCAAATCAGTTGCCACTGAGTCAATTCTGACTCACAGTGACTCCATGTGCTGCAGAGTAGAACTATGCTTCATAGGATTTTAGTGGCTGTGAACTTTCAGAACCAGACTACCAGGCCTTTCTTCCAGGGTGCCCCTGTGTGGTTTTGAACTACCAAACATCCAGTTAACAGTGGATCGCTTAAGTGTTTGTGCCACTGAGGGACTCTATATAAACATACACCAACACAAAATTAATTTATTCCAAACATGTTTATAGACTCAAGAGAGACCTTATTTCATCATTTAATTAATGAACCAGGGCAAATCCACTAGCTGTAACATAAACTCTAAGATTTCAGTGGCCTAGCACATAGCAGTACAATGAAGTTGTTCCTGATCAGCTGTCCTTCCTCATGGTCAGCGATTCAAGGATCCGGTTTCCTTCCATCTTGTGGCTCTGTCCTCCTCTAGGGATTCAGAGTATTCTGAATTAAGTTCAAAGATGAGGGAAAGAGAGGGTAAAGGAGACCCATTTAGTTCTTAACCACACTGGCCTAGAGATGACAAGCATCATTTTCCATGACAGTCCAGCATCAAGATCTAATATCATGACAGGGAAAGCTGGTGAATGTAGACATTCTGGGTATTCAGGAAGATAATTTTGACTTGGTAGACAGTCATCTCACCTATACCACGTTTTATATTTGACTTACTTAAAATATCTTCTGTTCCCAAAATACCTCCCTTTCTGTACAATCAGATATCTGAATTTTTACAATTTAAATCACAGTTTTTATTTAAATTTAAATGATAATTAGAGAGACCTGTGGATGCTTACAGAAGAAAGATCTAAAGACAGACATGTTGATGCTAGGGACACACTGATATATTGAAATATGAGAGTAGGCCTTTGAGTCAATATGGCAGGCACAGACAAAATTATAATCAAACTTTTAGAAGCCAAAGACAAAGGGAGAATCTTGAAAGCAGCAAGAGAGAAGGGACTTGCCATGTAGAAAGGACCTTCAATAAGACTGACAATTTAACTCTCGTGAGAAACCAGCAAGGCCAAGAGACAGTGGGATGACATATTTAAAGTTCTGAAAAACAAACAAAACAAAGACAAAACAAACAAACAAAAAATGTCATCCAAGAAAAAGATATTAGGTAAAACAGTCCTTCAAAAATTGAGGGAAAATAAAGAGCCAAAACAATGAAATCCATGGGAGAAAATATAGGATGAATTTGGCACTGGATTCTTATATATGACATCAAAAGTACAGACAACAGCACTAACAACAAACATAAACTGGACTTCATCAAAATTAAAAGCTTTTATTCCTCAAAGGAAATTATCTAGAAAGTGAGAAAATGACCTACAGAATGGGAGAAAATATTTGCAAGTCATATATCTAAGAAGAGTTTAATATCCAGAATGTATAAAGAACTCCTACATGTCAACAATAAAAAGAAAAACAACCCAAATAAAAAAATAGATAAAAGGCTTGAATGGATGTTTCTTCAAAGAAGAATTACAAATGGCCAACAAACACATGAAAGGTCAGTAGTCATTGGGGGAATGTGTATCGAAACCACAATGAGATACCAGCTCAAGCTCACTACGATGGCTATTTAAAAAAAAAGGGAACATACAAGTGTTGAGGGAGTACAGAAATTGAGAAATTGGAGCCCTTACATGTTGCTGGTGGGAATGTAAAATGGTGCAGTCACTGTGGAAAATAGCTTTACAGTTCCCCCAAAAGTTAAACATAGGCTTACCATATGATAGGGCAATTTTACTCCTAGGTATATGCCCAAAGGGATTGAAAACAGGAACATAAAAAGATACTTGCACACCAATATTCAATGCAGCATTATTTATAATAGCCGTTGAAACAACTGAGTGTCATCGAGACATGAATGGATAGACAAAATGTGATATATACATACAATGGAGTATTATTCACCTATAAAAGGCATGAGGTTCTAATACATGACATTACATGGATGAACCATGAAAAGATTATTATGAAACAAGCCAGACACAAAAGGGCAAATATTGCATAATTCCACTTATATGAAATATCTATAATATCCAAGTTCATAGATACATACAGCAGATTAGAGGTTACCAAGGTCTTGGGTAGTGGGGAATGAGGAGTTCTTAATGACTGCAGGGTTTCTTGGAATAATGAAAAGTTTTAGAAATAGTGGTGATGGTTGTAAACATTGTAAATGTAATTGATACCCTTGAATTGTACACTTAAAAATCATTAATATTGCAAATTTGTTATATGTATTTAACCACAATAAAAAATTTTCAACAGTGAATATGAAAAAAATGCTCAGTAAATATGCAGCCTACCAAAAAAAAAAAAGCTCACATCTAGACACATCACTGCAAAATTTTAACACATCAAACTAAACAAAAGATCCTAATAGCTTCCAGGGAGTAAAACAAGGTCACATACAAAGGAGTTATAATCAGACTAACATCAACTTCATATCATCAATATTGAATGTTAAAAGGAAATGTGGAAATGCTTTCAAATTTCTGAGGGGAAATTATTTTTAAGAATTTCTTATTTTATACCAAGTTATACTCTCCATCTGAATGAGCGTAGAATAAAGTCTATCTTAGGCTGGGCTCTCTAGAGAGGTAAATCAGTGAAGAGTATATTATTTCACTAGAATAGAATAATAGAAGTAATATATATATATGTATATATATATATACATATATATATAGACAGAGAGATTTACCTCAAGGAAACTGCTTATGTGGTTGTAGAGGCTGGGAAGTCCCAAATCTGTGCATCAAGCTGGAGGCTTCTCCTGACTGCCGTAGCCACAGGACTGACAAACCCAAGATCAGCAAGTCAGATGACAGACTGTGGATACTGACCAATCCCAAGATCGGCAGGTAAACTCAAGTTCCAAGAACCGAAGGTCAAATGGAGGATCTAGAAAGAGAAAAAGCCAAGGAGATTTGCCAGAAAGTCCACACGTATTGGGTGCAGGCCACACCCCCAAAGAAACTCTCTTTCAACTGCTAGGCTGCTTATAGCAGATCTCATCATGGAGGTGATTATGTTATTATATAGCTGCCAAACTACATCATAACTGCCAAACCACTGAGAATCATGTCCCAGCCAAGTAGACACACATCCTTAACCATCACAAAGACACTTAGAAAGTAAGGAAGTTTATCCCCCAGACAAACTTTCTCAGGACTTTGAAGATTGCTTTAGAAAAGCGTAACTAAAAATGGAAAACATAGGATCCAAGAAAAGGTGGATCCAGGGTAGACAAGAAAGGCAGAGAGTGCCAGGACGGCTGCTTCACAACAGGCCAGGAGAGCTGTAGTCTAGGCCTAACTAAAAGAACAGGGGTTGCAGGAGGGAGGCACCCAGTGAAAAACAGCATTTCATAAATTTGAAATTATTGTCCAAAGTAGGAACTATTTGAAAATGCAATAATGGCAAATAATGTGAGAAAATAAAGTAATAAGAAACTTGAGAAACATCTAAAAGCTATAAAAAAAAAAAAGCAAAATCAATCATATTCAATTATTTGGTTCTGTGGTGAACACTGTTTACAGAGCAACAATAAAGCAAACATGACTAACTGATTATAATCAGTCTATAGATAAAGCACAGAAGACCGTATGGCCTTGGATAATAACACAAATATTATCAACCTTGATAATAGATGAGACATATTCCTTATAGTTGCTAGAAAAAGAAATAAAATGGTGAGTATTTATTTAATGTTACAAAGGTAATTGAAAGAAGAACAGAAGAGTAGGAAAGTAGTCATATTGGCGGGAGGAAGGGCAGGCCAGAATGTTATAAGAGAGTTAAATCTCCTGTGTCAGAGCGGGAAGTCAATAGATGGTATCTTAAATTAATGAAACCAGAAATACATCCAGATAATCAGATTACTATTATTTGAAGACATAAAGGCAATTACCACAAACATAAGTCTAGAAATAGCTTAAAATTAAATAGTGTCCTCCCTGTAAGAAAACGGAGAGATCGGGAGGCATGATGCAAGAGAGTTTTTTTTTTAATTTCAATCTCTTCACTTGATTTGATTTTTCAAACTATATGAATGATTTTGCTAAAAAAAAAATTTTTTTTTCTAAATCATCATTTTTTAATTAGTAGATACTGTTGTTACCTACTCAATATTTATTGGAGCCTGGTGGTGCAGTGGTTAACAGCTCAGCTGCTAGCCAAAAGGTTGGCAGTTCAAATCCACCAGCCACTCCTTGGAAACCCTATGGGGCAGTTCTGCTCTGTACTATAGGGTTGCTATGAGTCAGAATCGACACAAAGGCAACAGTTCTTTTTTTTTTTCTCCCTTATTGACACGGCTCCAGTTTTGTTCATGCAGCTGCTTTCTCTGTGCAGCTGTGGGTGCAAGGAAGATGATTTCCCTCTCCCTCTAAGGTAAATTCTCATTAATCTAAAATATAATGGTAATTCCACCACTCCAGGAGGTAATTAGATTAGGATTATGCGTGTGATGCAGTTCTCATTGAAGAGATGTGAGAGGTGAGTCAGTCAGAGGATTTTGAGAAAAGCTTTCTTGCTCTTAGAAAGGTACAAGGAAAAGGTGTTGCCATTCCTAGATGTGACCCTTGGAACTGTAGAGGTCACCTGGAAGTCCAGAAGGGAGCTAGTCTAGGGACAAAGCTGAGCTACTGAAAATGTTCAAGAAGAATGATGGGTAGAACCTGAGTTCTTGATGAAGTTGCTGAATGAATGAAACTATCAATTCAGGAACGCTGAAAATTATGGAGTCACCGTTTCCAAGGACTTCTTGTTGTATGTAATAATTAATTTTCCTTATGTTAAGACATTTTGAGTCTGATACTCTGTTCCTCGCAGCTGAAGCCATCTGCCATATACACCTAGTAGGATGCACACTCTCTTTGAGCCTAAACCCATTATTGAGCTGTGAAGTTTGGCGATGAGGTAAGGTTTCGGAATATGAAGAGTATATCTATTTTTTTAGGATGATGAAAGAGGTATAAATGTCAAAACGCCCATAAACTCAGAACATAGATTTAATATATGCACAACTATAATAAGCTATAGAGATTCATTGTAATCTAAAATATGCCCAGTAAGAATCTTTGGACGGTCATATCTGAAAGAAGGAAATGGTCAATCATTGATTGTCTAATATGATTGAAGCACTGTATCAATTAATTTTACACACATTATTTCATTTAAGTCTTGACAATAACCCTTAGAGTTAAAGTTACGGTTCAGGGAAACTATACCTTTCTGGGTCTATGGCTTCTAAGGTAAAGGAAGTCAGAAAGCACTGGCAGCAGGATCCTAAGGCAGATATTATAGTAACTAGGTAAAGACTAGGCCTGACTCCGAGACAGATTTTCTCAAAAATTTTGTAAGCTCCAAAACCCACAATATCTTTTTAGGGTGCCTTTTCAAATTCTTTTACCACCGCAGAAAACACTCAATCACCGACATTTGTATGTAGGTGGGTGACAAAGAAGAAACTTATCAGAAAAGAGTTTTTGTTGAAAAATTTTGTTCAATGGCCTTGTCTCATCCTTTGAAATTCCCTATAGGCCATGACCAGCCATTTTGGTGTTCCAGGGCCATTCAAAGTCATCCTGCCTTAACTTATAGCAAATGGAGGAGCAATGGTGTTTTCCTGGATTCTCAGCCTAGTTGTGCTTTTGTTGTTGTTAGGTGCCGTTGAGTCGGTTCCGACTCATAGCAACCCTATGCACAACAGAATGAAACACTGCCCGTTCCTGAGCCATCCTTACAATCATTGTCATGCTTGAGCTCATTGTTGCAGCCACTGTGTCAATCCACCTCAGTGGGAGTCTTCCTCTTTTCCCCTGACCCTGTACTCTGCCAAGCATGATGTCCTTCTCCAGGGACTGATCCCTCCTGACAACATGTCCAAAGTATGTAAGCCGAAGTCTCGCCATCCTTGCTTCTAACGACCATTCTGGTTGTACTTCTAAGACAGATTTGTAAGTGCTTTTGGCAGTCCATGGAATATTCAATATTCTTCGCCAACACCACAATTCAAAGGCGTCAACTCTTCTTCGGTCTTCCTTATTCATTGTCCAGCTTTCACATGCATATGATGCGATTGAAAATACCATGGCTTGGGTCAGGCGCACCTTAGTCTTCAGGCTGACATCTTTGCTCTTCAACACTTTGAAGAGGTCCTTTGCAGCAGATTTACCAAATGCAATGCGTCTTTTGATTTCTCTACTGCTGCTTCCATGGCTGTTGATTGTGGATCCAAGTAAAATGAAATCCTTGACAACTTCAATCTTTTCTCCGTTTATCATAATGTTGCTCATTGGTCCAGTTGTGAGGATTTTTGTTTTCTTTATGTTGAAGTGTAATCCATACTGAAGGCTGTGGTCTTTGATCTTCATTAGTAAGTGCTTCAAGTCCTCTTCACTTTCAGCAAGCAAGGTTGTGTCATTTGCATAATGCAGGTTGTTAATGAGTCTTCCTCCAATCTTGATGCCCTGTTTTTCTTCATATAGTCCAGCTTCTGTTATTATTTGTTCAGCATACAGATTAAATAGGTATGGTGAAAGAATACAACCCTGACACACACCTTTCCTGACTTTAAACCAATCAGTATCTCCTTGTTCTATCTGAACAACTGCCTCTTGATCTATGTAAAGGTTCCTCATGAGCACAATTAAGTGTTCTGGAATTCCCATTCTTCACAGTGTTATCCATAGTTTGTTATGATCCACACAGTCAAATGCCTTTGCATAATCAATAAAACACAGGTAAACATCCTTCTGGTATTCTCTGCTTTCAGCCAGGATCCATCTGACATCAGCAATGATATCCCTGGTTCCACGTCCTCTTCTGAAACCGGCCTGAATTTCTGGCAGCTCCCTGTCAATATACTGCTGTAGCCATTTTTGAATGATCTTCAGCAAAATTTTGCTTGCGTGAGATATTAACGATATTGTTCTATAATTTCCACATTTGGCTGGATCACCTTTCTTGGGAATAGGCATAAATATGGATGTCTTCCAGTCAGTTGGCCAGGAAGCTGTCTTCCAAATTTCTTGGTGTAGATGAGTGAGCACCTCCAACACTGCATCTGTTTGTTGAAACATCTCAATTGATATTCCATCAATTCCTGGAGCCTTGTTTTTCACCAATGCCTTCAGAGCAGCTTGGACTTCTTCCTTCAGTACCAACGGTTCCTGATCATATGCCACCTCTTGAAATGGTTGAATATCGACTAATTCTTTTTGGTGTAATGACTCTGTGTATTCCTTCCA
Source organism: Elephas maximus indicus (assembly GCF_024166365.1). Lineage (NCBI taxonomy): Eukaryota > Metazoa > Chordata > Mammalia > Proboscidea > Elephantidae > Elephas > Elephas maximus. The sequence goes on from NC_064840.1 coordinate 49,119,838, forward strand.
TCTTCTTTTGATGCTTCCTGCATCATTTAATATTTTCCCCATGGAATCCTTCACTATTGCAACTCGAGGCTTGAATTTTTTCTTCAGTTCTTTCAGCTTGAGAAACGCTGAGCCTGTTCTTCCCTTTTGGTTTTCCATCTCCAACTTTTTGCTCATGTCATTATAATACTTTATTTTGTCTTCTTGAGACACCCTTTGAAATCTTCTATTCAGTTCTTTTACTTCATGAATTCTTCCTTTTGCTTTAGCTGCTCGACACTCGAGAGTAAGTTTCAGAGTCTCCTCTGACATCCACCTTTGTCTTTTCTTTCTTTTCTGTCTTTTCAGTGACCTCTTGCTTTCTTCACGGATGATGTCTTTGATGTTATTCCACAACTCGTCTGGTCTTTGGTCACTAGTGTTCAATGCGTCAAATCTATTCTTGAGATGGTCTCTGAACTCAGGTGGGACATAATCAACGTCATATTTTGGCTCTTGTGGACTTGCTCTGATTTTCTTCAGTTTCAACTTGAACTCGCATATGAGCAATTGATGGTCTGTTCCACAGTCAGCCCCTGGCCTTGTTCTGACTGATGATATTGAGCTTTTCCATTGTCTCTTTCTACAGATGTAGTCAATTTGATTTCTGTGTGTTCCATCTGGCGAGGTCCATGTGTATAGTCGCTGAGTCGCTGTTTACGTTGGTGAAAGAAGGTATTTGTAATGAAGAAGTCATTGGTCTTGCAAAATTCTATCATTTGACCTCCGGCATTGTTTCTATCACCAAGGTCGTATTTTCCAACTACTGATCCTTCTTCTTTGTTTCTAACTTTCGCATTCCAATTGCCAGTAATTATCAATGCATCTTGATTGCATGTTCGATCAATTTCAGACTGCAACAGCTGATAAAAATCTTCTATTTTTTCATCTTTGGCCCTAGTGGTTGGAGCATAAATTTGAATAATAGTCATATTAACTGGTCTTCCTTGTAGGCATATGGATATTATCCTATCACTGACAGCGTTGTACTTCAGGATAGATCTTGAAACGTTCTTTTTGATGATGAGTACAACACCATTTCTCTTCGAGTTGTCATTCCCAGCATAGTAGACTATATGATTGTCCAACTCAAAATGACCAATACCAGTCCATTTCAGCTCACTAATGCCTAGAATATTGATGTTTATGTGTTCCATTTCATTTTTTACAATTTCCAATTTTCCTAGATTCATACTTCATACATTCCAGGTTCCAACTGTTAATGGATGTTTGCAGCTGTTTCTTCTCATTTTGAGTTGTACCACATCAGCAAATGAAGGTCCTGAAAGCTTTACTCCATCCACATCATTAAGGTCGACTCTACTTTGAGGAGGTAGCTCTTCCCCAGTCATCTTTTGAGTGCCTTCCAACCTGGGGGGCTCATCTTCCAGCACTATATCAGACAATGTTCCGCTGCTATTCCTAAGGTTTTCCCTGGCTAATGCTTTTCAGAAGTAGAGTGCCGGGTCCTTCTTCCTAGTCTGCTTAGTCTGGAAGCTCAGCTGAAACTTGTCCTCCATGGGTGACCCTGCTGATATCTGAATTTAACGGTGGCATAGCTTACAGCATCACAGCAACACACAAGCCCCCACAGTACAACAAACTGACAGACACGTGGGGGCTGTTGTTGTTAGGTGCCATCAACTTGGTTCTAACTCATAGTGACCCTATGTACAACGGAACACAACATGTCCCAGTCCTATGCCATCCTCTCAATTGTTATGCTTGAGGGCATTGTTGCAGCCACTGTGTCAATCCATCTTGTTGAGGGTCTTCCTCTTTTTTGCTGACCCTCTGCTTCACCAAGCATGATGCCCTTCTCCAGGGATTGGTCCCTCCTGATAATATGCCAAAGTGTGTGAGATGAAGTCTTGCCATCCTTGCTTCTAAGGAACTTTCTGGCTGTACTTCTTCCAAGACAGATTTGTTCATTCTTCTGGCAATCCATGTAATATTCAATATTCTTGTCAACACAATAATTCAAAGGCATCAATTTCTTCTTTGGTCTTCTTTATTCATTGTCCAGCTTTCTCCTGCACAGGAGAAGGTTGAGAACACCAGGACTTGGGTCAGGCACACCTTAGTCCTTAAACTGACATCTTTGCTTTTGAACACTTTAAAGAGGTCTTTTGCAGCAGATTTGCCCAATGCAATGTGTCTGTTGATTTCTTGACTGCTGCTTCCATGGGCATTGATTGTGGATCCAAGTGAACTGAAATCTTTGACAGCTTCTATCTTTTCTCTGTTTGTCATGACATTGCTTATTGGTCCAGTTTTAAGGATTTTTGTTTTCTTTATGTTAAGGTTTTATTCATACTGAAGGCTGAAGTCTTTGATCTGCATCAATAAGTGTTTCAAGATCTCCTCGCTTTCAGCAAGCAAGGTTGTGTTATCTGCATATCGCAGGTTGTTAATGAGTCTTCCTCCAATACTGATGCTGTGAACTTCTTCATATAGTCCAGTTTCTCGAATTATTTGTTCAGCATACAGATTGAATACGTATGGTGAAAGGGTACAATCCTGATGCACACCTTTCCTGATTTTAAACTGCGCAGTATCCCCTTGTTTTATTCAAACAACTGCCTCTTGGTCTATGTATAGGTCCCTTGTGAGCACAATTAAGTGTTCTGGAATTCCCATTCTTCACAGTGTTAGCCATAATTTGTTATGATCCACACAATCCAATGCCTTTGCATAGTCAATAACACACAGGTAAAAACCTTTCTGGTATTCTCTGCTTTTAGCCAAGATTCATCTGACGTCAGCAATGATATCCCTGGTTCTGTGCCTTTTCTGAATCCAGTTTGATTTTCTGGCAGTTCCCTGTTGATGTACTGCTGCAGCTGCTTTTGAATGATCTTCAGCAAAATTTTGCTTGCGTGTAACATTAATGATATTGTTCGATAATTCCTGCCTTCTGTTAGATCACCTTTCTTTTGAATAGGCACAAATATGGATCTCTATCAGTTGATTGATCAGGTAACTGTCTTCCAAATTTCTTGCCACAGATGAGTGAGCACTTCCGGGGCTGCATCTGTTATAGACCACTGGTAATTATTATCAAACTTATTAGATATATGTTGATAATAGCCTTGTATTTTGTAGATGAAATTGAGGATAAATAAGTAGCTCAAGGATTGGAATCAATCCTAAATTTACCTAATACCAATGTCCATGTACTTTCTAACATCCTATTCTACTTCCTCCAAAGCTTAATCATGACCAAACCAAACCAAACACAGGGCTGCTTTTTGAGCTGGCAAGTGCACTGGTACAGAGACTTTCATGAACAGACTAGAAGACTATTCTTTTTTGGGATGACATAGAAGAGGTTCAAGCACAGGCAGAGTTGGAAGTGGCTTCTGAAATCCCTTCCAAGCATGTCATTGTATGCCTTTATAATATTTCAAGGGCACATTCAAAGAAAAATTTCTGGGATTATTTACCTAGGATATAAGATGACAAGCTCCAAGTCACATTCCCAAATTGGTAAAGAACAAAAAAAAAAAACTCAACTGGAACCCAGGTTTTACAAGACTCAGCCTTGAGTGTTTATATTAACTCATGCTGAGTACCTCAAGACATAAACTGCTTGAAGCACATTGGTGCCAATTGTTCTGCTGTTTTAGGGCCAGGACATTTACCTATTCTGATCAAGAGCAGAGCTAGGATAAAAACTATCAACTCAGGGACTATTAAAATTATTTATTTCTCCCTTGACTTTTGATTGCCTAGGCTGTCATAAAATATCCCCCTCTTCCCACATAGCTGATAGGAACCTGAATAGGAGCTATCTCTTAAATGACAGCCAGAGGAGATGTGTGCAATTTGACACTAGCTTTGATGGAGAGATCTGCAATTTATGGTTTCAGTAAATAGAGGCAAAGGTAAAATTAAGATACTACAGTTTTGGGAAAAAAGATTTTTTTCAGTAAGTTTCTTCTGGTAGTTAATTTGTATTTGACAGATTACTCTCAGAATAATGAAGACGAATAAAAATAACTTTACCCAGAATGACCTTGTGGGATATTCCTTTTAATGTCTGAGTTTATAGGACCTAGAATCTTAGAATTTGGCTCCAGAGGCTTGAGCAGAGATGCTCTACTGAGAATTCAAGGCAGTGTTTTTATGTAGGGCATCATTTTTTTTAAGTCAAAGTGCCATCAAATCTCTGCTTTAATGAATCTTCATAACATCTTTGCGTAGAGGTGTTCCCCATTTCTTAGAAGGGGAAACTGAAGTACAGTAACTCAACATTTCACTGACCATCAGAATTAGGGCCATGCATTAGATCCAAATTCCCTGAATTGTGACTTACATATGGTTCCCTGAGGCCATTATTTCTTTGGATTTTCCAAACCAAACAAAGTCACTGAGCTGTTATATCAATGGACAAATATCTAAGGTCCATGCTTCATTGTTCTTTGGAACATGGGCTTCAATACTTTGTGTAAAAGAGGAACCACAGGAATCTGAGCAATCTTAATTGCATATGCCTCATGTCAGGTAAACTCCTGAAGCTGTCATCAAAAGTGACCAGTTTACCTAAGGCGATTTTATAGGTTTGTTTCACTTTCTAATGGCACCTCTACATCTTCATCACCTTTCTAAACTCCAAGTTACTTTCAGTAGAAAAAGAATTTCTGTCTGGTGGTCTCCATATAGGGAAAAAAAAAAATACACCCACTCCTCACTTATCAACATGTTTAGGCTTCAAAGAAGAGGTTGTTATGCAAAAATCAGCATTATGCAAATGTCCACATCAGATCACAAATGGAGGATGACTGCATCATTACATAACTGCCAGATCACGTCATCATTTAACTTCCAAACCACTGAGACTCATGGCCCAGCCAAGTTGACACACAACCTTAACCATCACAGCCAATATTACTCTTGCCTCACAATGTTAATGAGCAAAATAGTAGGATAGTAGATTTTTTACTCATAAGTAGTATAGGGTCGCTATGAGTCAGAATCGACTCGACAGCACTGGCTTTGGCTTTTTTTTGGTTTAGATTTTTTACTATTGTAAATGCAAATGTCAGATAATTAGTTGATAAGTGAGGAGCAGGCGTAGGATCATTGCCCTTGACAACTTTTCTGTTCCCATAGGCCAGATGATTTAAATTGCTCATTCTGTTTCATGATATATCTCCTAGCCTACTGGCTACCTTTGTATTCTCTGGTTGGGAAACTATGGTCACCAACAGAATGCTTGAGATACTTGTTTCAAAATGTTAAATTTTTGAAGCTTTTGGTATTTTTTACGGTGCTTAAAAAAGATGTATCTTTTTTCCCCTTACTCTTCATGCTTCTAGAAAGTTGGAAGGAAAGAAGGAGTTTTGTGGAGAATCTAAGGCACAGAGAATTTATTTATGTCTTTATAAGTTGATTTATTTCAATTAAGATTTAAACAAGGTCCACACATTGCTTTTGGTTCATATGTCTCATCTCTCTTTCTTTAATAAAGCTTTATTTATTTACTTATATTGTACTTTAGATGAAAGTTTACAGAACAAACTAGCTTCTCATTAAATAGTACACATATTGTTTTATGACATTGGTTAACAATCCCATGACATATCAACACTCTCCCTTCTTGAGCTTGGGTTCCCTACTACCAGCTTTCCTGTCCCCTCCTGCCTTCTAGCCCTTGCCCTTGGATGGTGTGTCCCTTTAGTCTCATTTTGTTTTATGGGCCTGTCTAGTCTTTGGCTGAAGTAAGAACCTCAGGAGTGACTTCATAACTGATCTTAAAGGGTTTCCAGGGGCCGTACTCTCGGGGTTTCTCCATAAGGCTCAGGATTTAAGTGATGGCCCCATTACTCACAGCTTGTCAGTGAGGCTTTTTACTCTAATATCAATTTTCTCACCTTCATAGAATCAATTAGTTGGGTTATACCTCAAACTCTTTAAGAAAATGCTATATACAAATCCTAAGAGGCTAACAAGTAAACCAGGTATTTTCCAAAGCATTCTTTGTTTTAGGATTGGGATTTGGGTAGAAACAGCCTCTGAATAATTTTTTTTTTCCCCAAATGAAGTCATGTTAGTTCATAAATCATTAAGTGTTTGGGAAGGAAGAGGCAAGTTGATATTAAAGAATGGTAATGTAGCTAAGAAATTTATAGGCAAATCCTGTGATACACTAAGCAAAATCACTCCCATTAGGATAAAATACCTCTAAGAGGTTAATACAAGTAAACTTCCAAAATGTTATTTAAAAAAAAAAAAACTTTTCAACCAATAAATCAATTAAATGTGTTTAATAAACGTCTACTGTAATTATGCCCAGTGCTGTTCCATGTAACGCAAAATAAATGCAAGTTATTGAGTCTTTGAGAACCGTCCAATTTGAGGAGGCATGATATTGTACAGATAACAATTAAATCAAGACAAAGGGAGTCACTCTAGTCCAGGACTCCACTGTGTAATACAATCCTCAAGCACTATTGGTGTTTCAGACATGGGCGGGTCAAACTAATAAGTATCCATAAGGTTCCATGGAAGAATTAGGAAATATCCGTACAATCATGAATGTTTCTAGCTCCTACATTTTGTCCTATACTTTGATATATTAAAGTCAAACAAGTTAAGATGAATGTAGAACTAAGGGTATCTGTCACAGATGTTAAAATATTTGGAGTGGAGACAGAGCAGGAGAAAAGTGGGATATGGAACTCAAATTCTAGTAAAAAGACCAGACTTAATGGTTTGACTGGGGCTGGAGGAACCCAAGAAGACTTGGTCCCTGGACTCCCTGTTAACTCAAAACTAAAACCATTTCCAAAGGCAACTCTTCAGATGAAGATTAGACTGGACTATAAGACATTAAATGATACATGTGAACAGTGTGTTCTTAGCTCAAGCAGATACATGAGACTAAATGGGCAGCTCCTGTCTGAAGGGAAGATGAGAAGGCAGAAAGGGACAGAACTTTGTTGGACGGACACAGGAAATATGGGGTGGAAAGGAGGAGCGCACTATCACATTATAGGGAGAGCAACTAGGGTCACATAACGATACGCATAAATTTTTGTATGAATAAAGTGAATTGTAAACTTTCACTTAAAGCACAATTTAAAAAAAAAGAAAAAATATTTGAAGTGGAATGATTTTATGAAGTCTGTCATTATCCTCACAGTATGTTTATTTAGTGTTAATTTAAATAATAAATGAGAAAGAACAGGATGAGGGAACACCTGGAGGAATAGGGGTAGAAAGACCTTTTAAAAATCCCAAGAGAATTTTCTCTTTGTTCTCTTTTAGCAATGATCAGATGGAATTTACTCTAACAGCAAGTCAAATGATAATTTTTAAGCTGCCATTTTCATAAACTCTACTGTGTAATTAAGCTGCATTCTTTCTGCATATTAAAGTCAAGTTTGGTTAAGGAAGAGGCATCAACTAGTCCACAGAGAGCTGTCTAAGCGTCTAAGGCATTTCTAAGAGCTTCTTTCCTACACTTCCTCCTACCACCTACCCCTAGATATGCCTCAAGGAGAAAGAAAGGGAAAAATATCAGACTTTAAAAATTTCTTTTTGATCTATTAAAACTCAGATCAAGATATAGAGACTTTATGGATCTATTGATTTTAGAGGGGCCCTGGTAAGAGCTCAGCTACTAACCAAAAGGTCAGCAGTTTGAATCCATCCACCAGACACTCCTTGGAAACCCTAGGGGGCAGTTCTGCTCTGTCCTATAGGGTCTCTATGAGTCGGAATTGACGCCCACCAAAGGGTTTGGGTTTTGGTTATTGATTTTAGAATCCCCTTGTACAAGGTACGAAAACCCTGGTGGCATAGTGGTTAAGTACTAGGGCTGGTAACCAAATGGTCAGCAGTTCAAATCCACCAGGTGCTCCTTGGAAACTTTATGGGGCAGTTCTGCTATGTCCTATAGGGTAGCTATGAGTTGGAATGCACTCCACAGCAATGGGTCTAGTTTGGTTTGGTTTGTATGAGGTACTTACAAGATGATTTTCCTTCTTTGCAATGCTAGTATTTGGCCATGTTTGTCTTTACTAATTCTAACTGTACTCCCTTACATTTCAAATCTTTTCGTGCATACATCTGATCTCCCCTACAATTACTTGTGCTTTGAGGGTGGGGACGCTTCTACAGCTCTCTACCACCATCCTTCAGCATCTCGTGGAGGGCCTTGTCCGTAATAGATACTAGGTGGACCTTTGTTATATTAATCAATGATATGAAGGCTAGCTCACATGTCATCAGGGAAAAGTATAACTAAAATGCAGCTAATGGAATATAAATAATTGATCATAGTGAGACACAATAAGTCAGTAACTCCCACCTAGAAACATGTTCCAAAGTCTTACTATTTTGTGCTTGGTATTTTTTATTGTACTTTCGATGATGGTTTATAGAGCAAAAGTTTCTTGTTAAACCACTAATACACATATTGTTTTGTTACATTGGTTACCACCCCCATGACATGTCAGCACTCTCCCCTTCTTGACCTTGGGTTTCCCATTACCAATTTTCCTCTCTGCTCCTGCCTTCCTGTACTTGCCCCAGGGCTGGTGTGCCCACTTGGTCGCATTTTGTTTTATGGGCCTGTCTAATCTTTGGTTGAAGGGTGAACCTCAGAAGTGACTTTGGTACTGAGCTAAAAATGTGTCCGGGGGCTATTATCTCTGGATTTCTCCAGTCTCTGTCAGACCAATAAGACTGGAATTTTTTTTGTGTGTTAGAGGTTTGTTATACATTTTTCTTCAGCTCTGTCTGGAACCATCTATTGTGATTCCTGTCAAAGCAGTCAGTGGTTGTAGCTGGGCACCATCTAGTTGTGCTGGACTCTGGTGGAGGCTGTGGTACTTGTGGCCCATTAGTTTTTTGAACTAGTCTTTCCCTTGTGTCTTTGGCTTTCTTCATTCTCCCATGCTCCAGATAGGGTGAGACCAGTAGAGTAACTTAGATGGCTGCTCACAAGCTTTTAAAGACCCCAGACACTACTCACCAAAGTAGGATGTATAACATTTTCTTTATAAACTATGTTATGACAGTTGAGCTAGATGTTCCGCAAGACCATGATCCCCAGCCCTCAGTCTAGTAATTTGGTCCCTCAGGGAGTTTGTATTTGTCTATGGAACTTCCATGACCTTGTCTTGGTCAAGTTGTGTTGGCTTCCCCAGTATCGGGTACTATCTTACCCTTCACCAAAGTTACTACTTATCCATTGTCTAGTTGGTGTTTTACCTCCCCACCCCTCCTCTCCATCATAATCATCAAACATTTCTCTTTGCATGTAAATCTTTTCATGAGTTTTTATAATAGTGACCTCATACAGTATTTATCTTTTTGTGACTGACTTCTTTCATTCAGCATAATGCCGTCCAGATTCATCCGTGTTGTGAGATGTTTCACAGATTCATCATTGTTCTTTATTGTTGTGTAGAATTCCACTGTGTATGTATCATAGTTTTGTTATCCATTCGTTTATTGGTGGGCACTTAGGTTGTTTTCATCTTTTTGCTATCATGAATAATGCTGCAATGAACATGGATGTGTACATGTTTTTTCCTGTGATGGCTCTTGTTTCTCTAGGATGTATTCCTAAGGGTGGGATTGCTAGATCATATGGTATTTCTATTTTTAGCTTTTTAAGGAAGCACCAAATTGTTTTTTAAAATGGTTGTATCATTTTGCATTCCCACCAGCAGTGCATAAGAGTTCCAATCTCCCCACAGCCTCTCCAACATTTGTTATTTTCTGTTTTTTTTTATTCATGCCAGTAATGTCAGGTGAGATGGTATCTCATTGTGGTCTTGATTTACTTTCCCTAATGGCTACTGATCGCAAGCATTTCCTCATGTGTCTGTTAGTCCCTTGAATGTCTTCTTTGGTGAAGTGTTTGTTCATTTCCTTTGCCTATTTTTTAATTGGATTATTTGTCTTTTTGTTGTAGAGGTGTTGGGTTTTCCTGCAGATTTTAGAGATTAGACCCTTGTTGGATTTGTGATAGCCAAATTTTTTTTCCCAATCAAAATATTCTCTTTTTACTCGTTTGGGGAAGTCTTTTGATGAGCATGTTTAATTTTTAGAAGATCCCAGTTATCTAGGTTATCTTCTGGTGTTTGTGTATTGTTAGTTATGGTTTGTATCCTTTTTATGCTGTGTATTAAGACCTCTAGCATTGACCCTATTTCTTCATCTATGATACTAATTGTTTCTGGTTTTATATTTAGGTCTTTGATCCATTATAGGTCCTGTTTCTTTTTTTTTTTTTTTTTTTGTCGCAGATGGATATCCAGTTTTGCCAGCACCATTTGTTAAAAATACTGGCTTTTCCCCATTTGATGGACTTCGGGCCTTTGTTGAAGATCAGGTGACAGTAGGTGGATGGATTTACATCTGGGTTCTCAATTCTGTTCCCTTGGTCAATGTATCTGTCATTTTACCAATACCAGGCTGTTCTGACTACCGTAGCTGTATAGTAGGTTCTGAGGTCAGGTAGTGAGAGTCCTCCTACTCTACTCTTCTTCTTCAATAGTGCCTTACTGATCCAGGGCCTCTTCTCTTTCCGTATAAAGTTAATGATTTGTTTTTCCATTTCTTTAAAGAATGTTGTTGGTATTTTGATTGGAATTGCATTGTATTTGTAAATTGCTTTGGGTAGAAGTGTCATTTTCACAATACTAAGTCTACCTATTCATGAGCATGGTGTGTTTTTCCATTTATGTAGGTCTCGTTTTGTTTCTTACAGTAGTGTTTTCTAGTTTTCTTTGTATAGGTCTTTTACATCCCTGGTTAGATTTATTCTTAAGTATTTTATTTTGGTGCGGCTATTGTAAGTGGTATTATTTTCCTGATTTCCTTTTCATTGTTCTCTTTGTTGGTGTATAGGAATCCAACGGATTTTTCTACGTTTATCTTGTATCCTGCTGCTCTACTGAATCTTTCTATTAGTTACCATAGTTTTCTCATGGAGTCTTGGGTTTTCTATGTATAGTATCATATCATCCACAAATAGGGACAGTTTTGCTTCTTCCTTACCTATTTCAACACCCTTTATTTCTTTTTCTTGCTTTAGTGCTCTAACTAGGACTTCAGGCACGGTGTTAAATACGAGTGGTAATAAAGGGCATTCTTGCCCCTGTTCTCAAGAGGAATGTTTTTAGCCTCTCTCTATTAAGAATGATGTTGGCTGTTGATTTTGTGTAGGTGCCACTTCTTATGTTGAGGTGTTTCCGTCAATACATATTTTATTGAGTTTTTTATCAGGAACGGGTGTTGGACTTTGTTGGATGCCTTGTTTGCGTTGATTGAGATGATCATGTGATTCTTTCCTTTTGTTTATGTGGTGAATTACGTTGATTGATTTTCTAATGTTGAACCATCCTTGCATATCTGGTATGAATCCCACTTGGTGGTGGTGTATTATTTTTTGATAGGATGCTGAATTCTATAGGCTAGAATGTTTTTGAGAATTTTCTCAACTATATTCATGAGAGATATTGGTCTGTTATTTTCTTTTTTTGTGGTGTCTTTGCCTGGTTTTAGTATCAGGGTTATGCTGGCTTCAGAGAATGAATTTGGAAGTATCCCTTCTTTCCTATGTTCTAAAGTAGTTTGAGTAGCACTGGTGTAAGCTCTTTTCTGAATGTTTGATAGGATTCACCAATGAAGCCATCTGGGTCAGGCCTTTTTTTTGTTGGAAGTTTTTAAATTAGCTTTTCAGTGTCTTCTCTTGTTATGGGTCTGTTCAGATTTTCAACTTCAGTTTTTGTTACTTTAGGTAGGTAGTGTGTTTCTAAAAATTTGTCCATTTCCTCTAGGTTTTCCAATTTGTTGGAGTGTAGCTTTTTATAGTACTCTGTTATGATCTTCTTTATTTCTGGTGGGTCTGTTGTAATGTTGCCCATTTCATTTTTTATTGGGTTATTTGCATCTTCTCATGTATTCCTTTTGTCAATTTGGCCAATGGCTTGCCAATTTTTTTGATCCTTTCAAAGAACCAGCTTTTGGTTTTGGTGATTCTTTCTATTATTTTTCTATTCTCTATTTCATTAATTTCTGCTCTGATCTTTATTATTTTCTTTCTTCTGTGGCTGTTAGCTTCTTTTCTTGTTCTTTTTCTATTTGTTTGAGTTATGTAGCTAATGTTTTGATTTTGTCCCTTTCTTCTTTTTTGATGTGGGCATCTATTGCTCTAAATTGAAGTCTGACCCCTGCCTTTGCTGTGTCACAAAAGTTTTGATGTTGTTGTTGTTGTTACATGACGTCGAGCTGGTTCCGACTCATAGCAACCCCAAGCACAACAGAGTGAAACACTGCCCGGTCCTGCGTCATCCTTACAATCATTGTTATGCTTGAGCTCATTGTTGCAGCCACTGTGTCAATCCACCTCATTGAGGGTCTTCCTCTTTTCCCCTGACCCTGTACTCTGCCAAGCATGATGTCCTTCTCCAGGGACTGATCCCTCCTGACAACATGTCCAAAGTGTGTAAGACGAAGTCTCGCCATCCTTGCTTCTAAGGACCATTCTGGTTGTACTTCTAAGACACATTTGTAAGTGCTTTTGGCAGTCCATGGTATATTCAATATTCTTCACCAATACCACAATTCAAAGGCATCAACTCTTCTTTGGTCTTCCTTATTCATTGTCCAGCTTTCACATGTATATGATGTGATTGAAAACACTGTGGCTTGGGTCAGGTGCACCTTAGTCTTCAGGGTGACATCTTTGCTCTTCAACACTTTGAAGAGGTCCTTTGCAGCAGATTTGCCCAATGCAATGCGTCTTTTGATTTCTCTACTGCTGCTTCCATGGCTGTTGATTGTGGATCCAAGTAAAATGAAATCCTTGACAACTTCAATCTTTTCTCCATTTATCATGATATTGCTCATTGGTCCAGTTGTGATATAAAGTGTTTTCTTTCTCATTTGATTCTAGGAATTTTTTGATTCCATCTTTGATTTCTATTACCCATTGGTTTTTAAGCAGGGTCTTATTCAGTTTCCTTGTATTTGTTTTGTTTTGTTTTGTTTTCCTTGCTCTTCTTCTTATTAATTTCTACTTTTGTGGAGTTGTGATCAGAGAAGGTATTTTGTATTATCTCAGTGTTTTGGATTTTGTTGAGCCTTGCTTCCTTGGCTAAGACGTGTTCTACTCTGGAGAACATTCCATGTGCACTGGAAAAAAATGTGTACTTTGCAGCTGTTGGGTGGAGTGTTCTATACATTTCTTTGAGTTCAAGTTGGCTGAATGTAACCTTTAGTTATTCTGTGTTTTTTTCCAGTTTCTTTCTAGATGTTCCGTCCTTTACCAAGAATGGTGCATTGAAGCCCTCTACTCTTAACGTGGATCTGTAGATTTCTCTTTCCAATGCTGTTAGAGTTTGTTTTATGAATCTCGGAGCCCTGTCATTGGGTGCGTAGATATTTTCTATGGTTATATCTTTATGGTGGATTATCCCTTTAATTACTATGTAATTTCCTTCTTTGTTTTTATGGCGGATTTTCATCTGAGATTGGTATTGCCACTCCTGATATTTTTTGGTAGCTATTTGCTTGATATTTTTTTTCCATTCTTTAATTTTTAATAAATTTATGTCTTTGTTTCTAAGGCATGTTTCTTGTAAACAGCATAATGATGGGTCCTGTTTTTTTTTAATTTTATTTTAATCTATTCTGTCACTCTCATTCTTTTTATGGGTGCATTAAAGTCATTTACATTCAATGTGAATATTGATAGGTGTGAGTTTTTTGCTGTCATTTTGTAATGCTTTTTTTTGTGTGGTGCTGATTCTTTATACTCCTGTGCTGAATTTTTTTTTGTGTGTGGACTTTTTTTAGTTTCTTTTGTTTTTGTACATTTGGTGTTTACTGAGACTTTGTGCTTTTCTTCTTTATTTTGGTGAGTAAGTTTGTTAACTTTCTATGTGGTTACCTTGGATCTACCCTTATCTTCTTAAGTTTGAGCCAATCTTTAATTACCTGATATCAAGGCAATATCCTCCTCTCCTATACCTATACCATTTGTTTCCTTTTATTTTTCTGATGTTGTGTCATTTACAGATTGATCTCTCTGGTTCCCTGTTGTAAATTTTTTTTTTAGTTTTTTTTTTATCTTTGTGAGTTCAATACCTAGGTTGGTGTCTGACTGATGCACTCTTGTGTCCTAGATTCAGCCTGTTGTCTTATGTCATTGGTTCTCTAACTAAAGGACTCCCTTTAATAATTCTTGTAAGTTTGGTTGGTTTTTACATATTCCCTTAATTTCTGTTTATCTGGAAATGTTCCAATTTCGTTATCATATTTGAGTGAGAGTTTTGCAGGGTATATTATTATTGTTTGGCAATTGTTTTTCTTTCAAGTTTTTATATATGACATCCCGTTGCCTTCTTGCTTACATGGTTTCTGGCAAGTATTCAGAGTTTAGTGTTGTTGTTTCCCCTCTGTATGTGACTCTTCATTTTTCTTGAGCTGTTATCAGGATTCTTTCTTTGTCTTTGTCTTTGTCTTTAGCAAGTGTGATCATATCTTGGTGATTTTCCTTTGGGGTCTATTGTATATGGAGTTTGTTGAGCTTCTTGGATGTTCAGCTTTTTATTTTTCATGATATTAGGGAAGTTTTCTGTCAGCAAATCTTCTATGATCCTTTCTGTGTTTTCCATTTTCTCCCCCGTTCTGGAACTCTGATTACACACAAATTTTGCTTTTGATTTTATCCCACATTGTTCTCAGAGTTTCTTCATTTTTATTCATTCTTTTCTCTGAGTTTTTCTCAAATAAAGTGATATCCAAGGATTTGTCTTCTATTTTGCTCATCTTGTCTTCCATTGTTTCAAATTTTCTCCTAAAACCTTGTATTGCACTGTCCATTTCTGAAATCTTGTTGCTTATCTTTTAGATTTCTAATTGCTGTTATTGTATGATTTATAGTTGTTTATTTTGACATTCTGTATTAGTTTCCTGAATTCTTCCATTGTTTTGTCTTTTTCATAATTTTGTGTGTATTTTTAATGATTTTGTCTATTTTTTCTTTATTTTTATCTGCATTGTCCTTCATCTCTTGGAGAGCCCATAATATTAGAGCTTTGTTTTCCTTATCAGGTAGTTCTGGTGCCTTTTCTTCTACTGGAAGGTCATCTGGTGCTTTATTTTGGGTCCTTTCTGGAGCCATCCTGTCCTTTTTTTTTTTTTTAAATATATTTTGGTATTGTCTGCTGTCTTCAAGATATTCAGGAATTATTTTCTTCTTTTATTGATTATAGATTTTTTTGTTTCATACTGCGTTTTTGTTTTCTTTGGTTATGTCTGGGCAGGTGAGCTGGGTGTTCTTTGTTGTTTGCTTGTGTGTGGGCACAATACTTCTAATCACCTTGTCCTTGCGGGCAGGGCTAGTCCCTCAGCTATGGTGGAGCAGCACAGGTCCAGGTGGTAGAGGGGCAGGGATGGGTCATTTGTGGTATGTACTGGGACCAACAAGGTGGGGCTGTGGGGTAGTGCAGTGCAGGGTCTGTTGCCTCACACCTGTGCTGCTTGAGGGTGCATCACTCAGTGCACAGTGCAGATAGGCAGGAATTAATGGAGAGGATCTAAGTGGGTGTGGAAATTAAGAGAAAGAAGAGAAACAGAAGACACCCCCCCAAAAAAAAATGGTGCTGAGGAAGCCTGCTTGTAGAGTGGTGCAGATCTGGGGAAGCCATGTGCCAGGGGCTTTCTAGCTGGGCAGTGAGGCACAGCTGGTCAAGAAGGGAGGGAGACAGCACACACAGCTAGGAGGAGAAAGGGAAGGAAGGGAGAGAGTGATAAGAAACTAAAAAAAAAAAAAAAGGAACACATGCCAGGTGGTTAGGAGAAAGGAAAGGAAGGAAAGTAGAGAAAGAAAAGGAACTGAGAAAAAAAGAAAAGAATAGAAAAGAAAAGAAAATGCCCCAAGGGATCCCACTGGCATGGCAGCATGGACTGAGGAAGCTGTGTGCTGGCAGCTCCCCAGCCAAGTGGTGTGGCACAGACTGTCAAAAAGCAGCAGAGATGGCACACACAGCCGAGTGGTTGGGAGAAAGGAAATGAAGTAAGGTAAAGAGAGACAAGAAAATGAGGGAAAAAAATGCCCCACTGGCATGGCGGCACAGACCAGGGAAGCTGTGTGCTGGTGATTCCCTAGCTGAGCGGGGTGGCACTGCCTCTCAAAAAGCTGCAGAGATGGCACATGCAGCCAGGTTGTTTGGAGAAAGGAAAGGAAGGAAGGTGGAGAGAGACAAAAAACTGAAAAAGAAAAAAACAAAAAGCCCTAAAGGAGCCCACTGGTGTGGGCTGGTGAAGCCATGTGCCAGCAACTCCCTAGCTGAGTAGTATGGCACAGCCTGTCACAAACATGTGGAGATGGCATTTGTGGCCAGGTTGGTTGGGAGAAAAGAAAGGAAGGAAGGTTGAGAGAGACAAGAAACTGAGAAAAAATAACAAAATTCCACAAAGGAGCCCACAGGCCTGGCAACGCAGACTGGGGAAACCACATCCCAGTGGCTTCCTAGCTGAGTGGAGTGGCAGAGCCCATAAAGAAGGAGTGGAGATGGCACATGGCACCAACTGGGCAGGAGAAAGGAAAGGAAGGAGGTGAGAAAGATGGAAGAAACAAAAAGAAGCCAAAAAACAAACAGAAAAACAACAAAAAAATGGCACTGAAGGAACTGACTGGTGGGGGTAGGGCAAATCCAAGTGGCAATGAGTCAGCATCTCACTGGCCAAGTGACCTCTGCCTGCTGGAATGTGATGGAGGCTGCACAGAGGGAGGAAGGGGGGGGTGGGAAGATGTGTATCCTTGCTTACTGGGTGGTCTGTCTCCTGCTTGGAGCTCCATGAAGTTGCCTTCCCGTACTCCTTGTCTGGTATTCTTGGTGACTGAGGGGTCCACCATGGCCAGTCCATGCCATGTTAGCTGCTAGGGGACTTCCACTCTGTAGCTGTTCTCATTCTCTGTTCTCTGTCAGTTTCTTTTTCCATTCAGTGCTTGGTTGAGTTCTTTATCCCTTCTTTTGATGCTTAGGGCTCCAGGATTGATGTTTGTATCTGTTTTACTTAGTTTTTCAGGTCTTTGTTGTAGAGGGAAGATGGAAGGTTGTGTCTGTCTATTGTGCTATGTTGGCTCCACGGTCGCATTTGACTTCTGAGGTCATGAGGACATGGTCCCACCCATGAAGGTGGTAATAGGTTTTCCCTTGAAGGATCTGGACATTCCCACTGGCAACCATTATAAAAGTGGGACAGGAAATGAGATGGGGTTCTTGTTCCTGGCTCTCAGAGTCCTGGAGCTGGTCTTGAGGCAGGAACTTGCTACCCCTTGCCAAGGGATGGAGAGAAGCACCACCAAGCCTCCACTGGCAGTGGTGGTGGTAGCCTTAGCAGCAGTAGAAGAGGTAGTGAATCTTTTAGAACCAACGAGGAAATAATACAGTGCTTAGAAAACTATGAAGAAATAGAACTGACCCCTTTGATTGGAGAAGGGCCATTTCCTCCCTGGAGGAATAGAGGAATAGCTGATTTCTGAGCACAGCGTGTAGACCTGGGTGCTGAGATTGTGTCTTAGGGAAAATGGCAGTGTGTGTGTGTGTGTGTATTTTAAAAACAGAATACTAAGCTAAACCTCTTAGCCCTTGGCTAGTTTCAGATATGACACACCCCTATAAGTAACAACGAAAAGGCCATTGCTCTATGCATCTTAAAGGACCATGGGGGCTTTGACAGATCAGGAGATTCCTGCATCAGTAGTCATGGAAACAATGAGCAAGGTATAGGTATGGTAGTGGTAACAATCGGAATCTTTTAGATGTTCACAACTGCCTTGGTTTCACGTGTTTCTTGACTCTAGCTTTAGGATATGTGCTTTATTAAAGCTGTGTTGCTTGCCTAGCTTTCACTTTGTTAGGATTAGTTAATTTTATACACAACAGTTATCAGTCTATTGGTCCCCACCTTAATGATATTTTCACACATGAATTGAGATTCTGTAGTTCCTGTGCATGCTCAGGATTATATTATGCTTAAAAAAAAACATGCTATTTAGGGCCTTTGCCACCATATTTTTCTTATGAAAAATGTTGAATGAGCTGGTAAGTATTTATTCCCAGATTGATGGTGCAGTGCAACACATCACAATGGCATGGACAGATCAAGTTCCATTTTGCAGATCCCAAAGTAATTCATGTAAAGCAGTGACTTATTCACGTGTGGAGCATTTGACTTTTAAAACCATCTGGCTTATAGTTGCAGGAATAATGCAGCAGCCTTTCAATTGTCCCCTAATCTCCCATTCTTAGAGAGGCCATGTCATTTAATTTCAGAAATGGAGAAATCTTGACTAGCTGCCAAGTATCAGTTTTCACTGCATTTTTAAAAAATAGATCCATTTATACACCCTCCCAGAGATCAGGGTTGTATGAAAAGGCTTATAGTGCCTTTGCTCTGGCTTGGCTGGTAAAGCAAATGAAGCTGCAATAAAAATACATCTGCACAGCTTTGGTTACAATAGTATTTCTTCCAATTTTCAAAAGAAGATGAAATATAGCAGAAACCAGAAATTCTTCAGATAGCTCATTGGCCTCTATTTTGATATATTAATCTTCAGATTGCAAATGAGTTTCGTTCCTAAATCTACATAAGTTGGAACAATTAGGTATGGTTTGTATCTATAGTCAGTCAAGTGTTTTGTCTAAGTATATAGTCTATAGTGTAACTTTCTAGGCAAAAAAAAAAAAAAATTAAACACTTCCAGTACATTAAAACATCTTTATCATAATAATACAATAATAGTAATAATGTTTTGATGTGTGTCACAAAGCAACACCCTTTTGTTATTATGAACTATTGTATGTACCTCAAGTTTTTGATATAATAGGCCTTACGAGGGTTAATTCCTAACTACAAATTACACATAAGTTGGGTGTTCATAACCTGGGGACTGCCTGTATTGATTTCATGCTCTTTCTTTTTCTATCTCTCTATGGTTCATTCTCTCTGTTGCATATATGTTTAGTATTTAGCCATTGTCATTATGCTTTGGCTTGAGATATGTACTTTTTCTTGAGATAGGAAAATTATTTTAATTTATCATGTAAGTATCCAGAGGAAAATCTTGTGCTGCTTTTTGGAATTATGCACAAAATGTATTGGGGATATAGCAGAATATATTACAGTGTCCTGGTGTTTGGGAGGTAGTTTTCACAGTCTTATTTAGTTTACGTAGAAAATTTAGATTAGTTACACTAAAAATTTAATAATAAGAAAAAATAAAATGTTTAATCTAAGATTTTGTTTCTGACATTATTTTTGTTTGTTTTGTAATTTTGCAATTTTCAGCACCTGATCTATGTGTTCATGCCCCAAATTACATTGTTAATCTTGTTTCTTATATTTTCTGTGCTATCACCAAACTGAGTCACTTTTCCCTAGATATGTCCATACTTTCCTGCTTTCAGCATTTCTTGCTTTTTCCACTCCTTTGGTTTAGCCCCTCTAAAAGAACCCTCCTTGTCACCTCATTTCCAAACTCTCTCTTCTTCTTCTGGATCTTAAACCACAACACCTCCCCACCAAGGGGCATAGGGAATTTCTTTCTTGATCTATAGCATTTTATTTCCATCATTTCAGTTCTCTTCTCTTTCCTCTTGTATTACGTGCGTGCCCTCTCTCTTTCCTATTCTCTTGTTTCATTGTTTTATTTTCTCTAGTACCTGTAAAGTCTTTGAACCCTGATCATCTTTTTATCTCCTCACTATATCCAGTACATTTTGCATATAATAGCTTTCATTAAATATATATTGATAGGTTAATGAATGAGAATTCCTGCCAATCATTGGTGCATAATTTTTTTTATTTTTCAATAATTATGAATTCCCTAACTAGTTAGTTAGTTATAACTAACTTATCCATTATATTTTGAAAAGAAATTGGAGATTTCAAGAGTGATTTTAAATTACTTTGTCATAGGCATTAAGAGATATTTTGCAGGAGAGCAAGGTGGCATTGACTTGAAAAGTGTAGAAAAACATCATGAAATCTAGTAATTCCCCCTATAAAAGTATATGTGTATACATATGTATATACATATATATGTGTATATATACATACACATATACCAAAAAAAAAAAAACCCTGTTGCTGTTGAGTCAGTTCCAACTCATAGTGACCATATAAGACTGAGTAGAACTGACCCATAGGACTTCCAAGGGGTACCTGGCAGATTTGAACTACCAACCTTTTGATTAGCAGCTATAGCTCTTATATATATATATATACACATATATACATGTATATATGTATATATATATATATATAAAATCATTAGGAATACCTATGGTCATCTTAAATTTTATTTTCAGTCTGCACAGCCTTAAAAGATACCAAAAAAAAAAGAAACTAAACTTTTTGTTGTCGAGTGGATTCCGACTCATAGTGACCCTATAGGACAGAGTAGAACTGCTCCATAGAGTTTCCAAGGAGTGCCTGGTGGATTCAAACTGCTGGCCTATTGGTTGGCAGCTGTAGCTCTTAACCACTACTGAACCAGGGTTTCCTTAAAAGATACAGGTGCTGTAATTTTAGTATTCATTATATGAACTTATTTGGTGAAAGATGGTTTATTTATTTTGCATCATTCCAGTGAATGAACTATGGACTTCTCTCCAGCAACCACTTGTCATTGAGTTGATCCTGACTCATGGTAACACCATGTAGGTCAGAGTAGAACTGTGGCCCATAGGGCTTTCAATGGCTGATTTTTCAGATCATCAGGCCTTTCTTACCAGATGCTTCTGGGTGGACTCGCATCGCCAACCATTCAGTTAGCGGTCAAGCGCATTAACTGTTTTCACCACTCAGGGGTCACCTGTGGATATCTCTAGGGATTGTCTAAGTATAGGTTTTTATACCTACATTTGAGAAGAGGATGCCACCAGAGGTATGAGTCATTATAAGATAATACTGCCCTTCATGCTTTGAGCAAGATGGGGAAGACCTCTTTGGAGAAAAGAGCATGGCATACCTGGAGAAACATCTGGGACAGGAGCTAAGACCCCACTGCAATCCAAAATAGACAAATATTAATGAATATTGGAAGACTTCAATCCATTTTAGGCAAGCAACCAGCCTAAAACATAAGGAGGTAGGCCTTGTGAGACAGGGAACAGTACAGCCCACTTTGAAATTTCAGGACAAGTCTAATGTCCACTGTTGGTGCAGGTAAGATCTTTTAACTAGTATGTTGGATGCAAGAAAATGAAAATTGCAGCGGATAGTTAAGATTCCTGAAAAATACAGCAATCAGTATCTACTGAATAGAAAAGACCCTGCTGGCAAGCATTTTACTAGGGTCCCTCTAAATGCCAGAGATCTTGAAGGACAGAAAAAGAAATTCTAGAGATCCAGGGAGCCTGCCTTCCCATCTCTGACTGGTTGGCAAGTATATTTCAATGCTGCTATTTATTCATTTATTTTTTTTCCAACTACGAATCCTTCTTTGTTTCCAACTTTCACATTCCAATTACCAGTAATTATCAATGCATCTTGATTGCATGCTTGATCAATTTCAGATGGCAGAAGTTGGTAAAACTCTTCAATTTCTTCATCTCTGGCCTTAGTGGTTGGTTCGTAAATTTGGATAAGTGTCACATTAACTGGTGTGAAAACGGTATGGGGGCAGTGTCTGACGTCCTTCAACTTCACGAGGCGGAAGGAGAATCCAGATCAACAGCCCAAGGCTGATTCCTATGAGGCTGGGGTCAGACATGCCTCCTCTCTATACCATCCTCACCAACTCTGATACCAACCATCCCTCCCACAACACTCTCTACGGGGTTTGATAAATCATTGCAATGGCCACACAGAACACAAAGATCTTACTCACAACTACGGGGTTTATCAAGGAAGCGACAGTTAAAAGTCTGGCTCAGGAACACCCAAGATGCAGTTCTTCCATCAGGACAGCCTTCTCCCAGCCGTGCTTACAGGCAAGCCTCTCCCTGGCCTTCACTCTCTGCCCAAAGTCATTCAGCTTTCTCCCGCCATGGGCCAGGAAACCCACTGTGCCATCTCCTGCTGCCAGGTCTCTGCTGCTGAGTCTTCCCTGCTTGTTTCTCCTTCCTTGGTGTGGTGCACTTCTCCTCTCTGCTCTGGAATTGGCTCCCTTTTTAGAAAAAACTGACCAGTACACTTGGTAGGCCACAATTACCCTACCACACAATCACCTGGGTGGGAGTTATAAGACCATGGCTAGAAAGGGCACACACAAAATTAATTGTACAACGACTGGTCTTCCTTGTAGGTGTATGGATATTACCTAATCACCGACAGCTTTGTGCTTCAGGATAGATCTTGAAATGTTCTTTTTGACAATTAATGCAAAACCGTTCCTCTTCAATTTGCCATTCCAGGCAAAATATATCATATGATTGTCCTATTCAAAATGGCCAATGCCAGTCCATTTCAACTCACTAATGCCCTCACGCGTCTGTCAATTTGTTGTACCACGGAGGCTTGCATGTTGCTATGATGCTGGAAATTATGCCAGTGATATTCTAATATGAGCAGGGTTACCCATGGTGAACAGGTTTCAGCTGAGCTTCCAGACTAAGACAGACTAGGAAGAAGAAGCCAGCCATCTAATTCTGAAAAGAATTAGCCAGTGAAAACCTAATGAATAGCAGTGGAACATTGTCTGATATAGTGCGAGAAGATGAGCCCCCCCAAGTTGAAAGGCACTCAAAAGACAACTGGAGAAGAGCTGCCTCCTCGAAGTGAGTCGACCTTAATGATGTGGATGGAGGCAAGCTTTTGGGACCTTCATCTGCTGACATGGCACTACTCAAAATGAGAAAAAACAGCTGCAAATGTCCATTAATAATCAGAACATGAAATGTATGAAGTATAAATCTAAGAAAATTGGATATCACCAAAAATGAAATGGAACACATAAACATCAATATCGTAGGCATTAGTGAGCTGAAATGGACTGGTATTGGCCATTTTGAATCAGACAATCATATGATCTGCTATGCTGGGAATGACATCTTGAACAGGAAGGGCTTTGCATTCATCGTCAAAAAGAAGATTTCAAGATCTATCCTGAAGTATGGTGCTGTCATTAATAGGACAACGTCCATACTCCTATAAGGAAAAATAAAGAGGGCCAGTTAATATAACCATTATTCAAATTTACACACCAACCACTACAGCTAAAGATGAAGAAATTGAAGATTTTTACCAACTTCTGAAGTCTGAAATTGATCAAATGTGCAATCAGGATGCATTGATAATTACTGGTGATTGGAATGTGAAAGTTGGAAGCAAAAAAGAAAGATTGGTAGTGGAAAATAATGGCCTTGGTGATTGAAATGATGCCAGAGATTGCATGATAGGATTTTGCAAGGATGATGACTTCCTCATTGCAAATACCTTTTTTTCACCAATATGAACGGCAAATATATGCATGGAACTCACCAGATGGAAATACACAGGAATCAAATTTCCATGTATGGAAAGAGACAATGGAAGAGCCCAATATCATCAGTGAGAACAAGGCCAGGGGCCGACTGGGAAGCAGACCATCAATTGCTCATATGCAATTTCAAGTTGAAAATGAAGAAAATTAGAACAAGTTCACAAGAGCCAAAGTACTACCTTGAGTATATCGCACCTGAATTTAGAGATCATCTCAAGAATAGATTTGGAAGGGAGGGGGCCAAGATGGCTGACTAGGTAGACACTACCTCGGATCCCTCCTGCAACAAAGACTCGGAAAAACAAGTGAATCGATCACATACATGACAATCTATGAACCCTGACCAACAAACACAGATTTCAAGAGTTGACCTGAGTGACAGAGACCGAGAACGAACAACTACGGGGAAGCAGCGACTGTTTTCGGAGCCTGGAGCCAGCGTCCCAGCCGGGGAACCTTGGCGCGGGGCTTTGGATTGGGCACAGGGGTGCTAAGGACGACAATCTGTGATGGTGCAAACACGGGGCGCAGCCCCAGCCCCCTGAACTGACCTCGGGAGGGGGCCCAGCCAGTCTGCGTGGATGGTGCAGCGACACGGCTGGCAGGAGGAGAAGTCACCGGGAGGCAGCGACTGTTTTTGGAGCTGGGAGTGCAGCGTCCCAGCTGGGGAACCTTGATGCTGGGCTTTGGACTGGCAGCAAAGGAACTGACCGCAGCTTCTGAGACAGTGCAAGCACGGGATGCGGGCCTGACCCTCGGGGGCAATCTCTACCCCTCGGGAATCTCAGATAAAACAGTCATCCCAAGCAAGATAAGTAACTTTGTCTATATTCCGGGGTGCTACTTTCTCCTATTTTTCTGAACCCTCCCCTCCCCTTCCCAGGTGGCTTCATTAACATTGGAGTTTCCTGAGCCAGAGGGAGAACTGCTCCGCGGTTTTTCTCTTCCTTTCTTTCTTTTTTTTTTCTGGTCTTTTCCTAACCCATTCTTCTGGCCTGAGAGAAGCAACCACAAAAAACCCAGGGACTAAAAATCCTTCCCTAATTGGACTAAAAACACAGAACCAGCTCCAGCCAAGCATATGTGATCCACAGTCTCGGGCTTTCATCCCTACAGGGAACAAGGTGGCTATTATAATGCAAAGGCATTTCTGATAGGGATCTGACTGCATTTGTTTTAGCGGATTTACTGGAAAGACAAGTTTCCCAGGTCTGATATCTCTACCTATTAAACAGAGCCCTCACTGACCCACAACAGGGAACTGAGGGCTGAAGCTCCCCCCAGACCACCTAGCCTCCTGCCTTAGGGGTCTAAGGAGGGTGACACCCTCCAATCTGTAGAGGTACTTGCATTGGGGGCCTAAGGGACAGCTGCAGAGCCCACCCACCAAGGTGCTTTAGGAATAGAGACACACCTACCTCACTGACACTTGGGGGAAGCCTGTCAGCATCCTGTCCCCCTGGAGTGTGAACCCCAGCTGCTACTAGAATCTGGTGCACACAACTATCACCACTACTTCTCAAGGTGAATAGGTGACAGTGTGCATCACACATTTGATGACCCAAAATCAGATTCAACTCAAGAATAGTGAATGGACTCAGGCATATATATCTGGTAAAAGCCCAAACCAGCTGGTAATAGGTCATAAGTGAGTCAAGGGCTACAACAATCAAGACAGCGTAATCTAGTAGCCCATCTACATATATTGAAAGAAAACAAAACAAGATAAGACTCAGTGAGCAAATATAGAATAAATCACTACAATATCTTAGTGATGGCTCGGAGACAGCAGTCGATATCAAACCACATAAAGAAGCAGACCATGACTGCTTCTACAAATCCCCAAACTAAAGAATCAAAATCTTTCCCAAATGAAGATACAATCCTGGAATTACCAGATTCAGAATATAAAAAACTAATTTACAGAATGCTTCAAGACATCAGGGATGACCTCAGAAATGAAATAAGGCAAGCTACAGAAAAGCCAAGGAACACACTGACAAAGCAGTTGAAGAACTCAAAAAGATTATTCAAGAACATAGTGGAAAAATTAATAAGTTGCAAGAATCCATAGAGAGACAGCATTCAGAAATCCAAAAAATTAACAATAAAATTACAGAATTAGACAACACAATAGGAAGTCAGAGGAGCAGACTCGAGCAGTTAGAATGCAGAGTGGGAGATCTGGAGGACCAGGGAATTAACACCAATATAGCTGAAAAAAAATCAGATAAAAGAATAAAAAAAATGAAGAAACCCTAAGAATCATGTGGGACTCTATGAAGAAGGATAACTTGCGTGTGATTGGAGTCCCAGAACAGGGAGGGAGGACAGAAAACACAGAGAGAATAGTTGAAGATCTGCTGACAGAAAACTAACCTGACATCATGAAAGACGAAAGGATATCTATCCAAGATGCTCATCAAATCCTATTTAAGATTGATCCAAAAAGAAAAACACCGAGACATATTATCATCAAACTTGCCAAAACCAAAGATAAACAGAAAATTTTAAAAGCTGTCAGGGATAAAAGAAAGGTCTCCTACAAGGGAGAATCAATAAGAATAAGTTCAGACTACTCAGCAGAAACCATGCAGGCAAGAAGGCAATGGGATGACACATAAAGAGCACTGAAGGAGAAAAACTGCCAACCAAGGATCATATATCCAGCAAAACTCTCTCTGAAATATGAAGGCGAAATTAAGATATTTACAGATAAACACAAGCTTACAGTATTTGCAAAAACCAAACCAAAGCTACAAGAAATACTAAAGGAAATTGTTTGGTCAGAAAACCAATAAAATCAGATACCAGCACAACACAAGGTCACAGAACAGAACATCCTGATATCAACTCAAATAGGGAAATCACAAAAACAAATTAAGATTAATTAAACAAAAAAACAAAACAAACACGCTCAAAACAGGGAATCATTGAAGTCAATATGTAAAAGATCACAATAATCAAAAAGAGGGACTAAATACAGGAGGCATAGAACTGCCATATGGAGAGGGATACAAGCCGATATAAGACAATACAAGTTAGGTTTTTACTTAGAAAAATAGCGGTAAATATTAAGGTAACCACAAAGAGGTATAACAACTCCATAACTCAAAATAAAAACCAAAAAAAATGTAACGACTCAGCAAACATAAAGTCAAATACTATGAAAATGAGGATCATACAATTTACAAAGAAAAACATCTCAGCACAAAAAAGTAAGTGGAAAAATGAAACTGTCAACAACACACATAAAAAGGCATTAAAATGACAACACTAAACACATACTTATCTATAATTATGCTGAATGTAAATGGACTAAATGCACCAATAAAGAGACAGAGAGTCTCGGACTGGATAAAGAAACACCATCTGTCTATATGCTGCCTACAAGAGACACACCTTAGACTTAGAGACACAAACAAACTAAAACTCAAAGGATGGAAAAAAATATATCAAGCAAACAATAAGCAAAAAAGAAGAGTAGTAGCAATATTAATTTCTGACAAAATAGACTTTAGACTTAAATCCACCACAAAGGATAAAGAAGGACACTACATAATGATAAAAGGGACAATTGACCAGGAAGATATAACCATATTAAATATTTATGCACCCAAGGACAGGGCTGCAAGATACATAAAACAAATTTTAACAGAACTGAAAAGTGAGATAGACACCTCCACAATTATAGTAGGAGACTTCAACACACCACTTTCGGAGAAGGACAGGACATCCAGTAAGAAGCTCAATAGAGACACGGAAGACCTAATTGCTACAATCAACCAACTTGACCTCATTGACTTATACAGAACTCTCCACCCAACTGCTGCAAAGTATACTTTTTTTTCTAGCGCACATGGAACATTCTCTAGAATAGACCACATATTAGGTCATAAAACAAACCTTTGCAGAATCCAAAACATTGAAATATTACAAAGCATCTTCTCAGACCACAAGGCCATAAAAGTGGAAATCAATAACAGAAAAATTAGGGAAAAGAAATCAAATACTTGGAAACTGAACAATACCCTGCTGAAAAAAGACTGGGTTATAGAAGACATTAAGGAGGGAATAAAGAAATTCATAGAATGCAGCGAGAATGAAAATACTTCCTATCAAAACCTCTGGGACACAGCAAAAGCAGTGCTCAGAGGCCAATTTATATCGATAAATGCACACATACAAAAAGAAGAAAGAGCCAAAATCAGAGAACTGTCCCTACAACTTGAACAAATAGAAAGTGAGCAACAAAAGAATCCATCAGGCACCAGAAGAAAACAAATAATAAAAATTAGAGCTGAACTAAATGAATTAGAGAACAGAAAAACAGTTGAAAGAATTAACAAAGCCAAAAGCTGGTTCTTTGAAAAAATTAACAAAATTGATAAACCATTGGCTAGACTGACTAAAGAAATACAGGAAAGGAAACAAATAACCCAAATAAGAAACGAGAAGGACCACATCACAACAGAACCAAATGAAATTAAAAGAATCATATCAGATTATTACAAAAAATTGTACTCTAACAAATTTGCAAACCTAGAAGAAATGGATGAATTCCTAGAAAAACACTACCTACCTAAACTAACACAATCAGAAGTAGAACAACTAAATAGACCCATAACAAAAAAAGAGATTGAAATGGTAATCAAAAAAATTCCCAACAAAAAAAAGCCCTGTCCCGGATGGCTTTACTGCAGAGTTCTACCAAACTTTCAGAGAAGAGTTAACACCACTACTACTAAAGGTATTTCAAAGCATAGAAAATGATGGAATACTACCTAACACATTCTATGAAGCCACCATTTCCCTGATGCCAAAACCAGGTAAAAAAACACAAAAAAAGAAAATTACAGACCTATATCCCTCATGAACATAGATGCAAAAATCCTCAACAAAATTCTAACCAATAGAATTCAACAATGTATCAAAAAAATAATCCACCATGACCAAGTGGGATTTCCACCAGGTATGCAAGGCTGGTTTAATATTAGAAAAACCACTAATGTAATCCACCATATAAATAAAACAAAAGACAAAAACCACATGATCTTATCAATTGATGCAGAAAAGGCATTTGACAAAGTCCAACACCCATTTATGATAAAAACTCTCAGAAAAATAGGAATTGAAGGAAAATTCCTCAACATAATAAAGGGCATCTATACAAAGCCAACAGCCAACATCACTCTAAATGGAGAGAGCCTGAAAGCATTTCCCTTAGGAACAGGAACTAGACAAGGATGCCCTTTATCACCGCTCTTATTCAACATTGTGCTAGAGGTCCTAGCCAGAGCAATTAGGCTAGACAAAGAAATAAAGGGCATCCGGACTGGCAAGGAGGAAGTAAAATTATCTCTATTTGCAGATGACATGATCTTACACACAGAAAACCCCAAGGAATCCTCCAGAAAACTGCTGAAACTAATAGAAGAGTTTGGCAGAGTCTCAGGTTATAAGATAAACATACAAAAATCACTTGGATTCCTCTACATCAACAAAAAGAACATCGAAGGGGAAATAACCAAATCAATACCACTCACAGTGGCCCCCAAGAAGATAAAATACTTAGGAATAAATCTTACCAAAGATGTAAAAGACCTATACAAAGAAAACTACAAAGTACTACTACAAGAAACTAAAAAGGACCTACTTAAGTGGAAAAACATACCTTGCTCATGGATAGGAAGACTTAACATAGTAAAAATGTCCATTCTACCAAAAGCCATCTATACATACAATGCACTTCCAATCCAAATTCCAATGTCATTTTTTAATGTGTTGGAGAAACAAATCACCAACTTCATATGGAAGGGAAAGAAGCCTCGGATAATTAAAGCATTACCAAAAAAGAAGAAGAAAGTGGGAGGCCTCACTCTACCTGATTTCAGAACCTATTATACAGCCACAGTAGTCAAAATAGCCTGGTACTGGTACAACAACAGGCACATAGACCAATGGAACAGAGTTGAGAACCCAGATATAAATCCATCCACAGATGAGCAGCTGATATTTGACAAAGGCCCAGTGTCAGTTAATTGGGGAAAAGATAGTCTTTTTAACAAATGCTGCTGGCATAACTGGATATCCATTTGCAAAAAAATGAAACAGGACCCATACCTCACACCATGCACAAAAACTAACTGCCAGTGGATCAAAGACCTAAACATAAAGACTAAAATGATAAAGATCATGGAAGAAAAAATAGGGACAACCTTAGGAGCCCTAATACAAGGCATAAACAGAATACAAAACATTGTCAAAAATGATGAAGAGAAACCAGATAACTGGGAGCTCCTAAAAATCAAACACCTATGCTCATCTAAAGACTTCACCAAAAGAGTAAAAAGACCACCTACAGACTGGGAAAGAATTTTCAGCTATGACATCTCCGACCAGGGCCTGATCTCTAAAATCTATATGATTCTGTCAAAACTCAACCACAAAAAGACAAACAACCCAATCAAGAAGTGGGCAAAGGATATGAACACACACTTCACTGAAGAAGATATTCAGGCGGCTAACAGATACATGAGAAAACGCTCTCGGTCATTAGCCATTAGAGAAATGCAAATCAAAACTACGATGAGATTCCATCTCACTCCAACAAGGCTGGCATTAATCCAAAAAACACAAAATAATAAATGTTGGAGAGGCTGCGGAGAGATTGAAACTCTTATACACTGCTGGTGGGAATGTAAAATGGTACAACCACTTTGGAAATCTATCTGGCGTTATCTTAAAAAGTTAGAAATAGAACTACCATACAACCCAGAAATCCCACTCCTCGGAATATACCCTAGAGAAATAAGAGCCTTCACACAAACAGATATATGCATACCCATGTTTATTGCAGCTCTGTTTACAATAGCAAAAAGCTGGAAGCAACCAAGGTGTCCATCAACGGAGGAATGGGTAAATAAATTGTGGTATATTCACAAAATGGAATACTACGCATCGATAAAGAACAGTGATGAATCTGTGAAACATTTCATAACATGGAGGAACCTGGAAGGCATTATGCTGAGTGAAATTAGTCAGAGGCAAAAGGACAAATATTGTATAAGACCACTATTATAAGATCTTGAGAAATAGAATAAACTGAGAAGAACACATACTTTTGTGGTTATGAGGAGGGGAGGGAGGGAGGGTGGGAGTGGGTTTTTTACTGATTAGTTAGTAGATAAGAACTGCTTTAGGTGAAGGGAAGGACAATAGTCAATACATGGAAGGTCAGCTCAACTGGACTGGACCAAAAGCAAAGAAGTTTCCGGGATAAAATGAATGCTTCAAAGGGCAGTGGAGCAAGGGTGGGGGTTTGGGGACCATGGTTTAAGGGGACTTCTAAGTCAATTGCCAAAATAATTCTATTATGAAAACATTCTGCATCCCACTTTGAAATGTGGCATCTGGGGTCTTAAATGCTAACAAGCGGCTGTCTAAGATGCATCAATTGGTCTCAACCCACCTGGATCAAAGGAGAATGAAGAACACCAAGGTCACACGACAACTATGAGCCCAAGAGACAGAAAGGGCCACATGAACCAGAGACTTACATCATCCTGAGACCAAAAGAACTAGATGGTGCCTGGCCACAACCGATGACTGTCCTGACAGGGAACACAACAGAGAACCCCTGAGGGAGCAGGAGATCAGTGGGATGCAGACCCCAAATTCTCACAAAAAGACCATTCTTAATGGTCTGACTGAGACTAGAGGTCATGGTCCCCAAACCTTCTGTTGCCCCAGGACAGGAACCATTCCTGAAGACAACTCATCAGACATGGAAGGCACTGGACAGTGGGTAGGAGAGAGAAGCTGATGAAAAAAAAAAAATCATGGTCCCCCAAACCTTCTGTTGCCCCAGGACAGGAACCATTCCTGCAGACAACTCATCAGACATGGAAGGGACTGGAAAGTGGGTAGGAGAGAGATGCTGATGAAGAGTGAGCTATTTGTATCAGGTGGACACTTGAGACTGTGTTGGCATCTCCTGTCTGGAGTGGGGTTGGGAGGGTAGAGAGGGTTAGAAACTGGCAAAACGGTCACGAAAGGAAAGACTGGAAGGGCTGACTCATTAGGGGGAGAGAAAGTGGGAGTATGGAGTAAGTTGTATATAAACTTATATGTGACAGACTGACTTGATTTGTAAACATTCACTTGAAGCTCAGTAATAATAAAAAAAAAAGAATAGATTTGATGTGATGAACACTAATACCTGAAGAACAGATGAGTTGTGGAATGACATCAAGGACGTCATGCATGAAGAAAGCAAAAAGTCATTAAAAAGACAGGAGAAAAAGACAAGACCTAACTATGTCAGAAGAGACTCTGAAACTTGCTCTTGAATATCGAGTAGCTGAAGTGAATGGAATAAATGAGGAAGTAAAAGAGTTGAACACAAGATTTCAAAGGGTTGCTCGAGAAGACAAAGTAAAGTATTATAATGACATGTGCAAAGAGCTGGAGATAGAAAACAGAAAGGAAAAACATGCTCAGCATTTCTCAAACTGAAAGAACTGAAGAAAAAATTCAAGCCTCAAGTTGCAATAGTGAAGGATTCTAGGGGGAAAATAATAAATGACGCAGGAAAAGAAGATGTAAGGAATACACAGAGTCTCTATACCAGAACGAATTGGTTGATCTGCAACCATTTCAGGAGGTAACATATGATCAGGAACCAATGGTACTGAAGGAAAAAGTCCAAGCTGCACTGAAGGCATTAGTGAAAAACAAAATTCCAGTAATTGACAGAATATCAGTTGAGGTGTTTCAATAAACGGATGCAGTGCTGGAAGGGTTCACTCGTCTATGCCAAGAAATTTGGAAGACAGCTACCTGGCCAACCAATTGGAAGAGATCCATATTAATGACTATTTCCAAGAAAGGTGATCCAACTGAAAGTGGAAATTATTGAACAATACCATTAATATCATACTCAGGTAAAATTTTGCTGAAGATCATTCAAAAGCAGCTGCAGCAGTGTATCCACAGAGAACCACCGGAAATTCAAGCCAGATTCAGAAAAGGACGTGGAAACAGGGATATCACTGCAGATGTCCGATGGATCCTGGCTGAAAGCAGAGATTAACAGAAAGATGTTTACCTGTGTTTTATTGACTGTGGAAAGGCATTTGCCTGTGTGGATCATAAGAAATTATGGATAACATTGCAAAGAATGGGAATTCCAGAACACTTAATCGTGCTCATGAGGAAACTGTACATAGATCAAGAGGCAGTTGTTCAAACAGAACAATAGGATACTGTGTGGTTTAAAGTCAGGAAAGGTGTTCATCAGGATCGTATCCTTTCACTGTACCTATTCAATCTGTATGCTGAGCAAATAACCCGAGATGCAAGAATGGCGAGACTACATCTCACATACTTTGGACATGTTATCAGGAGGGACCAGTTCCTGGAGAAGGACATAATGTTTTGTAAAGTAGAGGGTCAGCAAAAAAGAGGAAGGCCCTCTATGAGATGGATGACACAGTGGCTGCAACAATGGGCTCAAGCATAGCGACAATTATGAAGATGGCACAGGACTGGGCAGTGTTTCGTTCTCTTGTGCATAGGGTCGCTATGAGTAGGAACTGACTAGATGGCACCTAAGAACACAACAATGGCTGTTGATCATGAGCATTTCCTCAAGTGTCTATTAGTTCTCCACGTGTTTCTAATAATTTTTGCTTTGGTGCCATGTCATGCTATTTGGTGCATAAATGTTCATGGCTGCTATATGTCCTGATTTTGTATTATATTCATTATCAAAAACATATTTGTGCTCTTTATGTCCTTTAATACTTTTTTGCTTTGAATTCTACTTTGTCTGACATTCATGTTTCAGACAATATGAAAATAATGGTACAATTTCGTTTTTTCCTAACTTTTCCATTCCTACATCCTTATTTATGTTGGTACTGTCTAAAATATTAGGCCATTCATAATATTATTTATTACAAATCTATTTTAGCTGGAAGGACTATGTTTTGATTTCTTTTTTTTTTTTTTGCTATAGTCTTCAGGTTTTCTGACTTCTCGTATTTGTGAGAATGTCTTTTATAGCTTTCACATTTGATCAGTAATTATAAATACTATAAAACTCTTCAATAATGAACTTTTCCCTGAAAAATCTTAACAAATTTAACTGAGTTTCTTAAATAAGCAAATACTTAAGGACAGCAGAGAACTGGAGAAATGATACTATCCATCCGTGTACAATGAATTTTTAGAAGTTCTGTCTTGCCACCTTATTCTGTGCCTTATCTCCTGTTCATCATAGCTTGTAAAATTCTCATTTTCTTGATCTTTCATTAACAGCACAAAAATAAATTCTGTTTAGAATGTCCTTTTTTTTTTCTTTTTCAAAAATAGTTTGTTTCTTATCCTTTTTAATATACTCTTTTCCTACTTTATTTAGGATGCAATTTTTTTTTGCCTTTTCTATGAATTCTGCTGGCTTTGCTCTCTTCACTTGTCTTTGATTTAGGAGAGCTCTCCCACAGCCTGATACATGACCAAATGCCAGTTGGCTGGCTTTATGCTTTGCCATGTTGGGCTCTTCTCACATCCTGCTCCGTGGAAATTTACGTTTAGGAATCCAGTGAGGGAGTGGAGAGGGAGCCAGGATCATGAGTATACTGCAGAGTTTCTTTCCTGTGGTGAAGAAGCTGTTGAGGTAGGAGCCAATTTTCTGCTTCTAGGTTTTAATTCATCTTGGCCTACATTTCAGATTCAATAGTCCTCAAACTTCTTTGCACCAATTAAATCAGAATCTCCGGGAAAAAGACCCAGGCATCAATATTTCTTAAAAACTCCGAAGTGATTCTACCATGTAGCTAGGCTTGAGACTCACTGGCTATGGTGTAGGCGTGAATGGACTCCTAGGAGCTATTGCCAACCATCAAGAAGAGCCTTTGTAGTTTAAGAAGCCTTGCCACCTGCTGCCTTCCTCCTTAGATCTTTCAGAACAATTGCTTTTGAGTGCTGTGGCTTAGCAGTGGTGAAAGTGATTTTAAGTAGAGTGCTCCCTAATTTTCTCAGAGCTTTCGTTTACTTTTTTTTCCTTCAGATAAGTGGTCTTTCATGGAGTTTTGCAAGTGTCTTTTCTGTTTGCCACCTGAGATTGCATCATTTTCTCCATAAAGGACTTTGTGAGTTAATTGTTTGCAACATGACTAGCAGAAGTATCTTTCTAGTGGATTGTACTATTTTTCATTGCTGATGCTGAATTCTCTATGTTCTTATATCCCTTTGGGCATTTTACTTGTTAACTGGGAGAGAGAGATGTCTGTGCTTCATAGCAAGTGTTATCTATTAAGCTATTATTCCTTTTAAATCATTGTGTATCCTATCTCCTGAATGCTGAAGGTTTGCAATATGTTGATGAGCCCACTCTGTTATTTCTGTCTTATCTCGCCAGGAACTTCTCACCCAGGTGTTCAAAAATGTCAATCTTTGAAGTTTCAACAGCATTCTCAATTACAGAGACAGCGCTTAGCTGGGGGAATTGATCAGAAGCTTTGAACAAGAAGGTCAGGTTGCTGAGGAATAGAGCTCCACGGCAGGGAAGGTAATGAGAAAAAGAGTGTTTGGGAAAGTTTATTTTGAGTCATTGGCTGACTTTATTCTCACGTTGTGCATAGATGGGTAGAGGAAAGAGCTTACATCTTGATAATTGGGATGTCAGCTTTTCCAAAACACACTTGTCTTTTCAGGTGTTTGCTGAGCTCTGGCATGAAAACAATACCCCATGCTGTGACAGGCAAGACAATCCAGCAACAAAGCATTTTTTTTTTTTTCAGGTGGCTTCAAAAGAAAATAGCCTCTGCTCTGAAGGCTTAGAGGTGTGGATCCTTGGGAGTAAGTGACAGAGAAGAATTAGGCAGAATTTTTTTTTTTTTCAATTACTTAAGATCAGGCCCCCCAAACCAAGCCCATTGCTGTAGAGTAGATTCATAGCAACCCTACAGAACAGAGTAGAACTGCCCCAGAGAGTTCCCAAGGAGCACCTGGTGGATTCAAACCACTGACCTTTTTGTTAGCAGCCATAGCTCTTAACCACTATTCCACCAGAGTTTCCTAAGATTAGGCAGGGGGGTAATATTTTTAGTTGTTATTTCTCACCCCTAGTACGACAAAAAATAAAACCTCTACTCTCTCTTCCAAAAATCTCCTGGCCTATTCAATGATCCCCAGTAATTATTTCTATAAGTACTTTCATCTGCCTCTTGGTTTTTGAACAAGACAAATGCTTTCTGTCTCAGAGACCACTGTATTGTCAGTCAGGGCATGCTGTAACTGACATGCTGCGTGTCTATATTTAATAGGACTAGCAGGAAGAATTCCATTTGTTCACTTACAGATTTTGTTGTAGAAAACTGACCTTTTTGTACCTAAAAAAAAAAAAAAAAATTCTTTCCAAAGAAATAAATCCCTTTGAACCACCAATGCTAGGTGAATTTTCCTCTCACTCTTACTTCTCCTTCTCACCCTCTAAGGAAATCTTTATCCTCAGGACAGGGAATGGATGTGTTTGTTTTGCAAACCCAAATTGTCTTAAAAGAAAATTAACATAACATCACAGAAAATAAGGTGTCAGGTCAGAAATTTAGTAGAAATAACTAACATTTATTGAGGGCATACAGTATGCTAGGTCCAGTGCCCAGGTCTTTTTCTGCAATGTGTTTAGTACTCACAACAATGTTATGAAATATCATTATTCCCATTTTATAGATAAGGAGCTAAAGGTTCATAAACATTAAGTAACTTGCTTAAGGTCACACAACTAATAAATGGCAGAGCCTGGTTTTAAACTTGGGATTGTCAGATTCTGGAAACCTATTTCTTATCCACTCTACAATACTTCCTCTCAGTATGGAATTACTTGGTGACTGCGGAAAATGTATTTTTATTCCATTATTAAATTTAAGGCAATCTATCAGTCGGGCAGAGTTTTTATTCATATCTAAAGCCTTTGTGGCCATCACAACATCAAGCATCTACGGTATCATGTTAAAATCTAAGCAGAATGTAAATTAGGAAGTTTCCAAGATTTGAGAGGTTCTTTAAAGATCACCTCCAACAATGAGAGAGCCCTGGTGGCACAGGGATTAAGAGCTTGGCTGCTAGCCAAAAGGTTGGCAGTTCAAATCTACCACAACTCCTTGCAAATTCTATGAGGCAGTTCTACTCTGTCCTGAAGGGTTGAGACAGAATCCCCACAGTGTTGTATACTTCACCCACAGTGTTGTATTGCAAAATCATTTCCTTTGCTGGGCTGCCCCCCACCAGCTTTGCATTTGAATCCTGCCTTTGCTTGGAGGTTATACGTAAACCCCATAGCATAGTAGTATGATTTAGAATGCTGCTGATGTAACTTGTATGAACTCTTTACCTGTAAACACCTTTAAAAGTAACCTGCCTATCTGCCCATGGTGAGCAGTCTTGGCAGCAGTAACCACCAATGACTCCATTTCCTTGTACAATGAAATAAAAGTGACTTTCTTGTTCTCCTACCTGGGTCTCTTGCTTATGGGCCAGTACAAGTCATGCGGAGTAGGAACCTGGGATTTCCACCTGGTAACAGGGTCACTAGGAGTTGGAATTAACTCTATGGTAGCAGGTTTTGGTTTTAGAAGAATGAGAGGAGCTTAAATCCCATTGCCATAGGAGTCAATTCTGACTCATAGCAACCCTATAAGACAGAGCAGAACTGCCCCATAGGGTAATCTTTATGGATTTTTTTGTAATCTTTATGGAAGCAGACTGCCACATCTTTCGCCCATGGAGCAGCTGGTGGGTTTGAACTGCCGACTTTTCAGTTAGCAGCCCAATGCTTAACCACTGCACCATCAGGCAGGGCTCCTTACCAAAGGAGCATAGAAAGTACTAATATCAGAGACATTCAAAAAATCATTAATCTTTTCAAGCTTCAATTTTCCTATCTGCAAAGTCATTGCTTATATTTTTGACAGGCTTTATTCTTGACAAAATTTCCCATTGATACATTTTCTCATTTAAATCTTATCAGAATCAGGTAAATTGTGCATAATTATTCTAATTTTACAGATGAGAAAACAAGTTTAAAGAGGTTAAGTGGCTTGCTTAAGAGGCCAAATAGATATAAAGAGGGAGGGAGAGGATGTCAATTTTAATGTAAAATCAAGTGCCCTATATACTTCACAAGGTTGTGAGACGCAAACAACATGAAGTATATGAAAATGTTTTGCTGTATATAAAGTTCTACAAATATTTGTCATCATGATCATCACACTTTAACTATTTACTCATTCATTTATTCAGCAAATTATTACTGGAGACCTAATTGTTGGTAAAGAGCTACCCGTTTGGTACACATGATGTTCAGTTGGCTTAAACACATAACCAACAAAGCCCAGTGATTTCTGAAGCACCCAGCACTCCTTAGGAGTGCTTTATATTGAGAGTGGAAGAAGGACATTTCATTAACAGGAAAGAGTCTACACAAATGTAAGTTGTACAATGTGCATACTGCCTGTGAAAGTCCCACAGTGCCTCAGGCTCTTAGAGGTGACAGGGTAACATCAATCATCGGATCCACACTGCAAGTCTGGATCTTTGTTAGCTGGGGGCCCTCCCTTGACTTTACTGAAGAGACAATCTCAGTGCCTTTTCTTTTTCTCTGTTGTCCCAGAGAACCCCCTTCTGTCTAGTCTGATTTAGGAAAAAATACTGAAATCATTATTCTCTGTCCATGAGCATAGAGAATGTGACCCAACCAGCGCTGAGCTCACAAGGACTCACAAGGACACATCAACTGGGCCCTGAAGTATAAAGACAATAGATAGGATAATCTTTCTGTGAATAGAAAATTTGTTGGACCAGTGAAGACCCTCCTGACTGAAACCTGTACCAATGATTGTTAAGAAAGATGATTCGAAATGTAGGATCACGGTTTCTAGCCAATGTGCAAAGGTAAAGCTTTCAGTGGTTTTGCCCATTTGTGATGTCAGTATATACTGATGCTATTGATGATTCTGTAGCCTTCCTTGGCCTCCGGCAGACATGGCTGTGGTAGCATGCTTGTCTGGTTTCCCACTTTTGTCTGTTCTGTAATATTTCCTTGGATTTCAGCAGACATTAGCTCTGGCAGCATGCTTATCCACTTCCCACTTTAGCCTTTTCAAATATATGCCAAATAAAACTTCCTTCTTGCTTCACTAAACTTTGTGATGTTCTTTACCCTACAACAGCCTTCAAAGAGAAGTTCATCTTTTCTTCTCAAGTGATGCCAATGCTTTTTAAAATTCATCTGGAAGATAAAACTGCTTAAAGAAAGTAAAGAAAAAAATAACCAAGTTTATGATAAAATGAGGAAAAGATCAATTCAAAGAATTTGGGTGCAAAAATGAGTGCGCGTGTGTGTGCAAAAGAGAGAGAGAGAGAGAGA
The DNA here is from genome assembly GCF_024166365.1 of Elephas maximus indicus. Classification (NCBI taxonomy): domain Eukaryota; kingdom Metazoa; phylum Chordata; class Mammalia; order Proboscidea; family Elephantidae; genus Elephas; species Elephas maximus. The sequence goes on from NC_064840.1 coordinate 49,158,753, forward strand.
GAACAGAGCTTCCAGGCAGAGCTGGAGAGAGACACAGATGACTCTAGCAGAGACAGAAAAGAATCAAGTCCTTCATTCACTTGTGTGTATTCACTAATTGTCTGACAATCTATGGGTGAATGACCGTTTGTTGGGCTGTAAGAAGAAGACAAACAAAGGATAAGCTATAATATTGACAGACGGATAAAAATATGAAAGAGCATGTGCAGGAACCCCTAGACTACATTAGGCTTTGTCTAGGCAAAGGTTTCTCAACCTTGGCAATATTGACATTTTGGGCTGGACTGTCCTATACAGTGTAGGATGTTTAGCAGCACCCTTGGGCACTAAACATGTTGTGGCAACCAAAAATATCTTCAGGTATTGTCAAAGTTCCCTGAGGAAGGTACAGAATTGCCCCTAATAGAGAATCTCTGTTCTAAACAGTGCCCTGGTGGCACAGTGGTTAAAAGCTTGGCTGTTAACCAAAAAGTTGGCAGTTTGACTCTACCAGCCGCTCATTGGAAACACTATGGGGCAGTTCTACTCTGTCCTGTAGGGTCGCTATTAGTCGGAATCGACTTGACTGATAACAGGTTTGTTTTTTTGTTCTCAACCTTTAATCTAAAGACATGCTGAGCCCCAAAACAGAAATTAGATCATAAAATACTAACAGTGATAATTTTTTTGCAGTAATGAGGATACAGATGATTTAAAATTTTTTTGCTTTTCTATACTTTTGAGAATTTCTAGGAAGAACATACGTTACATAACCAGAAAAAAACAAAAACAGAAACAAAACTATGATGTCTTTAAAAGTAAAGATTAACTTTTTGTGCACTCTGGTAAGTGAAGGTGCGTTCTGAGAAAACAGGGATTCATGATGTTCTAATGAGATGAAATAGAGAAAAAAAAACAAATTACACAAGGGACCATATCAGATCGGGGAAAGTAGAGCATTCCCAAGAAATAAGGAAGGAGGAAGAGGACAAATAATCAGTAAGAAAACGAAGATTCCAAGAATGAAAAACTCCTTTCACTTGCTCAGGCAAGGGCGGAGCTCAGAAGCCTTGAGTGGTGACATTCCACAGTGCTTCTTATGCAAATGTGTGTGCAGAAAGAATGAACAATGGCCAATATGAATGATTGTATAAGTTGAGGAGCCCTGGTAGGGCAGTGATTAAGATCTTGGCTGCTAACCAAAAGGCTGATGGTTCTAACCCACCAGCAACTCTGCAGGAGAAAGATGTGGCAGTCTTCTTCCTTAAAGATTTTAGCCTTGGAAACTCTATGGGGCAGTTCTACTCTGTCCTATCGTCTCCCTGTGAGTTGGTTTTGACTCAATGGCAATGGCTTTTTTTCTTCTCTCTCTTTTTTTTTGATATCTAAAGAATGACTTTTAATCATACCATCATTAGTTTGTGTTTTTTCTTTCAACCATTTATTTGTTCAACAGACATTTTTCAATGCCCACTCTGTACCAAGGCTCTCTGCTAGTATCTTGAGACAGACAGTAAAGTCCTATATCATTATACTATCATAATGGCATCTACTAAGATCCTCCACTTGGGTCAGAGCTGTCCTCAAAGTATGCTAACCTCTCAAATTATCTTGGTTGTCTTCTGTCCCGATCACAGGGGAGGACAGCATGAGCCAGCCTTGAAAGGTGAAAAGTACACATACAGGATGGTGAAAGGGAGAGATACTGTGCAAGAAGAGAAGCTAGTGTGAACATCAGAATGTCAATGTCTTGCTGGAGGAATTTTAAGTGAGGCCAACAACATTCAGTCTCTTTCCCTTAGAAAGGTTTTGAAATGATGAGGTGTGAATTCCTGTGAGCAATGGCCACAGAACTAGACTAGAGTAGATGGATAAAACTGCTACTCTTCCTATCTAAACCATGCAATTTACTGAGCAGGAGACTAGAGTTCAAAGAAGTTTGGGGATAGACTCCAAGTCATCAGAACTGGCACTGACTGGGGATCTTCTAGGGCACTAAGATGGCATATGCATGGGTTCTGGAGTCAGATAGGCTGGAGATTGAGGCTAGGTTCCATCACTATCTCTCTGGATGGCTTTCGGAAGAAGTTTCTTAATGCCCCTGAGCCTATATACTCATTCATGAAAAGGTTGTGATAACAGTTCTTCTCCACCAGTGGTGCGCTGATGAATGTTTAACAACCAACTCTTTGTAGACAAAAAAAAAAAAAAAAAAAGTCTTTGATTTGTTGAATTTGCTGGTTTCAGCATGCAACCACCATGGTTAATTTCAAGCTACCAATATGACACCACCGAAGCTGGGAAAAGAGATGCAAATAGTTGGCTCTCACAAGCTAGTAGGAACTGATTTCAGCACACTCCTGCCTACACAGAGGGTGCTCTGAGAATTAAATAAAACGAGAACGATAAAGTGCTTCGCATAAGCACTTTGGTATGCTAAGTGTGTGGCAAATAGCAGGTGCTTAATAATGCTTGCAGGTATCTCCTGATGCTCCTGACTTCTAGTAGAGTGCCCTTTTCACAATCTCAGGCTGCTTTGCTATGATGCTGCACACAGGCTTATGAATCGTGTCTGCAGTGGGACTGGGGCTGGATTGATTAATGCAGTTGTATGGTGTTGCGTGTCCCTAGATGCTGCCAGTGCCCACTTAATGCATTCTTGTTGTTTTGGAATCACAGTTAAAATCATCCGTCAAAGTCAAATTGCCTGTTTTCTCTCTACTTGGATAGCATGACTCCATCCTTTAACTCTTACACTACAAGGTCAGCTTCTGGGCCCAATCCCTTGTTGGAGGGTTTCAACAGTTTTTGGCAAGAAGCATCTGTTCTGCTTTGAAATAGCTCTCCAGATTTCCACAGCCACTGGCCCATCGCTTCGCAGAGGAACCTGTGCACTCAGGCTTATGTGGTTCCGGCAGGGCTGTACTTACCGTCACATGGCGACTTCTCTTCCAGCTAAGGGACTATCTTATCTAATAAAAACAAAGACAAACACATTGCCAATGAGTCGATTCCAATTCATAGTGACCCTACAGGACAGATGAGAACTGCCACATACTGTTTCCAAGGAGCAGCTGAAGGATTTGGCAGTCTTTTTGTTAGCCACTGAATTCTTTTTTTTTAATTTTTATTGTTCTTTAAGTGAAAGTTTACAAATCAAGTCAGTCTGTCATACAAAACCTTATATACACCTTGCTATGTACTCCTAATTGCTCTCCCCCTAATGAGACAGTACACTCCTTCCCTCCACTCTCCCTTTTCGTGTCCATTTGGCCAGCTTCTGACACCCTCTGCCCTCTCATCTCCCCTCCAGATGGGAGTTGCCAATATAGTCTCATGTGTGTACTTGATCCAAGAAGCTTATTCTTCACCAGTATCATTTTCTATCCCACTGTCCAGTTCAATCCCTGACTGAAGAGTTGGCTTTGGGAATGGTTCCCGTCTTGGGCTAACAGAAGGTCTAGGGACCATGAGCACCGGGCTCCTTCTAGTCTCAGTCATACCATTAAATCTGGTTTTTTTATGAGAATTTGGGGTCTGCATCCCACTGCTCTCCTGCTCCGTCAGGAGTTCTCTGTCAGGGCAGTCATCAGTTGTAGCCGGGCACCATCTAGTTCCTCTGGTCTCAGACTGATGTAGTCTCTGGTTTACGTGGCCCTTTCTGTTTCTTGGTCTTACAATGACCTTGTGCCTTTGGTGTTCTTCATTTTCCTTTGCTCCAGGTGGGTTGAGACCTATTGATGCATCTTAGATGGCTGTTTGCTAGCATTTAAGACCCCAGACACCACTCTCCAAAGTGGGATGCAGAATGTTTTCTTAATAGATTTTATTATGCCAATTGATTTAGATGTCCCCTGAAACCATGGTCCCCAAACCCCACCCCTGCTACACTAGCCTTCAAAGCATTCAGTTTATTCAGGAAACTGCTTTTGGTTTAGTCCAGTTGTACTGACATCTCCGGTATTACGTGCTGTCTTTCCCTTCACCTAAAATAGTTTTTATCTACTATCTAATTAGCTAGTGCTTCTCTCCCTCTTCCCCTCCCTCCCGCCTCTTGTAACCATCAAAGAATATTTTCTTCTCTGTTTAGACTATTTCTTGGGTTCTTATTATAGTGGCCTTATACAATATTTGTCCTTTTGCAACTGACTAATTTCACTTAGCATAATGCCTTCCAGATTCCTCCATGTTATGATATATTTCATAGATTCATCATTGTTCTTTATCGATGCATAGTATCCCATTGTGTGAATATACTGTAATTTATTTATCCATTCATCTGTTGATGGGCACCTTGGTTGCTTCAATCTTTTTGCTATTGTAAACAGTGCTGCAGTGAACATGGTTGTGCATGTATCTGTTCGTGTAAAGACTCTTATTTCTCTAGGATATATACCAAGGAGTGGGATTGCTAGATCATATGGTAGTTCTATTACTAGCTTTTTAAGGAAGCACCAAATTGATTTCCAAAGTGGTTGTACCATTTTACATTCCCACCAGCAGTGTGTAAGTGCTCTGGTCTCTCTACAACCTCTCCAGCATTTATAATTCTATATTTTTTGGATTAATGCCAGCCTTGTTGGAGGGAGATGGAATCTCATTGTAGTTTTGATTTGCATTTCTCTAATGGATAATGATCCTGAGAATGCCCTCTTTAGTGAAGTGCCTGTTCATATCTTTTGCCCATTTTTTAATTGGGTTGTCTTTTTTAAGTTGAGTTTTTGCAGTATCAAGTAGATTTTAGAGATCAGGCACTGATCGGAAATGTCATAGGTAAAAACTTTTTCCCGGTCTGTAGGTAATCTTTTTACTCTCTTGGTGAAGTCTTTGGATGAGCATAGGTGTTTGATTTTTAGGAGGTCTGAGTTATCTAGCTTCTCTTCTGCATTGTTAGTAATGTTTTATATACTGTTTATGCCATGTATGAGGGCTCCTAGTATTGTCCCTATTTTTTCTTCCCTGATCTTTATCATTTTAGGTTTTGTATTCAGGTCTTTGATCCATTTTGAGTTTGTTTTTGTGCATGGTGTGAGGTATGGGTCTCGTTTCATTTTTTTTTGCAGATGAATATCCAGTTATGTCAGCACCATTTGTTAAAAAGACGGTCTTTTCCCCATTTAATGGACTTTGGGCCTTTGTCAAATATCAGCTGCTCATATGTGGATGGATTTATGTCTGGATTCTCAATTCTGTTCCACTGGTCTATGTATCTGTTGTTGTACCAGTACCAGGCTGTTTAGACTACTGTGGCAGTATAGTAGGTTCTGAAATCAGGTAGAGTGAGGCCTCCCACTTTGTTCTTCTTTTTCAGTAGCGCTTTACTTATTCAGGGCCTCTTTCCCCTCCATATGAAGTTGCTGATTTGTTTTTCCATCTCATTAAAAAACGTCGTTGGAATTTGGATTGGAATTGCGTTAAATCTATATATCGCTTTTGTAGAATAGACATTTTTATAATGTTAAGTCTTCCTATCCATGAACAAGATTTGTTTTTCCACTTATGTAGGTCTCTTTTGGTTTCTTGCAGTAGTTTTTGTAGTTTTCTTTGTATAAGTGTTTTGCATCTCTGGTAAGATTTATTGTTAAGCATTTTATCTTCTTAGGCCTGCTGTAAATGGTATTGATTGGTTGATTTCCTCTTCGATGTTCTTTTTGTTGGTGTAGAGGAATCCAAAAAGCTGATTTTCGTGTGTTTATCCTGTATCCTGATGCTCTGTTGAACTGTTCTATTAGTTTCAGTAGCTTTCTTTAGGATTCCTTAGGGTTTTCTGTGTGTAAGATCATGTCATCTGCAAATAGAGATACCTTTACTTCTTCCTTGCCAATCTGGATGCACTATATTTCTTTATCTAGCCTAATTGCTCTGGCTAGGACCTCCAGCACAATTTTGAACAAGAGTGGTGATAAAGGGCATCCTTGTCTGGTTCCTGATCTCAAGGGGAATGCTTTCAAACTCTCTCCATTTATGATGATGTTGGCTATTGGCTTTGTACAAACACCCTGTATTATTCTGAGGATTTTTCCTCCTATTTCTATTTTGCTGAGAGTTTTATCATGAGTGGGCGTTGAACTTTGTCAGATGCCTTTTCTGCACCAATCAATAAAATCGTGTGTTTCTTGTCTTTTATTTATATGATGGGTTACATTAATTGTTTTTCTAATGTTGAACCATCCCTGCATACCTGGTATGAATCCCACTTGATCATGGTGAATCATTTTTTTGATATGTTGTTGAATTTTATTGGCTAGAATTTTGTTGAGGATTTTTGAATCTAAGTTCATGAGGGATAAAAAAAAAAAAAAAAAAAAAAACTAGTGCTTTTTTTTGTTGTGTCTTTCCCTAGTTTTGGTATCAGGGATATGCTGGCTTCATAGAATGAGTTTGGGAGTATTCCGTCCTTTTCTATGCTCTGAAATACCTTTAGTAGTAGTGGTGTTAACTCTTCTCTGAAAGTTTGATAGAAGTCTGCAGTAAAGCCTTTGGGATCAAGGTCTTTTTTTTTTGGCGGGGGGGAGTTTTTTGATTACCTTTTCAATCTCTTCTTTTGTTATGAGTCTCTTTAGTTGTTCTACCTCTGTTTGTGTGAGTTTAGGTAGGTAGTGTGTTTTTAGGAATTCATCCATTTCTTCTAGGTTTTCAAATTTGTTGAAGTACAATTTTTGTAGTAATCTGATATGATTCTTTTAATTTCAGTTGGGTCTGTTGTAATATCACCCATCTCATTTCTTTTTTGGGTTATTTGCTTCCTGTCCTGGTTTTCTTTTATCAGTTTGGCCAATAGTTTGTTAATTTTATTTTTTCGAAGAACCAGCTTTTGGCCTTGGTAATTCTTTCAGTTCTTTTCCTGTTTTCCATTTCATTTAATTGTGGTCTGATTTTTATTATTTGCTTTCTTCTAATGCCTGAGGGTTTCTTTTGTTGCTCTCTGTTTGTTCAAGTTGAAGGGATAATTCTTTGATTTTGCCCTTTTCTTCTTTTTGTATGTGTTCATTTATTGACATAAATTGACCTTTGAGTCCTGTTTTCACTGTGTCCCAAAGGTTATGCTAGGAAGTGTTTTCTTTCCCATTGGATTCTATGAATTTCTTTATTCCATTCTTAATGTTTCCTATAACCCAGTCTTTTTTGAGCAGGTGTTGTTCAGTTTCTAAGTGTTTGATTTCTTTTCCCTTCTTTTTCTGTTATTCATTTCTACTTTTATGGCCTTATGGTCAGAAAAGATGCTTTGTAACATTTCAGTGGTTTGGATTCTGCTAAGGCTTGCTTTATGACCTAATATGTGGTCTATTCTAGAGAATGTTCCATGTGCACTAGAAAAGAAACTATACTTGACTGCTGATGGGTGGAGTGTTCTATATATGTCTATAAGGTCAAGTTGGTTGATTGTGGTATTTAGATCTTCCGTGTCTTTATTGAGCTTCTTTCTGGATGTCCTGTCCTTCACCGAAAGTGGAGTGTTGAAGTCTCCTACTATTTTTGTGAAGCTGTCTATCTCATTTTTCAGTGCTGTTAGAGTTTGTTTTATGTATCTTATGGCCCTGTCATTGGGTGCATAAATATTTAATATGGTTCTATCCTCCTGGTAAATTGTCTCTTTAATCATTATATAGTGTCCTTCCTTATCCTTTGTGGTGGGTTTAACTTCAAAGTCTATTTTGTCAGAAATTACTATTTCCACTTCTGCTCTTTTCTGATTGTTGTTTGCTTGATTTTTTTTCTATCCTCGAGTTTTAGTTTGTGTCTCTAAGTCTAAGGTGTGTTTCTTGTAGGTAGCATATAGATAGATCATGTTTTTTAATCCATCCTGCCACTCTCTGTCTCTTTTTTGGTGCATTCAGTTCATTTACATTCAGTGTAATTATGGATAGATATGAATTTAGTGCTGTCATTTTGGTGTCTTTTTTGTGTGTTGTTGACAGTTTCTTTTTCCCACTTAATTTTTTGTGCTGAGTAGTTTATCTTTATATATTGTCTTTTCCTCTTGTTCCTTGTTGTTGATTTTGTTTCTGATGATTCTCTATTTTTCTTGTATTTTATTTTGGTGAACAGGATAGTTTGCCTCCTTTGTGGTTACCTTAGTATTTACCCCTATTTTCCTAAATTTAAACCTGACTTTTATTTCTTTGTATTGCCTTGTCTTCCTCTCCATATGAAAGATTTATGACTACATTTCTTAGTCCGTCTTTATTGTTTTAATGTTGTCTTCTTTTACATGATGACATCGCTGTTTCCCTGTTTGGAGCATTTTTTTAATCTTGATTTATTTTTGTGATTTCGCTGTCTGTGTTGACATCTGATTGTTCTGTTCAGTGTTCTAGTCTTGGGTTGATACCTGATATTGTTGGTTTTCTAACCAAAGAACTCCCTTTAGTATTTTTTTGTAGTTTTTGTTTGGTTTTTACGAATTTGCTAAACTTCTGTTCATACGGAATTGTCCTAATTTCACCTTCATATTTGAGAGACAGTTTTGCTGGATATATGATTCTTGGCTGACAACTTTTTTCTTCAATTTTTTATATAAGTCATCCCATTGGTGTCTGCCGACTAGCCCGAGCTTATTCTTTTTGACTCTCCTTTGTAGGTGACTTTTTGTTTAACCCTAGATGCTCTTAAAATTCTCTCTTTATCTTTGGTTTTGGCAAGTTTAATTATAATATATCTTGGAGACTTTCTTTTAAGATCTACCTTATGTGGAGTTTGATGAGCATTTTGGATAGATATCTTCTCATCTTCCACAATATCAGGGACATTTTCTGCCAACAAATCTTCAACAATTCTCTCTGTATTTTCCCTTATCCTTCCCTGTTCTGTAACTCCAGTCACTTGCAGGTTATTTCTCTTGATAGAGTCCCACATGATTCTTGAGGTTTCTTCAGTTTTTTAAATTCTTTTATCTGATTTTTCTTCAAATATATTGGTGCCAAGTGCTTTAGCTTCAAGTTCACAAATTCTGCCTTCCACTTGCTCAACTCTGTTCCTCTGACTTTCTACTCAGTTGTCTAATTCTGTAATTTTATTTTTAATCTTCTGAATTTCTGACTGCTGTCTCTCTATGGATTCTTTTAGCTTATTAAATTTTTCATTATGTTCTTGAAGAACCTTTTTATTTTCTTCAACTGCTTTTTATGTGTGTTCCTTGGCTAGTTCTGTGTATTGCCTGATCTCCTTCCTAATTTCGTTCCTTGTGTCTGGAAGAGTTCTGTATATTAATATTTTGAATTCTCCATCCAGTAATTCCAGGAAGGCACCTTCATCTAGAAGATCATTGATTCTTCATTTTGAGAGCTTGTTGAGGTGATAATGGTCTGCTTCTTTATGTGACTTGATAGGACTGTTGTCTCTGAGCCATCTATAAGTTATTATATTAGTTTATTTTATGTTTGCTTACTGTATCCTAGCTTCTTGCTTTGTTTTGTTTTGATATGCCCACATGGGTTGCTTGAGTCAGCTAGCTTGATTATTTTAGCCTTTGGCGCTCTGATGTCCTGTCCCCAGATGGCTAGAGCTGTTACCAAATATATCAGTATAGGAGTCCATTCACTTTTCTTCTATGAATTTGGCTCAGGTGTCCAGGTAGTTGATCATCAAGTGTGTGATACAGGCTCTGTGCTACAGTCTTAGAGGGGCAGAGGTGATTGGTGAAGGTACAGGTGTCTGGTTGTAGCAGGGGGTCACACTCCGAACAAGGCTGGGGGCTGAGAATTGTCCCCCAAGTGTCTCTGAGGAAAGCGCGTCCCTCTTCCCTAGAGCGTAGAGGTGGATGTGTTCTGCAGAAGGACCATGGTCCCTCAATGTTTTTGGTTGTAAGGAATGGGAGGTACCACTTATCCTTGGACCCCTGTTATGATGGGTGGCTGGGTGACCTGAGTGGAGCCACCAGTCCTTAGGCCCCTGGTGTAGGGAGGTGAGGACACTGTTTAATAAGCAAAACCCAGTGCCATCGAGTAAAGTGGTGTTAAACATCAAACAGCCACTTCCCCACCACACAGCTGAAACAGTTGTAGTCTGCCAACAAGGGCCTATTCCCCATGCACTGGGGAAAGGTATTCAAAATTTCTGGACTGTTTATGCCTGGATAGGAGCCACTTCTGTTCTGAGCTCCCCAGATTAGTGGAGCTGGCAAATTTTCTTTTCCCCCGATTGCGAATTTATTCCTTCTCCAAGGCTGGGAGGATGGCTCCAGGTGTTCAACAGGGCCTATCTCAGGCCCAGGGAAATCAACAGCCACCGAAACTGGCTTGGGGGCAGGGGGGAGGGTGCAGTAAAATATATGCAAGTACTTAGCTTTTGTTGACAGTGCCATTTTTCTCTGGTTCCAGAGGTGTGAGTAGGCTGTGCTAGCCGCTGAATTCTTAACCACTACACTTCAAGGGCCTTGTCTTATCTAATAGTACTTCAAATTATAATAAAGAACCTTTTCCAAATATCCATTCTAGTTGAGACAGTCTGTGATTCTCTGGTTCTTTGTTCTGTAAGTCATGTTATATTCACAAAAATCAAAAAGCATTTAAATCTTAGGGAAAAGCAAATAGAATTTAGCTGTTTTTTTTTCTGTTCTTTTGATTTTTTCCATCTGTCCATTTTGAATACTATGCTTTTCACATAAAGTGCTCAAAGTCCCAATGCTGATTTTCTACTTATATTTTTCCTGGATTTTCTCTCTTGTTGTTGCCAAGCTCCAGCTTGGTATGTGATCAAAAAAATGGTTATAAATTAATAAAATAAGGTGATTTCTGTTGACTGTTGCTCCCAATGTGTATTTACTTCTAAATTATGCAGTTGAGACTATTGGAATATTAATACATGTACCTCTGGTGGTGTAATGGTTAAGTGCTATGGCTGCTAACCAAAAGGTCAGCAGTTCAAATCTACCAGGAACTCCTTGGAAACCCTATGGGGCAGTTCTACTCTGTCCTATAGGGTTGCTATGAGTCATAATTGACTTGACGGCAACTGGTTTGGGATTTTTTTTTTCCAAAAGGTCTCAAGGAATGAGACGAATAGACAATCACAGACACTGAGTCAGGGATCTAGAGGACGGCAGAAGGGTGTACATAAGTGGAGGGGACAGATTTTTGGGAGCAGGTAGTCCTAAAAAAGTGCAATGCAGTGTGTGTGTGTGCATGTTTGTGTTCATGTGTGTGTGACAAAATGAGCTTTTCTAACTCCAATGGGAGTAACAACACAACACACGTAATGATTTTCTAAAAATCATCTCCCAAACATTTTAATTTAAAATTGTCAGATTTTTAGCTCCCTTAAAATACAGGGTTTAATGACCTATGATTTACACCTATATAGAGAGAAAAACACTTTTTGCTGAAACTATTTCCTAGACTCTGAGTCTAGTAAGAGTGAATGTCATATTTTCCTAGATAAAACAGAGTTTCCCGAGCAAATCACTGTGGGTCAAGGGAATAGTCAGTCTTAGAAGTTTAAGAGAGTTAGCTCACAAGGGGTATTTCATATTCATGAAGTCTTTTGTGAAGTCCTTGATTCTTCTCAAGGTCTTTGGGTGGTGAAATCAGTAAATGTGCTCAGCTGCTAAATGAAAGGCTGGAAGTTTGAGTCTATCCAGAGACGTAGAGGAAGTTCTGCCAATTTACCCAGAAGAAAGTCTTGGCAATTTACATCTTAAAAATCAGCCATTGAAACCCTTATGGAAGACAGTTCTACTCTGGCATTGATGATCTGTTTCTGTAAAGATTACAGACAAGAAAACACTATGGGACAGTTCTACCCTGTCACATGGGGTCTCTATAAGTCAGAGTCAACTCCACAGCACACAATAGCTCGATAGCAACCAACAACAGGTTTTTCTCTGTAAATGGAACTTTATACTTTTAAATATCTGTTAGTTTCACTACATTCTTCAGGCCCCTTATGTTGCTGGATTCACAGATTTTCAGGGACTACATGAATATTAGTCTACATTTTCCTTCCAGCGTCTCTCACTTAGAAAAAAGGAGGCATTTACTCTGCACATGTAGTGCAGGTTCTGCTGAATCTGTTTTAGTGGAGGCTGTTTCTGGTTGTAGATTTCTCACATGGACACCTTTACTTGCTGAACCAATCTATCAACCAACTGTGTTGATTGAGCACCTCTGTTTACAAGGCAGCAGGCTGCGTTTGGCTCCAAGAAAAATACTGCATTATAATCTGTCAAAGGCCTTTCTGGCAAAGGAAAGCTCTGAGCACACACTCTTATTTTATTCTCTGAGAGAGATTAATGTAAAATAGACCCCACTCCATTTTTGCATCTATTTACACAAGCTCAAATATATTTCATGACTTGCTCAAGGTCATGCAAAGAGTGAGAGTAAAAAACTGACATGAGGTAAGTTAAATGGTCACAGAGGACTTCCAAATCATCAGCAAATGTAATACCTAGGATTTCCTTTCTATGTATTGTTGAGAACTGGTTTCAGCAAAAACAATTTGTGAGGGAGGTAATCTGATTATTGACACTATCAATCTTCAGAGTGCAGGGTCAGCATTGACGTTCCACTTGGCCATTCTCAACAGCTGGGCGAGGTAAGGAGAATCATAGGCAAATTTTAACTGCTCTCCTTGTTCAATTTGTGCTTATCTGCATGAGTTCTTCAAATACAACAAGCTGCTGTCTCAGAACCTCTCAAGCATGCAATAATTTGCACGTCTCAGGGTTGAAATCTTCTGATTAGGACTTGACAAGAACAACTCTTTGACCTTCAGCCCATTGGGTTGGGGGGATATGTGTTTGCATTAATTTTTAAATGCTGAAAGTAGAGGTTGAATTGACAGCAACCACTGACCTTGACAGAGTGCTGGGATCTTGTTATCAGGAAAAATTTAAGTATTTACAATCAGTCATGGAGTAGATGACTTCAGGACTGTATCCTAAAGAGGAAAAAAAAAAATTTTTTTTTAGGTCTTAACTAATTAAAACACAAAACAAAACAAAAAATAACCTGAAACTATAATACATAAATGCCAATTTAATCTTTTATTTTGAATAACAATTGCCAGTTGCCAGGGGTGGATGGAAGACACGTGTTTGGTGGGATGAGAAGAGGCAGGATTAGTAGCCATCTCATTAGAGGTCAGGCTTTTCTGCTTCCCTTGCCTGTCTTGTAATCTTTGAATAGATGCTGACACTGTGAATTTTACTTTGTTGAGTGCTGGATATTTTTGTATTACTATAAATATTCTTGACCTTTGTTCCGGGACACAGTGAAGTTACTTGAAAATAGTTTGATTCTTTTGAGCTTTGCTTTGAGATTTGTTAGGTGGGATCAGAGCAGCATTTAGTCCAGGGCTAATCATTTCTTGGGAGGCACAAATGGTTAAGAAGTCAGCTACTAAATGAAAGGTTGACAGTTCAAATGCTCCCAGAGGTTTTTCAGAAGAAAGTCCTGGAGATCTACTTCCAAAAGGTCATAGCCACTGAAAACCCTATGAAGTTCAGTTCTACTCTGAACACATGGGTCACTGTGAGTTGCAACTGACTTGAAAGCAACTTAAAAAAAAATCATTCGCTATTACTGAGGTAAAGAGACCTGGGGATACAATGGTTAAGCGCTTGGCTGCTAACTGTAAGGTTGGTAGTTTGAACCTACCAGCAGCTCCACAGAAGAAAGACCTGGAGATCTGCTTCCGTAAAGATTACAGCCAAGAAAACACTATGGGGCAGTTCTAGTCTGTCACGCGGGGTTATTATAAGTCAGAATCAACTCCGCGGCATACAACAACAACTGCTATTATTGAGGCAAAACCATTCTGCGTACTCTACCCAATGCCTCATGAATTATAAGGCTTTTCATTCTGTCTCATGAGAACAAAAATTATTCCTGGCCCTGTGTGACCACTGGATACTGCTCTTTCTATTTCTTTGAATGGTTCTTTCTCCTGGAGTAGGGTAATTTCCTCATTTGCATGTACTTAAGTGATGAATACTTTGCAGATCATTAGAATTATATCTCTGTGCACCTTTCTCCTCTTCAATCCTCTCTTCTGAGAACCGTACTTGCTTTGGATTCCCCAGACTGTCAGTTCTCTGTCCTTAACTCAGGGAGTCTGTGGGCTTCTGCCTGGCTTCCTTCTCCCTGTGCTGTGATCTGGAAACTACCTCAAGCTTCTTTAGCTGGAGTAACTGTAGGGTTCATCTCGTTTGTTCTCCATACCTCGGGGATCACTGTTCTTCATTGTCTGATATGCGGTATCTTGAAAATACATTGTTTCATGTACCATATTTTTATGCAAATGATGTGTATAAAATTTTCTTACGCCGACTATGCTAATTATTTTTTACAGGTTGCTGTAAAATACCTTGTAGGAGAAGGGTGGTGTGGTTGGCAAAATAAAGGTATAATATGCATTATTTGTGTAAAAATTACGGTATTTTGTCTTAATTTTTTTGGTTGTTTCAGGCGGTAAGAAGGTAAATCCTATCTCTATTACCACACCTTGGCAAGAAGTGGAAGTTCATGCTATTATATGAGAGGTAGAAACTTAAACCAATAAATAATAAAGTTATCATAAAAAGCCAAACCAAAAGAGATTAGGTCCAGAGAAATATCATTTCACCACAGCTGGCTCCTGGTGGCAGCTTTATCAGAGCTACAAGTAGGTTGGTACCTAGATGCTTGAGCGTTAATTAAGAATAAAGTCTCTATATTTCTTTTCATTATTATGCAACATCTTTTTGTCACTGGTGATCTTTGCTATGAAGCCTACTTTATCTGATATTAATGTAACCACACTTCTGCTTGTTTTGAGGGGAGGGCATTAATGTCTGCACGGCATATCTTTTTCTATCCTTTTACTTTCAACCTACAATATCATTGTTTGAAGTGATCTTCTTGTAGACACCACAGAGTTGGGTCATGCTTTTTCCATTCATTCTTCCAATCTCTGTCTTTTAATTGATGTGTGCAGACCATTTATACTTAAAGCAATTATTGACATGTTAGTGCTACCATTGTATTATTTGATTTTGGTTTGTTCCCTCTATTTTTAATTTTTGTTCCCTTTTTCTTGCCTTCTTTTGGATTTCTTGGACATTTAAAAAATTCTACTTTGATTTGCTTATGGTGTTTCTGAGTAGATTTCTTTCTTTATGTATAGTTTTCTTAGTGGTTCCTTTAGCTGTTATACACACATAACTTATCTCTGGCAACTGGAGACAACATTTTACCACTTCAAGTGAATTATATAAATCATACTTTCATTTAGGTACTTTTATCCACCCAACTTTTTAAGTGAAATTTTCCTCTGTGTACATTGATCACCACATCAGATGTTATAAAATTTCCTACATTTATTAAAGCTGTTAAAAAAAACTCACAAGGAGAAAGATAGTCTATTTTATTTACCCATTATTTTTTACCCATTCCATTTTTTTTTTTCCTCCCTTTTTAAATTTCTAAGCCACTTTTTATTCTAATTTTCTTTCTGTTTGGAGAATTTCCTTTAGCCATTGCTTTAGGGTAAGTTTGCTGACAACATTTTCCCTTCATTTTTCTTCATCTGAGAAGGTCTTTATTTCTCCTTTATTGCTAAATGATATTTTTGCTGGGCATAGAATTCGAGGTTGCCAGTTGTTTTCTTTCAGCCTTTGAAAAATGTTGTGCTGTTTCTTTCTGGTCTCCATAGCTTCAGATAAGAAATTCACTGTTATCTGAATCTGTATCCCCTACATGTAATGTTCTGTTTCTCTCTAGCTGCTTTTCTTTGTTTATAGTCTTCAGAAGTTTGCTTCTGATGTGCCCGGGCATGGATTTCTTTGTGTTATTTTGTTTTTGGTTTGCTGAACTTCTTCAATCTGTAGTTTTAAGTCTTTCAGGAAATTTGGGAAAATTTCAGGCATTATTTCCTTGAATTATTTTTTAGCCCCATGCTCTTTTTTTCTCTCCTTCTGGGACTCCTGACAAATGATGTTGTCTTTTGTTATTTTCCCACAGATCTCTAGAGTTCTATTAAAAAAAAAAATTTTTTTTCGGTTTATCTTCTCTCTGTTGTTCAGACTAGGTAAATTTTGTTGATTTGCTCACAACTCAATGCTTCTATCTTCTGCCATTTTCATTCTACTATTAAGTCCATGTAGTTTTTTTTTTCCCCCAATTTTAGCTATTGTATTTTTCAGTTTATAATTTCTATTTGGTTCTCTTTTACGACTTATATATATATATATTTTTAACTTTTATTGAGCTTCAAGTGAACTTTTACAAATCAAGTCAGACTGTCACATATAAGTTTATATACACCTTACTCCATACTCCCACTTTGTCTCCCCCTAATGAGTCAGGCCTTCCAGTCTCTACTTTCGTGACAATTTTGCCAGCTTCCAACTCTCTCTATCCTCCCATCCCCCCTCCATACGGGAGATGCCAACACAGTCTCAAGTGTCCACCTGATACAAATAGCTCACTCTCATCAGCATCTCTCTCCTATCCACTGTCCAGTCCCTTCCATGTCTGATGAGTTGTCTTCGGGAATGGTTCCTGTCCTGGGCCAACAGAAGGTTTGGGGACCATGACTGCCGGGATTCCTCTAGTCTCAGTCAGAACATTAAGTATGGTCTTTTTATGAGAATTTGGGGTCTGCATCCCACTGATCTCCTGCTCCCTCAGGGGTTCTCTGCTGTGCTCCCTGTCAGGGCAGTCATCGGTTGTGGCTGGGCACCAACTAGTTCTCCTGGTCTCAGAATGATGTAAGTCTCTGGTTCATGTGGCCTGTTCTGTCTCTTGGGCTCATAGTTATCATGTGACCTTGGTGTTCTTCATTCTCCTTTGATCCAGGTGGGTTGAGACCAATTGATGCATCTTAGATGGCCGCTTGTTAGCATTTAAGACCCCAGACGCCACAGTTCAAAGTGGGATGCAGAATGTTTTCATAATAGAATTATTTTCCCAATTGACTTAGAAGTCCCCTTAAAACATGGTCCCCAAACCCCCGCCCTTGCTCCGCTGACCTTTGAAGCATTCAGTTTATCCCTGAAACTTCTTTGCTTTTGGTCCAGTCCAGTTGAGCTGACCTTCCATGTATTGACTATTGTCCTTCCCTTCACCTAAAGCAGTTCTTATCGACTAACTAATCAGTAAAAAACCCTCTCCCACCCTCCCTCCCTCCCCACCTCGTAACCACAAAAGTATGTGTTCTTCTCAGTTTATACTATTTCTCAGGATCTTATAATAGTGGTCTTATACAATATTTGTCCTTTTGCCTCTGACTAATTTCACTCAGCATAATGCCTTCCAGGTTCCTCCACGTTATGAAATGTTTCACAGATTCCTCACTGTTCTTTATCGATGTGTAGTATTCCATTGTGTGAATATACCACAATTTATTTATCCATTCATCCGTTGATGGACACCTTGGTTGCTTCCAAACAGAGCTGCAATAAACATGGGTATGCATATATCTGTTTGTGTGAAGGCTCTTATTTCTCTAGGGTATATTCCGAGGAGTGGGATTTCTGGGTTGTATGGTAGTTCTATTTCTAACTGTTTAAGATAACGCCAGATAGATTCCAAAGTGGTTGTACCATTTTACATTCCCACCAGCAGTGTGTAAGAGTTCCAATCTCTCCGCAGCCTCTCCAACATTTATTATTTTGTGTTTTTTGGATTAATGCCAGCCTTGTTGGAGTGAGATGGAATCTCATCGTAGTTTTGATTTGCATTTCTCTAATGGCTAATGATCGAGAGCATTTTCTCATGTATCTGTTAGCCACCTGAATATCTTCTTTAGTGAAGTGCGTGTTCATATCCTTTGCCCACTTCTTGATTGGGTTGTTTGTCTTTTTGTGGTTGAGTTTTGACAGAATCATATAGATTTTAGAGATCAGGCGCTGGTCGGAGATGTCATAGCTGAAAATTCTTTCCCAGTCTGTAGGTGGTCTTTTTACTCTTTTGGTGAAGTCTTTAGATGAGCATAGGTGTTTGATTTTTAGGAGCTCCCAGTTATCGGGTTTCTCTTCATCATTTTTGGTAATGCTTTGTATTCTGTTTATGCCTTGTATGAGGGCTTCTAAAGTTGTCCCTATTTTTTCTTCCATGATCTTTATCGTTTTAGTCTTTATGTTTAGGTCTTTGATCCACTGGAGTTAGTTTTTGTGCATGGTGTGAGGTATGGGTCCTGTTTCATTTTTTTGCAAATGGATATCCAGTTATGCCAGCAGCATTTGTTAAAAAGACTATCTTTTCCCCATTTAACTGACACTGGTCCTTTGTCAAATATCAGCTGCTCATATGGGAATGGATTTATATCTGGGTTCTCAATTCTGTTCCATTGGTCTATGTGCCTGTTGTTGTACCAGTACCAGGCTGTTTTGACTACTGTGGCTGTATAATAGGTTCTGAAATCAGGTAGAGTGAGGCCTCCCACTTTCTTCTTCTTTTTCAGTAATGCTTTACTTATCCGAGGCTTCTTTCCCTTCCATATGAAGTTGGTGATTTGTTTCTCCGTCTCATTAAAAAATGACATTGGAATTTGGATGGGAAGTGCATTGTATGTATAGATGGCTTTTGGTAGAATAGACATTTTTACTATGTTAAGTCTTCCTGTCCATGAGCAAGGTATGTTTTTCCACTTAAGTAGGTCCTTTTTAGTTTCTTGTAGTAGTACTTTGTAGTTTTCTTTGTATAGGTCTTTTACATCTTTGTTAAGATTTATTCCTAAGTATTTTATCTTCTTGGGGGCTACTGAGAATGGTATTGATTTGGTAATTTCCTCTTCAATGTTCTTTTTGTTGATGTAGAGGAATCCAAGTGATTTTTGTATGTTTATCTTATAACCTGAGACTCTGCCAAACTCTTCTATCAGTTTCAGTAGTTTTCTGGAGGCTTCCTTAGGGTTTTCTGTGTATAAGATCATGTCATCTGCAAATAGAGATAATTTTACTTCCTCCTTGCCAATCCGGATGCCCTTTATTTCTTTGTCTAGCCTAATTGCTCTGGCTAGGACCTCTAGCACAATGTTGAATAAGAGCGGTGATAAAGGGCATCCTTGTCTAGTACCCGTTCTTAAGGGAAATGCTTTCAGGCTCTCTCCATTTAGAATGATGTTGGCTGTTGGCTTTGTATAGATACCCTTTATTATGTTGAGGAATTTTCCTTCAATTCCTATTTTTCTGAGAGTTTTTATCATAAATGGATGCTGGACTTTGTCAAATGCCTTTTCTGCATCAATTGATAAGATCATGTGGTTTTTGTCTTTTGTTTTATTTATATGGTGGATTACATTAATGGTTTTTCTAATATTAAACCAGCCTTGCATACCTGGTGGAAATCCCACTTGGCCATGGTGGATTATTTTTTTGATATGTTGTTGAATTCTATTGGCTAGAATTTTGTTGAGGATTTTTGCATCTATGTTCATGAGGGATATAGGTCTGTAATTTTCTTTTTTTGTGATGTCTTTACCTGGTTTTGGTGTCAGGGAAATGGTGGCTTCATAGAATAAGTTAGGTAGTATTCCATCATTTTCTATGCTTTGAAATACCTTTAGTAGTAGTGGTGTTAACTCTTCTCTGAAAGTTTGGTAGAACTCTGCAGTAAAGCCGCCTGGGCCAGGGCTTTTTTTTGTTGGGAGTTTTTTGATTACCGTTTCAATCTCTTTTTTTGTTATGGGTCTATTTAGTTGTTCTACTTCTGATTGTGTTAGTTTCAGTAGGTAGTGTTTTTCTAGGAATTCATCCATTTCTTCTAGGTTTGCAAATTTGTTAGAGTACAATTTTTTGTAATAATCTGATATGATTCTTTTAATTTCAGTTGGGTCTGTTGTGATGTGGCCCATCTCGTTTCTTATTTGGGTTATTTGTTTCCTTTCCTGTATTTCTTTAGTCTGTCTGGTCAATTTTGTTAATTTTTTCAAAGAACCAGCTTTGGCTTTGTTAATTCTTTCAATTGTTTTTCTGTTCTCTAATTCATTTAGTTCAGCTCTAATTTTTATTATTTGTTTTCTTCTAGTGCCTGATGGATTCTTTTGTTGCTCACTTTCTATTTGTTCAAGTTGTAGGGATAGTTCTCTGATTTTGGCTCTTTCTTCTTTTTGTATGTGTGCATTTATCGATATAAATTGGCCTCTGAGCACTGCTTTCGCTGTGTCCCAGAGGTTTTGATAGGAAGTATTTTTATTCTCATTGCATTCTATGAATTTCCTTATTCCCTCCTTAATGTCTTCTATAACCCAGTCTTTTTTCAGCAGGGTATTGTTCAGTTTCCAAGTATTTGATTTCTTTTCCCTAATTTTTCTGTTATTGATTTCCACTTTTATGGCCTTGTGGTCTGAGAAGATGCTTTGTAAAATTTCAATGTTTTGGATTCTGCAAAGGTTTGTTTTATGACCTAATATGTGATCTATTCTAGAGAATGTTCCATGTGCGCTAGAAAAAAAAGTATACTTTGCAGCAGTTGGGTGGAGAGTTCTGTATAAGTCAATGAGGTCAAGTTGGTTGATTGTAGCAATTAGGTTTTCCGTGTCTCTATTGAGCTTCTTACTGGATGTCCTGTCCTTCTCCAAAAGTGGTGTGTTGAAGTCTCCTACTATAATTGTGGAGGTGTCTATCTCACTTTTCAATTCTGTTAAAATTTGTTTTATGTATCTTGCAGCCCTGTCCTTGGGTGCATAAATATTTAATATGGTTATATCTTCCTGGTCAATTGTCCCTTTTATCATTATGTAGTGTCCTTCTTTATCTTTTGTGGTGGATTTAAGTTTAAAGTCTATTTTGTCAGAAATTAATATTGCTACTCTTCTTCTCTTTTGCTTATTGTTTGCTTGATATATTTTTTTCCATCTTTTGAGTTTTAGTTTGTGTCTCTAAGTCTAAGGTGTGTCTCTTGTAGGCAGCATATTTCTTTATGCAGTCTGAGACTCTCTGTCTCTTTATCGGTGCATTTAGTCCATTTACATTCAGCGCAATTATAGATAAGTATGTGTTTAGTGTTGTCATTTAGATGCCTTTTTATGTGTGTTGTTGACAATTTCATTTTTCCACTTACTTTTTTGTGCTGAGACGTTTTTCTTTGTAAATTGTGTGGTCCTCATTTTCATAGTATTTGACTTTATGTTTGCTGAGTCGTTACGTTTTTCTTGGTTTTTATTTTGAGTTATGGAGTTGTTATACCTCTTTGTGGTTACCTTCATATTTACCCCTATTTTTCTAAGTAAAAACCTAACTTGTATTGTCCTATATCGCCTTGTATCCCTCTCCATATGGCAGTTCTATGCCACCTGTATTTAGTCCCTCTTTTTGATTATTGTGATCTTTTACATATTGACTTCAATGATTCCCTGTTTTGAGCATTTTTTTTTTTAAATTAATCTTAATTTGTTTTTGTGATTTCCTATTTGAGTTGATATCAGGATGTTCTGTTCTGTGACCCTGTGTTGTGCTGGTATCTGATATTATTGGTTTTCTGACCAATTTCCTTTAGTATTTCTTGTAGCTTTGGTTTGGTTTTTGCAAATACTGTAAGCTTGTGTTTATCTGTAAATATCTTAAGTTCGCCTTCATTTTTCAGAGAGAGTTTTGCTGGATATATGATCCTTGGCTGGCAGTTTTTCTCCTTCAGTGCTCTGTATATGTCATCCCATTGCCTTCTTGCCTGCATGGTTTCTGCTGAGTAGTCTGAACTTATTGATTCTCCCTTGTAGGAGACCCTTCTTTTATCCCTGACAGCTTTTAAAATTTTCTGTTTATCTTTGGTTTTGGCAAGTGTGATGATAATATGTCTTGGTGTTTTTCTTTTTGGATCAATCTTAAATGGGGTTTGATGAGCATCTTGGATAGATATCCTTTCGTCTTTCATAATGTCAGGGAAGTTTTCCATCAGCAGATCTTCAACTATTCTCTCTGTGTTTTCTGTTGTCCCTCCCTGTTCTGGGACTCCAATCACATGCATGTTATCCTTCTTCGTAGAGTCCCACATGATCTTAGGGTTTCTTCATTTTTTTAAATTCTTTTATCTGTTTTTTTCCAGCTATACTGGTGTTAATTCCCTGGTCCTCCAGATTTCCCACTCTGCATTCTAATTGCTCGAGTCTGCTCCTCTGACTTTCTATTGTGTTGTCTAATTCTGTAATTTTATTGTTAATCTTTTGGATTTCTGAATGCTGTCTCTCTATGGATTCTTGCAACTTATTAATTTTTCCCCTATGTTCTTGAATAATCTTTTTGAGTTCTTCAACTGCTTTATCAGTGTGTTCCTTGGCTTTTCTGTAGCTTGCCTTATTTCATTTCTGAGGTCATCCCTGATGTCTTGAAGCATTCTGTAAATTAGTTTTTTATATTCTGTATCTGGTAATTCCAGGATTGTATCTTCATTTGGGAAAGATTTTGATTCTTTAGTTTGGGGATTTGTAGAAGCAGTCATGGTCTGCTTCTCTATGTGGTTTGATATCGACTGCTGTCTCCAAGCCATGACTGAGATATTGTAGTGATTTAGTCTATATTTGCTTACTGAGTCTTATCTTGTTTTGTTTTCTTTCAATATACGTGTATGGGCTACTAGATTACGCTGTCTTGATTGTTGTAGCCCTTGACTCACTTATGACCTATTACCAGCTGGTTTGGGCTTTTACCAGATATGTATGCCTGAGTCCATTCACTATTCTTGAGTAGAATCTGATTTTGGGTCATCAAATGTGTGATGCACACTGTCACCTATCCACCTTGAGAAGTAGTGGTGATAGTTGTGTGCACCAGATTCTAGTAGCAGCTGGGGTTCACACTCCAGGGGGACAGGATGCTGACAGGCTTCCCCCAAGTGTCAGTGAGGTAGGTGTGTCTCTATTCCTAAAGCACCTTGGTGGGTGGGCTCTGCAGCTGTCCCTTAGGTCCCCAATGCAAGTACCTCTACAGATTGGTAGGTGTCACCCTCCTTAGACCCCTAAGGCAGGAGGCTAGGTGGTCTGGGGGGAGCTTCAGCCCTCAGTTCCCTGTTGTGGGTCAGTGAGGGCTCTGTTTAATAGGTAGAGATATCAGACCCGGGAAACTTGTCTTTCCAGTAAATCCGCTAAAACAAATGCAGTCAGATCCCTATCAGAAATGCCTTTGCATTATAATAGCCACCTTGTTCCCTGTAGGGATGAAAGCCCGAGACTGTGTATCACATATGCTTGGCTGGAGCTAGTTCTGTGTTTTTAGTCCAATTAGGGAAGGATTTTTGGTCCCAGGGTTTTTTGTGGTTGCTTCTCTCAGGCCAGAAGAATGGGTTAGGAAAAGACCAAAGAAAGAAAGTAAAAGAAAAACCACGGAGCAGTTCTCCCTCTGGCTCAGAAAATTCCAGTGTTAATGAAGCCGCCTGGGAAGGGGAGGGGAGTGTTCAGAAAAACAGGAGAGAGTAGCACCCCAGAATATAGACAAAGTTACTTATCTTGATTGGGATGACTGTTTTATCTGAGATTCCGGAGTGGCGCGTCGCCTGTGTGCGCTGGCTGGGTAGAGATTGTCCCCGAGGGTCAGGCCCGCATCCCGTGCTTGCGCTGTCTCAGAAGCCGCGGTCAGTTCCTCCGCTGCCAGTCCAAAGCCCAGCGTCAAGGTTCCCTGGCTAGGACGCTGCATTTCCGGCTCCAAAACCAGTTGCTGCCTCCCGGGGACTTCTCCTCCCGCCAGCTGCATCGCTGCGCCACCCACAAGGACTGGCTGGGCCCCCTCCCGAGGTCAGTTCAGGGGGCTAGGGCTGTGCCCTGTGTTTGCTCCGTGACAGGATGCGGTGCTCAGCCCCCCTACACCCAGTCCAAAGCCCCGCACCAAGGTTCCTCGGCTGGGACGCTGGCTCCAGGCTCCGAAAACAGTCGCTGCTTCCCCATAGTTGTTCGTTCTCGGTCTCTGTCACTGACATCAACTCTTTAAATCTGTGTTTGTTGGTCAGGGTTCCTAGACTGTCATGTGTGTGATCGATTCACTTGTTTTTCCGAGTCGTTGTTGCAAGAGGGATCCAAGGTAGCGTCTACCTAGTCAGCCATCTTGGCCCCCCTACAACTTATATTTTTGTTGAAATTTTCTTTTTAATTTGTTTCAAGAGAACTTGTAATTGTCTATTGAAGTATTTTTATGATGAGTGTTCTAAAATCCTTGCCATATAATTCCAGCATGTGAGTCATCTCAGTTTTGGCATCTCGTGGTTGTCTTTTTTCATTCAAGTTGTGATTTTTGTGGTTCTTTGTATGACAAATGATTTTCATTTTGATCCTGGACATTTTGAGCATTATAAGGCTCTGGATCCTATTTAAATCCTCCACTTCAGCAGGCAGTTTACCTTGTTCAGTTTTATAATGCACAACTTGGCCCACTTTTATGATCTGTGGTTTCAATAATACTTTAGTTTTCAGAATATTTGCAGCTATAAATTGAGTCTGCTTCATTTGTATGCTCCTTGGAGGTCAATCTGAAAATCTGAGCAGAACTGAGATGGTGCTTTAGTTGAAGCTTGTATAAAATGTGAGAGAAACTAATTCATTCTGAAAACTTTGGCTTATTGAGCTGGTCAGTTTCACATTTGAGTTGGTCAGGACTTCCTAGGCAGGCTTAGGAATCTCTTTCTCCAGCTTGCTTGTCCTGGATTCTCTCTTGCTCTCTGGTTGAGAAGGTGATGTATGCTGCCTGATACCCTGGGCAGGGTTGAGAGTCCAGACTCCCGGGTCTGTCTCTTAAAATTTAGCAAAGAAGGGAAGTGCTGCTCTGGCTTACTTGCTACTGGTTATCTGATTGAGAGTGAACTATTAAAAACCCCACTTGATCTCTGCTGGTGCTGCTAGCAGAGGGGAAAGGCACATACTCAAGCCTGCCTAATGCCACTGTGTGGGAGTAGAGAAAGAGAACTCGCCACTAGTTCTCTGCTAGCATTGCAGTGAGGGACACAGGGAGCCATTCGTGGTATTTAGCTGGCACAGGAATGGTGTTATGGATTGAATTGTGTCCCCCAAACTGTGTGTCAAGTTGTCTAAGCCATGATTCCCAGTATTGTGAAGTTGCCCTTCATTTTGTGATCTGATGTAATTTTCCTATATATTGTAAATTCTAACCTCTTTGATGTTGATGAGGCAGGATTAGAGGCAGTTGTACTTAGAGGGGAGGAGCAAGAAAATGTGACTACATCATCTTGTCCAGAATGAGGCAGGACACAATCTGCAAGGATTAGGTTGTATCTTGAGTCAACCTCTTTGAGATATAAAAGAGAGAAGTGAGCAGAGAGGAGAGAGACTTCATACCATGAGAAAGAAAAGCAGGGAGCAGAGCATGTACTTTGGACTTGAGTTCCCTGCACTGAGAAGCTCCTAGATCCAGGAGAAGATTGATGACAAAGACCTTCCTCCAGAGCTGACAGAGAGAGAAACCCTTGCCCTGGAGCTGGCACACTGAATTCAGATTTCTATCCTCCTAAACTGTGAGAGAACAAACTTCTGTTTGTTAAAGCCAGCCACTTCTGGTATTTCTGTTATAGCAGCACTAGGTAACTAAGACAGTTGCTTTGTCAAAAGGAATTTCAGATCCTTTGGCTAGAGAGAACAGACTTAGTGGTTCTGTTGTTGTTGTTGTTGTTGTCCTCTGCTGTTGGAAGTTCTGGGTTGCAGATCTCTCCAGCACCAGGTCTGGGATACGCGGGGGATAAAAGGTAAACTCAGGAATCTTAAAATGTGATTCTCAATTCCTGAGGTCCCCAGCTGGTCTACCTTCAACTTTCCACTTCTCAGAATCCTTTTAGGATGATCTGTTGAATTATTTACAGTGTTTTTAGTTGCAATTAGAGGAGAGGAACAAGAAAAAGTGACTGTATATCATCTTGTCCAGAATCGTAAACCCCTTCAAAGTCTTTTAACACTTAAATTTAGGATATAACTCTTGGCCGTTCTCTATTCTTGGCTCAGACCGATGGCTAAACAGTCCACTTAGAAGTGTGTCCTGAGATGATAATTTTCAACTTAGTTCAACAAAAAGTCATTGCAAGGTACTGGGATTTCAATAGTTAGAAAAAAAAAAAAATCCTCATAATCTAGCCAGGGAGAAGGATATGGCAACAAATAAGCTCAGGTTACTGAGATGGTTCTTCAATTTAAATTTTCATAAAGTATGACAGGAAAACAAAGAAGAGAAGAAGCAATTGTGCCTGGGTGGGAAAATAGAAAGCCAGAAAAAATTCAGAAAACAGAAGATATAATTTAGGTCCTGATGGGTACATAGGAATTCATCTGAAAGTAAAATCATGGGATAGCCTTCTAGGCAGAGAATACAGCATGAGCAAAAATTTAGAAGATAATGGTACGAGGAATTTGGAACCAGTTGAGTCGTCTAGTTTTCCAAAAATAAACGGCATGTAATCTTGGATAGGCTTAATGTTAGTGAGTATCAACCAGATTGTGAAGGGCCTTTCATGTCCTGCTAAGGAATTTGAAAGTTTTTTTTTTTTTTTTTTTGTAGAAAATGGTAGCCACTGGAAAACTCTTAAATGGAAACTTAATCACATGGACATTTTAGAAAGATTCTGATACTAATGTGGTAAATAAATTATTGGAGATGAAATTGGAAGGATAGAGATAAAAGATTAATTTGAAAAAAAAACTATTATTAAATAGATGTCATACAGCCACTAGGTAAAAAATTTGAATAATGAAGAAAGTATAAAAAAAATTTTCCTCCCACTTCTGTGGATGAATCCCCAATCCCAATTTCTCTCTCTGAAAGTAATCATTGTTGAACTTATTGTGTATTTTTCCAGCAAAATTTTAATTTTATGTATATATCAGTGCACATATACACACACTATTAAATTTTTATTCCTTTGCATTTTTGTTGTTTTGGACTCCAGGTTCAGAGGGTTGAATTAATAATCATTCCCCTCAGTTCCTAGTATATTATCATAATCACTAGTCTGTGTAATGGACCTCTTTATATTTTTCCCCCTTCATCATCAAATCCCCAGCCCTATTTCTTCCCCAAGGCTCCGTGGCTGCATGTGCAGAGGTCTTTGATACATGGTATTGTGGATTGGATTGCATACTCCAGAAAGATACCCCGCATGGGTGAACGTGACCTTGTCGAAGGAAAGAAGGTTTTTCTTTTCAGATGTTATCAGGTAATTTAATGAGGTCATAGCAGAGTAGAATGGGTCCTAACTCTAATCCCTTCTGAGTGGCATCTTATTAAAAGGGAAGGTCAGATACAGAAACAGAGTCATACACACAGAGGGACGGTAGCATGTGAGGATCCCTCTACAAGCCAAGGAAAACCAAGAAATGCCTAGGGCTACAGAAGCCGAAAGAGACAAGGAAGGATTTTCCTCTAGAGCAAAAACAGAGAGGGAGCATAGACTCGCCAACACCCTGAATTCAGACTTCCAGCCTCCAGAACTGTAAGAAAATGAATTTCTGGGCTTTAAAGTCATTCACTTTGTGGTATTTTTATTTTGGCAGACCTATGAAACTAAGACACATGACCTTGAATTTGAATGCACTCTTATAAAATATTTAGTGTCGTTTTGCATGTGTCTTCAATTTACATAAAGGTTACCTGTCGGTTTCTTTTTCTTATAATAAACCATGTTGCTCTATGTACATGTAGTTTGTTTCTTTTAACAATTACATAGAATTCCACAGAATGTGTCCACCACATTTTATTTAGTGATGGGCACTCTGTTACCTTCAGTTCTTCACTATAATAAACTGTACTACAATAATTTTTCTTCTTTCAGTTTCTATATAGACTTGTATGAGATTTTCTCTGGAATATAGAAGTAGGAGGTCTGGTTCTTAATATATATGCATACTCAACTTCAGAAGAAGTTTGAGAGTAATTTCCCAAATGGCTGTCCTAGTTTACTCTCTCCGTGGTAGTGGTTCCTGTCAAAAGAGTTCTCACCGACATTTGGTATTACCCACATTTATAACCTTTCCAACAAAATGCAACTAAAGGGTTACATTATTTTGCATATCTCTGATCACTAGAGAATTTATTTATTGTTATACTTGCTAACCATTATCGTTCCTCTTCTGTTTGACTATTTACTACTGATTTTTCTTGTCGATTTAAGAATTTCCTATAATTCTAGATTAAAATCCCTTGGTTTTAGTTCTGTCAAATATTTTCTCCAAGGCTGTTGTTTACTAATTTTCTCTATGGTGTCTTTTGCTGAGCAGAAATCCTTAATATAGTGTCATAAAGTAATTCAGTTTTTCACCATATAGTTTGTGTTTTCAAGATTTCTTATGTATTTCCTTACCTTTAGATCACAAAGATATTCTTCTACAGTTTCTTCTTTTAGCTTTATAAATACTTTATATTTTATGCACATTTGACCATATTTACATACTTTTCTATGCCATTTCATGGCTGCATACTATTTCACCTTATTGATATTCCAAAGTTTATTTATTTTATACCCTTGTGGAGGATATTTCCTCTATGCAGATTGTTTCTAGATTTTCTTTTTTTTAATTGAAAGAGGACTTCAATAGAAAACAGATGCATTTCAGCATACTATTGTGAGTATATTTATTAGGTAAGTGACTAACAAATGAATTGTTAGATGTCAAAAGACTGTTAAAATAGCATGGGGAAGATATTTTAAAGGCCTAGACTGAGTTGGAGCCCTGGTGCTGCAGTGGTTAAGAGCTCAGCAGATAACCAAAAGGGCAGTAGTTCAAATCTACCGGATACTCTTTGGAAACCCTATAGGGCAGTTCTACTCTGTCCTGTAGTGTTGCTATGAGTCCTAATCAGCTCAATGGCAATGGGTTTGGTTTTGGTTTAGACTGAATTAGTGTCAGGATGAATCAAAATTTAAGAGATTTCAGAGATAAAAATCAACAGGATTTTATTTCTTCTCTTGAAAGAAAAATTCTAGGTATTATAAATGGAAAGAGTTAATTCAGGAGCATTTCACTGAGTTTGTCGTGTGTTTGTTTCTCTTGCTATTAAAAGTGACTCTGTTTTATATTTTTTAACAGCTTCTTGAAGTTAGAGGTCTTATCCAACGTTTTAAGATGTGCACCCCGTACATACCGGAATTTATTTTCACTTAGAATTAAAAAAGGTAAACACGCAAATAAGAGCAAGTCAATATATTGTGTATTGAGACAGTCAACTGAAAACTTGCAAAGAAAATTCCAAGTGTCATTGTGTCACTTACATTAGCTTTAAACGTTGAGTGGAACAAATTGAATGCTAGGGCCTATACACTCATCGTTAGCAAAAATAGTGTCAGTAAAAAATAGCTATGTTTTAAATATTTGCTAGGTCAATATTAAAATGAATAAAATTGAATCTTTTCATATAGGCCAGAGAAAGAATTTTCTCAACTTGGTGCTAATACAGCATTGAGGGAAGAATATAAATCAGTTGATCTAGAAAGATACAAACAGGAAAAAGTGGATTAGAACACACAATAAGATCATTTGGACACTCAAGCCCTGAAAAAGTTAAAAGGGAAACGAACTCACATTTATTGAATACCTAATATGTGTGTGTTTACATATTTTAATACTTAACACCAATTTGTGCTGAAGACATTATTGTTATTACCATTTTCTCAATGAGGAAGCTAAGATTTAGATGACCGTCCCTAATCCAAGCTCACACAGAGTCCCCTTTGCAATCTGGCTTGCATGATCCCAACGCTTATGATTACTCTGATCCAATACACTGGGTATGAGAATGTTTAGTGAAGATGTTAAACTGGATTTTTTTTTTCTCTCAGCAGGAATAAGGGAATTACTGTATTCTTACACAAATAACGTGTGCCTTCTGCATTTGTTGGCCAGCTGACCTTGATCTCCCCTCCAGATGGCACCCTCATAAGAAGCTGCCATGCCAATCCTCTCCCACATGTTGCTGTAAAAAATTAACATAGAGCACTTATGAAAATATTTCTTGAGGGGACAGGGCAAAGTCTGGAAAGAAACACAGATGGCGTGCGTTATTTGCATAAAAATTCGGTAAACGGGGGAAACAAGGACAATCTCCTGCAAA
Source organism: Elephas maximus indicus (assembly GCF_024166365.1). NCBI lineage: Eukaryota > Metazoa > Chordata > Mammalia > Proboscidea > Elephantidae > Elephas > Elephas maximus. The sequence continues at coordinate 49,188,682 of NC_064840.1, forward strand.
TTACCCTAAATGAAGCAGACGCTGCCAGAATGGTTACAATGGCAGATGAGTTTGGTCAGGCAGACATCTCACTTCCGTGTTCTGAGTCAGTGGCATTCATTCATAAACATTCATTGCATTATGTGCAAAGCACTGTGAAAAGACTATAAAGGCTGCTTGAATAAACTCTAAGTGAGCACAGATTTCATGGCTCTTTCTAACTAGAAGATAATTAAAGTCACAAGTAACCATAATTATAAGTAGAATACAATAAGCTGGAGGTATTGGCTCAATACTCATAGAAGCTTCTAGTGTCAGAGTGCCTGACTCTTCATGGTTTAATGAGTGCAACTTCAATGAGGGGTCAGCTTCCACTGTCTTCGTTGTTTGTAATAATTTTTGAAGGAAAGACATTTTGAATGTAGTAAGAAATACATTAAACAGATATGTGGGAGGATGAAATTTTTATGACTACTTTAATAAAAATTTTGGAGCCAAAATTATGCTCAGAATTAATTTAGGAAACTAAGATTGCCTTGTATTTAAGGTTTCGTCTTCATACGAAGGGAAAAAATGAGTGTGTACACACAAAAAAGAAAGCCTTTGGAGACCAGCATAGTGCCCTAACCCACCTTGGGTGAGTGTTCTGTAACAACCTGAAATGAACAGAATCCTCGTCAGGAAAAGTCTCTAAAAAGCCTACTTTCTCCTAAATTCCTCAGTTTTCCCCCACTCCTTTGCCAAGCCTTCCTTTGGTGCAGCCTAGACTACCTGCTGCTAAGGAGGACTGCCCTGGACAGCCCAGGAGAGATAAAGTATCGCAGACAGGGGTACTTATCATATTACCAAACTACTCTAATATTTATGTCCTACATTGTTTCTACTTTCCTCCCTGATGATCTTCAGAGATGTCAAAAAACCAATCAAAGAGAAAAGAGAGGCAGTTTCAAAAATTATCTGAGAACTTTTATCAGTAGCTTTATTATTAATATTTTTCGCTTATAGAGCATTGCATAGGTGCCTGACACCAAAGATTTCATACATATTCATTATTTAATTTAACTCACATACAAGCTAGAAAAGTAGATAGAATTTTTTCCATTTTAGAGACAAGAAAACTGAGACTTAGGTTAGCTTACTTGGCCAAGTTCATTAAGCCACTGAGAGGCACATCCAGGCTCTGAACTGAGGCTGCTAAAATCTAAAGGCCATGTGTTTAAACCCATCATTTACATGCAAAGTATAGAAAAGAGGGAAACATTCAACTTTATTTCGAAGTCATGTCTATGAGGCATCCAAAGCAGGAAAAATATAAAATCTTACATGAAAACAATGTAGTAAAATTGGACCTGAAAAATGGAAGCAAGGGCAATCAGAACATAGATCTCATCCTTTTTTCTTATGCCTTTAATACAGTGTTCTGGGTTGGTATGGGTGGCTTTTCCATTCCAGGGTGACTAAAGCAAGGGGATTGGCTTTTAAAAAGACTATTAGAATAATGGGTAAAACATACTGCAGTACTAAATAGCTTTCATTATTTGCAAATGCATAGAGGCTATTTATTGCCAGTTCCACGACACAGGCTCTGTTGCTAGGATATTGGGTCCCTTGCGTCAGCCTGGTAATGGCTCCAAAACAATCCATCTCAGGCACTGGGATGACATTTATAGGACATTTAAACAAGACCTTTGGTGCAGCTGAAAAAAAGTAGAAAATGTTGCTTAAATATATAGCTACAAGGGAAACTGGGAACGAGTTCAGAAAATGCATGAACTGCATCCTGGGTGAGGCAGCTGCAGGCCATGTTTTAGGTAAAGAAGAAAACAAAGAATTTCTGTCCGCCATTGGTTAAGATGGAGCCCTGGTGGCACAGTGGTTAAGAGTTCAGCTGCTAACCAAAAGTCGGCAGTTTGAATCCACCAGCTGCTCCTTGGAAACCCGATGGGGCACGTTCTACTCTGTCCTATAGGGTCACTGTGAGCTGAAATTGACGCCTCAGCAACGGGTTCTTTGGTTTATTGGTTAAGACGCTTAGAAGTAAAGTTTTTGTGTGGAGAACAGATGATGCTTGTGAACTCAGAGAAAATGGAAAGCTAAGGGTATATTGGGAAACCCTGGTGGCGTAGTGGTTACGTGCTAGGGCTGCTAACCAAAGGGTCGGCAGTTCGAATCTGCCAGGCGCGACTCAACGACACTGGGTCTGGGTTTTAAGGCTATATTGCATTATTTTGTTGATCAAGACGGTGAAAGTTGCCAACTGAAAGAAAAGAGCAAGACAGGCAAAGGGCAGAGATATCATAGCGGTAGTCAGCCAAACAGTGAAATTAATTGCAATTGAAGCCTGTCATCAAGACATGAGGTGCTTGAACAAGAGAAATGTTTGCATACTTCAGTCTGTAGAAGCATAAAAGCTAATAAATAGAGAGCGATGCACTATTTCGAAGTGAACAAGCCCCAGTTTTAATCAGCTAAATATCTCTTCTGGACAAAAGCAGAGTAAATAGGGAGTTGGCTTTCTTTCCTGTGTCTAAGCAGTTTCAAAATATCTTCAAGACTCTTCCTTTATTTTATTTTCTTCTTCATCCTTCTCTGTGCCATTTCCTTAATTAAAAAGAATATATTTTTATGGATTTATGCCAAATTACAGCACTGTATTATCCTCTTCACATCTAAGCCATCTAAATGGAAAGGGCTCCTGAATACTGTGTCTATCAGAAACAACTGTGCTTAACATTGAGAAAAGAAGAATCAAACCTTCCATACTTTCTTCCTCCCTCTTCTTACTCTCCTCCTTCCCTCCCTTCCTCTCTTCCTTCTTTTCTTCCTCTGCAGTACTCATTGGGAACATAAAGTCATAGTTTCTGCAATAAAGAAGCTTATGTTCAGAGAGAGAAATAGGTAAACCGAAATTATGATCCGTTGTGGAAAGTGCTATGTAGAGGAATGTGTAAGTTATGTAATGAGAACACAGAGGAAAGAATGCTTGCTTGTGTCTACCTGAGGGTAAAGTAGCATTTAAATTGGGTGAGCTTTAACACAGGAGAAGTTAGTCACGGGGTAAAAGAACATAACAATCAGATATAAAACTTAGGCAGTCAAATTCCATGTTCAACTTTTGTTTGTTTTGTTTTACATTTTGCACCTCAAAAACTCATACTGGATATATGAGGCAGTAAGTAGATTACAATGTCTAAAAGTGTGGACTTTGGATATATTTTGCCTGGTTTCAAATCCTAGTTTCACTCCTTACAAGGCTATGACTTGGAAAAGTTATTTGACCTCTCTGTACCTTAAACTTCTGATCCATAAAATGAAAGATAATAGTAGTAACTACTTCATAGGATTATGGTTGTCAAAATCAATAGTAAATAATATGAAGCACTTAGAACCAGTGCCTGGCACGTAGCTATTATTATTATTATTGTTTATATAAAAATCATTTGTGAAGTACATGGAAATGTAATGCAGTCTTGATTAAATTAAATTATTATTTTTACCTTGGCAGGCCACTTGCATATGCTTCATGCTGGAATGCAATTTTATGCATTACCATTAATCAGTGCCTAATGGAGCTGCCAAAGTCACCAAGCTGTTAAAATTCAGAAAGGATAGAATGCAAAGATCTTGTGATGCCTCCTAAAAAGTAATGAACAAAATTCCATGGGAATTACATACTTGTTCCAAAAGTAATTTGGTTTCAAGGCATTACATCTGTCAAGTTATGAAATACAAAACAAAGAGCAAACCCCAAAGAGAATATAACCTTATTTCAGCTAGATGAAGAAACTGAAGCTTAGAATGGCTATGTGAATTGTCAAAGGTCATACTGGTGGTAAGTGGCAGAGCTCAGATTTGAGTGCAGACAGTCTGACAGGCAGATTACACAGACTTCATTCTTAGTCACTACATTATACTGATTCTGCAATAATAATAAAAAAGTCAGCCAGAGTATTAATGTTCAATTGGACATTGAATTTGGCTCAAAGGCCCTGACTAACAAAATCAGAAAGGGAACTAATCTGTGCTACGTAAATCTTAATACTCGATGGAAAGAAGTACATGTCAGATACCCATTCCTTAAAGGAGATAAAATTTTGCTAACTTCTAAAAGGAATTCATCACGTGGGACTTTATGAAGGAGACATCCAGTAGCATGCTGGAAAATGCCTCAACAACAGCAACCTTAAATAAGTACAAAAGTTGCTTTCATTGAGCTATTTCCTATGTGAACCCAAGGCATATACCAGGCTCCAAACTGGTTATAAATAATACGGTAAAAATTATTCTTCATTGGGCAATATGCTAAGTAAGTATGATCTGAGTATTCCAAATTTTAATGATATAACTTGTTGTAATTATTATATACTTAAAATGCCTAGAACAGTAAATAAACCATCTAAAGCATATCTTTTAGAGAGTCTTTGCTGGAGATCACTTACCCAAGCTGGGCTTTGGAAAAGGTGAATACTGTATGTTTATGCAAATAACGAGTGCCCTTATGTTTGTTTGCCAACCACTTCCGCCCATGAGGTATTTTTATAATCACCACTATGCCAATTTTATTTACATGTTGCTTTAAAAAAATTAGCATAGTGTACTTACAAAAATACCTAACAAGAGGAGGGCACAGTTGGCAAACAAACATAGGAAGTGCTGTTATTTGTGTAAAAATACTATAGTGGACAAAACGAGGTAACACTTTTGGACAAAGGTCTGCATTGGTAATATTTCAAGAAGTGGAGGGGGAAAAGTTGATGAGTTATGTTGTTTTTGTGTGCTATCTAGTTGATTCTGTCTCATCCAACCAGAACCCAGTGCCGTCAAGACGATTCCAACTCATAGCAACCCTATAGGACAGAGTAGAACTGCCCCATAGAGTTTCCAAGGAGCGCCTGGCAGATTCGAACTGCCGACCCTTTGGTTAGCAGCTGTAGCACTTAACCACTGTGCCACCAGGGTTTCCTCTGTCTCATAGTGACCCTATATAATAGAGTAGAACTGCCCCACAGGGTTTCTTAGGCTGTAAACTTTATAGGAGCAAATCTTCAACTCTTTTCTCCCATGGATTGGCTGGTGGTTTGGGGAAATGGTGACCTTTCATTTAGGAGCCAAAAGCTTAACCTTTGTGCCATCAGGGCTCCTGATGAGTTATGAATACCTGACAAATAAATGGTATGATGTTCTAATAAAATAAAGGTATTAGTTTCATGTGGAAAGCCATGACATCATTCCACCGAAGTGGCCTCAAGGTACTTGAGATAGAGCTAGGATGTTCTGTTGTTTGTCTAAGATCAGAGATTAATAGGGAAACAGACCTCAGTCTGAGTTTTCTGACTCCAATCTAAAACCACTGCCATTTCAATACCACCACAGTATTCAGCTGACTTAGCTGATACTAGAGACATTTGTTTCAAACATTTATACTTGAACTATAACAGACGTAAATTAGACCCAGAACAGAATTATTTTTTCTGTTTAATTTGTTAGCTATCTAGTGTCATGTGGGTGGTAGATTTCTGAGATAACAATATATGGCTTTATAAATGAGCAATTATGAACAAGGCAGACATGGCCCAATCATTATTTGGATCATGGATGGGATGTCACACTCTCCTCATTGCAAAAGTGCAGAGGGTGAAGAGGGGTGTGTGGGCAACATATGAGTATTATCTCTTTCTTTTACACTATTAGTTCAAAAAAATTGGGGTTAATTTATTGAGTCTATTCAAATTCAGTAATTACTGTTTTTATCTTTAAAATCTACCAGTCCTCTGTCAGTTTGTTGTAAGGTGGGGGCTTGAATGTTGTTGTGAAACTGGAAGGTATGACCACCGACATTTCAAATACCAACAGGGTCACCCATGGCAGATAGGTTTCAGCAGAACTTCCAGACTAAGACAGACTAGGAAGAAGGACCTGGCAGTCTCCTTCTAAAAGCATTGGCCAGTGAAAACCTTATGAATATCAGCAGAACAATGTCTGAGATTGTGCCAGAAGATGAGCCCCACAGGTTGGAAGGTACTCAAAATACCACTGCAGAAGAGCTGCCTCCTCAAAGTAGAACCTACCTTATTGATGTGAAAGGAGTAAAGCACTTGAGGCTTTTATTTGCTGGTGTGGCACAACTCAAAATGAGCAGAAACAGCTGCAAATATCCAATAATAACTGGAACATGAAATGCACAAAGTATGAATCTAGGAAAATTGGAAGTAGACAAAAATGAAGTGGACTCTAAAGATCGATATCCTCAGCATTAGTAAGCTGAAATGGATGGTATTGGCCATTTTGAATAGGACAATCATATAGTCTTCTGGCCGGAAATGACATATTGAAGAGGAAAGGTGTCGCATTCATTGTGAAAAAGAACATTTCAAGATCTATCCTGAAGTACAACGCTGTCAGTGATAGGAAAATATCCATATGCCTACAAGGAGAACCAGGTAATACGGTTATTATTCAAATTTATGCACCAACCACTAATGCCAAAGATGATGAAGCTGAAGATTTTTACCAACTTCTGCAGTCTGAATTGATCAAAGATGCAATCAAGTTGCATTGGTAATTACTGGTGATTGGAATGCGAAAGTTGGAAACAAAGAAAAGGATCAGTAGTTGGAAAATATGGCCTTGGTGATAGAAATGACTCTAGAGATCACATGATAGAATTTTGCAAGACCAATGACTTATTCATTGCAAATACCTTTTTCCAATACCATAAATGGCGACTATACATGAAGACCACAGGGGACGGAATACACAGGAATCAAATTGACTACATCTGAGAATAGAGGAAATGAAGAAGCTCTATATCATCAGAACAAGGCCAGGTGGTAACTGTGGAACAGACCATCAATTGCTCACATGCAAATTCAAGTTGAAGCTAAGAAGAATTAAAACAAGTCCGTGAGAGCCAAAATACGACCTTGAATATATCCCACCTTAATTTAGGGACCATCTCAAGAATGGATTTGACTTGTTGAATATTAATGACCAAAGACCAGATGAGTTGTGGGATAACATCAAGGCCATCATACGTGAAGAAATCAAAAGGTCATTAAAAAGACAGGAAAGAAAGAAAAGATCAAAATGGATGTCAGAAGAGACTCTGAAACTTGCTTTTGAATATAGAGTAGCTAAAGCAAATGGAAGAAATAATGAAATAAAAGCTGAACAGAAGATTACAAAGGGTGGATCCAGAAAACAAAGTGAAGTATTATAATCAAATGTGCAAAGACCTGGAGTTAGAAACCCAAAAGGGAAGAACATGCTCGGCATTTCTCCAGCTGAAAGAACTAAAGGAAAAATTCAAGCCTTGAGGTGCAAAGTTGAAGGATACTATGGGCAAAATATTAAACAACTCAGGAAGCATCAAAACAGGATGGAAGGAATACACAGAGTCACTGTACCAAAAGGAATTGATCAATTTTCAGTCATTTCAGGAGGGAGCGTATGATCAAGAACTGATGGTATTAAAGGAAGAAATCCAAGCTGCAGAGGAAATCCCTGGCAATAATAAGGCTCCAGGAATTGACGGAACACCAACTGAGGTGTTTCAACAAATGAATGCAGTGGTGGAGATGCTCACTCCTCTATGCCAAGAAATTTGAAAGACAATTACCTGGCCAACTGATTGGGAGAGATCCATATTTGTGCCCATTCCAAAGAAAGGTGATTCAACAGAACGTGGAAATTATCGAACAATATCACTTATATCACATGTAAGTAAAATTTTGCTGTTGCAGCTTTACATTGACATGGAACTGCCATAAATTCAAGTGGAATTCAGAAGAGGTCGTGGGATGAGAGATCTTGTTGATGTCAGATGGATCTTGGCTGAAAGCAAAAAATACCAGAAAGATGTTTACCTGTGTTTTATTGACTAAGCAAAGGCATTCAACTGTGTGGATCATAACAAATTATGGATAACATTGGGAAGAATGGGAATTCCAGAACACTTAATTGTGCTCATGAGGAACCTGTATATAGACCAAGAGGTGGTGGCTCTGACAGACAAAAGGGGATACATCATGGTTTAAAATCAGGAAAGCCACTTTTCAGGGTTGTATTCTTTCACCGTACTTACTCAATCTGTATGCTGAGCAAATAATCCAAGAAGCTGGACTATGTGAAGAAGAACATGGCATCATGATTGGAGAAAGACCCATTAACACCCTGCGATATGCAGATGACACAACTTGGCTTGCTTAAAGTGAAGAGGACTTGAAGCAATTACTGATGAAGATCAGACTACCTCAACATGAAGAAAACAAAAATCCTCACAACTGGACCAATGAGCAACATCTTGATAAACAAAGAAAATACTGAAGTTGTCAAGGATTTCATTTTACTTGAATCCACAATCAATGCCTATGGAAGTAGCAGTCAAGAAATCAAACAACATATGGCATTGGGAAATCTGCTGACAAATACCTGTTTAGAGGGTTAAAAAGCACAGGTGTCATTTTAAGGACTAAGGTGTGCACGACCCAAGCCATGGTGTTTTCAATTGCCTCATATGCATGCGAAAGCTGGGCAATGAATAAGGAAGACTGAAGAAGAATTGACTCCTTTGAATTATGGTGTTGGTGAAGAATGTTGAATATACCATGGACTGCCAAAAGAATGAACAAATCTGTCTTGGAAGAAGTGCAACCAGAATGCTCCTTAGAAGCGAAGATAGCGAGACTTCATCTCACGTACTTTGGACATATTATCAGGAGGGACCAGGCCCTGGAGAAGGACATCATGGTTGGTAAAGTGGAGGGTCAGCAAAGGAGAGGAAGACCCTCCATGAGATGGATTGACACAGTAGCTGCAACAATGGGCTCAAGCATAACAACAATCATGAGTATGGTGCAGGATCGGGCAGTGTTTCATTCTGTTGTACATGGGGTCGCTGTGAGTAGGAAGCAACTCGAGGGCACCTGACAATAAATTTGGTTTACTCCATTGGTGGCTAGTAGGCTGGTGATTTTGACAGGTATTGTGGATGTGAGGCTTCTGGTTTTCAAGGCTACCATAGAATTGGGGAGACAGTCATGGAAATAGGGAAAGTTAAAATGCCACAAAGCTTGTTGTTCTTACTGTGTCAGCCATTTTTACTGAATATATTCTCCTTGAACTGTTATAAGAATTTAGTTAATTTCTAGGGTTTTGAAAAAGTTTATTTTGAAAAATTTGCCAATATTCTCATTACTTTTATGGAAGAATGACTTTTTAGAAGTCTTTACTTTGCCATTCTAGAAGTTTTGACTCTAATTATTGCCTACCCCAAATCATGATGATAGTCTTCCCATGTTTTCTTTAGGCTTTTTTGTTTTACCATTCACATTTAGATCTACAGTCCATGTTGAATTTTTGTTTTCTGTATACATGAAGTAGGGGAAAGTTTCACATTTTTTGACATGGATATCTGATTTCCCTAGAGTCATTTATTTTAATGGCCATTCTTTCCTGACTACCTTGTGGGATCATCTTTGTCAAAAGTAAAGTGGCTATGTGTGTGTGTGTGTTTCTGGATTTTACCTCCTTCCATTGGTTTGTTTTTCTGTCTTTGTATACCAGCATCCCAATGTCTTAATTGCTGTAGTTAAACCCGTGGATATTTAAAAAAGATATGTATTCAGTAGAATGTGATGTTTCTTAATGTTTCTCTCTCTTGTTTTTTATCTTTTACGAAGAAAATAGTGGGCTAAAGTCTCCCTCTGTAGGTTTTTAAATAACATCAAGTCCCTCTTCTCCTTCTCTCTCTATTCCTTCCCCTCTTTTACACTGTCGCACATTCCTTAAAAGATTCATGAGAAATGGATAGATCTAAGAAGAGACCCATAACCAACTCACATTATCCAAAATATGAGTCTGTATTGAATTAGTGCTATGTTGTCTGATGAAGGATGGTAGAATTTAAACAGAAAGTAATCCCTTCCATAGTGATCTTGCTAAAGGTTGACCCCAACTCATGATGCTTTTGTAAGATTCCCAAAATTTATGCCACAAAGCTGGACGTAGAGTCAGTAATGGACAAGTATTCATTGGAGTTAGCAAAAATGATGTAGAGTCTACTATCCAAGTGTTGACTGGTATTGAGGTTACCATACTTTCAAGCTGGAGTATAGTATTTGCTGTGTAACATTTCTAAAACTTCAGATAATGTACTATTCTAAGTCCTGTGCTAAGGGAATTAGTTTCATTCAGCCAACAGATGTAAGTTGGAGGGGGAAAGATTTGATCTTAGTTGAAGATTAACTAAGACCTCAGTTCTTAACCTTGTGAGTTCATAAAATACCAGGGAGTACCTAAAATCACACGATAAACAAGCGCTTTCTCCCTAGAATATCAGGTATATTTGAGGTTGTGTGTGTGCGTGCATTTATGTTTGGGTGTGCACATGTGAAACAGGAGGATTTAACTGATAAGTATATTTTAAGGCCTTTACAAAACTTTAGAACAAACACATATTATAGAATGAAATGGCAATTTTGCACAAATTTTAAGACAAGCTATGAGGCTTCAGAATGTTTTGCACTTGTGCTTAATGGTTTTCTACTCAGGGATAGAGGCACATTCTACTGTTAGATATACATTTGTAGAAAAGTCTGGGGAATTCTCAGAAAAAAGACTAAATTCAGACTCTGTCAAGATGGTTTCAAAAACTGAGAAAGGGCTTACTCCATTGAATTGGAGTATTACTATCACAACACTGTGAAGAAGAGTGGAACTTTTGTTTTGATAAACACCCAAAAAAAAAAAAAATTTTTTTTTTTAGTTTCTATTGTATACCTGTATATATATATATATATATATATATATTTTCCATTTATCACCGTGTTTCACCTGACACCCTCAATGGTAATAACACTTTATTGTTTAAATTTCCTTGTCAATTATCCAGTTTTTAGCCATTATACTTACTTATTTTATGGAAATAAATAATTATGAAAGACAAAGATCTCATTACCAATAAATACCATCTTCTCTTCCAGAAAATCTGCAATATAATATTGTGCATAGGACTGAGAGGAAGTAACTCATTATAGAAGTTCGGGCTATTAGAAGTTCAATATGGACCCAAGCAAAGTTGTGAGTTTTTAAATTTTAATTGGCTGTAACTGTCACTGGAAACCCTGATGTCTTAGTGGGTAGGAGCTATGGCTGCTAACCAAAATGTCAGCAGTTCAAAACCACCAGGCGCTCCTTGGAAACTCCATGGAGCAGTTCTCTATCCTATAGGGCCGTTATGAGTCGGAATCGACTCAACAGCAATGGGTGGGTAACTGTCACTATTCTGTGGCTACTATAAATGTGTCCACTTTGTATTTGTAGTATTGACTTTTAGAGCTGTCCTTCATTTGGATATGAAAAAATAATTTCAAAGATCTCAATTTTTTTCCCTAGTATTGTTTTTTTGTGCATGTAAGTTTACTTGTTTCTAATATTTTTCTTATCTTATTTTATTCAGGAACTCATAATGAAGTAGAGAATTCCCGAGAATTCCCCCTGCCCATTTTTTTAGCCTCATAAGCAATGATTGAGATAATTCTTAGTAATATCAGTAACAAGAAAAGTCAGTTGCTATGCCAATGAGGCCTCATCATAGGTCAAAGTAGACAGTGGGCAAGGACAACATCAGTGGAGACAGAGGACAGAGCATGGGCCCCCCCTCCCCAGGAATAAATGCCTTTTTCATATGTTCTTAAGAGTCAGCAGGCAACAGGAAAGAAGGCGTAGACTTTATCATCAGAAACACTTGGCCTTGAATCTTCATGCTGCTAGTCGTGAGTTTTGGAACACTTCATTTTCTTATGCGCTACAGTGAGCTCATCAGGAAACTGGAAATAATATGATCTACTTACTAGGTCTGTGGGACAATGAAATCATGTGTGTAAAGCAATGGGTGCAGAACAGGCATCCACAGGCATTAAACTTTCCTGCTAGTACTCCCTTTCTCTATCAATTTCATATCTTCTCTGAACAAACCTAATTTCAAAATTATCTTAACTAATATGTATCTTTTAATAAAAATATTTTTAATGTAATTATTTTCTTTTTAATGTAAAGTAATTTGCTGGACATGTAACTAAGTTTTAAGTATTATACTGCTGTGATTCTTCTATTGAGAAATTAACAAAGTAGAAAGATTCAAGCGTCTCTGTTTTTAGCTGAGACGATAGGCCCATTGTATATGCAGCCCATGCCCTCTTCCCTCCTTCCCCCCAGTCACTCAATATTAATGCAGCATATGGAGTATGCACAACCCACCAAATGCCAAAAGGCTTTATTATATCCAATCTAAGTATCAGTGGTCTGACTGCATTACTTGCTTCTTGAAGATTTTCACTGCCACTGGAGCTAATCCCATTGCCAATTGTCACTGAGTCAATTTCAACTCATAGAAACCACAAAAAAAAAAAAAAAAAAGAAAACATCTGGAGAAATCAGGACTGGACTTGCTCATATATCTGAAAAAAAGAATGCCAAATCACTCAAAAATTAGAAGTGCTCAAAACACAAAGAATTAAAATGTTCATAACCTAAGTTCTTTAAAAATAAACATTAAATGTTTAGGTGAAATAAAGAGCAAAACACTGCTCTGGATGCTGGAGAAAGACTTTCCATTAATTTTTATGACTCTTGTAAAAAAAAAAATGTACAACATATGCGAATCTTCTACACTGTTTGGGGCTATAAAGCCATACTTTCTAATTAGATCTATAAAACTTAGTTTGCCCAGACTCCATTTTGGCTCTGAAGCAGCTGATCTATAGCAACCTTCAGGGGGTTTCCAGCAATCTGCTGTTGCTGTAACTACCAGCCTAAATGCCCAGAACCGGGCCCTAGGGCATGCTTTCAATCTTTCTTGCTTTGATGATTCTAGGTTGGATTGTTTGGCAGTTGTTGCAGGAAAATACAATTTCAGAAGGATTTAAGCTCAGTATTTATTGAACACTTATAATGTGTTAGGTGTTGTTATGAGTGCTTTGGAGGAGGTAACTCATTTCATCCTCACTAAAATCATTCGGGAGTCCTGGTGGCACAGTGGCTTAAGCGCTTGGCTGCTAACCAAAAGGTTGGCAGTTCAAATCCACCACCTGCTTTTTGGAAGCCCTGTGGGGCAGTTCTACTCTGTCCTATAGGTTTGCTATGAGTTGGAATCAACTCACAGCAAAGGGGTTTGGTTTGATCTGGTTTATCGTAAATATACTGAGTTAGGTATTCTTAGCATGTCCATTTGATAAATAAGGAAATGGAAGCAATTTTCCAATATTATATAGCTAGTTAATGAGGGAGAAGAGGTCTGAACTCAGGCAATTTGAAGAGAGCCCATGCATATAATCGCTGCCTCCTACATACATAGGAGTTGTTGTCTAACGACCTGTCTCAAAGGAGAAAGACATTCCTATGCTTATGAGCCTATCGAAAAGCTGTTTTCTCACTTTATGGACATAGAAAACAAGTGTGAAACAAGGGTGACATTCAGTACCCTGTAAGTATTCACAGTGCCCTAAATATACTATTTCTTATTCGTGCCTCCAAAGCTTTGCTCTCAATATTTCTTCAACCTAGAGTGCCATCTCCTGCTTCCCTGATGACTATGCTTATCCATTCATCAGGGTCTCGATCAAATTCTATATCTTGACGCCAGACATGTTTATGCAGTTCTAAATGGTTATTCCCATTCATAGACATCTTTGATATTTATAGTTTGTTTCATTTAGAGATATATGTATCAATAAAAAAAGGGCATTGCATCTAGAGTTAGAAGAACTGTACTTAAGGTTCAGCTCAAACACTCATTTGCTGTGGGTCCTTCCACAGATCACACCATCTCTGAGATTCCCTTTTTCTTGTTCGGTTGAATAAGAAAAATTCTTTAACACAGGCTTTTTCTGAGAATCCATCAACATTAAAAATGTAAAATTGGTTCATAAATTTTAAAACACTCTATAATATATCTTATGCTGTCATTCTAAAATTTCTTCTTAACTCCCCAAATTATAAACTTTTATGGAGAGAAATTATAATTTATGCACATTTTTGTCTTCTTTAACATCTAGCTTAATGTCTTCAATATGGTGGGTGCTCAATAAACATTCACGGGTTTAATTTGCTGATAAGGGTGATTTTTTTCCCCAGGAGCTACTTTTAGTTCTTGATACGCAATTTATCTCCATTGGCAAGTGTTCTTTCTCAATTTGAACTTGAATGTGTGTTTTCACTTTGGCCTCCCATTCAAGGAATATACATTTTCAAGTGGCAGGTGTGTGTGTGTGTGAATTTCCATTTGGTATAAAGCCGAAGATGTGACTAGAGGGGAAAATGAAAAGATAAGGTGTAAAGGGTAGAAAAAAATACAAGGTTGGATTCATGTTTTGGTGAGAAATTGCAAGAGAAGAAAAATTTAAGGCTGAGAACTGAGTTAATAGAAATGGGTGATATGGTACTGAGTTGTCCAAACATTCTTTGTTTTTTGAGCAAATAAGTGCCTATAGATATTTCAATTTCTTTTGTTTGAGTTGGAGATTCCATGGGTCTCTGGGGAGTTAATGTAATCCCACCTAAAAGATAAAGTCAGCATACAGTCAGCTCCTCTGCACAGTATAGGCCAATTCCTTATCCCTATTCAGGAAAGAGCCTAATCCTTTATTGCAAAGCAAGGGGGACAGTTGGCTCATATTCCCAAAGGCTGGCTGCACTCAGTGAACTGACTTAGAAGCTATTGCTAAGGCATTTCTCAACATTTCAAATCCTAGCCACCTCCTGGGCTCCTGTGGGACATCCTTTGCCACCGTTTCAAATCCCTGTTGCTGTTTGGGTTCCTGTGGGACATCCAGGAGGAACAGAAGGATGGGCTCATGGGCAAGAAGCTAGATTGCATCTCACCCTCCCCACATGGCTCCATAACCTGTCCCATCTGTCCATTTTTCCAGGCAGTAGAAAAGTCCAGCAGTTTAAACCTCTACCCCAGGCTGCTTCAGAGCATTTTTTTACTCTCCAGGGACCTGATATTTCTGGCCATGGAGAGGGGATTGAAGCCAAGAGTTCCTCAGCTCAGCCTCTCAGGGTATATGGATTTGGCAGCCGCAAGGACCCATGCCATGCCGCTCCTAGGAATTTGAATAAGAACTGCTGTGTTTGTTTCTGTTCATTTTAGCATCTTCTTTTTCATGATCCATTTGTGTGAAGATTGGAATGATGTTTGTAAGTTTCAAAGCCCATCAGGCCTGAAGTTTATGGAAGATGGTATTTCAGTAACTGTGCAGATAAGAAAGCAGTGTTTACCTACTAACCTGGCAAGAAGGAAACCACCATTAGTGTGGGAACAATGATTAGCATACTGGATCCAGGAAAGCCTCTTTCCAGAGGATTGGGAAAAATGAATTGACACGCAGGATGATGAGTGTAAAATTTTAAGGATTAGGATTACTGTTTTAGGCTGGATTCTCTACAGAAGCAAAACCAGAAAAGTGTATAAATACATCTATATATCTATATGGATTTATATATATATATATAGAGAGAGATTTATATCAAGGAAATGGCTCACATGATTGTAGAGGTTGGAACATCATAAGTGCATGGCTCAGGATAGAGGCTTCTCTTGATTCACATAGCTGCAGGGGCTGGCAAACTCAAGATTGGCAGGTCAGACAGCAGGGCTCTTGCTCACAGGCTGCAAAGGTTGAATAATCTCAAGACTTAAGGCAAGACAGCAGCCAAGCTGCTAGCCCAAGCCCCCAAAAGTGGAGATTAAATGAATGGGAGCCAGCTGTAGGGTCCAGAGGGAGTAAAAGCCCATCATGAGTCTTGCCAGAAAGTCCACTTATATATTCGATGAAGGTCACACCTGCAAGTAAACTCCCTTTCAATTGATTGCTACTTACAGCAGATCCCATCATGGAGGTGATCACATTATATTAAACCTCATCATGGAAGTGATCACGTCATCATAGGACTGCCAAACTCCATCATAACTGCCAAACCACTGAGAATCATGGCCCAGTCAAGTTGATGCATAACCTTAATGATATCACCGTTTACCCCTTGTCAACTTGGCACCTGTACACATCTCTTAAACCACACAATCTCTGAATAAAGACAATTATAAAATCATACTTGCACCTAACATGATACAATGAACACACATATAACCAAATACACAAAAGCCGTGTTTACATCTTATGATTTATAAGTGAAGAAAACAAAAATATTTGATGCACACATACAAGGCAGAAATACTCATAACAATTACTGTCCTCATTTCTACAACTGGTCACGTGGTTATAACTGGTATTTAGAACTTCTGTCTTCCACCACTCATTCCATATTCACTTTTCCCTCAGCAAGCACTTCAACTAGTCATGATTCTTTGCCTGGTGGGGTGACTCAAACCTTCATTCCTGAAGGACCTGGGCCATTAGCAGACATGTTGGAGTTGCTGTGGTTTTCCATTGACTTTAATTACAGGGCAAGGTAGTGCTAAGAGATGTCCTAAGGTATCTCCTTCATTCCAGACCTATTCTTCTTTACCTCCATTATGTAATATTAATCCAATTTCCTCCTGTTAATCAGGATCAATCACACCATCCAATATGGTAACACCTTTCTTTGCTTTTTGATCCAGAGGCATAAGGAACCCCAAGTGGTCAGGTGGCATTCTTAACTTCTAGTTCAATGGAATCAGTGAAGTGTCTCCAGGTGGGAGCATTCCTCCCTTTGAAACTAAGACCTCTAGACCCTCAGAACATAAAAGTTGTGGGGACAGGAGTAAAAAACTTAGTGAGTGGGTCACTAGGGGTAATAGTGAATGGTGCCACTTCCATTTCCACAGCTTGATTCCTGGACCCATGAATCCTGGCTAAGGGAGAAACAGCATCATATATTGGATGATGGTTTAGACTATATACAGCCTCCTAGAGAACACTGCTCCAACCCCACAAGGTACTGCCAGTTAATTGGTGCTGTAATTGTGTCTTTAGAAGGCAATTCCACCATTCTGTCAAGCCAGCTGCTTTAGGATGATGGGGAATACGGTTAGACCAGTGAATTCCATGAGCATGGGCCCATTGCTGCACTTCATTTTCTGTGAAGTGAGTCCCTTGATCTGAGGCAATGCTGTGTAGGATACCATGATGGTGGATAAGGCATTCTATACATCCATGGATGATAGTTTTGGCAGAAGCATTGCCTTCAGTGATGGCAAATTCATAACCAGAGTAAGTGTCTATTCCAGTAAGACCAAAACATTGCTCTTTTCGTAATGGAAGTGGTCCAATGTAATCAATTTGCTACTAGGTTGCTGGATGATCACCTCAAGGGATGATGTCATATTGGAGACTGTTGGTCTCTGCTGCTGACAGATTGGGCACTCAGCAGTGGCTGTAGCCAAGTCAGCATTGGTGAGTGGAAGTCCATGTTGCTGAGCCCATGCATAACCTCCATCCCTGCCACCATGACCACTTTTTTCATGTGCCCAATGAGCAAAGGTGGCAGTAGCTGGGGAAAGAGGATGACTGGTTGCCACAGAGTGAGTCATCCTAGCAGCTTGATTCTTAAAATTCTCCTCTGCTGAGATCACCCTTTGGTGACTGTCATGGATTGAATTATGTCCCTCCAAAAATGTGTGTATCAACTTGGTTAGGCCATGATTCCCAGTACTGTGTGGTTGTCCTCGATTTTGTGATTGTAATTTTATGTTAAAGAGGATTAGGGTGGGATTGTAACACCACCTTTACCCAGGTCATATCTCTGATCCAATGTAAAGGGAGTTTCCCTGGGGTGTGCCCTGTACCACCTTTTATCTCTCAACACATACAAAGGAAAGGGAAGCAAGCACAGAGTTGGTGGTGTGGGACATCACACCACCAAGAAAGCAGCACCAGGAGCAGAGTATGTCCTTTGGACCCTGGTTCCCTGTGCCTGAGAAGCTCCTCAGCCATGGGAAGATTGAGGACAAAGACCTTCTTCCAGATCTGACAGAGGGAGAAACACTTCCCTGGAGCTGATACCTTGAATTTGGACTTTTCACCTACTTTACCATGAGGAAATAAAATTTCTCTTTGTTAAAGCCATTGACTTGTGGTATTTCTATCATGGCAGCACTAGATGATTCAGACAGTGAGCATTCGCACGGAACACAAATATCTTCACTTCTTTGGCCCATTCAGAGAGGTCAATCCACATACCTCTTCCTCATACTTCTTTGTCTCCAATTTTCCAATCATGTTCCTCCCAAGTCCCTGACTATCTGGTCAAACAATTGGTCACAGCCAGTGAATCAGTATACAATTGCACATCTGACCATTTCTTCTTCTAAGCAATGTGAACAATAGAAACCATGAATATACACATGAGCCTTGCCAGATGGGATACACAGAAATCAACTACACTTGAGGAAAGGGACAATGGAAAAGCTCAGTATCCTCAGTCAGAACAACGCCAGGGGCTGACTGTGGAACAGACCATCAACTGTTCCTTTACAAGTTCAAGTTGAAGAGAATTAGAATAAGTCCATGAGAGCCAAAGTACGACCTTGAGTATATCCCATCTGAATTTAGAGACCATCTCAAGAATAGATTTGATGCATTAAACACTAATGACCAAAGACTAGATGAATTGTGGAATGACATCAAGGTCATCATACACGGAGAAAGCAAGAGGTCATTAAAAAGACAGGAAAGAAAAAAGAGACCAAAATGGATGTTAGAAGAGACTCTGAAACTTGCTCTCGAACACTGAGTAACTAAAGCAAATGGAAGAAATAATGAAGTAAAAGAGCTGAACAGAAGATTTCAGAGGGTGGCTTGAAAAGACAAACTAAAGTATTATAAGGAATTGTACAAAGACCTGGAGATAGAAAACCAAAAGGGAAGAACATGCTCAGCATTTCTCAAGCTGAAAGAACTGAAGAAAAAATTGAAGCCTCGAGTTGCAGTATTGAAGGATTCTAAGGGGAAAATATTAAACAATGCAGGAATAATAATAATAATAAAAAAAGATGGAAGGCATACACAGAGTTACAGTACCAAAAAGATTTAGTTGACTTCTAACCATTTCAGGAGGGAGGACATTATAAACAACTGATAGTCCTGAAAGAAGAGGTCGAAGCTGCGCTGAGGTGTTGGAGAAAATCAAGGCTCCAGAAATAGATGGAAAACCAATTGAGATGTTGCAACAAATGGATGCAGGTGTCCACTTATTTATGCCAAGAAATTTGGAAGACAGCTACCTGGCCAACCGACTGGAAGAGATCCATATCTGTGCCAATTTCAAAGAAAGGTGATCCAATAGAATGTGGAAATTATTGAACAATATCGTTAATATCACACACAAGCAAAATTTTGCATAAGATTATTCAAAAGCAGTTGTAGCATTACACAGGCAGGGAACTGCCAGAGATTCAAGCTGGATTCAGAAGAGGACATGGAACAAGGCATATCATTGCTGATGTCAGATGAATCATGGCCGAAAGCAGAGACTAGCAGAAAGATGTTTACCTATGTTTTATTGACTATGCAAATCCATTCAACTGTGTGGATCATAAATTATGGATAACATTGCAAAGAATATCAATTCCAGAACACTTAATTGAGCTCATGAGGAACCTGTACATAGACCAAGATATAGTTGTTCAAAGAGAACAAGGGAATAATGTGTGGTTTAAAGTCAAGAAAGGTGTGCTTAGGGTTATATTCTTTCACCTTACTTATTTAGTCTGTATGCTGAGCAAATAATCCAAGAAACTGCACTATATGAAGAAGAACATGGCATCAGGATTGGAGAAAATCTCATCAACAACCTTGCTTGTTGAAAGTGAAGAGGACTTGAGGAACCTACCGATGAAGATCAAAGACCATAGCCTTCAGTACGGATTACACCTCAACATACAGAAAACAAAAATCCTCAAGACTGGACCAGTAAGCAACATCGTGATACATGGAGAAAAGATTGAAGTTGTCAAGGATTTCATTTTACTTGGATCCACAATCAACATCCATGGCAGCAGCAGTCAAAAAATCAAAAACCACGCATTGCATTGGGCAAATCTGCTGCAAAAGGCCTGTTTAAAGCGTTAAAAAGCAAAGATGTCACTTTATGGGCTAAGGTGAGTCTGACCGAAGCCATGCTGTTTTCAATTGCCTTATATGTATCTGAAAGCCGGACAGCGAATAAGGAAGATCAAAGAAGAAATATGCTTTTGAGTTACGATTTTGGTGAAGAATATTGAATATACCATAGACTGCCAGAAATATGAACAAGTCTGTTTTGGAAGTACCACCAGGATGCTCATTAGAAGCAAGGATGGTGAGACTGCCTCTCTCATACCTTGAACATATTATCAGGAGGGACCAGTCCCTGGAGAAGGACATCATGCTTGGAAAAGTAGAGCAAAAAAGAGGAAGACCCTCAGCAAGATGGATTGACACAGTGGCCGTAACAATGGGCTCAAGCATAGCAATGATTATGAGAATGGTGGAAGGCTGGGTAGTGTTTCATTCTGTTGTACGTAGGGCTGCTATGTGCTGGAGCCAACTCGACAGCACCTAATAACAACAACAACAACATCTATCTACTGTAATTTGTCTCCAACCCTACCACCATATTCCACCCATCCAGAAGTGAAGCTCTAATCATCTATTATAATCAAGGATGGTGAGACCAAAATTTAAAAAGATTGAGAATACCAAGTCTTGTTGGGAAGTATAAGGAGCAAATGAAACTCTCATGCAAAACTAGTGAAGATATGAAGTGCCACAACCTCACTGGAAAACAGTTTGGCATTTTCTTATAAAGTTAAATGTATACTTATCATATGACCCAAAATTTCAGAAAACAAAAGTCATGAAGTGGAGAAAATAAGACAGGGAAGAGAGAAAAGCTTATAAAGCATGTAAGAGTGGGTTAGCACTATGGACAACTGGCAATTAATTTCTTTGAGGACCTTCCAAGGAACTGTATAGAACATGTCTTAGAGTTGTAACACTGAGAACTGGGGATCTGGGCATTTAGTCACTGGAGGATGTCTTTAAAAAATGCATTAAATTCCTGGTACTTTTGGAATATCTAACACTAGGGCTGCTTAAGTTCTCATGGCGCTACAAGGAAAAAAACAAAAAATGAAATGAAAGCTCACAAAGAAGCTGGTGTGGGCCTGGGGAGGATGACACTATCAGCTTTTCAGGATTGTGGCTGCTGGTGGGCCAAGGGCTAGCTATCAACAGCATCTACTACACACATGTATTAACTTACTTAATTTTTGAAACAACCCAATACTATTATTGTGTTCATTTTTCAAATTAGGACTCTAAGACACAAATAATTTAAGACATTGGTCAAGATCACACATCTAGTAAGTAGCAGAACTGACATCCAAACTGAGTATACTTTGGAGTCTCTGCATTTAACCACTACACTATCCTGCCTTCTAGGAATGGATGGCATACAGAAATACTTCTTTAACAAGATAGTATCTGCCATAATGTGCATGATTTATAAAGAGACTAAAACTAGATGCTATCTAGAAACCGACATAGGGTTAACGTGAAACTTGATACCCAGCAAGTTAATGGGTTTCAGATAAAATTAATGTGATATGCCACTAGAAACGGAATTGAGTGATGTTTCTTGATTTCAGAAACCAGTCTCCAGAACAGAGTGAAAAAGCAGGTAGTATTAGGGCATCCTAAAATATCAGGCAGTATATTTAGATGTAAATAATGAAGTTCTTTGCTCCTTATCAGGGCCAGTGTCTTAGTTATCTAGTGCTGCCATAACAGAAATACCACAAGTTGATGGCTTTAACAAAGAGAAATTTATTCTCTCACAGTCTAGTAGGTTAAACAAGTTGAAATTCAGGTCATTAGCTCCAGGGGGAGGCTTTCTCTCTCTGTCAGCTCTGGAGGAAGGTCCTTGTCCTCAATCTTCCCCTGGTGGAGGAGCTTCTCAGGCATGGGGACCCCGTGTCCAAAGGATGCACTCTGCTCCTGGTGCTGCTTTCTTGGTGGTATGATGTCCCCAACTCTGTGCTTGCTTCCCTTTCCTTTTACCTCTTAAGAGATAAAAGGTGGTGCAGGCCACACCCCAGGGAAACTCCCTTTACCTTGGATCAGGGAGGTGATCTGGGTAAGGGTGGTGCTACAATCCCACCCTAATCCTCTCAACACAAAATTACAATCACAAAAGGGAGGACAACCACACAATATTGGAAATCATGACATAACCAAGTTGATACACACATTTTTTTGGGGGGGACATAATTCAATCCATGACAGCCACGATCTTGTGAAGTCCCTAGAAGGTCAGAGCAGACCTCAACCCAGAGACTATAAACTATGATAAAATGTATCAGTTGGTTTAATTTGGCCAGCTTCTGAACTTGTGCCTAGGTTTCCAATTAGTTTGGAGTGGAAACTTAATGACTCAGAAGACTGATATATAATGCTTTCTTATTATTTCGTGCTTTCTTACTTTTTCTGTTTTGTTTTGCATGTAACATTTACCCACTGTCTGTACTGAGAGTGGAATATAAAATATCGGGGTCCTGACACTCCTTAGCATAGGAGGCCCCATCTAAAGCCTTTTGGGCCTACACTTAACTGGCAGGAATCGTCAGAGTTACTTTCTTATTTTGCTCAATAGACGCAGAATTTGACAACCTCCAATGACTACTTTTTTTTTTTTTTAACGACTACTCTCAAGAAACTCACAACACACCAGCCTTCCTATTTGTCAGCACAGTCACTGGAGCCCTTTGCAGATGCTGTGGTGCTGCTGCTATTATTCACATGGTGCTCATGGAGCCACACAAAGTCATTGAGAAGGTAAATTTTGGTGGGGGAGGGGGGAACTGGAACTTTAACGATATTGTCACCACTTACTTTCTATTCTCTTTTGGAGCACCAGTCTCAGGGTCCCCACTAAGGCTTTTCTTGAGCTGGCAATTCCGCAGCAGTACTCTGAGAATCTCTGGCCCGGAAACCTGGAATTCCATCACAGCTTTCGGGCACTTTAAAGTTGCTACAGCCCAGTGTTTGTGTGAAGTCACCATCAGAGCTTCTCCGTCTTTCCCCAGCTGCTCTTAAAAGATCGATGTTATTGATAAGGTCCTGGTTCTGACAGTCCGAGTCTGCAGGCTGGTTCTAGGTAGATGAGGCTCTGAGTTATGATATGAGAGAGTAGTCCAGAGCCCCTCCAACCCTGAAGGAAGCAAACGCTGATAATGCCCCAAGTAGCCTTCTGTAGGCCCTGTGCCCGCACGTACACATTGGCTCCTCCCAAACAATTTTCCTCACCATAAAGTTGTTCCATTTATTGGTCTATAGTTGTTATTTTTGTCATTGTTTCCTTCATAACCACCATTATTATTATTAGCTGGCACACCAGATTAACACTTTCATGGTTCCTTCAGGTCCTTTTTTAAAAAAATAAAAGATTACAGTTTAGGTTGAATTCCTCCATATTTTCTTTCCCAGTCTCATCCCAAAACCTATATGACTCCTCTTCAACCATTCCCTCTACAAATTCCAAACTCTAATGCATATAATGTTATTCATACCATGTATTCATGTAATCTACATATATAAACATATATTTATATGTATTTATGTACATGTAATCTGTTATTAACAAATGGTATAATACAGCATGCAGCATTAAGAAACTTGCTCTTTTCATTCAGAACTATGTTTTTGAGAATTCTATATGTTATTACCTACACATCTGATCATTCCTTTTAATTACTATGTAGATTTCTATTGCATGACTATACAACAATATATTTGTCCATCCCCTAATTGATCCTAATTGATGGATATTGGGATAGTTTTTAATACTTGCTATTACAAAAGATGCTGTAATGCATCCAGGGGTCTGCCCTCTATGTGGGAGCTTTCTTCAGAGTAAATACCTACAAGTAATTTGTGTACTTGCAACATTAGTAGAAAATGTCAAATCTTTTCCAAAATCACCGTACTAAATTACATTTCAACCAGCAATTGTACTATTCATAATTCCTGTTTCTCACATTTAACTAATGATTGATACTGTCCAAACTTTAATTTTTGACCATTCTAGTAGGTACAAAATAGTATCTTATTATTTATTTTATTTGCAATTCTGATATTACTAATTTGATTGAATAGGAATACCTGTTCATATGGCTTTTAGATAATCTTCTGAGAATTTTCCATCCTTTGCTCATTTTCTGTTGGGTTGTCTTTTTTTTTTTGATTGTTTATAATTTTTTTTTAATTTTGTGTTTTAGGTGAAAGTTTCCAGGGCAAATTAGATTCTTATGAAAAAATGTATACACAAATTGTTTTGTGACATTGGTTGCAATTCCTGCAATGCGTCAACACTCTCCCCCTTTTCCTTTACACCCCGGGTTCCCTGTGTCCATTCATCCAGGTTTTCTGCTCCTTCCTGCCTTCTTGTCTTTGCTTTTGGGGAGATGTTGCCTATTTAGTCTCGTATACTTAACTGAACCAAGAAGCATGTTCCTCACTTGTGTTCTTATTTGTTTTATAGGCCTGTTTAGTCTTTCACTTTGTACATTGCACATTCCTATTATTAATGGAGGTTTGCAGCTGTTGCTTCTCATTTTGAGTCATGCCACATCAGCAAATGAAGGTCCTTAAAGCTTGACTCCACCCACATCATTAAGGTTGACTCTACTTCGAGGAGGCTGCTCTCCCCCAGTCATATTCTGAGTGTCTTCCAACCTGAGGGGCTCATCTCTGGCACTATATCAGACAGTGTTCTACTGCTGTTCATAAGATTTTCACTGGTGAATTTTTTTCAGAAGTAGACTGCAGGTCCTTCTTCCTAGTCTGTCTTAGTCTGGAAACTCAGCTGAAACCTATCCACCAACGTGGCCCTGCTGGTATTTGAAATATCGGTGGCAAAGCTTCCAGTATCACAGCAACGCACAAGCCACCACAGTCTGAGAAACTGACAGACACGTGGTCGATTTCCACAGAACGCATCATCCTATCTCCTTGATTGTTAAAATCCTCCTCTGCCAAGGACAACTTTTGGTGAGCATTCACTTGGGACACAAACACCTTCACTTCTTCAGCCCATTCAGTGAGGTCTATCCACATACCTCTTCCCCATACCACCCTATCGCCAATATTCCAATTATGTTCCTTCCAAGTCCCTGACCATCCAGCCAATCTATTGGCCTCAGTCCATGAATCAGTATATAGTTGTACATCTGGCTATTTCTCCTTCGAAGCAAAATGAACAGCCAGGTGCACTGATTGAAGTTCTGCCCACTGGGAGGATTTCCCTTCACTATTTTTTTTTATTGTGTTTCAGGGAGGTGCCAGAAAGGGGATGTAGTGCTGCTGCTGTCCACTTTCGAGTGGTGCCTGCATATTGTGCAGAACCATCTGTAAACCAGGCATGGGTTTTCTCTTCTTCAGTCAACTGATCATAAGGAACTCCCCATGAGGCCATAGGTGCAGACTGGGAGAGGGCAGGTAATGTTACAGGAGGGGAGACCATGGGCATTTAGGCCACTTCCTCCTGCCACTTACTGTGTCTTCAGGTCCTTCTCTGGCCCAATCTCCTATGTACCACTTCCATTTAATGATGGAGTGCTGCTGTGCATGTCCAACTTTATGATTCTATGGGTAAGACAACACTGAGCTCAGGCCGCATGGTGACTTGGTAGCCCATGGTTAAGCATTCAGGCTCCACTAAGGGCCAGTGAAAAAGCCAAAGATTGTTCTCAAAAGGAGAGCAGTTATCTGCAGAGGATGGCAAGGCTTTGCTCCAGAATTCTAAGGGTCTGTGCTGTGATTCACCAGTATGTGCTACCGAACTGCATGAAGTTGATAACTTTGCCATTGTAAATGTCCCTGATTGTGGGCTTTTTGGAGGGAGGGTGATCTACATGCCTATCACCCCATCTGTCCAGATTCCTCTCCCCATATCTGTCCTGGTCCTTGTGATCTTTGGGTGGTCTCTTGACTTCTGCTCCTGAACCAATATCTAATCCTCCTCCTGGTCCGGGAATGTGATAGAGAATGGGTCCAGTGCCTCTGCTTATGGTCTCTAGCTCCACCTGGCTCTGGCTCTTGCTCTCGAGCTCTTTGTCTCGGCTCAGCTGCTTCTTCTTTGTCCTGACCCAGTGCTCAGCATCTCTCTGCTTTTCCTAGCCTGCTGCCCTGGGCATTAAGGCTTCCAGATCTTTCAGGACGTCCACAGCAACTTTCACATCGTCCTCACCCAAAATGTTCCCAATGGGAGGGTTGTCTGTTTGGCAAAGGTGTAGGAAGAGTTCCTTCGTCTTTTCTTTTTTGGTTTTAGGTTTAACAACTGGATCTTTGCTAGTAGAAGGCTTTGCCAGAAGCCCCATGATTTATATGAAATGCAGCAGGTTATTAATAAGAGAATATGTGAATTCTGCACCACGTTTAACCAGAGAAACCTTAGAATTATCAAAGGTGGTTTATTCTCAGCAAGACTGTTCACAAACTTAGCCAGATCCTTGAAATTGATGCCCAAATGATTGTCCAGCTGGGTGCAAACCTTCGACACCAAAGTTTTGCAAGTTCTTCCATGGGGTCTGGCTCTGCCCCAGTTAAGGCTCCAACCCTAGCCACAGCCTCTCTGCCACCACACAGAGGTACTACACCTGGCTCCAGTTTCCACTTCCAATTCTCAGATTGATACTGGGAACACTCCATGGTGCAGTTTGCAGGACATGTGAGGAAAGGTCAGTTACTCTGAGGGAGTAATTGATGCCTTCGAATGGTGATGTTGGTGAAGAATATTGAATATACCATGGACTTACAAAAGAATGAACAGATCTGTCTTTGAAGAAGTACAACCATAATGCTCCTTAGAAGCAAGGTTGGCGAGACTACATCTCACATACTTTGGACCTGGTATCAGTCCCTGGAGAAGGACATCATGCTTGGTAAAGTAGAGGGTCAGCAAAAAAGAGGAAGACCCTCAACAAAGTGGATCGACACAGTGGCTACAATGATGGGCTCAGGCATAACAATTTTGAGGATGGCAAAGTACCAGGCAGCATTTCCTTCTGTTGTACATAGTATTGCTATGAATCTGAATGGGCTCAATGGCACCTAACGACAACAACAACATGTTGTTTCAATGTCATGTGATTTTATGTGCTTTCAAATCCCATGAATTCAATCCAATCACGTTCAATTAATCCTCTAAATTAAACCCAATCTCATGTGATCTAATCAAATCATTCAATAGATAGATAATAGGTAGATAGATAGGATAAGATAAGATAAGGTAAAATATAATTAAAAAAAAAAAACTCTAAACCATGACTGAAAGAAATGAATAAGGAAGAACAAAGAAGAATTGATGTCTTTGAATTATGGTGTTGGTGAAGAATACTGAATATACCATGGACTGCCAGAAGAATGAACAAATCTGTCCTGGGAGAAGTACAGCCAGAATGCTCCTTAGAAGCAAGGATGGCAAGACTTAGTCTCATGTAATTTGGACATGTTATCAGAAGAGACCACTCCTTGGAGAAGAACCCTGTGCTTGGTAAAGTAGAGGGTCAGTGAAAAAGAACAAGACCCTTGATGAGATGAGTGGCTAAAACAGTGGGCTCAAACATAGCAATGATTGTGGGGATGGGGCAGGACTGGGCAATATTTCGTTCTGTTGTACATAGAGTCATTATGACTCAGAACTGACTCAATGGCACCTAATAACAACACCTCAAGGAAGTTGCCTCGTCACTAGCCAGAGTCCCTTTCAGCTGTGACAAGATTTGAGAAAGCATGGCAAGAGAAATTGTATTGACAAATCATGGTCTGCTGAGGATAGGGCTTTTTCCTTCCCAAAACAAAGCAATTTTGTGATTCACCAGGGGATTTATCATTTCAAGCATCAGCATCGAAATGTATCTTGTGTAAAAGAAGGTCTACTTCATCCAAAACAGCCAACACCTTACCAGCAAATTACTTATCCTCTCTAAGACTTACTTTATTTGTAAAATGGAGTCAGTAGCATCTCCTCCCTCACAGAGTTGTGAGGAGGATTCCATGAGTCGCCTATGGAATATATTTAGCACAGTTCCTGGCTTGCAATAAGCCCTCAGAAAACAGTACCTATTGCTGCCGCTGCTGTTGTAACTCAACAACGTAAAAGAATGGCTTTCATGTTACCTTTCAGCCAAAAACCAAACCAAACCCAGTGCCGACAAGTTGATTCCGACTCATAGCAACCCTAAAGGACAGAGTAGAACTGCCCTGTAGAGTTTCCAAGGAGCGCCTGGCAGATTTGAACTGCCGACCCTTGGGCTAGCAGCTGTAGCACTTAACCATTATGCCACCAGGGTTTCCTACCTTGACCTAGGAAACACTCTCCAGCAACACTCTCCCATATAATTATTTAAATGAGATAGAGATGGTGAGGTGACTAGCCCAGGACCTGGCATATGGTGATGCACAAAATCAATTTGCTAGGCATGTAGGTTGTTTCCAGATGGGGCCATTACAAAAAAAATCCTGCTTTAAACATTACTGTACAGTTTTTTGTGTGTCAACATAAGTCTTCATTTCCCTAGGAAAAATGCCCAGCAGTGCAGTTCCTGGATCAAATGATAGTTGCATGTTTAGTTTTTTATGAAACCTGCCACGATTTTCAGGAATGGCTGCACCATTTTACATTTTTATTATCAATGAGTGATCCAATTTTTTTTACATCCTCTCCAGCATTTGGCTTTATCAGTCTCTTTTATTTTAACCATTCTGATAAGAATATAGAGGTATCTCATAATTCTTTTATTTTGAATTTCCCTGGTAGTTAATGATGTCGCACATCTTTTTTTTTTTTTTTAATTTTTATTGTGCATTAAGTGAAAGTTTACAAACCAAGTCAGTATCTCATACAAAAACTTATGTATACCTTGCTATATACTTCTAGTTGCTCTTCCCCTAATGAGACAGCACACTCCTTCCCTCCACTCTATTCTTGTGTCCATTCGGCCAGCTTCCGACCCCCTCTGCCCTCCCATCTCTTCTCCAGACAGGAGCTGCCCACATAGTCTCATGTGTCTACTTGATCGAAGGAGCTCACTCTTCATCAGTATCATTTTCTATCCCATAGTCCAATCCAATCCCTGTCTGAAGAGTTGGCTTTAGGAATGGTTCCTGTCTTGGGCTAACAGAAGGTCTGGGGTCCGTGAGTTCTGGGGTCCTTCTAGTCTCAGTCAGACCATTAAGTCTGTTCATTTTACAAGAATTTGGGGTCTGCATCCCACTGCTCTGCTGCTCCCTCAGGGGTTCTCTGTTGTGTTCCCTGTCAGGGCAGTCATGAGTTGTAGCCGGGCACCATCTAGTTCTTCTGGTCTCAGACTGATGTAGTCTCTGGTTTATGTGGCCCTTTCTGTCTCTTGGGCTCATAATTACCTTGTGTCCTTGGTGTTCTTCATTTTCCTTTGCTCCAGGTGGGTTGAGACCCATTGATGCATCTTAGATGGCTGCTTGCTAGCATTTAAGACCCCAGATGCCACTCTCCAAGGTGGGACACAGAATGTTTTCTTAATAGATTTTATTATGCCAATTGACTTAGATGTCCCCTGAAACCATGGTTCCCAAACCGCCACCACTGCTATGCTGGCCTTCAAAGCATTCAGTTTATTCAGGAAAACTCTTTGCTTTTGGTTTAGTCCAGTTGTGCTGAACCTCTCCTGTATTGTGTGTTGTCTTTCCCTTCACCTAAAGTACTTCTTATCTACTATCTAATGGGTGAAAACCCCTCTCCCTCCTTCCCTCCCCACCATCAAAGAATTTTTTCTTCTCTGTTTAAACTATTTTTCAAGTTTGTATATTAGTGGTCTCATACAATATTTGTTCTTTTGCAACTGACTAATTTCACTCAGCATAATGGCTTCCAGATTCCTCCATGTTATGAAATGTTTCACAGACTCGTAATTGATCTTTATCAATGCATAGTATTCCATTGTATGACTACACCATAATTTATTTATCCATTCATCCATTGATGGGCACCTTGGTTGCTTCCATCTTTTTGCTATTGTAAACAGTGCTGCGATGAACATGGGTGTGCATGTATCTGTCTGTGTAAAGGCTCTCATTTCTCTAGGATATATTCCAAAGAGTAGGATTGCTGGATCGTATGGTAGTTTTATTTCTAGCTTTTTAAGGAAGTGCCAAATGGACTTCCAAAGTGGTTGTACCATTTTACATTCCCATCAGCAGAGTGTAAGTGTTTCCAGTCTCTCCACAGCCTCTCCAACATTTATTATTTTGTGTTTTTTAGATTAATGCCAGCTCTTCTGGAGTGAGATGGAATCTCATTGTAGTTTTGATTTGCATTTCTCTAATGGCTAATAATCATGAGTATTTTCTCATATATCTGTTAGCTACCTGAATGTCTCCTTTAGTGAAGAGTCTGTTCATATCCTTTGCCCATTTTTTAATTGGGTTGTCTTTTTGTAGTTGAGTTTATGCAGGATCATATAGATTTTAGAGATCAGACCCTGATCAGAAATGTCATAGCTAAAAACTTTTTCCCAGTCTGTAGGGAACATTTTTACTCTTTTGGTGAAGTCTTTGGATGAGTACAGATGTTTGGTTTTTGGGAGCTTCCAGTTACCTAGTTTCTGTTCTGCATTGTTAGTAATGTTTTGTATACTGTTTATGTCATATATTAGTGCTCCTAGAGTTGTCGCTCTTTTTTCTTCCATGATTTTTATCGTTTTAGATTTTATACTTAGGTTTTTGATCCATTTTGAGTTAGTTTTTGTGTGTGGTGTTGGATATGGGTCTTGTTTCTTTTTTTTGCAGATGGGTATCCAGTTATGCCAGCACTATTTGTTAAAGAGACTGTGTTTTCCCCCATTTAACTGACTTTGGGCCTTTGTCAAATATCAGCTGCTCATATGTGGATGGATTTATGTCTGGATTCTCAATTCTCTTCCATTGGTCTATGAATCTGTTGTTGTACCAGTACCCAGGTTGTTTTGACTACTGTGGCAATATAATAGGTTCCAAAATCAGGTAGAGTGAGCCCTCCCGCTTTGTTTTTCTTTTTCAATAGTGCTTTACTTATCTGGGGCCTCTTTCCCTTCCATATGAATTTGTTGATTTGTTTCTCCATCTCATTAAAAAACGTTGTTGGAATTTGGGTTGGAATTACATTTTATCTCTAGATGGCTTTTGGCAGA
Organism: Elephas maximus indicus; assembly: GCF_024166365.1. Lineage (NCBI taxonomy): Eukaryota > Metazoa > Chordata > Mammalia > Proboscidea > Elephantidae > Elephas > Elephas maximus. Next base: position 49,219,847 of record NC_064840.1, read on the forward strand.
ATAGATGTTTTTACAATGTTAAGTCTCCTATCCATGAACAAGATATGATTTTCTACTTATATTAAGTCTCTTTTGGTTTCTTATAGTAGTGTCTTGTAGTTTTCTTTGTATAGATCCTTTATGTCTCTGGTAAGATTTATTCCTAAGTATTCTATCTTCTTGGGGGCTTTTGTGAATGGTACAGATTTGGTGATTTCCTCTTCAATATTCTTTTTTGTTGGTGTAGAGGAATCCAACTGATTCTTGTATGTTTATCTTATACCCTGATACTCTGCTTAACTATTAGTTTCTGTAGTTTTCTTGGGGATTCTTTAGGGTTTTCTTTGTATAAGATCATGTCATCTGCAAATAGAGATACTTTTACTTCTTCCTTGCCAATCTGGACGCCCTTTATTTCTTTTTCTAGCCTAATTGCTCTGGCTAGGACTTCCAGCACAATGTTGAAAAAGAGTGGTGATAAAGGGCATCCTTGTTTGGTTCCTGATCTCAAGGGGAATGCTTTTAGACTCTCTCCATTTATGATGATGTTGGCTGTTGGCTTTGTATAAATGCCCTTCATTATGTTGAGGAATTTTTCCTCTATTCCTATTTTGCTGAGAGTTTTCATCACGAATGGGTGTTGAACTTTGTCAAATGCCTTTTGTGCATCGATAAGATCATGTGGTTCTTGTCTTTTGTTTTATTTATATGATGGATTGCATTAATTGTTTATCTAATGTTGAACCATTCCTGCATACCTGTTATGAATCCCACTTGGCCATGGTGAATTATTTTTTTGATATGTTGAATTCTATTGGCTAGAATTTTGTTGAGGATTTTTGTATCTAAGTTCATGAGGGATATAGGTCTGTAATTTTGTGGTCTCTTTACCTGGCTTTGTTATCAGGGATATGCTGGCTTCATAGAATGAGTTTGGGAGTATTCTGTCCTTTTCTATGCTCTGAAATACCTTTAGTAGTAGTGGTGTTAACACTTCTCTGAAAGTTTGGTAGACCTCTGCAGTGAAGCCATCAGGGCCAGGGCTTTTTTTGTTGGGAGTTTTTTGATTACCTTTTCAATCTCTTCTTTTGTTATGGGTTTATTTTAGTTTTTCTACCTCTGTTTGTGTTAGTTTAGGTAGGTAGTGTGTTTCTAGAAATTCATCCATTTCTTCTAGGTTTCCAAATTTGTTAGAGTACAATTTTTCATAGCAATCTGATATGAGTCTTTTAATTTCAGTGGGTCTGTTGTAATATCACCCATCTCATTTCTTATTTGGATTATTTACTTCCTCTCCGGTTTTCCTTTTGTAAGTTTCACCAATGCTTTATCAATTTTGTTAATTTTTTTAAAGAACCAGCTTTTGGTCTTGTGAACTCTTTCAATTGTTTTTCTGTTCTCTATATCATTTAATTCTGCTGTAATTTTTATTATTTGCTTTCTTCTAGTGCCTGAAGGTTTCTTTTTTGCTCTTTCTATTTGTTCAAGTTGTAGGGATAATTCTTTGATTTTGGCCCTTTCTGCTTTTTGTATGTATGCATATATTGATATAAATTGACCTCTGAGCACTGCTTTTGCTGTGTTCCAAAGGTTCTGACAGGAAGTGTTTTTATTCTCATTGGATTCTACAAATTTCTTTATTCCATCCTTGATGTCTTCTATAACCCAGTCATTTTTGAGCAGGGAATTGTTCAGTTTCCAAGTATTTGATTTCTTTTCCCGTTATTGATTTCTACTTTTATGACCTTATGGTCAGAGAAGATGCTTTGTAATATTTCAATGTTTTGGATTCTGCTAAGGCTTGCTTTATGACCTAATATGTGGTCTATTCTAGAGAATGTTCCATGTGCATTGGAAAAGAAATTATACTTGGCTGCTGTTGGGTGGAATGTTTTCTATATGTTTGTGAGGTCAAGTTGGTTGATTGTGGCATTTAGATCTTCTGTGTCTTTATTGAGCTTCTTTCTGGATGTCCCATCCTTCACCGAACGTGGTGTGCTGAAGTCTCCTACTATTATTGTGGATCTGTTGATCTCACTTTTCAATGCTGATAGAGTTTGTTTTATGTATCTTGTAGCCCTGTCATTGGGTGCATAAATATTTAATACGGTTATATCCTCCTCATTTATTGTCCCTTTAATCATTATATAGTGTCCTTTCTTGTCAAATGTGGTGGCTTTAACTTTAAAGTCTATTTTGTCAGAAATTAATATCGCTACTCCTGCTCTTTTTTGATTGTTGTTTGCTTGATATATTTTTTTCCATCCTTTGAGTTTTAGTTTGTTTGTGTCTCTAAGTCTAAGGTGTGTCTCTTGCAGACAGCATATAGCTGGGTTATGTTTTTTCATCCAGTCTGCAACTCTGTCTCTTTTTTTGGCACATTTAGTCCGTTTACATTCAGTGTAATTATGGATAGGTATGAGTTTAGTGCAGTCATTTTGATGTCTTTTTTTGTGTGTTGACAGTTTCTTTTTCCCACTTAATTTTTTGTGTGAGTAGATTATCTTTATGTATTGTCTTTTCCTCTTATTCGTTGCAGTAGATTTCATTTCTGCTGAGTCTCTATTTTTTTCTTGTATTTTATTTTGATGTGTGGGATTGTTAGTCTCCTTAGTGGTTCCTTTAATATTTACCCCTTTTTTTCTATGTTTAAACCTAGCTTTTATTTCTTTATATCACCTTATCTTCCCCTCCAAGTGAAAGATCTATGACTTCTTTTCTTACTCCCTCTTTATTGTTTTAATGTTCTCTTTTACATAATGACATTACTGTTTCCCTGTTTTGAGGTTTTTTTTTCCTTGATTATTTTTGTGATTTCCCTATCTGGGTTGATGTGCGATTGGTCTGTCCAGTGTTTTAGTCTTGGGCTGATATCTGATATTATTGATTTTCTTACCAAAGAACTCCCTTTAGTATTTCTTGTAGTTTTGGTTGTAAGGACTAGAAGGTACCAGTTATCCTTGGACCCCTGCTGCGGGTGGTTGGGTGATGTGGGTGGAGCCACCAGCTTTTAGGCCACTGATGTGGGTAGGTGAGGACCCTGTTTAATAGGCAATGTGGTGTCAAACATCAAACACCCACCTCTCTACCACACAGCTGAAATAGTTTCAGTCTTCCAACAAGGGTTTTTTCTCCTGAAATAAGCCCACACAGGTCCATGCATGGGGGGAAGGTATTCAAAGTCCATGAACTGTGTTATGCCTGGACAGGAGCTGCTTCAGTCCTGAGCTCTCCAGGGTAGTGGTGCTGGCAGATTATCTTTTCCCCAATTGTGAATTTATTCCTTCTCCAAGACAAGGAGGATGTCTCAGGATGTACAACAGGACCTATCTCAGGCCCAGGGAAATTGACAGCCACTGAAGCTGGCTTGGGGACTGGGGGTGCGGTAAAATATACACAAGTACTTAGCTTTTGCCGAAAGCGTCACTGTTGTCTGGCTCTGGAGGTGTGAGTAGGCTGTGTGGCTGGCTGTTTCTCCCTGAGGGAACTGCAGCTGAATGCTACCACCAGCTCACCGCAGCCTGAGGTCTGCTGGTTTTTCAGGTCCGGCAACTCCTTTCCACTTCTGAACCGTCTCTCCCTCCCATTGCCACTCAGTCCATTTTCTAACTTAACCTTTGATATTCTGGGCTTCTAGCTTGTCATAAATGTAATTGTTTCATTTGTTTTCTCAGGTCTTTATTGTAAGAGGGTTCACCGGAAGCATCTGACTACTCTGCCATTTTGGCCCTGCCTCCCTGGATATCTTTTTATGTGAGCTTATTGTGTGTATATCTTCTTGTGTGAGATGTCTCTTCATGTGTTTTGCAATTTTCTAATTTGTTGAGTGTTGAGAGTTCTTTGTATACTGTAGATACTAGTACTTTCTTGGGTAGCTGGCTTACAAATATTTCCTCACAGTCTGATGAAGATCAAAGACTATAGCATTCTGTAAGGATTGCACCGCAAAACAAAGAAAACAAAAATCCTCACAACAGGACCAATAAGCAACACCATGATAAACAAAGAAAAGATTGAAGTTGTCAAGCATTTCATTTTACTTAGATTTACAATTAATGCCCATGGAAGCAGCAGTCAAGAAATCAAATGACATATTGCATTGCACAAATCTGCTGCAAAAGATCTCTTTAAAGTGTTAAAAAGCAAAGATGCCAGTTTAAGGACTAAAGCATGCCTGATTCAAACCATGTTGTTTTCGATTACCTCATATGCATGCAAAAGCTGGACAATGAATAAGGAAGACCTAAGAAGAATTGATGCTTTTGAATTATAAATTATAAATCTGTCTTGGAAGAAGTACAGCCAGAATGCTCCTTGGAAGCAAGGATGGTGAGACTTTGTCTCACATACTTTGGACACGTTATCAGGAGGGATCAGTCTCTGGAAAAGGACATCATGCTTGGTAAAATAGACAGTCACTGAAAAAGAGGAAGACCCTCAACAAGATGGATTGACACAGTGGCTGCAGCAATGGGATCAAGCACAACAATGATTGTGAGGATGGCAAAAGACTGGGAAGTGTTTCATTTTGAAGCTACATTACTAAATGTATATAAATTTGCAATTATAACTTTGTGATTTTTTTTCCTTTTTGTCATTAATGGTGACTTCCGTTTGTTATAAACATTTATATTTGCATTAAATTGGAATTTTTCTGTTAAAAATATTGTCTTTCAGCTTTCTTTTGGCTTGATGTGCTTGCTAAGTCTTTTTTCATCCCATTATTATTAAACTTACGGTTGTTTTGTTCCTTTTGTAAGCAACATAGACCACAACTTTGCTTTCCCATACAATGAGTTAGTTTGTTTTTAATAGGATAATTGAACCTGTGCATTTGTGTAGAAAAACAGCCTTGGTGGAACAGTGGTTAAGCACTTGGTTGCTAAGAGTCAGTGGTTCAAACCCACCAGCCACTGCAGGGAGAAAGATGTGGCAGGCTGGTTCTGTAAAGATTTACAGCCTTGGAATCCTGTCCTATAGGATTGCTATGAGTCGGAATTGACTCCACGGCATTGCGTTTTAGGTTTTAATTTTTATGGAAGCAGCGTGCCACATCTTTCTCCAGAAGAGCAGCTGGTATATTTGAACAGCCAATCTTTCAGTTAACAGCTGAGCACTTTAACCACTGTACTACCATAACTCCTTACTGTAAAGATTACAGTCTTGAAAATCATTTGAGGCAGCCCTCCTCCAGCCTATAGAATTGTTATGACTCAGAATTGACTCTATGTCAATGGGTTTGATATATTTATAAAAATTACTGACATATAGGACTTTTTTCTATCCTCTAATTTTGGTTTTCTGTTTACTATGCCTTTCTTTGATTCATTTTCCTTCTACTTTCATATTTTCTATTAGATTTATAGTTTCCCTTTTTTGTTCTTAATGTCAAAGCTACAGATGGTGTTTTGACATTCTGTTTGTATCTTGAAGTTTTAATCATACTTGTTACATACAGTTTCCAACAAGTTTAAAGTAACTATTTCTCTCCTCTTCCAGAACCAGATAAGAATTTTTAGGGATTAGGAGTGTGGGAATTTAGTAAATTCCTAGACATCTAATTCCTAAGAATTCTTTGTCTACTATTAAAACACATATACACGGTTAATTGTTACTTTTTTTTTTTTTTTGGAATAAGCAATAGTTATTTAGATCTACAAAATCTATGGATGGTAGGTTCTGGATAGCTGAATCAGTTTAAGTATAAAGGAAGCTTAAAGTTTTTCCTTTCCTTTTTTTCTCATGTCTTTTCTGTGAGATTATTTATTTTAAGGTGACACCTGATTAGATTTGTATCAAGACAATTTCACTTCCCTTTTAGCTATAAACCTGTTGCCATCAAGTCGATTCTGACTCACTGTAACCCTGAGGGACAGAATAAAACTGTCCCATAGGCTTTCCAAGGAGCAGCTGGTGGATTTGAACGGCTGACCTTTTGGTTAAGAGTCGTAGTGTGCCTCCTGGGCTTCCTTATAGCTATAAAAAAAAAAAAAAAAATCCATCCCAATATTCTGGCTTTGGATTTCAGTGTATTAGTATTCAATTGCATCATAGCAAATCACCACAAAGTTAAAGGCTTAAGATAATACCCATGTATTAGTTTACAATTCTATAGGTCAGAGGTCAGGGCAGGCTTGTCTGGGTTTCCTGCTTAGGGTCTCCCAAGGCTGAAATCAAGCTGTCTGCCACACAGTGCTCTTATCTGGAGGCTATGAGGCAGAATCCACTTCCAAGCCCATTTAGGCTGTTGGCATAATCCAACTCCTTGGAGCTGTAGGCCTGAGGCCCCTGTTTCCTTGCAGGCTGTTGTCTGGGATCTGTCTGCATTCTTTCTCATGTGGCTTTCTCCGTCTTCAAGTCAGCAATGACACATCAAATACATATTGTGCTTCTAATATCTCTGACTTCCTTTCTGCTGGAAGACAGAGAAAACTGTAGGTTTTCTCTTTTCATATTTAAAAAAAATTTTGGACAACGATCACAACCATTCGTTTCCAAAACTTTTTCATCACCCAAACAGAAGTTTTGTACCAATTAAGCTTAAGTCTCCATTCCCACCCCCATCTCCCTAGCCTCTGGTAACCACTAATCTACTTTCTGGCTCTATGCATTTGCCTATTTTAAATATATCATATAACGGGGCACCTATGATGTTTGTCATTTTGTTGTCTGGCCTATTTCACTCAGCATGTTTTCAAGGCATATACACCTCTAGCATGTATTACAACTTCATTCCTTTTATGGTCAAATAATATTTCATTCTGTCTTCCAAATTTCTTGGAATAGACAAGTGGGCACTTCTAGGGCTGCATCCCTTTGCTGAAACATCTCAATTGGTATTCCATTAATTCCTGGAGCCTTTTTAAAAATTTTTTTTTGCCAACTTCTTCAATGCAGCTTGGACTTCTTTCTTCAGTGCCATCAGTTCTTGATCATATGCTACCTCCTGATATGGTTGAACGTCACTCAATTCTTTTTGGTACAGTGACTCTATGTATTCCTTCCATCTTCTTTTGATGCTTCCTGCATGTTCAGTATTTTGACCACAGAATCCTTCACTACTACAACTCAACAGTTGAATTTTTTCTTGAGTTCTTTCAGCTGGAGAAATACCAAACATATTCTTCCCTTTTGGTTTTCTAACTCCAGGTCTTTGCACATGTCATTATATATGTTACTTTGTCTTCTCGAGCCACCCTTTGAAATCTTCTGTTCGGCTCTTTTAAGTAATCATTTCTTCCGTTTGCTTTAGCTATTCGATGTTCAAGAGCAAGTTTCAGAGTCTCTTCTGACAGCCATTTTGGCCTTTTCTTTCTTTCCTGTCTTTATAATGACCTCTTGCTTCACGTATGATGTCCTTCCACAACTCAGCTTGTCTTCCGGCATTAGTGTTCAGTGCATCAAATCTATTCTTCAGATGGTCTCTAAGTTCAGATGGGATATACTCAAGGTTGTACTTTGGCTCTTGTGGGCTTGTTCTAATTTTCTTCCGCTTCAACTTGAGCTTGCATATGAACAATTCATGATCTGTTCTGCAGTCAACCCCTGGCCTTGTTCTGACTGATGACATTGAGCATTTCCGTTGCCTTTTTTCATCAGATGTAGTCAATTTGATTCCTGTGTATTCCATCTGGTGAGGTTCACAAGTATAGTCACTGTTTATGTTGTTGAAAAAAAGTATTGCAATGAAAAGTGCTCATTCTTCGATGCCAAGAAATCTGGAAGACAGCAACCTGGCCAACTGACTGGAAGAGATCCATATTTATGCCTATTCCAAAGAAAGGTGATCCAACCAAATACAGAAATTATCAAACAATATCATTAATATCACTTGCAAGTAAATTTTGGTGAAGATTATTCAAAAGCGGTTGCAGCAGTATATCGACAGAGAATTGCCGGAAATTCAAGCCAAATTCAGAAGAGGACATGGGACAAGGAGTATCATTGCTGATGCCCAATAGATCCTGGATAAAAGCAGAGAATACAAGAAAGATGTTTACCTGTCTTTTATTGGCTATGCAAAGGCACTCGACTGTGTGGATCATAACAAATTGTCAATAACATTGCAAAGAATGGGAATTCCAGAACACTTAACTGTGCCTATGAGGAACCTGTACCTAGACCAACAGGCAGTCATTTTGAACAGAACAAGGTGATACTGCATAGTTTAAAATCAGGAAAGGTGTATGTCAGGGTTGTATTCCTTTGCTATACTTATTCAATCTGTATGCTGAGTAAATAATCCAGGAAGCTGGACTACATGAAGAAAAACAGGGCATCAGGATTGGAGGAAGGCTCATTAACAACCTTCAATATGCAGATGACACAACCTTGCTTCCTGAAAGTGAAGAGGGCTTGAAGCACTTTTTGACAAAGATCAAAAACTACAGCCTTTGGTATGAACTACATCTCAACATAAAGAAAACAAAAATCCTCAAAATTGGACCAATAAGCAACATCATGATAAACAGAGAAAAGACTGAAGTTGTCAAGGATTTCATTTTACTTGGATCCACAATCAACACCCGTGGAAGCAGCAGTCAAGAAATCAAATGATGTATTGCACTGGGGAAATCTCCTGCAAAAGAGCTGTTTAAAGTGTTAAGACTAAGGTGCACCTGACCCAAGCCACAGTATTTTCAATCGCCTCATATGCATGTGAAAGCTAAGTAATGAATAAGGAAGACAGAAGAAGAATTGGCCTCTTTGAATTGTGGTGTTGGTGAAGAATATTGAATATACCATGGACTGCCAAAAGAATGAGCAAATCTGTCTTGGAAGAAGTACAGCCAGAATATTCCTTAGAAGCAAGGATGGTGAAACCTTGTCTCACATACTTTGGACATGTTATCAGGAGAGATCCATCCCTGGAGAAGGACATCATGTGCTTGGTAAAGTAGTGGGTCAGTGAAAAAGAGGAAGACCCTCAAGGAGATGAATTGACATAGTGGTTACAACAATAGGCTCAAGCATAACAAAGACTGTGATTATGGTGCAGGACTTGTCAGTGTTTCCTTCTGTTGTACATAGGGTCGTTATGAGTCAGAACTGACTAGATGGCACCTAACAACAATAATATTCCTTTATATGTATACAATCACATTTTGTTTACCCATTCATTTGGGTAATTTCTATCTTTTGATTATTGTGAATAGTACTATAATGAATATTGGCGTATAAATATCTGCTTGAGTCCCTACTTTCAAATCTTTTGAGACTATATCTAGAAGTGGAATTGCTGAGTCATATGGTATAAGCCTACATTTAACTTTTTGAGAAACTGCAAAACTGTTCTCCACAGTGACTGCACTATTTTGCAATCCCACCAGCAATTTCTCCAAATCCTCACCAACACTTGCTCTTTATTATTTTTTTTTGATAGTAGCCATCATAGGGGGGACTGTGTTTTTAAAGGGCTTATGTGATTAGATTTGAGCCACCTGGATAATCTTCCTTTTGTAATCATATAATATTACATAATCATAGGAGTAACACAAAGGGAAATGTCATGAAGGTCATCTGAATATCCTGCCTACTACATTAGCTTTTAGGGCTCTTCAAAGTTCTATTTCCCCTGTTTTTTTTTTTTAATAGACTTTAGTTTTTAGTACAATTTTAGATTTGCTGAAAAATTGAAAGGATAAGACAGAGAGTTCTCATATTCCTGCACCCAATTTCCCCTACAATTCAATTAACATTTTACATTAGTATGGTACATTGTTACAATTAAGGAACCAGTATTAATACATTGTTGTTGTAAGGTGCCTTTGAGTCAGTTCTGACTCATAGTGACCGTATATGTACAATGGAACAAAACACTGCCTGGTCCTGCACAGTCTTAGTCATCTACTGCTGCTATAACAGAAATACCACCACTGGATGGCTTTAACAAAGATAAATTTATTTCTTCACAGTACAGTAGGCTAAAAGTTCAAATTCAGGGCATCAGCTCTAGGGGAAAGCTTTCTCTCTCTGTTGGCCTTCTCATCAATCTTCCGCCGGACCTGGAGCTTCTCCACACAGGGATCCTGAGTCCAAATGACTTGCTCTGCTCCCAACACTACTTTCTTTGTGGTATGAGACCCTCCCTTTCTGCTCACTTCCCTTTCCTTTTTATTTCTTGAGAGACAAAAGGTGGTGTAGGCCACACTCCAGGGAAACTTCTTTTACATTGGATCAGGGATGTGACTGGGTAAGGGTGGTGTTACAATCCCACCCTAATCCTCTTTAACATAAAATTACAATCACAAAATGGAGGACAGCCACACAATACTGGGAATCAGGGCCCAGCCAAACTGATACACACTTTTTTGGGGAGGCATAGTTCAGTCCATGACATGCACCATACTCACAATCATAGCCATGCTTGAGCCTATTGTTGCAGCCACTGTGTCAATCCATCTCAGCGAAGGTCTTCCTTTTTTTTTGCTGACCCTCTACTTTACAAGCATGATGTCCTTCTCTATGGACTGGTCCCTTCTGATAACAGGTTCAAAATATGTGAGATGACGTCTCACTATCCTCGCTTCCAGGGAGCTTTGTGGCTGAACCTCTTCCAAGACAGGTCTGTTCATTCTTCTAGTAGTCCATGGTATATTTAATAGTCCTCACCAAGATCATAATTCCAAGGCATCAATTCTTCTTTGGCCTAGCTTATTTACCTCTTTAAGTCATGGTCTGGAGTTTTCTGTGTACGAGTATTTCACCTCAGTGATAGTTCTTCCTAGGTACTTTCTTTTACATCACACTTTCTTTTACATGCCCCGGTCAGTGGTCATATTTCCTTCATTCTCATTTCTGCCTGCTCATTCTACATATAGGAACATGCCTGTGAAAAGGGATCGGTGTACTTCCTCCATCCCGCAGGGGATTCACTCTTTTTTAAATTGTATTTTATCTTTTATTATCCTATCTATCCTCTCCCTATCTGTCCATCTCTCTATCTGTCTATCATACATCTATCTATGTATCTATCTTACTAATTAATTTGTTATCTATCTATTGTCATAATTTCTCCCTAGCTTGCCTAATAGCTCTGGCTAGGACTTCCAGAACATGTTGACTAGCAGTGGTGAGAGTGGGCAGCATCCCAGTCTTGTTGCTTTCCTTCATGAAAAAGCTCTGACTTTTGCATTCAGTCTGATGTTGGCTGTGGGCTTCTCATAAACTGTCTTTAATCCTTTTAAAATTTTTCATATTTCCCTTCCTTTCCTATCTCAGTGAGTGGTCTTGTTTTGTTTTTTAATTAAATCAGGAAACGGTGTTGAATTTTGCCAAATACCTTTTCTGCATCTATGGAGATGATCATATGAGTCTTCCAGGTCTTTTACAGACTGGGTTGTTTGTCTCTCTGTTGTGAAACTATAAGTAGGAATGGGGAGAATGTTCCTAATTTCTGTAGAATACCGAGAACGACTTGAATCCTGGATGTATTCAGGGCTCTGGGCTACTGACTGCCTATATATACCTCAGCTGCTTCCTCTTGAACTGCTTGCCTGGGGCCGGTGGGCTGGCTCTTGTGCCTGTAGGTATCTGAACACGGAGCTCGATGGCTGTGAGGCAGAGGTGGCTTATGTCCTCTACCACCCTGCTTCTTTCCTCATTTTTTCTTTACCAGAAATCTTAAACAACAAATTAACAAATTAGATAATTGTGATTGTATTAAATTAATTGGATTAGGTAAATGTGATTGGATTAGATTGAATGCATTACATGAGATTGGACTGAGTTTTTTGATTAGATCACTTGAGGTTGGGTTAAATTTATTGGATTAATTGAACGTGATTGGATCGGACTGATTGGATTTGAGAGCAAGTGCAATCACGTGACTTGAAACAACATAAAAGGCTGGCGAGACAACATCCTTCAGAGTGCCTGACCTTTCTTCACAGGTCCTGCAAGCCGCATCACAGAGTGTTCTCAATATCCATCTATCTGAGAATTGGAAGTGGAGTACTTCGGAGGGCAGGTCGTAAAGTGGTAGAGAGGCTGTGGCTATGGCGGGAGCCTTAACCAGGATGAAGGCAGGCCCTGTGGAAGAACTCTGCAGACTGAAGTATTTATGTTTGGTGTTGAAGGTTTGCACTGAGCTGGACAATCATTTGGGAATCAACGATGAAGATCTGGCTGAATTTGTGGTCAGTCTTGCTGAGAACAATACCACCTTTGATACTTCTAAGGCTTCTGTGGTTAAACATGGTGCAGAATTTGCAGATCCTTTTATTAATAACTGCTGCATCTCATATGAACCATGGGGCCTCCAGCAAAGCCTTCTACTAGCAAAGATCCAGTTGTTAAATCCGAAACTGAAAAAGAAAAGCTGAAGAACTCTTCCCACTCCTTTGCTAAACAGACGACCCTCCCATTGGGAAGATGTGGGGTGAGGATGATGTGGAAGTTGCTGTGGATGTCCTGAAAGAACTGGAAGCCTTAATGCCCAGGGCAGCAGGCCAGGAAAAGCAGAGAGACACTGAGCACTGGGACAGGACAAAGAAGAAGAAGTGGAGCTGAGACAGAAACTGAAAGCAAGAGCCAGACCAAGATAGAGGCCATAAGTGGAGACACTGGTTCCATTCTCCATCACATTACTGAACCGGAATAGGAATAGATATCAGTTCAGGAGCAAAAGTCAGAGTTCCCCACAAAGACCACAAGGACCAGGACAGGTATGGGGAGAGGAATCTGCACAGATGGCACAATAAGCATGTGGACCACCCTCCCCCCAAGAAGCCCGGCATTAAGAATGTTTACAATGGCAAAGCTATCAGCAGTTCGGGTGCTTCATGCAGCTGGAGGGACTACAGAAGCCGTGGGAAGGCTGTTGTACATTTCTCAGGTCCGGCAGGAAGGCAGTGTGGCCAATGTGGCTAATGTGGTAAGCAAAAGCCAGAGGGTCAAGGTCAAAGTGCTGTCTTTCACCAGGACCAAGATCAGCCTGAGCATGAAGGATATAAATCAAGAGACTGGAGAAGATCTGAACCCATATGGATGGCAAAATCTAGTTGGGGACAGCAGTAAGAAGACCTCAGTGTGGAATCCTGACAGATCCACTCACCTTTCCCTTGTTAGTGACCCTGAATTAGAGGGTGACTGGGAGCACAACACCTCACCCACATCTCTGATTCTGAAAAGTGGGACATTAAACAGATGATTTCTGCCAGCGTCCTTGTTAAAGAAGACTTTCCAGGCTCTGATGAAAATACCAGCATTCTCCCTAAGGTGGTTGATGAGGAAGATGATAACCTTGAGATAGAACTGGTTGAGAAAGAGCCTCCATTCCTGAGAGGGCACACCAAGCAAAGCATGAACATGAGCCCCATTAAAATCACTAAAAACCTAGATGGTTCCCTCTCGCAAGCAGCCAAGATGCAGAGTGCCATAGTTAAAGAAAGTCGGCAGACGGAATGGAAAGCTGAGATGGATTTTATTCCCATGGTACTCAACAAATTCTGGGTTGATCCTCTGCCTGATGCAGAAGGCAGGCAGATTGCTGCCAACATGAGGGGTATTGGGATGATGTCCAATGATGTTCCTGAGTGGAAGAAACATGCCTTTGGGGGCAAAAAAAGCATCTTATGGGAAAAAGACCCAGATGTCAATCCTGGAGCAGAGGGAGAGCCTGCCCATCTATAAACTCAAAGAGCAGCTGGTCCAGTCTGCCCATGGCAATCAGATCCTGATTGTTTTTGAAGAGACAGGATCTGGGAAGATGAAGCAGATGACCCAGTACCTGGCAGAGGTGAGCTACACATCCGGGGGCAAAATTGGATATACCCAACCAGAAGAGTGGCAGCCAGGTCAGTGACCAAAAGAGTGTCAGAGGAGTTTGGTTGTTGCTTAGTCCAACAGGTGGGCTACACATTCAATTTGAAGACTGCACCAGCCCTGAAACAGTCATCAAGTACATGATGGATGGGATGTTGCTCAGAGAGTGCCTGATTAACCCTGACCTTACTTTTTTTTTACTAAGCATGTGATCATCATGTTGGACAGGGTGCATGAGAGAACAGCTGACACTGACTTGCTCTTTGAGTTGTTGAAAAAGATGGTTCAAAAACTGCACGACATGAAGCTAGTTATCACCTCAGCCACCTTGGATGCAGTGAAGTTTTTTCAGTGCTTTTATGAAGCTCCTATGTTCCCCATCCCAGGTTGAAACTGGTGAAAATACTGTACACAGAGGAACTTGAGACAGTTTATCTGGGTGCCAGCTTGATCACTGTCATGCAGATTAACTTAACAGAGCCACCAGATGATATCTTGGTCTTCCTGACAGGTCAAAAGGAGATCGACACTGCTTGTGAGATCCTGTATAAGCGAGTGAAATCCCTGGGACCTGATGTTCCAGAGCTAGTTATTCTCCCAGTGTATTCCACCCTTCCCAGTGAGATGCAGACCCGAATCTTTGACCCTGTTCCACTTGGCAGCAGAAAGGTCATGATTGCCACGAACATCTCGGAGACAACGCTATCAATGTGTACAATTTCAAGACAGGGATTGACCAGCTCATGATGGCTCCTGTTTTTCAGGCTCAGGTGAAGCAAAGAGCAGGCAGAGCTGGGAGAACAGGCCCAGAGAAGTGCTACAGGCTGTACACAGAACATGCCCACCGAGATGAAATGTTGACCAACAATGCGCCAGAGATCCAGAGAACCAACTTAGCAAGCACAGTGCTTCTCTCAAGGCCATGGGCATCAATGACCTCCTGTCCTTTGACTTCATGGATGCCCCACCACTGAAACCCTTGATTACGGCCATTGAGCAGTTGTACAAGCAGGGGGTTCTGGACAACAAGGGCCTGCTCACTCACCTGGGCCTCAGGATGGCAGAGTAGCTTTAAACCACTGTGCCACCAGGGTTTCTGAGAGACTCAGAGCAGGGGAATAATATTCCCTCAGTTGAATTTCGTCAGAGGATAGAAGGGGGGAAGATGATATGACTTTTGGAGAACCTGACCAGACCAGATGGAAACCCACCACAGGCCTGAATGTCTGATACCTGAGTAAACTCAGCTTACCTTTTGGATTCTTTGCTCTGTTGAAGGACTAATTATTAATGACAGTTTTGGACGGGTAAAATAATTGGGAGGGAGAAATTATCCTCCAAATATGAAAAAAAACATTGCAAAAAAGCCAGGGGTTGGTCTGTGGTGGATTAATTACTTTTGGGTGTGGCCTTTCTAGCAATGGTCTTGTAACTCCCACTCAGGTGATTGGGCAGGTGATTGTGGCCCACCATGGGGACTGGTTTTGCCTTAAAAGAGAGCCAATTCCAGAGAAGAGAGGAGGAGCCGACCACTACCAAGGAAGAAGAGACCACCAGGAGAGACCTGACAGCAGGAGATGGCTTGGTGGGCTTCCCAGCCCACTGAGAGAGAAAGCTGAGTGCCTTTGGGCAGAGACCTAAGGCCAGGGAGAGGTGTGCCTGAAAGCACAGCTGGAGGGAGGCTGTCTTGATGAAAGAACTGTATCCTGAGTGTTCCTAAGCTTTAATTGTAATGATCACTTCCTTTATAACAAACCCCATAATTGCGAGTATGGTTTTTGTGCCCTGTGTGGCTGTTGCAATGAATTATCCAAACCAGCAGAGAAGTAGAAAGTGCTGCGGGAGGGAAGGTTGGTGTCAGAGTTGGTAAAGAAAGCTGTGAGAGGAGGTGTGTCTGACCTCTGCCTCATAGGAATCAATCTTGGGCTATTGATCTTGGTTTTCCTTTCCCCTTGTGAACTTAGAGAAGGACAGATACCTCCCCCAAGTTGTTTTTACAACCATCAGCTGCTCTATGCAAGTTTAAATTGAAGCTGAAGAAAATTAAAACAAGCCCAGGAGAGCCAAAGTACGACCTTGAGTATATCCCATCTGAATTTAGAGACCACCTCAGGAATAGATTTGATGCATTCAATAGGAATGACTGAAGGCCAGACGAGTTGTGGGATGACATCAAGGACATCATCATATCCTAAGAAAGCAAACAATCATTAAAAAAACAGGAAATGAAGGAAAGACCAAAATGGATGCCAGAAGACACTCTGAAACTTGCTTTTGAATGTAGAGTAGTTGAAGCAAAAGGAAGAAATGAAGTAAAAGAGCTGAACAGAAGTTTTCAGGGATGGCTCCAGAAGACAAATTAAAGTATTATAATGACATGTACAAAGAACTGGAGTTAGATAGCCAAAAGGGAAGTTCATGATCAGCATTTCTCAAACTGAAAGAACTGAAGAAAATATTCAAGACTTGTGCTGCAATATTGAAGAATTTTATGGGCAAAAAATTGAATGATACAGGAAGCATCAAAAGAAGATGGAAGGACTACACAGTCACTGTACCAATAAGAATTGGTTGCCATTCAACCATTTCAGGAGGTAACATATGGTTAAGAGCCTTTGGTACTGAAGGAAGAAGTCCAAGCTGCACTGAAGGCATTGGCAAAAAACAAGGGTCCAGGAGTTGACAGAATACCAACTGAGTTCTTTCAACAAATGGAAACAATGCTGGAAACATTCATTTGTCTGTGTCAAGAAGTTTGGAAGACAGCTACCTGGCCAACTGACTGGAAAAGACCCAAATTTGTGCCCATCCCAAAGAAAGGTGACCCAACAGAGTGTGGAAATTATTGAACAATATCATTAATATCATGCACAATTAAAATTTTGCTGAATATAGTTCAAAAATGGCTGCAGCAATACATCCACAGGGAACTACCAGAAATTTAAGCCAAATTCAGAAGAGGACGTGGAGCGAGGGATATCACTGCTGATGTCAGGTGGATCTAGGCTGAAAGCACAGGATACCAGAGAGATGTTTATCTGTGTTTTATTGACTGTGCAAAGGCATTAGACTGTGTGGATCATAACAAATTCTAGATAACATTTTAAAAAATGGAAATTTCAGGACACTTAATTGTGCTCACACAGAACCTGTATGTAGACCAAGGGGCAGTCATTTGAACAGAACAAAGGGATCCTGCCTGGTTTAAAATCAGAAAAGGTGTGTGTCAGTGTTGTGTCCTTTCACCATACTTATAATCTGTATGCTGAGCAAATAATCCTAAAAGCTGGATTGTATGAAGAAGAACATGGCATCAAGATTGGAGGAAGACTCATTAACAACCTGAGAGATGCAGATGACACAATCTTGCTTTCTGAAAGCGAGGAGGACTTGAAGCACTTACTGATGAACATCAAAGACTTCAGCCTTTAGTTTGGAATACACAGTAACGGAAAGATAACAAAAGTATTCACAACTGGACCAATAAACAACATCATGATAAATGAAAAAAATATTGAAGTTGTCAAGGATTTCATTTTACTTGGATCCACATTTAATGCTCATGGAAACAGCAGTCAAAAAATCAAAACCTGCAAAAAAAATCTCTTTAAAGTGTTAAAAAGTGAAGATGTCTCTTTGAGGACTAAGGTGTGCCTGACCCGAATTATGGTATTTTCAATTGCCTCATGTGCATGTTAAAGCTGGACAATGAATAAGGAAAATTGAAGAATTGATGCCTTTGAATTAAGGTGTTGGTGAAAAATATTGAATGTACCATGGACTGTCAGAAGAACAAGCAAATCTGTCTTGGAAGAAGTACAGCCATAATGCTCCTTAGCAGTGAAAATGGTGAGATTTTGTCTCACTTATTTGACACATTATCAAGAGGGACCAGTCCCTAGAGAAGGAAATTGTGCTTGCTAAAGTAGAGGTTCAGTGAAAAACAGAAATACCTTCAAGGAGATGGATTTACACCGTTACTGCAACAGTGGGCTCAAACATAGCAATGATTATGAGAATGGCACAGAACCAGCCAATCTTTTGCTCTGTTGTACATAGAACAAAATGCAATGATTTGGAAGTGACTCAACAGCACCTAACGACATGGATGTCCATGTCTGAATCCCTGGGAACCTGTAAATATATTACCTTACCTGGCTTAAAGACTTTGCAGATGTGAAGAAGGCTGAGGTACTTGAGATGGGAAGATTATCTGGGAGGTCCAAGGTAATCATATGAATCTTTCCTGGCTGCAGGTAGAGAGATATGAGGCCAGAAGAATGATCTGAGAGATGTGATGTTGCTGGATCTGAAGATGGAGGAAAGCAGCAATACATGAGCCAAGAAATGCAGGTGTCCTCTAGAATTTGTAAAAGATGAGGAAATGGATTTTCCTTAGAGCCTCCAGAAGGAACACAGCCCTGCCGTCACCTTGGTACTAGCCCAGAGAAACCCAATTTCAGATTCTTGACCGCAAGAGCTGGATAGATAAAAAACTTGTGTTGTTTTAAGCCAAATTTGTGGTAATTTGATACAGCAGCCATAGGAAACTTATGTAATACAGACCATAGGTCTGGGACCTGGTAGTTCACAACACCAGGGATATTGGTGGGATCTGAAAGTGAATGAGACCAGAAATATCAGAATCACTTGCTTTTGTGGGCAGCGAAATATGACAGCAAGGAGAAAGAAGTAGTAAGAAAAAATTAAGCATTCCACTGAAATGAGAGATAAATAAGCCATATCAACTCCCTCCTCCTGCCCCCACCAATACTCTCCACAAAAAAAAAACTACTTTTTGCTATGCTGAGGACACTTATATCAAGAAAAAGGAAAGAATTAAAATAAATGCTTTAAATTTTCAACTCAAAAAGTAGAAATAAGCAAATCTGTTAACCCAATGAGAATAGAAGGAGTAAAATAATAAAGATAAAAGCAGAAGTTAATAGAGGATGGAAGAAGAGCAGCTCTACTTAATAAATCAAAGTTCTGTTTTTTCTTTTTTGAAAAAAAAATAGGACAGAGAGAAACTACTTGTTAATCAAAACTGTTGGTTAAAATGTGGGAGATCAGGCGCTCTCATACATGGCTAATCAAAGGGAACGAGAACTGTTAAAAGACTTACAGAGGGAAATTTGGCAACATCGGAGAAAACTACATACACATTTACGCTTTGACCCAACCATACTACCTCTAGGAATTTATCCTGAAGGTATATCTCCAAAAAAAAAAAAAAAAACCAACAAAAACTCCAACAATGCAAAAATACATTTGCACGAGAATATTCATTGCAGTAGACGTTTGTAATTTTGTATGTTGAAACATCTGAAATGCCTGTACATGGAAGACTAGTTGAATAGACCTAATAGTTGAATAGTACATCCACCCAATAGAATACTCTGTAGCTGTTATAAAGGCATAATGAAGATTTCTAGGAACAGATTTAGAGTGATTTCCAGGAAATAAAGTGCAGAAGAGAACCTGTAGAGTATGCTAACATTTGATAGAAGGAAGGGAAAATATGCATGTCTACTTATTTTTGCAAAAAAAAAAAAATATATATATATATGAAGGGTAACCGTGAAACTAGAGAGATTGGCAACCCGCATTGGTAGATGGGAAAGAGGTGGGGAAGCTAGCACAGCATTGACACTGCAGGGGGAGAAATTAGCCCTAGCAACTTTTGAGCACAATATTTTGACTCTATGCTCTCAGACTAAAGCTTAAAAACAGCTATGAACAAACACTGAGCTCTAGTTGCTTGTTTGCAGTACAATTCTAAACAATTCCAAAACTATTTTTCATATATTTTGTGACTGGGCAACTAAGTGAATACATTGAGTATAATGTGAACTAGTTTTCTCAGTATCAGAGGAGGGAGTAACAAATATAGACGGGGGAAGACTAGAATAAATCCTCTGCTGCTGGTTTGTCACTGGAAGTTTCAGTATGAACTTGTATGTATATATGTATTTTCATTATATATAAATATATAACTAATATTAAGTGTCTGTGTATGTGTGTAATTCCTTGTTCTGACTACTGAGATGTCTAGTGGTTAGCGTTGAGCACACCTAGCACTCAGATCATTGTTTCTAAATACCATTCTTCACTTAAAAGCAACCAGGGATCTTTAGAGAAATGGCCGATTTCTGAGCTTAGGCAGGGAAACACAAAATGAGCCTGGGATGTCTCGTCGTGCTGGAAGGTAACAAAGTCCTCAAAGAATGGTGAGGATATGTATAAATGACATAGGGACCAGCCTGAAGGGGACTTCACTGGCCAAATTTGGGATAATCTGAATAGCAAATTAGGCAATAATATCGGTAGATTATAGTCCATTAAATGAAATCGGACTCCACAGGTCCATACTGATATAACTAAATGGGGGTGGGGAGTGCTACCTTCATGAAAATGCCAACTGATAAGTGTTGAGGAAATGATGGAGCTAGAAAAACCATTATTTGCAACCATGATAGTAATAATTCATTCAAGCAAGGAATCATGAATTGACACTAAAATTGAAGAACAAAAGTTTGTTGTGGAAAATGATTGTTACATAATCTCAAAATATCTCCCCACAAAATATCTATTAATTAAAGAGGGAAAAATTAATAACTTTACAGTGCAGAAACCTGGCAGCTGCTACCTTAGCCAAGTGATCAAATTTAACATCACCAGTAATGGGGTAAACCGACATCTTGTGCCCCATCTCCTGATATTATGCACTGAGAAGAACACAACACTTCTGTGTATTACTGACAAAAATGCTTAATCTGAATCTAATATAGGCCCAGATTAGGGAAATATCCTGCAAAATAAATTGCCTGTACCTTTCAAAAACATTAAGATCATGGAAATTAAAGAAAAACTGAAAAAATATTCCAAATTAAAAAGGGCTAAAGAAATATGCCTAAATTCAGTGCATGATATTGAACAACAATTTTTTTTGGCTATAAAGACATTATTGGACAATTGACAAAACTTGAAAAAAGACTTGTAGATTAGATAATAGTTTGTAGAGTGGGCAATAATATACCACCAATGTTAATTTCCTGATTTTAAAAACTGTACTACAGTTTTGTCACAGCATGTCCTTGTTCTTAGTAAAATATATACTGAAATATTTAGGGATAAAATGTTACCACATTTACAACTTATTCTCATATGTTTCAGAAAAAATATTACATATATATGTTACATGTTAATTTATTATATCAATTAATATATAGTAGAATGTGTATCACATAATTTTCTGACCCTGTGCGTGTGTCTTGTAAGGGAGTAGGAAGAAAGAGAGGATGATAAAGCAAATGTGGTATAATTTCTGTTTCAGCAGAAATTTATTCTTTTTTTTTAAAAAATCCCTATGGTTAGTTATAACAACAAAAAAATTTTCATAAATTCAGCTTATATGTATCACTATACCTACAAGGCTAAAACTCTATGCTAATTTACTTCTTGAAACTTCTAATGTGCTTGGGTCAGAGCTGTCATTATGACCCAGTTACAATGACTATGACACTTCCTGTTATGGATTGAATTGTGTCCTCCAAAATGTGTGTCAGCTTGGCTAGGCTACAATTCCCGGTATTGTGTGCTTGTCCTCCATTTTGTGATCTGATGTAATTATCCTATGTGTTGTAAATCCTAGCCTCTATGATGTTAATGAGGCAGGATTAGAGGTAGTTATGTTAATGATGCAGGACAAAATCTACAGGATTAAGTGGTGTTTTGAGTCAATCTTTTTTGAGATATAAAAGAGAGAAGTGATCAGAGAGCAGAGGACCTCCTACCACCAAGAAAGAAGAGCTGCAAGTGGAGTGCATCCTTTGGACCCGGGGTCCCTGTACTTAGAAACTCCTAGTTTCAGGGGAAGATTGATGAATAGGACATTTCCCCAGAGCCTACATAGACAGAAAACCTTCTCCTGGAGCTAGTGCCCTGATTTCAGACTTCTAACCTCCTAAACTGTGAAAGAATAAATTTTTGTTCATTAAAGTCATCCACATGTGGTATTTTTGTTACAGCGGCACTAGATAACTAAGATGGTTCAAATCATGTGGTTTTGTCTGCATGTGCCACAAGAACATGCTGTTGATTTCATTGCGGCTGGTGTTTTTATAGTTACTGATTTGTCAAAATTTCTGGTATCTAACTATAATATTGTGGTAATTAGCATGGGTGGGTGACACTATGAGTATCTACACTGGGTGACACCAACCCTAGTGATGCCACTGATTGAAAACCCGACAGAGCACAGTTCCACTCTGACACATACGAAGCTGCCATGAGTAGGAGTCAATCCATGACAACTGGTTTATCAAGTGTAAGGCACTGGGGACATAACAGTGAATGAAACAGATGCTGTCTCTGACCTATTAAGCTTTGATATAATTGCTTCTCAGCAATTATTGTTGGATAAAACATAGCTCTTTCCCTCTGTAGAATCAGTTGCTGTTGAGTTGATTCTGACTCATGGTGACTCCAGGCATGTCAGAGTAGAACTGTGCTCCATAGAGTTTTCAACTGTTGATTTTTTTGAAGTAGATCACCAGGCATTTCTTCCAAGGTACCTCTGGGTAGACTTGAACCTACAACCTTTCAGTTAGTAGCTGAGCTCACTAAGCATTTGTACTACACAGGGACATGGACACTATTTTAATAAATTATTTCTATCCATCAATTTTGACTTATCCATTCAGTTGGAAGAAACTATATTTTCAGTTCAGATGTATAATTCAAAAGTTATTTGTGCATATATGGCATGTGTATTATGTCTTTTAGGCCAATTGTATTTTTTAGTCTGATATTCATATTCATTTGTGTTTCCTGATTAAGGTGATATAATCTGAAAAGTGCTCAGAGAAACGAAGAAATAATTTTAGGATTTAAAAAGAATATAACATGGATTATCTGAGTATGAGTGACTGAGAACTGAATCCGTGCATTTGGGATAATTGATATTGCAGAGGAGTAATTAATTATACTTGTCTAAAGTTTGTCCTTTTAAAATGCTCGGCAAAGTATATAAAATCTAGTTCTTTATAATTTGGTGAAAAAATTAATTATATCTGGCCAAGTACAGCCAGAATGCTCCTTAGAAGTGAGGGTGGTAGGACTTCGTCTCACATACTTTGGACATGTTATCAGGAGGGACCAGTCCCTGGAGAAGGACATCATGCTTCATAAAGTAGAGGGATAGCAAAAGAGAGGAAAAGCCTCAGCAAGATGGATTGACACAACGGCTGCAACAACGGACTCAAGCTTAGCAATGATTGTGAGGATGGCACAGAACCAGGTAGTGTTTCATTTTGTTGTACATGTGGTCGCTATGAGCCATTGTGTCAATCCATCTTGCTGAGGGTTTTCCTCTCTTTTGCTATCCCTCTACTTTATGAAGCATGATGTCCTTCTCCAGGGACTGGTCCCTCCTGATAACATGTCCAAAGTATGTGAGACGAAGTCCTACCACCCTCACTTCTAAGGAGCATTCTGGCTGTACTTCTTCTGAGACAAATTTGTTTGTTCTTTTGGTTATCCGTAGTATGTTCTCACTTCTAAAGAGTATTCTGGCTTTACTCCATCCACTTCATTAAGGTAGACTTTACTCTGAGGAAGCAGCTCTTCTCCAGTCATATTTTGAGTGCCTTCCAACCTGAGGGGCTCATTTTCCAGCACTATATCAGGCAATGTTCTGCTTTTATTCATAATGTTTTCACTGGCCGATTTTTTTCAGAAGTAGAATCCTTCTTCCTAGTTTGTCTTAGTCGGGGAGCTCCACTGAGACCTGTCCATCATGGGTGACCTTGCTGGTATTTGAAATACTGGTGGCATAGCTTCTAGCATCACAGCAACATGCAAGCCACCACAGTATGACAAACTGACAGACAGGTGGTGGTGTATGTCTTTCACAAGTCATTTAATCTTTCTGTACCTTGAGTTCTTCCTGAGCTGACTCAGGTGTTCTGTGAAGATTAAATACGTTAATATATACGAAAATGCCTGATAAATGGTAAGATACTGTAGAAATACAAGTTATCATGGGTATGTTTGTCTGCTACTTTTTAAATGGGAGTTTGGCAGCTCAAATCCTCATATCTCTCCTGGACATTTTACTACTTGCTTAGCTGACTCATAAAAAGGCAGAACAATTTCACACTGCTGTGCTTGCTGATTCATTTCCTGAACATGCAAGGACATAAAAAGACAATTGATTCTACTTTTGTTGATTGCTGAATACCTCAGACTTTTTCATAAACGAAAGTCTAAAAAAATTGATGCAAGCTTCAAAGCCTAGTAAATTCTACCCAATTGGCTTAAATTGTGAGGAATTGGTTAAGTCTCTATATTGTGTGATTTAAAAACATGACTCAGGAGAAAAAAAAAGATGTATAATCCAATGAAGGTGGTAGGTCCTTCTAGGCATCCTAATCAGTTGTAGTTTTATTTCAAACTTGTTTTAGACATAAAGCCATTCCCTGCCTGATACTGTAACAAAGCATTTATTTCTGAACGTCGAGTCATCCTGCCGGAGGTCAATCAAAATGTCAAACCCAGTATTGAAGATTCGATCATAAGAAATGCCATGGGGTCAAACTCTCAGCTTCAGATTTTCCTAGGAATGTCATAAGCAGGAACGAGTGAGATGAGTGGTTTCTCTTATCATGTTGTCAGCCATTGTGCCTGCTGATGAATCTTTTCCCATTAGAAGGGCTATAAGAAGAGACAAGAATAAGGAGACTCAGGTTTAAAAGGTCAGATTGCCAAGAACTACAGAGGTGTAAAATAAATCTGATTTTCCTTAGCAATTTTCAAGAAGTCTGTCATTTTTTCCTAGAAATATCGGTGACATAATTTCAATAAAAATAGGATCGCCATGTCCTTGGGATACTACTCTTGAAATGAGGGAGAGGGTGCATGTTTACCTAGAAAAATGGACATATGTAAAGGCAATTTATCCCGTCTGGATGTCTTTAGCTTGGGTGTTCTCAATAAGGTTGGTGAAACTGAGGCAGCTTAGTAGCTCTTCAAGGACCACCACCATTTCCTACCAAAATTTTCTATTTTGAAAGGGAAAAGTAATTAATATGCCTAAACCAAAATAATCATAGAATTGTTGTAAGGATTAAATGGCATTATATATATAAAAGGCACTGAGTATAGGGTCTGCTAAATAATAAGTGTTTAGAGAACATTAGTTATTATTATTCAGACCTTTTATCATGTTTCTCACTGTAATGAATACATTAGCATTCAGGTCTACTGTTCAGCTCTTGAAAACCCGTTGATGTGAAGTAAAGTCTTGGGATTCCAATATGGTCAACATTCTGAGCTTGCAAAGTTCTGGCTTTGATCCCACTCTGGGATTCTGGGGACACACCAAGATAGGAAATGGGTGTGTTGTGAATCTTTGTAGCAGCAAATAATTGAACCAATGCTACATAACCCCCAGATTTGCTATGTCAATCTTCTTTTAATTTCTACAATAATATTAATAAAAAGAAAGAATAATTTGTTACTATTTCATTCACCAGTGATTGGAACATAAGATATGCCAAGCACTAAACAAATGAGATCTTTGCAAATGAGTTAAGTAACTTGAAGAAGACAATTCTAGTAAACTCCTTGGCATCTCAATATAAGAAGACCCTATGAAAAAGAGGATAACATTATAAACAGGGAACAAACTGTAAAGACAAAAAAACCAATAAACAAAAGGATGAGCTGAAAAGAAAAATAAATAAGGAAAGACTGAAAGAAAACTAAAAACAAACCAGAAGAATTATAATCCTAGCGAAGGCCATAGGGCTAAGGAACATTCTCGTATTCTCTAAGTGTATCTCCAAGAACTATGTAGTCTTGCATGTCACCCAGCTAAACATAAAGAAGCCAGGACCATGATATGGGCAGAGAGATGGGGCAATACCCTGGAAGAAGCAACATAAAACCAAAAGGGAAATACTTAAAAAAAAAAAAATTTAGATAAAATTCACATAACATAAAATTCACCATGTTAACCATTTAAAAGTATACAATTCAGTGGTTCTTAGAGTATCCACAACGTTGTGCGGGCATCACCACTATCTCATTCCAGAGCATTTCCATGACCCCAAAAAGAAGCCCCATATTTCCCAATTTTCCCTCCCTTTCCATCATCTCCTAGCAACCAGTAGTAATCTACTTTCTGTCTCTGCAGATTTGCCTATCCTGGACATTTCAAACGGGATCATGATCATACAATGTATGGCCTTTTATATCTGGTTTCTTTAACTTAGCATAATGTTTTCAACATTCATCCATATTGTAGCATGAATTAGTACTTTTTTATTGCCGAATAATGTTCCACTGTATGAACATGCTGTATTTTGATTTTTCCTAAATCAGTTGATGGACATTGGGTTCTTTAAGCTTTTTGGCTGTTATCAATAATGCTGCTATGAATATTTATGTACAAGTTTTTGGCGGACATCTGTTTTCACTTCCCTTAGGTAAATACCTAGGAGTGGAATTGCTGAATCGTATGATAATTCTATGTTTAACTTTTTGTGGGCCTGCTAAAATGTATCCCATACATTTTACGTTCCCATCAGCAATATATGAGCATTCCAATCTCTCTGGATCCTCACCAACACTTGTTATTGGCTGTATTTTTGATTATAGCAGTCTTAAAACCAAAAACCAAACACATTGCCATCGAATCAACTCTAACTCATAACAACCCTATAGGCCATAGTAGAACTGCCTCATAGAGTTTCTAGGGAGCGCCTGGTGGATTCAAACTGCCAATCTTTTAGTTAGCAGCCATAGGTCTTAACCACTACGCCAGTAGGGTTTCCATAGTAGTCTTAGTGGGTATCAAATTGTATCTCCTTGTAGTTTTGATTTATAATTTTCTAATGCCTAGTGATGTTGAGGATCTTTTCATATTCTTGTTGGCCATTTGTATAACCTCTTTGAAGAAATGTCTATTCAAATTCTTTGCCCATTTTTTAAATTGGATTGTCTTTTTATTGATGAGTTGTTAGAGAACTTTATGTATTCTGGATACTAGGTCTTTATGTGATACATGATTTGCAAATAATTTCTCCCAGTATGTGGTTGACTCTTCACATTCTTGATAGTGTCCTTTGATGCACAAAAGTTCTTAACTTTTGGTAAAGTCTAATTTATTTACTTTTTATTTTATTACTTTTGATTTTGTGCCATATTTAAGAAACTTGCTTAATCCACAGTCATGAAATTTTAAACCTGTTTTCTTCTAAGAACATCATGCTTTCATATATATAGGTCTTTGATCCATTTTGAGTTAAGTTTTGTATATGTTGTGAGGTAGGGCTCCAAATTCATTTTTTTTTTTACACATGGATATCTAGTTGTTCTGGGATAACTTGTTGAAATGAGTCTTTCCACATTGAGTGGCTATATTAAATTTGTTGAAAATCAGTTGACCACAGAGATATGGACTTATTTCTGGACTCTCAATTCTATTCCATTAATCTATATATCTATCCTTACCACACTACTGCACTGTTTTGATTACTGTAGCATTATAGTAAATTTTGAAATACTGGTGGCATAGCTTCTAGCATCACAGCAACATGCAAGCCACCACAGTATGACAAACTGACAGACAAGTGGTGGTGTATGTCTTTCACAAGTCATTTAATCTTTCTGTACCTTGAGTTCTTCCTGAGCTGACTCAGGTGTTCTGTGAAGATTAAATACGTTAATATATACGAAAATGCCTGATAAATGGTAAGATACTGTAGAAATACAAGTGAGTCCTCCAACATTGTTCTTTTCAAGATGGTTTTGATATTCAAGGACCATTGCATTTCCATATGGATTTTAAGATCAGCTTGTCCATTTATGTAAAAGAGGCCATTGGGATTTTGATAGAGATTACATAGAATCTGTAGATTGCTTTGAAGAAAATTGCTATTTTAATAATTTCCATCTTCCAATGAATGGACATGGTATGTCTTTCAACTTAACAGGTTTTTTGAAAAATTACTTCAACAAGGTTTTGTAGTTTTCATTGTGAAAAGCTTGTACTTCCTTGGTTAAATTTATTCCTAAGTATGTTATTCTTTTTCATGCTATTGTAAAAGGAATTATTTCCTTAATTTTATTTCAGATTCTTTATTGCAAATGTATAGATACACAACTAAATTTTGTATATCAGTCTTGTATCCTACAACTTTGCTGAACTCATTTGTTAGTTCTTATATTAATTTTTTATTGGATAATGTGAGTAGAAATAGTTTTACTTCTTTTTTTTTTTTCAATCTGGCTGTCTTTTATTTATTTTTCTTGCCTAAATGTTCTGACTAGAACTTCCTCTAAATATTGAGGGGGGTTTGTTACATAGCAAAAGCTAATAGATACACTCTGATTAAGAACTAGTAACCCCTTTATTTCATATTCTTAAGGTTTTCACCGGCTAATTCTTTTCATAAGTAGACCACTGAGTCCTTATTCCTAGTCTGTCTTAGTCTGGAAGCTCAGCTGAAACCTGTCTGCTACTGGTGACCCTGCTGGTATTTGAATACTGGTGGCATACCTTCCAGCATCACAGCAACACACAAGCCCCCACAGTATGACAAACTGACAGACACATGGAGGAATATGAAGCTGGACTATATGAAGAACAGTGTGGCATCAGGATTGGAGGAAAACTCATTAACAACCTGTGTTATGCGGATGATACAGTCTTGCTTGCTGAAAGTGAAGAGGACTTGAAGCACTTACTGATGATGATCAAAGACTACAGCCTTCAGTACGGATTACGCTTCAATATAAAGAAAACAAAAATCTTCACAATTGAACCAACAAGCAACATTATGATAAATGGAGAAAAGATTGAGGTTGTCAAGGATTTCATTTTACTTGGATCCATAATCAACACCCATGGAAGCAGCAGTCAAGAAATCAAAAGACGCATTGCATTGGGCAAATTGGCTGCAAAAGACCTCTTTAAAGTGTTGAAAAGCAAAGATGGTACCTTGAGGACTAAGGTGCACCTCACCCAAGCCATGGTGTTTTCAATCATCTCATAAGGCATGAGAAATCTGGACAATAAAGAAGACAGAAGAAGAATTGATGCCTCTAAATTGTGGTATTGGTGATGAATATTGAATATACCATGGACTGCCAAAGTAATGAACAAATCTGTCTTGGAAGAAGTGCTCCTTAGAAGCAAGGATGGCAAGAGTACATCTCACATACTTTGGGCATGTTGTCAGGAGGGATCAGTCACTGGAGAAGGACATCATGCTTGATAAAGTAGAGGATCAGTGAAAAAGAGGAAGACCCTAAACGAGATGGATTGACACAGTGGCTGCAACAATGGGCATAAGCATAGCAACAATTGTGAGGATGGTGCAGGACCAGGCAGTGTTTCATTCTGTGGTGTATTGGGTCACTATGAACCAGAATCGACTCGATGGCACCTAACAACAACAACTCCTTCATTCGAATCTTGTGTAAATTTCATTCAAATGAGAATCAGCTTTTATATTAATCTTGGAGCTCATAAACTCTTTCCTCAGTTCCCTGCACATTGTAGTCATTATATTGTTGTTGTTAGCTGGTGTTGAGTTGGCCCCCAGTGTATGGTGACCGTATGCACACTAGAACTAAATACTACCCAGTCCTGTGCCATCCTCATAATCAGTTGTAGATCAGACTGATGTGATCCATTGACTGATTTTTGGAAGTAGATCTCCAGGCCTTTCTTCCTAGTCAATCTTAGTCTGGAAGCTCTGCTGAAAGCTGTGCAACATCATAGCAACACACAATCCACTACTGATGAATGGGTGTTGGCTGCACATGAGGTGCATTGGCAGAAAACCAGCTCGGATCTCCTGCCTTGAAGGTGATAATTCTACCACTGAACCACCAATGCCTCATAATCATTATACCTGACATTCATTTTATACTTAATACGTGACAGGCACTTATTAATTGTTTTAAATGTAATTATTAATTTAATATTCAACAACACTGCAATGTAGATACTATTATTTGCATAATATAGATGAGAAAATTAAGGTCCAGAAAGGTAAAATATCTACCAACATCACAAATCCAGTCACTGGCAGAGGGACATTTGAACCAAAGCTATCTAGCTTCCCAGCGTGCATTTTAACTCCCGTAATTTTTTATTAATATACTAGTTCTCTACACTAAACTTCACATATTGGTATTATGCATTTATTGAGCTGGATTTAATCAGAGACCAAGAAGAACAATCCTAATAAGTAAAATTTGGCTAGTTAAATCTGGATACAGATTAATTTGAGTAAACCATTTATACAACTAAGCTTCTAGTTTTGAGTTTTCTGTATACAATCATCATAAGTAACTGTGATTCATTGTGTTCTAGCATTCTTCCTTTTTCAGAAAAGTCTTAACTTTGTGGAAAGAATCTTACATTTTTCAGCAAACCTTTAACTGTGGGAGCTACTTGGATGAGTCATAGCTGTATTCATTAAGCGTTTGTGCCTCAGGAATTAGCTGCTGAGGACTAAATGGCGAGTTTTAAGGGATGTAAACCATTGTGTGGAAAAGAAAATTGGGAACACTGAGACTGGACGTTTATCTCTTTGTGAGTCTTCCCTCTTGGTTTTCTCCTGAGGAGAAATGCCCTCAGTTCGCTTCTAGCACATCCAGGAGAACTTGTTACATAATTCCCTCCTGTCTGCTGCTTCTCTCAGGCTTTAATAATCTTAGCCCCTTGTGAGGCATTAGACACATGAGGACTCTTTATATGAAAATTAAATATATGTATATATATATATCTGGTACACATTGTCTGACTTCAAGAACCTTAAATCTAGGTGAGAGACTGATCTGATTATAGGGAAGGATCTTTGGCTCAATAATCAGTTGTCGTTGTTAGCTGCCATAGAGTTGACTTCATGCATAATGGAACTAAATTCTACCCAGTCCTGCACTATCCCCTTGATCAGTTAGGGATTGGACTATTGTGGTTCACTGGTTTATTTTCAGAAGTAGATCTCCAGGCCTTTCTTCTTCATCTGTCTTAGGCTGGTAACTTCACTGAAACCTGTTCAGCATCATAGTGACACACAAGCCGCACCGACAGATGGATGGCTGCTGCCCGTGAAGTGCATTGGCCGGGAATCGAACCTGGGTCTTCCTCATGGAAGGGGAGAATTCTGCCACTGAACCGCAAATATTCCTAATAGTATGTAGGGAGGCTAGATTTCTAGACCTGACTGGGCCACAACCTAACTTATGACCTTAGGTAAATCTTTTAGGGTATCCTCAACCAGCAGTCTTACTAGTGTACAACTTCTAAGTGTTTGTTATTTAGCTTTTATCAAAATCCCAGCTGAGAGAAACATTTCATAAAGAAAATATCTTGAGATATACTGTCCATTCACTGCTCTAATCTAAGTCTTAAGTTGGACCAAGTCAGACTGCTAGGAGACTTCATTCTGGACAATTTGCCAAATTGCCTTTATTTAGTTGTATTTTTATGTTTTATCCTTGGAATTTAAGATGTTAAACTGGGTTCAAGCACTGGCCTCGTCAATTATTGTTTGTATGATATTAAGAAGCATACTAAATTACTTTCAGTCTCTATTTCTTAATTTGGAAAATGTCAATAATAAATAATTACCTCATAGAGTTTTTATAAGAATTTGATGATACAGTGCATATATGTAGCTTAAAAAAAAAAGCCATATGAAATTTATTTTGGTATATTTGCTATAAAATTTGATGTAAAATCTGTTGTCAAGGTCATTGCTAGTCTTCAATGTCTTCTATAAAGAATTCCATTTAGGTTTCACAACCAGGTTAAAAGGAACTCTTCTCCTCAGAAACAGTGACACTTCCCCCTTCCCTTCCAGTAATAAGAATGAGCTAATTTCTCACGATTCCCTTGTTCCCCCCAGCTGTAGTGAAACTCAGGACACTATTTGCACTTCTCTGCAAGTATATTAGCTGCGATTTTTAAATGTTTATTTGATTACTATTATTGTCTAAGGGTCTTACTGTAAGCTGTCTTGAATTTTTTTGTACAGAGGAAAGATTTGAATTAAGCCAAAATGTCACTTAGACAGAGCCCTGGAGGCATTCAAGGTCTCTGTTTTCTTATCTGACAAAAGCTCTGCTTCTTTCAAGAGATTGACAAGACCAGGTAACGCAATTACGTACGTTTTGGAAGGCCAAACACACTGTATAAAAATCAGCTTATGACATGATGTTAGTGCCTTTCAAATTCCCCTCAGCACGGCCCTCATCTCTCAGCTCAGAACTCCATAATATACTTTGAAAGTAAATGCACTTGGAACGACATATACCAACGCTGTGACTCAATGACCCTGAATGAAAATGAAGGTCATTTAGATTTGGAATTCTGACAATGTTCATA
The DNA here is from genome assembly GCF_024166365.1 of Elephas maximus indicus. Taxonomy (NCBI): domain Eukaryota; kingdom Metazoa; phylum Chordata; class Mammalia; order Proboscidea; family Elephantidae; genus Elephas; species Elephas maximus. The sequence goes on from NC_064840.1 coordinate 49,251,999, forward strand.
ATTTGTATCCTGCTGAATCTTGTGGTGAGAACATGAGGAAACTTAAAGAAGTTTCATCTCTTTCTTTGCACTCTTTTCTCAGTTCCCAGCATATTATAATCATCGCACCTAACGTTTATTGTTAGGGAGAAGCAGCACTCTGGGACTCCAGTGATGGTTTTAGTCCATTTTCCCCCAGAGCCCAACCAAACCTTCTATCCCTGCCCACGCATCCACTGTCTTCTCCTTGATTCCTTTCTTTCCTAGAGATTTTCTTTGTTTGCTTTGTATTTTCGTGTCTGCTTCAAAGTTTCAGAGCTCAAAGTGGAGTGGTCCCAGAGTAGTGGGTGCTGCCCTGTGCCTGTGCCCCTCCCGGCCTGCCTTACCTTTAGAGGCCTTGTTGGAGGGTGAGGAAAGTTCTCCATCAGGAAAATGAAAATCCTGGCTCAGAAGCTTACTAACAATGCTACCACCAGCAATTTTGAACGTTGAGCTTTGTTTTTTAGTCTCTCTAAAATATTTTTTTTTTCTAAAATATATAAAATATATATTGGTTATTAATTTAAACAATAATACATGATCATGGCAGTTATTTTACTGGGTACAGAGACTATAAAGAATAAATTAACTAGGATTCACAATTCTATCATGCAGAAGTACCTATGTTTCCTTCTTGTTACATGTATAGGTTTCCCCCGCTATCTGAAAGTAGAGCTTTCTTACGAAAACTTTCATAAGCTGAAATGGCCTAAAGTGAAGAAGCAATTACAATTAATTTACATATAAAACCAAATCAGTTGCCATGGAATCAATTCCAACTCATGGCAACCCTATAGGACAGTGGAGAACTGCTCCACAGAGTTTCCAAGGAATAACTGGTGGATTCGAACTGCCGACCTTTTGGTTAGCAGCTAAGCTCTTATCCACTATGCCCTCAGGGCTCCGAATATGGAAAAAATTTTTGAGCTTTCTAGACCCCCGAAATAAAGCGCCAAATCATTCCAAACAACACATAAAACCTAAAATAACACTGACATTGTAAAAGCTAAGATGCTAAGTGTAGTTCCCAGGGAAGGAGCTTGGCGACGCCTTTCATGCTGCTTTAACGAATGCTGAACACTATTTCTCCTTTTTGCCTTTCTTCATAAACGTGAAAATCCTCTTCGGATTTCTTTAGGTTGGTGAAAACAGGTACTAATGTAGGTCTTTCAAAGAAGTGAAGTAGTGTAAAGTGAACTTTTGGAAAGCAAGGGATACCTGTATTTGTGATTTCACCACATATACAATTTAGCTTTGTTTGCTCTTAAAAAAAAAAAGGTGCATAATATTATATTGTATTTAACCTCAGTATTTTCATTTGTTAACTGGACATGCTAATATTTACCTCAGAACTTGTTTTAGTATTAAATGGAAGGTGGATAAAAACAGCTTGAATGGTAGTTAATATCGTTGTAGTTGTTAGTTGTCAGTAGAGTTGGCTCTGACTCATAGCAATCTTATGTATAACAGGATGAAACATTGCCTGGTCCTGTGCCATCTCCGCAAAATATAATAGGTACCGAGTAAATGTTAATTAGTTGTGAATTTAATCGTTATCTGGCTTGGAACTGCATCTTACTGCCTTTTCCCTTTAAGTGCCAAATTTATACAAAAATAGTGACCCAGTTGAGTAGAAATACACATGGGAAACATGAGCTAAAGATAACAAGAATCTGCTCCCTGATTAGACAAATCTGAGCAAAAAATAAAAATAAAAAATAAGAGCAGTAGCTGCTCTAGGCCAGCAGATTTCCTTAAGACAAACAGTGCTGTTTTGGCAATTCAACAGAAAAAGCAAACCCTTCAAATAAAGTAGCCTCAGAATAAAACGCAAAAGGAATTACTGATAGAAAATAAAGGGTGGCCACTGTTTGTCACAGAGCATTACTTGGATTTTTCCTAGGAAATCCTACAAAGTTTAAAACTGAACGAGAGCATGTCTCGATACACAGTTCATCTTCTTCCCCAAAACCAAGCCAAACCCACTGTGGTTGAGTCGATTCCGACTCACAGCGACCCTATAGGACAGGGTAGAACTGCCCCATAGAGTTTCCAAGGAACACCTGGTGGATTTGAACTGCCAGCCTTTTGGTTAGCAGCCGTAGCGCTTAACCACTATGCCACCAGGGTTTCCTCGTGGGACTGTTTTTCCCAGATTCTCTGCACTGACAGTGGAGATGAAAACACCTGCTCCCAGATTCAGCCCTGACATTGCGATGCCTCAGAGTGATTTTGTCAGCCCCAGCCAAATGAACAGAGGGAAAATATAAAACAACACACAAAACAAAACACAACCACCGCCACAACAAAATGCCTTTTCCCTGAGGTTGGAGAAGAGTAGCTGGAAACAGGCATTGAATCTCAGTGCAAATCAACAGGAAACTTTTCTAGTGCCCATTGGACAAGCCTAGTGGTGACCAAAATCCATTCCGTTAAGAACGGTAAGAGAAACAGCAGACAACCGGTCCGTATTTGTGACCAGAGTAGGAGTCAGAGAGACTGTGGCTCACCCAGAGACAACTGTCATGACTTCCTGAAACTCACTTATTGTTTCAGACTCCCTCAATTTCTACTCAGAAGCTTGCCAGGTAACACTTAGCCCCTGTAAGTAACTATCACTTTTAGAGTGGTATGAGAAAACAATTCGATCGGCCCCATTCATTTGCTCATTTATTTATTCATTCATCATCCACCTATTCACTTATTTTTTACTGAGAACCAATGACTGTAATTGTCTTTTTGGAGATTCTAAGATGAATTTTTTTTTTTTTTTTTAAGATGAATAAAACGTGTGTTGCAACTTCTAGCAGTTCACAGCCCAGTGAGGGAGCTAAACATTTGAATAGCAGCAATAACAATAAAAAGAAAAGAAAAGAAAAAACAAGGACAAAAACCTGTTAAGTGTATTGAGGGGGCAGAACCAGGATACCTGAGTATCACAAGAATAGCTGGGCCACAGTAATTTGGCCAGCTCCACTTCTCAGTCCTGCAGGAGTTGACTGTTCTTTGGTGCCCTAACAATTCACAGGGTCCTGCAGGAAAAATCTACCCTGAAATACTCACCCACAATCCCAAACTTTCCCTGGTCATCAGCTCTTTCTAGACCTGCCCATTCTGTATCCCTTCTACCTAAAGGCCCAGTCAAGTGAAGAGGCAATGCCTAAGTAGCTGGAAGACCCTGCAGGTACATTCTGGAAGGGACTCCTGCATTGTTAAGAATTGACCTGGATGTCTTCCGGGTTACTGACCACGCTAATTCTATGAATTTATGATGAGCCTGAAGTGGTTTCTTAAGGCAGCAGAAAAAATTGCATACAGGACTATAGAATGTAGGGAAATAAGGATTCATTCTCTCTTTCTCTCTCTTCCTTTCCCATCCGTTCTATCCCTCCCTCCATCTCCTGCTGTGGCTGTGTGGCCTCTAAATGACATGCAGGAGGTGACTGGATAGGCCCACCACATCCTGGTGGGCCCAGGTGAGAGCTGCCTCATCAGAACCTATGAATGGAATAATCCCAGCAGGAGGCTGGGCCGGGGAACAGCAGCAACTGGACTCCAGGGCTGTTACAGTAGATGATAACTCAAAGGAGAAAGCTCCATTCTGACATCAGAGCTGAAGCCAGAAAGGGAGCAAGGAGCCCAGGGATACTTCCCAGAGCTGTTCTCTGCAGGAAGATTAGGGATTGCAGCTGCCGCCCAGGCTCTGACTCACTCATTTCAAACAGGCTGCGTGGGGCTGAGGTCTCTTTGAACACTAAGGAAGAAAAACAAAGCAAAACAAACCCAATAAAACACTACTAGTTGGGCTTGGATATTCTTAACTATGAGTTTTAAAAAACACTGATGCCAAGCCCCCACCCCAGCCAGTTTAAGGCAGAATCTCTGGGAGATGGGCCTGGGCATTGGTGTCTCCTGATAGCTTCCTACGTGTAACGAGAAGGAAAGATTGAGAAAAACTAAGCTGTTGCAAAGTGATTCGAGCCTAAAGTAAACGTGGGTGACAGCCTGGAAACTACTGAAGCTTTTCCTGTTAATTCACAAAGCACAACACCGTGCTCCTACATGTAGGATGTCCTGCCAATTACAAAAACCCTCAAATACCTCATTAAATTTGATATTCGCAACACCCTGTGAGGAAACTAGAGGAATCGTTAGCCCTAATCTATACGTGAGAAAATGGTTGCCAAGAGACAACAAGAGATTTCAATGATCCTACAGTATTTGATGAGATCACCACTCAGACCCAAATAGTCTTCTCCCAGACCAGTGCTCCTTCTCCCTTCCACCTAGCAGTTCGTTTCTCAGAACTCCCGTGTGCCCTGACCCCTGTGGCTCTAACTTTTGTTCTTGTATGCTTCTACCATATTCTTAGAGAAAAGGAGTACAGACCTATACAACCTGATGTCGCCTAGCCTGGGTTATCTCTTGGGGTACTCAAGCATCTTGAAATAAAGGCATTTGCTTGTTTTCTGCTGTTTATAGAGAGCAGTGATTCTCAACCTTGGCTGCATATTAGAATCAACTTGGGAGTTTTTAAAACTCTCAAAACCCAGATTAAGTCAGAATCTCTGGGGGGAGACCCAGGCTTCAGTATACTTAAAACTCCTATGTGATCCCAAAGCACAGCCAAGGTTATGAAGCATTTGAGACTTTGCATTAAGGAGAGAAATGAACTTAAGTGTTTAGCATTTGTATTTTGCTGTAGAATGTTAAGATGTTATTCTGGTATCGTGTGTGCGCACACACATGTTTCTACAGGTGGCCTCCTCATTTCCATACCATTTTAATTATTCATAAACTGACAAGGCGTTCTCTGCCCCCATGCTGGGTTTGCACTTCATCTGTTGTATCTCCTGCAATGAAGTATATATCTGTTAGGACACTTTCATTTGAAGTAACAGATTAAAAAAAAAAAAAACAGATACCAAGCTCTAAGCTCTAATAAAAAAAAAATAGGGAGCCTTTATTACCCAACATAACAAGAAGTTTCAGAGTAGGGCAGTAGGGCAGCTTCCAAAACTCATTGACATCACCAAGGACCCAGGTTATTCCCACCTTCCATTTGTTGTGCTTTGCATGTTGGTTTTGTTCTTAGGCTTGAATCTCTCATAGTAAATATATGGTTACCGCTGTTCTGGATATTAAAACAATATATGATCAAGAAACAGTATTATTTTATCTTTGTTTACTTTTTAAGAACAATGGCTTTTTCCTAGAAGCCTCCCAGAAAACCTTCAAATACCTCCTTGGTCAGAGTTGGATCACATGTTGTTAGTTGCCATTGAGTTGTCACCAACTCACAGAAACCTTATGTACAACAAATAGGTTGCCTGATTCTGCACTGGTATGTTTGAGTACACTGATGTGGCTATTGTGCCAATCCATCTCACTGAGGGTTTGTCTCAATTTTGCTGACCCTTTACCTTACACAACATGACGTCCTTTTCTAGAGGCTCATCTTTTCCTGATGACATGTCCAAAGTAAATGAGCTGAAGTCTTGACATCCTTGCTCCTGAAAACTCACCCTGAAAAACAAACATTGGAAAGGGAAATGAGATTTGCCTCTGGCAAAGACTCATCTGAGGTAGTGCCTGAGCAAGGATAGAATTATTTTACCAGAGGAATGACTCCCTGAACAAAACTGGGTTCTGTTGGCAAGGAAGGTAAAGGGAGTGGCTGTTCGTTAGGAAGCTAGTCCATCATGTCTGATGAAATGAAAGGAGCTGGTTTTGGATTTAGGGGTCAAATCTCAGTGCTTTTCTGCACTATTTTGTGTCCTTGGAAAAGCCTGAGCCTCAGTTTTCTCAATTGCCAAATGGAAGCATGGCACCTACCAGACAAGATGACGGTGAACATAAAATGTGCTAATGTGTTCAGAAACCACTAGACAGTACCTGAGACATTCTAGGCACATGATATGTTGACAAACTTCTTTCTTTCTTGCTCTCATCATGCTTTTTTTTCCCTTCAGTTCAAACATAGTTACAACTATTATCAACAATAAGTTTGGTAGTAAACTTACACCCACTGCTGTTGAGTCGATTCTGATTCATCGCAGCCTTATGGGACAGAGCAGAAGTGCCCCATAGGGTTTCCAAGGCTGTAACCTTTATGGAAGCAGAAAGCCACATCTTTCTCCCATGGAGTCCCTGGTGGTTTTAAACAGGCCAACATTTCAATTAACAGCCGAGCACTTTAATCACTGTGCCACCAGGGCAGGCTGGTTGGAAAAGATACAGAAAGAAACAGGAAAGTATATGAGAGTAAAAATTACAAAAATATAATAAATTATAGTCTGGCGCTCACAGACAGAAATGTCCTCTTTTCAAAACTTTTCTTAGATTTCACATATTAGACAATTTTGTTTTTAACCTTCTTAAGAGCTATGTGGGATTTCTTTGATTCGCAAATTCTTGGCAGCATTCATTATACTTAACTTGCTGAGAAAATGGGCCATTACATTAGAAAATGGTTTTTAGAAACAAATACTGCAAAGAGAAATATTTTCTAAGACATAGATAACTAAAGGATGAACTTGAAGAGAACTGTCTATACCCCATCCGTTCTCTGCAAAGGTGATGGCAGCCTATTTACACATAAATGGAAATGGAAATACATTATTCACCTTGTTTCCTGTTGCATCTAATTCTCAGTCCCTGGGCACAAGCAGGAGAATTTCTGGAACTCTGTGCTATACGATCCAAGGTACATAGCACCATGATTCATCTTCCAGGCTCTTCTTACAAGAGGTGAATTCCGCTGAGATAACATTCACCAAGGCACATCCTGCAGATATCTAACGTCTTATCTCTGGTGATTGTAGTCAACCATTAAAAACCTTTTGCTGTCAAGTCAATTCCAACTCATAGTGACTGTATAGAACAGAGTAGAACTGCCCCATAGGGCTTCCACGGCTGTCATCTTTATGAAAGCAGACTGCCACGTCTTTCTCCCAGAGAGCAGATGGTGGGTTCGAACTGCTGAGACCTTTCGCTTAGCAGCTGAGCATTTAACCACTGTACCACAGGGCTCCTTATTCAGTCATTACCTTCAGGTATTTGTAAAAATATATGATTAAACCCATAGAGATCCTTAAGAGCACATACTTAGCTAGTTTGGCAAGATGGTGGTTGGACAAAAGTTTCGTTTTTCAAGCATTTCATTGTCCTCTTCAGATTCCTTTTTATAAGCCCGTTCCGTTTCTTCTCTCTCCCTTGTCCTATTCCTTTCCCTCTTGCTCACTTTCCTCAGAACCTGAGCTGGGAAAGTGATCTAATATTAACTACTAATGGGGAATGTATTGGAAATGACAGTTCATGCTTTGTTAGTTCTCACAGAAATATTTATTTTATGTTTGATTCATCGTTTTGTACCTAGAGGCATCACGTGCAAGGCCAGTTGGGAGAAAGGCAGTTTTGGAGAGGCAGAGGCCCAAATCCCACAACATATGAAGCCATTTTAAAGCTCAATTGATTTTTAGTATCACGTTCCCCTCCCCCACCCTGCCCACACACACATACAAGGGAAAGTTATTTTAGTGTAAGAATCTGGAACTGAAAAGCCAGAGCCATGGATGGGGTAGGATGTTGGCATGCTGGAGGGAATGGTGCGACAAGTGTGAGGTGGAGGGTGATGGATGCATTACTCTTTAATGCCAAACCAAAGCCACCCAAAAAAGAATGCTGGATTGTGGATGCCACATCCAGTGGGCTTAGAACAAAGGCAGGAGGTACATAAAATAGAATTAGGCACCCAAGTGCATAGCTCACAGTCCAGAGGCAAGGCTAGGTTTTTGGGAGCACGTCTTGTCCTTCAAATAGCTGTGATCACGGTCTGACATCTGGGCTTTTATCTCAGTATTTCTTTTTTTTTTATTTTTATTGTGCTTTAAGTGAAAGTTTACAAATCAAGTCAGTCTGTCATACAAAAATTTATATACGCCTTGCTATATACTCCTAGTTGCTCTCCCCCTAATGAGACAGCACACTCCTTCCCTCCACTCTCTATTTTCATGTCCGTTCGGCCAGCTTCTGACCCCCTCTGCCCTCTCATCTCCCCTCTAGACAGGAGCTGCCCACATAGTCTCATGTGTCTACTTGATCGAAGGAGCTCACTCCTCACCAGTATCATTTTCTACCCCATAGTTCAGTCCAATCCCTGTCTGAAGAGTTGGCTTTGGGAAAGTTTCCTGTCAGGCTAACAGAAGGTCTGGGGACCATGACCTCCGGGGTCCTTCTAGTCTCAGTCAGACCATTAAGTCTGGTCTTTTTACGAGAAGTTGAGGTCTGCATCCCACTGCTCTCCTGCTCCCGCAGGGGTCCTCTGTTGTCATCAGTTGTAGCCGGGCGCCATCTAGTTCCTCTGGTCTCAGACTGATGTCGTCTCTGGTTTATGTGGCCGTTTCTGTCTCTTGGGCTCATGATGACCTTGTGTCTTTGGTGTTCTTCACTTTCCTTTGCTTCAGGTGTGTTGAGACCAATCGATGCGTCTTAGATGGCTGCTTGCTAGCATTTAAGACCTTAGATGTCACTCTCCAAAGTGGGATGCAGGATGTTTTCTTAATAGATTTTATTATGCCAATTGACCTAGATGTCCCCTGAAACAATGGTCACCAAACCCACGGCCTTCGAAGCGTTCAGTTTATTTAGGAAACTTTTCTGCTTTTGGTTTAGTCCCGTTGTGCTGACCTCTCCTGTATTGCGTGTTGTCTTTCCCTTCACCAAAATAGTTCTTGTTAATTAATTAGTGAATACCCCTCACCCTCCCTCCCTCCCCACTCCCGTAACCATCAAAGAATATTTTCTTTTCTGTTTAAACTATTTCTCGAGTTCTTATAATAGTGGTCTCCCACAATATTTGCAGTTTTGCAACTGACCAATTTCACTTAGCGTAATGCTTTCCAGCATTCCTCCATGTTATGATATGTTTCATGGATTCATCATTGTTCTTTATCTATGCGTAGTATTCCATTGTATGAATACACCATAATTTATCCATTCATCCACTGACGAGCGCCTTATTTGCTTCCATCTTTTTGCTATTATAAACAGTGCTGCAATGAATATGGGTGTGTATATATCTGTTTCTGTAAAGGTTCTTATTTCTCTAGGATATATTCCAAGCAGTGGGATTGCTGGATCATATGGTAGTTCTATTGTAACATTTTAAGGAAGCACCTAATCTATTTCCAAAGTGGTTGTACCATTTTACACTCCGCCAGCAGTGTATCAGTGTTCCAGTCTCTCCACAACCTTTCCAACATTTATTATTTTGTGTTTTTTGGATTAATGCCAGCTTTTCTGGAGTGAGATGGAATTTCATTGTAGTTGTGATTTGCATTCCTCTAATGGCTAATGATGCTGAGCATTTCCTCATGTATCTTTTAGATACCTGAATGTCTTCTTTAGCGAAGTGCCTGTTCATATCCTTTGCCCATTTTTTTAATTGTTTTTTTTTTGTCTTTTTGTAGTTGAGTTTTTGCAGTATCATGTAGAATTTACAGATCAGACACTGATCTGAAAAGTCATAGCTAAAAACTTTTTCCAGTCTGTAGGGAATCTTCTTACTATTTTAGTGAAATCTTTGGATGAGCAGAGGTGTTTCAGTTTTAGAAGCTTCCAGTTATCTAGTTTCTCTTCTGGTGTTTGTGCATTGTTAGTAATGTTTTACATACTGTTTATGCCATGTATTAGGGCTCCTAGCATTGTCCTTATTTTTTCTTCCAAGATCTTTATCATTTTAGATTTTTTGGGGGAGGTCTTTGATCCATTTTGATTTAGTTTTCATTCAAGGTGTGAGGTATGGGTCTTGTTTAATTTTTTTGCAGATGGATATCCAGTTATGCCAGCACTGTCTTTTCCCCATTTAACTGACTTTTGGCCTCTGTCAAATATCAGCGGCACATATGTGGGTGGATTTATGTCTGGATTCTCAATTCTGTTCCATTGGTCTATGTTATCTGTTGTTGTACCACTACCAGGTTGTTTTGACTACTGTGGCAGTATAATAGGCTCTAAAATCAGGTAGTGTGAGGCCTCCCACTTTGTTCTTCTTTTTCAGTGATGCTTTACTTATCTGGGGCCTCTTTCCCTTCCATATGAAGTTAGTGATTTGTTTCTCCATCTCATTAATAAATGTCATTGGAATTTGGGTTGGAATTGCATTGTTCCTATAGATTGCTTTTGGTAGAATAGGTATTTTTACAAGGTTAAGTCTTCCCATCCATGAGCAAGGTATGTTTTTCCACTTATGTAGGTCTTTTTTGGTTTCTTGCAGTAGTGTCTTGTAGTTTTCTTTGTATAAGTCTTTTACATCTCTGGCAAGATTTATTCCCAAGTATTTTATCTTCTTGGGGGCTTCTGTAAATGGTATTGATTTGGTGATTTCCTCTTCAATGTTCTTTTTGTTGGTGTAGAGGAATCCAACTGATTTTTGCGTGTTTATTTTGTATCCTGATATTCTGCTGAACTCTTCCATTAGTTTCAGTAGTTTTCTTGAGGATTCTTTAGGGTTTTCTGTTTGTAAGATCATGTCATCTGCCAATAGAGATACTTTTACTTCTTCCTTGCCTATCTGGATGCCCTTTATTTCTTTTTCTAGCCTAATTGCTCTGGCTAGGACCTCCAGCACAATGTTGAATAAGAGTGGCGATAAAGGGCAGTAAAGGGTATCCTTGTCTGGCCCCCGTTCTCAAGGGGAATGCTTTCAGACTCTCTCCATTTAGGATGAAGTTGGCTGTTGGCTTTGTGTAAATGCCCTTTATTATGTTGAGGAATTTCCCTCTATTCTTATTTTGTTGAGAGTTTTTATCACGAATGGGTGTTGAACTTTGTCAAATGCCTTTTCTGCATCAATACGATCATGTGGTTCTTGTCTTTTGTTTTATTTATGTGGTGGATTACATTAATTGTTTATCTAATGTTGAACCATTCCTGTATACCTGTTATGAATCCTACTTGGTCATGGTGAATTATTTTTTTGATATGTTGTTGAATTCTATTGGCTAGAATTTTGTTGAGGATTTTTGCATCTAAGTTCATGAGAGATATAGGTCTGTAATTTTCTTTTTTTGTAGTGTCTTTGGCTGGTTTTGTTATCAGGGGTATGCTGGCTTCATAGAATGAGTTTGGGAGTATTCCGTCCTTTTCTATGCTCTGAAATACCTTTAGTAGTACTGGTATTAACTCTTCTCTGAAAGTTTGGTAGAACACTGCAGTGAAGCCATCAGGGCCAGGGCTTTTTTTTGTTGGGCGTTTTTAAATTACCTTTTCATCTCTTCTTTTGTTATAGGTTTATTTAGTTTTCCTACCTCTGTTTGTGTTAGTTTAGGTAGGTAGTGTGTTTCTAGAAATTCATCCGTTTCTTCTAGGTTTTCAAATTTGTTAGAGTACAATTTTTCATAGCAATCTGATATGAGTCTATTAATTTCAGTGGGTCTGTTGTAATATCACCCATCTCATTTCTTATTTGGATTATTTGCTTCCTCTCCTGTTTTCCTTTTGTCCGTTTCGCCAATGCTTTATCAATTTTGTTAATTTTTTTAAAGAAACAGCTTTTGGTCTTGTGAACTCTCTCAATTGTTTTTCTGTTCTCTATTTCATTTAACTCTGCTGTAATTTTCATTATTTGCTTTCTTCTGGAGCCTGAGGGTTTCTTTTTTGCCCTCTTTCTATTTGTTCAAGTTGTAGGGATAATTCTTTGATTTTGGCCCTTTCACGTTTTTGTATGTGTGCATTTATTGGTATAAATTGACCTCTGAGCACTGCTTTAGCTATGTCCCAAAAGTTCTGATAGAAATGTTTTCATTCTCTTTGGATTCTGTAAAGATCTTTATTCCCTCCTTAATGTCTCCTATAATCCAGTTTTTTGTTTTTTTTTTTTTTTTTTTTGAGCAGGGTATTGTTCAGTTTCTTTTTCTTTTCCTGTTATTGATTTCTACTTTTATGGCCTTATGGTCAAAGAAGATGCTTTGTAATATTTCCATATTTTGGATTCTGCCAAGGCTTGCTTTATGACCTAATATGTGATCTATTTTAGAGACTGTTCCATGTGCAGTAGAAAAGAAAGTATACTTGGCTGCTGTTGGGTGGCGTGTTCTGTATATGTCTATGAGATCAACTTGGTTGATTGTGGCACTTAAATCTTCCGTGCCTTTATTGACCTTCTTTCTGGATGTTCTTTTGCCGAAAGTGGTGTGTTGATGTATCCTACTATAATTGTGAATCTATCTCACTTTTCAATGCTTTCAGAGTTTGTTTTACGTATCATACATAAATATTTAATATGGTTCTATCCTCCTGGTATATTGTCCCTTTAATCGTTATATAGTGTCCTTCCTTATCCTTAGTGGTGGATTTCACTTTAAAGTCCATTTTGTCAGAAATTAATATTGCCACTCCTGCTCTTTTTTGATTGTTGTTTGCTTGATACATTTTTTCCATCCTTTGAGTTTTAGTTTGTTTGTGTCCTTAAGTCTAAGCTGTGTCTCTTGTAGGCAGCATATAGACGGATTGTGTTTTTTTACCCACTCTGCTGCTCTGTGTCTCTTTATTGGTGCATTTCGTCCATTTACAATCAGTGTAATTATGGGTAGGTCTGAGTTTAGTGCTGTCATTTTGATGTCTTTTTTTTTGTGTGTGTGTTGTTGACAGTTTCTTTTTCCCACTTAATTTTTTGTGCTGAGTAGTTTATCTTTATATATTCTTTCCCTTTTATTCATTGTTGATTTTGTTTCTGCTGAGTCTCATTTTTTTCTTGTATTTTACTTTGATGAGGAGGATTGTTAGTCTCCTTTGTGGTTTCCTTAATATTTACCTCTCTTTTTCTAAGTTTAAACCTAGCTTTTATTTCTTTATGTCACCTTGTCTATGTATGTGTATCTATGTATGTATGTATGTATATCTATGACTACATATCTTAGTCCCTCTTTACTGTTTTAATGTTGTCTTCTTTTACATAATGACATCGCTGTTTTGAGCATTTTTTTAATCTTGATTTATTTTTGTAATTTCCCTATCTGGGTTGACATCTGGTTACTCTGTCTGATGTTCTAGACTTCGATATTTCATAGTATTGATTTTCTAACCAGAGAACTCCCTTTAGTATTTCCTGTAGTTTTGGTTTGGTTTTTACAAATTCCCTAAACTTCTGTTTATCTGGAAATGTCCTAATTTCACCTTCATATTTGAGAGACAGCTTTGCTGGATATTTGATTCTTGGCTGGCAAGTTTCTTCCTTCAATGCTTTATATAAGTCATCCTCATGCCTTCTTGCCTGCATGATTTCTGCTGTGTAGTCCAAGCTTATTCTTAATTGACTCTCCTTTGTAGGTGACTTTTCATTTATACCTAGATGCTATTAAAATTCTCTGTCTTTGGTTTTGGCAAGTTTGATTATAATATATCTTGGTGACTTTCTTTTGAGATCTACCTTATGTGGAGTTTGATAAGCATCTTGTATAGATATCTTCTCATCTTTCATGATATCAGGGAGCTTTTCTACCAACAAATATTCAACAATTCTCTCTGTATTTTCTGTTCTCCCTCCCTGTTCTGGTACTCCAATCACTCATAGGTTATTTCTCTTGATAGAGTCCCACATGATTCTTAGGGTTTCTTCTTTTTTTTAAATTCATTTATCTGATTTTTCTTCAACTATGTTAATGTCATGTGTTTTATCTTCGATCTCACAAATTCTGCCTTCCACTTGTTCAATTCTGTTCCTCTGGCTTTCTACCAAGTTGTCTAATTCTATAATTTTATTGTTAATCTTCTGGATTTCTGATTTCTGTCTCTCTGTGCATTTTTGCCACTCATTAAATTTTTCATTATGTTCTTGAATAACCTTTTTAATTTCTTCAACTGCTTTATCTGTGTGTTCCTTGGCTTGTTCTGTGTATTGCCTGATCTCGTTCCTGATGTCTTGAAGAGCTCTGTATATTAATCTTTCGTATTCTGCATCTGGTAATTCCAGGAAGGCACCTTCATCCAGAAGATTTGTTGATTCTTTGTTTTGAGAGCTTGTTGAAGTGATCACCGTCTGCTTCTTTATGTGACATGATATTGACTGCTGTCTCCTAGCCATCTACAAGTTATTGTATTAGTTTATTTTATGTTTGCTTACTATATCCTAGCTTCTTGCTTTGTTTTGTTTTGATATGCCCAAATAGGTTGTTTGAGTGAGCTACCTTTATTATTTTCATCTTTGAAGGTCTAATGTCATGTCACCAGATGGTTAGAGCTGTTTTCAGGTACATCAGCCTAGAAGTCCACTCACTTTTCTTGTATGGATTCAGCTCAGGTGTCCAGGTAGTTGCTCATCAAGTGTATGGTACAGGCTCTGTCCTACAGTATTAGAGGGGCAAGGGTGATTGGTGTATGTACTGGTATCTGGTTGCAGTAGGGGGGTCATGCTCTGAAAAAGGCAGAGGACTGACAATAGTCCCCGAAGTGTCCGTGAGGAAAGCACATCCCTGTTCCTAAAGTGCACAGGTGGGTGGGTTCTGCAGATGGACCATGGGCACCCAATGCTTTTGGTTGTAAGGACTGGGAGGTACCAGTTATCCTTAGACCCCTGTAGTGGATGGCTGGGTGATGTGGTTGGAGCCACCAGTCCTTAGGCCCCAGATGTGGGTAGGTGAGGACCCTGTTTAATAGTCAAAGTGGTGTCAAACATCAAAAACCCATCTTTCCACCACACAGCTGAAACAGTTGCATTCTGCCAACAAGGGTCTATTCTCTTGGAATAGGCCCACACAGGACCATGCAGGGGGGAAAGTTATTTAAAGTCCATGGACCGTTTATGCCTGGACAGGAACCACTTCTGTCTTGAGCTCCCCAGGTTAATGGTGCTGGTAGATTACCTTTCTCCCCATTTGTGAATTTATTCCTTCTCTAAGGCCAGGAGAATGACTCAGAGTGCTCAGCAGAACCTATCTCAGGCCCAGGAAAATCGACTGCAACTGAAGGCACCTTGGGGGCTGGGGCCAAGGTAAAATATACATGAGTACTTAGTTTTTGCTGAGAGCACCATTCTTCTCTGGTTCCGGAGGTTTGAATAGACTGTGTGGGTGGCTATCTCTCCCTGAGGAAAGTGTGGCAGGAACACTGCCGCCAGCCCGCTGCAGTCACGCCTGGGAATGGTACCTGAGGGTTCCTGGCAATTCAGGTTTGACAACTCCTCTCCACTTCTGAACCGTCTCTCCCCCCGCCGCCACCAACCTCTCAGTCTGTTTTCTAATTTTGCCTTTGATGTTCAGGGCTCCTAGCTTGTCATAAATATAATCATTTCACTTGTTTTTTGGGGTCTTTGTTATAAGAGGGGTTACCAGAAGTGTCTGACTACTTCTCCATCTTGGCCCTGCCTCCTCAATATTTATTATTTATTATCCAGTACAAGCCTTCAATATTGTTTTCTTTAAAGCAGGCCAGTCCTACATTGAATCTTAAATCTAGGCGAGCAGGTCAGGGAACAAACAGGAAAAAGTATGTTAATAAAAATTTTTAAGTGCAGGTAATTTCAAGACTAGAAACTATTTGTGAGGTCCAATTTAACCTCACTGTCATCATTATCATCTCTATTTTATAGATGAGGTGAATGTGTTTTAAAAAGATAAAATTCCTGCCTATGGTGCATGAGTAGATCTCTATGACAGCAAAGCTCAAGCTCTTCATTTCTCCTGGGTGTTCTGAACTTGCTTGGTCATAAGAATCACTTCAAAATGCTTGTGAAATATACGGGTTCATCCAGCTGCCAATATCAGAATCTCCAAGAGACTGGCCTAAAAATCTGTATTTTAAATACTTGAATTATTTTCCTTGTTTTCTGTTTCATACACTTCTCAGTCCCTAGGCACCAAAAGAAGGAGTGTTTGTTATGACCATTGTTATGACCAGAAATGCTTGAGGGCCCTCTTCAAAGTCTTGCTGTTCCCTACAAAGACTGCTTTCTAGCTGGGGTATATCCTGCTGTCCTGGTCAATAAGATGTTCGTCAGTTTTACTGGCTGTACTGAGGAAATCTTATCCTGTCACC
Source organism: Elephas maximus indicus (assembly GCF_024166365.1). NCBI lineage: Eukaryota > Metazoa > Chordata > Mammalia > Proboscidea > Elephantidae > Elephas > Elephas maximus. The sequence goes on from NC_064840.1 coordinate 49,268,049, forward strand.
AGGCTTACTCAAACAGAACATTTTAATCTAGAAGCACGGTACAGGAACAGAGGTGACCGATGCAGGACTCTTTCTGTCTGTTTGCTTAACATCTCTTCTGCACCTGCTCCCAGTCCTATAGGCTCTTTCTCACAGATCCTCTGGGAACCTTTAGCACTTGAGCTCGGCGTGCTCTGTGTTAAACTGTCTCTTCTCTAATTTTCCTGGTTGGTTTCCAGAGCCCTCTGGCTACTCTGTGATGCTAGGAAGGGCCATCTGAAGCAAGTCTTCCCTATCTCTTTTCCTCAGCAAGAGATATTTACTCAGAAAATAAGTATCAGGGTACTGCTGAAGTATCAGGGTAATGGTACCTCCTCCTATTTTTTTCTCTCTGTTTCCCCATAGGAAAAATAAAGGTGGATGATAGGAGAGAATTTGGGAAAATGTGATAAACTAGACCAGCTCCTAAGAAGTCTTCCAAATGCAACATTCTGTAAATTTTTGAATGTTATTTAGTGGGGATAGGTACCATTTCTCATTAGAAGGAAGTGGGATCCCTGTCTCAAAGTGTAAAGAAATGTTGTTTGTCTTAAACATCTTGGTGCCAATGAGAATATCTTTAAAGTAAAAATTCAATTGGCATTTTGTTCATAACTTTTTCTTCAAGAACTCTGTGATTTTCTATACAGCCAATGATGTCATGCACTGCAGTATTCAGGGACAAGAGGAGATACAAATGTAAGAATGTCAACGACACTCCTGGTTTCCATGGATCTTTATGTCTATACAGAACGGGTTTGCCTTACAATTTAGTGAGACAGAAACTGCATGAGGTGATCTGAAGGAGACTGGAAGCCTCCTCCCATCCCTCCCTTCTCACAACTTTCCACTTTTAACCTGACACAATTTCTGAAATTCAACTATTCAAAATGTATGGCTTTCAGGGAATTTAGGAATCCCCTGCTAAATCCCAAATACAGCAGAAGAATACTATTCCTTAATTTTTAGTCATTATCAGAAAATACTAATGTATATGGAGTGGGAATCGTTAGTGGGGATGGAGTAGATCCTTCTAGAATTGAGAGAATGCTGTGTAAGTGTACCAAGATGGTAGAAAGAAATAGTGACAAAGATTTGGACATGATGCCCAAGTCCTGTCTGTTACTATAATTTACTAATTATCTCACAGTTTCTCTGTTGTGGGAATTTTATTGGAATTAGAGCAATGATAACTAATAAGATCTGAAAACTTGACCAAGGTCATAGAAGAAATTTCTATTCCCCTGGATTTTTTTTCCTGTTTGAACATTTTTGTGTGTGTGTAGCAGACATTGCTTCATCTAATAATACTCCAATCACCTTGCTTTTCACTAGTAGATTAATGTAAAATGACCTTTAAAAAATCTTGCAGAATTTCAATGATTTTATCAATAATGAAATTTATATTCATGCAACTAGAATATATTATTCTGAAATGTGGGACAGATCTTAAAAGTTAATGGAGATAGCAAAAAAAAATTGGCAGGATTTTAAGACATAAATTAATTTCTCCTTGCAACTTGCTTACTTTTGGTCCTTGGGGAAAATGGGTAAATGACTCCCTCTAGAGTGATTTCTCTGCTATTATACTATGCAGCATTTGCAAAAGAGATACCTTGGAAAAGCAAAAATTAAAAAAAAAAAAAGAAAGAAGAGAAAAAGTGTCTGAGTTTTAAGCCACAATCTTTTGTTGTGACTAGATACTAAGAACACTTGCTTGTTTTATCTCTCCCTCTATCTATTGCTTTCCTTAATTAAGACTATTTGGTCACCCTAAAATATAGTTTATACCAGAAAGACAATGTAAATGCATAGTTTTTTTCTCTGTAATCACTAATTTTCAGAGTAAAGATTTTGTGCAAAAGCCACTTTCCAAGTTGACGATTTAGTTTTAGTTTAGTCTTGTTTACAGTAGCACTTTTATTTCACCAGCATAGACCCCTGATAGAAGAACGCTCTATCTGTGCAATAAATTCTTTTCCAAGTTTTAATTCAGAAAAGCAGTATGTTGAATTGTATTATGGTATACTGGTTTTTCTTAGGTCTTGTCTTAGTCATCTAGTGTTGCTATAACAGAAATACCATAAATGAATGGCTTTAACAAAGAGAGATTTATTTTCTCACAGTCTAGTAGGCTAGAAGTCCAAATTCAGGGTGTTAGCTCCAGGAGAAGGTTTTCTCTCTCTATCAGCTCTGGAGTAAGGTCCTTGTTTTCAATTTTCCCCTGGACTAGGAGCTTCTTCTTGCAGGAACCCTGGGTCCCAAGGACATACTCTGCTCTCAGTGCTTCTTTCTTGGTGGTATGAGGTCTCCAACTCTCTACTTGCCTCCCTTTCCTTTTATCTTTTGTAAGGTAGAAGGTGGTACAGGCCACACTCCAGGGAAACTGCCTTTACATTGGATCAGGGATGTGACCTGAACGAGGGTGTTACATCCCACTGTAATCCTCTTTAACCACAGGTAGAGATTATGATTTATAACGCATAGGAAAACCACATAATGGAGTAAAAACACACACAATACTGAGAATCATGGCCTGACCAAGCTGACACATATTTTGGGGGGACACAAGTCAACCCATGACAGAGTTGAAACATGAATAGATATTTTCACAAGTAATAAAAATGTGGGAGGCCAAAGTTCTGGAGCCAGGGCCTGGAGTCACAAGCCCCTCCCTTGTTAACTCTGCGATTATGGGCATGATGCTTCATCTCTCCACGGTTCGTTTTTCTTATCTGCAAAGTGGTGATGACGATAATAATATTTCACCTGACAGCATGAGGGCAATAGTGGTTCAGTAGTAGAATTCTTGCCTTTTGTATGGGAGACCTGCTTTCAATTCCTGGCCAATGCACATTATGGACAGCCACCACCCATCTGTCAGTGGAGGCTTGCATGTTTCTATGATGCTGAACAGGTTTCAGCAGAGCTTCAGACTAAGATGAACTAGGAGGAAATGCCTGGTGATCTACTTCTGAAAAATCATCCAATGAAAACCCTATGGAACACAATAGTCTGCCATTAGTCCAGGGCCTACGGGAATATGGGGTTGCCATGAGTCAAGAGCAGCTGAGACCACCTGGCTGTAATGCCCTTAGACCTTAGACCCGGGCAAGAAGCAAACCTGCCTGGTCCTGTACTTTATGGAACTTTAGATCATTACCACACAAAAAAACCTTAAACACCACACCTGAGTGCCTTTGTTACTAAAGATCCAGTGTCAGCACTGACACAGCACCATCTGTATGTCTCAGGGTCCACTCTCATGACTTACACCACAGGCCCCAGGTAGCTGCTTCTGCACATCTTCTGCTGTATGTCCTCAAAACAAAAGCCACTTTGTCCTAATGCTGGCAAGGTATGTGGGTCATGGCTGCTGCTGACATCAGAGATGACACCGCTTCAGAGTGCAGGAAGGATTTGTGAAGTAGAAGGACCTATGTAAGAGAAAAGACAAATTAATCACCTTGTCAAAACTTCCCAGATAGCATCCACATGATAGAACATTCATTTTCTTGGTCCTCTTTGGGCTGGTTTCATAATTCCAGAGGTACTTAAGAGTTAGTGCAGTGTCCAACAGTTGCACATGGAGACTAAGGAATATTTTGTAATATTCAACAAATCACATTGCTCTCAAATTTGTATATATGTAGGTGTAAACATAATACATTTGAAGGATGATATTGAGTCTTTAAAGGGGCAACTAGATGGGCTCAGATCCTACTTTTGAAAATAGTTGTATTTTTATAAGACTAGTCAATAAGATTTAGCCAGATTTTAAGAAAGCACATTTTAAGAATATTTTATTTCAATAATTTTGATTTAAAAGTTTCATATTTACCCATGTAATTTGTATTGGGCCTTTTAATTATACTAGATAATTCCAAATATTTTAGAAAATTGACTTTTGAGAAATGTGAAAATAATTTTCATATTTATTTTGTTTTACATTCTTTCATAAAAATACTCATATTTTGTGCATCTTGAATAAAATCTTTCATTATCTAATCCTTAAAACCAAAAAAAAACCCAAACCCATTGCCATCAAGTCAATTCCAACTCATAGCGACCCTATAGGACAGAGTAGAACTGCCCCATATAGTTTCCAAGGAGCACTTGGTGGATTCAAACTGCTGACCCTTTGGTTAGCAGCCATAGCACTTAGCCATTACACCACCAGGGTTTATATAATCCTTAGATCATTTAAAATGATTATAATCATAATAAAAATGGAAAATATGAAAATGGAACTCAAAAAACCCAGAAATGTTAACATAAAAATAGAAATAGGATATCTTCAAAGAAGCAGGGTACTTATATATTTAAAAATTGGAAGCAATTAAAGTGAAAAGATTTCATCTGTACACGAGAAAGCACTTTTGCAATTACTAGAACTAATAAAACACTGAATAATCATCAGCAGTTGACAATATTTGACAGACATGAATATCGCATTGGTGTGATATTCATGAGAATATGTTCTTACATATTCTTAAAAGAATCATATTATGTGTGCAATATTTAGCCAACACGATGATGATTTTCATGGTGCAAGATGTGCAATTTTTACAATAAATAAGCATGGAAAATGTCTACATTAATTAGATACGATTTTGAAATTTCATGCATGATCAAAGATTTAAGATAGATTAAAAAAATAAAAGAAATGATTATTTAGAATAGAGAATTAAAAATGAGCTTATTATAAATAACGCTGCAATGAACATTTGTGTACAAGTCTCTATTTGAGTCTCTGGTTTCAAGTCTTCTGGGTATATACCTAGGAGTAGAATTATACACCTAGGAGTAGAATTGTTGGGTCATATGGTAGTTCCAGTTGCTTCTTGAAAACCCTATGGGACAGTTCTAGTCTGTCCTATAGGGTCACTATGAGTTGGAATCGACTCCTTGGCAATGGGTTTTGGGTATATGGTAGTTCTATTTTTAGTTTTTTGAGGAACCGTCACAGTTTTCTACCACGGCTGTACCATTTTGTATTCCCACCAACGATGGATAAGGATTCCAATTTCCCCACATCCTCACCAAGATTTATTATATTCTCTCTCTCTCTTTTTTATCTTAGGTATCCTAGTATGAATTAAGTGGTATCTTGTTGTGGTTTTATTTGAATTTTTCTGATGGCTCATGATGTTGAGCATCCTTTCATGTGTTTGGTGGTCACTTGAATGGAGAAAAGTGAAAAAAATGCTGAATTTGTGCTCTCCAAAATTATTTGCTATAAACCATTTTTTAATACAAATAATTTTAGCAAAACTCACACACACAAAAAAAATCCAAACAGACTGTGGTTTTGCTTTTTCGTTATTTGTATATATATATATGCTCACAATGGAAAAGAGATTTGAACAAATTGAACAATATATTGATAATTTTCTTTTTCGTTTGGGTTCCTTGCATTGAAAATTTGAAAAAAGAATCTAACTGCCATTTTAAGAGATGGTCTCAGAGAAGGGAGGATTACTTTCAAGTCTTGAGAGCTAATGTAATTTGTTCAGCTAGGTTTTGGACTTGCTTGGAGCTTGTTATGCCTTTTTTCCCTCCAATTTCTCCCATTTGTAATGGAAATGTCTACCTTGTGCCTGTTCTACCATTGTACTTTAGAAGCAGATGATTTGTATTCTAGATTTCACAGGTCCACAGATGAAGAGGAATTTTGCCCTGGGATGGAATATGCCTAAAGTCTCACCCATATTTGATTTAGAGGATTCAGGAAATGAGATTTTGGTCTTGTAGTAGATTTAAGAGTATTGGGGTGATGTGATGGGGTGAATGTGTTTTGCATGTGCCAATGATATGAATTTGGGGGGGACCAAAGGGTGGAATGGTATGGATTGAATTGTGTCCCCCCAAAATATGTGTCATAAATTCTAACCTCTATGCCTGTGGTTAAAATCTCATTTGGGAATAAGTTTTCTGTTACATTAATGAGGCAGGATTAGTGTAGGATGTATCTTGAGTCAACCTTTTACAAGAGATAAAAGAAGCAGACTAGGCAAGCGGAGATGGAGAAAGAGAGATGCCAAGCCACCTGAAGATTGCCCAGGACCTTCTTTCAGAGCTGACAGAGAGAGAAAGACTTCCCTGGGAGTTGGCGCCAAGAATTTGGACTTCTGGCCTCCCAAACTGAGAAAATAAATTTGTTTGTTAAAGACAAAAAAGGAAGGAAGGGAGGGAGGGAGGGAGGGAGGAAGGAACCAAAAGACACATTGCATTCGAAAAATCTGCGAAAGACCTCTTCAGTGTGTTGAAAAGCAAAAATGTCACCTTGAAGACTAAGGTGCGCCTGACCCAAGCCATGGTGTTTTCAGTCACCTCAGATGCATGTGAAACCTTGGCAATGAGTAAGCAAGACTGAAGAAGAATCGACACCTTTGAGTAGTGGCGTTGGCGAAGAATATTGAATATACCATGGACTGCCAAAATAATGAACAAATCTTGTAGTGGAAGAAGTACAACCAGGATGCTCCTTAGAAGCAAGGCCGGCGAGACTACGTTGCGCATACTTTGGACATGTTATTAGGAGGGATCAGTCCTTGGAGAACAGCATCATGCTTGGTAAAGTGGAAAGTAGAGGGTCAGCAAAAAAGAGGAAGATCCTCAACGAGATGGATTGACACAGGGGCTGTAACAATGGGCTCAAGCATAACAATGATTGTGAGGATGCCTTAGGGCTGTGCTGTTGTGCATAGGGTCACTATGAGTTGGAACCGACTCCACAGCACCTAACAACAACAAATGTTTATATGTGAATTCCCTGGATATTGCAAACAGTTAACAGGCTCAGCAGCTAACTCAAAGGTTGGCAGTTTAAATCCATCTAGAAGCACCTTGGAAGAAAGGCCTGATGATCTACTTCCCAAAAATCAGCCACTGAAAACCCTATGGATCGTAATTCTACTCTGATACACATAGGGTCGCATGAGTAGGAATTGGCAGCAACTGGTTTATATAAGGATCCCTGGTGGTGCAGCAGTTAAGAGCTTGATGTTAACCAAAAGGTCAGCAGTTTGAACCCATCAGCTGCTCCTTGGAAATCTTATGAGGCAGTTCTATATTCTAAAGGGTCTCTATGAGTCGGTATCGACTCAGTGGCAACGAATTTGATTTTATATATGTCTCTGTGTGTGTGTGTGTGTATGCACACACATACAGAGCCCTGTTTGCACAGTGGTTAGAGCACTGGACTGCTAACCAAAAGGTCAGTGGTTCGAAACCACCAGCTGACTCTGAGGGAGAAAGATGTGACAGTCTGCTTCCCTAGAGATTTACAACCTTGGAAACCCTATAGTTTTGCTATGAATCTGCTCGACAGCAGTAGGTTTGGTTTATATATATATGTACTTGTATACATATATATATATATATTTCACAGCTTTATTGAGGATACCTGACATGCAAGAAACTGTACATATTTAAAATGTATAATCTGATAAGTTTTGACATATGTATACGTCTGTGAAACCATCACTACAATCGCCATAGTGAATATATCCATCATCCCCAAAAGTTTCCTTGTGTCTTTTTGTAATCCCTTCCTCTCGACTCTCCTGACCCCTTTCCTACCCAGGCAAACACTGATCTGCTTCTTGTCACTATAGATTAGTTTGCATTTTATTTTATATAAATGGATAATATTGTATGTACTTTTTTTGTCTTCTTTCACACAGTAAAATAATCATTTTCTGGAGATTCATCTATATAGTTGCATATATCAATAGTTAATCCTTTTTTATTGCTGAATAGTGTTCCATTAAAGGAGCCTCAGTTGTGCAATGGTTAAGTGCTCAGCTGCTAACCAAAAGGTTGGCTCTTCAAACCCGCCCAGTAGCGCTGCCGGAGAAAGACATGACGGTCTGCTCCCTCAGAGATTACAGCCTAGAAAATCCTATGGGGCAGTTCTAGTCTGTCACATGGAGTCAATTCTCTGGCACCTAACAACAATAACAACAGTATTCCATTTATGGATATGCCACAGTTTGCTCATCTTCTTACCTGCTGATGGACTTCTGGGCCATTTCCAGTTTTTGGCTATCACAAATAAAGCCGCTATGAACATTTGTGTACACGTTTGTGTGGATACATACTTCCATATCTCTTGGATAAATACCCAGGGGTAGAATGGCTATATTGTACAAAAGATTTATGTTTAAGTTTTAAGAAAGTGCTGAATGTTTTCCAAAGTGGTTGTACCATTTTACATTCCCATCACCAGAATATGAGGGTTACAGTTTCTTGGCATCCTCACCAGCATTTGGTATAGTCAGTCTTTTTAATTTTAGCCATTCTAATAACTGCATGGAAACCTTGGAGGCGTAGTGGCTAAGTGCTACAGCTGCTAACCAAAAGGTCGGTAGTTCCAATCCACCAGGTGCTCCTTGGAAACTCTACGGGGCAGTTTGACTCTGTCCTATAGGGTTGCTATGAGATGGAGTGGACTCGACAGCAATGGGTTATTAATAGGTGTGTAGTGGGACCTCATTGTGGTTTTAATTTACATTTGCCTGATGACTAATGATATTAAGCACATTTTCAAGGGCTCATTTGTCATTGTATATCTCCTTTGGTAAACTGTCTGTTGAAATCATTTGGTTATTATTTTATTGAGTTGTTTTCTAATTATTAAGTTTTGGTTGTTTTTAGGGTTAGACTGTCAGATCAGAGAAGTCTGGTGCCTAAGTTATATTCCTGGAAGAAAAAAATAGTGTCAAAGGAGCTAAAAAGAGGGAGGGTGGCATGATCCTGGTAAGAAGGAGAGCAGGTGGTGATGGAGAATGGCAGAGAATGTCATGGAGAACCTATAGGCACGAGGTCTGGCACAAGGCCCAGGAGTCTGCAGTCCTGGAAGATGGAAGGGGTAAAAGTGTTGCCCACAGCCATACAGGAAAAGTAGCTCTGGCAGAAATTCCCTGCAATCTACATGAACCTACCAGCCAATAACCACTGACCCCGAGTATAGCTCAGGCTGAGTAGCATGGTATTCAAATTATTGTTTCAAGTATTTTTGTGTGAATCTACCACTTTCTGTCAAATGCAAATCATCATAAACCATCTGTTTTCTTTTTCCCTTTATTCTTCTCCTTCAAAAATCTTTCTTTTCTTCTTCCTTTTTCTTCCGTTTTATCATTGTGCTCCTTCTCCTGGTTTCCTGTCTTTTCTGAAAAGGACTAAGTATAAACGTATAAAGAGAAAATCCTTTTTCCTTTGGTGGAAATAATATTCATAAGGGTTACTGCTGTACACAGGCCTGCTGCTTGCAGAAACAATAGGTGAAGAAGCTGAGTGTAGAATAAGCCTAGGCAACAAGCTAGAGAGCTCAACAGGACACAAGTACATTGCCACCCAGGCAGAGAAAAAGAGAGAACCTTCAAGTGTGACAGCCAAGGAAATTTCTCAGAACCTGGAAGAGGTGACTTTTGTGTTAGTGCAAATTGGCCTGAGGAAAGGAGGTTGGGGATGGAAGAGAAGACCCACAATTTGAGAAGCTGGTTAGGAAGTAGTTATGCAAGAGACTGGAGACCCATCCTGAGTTAACCGCAGTGCCCAGGACACGCTGAATTTTCTTCTGTTTGAACAACTTGGTCTTTTTGCTCTCAGTCCCTAGCTCTTCCTTGCACCCTGCATCCTATGCTTCTCAGTTCTGTAGGTCCTAATGGGGAAGGTCTCTTCTGTGTGACCTTTCCATCAGACTCCTCCTTTCTGTCTTCATTGCTTAGCTTAGCTCAGGTCATCTCACACCTAGTTCTGCAAGGTGCTGTGTCTAAATGAGGTGTAGTTAGTTGTTGTTGAGAGTTTCTGTAACAACTTACACCTATTTCAATTAAATCATTGCTTCTTGTTTTGTTACTATTTCTCTATTTCATTCTAGTTTCTCCTAGAATGTGATTTCATTCAGGTTAGAAATTTAAATAATTTATCTCTGTACCTGTGGTACCTTGTACTGCACCTGGATCATGGCAAGTGCTCAATAAATATTTGCTGACTTCTGAATAAACAAATAACACCTGCTATGGGCATTGCTCTTCCCTTTGTGTATACCATAAATTATATTATTAAAATGTAAACCTGATCAATTGCATAGAAATATTAGTTCTTTCCAGGGATACACACAAATTCCTTAGTTTAGCTTTCAGGGCTCTTCGTAAGGAAAGAGTCATGTCTGGCTTACTCTGCTTTGCTGCATTAGCATGGCAACGAGCACAGAATATGTACTCAGCAAAGTCTGATGAATGCTACTGGCCACTACCCAAGGATAGAATTGCAGAGTGTGTCATGGAGTCCCTTAGAAAGTGATATTGAACTTTGTGAAATTTCTTATACCTTCGAAATGCCCTCTTGTCTGCTTACATATTTTTCTGGAACAACTACTAAGAGATCAATAATAAAAATAAGAACAACTAAAGAAAATATAAAATAAAAAAATACGTGTTTACTACTTATCCAGGGCAACAAGACAGGTGAGAAGGTGGGGAATTATGGCTTCCCATACTCACCATTTATAGAAAAAGAGGAGAGAGGGAGAAATAACAGCAGCTAATTTTTTTTTTTTAATAAATGAAAGATATTCAATTCCTATTCTTGGGAAAATGAAAAGGTGTGGAAAGGGAGCCAGCCTGGTAATAAATGCAGAGGCTTACCAAGTGGGAGTCCTGGACATGGGTAGATGTGGGTGGGGTGATTAAGGAGGGGAAATCCTAGCAGGAAACATCATTAGGATTGGTAGGTAGAGAGAGGTAGAGAAGACCTCATCAACTAACCTGGTATGGAGGAGGAGGACAAGTTAGGTGCTCAAGAAATCAAGTCTTAAGTGCAGACCTTTCCAGATGTCAGGAACATTTTCATGGTTTGCATCTTAATCTTGAGAGGTCAAGAGAAGTCTGCATAAAATCACCATAAAACTCAGGATCTCACACTGAAAATCACAAGTGGAGGGACTAGTACCCAAAGCATATTGCACTGAACTCCTCCATATGAATGACTTGGGGTACCTGTTTCCAAAAAGACTTCTGATACATATATACATACATATTGTCTTAGGGTATAGCAGCACTGGGAAACTAAGACACACACGTATATATGAGTATAAAAGCAATTGCACAGCACTATTGTATTTTCAATATTACCTATGCATGGGTAAAGAACATTTTTCTCTATTTCTCAGAAGCCTATCAAGTGTTGAATAAAACAAAATGACCAGATAGTTATTTCTTCCAAGATTTCCTGCAAAATCCTGGAAATGCCAGGATGGGGGAGGAGAGTAGGCATGGGGGAGGGGAGGAGAACTATCATTCTATAGTAATCTTATTTTCATATATGACTCAGCTCTCTACCAACAAAAGGATTCCATGAATAACCAGCTGAAAGATAGATACACAAATCCAGAATTATAGACTTTAGGGAAATGAAAGGAAGGAAAAAACATTCCAGAAATTTCATATTGAAATATTCAATAATACTGACAGGCTTGGCAGGTGTTAATTTTAATTTTTAAAGTCTTTTCTGTTTTGTTCTTATTTTGTAGGAATGCTTTACTGACTACTCTCTTGGAACCTTGAGCATGACAGCTACCCTTTCTGTGCTTTGGTTTCTCAATCTGCAAAACGATACTAGTACATTCCTCACAGGGGTGCTAGGATGGTATGTCTCATGTGATAATACCATTAACACATGAGGAAGTATTACTGTTGTTGTTGCTAAATGCCATGGAGTCCCTTCTGACTCATAGCGACACTATGTACAGGAGAATGAAACACTGCCTGGTCCTGCGTCATCCTCACAATTGCCTCCATGTTTGAGCCAATTGTTGCAGCCATTCATTGAGGTCTTCCTCTTTTTCTCTGACCCTCTGCTTTACCAAGCATGATGTCCTTTTCCAGGGGCTTGTCCCTCCTGATAACATGTCATAAGACGAAACCTCACCATCCTTGCCTCTAAGGAGCATTCTGGCTGTACTTCTTCCAAGACAGCCCCACTTGTTCTTCTGACAGCCCATGGTATACTCAATATTCTTCATCAACACCATAATTCAAAGGCATCAATTCTATTTCTGTCTTCCTTATTCATTGTCCAGCTCTCACATGCATATGAGGCAGTTGAAAATATCATTGCTTGGGTCAGGCACACCTTAGTCCTCAAGGTGATAACTTTGCTTTTTTACACTTTAAAGAAGACTTTGCTGCAGATTTGCCCAATGCAGTATGCCATTTGATCTCTTGACTGCTGCTTCCATGGGTGTTGATTGTGGATCCAAGTAAAATGAAATCGGTGACAACTTCAATGTTTTCTTCATTTATCATGATATTACTTATTGGTCCAGTTGTGAGGATTTTTGTTTTCTTCATGTTGAGGTGGAACCCTTACTGAAGGTTGTGGTCTTTGATCTTCATCAGTAAGTGCTTCAAGTCCTCTTCACTTTCAGCAGGCAAGGCTACATCATCTGCATATCACAGATTGTTAATGAGTCTTCCTCCAATCCTGACGCTGCATTCTTCTTATAGTCCAGCTTCTTTGATTATTTGCTCAGTACACAGATTGAATAAGTGTGGTGAGAGGATACAACCCTGTTGCACTTGTTTTCTGATTTTAAACCATGCAGTATCCGCTCGTTCTGTTTGAATGACTGCCTCTTGTTCTACGTACATTTTCCACAGGGGCACAATTATGTGTTCAGGAGTTCCCATTCTTCACAGTATTATCCACAAGATGTTTTGGTTCAAAGAGTTGAATTCCCTTCCATATTCAATAAAACACAGGTAAACATCTTTCTGGTATTATCTGCTTTCAGCCAAGATCCATCTGACATCAGAAAATGATATCCCTGGTTCCACATCCTCTTCTGATTCTGGCTTGAATTTCTGACAGTTCCCTGGCAATGTACTGCTGCAACAGTTTTTGGATGATCTTCAGCAAAATTTTACTTGTATGTGATATTAATGATATTGTTTGATAATTTCTGCCTTCTGTTGGGACACCTTTCTTGAGAATAGGCACAAATACGGATCTCTTTCAGTCGATTGGCCAGGTAGCTGTATTCCAAATTTCTTGACAAAGACAAGTGATAGCTTCTGTTTGTTGAAACATCTCAATTGGTATTGCATCAATTCCTGGAGCCTTGTTTTTCACTAATGCCGTCAGTATAGCTTGGACTACTTCTTTCAGTACCATTAGTTCTTGATTATATGCTACCTCCTGAAATGGTTGAACGTCCATCAATTCTTTTTGGTATAGTGATTCTGTGGATTTTTTCCAGCTATTTTGTCCAATATCCTGCCCATAGAATTCTTCAGTATTGCAACTCGAGGCTTGAATTTTTCTTCAGTTCTTTCAGCTTGAGAAATGCCTACCATGTTCTTCCCTTTTGATTTTCTAACTCCAGGTCTTTGCACATTTCATTATAATACTTTGTCTTCTCGAGCTACCTTTTGAAATCTTTTGTTCAGCTCTTTTACTTCCTCATTTCTTCCATTCACTACTCTACATTCAAAAGCAAGTTTCAGAGACATTCATTTTGGTCTTTTTTTCTTTCTTGCCTTTTTAATGACCTTTTGATTTCTTCCTGTATGATGTTCTTGATGTCATTCCACAACTCATCTGGTTGTAGGTCATTAGTGTTCAATGTGTCAAATCTGTTCTTGAGACAGTCTCTAAATTTAGGTGGGATATACGCAAAGATGTGCTTTGGCTGTCATGAACTTGTATTAATTCTCTTCAACTTGAATTTACATATGATCAGTTGCTTTAATTTCTCTTTTCAACTTGGGTGCAGTGATGATGCAATTTGGTTCAACGTATCCCTCATGTTGCATATAGAGGTCCATAACTTTGCAAAACATGCAGTAGAGTACATGTTCATTAAATATTTTGAAGCATCCCTGTTTGAAAAAGAAGGCCTGTCATTAACTTTCCCTTTTATGTATATATATATAAAATTGAGTTTCTTTGTTATGGTAACCATTTTTTTATAAATCAAAAATTAGTCTGACACACAATGTAGAAATGAGACATAATATTTAATAATACTTTAATAATTCTTAGATGTATGTACACACTCTTCTGAGTGGTTAAATCAGTTGCTTCATTTTGAAAATCCAGCTCTGGTGGATATGAAACTAGAACTCAGTGCTAGGGATTCCTTGAGATGTAGTTCAACTAAATCAAGATAGATAAATGAGTGAATGCACGGAAATGATGCTAAACGCCAAACTTTTTAAGCAGTTTGGGAAAAAAATACAAGGGCTGGATATCTAGAATAAAGACTCCATGTGCATAAATTACCATTTTTCTCATCACTCAAACATCCACAAGTGAGTACAAGTGAGAATGGTGCTGAATCTGCTCATTTATTTAAGAAGACTCTATTACTATTGTTCATTTTAAAAGAAAAATTTTCAATGCTTGATTGAATCTCAATTGAATTTGTGGGAAAATTTTCCATTTAGTTAAAATACTGAGGAATAATTCCACAGAGAAGGGAGAGAGACTCTGCTGGGAGAAAATGATGATTTTCCAGTAAGAATTTATTTTAGCATTTCTCATCACCTTTTTCTAATCAGGTCATCCTTCCTTTTATTCAGAGTCATTTGCAGAGGAAAAATTTTGAAATGAATTATTAAATCAATCCAAATAAGTGAAACAACCTATTTATTTAATTGTGGATTACACAGGGAAGCTTATTTCAAAGCAAATGTTTGGAATCAAACACTAGTATTTAAAAACCTAGTTAATGAATTCAACCATGTCATTATTATTTCTTAAATGTTATTTGTAAAGTCTTTTTATTTTTATGAATTCACTATAGAAAAATAGGAAATCTAGATAAAAATCTTCCCAGCTTGAGATAATCACTATTACCACATTATATATAGCCCTCTGAATATATATGTGGTGAAATATATAGAATTCCTCTAAAATGCAAGCTCCATGAGGTCATAAGTGAATGAATGTATGAATAAATGCATATTTAACAAAATGAGATCACAATGTATATGTAATTTGTAAAACTTTTTTCTTATAAAATATATTTTCTATTAAATATATGTCTATCACATACTTTTTAATGAATGTATGATATATAACTGTATCATTTTTATCAGTCCCTAAAGTTGAATATTGAGATAGTTTCTAATTTTTTTTTGCAATTTTAAACAGTATTACAATTTATACTCCATCTTAGTTATCTAGTGCTGCTATCACAGAAATACCACAGGTGGATGGCTTTAACAAAGTGAAATTTATTTTCTCACAGTCTAGTAGACTAGAAGTCCAAATTCAGGGTGCCAGGTCCAGGGGAAGGCTTTCTTTCTCTGTCAGCTCTGGGGGAAAGTCCCTGTCATCAATCTTTCCCTGGTCTAGGAGGTTCTCAGCCCAGGGGGCCCGGAATCCAAAGGATGCACCACTCTCCTAGCTCTTATTTTTTGATGGTATGAAGTCCCCGTGTCTCTGTGCTGGCTATATCTAAAAAAGAGATTGACGTTAGACACAACCTAATCTTGTAGATTGAGTCTTACCTTATTAACATAACTGCCACTAATCCCACCTCATCAACATCACAGAGGCAGGATTTACAGCACATAGGAAAATCATATCAGATGATAAAATGGTAGACAATCACAGGATACTGGGAATCATGGCCTAGTCAAGTGGACACACATTTGTGGGGAACACAGTTCAATCCACAACACATCCTTAGCTACACAGTTATACCTAATTTTATTAAAATTATTTTCTAGCCATGGAGAGGTTTCTGATACACACTTTCAAATTGTGCTTAATATAGTACCAATTTATATTCCCACAGGCAGTACATGAAAGTTTCCATAGTGCTGACTTTGTCAAAGATGAGTTACACTTTTTATGTAATGTGTTTGATATATTTTTAGAAAAATGTATTTCATCCTTTTAATATTATTTGCTTGTAGTATGCTAAGCATTTTATTCACATATTTGAGGGTCATTAGTGTGTTCTTGGGAAACCCTGGTGGCATAGTGGTTAAGCACTACGGCTGCTAACCAAAAGGCTGGCAGTTCAAATCCACCAGGTGTTCCTTGGAAACTCTATGGGGCAGTTTTACTCTGTCCTATAGGGGCGCTATGAGTTGGAATCGACTCGACAACATTGGGTTTGGTTTTTTTGGTAGTGTGTTCTTGAAAGTTTCAAATATATATTTTTTCATATTAATTTACTAATATTCTTTATATATTAGGGATTCGTCATATAGATTTCAGTATATCCCCAATATTTTATTATTTTAATTTTATACACACACACATATATAATCTATATTTATTTGTTTTCAAATTGACTGCTCTTTTTCTTTAAGATATTGCCTTTTGGGGTTACATTTTGGCAGATGAAATAATAAATACTATAGTATAAACAAATACCTCTATTTTCTTCTAATATACTTTTATAATAAAGCATATGTATTATATACATATAAAATAGAGAGAGTATATATATTATATATAATATTGGCCATTGCCATCAAGTTGATTCCGACTCATAACGACCCTATAGGTTAGAGTGGAACTACTCCATAGGGTCTCCAAGGAGCAGCTGGTGGATTTGAACTGCTGACCTTTTGGTTAGCAGCTGAGCTCTAACCACTGAACCACCAGGGATACGTATATATACATATATATAATTTTATAAATCTTTTTTTTTTTAAGTTTTAAGACTCAGTTTTCTACTTTCTGATCTTAAATTTGCTGGAATTTACATTGTTATTGTAAATAAGGTCTTTTGTCTTTTTTTTTTGAACATTCTAAGCACTTTATATGAATATGATGGTTTTGATACTTAATGTTTTTAACCTACAACTTGGCTGAATTTTCTTATTAGCTGAATCTCTCACTGCCTGCCTGTCCTATTTAGCCCAAAGCCTATGCCAAATGAAAGCAAAAAATGGGCAGTGTATCCCATTGTTCCAGGGGTTAAAGACGGTGCTTAGTTTATGATTTAATCCTCATTGATTGCCCTCAGTCCAGTCTCAGTGGGGTAAGCCTGGGCTCTCTGCCTTCTGCATAGGCTAGGCTTCTTTTCACGCAGCGATTCCTGTGCTGGTTATGTAGCCCCACACCTTGGTTTTGCCAGCACTCTTCCTTGCAGAAATTCCTTGACATTTCATTCATGTGAATGGCACTTTTTTTCTCCGGGTTCTAGGCACAGGTGTAGGTTTTGATATCTTTTTACATTCCTTTTATCATATTAATGAAATTTGAGAGCCAGGAGGAGTTAAATATATAGGCTCAATTTTCATTTTGCACCAGAAATCTTTAATGTTAATTAAGTTCTGTTGTAGGTTACTCGGTGTGATGAATCAGTGTATCTTATAATTTAGAGAGTCAAAAGAGAGGAAATTAAAACATGTAAATAGAAATGTTTGTTTCTAGAAGCCATGTTTGCTTTAGTCTTTGTGCATTTTCTGAGTGATGCTCTGGTATAATTAATGAGCATGGTCTTTGACAAGTAGATGAGAAATCAACCTGTGTCCTCTTCCAGTGTTGCTTCATAATTACATGAGACACACAACCGGCATCTTTACTATGTACTTATATACGACTTTTATAATGGCTCTTAGTGTTTGAAAGCACCAGTCTCTCAATAGTTACCCCTTCATTCCTGGGAACAATGGTCACAGGCACAAGGACACTCAAGAAGCCGAATCTCCTGACATATAAAATTTGGCCATAGGACATGTAGACTGTTAGAATGGGTGGTTGTTATGAGTGACTGGAATTGGGTGCAGGATGGGTAACGGATTTCCCTTCCTCTGAGATAGAACTCACCAAGTCTGTGAGACACAGGTGTTGAGGGAGCTGCAGGGTGTTTTAACAGTTATACTGTGTAATTGTATAGTGCATAGTTGTCACACTGTATAACAGTTATACTGTTGTAACTGTTACACTGTGATACCTGTTATAACTGTTATAGTGCATAATGGTTACACTGTATAGTGTATAAATGTATGCTACATAACTGTTACATTGTTATAACTGTTACAGTGTATGGCTATTACAGTCTATAGCTGTTATACTGTATACCTTATAACTGTTTTACTGTATAACTTTAAACTGTAGAGCTGTATAACTGTTATAATTGCTATGCTATATAGCTGTTATGCTGTTATAACTGTTATACCCTATAACTGTATGCTATAGAACTGTTTTAACTACTATGTGTATAACTGTTACACTGTTTAACAGTATAACATATACAGTTATATAGTCACCCTGTTACCCCATTTGTGAGCAAAGTACTCACATTCACTCAGCGAGTTTCTTACCATAGCTGGATTTCAGGTCATGTTCTAAACCCAGCCAAGAGTTTCTTCTCCTCTTTTACCATAAATAGAAATACTAGTCCTGCGTGACAGAGTTTTCTGGGCTCAAGCTTTCTCCTGCTGTTCTGTGCTGAGCTGCAGATCTGCTGGGATATTTTCTGCTACATGAGCAACTCAGCCTCCATTCTGAATATTTTATACATTCTGTGCACGCTTGGCAGAATAAGGGCTTTTACCAGTAATGAATTCATAGTACACACATTGGCAGCTTTCCTGAACTGTTTACTTCAATAACATCTTTAGCAATTAGCCCTAAAAATTGAAATTTAAATGAAATCCACAAACAAACATACCTTTGAATGTGCGAATAACTGGAGATGGGCCTAAAGAGGCCTGGTGTGATTAGGTAGAGCAATATTCGAGATTTAAAAAAAAAAAAAATCATGTGAGGAGCACAAAGTGCACTGAGGTTCTTTTTTTTTTTTTTTAAATCATACTTTTGAACATTCTGTAATCCCAAAGGGAACAGAAGGAAATGTACAATTGGTAAAGAATGGCGTATGGGATGGGTAGAATCAATCAATACCTATTTAGCCTATTTATTTTTTTATTGACACAGTTGTGCTAGACACTGGAGATACAAAGGAGAGGGAGAGAAGTTAATTATTTAGTACCTTCCATGGTACAGATCAGGAGTCCTGGTGGCACGGTGGTTAAAGCAATCAACTGCTAATCAAAAGTTTGGTGGTTCAAAACCACCAGCGGCTCTTCGGGAGAAAGATGTGGCAATCTGCTTCCACAGAAATTTAATGCCTTGGAAACCCTATGGGGTTGCTATGAGTCAGAATCAACTCAACGGCAGTGTTTTTTGTTTTTTCTTTTTTGTGTGGTGCAGATACTGTATTTATTTTAAATATTTTATTATCTTTAATTTTGACAGATCTGCAAGGTAGGGATTTTACAGATGAAGATTTTATAGATAAAAATTCAGGAGATTGAACAATGGTTCATAAAAGAATATAGGTATGGTATTTATTGAGGGTTAGTCCCTGGGCGGTTCAAACAGTTAGTGCACTTGGCTGCTATGATTGTTAACGTTGTGTGTCAACTTGACTGGGTTGTGATTCTCAGTGATTCGGCAGTTACAATGTAGTCTGGCAGTCGTATAACGATGTGATCATCCCCCATGATGAGATCTGATATAATGATCAGATCTGCTGTTAGTACCCAGTCAGTTGAAAGGGAGTTTCCTTGGGCGTGTGGCCTGCAATCAATATAGGTGGACTTTCTGGCAAAGCTCATGGGTGTTGCTCACTCTGGATCCTGCATCTGGCTCCTGTTCATCTGGCCTCTGGTTCTGGGGACTTGAGCTAGCAGCTTACCTGCCATCCTGCCTGCTGATCTTGGGATTCATCGGTCTTCACAGACTGTGAAAAGAGCCCTGCTTTCTGACCTGCCAATCCTGGGTTCATCAGCCCCTGCAGCTATGTGAGTCAGGAGAAGCCTCCAGCCTGACCCAAGGACTTCAGACTTTCCAGCCTCTACAACCACAATTTCCTTGACATAAATCTCTCTGTATATATACTTACATGTTTTACTTCTCTAGAGAACCCAGCCTAAGACAGCTGCTAACTGAAAGGTCAGAAATTCAAGTCTACCCAGAGGTACCTTGGGAGAAAGACCTGGTGATCTGCTTCTGAAAAATCAGTCATTGAAAACCCTATGGAGCACAGTCCTACTTTGACACACATGGGATCACCATGAGTTAGAATAGATTCAATGACAAATGGTTATTTATTGAGGTGCCTCATTCTTTGCAGGGATGAAGCATACAGACTGTAATTGCTGCAAGGATTCAAGGAAAGAAGAGGTCAGCATATGTGGTAGCAATTAATGAAGGCTTCATGGACTCTGGAGGGGTATACATGGCTCTTAACACATGGTTGGGCTGTGAGGGACTGATGGAGACCAATGGGACAGAATGTTTAGGAAAATATTCTTTATTACTACTTTCTTGTCAAATTATTTTTTCTTCTAAATGAATAACCAGTATAATGAGGGGGAGAGATTAGAAGAAGATTGTTACATTCTAGTGTGTGTGTGTGAGAAAGAAAGGGAGGGAAAGAGATAGAGAGAGAGGCAGCAGCAGCACTAGAGAGATCTAGGGGCAATTTCCTTCACAGTTTCTTCTTCTTTTTTTTTTTTCAATCCTTTGATGTGCATGTGAGAATATGAACAGGGTCATTTCCAAGGCTCTCCAGCATGCTTGTGACTATGAGGTAGCTGACTTCGTTGTTGCTGAAGAGTCAGAAATGGAGATTCTCCATGTGTGGGGAAATCTAAGTCTCTCTCTGAGAATTGTGAAAGTGTGGAGTTTGTTTCAGAGTCAGGCATTAGAAAAAATCACCATGTTACTAAACTTTGTTCTGGCAGGTAACGTGATAATTTTACAAAGATATTTCACATCACAATGTCTTCTGTTCAATTTTATCTTTGTGAAGATTCTGATGATGGAAGAGATAATACATTTTTTACCCTGTTTTACATATGATGAAACAGAGCCTCTGAGAGATGATACAATTTAACTGAGGGCACACAGCTATATTCTCTTTTGCATTTCAGTAAAGATTTTTATGACATCCTAGCCAAGGCAGGATTTATGACTCTTTCCTGTCTGCTGTTACAGCAGTCTAAGTACATCTCCATACTAGCATTTATTATACTATATAGTCATACTACTTTCCATGGCTGTTTCTGAGGGCAAAGCCTATGTCTTATCTGTGTTATCAGAAGTGCTTGGTATATAGCAGGTGCTCAGTAAATATTTGTTGAATGAACTGATGAATTGAACTTTTTGAAAAATGAGGAGAGACTTTTTCTATGAATGTGGTAAGTCTAAACTGAGAAGGTTTCCCAAAAGAAGGCTATCTCATAGTTTGTACAAGGGCAGGTGACCATGCCATAGCCTGCACTTCTCATTTTGGATTCCCTGGGTCAGTCTGCTCAAGGGCAAGTTGTGCTATTGGACACAAGTGAACTAGATTTCATTTTCACACTAGACAACCAAGTATTCTCCACAGGCGCGCTGTTAACTTTTCACATGAATTAGAAAGGCCGCTATATACTCTAAAGAGTCAAGGCCTCACAAGAAGAAAAGGGAAAGAGATTGGTGAAATATGCGGACCAAATAAAAGGTAATGGCTGGCTGGTGCATATTCACTGAGTGGAGTTAATTCTATTACCAATTTTCGATCTCACTGACTAAGTTGAAGCACTAAGCTTTAGTTATGAGTAAGGCATTGAGCTCAGATCATCAATGCTAATTCACTTTTGTTGAATATTGAAGTGGACTAATTGCTTTTGTGTGTAGCCTTTCTAGCCATGGTCTTATAATTCCCACCTAGGTGACTGTGTGATAGGGTAATTGTGGCCTGCCAAGGTGATTGGTCAGTTTTGCCTTAAAGAGAGCCAATTCCAGAGCAAAGAGGAGGAGTTTACCACCAAGGAAGGAGAAACGCAGCAGCAGAGTCCTGGCAGAAGGAGATAGCACGGTGGGCTTCTTGGCCCACGGAAAGGGGAATCTGAGTGCCTTTGGATAGAGACGGAGGGCCAGGGAGAGCCATGCTTGTGAGCATGGCTGGGAAGAGGCTATCCTGATGGAAGCAAGAACTGTATTTTGAGTGTTCCTGAGCCTGAATTGTAACTTTCACTTCCCTAATAAACCCCATAATCATGAGTGTGGTCTGTGAGATCTGCGTGGCCATTGCAATGAATAATCGAACCCAGGAGAGAAATAAGAGAGTGCTGTGGGGGAAAAAAAAAAAAAAAAGAATTTTTTCTTTTTTTTTTTTTGTGGGAAGGACACTTGATGTTAGAGTTGGTAAAGATGGTGGAGAGAGGAGGCATGTCTGACCTCCACCTCATAGGAAATCAGCCTTGAGCTGTTGACCTTGGGTTCCTTTCCCCTTGTGGGGTTGGAGGAGGTCAGACACTGCCCCCAAGCTGTTTCTACAAATATCTTCATTAGTCATTTACGGTTTAAAATATTCTATGCATATTCAAAGCCTTTCTTCCTGGATCAGGAAGCCAGCATCAACAAGACAGCAACACAAAAACAAATAGCATGATAAGACCTGGTATTAAAAACCCACACCTATGACATGCCAGCCAGCATCACTGCAAACATCATGGTTATGAGTGTGAGGAGCTGGAGCCTGATGCTTCTAGATTTTTATCTGGGTTCTGTCCCTTATTAGCTGAAGGATCTTAGATAAAGTATTTTAAGCTCTCTGTGCCTCAATTTTCATGTTTGTTAAAAGCACATAATATGAGAAACTTCCTCTAAGATGTGTTGTAATAACTGAAGAAGCTAATGCATTTTAAGTTCTTATATCTGATTTATAATATGTGCTTAATATGTGGTTGCAATTATTATTATTACTATTCAATCTAAAAATGAATAAGGGAGAGATATTGAATTAATTTCAAAGAGCACACAACAAATGAGTATGAAAAAGAGATGCTCTGAAATGTTTCACTGAAATAGCTAATTCCATCCCCGACATCACCCCTAAACTCCAAATTCCTGTAGACATATCCATATAGACATACATATCCATATAGAAGTCTAAGAGGTACCTATTTAACACGTTCAACTCTAAACTCTTGGTTCCACACCTTCCCACATCAAACCTGCTCTTGTCCCAGTCTTTCAGCCACAGCAGTTGTACAGCATTCCATCCAGTTGTTCAAGCACAAACCTTGTAGTCTTCCTTGACACCTCTCTTTCTCTCACATCCCACATCCAATTCATCACCATCATTGCCCACCTGGGCTACTGAGACAGCCACCTAATGAACTCCTTTACCTGTTTCTATTCTTAACCTACACCCTCATGGTCAATTATTCTCCCAGATGCTAAGGTAATCCTATTAAAGTGCAAGTAAGATCATGCCATTCCTGTGCCTTCAGCCCTCCAGGGGCTTCCTATCACGCTAAGAATAAAATCAACAGTCTTCATTATAGTCAACGAGAAGCTCCCAGGGGTGGTCCCTGTTGGTCCCTTCGTTCTCATCTTCTACCATTTTCCCTGACTGACTTGGCTGCAGTCACTCTGGTCTCTTTGCTATTCCTTCACTGTAGGAAGCATATTTCCCTCTTAGGACATTTACACCTCCTTTCTCTTCTACCTGGAAAGCTCTTCCTCCAGGTATCCACTTATCACTCTCCCTTTCCTTATCCTAATCCTCCGTAGAGTGTCATGACCTTTGAGAGGCTTTTCTTGACCACCTTATTTAATGTAGTTACTCCCTGTTAATCTCATCCTTTGTCTCACATTCCTTTTCTTTATAGGTTGATTGATCACTAGAATGTAAGATCCACAAGTAGGGGCTTTGATTCATTGATTGCTATAATCGTAGCATCTAATTAGAGTCTGATACATATTAGGCATTAAGTGTTTCTGAATGAAGAATGAATGAAGGAATGGATCCCCTTCCAGAGAAAGAGAAGTAGCAATAGCATAGTGAACACAAATAAAATAGAATGGGGGTGAGGCAGAATTTGATTTCAGTACCAGTTCTTTTACCTCTTAGCTGCGTGATCTCATGTAAGTTATTTAACCTCTTTGGACCTCAGTTCACTTACCTATAAATGGGGATAATAATATCTACCTTGCAGAGTTGCGGAGAGGCTTGGCTGTTAGGCAAGTGAGTTTCCTGGGACAGTGCTTAAACAATTGCAGCTGTTGACACAGGTAATGCTTCTCACTCTCAGATAGGACAAAACTCATGAAAATCTTCTTCGTTAGAAGGCAGTGATATATTTTGGCCTCTGGACTCAGCTACAGTTCTGCAATTGCTTGGCGTCTAAAAGTACGGATGGCTGGATTTCCCTAAGTTTCCTCAGCTATTTTCCAGTGGTTATTTTTTTCTGGGGTATTATGTTTCCCTCTTAAAGTAAGTACATTTGGTTCCTAAGTTTACAGCAAATTAAAAACAAAACAAAGAGAAACACTGTATGTCGATAAGCTGAAGCTACAGTTTATGAATATTAACAAAGTTCATTGATGCTATGAACATTCTTTTGAATCTCCAAGTTGGAAAAAATATGCATTGCATGTCATAGTTAACTTCCTCTTGAAACTCACATACTTTTATAATTTTTTTAGTATCTTGTTGACAATATAGTAAAATTCTTTTGCCAACCTTAAGATATGCTGCAGAAGACTTAATCATAAATCAGCCAAAGGGAAATAAGACAGATTACACACACCATAGAGTCGAAATCAACCCCATTACTTCATAGCCACTTCTACCACAGAAAAGTCCTTTGCCAAGGATTGTATTGTATTAAGCTCTAATGCCAGGGCTGGGAAACAGAGTTGCATTGACTGATTAGAGGACTAGGCTGGTGCATAGCCAGGTGCAAATGGCTGCAGCTTAGAGTTTGATTCTGATGACTTGCTTTTTTTGCTCAGATCCTGAAACATTAGCTCCTCTGCTCCTCCTGGCTCCATCTCTACCACAGGCCCTCGGGTCACATCACATGATGTTAGGGAGCCCACAGGAATCAATCTTTCAGACAGGCATGAGCTAAAGATTCTGACATAACCGCCCAAGGGACTGGCTTCAAGACACTAAATTTACACTGAAAAAAAAAAAATTGCGAAGTAAACCTGATTTAAGAAACTGAAGTACCAGAGAAAGGGTGGAATAACAAAGGATAGATGTTTTTCACTGTCTTCTTTAAAGCAATGATTATGCATTATCTACACTGCTGGGAGGAAATGGTGAAATTTATGCAATGATCCCATCAGTTGACAGTTGAAGCATATTTGCTAATATTCTGCTTTACGGTGTGTTACACACAGTGTGTACTCAATAAATAGTTTCCCTACACAATTCCCTCACACACTTCATTTTCCTCTTGAGTCAGCAGCCATGATACCCAAAGAGTTTTCATCTTGTTAGCAAGACACATTATCTTGTGGGCTATCAAAAGATTGAAGCGAAGGAACAGATGGGGACCAGCAGGGATGGGAGACCAAAGCTGCTCCGTAATTATTTCTCAACCGCTTACGCTCCCTTTCATTCCTCCTTTGTGATACCAAAAAAAAAAAAAAAAAAAAAAACTGTTGCCATCAAGTTTATACTGACTCATAGTGACCCTGTGGGACAGAGTAGAACTGCCCCATAGGGTTTCCAAGACTGTAATCTTTATGGAAGCGGAATGCCACAGCTTTCTCCCAAGGAGCTGCTGGTGGGTTCAAACCACCAACCTTTCAGTTAGCAGCTGAGTGCTTAACCACCGTGCCACCAGGGCTCCTTTCCTCTGTGGTGGTGTTGTTGTGTGACACTGAGTTGATTCTAACCCTATAGGACAGAGTAGAACTGCTGCATAGGATTTCCTAGGCTGTAATCTTGATGAGAGCAGATTGTCAGGTCTTCTATCCCGTGGAGCTGCTTGTGGGTTTGAACTACCAACTTCGGCTAGCAGCTGAGCACTTTACCATTATGCCATATTATGGATTTAACTGTGTTCCCCTAGAAAATGTGTGCCAACTTGGCTGGGCCATAATTTCCAGTTTTGTGTGATTGTCCACGATTTTGTCATCTGATGTGATTTTCCTATGTGTGTTATAAATCCTACCTATGAAGTTAATGAAGCAGAATTAGAGACAGTTATGTTAATGAGGCAGGACTCAGTCTATAAGATTAGGTTGTGCCTTAATTCAATCTCTTTTGAGATGTAAAAGAGTGAAGCAGGCAGAGAGACTTGGGGACCTCATACCACCAAGAAACCAGAGCCGGGAGAATAGCACATCCTTGGGACCTAGGGCCCCAGCGCTGAGAAGCTCCTTGACAGGGAAACACTGATGATAAGTACATTCTCCCAGAGTCCATATTGAGACAAAGCCTTCCCCTGGAGCTGGTGCCCTGAATTCAGACTTCTATCCTCCTAGACTGTGAGAGAATACATTCATCTTTGTTAAAGCTATCTGTTTGTAGTATTTTTGTTATAGCAGCACTAGATGACTAACACATGCCACCAGGGCTCCAGGGGCCTACCCCATAAGCTTTCCAAGGCTGTACTCTTTATGGATGCAGACTGCTACATCTTTCTCCTGCAGAGGGCTGGTGGGTTCTAACTGCTGATCTTTTGGTTAGCAGGTGAGCACTTAGCCACTGTGCCACCAAGACTCCTTCCTCTGTGAAAGCCTCCTCCTATTCTAAGCAGTGGCTTCAAAGCTACCAAGGTTGCCACCCTCCCCAATCCTGTGGTTCCACAAGCCTTGTGGAGTGAACAAGAAGACAGTAAGAAACACAATAGGGGATCTAAACTGAGTTTTCACTCAAACCCAGCAACTTTCTTTAAAATGTCTTCAGTCCCTTGATTGAAAAATAAAACTAGACATACAGACTAGTAAGGTGGTAAAGATCTGTGTATTCCTTTTCAGGAATGACTATACATTTGCCACAAAAGAAAAGAATGCACAAGATATGAAAATTCCTTTTTTAAAGTCTCTGTCTTTGAAATCAGACTTGCTTTTTTATTTCTATTAATGACTTTCATTGTGAACTGGGATATGCGTAAAATGTTATTAGCAGTATTATTAATAACAGAACAAATGAGAAACAGCTCAAATGTTCACCAACAGGAATGGGTAAATTTTAATATTTTATAGAGTGAAATATTATACATCAATGAAAATGAACAAATGTCATTATATAAGCATATGAGTGAATCTAAAAAATATAATAATGAGCAAAAGAAGCCAAGTGCAAAATACATACTGTGTAATTACATTTATATGAAGGTCAAAAATAGGCAAAACTGAATTAAATTATTTACAGATATTAACATCACTATCGTATTAGTTTTCCAAGCTGCCATAATAAATTACCACAAGCTTGGTGACTTAGAATAATAGAAATTTATTCTTTCATAGTTCTGGAGGCCGGAAGTCTGAATTTAAGGTGTGAACAGGGCCACACTCCCTTAGGAGGCTCTAGAGGACAGTCCTTCTTTGCCTGTTCCAGCTTCTGTTGGGTGCAGGAGCTCCTTGGTTTGTGGTTGCACAAGTCCAATCTGCTTCTGTCTTCACATGGCCTTCTTTTCTCTTTGTGTCTTCTCCTCCTCTTATAAGGAAACTTGTCATTTGATTTAGGGCCCACCAGGATAATCCAGGATGACTATTTCTCAATATAACTTAATTAAACCTACAAAGACCTCTTTTCCAAATAAGGCCACATTGACAGGTTCTAGTGATTAGGACACAGACATACTTTTCTTGAAGGCCACCATTCAACCCCTATAAGTATTAAAACCATTAAAAAAAAAAAAAAGGCAATTACCAAGAAAGTCAGGACAGTGGTTACTTCCAAGTTACGGGATAGAATTTTGATCAAGAAAGGTATGGGAGTGCTTCTGGGGTACAAGCAACTTTCTGTTTCTTGTCCTTGGAGATTGTTTTAGGGATGTTCACTTTACAACTATTCATTTAACTGTGCCTTGTATTTTACAAATTTCTGTAAGCATACTGTATTTTGTCTTTCACAATACAAAAGGTCTAAAAACAAGAATAGAAAAGTGTCATATCGGGAAGACATATTTAGAATACTTGAGCACACCTTCATCCTCTGCCCTGTCCCCTGTTGGAATGGGTGCCAGCAGCTTCCTCACTGTGCCCTGTCACCTAGAGAGGTGAGCCTGTTATGGGGCTGGGCCACTGGGAAATGCCTGAATCTTTTCTTCGGGCAGGGGGTGGGAGAAGAACGGGAAATGATTTGTACAATGTTTGACGCTACATGTACTAAGGCGTAAAGGGATAGTAAAATAGCCAGTTTGGCTCTTGGGATCCTGCAATTTTTCTTTCATAATACCGCTCTCCTCACTTTATTTCAATAGAAAGAATCAAATTATATCTAGATAATAAATGAAAAACATCCTTCATTTCGGCAGGCTCTATAACTCATATCAGTCTGACTCCTAAACTCATGCTATTTCCATTATATTAGGGTTATAATTATTTTGCATAGCTGCTGAGCTTATTTGAAGGGATGGCTCATCTGTGAAATTAGGCATGTCTGCCCCCAATTCCCCAATTCTATAGGATTGCTGAGTCAGAATTGACTGGACCACAACAGGTTTGGCTTGACTTTGTTTTAAGGAATTCAGGATGGATGTGAGATTGGAATAATAAGCTTGAGGGCAGGATATCCTGGACAAAAGAAAGTATAACACTCACAATGGGAAATGAGTGGAAGCTGCAAAGGGAGTCAGTGAGTGAAGGGCAGAGGCCCACCAGCAGAGGATAAGAACCGTAATATAGTTGAGGCCCTGGGTTGTTTGTCTTGGGAAAAACGCAGTATTTGTACTGTGATTCAAAATAAGGATTGAATGTGTGCAGGCTATAAATGATTCAAGCGACGGTCATTTTAAAAAGGGAGAAAAATCCAGCAGTGGGATTAAAGCGTACACAATCTCCTGGGCTCCTCTGGTCAGTCAATTCTTACAGACCGTGCTGCAGTATTTAGAGTCAGGACTGTGTGCTAAATAAGAGAGGAAGCAGGGTGGACCCTGACAGCTTAATGCTGAGACAGGAATGCCTGTAGTTAGCACTGCTGGGCAGAAGGACACTGCAGCAGAATTCTAAGAAGATAAATAAGATAAAGGAACTAGCTTTTTCCCTCATTCACTCCATGTGGATAGAGTTGGGTCTGGTTTTTCAGAAAAAAAAAAAAAGATAACTCTGTTGGTTCGGAAAGTGCCGATGACATTTTGGTGATTAATAGATTATTTTGTTTGTTAAAGATCACAGAAAATTACAGAGCCATTTGCTCATTTTAATTCACTAAGCTCTTCAAATCAAAGCAGAAAGATTGGGTTCCCTGCCTTTTGTAATTAAGTGTCTATAGAAGCTGCACAAATCTGACTGTGAAATACAAAATAATTACCATCTGAATATCATTTAACAACGGTCACGGAAAGCAGATCCACCATCTGTGCGATGCTGGACAATTTCAATAACTTCTTTATCCTGGGATTTCCTCATCTCTAAACTGAGATAAGAATTTTTAAAGACTGTACTGAGGATTAAATGAAATTATCTATATAAAGAATATGACACATTGTACCATAAACCCATTAAACCCATTGCCAACTTATAGCGACCCTATAGAACAGAGTAGAACTGCCCCATAGAGTTTCCAAGGAGCGCCTGGTAGATTTGAACTGCTGGTCTTAAGGTTAGCAGCCATAGCACTTAACCACTATGCCACCAGAGTTTCTCACTGTGTCATCCTCAATTAAAAAAATTCATGGTGGCACACCTTTTCATCTAAATGTCCCTAAATGTTGGGGTTCAATTTAGAATCTCACTATAGGATAACAAGGTATTATCAGTTTTTTTATATGGTTTTGGAACATGAGATCTATAGTTTATCATGTCTGAGTGATTTTATTTTATTTTTATGTATTAAATATGTTAAGCATCTTTAAATAAGTTTTTTTTTTTTTTTAACAGATCATGTGCTCTTTTTATGAAATATAAAAAGAAAACATCCTTAAATTAAGTGGGCTCCAGAATATCAGGTTGGTCTGGCTGACCAGGTCAGTGTCCTTTATGTAATTTAACTTTTACGTTTATCCATGAAAACATGCACATCGTTTAGAGACCAGTTGTTACAAGACTCATGGGTAAAACTTGCCACCTCATTCCCTGCTGTCCCATCCATCCCCACCCCTGGAACCACTGCAATGAACCACTTTCACGAATTCTTCAGGAAATTACACCCGTCTTTCTCTAAATATCATACTTAGCATTTCCTGATTTAATTACTGCTTGGCTTATGCATTAGTTATTGGATTTCCCCTCTGTTCATCCCAAGGCCACCCTCTCCAATAGAGTTATTGTAATTTGGGCTAGATCAGTGGTTTTCAGAATAAAGTGTAGATCAGAATCATCTGAAGAGCTTGTTTAAACACAAATTGCTGGGACCTACCTTCAGCCTTCATAATTCAATAGGCCTGGGGGCGGGCCCCGAGTAGTTGTATTTCAAACAAGCTCCCAGGTGATGTTGATGGCTTGCTGCTGGGCTCGCCTAGTAACCACACCGTAAGATAAACATTTTGTTGGGATAAGGATTTTGTATTCACATTATAAATGTACTTTATAGATCTGTATCCGTCTGTCTCTGAAGAGGCACTATGAAGTGGTGTGGTAGAAAGAGAATGGGGTTTCGTATCTGAAGACCTGCATGTGCCATCCTGTATGTACCCCTTGTAAGCTGCATGAACGTGAGCACACACCTTGTCCTCTCAGTCTTAATTTGAATTCCTAGAGCAGTGTTTGGCACCCGCTGGGCGTGTGATATATATTTGTCAAATGAAAAATGTCTTCATCTGAAAAGTGACCATAACACCCTTTTCAGACTTTATGGAGATATTTACAGGCTGGTTTATGCAAAGTCCTTTCAAATTGTAAAGGCTACTCAAACTTTAGAGATAATTATTAAAGAGAACCTAACATTTATTGAACAGGTGCAGTGTTGTAGGCATGGTACTAGGTAATTTCACGACATGGTATATCCTTCATAATAGATGCGTAACTATGAATGACATGCCCTTGGTAAAATCAGAAACATTCTTGGAATATATGATGAGCTCTCATGAAGAAGAAGAGATTAAATTATATGGTGTGAGAAAGGGAAGATAAGGGGTACATATTTCAGCTTTCTATCAAGAGAAACTTTCTGTCAATTATAAGTTTGAACCAAAGGAATGAGCTGTCTTGATAGCTTATAGGCTTCCTGAATGCGTTAAAGCAGATTTTTCCAGGAATGTTGCAAAGGAAATTTCCTTCTAGGACAGGCTAAGACATTAGGTTAGATGCTACCTAAAATCCTTTCTTTCTTTAAGATCATGGTTATTAACATAATTACAGGTTTTAAGCTACAATCAACGTTAAAAATACTAGAAAATAGGCACATTCTTCAATCAAGTTTGCCTTATAGACTCTTGAAAAGAATTGTGAAGAGAAAAAAAATCCGATCACATCAAAATCCTCAGAACTGATGCTGCCTTCAGAGAATGGAGTTTGATATCTACTTTAAAAGGTCACCCCCACCCCCCCTGAACAGGAAACTTTCACTGAGGCCAGCCCTCTATTTGATATTTTCTTGAAGAAATGACAGGCATCTGGGGACTGTGGACAAGGAGGAAGGTGTGCTTCCAGTAAAGAGCATGGTTTCTTCCTTGAATGGGCTAGCTGCCCAGAAGATCGGTTGATTTGCATTTTATCTGCAATGCATCAGTCTCGCTGCCAGCCTCTGCCTGGATACAGCCTTGTCCCTGGAGGAGGGCTGCATTCATTTGTAACCAGCCAATGCTGTTCGGTTGACAAGCCAGCATTTTCTCCCTCTTTACCAGACTCCAGGAAAAGAAACTGTGCTACAAGATGTTCTTCTTTCGTCTTTCAAGGTCACTTAGGAAGGGAGCTAAAATAAGACTGTTTTCATGCATTTTTTTTTTATAATTTTTATTGAGCTTTAAGTGAACGTTTACAAATCAAGTCAGTCTGTCACATAGAAGCTTATAGACACCTTACTCCATACTCCCACTTACTCTCCTCCTATTGAGTCAGCCCTTCCAGTCTCTCCTTTCGTGACAATTTTGCCAGTTTCTAACTCTCTCTACCCTCTCATCTCCCCTCCAGATAGGAGATGCCAACACAGTCTCAAGTGTCCACCTGATACAGGTAGCTCACTCTTCATCAGCATCTCTCTCCAACCCATTGTCCAGTCCCTTCCATGTCTGATGAGTTGTATTTGGGAATGGTTCCTGTCCTGGGCCAACAGAAGGTTTGGGGACCATGACGCCAGGATTCCTTTAGTCTCAGTCAGACCATTAAGCCTGGTCTTTTTATGAGAATTTGGGGTCTGCATCCCACTGTTCTCCTGCTCCCTCAGGAATTCTCTGTTGTGTTCCCTGTCAGGGCAGTCATCGGTTGTGGCTGGGCACCATCTAGTTCTTCTGGTCTCAGGATGATGTAAGTCTCTGGTTCATGTGGCTCTTTCTGTCTCCTGGGCTCATAGTTGTCATGTGACCTTGGTGTTCTTCATTCTCCTTTGATCCAGGTGGGTTGAAACCAATTGATGCATCTTAGATTGCTGCTTGTTAGCATTTATGACCCCAGATGCCACATTTCAAAGTGGGATGCAGAATGTTTTCATAATAGTATTATTTTGCCAACTGACTTAGAAGTCCCCTTAAGCCATAGTCCCCAAACTCCCACCCTTGCTCCACTGACCTTTAAAGCATTCAGTTTATCCTGGAAACTTCTTTGCTTTTGGTCCAGTCCATTTGAGCTGACCTTCCGTGTACTGAATATTATCCTTACCTTCACCTAAAGTAGTTCTTATCTACTAACTAATTAGTAAATAACCCTCTCCCACCCTCCTTCCCTCCCCTCCTTGTAACCACAAAAGTATGTGTTCTTCTCAGTTTATACTATTTCTCAAGATCTTATAATAGTGGTCTTATACAATATTTGTCCTTTTGCCTCTGACTGATTTCGCTCAGCATAATGCCTTCCAGGTTCCTCCATGTTATGAAATGTTTCACAGATTCGTCACTGTTCTTTATCGATGCGTAGTATTCCATTGTGTGAATATACCGCAGTTTATTTAACCATTCATCCGTTGATGGACACCTTGGTTGCTTCCAACTTTTTGCTATTATAAACAGAGCTGCAATAAACATGGGAGTGCATATAACTGTTCGTGTGAAGGCTCTTATTTCTCTAGGGTATATTCCGAGGAGTGGGATTTCTGGGTTGTATGATAGTTCTATTTCTAACTTTTTAAGAAAATGCCAGATAGATTTCCAAAGTGGTTGTACCATTTTACATTCCCACCAGCAGTGTATAAGAGTTCTAATCTCTCCGCAGCCTCTCCAACATTTATTATTTTGTGTTTTTTGGATTAATGCCAGCCTCGTTGGAGTGAGATGGAATCTCATCGTAGTTTTAATTTGCATTTCTCTAATGGCTAATGATTGAGAGCATTTTCTCATGTATCTGTTAGCTGCCTGAATATCTTCTTTAGTGACGTGCATGTTCATATCCTTTGCCCACTTCTTGATTGGGTTGTTTGTCTTTTTGTGGTTGAGTTTTAACAGAATCATATAGATTTTAGAGATCAGGCGCTGGTCGGAGATGTCATAACTGAAAATTCTTTCCCAATCTGTAGGTGGTCTTTTTATTCTTTTGGTGAAGTCTTTAGATGAGCATAGGTGTTTGATTTTTCGGAGCTCCCAGTTTTCTGGTTTCTCTTTGTCATTTTTGGTAATATTTTGTATTCTGTTTATGCCTTGTATTAGGGCTCCTAACATTGTCCCTATTTTTTCTTCCATGATCTTTATTGTTTTAGTCTTTATGTTTAAGTCTTTGATCCACTTGGAGTTAGTTTTTCTGCATGGTGTGAGGTATGGGTCCTGTTTCATTTTTTTGCAAATGGATATCCAGTTATGCCAACAGCCATGCATTTTTGTTTGAAGGATAAAATATGCAAAGAAGAAAAGCAGGGCCTTTAAAGATTGAGTTGTATTTGCTGGAGGTGTAATTCAAGTGAGATAATAGTGCCTTTTCCTTTCATCCCTCTTGTTGAAACCAGGTAGAATTGGTGGATTTAAAAAAAGAAAAAAAAAAAAAAAAGGTTGCCTTGCTGTGATGGCGTCTCAGTGTCGTTTTCTGACTAATCCCTTCCAATGCCTGGTAGAATAGGTGTTGCAATATAAGGTTATCTAATATTGTAAAATTAAGTTTCTGTTGATAATCTTGGCTCAATTCTAAGGTAAGGTGAGAGACCGCATATAGTTGCAGGTGTCTGTCAGGTGGTGGACAGTGGCGGAATGACAGAAGATGAATGGCAATGTTCCCTAGAGCTCTATCCTCAGTGCCCATCCATCATCTACCTAGACGATCTCATTCAATCCCATGTTTTAAGTTACCATCAGATGACCTCCAAATCCCCATCTCTTGCCTGGATATTCCTTCTGAATTGTAGAAACATACTCCAACTGAATGATGGACATTTACATTAAAATGTATCAAACCCAAACCAAATCTGTTGCTGTTGAGTCGATTCCAATTAATAGGGACCCTATAGGACTGAGCAGAACTGTCCCATAAGGTTTCCAAGGAACGACTGGTGGTTTTAAGCTGCAGTCAAGCTCTTACCCACTGTGCCACCAGGGCCCCGTGAATGTATCAAGTGAACTTAAAAATCATTTCTTGTGGAGTACTGTGGGGTTGTTGTTAGCTGCTGTTGAGTCAACTCTGACTCATGGTGACCCCATGCACAATGGAACAAAATGCTGCCCAGTCCTGTGCCATCCCCACAATTAGTTAAAAAATGAACCATTTTGATTATGTCATAGAAAGTGAGGATACCACCACTAACCACCAATGCGTGTAAGGTATACACCAATGTGTATAAGGTAGAGAACCGAAAGTCTTATTCCTTACCACACCTCTATTTGGTTTCCTTATAAGAGAGGTATACATACAAGGTGAATAACCAAATGGAAATCATACTACTGCTTTGTTACAGACTAGGAATTACCTAATGCCTTTAACACAGCCCTCTCTATTAAAACTGACTTTGAGGATGTGACTTAAACCCGAAGGCCAGAGTGCGATTTCCTGTTACTTCTCTATCTTGAGCCTAAATGGCCAAATCTGCTGATTAGACCGTAGTCCAAATTACCTGGTCTGCAGCATTGAAAAAGACTGGGTGCCTGCCTCTACCAGTTAAACCCTGTCCAT
Source organism: Elephas maximus indicus (assembly GCF_024166365.1). Taxonomy (NCBI): domain Eukaryota; kingdom Metazoa; phylum Chordata; class Mammalia; order Proboscidea; family Elephantidae; genus Elephas; species Elephas maximus. Next base: position 49,303,194 of record NC_064840.1, read on the forward strand.
ATTTGCTTTCCACATAAGAGATAGGAACTCAAGAGGGGAGGAAAAGAAGACTACCCAGGATCTGACTTCTACTTTGCATACATAAGCTTTGCCGTCACATTGATTTTTCTTCCCCTACTATCTTTTTTTTTTTTACCTAGTATACGTCTACTCTTTCACCAAGGTTCAGCTTACATGTCACCTTCTCTGTGAAGACTTACTAATATATCAAGTTTAATTTATCCAGGGTGTTCCCATAGTATGCTGAGCCTGAGCCTGTGGCCCTAAGACATGTTCCTTGATCTTTTCTTGTTCTGCTCTGCTGATTGCATTCCCCAGGCTCCTGTGTCAGCTGATTTATGGCTGATATCAACCACCAGAGGCACTAGCAGGAGATGGGGGTGAGGGGCAGGGGCAGGGGCAGGGTATTTATCCCTCTCCCTCTCTGCATCGAGTGGCTTTTCAAGCAGTGGCTGTGATTGTACATTTTCTGAAATCCAGCCCCCATTGGATATGCCTTCTCTGGTTCCCGCTCCACGTGGGTGACTCTGACACTGGTAACGCCACCTCCTTTCTTTGTTTCTCTATTTTATGAGTGTTGGAGGCTTTCTACTGCGAATAATCCCTAGTTTATCTCAATGTTCCCTCTTTAATTTCTCAGATCCTCCATCCCTTGACTAACTAACCACTTACATTCAATTTCCTCTGTTGTAAATACTTGGAATGGTTGCAGTTACATTCTGACAGGCACACAGTGATTGTATACGCTTCTATTTTACACCCTTAATACAACGTATTGTCATGGTTTGTTTACATGTGTACATCCCCCAGCACGCTGTGTAACCTTTGTTATTTTTCTTTTTATCTTCACGGTCCCACTCATTTCCTAGTTTGGAAGGTGTTCCACAAATAATGGATTACAAATAATGATCTGAAAACAATGAGGAAAATATGCCTAATAGATCTTAAGTCTGGAATGCATGTATGCATATGCCCATGGGATGACTGGAAGAAAAAAAAAGTTTGTGTCCCTCTTTTATGAAACAGCAACATTTGGAGAGAAAAAAAATTGTGTGGGCAAAGAAATCATTGACTCTTATGAGCCCAATATGGTTAAACAATAGCACAAGATAGAATGAATCCAGCAAAATTTTATAATTATTTCTTAACACCTTCTCATCTCTTAGAGTTCCACTCAACACCTTGCTAAATATTTTTTACTGGCCCCCCCCCCCATATAATTATCTCACATCAAACACCTGTAGTCAACCTTTCTAATACATAAAAAAAAAAAAAAAATTTTTTTCTAATATATAACCTGGTTCTAATTACCACTTAAATTTTTATTTTAGAGATGTGTGTTCTTTATTAATACTCACCATTATTCTATATGCAATCTTTTCTATCCACTGTTATCTAGACAATCTTCTTGAAGCATCAAAAACCCAAATCAAACCTGTTGCCATCGAGTGGATTTTGACTCATAGCAACCCTATAGGACAGAGTAGAACTGCCCCATAGGTTTTCCAACGAGCGCCTGGTAGATTTGAACTGCTGACTTTTTGGTTAGCAGCCGTAGCTCTTAATCACTACGCCACCAGTGTTTCCTCTTCAAGCATAAAAAAAAAAAAATAAAAAATTATATTTATTTATTTAATCTGATTATTTCACCCTCTTTTGAAAAAGTCTCCAGGGGTTTCCATTTTTACCCAAAAGACACAAAATTCTCGTCTAGGTTCAATGCTGTCTTTCCACTAACTGCACACTCTAATCTTCTTTCCCACTGTGCTTATACAGATCTGGGCTGCTCACAATTCTGTCAATATCCCTACGATTCCTATGCACATGTCTTTGAATTTTAATCTTCTGCTTCTGGTGAACTTTGACATTAGCTCTTCTTGTCTAAATTTCCTGCATTTCTAAAGTGTTTATAGTGACATGGTTAAGCTTTTGACACCAGGCAGATTTGGGTTTAAATCAAGGTTCTAATGTTTATTGACTCTATGGCCTTGGGAAATTAATAAATCTCTTGGAACTTCAGTTTTATCATCTGAGGGGATAAGTATTGTTTCCAAGAAGAAAGAGAAACTAGATGTGATATGTTTGTCACATAAATACATAAAAGTGTTATTATCCATGGGTGGTGCCAACGGTTAATACATTTGGCTGCTAACTGAAAGGTTGGAGGTTCAAGTAATCCCAGAGGTGCCTTAGAAAATGAGTCTGGCAATCTACTTCTGAAAAATCAGCCATTGAAAACCCTACAGTGCACAGTTCTACTCTGACACACATGGGGTCACTATAAACCAAAATCAAGTCAACTGGTTTTATGTCACAGGTAATTTTCCGATTGAATGTTTTCCTGATTTTCTAGAGTTCTTTCTGTAAAATTTATCATGCTTTTTTTTTTTTTTAGCATTTGAATTATCTAATATTAAATTGTCCAGCAAATTAATTGTCTAGAATAAGGAAGACAGAAGAATTGATGCCTCTGAATTACGATGTTGAAGAAGATTATCGAATATACCATGGCCTGCCAGAAGAGGGAACAAGTCTGTCTTGGAAGAAGTACAGCCAGAACATTCCTTGGAAGTGAGGATGGTGAGACTTTGTCTCACGTACTTTGGACATGTTATTAGAAGGGACCAATCCCTGGAGAAGGACCTCATGCTTGGTAAGGTCAGCAAAAGAGAGGAAGACCTTCAAAAAGATGGATTAACACAGTAGCTACAAGAATGGGCTCAAACATAACAATGATTGTCGGGATGGCACAAGACCAGGCAGTGCTTCATTGTGTTGTTCATAGGGTCACTATGAGTCTGAACAGACTCAAAGGAACCTAACAACAATAACAACAATACTAAATTTGTCTTTTTAATCTAACCCACTCTACTAGATTGGAGTAGCTGTATTTATCTTTGGTCTATGTCCTTTAGAATAATGAAATCTTGTGTCTGACACATAGTAGGCACACAATAAAATTTGTTGTATTGAATTAAATATCAATCCACTGAACTGATAAATTGCAGTATGTTCCTGCTCTGTGCATCTTGTTCTGAAGGGCTCTCTTTCCCCTCCACTTATTTTCCTCCTCTTTTTTTTTTTTTTTAATATTTATTTATCTATTATTGTACTTTAAATGAAAGTTTACAAATCAAGTCAGTCTTTCATACAAAAACTTCTATATATCTTGCTATGTACTCCTAGTTGTTCTCCCCCTAATGAGACACCACACTCCTCCTCTCCACCCTGTACTCCCCATGTCCATTCAGCCAGTTCCTGTCCCCCTCTGCCTTCTCATCTAGCCTCCAGACAGGTGCTGCCCACATAGTCTCACTCCTCACCAGTATCATTTTCTGTCTTATAGTCCAGTCCAATCCCTGTCTGAAGAGTTGGCTTTGAGACTGGTTCCAGTCTTGGGCTAATAGAAGGTCTGGGGACCATGACCTCTGGGGCCCCTCCAGTCTCAGTCAGACCATTAAGTCCCTCCTTGGCACACTAATCTTACAACCTTAGGGAATGCAGCCACTAAAGCTGTAGAGTCTCAATTTCATTATATTAATTAGACGGCCCAAAGGATTAGAAATAGAATGGTATTTAACCACTTGTTAAATAGTTGCCCTCTAGAGTGGACTCCAACTCACAGTAACCCCATGTGTGCAGACTAGAACTGCTCTATAGGGTTGTTGTTGTTTTTTAATAATATTTTATTGTGTTTTTGGTTAAAGTTCACACAGCAAATTGGGTTCCCATTTAACAATTTCTATTCATATTTTTTGGATCCCTGGTGGCAAAGTGGTTAAGAGCTTGGCTGCTAACCAAAACGTTAGCAGTTTGAATCTACCAGCAGCTCCTTGGAAACCTATGGGGGAATTCTATTCTGTCCTATAGGGTCACTCTGAGCCAACGGCAATGGATTTTCCTATTTTTAAATTTTATTCTATTCATATTGTTCAGTGGCATTGGTTACATTTTTCACGATGTATCAATATTCTCATTATATCCATTCTGGTTGCTCGTTTCCATTAATCTAGCTTGCTTGCCCCTCCCCCCACCCCCCCTTTACCTTCTCATCTTTGCTTTAGAGTAAATGTTGACCATTTGGTCTCATGTAGTTTGTTTTTTTAAGAGCACAGTACTCATGGGTGAGGTTGTTTATGTTATAAGCCAACTTATTATTTGGCTGAAAGGTGACCTTTTAGAGTGCTTTCAGTTCTAGGTTTAAAGGGTGTCTCAGGGAGACAGTCTCAGGGGTTCCTCTGGTCTCTGCTGGTCTACTAAGTCTGGCCTTTTTTAAGGTTTTTGAGTTTTGTTGTACATTTTTCTCTCATCCTGTCTAGGACCATCTCTTGTGCGGACTGACACAGTGGCTGTGACAATGGGCTCAAGCATAGTAATGATTGTGAAGATGGTGCACAACTGGGAAGTGTTTCGTTCTGTTGTACATAGGCGTGCTGAGTCGGAACGGACTCAAAGGCACCATCACCACCAATAAAGCATATTAATCCCTGTGTTGTGATGAATCTATATGTATTTTTACTGCCTGGAGTACCCAGGGAAACCCTGGTGGCATAGTGGTTAAGTGCTACAGCTGCTAACCAAAAGGTTGGCAGTTCAAATCCACCAGGCAGTCCTTGGGAACTCTCTGGGGCAGCTCTACTCTGTCCTATAGGGTCACTATAAGTCAGAATCGACTTGATGTCAACTGCCTAGATTTCTTTTGGTTAGAGCACCCAGACTCAGCCAAATGACCCAAGGTGCTCATCGGTTATGTCACATGCAACATTCCAACAAGTCGCCCAGGGGTGATATAATGTCCACTTGGTGCCCTTGGTATTATGACCACGGTAAAACTGTCAGATGAGTCAGGGGAACCATGATAAAGATCACCAGTCTCTTCTGCCAGTGGCTTCACCATATACTACGGACCAGTGAATCTATGATGTGTTGTGAGTGAGTTTGGTGATGGTTGCAAGAAGTTCATAGTAAAATCAAAGTATTTGAATTCTAATAATTAAATCCTAGACTTGATTTTCTCAAAAGCAATGGGTTTTGTTGAAGTGGTTTAAATAAGCTGAAGGCAGATGCTAGCGTTGGGAGTTACTCCACTACTTTTCACCTTCTCCTCCAGGTAAAACATTAATAGATTGCCAGGATTTCATTTGCAGAGACACTAAGCAATATCTTAGTTCCAGTCATATTTAATGTTTCATTCGATATAGCTCATGACGGATTTCTTAAACGTGGTTGACACCAGAGGATTTCATTCCTTTGAATCTTACCACTTTGGAAAAATAGCTCTTTTAAAGATCATCAATAATTCCTTTTTTTTTAAAAAACAGTTTTATTGGTATATGATTTATACACTATAAAATACATCCATCTTAAGTACAAAATTCAATGGTTTTAGAATATTTACATAGTTGTGCAGCCATTATCACAGCCTAATTTTAGAATATTTTCATCCCCTCAAAAAGAAGCCTCAGGCCCATTAGCAATCACAGTCATCATTACCCTCAATCTCCCCAGTCCTAAGCAACCACAATGTATGTTCTGTGTCTATGTTGTTGTTGTTAGTTGACATTGAGTTGATTCTGACTCATGATGATTCCACGTGTTACAAAGTAAAACTGCTCCTTAAGGACTGGTCCCTCCTGATAGTATGTCCAAGGTACAAGAGACAGAGTCTTGCCATCCTCACTTCCAAGGAACACTCTGGACAGACTTGTTCATTCTTCTGGCAGTCCATGGTATATTCAGTATCCTTCACCAACATCATAATCCAAAGTATCAATTCTTCCTTAGTCTTCCTTATTCATTGTCCAGCTTTCGAATGCATATGAGGCAGTTGAAAATATCATGCTTTTGGTCAAGTGCACCTTAGTCCTCAAAGTGATACCTTTGCTTTTCAACAGTTTATATAGACATCTTCCGCAGCAAATTTGCCCAAAGTATTATGTCATTTTTCTAGACTGCTTCTTCCATGGATGTTGATTATGGATCCAGGAACAGTGAAATCCTTGACAACTTCAATCTTTTCTCCATTTATCATGATGTTTCTTATTGGTGCAGTTGTGAGGAGTTTTTTTTTTCTTTTTTATGTTAAGGTGTACTCCATACTGAAGGCTGTAGTCTTTGCTCTTCAGTAAATTTTTTTCTTCAGTTCTCTCAGTTTGAGAAATGCCTACTATGTTCTTCCCTTTTGGTTTTCTAACTCCAGATCTTTGCACAAGTCATTATAATACTTTGTCTTCTCGATCCGCCCTTTGAAATCTTCTGCTCAGTTCTTTTACTTCATCATTTCTTCCATTCTCTGTAGCTACTGGATTTGCAAGAGTAACTTTCAGCATCTCTTCTGACAACCATTTTAGTCTTTTCTTTTCTCTCCTGTCTTTTTAATGACCTTTCCCTTTCTTCATGTATGATGTCGTTGATGTCATTCCACAATTTGTTTGGTCTTCAGTCATTAATGTTCAATGTTTCAAATCTATTCTTGAAATGGTTTCCAAATTCAGGTGGTATTTGCTTCAACTTAAACTTGCATATGAGCAATTGATGTTTTACAGTCATTCCCTGGCCTTGCTCTGACTGATGATATTGAGCTTTTCCGTTGTCTCTTTCCACAGTTGTAGTCGATTTGATTCTTGTGTTTTCCATCTGGTAAAGTTCACATGTACAATCGCCGTTTATGTTGTTGAAAAATGGTATTTGCAATGAGTAAGTCATTGGTCTTGCAAAATTCTATCATGTGATCTCCACCACCATTTCTATCATCAAGGCTATATTTTGGAACTAAGAATCCTTCTTTGTTTCCAACTTCTGCATTCCAATCACCAGTAATTATTATTGCATCTTGTTGGCAGATTTGATCAATTTCAGGCTGCCGAAGCTGGTAAACATCTTCAATTTCCTCATCTTTGGCATTCGTGGTTGGCGTGTAAATTTAAATAATAGTCATATTAACTGGCCCTCCTCATAAGCATATGGATATTGTCTTATCACTGACAGCATTGTACTTTAGGATAGATCTTGAAATGTTCTTTTTGACCATGAATGTGACACCATTCCTCTTCACTTTGTCATTCCTGGCATAGTAGACCATATGATTGTCTGATCCAAAATGGCCAATACCAGTCCATTTCAGCTTGCTAATGCCTAGGATATTGATGTTTATGTGTTCCATTTTATTTTCGGTGACTTTCATTTACCTTAGATTCATACTTCATACACTCCATGTTCTGAATATTAATGGATGTTTGCAGCTGTTTCTTCTCACTTTGAATCGTACCACAAATGCAAATGAAGGTTGCAGAAGCTGTACTCCATCCATGTCATTAAGGTCAACTATAGTTTTTATAGTTTGAGGGGGCAGCTCTGCACCAGTCGTATTTTGAGTGCCTTCCAACCTGAGGGGCTTATCTTCTGGCACTATATCAGACTATGTTTTGCTGCTATTCATAGGTTTTTACTGGCCAATTTTTTCAGAAGTAGACCACCAGGTCCCTTTTCCTAGTCTGTTTTAGTCTGGAAGCTCTGCCTACCATGGATGACCTTGCTGGAATTTGAAATACTGATGGCATAGCTTCCAGCATCACAGCAACTCACAAGCTGTCACAGTAAGATGAGCTGACAGATGTGTGGTGGTTCGTATTTTCTGAAAATTAACCAATGAAAACCCTATGAATCACAACAGAATATTGTTTGATATAGCGTTGGAAGATGAACCCCCTAGGTTGGAAATCACTCAAAATACACAGGGGCTGCTACAACGGACTCGAGTATACCAGCAATCGTGAATGGCACAGGACTGGGCAATGTTTCATTCTGTTCTTGTATGTGGGGTCACCTCGAGTCAAAGCCCACTCTACCACAACTAACAACAATATGTTTGCAACTCAGATTTGAAATTTCAGAGCCATTTTTTACTCTTTCTTCTTCCTTGTCCCTCGTGCCCAATAAGTTTGTCAATTTCTGTCCATTTTATGTGCCTATCATTGGGAAACCCTGGTAGCATAGTGGTTAAGAGCTATGACTGCTAACCAAAAAGTCAGCAGTTTAAATCCACCAGGCGCTCCTTGGAAACTGTACAGGGCAGTTCTACTCTGTCCTATAGGGTCACTGTGAGTCGGAACTGACTCTAGGGCAGCAGGGTTTTTTTTCTTTAATCACACTCAAGCTAGTTCCTTTCTCTGCATTATCCCCCCACTGTTCTGCCTTGCTGAAGCCTTATTATGGCTCATTTTGATTCCCATAACAGCCTCTTTAACTGGCCTACCTAATTATTGTATTTACTTTAAAGTTGCCTTGCATTTTACATCTACATTTTAATAGTTTGACCACATTCCTATAACTCTTCTCTTAAAAATCTTCAAAGGTTCTATAAACACTTTCCTCTAAATAAAGAACAGATTTTTAAGCTGCAATTTCAAAGATTCTATATATATCCCTTGTCTTATCTCCCAAATGCTTGAGTCAATCTCAGTTCTCATTATTTATTAAACAAGCTTTGTGTTTCCCTGCCTCCAGCTTTATTCATACCTCTCCTTGGGGTGCCCTGCCTCTGAGTTTACATAAGCAAAATCCTCAAGGCCCTAATACGATCTGTCCTCCTCCACAATGATGCCCATGATCTCACTAAACTGAATTTATTACTCTTTCAACTCTTACAATGTCATTTTCAGTTGTCTTATAGTCACTTGGTACATTTTTTCCCTCTTAAATTTGTGTTCCCCGAGGGCGGAGGCCATCGCACATTTATCACAATTAAAGCAGCTACGATTTATTGATCTTTACTATGATCTGGGCCCGGAGTGAAATATTTTGAATGCAATAACTTCTTTAATTATCAAAACAATCTTCTGAAATAGGCACTGTTTTTTAATCTTCATTTTATAGATGAGGCAATTAAGGCTTAAACAAGATCCAGTAACTGCCCCAAGGATACCCAACTCCTAAATGACAAAGCTATAATTTTCACCTAGGTTGTCTGACTGTAAAGCCCATGCAACTAACTATGCCTTTATCACTTTCTCTATACAACCTAATTTAATAAATACCAGTTAAATGAATAAAAAATCATCACTATGTCACTCTGAAGAAAAACATGAGGCTTAGTAGTTAGATAGACTTTAGTTCAATCAATTTGAAATTCTGACACTTTCCCAGAGAGAGCCATAGGGTAAATAATTTATGGTATCGGAGTTTTTTACTCATTCATAAGGCAGAAGAAGGAGATAATAGTCCTTCACTCACAAGGGCATTGTGAGGATAAAATGGAATAAGGCACCTGGCAGCATTGGCTACTAAGTTAAGTTCTCAGTAAATATTAGTTGATAATAATAGAAATAAAATTCTGTTTTTACTATTGATTCTCAATAAGGTTGACTCTTCTTGGTGATCTCAAGATAAAAGGAAAGGCGTGCAACCAAAAGTGTTGTTGTGGCTAAGTACCATCAAGTCAATTTCCATTCAGAGTAACCCTATGCACAACAGAATGAAACACTGGTCGTCCTTCCCCATCCTCATGATTATTGCTATGCTTGAGCCCATTGTTGCAGCCAGTGTGTCACTCCATCTAGTTGACGTTGATGGTCTTCCTCTTTTTCCCTGACCCTCTACTTTACCAAGCATCATGTTTTCCAGGGACTGATGCCTTCTGATAACATGTCCAAAGTATGTGAGACATGGTCATGCCATCCTTGCTTCTAAGGAGCATTCTGGTTGTGCTTCTTCCAAGATAGATTTGTTCATTCTTTTGGCAGTCCATGGTATATTCAATATTCTTCACCAACACCGCAATTCAAAGGTGTCGATTTCTCTTTGGTCTTCCTCATTCATATTCCAGTTTTCACATGCATATGAGGCAATTGAAAACACCATGGCTTGGGTTAGGCGCACCTTAGTCCTCAAGGTGACATCTTTACTTTTCAACACTCTAAAGAGGTCTTTTTGCAGCAGATTTGCCCAATGCGATGCTTCTTTTGATTTCTTGACTGCTGTTTCCATGGAGGTTGATTACGGATCCAAGTAAAATGAAATCCTTGATAACTTCAGTCTTTTCTCCATTTACTATGATGTGGCTTATTGGTCCAGTTGTGAGGATTTTTGTTTTCTTTATATTGAGGTGTAATCCATACTGAAGGCTGTGGTCTTTGATATTCATTAGTAAGTGCTTCAAGTCCTCTTCATTTTCAGCAAGCAAGGTTGCATCATCTGCATAATGCAGGTTGTTAGTCTTCCTCTAATCCTGCTGCCCCATTCTTCTCCATACATATAGTCCAGCTTCTCAAATTATTTGCTCAGCATACAGATCGAATAGGTATGGTGAAAAGATACAACCCTGACACACACCTTTCCTGACTTCAAACCATGCAGTATCCCCTTGTTTTGTTCAAACCACTGCCTCTTGATCCATGTACAGATTCCTATGAGCACAATTAAGTGTTCCGGAATTCCCATTCGCCACAATGTTATTCATAACTTGTTATGATCCACACAGTCAAATGCCTTAGCATACTCAATAAAACACAGGTAAACTTTTTTCTGGTAGAATCCATTGGACATCAGCAATGATATCCCTGGTTCCATGTCCTCTTCTAAATCTGGCTTGAATTTCTGGCGGTTCTTGATATACTGCTACAGCTGCTTTTGAATGATATTCAGCAAAATTTTCCTTGCATGTGGTATTAATGATATTGTCTGATAATTTCTGCATTCAGTTGGATCACCTTCCTTGGGAATAGGCATAAATGTGGATCTCTTCCAGTCAGTTGGCCAGGTAGCTGTCTTCCAAATTTCTTGGCATTGATGAGTGGTTGCACTTCTGGTTGCACTCTTCTATGCAACCAGAAGTAGTCATGATAATTCCACAAAATTCCCCACACCAGGAAATAAACTTTATTATCTTCCGTCTGAAGACATCCAAGGTCTTTGACTGAAAATGGAACTACCAAACTATTAGGGTGCTTCATATTTGAGTATGACTTTTACTTCATTTGTACATGAATATCTCTTTATCTATCTACCATCTATCTACCCCTATATCTATGTAACGTTTAATTTTAACATTATTAAATTAAGAAGGTAACCCCATCACTGGGATTCCAGGAGCACCATGTGCACAGTTTAATTTATAACACATTGACCTTTTTGTCTGGGCTTCAACTCTGTCCTTGCTTATCTCCCTCAAGTGGTCTCAAATATGCAAATAAAATTTGGTCCTCTTCCTTCTCACCTTGCTTCTATACGTAACTTCCTCCTCTATCTTGACAACCACTATGACTCACCATGGCATTTCAAATCCTTCCAAATGTTGATGTCCACAAGATAATTGTTCCCTCTAGCAAAATCTTTTATCAAAGGAAAAATCTAAATTGTAATACTATGGAAGTATATACACCTTTCACTAAATAGTACTAGTCTTCACTGTTATTTTTATTTTCATGCAATATATACCTCTTGCCATTGTATACTATCTCATCATTAATTAGTGGTTGAAGAAACACTGAATAATATGTTAGCTTGTTACATAGCGTAGGTTCTAATCTCATTTCCCTTGTCTCTATAAAAACAAGTACAAAAACTAGTCTCAGAGATGGGGAAAATAGATGGTTCTGAAGCAGGGGTGAAGAAGGGAAATGGGATTGACGGAAACACAAAGAGTTAATTTTCTCATCTCTCCCTGCCATCCAAGTATGAGTAAGGCACATTAAGATGTCACAATAAAGATCAACTTTATTAATATGTCCCCAAGCCCATGGTTGGGGAATTGTAGATGGAGAATTTTCTATGAAATTTCCATTCTGTTGATAGTGCTGCATCTATCTTTTTAAATTATAGTGGCATATGTGAATCTTATGTGCTGTCTTGATTTATTTGTTTTGGATTTTATGTATTCTAATGGGAGGTCTAAAATCTAATCTTTTTATCCTACAGGGATTTAATAAATGCAGGGTGCAATTTGGAAAATAGAATAATTCCCTAAAAGCTGTGTGCTTTAAATTCCTTGGGGGGGGGGGAAGTCTAGAGTAAACATCCAAATCATCTCTATTTTTATATCAACAGATAAAACATGTAAAAATTAAGTCTTATTTAATATAACTTCAAGGAAGGTTTTGGTGCTACAAAGTGACATTGTCTGTGTTTGTGATTGTCTGTAGGAATAGTGCTTCACCAATCTGGAGATACTAACTTTCTGCAAGAAACAACGGTGCAGAGCTGCTTTCTCTGTCCTCACTAGTCTTTGTGAGATACCTACTGAAGGATCTTCATGCTGATTGTGTAAAAAGTAAGACTGGGACAGGTAGGGGAAACACTGATGGTGCCAGTCTCCACAGTTTTGCTGTCCTAACATCATGCAGCATTTTCCCATTAATGCTCATTTACTTCCTCCAAACTAAATATCCTAAATACCTTCATCAGAAAAACAGTAAACTCAAATAGTTCTCACCAAACTATCATAACACACACACATCTAGGACCCAGAGGATGACTCTACCAATTCAAACAACTTATTTTTTCTTATACCTCGACCATAATTAAGCTTGCAATTTCATCCAGGGTATGCCCATGGATAACAGTTTCTGTCCATATCATTCACTTAGACAAAACTTGATGAAAAGTTTATAATTTAGGAAGTCCCACTAAAGTTTAAGATAAAAGATTTCATTTATATTTATATGATTATTATTCTTTAGATTGGCAAAAAAGATTAATTCTGATATTAGGATGCTAGGTGCTATGCATGTGAGCAAAATCTGGACAAATAACAATTATGACTAGTCTAGTATTCAGCAGATTAAACACTTGTTACAAGAATTGCTAAGTTGATTCCCACAATTTCACCATGAAGTAGGTTGTAGAAATATTTATCTCGATTTCAGTGGGCTCCAAATATTGGAGAGATTGGTACATGTCCATTTAGAATGTCAATGGCAGATTTGTAACCAACCATAGATCTTGTTCCTTTTCCTGTATTTCACATCATAAAAGAATGGAAACCTACATGGACAGACAATAACGCAGAAGGAAAACTTCTATACAGGGTAGGCTGAATTTTTCTTTTGCCTAGAAGTACATTCTAATGGTGTGTGCACTTCTAAGGCTCAAGAATAAGGCTGCAAAGAGAGCATCTCCTCCTAAGAGATTTAGAATACTGGCAACTCCTACAAAAACTAATTTAAAAAAATTGAATTATAGTGAGAACAATTTCATATTTAGGTTTTATGGCTCAATTAAACACAAAAAGTTATCTATTTAATAAATACTTAGAAAAAACAATGAATGAAATGATTTCTTTAAAGTTCATTTGCTTCTATTAGGGAACTTAGAAGGCTGTATTAATCATAGCTTTTACAAAAAAATAACAATACAAAAATTCAATTTCAGAAATACCATTGTTTGCTATATAGCTAGTTTTTGATATTTGGAATACTGAGACAAATGCCATGGTGATTTCCCTCAAGAAGCTCAGTCTTAAAACAGAAAATGCATGTGTTATGTAAATTACAATACAACATAAGGCAACAATAAATGCATGAATAAGGAGAGAGTAATAATATCTGGAGGTATCAAGGATGGCTTTCCAAAGGAGATAATATGTCATTTGGATTTTAAAGGAAGAATAGAGGATTAACCACAAGGATAGGGTTAGTCCATTCAGGGAATAATGGGGCATAAAACGGGTTGGTTATTATTTCTAGAGCTTTATATTGTAGCAATAGATAAACTTTGCATGGTGTAGTAGAAAGACTGCCAGGCTAGGCATAAGTACATCTGATTTCTAGTCAAACTCTACCCTTGACTTTAAGTCACTTGAAAATAACTTGGCCTCAGTGTGGACTAGATTAATTCTAAAAACTTTTTTTCATGTCTGATGCAATAAATTTTATTGCATAAAGCATGGCATTGAAAAGTATAACCTCTAGAGTTAAGCTAGACCTGCATATGAATTCTAGCTTGTCCACTTTCTTGCCACCTAAACTCAGGGAAGTGTCCTCATCACTAAAAGGAAATAATACCAACTCAGAGAGTAATTGTTAGGATTAAATACAATAATGCGTATAAAATGTAGCAGTAAAGATGTTGGCCCAGACCATGGTCTCAGGGAACATCTAGCTCAATTGGCATAACATAGTTTATAAAGAAAATGTTCTACATTCTACTTTGGTGAGTAGCGTCTGGGGGTCTTAAAAGCCTGTGAGCAGCCATCTAGATATTCCACTGGTCTCACCCCCTTGGGAGCAAAGAATAATGAAGAAAACTAAAGATACATGGGAAAGATCAATCCAAAGGACTAATGAAGCACATCTACCATGGCCTCCACCAGACTGAGTCCAGTACAACTAGATTGTGCCTGGCTACCACCACTGACTGCTCTGACAGGGATCCCAATAGAGAGTCCTGGACAGAACTGGAGAAAAATGTAGAACAAGATTCTAACTCAAAAAGAAAGACCAGACTTGGTGGCCTGACAGAGACTGGAGAAACCCTGAGAGTATGGCCCCTGGACACCATTTTCAGCTCAGTAACAAAGCCACTCCTGAGGGTCACCCTTCAGTCAAAGATTGGACAGGCGCATAAAACAAAACGAGATTAAAGGGGCACACCAGCCCTGGGGCAAGGACTAGAAGGCAGGAGGGGACAGGAAAGCTGGTAATAGGGAACCCAAGTTTGAGAAGGGAGGCTGTTGACATGCAGTGTGGTTGTTTACCAGTGTTGTAAAACAATACATGTACTGTTTGATGAGAAACTAGTTTGTTCTGCAAAACTTCATCTAAAGTACAACAACAACAACAACAACAACAACAAAGATGCTGACCCACGTTTTTAAGAGCCTTTATACTTTCAGTTATAACGTTTAGGGGAGAATTGGATATGTAGGAGGCAATCGATGAATAGTTAAATAGATAATTTTAAAATAAACTGATGTTTAGTTCTTAATTAGATATGCGGTTGTTAGCCCTACCCAAATCACAGGTGAAATAGTTTAACGTACTGATGAAACTACTGTGGAGCTGGTTCCTTGGTCATTATCGGCAGGTGAGCTCTGTTTACACAGGGAACTGGTAAGGCCAACCTTATGGGTTTGATTACCATTGGGACACTTTACTTCACACTGTTCCAAGTTTTTAACCACTGACTGCTGGATGCCATTGGCCATTTGGATGCTGAAATCTAACTAAGCCAAAAAAACCCAAATTAGTTGCTGTCTTAGTTACCTAGTGCTTCTATAACAGAAATACCACAAGTGGATGGTTTTAACAAACAGAAGTTTATTCTTTCAGTCTAGTAGGCTAGATGTCCAAATTCAGGGCACCAGTTCTAGGGGAAGCCTTTCTGTCTTTGTTAGCTTTGGAGGAAGGTCTTTGTCATCGATCTTCCCTTGGTCTAGGAACTTCTCTGTGTAGGAATCCCGGGTCCAAGGGACATGCTCTGCTCCTGGCTCTGCTTTCTTGGTGGTATGAGGCCCCCAATCCTGTCTACTGTCTTCTGTCTGTCTGCACTGTCTCCAGTGTAATAGCTCTCCTCACTTCCTTCTGAGTCCTCACCAAAATTATCATTGGTGTCCATAATTCCACCAACAGATTCTTCAAGGCAATCTAGGCTTTACTATTAGGCACTTTAAAACTCTCCCAGCCTCTATCCACTCACAGTTTCAAAACCACTTCCACATTTTAGGTATCAGTGTAGCACCCCACTCTCGGTGCCGTATACCTTAGGCTGGGCTCTCTAGAGAAGCAAAGCCAATTCGGTGTTTAAATATGTGTATATGTAGAGATTTATATTAAGGAAATGGCTCTCACGATTGTTGAGGCTGGAATGTCCCAAGTCTATGGATCAGGAAAGAGGCTTCACCTGATTCACTTAGCTGCAGGGTCTGGCAAACCCAAGATCTGCAGGTCAGAGAGCAGGGCTCTGCTCACAGGCTTCGAAGATTGATGAATCCCAAGATCAGCAGACAAGATGGCAGGTAAGCTGCTAGCTCAAGTCCCAAGAACCAGAGGTCAGATGAACAGGAACCAGCTGCAGGATTCAGAGCCAGCAAAAGCCCATGAGCCTTGCCAGAGAGCCCACTTATATTTGATGCAGGCCACATCCCCAAGGAAACTCCTTTTCAACTGAAAGCAGATTCACAGCAGATTCCATCGTGGAGGTGATCACATTATATCAAATCTCATCATGGAAATGATCATGTCATCGTAAGACTGCCAAACTATATCAGAACTGCTAAACCACTGAGGATCATGGCCCAGCCAAGTTGACACACAACTTTAATGATCATAGTTCCCATTGAGTCAATTCCGACTCATGGCTACTCCATGTGTTTCAGAGTAGAACTGTACTCCACAGGATTTTCAATGACTGTGATCTTTCATAAGTAGATTGCCAGATCTTTCTTCTGAGCTGCCTCTAGGTGAATTTGAATCAGCAACCTTGGCTAGTAGCCCAGCACTAAATCTTCATGCCACCCAGGGACAAGGGCAGCTCAAATCTAACTCAAATCACATATTCTTCCTTTAAGTCTTGATTTAAGCCACTGCAGTGAGGCCTTTTTTCCTCTTTCCTATCAAAAATTTCATTCCCTACAGATACCCCTTTCTTGCTTTATTATTATTTTTTTTGTCTTAACACTTATTTTCTAATCTGCTATATAATTTAATGAGCTATCACTTCTAGTATCTCTCTCCCACTAGAATGCAAACTTCCTAAGGGCAGGGAGTCCTGTCTGTTTGCTTACGAATATATCCCTAGTCCTTTGATTAGTCACCAACATATAGTAGACATTCTGAATGAAGAAAAGTCACATGAAAATAGATATGAATTATAGGTCTGCCAAAACCTTAATCAGGGAGCAGGAGGAAGATTTTCTTTTTTTTAGTAACAGGAGACAGGAAGCTACCAAAAAGTATATGGCCTCTGAGTCATGGAAGCAAGCCTCCCTGCTGGGAGATTATGTTTTCAAAGTTGAAGAAGCCTATAAAATCCTGTTCACCAGTTATAAAGTATATTTTCAGAAAACATGAGCAAAATATAAAAAGGATCATTGGAGAAAAGCAGTAATGTAAAATTCATGGCTCCTGAATCTCAGTCATTTAAATGAATCTGTGAAAATATCTGGAACCCTGTTGGTGTAGTGGTTAAGAGCTTGGCTGCTAACCAAAAGGCTGGCAGTTAGAATCCACCAGTTGCTCCTTGGAAACCCCATAGGGCAGTTCTACTCTGTCCTACAGGGTTGCTATGAGTTGGAATCAACTCAACACTAACAGGTTTGGTTTTCATTTTTTTGGGTGAAAATATCTAAAGACAGAAACACACATATACAAACACACACAAAAAACATAGTAGAATTGATAAGTCTTTTTTATACAGGGTAGAAAATCATTGTATGGAAAAGCCTGAAATTAAAAAAAAAAAAAAAAAAAAACTTACAGGTGGAGAAACTGAGATTATCTAGACCCTGTCATGGAGCATCAGAAGTAGTAAGGGTCATAGAACTTTAATCTTTATTTTTAACAGGTTGGAAATTCATGAGTTTCTGGTATTAAAAGCATCCATCCTCCTTTGGGGGAATGGATTGTATCTCTGTCATTCAACAGCTGAATGACCTGGGGCAAGTTATCAAGGCCCTTTGAGCCTCAGTTTCGTTCCCTATAGAATGGGTATGACATTAATTTGTACTTTACAGAGTGATTGTAAGGACAAAATGTGACAATATATATGTAGATTTGCAGCACATATGGTGTACTCAACAAATATGGGTAGAATAAAGAAATACCCACAAGAAAAACAATGTCAAAAAATTTCCCTCCACTGCAGAGAATCGCATCTAAAAGAAAAATTCACTTGGTTGGTGATTATTTCACTGATATCATTTAGAAAAAGTATTTTTTTTGTTTAGCTTATAATATAGTGGAGCCAGTTAAGAATCCCTACACACTTTTTTAGGAAAGGGTAATTGAATCAACATGTGATCTTCAATTACTTCTCTTTTCCATTTTCCCTCCTTCTTTCAGATTAATATTCCTCACAATACCATTCTGAAGATCTATTAAAAATGAGTTGGATGTATCTTCAAAAGTATTTTGAGGAACTTCAATCAAAGTGAAAAGACTGGCAGTTAATCCCTCACCTACAAAATGAAATTTTACATGTTCTAGCACCTGTAAGAACAGAAAAATACCATGACTCCAGTAATATATTCAGTACCAAAGGGACAGTTTATGATTCACCTTCTGTAAAACAGGAGAAGCAGATTTAAGTAATTCCGTGCATCAGGGGGAGTCATCAGGTAGAATTTGTTGATCCAGAGAGTGTCAAAAATGTCCCCATTTTTATTAAATTGGTGTAGGTTTTACTAAACAGAGTCAATGCATACATAAGTCTGTGTATTGCACGACACATATGTACTTTAGGGAACAGGGACATACTTTCCCCCCAGACACTCAGGGGCAGTCATCAGCTCCCTGCCTTGCTCGGCCTGTGACCCCCTACTGCAGCCAGATATCTGTGCCTACTCAAATCACTCCTGTCCATCTACGACTGTAGGTGAGAGCCTGCACCATACACTTGGTGACTGACTACCTAAACGCCTGACCTGAATGCATACAAGAAAAGTAAACGGGCTCCTGGACTCACATACCTAGTAACAGCTCTAACCATCTGGTAACAGGACATGAGAGCTTCACATGACCAGCCTATTTGGGCATATCAAAACAAGAACCTAGGAAACAGCAAGCAAACATGAAATAAATAAATATAGTAACTTATTGATGGCTCAGAGACAACAGTCAGTATGAAATCACATAAAAAAGCAGGCCATAATAGCTTCAGCAAGCTCCCAAAACAAAGAATCAAGGAATCTTCTGGAGGAAGAGAACTTCCTGGAATTACCAGAGGTAGAGTATGGAGGATTAACATACAGAACACTTCAAGAGATCAGGAAGGAGATCAGGCAAAATGCAGAACAAGCCAAGGAACACACAGACAAAGCAACAGAGGACCTTAAGAAGATTATAGAAGAGCACCATGACAAATTTAACAAGCTGCAAGAATCCATAGAGAGACAGCAAACAGAAATCCAGAAGATTAACAATAAAATTTCAGAATTAGACAACTTGATAGAAAGTCTTAGGAGCAGAACTGAGGCAATGGAAGTCAGAATTAGTGAGACAGAAGATAAAGCACTTGATACCAACTTATAAGAGGAAAAATCAGATAAAAGAATTTTTTTTAAAAAACCCTAAGAATTATGTGGGATCAAGAGGACTATCCTATGAGTGATTGGGGCACCAGAACAGGGAGGGATAACCAAAAATACAGAGAGAATTGTTGAAGATTTGTTGGCAGAAAACTTGCCTGATATCCTGAAGGATGAGAAGATATCTATCCAAGAAGCTCATCGAACCCCACACAAGGTAGATCACAAAACAAGTTCACCAAGACGTATTATAATCAAACTTGCCAAAACCAAAGATAAAGGGAGAATTTTAAGAGCTGCTAGGGATAAATGAAAAGTCATCTATAAAGGAGAGTCATTAAGACTAAGCTTGGACTACTCAGCAGAAACCATGCAGGAAAAAAAGCAATGTGATGACATACATTAAAACTTGAAGGAAAAGAAATTGCCAGCCAAGAACTATAAAGAAAAAAAAAAAAAGAACTACATACCCGGCAAAATGGTTTCTCAAATATGATGGTGAAATTAGGACATTTCCAGATAAACAGAAGTTTAGGGAA
The DNA here is from genome assembly GCF_024166365.1 of Elephas maximus indicus. Classification (NCBI taxonomy): domain Eukaryota; kingdom Metazoa; phylum Chordata; class Mammalia; order Proboscidea; family Elephantidae; genus Elephas; species Elephas maximus. The sequence continues at coordinate 49,322,910 of NC_064840.1, forward strand.
TCTGCAAAAACCAAACTAGCATTACAGGAAATACTAAAGGGAGTCCTCAGGTTAGAAAATCAATAACATCAGATAACAACCCAAGACTAGCACACAGGACAGAGGAACCAGATATAAACCCCTACGGGAAGTCACAAAAATAAACCAAAGCTAAAACTTTTTTTTTTTAAACACTGAAAATAGAGACACACAAAGTCAATATGTAAAAGATGATAACATTAAAACAAAAAAAAGGGACTAAAAATGTAGACGTAGATCCTTCATATGGAGAGGAAGTCAAGGCAATATAAAGAAATAAAAGGTTGGTTTAAACTTCAAAAAATAGTGGTAAATATTAAGGTAACCACAAAGGAAACTAACAATCATACCCATCAAAATAAAAAACAAGAAAAACATAAAGAAAGCACAGACCAATATCCCTCGTGAACATAGAGGTAAAAATCCTCAACAAAATTCTAGCCAATAAAATTCAACAACACATGAAAAAAAAATACACCACAACCAAGTGGGATTCACACCAGGTATGCAGGGATGGTTCAACATTTGAAAAATAGTCAACATAATCCATCACATCGATAAAAGACAAGAGCCACATGATCTTATCAATTGATGAAGAGAAGTCATTTGACAAAGTCTAACACCTGCAAAATAGGAATACAGAGGAAATTCCTCAACATAATAATAGGCATTTATACAAAGCCAACAGTCAACATTATCCTAAATGGAGAGAGTCTGAAAGATTTCCCCTTGAGAATGAGAACCAAACAAGGATGCCCTTTATCACCACTCATATTCAGCATTGTGCTGGAGGTGCTAGTTAGAGAAATTAGGCTAGAAAAAGAAATAAAGGGCATCCAAATTGTAAGGAAGAAGTAAAAGTATCTCTATTTGCAGATGATGTGATCTTATACACAGGACACTCCAAAGAATCCACAAGAAAGCTACTGGAACTAATAGAAGATTTCAGCAAAGTATCAGGATAGGAGATAAACATACAAAAATCAGTTAGATTCCTCTACACCAACAAAGACAATGTCGAAGAGGAAATCACCAAATTAATACCATTTATAATAGCCCCCCAAAAGATAATATACTTAGGAATAAATCTAACCAGAGATGTAAAAGGCCTATACAAAGAAAACTACAAGACACTACTGCAAGAAACCAAAAGAGACCTACATAAGTGGATAAACATAACTTGCTCATGAATAGGAAGACTGAACACTGTGAAAATGTATATTCTGCCCAAAGTGATCCCAGTCCAAATTCCAGTGGCATTTTTTATGAGACAGAGAAACAAATCATGAACTTCATACGGAAAGGGAAGAGATTCTGGATAAGTAAAACATTACTGAAGAAGAAGAACAAAGTGTAAGGCCTCACATTACTTGATCTTAGGACCTATTATTCTGCCATGGTAGTCAAAACAGCCTGGTACTGGTACAACAACAGATACCTAGATCAATGGAACAGAATTGAGAATCCAGACATAACTTCATCCACCTATGAGGAGCTGATATTTGACAAGTCCAAAGTCTGTTAAAGGGGGAAAAGACAGTCTCTTTAACAAACAGTGCTGGCATAACTGGATAATCACCTGCAAAAAAAAGAAACACTACCTATACCTCACACCATGCACAAAAACTAACTCAAAATAGATCAAAGACCTAAATATAAACTCTGAAATGATAAAGATCATTAAAGAAAAATAGGGACAATTCTAGGAGCCTAATACATGGCATATATACTATACAAAACATTACTAACCACCCACAAAGACCAGAAGAGAAACTAAGTAACTGGGAGCTCCTAAAAATTGCACACTTACGCTCATCCAAAGATTTCATCGAAAGAATAAAAAGACAACCTACAGACTCAGAAAAAAATTTTGTCTACAACGAATCTGATCAGCTTCTAATCTCTAAAATCTACAAGATACTGTAAAACCTCAACAACAAAAAGACAAATGTCCCAATTAAAAAATGCACAAAGGATATGAACAGGTACTTCACCGAATAAGACATTCCGGTGGAAATGAGCATGAGGAAATGCTCATGATCATTAGCCATCAGAGAAATGCAAATCAAAACTACAATGCGATACCATCTTATCCCAACAAGGCTAGCATTAATTCAAAAAATAGAAAATAACAAGTATTGGAGAGGTTGTGGAGAGACTGGAACGCTTATACACTGCTGGTGGGAATGTAAAATGGTACAACCACTTTGAGAATCGATTTGGCACTTCCTTAAAAAGCTAGAAATATAAGTACCATAGGATCCAGCAGTCCCACTTCTTAGAATATATCCTAGAGAAATAAGAGCCCTCACAAGAATAGATATATGCACACCCATGTTCATTGCAGCAGTGTTCACAATGGAACAAAGATGGAAACTACCTCGGTGCCCATCAAGGGACGAATGGATCAACAAATTATTCACACAATGGAATACTATTCAATGATAAAGAAAAAGGATGAATCTTCAGAACATCTTATAACATCGATGAATCTGGAAGGCATTATGCTGAGTGAAATTAGGCAGTCGCAAAAGGACAAATATTGTATGAGACCATTATTATCAAGAGCTCAAGAAATGGTTTAAACGCAGAAGAAAACATTCTTTGATGGTTATGAGGGTGGGGAAGGAAGGAGAGGAGTATTCACTAACTAGATAGTGGATAAGAACTATCTTACGTGAAGGGAAGGGCAACACATAATACAGGGGAAGTCAGTACAATTGGACTAAATCAAAAGTTTAGAAGTTTCCTGACTACAACCAAACAGTTTGAGGGACAGAGTAGCAGGGGCAGGGGTCTGGGGATCACGGTTTCAGGGAACATCTACGTCAACTGGCATAACAGTTTACTAAGAAAATGTTCTCCATCCCACTTTGGTGAGTCCGGTCTGGGGTCTTAAAAGCTAGGGATCGGCTATCTAAGATGTATCAATTGGTCCCAACCCACCTGGAGCAAAGGAGAATGAAGAACACCAAAGACACAAGGAAAATATGAGCCCAAGACACAGAAAGGAGCACGTAAATCAGAGACTCCATCAGCCTGAGATCAGAAGAACTAGATGGTGCCTGGCTACCACCAATCACCACAATGACAGGGAACACAACAGAGAGTTCCTGACAGAGCAGGAGAAAAGTGGGGTGTAGAATTCAAATTCTAGTAAAAAGAGCAGCCTTAATAGTCTGACTGAGACTGGAGGGACCCTGAAAGAAATGGGCCCCAGACTCTCTGTTAGCCCAGAACTGAAACCATTCCCGAAGCCAACTCTTCTGAGAAAGATTTGACTGGACTATAAGACATAAAATAATATTTGTGAAGAGAGTGCTTCTCAGCTCAAGTAGATAACATGACTAAGTGAGCTGTTCCTGTCTGGAGGCAAGACAAGAAGACAGAAAGGGACAGAAGCTGGTTGAAGAGATGCAGGATATCCAGGGTGGAAAGGAGGAGTGTGCTGTCACATTGTAAGAAGAGCAACTACAGTCATATAACAATGTGCGTACAAACTTTTGTGTGAGAAACTACCTTGAACTGTAAACCTTTACTTAAAGCACAATTAAAAAAAAAAGTCTATAAATCTTGAAGATTAAAGAAAAAGGGCTCTGAAATCCAGTTAGCAAGCGAACTAGGAGAAAACTTCAAGAAAGTGACTTACGAAATACAATGCAAGACGTGGCCATAAGAAAAATGGCTATAAGAAAACACGATATTTCAAAGACTGTACTCTCCAGTAAAGAAGACCTGGTGGTACGATGTTTAAGTTCTTGGCTGCTCACTCGAAATCTGTGGTTTGAACTCACCAGTGGCTCCACAGGAGAAAAAATCTACAGATCTGCTCCCGTAAAGATTGTAGCCTACGTATCTTACGGGGCAGTTCTACTCTGTCCTTAGGGCCTCTATGATAGGGAATCCATTCAAGGGCACACAACAGCCTTCAGTATGGATTACACCCGAACGTGAAGAAAACAAAAATCCTTACATTGGACTGAAACATAACATCATGGTAAATGAAGACAAAATTGAAGTTGTCAGTAATTTCATTCCACTTGGATTAAAAGTCAATGCCCACGGAAGGAGCAGTCAAAAAATCAAACAACATATTGCATTGGGCAAATATGCTCCAAAAGACCTTTTTAGAGAGTTAAAAAGCAAAGATGTCACTTTGATGACTAAGCCGCGGTCTTTTCAATCACCTCATATGTGAAAACTGGATAATGAAAAAGGAAGACAGAGAATTGATGCATTTGAATGTGGGGCTGGCAAAAAAAAAAAAAAAAAAATGAATATACCATGGATTGCCAGAAAAATGAAGAAATCAGTCTTAGAAGAAATACGACCAGAGTGCCCCTTAGAAGCAAGGATGGTGAGACTGCGTCTTACATACTTTGGACATGTCGTCAGGAGGGATCAGTCCCTGGAGAAGGATATGATGCTTGGCCGAGTACAGAGTCAGCGGAAAAGAGGAAGACCTTCAATGAGGTGGATTGACACAGTGGCTGCAACAATGAGCTTAAGCGTAACAACGATTTTAAGGATGGCTCTGGACCAGGCAGTGTTTCATTCTCTTGGGCATAGGGTCGCTATGAGTCGGAATTGACTCGAAGGCACCTAACAACAACATTTTTCACCAGTTATACCCCTTATTTTCAAGACTCCTTTCTAGGGGTCTCAACTGAATGCCTGGAATGTTCATTAAGTTCTCTATTCAAACTGGAAATGAATTCCAATGTTTCGCAAGCGTTGTGTGGCCTCGGAGATCTTCACTCAGCTCTCTACATTCCCAGAGGTACTCTTTTTCCAGGCCTTCCAAAGTCTTGTTTATGCTTAGAAGTCAGCCAAGGACTTTGGTGAAATTTTAAATACATATTCTGGGTTCCTTTTCTGTCATTCCTTCTTCTGTGATGCCTGGGATTTTTGCCAAATTTCCAACATCTTTTTTTGTTCTGAACTTGAATTTCTGTTCTGTCTGTCCAGCAAGACTACCATGGTCATCCTGAGTTCTATGCACTGTGCAGTGATTTGGAAAAAGAACTCATAGAAAAAGCCAGAACAAATATGGGGCTCACCTCATTTGCTGTCCTGCTCTCCAGGATTGTATTGCTGCATTGGTTTTTATTCTTTGCCTGCAAGCATTTGTTTTATATACTTTATATGGATTTTGTAATTATTTACAGTGGAAGGGCAACTCTACAACCAGCTTCTCCAAGTTAACCATTGTTAAATTGTTTATTTTTACCTTCTATTTTGAGAATAATTTTAATAATTTTCTTCCATTTGGTAACTATATATACAACTATTGTGCTGTCATGATTCTATGAATGGTTTCTGTGCTTATGCTCTTCTTTTACAAGATATCTTATTTTTGATCTTTTCATTTTGGTCCAAATTTAAGTTGCCTAATGTCATGAATTGAATCAGGTCCCCCCCAAAATATGTGTCAACTTGGCTAGGCCATGATTCTCAGTATTATGTGGTTGCCTTCCATTTTGTGACCGATACAATTTTCCTATGTGTTTCAAATCCTAATCTCTGCCTGTGGTTAATGAGGCAAGATTAGGTTATGTCCAAGAGGATTAGGGTGGGATACAATATCCTCACGCAGGCCACAGATCTGATCTGATTTTAGGGGAGTTTCCCTGGGGCGTGACCTGCATCGCCTTTTATCTTACAGGAGATAAAGGGAGAGAGAACGAAGCAGAGAGATCAGGGCTTGCATACCATCAAAAAAGAAGCTCCAGGAGTGGAGTGGATCATTGGACCCAGGGTCCCTCCACTGAGAAGCTCCTAGATCAGGGGAAGATTGATGACAAGGACCTTCCTCCAGAAATGACAGAGAGAAAGCTTTCTCAGGGAGTTGCTTTTCTGAAATCAGACTTCTAGCCTCCTAGACTATGAGAGAACACATTTCTTTTTGTTAAAGCCATCCACTTGTGGTATTTCTGTTATAGCAGCACTAGATAACTAAGACAACTAGCATGTATTCCAATATTTTTTGGGAATATTTAAACGAGTGGATATATTTCTGTTGTTTAAATACATGAAGGACAACTTAAGTGTCTTTGGCAAACTTTTCTTCATTACTTTCTGGTATTTAATGTGTGGAAGAGAATTACAATATCATCCTGATGTTTTTCCTTTGATGGTAATATTTTTTGTTTGAATTATTATTAGATTGAGGATTACCAAAATTTAAAAGTTGTATCTTTTTTAAAAAACTCTTGCGTTAACTTTTCTAAGAGAAATTAAGTCTTTCAGTTTTGTGAAAAACAGTCTTCTTTTGATATTATCCTCAGGAACATTTTCTTTTAACAGATGTTTTATTATTTTATGACTTTGGTTTTTACTGAAAAATTTTCAGATGATATGATAGTTGAAGAACAGTACAATAAGCATCCATAAACTCACTTCTCGGAAACAACTATATTAACATTTTGCTGTACCTGCTTGCAAATTTATGTGTGTGTATTGGAAACCCTGGTGGCACAGTGGTGAAGTGCTACAGCTGCTAAACAAAATGTCAGCAGTTCAAATCCACCAGGCGCTCCTTGGAAACTCTTTGGGGTAGTTCTACTCTGTTCTACAGGGTCGCTATGAATTGGAATCGACTCAATGGAAACAGGCTTTTTTTTGGGGGGGGGGTTTATGTCTGTGTGCATGCTGAACCATTTCCAAGAAGTACAGACTTTAGGTTTTCTCATATTTAAGAAAATAAGAACTTGCATGTGTATTATTATGGTATACTTATCTTCCTTTATCTTCCTTAAAAATCAATAATACTTATATCATCCCATTCCTGGTTTATTCAAAGTTCTGCAGTTGTTCCACAAATAACTTCTAGAGTAGTATTTTTCAAGCCAATTCCAATTAGAACTCATATACTATAATTTGTTTTTATGGCTTTTTAGGAAAAAAAAAAGTAGCTGAAGAGTCAATTTCCTATTGCTGCTATAACAAATTGCTACAAATTTAGTAGCTTAAAACAACACAAATGTATTATCTAACAGTTCTGCAGGTCAGAAGGTCAAAATCCGCCTCTCTGGGCTAAAGTCAAGGGGATGACAGGCTCGTTCCTTCTGGAAGCTCTGAGAAGAGAATTTATTTCCTTGTCTTTTTTAAGCTTCTGCATTCCTTGGCTTGTAACCCCTTCCTCATATCATTCCATCTCTTGCTTTTGTTCTCAGATCTCCTACTACTAGCTAGGTCCTCTTGCCTCCTTCTTATAAGGACCTATTGTAATTACAGGTAGTCCACCAGTTATGATGAGGTTCTGTTCCAAAGAATCTGTCATAAGTCGGTCCTGTCGTACATGGAATACTTCTTATTTTTTAAGTTTTCATTGTTGTGCCTTTCAGTCAGTTCTGACTCATAGCAACCCTCTGTACAACACAATGAAACACTGTCTGGTCCTATGCCATTCTCATAATCATTGTTATACTTGAGCCCTTTTTTGCAGTCACTGTGTCCATCCATTTTGTTGAGGGTCTTCCTCATTTTCACTGACCCTCCACCAAGCATGATGTCCTTCTCCAGGGACTGAGCCCTCCTGATAACATGTCCAAAGTATGTGAGACGTAGTCTCAACATCCTTGCTTCTAAGGAGCATTCTGGCTGTACGTCTTCTAAGACAGATTTGTTTGTTCTTCGGGCAGTCTATGATATGTTCAATATTCTTCGCCAACACCATAATTTAAAGGTATCAATTCTTTGGTCTTCCTTATTCATTCTCCAGCTTTTGCATGCATGTGAGGCAATTGAAAACACTACAGCTTGTGTCAGGTGCACCTCAGGCCTTAATGTGACATCTGTGCAGATTTGCCTGCCCAATGCAATGTGTCCTTTGATTTCTTAACTGCTGCTTCCATGTGCAGTGATCCTGCATTCAAGTAAAATGAAATCCTTGACAACTTCAATCTTTTCTCTGTTTATCATGATGTTGTTTTTTGGTCCAGTTTTGAGGATTTTTGTTTTATGCTGAGGTGTAATCCATACTGAAGGCTGAAGTCTTGATCTTTATCAGTAAGTGCTTCATGCCATTTTCACTTTCAGTAAGCAAGGTTCTGTCATCTGCATAACACGAGTTGTTAATGAGACTTCCTCCAATTCTGATGCTCTGTTCTTCTTCATATAGTCCAGCTTCTTGGATTATTGCTCAGCATACAGATTGAATAAGTACGCTGAAAGGATACAACCCTGACACACACCTTCTTGATTTTAAACCACACAGTATCCTCTTGTTCTGTTTGAATGACTGCCTCTTGTTCTATGTTCAGCTTCCATAGGGGTACAATTAAGTGTTCTGGAATTCCTGTTCTTCGCAATTTACCCATAATTTGTTATGATCCACATAGTTGAATGCCTTTGCATGGTCAATAAAACACAGGTAAACATCCTTCTGGTATTCTCTGCTTTCAGCCAGGATCCATCTGACATCAGCAATGGTATTCCTCGCTCCATGTCCTCTTTGGAATCTGGCTTGAGTTTCTGGCAGTTCCTCGCAGATGTACTGCTACAAGTGCTTTTGAATGAGCTTCAGCAAATTTTACTTGTGTGTGATATAATGATACTGCTTGATAATTTCTGCATTCTGTTGAATCACCTGTCTTTGGAGTAGGCAGAAATGTAGGTTTCTTCCAGTTGGCTGGCCAGGTAGCTGTCTTCCAAATTTTTTGGTATAGATGAGTGAGCACTTTCATTGCTGCATCCGTTTGTTGAAACATCTCAATTGGTATTCACTATTATTGCCTCTTATTATCAGTATCTTTATAAATCCAATCTTTGAACATCTGCAAGTGAACATCTGAGAATCATAACATCAACAAATTATGAGCTGCAACATTGTACGTAGTATGTATAACTAATGATAAGATGTACAAAACAACAAAAACAGATGGTCGTAAGTGCAGTTCGTCATAACTTGAATACGTAGTAAATCGGGGACTATCTGTATATTGAGCCCACCTAGGTAATCCAGGATAATCTCCCCATCTCAAGATCCTTAACTTAATCACCTCTTCACATCCCCCTTTACTGTGTAAAGTACCAAAGAAGCCCTGGTGATGAAGTGGTTAAGTGCTTGGCCGCTAACCGAAATGTCTGCAGTTCAAACCCCCCAGCTATTCCTTGGGAGAAAGATGTGGCAGTCTGCTTACTTAAAGATTAAAATTTAAAAAACCAAGTCTGTTTTGGTTGCGTCGATTCCCACACATAGCAACTCTATAGGACAGATTAGAACTGCCCCATAGAGTTTCCAGGGAGCAGCTGGTGGATTTGAACTGCTAAGTTTTTGGTTAGTAGCTGAGCTCTTAACCACTGTGCCACCAAGGTTCCTCCTTCCTTGGAAACAATGTGGGGCAGTTCTACTCCGTCCTATAGTGTCGCTATAATTGAAATTGATTCCACAGCAATAGGTTTTTTTTTTTTTTTTTTTTATGTAAGATAACATTTTTTTTTTAAACATATTCAAAGGTGCTGAGGATTACCATGTAGACATTTTGGGGGGTGGGGGTATTACTTTGCCTACCACAGGGTTGGTATTCTTTTTGTGTTTGTTATTTGATCTTTAGATAGGACAAGGTGAATTCTACTCTGATATTTTTCCCTATTTGGAAACCCTGGTGGCGTAGTGTTTAAGTGCTATGGCTGCTAACCAAAAGGTCAGCAGTTAGAATCCGCCAGGCGCTCCTTGGAAACTCTATGGGGCAGTCCTACTCTTTCCTATAGGGTCGCTATGAGCCGGAATTGACTCGATGGCAGTAGGGGTAGGGTTATTTTTCCCTAAAATAGACTCCTCGTTTCAGCGCTTTGGGAATTCTTTCTCAGATCTTACATTAAAGGACTGATGTGTTTACATCATTAGTTCTTTGATCCCACCATTCTAAGAAAAATGCTGAGGGAGCTGAGGTGTACTTATAGTTTAGGGAACTTAGTTTCCATACTGCTTTGTTGCATAAGGAGTCCCTGGGTTGTGCAAACGATTAACATGATCGACTGCTAACCAAAAGCTTGGAAATTTGAGTCCACCCAGAAGCACCCCAGAAAAAAGTCCTGATGGTCTACATTTGAAAAATCAGCCATTGAAAGCTGTTTGGAATACAGTTCTACTCTGACACACATGGAGTCGCCAAGAGTCGGGTGGCAACTGGTTGTTGCAAAAGATTACCACTAGAAGCAAGTTTGCTGGAGCTGTTTTTCTGTTGGTCCTGTCTTCATATAGAAAAATTTGTCCAGTTTCTTTCCTTACACTATTGTCAAAAGGTAAGGGAAGGTCCTTGCCTCTTTAGGTGGGGAAGATCATGATGATGAAGGTTACCCAGTGCTTCCATAACACAAATATTACAAGCGGGTGCCTTTAAAGAACAAGAATATATTGCCTCCTGGTTTTGGAGGCCAGAACTCCAAATCAGGACATCAGCGCTAGGAGAGGGTCCCTTTTTGTTGTTAGCCCCAGGGTTCCGTTGCATTTTTTGACTTGTAGAGAGATCTTCATATGGCATCTATCCTTCCCTGCATGTGTGTCACTGTGTCTATTCTGCTCTTTTTGTGAGGTAGCATTCAGAAGGATTGAGCTTTAGGACCCACCTCACTCTGGTATGTCCTCATTAGCATTACAAAAGAAAATTCTATTTCTAAACAGGGTCACATTCACAGGTACAGGAGTTAGGACTTCAAAATATATTTTTTGGGGAAACCATTCAGTTCATAACAGAGTTAATAATGATAATAACAATGATGACAATGGTAGTGGCTACCACATTAACCACCTGACATTAAGTCAACTCCGACTCATGGCAACCCAATGTGTGTCAGAGAAGATCTGTTCTCCTTCGGGTTTTCAGTGGCTGATTTTTCATAAGTAGATTGCCAGGTCTGTCTTCTGAGATGCTTTTGGGTGGCCTCGAACCTCCAAACTTTTGGTTAGCTGCCTAGCACGTTAACTGTACTACACAGGGACTCTACACAGTGCTTATTATAAGGAAAAAAAAAAAAAAAATCTCAAACCCATTGCCGTTGAGTTGATTCCAACTCATAGCAAGTCTATAGGACAGAGTAGAGCTGTCCCATAGGGTTTTCAAGGAGTGGCTGGCGGATTTGAACTGCCAACCTTTTGGTTAGCAGCCGAACTCTTAACCACTGAGCCACCAGGGATCTTGTTATAAGCTAGTCACCATAATTTAAGCTTTGTGTATACTGTGTCATCACCTTTCCACAAGCTTATAAGGTAAGTACCGTGATTTAACAGTATTTTACATTTGAGGGAATGAAGGCACAGAAAGGTAATTAACTAACCTAGGTTCACATAGAAAAGAAGTTAACAAGCTAGAAAACAGGCTTGATTTTCACAGCTTTTTGCTTGCTGCAGCAAACCTTGCCCCAGGATCTCCTAGCACAGTTAGTTCAGAATGCTTTGCTATGCATCAACATTTTACCTTTGCTCTTGCAAAATGGGATTTGTTAGCAGGGTTCTCCTAGTATATCTATTATTTAGTACCTTCAACATTATATTTCTTTCCCAAGGAGCGTGGTTGTGTGTTGGCCTTTAGTGTTTCTCCTACTATATTTCTATTTGTACTATATTTAGCAGAATGTCTTCGTATTTTATGGAATATACATAACATTATTTTTTAGGTACCAGTGCTGATACATATTTTCTCCCAATTTTATGTTATTCCAGTCATTTCAGTATATTTTAAGAAAAATGTGGCCTAGATGCTTTTACTCAAAAATGCCATCACTATAAGTAAACCCCCTTAATCTCCCTTTTTGTGATTTCTTTTTAGGTGTCTTAATGAACTATTCACCATCGTCATTATTTACTTCATGCTCAAACCCATGATGGTCTAATATTTAGAATCATCTTGAATCTCTTCTTTTTATGTTATAATTTATTTAATTAGCCAGCTGTTCTCAGGTTGATTAGTTTTGTCTTTATTGGGTTAGTAGGTACCCAGTTTTACATTTGATTTGACACATTAGTTAGGAAGAGATTTTCAATCAAATAAGCAATCTTAATTTCTCTGGGCTACTAATTGTGGTCTCCTCAGTATGCTTTAAAAAAAAAAATTAAGACACCACAATAATTTCAATAGGCAAATGGGTTTTCTACTTGTATTTCTGCATTTAAGGAAGATGAAATTTATGTGTGTTATTGTAGAAGGTACCTAGGAGACTTGGACTTTGACCCTAGCTCTATCATTATCTGGTTGCATGACTTTGACTTTCCATTCTTTTCTCTGTAAACAGAGATTGTTGAATCAGATAATCTTTAAATCCTTTTCCTCCTTTAGAATTACCTAATTCTTAATAAAGGAGCCCTGGTGGGACAATGGTTAATTGCTGGACTGCTAACCCATGTTCGGGGGTTCCAACCTCTGAGCTACCAGGGCTTCTCCCTAAAGATTACAGGGAAGGAAGCCCAATGGGGCAGTTTCACTTCATCCTATAGGGTCATTATGAGTTGAAATTGACTTGACAGGAATGGGTTTGGTTTTTGGTTTTTGGGTATGGGGCCACTATTAGTCAGAATTGACTTAACAGCACACAGTAAGACAGGAAGTCACACAACCAAACCAGTTCTGAATAGCAAGAGATTAAACTAAATGTGCTTGATTTTGCCTCAAGCAAAGGAAATAAACTGAATACAGTTTCTCTTTGAGATTCTGAAAGCAAATTATAGTAGTGCAAGAAGACATCTTATGTTTAGGAAGATAACCTTATAACCCAACATTTCAGTTGAATGCCATGGAATTTGGCTATGGGGGGAACTTCCATTCTGAAAGCCCATGACCTTTCAAGGATAAGAGGGGAAAGTCACATTCAGGCAAACGCATTTCATTAGCACTTCTCAAGTTCTTATGAACACAAGTTTTGATTTTCCCTAAGAGCCCTTAAAATCTTTGTAGCAGAAGATATTTGATTAGCCATAAAAGCATTTCACAACACACAGAAGTGATATAATGGGACAGTCAGCTTAGGTGGAATTAAACCCAGGTCAGAAACCTAAAATTTATAGTCAGCTTTTTTTGAACCTGAACACATTATAAACTTCTGCATTGCATATGGCAAGTAAGGGGGAACTGGAGGCTCTCAGGAGCATATTTTTCCTTACAGAAAAGAGAAAAAATGTAAAGGAATAGCATTGAGAAGACAAGTTTTCCTGGTGAGCAATGCATTTTTATACTTATTTTAAAATTAATTTCTGTGATGCAAAGGATATTAATTAAGATACAGAATATCTTTCTTTAGATATTGCAGTTTTCTTTGTATAGATCCATGAGATATTTTGAAGACCAATCTGGTGATTTCACGGGTCAGATCAAAAGAAAGCCTTGCTTTAATATATTAAAATCACTGCCAAAAGCCAAGAGTATAAGGACTAAACCTGGAAACAATAAAAATTATGTATTAGTTTAGATTAGGATATATAAAAGAACAACAACAACAAAAAAAAAAATCTGTGGACTAGAAATAAGATGCAGGTGAAGAAAAAGATATTTGTCATCTGTCCCTTGTGTTAATGAAAATGGGTAGTTTTGAGCTCCTGGGTACATTTGATACCTTGAGGTCTTGCTGCGAATGCAGCTGCTGGCTCTATATATAGAGTTAATTCTGGTGCTGAGGGAATAAAAACGTATCTACCGTAGTAATGAGATTACTGGGACAGCTCCCAAATCGAGACAGCTGAGCCAAATCAATAGATGCATTTTTCTTCCCCTTAAAATTGCCAAGCCCGTTAGGAAGGCCAATCTACTAAGACCTCTGGAACTTAGAGACTGTGTGTCAAGCTCCCTCTAGAATTTTGTAAATTAAAAATTTAAATACAAGGAAGATTCCAAAATATGACCGCACTATCAAAATTACACAATTTCCCTGGGGTAAGCACTCCTATTTCTCTTTTTAAAATGCCCATGCATTTTGGGCATACAGATTATACGAAGTTTTTTGACTAGTACCCCATGATAAGAAGTCACACAAAAACCAAACCCAACCCATTGCTATCAAGTCCACTCCTACTCACGGTGGCCTCACGTGTTACGGAGTAGAACTGCTCCATAGAGTTTTCTTGGCTGTAATCTTTACAAAAGCTGATTGCCAGGCCTTTCTTTCATGGTGCCACTGAGTGGGCTGGAATCACCAACATTCAGTTAGTGGTAAAGTGCAAACTACTTATGCCACCCAGTGACCTCACAGTACGGTGGACGGTGCAGGGTCTTCTGAGTCATACAGATTGGAGTTTAGAATCCAAGCCGTTCCACGCATTAGTTATAAATCTTTTATACGCATTTGTGTACATATTAAAACAACTACATACTCTTTTCTCTCTTTGTAAAACTATTAAATTTGCAAAGACAAAATCTAGAAATTGTTTTAAGGAAATTATTAATGATATGGATAAATATTCAGCTACAAAGGTATTTCTGGAAAATAAAGTAAATGTTTAATAATGAACCAAAAAACTAAACCCACTGCTGTCAAGTGAATTCTGACTCATAGAGACCCTGTAGGACAGAGTAGAACTGCTCCATAGGGTTTCCAAGGAGCGCCTGGTGGATTTGAACTGCTGACCTTTCGGTTAGCAGCTGTAGCTCTTAACCACTAAACCACCAGGTTTTCCAAATGTTTAATAATAGGAGATTGCTAAAATTATGATATGTTCATACAAAGGATTATTATGAAGCTGCTTAAATAATAATTTAGAAGTATATGTAAGGAAAGAGGTTCAAAATATGTTATTAGGAAACAAATTCACCTAATACATATGGTTTGTGTGGTATAACACTATTGTGTGCATGGGTATATGTGTACACAACACACACACAACAGTCACACACACACATATCATGCACAGAAAAGGCTATCCTCCAAATTGTGGACAGCAGTGAATAGTGTGATTATGGATGAGTTTTTCTTCTTCTTGTCGCTTCTCTGTATTACAAAGTTCTTTATAAATAACATGTATTACTTTCATAGAGAATAAAATTAAGTAGTAATATTTAATAAAATGACAGAAAAAAACCCTGAAACTCTCTTTAACTATGCAAAAGAATATCATAGCACGTAAACTGGGAAGTATCAAGAGCTACTTACACAGAAATCGGTTCTGCTTTCAGGGGAAACTCCTGAAGACCATGTTATGCAATTCAATATGTGAGAGAAGCAATCAAGAAGACTGCAGTCAAAATTGGATCTGGCTAAGGAGAGACACAATAACTACAAAGTCTAAGACTCTTTAAAAGGTCTGTCAAACCATGGAAAGTGGTAGGTGATTCTGGAATGATAAACACAATGATACTTCTGTCCTGAGGCAACATTTCCGTGACTATATCTGCCCCTTCTATGGAGACGCACTAGAGTTAAATATTTAAGTGCAAGGTCTGACATCAGATAGATTGAATTCAAGTCCTCACTTTCCAATTACGGGCCATGTGACTTTGGTCAACTTCACATTTCTAAATTTTCTCATCTGTCAAAAGGGAATAAAAATAAGGATAAAGATCATTATATTGATCACAGTCGTCGTTGTTAGGTGCCGTCAAGTCAATTCTGGTCTATAGCAACCCCGTGTACAGCAGAACAAAACGCTGCCAGGTCCTGCACCATCCTCACAATTGTTCGTATGTCGCCACTGTGTCAATCATAGTTAACCTTTATTAAATGCTTACTATGCTTTAAGCTTTACTTGTAACATCTTCCTGGGACTGGCTTGGAGACTGAGACTGTAAAGCAGTTAGGATAATGCCCCAGCACATCGTAAATGTTAAATAAATGCTGGTTATCAAGATAGCTTTTTTTGTTGTTGTTTTTTTACCTGCTGCCCTAGAGTCGATTCCGAGACATGGCAAACCCAAGTGTGGGAGAGTAGAACTATGATCCATAGGGTTTCCAATGACAAGTTTTTGAAAGTAGATGGCCAGGCCTTCCTTCTGAGGTGCCTCTGGGTAGACTCGAAAGCAGCTAAACGGGTTAAACATTTGTACCACCCAAAGACCCCATCAATATAACTATAGGCGTAACAATGGTAATTACTAATTTAGCAAACAATCATTTGTATCTATAACTCAAAAAACTCTAGATTACAAAGTAAGGAGGGATAGAAGGATGGATAAGAGATACACTCTGCTCCCAAGGAATCTACAATTTTGTGGGGAAGCAGACAGGCAAGGATGTGCTGAGTAAGGTGGCAGTATGAAAACTGTCAATATTATGGTGCCACAATGAAACAAGATCTCAGCTCAGATGGTTACATAAATGGGGAAGGGTCACCCTCCAAGCATATTGCCATACAGGTAAAAACTGTAGCAAATATTTGACTTCTACTTTGAAGTATATCATAAAAAAAATCGAAAAATTCCATTTGACTCCGCTGAGTCTGAATGTCAAAAAATAACTACCCACAGACAAGTTATTCTATATCCACCTAGGGGTTGTAATGCCTGAGAGGATGCTTTTTAAAAAAGCAATTTCTTTTACCAAATATGGAAAAAACAAAACAAAAAACATGTTCTATAAATGAGACCTTTGAAGTTTTAAAAATCATATTACCTTGTATTTGCGTTGTTCTGTTACACTTCTCAAAGTGCATTTTCAGTCATTTGAGTCTTTCCACAGTTGTGTGAGGTAGCCCAAGGCAGGTGTTATTGCCCCCATTTTGTTGGTGGTGAAAATGAGACATCTGAAAGTTGACTGACTTTCTTCAAGATCATATTGAAGCTGCCGCCCAGGCTTCCCCTGCTCTGCCACAGTTTCACCCCTTGGTCGCAGCCACCCAAGCCGCGGTTTGTAACTGTGGCTTGGCCCAACCACGCCTTGGGCCCTAACTGTGGTTTGAATTTGGCACCGAATTCCTGCGCATAAACCGATATCACCAGGCCTGCACAGGACCTGAAGAGCCGTGGCCCCGAACTTGACCCCGGACCTGAACTTCCCAGAAAGGAAGATGTTCTTAGGCACAGAGCTGCACCGGAGCTAATTTACAAAGTGAAACTTCCCTTCCTTTGCAAATGACTCAGCACCCGGATCTCCAAATATGGACATGTGAGGGACCTATGTGTCCATGTGAGGGACCTATGTGTCCGATTTTCTGCGTCAATCCAGCCCCTGGGGACTGGAGGGCATAAAAGCTGCAAGCTCCCCTGGGGCTGGGAGCCGTAGGTCTTTTGGCAGCTAGGCCCCACCTTGCCCCTTGTATTCACAAACAATACATTTCCACTTTCTGTTTCCCTTGCAGTTGGTGGTGTGGCATCCATCTTGTTTTGATTGTATAATAACATAGGACAAGTACCCTCCTTTGGTTACAGTATTGGGTGGTAGAAGAAGAGTCAAGACCCAGGACTCTCGGCTTTAAACTGTTTTATTGCCACGAGACTCACCATGCATTTTAAGATATTTTATAAGGATAATTTATATAATATTTGTATTTAAAGATACAGCATTAAAGAGTACCTCCAATTTTTAGGTTGGTTGAGAGAGGTTTGAAGAAAGCACTAGGGCCGTCCTGAAATTTCCCAAGCCTGCGTTGCAGTTCCCCGCTCAGACCAGTTGCCTCCTGGACTACATACATTGCCGGGTCATTTATCTTCACAATGCGCTGAGGAGAATTTAAACAATCCACAGTCTTACTGGGCCAAAGATGGAGAACAACGATCTCCCCCGTCCGCCCCGGCCCCCCAAAAAGCCTTAGTTTGTCTAATGAACTCAGGCACTGACAGCACAATAGAAATTGATGATATGATTACTTTGAATTTTATAAAATGCTCTTTATTGTTTAAGACTTAATGGTTATATGGTTGCAGCCTGTGATTAACACTAAAGTTGCTTTCTAAACGGAGAGGTGCAAAGCGCATGTTAAAGACTTTTTATAGTTAATAAAAAATAAAGCTGTGGAATGCTTGGCACCTCCATTTGAATAGATAAAAGCTGAAGTATTATTTCTCAGTTATTTTTCACATGGGGAAAGATTTAATTTTTTTAGTTGTAGGAATTAATATAGCCAAACAGTTAAAAGCCAAATTATAAACTTTTCCATTCCCTAGCAAATAAAACTAAAGTGACCTTAGCTTAATGGATTTCTGGCCCAAACTTTCAACCATTTCAGGAGAGCTAAATAATTTATTCCAGAGGAAGATTTTTTTTTTAAGTAATTTATTCCAGAGGAAGATGTTAAAAAACCAAGAAATCTCATATAATCTTATGTAAAAGACAAACATAATTTCTTATTATTTAATATAGCCATGCTATTACTTTATTAAATTTGAAATTAGTTTCTCTACAATGCAAACAATAGAAGTGGGTCTGTATAATTTTTCTTCAATCAAAGATAGTAAAAATTTTTAACTTTTAAATTAAAAATGCAATATACATATACTAAAGAAAAATTGGATAAATGTAAAAAAGCGTAAAGAAGAAAATTAAAAAAAAAAAAAACTCCTAACCATACAACAAAAACACAACTACAGTTGACATTTATATTGTCTTCCATCAGGTCCTTTTATATGTCTCTCTGCATATGTTATGTAGAAATTTATGCTTTTATCAAACCAGGAATTGTACTGCATATGCTATATTTATGCTGTTTTTTTTTCTTAACATGGAATTTTTCAACTTTTTCTATTTGTTTTTGTTGTTGCTAAAGGCAAACAAGAAGAAATAAGTAAACTTGGGAATATTGGTATAGAAAATAAAGAGGTCCACCACAAATACACAATGTCTTTGAAATCCTTGCTTTCTTCTATCACATGAATTTTGCTTTCTAATCCATATCATATCCATGTTAGTGTTATTGTTTTTTTTTTCTTAATTTCCTCTTCTATTTATATATATTTAAATGAAATTGACAATCTATGGAGATAAGCAATATTTATTCTGTGGTTTAGGCACCGTCTCCCACAGTGTCATATGTACGGGAATATTGTCCCCTTTAGAGAGTATAGACAACAATTCCTCATATGATTGGTTTATTTTCTAATACATGAATTACTTTGCAGTGCACTACTATGCTATGAGTTGCACAATCTCTCCTTTCAGGTAATTGTGTTTATTCTCCCTCACCCATTCAGGATTTTTTTCTTTCTTTTTTTTTTTTTTCTGTTGGGCCACACTGCTAGAGAGTAGAGTTTTTACCACAAGAAATCAATGGGTTAGATTTGACAGGGGTAGGGCATAGGGAGAGAGGGTCAGTAACTGCAAGTATAGACTTTGGAATCAGACAACCCTGGGTTCAAATACCGAATCTGCTGCTTACGGACTGAGCGACTACCAATTTACTCCCACTGTGGATCAATTTTTCATCTTTAAAATTGTTTTTAAAATTCTGTTTATATGAAGATTAAATGAAGTAGTGTGAGATCTCAATAAGGGACCCTGGTGGTGCAGTGATTAAAAGCATTCGGCTGCTAACCTAAGGTACGTAGTTCCAACCCACCAGTTGCTGTGCGGGAGAGAGATGTGGAGTCTACTTCCGTAAAGATTTGCAACCTTGGAAGTCCTATGGGGCAGTTGTACTTTGTTCTCTATGGTCACTATGAGTCAGAATTGAATCCACCGCAGTGGGTTGGGAGGTCTCAGTAAATTATACTATTATTATTATCACATTAGGCTTTGCTTTTTATGATCTGTCTATGGAATATTCTCTATCTCTCGTTCTCTCTCTCCCTTCTCTCTGGGGCCTCACTCCCCCTTTTGGGTTGACTCTTATTCCAAAGGGGCCCACATTACAAGTAGGCTCAAAATGGACAAAAGGGAGGGTCTATTTAGGTCTGTCTGCACCAGGCAAGGTTTTCTAGCCCAGGTCATCAACACCCAGAGGTTTCAAATAGAGACTGAGGCAAAGCACTAATTAAAAACCAGTAGCCACTGAGTCAAATCCAACTCATTTTGAACCCATTTGTGTCAGCCATAAAGTTCAATGGCTGATTCCCTGAAAAATGTCTTCAAGCCCTTTGTCCAAGGTGCCTGTGGGTAGATTCCAACCTGTAACCTTTCGGTTAGCATCCAAGTGCATTGTCTGTTTGCATCATCCAGGGACTCCAAGCACTAATTGGTCATAAAGAAATACTCCTTTGCCTAGCTGTGTCTTCTATGTACATGCATCCATGCATGGCTCCCATTTTTCACAGAGAGTGGTTGACTGAAGATGCACTTGTTTGGATTCTAGGATCCTCTTTTCCCAGAAATAAAGCACTGGAGTCCTGAGATTACCACATTAGCTAGATATATTGTTTTCAAGGCTCTGCCCTAGGCCTTCTTCTTTTTTTTTTTTTTTCCATCTACTCTTTTCTCGGAAATGTTATGACTGTCATGGCTTAAGTTTTCATCTATATGACAATTTCTAATTTTGTTTCCAGGTCAACCTTCTCTTCTAAATTCAAGGTCTTTATATCAATCCACCTATCAACATTTCCACTTGTAAGTCCCATCATCACCTCATATTTAACGTGCAAAATTGTACTCATCCTTTGTCCGTCTAAACATGGTTCTCTTCTGGTGTTCCCCATTGAATGAATGTCATAGCCATCCAATTAACCGCACAAGCCAGAACTTGGGAACATCTTTGATATCTGCTTCTCTCCATCCCACCATATGTAGTAAATCACCAAGCCTTGCCCATTCATTATCTCTCACATTAGGTTATCTCAAATAAGAAATCAGAAAGGTCAGTGATTGGAACCCACCTGGAGATCTACTCCTGTAGAGATTGCAGACTTGGAAATCCTATGGGGGCAGTTCTACTCTGTCATATAAGGTTATGAGTCGGAACCAACTCAACAACACACAACAAGAGTATTGTTCATAGTGTGTGGTAAGCTCGATAAATATTTTGTTGATGATTAAAGAATCAATGAAGAATGCAGCATAATTAAGTAATGAATAATATAATTTTTATAATGTTTATTTTTCCTGAGAGAAGGTATATTTCATGTAAACAGTGACCATGTCAATACCAAGCATAGTATTTTGCACATATTCAGTGGATGTGCGAAGCCAGCTCACACTGACCAGCAAGTGCAGATTATTAAATTTTCAGGAATTGTATAATCCAGTTATTAAACAACTGTTATTAAAAATTAAATTTTATAAACTTAAAATGAAGTTAATTATACTAAGAAACAAAGATAATAAACACTCAAAATCCATTACTTTATAGTTATTTTACTACTTACTTGGCTTTTGAGGCTATTTGTGAATATTGTGCCTGCGTGGTGAAATACGTACAATGGCATTTTGTTAGAAGAGCATTCTATCACTTACATCTTGCTTTAATTGATATCAGGCAGCTGTCCCCATGGGCATGTGATATTTTCCCTTGACTGAAAGTAAAGCATATGAATGTTTAATTTAAAACACTCAAACAGGAAGAAATTGTGGTTTTCACTATGGATGGTCAGAAGGTCAGGGCAGGGATGGGGCTGTGTCTTCAGATGATTATTACCATGGTTACTGGAGCTTTCCATGATGCATTTAATGGAGACCCAAGGGCCTTCTGCTGGGGAGCAGCTGGGATGCCCTGATAAGAGCATGACCTGGAGAATGGAAACCAAGTCTAAAAAGATCAGCCGGCGTTTAAATAAGTGATTGCCTATAAGGCAGAGTCAAATGCTGTCTCTTAGATGAAGGGATCAATTAATCAAAGGAAGCAAGACAAGTCTCCCAGGGTAAAATCAGCAAGCAGAGCTTCTGCCACAGTTAATTGATACTAACGGCTGTAAAAAACTCTGCTCTGTAAAAATATATTTTTTAATCTGTGTAATTATATTTCCTTTCAACTATTGAATCATAGATTCTCATGAGTCCTATGAATTAATTTCCTTTGGCATCTCTCAAGGAGTCCCTCTGCTGGATTACTAAGGATTGTTGGTGGTTCGAACCCACCCTGATGCATCTTGGAAGAAAGGCCTGGTGATCTGCTTCTGCAAGGTCATAGCTATGAAAACTCTATGGAGCACAGTTAGACTCTGAAACACTTGGAGTCGCTGTGAGTCATAATCAACTCAATGGCGACTTCCCCCCCCCCCAATTTTATGGCACCTCTCTAAAAGAAAGACCTGGCAATCTCCTTCCAAAAATCAGCCAATGAATACCTATGGATCACAACGGCCCAATCCTCAACCCATCCATCGGGATGGATCAGGCAGCGCTTGGTGCAGTTGGCCACGGAGTTGCCATGAAGTAGGGGCTGATTCCATAGCAGCTAACAAAGATGGGATCTGCCAGATTGCCAGTCAGAAATTTCAGTCATCCTTAAGTTTTCACCCATCCTGTTTGAAACTAAATTGATCGAACTTTAACCCTGTAGCCAGAACTGTGCTATGTGCTTTACATGCATTACCTCATTTTGTCTTTGTAAAAAAATTAGGAGGTACCTACTGCTACTTTTCCTGTTTTACGGATGAGAAAACTGAGCCACAGAGTTCAGGCGACATGCCCAAGTTCACCCAGGTAGTAAGTGGTGGAAAAAGTACTTCAACCCAGGTCTGTCTAATTCTATAGTGCTTCCTGCTGAGCTCTGTAGTGTACTTTCTCTTCCTGTATCCCAATCAATGACCACATCCCATTACTCTATCTCCTTAATATTACTTGATTTATTCACTTCTCCCCTTCTCCATAGCCACTGCTTTAGCACAGACCTTCATCAGCCCTCACCTGGACTACTGCAAACATTTCTTAAAGATATATACACATATATATATATACATATATGTATCTATGGATTACTGTGCCACCAGGGTAATTTTTATTAATACATAAAATATAAATCTGATTAGGTTACTCTTTTGCTTAAAAACCTTCAATCCAAGACGACTGCATATTCCATAAGACAAAACTCAAATTCCTTAGCCTAGCAACAGTGTTCTTTACAGTCTAGCTCCAACTTATGTGTTGCCTTGTCTCAACATTTCTTGCCACTTTTCCTAAGACTGTTCCTCACTCTAAATCACACCTTCATGAACTTTTTTACCCTTTCCTGAACATGGCATATACTTTCACTCTTTTACGTACTTTGGAATCTATGCTTAAAGGATTATGAGACAGCAAATAATCTCAGATGCTGTAACTCGTTGGAAGCGGGGGTGAGGAGGGCATGTTTTATAGTGAAACACGGAGGAGGGGACCACCAAGAGAGCTTTGCTCCGTTCTTGTTTGTTCACTTTTTAAAAATTAAAAGGAAGCCTGAATTATTGCAGTGTTCTGCGTAATTCCTGCCAAAGGCCAGGGCTGGCGAGAACGCTCCACCCATTGCAGCACTAGCAACCGGGTGCTGCCTGCATATTGGCAGGCAGCTGAGGCAAGCACTTTCGCAGAGCACATGTTGAGAGGATGCACAGTGGTGAAGCTTCTTAAGTTTAGCAGTAGCAGAACTGTGCAGAAGCTAACAAGAACAAATAGCTAAATCTATAGAAATGGAGTTAATGAAAGCTGTCTCTTAGATCCCTGGAGATTAGGCATTTCTAGATAATGAGAATGTTTCATTATTATTATAGATAGAAGGATATTCATGGAGTAGAGTGGACTTTCACTGCTGTGGGTCAACAAGAGGCTTATCTAGAGCCATCCCTTTGTTTCTGAGAATCACGAAGATGATTTTTTAAAATAATTTTTATTGTGCTTTAAGTGAAAGTTAACAAATCAAGTCAGTCTCTCACATGAAAACTTATATACACCTTGCTACATACTCCCAATTACTCTCCCCCTAATGAGACAGCCCACTCTCTCCCTCCACTCTCTCTTTTTGTGTCCATTTTGCCAGCTTCTAACCCCCTCTACCCTCTCATCTACCCTCCAGGCAGGAGATGCCAATATAGTCTCAAGTGTCCACCTGATCCAAGGAGCTCACTCCTCACCAACATCCCTCTCCAACCCATTGTCCAGTCCAATCCATGCCTCAAGAGTTGGCTTCGGGAATGGTTCCTGTCTTGGGCCAACAGAAGGTCTGGGGGCCATGACCACCAGGGTCCTTCTAGTCTCAGTCGGATTATTAAGTCTGGTCTTTTTATGAGAATTTGAGGTCTGCATCCCACTGGTCTCCTGCTCCCTCAGGGGTTCTCTGTTGTGTTCCCTGTCAGGGCAGTCATCAGTTGTAGCTAGGTACCATCTAGTTCTTCTGGTCTCAGGATGATGTAGTCTCTGGTTCATGTGGCCCTTTCTGTCTCTTGGGCCTGTAGTTACCTTGTGTCCTTGCTGTTCTTCATTCTCCTTTGCTCCAGGTAGGTTGAGACCAATTGATGCATCTTAGATGGCTGCTTGCTAGTGTTTAACAACCCAGACGCCACTCTTCAAAGTGGGATGCAGAATGTTTTCTTAATAGATTTTACTATGCCAATTGACTTAGATGTCCCCTGAAATTATGGCCCCCAACCCCCTGCCCCTGCTACACTGGCCTTCAAAGCATTCAGTTTATTCAGAAAACTTCTTTGCTTTTGGTTTAGTCCAGTTGTGCTGACCTCCTCTGTATTGTGTGTTGTCTTTCCCTTCCCCTAAAGTAGTTCTTATCTACCATGAAGATGATTTTTTTTTTTAAAAGTGTGCATAGACAGGACTACTTATCCATGGATATCAAGAGTTATCTATTAGGAAATATCAATTACATCACTGCACAATCAAGGAAGATGAATATAGGATTGTGGTCTGTTATACATAAACATTTTGGTATAGGATTTATATTATTAGCCACTAAATAATTCATGTTATTACGTAGGCCTAATAATTATCATGTGATTCATTTCATTGTCTGATCCCATATTAAAATGTGTTTCAATCTTCAAATATTGCTAACAAAAAATGTAACCACACAGAGCTAATGTATGGATAAGACAAGATTCTGGTTTCCAGAGTGGGCAGGTCAAATAAGCAGAAGTCCCCTCTGCCCCACACTATACATCTTTTAATTTTTTTTAAACGGACTGGAACCTGGACAAAAGTGACTGAATAAATCTGTTTCTTTCTTAAATCTTCCCCCCTTCCCTGCCTACCTCATTTCTATTGATTTTACAAGACACAAATTAAACCTCTCTCTTATGAAAAAACTCCTCTTGACTCCCAAGTACATGTTTCTGGAAGATATTGGCTAATTGTCTATAGTATTGAGGGTCTAGCACAGGATGGAGACCTGAATTTGTCATGAAATCAATTTGCATGTGGTATAATTTTTTCCTCATAGCGCTGCAACCTAGGTAAAAGTGTAAACAAGACAGACTTGGGGAAATGATCCAGGGTTGAAATATTACCATGTTGGTATGACAAAAAAAAGGAGGAAGGAAGGGAGGAAGGTAATGAAGGATGGAGGGAGGGAAAAAGAAAGAAAAGGGAGGCAAAGAATCCAGGAGACATAAGAAAACAAGAATTATGTGATGCAGGCACTAGAGAGATTAATGAGGGAAAAAATGTAGCAATAAAAGTGGTAATAAAATGAGAAACTGCCATCATCAATGAAATGTGATGTTCAAATTCAAGATCTAAAAGTGGAGCAATTAATTTTAGTTGATCCGTGACTGTGGGTATGGGCAGCTGAAACTAAGTTAAAGTGACTTTTTTAGAACTAACTGATGAACCCATGTGAATGAAAGGCCAATATGTGGAACACCACCCACATGGCTGTTTGTTACCTAGGCTTATGGTGGGATTGGAGGATGGGAAACCACCCCATGCATCAACTCACTGGTTGGTTTGTTGGTTTTTGTACCATTTGAATATTACACACTGACCTTTCGCATGAAAATAAGACTGATTTTAACTATAAATGAGAAGATTAATAATCAAGAAAATCTATCAAAATATTTCAGTACATAGAAAAAGAGAAATATTATAAGATCATCTCAATACAAAGAGAAAAAACATAATAAAATTTACTACACATTCATGTTATTTTCAATCCAGGAACCAAAGTAAAATTCCTTAAACTAATAACATACCTATAAAACAAAACCTATAATAAACATTAAAATTAGTGTAAATCATTGAAAAATTTCTCCTGAGGTTGGGAATAAGTCAAGATATCTATTGTCACTTCTGTTCAACAATGTACAGAGGTACGACTCTTCTGCTACAAAGCAAGAAAAAGAAGCAAAAGCTATAAGGCTTGAACAGAAAGATAAAAACTCTTTATAGATGATATGACTGGCTTGTAGAAAAATCTACAGATAAAACAACAGAATTGATAAGATAATTTGCCAAGATTCCTAGATACAAGTCAACATGAAAAAAATCAATGGTATTTGTTTTTTTAAAAAGGTTTATAGAGCAAATTAGTTTCTCAATAAACAATTAATGCACATATTGTTTAGTGGCATTTGTTGCCAACCGTGTGAAGTGTCAACACTCTCCCTTCGTCGACCTTGGGTTCCCCACTTGCATTCATCCAGCTTTTCTGTCCCTTTCTGTCTTCTTGCCCTTGCCACTGGGCTGGTGTGCCCATTTAGTCTCAGGCACATGGTTGAGTTATGTGTATTATTGTTTTATGGGCCTGTCTAATCTTTGGCTGAAGGGTGAACCTCAGGGGTGACTTCAATACTGAGATAAAAGGGTGTCCAGGGGCCATGCACTCAGGTTTCTCCAGTCTCTGCCAGACAAGTAAGTCTTGTCTCTTTTTGTGAGTTTGAATTTTGTTCTACATTCTTCAGCTTTGTCAGGGACACTCTATTGTGATCCCTGTCAGAGCAGTTGTTGGTGGTGGCTGGGAACCATCTAGTTGTGCTGGACTCTGTCTGGTAGAGGCTGTGGTAATTGTGGTCCATTAGTCCTTTGGGCTAATTTTTCCCTATGTCTTTGGTTTTCTTCATTCTCCCTTGCTCCAGATGGGGTGGGACCAGTGAAGTATCTTAGATGGTCACTCACAAGCTTTTAAGACACCAGATGCTACTCACCAAATCAGGATGTAGAATATTTTCTTTATAAACTATGATATGCCAATTGATCTAGATGTCACCCGAGACCGTGGTCCCCACAGCCCTCAGCCCAGTAATTCAGTCCCTCAGAGAGGTTGGATGTGTCTATGAAGCTTCCATGACGTTGCCTTGTCAAGTTGTGCTGACTTGCCCAGCACTGTGTACTGTCTTACCTTTCACCAAATTTACTGCTTATCTTTTGTCTATTAAGTGTTTTTCCCTCCCCATCCTTTCCTTCCCTTGTAACCATCAAAGGTTGTTTCATTCTGTGTATAAACACTTTCATGAGTTTTTATAGTAGTGGTCTTATACAGTATTTGTCCTTTTGTGATTGACTTGTTTCACTCAGCATAATGTCCTCCAGATTTATCCATGTTGTGAGATATTTTGCAGATTCATCATTGTTTTTTTATCATTTTGTAGTATTTTTTTTTTTTTTTGTAGCATAGTTTGTTTATCCATTCATCTGTTGATTGGCATCTAGATTGTTTCCATCTTTTTGGTATTATGAACAATGCTGTAATGAACATGGGTATGCACGTCTATTCATGTAACGGCTCTTATTTCTCTAGGATATAGTTCTAGGAATGGGATTGCTGGATCAGATGTTATTTCTACATCTAGTTTTTAAGGAAACGACATATCATTTTCCAAAATGGTTGTACTATTTTGCATTGCCACCAGTAGTGCATAAGAGTTCTAATCTCCTCGCAGCATCTCCGACTTTTGTTATTTTCTGGTTTTTTGATTCGTGCCAGTAATGTTGGGGTGAGATGGTATCTCATTGTAGTTTTGATTTGCATTTCTCTAATAGCTAGTGATCGTATTTCCTCATGTGTCTGTTAGCCACCTGAATGTCTTCTTTGGTGAAGTGTCTTCATATCCGTTGCCCATTTTTTAATTAGATTATTTGCCTTTTTGTTATAGAGGTGTTATATTTTCCTATAGGTTTTAGAGATTAGATCTTTGTCAGTTGAATTTGTCATAGCCAATTTTTTTTTTCCCCAGTTCATAGGTTCTCTTTTCGTTCCTTTGATGAGCATGAGTGCATAATTCTTAGAAGATCTCAGTTATCTACCTTATCTTCTGGTGTTTGTGTAATGTTAGATATGGTTTGTGTCCTATATATGCTGTGTAGTATGGCCTCTAGAGTTGATCCTATTTTTTCTTCTATGATCTTTATTGGTTTTTGGTTTTATATTGAGGTATTTGATGCATTTTTAATTAGTTTTTTTGTGTGGTGTGAGGTATGGGTCCCGCTGCTTTTTTTTTTTTACAAATGTAATCTAGTTTTGTCGGCACCATTTATTAAGAAGACTGTCTTTTCCCCATTTAACAGACTTTGGGCCTTTGTTGAAGATCACACGGCCATAGGTGGATGGATTTACATCTTATTCAGTTCCATTGGTCAGTGTGCCTGTCGTTGTACCAGCACCAGGCTATTTTGACTACTTTAGCTGAATAGCAGGTTCTGAGGTCAGGTAGTGGAAGGCCTCCTACTTTATTCTTCTTCAGTGGTGGTTTATTCATTCAGGACCCCTTTCCTTTCCATATAAATTTAATTATTAGAGAGAAGAAACAACAACAATCTCCAAAAAAAAAAAAAAAAATGGTGGTGAGGGACCTGGCTGGTGACGGCGGCACAGACCAGGGAAGGCCAAGTGCCAGTGGCTCACTAGCTAAGTGGTGCAACACAGTCTGTCAAGAAAGGGAGGGGTTAGCACATGGGGCTAGGAGGGTGGGAGAAAGGAAGGGAAGGAAAGGATAAAGAAGAAGCAAAAAAAATATGGCACTGAGGGAGTTTGCCAGTGGGGGTGCAGGGAACTGGGGAGGCCATGCCAATGGCTCTCTAGCTGAGTGGTGCAACACAGCCTATCAAGAAGGGGAAGGAGTGGTGCAAGGGGCTAGCTGGGCAGGAGAAAGGAAAGGAAGGAAGCGAGAGAGAGAAGAAACAGAAAAAAAGTAATGCTGAGGGAGTGTGCCTGTGGGGGCTACACAGAAATGGGGATGCTGTGCTGTTGGCTCTCTAGTTGAGGAGCGCTGTACTGCCCATTGAGAAGGTGCAGAGATGGTGCACTGGGCTAGATTATTGGGAGAAAGGAAGGGAAGGAAAGGAGAGAGAAAGAAGAAACAAAAAAGACCAAAAAAAAAACCCAATAACAAAAACATTAAAAAATGGCACTGAAGGAGCTGGCCAGTGGCATCGGGGCGGACCTGGGTGGCAGTGAACTGGCGTGTCTCTGGCCTAGCAACTGTGTCCCACTGGAAAGCAGTGGAGACCACATACAGGGAAGAAGGGTGGGGGGTGGGAAAGCAGGTATCACTGGTAACCTAGTGCTCTGTCTCCTGTTGGGAGCTCTGTAAAGTTGCTTTCCAGTACTCCCTGTCCACTTTCCTTGGTGGCTGTAGTCCAAGATTGCCAATCCATGCTGCACTAGCCGTTAGGGGACCTCCATTCCATAGCTCTCCAAGTTCTTTATTCTCTGTCAGTTTCTTATTCCATTTGGTGCTTGAGTTTTTTAATCCTTAATTTGACTTTTAGCGTTCCAGAATTGATGTTTGTATCTTTTTTACTTAGTTTTTTGGGTCTTTGCTGCAGAGGGATGACATGGCCCTTCCATCTATAGAGCCATGTTCTAGGCTATGTTCTCGGTATTTGTTTATTTTTAAAGTAACAAAGAAACTGAAAATGAAATTTAAAAGGTACCATAAATTAATATACTTAGTAACCAAACCCCTTGCCATTGAGCATATTCTGACTCATAATGACCCTATGGGACAGAGTAGAACTGCCCCATATGGTTTCCAAGGAGCAGTTGGTGGATTCTAGCTGCTGACATTTTGGTTAGCAGCTGAGCTCTTAGCCACTGTGCCACCAGGGCTCTGATATACATAGTATAGCCTATACAGTATTTATTTATGCAATGACTTTAAAAATATCAACTATATACAAATAAATCTAATGAAACCTGTGAAATATCTGCACACTATAATCTCTAAAACATTACTGAGATTTAAAAAAATCCTGAAAATGGAAAATACTGTTTTAATGTATTAGACATAACATCTCTCAAAATTCATCTATAAAATCCAAGCAATTTAAATTAAAATATCAGTAGTGCAATTGACAAGCTGATTATAATATTTATATGGAAATTCAAAGGGCAAGAATACCCTAAATTTTAAAAAAAGAACACCATAGGCAGAATTACACATTCAGATTGAAAATTTATTATAAAACCCCATTGCTGTGGAGTTTGTTCTGACTCATAGAGACCCTAGAGGACGGTGTAGTACTGCATCATAGAGTTTCCAAGGCTATAGGATTATAGACGTAGACTGCCACATATTTCCCCCCTGGAGTGGCTAGTAGGTTCAAAATGCCTACCTTTTGGTTAGCAGCCAAGCTCTTAACCACTGTGCCACCAAGTCTTCTTAAAAACTACATTAATCAAGACAGTGTGAGACTGGCAAACATGTAGCTATTTGTTCAGTGAAAGAGAACAGAGTCTGAAAACCGAAATGCACATATATGTATACGTGGTTAATAAAGCATCTTCTAAAGTTATCTACCATCTCATTCTATTTGCAGTAAAGTATAAAAGCTTTATCATAGCACCTAATCAAACTTAAATGTAACTTGTAGGTCAAGATGTTTAAACGTTTTTCTAAGAATTTGTTTCTCAAATTATGAAACTCTAAAGGTAAAACATAACCTTTGAGTATCATTCAAA
Organism: Elephas maximus indicus; assembly: GCF_024166365.1. NCBI lineage: Eukaryota > Metazoa > Chordata > Mammalia > Proboscidea > Elephantidae > Elephas > Elephas maximus. Next base: position 49,353,529 of record NC_064840.1, read on the forward strand.
ATATTTCCTAAATTTTGCTGAAGATCATTCAAAAGTGGTTGCAACAGTACATCAACAGGGAACTGCCAGAAATTCCAGCTGGATTCAGAAGAAGATGTGAAATGAGGGATATCTTTGCTGATGTAAGATGGATCTTGGCTGAAAGCAGAGAATACCAGAAAAATGCTTACCTGTGCTTTACTGAGTATGCAAAGGCATTTGACTGTGTGGATCATAACAAATTACAGATAACTTTGCAAAGGAAGGAAATTCCAGAACACTTAATTGTGCTTATGAGGAATCTGTACATAGACCAAGAGGGAGTCATTCGAACAGAACAAGGAGGTACTGCTGAGTGGTTTAAAATCAGGAAACGTGTGTGTCAGGGTTGTATCTTTTCACCATGCTTATTCTATCTGTATGCAGAGCAAATAATCTGAGAAACTGGACTATATGAAGAGGAACTGGGCAGTAAGATTTCAGGAAGACTCATTAACAACCTACAATATGCAGATGACGCAACCTTGCTTGCTGAAAGTGAAGAGGACTTGAAGCACTTAACGGATAAAGATCAAAGACTACAGCCTTCAGTATGCAATACACCTCAACATAAAACAAAAATCTTCACAACTAGACCAATAAGTAACATCATGATAAACAGAGAAAAGATTGAAGTTGTCAAGGATTTCATTTTACTTGGATCTACAATCAACACCCTGGAAGCAGCAGTCAAGAAATCAAACAACACATTGCATTGGGCAAATCTGCAGCAAAAGACCTCTTTAAAGCATTGAAAAGCAAATATGTTACTTAATGTGCCCCTGACCCAAGCCATGATATTTTCAATTGCCTCATATGCGCATAAAAGCTGGTCAATAAATAGGAAGATGGAAGAAGAATTGATGCCTTTGAATTATGGTGTTGGCGAGGAGTATTGAATATACCATGAACTGCCAGAAGAATGAGTGTTTTGGAAGAAGTACAGCCAAAATGCTCCTTAGGAGGAAAGAAGGTGAGAGTTCGTCTCACATACTGTGGACCTGTTATCAGGAAGGATCGGTCCCTGGAGGAAGAAAGAAAGAAATGCTTGGCAAAGTAGAGTGGTCAGTGAAAAAGAGGAGGACTCTCAACTTGATGGATTGACACAGTAGCTGCAACAACGGTGTCATGGATTGAATTGTGTCCCCCCAAAATATGTGTCAATTTGGTTAGACCATGATTCCCAGTATTGCATGGTTGTCCCCCATTTTGCAATTTTTCTGCGTGTTATAAATCATAATATCTGCCTGTGGTTAAAGAGGATTAGGGTGGGATTGTAGCACCCTTACTAAGGTTGCATCTCTGATCCAATGTAAAGGGAGTTTCCCCTGGGGTGTGGCCGGTACCACCTTTTATCTTACAAAAGATAAAAAGGAAAGGGAAGCAAGCAGAGAGTGGGGGACCTCATACCACCAAGAAAGCAGTGTTGGGAGCCGAGCCTGTCCTTTAGACCCAGGGTTCCTGCACAGAAAATCTAGTTGAGGGGAATATTGGTGACAAGGACCTTCCACAGAGCCGACACGGAGAGAAAGCCCCTGGAGATGACACTCTGAATTTGGACTTCTAGCCTACTAGACTGTGAGAAAATAAATTTCTGTGTATTAAAGCCATTCATTTGTAGTATCTCTGTTCTAGCAGTGCCAGATAACTAAGACAAATGGACTGAAGCATAACAATGATTGTGAGGATGGCTCAGGACCTGGCAATGTTTCATTCTGTTGTACATAGGGTCTCTATGAGTCAAAACTGACTGGATGGCACCTAACAACAACAGCTATTTCTTTAAAATAAATTTGCAACTTATGCCTCAATTTGTTGTTATACTAGTAAAGTTCTGTATGTTGTTGTCAAGTTTATACTTTGGCCTTCGTGGACTTTTTCCGATTTTCTTCAGTTTCTTCTTGAACTTGCATATGAGCATTTGATGGTCTGTTTCACAGTTGGCCCCTGGCCTCGTTCTGACTGATGATATCGGGCTTTTCCATCATCTCTTTTCACAGATGTAATCAATTTGATTCCTGTGTTTTCCATCTGGGGAGGTCCACCTGTATCCAAAACCAAAAACAAACCCAGTGCCGTCGAGTCGATTCTGACTCATGGCGACCCTGTCACTGTTTGTGTTGTTGAAAAAAGGTATTTGCAGTGAAGAAGCCATTGGCCTGACAAAATTCTATCATGCAATCTTCAGCATCATTTCTATCACCAAGGCCATATTTTCCATCTACCAATCCTTCTTCTTTGTTTCCAACTTTTGCATTCCAATCGTCAGCAACCATCAGTGCATCTTGATTGCATGTTTGATCAATCTCAGACTGTTGAAGTTGGTAAAAATCTTCAATTTCTTTATCTTAGCCTTAGCGTTTGGTGGGTAAATTTGAATAGCAGTCATATTAACTAGACTTCCTTGTAGGGGTATGAGTGTTATCCTATCACTGACAGCTTTGTACCTCTGGATAGATCTCGAGATGTTCTTTATGGTGAAGAAAGTAACACCATTCCTCTTCAATTTGCCATTCCCAGCATAATAGACCATATGATTGATTCAAAATGGCCAATACACGTCCAATTTAGCTCACTATGCCTAGGATATTGATGTTATGGTTCCATTTCATTTTCGATGACTTCCAATTTTCCTGGATTCATATTTCATACATTCCACATTCTGATTATTAAAGGATGTTTGCAGGTGTTTCTTCTCATTTTGAGTCATGCCACATCAGCAGATGAAAGTCCTGAAAACTTGACTCCATCCATGTCATTAAAGTGGACTCTACTTTGAAGAGGCAGCTTTTCACCAGTCGTATTTTGAGTGCCTTTCAGCCTGAGAGGATCATGTTCTGACACTCTATCAGACAATGTTTCACCACTATTTGTAAGATTTTACTGGCCATTGTTTTCAGAAGTAGACAGCCGGGTCCTTCTTCCTAGTCTGTGTTAGTCTGGAAGCTCTGCTAAAACCTGTCCACCAGGGCTAACCCTGCTGGGATTTGAAATATTGGTGGCAAAGCTCACAGTCACAGCAATGTGCAAGCCACTACTGTATGACAAACTGACAGACATGTGGTGGAAGTTCCCTATAGTTAATAACAATAAAAAAAAAATCAAAGTCAGTAATGACAAGATACTCCATCTCTGTACCATTATTTAATATCACCCTTTTTGGTATGTTTAAACTGAGCAAGCCACTAAATATGTTCTAGAGAATCATTGCATGCATAATTTCTGCCCATTAATGATTTGTAGAGAAGAATATTAAGTAAAGGATCATATTCAGCAAGCACAAGTAATTAGTATGTGAATATTTGCTAAATGAAGCTGTCTAAATCTAATAAAAGATTATACTGTATATATTAAGTTATTTATTCACTGATTTTTCTACCCACACATACCTTTTTTTTAAATCTTGAAACCTCAATGACGTTAGTTTTATGCAAACCTGGTGTAGTCGTTTGCTTTCTGAAGGTAAGAAAGACACAAACTGAATTAATTTTTGTGTAAATGTTTATTGTTTTCGTGCTATTGTCCTACTTCTTGAAAGACGAAATAAAGTTCCTTGCTGTTCTTACCACACCCTAAATTCACCAAAGGAAGGCAGTTTTGTTTCAGATGCCTAGTCATAATTTAGAGAAGATGATAACATATTCAATTTTGTATGTATATCAACTAAAATGAATTTTGAATACAACCAAAACATTTTTATGCAGTATAAAACTTTTACACAGTTGGAATTGGGAGACAAGAATTGTATCACTGGTGTTGATACATAAACGATACTGTGTGCCTGGTTTCTCTATTTTAAGGTAAGATTCAAGCATTAGTATGTCTAAATCAAGTGTTCTTCAATAAGGCTACTCCCCAAAAGAATGAATATTTTAAAAATGGAAGTAGGCAATTATTGAATTTATTGAACTTAAATGCTTGTCAGTTCTGAGGACATTCCCAGTCAGGGTTTCTACTTGTATGTCTTTTTCCTTTCCTAAATAATAATAATAATAATAATAATAATAATAATAATAATAATAATCATCATCTATAAAGATTATTCTAACAACATATTCTTGCTATGCCACCAGTAAGTATTTCAAATACCAGCAAGGCCACCCATGCTGGACAGGCTTCAGTGAAGATGAATCAATGTCCACGGAAGCAGCAGTCAAGAAATTAAATGACATATTGCAGTGGGCAAACCTGCTGCAAAAGCCCTCTTTAAAGTGTTGAAAAGCAAAGATGTCACTTTGATGATTAAGGTTGGCCTGACCCAAGCCACGATCTTTTCAATTGTTTCATAAAAATGAGGAAGCTATTTCAATTGTTTCATATAAATGAGGAAGCTATCTGGGTCAGACAGTGAAAAAGGAAGATGGAAGGAGAATTAATGCATTTGAATTGTGGTATTGGCAAAGGATATTGAATATACTGTGGACTCCCAGAAGAATGAACAAATCAGTCTTGGAGAAAGTACAGCCAGAATGCTCCTTAGAAGCAAGAATGGTGGGATATTGTTTGGCTTACTTTGAACACATCATCAGGAAAGGCCAATTGCTAGAAAAGGACGTCATGTTTGGTAATGTGGAGGGTCATGGAACAAGAGGGAGACCCCCAAATGAGATGAATTGACACAGCAGCTGCAACAGTGGGCTCAAAAATACCAAAGATGGCAAGAACAGCACATTCTGTTATACCTAAGGTCGCCATGAGTTGGAGCCAACAGGACAGCAACTAACAACAACAACCAACATATTCACTAGAGAAATTTTGAAATTCTTTCTGATACAAATAGGCTGTTTCTGAAGAGTGACTTCTGCATCTGGTAGAAAATGTGGATTTCTTTTCAGATTTTTCTGAAGTGGCTTCAATAAACCAGGTCATTTTTTTTTTTTTTTAACTTTTGTTGGCTGTAGTTCTCCCCCTCCCTGCCCACCCAATTGGCCATCTGACTGCTGGAATGAAAGAACACAGCTCTGAACCTACAGTAACTTGTTGAGCCTGCTGTAAGTTATCACACTTGATCTTGAAACACCAAGTCTCATGTACTGAGTTCTTTCTTTCAGCAGCATTGTTCAAATATAAGATTTGATTCCAGGGCGGCCCTATACATAGGCAGAGGAGAGAATTACTTACATCATGTATGTTACTAAAAGACTCACTTACCCCCAAATGAAATTACTATAAATATTGGAAATGTCAATGATAATTGTTTATATTTCCATTAAAAAAAAAAAAAATACTACCCCATGTGTGTCAGAGTCGAACTATACACCATAGGGTTTTCAATGGCTGTGATCTCTTGGAAGTGGATCTCCACGGCTCTCTTCTGAGTCACCTCATGGTCGATGCCTAGTTAGTTGCCTAATGGTTAGGTTAGTTGCCTAGTACTTAACCCTTTGTGCCACCCAGGGGCTCCAATATTCCTATAGCACTTATTATATACCCGAAATTGGTCTAAGTGTTGTATATATATTAACTAATTTAATCCCTACAAATATCAGGCAGGTATGCCATTATTTTTTATTTACCCATGATAAAACTGAAGCAAGAGAGGTTAAGAATCATGCCTGACTTCACATAGCTTGTGCTGGTAAATGAAAGAGCAGGATTTGAACTCAGACAATCTGGTTTTGTGTAAAATATTTGATTTTTTGTTTGATTGCCTCTCATATGAGAAAAAAAAATGTAGTGTCCACCATATGCTAAACTATGTGCTAAGTTCTGGAGTGAACAAAATGGAGAGGATAAGTTAAATTGTGTGACAAACAACCACAAATGTCTTATTTGCTTTAATTTATTTCCCATTCAGATTACTGTCTATCAGTGGTGGCTCAGGTTTGGTTCTATACTATTTTTATTCTGGGGCAAGTGTGAAGGAGCAGCTCCTATCTGGGACATTTCTTGCTCTCTGGCAGAAGACAAGGAAAAAATGGCACAGCCAGAATATAACTCTTGAAGCATCTGCTTGAAAGTGCCCTAAGCTACTTCTATTCATATTTCATTAGCCAAATCAAGTTATATGGCCAAACTTGATGCCAAAATGATGGATAAGTGTAATCAGCTCACAGGGAGTGAGGTATTTAGAACAATAATAAAATTTATTCCCATTCACTAGGCATATAAGTAAAATGATATGTTTGAAAATGTTCATATTATTTACTTGGCCTACCAGAATTAATGTGATATTCAGGAAATTGTTCTGGGATAGTCACCCATCTCCCCAAGCCTGGGCAGATTTCCTCTTTTTTTTTTTTTCCCTTGCAAACACTAGGTGAAAAGTGAACAGTGAGCCCTGGACTCCAGGTGCCATTTTTTCTGTAGCTGTTGTACTGTTCAAGGAATTCTTATCCATTCCGGTGATGCTTGTCTTGCTGGTTCCCCTCCCTGTGAAGCCCCCAGTGATCTTTCAGGGAACACAGCTTCATCCACATGATGCCAGTCAACAACATGCTGAAATATAAAATGCACATTAAGTTGCTGAGGTGGTTCTTAGGCACCTGGATTGGAGTAGCTAGGGAAGTTGGTGATCTGTCACAAAACAAGGGCCTTTTAGGCCCCTGTTAATAATTTAATTCATTGCAGTACACTTCTGAACTCTTCTTCTGGATGAAATAGGCAGTGTTACAGGCATTCTTCTCAAGGCTTCTATTTTAATTTCAACTTTGCTCACACGAATAGAAAGTTTGCTGCATTCTGCTGAGTTCACCCTTTTTTTTTTAAGCTAGGTGGGTGGAATAAATTGTATTCCAAAAGGAGTTCTGTCAAAGTTCATAAATATTAAGGCTGCCTTAGTAACTAGGAGAACCTCATTTGCCTGGATATTGAAAACAAGGGATAGCATATTTATAAGCCTATGAATTGGAATTGACTCAACAACAATGGTTTTTTTTTAAAATATGTAGTTAAATATGTACAGTTATTTAATAAATGAGGCAGCATTCACAGGGATTATCTTCTTTTTGAAAATTATTTCAATTATCTTTTGTTTTTAGAATTGCTTGAGTTCTGAATGAAACCACAGTTAAAAATTAAAATGACACACATTTTCTATTCAAGGTGTCCTTAAATCCAGAAATTGGAGTTATTGCTATACATATCACCCTCTTTAAATGATACTGCACTGCTTAAAATGTGCAAAAGAATGCTTCCTCCCCCCCACCCAGGAAGACTGTAATTTTCACTAACACAATATTGTTTCAAACGACACATTCTGCATGATTACATTTATTCAACAATTACAAAGTAACATAATTACAAAGATGTAAAATATATTAGTGTTTGCCAGGATTTAGGGATGGAGGGAGGGGATAAGGGTGTCTATAAAGAGGTAACATGAGGGAGTCTTGCAGTGATGGTACAGTTGTTATCCTAATTTTGATGGTGGCTATGAAGGCTACACACATGATAAAGTTGCAAAGACACATACACACACACAAACACACAAATACACAAATAAGTGCATAACTGATGAAATCTGAGTAGGTTTAATGGCTGTACCAATGTCAATTTTCTGGTTTTGATATTATTCTGTAGTTGTTGTGCAAGAAATTAAATTTGGCTGGGAGAAGGGTTCACAGAGCTTGCTTGTAATTTTATTTAAAATAATCCAGAATTATTTCAAAATAAAAAGTTAAAAAAATAAATTGAGTAAAAGAAACACAAATAAAGAGAGTCCTAGAAACTAATTAATTCTCTCTCCTGTGTCTGGTAATCACTAAAGAGGATAATCTGATTCCTCTCATGTACCTTGAGTTCTCTCTGTTGCCTTCATGCTCCCATCCACTCAGAGTTTCTACTATTCCAAGGTATGATTCTTTGGAACAATCAAATTCTTTTACCGTTTAGAACACAACTAAGGTTGAAGTGGACTGTTCACAAAGGAGATGTAGCCTTCTCATTCATGAAGACTTGTTCAATTTCAACAAACAACGAGGAGCCTAGGAGATGACTATTTAAGTCACTCTAAGCTTTTTAAGCTTTTCAAGCTGACAGGATTTAGTCAGGGAATTGGGTGCTTACAAAATCATTGGAAGGGTTAGAGAAGGAGAAGTAAGGGGTTGTACCAACATTTAGACCCAAATGTCAGAAAGCTACTGATGGCTCTGCTATTGTTGCTACTGTCAGTAGAATGTGACTAGACAGTAGAACATAAGATTCAACTCTTACAAACATTGATGTCTGTGGGAGCCTAGTTGTCCCTTGTCACATCTGTGGGATTATGGAGTCTGGCTCCCTTCTGTCTTCCAAACTTCCTCAAGTGCATCTCATTATTGGAGCCTAGATTCCATTCAAGACCCAAGCTCCAAGAGAGTCTGAGATACAGAGTTTTTGGCTTCCAGCTCTGTGATACAGGCATGAACATAGATGCAGGCATGGATGGAGGTCAGGTGCCGATAAACAGTATAATAACCCTAGCATAAATTTCCCTCAGAAGCATAGTCCATCCAAATAAGATTTTTGTTTTTCTTTTTTTATTGTGATTTCAGTGAAAGTTTACAGTTCCAGTTAGTTTCTCATACAAAAATTATATACACGTTGTTACGTGACCCTAGTTGTTTTCCCTGTAATGTGACAACACACTCCTCCTTTCCACCCCAGACGTCCCATGTCCATTCAACCAGCTCCTGTCTCCCTCTGCCTTCTCATCTCACCGCTGGACAGGAGCTCCTCAATTAGTCTCATGAAACTACTAGAGCTAAGAAGCGCACTCCTTGCCAGTACCATTTTATGACTTACAGTCCACCCTAATCTTTGTTTGAAGAGTTGACTTTGGGAATGGTTTTAGTGTGGGGCTAACAGAGAGTCCGGGGGCCATGTCCTCTGGGGTCCCTCCAGTTTCAGACCATTAAGTCTGGTCTTCTTACTAGAATTTTAGTTCTGCACCCCACTTTTCTTCTGTTCCATCAGGAACTCTCTGTTGTGTTCCCTGTCAGGGTGGTCATTGGTGGTAGGCAGGCACCATCTAGTTCTTCTGGTCTTAGGCTGATGGGGTCTCTGGTTTATGTGCCCCTTTCTCTCTCTTGGGCTCATCTTTTCCTTGTGTCTTTGGTGTTCTTCATTCTCTTTTCCTCCAGGTGGGTTGGGACCAATTGATGCATCTTAGATGGCCACTTGCTAACTTTTAAGACCCCAGACCCCACTCACTAAAATGGGTTGCAGAACATTTTCTTAATACATTTTGTTATGCCAATAGATCTAGATGTTCCCTGAAACTATGGTCCCCAGACCCCTGACCCTGCTATGCTGTCCCTTGAAGTATTTGGTTGTATTCAGGAAACTTTTTAGCTTTTGGTTTAGTCTAGTTGTGCTGACTTCCCCTGTATTGTGTGTTGTCCTTTCCTTTACCTTAGGTAATTCTTATTTTTTTATTTTATCTAGTTAGTGAATAGCCCTTTCCCTCCCTCCCCACCCTCGTAGCCATCAAAGAATGTTTTCTTCTGTATTTAAACCTTTTCTTGAGTTCTTATAATAGTGGTCTTATACAATATTTGTCCTTTTGCAACTGACTAATATCACTCAGCATAATGCCTTCCAGATTCATCCATGTTATGTTTCAAGGATTCATCACTGTTCTTTATAGTATTCCATTGTGTGAATATACCATAATTTGTTTATCCGTTTATCCATTGATGGGCACCTAGGTTGTTTCCATTTTTTGCTATTGCAAACAGTGCTGCAATGAATATGGGTATGCATGTATCTATTCGTGTGAGGGGTCTTATTTCTCTATGATATATTCCAAGGAGTGGGATTGCTGAATAGTATGGTACTTGTATTTTTAGCTTTTTAGGAAGTGCCAAATAGATTTCCAAAGTGGTCGTACCATTTTACATTTCCACCAGCAATGTATAAGTATTCCAGTCTCTCCACAACCTCTCCAACATTTACTATTTTGTGTTTTTTTGGATTAATGTCAGCTTTGTTGGAGTGAGATGGAATCTCATTGTAGTTTTGATTTGCATTTGTGTAATGGCTAATGATCGTGAGCATTTCCTCATGTGTCTGTTAGATGCCTGAATGTCTTCTTTGGTGAAGTGCCTGTTCATATCCTTTGCCCATTTTTTAATTGGGTTATTTGACTTTGGAAGTCCTGGTGGTGTAGTGGTTAAGTGCTATGGCTGCTAACCAAAGGGACAGCAGTTTGAATCCGCCAGGTGCTCCTTGGAAACTCTATGGGGCAGTTCTACTCTGTTCTATAGAGTCGTTATGAGTTGGAATCGACTTGATGTCACTGGGTTTGGTTTTGGCTTTATTTGACTTTTGTTGTTAAGGTATTGCAGTATCTTGCAGATTTTAGAGATTAGACCCTGATCAGATTTGTCATAGCCAAAAATTTTTTCCCAGTCTGTAGGTTATCTTTTTACTCTTTTTGTGAAGTCTTTTGATGAGCATAAGTTTTTGATTTTCAGGAGCTCCCAGTTATCTAGTTTCCCTTCTGATGTTTGTGCATTGTTAGTTATGGTTTGTATTCTGTTTATGTTTATGCCATGTATTAGGATTCCTAGTATTGCCCCTATATTTAGGTCTTTGATTCATTTTGAGTTAGTTTTTGATCATGGTGTGATGTATGGGTCCTGTTTCATTTTTTGCAGATGGATATCCAGTTATGCCAGCATCATTTGTTAAAGAGACTGTCTTTTCCCCTTTTAATGGACTTTTGGGCCTTTGTCAAATATCAACTGCTCATAGGTGGATGGATTTATATCTGGATTCTCAATTCTGTTCCATTGGGCTATGTATCTTTTGTTGTTAAGTACCAGGATGTTTTGACTACTGTGGTGGTATGATAGGTTCTAGAATCAGGTAGTGTGAGGCCTCCTACTTTGTTTTTCTTCTTCAGTAATGTTTTAATTATCCAAGGGCTCTTCCCTTTCCATATGAAGTTGGTGATTTGTTTCTCCATTTCATTAAAAAATACCATTGGAATTTGGATTGGGATTGCATTGTATCTGTAGATCGCTTTAGGTAGAATAGATAATTTCACAATATCAAGTCTTCCTATCTATGAGCCAGGTATGTTTTTCCACTTATGTAGGTCTCTTTTGGTTTCTTGCAATAGTGTCTTCTAGTTTTCTTTCTGTAAGTCTTTTATGTCTCTGGTTATATTTATTCCTAAGTATTTTATCTTCTTGAGGCCTATTGTAAATTTTATTCATTTGATGATTTCCTCTTTGAAATTTTCACTGTTGGTGAAGAGGAATACAACTGATTTTTGGATGTTTATCTTGTATCCTGATACTTTGCTGAAATCTTCTATTAGTTCCAGTAGTTTTCTTGTGGATTCTTTGGGGTTTTCTGTGTATAAGATCAGATCATCTACAAATAGAGATACTTTTACTTCTTCCTTACCAATTTGGATGCTTCTTATTTCCTTTATTTCTTTTTGTATCCTAATTGCTCTGCCTAGGACCTCCAGCACAATGTTGAATAAGAGTGGTGATAAAGGACACCCTTGTCTGATTTCTGTTCTCAAGGGGAATGCTTTCAGGTTCTCTCCATTTAGGATGATGTTGGCTGTTGGCTCTGTATAAATGCTCTTTATCATGTTGAGGAATTTTCCTTCTATTCCTATATTGCTGAGAGTTTTTATCATGAATGGGTGTTGGACTTTGTCAAATGCCTTTTCTGTATCAATCGATAAGATCTTGTGGTTCTTGTCTTTTGTTTTATTTATGTGATGAATTACATTGATTGTTTTTCTAAGGATGAACCATTCCTGCATACCTGGTCTGAATCCCACTTGGTCATAGTGAATTATTTTTTGATGTGTTGTTGAATTCTGTTGGCTAGAATTTTGTGGAGGATTTTTGCATCTATGTTCATGAGGGATATTTGTCTGCAATTTATCAGGGTTATGCTGGCTTCGTAGAATGAGTGCTGAAGTAGTCCATCTTTTTCTCTGTTCTGAAATACCTTTAGTAGTAGTGGTGTTAAGTCTTCTTTGAAAGTTTAGTAGAACTCTCCAGTGAAACTCTTAGGGCCAGGACTTTTTCTTTTGGGAGTTTTTAGATTACCTTTTCAATCTCTTCTTTGGTTATAGGTTTATTTAGTTGTTCTAACTTTGTGTTAGTTTAGGCAGGTAGCATGTTTCTAGAAATTTGTCCATTTCCTCTAGGTTTTCAAATTTGATTAGAGTACAGTTTTTCATAGTATTCTTTTATGATTCTCTTAATTTCAGTTGGATCTGTTGTAATACCACCCATCTCATTTTTTATTCAGGTTATTTGCTTCCTCTCCTTTTTTTCTTTTGTCAGGTTGGCCAGTGGTTTATCAATTTTGTTGATGTTTTCAAAGAACAAGATTTTTGTTTTGTTAACTGTTTCAATTGTTTATCTATTCTCTACTTATTAAATTCTTTTTTAATTCTTATTAGTTGCTTTCTTCTGGTGCACGAGGGCTTCTTTTGCTGCTCTCTTTCTATTTGTTTGGGTTGTAGGGTTAATGTTTTGATTTTGGCCCTTTCTTCTTTTTGGATGTGTGCATTTATTGCTATAAATTGATCTCTGAGCACTGCTTTTGCTGTGTCCCAAAGGTTCTGGTAGGATGTGTTTCCATTCTCATTTTATTGTGAATTTCCTTATTCTGTCCTTAATTTTTTTTTATAACCCAGTAGTTTTTGAGCAAGATGTTTTTCAGTTTCCATTCGTTTGATTTTTTTCATTGCTTTTTTGTCAAATAAGATTTTTGGGACATATGTTTTTGAAAACCCAGAGTTCCAGTTATTTTTGGTGACTACACAAACAAAAGTGCTCCATTTATCTATCCTCTCTTTTGCTTTCATCTTACATATTGCTGCCTGCTTTCTCTTTCCTGACTCCAAGTAGTATTCCTCTCCTTTCTCCCCAAACTTTCCATTATACCTTCTAGGACTCTCATTCCATTATAATTAAATTTTGTTACAGCCTCATCTGTTGTTAGGTGCTGTTGAGTAAATTTTCGACTTAGAGTGACCCCAGGTGACAGAGTAGAACTGCTCCAGAGGGTTTTCTAGGCTATAATCTTATTAGGAGCAGATTGCCAGGTCTTTCTCCTTCAGAGCTCTGGGTAGGTTAGAAAAGGCAATCTTTTGGTTAGCAGCGGAGCACTTAACAATTGTGCCACAAAGGCTCACAGCCTCATGTACTCCCTCCTAATCTTAATTTTGAATCTTATTCATGTTATCTCCTCTACTTTTTTTCCTTACTCATCACTATCACTGTTTGACCTCCTACACACCTCTTATTCATCAAAAATTTTGGTACAAGTGACAAACTTCTGCTCTCCTTCCTGCGTTCTGCTATAATTCTTGTACATAGATTCTCCTTAAGCATTATAGATTCTTAGTTTTCTTATAGACCACTCCACTTAGCCACACAGTACTTTGATTATGCTATAACTGATTCAACTTAAAATCATAAATTCAAACATTCATCTTAAAGATTACAGTATCTAATTTTTTTCTTTTACTCAGTGATGTTCACTAAACATTTTTATATACTATTTATTTCTCTAATTTGTAAACTGTCTAGTCTCTTCCTACTAGCCTCCTCTTGTCTTTATCTGATGCACTACTCAACTTAGATCTATGGCCCATGCCTATAACTCCATTCACCTGAGAAGCTATTTCAAGCAGTCTTTATTCTTCTCAAGCCTTCTTCACAATTTTTTTATGTATACCTTTACTTCATTTTTAGAACAAAACAGAAGTTATTGGATGGAAACTTTCTTAACTTTATGACATCCAACTCCATACTCATCTACCTTTTCCTTCTCTACTGCTTGCAAGAGGTCAGATATCCTTGAACTCCAGATTCATTCTCCTTCATCCTATTCAAGGATGTCAATTCAACCATTGACCTCCACTTTATGTATTTTCAACTTTTTCTTTTATTCTGGATTCTCTGTCTGTTCAAGTCTATTCAATATTCAAAGCAAAAAGTATGTATACAAATATCCCTTAATTTCAGTTTCTCCTCCAGCCATTGTCTTCTTTTTTCCTTTTAATAGCCCACCTTCTCTAAAAGCAATGTACTCAATATCTGGAGTTGCACTAAATAAAAATCACTTTTGGGAAATTTGTTTCTCAGAGAGCCTCCAGAGAATATGACTGGGCTTTATTATTTTTCTGGATTCCCATTATTTACCTCTAACAGTTCTTTGGAAATCTTGGTGGTAATTATTGTCTAAGGGACAATAAAGCTCACAATGACTGGATTATGAATTATGGCCTAGCTGAATTGAAACACATATTTTGTGGGGACAGAAAATATGTGTTTCAATTCAGCTAGGCCATAATTCTCAGTATTGTGTGATTATCCACCATTTTGTCATCTGATGTGATTTTTCTGTGTGTTGTAAATCTTGTCTGTATGATATTAATGAGATGGAATTAATGGCAGTTATGTTAATGAACCAAGACTCAATCTACAAGATTGGATTGTCTTAAGCCAATCTCTTTTGAGATACAAAAGAGAGGAGTGAATAGAGAGACATGGGGACCTCATACCACGAAGAAACAAGAGCCAGGAGAATAGCATGTCCTTTGGACCTGGGGTCCCTGTGCTGAGAAGCTGCTTGACCAGAGGAAGACTGATGATGAGGACCTTCCTCCAGAGCTGACAGAGAGAGAAAGCCTTCCCTTGGAGCTGACACCCTGAATTTGAACTTGTAGCCTACTAGACTGTGAGAGAATAAATTTCTCTTTGTAAAAGCCATCCACTTGTGGGATTTCTGTTACAGCAGCACTAGACAACTAAGACAAGGACTTTTTTCCATTTTGAGCCAGCTTGCAGATGATCCGCCCACAGATTCTATAGTGCTCCAGTATAGGCAGTTTAAGCAGGACTACATCCCTTAGTGCACCATCCTTCCTCAAATCCAAATCATCACAGTAAAGACCGAACCTAAGGGTTAATACTTATTCCTATTTACAAAATATTTATTCTCATCACAATCTGACTTATTTTTAAAAAGCCTTAGCTGTCATGTGGCATTAACAACTACTTTTTTTCTGTTGGAAAATAGTAATTCAAATCATTAAAGATAAGATGAATGACAGCAAGTCAGTGCTCAAATAAAAAAAGAGAATATGATTCCAAATTGAATCTGTTCAATTGTCATTGTGGCCTCTTCTTACCTGTTGCCGTAGAGTCAATTCTGACTAAAAGTGACCCTATAGAATAGAGTTGAAATGCCCCATAGAACTTCCAAGAAGTGGCTGGTGAATTTGAACTGCCAACCTTTGGTTAGCTGCCTGAGCTCTTAACCGCTATGTCACCAGGGTTCCTTCGGACTTAGAAAATGGCAGCTTCCTAAATTACCATGTTAGTATAAATAAAGGTGAGGCAAGATGAACTTTTTTTTTCTGTCTTTCTTCTATTAGTTATACTACTCTAAATGCCAAATTTTCAGATAGTCAACAATTTTATAACAACTGGAAAACTACTTCTCAAAAAACAAAACAAAACACCATCCTGATAAAAATTAGGAGAGCAAAAGTGGCTATAATCTAAAAGGGATGCTGTTTGACAATTATTTTCATTAAATATGCTTCTGTAGTGTTTCTCTCGATCCTGTTTCTCATTGTTTATTTTATGCGAAATTACCTTTGTTTTTTTCTTTGCGCAGCAGCACTTATTGCTGAGATAGAGCCACTTTATTATACACTATTCTGTACTTCCTCTTAGTGCTACATTTTGGCAAGTTGAGAATTTCTGTAGCCTGAAACTACTAGAAAAATATCTTTGCTTCTTATACCAACCAACCAACCCACTGCCGTCGAGTTGATTCCAACTCATAGCTACCTATAGGACAAAGTAGAGCTGCTCCATAGGGTTTCCAAGGAGTGCCTGATGGATTTGAACTGCTGGCCTTTTGGTTAGCAGCCATAGCTTTTAACCACTACGCCACCAGGGTTTCCTTGCTTCTTACAGCCATGCTATATCTTGTTAATTATACTGTTCAGCACAGAACACGGTGGACAATCTTTATATATCCATCAAATTTAGTTGAATGGCTTGATATCTAATTTCGAGTCATTTCGGAATCACTACTTCCTATAGTTATGTGGCTGTTTTCACACCATATACTTCCAACTAAACTACTACTGTCCAGGACAGATCTATAAGGAACATTTTCATTTAAAACTTTAAACTGATTAATTATTTGGGAGTTTCATATTGTACCTTGAAATATCTTGGACAGGGTAATCAGTTTGCCCCATTTTTTCTGGAACTACTCAAGGTTTCAAAATCTACTGAGCCCCAGGTAAACTGGTATAGTTGGTCACCCTAATCCTGGAACACACTGATATTTTTTAAAAACAAACTGAAAATCCATGTTCCATATATTCATTACATATGTATATATGGAAGTGAACAGATTTCGATGGCTTGATTATTTTGTTCATTTTTGTAACTATTGTCATTTATCATAGAACCATTCATTAAAGTCTGATGAAATGTTACATAATTCTGGAAACTGGCTCCCTGTTTATGGTGGTTTGGTTTTCGCCTAGTCAACATTTTTGCAATTGTCCTGGCCTTGGTTAATTGTGACACATATGTGATGAATAAGACTTCCGATACACTTGAAATAATAAAATATTTGCTGCTTGTTTTTTGTGTGTCAGGAGGAGATGTAGCATGACCATGGTTGTGTAATTAATTTACATCTGTTTCCATGTTCTTGTTAACCTTCATTTTCTCTAAGCTGATTAATGTTCATGTTAGTGCCTTCATGATGAATGAAGTTGCTACAGAAGAATGAATATTCCTCGTGCATTTACAAAAAGATTCATACCTTAAACTGGATACCCATCCAACTTCTTCTAATCTAGGTTTTGCTTTAATACATGAAGCAAGATGGGATATAGTGTAGTGTTTCTCAAAGTGTGACACTCATATCACCCATCAGAACATCAGTCCAGGTGTTCCTTGTTGTTATCCTGGGTGCCTTTATTCAATTTATTTCACATACACTTTCAATATGAAGTGATGTTTGTAAATCCCCAGCAGTGTAAATGCAAGAATATCTATACAAAAATGACTCAGTTTTGAACCCAGAGTTCCTAGTATACTAGAAATGTGACTTTGGAAAATCATTCACCTTCTCTGGATTTTAATTTCCTCATTTGCAAAATGGAAAAGGAGAGTAGCTATCATTAGAGTGGAGGAGTTCAAGTGAACTCTTGTATATGAAATGTTTCATAAACTGTAAAGAGCAATTGTTAGTTGTTGATTGACTTATTCATGATCCTATCTTTGAATTCCTTAGATATGTTAAAATTTATTTCATGGCATGTACGTCTTAACTATTTGTTGTCGTTAAGCGGCCTCGAGTCAGCTCTGACTCATAGCAACCCTATGTACTACAGAACAAAACACTGTCAAGTCCTGTGCCATCCTTACAATTGTTGTTATGCTTGAACCCATTGTTAAAGCTACTGTGTCAATCCACCTTGTTGAGGATCTTCCTCTTTTCTGTTGACCCTGTACTTTACCAAGCATGATGTCCTTCTCCAGGGACTGATCCCTCCTGACAATACGCCCAAAGTATGTAAGATGCAGTTTTGCCATCCTTACTTCTAAGGAGCATTTTCGTTGTACTTCCTCCAAGATGGATTTGTTCATTCTTTTGGTAGGCCATGGTATATTCAATATTCTTCACCAACACCACAATTCAAGGGCATCAATTCGTCTTTGGTCTTCCTTTTTCATTGTCCAGCTTTTGCATGCATATGATGCAATTCAAAATACCCTGGCTTGGGTCAGGCACACCTTAGTCTTCAAGGTGACATCTTTGCTTTTCAACACTTTTAAGAGGTTCTTTGCAGCAGATTTGCCCAATGCAATGCATCTTTTGACTTCTTGACTGCTGCTTCCATGGTTGTTGATTGTGGATCCAAGTAAAATGAAATCCTTGACACCTCCAATCCTTTCTCTGTTTATTATGATGTTGCTCATTGGTCCAGCTGTGAAGATTTTTGTTTTCTTTGTGTTGAGATGTAAACCATACTCTGGTCTTTGATCTTTATTGGTCAGTGCTTCAAGCCCTCTTCATTTTCAGCAAGCAAGGTTGTGTCATCTGAATAATGCAGGTTGTTAATGAGTCTTCCTCCAAGTCCTCTTCATTTTCAGCAAGCAAGTTTGTGTCATCTGAATAATGCAGGTTGTTAATGAGTCTTCCTCCAATCATATAGTCAAGCTTCTCAGATTATTTGCTCACCATACAGATTGAATAGCTATAGTGGGAGGATACAACTCTGACGCACATCTTTCCTGACTTTAAACCACTCAATATCCCCTTGTTCTGTCTGAACAACTGATCTATGTACAGGTTCCTCATGAGCACAATTAAGTGTTCTAGAATTCCCATTCTTTGAAATGCTATCCATAATTTGTTATTATCCACACAGTCAAATACCTTTGCATAGTCAATGAAACACAAGTAAACATCCTTCTGGTATTCTCTGCTTTCAGCCAGAATCCATCTAACATCAGCGATGATATCCCTGGTTCCACGTCCTCTTCTGAATCCAACCTGAATTTCTGGCAGTTTTCTGTCGATATACTGCTGCAGCTGCTTTTGAATTATCTTCAGCAAAATTTTGCTTGCTTGTGATATTAATGATACTGTTTGATAATTTCCGCATTCGGTTGGATCACCTTTCTTGGGGATAGGCATAAATATGGATCTCTTCCAGTCAGTTGGCCAGGTAGCTGTCTTCCAAATTTTTTGGCAGAGACGAGTGAGCACTTTCAGCGCTGCATCCGTTTGTTGAAACATCTCAATTGATATTCCGTCAGTTCCTGGAACCTTGTTTTTCACCAATGCCTTCAGTGTAGTTTGGACTTCTTCCTTTGGTACCATTGGTTCCTGATCATATGCTACCTCTTGAAATGGTTGAACATCAACTAACTCTTTTTGGTGTAATGACTCTGTGCATTCCTTCCATCTTCTTTTGATGTTTTCTGCATCTTTTAATATTTTCCCCATAGAATTCTTCACTATTGCAACTTGAAGCTTGAATTTTTTCTTCAGTTCTTTCAGTTTGAGAAATGCTGACTGTGTTCTTCCCTTTTTGTTTTCTATCTCCAGCTCTTTGCACATGTCATTATAATACTTTGTCTTCTTGAGCTGCCCTTTGAAATCTCTTGTTCAATTCTTTTACTTCATTTCTTCCTTTTTATTTAGCTGCTCAAAGTTCATGAGCAAGTTTCAGAGTCTCCTCTGACACACATCTTAGTCTTTTCTTTCAATGATCTCTTGCTTTTTTTCATGTATGATGTCCTTGATGTCATTCCACAACTGGTCAGGTCTTCGGTGCATCAATCTATTCTTGACATGGTCTCTAAATTCAGGTGGGATATACTCAAGGTTGTATTTCGGCTCTCCAGGACTTGCTCTGATTTTCTCTAGTTTCAACTTGAACTTGCATATGAGCAATCAATGGTCTGTTCCACAGTCAGCCCCTAGCTTTGTTCCGACTGGTGATATTGAGTTTTCTGTCGTCTCTTTCCACAGAGATAGTTGATTTGATTCCTATGTATTACATCTGGTAAGATCCATGTGTAAAAAAAAAAAAAAAATTTTTTTTTTTTTTTATGTGTATAGCCGCTGTTTATGTTGGCGAAAAAAAGGTATTTACAATGAAGAAGTCGTTGGTCTTGCAAAATTCTATCATTCGATCTCTGGCATTGTTTCTGTCACCAAGGCCATATTTTCCAACTACCCATCCTTCTTCTTTTTTTCCAACTTTCACGTTCCAATCACCAGTAATTATCAATGCATCCTGATTGTACGTTCAATCAATTTCAGACTGCCAAAGCTGATAAAAATCTTTAATTTCTTCATCTTTGGCCTCAGCGTTGGTGCATAAATTTGAATAATAGTTGTATTAACTGGTCTTTCCTGTAGGGGTATGGGTATTATCCTATCACTGACAGCGTAGTAGCTCAGGATAGATCTTGAAATGTTCTTTTTGACAATGAATGCCACACCATTCCTCTTCAAGTTGTCATTCCTGGCATAGTAGACCATGTGATGGTCCCAATCAAAATGGCCAATACCAGTCCATTTCAGCTCACTAATGCCTGGAACATCAATGTTTATGCTTTCCATTTCGTTTTTGATGATTTCTAGTTTTCCTAGATTCATATTTTGTACTTTCCAGGTTCCAATTATTAAGGGATGTTTGTAGTTTCTTCTCATTTTAAGTCACGCCACATCAATAAATGAAGGTCCCCAAAGCTTTACTTCATCCACATTATTAAGGTTGACTCTACTCTGAGGAGGCAGCTCTTGCCCTGTCATCTTTTGAGTGCCTTCCAACCTGGGGGGCTCATCTTCTGGCACTATATCAGACAATGTTTCTCTGCTATTCATAAGATTTTCACTGGCTAAATCTTTTCAGAAGTAGACTGCTGGGTCCTTCTTTCTAGACTGTCTTAGTCTAGAAGCTCAGCTGTAACCCATCCTCCATGGGTGACCCTGCTGATATCTGAATACCGCTGGCATGGCTTCCAGCATCATGGCAGCACACAAGCCCCCACAGTATGACAAACTGACAGACACATGGAGGTCCTAATTATTTGGCTGTCTTTATTAAGGTTGTATAAGTTTTTAAGTACAAATAGCTCATTAATTCAACACAATTTATTACCTCAAGCCAGTTTTATGGATATTTGGACTGATTTGATTAGTCAGTTTGGTCAAATTGGTTGAAGTGGTTGTGTGTAAAAATATAGGCCAATGAGATAAAACTTAGCCTGAAATGCAAGCAAATTGAACATAACTAAAATATGAGACCTCTCCAATTCCATGATATTGATTAAGACCATACCAAAAATAATTGGACAGGTACTCTGAGATTCCAGTTGCTTTAACAGATGCTGGTTACAAATTGGCACAACCACAGTTTACAATTATTTCTGGCTCAACATGTTCTACTCCTTGTGTTTGGAATTTTGTTAGTAAATAATACATTGCCCTCAAACTGCTAGAGAACCACTACCATTAATAGCACTTGTAAGACCCTTCCCTTCAATGGACCTTAATTAACCCAATTTAACCTAATTAACCCAATTTCATTCTGATAATTCCTTGATCTCTTCTGCTCTGGAGTTAAGTCATTTTGTTTGTATGGATCTGACCATCAACTTTATGTTCTTTTCCATTCGTTCTTTTTTTTTTCTCTTTCATTGTTATACATTGTATATGGTATCTGATTTGAAATAAATTAGTAAATATTTTCTGCATACCCACGAGGTGCAAGACAATGTTGGGTTCCCCAAATTGGATACCTTCCTTGCCTTCAAGGATTTTATGACCTATTTGGAGAGATGAAATACACCTTTAGTTACTAGTAATATATAGCAAAGTAATATCGCTGTGGCAAAACTTTGAGTTAAGAAATCAGATTGGGGCCTGAGTCTATCGTTTACTTACCATGTGAAACTGTAAAAATCTTTGGCCTGTCTGGATCTTTTCCAAACAAGGCAGATGTGGAGGAGTGTTCAACTGTAACAATCTTGTTTACATACTAGAGCTCTGAGGTTGAGGAGAGCAACAGGCACTAGTTAATCCAAGGAAGCTACAATACAAAAATATTTTTATATTGTTCCTGAAGAGGAAGTAAGGAAAAAAGAATGGGAGAAGGGGAGTAGCATTTACTAAGTACAGAAGTAAGGTTGATTTCTTTATAGACTTTATCCCATGTAATCCTTACAATAAATTTATGTGTTAGTTATTAGATTGAATCATATAAGTGCATTGTTGGCTAAGTCAATAACAACCAAAATAGGCAATTTGGTATTGTCTAAGCAAGTATTACAATATTTTTTAAGCAAGTATTACAATATTTGTTAAATAAATAAAGAAATTTAGTCTCATAAAATTTAAACAACTTGTTCAAGGTCCTTATATATGACTCCAAAGCCCTCAATAAGTTATTTCTTTCCGTTTCTCCTATATGTAATTTGTTAGCCAGGTCCTGTAGATTCTACTCCTAAAATATCCAGAATCCACTGACTTCTCTCCATCTTCACTTCTATCAGCTTAGTCCAAGCCACAATAATCTCTCACAGATACTATGATAGCCACATTGCTTCTATTTTGCTTCCCTAGAATCCATTCTTCACACATTCTCCAGTTGCTGTTGTCGTTAGGTGCCTTCAAGTCAGCTCCAACTCACAGCAATCCTACGTGTAACAGAACAAGACTTTGTCCAGTTCTGTGCCATCATGTAGGTGTTCGAGCCCATTGTTGCAGCTTCCGTGTCAATCCATTTCACTGAGGATCTTCTTCTTTTTGCTTGACCCTCTACTTTACCAAACATAATGTGCTTCTCCAGGGATATGTCTCTCCTGCTGACATGTCCAAAGTAAGCAAGACAAAGTCTCACATCCTCACTTCTAAGCAGTATTCTGGCTGTACTTCCTCTTCATTAGATTTGTTTGTTCTTCTGGCTGTCCATGGTACAGTGAATATTCTTTGCCAACACCATAATTCAAATGAATTAATTCTTCTTGGGTCTTTCTTTTTCATTGCACAGTTTTCACATGCATATGATGCAATTGAAAATATTACGGCTTGGTTCAGGCTATCTTAGTCCTCAAAGTGATGTTAGAAAACCAAAAAGAAAGTACAAGTTTGGCATGTCTCAAACTGAAAGAACTGAAGAAAAAATTCAAGCATTATTTGCAATATTGAAGGATTCCATGGGCAAACAATTGAATGATGAAGATGCAGGAAGTAGCAAAAGAAAATAGAAGAAATAAACAGAATAACTGTACCAAAAAGAATCAGTCAATGTTCTACCATTTCAGGAGGTAGCATATGATCAAGAACCAATGGTACTGAAGGAAGAAGTTCAAGCTGCACTGAAGTTATTGGTGAAAAACAAAGCCCCAGGAATTGTTGGGATACCAATTGAAATGTTTCAGCAAATGGATGCAAAGCTGGAAGCACTCACTCACTATGCCAAGATATTTGGCCAATTGACTGCAAGACATTCATATTTGTGCCCATTCCAAAGAAAGGTTATCCAACAGAATGCAGAAATTATCGAACAATATCGTATGTAAGCAAAATTTTGCTGAAGAAAATTAAAATACGGTTGCAGCAGTACATCGACAGGAAGCTACCAGAAGTTCAAGGTGGATTCAGATGAGGACATGAAACCAGGGATATCATTACTGATGTCAGATGAATCTTGGCTGAAAGCAGAGGTACAAGAAATACGTTACCTGTGTTTTATTGACTATGTAAAGGCAACCGAGCCCTGGTTGCACAGTGGTTAAAGAGCTTGGCTGCTAACCAAAAGGTTGGCAGTTCAAGTCCACCAGCTGCTCCTTGGAAATCCTGTGGGGCAGTTCTACTCCAGCCTGTAGGGTCCCTATGAGTTGGAACCAACTCAATAGCAATGAGGTTTAAAGGCATTCGACTGTGTGGATCATAACAAATTGTGGATAACAGCCTGTAGAGTGGCCCTTTGAAGACACAAAATAAAAGCACATAGCATCAGTCCCTGTTTAAAATAAAAAACAAAACAAACAAACCTTTGATGACTACCCACCATGCTTTGAAACAAATTCAAGTGTGTTTACCATGGCTTTTTTTTTTTTTTTAATCAAGTCTCCTGCTTACAACTTGTATCATACTCCAGCTATACAATCATCTTTTATTTCCTTGAATACTTCAGGTCTATTTTTGCCTCAGGGATTTGGTTCTTAGGCTTTTTGCTGAGGTAAACACTTTCTCCCAGTTTCCAGTGACAGGACTTCCATTGATTCCAAGCCTAAAGTAGTACCCAGTTGCCTTTTGTTTCCCATTCCTCTAGGAGGTCCTCTCACATAACTCATTTTATTCTTTATGCTACTTATCAAGTTTTCAAATTATCTTATTCATTGACAGTTTTGTTTGCTTCTTTATTTATTGTTTGTCTCCTCTCATAAACTCCATGTTAGTAAGCCCTTTTTCTGTTTTGTTCTATATTCCTAGTTCTTAAATAGTGCTTGAGGCATAGTAGGTGATCAGTGAATGTCTGCGAAATGAGTGAAAAGTAGGATATCTGTGAAGGGGAGTTAGGGACATAAAGTGGGAGTGATGAGATGGAGCCAACTATAATGGTTCTTGAATGGCAAGCATTTTATCCTTATCCTTTTTGTTACTAGAAACCATTGCAAGTTAATTTCTAGGAAGGTATAGTAAAGAAAGTAGTGTGCTAGAAAAGATTATTTTGACAACAGATTTTGAACTGAGAGAGAGAAAGAGAGAGGAATGAAAGGAGCAAGAAAATCAGTTGAAATATTATCTCAATAGAGTCTACCAAGTAATGATGGCTTGAGCAAAAGGGGAGGCTTCTTGGGAAGAACACAGAAAATATGGACTTAAGTTTCTTGGCAACTAATAAAAGAGAAAGTATAAAAAACACTATGGATGCAAGAAAACTATAAATGTGTTTTTTTTTTTCTCTGAGTGATCAGATGATGCTCTAACTAGTGACAAATCAAGTCAGAAAGGAAAAGCTTTTAGGGAAAAAACATTCTAGTTTCAGATGCTTTGAAAATATGGTAAACTGTGAAAGTGGAAAAAATACGTTGGAAGTATGGAACCAAGTCTTCACCTCTTAAAAAGTTCTCGAATATACCACATCCTCCTCTCATTCTTACTGCCAGTACCATAGTTCACACTTCATTATTTTTATTATCTCTCACCTGGGCTAAGGGAGTAATCTGCTCACATGTCCCCTGTACATTGCCTTCAGAGTTCTTCCTTAAATGCAAACATATACTTTTTTTTTTTTGCTTAAACAATTCCAGTGGCCTTTCTCCTGATCCCCACATCTCTTCTCCCATTTCCCATAGCATCCTGCCCCAAATCCTTAGCATGCATGTAGGACATTTTCTATCTGGCTCCAGCTTACTTATCCAGCCTTCTTCATCTTTCACTGCTCACTGCTTCCTGAACTATGTCAACTGAAGTCATCAGCAATGGTCTCAGTAGTTTCCTCCCCACTTCACACGTCATTAAGAGACAGAGCACAGTACTTCCTTCCAAGGAAGGCCAGTGAGGCTGTGGCTCCTCTTTCCGTATCAATCACATAGGAGAAGAGTCAGAAAACTTAAATTATCTGAATAAAAACAGATTCACAAGGAGCCTCTAGAACAGAGTGCAAATCTTAGAGTCGAGACGTGCAGATTGAAGGAAGAAAGACTATTTTATAACACATATACTTCCATCTATAGAGCTACACAATGTCAAAGTTCTTCCTGCCCCACAGTGGCAGGGTGGGCGTGAGAGTAGGGAAGCCTTGAGCATTCATGTTTTTTTGTTTCACCTTAATTGAGAGCGAAACATAAATTTTACAACATGACCCAATATTCTCACATACAAAATATGATATATATATACTATATGTACACATATACATATATATGCATATTTAAACTAATTATATTTATGCACACATTATATAGATATATATATAAAACTGAAAACAATGTTTCACAGAATAATACCTATTCTTACAGCTTATGATGTACTCTAATTTTCTTTTATACTTCTCTTCCCTTTAAAACATTATTATTGAGATCTATAACTGACTAATGGGCTGAGATCAGCATAGTGAAACATTACCTAGAGATGGTGTAATGGATTGAATTGTGTCCCCCCAAATATGTGTCAGCTTGGTTAGGACATGATTCTCAGTATTGTGTGGTTGCCCTCCATTTTGTGATTTTCCTGTGTTATAAATCATAATCTCTACCTTTGGTTAAAGAGGATTAGGGTGGATGTAACACCCTTGCTCAGGCCACATCCATCATCCAATGTAAAGGAAGTTTCCTTGGGGCATGGCCTGCACCACCTTTTATCTTACAAGAGATTAAAGGAAAAGGAAGCAAGCAGAGAGTTGGGGGACTTCATACCACCAAGGAAGCAGCACTGGCAGCAGAGTGCGTCCTTTGGACCTGAGGTTCCTATGCTGAAATTATCCCAGACCAGGGGAAGATTGATGACAAGGACCTTCCTCCAGAACTGACAGAGAGAGAAAACCTTCCCCTGGAGCCAATCCCCTGAATTTGGACTTGTAGCCTACTAGACTGTAAGAGAATAAATTTTTCTTTGTTAAAGCCATCCACTTGCGGTATTTCTGTACAGCAGCAATAGATGACTAAGACAGATGGTTAACCAACAAATGACATGGTTATGTGCAGTGCTCACTGTGAAATCACGTCTGACTTTATTTTCCGTGTCATCTTTACAAGCATAATCTCCTTTAGTGTGTGAAATTAAGAGTCACTACGGAGACATTACCTTACCAATTCCAGGCTATACCTGTACCTGATCCACAAGGATTACAGGGTGGTTAATTGTTTTATTTACAAAGTATCATATTTGCTTTTGCAATGTAGAGGTCTAGCTTACATTTAAAAAATGTAGTTTTGTCGGGATACATTTTAACCCAGAGGTCTTCCATTATCCAGCTCTTATTTTCCACTCTAGGTAGCATCCCACATTTTCATTGAATTAAAAAAGCAGTAGGGATCTTAGAGGTCATTTGATCTAATCTATGTACCATTTGATGCCTGGCAGGTTTTGTTGAAAATGTTTGTTATTTTTATAAAAATGAAAAGCCGAAGCAAGTTGATTTGAACACATTCACACAGAAAGACTCTAGTAATGCTTTTATATCCTCTAGGCTTCTGTGATTACTTTATGGCCCATAGATGCCTCATTTTAAAGATAGAATTTCCAATTTCTTCTAGATTTTCATAATTTGAAGCCCATGATAAGGCACAGAAAAAGAGCTGTAAAGGAAGAATGGTGTTTTAGAAGACAGAAAGCATTTGTTAAACTTCGGTGGTTAGCTCTTTTCCCATTTACCGTCATTTGGGAAAAATGCATCCTTTTCCTCATTCCCATGCACACAGCTCAACATGAATTTTGGGGGAAGAATGCAAGACAGCATGACTGGCAACTCCTTCTCCAGCTGTTTACTGAGGCCCAATAGCAGCAGACCATCCTGGTGCTACCAACATTTAGTTTTAGAAACTTAACGAGATAGCCACTGGCAAGAGGACACAAGTCTTAATCACCAATTTACCCAGGTGACAAGTTTGATTTGTAAGGTATGGATTTCCAGGCTGGAGGCAGTTCTCACTGGGCACTTCCCTACCCTACCAAGGGACTAATCATTGGAACAAAGTAATGGATCAGTGAGAAGCTTGGAAACTGTTTTCTGGAGAAAATGGGTACAGAAAGGGGAAGTCAAAGAATACTGTCTCTACAGGGATCCTGAATCCAAGGGTCTATGGGAGACTATCTAAGATACCACATTAGAGAGCAATCATTCAGGTGCCATCCACACAGCATGACCAGAAAACCTCCACTCTTTAAGGGGGCTAGCATGACCTGTGTGGATGAAGAGAAAGCAAACTTGTCATCAGTGAGGCATTATTTAGGAAAACAGAAAGTCTTCTAACCTGCTCCCGTAGTGGTATGGGTAAAACCAAAAGACAGCAGAGAGAGAAAGAGAGAGTTGAGAGAAAAAGAGAGCATACCCAAGCCAGCAGTCCTCACACTTTTCAACTGCAAACCATTTCCTATATCCTCAAGTAAGAGTGACCCAACCTGAAATGAGGGTAGATTGCTAAGTGGCCTAAGCCAATGTGGTCATGAAATGATATTTTCAGGAGATGCAAGCAATATATGAAGGTGGATGAAGGCTTTAGGTCTCCCCATCACATCTTCACTACTCAGTTACAAAGAAAGTAAATCTCAGACTCAATTCTCCTGCAATTCAAGGACTCACATTAGAAACTAGCACAAATGCAACCTGTTTTGTTATTACTGTCATTTTAGGAAATTTATGGTTATTGCACATGGACAGGTCCCTCAGGAAAGCAATGTTCTAAGGAAGCAGTCAGTTTATAGTCCATATCAGGCAGCCAGAATCCTGTGAACACAACGCAGGATTATTTTTGAATCAAGTTCTGTTCCAAATAGGAATAGTAAAGAGATCACACAGTTTTGCAATCTGTTCATCAAGGCCCGGCAATATCTCTATATAATTTTTAACAAAGATATTTGCATAATTTGAATACTACTAATTTTTCCAATGACCATACATTTCTAAAACTTAAAAACATACTTATGGATAGATATGTAGCACTTTTTCTCTATCAACATTAGCCCGTGATTGAAAAAAAAAAAAAGATTTGTGAGTAGTTTTTTGGGGCAGGGCCTTATTCAAAGATTCCTGAAAGAAAAAAAGTCTTCTATAACCACAGACATATTACAACAACGGATTTAAATTTAGAATGTAAAAGCAACTGTAAAATGATAATGGCTTCTCCATTTCCCTGACAGTCACCTATGTACTCTAACATATTGATTTTTCAGTGTAATTTTATAGGCCATCAATATTAAAGGCATTATACCAAACCTAAATGTATCTTTTTTTCTGATAGAATTAAAGCCATATATACAATTGCTAATGTAAAATGTGTAAATCTTCACTTTTGGAATCTTACCATTTATCCCTTCAGCATATTTTCATAAGAAAATCTGCAGGAAATAAATCCGTGTTCACTTGAAAGCTGACTCTTCTTTAAATCAATGCCACTAATGGATGCAGTTAATTTTAATTTTTTTTGCCACTCTGTGGTTATGATAGCTTCAGATTTCGTGTAAATTTTATTTTTAAACTTCTTTATTTTCTAGTGTTAAATTTATGAACCTGACTTTTTACGTATGGTACAGTTGAACTACCATCATCTAATGGCTGAAAAATGGAGGTGATTTTGTTTTACTGTGACCCTTTTGCCTGGTTATACAAGTCACCAACATAGCAAGCAGCTAAGTAGGTGGTGCAAACACCCTTTTGTCACCTGACACCTTTTCTTCAAAGACAAATTTCCTGTAATGGAAGTATTTCCATGGTTAGGTGATTATAGATATAAATATGTATCTTCTAATTAGATTGAAATTTATTAGGGAAACAATCATTGTAAGAACCTGTCTCAGCTTTGCCACCCACCAGTGTGGATGACAAAATATTGATTTACACAAACATGACATTGGGAGGATGGGGGCGGCTCAGATTCAACTTAATGCCTTTTACAGCTCACCCTGTACATTTTAGAGTAATATTGGAAGGAAAGAAGTTCTTCGGGAACTTTATTAATAAAATCTATTATCAAAGTTGTTATTAAATCTTCTAAGTAAATTTGGAATTGCCAGAAAGAAAATTTTTATATAGCAATATAATTAAAAATAAAATTGTTAGTCGTTCAAATTACAAATTGAGCAAAATTACTTCCTGCTTGCAACTGTCCTTCCCCACCTTTTCACTAAGTGGCATGCTATCCTATTTCATTTATTAAGACCCAACTCCAGAAATGCCATCCACTCTATGAATTCCCCTTCTCTTCCCTGCCCTGCTTCCCCAAGCATAGTTAACAGTTCAGTTTTCTGGATTCCTATAGTACCTTATCATTCGTCAGTCATAGCATATATAGGTGCGTTTTTTTCTGTCTCTACATCAATAGATTATGTGTCCGTTGATACACTATAAATTCCTTGAAGGCAGAAATTGCATTTTAAGAATTATTTCTTGATCAAGAATGAGCATTAACCTGTGGAAGAGTCTCCATAAAGGAATGAACATGAACGTGACACATAGAAAGTTAAATACTACCAGAGAAATCAGTCTATTTTGTGGTTAAAAGGGCAATGAGAGATACAAAAAATAAGTTCCATACATTTGCAAAGGGTTGGGCTTTAAGGATCAGGGAATGTTTTAGGGAGAAATTCAAGACTGGAGGATCACTGGCATTAGAATAGCTAGAGAAGGACAGAAACTGTACGAAACCAGAATTATTTAAGTTTTCATGGTGATGAATAACAAATTATCTAAACCAAATGAAAATATCTTTCCTAGGAGGTTAAACTGGAAATTACAGAGTGCTTTCTAAGTTTCACAAAACTAGAAAAACAGTATTCAATCTTTGGGACATGATGGAACTCCCCAAACCAGAAATTCAGCCGAAGATAATTTTTCAAAGGGAAACCTAGAGTCACTGATTTTCTGATATAGATTGTAAACTTCTTTTGTTTCAGTTTCTCTTTTGCAGACAGGAACAAGAACAACTTTTTTTGTTTTTTTCCCCTCATTGAATTGCTACATGTCATCAGTGTGGGACCATCATTTTTGTCGTTGTTCTCAGGTGCCGTCGAGTTGGTTCCGACTCATAGCAACCCTGTGCACAACAGAAAGAAACACTGCCCGGTCCTGAGCCATCCTTATAATCGTTGTTATGCTTGAGCCCATTGTTGCTGCCACTGTGTCAATCCACCTCATTGAGGGTCTTCCTCTTTTCCATTGACCCTGCACTTTGACAAGCATGATATCTGTCTCCAGAGACTGATGCCTCCTGACAACGTGTCCAAAGTATGTAAGACGCAGTCTCACCATCTTTACTTCTAAGGAGCATTCTGGTTGTACTTCTTCCAAGACAGATTTGTTTGTTCTTCTGGCAGTCCATGGTATATTCAATATTCTTCGTCAACACCACAATTCAAAGGCGTCAAGTCTTCTTCGGTCTTCATTATTCGTTGTCCAACTTTCACATGCATATGATGCGATTGAAAATACCATGGCTTGGGTCAGGTGCACCTTAGTCTTCAAGGTGACATCTTTGCTCTTCAACACTTTAAAGAGGTCCTTTGCAGCAGATTTACCCGTTGCAATGCGTCTTTTGATTTCTTGACTGCTGCTTCCATGGCTGTTGATTGTGGATCCAAGTAAAATGAAATCCTTGACAACTTCAATCTTTTCTCCATTTATCATGATGTTGCTCATTGGTCCAGTTTTGAGGATTTTTGTTTTCTTTATGTTGAGGTGTAATCCATACTGAAGGCTGTGGTCTTTGATCTTCATTAGTAAGTGCTTCAAGTCCTCTTCACTTTCAGCAAGCAAGGTTGTGTCATCTGCATAACACAGTTTGTTAATGAGTTTTCCTTCAATCCCGATGCTCTGTTCTTCTTCATATAGTCCAGTTTCTTGGATTATTTGCTCAGCATACAGATTGAATAGGTATGGTGAAAGAATACAACCTTGATGCACACCTTTCCTGACTTTAAACCAATCAGTATCCCCTTGTTCTGTCTGAATAACTGCCTCTTGATCTATGTAAAGGCTCCTCATGAGCACAATTAAGTGTTCTAGAATTCCCATTCTTCACAATGTTATCCATAATTTGTTATGATCCACACAGTTGAATGCCTTTGCATAGTCGATAAAACACAGGTAAACGTCCTTCTGGTATTCTCTGCTTTCAGCCAGGATCCATCTGACATCAACAATGATATCCCTGGTTCCACGTCCTCTTCTGAAACCGGCCTGAATTTCTGGCAGTTCCCTATCGATATATCGCTGCAGCCATTTTTGAATGATCTTCAGCAAAATTTTGCTTGCGTGTGATATTAATGATATTGTTCTATAATTTCCACATTCAGTTGGATCACCTTCAGACCACCATTGCAGGGAGGAATTTGGGCATTTCCATTATACTCTAGGCACTATATACATACAGTAAAACATGAACTGTACTGGAGTTATACAATATGTCAGTCCTGTGTCCATGCCTTCCATGAAATTTGATGGATCATCAATTACCTTTGCAAATCTTCCCATCCTCCCTTAAGAACAAGCCTTCAGTGATAAATATGAGGTACAAATCAATGAGATAATTAAGTAAAATTATATTGAATGTGAAGGAGAAAAAAGTATTATTTTGGAAAGGTAAAAAAATGAAAATGGATCACTATAAAAGCTGGTTTTATGCTTTACTGCCATACTAGATGCAGTAAGTAATCAGGAACAAGTGATTCCTTGAAAGCTTGTATCAATATTAAGATCAGGAGGACAAAAAGTGATTCATTTGCCCAACTGCATATTGGTGTTGATCTTGATATTGACATTGATGTTGGTCTATAGCAAGAGCACTCATATGCCTAGGGAACTAGAGTGCTAATAATGTAAAAGAGTATCCTGAATCCTTCTGAACATAGATAATCCGGAAAAGTCAGAAAATGTTCTATTATAGTAATCCCTATTTCAGCCCAGGCTGACTGGTTAAGTTGTAAAAATTTCAAGCCTTCTGGAGTGTCTGTTTTGAACTTTTCCTCTAAGACATTTGGTACTGAGAGAGGGTCTAGAGCAACAAAATTGTAAGGATGACTTTTTTAAACTAGTTCTCAAGTCTGGTTAGTCTTAAAGATATTGATGACTCTGCTTCCAATAGTAAAGAGGTCACTGCTAATCCATGGGATGAGGTGACAATATAAATACACAAAATCACCAGTAGGTAAGGTACTGGTGAAATGCAAAACTTTGGGTGATTGTATGTGTGATACTTTTCTACAGTTTTGTCACAATGAGATGTATAAGGAAGCCTGTTCGTTGGTCCTACTTTCTCTAGACAAACTGGAGAAAGAAAGAGATGAGCTTGGGGCTTCAGAGTCAAAGCTCAAGTGCCACATAAACGGCCTCAAAGTTTCTATTTGTGCCTTGAAAGAAAGTCTTATTTCTTGTAGTAACAGAGCTGATATTGCCAAAAACCAAACCCAGAGTCTTAATGTAAGAGTGGCTAAATTACAATGCCAACTCAATTGTAAAACTTGAGAGGTGTCTGAAGTTAAAGTGAGACTACTGATTGGGAAGAAATGAGATCCTGAACCATGGGATGGGACATAAGGGCAGATAATCAGGAACCTGGAAACACTGAACCCCTAAATTATGTTGAATCACTCCTGTCAACAGAACCACTCCTATCTGAAGAGATTACTTCATGATTGTCTGCTTAACTACCCTGCCCAGAAAAACCATTGGCCCCTCCACTCCCACCTAATGAGATTAGCCCTAGCCCAGCTGCCTCTAAAAAGCCCTTGCCTGAGTCATTGCCTAGGGCATCACCTGAGACAGATGCTTCACAAGACAATGCTCAATGTCCTCAAAAGAGTTCCACAATACTTATTCTGGTTTCTAGACTGATAACTAGACTTAAGTACCAGCAAGCCACAAAAGGTGAAGTACAAAGTGTGACTAGGAGTAAGTAGGCTACACTTCAGAAGAACTGCTTGACTTTTCTAACATGTAGAAACAGAAACCCGGGGGATATGTGTGGGAAAGGCTATTAAGGGTGTGGGATAATGGTGCAAGGAACATAAAGGTGGACCAGTCTGAGTTTGTTTTTATTGGTTCTCTAAGCACAGATTTTTCATTCAATGTTTCAGCTCAGGAAGTTTGGAAAAGATCTAATAGTTCATTTGGTTGGGTTGCTGAAGCATGGATTACACAGTGGCCTACGCTAAATCAAGTTGACGTACCAGACCTGCCTTGGTATACTGTAGAAGAAGGTATCCAAAGGCTTGGGGAAATTGGCATGCTAGAGTGGATTTATCAGGTTAGACCCACAGACCCACACATGGAGTGCCCAGAGGACACACCTTTTACTACAGGTGTTAGGAACAAATTTGTGAAGGGAACTCCAGCACCCTTGAAGACTGATGTGATTGCTATTTTACGTAAATCAGATTTGACAGTGGGAACTGCTCTAACTGAATCAAGACACCTAACTATGATGGGGCTGATTGGACCCTCTGGTAGTAGGGGCCAAGTGGCTGCACTCAATTCAAAAAGACAAGGTGGGTATGGTTACATAATTGACAGCAGAGTCAAAGCAGTAATCAGAGTAGTCTGACTCATATGGACTTAGGGCATGGCTACTTAGTCATGATGTTCCTAGGAGTGAAATAGATAGGAAATCCACTTAATGTTTACTTGATCTGTATGAATTCTAGGTCAGGTGAATAGCAGTCTAACTCAAATCACCAGAAAGTCACAGTCCCTCAAACTATTTCCAGGCTTAAGAGAGTTTAAAGACCCACAACCTCTTGAATGAAGGGGAGGCTGGGTTCCCTTGAAGAAGGAATCTAATACTCTGCCAAAAATTTATACCGTTAGTCTCTCAGCCTTCCCCAAAGAGATCTATGGCCTTTTACAAGAGTGACTGTTCATTGGAGAAAAGGAAATAATCATATTTTTCAGGGGTTACTGGATACTGGCTCTGAGTTGACACAAATTCCAGGAGACGCAAAATGTCCCTGTGGCCCACCAGTCAGAGTGGGGGTATATTAAGATCAGAATTATTAATGGGGTCTTGGCTCATGTTCATCTCACAGAGGATCCAGTAGGTCCCTAAACCCATCCTGTAGTGATTTCCCCAGTTCCAGAATGCATAATTGGAATAGATACATTCAGCAACTGGCAAAACCCCTACATTGGATCCCTGACAAATGGAGTAAGGGGTATTATGGTAGGAAAAGCCAAGTGGAAGCCATTAGAACTGCCCCTACCTAGGAAAAGAGTAAACCAAAAGCAATACCACATTCCTGGAGGGATTGCAGAGATTACTGCCACCATCAACATCTTGAAGGTTGCAGGGGTGGTGATTCCCACCACATTCCCATTCAACTAGCCTATTTGACCTGTGCAAAAAACAGATAGATCTTGGAGAACGACAGTGGATTATTGAAAATTTAACCAGGTGGTGACTCCAATTGCAGCTGCTGCTCCAGATGTACTTCCACTACTTGAGCAAATTAATTCATCTCCTGGTACCTGGTATGCAACTATTGATCTGGCTAATGCCTTTTTCTCCATACCTGTTTTGAAGGACCATCAGAAGCAGTTTGCCTTCATCTGGCAAGGCCAGCAATACAATTGCCTACCTCAGGGCTATATCAACTCTCTAACCCTATGTCATAATCTAGTCCACCAGAACCTTGATCGCCTTTCTCTTCCATAAGATGTCATGTTGGTCCATTATATTGATGACATTATGCTGATTGGACCTAGTAAGGAAGGAGTATGAATGACTCTGGACTTATTGTTAATATATTTGTGTGCTAAAGGGTGAGAAAGTAATTCCACAAAAATTCAGGCACCTTCCACCTCAGTGAAATTTCCAGGGGTTCAGTGATGTGGGTCATGTAGAGACTTTCCTCTTAAAGTGAAGGATAAGTTATTGCATTTGGCTCCTTCAACAACTGAAAAAGTGGCATGATGCCTATTGGGCCTCTTTGGATTTTGGAGGAAACATATTCCTCATTTTAGTGTTTTACTCTGGTGATTCAAAAAGCTTCTATTTTTGAGTGGGGTCCAGAACAAGAAATAGCTCTGTAACAGGTTTAGGCTGCTCTGCAAGCAGCTCTGCCACTTGGGCCACATGATCCAGCTGATTCAACGGTGCTGAAGTGTCAGTGCAGATAGAGATACTTTTTGGAATCTTTGGCAGGCCATTTTGTTGAATCATAGTGCAGACCCTTAGGATTTTGGAGCAAAGCCCTGCCATTCTCTGCAGATAATGGCTCTCCTTTTGAGAAACAGCTTTTGGATTGTTACTGGGCCTTAGTAGAGACTGGATGCTTAACCACGGGACACCAAGCCACCACGTGGCCTGAGCTGCCTATCACGAACTGGATGTTGTCTAACGCATAGAGTCATAAATTTGGACTTACACAGCAGCACTCCATCATTAAATGGAAGTGGTATATACTAGATCAGGCCCTAGCCAGACCTGAAGGCACAAGGAAGTTGTATGAGGAAGTGGCCCAAATGCCCATTGTCTCCACTCTTGTCACATTACCTTCCATCTCCTAGTCTGCACCTATGACCTCATGAGGAGTTCCTCATGATCAGTTGACTGAGGAAAAGGAAACTTTTGCCTGGTTTACAAGTGGTTCTGTGTGATATACAGGCACCACTCGAATGTGGACAGCGGTAGCACTACAGCCCTTTTCTGGGACCTCCCTAAGGACAGCGGTGAAGGAAAATTCTCCCAATTGGCAGAACTTTGAGCAGTGCACCTAATTGTTCACTTTGTTTGGAGGAGAAATGCCAGATTTGTGATTGTATACTGATTCATGGGCTGTGGCCAATGGTTTGGTTGGATGGTGAGGGACTTGGAAGGAACATGATTGGGAAATTGGAGACAAGGAAGTATGAGGAAGAGTTATGTGAACAGACCTCTCTGAATGAGCCAAAGAAGTGAAGATATTTGTGTCCCATATGAATTCTCCCCAAAGGGCGACCTCAGCAGAGGATGATTTTAACAAGCAGTTGGATAGGATGATGCCTTCTGTGAAAACCACTCTTCTTCTTGCCCCAGCCACTCCTGTCATTGCTCAGTCAGCTCATGAACAAAGTGGCCATGGTGCCAGGGATGGAGGTTATGCATGAGCTCAGCAACATGAACTTCCACTCACCAATGCTGACTTGGCTACAGCTGCTGCTGAGTGCCAAATCTGCCAACAGCAAAGACCAACGGTGAGTCCCCTATACAGCACCATGCTCCATGGTGATCAGTCAGCAACCCAGTGACAAGCTGAATACATTGGACTGCTCCATTATGGAAAGGGCAGCATTTTGTTATTACTGGAATAGACGCTTACTCTGAATATGGATTTGCCTCCCTTGCATACAATTCTTCTGCCAAAACTAGCATTCATGGACTTACAGAATCCCTTATCCACTGTCATGGTATCCCACACAGCATCACTTCAGATCAAGGGACTCACTTCACAGCAAATGAGGTGTGTCAATGGATCCTTACTCATGGAATTCACTTGTCTTACTGCTTTCGCCAGCCTTTTGAAGCAGCTGGCTTGATACAACAATGTAACGGCCTTCTAAAGACACAATTACAGTGCCAGCTAGGTGGCAATACCTTTCAGGGTTGGGGCAATGTTCTCCAGGAGCTGTATATGCTCTAAATCAGTGTCCAATATATGGTGCTCTTTCTCCCACAGCCAGAATTCAAGGGGTGGAAATGGGAGTGTCACCACTCACTACTACCCCTAGTGACTCACTGGCAAGAATTTTGCTTCCTGTTCCTGCAAACTTATGCCCTGTGGGTCTAGAGGTCTTAGCTCTGAAAGGAAGAATGCCCCTACCTGGAAATACATCACTGATTCCATTGGACTGGAAGCAAAGAATGCCACATGACCACTTTGATCTCCTTATGCCTCTGGATCAACAGATAAAGAAGGGGGTTACCATACTGGCTGGTTTGATTGATCCTGATTACTGAGAGGAAATTGGATTGATAATACATAATGAAGGTAAAGAAGAGTATGTTTGGAATTCAGGAGATCCCTTAGGGCATCTCTTAGTACTATCACGCCCTGTGATTAAAAGCAATGGAAAACTACAGCAACTCAATTCCAACATGTCTCCTAAAGGCCCAGATCATTCAGTAATGAAGGTTTGGGTCACCCCACCAGGCAAAGAACCATGATCAGCTGAGGTGCTTGCTGAAGGCAAAAGGAATATGGAATGTGTGATAGCTCTAAATACCAATAGTTCTAAAAGTAGTTCTAAATATTAGTTATAACCACTTGACCAGTTGCAGAAACAAGGACTGTAACTGGTTATGAGTATTTCTACTTTGTCTGTGTGCATCAAATATTTTTGTTTTCTTCACTTACGAAATATAAGACATAAACAAGGCTAGTGCATTTTCAGTTGTATGTGTGTTTATTGTATCATGTTAGGTGCAAGTATGATTTTATAATTATTTTTATTCAGAGATTATGTATGGGTTAAGGAATGTTTACAGGTGCCAAGTCGATAAGAGGTCAACTGTGATGGTTAAAATTGTGTGTCAGCTTGGCTGAGCCATGATTCTCTGCAGTTTGGCAGTTATATGATGTTGTGATCACTTCCATGATGAGATTTCATATAATGCAATCACCTTCAGGATGGGGTCTGTTCTGAGTAACCAATCAGCTGAAAGAGAGTTTCCTTGGATGTGTGGCCTGCATTGAATATCAGTGGGTATTCTGACAAGGCTCGTGGGGTTTTGCTCGCTCTACATTCTGCAGCTGGTTCCTGTTTTCTGACCTCCAGTTCTTGGGACTTGAGCTAGCAGCTTACCTGTGGTCTTGCCTGCTGATGATGTTGGGATTTGTTGATCTTTGCAGGCTGTAAGCAAGAGCCCTGCTCTCTGACCTGCCAATCTTGGGTTCACCAGTCTTGCAGCTACATAAATCAGGAGATGCCTCTATCCTGAGCCACGGACTTGGGACGTTCCAACCTCTACAACCACATGAGCCATTTCCTTGATATAAATCTCTCTACACATTTATGAGCTTTACTGGTTTTGCTTCTCTAGAGAACCCAGACTAAGACATCCTCCACCCTGGGTGATACAGAAAGGTTGGAGGAGGCTAGAGTGTATGAGGGGGCATTTCCTTCTTCTGGCTGGGATTAGGTTTCAGAATTAAGCTCTGGAAAATACTTTGCACTAGATAGGTTTTTTAAATTAGAAAGTAGACTTTTGTTATGGAGAATATGCTAGGGGTGTTTCACCATGGTGCTCTTTCCTCCCCTCTTCCGGAGTCAAGAGCAGGTCTTTGTTGGGTCCAAGGTGTGAAAACCTGGTGAGGTTTTGGAGGGAAATCCCAGGAAAATGTGGGGGTAGAAAGCAACCAGTGTGTGACAGAGTGAGGCCTAAGACTGAGGCCCTGAGGAGTTTTTCACCCTCATGTTAATCTACACTCAATCTCTGAAATTTGTAAAACTTTAAGTGTTCATACCACTTCATGCTTCTTTTCCAGTAAGCAGGTCTCAGTTGTTGTATCTCTCTGGATATATCCATCTCTCTAGATCTTGGCAGGTCATTTGCCCTGTGTTTTCAGTTCTCTGATGGGTCCAAGAAAGAATTGATTTTCAGTTTTTTCCAAGTTTTCTCATTGGAAAGATAGGAGCGAAAACTCCAAACTCTTTACCTGTGAGAACTAAACAGGAAGTCTATAGTTTCGGGGTTTAAATAGGTACGGGAAAGTTAGGTAAAGCTTCAGGTTGGACATAATCAAGACCTACTGAGGTAACGAGACTCTCTAACTTGAGATGAGGATTTGTGCTACAGCAGACATAATAGGACATGACTCTCCTCCACTCCCTACTCAGGAACTTCTTCAAAGGAGGTTCTAAGGAACAAAAAGGCTCTAGATGAACATAAGTTGTGTAAAGACAAATATTAGTCATTGGTGGAAAACACAGAATGAAATCTGTCTTGGTCAGTCAATCTCCTAGCTCAAGCCCTGAATTTCTGCTCAAAGCGTACAGTGATACGGTTTTAGTAAAGAGTGGTTGGGGGGTTAAAAATGCTGTTTCATTAGTAGCTCTGTATATACTGAGAACACAGGTGAGCTCTACGTTGGATCATTCTTATAATTAAATAGGAAGGGTGGGCCAAGATGTGGGGATAGGACTTGAAAATGGATAGAATAATTTAGATGTAAGGTGGGAAAAGGAAACAGACCACTGGGGACTTTTTAGTAAAAAAATAATATAATAATGACCACTGAGTTAGTAACATCATCTGAGTCTGGATGCATAACAGGGTTTTATTGATGTCTTTGCTCACAGCTGATGGAGCATAAGGGAGACCCTAGCATTGGAGCCAGGCATTAAAGAGGTCTATTGCCTGATCTACGGATTTTCAGCTTGCCAGCCACCACAATTACATGAGCCAATTTCTTAAAATAAATATCTCTGTATCTATATATCTTAATGTTCCCCCCCCCCGCCAGAGAATTCTGAATAATACGGCAATTTTATTTCCCTTTTACATATAAAGGAATATAATCACTGGTTCTTGGAATTGGAACATGGACATTGGAGGCCATTACTCTGTCTAACACAAACATTTTTACATTTCTATCAGCAGTGTATGAAAGTTCTAATTCTTTCACATCCTTGCTAATATTTGGTATAATCATATTTTAAATTTTAAGCATTCTTATAAATATGTAACCATGAGTTGAAATTAACTCAATGGCAACTAACAGCAAGAATATAATAGTTGTCACATTGTGATTTTAATTTGCATTGTGATAACACTAATGAGTATCTTTTTACATGCTTTTTACTATCTGTATATCTTCTTCAATAAAGTGTGTGTTCAAACCTTTGACCCATGTTTTATTGGGTTGTTTGATTTCTTATTATTGAATTTTGAGAGTCTTTAAGTAATACAGATGCAAGTCTTTTCTCAGATATATGATTTGCAAATATTTTCTCCCAGCCTGTAATGAAGCAGTGTCTTTAGAAGAGGAGAAATTTCTAATTTTGATAAAATCTGTTTTGAAATATGAAATATGCTTTTGGGGTAGTATCTAAGAAATATTTGCCTAACTCAAAATCACAAGGTTTTCTCCAATGTTTTCTTCTAGAAGGATTATAGATTTAGTACATTTACGTCTATGATACCTCTTGAGTTAGTTACTTTGATATGGCATGAACTATGGACCAATGATAATATATTTTGTATAAGGATTCCAATTTATCCATAACGATTTTTTGAAAAGACTTTTTTTCTCTCCTGAATTGCCTTTGCCCCTTTACTCAAAATCAGTTGTCTATATTTGAGGGTCTATTTATGGATTCTGGATTCTGCTCCACTGATCTATTTGTCTACCTTTGTGACAATAACTCGGTACCTGGATTACTATATCTTTATAATACGTTTTGAAATAAGATAGTGTTAGTCAACTTTTGTTCCCTCTTTCTCACTTCTCCTTAGGGACTTCAATTACACATACATTTACTGTTTGAAGTTGCTCTACAAATCACTAATTCCCAGTTTTATTTTTAAATTCTCTGTGTTTAAATTTGTATTTTTTTCTATTGTTATGTCTTCAAGTACAGTAACCTTTTCTTCTGCAACAACTAATCTGCTATTGATCCCATGTAGTATATTTTTCACATTATGCATTGTGGTTTTCATCTCTAAATGTTTGATTTAGGTATTTCATATATCTTGCATTTTTTTTATTAATTTATTTTTCTCCTTTTTAGGGGTCATGTTATTCTGTTTCTTTGAATGTCTGGTAACTTTTTATTGGATAGCTATTAGTGTTAATTTTACCTTGTTTGGTACTGGGATTCTTGGGTTACTGTATTTAACACCTATATTCTTAATCGAAACATGCAGCCTTCTTAGTTTAGTCATATGTAAATATGCTTCAATGACTGTGTACTTTGCAGATTAAAAGAAATACTTAAGTTAATATACAAAGACTG
This sequence comes from Elephas maximus indicus, assembly GCF_024166365.1. Taxonomy (NCBI): domain Eukaryota; kingdom Metazoa; phylum Chordata; class Mammalia; order Proboscidea; family Elephantidae; genus Elephas; species Elephas maximus. The sequence continues at coordinate 49,394,669 of NC_064840.1, forward strand.
TGATAATAACTGTCTATAAACTAATTAAATACAAAATATTTTATCTTTAGGTCTCAATATCTTTGCTAAGATTTGTTAATATCCTCTGTATTTCCAGGTAAGAATCATAATAAATTTATTCTGTATTGTATATCAATTCAAAATTTCTCTTTCCTTTATTCTAATATTATTTGTTATTATAATAAAATAACAGGAGTAAATTTAGTCTTATTACTCATGCTTAGTTGCCACTTTTTCCTTGTTGTTAGTTGCCATCAAGTAGGCTTCAACTCATGGTGACCTTATATATAAAAAAACAAAACATTGCTCATACATTTGCCTAAAGGTTTCTGAGGGGATCAAAAAATAAACTTAAAAAAACTTCAGTAAGTAATTGTACCACATAACCTTCACTATCGATACTACAGGGAATGTTTTTATGGAGAGAGTTGTCATCATCACCACTAAAACACCCTTTAAACTATTAAACCAAGGAACTAAGCCAGGCTTTCCAAGGCTGTTCTTTCTAGAACAGGATGATGTTTTGGAAGTAAACCAACTTAAACAGAACAAGATTTAAGTACCTTGGACTAAATAGACTAAAACAATTGTTAACTATAATTAATGTTTGGTTTTTAGTGGATATAAGGAAAATTCTATGACTATTTCACAGCTTATATTTGTGCAAACTGAAATAAATACTCTTTAAATATATCATTCTCCAACTGATTCCAAAGAATGCAAAATACAAAGCTTACAAAAGATCTTAATATAGCTTAAGCTAATCATTAGAAAAATTAAAAATAGTAATTCCGTAAAATTAACTACAGATGACTACAAAATAGGGATAATAATTAAATATTAATAAAAGTGTCTTAGTTACTTTATGTTATAATCATGTAGTTTTCTTAATAGTTTCAATATGATTTGATTATTCTTCTCAATAGAATAAAAGTAATAAATCAAAATTGTAATTATGTAATTTATATAATATTTCTGGTTCTAGTCACTAAACTAATAAAACCTAGAACATTTGCCACATTCTTGGACTCTCTAACAACAGAAAAGTTATCCTTGAATTTGGCTATGCTGATGACCAAATGTTTGAATTTATGAATATGATAAAACTTTCTGTTCACCCACCATGAAAAAATTAAGGTAAAATTGGAAAGCTTGGTAATTTTGTGGGATTTTTTTTCTTTAAATATTTTTTTTGATGTATATAGTTTTTGACTTTAGACAGATTAAAAAAAGACAGATAGCCCTTTGAAAATCTGATTCCTTTACACTTTTTGTTAGTTATTTTTTTTCTTGCCTGTTCTAAACCTTTCTCTCCTTGAGACTTTCCTTAAAAGTCTCTCTGAGTCTGTTTCTTCAACTGTAAAAATTAGGATTAAAATACCCAGAATAGAAAGCATTGTTTTGAGGAAAAAAAGATATATATATATATATATATATATATATATACACACTTATATAATGTGGTGATTGTATGGCATTATGTAATGCAGTGTACATGAACCAAGCCTTATTTATTTTTGTATTCCTCAACACCTAGCATAGAGCCTAATACATAAAAAAAAAAAAAATACATAGAGGCTCAAAAACTTGGTGAAATTGAAGAGATACAGTACATTCAATATCATGAATTACTATTGTTAAGGCTTCAGCCTTATTGCATTAGGAATTAGAATCAAAGAATGATAGGACTGGAAGGAACTTTATAAAGCAGGCTGATTTAGGAAAAACAAGCAGGAAATGGATTCAAGAGACCTATGATGGGGAGCTGTCATTTGCTAAAACCAGTTACTTGATGTGATTGTAGAGAAGTTAGTTTTCTCTACTAACTCTTATCATTATAATAAGTATATTAATTTCTGCCCAGCCATTCTTAAAGAGTTTTTGCAAGGAATCAAGTGAGAAAACACTTGAAGTGCTTTGCAAACTGTGGAATATTATATAAATATGAGACTTTATTTTCTATTTCAACCTTTCAGTTTTACAGGTGGTGAATTTGAGGCTCTAATAGATTCAGTGAATGCAGTGGGTTAACAGATTCAGCAATTTATCCAAGGCTGTCAAATTAGTCCGTGATAGTGTCTGAATGGATCAGCACTTTTCAATTCTTTAGCCCCTGGATCAATCACTAGTTTTACTCTGAAGAAGGTTGGGATAATTATTCCAGATTGGGTACTGAAATTAAGGGTGTGGCATCAGCTTTGAACTCACCTGGGAAACTGGAAAGAGAAGTCTTGTGTGGGAAAACCCAGGATGTCTAGAGGGATGGCTTCTTAGGGTTAGGCCTGAATGATCTGAAAGGGATTTAGGTCATCCCAAAGCTTGAATGATGAACAATACTGTTTATACAATTGTGTTTTTAGCCTAAAAGGCAAACCACAATTTATCCTTCTTCCCAAAATAAAATACCAAATCCATTAGGTAGAAAAGATACCAAACATAGATTTTTTATTGTTGTTGTTTGTTTATTGCTCTTGTGATTTATGTAAAATGTACCTATATGATCTGATCCAGCAAAAGAACTTACATTTTTCTTTTTTGCAGAGCTTTCTGGATCACTGATGTTTGATCTTTATGCAAATCTTGAATGTTGTTACTTTGGTCTTTAAGAGATACTGTTGTTAGTTGCCCAACTCATGGCAAGCCCATGTGTGCAAATTGGAACTGTTCCATATGGTTCCAGGGCTGTGACCTTTTGGAAGCAAATTTCTGGGCCTTACTTCTGAGGCATCTCTTGGTGAGTTTGAATCATCAACCATTTGGTTAATAGTCCAGTGTTTAACCATTTGTGCCTCCCAGGAACTCCTTTAAGATACACTAAAAAAAAAAAAAAAAAAATCAAACCCAGTGCCGTCGCGTCGATTCCAACTGATAGTGACCCTACAGGACAGAGTAGAACTGCCCCATAGAGCTTCCAAGGAATGCCTGGTGGATTTGAACTGCCAACCCTTTGGTTAGCAGCCATAGCACTTAACCACTACACCCCCAGGGTTTCCTAAGATACACTAGTGGCCCTGAAATAGCTTTGGACTCCTTTCCAAGAGGCTGCTAAGGGAAAATTATTAGTCTGGGCTGGCACAGTGGTGTCCCCAAACTGGAGGTGATCCTAAGAATTTATATTTAGAGTACAAGAAATTTGATCCATGAGGATACAGAGCCAAATTGTTCTCTTCAGTGTTCTCTCTCTAAAAGTTACAATTAGGAATAATATTTCAGTAAAAAGTCATTAATCTAAAAAGCCACTAAGTTGGAGTTTTTGATAATGTGGGTGTATTAAGCTGAAGTTTACTTTTACACTACTGAAGGTAAAAGAGCTTGCTTAAAGCTCGTTTCTAAAGAAGGCAAAGATTTAGCTTAATTTAGAAAGGAGTACAGAAAAAAAGTTGAAAGACTTTAAAATCCTGGGATCAGGAAAAATTTGAGGAAAAGTAAAGCAAATCAAGTAACTGCTATTTCATACAATTATTCATACAGTTATTGCATACAGCCATTCCCTGTTCTTCATGACCCACTGAAGCCCTGCTTTCTCACTCACAAGCCCGTTAAAACTTCCTCAGAGACTCAGCACCCATATTGAGGTAAATGACTTGTTACACCTATAAGATGTAAAGAGTTTCCTCTCCCCTGGAAATTAACATTCTGAAGTTTAACCAAAGCCTTAAGTTTTGAGGTGAGTCTCAGGTTGCGGAATGTCCGTTATTCACCAGGGAGAGGTGAGGATTTTGCTAGAAGTTAACATTTTGCTGCCCCTTCCCTCAACAATCTGATAATGTACCCCACTGCATATCAGGAACAGTGCTAAATGTCAAAGGTAAAGCAATAAAGACACAAAGACACAATCTTGATCCACAGCCTTGATCGTATAGTGGTTCTGACTTTTCTGGAAGGTGAAGGGCAAGGTCAATGGTAGAATTCTTGCCTTCCGTGCTGGAGTTTAGGTTTAATTCCCAGCACAGCCACAGCCTGTCAGTGGAGGCTTGCATGTTGCTATGATGTTGAATAGGTTTCAGTGAAGCCTCTGAAAATCAGCCAGTGAAAACCCTACGGATCACAACAGCTCAAACCCGTTGTACATGAGGTCACCATGAATCGGGGGCTGACTTGAAGTCATTTAACAGTGACACTGACAAAAGGCAGGGTGGTGGCAGCATGTAGGTGCTACGGCAGCATTTCATTCAGTGGCCTGGCTAGCTCTGATGGTCATGAATTTTAAAAGGCAGAAGAGTCACAGGTGAATAAATAAACAATCCCAGTACGTTGTGATAAGTACCCAGTTGCTCCAGAACCTCATAAGAGAAGCAGATAAAAGGAAAGACACCACAGATAAGGTTACCATTGAGATGAGTGTTAAAGGACTTGCTAAAGAGTGGGTCTTATGATTAATGGAGCCTAAAGCTATTTGTAGTGAAAAAACATGTGAAAAATCATGAAGAGAAGGAAGTGCATGATATAGCTGTGTTATCTAGGGAACTCTAGAAATCTGGTGACAAGGGTTGCTTGGGTAAGGGTCAAATGAATTAGAAGAGGCCAGATCATGAAGAGCCTTTTAAACCTTGCAAAAATGATATTCAATTTTATCCTCAAGGTGAAAATTTTTAAGGGAGCTAGTAAAACAAAAAATTAAATTTGAATTTAGAAATATTACACCAGCAAGATTGTTGTGTATTGATTTGAGGGAAAAATACTACAGGAAAGGAGCAAGTAAGGCACCCACTGCAGTAATGGTACAATGGAGTCAGTAAGAATGGAGAGGAAAAATGACTTGTCAGATATTTTGGGGATTGATAGTTGAAGGGGGTAAGAGAGAGGATGACTAAGTGAATTGCGGCAGGAGGTGATGTCTTAGTCACCTACTTTTGCTATAACAGAAATACCACAAGTGGATGGCTTTAACAAAAAGACATTTATGCTTTCACAGTCTAGGAGGCTAGAAATCCGCGTTCAGGATGCCAGCTCCAGTGAAAGGCTTTCTCTCTCTGTTGACGCTGGGGGAAAGTTCTTGTCGTCAATCTTCTCACTGAAGAAACTTCTCAGTGCAGGCACCTCAGGTCCAAAGGATGCTCTATACTCTTGGCTCATGTTTCTTGGTGGTGGGAGGTACCTCTTCCACCCCCATCTCTCTACTTTCTTTTCTCTTTTATATCTCAAGAGATTGATTTAAAACACAACCTAATCCTGTCTCATTAGTATAACTGCCTCTAATACCACTTCATTAACATTAGAAAGGTAGGATTCACAACACAAAGGAAAATCACATCGGATGACAAAATGGTGGACAATTACACAATACCAGGAATCATGGCCTAGCCAAGTGGACACACATTTTTGGGGGACCCAATTCAATCCATGACAGGTGGGGATGTAAGCTATGTTTGAATATAGTGAAATATCTGTGGAAGATTCCAAGTGCTGGCCTTTTGGAGCTCTGGTCTGAGTACAGTGCTCCCAGTCCCAAGTTCCTCATTAACAATATAGACATCCTCCAGCATTATTACAAGCAACCTTAAGGCAAAATCTCCTGGCAAAGTCTCAGAATCTTTACCATTTCTCAGTAAATGCCAAGTGCATGTTAAGTACCTACATACAAATTCTTCGTTGATTAAACATGCTCCGTTTTCCCAATCCTACTTTTTGTTTCACTGTGCATACTGCTATGGCAGAAACCGTCACTGGCTAATCACCTTTCTCCCTTGCTGCTTCCACACAGAAGATGGAAAAGCTAGCTTTACTGTTTGTCAGTCTTCTCTGCAACAGTAGTGATCACTTGATACAACTCTAGGTAATGACAGAAAACAAAAACCTTCTGGGGACTTTTTACTCCTGAGAAAGAACAACATGCAATTTTGGTACTGTCTTTTCCCTTCATCTTCCTGCCTGGAACTGGGATAGTCATCTTGGGTACATGAGAATCCAGCGGACCCTGGGACTGACACTGTTGAGCTGCTAAGCCAGTTCCAGTTACGTCAGACTTTTTATTGTATGATAAAAACAAAAAGAAATAAACTAAAACTTCTTAATTATTGATGGCATGATAAATTAGATTTTCTGTTGATTGTAGCTGCTTACTTTCCTAAAAGATACACATCCCCACACAGGGATTTATATACAACTTATAATCATTTCTAAAATTATAGAATCCCATAAAAACAACCAAATTTACTAATAAAAAATCCTCACCCTCAAAAACAACCCCTGATGCTAAGGAACATATGCGATAAGCTATGTTCCAAACTTATCACCAAATTCTATCTTAATGTACTAATGTATAAAAAAAATGTATAGGTGAAGAGGATATCATAAATTTAGGAAAAAATCATCCCTAATATCTTCAATAGAAGTGACTTTGGTTGGCGGTACACTGAAAAAATAGTGGACGTGACATGGCGGTCATAGCACAGTGATATGTCTGCAAAGAGTGTTCATTGAGGTACACTGAAATATCCACCTTATCTTTTAAAATAAGAAAAATTAAGAAATATAAAACCGTAACAAATTCTAATCAATTGTTTATGTCCCTCTCAATGCTGTAACATTTGACAGGCGATCTTGGAAGATGCTTCTATTAGTTATCTTTGTCCCAGTGATGACACATAACAAACCATCCCAAAACTTAGTGACTTAAAGCAAAAGTTTATTTTTGCTCGTGAATATATTTTTCTGATCTCAGTGGAACTCTCTTATATATCTGTGATTAACTGCAGGTCAACTATAAGACTCTGCTTATCTTAACTGGGCTTTCCCCCAAGACCTTGGCAGAAACAATTGGGCTGAATCAATTCTGGTTGTCTATAGATGCAATCTGTGTACCACTATCTGGGGAGTATCCATGGGGTTTTGGAAACGGATACACCTCTCACTACTCTGGATTCCTTATCTGTATACTTCTCTTGATTCTATTTCATATCCATCAACACCTCTTCATCCCCACTTTCATCATCCAATTGATTGGCTGAGTGTGATAGCCTCCTAATTGGGCTCCTCCTTTCATTCCAATCCAACATGCAGAATTATAAAATCGTGAATCAGGTCATGTAATTTCTTTGTGTGAAACCATTGTGTATAGAAGTCAGAAAACATTCAGATTCCAGATACTCTGCATGTGATTTTTCTTTCTCCTTGGAAGTTCTCAAGACTTCCTCCACGTACTGTATGTATTCATGTACTGTATGTATTCAGCGGCGCCTTTAAATCTGGAAACTCATTTCTTCAACCCTTGTAATTTTCTTGTATTATTGCTTTTATAATTTCTTCTCTTCCCTTTTCTCTGTTCTCAAATTCTTCTGGATCAATTCTCTAGTTTTCTTATTTTTCTCATCCTGATTTCCATCTGCCAATAATGGGGCAGTAGGAATGATTTACTAGGAAGATATGCCCCAAATTTACTTATAAGAATGGCCTGTTTTGACAAAATTAACCCTGGTGGCATAATGGCTAAGAGCTATGGCTGCTAACCAAAAGATTGGCAGTTCAAATCCCCTAGGCGCTCCTTGGAACTCCATGGGGCAGTTCTACTCTGTCCTACAGGGTCACTATGAGTCGGAATCGACTACACGGCAATGGGTTTTGTTTAACCTTTCAATTAAATGACAAACTGATAAGTTTTAATTTCTGTTTGTTTGGTTTTTCCTTAGCTATTTCTTCAGTAGTTTCACATGTCTCATTTTGAATGCACGGGCTTGCAAAGAATTTAACTTAAAAATTCACCAACAAATATGTTCACATCATTTTTTTTCTCTCCCAAGCAGTGAAATAAATTGGGTTGTTAGAAGGGAGGGTAAAGTGCAATATAATATAAATTTAGAAAGTAGGTCAGGTACTACTTCTGTGTAAGGGAAAAAAAAATGAATATATGATTAAGTAAGGGACTATTCAGTAACAGACACAAAGAGGGAGCTCCCTAAAGTCAAAGTCATTAGTCATTTGGTTATGGAATTCGGGAACTCTAATAGACAGTTTGTTTTTTTTTTTAATAGACAGTATAAACTCCAGGGAAGATAACTCTAGTCTGTTTCTTGTAAAATTTACAAGGTATAATAAGATATTTGGAACGTAATCGGTGAGAGGAAAAAGAGAGAGGAAGAGAAGGAGACCAGAGGTCAGGCAGCATGGAGTAATGTGAAAATCACTGGATTAGAAATGGAGTTTCATTCTGGTTCAGCACTTGGAACTGAAGGCAAGGCTGACACAGTGTCTGCTTGTGGGTCAGGATCTGTCAGAATTGTGAGAAGGAAATAAAATAAGGTATCTTGAGAAGTATAAATATTTATAAAAATCTGACCAGTCTTATGATTAATAAACTATTCCAATTACGGTAGGAACAGAAATGTAGAAATGGCAATTACATTGTTTTATCTTTTTTTGCTTTCAGATTAAGAAATTGTCTCTAAATGGAAGTGAAAGACTTGGAGACAGATTAAACAAAAGCTTGCATATCTTGGTTCATTAAACATAACGACAGTTTACCTGAGAGTTTATAATGGCCTGCTTCACGTGGAGGGAAACTGATGTCTTCAAAGGCTGTAGTGACTTTTTCAAGAAAAGTTAATGAAATACATGGTGCATTTAACAAATTGAAGCTTTAGCACATTATACTTGTGCTCCCTCTTGTATGTGATAATTTAAGAAAAACCTTACACAAGGCAGAAACAGGTATGAGCTCTGATGGAAAATTCTTGAAATAATTCAGAACTAAAAGAAGTGTTGTTAGTAAAGATATTACTACTAACTACTGGAGAGGTTGTGAAGGATTCTTTTATGGGCTAATGATCCACTTGGCTGGTATAATGAAGATGCTACTGTGGCTTTTAACACGTAGATAGGCTAGGGAATCCTTCTAGTTCCAAGACTATTTAATAGAATGCAGGTTAATCATCACCTTGTGAACTGTTCCCCAAATGAAATATTATATTTAGATTACAGCATTTGAAAATTACACGTCTGTTCATTTCCACTTACCATTGCCTCTGGTCGAATGTTCTCTTCTTCTTTGCCCAATCTTTGCACTTTCAAAATTCAGCACAAGTGTCTTTCCTCAGGTAAACCTTTATTGACCTGTCATGTGTAGTTTAAATACAAGTTCTCTGTATTCCAATGCCACCATCTGCATACTATGGTACTTTTTACCCTGTTTAGAAAATGTGGGCTATTTGTCTGTGTCTTCCTAAGAACTATGCAGACATAAAAGCAGGAACTTACATAATCATGTAATCCCAGCCTCTAACACAACATCTAGTATGCAAGTTAGACTCACTAAATCAATGCAGTGATAGGAAACAGCATGAGACTTAAAATCAAAAGACCTACATTTGAGTCTCAGTTCATCTCACTTCAACCTTCCTTATTTTGAAGAAATCAATTAATCTCTCAAATTTTCAGTTTTCAAATGGAGGATAATAATAACTTTGTCATGTGCTTAATGTGGTACAAATGTGAGATTATGTGAAACTACTTTGTAAGCAGAAAATGCTACACAAATGTCATTGTTATTATTATGTGCCGTCGAGTCATTTCAACTCATAGCAACCCTATAGAACTGCCCCATATGGTTTCCTTGGCTGCAGTCCTTACAGGAGCACATTACCAGGTCTTTCTGCTACAGAGCCACTGGGTGGGTTTGAACTGCCAACTTTTTGGTAGTAGCTGAGAGCTTAACCATTTGTGCTACACAAATATCGCCATTGTTATTGTTCTGCAGAAGAAGTGTCAGACTCTCTTGGTCTCATGACACCAGGAAAATACTGATACCAAATATCTGTATTTTTTTATTAAATATCTTTATTAAGATATAATTTGCATGCCATAAAATTTATTCTTTTTTTAAAATAATTTTTATTGTGCTTTAAGTGAAAGTTTACAAAAATTTATTCTTTTAAAGCATACTATTCAATATTTTTTAGTATATCTACAGAGTTACCATTACCACAGTCTAAGTTTTGAACTTTTTCATCATTCCAGAAAGAAACCACGTACCCAGCATCAGTTACTCCTCATCTCCTCTTTCTCCCAACTCAAGGAAACTACTAATCTGCTTTCTATCTCTATAGATTTGCCTAATCTGGACACTTCGTATAAATGCAATCACAGACTATGCAATCTTTTTGGGGACTGATTTCTTTCACTTAGCCTATTTTCAAGGTTTATCCATATTGTAGCATGTATCAGCACTTCATTTCTCTTTTTTATATACTTTATTTTCTTCTTTTTTGTTTTTGTGGTTGAGAATATACACAGCAGAACACACACCAATTTGGCAGCTTCTACATGTACAATTCAGTGACACTGATTACATTCTTCAGGTTGTGCAACAATTCCCACCTTCCTTCACGGAGTTCTTCCTCCCTCATTAGCATAAACTCGCTGCCCCTAAAGTTCCTATCTAATCTTTCAAGTTTTTGTTGTCAATTTGATTCCACATAGATAGATCTTACAGGAGCATAATGATCTAAGCAGAAATGTCTGTATTTTTTTAAAGACTCAGATCCCTCTATAAATGTGCTTCCAAACCCAAATTAAAATGCAGAGCACAAAACTATCAAATATGAACAACACTTATGAACAACACTGAGGGAAAAGGAATGCTTGGAGTAAAGGTATGGGGCAAGAGTAGAATTAATCTGCAACCACTGTCATTGAGGAGTGGGGACAGGGAACAAAAAAGACAGTTGTGTAGTTTGATTTGATCGGTAAATTGAGTAAAAGGAAAACACTCTTTTATAAAATTTCTGAGTAAAGAAATCCCTGTTTGGAAGTCATAAGTATAGATACCATGACATCTAAGATGTTTTTATAGAAAAACTGGTTTTGATGGTTTTCTTACCTTTGATTACAGATTTAAAATATTCAGGAACTTTTGGGAGAGACAAAATAAACTATGGTGTATGGATCTTCCTTTCCTCTGAAATCCAATTTTTTTTTTTTGGTCAGTCTATATGCAAGATCCCTGACTAAAAACCATCAAATCTGTATTCAGAAGACCTGAAAGCAACCTCCATGTGGAAGTGAAAAATAAAGAATGACATTTTATTTATATAAAAAGGCAAGTCAGGACTTCTGCTTTGGGGTAAGATGGATAAGTTCATGGCTGACCAATATCCCCACTGAGACCAACTAGAAAAGTCAGATAAAATACAATTTTTGCAGATTCATGTGTCAGAGAGCAACAGAACTATGAGGACTATACAAATAAAACTTCAGAGTAAAGAAAAAAAAGTTTAGAAGGTGAAATTAGGACTTTCAGCTTTCTGTGTAGTCATTATCTGGTTCTGGGTATGGGCTTGAATCTGAGAATCTCAGCCCAACCCCAGCTGAGAACTACTTCTGGAATACAGAATAAGCAGCTGAAATTTTAGCGACCCTGGGAAGGGTTTGAGTGACAGAATTGGAGACTTGAAAGTCCTCAAAGACCATTGTCTCCTTTAATACATTTGCTGAATTCCAAATACGCATAAGACAGGAGCTAAAGAACTAATCTCAAAAAGAAAAGCTGAGTGGAATTTTCCAGTCTCCTGCTACTTAGAAAACACATACTTAGTAGGAACCAGGAAACTGAAAACAAGAGAGGAGAACTAAAGTTCCCCAAGGAGTGGTAAACTTTAATGGATGGATAGATCTTGCTTCGTTTTTCCTGGAGGTACTTGCAGGTCTGGGTAAAGCTAAAGTCTAAAATTCCAGGCTTGCCCCCTGGAAAAGAGCCACTGCTGTAAATAGAGAAGCCAGCAGATTTTTTGCCATTTGCTCAGAACTGGAGTGATAACATTGGAAACTTGAAGGGCTTAACACAGCTGATCTTCTCAAGACTATTACATTCTGATGTTTTATGGGATAGGAGTTAAAGAGTTAAGATGAAAACCCCTGAAAATTAAAGTAGAAATTCTTGTAGTCTTTCACTGCAGAGGAGAAAAAGGCTCACAATGCTTTTAACTAAAAGCCCTGGAGGGCCATGGGAAGAGGTGCAAAAATAAATAAATAAATAAACAAACAAACAAATAAATAAATAAAAAGTTGACTGAGTCTTTAAAACTGCAACACAGTCTTGTCCCAAAGTAATCTGAGATTGGAATAAAGTGATATATTTCCTTCTATCCGTTTAGCGAAAGAAAGGGGAACCTTATTTTGTGGAAGGTAAAATCATTTGAAGCAGCTACAAGTTTGCTTTAACACAATTGGCTTTCAAAAAAAAAAAAAATTACTAGGCATATGAACAGACAGAATCATAGGACCAAATCCTCTGAGGCAGAATAGACATTATAAACAAACTGAAAACCAAACCATATATCAGAATTAGCAGACAAGTTCTGTAAAATAACTTTGATTAGGATATTCAAGAAAATAAGCATGAGAGGAAAACTAGATGAAAAGAATCCAGAATTTCAACATGGAATTGGAATCCATACAGGAAATCAATAGACATTCTTGAACTGAAAAATACAATCACTGACTTGATGAGTTTAACAAAAAATTGAATATACAAGAAGGCAGAAGAGCCAAGAAGAAAGGTCAGTAGAACAAATCCAAAATGAAGCACAGAGAAAAAAGTGAGCTCAAAAAAGAAGAAGAGAATGTAAGAACATGGGAGTCATGCTCTAAAGGTCTACCATATGTGTAATTGGAGTATGAAAGGGAAAGGAAAGAAAATGGTGAATATGAAGATTTTTTTTTTTATTTTTTAATTTGTAGATCTCATCAACATAACAGCCACTAATCCCATCTCACTAACATCAGAGATAGGATTTACAACACATGGGAAAATCACATCAGAAGACAAAATGGAGGACAGTCATACAACACTGGGTATCATGGCCTAGCCAAATTGATGCACATATTTTTAGGGAGCACAATTCAATCCATGACACATATATAACTGCCAACCTAGAATTCTGTACCTATCTGTTATATTCTTCAAAGGTAAAGGTGAAAACAATGATATTTTTAGTCTAAAATGAGTTAATTCATCACAAGCAGGCCTGCATTAAAAAAAAAAAAAAAAAAAACCTACAGGCAAAGGCACTCCTCATTGCCCCCTCCTCAGGGTGTATAACCATCTCCTGATCAGCTATTCTAGACATACTGGCATCGGTGAATAATCCTTCCTCCTTTACCCTGCTGAGAGAGACAATAAATATTTCAGGTCTCTCAGAGGGCAATTATCTCCCCCTAAGGTACATTTTTTTTTTTTAAGGTACATACTTTGCATCCATTAGTAGCTATTATGTTCATTAGTAGCTATGGAGACAGTGAGAGCAATTACATTACTTCACACCTGTGTACCCAGCATATATAAAGCAAAAAAAAAAAAAGGTAACATGATTTCTTAAAGGAGAAATAGACATATCCAAAGTCATAGAGGTAGACTTTAACACACCACATAGAGAATAAGTAGACAAAGCTCTGTAAGGATATGGAAAATATGAACAGCACAATTAATAAACTGGTTCTGCTTGACCTATATGTACTCAACCACAACAGAATTCACATTAAAGTACACATAAAACCTTTACTAAAATCACTATATGCTGGACCATAAAGAATGCTTTAGCAAATCTCAATAAGTTTAGCATCATTCAGAGTATGATGTCTGATCTTTAATAAAATTGACCTAGGAATAAATAACAAAAAGTAACTAAAAATTTTCAATCTATTGGAAAGTATCAATGCTGTCCCAAGTAATTATGGGTGAAAGAAGAAATTAAAACTGAAATTAGAGGGCATTTTGAATTGAATTACAGCAAACTTACAACATTAAAAAAAAGAAAAATGTGGGATTCAGCTAAAGTAGAGCTCAGAGGCAAATTTTTAGCTTTACCTGCATATGCTAGAAAAGAATGAAATTATTAAAGCAATGGCAAGACTAAACTAAATAAAATAGAAGGAAATAAACAGTAACATTGACACAGAATTAATTAAGTAAAAAAGGACAAAAGTTAAAAACCAAACCAACTGCCGGCGAGTCGATTCTGACTCATAGTGACCCTACAGAACAGAGCAGAACTGCCCCATAGAGTTTCCAAGCAGCACCTAGCAGATCTGAATTGCTGACCTCTTGGTTAGCAGCCATAGCACTTAACCACTATGCCACCAAGGTTTCCAAGGACAAAAGTTAGATCTCTGAAAAAATTAACAAGACTAATGAACAAAAAAGGGAGGACAGAAGGAAAGTAGGAATGGAGAGAAAATATAAATTACCCAGAGGAGGAAGAAGCGTCACCACAGACCCTATACACATTAAAGAGACTGGAGACTATTTGGAACAACTTTTTGCCAATAAATTTGACAATTTGGATGAAACAGACAAATTTCTCAGGGGCGAAAAAAACGTTGCCCAAACTGAAAGTAGCAGGAAAAAAATCTCTAGTCTAATATTTAGTAGAAATTGAATCTGTTGCTAAATACCTTCCATATACGCACAAGAACACTCACCACCAACAAAAACATGCTCATAAAACCTAACCAATGAATTCTTCGAAATATTAAAGAAAAAAATAAGACCAGTCTTGAAAAATTCTCCCAGAGAATAGAAACAGAAAGAACATGCCTCAATTTTTTTATGAGACCAATATAACCTTGACCCCAAAACCTGGTACAAACATTACAAATTGATCTTTCTCATAGACATAGATGCAAAAATTCTTTACAGAACTTTAGCACAGTGAATCCAGCAAAATATACATAAAGAAGGCAATACATCTTGACTAAATTGGTCTTATTCCAGGAATTTAAGGGTGGCTAATAAAAAAATTTTTTTTTTTAATATTTGAAAATCAACCATATTACCATTACAAAATTAATATGTGATTGTCCATATTATCAGAAAACTGAAAAAAAAATCACAATTCTCTAGATGAAGGAAAACATTTGAAAAAAATCAATACCATTAATGGTGAAAAGTAAAAAAACCCAAAACCAAGGGAAAAAAATCTCCTAGCAAACTGGAAATACAAATACATTTCCTTATCCTGATAAATATGGATGTATTTCTCTTCATATCAAGCTAAAGAAGCCAAACATAAAAGATGCGTAAAGAATACATGCAGTATAATTCTATTTATATAAAATTCAAAACCAAGGAAAAGTAATCTATGCTGTTAGAACTCAGAATAGTGATTACCATTTTCAGTAGAAAGTAGTGCCTGTAAGTGGGTACAAGACAGCTTCTGCAATGCTGGGCAAGTTCTTTTCCTTGAACTGGTCACTGAATGTGATCGCATTGACTTTTGCATGTAAAATTTTTGCTCATTTTTGTGTGCATGTTATTTGAAAAAGAAAAGCCAAAATACTCTAAAAACTGTACATGATGTAAAATTTTTGCTCATTTTTGTGTGTATGTTACTTGTAAAAAAGCCAAATTACTCCAAAAACTCTACATTTTGTCCTTTTTATATATGTTATGACTGAATGGCTGCTTGTTTTTTTCTAGACTCAGAGAAGGTGCTAGAATAATCTATATCATCACTTATAACTTTTCCTATGCTTAGAAGTCTTATTTTACACTTCTCAAAATGTTACCCAGACTTCCAGATATAAAAATTCAACACAAGCAGTACTTACAGGTTATAATTGAAACAACAATAACAACAACAAACCCAGGACTTAGCAGGAAGTTACCTTCCATGTGGCCTTTGTGGAAAAATACTGAATCATGGCCTGAATTCCCACAATGTTGCTTATGTTCCAGTGAGGGAAATGGACCCTACAACCAGAACTGGATTCTAGTGCTGCCACCTCTCTGGTCCTGCTTCCCCAACTGGAAAACTGTAAGTAGCTATGGTTTTTATTGATCTTTTAGGAGAAAAGTCATAATTATTGTAAATTGTCCTTGGTCAATTTCATGGGCACATGAGGGGGAGATTGAGGAAAATTTGTCCTGTGACTTCTAACCAAGTGGTATTTTGAACTGAAATCCCCATAGAAATTTGTAGCTTTTTTCTCCTCTAAGAACATAAGCTAAGAGATGAAGACAGAGACTGGGCCTTTCATCTCTAGACACTCGGGCTACTGATCTGAAGCTGTAGAAATTTGTCCTATTTTGTAGAGGCTGACTCATCCAGTGTCAGGATAATGTTGTGTTTATGCTGTCCCATTTTCCTAACTGTGATTATTAGTTTTGTAACAAAGGCTTCTAAATAAGCCTTCCTGTTGAAATTAAAACATGAAGCAACAAGAGAGGCAATTTTCTTTTTCCTTAATGACCGTGGCCCATGAGTTTAAAATAACTTGCTCTATTAATCACTAATCAGATACTTCAGACTGCCAAGTAAATATTTGCAGGAATATAAATTCCACCTAGTTGTGCAGATTTCTATCATCCTTTGACGGGGAATACAAAGTAAGAAAATGTCTTTAATATCTGCTTTAGTTCATTACTTCAACTCTTGAATTGCCTGTGATGGCTCACTGTTCCTTTGTCTCTCTTAAATAGATTCCTGTTAACAGATACAGCTGCTGCCTTTTCATTTACTCCCAGGCATTGGTCAAAGCTTTCTAACTGGGTCTAATTTGCTTTCATCTGCCAACCACCTCCCACTCCCCATGCCCCCCACCTCAATCTCCAAGTCTGTCTTTACAAAATGCAGATCTGGTCAAGCCAGTCTTTAGTTAAAATCCTTCCATATCTCCTCCTTTCCTTCAGGGGAAAATTCAAAGTCTGGCTTGGAATGTAAGGCCCTTTAACACTTGGCCTTTGTGTAGTTACCCTTAAACTGAATGAAGTTTTTAGTCGTTTCATAGAGCCCTTTTTTTCCTCTCTCCCAATTACCTTTGAGTCAATTTCAATTCATGTGTGTCAGAGTTTAATCACGCTCCATAGGATTTCCCATAGCTGATTTTTCATGAGTAGAACGCCAGGCATTTCTTCCACCGCATCTCTTGGTGGACTTGAACTGCCAACCTTTCAGATAGAAGCTGAATTTGTTAACCATTTGCACCTCTCAGGAATGCACGTAGGGTCCTAAACCAAAACCCACTGCCATCTAGTTAATTCTGACCCATAGCAACCTTAGAGGACAGGGTAGAACTGTTCCACAGGGTTTCCAAGGCTATATGTCATTATGGAAGCAGACCGCCACATCTTTATCCTACAGGGCAGCTGGGGGGCTCTGACCACCAACATTTAGGTTAGCAGCCAAGTGCTTAATCACTGCACCACCACAGGGTTAGTGAAGTTTAAATGAGATAGGCTATTTAATAGACTTAGCTCAGTGCCTGATACAGAGTTAGTACACAGGAGATGCTGGCTGTACTAATGTTTTTATTGCTTTCATCTCCTGCCATTTCCACCTATACCCTCCCTCCAGTCTTACTGAATCTTACAGGTTGCAACGCCAAAGGTGCATCTTTCTTTTCCCCACATCTACCTCTCAGTAGCCTACTCACCTCGCTAACTCCTTTGAGTTTTGTCCCAGGGATGATCTGCTTCAGGAAACATTCTGCAGAGTGAGCCTACTTCTTGTGTCTTTCACTCCTTTGTGTTTCTCTGCTCCATGTCTAGTGTGCCTGCAGATTCTTCCATGAGCAAATCAAAGCTTGTGTTTCAAGGCAGGGGAATAGAATCCCAGGTTAAATGTCTGTAGATCTTTTAAGTGCAACCCTGGCATTAATTGTGTTCATTTTTGCATTTCAGCTTATTTTTTTGGCTCTATATTTTATATCCTTTAAAAATAGGTGCATACAATATTGCAACAAAATTGTTCTTCCTTTTCCTCTCCCAGAAGCCCTAGTGGTGTAGTGGTTGGCAGTTCGAATCTACCAGGCGCTTCTTGGAAACTCTGTGGGGCAGTTCTACTCTGTTCTCTAGAGTCCCTATGAGTCGGAATCGACTGACCGCAGTGGTTTTTTTTTTTTTCCCCTCTCCCTTCCTCCCGCTTAGCAGAGTCCTGCTCCTCTGTTACTGCCCTGGGGAACAGACACTGACAAGCAGATCCAGACAGGATGGAGTCATTGTTCTGTCTGGATACAAATAATGCCACTAAAAGAACGAGAATGTTATCTGTCTTCGGTTCTAATAGATGGAATGGCTATGAGCTGTGCCTCCGTGTTGCAGCTGAAGGACACTTTCCTAGGGTTTGCAGGTGAAGTTTCAACGGCCACAGAGCAATTGAGATGCACCTGCAGTCATCCCCGAGTAATCCAACAGTACCAACAACAAACATCTTCAGTGAGGCCCAGTGCACTTGGCATTTTTAAGTCATTGCTGCAAAGAAAGGCAAGTTTAATTACTGCAGACGAAATAAATCAGGAGGATCTCATTGAAAATGCAGCAATTCCAGACAGGCTTAACTGCAGTGGTCTCAGCCATCTGCCAATAAAGGCAAATCATTTTAGCTCAGAAGGAACACACTGTACAGCCTAAGGATAAATGAAAGCTTAAAGATAGAGGCTGCAATGCCTGCCTATTCTCTGCCTTTAAGAAACCAACTGAGGAAAAGCAGATGATATTGTGGGGAAACTTATTCAGTTGCAGTACCCGGAGCCAATACTGACTTTCCTCTTCTCCACTCACCGATGTGTTTCCACCCATTGTGTGCTTTATTTTCACTGTCTCCTAAATGTGAAGGCCTGGTTGCATAGTGGTTAATCCTTGGCTGCTAACTGAAAAGTAAGTGGCTCGAACCCATCAGCTACTCCACAGGGAAAAGTTGTGGCACAGCGGAAGTCTGGTTCCAAGAAAGATGACAGCCTTGGAATTCCTACGGAGCAGTTCTACTCTGTCCTGCAGGAATTGACTTGATGGCAACAAGTTTTACAAGTCTCCTAAATATGGTCATCACACCTTTGCACAAACTATGAATAACCCTGTTCTTTACCTCTGTAGACTCCACTGGGCAGGAGTAACTACTTCTAGCTCTGCTGCCACATGTTTCTCTACTAAGCCATAAGCTCTTTGACACACAATTTTCATTTTTATATCCCTGCACTTAAAAACCAGTTGCTCTCGTGGTTCAGTGGCTAAGTGCTTGGCTGCTAACTGAAACGTGGGCAGTTAGAACCTATTATCCACTCCCTGAGAAAAAAAAGACCTGGAGATCTGCTCCTGTAAAGATTACAGCCTAGAAAATCCTATGGGCCATTCTACTCCGTCCTATAGGGTGGCTATGAGTCAGAAACGACTCAATGGCACACAGCACCACAGTCTTTGCTGCCATGTATGCGTTCGTCTCCCTACTAAACTATATGCTTTTTGACACACATCTGTTTTCATTATATACACCTGCACCTAAAAAACTAGCTGTCATTGAATCAACCCTGACCAATGGTGAACCCATACGTGTCAGAGTAGAACTCTGCCCCATACAGTTTTCAATGACTGATTTTTTGGAAGGAGATCACTGGGCCTTTCTTCCAAGACTAGGGGCTACCCCTGCAATTAGCCATATCCTAGTATTTTTTAAAATCCTTGTATCCCCACTCTAGTCACAGTGCCTGACAGAAGGTACATGGTGCTCACTCAGATCAAATATTAGCTAATTTTTCAAGCTAATAGTGCTTGCTACCAAGAACTATTCTGACCACCTCACATGTATTATCTCATTTAATCCTCCTAACATTAGAATGAGGCAGCTGTTGCCATAATCAGAATTCTATAGAGGAGGTAAGTAATGCTCAGGAAACTAAGTGACTCGTGCCATGTCACAGAGCTTGTAGGTGACAGAGGTAATCGGTTAACCAAAATCTAATGATTCCAGAGCCCTAGAACTTAACCATCAGATATTCTCCTTGGCCAGCACTGACCTGTGACATGTAATTTGGTATAAAACAATACGATTATCCTAGCCTGATTATAAGAATGTTAATATCCCTTTCAGCAATAATCTCACCCCTGGCAAGATAGTCTATAGGAACAATCCATAGAAAGAAGACACCACAACAGGTATGTTTAAGAACTATTCTTGAACTGGAATATTCAAAAGAAAAAAAAAAAAAACTCGAAGTAAGGCTTGTGGGATAAGAATTTACTAAAAAAACACAAAGTAAGGCTTTTGGGATAAAAATTTTATATCTTTTAATATTACTAATATTTACTTAGTAAACATCTCAATAGCTTTTGATATATTCCTTTAAAGAGTCCTGGTGGCCTTGGCTGCTAGCCAAAAAAGGTCAGCAGTTCGAATCCACCAACAACTCCTTGGAAACCCTATGGGGCAGTTGCGCTGTGTCCTATAGGGTCACTATGAGTTGGAATCAACCCCAAGACAACAGGTTTGGTTTTTGGTTGATATTGCTTCAAAACTAATTGAGTTATGCATTTGAAGTACATACTTTTATTAACCACTAAGGAACTTTTATTTCTTAAATGGTGCTAAATAACTTCATAATCAAGTCTATGACATATTTCTTTGATTTTTAGGCACAAAACAATCATGATAATAGTAATTAACATTTGCTGAGCTGTTATCATGTACTGTTTTAGCCATTTATATGTGTTAAACTAATATCGAGACAACCTACAATTACTCTCATCTTACAGGGGGAGAAATGAAGTAGAGAAGGTTCACTAAATGGCTCAATTCCATAGAGATAAGAAGTGCTTCTAGATTTGTGCCCTCATTTCTAGAACTGAGCACCAGGTAGGAAACCTCTGGGTTTTCTTTTGTTACTGCACAGCTGGACCAGGTCTGTTTCTTAGGTACAAGAATCGGTTAGCATTCAGCTCCCACTCTAAAGGGCCGAGTCATAGATGTGAAACCCAGAATCCATGCTTCTGCTCTGACTGTATCCCAGACTTCTGCGGTAGCCATATCTAAACATGACTTTAAGTAACCAAGCATTTATCGAAGACTGTCAACGTTTTTAGCAATAGAACTGACTCTGCCTCAAACAAAAGAAAATCTCATTAGCACAGCATTTTCCAAATCTGACCCACAAAAGCAAATTTTGGGATACTAAAACAAAATGATTTAGCATTCATACACATTTTATTTAAGTCAGTTTATAGAAATTGCCAAGAGGAGAATTAATTGATTTTCTGCCACTTTAAGCTGAATATCATGTATAAAAATTTGTTATTTATTCATCATTCATCTTTAGTGTTATGAGAATCAATTATACTAATTGGATTTTATAACATTTTGAAGTAAGTAGAGTTATTTATCCCTATATTAAATTAACTTAGCTACTGTGTTCTTTATTTCTCATGCCTGTATTTTGCTCTTCATCTCTCTCTCCTATTGTTGTCAGAGAATAGCTATCATTTCTCACTCTCTCAATAATCCTCCTGGATCTAACTCTCATCACACTTTTTAGTCTGAATGAATCAGAAGTTCTATAACTGAGGTCAATTGACTAGAACCTAAACTGAGAATATGTAGCTTCTAAGTAAGAGATCTACAGTGCATCTGTCAGTTTGTCTTACTGTGGTGGCTTGTGTGTTGCTGTGATGCTGGTAGCTATGCCACTGGTATTTCAAATATCAACAGGTTCACCCATGGATTGACAGGTTTCAGCATAGTTCCAGACTAAGACAGACTAGGAAGAAGGACCTGGTGGTCTAGTTCTGAAAAAATTGGCTATTGTAAACCTTATGAATAGCAATGTGAAATTGTCTGACACAGGGCCAGAGGAGGGAAGGCTCTTGAAACATGACTGATGTATTGTCTACTATGCCAAGAATGACAGATTAAAGAGGAATGGTGTCTCATTCATTGTCAAAAAGAACATTTCAAGATCTATCCTGAAGAACAATACCATCAATGACAGGATAATATCCATGTGCCTATAAGGAAGACCAGTTAATATGATTATTATTCAAATTTTCACAGCAACTGCTAACACCAAAGATGAGGAAACGGAAATTTTTTACCTACTTCTGCAATCTTAAATATATCAAACATGCAACCAAGATGTATTGATAATTACTGGTGATTGGGAGCAAAACTTGGAAACTAAGGAGAAGTATCTGTAGTAGGAAAGTCTGAACTTTGTGATGGAAATGATTCCATAGATTGATAGAATTTTACAAGATCAACGATGTACTTATTGTAAATATCTTTTTTTCAACAACATAAACAGTGACTTTTTTTTTTTTTATACATGTGGACCTCACTGAATGAAATAAACAGGAATCAAATCAAATACATCTGTAGAAAGAGACAATGAAAAAGCTCAATATCATCAGTGAGAACAAGGCCAGTGGCTGACTGTAGAACAGACCAACTATTGCAAGTTCAAGTTAAAGCTGAAGAAAATTAAAAGAAGTCCAAGGAAGACAAAATAGAACCTTGAGTACACTCCACCTGAATTTGGAGACCATCTTAAGAATAAATTTGACACATTGAACACCAATGACTGAAAACCAGACGAGTTGTGGGATGACATCAAGGGCATCATACATGAAGAAAGCAAGAAGTCATTGAAAAGATGAGAGAGAAAGAGAAGAACAAAATGGATGTCAGGAGAAACTCTGAAACTTGCTCTTGAATGAAGGAAGCTGAAGCAAATAGAAGAAATGATGGAAAAAAAGAGCTGAAAAGAAGATTCCCAAGAGTTGCTTGAAAAGACAAAGTATTGTAACTAAAGGTGAAAACAGCTGGATTAGAAAACCAAAAGGGAAGAACACGCTTGGCATTTTTCAAGCTGAAAGAACCAAAGAAAAAATTCAAGCCTCAAGTTGCAATTTTGAAGGATTCTATGGCCAAAATATTAAAGGATGCAGGAAACATCAAAAGAAGATGGAAGGAATTCAGAGTCACTGTACAAAGAAGAATTGGTTGATATTCAACTGTTTCAGGAGGTAGCATATGATCAAGAACTAGTGGTATTGAAGGAAGAGTCCAAGCTGCACTGAAGGCATTGGAGAAAAAAAAAGCTCCAGGAATTGATACAATATCAATTGAGATGTTTCAACAAACAGATGCATTGTTGGTGGTGTTCACTCATCTATCCTAAGAAATTTGGAAGACAGCTATCTGGCCAACCACCTGGAAGAGATCCATATTTATGTCCATTCCAAAGAAAGGTGATCCAACAGAATGCAGAAATTATCAAACAAGATCATTAACATCACATGTAAGTAAAATTTTGCTGAGGATTGTTCAAAAATGGTTGCAGCAGTACATCGACAAGGAACTGTCTGAAATTCAAGCTGGATTCAGAAGAGGACGTGGGAAAAGGGATATCATCGCTGATGTCAAATGGATCTTGGCTGAGAGCAGAGAATACCAGAAAGGTGCTTACCTGTGTTTTATTGACTATGCAAAGAGATTCAACTGTGTGGATCATTAATTATGAATAACATTGGGAAGAATGGGAATTACAGAACTCTTAATTGTGCTCATGAGGAACCTGTACATAGAACAAGATCAGTCTTTCCAAAAGAAAAAGGGGATACTAAAATCAGGAAAAGTGTGAGTTAGGGTTGTATCCTTTCACCATACTTGTTCAATTTGTGTGCTGAGTAAATAATCCAAGAAGCTAGACTACATGAAGAAGAATGTGGCATCATGATTGGTGGGAGACTCACGAACAACCTGCTATATGCAGATGACACAACCTTGCTTGCTGAAAGTGAAGAGGACTTGAAGCACTTACTGATGAAGATCAAAGAATACAGCCTTCAGTAAGGATTACACAAAACAAAAATCCCCACAACTGATCAATAAGCAACATCATGGTAAACAGAGAAAATATTGAAGTTGTCAATGATTTCACTGTACCTGGATCCACAATCAACACCCATGGAAGCAGCAGTCAAGAAATCAAACAACTTATTGAATTGCACAAATCTGTTGCAAAAGGTCTCTTAAGTGTTAAAAAACAAACATGTGTCTTTGAGGACTAAGGTGTGCCTGACCCAAATCATGACATTTTCAATCACCTTGTATGCATGCAAAAGCCAGACAATGAATAAGGAAGACCGAAGAAGAATTGTGGTGTTCACGGAGAACGTTGAATGTACCTTAGACTGCCAGAAGAACTAATGCATCTGTCTTGGATGAAGTGCAGCCAGAATGCTCCTTGGAAGAGATGATGGCAAGGCTTCATATCATGTATTTTGGACATGTTATAAGGAGGAGGCCATGCTTGGTATGGAAGAGCATCTGCAAAAAAAAAGGAAGATCCACCACAGATAGATTGACACATTGGTGGCAACAATGGGCTCAAACATAGCAATGATTATAAAGATGGCACAGGACTGGGTCCTGTTTTGTTCTGTTGTGCATAGGGTCACTATGAATTGGAACCAACTAGATAGCATGTAACAACAACAAGTAACAGGCGAGATGCTTTCCTATAAGATTTAATGCACTGTTTGTGATATGGAAGGTAGCTGCTTAGTGGTCTTTTTTCCTGGAGCAAGTTGTTGGTTGTATTGTGGAGAGTTGAGTTTGTTAGATAAAAATCACTCAAGTAGCTAAGATAAGATATAACCCTTCATCTCTAGTCTTCAGTATGTTTTTCTCACCTGTGTAAGTATATATGCACTACAAAATACATTTCACAAAGCATTATAATTTCAGATATTTTTATACAAGTACAGTTTGGATAACCTTTCAAATCAGTAGTCAAACTATAGACTGATTAATAATTGCTATTTGGGAAAATGGATAGGAATTTAGGCTAAATAATTCTGGTTTACTCATTCTCAATATGTAGGAGAATAAACCCAAGATTAATTAAAAATGTAATGTGAACAAATTAAAAATAATATAGAAGCAAAAAGAGGTATATATCGGAATTTCTGAAGGTGAGGAAAGAGTTTCTCAGTTTGGCACAATGCCAAAAACTATAAAGAAAAACGATGATCATTCTGACCATGGTGGAAAAATATCATCATTTAGCAAATAACAATACTAATAAAGCTAAAAAAATTAATGGCAATTCACAAACTGTAGAAATCATCCTCAAACTATATGATAGGAAAAATCAATACCTTAATATATGAAATCTCTTTTTTTCTTATAGACAAATAAAAATGAGTATTTCAAAGGTAGAATAAGCATCTTAATAGTTGGTAAGCTCCTAAAACAGTGTATGGCACACAGGAGGTGCTACATTTATTTTTAGAATAGCGCATAGAATTTTTTAAAAATAATTTTTATTGTGCTTTAAGTGAAAGTTTACAAATCAAGTCAGTCTGTCACATTTAAGTTTATATACACCTTCCTACATACTCCCATTTACTCTCCCCCAATGAGTCAGCCCGCTCCCTCCTTCCAGTCTCTCTTTTTGCGACCGTTCTGCCAGTTTCTAACCCTCTCTACCCTCCCATCTCCCCTCCAGACAGGAGATGCCAACACAGTCTCAAGTGTCCACCTGATACAAGTAGCTCACTCTTCATCAGCATCTCTCTCCAACCCATTGTCCAGTCCCTTCCATGTCTGATGAGTAGTCTTCGGGAATGGTTCCTGTCCTGGGCCAACAGAAGGTTTGGGGACCACGACCGCCGGGATTCCTCTAGTCTCAGTCAGACCATTAAGTCTGTTTATGAGAATTTGGGGTCTACATCCCACTGTTCTCCTGCTGCCTCAGGGGTTCTCTGTTCTGCTCCCTGTCAGGGCAGTCATCCGTTGTGGCCAGGCACCATCTAGTTCTTCTGGTTTCAGGATGCTGTGAGTCTCTAGTTCATGTGGCCCTTTCTAACTCGTGTTCATATTTATCGTGTGACCTTGGTGTTCATTCTCCTTTGATCCAAGTGGGTTGAGACCAACTGATGCATCTTAGACGGCCGCTTGTTAGCATTTAAAACCCCAGATGCCACAGTTCAAAGTGGGATGCAGAATGTTTTCATAATAGAATTTATTATGCCAATTGACTTAGAAGTCCCCTTAAGCCATAGTTCCCAAACTCCCGCCCCTGCTCCACTGACCTTCGAAGCATTCATTTTATCCCGGAAACTTCTTTGCTTTTGGTCCAGTCCAGTTGTGCTGACCTTCCCTGTGCTGAGTATTGTCCTTCCCTTCACCTAAAGTAGTTCTTATCTACTAACTAATCCATAAATAACCCTCTGCCACCCTCCCTCCCTCCCCCTCTCTTGTAACCACAAAAGAATGTTTTCTTCTCAGTTTATACTATTTCTCTAGAACTTATAATACTGGTCTTATACAGTATTTGTCCTTTTGCATCTGACTAATTTCACTCAGCGTAATGCCTTCCAGGTTCCTCCATGTTATGAAATGTTTCACAGATTCGTCACTGTTCTTTATCGATGCGTAGTATTCCATTGTGTGAATATGCCGTAATTTATTTAACCATTCATCTGTTGATGGACACTTTGGTTGCTTCCAGCTTTTTGCTATTGTAAACAGTGCTGCAATAAACATGGGTGTGCACATATCTGTTCGTGTAAAGACTCTTTTTTCTCTAGGATATATTCCGAAGAGTGGGATTTCTGGGTTGTATGGTAGTTCTATTTCTAACTTTTTAAGAAAATGCCAGATAGATTTCCAAAGTGGTTGTACCATTTTACATTCCCACCAGCAGTGTATAAGAGTTCCAATCTCTCCGCAGCCCCTCCAACATTTATTATTTTGTGTTTTTTGGATTAATGCCAGCCTTGTTGGAGTGAGATGGAATCTCATCGTAGTTTTAATTTGCATTTCTCTAATGGCTGATGATCGAGAGCATTTTCTCATGTGTCTGTTACCTGCCTGAATATCTTCTTTAGTGAAGTGCGTGTTCATATCCTTTGGCTACTTTTTGATTGGGTTGTTTGTCTTTTTGTGGTTGAGTTTTAACAGAATTCCATAGATTTTAGAGATCAGGTGCTGGTCAGAGATGTCATAGCTGAAAATTTTTTCCCAGTCTGTAGGTGGTCTTTTTACTCTTTTGGTGAAGTCTTTAGATGAGCATAGGTGTTTGATTTTTAGGAGCTCCCAGTTATCTGGTTTCTCTTCGTCATTTTTAGTAATGTTTTGTATTCTGTTTATGCCTTGTATTAGGGCTCCTAACGTTGTCCCTATTTTTTCTTCCATGATCTTTATCGTTTTAGTCTTTATGTTTAGGTCTTTGATCCACTTGGAGTTAGTTTTTGTGCATGGTGTGAGGTATGGGTCCTGTTTCATTTTGTTGCAAATTGATATCCAGTTATGCCAGCACCATTTGTTAAAAAGACTATCTTTTCCCCAATTAACTGACACTGGGCCTTTGTCAAATATCAGCTGCTCATATGTGGATGGATTTATATCTGGATTCTCAATTCTGTTCCATTGGTCTATGTGCCTGTTGTTGTACCAGTATCAGGCTGTTTTGACTACTGTGGCTGTATAATAGATTCTGAAATCAGGTAGAGTGAGGCCTCCCACTTTCTTCTTCTTTTTCAGTAATGCTTTGCTTATCCGGGGCTTCTTTCCCTTCCATATGAAGCTGGTGATTTGTTTCTCCATCACATTAAAAAATGGCATTGGAATTTGTATCGGAAGTGCATTGTATGTATAGATGGCTTTTGGTACAATAGACATTTTTACTATGTTAAGTTTTCCTATCCATGAGCAAGGTATGTTTTTCCACTTATGTAGGTCCCTTTGAGTTTCTTGCACTGGTACTTTGTAGTTTTCTTTGTATAGGTCTTTTACATCTTTGGTAAGGTTTATTCCTAAGTATTTTATCTTCTTGGGGGCTACTGTGAATGGTATTGATTTGGTGATTTCCTCTTTGATGTTCTTTTTGTTGATGTAGAGGAATCCAAGTGATTTTTGTATGTTTACCTTGTAACCTGAGACTCTGTCAAACTCTTCTGTTAGTTTCAGTAGTTTTCTGGAGGATTCCTTAGGATTTTCTGTGTATAAGATCATGTCATCTGCAAATAGAGATAATTTTACTTCTTCCTTGCCAATCAGGATGCTCTTTATTTCTTTGTCTAGCCTAATGTGCATAGAAATTTTGAAGAGGCAATTTAAGAAATTAAAATATACAATTATTATATGAAAGAATGTTTAATTATCCAATTGATAAAAAAGTAAATTAGAACAGAAGAACTTTGGTGTTGGTCTCTCAGATTACCAATAATTTAAAGGATTAATTGCATTCAATACAAGAATCTTACTCTTTACTATATATACTTCTGCTGTTGTCAGGACTACAAACTACTACAAAATTTTTAAAGGAAAATTGTCAATATTTGTCAAATAACATTAGGGTGATTGTACAAAGACATTCATCATAACATTATAAAAGTGAAAAATTGGAAATAATAAAATCTAGATGCTTGTAATAGGATATTGGTTAAATAAATTGTAGCACATTCCTGTAAAGAAATATTATGAAGTTATTTAAAATATTGTAAAGATATATTTATTGACTCAAAAAGTGACAATGCTACAGTGTTCACTGTAAAAATAGTTTAAAAGCAACATATACAATATTCTTTATATAAAATATTTGGTTAGCACATGCATAGAAAATAATTCTGGATAAAAACTATATAAAAACATTATCAGTGACTATTTCTTTGTGGTTAGACTAGGGATAATTTTATTTCTTTTTTCATTATATATTTGCATATTACCTGAAAAAAACATAATAAATATGATACTTTTTTTGCAGCTTTTTGAGATGTAATTCACATATCCAGTATAAACCTATTTAAAGTGTACAATTCAATAATTTTACTTTAGTCACAGATACATGCAACTCTTACCACAGTTAACTTAGCACATTTTTATCATCTCAGAATTAAGCCCTGTACCTTTATGTGTAGCCTTCTTACCCGCACTCTGCCTTCCTCAGCCCTAAGCAACCATTAATCTATTTTCTGTCTTTATAGATTTTCCTATTCTGGATATTTCATATGAACAGAACCATATAATATGTTGCTTTTTGTGACTGGCTTCTTTACCTAACATAATGTTTTCAAGAATCATTCATATTGTAGCATGTGTCAGTATTCCATTTCTTTTTGGAGCCGAATAATATTTCATTAACAGCCCAAACAATAAACTTAAACAGACCAACAGTCATGAAGATGGCACAGGACCAAACAAAGTTTCATTTTGTTTTCCATAAGGTTGCCATGAGTTGGAGCTGACTTGAGGGCAACTAATTACAGCAATACCCCATATGTATGAATATACCATATTTTGTTTGTCCATCAGTTGATGAACATGTATACTTTTATAACCATAAACTAAGAGTTATTTTAATCTTGAAAACAGAGTTTTAAAACTTAAGAAGGAGTATGAAATTTTATCTTTCTCCTCATTTTTTTCCACCCCTTTCATTGAACCCCAGTGAAATAGCCAACTAAATAGAATGAAGGGATGCATTCATCAACCATGTGATCAGGAATAGGTGTCATGTAAAATTCTGAAAAGTTAAGAAATCTACAATCTGGATTACAGAAGGTACTGGGTTTAAAGGAAGATGGGGTTAACTTGCAATATTCTCTCTTGAGAAAATTCTACTGCAGAGAATATGTAGAGGAGGTCATGGTAGAGCCCCACCATCAGACCCTTTATCTGAAGTAACAAAAGCTGATGGCTAAGACAGGTCACAGGCTTAACTGTTAACATACAGCTAGGCTCTTTTTAACTAACATAAATCAGCTTTATTTGCAAGCAGGGGTCCTTTGAGGCCCTTGTGCTCATGTAGTCCTTACAAATGAAAAGGTGCAGGGTGGCAGGAGCTTTCTTGTCACCCACCAAACATTTGGATAGAACATTGCTATCCTGTTACACGCCACAATTTGAAGAAGCAAGAGCTAGAGTTAATGGAAGGTTTTGCACAGGACTGGGACCATACAACTTTGGTTCCATTTTGCATCTATAAATTAAAGCCATTAATAAACAGCTTACTAAGACTTTGTGGCTCAAAGTGTTGGCCTTGAGTCAGCAGCATCAGCATTATAAGAGAACTTTTGAGAAATGCAGAATCTCAGGCTCTAGCCTACTCCCACTGCATCAGAATCTGCAGTTTGACAAGATGCCTAGTGATTCCTATGAATGTGAAAGTGTGAAAAGCACTGCACTAAGAAAACCAAACCGATAGCCATCGAGTGGATTCCAACTCATAGTGACTGCATAGGACAGAGTAGAATTGCCCTATAGAGATTCTAAGGAGTGTCTAGTGGATTTGAACCGCTGACCTTACAGTTAGTAGCTGTTGCACTTAATCGCTACACCACCAGGGTTTCCAAGGTTAGGTAGCACCACAGTAAACTGAGAGAAGAACCAAGACGATCTCACCCACCCTGTTACAGACAAACACGTTTGGATAGAACTCTGCTCATTTAAGAATAACCAAACAAAAACAAAAATAAACAAAACCTCAAAGTTGAATGACTCTGCCGTCATTCTGTACCCTAAAACAAACAGTATGCTTTTGAGAATGACTGACCGTGAGAAATAAAATACAATAAAATAAAAACACCTGTCAGTAAAAGTGAAGTAAAATTCTAAACAAACAAACAAAAAAGATTTAAATAAGTTAAAATCAACCATGCATGCTAGCTAAGAATTGAACTTTACATCAGAATCAGCAGAGCACGTAGTGGCAGAAACTCAAATCATTAATACAGAGATTACACTGGCAAAAAAAAACTCAAATTAAAAGAAAGAAAAATTCAAATGACTGAAAAGGTGAAAGTTTTCATACAGAGATTGGGAAACAATTTATGGATAATTGACATTCTTAAAAAAGGAAACAGATGGAACAATATTAATACACATAGGTATCATAGAAAAGACTTCTGAATTAAAAAAATTTCTAGCTTGCAGATCAAAAAGACCCACTGAGTAAAAAATACTGAAACTCATCTATAAACTCCTTTAAAAAATAACTCAAAGTCACACTTCCAGTGTATGTTGAAAATATTAATTCCCAGCCTTGGCCTGGAAGAATCTGATTCAGTAGGTTTGTATGGGACCAAGGAATCTGGCCTTGCAGCTAAAGTCTAGTGTGATTTCTCTGATCAGAAAAATTTGTTAAATTCTACTTTAGTCCCGCAAAATAAATAAATAAATAAAAGCTAAATAAGCAACTTTTTTAAAAACGCAATAAAAATGACACCCAAAACAGAAAAGTAGAGAAAGTAAAAAAAAATAAATAACGTATTCTCCTTTTACATGGAAGGTAGGTAGTCTTTTCCCATTTCTGATATTATTAGAGAAATGTAATTCTAGTATATTTTGCAAAGTTTGAACTCATCACAAGTAAAATGGAATATAAGTCCTTGAAATTATTGGAGGAAAAACCAGAACCAGCTAAGAAACCTCAGCTCAAAGAGCAAAGGACCAAAAAAAAAAAAAAACAACAGATGAATACTCCTATCATTTTTCTACACCTCAAAAGAAAACACTTTGTATAACACGGACACTTCTAAAATAAGCAGAAACAAAATTATTATCAGTAAAATGATGGGGAAAATTATTTTAGACAAAGAGTAACTTATGAAAAAAAAATTTTTTTAATGAAATATCAATTATAAAGAATTCCAGAGTAAAAGCTTGAAGGGGAAAAAGAAAACCATTTATAAAATTAATTACAAGCCCCCAAAAGATGAAGCACTAGTCTTTTCAAAAGACTGATTAGAGTAAACTTAAAAAAAAAAAAAAAAGTATTGTGCTTGAAGTGAAAATTTATAAAACAAGTCAGTCTGTCATACAAAAATTTATATACACCTTGCTATATACTCATAGTTGCGCTCCCCCTAATGAGACAGCACACTCCTTCTCTCCACTCTCTGTTTTCATGTGCATTCGGGCAGCTTCTGATTCCCTCTGCCCTTTCATCTCCCCTCCAGACAGGAGCTGCCCACGTAGTCTCATGTGTCTACTTGATCCAAGAAGTTCACTCTTCACCAGTATCATTTTCTACCCCATAAAAAAAAAACCCATAGTTCAGTCCAATCCCTGTCTGAAGAGTCGGCTTTGGGAATGGTTCCTGTCTTGGGCTAACAGGAAGTCTGGGGACCATGACCTCTGGGGTCCTTCTAGTCTCAGTCAGACCATTAAGTCTGGTCTTTTTATGAGAATTTGAGGTCTGCATCCCGCTGCTCACCTGCTCCCTCAGGGGTTCTCCGTTGTGTTCCCTGACAGGGCAGTCATTGGTTGTAGCCAGGCACTATCTAGTTCTTCTGGTCTCAGGATGATGTAGTCTCTGGTTTATATGGTCCTTTCTGTCTCCTGGACTCAAAATTACCTTGTGCCTTTGGTGTTCTTCATTCTCCTTTGCTCCAGGTGGGTTGAGACGAACTGAAGCATCTTAGATGGCCACTTGCTAGCGTTTAAGACCCCAGAAGCCACTCCAAAGTGGGATGCAGAATGTTTTCTTAATAGATTTTATTATGCCAATTGACTTAGATGTCTCCTGAAACAATGGTACCCAAACCCCTGCCCCTGCTATGCTGGCCTTCAAAGAAGTTCAGTTGATTCAGGAAACTTCTTTATTTTTGGTTTAGTCCAGTTGTGCTGACCTTTCCTGTATAGTGTGTTGTCTTTCTCGTCACCTAAAATAGTACTTATCTAATATCTAATTAGTGAAAACCCCTCTCCCTCCCTCCCTCCCCATTCTCATAATCATCAAAGAATATTTTCTTCTCTGTTTAAACTATTTCTTGAGTTCTTATAATAGTGGTCTCATACAATACTTGTCCTTTTGCAAATGACTAATTTCACTCAGCATAATGCTTTCCAGATTCTTCCATGTTACGAAAATTTTCACGGGTTCATCATTGTTCTTTATTGATGCATAGTATTCCACTGTGTGAGTATACCATAACTTATTTATCCTTTCATCCATTGACGGGCACCTTGGTTGCTTCCATCTCTTTGCTATTGTAAACAGTGCTGCAATGAGCATGGGTGTGCATATATCTGTTCGTGTAAAGGATCTTATTTCTCTGGCATATACTCCAAGGAATGGGATTGCTGGATCTTATGGTAGTTCTATTTCTAGCTTGTTAAGGAAGCGCCAAATCAATTTCCAAAGTGGTTGTACCATTTTACATTCCCACCAGCAGTGAATAAGTGTTCCAGTCTCGCCACAACCTCTCCAACATTTATTATTTTGTGTTTTTAGGATTAATGCCAGCCTTGTTAGTGTGATATGGAATCTCATTGTAGTTTTGATTTGCATTTTTCTAATGGCTAATGATCGTGAACATTTCCTCATGTATCTGTTAGCTACCCGAATGTCTTCTTTAGTGAAGTGCCTGTTCATATCCTTTGCCCATTTTTTAATTGGATTGTCTTTTTGTAGTTGATTTTTTGCAGTATCGTGTAGATTTTAGAGATCAGATGCTGATCGGAAATATGATAGCTAAAATTTTTTTCCCAATCTGTAGGTAATCTTTCTACTCTTTTGCTGAAGTCTTTGGATGAGCATAGGTACGTTTGATTTTTAGGAGCTCCAAGTTATCTAGTTTCTCTTCTGGTGTTAGTGCATTGTTAGTAATGTTTCATATACTGTTTATGCCATGTATTAGGGCTCTTAGCAATGTTCCTATTTTTTCTTCCATGATCTTTATTGTTTTAGATTTTATATTTAGGTCTTTGATCCATTTTGAGTTAGTTTTTGTGCATGGAGTGAGGTATGGGTCTTGTTTCATTTTTTTGCAGATGGATATCCAGTTATGCCAGCACCATTTGTTAAAAAGATTGTCTTTTCCCATTTAACTGACTTTGGGCCTTTGTCAAATATCAGCTGCTCATATGTGCATGGATTTATGTCTGGATTCTCAATTCTGTTCCATTGGTCTATGTATCTGTTATTGTACCAGTACCAGGCTATTTTGACTACTGTGGCAGTATAATAGTTTCTAAAATCAGGTAGTGTGAGGCCTCCCACTTTGTCCTTCTTTTTCAGAATGTTTACTTATCTGGGGCCTCTTTCCCTTCCACGTGAATTTGGTGATTTGTTTCTCTATCTCATTAAAGAATGTCTTTGGGATTTGGATTGGAATTGCATTAAATGTATAGATCGCTTTTGGTAGAATAGATTTTTTTTAATGTTACATCTTCCTATCCATGAGCAAGGTATGTTTTTCCACTTATGTAGGTCTTTTTTCATTTCTTGTAGTAGTGTCTTGTAGTTTTCTTTGTATAGGTCTTTTAGGTCTCTGGTAAGATTTATTCCTAAGTATTTTATCTTCTTGGGGGCTACTGTAAACGGCATTCATTTGGTGATTTCTTCTCCGATGCTCTTTTTGTTGGAGTAGAGGAATCCAACTGATTCTTCTGTGTTTATCTTGTATCCTGATACTCTGCTGAACTACTAGTTTCAGTAGTTTTCTTGAGGACTCTTTAGAGTTTTCTGTGTATAAAACCATGTCATGTGCAAATAGAGATACTTTTACTTCTTCCTTACCAACTTCACCTCAACACCCAGTGCCCTTGATTTGACTCCGACTCATAGCAACCCTATAAGACACAGTAGAAACTGACCCATAGAGTTTCCAAGGAGCGCCTGGCAGATTACCAACCTAGGTGCCCTTTATTTCTTTATCTAGCATAATTGCTCTGGGTAGGACCTCCAGCACAAAGTTGAATAAGAGCGGTGATAAAGGGCATCCTTGGCTGGTTCCTGATCTCAAGGGGAATGCTTTCAGCTTCTCTCCATTTAGGATGATGTTGTCTGTTGGCTTTGTAGAAATACTTTTTATTATATTGAGGAATTTCCCTTCTATTCTTATTTTGCTGAGAGTTTTTTATAATGAATGTGTTTTGAACTTTGTCAAATGCCTTTTTTGTATCGGTTGATAAGATCATGTGGTTCTCGTCTTTTGTTTTATTTATATGATGGATTACATTAATTGTTTTTCTAATGTTGAACCATCCCTGCATACCTGATATGAATCCAACTTGGTCTTGGTGAATTATTTTTTTGATAAAAGACCAAAAATGAAACCCAGTGCCGTCTAGTCCATTCTGACTCATAGTGACCCTATAGGACAGAGTAGAACTGCCCCATAGTTTCCAAGGAGCACCTTGCGGATTCCAACTGCCGATCCTTTGGTTATTTATTGTTTTGGTATGTTGTTGAATTCTGTTGGCTAGAATTTTGTTGAGGATTTTTGCATCTAAGTTCATGATGGATATAGGTTTGTAATTTTCTCTTTTTGTGTGCCTTTACCTGATTTTGGTATCAGGGAAATGTTGGCTTCATAGAATGAGTTTGGGAGTATTCCGTCCTTTTCTACGCTCTGAAATACCTTTAGTAGTAGTGGTGTTAACTCTTCTCTGAAAGTTTGGTAGAACTCTGCAGTGAAGTTATCCGGGCCACGGCTTTTTTTTATTGGGAATTTTTCGATTCCCTTTTCAATCTCTTCTTTTGTTATAGGTTTATTTAGTTTTTCTACCTCTGTTTGTGTTAGTTTAGGTAGGTAGTGTGTTTCTAGAAATTCATCCATTTCTTCTGGGTTTTCAAATTTGTTAGAATACAATTTTTTCATGGGAATCTGATACGATTCTTTTAATCTCAGTTAGGTCTGTTGTAACATTGCCCATCTTATTTCTTATTTGGGTTATTTGCTTCCTCTCCTGTTTTTCTTTGGTAAGCTTGGCCAATGGTTTATCAATTTTGTTAATTTTTTCAAAGAACCAGCTTTTGGTCTTGTTAATTCTTTCACTTGTTTTTTCTGTTCTCCATTTCATTTAATTCTGCTCTAATTTATATTATTTACTTTCTTTTGGTGCCTGAGAGTTTCTTTTGTTGCTCTCTTTCTATTTGTTCAAGGTGTAGGAATATTCTTTGATTTTGGCCCTTTCTTCTTTTTGTATCTGTGCATTTATTGAAATAAACTGACCTCTGAGCCTTGCTTTCGCTGTGTCCCAAAAGTTCTGATAGGAAGTGTTTTCATTCTCATTGAATTCTATGAATTTCTTTATTCCATCCTTAATGTCTTTTATAACCCAGTAATTTTTGAGCAGTGTATTGTTCAGTTTCCAGGTGTTTGATTTCTTTTCCCTCCTTTTTCTGTTATTGATTTCTACTTTTTTGGCCTTATGGTCAGAGAAGATGCTTTGTAATATTTCAGAGTTTCAGATTCTGCTAAAGCTTGCTTTATGACCTAATATGTGGTCTATTCTAGAGAATGTTCCATGTGCATTAAAAAAGAAAGTATACTTGACTGGTGCTTGGTGGAGTGTTCTGTATATGTCTGTGAGGTCAGTTTGGTTGATTGTGGCATTTAGATCTTCAGTGTCTTTATTGGGATTCTCTCTGGATATTCTGTCCTTCACCAAAAATGGTGTGTTTAAGTCTCTTACTATTATTGTGGACCTGCCTATCTCACTTTTCAATGCTGATAGAGTTTGTTTTATGTATCTTGCAGGCCTGTCATTGGGTGTATAAATATTTAATATGGTTATATCCTTATGGTTTATTGTCCCTTTAATCATTATATAGTGTCCTTCCTTATCCTTTGTGGTGGATTTAACTGTAAAGTCTATTTTGTCAGAAACCTGCTCTTTTTTGATTGTTGTTTGCTTGATATATTTTTTTCCATCCTTTGAGTTTTAGTTTGTGTCTCTAAGTGTAAGGTGTGTCTCTTGTAGGCAGCATATAGACGGATTGTGTTTTTTAATCCATTCTGCAATCTCTGTCTCTTTATTGATGCATTTAATTCATCTATGTTCAGTGTAATTATGGATAGGTATGATTTTACTGCTGTCATTTTAATGTCTTTTTTTTGTGTGTGTTGTTGACAGTTTCTTTTTCCCACTTAATTTTTGTGCTGAGTAGTTTATCTTCATATATTGTCTTTTCCTCTTATTAACTGTTGTTGATTTTATTTCTGCTGAGTCTCTAGTTTTCTCTTGTATTTTATTTTGATATATAGGATTGTTAGTCTCCTTTGTGGTTACCTTAATATTTACCCCTATTTTTCTATGTTTAAACCTAACTTCTATTTCTTTATATCACCTGTCTTTCTCTCCATATGAAAGATCTATGACTATATTTCTTTGTCCCTCTTTATTGTTTTAATGTCTTCTTTTATGTAATGACATCACCGTTTACCTGTTTTAAGCATTTTTTTTTTATCTTGATTTATCGGGGAAGTTTTCTGCCAACAAATCTGCAACAATTCTCTCTGTATTTTCTGTTACCCCTCCCTGTTCTGGTAGCGCAATCACTCATAGGTTTTTTTCTCTTGATAGAGTCCCACCTGATTCTTAGGGTTTCTTCATTTTTTAAAAAATTCTTTTACCTGTTTTTTCTTCAAATATATTGGTGCCAAGTGCTTTATCTTCAAGTTCACCAATTCTGCCTTCCACTTCCTCAATTCTGCTCCTCTGACTTTCTAATGAGCTAATTCTGTAATTTTATTGTTAATCTGAATTTCTGATTGCTGTCTCTCTATGGATTCTTGCAGCTTATTAAATTTTTCATTTTGTTCTTGAATAATCTTTTTATTTTCTTCAACTGATTTATCTGTGTGTTCCTTGTCTTTTTCTTTGTATTGCCTCATCTCCTTCCTGATGTCTTGAAGAGCTCTGTATATTAATCTTTTGTGTTCTACATCTGGTAATTCCAGGAAGGCACCTTTATCCAGAAGATCTCTTGATTCTTTTTTTTGAAGAGCTTGTTGAAACAATCATGGTCGGCTTCTTCATGTGATTTGATATTGATTGTTGTCTCCGAGCCATCTACAAGTTATTGTATGAGTTTGTGTTTGCTTATTGTATCATAGCTGCTTGCTTTGTTTTGTTTTGACATGCCCAAATAGGTTGCTTGAGTGAGCTAGCTTGATTATTTTTGCCTTTGAAGCTTTAACATCCTGTCACCAGATGGCTAGAGCTGCTCTCAGGTATATGAGCCTAGGTGTCCATTCACTTTTCTTGTATGGATTCAGCTCAGGTGTCCAGGTAGTTGATAATCAAGTGTGTGGTACTGGCTCTGTCCCACAGTCTTAGAGGGGCAGGGGTGATTGGTGTAGTTACTGGGGGGGGGGTCACACTCTGAACAAGGCAAAGGGCTGACTAACATCACCCCAGTGTCTGTGAGGAAAGAGCATCCCTGTTCCCTGTAGTGCACAGGTGGGTGGGTTCTGCAGACAGACCATGGGCACCCAATGCTTTTGGTTGTAAGGACTGGGAGGTACCAGTTATCCTTGAACTCCTGTCATGGGTGGCTGGGTGACCTGAGTGGAACCACCAGTCCTTAGGCCCCTGATATGGGTAGGTGAGGACCGTGTTTAATAGGCAAAATGACATCAAACATCACAAACCCACCTCTCCACTGCACAGCTAAAATGAAGTTGCAGGCTGCCAACAACGGCCTATTCTCCTGAAATAGGCCCTCACAGGTCCATGCAGGGGGGAAAGTTATTCAAAGCCCACGGACCATTTATGCCTGGACAGAAGCCGCTTTTGTACTGAGCTCCTCAGGTTAGTGGAGCTGGCAAATTATCTTTTCTCCCAGTTGTGAACTTCGTCCTTCTCCGAGGCCAGGAAAATGGCTCAGGCTGCTCAGCAGAACCTATCTCAGACCTAGGGAAATCAACAGCCACTGAAGCCAGCTTGGGAGCTGGGGGCATGGTAAAATATATGCAAGTACATAAGTTTTGCCTAAAGCGCCATTCTTTTCTGGTTCTGGAGGTATCAGTAGGCTGTTCCTCCATGAGGAAAGTGAGGCCGAATGCTACCACCAGCCTGAAGCAGTGGCTCCCAGAAATGGTGCCTGAGGGTTCCTGGCGATTCAGTTCTGGCAACTCCTCCATGCTTCTGATCCATCTCTCCTTCCCCTGCTGCTCGGGCCTTTTTCTAACTTTGTCTTTGATGTTCAGGGCTCCTAGCTTGTCATAAATATAATCCTTTCCGTTTTTTGGGGGGGTCTTTGTTGTGAGAGGGATCACTGGAAGCATCTAACTACTCCACTGTCTTGGCCTTCAATCAGAGTAAACTTTTATGTTGTTGTTGTTAGCTGCAGTTAAATTGGTTCTGACTCATAGTGACCCTATGGACAACAGAAGGAAACACTGCAAGGTCCTTTGGCATCCTCACCGTTGTTGGCAATTTTGAACCCATTATTGGAGCCACTGTGTCAATACATCTCATTGATGGTCTTCCTCTTTTTTGCTGACCCCCTAATTTACCAAGCACCATGTCGTTCTCCAGGGACTGGTCACAGCTGATAACATGTCCAAAGTACTTGAGAAGAAGGCAAGAAGCTTTCCGGCTATACTTCTTCCAAGAAAGACTTTTACCTTCTCATGGCAGTCCATGGTGTATTCAATATTCTTTGGAATACATAATTCAAAGTCATCAATTCTTCATTCTTCCTTATTCATTGTCTAGTTTTCTCACACATATGAAGTGATTGAAAACATCATGGCTTCGGTAGGGTGCATCTTTGTCCTCAAAGTGACATCTTTGCTTTTTAACACTTTAAAGAGGTCATTTGCAACAGATTTGCACAATGAAAAATGACATTTGATTTCTTGACTGTTGCTTCCATGGGTGTTGATTGTGGATCCAGGTAAAATGAAATCCTTGACAACTTCAATCTTTTCTCTGTGTATCATGATATTGCTTGTTGGTCCAATTGTGATAATTTTTGTTTTCTTTGTGTTGAGGTATAACCCATACTGAAAGCTATGGTCTTTGATCTTCATCAGTAAGTGCTTCAAGTCCTCTTCACTTTCAGAAAGCAAGGTTGTGTCACCTGCATATGTATGTGTGTAGTAGGTCGTTAATGAGTCTTCCACCAATCCTGATGCCCTGTTCTTTTTCATATTGTCAAGCTTCTCAGAATATTTGCTCAGTGTGCAAACTGAACAAATATGGTGAAAGGATACAACCCTGACTCACACTTTCCTGAAATTAAAACATGCAATTTCCCATCGTTCTGTTTGAATGACTGCCTCTTGGTCTATGTATGTTCCTCAAAAACACAATTAAGTGTTCTGGAATTCCTGTTCTTTACAATGTTATCCATAATTTGTTATGATCCACACAGTTGAATGCCTTTACATAGTCAATAAAACACAGGTAAACATCTTTCTGGTATTCTCTGCTTTCAGCCAAGATCCATCTGAGATCAGCAATGATACTCCTTGTTCCATATCCTTATTTGAATCCAGCTTGAAATTCAGGGAGTTCCCTGTCAATGTACCGCTGCAATATTTTTGAAAGATTTTCAGGAAAATTTTACTTGCATATGATATTGTTTGATAATTTCCTCATTCTGTTGCATCACCATTCTTTGCAACAGCACAAATATGAATTTCTTTCAGTTGGTTGGCTGAATAGCTGTCTTCCAAACTTCTTGGCACAGACAAATGTGCACTGCCAGCACTGTATCCCTTTGTTGAAACATCTCAGTTGCTATTCTGTCAGTTCCTGCGGCCTTGTTTTTCTCCTGTGCCTTCAAAATTGAAACTTGAGGCTAGAATTTTTACTTCAGTTCTTTCAACTTGAGAAATTCCTATTGTGTTCTTCCCTTTTGGTTTTCTAAATCCAGCTTTTTGCATATTTTGTTATAATACTTTATTTTGTTTTCTTGAGCGTTCCTTGGAAATTGTCCATTTGGCTCTTTTACATCATCATTTCTTCCATTCTTTTTAGCTACTCTATGTTCAAGAGTAAATTTCAGAGTCCCTCCTGACATTCATTTTGCTGTTTTCTTTCTTTCTTTTCAAAGACCTTTTAATTTCTTCATGTTTGATGTCCTTGATATGCTTGCACAATTCGTCTAGTCTTCCGTCATTAGTATGCAGTGTGTAGAATCTATTCTTGAGACGGTCTCTAAATTCAGATGGTATGTACTTAAGTTTGTATTTTGGTTCTCATGGACTTGTTTAATTTTCTTCAGCTTCAACTTGAACTTGCATATGAGCCATAGACGGTCTGTTCCCCAACTGGCCCCTGACCTTGTTCTGACTGATGATGTTGACTTTTCCATTATCTCTTTGCACAGATGTAGTTGATTTGATTATTGTGTTTTTCATTTGGCAAGGTTCATGTGTATAGTCTTCATTTGTGTTGTTGAAAGAAAAAAGACATTTGCAATAAGTAAGTCATTGGGTTCTCAGAATTCTATAATGTAAACCCCAGTGTCGTTTCTATCACCAAGACCATATTTTCTTTGTTTCCAACTTTCCCACATTCCAATCATCAGTAATTATCAATGCATCTTGATTACCTGTTTGATCAGTTTCAGACTGCAGAAGTTGGTAAAAATCTTCAATTTTCTCATCTTTGGTATTAGTGGTTGGTGTATAAATTTGGATAATAGTAGTATGAACTGGTCCTCTGTCTTAGTCATCTAGTGCTGCTACAACAGAAATATCACAAGTTATGGCTGTAACAAAGAGAAGTTTATCCTCTTACAATCCAGTAGGCTAGTAGTCCAAATTTAGGGTGCGAGCTCCAAAGGAAGGTTTTCTCTCTCTATCTGCTCTGGAGGAATGTCCTTCTGATGCATTAGTCTTCCCTTGGTCTGGGAGCATCTCAGCATGGGAACCTCAGATCCAAAGGACACGCTCTGCTCCTGCCACTGCTTTCTTGGTGGTAGGAGATTCCCAACTCTCTGCTTGCTTCCCTTTGCTTTTATCTCTTGTAAGATAAAGGGTGGTACAGGTCGTACACCAGGGAAACTCCCTTTACATTGGATCAGGGTGTGACCTGAGCAAGGGTGTTAAATCCCATCTTAATCCTCTTTAACTTCAGGCAGAGACTATGATTTATCATAAATAGGGAAATCACAAAATGGAGGACAACCACACAATACTGGGAATCATGGCCTAAGCAAGTTGACACGTATTTCTTAGGGACACAATTAAGTCCATGACATCCTCCTTGTAGGCGTATGGCTATAACTGACAGCATTGTATCTCAGAATAGATCTTGAAATGTTTTTTTCGATCATGAATTCTACCCCATTCCTCTTCAAATTGTTATTCCCAGCATAGTAGATCACATGATTGCCTGATTCACAATGGCCAATACCAGTCCATTTCAGCTCACTAATGCCTATGATATCGATCTTTATGCATTCCACTTCATTTTCGACAACTTCCAGTTTTCCTAGATTCATACTTTGTACCTTCCACGTTCTGATTATTAATGGATGTTTGCAGGTGTTTCATTTCATTTTGAGTTATGCCACATCAGTAAATGAAGGTCCCAAAAGCTTAACTCCATCCACATCATTAAGGTCAACTCTACTTTGAAGAGGCAGCTCTTCCCCAGTCGTGTTTTGAGTGCCTTCCAATCTGAAGGGTTCATCTTCGGTACTATATCAGACAATGTTCTGCTGCTATTCATAAGGTTTTTATGGCCATTTTTTTTTCAGAAGTAGACTGTCAGGCCCTTCTTCCTAGTCTGTCTTAGTCTGGAAGCTCAGCTGAAATCTCTCAGCCATGGGTAGCTCTGCTGGTATTTGAAGTATCAGTGGCATAATTTTCAGCATCATAACAACACAAAACCCACCACAGTACAACAAATTGACAGATGTGTCAGTTTTATAATCTATTTCAAAAAGAAAGAAATAAACCCCAAAATTATGAATGAAATTGTACATAACTAACAAAACAAAGGGATTTTACCCAAATAATGTGAACTGTCTGTCAATAATTTTTATATTATTAAAACCTTGGAAGAAGAAATACAAAACTTTCTCAGAAATTTTATAACTCCAATTGGATTTAGAAAAAATAAATAGAAGATATGGATAGTAATCAAAGAATGCACGTAAGCATTTTGCTATCATGATCACGATGGTGATCATCATTATTAGAGTGGTAGTCATGGTGAGTAACTTGGGAAATCAGAAGTATC
This sequence comes from Elephas maximus indicus, assembly GCF_024166365.1. Taxonomy (NCBI): domain Eukaryota; kingdom Metazoa; phylum Chordata; class Mammalia; order Proboscidea; family Elephantidae; genus Elephas; species Elephas maximus. The sequence continues at coordinate 49,437,307 of NC_064840.1, forward strand.
ACTCATTAAGAAACAACAGTTTCTGTAAATTATCGAAAATCTTGTATAAGTTCCCTTGGCTAATTCTAATCAACAACTTTTTCCATAAGAATTCCTCAGATGCCCACAGAAAGTTATGCACAAGAATGTTTATCATTTCCTTATTTAAGCAAAAATTGTTGTTAGGTGTAGTCAACTCGGTTCCTACTCATAGCCACCCCAAGTACAACTGAAGTAAACACTGCCCTGTCCTATACCATCCTCACAATTGCTGTTATGCTTGAGCCCATCGTTGCAGCCACTCTGTCAACCCATCTTCTTGAGGGTCTTCCTTTTTTTTGCTGACCCTCTACTTTACCAAAAATAATGTCCTTCTCCAGGGACTGGTCCCTCCTGATAACATGTCCAAAGTATGTGAGACATAATTGCTTCTAAGAAGCACTCTGATTGTACTTCTTCTAAGACAGATTTGTTCATTCTTTTGGCAGTCCATGGTATATTCAATATTCTTCGTCAACACCAAAATTCAAAGGCAGTCAATTCTTCATTGTCCAGCTTTTGCATGCATATGAGGAAACTGAACAAATCATGGCTTGGGTCAGGTGCACCCTAGTCCCCAATTTGTTCAGAAGTTGGCTCTTGATTAGGGAAAAAAAATGGACAGTTTTGATAAAATGAAAACTATATAAATTTCTGGCTCTCTGAGTTGTGGTACCCTTCATGGGGATCCAGAAATATCTCACTAGAGACTTTGTCTCAAAAGAGAAATGATTCGATTGCTTTGTAATTGTCTGTGAGTTGCACTTCTTGTCTCTTATCAATTTATTTCTAGTAACATGCTGCCCTAATCCAGAGGAGACCTGCTCTGTGAGAAGCCTTTGGGAATGGGGTGCTGTATACATTCATTTTCAAAGAACTCTAGCATCCTTCCTTAACTAATTGTATCCGGTTAGCTCAAAATTTCCTGTTGCTTTTTTAACTGCTCCCAGAAAACCAGTAGAGGGTTATAGCTGGAGTGTGTCTATGAATATTCATGGTCAGTCTGCTTCTGTATTAGAAACCACACTCACATCTCTGCAGTGTCTGCAGCGTGAACAAAGTCACCCTCTGGGACTCACAGGGCAACATGAAACTTTGAACAATATCCACCTAAGGGCTGCTTTGCTGTGTTGACTTTAATAGAAAAGCCTTTCTGATTTACTTTTCTGCATCATGGAAATATTTTTAGCTTCTTTTATCTGTTTTGCATGATTTGTCTACCAGCAAACTCTCATAAAATTAATATTGTCATTTAAGTCAGAAGTTGATAGGTAAGTATAAACAAGTGTATATGCAATGCTTCTGTATTAATTAGGATGTACAATAAATGGACCACCTTGCATATACACGTGGTAATGAAAATAGAAAGCTAGTTAAATATATAGGCAAACATGATGGTTCAGGAGCCCTGGTGCCTATCATCAAGACCCAAACCAAAAGAACTTTCCTTTGTAAAGCCTTCCCTGACCTTGTTCTTTTCGCCCCTGTGCAAATTTAATTCCCTTCCTGTTCCTGTGTTTCCAAAGCACCTTTTATTTTTTTTTATTTATTTTTTTTAACCCCTCTATTCTATTCTGTCATGCAGGATCACTATGAGTTGGAACTGACACGAGGACACAAAACAACAACATTAATGGTTAGGTACTGTATTCATTGTAATAATTAATTTATACCTTGGTATCCCCACTAAAGGGGAAACTCTCAAGAGTTTGAATTGTATTATATTTGAATGTATTTCTTGCATATTTAGCAGAGTGCCCAGGACAAGTTCTGTGAATGCATATTGTTTAATTAAATAATGGCTGACTCTAATTTAATAATCAGTAATTGGAGACAAAGGGGCTTCAGATAGGCTACTGAGATGACCTTTTATGTCATGGTGTTTCTTATGAGGACACTCCCCTCTGCGTATAAATGAGGATTTTTGAGAGGTATGCTGATTCTTCTATTATCTACATATACGAGATTAATTAAATATATTCTTCCCAATCTTTATGGATAAATGTTTACTTATGCCCAGAGGGTAACTTAATCATATCTCAGAATTTAACTATCTAAATTCAGGTTAATGTATGACATTTTCAATATCTCATTAGCACATACGTGTGTTCACACTTAACAAACGATGGGCTGGTTTTATAATGAATACATAAGATTTATGTACATCTAAATGATTACTGACCACCAGATTCTTTAAATAATATAAAAACACTCAAGAAAGAAAATTGTGCACTGTCCACGTAATTCTAAGCATTCAATGCATGTTAGTTTTCCCTATGACCCCAATTGATAGTATGTCTTTAAGAAGCTATGTACTTATTCCAGTGCCACTGATGTTAATGGAATACCAGAAGTCCTCTCTGGGAAAATACAAATTTCAATGTTTTTAGAGTCAATTCTCAGACTTCATAATCACTTTCATTTTCCATAAATAGTAAAAAAAAAAAAAAAAAAACTATATCTACCTCTAATCAGTTACTAATACACTATCTTTCTCAGGTATTGTATTAAATATTTTTTCAGCGCTTACTGCAAGGTGCTGAAAATATAGAGAGATCTGGACCAAGTCCTTGTCCTTTTGGAGTTTTTGAAGTGCAAGAGAATGTTAATAAATAAGAAAATATAAATTCTGCCAGATGCTGATAAGAGCTGTGGAGGAAAACACAGCACGGTAGGGGAGAAAAGTTTTGTGTAGAGGTAACTATTTTATATGTGGTGGTCCAACAAGACCTCTAAAATGGGAATAATCAAGGAGAAATCTGAAGAGAGAGAGTTAATTGGAGGAAAATCATTCTAGACAGAGGAAATAGCAAGTGCAAATGTGAGCTGGGAGGATGCTTGATATACTCCACAACAGCAAGGGGCCCTAGGAAGAAGGGACATAGGGAGATGGAGGGGCCAGATCACTGAAAGGCCTCTGGCTTTTACTCTCAGTGAGTCTGGAGAAAAGGAGAGAAAACCAACTTACATTTTTTTTAAAAAAAAAGAGTCATGCTGCTGTGTGGATAATAGATTGTATGGGGACAAAGACATAACCAGGGAGAGTAGTTAGAAAGCTCTTTCAATAAACCAGGGGAAGATGACAGCAGTTTGGACAAAAGCAGTAATAGACGTGGTGAGAAGGGGCTGAATAGTGGGTTTGTTTTGATGTTAGGCTGCAGTATTTTCTGATGGATTCGAGGGCAGGTGGAGGGAAAGAAAAGAAACAAGCAAGATTTCAAGCAGCAACATGAAGAATGGAATTGCCATTTACTAAAATGGCAGGAGCGCTGGTTTTGGAAAGTGGGAGTTGAGTAATAAGGACATTAAGAGTTTTGCCTTTAAATAGGTTAAGATCTGTAACTAGCACTGTCTCATAGGAAAGAAATCTGTTGCATTTTTTTCTTGCCAAGATTTTTTTGCCTATGCAGTGGATTGTAGACACAGCAATGAAAAGTGGGCTTCTTGCCTCTCACCTAATGAGCCTGAAGATAGGAGGTAAATCTCCCAATGCCATGGACTACCAATCTATTTTTGATAATTAAAAAAAAAAAAAAAATAGAAGAGCAATATTCTAAATAGATAATTTTAAACTTACAGGCAGTTTTACTTAGATGGAACTGTGCTCAAAGAAAGCCTGCCTCTTTCTTTGTAGTATTAAAGCACAGTCTGCTTTCTCAGCCTCTGGGGTTATTTTTAACATATGGAAGTACTACCAGCCAAAAGGTTTTTGGTGCTTGTTTATAAAGGATGCAACGTTGCCTCAAAAATAAGAAGTCATCAATGTTGTCCTTCTTTAAAATTACAGCCAACCCTGAAATATGAAGTAGACATTTACAGCTTTCAGAATTCTTGAGCATTCAATATGTAATTAGATGCCCTTGCATGCAGAAACTCTATAAAGTTAATAGGGCTGGCAAAATTATCATTTTCAGGTAAAAAAAATTCAAGTTCCCCCAAAAAATTTAAAAAAAAGAAGAAACTAAATTCCAGAAGTGTTAAATAAATGTAAAGGAGTGTAAAGGTGACTTATCAGTGCCGAGATGTGGAAGGAGGTGACTTGACTTGTAGTTCTGTATTCTTCTCACTATAACACACAAATATAATCACTGAGCATTTGACTCTGCATTTCTGTTTCTCTTCTGCAGGTTTTGTTTTAGAACCAGCATATTTCCCTGCAGTCTAATTTATATATGAGTGTCATCGGGAAATAATTTAGAGGAGGCTATATGTTTTGATCATAAAACATATTATATAAGCAATTGGAGACTATCCAGTTCTTTTTGGTTCCACAGAAACTTGTCCTCCAACTCTTAGAAACAGAAATTTTACACTCAACCAATGAAGCTAAAGCAAAAACATTACCTCATTAGTAGAGTTTTTCATTGGCTGTCCACCTTCCAAGTAGCTTTAAGATAGTTCCTAATACTTAAACCCTGGTGTGTACGAATCCTACATAGTGTAGTGCTGGAGCTACCACTTGATACTGAAGACATTCTATGTGATACATATATAACATATGGTTTGATTAAAAAAGTAAATGCCTCTTATTTCCATTTCAAACATGTAACAATACCAGTGATCAGTTGAAAAACCTTCATTTCCTTTCTGCTGAATCATAGTAACTCCATTTGCATGCTAGAAAAATATCACTTCTTGTGGGGGAGCTGGCAAAGAACAAAAAGAACCATAAGCTGTTGTGTTGCTAAATGCACCAAACCCATTGATTTGAAGAGATTATACCTCTTTGCCCATTTGTCTTTGGCAAGTTGGGGGTTAGAGTTGGGTTTAGGTGCTAGAGAGGGGAGTAGAAATCTTGTCTTGTGGAGAAAGATGATGATTACTGCTAAGGGACTGGAGCAGAATTGGAGGGACCAAGGGATTAGAAGACCTCTACAGTTCATTGGGAAACCCTGGTGGCATAGTGGTTAAGTGCTAGGCTGCTAGCCAAGAGGTCAGCAGTTCAAATCCACCAGGTGCTCCTTGGAAACTCTATGGGGGAGTTCTATTCTGTCCTATAGGGTCGTTATGAGTCGGAATCCACTCCCTGGCAGTGGGTTTGGGTTTTTGGTTTACAGTTCATTGTAAGCTCTTCTCTGTTATACAAATGCCTCCCCCATTTTCTCTCTTCTGAATCCTACTGATCCTTTAGGTGAAATTCAAATCCTGTCTCTTCTATTTAAAGCAATTCATAGTAGTCTGAATTATCCTGAAATTATGTTTTAAGCCTTGATATTTGTTCTTCTGTTCTGTTCATAACAGTTCTGTGTTAGTATTGTGATCTAATTATATTGTTAGCTAAGAGTCTGTATCAGGTGTTGCCAATTTGATTTAAATTTCTGTTCGGTCAAGATTCAGGACTTTGTCCCTGAGGGATTAAATTACTGGGCTGAGGGCTGTGGGCACCATGGTCTCTGGGAACATCTAGCTCATTGGCATAACATGGTTTATAAAGAAATTGTTCTACATTCTACTTTGGTTAGCAGCATCTGGGGTCTTAAAAGCTTCTGAGCAGCTATCTAAGATTCTCCACTGGTCTCACTTGGTCTGGAGCAAGGGAGAATGACTAAAACCAAAGGCACAAGGGAAAAATTAGTCCAAAGGCCTAATGAATCGCAACTACCACAGCCTTCACTAGACTGGGTCCAGCACAACTAGATGGTGCACGGCTACTATCACTGACTCCTCTGACAGAGATCATAATAGAGGGTCCCAGACCGAACTGGAGGAAAATGTTGAACAAAATTCTAACACACACACACACACAAAGACCAGGCTTACTGGACTGACAGAGACTGGAGAAACCTTGAGCGTATGACCTCCAGACACCCTTTTAACTTAGTAATGAAGTCACTCTTGAGGTTCACCCTTCAGCGAAAGATTAGACAGGCCCATAAAACAAAATGAGACTAAAGGGGCACACCAGCTCAGGGGCAAGGACTAGAAGGCAGGAGGGACAGGAAAGCCAGTAATAGGGAACCCAAGGCGAAGAAGGGAGAGTGTTGACATGTGGGGTTGGTAACCAATGTCACAAAACAATATGTGCCCTGGTTTGTTCCGTAAACCTTCACCTGAAGTACAACTAAAAAAAAAAATAAAAGGAAAGAAAATGAATCCACTCACTTAAAAAAAAAAAAAGATTTAGGGGTTTCAATTTTTCTACGTCTCTCTCAGAACCTAGCATAATAAGTATTTGAAGGTTGGTTAATGTGGATGATGCTTTGAGGCTTGTTGTTGTTGTGTATTGTCAAGTCAATTCTGACTCACTGGGGACCTATATGACACAGTGGAATTTCCCCCATAGGATTTCCTGGGCCAGGTCTTTTCTCCTTCAGAGCGGCTGGTGTGTTCAAACCACCGACCTTTAGGTTGGCAAGCAGCCTTGCACTTAACCATTCCATCTCCAGGGTTCCTTAACATGCACATAAGGACTTGAAAGTGAATATACTTCTCAGGAGCTATTAGGACAAGGACATCAGTCCAGGAAAGAAGTGCTGGGCCAACTTTTTGTTTAGCAGCTGAGTGTGTAATTGTCATACCACCAGGGCTGGCCATTTACTAGCTGTATGATTTGAGAAATTTATTTAACTTGAGAGTGTTTCCTTTTTTGTCAAGCTATGGGAGACAGATAAGACTTTCCTGGACTCACCACAATATCACCTTTATTATAAAATAAAATCTTTCTAGTTCTCTAGAGAGCTTTGTGAGTCAAATAAAAGATTCTTGGCTAAGTGACTTCTAAGGCCACTGCCAGTTTCATAAACCTTTCTATGTTTTACAGATACTTGTACACACTTTCCTATCCTTTGCATAGTTACAAGTACTAGAGGGCAGGATTGGTGATCCACTCATGTTTACTCCCTTAGCACAAGCACGGTGTCTTATGCACTATGATTTCTCAAGCCGTATTTAAGTAAATCATGTGAACTTGTTGCCATTGAGTTGATTCTGACTCATAGTGATCCTATAGGAAAGAGTAAAACTATCCTACAGAGCTTCCAAGGAATGGCTGGTAGAGTTGGACTGCTGACTTTTTGGTTAGCTGTCTGAGCTCTTAATCACTGTGCCACCAGGGCTCCATGCAAAGGAGCCATATATTGACAGGTTAGTATTAAGTAACAAAATTGATCGAGAACGACCAAAGAAGCTTTATTTAATAATAAGATCAGGCTCTAAACCCAGGTGTCATGTCTCAATGGCTGACGTAATAACTTGACAGCAATTCAAATCACAGCTAAAATAGCAAAAAGAACTCTGGGGACCACCTAGTTCAAGCACATCGTTTCATAGATGAGTGCCCCCAAGTGCTGAAATTCTTTTCCCTCTTTATATAGTGGGATACCTATGGCTGGAAACCAGCTTTCCTCGCTTCTCTAGAGATCTCTTAGGCATGTGATTGCTTACCTCTGAAAGCCTGTTGCTAGGCAACCATGAGCTTTTTCAACCACTTAAGGTTTAAGTGCATTTTATAAAATTTCTCTGCTTGACATACCTGAATGACGGTGAGCTTTACTAGGGAGAAAGAACAAGGCTGGAAATGGCCAGTTTGTGATTTAAGAGCAGTTAACTCAATCAGTTTCTCCAACTGGAAAATTCTGCTGTCATGGCTGACAGGAATAATGAGCAGGATAACGGCATTACAGCACAGGCAGTCAGAGTTCACACATGCTCCCTGAGAGCTGATTGACATGCCTACATCTCCTTCAAGGACAGGTGAGTCAGCTGTAACCAAATACCAACCAACCCATTGCCATCAAGTCGATTCCAACTTATAGGGACCCTATAGTCAGCTGCAGTGAGTGAATATTAATCTCAGCAGAATTTTTCCATAAAAATTCAGTTTATCGATATTTGCCTTAATAGATATTTCACTTGGAAACTTCCACATTTCATCTGAATTATATATCAACTTAAATTGGTAATAGAGGCCTTTCTTTCTCACCTAATTTATCAGCTTTCCTTGGAAAATTGCCCCTGAGGCCCCCTCTGGCCCACTTCTGAATCCTGACACTCTTGGTTTCTTCAGCCACTTCACTGATCCAGAAGGTGAGAATTGAAGCTGACTTGTGTAACGGAATTCACCATCGCTACTCACATTTCACTGCAATGCACCACAGAAGTCTCTTCCAAACAGAGCCGTCCTTAACCCGGGAAGTGTTTTCATTTCTGTGTTTCTTAATTTATAATATGTTTCAATTTTGGAACTTGAACCAGATATTTAGGAGGATTCACGTTGCTGTTTCTCAAAAGCCTGCATGTGATGAGCAAGTTGTAACCAATTGGTCTCCTGACTTCTCTTTTATCTGAACACAGTTTACATCATCAGAAACTAGAGATTGTGCTTTTTTTAAACTATTAATCCAACCCTGCTAGTGATAATCAACCTGTTATGTTACAGGCGATACAAAAGCTATGGCTTACTACTTAAGCATAGTGTGTGAAAGTTGCCAAGCAGCATACAAACTTTATGAGTGAATTATTAAATTATTTGTAATAAAATATGTTAACATCACAACTTATTTTCATTAACTTTCCAGAACATGAAATCCTCTATTTTGTCTAAAATGTCTACAATGACCCTATGAAGTAGGCAGGGTAGGCATTAGCTCCAATTTATGCAAATGAGGAACTGAGACTCAGAAAACTGTGACTTGTCCAAGACCATTCAGGGGAAGAGTCAGACCCTTAACTCAGATTTTTAAGTCCAAATCCACCGCTCTATTCTGCTGCTAATAATACTTGTTGCCAAGTGTCAGTAAAGCATACTTACTGAATTACTTACCTTCTCCCCTGCTTGGTAGAATAAAATAATCATTGGAACTATCCAGTGCTAATACTGAGAGTACCTAATACTTTTGGAAGCAGTTTCTATTTTATAGGCACTACTATTTTTTTTTTTTTTACTATAGGGTTGCTATGAGTTGGAATCGACTTGACAGCAATGGGTTTTTTTGTTTGTCTGTTTTTTTTTTGTTGTTTATTATTATCCCCAAGGAGCCCTGGTGGCTAGAGGTTAAGCACTCGGCTGCTAACTGAAAGGTTAGCTGTTGGAACCCACCAGCTGCTAGGCTGGAGAAAGACATGGCAGTCTGCTTCCCTAAAGATTACAGCCTTGGAAACTCTATGGAGCCATTTGTTCTACCCTGTCCAATAGGGTCCCTATGAGTCAGACTCGATGACGGCAATTTTTTTTTTTTAATTATTATCCCCATTTTACAAAGTAGGAAACTCAGGCAAAGATAAGTTAAGTGACTCATCAAATAGCACACACTTAGGGGATGGAATGAAGATTCAAACCTAGGCCAACTGGTGACTCCTAAACACCCCAGTGATCAATGTTTGCCCAGATCATTTCTGTTTTATGCCTGTTGTCCCAGAGTAATTATTAGCACTAAGCTTTTTTACTTTTAAGTTTCCAAGTTTAAGTAGCAAATTATATGGTAAGGACCTTGCAGTTTTCTGGAAGTTCAAAGTCTTTGAATTAGTGGATAAACTTAATTTTTGTTGCATAACTAACTTGAATGTGAGTTCTAGGTGGCTCAGTGGTTAAAGTGCTCTACTGCTAAGCAAAAGATCAGCAGTTAGAATTCACCAGCTGTTCTACAGGAGAAAGATGTGGCAGTCTGTTTCTGTAAAGATGACAGCTTTGGAAACCCTATTGGGCAGTTCTACTCTCTCCTATAGGGTTGCTATGAGTCAGAATTGACTCAAAAACAACAGGTTACAGGTTGTTAATACTTAGCATATTTTGTAGTGATTTCTTACTTAATATCTATGACTTCACTAGACTGTAAACTATGTAAAGGTAAGGATATCTCAGCTTTGTTCCTGCTCTAAGCCAGCACTTATCCTGCACGTTGCAGTCGTTCAATAACTATTTGTTGCACAAATAAATGAATTAAGAAGTCACATAAAACATGAGTATATTAATCATGTAGGCTAGGTTAGACATAAGAGAAAAAAACAAACAAAAACTTGCATTTCAAAAGAGAGCTCATGAATCAGAGAAAGCTCAAACATGGAAAGCATGTTGGAGTCCTATGGACAAAGTTGAAATTCTGGTTGTGGTGTGGACTCATCCCACATACAAGATTCAAGGTCACCCTGGCAGAGAAAGAGACTTCATGAGGTTATTAAATTTCAGGCTAGGGCATATGACTTAATTCCAAGTCTAACCAGAGAGGAGTACCTACCATTGATAACCCCTGTTCTTACTAGCGTTGGCTCAGAAAACACAAGTCTGACTGCCAGTGGACCTAGCATTGAGGACACACTAGGCTAGCTAGACTAGGACATTTGTTGCATTAGGACATTTTAAATAGACATTTCGGAAAGATTCTATAAATTCAGCTTTAGTTGTTATTATAATTTGATGGAAAGAGGGATATTGATTTTTTAAAGTAAAAGCAAGAAATACTTGGAAAGGTTTTGATGATTTCCGTTAACTTTATTAGGACTATAACAAATTAGCCATCTCTTAAGACTACAGCATTTTCACAGAGAAGACTGAGTCCTGCATTAAATTGGTCGTGTTCCATTCCCTGTCTCTCTCTGGGGAAGTACAGCATGTTGGTTAACTATACCTTTAAACATTTTTCTGTTTCTAACATATTTTTTACCTCTTATTTTTAATGTAAAGAATTCATCTTGGAAGAGATAATTTGCTTATTTGCTCAGAGGCAAATTAAAGGCTTCAGGAAATATCCAAATAATTCAAAATATATTTGAATCTGTTAACCATATTTTCTTCATCTCCCATCTGAATTTCTTTTCCTAAAACAGTATAAAGTAGCATTTCAGGATAATTTCATGTCAGTTATGTGACATATTGGGATTGGTGCAGTAAGACTGAAGCTGAGAAGTGGTTAGGTTGAGACCAATGGGACTAACTCTAGTATATTCAACTCTGTATCCTAGGATTTAGACCTGGGTCTGAAATAGAATATCTGCTTAGAAAGTAGATGAAAGAGTTAATGAATTAACTGATCTAGAAGTATGTGTGTCGTAACTGGCTACCCAGCAATCCAAAGACATGCCCTCAGGAGTCAAGGAAAATGGCATATATTTGGGAGCTATTGGGAGTGATAGATAATATAAAATCAGGTCAAGACTGTGATTCATGACATGAGTCCCTATAGCTTAAAAATGCTGCTTGGCTGTGTCTCGAGGAATATCAGGTGCTAGAGACAATGTCTAGGTCCTGGTTAAGCAAACAGTTAAAGTTAAGACTTTTAGCTTAATATGAAAGTGGAGTTGACGGGGAAGACAAGACACAGCCGATTGAAACAAAAGAGGCCTGCATTTCAGAAGCAAAGGTAAAGACTGTAGTCCTGTGAACATTCAGATGCCCAAGGTCCATCAGAGGTGAAGAAGATCAATAATAACAAATTTAGTTCATGATCCATTCATTTAAAATTTGGATTCTCTCGGTGAACTTCTTTTGGTCTTCATGGGAATCGACTAGAAACTTGGAGAGAGGTTAAGCCACAAGTGAAGTGTTTCGGTGTACATAGCAGAGCAGGAATGAATAAACTAGGAGGTGATATCAAGTAATTCCTACTAAGTACAAAATTTTCTTCCTACAGCCAGGATGAATAGATCTTACCCAGAGGATAGGTGAATCGGTATAGAAGATGTCAAGAAGGGTGGATTTATGCACCTGCATGCAATCTTTATGTTCTGTGAACTAAGTTCCATTTCTCCCCATTTTACAGACAAATAAACTGAAGTACATGGAAAATAAATAACTTATCCAAAATTACAAGACAGAAAGTGACAGAACTGAGTGTCAAACCCAGATATTTTCCAAGGTCATTGCATTTCAGCTACCTTAAGATTCTGAGAAACTAAGTCAGCCAACTACAAAGGAAAAAAAAAAACCCATCCCTTTTTTCTTGGACTGAATTGTCCTTGTCCTATCAGCTATTGAGAAGTAGAGTCATTATCAGGTCCTTATGTCCAAGTTAAGGAGCCCTGGTGGCACAATGGTTAATTGTACGGCTGCTAACAGAGAGGTTGGTGGTTCAAATACGCCAGTGGCTCCTCAGGAGAAAACACCTGACTATCTACTTATGTAAAGATTGCAGTGAAGGAAACCCTATGGGGAAGTGCTACTCTGTCATATAAGGTCACTATGATTTGGAATCAACTTGACACTACACAACAACAACAACATGTCCAAGACCTGCCTTACATCATAATCCATATTAACCAACCTTCAGATATTTACTATGCTAGGTTCTGATAGAGATGTAAAAAAATTGAAACTCCTAAATCATGACCAAGCAGAGATTTAAATCTAATTGGCATCACTTGATACAAATTGTTAGCTAACAGTATAATTAGATCACAATACTAGTATAGAAATATCATGAAACAGGACAGAAGAAAAAATATGAAAGTTCAGAACCTAGTGTCAGGACAATTTATACTAGTAGGAACTGCTTTAAATAGAAGAGATGGGACTTGAATTTCACCTAAAGGATCTGTAGGATTGGGAAAAGAGAGAATGAGGGAGGCATTTCTATAACAGAGAAGAGCTCACAATGAACTGTAGGGGTCTTTTAATCCCTCGGTTTCTCCAGTTTTGCTCCAGTCCCTTAGCCGTAATCATCATCTTTCTCCACACAACAAAGATTTCTCTTCCTCTTTCCAGCACCTAAACCCAACACTAATCCCCAACTTGCCAAAGACAAATGGGCAAAGAGGTATAATCTATGCAAATCAATGGATATTTCAGAAGTCACAGGGTTTGATACACATAGCAGTGTATCAGTTTATGGTTCTTTTTGCTCTTTTATTTTTCCCCCAAGGAATGATATTTTTCTAGCATGCAAATGGAGTCATTATGATTCAGCAGAAAGAAAATGAAGGTTTTTCAATTGATCATTAGTATTGTTACGTGTTTGAAATGGAAATAAGTGGCATTTATTTTGCATCAAACCACACGTTATATGTATATCACATGGAATGTCTTCAGTATCAAGTGGTAGTGCCAACATTACACTATGTAGGATTTGTACACACCAGGGTTAAAGTATTAGAAACTATCTTAAGGCTACTTGGAAGGTGAACAGCCAATGAAAAACTATATTGATGAGGTAATGTTTTCTTGTTTAGCTTCATTGGTTGAGCCTAAAATTCTGTTTCCAGGAGCTGGAGGACAAGTTTCTGTGGAACCAAAAAGAACTGGATCCTCTCCAATACTTATATATTTTATGGTCACTCAATAAAAGCAAGTCCCTCTTCAACTTACCTATAGTTTCCTCTAACTTATTTCCCAACAACACTCATATATAAACTAGGCTGCAGGGATATCTGCTGGTTCCAGAACAAAACCTGCATAAGAGATGCAGAAATGCAGAGTTAAACATTCAGTGATTATGTTTGTGTGTTATAATGAGAATACAGAAGCACAAGTCACCTTTTTCCTTATCTCAGCACTGATACAATCACCCTTTTAAGTCTATTTAACAGTTCTGGAATTTACTTTCTTCTTTCTTTTTGGAGAATTTGGATTTTTTAGCTGAAAAAGATAATTGTGTCAGCCTTATTAACTTTATAGTGTTTTTGCATGCAAGGGCATCTAATTATATATTGAGTGCCCAAGAGTTCTGAGGTCCATAAATGCCTAATTCATCTTCCAGGTTTGGCTATAATTTAAAAAAAAGACAACACTGATGACTTCTTATTTTTGAGGCAACACTGCATCCTTTATACAAGCACCAAAAGCCTTTTGGCCAGAAGTGATACTTCCATATATTTAAAAAACAATCCCAGAGGCTGAGAAAGCAGTCTGTGCTTTAATGCTACAAAGAAAGAGGCAGGCTTTCTTTGGGCAGAGGTCTATCCAAGTCAAACTGCCTGTAGGCTTAAAATTATCTAATTAGAATATCACTCTTTTATTTATCAAAAATAAGTTGGCTGTCCATGGCATTGGGAGATTTACCACCCATCTTCAGGCTTGCTAGGTGTGATGCAAATAACCTACTTCTCATTACTGTGTCTAATTATGTAGATGTAGTAACAACTGCATAGGCAGTCTTGGCCGGAAAAATGCAACAGATTTCTTTCCTACAGGACAGTGCTAGTTACACCACTCCTACTGTCTTAGTAAATAGGAACCTCATTCTTCATGTTGTTCAGCCAATGCATCTTGAAATCATGCTTGTTTATTCTCTTTCTCTCTACCTGACCTCGAATCCATCAGAAATCCTGTAGCCTAACATCAAAATATACCTACAGTTCAGCCCCTTCTCACCACTTCTATTCCCACTTTGCTCCAAACTGCTGTTTTGAGCAAAGTGGGAATAGAAGTGGTGAGAAGGGGCTGAACTGTAGGTATATTTTGATTTTGCTTTTCCCTGGATTACTGCAAGAGCCTTCTAACCACTCTCCTTGCTTGTGTCTTTATCCTCATAAAGTATATTTTCCACACAGCAACATGAGTGACTTTTTTTTTTCAAGTCAGTCAGTAATGTCTCTCCTCTTCTCCAGACTCACCAAGAGTGAAAGCCAGAGGCCTTACAATCATCTGACCCCTCCAATTCACTAACTCTCCTCCTTCTAGGCCCTCTCTCTATTCTTAAGTACATCAAGCATCTTCCCACCTGAACTTTGCTCTTGATATTCCCTCTGTCTGGATGTTTTTCTTCCAGCTAACTCTCGATTTTCACATTTCTCTTTAATTACCGCCATTTTAGAGGCCTCTTCAGACCACCACTTATAAAATAAAATAAAATAATTTTTTTTTTTTTTTTATAAAATAGCTCCCTCTAAACAAAACTTTTTACCCCTACGCTGCTGTGTTTTACTCCACAGCTCTTATCACCATCTGGCAGACTTTATATTTTCTTGTTTATTAACGTTCTCTTGCACTTCAAAGCTCCATGAGGAAAAGGACTTGGTTCAGATTTCTCCTCAGTATTCTCAGTACCTAGCAGTAAGCGCTGAAAACATATTCAATATAGTACCCAAGAAAGATAGTTTATTAATAACCGATTAGTGGTA
The DNA here is from genome assembly GCF_024166365.1 of Elephas maximus indicus. Taxonomy (NCBI): domain Eukaryota; kingdom Metazoa; phylum Chordata; class Mammalia; order Proboscidea; family Elephantidae; genus Elephas; species Elephas maximus. Next base: position 49,452,313 of record NC_064840.1, read on the forward strand.
GATATAAAACAGTTTACTATTTCAGGAAATCAAAGTGACCATGAAGTCTTAAAACTGATTCTAAAAATATTGAAATTTATATTTTCCCAGAGAAAAATTCTGGTATTTAATCAGTATTAGTGTCATTGGAATAAGTACATAGCTTCTTAAGGACACACTATCAGTTGGGGTCATAGGAAAACTAACATGCATTGAATGCTAAGAATTACCTGAACACTGGATGATTTTCTTTCTTTGAGTTTTTATATTTTTTAAAGAATGTCAGCGGTCAGTAATCATTTAGATGTGCATAATCTTAGGCAGTAATTATAAAATCAGCCCATTATATGTTTAAGTGTGAACACACACATGTGCTAATGAGATATTGAAAATGTCATGCATTAGCCTGAACATAGTTAAATTCTAACATATGAATAAGTTACTCTCTGGACAGTTACCTGGATCCAGGTTGTGAAGGACACTGTACTGTAATACTGAAGGTATTTGGGCTTGACCCTATCAGGGGAGCAGAAGAGTAAAAGTTGGATTGATAATTTACAAAGTTCTTGTCTGGCATCAGAGGGGAAGGATGAACTGGAGAAGGAGCAGATTATGTGCAAAAACATGAATTTGGTTGTTATCAGAGTCTAGGAGAAAAAATAATCAGGGCCGCAAGAAAGACTAATGGGACTGGAAAGGGAATGTTAGATTTTAGAAGAGACATATCTTTATTAGTAATCGAATGTGAATTATAAAGTAGACCTCAGTAATGGTTCCCAGATGTCGGGGTTGGATGTTTGTAAAGATGATGGTAGTATAAACAAACATAAGTCCAAGAGAAACATAACAACAGTATGTTTTACTTGGGATGTAAAGAGATTTGCTTTGAATAAGTTGAATATAAGATGCTAGAGGTACCCCTAAGTCTAGATGCCAGCAAGGAGATCTGTGTGTGGGTTTGTGGCACAGGAAGAGGGGACGTTGAGACAGGAATTTGCAAATCGCTGAAACAGAAATGACATCGAAGACTTAGGAGAAGAAAAGGGTACACAGGGAGAATACCATGTGAGAAGATGATTAAAAATAGAACCCAGTGGCGCCCTCATGTTTAGAAAAAGCATTGTGTGCTTTATGCTATATAACCCCAACTGTTCCCAAGGAGGGTGGATTATGTTAATGAGAAAAGACTTATTTTGAAAGCACGTTAATAGGTTCGAATAAGCTAATTTGGGATATATTAAATGTACTGAATTATACTGCAAATTAGAGAAAGAAGAATTGAAGTTCTTTAGAGAAAAATAGGGGAGAAGAGAACTAAAAGAAAAAGAAGAAGAAAGCTAGATGCTTCAGAGACAACAGAGAAACCCTGACAGGAGCTTTGGAGAAGAAACATGCCAAAAAGAGATTTAATGTTCTATTTTGTAAATTCATCTACCCTATGAAAACTTCAGAAGTCTACAGAGTTCATTGATGTCTTTTTGCCTGGGGATTTGGAGTGGGGAGGTCAGTTCTCACAGAGCTAATGTTTTCTACTTTTAGCTAGTTCTTGTTGTTAGTTGCCATTGAGTGGGCTTCTACTCATTGCAACCCCAGATACAACAGATTAAAACACTGCCTAGCTAGTCCTGTATCATCCTCATGATCACCAGCATGCTTGAGGGCATTATTGTAGCCACTGTGAATTTTCAATGCCTTCCAACCTAGGGAATTCATCTTGCAGCATTATATTGGACAATATTTTGATGCGATCCATAGGGTTTTCATTGGCTAATTTTCCAAAGAAGATCACCAGGCCTTTTTTTCTAATCTGTCCAAGTCTGGAAGCTCTGCTGAAACCTGTCTGCAGTGAGTGACCTTACCGGTGTTTGAGATATTGGTAGCATAGTTTTCAACATCATAGCAACATGAAAGCTACCACAATAAAACTAACTGGTGATTTGACTACTTAGTACAACTTAAATAATAGATAAGAGAGGAGACCAGGAGAGACCAGGCTACAATAATTGCTTGGAGAGCTCTCAGCTTCCTACAGGAATAAGAAGATTCTAGTTGACATTTGTATTACACATATACCCAACAACCCAGTGCCGTCGAGTCGATTCCGGCTTATAGCGACCCTATAGGACAGAGTAGAACTGCCCCATAGAGTTTCCAAGGAGCGCCTGGTGGATTACACATATAAAAAAAAAAAAATAGATAAACATAAATGTTGCGTATGGATTAAACATATATAATGAATGTAATTAGCTGTCTAGCCATGACATTTTAGACAACTTGCCAATATTTACTCATATGCTGACTCACTTATATATGCTCCTTTATCCATATATGAAATTCAAATTCAAAATGATAGTCTCGTTGAGATGTTTGGCGTAAGCCAACATATTTGTCTATATATTTAGCTTTCTACATTCATCACCATGTGTATATGCAAAATGGTGCATTTACTGTACATCCTAAATTAAACAAACAAAAAAAACAAACCCATTGCCATCTCGTAGATTCCGACTAATAGTGACCCTACAGGACGGAGTAGAACTGCCGCATAGGGTTTCCAAGAAATGGCTGGTGGATTCAAACTGGTTAGCTTTTGGTTAGCAGCCATAGCTCTTAACCACTGCACCACACAGGGCTCCAAAATTAATACTAAAGCAGTATAAATACACTTTTTTATAACTACATATCAACTCCTGATTTAAATGATAATATTTATTTTATGAGAGCTTGGTGGTAGGCAAAACAGATAAAAGAGGCTAAAATATTTCCTTGATGCAAAGAAGTAAATCAGAAAGCCTTTTCTATAAAAGCCAACACAGCAAAACAGCCCTTAGGTGAATTTTGCAGACAGCCTGCTGTCAAATTTTCACGTTGCCCTGTGAGTCCCAGTCATGCTGCAGACACTGCAGAGATGTGAGTGTGATTTCTAATACAGAAGCTGATTGACTATGAATATTCATAGACACACTCCAGCTATAACCCTTTATTGGTTTTCTGGGTGCAGTTTAAAGAAGAACAGTGAATTTTGAGCTACCCAGATACAATCAGTTAAGGAAGAATGCTGAGTTCTTTGAAAATGAATGTACACAACACCCTATTCCCAAGGCCTTCTCACAGAGTAAGTTTCCACTGAATTAGGACGGAATATTTCTAGAAACAAATTGATAAAAGACAAGAAGCACGATTCACAGACAGCTACAAGGCAATTGAATCACATCTCTTTTAAGACTAGAGTCTATAATCAGAGATTTCTGGATCTCCCAGGAACAGTTCCAAAACTCAGCATGGAACTTCCTTTCGTACTTTGTATTTTATCAAAATTGTGCATTTTTTCCCTAATCAAGCACTAACTTTTGTACAAATTGGGGAAAATGCAAAGCCGTATAAAGTCAAAATTTATTTAATTCCTCAATCCAAAATTATAAAAGCTGTTAATATAATACACCATTATTTATCTATCATATAGATCAGTTTATGCAAATTTATCCACCCATTCATATCTATGTCTAAGTATCTATCTACCTGTTTATCACCTATTTATTTATACATACATATACAATATTTTAAAAAAATGCTTTATGTTAAAACATTATTGGGTTGGGATGTACCATGTTATATCTTTCTAATTACACCATAATAATATTATTATTATCTTAATGCTATATTAAGATCATTTTACCAAATCCTTATAAATACTCTCAAAATTTCACCTTATAGATGCATTATTTAAACAACTTTTAATTGTTGGATATTTAGTAGTTTCAAAATTTTACTATTATAAATAAGGACAATAAATATCCTTATATATAAGTTTCTGTGGACATCTGACAATTTTTTATGAAAAAAGTTGTTGATTAGAATTAGCCAAGAGAACTTTTACAAGATTTTGGAAAATTTACAGAAATTTTTTTCCTAAATGAATATTTTTGTTTGTTTGTTTCTTAAGATATTTTATTATTATCATTATTATTTTTAACAGAACAAACTACTTTCTCATCAAACAGTACACACATTGTTCTATGACATTGGTTAACAACCCCACAACATGTCAACACTCTCCCTTCTCAACCCTGGGTTCCCTATTACCAGCTTTCCTGTTCCTTCCTGCCTTCCAGCTCCTGTCCCAGGGCTGTTGTGCCCCTTTAGTCTTGATTTGTTCCGTGGGCCTGTTCAACCTTAGGCTGAAGAGTGAACCTCAGGAGTGGCCTCATTACTGAGCTGAAAGGGTGTCCGGGGGCCATACTCTCAGGGTTTCTCTAGTCTCTGTCAGACCAGCAAGTCTAGTCTTTCTTTTTGAGTTAGAATTTTGTTCTAGATTTTTCTCCAGCCCTGTCCAGGACCCTCTATTATGATCCCTGTCAGAGCAGTGAGTGGTGATAGCTGGGCACCATCTAGTTTTACTAGACTCAGTCTGGTGGAGGCCGTGGTAGATGTGGTCCATTAGTCCTTTTGACTGATCTTTCCCTTGTGTCTTTAGTTTTCTTCATTCTCCCTTGCTTCTGAAGGGGTGAGACCAGTGGAGTATCCTTGAATGATATTTCTTATTTTCCAATTTACTCACCATAACCACCATTAGTAATCATCAAGATAATGAGAGCAAAAAACTTGTATGCATTCTTTGATTAAATATTTTCTATTTATTTTTTCTTAATTCAATTAGTTATAAAATTTTCTGAGAAAATTGTATATTTCTTCTTCCAAGACTTTAATGAAATAAATTTTATTGGCAAACATCTCTACATATTTTTTTATTAAAAATTCCTTTTTTTGTTAGTTATATATTATTTCATTCATAATTCTTGAATTTCTTTCTTTTTGAAATAGATTATGAAAGTTTACTCTGTTAAGTAGTATTTTGAAAAGGCTAGTACTTCATTGGGAGTTTGTGATTTCTTTAATTTTATAAATGGTTTTCTTTTTCCCATTTAAAGGTTTTTGCTGAGGTATTCTTTATACTTAATATTGTATGTGTACTTTAGTATTTTATAAATTACACTTGGTCTGAAATAATTTTCTCCTTCATTTTACTGATAATTTTGTTTCTCCATGTTTTGTAAGGGTCCGTATTGGACCCCAGATTGTTTGCTTTTGTTACCAAGTATATAAAAAATGATAGGGGTATTCTGTTGTTTGTTTTTTTGTTTGTTTTTTGCTTTTTGAGCTAAGGTTTCTTATTTGGTTCTGGTTTCTTCCAATAATTTGAAGGACATACTCATTTTGCTTCTGTTTAGTTCAAACTTTTCAAAATATGCTAGAATTTTATTTCTCTAATATTATCAGGAATACGAAAATACTAAATATCTTCCATGTAAAAGGGGAATACATTATTATTATTATTATTTGCTTTTCTGTTTTTCTGCTTTTGGTGCTATTTTTATGGGTTATAGATCTACCCAGTTTTTAAATAGTTGTTTGGCCTTTTTTTTTTTTTCACTAAAGTAGAATTTTCCAAACTTTCTTGATTGTAGAAATCACATTGGGCTTTGGTTGCAAGGCCAAGTTCCTTGGTCCCATACAAACCAACTGAATCAGACCTTTGCTGGCCAGGCCTGGGAATTGGTATTTTCAACATACACTGGAAGGGTGACTTGGAGTTATTTTTTAAGGGAGTTTATAGGTTACTTTCAGTGTTTTTACTCAATGGATTCTTTTGATCTGCAAATTAGAATTCTGTTTAATTCAAGAGCCTTTTCTATGATATGTATGTATATTAATATTGTTTCATCTGTTTCCCTTTTTTTCTTTCTTCCTTAAGAATTCCAGTTATCCATAAATTGCATCCCAATCTCTGTACAAAAACTTGCACCTTTTCAGTCATTTGAATTTTTTTTTTTTCCTTTTAATTGTGAGGGTTTTTGCCACCATGATCTCCATACTAATGATTTGGGTTTCTGCCATTATGAATTGCTCAACTGATTTTGATTCAAATTTTAATTCTTATTAGATAGCTCCCATTATTCCTCCTGCTTTTTACTTATTATCAATTTTTTTTTGTTTGTTTGTTTTGGTTTTTGGAATTTTACTTCACTTTTACTGACAGGTGTTTTTATTTTATTCTACCGTATTTTATTTTATATCCTCTTTTCTATGGTCATTCATTCTCAAAAACTTAACTTTTTCTCTTAGGGTATAGAACGACAGCAGAATCATTCAACTTTAAGATTTTGTTTATTTTTTTGTTTTTGTTTGCTTATTCTTTAATGATCAAAGTTCTATCTAAAAGTGTTTGTTTATAATACGGTTGGTGAGATCCTGTTCGTTCTTCCCTCAGTTTACTTAACCTTGATGCTACTTAACCTTAACTCCTTTTAGTGTGTAATTTAGGGCCTCCTAGTGCTTCTCAAACTTTCACAATCATAGGCATTACTAGGCATCTTTTCAAACTGCAGAGTCTAATGCAGTGAGAGTAAGACAGGGAACACAGGGCCCCCCAAATCTGTAAGCAAATTAACAAGAAATGGGCCAGGGCGCAGAAACAAAACCATTCCCCAGAACAATGGGGCAGGGTATCAGAAAACAGCCCACAAACTTCTTTTAAAGTTGTCTTTCAGAAATAGCTGGAGAAAACCAGCCCCACGGACATGCGCAGAACATCCACCTGTGACTGCTGTGTCACCTTCCACCAGGGGCAGTGAGGGTCCACAGCAGCAGCTGTGAGACTGCACAGGCATGACACCCCATAATAAGTCCTGCTATGAATCCCAGAGGTCTCCAGGACAGGAGCCATCTTGGGAAGCTGCTGCTTGCGCACCCTATTTAACATATCCCCACCTGTGCCTATGAATAAACATGAATCTTTTCCCGTCCAAGAACTTTCAAAAACCCCGGCCAGTCTTTTTTCTGTGAGAAGAGAGTGTGTGTTGCGCGAAGTCTCCACTTGCAAGCCTCTTCAATAAAGCTTTGCTCGTGTGGAAAACTCTCCGTGCCTTACCTGCTCATTCTTGACCAGTGAGAGGCAAGAACCTTACTCCAGTAACAGGAGTATGTTGGAGCCTGAGATTCTGCATTTCTAACAAGTTCTCCTAAAATGCTGATGCTGCTGACTCAAGGTGCACACTTTGAGCCACAAAGTCTTAGTAAGTTTTTTTTTTCATCACTTTGATTTATAGACGCAAAATGGATCCAAATTACACAGTCCCGGTTCTCTGAAAAACCTTCCATTAACTCTAGCTCTTGCTTCTTTAAATTGTGGCATATAACAGGATACCAATATCCTATCCAAATGTTTGATGGGTAACAAGAAAGCTCCTGCCACCCTGTACCTTTTCATTTGTAAGGACTACATAAGCACAATTCTCTAAAGGGGCCCCTGCTTTCAAATAAAGCTGATTTGTGTTAGTTACAAAGAGCCTAGCAGCGTGTTAACTATTAAACCTGTGACCTGCCTTAGCCATCAGCTTTCCTTACTCCAGATAAGGGGACTAATGCTGCAGTTCTACCATAATCCCCTCTACTTACTCTCTGCAGTAGAATTTTCTCAAGAGAAAATATTGCAAGTTAGCCCTGTCTTCCTTTACACTCAGTACTTTCTGTAACCCATGTTGTAGATTTCTTAACTTTTCTGAATTATAGTTGACACCTATTCCTGATCACATCAATAAATGAATTCCTTCATTATATTTAGTTGATCATTTCATTGGGGTTCAGTGAAAGAGGGTGGAAAAAATAGAAATATATAAAACTTCATGCTCATTTTGAAGTTTTACAAACTCAACTCTTTCTTTGTTTTCAAGATGCAAATAATTGTATTAGTTAATGGATATAAAAGTAATATGTATTCATCAACTGACAGATAAACAGAATATGATATATCCATATAATGGAATATTGTTTTTGGTAGCTATAGAGTCAGCTCTGACTATAGTGATCTTATGGATAATGGATTAAGTGTTGCTTGGTCCTGTGCCATCTTCATGATTGTTATCTGAGTGTATTGTCTTGGCTGTTAGTGAAATATTATTCAGCTCTAAAAAGGAATGGAGTATTGACACATGCTACAATATGAATGAGTCTTGAAAACATTATGCTAAGTGAAAGAAGTCAGTCACAAAAAAACAATGTATTACGTAATTCCTTTTATAGGAACTATTCAGACTAGGAAAATCTATAGACAGAAAATAGATTAATGGCGGCTCAGGGCTGAGGTGCGGTGGTTAAGAGCTTGGCTGCTAACCAAAAGCTCAGCATTTCAAATCCACCAGCCAGTCCTTAGAAACCCTGTGGGGCAGTTCTACTCTGTCCTATAGGGTTGCTATGAGCCAGAACTGGCAATGGGTTTCAGTTTGGTCTTTTTGGTAGGGCTGAGGAGGGCAGGGTGGAAGGTAAGGCAATTACACCTAAATGTACAGGGTTTGATTTTGAGGTCATAAAATTGTTCTGAAATTGACTGTGGTAATAGGTGCACTTATCTGTGAATACCATAAAAACTATTGCATAGTACACATTAAATTGGTATATATATGCTTGGCGTGTGAATTATATCTTGAAAAGCTGCTAAAAAGAGTAATATATATTCATTGTATTTTTTCAGGTAATATGAAAATACATAATGGTAAAAGGAATAAAAGTTACCTCTAGTCTAACCACAAAGGAATAGTCACTAGTAAAATTTTTATATATAGGCATCCAGAATTGTTTTCTCTGCATGCACGACACAAATATTTTATATAAAAAAGATTATATATGTTGCTTTTAAACTATTTTTACAGCTAATACTATATTGTCACTTTTCATGTCAATAAATATATTTTATGATATTTTAAATGACTTTATAATATTTATAGGAATGCACTGTAGTTTATTTAACTAATATACTATTATAGGTATTTTGGTCTTTTTATTTCCAGTTTTTCATTTTTATAAATAATGCTATGATGAATATCTTTGTACAATCACCCTGATATTATCTGAGAAATATTGGCAATTTTCCTCTAAAAACTATGTAGTAGTTTGTAGTTCTGATAACAGTAGAATCATGGTAAAGAGTAAGATTCTTATATTGAAGGCTGTTAATCCTTTTAATTACTGATGATCTGAAAGAAAAAAACTAAAGTTCTTTTGTTTTAGTTTACTTTTTTATTATTTAGATCATTAAACATACTTTCATATAGTAATTATGTATTTTAATTTCCTAAGTTACCTATTTAAAACTTCAACTCACTATTCATTCATTTTAAAAATAAATGTAGTACCAAATACATGCCACACACTGTTTTAAGAGCTTACTACCTACTAAGATATTTATTCTACTATTGAAGTACTCATTTTTGTCCATAAGAGATTTCATATATTAAGGATATTACCTTTTCTTGTCTATAGTTTGAGAATGATTTTTCCAGTTTGTGAATTGCTATTCATTTTTTTAGCTTTATTAACATTATTATTATTCACTAATTGATGATATTTCTCCACCGTGGTCAAGGTGATCATCGTTTTTCTTTAGAGATTTTGACATAGTGCCACACTGAGAAAGTTGGTCTTTACCTTTAGAAATTCCAGTATACAACCTAATTTTGCTGCTGTATTATCCTTAATTTTTCCACATTACGTATTTAATCAATCTTAGATTTATTCTTTTATAAATTGAGAATGAGTGAACCAACTTTATTTTGTAAAAATTCCTATCTATTTTCTCAAGTAGCAATTATTAATCAATCTATCCTTTGACTACTCATTTGAAAAGTTATATGAAGCTGTGCTTGTACAAAAATATCTAAAATCAAAGTGCTGTGTAAAATGAATTTTTTAGAGTACTTATGCTTCCTACACAGATGAGAAAAACATAGTTAAGACTAGATATACTTAATAACTTAGCTAATTGAGTGACATTTATCTAACAACTTCAATTTTCCAGAATATAACCAAGAACCTGTTGAAGGAAAACGGGCCTATGGCAGCCACCTTCCATATCATAAAGAGTGTGCATTGAATCTCATATTCTCATATTCGCACAGGAGAGCATTTCACCTCTTACTTAGAACCTACATATTTTCAGTCTAGGTTCTAGTCAATTTTTTTTTTTTCTAGTCAATGGACCTTAGTTATAGAGCTTCTGATTCATTCAGATTAGAAAGTATGATGAGAGTTAGACCTAGAAGGAGGATTATTGAGAGAGTGAGAAATGATAGCTGTTCTCTGACAACAATGGGAGAGAGAGACGAAAAGGAAAATACAGGCATGAGAAATAAAGAGCACAGTAGTTTAAGTGCTTTTAATACTGGGATAAATATCTCTACTTACTTCTCAGTGGTATAAAATTAAATTAGTACAATTGATCCTCATATCATTAAAGATCAGTGATGAATAAATAATAAAATTTTATACACGATATTCAGCTTAAAGTGGCAGAAAATCAATTAATTCTCCTCTCAACAATTTCTGTAAACTGACTTAAATAAAATGCATAGGAATGCTAACTCATTTTGTTTTAGTATCTCCAAATTTGCTTTTGTGGGCCAGATTTGGAAAATGCTGGGCTAACGAGATTTTCTTTTGCTCGAGGCAGAGTCAATTCAGTTGCTAATAACATTGACAGTCTTCAATAAATGTTTGGTAAAAGTTAAGAGAGTTACTTAAAGTTGTGTTTGGAAAAGGCTGCTGAGGAAGTCTGGGATACAGTCAGAGCAGGAGTGTGGATTCTGGCTTTCACATCTCTCACTCTGCACTTACAGTGGGAGGGACCTGAATGCTAACTGATTCCTACACCCAAGAAACAGACCTTGTCAAGCTGTGCAGTAACACAAAAAAATCCGGAGGTGACCCACCTGGTGCTCAGTTCTAGAAATGAGGGTGCAAGTCTAGAACCACTTCTTATCTCTGTGCAATTGGGCCATTTAATGAACTTTCTCTACCTTATTTCCCTCACCTGTATGATGAGAATAATTGTAGGTTGTCTGCACATTTAACACATGTAAATGGGTAAAGCAGTACATAATGAGAACTCAACAAATGTTTGGTATTATTATTATCATGATTACGATTGTTTCAGAGCTAAAAATCCAAGAAACAAGTTACAGAATTGATTATGAAGTTATTTAACCTCATTTATGTAAGCAAAATTCCTCAATCGTTAATAAAGGTAGTCTGATCATGTAATACACTTGCATTAACTCATTATTTTTAATGGAATATATCAAAATTTATTGAAACATTTAGAAAGTAAACATCAACAAAGTTAAGACACATTATAAAACACATAAATTCCCATCCCACAAGCCTTGGATAGTTGTTTTTGTTTTCTTTTTAATATTCTAATTCAAGATTTGTTTATAAGTATAACTTTAAAGAGGTGAGATTACTGCTGTGATGGATATTAACATTCTTATCATCAAACTACGATAATCATACTGTTTTGTGCAAAATTCCATGTCACAGGTCAGTGCTGGCCAAGCAGAATATCTGATGGTTAAGCTTTAGGGCTCTGGAATCATTAGATTTTGGTTAACAGACTACCTCTGTCACCTACAACCTCTATGACATGGCACCAGTCACTTAGTTTCCTGAGCATTACTTACCTCCTCTATAGAATTCTGATTATGGCAACAGCTGCCTCATTCTGATGTTAGGAGGGTTAAATGAGATAATACATGTGAGGTGGTCAGAATAGTCCCTGGTAGCAAGTACTCTGAAAAATATTATTTTTTCCAATATTAGTTCTGAATGTGCACCATGTACCTTGTGTGAGGCGCTGTGACTAATGTGGGTATACAAAGATTTTTAAAAATGCTAAGGTATTGCTAATAGCAGGGATAGTCCCTAGGTGGTACAGATAGTTAACACACTTGGGTGCTAACCAAATGGTTGGAAGTTCAAGTCCATCCAGAGGTGCATTGGTGATCTACTCCCCAAAAAATCAATCATTGAAAACCCTATGGAGCACAGTTCTACTCTGACATACCTGGGGTTTCATGTTTCAGAGTTGACTCAATGGCACTGGTTTTTCAAGTGCAGGGATATAATAATGAAAATAGATGTGTCAAAAGCTTATAGTTTAATAGGGAGATGGACATATGTATACATGGCAACAGAGATTGTTGTGTTATGTGCCATTGAGTAGATTCTGACATAGTGATGCTATAGGACAGAGTAGAACTGCTCCATAGGGTTTCGTAGGCATTGATAATTAGTGGTGATTGGAATGCAAAATTTGGAAACATGTTGGAAAATGTGGCCTTGGTGATATAAAAAATGCAGAAGACCACAGGATAGAATTTTGCAAGACAACTTATTCATTGCAACTACCTTTTTTCAACAACATACAAGGTGACTATTCATGTGGACCTCACTAGATGGAAAACATAGGAATCAAATTGACTACATCTGTGTAGAGAAAATGAAAAACTCAATATTATCAGTCATAACATGGCCAAGGGCTCGACTGCTAAACAGACCATTAGTTGCTCATCTGCAAGTATGAGTTGAAGCTGAACAAAATTAAAACAAGTCCATGCGAGCCAAATAATGACCTTGAGTATATCTCACCTGAATTTGGAGACCATCTCAAGAATAGGTTTGACACATTGAACACGAATGACCCAACAGCAGACACAGACAAGTTGTGGGATGAGATCAAGGATATGGTACATGAAGAAAGCAAAGGGTCATTAGAAAGACATGAAAGAAAGAAAAGGCCAAAATGGATATCAGAAGAGACTCTGAAACTTGCTATTCAATGTAGAGTAGCTAAAGTGAATGGAAGAAATGAAGTAAAAGAGCTGAAAGGAGATTTGGAAGAGTGGCTCCAGATGACAAAATAAAGTATTACAATGAAAAGTGCAAAGATCTGGAGTTGGAAAACCAAAAGGAAAAAACATACTTGGCATTTCTCAAGCTGAAAAAACCAAAGAAAGAACTCAAGCCTCTAGTTACAATTTGAAGAATTCTATTGACAAAATAATTGAACAATGCAGGAATCATCAAAAGAAGATGGAAGGAATATACAGTCTCTAAAGAAAAAGAAAAATTTTTTTTTTTTTTAATCCAAAGAGAACTGGCCAATGTTTAACCATTTCAGGAGGTAGTATAAAGAACCAATGGTATTGAAGGAAGAAGTCCAAGCTGTGCTGAAGGCATTGACAAAAACAAAGCTCCAGGGATTGACAGAAAACAAATTGAGATGTTTCAACAAATGTATGCAGCACTGGAGGTACTCACTCATCTATGCCAAGAAATTTGGAAGACAGCTACATGGCCAACTAACTGGAAGAGAACCATATCTGCTTCCATTCTGAAGAAAGGTATTCCAACAGAATGTGGAAATCATAGAACAATAGTATTGATATTATATGCAAGTAAAATTTGCTGAAGATCATTAAAAAACAATTGCAGCAGTACATTGACAGAAAACTGCTGAAAATTCAAACTGGATTCAGAAGAGGACGTGGTATGAGTGATATCATTGCTAATGCCAAATGGATCTTGTGTTTTGTTGACTATGCAAAGACATTTGACTGTTTGGATCATAACGAATTATGGATAACATTGCAAAGAATGGGAATTCCAGAACGCTTAATTGTGCTCATGAGGAACCTATACATAGACCAAGAGGCAGGCATTCGAACACAACAGGGAGAAACTGCATGGTTTAGAGTCAGGAAAGGTGTATGCCAGAGTTGTATCCTTTCACCATATTTATTCAATCTGTATGCTAAGCAAATAATCTGAGATGCCATCTTTTGTGATTCAGAGGGTTACTGTGAGTCTGAACCAACTAGCAACACCTACCACCACCACTAACAACAACAATCTTTATGGAGCAGATCTCCAGGTCTCTTTTCCCAGGGAGTAGCTAGTAGGTTCTAACTGCCCACCTTTTGATTATAGCCAAGTGCTTAACCACTGCACCATGACAGCAACTGGTTTTTTAAATGCAGCGATATAAAAATGAAAATAGATATGTGTCAAAAAGCTTATAGCTTAGTAGGGAGACAGATGTATATGTGGCAGCAGAGAAAAGTAGCTAATCTTGCCCAGTGGAGACTACAGAGGAGACACGTAAACAGGAGAAGGACATTTTAGGTAAAGGACAGGGTCATTCATAACTTGTGCAAAGATGTGATGACCATATTTAGGAGACCTGTAAAACCCATTGCCGTTGATTCAATTCCGACTTGGCACATCTATAGGACAGAGTAGAACTGCCCCATAGGGCTTCCACGGCTGTAATCGTTTATGGAAGCCAACTGCCACATCTTTCTCCCAAGGAGGGGCTGGTGGGTTCAAACCACCGACATTTTGGTTAGCAGCCCAGGCTTAACCACAGCACAACCTGGGCTCCTCTTTCAGGAGGCAGTGAAAATGAAGTACACAATAGCTGGAAACTAATGAAGAAGTAAAAGAGCTGGATGCAAGATTTCAAAGGGTGGCTCGAGAAGACAAAGCAAAGTATTAAAATGACATGTGCAACGACCTGGAGGTAGAAAACCAAAAGGAAAGGACACATTCGGTGTTTCTCAAGCAGAAAGAACTGAAGAAAAATTCAAGCCTCGAGTTGCAATATTGAAGGATTCTATGGGGAAAATATTAAACAATGCAGGAAGATAGAAGGAATACACAGAGCCACCATACCAAAGAGAATTGTTTGACATTCAACCATTTCAGGAGGTAGCATATAATCAGGAACCGATGGTACTGAAGGAAGAAATCCAATTGCACTGAAGGCATTGGCAAAAAACAAGTCTCAGGAATGACGGAATACCAATTGAGATGTTTCAACAAACAGATGCAGCACTGGTAGTGCTCACTAGTCTATGCAAAGAAATTCGGAAGACAGCTACCTGGCCAACTGACTGGAAGAGATCTGTATTTATGCCTACTCCCAAGAAAGGTGATCCAACAGAATGCAGAAATTATACAACAACATCATTAATATCACATGCAAATAAAATTTTGCTGAAGGTCATTCAAAAGTGGCTGCAGGAATATATCAATAGGGAACTGCCAGAAATTCAAGCTGAATTCAGAAGAGGACATGGAACCAGAGATATCATTCCTGTTGTTAGGTGGATCCTGGCTGAAAGCAGAGAATAGCAGAAAAATGTTTATTGTGTTTTATTGACTATGCAATGGCATTCACCTGTGTGGATCATAACAAATTATGGATAATATTGCAAAGAATGGGAATCCCAGAACAGTTAATTGTGCTCATGAAGAACCTGTATATAGATCAAGAGAACAGAACAATGGGATACTGTGTGGTTTAAAGTCAGGAAAGGTGTGCATCAGGATTGTATCCTTTCACCATATTTCTCTAATCTGTATGCTGAACAAAAAATCTGAGAAATTGGATTTTAAAGTGTTGAAAAGCGAAGATGTCAGCTTGAAGACTAAGGTGTGCCTGACCGAAACCGTGGTGCTTTCAATCACCTCATATGCATGCAAAAGCTGGACAATGAATAAGAAAGACAGAAGAAGAATTGATGCCTTTGAATTTTGGTGTTGTGGAAGAATATTGAATATACCACAGACTGCCAAAAGAGGGAATGAATCTGTCTTGAAAGAAGTACAACCGGAATGCTCCTTAGAAGCAAGGATGGCGAGACTGCGTCTTACATATTTTGGCCGTGTTGTCAGGAGGGATCAGTCTCTGGAGAAGGGTATCATGCTTGGCAAAGTACAGGGTCAGCGGAAAAGAGGAAGACCCTCAATGAGATGGATTGACACAGTGGCTGCAACAATGGGCTCGAGCACAACAGCGATTGTGAGGATGGCACAGAATGGGGCTGTTTGATTTTGTTGTACATAGGGTCATTATGAGTCAGAGCTGACTCAATAGCACTTAACTACAACAACAAGCTAGAAACTTGTCTGTGAGTAGAGATGAGGAGGGTAGGTATGGGCTCCGGGTACTGGGACTGAATAAGTTTCCCCACAATACTATCTGCATTTCCTCAATCACTTTCTTTAAGGCAGAGAATAAGCAGGCATTTGGAGCCTCTATCTTTAAGCTAAGGAGCCGGGGTGGTGCAGTGGTTAAAGTGCTCAGGTGCTAACCAAGATGCTGGTGGTTTGAACCTATCAGCCCTCCATGGGAGAAAGACATGGCAGTCTGCTTCCCTAAAGATCTACTGCCTTGGAAATGCTGTGGGAAGTTCTACTGTGTCCTACAAGGTCACTATGAGTCACAAGCAACTCCATGGCCATGGGTTTGGGCTTTTTATCTTTAAGCTGTCATTTCTTCTTACACTGTGCAGTCTGCTCCTTCCGAGCTAAAATGAATTGCCTTTATTGGCAGATGGCTGAGACTACTGCAGTTAAGCCTGTCTGGAATTCCTGCATTTTCAATGAGATCCTCCTGATTTATTTCATCTGCAGTAATTAAACTTGCCTTTCTTTGCAGCAATGCCTTAAAAATTCCAAGTGCACTGGGCTTCATTGAAGATGTTTGTTGTTGATACTGTTGGGTTGCTCTGGGACAACTGCAGATGCATCTCAACTCCTCTGTGGTCATTAAAAAGTTCACCTGCAAACCCTAGGGAAGTGCCCTTCAGCTGCAACACTGAGGCACAGGTCACAGCCATTCCATCTAGTAGAACCAAAGACAGATAACACTCTGGTTCTCTTAATGGCATTATTTGTATCCAGACAGAACAATGACTCCATCCTGTCTGGATCTACTCGTCAATGTCTGTTCCCCAGGGAAGTAACAGGGGAGCAGGACTCCTGCTAAGTGGGAGGGAGGGAAAGGGAAAGGAAGAAAAATTTTGCAATATTGCACGCACCTAAAGAATATAATATATAAAGACTTCAAGCCAAAAACATAAACTGAACTGCAAAAATGAACACAGTTAATGCCAGGGTTCCACTTAAAAGATCTACAGACTTTTAACCTGAGATTCTATTCCCCTGCCTTCAGTAACATGCCTTGATTCTCTCATGGAAGAACCTGCAGGCACATTAGGCATGGAGCAGAGAAATACAAAGGAGTAAAAGAGAAAGATACAAGAAGTAGGCTGATTTTTTGCAGAATGTTTCCTGGAGCAGATCATCCCTCAGACAAAACTGAGTTACTCAGGTGAATAGGCTACTGAGAGGTAGATGTGGGAAAAAGGAAGGTGTATTTTTGGTGTTGCAACCTATAGGGCTCTATAAGACTGGGGGGAGATAATAGGTGGAAATGACAGGGGATGACAGCAATAATATTAGTACAGCCAGTATCTCTTGTGCACTTACTCTGTATCAGACACTGAGTCTGTTAAACTTCATGAGGACTCTGGTGGCACGGTGGTTAAGAGCTCAACCTCTAACCAAAAGGTCAGCAGTTTGAATACACCAGCTGTTCCTTGGAAAGCCTATGGGGCAGTTCTACTCTGTCCTATAGGTTCACTATGAAATTGAAATAGACTAGACAACAATTTTTTTTTTTATGGTTTAGGACCCTATGGTGGTGTGGTGATTAAGTGCTCGACTGCTAACTGAAAGGTCAGCAGTTTGAACCCACGAGCTGCTCCTCAAGAGAAAGAAGTGGCAGTCTGCTTCCTTAAAGAATTATAGCTTGAATGGGCAGGGCCAAGATGACAGAATAGACAGATGCTTCTGGCGAGCCCTCATACAACAAAGACCCGAAAAAACAAGTGAAACGATTGTATTTATGACAAGCTAGGAAGGCATGAACATCAAAGGCAACATTAGAAAATGGACTGAGCTGCAGGTGGATGAAGAGACAGTTCAGAAGCAGAGAGGAGTTACCAGACCCGAATTGCCGGGAGCCCTCAGGCACCACTCCCAGGAGCTCCTGCAGTGGGCTGGTACTAGCGTTTGGTCACAGTTTCCTCAGGGAGAAGCAGCCAGCCACACAGACTACTTACACCTCTGGAACCAGAGAAGAACGGTGCTCTCGGCAAAAGCTAAGTACTTGCATATATTTTATCATGACCCCCACCCCTAAGCCAGCTTCAGTGGCTGTTGATTTCCTTGGGCCTGAGATAGGCCTTGCTGAGCACCTAGAGCCATCCTCCTGGCCTTGGAGAAAGAATAAATTCACAACTGGGGGAAAAGATAATTTGCCAGCTATACTAACCAGGGGAGCTCAGGACAGAAGTGGCTCCTCTCCAGGCATAAATGGCCCATAGACTCTGAGTAACTTGCTCTGCCTGCATGGGCCTGTGTGAGCATATTTCAAGAGAATAGGCCCTTGTTGGCAGGCTACAACTGTTTCAGCGGTACGGTGTAGAGGTGGGTGTTTGATGTTTGACACTGCTTTGCCTAATAAATAGGGTCCTCACCTACCCACATCAGGGACCTAAGGACTTGTTGCTCCACTCAGGTCACCCAGGCACCCGTGGCAGGGGTCCAAGGATAACTGGTACCTCCCAGTCCTTTCAGCCAAAAACTTTGGGTGCACATGATCCATCTGCAGAAACCACCCACCTGGATGCTTTAGGGAAGAGGGATGCACTTTCCTCAGACACCCTTGGGGGACAATTCTCAGCCCCCTGCCTTGTTCGGAGCATGACACCCTGCTAAACCAGATACCAGCACCTACACCAATCACCCCTGCCCCTCTAAGACTGTACCACACACTTGATGCACAGCTACCTGGATACCTGAGCTGAATCCATATAAGAAAACAGAATGGGCTCATAGACTGACATACTTGATAACATCTCTAGCCATCTGACAGGACATCAGAGCTTCAAAGGTGAAAATAGTCAAGCAAGCTCACTCAAACAACCCGTTTGGGCATATCAGAACAAAACAAAGCAAGAAGCTAGGATACAATAAGTAAACATAAAATAAACTAATACAGTAACTTATAGATGGCTCGGAGACAACAGTCAATATCAAATCACATAAACAGAGAGACCAAGATCGCATCAACAAGTTCTCAAAACAAAGAATCAAGGGCTCTTCTAGGTGTAAGTGTCTACCTGGAATTACCAGATGGAGAATACAAAAGATTAACATACAGAACCTTTCAAGACATCAGGAAGGAAATGAGGCAATATGCAGAACAAGTCAAGGAACATACAGATAAAGCAGTTGAATAAATTAAAAAGGTTATTCAGGAGCATAATGAAACATTGAATAAGCTGGAAGAATCCATAGACAGAGAGCAATCAGAAATTCAGAAGATTAACAATAAAATTACAGAATTGGACAACTCAGTAGAAAGTCAGAGGAGCAGAATTGAGCAAGTGGAAGGCAGAATTAGTGAACCTGAAGATAAAGCACTTGGCACCAATGTATTTGAAGAAAAATCAGATAAAAGAACTTTTAAAAACGGGACTTTATGAAGAGAAATAACCTATGAGTGATTGGAGTACCAGAACAGAGAGGGATAACAGAAAATACAGAGAGAATTATTGAAGATTTGTTGGCAGAAAACTTCCCTGATATCATGAAAGATAAGAAGATATCTATTTAAGATGCTCATTGAACTCCACATAAGGTAGATTTTAAAAGAAAGTCATCAAGACATATTATACTTAACTTGCCAAAACCAAAGTTAAAGAGAGAATTTTAAGAGCAGCTAGGGATAAACAAAAAGTCACCTACAAAGCTGAGTCAATAAGAATAAGCTTGGGCTACTCAGCAGAAACCATGCAGGCAAGAAGGCAATGGGATGACTTATATAAAGGATTGAAGGAAAAAAATTCCCAGCCAAGAGTCATACACCCAGCAAAACTGTCTTTCAAATATGAAGGTGAAATTAGGACATTTCCAGATAAATATAAGTTTAGGGAATTTGTAAAAACCAAACCAAAACTATAAGAAATACTAAAGGGAGTTCTTTGGTTAGAAAATCAATAATATCAGGTATCAGTCCAAGACTAGAACACTGGGCAGAGCAATCAGATGTCAACCCAGATAGGGAAATCACAAAATAAATTAAGGTAAAAAAGCTCAAGACAGGGAAACGGCGATGTTATTATGTAAAAGAAGACAACATTAAAACAATAAAGAGGGACTAAGAAATGTAGTCACAGATCTTTCATATGGAGAGGAAGACAAGGTGATATAAAGAAATAAAAGTTAGCTTTAAATTTAGAAAAATGGGGTAAATATTAAAGTAACCACAAAGAAGACAAACTATCCTACACATCAAAATAAAATACGAGAAAAAATAGAGACTCAGCAGAAATAAAATTAATGAAAACGAATAAGAGGAAAAGACAATATGTAAACTACTCAACACAAAAAATGAAGTGGGAAAAGAAACTGTCAACAACACACAAAAAAAGACATCAAAATGACAGCCCTAAATTCATACCTATCCATAATTATGCTGAATGTAAATGGACTAAATGCACCAATAAAGAGACAGAGAGTGGCAGAATGGATAAAAAAACATGATACGTCTATATGCTGCCTAGAAGAGCCACAACTTAGACTTAGAGAACAAACAAACTGAGCCTCAAAGGATGGAAAAAAATATATCAAGCAAACAACAATTAAAAAAGAGCAGGAATGGTAATATAAATTTCTGACAAAATAGACTTTAAAGTTAAAGCCACCACAAAGGATAAGGAAGAACACTATACAATGATTAAAGGAAGATATAACAATATTAAATATTTATGCACCCAATGACAGGGCTGCAAGATCCATAAAACAAACTCTAACAGCATTGAAAAGTGAGATCGACAGCTCCATAATTATAGTAAGAGACCTCAACACACCACTTTCGGTGAAGGACAGAACATCCAGAAAGATGTTCAATAGACACTGAAGATCTAAATGCCACAATCAACCAACTTGACCTTATAGACATATGCAGAACACTTCACCCAACAGCAGTCAAGTATATTTTCTTTTCTAGTGCGCATGGAACATTCTCTAGAATACACCACATATTAGGGCATAAAGCAAGCCTTAGCAGAATCCAAAACAGTGAAATATTACGAAGCATTTTCTCTGACCATAAGGACATAAGAGTAGAAACCTAAACAGAAAATGCAGGGAAAAGAAATCAAACACTTTGAAACTGAACAACACCCTGCTCAGAAAAGACTGGGTTGTAGAAGACATTAAGGATGGAATAAAGAAATTCATAGAATCCAATGAGAATGAAAACACTTCCTATCAGAACCTTTGGGACACAGTAAAAGCAGTGCTCAGAGGTCAATTTATATCAATAAATACATACATACAAAAAAGAAGAAAGGGCCAAAATCAAAGAGTTATTCCTACAACTTGAACAAATAGAAAAAGAGCAATAAAAGAAACCCTCAGACACCAGAAGAAAGCAAATAATAAAAATTAGAGAAGAATTAAATAAAATAGAAAACAGAAAATCAGTTGAAAGAATTAACAAGACCAAAAGCTGGTTCCTTTAAAAATCAACAAAATTGATAAATCATTGGCCAAACTGACAAAAGAACAGGAAAGGAAGCAAATAACCCAAAAAAGAAATGAGATGGGTGATATTACAACAGACCCAACTGAAATTAAAAGAATCATATCAGATTACTATGAAAAATTGTACTCCAACAAATTAAAAAACCTAGAAGAAATGGATGAATTCCTAGAAACACACTACCTACCTAAACTAACACAAACAGAGGTAGAACAACTAAATAGACACATAACAAAAGAAAAAATTGAAAAGGTAATCAAAAAACTGCCAACAACAACAAAAAGCCCTGGTCTAGATGGCTTCACTGCAGAGTTCTACCAAACTTTCAGAGAAGAGTTAACACCGCTACTACTAAAGGCATTTCAGAGCATAGAAAAGGACAGAATATTCTCAAACTCATTCTATGAAGCCAGCATATCCCTGATACCAAAACCAGGTAAAGACACCACAAAAAAAGAAAATTACAGACCTATATCCCTCATGATCTTAGATGCAAAAACCCTCAACAGAATTCTAGCCAATAGAATTCAACAACATATCAGAAAAATAATTCACCATGATCAAGTGGGATTCATACCAGGTATGCAGGGATGGTTCAATGTTAGAAAAACAATTAATGTAACCCATCATATAAATAAAAGCCAAGAATACATGATTTTATCAGTTGATGCAGAAAAGGCATTTGACAAAGTTCAACACCCATTCATGATAAAAAGTCTCAGCAAAATAGGAATAGAAGGAAAATCCTCAACATAATAAAGGACATTTATACAAAGCCAACAGCCAACATCATCCTAGATGGAGAAAATCTGAAAGCATTCCCCTTGAGATCGGGAACCAGACAAGGATGCCCTTATCACCACTCTTATTCATCATTGTACAATGAGTCAGAATCGACTCGATGGCAGTGGGTTTGATTTGGTTCTTGGTATACCATCACAGTAGTCAAAACAGCCTGGTACTGGTACAATAACAGACACATAGACCAATGGAACAGAATTGAGAATCCAGACATGAATCCACCCACATATGAGCAGCTGATATTTGACAAAGGCCCAAAGTCAGTTAAATGGGGAAAAGACAGTCTTTTTAACAAATGGTACTGGCATAACTGGATATCCATTTGCAAAAAAATGAAACAAGACCCATCTCTCACACCATGCAGCAAAACTAACTCAAAATGGATCAAAGGCCTAAATATAAAATCGAAAACAATAAAGGTCCTGGAAGAAATATTAGGGACAATATTAGGAGCCCTAATCATGGCATAAACAGTATACAAAACATTACTAACAATGCGGAAGAGAAACTAGATAACTTGGAGCTCCTAAAAATCAAACGCCTATGCTCATCCAAAGCCTTCACCAAAAGAATAAAAAGACTACCTGCAGATTGGGAAAAAGTTTTTAGCTATGACATTCCTGAACTGCTCCTGATTGCTAAAATCTACACGATACTGCAAAAACTCAGTTACAAAAAGACAACCCAATTAAAAAATGGGCAAAAGATATGAACAGACACTTCACTAAAGAAGAGATTCAGGTAGTTAACAGATACATGAGGAAATGCTCATGATCATTAGCCATTAGAGAAATGCAAATCAAAACTACAATGAGATTCCATCTCACTCCAACAAGGCTGGCATTAATCCAAAAAACACAGAATAATAAATGTTGGAGAGGCTGCGGAGAGACTGGAACACTTATACACTGCTGGTGGGAATGTAAAATGGTACAACCACTTTGGAAATTGATTTGGCACTTCCTTAGAAACCTGGAAATAGAACTACCATAGGATTCAGCAATCCCACTCCTTGGAATATATCCTAGAGAAATAAGAGCCTTTACACGAACAGAAGTATGTACACCCATGTTCACTGCAGCACTGTTTACAATAGCAAAAAGATGGAAGCAACCAAGGTGTCCATCAACAAATTAATGGGTGGATAAATTATGGTATATTCATACAATGGAATACTACACATCAATAAAGAATAGTATGAATCTGTGAAACATTTCACAACATGGAGAAATGGGGAAGGCATACGCTGAGTGAAATTAGCCTGTTGCAAAAGGAAAAATATTGTATAAGACCACTATTATAAGAACTCGAGAAATAGTTTAAACACAGAAGAAAATATTCTTTGATGGTTATGAGGGGGGGAGGGAGGGAGGGAGGGAGGGAGAGGCTTATTCACTAATTAGGCAGCAGATGAGAACTATTTTAGGTGAAGGGAAAGACAATACACAGTACAGGAGAGGTCAGCACAACTGGACTAAACCAAAAGCAAAGGAGTCTCCTGAATAAATTGAAGGCTTTGATGGCCAGCATAGCAGGGTCAGGGTTTGGGGACCATGGTTTTGGGGGACATCTAAGTTGATTGGCAAAATAAAATCTATTAAGAAAACATTCTGCATCCCGCTTTGGAGAGTGGCATCTGGGGTCTTAAATGCTAGTAAGTGGCCATCTAAGATGTACCAATTGGTCTCAACACACCTGGAGCAAAGGAGAATGAAGAATACCAAAGACACAAGGTCGTTATAAGCCCAATAGACAGAGAGGGCCACATAAACCAGAGACGACCTCATCCTGAAACCAGAGATGGTGCCTGGCTACAACCAATGACTGCCCTGACAGAGAACACAGCAGAGAACCTCTGAAGGAGCAGGAGAGCAGTGGGATGTAGACCCCAAATTCTCATGAAAAGACCAAACTTAATGGTCTGACTGAGACTAGAAGGACCCCGGAAGTCACGGTCCCCAGACCTTCTGTTAGCCCAAGACAGGAACCATCCCCAAAGCCAACTCTTCAGACAAGGATTGGACTGGACAATGGGATAGAAAATGATACTGGCGAAGAATGAGCTTCTTGGATCAAGTAGACACATGAGACTATGTTGGCATCTGCTCTCTGCAGGGGAGACGAGAGGGCAGAGAGGGGTCAGAAGCTGGCTGATTGGATACGAAAAGAGAGAGTGGAGGGAAGGAGTGTGCTGTCTCATTAGGGGGAGAGCAATTAGGATTATATAGCAAGGTGTATGGAAACCCTGGTGGTGTAGTGGTTAAGAGCCATGGCTGCTAACCAAAAGTTCAGCAGTTTGAATGCACCAGGCACTCCTTAGAAACTCTATAGGGCAGTTCTACTCCGTCCTATAGGGTTGCTATGAGTTGGAATCAACTTGACAGCAATGGGTTTTGGTTTTTAGCAAGGTGTATATAAATTTTTGTATGAGACTGACTTGATTTGTAAACTTTCACTTATAGCACAAAAAAAAAAAAGAATTACAGCTTGGAGACCCTGTGGGGCAGTTCAGGTCTGTTCTACAGGGTTGTTATGAGTCAGAATTAACTCAATGGCAACAGGTTTGCTTTGGTTTGGTTCTACTATCTAGTAGGTTTGGTTCTCCCCCTCCTAGCCCTGGTAACCATCAAAGAACTTTGCTTTCTGTGTGTATACCTATTCTTGACTTTTTATAAAGGTGGTATCATGCAATATTTGTCCGTTTGTGTTTGACTTATTTTACTCAGCATTATATCCTCCAGATCATTCATGTTATATTTCATGGACTCATTATTATTCTTTGTCCTTGTGTAGTATTCCATCATGTGTATGTGCCACAATTTGTTTATCCATTCATCCATTGTTGGGCATTTAGGTTGTTGCCATCTTTTTGCTATTGTAAATAATGTTGTAATGAACATGGTGTGCTTATGTCTAATTATGTCACTGCTCTTACATCTCTAGGGTATATACCCAGGAGTGGGATTGCTGGATCACAGAGTATTTCTATTTCTAGTTTTTTGAGGAAGTGCCATACCATTTTCCATAGTGGTTGTATCATTTTACAATTCCATTGGCAGTGTATAAGAGCTCCAATCACCCTGAAACCTTGCCTACATTTGCTGTTTTCTGGGGTTTTTTTTTGATCAGTACTATTTTTGCAGTGATGGTATCTCACTGAAGTTTAAATTTGCATCTCTCTAATGGCTAATAATTGTGAGCATCTCCTCATGTGTTTGTTAGCTGCTTGAATGTCCTCTTTGATGACGTGTTTGTTCATGTCCTTTGCCCATTTTTATTGGATTTTTTTGCCTTTTTGTTGTTGAGTTGTTGATGTTTTCTATGTATTTTAGAGAATAGATCCTTGTCAAATATATCATTACCAAAATAATTTTTCCCAGTCATAGGTTCTCTTTTGCTAAAGTCTTTTGATGAGCGTATTTAATTTTTTAGGAGGTCCTAGTTATCTACTTTACCCTCTATATTTTGTGTATTTTTAGTTGTGTTTGATGGTGTATTTGTGCCCAAAATTGGGACCCCTGGCTTTGTCTGTGTGTTATCTTCCAGGAACTTTACAGCTTTAATTTTAACATTTAGGTCTTTGATCCATTTTGAGTTAGTTTTTGGATATAGTGCGAAGTATGGATCCTGTTTGATTTTTCTCAAATTGATACTCAGTTTTGCCAGCACCATTTGTTAAAGAGACTGCCTCTTCCCATTGAATGGCCCCTTGTTGAAGATGAGCTGTCCATAGATGGATGGACTTACTTCTGGGTACTCAATTCTGTTCCTCTAGTCTATGTATCTTTTGCTGTATCGGTACCAGACTCTTGATTACTGTTGCTGTAGAGTAAGTTCTGAGACCGGGAAGTGTGAGATATCCTACTTTGTTTTTGTTCTTCAATATTGTTTCAGCTACATGGGGCCTCTTTCCTTTCCACGTAGACTTGGTGATTAGATTTTCCATTTCATTAAAGAATATTGTTAAGATTTGGATCAGAATTGCATTATATCCATACATTGCTTTGGATAGTACTGACATTTTTACAATATTAAGTCTTCCAATCCATAAGCATGGAATATTTTTTCCTTTTATATATTTTTTGGTTTCTTGCAATAGTTTTTGTGGTTTTCTTTGTATAAGTCTTCTATGTCCCTGGTTAGACTTATTCCTAGGTATTTTATTCTTTGCAGGGGCTATTGTGAGTGGTATTGTTTTCTTGATTTCCTTTTCAGAGTTCTCCTTGTTAGTGTAGAGGAACCCAACTGATTTTGTTTTTTCATTGTGCATTAGATGAAGGTTTACAGAACAAATAAGCTTCTCATTAAACGGTTAGTACAATACTGTTTATGACGTTGGTTAACAACTCCATGACACATGGAACTCAACCGATTTTTGTATGTTAGTCTTGTACCCCGCTGTTTTGCTGAACATTGTTCCAGTAATGTTCTTATGGAATATCAGGGATTTTTTATGCATCGGATCCTGTCACCTGTGAATAGGGCCAGTTGTACTTCTTCCTTATGAATTTGGATAACCTTTATTTCCTTTTCTTGCCTTATTGCTCTGGCTAGGACTTCCAGTACAATATTGAATAAGAGTGGTGATAATGGGCATCCTTGTCCCATTCCAGTTCTCAAGGGGAATGCTCTTAATCTTTCTCCATTAAGAATAATGTTGGCTGGTGGTTTTACATGTATTCCCTTGAGGAAATTCTCTTCTATTTCTATTTCGTTAAGAGTTTTTATCAAGGAAGGGTGTTGGACTTTATCAACTGCCTTTTACGCACTGATTGAAAAGATCATGTGATTCTTTGTTTTATTTATGTGGTGAACTATGCTAATTGACTTTCTAATGTTGAATCCTCCTTGCACTCCTGATATGAATACCACCTGATCATGTTGTGTTATGTTTGATATGCCCTTGTATTCTATTGGCTTGAATTTTGTTGAGAATTTGTGTATATATTCATGAGGGATATTGGTCTGTAATTTTCTTTTTTTGTGTCATCTTTGCCTGGATTTGATATCATGTTTATGCTGACTTCATAGAATGAGGTTAGGGAGTACTCCTTCTTTTTCTATGTACTGCAATAGTTTGTGTAGAATTAGCGTCAATTCTTCTCTGAATGTTTAAGAGAATTCTCCAGTGAACCCGTCTAGGCTGGGGTTTGTTGTTATTGTTGGGAGCTTTTTTTTTTTTAATTCAATTTCATCTTTTGTTATTGATCTATTTAGATTTTATACCTCTTTTGTGTAAGTTTAGGTAGGTAGTGTGTTTCTAGAAATTTGTTCATTTCTTCTAGGTTTTCAAATTTGTTGGAGTATAGTTTTTTGTAATAGTCTGTCATGATCCTCTTTATCTCAGTTGATTCTGTTGTAATGCCACCCATTTCATTTTGGTTATTTGCATCTTCCACTTTTTTCCTTTGTCAATTTGGCCAGTGGTTTGTCAATTTTATTGATCCTTTCAAAGAATCAACTTCAGTTTTGTTGATTCTATTTTCTAATTTATTTATTTCTACTCTGATCTTTATTATTTCCTTTCTTCTGGTGACTGTGGACTTCATTTGCTGTTCCTTTCCTATATGTTCAAGTTGTTAAGTTAAGCTATTGATATTGGGCCTTTCTTCTTTCTTGATGTGTGAATTTATTGCTATAAATGTTCCTCCGAGCACTGCTTTCGATGCATCTCAGAGGTTATGGTATGTTGTGTCTTTATTCTTATTTGATTCTAAGAATTTTTTAATTTTGTTTTTAATTTCTTCTATGCTTGAGTGGTTTTGAAGTAATGTCTTGTTTAGTTTCCATTTGTTTATTTATTTTTTCCTTGCTCTTTCCATTACTGATTTTCAGTTTTGTAGTGTTAGGGTCAGAGAAGATGCTTTGTACTGTGTCTGTGTTTTTAATTTTATTGATGCTTGCTTTGTGGCTTAGAATATGGCCTATTCTGGAGAATGATCCATGTGTGTTGCAGAAGAATGTGTACTATGCTACTGTTGGGTAGTGTATCCTGTATATGTCTATGAGGTCAAGTCAGTTGATTGTGTTATTTAGACCTTCTCTATCTTTACTGAGTTTTTTCCTAGTTGGTCTGTCCATCAGCAAAAGGTGGTGTGTTAAAGTTTCCTACTGTTACTGTAGAACTATTTCTCTTTTCACACCTGTTAGAGTTTGTTTTATGTATTTTGGATCTCTGTCATTGGGTACATAAGTATTTGTTATGTTTTCTTGGTGAGTTGAACCTTTAAACTTTATATAACATCCTTTTTTGTATCTTATAATGGATTTTGACTTAAAGTCTATTTTATCTGAAATTATTATTGCTACTCCTGCTCTCTTTTGGTTACTGTTTGCTTGATAAATTTCCTTCTATCCATTGATTTTTAACTTGTTTATATTTTGGTGCCTAAGATCTGTCTTTTGTAGGCAACATATTGATGGATCATGTTTTTTATGCCTTCTGCCACTCTCTGTCTCTTGACTGGTGCATTTATTCATTACATTCAGTATGATTAATGTTAAGTATAATTTCTTGCTGTCATTTTGTTATACCTTTTTTTTTCTGGTGTAAACGGTTTCTTTGTTCCTCTTAATTTTCTGTGCTGAGTTCTTTTTGTATATGGATTTTCTTTTCCTATCAATCATTGTTGTTGTTTTTGTGTCTACTGTGCCTTTTTATTTTCTTCTTCTTTATTCGATGGGTATGTTTATTAATTTTCTTCGTGGTTACCATGATGTTTACTTTTATCCCCTTAAATTTGAAACAGTCTGTTATATCTTGAAATTGCTTTGACTTCTCTGTATGGGAGTTCTACGACTATACTTTTTATTCTCTCATTGTGTTTTGTAGTTGTCATTGTTTACAGCTTAACACATCTGGTTCCTTATAGTCAGTTTTGTAACTTTATTTTACTTTTATGAAATTTTTATATGGGTTCATATCTTAGCGATGCTGCTGTGTGTCTCTATCTCAGGTTGTTGTCTGATGTCACTGATTCTCTATCCTAAAAAAAAAATAGTCAGTTTTGTAACTTTATTTTACTTTTATGAAATTTTTATATGGGTTCATATCTTAGCGATGCTGCTGTGTGTCTCTATCTCAGGTTGTTGTCTGATGTCACTGATTCTCTATCCTAAGGACTCCCTTTAATATTTCTTGTAAACTTGGTTTGGCTTTTACAAATTTCTTTAATTTCTGCTTAATGGCCATGTCTTGCTTTCACCATCGTTTTTGAAAGACAGTCTTTCTGGATATATAATTGTTGATTGACAATTCTTTTCTTTCAGGATTATATGTATGTCATCCCATTGCCTTCTTGCCTGTATGGTTTCTGATGAGAAATCAGCTTGGTGCCCTTTTGTAAGTTCTATTTCATTTTTCACAAGCTGCTTTCAGGATTCTTTTCATTTCTTTGGTTGGGAACATTTGATTATGCTATGTCTTGGTGAATTTTTTCTGGAGTCTATTCTGTATGGGTTTGTTGAGTTTCTTGAATGGAAACTTTCTTATTTTTCATGATATTTGGGACATTTTCTGCCACTATATATGGAGGCTTGCATGTAGTTATGATGCTGAACAGATTTCATCAGTTTCCAAACTGAAACAGATTAGGAAAAATGGCCTAGTGATTTACTTTTGAAAATTATTCATGAAAACCCTATGGATCACAACAATCTGATTGGCAACCAATCATGGGAATGTTGCAGGATCAGGCAATGTCTTTTTTCTGTTGTGCATAGGGTTGTCATAAGTTGGGGATCAACTCAAAGGCAGCTAACAACAACAAAGATTACTCAGATTTTTTATTGCTTCTAGTGTTTTTGTTTTTTTTTTAGTGTTGGGCTATGCCTAATTCATCTTTGATTTCTCCTCCTATTTCCAAGTACCTAGCATAGTTTAACTGCTTCAATAATATTTACTGAATGAGTAAATGAGGGAATGACTTGGAAGTAGATTAACCCAAAAACCCAGTGCCATCTAGACAATTCCGATTCATAGCAACCCTATAGGATGGAGTAGAACTGCCCCATAGAGTTTCCAAGGAGCACCTGGCGGATTTGAACTGCCATCCCTTTGGTTAGCAGCCGTAACACATAACCACTACACCACCAGTGTTTCTACTGGAAGTAGATTAGGACATATTAATTCAGGAGGAAATATCTCTCATTATCCTAGACTGTATATACACATGCTTTTTCATATATATGTACATATGGGTATATTTTTAATTTCTAATGATGCGTGGCTTCAGTGAGCTCTGTAGTGGGGCGTGATGAAATATCTGTAGCAGTTCAATGAGGAGAAGAGTAAGTAGACATAGGCTAGGCCAGAACAAACAGATTCAAATGTAGTAGTAATCTCTGAGGCCATAAAAAAACCTGAATGACAGTATCCACAGGAAACATGAATTCTTTCTCGGTTTGGAGTCATTTTTATACAAGGGAATCTGATCTGATGGGTGATGATACAAAATAAAGAGAACATATAGATATTTCTAGAAGGCAATATAAGTCAACATCATGGTTCTAGGTGGTCCATCTGGTTTAGAACAAAATCAAAACCAACAAATGAAGTAGAAGAAACTATTACCTATATGGCTTAAAGACAAAATTAGGAATTTTATTGCCTGATTCTCTTAGAAAGAATTTCCTTTTCTCAGTGGAATGTGAAATGAAGACAGGTAAAACTCTAGGCTATGTGTAAGACAGGAACAGAAATAGCGCTTCCTCAGTGGGATTGCAATGGGTATACATGAGGAAGCAGTGCCAGCAAATTAATGACCTCAAGGAAAAAGCTTACAATAAGGATCTTTTGCCAAGATTATTCTAGTCAAAATGAATGTAAATTTTAAGACTGAATTCAAACAAAGGAATTAGAGAGCATACTTACCCTCTAGTTCTCTTAGAGGGTGCTTTTCATTTTCAAATTCCTGAGCTAATAGGGATTGTACTGTGTTCTGTGAAGGTGCCTCTTTAAAACACTTTGATTCGTTTGTACGCTAGGATACGAAAGCAATCTGGGGGACTTGGGGATACGTAAAGTGTTATTTTTGCTCTTTGATTATGAAACTTTGCCTTCACTTTTCCCTGCTTTTAGTGGCATTTTCAGTATTCATAGATATCTTTAATAGAATATTGTCAGGAAGAGAATAAAGACAGGGGATCAGAGTTGATGCTATTTTTAACATGGTAATAATAGCTGACATGTATAGAATCCTTTCTATGTGCCAGGCTCTCTCTTGGTTGCTTTTTATATATTAACTCATTTAATCACTATAACAACCTTATGAGGTGGGGCACTACTATTACATTTTATGTTTAAGGAAAGTGAAGCATAGGCAGGTTAAGAAACTTCACCAGGTTTACATGAGTAAGTAGCAAAGCTAAGATTTAAACACAAATTCTGGGACCATTCTATGTACTTAACCACCATACAATGCTGTGTCTCAGTGATATATGCAATAAGAAGACCAAATCCTAATTTATTCAATCATCAATGAATTAGATAGCTATGTTCTAGGTGTGATAATATGAATAAAACACGGTGTCAGTATGGTAGAGAAATGTAAACTCAAAACTACAGATGTGGAAATAGGTATTCAAGTTCAAATTGTTGCTGTTGTTAGGTGCCATCAGGTCAGCTCCGACTCATAGCAACCCTATGTACAACAGAATGAAACACTGTCTTGTCCTCCACCATCCTCGCAATCATTGCTATGTTTGAGCCTATTGTTGCAGCCACTGTGTCAATACATCTTGTTGAGGGTCTTCCTCTTTTTCGCTGGTCCTCTACTTTACCAAGCATGATGTTCTTCTCCAGGGACCAATCCCCCTGATGACATGTCCAAAGTATATGAGACAAAGTCTCACAATCCTTGTTTCTAAGGAGCATTCTGACTGTGCTTCTTCCAAGACAGATTTGTTCATTCTTCTGGCAGTCCATGGTATATTCAATTTTCTTCACCAACACCATAATTCAAAGGCATCAACCCTTCTTCAATCTCCCTTATTCATTGCCCAGCTTTCCCATACATATGAGGCGATTGAAAACACCATGGCTTGGATCAGGCCCACCTTAGTTCTTAAAGTGACATCTTTGCTTTTTAATACTTTAAAGAGGTCTTTCGCAGCAGATTTGCTCAATATAATGCTCGTTTGATTTCTTGACTGCTGCTTCAGTGGGCGTTGATTGTGGATCCAAGTAAAAGGAAATCCTTGACATCTTCAATCTTTTCTCCATTTATCATGATGTTGCTTATTGGTCTAGTTGTGAGGATTTTTGTTTTCTTTATGTTAAGATGTAATCCATACTGAAGGCTGTAGTCTTTGATCTGCATAGTAAGTGCTTCAAGTCCTTTTCACTTTGAGCAAGGAAGGTTGTGTCATCTGCATAATGCAGGTCATTAATGAGTTTTCCTCCAATCCTGATGCCACGTTCTTCTTCATATAGTCCAGCTTCTAAAATTATTTGCTCAGCATACAGATTCAATAAGTATGGTGAAAGGATACAATCCTGACGCATACATTTTCTGAGTCTAAACCACAAAGTAACACCTTGTTCTGCTTGAACGACTGCCTCTTGATCTATGTACAGGTTCCTCATGAGCACAATTAAGTGTTCTGGAATTCTTATTCTTCACAATGTTATCCATAATTTGTTATGATCCACAGAGTCGAATGCTTTTGCAGGTAACATTTTTCTGGTATTCCTGCTTTCATTCAGGATCCATTTGACATCAGCAATGATATCCCTTGTCTCATGTTCTCTTCTGAATCTGGCTTGAATTTTTGGTATTTCGCTGTCAATGTACTGCTTCAACTGTTTTTGTATTATCTTCAACAAAATTTTACTTGTGTGTGATATTAATGATATTGTTCCATATCAAGTTCAAATTATATTCTAAGATTACTCAAAGAATTGGTGCAAATCTAGAAGCAAATTTAGGTTCTTCCGGTACCTGGTACCTGGCTGAGACTTGTTAGTGTTCCAATAGATTTTAGGTTCCTGAGTTTTGCAAATAGTTGGGTACCCGACTACTAACCTAAACGTCGTGGTTCAAACCCACTCATTTGGTGCCATGGAAAAAAGGCCTGGCAATCTGCTTTTGTGAAGATTACAGACAAGAAGAGCCTATAATACACATGGGGTCTCTATGAGTCAGGATTGCCTGGATGCCAAAGAGTTTTTGGTTTTCAGCAGATTTTAGCTACAATGTTTTACATAAGAATAAAGCAAATTTAAATATGAAAGCCTAGTGAAAGTATGCTAAGGAAAGTTTGATAAGTTCTTGATATATTTTCAATTGATGATTCTTGTTCTGAAAATTGTTTCTGTAAAGTTTTCATACATGCTGGTAAAATTCCTTTATCACTCTTCCTTTTTTTTTTCCTGCTCATGATCTAAATAGGCTTCCTCAGCCTATCTATTTCTGTAGCTAGAAGTGGGTAGGTGAGATGACTAACTTTCACATTTTAGATCAACCTGGTAGCACCTAGATTTTGCTTGGATATATCATTCCCAAATATCCAGTTCTGAGAAATATTAAGCTGGATTTTTTTGAGAATTGATGTTGCTAATAGAGGTCACTGCAGTATAAGGCAGACTAATAGGTATGCTGTGCTTATGTAAATTTATGCAGCCAGATCAGGAAAGCCAAAGAAAATGAATGTGAAATCAGTCATTGTGTTGGTCACTGCATAGAAATGACTTAACACAGTGACACTATCTCCTCTCCCCACCACTCACAGTGGATTTTTATTATATTGTGTATATTAGGTAGCTTAATTTTAGTGGGTCATTAGGCTCTATGGAGTCATTGGCATTTCAGTGGTGGTAATGAGAATTCCACAAATTGAAAACATAAGTTTTGGTGACTATTAGATCTATCTTTGTAATATTTATTATTTTTCTTTTTAAATCAGAGACCTAACATCTTAGAGAATATTTCTCATCAGCTCTAGCAATGCTATGCCAATTTTGAACCAGAAATTGGTAGGGTTATCAATCTAGGACATTGACAATAACCAGGAAACTTTTAAAATTATAATCCTTCCACCTTTGAAGCCATAGAATGGCAGGGCCATTATTGCTCAATGTCTCAGACCCTCCCTTACACCCTGATTTTTTTTTTTTTTAAGGACTTGGAAAAATTACTTATAAAATTTTTCCTCACAGTGTTGGAAGATGCAAGCAATTAAAATGAATACAAAACATTTGGCAAATACAAAATATTTTACAAATTTAAATATGGTTTTGTGAATTCTAAGCAAAGAACTAAGCACATACGATTATCTTGTATGAAAACAAATATTGATTTTACTTAATTTAGGGGCAAAGTTGTATGCTTTTGATGAGCAATATGGTGCAGTCTAAAGAACATGGACTTGGGTTCAGAGATACCAGAGTTTGTTTTCAGCTTCGTCCCTTACTAGCTATGTGACCTGAGCAGACTACTCAAATCTGAGTCTCACAAGGAGCCTGGTGGTGCAGTGGTTAATTAAGTGCTCGGCTGCTAACCCAAAGGTTAGCCACCAGCTGCTCTGCCAGGGAAAGATGTGTCAGTCTGCTTCCATAAAAATTACCAAAACCAAAAAACCAAACCTGTTGCCTTTGAGTAGCTTCCGACTCAAAGCAACCCTACAGGACAGAGTAGAAGTGCCCCATAGAGTTTCCAAGGAGCTCCTGGTGGATTCTAACTGCCAGCCTTTTGGTTAGCAGCCACAGCACTTAACCGCTATGCCAGCAGTGTTTCCCCCATAGAGATTACAGCCTTGGAAACCCTTTGAGGCAGTTCTACTCTGTCCTATAGGGTTGCTGAGTCAGAATCGATTCTATGGCAACAGGTTACAGAGTCTCACACACATATACATATGTGCATAGACATTCTCACTCAGATCTTGTGAGAGCTGAATGAAACTACATAGACAAAGTACCCAGCAGAATATTTTTCTTATAGTTTTCCTAAAGTCGTAAATGCTAAATCAGGAGACATAGTGTTTGAATATACTAGAGTGGGCAGTATTCCATATAAGAGACAGGCTAACAAATGATCCATCACAGAAAACATGCCACATAGGAAGAAGAGACCCTGTTGTCATTCCTCCTCATCCCAGTAATGGTGCTTGGAAAAATGTTCATGTGGACTTGGAATGCTGTTGAATGAATAGGGGGAATCTCTTCTAGAAACTTGCTTCATAAGGGGTCATTGTGAGTTTCTCCTGTTGTTGTTAGGTGCCATCAAGAAAGCTCTGACTTATAGCAACCCTATGTTCACCAGAACAAAGCACTGCATGGTCCTGTGCCATCCGCACAATTGTTGCTATGTTTGAGCCTATTGTTGTAGCCACTGTATCAATCCTTCTCATTGAGGGTCTTTCTCCCTCTTTTTCACTGACCCCCAAATTTACCAAGCACGATGTCCTTCTCCAGAGACTGGTCCCCCCGGATAACAATTTCCAAAGTATGTGAGATGAAGTCTCACCATCCTCATTTCTAAGGAGCATACTGGCTGTACTTCTTGCAAGGCAGATTTGTTCATTCTTCTGACAGTCCATGGTATATTCAGTATTCTTCACCAACACCATAATCCAAAGGCATCAATACTTCTTTGGCCTTCATTATCCATTGCCAAGCTTTCACAAGCATATGAGGTGATTGAAAATACAGTGGCTTGGGTCAGGCCCACCCGAGTTCCTTAATAATGGGAAAATTAAATAGGAGAAGATATTAAGGAAAAATGGTATAGTGGAAACAGTACTGGACAAGTACCCAGTGATGAAGGACTGAGTTCCTTCTTTGTTGCAAGCTAGCAAGTCACCTAGCCTCTCTCTCTGGGTGTGAGTTTCTCACCTGAAAAATGAGGAAAATGTTCCAATGATCTTCGTAGCCTTGAACCACCCTTTATATCTGTAAAATAAAATTCCTTTATGAAAGAGAAATTTCTGCAGTGCAACAAATGGGTCAGCTGCTAAAGAAGAGGTATAAGCTTTCAGAGGGGGTCAGAAAACTTATCTCTGCCATTTCCTGAATGGGAATTTGGCTTAAGCAGTTTTTGGAGCACTGACTGCTGGCGGAACAATGGACCCCATCATTGAGCAGTACAGCACAAATGACCTTACTCCAAATAGGCATCTTGCCTGTAGATGCAGAGGCATTTGTTAACAGAGCCATTTAAGACCTTGAGGGTTTTATAACAAAGCCTTATGTATTTAGTAGGTATTTTGTTTGAGATATTTTATAAAACATCCATGCATTCTGATAAGCGTGCTGTGTATTAAGAAGCCTCAATACATTTACTGTTCTCTCCTAAAACTCTGTGAATCTAAATGTATTGAGCATTTTAGTCTCTTCCATAGTAATGAAGTTTTTTAGGGTGTGAACCATGTGTTGCTTTTCTCAGTATGCCCGGCATATAGCATGGGTACTCAGTTGTTGTGTACTCAGTCCTATCAGGTACTTAACTGGTGAGTTAAATTAATGGACATCAGTTCAATGACACTCTACCAAACAATTTAAGTTTAGAAAGCAGCCCTATTCAGGTAAGTAATTTTCACTCCTCTGGGACTGAACATGTTACTTTTCAAATTAGAAAATGGCAAGACTTCTTCTCACATACCTTGGGAACGTCATCAGGAAAGACCAGTTCCTATAGAAGGACATAATGCTTGGTAAAGTAGAGAGTCGGAGAAAAAGAGATGGACTGACACAGCGGCTGCAACAATTGGCTTAAATATAGCAATGATTACGAGGGTGGCTTAGGAACCGGCAATGTTTCGTTCTGCTGTATGTAGGTTTGCCACGAGTAGGAACAGACTAGATGGCACCTAACATCAAAAACTAAGTATTCTCTGCTATCTGATCATTGACAGTATTTGCATATGACTTTTCCTTTTTATCACATAAAGAAGAATAAAAACCAAAAAAACCAAATCTATTGCCTTTGAGTCGATTTCAACTCATAGCGACCCTATAGAACAGAGTAGAACTGCCCCACAGAGTTTCTAAGGAGTGCCTGGTGGATTCTAAATGTCAACCTTTTGGTTAGCAGCTATTGGTTACCTGGTACACCATCAGGGTTTCCTAAAGAAGGATAGAAAATACAAAAATTTTGGAAGAAGAAAAAATAATGTGTTTCGAACACTTAAAAATGGCCAAGTCTGTGCTATGTTCTTTGATTGCATTTCCCCACTTAACAACAGCTTTACTAACCAGAGGGTGTTAAGTAGTTTGCGTGGGATCACAGGGCAAATGGTTTTAAATTAGGACACTTGGCCTTCAACAATCAATCCCTTTCATGTGCTACTCACATGGTATGACTGAGCAGAAACCATTTCCTTAAATTTATGTGTGCTCAAACCAAAAGATTTGAGTTTTCTTCCAAGAATTTCGTGCTGCAAAGTCCCTGCATGCTTGAAATCAATCTTATATCTCTCTGATCTAAATCAAACCTCTAGCTCAAGGAGATCCACTCTGTAGTCCTTTCCTGACCCTTCACTGGGTTTCTTTTTTATTATTATTTTTTGTTTTTCTTAGGCCTTTTTTTGCATATTTGAAAGAAAATAAAATTTATATTTTTGTATATCTCATATATTTAGGACCTTCTATGTGTGAAGAGGCCAGATTGCGGAGTGGTTAAGCTCTCGGTGGCTAACTGAAAGATCAATCCACTAGCCACCCTGCAGGAGAAAGATGTGGCAGTCTGCTCCCATAAAGATTACCACCTTGGAAGCGCTACGTGGCGATTCTACTCTGTCCTATGGGGTCGCTATGAGTCAGAATTGAATAGACTGCAGTGAGTTTGATATGTTTTTTTGACTTATATGTAAAGCATTAACAGGAACTAAAAGAAAATAAAACTACAATCCCTTATTCATGGAGCTTCAAATAAAGTTAGGAAATGGAAAATCGTGACAAGAAACACTAATGACTCTCTAAAGTTGTATATTATACATTGAACGTTTGTTGAAATTAACCCTGCAAAATGTGTCATGAAGAATGAAATAAATTGCATACTATAAAAGACTAAGTATTAGAATTAAAGAGCTTAAAATTTATCTAAGTATCAAAAAGTCATTTTGAATTTTTGAAGAGCAAAGTTATTTTAAACCCAAAAACCATTGCCGTCGAGTCGATTCCGACTCATAGTGACCCTATACGACAGAGTAGAACTGCCCCATAGAGTTTCCAAGGAGTGTCTGGCGGATTTGAACTACCAACCTTTAGGTTAGCAGTCATAGCACTACTAAAAAAAACTAGTATCCCTTAAATCTGTGTACTTCCCATATACGGCTGTGAGATTATCTATACTATCAATATACAGGAAAAAAAAAAAAAACCACTGCCATCAAGTCAATTCTATGTAGAATAAAAAAATAGAACTGGAAGCTACCTTCTACGGAGCATTTTGGCTATACTTCTTCCAAGACAGATTTGTTTATTCTTCTGGCAGTCCATGGTATGTTCAATGTT
Source organism: Elephas maximus indicus (assembly GCF_024166365.1). Classification (NCBI taxonomy): domain Eukaryota; kingdom Metazoa; phylum Chordata; class Mammalia; order Proboscidea; family Elephantidae; genus Elephas; species Elephas maximus. The sequence goes on from NC_064840.1 coordinate 49,490,835, forward strand.
CTTCACCAAAACCATAATTCAAAAGGTTAAATTATTTTTTTTGGTCTTCCTTATTCATTGTCCAGCTTTTGCATGCGCATGAAGTGATTGAAAATACCATAGGTTGGATCAGGTGTATCTTAGTCCTTAAAGTGACATTTTTGGTTTTTAATGCTTTGAAGAAGTCTTTTGCAGCAGATTTTTCCAATGCAATGTGTCATTTGATTTCTTGACTGTGGCTTCCATGAGTGCTGATTGTGGATCCAGGTAAAATGAAATTGTTGACAACTTCAATCTTTACCGTTTATCATGATGTTGCTTATTGGTCCATAATCCATACTGAAGGCTGTAGTTTTGGTCTTCATCAGTAAATGTTTCAAGTCCTTTTCATTTTCAGCAAGCAAGATTGTGTCATCTGCATATGGAAGGTTGTTAATTAGTCTTCCTCCAATCCTGATAACATGTTCTTTTACATATAGTCCAGTTTCTTAGATTAGTTGTTCAGTATGGTGAAAGTACACAGCCCTGACATACACCTTTCCTGATTTTAAACCACGCAGTATCTGCTAGTTCTGTTCTAATGACTGCCTCATGATCTGTGTACAAGGTCTGCTTGAGCACAATGAAGTGTTCTGGAATTCCCATTCTTCAGAGTGTTCTCCATAATTTGTTGTGATCTACACCGTCAAATGGCTTTCCATAGATCCATACATGGATCTGATTTCAACCCAGACCCATCTGATATAAGCAATGATATCCCTCATTCTTTGTCCTCTTCTGAATCCGTCTTGAATTCTGGCAGTTTTTTTTGCGGATGTATTGCTGCAACCATTTAACTATCTTCAGCAAAATTTTACTTGCCTATGATATTTATGATCTTGTTTGATAATTTCCACATTCTGTTGATCACCTTTCTTTGGAATGGGCACAAACATGGATCTCTTCCAGGAGGTTGACCAGGTAGCTGTCTTGAAAATTTCTTCGCATAGACAAGAGAACATCTACTGCAGTGCTGCATCTACTTGTTGAAACATCTCAGTTGGTATTCTGTCTACTTCTGGAGCCTTGTTTTCTCCAATGCCTTCAGTGCAGCTTGGACTTGTTCCTTCAATATCATCAGTTTTTGATTATATGCTCTCTCCTGAAATGGTTTGATATCGACAAATTCTATTCCTTCCATCTTCTTTTGATGCTTCCTGTGTCATTCAATATTTTCCCTGCAGAATCCTTCAGTACTGCAACTTGAGGCTTGAATATTTTCTTCAGTTTTTTCAGCTTGAGAAATGCCAAGTGCGTTCTTCCCTTTTGGTTTTCTAACTCCAGGTCTTTGTACATTTCATTATACTTTGTCTTCTTGAGCTGCCCTTTGAAATCTTCTGTTCAGCTCTTTTACTTCATTATTTCATCTATTGCTTTATCTACTCTACATCTAAGAGTAAGTTCCAGAGTCTCTTTTGCTATCCATTTTGGTCTTTTCTTTTTATTCTGACTTTTGATGTCCTTTTGCTTTCTTCATGTATGATGTTCTTGACGTTATCCCCCAAGTCCTCTGGTCTTCAGTCATTAGTGTTCAATGTGTCAAATCTATTCTTGAGATGGTCTCTATATCTCAAGGTGGTATGTTGGTTCTTTTTTTTTTTAATAATTTTTATTGTGCTTTAAGTGAAAGTTTATAAATCAAGTCAGTCTGTCACATATAAGCTTATATACACCTTATTCCATACTCCCACTTACTCTCCCCCTAATGAGTCAGCCTGCTCCCTCCTTCCAGTCTCTCCTTTTGTGACAATTTTGCCAGTTTCCAACCCTCTCTAACCTCCTATCTCCCCTCCAGACAGGAGATGCCAACACAGTCTCAAGTGTCCACCTGATACAAGTAGCTCACTCTTCGTCAGCGTCTCTCTACAACCCATTGTCCAGTCCCTTTCATGTCTGATGAGTTTTCTTCGGGAATGGTTCCTGTCTTGGGCCGACAGAAGGTTTGGGGACCATGACCACTGGGATTCCTCTAGTCTCAGTCAGACCATTAAGTCTGGTCTTTTTATGAGAATTTGGGGTCTGCATCCCACTGTTCTCCTGCTCCCTCAGGGGTTCTCTGTTGTGCTCCCTGTTACGGCAGTCATCAGGTATGGCCGGGCACCATCTAGTTCTTCTGGTCTCAGGATGGTCCTTTCTGTCTCTTGGGCTCATAGTTATCGTGTGACCTTGGTGTTCTTCATTCTCCTTTGCTCCAGGTGGGTTGAGACCAATTGATGCATCTTAGATGGCCGCTTGTTAGCATTTAAGACCCCAGATGCCACACCTCAAAGTGGGATGCAGAATGTTTTCATAATAGAATTATTTTGCCAATTGACTTAGAAGTCCCCTTAAGCCATAGTCCCCAAATCCCCGCCCTTGCTCCCCTGACCTTTGAAGCATTCAGTTTATCTCAGAAACTTCTTTGCTTTTGGTTCAGTCCAGTTGAGCTGACCTTCCGTGTATTAAGTATTGTCCTTCCCTTCACCTAAAGTAGTTCTTATCTACTAACTAATCAGTAAATAACCCTCTCCCACCCTCCCTCCCTCCCCACCTCGTAACCACAAAAGTATGTGTTCTTCTCAGTTTATACTGTTTCTCAAGATCTTATAATAGTGGTCTTATACAATATTTGTCCTTTTGCCTCTAATTTCACTCAGCATAATGCCTTCCAGGTTCCTCCATGTTATGAAATGTTTCACAGATTCGTCACTGTTCTTTATCGATGCGTAGTATTCCATTGTGTGAATATACCACAATTTATTTAACCATTCATCCATTGTTGGACACCTTGGTTGCTTCCAGCTTTTTGCTATTGCAAACAAAGCTGCAATAAACATGGGTGTGCATAGATCTGTTCATGTAAAAGTTCTTATTTCTCTAGGGTATATTCTGAGGAGTAGGATTTCTGGGTTGTATGGTAGTTCTATTTCTAACTGTTTAAGAAAACTCCAGAGAGAATTCCAAAGTGGTTGTACCATTTTACATTCCCACCAGCAGTGTATAAGAGTTCCAATCTCTCCGCAGCCCCTCCAACATGTATTATTTTGTGTTTTTTGGATTAATGCCAGCCTTGTTGGAGTGAGATGGAATCTCATCGTAGTTTTAATTTGCATTTCTCTAATGGCTAATGATCGAGAGCATTTTCTCATGTATCTGTTAGCTGCCTGAATATCTTCTTCAGTGAAGTGCGTGTTCATATTCTTTGGCCACTTTTTGATTGGGTTGTTTGTCTTTTTGTGGTTGAGTTTTAACAGAATCATACAGATTTTAGAGATCAGGCGCTGGTCAGAGATGTCATAGCTGAAAATTCTTTCCCAGTCTGTAGGTGGTCTTTTTACTCTTTTGGTGAAGTCTTTAGATGAGCATAGATGTTTGATTTTTAGGAGCTCCCAGTTATCGGGTTTCTCTTCGTCATTTTTAGTAATGTTTTGTATCCTGTTTATGCCTTGTATTAGGGCTTCTAACATTGTCCCTATTTTTTCTTCCATGATCTTTATCGTTTTAGTCTTTATGTTTAGGTCTTTGATCCACTTGGAGTTAGTTTTTGTGCATGGTGTGAAGTATGGGTCCTGTTTCATTTTTTTGCAAATGGATATCCAATTATGCCAGCACCATTTGTTAAAAAGACTATCTTTTCCCCAATTAACTGACACTGGGCCTTTGTCAAATATCAGGTGCTCATATGTGGATGGATTTATATCTGGGTTCTCAATTCTGTTCCATTGGTCTATGTACCTGTTGTTGTACTAGTACCAGGCTGTTTTGACTACTGTGGCTGTATAATAGGTTCTGAAATCAGGTAGAGTGAGGCCTCCAACTTTCTTCTTCTTTTTCAGTAATGCTTTACTTATCCGGGGCTTCTTTCCCTTCCGTATGAAGTTGGTGATTTGTTTCTCCATCACTTTAAAAAATGTCATTGGAATTTGTATCGGAAGTGCATTGTATGTATAGATGGCTTTTGGTAGAATAGACATTTTTACTATGTTAAGTCTTCCTATCCATGAGCAAGGTATGTTTTTCCACTTATGTAGGTCCTTTTTAGTTTCTTGCACTAGTACTTTGTAGTTTTCTTTGTATAGGTCTTTTACATCCTTGGTAAGGTTTATTCCTAAGTATTTTATCTTCTTGGGGGCTACTGTGAATGGTATTGATTTGGTCATTTCTTCTTCGATGTTCTTTTTGTTGATGTAGAGGAATCCAAGTGATTTTTGTATGTTTATCTTATAACCTGAGACTCTGCCAAACTCTTCTATTAGTTTCAGTAGTTTTCTGGAGGATTCCTTAGGGTTTTCTGTGTATGAGATCATGTCATCTGTAAATAGAGATAATTTTACTTCTCCTTGCCAATCCGGATGCCCTTTATTTCTTTGTCTAGCCTAATTGCTCTGGCTAGGACCTCTAGCACAATGTTGAATAAGAGCGGTGATAAAGGGCATCCTTGTCTGGTTCCCGTTCTCAAGGGAAATGTTTTCAGGCTCTCTCCATTTAGAGTGATGTTGGCTGTTGGCTTTGTATAGATGCCCTTTATTATGCTGAGGCATTTTCCTTCAATTCCTATTTTTCTGACAGTTTTTATCATAAATGGGTGTTGGACTTTGTCAAATGCCTTTTCTGCATCAATTGATAAGATCATGCGGTTTTTGCCTTTTGTTTTATTTATATGGTGGATTACTTTAATGTTTTTTCTAATATTAAACCAGCTTTGCATACCTGGTATAAATCCTACTTGGTCGTGGGGGATTATTTTTTTTTGATATGTTGTTGAATTCTGTTGGCTAGAATTTTGTTGAGGATTTTTGCATCTATGTTCATGAGGGATATAGGTCTGTAATGTTCTTTTTTTGTGGTGTCTTTACCTGGTTTTGGTATCAGGGACATGGTGGCTTCATAGAATGAGTTAGGTAGTATTCCATCATTTTCTATGCTTTGAAATACCTTTAGTAGTAGTGGTGTTAACTCTTCTCTGAAAGTTTGGTAGAACTCTGCAGTAAAGCCGTCCGGGCCAGGGCTTTTTTTTGTTGGGAGTTTTTTGATTACCTTTTCAATCTCTTTTTTTGTTATGGGTCTATTTAGTTGTTCCACTTCTGATTGTGTTAGTTTAGGTAGGTAGTGTTTTTCTAGGAATTCATCCATTTCTTCTAGGTTTGCAAATTTGTTAGAGTACAATTTTTCATAGTAATCTGATATGATTCTTTTAATTTCAGTTGGGTCTATTGTGATGTGGCCCATCTCATTTCTTTTTGGGTTATTTGTTTCCTTTCCTGTATTTCTTTAGTCAGTCTGGCCAATGGTTTACCAATTTTGTTAATTTTTTCAAAGTACCAGCTTTGGGCTTTGTTAATTCTTTCAATTGTTTTTCTGTTCTCTAATTCATTTAGTTCAACTCTAATTTTTATTATTTGTTTTCTTCTGGTGCCTGATGGATTCTTTTGTTGCTCACTTTCTATTTGTTCAAGTTGTAGAAACAGTTCTCTGATTTTGGCTCTTTCTTCTTTTTGTATGTGTGCATTTATTTGTATAAATTGGCCTCTGAGCACTGCTTTTGCTGTGTCCCAGAGGTTTTGATAGGAAGTGTTTTCATTCTCATTGCATTCTATGAATTTCTTTATTCCCTCCTTAATGTCTTCTATAACCCAGTCTTTTTTCAGCAGGGTATTGTTCAGTTTCCAAGTATTTGATTTCTTTTCCCTAATTTTTCTATTATTGATTTCCACTTTTATGGCCTTGTGGTCTGAGAAGATGCTTTGTAATATTTCAATGTTTTGGATTCTGCAAAGGTTTGTTTTATGACCTAATATGTGGTCTATTCTAAAGAATGTTCCATGTGCGCTAGAAAAAAAGTATACTTTGCAGCAGTTGGGTGGAGTGTTCTGTATAAGTCAATGAGGTCAAGTTGGTTGATTGTAGCAATTAGATCTTCCGTGTCTCTATTGAACTTCTTGCTGGAATTCCTGTCCTTCTCCGAGGGTGGTGTGTTGAAGTCTCCTACTGTAATTGTGGAGGTGTCTATCTCACTTTTCAGTCTGTTAAAGTTTGTTTTATGTATCTTGCAGCCCTGTCATTGGGTGCATAAATGTTTAATATGGTTATATCTTCCTGGTCTATTGTCCCTTTAATCATTGTGTAGTGTCCTTCTTTATCCTTTGTGGTGGATTTAAGTTTAAAGTCTATTTTGTCAGAAATTAATATTGCTACTCCTCTTCTTTTTTGCTTGATATATTTTTTTCCATCCTTTGAGTTTTAGTTTGTTTGTGTCTCTAAGTCTATAGTGTGTCTCTTGTAGGCAGCATATAGACGGATCGTGTTTCTTTATCCAGTCTGAGACTCTCCGTCTCTTTATTGGTGCATTTAGTCCATTTACATTCAGCGTAATTATAGATTAGTATGTGTTTAGTGCCGTCATTTTGATGCCTTTTTGTGTGTGTTGTTGACAATTTCATTTTTCCCCTTACTTTTTTGTGCTGAGACGTTTTTCTTTGTAAATTGTGTGTTCCTCATTTTCATAGTAGTTGACTTTATGTTTGCTGAGTTGTTATGCTTTTCTTGGTTTTTATTTTGAGTTATGGAGTTGTTATACCTGTTTGTGGTTACCTTAATATTTACCCTTATTTTTCTAAGTAAAAATCTAACTTGTATTGCCCTATATAGCCTTGTTTCCCTTTCCATATGGCATTTCTATGCCTCCTGTGTTTAGTCCCTCTTTTTGATTATTGTGATCTTTTACATATTAACTTCCATGACTCCCTGTTTTGAGCATTTTTTTCTTTTTAAAATTAATCTTAATTTGTTTTTGTGATTTCCCTGTTTGAGTTGATATCAGGATGTTCTGTTCTGTGACCTTGTGTTGTGCTGGTATCTGATATTATTGGATTTCTGACCAGACATTTTCCTTTCGTGTTTCTTGTAGCTTTGGTTTTTGCAAATTTTCTAAGCTTGTGTTTATCTGTAAATGTTTTAATTTTGCCTTCATATTTCAGAGAGAGTTTTGCTGGATATATGATCCTTGGTTGGCAGTTTTTCTCCTTCAGTGCCCTATATATGTCATCCCATTGCCTTCTTGACTGCATGGTTTCTGCTGAGTAGTCTGAACTTATTCTTATTGATTCTTCTTTGTAGGAGACCTTTCTTTTCTCTCTGGCTGCTTTTAAAATTTTCTCTTTATCTTTGGTTTTGGCAAGTTTGATGATAATATGTCTTGGTGATTTTCTTTTTGGATCCATCTTATATGGGGTTTGATAAGCATCTTGGATAGATATCCTTTCGTCTTTCATGATGTCAGGGAAGTTTTTTGCCAACAGATCTTCAACTATTCTCTCTGTATTTTCTGTTATCCTTCCCTGTTCTGGAACTCCAATCACACGCAAGTTATTCTTCTTGATAGAGTCCCACATGATTCTTAGGGTTTCTTCATTTTTTAAAATTCTTTCATCTGATTTTTTTTCAGCTGTATTGGTGTCAATTCCCTCATCCTCCAGATCCCCCACCCTGCATTCCAATTGCTTGAGTCTGCTCCTCTGACTTCCTATTGAGTTGTCTAATTTTGTAATTTTACTGTTAATCTTTTGGATTTCTGAATGCTATCTCTCTATGGATTCTTGCAGCTTATTAATTTTTCCACTATGTTCTTGAATAATCTTTTTTGATTTCTTCAACTGCTTTGTCAGTGTGTTCCTTGGCTTTTTCTGTAGATTGCTTTATTTTATTTCTGAGGTCATCCCTGATGTCTTGAAGTATTCTGTAAATTAGTTTTTTATATTCTGCATCTGGCAAATCCAGGATTGTATCTTCATTTGGGAAAGATTTTGATTCTTTAGTTTGGGGAGTTGTAGAAGCAATCATGGTCTGCTTCTTTATGTGGTTTGATATCGACTGCTGTTTCCGAGCCATCTCTAAGATATTGTAGTGACTTATTCTATATTTGCTCACTGAGTCTTATCTTGTTTTGTTTCCTTTCAATATATGTAGATGGGCTACTAGATTGCACAGTCTTGATTGTTGTAGCCCTTGAATCACTTATGTCCTATTACCAGCTTGTTTGGGCTGTTACCAGATATACAAGCCTAAGAGTCCATTCACTATTCTTGAGTAGAATCTGATTTTGGGTCATCAAGTGTGTGGTGCAGACTGTCACCTATCCACCCAGAGAGGTAGTTGTGATAGTTGTGTGCACCAGATTCTAGTAGCAGCAGGGCTTCACACTCCAGGGGGGTTAGGATGCTAACAGGCTTCCCCCAAGTGCCAGTGGGGTAGGTGTGTCTCTATTCCTAAAGCACTTTTGTGGGTGGGCTCTGCAGCTCTCCCTTAGGCCCCCAATGCAAGTACCTCTACAGATTGGTAGGTGTCACCCTCCTTAGACTCCTAAGGCAGGAGGCTAGGTGGTCTGGGGGGAACTTCAGCCCTCAGTTCCCTGTTGTGTGTCAGTGAGGGTTCTGTTGAATATGCAGAGATATCAGACCTGCTAAACTTGTCTTTCCAGTAATCAGGCTAAAGCTAAAACAATTACAGTCAGATCCCTATGAGAATTGCCTTAGCATTATAATAGCCACCTTGTTCCCTGTAGGAATAAAAGCCCAAGACTGTGGATCACATATGTTTGGCTTGAGCTGGTTCTGTATTTTTAGTCCAATTAGGGAAGGATTTTTGGTCCCTGGGTTTTTTGTAGCTGCTTCTCTCAGGCTAGGAGAATGGGTTAGGAAAAGACCAAAAAAGAAAGAAAAACTGCAGAGCACTTCACTCTCTGGCTCAGGAAATTCCAATGTTAATGAAGCCCCCTGGGAAGGGGAGGGGAGGTTTCAGATAAATAGGAAAGAGTAGCACCGCGCCCCCCCCTCCCCGAATATAGACAAAGTTACTTATCTTGCTTGGGATGACTCTTTTATCTGAGGTTCCCAAGGGGCACGTGGACTGTGTGCACTGGCTGGGTAGAGATTGCCCCCGAGGGTCAGGCCCACGTCCCATGCTTGTGCTGTCTCAGAAGCCGCGGTAGTTCCTTCACTCCCAGTCCAAAGCCCAGTGCCAAGGTTCCCTAGCTGGGACGCTGCACCTCCGGCTCCAAAACCAGTCGCTGCCTCCCGGTGACTTCTCCTTCTGTTAGCCTCATCCCTGCATTGTCTGCTTGCACTGGCTGGGCTTCCCCCGAGGTCACAGTACAACAAAGTGACACATGAGTAGTGGGAGGATACCTTATGGCCTTTAATCCTACTGGGGCCCATCTCAAATGGACTTCGATTGCAGCTGCTTCTGGTCAATTTCACCCCTTTTCCCTTTTTCTATGTTACTGCTTTTTTTAGGCTAAAAATCAGACAATGTGCCAAACAGGTGTAACATCAGCCTAAAGAATTATTATCTCATCATTTTTTTTAAGAAATGGGAATTAGGGAAACTATCTTGTATGGCAACCACTTCTGGGTGATTTCCTGGACACTTTGACAGATTTGCAGATTCCAAGGGCAGAATTGTGTCCAAGGCCTATTTATCTGTCATCTCTCCTCTACTGAGCAGAGTTTTATCAAGGTGTCATGATTCTTTTTAAGTCTCCTTTAACTAAATATTGAAGATTTCCACCTTGTGCCATTGTGGAAGAATTGGCTCAGCTTCAAATAGTTGCCACATCTTCCAAAGTCTAATGCGGTTGTTCTGAGGGTAACATCAAAATCTTATTTAATTCTGAGGATAGCTCCAAGTTATTAAATTAACTAAAATTGCTAGAACATAATTCCTTCCACGGTCTGTGATTTGTCACTTCAAGTTTAGTTTATAAGTGCAATGTTTTGCTCTTGCTTACTACATCTAATCTAAATACTTCTACCTGGTTTTCAAGCTTCTCCATATAGTGGCTCTATCTACCCATTCAAATTTATCCTTCATTGTTCTCCAAATTGTGATGCCTACAGTCTATTAATGTCCTACCTCATTAATTTTGCACAAATGTTTTCATGCCCTGAAATAAACTCTAAATTCCTCAATATACCCCCAATCATTTTTATCTTTCAAGGACAAGTCAGTTCCATCTTGTCCATAAAACCTTTTTAGTTTATGAAAACCAAAGACACAAATTAAAGATCCATCCACAGGACAAACGGACTGTATGAACACAGCCTCCACCAGCCTGAGAGGAGAAGAAATAGATGGTACCTGGCTACCACCACCAACCTCTCTGACAGGGATCACAATAAAGGGTTCCAGTCAGAGTGGGAGAAAAATGTAGAAGAAAACTCAAATTCACACACACACACACACACACAGACTGGAAGGACCCCTGAGACTATGGTCCCCAGACACCCTCCTAACTTAGAACTGAAGCCACGCTCGAACTCCATCTTTCAGCCAAAGATTGGACAGGTCTATAAAACAAACTAACACATGTGAAGAACATGCTTCTTAGTTCAATCAAATATAGGAGACTTAATGGGCAACACCTGCCCAAAAGCACAGATTAAATGGCAGGAGAGGAGAGGAAACTTGGATGAATGGACATGGGGAACCTGAGGTATAAGGGAAAAGGGGGAGAGTGATGACACATTGTAGGAATTACAACCAATATTGTAAAACAATTTGTGTATAAATTTTTGAATGAGAAAATAATTTGGTTCATAAACTTTCACCTAAAATACGATACAAAAAAACAAACAATTTTTAGTTTGGTTCATCCTTTGTAATTATGCCCACCCTCCCACTTCTATTATTGGAAATTGGAATGTTTTTCCTGGATAAGCTGATGTCCTATAAGCCAAGCCTTCCCTCCCCCTGTCTCTATCAGCCATATGTCTCTTTGTATCCATCCATTAAAAAAAAAAAAAATTGCCGTCATGTCAATTCTGACTCATAGCGACACTATAGGACAGAGTAGAAGTGCCCCATAGGGCTTCCAAGGAGCAGCTGATGGATTCCAGCTGCAAACCATTTGATTAGCAGCTGAAGGCTTAATCACCGTACCATGTATACATAGGCATGCAATTTTTTGTGTGCCTGGGAGGGGTGTTGTGAATAAGAGAATGATGTGATTCCTTTTTTTCCCCTGTTTCCTAAGATTGTGGGGAACTGAGTCCCTTGAGATTTGGTGTAACTTCCACATAACTGGATATAGGCTGATCTCCTTTGGGGGCCCATGTGATTGTGTGTGGCGCTAAATGGAGCAGGAGGATGAACACTCTCCCTACCTTTGCATGAGTCCCTGCAGGGTTTTGGCATTGTAGCAGCTGGGGTTCAGGTGGGTCACAGGTACCACACTCAGATGGGGATAACTGATGAATGCTAATGACAGGAGTAGCAGGATCAGGGCTGCTATTTTGTAAAAAGATGTGATTAGGTTATCAGGAAACCCAAAAAGGATGATGAAGCACCTCAAGGTTATCAATAACAGCTAGCCTTTACCACTCTTACCCTGGAAGGATAAGAGAGAGAGAGTTGTCTTGTTGAAGAAGGGCCTCTCTGACTTGAGCTTTGGATTAGTAGGGAAACACAGCAACTTTCAACCTGCAGCCCTGAATGGAAGGAGTTGGGGAAATAAAAATTCCAACTGCTGTCCTCCCACTCTAAAATCCTGCCTTGTCTCCTATTGGATAAACCCAGAATGAAGCCAGAGGAAGAAAAGGTTCACTTTTGCAGTCTAGAGACATCAGTATCTTTGGGTGGTAAAAAATGGTTGAAGGTGAATCTAAAAGTGCACCCAGCAGAGGAACTTTTTGGTTGCAAGTGTTTGAATAATCCAGATACTGCTGGTATGGATAATGCATATAGAAAAGATGAGACAGTAGATACAGGCAAGCATTAGCCTGAGTGGATAAATGGCACAAACTGCAAACGCAGTCAACCCTGTGATTTGTTGGACCGTGTGAGAAACTCTTTTGGGGACTTCCAGAAATAACTGAAGGACACTCAGAGGGAGGATAATAATCTGGGATTCATGCTAATGGGAATTCATGGAGGCACTGAGAGGTCAAGCAATGCCCCAGAACATATCACTAGTACATATATCAGAGCTGAGAAGTCCACCTCAGTTGGTTTTACTGCAGAGCCTGTAGTCTTAAAGACTTCACTCTTCCACCTGTACTTTGAAGTCACAATATGGAGTTGTTGTTATTCACTGCCATCTAGTTGGCTTCTGACTTGTGGTGACCCTATGCATAATGGAACAAAGTGCTGCCCCATCCTGCACCATCCTGGTGATCACTATGGATCAGACCATTGTGATCTATATGGTTTTCACTAGCTAATTTTTGGAAGTAGATCGCCCAGGCCTTTCTTTCTAGTTTATCTTAATATGAAAGCTCTGTTGAAACCCGTTCAGCATCATAGTAACATACAAGCTATCTTAGTTATCTAGTGCTGCTGTAGCAGAAATACCACAAATGGGTGGCTTTAACAAACAGAAATGTATTTCCTTACAGTTTGGGAATCTAGAAGTCCGAATTCAGGGTGCTGACAACCACGAGAAGGCTCTCTCTCTTCCGCCTGGTCTGGGGGAAGGTCCCTGTCTCTTTTCACCTAAGTTCCTTGGGCATCAGATGGTTTGTATCTTTCCTTTAGTATTTGTTTCTTCTCCTCCATTTGTGCTTGTTTAATCTGCTCACTTATACCTAAAAAAAAATTCACTTAAGGCACGCCCTACACTATTACTGCCTTGTTAACAAGGCAAAGAAAATGCATTTATAAATGCATCTGCTGTATATTCTCACTGGTAAGGATGTTAAGGTGTCATGATCAGGAATTAGTTAGAATTATTTTTGTATGTTTTAATGTAAAAAGAATTTTAAAAAATCACTCGAATGTGTGAACGAATGCTTTGCTATATATAAATCTGATCCAGTACTGTGTTCCACAAATGAGTGTTTGCTATATTGTTCAATATTATAGCATGGAAATTGGCTATTTTAAGTCAGAATTAAATAATGAAAAACTGAGACAATAAATCAAACAAAAAATTCTACCTCAATTGAATACAGAAATCTTAGTTTGACTAGTGTCTTCCAGATTTTTCTTTAACCTAAGATTTGCTCTCTCTTACTAAATAGTCCATCCAGAAGCCACATTTAAATAAAAACCAGCTAAGTATCTTCATCCAAGTGCTTCCTTTACAGGAGCACACCAGGTGTTTGCTGAACTCTGAGTAGCCCTTCTGCTTATATAGCGATCTTCCTCTGTTAGCAGCAGATGGGATGCACTTGGCATAGAACAAGATCATTTGTTCTGCTTCTGACTCTGTTCTAGGACTTCAGACAAGAAAAAGATGGCATCATCCATTTACTTTTTTTGATCTTAAAAACACATTGCTTACTTGTTTTTAAATTACAAAAAGTAATCCCCATTCATTTTAACTAGTAAATTGTGCAGAGGTGTAAAGAGGCATTCATCACCACCTTGCCTCTGTCATTTTCTCTCCCTTGAAATAACCAGTGTTTAAAGCCTGAGTCTGTAACAACATCCTTCATGTCCAAACACACATATACTCACATATAGAAATAGTCAGTACATACTACTTTAATATGGGACTTTTTTCTGTACATAAACCCACTGCCAAATGACTAACCTTTCTGTACATATTAGTCATTATTCCCAAGTGGAGGAAAGTTCCTTTAGAACAAAATTGATTTAGAATGTTTTTTGTGCTTCCTATCAAATACATTCCCATCTCCTAAGTCATCCCAAGCCACTGCATGTCTAAATGTATTACCGATCCTATCTTGACCATTCCAACCGTATGCTGGTGACCCATTAGAGATACTGGATTTTTCTTGGCTAACACTGCCTTTGCTGAAAAATCAAAAAACAAAACTTTCTTATTTTTTTAATATCTTGCTAAAATGCAACTGCCCTGAGCAAGAAATTTGCACCTCTTGTAACTGGAGGAAAAAATACCTACTTAACATATGCATATGCATAGTTAGAAAAAAGTTTGGGTGAGAAAAGGAGAAAAATTTTAACTGAATAAATGCAATTATTAACATTAACTTAGTGGATTTTTTAGTTTTCTTCATAACTTAAATATTCTTCTTTTAAAAACCATCTCCAACTTCTCTTATACTCTCACATCTTCTGAGTCCAATAATAAAAATTATTGTCTTTGTGATTAAAAGTCATCTTTCAAGAACTCTAATGTAATGCAAGAAATTCTAATCACTTCATCTAATTAAAACAATAAATCACTTAAAAAAAACCTTGTGTTATTATTGAAGTCTGAGTATAAAATAGTCCTATATTAGCAATGCTTCTCAAAGCAAACAGGTATGCCTATTACTCAGAATGGAGGGGGAGGGACCCTTGATGCTAGACTCCTTAATCAAAACCAGGATGTAGATATTTTGTCAAGTCAGTCAAACATCCCGTGCCTTACATCTCATCATTTCAGCAAAGGAACATTTAGACACGATCACTTGCAGACTGGTACTTCCATCTATTTCATTGAAGTGACTCACAGAGGCCATGGATTGAATTTCATAATAAGGGAAAAGTTAAACCATTGTGTGTTTGCATGTGTATGCATGTGTATTTTTTTTTTCAGTTTTTGAGTTCTCCCATCATAGTCTGAAGTTCTTTTCTGTCTCATCCTTTTTTTTTATTAACTTTTATTGAACTTCAAGTGAACGTTTACAAATCAAGTCAGTCTGTCACATATAAGTTTATATACATCTTACTCCTTACTCCCACTTGCTCTCCCCCTAATGAGTCAGCCCTTCCAGTCTCTCCTTTCGTGACAATTTTGCCAGCTTCCAACTCTCTCTATCCTCCCATCCCCCTCCAGACAGGAGATACCAACACAGTCTCAAGTCTCCACCTGATTTAATTAGCTCACTCTTCTTCAGCATCTCTCTCCTACCCACTATCCAGTCCCTTTCATGTCTGATGAGTTGTCTTCGGGGATGGTTCCTGTCCTGTGCCAACAGAAGGTTTGGGGACCATGACCGCCGGGATTCCTCTAGTCTCAGTCAGACCATTAAGTCTGGTCTTTTTATGAGAATTTGGGGTCTGCATCCCACTGTTCTTCTGCTCCCTCAGGGGTTCTCTGTTGTGCTCCCTGTTACGGCAGTCATCGATTGTGGCCAGGCACCAACTAGTTCTTCTCGTCTCAGGATGATGTAGGTCTCTGGTTCATGTGGCCCTTTCTGTCTCTTGGGCTCTTAGTTGTCGTGTGACCTTGGTGTTCTTCATTCTCCTTTGATCCAGGTGGGTTGACACCAATTGATGCATCTTAGATGGCCGCTTGTTAGCATTTAAGACCCCAGACGCCACATATCAAAGTGGGATGCAGGATGTTTTCATAACAGAATTATTTTGCCAATTGACTTAGAAGTCCCCTTAGAGCATGGTTCCCAAACCCCCGCCCTTGCTCCGCTGATCTTTGAAGCATTCATTTTATCCCGGAAACTTCTTTGCTTTTGGTCCAGTCCAATTGGGCCGACCTTCCATGTATTGAGTGTTGTCCTTCCCTTCACCTAAAGCAGTTCTTATCTACTAATTAATCGGTAAAAAACTCTCTCCCTCCCTCCCTCCCTCCCCCCCTCATAGCCACAAAAGTGTTTGTTCTTCTCAGTTTATACTATTTCTCAAGATCTTATAATAGTGGTCTTATACAATATTTGTCCTTTTGCCTCTGACTGATTTCGCTCAGCACAATGCCTTCCAGGTTCCTCCATGTTATGAAATGTTTCACAGATTCGTCACTGTTCTTTATCGATGTGTAGTATTCCATTGTGTGAATATACCACAATTTATTTACCCATTCATCCATTGATGGACACCTTGGTTGCTTCCAGCTTTTTCCTATTTTAAACAGAGCTGCAATAAACATGGGTGTGCATATATATCTGTTTGTGTGAAGGCTCTTGTTTCTCTAGGGTATATTCCGAGGAGTGGGATTTCTGGGTGGTATGGTAGTTCTATTTCTAACTGTTTAAGATAATGCCAGATAGATTTCCAAAGTGGTTGTACCATTTTACATTCCCACCAGCAGTGTATAAGAGTTCCAATCTCTCCACAGCCTCTCCAACATTTATTATTTTGCGTTTTTTGGATTAATGCCAGCCTTGTTGGAGTGAGATGGAATCTCATCGTAGTTTTAATTTGCATTTCTCTAATGGCTAATGATCGAGAGCATTTTCTCATGTGTCTGTTAGCTGCCTGAATATCTTCTTTAGTGAAGTGTGTGTTCATTTTCTTTGCCCACTTCTTGATTGGGTTGTTTGTCTTTTTGTGGTTGAGTTTTAACAGAATCATACAGATTTTAGAGATCAGGCGCTGGTCGGAGATGTCATAGCTGAAAATTCTTTCCCAAACTGTAGGTGGTCTTTTTACTCTTTTGGTGAAGTCTTTAGATGAGCATAGATGTTTGATTTTTAGGAGCTCCCAGTTTTGTTTTTTTTTTTTTTTTTCCCAGTTATCGGGTTTCTCTTCATCATTTTTGGTAATGTTTTGTATTCTGTTTATGCCTTGTATTAGGGCTCCTAAGGTTGTCCCTATTTTTTCTTCCATGATCTTTATCGTTTTAGTTTTTACGTTTAGGTCTTTGATTCACTTGGAGTTAGTTTCTGTGATTGGTGTGAGGTATGGGTCCTGTTTCATTTTTTTGCAAATGGATATCCAATTATGCCAGCACCATTTGTTAAAAAGACTATCTTATCCCCAATTAACTGACACTGGGCCTTTGTCAAATATCAACTGCTCATATGTGGTTGGATTTATATCTTGGTTCTCAATTCTGTTCCATTGGTCTATGTGCCTGTTGTTGTACCAATACCAGGCTGTTTTGACTACTGTGGCTGTATAATAGGTTCTGAAATCAGGTAGAGTGAGGCCTCCAACTTTCTTCTTCTTTTTCAGTAATGCCTTACTTATCCGAGGCTTCTTTCCCTTCCATATGAAGTTGGTGATTTGTTTCTCTATCACATTAAAAAATGACATTGGAATTTGTATCGGAAGTGCATTGTATGTATAGATGGCTTTTGGTAGAATAGACATTTTTATTATGTTAAGTCTTCCTATCCATGAGCAAGGTATGTTTTTCCACTTAAGTATGTCCTTTTGAATTTCTTATAGTAGAGCTTTGTAGTTTTCTTTGTATAGGTCTTTTACATCCTTGGAAAGATTTATTCCTAAGTATTTTATCTTCTTGGGGGCTACTGTGAGTGGTATTGATTTGGTTATTTCCTCTTCGATGTTCTTTTTGTTGATGTAGAGGAATCCAAGTGATTTTTGTATGTTTATCTTATAACCTGAGACGCTGCCAAACTCTTTTTTAGTTTCAGTAGTTTTCTGGAGGATTCCTTAGGGTTTTCTGTGTATAAGATCATATCCTCTACAAGTAGAGATAATTTTACTTCCTCCTTGCCAATCCGGATGCCCTTTATTTCTTTGTCTAGCCTAATTGCTCTGGCTAGGACCTCTAGCACAATGTTGAATAAGAGTGGTGATAAAGGGCATTCTTGTCTGGTTCCCGTTCTCAAGGGAAATGCTTTCAGGTTCTCTCCATTTAGAGTGATGTTTGCTGTTGGCTTTGCATAGATGCCCTTTTTTATGTTGAGGACTTTTCCTTCAATTCCTATTTTGGTGAGAGTTTTTATCATAAAAGGGTGTTGGACTTTGTCAAATGCCTTTTCTGCATCAGTTGATAAGCTCATGTGGTTTTTGTCTTTTGTTTTATTTATATGGTGGATTACATTAATGGTTTTTCTGATATTAAACCAGCCTTGCATGCCTGGTATAAATCCCACTTGATCGTGGTGAATTATTTTTTTGATATGTTGTTGAATTCTATTGGCTAGAATTTTGTTGAGGATTTTTGCATCTGTGTTCATGAGGGATATAGGTCTGTAATTTTCTTTTTTTGTAATGTCTTTACCTGGTTTTGGTATCAGGGAGATGGTGGCTTCATAGAATGAGTTGGGTAGTATTCCGTCATTTTCTATGCTTTGAAATACCTTTAGTAGTAGTGGTGTTAACTCTTCTCTGAAAGTTTGGTAGAACTCTGCAGTGAAGCCGTCCGGGCCAGGGCTTTTTTTTCTTGGGAGTTTTTTGATTACCTTTTCAATCTCTTTTTTTGTCCTGGGTCTATTTCGTTGTTCTACTTCTGATTGTGTTAGTTTAGGTAGGTAGTGTTTTTCCAGGAATTCATCCATTTCTTCGAGGTTTGCAAATTTGTTAGAGTACAATTTTTCGTACTAATCTGACTCAATGAGGTCAAGTTGGTTGATTGTTGTAATTAGGTCTTCCGTGTCTCTATTGAGCTTCTTACTGGATGTCCTGTCCTTCTCTGAAAGTGGTGTGTTGAAGTCTCCTACTATAATTGTGGAGGTGTCTATCTCACTTTTCAGTTCTGTTAAAATTTGAGTTATATATCTTGCAGCCCTGTCATTGGGTGCATAAATATTTAATATGGTTATGTCTTCCTGATCAATTGTCCCTTTTATCATTATATAGTGTCCTTCTTTATCCTTTGTGGTGGATTTAAGTCTAAAGTCTATTTTGTCAGAAATTAATATTGCTGCTCCTCTTCTTTTTTGCTTGTTGTGTGCTTCATATATTTTTTTCCATCCTTTGAGTTTTAGTTTGTTTGTGTCTCTAAGTCTAAGGTGTGTCTCTTGTAGGCAGCATATATAGATGGATCGTGTTTCTTTATCCAGTCCGAGATTCTCTGTCTCTTTATTGGTGCATTTAGTCCATTTATATTCAGTGTAATTATAGATAAATAAGTGTTTAGTGTTGTCATTTTGATGCCTTTTTGTGTGTGTTGTTGACCATTTCATTTTTCCATATACTTTTTTGTGCTGAGATGTTTTTCTTAGTAAATTGTGAGATCCTCATTTTCGTAGTGTTTGACTTTATGTTTGTTGAGTTATGTTTTTCTTGGCTTTTATCTTGAGTTATGGAGTTGTTATACCTCTTTGTGGTTACCTTAATATTTACCCCTATTTTTCTAAGGAAAAACCTAACTTGTATTGTTCTATATCGCCTTGTATCACTCTCCATATGGCAGTTCTATGCCACCTGTATTTAGTCCCTCTTTTTGATTATTGTCATCTTTTACATATTGACTTCAGTGATTCCCTGTTATGAGCATTTTTTTTTAATTAATCTTAATTTGTTTTTGTGATTTCCCTATTTGAGTTGATATCAGGATGTTCTGTTTTGTGACCTTGTGTTGTGCTGGTATCTGATATTATTGGTTTTCTGACCAAACAATATCCTTTAGTATTTCTTGTAGCTTTGGTTTGGTGTTTGCAAATTCTCTAAACTTGAGTTTATCTGTAAATATCTTAATTTCGCCTTCATATTTGAGAGAGTTTTGCTGGATATATGATCGTTGGCTGGCAGTTTTTCTCCTTCAGTGCTCTGTATATGTCGTCCCATTCCCTTCTTGCCTGCATGGTTTCTGCTGAGTAGTCTGAACTTATTCTTATTGATTCTCCCTTGAAGGTGACCTTTCTTTTCTCCCTGGCTGCTTTTTAAATTTTCTCTTTATCTTTGGTTTTAGCAAGTTTGATGATAGTATGTCTTGGTGTTTTTATTTTTGAATCAATCTTAAATGGGGTTCGATGAGCATCTTGGATAGATATCCTTTCGTCTTTCATGATGTCAGGTTAGTTTTCTGTCAGCAGATCTTCAACTATTTTCTCTGTGTTTTCTGTCCTCCCTTCCTGTTCTGGGACTCCAATCACACGCAAGTTATCCTTCTTGATAGAGTCCCACATAATTCTTAGGGTTTCTTCATTTTTTTAAATTCTTTTATCTGATTTTTTTTTCAGCTATGTTGGTGTTAATTCCCTGGTCCTCCAGATTTCCCAGTCTGCATTCTAATTGCTCGAGTCTGCTCCTCTGACTTCCTATTGCGTTGTCTAATTCTGTAATTTTATTGTTAATCTTTTGCATTTCTACATGCTGTCTCTCTATGGATTCTTGCAACTTATTAATTTTTCCACTATGTTCTTGAATTATCTTTTTGAGTTTTCAACTCTTTTATCAGTGTGTTCCTTGGCTTTTTCTGCAGTTTGCCTTATTTTGTTTGTGATGTCTTGAAGCATTCTGTAAATTAGTTTTTTATATTCTGTATCTGATAATTCCAGGATTGCATCTTCATTTGGGAAAGATTTTGATTCTTTTCTTTGGGGGGTTGTAGAAGCTGTCATGGTCTGCTTCTTTATGTGGTTTGATATCGACTGCTGTCTCTGAGCCATCACTGGGAACCTTGTTTTTCCAGAAAAACCGCTAAAAAAATTGCAGTCAGGTCCCTATCAGAACTGCCTCTGGATTATAATTGCCACCTTGTTCCCTGTAAGAATGAGAGTCCGAGATCTGGATCATATATGCTTGGCTGTAGCTGGTTCTGTGTTTTTAGTCCAATTAGGGATGGATTTTTGGTCCCTGGGTTTTTTGTGGTTCCTTCTCTCAGGCCGGAAGAGTGGGTTAGGAAAAGACCAAAAGAAAAAAAAAGGGGGGGGGGGAAGCAAAGCCGCCGCCATGGAGCCGGAGCCGTTCTCCCTCTGGCTCAGGAAGTTCCAATGTTAATGAAGCCAACTGGGGAGGGTGGGGGAGGGATCAGAGAGATAGGAGAGTAGCACCTCGGAATATAGCCAGAGTTGCTTGTCTTGCTTGGAATGACTATTATATCTGAGATTCCCTAGGGGCGTGTTGCCTATGTGTGTTGGCCATGTGAAGATTGCCCCCGGGGGTCTGGCCCGCTGAAGCCACAGTCAGATCCTCCGCTGCCAGTCCAAAGCCCAGCGTCAAGGTTCCCCTGCTGGGACTCTGTACTCCCGGCTCCAAAATCAATTGCTGCCTCCCGGGGATTTCTCGTCCCGCCAGCCACGTCGCTGCTCTGTCCCCGCGGACAGGCTGGGCCCCCTCCCGGGGTTAGTTCAGGGGAGTAGGGCTGTGACCCTTGCTTGCGCTGTGACAGCGCCCAGTCAAATTTTCCGGCGCCAAGGTTCCCCAGCTGGGACGCAGCACTCCCGGCTCCAAAACCAGCCACTGCCTCCCGGGGAGTTCTCCCACCAGCCGCATCACTGCGCTGCCCACGCGGACTGGCTGGGCCCCCTCCCAGGTTCAGTTCAGGGGGGTAGGGCTGTGCCCCTTGTTTGTGCCTTCACAATATTTATGAGTTCAGCTCTCCTGGGCCCAGATGCCCGGAGCCAAGGTTACCTGACTGGGACGCTGGCTCCAGGCTCCGAAAACAGTCGCTGCTTCCCCGTATTTATTCATTTTCCATCTCTAAATCTGTGTTTGTTGTTCAGGGTTCGTAGATTGTTATGTATGTGATCGATTCACTTGTTTTTCCAAGTCTTTGTTGCAAGAGGGATCCGAGGTAGCGTCTACCTAGTCCGCCATCTTGGCCCCCCTCCTGTCTCATCCTTTTTTTTTTTTTTAATTTTTATTAAGCTTCAAGTGAACATTTACCATTCCAATCAGTCTGTCACATGTAGGTTTACATACATCTTACTCCCTTCTCCCACTTGCTCTCCCCCTATTGAGTCAGCCCTTACAGTCTCTCATTTCGTGCCAATTTTACCATCTTCCCTCTCTCTCTATCTTCCCATCCCCCCTCCAGTCAAGAGTTGCCAACACACTCTCCCGTGTCCACCTGATTTAATTAGCTCACTCTTCGTCAGTATCTCTCTCCCCCCCACTGACCAGTCCTTTTCATGCCTGATGATTTGTCTTCGGGGATGGTTCCTGTCCTGTGCCATCAGAAGTTCTGGGGAGCATTGTCTCTGGGATTCCTCTAGTCGCAATCATACCATTAGGTGTGGTCTTTTAATGAGAATTTGGGGTCTGTATCCCATTGGTCTCCTGCTCCCTCAGGAGTTGTCTGTTGTGTTCCCTGACAGGGCAGACATCGATTGTGGCCAGGCACCAACTAGTTCTTCTGGTCTCAGGATAATGTAGGTCTCTGGTTCAAGTGGCCCTTTCTGTCTCTTGGATTCTTAGTTGTCGTGTGACCTTGGTGTTCTTCCTTTGCCTTTGCTCCCGGTGGGTTGAGACCAATTAATGTATTTTAGATGGCCGCTTGTTGGCATTTAGGACCCCAGGCGCCACAATTCAAAGTGGGATGCAGAGTGTTTTCATAATAGAATTGTTTTGCCCATTGACTTAGAAGTCCCCTCAAACCAAGTTCCCCAGACTCCAGCCCCTGCTTCGCTGACCTTTGAAGCTTTCATTCTATCTCGGAAACCTCTTTACTTTTAATCCAGTCCAATTAGGCTGACCTTCCTTGTTTTGAGTGTTGTCTTTCCCTTCACCCAAAGCAGTTCCCATCTACAGACTGATCAATAAAAAGCCCTCTCCCTACCTCCCTCCCTCCCCCCTTTGTAACCACATAAGTATGTGTTCTTCTCCGTTTTTTCTATTTCTCAAGATCTTATAATAGTGGTCTTATACAATATGTGTCCTTTTGCAACTGACTCATTTCGCTCAGCATAATGCCTTCCAGATTCCTCCATGTTATGAAATGTTTCAGAGATTTGTCACTGTTCTTTATCGATGCGTAGTATTCCATTGTGTGAATATACCACAATTTATTTACCCATTCGTCCGTTGATGGACATCTTGGTTGCTTCCAGGTTTTTGCTATTGTAAACAGAGCTGCAATAAACATGGGTGTGCATATATCTGTTTGTGTGAAGGCACTTGTATCTTTAGGGTATATTCCGAGGAGTGGGATTTCTGGGTTGTATGGTAGTTCTATTTCTAACTGTTTAAGATAACGCCAGATGGATTTCCAAAGTGGTTGTACCATTTTACAATCCCACCAGCAGTGTATGAGAGTTCCAATCTCTCCGCAGCCTCTCCAACATTTATTATTTTGTGTTTTTTGAATTAATGCCAGTCTAGTTGGTGTCAGATGGAATCTCATTGTAGTTTTAATTTGCATTTCTCTAATGGCTAATGATCGAGAGCATTTTCTCATGTATCTGTTGGCTGCCTGAATATCTTCCTTAGTGAAATGTGTGTTCATATCCTTTGCCCACTTCTTGATTGGGTTGTTTGTCTTTTTGTGGTTGAGTTTTGACAGAGTCATGTAGATTTTAGAGATCAGGCGCTGGTCTGAGATGTCAAAGCTGAATATTCTTTCCCAGTCTGTAGGTGTTCTTTTTACTCTTTTGGTGAAGTCTTTAGATGAGCATAGGTGTTTGATTTTTAGGAGCTCCCAGTTATCTGGTTTCTCTTCATCATTTTTGGTAATGTTCTGTATTCTGTTTATGCACTGTATTAGGGCTCCTAAGGTAGATCCTATTTTTTCTTCCATGATTTTTATCGTTTTAGTCTTTATGTTTAGGTCTTTGATCCACTTGGAGTTAGTTTTTGTGCATGGTGTGAGGTATGGGTCCTGTTTCATTCTTTTGCAAATGGATATCCAGGTATGCCAGCACCATTTGTTAAAAAGACTATTATTTCCCCAATTGACTGGCACTGGTCCTTTGTCAAATATCAGCTGCTCATACATGGATGGATTTATATCTGGATTCTCAATTCTGTTCCATTGGTCTATGTGCCTGTTGTTGTACCAGTACCAGGCTGTTTTGACTACTGTAGCTATATAATAGGTTCTGAAATCAGGTAGGGTGAGGCCTCCCACTTTCTTCTTCTTTTTCAGTAATGTTTTGCTTATCCGGGGGTTCTTTCCTTTCCATATGAAATTAGTGATTTTTTTCTCTATTCCCTTAAAGTATGACATTGGTATTTGGATTGGAAGTGCGTTATATGTATAAATGGCTTTTGGTAGAATAGACATTTTTACTATGTTAAGTCTTCCTATCCATGAGCAGGGTATGTTTTTCCACTTAAGTGTGTCCTTTTGAATTTCTTGTAGCAGAGTTTTATAGTTTTCTTTGTATAGGTCTTTTACATCCTTGGTAAGATTTATTCCTAAGTATTTTATCTTCTTGGGGGCTACTGTGAATGGTATTGATTTGGTTATTTCCTCTTCGGTGTTCTTTTTGTTGATGTAGAGGAATCCAAGTGATTTTTGTATGTTTATTTTATATCCTGAGACTCTTCCAAACTCTTCTACTAGTTTCAGTAGTTTTCTGGAGGATTCCTTAGGGTTTTCCATGTATACGATCATGTCATCTGCAAATAGTGATAGCTTTACTTCCTCCTTACCAATCTGGATACCCTTTATTTCTTTGTCTAGCCTAATTGCCCTGGCTAGGACTTCAAGTACGATGTTGAATAAGAGCGGTGATAAAGGGCATCCTTGTCTGGTTCCCGTTCTCAAAGGAAATGCTTTCAGGTTCTCTCCATTTAGAGTGATATTGGCCGTTGGCTTTGCATATATGCCCTTTATTATGTTGAGGAATTTTCCTTCAATTACTATTTTGGTTGGAGTTTTTATCATAAATGGGTGTTGAACTTTGTCAAATGCCTTTTCTGCATCTATTGATAAGATCATGTGGTTTTTATCTTTTGTTTTATTTATGTGATGGATTACATTAATGGTTTTTCTGATATTAAACCAGCCTTGCATGCCTGGTATAAATCCCACTTGATCGTGGTGAATTATTTTTTTGATATGTTGTTGAATTCTGTTGGCTAGAATTTTGTTGAGGATTTTTGCATCTATGTTCATGAGGGATATAGGTCTGTAATTTTCTTTTTTTGTAATGTCTTTACCTGGTTTTGGTATCAGGGAGATGGTAGCTTCATAGAATGAGTTGGGTAGTATTCCGTCTTTTTCTATACTTTGGAATACCTTCAATAGTAATGGTGTTAAGTCTTCTCTGAAGGTTTGGTAGAACTCTGCAGTGAAGCCATCTGGGCCAGGACTTTTTTTTGTTGGGAGTTTTTTGATTACCGTTTCAATCTCTTTTTTTGTTATGGGTCTATTTAGTTGTTCTACTTCTGAATGTGTTAGTTTAGGTAAGTAGTATTGTTCCAAGAATTTATCCATTTCTTCTAGGTTTTCAAATTTGTTAGAGTACAATTTTATGTAGTAATCTGATATGATTCTTTTGATTTCATTTGGTTCTGTTGTGATGTGGTCCTTCTCGTTTCTTATTCGGGTTATTTGTTTCCTTTCCTGTATTTCTTTAGTCAGTCTAGCCAATGGTTTATCAATTTTGTTAATTTTTTCAAAGAACCAGCTTTTGGCTTTGTTAATTCTTTCAATTGTTTTTCTGTTCTCTAATTCATTTAGTTCAGCTCTAATTTTTATTATTTGTTTTCTTCAGGTGCCTGATGGATTCTTTTGTTGCTCACTTTCTATTTGTTCAAGTTGTAGGGACAGTTCTCTGATTTTGGCTCTTTCTTCTTTTTGTATGTGTGCATTTATCGATATAAATTGGCCTCTGAGCACTGCCTTTGCTGTGTCCCAGAGGTTTTGATAGGAAGTATTTTCATTCTCGTTGCTTTCTAAGAATTTCCTTATTCCCTCCTTGATGTCTTCTATAACCCAGTCTTTTTTCAGAGGGTATTGTTCATTTTCCAAGTATTTGATTTCTTTTCCCTAGTTTTTCTGTTATTGATTTCTAGTTTCATTGCCTTGTGGTCTGAGAAGATGCTTTGTAATATTTCGATGTTTTGGATTCTGGAAAGATTTGTTTTATGCCCTAATATGTGGTCTATTCTAGAGAATGTTCCATGTGCGCTAGAAAAAAAAGTATATTTTGCAGCAGTTGGGTGGAGAGTTCTGTATAAGTCAATGAGGTCAAGTTGGTTGATTGTTGTAAGTAGGTCTTCCGTGTCTCTTTTGAGCTTCTTACTGGATGTCCTGTCCTTCTCCGAAAGTGGTGTGTTGAAGTCTCCTACTATATATGTGGAGGTGTCTATCTCACTTTTCAATTCTGTTAAAATTTGATTTATGTATCTTGCAGCCCTGTCATTAGGTGCGTAAATATTTAATATGGTTATGTCTTCCTGATCAATTGTCCCTTTTATCATTATATAGTGTCCTTCTTTATCCTTTGTGGCGGATTTAAGTCTAAAGTCTATTTTGTCAGAAATTAATATTGCTACTCCTCTTCTTTTTTGCTTATTGTTTGCTTGATATATTTTTTTCCATCCTTTGAGTTTTAGTTTGTTTGTGTCTCTAAGTCTAAGGTGTGTCTCTTGTAGGCAGCATATAGATGGATCGTGTTTCTTTATCCAGTCCGTGACTCTCTGTCTCTTTATTGGTGCATTTAGTCCATTTACATTCAGCGTAATTATAGATAAGTAAGTTTTTAGTGCTGTCATTTTGATGCCTTTTCATGTGTGTTGTCGGCCATTTCATTTTTCCACATGCTTTTTTGTGCTGAGACGTTTTTCTTAGTAGCTTGTGAGATCCTCATTTTCATAATGTTTAACTTTGTGTTTATTGAGTCGTTACGTTTTTCTTGGCTTTTTTCTTGAGTTATGGGATTGATATTCCTTTTTGTGGTTACCTTTTTATTTACCCCTATTTTTCTAAGTAAAACCCTAACTTTTATCCTTCTATTTCGCCTTGTGTCACTCTCCATCTGGCAGTTCAATGCCTCCTATATTTAGTCCCTCTTTTTGATTATTTTTATCGTTTACATATTGATTTCCATGATTTCCTGTTGTGAGTATTATTTTGTTTATTTATTTATTTTTTAGAAGTAGTCTGAATTTGTTTGTTTTTGTGCTTTCCCTGTTTGAGTTGCGTTGATATCAGGACGTTCTGTTTTGTGGCCTTGTATTGTGCTGGTACCTGATATTATTGGTCATCCGGCCAAACAATCTCCTTTAGCATTTCTTGCAGTCTTGGTTTAGTTTTTGCAAATTCTCTAAACTTGTGTTTATCTGTAAATATCTTAATTTCTCCTTCATATTTCAGAGAGAGTTTTGCTGGATATATGATCCTTGGTTGGCAGTTTTTCTTGTTCAGTGCTCTGTATATGTCATCCCATTCCCTTCTTGCCTGCATGGTTTCTGCTGAGTAGTCTGAACTTATTCTTATTGATTCTCCCTTGAAGGAAACCTTTCTTTTCTCCCCGGCTGCTTTTAAAATTTTCTGTTTGTCTTTGGTTTTGGCAAGTTTGATGATGATATGTCTTGGTGTTTTTCTTTTTGGATCAATCTTAAATGGGGTTCAATGAACATCTTGGATAGATATCCTTTCGTCTTTCATGATGTCAGGGAAGTTTTGTGTCAGGAGTTCTTCAACTATTTTCTCTGTGTTTTCTGTCCCCCCTTCCTGTTCTGGGACTCCAATCACTCGCAAGTTATCCTTCTTGATAGAGTCCCACATAATTCTTAGGGTTTCTTCATTTTTTTTAATTCTTTTATCTGATTTTTTTTCAGCTATGTTGGTGTTGTTTCCCTGGTCCTCCAGACGTCCCAGTCTACATTCTACTTGCTCGAGTCTGCTCCTCTGACTTTCTATTGCGTTGTCAAATTCTGTAATTTTATTGTTAATCTTTTGGATTTCTACATGCTGTCTCTCTATGGATTCTTGCAACTTGTTAATTTTTCCACTATGTTCTTGAATAATCTTTTTGAGTTCTTCAACAGTTTTATCAGTGTGTTCCTTGGCTTTTTCTGCATTTATCCTAATTTCATTTGTGATATCTTTAAGCATTCTGTAAATTAGTTTTTTATATTCTGTATCTGATAATTCCAAGATTGTATCTTCATTTGGGAAAGATTTTGATTCTTTTGTTTGGGGGGTTGGAGAAGCTGTCATGGTTTGTTTCTTTATGTGGTTTGATATGGACTGCTGTCTCCGAGCCATCACTGGGAAACTAGATTTTCCAAGTAGTCGGCTAAAAAAAAATGCAGTCAGATCCCTATCTGAATTCTCTCTCTGGCTCCGGGTATTCGGATGTTAATGAGGTCGCCTGGGGAGGGTGGGGGAGGGATCTGAGAGCTAGGAGTGTAGCACCACAGAATATAGAGCTGAACACCACATTCACGCTCCGCCCCCGTTCGCCAAAATCCGGGCTGGACGGGTCCCTGGCTAGGACACTGCTTTCCTTGCTCGGAAACCAGTCACTTCCTCCTGGGGACTTCCTCCGGTGCGCGGCACCGCTCGTGGGCACTGGGTGGGCATTTCCCGCACGAATGGGTGGGCCCGCCCCCAGGGTCTATTCAGGCGATTATAATTGGGTCCCGCGGTCACGCCCCGCCCGTGCGCGCGCCCAAATCCCAGCGGGATGACTTCCGGGTTGAGACGCTGCTTTCCCCGTTCCGGAACCAGTCACTTCCTCCCGGGGACTTCTCCTTCCGGAGCGCCACACCTCTCGTGCGAACTGGGTTGGCGTCACCTGCACGGCCAGGTGGGCCCGCCCCCTGGGTCAATTCAGGGCAATAAAAATGGACTCCGTGCTCACGCCCCGCTCGTGCACGTGCCCAAGTCCCAGCAGGATGGCACCCCGTCTGGGACGCTACTTTCTGCGCTTCGGGGCCAATCACTTCCTCCCGGGGACTTCTCCTTCCGGTGTGCCACACCTCTCGTGCAAACTGGGAGGGCGTCACTCGCATGACCAGGTGGTCCCACCCCCTGGTGCGCTGGCTCCTGGTTCTGAAAACAGTCGCTGTCTGCCCGTATTTGTTCGTTTTCTGTCTCTAAGTCTGTGCTTGTTGTTCAGAGTTCGTAGATTGTTATGTATGTGATCGATTCCCTTGTTTTTCCGAGTCTTTGTTGCAAGAGGGATCCGCGGTAGCGTCCACCTAGTCCGCCATCTTGGCCCCGGATCTCTGTCTCATCCTTTTTAAATGGAAGAACTCACACATGCAAACTTATGTGGAGACTTCATAAAACCTAGTGGTACGCGTTGGCTTTTATCTTGGGAATTATTCTAGACCATTTCTTATTTTACTTACTCCAGCCATTTCTTCCAAAATTACCCTAGCTCTTCATTTCCAGTTGATTTCAATATGTGGGCCAGCATTGGTGCTTTACCACTTTGCACATGACTCTAAGGCTCAGCCTGAACCTTGTCTATAAGAAACATTTTTTTTTAATTTTTATTGTGCTTTAAGTGAAAGTTTACAAATCGAGTCAGCCTCTCATACAAAAACTCACATACACCTTGCTATGTATTCCCAATTGCTCTCCCCCTAATGAGACACCCTGCTCCCTCCCTCCACTCTCTCTTTTCTTGTCCATTTCATCAGCTTCTAACCCCCTCTATCCTCTCATCTCCTCTGCAGGGAGGAAATACCAACATAGTCTCAAGTGTCCACCTGATCCAAGAAGGTCATTCCTCACCAGCATCCCTCTCCAACCCATTGTCCAGTCTAATGCCTGTCTGAAGAGTTGGCTTTGGGAATGGTTCCTGTCCTGGTCCAACAGAAGGTCTGGGGGTCATGACCACTGGGGTCCTTCTAGCCTCAGTCAGACCAATAAGTCTGGTCTTTTTATGAGAATTTGGGGTCTGCATTCCACTGTTCTCCTGCTCCCTCAGGGGCTCTCTGATCATTCTCCTTTGATCCAGGTGGGCTGAGACCAATTGATGTATCTTAGATGATCACTTGGTACCATTTAAGACCTCAGATGCCTTGTAAGAAACATTTTTACATTTGTTTTTTGGCACTACATACTGAGGATGAAGGGGCAGTACGGAGATACTAATTCTAATTAGAATCATACCCATGAACCAACCCAAGGGACTCATCCTACTAAGCTGGTTCTGCATAAATTATCCAATAGGGGAAACAATTTGAAATAATGAAAAAAATGTGTAGTGAATGTCATACAAATTGCATCTTTTGGTGTTTCAATCAGAAAAGAAGATATTACATTTCTGAGAACCTACATGTTGAAATGTCCATTCTATTCTCCTACTTGACTATTAGCTTTGCTGAGTGTAGGCTGTTAGGTGCTGCCAAGTCTCAACTCATACAAGCACCATGGACCCTCTGGGTGGGTTTGAACCACCAACCTTTCAGTTAATCGCTGTACCACCGGGGTTCCAAGTATTGATTACTAGTTCGAAAACCATTTTCCTCTCAATATTTGAAGGCATCGCACCACGATTTTCTAGCCTCTTTTACTGAATAGATAAATATAATGCCATTTCTGATTTTTAATTCTTTCTTCATAACCTTTGTTTTCTCTCTAGAAGCTTTTGGGGCTCTTCTCTTTAAACCTGATGTCTTGAGATTTTACTATGTCTTTTAAGATGGGTACTTTCTAACTGAAAACTTACATCCTTTACTTTTGACATTTTATTGTTGTTGTTGTTGTCTTTGTTCTTTTTATCTTCTCTCTCTCCTATATTTCTGGATTTCCTAATAATCAAATGCTAGATTGCTTGGCAATCCATTAATATTCTTTTTTAAAAAAAAATTTTTTTTATCTTGCTTTAAGTGAAAGTTTACAAATCAAGTCAGCCTCTCATACAAAACCTTATATACACCTTGCTTTATATACTCCTAGTTGCTCTCCCCCTAATAAGACAGCACATTCTTTCTCTCCACCCTGTGTTTCCGTGTCCATTCAACCAGCTTCTGTCCCCCTCAGCCTTCACATCTCCCCTCCAGACAGGAGCTGCCCAGATGGTCTCATGTGTCTACTTGATCCAAGAAGCCCACTCCTCACCAATATCATTTTCTGTCTTGTAGTCCAGTCCAATCCCTGTCTGAAGATTTGGCTTCGAGAGTGGTCCTGCCTTGGGCTAACAGAAGGTGTGGGAACAATGACATCTGGGGTCTCTCTGGTCTCAGTCAGGTCACTAAGTCTGGTCTTTTTACTGGAACTTGGGGTCTGCATCCCACTGCTCTCCTGCTCCTTCAGGGATTCTCTGTTGTGCTCCCTGTCACAGCAGTCATCGGTTGTAGCTGGGCACCATCTAGTTCTTCTGGTCTCAGGCCGATGTAGTCTTTGATTTATGTGGCCCATGACAATCCATTAATATTCTTATTTCTCTTTCTCTCTCTCTCTTTTTTAATTTCTGTCTACTTTTCTCCCTTACATTCTGAAGTCTTTATTCAACTATGTTGTCCAACTCTCTTACTTGATTTTTTTTTTAATTTCAAGTATCATATTTTTAATTATGAAGGATTTTTTTTTTTTTATGGTTGTGCACAAAGTACCTGGCCTCCATGTGGTATATCAGCAGTTTAAACTGCTTCAATTCTGAAGCCTTTCTATATCAGTAAGTACTTCCAAGAGTCAGAGAGAAGAGTGCCAGAGAATCTTCCACTGAAAGTTAAATATTGGTCTAGAAAGGAGCCATGTCACCTTTTGTCGTAGCCCACTGACCTGAACTAGACATATCACAATGCCTAACTTTAAGAAAATGGGAAAAAACAGCCTTCTCTTATACCTGGAAGGAGAAAACTTGACATTAGTGAGTATTGCAACATACACATTCTTTAAGCATTTTACGATCAAAAATATTTTTTCTAAATATTTTTACTTGTAAGTGTTTCTCCAAAATGTCAATTTCCTTACTTGTAGCATTACCCCCCCTTTTTTTTTTTTTTGCCTTGTTAATTATATGAACTTTCTTTACAATGAGCAGAATATTACTAAGATATCAAAAACCTAAGTGCTGGTAGTCATCTAACTTAAGATGACAACTTGAGTTTCACTTCATGGGCCCTTCCTACTCCTTTAATGTTTTCATTAAAATAACAGCATAAACATGAAGGTATGGAGAAATCAATATCTGTGATAGAAAATGCACAATGGTGTCGTCTCAGTATTATGTAGAATTTTTGCAAGATTAATTGAAAAATTGAGATAAGATTAAATTGAGAGAGAACCCATCAACCAACAAATTATCACAAGTAAAGAAAATACATTCTAAAGAGAAAGTGGAAAATATTCCTTTGAATATATTTTCCTTTGCTTTCCTCTGTTTTGGAGTGACAGAGGTGGGAGATAATATTGAGCAGTTACTGGGATGCAAATACTCATTCTTCTGCTATATCTGGAAATATTGTATGGTGCTAGCACAGACATAACAGAGAAAATTCAAATGTGGCCTTCACTTGTAAGTTAGGCTGCTATGGATAATGTGCTGGATAAAGTGGGGAGGCTGCTGTAGCTAGATCCTTTGAGGGAAAAGTATGCCCCCATTACATACCATAATATAGAAGATTAGTAATTCTCTGCAGAAAATGTTCAGGGTACACTACCAAGTGAAAAAAAGGGTGACAAAATATATTTAAATGATTATTTTCTATAAAAAAACAATGTGCAACCATTACAAAATTCTCAATTCCTTGATTTTCCATTAATATCTAGCTTCAATTTTCCAACCTATCATTTTCAATTTCTCTCTCTCTCTTTCTCCAGACTTGGCATTATGGGGAACTAAAATACAACTCCCCGGATCCTCACTGGGACTCTAGGTTGCCTCATAGCTTACCTTTTTCTCTGGGATCAGAAGAAGCACTGTGAGGAAAAGTTCTAAGATTTCATATATACCTCAAAAAACTCATTAGTGCAGCAATCCATGTGTGGGCTGGATTTCTCCCTGACAAACTATTGTCTGGGTTGTGAAGGAAATCTGATAAAATGCTCAAGTCATACGTGCCCTTATAAGAGAGATAACCAAGATGGAACAACATCACCTGAAGCAGCTACATCTTAGCTTCAAGAAATACAAATGAGGAGAGCTGTATAATCAAAAGATTTTCATTTACAGACCTCTTAGACTTTAACATTACCTTTTAAAATAATGTTCCCTTTTCAGACCAGACTTAATGGTCTGACTGAGACTAGAAGGACCCTGGTGGTCATGGCCCCCAGGCCTTCTGTTGGACCAGGACAGGAACCATTACCAAAGCCAACTCTTCGGACAGTGATTGGACTGGACAATGGGTTGGAGAGGGATGCTGGTGAGAAGTGACCTTCTTGGATCAGGTGGACACTTGAGGCTATGTTGGCATCTCCTCCCTGCAGGGGAGATGAGAGGGTAGAGGGGGTTAGAAGCTGGCAAAATGGCCATGAAAAGAGAGAGTGGAGGGAGGGAGCAGGGTGTCTCATTAGGGGGAGAACAATTGGGAATATGTAGCAAGGTGTATGTAAGTTTTTGTGTGAGAGACTGACTTGATTTGTAAACTTTCACTTAAAGCACAATAAAAATTAAAATAATAATAATAACGTTCCTTTTTTATTTTAACCAAAACCTGTTGCCGTCGAGTATGAGTTTTTTATTTTAGCTTTTTTTTTTTTTTAAGATGTTGTTTTTGTTGTTGTTGTTAGGTGCCATCAAGTTGGTTCTGACTCATAGTGACCCTTCCCAGAAGGAAAAACTGGCCAGTCCTGCACCATCCTCACAATCATTGTTATACTTGAGCCCACTATTGGCAACAACTGTGTCAGTCCATTTCATTGAGGGTCTTCCTCTTTTTCGATGACCTTCTATTTTACCAAGCGTGATGTCCTTCTCCAAGGACTGATCCCTGCTGATAACATGTCCAAAGGACGTGAGACTAAGTTTCACCATCCTTGCTTCTAAGGAGGATTCTGGCTATACATTTTCCAAGACAGAATTGTTTGTTCTTCTGGCAGTCTGTAGTACATTCAATATTCTTCACCAACACCATAATTCAAAGGCATCAACTCTTCTTTGGACTTGCTCTTCATTGTCTATTTTCTGCATGCATATGAGGCGATTGAAAATACAATGGCTTGGTTCAGGTGCAGCTGAGTCCTCAAAGTGAAATCTTTGCTTTTCAACATTTTAAAGAAGTCTTTTGCAGCACATTTGCCCAATGCAAAAAGTCATTTGATTTCTTGACCATTGTGCCCAAGGGTGTGGATAGTGGATCCAAAATGGAATCCTTGACAATGTCACTCTTTTATCCACTTATAATAATGTTGCTTATTGGTACAGTTGTGAGAATTTTAGTATTCTTTATGTTGAAGTGTAATCCATAAGGAAACCTGTGGTGTTTGATCTTCATCAATAAGTGCTTCAAGTCTTCTTCAATTTCAGCAAGAAATGTTGTGTTATCTGCATATTGCAGGTTGTTAATGAGTCTTCCTCAAATCTGATGCAGCATTCTTGTTCATATACTTCAGTTTATTGGATTATTTGCTCAGCATACCGATTGAAAGCTATGATGAAAGGATACAACCCTGAGGCACAGGTTTCCTTTCTTTAAACCAGGCACTATCCTCTGGTTCTGTTCAAAAGTCTGCCTCTTGGTCTATGGACAGGTTCCTCATGACCACAATTAAGTGTTCTGGAATTCCCATTCTTTGCAGTGTTATCCATGATCTGTCATGGTCCATACAGTTGAATGTCTTTGCATTCAATAAAATACAGGTAAACATCTTTCTGGTATTCCCTGCTTTCAGTCAAGATCCATCTGACATCAGCAATGACATCCCTTGTTCCACGTCCTCTTCTGAATCTGGCTTAAACTTCTGGCAATTTTCTGTTGATGTACTGCTGCAGCCAATTTTGAATGATCTTCAGCAAAATTTTGTGTGTCATATTAATGATATTGTTTGATAATTTCCATATTTAGTTGGATCGCCTTTCTTTGGAACAGGCACAAATAATTTTTTAAAGATACCTGACCCTAAAACAGCAGACTTTTGCCACCATCTAAACAACTGATGTTGCAGGGACAATGTCAACAAAAGCCCTATTTCACAGACCCTGCTTCACTCTACCCAGGAAATCTATGACCCCTCTGCTTGTTCAGCAACAAATGAGTATCATTCTTCTTGAACAAAAGGAGAACTCATAATTTTTAACTGTACCTGAGTCCTGATTTTTCAAAACAAACAAAAGATTCATGTTAAAATTTTGAAAGAGCTTCAACAAATGTTTTAAAATAATCTCACACAGTGAAAAAGACAAGACTCAAATATTTTTACAGAAAAGTTCTAACAAATGTTATATTATTTTACTTTTCATAACATTCTTACATAAAATGCAAAAGCTTTCTGAATGTAGCACGGCTTTGAAAATATATAAAAGCTGTACATAAGAAACTTACATACTAATATCACCATGAATGTGGGGCAAAAATTCTAAATAAATTATTAACAAACTGAATCCATCAAATAGTATTAATTCCAGGAATAAACAAATGGTTCAATATTAGAAAATGTATTAGTATGTTACATTATATGACGAGGTTAAGTAAACATAAATATTACATAGCCTCTCTCTCTTCATGTTGTTGTTAGGTGCCCTCAAGTCAGTTCCATCTTACATTGACCCCATGTACAACAGAATGAAACACTGCCTGGGCCTGAACCATCCTCACAATCGTTGTTATGCTTTAGCCCACTGTAGCAGCCTCTGGGTCAATGCATCTCGTTGACAGTCTTCCTCTTTTTCAATGATTTTCTAATTTGCCAACCACGATGTGATGTCCTTCTTCAGGGACTGGTCCCTCCTGATAACATGTCCAAAGTATATGATACAAAGTTTCACTATCCTTGCTTCTAATGAGCATTCTGGCTGTACGTCTTCCAAGACAGGTTTGTTTGTTCTTCTGGCAGCCCACAGTATAGTCAATGCTCTTCACCAACACCATAATTCAAAGGTGTCAATTCTTCTTTGGTTTTCTTTATTCATTGTTCAGCTTTCGCATGCATATGAGGCAATTGAAAACACCATGGCTTGGGTCAGGTGCACCTTGGTCCTTAAAGTGATATCTTTGCTTTTTCACACTTTAAAGAGGTCTTTTTTATGATATTTTAAAATTGTTAATTTTATTACATGTAACAATGGTATTACAGTCATGTTTTAAAAATGAATACTTCATCAGTTAGTTATACCTACTAAAGTATTTACAGATGAAATGATATGATGTCTGGAATTTATCTTAAAATATTGCAAAAAAAAAAATGCTGAGGGGGAAAAATGAAACAAGGTTGGCAGAATGTTGATCATTGTTGAAGCTAGGTGATGGGTGGTGGTGTTAACTGCCATGGAGTTGATTACAACTCATTGTAACTTTATGTAAAAGAATAAAATGTTGCCTGGCCCTGCATCATCCTCACAATTGCCAGCATGCTTGAGGCCCTCATTGTGGCTATTGTGCCAAGGGACTCCCACCCCCTTGTTGGCCCTCTGCTTCACCAAACGTGATGTCCTCTTCTATCACTTCAGTAGTTACTGTGGGTAACAAAAAATTACTACTTCCTTTTGTGACAACAGAGAGTCTTTGGGAGAGAGACCAGAGCTCAAAAATAAATGTCTAAGGAGTTGTGTTGAGTGGTTTCATGTTATAAAGTGGCCCTGTAAGGAAGGGCATTTATGTTGACCATTGTAGCAGGGCCACACTGACCCCTCTGCACTCTGAAGTGCACACCAAACAGATCTAGGAATCTTAACTATCATCACAGGGATCCACATTGGTCTAACCCAGGGTTTCTAGTAAAGCAAATAGGTACAGAAGAATGAACAGAATGCATTTTGTAGATTTTGAAAATTTTCTTCAAATTCTGTATATAAATGCTTGAGGGAATGTACAGAAAAGAGTTGACATAGCAGGTTGAAGGCTGTTACCCTTAGAAAGGCTTGCTGGCATTGTTGGACCTTGGCTGGTGTCTGGGAGGATTTTAATAGGAGTCTCATCAATCCCAAAACTGATGAGTGGCTTACTGTCCCTAAACTCTTTGAATGAACAATGTGGTTTATGCTGAACACCTGCTTTGTTTCTGGGAGTCTGCAATTCGGGTATGTACTAGGCAGAGAGTGCCTATGTGACCAGCCCACAATAAAAACCCTGGACACTGAGCCTCTAATGAGCTTCGCTAATAGACAGCATTTCACTTGCGTTGTTACAACTTGTCACTGGGGAATTAAATGTGTCCTGTGTGACTCCACTGGGAGAGGGCCTTTGGAAGCTTGTACCTGGTTTCCTCCAGACCTCATCTTATGCTCCTTTTCCTTTTCCTTATTTTGCTTTGTAAACCCTCCACCCCCTCTTTTTTAATTGTGTAAAATATATATAATAGAACTTCTGTTATTTAAAAATTTTTAAGTGGACAGTTCCATGACATTATCTTCATGATGTTGTACAACTATCACAACAATCTGTTGCCAATTTTCTTTTTTTTGCTACCCTTAACAGAAACTCAGTACCCCTTAATCAATAACTCCCCATTTTCCCCTCCCACCTGCCCTGCTTCTGGTAACCACCAATAAACTTTGGTCTCTAGTATTTGCCTGTTCTATGTATTTCATATAAATGGGATCGTACACTATTTGTCCTTTTATGTCTGACTTACTTCACGCAACATAATGCTTTCAAGGTTCACTCATGTCATAGCATGTAACAGAATTTCATTTCTCTTTATGGCTGAACAATATTCCATTGTATGGGTATACCATATTTTTTAAAATAATTTTTATTGTGCTTTAAGTGAAAGTTTACAAATCAAGTCAGTCTCTCACGTATAAACTTATATACACCTTACTACATACTCCCATTTACTCTCCCCCTAATGAGTCAGCCCATTCCCTCCTTCCAGTCTCTCCTTTCATGACTGTTTTGCCAGTTTTTAACCCTCTCTACCCTCCCATCTCCCCTCCAGACAGGAGATGCCAACAGTCTCAAGTGTCCACCTGATACAAGTAACTCACTCTTCATCAACATCACTCTCCAACCCATTGTCCAGTCCCTTCCGTGTCTGATGAGTTGTCTTCGGGAATGGCTCCTGTCCTGGGCCAACGGAAGGTTTGGGGACTATGACCGCCGGGATTCTTCTAGTCTCAGTCAGACCATTAAGTCTGGTCTTTTTATGAGAATTTGGGATCTGCATCCCACTGTTCTCCTGCTCCCTCAGGGGTTCTCTGTTGTGCTCCCTGTCAGGGCAGTCATCGGTTGTGGCTGGGCACCATCTAGTTCTTCTGGTCTAAAGAGGTCTTTTGCAGCAGATTTGCCCAAGGCAATGAAACTTTTTATTTCTTGACTGCTACTTCCATGGACATTGATTGTGGATCCAAGTAAATTGAAATCCTTGACAATTTTATATTTTCTCTGTTTATCATAATGTTGCTTATTAGACCAGTTGTGAGGATTTTTGTCTTCTTTATGTTGAGGTGTGAACCATACTGAAGTCTGTGGTATTTGATCTTCATCAGTAAGTGCTTCAAATCCTTTTCACTTTTAGCAAGCAAGGTTGTGTCATCTGCATATCACAGATTGTTAATGAGTTTTCCTCCAATCCTGATACCAGATTCGTTTTCATATAATCCACCTTTTCAGATTATCTGCTCATCATACAGACTGAATAAGTATGGTGAAAAGATACAACCGTGATGCACACCTTTCCTGATTTTATACCACGCAGTATCCCCTGTTCTGTTTGCATGAGTGCCTCTTGGTCTATGTACAGGTTCCTCATGAGCACAACTAAGTGTTCTGGAATTCCCGTTCTTCACAATGTTATCCATAACACATTATGACCCACACAGTCCAATGCTTTTGTATAGTCAATAAAACACAGGTAAATATCTTTCTGGTATTCTCTGCCTTCAGCCAAGATCCACCTGACATCAGCACGTACATTTAAGGTGAATGTGTATTCTGCTGTTGTTGGCGTAATGTTCAGAATATGTCTGTTAGATCTAATTGGTTTACAGTGTTGTTCAAGTCTTCTATTTCTTGATTTATCTTCTTTCTGTTTATTCTATTATTGAATATAGAGCCTCAGAGTCTCCAACTATTATTGTAGAACTGCCTATTTCTCCTTTTGTTTCTGTCAATTTTTACTTCATGTATGTTGGGACTCTGTTTATATGTTCTATATCCTCTTCTGAATCTTACTTGAATTTCTGGCAGTTTCCCAGATGTATTCGTGCAAGCACTTTTGAATGATTTTAAGCAAAATTTTACTTGTGTGTGATATCAATGATATCGTTTGATAATTTCTGCATTCTGTTTGATAACCTTTCTTAAGAATGAGTAAAATTTTCCAGTTGACTGGTCAGGTAGCTGTCTTCCAAATTTCTTGGCATAGACACGTGAGTCCCTTCTGCACTTCATCTGCTTGTTAAGACATCTCGATTGGTATTTTATCAATTTGTGGGGCCTCAGTTTTTGCAAATGCCTTTAGTGCAGCTTGGACCTCTTCCTTCAGTAACATCATTTTCTTGATTATATGCTACATCCTGAAATGGTTGAATGGCAAAAAATTCTTTTTGTTACAGTGACTCTGTGTGCTCCTTCCATCTTCTTTTGATGCTTCTTGAGTCATTCAATATTTTCCCAACAGAATCCTTCAATATTACAACATGAAGCTTGAATTTTTTCTTCAGATATTTCAGCTTGAGAAATGCAAATTGTGTTCTTTCCTTTTGGTTTTCTATCTCCAGGTCTTTGCACATTTTGTTATAATACTTTGAAGCCATCCTTTGAAATCTGTTCAGCTCTTTTACTTCATCATTCCTATCTTTCTCTTTAGCTAGTCTATGTTCAAGAGCATACAGATAGGGCAAGTCAGGATCTGTGGAAATATATTTTCATGCAAGTTAGTTGAAAGTGTTTGGGTTTTCATCTATAATTTTTATTAGGATATATATGTGTGTGTATATATGTGTGTGCTTTCTCTTCATACATATGCGTATATATCCTAATAAAAATTGTAGATGAAAAACCAAGCACTTTCAACTAACTTGTAAGAAGACATGTTTCCACTGATCCTGACTTGTGCTATCTCTTGGCTGTATAAATGTCCTAGTAAAGAGTAAATTGGTGTGAACACATTAGACCCCAAACTCTGGGGAGGAAAAAAAAAGTTAATATGAAGGAATTGAGGAACAAAAAGTATATAAGACTTATTAAAAAATTAATAGATGAATGGTAGAATAAGTTCTTTCTTAGTAATTAAATATAAATGGATTAAACTATCCAGTTAAAAGACCAATATTGGAAGAATGGATTAAAAAAATGATCCATATATATTTTGGCCACAAGAAACTCACTTTATATTCAAACACACCAAGAGGTTGAAAGTAAAATAATGGAAAAAGATATTCTATGCAAATACTAAGCCAATGAAAGCTGAGATGGTAGTATGATTATCAGAAAAAATAGATTTTAAGTAAAAAATATTTATAAGAGACAAAAGAGAACATTATATATTGAGAAAAGATTTAGTCTACCAAGAATATATACCAATTATAAACATAGAGCCCCAGTACAGATGAAGTAAAAATTGACAGAAACCAAGGGAGAAATAGGCAGGTCTGCAATAATAGTTGGAGACTCTATATTCAATAATTAGAACAACAAGAAAGAGGATAAATTAAGAAACAGAAAACTTGAACAACACTGTAAACCAATTAGATATAACAGACATATTCTGAACACTACACCAACAGCGACAGAATACACATGTAACTTAAGTGTATGTGGAACATTCTCCAGAATAGAGCATACATTAAGCCACAAAACAAGTCTTAATAGATTTAAAATAACTGAAATCATACAAAATATCTATCATAACCACTTTGGAATGAAACTAGAAATTAATAACAGAAGGAAAGAACTGGAAAACTCACAAATACATGGAAATTAAACAACATACACTAAAAAAAAAAACTAATGAATGAGTCACATAAGAAATCACAAGATCAATTAAATAATACCTCGAGACAAATGAAAACGAGAACATACCAGTACTTATGAGATGCAGAAAAATCAGTGCTCAGAGGGGAATATATAGCAGTAAACATCTATATTAAAAAAGAAAAGAAGAAAGATCTCAGAGAAATAACCCAAACTGTGTGCCTACCTAAAGGAACCAGAAAAATAAAAGAAAACTAAATCTAACACTAGCAGAAGGAAGGAAGTAATAAAAATTAGTGTGGAGACAAATGAAATATGAATATAAAAACAGTAGAGAAAATCCAACAAAACCAAAGGTTAATTCATTGAAAACATCAACAAAATTGTCAAATGTTTAGACTGATTGCAAAAAAAAAAAAAAAAAGAGAGAGAGAGAAGACTGATGTTATTAAAATCACAAATGAAGGAAGGGACATTACTTCTGACTTTATAAAAATACAAAGGGCTGACTTTATGGAAATACAAAGGCAATAAAATACCACGGATAACTGTATGCCAACATACATATTGCTAACCTAGATGAAATGACCCTACATCTCTGCCAGTTTGTCATACTGTGGTGGTTTGTGTGTTCCTGTGATGCTGGAAGCAATGCCACCAGTATTTCAAGTACCAGCAGGGTCACCCATGGTGGACAGCTTTCGGTTGAGCTTCCAGGCTAAGAGAAACTAGGAAGAAGAACCTGGTGTACTTCTGAAAAATTAACCAGAGAAAACCTCATGAATAGCAGTGGAACACTGATATAGTGCTGGGAAATGAGCCCCTCAAGTTGAAAGACACTCAAAATGTAACTGTGAAAGAGCTGCCTCATCAAATTAGAGTTGACCTAAATGACATGGATGGAGTCAAGCTTTCGGGACATTGATTTGCTGATGTGGCATGACTCAAAATGAGAAGAAACAGCTGCATACATCCATTAATAATAGGAAGATGGAATGTAAAAAGTATGAATCTAGGAAAATTGGAAATTGTCAAAATGAAATGGAACACATAAACGTCAATATCCTAGGCATTAGTGAGCTAAAATGGATTGGTACTGGCTATTTTGAATAGGACAATCATATGGTATACTATGCCAGGAATGACAAATTGAAGAGGAATGACATCGAGTTTATTGACAAAAAGAACATTTCAAGATCTATCCTGAAGTACAATACTGTCAGTGATAAGATAATATCCATACACCTACAAGGAAGACCCATTAATACAAATATTCAAGTTTACACACCAACAATTAATGTCAAAGATGAAGAAACTGGAGATTTTTACCAACTTTTGCAGTCTGAAATTGATCAAACATGCCATCAAGACGCTTTGATAATTATTGATGATTAGAATAAGAAAATTGGAAATAAGAGGAAGGAATAGTAGTCAGAAAACATGGACTTGGTGATAGAAATAATGCCCAGATCACATGACAGAATTTTGCGAGACTAACAACTTTTTCATTGCAAATACCTTTTTCCAGCAACATAGATGGTGACTACACACCTGGACCTTGCTGGATGGAATACACAGGAATCAAATTGACTATATCTGTGGAAACAGATAATGGAAAAGCTCAGTATTGTCAGTCAGAGTAAGGCCAGGGACTGACTGTGGAACAGACCATCAATTGCTCATATGCAAGTACAAGTTGAAGCTGAAGAAAATTAGAACAATTCCTTGAGAGCCAAAGTATGATCTTGAGCACATTCCACATGAATTCAGGCTACCTCAAGAATAGATTTGACTCATTAAACGCTAATGACAGAAGACCAGACAAGTTGTGGAAAGACATCAAGGACATTGTACATGAAGGAAGCAAGAGGTCATTAAAAAGACAGGAAAGAAAGAAAACATCAAAATTGATGTCAGAAGACACTCTGAAACTTGCTCTTCAATGTAGAATAGCTAAAGCAAAAGGAACAGATGATGAAGTAAAAGATCTGAACGGGAGATTTCAAAGGGCACCTTGAGAATACAAAGTATTATAATCAAATGTACAAAGAACTAGTGTTAGAAAATCAAAAGAAAAGAACATGCTTGGCGTTTCTCGAACTGAAAGATCCAAAGAAAAAATTCAAACCTTGAGTTGCAATATTGAAGGATTCTACGGGAAAAATATTAAATGATGCAGGAAGTATCAAAAGAAGATGGAAGGAACACACAGAGTTACTGTATCAAAAATAATTGGTCAATTTTCAACCATATCAGAAGGTAACATATGAACAAGAACCAATGGTACTGAAAGAAGAGGTCAGAGTTGCACTGTGGACATTGGTAACAAACAAGTCTCAAGGAACTGAAAGAATACTAATTGAGATTTCTCAATAAATGAATGCAGCACTGGAAGTACTCACTCATCTATGCCAAGAAATTTGAAAGACAGCTACCTGGTCAACTGACTGAAAGAGATCCATATGTGTGCCAATTCCGAAGAAACGTGATTCAACAGAACTCAGAAATTATTGAACAATATCATTGATATCACACGCAAGTAAAATTTTGCTGAAGATCATTTAAAAGTGATTGCAGCAGAACATCAACAGGGAATTGCCAGAAATTCAAGCCTGATTCAGAAGAGAGTGTGGAGCCAGGGATATCATTGCTGGTATCAGATGGATTGAAAGCAGAGAATACCAGAAAGATGTTTACCTGTGTTTTGCTGACTATGCAAAGGCATTCAGCTATGTGTGGATCATAACAAATTATGAATAACATTGTGAAGAATGAGTATTCCAGGACTCTTAATAGGGCTCATGAGTAACCTGTAGATAGACCAAGAGGCAGTCGTTCAAACAGAAGAAGGGGAAACTGTGTGGTTTAAAATCAGGAAAGGTTTGCATTAGGGTTGTATCCTTTCACCATACTTATTCATTCTGTATAATGAGCAGATAATCTGGGAAGGTGGACTATATGAAGACGAATCCAGCATCAGGATTGAAGGAAGACTCATCAGCAGCCTGTGGTATATGGATGACACAAGCTTGCTTGCAGAAAGTGAAAAGGACGTGAAGTATGTATTGAAGAAGGTCAAAGACTACAGCCCTCAATATGGATTATACCTTACCATATAGAAAACTAAAATCCTCACAACTGGTTGAATAAGTAACATCACGATAAATGGAGAAAAGATTGAAGTTGTCAAGGGTTTCATTTTACTTGAATCCACAATCAATGACCATGTACACAGCAGTCAGTAAATCAAAAGATGCATTGCTTTGGGCAAATCTGCTGCAAAAGATCTTTTTAAAGTGTTAAAAAACAAAGATCTCCCTCTAATGACTAAGGTGTGCCTGACCCAAGTCATGGTGTTTTCAATTGCCTCATATACATGCAAAATCTTTACAATGAATAAAGAAAAAGGAAGAAGAATTGTTGGCTTTGAATTATGGTGTTGGTGAAGAGCATTGACTATACTGTGGGCTGCCAGAAGAACAAACAAACCTGTCTTGGAAGAAGTACAGCCTGAATGCTCCTTAGAAGCAAGGATGGCAAAACTTTGTCTCACATTTTGGACATGTTATCAGGAGGGACCAGTACCTGGAGAAGAACATCATGCTTGGTAAAGTAGAGAGTCAGTGAAAAGGAGGAGGACCCTTAACAAGATGGATTGACACAGTGGCTGCTACAATGAACTCAAGCATAACAACAATTGTGAGGGTGACACAGGACTGGGTGGTGTTCTATTCTGTTGTATGTGGGGTCACTGTGAGTCAGAACTGATTCGACAGCACCTAACAACAGCAACAACAAGCTGAAATGAACAAATTTCTGGAAAGACACATAC
The DNA here is from genome assembly GCF_024166365.1 of Elephas maximus indicus. Taxonomy (NCBI): domain Eukaryota; kingdom Metazoa; phylum Chordata; class Mammalia; order Proboscidea; family Elephantidae; genus Elephas; species Elephas maximus. The sequence continues at coordinate 49,535,032 of NC_064840.1, forward strand.
TATCAGAATGGACTGAAGAAGAAATAGAAATTATGAACAGACCTATAATAAATAAGGAAATTGAATCAGTAATCATAAACCTCCCTAAAAGGAGAGTGTCTTAGTCATCTAGTGCTGCTCTAACAGAAATATTACGAGTGGATGGCTTTAATAAACAGAGTTTATTCACTCACAGTCTAGTAGGCTAGAAGTCCAAATTCAGGGTGTCAGCACGAGGGGAAGACTTACTCTGTTGGCTTTGGAGGAAGGTCCTGCTCATCAACCTTCCCCTGGACTAGGGGTTTCTCTGTGCAGGAAGCCTGGGTCCAAAGGACACGTTTTGCTCCTGGCTCTGGTTTCTTAATGGTATGAGGTCCCCCTGTCTCTCTGTTCACTTCTCTCTTTTATATCTTAAAAGAAATTATGTCGGGCCTCATTAACATAACTGCTGCCTATCCCACCTCATTAATATATTAGGTGCCATTGAGTTGGTTCTGACTCATAGCGACCCTATGCACAACAGAATGAGACACTGCCTGGTCCTGTGCCATCCTTACAATCATTGTTATGCTTGAGCTCATTGTTGCAACCACTGTGTCAATCCACTTTGTTGAGGGTCTTTGCCTTTTCCATTGACCCTGTACTTAGCAGCATGATGTTCTTCACCAGGGACTGATCCCTGCTGACAACATGTCCAAAGTATGTAAAACATAGTCTCTCCATCCTTGCTTTTAAGGAGTATTCTGGTTGTACTTCTTCTAAGAGAGATTTGTTTGTTCTTTTGGCAGTCCATGGTATATTCAATATTCTTTGCCAACACCACAATTCAAAGGCATCAGTTCTTCTTTGGTCTTCTTTATTCACTGTCCAGTTTTCACATGCATATGATGCAATTGAAAACACCATGGCTTGGGTCAGGCACACCTTAGTCTTCAAGGTGACATCTTTGCTCTTCAACACTTTAAAAGGTCCTTTGCAGCAGATTTACCCAATGCAATGTGTCTTTTGATTTCTTGACTGCTTCTTCCATGGCTGTTGATTGTGCATCCAAGTAAAATGAAATCCTTGACAACTTCAGTCTTTTCTCTGTCTTATCATAATGCTGCTCATGATAATATCATAGAGGTAGGATTAACAACACACAGGAAAATCACATCAGGAGATAAAATGGTGGACAATCACACAATACTGGGAATCATGGCCTAGCCAAATTGATACATATATTTTTGGGGAACACAATTTAATCCATGACTCATAGGCATGATCATATGGCTTCATTGGTGAAGCCTATCAAACATTTAAAGAAGAATCAACACCAAACTTTCAAAATATTCCAAAATAGTGAAGAGGCAAGAACACTTCTTAACTTATTCTATGGCACAGCATTATCCTGATACTGAAGTCAGACAGGTACACTACAAGAATAGAAAACTATAGACCAACTTCCTTAATGAATATAAATGCAAAAATTCTCAAAGAAATTCTAGCAAACTGAGTTTAGAATCATAATAAAAGGGTTATATACAATGAACAATTGAGATTTATTGCAGGAATGCAAGGTTGGCTGAACATGTGAAAACAATAAATGCAGTACGCCACATTAGTAGAATAAAGGAAAAACAACACAAACACACGATCACTTCAAAAGATACAGAAAAAGCATGTGATGAAATATAACATCTCATGATAAAAGCACTCAATAAACAAGGAACAGGAAAGAACTTTCTCAACATGATAAAGGTCATTAAAAAACAAAACAAAACCCAAAAAACAGCTAACATCATACTCAGTGATGAAAGACAGAAAGCTTTTCCACTAAGAAGAGAAACAGGAAATGGATGCCTGCTTTTGCCACTTTTATTAAGCATTGTACCGGAAATTCTAGCCAGAGCAATTAGGCAAGAGAAAGAAACAAATGGCATACAAATTAAAAAGGAAAAGTATAATTATCTCTATCCATGGATGACAAGTTCTTATATCTAGAAAAGCCTAAAGAATCCACACACACACACACACACACACTCAAACAACAAAAACCTTCAAAGCTAGTAAAGAAATTCAGCAAAATTGCAGGATACAAAATTAACACACAAAAATCATTTATATTTCTATGCACTAGCAATGAATGATTTGGAAATAAAATCAAGAAAATACTCCATTTACAACAACATCAAAAAGAATAAAATACTTAGGAATAAATGTAACCAAGGAGGAATAAAAATTGTAGATTGAAAACAAAACATTGCTGAAAGAAATTAAAGAAGATCTAAATAAATGGAAAGACGTCCATGTTCATGGACTGGAAGACTTAATATTGTTAAAATGAAAATACTACCCAAAGTGATCAAAACAATGTCTATCAAAATTTTATCAGCATTTTTTGGTGAAGTGGCAAAACCCTTCCTAAAATTCGTATGGAATTTCAAGGGAACCAGGATAGCCAAAACAAAGTAGAAAAAGAACAGAGTTGATGGACTCACATTCAAAACCTAATAGAAAGCTACAGTAATTAAAAAAAAAAAAAACAGTGTGAGTGTAGATCCTCCCATTTACTCCCCCCCAGCAACTAACTTACTGAATAATAAATAAAAGCAAGCACAGACTGAGATCTCAGAACTCTGGATAGCAGCTGAGGTGTTGCAGAGTTGGGGTGAGTCCCGAAGTGGGAGAGGGAAGGAATGGGGTTGTCACAGAAGCTGTGAGAACTTACGTGCTAACATTGAGAGTGCTTGCTCATCTCAGCCATTTTGAGATGGGGCTGGGTAACACCTCAAATAGAGAACACAGAAAAGGAGCTAATCTGGGGAAGCTCTAGCCCAATTTTTTTTAATGCAGTGCAAAATTGGCCACTCAGCATGTGAGCTCCATAAATGGGAGGGGGTGAAGGGAGAGCATAGTGCTGAGTGGGAGTGCTGTTGAATCTCACTGAGGCTCAGGATGGATGGGCACTAGAATCAGAATGAACTGCAAGGGCAGTAGGGTGAGAGGAGCACTTCAGACTGACAGACTACACAGGAAATGGCCCACAGTGGGACACAGTAGGAGTGCCTGTGCAGGGACACTTCTGAGGGAAAGATATAGAGAGCCCCCAACCATTGCCACGGGAAAGTTAGGCCCCACCACTTACATCAGCATCTGCAACTGGCTAATCCCCCCCACAGCCCATGTTTGGGTATTGAATTCTAGAAACCAAGCACTCAGAACTCCTGAACCAGCACTGAATAAAAACATAAGGATAAGTGTGCTATCTAGTGGTTCTCAGGGGAAGATATCAAGCCCACAGCTAGTCATTCTGACTCATTCCAAACCTTCAGGGCTGAGGGTAGTTGACCCGTGGTCACTGTGCCACTAGGGTGCCAAATCAGAAAATTTTCCAATAATAAACAGAATACAAAATTTAAAGCAAAAAAAAAAAGATAACAAAATGACTCAAGTTCAACTAAAGATAGTAAAACACACAAAATCCCAAGAGAAGGAACAATCAAAACCAAAACATCAAGAAGAGAAAATCTCTCCTATGGAGGCCAGAATAGTGCAAACAATTGATAACTTTCAGACTACTGTGCTAAATATGTTTAAAGAAACAAAAAAGCACACTGAAGGGGTTGGGGGGGAATCTATCAGAGATCAGGTAACAAATAGAGAAACAAAATGAGAGGTTTAATAAGGAAATTGAAAACCTCAAAAAACAAAAACGAGGAGAACTATGGAACTGAAAAATAAAACATCTGATTTACAAAAAGCAAAGAAACACTCAGCAACAGTCTAACAGAAGAAGATAGAATAAGTGAAATAGAAGACAAAATAACTGACCTTATCAAGCCACAAGAGAAAAGAACAAAGAAAAGCAAATGTGGGATTCAGGTAAGAAATCTAACATTACAATTAATGGAATTCCAGTGCACCATGACAACAATAAAGGCACAGAAACAATTTTCCAAGAGATATTTCTAGACCTGAACAGAGAAATAAGCCTGCAAATGCAGGAAGCTACACAAACCCCAATCAGAAGAGACACAAAAAGAACAACTCTGTGCCATATCCAAATAACGGAGCATTTTGAAAGGACTGAGAGAAAAAAGCAATGTAACAAACCAAAGGTCTTTTGTAAGAATTAGTGTGGATTTCTCCCCAGAAACTCTAGAGGCCAGAAGACAATGGAGCAAGATATATATAAAATACTGAAAGAAAGCAATTGCCATCCAAGAATTCTTTACCTAGAAAAGTTGTCATTCAAAAATGAGGGGAAATCAAGACATTCCCAAATAAAAAGAAGCTCTGGAAATTTGCCACTACCAGAGCAGCTTTGCAATTATTATTTAAAGTACTCCAAAAGGAAAGGCAAGAGCATTAAGAAATAAGTACAAAGTAAACTTATTGACCATAGGCAGGGCAGTATATTGATGTTAATAGAGACACTCCAGCAGAAATGGGGGAGGGAGAAGCATATTAGGAATAGAGTTATTATGTCAGATTGTATGTTGACTATTACTCATATGTTAGACATTGTTGTAATTGTAAGTTGTGTAATACAACTTATGTGGTCACCACTAAGAAATCACCAAGAAGAAACACTTAGAAGAGAAGAACGTAGATAACAAAAAGTCTCATCACAGAAAAAGCATCCCAAAACAAATAAAAAGAGAATAATCAGAATAAAAAAGAAGACACAAAGTACCCAAAAAACAAACAGCAAAATGAGTGAGGTAGAATCCTTGTTTTAAATAATAATCTTAAATGTAAATGGTCTAAATACCTCATGCAAAAAGCAGGGAGTGGCAGAATGGATTAAAAGAAAAATCTATCCTTTTGCTGTCTACAAGAAACACACCTTAGACATTCAGACACAAACAAACTGAAAATAAAAGAATAGAGAAAAATATTCCATGAAACCAGTAAACAAAAAAGAGTGGGGGGGGGGCATACTGATATCAGATAAAACAGACTTTTAATCAAAATCTATTACAAAGGATAAAGAAGTTCATTACATAATAATTAAAGGGTCATTTTAGCAAGAAGACATATTGATTTAAATTATATGCACCTAACAGCATTTTTTTTTTTTAACAGCAAAGGCACCAAAATACATGAAACAAACACTAATAGGAAAGGAAAAACAGACAACTGCACAATAATAATAGGGGACTTCAACATGCCACTTTCAATTATAGACAGAACACCTAAAAATAAAATCACTAAGGACGTTGTGAACTTAAATAAAACCATAAGCCAGTTAGATCTAATGGACATGTATAGAACACTTCACCAACATCACACCAATACACATTCTTCTCCAGCGCACATGGATCATTTTCCAAAACAGACCATATGCTGGGACACAAAACAAGTCTGAACAAATTTTAAAAGATTGAAATTATACAAAGTATCTTCTCTGACAATAACAGTATGAAGCTAGAAATAAACAACTGGATGAATAAAGAAAAAAGAATAAAGACATGGAAACTAAATAATGCACTAGTAAAACAAAACAAAAACTATTAGATCATAGGAGAACTCAAAAGTAGATTTATAAATTCCTAGAATCAAGAGAAAATAAAAACACAACATATCAAAACCTTTGGAACACAGCGAAAGCAGCACTCAGAGGGAAGGTTGTAGCAACAAAAAAAAACGACTACATTAAAAAAGAAGATCCAAAATCAATCACTTAAAAGGACAATTTGAACAAATAGAAAAAGAAGGACAAAAAAAAAGCCAAAAGCTACCAGAAAAAAAAGAAATAATAAAGATCGGAGCAGAAATAAAACTGAAAATAGAAAAACAACTGAAAGAATTAATAAAACTAGAAGTTGGTTCTTTGAGAGGATCAATAGAGAAGTTACCGACTAGACTGATTAAAAAAAAAAGGCAAATAACCAAACTAAGAAATGATATTGGTAACATTACAACCTATTCAACAGAGATAAAGAAGATCATAAATGATTGCTATGAAAAATTGCCTCCAAAAAATTTGAAATGCTAGATGAAATGGACAAATTCCTAGAAACACACTACCTACCCAAACTAATACAAACAGAGGTAAAAGATTTAAACAGATTCATCACAAAAGCAGAGATTTACGATATCATCAAAATCTGCCAAAAAAAAAGCACAGGACCAGATGGCTACAGTGGAGAATTCCACTAAACATTTAGAGAAGAGATGACACCAAGCCTACTCAATCTTTTCAAAAACATAGAAGAGGGAGGAACACTACTGAACACTTTCTATAAAGTCAGCATAACCCGATACCTAAAACAGGCAAGGACATCACTAAAAAAGAAAATTACAGAACAATATTTCTTATGAACATAAACCAAAAAAAAACTGTTGGTGATGAGTCGGTTTTGACTAAATGCAACACTATAGGACAGAGTAGAACTGCCCCATAGAGTTTCCAAGGAGCGCCTGGTGGATTTGAACTGCCGACTTTTTGGTTAGCAGTCCTGGGTCTTAACCACTATACCACCAAGGTTTCCAAAATTTTCAACAAAATTCTAGCTAACAGAATTCAGCAACATATCAAAAAAATCATACGACATGATCCAATGGATTCATACCAGGATTACAAGGGTGGTTCAACATTAAAAAATGAATCAATGTAATCTATCCCATAAATAAAACAAAGGAAAGGAGCCATGTGAGCATATTAATCAATGCAAAAAAGGCATTTGATAAACTTCAACATACTTTTCTGATAAAAACACTCAACAAAATAGGAATAGAAGAGAAATTCCTCAACATAATTAAGGCATATATGCAGAGCAAACAGCCAACATTATACTCAGTGGAGAAGGGCTGACAGCCTTCCCTTTGAGAATGGGAACTAGACAAGGATGCCCATTAATATCACTCTTATTCAACATTGTACTGGAAGTCCTAGCCAGAGTAATAAGATAAGAAAGAGAAATAAAAGGTATCCAAATCAGAACTGAAGAAGTAAAACTATCTCTATTTGCAGATGATATGATCATACAGATAGAATACCCTAAAGACTCCGCAAGAAAACTGCTGGAACTAATAGAAGAATATAACAATGTTTCTAGGTACAAGATCAACACACAAAAATCAGCTGGATTCTTCTACATTAACAAAGACAACTCCAAAAAAAAAAAAAAATCAAGGAAAAGTCCCATTTACAATAGCCCCCAAATCGATAAATAACTAGGAATAAACCCAAACAGGGACACAAAAGACTTACACAGTGGTAATTACAAAATATTGCTACAAAAGACAGAAAGAGACCTACAAGGTTGGAAAGATCCTGTGCTCATGGATTGGAAGGCTTAACACAGTGAAAATGTCAATACTATCTAATGTGATCTACAGATAAAATGCATCCCAATACAAATCCCAGTAACATTCTTTACTGAAGTGAAAAAAACACAAAAAACTAATGACCAACTTCATATGGAAAGGCAAGAAACCCCAAAGAGCCAAAGCAATATCAAAGAAAAACAACAAAGCAGGAGGCCTCACACTCCCCAATATAAAAAAAAAAAAAAATTATACAGCCACTGTAATCAAAACAGCCTGGTATTGGTACAATGACCGAAACAGACCAGTGGAGTAGAATTAAGAACTCAGAATTACACCCAGCCATCTACGGACAACTGGTTTTCGACAAGGGATAGAAGTCCATTCAGTGGGGCAGAAAGAGTCTCTTTAATAAATGTTGCTAGCAAAACTGGATGTCCACCTGCAGAAAAATCAGACAGAACCCATACATCACACCATACACAAAAACTAACTCAAAATGGATCAGAGACCTAAATGTTAAACCTAAAGCCATAAAATTCCTGGAATACAGCATAGGGAGAAAATTATGAGACCGAATCTTTTGTAAAAATAGGATAACAAACATCAGAACAATGCAGGAATAGAAGACAAAATAGATAAATGGGACCTCAAGAAAATTAAAAACTTATGCTCATCAAAAGACTTTATTAAAACAGTGAAATCTTTTAACTGGGAAAAAATATTTGGGAATGACTTATCCAATAAGCATCTAATCTCTAAAATCTACAAGAAACTGCAGCAACTCAACACCAAAAAGACAAACAACCCAATCACAAAATGGGAAAAGGACGTGAACAGAACCTTCATCAAAGAGGACAAGCAACTAACAAACATATAAAAAGATATTCACTATCATTAGCCATTAAAAAAAAAAAACCAAACCCACTGCCGTTGAGTCGATTGTGACTTATAGCGACCCTATAGAGTTTCCAAAAGCTGACCTTTTGGTTAGCAGCTGTAGCACTTAACCACTATGCCACCAGGGTTTCCTATGAGTCATTAGCCATTAAAGAGATGCAAATCAAAACTACAATGAGATACCATCTTACCACGGCTAAAATGACATTGATAAAAAAACAAATAGAAAAGCATAACAAATGTTGGTTAGAATGTGGGGAGGTCAGAATACTTATCCACCGCTGGTGGTACAGCCACTGTGGAAAACGGTATGGCGCTTTCTCAAAAAACTAGAAATAGAACTACCCTATGATCCAACAATTCCACTTCTAGGTGTGTACCCTAAAAAAACCCATCGCCCTCGCGTTAATTCTGACTCATAGGGACCCTATAGAACAGAGTAGAACTGCCCCATAGGGCTTCCAAGGGGCGTCTGGTGGATTTGAACTGCTGACCTTTTGGTTAGCAGCTGAACTCTTAGCCACTGTGTCTCCAGGGTTACCCTAGAGACCTGAAAATAACAATATGAACAGACATGTGGACATCTATGTTTATTGCTACTTTATTCACAATAATAAATAAATGGAAACAACTGATGTGCCCATCTACAAACGAATGGATAAGCAAATTGTGGTACACACATAAAAGGGAATATTATGTAACCATAAAGAACAATGATGAATCTGCAAAACATAACATGAATGGGCCCGGAAGGCATAATGCTAAGTGAAATAAGTCAAGCAGAGACACATATTATATGATTTCTTTTTTCTAAGAAAACAAGAACAGATAAATATAGGGAGACCAACATTCATTGGTGCTTACCAGGGAGAGGAAGGGACATGGGTAAAGTATGCTTTATATCATTGTTAGGTTGTTGTTGTTAGGTACCGTTGAGTTGGTTCTGACTCATAGCAGCACTGTGTACAACAGAAAGAAACACTTCCTGGTCCTGTGCCTCCTCACAATCATTGCTACGTTTGAGCTTGTTGTTGCAGCCACTGTGTCAATCCATGTCATTGAGGGTCTTCCTCTTTTTCGTTGACCTACTTCACCAAACATGATGACCTTTATACTGTAGAGAGTAGTTATTTTCGATGATGGGAAAAGTGGCACCGAACATGGATGTAGTGAGCACAGCACAACCAAAGTTAAAATATGTGTTTAAGTGTATATGGATGGGTACAGGCAAATTGGTATATGGGTAGGCACAGGTGTGTACAAAGATCAGAACAGATAGAAGTATCTATAAACCAAACCAAACCCATCGTGGATGAGTTGATTCTGATTCATAGTGACCCTATACCACAGAGTAGAGCTGCCCCACAGGATTTCTAAGGAGTAGCTGGTAGATTCGTACTGCTGACCTTTCAGTTAGCAGCTAAGTTCTTAGTCACTGCACCACCAGGTTTCCATAGAAATATTTATGAGTATATGTAAATACAATTATCTGGGTGCAAGCACATATATTCACTGAAGACACAAATATAGATAATCCTCATACCTAACCAAACACCTTCCAAATTTGGTTTTCTGGGTTTGAGGGCTTGGGATCATAGTCTCCTGGGACAACTCAGTCAGTAACATAGTTCACAAAAATTATGATCTACATCCTAGTGAAGTAAATAGCATCTGGGTTCTTAAAAACTTGTGAGTGGCCATCAAGGACACAACTACAGGTCTCTACTGGCCAGCAGAAAAACAGTAAGAAGGTAACCAAAAAGCGCAGAAAAGAAACAAGCCTACATGAGCCACGACCTCATCCACCCTGAAACCAGACCTAGATGGTGCCCGGCTATCACCACTGATCATTCTGACCAGGGTCACAATAGCTGGTCCCAGACAGAATGGGAGAAAAAAATGAAGCAGAACTCAAATACTTTAAAAAGAAGTCAGACTAACTGGACCAGATGAGACCAGAGGATTCCGTGAAACTATTGCCCTGATGCACTCTTTAAACTTTGAACCAACACTATTCCTTGAGATCACTTTTTAGCAAAATAGCATAGTGGCACACAAAATGAAGAATATTACCTTTAAGAAAGGTGCTCTACTGAAAACCTATCTGTATGAGACCAAGAGGTCAACATTTACTCTAAAGCAAAGGTGAGATGGTAAAGGAGCAGGGAAAATAGAGCACTGGAAAAAAGAACAACCAGAACACAATCAAAAAAAATGCTGACACATTATGAAAAATGTAGCTAATGTCACTGAACAATCTGTGTGGAAATTGTCAAATGGGAATCTAATTTGCTGTGTAAACTTTCAACAAAAACACAATAAACTACTATTAAAAAAAAAAGGAGAGAATGGAGAGTTAAAAACTCAGTGGGTACTGAGTTACTACTGAAAGTGATAAAAAAAAAAAACTGGAAAAAGAGTGGTGATGATTGCACAATTTTGTGACTGTGAAGAATGCCACTGAATATGGATAGACTTGCTGCTGTTTCTCCCCAGATTATAGTTTTTTTTAGCAAGCCATTGCCCATTTGTTTAGATCTTGATAAGAAAAAAAAATTTTTATAAATTTTATTGTGCTTTAAGTGAAAGTTTACAAATCAAGTCAGTCTCTCACACAAAAACCCATATACACCTTGCTACACACTCCACGGCACTGGGTTTGGTTTTTTTGGTTACACACTCCTAATTACTCTCCCACTAATGCGACAGCCCACTCTCTCCCTCCACTTTCTCTTTTCGTGTCCATTTCCCAAGCTTCTAACCCCCTCCACCCTCTCATCTCCCCTCCAGGCAGGAAATGCCAACACAGTCTCAAGTGTCCACCTGATCCAAGAAGCTCACTCCTCACCAGCATCCCTCTCCAACCCATTGTCCAGTCCAATCCATGTCTGAAGAGTTGGCTTCGGGAATGGTTCCTGTCCTGGGCCAAAAGAAGGTCTGGGGGCCATGGCCACTGGGGTCCTTCCAGTCTCAGTCCGACCATTAAGTCTGGCCTTACGAGAATTTGGGGTCTGCATTCCACTGCTCTCCTGCTCCCTCAGGGGTTCTCTGTTGTGTTCCCTGTCAGGGCAGTCATCAGTTATAGCCAGGCACCACCTAGCTCTTCTGGTCTCAGGATGATGTAGTCTCTGGTTCATGTGGCCCTTTCTGTGTCTTGGGCTCGTTATAGCCTTGTGTCCTTGGTGTTCTTCATTCTCCTTTGATCCAGGTGGGTTGAGACCAATTGATGCATCTTAGATGGCTGCTTGCTAGCATTTAACAACCCAGACGCCACTCTTCAAAGTGGGATGCAGAATGTTTTCTTAATAGATTTTACTATGCCAATTGACTTAGATGTCCCCTGAAACCATGATCCCCAGACCCCTGCCCCTGCTACACTGGCCTTCGAAGCATTCAGTTTATTCAGGAAACTGCTTTGCTTTTGGTTTGATCCAATTGTGCTGACCTACCCTGTATTGTGTGTTGTCTTTCCCGTCACCTAAAGTAGTTCCTATCTACTATCTAATTAGTGAATGCCCCTCTCCCACCCCCCTTCCCTCCCCTTCTCATAACCACAAAAGAATGTTTTCTTCTCAGTTTAAACTATTTCTCAAGTTCTTATAATAATGGTCTTATTTTTCCTGTTGCAACTAACTTCACTCAGCATAATGCCTTCCAGGTTCCTCCATGTTATGAAATGTTTCACAGATTCCTCACTGTTCTATATCAATTCGTAGTATTCCATTGTGTGAATATACCATAATTTATTTATCCATTCATCCGTCGATGGGCACATTGGTTGCTTCTTTTTGCTATTGTAAACAGTGCTGCAATAAACATGAGTGTGCATATATCTGTTCGTGTAAAGGCTCTTATTTTTCTAGGATGTATTCCAAGGAGTGGGATTGCTGGATCGTATGGTAGTTCTATTTCTAGCTTTTTAAGGAAGTGCCAAATTGATTTCCAAAGTGGTTGCACCATTTTATATTCCCACCAGCAGTGTGTAAGTGTTCCAAACTCTCCACAGGCTCTTCAACATTTATTATTTTGTGTTTTTAGGATTAATGCCAGCCTTGTTGGAGTGAGATGAAATCTCATTGTAGTTTTGATCTGCATTTCTCTAATGGCTAATGCTCGTGAACATTTCCTCATATATCTGTTAGCTACCTGAATGTCTTCTTTAATGAAGTGTCTATTCATATCTTTTGCCCATTTTTTAATTGGGTTATTTGTCTTTTTGTAGTTGAGTTTTCGCAGTATCATGTAGATTTTAGAGATCAGGTGCTGATCAGAAATGTCATAGCTAAAAACTTTTTCCCAGTCTGTAGGTAGGCTTTTTTTTACTCTTTTGGTGAAGTCTTTGGATGAGCATGGGTGTTTGATTTTTAGGAGCTCCCAATTATCTAGTTATTCTTCTGAATTCTTAATAATGTTTTGTGTACTGTTTATGCCATGTATTAGGGCTCCTAATGTTGTCCCTATTTTTTTTTCCAAGATATTTATCGTTTTAGATTTTATATTTAGGTCTTTGATCCATTTTGAGTTCGTTTTTGTGCATGGAGTGAGGTATGGATCTTGCTTCATTTTTTTGCAGATGGATATCCAGTTTTGCCAGCACCATTTGTTAAAAAGACTGTCTTTTCTCCCATTTAACTGTTTTGGGGCCTTTGTCAAATATCAGCTGCTCATATGTGGATGGATTTATGTCTGGATTCTCAATTCTGTTGCATTGGTCCATCTATCTGTTGTTGTACCAGGACCAGGCTGTTTTGACTACTGTGGTGGTATAAAATAATAGGTTCTAAAATCAGGTAAAGTAAGGCCTCCCACTTTGTTCTTCTTTTTCAGCAATGCCTTATTTATCCGGGGCCTCTTTCCTTTCCATATGAAGTCGGGGATTTGTTCCTCCATCTCATTAAAGAATGTCGTTGGGATTTGGATCAGAATTGCATTAAATGTATAGATTGCTTTTGGTAGAATAGACATTTTTATAATGTTAAGTCTTCCTATCCATGAGCAAGGTATGTTTTTCCACTTATTTAAGTCTCTTTTGGTTTCTTGCAGAAGTGTACTCTAGTTTTCTTTGTATAACTCTTTTACACCTCTGGTAAGATTTATTCCTAAGCATTTTATCTTCTTGGGGCTATTGTAAATAGCATTGATTTAGTGATTTCCTCTTCGATGTTCTTTTTGCTGGTATAGAGGAATCCAACTGATTTTTGTATGTTTATCTTGTATCCCGATACTCTGCTGAATTCTTCTATTAGTTTCAGTACTTTTCTGGAGTATTCCTTAGGGGTTTCCATGTATAAGACCATGTCATCAAATAGAGATACTTTTACTTCTTCCTTGCCAGTCTGGATGCCCTTTATTTCTTTATCTAGCCTAATTGCTCTGGCTGGGACTTCCAATACAATGTTGAATAAGACTGGTGATAAAGGGCATCCTTGTCTGGTTCCCAGTCTCAGTGGGAATGCTTTCAGACTCTCTCCATTTAGGGTGATGTTGGCTGTTGGCTTTGTATAAATGTCCTTTATTATGTTGAGGAATGTTCCTTCTATTCCTATTTTGCTGAGAGTTTTTTTTTTTTTTATCATGAATGAGTATTGAACTTTGTCAAATGCCTTTTCTGCATCAATTGATAAAATCATGTGATTCTTATCTTTTGTTTTATTTATGTAGTGGATTACATTAATTGTTTTTCTAATGTTGAACCATCCCTGCATACCTGGTATGAATCCCACTTGGTCTTGGTAAATTATTTTTTTGATATGTTGTTGAATTCTATTGGCTAGAATTTTGTTGAGGATTTTTGCATCTAAATTCATGAGGGATAACCAATATAGGTCTATAATTTTTTCTTGTGGTGTCTTTACCTGGTTTTGGTATCAGGGATATGGTGGCTTCAGAGAATGAGTTTGGTAGTATTCTGTCCTTTTCTATGCTCTGAAATACCTTTAGTAGTAGTGGTGTTAACTCTGAAAGTTTGGTAGAACTCTGCAGTGAAGCCATCCAGACAAGGTTTTTTTTGTTGTTGTTGTTGGGAGTTTTTTGATTACCTTTTCAATCTCTTCTTTTGTTATGGGTCTATTTAGTTGTTCTACCTCTGTTTGTGTTAGTTTAGGTAGGTAGTATGTTTCTAGGAATTCATCCATTTCTTCTAAGGTTTTCAAATTTGTTTGAGTACAGTTTTTCGTGTAATCTGATATGATTCTTTTAATTTCAGTTAAGTCTGTTGTAATATTGCCCATCTCATTTCTTATTTGGGTTATTTGCTTCCTCTCCTGTTTTTCTTTTGTCAGTTTGGCTAGTGGTTTATCAATTTTGTTGATTTTCTCAAAAAATGAGCTTTTGGTCTTGTTAATTCTTTCAATTGTTTTTCTGTTTTCTATTTCATTTAGTTCAGCTCTAATTTTTATTATTTGCTTTCTTCTGATGCCTGAGGGTTTCTTTTGTTGCTCTCTTTCTATTTGTTCAAGTTGTAGGGATAATTCTTTGATTTTGGCCTTTTCTTCTTTTTGGATGTGTGCATTTATTGATATAAATTGGCCTCTGAGCACCGTTTTTGCTGGGTCGCAAAGATTCTGATAGGAAGTGTTTTCATTCTCATTGGATTCTCTGAATTTCTTTATTCCATCCTTAACGTCTTCTTTAATACAGTCTTTTTTGAGCAGGGTATTTTTCAGTTTCCAAGCGTTTGATTTCTTTTCCCTGCTTTTCCTGGTATTGATTTCCACTTTTATGGCCTTATGGTTAGAGAAGAAGCTTTGTAATATTTCACTGTTTTGGATTCTGCTAAGGCTTGCTTTATGACCTAATATGTGGTCTATTCTAGAGAATGTTCCATGTGCACTAGAAAACAAAGTGTACTTGGTTGCTGCTGGGTGGAGTGTTCTGTATATGCCTATGAGGTCAAGTTGGTTGACTGTGGCATTTAGATCTTTCGTGTCTTTACTGAGCTTCTTTCTGGATGTCCTGTCCTTCACCAAAAGTGGTGTGTTGAAGTCTCCTACTATTATTGTGGATCTGTCTATCTCACTTTTCAATGCTGATAGAGTTTGTTTTATGTATCTTGCAGCCCTGTCATTGGGTGCTTAAATATTTAATATGGTTATATCTTCTTGGTGTATTGTCCCTTTAATCATTATATAGTGTCCTTCTTTATCCTTTCTGATGGATTTAACTTTAAAGTCTATTTTGTCAGAAATTAATATTGCCACTCCTGCTCTTTTTTGATTGTTGTTTGCTTGATATATTTTTTTCCATCCTTTGAGTTTTATTTTGTTTGTATCTCTAAGTCTAAGGTGTGTCTCTTATAGGCAGCATGTAGACGGATCTTTTTTTAAAATCCATTCTGCCACTCTCTGTCTCTTTATTGGTGCATTTACTCCATTTACTTTCAGGATCATTATGGATAGGTATGAATTTAGTGCTATCATTTTGATGCCTTTTTTGTGTGTTGTTGACAGTTTCTTTTTCCCACTTAATTTTACGTGCTGAGTAGATTTTCTTTATATATTGCCCTTTCCTTATATTTGTTGTTGTTGATTTTGTTCCTGCTGAGTCTCTATTTTTTTCTTGTATTTTATTTTGATGAGTAGGATAGTTTGTCTCCTTTGTGGCTACTTTATTATTTATGCCTATTTTTCTAAATTTAATCCTAACTTTTATTTCTTTGTATCGCCATATGTTCCTCTCCTTATGGAAGGTGTATGATTACATTTCTTAGTCCCTCTTTATTATTTTAATGTTGTCTTCTTTTATATAATAACATCACTGTTACTCTCTTTTGAACTTTTTTTTTTTTAAATAATATTGCTTTTTTTTTTTTTTGGATTTCCCTGTCTGGGTTGACTTCTGGTTGCTCGGCCCAGTGTTCTAGTCTTGGGTTGATACCTGATATTATTGCTTTTCTAGCCAAAGAACTCCCTTTAGTATTTCTTGTAGTTTTGGTTTGGTTTTTACAAATTCCCTAAGCTTGTGTTTATCTGGAAATGTCTTAATTTCACCTTCATTTTTAAGAGACAGTTTTAACTGGATATATGATTCTTGGCAGGCAATTTTTTTTCCTTCAATTTTTTAAATATGTCATCCCATTGCCTTCTTGCCTGCATGGTTTCTGCCAAGTAGTCTGAGCTTATTCTTATTGACTCTCCTTTGTAGGTGACTTTTTGTTTATCCCTCACTGCTCTTACAATTCTATCTCTTTGGTTTGGGCAAGTTTGATTATAATATGTCTTGGCAACTTTCTTGTAGGATCTACCTTATGTGGAGTTTGATGAGCATCTTGGATATATATCTTCTCATCTTTCACAATATCAGGGAAGTTTTCTGCCAACAAATCTTCAACAATTTTCTCTGTATTTTCTGTTATCCCTGCCTGTTCTGTTACTCCAATCACTTGTAGGTTATTTCTTTTGATAGAGTCCCACATGATTCTTAAGGTTTCTTCATTTTTTAAAATTCTTTTATCTGATTTTTCTTCAAATATATTAGTGCCAAGTGATTTATCTTAACATTCAGAAATTCTAGCTTCTATTTGCTCAATTCTGCTCCTCTAACTTTCTATTGAGTTGTCTACTTCTGTAATTTTATTATTAATCTTCTGAATTTTTGATTGCTGTCTGTGTATGGATTTTTCTAGCTTATTAACCTTTTCATTATGTTCCTGAATGATCTTTTTAATTTCTTCAGTTGCTTTATCTGTGTGTTGTTTGGCTTGTTCTGCATATTGCCTCATTTCCTTCCTGATGTCTTGAAGGATTCTGTATATTAAACTTTTGTATTCTGCATCTGGTAATTCCAGGAATGCACTTTCATCTAGAAGATTCCTGGATTCTTTGTTTTGAGAGCCTATTGAGGTGATCATGGCCTGTTTCTTTATGTGACTTGATATTGACTGTTGTCTCTGAGCCATCCATAAGTTATTGTATTAGTTTATGCTTGCTTACTTTGTCATAGCTGCTTGCTTTATTTTGTTTTGGTATACCCCTATGGGTTGCTTGAGTGCGCTAGCTTGATTATTTTCGCCTTTGGAGCTCTGGTGTCCTGTCCCATAGTCCTGTCCCCTAGTCTGTAAATACTTGTCCCAGAGCTCTGCAGTGGGGTTCAGGGAGAAACGTGAAAGTGCCTGGAGTCTGGAAGGTGCTCTGCAGATGTTCTCCATGCCTGTGTTAAGTGACCAGTCATCTAGTGCATTTTGCTTTTACTAAAGCAAGGATGATGGCTCTATCAGAGTGTTCCACCTCTTTGTTGACCCCTGCCATCCTTTGGCTCACAGGATGCTGCCTAGTGGCAATAATTTTGCTTGTAAATGTATAACTTTTTCTTATTTCAATTTTCTCAAACTGTAAAAGAATGATACAAAAAAAAAAAAAAAACTCAATGCCATCGAGTCAATTCTGACTCATAGCGACCCTATAGGACAGAGTAGAGCTGCCTCATAGAGTTTCCGAGGAGCACCTGGCAGACTCGAACTGCTGACCTCTACGCCACCAGGGTTTCCAAAAGGATGATACCAATACTATTTAGAGTTGTTTTGAGGTTAAATGAAATAATACCTATGGAGTGCTAGAAGCACAGATAGTGTCCACTCAATAAATGGTATGCTTGTGCTCACTATTGCTCACTATTGCTGGCATCCTTGAGCAAGAGGTATTGTCTTTTGAATTCACTTATCTAAGATTCCCTAAAACAGCACTGATACAATCTCTTCCAGATGAGCGTTCCTGTGACCCCAAAGACCTCTTTTTATATAACTTTTGTCCCTAGAGACACCTAAAGTTTAAAGTAATATATATCTTCTTAGTAATCAATATTCACTATCCACTATAGATAGCTCACAATTACAGCTTTTCCTGAAGAAAGATGTTCATGATTCTGTCAAGCCCGGAAGACAGTCACTTCTCTATAAAATGGCTCCCCAGCTTCAAAAAAGCTGGACTTTTAGTTAGACAGTGATCAGGAAGCTTCCAATAACCTCAGGACTCTAACTGATGTTTCTCGCTCCTTGGTAATGATTAGTAAAAAACAAAAAAAAACAAATGGTTAGTAAAAAAAAAAAAATTTTTTTTGAGGGGCATAAATTGTCATCACCAGTCCACCACGAAGTCAGAACGGTTACACCAGCCCCTGGTTTCCCTTGACTTTTAGTATCCATTATACATCCCTGGAAAAAAGGGGTGCTGTTCAGGTTTCCATGGAGTAGTGGGCCAAGTTAGTTTGCTGGTCTCCAAAAGAATAAAGAAACAAACAGAATAAAATTAAAACAAACAATAAAAACCAGACACTTGCAGTAGTTTTCAGGAAAGTGGGTTATTTAGATCTATTGGCACATAAGCTCCAAGATGACTGGACTCCAGAAGGTAGAGTAAATATGATTTATTTACTCTCCATTCAAAGCTTTCAGGCTGTCAGCCTAGCTCCCTTTTTGTTTCGGGTATGTTATGTATGGTCCCTGTTTGTCTGCTTCAACGAACGACCCTGGCAAGGAAGGAAGTGTTGTTTGAGAAAATTCACTCAGATTTCTATCTTCAATAACAAGGGACTGAATCTAACACATTTCTTAATAAGTTTATTTAAAGTCCTGACTTTGAAGGCCTAGTGTTGTCTAGAAAGTGATAGAATCATGAAGCAGGTTTTTAAGCTGAGATTTAGTTTACTATGTTGCCACCTACTGGTCATTCTATGAATTTAATTGATGAGTTAAGTCAGAGTTCATTACAGGCCTACTACCCATTTGCACGTGAAAAAGAAAATATGAATTTCTATTTCCAGCACCTCTAATGACAGCTTTTGAATTCCATAATCATTTGGCAGGACAGGTACCTTCAGAAAAGTCATAGTGGCTCTAGGGAGATCATTGAGACTTGAATGCTAGATAGATCTGTGAGTGAGGGCTTTTGTTTTGTTTTGGGTTACCATCACTGCATTCCCGGCAGTACTGTTGTAAATATGCACTTGTGATTGCTAGTAAAAATACGGTTAAGATAATACCCAATAATAAAAAAAAAATAGCGACCGTATAGGCCAGAATAGAACTGCCCCATAGAGTTTCCAAGGAGTAGCTGGCAGATTTGAACTGCCAACCCTTTGGTTAGCAGCTGTAGCACTTTACCACTACGCCACCAGGGTTTCCATGGTTAAGATAATATGTTATAAAAAATATGAATCTGATTTATTTTTTGCAGCATTTTTAAAAGTTACTTGCCTGGAGTTAAACTGTAGAATCTATCCCTTCCCACCCCTCATCCCCTGCAGCTTTTGATGTCTCTTCTCAGGTTGTAATGTTTATTTTTATACTTTACCCTATTTTTCTGTGGGTTGCCTCTGGGTCTGCTTCACTTTAGTGGTCAGCCAGTGATTTGTGCAAAGGCTTTGCACAAATCCTATGAGCCTGTAAAGTTTTGGGCCCTCTGCCATTGATCTGTGCTGGATTTACGTTGGTAAGAAAAATTCAGCTAGTTTTCAATCCTCTCTTGGATTTTATTTTCTGTGGCACTTTCTTGAGTCTCTCCACAACCATGCACGTATTCTGCAGTTGTCCAGGGATGTATGGAGAGCTTACCAAAATCATCCACGATTCTCTCATTTCCAGGTTTCTCCAATTCAATTTCAGCCTTGTCCATTGCTTGTCCCAGCTGTGACCACAACCTCAGGCTAACAAAGATGAGTTTTTTTCCTATTTGTATAGACTTTGCCACTGTTACTGGTAAATCATTTGAGTTTTCTCTCTCCCAAATCAATTCTGTTGATTGTTAAGGAAAAATGTAAATATAAAATTAGAGAAAAGGTCTTGGGAGGGTTAAGCTTCATTAACTTCCTGATAAATCCATCTCTGTCCAGGGCAGAGGAGAGCTGACTCAGCTGCAGAGGATAACCCAGTACCCCAAGACACAGCATCCCAAAGATGCAACAAGCTCAGTCCTAGTTTAGGCATCAGGAAGAATTCTGAATCCATGTACGGGGAAGGGCAGCAAGAAGTTCATAGGGGCTGAGGTGGAAAACAGAAGTACTTACACTGTAGTTCTAGTAGGTCTGTCCATTCACAACAGGGTTCCTGTCAGTTCAAGAGAAAGAATACAAGTCCTCTCCCACTCCCCAACTCCCGGGAGGTAACAAGAGCCGGAAAGTATCAGGATCGTAGTTAAGTAGGCTGACAATGAAGGCAGGTCTTTAGTTCTAGAGAGTGAGGTTCTATATGACTGGGGTGAGATACTATATTTTGGGGTCAGAAGTGCAGTTGTAGGGCTGAGGTAAAATTTAGCGTTAGAGAACATTGGGAATTGTATGGAGCCTATGGAAGCATCTACGGCTCATCCCTGAAAAACTGATTATGGGGTCTGGAGACTTAATTCCAACTCCTCACATACCTCCATTCCCGAGGAGGACTGGGACTCCTGATGTATATTCCTGAGTCAATAACCAGGGACAAAACTGGGCCTACAAGGGGGTAACTGGTAAGGGATAAGCCATAGCAATTTTATGGTAACCTATAGACAATATTGGAAAGAGAGGGTCCCGAAGAATCGATAGTGGCAACATTCGAAAGGAGTATAGGTAAAGTCTCTAAAGCCTGGGATAAGTAGTATGGGTAAACGTGGAGAGCTTCCCCCTCCCTCCCCACTGCCAGCTGCCACTGAGTTGGTTCCAACTCATGGCAACCCCATGTGTGTCAGAGCAGAACTGTGCTTCATATGATTTCTAATATCTGATTTTTCAGAAGCAGATTGACAGGCCTTTCTTCTGAGGTGTTTTTGGTTGTACTCAAATCACCAACCAAAATAAATGGGGCTTAATTGTCAGAAGTTTCCTGGGGCTATTTGAAGAAAAGGGAAGCATACTAGAAAGCTAGAGTTATTACTTATGTAGGAAGCAATGAGGCAGGAAGATTTAAGGGGTACCAAACATATTTATAATTAGAGAGAACAGAAAATTAAAAAAAAAAAAAACACCAGAAATTAGTAGTTAATTGAATGTGGGGATCAAAGTGAGGGAAGGGGAGTGGCTGAGTTTTCTGGAACAAGTATGGAAACAATAACAAGAATAAGGAATCAGGAGGGAATAAGGAATCTAATAAGGAATTAGATATCACCAAAATATAGATTGTTCATCAGTAGAAAATTTGTTCAGGAAATATGAAACTCTTTGGTTATGTACTTGTCCCTTCAGTTTGGGAATCAGAAGGATTACTGTTTGCTTTAATGGGGCTAGTGTATATCAAAGGAGCCCCAGTGGTACAATAGTTAAAGTGTTCAGCTGCTAACCAAAAGACTGGCAGTTGGAACCCACCAGCAGCTTTGTGGGAGAAAAGATCTGGCGAATCGACCTGGCGATCTACTTCCATAAAGATTATATCCTAGAAAGCCCCATGAGGTGGTTCTACTCTGTCACATGAGGTTGCTCTGAGTTGAAAACTACTTGATGGCACCTAACAATAGTATGGAGCCCTGGTGGCGCAGTAGTTATATGGTCGTCTGCTAACCAAAATGTCGACAGTTCGAATTCATGGGCCACTCCTTGGAAATACTATGGGGCAGTTCTACTGTGCCCTATAGGGTCCTGTGAGTCAGAATCAACTGGATGGCAGCAGGATTTTTTTTTTTTTAACAACAGTGTATATCAGACATTTTTTCTTTTTGTACCAATTTACATAAAATACTTAAGTTAGCATATTCTATAAGTACTTGCTTTCAATACACATTTATCAATATTCTTAGAGCAGCAAATGTTTACTGAAAGCTGCCTAGGGGAAAAGTGCTGAGTCATTTCTGTCCTGTGCTGCTCTTTCTCTCCTCTAGGGCATATAAACATGTCAGCATAGCAACAAATATCTCACCAAGGACAACCCTCTTTCTTCCTTTATTTGCAACCTTTATTTAATTGAACGAGAAACTTTCCATTTAGCACTTGAAATTTTTATTTTAGTAAATGCAAAGATAGTTGCATGTAGCTTTAACAGTCAACAAAAAGAAAAGAGAGAACACGGGAGAACACGCTGGGAAGCATCTGTATAAGATATAGCTGAAATCATTCCCAGGACAACCCCACATACTTAAACTGACAGCGGTGAGGCGAGAAGGCACAGAAAATTGGACATTAAGTGTTCAAAGCCATATATTAGAAGGATCTCAAAACCTTCTATGGAAATTATGAATATTTCCTCTTAGCTGGAGTTAATTTTCTGAAATTCTTGTAACCCTTTGACTTCTCTGTCAGCTTTTATAAGGAACTCTAGAAAGGCAAACCTAAGATTTTAGAATTACCAGGAGCATTTAATGTTCTCTTTCGTGTCACCACAATTTGAAGGATCACTCTGTAGTGATGGTGACTATCCTAGAAAACCTGAGAAACTTCTGCCTCCTTCACTGATAGGAAATATGCAAGGCCTACCATCTACCTTCTCATTAACTAAAGGAATCACATGCTTTCCTGTGTTCCTTTCCTTGGCTTTTCTGCAGGAAAGAATTTCATTTAGGCCAGAATTAGTGGTAACCATGTCATGTTCAAATAAGGGAAAGTACCTTTATGTCCCCAAAGAACCAACCTCTTTTAAGTCACGTTTTGCTTTTTAGACTCAGGGTTGTAATTTATTATTCTCAATGTCTTGAGTCTTTTAACAGTAACTAGATTAATGCTTTGTAGAAAAATACTAGAGAACGGAGACCTTTAATTTTATAGTTTAAAACTAAAGAGCATTTGAAAAAACCATGAGAAATTTTTTGTAGCATATGCCTATGGAAGATGTGCTTTCTACAGGTAAATATTACAGAAAGAAGTTGTTTTTCTTAAACATTTCCAGTCTTTGAAGAAAGAGCATTTGCAAAACTACCAGAAATTTGTGTAGTATGTATCTCTGGGATGTTGTGAAGATCTTGCATCCAGAATTCTCAACCTAGGCTGACACAGCCATTTTGGATATCCAATTTCAAGCTCTAAATAGAAAGAGATGATAAAAAATAAGTTGTTTTCTGTAAAAGCTATAAACATATTGTATTTCAGTTACTCATTTATATCTAATTAGAATAAACTTTATAGATTCTATTGTACTACATTAATTCAGACTTTTCATGATCTCCGCTAATTAAGCAGTTATTATGAAATGAATAAGTATATCACGAAAGATAGAAAATCATTTTGCTTTTCTACATACAACCATTTGCTTGCACAAAGGAGTGCTTTTACTCTCCACCTTTCAGCGATGGGAGGGCGTTTATCATCATGAAATGGAAGGACCACTAGAACACATCCTTCTTTATCAATCAGCCTCCAACAGGGCAGTGTGTGCAGGGTTCCTTGTAAGGATACTTTGTTGGGGAAAGTTGTGGGAAAAATCATAATGATTTCAATACATTTTCTAACATGGACATAGTAATATAAACACAAAATCATATTTCAGATATAATTATTGATTGATAGAGTAAATGAAAAGTTTGATAAAGCAGTCATGAAGGAAACAGTTCCATTAGGAATTACACTTTTTTCTGTGAGTACTATGCCCTTCAAAATACTTGAAGAGCATCCACAGTTATGTATACTCTAGCCAACCAAAGATTGAGAAAAAAGTTTTTTTTTTTTCATTATAATTTCTAAAATGTATCACAGCTTTGATGCTGTTGAATTCTAACTTGTTCCTCTGGTCTGGTTGAAATCTCTTGGGCTACAACATGCCATGTAGAATCATCTGTTAGGAATTTTAAGACATCAGTGAAAACAATTTCAACCATCATATTACTTTGATAAGGAAAAAGAATCTCCTCAGTCAATCAATGAGCAGGCAAAGGATACCAATAGGATGCTAGTATTTGTTGTGGGGGGGAGGGGTACTATCTATCATGAGAGCCTAAAAAGGTACTATCTGTCACAGGAACCTACCATTTTGGCACTCGGATTGGGATCTGTGATTCCTCTTGGATCTTTACTTGCAGGTTTCTGTAAAAAATAAATGATATTGTATCACACACACAGAGACGCAAATACCCACCACCTCCTCTGCCGTGGAAAATCTAAGATGGTTTAAAAATTGCTACGGGATAGAGTGGAGGGATAGATAGTTCTGGTTAAGTGAAGTTTCATCAGTAACCATCTTTTCTTGTACAAACCTTCTTGCCAATCTTTACAACAATGTATTTGATAAGAGGGTTTTAAACACTTTTTTAAGCATCAGAGCTTTTATTCAAACAATATCTTTATTGGAATCCCAGTAAAACTGATTGTTCAAAATGGGCTGCATGGGTTGAATGAGGAATGGGAAGATATGCTCATTCAGCTCCACCCCCTACCATGCAGCAGGTTCTGAGATCCTTTGTGTGCATGGAGGATTCTGTGGAACCTTGGACTGAAACCACTATGATCACACCTTTTTAGTTATGAGTAAAGAAATGAGAACTTAATGAGAACTGCTTATTTTAAAAACAGGTTAAGAACCTTGGTGATTTCAGGGCTCTGTTCTGAATAAGAAGTGTTCTACTCTGTGGCTGTGACCCTGGCATGAAGAGATAGAGGCCTTGGCAGTTCTGCTGACCCCTAGCAATCCTATGACTTTTTTCTTTTTTCCTACTCAGTCTCTAATGTATTGTGTGTATACCAATTTCTTTCTCTCTCATAAATATTGATCCAGGGAAGATACAACCACAGTTAATTGAGCATTCTAGTGGAAAGCTCTCAGGTAGATCAAGACCTCATTGGCAACCATCACTGTGTTTTTACCCTTGAGAAACAGAGCCAGGACTAGTGTGAGGAAGTGGGGCATTCACCTCAGGAGAAATTGGCGGGGAGGGGAAGGGCACCAACAAAAGTCCATAATCAAATAATACCAATGCATTATTTTAAAAATAAAAATTAATGCACAAGAATTTATAATAAACAATGCCAACATTTTAAATAAAGACACTCTGATCTCCACTCCGCTCACTCTAATCCCAGCCCAACCGAGAAGTAGGTCTCTATGCCAGAAATCAAAATCTATGCCTCAAATCAGAGAGCTGAGTTATATTATTGGCTTCCTTCACGGAAACAACAAATGGCTAAATGGTATTGGAGTTATTATTGAAATGGACACAGAATACTATACAGCAGACAGAAAGGGTACTGGGAACATACCAGTGTGATGTAGTGGGGACTTGAAAAGCCAGATGGAAGGCTCTCCAAGGAGTGTGCAGTTCTTTGCTAGTGAAAAGAGATACTATTTGTTAACCTGCAGTTAGTATTCAAGCAAGAATAAATATTTCCCAAACCCATAAGGTAAAATTTCCAGCTATTCTTGGAATATATTCTTAGAAAAGATACAAATATTCAAACACATGTCAACAGTATTCTTCCCTAGGTTCTCCTCCGACAGATGCATCTATCTCAGAACCTATATGTAAAGTAAGCACACATAAGAGAAGAGAGGGAGCCCCTTTACATGTTGTGATGTGAGTACACAAGGCAGGTTTTTCAGCCTCCAAATCTTAATATATCTAATTGTCTTAACGCCTGAAATTCCACAACCAGCTACATTCCTTTGGACCTTAGAGGCTTTTGAAGACCTCCAAAACTTCCTATTAAAACGTAGATATGCCTGGCTGAGGTAATATCTTAAAGTGCTTCCTGTTAATCCCACACCAGTAACTAGTTCCTCTCAAGTTGACTCTGACCCATGGTGACCTCATGTGTGTCCGAGTAGAACTGTCCTCCATAGGGTTTCCAATGACTGATTTTTGGAAGGAGATCACCAGCCCTTTCTTGTGAGGTGCTTCTGGGTAGACTCAAACCTCTAACCTTTTGGTTAGCAACTGAGTGCATTAACTGTTGCACCACCCAGCGACTCAGTTGACTCCACAGCCGACATTAACACAACTATAAAGCAAGATGCAGTGGAAACAAGACCTGCCAGAGGCAAAATCACCATTGATGAAGCAGGGAGAGGACACCAGACCAGCTCTTCTCTAAACGACAATTTTGCTGAGGACCTGATACCTTTCATGTATATCTAAAGTGTCAAGCAAGCAAATAAAACTTTATTATCAAATTTCATTAAAAAAAAAAAATACAAATAGTTTAAACATGAGATTTTAGGGCCCAAAACTCTCCTATGACAATTTGTGTTTATAGTTTGTCAGGGTGTATCCACCATTAGTAGTGAATTAAACTTATTTATATATTCAATGAATATTTACCAAGCCCCTTTTCTAGGTGCTAGAGATATATTATTTAACCAAAAAGTCAAAAGCCCTTTTTTTTTTTTTTTAGTTGCCTTCGAGTTGATTTTGACTCATGGCAATTCCATATGTGCAAAGTTGAACTGCTCCATAGGGTTGTCAAGGTTGTAACCTTTTGGAAGCATATTGCTAGGCCTGTCGTCTGAGGCACCTCTGGGTGGTTTCAAACCACCAACCTTTTGACTAGTAGTCAAGCCTTTGTGCCACCCAGGGTCTCCATCAAAAGCCGTTAAGGGAGCATACATGTAACATATTTGCCCCAGGCTCTATGCGAACCTGTGGTTGGCTTCTATGACTACTCATCATTGATTGCACGCTCAGGCCACCTTTACCTGACTCTTCTCTGGGAGCGCACTTGCTTTACACATTAATTTAAGTAAAACAGAATTAAGAAAGAAAATGCAATGGCATATAAAACATAGTAGATAATTAACACATTAAAAAAAACAAAACAAAACAAACCCGCTGCCATCAAGTCAATTCCTACTCATAGCCTCAGTATAGGGCTTTCAAGGAGCAGCTGGTGGATTCAAACTCCCAAACTTTTGGTTAGCAGCTGAGCTCTTAACCACTATGCCACCAGGGCTCCTGATAATGAACATATATTAAGTGCTAACATATACCAAACTCTGTGCTAAGTACATTTTCATACAAACCTCAGAGCAAACATACAAGGTTGATATTAGCTTCATGTGGTTTCATGCCAGAAAATCTCAGTATAAGTTTAAATCTTTATCCATACCACATTTTCTGTCCATTTGGGTGGACAAGATTTGTTTTTACCATCTGGGGATTGCCACTGGCATAATAAAGAGTATAAACGGATAAAAATTATAATAGACCACCATATAAGTAGAGAAAGAAGTATCAGCTATGTATTCCTAATTACCCCAGGGCAGTTCAGTGGAGGCATTGCTGCTATAATGTTGAACCTTGGTGGCATAGTAGTTAACAGCTACAACTGCTAACCAAAAAGTTGGCAGTTCGAATCCACCAGGCACTCTTTCGAAACTCTATGGCACAGTTCTACTCTGTCCTATAGAGACGGTATGAGTTGGAATTGACTGGATGGCAGTAGGTTTGGGCTTTGGTTTTTATGTACCTGGGGGGGATGGGGACATTTTCCCCAATACCGTGCATTAAAAAAACACAGGACTTATGAAACATATACAACTGGGGCATAGCATTCAAATCCTATGAAACTGTATAACCAGAACACCGTCATCCACAAAAAGAATCCTAATTATATTGCTAGTTAGATGAGTTTTATTAAAAATGTATATTAGATTTTTCTCAAATACTTTTCCTGCATCTATTGAGATGATCATATGATTTTACTCTTTTAGCCTAATAATGTAGTGAATTGATTTGGTTGATTTTTAAATGTTAAATTTACCTTGCATTCCTGGGATAAACCCCACCTGGTGGTGATGCATTATTCTTTTGTGTGTTGTTGGATTCAACTGGCTAAAATTTAATAATTTATGCACCTGTGTTCATTAGCGGTATTGGTCAGTAATGTTCCTTTCTTATAATGACTTTATCTATGTAGGTATCAGAGAAATACTGGCCTTATGAAATGAGTTGGGGACTCCCCCTTCTCTCCCGTTTCCTGGAAGAATTGATATTATTTCTTCAAATGTTTGGCTGCATTCACCAGTGAGGGCATATGGACCTAGAGTTTTCTTTGTGGAAAGGCTTTTTAGTAGGAATTCAATTTATTTAATAGATGTAGGGCTATTCAGGCTATCTATAGCTTCACCAGGCTTAGGTAATTTGTATTTTTCAGAGATAGTTTCATTTCATCTACACTGTTGATTTTATTGAAATATGTTTTTCAAAAGATTCTCTAATTATCAATTTAATACTTGTAGAATCGCTAGTGATGGCACCTTTCTGCTTTGTGATATTGATAACCTGTGTTGATGCTTACCATTTCTGAACAGTTGTTATGGATTGAATTGGATACCCCCAAAATATGCGTTGTAAATCCTAACTTCTGCCTGGGATTATAATATCATTTGTGAAAGGGTTGTGTTTGTTATGTTAATGAGGCAGGGCTAGGTTATGTCAATGATTAGGTTATGTTTATTATGTTAATGAGGCAGGATTAGGGTATATTTTGAGTCAATCTCTTTTGAGATATAAAAGAGGTTACACAAGCAAGCAAAAGAAGCAGAGATGGGGGAAAAGACATGCCAAGCCACATGAAGATCACCCAGGAGCAGAAGCTCAAGGAGACAAAGACATTTCTCCAGAGCCAACACAGAGAGAAAACCTTCCGCTATAGCTGGCAACCTAAATTCAGACTTCTAGCCACCTAAAATATGAGAAAATAAATCTCTGCTTGTTGAAGCCATCCACTTATGGTATTTCTGTTATAGAAGCACTAGATAAATAAGACAGCAGTCAATGTAGAAGTTAGCAAGTTTTACTGCTCATCTCAAAAAAAAAAAGAAAAGAAAAGAAAATCAGCTTTTATTTTAATTGATTTTCTTTCTCGTTTTTGTTTTCTATTTCTTCGGTCATCAACCTGCTATTTATTTTTTCTTACCCTCTCTTTACATTGAGTTTTATTTTCTTTTCTATTTCTAGTGTCTGAAAGCTGAGGTCAACGGTTTCTTCTTCTCTAAGTTAAGCAGTTAGTGCTATAAATTTTTCTCTAGTTACTGCTTTAGCTTCATTCCACAAATTTTGTTATGTTGTGTTTCATTTTCATTCAGTTTGAAATACTTCCTAATTTCCCTTTTGGTTTTTTCTTTAACCTATGGGTTCTTTTGAATTAGAGATTTTCACCATATCTTCTTATTATTGGTTTCTAATGTATTTCATTATAACCAGAGAAGACACTTCATATAGATTACGTTCTTTTCCATTGATTTACTTGTTTTATGGCCCAGAATATGGACTACGTTCATAAATTTTTCCTATAAAGTAAAAATTACTGTCAGAATTAATCAACGTCTCCTATTATGAATTAAATAGTGTCTTGCTTCATGTTTCATGCTACAGACCTGCCCTCCTTCCCTTCCCCACATTTAGACTGAAAACTGCCTTTGTGTGAAACTATGCTAAATTATTCTTCTGCATCTTCCACTTCACTTGGCTTAGCGTTAGTTCCACATTAAATACATACACAACTAACTTTTTATTGATTAATTTACTATTACAAATGAAAGGTTCTTACTTGTAGCGACTGAGTATCTGGTAAGACTGGCGCATTCCTTGTCTGTGGCTCATCGCCAAAGTATGCTTTATTTTCTACTCCCAGTGTGTCTCCAGGTGGGCTGTCAAGAAGGAAATTAAATATTGGTACCATCTATGGGACAAACCAGCAGTTAATATTAAATAATAAAGAAGTATTTAAAAATACTGATGCCTAGGTTACAACCTATAACAATTAAATCACAATGTCTGGGTGTGGGAGCTGGCATCAGTATTTTTTAAAGGCCCCCAAATGATTCTAACTTGAAGAAAAGTTTGGAAGCCACTGGGATAAGCATTTGGATGAGACAAGATATATAGACAGTTGTTACCTGGTCTTGACTAAGAGGCTTATATTTTTCCCACATCAAGTATCCTTCACGGCCACAAGCTTATAGGTTTTCAGTAATGTTTCTCTTCAATACAAGGAAAATGCAAATTTACCTCTGATTTTGCTTCAACTTAAGACCCCTGTGGTGACGAATTAATAATATGACAACTCCAACACCGACAACAATTAGCACTAGCACCAGGACCAGGATGGCAATATCTGTAACATTTAGAAATATGGGCTTCAGTCAAGGCGTCAGCTTTTAGGAGAATGAAATATTTTTTAACTAAACTGTTATAATTCTGCTTCTTCTTTCCCAAGAACTTTAATTTCCTCTGAAGTTAAAGCCAAAATATTATATAAAATACTATCTGCTTTAGCAACTGACACTTCACCCAGGGTTCTACTATGTTTAAGGGAGCCGTAATCAATGGGAAAAGTTTTGGTTGTCAGTTATCCACTGAATGCAAAAAAGGCCTTGTTGTGTTGAGGGTTCTTAGAAGAATTAAGCCAAATTTAGCCAGAAGGCCATATACTGATTCTAAAAGACAACTAGTAAATTCCAATTTGAACATCAAAATATGGAAAGTAATAAAAAGACCATACAAATACATACAACGGAAAAGTTTTCATAGACTTCAAAAATAAGAAAAAAGCTATCTGGAAAGGCTTTTCACACACACACACACACACACACACACACATGCAGACACACACTATTATTACTATCCTAGGATGCTCACTCGTAACATTTAAGGTTTCTTCCCAGCCTAGCGATCCCTGCTCTTCACATAGGCATTCAACTTCATGGCCATCCACCTGGAAGAGTATTCAATCAAACAATTTCATCAAATTACTAACATGGTCTGCATTTTGCTTCTCACTTAATTTAGTGCTAGTTCTACATCAAACACATACACACACACACTCACTCATGTGCACACAAATTTTTATTGATTAATTAACCAAACTAAATGCAAACATCAATGTTGCACAAGCAAACAAAATGCAAGAAGTAACCACCTTTGAAGAGGTCCTTTAAGAAAGTGAATGATTCTGATAAACTCAAAGTCAGATTAAAAACCCAACATGATTTATCCAGAAAACATCAATATCCTTAGATAAGTGGCCCGTGCTAGAGTTGGACATATCATAAGCAAAGAACAGACTTAACCAGGCTTAGTGATAATGGAATA
Organism: Elephas maximus indicus; assembly: GCF_024166365.1. NCBI lineage: Eukaryota > Metazoa > Chordata > Mammalia > Proboscidea > Elephantidae > Elephas > Elephas maximus. The sequence continues at coordinate 49,566,078 of NC_064840.1, forward strand.
ATATTGGAATGAGAAAATGGTGGCGACACAAGGTTTATTTCACCAAAGAGCAGCATTGTGTAATAGTTAAGCGTACAGACCTTAGACCTGGACTCTCTGGATTTAAATCCCTGCTTCACTCACAAATTACACAATACCAGTGTTCCTCTATTTCTCCATCTGTTGAAGTGGGAATGAAAATACTGCTCACTCCTTAAGGTTGTTGTGAAGATTTTAAAATTTAATATATATGTAAAGCACTTGAAAGAGTGCCTAATATATAATTCTGTATAGGTATTACAGGTTAAACAGGTTTAGGGAGATATTATCCATAAGCTCAAACTGTTAGTATGGCACTGGGTTAATTAAGGAAAAAAATTATAATTTTTGTTATTTTTCTCAAAATCTTTAGGCTAAGGTTGACATTGCTGTAATTTATCTACAAGTGATTTATGTACAAGTGATTTATGATAGAACCAACTTTTAAGTTTAAACCTCATATAAAGTAGATAAGTTGCTAAATTTCTATGGTAGTATATAATATAAATATAATATAAATACTGGCAATGCCTATCTGTAACAGTATAAATACTGGCAATACCTATATGTAATACCTGATTTGACTATTTGGATCAATTTTAATAATGGCATTTAGCAAAACATGAATTCTTATAGTAGATTTGATTAAAAAATAAGAGTGCATAAATACATACATATATTTATATATACACACACAGGCTCAGGAGTAAAGTCCTATGTAAATAAATCATTGGTAAGGCATTGCTTTCAAAAAGCTGTTAAATCTTACAGCATTTTCATTGCACTGGAAGGAGCAACTGGTTGAATTGTAGACCGTTTTGATGTCGACACATTCACCATTGTTGCACACCTAGAAATGAAGTAATGAATATGAATTAGAATGACTTAGTCGTAATTTGTGTTTTTTTATTCTAAAATTCCACATGTACAGTCTTCCATGGAGGAAGAAATCCTATAAATATGTGATAAATATTTTAAAATAATGTACATTAAAAATTGTTATATACAAACTTACTAATTATTAAAATATATATGCCCTTATTATAGTCCCTGGATGGCACAAACATTTCGCACTGGACTGAAGGTTGGTTTTTGAACCAACCCAGTGGTTCGTCAGAAGAAAAAGCTGGTAATCTGATTCCAGGAAGACCACAGCCAAGAAAAGCTTATGGAACAGTTCTCCTGTGTAACATACGGGCTTGTCATGAGTCAGAACTGAGCGAAGGCAACGGATCTGTGCCCGTATTACTTCTCTGAATGTTAATCTCTCAAAGATTCTACAATCATAATTCCACCAATTACTTCTACTATTTCCATCAAGTTTTCCTTTTGATTTGATACAAGGATCTATGTTTGTTATACACAAGTGATTGTTGAGTGTATTAACCTTTTTATTTATGTTTAATAACATTTATTTTTAGTTTCTTTTTTTTTTAATAAATTTTATTACCAAAGTATTGTTTTTGGGTTTTGCTTGGTTTATCTTTGACCATTTATTTACTTTTGACTGCTAGTTTTTATTTTTAGCTAGTTCTTTACAAAGAGCTGCACATTCTTCTTTGCCATCAATTTAAAGACTTTCCAAAAACTTTAAATATGAAGATTTTAATCCATTCATATTTCTTGTAATAAGTGATATGTTTAACCTACTCCTGTCATCTTATATGATTTCTAATATTGGACATTTTAGCTTACCTTTTATAATATGTCACTTTTATTCTATAATTTTTAAATCTTGATTTAGTTTAACTTATCTTAAATTTTCTTTTTTTTCAGTTAAAAAATTTTGAATTCACTTAATTATATCATTTTCAAGAACAAGTCAGCATTAACTCCTTGTATAAAAAAGAACGTTACCATATTTTTACTTCTTTCACTCTTCTTTCAAGATTTTGTTTGATCAAATTGAGATTTTAGATTTGTGATAATATAATTCTTTACTCAAGATATTTTTAACATTTACATCATAAACATATTAACAACAGATACCTAGAACTTACTCAGACATTTTAACAAATCTTCTTGCTCGCCGCAATTTCTTTCCCAGCAACTTAAGTTCTTAATTTAAATTAATTTCTCAGCTGACTGGATAACTTCATTGACTATATTTCTTTTCAGAAAATATATACTGTTTTTTTTATACATTTTTTTTAATACATTACCGTAAGAATCCCTGGTGGTTCAATGGTTAAGCACTCAGCTGCTAACCAAAGGTGGGCAGTAAGAACCCACCCAGCAGCTCCTTGGGAGGAAGACCTGGTGATCTGCTTCCATGAAGATTACAGCCTAGAAAACCCTATGCAGCAATTCTACTCCGTCACATGGAGTCAGTATGAGTCAAAATCGACTCAGCAGCACCTAACAACAACAACAACATACATTACTATATATTTTCTTAATCCTAAATTGTCTGAGTGTCATCCTATTGCTTCGTTATCTGAATAATAACTTAGCTGCATGTATGGTCCCAATATTTATGTTCTGCAAAACTCTATAGCTGTTGTTCCATTATCTTCTAGCATTTCTTGTTGCATAGAAGTATGGTGACAACCTGATGATTTTTTTCTATAGGGAATATTTTTTCTGTAGAAAAAATCATTTGCTTTTCTTTAAGCTTATAGAATTTTTTTTTTTTAATTCTTGATGTTCATGGCATGAGTGCAAGACTAAGAGCTCATCTCATTCTCTGATTTTTTCCTAGAACTAAGTAAGATTTTTATTTCATGCACTCTTCACTTCAGGGACAGTTTTAAGTCATTTTTTTCTTTCCCTCGACTCTTCTCTTTATTTAGAATTCCTATTAAATCTATACTGGGTTTCTTAGAACTGTTTTTTATGCTTTTATTTATTTTCTTCTTTTTTTAATTCCTTGATCTTGTTCTTATGTCTTATGAAGCTTAGCTTCTAATTTACTACCTTTTTCTTTTTTTTCGTAACATCTACTCTATGGTTTACTGCTCACATTACATATAATCAACACTAACGGTTTGTTTTTTAATTTAAAGACAGTGCTTTTTGATCTTAAAAGATTCCATGTTTATAGATTCAATATCCTGTTAAATCTTATTCATAATATTCACCCAACTTTTTCTAAAGGGGTTTCCTCTCTTTTAATGCGTATGTGTTTCACAGGGGCTATCTATGATTCCTCAGATTGTTCTTTTTTAACACTATTGAATTCTTTTACAACCGTTGCCATTATTTCTCTTTGTTTTTCCACATAGAATGGATTTTCTATATACACAGTTGAGCATGGGGGCAGATTGCTTCAAAGCTTACCTGGATCTCTCTTCAAGTCTTTCAGACTCACCTAAAGGGACATATTAAGATTTGTCTTATTTTCATATTGCCATTTGTTTAAGTTTAATAAAGAGATAATTCCAGAGGTAGTTTTGCAGCAGCTTTTCTGTGCCATGACCAAATGAACAAAAGAACTATCCAGTCAACTTTCTCCCTTCATCTTTCTCTTCCCTCCTCGTCTCTCCTTTCCTTTTCTTCCCTCCCCTCTCTTCAACTCTTCTGGCCTTTCCTACTTTCCCCTTTTCTTCCATTCTCTCTCCTTTTATTTTTTGTCTTTTCTCTGCAGCCAATTTTTTTGGCATAGCCAAGAAAAATGGGACTTGGGGGCAATGGTATATGTTTGCCTTCTCTTTCTATGCCAAATTAATTTACCCAGAAAGAATAAATTCTTAAAGAAACTAGAATGCTTTTTAAGCATTTTAAGTTCAGCATGTCTAAAAATAGTATCTCAATGCAAAAATGAAAAGAAAAATTCTCTAAGTGGTATCTTTGTGCTGCCCCAATACACCGGCATTTGCTATGCATGAAGGCCTTCTTTAGGAATTTGCCACTGTGGTGCGTACATTTCTTTATTAAGCCTTTTCTTAAAGGAACAGGCACCCCACTCACATGGTCACAATGTACATACAGGGTCAAAATTTGTTCCTTAAGAGTTGCTCTCCTGTCAGCCCCTGCCACTCTTAGTGGGGATCTGTGAAGGGGAGTGTACCTTACTTTGTACTTCATGCCGAGGAGAAAATTGTTTGGTATTTTCTTCAAACTCATGCCTCATAAATTCTATCTTGTTAAAAAAATTTTTTCAAATGTTATAGCTTGTGATTGTTACCATATACCTGAATTTTCACAAATTTAGACTTCTCATTATTTTGATATTATTTTTTAGTAATTTTAAAGATCAAATGTACAGTTTAATATACAGGCTTGAAATAAAAAATTTCCCTTAGATTACTAAATGCTAATTCTGCTTTTTTTTCCCATCCTGAGAGGGGAAGGCATACCACGAAGAGAAATCATTCATTTTCAAAGAACATTTGTTGTATACACACACACACACACATCACTATATATATATATAAAAAATATATATATATATATATGTTGTTGTTGTTATGTGCTGTTGAGGCAATTCCAACTCATAGCAACCCCATGCACAACAGAAGGAAACATTGCTCTATCCTGCGCCAGCCTCACAATCATCTCTATGTTTGAGTCCATTGTTGCACCACTGAGTCAATCCATTTTGTTGAGGGTCTTCCTCTTTTTCTCTGACCCTCTTCTTTACCAACCATGATGTCCTTCTCCAGGGACTGATAACGTGTCCAAAGTAAGTGAGACAAAGTCTCACTATCCTTGCTTCTATGGAGCATCCTGGCTGTACTTCTTCTAAGACAGATTTGTTCATTCCTCTGGTAATATTCAATATTGGTGTATTCAATATTCTTTGCCAACACCATAATTCAAATGCTTCAATTCTTCCTCAGTCTTCCTTATTCATTGTCCACCTTTGAGCTGGGTCAGGTGCACCATAGTCCTTAAAGTGATATCTTTCCTTTTTAACACTTTAAAGAGGTCTTTTGCAGAAGATTTGCCCAATGAAATGCGCTGTTTGATTTCTTGACTGCTGCTTTCATGGGCATTGTTTATAGATCCAGGTGAAATGAAATCCTTAACAACTTAAATCTTTTCTCCGCTTATCGTGATGTTGCTTATTTGTTCAGTTGTGAGGATTTTTGTTTCCTTTATGTTGAGTTGTACTCCATACTGAAGGCTGTGGTCTTTGCTCTTCATCAGTAAGTGCTTCAAGTCCTCTTCACTTTCAACAAGCCAGGTTCTGTCATTTTCAGATCTCAGTTTGTTAACGAGACTTCCTCCAGTCCTGTTGCCACATTCTTCTTCATACAGTCCAGGTTCTGGAATTATTTGCTCATTATACAGATTGAATAACTATTGTGAAAGGATACAGCCCTGATACACATCTTTCCTGATTTAAAACCACACAGTATCCCCTCATTCTGTCCAATTGACTGTCTCTTGGTCTATGTATAGATTCCTCATGAGCACAAATAAGTGTTCTGGAATTCCTATTCTTTGCAATGTTATCCTTAATTTAATATGATCCATACAGTCAAATGCCTTTGCATAGTTAATAAAACACAGATAAACATCTTTCTGGTATTCTCTACTTTCAGCCAAGGTGCATCTGACATCAGCAATGATATTCCTCATTCCACCTCTTCTGAAGCTGGCTTGATTTTCTGGCAGTTCCCTGTCAATGTACTGCTGCATTTTTGAAAGATCTTTGGCAAAACTTTACTTGTGTGTGATAGTAATAATATTATTCAAAAGTTTCCACATTCCACTGAAGCACTTTTCTTAGGAATGGGCACAAATATGGATGTCTTCTAGTCGGTTAGCCAGGTAGCTCTCTTCCAAATTTCTTGGCATAGACTAGTGAGTGCTTCCAAGACTGCATCAGTTTCTTGAAGCATCTCAGTTGGTATTCTGTCAATTCTTGGAGCCTTGTTTTTTGCCAATGCCTTCAGTGCTGCTTGGACTTCTTCCTTCAATACCATCAGTTCTTGATCATATGCTTGCTCTTCAGATGTTTGAACATCGACCTATTATTTTTGGTACAATGACTGTGTAGTCCTTCCGTCTTACTGTTCTTGTATTCTTCTGTTTATAAATCTTGATTTTGTTTACAGTTTAAATTCTGAAGTTGTCATGTTGGCATTACAAATGTTTTTCAGTATGGCCTTATTCTGCCTGTTCAACCTTATCTCTTGCCATTTTACCCAAAGCCTCAGTCACACCATAATTGTCACATTTATCTTAATACATCTTACATGTATTACCTTTGCATATGGTGTGGGTGTTTCTTTACAAAAAAATCTTTTCCCATTTTATTTTTTGTGGCATAATATTGTTCATCAAGTCAAAGCTGAAATGTCACCAGATTTAAGATGCTATTCTATGATCTATAAGCAAAGTTAGTCACTTCTTCCTCTGGACTCCAAATTCACATTGATTGGACTACTTTGAAAATATTTCTTTTAAATTATAATGATCCACTTAATTTAACCTACAGAATTCTTCAGTGAACTCTTCTCTACCTCCTCTGACACAGCATCATTGCCAGCACCACAGTACATGCCCATTAAACATGGTTGAATGAGTAAAAAAATGAAGAATATATGACTATGTAGAGTTGCATTACTTAGAAAAAAGTTATGTCTACGATTTCATTAGATGTCTTCTCTAAGCAACTAATTAAGTGCATTTATAGCAATTAAACATCATGTGGTATAACTAAGATTAGGCAAAATGAATATTTATTATAGCATAATTGTTACCTTGTTCAATAAAAAAATGCCAATTTCTTCCCTGTTTTCTAATATATAGTCCTCTTTAGAGCCAATTATAGGGTCAAGGATTTTCTTTTTATGGGCCGAAGTAAGAAGTTTTAATAAAACAATAGACTTTTTGTCTTACCATTCCATCTCCACACTTTGTTCCAGATGCAACTAGGCCAACATCTTCAGAATTATGGTACAAGAAAAAGGTCCTGCATTCTATGGTTGCATTCTTCTTTGGAGCCTGAAGGTGATAGGTCTTGTCTTCTCCTAAGTGAGGTGAGTGATGTCCTCCAGCACAGTATATCTTGCCGCATTTGACATCTCTGAAGGAAAGTGAGCGTATTCTTAGACTTGGCCCAGAAGTAGCTCTTCAGAGGCTATACTTGCTGCAAAATGGCCTGGTCACTTTTTTAGACCCAGGCTTGTTAGCAGGTTGAAGAGGGACCAGGGGGGCAGGTAAACAGTTGGACCATCAAAGTTCACAGCTTAGGAACTGAGATGAGTAGGTAAAGTAACATAAACTAATCATGTTTCTTTCGGATTTCTTGGTGATTCTCACAAATCAATGTTAGCTCAAGTTTACAGAAGAATACTTATTATTAATAATTTGAATTATCATAACTTTAGTCATGCCACTAAGATTTCTTTATTATTCTTTTTGCATAGAGCACATCAGGTGATTCTCACAACAAACCTCTGAGGTGGTTGTTATTATATTCCTCATTTTACAGACTAGGCAGCAACGGAAAGAAGAAGTATCTGCCTATTTTGGCATAGTCCACATGACTTGAACCTAGGACTTTTTGTTGTTTTTGTCGTTTTCACTCCAAATCCTGCTTTGTGGCACATAAAAACCCTTGCAGAACGTCTCTAGCAGACCTACAAGTATGGCTCAGTTCATGTTTTCCTAATGCAGGCTGTAACTCCTGATTCCCTCTCTCTCTCTTCTGATTTCAAAATTTTACCTGTCTTTCTTTTTCTGGGTTCAACTCTTTCATTCTCTCTCCTTCTTTTCTCTTTTTCTACTTATTTTTTGCTTCCTCTCTTTTGTTCCTTTTTCTTCTTATTGTAGCATTCCTTTTCTCCTTTTCTTTCCTAAAAACTCAAAAAACCAAACCTGTTGCTGTCGAGTCAATTTCGACTCATAGTGACCCTAGAGGACAGAGTAGAACTGCTCCATAGGGTTTCCGAGGGCCACCTGGTAGATTCGAACTGTTGAAATTTTGGTTAGCAACCATAGCTCTTAACCACTATGCCACCAGCTTTTCCTTCTTTCCTTAGCATCTTAAATATTCCTCGTCTTTCCTCTTTATATTCCAGGACTTACAGCTAATAAATACAGCGTACAAATGCCAGTTGGTCCTGTCAGGGATGCAAGATCTTACCCTCCCTGCTGTACTCTCTTCCTCATCTCCTCAGTAAAGAGAAGTTAGCATCTGTCAGAATGAGAGCTATTCTGATTTTGCAAAACACTATTTGAGAGCATTTGCTCTCCTTCACCAGTCACTTACCTCTCCCTGCAGGGAACAAAATTTTTGTCCGTGTTTTTGCAGTATCCAAATTTATTTCCTTTTTTATTCATGTTGTAGCAGATATCATGACTCCCTTTTGACTCTGGGGTCCAAAATGGTGTGAAAAAAGTAAAAGAATGAAAGCATGAATGTCACGAATCATGAATGGCCTTGCTTTTCAAATGTGATTGACCTTTCAGCACCATGTGGTGGTAAACCAGAATGGAATAAATGGAATAAAGAGCTACCCTATTGCTTCAGGGAGACGTTTTGGTAAGAAGCATAGATATGAAAAGGTAACAATATACCTTAGCCCACATTCTGAGCTAATCAATTAATATTAGGGGGAAGATCAAGGTTATGAAACCCACATCCAGAGAGATTCTACGTAATATTTTGGAAGAATGCCACAAATATCATTATCTACAAGCTTGTCCCAAACTCCTGCAAGATGACAGCAGAAAAATAAAAGCTTTTTTTTTTTTTTTTTAATCCATCATGCACTGTTGTTGCCTCTTACCATCATCAAACAATTCAGAGCACTGATCATCCCGGGTGGGACACTTCCCTTTGAAGCAGTAGCCTTCTGCATTCTTGCACGGGAATCCATTTACTTGGAACTGGTCCCTAGGACACCTAGGGGAGTGGCCAGTACACAGTTCAGGAAAATCACATTCATCTTTTGCTGGTCTGCACATGGACCCTGCTTCTTTCAGCTGTTAAGGAAAAACAAAGAGATTGAAGTTGGAGCACATTTAGGTTGGAAAGGTTCAGTAGATGGGCAGAAGGTTGACCCATTTAATTTATCTAAAAGGACTCTAAGGATGGATCATAACCTCCCTCTCCATTCCACTTATTATTATTCTTAAATGCCTTGGCTTCTCTGTAATTTTAAATATGGTAAGGGAGTGTTTTTGAAATTTGGTATTAGACCAACCTTGTACTGAGTTGAAACAGACATAAAATGGAGAAATGGACAGGTGTTTTCATTCATCTTGTTTTTTCTTCATCCCTTATTTCAGTACATGCTGCTCGCCTCCTCCCCTATACACACCCAGCCACACAGCTGGGAACCTCTGTACATAATATGGGATTTCCATTCCTAACAAATCAGATCTCTCCAAATGAACTGGAAAAATATCCTGGCTGTCATTGCTGCAGGGAACTGCATAGAGATAATCTCTGATTCAGCCATTCAATATACATCTAATTATGCTGGGTTCTAGGGAAATTTAAAGTTGAATAAGATATGCCTCAATTTCATTATGAATTCACTATCTAGTGGGATAAAAGAGGTGTTGATAACTCTTTGGACAGAGCCATTTAGACTTCTGGTCATCTTCATTAGGAATATTCTCCCAACTACTAGCCTCTATTACATTCCAATCCCAATATTCTCTCTCTCTCTTCTGGTATCCTGCTGTTGGAATACTAATTTTCTTCCTAACTGTAGTTATAAAGATTGGGAATGAATTACAAAGTGGCAAGAATGGTACTTATCATGTGACTTAATTCCTAAAAGACCAAGCACAGCTTATCAGCTGCTCCACTCCCCAGAGCCTAATACAGCCCAATTTTCAGAATTCAGAGCATCTTAGAAGATGCTCTATCAGGTATTAGCAAGCCTAACCCCAATCTGGGATCAGTGGTATAGGGTCCAGAGAGTTCTTTTGTCCCATGTGCACTTAATAAACAGAAAAATCCTGTCCCAGACAAAGAGCCTTACCTGACAAGATTCACAGCATTCTCCTTCTGCACAAGTAAATCCTGGCTTCAGCACACATTTGTCTGCATCACAGCAAGGATTAGTGCATTCCTTGGCAATAATAAAAAATGAAAGATCAAGAATTGGTTTGTAGTTTGGCTCTTATTTGAACAGTTAATTAGGTCTGAGTGTGTGTAATTTAATATTGCTTATCTCTAAGAGTTAAATGCTGTGATAAATATATAAAGAATACATTTTGGAACTGGAGTTTGGGACTTTTACTCTGTGTTTCCTTCCTTCATGGGATCCAGTACTCCATGGCTAATGGATTCTCATAGGACAGAATAGAGTCCAAAGTTTGTGACCTTCCATTCTCCTGATGACTTCTGTTCCCTGGAAGGGTCCCATTGCTTCCCTATAATATAGGTTTGTTGTGAGATAATACAACTAAGTATTTTGAGACAACCTTTTTCAATGTATCACTGACTAATTACTGCAGATGTTCACTTAGGCCCTGTCATGGATTGAGTTGTATCCCCCAAAAATATATGTCAACTTGGCTGGGCCATGATTCCCAGTATTGTATGATTGTTCACCAATTTATCATCTGATGCAATTTTCCTTCCATGATGTTAAGGAGGCAGGATTAGAGGCAGTTATGTTAATGAGGCAGGACTCAATCTACAAGATTAGGTTGTCAAAAGTCAATCTCTTTTGAGATATAAAAGAGAGAAGGAATCAGAGAGACAGGGGAACCTCATACCACCAAGAAATAATAGCGTGCCCTTTGGACCCGGGGTCCCTGCACTGAGAAGCTCTTAGAAAATCTTCCCCTGGAGCTGGTATCCTGAATTTGGACTTCTAGCCTCCTAGACTGTGAGAAAACGTTTTCTGTTTGTTAAAGTCATCTACTTGTGGTATTTCTGTTATAGCACCACTAGATAAATAAGATAGTATCTGCTTTAGTAAAATGAAAGCCTACAAAAAATGATGATTCTGGTCAGGTAAGGTACTTTATGTGTTAGAATGAAATTGTAGAACTGTTCCGAAGAATGGGAAAAATTTGCATTTTCAAAGCTGAAACATTTTTTTTTGTCAATTGATTTTTCTATTGTTAAAATGTAGAGAACATAACATTTGCCAGTTTAACAATTCAAACATCTGAAGTCTAGGTCTTGTAACCTCTGAACAGGTCACAGTCTTCATATGAACTCTCTAATCACCACATGGATTCTGATTATGAAGTCTCACTCACCAACTGCAGTGCGAAGAAGTACTTAATACGGCCCTTCTAGTCATGGTCTTTGTGACTCCCACACTATGATTGAATGGGACTACGCAAATAAGGTACATGAAACCTGTGATGGTTGGGGTTATGTGTCAGCTCGGCTGGGCCATGATTGTGTAGTTGTCCCCCATTTTATGTGTTGTGGATCCTGACCTCTGCATGCTGATAAGGTGAGATTGGTATACAGTATGTTTTGGGTTGCAGACTTGCAGGGGGGCATGACTCAAGCCCTACCCATACCAAAGTTACACCCTTCCCTAGAGTATGGATGGCATCTAAGGTATAAGTGTATGTTGTCCTGGTGAGGCTGTCTCCCTGCATCCGGATCCCCAGTCAGTTTCTTGATCAATTGAGCTCCCCAAAGGCCTGCTGTCTGACCTGCTGATTCTGGGATTTGCTGGCCTCCACAGCCCCTTGAACCGATGGCCTATCTTGTGACCTTATTCACCAGCTTCCACAGCCTTGTGAGCCAACAGCCTGTGGTCTGAACTGCTGGTCTGGGTTTCTCAGCTCCTGCAGCTACATGGGTCAGGAGAAGCCTACACCTGACCTACAAATTTGGGACTTGCCAGCTTTCACAACTGCACGAGCCATTTCCTTTATACAGTTCATTAATTCTGTGAGATGGTGCAGCAAATTAGGGAACCCAAAGACAGGAGGGAGAGTGCTGAGGGGGAGCAGTTGATGTTAGAAATGATGGAGTGGTATGGCAGCCTGAAAAAGACATATTTGGGACATCTTTGACCTCCACCTCATAGGAACCAGCTTTGTGCTTATCCTTATAAAAGAAAGTATTTGTTTACTATCCTATTAGACCTCTTTTGGACTGTGCAGCATCTAGAGAGTAGATACTAAAAATGTAGTCCTCAGACTAGTAGTACCAGTATAACCTTGGAACTTAGTAGGAATACAGAATCTCAGCCTCACTCTAGACTTACTGAGTCAGAATCTACTTTTTAATAACATCTCTAGATGACTCATATGCACTTAAAATTTGAGAAGTAGTTGTCTAAGACATACACTAAATGACAAGTTCTTGAAAGAAACAGCCATTTTTGTGTTGCAGATTAAGAATTACTTTAAAATTTATCCCAAAGGCTTATTCTAAATGTCCCTGAGACCAAGATTGCAATATGTAAGTAATGGGTTAAACGTTTTTTGCTCTAATAAGAAACAGTTTTCTAATAACTTGAACTATCCTGCTGTGGAAACCCTGGTGGCATAGTGGTTAAGTGCTACGGCTGCTAACCAAAGTGTTGGCAGTTCGAATCCGCCAGGCGCTCCTTGGAAACTATGGGCCAGTTCTACTCTGTCCTACAGGGTCGCTATGAGTCGGAATCGACTCGATGGCACTGGGTTAGGTGGGTTTTATCCTGCTGTGATAAAGGCTAGCATCATAAGGCCCTGAGTTAAAATCAGATGACTGAAAGATTTTGTAGAACATATTCCTACTGAGCATGAGAAATTAGACTTAATGACATCTATGGACCCTTCTCACAAGAAGGTCCAGTTAATACATAAACAAGGCAAATGGGATGCTGCTGATCTCCAGAAAGATCATTATATATGATTCGTGATTTGGCAAAAAGGCTTGCAATGAGGCTACACTAAGAGCTTGTTTCCAAATGAAAACAAAATGTGTGATTTTTAAAGCTTTATAATAAGGAACACCAGAATTGACCAATGGCTACGTCACTGCCTGGGTTCTAGCTGAGTATACAGTTTGCAGGTTAAAGGCAACATCATTTTCAAATACCTGAAATGAACCACAATCACACTCTTCTCCTTCATCCAACTTCTTGTTTCCACAATATGGAAAATCACTTAACTTATTGGAAAACGCAACATTCGACATGCACGTTGGTTTATAATCCTTCAGGTATTTCAGGTATTGATTTTTGCTACATTTACTAAACTTTAGTGCAGGAATGCTAGAAATAAGATGAGTTAAAAGTAAACATTAGTCGTATTAATATATAGTAGTAGAACAATTATAAACATTTTATGAAGAATTTAGAAACAGCAATTATAAATGAGAAAATCTAAAAGTCCATTAACATCTCTAACACTTACCTTTAATGTTACAGCAGAGCAGTAACTGGGTTCTTTATCACAGAAAAATTTATTGACGCACAGCTAACACATGCTATTTGAGTGACAATGATCTGGCAAAACTTTCATGAAGCGTGCAGTTTAAGACTGATTGTGTTTGCTGCTCACGTATTGCCTTTTATTTGTCTCTCTTGCAATAACATGCACACTTGTTTATCACCCTTACAAGGTTATAAACTTCTCCAGGCAGAGATTATAACCTGTTTATTTTTTTTTTTTTATCACTGTTAGTTAACACAGTATAGTCCTAGAAAAATATTTGTTGAACCAAATTACTTATTTAATAATATCTTACACACTCCAGGAATGTGATATGCTTCCTTGAAACTGAAATTTTTATACGCCTTCCATCTTTATTCAGTTTTGACATTTTATCGATAAAATGATTAAAAAACATATTACATATAGTCCAGATTACACTATATCGGGATGGTGGTACCGCTGAAAAAATATTACTAATTATGTAGATAATAATGTAAAATAGATACCAGGGAGGCAGAGCCAACATGGCACTGTAGACAGATGCTCCATGCCATCCCTCTGCAGCAAAGACCTGAAAAACTAAGTAAAGCAGATACAAATGCCAATCCTGCAAACTTACACATCAAATGGAGGGAAAAGAACTAGATCAAACACTGAATGGATGAAGAAACTAGAGAAAAACAGAGAACAAGGAGAGCCACGGAGTGGAGGTCCCCTGTCAACTAACACGGAAGAGTGTCACCATCTTGGAGCACAGCCAGCAATGACCTTGGACAGGGAGTACAGGAAGGCAACTTCAAGGAGTTCCCAATAGGAGACAGAGCACCTGGTAACCAGAGAAACATGCCTTCCCACCCGTCACCCTTCTGCACCATATGCCACCTCCATCCCTTCCTGCCAGGCCATGCTGTGCCACTTTGGCTAGATTGCCATCCTCCAGGCCACACCAAGCGACCTCGGCTAGAGAGACACAGACATGCCACCATACCAAGCCCACCCTGTCCCCACCCACTAGCTTTCATTTCACCATTATTTTTTTTTTACTTTTTTCTTTTTTTTATTCCCTTCCATCTAGCCCTATATGCTACCTCCATCCTCCTCCTGCCAGACCCCATTGTACTGCTGTGGCTACAGCACCACTGACACATTGGCCCGCCACTGCTCTGGGTCTGCCTCCACCTGTGACCCACACCATGCCACCATTTTTTTCTTTACTTTCTTTCTCCCTCCCACCTAGCCAAGAACATTGCCTCCCTTCCCTTCCCACTGGCCCCTGTGTCTTCCCAGCCCCCACTCACTGGCACTCACGGCACCACATTTTTAAAATCATTTTTCTCTTTTTTACTTTCTTACTTTTCTTTCTCCTTCCCACCTAGCCCTGTAGCCACTTCCTCCCACTTCCCATTGGCCACCACCACACCACTATGGATACTGTGCCACTGACACACCGGCTCACCTGCACTGGCCAGATCTCACCATGCTGCCATTTATTTTATTATTTAGTTTATTTCTTTTCTTTATTTCTACCTCCCACATGGCCCCATATGTCATCCCCCTGCCCCAGTGGCCCTCAGATCCACCCCACCACAACCCGCCGGCTACCTTTTATTTTTTTCTTTTCCTTCTCCCCCCTACCTAGCATTCTATACCAACTCCCTTCCCACTAGACTTTGCCCTGTCACTGTGGCTAGAGTATCCCCAGTACTCAGGCTCACCACTGCACTGGGCCCACGCTGACCCTCCCTTCCCACCACTCAACCAGCTGTCGAATAATGGAAAGAGAGCCTGTACCACTCCATGTCCGACACCTACGCCTATCTAATGAGGGGCTGTGAATACTCCACATTGCTGGGCTAACATCAGGAGGCAGACAGCACCCACCCAGTCCGCCCTTGGCCATCTCACCAACCCAGTATACAGCAAAGTAGACTCACCCAATCCACTGCTGCCATGCCCACCCAGACAAGGTGGCGAGAGTTATTGTGCCCACAAATGAACAAGAAGCAAAGCACACCTGGCCTGCCAGGCCTGACATATCAACACAAAACAAAAAAGCAGGATGAAACAAATGAACATAAAATCAATAAATAAAGAAAATAATACCATAATGTCTTGGAAATAGCAGACACAATCAAAACATATAAAAAAGCTGGGCAAGATGGCTCCAGCCAGTTATCAAAATAAAGAATTAGATGACCTTCCAGTAGAAAAAAAGGCAGTGAAACTAAGTAATATGGAATTCCAAAAAACTAATATTTAATAATGCAGTAGCTAACCAAAAAGTTGGCAGTTTGAATACACCAGCTGCTCTTTGGAAACCATATGGGGCAGTTCTACTCTGTCCTATAGGGTTACTATGAGTTGAAATAGACTCAGCAGCAACTTTTTTTTTTTTAACAAGAGATTAGGAAAGAGAGCAAGGAAAATACAGATAAAACCAATGAAAACATAGCCAAATCAAGGAAAATGCAGACAAAAGTTTTGGGACACAACAAAGGCAATGCTTACAAGCCAATTTATAGCAATAAACACACACATCAGAAAAGAATACAAAATCAAAATTTTAGCTCTACAACTCGAACAGAAAGAGAACACAAAAGAAGCCGACAGCAACCAGAAGAAAGGAAATAATAAAGATTACAGCAGAAATAAATGAAATAGAGAGCATAAAAACAACAGAATCAACAAGATCAAAAGTTGGTTCTTTGAAAAGAGCAAAAAAATTGACAAACCACTAAAAACCCAGGGGGACCAAGATGGCTGACTAGGTAGAAGCTACCGCAGATCTCTCTTGCAACAAAGACTCAGAAAAACAAGTGAATTGATCACATACACGACAATCTATGAACCCTGACCATCAAACACAGATGTAAAGAGTTGACATGAGTGACAGGGGAATGAAAAGCCACGCCCTGAAGCAGTGACCACTTCTGGAACCAGTGTCCCTCTCCACAGCCTTGAGCCATTGCAGTTCCCTGGTGCTGAGTAGCGGGGCTGATTACAGCTTGCTGAGGCGGGGCAGGCATGGGACACAGCCCTAACCCCTAACCACCTGGGGTAACCTTGGTAGAGACTCAGCCAGCACAGGCAGGCTGCACGCGGACGTGACTAACAAGAGAACGAGCAACCACAGGGAAGCAGCGACTGTTTTTGGAGCCTGGAGCCAGCGTCCCAGTCAGAAAACCTTGCCGTTGGGCTTTGGACTGGGTGCAGGGGAGCTGAGCACAGCTTCCTGAGATGGCGCAAGCACAGGACACAGCCTTAGCCCCCTGAAGTGACCTCGGAGGAAGACCAGCTAGGGCATGTAGGCAGCGCAACGACGCGGCTGACAGGAGGAGAAGTCACTGGGAGGCAGCAACTGGTTTTGGAGCCTGGAGTGTGGCATCCCAGCCGGGGAACTTTGGCGCTGGGCTTTGGACTGGGAGCTGAGGAGCTGACCAGGGCTTTTGAGACAGCACAAACACAGGATGCTGACCTGACCCTCGGGGGCAATCTTGACCCAGACAGCACACACAGGCTACACGCCCCTTGGGAACCTCAGATAAAACAGTCAACAACAAGCAAGATAAGTGACTTTGTCTATGTTGCTGGGTGCTACTCTCTCCTATCTATCTGATCCCTCCCCTCCCTGCCACAGGCGGCTTCATTAACATTGGAATTTCTTGGGCCGGGAGTGAAGTGCTCTGCGTTTTTTTTTTTTTTTCCCTAACCCATTCTCCTGGCCTGAAAGAAGCAGCTACTAACAACCCAGGGACAAAAAACCCTTCCCTGACTTCCCTAAACTGGAATAAAAATACAGAACCAGCTCCAGCCAAGCATATGAGATCCACAGTCTTTGGATTTCATCCCTACAGGGAACAAGGTGGCTATTATAATGAAAAGGCAATTCTGATAGAGATCTGACTGTAATTGTTTTAGCAGATCACTGGAAAGACAAGTTTTCCAGGTCTGATATCTCTACCTCTTAAACAGAGCCTTCACTGATCCACAATGGGGAACTGAGGGCTGAAGCTCCACCCAAACCACCTAGCCACCTGCCAAAGGGGTTTGAGGATACTGATGCCTACCAATCTTTACAGGTACAAGCATTGGGTGCCTAAGGTACAGCTACAGAGCCCACCCACCAAAGTGCTTTAGGAATAGAGACACACTTGCCTCACTGTCACATGGGGAAAGGCTGTCAGCATCCTGCCCCCCCTGGAGTGTGACCCCCTGCTGCTACTAGAATCTGGTGCACACAACTATCACCACTACTCCTCTAAGTTAATAGGTGACAGTCTACACCACACACTTGGTGACCCAAAATCAGAACACTTAAGCTGATTCTATTCAAGAATAGTGAAAGGACTCTTAGGCTTATATATCTGGTAACAGCCCAAACCAGCTGGGAATAGGACATAAGTGATTCAAAGTCTACAACAATCAAGACAGCACAATCTAGTAGCCCATCTGGGTATATTGAAACAGAACAAAACAAGATAAGACTCGGTGAGCAAATATAAAATAAATCATTACAATGTCTTATAGATGGCTCAGAGACAGCAGTTGAAATCAAACCACATAAAGAAGCAGACCATGATTGCTTCTACAACTCCCCAAACTAAAGAATCAAAATCTTTCCCAAATGAAGATACAATCCTGGAATTGCCAGATGCAGAATATAAAAAATTAATATACAGAATGCTTCAAGACATCAGGGATGACCTCAGGAATGAAATAAGGCAATCTACAGGAAAAGCCAAGGAACACGCTGATGAAGCAGTTGAAGAAATCAAAAAGATTATTCAAGAACATAGTGGAAAAATTAATAAGGTGCAAGAATCCATAGAGAGACAGCATTCAGAAATCCAAAAGATTAACAGTAAAATTACAGAATTAGACAACTCAATAGGAAGTCACAGGAGCAGAATCGAGCAATTGGAATGCAGAGTGGGGGAGATGGAGGATGAGGCAATTGACACCAATATAGTTGAAGAAAAATCAGATAAAAGAATTATAAAAAATGAAGAAACCCTAAGAATCATGTGGGACTCTATCAAGAAGAATAACTTGTGTGTGATTGGAGTTCCAGAACAGGGAGGGATAAGAGAAAATACAGAGAGAATAGTTGAAGATCTGTTGGCAGAAAACTTCCCGGGCATCATGAAAGACAAAAGGATATCTATCCAAGATGCTCATCGAACCCCATATAAGATTGATCCAAAAAGAAAATCACCAAGGCATATTATCATCAAACTTGCCAAAACCAAAGATAAAGATAAAATTTTAAAAGCAGCCAGGGATAAAAGAAAAGTCTCCTACAAAGGAGAATCAATAAGAATAAGTTCAGACTACTCAGCAGAAACCATGCAGTCAAGAAGGCAATGGGATGACATATATAGGGCACTGAAGGAGAAAAACTGCCAGCCAAGGATCATATATTCAGCAAAACTCTCTCTCAAATATGAAGGTGAAATTAAAACATTTACAGATAAACACAAGCTTAGAGAATTTGCAAAAACAAAACCAAAGCTACAAGAAATACTAAAGGAAATTGGTCAGAAAATCAATAATATCAGATACCAGCACAACACAAGGTCACAGAACAGAACATCCTGATATCAACTCAAATAGGGAAATCACAAAAACAAATTAAGATTAATTTTAAAAAGAAAAAAGTACTCAAAACAGGGAATAATTGACGTCATTATGTAAAAGATCACAATAATCAAAAAGAGGGACTAAATACAGGAGGCATAGATCTTCCATATGGAGAGAACACAAGGCGATATAGGACGATGCAAGTTAGGATTTTCCTTAGGAAAATAGGGGTAAATATTAAGGTAACTACAAAGAGGTCTAACAATTCCATAATTCAAAATAAAAACCAAGAAAAACATAATGACTGAGCAAACATAAATTCAACTACCATGAAAACGAGGAACACACAATTCACAAAGAAAAACATCTCAGCACAAAAAAAGTAAGGGGAAAAATGAAATTGTCAACAACACACACAAAAAGGCATCAAAATGACAGCAGCTCATACTTATCTATAATTACGCTGAATGTAAATGGACTAAATGCACCAATAAAGAGACAGAGAATCTCAGACTGGATAAAGAAACACGATCCGTCTATATGCTGCCTACCAGAGACACACCTTAGACTTAGAGACACAAACAAACTAAAACTCAAAGGATGGAAAAAAATATATCAAGCAAACAACAATCAGGAAAGAGCAGGAGTGGCAATATTAATTTCTGACAAAATAGACTTTAAAGTTAAATCCATCAGAAAGGCTAAAGAAGGACACTATATAATGATTAAAGGGACAATACACCAAAAAGATATAACCATATTAAATATTTAAGCACCCAATGACAGCACTGCAAGATACATAAAACAAACTTTAACAGAACTGAAAAGTGAGATAGACACATCCACAATTATAGTAGGAGACTTCAATACACCACTTTCGGAGAAGGATAGGACTTCCAATAAGAAGCTCAATAGAGACACGGAAGACCTAATTGCTACAATCAACCAACTTGACCTCATAGACCTATACAGAACACTCCACACAACAGCTGCAAAGTACACTTTTTTTTCTAGTGCATATGGAACATTCTCCAGAATAGATCGTATATTAAGTCATAAAACAAACCTTTGCAGAATCCAAAACATCGAAATATTACAAAGCATCTTCTCAGACCATAAGGCCATAAAAGTAGAAATCAATAACAGAAAAATCAGGGAAAAGGCAACAAATACTTGGAAACTGAACAATACCCTGCTCAAAAAAGACTGAGTTATAGAAGACTATATAAAGAAATTCATAGAATGCAATGAGAATGAAAACACTTCCTATCAAAACCTCTGGGACACAGCAAAAGCAGTGCTCAGAGGTCAATTTATATCAATAAATGCACACATACGTAAAGAAGAAAGAACCAAAATCAGAGAACTGTCCCTACAACTTGAACAAATAGAAAGTGAGCAACAAAAGAATCCATCAGGCACCAAGAGAAAACAAATAATAAAAATTAGAGCTGAACTAAGTGAATTAGAGAACAGAAAAACAATTGAAAGAATTAACAAAGCCAAAAGCTGGTTCTTTGAAAAAATTAACAAAATTGATAAACCATTGGCCAGACTAAAGAAATACAGGAAAGAAAACAAATAACCCGAATAAGAAATGAGATGGGCCATATCACAGCAGACCCAAATGAAATTAAAAGAATCATATCAGATTATTATGAAAAATTGTACTCTAACAAATTTGCAAACCTAGAAGAAATGGATGAATTCCCAGAAAAACACTACCTACCTAAACTAACACAATCAGAAGTGGAACAACTAAATAGACCCATAACAAAAAAAGAGATTGAAAAGGTAATCAAAAAACTCCCAACAAAAAAAAAGCCCTGGCCCGGACGGCTTCACTGCAGAGTTCTACCAAACTTTCAGAGAAGAGTTAACACCACTACTACTAAAGGTATTTCAAAGCATAGAAAAGGATAGAATACTATCTAACTCATTCTATGAAGCCACCATATCCCTGATACCAAAACCAGGTAAAGACACCACAAAAAAAAGAAAATTACAGACCTATATACCTCATGAACATAGATGCGAAAATCCTCAACAAAATTCTAGCCAATAGAATTCAACAACATATCAAAAAAATAATCCACCACGACCAAATGGGATTTATACCAGGTATGCAAGGCTTTTTTAATATTAGAAAAACCATTAATGTAATCCACCATATAAATAAAACAAAAGACAAAAATTACATGATCTTATCAATTGATGCAGAAAGGACATTTGAAAAAGTCCAACGCCCATTCATAATAAAAACTCTCAGCAAAATAGGAGTAAAAAGAAAATTCCTCAACATAATAAAGGGCACCTAGCCCTATGTAGCCAACAACCAACATCATTCTAAATGGAGAGAGCCTGAAAGCATTTCCCTTGAGAATGGGGACCAGACAAGGATGCCCTTTACCACCACTGTTATTCAACATTGTGCTAGAGGTCCTAGCCAGAGCAATTAGGGTAGACAAAGAAATAAAGGGCATCCAGATTGGCAAGGAGGAATAAAATTATCTCTATTTGCAGATGACATGATCTTATACACAGAAAACCCTAAGGAATCCTCCAGAAAACTACTGAAACTAATAGAAGAGTTCGGCAGAGTCTCAGGTTACAAGAGAAACATACAAAAATCACTTGGATTCCTCTACATCAACAAAAAGAACATAGAAGAGGAAATTACCAAATCAATACCATTCACAGTAGCCCCCAAGAAGATAAAATACTTAGGAATAAATCTTCCCAAGGATGTAAAAGACCTATACAAAGAAAACTACAAAGTACTAGTGCGAGAAACTAAAAAGGACCTACATAAGTGGAAAAACATACCTTGCTCATGGATAGGAAGACTTAACATAGTAAAATTGCCTATTCTGCAAAAAACCATCTATATATACAATGCATTTCCGATCCAAATTCCAACAACATTTTTTAATGTGATGGAGAAACAAATCACCAACTTCATCTGGAAGGGAAAGAAGCCCCAGATAAGTAAAGTATTACTGACAAAGGAGAAGAAAGTGGGAAGCCTCACTCTACCTGATTTTAGAACCTATTACACAGCCACAGTAGTCAAAACAGCATGGTACTGGTACAACAACAGGCACATAGACCAATGGAACAGAATTGAGAACCCAGATATAAATCCATCCACATATGAGCAGCTGATATTTGACAAAGGTCCGGTGTCAGTTAACTGGGGAAAATACAGTCTTTCTAACAAATGCTGCTGGCATAACTGGATATCCATTTGCAAAAAAATGAAACAGGACCCATACCTCACACCATGCACAAAAATTAACTCCAAGTGGATCAAAGACCTAAACATAAAGACTAAAACGATAAAGATCATGGAAGAAAAAATAGGGACAACGTTAGGAGCCCTAATACAAGGCACAAACGGAACACAGAACATAACTAAAAATGACAAAGAGAAATCAGATAACTGGGAACTTCTAAAAATCAAACATCTATGCTCATCTAAAGACTTCACCAAAAGAGTAAAAAGATCACCTACAGATTGGTAAAAAATTTTCAGCTATGACATCTCTGACCAGCGCCTAATCTCTAAAATCTATATGATTCTGTTAAAACTCAACCACAAAAAGATAAACAACCCAATTACAAATTGGGCAAAGGATATGAACACGCACTTTACTAAAGAAGATATTCAGGTGGCTAACAGATACATGAGAAAATGCTCTCGATCATTAGCCATTAGAGAAATGCAAATTAAAACTACGATGAGATTCCATCTCACTCCAACAAGGCTGGCATTAATCCAAAAACCACAAAATAATAAATGTTGGAGAGGCTGTGGAGAGATTGGAACTCTTATACACGCTGGTGGGAATGTAAAATGGTATAACCACTTTGGAAATCTATCTGGCGTTTCCTTAAAAAGCTAGAAATAGAACTATCATACAACCCAGAAATCCCACTCCTTGGAATATATCCTAGAGAAAAAAGAGCCTTTACACGAACAGATATATGCACACCCATGTTTATTGCAGCTTTGTTTACAATAGCAAAAAGCTGGAAGCAACCAAGATGTCCATCAACAGATGAATGGATAAATAAATTATGGTATATTCACAAAATGGAATATTATGCATCGATAAAGAACAGTGATGAATCTGTGAAACATTTCATAACATGGAGGAACCTGGAAGGCATTATGCTGAGTGAAATTAGTCAGAGGCAAAAGGACAAATATTGTATAAGACTAACTATTATAAGATCTTGAGAAATAGTATAAACTGAGAAGAACACATTCTTTTGTGGTTACGAGAGGGGGGAGGGATGGTGGGTGGGAGAAGGTTATTTACTGATTAGATAGTAGATAAGAACTACTTTAGGTGAAGGGTAGGACAACACTCAATACAGGGAAGGTCAGCTTAACTGGACTGGACCAAAACAAGGAAGTTTCCTGAATAAACTGAACACTTGGAAGGTCAGTGGAGCAAGGGCGGGGGTTTGGGGATCATGGCTTCAGGGAACATCTAAGTCAATTGGCAAAATAAATTCTATTAAGAAAACATTCTGCATCCCACTTTGAAGTGTGGTGTCTGGGGTCTTAAATGCTAACAAGCGGCCATCTAAGATGCATCAATTGGTCTCAACCCACCTGGATCAAAGGAGAATGAAGAACACCAAGGTCACAAGATAATTTTGAGCCCAAGAGACAGAAAGGGCCACATGAACTAGAGACTTACATCATCCTGAGACCAGAAGAACTAGATGGTGCCTGGCCACAACTGATGACTGCCCTGACAGGGAGCACAACAGAGAATCCCTGAGGGAGCAGGAGGGCAGTGGGAGGCAGACCCCAAATTCTCATAAAAAGACCAGACTTAATGGTCTGACTGAGACTAGAAGAATCCCGGTGGTCATAGTCCCCAAACCTTCTGTTGGCCCAGGACAGGAACCATTCCTGAAGAAAACTCATCAGACATGGAAGGGACTGGACAATGGGTTGGAAAGAGATGCTGATGAGGAGTGAGCTACTTGTATCAGGTGGAGACTTGATACTGTGTTGGCATCTGTTGTCTAGAGGGGAGATGGGAGGGTAGAGAGGGTTAGAAACTGGCAAAACGGTCACTAAAGAAGAGACTGGAAGGAGGGAGCGGGCTGACTCATTAGGGGGAGAGTAAATGGGAGTATGTAGTAAGGTGTATATAAGTTTATACGTGAGAGACTGACTTGATTTGTAAACTTTCACTTAAAGCACAATAAAAATTATTTTAAAAAAAACAACAACTGGCAAACCATTGGCCAAACTGGCAAAAGATAAGCAGAAGATGAAGCAAGTAGCCCAAATAAGAAATGAGATGGGGGACATTACAACAGACCCAACTGAAATAAAAAAGATCATAACAGAAAACTATGAAAAAATATACTATATACTACAAGAAACTTGAGAACATAGAAGAAATGGACAAATTTGTAGAAACATACCACCTACCTAAACTAAGAAACTGAGATAGAAAATTTGAACAGAACTGTAACAAGAGAAGAGATTGAAGAGTTAAAAATAAATAAATAAATAAAACCCTCCCAATGACAACAACTACAAAAAGCCCTGGTCCAGACAGCTTCACTGGAAAATTCTACCAAACATTCAGAGAACAGCTCACAACCAGTACTACCCAAACTATTTCAGACCACGGATAAGGAAGGACTACTCCCAAATCCGTTCTGTGAAGCCAGCATGACCCTGATACCAAGGCCAGGCAAAGGCACCACAAAAAGAAAAGAAAATTAAATACCAGTATCTCTCATAAATATAGATGCAAAGATTATCAACAAAATTCCAGCCAAAACAGTTGAGCATTATGTCAAAAAAAAAAAAAAAAATACACCACAATCAAGTGGGATTCAGACCAGGTATTCAACATTAGAAAATCAGTCAACGCAATCCACAACATAAACAGAACAAAGGGAAAGAACCACATGATCATCTCAATAGAAGCAGAAAAAGTCCAAGACACATTTCTGATAAACACTCTCAATAATGTAGGAATAGAAGGGAAATCCTTCAACATAATTTTTTTTTTATACAAAACCAATAGACAACACTCTCAAAGGAGAGAGGTTGACAACATCCCCCCTGAGAAAGGGAACAATACAAGGATGCCCTTTATTACCACTCCTATTTATCATTGTGCTAGAAGTCCTTGCTAGAGCAATGAGGTAAGAAAAAGAAATAAAGGGCATCCAAATTTATACAGAAGAAGTAAAACTATCCCCATTCATGGATGATATGATACTATATGTAGAGAACTCTAAAGACTTCACAAGAAAACTACTGAACCTAAAGAAAGACTCAGCAGAGTGACAAGATACAAGATAAACACACAAAAATTAGTTGAATTCCTATATAGCAACAGAGAGAACTTCGAAAAGGAAATCAGGAAAACAATGCCATTTATAATAGCCCCTAAAAAGATAAACTACTTAGAAATAAATCTAACCAGGGACATAAAAGACCTACACAAAGTAAACTACAAAACACTATTGCAAGAAAACAAAACAGACCTACACAAATGGAAATACATATCATACTCAATGGTAGGAAGACTGGACATTGTGAAAATGTCAATTCTACCAAAAAAAAAAAAAAATATATATATATATATATATATTTTTTTTTACCCAAAGAGATATACAGATATAATGCTATCCTGATCCAAATATCAACAGCATTCTTTAAGGAGATGGAAAAAACTAATCACCAACTTTATATGGAAAGGGAAAAGGCCCCGGAGAAGCAAAGCATTATTGAAGAACAAAGTTGTAGGCTTCACGCCACCTAATCTCAGAACATAGTGTGCAGTCACAGTAGTCAAAACAGCCTGATGCTGGTACAAGGTCAGACACATAGACCGATGGAACAGAAAAGAGAACCCATATGTAAATTCCTCCACCTACAATCAGCTGATCTTTGACAAGAGACCAAGGTCCATTAAATGGGGAAAAGTCAGCCTAGTAGACAAGCTAACTTTGGTGAAGGGAAAGACAGCACACCTTACAGGGGAAGTCAGCATAACTTGACAAAGGCAAAGTCATAGAAGCTTCTTAGACACATTCAAACACCTTTAGGGACTGAGTTACTGGGGCTGAGGACTGGGACCATGGTCTTGGGGGGACAAAGAAAATGCTCTACATCCTACTTTGGCAAGTAGCATCTAGGGTCTTAAAAGGCTCAAGGGGCCATCTAAGACAGAGCTACTAGTTTCATCTCTTTCGGAACAAAGGAGAATGAAGAAAACCAAAGACAGAAGGAAAACATTAGTCCAAAGAACTAATGGGCCACATGGACCACAGCTTACACCAGCATGAGCCCAGAACTAGATGGTGCCTGGCTACCACCACTAACTGCTCTAACAGAAATCACAATAGAGAGTCCCGGACAGAGCAGTAGAACAGTGTAGAACAAAATTCAAATTCACAAAAAATGACCAGACTTACTGGTCTGACAGAGACTGGAGGAACGCCTGAGACTATGGACCCCGGACACCCTGCTAACTTAGAACTGAAGTCATTCCTGTAGTCCACCTTTTAGCCAAAGATTAGGCAGGCCTATAAAATAAACAATAACACATGTGAAAAATGTCTTTAGTTCAATTAAGTATATGAGACCAAATGAGCTACACCTACCTGGAAGAAAAGACAAGAAGGCAGGAAGGGACAAGAAAACTGGACAAATGGTCAGGGAGAACCCAAGGTGAAAAGGGAAGGGGGAGAATGCTGACGTGTTATGGGGATTACAATCAATGTCATGAAACAATTTGTGTATAAAATTTTGAATGAAAAAACTAACGTGCTCTGTAAACTTTCACGTAAAATACAATAAAATTAAAAAAAATTATATACCAGTTACTGAGTGATTACTGTATTCCAGTCACTGTGTTGGCTGGTTTAGCTGCTTTACCTCATTCGTTATATGGAAAGACTGATCATCATCAACAGGTATTTTTCTTATGATATACAATGCACTATGTTTTTATGTTAGATACTGTGAAGATGTATAAGACTTAGGACCTGACAACAAAATATTTATGGTGTAATGTGGGAATTCTGGACATTTATTCATTCTGTAACTACCTATGGAGTACCTAACATGTGCCTAGGGGACAGTGATGATTCAGTGATAGAATTTTCTTCTTCCATGCAGGAGACCCAGGTTCAATTTTGGCCAATGCATCTCATGCACGGTCACTATCTGTGTGTTAGCGGCAGCTCTTGTGTTGCTAGAGCTCTGGTGGCTCAGTGGTTAAGCATTCAGCTGCAAGCCAAAAGGTCTACAGTTTAAGCTCAACAATGGCTCCAGGGGAGGAAGATGTGGCAGTCTGTTTCTCCAAAGATTGGAAACCCTGGTGGCATTCGAATCTGCCAGGTGTTCCTTGGAAACTCTGTGGGGCAGTTCTATTCTGTCCTATAGGGTTGCTACGAGTTGGAATTGACTCAAGGGCAACAGGTTTGTGTATTGCTATGATACTGAGCAGGTTTCAGGGGAGGTTCTAGACTAAGATGGTCT
Source organism: Elephas maximus indicus (assembly GCF_024166365.1). Lineage (NCBI taxonomy): Eukaryota > Metazoa > Chordata > Mammalia > Proboscidea > Elephantidae > Elephas > Elephas maximus. The sequence goes on from NC_064840.1 coordinate 49,593,466, forward strand.
AGAAAGAAAGGCCTATTTGCTTCTGAAAATCAGTCAATGAAAACCTTATGGATCACAATGGTTATATCTGCAACTCATCATGAGGACGGTGCAAGACTAGGAAGTGTTTTCTTCCATTGTGCTTGAGGTTGTCAAGAGTCAGGGGCCCACTTAAAGGCAGCTAACAGCAACAACATATTCCTGGAACTTTTCTAGACAGTGGTAACAGTGAACAAAACAGACACAAATCTCTGATCTCATGAATCTTATATCCTAGTGGGAGAGTAAAATAATAAGCAAGATAAATAATTAAAATATATAAAACGTGTTAGATAGTGAGAAACAAAAAACCAAAGGGCTGTGGAAAATACCAAGAAATTTGTGTGGTGGACAGAATTGAAAAGTTGGATCAAGTGACCAAGAAAGACCTCGCTGAGACAGGCATTTGAGTAAAGATTTGAAGAAGAAAGAAGTTATAGGTTATAGCAAAGATGGCCAAACAAGACATAAGGAGTGTAATTCTTTCCTAAGTGCCCTGCTGTGGATATTAGTAATTTGTCATAGTGTGCTTTTGCAATATATTCAGATGGAGTTTTATATATCATTACAGAAAGACACTGACAAGATTCAGTCTCAAAAAGGAAACTCCTTGCCATGCACGGTTTTGTAATGGACCTTCCAGGGTATATTTGAAAAAATCCACAGAATAATAATATATTTCCACAATACGGAGTTTTACCTAATAGCCACTTCCAAAATATTTAAATGTGTTCTTCATATTGTTTGAGCCTTACCTTCCAATGTTATCCATCACACATCTTCCAAAGTTACATGTGCATGGGAATTCATCATGCTGCATTCCAAGGCTATGCCCCAACTGATGGGCCATTCTGTTTGCAACTATATTTATGTCAGGTAAAAGATCCTGATGCAAAAAAAAAGAGTGCATTAGAAGTTTCTAAAGGATAGCACACTGTAGTGCGTAGTGCTTTGAACTAGTGGTTGAGTGATCTGGCTTCTAATAGCTAGCTAACAGACCCAGAATTTAGTTACCTCCCTTCCCTATGCCTCAGTTTCTTTAATTATATAATGAGGTTGGACAAATGACCTTTTAAGTGACTTTATTGCTAATGTTTTGAAATTCTATTTTATGGCACAATAATAGCAAATGTTGGATTTATATAGACTTTATAAATAGCTAAAATATTAACTAAAACTACCCAACAAAATAAAATAAATATTATCGGTTACTTACTCTGTACCAGATATTCAAATGGGATAAACAAAAATAAATCCCTGGTTTTGTTTTCAATTTATTGTCTCACATTGTGCAATAATGTTAGGAAATCATAAGGAAAGAGTTTTTATTATGAGAAAAATCTGAAATTCAGAGAGTTAAAATCCACGGCAGAGTTGGTTGTTACCACAGATTAGACTCCTATTTCAAGTTTTAATCTCTACATTAATTATGAAATTTCAATTTCCAAAGTGGAGTTGGGTATCAGGTTACTGTGAAGCTAAGGCATCTCTGATTTGATCAATTCGTCTTACTAACATGAAGATTAAAATATGTCCTGGACTACTTATATTATCCCAGTCAAAGGAGTGGTTACTATATTACATGAGATTGACACTATTATGCAAAATTTATTTTGTTAAAATACCATAGACGAAGGTATAGACAGGCATAAAAAGAACCATATGTATAATAAACAGGTCATGTGGTCATTTTAGTAAGTACTAGTTTTTAAGTGTGTAGTCTTAGCAAGACTGGACTGGGCATAGGAACTAGGCAGAGGCACTAAAGGAAATAAATCCAAATCTTGATTTTTTAAGAACCTCTTAGACAGAGTTAGTTTGGCAGCATTTGCTAGTAGCTTAGAGATCTGGGAAAAGATCATATAAATAAGGGAGTCATCAATTTGTAGGTCTAATGGCTTCTGAAAATGAACTGCAAGCCTGTCTTGATGTGATATATTAAATTGTTTATGTGTTTTCTATCAGTGCAAGGACAATTATTCTCATTTGCTAAATCAGCCATCAAGTGTGGTGTACATTACATGTCCTTATAAATAACTGTATTTAATGTGCAAAAGAGCCTTCCTAATCTTTATATGTTAATCTGTATATTGTGCTGTTTTAAACTCTGGACAACAGTGGTTTACCTTCATTACTCATCTGTGGTTTTTAAGAAACATTTCTTTTCCTATTTGATAAAGGAAACATGACAGTTTCTTCATGACTTATCATGGTGGGAATATATGACATAGAGCATAAATGGCCCCTTTTAATCAGACACAGGAAATTGCAGAAATTTAATTCAAACTCAAATATAAAATAAATAAATAAAACACAGCTCACCTTAATGACACTGGAGGAATAATGGGGCAGGCACATGCTCCTTGGATAAGAAGTCCCTTGTGCGTGCGTGTAGAGCCACTTCCCACTATAAACAAAATACAAATACAGTCTTCACTCTAAGTTAGTGAATTAATATAAAGATTGAATTTCAGTGAACCACCACAATGCTAATGCCTTTTCATTGGGTGAAGGTGAAAGTCTTTTTTTTTTCCTGGAGTTCTGTAATTGAGAATGACATTTGTTGATAGTGGGCTCACTTTCAATCTATGGTATATTTTAGGCATTGAAAGACCCAATGTAATCGTAGGTTGAAATCATGAAAAGAGATTTTCTAAATAAATAAGAGTCCAATTTTACTTGATTCTAGTCTACCTTGCACTCATCTCTAAGTGAAACCTTTTAAAAGATGTAAATAAATAAGTGTTCAGAGAGAAAACGCAGTATAGTGAATGGACTTAACACCAATCTTTTAACCCACCCATTGCCCTTAAGTCAATTCCCACTCATGGAGACCGCATCTGTTACAGAATAGATGTAAAAATTTTCAAGATCTGTTAGCTCCCTTAGGAGAATTTAGTTGTTGTTGTTAGATGAAGTGGATAAAGTGGGTACCATTTTAATATAGTAGATTTAAGGGTATCAATAGAGATGCTATCTGAGTCAATTGGCAAAATAAATTCTATTAAGAAAACATTCTGCATCCCACTTTGAAGTGTGGTGTCTGGGGTCTTAAATGCTAACAAGTGGCCATCTAAGATGCATCAATTGGTCTCAACCCACCTGAATCAAAGGAGAATGAAGAACACCAAGGTCACAAGATAATTTTGAGCCCAAGAGACAGAAAGGACCACATGAACTAGAGACTTACATCATCCTGAGACCAGAAGAACTAGATGGTGCCTGGCCACAACCGATGACTGCCCTGACAGGGAGCACAACAGAGAATCCCTGAGGGAGCAGGAGGGCAGTGGGATGCAGACCCCAAATTCTCATAAAAAGACCAGACTTAATGGTCTGACTGAGACTAGAAGAATCCCGGTGGTCATAGTCCCCAAACCTTCTGTTGGCCCAGGACAGGAACCATTCCCGAAGACAACTCATCAGACATGGAAGGGACTGGACAATGGGTTGGAAAGAGATGCTGATGAGGAGTGAGCTACTTGTATCAGGTGGACACTTGAGACTGTGTTGACATCTCCTGTCTGGAGGGGAGATGGGAGGGTAGAGAGGGTTAGAAACTGGCAAAATGGTCATGAAAGGAGTGACTGGAAGGAGGGAGCGGGCTGACTCATTAGGGGGAGAGTAAATGGGAGTATGTAGTAAGGTGTATATAAGTTTATACGTGAGAGACTGACTTCATTTGTAAACTTTCACTTAAAGTGCAATAAAAATTATTTTAAAAAAAAGAGATGCTAAAAAGACCGCGTTGTTCCATAGAAGTTCTTCCACGATTAATCATTCCCTGAGATAACAGAACCATAGCTCAACATAAGGCTATAGATCATCTACACAATTATTTATCATTTTCCTACGGGTTAAGTATTGTAATAGGTGTTTTAAAAACAACAATGATTAAAATGTCTTTTTTTTTTAGTAATTCATAATCTACTAGTCTAGATATATAATAAACTGTGGTAAGGTTTAATATGTCAGATTAGTTGTCTGTGATCTTGGATAGTAGAGAAAGTACTCTTGAAACACTGGTCACTAGATAGGTACACTTCGATGAGCAAAATATGTCCAGAGAGTGAGGTGTTTTTCAAGAAAGGTGGATTTTGATGGAATATTGCAAGGGGAAGAGTACAGCATCAGGGCCTGGAATGGAAAGGGAGGGTGAAGGCATTAACATTGGATGCAGATAAATGAAGTAAATGGATTCTATAATTACTTTGCTTACCTAAAATATTTACATCTCTATCAGGAATATGAATATGTCAAAATTTTCCTTTGTAGTGTTAATATTAGAAAAATTAATAAATACAACCAAAAAAAATTTTTTTAATAACTAGACATAACACTGAATCCCTGTCTTTTACTCAAAAGCCAATGGCTTTAAAAAATGTTTTTTGTTCATTCATTTTTTTTTTTTAATATATAATTCAGGTAAACTGTATGGGAAAATAGACACATACCTGAGCAACACAGCATGATCAAATGTCTTCCCTTTTTTAATGATTACTTCTTGCCAAGATGAAAAACTTAATAAAGTAGTTTCTATGTTGGAATCTACTTTTATTTGATCACCATTTGTCCACACTTCAAATCCAACCAATGTTACATGAATATTCAAAGTTTTATAAATCTGTTTAAAGAAGAAATAATTTTTCACAGTCAAATTGCTAAAATGATCTTTTATCATAACTGTATTCCTTTACATTAAAAAAAAGTAATTTTAACTTATGTGGTAGAAAAGTAAATAGTACAGGCATCATTTTACAAAAGTTGTATTGACACAGAATGCATGGTAAATCACCCAGAATACTGAGTGAATTGCTATGTTCAACAAAGAAACTGGACTGAAAAGGTCTGCTTCCACCTTGAGCCATGATAAGCCTTCTAGACACTAAGATCAGGATGGGTCTAAAAAAAGAACTATTGAGGTGGGGCCAAGATGGCAGACTAGGTAGACTACCTCGGATCCCTCTTGCAAAAAAGACTCGGAAAAACAAGTGAATCGATCATATACATAACAATCTACGAACCCTGAACAACAAACACAGATTTAGAGACGGAGAACGAACAAATACGGGGAAGAAGCGACTGTTTTCGGAGCCTGGAGCCAGCGTCCCAGTCAGGTAACCTTGGCTCCGGGCTTAGGTCTGGGCCCAGGGGAGCTGAACTCAAAATCTTGTGATGGTGCAAACAAGGGGCGCAGCCCTACCCCCCTGAACTCTCCCCGGGAGAGGGCCCAGCCAGTCCGCACGGGCGGCATGGTGACGCGGCTGGTGGGAGAAGTCCCCGGGAAGCAGTGACTGGTTTTGGAGCTGGGAGTGCAGCGTCCCAGCCGGGGAACCTTGGCACCGGGCTTTTGACTGGGTGCTGTAACGGCACAAGCACGGGGCGTAGCCCTACTGCCCTGAACTAACCCCGGGAGGGGGCCTAGCTGGTCCGTGGGGGTGGCGCGGTGACGTGGCTGGCGGGATTAGAAGTCCCCGGGAGGCAGCAACTGATTTTGGAGCTGGGAGTGCAGAATCCCAGCAGGGGAACCTTGACGCTGGGCTTTGGACTGGAAGCGGAGGATCTGACCGCAGCTTCAGCGGACCAGACCCGCGGGGGCAATCTCCACACAGCCAGCACACATAGGCAACACGCCCCTCGGGAATCTCAGATAAAATAGTCATTCCAAGCAAGATAAGCAACTTTGGCTATATTCCGGGGTGCTACTCTCCTGTTTCTCTGAACCCTCCCCCACCCTTCCCAGGCGGCTTCATTAACATTGGAATTTCCTGAGCCAGAGGGAGAACAGCTCCAGCTCCGCGGTGGCTTTGCTTTTCCCTTTTTTTTTTTTTTGAGTAATGCAAATTAAAACTACGATGAGATTCCATCTCACTCCAACAAGGCTGGTATTAATCCAAAAAACACAAAATAATGAATGTTGGAGAGGCTGCGGAGAGATTCGAACTCTTATACACTGCTGGTGGGAATGTAAAATGGTACAACCACTTTGGAAATCTATCTGGCGTTATCTTAAACAGTTAGAAATACAACTACCATACAACCCAGAAATCCCACTCCTCGGAATATACGCTAGAGAAACAAGAGCCTTCACACAAACAGATATATGCACACCCATGTTTATTGCAGCTCTGTTTACAATAGCAAAAAGCTGGAAGCAACCAAGGTGTCCATCTACAGATAAATGGGTAAATAAATTGTGGTATATTCACACAATGGAATACTACGCATTGATAAAGAACAGTGACGAATCTCTGAAACATTTCATAACATGGAGGAACCTGGAAGGCATTGTGCTGAGCGAAATTATTCAGAGGCAAAAGGACAAATATTGTATAAGATCACTATTATAAGATCTTGAGAAATAGAATAAACTGAGAAGAACACATACTTTTGTGGTTATGAGGGGGGGAGGGAGGGAGGGTGGGAGAGGGTTTTTTACTGCTTAATTAGTAGATAAGAACTGCTTTAGGTGAAGGGAAGGACAATACTCAACACATGGAAGGTCAGCTCAACTGGACTAGACCAAAAGCAAAGAAGTTTCCGGGTTAAAATGAATGCTTCAAAGGTCAGCGGAGCAAGGGCGGGGGTTTGGGGACCATGGTTTAAGGGGACTTCTAAGTCAATGGGCAAAATAATTCTATTATGAAAACATTCTGCATCCCACTTTGAAATGTGGCGTTTAGGGTCTTAAATGCTAACAAGTGGCCATCTAAGATGCATCAATTGGTCTCAACCCACCTGGATCAAAGGAGAATGAAGAACACCAAGGTCACACGACAACTAAGAGCCCAAGAGACAGAAAGGGCCACATGAACCAGAGACCTACATCATCCTGAGACCAGAAGAACTAGTTGGTGCCCGGCCACAATCGACGACTGCCCTGACAGGGAGCACAACAGAGAACCCCTGAGGGAGCAGGAGATCAGTGGGATGCAGACCCCAAATTCGCATAAAAAGACCATACTTAATGGTCTGACTGAGACTAGAGGAATCCCGGCGGTCATGGTCCCCAAACCTTCTGTTGGCACAGGACAGGAACCATCCCCGAAGACAACTCATCAGACATGAAAGGGACTGGACAGTGGGTAGGAAAGAGATGCTGATGAAGAGTGAGCTAATTATATCAAGTGGTCACTTGAGACTGTGTTGGCATCTCCTGTCTGGAGGGGGGATGGGAGGATAGAGAGAGTTGGAAGCTGGCAAAATTGTCACGAAAGGAGAGACTGGAAGGGTTGACTCATTAGGGGGAGAGCAAGTGGGAGTACGGAGTAAGGTGTATATAAACTTATATGTGACGGTCTGACTTGATTTGTAAACGTTCACTTGAAGCTCAATAAAAGTTAATTAAGAAAAAAAAGAACTATTAAATCTCTCCATTATAATAGTCACATGAGTTTATTAACACTGGTACACAATGGAATGAATGGTCTTTATTCATCTCTCTGCTTTGGGTCATGAGTTGGTTTTGTGGAAAATTAGAAAGGTTTTCAAAAAATTTAGCTTAACTGGCATGGTTGTTCTCCAAGTTTGATTTTGAGAACTACTTTGTTGTCCAAGAAACCTTACTGGGGATTGTTTAAAGCAGGCAGAAATAGCTGTAGTCCATAATCCTTCTCGCTCCTATTCCCATCTGCTTCTGTAAACACCAAGTTGATAGATACTTTGATGCCAGGACAAAAGAATAGAGAGTTTAAGCAATTATTAGGAGGATTTTCAGACAAGTGACAATATCTTATATTGATTTATATTCTGTAACAGCCAGTACAAAGTAGGCTGAAATAAAGAATGAATGATAAAATATGAATATCTGAATTAAGAACAGACAACATTAATAGAAAATGTTAAGTGGTTATTAATAGGTTTAATGTTCACATAATTATCTTATACAATAACCCTGTGTTAACTTTCTACTTTTCTTAATCTTCAGAATATGAATATACTGAATTTCATGTATCAACATGACAATTCAGTAAGGTCATTTTAGAATTATGAGAGCTAAACTTCTTGGAAACTCTGGTGAAGTTAGACCTGGTCCTTAGTCAAATCATGGTCTCAAATTCACACTGGGAATGTGATGTCCCTCTTCAGTCCTGTTGGTCTTGATTTTTATCACGGGATAAAACTGATGAATCATGTCCTGCTGAGGAAGGTTTGTTTTAACCTGGGTTCATGGACCCCCACCCCCCCAAAAATCATGGATGGGCTTAAAGCCCATAAAACTGGATATAAGTACAAGGAGAGAAAATAGTTTTCATCCTATGATTAAGTTCTCTTCTAGTAAGAATATGTCCTATAAAATGAAAGTCACGTTGTATCTGCTGAATGCTTGGATGAGTTTCGATATATGTATTTGGAAGAGTGTAGAAGGCTGATTTAACTCTTCATAGTAGGGAAAGAGCTTCGGAATTTCTGAGATAAAAGGAATGAAGAGATAACGACAGTAAAAACAAGAGAGGATACAGTGAAATGATGTAAGTACGAGTTGGGCTCTGTGGAAGATAAAAGGCAAGTAAGAAGCAATATGATAGGAAGGTCCAAAGAACTTTTAGACAATGTGACTTTAAATTGTATGTGATATGGAGTACTATGTGAACTCTCAATGAAAGACAAATCTTGAGTAAAAGTGTAGCAATTTTGTATTCATGTTTACTATGCAGATGGGAAACCAAGGAGAAGGGATTGGGTCTCATATTTGGGTCAATGCCAGTGTAGTGATAAAGAAGCAATTGCAAGTGACAAGAAATGGGAGAAAACAGATGTGACTGTAAGATATAATCACTCTACTCCACACTATTCCTAGGAATTAGAAAAAATCAGGAAAGATTTTGAATTTCTATTAACATAGATTTGGACAGTTGGGAGTTCTTCCCTGTCTAAGATGTAGCCAGAAAATCTACAAAATCATATTTTTTCTTGAAATCATTGGAAAGCTGAGGTCACAGGGCAACCAAGTAGCATGAAAGCTAAGGAAGGACAGTCTCCTTCAGTGAGGGTTGGTATTAGGGCACCAGTTCACCTGTGGAGGAGCATGAGAAAAAGATGATGTGGAGTCAGAGCCAAGACAGTGGATTATTCGGACACACTAAGCCATCTTGCCGCAACAAAGACCAAGTAAAACAAATAGAGACATCAATCCTAGAACCCTGACCCTTAAATAACAACAAAAAACCAAACCTGTTGCTGTCAAACCGATTTTGACCCATAGCAACCCTATAGTGAAGAGATAAATGAAGGGTTAAATTATTAGATTGGAAGTCACTGAGGAAAAGAAGAAACCGACAGGAAATGGGAAAAGAATAGAGATATGGAGTGGAGGCTCCTGATCAAACAGCATGACTCAGCATTGCCATCTTGGAATATAGCCAACAACCCTGCAAGCAGAAAGGCACCTCCATGGAATTTCCAACCGGAGATAGAGCTATGGCTCGGACACACCCAGGACTAAGTAAGATCCCGTTTGCTGGTTGCAGCTCAAGAAGCCCAGAGTCTCTCACCTGATAACCACAGGAGTACACTCCTACAACTCTCACCCCTCTGGTGAACAGTGGCTATAACCACCCCATCACAGCAACCCTGATTGCTTGGACCCAGAATATAAAACCACCCTACTGCTCTTCTTCCATCTAGCCCCTCTGCCCCTGCTTTCACATCCCCTCCTACTTCTCTTCTCCATCCCACTACAGGTAGCCCCAAAGGGACCCAGCCCAGACCCCAGACCCCTTCCACTGGCTATGGATCTCTCCTGCCACTTGCCATAGCAACCATGGGACCAGGCCCGGAGCCTTGACCCCTTCTGCCTGTTCTGGACCCCTCCCACTTCTTGCCACAGTAACCAGCAGATCTGGTCCACACTCCATCTCCTTTCCTATGGGCTCTGAACCCTTTCTGCCACTGCCAGTGGTCCCAAGGAGACCTGAGCCAGAACCCAGGACCCTTCCCTCCAGCTCCGGACCCCTCCTGCCACCTGCTGTGGCCCCCAGGGAACTAGACCTGAAACCCAGACCCCTTCCCTCCAAACCCTTTCTGCCACCTAATGTTGCCTCAGGGGACCCTGCTTGGCCATTAGGCCCCTTCTTATCAGCTCTGGACCCCTCTCACCACCTGCCACAGCAATGAGGGAATCCAACCTGGACCCCAGGCCCCTTCCTGTTGGCTCCAGGCCCCTCCCCACTGCCCACCTCAGCCTGAGGGGACCTGGCCCAGACCCCAGGACCTTCCCTACTGGCTCGGGACTCCCCCTCCCAGATTGCAGAGACCCCACTCCCACCCCCAGCCTGATTCACACTGCAAACAAATGACCCATCTTTGCCCCTTCCCTTTCTCTTGGACCTTCCCTGCTACACCATAGCTGAGCAACTGGCCCTGCACACCAGGGCAAAGTAGTGAGAACTATCGTGCTCATAGATGAACAAGCCACAAAGCATGCCTGGCCCACCCGCCCAGATATAAACAAACAAACAAAAAAGGTAGGATGAAACAAACAAACCTACAATCAATAAATAAAGAAAACCATACCTGAATGTTTCAGAGACAGCAGACAATATCAAAACATAAAAACAAAAAAGGACAATATGGCTCCAGTAAGTGACCAGAGTAAAGCACCAGTTGAACTTCCAGCAGAAGAAAAGCCACTGAACTACCTGATGATAGGGTATTTAAAAGCCTAATATTCAGGGTTCTCTAAGCAATTAGGAAAGAGATCAAGGAAAATGCAAACAAAATTATGGATAAAAACAGACAAAACCAACCAAAACAGACAAAATTGAGGAAAACACAGACAAAGCAATAGGAGAATTCAAGAAAATAATACAAGAAAAAAAGTCAAAATAAACAATTAGAAATCATTAAAAAACAAAAACAAACAAACAAAAAGCCAGCATTAGAAATCCAAAAGATAAACAACAAAATTTCAGAACGGACAATGCAGTAGAAGCTTTTAGGAGCAAATTTGAAACAATGGAAGACAGAATCAGTGAAATTGAAGTCAAATCAATGGCTATCACTTTGAGGCAAAATCAGAGAAAAGAATGAAGAAAACCTAAGAACTATGTGGGATACAATGAAGAGCAAAAGGTGAAAAGCTGACCATCCAAGAAGCTCAGGGAACCTCACATAGGATAGGCCCCAAAAGAAAGTCACCAAGACATATCATAATCACACTAGCCAAAATCAAAGAAAAAGACAGGCTTCTGAAAGCAGCTTTAGAAAAACTATAAAGTCACGTTCAAAGGGGAAGCAATAAGGCTAAGCCCTGATTATCCGGCAGAAACCATGCAGGCAAGAGACAATAGGAGGATATATATAAAACCTTGAAAGAAAAAAAAAAATGCCAACCAAGATTAATATATCTGGCAAAACTCTCTCTTACATTTGATGGCAAAATTGGGACATTTCAGATAAACAGAAATTAGGCAAATTTGTAAAAACCAAACCAAACTTACAAAAATTATTAAAGGGAGTCCTTTAGTTAAAGAACAACATCAGACAATAACCTGAATCTAGGACACAGGTACGTATCAGCCAAATACCGACCCAGGTAATGAACTCTCAAGGATAAAACAAAACTAACAGATTCAAAACAGGGAGCTAGAGATGTCAATCTATAAATGACAATATCACAGCAATAAAGGGGGGAATACATGGTATAGATAAACAACTTTCAAATGGAGAGGAAGTCAAAGCAGTATCAAGTGAAAAAAAAAACTGATTCAATCTTAGGAAAACAACAGTAAATTTCAAGGTAACCACAAAGACAGTTAATGAACCTACTCATCAAAATATAGAAGAAGAAAAATATAAAGTCTCAGTAAACACAAAATCTACAAGAATGAAAGAAACAAAATGAAATTTCACAAACGAAAGGAACTCAGCACAGGAGAGTAAGAGGAACAAAGAAAATGTCAGCATTGCAAAAAAAAAAAAAAAGCACTGCAAAATGACAGCAATAAACTCACACCTATTGATAGTCACACTGAATGTAAATGGCCTAAAAACCCAGTGCTGTCTAAATGTACTCATAAAGAGACAGTGACAGAACGATTAAAAAAAAAATGATCCATCAATATGCTGTCTACAAGAGACACACCTTAGACATGAACACATAAAAATATATCAAAAAAAATCAAAGGATGAAAAGAAATATATATCAAGCAAATACCAAGCAAAAAGGAGCAGGACGGCAAAGCTAATCTCAGCTAAAATAGACTTTAAGGCAAAATCTATCATAAAACACAAAAAAGGACATTATATAATGACTAAACAGACAATTCACCATGAAGACATAACCATAATAAAAATCTATGCACCTAACAACAGGGCTCCAAAATACATAAAACAAACTGTAATTGTATTGAAAAGAGAAATTGACAGTTCCACAATAATAGTAGGAGGCTTCAACACACCACTCTCGGTAAAGGACAGAACATCTAGAAAGAAACTAAACAAAGACATGGAAGATCTTAAGGCCACAATCAACCATCTTGACCTCATAGACATATATAGTACACTTCACCCAACAGCAGCAAAATAGACATTCTTTTCCAACACACATGGAACATTCTCCAGAATAGACCACATCTTAGGCCACAAAGCAACTCTCAACAAAATCCAAAACAATGAGATAATCTAAAACATCTGTGATAACAATGCCATCAAAGTAGAAATTAATAACAGGAAAGGCAAGGAAAAAAGTAAAAAAACATGAAAACTGAATAACACCTTGCTTAAAAACCACTGGGTAATAGAAGAATTCAAAGATGAAATAAAAAAATTCCTAGAATCAAACTAGAAGGAAAACACATCATACGAAAACCTTTGGGACACAGCAAAGGCAGTGTTCTGAGTTTAATTTATAGCAATAGGTATATACATCAAAAAAAGAAGAAAGGGACCAAATCAAAACATTAGCCCTACAAGTCAAAAAAGAAAAAGAACAGCAAAAGAAGCCCACAGCCACCAGAAGAAGTGAAATAATAAAGATCAGAGCAGAAAGAAATGAAAAAGAGAATAGAAAAACAACAGAAAGAATCAACAAAACCAAAAGCTGGTTCTTTGAAAAGATCAACAAAATTGACAAACCATTGGCCAAGCCAACAAAAGTAAAACATGAGAGGACATAAATAAACCAAAAAAGAAATGAAATGGGAGACATTACAACAGTCCCATCTGAAATAAAAAACAATCGTAACAAAGTACTACGAAAAACTGTATTCCAACAAATTTGAAAACCTAGAGGAAATTGACTAATTTCTAGAAACTATCTACTTAAATTATATCTACTTAAATTAACACAAACTGAGGTAGAAAATCTGAACAAACCCGTGACAACAGACGACATTGAAAAGGGAATAAAATACTACCTAAAAAAAGTCTTGGCCAGGTGGCTTCACTGGGGAATTCTACCGAAAACTCAGAGATGAGCTTGCACTAGACTACTCAAACTATTTCAGAACAGAAGAGGAAGGGATACTTACAAGTTCATTCTATTAAACCAGCAGAACCCTGATACAAAAACCAAGGAAAGACTTGACAAAAAAGAAAATTACAGACAAATATCTCTCATAAATATAGAAGCAAAAATTCTTATCAAAATTCTAGCCAATAGAATTCAGCATTATATCAAAAAAATAATATACACGACCAAGCGGGATTCATAACAGGTATGCAAGGATGGCTCAGCATTAGAAAATCAATCAATGTAATCCACCACATAAATAAAAAAACACATGATCATCTCAATAGATGCGGAAAAGGCATTCAATAAAATCCATCTCTCATTCCTGGGTAAAAACTCTCAATAAGATAGAAATATAAGGAAAATTCCTCACCATAACAAAGGACATCTATACAAAACCAACAGCCAACATCATTTTCAATGGGGATATGCTGAACGCATTCCTCTTTAGTGCTGGAACAAGACAAGGATGCCCTTTTGTCACCACTCCTATTTAACATTGTGCTGTAAGTCCTAGCTAGAGGAATAAGGCAAGAAAAAGAAATAAGGACATCCAAATTGGTAAGGAAGAAGTAAAAGTATCCCTGTTCGCAGATGATATGAGCCTATACATAGAGAACCTAAAAGATTCCAGAGGAAAACTACTGGAACTAATAGATTCAGCAGAGTAGCAGGCTACATGATAAACATACAAAAATCAGTCGGATTCCTATACACCAATAAAGAGAAATATGAAAAGGAAATCAGGAAAGAAACACCACTTATAATAGCCCCTAAAAGAATAAAATACTTAGGAATAAATCTAAACAGGGACATAAAAGACCTATACAAAGAAAACTACAAAACACTACTGCAAGAAACCAAAAGACATCTACATAAAGGGGAAAAAAAAAAACCTATAAAGCTCATGGATGAAAAAAAAAAAAGCTCATGGATAGGTAGACTCAACTTTGTGAAAATGTCATTTCTAACCAAAGCAATCTACAAATATAATCTAATCCCAATCCAAATACCAACAGCATTCTTTAAAGAGGTGGAAAAACTAATCATTAACTTTATATGAAAAGGAAAGAGGTCCTGGATAAGTAAACCGTTATTGAAGAAAAAGAATATAGTAGGAGTCTTTGTACTACCTGACCTCAGAACCTACTATACAGCTATGGTAGTCAAAGCAAGCTGGTACTGATACAAGAAAGACACATCGACCAATGGAACAGAATCGAGAACCCAAATGTAAATCCATCCACCTACGGTCACCTGACCTTCAACAAAGGTCCAAAGTCCATTAAATGGGGAAATGACAGTCTTTTTAACAAATGGTGATGGCAAGGTTGGATGTCCATCTGTAAAAAAAATGAAACAGGACCCATACCTCACACCATACACAAAAACTCATTAAAAATGGATTAAAGAACTAAATATAAAGCCAAAAACTATTAAAGCTCAGGGACAAAAAAATAGGGTCAACAGTAAGGGCCATAATATACAGTATAAACAGCATACAATCCATAAATAACAATAACAACACCAGAAGATAAACTAGATAATGGGATCTTCTGAAAATTAAACACTTGGGCTCAAGAAAAGACTTCACCAAAAGAGCAAAAAAAGAACTTACAGACTGGGGAAAAATTTTTGGCTATGGCATATCCGACACAAGTATAATCTCTAAAATTTATAGGAAAATCCGCCACCTCTACAATAAAAACACAAATAATTCAATTAAAAAATGGGCAAAGGCTATAAATAGACACTTCACCAAAGAAGACATTCAGAGGCTAACAGACCCATGAGGAAAAGCTGGTGACCACTAGCCATTAGAGAAATGCAAATCAAAACTACAATGAGATACCCAACATCACTTGCATGAATCAGAAAAAAAAAAAAAAAACAGAAAATTAATGTTGGAGAGGCTACAAAGAGATTGGAACTCTTATGCACTGCTAGTGGGAATACAAAATGGTTTGACCATTTTGGAAAATAATATGGCACTTCCTTAAAAAGCTAGAAATAGAAATACCATACAATCCAGCAATCCCACTCTTAGGAATATATCCTAGAGAAATAAGACCCATCATACGAATAGACATATGCACACCCATGTTCATTGCAGCATTATTCACAATAACAAAAAAGATGGAAACAATCTAAGTGCCCATCAATAGATGAGTGGATAAAGAAATCATGGTACAAACACACAATGGAATACCAGGCAACGGTAAAGAATAGTGATGAACCTGTGAAACATCTCATGATATGGATGCATCTGGAAGGCATTATGCTGAGTGAAATAAGTCAATCACAAAATGACAAATACTGTATGAAACCACTATTAAAAAAACTCAAGGTTTACACACAAAAAGAAACAATCTTTGATGGTTATGAGGGAGGGGAGGAGAGTGAGGGAAAACCACCAACTAGGTAGTAGATAAGTGGTAGCTTAGGTGCTGGATAAGACAATACACAATACAGAGGAAGTCAGCACAACTTGACTAGGACTAGGACAAAGTCTTAGAAGCTTTACAGACACATCCACATACCCTGAGAGACCAAAGTACTGGGCTTATGCTGGAGACCATGATCTCAGGGGACATCTAGCTAAATTGACATAACATAATCTGTAAGAAAATGTTCTACCTCCGACCGTGGTGAGTAGCCAGTGGGGTATTAAAAGCCTGTGAGTGGCCGTCTAAGATACATCTACTGGCCCCATCCCAGCTGGAGCAATGGACAATCAAGAAGACCAAAGACAGAAAGGAAAGATTAGTCCAAAGGACTAATGGGCCACAATTACCACAACCTCTACCTGACTGAGCTCAGAACAACTAGATGGTGCCCAGGTACCATCACCAACTGCTCTGACAGGGATCACAATCCCACCCAGACCCAGTAGAGGGTCCTGTAAAGAGCAGGAGAAAAACGTAGAATAAAATTCAAATTAAAAAACAGGCTTGCTGGTCTGACAGAGACTAGAGAAGCCCTGAGTGTATGGCCCCTAGGACACCCTTTTAATTCAGTATTGAAATCACTCCTGAGGTCATCCCTTCAGCCAAAGATTAGGCAGGTCTATAGGGCCAAAAATAACACATTAACACATACAAGGGACGTGCTTCATAGTTCAATTATGTATACAAGTCTAATAGGCACAGCAGCCCAAAAGCAAAGACAAGAAGGCAGGAAGGAAGAGAAAAACTGTATGAATCGAAACAGGGAATCTGGGGTAGAGAAGAAAAGGCACATCACGGGGTTGGCAACCAATGACACAAAACAATTTGTGTATTATCCGTTTTAAAGAAAAATTAATTTGCTATATAAACTTTCCCCTAAATCATAAAATAAAGAAAAAGATGATGAGCCTTGTTTTAGTCACCTAGTGCTGCTATAACAGAAATACCACAAGTGGATGGCTTTAACCAAGAGAAATTAATTTTCTCACAGTCTAGTAGTTTTTTTTAGTAGCTAGAAGTTCAAATTCAGGGCATCAGCTCCAGCAGAAACCTTTCTCTGTCGGCTCTGAAGGAAGGTCTTTGCCATCAATCTTCCACTGGACTAGGAGCTTCTCCATGCAGGAACCCTGGGTCAAAGGACATATTCTGCTCCTGGCACTGCTTTCTTGGTAGTATGAGGTACTCCCCCTTTCTGCTAGCTTCCCTTTCCTTTTATCTCTTGAGAGATAAAAGATGATGCAGGCCACATCCCAGGGAAACTCCGTTTACATTGGATTAGGGATGTGCCCTGGTAAGGGTGTTACAATTCCACCCTAATCCTATTTAACATAAAATCACAATCACAAAATGGAGGACAACCACAGAATACTGGGAATCATGGTCTAACCAAGTTAATACACACATTTTTGGGGTGACATAATTCTATCCATGACAAGCCCCATACAACCAGATATGGAGAATTCACCAAACATTTTCAAGGATTTGGTAAAGGCTAACTGTGGGCTACAATGAGAATATAGAGCTCCCCTGGGAGACACAGATACAAGTGGTTTCAACCCAGGCACCATGCACAGACTTTTCATGGATCTCCTTCGGGATAATCACAAGAACAAAAGTGGGCAGACTAGGAGACTAGAGATACCCTCCCTTGGAGGTGTATGTCTGAAGGGTGGGAGCAGCTGCTGCCATAGAAAAATCAGAGCCTACCCAGATCCTTCTCTCCTGAAAAACAAAACCTTTAAGCTGCTGGGGGAAAACAGGAGATTTTTCCCCCTACTCCCAGGACTCAAGAGAAGACAAATTGTGGCTGAAGGAAGGGAAAAAAGAAAAACCTTCTACCCTGGGGGTGGGGCAAGAAACTGTCCTAGGCCCAGACCATTAGAAATCTCCTAGCAATGAGTGAGGAGTCCCTGGTTGGCACAAATGGTTAAGTGCTTAACTACTAACTGAAGGGCTGGTGGTTCTATCCCACCCAGAGATGCCATAGAAGAAAGGCCTGGCGATCTGCTTCTTAAAGATCACAGCTAAGAAAACTCTAGGGAAGAGTTCTAGTCTGCACAATCGGAGTTGTCATGAGTTGGAATCAACTTGATGGCAACTTTTTCTTTGTTTTTTACCAATGGGTAGGAGCATGATCATTGAGAAACATTCACTCACAGCGACTCTGTGTATTCCTTCCATCTTCTTTTGATGCTTCCTGTGTCATAAAATATTTTGTCTATAGAGCCTTCTATAGAACAACTCGAGGCTTCAATTTTTTCTTTAGTTCTTTCAGCTTGAGAAATGCCAAACATGTTCTTCCTTTTTGGTTTTCTAACTCTAGGTCTTTGCACATTTCATTATAATACTTTACTTTGTCTTCTCAAGCTGCCCTTAGAAATCTTCCGTTCAGCCCTTTTACTTCATCATTTCTTCTGTTCACTTTAGCTACTCTATCTATCTTCAAGAGAAAGTTTCCAATTCTCTTCTGACATCCATTTTGGTCTTTTCTTTCTTCCCTGTCTTTTAAATGACCTCTTGCTTTCTTCATGTATGATGTCCTTGATGATACCCCACAATTCGTCTGGTCTTCAGTCAGTAGTGTTCAATGAGTCAAATCTATTCTTGAAATGATCTCTAAATTCAGGTGGTATATACTCAAGGTTGTACTGCTAATTATTAGTTGCTCTAAAAGATAATTGACTGTCTATAACAAAAACAGTACAATTTGTACTTGCTCTTGAAGATAGAGTGGATGGGACATATTGGAGTACATATTATTATTAAATTCTTTGGCTAGATGTTTAGTGATATAATATTATTTGAAGGTAGACTGTGTTTTATATTGTAAACCCACCAGTAGCCACTAAAGGTCTTTTTAAAAGAAGTATAAGTAAAAATACAATGCTGGAGATAAAATGGATCACAAAAAGTACACAATCCTAAAGCAGGCAGAACAAAGGATAAAATAAACAAATAATTTATAGATCAAGTAGAAAACAGCAAAATGACAGATTTTAATCCAACCATATCGGTAATTATATTAAATTTAAGTCACCTGAAAACACCAATTAAAGGACAGAGATCATCAGATTGGGCAAAGAAAAAAAATGCTGTCTATAAGAAATGCGTTTTTAATATAAAGACATAAATAAATTAAAAATTAATGAGTAAGCAAATACTAATGAAATGAAAACTGAAGTGGCTGTATTAATATCAGACAACGTAGACTTTAGAACAAAGAATATTTCCACAGGTCAAGAAGAATGTTACACAATGATAAAGTGTCACTTCATCAAGAAGACATATCAACATGAATATATTTTCACCTAACAACAGAGCTTCAAAATACATAAAGTAGAAACTAACAGCACCGAAAGGAGAAACAGACAAATCCAGAGTTATAATTGGATACTTCAACATTCTTCTCTCAGGAACTGTAAGAACACGTAGCCAAAAAGCCAGTAAGACTATAACCCACTGAAAACAAACCCATTGCTATCGAGTCGATTCCAACTCATAACGAACTTAAAGAACAGGGTAGAACTGCCCAATAGAGTTTCCAAGGAGTACCTGGTGGATTTGAACTGCTGATCTTTTGGTTAGCAGCTGTAGCACTTAACCACTATGCCACCAGAGTTTCAAGTAAAACTATAACCCTAGTGCCGTCGATAGAGGTCCTGAAAATCACTGTCAACCAATTTGACACAATTGACATTCGTAGAACACTCCATCATAGTGAAATACTCATTTTTTTTTTCCCCAAGTATGCATGGACATTCACCATGATAGATCATATTCTGGGCCATAAAACAAGCCTTAACAAATATAAAAGAATTTAAATAAAACAAACTATACTCTCTAATGTTAATAGAATTAAAATTAAAAATCAACAACATAAATATATATGAAAAGTCCCCAAGTATTAGTAAATTAAATAACACCTTATGTATTACAGATGAATCAAAGAGGAAGTCACAGGGAACATTAGAAATATTTTTTAACTGAATGAAAAGTAACACAAAATATATCAAAATTCATGAGAACCAGCTAATTTACCATATAACCCAGCAATCCCACTTCTTATGTGTTTACACAAAATAAGTGAAATTTGTACATACACTTTGCACATTGCTTCAAATGTTTAAAGTAGTTTTGTTTGCACATTGCTTCAAAGTTTAAAGCAATTTTATTAATAATAGTCAAAAGCTAGAAACAGATCAAACGTCCTTCAACTGGTAAATGGATAACCACTGACCTAGAGAGGCCATTCCTTATAACATATTCTTCTAGGTGCTTCTTTATCATAGTAATGGAGCTGGGGTGTCTTCGGAGTCAGCATAAAAAAGATGTATACAATTCACAATATTGTTCTTTAAAAGTATTTCAGTTTATTCTGCATTAGCCAAATTAATCATTTTAGTGTATTTTTCTGAAACGTATACCTTGAATGCTGTGCAAAAGTATAGCTTGAAAATATTTTTGTTATGCAAGGCTGTGAAGAAGTGACCTAAAGTAATGGCATTTGGTTTTTATATGATTGGTGTTCAAATTCCTTGTACATTTTTAAAATAAATTTTGTTATTAGAGATCAATATTTTAAGCTTATTTAAATATTAATGGCATTTACTTAGAAAACCAAAAATTTCAGAGCTGTGGTTCATTTGTTGCTATGAATATTTCAGGAAATTTTTGCTACTTAGTTTCTGGTGAATTTTTGTTGTTTGGGCTGCCTCCATATCAAAGTTACCACAAAACTCCAGTAGAAATCTATCCTAAAAGTTTCTTTCCATTTGTATTTTTTGCTTGATTCAAACTCTATAAAACTTACCATATTGACAAAATTGACCATTCCCAAAATTCGGTTCCTTAGTTTATCATGAGGATGACTATTCCTGTGATACTAGAAATATAAACATCAGATAAAAAAATTCATTAATGATAGGAATGGAATAAAAGCCCAAGATAATATTTCATCCAGTATGAGATATTTCAAAAGAAAAAATTCATTGGCATAATGAAGAAACAGGTGTCCTTCTTGTTAGCTTAACGGCTGGGAAATTTATGCAGAGATAAATCTCTGATAAAAAAAATAACTACATACAGCAGTTTCTAAAGACAAGGTTAACACTAGTTTAGGTTTTTTTTCTAACCTTGTTTTTCCTTCTTTTACGTTACGTTACATCGATTTATTAAACCAATTGATAAGTGTTCTTTAGAGTCCATTTTTATCACTTTGATGAAACAAAACTTAACAGTGCCCCTCAACAATCATTATATTGAAAAGAACAGCAATTTCATCCACTCTCCTGTTTCCGTGGTGATCAAAAACTAAGGAACCTATAACCAGGAAAATACCTGGAGTCAGAGATCTGATGGAAAGGGTCAGAAAACCGTGGCTCGCCCTTCTCTCTTAGAAGGCTGCTCCAGTCTCTGTTGTCTTTTTCTCTTCTCAAACTAGATTTCCTTTTTGTGCTGTCAGGACCTTGTTCTCAGCATTAAAAATTTAGACTTGATAATATTATGATATTAAAAGGTATCCTATAGAGATAAATGCAACTGATCAACCTTCTTTCTTCATTGGAAAAAAAAAAATTAAGCATGCCTTTTCTGAATCTAGCAAGCGTCCTCTAGTTACCACTCCATCAACTTGATGGCAGTGGGTTTTAAGTCCAGTTTAAAGCACCTAAAATCACACCAAACAAACATTTACCTGGTTTGGGTAAAATACTAAATTTGATGACCTCTTCTTGGCCTTTGCTATTATGAAAACCTTCTCTAATTATTTTTTTGAGTTAATTAACATGTTCACATAAACATACTAATGTAAGCCTTTCTATTTTTCTTATGTTCAGAATTTACTAATTTCCTTTTTCAAAATTGTTTTTGATAGGTTAATTGTAGCTTGTCTTATTTGTAAATGTGCAACAGTGTAGCATCTTTCTTTTCAATGCACATAGATCTAGCAATTCCAATAAAAATGTTGAAAGAAAACATGTTGACAATGAATGTGTGCATCTGATTTCCAGTTTTAGAGTGAAAGCTTGTAACATTTTATCAGAAGTTTAATGTTTATATAGATTAGCATTTTAGTAACTATCCTTTATTTTCTTCTATTTTTTTGTTAAGGGCTTTTATCAGGAATGAGTGTTCAATTTTATTAAAATTATATATTATACATAGACAGAGAGATGTTTGAGATGATCATATGATTTTTAAAAATTATTAATGTTAAAGCAAAGTATAATCATATTACCAGAATAAACTTTGTCGTGCAAACACTTTTTATATCCTGTTTGAGAATTCCTGTCTTCTAACAGATGAATGTAGTCATTACATTTCTTGCTTTCCATTGGACTAGTCTTGTTCTCTTTATTCCCTTATACTCCCCTTTATTCTTGTGAGAAATATACATTTTAATAACTACCTTTTTATTGGTAACAATAAATATTTTAACAATCATACTTGGTTTAATAAGTTTAAAATTATTAGTGTATCTACATTCCTCCAGAATTCTAAATGCCATAAAAACTCTTTAAGTATGATTTCTTTCTCCCAATGCCTTTAATATTCTTGCTTAATCTCTTTGTTTAGGCTTATTTTTAGTTTTTATCTTTGATATTCTGAAAGTGTTTTACAATGTTATGTTTTGTTTATTTATCATCCTTTAATTTCTGAAAAACATTGCTCCATTTGGTAGTGCAAATGGTTAAGCATTTGACTAGTAGCTGAAAGTTTGGGAATTCGAACCCACCTAGAGTTGTCTTGGAAGACAGGTCGGGCCATCTGCTTCCAAAAAATTACAGCCTCAAAAGCCCTGTGGAGCAGTTCTACTCCGCACACATGGGGTCATCATGACTCAAAATCAGCTTGACAGCAACTAACAACAATTCCTGGAAAATTCTCAGTATTTGTCTCTCAGTTTTTATTCCTCATCCAATCACCTACTTTCTCTCATTATGGATTTTTTTTGTTCTGCATCTCATGTCTTTTATCTTCCTTCCATAGTTCCCAAATCTTCTTTTGTCTGTGGCCCTTATATGGTGACTTTCCCAACTCCTCCATTCTCCAATTCACTAATTCTTTCTTTTTATGTGTCTAATATTATGTCTGAATCTTTTAAAGATACATATCCTTAATAAACATGTGTATGTACTTTTTTCTTTTATAAATAGTAAAGTAGGTATTTTTCAAGTATACCTGTCCATTTTCCAGTTTTTCTTGCTCTTTTATTGTAATTTCTATTCATCTTTAAATTTTCAATAATTTGAAATATGTAATTGTATTTTAGAGAACAATCTGAAATATCATTACCATTTTTTTACCCAAGTAATGTGTACCTTCTGAATTTGTTTGCCAGCTGCACCCTCCCCCTGCAAGGCACCCTTGCAAGTGTGCAATGCTCATCTTTCTTCATAGCCACATGTAAAAAAAAAAAAAAAAAAAAAAACAGGCATAGCAGCACCTATGAAAATACCTCATAGGAGAGGGCACAGCTGACAAACAAATGCAGATGGTGTGCTTTGTGTAAAAAATATGGTAGATGATTTCCAGAAGGACATCATGCTTGATAAAGTAGAGGGTCAGTGAAAAAGAGAAGAGCCCTCAACAGGATGAATTGACACAGTGGCTGCAACAATGGGCTAAAATACAGCAATGGTTCTGAAGATGGCTTAGGACTGGACAGTATTTCATTCTGTTGTAGTGTTACTACAAGTTGGAACTGACAACAACATTCTCCTTTTCAGTATGACTCTTGCTTATGTGCCTTGTCTTATCTTGGATTGTTAAAGTGTTTGTAGGGCTTTTTTTTTTTTTTTTTTTAATGGGTTGACCCAATAGCCACAACAATGGACACAGACATACCGATTATGAAAATTACACAGGGCCAGGCAATGTTTTGTTTTGTTATTATGGGATGCCCATGAGTCAGAGTAGTTAGACTTGATGGCAACTAACAACAACAACAGCAGCAGCAGTTTCCCAGGTTTTTATGCTGAAAGTTTTGCTTGGCATTTCTGCATCACAAAAAATATTTAAGATCATGCCTCACATCTTTGCATTGCACGAGCTGAGGATTTTTTGTTTTCCCATGTGTAACATGTTTCCTGTCCCTGGTTACAGGCAGACAGAAAATTTCCTTTCTCATTTGCAGTTTTAGTGGGCAGAAATTTCTAGCTCCTTTTTCAGGGTTGGGGCAGTCCTTTTTGGCTCTGGGCATCGTGCAGAGGACTTATTTCCAAATCTCAGCCTTGTGGAGCCTTGAGGTCCCATTTTTTGTTCTTAAGGAAGTTTAATCTCCCAACTCCCAAGTACTATATCTGAAATCTATATATTGTGGGCCACCAAGTTTTAAGAATTTTACTTGCATTCTGACAGGACTTTTCTCCTTCATTCTTAGCACGTGGAAATTTTTTGTTTTCATTTGACCTCATCTGTACATTGTTAACATATTTTCAATTTTTATATTTTGTTCAGAACTTTTATACGTTCATAGTGGGGAGGGGGATTCTGTTTCAGCTTCATTTGCCATAACACGAAAGAATTCAATACTCACTTGTATAAGTCTGTTTTGGGAAGCTAGAAACAGAACTCTGAAACCTAGATGGAACTCTCATTAGAATACTGTTCCTCTTTGTTAGAATCACAATTATATTTTCCTAAGGATGACTGAAGAGCAAAATGTTCATCTGAAAACTCACCACGCTGTAGTCAGCAACGATGAACAGTTCAATATGTTTTTCTTTATGGGTGCTCTGGAAATTTATGGAAAATTTAATGAAGTATGATTAACATTTATCATCTTAACAGTTTAAGTAAAAAAAAATACCGTTTCAAAATAAGAAATATTAATGTTATTGATACAGGAAGGTGAGATACAAAAGTATATCTAATAATTCTATGACTTTATCCAAGTAAGACTCACTATGTTATTAAAAGATGGGGTCTTTTACACCAGATTTTAATAAACCTGAGGTAACATCCCATCTGTGACTATTCTTTCTTTGTTTAATCTTTCAGGTAAGATAAAGGTAATAAATAATTGTGAATATGGTTTTTAGCATTTAGTTCTTTTACTAAGTTAAACAGAAGCTCATGTTAAAAGCCGCTCTCTATACCTGAGAGCTAAAACATAGAACTGACTAATGGGGTTGCCTGCATCACTTCTACTTCTTCCCCTTCCTCCCGACTCCTAATTACAATAGTCTCAATTCCAAGACAACGTGTAGAAATGTTGCAAATTATAGGCCTTTAATTTTTATAAAACACCAACACAAGGAAATTCCTTTAAGTTTCTAGCTTTCAGTGTACATGCATTGATTAATATTCTCTCAGTAAAAATCAGAAGCATGTTGCTCAAAGATTTGAATTAAGTCTTTGTTTTGTGGAGTAAGTAATCATTCCGTCATGGATCTATTCATTCGACAAACATACATTAAGCATCTGGTATGTTTCAGACACTGTCCTGAATATGGACTGTGCCATTGGGAGGAGGATGAAGAGTCATGGACCTTACAGGCTAACATCTGGTGGGGATTTAAGGAGAAATGAAGTAGTTGCATAGAAAACATAACTCAGAGAGCTCTCATGTGCAACCACCACACCAGAAATTCAATTTGTTATTGCCATTAATTCTCTTTACCAAGTTAGAACATTTGGCTTGATGAAAAGAGGAACATGGTTTATCATCACCACCACCAACTCCCAGGAACATAGAAGGGAGGGCAATATCTAGAACAGGTTTCAGAACATTTCACTTCTTGTTGTTGCTAACCAGTTTGACCTTAAAGCTGTAAATCTGTATGTAGAATTTTAGAAGCCCCCTTTCCTTGATATTGGTGGACCAAACTTAGATTTACTGTAAGAATGAATGTTCTCTACATAGATAACAAAAACAAAAAATAAATGGACTTTTCAGGGTTCAGAAATAAAGAGTCAGACTTAGAGTAACATGGACACTTCATTAGCTGGGCTTATATTCTGTCTCTCCAGACCATAAAAGACATAACAGGTATTTTGCCTGGGGAAATACGATTTAAATGTAAAACACTCACTTCCATTTCATGGTTTTCTGTTGATTTGGTATCGGTGCTTGGAACAGTTTTCCTGGTAAAATTGAGCTCTGCACAGGAGTAATTGGCAGCATACTGCACCTTCGGGTTATATTTGAAGACCAAATGTTCACCCTCATCTGTGTATTTCACTGGTTCAATGAGGTACCTTTGGTCATGTATTCTGAAGAATCCCCTGTGGAAATTGAGAATCCAAATTATATTCAAGATCTGTAACTACTTCATCCTTTCTTATTGATTTTCCTTTTCAAGAAAGGGAAACTACAGAACAACCAGAACACAACTACTGAGAATGTTGAAACGTTGTGAAAAATGTAACTCATGTCACCGAACAACTCCTGTAGAAACTGGCAAATGGGGACCTAATTTGCTGTGTAAACTTTCACCGACAACACAACAAAATGCTATTTCAAAAAAGAAAGGGAAAACACCAGGCCAAAGCTTCACTAGCATGTAGCCGGTGCTCTCGGTGGTAAAGAATGTGATGACATGTGGCCTTTGATGCCATTAGTAACTTTTTCTAAGAGTCAACTCCTCTGGATTTTTAGAAGTTAGATAGCCAAATCTCTACTTTGAAAAATAGGTAGAATGGTAATTCCTGACCTGTGGATGTGGACCCCCAGTGGCCACCAGAGTTCTCACAGGTAATTTGTGAATACATTAATAGTAGACTAAAAATATGAAAGTAAAAATACTATTATGGGGTAGTTTTGTCATTAAAGGAGTCCTCATTCCTTAAAAGATTCGGGACTACTCAAGTGAAGCCATCATAAAGGCAGACAGAAGTTTCTTTTTCTTCTCCCCTTTGCCTCCCCAAGTCTTCCTCCTTCCTCCTTGAGGCCAAGATCTATAGAGAACTATAGGTTTTGTCTCTTATCTTTTAGTTTCAGAGACTGGACACGTTGCCTGGTTTAGTAAAAACCTTTGAAACACTTTTGCATAATGGAAATTCACAAGACTGGAAGACACAGGAGGCCTGGTTTTTGGATTCAGTTATAACATAAGAAAATTGTATGTGCTGGAACAATTCTCTGATTTCAGTATCCTGGGCTATAACATGAGAGCGCTGGCTAGATGATTTCTAGAAGTCTTCTCACTCTGAATCCTACGGTCCTGTACTACAAAACTCCTCTTACTTAGTGTGGTTTATTAGACATCTTTCCCTCAAGCAAGAACATAAATCAATGGGCCAGAGCTGATACTCATTTCTTTTTCTTCCCCCATTAATTTTTCTATTTACTATTTACCCTGGTGGTGCAGTGGTTTAGAGCTCAGTTGCT
This sequence comes from Elephas maximus indicus, assembly GCF_024166365.1. Classification (NCBI taxonomy): domain Eukaryota; kingdom Metazoa; phylum Chordata; class Mammalia; order Proboscidea; family Elephantidae; genus Elephas; species Elephas maximus. The sequence continues at coordinate 49,620,716 of NC_064840.1, forward strand.
AACAGAAAGGCTGGCAGTTTGAACCCACCAGCTGCTCCATGGGAAAAAGTTGTGGCAGTCTTCTTCCATAAAGATTAAAGCCTTAGAAATCCTATGGGGCATCTCTGTCTTACAGGGTCACTATGAATCTGTAACGACTCAACCGCAATGGGTTAAGTGTTAATAAAAGGTTAGAAGTAAGGTGAATGTCTTTGAAAATCCACAGAAAAACTCATAGAGGAAATAGAAAGACTCTCCATTACCTCAGACCATTACATGTGCTGATACTGACAGCGGAATCTAATTCGTGTATGATGGATCCTTGGTAAAAACAATGATCCTAAAGTGGATAAAGAGGCTATTAATACAAGTATAAATATTGACATGATCTAAATATTAATACAAGTATTAGTTGGTAAATATTTCTGTTCAGAGTGCATCAGCATTTCATTTGGATGAATTTCATTTACATTAATTCATTGATTGTATTCATTTATTTGGAAAGAGTTGACTGTTTTAGAATACTTTTTGAAACATTGTATCTTAATTGCATGATTTCTTTTTGTAGCTCAGTATATGAAGTCTTCACTCTAGAATTTAACAACCATAAAGCTCAAAAATGTGACTCTTTTCCTTAGAAATATCATTTCTTTAATCCATCCAAAATTCTATATCAAACTCAGCTTCCTGAGCTAATATTACAATTTTTCCTAGCTGCCTGTGAAATCAAGCCCAGATTCTTGATGATCTCTATAATTAGGTCTCACTCTTCAACCATGTCCCCTTGCACCTTTCTATCCTGTCTCTCTCTGCTTCAATCAAGCAGTATCTTTATTATTCCCAAGTTGGCAATTTGCCAATGGTGATTCCATTAGGTAATTACTCTTCCTAACATTTCCATCTTTTTAACTCCTACCTATCTGTTACACCTCCCAGGTCCTCCAAGGACCTCAGACCTTCACAGGCCAATCCCCTTCCTCTGCTTAAAGGCATGTTACCTGGTTTTCCTTCTGTCCTATTTTATAAAGATTACATAATGACTTAGAATTTATAGAAGTTGACAGATGCCTTAAGTAGATAAAATTTAAAAACTATACTTTTAATAAGAAAGAGTAATACTGGCTTTGATTAGAAGGGTGCTGAGAGCTTGACCTCGGAAGGGGAATGAAGGTATAAAAATAGACTCTGTATCCTATGAGTAGGAATTGACTGGACAGTTTGGTATCCACTAGAAAGGGATAAATGAACAAAGATTTATTTGAAGAATCAAGAAGAAGCTTCAATACTGGTGCATCAGAAGGACTGGGCAAGGAGATATGAATAAAATAAGGGTCAATTAGAGGAAGATTTTTTAATTGTTTTATGCCTTTAGGTTTTATCTATTTTGGTGCATCAGAAGGACTGGGCAAGGAGATATGAATAAAATAAGGGTCAATTAGAGGAAGATTTTTTAATTGTTTTATATCTTTAGGTTTTATCTATTTAGTGTGATACAGCCTCATCGGTGAGCCTTGTACTTCTTTGATGTCCTGCTTCAGCCTTCCCCCAGAATTAACACCAGTCATTACCAAATAAAAATACATTAGCAATCACTGAATTGCTTATTAAGCAGTGATCAGCTTTCTTTTAGGCTCAAAGGACCACATCTTTTATTATAGGATTATTGAGTTAGGATAATCAATTCAGGACTCATTTTCTAATGTAGTGCTTCCTGAAGCTGCTTGCAAAGCTAGAGTGCAGTTTCAAAATCAAACCAGGAAATAATATTTTCAGAAAAGAATAATAGGAAGTTTCCATAGGATACCATGACCTGAGGATGCCTGGTGACCTCCTCTCCTTTTGTAGAAGAGTAGGTTTCACTGTAATTTGAGGCTAGGAGCTCCCTGGAAAAGAAAACAGAAAGGTAGTGACATTTATTCCTTCTACAAAGCTCACCAGTCAAACCAGTCATGTAAAGGAGGCACCTCCAGGCTGCTTTCAAATCTCAGCAAGGTTCTCTTCTCCAAAAAATAGATAAGCAAAAACAAACTCACTCATATGAAAAGCCTATCTAGATTTCATGGTTTGATAAATACTATGAATAGGCAGAAAAAAATTCAAGCAATTTTAGCAAAACAGTGCTTTAGGAAGAACTCAGATCAAGTGGAATCTAAGCGAAAATCTCTTGCTTAGTAATTTAAATTCTTTTAAAGCTCAAGCTTATAAAGTGCCCATAATATATGAGTATCTGACTTTAAAACTTCAGTAGAATAATAAAAAGTAAAAACCTCATTAATAAAAAAGTCTCTTGCCTTCACTGCCAAAATTAATGTAAAAATCTGTGAAATATATACATATATTTATATATACTAACCCCACAGTTACATTTATTATATAAAAGCAGTATGCATTAATTATAGCAAATTTAGAAAATACAGGAACATACAGAACAAATTATTCTGAATCCCACCATTAAGATATAACCACTGCTAATATTTTCATATAATTTTTTATACTCTCACCAGTTGATAAAACAAATACAACCCCCCCAAAAAAAAAACTCGATAAAAACAGAAAATCTAAAAAATCCCATCAACTACCTTGATTTAATTGTTATTTATAGAACACTACACCCAGAAACTGCAAAATACACATTTTTCAAGTGTACGTATTATATTCACCAAGTTTGACCATATCTTTGACCACAAAGTGAGTCAAAATAAATTTTTAAAAAACTGACGTCATCAAAGCATATACTCTATCAACAATGAAATTAAATTTGAAATGAATAACAGAAAGACACCTACCTCCCAAATATTGGACACTAAATAATACTCTTCTAAATAATCCATTAGGCAAAGAATCTGAATATATTTTGAACTGAGTTGTAATGAATACACAACATTTAGAGGAAATATTATAGCTTAAATACTTTAAACACTAAGGAATCAGTGAAATAAACAAATAATAGAAAAAAATAATTAATAAAGCCAAATTTTAGTTATTTGAAAAGATCAACAAATGGACAAACCCCTTTAGACTGATCAAGAAAAAAAGGAAGACTTTAAGTTGCCAATATTAGGAATGAAAGAAGGATTATCACTACAATACTCCAGAATTTAAAAAATAGTAAGAGAATTATATTGAACACTGTCATGGAATGAATTGCATTCCCCCAAAATATGTGTCAACTTGGCTGGGCCACGATTCCCGGTATTGTGTGGTTGTCCTCCATTTTGTGATCTGATGTAATTATCCTCCATTTTGTGATGTGTTATAAATCCTAACCTCTATACATTTATTACTACACATTAATGAGGCAAGATCAGTGTGAAGTATATCTTAAAGAGGGTGTCTTAGTTATCTAGTGCTGCTATAACAGAAATATCACAAGTAGATGGATTTAACAAAGAGAAATTTATTCTCTCACAGTCTAGTAGGCTACAAGTCCAAATTCAGGACATCGGCTCCAAGGGAAGACTTTCTATCTCCATAGGCTCTGGACAAAGGTCCTTGTCATCAATCTTCCACTGGTTGAGGAGCTTCTTAGGCACAGAGACCCCAGGTCCAAAGGACACACTCTGCTCCCAGTGCTGCTTTCTTGGTAGTACGAGGTCCCCCTGTCTCTCAGCTCACTTCTCTCTTTTATCTCTCAAAAGAGATTGGCTCAAGACACAATCTAATCTTGTAGATCTCATCAACATAACTACCACTAATCCATCTCATGAACATCTAGCAATAGGATTTACAACACGTAGGAAAATCTCATCAGAGACAAAATGGTGGACAACCACACAATACTGAGAATCATGGCCTAACCAAATTGACAGATATTTTTTGGAGAAACAATTCAATCCATGAGAGAGTCACATCTTCTATCTTACAAGAGATAAAAGGAGAGAGACGTGAGCAGAGAGGAGAGGGACCTCACTACCACCAAGAAAGAAGAGCTGGGAGCAGAGTGCATTCTTTGGATTGGGAATTCCTGCGCAGAGAACTTCCTCGGCACAGGAGACGCTCAATACCAAGATACATGGACATTTCCAAGGGTCACTGGACCCATGGATGTTGGCAGGAGAGAAGGACCTTCCCCCAGAGTCAACAGAGAGAGGCAGCCTTCCCCAAGCTGGTGCCCTAAATTCAGACTTCCAGCCTTCTAAACTGTGACAGAATAAATTTCTGTTTGTTAAAGCCATCCACTCTTTGGTAAAGCCATTCTGTTATAGTAGCACTAGATAACTAGGACAAATGCTTTATGTCAAAAATCTGACAACTTAGACGAAATGAGCATTTTCCTTAAAAACAATGCAATTTAAAAGTGGCAGAAAATTAAATTGATAATCTGAATAACCCAATATCTATAAAAGAAATTGAATTGGTTATTAACCTCTGCACCCTCCACATATACATGAACACCTTCAAGATGGTTTCATTTGTGAATTCTGTCAAACATTAGAAAAAGAAATAGCATCAATTTTTTTTGGCCAGAAAATCAATGCATTTAATCAGGACATTCTTGCTTCAGTACAAGAAGAATCAGTAGGGGAGAATGACAGCTGGCTATTTACAAAAATCCGAAGTGAGTTCCTCAAATGGAGTAATGAAATTGAAAGGAGTTTCCAGGACGGTGAGTTTGAGGTCCCGTTGTGAACCTGGGGTGTTGGGTTCAGACTGAGGCAGTAGAGGGTGGTCATGCCATTGGTGTGGATGCTGGAGTGAGGAGTTAGTGGGCTGATGCCCGGCAGAAGCGTTGCTGTTTGCTTTGTTCCACATCACTGGACTGCACCCAGAGAGCATCGGGCACTGATTTCAAAGGACACCTTCCACGCAGGATACCTGGTTTCTTCCCATCGAGGCACCTCATGCAGCCACCGCCAGTCTGTCCATGGAGGCTTTATATTGCTATGATGCTGAACAGGTTTCAGTAGAGCTTCCAGACTAAGATGAACGAGAAACAGGCCTGGAGATCTACATCTGAAGATAGCCAATGAAAACTCCATGGATCACAACGGTTTGAGCCAAAGCTGATTATGGGGATGGAGCAGGACCAGGCAGGACTTCCTTCAGTTGCGCCTGGGGTTGCCCGGAGTCAGGGGCCTACTTGACAGCAGCTAAAGACTAAGGAAATGATATATCGACCAAGGATAAAGCCCCAGGGCAAGGAACCTTTATGTAGGTTTGCTTTTACTCACACGACTTGATTCAGGAGTCCAGTTGGTATCAGCGGACCAGAAGTTCAAATCCGCAGTTCACCATGGCTTTGAGAAATAAATATGGACAATAAATTAAGTGATTTGTTGTTGTTAGGCCACATCCTTGAGTGCATAGTTTCTTGGCAGAGGGCAGCGAGGACGGGATGGGTTAAATAACAGAGCCCCTTGTTGGGAGAACAGTTAGGAAGCACTGTGCTCATTTCTGGGGCAGTCACATGCTACATCTCCACCCCCTCAACCCCATTCCATGCTAGGTCCAGAGAGCAGATGGTGGAGTCCACTGTGTGGGTCTGTCCGTTTGGGGAAGGATCACTCTGTCCCTCTCAAGGAAGTCAAGTGTCTTGGCCTTCCAGCAATTCCTTTATGATTGCTCAGTCAGCTTATTATCATGAGGACTCATGGCAAGCCCCCTAAGACAAATAACCAAAGAAAAAACTGGGCAAAGGGCTGGAATGGACGTTTCTCCAGTGAAGACATTCAAAGGGCCAATAAGTACACAAATAATGCTCAACCTCATTAGTCTTTGTTGTTGTTGTTAGGTGCCATCGATTCGATTCTGACTTATAGCAACCCTATAGGACCCCATAGTAGAACAGTGCCATAGGGTTTCCAAGGAAAGGCTGGTGAATTTGAGCTGCTGACCTTTTGATTAGCTGCCAAGTTCTTAACCAGTACAGTATCAGGGCTCCAGTCTTTAAAAAAAGTGCAAATCAAAGTCACAGTGAAATGCTACTTCATAACCACTAGGATGTTTGAATTAAAAAGTTAGAGAATAAGAAGTGTCGGCGAGGAATGGTGTCCCAGACCTGCACATACACAGGTGAGAATTTCCCAGCCAAGGTCAAACTAGGCTGGTTCAATACTTGCTGTTTTGGTATTTGTGAGAACTTTATAGTCCATAACTACTGTGGCTAATGTGATGAGTTCTTTGGTAAAAATCAAATTTGATTTCCAACATTTCATTCTCAAGTACCTTTTCCAGACTATGTCTTACTCTGTGTATCTGGTTATGTTGTCCTCCGGCATCATACTCTGGCTTTGCCTTTGGTTCCTTGAGATTACAAAGGATGTTTATCCTGAATGCTTTTCTTCATTGCAATCCCTGAATTTTTTTTTTTTTAACTTTTATTGAGCTTCAAGTAAACGTTTACAAATCAAGTCAGACTGTCACATATAAGTTTATATACACCTTACTCCATACTCCCACTTGCTCTCCCCCTAATGAGTCAACCCTTCCAGTCTCTCCTTTTGTGACAATTTTGCCAGCTTCCAACTCTCTCTATCCTCCCATCCCCCCTCCAGACAGGAGATGCCAGCACAGTCTCAAGTGTCCACCTGATATCATTAGCTCACTCTTCATCAGCATCTCTCTCCTACCCACTGTCCAGTCCCTTTCATGTCTGATGAGTTGTCTTCGGGAGTGGTTCCTGTCCTGGGCCAACAGAAGGTTTGGGGACCATGACCGCCGGGATTCCTCTAGTCTCAGTCAGACCATCAAGTCTAGTCTTTTTATGAGAATTTGGGGTCTGCATCCCACTGATCTCCTGCTCCCTCAGGGGTTCTCTGATGTGCTCCCTGCCAGGGCAGTCATCGGTTATAGCCAGGCACCATCTAGTTCTTCTGGTCTCAGGATGATGTAAGTCTCTACTTCATGTGGCCCTTTCTGTCTCTTGGGCTCTTAGTTATCATGTCTTTGCCCACTTCTTGATTGGGTTGTTTGTCTTTTTGTGGTTGAGTTTTGACAGAATCATATAGATTTTAGACATCAGGTGCTGGTCGGAGATGTCATAGCTGAAAATTCTTTCCCAGTCTGTAGGTGGTCTTTTTACCCTTTAGGTGAAGTCTTTAGATGAGCATAGGTGTTTGATTTTTAGGAGCTCCCAGTTATCTGGTTTCTCTTCATCATTTTTGGTAATGTTTTGTATTCTGTTTATGCCTTGTATTAGGGCTCCTAAGGTTGTCCCTATTTTTTCTTCCATGATCTTTATCATTTTAGTCTTTATGTTTAGGTCTTTGATCCACCTGGAGTTAGTTTTTGTGCATGGTGTGAGGTATGGGTCCTGTTTCATTTTTTTGCAAATGGATATCCAGTTCTGCCAGCACCATTTGTTAAAAAGACTATCTTTTCCCCAATTAACTGACACTGGGCCTTCGTCAAATATCAGCTGCTCATATGTGGATGGATTTATATCTGGGTTCTCAATTCTGTTCCATTGGTCTATGTGCCTGTTGTTGTACCAGTACCAGGCTGTTTTGACTACTGTGGCTGTATAATAGGTTCTGAAATCAGGTAGAGTAAGGCCTCCCACTTTCTTCTTAAAGAAATAACATCAATTTTTAAAAAAGCACTTTAAAAAATGTAGTGGAGGGAACACTCCTCAACTCATTTTATGATGCCAAATCTTAATATCAAAATCTGACAAAGACATTATAAAAAATGCTAAAAATATAGACCAATATCTATCATCAACGTAGTTGTAAAAATCCTTAATGGACTATTGAGAAATTGAATACAGTACTATATTTTTTAAAAAGTACAATAAACAAATAGGGTTTATCCCAGGGATACCAGGATGGTTTAACAATGGAAAACAGATCAGTGTAAATCACCAAATTGTCATTTCAATGGATACAGACAAAGCACTCAGCAAACTTCTCAGGGAACTTTCTTAATCTGATAAACCACATCAAGGACAAACCTACAGGTAATGTCATATTAATCACTCAATGTCTAACACTTTCCCCTTAAGATCAGGAACAATGTAAGGTTGCTAACTCTTACCACTTCTACTCAAATTGTACTGGAGGTCCTAGGCATTGCAAGAAAGAAAGAAATGATCAGAAAGGAAGAAGTAAAACTCAATATTTACAAATGGTATTGTTAATTAAAAAAAAATATTTTATTGAAGTCTCAAGATCCAAGGTTACCATTTTAAAAGTCTATTGTATTTTCACACAGTAACTGAAAATAATAGAAAAATGAAATTAAAAAAAGCAATTGTGTTTAAGGAGCACAATATTAAAATATTTAGAAATAAATTTCTTGAAAGACACACAAGAGCTCTACACTGCACACTAAAAACATTGCTGAAAGAAATTAAAGAAAACCTAAATGTCTGTAGGAACAAAGCATGACAAATCGATATTATTGGGATAAACATTCTCTCCAAATTCATCTATAATTCAATCAAAATTCCAGCTTTTTTTTTGCAGAAATTGACAACTTGACTTTAAAACTTATATGGAAATGCAAAGGACCTAGAATAAACACATGATTCTGAAAAAGAAGAATAAAGTTGGCAGAGTTCTAAAGCCTGGCTTTAATACTTGTTCTAAATCTACAGTAATCAAGGCAGTGTGGCACTGAGTTAAGGATTGAAAAATAGATGAATAGGACTGATTAGATTTGTCAGAAATAAATCCATGCTTAAATTGTCATTGGAGTTTGGTCAAAGGTGTCAAAACAATCCAATAGCAAAAGAAAGTAATTTCAACAAAATATTCTGGAATAATTGGCCTATACATTTGTAAAAATACAAACTTCAACCTCTCCTTCAAGCCAAACACATACACACAAGTTCAAGATGGTAATAGATCAAAACTGAAAACTAAAACTACGAAAAGTTTAGAAGAAAGTATAGAAGAATATCTCTGTGACCTGCAGGTAGGCAAATGTTTCTTAGGTCACAGAGTACAAGAAACACAAAGGAAAATTTTGATATATTAAAATGTCTTTGGGCTAGAAACTTCTACAGATAAGAAAATGTCTGAAAAACTCACAGACTGAAAGAACATATTAGCAAAAGTTATATTTGTCAAAGGGCCGGTTGTACAAAAATCTCCAACTCAATAATAACAAGACAATCCAATAAAAAATGGCTGAAGATTTAAACAGGTAGTTTACAAAAGAAAATATACAAATGACCAATAAACACATGAAAAAGTTTACAACAGGGAAATGCAGACTAAATAACAATTAAATATTACCACAAACCCATCGCTACAGCTAAAATTAAAAAGACTGACACCACCAAATGGTGGAGAGGATTTGGAACAACTAAAATTCTCATATATTGCTGGTTGTTGTTGTTGTTAGATGCCATCGAGTTGGTTCCGACTCATAGTGACCTTATGCACAACAGAACAGGAAACACTGCAACGTCCTGCACTATCCTTAAAATCACTCTTATGCTTAAACCCATTGTTGCAGCCACTGTGTCAATCCATCTCACTGAGGTCTTACTCTTTTTTGCTGACCCTCTACTTTACCAAACATGATGTCCTTCTTCAGGGACTGACACCTCTTGACAACATGTCTAAAGTATGTGAGATGTGGTCTCACCATCCTTGCTTCTAAGGAGCATTCTGGTTATTCTTCTTCCAAGACCTATTTGTTCTTTTGGCAGTCTGTGGTATATTCAGTATTCTTCTCCAACATCATAATTCAAAGGTGTCAATTCTTCGTTGGTCTTCTTTTCTCATCATCCAGCTTTCACATGCAGAGGAGGGGATTGAAAACATCATGCCATGGGTCAGGTGCACCTTAGTCTTCAGGGTGACATCTTTGCTTTTCAACACTTTAAAGAGGTCTTTTGCAGCAAATTTGCCCAATGCAATGCATCATTTGCTTTCTTGACTGTTGCTTGCCTGGGTGTTGATTGTGGATCCATGGAAAATGAAATCCTTGACAACTTCAAATTTTTCTCCATCATCATGATGTTGCTTATTGGTCCATTTGTGAGGATTTTTGTTTTCTTTATGTTGAGGTGTAATCCATACCGAAGGCTGTGGTCTTTGATCATTAGTAAGTGCTTCAAGTCCTCTTCACTTTCAGCAAGCAAGGTTTTGCCAACTGCATAACACAGGTTGTTAATGAGTCTTCCTCCAATCCTGATGCCCCGTTCTTCTTCATATAGTCCAACTTCTCAGATTATTCGCTCAGCATATAATACATACATACAGTTTGAATAGGTATGGTGAAAGAATACAACCCTGATGCACACTTTCCTGACTTTAAGGCATGCAATATCCCCTAGTTCTGTTCCAGCGACTGCCTTTTGATCTATGTACAGGTTCCTCAGGAGCACAATTAAGTGAACTGGAATTTTCAGTCTTCATAATGATATCCAGAATTTGTTATGATCCACACAATCGAATGCCTTTGCATAGTTAATAAAACACTGGTAAACATCTTTCTGGTATTCTCTGCTTTCATCCAGGATCTATCTGACATCAGCAATGATATTCCTGGTTCAGCACCCTCTTCTGAATCCTGTTGAATTTCTGGCAGTTCCCGGTCAATATATTGCTGCAGCAGCTTTTGAATGATCTTCAGCAAAATTTTGCCTGCGTGTGATATTAATGATATTATTCAATAATTCCCACATTTGATGGAATTACCTTTCTTGGGAATAGGCATAAATATAGGTCTCTTCCAGTCAGTTGGTCAGGTACTTGTCTTCCAAATTTCTTGGCATAGATGAGTGAGCACTTACAGTGCTGCATCCACTTGTTGAAACATCTCTATTTGTATTCTGTCAATTCCTGGAGCCTTATTTTCCACCAATGCCATCAGTGTAGTTTGGACTTCTTCCTTTAATACCATTGGTTCCTGCTCATATGGTACCTCCTGAAATGGCTGAAGGTTGACCAATTTTTTTTTTTTTGAAATAGTGAAATATTGACTCTGTGTATTACATCCATCTTCTTTTTTTTTTTAATAATTTTTATTGTGCTTTAAGTGAAAGTTTACAAATCAAGTCAGTCTCTCACATATAAATTTATATACACCTTACTCCCATTTACTCTCCCCCTAATGAGTCAGTCTGCTCCCTCCTTCCAGTCTCTCTTTTCGTGGCCATTTTGCCAGTTTCTAACCCTCTCTACCCTCCCATCTCCCCTCCAGACAGGAGATGCCAACACAGTCTCAAGTGTCCACCTGATACAAGTAGCTCACTCTTCATCAGTATCTCTCTCCAACCCATCGTCCAGTCCCTTCCATTTCTGGTGAGTTGTCTTTGGGAATGGTTCCTGTCCTGGGCCAACAGAAGGTTTGGGGACCATGACCACTGGGATTCTTCTAGTCTCAGTCAGATCATGAAGTCTGGTCTTTTTGTGAGAATTTGGGATCTGCATCCCACTGTTCTCCTGCTCCCTCAGGGGTTCTCTGTTGTGCTCCCTGTCAGGGCAGTCATCGGTACATCCATCTTCTTTTGATGCTTCCTGAGTGGTTTAATATTTTCCCCATAGACTCCTTCAATATTGCAACTCAGCTTGAATTTTTTTTTTCAGCTCTTTCAGCTTGAGAAATGCAGAGCGTGTTCTTCCCTTTTAATTTTCCATCTCCAGGTCTTTATGTATGACTTTATAATATTTCACTCTGTCTTCTCAAGTGGCCCTTTGAAATCTTCTGTTCAACTCTTTTACTTCATCATTTCTTCCTTTTGCTTTAGGTACTCTACTTTCAAGAGCAAGTTTCAGAGTCTCTTCTGACATCCATTTTGGTCTTTTCTTTCTTTCCTGTCTTTTTAGTAACCTCTTGTTTTCTTCATGTATGATGTCCTTGCACAATTCGTCTGGTCTTGGGTCATTAGTGTTCAACGTATCAAATCTAGTATTGAGATGGTCTCTAAATCCAGTTGGGATGTTCTCAAGTTCATACTTTGGCTCTCATTGACTTGTTCTAATTTTCTTCAGTTTCAACGTGAACTTGCATATGAGCAATTGATGACCTGTTCTGCGGTCAGCCCCTGGCCTTGTTCTGACTGATGATATTGAGCCTTTCCATCGTCTCTTCCAACAGATGTAGTCGATTTGATTCCTGTGTATTTCATCTGGTGAGGTCCTTGTGTATAGTCACCATTTATGTTGGTGAAAAAAGGTATTTGCAATGAAGAAGTTGTTGGCCTTGCAAAATTCTATAGTGCGATTTCTGGCATTATTTTTATCACCAAGGCCATAATTTCCAACCACTAATCATTCTTCCTTGTTTCCAACTTTTGAATTCCAATCTCTAGTAATTATCAATGCATCCTGGTTGCATGTTTGATCAATTTTATACTGCAGAAGTTGGTAAAAATCTTCAGTTTCTTCATCTTGGCCTTAGTGGTTGGTGTGTAAATTTGAATAGTAGTCGTATTAACTGGGCCTCTTTGTAGGCATGTGGATATTATCCTATCACTGACAGCATCATACTTCAGGTTACATCTTGAAATATTCTTTTTGACAATGAATGCAACACCATTCCTCTTGAAGTTGTCATTCCTGGCATAATAGACCATATGATTATTGTCTGATTCAAAATGCCCAACACTAATCCATTTCAGCTCACTAATGCCTAAGATATAGATCTTTATTCATTCCATTTCATTTTTGATGACTTCTAATTTTCCTAGATTCATACTTCGTACATTCCACATTCCAATTATTAATGGATGTTTGCAGCTGTTTCTTCTCATTTTGAGTAGTGCCACATCAGCAAATGAAGGTTCCAAAAGCTTGGCTCCATTCACATCATTAAGGTCAACTCTACTTTGAGGAGGCAGCTCTTCCCCAGCTGTCTTTTGAGTGCCTTCCAAAGTGAGGGACTCATCTTTCAGCACTATATCAGACAATGTTTCACTGGTATTCATAAGGGTTTCACTGGCTAAGTCTTTTCAGAAGTAGACTGCCGGGTCCTTCTTCCTAGTGTGTCTTAGTCTGGAAGTTCAGCTGAAACCTGTCTGCCATGGGTGACCCTGCAGGTATTTGAATACTGGTGGCACAGCTTCCAGCATCACAACAACCCACAAGCCCCCACAGTACAATAAACTGACAGACACATGTGAGATATTGATGGTAAGATGGTAGTTATGTAAAATTACACAAGCACTTTGGAAAAGAGTCTGGCAGTTTCTTATAAAACTAAACATATACATACCCTATAGTGCAAGAACATCACTCCTTGGCATTCAATTCACCAAAGAGAAATGAGAACCTATGTTTATAAAAAGACTTGTACAAGGATTCTCATAGAACTTTCTTCATGACAGCTAAACACTGGAAACAACCATGGTGCCCATCAATAAGAAAATGGATAAATACACTTCATTTATATTTATACAATGAAATACTTCAAGAAAAATAAAAGAACCATACTTCTGATACATGTAACGGCATAGGTGAATCTCGATAACATTATACTGAATTAAAAAAGTCTTACACAAAACAGTATGACCAATGTGATACTATTTATAACAATTTCTAGAACAGGTAAATTTAATTTATGATGAGGAAAGAGACAAGATATATGGCTGCCTCTGTTGGCAGGGTTTGACAGGAGTTGATGAGGAGAAGCATGAGGAAAATTTCTGGAGTGATGGTTCTGTATTTTTGTAGATGCTTGGGTAACCCAGGTGCACAAATTTATTGAAATTAAATGAATGTACACTGAAGATTTCTGTATTTCGTTGTATGGAAAACGTACATCAAAAGGAAAAGCTAAGAAAAATTAAACTCTAGTGATATGAAATGGGCTTGCATTAGACAAATAATAATTCAGATTACATATAAGTGGCAATAACTTGAAAAAGTCACTTCCTTGGTGGTCTTTACAAAAAGTAGAATACTATAGACTACTAAATCTGTAAAATGTTGAATCATGATAGAACTTACCTTGTTCTCAAAAGGTGAAGTATTAAGGTTTTTCTATTTAGCTTTAATTCATACAACAATTCTTCTTCATAAGTTTCCTGCAAAACAATATCCATTTTGTGTGTGTCTGGGTGAGTAGTGGAGTGAAGGGGAAAATCACAGGTCTCCCACAGCCCTATAAAAGTAGTCTTTGCAGGAAAAAATGATAAATACTGATAAAGCTGAATTTATAATGGAGCCAATACTGTAAGGTAGATTTTACTTTCAAGTTATTTTCAAGTTATAAACCTTCGATGGGCCTTTTCCTAATTATAAAACAAAATAAAATGGAAAAATGCATATTTCCCTGTCATCCAGATTTTTACCATTCATTATATTTCCTTGCTGTCTCAGCAATTTGAACCACCAGCTGCTCTGGAAGAAAAAGATGTGACAGTCTGCTTCTGTAAAGATTACAGCTTTGGAAACCCTCTGGGGCAGTTCTGCTCTGTCCTATAGAGTTGCTATGAATCAGAATCAACTTGATGGCAACAGGCTTGGTTTTTAGTATATATATGCATATATACTGTATACTCTTTGGAAGGAAGTCACTATATGCAGCCCACACTTAAGGGCTGAGGAGTTATCTAGCTCCATGAAAGGGCATGTCCATATAACTTATTCAGAATTCTGTATGTAAGATTTTTCTATTCTTCCTCCTACCCTATTTATTTATTCAATCATTTATTTATATCAGTATGGTCTCATGGATATTTATTTTATACTTTTGGTTATAATATACTACATTATCACATTTTTTTGCTCAGCTTATCCCAGTTTTGACTATTGGGAGCTCTTTCAGTTGACTCCTGTGAACATTGGACATATGCCCAAAGTTTTGTTTTTTGAGTACTTCTCTACTTTCTAGCTCTAAATGATGCTCCAGTTTCATCTTCTATATTCATAATGGAACATTTTAATATCAACCTTGATTAAGTCTTAAGACAATAAATGGCAGAAGAGACCACCATGAAAGAAAACCAAAATGAGTGGTGGAAAACTGGTTTTGCTCCTTTAGCTAAGTTCCAACTTTAACCAATACAGTGGTTTGAGTAGGTGAAAAAGAGTTGGAGATAATTTATTTGTAAAGAGAATTATTGGAGAAATATAGTAAGACATTATTTCCACATGGGAGTGGATAGAAATTTGCTATTCTATTGTTTCAAGCCAAGGAAAAAAAGGTGCCAATGGAACCATTTAGAAAGTTGGAATTTTTCTTACTTATGACTGAAAAATCTAAAATGTGAGAAACAGGAAGCCTGGTTATTCTAATGGTAGAGGAAAAGAGAGTTGCTGCCTTGGCAAAGATTTGCACTCCCAGAGTTTGTTGGAATTAAGTACCCCTTTACTTATTCTTCATGGGTCAAATTAAAAACCTAATGCTTAAAATGCAAGTGCCTAATGATAAATAGGTAAGTAGAGGGTCAGCGAAAAAGAGGAAGACCCTATACGAGATGAATTGACACAGTGGCTACAACAACGGACTCAAACACAGCAACAATTGTGAGGATGGTGCAGGACTGAGCAGTGTTTTGTTCTGTTTACGTAGTGTCGCTATGAGTCAGAAGCCACTCTACCTAACAACAACAACAATGGTAAATATGTGGAGTCTTTGGCTAGTGCAAAGAGTCAAGAGCTAGACTACTACAGGAAATGTTGATTCAAACCCACTCAGAGGCACCTCATAGACGGGCCTAGCGATCTGCTTCCAAAAGATCAATCATATGGAGCAGTTTTACTCTGCCCACATGGGTCTCCATGAGTTAGAACACCCTGGATGGCAACTAACAATGGTGATAAATATTAAGGGCATTCATCTAGTTATTATAATAGTGGGAAAATGAAAACAACCAATTTTTTTTTTTTTACTATTTGTGTGTAACCTATTTTCTACAATAAAATTTATTACTTTTCAAAATAACGTATTAAATGGTTTGAAATTTCAATTCCTGAATAAAAGCCTTTGTAAACGACAAGTCAAGCAGACCTTTTTGTTCCTGTGAAAGTTGCCCAGATTTATTGCAAAATCTGGAAAGTAAACCAATCTACACATCCGATTGCGAGGAAAGTAAAATGCTCAGAGATTACACTTCATGAACACCAGCTCAGAACAGATGGGATTGCCTTAATTCAGCCTGGAAATGGGGCACAAGCTGTTGGTAGAACTTACCAACATGTAAACTGTAAACTTAAAAGAACAAAAACAAAACAAATCCATTGAATCAAGTCAATTCTGACTCACAGCGACCCTATAGGACAGTGTAGAGCTGCCCCATATGGTTTCCAAAGAGTGGCTGGTGGATTCAAATTGCTGACCTTTAGTCAGTGGCCAAAAGCCTAACCACAGCACCACCAGGGCTCCAGAAAATGGTACCCCATAAAACCTGAAGTCAACTGTGAGGTGAGTTCTGCTTACTCCTTTTTGTTCCCTAATCTATGGTGGGATTGTTTTCCCCCGACACATCCTATAAAGTGAAGAGAAAAATTGAGACTCCTTTCTTCTTTTTGCTTTTGAGTTGGAGGCAAATGCAGCTTTCTAAATGTCATGGGAAAGCAATAAAGCTTAATATTCTGTCAAAACCTGTACCTGTATGTCGGGATCATGGGCGTGCCCAACATCTCGCTTCTGTACCAGAGGGAGCTTTTTAGGATAAACCAGTTCTTGACCCTCTACTCCAAGGATTACCTTTTCTAAATGGAAAAATAAGAATGAAAATACAGTTGGCATTAACACTTATTTACACTGAATGAAAAACAGAATTGTTCTCAGAGTTTGCTTACTCCCAATTGGCAGCACGCCCAACAACAAGGAAGTATTATCAGCCTTACAATTATAGTCAGGGAATTTGCAACTAATATTCACAAATTAGGAAAATACAAGAAAAGCCAGAAAGTAGGCAAGTAAAATAAAATCAGTCTCTCAGCTTCTTCTACATTTGTACCTTGTTCTTCAGTTGTCACCTTACTCTCTTAATGCCTGTCTCTGGATTCTGCCTCCCAGGAAAGCCTGTTTCAATGTAAATTACTGAATTTTATCACCCAGGGATGTTTGCATCTGAACTTTTAGCTACCAAAGATAAATAAAAGACTTTTTATCTTTAAAGGCATTTTAGGTCCTTTGAGTTAGTTGTAGTCCTTGGGTGGAGCAAAAGGTTAATGGGTACTCTGCTGCTGACTGAAAGGTTGGAAGATCGAGTCCAACCAGGGGTACCTCGGAAGAAAGACCTGGTGATCTACTTCCCAAAAAATCAGTTATTTAAAACTCTATGTATCACAGTTCTATTGTGACACATGTAGGGTCACCATGAAATGGAGTAGACCTGACAGCAACTGGCAAATGGAAAGAATTAGTGCTAAACATAATCTTCTACTTAGTTCCTATCAAACTGGTAGTCATCTGTGAGATGAGCTCTGCTTAATTATGGTATGGTAGTTAAAGAGGGAAGGAGCCCTGGTGGTGTAATGGTTAAGCACTTGGCTGCTAACTGAAAGGTCCACAGCTTGAACCCACCAGCTGCTCCGCAGGAGAAAAGACCTGGTTAAAGATTTCAACCTAGAAAACTCTGTGGGGCAGTTCTACTCTGTCCTATCAGGTCGCTATGAGAAGGAATCAACTCAATGGCACACAGCAACAGTAGTTAAATAGTGATATAAAGGAAAGGATACAGACTTTCTGTAGTCTGCCTTGAGTTTGATTCAAGGTTTTAGCAGTTTCTTACCAGTATGACCATGAATAGCATATCTACTTTTTCTGATCTGTAAATATCAGTCTTAATTTCCTTATGTATAAAGTGGGGGATAATAATAAAGACTTAAAAATCCTAACATAAAAAGTGGCTAATGGCTAGCACAGTGCTGACTACATTGTAGGAACTAAGTAAATTTCCACTCCTTCCTCCTTCTTACTGTGGATCAGAGTGTTTTAAGAGTCATGTAGTATTTCATGGAATCATAGAACCTCAAGGTGAGCAATAAAGTCACCTGAGCCCTATGCTATTTTATAATGTCCTCACCAGCATCCTTGAAGTGGACCTCAACTGCACCAACAGGCAAGTATTCCATTTTCTTTCTGTATTTCTCTGATCATAGATTGTCCCACAATTTTAATAGGTTCATCTGAAAACTCTCTATGTAGTACCCTTGATTGGTGCTGATGTTCTTACTCTACACTCTGGAGCTACAAAGAAGAGATCTAATTTTCTTCTGTATGATGGTCTTTTGAATGTGCGGGGACAGCTCTTTTGCCCACACTTGTCCCAAATTATGACGTTCCAAGCTTCTTTAAATGGTACTCTTTCAATTGTGTAATCTCATGTTTGAATATGCATGAGAAACATAACCCTAGCCCTTGAAGGTAAATGATAGGTGAAGAGCACTGACTTTTAGACTAGTAGCTCTCCAGAGAAGGTATTGAGATTCTCCCACATAATCTAGCCTCTTCATGTTGATGAAGATCTGAACCTTCATACATACCATATGATTTGGTGAGGGTTGCAAGACCATTTACAAGATAAGTCAACACAGAGATGGACTCAGATCAGGGATGTTTTTTCAATCGGTCACTACAGCCCCTTCTAACTCTTAAATTCTATGGCTCAGACCACAGTACTGTTCAGAATACCATTTTAACTCAGAAGAAAAATGTATACATTGTAATTATTTCAGTTCTGATCATTTCTGAGCCTTTAAATTAAAAACAGTAAGAAATCTCCCAGTGGACACTTAGATTTTTCCAAAGCGTTAAGAGTGGGAGGATATTTTTTACACATATTTCTTTTCTTTCAGAGTTGTTGTGTGTAGTTGAGTAGATTCTGACTCCTAATGACCCTATAGGACAGAACAGAGCTTCCCCATAGGGTTTCCAAGGCTCTAATCTTTTTTTTTTTTGGTGAAATACAGTAGTTATTTATTTATTTTTATTGTACTTTAGATGAAGGTTTACAGAACAAACTAGCTTCTCATTAAACAGTACAAATATTGTTTTATGACATTGGTTAACAACCCCACAACATGTCAATACTTTCCCTTCTTGACCTTGAGTCCCCTATTACCAGCTTTCCTGTCCCCTCCTGCCTTCTAGTCCTTGCCCTTGGGCTGGTGTGCCCCTTTAGTCTCACTTTGTTTTATGGGCCTGTCTAACCTTTGGCTGAAGGATGAACCTCAGGAGTGGCTTCATTACTGAGCTAAAAAGGTGCCATAGTAGGGGCCATACTCTTGGGGTTTCTCCAGTCTCTGTAAGTCTTGTCTCTATCAGTAAGTCTGGTCTTTTTTTATGAGTTAGAGTTTTGTTATACATTTTTTTCTACTCTGTCGCAGACTCTATTGTGATCCCTGTCACAGCAGTCAGTGGTGGTAAGCAGGGTACTATCTAGTTTTGCTGGACTCAGTCTGGTGGAGGCTGTGGTAGTTGTAGTCCATTTCCATTAGTCCTTTGGGCTAATCTTTCCCTTGTGTCTTTAATTTTCTTCATTCTCCCTTGCTCCTGAAGGGGTGAGACCAGTGGAGCATCTTAGATGGCTGCTCACAGGCTCTTAAGACCCCAGACCAAAGTAGAATGTAGAAAATTTTCTTTATAAACTATGTTATGCCAATTGAGCTAGATGTTCCCTGAGACCATGGACCCCACAGCCTTCAGCGCCGTAATTTGGCCCCTCAGGGAGTTTGGATGTGTCTATGGAGCTTCCATGACCTTGTCTTGTACAAGTTGTGCTGGCTTCTCCAGTGTTGTGTACTGTCTTACCCTTCACCAAAGTTACCACTTATCTATTGTTTATTTAGTGTTTTCCCATACCCTCCCCTTTCCTCCCTTGGAACCATCAAAGACTGTTTCTTGTTGTGTGTAAACTTTTTCATGAGTTTTTGTAGTAGTGGTCTCATACAATATTTGTCCTTTTGTGATTGACTTATTTCACCCAGCATAATGTCCTCCAGATTTATCCACGTTGTGAGATACTTCACAGACTCGTCATTGTTCTTTATCGTTGAGTAGTACTGCTTTGTGTGTCTGTACCATAATTTGTTTAATCATTCATCTGTTGATGGGCATCTAGGTTGTTCCCATGTTTTTGCTATTGTGAACAATGCTGTAGTGAACATAGGTGTGCATATGTCTACTCATGTGATGGCTCTTATTTCTCTAGGATATATTCCAGGGAGTGGAATTGCTAGATCATATAGTATTTCTGTTTCTAGCTTTCTAAGGAAGCACCATATTGTTTTCCAAAATGGTTGTACGATTTTGCATTCCCACCAATAGTGCATAATAATTCCAATCTCCCTGCAACCAAGGCTGTAATCTTTATGGAAGCAGACTGCCATATCTTTCTCCAGTAGAGTGGCTGGTGGGTTCCAACAGCCAATGTTTAGGTTAGCAGCTGAGCACTTAACGACTGTGCTACCAGGTCTCTTTTCTTTCAGAAAAGGGATCGAAATCTCAAATATTTAAAATTTCAAAATAAGTAAAGTGCTATTCTCAGATATGCAGACATATTACCCAAATGTCTGTTCCAAGCAGTTCCTAAACCGCACAAAGTTTGGTAACGAAAGAGTGAGAATTTTTGGCTGAGCAGATGCTGCAGGAAAAATAGAAAATACATAGTCTTTGTCTATACTGCAATTATTTTTAATCTAATTTAATTTAAAGACAGTAATTAAACAGAACCTTCACCTCAAATTTGCATACTCTGTTTTCAGAGAGGGGAAGCAAGTCACAAGAAAATAAGATGATCATATTTGATCCAAAGAAAGTGTTTTTTCCATAGTTTTAATCTAATCAGGTATATCTTCAGCATCTAGAGTTCTTAAAGTAATGAATACTCAGCATATTGGTTCCTTTTATAATTATCTTCAGTAGCAATTGAGTTGGAAACAAGCAAACAAACCAACAAAAAACCATGTCTATATCTCCCAAATCAATCAAAAACTTTAATCAGCCAACCCGCTTATAAATCAAAATTTTAATGAACTGGTCTCTGCAGTCTCTACTTTTTTGCAGGCATATCACAACATCAGTTACAATCCAACACAGTGTTAATATGGAATTAATTACTGGTGAAGACGAAACCTTTTTTCCCCCTGCCATCCACATTTTCTTTTTTTACGTTTAGTCTTACACTTAATTTTATCCAATTGTAAAGACCCTGCCACACCGTTAAGAAAGAGGATTGGCAAGGCTACTCTTGTCGGGATGGTCACAGCAAAATCA
Source organism: Elephas maximus indicus (assembly GCF_024166365.1). NCBI lineage: Eukaryota > Metazoa > Chordata > Mammalia > Proboscidea > Elephantidae > Elephas > Elephas maximus. The sequence continues at coordinate 49,641,761 of NC_064840.1, forward strand.
TTAATGGATATTTCTTATTTTTATCATTTACAATTTAAACTTTGTGATGAAAGTGATATGACCTCATAGTACAATAACAAATTCCTGATGAAAACATTAAAACATACCTTTAAACTGAGAAAGGAATAAAATCATCAAAAGTATACATCCGGGAATCATTCTGAATGGCTCTGATAGAAGGGGGGCACATGTGCTTGAGAAAAGATGTGCACAGTTCTTTCTTCTTGCTTCCAGGGCAAGGATAAAGAAGGTGACCAGGTAGATAGGTAGTTTTGATCTAGCACAAGGAAATGGGCCTGGATCACACCACACAACTGCTTTTGACCTTGAGGCTAAAAGCTAGAGGGTGAACATCAAGTACTAATTAAGGGTAACCAATGAGGCAGTCGTAGTGGAGGTGGCTTGGGCGTAGATTTCTATTTCATATCTAATATAAATATGACTTCCAGGTGTATTACTATTCAAAAGTTTGAAAAAAAATCATGAGAGTCTTACAAAATATTTTTTCCCCACACACGCTCACTTTAATTTATTTCCTGTTCCACAACTCACGATTCCAAAGGCTTTGCAGGTCACATTTTGTTAACTTATTAGTTAACAGAAAAGAGTTTTATTGGGTCTGACAGAGAAAAAAGATCACATGTTCTTTCCCATCAAGTCATATGTAATAATAAGCTTTTCTCTGTATCTAAAGCTCAATGGAAACTGGTGTCATAGTGGTTAAGAGCTACAGCTGCTAACCAAAAGGTTGGCAGTTTGAATCCACCAGGTGCTCCTTGGAAACTCTATGCAGCAGTTCTACTCTGTCGACTTGATGGCAACAGGGTTTTTTTTTTTTTTTTTGAAGCTCAATTTTTTCCTATGAGATGAAACATATAAAATATGTCCTTAAGCCTGCTACATAACATACTTAAGAAATTAATAAGTTATACAGAGAATCATTATTAATATATCTTCAGCTTCAATTTTTCAGTATAATCTTAAAGGCCTGTGTTGTCACTTTTCTTGAGTTAAGCTACTAATCTTTCTTTGATAAATATTGTGTTTTTCACATCCATGGCATCTGCTCCAAATCTGTGTTTGCTTGTTAGCTTGCAACACGCTTTAGTCTTTGGTCTGTCAGAGTTATCGCTGCGTTGGCTAAGTATGTCCCAAACTTCTACGGAACCAGCCTCGAATTTCTGATTTATTTGTTGGCCTAAAAGACACTTTCCTATTTGATCTCCCAGAGTACTTTCCAGAGACCTGTGAGAAGCTCTCTTTGCCTCCTGCTTGGCCATGCTATGTTTCTTCTGGTGCCTGCCATAAGTAGTTTTACAGCCCTCCTGCTCCTTCACCCTGTATACCAGACGGGTGCCCTCATATGCACCAAGCTTCAACTTCAGCTTATTTCTGGTGGGCCAGAGGATGAGCTGGGGAGAGAGGGAGCTCTCAGAAGACTTCCAGATTATCTTTCTGCCAACCTCTTGATAAAGCCTGCATTTGGAAGAATTCAGATGACCCTGTGGACAAACTTCTTGAAAGAAACATTCTACCTCATACATCTCCTTCTTTATCATCATCTTCACTTTCCTCTTCTATTTCCCAGTCTTCTGAATCCTCAGAGAGTCAGCTTTCCAAGGCACTATTTTTCTTTAACCTATAAGTTGTCATTCGATTTTGGGAGCTGGTAGAAGCTTTAGACTTCCTCCCTTCCTCCTTTTCATACTCTTGCTTCCTGCCTTTCTCCTTTTCCAAGTCTGGTGTCTTGCCATTCTTTATCTTAAACTCTGTATGATGCTGGAGACACTCCATAAATTTATCGAAGTCCTTATAGTAAGCCACCTCAAGTTTCTCATCCAAGAGTGTTTCTTGAGAGGACATTCCTTCAGGTAAAGTTAGGAGACTATTCCATGAGAACTGGGATATATCACAAGAGATCATTTCATCAACGTACTTGAACTGGGCCAGCCAGGAAGGAGAAGGAAGAGGTACTGTCTCAGGAGAGACAAAACTGACATCCAGGACTCTTTCCCTATCATTGAGTGGGTTCTGGGCATTGGACTGCAGGCTCAGGTCATTAACAGTTTCTTGCTGGAGCAGAGTAGACTCCCCTGCTGGAACTCATTCACATCTTCAGTGGACTTGCATACTTCTGACCATGGGGTATTCTGGCTTTCAATCAACTGACCATCATCTGTAGCTCCTACTTTACCAGTGGTGATGGGATTCTGGAAACAGCCTCGTAAGCTTTTTTCTTTATCCAAGCTCATTTCCATGCCAGATTCTGACTCCTTGTCTTGTACTCCTTCAGGACACTTCTGATAGCTGCTCTTTGCTCATCTGTATATGTAATCTTGCCCTCACCCTCCAAAGGGTTAGAGTGCATACCAGCTACGCTTTCACCAGAACTCCCTAAAATCAGATGGTGTTACGTCTTGTCTTGTGGCATGGCCAGCTCATTCAAAGGGATGGTTTCTTTAAAAGTCTCTGAGAATTGTACTGCAGGGGATCCATTGCCATATTCTGTTCTCATGTCTTCCTTCTCAAAGTCATAACTTCCTGAAGGTGTGTTTCTATCTGGAGTGGTATTAGAAGGGCTTTTAGCATGGAGCTCCCTCTCTTGAGCAACAGAAGATAAAGACCCATTTGTTTTCTCATGGCACTGTCAGCTTCTGTTTCATTAGTAGCAGTATGAGCACTGTCATTCTACTGATGTCAATCAATGTCATGGCTGTCAGCTTCCAAGTGGATATCTTGTTTTCTGCATTTGTTTCCAGGCTTTTGAGGATCTGTTTGAGTTTCCTTGGTTTCCATTTTTTCCCCAAGGCCGCTATGGTGCCGGAATCGTGCTGTATAATGATACTCAGGGAATGGAGGTCTTTGGTTAACTCTGATAGGAACTGGAGACGGCAGAACAATATGGCCAGGATACTGGGTAATATGGAAAATATAGATTGCCATTTCTGAAACCTGCCCCAGGAACATAGAAACGATTATAGACAGGATTCAAGTGCCACAGACCTGGGTAAGGCTGCTCAGCCATGGCCTCCATATGAAACAGGAGTTTGGCATTGCTGTCCTCAAAATGTGCATTGTCTTCTGAAAAGTTTATTTGTTAGGCTGTGGGTATCAAATCTCATGACTGGCCTTACAAAATATTTTTGAAGAACTTTTTTGTAAACTTTGGTTGAAGAAGGTCTGTCTATGTAGAATACTTCATGCAGAAACCATAAAGGAAAATTGATAAAAATAAACTAAATATAAATAGTTAAAATTTAGGCATGTCATAAATCACAAATAGATTAAAATACAAGCAAAACATTTGAGAAGTGTATGCAACATATATGATACAGGAGGGGGTTAATGTCCTTATAATGTAGAACTCTCAAATCAATAAAAAGGAAAAGAAAACACCAATAAACAAATGTGCAAAGGACTTGTACAAACCTATCTATATGCCCATGTTCTCCTAAAGGAAATATCCCTCCGCCAATACAACTCTTTTACCTTTGTTTGGGATTCTATAAGCTCACTCTATCTCATATTAATAATTATCTCACAAATTAATTATCCCACAAATCGAACCAATATCTGTCAACCGGAAACTTCCCTTTTATATTTAAACAAGCTCACAGCTATCCTTTTTTAAAATTCCTACCCTCAAAATCTATATCCCATACTCCCATTATCATCTTCTTTTTCATTATCTTTTTGGCTAAACATCTTTCAAAATTTATCTGTATGTCTGGAAGTAACTTCCTGACCTCCAACTCATCCTAACACATTACAGTCTAGCATTTGCCTTCATTATTCTATGAAATAGTCCTGATTAATGTCTGCAATGATTTTCCTATTTCTATTATCCAATGAATATTTTGATTTTCATTTGGCTTCTCAATAGCATTTGGCACTGCTTGATCATGCCCTCCCCCTTGAAATATTCTATTTGGCTCCCTTGACAATAGTCTGCTGAACTTCTGCCTAGCCCTCCAGCAACTCACAGGCATGTCCTCTTCCATGCAGCCTTCAAATTTTGGAGTTTCCCAAGATGCTATCCATTACCTTCTTTTCTTTCAATTGTGTGCTTGTGCCAAAGCAATCTCATCCTCAGTATAATTTAATTATCGTCTTTACGCCATGCCTCACATTTTATGGTTCCAGCTATCTTAGCAACTGACTTGTATAGCCAACTCTCCACTCAACATCTTCATTGGGATGGCTCACAGCCCCTGAAAATCAGTAGGTACAAAACTTAAAGTACTTTATTCCCCAACTTGGTCTCTGTGTTAATGAAGTTGTCATCCATTCAGTATTTCAATTCTGAAACCTAGGACTCATCTTGACATACCCCTACATCCCTCATAAGGAATTCATCACTAAGTGTTCTATTTTAACTCCTCATAATATTCCATTCACTTCTCTCCAGTTTTCAGCCTCCATCCTGGTCCTAGTTACCATAGACTCTTTTGGCCACATTCCAATAAGTATGACCTATTCAAAATGCAAACCTGATCATGCCATATGCCTGTTGAAAATGATTCAATAGCTTTTCATGGGTCTTAGGATAAAGATTTATTTGACTTTCAAAGTCTCCATAGAATATTACTCAGGCTTAACCAGAAATGAAGTTCTCATGCATGCTTTAACATGGATGAATCTTGAAAACATCATGTTGAGTGAAATAAGTAAGTCACAAAAAGACAAATATTATATTATTCCATTTATATGAAATATCTTGAACAGGGAAATGTACAAAGACCTAAGGTTATTAATGGTTACCAGGGGTGTGTAGGAGGGAGAGGGAAAAAAGTGATTCACTGTTTAGGAGACACTGAATTTCTTTTCAAGGTGATGAAAAGTTGGAAAGAGATAATGGTGATGGCTGTAGGGCATGTTGAGTACAATTAATGTCACTAAATTGTACATGTGAAGGATGTGGAAATGGCAGATGTTCTGTTACAGACATATTTACTACAATCAAAAAGGTAAATTGCCTGCCACTTATTAGCTCTGAGGCTTTGGAAAAAATATGAAACATTTCTATGCTTCTGCTACTTCATGTATAAAATGGGCCCAATAATAGCATCTATTTCATAGGATGTGTGAGCATTAGATGAATCTGTGCTGACAGGTGTTTTTTTTTTTTTTTTACATTCCCTGGCTCGTTCACTTTTATACTCTTCCTTCCCTCCTCAAATCTCCAAATAGTTTCTTCCTCATACCAACTGACAAACTTGCTTGCTATTTCACTGAGGAAAAGAAGCAAAATCTCACCTTCTCCCATTTGTATATCTGCCTAACTATCAATGATACACTTTGGTTTGGTTCCCTCCTGTTTGTGTGGACATACTCTCTATGCCTCTAAGGTCTACTGGCCACTAGTACATCAGATTCTATTACTTCTTGCCCCCTTAATGCCATCATTTCCGCTATTGTTTCTGTCAATTAGTAAACAAATGTGCTATCAGTTATTCTATCTTTAAAAAATGTATTTCTCCTTTTACATCACTCTCCCCTCCACCAAGCTACCACCCATGTTTAGCGTTCTTTAACAGCAAAATGTCTTAAAAAATGAGTCTACGGTGCTGTCCCCAGTTCTTCTCTCCCCATTTCTTCTTGTGAACTTCTCCAATTGGACTTTTCATCCTCCACTCACCAAAACAAGTCTTGTCAGTGTTACCAGTAATCTGTTGTTGTTAGGTGACATCAAGTCAATTTCAACTCATAGTGACACCATGGGACAGAGTAGAACTGCCCCACAGGGTTTTCCAGGTCTTTCTCCCTTAGAGCTGTTGGGTGGGTTCAAACTGCCAACCTTTCAGTTAGCAACCAAATACTTAACTGTTGAGCCCCCAGGGTTCCTTACCAATAGCCTGCACCTTACTAAACCCAAAGGCCAATTCTCAACCCTTACTAACTTGACTGATCAGCAGCATTTGACACAGCTGATCACTTCTACCTTTTGGAAAGAGCACTAGCTCATGGTACACCATGGATCTCAGGCTACATTATTCACTACTTCTTAGCCTCCTTTGTTGGATCCACCTTCTCTCCTCAGTTTGTAAATTCTCAAGTTTTCCAGGGAACTATTATTGCAACTTTTCTCTATATGCAGTCACTAGTAGGGTGGTTCTCATCCAATCTTATGACCCTCCATATCATCTGTAAATTTATGACTGCTGAATATTTATCTCTAACCTGAAAATCTCCTCTGAATTTCAAACTCACGGATACAAATATTTTTCAGCATCTTCACTTGAATGTCTGATAGTTATCTCAAACTCAACAAGTACAAAGCCAAATTCCTGATCTTTTCTTCCAAACCTGCTGCTTCCATAGTCTTTTCTCTCTCAGTATATTGCAAATACATCTTTTCAGTTACTGAGGAGTCATTCTTGATCCTTCCTTTTTCCACAACCTCACATCCCATCAGTCAGAAAATCCATTTGGCTCCATGCACAAAATACATCAAGAATCTGACCACTTCTCAGCACACATATGTCTAGCCTTCTGATCCAGGACATCATGTCTAGCCTAAGTTACTGAAATAGACTCTTAATTATTTTTTATTCTTTTGCTCCCTCAGAGTCTATTATACACGTAACATTCAGAACTATTCTATTAATATAAACTATTCTATTAATATTCTATGAATATAACATCACATCATGTGCTGCTTCTGCTCAAGCCTTTTCAATCTCATCTTGGAGTAATAACAAAAGTCCTGTGATAACCCCCAGGATCTATATGATCTAGCTTGATGCCATCTGATTTCATATCTTATCACTTACCCTTATCCTGTCTCCCTGTGTTCTTGCTATTTATTGAACATGCCAAGCACATTCTGCATTGAAGGATTTGCTTGCTATTCCTTCTGCTGGGGTGTTCACCTCTCTAATAGGCACATGGTTTGTTTCCTCACGCTTTTTGGATTTTTACTCAAATGTCAACGTATCAGTGAGGTCTTCTTTAGGCACCCTTTAGACTACTTCCACCCTGGCACTTCTAAAGCCTTTGTTGCCTTCTAACATACTATACATTACTTGTTTGTTTATTTTTTAGTTCTCTCCCCTCCTTAAAATGTAGGCTTTGTGAGGGAAGGAATTTTCTGTTTTGTTCATCTGTGTATCCAGGTTCCTAGAAGAGTAGGCTGTCAACAAATTTTTAGTGAATGAATGTATTAATACATTTAAGAACATGGAGACATGGCTGGTATACAGTCCGACAAAACCAAACCTGTTGCCATTGGGTCAGCTCTGATATGGAAGCCCCATAGTCAGCATTCAATGAAAGTAAATTATAATTAGTTTAGCTTTTAATTATAAAGAGGTGACACAGTATAGTAAGTAAGAGTACACTCTAAGAGCCAGACTGCCAAGGTTTAATTCCCAGCCCCTACATTTACTACTTACAAACCTTGGGCAGTATCTGATCTCTCTGTGCCACAGTTTTCTCTCTAAAAATGAAGGTAACTGTAGTATTTACCTCATAGCCATTTTTACCAGGATTAAATGAGGTAATTTATGTAAAGCACTTAAAAGTGTGAATGGTGCATATTAAAAGCTATATAAGTATTGATTTTGTTTTTATTACTTGTACTGCTCTTGCTTCATTTGCCATGATCCTTTCTTCCTGCCTTCCTGTCTTCTCTTTCCTTCCTTTCTTCATTTTTCTGAGCTCCAGCATCACCTGGCTTTCTCTCTTTACTCCAACCCTTAATCCATTGCCGTCAAGTTAATTCCTACTCTTCGACACTATAGGACAGAGAAGAACTGTATCATAGGGTTCCCAAGGCTGTAATCCTTATGGGAGTTCTGGTAGTGTGTGGTTAAGAGCTTGGCTGTTAACCAAAATGTTGGCAGTCCAAATCCACCAGTCACTCCTTGGGAACCCTATGGGGCAGTTCTACTCTGCCCTATAAGGTTGCTATGAGTTGGAATTGACTTGATGGCAATGGTTTTGTTTTCCTTGGTTTGGAATCCTTACAGAAGCAAACCATCACATCTTTCTCCCTCAGAGCCACTAGGAGTTTGAACTGCCAAACTTTCGGTTAGTAGCTGAGGGTTTAACCACTGTACCACCAGGTCTCCTTCCTTTACTCCAACACACCATGCTTTCTCCCATCAAAGGTCCTCTGAATATATGTGTTTCTCTATCTGGAGTCCTCTCCTCTCCTTCTATTGACCAAGTTGATTTCTCATTCCTTCAGTTTAAGGTTCACTCTCTCAGGAAAACCTTTCTTAACCCTTGAATCTAGGTCAAGTTTCTGTGTAAAGTTGGGTTCTGTTCCCTCTGAAAACTTATGTTGGTGGATCATATGCTTATTAGTCTAATTATTTGATTATCTGCCTCTTCCAACAGACTATAAGCTCCAGAAAGCAAAGACTCTGCTTGCTTTTGCTTTCTGTAGTACCACAAACCTAACGGTATCTTGCATATAGACACTGCATTCAGCATAAATTTGTTGAATGAATGACAGAATTAATTTGCAAAAAGATTATTGCTGATTACATCCTCAATTGTTTTCTCTCACAGAAATTTTAAAAGTATCATTGAAACAACTTTAACTCAAATGACTATTTCTACCAGTAGAATTCCTGACATTCTTTCAAGTCAATGTAAGAGATAACTGAAGGCTGATGGGCCAGTCAGTGTATTTGCTCCTTCACCAAACAAACACTTATTCACATGGCAAATGAAACTCACTAGTTTTTTTTTCAACAGTGACAGTTAAAAACAGCATTTTAAGTTGAGTGATGAGAACTATATCGAGCTTACCTTTGACAAAGTCCAAGTTGTGGAAAATAGGATAAATCAATTTTTAAAATACCAACCATGGAATGTCAATTAATTGTGGTGTTGTATTAAATGATAAGATAAGGCTTTGAGGCACTTGCCTGATGTCTTTGGAAAAACCACAGCTAGACTGTCTGAAATATTAGAGATCTGGCAATATCTGTAGTTAATCCAGGTGAACCAACCAAGAAATTTTGAAAAGTCATAAAAAGTTTATATAACCTACTCAAAACACACACTCAATAAGTGGAAACCTGGTGTTTAAAGAATATATCTGCTTAGATCTGTATTCTTTCTTATTATAGTCTGTTTTCTTTTATGATGGAAAAAGCTTTATTCTTTCTCAAATCGTTCTATAATCAATCATTCAAACTTGGAGACTGTTATCCCTCAATTCTAAACTCTACCAGATTGCTAGTGTGAGATACTGAAAAATTAAGATATTATGACTTGCCTGTGATTTCTTCTCCCTGTTAGGTCACATCTTTATGTATTTAAATTAATGTGATCACCAAAGGATACAAAGCTTTGTAAAAAAAACAATGAACCCTGAAACAGATTTCAATATCAAAGAGGCTCTGTGGAGTTCAAATGTCAGACAAAAACAGATTTTAAAGAATGATTAGACAAATATGAGACTGTTCTGTTCCTTTCTTATTTCTTTGTTGCAAATCAGTGAAGCAGCTCTCTCAGAACTTTCTCTAATCAACCCCTATCTTGGTTTCCATGACGGTTTCGAAATTGAAGATTCTTGTGCTCATTCCTTATCACCAGTGGATTCAGCTCTTTACAAAATCGTCAGCCAAGAGTATTTCTCTTAGAAGCCTTCACAGCCTTGTGTAAGGCTTGTCTTTTGTCTCCTTTTTAACCTCCCTAACAAGCCATTGTTTTTTTTTTTAACAAGCCAGATCCCTTTTCAGGCTTCTGCCCTGCGTTGGTTTATTAGGGCTGCTGTAATAAGTACCACAAACTGGGTGACTTAAAGCAACAGAAATGTGTTGTCTCACAGTTCTGGAGCCCATAAGTCCAAAATCAAGGTGTTGGCAGGGCTATGCTCTCTCTAAAGGCTCTAGAAGAAGAGCCTTCTTTGCTTCTTCCTAGCATCTGGTGGTTCCTGGCAATCCTTGGATTAGAGATACAGCACTGTAACCTCTGCCTCTGTCTTCACATGGCTGTCTTCCCTTCATGTGTCTCCTCTTTAAATTAGGACTCCATTCATTCTGGATTAGGTCCAATCCTACTCCAGTATGACCTATATTAAGTGATAACACCTTCAAAGACCCTATTTCCAACCAAGGTCACATTCACAGGTAATGGAGGGTTAGGACTTCAACATATCCTTTTGGGGTCACGCTTTATCCATAACACCCTTTTAAGGCTCCTTCTCTCTCTCTCTTTTTTCACTCCCTCTCCTTCTCCTTCTATCTAGCAACATGCAGAGCAATCCCTCAGACCTTCTTCAGGACATGAAGAACTGAATTCACAATGATGAAGGCCATGGAAGGAAGACAGACAATAAAGAATACATTCTGAGTAAGAAGCAGAAAGTAGCCAACTCTACAGACCCAAAACAATTATCCTTTTCCACCTCTGTAAAGAGAAACACGTAGAAAGGCTGGAAATAAATTCAAGTGAATCAAGTGAATGGAGAAAATTCATCTTAATTCAAATTATAATATTAATGGTAAAAGCTTCACATAGAAAATCTGGAATAAAAAGTTGGGATTTTCTGGCTGACTTCAAAAGAAATATCATTATAAAGTACTCCAAAGTCAAATTAATCAAAGGGGAAATTGTAATTCTCTTTATAGATTTAGAAGCTAATTTCAATCCTTTTATTGTGCTTTAAATGCACTGAAAAGAACACCAGCTTCAAAATCAGGAGCTCTGTGTTCTCCTGTGACTAAATCAGCTACCCTTGGCAAGTCGTTTGTTTGTCTGGGCCTCAGTGACTTATTTATAAGTTAATATCATTAGTCTGTTTGATCTGTAAGATCTCTGGAACATCAGGATGTTTCCATGATTTTGCTGAATTATTTGTTTCCTTTTCTTAGGCCTTCTTCATTGTATATAGAAATCCAGAATGCTGAAAAATTGGGGACTTACATCACTATCATATTTTCCAACCAAAAATTCATACATCAATACAATAATACAATTAATACAGCCAACATCCATCTGAAAGGACAAGGTTATTCCTGGGGAATGGCAGACCCAGAGTAAACAGACTATATAATAGTTTCACCTTTTAATTCCAGAAATCATATTACTTTGGTAGTGACATTGAGCAGATTAATAAACCTAGAGTTTGGATTTCCTTACAATAAACTTGGGATAACAATGCTTTCTACACCACATGATAATATAGACTAAATAAAACAATTAATGAGTAATGCATAACACATACATGACTTCAATTTTTTTTTTTTATAACTTTTATTAAGCTTCAAGTGAACGTTTACAAATCCAATCAGTCTGTCACATATCAGTTTACATACATCTCACTCCCTACTCCCACTTGCTCTCCCCCTCTTGAGTCAGCCCTTTCAGTCTCTCCTTTCTTGACAATTTTGCCGGCTTCTCTCTCTCTCTATCCTCCCATCCCCCCTCCAGACAAGAGTTGCCAACACAATCTCAAGTGTCCTCCTGATATAATTAGCTCACTCTTCATCAGCTTCTCTCTCCCACCCGCTGACCAGTCCCTTTCATTTCTGATGAGTTGTCTTCGGGGATGGTTCCTGTCCTGTGTCAACTGAAGGTCTGAGGAGCATGGCCGCAGGGATTCCTCCAGTCTCAGCATGACTTCAATTTTGTTGCAGCATTAAATTCATTTCTTGCCTTCAGTTTAACTCTGTTTCATAACAATTTTAAGAAAGATACTAAATTCAGTAAGGTCAACATGGCTTAAGTGACATAGATTCAAAGCGGAATGATGATAGGGTATGAAATGTAATATAATTAGATTTTCCTTGTTTGGATAAGTAGGCCCAAAGGAATAGCGTTTATGATTCTGCTCATAAATTTCATATTTCTATAAGCCTGTTTTATAGAGTTGCTATTGACTCCATGGCAATAGGTTTGGTTTTTTTAGATTTTTTATTTTACACCAACTCATAGCAACTCTATAGGACACAGTAGAACTGCTACATAGGGTTTCCAAGGAGCTACTGGGGGATTTGAACTGCTGACCTTTTGGTTAACTGCTGACCTCTTAACCATTGCACCACCAGTCAGAATCAACTCGGTGGCAATGGGTTTGGTTTTTTGGTTTTCTTCTACACCATTTTCTCACCCCTCCAATACTTCCTCCCCCATCCCTAATTTCAGCTGGTGAACACACTTCCTATTTCACTGAAAAAATACAGTTAGAAAAAAGCTTCTCCAAGCTCCCACCACCACATCAACCTACTCACCTATATTTGTACCCATATCCTCTGACTCTTTTTTGTTTCCATGGATGAGCGGAGCGTTTCCTATCAAATGCCTATACCTCCTCTTGCACATTAGATCCCTGCTCTTCTCTCCTATTAAAGGACATCACTGCAGCAATTAACTCCCTTCTCCTGCCTCTTCCCTTTGCTCATGCTCCTGAAGCATTTCCATGAGCATACAAACAAGCTATGGTTTCCTTTAGCCTTCATTTTTTTTTTCTTTATTGTACTTTCGGTGAAGATTTACCGAATAAACTAGCTTCCCATTAAACAGTTAGTACGCGTATTGTTTTACGGCATTAGTTAACAACCCCACAACATGTCAACACTCTCCCTTCTCAAACTTGGGTTCCTTATTACCAGCTTACCTGTCCTCTCCTGCCTTCTAGTCCTTGCCCCTGAGTTGGTGTGCCCCTTTAGTCTCGTTTTGTTTTATGGGCTGTCTAACCTTTGGCTGAAGGGTGAAGCTCAGGAGTGACCTCATTACTGAGCTAAAAGGGTGTCCAGGGGCCATACTGTCAGGGTTTCTCCAGTCTCTGTCAGGCCAGTAATCTGGTCTTTTTTTGTGAGTTAGAATTTTGTTCTATGTTTTTCTCATTTATCTTTAAACAAATAATAATAACTCTGTTGATCTCACATCCCCTTTCATCAACCTCAACCTTTTTCTGATAAAGGTAAAGCAAAATTTCCTCGAAGAGTTATCTTTAATCACTGTTACCAGTTCTTCACTTCATTCTCCCATTAAGCGACTCTATCAGACTGTTGTATCCATGGTGGTGCAAAGGCTTAAGGCATTTGTCTGCTAACCAAAAGAATGAAGGTTTGAGTCCACCCAGATGTACCGCAGAAGAAAGGTCTGGCAAACTACTTCCAAAAAATCAGATATTGAAAACACTGTGGAGAACAGTTCTGCTCTAGCACACATGGAGTTGCCACGAATCGAAGTAGACATGATGGCAACTGGTTACTGGGTTACTCTACTAGAACTGCTCATTAAGGTCATCAGTGATTTCCAGATGCTAAATTCAATGGTCAGTGCTCAGTCCTGATTTATTTGACCTATGGGGCTTGTTTGACTTGGTATTTGACCCTCTCAAAAAAAAAAAAAAATTTATTTATTTTTTTTTATTTTGATACACTCTCTTTTATTTTTTCTTTTTTAAATATTTATTGCGCTTTAAGTGCAAGTTTACAAATCAAGTCAGTGTCTCATACAAAAATTTATATACACCTTGCTATATACTCCTAGTTGCTCTCCCCCTAAGAAGGACAGCATACTCCTTCTCTCCACCCTCTATTTCCCTGTCCATTCAGCCAGCTTCTGTCCCACTCTGCCTTCTCATCTTCCCTCCAAACAGGAGCTGCCCACATAGTCTTATGTGTCTACTTGATCCAAGAAGCTCACTCTTCACAAGTATCATTTTCTATCCTATAGTCCAGTCCAATCCCCGTCTAAAGCGTTGGCTTTGGGAATGGTTTCTGCCTTGGGCTAACAGGTCTGGGGACCATGACCTCTGGGGTCCTTCTAGCCTCAGTCAGACCGTTAAGCCTGGTCTTTTTACAAGAATTTGAGTTCTGCATTCCACTGCTCTCCTGCTCCTTCAGGGATTCTTTGTTGTGTTTCCTATCAGGGCAGTCATGGGGTGTAGCTGGGCACCATCTAATTCTTCTGGTCTCAGGCTAATGTAGTCTCTGGTTTATGTGGCCCTTTCTGTCTCTTGGGCTCATAATTACCTTGTGTCTTTGGTGTTCTTCAGTGTCCTTTGCTCCAGGTGAGTTAAGACCAATGGATGCATCTTAGATGGCTGCTTGCTAGTGTTTAAGACCCCAGACACCACTCTCCAAAGTGGGATGCAGAATGTATTCTTAACAGATTTTATTATGCCAGTTGACTTAGATGTCCCCTGAAACCATGGCCCCCAAACTCCTGCACCTGCTACTCTGGCCTTTGAAGCATTTGGTTTATCCTGGAAACCTCTGTTTTTGGTTTAGTCCAGTTGTGCTGACCTCTCCTGTATTGCGTGTTGTCTTTCCCTTCACCTAAAATAGTTCTTGTCTACGATCTAATTAGTGAATATCCCTCTCCCTCCCTCCCTCCCCACTCTTGTAACCATCAAGGAATATTTTCTTCTCTGTTTAAACTATTTCTTGAGTTCTTATAATAGTGGTCTCATACAATATTTGTCCTTTTACAACTGACTAATTTCACTCATCATAATGCCTTCCAGATTCCTCCATGTTATGAAATGCTTCATGGATTCATCATTGCTCTTTATCGTTGTGTAGCATTCCACTGTGTGAATAACTTATTTACCCATTCATCCATTGAAGGGCACCTTTGTTGCTTCCATCTTTTTGCGATTGTAAACAGTGCTGCAGTAAACATGGGTGTGCATATACCTGTTCGTGTAAAGGTTCTTATATATTGGATATGTTCCAAGGAGTGGGATTGCCGGAACATATGGTACTTCTGTTTCTAGCTTTCTAAGGAAGTGCCAAATCGATTTCCAAAGTGGGTGTACCATTTTACATTCCCACCTGCAGTGTATAAGTGTTTCAGTCTCTCCACAACCTCTCCAACATTGATTATTTTGTGTTTTTTGAGTTAACACCAGCCTTGTTGGAATGTGATGGAATCTCATTGCAGTTTTGATTTGCATTTCTCTAATGGCTAATGATCCTGAGCATTTCCTCATGTATCTGTTAGCTGCCTGAATGTCTTCTTTCGTGAAGTGTCTGTTCATATCCTTTGCCCATTTTTTAATTGGGTTATTTGTCTTTTTAGTTGAGTTTTTGCAGTATCATGTAACGTCATAGCTAAAAACTTTTCCCCAGCCTGCAGGTAATCTTTTTACTCTTTTGGTGAAGTCTTTGGATGAGCATAAGTGTTTGATTTTTAGGAGCTCCCAGTGATCTAGTTTCTTTTCTGCTGTTTGTGCATTGTTAGTATTGTTTTGTATACTGTTTATGCCATGTATTAGGGCTTCTAGCCTTTTCCCTATTTTTTCTTCCAAGATCCTTATCATTTTAGATTTTATATTTAGGTCTTTGATCCATTTTGAGTTAGTTTTTGTGCATCATGTGACATATAGGTCTTGTTTCATTTTTTGGCAGATGGATATCCAGTTATGCCAGCACCATTTGTTAAAGAGACTGTCTTTTCCCTGTTTACCTGACTTTGGGCCTTTGTCAAACATCAGCTGCTCATATGTGGATGGATTTATATCTGGATTCTCAGTTCTGTTCCATTAGTCTATGTATCTATTGTTGTACCAGTACCAAGCTATTTTAACTACTGTGGAGGTATAATATGTTCTAAAATCAGGTAGCGTGAGGCCCCCCACTTTGTTCTTCTTTTTCAGTAATGCTTTACTTACTCAGGGCCTCTTTCCTTTCCATATGAAGTGGGCAATGTATTTCTCCGTCTCATCAAAAAATGCCATTGGAATTTGGATTAGAATTGCATTGTATCTATAGATCACTTTTGGTAGAATAGACATTGTTATAATGTTAAGTCTTCCTATTCATGAGCAAGGTATCTTTTTCCACTTATATGGGTCTCTTTTGGTTTCTTGAAGTAGTTCCTTGTGGTTTTCTTTGTATATGTCTTTTACATATCTGGTAAGATTTATTCCTAAGTATTTTATCTTCTTGAGGGCTGCTGTAAATGGTGGTGATTTGGTGATTTCCTCTTCGATGTTCTCTTCATTGGTGTAGAGGAATCCAACTGATTTTTGTATGTTTATCATATATCCTGATACTCTGCTGAATTCTTCTATTAGTTTCGGTAGTTTTCTTGAGGACTCTTTAGGGTTTTCTGTGTATAAGATCATGTCATCTGCAAACACAAATAAAAAAAAAAAACCAAACTCAGTGCTCTCGAGTGGATTCCGACTCACAGTGACCCTATAGGACAGAGTAGAATTGCCCCATACAGTTTCCAAGGATCGCCAGGTAGATTTGAGGTGCTGACCCTTTGGTTAGCAGCCGTAGCACATAACCACTACACCACCAGGGTTTCCACAGAGATACTTTTACTTCTTCCTTACCAATCTGGAAGCCCTTTGTTTCTTTATCTAGCGTAATTTCTCTGGCTAGGACCTCCATCACAATGTTGAATAAGAGTGGTGATAAAGGGCATACTTGTCTGCTTCCTGTTTTCAAGGGGAGTGGCTTCAGACTCTCTCCATTTAGGATGATGTTGGCTGTTGGCCTTGTATAAATGCCCTTTATTATGTTGAGGAATTTTCCTTCTATTCTTATTTTGCTGAGAGTTTTTATCATGAATGGGTGTTGGACTTTGTAAAATGCCTTTTCTATATCAATTGATAAGATCATGTGGTTCTTGTATTTTGTTTTATTTATATGATGTATTACATTAATTGTTTTTCTAATGTTGAACCATCCCTGCATACCTGATATGAATCCCACTTAGTCATGAAGAATTATTTTTTTTGATATGTTGTTGAATTCTATTGGCTAGAATTTTGTTGAGGATTTTTGCATCTAAATTCTTGAGGGATATAGGTCTATAATTTCCTTTTTTTTGTGGTTGACACACTCTCTTTACTTGGCTTCCTGCCCTGGTTTTTGTCATCCCTCATCAGCTACTCCTTCTCATTTTCTTTCTCTCATTTCTCTTCGTGTTTCAGACCTTTAAACATTGGGCCCCAGGGCTCACTCCTTGGGCTTATTCTCTTTTCTACCTACACTTATTTCCTTGGGGATCTCAACAAATCTCATGTCTTTAAATACCATTGCTATGTTGTCAACCGGCAAGTTTATAAAACTGAGAAATATTTCCTTCAGTTTAGTTGCCTATTTGGCATCTCCATCTTGACATCTGGTGGGCATCTCAAATTTAGTGTGTGCAAAAACTACACTCCTGATCTTGACCTTCAAACTTGTTCCTCCAAACATCTTCATCCACTCAGGAAATGGCCATGCTATCAGTATAACTACTTAAGCCAAGACCTTGGATTTGTCCTTGATGTCTCTCTTTCTGTCATGCTTTGCACACAGACTGTCAGGAAATCTATTGACTCATCTTTCAGAGTATGCTCAGAGCCTAACCTCGTCTTATTTCCTACACTGCTACCACCCTGAGCAAATCCATAATCACCTCTTACCTGGGTTCCTGCAATAACCTAATCAGCCTTACTATTTCTATCCTGGCTTCTCCTTCTTAGTCTATTCTCCAAAAGAACCCAAAGTCATCCTTTCAAAATGGAAACAATGCCACAGCATTCCTCTGTTTAAAATCCTCCAGTGGCTCTCCATTTAAATATGAGTAGACATTAAAATCCCTTAATAATCTGTAAGTTGCTCCATCACCTGGTATCTGTTGCTTTTGGACCTCTTACTATTCTCCATGACTCAGTTCTCTCAGCTCCTCTGCCCTTATTGCTGTACCCAGAACAGACATTACAGTATGTTGTCACTTTGGGATCCATTCCCATGGCTCCATTCCTCATCTGTTTTAATTCTTTACTAAAATGTCAAATTTTCACCAAAGCCTTCCCTGCCCACTCTGTTTTAGATTGCACCTGCCTTTATACATATTGGGAGTTGCTGGGTGGTGAAAACAGTTAAACAGTCAACTACTAACCCAAAGATTGGTGGTTAGGACCCACCTGGAGGTACTTCAGAAGGAAGGCCTGGCAATCTGCTTCTGAAGAGATTACAGCCTTGAAAATCCTATAGAGTACAGTTCTACTCTGACACACATGGAGTTGCCATGTGTCAGATTTCTACTTTCTGGCAACTTTATTTATTTATTTCATACACGTACAACTCAGCACTCCTAATTCATCTTCTCACTTTGTTTTTTATCATAACATTTCTTAGCATCTGATCAACGAAAACTTTTATTTATATATTTGTTTTTCATCTATGTTCTTGTACTAGAAAGTAATGTGCAGATTTATCTGTTGTTCAGTGCTCTATCCCCAATGTCTAGAACATTTTCTATCGTTGACACTAAATAAATATTGTTTAGTGTTAACTGTTTCTTCAATGATATCCTGTCCTAACAGATTACATTTTTTTGAAAGAAACTGATTATTATAGACTAATTATGAAGACTGTGGTCTCTCCTGCCTTTCTGAAGGTGATTGCCTAGCAGTGTGGATGACCAAGTCAAGGAAGTATAATTTAGCCTGTCCAGCCACTCTTTGCAAAATATTTTAAGATCATCAGCTAAAAAAAGCAAGGACTTTACACTTAGTCATCTGATCATTTGGCTGGTTGATCTGCTCAGTTCTTAATGCTCCTGCTCCTTTCTTCGGCACACCTGTGTGAACTCTCCTACATAGCTGTCTCTCTTTCATCTTCCTACAGTCTCAGCTGAAGCATCTTCTTCAAGGTTGACTGAGCAGAACTCAGAGCATACTTGTTAGTCTTTTGTGGCTTAATCATAGTCTTCATTCTGTGCAACCCTTCTCCAATTTGACGGGCATGCTCACTCACTCTCTGGGAAGAGGAGTTCTTCTCTGTCCAACTTTCCCTAACTCACACATCTAGTACCATGCTCTTTGTGAAGCCCCTTTCACTCACCATGATTCTCTCTACTCCTTTCTTCCTTTCTCTGACTCCTAAAATTCTGCCTACCTCTGCCTCATAGTCTGCATGTTGGGGTGTGTGTGCCTTTGAGTGAATTGTCTCCCTTCTTATTATGGGCTTGAGGTAATAAGGTCTGAAGTACTTAATAAGTTTGTTTAGATCTTAATAAATGATGTATCTGAAGTCTGCATCTGCCTACTACTGCTCCCTAACATTTGCAGCGCCAAGTGTTATAAGTTAAATTTTCATTTTATCTTCCCAATTACGTCAAGCTGTTTGAGCACAGAGACCATGGCTAACATTTATGTGTTCTTGTCAGGATCTAATAGTGCCAAATCTTGCATATTGTTGCAACTCGACAAATAGTGGTTTAAAAAGATGATTAATTGTCATAACTTTATTGCCACACTGTTTACAGAATGGATGGCACACACTGTAAACTTCTTGTGACTAAAACAACATTTCCAGTGCAGCCCTTATTTTCTTGGTGAGAATCAAGGCTCCTTTATGTCTCTGTACAGCAAGAGCTATATGTGGGCCATCAAATACTAGGAGCCGATATTATGTTATCTGGAATTATGTGGATATCTATCACGTCTTTCTTCTGAAAATAGAAATGCATTTGATAGCATCTCTAGAGTCTGCCCATTAAAACATAATGGATTGCTTTCACCCACAATTGTACCCTTCGGCATAGCTTGATCTCTGTGTGTCTGTATCTCCAGCACTTTCCTAATTATGGTCAGAGCTGCCTATAGCCCTTAAACCTAGGCTAGAAATTCTCCATGGCCAAGGGTGCCTCCTTACAAAGAGCAAGTTGGGGGGGGGGGTTGGCACCCAGAAGTTCCTTAACTCTTGAATCCATGTGCTTGGCTTGGGTTTGAAATTAGCTTGACTACCTCGTGATGAAATAAATCTGATACACTGAACACTCACTCTGCCAGGTACTCGCTCCATTAGTTTTAACAACGTGGTAAAATGGAATGGACGGTTATTATTGTAGTCATTATTGTAGTCATTTTACAAAGGAATAAACTGAGACTCAAGAGAAAGTCACCTGCTTTCAGTTTTCTCATAGCACATGGTGGAACTTTGTGCAAGCCCCAGTCTCTTAGACAATTGATTTCTGAGTTTTCCACCATCCCATTTCACCTCTCCCTTCTAAGCATCACAGAGAACCCTATTTATCAGTGAGAAACCAAAAACCAGTTGCTGGCAAATCAATTCCAACTCATTGGGACCCCACGTGTGAGTAGTAGAACAGCTCCATAGCATTTTCGATTGTGACCTTTCTGAAGCAGATCACCAGGCCTTTCTTCTGAGGTACTTTTGGGTGTTTTTGAACCACCAACCTTTCTGTTAGTAATACAGCCCTTAACTGTTTGTGCCACCCAGAGACTCCACATCAGTGACAGACATTCTCTAGGCTTTTTGTTCTGTTGTTGTTCTTGTTTTAATCTTTCAAGGTAACTGGCACCTCCTGTGTTTGGACATCATGTTTGCCACAGCAGAAATTCAGTGAAAATGAGGGAACACCTCAGTGAGTTGGGTGGACATAATAGCCTCGACAATGGACTCAAACACACCAATGATCATGGAGATGCCACAGGACTGGAAAACATTTTGTTCTGTTACGTATGAGGTTGCCATGAGTCAGAGCTGACTCAAAGGCAACAACAACAACAACCAGCACCTGCCCAAGGTTTGAAATACGGAATCCACTTCTGTCTAAGTTCAAACTCTTCTACATGCTATGCAACCATGAAATGAGTATTTAGGGCCTTTGTCTTGCTCTCTGTTTGGGTGGTGATTCTCCTGGTGTCTATTTGTGCCTATGGTTGTTCTCAGAAATTTTTAAATTTTGCTTTGTCAAAGTTTCTTATTTCAAGAGTCATGTTTTTAAAATGTAATTACTAAGAAGATTCCATAAACAAATCATTCATTCTCACTGTCTCCCTGTGAAGTGAGGGCGCATACAGATTTCTTGTTTTATTTAGTTTTGTATGTTGTTATGGTTTAAGTTCATTTAGACTTTGCTTCTGCCATTCTGGACTTTCTCAGTTGCTTCAAACTGAGTCAGACATAGTACTGACAATTGTAATACTCCCTTAAGCTGAGCAAAAAACAAAACAAACAAAAATATTAATGGAATGATGAGATTTGCTCACAGGTATTGAACTCTCCAGTAGAGTATTGTTATGAATTGAAAATGAAATTGCTTTAAAATATGAAAAATGTTGAAATGACAAATGTTTGTTTTATACATACATACATGCCAAAACAAAAAACCAAACCCAGTGCCTCGAGTCGATTCCTACTCGTAGCGACCCTATGCATACATAAACATATATATATACAACCCATTGCTGTTGAGTCAATTCTGACTCACAGAGACCCTATAGGAAAGAGTAGACTGCCCATAGGGTTTCCAAGGCTGTAATCTTTACAGAAGCAGATTGCCACATCTTTCTCCCATGGAGTGGCTGGTTGTTTCAAACCACCAGCCTATTGGTTAGCAGCCAAATGTATGACCACTGCAGCACCAGGGTCCAAATCTCTTTCCATATATGTATTTTAACCTCAAAAAAAAAAAAAAAAAATTAGAGGCAGGGCCAAGATGGCAGAATAAGAGACACCTCCTGTCATCCCTTTTACAACAAAGACCCCCCAAAACAAGTGAATTGATTATATTTGACAATATAGGAACCTTAATCAAAAAAGCTGAAGAATCAGACTGAGCAGTAGGTAGAAGGAGAGACAATTCAAAAACAGCAGAGAAGTACAGATCACGTGATCGCCAGCACCCTGCTAAACCTACACAGTGCACATTGGTTGAGGCAAGCACAACATTCAAAGATGATCCCCATCACATCAGGTGCAGCCAAACAGCAACGAATTCGCATACACCTCCAGAAACAAGTAGGAGCAACACCAGACCTGCAAAAGTTAAGGACAAGCTTCTAACCTACCATGCAGGGGCAAGATAATCCCTCCCCCTCCCAGAGCTTCATAGGGGAGAAGTACCTCCTTCCCCTCACCTGCCCCCCACCCCACTATGTTCAGACACCAGTCTGGCAGTATTCAATAAGTGCCACGCCCCTTAAGCTAGGAACTCAGGGCTCTCCACTCCCACACCAGCCTTGCAACACTCAGAAAAGCCACATCCCCTAAGCTGGGAACTCAGGAAAGTTTGGGAGGCCCTGCCTCTTCACCCAGCCACTGGCATAAGGGAACCACAGACTTGCAGCACTCTTCACTGCTGCCCAGATCTATGTGGGCCGATTCAACACCACATGCCCTCATTAGCATAAAATAGAAGCCTATACACTTGAAGCCTATTTTCAACTGCAGCAGCCAAGGGGGAGCTTCAGATCTGTGGCATTTAACATAGCTCTGCCCCTTAAGCAGTGGTCTCACCCACCCACACCAAGGGGCAGAGGGCTGGCATTACTACTCATTCCATTTAGCCACCTACGACAGGGGTATGAGAATAAGTGGTGCCTCCCAGTCCCTCTGGGCAAAGCCACCAGATTCCCAAGGACCTGCTGCAGTACTCTCCCACTATGGACTCTAGGGGACAGGGACATACCTCTGCCCAGGCAACCGGGGGCAGCTATCAGCCCCCTGCCTTGCTCCATGCATAGCCCCCTACTGTATCTGCTCCAAACTCCCCTATGCAGCCCTAAACCTGTCTAGGACTATAAGCGAGAGTCTGTACCATGCACTCAGTGACAGACAACCTGAATACCTGTGCTGCACCCACACAAGAAAAGTGAACAGACTCATGGGCTCACACACCCAATAGCTGCTTTAACCACCTGGAGACAGGAGTGGGAACTTCAAAGACACCAATAACAAAAGTAGCTCACAATCCCGGCCTACTTGCATATATCAGAACAAAAAGTTAGGCCACTGTAAACAAGCATACAATAAATAAATATAATATTTTTTGATGTCTCAGAGACAACAGTCAAAATCAAACAACATAAAGAAGCAGGTCAAGGTGGCCCCAGCAATCAACCAAAATAAAGAACCAGGAAACCATCCAGAGGAAGATAAGATAATGGAGCTACCTGAGAAAGAATTCAAAAGGCTAATATAGAGAGCTTTCTAAGAGATCAAGAAGATCATGCAAAACTCAGACCAAGCCAAGGAGCACACTAATAAAGCAATAGAGGAATTCAGGAAAACAATAGAAAGAACAAAATGACAAAATTAACAGGCTGATAGAATACATAAAGAGACAGAAACTAGAAATCCAAAAGAAAACAAGAAAATTTCAGAATTAGAAAACTCAATAGAAGGTCTTGGAAGCAGAATTGAGGCAAAACAAGTCAGAATTAGTGAAATTGAAAATAAATCTTTGACAGCAATTTATTTAAGGAAAAATCAGAATAAAGATTTAAAAAAAAAAAAAAAAACCCTAAGGATTATGTGGGACACTATCAAGAGGAAAAGGCTACGAGTGATGGGAGTACCAGAACAGGGAGGAATAACAGAAAACACAGAATTGTTGAAGATTTGCTGCCAGAAAATGTCCCAGATATCATGAAAGACAAGAATTTATCTATCAAAGAAGCTCAATGAACCCCATACAGGGTAGGCC
Organism: Elephas maximus indicus; assembly: GCF_024166365.1. Lineage (NCBI taxonomy): Eukaryota > Metazoa > Chordata > Mammalia > Proboscidea > Elephantidae > Elephas > Elephas maximus. The sequence continues at coordinate 49,665,137 of NC_064840.1, forward strand.
CCAAAAGAAAGTCACCGAAATATATCATAATGAAACTTGCCAAATCCAAAGACAGAAATAGAATTTCGAGAGCACCTAGGGATAAATGAAAAGTCACCTATAAAAGAGAACCAATGAGACTAAACTCTCACCACTCAGCAGAAACCACGCAGGCAAGAAGGCAATGGGATGATATACATAAAATCTTAAAGGAAAGAAATTGCCAGCCAAGAATTATATATCCCGCAAAACTGTCTTTCAAATACGATAGTGATATTAGGTCATGTCCAGATAAACAGAAATTAAGAGAATTTGCAAAAACTCAACCAAAATTGTAAGAAATATTAAAGGGAGTCCTCCAGGTAGAGAACCAACAATTGCAGACAACGATCCAAGACTAGAACACAGGACAGATCAACCAGTTATCAACCCAGATAGGGAATTCACAAAAACAAATTAAAGCTAAAAGACTGAAAATTACGGAACCGAAAATGTCAGTATGTAAATGATGACATCAAAACAAAAAAGAGGAAATAAACATTGTACTCATAGAACTTCCACATGAAGAGGAAGTTAAGGCAATATCAAGAAATAAAAGATTGGCTTAAACTTAGAAAAATAAAGGCAAATTTCAAGGTAACCACAAAGGAAGCTAACAAACCTACCCATCAAAATAAAAAAGAAGAAAAACATGTAGACTTAGCAAATATGAAATCAACAATAATTAAAAAGATGAAAAAAATATATAAAGGAAAAGGACTTAGCACGGAAAATTAACTACAATAAAGAAACTGTCAATACCACATAGACACACACACACAAAACATCAAAATGACAGCAGTAAACTCACCTATCAACAATTACACTGAATGTAAATGGCCTAAATGCACCAGTAAAGAGAGTGAGAGTAGCAGAATGGATTAAAAAACTGCTATCCATCTATATGGTGTCTACAAGAGACACAAAAAAACTAAAACCCAAAGGATGGGAAAAAATATATCACAAAAATAACAACCAAAAAAGATCAGGAGTGGAAATTAATCTCTGACAAAATAGGCTTTAAAGCAAAATCCACCACAAAGAATAAGGAAGGACACGATATAATGATTGAAGGGTTAATACACCAGGAGGACATGTTGTTATTTTTAGGTGTAGTCCAGTCAGTTCCAACTCACAGCTACACCATGCACAACAAAAGGAAACACTGCCCAGTCCTGCTCCATTCTTACAATCATTGTTATGCTTGAGCTCATTGTTGCAGCCACTGTGTCAATCCACCTCATTGAGGGTCTTCCTCTTCCACTGACCCTGTACTTTGACAAGCATGTTGTCCTTCTCCAGGGACTGATCCCTCCTGACATCATGTCCAAAGTATGTAAGATGCAGTCTTACTATTCTTGCTTCTAAGGAGCATTCTGGTTGCACTTCTTCCAAGATGGATTTGTTCGTTCTTTTGGCAGTCCATGGTATAATCAATATTCTTCACCAACACCGCAATGCAAATGTGTCAATTCTTCTTCAGTCTTCCTTATTCATTGTCCAGCTTTCACATGCATATGATGTGACTGAAAATACCATGGCTTGGGTCAGGCGCAGCTTAGTCTTCAAGGTGACATCTTTGCTTTTCAGCACTTTAAAGAGGTCCTTTGCAGCAGATTTACCGAATGCAATGCGTCTTTTGATTTCTTGACTGCTGCTTCCATGGCTGTTGATTGTGGATCCAAGTAAAATGAAATCCTTGACAACTTCAATCTTTTCTCCGTTTATCATGATGTTGCTCATTGGTCCAGTTGTGAGGATTTTTGTTTTCTTTATGTTGAGGCGCAATCCATACTGAAGGCTGTGGTCTTTGATCTTCATTAGTAAGTGCTTCAAGTCCTTTTAACTTTCAGCAAACAAGGTGTGTCATCTGCATAATGCATGTTGTTAATGAGTCTTCCTCCAATCCCGATGCCCCATTCTTCTTCATATAGTCCAACTTCTCAGATTATTTGCTCAGCATACAAATTGAATAGGTATGATGAAAGGATACAACCCTGACTCACACTATAATAAATATCTGTGCACCCAGTGACAGGGCTCCAAAACACATAAATTTTAAGAAGCAATGAAAAGAGAGACAGCTCCACAATAATAACAGGAAACTTCAACACACCACTTTTGGTGAAGGACAGAACATCTAGAAAGAAACTCAATAAGGATATGGAAGATCTAAACGCCACAATCAATCACCTTGACCTCATAGACATATACAGAACACTCCACACAACAGCAGCCAAGTATACATTTTTTTCCAATGCACATGGAACATTCTTCAGAATAGACCATATTTTAGGCCAAAAAGCAAGACTTAACAGAATCCAAAACATCAAAATATTACAAAGCATCTTTTCTGAACATAATGCCATAGAAGGAGAACCAATATCAGAAACAGCAAGGAAAAAAAATCAAATATATTGATATTGTACAACACCTTGCTTAAAAACTACTGAATTATAGAAGAAATCAAAGATGGAATTAAGAAATTCATAGAATCCAAAGAGAATGAGATACATCTTACAAGAACCTTTGGGAGACAGCAAAAGCAGTGCTTAGAGGTCAATTTATAGCAGTAAATGCACACATTCTAAAAGGAGAAAGGACCAAAATCAAAACATCAACTCTACAACTTGAACAAATAGAGAGAGCAGCAAAAGAAGCCCCTGGACACCAGAAGAAAGAAAATAATAAAAATTTGAGAAGAAAAAAATGAAATAGAGACTAGGAAAGCAGTAGAAAGAGTCAAAAAGACCAAAAGTTGTTTCTTTGAAAAGATCAACAAAATCAGCAAACCACTGGCCAAACTGACAAAAGAAAAATGGGAGAGGAAGCAAATAATCCAAATAAAAAATGAGATGGGAGATTTCATAGCAGATACAACTAAAATAAAAAGGATCATAACAGAATACTATGAAAAATTATACTCCAATAAATTTTGAAAACCTAGAGGAAATGGACAAATTTCTAGAAACATACTACCAACATAAACTAATACAAACTGAGGTAGAAAAACTAAAGAAACCTATAATAAAAGAAGAGATTGAAGAGGTAATTTAAAAAAAAGAAAAAACTCAACAACAACAACAACAAAAAAGCCCTGGCCTGGATGGCTTCACTGGGGAATTCTGCCAAACGTTCAGAGAAGAGTTAACACTAGTACTACTAACGGTGTTTCAGAGCATAGAGAAATGCTCCCAAACTCATTCTATGAAGCTGGCATAACCCTGATACAAAAGCCAGGCAAAAACGCCACAAAAAAGGAAAACTACAGACCAATATCCCTCATGAACATAGACACAAAAGTCCTCAACAAAATTCTAGACAATAGGATTCAACAGCCTATCAAAAATAATCCATCATGATCAGGGAAACAGGGATGGTTCAACATTAGGAATCAATCAGTGTAATTCATCACATAAATAAAACAAAAGACAAGAACCACACGATCTTATCAACTGATGCAGAAAAGGCATTTGACAAAGTCCAACACCCATTCATGATAAAAAAACTCTCAGTAAAATAGAAATGGAAGGGAAATTCCTGAACATAATAAGAGGCATTTATACAAAGCCAAAGGCCAACATCACGGAGAGAGACTGAAAGCATTCCCCGTGAGAGTGGCAACCAGACAAGGATGCCCTTTATCACCACTCTTGTTCAAAATTTTGCTGGAGTTCCTAGCCTGAGCAATAAGGAAAGAAAAAGAAATAAAGTGCACCCAAATTGTTAAGAAAGTAAAAGTATCCCTATCCACAGATGGTGTGATCTTATACACAGAAAACCCCAAAGAATCTACAAGAAAAATTCTGGAACCAATAGAAGATTTCAGCAAAGTATCAGGATAAACATAAAAAAATCAGTTGGATTCCCCTCACCAATAAAGACAGCTTCAAAAATGAAATCACCAAATTATTACCATTTACAACAGCCCCCAATAAGATAAAGTACTTAGGAATAAACTTAACCAGAGACATAAAAGACCTATACAAAGACAACTGCAAGACATTACTGCAAGAAACCAAGACACCTACATAAGTGAAAAAACATACCGTGCTGGTGGACAGGAAGACTCAACATTATGAAAATGTCAATTCTATCCAAAGTGATCTACAGATACAATGCAATCCTGAGCCAAATTCCAACTACAATTTTTAACAAGATGGAAAAACAAATCACCAAATTTATATGGAAAGGGAAGAGGCCCTGGATAAGTAAAGCATTACCGAAGAAGAAGAACAAAGTGGGAGTCCTCACACTACCTGATTTTAGAAGCTATTATACCGCCCTGGTAGTCAAAACAGCCTGGTACTGGTATAACACCAGCCAGTGGTACAGAATTGAGAACTCAGATGTAAATCCACTTTTTATAAGCATCTGATATTTAACAAAAAACCAAAGTCCATTAAATGGGGAAAAGACAGCTTCTTTAACAAATGGTGCTGCCATAACTGGATATCCATCTGTAAAAAAATGAAACAGGACCCATACTCACACCATACACAAAAACCAACTCGAAATGGATCAAAGACCTAAATATAAAATCTAAAATGATAAAGATCATGAAAGAAAAAATAGGGACAACACGAGGGACCCAAATACATGGCATAAATAATATATAAACCATAACTAACAATGCACAAACACCATAAGAGAAACTAGACAACTGAGAACTCCTAAAAATCAAATACTTATCAAAAGACCTCACCAAAAGCATAAAAAAAGAAAATCTACAGACTGGGAAAAAAAATTTGGTTATGACATCTGATCAGGGTCTAATCTCTAAAATCTATAAGATATTGCAACACCTCAGCAACAAAAAGACAAATAACCCAATTTAAAAATGGGCAAAGGATATGAATAGACACTTCAGCAAAGAAGACATTCAGGTGGCTAACAGGCACATGAGGGAATGCTTACAACCATTAGACCTTAAAGAAATGTAAATCAAAACTACAATGAAGTACCATCTTACCCCAACAAGGCTGGCGCTAATCCAAAAAACACAAAATAACAAATGTTAGAGAGGATGTGGGGAGATTGGAAATTTTATGCACTGCTAGTGGGAAAGTAAAATGGTACAACCACTTTGGAAAAGGATATGGCATTTTCTTAAACAATCTAGAAATAGAAATATCATATGATCCAGCAATTCCACTCCTAGGAACATGCCCTAGAGAAATAAGAGCCATCACACGAATAGACATATGCAAACCCATGTTCTTTGCAGCACTATTCACAATAGGAAAAAATGAAAACAACCTAAATGCCCATCAACAGATGAATGGATTAAAAAAATGTGGTATATACACATAACAGAATACTATGCAACAATAAAGAACAACGATGAATCCCCAAACATCTCACAAAGTGGTAGATTTGGAGGGCATTATACTGAGTGAAATAAGTCAATAACAAAAAGACAAATATTGCATGAGACCATTATTATAAGAACTCAAGAAAAGGTTTAAACATAGGAAAAAATTATTCTTTGATGGTTACTAGGGTGGTGAAGAAAGGGGAGGGAAAATCACTAACTAGATAGTAGACAAGAGTCAACTTTTGTGAATGGACGGGCAACACACAATACAAGTCAGTCAACTGGATCAAAGCAAAAGCCAAGAAGTTTCCTAGACACACCTAAAAACTTTGAGGGACAGAATAGTTGGAACTGGGGCCTGGGGACCATAGTTTTGGGGGACATCTAGGTCAACTGGCATAACATAGTTTATAAAAAAAATGTTCTACATCCCACTTTGGTGAGTAGATTCTGGGGTCTTAAGAGCTTGAGAGTGGCCATCTAAGATACATCTATTGGTCCCATCCCACACAGAGGAAAGGAGAATGAAGAAAACCAAAGACACAAGGAAAATATGAGCCCAAAGGACTAAAGGACCACATGGACCAGAGACTTCACCAGCATGAGACCTGAAGAACTAAATGGTGCCCAACTACCATTAATGACCACCCTGACAGGGAACACAACAGAGAGTCCCAGACAGAACAGGAGAAAAATGTGGAACAGAATTCAAATTCACATAAAAAGACAAGACTTAACAGTCTGACAGAGACTGGAAAAACCCCCAAAACTACAGCCCCTAGACACACTGTTAACCCAGAACTGAAACCCATTGCCGAGGTCATCTCTTCAGACCAAGATTAGATGGGACTATAAAACAAAAAATAATACATGTGAGGAACATCTTCTTAGTTCAATCAGATATACGAGACCAAATGGGCAGCTTCTGACCAAAAGCAAGATGAGAAGGCAGGTAGGGACTGGAATGGGAAGAATAGATACAAGGAACCTGGGGTGGAAAGGGCTAGGGTGCTGTCGCATTGTGGGGATTGCAACCAATGTCCCAAAACAATAAGTGTATAAATTTCAGAATGAGAAATTAACTTGAACTGTAAGCTTTCACCTAAAGCACAATTAAAAAAAAAAAGTCAACTCACCTGTAAAGCTCTGATTTCAGGAACTGGGAGCTCAGCGGAGATGTTTAGCAATGGAACAGGCTAAATGTGATTGTGGGCAAGGGGTGGAGGTGCCATGAGATGATGTAATCCAGGTAGGTTGGGGATGGATTGTGGAAACAATTTGCTGGAGTAAGAAATTGAGGATTCATTCTGAAGGCAAAAGCTGCTGGATGTTTTTAACACAGAAATAATGTTTTCATGATGATGAGTACATCTGGGATGATGTATTGGAGTGTATTGGGGAAACAAGGAAAGGGTTTTGATTTGCCAGGTCTTCTACCAGGAAGAATAATTTCATCTCTATTTAGTTCTTACACTGATAAGTTTTATTCTCATCCCTTAGGCTTAGGGATTTCAGTCTTGAGAATTTTCCTTCCTGGAGAAAACAAGCCATTATGTTGCTGTTGAGTCAATTTGGTCTCACAGTGACTCTATAGGACAGAGTATAACTGCCTCATGGGGTTTCCAAGAAGTGGCTGGTGAACTCGAACTGCCAACCTTTATAATATCTCAATTCCACTTAGTATGGAAAACTAACGACCTTTCACCCATTATTTCAAAGATTATTCCGTGATTTTTACATAATTAAATAAAAATTACACCCACTTTTTTCCATAATCCAGGGGTCAGTGGGTGGTCAATGGGGTCTGTGGATTACAGCCAGTTTTTGCAAATAAAGTTTTGTTGGAACATTGCCATGCCAATTTGCTTAGTTGCTGTCTACAGCTGTTTCCATGCTACAATGGCAGAATAGCTGCAACAAGTATCTTACAACTTGCAAAGTCTATAGCATTTATTTACTACCTGGCCTTCAAAAGAAAATTTTACCAACTCCCCTCTTAAGCAATAGTAGTTTTGTACTTCAATGTGATTTCCCTTTCCTTTTAAGTTTGGAAGAGTTTTGAACCACTCAAGAGGCAAGTATTCAGCAGTATTTAGATTGCCAAGATTCTGGGTCGGCTTTTGCTAATGCATGTTAGGCCAGGGAAATGGTGACATAGTACATGTGTGTCACCTGACACTGGATCTCCAATGGAAATAATTGAATTTTCTGCTCAATACCTACTAACTTCATGTGTGAAACTGACACAATAATAATACACAATATCATAAGATTTTGTGAGGATTAAATGAAACTTTGGGTGTACAATGCTTAGTACAGTGCTTGGGATATAATAAAAGCCCAACAATCATTCCTTTTATAATTTTTGTTGAATTTTAAATCATAGTCAATTACTTGATTGAAAAAATGTGAACTCCCTCATTATATCAGAAAACATAGAGGGTGTGACTTCTCAAGAAGGGCATTTCTCAAAGTGAGACTATTTGCCATCACTGAATAATAAAACCAGAAGAAAACAAAAAACAAAAAATCCCCACCACCTTCGAGTAGATTCCGACTCATAATGACCCTATAGGAACAGAGTAGAGCTGCCCCATAGAGTTTCCAAGGCTGCAATCTTTACAGAAGCAGAATGCCACATCTTTTTCCACGGAACATCTGGTCGGTTAGAACAGCTGACCTTTTTTGGTTAACAGCTGAGGGTTTTAACCACTGTGCCACCAGGACTCTTATCATTGAATAATAGCAACAGTCAACTTATTAAATGTTGTTCTGTTTCTCAAAGACTATATTTCCCCCCTAACTAACCTCTTATAAACCTAAACATATACAATAGCTGTCATCACACAAGTCATTCTCTTCAAATTCTCAGATTATTACAAAAGAACAAACTACAATGATTTTTAAATGCTTGTGAACCATAGCCAGCAGAGAGCTGGCTACACTGGAGGGTCACACTTCTCAACTTAGGAGACCAGTTAAGCTTCTGGCAACTCACCTGGGAGGCCCACCCTCAGATTCTGATTTAATCCAGCCTGTTCCTTTGAAAGCCCTACAGATTAGGTCTCTTACAGATACGCTCCCTGTCCTAATGAAATCAAAGACACATAGACAAGTATGTTAGCTTATCTCTAGACTAAAACTTCAAAGCACCACAAACATTATGAGGCAATTGGGATTTTTGTTTTTAAATCTGGAAGGCTAAAACTGGTGTCATTCAGTAGCTAACTAATAAAAAAAATAGCATGAATTATTCATCATCATAAAATGGATACAATAAAATCCTATAGTTAAAATAAAAATGTGAGCCTCAGACACCAAAGAATAGCAATAAACATTGTAGGGGATGTCACTGGTTTTACATTCTTGATACATTCTTGATAGTAAACATTAAAAAGTATGAATATGGATTTCCTACATGGGTTTGGGCAACAAGGTCTGGTCAAGAAGTCTAAAACCCAGGCTGCACTGAAGAATATGACAACTGGTATGTACTAGACAGATAGCCGGGCAATCTACTAATGCAAGTGATTTCACTCAGACTAAAAAAGAGAAAATATGTAGCCCAGATTCGAATAAAGAAATGAGCTCAAGATTTTAAGAAAAATAATCAAGCTGGGAAGACCTGGAGTTTCTGTGGTGAGGTAATAAAAAAATCCACAGAACCGAAAGAGAAAAGAGTAGGTGGATTTTAGAAGGAATAGCTCCAAGTGCTGTATATATAATATACCGGCATTTAATCCTCATGTCAATTATTTGAGAAAGTTACACTTGTTATCCTGATTTTACAGGTAAGGAAACTGAGATGTTTATGTAACTCTCTCAAGGTCACATAACTAGTGAATGATGAGCCAGTGTTTGTACGCAGAGTCAGTTTGAAGAGCCCATGCTTGACAATATCTACTATACTGGACCCAGGTAGGTGAGCAGTTATTTACCTTTATAGAAAGTCTAGAAAAGCATTAAACTTCCCTGAATAACACTAACAGTTCAAACTCAACTACTAACCTAGAGGTTGGCAGTTTGAATCCACCTAGTGATACTGTGAGAGAAAGCGATGGTGATCTGATTCCATAAAGATTAAAAAACCAACCAAACCCAGTGCCATTGAGTTGATTCCAACTCATAGCAACCCCATAAGGATTACAGCCAAGAAAACCCTGTGGAGGTGCTCTACTCTGTAACACATGGCATTGCCATGAGTCAGAATCAACTCTATGGCAATGGGCTTGGTTTTTTAGTTTAGAAAGGCATTGAGTCTTCCTGCTTTTTCTAACTCTCTAACAAGTCATTAAGCTTTCAACAGCCCGAGTGATCTTAAAACAAGAACCACATCAATATATTTGTTTGCTTAATAACTTCTAATGGTTTTTTAGCAAACATAAAAAAATTCAAATATCTTACCCTGCCTGATTCACAAACCCCACTAACCTCATATCCTATAATCTTGCTGCTTGTTTACTGCCCTATGTCTAGTGTGTGACAAATTGTAACTCAATTAATATTTGTTGAATGAATAAAAATCAAAGAACCAAGAACAACATTGAGATTGAAATTAGTGAATCGGGGTGTATAATCTAGTTTCAGAAAAGATGATATATGCTGTTTGAACCTTGCTCTGGAGAGGCAAGAGCAATGCAAATGTGTTTTGACTGTTAGGCAGGGGCATAATCTTACAGGTACCCACAAACCCTAATTCCAGTAAGGGCAGATATGTAGATTTACCAGGACTTGTTATACTAAGTGTTGATTTGAGAAAATTTATCAAAACATCTGCCCTCAGTTGTTTCAAAGGACAATGGCCACCCGCAGAAAAAGGTAAGACTGAGCAGATTAAACTTCAAGGAAATAAACAATCAGCATAAACATCCAGCAATGAAACTCTTTGCTTCAGTATAATCCTAGGGATTATTCTACTAATTATGAAGTTGTAGTCATAACTCACTATTTTATTACTTGGGAAGAATAATGGAGAGAAGGAGGAATCCCTCTCCTAAGGATTTGTTTTTGTCACACAGATGTTTATTGTCCCTGCCTTACATTTCACTGACAAGATCTCTTAAGAACAACTAAAATGGAAATCTGGAGGAGAGAACTGAATAGAAGGCGTCTAAAATGGCCAAAATAATGAAATACTACATACACACATACAAACATACATACTGAGAGAGACAGAGAAAGAGAGAGAAAAGAAGAAAACTAAGAGTAAAGAAAGCAAGACAATGGGATAATTTGTTTCATTGTGTACCAATACTATTACATTTTTGTTTAAAACAAACTAACAAACAAACCAAACTTGCCTCTTTTAAAACAATTCATTTGATAATAAACTTTCTAGACATTCTTTACCTGAACACCGGGGTACTACTCTTGATTTGTTGAAGGTGTGTAAATGATTGTGTCGCTCAGCATATAAGAATTCTTTAAGGTGCACTTCAAGAAACTTGCCAAGTGTGTCTTTAGTTACTCTGCTTTAGGTTAGGGAGATCAGGGCACTATGGAAAAACAATAAAAAATTATTTCTACTATTGGCATTTAGGAAACCCTGGTGGCTTAGTGGTTAAGTGCTACATTTATTAACCAAGTGGTCAGCAGTTCAAATCCACCAGGCGCTCCTTGGAAGCTCTATGGGGCAGTTCTACTCTGTCCTATAGGGTCGCTATGAGTCGGAGTCAACTCGACGGCAGTGGGTTTTATTGGCATTTATTTATATTTTCTCTTATTTGTGGAGTGCTTACTGTGTCTCATGAATTCTGCCAGGCAATTTATACAACACTATTATGCCTCTCAAAGACTGCAAAATGTAGTTTTTCTTCATCCAGTGCCCTGTCTACCCTCTGCATTCATCTCTAAAATGGAAGTAATTTCATAGATGAGTAAACCAATTTTACTCTTCAATTTTGTACAGGTATTGAGTGCTTGAGTTAGAACTAAACTCATGTCTCTCCCCTACAAAATGTTTTTCAGTATCCTACATTAACTCTCTATTAACAGTGAAGAATTTTCCTTTTAATTACAAGGCACCTATCTCCTGTCAAGATTTATGGTTCAAAAAAGTTAGGAATCTCCTTTGGCCAGTGGGAAACAGAAAGGTAATTGGAAATATATAGTTCCGAAGAAGCAAACTTTATCAATACTAGAAATCAATATGTGTTCTAGACATACCCTTTTCTAAAATTAGCTCTGAAACCATTAGAGTTGCTATATATTGAATTTCTTTTCTAATGCTAAAATGTTCTGTTCCTAATAAATAAATCTGACTTCAACCATATGCTCTGGGCAGATGTATTTTATCTAAGAGTATAGAATTACTAAAAGAACATTTTAAATGAGCCCAGTAAGTTTTTCTCCCTTTTTTACAACAAAACATTTTGGTTCTTTAATTCTGTGAAGCTTATTTCAATTTCCCAACTGAAAACAAAATAAAAATAGAAAAGACAAAAATCCCAGACATAACATAGTTACATTTTTTGGAATTAAATAAATAAATCTGCCCTGCTCATTTGTCTTCTGTGTGTCTACATACACAGGCAAATATGTATGTGTGTGTGTTGTACTCTGAAGAGAGAGCTGATTGTCAATAAGAAAGACAACTGAGGCCCAAATTGACAGATTCTTCTGACTGCATAGGAACTTTCACAAAAGTCGTGGACTGTTGTGAAATGTACCTCAAAAACAGATAAAAAGAAAGAATGTGGGACACAGTGACCGTGAAGTCCTGCAGATTCTTCCTTGTGACAAAGACATCTGTAAACCATAATCTAGTGCAGAGTCTATCTCATGAAAATAATTTAACTTTAGGTAATTTCCCTTGCTTCCTGAGAGAGAATTCTAAAACTTTAGACTGTCTTGAGTAGTTGAGGTGCCTTTATTATTTTAAAACCCTCAGACTACACCCGAGGTTTTATGCAAATGAATGGGGGGCTGGCCAGGCCACAGAGACCACCTAGTAACCTGATATCAGTCAATCTCAGAGGGGGAGGCATGATTCAATTAGTCACTCTAAGATAGCCAATGAGTAATTTTCTATTCTATTTCCTTCTTAAAACCTCATTGTAACTAGCCTAAAATAGCCCCTTCTGTTTTTCTTTCTGGACAGAAAGATACCCCAGTATGCATATAGATTAACTACTTGAATTCTGGAATAAATCCTATATGCTTTAATTTCTTTGTGCTTTGATTATTTTTGACACAATTAATGGGGTAAGAAGGTGCTTCTAAGATTTCCTTAAAAAAGAGCAACTTAAAGGAATTTATCTAGAGTTACTTTAGCCTAATTTTCTTGTTAATATAGATTCTATGATCTTACCATTATGTTTCCGTGGCATGTGGAGAAAATATTTTTCTGCTTCTGCAAATTTAGGAGTTCCTGAATGAATTTTGCAGAAATTTGGGATCCTGGGGTAAAAGCAAGCCTGGGGAAGTTAATTTGCAACTGAGTTGTTGTCGTCGTTAGGTGCTATGGAATCAGTTCTGACTCATAGTGACCCTATGTACAACAGAACGAAACACTGCCATGGTCGGTCCTGTGCCATCCTCACAATTGTTGTTATGCTTGAGCCCATTGTTGCAGCCACTGTGTCAATCCATCTTGTTAAGAGCCTTCCTCTTTTTTGCTGACCTTCTACCAAGCATGATGTCCTTCTCCAGGGACTGATCAATCCTGACAACATGTCCAAAGTATGTGAGACATAGTCTCATCATCCTTGCTTCTAAGGAGCATCCTGGTTATACTTCTTCCAAGACAGGTTTATTCTTTCTTTTGGTAGTCCATGGTATGTTCAATATTCTTCTCCAGCACCACAATTCAGAGGCATCAATTCTTTGGTCTTCCTTATTGATTGTCCAGCTTTCACATGCATATGAGATGATTAAAAATGCTATGGCTTGGGTCAGGTGCACCTTGGTCTTCAAGGTGACATCTTTGCTTTTCAACACTTTAAAGAGATCTTTTGCAGCAGATTTGGCTAATGCAATGTATCTTTTGTTTTCTTCACTACTGCTTCCATGGGTGTTGACTGTGGATCCAAGTAAAATGAAATCCTTGACAGCTTCAATCTTTTCTCCATTTATCATGACATTGCTTATTGGTCTAGTTGTGAAGATTTTTGTTTTCTTTATGTTGAGGTGTAATCCATACTGAAGGCTCTGTACACGTTCCTCACAAGCACATTTAAGTGTTCTGAAATTCTCATTCTTTGTAATATTATCCATAATTTATTATGATCCACACAGGTGAATGCCATTGTATAGTCAATAAAATGCAATTTTCAACTGTACACCTGGTGAAAGAAGTTCAGAAAGATTTAGCCAACTCCCAGGTATGTGTTTACATTTCAAGGGAAAATGAGGCCCAGGACACTGGAGATATCTCTAGGTCATCAAACCTGGCGACTTCAGGGCATATCAACCTTTGAAGGAATGTATTTACACCCCAAAAGGTTAGGGTAAGAATGTAGACAATTTTTCATCCTGTTTCCAAGAAGCAAAGGCTTTTTGCTCTTGTTTTTGGAAGAAAAAGGCAGGCAGCTGCCTCTTCCTCCTGTATAAAAGCAAAGAAAATCCCTTCTTCTTCATCTCTTCCCTGGGATTGCCCAGTCACTCACATAGGAGGTTTTTCTATCTGGGTTACATTGTGTCATTCCAGTGTAAGGACTAGCACAAGGGGTCAACACAGTTATCATTACGTAAATACTAATAATTAATCTCTCTGTGATCCAGAACACCTGTCATACAGAATAATGTTAATAAAAGCGAGTATTAAAGACCCAATTGTTTGCTTTTTCTTTTTTATCTACTTCAAATTTAGGTTTCTTTTGTATTTTATGTATCATTGTGAGCTATGTTAAAAAAATTTTTTTAACTGTGCAGTGTAGGAGTAAATAGGTTGGCATAGATAGTAAGATAGATGAGAGAGAGAGAGACCAGCCAAGCAGCAAAACTTGGTATTTATATTTACCAGTTTTTTTACTAAAGTTTCTCATTTAAGATATGATAAATAAACCTCATTTAAATATGAGGGTGATAAATTAAGTCTCTCAATGTACTAATTGGATATCTCATTAAATTTCTTAATGAGGTGCACGCAACATTCTGATTTTTCATAGAGTTAAAATCAAATGCTTCTCAGGAAGAGGAATTCAGGGCATAAATTATCAAAACAATTTCTTCGTAAAACAAAGTATTTTCACATACATATAAAGGGACATGTCAAGGTCATTGAAATTTAAAAGGTGTATGTATCACATGTATATGCTGTTGGCTGCTTTCAAGTTGATTCCAACTCATGGCAACCCATGTGTGTTAGTAGAACTGCCCCATGGGTTTTCAAGGCTATGAATTTTGGAAAGCAGATCAACAGGCCTGTCTTTCTAGGTGCCTCTGGGTTGGTTTGAACAGCTAACCTTTCAGCTAGTAGTCAAGTGCTTATTGTTCCCACCATCCATGTACTCCTATGCCATGCATATATCCCTGTACACTCTATAATTTTATAAATTTATTCCCAATTGATTATCTCATGATCACATGTGTATCTGGTGATATCCTGTGAATTAGTAAAATAGAAATTATTTTTATATTACAACACCTGGAAATTATGTTCAAAAAGTATAACCAGACCAACACATACAACTAAAATGTTGAATTTCCATAAAACCAAAAATATTAGGTATATTGAAAGAGAAAAAATAAGAATAGAGAAACATACACTCTGGTCTGAAGGAGGACCCCAAAAAATTGGGAAAAAATGTATGTTAATCATGAGATCTGTGTACAGTGCTCTAAAGTAAGTTTCTTGTTGTCCTCTTGTCTTGAGATGAGGACTTTGGGTCAATGGAGTAGTTTCTGCAAGTGGGGAGGATACACTTTTGTTATATATAAGTAGTCTAAACTTGTACTTTGAGATATTAAAAAAATAACTTGTACCCTACCTTTTTTCAACAACTTAAATGGCGACTATACACACGGGCCTGGCCAGATGGAATACACAGGAATCAAATTGATGACATCAGTGGAAAGAGATTATGGAAGAGTTCAACATCATAGTCAGAACAAAGCCAGGGGCCAACTGCTGATCAAACTATCAATTCTTGATACACAAGTTTGAGTTGAAACTGAAGAAAATTAGAACAAGTCCACTAGAGCCAAAGTACTACCTTAAGTATATCCCACCTGAATTTAGAGACCATCTCAAGAATAGTTTAGACACTTTGAACACTAATGACTGAAGACCAGATGAGTTGTGAAATGACATCAAGGAATATCATACATGAAGAAATCAAGAGGTCATTAAAAAGACAGGAGAGAAAGAAAAGACCAAAAGGATGTCAGAAAAGACTTTGAAACTTGCTCTTGAAAGTCGAGTAGCTAAACCAAAAGGAAAAAATGATGAGGTAAAAGAGCTGAATTGAAGATTTCAAAGGGTGGCTTGAGAAGACGAAGTAAAGTATGATGATGACATGTGCAAAGGCCTGGAGATAGAAAACCAAAAGGAAAGAACACTTTCAGCATTTCCCAAGCTGAAAGACCTGAAGAAAAAATTCAAGCCTCAAGTTGGAATATTGAAGGATTTTATGGGGAAAATTGTTTTTCACCAATGCCTTCAGAGCAGCTTGGACTTCCTTCAGTACCATCAGTTCCTGATCATATGCCACCTCTTGAAATGGTTGAACGTTGGCTAGTTCTTTTTGGTATAATGACTCTGCATGTTCCTTCCATCCTCTTTTGATGCTTCCAGCGTCATTTAATATTTTCCCCATAGAACCCTTCACTACTGCAACTGGAGGCTTGAATTTTTTCTTCAGTTGTTTCAGCTTGAGAAACGCTGAGTATGTTCTTCCCTTTTGGTTTTCCATCTCCAGCTCTTTGCATATATCATTATAATATTTTGTCTTCTCGAGACGCCCTTTTAAATCTTCAGTTCTTTTACTTCATCAATTCTTCCTCTCGCTTTAGCTGCTCAACGTTTGAGAGCAAGTTTGAGAGTCTCCTCTGACATCTATCTTGGTCTTTTATTTCTTTTTTGTCTTTTCAATGACCCCTTCTTTCTTCATGTATGATGTCCTTGATGTCATTCCACAACTCATCTGGTCTTCGGTCACTAGTGTTCAATGCAACAAGTCTATTCTTCAGATGGTCTCCAATTTCAGGTGGAATATACTCAAGGTCATATTTTGGCTCTCATGGACTTGCTCTGATTTTCTTCGGTTTCATCTTGAACTTACATATGAGCAACCGATGGTCTGTTCCACAGTCGGCCCCTGGCTTGGTTCTGACTGATGATATTGAGCTTTCCCATCGTTTCTTTCCACAGATGTAGTCAATTTGATTTCTGTGTGTTCCACCTGGCGAGGTCCATGTGTATAGTCGCCATTTATGTTGGTGAAAGAAGGTATTTGCAATGAAGAAAAGATGTTTCAACAAACAGATGCAGCGCTGGAGGTGCTCACTTGTCTATGCCAAGAAATATTTTAGCTTCCTGGCCAACTGACTGGAAGATATCCATATTTATGGCTATTCCCAAGAAAGATGATCCAACTGAATGTGGAAATTATAGAACAATATCATTAATATCACATGCAAACAAAATTTTGCTGAAGATCATTCAAAAATGGCTGCAGCAGTATATCGGCAGGGAACTGACAGAAATTTAGGCCGGTTTCAGAAGAGGAAGTGGAATCAGGGATATCATTGCTGATGTGAGATGGACCTTGGCTGAGAGCAGAGAATACCAGAAGGATGTTTACCTGCATTTTATTGACTATGCAAAAGCATTCGACTGTGTGGATCATAACAAATTATGGATAACATTGCAAAGAATGGGAATTCCAGAACACTTAATTGTGCTCATGAGGGACCTTTACATAGATCAAGAAGCAGTTGTTCAGACAGAACAAGGGGATACTGCATGGTTTAAAGCCAGGAAAGGTGTGTGTCAGGGTTGTATTCTTTCACCATACCTATTCAATCTGTATGCGGAGCAAATAATCCGAGAAGCTGGACTATATGTAGAAGAACGGGGCATCAGGATTGGAGGAAGACCCATCAACATCCTGCATTATGCAATTGACACAACCTTGCTTGCTGAAAGTGAAGAGGACTTGAAGCACTTACTGACGAAGATCAAAGTATGGGTTACACATCAACATAAAGAAAACAAAAATCCTCACAACTGGACCAATGAGCAACATCATGATAAACGGAAAAAAGATTGAAGTTGTCAAGGATTCACAATCCAATTCACAATGAACCAGCAGTCAAGAAATCAAAAGAAGCATTGCATTGGGCAAATCTGCTGCAAAAGATCTCTTTAAAGTGTTGGAAAACAAAGACGTTACCTTGAGGACTAAGGTATGCCTGACCCAAACTGTGGTGTTTTCAATTGCCTCACATACATGCAAAAGCTGGACAATGAATAAGGAAGACCGAAGAAGAATTGATGCCTCTAAATTGTGGTTTTGGAAAAGAATATTGAATATATAATGGACTGCCAAAAGAAAGAACAAATCTGTCTTGGAAGAAGTAAAATGCTCCTTAGAAGCAAGGGATAGCAAGACTATGTCTCACATACTTTGGACATGTTGTCAGTAGGGATCAGTCCCTGGAGAAGGACATCATGTTTGGTAAAGTACAGAGTCAGCAAAAAAGAGGAAGACCGTAAAGGAGATGGATTGACACAGTGGGATCAGGCATAGCAACAATTGTGAGGATGGCATGGGACTAGGCAGTGTTTCACCCTGTTTTGCATAGGGTCGCTATGAGTCAGAACCAACTCAACGACATCTAACAATAACAACAATGGGGAAAACAATGCAAGAAACTTCAAAAGACAATGGAAGCAAGGAAGGTCAGCCTAATTGGACTGGACTAAAAGCAAAGAGGTTTCTGGGATAAAATGAAAGCTTCAGAGATCAGCGGAGCAGGGGCTGGGGTCTGGGGAACTTGGTTTGAGGGGACTTCTAAGTCAATGGGCAAAATAATTCTATTATGAAAACATTCTGCATCCCACTTTGAATTGTGGCGCCTGGGGTCCTAAATGCCAACAAACGGCCATCTAAGATACATCAGTTGATCTCAACCCACCTGGAGCAAAGGCAAAGGAAGAACACCAAGGTCACACGACAACTAAGAACCCAAGAGACAGAAAGGGCCACATGAACCAGAGACCGACATTATCCTGAGACCAGAAGAACTAGTTGCTACCCGGCCACAGTCGATGTCTGCCCTGTCAGGGAGCACAACAGACAACTCCTGAGGGAGCAGGAGACCAATGGGTTACAGACCCCAAATTCTCAAGAAAAGACCATACCTAATGGTATGACTGCGACTAGAGGAATCCCAGAGACAATGCTCCCCAGAACTTCTGATGGCACAGGACAGGAACCATCCCCGAAGACAAATCATCAGGCATGAAAAGCACTGGTCAGTGGGGGGAAAGAGATGCTGATGAAGAGTGAGCTAATTAAATCAGGTGGACACTGGAGAGTGTGTTGGCAACTCTTGACTGGAGGGGGGATGGGAAGATAGAGAGAGAGGGAAGATGGCAAAATTGGCACGAAACGAGAGACTGAAAGGGCTGACTCAATGGGGGAGAGCAAGTGGTAGAAGGGAGTAAGATGTATGTAAACCTACATGTGACAGACTGATTGGAATGGTAAATGTTCACTTGAAGCTTAATAAAAATTAATTAAAAAAAAAAAGACAATGGAAGGCATACACAGAGTCACTATACCAAATATAATTGTTCCAACAGTTCTAGCCAATATGGCACCATAGACAGAAGCACCACACTTTTCCTCTACAGCAAAGACCTGAAAAACTAAGCAAAACAGAGACAAACATTATTCCTGGAAATGGAAGTGTCAAATTAAGAGATAAAGCAAGGACTATCCAAAACCAAAAGAATTACACCAGGGAACCAGAGAGGTTAATCTGTAAATGACAACAACATCAGAACAATAAAAGAGGGAATAAATGATATAGGTATAGAACTTTCTAATGGAGAGGAAGGCAAGGCAATACCAAGTAATATTAGGCTGATTCAAACCTAGGAAGATAAAGATAAATTTCAAGGTAACCACAAAGAAAGTTAACAAACCTACTCTTCAAAATAAAGAAGAAAAACATAAAGTCTCAATAAAAACAAAATCCACAGAAACAAAAAGAAAGAAAAAGAAATCCAAAAACAAAAGGAGCTCAGCACAGGAGAGTAAGAAGAACAAAGAAAATGTCAGCACTACAAAATAACAGTAATATACACCTATCAATAATTACACTAAATGTAAATGGCCTAAATGCACCCATAAAGAGACAGAGAGTGACGGAATGGATAAAACTAAAGATGTATCAATATGCTGTTTACAAGAGTCACATTTTAGAAACAAAGATGTAAATTTGTTAGAAATCAAAGGATGGAAAAAAATATATCAAGCAAATGACAACCAAAAAAGAGCAGAAGTGGCAATATTAATCTCAGATAAAATAGACTTTAAAACAAAATCCACTATAAAAGACAAAGAAAGGTACTATATAATGATTAAAGGGATGATCCATCCTAAAGACTTAACCATAATAAACATCTACGCACCCAATGGCAAGGTTCCAAAATGCATAAAACAAACTCTGACAGCACAGAAAAGAGAAATTGACAGTTCCACAATAATAGTATGAGACTTCAACACACCACTCTCAGTAAAGGACAGAACATCTAGAAAGAAATTCAACAAAGATACGGAAGAGCTAAAGAGCAAACTCAGTCAACTTGACCTCATAGACATATAAAGCACTCCACCCAACAGCTGCAAAGTACACAATCTTTTCCAAAACACATGGAACTTTCTCCAGAATAGACCACATCTTAGGCCACAGAGCAACCCTCAACAAAATCCAATACATTGAGATAATATAAAGTATCTTTTCTGGCCACAATGACATCAAAGTAGAAATTAACAACAGGAAGAGCACAGAAAAAAAACAATTACAAGAAAATTGAAATAACACCCTGCTTAAAAACCACTGGGTAATAGAAGAAACCAGATATGGAATCAAAAAATTCCTAGATTCCAACAAGAATGAAAACACATTGTACCAAAACCTTTGGGACACGGCAAAGGCAGTCCTTAGAGATCAATTTACAGCAATAGATGCACACATCAAAAAAGAAGAAAGGAACAATATCAAAACATTAGCTACACAACTTAAATAGAAAGAGAACAGCAAAAGAAGCCCACAGCCACCAGAAGAAAGGAAATATGAGATTAGAGCAGTAATAAATGAAACTGAGATTAGAAAAAAAAAAAAAAAAATCAACAAAACCAGAAGCTGGTTCTTGGGAAGGATCAACAAAATTGACCAATCATTGGCCAAACTAACAAAAGAAAAACAGGAGAGGATACAAATAACTAAAATAAGAAATGAAATGGGGGACATTACAACAGACCCAACTGAAATAAAAAGGATCATAACAGTACTATGAAAAACTACACTCCAACAAATTTGAAAACCAAGAGGAAATGGACAAGTTTTTAGAAACACTACCTACCCAAACTAACTCATAATGGTTTTGAAAATCTGAACAGACCCGTAACAAGAGAAGAGATTGAAAATGTAATAAAAAGAACTCTCAACAAAAAAAAGCGCTGGCCCAGATTGCTTCACTGGAGAATTCCACCAAACATTCAGAGAAGAGGTACACCAGTACTACTCAAACTATTTCAGAACATAGAAAAGGAAGCCAGCATAACTCTGATACCAAAACCAGGCAAAGACAATACCCAAAAAAGAAAATTACAGACCAATATCTCCCATGAATATAGAGGGGAAAATTCTTAACAAAATTCTAGCCAATAGAATTCAGCATCATATTAAAAAAAAAAATACACCACGACCAAGTAGGAGTCATACCAGGTATGCAAGAATGGGTCAACATTAGAAAATCAATCAACCTAATCCACATCAATAAAGGGAAACAAAAGAATCACATGATCGTCTCAATCAGTGCAAAAAAGGCATTCAACAAAGTCCAACACCCATTCCTGATAAAAACTCTTAATTAAATAGGCATAGAAGGGAAATTTCACAACATAATAAAGGGCATCTATGCAAAACCAAAGGCTAACATCATTCCTAACAGAGAGGCTGAAAACATTCCCGTCAAAAACAGGTACAAGACGAGGATGCCTTTTATCGCCACTCCTATGTAACACTGTGCTGGGAGTCCTACCTAGAGCAATAAGGCAAGAAACAGAAATAAAGGGCATCCAAATTGGTAATGAGGAAGTTAAATTGTCCCTATTTTTGGATGATATGATACTATACATAGAAAAGCCAAAAGACTCCACGAGAAAACTACTGGAACTAATAGAAAGGTTCAGCAGAATAGCATCATACAAGATAAACATACAAAAATCAGTTGTATGCCCATACACCAATAAAAAAAATCAGGAAAACAATATAATTTATAATAGCCCCTAAAAAAATAAAATATTTGGGAATAAGTCTAGCCAGGGATGTAAAAGTAAACTATAAAACACTACTGCAAAAGAGATCTACATAAATGGAAAAACATACCATGCTCATGGAAAAGTAATAATTGTTCCACATTCAAACATTTCAGGAGGTAGCATATGATCAGGAACTGATGATACTGAAGGAAGAGGTCTAAGCTGCACTGAAAGCACTGGTGAAAAACTAGGCTCCAGGAATAGACAGAATACAAATTGAAAAGTTTCAACAAATGAATGCAGTGCTGGAAGTACTCACTTGTCTATGTCAAGAAATTTGGAAGACAGCTACCTGGCCAACTGACTGGAAGAGATCCGTACTTATTTATGCCTATAAAGAAAAGTAATCCAAGCGAAAGTGGAAATGATCAAACAATACCATTAATATCACATGCAAATAAATTTTTTTCTTTTCTTTTTTTTTAATTGTACTTTAGATGGAGGTTTCTCTTAGTTTCTCACTAAACAATTATTACACATACTGTTTTGTGACGTTGGTAGCCATCCCCAAAACATGTCAACACTGTCCCCTTCTCGACCTTCAATTCCCTGTTACCTGCTTCCCTGTCCCCTCCTGCCTTCTTGTCCTTGCCCCTAGGCTGGTGTGCCCATTGAGTCTCTCTCTCTCTCTCTTTTTGTTTTTTTAATGAGTCTGTCTAATCTTTGGCTGAAGGGTGAACCTCAGGAATGACTTCAGTGTCTCCAATATCTGTCAGACCAGTAAGTTTTTTGTTTGTTTGTTTTTGAGTTAGAATTTTGTTCTACATTTTTCTCCAGCTCTGTCCAGGACCCTCTATTGTAATTCCTGTCAGAAAATTCAGTGGTGGTAGCTGGGCACCACCTAGTTGTGCTAGACTCAGTCTGGTGGAGGCTGTGGTACTTGTGGTCCATTAGTCCTTTGGACTAATCTTTCCTTGTATCTTTGATTTTCTTCATTGTCCCTTGCTCCAGATGGGGTGAGACCAGTAAATATCTTAGATGGCCACTCACAAACTTTTAAGATCCCAGACACTACTCACCAAGTTAGGATGTAGAAAGTTTTCTTTATAAACTTTGTTACGCCACTTGAGCTAGATGTTCCGCAAGACCTTGGTCTCCAGCCCTCAGCCCAGTAATTTGATCCCTCAGGGAGTTTGGATGTGTCTGTGGAGCTTCCATGAACTTGCCTAAGTCAAGTTCTATCTTACCATTCACCAAAGTTACTGCTTACCTATTGTCTAGTTAGTGTTTTTCCCTCCCCACCACTCCCCTTCCTCATAACCATCAAAGATTGTTTCTTTTAGTGTGTAAACCATTTCGTGAGTTTTTAATTATAATGGTCTCATACAATATTTATCCTTTTGTGATTGACTTACTACACTCAGCATAATGCCCTCCAGATTCATCCATGTTGTGAGATGTTTTGCATGTTCATTACCGTTCTTTATTGTTGCATACTTTTCCATTGTGTATATGCGCCATAGTTTGTTTATCCATTCATCTGTTGATGGGCACTTAGGTTGCTTTCATCTTTTTGCTATTGTAAAAAACACTGCAATGAACATGGGTGTGCACTTATCTATCCCTGTGATGGCTCTTATTTCTCTAGGATATATTCCTAGGAGTGGGATTGCTGCATCATATGGTATTTCTATTCCTAGCTTTCTAAGGAAGCTTCATGCCTTTTCCAAAATAGTTGTACCATTTTGCATTCCCACCAGCAGTGTATAAGAGTTCCAATCTCCCTGAAGCTTCTCCAACATTTGTTATTTTCTGTTTTTTTGATTGGTGCCAGTAATGTCAGGGTGAAATGGTATCTTATTGTGGTTTTGATCTAGTGATCTTGAGCATTTTCTCATGTGTCTGTTAGCCAACCTGAATGTCTTCTTTGGTGAAGTGTCTGTTCCTATCCTTTGCCCATTTTTTAATTGGATCATTTGTCCTTTTATTGTAGAGGTGTTGAATTTTCCTTCAGATTTTAGAGATTAGAACTTTGTTGGAAATGTCATAGCCAAAATTTTTTTCCCAGTCTGTAGGTTCTCTTTTTACTCTTTTGGAGAAATCTTTTGATGAGCATAAGTGTTTAAATTTTAGAAGATCTCAGTAATCTAGCTTATCTTCTCAAGTATGTGTATTGTTAGTTATGATTTGTATCCTGTTTATGCCATGTATTAGGGCCTCTAGCGTTGATCTTAATTTTTCTTCTACGGTCATTGTTGGTTTTGGTTTAACATTTAGGTCTTTGACCCATTTTGAATTAGTTTTTGTGCATAGTGTGAGATATGGGTCCTGTTTCATTTCTTTTTGCAGATGGACCGGACATCCAGTTTTGTCAGCACCACTTGTTAAAAAGACTGTCTTCTCCCCATTTGATAATTTGGGGCCTTTGTCGAAGATCAGGTGACCATAGGTGGATGGATATACATACGGATTCTCAATTCTGTTCCATTGGTCAATGTGTCTGTTATTGTACCAGAACCAGGCTGTTTTGACTATCCCAGCTGTATATTAGGTTCTGAGGTCAGGTTGCAAAATGTCTCCTACTTTATTCTACTTCCTCAATAGTTCTTTACTTACCCAGGGCCTCTTCCCTTTCCATATAAAGTTAATGTTTAGTTTTTCCATCTCTTTAAATAACACTGTTGGTATTTGGATCAGGATCACAGTGTATTTATAGATAGCTTTGGGTAGAATTCACATTTTCACAATGTTGAATTTATGTATCCATGAGGACGTTATATTTTTCTATTTATGTAGTCTCTTGGTTTCTTGCAGTTGTGTTTTGTAGTTTTCTTTGTATAGGTCTTTTACATCCCTGATTAGATTTATTCCTATGTATTTTATTTTTTTTAAGGGCACTTATAAAAAAATAAAAATAAATAAATAGAAAAATTTTTTATTATTTTTTTATAAGTGGTATTGTTTTCCTGATTTCTTTTTTGTAGTTCTCTGTATTGGTGTATAGGAATCCAACTGATTTTTGTATATTTATCTAGTTTCCTGCTTCTTTGCTGAATCTCTCTTAGTTCCAGTAGTTTTCTTGTGGAGTCTTTTGGGTTTTTTGTGTATAGTATCATATCATCTGCAGATAGGGGCAGTTTTATTTCCTCCTTAGCAATTTGGACACCCTTTATTTCTTTTTCTTGCCTTATTGCTCTAGCTAGTACTTCCAGCACAATATTAAATAGGAGAGGTGATAAAGGGCATCTTTGTCTTTTTCCTGCTCTCAGGGGGAGTATTTTCATCCTCTCTCCATTACAAATGATGTTGGCTGTTGGTTTGTATAGATGCCCTTTATTATGTTGAAGAATTTCCCTCCTATACCTATTTTATTGAGAGTTTTTTTTTATCAAGAATGGGTGTTGGACTTTGTGGAATGACTTCTCTGCATCAATTTAGATGATCATGTGATTCTTTTATTTTATTCATGTGGTAGATTATATTGATTGATTTTCTAATTTTGAACCATCCTTGCATACCTGGTTCATCCACTTGGATGTGGGTTTTTTTTTTTTTTTTTTTTTGGATATGATGCTGAATTATATTGGCTAGAATTTTATTGAGAATTTTTGCATCTATATTCATGAAAGACACTGGTGTGTAATTTTCTTTTTTGGTGGTGTCTTTGCCTGGTTTTAGTATCAGGGTTATGCTGGCTTCAGAGAGTGAATTTGGAAGTATCCCTTCCTTTTCTATGTTCTGAAATAGTTTGAGTAGTACTGTTGTAATCCTTTCTCTGAATGTTTGGTAGAATTCTCCAGTGAAGCCATTTGGGTCAGTGCTTTTGTTTGTTGGGAGGGTTTTTTTTTTTTTTTAATCTTTTCAATCTCTTCTCTTATT
The DNA here is from genome assembly GCF_024166365.1 of Elephas maximus indicus. NCBI lineage: Eukaryota > Metazoa > Chordata > Mammalia > Proboscidea > Elephantidae > Elephas > Elephas maximus. The sequence goes on from NC_064840.1 coordinate 49,690,790, forward strand.
ATGGGTCTGTTCAGATTTTCAACATCATTTTGTGTTAGTTTGGGTAGGTAGAGCATTTCTAGAAATTTGTCCATTTCCTTTAGGTTTTCAAATTTGTTAGAGTATAGTTTTTTATAACAGTCTGTTATGATCCTTTTTATCTCAGTTCGGACTGTTGTAATGTCCCCCATTTCATTTCTTATTTGAGTTATTTGCATCCTCCCCTATTTCTCTTTTGTCAACTGGCTAATGGTTTGTCGACTTTGTTGATCCTTTCAAAGAATCAACTTTGGTTTTGTCCATTCTATCATTTTGTATTCTCTATTTTATTTATTTCTACTCTGATTTAAAATATTTCCTTTCTTCTTGTGGCTGTGGGCTTCTTTTACTGTTCTCTTTCTATTTGTTCGAGCTGTGTAGCTAATGTTTTGATTTTGTCCCTTTCTTTTTTTGTTGTGTGCATCTATGGCTATAAATTGACCTCTGAGCACTCACTGCCTTTGCTGTGTCACAAGGATATGGATATGATGTGTTTTTATTTTTGTTTGATTCTAGGGATTTTTTTTTTTTTTTTTAATTCAACCTTTGATTTCTTCTATTACCCAGTGATTTTCAAACAGGGTGTTATTCGGTTTCTACATGCTCGATTTTCTTTTTTCCTTGTTCTTCCTAATTATATGGCATTTTGATAAGAGAAGATACTTTGTATTATCTCAATATTTTGGAGTTTGTTGAGGGTTGCTTTGTGGCCTAAGATGTGGTCTATTCTGGAAAATGTTCCATGTGCGTTAGAAAAGAATGTATACTTTGCTATTATTGGATGGAGTGTTCTGTGTATGTCTATGAGGTCAAGTTGGTTGTTTCTGGCCTTTACATCTTGTGTGCCTTTGTTTAGTTTCCTTACAGATGTCCCGTCCTTTACTGAGAGTGGCGTGTTGAAGCCTCCCACTGTTATTATGGAACTGTCAATTTCTCTTTTCAGTGTTGTTGGAGTTTGTTTTTTGTATTTTGGTGCCCTGGCATTGGGTGCATAGATATTTATTATGGTTATGTCTTCATGGTGGATTTTCCCTTTAATCATTATATAATGTCCTTCTTTATCTAATGGTGGGTTTTGTTTTAAAGCCTATTTTTCTGAGATGAGCATTGCCACTCCTGCTCTTTTTCAGTCATTGTTTGATATATTTTTTCCTTCCTCTGATTTTTAATATATTTATGTTTTTGTTTCTAACGTGTGTCTCTTGTAGATAGCATACTGATGAATCGTACCTATTTTTATCCATTCTGCAACTGTCTGTCTCTTTATAGGTGCATTTAGGCCATTTATATTCATTGCAGTTATCTATAGGTGTGTTTATTGCTGTCATTTTGTAGTTTTTTTTGGTGGTGGTGGTGATGGTTTCTTTGTTCCTCTTACTCTCCAGTGCTGAATTTCTTTCCTTTGTGGATTTTTTTTCATTTCTTTCATTTTTGTAGATTTTGTGTTTACTAAGACTTTGTTTTTTCTTCTTTATTTTGATGAGAAGCTTCATTAACTTTCTTTGAGGTTACCTTGGAAATATACCCCTATCTTAAGTTTGAACCAGCGTTTCATTACTTGGTATCACATTGACTTCCTGTCTATTGAAAGTTCTATACCTAAATCATTTTTATTTCCTCTTTTATTGTTCTGACGTTGCTGTCATTTACAGATTGACCTCTCTTGTTCCCTGTTGTAAATTATTTAGTTTTGTTTAACCTTGAGTGTTCATAACCTAGGTTGGTATCTGGCTGATGCAGTCTTGCATCCTACATTAAGGCTGTTGTCTGGTGGTGTTTCTTCGCTAGCCAAAGGACTTCCTTTAATAATTCTTGAAAGTTTGGTTTCGTTTTTACATATTCCCTTAATTTCTGTTTATCTGGAAATGGCCTAATTTCGCCATCATATTTGAGCAAGAATTTTTCAGGATATATTATAATTGGTTGGCAATTTTTATCTTTCAAGGTTTTATGTATGTCTTCCCATTGCCAGTATTGTTTCTGCCAAGAAATCAGAGCTTAGTCTTAGTGTTTCCCTTCTATATGTGAGTTTTTGTTTTTCCCAAGCTGCTCTCAGAATACTTCGTCTTTGGCTTTAGCAAGTGTGATTATGGTATGTTGTGGTGATTTTCTTTTGAAATCTATCTTATGTGGAAGTTATTGGGTTTCTTGGATGATCAGCTTTTTATTCTTTCGTGATGTTAGGGAAGTTTTCTATCAGCAAACCTTCAGTGAGCCTCTCTGTGTTTTCAATTTTCTCCCCCTGTTCTGGAACTCTGATCACACACAAATTTTTGCTTTTGATTGTATCCCACATCATTCTCAGGGTTTCTTCATTTTTCTCTGTTCTTTTCTCTGATTTTTTCCTCGAAGTGGTACCCAAGGATTTGTCTTCAATTTCACTGATCTTGTCTTCCATTGTTTCAAATTTGCTCCTAAAACCTTGTTTTGCACTGTACATTTCTGAAATCTTGTTGTTTATCTTTTGGATTTCTAATCAATATTTTTGTATGATTTCTAGTTGTTTGTTTATTTTGACATTTTGTTCTTGTATTATTTGCCTGATTTCTTCCATTATTTTGAAAAAAACAAGCCCCAGCATGGGAAGAGATATTTGTAATGCATGCATCTCACAGAGGACTTGTGTTCCGAATGTATAAAGCACTACTATCAGTTAATAATAAGCAAACAACCCATTAAAGATGTGCAAATAATTTAAACTAACATTTCACACAACAAACTTGACAGATGGCCAATAAGTGCGTAAAAATATGCTCAACAACATTAATAATTAAGAAAATTCAAATTAAAATCACAATGAGATATCACTATATACCCAATAAACAAACAAACAAAAAAACCCATTGCCTTTGAGTCAATTCTGACTCCTAGTTACCCTATAGGATGGAGTAGAATTGTCCCATAGAGTTTCCATGACTGTAACATTTAAGGAAGCATAGTGCCACTTCTTTCTCCCACAGAACAGCAGGTGGGTTTGAATCACTGACCTTTTTTGGTTAGCAGCCCAGTGCTTTAACCACTGCACCACCAAAAAAAAAAACAAAACCAAACCTGTTGCCATCAAGTCAGTTCCAACTCATAGTAACACTATAGGACAGAGTAGAACAGTCCCAGAGGGTTTCTAAGGAGCTTCTGTTGGATTCAAATTGTCAACCTTTTTGATTGGCTGCTGAACTCTTAACCCCTGTGCCATTATGTACACAATAGGATGGCTAAAATTGAAAAGGCTGACAAAACTAACTCTTGGTGAGAATGTGGAGTAGCTGTAATTCTCATATAGTTCATGGAAATGTAAAGTAATAGTCTAGAAAACATTTTATAAGTCGTTTATAAAGTTAAGCATATACTGCCATATGCCTAGCAATTTTACTCTTAGTATTTACCCTGGGAAATGAAAACATATGCCCACATGAAGGCTTGTATACAGATGTTCATACCAGTTATATTCCTAATAGCCACAAACAGCCTAAATATCTATGAACAATTGAAAGGATTAAACAAAATATAGTCTTACAAAGATACACTACTCACTAATTAAGAAAAAAACCTGTTGTTGCACATAATTAAATAGATGTAGCAGTTTTAAAATATGTTCACAAATTCTTTGTTGAAGCATCCCCTTGAATTTAGCCTGACCGTACTGACACAGTTAAAAGCAACATAATGCAACTGAAGCAATGCTTCATGGCTAGGTCACATAAGGACCAGCTTCTGCCTGCTTTCCTGTGACAGTTGCCTTTAGATCTCTGATAATAATTGCCAGGTAATAATTATACTACTATCAGGCCGCCGTGTTGTGAGGAAGCCCAAGCCATACGGAGAAGCCACATATTAAGTATTCCAGCCCATAGATGCAAACGAGGGCTCTGCCAATAGCAAGTGTCACCGCCAGACATGAGAATGAAATTGTCTCCTGTTGTTCTGGCCCCCAAGTATTTAGCCACACACAGTCTTCAGTCTTTCCAGCTGAAGCCCTAGACATCATAGAGCAGAAACAAGCTGTCTCCACTGTGCCCTGTTGAAATTCCTGACCCACAGGTTCAATGGGCTCAGTTAAATATTTGTTTTGTGCCACTAAGTTTCGAGGTAATTAGTTACACAACAATAATAATAATTGGAACAATGAATGGACCTCTCAAATGTTATGCTCAGTGAAAGACACAAAAGATACATACTGAAAAGCACAACGAATACATACTGTATGATTCCATTTACTTGAAACTCGAAAGGACAAATTTAATTTATAGCAGCAGAAAGCAGTGAAGTGACCTCCTGGAGCCGGGGGCAAAGTTGGCCTTGGCTGGGAAGCCACATAAAGAAATGGGTAATGGAAATGTTCTGTGTCTTGATTGTGGTACTGATTATATGCCAAAATTCATCAAAAGTAAGTGCATTTTATTGTATGTAAATTATACCTCAATAAATCTGTATTAAAAAAAATAGGAACAGAGGGACAGGTGCTATTTATATGCCAAAAAAAGGATAGGGTTAAAAAAAAAAAAAAACCCAGTGCCGTAAGGAGATAGGGTAAATGTCTGCAAATACTTGTCTATCTGGTGCTCATGGAATCACTCATCACCAGATCCTCAAGAAAAAAGGAGGGAGCGATAGAGAGGTTTCTCTTAGCAACATACAGTGCTAACTGCTCAATATAGGAATTGCAATTTTCAGAAAACATTAGCTATTATTTGCTCACTTTCCCCTAGAAATTTTCACGTTCTATTTTTTTTTTTTTTTTAGTGATATTCTCTTCGATAGGTAAGGCCTGTTATTGACCAGAGGGGAAGTTCTTCATTTCAGACAGCAGGTGTCACAATTGCCCAATAAAAGAGAAGAATGCTCTATGATTTCTTCATGCAAAAAAAAAAAAAAAAAGGCAATAATCGCCTGAAAGCATGGCTTCAAGTAGTAACATTAACACTGTTAGAATTGACATGGTAACTAGTGTACTTCCTCCATTCAGAGATAACATGCTAGTTAGCTACAAAATTGATTTAGTAATAACTCTTAAGGGGAAAAAAAGTATGTGCGTGTGTATGTGTGCTTGTGTGTTTGCATGCAAGTGTGTGTGTGTGTGTGTATAGTGGTTAGTGCTTGGCTGCTAACAAAACGTAGCTGGTTCAAAACCACCAGCTCCTCCAGGGCAGAAAGATGTGGCAGTCTGTCTACACTTAATGTAAGGAGACCTGGTGGCACAAATACTTAAGTACTTGACTGCTAACAGAAAGGCTGGAGGTTTGAACCCACCCAGACACTGCAAGAGAAAGACTTGGAGATCTGCTTTTGTCAAGATTACAGCCAGGAAAACTCTATGGGGCAGTTCTATTCTGTCACCTGGGGTTGCTATGAATAGGAATTGACTTGACAGCACCTAACAACAACAACAGCATGTCTAATGTGCTAAAAAAAAAAAATGCCTTCAGGGTAGCTGAGCTGAGCAAGGCGTCCTGGTTTATTCCAAATATGATGTATATTTTCCTCAGGTTTACTATTTCTTCTAGTTATTCCACGAAGGAAGAAATATTACCCTAAACACTTAAGCAAATAAACGAACAACAATAAAATGAAACAAAAAAGTATAAATCCTTTCAACTACCAATTACAATTAATATGAGATCCCCCTGACCATGGAGACAGTCTCTGCAGGGTGAAAGCTAGAAGATGTCTTTTCTAAATTGAATGAATGGGCCAAAGCTGCTGCCTACGCAAAACATAGATGATTCCACTGACTTGGAGGGTGGAGAAAAGAGAGCCGTGCTTCTTAAATCAGCCTGGTTCTGGATGGGAGGATATCAGTTATGAGACAAGAAGGTCATCACCTAGCAGGATTAGGGACGAGCAAGCCATCAGGATATGGAACAGGACACACATGCCAGGCTCAGAGTGATAGAGCCAGTGGGAAGGAAACTGGTTGGACAAACTGATTAAGGAATAGCTCTTGGTGTCTAAATAACGTGATCAATCAATGGACAGTAATGAAATTTACAGTCCTGAGGATAAGATATCACAAGGAAAGGCAACACACAAATTTAGAATCTACATAAGAGTTACTAGAACTAATAAGTTAGTTTAGCAAGATGACAGGATAGATATATAACCCAATGAAGCAGAATAAAGAGGCCAGAAATTGACTCACTTATTTATTTATTTATTTAAACAATTGTATCAAGGGAAATAAATGGGGAAAAGTTTTTTTTTTTCCCCTCAGTAAATGGTGTTGGCATAATTGGCTATATATAGACATACGTGAATATTGGACCTTATCTAACACCACTCTTGAAAATTGACTTGAAATACATCATAGGCCTAAATGTAAGAGCTAGAACAACAAAACCTCTGGAAGAAAACTTAGGAGAAGTTTTCAGCCACCAAGAGACAGCAAAGATTTTTTAGGTAGTACAGACCAAATAAGAAGCATTTTAAAAAGAAAAAAATAATAAAGTGGACTTCATCGGAATTACAAATCTATTCTTATAAAGACAACGTTAAGACAATGGAAAGGCAAGCCTCAGCCTGGGAGATAATAGTTGTATACATACCTCGGGCTTACTGAAATATTCGTATCACAGACGGGGACGGATTCCTCATAAACAGGGTACCAATGGGTTTATTTACTAATCTGTAGTGAGTACTTTCACCAGATTAGTATTTAAACACAAGTAAGCCTCTTCCGATCACAAAGGACTTGTGTCCAAAATGCTGCCACACAAAAATGGTAGTAAATAGGTAGTCACAATGCAAGCAATTTGCCCGTATGTGAGAAATAAGGCAAGGCTCCAGTTCTAAGGAGAACTAACAAGGAAAGACAGAGTAAAAAGGCCGTTCTGCTGAGGTTAAGGAGAAAGGACAAAGATTGTGTAGAATGTAATTAGAAGATAGCTTTCCCTCTGAATAGAAGAGGAAAGGAAAAAATTGATGAGCACTACCTAGTTTACGAGAGGAGCCCCAGTGGGGCGATGGTTAAGCACTCAGCCACTAACTGAAAGGATGACAGTTCAAATCCACCAGCGCCTCTGTAGGAGGAAATATCTGGATATCTGCTCATGTAAATATTACAGCCTAGGAAACCCTATGGGACAGTTCTAGTCCATCCAATCAACTCAAAGGCACACAACAACAACAAGGGCAGGAGATATCACGGTGGGACTAATTTTGATCTTTAGGCAGAGCAGATGATGGTACCATCCTGCCTGTTATTTCCTTCCTACAAGTTCAAGTTCAGTGATTACTCTTGCACCGAATTCCCTGAAAGCCCATGAAAATAGATCATATTCCTCATAGGACTTAGCAGAGTCCATCTGGCTGGCTGAGCTAAAGTTACCTCTAGGGCCTGCTCTCTGGGGCCTAAGGGATGGTTACATTCGAAAGCTCTGAGGTATGTCATTCTAGAGCAACAAGTGATCTACCAAAACCAGCTTTGACTCCGAATTCTGAATCCTCTAGTCCATTTTTTTTTTTTGCCTATTCACTTGTTTGTTTGTTTTTCCTATTCATATCTGTGTTAGTTATCTAGTGCTGCTATAACACAAGTGGATGACTTAACAAACAGATTCTATTCTCTCACAGTCCAGGAGGCTAGAAGTACCAATTCAAGGTGTCAGCTCCAGGTGAATGCTTTCTGTCTCTGATGGCTCTGGGAAAAGGTCCTTGTCATCAATCTTCCCCTGGTCTAGGAGATGCTCAGTGCAGGAACCCCAGGTCCAAAGGACCTCTGCTCCTGGTACTTCTTTCTTGGTGGCATGAGGTCCCAATCCTCTCTGCTCGATTCTCTCTTTTATACCTCAAAAGAAATTAACTGAAGATACAACAAAATCCTATAGATTGAGTCCTGCCTGATTAACATAGCTGCCTCTAATTCTTTCTCATTAACAGAGGTTAGGATTTATAATACATAGGATAATTACATCAGATCACAAAATGGTGGACAACCACACAATACTGGGAATGGCCTAGCCAAGTTGACACATATTTTAGGTGGACACAATTCAATCAATCCATAACAATATTCCTGGATAATTAATCAGAATCTTACTAATATTTGGCTTTTCCCTTTTATATTCCTGACTAAGGACGATAAATCTGTGGTTAATGACCCCGCTGCTCATATTATGGCAGCTGTGCATGTGTGTAAGGTATCAGTGCCCAGGGACCTTTTCCAAGAGCGTGGACGCTTCTGCCCTCCTCCTTACTCCACTCAGGACTCCTTTCAGGTGGGAAACTGGCCCAAAATAAAATGATTAAAAAAGAAGGTCCTTGGAAACTCTGAGTCCTGAGTTCAGTTTCAATTCAAAAGTGTAACTAAGACAACTGCGTGGAAGATAGACGTCGATTATTTATTCACTCAAAAGTCAACAAGAGAGGAACTGGTGCTATTAAACTGAATAGGGCTTGTTCAAGGATGTAGCTTTCAGCCTGAGGAGTTAGAAGGGATCAACTATTGTTAGGGTGACTGGAAAGAGGTGCAGACTGGGCTGGTAGTAGAGGCTAAGGGTAGAACTTGGTTCAGGGACAGGTGGTATTTTGGGTGGCCCTAAATATGTTCTCTGTGAACCTGGTTTCTTCTCCTGTTTGCCATGGTTGTGCTTGTATACAGGTGACCGACACACCCTAAGACCTGGAGTGAAGTCATTCTCTAAGAGTTGTGTTCTCACTGAGGATTTATCAAGTGAACAGAGGATTTAGGAGTGGCCCCACTACTAGAAACTTAGTGATTAAGAGCTAAGGCTGCTAACCAAAAGGTCAGCAGTTCGAATTCACCAGGCACTCTGTGGAAACCCTATGGGGAAGTTCTATTCTGTCCTACAGCATCACTGTAAATCAGACTCCATGCCAACGTTTTTTTTTTTTTTTTTCCTGCTGCTAGAAACATTTTAGCCGCATGAGGGAGCACAAAGCCGTAGATTTTGTCCACAAAAGCCTGAGTCTGCCTTGAATCCCCACACTAAGGCCTGCCTGAGCAGGCTCTCAGAAGTGACTTGAGAACTAAAGCTCACTGCCTTCCATCCTAGAGTCCTCTACTCTGCCCAACAACTCACTGATTACAGCCTCTCCAGCATGGGAGAAAAAAATAGACTGAGGTGCAAAGATGGAGAAGGGAAGAAGTTCTTGGTCGAGAAGGCCCTCTAGCTCACTAGGACCAACCTCCCTCCCTGGTTGGCATCCCCCCTCCTCTGTGGGCACAGAGGCTTTATGGGCTGAGGGAATGTGCTTAAATTACCTTTTAGAGGCTAACTTGGACATTCTTGTGTGGGAGAGTGTTGGCTGTAAGGAAGTAAGTGGCTTTCTGTAAACTTATGGAGAGGAGCCTTACGGATGGTCCTTACCTGGGATTTTTAGGTATGAACGGGGTTCAGAAATTGAGGAAGCAAGATTACGTAATTGGTAATAAAATGGAATCCACCACATGGGAGCAAAGAGGAGGATAATGGGAATTGGGCAAGGTACCTAAGTATTTACCAGTTCTTTGGGCTAGAGTTTGTCATAACAGTAGAGAGCTGCATTTTGGAAATATGACCATGTTATATTTATATTTTACAATACTATATATTTCTTGTTATTATTAGGTATACAGTAAAATTCTTTGGGGAGCAAATCTGTTTAGTTAGCTATGCTGTTTTGGAAACTAAAGAAAAGTTTTATTTTTCATTACTTAAGATTTATTTGTAATATGATATCAATAAGTCAGAAATTTGTGTGACGGATCATCAGAAAGAAGGTGAGAGACCCCATACAGTAGATGGCACGCAGGAGAGCAACGTCAGGGCAGTCTCTTCAGAATATTTGAACAGTTATGCGTTTTTCTTATACTGTGGAAAGTTCTTCTAACTGCCCAGTTTCTAATGTAATCCAGCAGAACTGAACTTTCTGGCCTTGATTCTTCCTCTTAGCTCCTTCCCATCTGTCCATGGAAATATTATTACCTACCGTTTACCTTGACTTCTCTCTGCTTTCTTATGTCCTGTGAACTTCATTATATTGGAAACAAAAAAAAAATTTGTTTTAACCTCCAAGGTGGGTGGGAGGGCACTTCCTTGCTCTTACTGGTTTATCTTTTCTTATTATCCTTGGTCTATGATGTTACTGGAAACCCTGGTGGTGTAGTGGTTAAGTGCTACAGCTGCTAACCAAAGGGTCGGCAGTTCGAACCCACCAGGTGCTCCTTGAAAACTCTATCGGGCAGTTCTACTCGGTCTTATAGGGTCGCTACAAGTTGGAATCGACTTGAATCGACTTGACAGCACTGCATTTGGCTTGGTTTGGTTTTATGACGTTACCGAAATACAAGGTACTGTGATTTTAGAAATGAAAGCTGCTATCATTTTTAATGTTGTCTGTAGGTGGTGGTGGGGGGGTAGGTTTGGGGGTGGGAGTTATATCCGTGAGCCAAAAATGGCCCCTGTGTATTGGTCCCTAGGTTGTTATTTCTTCACAGCAGGCTAAGACCATTAGCCCAGAGCCTGTCAGTGCCAAACTCAAATTTTTACATATCCAATTGCTTTAAAAATAGCCCAAGTAAATGTGTTTTTAGCCATTTTTAGAGCCTGCCTGTTTTGTGTATCCTGCAACACTGTACATATTACTCAGCTATAAACCAAAAAACAAATCCAGTGCCGTCAAGTTGACTCCAACTCATAACAATCCTATAGGACAGAGTAGAACTGCCCCATAGAGTTCCAAGGAGCACCCAGCAGATTTGAACTGCTGACCCTTTGGTTAGCAGCCATAGCACTTAACCACACCACCAGGGTTTCCAGCTACAGATAAGACAAAATCTGTAGCTATAAAGAGCCTAAACCACTGTTGCATTTCAGATCTCTCTGACCCAAAGGCTCCCCACTTTGTTGCTGACTGACATCACCTAGGTATGTAAGTCTCTAGGAGTCTTCTCTGCCCTGAGAGTTCCCTTACCCTCTTCCTCTTTTGGGTGGCATCCTCTCATGCCAGTGCCTCTGGAAGGTCTCCTGCTGGGAGGGTTGTCCTCTTTGATGCAAATTTGTCCAACTGCTGTTCAATAAATAGCTTGTTTCAGAAAGCTACCATCTCGTGCTCCTTTTTCTCGGTCAGTCTTGAAATCTCAGACTCACCACAATGGGTGAAGTTGAAAAGCTGTGATTAACTCACTGATATTTTGGTCTTTTGATATTTGATGGTCAAAATGAAAGAATGATTTTATAGTCACCTGGAACAGAGTGGTATTCACCTGGGAAGGGTCTTCTCTGTTCCATCTACTGAGGAGAGCAGCGTGGTTTTTAATCCTCCCTACTTTCTTTCTAGATACTTATATTTATCCCCTTTTCTGATGAGCCTTTTTGGCCCTCCGTTTCCTCTTGGAATTTGTTGACTGAGTGTGTGATCGCAAGTAAGAGTTGGTGAAGGCAATGTAAAGTATAATTGCAATGTTTCCAGACTTCTGAAAAACATGTTTGTAAAGGAGGCTGTTTGGGGTAAACCATAATAAAATACAGTCTCATGTTACACTTGAGATGAAAGCAAGGCACAGCTAGGTGGAGATGTCTTATAGGGTCCTAGGAACCCTGGTTGCCTGGACCTAAGAAAGAAGGTCTACTACAAACCTCTGCAAAGTTCGCCTGGGTCAAGTTGATAGTTGAAGCTTTGTAACTTTGAAGTGTCTCAGGAAGAATAAAAGGCTTAGAATGTACTTTTCAGAATGAAAGTAGGAAAAAGAAGAGGAACATCATTGCAGCATCATGGAATATAAAGAAGAAAAGTTTCAAAGAAAGAGCATTAACATTGGGCACAGCTGCAAAAAGTAAGACAACGATCAGAGAAAGCCAGTAGCTTCTGGCGGTGAGGAGGCTATTGGTGGTTTCGGAAGGAAGCAATTCAATTGTCTGGTGGGGTTAGATATCTGATTTCGCAGGGCTAAGGAAGGATGAGGCGGTAAGGATATGAGGCAGTGACTGTAAATTATTCTTTGCATAATTACCTGAAATGGAGAACATGTTCAAGGGAAATTCAGAATTAAGGCAAATTTCTTTTAGATCAAGAAGACCTCGACATGGTTGTAGATAAAGGATGATTACAAGAAGGAAATAAAATGACAATGCCAGTGTTGCTGTATTTTTTCCCATGTAAACATGCTAGTATTGATATCAGTATTTTGTTTTAAAATTGTTAAGAGTTCATAAACACTTAATATGTTTCAAACATACTCATAAATGTTCAAACTGCCAAGTGTTCCTTTGGCCACTACTGGCTCTCTGCTTTTTTCTAACTTCATGCAACCCTCAGAGTTGCCATCCCTGATGAAGTTAGTCAAGGAAGCCTTCAGGTCCTTCCTGCAACATTTAGCTCCACTCAGTTTTCAAGATCCCTATATCTTTGGGAAGTTCCTTCTCTCTGGCCAGAGGTTTAGAGTTAACATTAGTTTAAATTTTTTCTCTACTATCAGTCAAACTTGAAAAACGGGCTCTGCTCTATGCCTAATTCCTCCCCTTCCCCATCAAAAAACTTGCTGAGAAGAGTGTTCCTCTCCCCATACATCCGCACATAATGCCGTTCTCATGGTGTTAATTGCATCCTTCTTTGATCATTGTCATAGGTCGAATTGTGTGCCCCCAAAAGATATGTTAACTTGGCCAGGCCATGATTCCCAGTATTGTGTGGTTGTCTTTCATTTTGTGATCTGATGTAATTATCCTAAATGTTGTAAATCCTGCCTCTACAATGTTAACGAGGCACGATTACAGGCAGGTATGTTAATAAGGGAGGACTCAATCTACAGAATTAGGTTGTATCTTGTGTCAATTTCTTTTGAGATATAAAAGAGAGGTAAGCAGAGAAGAGAGAGACCTCATGCCAACAAGAAACAAGTGCCAGGAGCAGAGTGTGTCCTTTGGACCCAGGGTCCCTGCAACGGGAAGCTCCTAGACCAGGGGAAGATTGATGACAATGACGTTTCCCTGAGTTGACAGAGAGAGAAAGCCTTCCCCTGGAGCTGGTGCCCTGAATTCCGACTTCTAACCTCCTGAACTGTGAAAGAATAAATTTCTGCTTGTTAAAGCCACCCACTTGTGGTATTTCTGTTTAGCAGCACTAGAGAACTAAGACAACATATTCAGCATTTTGTCAGCAATGATTCTCTAATATTCCAGGCAAGCTTGTTCCCTAAACTTTTCTTTGAATACTTCATGATCTCCCCATGTTTGAACAGAATCCTCTGAGAACACACACACACACACACACACACACACGACATATCCCTTAGCTTCTGTGATGCCTAAGGCTTGATTAGATCTTTCCTTCTAGTCTAGCTCTTGAAGGTATGGTTTTTTTTTTTTTTTTTCTGTTCATTTCTAGACAAAGAAAGCAAGCACATGTTTAAAGTTACAATATGATTTTAAGAATGATTCAGATCTGCTTTTCTCCTGGTCAGTTATAATACGAAAACTTCTAGAGAATTCTAGGAACCAGCTTAATTCGGGAACAATTACCTAGATGCTTTTCAACACTGAGGAGACTTCTGAGGGTTGTCTTAATAGCACTGGTTCAACTGCTCATTTTGAGAACCTTGCCTACTTCAGAGGCCGTGGTGGAGCAGTAGTTAAGCATGTGGCTGCTAACCAAAAGGTCAACAGTTTGAATCCACCAGCTGCTCCTTGGAAATCCTGTGGGGCAGCTCTACTCTGTCCTATAGGGTCAACTCGAAGGCAATGGATTTGGTTTTGTTGGTTTCCTACTTCAGGGAAAAGACGATTAGAAGGAACATTAACGATGACCTACTTTTCCTTCCTACTTTCTAGAAAAATTATTTTAAAGCCTTTCAAACTTTCTGGAATATCTAGCAACCTTTAATATTTATTTTTTATTTGCCTCCTCATAGATGGAAAAGGATAATTAATTTCTATCCTCTGCACAGAAATACTTTACGTGCTGTTATTTTATGTTTTTAATTTATACAAAACATGAAAAGAAAATTTGGAGCAACAACTATTGAAATGTGTGGACAATTTTCTTATTACTATAATTTTAATTATTTTATTTTCTCTTTTGTAAAATATGCAATGAGTAAATAAATTCTTTCAAGTTCTAAAATTGCTGCTGTGGAAAGGGAATGTCATACCTGAGGTGAACCCCAAGCAATTCCATTTTTTGGCTGTATGATATTGGTTACATCTTTCTGAGTATTAATATTCTCATTTGTAAAATTAAAAAAGTTACTAAACTGGAACGAATATGATGAAAATTAAATTAGATGATATATCCCAAGGATATAGCACTGAGGCTGACTGCACACAGAACAAATGTTCTTCCCTTTTAACAGATTACATAACCTCACACTTGGCCTTGCAGCAGTCTCACTGAAGACTGTGATGAAAGCTGGGGGCCAGGAAAGGGCACATTGCTCACACTTGTCTCATGTTTTATTAATTCTCATCCCTGTCTCTAAGTTTTGACTCCTTTCTGGAAATTGTCCCCACCATCCCCAACTCAGTTTTTCCTTTCAAACCATATCACCCATCAAAAGGGTCAAGGCAAGCTTTCCTTCCTCCAGGAGCTCTTTCTCAGCCATTCCGTTCCACGTGGAATCCCCATTGCTCTAAATTTCAACAGCACTAACAGCTTGTACCATATAATCTGTCACCTAGGGACTTGCTTCTTATATTATTCTGACAGTATATTATGTACATATCACTCTTATCTTCAAATAAACTTAAAATTCTCTGAAAGCAAAAAATATGCCTTACATATCTTTTATATTCATTACTTAGTAATGTACTGGGTGTACAGTAGATACTCAATAAGTCTCAATTGTGTAATATCATGAGTTCTATTAATTTATAGAGTTAAAACTCTATATGTGTGGTTTTCAATCACTTGTGGTTAGTTGCTCATGAGTCTATTCTGACTCATGGTGATCCCTATGTGTACAGGGTAGAGCTGTTCCATAGGGTATTCAAGGCTGTATGACCTTTCAGAAGCAGATCCATCTCTAGACCTGTCTTCTGAGGTGCCTCTGGGTGGGTTCGATCAGCCAGCTTTTCAATTGGTAGTCCACTGCTTAACCATTTGCGCCACACAGGGATTCCTTTTTAATCACTAAAAAAGGCTAAATTTGTATACCCTGGTGGCGTAGTGGTTAAGTGCTATGGCTGCTAACCAAGGGGTCAGCAGTTTGAATCTGCCAGGCGCTCCTTGGAAACTCTATGGGGCAGTTCTATTCTGTCCTGTAGGGTCGCTGTGAGTCGGAATCGACTCGACGGCACTGGGTTTGGTTTTGGTTTTGTTGATAAATTCTATTTTCTTCTCTTATTACATTTTAAATTTCATATGTAAACTTCAAGGTTAAATATTTTTCTCTTTAACAATACACTAGTTCTAGGCGATTTGATAAAGAGTAGTAGGGGGGATGATGAGCGTTTTTCAAAAGCAATCACCAACACACATTTATGGATATTTGTGCTTTGAGCTCAAATGCGCTTTACAACACCATCCCAAGTTCTCTTAGGTTTTCCACTACATTTTAAGTATCAGTAAATAAGGTGTCACCTGAATGCATTACAGTGTGGGGCTTATCCATCTCAAGATATAATCCTATCAAAATGGAGGATAAAATAGTAAAGTCTAAATTAGTTGTAAGTAACCTGGCTTTAGGACTTAAGGACCAGAATTTGAGTCCTATATATGCTATAAGTTTCCCATAGAGCCTTAGATACATCACATAGCAACTTCTTTGGCCACAAATTATTCCTCTATAAAATAAAGATATTAATGCTTGTCATGTTGGCTCTTGTTGATTTCATTAAGAATCAAACCAGATAAAAGATATGAAAATGCTTGAAAAATTTATAGCACTGAACAGATGTATGGTAGCATTTTGTGTTTCCTTTGGTTGGAAACAGAATTATGCCTTTGAAAAATAAGTGCTGGATGTTAAGAACACAACATCTTTAACTTTTAAACTGTATTAATATTGCCAAACATCAAAAGCAAATTATCAATGTTGTGTTATCAATATTTTTACAAAAAAATTAAAAGAAAAGAACGGAACTATTCAGATGTTTGGTCTACCAACGTGCCAACCGTCTGGAAGGTTCCAAAAATAGTATCTAATTATTTACCATAGCATTGACTTTTTTTTCCTGAATAATTCCATGAACTCTGATAAATTCAAAGGAAAATTTCATTTATACTGATGTTTGGTGTTATGTCAACTACACACATAAAGTAGACCACATCTCTGTTAAGCCAGTTTTCTGAAAGCAGACCTTTCCATGACAAATGAGGAATTCTTTCAAAATTGGGAGTTATATAATAGGGCATTGTAGCTAGGCAAGAATTGGGACTTAGGCACTGTAGCTACTTGGGGTTGGGTATTACCCTGCCCCAGAGCGTGGATGCTATTAGGTAGAATTGGAAAGGGATCTGTCCACTTCACACCATCTGCATATCTTATACACTGCCTTAAGTAACAGAGGCAGAGTATTCTTTTCAGGTGCTAAAGAATCGGGATCCTGACTCCTTCTCTCTGAAGGTTATAGATAGTAATCCGTGTTCAGTAGGCTGAAAAAGCCCTGATCAAGTTCAAATTTCAGAAAAGCCAACAGAAATCCTTTAGAGAAAACATTAAAAAAAGAGGGAGGGCCAGACTACGGATCTGGATTTAGCTCACTAGGTGAGATGAGACTGGGAAAGGTGATGAGTATATTTCTAGGTTGGTAAATGTTTAACACCTAGCTCTCTGAAAAAAAATGCATGTATGCATGTAAGTATATACATTTATTATAAATTTTACTGATATGCAGAATGTGTAGAACACAGCTTATAATAATAATAAAATACACAGCACTTTTTATTGTATAGTCCATGAAGCCACTTGATTCTCACAAAATGCTTTCATTGGTTTCTGCCAAACTATTATATCTGTATACCAACTATGGATTCAAGGTGATGAATGAGTATGTCATGGATTGAATTGTGTCCCCCAAAATTATGTGTATCAATTTGGCTAAGCCATGATTCCCAGTATTGTGTGATTGCCCACCATTTTGTCACCTGATGCTATTTTCCTAAGTGTTGTATATCCTGTCTCTATGATGTTGATGAGATGGGGTTAGTAGCAGTTATGTTAATGAGGCAGGACTCAATCTACAAGATTGGATTATATCTTGAGCCAATCTCTTTTGAGATATAAAAGAGAGAACCGAGCAGAGAGACAGGGAACCTAATACCACCAAGAAAGTAGTGCCAGGAGAAGAGCAGATCCTTTGGACTCCAGGTCCCTGCACTGAGCATCTCCTAGTTCAGGGGAAGATTGATGACAAGAATCTTCTTCCAGAGCCAACAGAGAGAGAAAACATTCCTCTGGAGCTGGCACCCTGAATTCGGACTTCTAGCATACTAGATTGTGAAAGAAAAAGCTTCTGTCTTTAGAAATCATCCACTTGTGGTATTTCTGTTACAGCCGCACTGGATGACTAAGACAGAGTATAAATTCTGATATGAATATTGGTCGATATTTTTGTTTACACAATGATTAAAAATGAAACAAAGATATGTATTGGAATTTTGCTCATTTGTCAAAGACTTAAGTGATTTCTTTGCTGAATTGGATAATAGTTTTTGAATTCTGGAAGAATATCCTCTCAAATTTTTGCACTATTCATACCTTAATGGCAATAAACAAGGCACACTTTTAAGATATAAAAGATACATACATATATTTTATTGTGTTTTAGGTGAAATTTACACAACAAACTAGGTTCTCATTTAACACTTTCTACATAAATTTGTTCAGTGAGTTTTGGTTACATTTTTCACAATGTGTCAACATTCTCATTAATTCCTTTCTGACTGTTCTGTTTTCAGTAATTCAGTTTTCCTGCCCCCTTGCTTTCTCACCTTTACTTTAGAGTAATTGCTGATCATTTAGTCTCACACAGAGATGAGTTTTTAAAGGGGCACAGTATTCATGAGTGATGGTCTTCATTTTATGAGCCAATCTGTTATTTAGCTAAAGGGTAACTGCAGGGGGTAATTTTGGTTGAAGGTTTAAAGAATTTTTCGGGGCAATTGTGTCAGGGAGTCCTCTAGTCTCAACTGGTCCAGTGAGTCTAGACTTTTTAAGAATTTGAGCTCTGCTCCATATTTTTCTCCTATTCTATTAGGATCCATCTACTGTGGCCCTGGTCAAAATTGTCGGTAGCTGAGTACCGTCTAGTTCTTCTGGTTTGAGGCCGTGGATGAGGTGGTAGATGGTGTAGACTATCAGTCCCGTAGACTTATTTCTTCCTGAGTCTTTGGTTTCCTTCTTTCTCTTTTTCTCTGGATGAGTAGAGACCTGTAGCTGTATCTTAGATGGCCACTCACAAGCTTTTAAGACCCCAGACACTACTCACCAAACTAGGATATAGAACATAAACTTTGTGAACGGTATTAACACCAGTTGACTGAGTTGTCCCAAGAAATTATGGCCCTGAGCCTTCAAACCCAGAAAACCAATCTCACCAGGTGTTTGGTTATATCTAAGAAGTATGCGTAACTGTGTGACCGGTGTAGTTTAATTTATGTATGTGAATATACATGCATACACACACATATGTGTATATATACTTACACACAGATGCATCTATATGTGCACATGTATGTATACACATATACATACCCATACACATATATGTATATATCCATACGTATATAACTATATATGCATTTTTTGGTTGTTGCAAATTCATATTTGTCATATCCTTTATCAAAAATATCTCTCTTGTGTACTTCTTAGTGACATAATTTACCTTGGTCAGGCTGTGCGCACTTCAACCGTATTTGGTGCTACCTTTCCCATCATCAAAAATGACAAGTGTCTACTATCTAGAGAGTGATTCGCACTCTTTCCCACACCTATTCCTGGTAACCACCAATGAACATTGGTCTCTGTATAAAAAGACAAGACCTATTCTTGTCTTCTTATAAAAGTGAAATCATGCAATATTTGTCCTTTTGTGATAGACTTATTTCACTCAGCAAAATGTCCTCCTGATTCATCCATGTTATGTTTTGAGAACTCTTTATTATGCTTTATAGCTTCATACTATTCTATTGTATGTACGTACCACATTTTATCTGTTCATCCACTGATGGACACTTAAGTAGTCCTATAATTAGCATGGGTATACATATGTATGTAGGTGTACATAGGTGTACATAAGGTAGCTCTATTTCTAGTTTTTTTGTTGTACCATTTTACAATTCCACCAGCAATGTATAAGAGTTCCAATCTCCCCACATCATCAAAAGTATTTGTTGCTTTCTTTTTTTTGTAAATCAATATCATTTTAGCAGGGGTAAGATGATATATCACTGCAGTTTTGATTTGCATCTCTCTAATGGCTAATTTTTTTTTTTTTTGGTAATGGCTAATGGGAAACCCTGGTGGTGTGGTTAGAGTTATGGCTGCTAACCAAGAGGTCGGCAGTTCAAATCCGCCAGGTGCTCCTTGGAAACCCTATGGGGCAGTTCTACTCTGTCCTAAAGGGCCACTATGAGTTGGAATCGACTTGATGGCAACAGGTTTTTTAATGGCTAATGATTACAAACACCTTTTCATGTGTTTGTTGGTCCCTTGAATATCCTCTTTGGTGAATGTTCATATCCTTTGCCCATTTTATAATTGGGTTGTTTATCTTTTTGTTATTGATTTATTCAAATTTTATATATATTTTAGAGATTAGACCGTTATTGCATACATCCTTCCCAAATATTTCTCCCCACTGTATAGGTTGTCTTTTTACACTTTTAATAAAGTCTTTTGGTAAGCACAAATATTTAATTTTTATAATGTTCCAGTTATCTAATTTGTCTTCTGCTGGTAGTACACCTGTAGTTGTGTTTGATAATTTTTTTTTTTTTTAATTAGGTCTCATAGTTTTGTCCCTATGTTTTCTTCCAAGAACTTTAGAGTTTTAGCTTTAACATTTAGGTCATTGATCTATTTTTAATTAGTTTTTATTTATGGTGTGAGGTATTGGTCCTGTTTCATTTCCCTGCAAGTGGATATCCAATTTTGCCAGAATAATTTGTTAAAGAGACTGTTTCTTCCCCATTGAGTGGACTTTGACCCCTTGTTGAAAATCATTTGTCTGTAGACGGATGAATTTCCTTCTGGAGTCTTGATTCTATTCCACTGGTCCATGTGTCTACCACTGAACCAGTACCAGGCCGTTTTGATTACTGTAGCTGTGTAGTATATTTTAAGATCAGAGAGTGTGAGGCCTCCTACTTTGTTCTTCTTCTTCTATATTGCTTTGGTTATTCCAAGCCTCTTTCCTTTCTGTATAAAGTTGGCAATTAGTTTTTCCAGTTCAGTAAAAAATGTTGGAATTTGAATCAAGATTCCATTGTATCTATAGATCTCTTTGGGTAGTACTAATATTTTCACAGTATTGTCTTCCAATCCATGAGCATGGAAACATCTTTCCATTTATGTAGGTTTCTTTTAGTCTCTTGAATTAAATTTTCACTGTATATGTTTTTTTTACAAAATTTAACACATTTATTATTTGTTTTATTTATTTATTTTTTTTGTTTTATTGTGCTTTAAGTGAAAGTTTACAGTTCAATTTAGTTTCTCATACAAAGATTTATACACACATTATTATGGACTCTGGTTTCTCCCTCTCCCTATAATGTGACAGCACACTCCTCCTTTCCATCCAGATTTCCTGTGTCCAGTCAACCAGCCCTTGTCTCTTTTTGCCTTCTCATCTCACCTCTGGGCAGGAGCTGCCCATTTAGTGTCATGTAGCTTATCTTTTTTTTTTTTTTTTATCTTATCTACTTAAGCTAAGAAGCATTCTATTCATGAGTATCATTTCATGTCTTATAGTCCAGTCTAATATTTGTCTGAAGAGTTGGCTTCAGAAATGGTTTCAGTTCTGGGCTAACAGAGAGTCTGGGGACCATGTCTTCCAGGGTCCCCCCAGTTTCAGTCAGACAATTAAGTCTCTGGTCTTTTTACTAGAATTTGAGTTCTGCACCCCACTTTTCTCCAGCTCTGTCAGGAACTCTCTGTTGTTTTCTCCGTCAGGGCAGTCATTGGTGGTAGCCAGGCACCTAGTTCTTCTGGTCTCTGGCTGATGGAGCCCCTGGTTTATGTGGCCCTTTCTGTCTCTTGAGCTAATATTTTCCTTGTGTCTTTTGTGTTCTTCATCCTCCAGGTGGGTTGGGACCAACTGGTGTATCTTAGACGGCTGCTCACTAGCTTTTAAGACCCCGGTTGCCACTAATCAAAGTGGGATGCAGAACAGTTTCTAAATAAACTTTGTTATGCCAGTTTACCTAGATGCCCCCTGAAACCATGGTCCCTAGACCCCGACCCCTGCTACTCTGCCCCTTGAAGTATTTGGCTGTGTTCAGGAAACTTATTGGCTTTTTGCTTAGTCCAGTTGTGCTGACTTCCCCTGTATTGTGTGTTGTTCTTCCCTTCACCTAAGACAATTTTTATCAACTATCTAATTAGTGAATATCCCTCTCCCTCCCTCCCCACCCTCATAACCATCAAATAATGTTTTCTTCTGTGTTTAAACCTTTTCTTGAGTTCTTATAATGGTGGTCTCATAAAATATTTGTCCTTTTGTGACTGACTAATTTTGCTTAGCGTAATGCCTTCCAGATTCATCCATGTTATATTTTGCAGATTCATTGTTGTTCTTTATCATTTTCTAGTATTCCATTGTGTGAATATACCATCATTTACACAGGTTGTGTTTTTTTAATCCATTCTGCCACTCAGTTTCTCTTTATTGGCGCACTTAGTCCATTTACATTCAGCGTAATCATTGATAGGTATGAGTTTAATGCTGTCATTTTGATGTCTTTTTTTTTGTGTGTGTGTTGTCAGCAGTTTATTTTTTCACTTAATTTTCTAGACTGAGTCATTTTTGTTTATGTATTTTCATCTTTTTCATTGTTGTTGATTTTGTGCTTGCTGAATCTTTATGTTTTTCTAGTTTTTTAATTTTGATGTGTAGGATTGTTAGTTTCCTTTGTGGTTACCTTAACATTTACCGCTATTTTTCTAAGTTTAAACCAATCTTTTATTTCTTTATATTGCCTTGACTTCCTCTCCATATGAAAGATCTATGACTACATTTTTTAGTCTCTCTCTTTTGTTTTAATGCTGTCATCTTTTACATAATGACATCTCTATTTCCGCTTTCAGTGTTGGAGCTTTGACTTATTTTTGTCACTTCCCTATCTGGTTGCTCTGTTCTGTGTTCCAGTCTTGGGTTGTTTTATCTGATGTTATTGATTTTCTAACTGGAGGACCCTTTGTAGTATTTCTTGTAATTTTGGTTTGGTTTTTGCAAATTCCCTAAACTTCTGTTTATCTGGAAATGTCCTAATTTCACCTTCATATTTGAGAGACAGTTTTGCTGGATATATGATTCTTGGCTGGCAATTTTTTTCCTTCAGGGTTTTATATATGTTATCCCATTGCCTTCTTGCCTGCATGGTTTCAGACGAGTAGTCCAAGCTTAGTCTTATTGACTCTCCTTTGTAGATGACTTTTCATTTATCCCTAGCTGCTTTTAAAATTCTGTCTTTATCTTTGGTTTTGGCAAGTTTGATTATAATATATCTTGGTGAGTTTCTTTTCAGATCTACCCTATGTGAGGTTCGATAGGCATCTTGGATAGATATCTTCTCATTTTTCAGGATATCAGGGAAGTTTTCTGCCAACAAATCTTTAACTATTCTCTCTGTATTTTCTGTTATCCCCCTATTCCAGTACTCCAATCACTTGTAGGTTATTCCCCTTGCTAGAGTCCCACATAATTCTCAGGGTGTCTTCATTTTTTTTAATTCTTTTATCTGATTTTTCCTCAAATAAGTTGGTATCATGTGCTTAATCTTTAATCTCACTAATTCTGACTTTCGTTGCCTCAATTCTTCTATGACTTTCTATTGAGTTGTCTAATTCTGAAGTTTTATTGTTAATCTTCTGGATTTCTGTTTGCAGTCTCTCTATGGATTCTTCCAACTTGTTAAACTTGTCGTTATGCTCTTCAACAATCTCCTTAAGGTCCCCTATTGCTTTATCTGTGTGTTCCTTGGCTTGGTCTGCATTTTGTCTGATCTCCTTCCTGATCTCTTGAAGAGTTCTGGATATTAATCTTTTGTATTCTACCTCCGATAATTCCAGGAAATTCTCTTCCTCCATAAGATTTATTGATTCTATGTTTTGGGAGCTTGCTGGAGCCATTATGGTCTGCCTCTTTATGTGATTTGATATTGACTGTTGTCTCTAAGCCATCAATATGTTATTATATTTATTTTATGTTTACTTACGGTGTCCTAGCTTCTTGTTTTGTTTTGTTTTCATATGCCTAAATAGGCTGCTGTGTGAGCTATTTTGGTTATTGGCACCTTTGAAGCTCTAACATCCTGTCATAAGGTGGTTAGATCTGTTAATAGGTATGTGAGCCCAGGAGTCTGTTTATTTTTCTTGTATGGATTCACCTCAGGTGTCCAGGTAGTCAGTCACCAAGTGTGTGGTGCAGCCTCTAACCTACAGTCCTAGATGGGCAGGGGTGATTGGAGTAGGCACAGGTACCTGGCTACAGTAGGGGGTCACATCCTGCACAATACAGGGGGCTGACAGCTGCCCCTGAGTGTCTGGGAGGAACGTGTGTCCCTGTTATTTGGAGCATGTAGGTGGTAGGCTTTGTAGATGAACTATGGACACCCAGTGCTGTTGTAAGGACTGGGACATGCCACTTATTCTTGGACCCCTGTCGCAGGTGGCTAGGTGGTATAGGCGAAGCTACCAGTCCTCAGGCCCCTAATGTGGGTAGGTGAGAACCTTGGATAATGGGCAGATTGGTGTCAAATGTCACGAACCTACCACTCCACCATATAGCTGATACACTGAAGTTAAGTTTCAGGTATATACCTGGTTGTACTGTGCTAATGAGGGCCTACACTGTTGAAATGGGCCCACACAGGTCTATGCAGTGGTAAAAGGCATTCAATGCCTGTGGACCCCTTATGCCTGTGCGTAGGCAAAGGAGCTGTTTCTGCCCTGAGTTCCCAGCTTAGGGGAGTCAGCAGATTATTTTTTTTGTTTGTTAATTCGTTCCCTCTCCAAGGCCAAAAGAATGGCTCAGGGTGTGTGATGGGTCCTACTTCTGGCCCAGGCAAAGTAGCAATCACTGAAGCTGGCCCGGACCCAGGGCAGAGCAAGGAGGGAGCAGATAAATGGGAGAGAGATTCTTCCCAAATGGGGTATTTTTTGATCTGCGGGGTAGATCAGACACATGTACTTATCTTTTTCCTATTCAGTGCTGCTTTTCACTGGTTCTGGAGGCTTGAGTAGACTCTCTGCCACGTGGTCTCTCCTGATGTGGAAAAAGCACCCCTAATGCTACTGGTTGTCTCACTGTGCATGCCAGCTGATCCAGCCTGCAGGGTCAGGTCAGGCAACTCTTCATTGCTTCTGAACCATCTCTCCCTCCCCTGCCACTCAGTTGATTTCTGAACTTTGCCTTTGATGTTCAGGGCTCCTAGACTGTCATATATAATTGATTCACTTTTTGGTGGGGGGTCTTTGTTGTGATAGGTGCCACAGGAAGGGTCTGACTACTCTGCCATCTTGGCCCCGCCTCTCTCATTGTATAAATCTTTTTACATTCCTTGTTGGGTTTATTCCTAGGCATTTTATTATTTTGGATACTATTGTAAATGGTATTGTTTTCTTCATTTCCTTTTTGAATTTCTCCCTCTTTGTGTAAAGAAATTCCACTGATTTTTGTGTGATGTTAAACTCTGTAATAGTGCTGAAAACAAGACACACTTTTAAGTTTATTCTGCATTATCGACATTTTTTCATTCACTGTCTTAAGAATAGACCAATAAATAAATAAGTAAATAAATAAATCGAGCCCTGATTTTCAGCTTTTGCCTACTTCTGTGATAAATTCTGATTTCAAGGCACCAATGTGATATCACTGAATGTGGAGTTAGAAGAAGGTATGTACTAGCACCCCATTACATAGTGTTTCTACTACACAGATACAATAAACCTAAATAAACATAAAAGCATAGATTAGTAAAATATAGTATAATAATTAGGAAGTGATACATTTTAAGCACTTCCTTTGCTTTAAATATAATTTATTTAAATATAGCTTGGTTTTTAATAAAAGCTGTGCTTAACAACCAGCTTACAATTTTCCTGAACTTCTTACAATTGGCATTCATGAGTCAGTATGAGTCATTTTCAGCACACCATTAGCTATAATCCTTTTATTTTAAGCAATTTTGCTGTAAGTAACCTCTACCTGAACATAGGTTGGAGGAGAACTCGTTTAAGGAGCCTACTTTTCTTGGAAGAATTGGCTGGAAGTATGTATCTGACTGGGGGTCGGCACAAATCTTGGCAGGTCAGGCTCCGGGGCTGTAGCATCTGAAATGCAACTTCCCCGGTAGCACCAGCAGTGCCAACCCACCAATAGCAGTGAGGAATGAAGTGTAGACAGACAGCAACCGCAGAGGGCTTCCTGGGAGGCCTGTGGTTTCAAAGCTGGATCTTGACAAGTGTGTATAAGGTCCTATTCTCCAAGCACAGGAATTTACGAAAATATGAGTAACTTTTAAAAAGTATTTAAAGGACGAAACTGGATGAAGTTTAGTCTCCTTGTCTAACTGGCCTCTATTCATTGCATCTTGGACATTAAACGATAAGTGACCTAATTTTCTCATCCCTGTACAGTAATACTTGGCTAACTGGGGCAACACTGTCCAATGACCAGAGGAGAAATGTTCTAATTACGTGAGGCTGGTTGCTTCAATACCTTACACAAATAAACAAAGAAGTTAAAAATATTCGTTTTCTAAAATGACCACTCAGAAAATTTCCAAAAAGTTTTTTTTTTTTTTTTTAATTATTGTGAACTATGTTTCATTAGGATTCTCTAGATGGTGCAAATGATTAAGTTACTCAGCTGCTAAGCAAAAGGTTGGAGGTTCTAGTCTACCCAGAGGTGCTTCAAAAGAAAGGCCTGGTGATCTGCTTTTTAAAAATCAGCCATTGAAAACCCTGTGGAGCCCAGTTCTACTCTGACACACACAGGATCCCTATGAGTTGGAACTGACACCATGGCAACTGGTTTTAACTAGTGTATTTCATTAAATCAATAGATTCCTTGAGGGCTACTTTAAAATGTAAGCCATGTAGACTTCTCAAAAATAAATTCCGTATGTGATGACCAATGCAATATGTAAAGGACTAAACATGATAAAATAAGAAATGTTTATCTTTAACACTGATGTAGTATTAAAAAATACTAGACGTATAAGAGCAAGGCAAGCTGAACATGGAGTGGTAACAAATGAGACACGAACTCCGCTCTCCTTTCAAATTATCAACTAGGCTAATTTTTTCATAGGCTGCACTAGTAAAATGAAAGTGGATTAAAATACAAGTCACTTGTAATTTTATAATTCTGGATTGACTCTGAGCAATTCAGCAGTACATTTTGAGATGTTTTTGTCAAAGTCTAATTCTTTTGTTTTCTAAAGAGCAGAGGTAAGCAATGGCTTCAAGGTCCTTAAAAATCAACTAACGATCAGGCCTTAAAGAATAGGCAGCTCTCTAAATGCATCGGTTTACCTGTTGGCAGAGTGATAAGTAAAAAACAAAATATGTGTAACTACAAAGGTGAAAATACATTCAACTCCAGGTGCGTTCCGAGTTGTCCGGTTCTTGCCCTGACAAGATAGATTCTTAATGAATGTAGACTTTTGACTCACTTTCTGTTTAAAAGAAAAAAAAAAAAAAGCTATTATAAACTGTAAAATACTAAGTAATGATGATCATAAAAATTTATTGAATTTAAATAATAGTAGCAACCCTACTGAAAGACAATACCATTAACTCCATTTTACAGTTAAGAAAACTAACTAAACAACTTGGCTTAAATTCCCGCAGCTAGTTAGCACTAAGACTAAAATTGCAGTTTCCGAAGTCTAGTTTTCTTTCCAGAATACCAAATTGCTTATCTTGCTCAGTAATTGGGCAGGGGACATATCCACGTCCACCTATCATTCTAAGCCACCAAAGAATTGAATAGTTAATTTCTGAGATACTATGCTCTGGCCTCTGTGACAGAATAAGAGAATGAGAACAACTTCCTGAAAAGCCAGCAGAGTGGATTCACATTTTGGTTCATACAGGCTGTGCTAAATGGTGCTTTGTAAATAAATGAGCGACAGTCCCTAACTCATGACCTTGTTGGTTCTTTCCTTAGGAAGTGAAAGTTGCAAGTGTTTGAGTCAATTACTCTCTCTAAAATCTCTTTGTAAGTTCAGTTCCACACCCAATTCAAGAAAGGGGAGCGAGAGTAGCGCCTTCTATTGAACTTACCCTGCCTGAGTCTTCTAGATATCATTTCTTTTCCTTATTTTTAGATTTAGAGACTATTTCTCACTGAAACAAACACCATATTCAGAGAAATTGGTTGCCCTAGCCCAGCTTATAGCTCATATATATATAGGATTGTATTAAAAAAAAAAAGGTATCTGTTTATTCAGACCCTTTAAAAGGGGTGCAATCATCAACGCTTACAGTGTGTTCTTAAAAGTTACTGATTTTCTGACTGCCTTGCAGATTACAGCTAGTAGCTCTTAATCAAGAATAAAATTTGCTCATCAATTGAGGTTTTCAAAAATAATTTTTCAATGATTTTTTTGTAAATTTAATCTGTACTAATCTCATCACTGCCCAGCAGGAATTTATGCACTTTTTTAGCAGAGTTTAGGTGTCTTAATTTCACAGATGTCATTAGTGTATGTATATACAACACTGAGTTACTAAGATTCGTACAAAATGGTAGCTTTTTTTCTCTCTCTAAAATTCAGTCATTTTTAAAATATAATGTTATTTTGTTTGTGCATTATAGAACTCATTGGGACATCCTTCTCATATATGAAATATAAGTGAGAAAATATTTGAAAAATAAAATATCTTACACGATATGATTCTGAGTGTCTTTCCCACAGTCAGGTCCAGTTTTCAATTTGCAGGTCGTGGCCTCACAGCAAGAATCAGTGCAGTCCTTCAAAGACATACACAATGATAAATGTGGGCTGAACATTGCACTTTCCACAGACCTGGCCCATATGGAACAAGATGGCAATGAAACTCCACTTTTTCCATTACTCTGCTATACAAATTCTGGTGGAAATGACCAAGGAAATTCGATAACATGAAAAGTTTGTTATGCGTAAGGAAAACTACCTCTTAAGAGGCCAGAAAAAGAACTGTCGGTGAATTAAAAAAAAAAAACAAACAGTGCTATAGAGTCGTTTCCGACTCATAGCGACCCTATAGGGTTTCCTAGGAGCACCTGGTGGACTTGAACTGCTGACAGTCGATGAATTACTCCAAATAAATTTGACCTAGATGATATTATTAGTAAATTAATTCAAAACTTGAAGTATATTTACATATTATTCAAGCTATTTAAAAATAGAGAAAAAAACCTCCAATTTATTTACCAAGCCCATGCAACCGTCAAAAATGATAATGAACACACACACACATGCTTCTCAATGTGAGTACATAAGCAAAAACTTAAATAAAATATTAAAAAAGCACCAGTTTATTAATATAACTTTTTATTACAACAACGCGGGTTTTTTTTTTTTAACCCAAAATGCAAGGGCAGCTCAGCTTTATCAGATAAGTAATATAATGCACTATACTGAGACTGAGGGAGAAAGAAACTAATGTTATTTGGATACATGGTTAGTAAAAATTAGGTAGCCATTATTGAGTTATTTAATTGTATTTAAAACTATGGACAGAATGATATATCATCATAATAAAGAAAATGTATCTAACCAATAGCAAAATATATTCAATAAAATAAAGAATAAGACAAGGATTATTTATTTTCCTAACTTTTGGGGGTATTTCAACAAATACTATGAAACACGGAAAACATATGGAAGCATAATAAGTGAAAAAAGGAAACACATTTTCACTATTTGTGTGTAATATGAATCTCTATTTGGAAAAAATAGAGGATCAACTCTAAAAATATTAGGTGAGTCAATAAGATAGTTGAAAATAATAACAAAAATATCAAAATAGTAATAATTAGTTAGACTCTAAGATAAAAAGAAAATATTACACTTACTAATAGCAAAATGAAAAATAGAAAAACACTTCAGGGCAAACTTCTATGTGGTACAATAACCACATGAAGAACTTTGTAACTTTCCTGAGGAACTTTAAAGGCAATTTTATTGTTGCCATTATACAAATTTATTATTGTGAAAATGTCAGTGGTTTTCAAAGTAAAATATGAATTTAATGAACTTTAATCAGAATCTCAATTGCTTTTTTGGGTAAACTGACCAACAACAACAAAAAGAAGCCAAAAAGAAAACAAACACAACCACCAAGGTATACGGAAGAATAAACACTGAAGGACTATCATACTGATATGTAGATTCTGTAATAAAAAAAGACTCATGCAGAGATTTGCCACACGAGATATTAAAATACATTGTAAAGTTATGATAATAAAAATAGAGTGATGTTTGTACAATAATAACTAAGCAGACAAACGTAGTAATTTTTAAAATCTAGAAGAAAACCTAAATATATATACCAGAATAATAAAATAGTATATGAGACTTATGGGAAACTGTATTATTTAATAAGGAGTAGTATAAAAAGAATATATGTTATTTTCTGGATAAGAAAGCAACTTTTAGTTGTTCATAAGCCTGAGCCTTTTAGGTTTATTTAACTACATGAGAAGCAAATTAATAAAATATGTAAAAAAATAGGAGTTGACTACTATAATTTAATAATATTGGATCTTAGACATCATATAGACAGTAGTTTTCATTTACTTTCGGTCAGCACACATTGATATAAGCCATTTACCTGCTTGAGCTAGAAGTGCCTAGAGTTATACACAACTTTGATTATCTTCCACTCAAGACACCACATGGGAATATAAGTAATTAAACAATGAGATGAGATGAACTGTAATTATAAAATGCTATATCACTTGTAAAATTACATATCTCATTGCAATTTAACAAAATATTTTCAACAATCTTCTGAAATGATTAAGACATACTATATAATCTAATATAAGCTAACCGTTTTCTGTCTAAATCTAAATAAATTGTGACATAGCAAGGCTATATGACTTCCCATTGTCATAAAACCATCTAAAATAATGGATATATCTTAGGTCACAACTGGCTTCACCAATTATTAGCTTTGTATCTTTGGAACAAGTTATTTATCTGAACCTCACTTCTCTAGACTGGGATAACAGTACATATTTTAAAGGTTTGTTTAGAGTGATAAAGATGGCATATGTAAAAGCATTTTTAAAGTTGCATGACGTGTGAAAAATCTCTTTAAATGTTAACTCTTACTGTTTTTAATTTTAAAAGTTAAAAAAAAAAGATTAAGACAACAGAATCTCTTTTGTAGAAACCTAATATGGGATTGCCAGTGGAAATTCTATCAGAGACATACCTTAGAGTACGCTGATGCCGTGACGATGTCGAAGTTTTCAAAGATTTGCAGAATTATAATTATGTTAGATGGTTATGTTAATCACTCATTCTTTACAGGTCTACATGATTGTTTTATTTGCTCTTTTTCCATTTTACTTACTCCTTGGTTTACACACTGACTCAATGAGAAAAGAGCACCACTTTATGGAACTTAATTTAGAGATCTGTAATTGTGAGTGCTCAGCCACTGACCATTTTGATTTTGTGTAATTTAGGATTCCTGACTAACAGATCTAGGAATGATCATAAATGACACATTATAGCTAATGATTTCCTTCCTTATATTCAACTTCCTACCATCCTGTCATAATCATATCATGACCTGTGAAATGCCTTTTAAAAGATGATTAAAATCAGTAGCAAAAACACAAGGGCAAGTTTACTTTTCACTATGACACCAAGCTTATCTTTTGAAGGAATTAAAAAAAAAAATTAAAACGGGGGGGGGAACTGTATAATTCTTATGTTCCAGTAACTGTAATAAATATTTTAAACTTCAGATATTTTCATACCTTGGAGGAGCCACAGTCACAGTCTTCTCCTAATTCCAGCAGTTGGTTCCCACACACTGGTGTTGTTATTATATTTTTAGAAATTGGTGCTTGCAGGAGGCACTTAGGTTTTTGAGATAAAAGGTATCTTCGAAAATGTGAGCGGGAGGTTGTGCTGAAACCCTTTGGGAACTTTGAACTGTGTCCAGAAGAAAAATCAGAAATGACATGATACAGAGTGCTGTGGCTTTTGCATTAGAAACGGACATGAGAATCTGACTTGTCTAACTATCCTACTTGGTTCAGTGGAAATGCTGACTTTGACGTCTGTTTAGGATTGCACTTTATTATACGTGGAGGGCAATCAAGCACGTATACTACGCTAGTTGGAAAAAACATCCATTTTCCTAGACATCCCACTGTAGAGTTGGAAGGATTTAAATTCTTCTGTGGATTCAGTACTGTTCTAAATGGCAACAGTGATGAACTTCATCATTAGTTATCATCCACACATCTTGTCATTCAGGGAAGAGAAATAAGAGATTTCATGAGCAGTGGGAGGAAATAATTGCAGGCCTATTGGTTTTGTGGACATGGTTCTCCTCTAAGCTGTGAGCACTTCAAGAACAAGGCAGTGTTATTCATTTTTTCCAGCCCAAGTCCTTGCAAAGTGCCTGCCTGGCATTAGCAGGCAATTAATAAATATGCAAAAATGGATTGATTAATTGATGGGGATATATAAATATGTTGTCCTAATCTTAATTATATCCATATTTTTAGAAAATATGATATTATTTTAGGGTAAAATAATATGATGACCATAGTTATAAGCTCTATCTTGTCATCATTGAAAATCTTAAAGAATGAGCCCTAATAGCAGGAGAATAAATTAAAGGGATACACAGCCTTCAGCGACAAATACCCAGTTAACGTATGTAGACTACATATGAATTCCTTAAGGTTCTGGAATATTGCTTTCTCTAGGGTGACAAAGTCTCACCTCAGATATTGATTCATCACACAACTCCCAGAGGGACACTTGGTGTTAAATGGAACATCAGGCATACCAAGGACATGGCCTAACTCATGTGACATCACTGCGACAAGAGCCACATTATTCATTCTTTTAGCCTGGAAAGAATTAGAAGGTTCCATTACTTTCTATTTTATTTAGTTATTTCTTAGTTATTGGCAATGCACAGAATTAACAGAAAAAAAATAGTGTAAGGGGTGAAAGATAATATGTTACAAAGGTCCATTCCCTATCATTGCTGACTGCAGAATGTTGAATGAACAATTTGAAACTGTTGGCTCCTGAAATCAACATGTATTCGTTGAACTAATGGATAGCAATTTCTCAGTAAACGATTGTTAAATTAATTGCATTCCTCATAGGAAATATTAAAATCCAATGTACCGTGGACTCAGAGGTTTCCAAAAACTATTCCTATGGTGCCTAGAGGATTTATAGTACCTGGCTATATGACACGTACATGCACCTTAGTTACTTGTCTGAACCCTGGCAATCAATACCAAAACCAAACCCACCGCCGTCAAGTCAATTCCAACTCATAGCAACCCTGTAGGACAGAGTAGAACTGCTCCATAGGGTTTTCAAGGGTGTAAATCTTTAAGGAAGCAGACTGCCACATCTTTCTCCTGAGGAGCAGTTGGTGGGTTCAAACCAACAGCCTTTTGGTTAGCAGCCAAGTGTTTTAACCACTGCACCAGCAGGAACAATTTAGTGTTATCTCAGGCCACAAAAAGCACCTGGATCCTCTTTCTATCCCAATCTTTCTGCTTTTATGTCTTAACACCAACTAAAGAGTGGTGCCTTCTGAGAGGGCCAATGTAAAAGGTTCCAAAATCCAAGGAATATTCAGTGGAATGATCTGCCAGTAGTTTATTTCTACTTTTATTTATTTATTCAACAAGTGTTCATTATGCCAACTCTGCGTAAGGTATTATCTTGGTCTTCATAGAAGATATAGAACCGTAGGGAGTCTTACTACGAGTTTACAAACCTCAATAACAGCAATGGAAGATGGAGAACACAAGGAATTCGAGGCTGCCATTCCTACATGTCGATTGTTGAAGCTAATTCCACTGCATGAAAGTTACAGATATACTGTTACAATCTGAGTCTTCAGACCATTAGCTCCCATTAAATATGTTATAGATTTCCTTTGTTGCCTGAGCTCTTTTATATTCACTAGGCCCTAAAATGCTTCTCCTATCCTACAGCATTCTAATGACCACAGATGTTTATCCACATCTAGCTTCATTTTTTCTTTTATCTGACACATGCCTCCAATAATTTCACAAGTAAATTGCTAAGAGTAGAACGTCAGGCACTCTGAAAACTGGGGAGATATAACTGAACAGAAATCCCTGCTAAGAAACCTGGGGGATAATGATCCACCTGCCTTCATACACCTGGTCCTGCAAAGCATGTGCTCACCTGAGGAGCTGAGCATGGTCATGGATCTTCTTTTTCGCCAGGTTAGAACGATGCCAAATCATGAAATTGTTAAAGGTGACTCCTGTATTGGGTACCACCTTTATCTTGTCACCATCAGACCAGACTTCCATACCTACCAAAGCCACATGAACATCTATGGTGTTATAAATCTGTGAAAAGAACATTTTTCTTTATAAAATGTTCACAATTCCTTTAGTGTTTTAGACTTTCTGTTGACCACAAGTGATGAATAGACCCATCCCATTTTGAAAATAGAAATTCTAAAAGTTGCTTTTGCTACATATAATTTTACCTTGATGTTGACCTTTGCCCTGTTAAATTTCCTACAACTGCTAACCTAGAGTCATTGTGACCCTATTAACCACTTATTTTTTTTAGTAAAATTATAGGGAAGTCCCAGGCTCTTATGTGGAAACAAGTGCTTACATGACAGATATCTTACCACATTGAGCAGGTTGATCACATCAAACAAAAAGCTTCTTATTAAAGTTAGATTCCTCTTATGCAACTTATACTGTAAAAAATAATATGCAAAGTATAGTTAGAATATCAAGTTAAAATGAGAAAGCTGATAGGGTATAGGATTTCATATTTTAAAATTATACATTTTAATACAGTTAAACATCTACTCATTCTTCCTTATGTAAGGCTCTGTGTTTCAATAAATTGTATTTCAAATGTAAGAGGTTTTTTTGGTAAGAGAAAAATTAGGCATTCATATAAAATTTTAGTGTTTTTTGTCTTTAGGTTAAATACATGAAATTAAAATTTTTAGAATTTTTAAACCAATTCAATACTATTAAAATTTGATTACAAAAGCAACATTTTCCAAAGAGAAAAAAAAAACTTCAGTATTTTTTTCTTTGTATATGTAAATACAATTTGTAAGGTATATACAATTTTGTGTTTACTTTATATTTACATGATGTGAGAATTTTAAAACATATTTTAATAATCTATTCTTTTTATCATTATTGACATTGATTTCCTGTAACTACTGGGCGAGATATATATATATCGCCATAATCTGAATACTTTGGTAGCAGATGGATATTAAAGAAGGTAAGTGAGTGAAAACTATTGCTGGCAAGGCAGATAGAACAGACAAAACACCCAGGTGGCTAAACTCTGTATTGTTCGCTAAAATTGTTGCTTGTCTTGTTTGGGTAAGTCAACTTAAGAGTTGACTTAATGGTCCAGGAGCACACATATTTCATACTTACAAAGGCATTATCCAGCACCAAAAAGAGTTCGATGTATTTCTTAGCCCGAAGAAAATCTTCTTGCTTTACAAAAAGTAAAAGAACATTATTAATAATTACTTTCACCCTGAAAGTTTCAAAACCTTGCAAAGAAAGTCCACTCCCCGACCCCGGAGAAAAACTGAATTGAAGAAAAGTAAAGCAATTACAACCTTCACGTGCACCAGTCACTGTTGAACACACCAGTATGCCATTATCATTGCTGAGACATTTGAAATAGATGAGAACTTAAAAGAGCTATACTCACTTCTGAGTTACTGAGGGACCTAGAGGTTCGGATCAGGCCTTGTTGCCTGCCAACGTTTCTCACACCACAGGTGTGGTTAGCTGGGTCAAGTTCCTCCTGGCTGTCTGTGAGGACAGCGTGTTCTTCCTGGTCTGTGCTCTTCAGAGGCTTTATCATGTACCTCTGACCATGATGTGTGAAGTATCCCCTATAAAACACAGAGATTTGCATTTCAGGACTTCCTACCACTCAGAGTCATCTAAACTGACCTGAGTAAACTGATCCCTCTCCCATCACCCCATCCCAATCTCATATGTACAGATTTCGTTCACAGGCCTTTCAGCCAACTTTTGCTAATGTAAGTACTAATCAGTATAGTAAACTGAAGTCAATCTTACTAGAGAACTGTGAACAACTAAAATGAAGCTATTCAAAGAATTTTGACCTTACATCATGAACTCAGGAAATATTTTTCCATGGTGTATCCATTCATTCAGCAAACATTTCCTCCTAGATCCAGGGAATATAATAAAAGTCTCTGCCATTGAGTCAATTCCCACTCATTGTTACCCTATAGGACAGAGTCGAACTGCCCCATTGGGTTTCCAAGGCTGTAAATCTTTATGGAAGCAGAGTGCTACTTCTTTCTCCCGTAAAGCGGCTGGTGGACTTGACCTGCTGACCTCTGGTTACCAGCTGAGCACTTTAACTACTGTGCCACCAGGGCTCCAGGGAACATTATAGATGCTGAGAACTCTAGAGGGGAGAAAAAATGCTTAGTAGGCCAACCAGTATAGCAAGTAGTAGCTTTAAGAATCCTTCTTCCAGGTAAGATAATTAGCTCAGAAACATAAAGTGAATCCGTGTGATGGAAAATTATGAGGCCAAGTAGTCATTGAACATTATACCTATGAGGGTATTTTGTGATGTGAGGAAAAGCTTATGACATCATGTTACATATGTACCTTGTTGAAAGAACAATTATGTAGATTTTTTTCATATTTCAATCATGTAAAATGTATGTTTCTCAATATGCATAAGAGGCTGCAATCATGACAAAATGTTAAGAATAGTGATCATTCAGAAGCAAAAATTTGGACTAGTTATTTTCTTATTTGTGCTTTTTCTTATTTTCTGAATTTTCCCTAATTGTCAAGGATTGACTTTTGTAAATAGAACTATACACACATACACATATACACATAAGCTAATGTGGGACAATTGCAGGGTAACCCGCTGCCACTGAGTCAATTCCAACTCATCGCGACCCTACAGGACAGAGTAGAACTGCCTTATAAGGGTTCTAAGGAGCGGCTGGTGGATTCTAACTGCCGACCTTTTGGTTAGCAGCAGAGCTCTTAACCACTGCATCGCCAGCGTCCCAACTGCAGCGTAGACTCTTTAAAAAATATAAAACATGTGGGTTCAGGGAATGGGGCGAGTAAACATGGAAATAGATACAAGTGTCATCAGGGTTGTTTAAAAATGGCTAGAGCTGGCTTCTGCTACAGCAGCAGGTTATGAAATAAGTATAAGAATGATACTTTCCTCTTTAGCCACATATATTCGGCATTTTAACGATTGTTAAATTTTACCAAACTAGTAAGAAAACAAAATATCCAGAAAGACTTAATTCTGTGTAACAAAATTATGCCTGATGTTTAACATTTTGTGGATAGCTCTCACCTCAACCCATCACAAGTACTCATGCTGGCAACAGAATCCTTTTCATTTAGGGTGTGGCCTTCATAGTAACAGTGTTCCTGGAGGTAGACAAAAGAAATTCTGTTTTAGATTCTTTTTTTTTTTTTAATTATTATAATAATTTGTGTATCATAGTTGTGTAAAAGCTGTCATCTGCAATATTCAGCAAAATTTTTCAAATAGTGACTGTGCTCACACCAGTTTCCTGAAACAAAAAGCCGTGAGAACCTCAAAGTTTTCTGAATTGCTCCACGGGTGACCCTAGAAAAATGTCCATATTGGTGGCTGAGCTATCTTCCTGACACTAATTCGTACTAAGGAAGAAAATGCAGGCAGGTTGATCTAAGCAGGCTCCTGGATAAAGAGGAAGCTGCAGCTAAGCAGCCAACACCCTTGAGACTTGCTGTACTCCTGGAGAGCTCTCAGGTTTGAGGGCCAACTTTTAAGAGTTTAGCTCTCCTGTGGTGAATCTCAAGGAGCCCTGGTGGTCCCGTGGTTAAGCACTGGCTGCTAACTGAAAGGTTGGCAGTTTGAATTCACCAGCCATTCTGTGGGTAAAGATTACAGCCTGGGAAATCCTGAGGGGCAGTTCTGCTCTGTCTTGTAGGGTCATTATAAATCTGAGTCAACTCAAAGGCAACAGATTTTTACAGTGCTGAATTCCAGTGATACTGTGCATCACATATTAATAAAATGAGACATCTATTTTTTTCTAGACTCGGGTCCTCAAAAGGCTGCACTACCACTCCTGTGCTCCTCATCACAATTGGTCCACTTCACCATTTTAGTTGGTCTATTCAAGGAATCCCTTAACCAGTGTCAAAAATGAAGAGCACTTGCCTACCACTGCTGTTGTTGTTGTTAGGTCCTGTTGAGTTGGTTCCAGTGACCCTATGTACAACAGAAGGAAACACTGCCTGACCTGGCATCATCCTCACAATTGTTGTTATGCTTGAGTCCATGGTTGCAGCCACTATGTCAGTCCATCTCATTGAGGGTCTTCCTCTTTCTTGCTGACCCTCTACTTTACCAAGCATGATGTTTGTCTTAGTTATCCAGTGTTGCTATAACAGAAACACCACAAATGGGTGGCTTTAACAAACATAAATTTATTCTCTCACGGTCTAGTAGGCTAGCAGTCCAAATTCTGGGTGTCAGCTCCAGGGGAAGCTTTTCTCTCTGTGTTGGCTCTGGAGGAAGGTCCTGGTCATCAATCCTCCCCTGGACTGGAAGTTCTCAGTACAGGGATCCTGGGTCCAAACAACATAGTCTTCTTCTGGCACTACTTCCTTGGTGGTATGAAGTCCCTAAGTCTCTCTGCTCACTTCTCTCTTTTATATCTCAAAAGAGACTAATCTTGTAGATTGAGTCCTGCCTTGTTAACATAACCCCTGCTAATCCCACCTCACGAACATCATAGAAGGAGGATTTATAACACATTGAAAAATCACATGAGATGACAAAATAATGGACAAACACACAATACTGGGAATCATGGACTAGTCAAGTTGACACACATTTTTTTGGGGGGGTGCAATTCAATCCATAATAATGTCCTTCTCCAGGGACTGGTCCCTCCTGATAATGTGTCCAAAATTTGTGAGACCAAGTCTCACCACTCTCACTTTTAAGGAGCATTCTGGCTGTACGTCTTCCAAGACAGATGTTTGTTCTTCTGGCAGTCCCAGTATAGTCAATATTCTTGGCCAACACCATAATTCAAAGGCATCAATTCTTCTTTGGTCTTCCTTATTCATTATCCAGCTTTCACATGCATATATGGTGATTAAAAATACCATGGCTTGGGTCAGGCATACCTTTGTCCCAAAGTAACATCTTTGCTTTTTTTTTGTCTACAGCAAGAGACTCAGAAATGATTGGTTACTCATATAAGCAAAGTAGGGAGGCACGTATGTGGTATGATCTAAGAAAATGAATGAACAATCCCTTGTTCAGAATAAAGTGGCTTTCTTGAGAGCCTGAAGTTCCGTCCATGTTTATCTGTGCTTTGGAAGAAAACTTGTGATTCATAGACATTTTCTCATAGAAGATTTGGGAAATATACCACATTAGGAGTCATTAGCTATTAATTTGAGCATAAATTACTCTATTAGGTATTTTCCCCTGAGGAAATTTTGCTTCAGCAAGATTTTAGATATTCATGAAATGAGAATTTTGATGTAACAAAGGAAGAAAAGGCCATTTTGTCAAAGAAGTCTTAGTCTATTTTCACAGAGGCATACACATTTGGGGTGCCACTGCATGATTGTGACAGTTTGTTTTTTTCTTCCCGTTCTTTCCTTAGCCATAATTCTCTGTTGTGTCTGACATCTGGGTCCTAGCATAATCTGTAGAATGTGGTTTAACTGGATATAAAATATATTAAATAACTGATATCCTAATAGCTGACCCCACCATAAAGGTATATATCTTTATCTTCAGAAAATAGTAAAGAGTGACATAATATTATTTATTGAGGAGAGTATTTCCAGCCTATAAATAAAATGATCTAAGGGAAAGTGAGCTTTTGGTTGGTTCTAAAAACATACTACTTAGAAGCCTCCTATTACTCCTACTTTTAAAAGTAGACAGTGATTTCATTCGTTGTCTCACTGGTCATAGATGACCTCCTTGCTACCAGATTCATCAATTTTTTTTTTAAGTTGTCCATGGACCTATGAATCTTATAAAGTAAGAGGCAGATCCCAGAAAGAGTCTCAGAAAGCCTTTGACCCTACCATGTTCTGAGGGCTCGTGGTGACCTCCTCTCCTCTGGATGAGTAAACTGTTTCAGTGTAGTCTGGTCCTAGGAGATACCTGTAGAGAGGAGAAAGTGGCATGATGCACTTAGGTTGGTAATAAGTAAAGGCCGAGTTTGCTGATACAATCTTTTGCACTAAAGGAGCAATAACGTCTACAATGAGAAACAGTTGACATTCTGACCCACTGTTTTTTTTCCAATAGTAGAACTCTACTGCTGAAGCAAATCAAAGCATTAGTTATGCCTATTAGATTTGAGGGAATAAATGCCCTCAGCTACTTTGCAGCTACAGATTCTTCCTTTTCAAAAGAGTCTTTTGGAATCCTTTGGCACCAAAGGCATACCCTCCACAGAATCTCTGAATGGTATTGGATCACAAGTTTGCATAAAGAACCATTGTATTCAGTGAGTTTACTGACTACTACAGTAGTTGGTGCAGCCTGACCCTGTAGTATGCATCCCAAGGCCTTTGCAGCCTGCATCCATCTTGGACATGTATTCTTATTTAAACCATAGAAAGCCACATCAAAGATTTGAGTTTTTCTGCATAGAGAAGATTTTCAGAAAATTCCAAGTATCTTTAAGGAAGAAAGGCATTTATATGTGACGTTTCTGTTTTACCCCTTGTATATAATTTCTTAGGAGAGTGTCAACCTTCTTAGAGAGTGCAAACTAATTACATTTAAAATTCAATAGGTTCCTTGTCTCCCTCTCTAACCACAAAGAATAGAGCCTCAAGATTTATTTTTCACATCCTCTTAGTAGAATCCAGTGTGATTAGACTGTCAGGAAACATAACTTACTCAGTTTTCTGTAGATGAAGAATGATTTCTTCTCCATTTAATATAATCTGATACTGAACTTCAGGCTCATATTTTTCCTAAAAATATTTAATGGTATAATTAAATTAAAAATATATATTTCTGAGTCTATCTAAATAATTATGATACAGTAACAAAAGTAATATATAGTATGAGAACAATAATACAAATGCATGTAAGACAACAGCATTAGTTCCCTTATGCCTTTAAAACATGTAAAATAAAACATAAATTGTAAATCAAGATGGACTTCCAGAAAGTGCCATTATATGGAATTAAATACTTAAGGATTAAACAAATTCTACATATGTGGAATAGAGCTTATCATTTAGCCTATCGAATAGCACACTGTCTTCGGTGTATCACAATGGATCCTCAGTGGGATAACAATCAGGTATATATTTTCTTTACTTTAAACCAAAAACACTGTATTAAAGAAAACAAAATCTAAGAATTAAGGTAAAAGTGACAAAATGGGGGAATATTTGTAATTATATAATAGAGTTAATATCCTTAATAATTTCAAAATCTTATAATTAATGAGGTAATGTTAAAGTCTCTGTCCTAGATACAATAAAAACAAAACAAAACAAAAAGACAATTCGTGGTGGGGAGCTTGGGAGGAAAATATGGGAAGTTTGGAGAGACTGGAAAGTAACAATATCTCTTTGTAGAAATGGCTGCCCTTCCTGTGATTTTTTTTTTTTTCCACACACTTGAAGAAATGTTTAAGCAGCTTTGTTCTTTATGATCCCTTCCTGTTACTTACCTGTAGCAGCATTCTGAGACATGTTGTGTTCTCCCCTAGACAAAGGGGAATTGGCTATCTGGGCTCCAAGATTGAATCATTAGATGTTGATTGTGACATCACTTCTATTAGTGAAAAACCTCTTTCTTTTCTTCAAAAGATTGTAAAATCTACCACAGTCATTCACATTGCTTACCTCTTTGCCATGATTCTCTGTCTGGTTGTTCTTTGTCTCTCTTGTGTGAAAAATGTGTAGTTTCTTAGGATAGACCACTTCATACAGCTTTAATTCCTGTGTTTGCTTTATAGCTGTTGCTAGAGAAAAAGAGACAATATTGATGTAAAGGATTTAAAACTGTTTTTATGTTTGGTTGCTTGCTTTTGTTGAAAGGATAGGAAAGACTAAATTCCACTGTAGGGAGCAAAAATTGAGGACAAGTTTATAGTCAAATTAAGCTTTGGTGAAACAAAATCATTCTTTTATTCCCTCCCCCAATTGTGAAACAACTCGAAGATGATAAAACAAGTCTTGGGGTGATCTCTCAGTATATGCAAACTCTGGGCCACCATCCCCAGAAAGGGTAGTGTTGGATTAGAGCAAAGTTTGCAGGGTCCATGAATTCTGCCTGTAGTGACCCAGTTCGTTCTTCCTCTACAGTTTCTTCACAATTGTGAATTTCTCCCTCATTGTCTTCAGAGACCTCTCTTTTCCCTTTCAATGTCCTTTTCCCTCTGTGGTGCAGTCCCTCATTTCTCTCCAAATATTCTTAAGAAAAGCTCTATTGTTGTCGTTAGGGGCCATTGAGTCAGTTCCAACGCATATCAACCCTATGTGCAACAGAACAAAACACTGACCGGTCCTGCACCATCCTCGTAACCGTTGCTATATTTGAGCCTATTGTTGAAGCCACTGTGTCACCCCATCTCTTTGAAGGTCTTCCTCTTTTTCATTGACCCTTTACTTTACCAAGCATGATGTCCTTTTCCAGGGACTGGTCTCCACTAGCTCTGGTAGCAGTTTTTTTTTTTTTTCTTCTACGTGCTCTTTGATGCTATTAAAATTCCTCCAACACAGGACAACAAAAACTTTATTTTCTTTGAAACCTGAAGTCTTGAGGGCAAACATCAATGAAAGAAAGGGAATAGTGATTTATTGTGGTACTGTGGAATACAACTGCTGGTTAACAGCTTGGCAGCAAACCAAAAGGTCAGCAGTTGGAATCCACCAGGCACTCCTTGGAAACCCTATAAGGCAGTTCTAGGGTCGTTACAAATCAGAATTGACTCAGTGGCAACAGGTTTTTTGTAGCAGGAGATTTCGATAATCCAAGAGAAAGGTGGCGGTGGCTTAGATAACAATCAGTAGAAACAGTGAAAAGTCGTCAAATTCTGGACATATACTGAAGGTAGAATCAATAGTACTTGTGGGTATTTAATATGGA
The DNA here is from genome assembly GCF_024166365.1 of Elephas maximus indicus. Classification (NCBI taxonomy): domain Eukaryota; kingdom Metazoa; phylum Chordata; class Mammalia; order Proboscidea; family Elephantidae; genus Elephas; species Elephas maximus. The sequence continues at coordinate 49,733,315 of NC_064840.1, forward strand.
ATGTGAGAGAAAGATGAGTCAAGGATAACTTGGTATTTTTTGTCCTGAGAAAAGAGAATTGTCATTTACAAACTTGGAGAAAGATGCAGGTAGAGCAGAGTTGTAGGGAAAGGTTATGGACATGCTAATTTTGGATGTCTAGACATCCAAGTGGTTTTACTGGAAATAAAGTGTGCACTACAGTATGAATAAGTGCAGCTGGGAACTGTTCTTTTATGAACGCTGTTTAAAGCCACAAGATTAGATAGATCACCAAACGACTGAATGCATCTAAGAAAGAGTATCAAGGACTGAACTTGGGGATACTCCAATATTAGAATAATGAGGAAAAGGGGAGGAACCAGTAAAAGAGGACAGTGAGGTAGGGTGTACAGCAAAAGAGATGGTGTGTTTTACACTGAGGGAGAGAGAGAGAAAATCGTGCCTGAAAAATAACCTCTGGATTTAATATCACTGAGGTCGTAAGATCTGTCTTGGTGAAGTGGTGAGGATGAAAACTCTGTTGAATCAGGTGTAGGAGAGAACGGAGAAGTGGAACTGGACAGTGTTTCGACTGCTCCTTTGAGGACTTTTGCTGCAAAGGGGAGAGAAAAAATAGGATGTTAGCTGGAAGGGGAGGAATTATAAGGGTAATTTTTGTTTTAATTTGAGAGGTGTAATAACAATTTTTGTATGCTCATGGGAATGATTTGGTGAAGAGTGTGAAATAGATAAAGGAGGAAAGACGGGGCGGGTGTTGTCAGAGCAATATCCTTGAGTAGATGAGAAAGAATGAGATCTAAGGGACAAATGAGAGTATTAATGTGTGCCTGACCCAAGCCATGGTATTTTCAATAGCCTCATATGCAAAACTTGGACAATGAATAAGGAAGGTCAAAGAATAATTGATGTCTTTGAATTATGGTGTTAATGAAAAATATTGAATATACCATGGATTGCCAGGAGAATGAACAAATCTGCCTTGGAAGTACAGCCAGAATGCTCCTTAGAAGTGAAGGTGGTGAGACTCCTCACAAATTCTGGACATGCTGTTAAGAAAGACCAGTCCCTGGAGAAAGACATCATGCTTGGTAGAGCGTCAATGAAAAAAAGGAAGACCCTCAATGAGGTGGATTGACACAGTAGCTGTGAATAATAGGCTTAAAAATAGCAATGATTGTGAGGATGGCACAGGACTGGGCAGTGTTTTACTCTGTTGCACACAGGGTTGCTGTGAGTTGGAACCGACTTGACGGTACCTAACAACAACAACAACGTTAAGGTACTAGTATAGATAACTCATTTACAAGAACAGGACAGAAGGCTGAACTTGTGAGGGCAGGTGCTGGTAAATTGGTGAATAGGGTCAAACACCAGTTGAAACCACCTCCCAAGCCCCCCAAGAAACTTCTGTAATGGTTTCATACACATAAAGCAAAAACAAATGTAATGTTCAAATTATTTTTTGCTTAGCAGTTCCACAGGTACATGTTAGTTTGACCTTGAGGGTCTTATTTGCTTTTGATAATGAAAGTCCATCTGTAACAGATCTCCTAGAATTTCCATAAAGTAGAAAGCTTGAAAGAAGAATGATTAACTAGGTAAAATTATGTATGGAAAATAAAGGAACATAGCAAGTATAGAATTATCTAATTGATTGTAATGTGTTAAAATCATGGCTTTATTGTTAACTGTTGTGCCACCTAAAGTAATAAGAACATAACAAAACAAACAAAAAAACAAACCCATTGCCAATGAGTTTACTCTGATTCACAGCAAATAACAGGAACAGATGTTTAAAAATTCAGGTTAACTTGGGTACTGTGGACTTCACTATCACCATCAAAGTCTGAGCAATTTTAGTGATTTTTGAGAAGAGTATTGACAGGCAATAGTCAATAAGTTCCATTTTTCAAGAAATATATTAATAAGCTTTTTAGCGGGTGAGAACCAGGAAGGAAAAAAGAAGACACTTAACACTTTTTTTTTTCCCCCAATCTAATGAAACCATTTTGTTTCACTATTTGGTTTGTACCTCGTCTTGAGTGCAATTAATTCTGATGAATAGTACACTATCTTCTGTTCTGAGACAACACTTGAATTTCTCTTCAGTTAGTTAATTAACTTTTTCTTTCACTTAATAATGAAATTATGTCTAATTTAACCCTATTTTACTTGAAAAGTCTTCCACATGGGACAGGTAGTTATCACCACTACTTTGCCTGCCATCCATCCTAGTACAGCCTCTGACGAAATCATGTTTTTGGATAAATAACTGTCTCTTTGTGGGTAGAAAATATCAAACGATTCAAACTTTATTCAAAATGACATCGGCAATATTTAAAGAGTTCTCATAAACTTAATTTCTGGTCCGGAAGTTAGTTCTAGTGTGTCATTTGGGGTTGAGTGTTTTAGAAAATAAAATAATACCACGGTAGGATAATTGAACGAGAAAGATAATTTCAGAGGCGTCATTTCTAAAGTATTATGCCAATCACAACACCCTGATTTTAAAAGCCTACTTGGAACTGTGAATATATGGCATGATTATTAGTTTAATAACTGTTATATTTTATTCTTTTTTTTGGATAAAGTATTAGGGTTGGACAATGTGAGGAATATATGAGAAATACAAGTGCTAGAGCCAGCTTTATGTATGCAACTTTTGTACATTATCATTAAGCAAGTGAATTTTGTGGTGACATCAGATGGCTTCTTAGCCATGGTCTTTACCTGCTTTGGTAGAAGATTTGCCACAGATGTTTTTAGGAACTGTGAAGGTTCACAACATTTGAATTTTAACATGCTCCATAATCAGCGATAGAATCAATGGACTTAATTTTATTTATAATAGGGAGTATATAGTAGTAGTATCGGATTGACTCATCCATCAGTAAAACATCAGCCTAAAATTTTTTTTTTAATATTCTTTTTCTCTTAGATGCTGTAATTCCACTTAAACCAAAAAACCGGTTGCCATGGAATCAATTCTGACTCATAGTGACCCTATAGGACAGAGAACTGCCCCCTAGGGTTTCCAAGGAGCACCCAGTGGATTCAAACTGCCCACCTTTCGGTTAGCAGCTGAAGCTCTTAATCACTATGCCACCAGTAATTCTACTTAGACCCTACAATTCTACTTCTGAGAATCTTTCTTAGGTAAATATCCTAAAATACAGATCTTTAAAAAGCCTCAATACATGAAGATGTTATTTATTAGTGGAAAAAAAATAGAATCAATAAAGAAATAGTAAATTTTGGTTCATCCATTTGGGAAAATATTGTGCAAACATGAAATTTATTATTAAAATATATAATAATTTGAGAAATTATGAAGAATTTTACCATACATGTTTTATATAGTGTTTTAAAATGTTTTAACTCACACAGAGATATTTATACATTCAGTTTGCTCTTTTAGAGAGAAAGGCAGAAAATATACCAAAATGTATGTAGTGATGATCTTTGGTTCATGAGACCATATTATTTTCTCTCTCTTTCAGTCTATTTCCATGTTCTGTAAATAATACATTAAGGGACTTTATAAAATTCATTAAAATATTTGACTTTTATATAAATATCAATACATTAACACTTACCTTGAATTTGAACAATGAGCCAGAGTACAGAAAGCAGGACCAATGACATGTTGGCTACTGCACGTAGCTGAGAAGTCATGCAGCATAAAGATGTGATCCCCACAGCTGTCCAGTTTTATTCTCCCCTACTTTCTCTTAAAATTGAAAAAAAGAAAGAATTATAACCTCAAACCTTTGTTGTGTGATTGGGGAATGTTTCCTAATGGTGTTGTGAAATTTCCAAGAAATTGCAGTGTAAAGGTCATGAGAACGTTCCTCATTTATGAGAGAGATTTATATGTGGGGTTACAACTCATTAAGGAATTACAGCTGGCATCTTGTATTGATGGTAGAGATGTAGTGGAAATATTTGGACTGAGGCTGAGATGCTGTTGTTCATATTTAGATGCTCACCAAGCTGAGCCATCACTGGCTGTTTAGTATCCTCATAGATATTTACTTACAAATTTATAAAATGTATCAGGATATTCTGTACATATTTTGAGAAACTAGCACAGAAAACACAATCTTTTAACAAAGGTATAACAAGGGTTTGGAAAGTATGGCAGGTTTGGCACCTGGGTATGTGGTACTACAGGCCAGTTTCTATTAACCCTGTAAGGCCAGGGGTGTATACACAAACAGTGGTGCCTACTGCACCCCTGTCCAAATATCTGACACCCCTCTTTTAGAAAACTTATCATAATATCAGCTCAAAAATACAAGCCAAGCTTGTGAATATTTTAATTAACACATTATTGTGCTTGAGGAAGGATATTGGGCTGTACCAGGTTAATAGAAACTGTTCAGCAGGACGACATGCCCAGGACTGGTACAATACCCTAGATATGCTGCTGGTTACCTCTCTGAACCTCAGTGTCCTTATCTGTGATAAATGGATGATAAGAGCTACCACCTCAAACTCGCTTATACTTGGAAAACTGTAAAGAAATATGCAAATATAACTTCTTACTGTATAATCTCTACCAATTTATACTGGATATAAACTATGTTTAAAGTATACTATGAGTCAACACAACTGGACTAAAGGAAAGCTAAGAAGTTTCCTGGATAGAACCAAACACTTTGAGGGATGGAGTAGCTAGGACTGAGGCCTGGGAACCATAGTTCTGGGGGACATCTAGGTCAATTGGTGTAAAAAAATTTATTAAGAAAATGTCCTGCATCCCACTTTGATGTGTGGTGTCTGAGGTCTTAAAAGCTTGCAAGCGGCCATCTAAGATGCATCAGTTGGTCCCAACCCTCTTGGAGCAAAGGATAATGAAGAACATCAATGACACAAGGAAAATATTAGCCCAAGCGACAAAAGGGCCACATAAACCAGCAACTTCATCAGCCTGAGACCTGAAGAGCTAGATGGAGCCCAGCTACTACAAACAATTGCCCTGACAGGGAACACAACAGAGTCCCTGATGGAGTGGGAGAAAAGCGTGGAGCAGAACTCAAATTCCAGTAAAAAGACAAGGCTTAATGGTCTGACAGAGACTGGAGGAACCCCTGAAAGTATGCCCCCGGGAAGCTCTGTTAACCCAGAGCAAAAACCATTCCTGAAGCCTACTCTACAGACAAAGATTAGGCAGGACTATAAAAAAATAATACTTGTGAGGAGTGTGCTTCTTAGTTCAATCAGATACACGAGACCACGTGGGCAACTCCTGTCTACAAGCAGGATGAGAAGGCAGGAAGGGACAGGAACTGGTTGAATGAACGCAAGAAACCAAGGGTGGAAAGGGGAAGGGTGCTGTCATGTTGTAGCGATAGCAACTAATGTTACATAACAATATGTCTACATATTTTTGTGTAAGAACTTAACTTGAGCTATAAACTTTCACCTAAAGCACAATAAAATAAAATAAAATAAAATAAAAGCTTATTGAAGTGATAAAAATAAATAAAGTGTAGGGCACACTGGCCTAGGGGCAAGGACGAGAAGGCAGGAGGAGACAGGAAAGCTGGTAATAAGGAACCCAAGGTCAAGAAGAGGAGATTGTTGACATTTCATGAGGTTGGCAACCAATGTCACAAAACAATATGTGTATTAATTGTTTAATGAAAAACTAATTTGCCCTGTAAGCCTTCATCTAAAGCACAATTAAAAAAAAGAAATTATTAATAAAAATAAAAAACTAGTTGAGTTGATTTTGACTCATGGCTAACCTAGGTGTGTAAGAGTAGAAATGTGCTCCACTGGGTTTCCAGAAAAAAAAAAAGAAAGAAAGATGACAGCCAAGAAAACCCTATGGAGCACAGTTCTCTGAAACACTTGAGGTTGTCGTGAGTTGGCATCAACTCAATGACAATGAATTTGTTTTTTTTTTGTTTTAGTTCAGTTACATATTTATTGATTTCATATTAAATTTGAGTTTGTACTAGATTCATACTAAATTTCTGAGAATTCTAAGATGACTCTGTTACTTTCTTGCTATTGGAGATATTCTTGTAATAAAATTTAATAATGGAGCAGACCCACAGATTATTTCTATACAAATAGGAATAATTAAGTTTGAGGTTTGTGCATTGTATTTATGCAGATTTTAGAACTGGCAATTCACTTGGTGGGTGGAAAGAGTCAGATACTATTAACTAGAAAAATAGAGGGGAATTGGGTATTTTGGTTTTCAGAGTTTCAGAGAAAACTATATTAGTAGAAGCATGGATATGTAGAAAATCATGACATTTGTTGAACTGCAATATGTTCCCCTTGAACTGAAGAAAACATATGTTACATAAAGCTTGTGTTATGTTCAAGGACCAAGCTATGCAGGGACATACGCTAATGGTCTTGAAGGAAGAAGTAGATATTTGAGAAATATTTAGCTCATAAAATTATCATGTTTGCTGATTGGGTGGAGCAGCTGAAGAAGCAGCTGAAATGCGAATTCTAGATTTCAGCTTGAGCAACTAAATGAATTTTACAGATGGCATCTTCCCAATGTGGTTGTTTGATGAAGACTGAAGTTTAGTTAACTCTTCAGGAGTTACACCCTTCAGGAGCACGGCATCTTGAGTATAATAAATGTTCAAAATGTTCGATAAAAGAAGTTTGAAAATTGCCCTCTCTGTGTGGGTTAATGATGATGTTTATAAGATAGTTCAATATCAGCCTATAAATTACAAGTGTGGAAATAGCAATGAGGGGATTGTTTACTTGATGCATCTGGAGAGAATGAGTACTGGCGTATATATGAACCCTTAAAACCCTTAGGGATACAATATTCAAGAACTGACTAAACATATGACTTAATTTTGATCATAAAACTAAAGAATTCTGATCAACATCCTAACCACAGGAAATTTTGTTTCCATAAAACTTGCAAGTTGACATTCTAGAATGTTCCATAATAAAGTATATTTGAGGATAGGGTGAATGCTTAAACATTGTCTAACTGGAAATGAAAATAGAATGTCTTTGTTGTTGGGTGCTATTGAGTTGATTTTGACTCCTAGTGACCCTACGTCACAGAGTAGATCTGCCTCATAGAGTTTTACAGGCTTTAAGCTTTATAGGACCAAATCACCAGGTCTTTCTCCTGTGGAGCCACCACTGGATAAAGGTTATAATGACTCACGCAAAGTCCTTTACAGTTCCTGAAGGACTTTCACATACGTTATCTTATTTGATCATTATAATAACAGAGCTAAATGAGTATTATTCCCATTCTATAGATGACTTAAAGAGGTTAACTGACTTACTTCCAATCACCCAGAGGGCAAATTAGGTCTCCTAAAAGTAGAAGAAGAGGTGATAGGTATTAAAAACTACTGTATTTAGAATATTTTATTGAGACAAATCTTCAATTACCTCAAGGAAGAAACCTATTCCAAGAATATATAAGGATAGGGATCAGCAGGTTGGGTGAGAGGCTTGAGATGAGAAGAGAGGGTTTGGACTAATCCTTGAGGATAATGGGAGAAGGAACTGAAAACGAAGAGGTAAAAAGATAATATAATTAGTGTTGATGAAAAAACTAAGGCTAGGAATCACAGAAAAAATTATATGTATAAAATTTTGAAATTAGAAAATGAGTGAGGTTCTCCAAACTAAACCAAACCAAACCCATTGCCATCAAGACAATTCCAACTCGTAATGACCAGAAAGGATGGACTAGAGCTGCCCCGTAGAGTTTCCGAGAAGTGGCTGGTGGATTCCAACAGTCGATCTTTCACATTCCTGGAACTCCATTAGTCAGAACTCATTCACATGATCATAATTACTAAAAGAGGCTGGGATAATAGTCTAGCTACATGACAGAGCAAAGGGAAAATGAGTTTGGCCAACAGCTTTGCCACACAGATTTGTTTGGAAAAGAATAAAGCTGTTAGATATCAAAGATGAGTAGGAGTAGAAAGTAACAGCTGGGCAGCATGAATCTCAAAAGAAACACGTGGAAAAGCAATAGTTTGGTGAACTAGCAAACAGTTTTCCCATTTATGATCTTATAATATGTGGAGTATGTGAGAAACACATCAGGGTGCTATGAGTCAGAATCCACTCAAAGGCAATGGGTGTATAAGAAACATACCTAAAGATAGGTACAATAAAAAAAGGTCATCACCTGAAGAGTGAAATTTCAATTATGATGATGATAAAGAGGTTGAAGAATGAGAGCAAGTTTGTCTGCAGTGAATAAAGGTCCCTAGATATTTCAGTAGTAGGGGCAAAAGAGGGTTCAGTAGGATCCAGTCATTCATTCCACAAACACAATTGTCTATGTTCCAGGCTCTGTAGAAGGTTTGGACCTGCAAGATTAAATACAGCCATGCATTGCTTAACATCCACAATACTTTCTGTGAAATAGGATGTTATGTGACTTAAACGTTGTGCAAACACCATATTATATAAGGCAGTCCCTGCGTTAGGAACATTCAACTTAAATACAACCAGTAGTTATGAACCAAGCCCCATAAAGCATATTGCGTTAAAAACTTGAGGTTCATACAATGTTTTGTAACAACAAATGGGCGCCTGGCAGTGCAATCGCTTTTGATACACAGACGTGAGATACACGTGTTGCGTACAGGAAGCTCTTGCGATCGCTACGTTCAGTTATGTTCCCTACCTCCCGTTTCTAGATTATTTGCTTTTACATATTTCCAAAATTTTGAGAGGGGTACTTACATTTTTGGAAATCAAACTAGGGATTTTATTTTGTCAAATTATTCTCTGCCATTAATGTCTGAACAATTTTTGTCTTAAAGAATTAATTCTAAATTTGCGGAGTACTTATTCATTTCTGTCTGGTACTTTTAAATTAAATAAAAATCCCCGTGTTTTTAGAAAGTTAGGCATTTGATCAAATCATTCTTTGATCTATGATAGCATTACTTCCAAAATTTTATTAAAGCTTTGATTTCAAAGATGCTTCTTGGGTTGGAGTTGAGGACTACTACAGACCTTGGAGAATGAAAACCCTGTCAATTAATGCTTCCTGACTGCGTGCTCTGCCTGATTGGGGCAGTGGCCTTGTGACTCACCCTTCTGCTCAAATTGCTTTCAGGGACCCTCACAGGGTTCCCACTTATAGTGCACACCTGGTAAGTTGTCTGGAGTCCTCCTAGCATAGCAGTAAACTTTTCCTAAGACATTAAAACAGTAATTGGTTTCTTAAACAAGAGAGTATTTTCTAAAGCAGGGTTTGGTATACCATACACAGGCCACAGCACATAGTTTGGGAACACCTATAAAAACTTATATTAACTACAGACTATTTCTTTTAATAATGTTTTAGTCAAATTCATTTTTGATACACATATTGAATTTGTAATCCCATTAAGCCTAATGCCTCTGGCGACCTTTTGTACCAACCAAGAAAACCAAACCGATCGCCATAGACTCGATTCCGACTCACGGAGACTCATGTGTTGCAGAAGAGAACTGCATGCCATAGGCTTTTCAAAGCTGTGACTTTTTGGAAGCAGATCACCAGGATTTTCTTATGAGGCACCTCTGAGTGGGTTCAAACCATCAAATTTTATAATATTGTACATATGGTTAAATACTCAACCTTTCATGTAGCCCTCCCTTTAATCTGGCAATGAGTAAGTATTAAGGTGATCTACCCTGAGACTCCACCACCCATCTGTCAGTTTGTCATGCTGTGGGTGGTTTGCATGTTGCTATGATGTTAGAAGCTACACCACCAGTATTTCAAATACCAGGCAGGCTACCCATGGTGACTAGGTTTCAGTTGAGTTTCCAGACTAACACAGGCTGGGAAAAAAGGTCTGGCTATTTACCTCTGAAAATTAGCCAATGAAAACTTAGTGGATCACAACAGAATAGTGTACAATATAGTGCTGGAAGATGAACCCATTGGATTGGAAGACACTCAAAATACACAGTAGCCTCAACAATGGACTCAAGCATACCAATGATTGTAAAGATGGCACAGGACCATGTAATGTCTTGTTCTGTTCAACATGAGGTGGACTCAAATTGGCCAGACAGCAACTAAACAACAACCTTGAGACCACCTGTTAGATGCAAAGGTACATTTTGGTGTATCCATACAGTAAAATACTATACTACAGCAATGAAAGTTTACAGTCTGCTGTTACATGCGAAACTGTGGATAAATCTCACATACATATTTTGAAAGAAGCTATACACTATGAGTCCACTGAAATACGTTCCCAAACTTGCAAAACTCATCTCTGATATTAGATACCAGGTAGTGTTTCCTTTGGGAAGGGAGAAATAAAGTGACTGCAAGAGGGCATAAGTGAGTCTTCTGGGATACTCTTATAGTTCCTGTCCTGGATAGTAGTTACGTAGGATATATATTTTGTGAAAATTAACTGAATTGTACCATTATAAAATTTGTGTACTTTTCTGAATATCTATTTATCTGTAAAGATTTTAAAGCTGATATATATACAGACATGTTTTTTCAAGAATGAAGATTACATATGTATATATGTAAATATATACATATATAGTTGTCAATATTTTCATCTTAAATTATATGCGCATCGGTTTTATATATATATATCTTGACAGGGACAAGATATATATATATATCTTGACAGTTTTATATATATATATATCTTGACAGAAAATATTTTTTCTGTCAGAAGCTTGTTTCTTAATTTCGAACAGCTATTTCTACAGAATTATTTATGCAATAAATAAGAGCTGTGTTTTAAAAATAAACTCAACAAATCTTCATTCTTTTTTTTATTTTAAATAATTTTTATTGTGATTTAAGTGAAAGATTACAAATCAAGTCAGTCTGTCACATATAAGCTTATATACACCTTACTCCATACTCCCACTTACTCTCCCCCTAATGAGTCAGCCCGCTCCCTCCTTACAGACTCTCCTTTCGTGACAATTTTGCCAGTTTCTAACTCTCTCTACCCTACTATCTCCCCTCCAGACAAGAGATGCCAACATAGTCTCAAGTGTCCACCTGATATAATTAGCTCACTCTTCATCAGCATCTCTCTCCAACCCATTGTCCAGTCCCTTCCATGTCTGATGAGTTGTCTTCGGGGATGGTTCCTGTCCTGGGCCAACAGAAGGTTTGGGGACCATGACCGCCAGGATTCTTCTAGTCTCAGTCAGACCATTAAGTCTGGTCTTTCTATGAGAATTTGGGGTCTGCATCCCACTGTTCTCCTGCTCCCTCAGGGGTTCTCTGTTGTGCTCTCTGTCAGGGCAGTCATCGGTTGTGGCCAGGCACCATCTAGTTCTTCTGGTCTCAGGATGATGTAAGTCTCTGGTTCATGTGGCCCTTTCTGTCTCTTGGGCTCATAGTTGTCGTGTGACCTTGGTATTCTTCATTCTCCTTTGCTCCAGGTGGGTTGAGACCAATTGATGCATCTTAGATGGCCGCTTGTTAGCATTTAAGACCCCAGACGCCACATTTCAAAGTGGGATGCAGAAAGTTTTCATAATGGAATTATTTTGCCCATCGACTTAGAAGTCCCCTTAAGCCATAGTCCCCAAGCCCCTGCCCTTGCTCCGCTGACCTTTGAAGCATTCACTTTATCCCGGAAACTTCTTTGCTTTTGGTCCAGTCCAGTTGAGCTGACCTTCCATGTATTGAGTATTGTCCTTCCCTTCACCTAAAGTAGTTCTTAACTACTAACTAATCAGTAAATAATCCTCTCCCACCCTCCCTCCCTCCCCCACCTCGTAACCACAAAAGTATGTGTTCTTCTCAGTTTATACTATTTCTCAAGATCTTATAATAGTGGTCTTATACAGCATTTGTAAATCTTCATTCTTGAAAAAAATTTTTTTCTAGGAGTCACTGCAAAGCCCATGTGGTTTTGGCTGTTATTATAAAGTCTTTCACTGTGGCAAATTGTTACAAGTATATAGAACTTTGAATTTGTATATTTTATCTAGATTTGTTCCTGGAATGTTTTAAGTGGTCACTAATATCTCTGATAAAATAAATATTAATTTCAGGAAAAAGATAAATTCTGCCAGCATGTTCCATCTGTTGAATAATCCTATAAATCATTCTTCAAATGCAATATAAGGAGGTTAAATGTGTAATTCATTTTTCTTGGAAAAATATTTGTGACTAATAAAAATACCCTAAAGCAATGGAGCAAAAGATGAGGAAAATAATTTAAAAAAAAAAGGAAAGAGAAAGGCAGAAAGACTGTTGTTGTAGTTAGGAGCTGTAGAGTTGGCTACAATTCATAGTGATCTAATATATAACAGAATGAAACTTTGCCTAGTCCTGTGCCATCTTCATGATCTTTGGTACCTTTGAGTCCATTTTGAATATTGTGTCAATTTGTCTCATGGAGAGTTTCCCTCATTTTTGCTGACCAACCATGATTTTTTTTTTTCTAGTAACTGAAATGTCCTGTTTGTCTTAGTTACGTAGTGCTGCTATAACAAAAATACCACAAGAGGATGGCTGTAACTAGAGAAATTTATTCTCTCACAGAAGCACTCCATGTGTGGGTCTGTGGGTCTAATCTGATAAATCCACTCTAACATGCCTGCCAATTTCCCTAAGCTTTTGAATACCTTCTTCTACAGTATACCAAGCCAGGTTTGGTAATTCAACTTGTTTTAATGTACACTACCGTGTAATCCATGCTTCAACAACCCAACCAAATAAACTATTAGATCCTTCCTTAACTTCTCAAGGTGAAACATTGAATGAAGAATCTGTGCTCGGTGGGCCCATATCAATAAACTCAGACTGATTCATCTTTATGTTCCTTGCACCATTATCCCATACACTTAATAGCCATTCCTACACATATTCTGTATTTTTCAGTTTGTACACATTAGAAAAGTCAAGCAGTTCTTTTGGAGTGCAGTGTACCTCCTCCTGTGTCACACTTTGTACTTTGCCTTTTGGAGCTTGCTAGGACTTAAGTCTATTTACAGGTCCAGAAGCCAAAATCAGTGGTTGGGATGTTTTGAGAACATTCAGTATTGTCTTGTAAGGCATCTGTTTCAGGTTAAGAGTCAGACAAAAACTCTTTAGACACAGCTGAGATAATCTCAATAGATGGGGGTGGAGGAGCTAATGGTTTTACTGGGGAAGGTAGTTTAGCAGATGAAGATGGAGTAATCTCTTCAGATGGGAGTGAGAGGGCTGGTTCTGTTGGCAGGAGTGATTCAATGGAATTTAGGGATCCAGTGTCTCCAGCTTCCTGATTATCTGCCTATATGTCCCCATCCTAGGTTTCAGGATTCTTTCTTTCCAGCCAATGCCCTCACTTTAACTTCAGACATAACTCAAGGTTGGGAATTGAGTTGGTGTTGTAATTCAGCCACTCTTATGCTAAGACTTGGTTTTTGGCAATATCAGCTCTGTTACTACAAGAAATAAGGCTTTCTTTAAAGGCACATGTGGAAATTCACTTACAAAAAGACTTGGTTTTTAGCAATATCAGCTCTGTTGCTACAAGAAATAAGGCTTTCTTTCAAGGCACAGGCGGAAATTTTAAGGTAGTTTATGCAGCACTTGAGGTTTGACTCAGGGGCTGGAGCCCTGAGCTTACCTCTTTCTTTCAGCACTTTGTTTAGCAAATGTAGGACCAACCAACCAACGTCCTTATACTTCTCATTATGCCAAAATTGTAGAAAGGTATCAAACATACATGCACCCAGAGCCTCATCTTTCACCCATACCTGATCTATTGGTGCTGCAATTTTACATACTCATATTGCCACCTCATGCCATGGATTAGCAATGCCATCTTTTCTACTGGAAGCAGTCATCAACATCTTTAAGACTAACCAGACTTGAGGACCAATTTAGAAAATTCATCCTTAAAATTTTGTTTCACTAGAACTACTCCAGGTACCAAATGTCTTAGACTGGGTTCACTAGAGAAGTAAAGCCAGTAAAAAGTGTATAAATATCTCTATAGAGAGATTTTATAAAGGAAGTCGCTCTCGCAGTTGTACAGGCAGGAACATCCCAAATCTATGGGTCAGGCTGGAGGCTTCTCCTGAATCACATAGCCACGGGGGCTGGTCAACCCAAGACTAGCAGGGCAGACAGCAGGGCTGTTGCTCACAGGCCGCAAGACCAACAAACACCAAAATCATCAGGCAAGACGGCAGGTAATCTGCTACCTCAAGTCCCCAAGAACCGGAGGTCAGATGAACAGAAGCCAGCAATAGGATCCAGAACAAGGAAAAGCCCAGGAGCCTTGCCAGAATGTCCACTTATATTCGAGGCAGGCCACACATTCAAGGAAACTCCCTTTTAGCTGATTGGCTACTAGCAGCAGATCACATCATGGATGTGATCATGTTATATCAAATCTCATCACGGGAGTGATCACGTCATCATACAACTGCCAAACTACATCATAACTGCCAAACCATTGAGAATCACGGTCCAGCCAATTTGACACATAATCCTAATGATCACATTGTTCAAAGTAAGTGAGCCAAAGTCTAGCCTGCTTCACTTCTAAGGAGCATCCTGGCTGTATTTTCTCTAAGGCTGATTTGTTCATTCTCCTGGAAGTCCATTCAGTATTCTTCAACAACACCACAGTTTGAATGTATTAGCTCATCTGTCTTCCTTTTGCATTGTCCAGCTTTTGCATGCTTATGAGGGGATCAAAAAGGCCATGGCTTGGGTCAGGTGCACCTTGGTTGTCAAAGTGATATCTTTGCTTTTTAAAACTATAAAGAATTTTGCAGTAGGTTTTCCCAGTGCAATATGTCATTTGATTCCTTGGCTGCTGTTTCCATGGATATTGATCATTGATCCAAGCAGAATGAAATAATTGACTTCAATTTATTCTTCATTTATTGTGATGTTGTTTATGATTCATTTGTGAGGATTTTCTTTTCTTCTTTTTTTTTTTCACAGTCACGTGTAATCCGTACTGAAGACTGTGATTTTTGACATTCATCAGTAAATACTTCAATACATCTTCATTTTTAGCACCCAAGGTTGTGTCATCTGCGTATTGAAGGTTGTTAATGAGTCTTCCCCTAATCTTAATGCCATGCTCTTCTTCATGTAGTTCAGCTTCTTGCATTCTTTGTTCAGCATAAGATTAAGGTGAAAGGATACAACTCTGCCTCACACTTTTGCTGATTTTAAACCATGCAGTATCCCCTTATTCTGTTCAAATGACTGCCTCTTGATCCATGTACAGGTTCTACATTAGCACAAGTGTTCTGGAATTCCCATTCTTCATAATGTTACCCATAATTTGTTATAATCCACCCAGTCAAATGCCATCATGCAGTTGATAAAACACAGGTAAATATCTTTCTGGTGGTCTCTGCTTGGCCAAGATCCATCTGACAACAGTGATGATATTTCTTGTTCCACATCCTCTTCTGAATCCAGCTTGAACTTCTGGCATTTCTCTGTCAATGTACATCTGCAGTTGTTTATGAATTATCTAGAGAAAAAAAATTGTTACCATGTGATACTAATGACATCGATAGATAATTTCCACATTTCATTTGAATGCCTTTATGTGGAATGAGCACAAATATGGAGCTGTTCCAGTCAGTTGGCCAGGTATGTTACTGGGTAGAAACCCCAGATTCTCCTGGGCGTGACTCATACCGGACAATAAACAAGAGGCCGAGGTGGGAGAGCAGAAAGCATGTTTATTTTCATCGTGCAAGGAAAGGAGGCAGTCTGAACTGCTGCTGCCAAGGCTGCTAGGTGAGGGCAAGGGAAAGGTTATTTATTTATTTATTTTTTAAATTTTTATTGTGCTTTAAGTGAAAGTTTACAAATAGGTCGGTCTCTCACACAAAAATTTATATACCCTTTCTACATACTCCCAATTGCTCTCCCCCTAATGAGACAGCCTGCTTTCTCCCTCCACTCACTCTTTTCCTGTCCATTTCACCGGCTTCTAACCCCTTCTACCCTCTCATCTCTCCCCCAGGCAGGAGACGCCAACATAGTCTCAAGTGTCCACCTGATCCAAGAAGTTCACTCCTCACCAGCATCCCTCTCCATCCCATTATCCAGTCTGATCCCTGTCTGAAGAGTTGGCTTTGGGAATGGTTCCTGTCCTGGGTGAACAGAATGTCTGGGGCCCATGACCACCAGGGTCCTACCAGTCTTAGTCAGACCATTAAGTCTGGTCTTTTTACAAGAATTTGAGGTCTGCATCCCACTGCTCTCCTGCACCCTCAGGAGTTCTCTGTTGTGTTCCCTGTCAGGGCAGTCATCGGTTGTAGCCGGGCACCATCCAGCCCTTCTGGTCTCAGGCTAACGTAGTCTCTGGTCTATGTGGCCCTTTCTGTCTCTTGGGCTTATAATCACATTGTCCTTGGTGTTCTTCATTCGCCTTTGATCCAGGTGGTTTGAGACCAAATGATGCATCTTAGATGGCTGCTTGCTAGCATTTCAGACCCCAGACACCACTCTCCAAAGTGGGATTCAGAATGTTTTCTTAATAGATTTTATGCCAATTGACTCAGATATCCCCTGAAACCATGGTCCCCAAACCCCCGCCCACGCTACACTGGCCTTCAAAGCATTAAGTTTATTCGGGAAATTTCTTTGCTTTTGGTTTAGTCCAGTTGTGCTGACCTCCCCTGTATTGTGTGTTGTCTTTTCTGTCATCTAAAGTAGTTCTTATCTACCATTTAATTAGTGAATATGGCCTCCCACCTTCCCTCCCTCCCCCTTCTGGTAGTCATCAAAGAATATTTTCTTCTCTGTTTAAACTATTTCTCCAGTTCTTATAATAGTGGTCTTATACAATATTTGCCCTTTTGCAACTGACTAATTTCACTCAGCATAATGCCTTCCAGGTTCCTCCATGTTATGAAATGTTTCATATACCATAATTTATTTATCCTTTCGTTGGTTGATGGGCACCTTGGTTGCTTCCATCTTTTTTGTATTGTGAACAGTGCTGTAATGAACATGGGTGTGCATATATCTGTTTGTGTAAAAACTCTTATTTCTCTAGGATATATTTCAAGGAGTGAGATTGCTAGATCGTACGGTAGTTAAATTTCTAGCTATTAAAAAAAAAAAGCTATTTAAGGCAGCACTAAATCAATTTCCAAAGTGGTTGTGTGTTTATCCTGTATCCTGATGCTCTGCTGAACTCTTCTATTAGTTTCAGTCATTTTCTTGAGGATCCCTTAGGGTTTTCTGTGTATAAGATCATGTCATCCGCAAATAGAGATACTTTCACTTCTTCATTGCCAGTCTAGATGTACTATATTTCTTTATCTAGACTAATTGCTCTGGCTAGGACCTCCAGCACAATGTTGAATAAGAGTGGTGATAAAGGGCATCCTTGTCTGGTTCCCAGTCTCAAGGGGATTGCTTTCAGACTCTCTCCATTTATGATGATGTTGGCTATTGGCTTTGTATAAACACCCTGTATTATGTTGAGGAATTTTCCTTCTGTTTCTATTTTGCTGAGAGTTTTTATCATGAGTGGGTGTTGAAATTTGTCAAATGCCTTTTCTGCACCAATTGATAAAATCATGTGTTTCTTGCCTTTTATTTATATGATGGGTTACATTAATTGTTTTTCTTATGTTGAACCATCCCTGCATACCTGGTATGAATCCCACTTGGTCATGGTGAATTATTTTTTTGATATGTTGTTGAATTCTATTGGCTAGAATTTTGTTGAGGATTTTTGCACTTACATTCAAGGGATACAGGTCTGTAATTTTCTTTTTAGTGGTGTCTTTACCTGGTTTTGGTATCAGAGATATGGTGGCCTCATAGAATGAGTTTGGGATAGTCTGTCCTTTTCTATTCTCTGAAATACCTTTGCAGTAGTGGTGTTAACTCTTCTCTGAAAGTTTGGTAGAAAACTGCGCTGAAGCCGTCCTGGCCAGGGCTTTTTTTTTTTATTATTGGGAGTTTTTTGATTACCTTTTCAATCTCTTCTTTTGTTATGGGTCTATTTAGTTGTTCTACCTCTGTTTGTGTTAGTTTAGGTACGTAGTATGTTTCTAGGAATTCATCCATTTCTTCTAGGTTTTCAAATTTGTTAGAGTACAATTTTTCATAGTAATCTGATATGATTCTTTTAATTTCAGTTGGGTCTGTTGTACTATCGCCCATCTCATTTCTTATTCAGGTTATTTGCTTCCTCTCCCGTTTTTCTTTTGTCAGTTTGGCCAATGGCTTATCAATTTTGTTGATTTTTTCAAAGAACCAGCTTTTGGTCTTGCTTATTCTTTCAATTGTTTTTCTGTTTTCTATTCATTTAGTTCTGCTCTAATTTTTATTATTTGTTTTCTTCTGGTGCCTGAGGGTTACTTTTGTTGCTCTCTTTCTATTTGTTCAAGTTGTAGGGATAATTATTTGATTTTGACCCTTCTTTTTGGTTGTGTGCCTTTATTGATATCAGTTGACCTCTGAGCACTGCTTTCGCTGTGTCCCAAAGGTTCTGATAGGAAGTGTTTTCATTCTCATTGGATTCTCTGAATTTCTTTATTCCATCCTTAATGTATTTTATAATTCAATCTTTTTTGAGCAGGGTATTATTCAGTTTCCAAGTGTTTGATTTCTTTTCCCTGCTTTTCCTGTTATTGATTTCCACTTTTATGTCCTTATCGTCAGAGAAGATGCTCTGTAATATTCCAATGTTTTGGATTCTGCTAAGGCTTGCTTTATGTGGTCTATTCTAGAGAATGTTCCATGTGTACTAGAAAAGAAAGTATACTTGATTGCTGTTGGGTGGAGCGTTCTGTATATGTCTATGAGGTCAATTGGTTGATTGTGGCATTTAGATCTCCCGTGTCTTTATTGAGCTTCTTTCTGGATGTCCTTTCCTTCACCAAAAGTGGTGTGCTGAAGTCTCCTACTATTATTTTGGAGCGGTCTCATTTTTCAATGCTGATAGAGTTTGTTTTATGTATCTTGCAGTCCCGTCATGGGGTGCATAAATATTTAATATGGTTATATTTTCTTGGTATTTTGTCTCTTTAATCATTAGATAGTGTCCTTCCTTATCCTTTATGATGGATTTAACTTTAAAGTCCATTTTGTCAGAAATTAATATTGCCCCTCCTTCTTTTTTGATTGTTGTTTGCTTGATATATTTTTCTCCATCTTTTGAGTTTTAGTTTGTTTTTGTCTCTAAGTCTAAGGTGTGTGTCTTATAGGCAGCATATAGGTGGATGGTGTTTTTTAATCCATTCTGCCACTCTCTGTGTCTTTACTGGTGCTTTTAGTCCATTTACATTCAGAGTAATTATGGATAGGTATGAATTTAGTGCTATCATTTTGATGTCTTTTTTTGTGCCCTGTTGACAGCTTCTTTTTCCCACTTTATGTGCTGAGTAGATTATTTATTGTCCTTTCCTCATATTCATTGTTGTTGTTTTTGTTTTTGTTGAATCTCTATTTTTTTTTCTTGTATTTTATTTAGATGTGTAGGATAGTTTGTCTCCTTTGTGGTTATCTTATTACTTACCCCTATTTTTCTAAATTTAAACCTAACATTCATTTCTTTGTATCTCCTTGTCTTCCCCTCCATATGGAAGATCTATGGCTACATTTCTTAGTCCTTCTTTGTTGTTTTAATGTTGTCTTCTTTTACGTAATAACATTGTAATTAGGCTGTGTGGCTGGCTGCTTCTCCCTGAGGAAACTGCAGCCAAACACTAATACCAGCCCACCACTGCCACTCAGGAATGGTGCCTGAGAAAAAAAAAAAAAATTTTTTTCTTTTGGGGGGGGCTCCCCACAATTCACTTCTGAACCATCTCTTCCTCCCCCTGCCCCTCAGTTCATTTTCTAAGCTTGTCTTTGATGCTCAGAGCTCTAGCTTGTCATAAATATATTCGTTTCACTTGTTTTTTCAGATCTTTGTTGTAAAGAGGGCTTGCCGGAAGCGTCTGTCTATTCCGCCATCTTGGCTCAGCCTCTCGGAAAGTTTACTCTTAAGGGATTTACAAGTAGAAAGTTCACAAAAGTTACATCAGCAACATTCTTAATCATATTATGCTGGTGCAATGGGGTTTACATATAACTTCATGCATCACCAGGATTTTAATATAATATAATGTAATATTACATGCCAAGTAAAGGAAACAGGATTCTAATGCAAACCTGGGGGGAGCGGGAGAAAGAAAACTGCTCCAGGCAGTAGAATTTTCCACAGCTTGGGGACCATTGCCTTAGGTAAAGTACTATAACCTAATCATATTTGAAATTTGAACTCTTAGAGAATCTGCTATACTGTTGTTACCCATAGTCATCAGTTCTTCTTATTGGGTATCATCTGAATAGAATTAGATTAATCACAACCCTTGATTCATAACACAGTCTTGTAAGTCCATATATGGCCCAATTTTATTTACCTGTTTAATTTATTATTTATTTTCAATAATATATGAGGACCTGAAAGCCCACCACCCAAAGCAAAAGGTACTGCCTTTGACAATAACCTACATCTAACCATAACCCACCCATCACCCTTCATTCCTAGCCTACATTGACCATGATCTTGAATCCTGTGTTCATCATTTCCTTCCTTTGCTTTTTATATAGTTTTATTGAATCCATATATATGGTTTTATTTATCTACTGCTGTGTAACCAACTACCCTAAAACATTTAACATTTTTTTACACTGATATTTTTGCAGTGAATTTGTTAGGGTTAATTTGTGGGAAGTCTGAAGCAAAAGGTGTTCCCTGGTGGCACAAAGGGCTAAATGCACAACCACTAGTTGAAAGGTTGGCAGTTCCAACACACCCAGAGGCTCCTGGGAAGATGGGTCTGGTGATCTCCTCCTGAAAAGTCACAGCCTTGAAAACCCTATAGAGTAGTTCACATAGGGTCATTATGAATTGGAATCAATTTGAGGGCAATTGACAACAACAATTATCTTGAAAAGATTCAAGTTCCTAACTTTCTCCCATGAATTGGGCAGGAGCTGAAATGTCTGTTCAATTGCTTCTTCTTTTCAGCTGGTGTTTTTTGCTGAGATCTTGGAGAAATCCCTGAACAAACTTTATTTTAGGGATTATGCAAATATCTGAAGAGAGTTTCTAGATACATTTTGCATATCCTTCATTTCTGAGAGTTCCCTGTCTCTGTACACTCAACACGGCAGCCCTAAGTTCTGTTCTCTGACACCTGAACTCAAAGCCAAGGCTTTCTGCTTGAATTTTAGCAAACTCTATTGGGCAGTTCTACTCTGCCCTATAGGGTCGCTATGAGTCGGAATCGACTTGATGGCAGTGGGTAGTGGGTATGCTGAGTAAACTAGGGAGTGTGTTTAAAAGAAAAACCATATAAATCTGGATCTCATTTAGTGAATACTAGTTGCCATGGAGTTGATTCCAACTCATGAAGGTCCCACGTGTGTAGAGTAGAACTTCTCCATAGGGTTTTCAAGGAAGCAGACCTACAGGCCTTTCTTCCAAGATGCCTCTGGTTGGGTTCAAATGAGCAGCCTTACTATAGTGGTTGAGCACTTAATCATTTGTGCCACCCAGGGGCTCCTCATCCAGTGAGTGTGGTTCTCTTATTTCAAGAGTTAATATCTTCTGGGGGGGAGGGAGGGAGGGTGGGAGAGGGTTATTTACTGATTAGTTAGTAGATAAGAACTACTTTAGGTGAAGGGAAGGACAATACTCAATACACGGAAGGTCAGCTCAACTGGACTGGACCAAAAGCAAAGAAGTTTCCGGGATAAAGTGAATGCTTCAAAGGTCAGCGGAGCAAGGGTGGGGGTTTGGGGACTATGGCTTAAGGGGACTTCTAAGTCAATTGACAAAATAATTTTATTATGAAAACATTCTGCATCCCACTTTGAAATGTGGCGTCCGGGGACTTAAATGCTAACAAGTGGCCATCTAAGATGCATCAATTGGTCTCAATCCACCTGGATCAAAGGAGAATGAAGAACACCAAGGTCACACGACAAGTATGAGCCCAAGAGACAGAAAGGGCCACATGAACCAAAGACTTACATCATCCTGAGACCAGAAGAACTAGATAGTACCTGGCCACAACCAATGACTGCCCTAACAGAGAGCACAACAGAGAACCCCTGAGGGAGCAGAACAGTGGGATGCAGACCCCAAATTCCCATAAAAAGACCAGACTTAATGGTCTGACTGAGACTAGAGGAATCCTGGCGGTCATGGTCCCCAAACCTTCTGTTGGCCCAGGACAGGAACCATTCCCGAAGACAACTCATCAGACATGGAAGGGTCTGGACAATGGGCAGGAGAGAGATGATGATGAAGAGTGAGCTACTTGTATCAGGTGGACACTTGAGACTATGTTGGCATCTCCTGTCTAGAGGGGAGATAGGAGGATAGTGAGGGTTAGAAACTGGCAAAATTGTCACAAAAGGAGAGACTGGAAGGGCTGACTCATTAGGAGGAGAGTAAGTGGGAGTATGGAGTAAGGTGTATATAAGCTTATATGTGACAGACTGACTTGATTTGTAAACGTTCACTTAAACCTCAATAAAAATTATTATTAAAAAAAAAAGAGTTAATATCTTCTAGTTTCTTCCTGCCTTTGGTCATATTCTATGCCTTCAATTTTTTTTTTTTTGTCTTTACTTTATAACTGTTATTTGGGGGTGGTTAATCTAAGATATCACCAAAAATGTGTTTGTATTTTTGAATCTTCATGAGTGCCAAAGGCCTGCAGTTTTACTTATTTTTGAAAACCTTTCTTACATTTTAACATCTTTGGAACTTTATCTGGGTTAATCTAACCTCGTTGAATGAGGTGAAGAATATTCCCTATTCTCTGAAAATATTTTTATGTAAATCAGATATCTTTGTGGTAGAACATGCCTGTAAAAATAACTATACTAGTATTTTCTTTGTGAGAAAAATTTTAACAAAAGCTTCAATTTTCAAATAAATATAAGCCTTATTTAAATAAATTTAACCTTTTGATTTCTGCTGAGTTAGTTCTGTTCATTTATAAATTTCTAAATATGTGTTTATTTTCAGTTTTTCAGGTTACTGGCATGTAATAATGGATACTACTCTCATTAACTCTTTAATATCTATGCTTTCAATTATAATATTGCTTATGGGTGTTTATCTCATCTTTTCTTGATAAATCTTATCAGAGTTTACTTCTTTTAAAAAAGTGTATTTGTTTTATAATTTATTTATTTATACTACTATTTTTACGAAAACCTTTCCTACTACTTTCTTTTGGTTCATTCTATTGTTCTTTATCTAATACATTAAGATACACATTTAACTCAATTTTGAGTCTTTGTTATTTCCAAGTATAAATGTTTACGGCTATAAATTTCCCTTGGATTTGCTTTTTTAATTTGCTGCATGACACAAGTTTTGACATGAAATTATTTTATTACCATTTATTTTTAGTTGCTTTCTAATTTATATTATAAGTTGCTAATTAATCCTTGACTTAATTAAAAATGTGTCTTAAAATTTCCAAATATGTAAGGATATTAACTTCTAAAAAAATTGAAGTTTGTCAGAAATAAATGGTTTATAACTATTATTGGAAATATGTTGATGGTTTTGTTATACTCTATTGAGTTTTTTTTTTTATTGAGTTGTCTAATTCTGTAATTTCATTATTAATCTTCTGAATTTCTGATTGCTGTCTCTCTATGGATTCTTGCAGCTTATTAAATTTTTCATTATGTTCTTGTATAACCTTTTTAATTTCTTCACCTGTTTTATCTGTGTGTTCCTTGGCTTGTTCTGCATATTGCCTGATCTCCCTCATGATGTCTTGAAGACTTCTGTGTATTAATCTTTTGTATTCTGCCTCCAGTAATTCCAGGAAGGCACCTTAATCCAGAAGATCCTTGGATTCTTTGTTTTGAGAGCTTGTTGAAGTGACCATCTTCTGTTTATGTGATTTGATATTGACTGTTGTCTCCGTACCATCTATAAGTTATTATATTAGTTTATTTTATGTTTCTTGCTATATCCTGGCTTCTTGCTTTGTTTTGTTTTGATATGTCCAAATAGATTACTTGAGTGAGCTCACTTGATTATTTTCACCTTTGAAGCTCTAACATCCTGTCACCAGATGGCTAGAGCTGTTACCAAGTATATGAACCTAGGAGTCCATTTACTTTTCTTGTATGGATTCAGCTGCAGTGTCCAGGTAGTTGGTCATCAAGTGTGTGGTACAGTCTCTGTCCTACAGTCTTAGAGGGGCAGGGGTCATTGGTGTAGGAACCGGTATCTGGTTGCAGCAGGGGGTCACACTCTGAACAAGGCAGGGGGCTGACAACCATCCCCCACGTGTCTGTGAGGAAAGCGCGTCCCTGTTCCCTAGAGTGCACAGGTGGGTGGGTTCTGCAGATGGACCTTGGGCACCCAATGCTTTTGGTTGTAAGGACTGGGAGGTACCAGTTATCCTTGTACCTCTGTCACAGGTGGCTGGGTGACCTGAGTGGAGCCACCAGTCCATAGGCCCCTGATGTGGGTAGGTGAGGACCCTGTTTAACAGGCAAAGTGGTTTCAAACATCAAACACCCACCTCTCCACTACACAGCTGAAACAGTTGCAGTCTACCAACAAGGACCTATTCTCCTGAAATAGGCCCACACAGATTCATGCAGAGGGGAAAGGTATTCATAGTCCACGGACCATTTATGCCTGGACAGGAGCTGCTTCTGTCCTGAGCTCCCCAAGTTATTGGAGCTGGCAGATTATCTTTTCCCCAATTGTGTATTTATTCCTTCTCCAAGGCTGGGAGAATGGCTCAGGTCATGCAACAGAACCTATCTCAGGCCCAGGGAAATTGACAGCCACTGAAGCCAGCTTCAGTGCTGGGGGCACGGTAAAATATACACAACTACTTAGCTTTTACTGAGAGTGCCATTCTTCTCTAATTCCAGAGGTGTGAGTAGGCTGTGCAGCTGGCTGTTTCTCCCTGGGGAAGCTGCAGCTGAAAGCTACCACCAGCCTGCTGCAGCCGCTCCTGGGAATGGTGCCTGAGGGATCCCGGAAATTCAGGTCCAGCATCTCCTCTTCATTTCTGAACCATCTCTCCTTCCCCCTGCCGCTCAGTCTGTTTTCTATCTTTGCCTTTGATGTTCAGGGCTCCTAGCTTGTCATAAATGTAATTGTTTCACTTGTTTTTTTGGGTCTTGTTGTAAGAGGGTTCACCAGAAGTGCCTGACTACTCCACCATCTTGGTCCTACCTCCTTTTGTTACAGTCTGATAGAAAATACATTATCATAGTATTCCATTTAAGTTTGCGAAACTGTGTATTCTATTATTTGTTAGGTGCAGAATTCCACATAAGTACAGAAGGTTTAGCTTGATAATTGCTTGTTCAGATTACCTGTATTTTCTTGCTGATTTTTTGTCTATCTGACCTACCTATAATCAAGAGGGAGATGTTGAAATGTCTCACAATGAGGGCAGATTTATGAGTTTTTCCTGATGGGTCTGTCAATTTATTAAGTTTGTACAGTAAAACCTGTGAGAGCTGAAACTTGATGGAACTGCCTTGTTTTTTCAGGTCTTCCAAGTTTTCCATCTTTGACTTACCACTTTTCTACTGCTGGTTTTATTTAATTATGTTTTTATTATTAATGTAATTGTACATTCACATGCAATTGTAAACATAACACAGGTAAATCTGTACCTTTTATCCATCTTCTCCTATAGGTAACATCTTACAAAACGGTAGTACAGTATCACAACCGGGATATTGGCATTGCTACAGAAAAGATACAGAACATTTCCATCACCACAAAGATCACTAGTGTTGCCCTTTTACAGCCACACTCCCTTTTCTCCTGTCCACTCCTCCCTAATCTGTCCTCCATTTTCATAATCTTGTCATTCAAGAATGTTATATACTGGTGAGGAGTGAGTTTTTGGGTCAAGTAGATACATGAGACTATGTGGGCAGCTCCTGCCTGGAGGGGAGATGAGAAGGCAGCAGAGGTCAGAAGCTGGCTGAATGGACATGAAAATAGAGGATGAAGAGAAGGAGTGTGCTGTCTCATTAGGGGGAGAGCAACTAGGAGTATATAAATTTTTGTATGAAAGACTGGCTTGATTTATAAACGTTCATTTAAAGCACAATAAAAATTAAAAAAATAAAAAGAATGTTACATAAATGGAATCATTCAGTATAGAGCCTTTTGTGACTTTTTTTTTTTGGATCCTAGACATTACTATCACTTGTTTTAGTGGAAAATATTTAAGTTTTCCTTCTCTGACATGTTTCCACCTTACAAAGGTTCCAGCTTTCACAAGTTTTACTGTACATGTTCAAATGCTATTTTTCCTTGTACAGTGTATTTTTTAAAATTATGCAGTAATTCTCTCTGCACTTTAGCTTCTCCATCCCTAATAATGTTTTTTCCCATAAAATGTATATTATCTGGTGATTAAATAACTACATTAGCTTATTTTTACTTACATTTGCCTGATGTTTCTTTTCCTTCCCTTCACCTTCAGTCTTTGTATGCAGTTAAATTTTTGATATGTCACTTGTAAACAACATATCTATATTTATTTCCAGTCTGTCAGTATTTGCCTCATAACTTCTAAGTTGAGTTTATTTCTATTAGGTCTCTAGGCAATGCAAATGGTTTGCACTTGACTACTAACGTCAGGGTTAGAGGTTCAAACTCACCCAGCAGTACTGGGAAAGAAAAGCCCAGTGATCTGCTTCCATTAAAATTACAGCCAAGAAAACCCTATGAAGAAGTTCTACTTTGTAGCACATGAGGTTGCCATGAATTGGAATTGATTCACTGGCAACAGTATTTTCTATTTATTATTGATATGCTTTGTCTCACTTTTTTATTAAAAAAAAAATTCTTTCTTATATTTTAAAAGGTTACTATTTCTCCTCCAAAGAAGACAAGGATTGGCTATGTTCTCATATCTCATATTGATATTATCTAGACCTATACTGTCTACTATAGTAGCCACTAGCTATATGTAGCTACTAAAACTAAAATTAAATAAAATGTGAAAATCATTACCTCAGTCATAAAAACTATATTTCAAGTGCTCAATAGTCATGTGACTAATTGCTACCATATTGCACAGTGAGATAGAATATTTCCTTCATTAGAGAAAGTTCTATTGGATAGAACTGATCTAGACTTCCAATCAAGGTAATTATATATTTTTTACTTTTATTTGGTTAGACCTATTTTGTTTTACGATACATAAAATTTTACCAAAGTATTTGATCATCTTGGCTTTATATATTTCTTGCAATATATTCTGAAATTTATTTATTAACTTATCCAAAAGACTTCTCAAGTGAATCTTTGTATAGCTGGATTTATGCAGCCCTAGATGCCTGGGAATATTTTTTAATAAAGTCCTTATATTTGAAAGAAAGTTTGATTGGGTATAAAATCATAAATTCTAAGTTCTTTTCATCCAATACTTTAAACACTCTATTGTACTTTTTTCTGGAATTCATTATTGCTTCTTAAATTTGGGGTCATTCAGGTTCAAACTTTTATTTGTTTTTTTAATGCAATGTGCTATTTCTTAAATTCTTATAGAATTTTCTGTTTGTTTTCAATATTCCTAAATTTGCCATAATGTTCTTACGGGTGAGGTTTTTTTTTTTTTTTTAATTAACTTTTATTAAGCTTCAGGTGAACATTTACAAATCCAATCAGTCTGTCACATGTAAGTTTACATACATCTTACTCCCTTCTCCCACTTGCTCTCCCCCTGTTGAGTCAGCCCTTTCAGTCTCTCGTTTCGTGACAATTTTGCCAGCTTCCCTCTCTCTCTATCTTCCCATCCCCCCTCCAGTCAAGAGTTGCCCACACACTCTCAAGTGTCCACCTGATTTAATTAGCTCACTCTTCATCAGCATCTCTCTCCCCGCTGCTGACCAGTCCCTTTCATGTCTGATGAGTTGTCTTCGGGGATGGTTCCTGTCCTGTGCCAACGGAAGGTCTGGGGAGCATTGCCGCCGGGATTCCTCTAGTCACAGTCAGACCATTAAGTATGCTCTTTTTATGAGAATTTGGGGTTTGCATCCCACTGATCTCCTGCTCCCTCAGGAGTTCTCTGTTGTGCTCCCTGACAGGGCAGTCATCCATTTTGGCCGGGCACCAACTAGTTCTTCTGGTCTCAGGATGATGTAGGTCTCTGGTTCATGTGGCCCTTTCTGTCTCTTGGGTTCTTAGTTGTCGTGTGACCATGGTGTTCTTCATTTTCCTTTGCTCCAGGTGGGTTGAGACCAATTGATGCATCTTAGATGGCCGCTTGTTAGCATTTAAGACCCCAGACGCCACATTTCAAAGTGGGATGCAGAATGTTTTCATAATAGAATTATTTTGCCAATTGACTTAGAAGTCCCCTTAAACCATGTTCCCCAGACCCCCGCCCCTGCTCCGCTGACCTTTGAAGCATTCATTTTATCCCGGAAAGCTCTTTGCTTTTAGTCCAGTCCAATTGGGCTGACCTACCATGTATTGAGTGTTGTCTTTCCCTTCACCCAAAGCAGTTCTTATCTACTGATTGATCAATAAAAAACTCTCTCCCTCCCTCCCTCCCTCCCTCCCTCCCTCCCTCCCCTCTTCGTAACCACAAAAGTATGTGTTCTTCTCCGTTTTTAGTATTTCTCAAGATCTTATAATAGTGGTCTTATACAATATTTGTCCTTTTGCCTCTGACTCATTTCGCTCAGCATAATGCCTTCCAGATTCCTCCATGTTATGAAATGTTTCAGAGATTCGTCACTGTTCTTTATCGATGCGTAGTATTCCATTGTGTGAATATACCATAATTTATTTACCCATTCATCCGTTGACAGACACCTTGGTTGCTTCCAGCTTTTTGCTATTGTAAACAGAGCTGCAATAAACATGGGTGTGCATATATCTGTTTGTGTGAAGGCTCTTGTATCTCTAGGGTATATTCCAAGGAGTGGGATTTCTGGGTTGTATGGTAGTTCTATTTCTAACTGTTTAAGATAATGCCAGATGGATTTCCAAAGTGGTTGTACCATTTTACATTCCTACCAGCAGTGTATGAGAGTTCCAATCTCTCCGCAGCCTCTCCAACATTTATGATTTTGTGTTTTTTGGATTAATGCCAGTCTAGTTGGTGTGAGATGGAATCTCATCGTAGTTTCAATTTGCATTTCTCTAATGGCTAATGATCGGGAGCATTTTCTAATGTATCTGTTGGCTGCCTGAATATCTTCTTTAGTGAAATGTGTGTTCATATCCTTTGCCCACTTTTTGATTGGGTTGTTTGTCTTTTTGTGGTTGAGTTTTGACAGAATCATGTAGATTTTAGAGATCAGGCGCTGGTCGGAGATGTCATAGCTGTAAATTCTTTCCCAGTCTGTAGGTGGTCTTTTTACTCTTTTGGTGAAGTCTTTAGATGAGCATAGGTGTTTGATTTTTAGGAGCTCCCAGTTATCTGGTTTCTCTTCATCATTTTTGGTAATGTTTTGTATTCTGTTTATGCCTTGTATTAGGGCTCCTAGGGTTGTCCCTATTTTTTCTTCCATGATCTTTATCGTTTTAGTCTTTATGTTTAGGTCTTTGATCCACTTGGAGTTAGTTTTTGTGCATGGTGTGAGGTATGGGTCCTGTTTCATTTTTTTGCAAATGGATATCCAGTTATGCCAGCACCATTTGTTAAAAAGACTATCTTTTCCCCAATTAACTGACACTGGTCCTTTGTCAAATATCAGTTGCTCATACATGGATGGATTTATATCTGGATTCTCAATTCTGTTCCATTGGTCTATGTGCCTGTTGTTGTACCAGTACCAGGCTGTTTTGACTACTGTGGCTGTATAATAGGTTCTGAAATCAGGTAGAGTGAGGCCTCCCACTTTCTTCTTCTTTTTCAGTAATGCTTTGCTTATCCGAGGGATCTTACCCTTCCATATGAAATTGGTGATTTGTTTCTCTATCCCCTTAAAATATGACATTGGAATTTGGATTGGAAGTGCGTTATATGTATAGATGGCTTTTGGTAGAATAGACATTTTTACTATGTTAAGTCTTCCTATCCATGAGCAGGGTATGTTTTTCCACTTAAGTATGTCCTTTTGAATTTGTTGTAGTAGAGCTTTGTAGTTTTCTTTGTATATGTCTTTTACATCCTTGGTAAGATTTATTCCTAAGTATTTTATCTTCTTGGGGGCTACTGTGAATGGTATTGATTTGGTTATTTCCTCTTCGGTGTTCTTTTTGTTGATGTAGAGGAATCCAAGTGATTTTTGTATGTTTATTTTATATCCTGAGACTCTTCCAAACTCTTCTACTAGTTTCAGTAGTTTTCTGGAGGATTCCTTAGGGTTTTCCATGTATACGATCATGTCATCTGCAAATAGTGATAGCTTTACTTCCTCCTTACCAATCTGGATACCCTTTATTTCTTTGTCTAGCCTAATTGCCCTGGCTAGGACTTCAAGTACGATGTTGAATAAGAGCGGTGATAAAGGGCATCCTTGTCTGGTTCCCGTTTTCAAGGGAAATGCTTTCAGGTTCTCTCCATTTAGAGTGATATTGGCTGTTGGCTTTGTATAGATGCCCTTTATTATGTTGAGGAATTTTCCTTCAATTCCTATTTTGGTAAGAGTTTTTATCATAAATGGGTGTTGAACTTTGTCAAATGCCTTTTCTGCATCAATTGATAAGATCATGTGGTTTTTATCTTTTGTTTTATTTATGTGATGGATTACATTAATGGTTTTTCTGATATTAAACCAGCCTTGCATACCTGGTATAAATCCCACTTGATCAGGGTGAATTATTTTTTTGATGTGTTGTTGGATTCTATTGGCTAGAATTTTGTTGAGGATTTTTGCATCTATGTTCATGAGGGATATAGGTCTATAATTTTCTTTTTTTGTAATGTCTTTACCTGGTTTTGGTATCAGGGAGATGGTAGCTTCATAGAATGAGTTGGGTAGTATTCCGCCTTTTTCTATGCTTTGAAATACCTTCAGTAGGAGTGGTGTTAAGTCTTCTCTGAAGGTTTGGTAGAACTCTGCAGTGAAGCCGTCCGGGCCAGGACTTTTTTTTGGTGGAAGTTTTTTGATTACTGTTTCAATCTCTTTTTTTGTTATGGGTCTATTTAGTTGTTCTACTTCTGAATGTGTTAGTTTAGGTAGGTAGTGTTTTTCCAGGAATTCATCCATTTCTTCTAGGTTTTCAAATTTGTTAGAGTACAATTTTTCGTAGTAATCTGAAATGATTCTTTTAATTTCATTTTGTTCTGTTGTGATGTGGTCCTTCTCGTTTCTTATTCGGGTTATTTGTTTCCTTTCCTGTATTTCTTTAGTCAGTCTAGCCAATGGTTTATTAATTTTGTTAATTTTTTCAAGGAACCAACTTTTGGCTTTGTTAATTCTTTCAGATGTTTTTCTGTCCTCTAATTCATTTAGTTCAACTCTAATTTTTATTATTTGTTTTCTTCTGGTGCCTGATGGATTCCTTTGTTGCTCACTTTCTATTTGTTCAAGTTGTAGGGACAGTTCTCTGATTTTGGCTCTTTCTTCTTGTTGTATGTGTGCATTTATTGATATAAATTGGCCTCTGAGCACTGCTTTTGCTGTGTCCCAGAGGTTTTGATAGGAAGTATTTTCATTCTCGTTGCATTCTATGAATTTCCTTATTCCCTCCTTGATGTCTTCTATAACCCAGTCTTTTTTCAGGAGGGTATTGTTCAGTTTCCAAGTATTTGATTTCTTTTCCCTAGTTTTTCTGTTATTGATTTCTAGTTTCATTGCCTTGTGGTCTGAGAAGATGCTTTGTAATATTTCGATGTTTTGGACTCTGCAAAGGTTTGTTTTATGACCTAATATGAGGTCTATTCTAGAGAATGTTCCATGTGCACTAGAAAAAAAAGTATACTTTGCAGCAGTTGGGTGGAGAGTTCTGTATAAGTCGATGAGGTCAAGTTGGCTGATTGTTGTAAGTAGGTCTTCCGTGTCTCTATTGAGCTTCTTACTGGATGTCCTGTCCTTCTCCGAAAGTGGTGTGTTGAAGTCTCCTAGTATAATTGTGGAGGTGTCTATCTCACTTTTCAATTCTGTTCAAATTTGATTTATGTATCTTGCAGCCCTGTCATTGGGTGCATAAATATTTAATATGGTTATGTCTTCCTGATCAATTGTCCCTTTTATCATTATATAGTGTCCTTCTTTATCCTTTGTGGTGGATTTAAATCTAAAGTCTATTTTGTCAGAAATTAATATTGCTACTCCTCTTCTTTTTTGCTTATTGTTTGCTTGATATATTTTTTTCCATCCTTTGAGTTTTAGTTTGTTTGTGTCTCTAAGTCTAAGGTGTGTCTCTTGTAGGCAGCATATAGATGGATCGTGTTTCTTTATCCAGTCTGTGACTCTCTGTCTCTTTATTGGTGCATTTAGTCCATTTACATTCAGCGTAATTATAGATAAATAAGTTTTTAGTGCTGTCATTTTGATGCCTTTTCATGTGTGTTGTCGGCCATTTCATTTTTCCACATACTTTTTTGTGCTGAGGCGTTTTTCTTAGTAAATTGTGAGATCCTCATTTTCATAATGTTTGACTTTATGTTAGTTGAGTCGTTATGTTTTTCTTGGCTTTTATCTTGAGTTATGGAGTTGATATTCCTTTTTGTGGTTACCTTATTATTTACCCCTATTTTTCTAAGTAAAAACCTAACTTGTATCGTTCTATATCGCCTTGTATCACTCTCCATCTGGCAGTTCAGTGCCTCCTGTATTTAGTCCCTCTTTTTGATTATTGTGATCTTTTACCTATTGACTTCCATGATTCCCTGTTATGTGTATTATTTATTTATTAGAATTAATCTTAATTTGTTTGTTTTTGTGCTTTCCCTATTTGAGTTGATATCAGGACGTTCTGTTTTGTGACCTTGTATTGTGCTGGTACCTGATATTATTGGTCATCTGACCAAACAATCTCCTTTAGCATTTCTTGTAGCCTTGGTTTGGTTTTTGCAAATTCTCTAAACTTGTGTTTATCTGTATTTATCTTAATTTCGCCTTCATATTTCAGAGAGAGTTTTGCTGGATATATGATCCTTGGTTGGCAGTTTTTCTCCTTCAGTGCTCTGTATATGTCGTCCCATTCCCTTCTTGCCTGCATGGTTTCTGCTGAGTAGTCTGAACTTATTCTTATTGATTCTCCCTTGAAGGAAACCTTTCTTTTCTCCCTGGCTGCTTTTAAAATTTTCTGTTTATCTTTGGTTTTGGCAAGTTTGATGATAATATGTCTTGGTGTTTTTCTTTTTGGATCAATCTTAATTGGGGTTCGATGAGCATCTTGGATAGATATCCTTTCGTCTTTCATGATGTCAGGGAAGTTTTGTGTCAGGAGTTCTTCAACTATTTTCTCTGTGTTTTCTGTCCCCCCTCCCTGTTCTGGGACTCCAATCACTCGCAAGTTATCCTTCTTGATAGAGTCCCACATGATTCTTAGGGTTTCTTCATTGTTTTTAATTCTTTTATCTGATTTTTTTTCAGCTATGTTGGTGTTAATTCCCTGGTCCTGCAGATGTCCCAGTCTACATTCTAATTGCTCGAGTCTGCTCCTCTGACTTCCTAGTGCGTTGTCTAATTCTGTAATTTTATTGTTAATCTTTTGGATTTCCACATGCTGTCTCTCTATGGATTCTTGCAACTTATTAATTTTTCCACTATGTTCTTGAATAATCTTTTTGAGTTCTTCAACAGTTTTATCAGTGTGTTCCTTGGCTTTTTCTGCAGTTAGCCTAATTTCATTTGTGATGTCTTTAAGCATTCTGTAAATTATTTTTTTATATTCCGTATCTGATAATTCCAGGATTGTATCTTCATTTGGGAAAGATTTTGATTCTTTTGTTTGGGGGGTTGGAGAAGCTGTCATGGTCTGCTTCTTTATGTGGTTTGATATGGACTGCTGTCTCCGAGCCATCACTGGGAAGCTAGTTTTTCCAGAAAATCCGCTAAAAAAAAATGCAGTCAGATCCCTATCAGAGTTCTCCCTCTGGCTCATGCTATTCGGATGTTAATGGATGCGCCTGGGGAGGGTGGGGGAGGGATCAGAGAGCTAGGAGAGTAGCAGCTCAGAATAGAGCCAGAGTTGCTTGTCTTACTTGGAATGACTATTATATCTGAGATTTCCACGGGGGCGTCAACTATATGTACTGGCTGTGTGGAGATTGCCCCCGGGGGGTCTGGCCCGCTGGAGTCACGGTCAGATCCTCCGCTGTCAGCCCCACCCCCAAGGTTAAGGCTCCCCTACTGGGACGGTGCACTCCCGACTCCAAAATCATTCGCTGCCTCCCGGGGACTCCCCATCCCGCCAGCCGCGTCACACGCAGCCCCCGCGAACCATGTGGGCTCCCCCCCCGGGGTCAGCTCAGGGAAGTGGAGCAGCTCCCCGTGCCTACGCCGCGACTGCGCGTCCCGGCTGGGATGCCACTCTCCCCGCTCCAAGACCAGCCACTGCCTCCCGGGGACTTCTCCCACGGGCTGCACCGCCATGCTGCCTGCGCGAACTGGGTGGGACCGTCCCGTGGTCAATTCAGGGGGATGGAGCTGGGCCCCGCGCTCACGCTCCGCCCGCACCCGCCAAAATCCCGGCGGGATGGCTCCCTGGCTGGGACGCTGCTCTCCCCGCTCCAAGACCAGTCACTGCCTCCCGGGGACTTCTCCCTCCGGTGCGCCGCGCCACTCGCGCGAACTGGGTGGGCGCCGCCCACACGAACGGCTGGCCCCCCCCGGGGTCAATTCAGGGGAATGTAGCTGGTCCCCGCGCTCGCGCCACGCCCGCTGCCTGCCAAAATCCCGGCGGGATGGCTCCCCGGCTGGGACGCTGCTCTCCCCGCTCCAAGACCAGTCACTGTCTCCCGGGGACTTCTCCCACCGGTTGCGCCGCCACACCGCCCACGCGAACCGGCTGGGCTCCCTCCCG
Source organism: Elephas maximus indicus (assembly GCF_024166365.1). Taxonomy (NCBI): domain Eukaryota; kingdom Metazoa; phylum Chordata; class Mammalia; order Proboscidea; family Elephantidae; genus Elephas; species Elephas maximus. Next base: position 49,768,201 of record NC_064840.1, read on the forward strand.
GGATGAGTTCAGGGGTTAGGGCTGGGCCCCTTGTCTGTGCCGTCTGCCCCCCGGGATCTGCCCCAAATTGGGCTCCGAAGGTCACCTGACTGGTACGCTGGCTCCTGGCTCTGAAAACAATCGCTGTCTCCCCGTATTTGTTCATTCTCCGTCTCTAAATCTGTGTTTGTTGTTCAGAGTTCGTAGATTGTTATGTATGTGATCGATTCACTTGTTTTTCTGAGTCTTTGTTGCAAGAGGGATCCGCGGTAGCGTCCACCTAGTCCACCATCTTGGCCCCGCCTCCCACGGGTGAGGTTTTTAAATTTTTATTTTATTTTATCTCTTTCCCTCTTCATTGGCCCTCTATAGTTTTTCTCATTTTTTGTTGTTGCTAGCTGCTCTCCAGTTGGTTCTGACTCATAGCAACTCTAAGTGCAACAGAACAAAACACTGCCCAGTCTTGCGCCATTCTCATAACCAAGGATATGTTTGTGCCCATTGTCGCAGCCACTGAGTGAATCCATCTCGTTGAGGGTCTAATACTTTCACTGACCATCTACTTTGCCAAGCGTGATATTCTTCTCAAGGGACTGGTAAGACGAAGTCCTATCATCCTCACTTCTAAGGAGCGTTCTGGCTGTACTTCTTCCAAGACAAGTTTTTTCATTCTTCTGGCAGTCCATGGTATATTTAATATTGTTTGCCAACACCATAATTCAAAAGGCATCAATTCTTCTTTGGTCTTCTTTATTCATTGTCCAGCTTTCACGTGAGCTCTTTTTCTTAATTCTGGAAAATTTATCTCCATTATTTGTGTGCTTATCTTTTTTTTTTTTTTGAGATTTCTCTTTTATGGTATTCCTATTATTTGAATTTTAGCATTTCTTATTTTTAATGCCTTCCATAGTTTTTGGCTTTTCTTTTACGCATTTTTATTTCTTTGTTTTTTTTTTTTTTAATTCCTTCTAAAATTTTTCCTCTGGTTTTTCCAATTTACTAATCTCTTCCTCAATTCTCTCCCTTCCACTATTTATTTCATCTATTTTATGTCAATTACTATGTTCTTCATACCTAATATTTTTCCTTGATTTCTGTTTATGTTTTCTTGTTCTTCACTTTCTGAGTATATTCTGTTTGTTAATATGTTTCTTCCGTTTTTTTTTTTTTTTTTTTTTGCCCTTTTATTCCAATGTCTGCTTATGTTGGAATCTGTAAACCAATATATTGTTTTTCTCTTGACATGCTTATGTTCCTTAAGTGTCTTGTTATTTTAGCCAGCTACCTCATTTTTACTGAAGCTATTGCTTATTCTATCAAGAAATGCATATGGAGAAGGTCAGGTCTCAGATCTTACTTGGGAAAGCTTAAAGAGTGCGGAGTGGGTGAATCCTAGGCAGGAGAACTTCAGGCACCAGGAAACCAGTCAGCCACTTTCCACCCATAGACAGTTATCAGGCCAGGTCATCGCCATTTGCTTCCAGAGAAGCAACATTAGAAGATAAACTCCTCAGATGTTACTCCCCTTGTGGGTTTAGAGGGGGTGGGGATGAGTTACTGTTATCAGAGCTGCCTTGGATCAGTTAGTCTCATCTCCCCAGCTTCACACAGCTTAGGGCTTCTCTATCACCCTGATTTGATTCTTACATCCTCCAGGACTTCTCCCAGTTGCTACAGGTATACAGACAGCACTGTATGTTCCAAGGAAAAGTTGACAATCAGCCAGAGCAGCACAATGATACATTCTCTGCCTCCTTTACTGGCTCACATACTCACAGACTTGCTCAGCTGCCTCCTGTTCCTAGCCAAAACGAACCCAGTCTCACTTCCATACTTCTCAGGGCTTCATCTAGTTTTCTTAGTTCTTCTGGGACTGGAGAAAAAGGAGCTGTGCCATATCAATGATTTATTTACATCAAATCATTTATATATATATCCATTCAGAGAAAGAGAGCAAAATAGACATGTTTTCTCTTATCATTAAATTCACTAAGAACTAGATCATTTAAAAGTCCCCTCAAAATTTGTTTCAGTGTAAAACCGAGTTGAATCAGCATAGATTCTTTTCTTTCACTTTGCTTCTCCATTTTGTGTTTTAAGAAGAAAAAAGAACTGTAAACCAAACAGCTCATATGGCTTTAATGCTGGGATGTGTTTGTGCTAAATCCCACAAACTGTTCATGGAAGGATTACTTGAGGTCCTCTGTGTCAGTGTGGGAGATTCCTGATCTGAAATTAGAGAACTCAAATATAAATTGTACTTTCGCCATTATCTCCAATTGCAGCAAAACAAAAGGTGTCTGGAAACTTGATCAGCTCAAAAGGCTCTGTCTTTTCTTTTTGTCATGGGAGTGAACCACAAACGAATGAATGAGCCAGGATGGTGTGCTGAGGCTGATCAGATTATTCCCAAATGCTTTGGATTCTGCTGCAGTTGCATATATGTTCTTTTTTGGGCTTGATTTTTTTATATAAATTATTTTTACAATTATCCAGAGAGAAAATGATAGTCTCAAGTCTAAACACTGTCTGTTTTTAATCATTTACAAGGTGATTTCTGAGGATTTTTGTAGCCTTTGTTTCTAATTCTTCACTTTGGTTTCCTCTTACTCAGTTAAAGCACAGTGGTTTTAGTAATGCCGTCAATAAAATATTCTGTGCTGAGGCTTTCATTACAATGTTTTGGATAAGAAGTTGAAATCACTGACAAACGTAATTATTTTTAAAATTTTGTGTAATCAGATTACTTTTGCTATTCCCAATGCTAATTTGCATGAAAAATGAACAACTGGTGATATGTAGGAGCCCTGGTGGCACAGTGGTTAAACACTTGGCTGCTAACTGAAAGATGGGCAGTTTGAACCCAGCAGCCGCTCCTCAGGAGAAACATGTGGCAGTCTGCTTCCATAAAAATTACGGCCTTGGAAACCCTATGGTGCAGTTCAATACTTTCCTATAGGGTCACTGAGTCAGAATCCACTGGCCAGCTGTGGGTTTGCTTTTGGTTTGTTTGTTTTGTTTTGATGGTACGTAATTAATCCCTTTAGTAAAGGTTAAGAGGTTGACTGATGAAAGCAAATGATGGCTGAGATATAGCTGCTGATTTTTGGTTCTTAAATGAGTACACATTAGAATCACCTCTAGAACTTATAAAAATACCGATGTCTGGGTCTCTCCCCCCATCGTCAGGTCCCGCTGGTATAAATGGAGGCCTGAATTTTTTCAGTGTTGCACTGATGATTTCAATGTGCCTCTTTGGTCAAGAACCATTATTACATGAAGAACACTTTCAATGTTGACTTTCAGCAAATGAAGAAAATTACATGTTGTTTGCTTTTATTTCTTTTACTTTACTCCAAGCAGAACTGATCCAAATAAAGTCATTACAAGGGTAGGAGAGTAAAGGTTGTAATATTCTACATATGTTTTAATTACCAAGGAATAAGCCTAGGAACTACCCTATAAGGAGAAAAAATATAGATTCAGGTTCTCATATAATCAATTGAGATAAAAAGAAGCATTTATAACTAATGGTTGTGCAGTGATACCAAATGGAACTGGTGTCACTCGGTATAAAGCCATTATGTTTTCCAACATTAAATCCATTCAATGGCATATTTAAATATGCTCTGATGTACATATTTGTAAAATGCTGTACTCTAAAAAAAGTGAGGTTATCTGTTTTCCTTATTTAGTGATGATACGAGATTCTAGTCTAAGAAGGTGCTATTGCTTCGTTTCTTAATTTGTGATATATAGCTCAATTAGAAATTACTCCATTTTACTGTGTGATGCTAATAGATACTTGTGAAATGTGGCAATTGCCCTAATTGGAGCCTATGCCTTGCTCCCTTCATTTCTGGCTGGGTGTGACCTGAGTTCTGGCCAGGGCAAGAGTCAAGGGTGTTTTATGAAGTACTGAAGAGCTACCAGACACAAACCAATCTTGTAGAAGCTAAAGGTGGAATTAGGTTCTCAAGTTGGACCAACAGCAACACCATCATGAAAACTTCTTTGAAGTCCCAGTAGCGGGAAGAACTGTGCTCCTCATGATCCATCAATTTTTATTTATATGCCAATTTTTTATTTACATAGGCTTTTATTCCCCTTAACCCTTATTGGTAGTTATTTGTTTGTTTTTACTTTATGGGCATTGTAAATCTCCTATCAATCTTGTTTATTTATTTATTTTTTTTTGCTTTTATAAAGTTTGGATTAAAACTTGGAGCTCACGCTTACCCAACTTGTAGGGCTTTGCCATGGACTGAATTGTGTCCCCCCAAAATACGTGTATCAATTTGGCTAGACTATGATTCCCAGTATTGTGTGATTGTCTCCCGTTTTGTCGTCTGAAGTGATTTTCCTATGTGTTGTAAATCCTATCTCTACGATGCTGATGAGATGGGATTAGTGGCAGTTATGTTAATGAAGCAGGACTCAATCTACAAGACTGGATTTTGTCTTGAGTGAACTAATCTCTTTTGAGAAATAAAAGATAGGAGCCAGCAGAGAGACAGGGAGGCCTCATACCACCAAGAAAGCAGCACCGGGAGCAGAGCACATCATTCTCTGGACCCAGGGTCCCTGCGCGCCTGAGAAACTCCTAGACCAAGAGAAGATTGATGACAAGGACCTTCCTCCAGAGCCGACAGAGAGAGAAAGCCTTCCCCTGAGGCTGGCACCCTGAACTTGGACTTCTAGCCTCCTAGACTCAGAGAATAAATTTTTCTTTGTTAAAGTCATCTACTTGTGGTATTTCTAGCAGCACTAGATAACTAAGACAGGCCGTATGTTTTATATTTCAATGAGCTTATCGGATCCATGTCCTCATTATTCTCATTACTTTCTTGCTTTCTAATTCTCTTAACTATTTTTCTTTTGCGTTATGTTTTCTAAACCTCCTCAATTTGTGTATGCACAAGTGTGTGTGTATGCTTAATCAAAGTCGTATACATAAATATAAAAAAAGGCTCATTAAAAACAAGCCAATAAAAAGCTTTGGTTCGGTCTATCCTTTATGAACTGCTTGCAGTTTCCTGAACAAGCCATACCCTTTCTGGAATCATGACTTCGTACATGCTCTTGTTTAACCCCGTTATCTCCTTAGAGTGCCCTTGTCCTTTTTCTCTGCCTGAATAACTATCATGTAAGTTATAAACGGCATCTTCTCCAAGAAATTTCTCATCCTCTATCCTGATAAACATTTTCTCCATGCTCCCTTGCACTTGGGTTATCTCTATTTTTTGCCATTATTTTATTTTTATATTTATTTACATCAGTCTTTGGAGCTGGGCTGTGAGTCCCTGGACAAAAGAGGAAGAGGTTACCCTTTCTATCCCTAGTGGGAAATTGCAAATGAGAACTTTATACAGTTAATGGGGCATATGGTTTGGCTGTGAAATCAGATTAATTTTCACTGGAAACAATGTGTAAAACAAATTATAGCTGGAGATAAAAAAGATTCTACCGATTTTCAGTAATTAGTATTATATCATTAAATATGCCTTTCTATTGCAAAATGGTTTTTTTCTGTAGGCAGTGTGGTGGCATGGATGGAGCTGGCAACTTGGATTCAGAATATTGTGTATAGGTTCCCATTACAAAAAACTTACTACCTGTGTGACCTAGACAAAAATCATATTCTTTGTCTTTATCTTGGTTTTCTCCTCCATACATTGAAAATAATGATTCTTATTTCACATGAGATTGTTGTAAAATTTAAATAAAATCATACACACATGCACACGCATACAAACTTGTATAAATCATAATACACTCTATAAATGCAAACTTTTGCTCTTGCCCTCTGATATCCTGATTTTTAAAAAAGGTCATCAAATTGACAAATTGTTGTGATTTCATTTTTTTTTTTTTTCCTAATAGCTTTGTGAAATCAGTGCTTGGTGATTTCCCAGAAATATAAATTCAGGGTGATTACACAGTCTGGTACAGCTTTTGACCTTTTAGCCCAGAAATCTTGGCTGAGATTTAGACAACATAAGAGGAGGAAACTCAATAGGGATATGGGGACAAACTCTAAAAGCACGTCAGAGGGGGGATAAAAGACACCAAGAGGAGTAAAGGCTTGCCAATGAAATATGTACAAATAATAACAAAACTTTCCCCAAATTCTACTTCCTGCCCCAATGTGTGACACTGTATACTAGTCTACTACACAGAGAAGGTGTCACCACTGACTAACTAAGTGAACCGAGTCATCCTGTGGATACATCACTCATGGAGGCACAGTATCTATGTTTCTAGACCACAGGCATCTCCTTCTTCTCTTTTGCTCTTCATATTTCCATACTGCCTTTACATGTTTCTTAGTAAGTCATCTTTGGAAAGTGGAAAGTCATGTATTATTAACCCCATTTTATAATGAGGAGATTAAATTATGCTCACAAAATTTAAATTATTTGCATATGAATAAAAAGCCAGTTATTGGTAGAGCCAGGACTCTGCTTTCATCCTTGTGTGCTGTTTACCCTCCCGTGCTGTAACTTTATTTTTCTCTTTCTTATTTGCTCCTCTTCATATTTCCACTAAGTTTTCTCTTACTTTTCCTTTGTTTCCATCTAAGATGTCAGCTGTCCTGTGGATCTGCTCTGCTCTCTCATTGGCATGCAGGAGTAAAGGAGTGTCTTCCCAGAATATGCTCCTGAAGACTCCACTAAATTATATTTACAGCATGTCCCAAAAGACATGCAAATCTCAGAGATCTATTTCACAGTAGTTAACAAGCTTAAAAGGCCAGTTTAGTGATACAGATTGGAAAAAGTGCTATTCTCTGGGTCATAATATTTGGCCTGCGATCAGGAACCTTCTCTAGGAGAAAATGTAACAATTTTCACAGTTCAGTGGCTGAGATCTTCCTCAAAAATTATTGAGACACCACCTTGTTTTGCACATAGATAAATTTCTGAACTTCCTTAAATAATTATTCCCACCTGAGGAAATTTCAACTTTGAATTTACTCAGATGTTTTGTAAGGCAAAAAAAAAAAAAAGCACATGGCTCTTGCTGAGAATGTCAGTAACTGATTTGAAAACAGGAAATCTAAAATATTCATGGTGATGGTACAGCCATGTTGTCTCTGAAGGCCCTAGGTGAAGATCCTTTCCTGTCTCTCATAGCTTTTGGTAGTCCCAGGCATTCCTTGGCTTATAGCAATGTAGCTTCATTCTCACATGCCCCTTTTACCTGTATATATCTCTATCTCTTGTCCTTTACAAGGACATCACTTAAATTGCATTAGTACCCACCCTACTCAGTATGACTTCATGTTAACTGATAACATCTTCAAAGACCCTATTCTATCTATCTCCTGAAGGACCCTATAATGACTTTACATCAGGGACTATAATACGTGAACTTCCTTGGTTCTTGGACACCAACTGAAAGGATAACTAGTAAGGTAAGAATCAGGACAAAGCTGATACCTATGAGGCTGAGGTCAAGTGTACACCGTTCTCCAACTTCTCCACCATTTCTGACACCAGCAGTTCTCCCCACAGCACTCTTTCTTTATTGGGTTCCATACTTCACTGCAACAACCTGAGGGAACTCACAGAAACACCGTATCTGCAATACTAACTTTATTATAACAGAGAAGCATATAAACTGAGGATATAAACAGAAACAAAGATATTCATATGGTGAGGTTCCAGAGGGGTTCCAGTATAGCACCTCGATATTTCAAGGGGACCCACTTACCCTTCCCGAAAAAGGATGCTCTTTCTCACCCATCAGGAAACATTCAAACAGGAATTGTGGGCAGCCACTCCTCACAGCTCTCTGCCAGGGTTCAGTATTTACCTTGCGCTGCCATTATCTGCGTTTGTTCGTTGTCTCTGCCTCTTCCGGTACCGTTGCCACTACTACCTCTGTCGCCACTGCGGCTTCGCCCAGTCTTGGCTTCCATAGTGCAGGGCCCCCATGTCCAAAGTAGGTGCTTCTCTTCTGACTCTTGTCAATCAGAAGGCCCTAGCTGAGCCTCAGTGTTCTAGCGGTTTTTATCAGTCACCAGGTGCATCCCTCCAGCCAATCCACGTATGAGTGAGTTCCTGGGTGGGGCTTTCCAGCCAATCAGGGTAAAGGCCAGACTGAGCAGAACTCCTCAACCAATCTAGGTAAAGACTGGTTATCTGGCAGGGCCCTTAGACAATCCAGGTTAAAGGCAGTCCGGGCGAGGCTCAGAAACTAAACTAAAAGGCTAAATTGCTTTTTAGTAAACTGATTCCACATCATGCAGTGATCTAGTGCCCTAACTCGGGAGCCTACGAGGATGTATTAGATGTCACTCTCTGAGAAATATGGTTTATTTCTACCCTGTTGCATGGTAGGTAGCTAGATGAGGACTCATAGGTTCAAGATTTCCATTTCATCAATATTAAAAAGAATGAGGTGTATCTATTGCCAAGGATAGGAAGTAAACAAATAAATAACAAACAAATAAATACGGCAAAGACTCATAGGTTGGTCACAGTAGATTTTGGCCTTACAGGAAATAGTGATTTACTTCTTAGTGAGTGCAGGGTCTTCTAGAAACTCACACTGCAGATGAAGCAACACTTTTTGAGGTGCTTTTGAACACAGTCCCACATGGAAAGAAAAGCTACTACAGCGAGGGTGATTTTATAGTTGCACTCTGGGCTTAATGAAAATCGAGCTTCATTTCTGAGGCCAGAGTAAATCTGGAATTTCACACTACAAGGGCAAATAAACTTCTTGTGGGTAAATCCCCCCATGAGAGAAAGACCTGTAGGGGCCAGGTAAGTGATATAAATGAGTGAAGCAGGCTGAGTAAAGAAAAAATACGGCTGTGACAATGAAGTGGAAAGCATGTGACCTGATAATGGGGGCAGCTACTTCATCGGATACCAGTAAGAGAAAACCCAACTCAAAACGGCTTAAACAATGAGGAAACTTTATTGATCACATAACAAGAAGTCTCAACAAAGTGTGGGGTGACTCCACCATTCGTTAATCTGGCAGTTCAATGACATCATTAAAGGACTGACTAGGTTTTATTCTTTTCATCTTTCTGCTCTAATTCAAGATATCATCTTGTCCTCATATTCATAATTACAACATGGGTGCAACATCATCAGACACGATGTCCAGGTGCTAATATCCAGAAGAAAGGACATGGGAATCTTCTCCAGAAATTCTCCAACATGCCTCCTCTCTCATTTCACTGACAGGACAGAGGTATTATGCTTACTTCCAAATCAACAATTGGTAAGGGAAATGAGATTATTATGATTGTCTGAGAGTAATAGGGATTTGTACTTGAACATAGTAAGAGTTCTGAGAAGCAAGGAAGAAGGGGTTATCTGGCAGGCAACCAACACTGCTTGCTCTACCACCACTCAACTAAGCTGATTGTTGCTATTAGACAATGTGGTTCCAGTGTTGCAGACAATCTGATTACTTTTAAAAAGCTGGGAATCTGAAAGTTTATGTAAGAACTCCCAATTTTTAAATATTGGCAATAAATTCAAAACATTTAAAAATACTATGTGGTCAACATCATTTAGGCCAAATGAAATACATCTGCAGCCCAGACAGGACCTACAGGTCAGCAGTTTGCAACCTCTCATTTATAATATTAATTTATTTAAATAAAATTTTCTTTATATAGAAAAAGAAGTTTACTCTAACCTTCCAGTAATCAAGTTATATAAATATCTATAATAGAACATTTTTTTTAGTTAATAAGGACATTATTACAAAATAATGTCAGAAGGAGACATTTTATATAAAACAGATAATGCTTACATCATTTTCTTCTAAACTGAAGGTTCTAATTTGATAAGCTAGTGATTAAAACAATCAGGATGCTGCTACTCATTTAATGATAAACTTGCAGTTTTTTTCCTACTTCATCTAGTTCCCTGTGTTTTTTTTTTTTTTTTTTTTTTGGTTTGTGTTTCAGTAGAGAGTTGATTAATTTCTACCAAAATGAGAAAATCAAGGAGTTCAAAATATTTGAAAAAATATTTGTCAGAATCATAGTTAAAAAAAAAAAAAAGATTGGAGTGGACAATTAGTGATTTAGAGATTTCAGCTCCATAGCTGCTTCTTCAAAGTCATCGTCCTGCCCAAGAGTATGGAGAACAGAAATCTTAAATTCATAAAAAGATTCTCAAGGGTATGTCTCTCCTGAAAAACCTTTTCTAATCTCTTCAGAAATAACATGAATCAAGAAATGTTAACTCCTTGGGCATCAAAGAGAGTATATTTCTCTTCAATTCAAATTGTCCAGACTTCTAAGTTGATCATTTATTCACCAATTCTTGCTTAGATGTTGCTTCAGACTTTTGGATTTGAGCCCTGAAAAAACAAAACTATTAAATAATCAACTTGTCCTAATAATTTAGATATATTGAATTATGTAATTATAAAGTATTAGAAATTAAAATTAATTCCTTGTAGTCACATATCCTATTATATAGGTTATCGACGGCACTGGGTTTTTCATATATCAACTGTGAAGGAGTGAAAGCATGAAAAGGTAGGGAAGAAGGTGAGAAATACACCACACTGGGATCAAAACATCACCTAACTAATTAGAACAAAATGGAGAGAGTGAGTAATAGTGAGTTATGAGATACTAGATGATTATGCTGTGGGAGATCTCCTTCATTCCCACCATCCCATTGGGAAGATTTCTGAGAAAATGAAGAATACTTGGGTCATCAGAGCTGTCTAGCTAAGACCCTTCCATCTTCCTCCTTTTGGTTTTTGGTCCAACTTAGAATAAAGACATTCACGTCAGCACCCACCACAGAATAATATAGATACTGTTTTTAGTGACTTAGTTTAGAAGGCATGGTTGGAACTTCTCTCCTTGAAACTAGAAGTACTATAAGATTCAACTGGTTTGGCTATGGATCTCTTACCTTATGCAGATATTGGCTTATCCTTGAAAACAGTAGAGGGAAGTACTTTTGTGCCTTTATACTGTATTAGGGATAAAAATAAGGCTGGGACATTAGAAATGCTAGGCTTTTATCATTAAAAAAAAAAAAAAACACTGCTGTTGAGTTGATTCCAATTCATAGTGACCTTATAGGACAGAGTAGAAACTGCCCCATTGGGTTTTCAAGGAGCGGCTGGTGGACTTGAACTGCCAACCTTTTGGTTAGCAGCTGAGCTCTTAACCATGGTGCCACCAGGGCTCCTTCATCATACTATCATACTAGCTTATATGTATTTCCTTATCTGAAATCACTCCTCACTTCCTCCTCACCCATTTAAATTCTGCTCAACCTTCAAAGTCCAGTTCAAATTCCAACTACTCAGTTAGTGGAACTTCTTTCCACTTTAACCATTCTGACTCCAATAATTTTCCCCTTAACATTTTCTTATTGTTAGGGTGCTCATTTTGCCATAAATAATAACTGGGTAATTAAGTGCTTCGTGTGTACACGGGTTGTTATCTCACAAAAAATATAAAAATTTCTTGAAAAAAATAAATGAATTTAAATTTTAGTTCTTTCTCATTTACTCAGAACAGAGTAGCATACCAAACAAAAGCAAACATACTCAGTAGCGACTTGCAGAGAGAATAACTTCTAGTTTTACTTCATGAGTACGTGACTTTTATTCCAGGTTTGCCTGTATGTGGTTTAATTTTTATTCCCTACCTCCTGCAGGAAACTGTAACAAAGATAGGATTTATTCTAGGATAATAAGAAAGAAAAGTATCATTTATATAGTAAAATTTAAAGTCCCCCAAAATAATTGTCTAGACATGACCCTTTGAAGGAGACAATTCACCTCACACAGCAAAACTATCATTTCTTATCATTTTTTTTAACAGTAGTTCTATTCTTCATAATAAAGGATTGATACCCACAATAATGTATAGACAGTAAATAGGCCTAATTTTCTCAGATATCCCTAAGACAAATGTGCTATAATACCTCTGGTTAGCCCAGGGAGCACATATCCTGATAAAGAACCCATGGATTTTGAGACAGCATTCTCACTGGGTACACATATGCGGAAAAGAGGCATTCAAAAGAAAAAAAAAATCACTCTGACCATCGGATACTTACAAGGAAAGAAGATGATACACATGTAGGAATTGGTGGTGGTGGAAAATTCGGCTTTGTTAGTAGCTAATAAAAAGATAAAGATTTTTAATGCAAGGTTAATGAAAGAGATTAAATCATTTTCAGAAATGGAGAACTTATGACCCTATCTATGAACATACTCTAAACCTGGAAGTTTGAGTGCTTTAATTTAGCTACACACATACAATTCAGAAATAATTCATATCACAAGGGACACACGATGGTAGCTACGAAGCAGGTTAGTAATTCTCTGCCTGTAATGAGTTATTAGTTTCCTGGCTGGGTATTCAGGTTTAGAGGAACTCAGGAGGATAAAAGACAGTCATACATTCTCACATTTTACCGTTTCAAAAAGTTTTGCCGGAGCATCTATGTTATATTAATATTCACACAGATTTCAACATTCTTCTGAAGAAACAACTGGGCACAGAGGGCTTTGTCTGTCACTAAAATTTCCTAGAGGTTGGACTGGGGTGACATTTTCAGAGAAATTGCTACACTCACAAAAGAAGCTGGAGGCTCATTGCCTTCTACTGGCAGGTCAGACATGTGGAGCTTCATCTGGCTCATCTAAAAAGGAAACAATGTCTTTAAATGAAAGCATACTTTTCCTAAGTATAGCTTCCGAATAAGCAATACTTTCAATGCATGGACACAAAGACCTAAGGTGAACCCAAGAGACCAGACTGGAAATCATCACGAGTCAGCCGCTGCCTTTTTGGGGTGTACTTACCAAGAATTATCAAGGAATGGTAAGTTTCCATCCAAAACATCATTACCCACTTTGTTATCCTTAACCAACTTTAGCTAACATCTCTAAACTTATAGGACACAACCAGAGAACTAAAGGTTAATATATTCATTGTTGTTTCTATAAGGAAACTGCGAAAGAAATACGGAGATCAACCTAGAATCAGAGAGGGACATTTGGCATCTGCTTCTTCTTGTGCTCTTTACTCTCCTTGCATTTCATGAACTCCTGCAAAGTAGCCTCACGTTAAGAGGTGCTCTCTTTTGCATTTAATAAAGGGCAAAGGAGGAGGGCCTGCAACTTTGTAGTTACAGAGCCTACAGTCATTGCTATATAGTAAATGCCAGGATGGATTTCTAAAACACTGCAGGGTAGAAATGACAGGATCACAAACTTGGACCCACGACAAACAATACAAATTATAGTCCACCTCCAGGGGCTGAACAGCTTCTACCATCTGGGGTTTCCTCTTCTGTTTGTGTGGTCTGGCTCCAGTGCTGGACAGTGGCCTAAGAGTGAAAACATTTCATGCAAATTGGTTTAACAGTTCCTTCAGCGAGATGGGGAAACAAGTGACATGTATCATCTTCCTTTGTCCATTGTGTCATCCTTGGTTAATGACTAGGTTTTTATCTGCCCCCTATGAAATTACTCCACTTTTAGTTCTCTATTAGCTTCCTTCTTGTCCTATAATTTATAATTACTACCAATGATTTTTTTTTATTCTCTTCAAAGACCTGATTCTTAATAATAATGGTATCCAGTTTTAATTAATGATTTTTATTTGTTCAGTATTTATTTCAAAACCCATTGTGGGTGAAACAATCAGTTTTTAAAAGTGCTAGAGAGATACTATAGTGTCAAGACCATGTTCCTAAGATGAATGGATGTAGGTACAGATCAAGTTTCCATGATGTACACTGTAAGACTTGTAATTAGTCATTAACTCCACTGAGCTTCTATTTCCACATCAGGAAAAATGTAAGGTACCTTACCTTGTAAGACCGTTGTAAAGATTAAACATATATTTCTACTTATATATAAACATAACACCTTTTTATACATAAAAAATAAAAATAACAACTACCTTAAGAAGTTGTGAAAACTAAATGAGACAATTTATGTGAAAGGGCTTAGCATAGTGCTTGTCTTACACTTAGTGATCAAGGAATGTTAAATATTGTATTCTAAAAACAAGTATCTTTAGTAATAGGAGCTATTGTTACTGTTGTTAATTATAAATACAGTGACTAACAGAAGGAAAATGACACATATCTTCCTGCAAAGGATTTCCCAGTAAAAGGGAGTCCCAGCCGCTGGTCCAAGAAAGAAAAGCATCTGCACATGTTTCTGAATATTGGAGTGAACCAAAATTAAATTTGAGAAGTTGGGTCATACTTAAATAGGGGCCAAAAAAGTCTCTGAAGCAAGATAAAGGCTTACCTTTGAACTTTCTTCTGCTTTCCTCTGAGGCTTTGGTGCTGGATTACTACAACCACCACCACCAATATGACTGCCAGTGGGAACAGCACCCCAACCACGATGGAGAAGTCTGCAGCAAGGAGGACAGGGGCCTAGTCAGGGGTATAAGAAATTTACATCTATCCATCACAGTAGACATTATTTTTTTATTTAGCACAAGTTCCATCTACTCTTCCCCCAATAAGCATGCATTCTCTAGAAGGTCTTTCACTACAAATGATGAAAATGTATTTCGATCATGTTTATTGCGATAATATTTAGATAGGAAAAATAAATATGCGGCATTTAATATGAAATATATAAAGCATTATATTGCTGAGAATCCTCTGAAGACATGATGTCTGCAATCATTGGAAAACCCAGGGTCTGGGCATGGGAAGAACATATGGGGGAGGAGGATGGTAGAGCAGGAGTGAAACATTTTTAAAATGCAGTGTTGAAAGAAACAAAGAAAAACTGAAGTCTTGACGTTATATTCCTGCTTGTAGAAGAAAAGTAGCTGAGATGTAAGAGAATTGACAGAGACACAATCTGGTGCTCTTCTGATGTTCGTTTTATATGATATGGAGAAAAAAGGTCATGTGACCCACTGGTGCCTACTAAATAACTCCTTTTACATAAAGTTCAAAAACAGGAAAAAAATCAACATACATTGTTTAGGGAAATAAACCTATGAAAAAAAGCAACAACACCCTCCCCCACCCCGAACACACATGCTATTGTGTTGTTAGGTGCCATCAAGTTGACTTTGACTCATAGTGACCTCTCGTGACAAAGTAGAACTGCCCCATAGGGTTTTCTAAATTGTCATCTTTTCAGGAGCAGAACTCCAGATCTTTCTCCTGTGGAGATGCTGGGTGGGTTCAAACCACCAATCTTTTGGTTAGCAGACAAATGTTTAACTGTTGCACTACCAGGGCTTTTAACACTAATCTACTTTCTCTAAATGTTGAAAAGTAGTGGTGAAAACAGAATCCTTCTCTTGTTCCTGATCTTTCTGTAATTGATTCCTAATTTCATTCCACTGTGGTTAGAGAACATATTTTGTATTATTTCAACCTTTTAGTGGATCAAGGTTTGTTTTATGGTCTAGTTTGAACGTTTCTAAATCCATTAATAGAATGGGGAGGAGTAAAAAGGAAGCTAACTGTATTGGAAGGAGCCTTGGCGGCACAGTGGTTAAGCACTGGGCTGCCAACTGAAAGGTCAGTGGTTGGAACCCATCAACTGCTCTGCAGGAGAAAGATGGGGCAGTCAACTTCAGTAAAGATTTACAGCCTTTGAACCCTGTGGGGCAGGTCTACTGTAGGGTCGCTATGAGTTGGAATCAACCTGACTGACAGCAGTGGGTTTGGTTTGGTTTTGGTAACTATATTAGAATAAAAAACCACAGCTATCAAAATATTAAGCATTTTGTGACATAGTAAAATATATGCTTTTTTTTTTTTTTTTAATTAAGCCCTTAAATAATCAGATCCAGCAGTGGATTAGTAACTGCCATAGTTTCAAACTAGTGATAAGCATATATTTTATTTGAAGATATGTGCAATAAACCTTATGTGATATAAAAATATTTGTAATTTCTATTGCTGATGAAGTCACAGGCATTGCTAATACCCCTGCAGTTTTTTGCCTTATGTTCTCATAGTTGAAAAAAATAAATTTCAGTTAGGATTCAATGAAAACAGATCAATTTTTCCCATTCAAATTTAAATTTAGAATCCCTGACTTTGTGAAAGCTGTCATGTCACTTAAAAACAAACGAACAAACAAAAAAAGCAAAGATGTCACTTTAAGGACTAAGGTGTGCCTGACCCAAACCATGGTGTTTTCAATCACTTCATACACATGAGAAAACAGGACAATGAATAAGGAAGACCGAAGAAGAATTGATGCCTTTGAATTATGGTGTTGGGAAAGAATACTGAATACACCATGGACTGCCAGAAGAACAAACAAATATGTCTTGGGAAAAGTACAGCCAGAATGCTCATTAGAAGCAAGGATGTTGAGACATCATCTCACATACTTGGGACATGTTATCAGGAGGGATCAGTCCTGGAGGAGGTCATCATGCTTGGTAAAGTAGACGGTCAGCAAAAGAAAACCCTCAACGAGATGGACTGACACAGTGGCTGCAACAATGGGCTCAAACATAGCAATGATTGTAAGGATGGTATAGGACCGGACAGTCTTTCCTTCTGTTGTACATAGGATTGTTACGATTCGGGATTGACTCGACAACAACTAACAACAATCATCCCCTGGTGTCCTTCCTTTTGGTGACAGGGCACTTTCTTGTTGAACAGAGGCTTTTTTATTTTTTATTTTTTGATGAGTGGATCAGAAGAAGTAGCCCAGAAACTGCAACCAAACTCACCATCATAAAGAAGAAAACCTGATGGGTAAAATTTAATCACTGCATGATGGTGTTTCAACAAATGAACAAGTTATTCAGAGAAAACCTTCCCTGTTTGTATTGTGAACCACTCTAGCTGCCTCCTTGGTCCCCTACAGATATAAATCTGATGTAATATGATGTAAATTATCATCGCCTGTCCTCCAAGTGGAAACCCTGGTGGCGTGGTGGTTAAGTGCTACAGCTGCTAACCAAAAGGTCAGCAGTTCGAGTCTACCAGGCGCTCCTTGGAAACTCTATGGGGCAGTTCTATGCTGTCTGTAGGGTCGCTATGAGTTGGCATCGACTCGACGGCAATGGGTTTGGGTCCTCCAAGTAAAGATTTTCAAGAAATACTCTAACAGTGCACGTCAGAATAGACCTTACCATCTTGAATGACAAGTAATTAAGAAAAAATTAAAAAAAAAATGGATACTATAAAAAGATTATGTTGTTGTTAGGTGCCGTCGAGTTGGTTCCAACTCATAGTGACCCTATGCACAACAGAACGAAACACTGCCTGGTCCTGAGCCAACCCCACAATCGCTGTTATGCTTGAGCTCATCGTTGCAGCCACTGGGTCAATCCACCTCGTTGAGGGTCTTCCTCTTTTCTGCTGACCCTGTACTCTGCTAAGCATGATGTCCTTCTCCAGGGACTGATCCCTCCTGACAACATGTCCAAAGTATGTAAGACGCAGTCTCGCCATTCTTGCTTCTAAGTAGCATTCTGGTTTTACTTCTTCTAAGACAGATTTGTTCATTCTTTTGGCAGTCTACGGTATATTCAATATTCTTTGCCAACACCACAATACAAAAGTGGTTTTTCATACTGTGGGGGCTTGCGTGTTGCTATGATGCTGGGAAGCTATGCCACTGGTATTCAGATACCAGCAGGGTCACCCATGGAGGACAGGTTTCAGCTGAGCTTCCAGACTAGGAAGAAGGACCCGGCAGTCTACTTCTGAAAAGCATTAGCCAGTGAAAACCTTATGAATAGCAGTGGAACATTGTCCAATATAGTGCTGGAAGATAAGCCCCCCAGGTTGGAAGGCACTCAAAAAAAAAAAAAAGATTATAGATAATATATGGAAATATTAGAAAAAAATTCTTTCAGAAAAAAAAGAATCAAAGTAAATTAGGACTGGTTACTAGTTGCTGTGACCCCATGTGTGTCAGAATAGACCTGTGCTCCATTGGGCTTTCAGTGACTGATTTTTTAGAAGTAGATTGCCAGGCCTTTCTTCTCAGGTGCTTTTGGGTGGACTGAACTTCTAACCTTTCAGTTACCAGCCAAGCATATTAACCATTTGCAGTACCCAGGGACTCCATACAGGCTCCCCAAGAACTGCTCTCTCAAGGAGGGGGGCTTGCATGGGCCTTTGAAGGAGAACAGAAACAATCTCCTGATACATACTTGCCTAGGTAGAGAGGAAGAATCGAGGAGAAAGTACTGAGGGAAAGCAGTTTTCTCAGAAGGGAAATACAATAAAGAGCTCTCTATTCAAGAAAAAGTACTTCTCACCTTGAAGAATGGAAGTGAGAGTCCCCACTCTGGCTGCTTCTCACCCTACTGGCCTTCCCACCTTGCCTACTTAATAATACAGAGCTCAGAGTGAGATTTCCCATCAGGAGAGCTGTCTGCAGGTACAACAAGCATACAAAGATGCAAAGAAAACCCATGTGAGCTAATTTAGGTCAAGTTAATCCCTCATTCAACTAAGGATCAGTGTATCCTGACATTGGAAAAAAATAAATAAAGCAAAACAAACTATGATAACAACAAACCCAGCACAATGAAATAAAAGAGGCAGGGTAAACAAACAGAACAATCAGACTCCGAAGAAATAGAGATAATTCAGAGATAAGAATTGAACCTAAAAATAAAATGATCTAATTGATATTCTCAGAGAGTTGAGGATATTGTATCTGTAAATTTAGTAGAGGCTGCTATGAAAAAGGAAAAGAATCGTGAAACAAGAAAATTTGGGAAATTAACATAAGATAAACATGAAATTTTAGGAAATCTTTTAGTATGGAAAGTGAAACCATAAAAAAAAATAATAACTGTTGCTGTCGAGTCTATTCCAACTCATAGTGACCCTACAAGGACAGAGTAGAACTGCCCCATAGAGTTTTCAAGGAGCACCTGGTGGATTCGAACTACTAACCTTTTGGTTAGTAGCTGTAGCTCTTGACCACTACCACCAGGGTTTCCAAAACCATAAGGGTGTGGAATATATGTGATTAAGAAGTTGTTAAAGAGACTTTAAAAAATACTATCATGCTTACAATGTAGATTTACATGATAAGGATTCCAGGAAGAGAGAAGAGAGGCAATGAAATCTTATAAAAACACAGAAGAGGAGCGCAGGTTCCTCAGACTAGACTTACGGAAGACCACTGTGGAGTCATCGCAGTTGGGCGGGGCCCACCCTTCTTTACACTGACACTGCAGCTCATGGTCACACACCTAGAGGAGCAACGGGTCCTGTTAGTTTTCCCACCAGATCTACCACAGCCCAAGGGCTTATTTATCCATAAGGATGGAAGAGGAATAATCCCTGCTAGGTCTCATTTCATCTATTTACATAATGTATGTATGACTCAATAATAGGAATTTCAGTAATGGATTTTTAGAAGAAATTTCTCATTGAACCATACCCCTGAAGTGTTAACAAGCTTAATTCTAATCATTTAATGTTGAAAAGATGGCTTTAGCCTCATCACAACTGACTTAGAATTAAGACTCAGAAAGCTTGGGGAATCATATTTTAAAAACATACAGCATGTCCTTTGCATTTAGATGAGCAGTTGGTTGATTTGTAGGCTTTCTCAATATCCATACATTCCGCATTAATGCAAACCTGAAAGTGATGTGAAAAACAGAAGGTTGACATTAGTGTCCAATGGCTTCACCTCTGCAAATTGTTGGTTTCTTAAGAATTTATCCTCATATACTATGATTTAAGACTTTTGCTATCAAACTTACCTTTTTCTTAGGGAAATCAGAGGATTCTTTTGAAAAAGGAAGATGAGATCTAAATATTTTTTTATAATAAAATGCATAGAAAGTCCTCTTTAAAGAAGACTTTCTTCCTTCACTTCATTCCTCATGCATCATTCCCTTAATGCACAGCTTCAGTCCAACTCTTAAGACTGATATTTTAGCACAGAACTAAGCACTGCACATAACACCAGCTGACTATTCCAAACAAAAATATCACAGAAACTATATGCTAATATTACATCATGTGAAATTCAAATTAATTATAAATTTATGTGAGTATAAAAAATATTGTTATTGTCCTATTTATTATTACCAGAGTGACTATCATTTGTTGAGTAGCTACCAACTTTTGCGCACTAAAATTTAATAAGTTTAATAACGTAGTGCTAAGCACATAATAGATAAAAACCAAACATACTGCTTTTGAGTTGATTCTGACTCGTAGTGACCCTACAGGACACTGTAGAATGGCCTTATAGGGTTTCCAAGGCTATAAATCTTTACGGAAGCTGACTGTCACATTTTTCTCCCAGGGAGCAGCTGGTATGTTTGAATTGCTGACCTTTTGGTTAACATCCCAGCGCTTTAATCACTGCACCACCAGAGCTCCACATAGTAGACATATTAGCAAATATTAAAGAAACGAATGAATACATGCCTAAATGAATAGTGTTAGAGTTTTTTTGAAAACTATGCTCCATGCAACACAAAGAGGGAGCCACAGGCTTGGGAATTTGGTGCCCTTCCTATACCCCACTTTACACAAAGCAACTCTGCTTTTTTTTAAAAAAATATATTTAGGCATCCCCATATCATTTCATTTGGACAAAATATTCTACCATCAAAAAGAAGTTTGAAAAATTTTGACATTAAAGATTCAAATATATAATAAGACAATTTGTTTAACATACATGGCAGACAGTGTTGTATGTCAAGGATACCTGGCTTTATTCATATACTGAACACTCACATGCCCCAGGAGTGCCTCAGGCCTTTCCTAGCTTTAGGGATGAATTTAAGTGAACCTCAGCCAATCATAATAATTTCCTTTCCCTTGACAGGTATAAGTTCAGGAATGGACAGGTGATATAAATTTTAGGCAATAAAACGTAATGCCAAGTCTGCTGGAGGGTGATTGTGGGGAAAAGCTCTTCGCTCTTCAGAAAAGGTGTGCAAGGAAACCTTTCCTTCTGCCCCTGCCATTACTATCTGCATCTATGACTTGGAAATGGGGCAGCAATCCTGGACCATCAGGGGAGCCAGCCTGAGTGGACATGTCAGCACTCTGAGAAGGCAGAAGGCAAAGATAAAAGGAAGCTGGGTCTTTGATGATGTCATTGTACTACTGAATTAATCATACAGGGTCCACAATTCTCCTGCCTTTGAACTTTTGTTTATGTGAAATAATGAATGTCCTAACTGTTTAAGACAATTTTACTAATTTTCTGTTCCTCTGTAGCCTAAAGCATCCTAACTGATACAGCATGTACACTGGTATTACAGGGTGACAGGATCTTAAGAAATATTGTAAAATCAAAATTGAATGATGTATTTGTGATAATAATTAAGAGAGAAATAAAGAGAATTAGCAATTGTGAAACAAAAAGGGAAATCGAGTGGCTGGTAGAAGTAATGTTTTACACCAACGACTTGAATAAGGATATACAGGCCTTGAGATTGAAACATCTCTGCTGTAGGTGAGAAAGTTGAGATAATGTTAAGAGTCTAAGAGATGCTGGTTAAAGAATCCTCAGGCATGTACTTATCACGGGAGGGTGGGTCTAAAGACCCATGGTCTTCTTTATTGTGTACCTGTGTGGAGGGGACAGGGGAAGAGAATTGCATGTGGACCCTAGAGCTCATGGTGTTGCTTAGTTACGCCAAATCAAGAGGATTGATAAAAGCTACCTAAATGTCTTCCTATAAAAAAAAATCTCCAATCCATTCTGTATTTCATAAGTAATAACTACACAAGTCAAAAGACAAACAACAATAATAATAAGACTGGTTGTTAATGTCAGGGGACTCCTTAGTCCAAGCATTTCTTCTCTCCTTAAAGTCCCAGGGAGATATATGCCCAAGTACTGTAACACTCATCAGAAGAGACAGAAAAGGGGAGCCAAATGCCTTGTCTTTGAAAGCTTCACCATTAGAAAACATGAGAAAATTAGTATCTGGGAACTGGCAAATCCAATTAAAGGCTTCTCCTACTTAATGTGAAACTTCTTGCCTTTAATTCTGTCTTACCCATCTGGAATCATAGGGGTAAAGAAGAGCGGTGCTGTAAGACCATGGCAACTCCATTTACTTCTTTATCTGTACAACCTACCAGGTTGTTTTTTACAATTAGGCAGTTAACAAATATGTACTGAATTAAATTATACTTTCCATAATTGCTTCCTAAAATGATTTATGAGCAATGCCTACATTGAACCACAAAGTTCATTTCATCAGTTAATAAATGTACATCTAAATAGCCAAAACAGATTAAGTAAGTAAAATAACATTTTCAAGATTGGCTTTAGCACAATGGAGAGTCAGGGCAGCTCTTGGGTGGTATAGATATCTTAACGCAATAAATAAGGTAACTATAATGTCCTAGCGGCTCTGGTGGCACAGTGGTTAAGAGTTTGGCTGCTAACCAAAAGGTTGGCAGTTCAAATCCACTAACGTTCCTTGGAAACCCTGTGGGGCAGTTCTATTCTGTCCTATAGGGTCGCTATGAGTCGGAATCTACTCAACGGTGAGTTTATAATGTACGATGAGAGATGGTCCTCCTTATTATCAAAGCTAATGTGTTGACACTGGCTAAGTAGCTTTTGTGCCTGAGATTATGAGATTGTTATACTGTCAACGGATGTACAAACCTGTCAACTGAAGCCCAGATATCCCACATCCTGGGACATTCGGTGGGTTTCCAGGTCTAGCTAGGAAAGCAAAACATATGCAGCTATGTGCTATCAGCATGACAATCAAACTCATCTTCAAATTGTGTCTATATGAGTCAGTTTTCAAACTCCACCATACTGTTTGATCCAGAATATTAATGATGGTGCTTATTCTTATTATTTACCAGGCTCTCCACCACTTAATGCTCTCATAGTGCTACAAATTCAAACCTCTATCTGCTGTATCAAGACATGGCAAACCCAATAATTGGAAAGCACAGCAACTAGTGAATAACTAAGAATCATTAAAAAATATTTTGCATGAAAACCACAATTTAAACTTACCTTCTTGTTTCCACATTTAGTTCCATTGGCCACCATGCCTATTTCTTGAGTGGTGTCTTCAGGATCAAATGTTTTACATGTCAGAAAAGTTACTATGCGTCCTTTCCAGGGCAAATTATCTGACCCACCTCGACAGAACAACTTCCCACATACGGCATCACTGAGGAAAAGTCAAAGTTTGTTATATTGAAATTCTAGGACCTAAGATACAGTTTTACATAAATGAAAATCTGTTATGACTAAAAACAAAAACCCTGTTATGACTATTAATGTTTAATTAATGGTATTTTTCTCTGCAACAGAGACTGCTAGTTGTCTTTTATATGCGTTTTCCCCTTCTTTCTCAGGAATAGAATCCCTGTATATTAGCAGGGCATAGCGTTGCTCAAAAAACACATTTCCCAAATTCCAGTACACCTAATTCTGGCCAACTGTCTAGTTTCTAGCCAATGAGAAGGAAAGCAGAATCTTAATAGCAAATTCTTTAGTAAGTTTAACAGGATACGTCCCATTCTCAGCTCTTTCTATTTTTGCTGACTAGAATGTAATAGCTAGAGTAGAGAAGCTATCACAGACCAAGAA
Source organism: Elephas maximus indicus (assembly GCF_024166365.1). Classification (NCBI taxonomy): domain Eukaryota; kingdom Metazoa; phylum Chordata; class Mammalia; order Proboscidea; family Elephantidae; genus Elephas; species Elephas maximus. The sequence continues at coordinate 49,791,721 of NC_064840.1, forward strand.
AAACACCTGGGAGTGGAGGTCATATGTATGATGGAGCTGGAAGATATGAGGAAGGTGGATTCCTAACATCATAAACCCCAAAACTAAACCCGCTGCCATCAAGTTGATTTGGACTCATAGCGATCCTACAGAACAGGGTAGAACTGCTCCATGGGGTTTCCAAGGAGCACCTGGTGGATTCAAACTGCCAACCATTTCATTAGCAGCCAAACTCTTAACCATGATGCCAGCAGGGTTTCCAAGATTATAAAGGCATCTCAAAAATAAGCTTCTATCTTGTTTCCGCTAAAGTGACCTGTTTTTTGTGACTTTTAGTAAGAATAATACTAAAAGATATAATCCTCAATTTTCAACTGTAAGCAATATAAAACTGAACCTTGGCTGACACTCAAGACATCCTGTGAAGTTACTGAAAAGGCTGTTGTCTTGTAGATACAGATGAACCTGCTTAGCAAAGGCCACCCAATAACTGCCAAAGGAATAAAATCAAAACCAATGAAACTGGAGTAAATTTCTATATGCAAATTCAAAGCAGGGCTGTGGAAAATTTTTCTGAAAGTGATGGAATCATATTCTTATGACTGCTGGTGGTGGTAGAAAATATGATTGAGGAATGGAGAAAGGCACACATTGATGACTATTAGGAAATGACTAGAAGGGCAACCGTTGGGAGAATGAGGCACGTTCTGCTTCTAGTAGTAGAAATAATCCAGTGCTCATATAAGCAGGTATACAGGAGAATAGTGTATGAGTGTGTGTGTGCACGAAGACAGAGCTACCTTATTTCCTTTTCCCACTCACCATCTCTCAAGCTACATATTGCCTTTTATATAAACTTTTTTCCCCCTTTGAATCTTCCCTAATTTTCTGAAGAGACCACAGGATATGATTATCCTTTAGGCCCAGATTTCCCCAGAGATGATCCTATGTCCAAAATGTAATTTTTGAGAAATGTCTAACACTCATCAAATTAGTGTTCAATAGAAAAACTTTAGGAAATTCTGATATGTTCAACCTCTTGTTATAAATTACTTTGTGTGTATAAAATTTGGGGCAGGTATAAAGTGTTTAATTCACTATAATTTTCATTTTAAAAGTCACATTAAAATAAAAAAACTCATAAAATATTCTTAAATTCATCTGGAATGATATTCTATCATTTTGTCACAGGATACCTAGTGCAGTATCAACTCTTCAGATGAACTATCATTCCATTCTCTACCGTTTCCTTTTTTTCTTGATTCCATGGCAAGTTCAAATAAATCTGTACAAGCACTGCATTGGTTTTTCCTCTGAGTAGACCAATATTTCTACCCTTAGAATCAAGGAGCCCCGCAATGGTTAAAGCACTGGGCTGCTAATTGAAAGGTGGGCGGTTGGAAGCTACCCAGCAACTCCCTGGGAGAAGAGACTTGGCCATTTGCTCCCGTAAAGATTACAGTCTAGGAAACTCTATGGGGCAGTTTTACTCTGTCATATAGGGTAACTATAAGTTGGAATCGCCTTGACAGCACACAACAACTACTACCCCTAGAATCATGATGAGAAACACTAGATTGAAAATACCTAAAGTATACTGGAAAATCCATGGACAAATTTCCAACCAGGCCCACTTTTTGTGGCATGTTCCATCTCAAACATTCCTGCCACTTGACAAAGACTATACATAGTGCCATCTGAATCCCCCACCATAAAGGACTTGAAGGGAGACATAATTTATTTTTTTTATTCCCAGCCCGTAGCCCACAATATGGCACATAATAGTCACTGAATACATAGTTCTCAAAAGAAGGATGTCCACATTCACTTTCCCTTTATATGGAAGAAATTAGAATTTGTGGCTGGCATTGTGTCTCTGCCCTGGTTTGTGGAGCAGGGAGATTCAAACAAGGGCACTTACTTTGCTTTACAGGGAATGAGTGTGTCATCCACTTTGCGACAGTACCCGTACTTTGACCCACCTTCATTCCTGCTGTAACATGACTTATCTGCAACCTCGGTTCCTGGGACAGTTAACAGGGGTATATTCGGAAAAAAAAAAAAAAAAAGATGAAATTCGATGCTGCAAAGGACTAATAAAATATAACACCGGCATGAAAAGCACTACTTTAGCATAATTTCATCGACCGTTAACAGAAATATAGGCTGATAATAATTTTATCAAAGAGATACTTGGGATTAAAAATAGTCTTTTAAATATTCTGCTATTGGATGCTGGCTATACAAATATTTAGATGATTTACTGAAGGCTAAACATTCATCTAAAAACTAAGACTTAGCCAAGAAAACTTCAGTCATGTTAACAGCCCACATGCAAAAATTCAAATGTTATCTTGCTGGTATGTGCTATTGTGACAACTACCAGCTATGATTAATCAAGCTCCTACTATGTGCCAGGCATACATAAGCACCACATATGTGTTTTATTTAATTTCACATGTATGGTAATTCTTCTCAGAGCCCCATCAGATGGGCAATAGATTATAGCAGTGAAGAGTTCAGCCTTCAAGTAAGACTGAGTAGCTGTGTGACCTTGGGCAAGTGACTTATCTTCTTTGTGCCTGGTTTGTCCTCTGTAAAATGAGAATATATAATGGCACCTACCTCATACAGTTGTTGTGAAGATTAAATGCCTTAATATATGTGAAGCATGGAGAACAATATCTGGTCACTAGTAAGGTCAGTAAACCTTAGCCATTCTTATTATTATTCCCATTTTATCAAGGAACTGAGGATCATATTGAGTAAGACACAGAGAAATGAAAAATCATACTTCATAGTTCTGAGTCTAAGACCTATGCCCCTTCTTCTGTGCTAGGCTGTCCCCCTAAAGATAAGCAGAAAACTCCTTTTAAGAATTAAAATTCAGTCTTAAAAAACAAACAAAAACCAGCTTTGGTAAAAAATAAGCAAAACCCTACGAACATATTGCATTGGTTAAAAAAAAAAAAATTCAACTATTATCATTCACTTAATCTACTATAATTCATATTATCAATAGTTACATAATTATTATATTATTAATTCACTTAAGCTATTATAGTTAACTCACTTAAACTATTTTAAATGAATTTCACATTTGAATGCTCAAGATGATATGATTTTTATTAACATATCTTTTTGATTATTTTGTGTATTAGTAACATTTATTGCTTCCTCATTATAGTAATAAAATATCAACACTGCAAAAAATGCATATTTCTAAGCCCAAAATTCAGTTACTGCTTCTAATATCGAAGAAAGTATCATTGACGCACCTGATACTGCAGTGCTAACTTTCTCTCAGTTTACAATATGTCTTTTCCATTCCCCAAAGCATTAAACATTCTACATCACAGTTGCACGAATTCCACTGGATGGATACACTATAATCTATTTGACTAATCCCTACTCTTGGGCTTTGAGATGGTTTTCAATACTCCATAATCACATATGTTCTGCTGTGTATATTTTTGATAACAACAAAATAAAACAAATTATTAAAAATTATTTTCCAGTTGAGTAAAGAAGTTGCTCATGTCATTGATGAATGGAGCTGTGACATACATCTTTTGTTTTTTTCCTTTCATCTTACTTGTTAGCCTAAATGAAAACATCAACTATCATTCATGTTGGAACAACCAACGAAGACATTCTTTGAGAAGCAACTGGCTATATGAAAGTTACAGCTACAAGAGTTGTACGTGTTGTTATAATTATTTGTAAATTAAGTGCTGCACATTTCTTATATCAGCAACATTTAAAATAAACTTACGTGGATATAAAAAATGCTGGCAGAAAACTTGATAAATAAAATATTCCTGCATATCAAAGAAAATTCTTTCTTTTTTTTTTTTTTTTAGCTTGTGCATGCATTTTCCCAAATTCCCTCTGAAAAGATTGTGCTAATGTAAAACTAGGTGACTTGTCACACCCTTCCTGACATTCAACATTATCAGTTGTAGCAAATCACAAATTTAACAAGTGTGAATGAGTAACTTGTTTGAATTTGCATTTCCTACATTGCTAGTGCATTCAAAGGACTTTGATGTTCATTGGGTATTTTTAATTATTTCTTAATGATGAATAGTCTGTTCATGCCCTGGGCCCCATTTTCAATACTGGAGATCCCTAATTTTTATTGATTTGTAGGAATGATGTGATGTTAAAGACAGTGACTTTGTTGTCGTTCCTTGTGTTACCACACTTTTCAAAATTTGAAAGTTAATTTAAGATAAACTTGTGATTTTTTTTTTGAAAAAAATTGCATTTTATTTAGGCAAATCTATTTCTCAAGTCTTTATAAGAACTGCCTTTAAACGTATGATTTAAAAGGTATTTCCCATTCCAATGAATATGTTGAATATTAATTCAATAGATACTTTTGAACATTTACTAAATGCCAACCTCTGTACCAGGAGACACTGGTGATACTACTGTAAGCAAGGCAGAAAATGTCCCTGTACGTGGATCTTTACAGACTTGTAGAGGAGACAGATATTAAACAGGGCCAGACAAAAGAAGAAGGTAATTGTTAAAATTTATTGCAGTGATTTATGAACAGATAATAAAGGAGATGCTCACAATTATAGCATAGAGCTTCATCTCTGTGCTAAAGATTTTCTTTCCCCAGGTTTTGCCACAGACTGGAGTTCTGTAAGGAAGAATGGCATCTCTAACCAAAAAAGTCATCTCCGTTTCCACCTTTAATTTAGCTTGTCCCTCTATATGAAGTGTAAACAAGCTGCTGAGGTCAGATTCCAGCATGTCAGTACATTTCTTGACGCACTAATGTATCAAGCTTTGCTCTACAAATGATGTCTCAGCCCACTCTTGACTGACCCAGAGGGCTATACTGAGGAATTTTTCTTGGGTCTTGTCCATTTATTTCCCAGGCGAATTATTATTTTTCTGTGCATATTGTGAATCAGTGATTGGCTGTTGCTTTCCTAAAATTTTTCTTATGTAAATTTACGGGAATTACACAAACTTTCTGGCATGTGAAAATCCTCTTCAAACATTTCTGAGATAATGCAGATTTTCCCCTATTTCAAAAAAAATCTTCCCTCAACCATTTCAGTAAGAATCTGAAAGCATGGCAGGAAAGAGTATAATTAAATACAAGTACATAATACTCATCATATCCAGGAAGCCCAAGTAATTGATTTTTAAAATTACCTTTTTAATCAAGTTATTTGGCACAATTAAATTTCTATTTAAGGTAACTGGAGATTTTTTTTAAATTATGTTTTATTAAATTTTTTATTAATTTTATTTTAGGTTGTTATCAGAGAATATGACCTCAGAATTTTGGTAAAAAAAAAAATTTTTTTTTTTTTTTGGTACTAGGGATAAAATGATTCCTCCCTCCTTCTGTATTACCAGAGTCCTTCTTTGTCCTTTCTACCCCATTCGCCTTTCCTTGATCCCTGCCCATCCCAGTCTTCACCCTCCTTCCCCACCACAAACTTCCAAGGTTTTATTTCTGAGAGAGGGACCTTGTTAGGGCTGCCTGAGAAAATACTGGGCACCACATTAGATTTGAATGTCAGATAAACAATTTTTTTTTTTTTTTAGTGCAAGTATACCCCATACAGAAGCTTGGTGGCACAATGGTTACAGCAGTTTGTGAAGAAAAGGCCTGGGGATCTGCTCCTGTAAAGATTACAGCCTCAGAAATCCTACAGGGTAGTTCTACTCTGTCCTATAGGGTTCTTATGAGTCAAAACTGACTTGACAGCACACAACAACAACATGTACCAAATAATGCATGGGACATACTTAAACTAAAAAATAGTTGTTATTAATCTGAAATTAAAATTTAACTTGTATTTTTATTTACTAAATCTAGCAACCTAAAACCAACCTTAAGTCATTGCATGCACTTATTTACGAGTTTAAGCAGTGGCACATTTCTAGGACGAATGGAACAGAATGGTCCTTCGGCCATGATTAAACAGTCACCTGGAATGATATGATTTTTTTTTTCTTTTTTGAGGCTCATAGGAGGAGGCAGGAATGCCAGCAATGCTGGAGTTTGTGTTCTTACCTGGTCCCCACATCCCGGTACACTGCTCCTGTAGCGTGGGACACATTCCCATCAAGCAGTAGCCCTTCCCGTTCTGGCACGGGAATCCATTGACTCGGAATCTGTCATCAGGGCAACTACCAGATTTACCATCACACATTTCGGGCAGGTCACACTCATCTTTTGCTGGTCTGCAGACAGTACCAGCTGCTTTAAACTGTAGGAAAACAACAGTGGAGAGAAGGCAGTTTTCCACCTGATTTACTCTAATACCTCAATTGAACATAAATAATAATATCCATTTGGCCTTGTTTTGATAAGGTACTTAGAGGCCTCGTTCTAGTCCAGTTTAAATTTGTACTGTATAAGTTAAAGCCATCTCCCATTATATACTTCTATTACCTTTAGCCAAGGTCCCTGGGTGGCACAAACAATTTGCTCTCAGCTACTAATGGAAAGGTTGGAGGTTTGAACTCATCCAGTAGCACTGTGGAAGAAAGGCCTGGTGATCTGCTTCTGTAAAGATTACAGCCAAGAAATCTCTGGGGAGCTCACTTCTGCTCTGCAGTACATGGGTTCACCATGAGTTGGCAATGGCTCCGGGTCAACTTTTTTTTTTTTTTTAATTGACTTTGGCCAATGCCCTAAGCCTTCAAGCAATCAATATTTCTGAATTCGTAGTACAAACACTATAGAAATATAAAGTAGAAAAATACAAATGAAGCAACATCTTCGATCCAAAGAAGGAAGTTATTTCTCCCCATAGTTAAACGCTTCTTTGTCAGGATTTACAAGGAGACTTTAATCTGCAACTTCAGAGGTTTATTGTCAAAGTGAATCTTCGGTATTAAGTAAGATAAGCTTACAAAGCCCCAGATCAGCATTCTCAGAGACTTTCCCAGGCATCAATTTTCTTAATCCTTAATTCCTTTTCTTGTATTTTCAGGTATTTCATTTCAACCCACATCTTCCTATTGAATGATTTATCATGAGGGAGAAATAACCAAATATTCATTTGATGTATTAACTGTTTACTGCAGATCTTGCTCTTAATTTCCTCAGATAAACTTTAGTAAAACAAATTCTACCATATACACAAATTTAAGTAGGCCTGAGGGGACACTGGAAGCACATTTTTACCCAGCTTAGGTGAGCAGGCACGCTCTCGTTGCATCAAAAACCTTTCAATATCTTCACACCAAAATTTCATTTGGAGCCTGAGAACCTCCAAGTTCAACCCTCACTGCTCCAGTCAGACTAGCTGTCTTACTAGCTGTCACACAAACCTTGCTTCTGTTTGCTTTTTTTTTTTTTCTCCTTCCCTCTGTCTACTCATTTGGAAATCCTTTCCCATTCTGTCTCCTTATAGGTCTATTTATATATTCCAGGCCAGCTGAAACCTTCATTTTCCATGAAAATTCTTCAATGTAAATTGCTGCTCCTATTTTCTACATGTGGCATAGGAAAGAACTATGAATTTGGATTTAGAAGATATGGATTTGAATCTTGGCTCTGACATCAACTAGGTGTGTAACCTTAGAAAATTGATTCAATCACCCTGAAAATCCACTTCCTCATCTAATACCTACTTTACCAGGCTATTGTGAAAATGAATTGAGAATATGGGGAAATTACTATACAAATGGAATGCATCATTACAGTATTTATCTGGGTATCTAATCTCACATTATATTTTCATGTGCGTATATCATTGTCTTAGGGAAACAGTAAGTTCTTTCAGTTCAAAGACTGATTTTTTTTTTCTATCTCCCATAATCCCTAGCAAATAGCACTTAGTAAACACTTGTGGAGTACTACTTAAGTTCTCAAATTTTGCTTCCTTTTGGCCTCCTTTATTTCTTTCCTCTTCCTCTTACATTAAAAAAATACATATATTATCCCAAACATTTCCCATATTTCATCTACACTTTCACTCTTCAGTTATTGAGAATTTAAAATGTATTAAATCCTGTACTAGATGAAGATGAATCAAACAGTCTCCTGCCCTCAGGAGTCAAGCCCATAAACAAAGGATAACAATATAGGAGAATGACAGGCAATAATAGAAAGTGAAATGCTAAACTCTATCTTGAGGGGAAAGTCCAAAAAGCTCCACAGAGAAAGTGACAATGGCACCCTCATTTTATGTCTTATTTCTAAGAATTTCACTCTAAAGCGAATTTGAAGGTTGAAGAGAGTGGTACCCCCACACTATCTGAAATAAAAGCTCTGCTACCCAATGCACTGTGAAAGATATATGTAATCTGTATTATGAGATGTGGTCTAAGACAGCCACGGGGCATCAGTGGAAGCAGCAAGCATGTAGAAGCAACTAAAATTGGCTTTGGAGTCAGTCAGATTTGGGGCCTGCCATTTAGTGGGAATATTATGTTGCACATTTTCTGCTCTGAGCCTCCATTTCCTCAAAATCAAAACACGATCATACTTACCTCAAAAGCCATTACAGGATTCACTAAGTCATGTATGTAAAGAACTCAGTGAGGGCTTGATAAATAGTAGGTGGAATTATTTTACAGAAAGAAAAATATGGCTTTGCGATTTCATTTGACATAGTCTCTGAGATAATAATACAGGAAAAACAAAAAGCAATCATAATTATAAAAATGCTATAAAGGAATAATCTTACTTGGCATCTTTTGCAGCATTCTCCTGATGCACACTGAAAGCGTGCTTTGATTTTACATGTTTTAGCGTCACAGCAAATGTTGGTGCATTCCTAAGAAATATCAAAAACAAATACAAAAGCTGAATTGCTTTTTGGTCAACACAATTCATAACGTATTCTTCACACAAATGGTGATTTTCAGCAACATTGGAACAGTGTGGGGCTTACTGTTGATCTGAATTCTACTTACATCTTTTTTTCTTTTTTTAAACATGTATATCTTTTCTAGTTCCCTCAGCCTTTCACTGGAATATTGAAAATAACCTATTGTTTTTGGTCAAATTAAAAAAAAAAAATTGTAGGAAATTCATCTAAATAGTTACAGAACATAGTTAATTCATCAGTAGCAAATTCCATCTCCAGAGCATATGCTGAAAATCTGGAGATACAGTTCTTTATCTGCCTTTGACATTTAATTCAATTCTACTTAAAGCAGAGTTGGGTCTCCTAGCTTCACTTTTCAGAAATCAGTTACCTGCACAAGGTATTGGGGAAACTCCTACCTCAGAAACTTTCCTCTGCCGCTGTCCAAATTTCCACAGAGGGGTGCTACACTGAGAGTTACAACTTTTTAGGTTTAAAACTCTTGCCCTTACTTCAAATATAAAAGGTGTCTCAGAAAGATTACTCTTTGTCATAGAGTGAAGAAATTTGTAAGTTGCATTTTTCCAGTTATTGAAGAGCTGGGCCCCTGAGGGCTTGGCATATTATTCATTTTAGGCGTTAATATGATGGAGTCAAACCCTTGCTACTGTGTGAATAGGGGCTGGTTGGCCAGGCACTTCTACTGGTAATAACGTCTGAGCTCAGAAGCATTAAGAAGTTTAGCAGGTCCCTGTGCAAGGTGATATGGGATTCTGGAAACAGATGTACCTGAAATGAAATCTTGACTCCTCTATTTACCAGCTACGTGACTTTGGTCAAGTTATTTACACTCTCTGAGTGCTATCACAGTGCAGTGCCTAAATTAGCTCCTCAGTAAGTGCTAGTCAGATCAGAAACTCGAAGTATATTCAGCAAGAAAGGGAGGAATAAGGATACAAAGCACAAGTTGGTAAATGGTATTTAAAAAATGGTATGAGGAAGGAAACTTGAGAAGGAAATTAAGGTCTATTAAGCAGTGTGAGGAAAACCTGGTGGCGTAGTGGTTAAGTGTTATGGCTGCTAACCAAGATGTCAGCAGTTTGAATCCACCACGTGCTCCTTGGGAACTCTATGGGGCAGTTCTACTCTGTCCTATAGGGTCGCTATGAGTTGGAATAGACTCGACGGCAGTGGGTTTGGTTTTTTGGTTTAAACAGTGTGAAAACACTATGGAGCAGTGTTCTACTCCGACACACGTGGGGTCGCCACCAGTCAGAACCAATTTGAGAATAACTGGCTAGTTGATCTGTTTGTTGGTTGGTTGGCTGGTTAGTTATTAATTAATGCACAGTTTGTTATCAGAAGGACTGACTGCACAAAAATTTGCAAATGAACATGTCCAAAATTATAAGAAGCCTGAAATTTCATACTGTGACAGACACTCTTCCATAGTTTATCTATTAGCAATTTTCTTATCTTCTTGAAACAAACTAGGTCATTTTGTAAAGTTCTTAGTAGTACCTCGGGAGTTCCACAATCACAGTCCTCTCCCATTTCTACCAAATGGTTCCCACAGATTGGGGTTGAGATGATATCTGTAGGCAATGGAGCATTAGAGAGGCAATTTGATAATCTATCTTCAAAGAACTTGTCATAGCTGACCCGGCTGCAGGAACTGAACTCTGTGGGTATATAGAAGCTGTGAAGATAAGAAAAGAAAAAAGGAATACAGTCATGCTCAGAAAGTATGCAGCAATATCATAGACATTGCATATGATTACACCCACAACCTTCCAAAAGGACCAAACCCAATCCATTGACCAACTGTTCAGTCATGAGCTCATTTGTGTAAGTGATTTAACCCAACTGGGTAGACACAAACACCTCCAACTTAATGAACAAATATGGTCCTATCTCAAATTGTAGCATCTAGGCTGCTGTTTAGTTTTTAAAAAAATAAAAATGTTTCTGACTTCTCCATATTATCTCATTCAATTTCAGGTCACTTTGGTTGTAAAGTCCTAGAAGTCCCAAAGGTAGTAAAATCATATTTATTTACATGTCTAAAAATTCACTTTTCTTCAGAGTAATACCTTTTAATGGAATGTCTTTATTCCACAGATAAAGATGAGGTTTGAAAATGCAGTAACATCTTGGAGAAATAACATAAGATACATAACTGGTATGCCGCCATATTCCATTTTGTAGAAGTGAATGAGAAAATAACCCTAGCTTGAAGGGGACTGGGAAAGCTGGATAGAAAACAGGAAATTAATACATTAAAGGGATTGTGCAATTTTTAAAGATAAAATTCCTTGGTAATTTTGCCTAAGACAAGGCAGGAATATGTAAATTCTTTTGATTAGACTCTCTCTTCTCTTCTTAAAAAAATTTTTTTTTTCTCTTCTTGTGAGAGGTTTCCCCTTTAATTAGATTTTTCTCCTGGAACCCTCTGCCTTCAATCATCCACTTTGAATTCATTGGAAACTTGAAAAATGATTTTCTGAAACCAGGTCTTGTATATTCAATAATTTACAAATATGGCCATGTTGCTAAAGGCAAAATGAAGAGTAATATAGCCCAGAACAGAGCAAAACCACAGATAAACAGTATGTTCCCAGAAAGCCTCACCTCAGTGCTTTGTCCATCACACATATTGGAGAAGGGCACTTGCAAACATAGGAGTCATGAAACATTCCAAAGTTATGGCCCATTTCATGGGCCATTGTCCCAGCAACTCTAAGCAGGTTATCACTGTGATCCTAAGGATGAGCATGGGGAAAGAGATGATCTGTCTTGAAAACTGAATTATCACTCAGGGTAGAAATATTTTTCATAATTAAATATTTTTTCTATTGTTAACTGAAGTAGAGAGACTGATTTTAACTTTAGACTTCTCACTCTACCCACCCACCATTCATCTCTCTCTGTGTTTTTCTTTCTCTCACACACACACCCATATACAAATATATCTTTGGTACTAAATACTCATGACAGCATATATAGCCTGCCCTTTGCTCTGGTGAGTGGTTTCTATAATAAGGGAAGTTGTTCTGAATGCTTCCCTTGAGAGATAATTGTAGACTTCCTTCAACAATAAGGAATACAATTTATTTTTAACTCATCTAGCTCCCTTGGCTTGGCTTTCAATACCTTCTAAATTAATTGCGGGTCTTTCACGTGTTTGGCTAATAAGGACCTAAAATTATTTGTTAACCTAGCACTTTAACACCATTGCTATCTTTCTGAATTCTATTACCATCAATACGAGACAATCCAGACTTGTCCCACAAAATGAAGCCCAGCCAATAGGCAATGCCATCACCAGACTTTTCTGATTAGAGGTGCTTAGATTAAGAACTGAATGGCTGTCAGCTCCAAGTTATTCAGGAGCAACAAAACAATACCAGAGAATTGCTGCTGGATATAATATCCTAGTAGGGAAACAGGAGTCTGCTGGTAATCCCTACCCACAGGCACCCAACTCCCTTATATTGTTGCATTTCAAAGAACCAAATATGAGGAACAGCGTAAAAGAGGCAAACAAAAACAACGGTGTAAGGTGGAAAATCCACCACGTGTCTGTCAGTTTGTTATACTGTGGTGGCTTGCATGTTGCTTTGATACTGGAAGCTTTCCTGCCAGTATTTCAAACACCAGTAGGGTCAACCTTGGTGGACAGGCTTCAGCTGAACTTCCAGACTAAGACAGACTAGGATGAAGGGCCTGGCAGTCTACTTCTGAAAAAATTGGCTAGTGAAACCTTATGAATAGCAGCAGAATGTTATCTGATATAGTGCTAGAAGTACAGCTCCTCAGGTTGGAAGGAGCTCAAAATACGAGTAGGGAAGAGCTGCCTCCTCAAAGTAGAGTGAACCTTAATGATGTGGATGGAGTCGACCTTTTGGGACCTTCATTTGCTGATGTGGCATGACTCAAAATGACAAGAAACAGCTGCTAACATCCATGAATAATTGAAAAGTGGAATGTATGAAGTATGAATCTAGGAAAATGTGGGAGTCATCAAAAATAAAATGGAATGAATAAAGATAGAAACCTAGGCTTTAATGAACTGAAACGGATTGGTATTGGCCATTTTGAATCAGAAAATCACATGGTCTACTATGCCAAAAATGATAAATTGAAGAGGAATGGTGTTGCGTTCATTGTCAAAAAGAACATTTCAAGATCTGTCCTGAAGTACAATGCTGTCAGTGATAGAGCGTAATATCCATACACCTACAAAGAAGACCAGTTAATAAGACTATTATTCAAATTTATGCACCAAGCACTAATGTCAAAGATGAAGAAATTGAAGATCTTTACCAACTTCTGTGGTCTGAAATCGATCAAATGTGCAATCAAGATGCACTGATAATTACTACGATTGGAATGCAAAAGTTGGAAACAAAGAAGGCTCGGTAGTTAGAAAATACAACCTTGGTGATAGAAAAGATGCCTGAGATTGCATGATAGAATTTTGCAAGACCAATGACTTCTTCATTGCAAACACCTTTTTTCAACAACATACTGGTAACTATACACATGGACCTTGCCAGATGAAATACATAGGGAATCAAACTGACCACATCAGTGGAAAGAGACAATGGAAAAGCTCCATGTTGTCCATCAGAACAAGGCCAGGGGCAGACTGTGGAATGGACCATCAATTGCTCACATGCAAGCTGAAGTTAAAGAAAATGAAAACAAGTCCATGGAAGCCAAAGTTCAAACTTGAGTATATCCCACCTGAATTTAGAGACAATTTCAAGAATGGATTTGATGCACTGAATACTAATGACCTAAGACCAGACAACTTGTGGAATGACATCAAGGACATCATACATGAAGAAAGCAAAAGGTCATTAAAATGACAGAGAAGAATGAAAAGACCAAAATGGATGTCAGAAGGGACTCTGAAAGCTGCTTTTGAACATTGAGTAGCTAAAGCAAAAGGAAGAAAAGATGAAGTAAAAGAGATGAACAGATTTCAAAGACTGCCTCAAAAAGACAAAGTATTACAATAAAATATGCAAAGATCTGTAGGTATAAAGCCAAAAGGGAAGAACATGCTCAGCATTTCTCAAGCTGAAAGAACTACAGAAAAAATTCAAGCCTACTGCAGGATTCTATGGGGAAATTATTAAAAGACTTAGGAAGCATCAGAAGATGGAGGGAATACACAAAGTCACTGTACCAAAAAGAATTGATCAATGTTCAACCATTTCAGGAGGTAGCATATGATCAAGAATCGATGGTACTCAAGGAAGAGGTTGAACCTGCACTGAAGGCATTGGCAAAAAGCAAGGCTCCAAGAATTGACATAACACCAACTAAGATGTTTCAACAAAGGATACAGCACTGGAAGCTCTTACTCATCTATGCCAAGAAATTTGGAAGGCAGCTAACTGGCTCACCGACTGGAAGAGATCCATGTTTGTACCCATTCCAAAGAAAGGAGATCTAACAGAATGCGGAAATTATTGAATGATATCTTTAATGTCTACACACAAGTAAACTTTAGCTGAAGATCATTCAAAAGCAATTACAGCAGTACATCAACAGGGAACTGCCAGAAATTCAAGCCAGATTCAAGAGAGGATATGGAATGAGGGATATCAATAGCTGATATCAGATGGATCATGGCTAAAAGCAGAGAATACCAGAAAGATGTTTACCTGTGTCTTATTGACTATGCAAAGGCATTAGACTGTACAGATCATAACAAATTATAGATAACACTGTGAAGAATGGGAATTCCAGAACACGTAATTGTGCTCATGGGGAACCTGTACTTAGAGCAAGCAGCAATCGTTTCAATAGAACAAGGGGATACTTCGTGGTTTAAAGTCAGGAAAGGTGTGTGTCAGGGTTGTATCCTTTCACCACACTTATTCAATCTGTGTGCTGAGCAAATAATCCGAGAAGTTAGAGTGTATGAAGAAGAACTGGACATCAGGATCGGAAGAAGACTCATCAACAACCTTCGATATGTAGATGACACAATGTTGCTTGCTGAAAGAGGACTTGAAGCACTTACTGATGAAAATCAAAGGCTACAGCCTTCAGTATGGATTACACCTCAACAAAAAGAAAAAAAAATCCTCACAATTGGACCAATAAGCCAGATCATGATAATCAAAGATCGAAGTTCTCAAGGATTTCATTTTACTTGGATCTATAATCAACACCCGTGGAAGTAGCAGTCAAGAAATTAAACGACGCATTGCATTGGGCAAATCTGCTGCAAAAGATCTTTTTGAAGTGTTAAAAAGCAAAGATGTCACTTTAAGAGCTAAGGTGTGCCTGACACAAGCCATGGTGTTTTTAGTTGCCTTATATGCACATGAAAGCTGGACTATGAATGAGGAAGACCAAAGAATTGATGCTTTTAAGTTATTGTTTTGGGCAAAGAATACTGAATATATCACGGACTGCCAGAACACAGAAATCTGAGTTGTAAGAAGTACAGTCAGAATGCTCATTAGAAGCAAGGATGGCAGAAGTTTGTCTCATACGCTTCGGACATGTTATAAGGAGGAACCAGTCCCTGGAGAATGGCATCATGATTGGTAAAATAAATGGTCAGCATAGAAGAGGAAGACCCTCAATGAGATGGATTGACACGGTGGTCTCAGCAATGGGCTCAAATACAGCAATGATTGTGAGGATGGTGCAGGACTGGGCAGTACTTCGATCTGTTGTACATAGGGTCACTATGAGTTGGAACTGATTCGATGGCACCTGACAACGACAACAGAGTGGGAAATTATTGCATTGTTTTATCCTGTTGAGATGAACTTCACAAACTATACTATATACCAATATGGAGCTCCCAAAAGGTGAATGGAAATGTGTTTAGAGACTTTCCAGATTGTAGTTCCTTCAAGCTTAGGCTATCTTTCTTTAAAAAATGATTTTCATAACTTAAATGGTTTCCTTCTCTGAAATGACTCCATTCTTTCTTCTCCCTTTCTAAGTCCCACCCACCCTTTGAGGTTCATCTTAGTAAAACTTTTACTACCCACATTAATCTTCATTGACAAGCCTCTCTTCTGGGCTAGGACTGCAGTTTCCAATTCTACAATGTAGCACTAAGCTATATGCCATCATATGTTAGTAACTATTGCTTTATGTATCCTAATTTCTCTTCAAATTTTATGGTAAACTCTCTGTATGGAAAATATACTTTTTTTTTTGCCTCTTTTGTTCATATCATGAAGCCTATCACAAATCCAGATTCATAAAATAGCCAATAAAAATATATTGGTTCCATTTCTACCTTGAATGTGGAAAGGTGGAAAGATAATTATTCTTAGCCTAACAACAAAGATAATGAAATAAAATAAAAACAAGCAAAAAAACATAACTTTCCTTGAATACATCAGTAAACCAAGGTCATAGAGCATCAAAACAGCCTGAAATCTGAGGAAATACAGGTTCTTACAAGGAGAGATACAAAAAAACCAAACCAAGCCCATTGCCGTCGAGTCGATTCCGACTCACAGCGACCATATAGGACGGAGTAGAACTGCCGCATAGAGTTTCCAAGGAGCACCTGGTGGATTCAAACTGCTGACCTTTTGGTTGGCAGCCACAGCACTTAACCACTATGCCACCAGGGTTTCCTGTAGCACAGAGGATGAGAGAATATAATTGGAGGTATGTTCTTGTAAAGTCTTTATACTACATATTCAGGAGTATAACATTACTTCAAGACAAACTGGCAATTAAAGACATGATAACCCTAGAAAAAAAAAATTTTTTTTAAATAAATAAATAAAGGACTAAGACAACAGCAAATAGTGGAGATAAAATTATATTATTAGATAATACTCAATTGAACCAAAAGAAGACAGAAAAAGAAAATGAAGAATAGATGGGGCTATTACAAAACAACTAGCAAGATGGAAGATTTTCTCCAATAATATCAATAATTATACTAGATTAAAAAAAAAAAACCTGTTGCTGTCAAGTTGATTCTGACTCATAGCAACTCTGCAGATATAAATGGTCCAAACACAATGTATAAAATACAGAGGTCACTGGGTTAGACAAAGAAAGAAACAAACGCCCAAGTATATACTGTTTTCCAGAAACTTTTAAAAGACCTGCAGACGTTAAAACTGCAAGCAAGGAAAAGTTTGTATTGTGCAAATATTAACCACAAAACATTCAAGATTAATATCAGAAAAAGTAAACTTCAGAATAAAGGATATTTAAGGGATAAAGGACAGGGCATCATGATAAAGGGGTCAATTTCCTAAGAAGAAACAGCAGCCCTATCTATGTATACCTAACAACACAGCTTCAAAATATGTAAAGCAATAACTTATAGGTTTGAAATAATTAAATTGAGAACAGGAAATCCATAGACAGTATCAATAAAACCAAAATCTTTTTCTTAGAGAAGATCAATAAAATTGATAAACCGCTAGCCAGACTGAGCGTAAACACATGCGCACACACACACATACACACACATATTACTGATACGATGAATGGGAGAGGAAGCACCACTACAAATTATACAGATATTAAAAGGACAATGAAGGAATATCAACAAATTCATGCGAATTTAAACGAAATGGAAAAATTTCCTAAAAGACTCAAGCTACCAAGGCTCTCTCAAGTAGGGATTAATAACCCAAACAGGCCTGTATCTATTGTAAACGTTGAATTTGTAGTTAAAATTCTTCCCACAAAGAAACCCCCAGGCTCGGATGGTTTTACTGATGAATTGTGTAAAATCTTTTAGGAATATTACAGAAAATTTAAGAGTTGGGAACATATCCTAATTCATTTTTTGTGTCCAGCTTTATCCTAATAACAAACCCTAAAAAAATACACTACAGGAAAAGAAAACTACCAATTAATATCATTCATGAGTAAAGGTGAAAAAATCCTCAAGATAAATTAGCAAATTCAGTCAAGCAATATGTAGAAAAGATAATACATTATGGCCATGTTGTGTTTATTCCGGCAATGCAAGACTGATTTAACAGTTGAAATTCACTATGTCAACAGACTAAAACAGAAGAAACTATATGATCTCATTAGATTTAGAAAAAAATACTGACAAACTTTAATGTTCATTCATGATAAAAAAAAATCTCAGCAAGCTAAGAACAGAACTTTCCTCCTCAATCTGATAAAAAGTAGCATGACATCATAATACCAACATATGCAACATGAATAAGTCTTAAATCATTACGCTAAGTAAAAAAGCCAGATTCATAAAACTATCTGCTGTATGATCCCATTTATGTGGCATTCTTTAGGGACAGAAAACAGACCCATGGTTCCCAAGGGGTGGGGTGGAAGAAGGAGTTGACTATACAATGGCACAGGGGAAATTTTCAGGGCAATAAAAATATTCTATGTCTTGATAGAGATGGTGGTTGTATGACTATAAATACTTCTGAAGACTGATAGAAGTGTACACTAAAAAGATAAATTTTACTGTACATAAATTATCTCTCAATAATCCTGACTTTAAAAGTACACATGTATAAAGGCCTTAAATAATTCAAGCAGGTTTCTCATTGTACGTATATCATAATCTGTCATGTGTTTACTTCTTGGTAGAATTATTGAGTCCTCTTCCCTAATCTCAATTCTCCATTCACTAAAAACGTGAAATACTACCATCTACCTTGATTACTCGAGGGCACTGGGCTGGGTTTACCTTGATTAAGTCATAGCGACTCATAGCTACCCTATAGGACAGAGTAGAACTGCCCCATAGAGTTTCCAAGGAGCGTCTGGTGGATTCGAACTGCCAAACCTTTGGTTAGCAGCTGTAGCACTTAGCCACTACACTATGAGTCTTAGCCACTACAGTATGAGTCTTAGCCACTACACTATGAGTCGGAATCGACTTGATGGCACTGGTTTTTTTTTTGGTACCTTGATTAAGTTCTCTTCCATTCTCACTAAAAACTGCTTACAATACGTTGCTTTAAATTTACTAAACTTTTTTGCAAACTGGTCTCCTCCCTCTCATCCCTACTTCCAGACAAGCATGATTCCTCCATCTGTGGAAAAGCTTGAGACACCTCCTTTCTTTTTTGAATATTCCTACACATTTCACACTACACATTACACATATGACCTTGAGTATATCCCACCTGAATTTAGAGACCATGTGAATAATAGATTTGACGCATTGAACACTAGTGACCGAAGACCAGATGAGTTGTGGAATGACATCAAGGACATCATACATAAACAAAGCAAGAGATCACTGAAAAGACAGGAAAGAAAGGAAAGACCAAGACGGATGTCAGAGCAGACTCTGAAACTTGCTCTTGAGCATCGAGCAGCTAAAGCAAAAGGAAGAATTGATGAAGTAAAAGAACTGAACAGAAGATTTCAAAGGGCCTCTCGAGAAGACAAAGTAAAGTATTATAACAACATGTGCAAAGAGCTGGAGATGGAAAACCAAAAGGGAAGAACACATTCGGCATTTCTCAAGCTGAAAGAATTGAAGAAAAAATTCAAGCCTTGAGTTGCAATAGTGAAGGATTCCATGGGGAAAATATTAAATAATGCAAGAAGCATAAAAAGAAGATGGAAGGAATACACAGAGTCATTATACCAAAAAGAATTAGTCGATATCCAACCATTTCGAGAGGTGGCATATGATCAGGAACCGATGGTGCTGAAGGAAGATGTCCAAGCTGCTCTGAAGGCATTGGCGAAAAACAAGGCTCCAGGAATTGATGGAATATCAATTGATATGTACCAACAAACAGAGGTGCTCACTCGTCTATGCCAAGAAATATGGAAGACAGCTTCCTGGCCAACTGACTGGAAGAGATCCATATTCATGCCTATTCCCAAGAAAGGTGATCCAACCAAATGTGGAAATTATAGAACAATATCATTAATATCACACACAAGCAAAATTTTGCTGAAGATCATTCAAAAACGGCTGCAGCAGTATATCGACAAGGAACTGCCAGAAATTCAGGCCAGTTTCAGAAGAGGACGTGGAACCAGGGATATCATTGGTGATGTCAGATGGATCCTGGCTGAAAGCAGAGAATACCAGAAGGATGTTTACCTGTGTTTTATTGACTATGCAAAGGCATTCGACTATGTGGATCATAACAAACTATGGATAACATTGCAAAGAATGGGAATTCCAGAACACTTAATTGTGCTCCTGAGGAACCTTTACATAGATCAAGAGGCAGTTTTTCGGACAGAACAAGGGGATACGGATTGGTTTAAAGTCAGGGAAGGTGTGCATCAGGGTTGTATTCTTTCACCATACCTATTTAATCTGTATGCTGAACAAATAATACGAGAAGCTGGACTATATTAAGAAAAACAGGGCATCAGAATTGGAGGAAAACTCATTAACAATCTGCGTTATACAGGTGATACAGCCTTGCTTGCTGAAAGTGAAAAGGACTTGAAGCACTTACTAATGAAGATCAAAGACCGCAGCCTTCAGTATGGATTGCACCGCAACATAAAGAAAACAAAAATCCTCACAACTGGACCAATGAGCAACATCATGATGAACTGAGAAAAGATTGAAGTTGTCAAGGATTTCATTTTACTTGGATCCACAATCAACAGCCATGGAAGCAGCAGTCAATAAATCAAAAGACACATCGCACTGGGTCAATCTACTGCAAAGGACCTCTTCAGAGTGTCAAAGATCAAAGACGTCACCCTGAAGGCTAAGGTGCGCCTGACCCAAGCCATGGTATTTTCAATCGCATCATGTGCATATGAAAGCTGGACAATGAATAAGGAAGACGGAAGTAGAGTTGATGCCTTTGAATTGTGGTGTTGGCGAAGAATATTGAATATACCGTGAACTTCCAAAAGAACGAACAAATCTGTCTTGGAAGAAGTGTGGCCAGAATGCTCCTTAGAGGCAAGGGTGGCGAGACTGCGTCTTATATACTTTGGACATGTTGTCAGGAGGGATCAGTCCCTGGAGAAGGACATATAACGTGGCAGAGTACAGGGTTAGTGGAAAAGAGGAAGACCCTCAACGAGGTGGATTGACACAGTGGCTGCAACAATGAGCTCAAGCATAACAACGACTGTAAGAATGGTGCAGGACCGGGCAGTGTTTCGTTCTGTTGTGCATAGGGTCGCTATGAGTCGGAACTGACTCAACGGCACCTAACAACAACAACACACATTTCACCCTTTCCCTTTCATATCTCAAACAAACTCTTCTTCCAGCTACTTTTATCAAGGAACTCTACCCTAAGATTTAAAATTTTTCTATAGATACCATATGGTCAGTTCTCCAAGTGTACTGGAAATTAGGTAATGGAGCCATTTTTTTTCCTTCTGTTTTTATACCCTTGGCACACCAAGAACACCACTCAAAAATATTCTTTGACCTGCCTACCTGAATCCAGTTATATAAGGCACCCTACTCATCATTCCAAATGATTGGAAGGAAATTTTCACCTCTACTCCAAGTCAAGTCAGACTCCCTACACATCAGCACTCATCTATCTTCACACTTTTGCTCAGGCATTCTCACCATCTAATATTTCCTGCAGGAGCCCTTGTGGTGTAGTGGTTAAGAGCTACGGCTGCTAACCAAAAGGTTGGCAGTTCGAATCCACCAGCTGCTCCTTGGAAATCCTATGGGGCAGTTGTACTCTGTCCTATAGGGTCACTATGAGTCAGAACCAACTGGATAGCACCTAACAATAACAACAATATGTCCTACAGCCTGCACGAGCCATGTTCTTCCTTCAAAGACCAGATAAGATAGAACTGTCCCTGTCATCTCTTCACCAACTTCTCGGACTCGCTTCATTTTTTTTTCCTTTTCCAAACTCTTTGTACAATCATAGCATATTATAGTAGTTGCTAAGTATGTATGGGTTTAATTTGGTCTCTAAATCTTGGGTGTCTGTCTATAATCATTTATATTACATTCATGATCATACAAAACCCATTGCCATCCTGCTGATTCCAACTCATAGCGACCCCATAGAGTTTACAAGGCTGTAAATCTCTATGGAAGCAGACTGCCACATCTTTCTCCAGCAGGGCTGTTGGTGGTTTCGAACTGCTGACCTTCTGGTTAGCAACTGATCACTTTAACCACTGCACCACCAGGGCTCCTTTTCATGATCATAAGAGGAACCAAAGTTGAAAATTTCTTATTTTGGATTCCTTATTTTAAAGAAAGTAGACATTATGAACTGTAAAACCAACAGTTCATCTCCAAACAAACCTGAACAATGCCAACAGAATGATAAGGAGAGCACATTGTAGACATGAAAGCAAGGCCCACAGTCGTTCCAGAAAGTTCTTTTGCCCTGCAATAAAGGAATAAGTTGATATAACAACTTATGATTCTAAGCTATATTTTCTATAGACAATTCTTCCAGGACTGTAAATGGTTAGCAGAGAAACTCACATTGTGAACCCTCACTCTTAAATTTTTCCTTCAATTTTTGAATTTGCATGAGGCATTTTTTTTTTTTCTATAAAATGGTTCTCAAATCACCCGAAATCCAAGTACCTGGGTGTAATTTAATGTTTTTACCTCTCACTATTAATTATTATATTTTTAAATGTGAAATTAATTCCTTATCAAGAAAAAAAGTTTGTCCCAATAATTTTTTCCTCTTATTTTCATATTAGTATTGCCACACATGCTTTGTTTTCATTTATATGTTTACCTTATATATTTTTATATCCATTTATTTTTATTTAATGCTGTTTCAGCTTCAGTGAGATTTTGAATTTGGACCCATTGTGAAAGTATCTGTATTGTTAAAGACTTACGATATTGAAATATTTTCCTACTGAAGAGGGATTTGAACCATTTGCCTTTATTTACATAGATGTTATGTCTGGTCCCTAGTAATTTTAATGTTTTTTTGGTTTTCTTTCATTTTGTTTCTCTGTAATTTGTAATGGTTCTATGCTCTTCATTTTCTTTTTGTTCTTTTGTTATCTTTACAAGATCCTGGTTCCTCTTTGTTTCTAGAAATTTGCAAAGCATGCATTGATTTTTTACTTCCTCCATTAAATTCATTTGTGTAAAAAATTTAACCTATATTTTCCTACTTACCAATATCAAGAATGGAGAGTACTGACTCTGTCATGCAAAACAGGAAGTTAGAGAACTTCCTCCCACCTTTCATTTTCTGCAGTTTTATTCCTTTATTTAATCTGACACTTCAGATTTTTTGAAATTATATTTTAGATTATACATATGTTAAAGATTCACAATATTTGTATTCTCCTTTGAAACTATATTGTAAACTTGTTTATACTTAATTAACACATTTGTGTGGTTTCAATTCTCACTACCAGACTTATTTTAAGCCAGTACGTTTTGTGCTGAGATGTTATGTAGCCATAGATAACCAGTACAGAAATATTGCTCATTTGTAAAAAATAAAATCTTCCCCCTTCCAGACATTTTCTACTTCGGTTCCTCTTAGTAGGTAGAGCATATTTAGACTTTAACATTCTTACAGTTATAGGTTATCTTTTGTTAATTTGTCTAGTAAATGGTAAGACTTTCAAATTACAAATGGAAAGACAGATATTTCCGTCTATTATATCTTTAAATAGTGTTTTTACCCTGTTTTATTTTGCCCTATTCAAGAAATCTGTTACTGATATTGGACTGCCATTATTTACCTATACTTCTATCGCCCTTTCTGTAATTTTTCTTTCTACCCTGTTCCTCTACAGTACAGGAGTAAAACAAGATTTCAGCATAGTCCCTGCAGCCAGTCTACTAACAGTTCAAGTCTCTTACTACTTACTGGTTATGAGATCTTGGAAAATCCATAAACCTTTACACAAAGAATGAGCTCTTTCACATGGTATGTGCTTCAGTCTAGAACTCAACTCTCCAAATTAAGCAATGTGGCAGCTATTTTCCAAAGATGACCTCCAAGGAGCCTGCCTTGCAGTATTCATGTTCTGTGTAATGCCTTCCCATTGAATCTGGGTTGGCCATTTGACTTAATCTTGACCGACAGAATATACCAGAAGTGACACTTTGTGACTTCAGAGCTTAGGTCATAAGGAGCCCTGAAGCTTTCTTCTGACCCTCTTGGAATGTTTATTCTGGGAGAAACTAGCCACCAACTTCCTCAAGATTGCCATGTTGAAGGAAGGCCAAGTTAGCCACATGAAAGCCCGTATAGCAAGAGAAAGATGACCAACCAGCCTAAACTATTCCAGCATACCAGCCTACACACCAGACATATACATAAAGAAGAATTCTTTTAAGCCAGTAAGTTTTGTGCTGAGATGTTATGCAGCAATATTATAACAAGTACAGAAATATTAATTATGAAAGGACATAGTCCACTTATATCCCATGACACCATCTGGTGTCTTAGGAAGAGGAACTTTCAGGTAACCTCAAGTCACTCTCTGTTTCCTTCTATCTGATTCCCACTGCAAAGCATCCAACAGAATTTTGATGCTCAGCAGTCTTGTGTAATTATAGCCATTAGATTTATTTCCCTCGATTTTTTTTTTTTAAGTTGGTCCTTTCAGCACGATGATAGATGTCCTAGTTTCCTACTTCTGCTGTAACAGAAATATAGCATGGCTGTATTTAAGGAACAGAAATGTATTATTCCACAGTTCAGGAGTTTAGAAGTCTGCATTCAGGGTTTGGCTCTAAGGGGAAGGTCCTTCTTTGTTTATTCCAGCTTCTAGTAGCCAGCAATTCTAGGAGTTCCTGGTCTTGTAGATTTATCTGCCTCTGTTGTCAGATAACATCTGTCTTTCCCCATGTCTGTGAGTCTCTGAGTGTAATCTCCTCTTTGTATAAATAAGAAGGGATTAGGTTTAGGAAATACTCTACACTAATAGGGTCTCAGTAATATAATAAAGAAAATCTTATTTTTAAACAGGATTACAACCACAGGAGTTAGGATTCCAATACATATTAGGGGTAACATTCTTCAATCCATAACAGTGGAGATGTGGGATTAGAATATTCTTTTTTTTTTTTTTTTTTTTCTATCCTAGAATTTTCTCCAGAATGGAGCTCAAAGCCTAGGAGTTCTTTTTAAAAGCTGAATGTAAATCCCTTTTGCTATTATCTAAACTTGTCTTTCTTTTCTCCATATCCAATAAAAACTGACAAGCTCTTTATATAAATTTTTCTTTATATACCATTGGACAATTATCAGCTTCTCTTAAAAGTCTGAGAAGCCAATAATTGTCCAATGATATATAAAGAGCTTGTCAGTTTTTATTGGATATACAGAAAGGAAAGACAAGTTAAAAAAAAGGAAACCCTGATGGGTGTAGTGGTTAAGCGCTAACCAATAGGTTGACAGTTTGAATCCACTAGGAGCCCCTTGAAAACTCTATGTGGCAGTTCTACTGTATCCTATAGGATCATCATGAGTTGGAATTGACTCGATAGCAATGGGTTTGGGGTTTTTTTGGTTCTTAAAAATACATTTGGATCATAAGTAAGAGCATATTCAACATAAGATCCAAATGAGTATTTTTTAAGCCTTTAATCATTTTTGTGCAAACCCTTTCCTCTTACCCTGTATTTTCAGATACTTCTTTTTACCGAGTCTTTGAAAAGCTTCAATGATGAATACCATGTAGTGTGCAAAGGAGAAAATCTATACATACGTGATTAGCTGAGCAATATCATGGCGCTTTCTTCTTAGGAGGACACTCCCCCTCCATTTAGAAAAATTTTCCAGGGTGAAGCTTGCATTTGGGGTTATCTTTATCTTATCTTCATCTGTCCAGATTTCCATACCAACTAAGGCCACATGAGTATTGAGTTTTTTATAAAGCTGTCCAGAGAGACAAATGACAAAGAAACACTTTACAATGATGACATTATATTTTAATATTTCCAATGTGCTTTTTATTTTCAAACTTATTTATAACAGCATTGTGAATACCTTCTTTCCAAACATTCTTGTGAAACAGAAGTTATCATCTCTGTTTACAAACACTACCATCCCCATTCCAAGGCAGTGCAGATACCCTTACAGGTTTCATGTTTTAAACTCCTTTTTTGGAGAAAAGGCTCTATTGAAACAAACTTCTCTTTCTTGCAACATCAAGAAATTATAATTTTGTGTTAATAGCTCATTATTACTATGGCTTCTTTTAAGTACATTTACTCGTATGCTTATGAATGTTCTCAAAGTCCTAATATTTCAGAATTAGCAAACTTGGCTCAGCACTGGTTTGGGCATTAAAGAAGTTCCACACTACGTGGAAAAGTCCTACATCTGTGGATCACAGTAAGTAAGGCTCTACAAGGTAAGACAGTACACAATACTGGGGAAGCCAGCACAACTTGTACAAGGCAAGGTCACAGAAGCTCCATAGACACATCCAAACTCCCTGAGGGAAGGAATTACTGGGCTGAGAGCTGTGGGGACCATGGTCCCCAGGAACATCTGGATCAATTCACATAACACAGTTCATAAAGAAAATGTTCTACATTCTAGTTTGGTGAACAGCATCTGGGGTCTTAAAAGCCTGTGAGTGGACATCTAAGATACTCCAATGGTCACACCCCATCCAGAGCAAGGGAGAATGAAGAAAACCAAAGACACAAGGGAAAAATTAATCCAAAGGACTAATGGACCACAACTATGACAGCCTCCACCAGACTGAGTCCAGCACGACTAGATGGTGCCAGCTACCACCACTCGCTGCTCTGACAGGGATCACAATAGAGGGTCCCAGACAGAACTGGAGAAAAATGTAGAACAAAATTCTAACTCATAAAAAAGACCAGACTTACTGACCTGACAGAGGCTGGAGAAACCCCAAGAGTATGGCCCCAGGACAACATTTTAGCTCAGTAATGAAGTCACTCCTAAGGTTCACCCTTCAGCCAAAGATTAAATATGCCCATAAAACAAAACGAGACTAAAGGGGCACACCAGCCCAGCAGCAAGGACTAGAAGGCAGGAGGGGACAGGAAAGCTGGTAATAGGAAACCCAAAGCTGAGAAGGAAGAGTGTTGACAGGTTGTGGTGTTTGTAATCAATGCCACAAAACAATATGTGTACTAATTATTTAATGAGAAGCTAATTTGTTCTGTAAACCTTCATTTGAAGTACAATAAAAAAAATTATTAAACAAACAAAAAGATAAGTAAGGCTCTAATTCTTAAACCAGTACTGAGACAAATAAATTGCAAAAGAAAGGGGACAAACCTCAGAAATAAAGAGTTAAAGCTTGTGATTAAGATAAATGCTAGTATGATTTATAAAACTGCAGTGACAGGCCTTCTCATGAAGCACTTTTCTGCTGAGAAACCTGAAGAAATTTTTTAAGAAAGAGTAGTTTGCAAAACAATAAAAGAATTGAAGAATGCAACTATTATCAAAAGTGAAGAAAAAATCCTGCCAGATTATAATCCTTTCCTTGATTATTACCCCAACTTCCTTGTTTCTTCCTTGCTTTATTTCACTCATCTGACAAACACCCAACCTTACTTAAAACCAATTCTCCCTTACTTCGCTCCTCTACCATGCCTCTGAAGACAGATGGGGAAAACACAACTGTGCTGACTGCTTTAGTTTAAAGCCATGGCTTCTAACATCAAGTGGTCCTTACCGCTCCCCAGCAAACCTGCTGCATTTTCAAAATCCACTCAGTCTCAAAGGCTTCTGCACAATTTTTCACACTTGCTCCTTTCTATTAGAAATTCTAACTCTTTTATATCCTCACTTTCAGCAGATGCCCTTGCCTCCAAATTCATTAACAGTATGCAAACAATCCAAAGAGAAATTCTTCAAGCTCCCATCCCATAACCACCTCTTCCCCCTTACCTATCCCTGTCCAGAAACCTGTGCCTCCCCTTCTTTATTATATCCATGAATGGCCAGTCAGCCTAAGGCCAAATTAGGTCCCATGTCTCTCCCCTAATTAAGGATGTTACTCCAGAAACTCCTCTCTTTCCGGCACTATCCTTCAGTAGCCTTCCATCAAATCATTCCCATTTCCATAAAAAGGAACTATCATTTGTCCCAATTTAGGGAAAAAATACCCACTTCTTTTAATGTCACTTCCCCCTCTAACTTGTGTGTCATTTCTCTGCTCCCCTTAATACCAAAACATCTTGAAAGTATCTTCTGTATCTAATTGCTCTTATCTCATTCTCTCTTGAGTTCGTTCTAATCATCCTTGTACTCTTAAATTCCACGAAACTGGGTTTGTCAAAGTGGTCAGTAGCTTCTACTGAGTGATCAACTCTCAGTCCTCAGCAGCTTTAATGTCATTTGCCATTCCCTCCACTTGGTTTTTGGGTTCCACTTGATAGATTTTTGTTTCAAGCAGCTTCTACAATAGTACTGTCTCCTGATTTCCACCTACCTCACCATCTACCCCTTCTTGGCTTCTTTGGCAGTTTCTCCTCCACTCTAACTTATAATCAAAGAAGTACTCCAGGGCTCAGTGCTTACGTCTCTATTCCATTTATCTAGCTCCATACCCTTGGGGATCATAAACCAAGGATAGGCAAATTTTGTCTGTATAGGGCCAGATAGTAAATATTTCAGACTTTGTAGGACATACATTCTCCGTCACAACTACTCACCTCAGTCACTGTAGTAGGAAAGCAGTCAGAGACAGTATGTAAACAAATAGGCATGGCTGTGTTTAAATAAATTTACTTTACAAAGGCAGCAGGCTGGATTTTGTTCACAGCCTATAGTTTGTTGACCTCTGTCTTCTATCATTTAAATAAGCTGAAGACTTACACGTTTATATCTCCTTCCAGGACTCACCCTAGAACTCCAATTTTGTATATCCAGGTAACTACTCAGCATTTCCACTAGGATGTTTAAATGATATCTCAAAATTAATGTATCCAAAACAGAAGGTCCAAACTTTCTCCCCAGTCAGGCTCCTATCCCATTCTTCTCATTCTTAAAATTCCTCAGGCCAGAGTCCTTAATACAAATTTTGAGTCCTTTTTTTCTTAACTTCCCATCCTTACCCCCTAAACACTGCTGACTCTGTCTAGAGCTCAGCTATTCTCAACGAACTCATTATTATGGTTTTTGACCAAGCCATCATCATTTCTTGCCCTAAATTATTGCATGATTCTCCTACTAGTTTTCTTGCTTCTGCTCTTGCTTTCCTTCAGTTTCTTTTCAGCTTAATGCTCAAAGTAATGTTTTAAGAACATACGTCTGATTATATCAAACCCAGCCCAGGCTCTCCAATCTCTTCCCATCACGTGCAGACTAACAAAGTTCTTACACAGGGCCACAAACTTCTTCATAGTCTGGCTACTACTATTTCTCAGATGTCATCTCTCCCTACCCTCGCCCTGGCTCACTTCATTTCAGCCACATTGGCCTTTTTGCTGTACCTCAAACATGATGAACAAGGCCCCACTCTCAGTGCCTTTGCTGTGACACTCCGTTCTGCCTCACATACTTTTCCATCCAGATATGATGATTCTTTTCTTCAGGTCTCTACTCAAATGACACCTTATCAGAGAGCTCTTTCCTATATAACTTGGCACCCATGATGAATCTCTCTTTTTTAACCTACTTTACTTTTTTCTTTATAGTACATATTACTCTATGACATGCTATTTTATTATCTATTTGTTTATGTTTTTATCCTTGAACATGAATGTAAACTACCCCCATAACCTAGAAAAGTACCGGGCACAAAGTAGGTATTCAAATATTACCAATTCTTAGAGTTTCTTAAAAAGAATTGATATAATCTTTGTGGTGAGAAGAAGAGATATGATTTTGGTCATTCAATCTACCCTCATTTTTTTTTACATTCTTAGAGAATTTGCAGGATACCACAGAATAACTCAACTATTTCAAACAATGCATGCCAACTATGTATTCAACTAATAAGAAATTAACAATTAAGATTTTATTGGAGGGATCTAATAATCTTTTCTAAAGATTTTGAAAATTAGATGATAAAATTATGTTTAAGGAATACACCATCAACAGTTTTACAATCCAAATGGGCTTTGAAACCTGACAGATCTTAGACAAGTTACTTTGCTTCCCAGGATGTAGTTCCTTAGCTGCAAATTATGTTTAACAATATCTTTCTCAGGTTTGTCCTGGGTACTAAATGAGATAATGCATAAGAAAGATGCTAGAGGTCATTGTAGTTTGTTTTTTCCTTTTTTCTGTTTTTTTCTTCCTATCAACTTTCTACTGGGATTTGTTTTTCAGAATTATCTTACAGAGCTTTAGGAAAATAGAACAAAACAAAACAAAACATCGCACTAAAAAAACAACTTTTATAACTTTATGGACCTGAGAATAGTGTGTGAAGTGGCAAGTAGGTGAGAAAATTCTCTATTATGTAATATTAATATTCACTGAAGTAGTGATCACCACTTATGAACTAGTCTCAGGGTCTGAGCTTTGCTCCCCTGCTTCATTCTTAGAGAAGCTCAATAACATCTGCTGGAAAATTGCTTAAAATTATATTTAATAAAAGAGTACCTTCTAAGGTTGCTTAGGTAATAACCAGATACCTCAGGGAATTTGGTTCCTTGGTTTGGAGATTGAGGGTTGTGGTTTCATGGGTCATCCCAGCTAATTGGTTGGCCTAATAATGTGTTTAGTGCTTCTGTTCTGTCTACTAGTTCACTGCATAGTGGCTGGAGTTTTAAAAGCTTTCAAGTAGCCATTCAAGGCACAACAATTGGTCTCTATTAGCCTGGAGCAACAGAGGAGGAAGAGTCAGGAATAGGAGGAGACAATGGAATGTGTAGCTAATTGCCTCTATGAACAACTGCCTCCTTTGCCATGAGAGCAGAACTGGAGGGTTTCCAGCTGCTCTTACTGAACATTTTGACCAAATATTCTACAGAAGAATCCTAATCAAAAAGGAGAAAATGCAGAACTTAATCTGAATTTCTCATGGAATCCAGACTAAGATAATCTTTAAACCAAAAATATTCCCTAAAGTCTTCTTAAAACCAAAGTTTAGCTTAACTAGTAAGAATGTCTGCCTTGAGCATTATGCTCTTTGAAGATCTATCTATATGGGATTAAACTGACAATATCAACTCGAAAGATTAAATAGGAACAACTCAGAAAAGGAGGGAGAGAATGGTTGCAAAGCTCAAAGCATGTAACCAATGTCACTGAATTGTACATATAGGAACTTGAATTGGTATATATTTTTGCTGTGTATATTCTCAACAATAGAAAAAATTATTTAAAAAAAATTATGTTTAACACTTATACACTGCTGGTGGGGATGTAAAATGGTACGACCATTTTGGAAATTGATTGGGCACTTCCTTAAAAAGCTAGAAAGAGAATTACCATATGATCCAGCGTACACAATGGAATACTACTCATCGATAAAGAACAGTGAGGAATCTGTGAAACATTTCATAACATGGAGGAATCTGGAAGGCATTATGCTGAGTAAAATTAGTCAGTTGCAAAAGGACAAATATTGTATGAGATCACTATTATAAGAACTCAAGAAATAGTTTAAACAGAGAAGAAAATATTCTTTGACGGTTACGAGGGGGGGAGGGAGAGAGGGTGGGAGGGGGTACTCACTAATTACATAGTAGATAAGAAGTACTTTAGGTGACGGGAAAGATAACACACAATACAGGGTAGGTCAGCAAAAGTGGACTAAACCAAAAGCAAAGAAGTTTCCTGAATAAACTGAATGCTTTGAAGGCCAGCGTAGCAGGGGTGGGGGTTTGGAGACCATGGTTTCAGGGGACATCTGAGTCAAGTGGCATAATAAAATCTATTAAGAAAACGTTCTGCATCCCACATTGGAGAGAGGCATCTGGGGTCTTAAACGCTAGCGAGTGGCCATCAAAGATGCATCAATTGGTCTCAACCCACTTGGATCAAAAAGAGAATGAAGAACACCAAGAATACAAAGTAATTATGAGCCCATGAGACAGAAAGGGCCACATAAACCAGAGACTACATCAGCCTGAGACCAGAAGAGCTAGATGGTGCCCGGCTACAACCCATGACTGCCCTGACAGGGAACACAACAGAGAACCCCTGAGGGAGCAGGAGAGCAGCGGGATGCAGACCCCAAATTCTTGTAAAAAGACCAGACTTAATGTTCTGACTAAGACTAGAAGGACCCCAGTGGTCATGGTCCCCAGACCCTCTGTTGGCCCAAGACAGGAACCATTCCGAAGCCAACTCTTCAGACAGGGATTGGACTAGACAATGGGTTGGAGAGGGATGCTGATGAGGAGTGAGCTTCTTGGATCAGGTTGACACTTGAGGCTATGTTGGCATCTCCTGCCTGGAGGGGAGAGGAGAGGGTAGAGGGGGTTGGAAGCTGGTGAAATGGACAGGAAAAGAGAGAGGGGAGGGAGAGAGTGGGCTGTCTCATTAGGTGGAGAGCAATTGGGAGTATGTAGCAAGGTGTATATAAGTTTTTGTGTGAGAGACTGACTTGATTTGTAAACTTTCACTTAAAGCACACTAAAAATCATAAAACAAAAAAATTATATTTAATAAAACATATCATACCATGTTGACATAATTCACCATCTCAAAAACTCTCTTTCTTATTTCCTCTGGATTTTTATTGTACTTTTTAAACTAAAAGACAACCAAGATAAAAATAAAAGAATTAATAGAAATTAACCGGAAAGTGTAAAAGCCAACCTTGATATATACTACTTATCAGTGGTTATTTTTAAGGTTCAGATACAAAAATTAACAGTAATAAGTTAGAAACCAATTGCTTCCTTATTTCTCTAACTACATTAAAGCATTTTGGGCAGAAATGTTTTATTTTTTAAAGTACTAGCTCAATGTAAGGCTTTGAGGAGTTATTCCAAACATATTTCCTGTTACACACCATGGTTACTTAAGCTGTGCAGAATTATGCAAGGAGTAGTTTTCTTTTGTTTGTTTTTAAATGAGCACTAACTGAATGCAGTATAATAAAGAAGGCAAAGTTTTAGGACTTCAAGTGATAAATTTGTTCATATTTTTATAGCATAAGTTTTTTTTTTTTTCTTTTTGGGATCACACATGTGGACCTTGCTTTTAGAAAATCCAATATATGAATATATATTCTTGTAAAAGGAGAAAAACAGTGAATATTACCAGAGATTTGAACTTTTCAGAAGATTTAATTCAGTCTTTCATATTTACTGCTCTCTGATGAGCATAAATTCTAATTTACAAATGATTAAACTATTTGATAGGAGGTAAAGTGACAAAGGGATTTAATTAGAAACTAAGTTTGGAGTCTTAAGACAATAAGAAAAGAGCATCCTTGTGCCAAAAATTTCAATTTATGCATTTTTGTTTTTTTTTTAAAGTGACAAAGGGATTTAATTAGAAACTAAGTTTGGAGTCTTAAGACAATAAGAAAAGAGCATCCTTGTGCCAAAAATTTCAATTTATGCATTTCATACCAGGTGCAAATATCTGAAAAGGAGAAATAATATCGGTTTAATAATAAACGTCAAATTTCATAGGTTCAGAACAATTTGTAACTGTAGCTCGAATTCATGATTTTTCAAAGCTGATTCAGAACATTTAGTATCTCACATAATAAGTAAATTTACATAGAAGGGGGTTTTAAAAGACACATTTATCTAATATATATTTACCTCACTATTATCCAGGACCAAATAATATTCTATATATTTCTTATTTTTCTCAATCTTCTGGTCATTCAGTTTCTGAAATATAAGAAGGAAAATTACTAAGACAACATCTTCCTCTGCAAGAATCATCTGTTCATTTGAAATGTATAATTTTATAAGAGGTTGACTGATATCTTGGAGTAAAGGATGGCAATATACCATTTTAACTCCAACTCAACAGCTAGGATTATGTGCAGACAAGACTAAGGATGTTAGATCTAGGAGGGACATCAGTAATATTCTAGTCTGACTCCTTTATTTGACCAGAGTTTAGATGGTTTCACAACTAATTCACAGGAGAGATGGAGCTAACACCAAAGTCTTGAGATTTTCTGAACAGTGTACTTTCCTTGCCATCCTGCCAAGAAATAGAAAGCCTATGACTTCAGCATTCTTCCATTGTCCTTTTAGTAGCTTTTTTATTCCCATCCTAGTGAACATAACCTCCTTTACAATAGTGCAATGCCAGAACCCCAAGGTGCTTAGTCTGTTCTTTTCTCCCTGGAAAGCCCTGAATTTCTTTCATGCACTCTAATGTTTTTAAATGTTTGTCTTTCTTAAAAAAAAAAAAATTATATTGCCTTGTCCTATGAAAAAGTAGCAGATGGCTACTTATTTATTTTATAATTCATACTAAATAATAAAATATCAAAATTTATTATGTTGCATTTCTGGAAGTGTTTATCTCTTATCAGGTTAAACTCTTCCATTAACAAAAACAAATTACTGAAGATACAATTTCAAGTATTACCTTTGGAAATGCATACTTACCCCCTTTTCCACAACACATACATACTCTCCTTAGAAACAAAATATTGATTATACTTACTACGCACCCACACTCTTCTGGGCACTACGGATACAGCAATGAAATAAATATGTCCGTGTGCTTATGGAGCTCACAAGAGACACAGAAATATAGAAATAGCAGATAGTAATAAGTGCTCTGCAGAGGATCAAATGGGGTGATGTGATATTGAGTGACTATGTTGTCATTTCAGAATAGATGGTTAAGAACAACTTCTCTAAAGAGTTGGCCCTTAAGCAGACATATTAATGACAATGAACAGCCAGAAGTAGGAAGACAATTTGGAAGATAATTTCAGCAAAAAAAAAAAAATATATATATATATATACACATATATATCAAAAAGACTCTAAGGTGAACTGATATTGGCATGTTTGAAGCACAGGGGAAAAAGTTAGTGTTTGTTGGAACACAATAAGGGTGGTGAGCAGTGGGTGAGGAGAAATTAGAGGCGATTAGGCAGGACCCTAACCGTAGAGAGATTTATAACTCATGGTCAGGTATTTGAACTTTGTCCTAAACGCAACAGGAAGCCATTAGAGGCTTTTCAGCAGAAAAATGACATGTTATTTACAATAAAAAATAACTTCACCAATTGTGTGGAGAGTGGATTCTATTCTGTGGCAAGGGAGGAATGTGAGTGAGAAGGTCAGACAGCGGCTGTTGCCATGGTTATTGTGAGATGGATGGCGCCCTGTGGTAGTCCAGAGGAATTAGCAAAGAAAAAGATCTAGAATGTATGTGGAATATATGATGGATACCATATAAGGCCACCACTAGCCTGTAGTTTGTCATACTGTGGTGGCTTGCATGTTGTTGTGATGCTGAAAGATATCCCACCAGTATTTCAAATATCATCAGGGTAACCCATGGTGGACAGGTTTCAGTGGAACTACGAGACTAAGACAGACTAGGAAGAAGGGCCCAGTGATCTACTTCTAAAAAAAAATGGCCAGTGAAAACCTTATGAGTAGCAGTAGAACACTGCTCTAAGGCTGGAAGATGAGCCGTTCGGGTTGGAAAACACTCAGAATACAACTGGGGAAGAGTGCCCTGAAAACAGAGTCATTCTTAGAGACATGAATGAAGTTTAGCATTCGCAACCTTCATCTGCTTATGTGGCATGACTCAAAATGAGAAGAAACAGCTGCAAACACCCATTAATAATCAGAATGTGAAATGTATGAAGTACGAATCCAGGAAAATTGGAAGTTGTCAAAAATGAAATGGAATGCATAAAGACTGATATTCTAAGCATTTGTGAGCTGAATTGGACAATCATATGGTCTACTATGCAGGAAATGACAAATTGAAGAGAAATGGCATCACATTTATCATCAAAAAGAACATTGTAAGATCTATCCTGAAGTACAATGCTGTCAGTGATAGAGTATAATATCCATACGCATACAAAGAAGACCAGTTAATAAAGACCATTATTCAAATTTATGCACCAACCACTAAGGTCAAAGATGAAGAAATTGAAAACTTTTGCCAACTTCTGCGGTCTGAAATTGATCAAACATGCAATCAAGATACACTGGTAATTACTGGTGATTGGAATGTGAAAGCTGGCAACAAAGAAGACAGATAAGTCATTGGAAAATATAGTAGTTGACCTTGGTGATAAAAATGACACCCAGAGATCCCATGATAGAATTCTGAAAGGAAAACAACTTATTCACTTGAAATATCTTCTACAACAACATAAATGGCAACTATACACGTTGCCCTTGTCAGGTGTGATATACAGAAATCAAATCGACTACATCTGGGGAAAGAGACAATGGAAAGCTCAATATCATTAGCCAGAACAAGGCCAGGGGCCAACGATGAAACAGACCATCAATCGCTCTTACACAAGTTCAAGCTGAAGAAAATTTAAACAAGGATCCAAGAGCCAAGTTTGGATATATCCCACCTGAATTTAGAGACCATCTAAAGAATATATTTGATACATTGAACACTAATGACTGAAGACAAGTGGTGTGATGACTTCAAGGACATATGCATGAAGAAAGCAAAAGGTCATTAAAAAGACAGGAAAGAAAGAAAAGATCAAAGTGGATGTCACAAGAGACTCTGAAATTTGCTCTTGAATATAGAATAGCTAAGGAAAATGGAAAAAATGATGATGTAAAAGAGATGAACAGAAGATTTCAAACGGCAGCTGGAGAAGAAAAAGTAAAGTATTATAATGAAATGTACAAAGATCTGAAGTTAAAAAATGAAAAGGGAAGAACACATTTGGTATTTCTCAAGCTGAAAGAACTGAAAAAAAATTCAAACATCTAGTAGGAATTCTGAACGATTCTATAGGCAAAATATTGAAAGGCTCATGAAGCATCAAAAGAAGATGGAAGGAAAACACAGACTCATTGCCCCAAAAAGAATTCATCAACATTCAAACATTTCAGGAGGTAACATATGAACAAGGACCAAGGATATTTTAAGGAAGAAGTCCAAGCTACACTGAAGGCATTGGTGAAAAACAAGGCTCCAGGAACTGGCAGAATACCCATCGAGATGTTTCAACAAATGGATGCAATGCTGAAAGTGCTCACTTGTCTATGCCAAGAATTTGGAAGACACCTACCTGGCCAACTGACTGGAAGAGATCCATATTGGTTCTAATGCCAAAGAAAGATGATCCAATAGAATGTGGAAATTATCACACAATATCATTAATATGAAACGACTTGATGGCACTAGTTTTTTTTTTTTATCATTAATATCACAAAAAGTAAAATTTTGCTGAAGATAATTCAAAAAATGATTGCAGCAGAACATTGACATGGAACTGCCAGAAATTCAAGCCAGATTCAGAAGATGACATGGAATGAAGAATAGCATTGCTGGTGTCAAACAGATCTTGGCTGAAAGCAGAGAACAGCAGAAAGATGTTTACTTATGTTTTACTGACTATGCAGAGGTGTTTAACTGTGTGGATCATAACAAATTATGAATCACATAGCAAAGAATGGTAATCCCTGAACACTTAATTGTACTCATGCGAAACCTGTACATTGACCAAGATGCAGTCATTTGAACAGAACAAGGGGATACCAAATGGTTTAAAATCAGAAAAGCTGTTGTCAGGGTTGTATCCTTTCATCGTACTTATAATCTGAGAAGCTGGACTACATGGAGAATAATGTGGGGAGGTGGGGCCAAGATGGTGAAGTAGTCAGATGCTTCCTGTGGTCCCTCTTACAACAAAGACCTGAAAAAACAAATGAATTGATTAACTATGACAATCTAGGAGCCCTAAACATCAAAGGCAAAGTTCAGGAATCAGACTGAGTGGTAGGGGGAGGGAGAGATGATTCAGAATCAGCAAGGAGTTGCCAGACCTAACCTGACAGGAGCCAGCACCCTGTAGGCTAGAATCAGCTGGGACAAGCAGTGACAAGCAGTGGAGTTCAAGATGCATTTTTGACATGAGGTGGCAGAGTCTACTCACACCTCCAGAATCAGCGAAAAGTGACACTCAGCAAAAGATAAGTACATGTGTCTAACCTACTGCATGGAACAAAAAACATTCCTTTGGGAAAAACCTCTCTCTCACTTACCTGCCCCCTTCCCTCTCTGCACAGGGTCTGAGCTGGCTTCAGAGAGTGCCACATCCCCTTGGCTGGAAGTAGGACCTGTCATGTGCCCTGAGCAATCCTCCCAGGCTTGGAGAGGGAAAAAATTAACAAACAGGAAAAAAATAATCCGCCGGCTCCCCTTAACTGGGAACTCAGTTCAGAAACAGCTCCTTTGCCTAGGCACAAACATAAGGGGTTCATAGGCTTTGAAAAACTCTTCACCCCTGCATAGACTTGTGTGGCCCATTTCAAAAGCATAAGCCCTCATTAGCAAAGTACAAGAGGGTATATACCTGAGGTTCTAACTTCAACTGTTTCAGCTATACAGTGGAGAGGCAGGTTCGTGACATTTGACACCACTCTGCCTATTAAGCAGGGTCCTTGCCAACCCACTTCAGAGGCCTGAGGACTAGTGGCTCCACCCAAGTCACCTAGCCACCTGTGGCAGGGGTCCAAGGAAAATGGTACCTCCCAGTCTTTACAGCCAACAGAATAGTACTGGGTGCCCACAGTCTGGCTGCAAAACCTACCACCTATGCACTCTAGGGAACATGGACATGTTTTCTTCACAGACACTCAGGGGCATTTGTCAGCCCCCTGCCTTGCTCGGCGCATGACCCCCTACTGCAGCCAGAAACCTGTGCCTACACCAATCACCCCTGCTCATCTAGGACTGCACCACACACTTGGTGACCAATTACCTGAACACTTGAGCTGAACTATACAAGAAAAGTAAATGGACTCCTGGGTTCACATACCTAGTAACAGCTCTAACCACCTGGTGACAGGGCATTAGAGCTTCAAAAGCACCAATAATCAAACTAACTTACTCGAGCAGCCTATTTGGGTATATCAAAACTAAATAAAACAAGAAGCTAGGACACAGTAAGCAAACATAAAATAAATAAATACAATAATTTATAGATGGCTTGGAGATAAACGTCAATATCAATCACATAAAGAGGGAGACCATGATGGCTTCAGCAAGCTCCCCAAAAAAGAGAATCAAGAAATCTTCCTGATGAAGATAACTTCCTGGAATTACAAGAGGTAGAATACAAAAGATTAATATACAGAACTCTTCAAGAGATCAGGAAGGAGATCAGGCACAATGCAGAACAAGCCAATAAGCACACAGACAAAGCAACAGATGGCCTTTTAGAGAAGAGCATAATGAAAAATTTAATAGGCTGAAAGAATCCATAGAGAGACAGCAAACACAAATCCAGAAGATTAACAATAAAATTTCAGAATTCGACAATTCAGTAGAAAGTCGTAGGAGCAGAATTGAGGCAATAGAAGTCAGAAGTAGTAAGATTGCAGATAAAGCACTTGACACCAACATATTTGAGGAAAAATCAGATAAAATAATTTTTTTAAAAATGAAGAAACTATAAGAATTATGTGGGACTCCATTAAGAGGAATACGTGTAACTGAGTACCAGAACAGAGGGGCATAACTGAAAATACAGAGAGAATTGTTGAAGATTTGCTGGCAGAAAACTTCACTGATACTGTGAAAGATAAGAAGATATCTATTCAACATGCTTATTGAACCCCATGCAAGGTAGATCCCCCCCAAAAATTCACCAAGACATGTTATAATCAAACTAACCAAAGATAAAGAGAGAATTTTAAGAGTGGCTAGGGATAAATGAAAAGTCAGCACAAAGAAGATTCAATAAGACTAAGCTCGGACTACTCAGCAGAAACCATGCAGGCAAGAAGGCAATGGGATGACATACACAAAGCCTTGAAGGAAAAAAAAATTGCCAGCCAAGAGTTATATATCCAGCAAAACAGTCTCTCAAATATGATGGCAAAATTAGGACATTTCCAGATAAAAAGAAGTTTAGGGAATTTGCAGAAACCAAACCAAAATTACAAGAAATACTAAAGGGAGTCCTCCAGTTAGAAAATCAATAAACCAAAAAACCCACTGCCATCCCGTCATTTCCAACTCAGAGCAACCCACTTGGTTAACAGCTGTAGTACTTAACCACTAAGCCACCAGGGTTTTCAGAAAATCAATAACATCATATAAAAACCCAAGATGAGAACATATGACAGAACCACCATATATCAACCCAGATAGGGAAATCACAAAAATAAATCAAAGTTAAAATGCTCAAAACAGGGAAAAAGAAGCATCATTAAGAAAAGATGACAACATTAAAAAAAAAAAAAGAGGTACTAAAAAATGTAGTCATAGATCTTTCATATGGTAAGGAACTCAAGGTGATATAACGAAAAAAAATTAGTTTAAACTTAGTAAATTGGGGTAAATATCAAGGTAATCCCAAAGGAAACTAAAAATCCTACTCAACAAAATAAAAAGCAAGAAAAACATAATCAGCAAATACAAAAGCAACACCAATGAAAAAGAGGAGAAAAAAATATATAAGGAAAAACAACTCAGCATAGAAAATTAAGTGGAACAAAGAAACTATGAACAATAACACACAATAAAAAGACATTAAAATGACAGCACTAAACTCATACCTATCAATAAAAATGCTGAATGTAAATGGACTAAATGCACCAATAAAATGACAGAGAGTGGCAGAATGTATAAAAAAACACCATCCGTCTACAAGAGACACACGTTAGACTTAAAGACACAAACAAATTAAAACTCAAAGGATGGAAGAAAACTTATCAAGCAAACAAAAATCAAAAAAGAGCAGGAGTGGCAATATTAATTTCTGACTTTGGAGTAAAATCCACCACAAAGGATAAGGAAGGAAACTGTACAATAATTAAAGGGTTAATACACCAGGAGGACATAACCATAATAAATATTTATGCACCCAACAACAGAGCTCCAAAATACATAAAACAAACTCTTACAGCATTGAAAAGAGAGATAAGCAGCTCCACAATAATAGTAGGATACTTCAACACATCACTTTTGGTGAAGGACAGAACATCTTGAAATGGCTCAATAAAGACACGAAAGATCTAAATGCCACAATCAACTAACTTGACCTCACAGACATATACAGAACACCCCACCCAACAGCAGCCAAGTATACTTTCTTTTCAATGCACCTGGAACATTCTCCAGAACAGACCACAGATTAGGACATAAAGCAAGCTTTAACAGAATTAAAAACATTGAAATATTACAAAGCAACTTTTCTGGCCATAAAGCCATAAAAGCAGAAATCAATAACAGAAAAAGTAAGGAAAAAAATCAAACACATGGGAACCGAACAATACCTTGCTCAAAAACTACTAGGTTTTAGAATAAATTAAGGGCAGAATAAAGAAATTCATTGAATTGAATGAGAATGAAAACACATCCTATCAGAACCTGTGGGACACGGCAAAAGCAGTGCTCAGAAGTTAATTTATAGCAATAAATGCACACATCCAAAAAGAAGAAAAGCAACAAAATCAAAGAATTCACCCAACAATTTGAACAAACAGAAAAGGAGCCCTCAGCACCAGAAGAAAGCAGAAAATAAAAATTAGAGAAGAATTAAATGAACTAGAGAATAGAAAAACAATTGAAACAGTTAACAAAACCAAAAGCTGGTTCTTTGAAAAGATCAACAAAATTGATAAACTATTGGCCAAACCGACAAAAGAAAAACAGGAAAGGAAGCAAATAAACCAAATAAGAAGTGAGTTGGGGGATATCACAACAGACTCAACTGGAAATTAAAAGAATCATAACAGAATACTAAGAAAAACTGCACTACAAAAAATTTGAAATCCTACAGGAAATGGACCAATTTCTAGAAACACACTACCTACCTAAACTAACACAAACAGAGATAGAACAACTAAATTAACCTATAACAAAAGAAGAGATTGTCATGGGACAGAGAAGGAGGGGCAGGGGTCTGGGAACCATGGTTTCAGGGGACATCTTGGTCAATTGTCATAACAAAGTTTATTAAGAAAACACTCTGCATCCCACTTTGGTGAGTGGCATCTGAGGTCTTAAAAGCTAGCAAGTGGCCATCTAAGACGCATCAATTGTCCTTAAGCCAACTGGAGCAAAGAAGAATGAAGAACACCAAAGACACAAGGAAAATACGAGTCCAAGAGACAGAAAGGGACACATAAACCAGAGACTTTGTCAGCCTGAGACTGGAAGAACTAGATGGTGCCCAGCTACCACCCATGACTGCCCTGACAGGGAACAAACACATCAGAGAGTCCCTGACAGAGCAGGAGAAAAGTGGGGTGCAGAAATTAAATTCTAGTAAAAATAGAGTAAAAATAGACTTAATGGTCTGACTGAAACTGGGGGGACCCCAGAGGACATGGCCTCTGGACTCTCTGTTAGCCCAAAGCTAAAACCATTCCCGAAGCCAACTCTTCAGTCAAAGATTAGACTGGACTATAAGACATAAAATGATACCAGTGAGGAGTGTGCTTCTTAGCTCAAGTAGACACATGAGACTAAGTGGGCAGCTCCTGTCCAGAGGTGAGATGAGAAAGCAGAGGGGTACAGGAGATGGCTGAATGGACACAGGAAATACACCGTGGAGAGAACGAGTGTGCGGTCACATTATTGGGAGAGAAACTAGGTCACATAACAATGTGTGTGTAAGTTTTTGTATAAGAAACTGACTTGAATTATAAACTTTCACTTAAAGCACAATAAAAAAAAATGTGGCATCAAGATTGGTGGAAGATTCCTTAACAACCTGTGATGTGCAGATAACACAACCTTGCTTGTTGAAAGTGAAGAGGACTTGAAGCACTTACTGATGAAGATCAAAGACCACAGCCTTCGGTATGGATTACACCTCAACATAAGGAAAACAAAAACCCTCACAATTAGACCAATAAGCAACATGATGACAAACAAAGAAAATGTTGAAGTTGTCAAAGATTTTATTTCATTTGGACCCACAATCAATGCCCATGGAAGCAGCAGTCAAGAAATTAAATGACATATTGTGTTGGTTAAATATGCTGCAAAAGACCTCTGTAAAGTGTTAAAAAGAAAATGTCGTGGATTAAATTGTGTCCTCCAAAAATATATGTCAACTTGGTTAGGCCATGATTCCCAGTATGGTCTGGTTGTCCTCCATTTTGTGGTTGTAATTTCATGTGAAAGAGGATTAAGGTGGGATTGTAACACTCCTACCCAGGTCATATCCCTGATCCAATGTAAAGGGAGTTTCCCTGGGGTATGGCCTGTACCACCTTTTATCCCTTAAGAGACAAAAAGGAAAGGGAAGTGAGCAGAGAGTGGAAACCTCATACCACTAAGAAAGCAATGCCAGTAGCAGAAAAAGTCCTTTGGACCCAGGATTCCTGCATGGAAAACTTCCTAGTCCAGGGGAAGATTGATGAGAAGGCCAACAGAGAGAGAATGTGTTCCCCTGGAGTGATGCCCTGAATCTGGACTTTTAGCCTACTTTACTGTAAAGAAATAAATTTCTCTTTGTTAAAGTCATCCATTTGTGGTATTTCTGTTATAGCAGCACTAAATGACTAAGTCAGCAAAGATGTCACTTTGAGGACTAAGGTGTACCTGACCGAAGCCATGGTATTTTCAATTACTTCATATGTATGCAAAAGCTGGACAATAAATAAGGAAGACTGAGGAAGAATTGATGTCTTTGCATTTTGGGGTTAGCGAAGAATATTGAATATACCATGGGCTGCCAAAAGAATGAATAAATTTGTCTTGGAAGAAGCACAGCCAGAGTGCTCCTTAGAAGTGAGGAGGGACCAGTAGCTGGAGAAGGACATCATGCTTGGTAAAGTAGAGGGTCAGTGAAAAAGAGGAAGACCCTCAACGAGATGAATTGACAATAGCTGCACAACGGGCTCAAACATAGCAATGACTGTGATGATAGCACAGGATAGGGCAGTGTTGCCTTCTGTTGTACATAGGGTCACTACGAGTTGAAACTGACCGAATGGCACCTAACAACAACAACACCATATAAGAAGAGATGAAGGAAAGAAATTAAGTACAACTTCTACATTTGGGCATGAGCAAATAAAGGTATTGTTAACAGAGATGGCGGAGAATGTGGGGAAAATGGTTTTCATTTGGTGTTTAGAATTCAGTAGTTCTAGGAAAAAGACAAGGATGCCCTTTATCACCATTCCTATTTAACATTGTTCTGGAAGTCCTAGCTAGAAGGTTAAGAAAAAGAAATAAAAGGCATCCAAATTGGTAACGAACAAGTAAAACTGCCCCTATTTGCGGATGATGTGATACTCTACGTAAAAAACCCCAAAGACTCCACAAGAAAACTATTGGAATTAATAAAAAGATTCAGCAGAGTAGCATAATACAAGACAGACATACAAAAATCAGTTGGATTCCTATACAGTAATAAAGACAATGATGAAAAGGAAATCAGGAAAGCAACAGCATTTATAACAGCCCCTAAAAAATAAAATACTTAGGAATAAATCTAACCAGTGATATAAAAGACCTATACAAGGAAAGCTACAAAACACTACTGCAAGAAACCAAAAGAGATCTACATAAATGGAAAAACATACCATGCTCATGGATAGGGAGACTCAACATTGTGAAAATGACAATTCTACCCAAAGCAATTTACAAATCCAATGCAATCCCAATCCAAGTACCAACAACATTCTTTAAAAAGGTGGAAAAACTAATTATTAACTGTATATGGAAAGGGAAGAGGCCTCAAATAAGTAAAGCACTATTAAAGAGGAAGAACAAAGTAGGAGGACTCGAGCTACCTGACCTCAGAACCTACTATATAGCTACGGTAGTCAAAACAGCCTGGTACTGGTACCATGACAGATACATTGACCAATGGAACAGAATTGAGAATCCAGATGTAAATCCATTCACCTGTGGTCACCTGATCTTTGACAAGGGCCCAAAGCCCACCAAATGGGGAAAAATGGTCTTTTTAACAAATGGTGCTGGCAAAACTGGATGTCCACCTG
Source organism: Elephas maximus indicus (assembly GCF_024166365.1). Taxonomy (NCBI): domain Eukaryota; kingdom Metazoa; phylum Chordata; class Mammalia; order Proboscidea; family Elephantidae; genus Elephas; species Elephas maximus. The sequence goes on from NC_064840.1 coordinate 49,836,436, forward strand.
CAAAAAAATGAAACAGGACCCATACCTCACACCATACACAAAAACGATTTCAAAATGGATCAAGGACCAAAATATAAAGCCAAAAACTATAAAGTTCATAGAAGAAAAAATAGTATCAACACTAGACACCTAATAAATGGCATTAATAGGATACAAACTATAACCAACGACACACAAACTCCAGAAGATAAACGAGATAACTGGGATCTTCTAAAAATTAAACACTTATGCTCATCAAAAGACTTCACCAAAAGAGTAAAAAAAGAACTTACAGACAGGGGGAAAAAAAAAAAAATTGGCTACTAGAAATCAGACAAAGGTCTAATCTCTAAAATCTACAGGAAAATCAGTACCTCTACAACAAAAAGACAAATAATTCATTTAAAAAATGGGCAAAGGAAATGAACAGATGCTTCACCAAAGAAGACATGAAAGCATCTAATAGACTCATGAGCAAATGCTTGTAATCACTAGCAATTAGAGAAATGCAAATCAAAACAACAATGAGATACCATCTCACCCCAGCATTACTGGCACAAATCAAAAAAAACAGAAAATAATAAATGTTGGAGAGACTGCAGGGAGACTGAATCTCTTATGCGCTGCTGGTGGGAATGCAAAATAATGCAACCATTTTGGAAAATGATATGGCGCTTCCCTAGAAAGCTAGAATACCATAAAAAAAAACATATGATCCAGCAATTCCACTCTTAGGAATATATTCCAGAGAAATAAGAGCTCTCACACAAATAGACATATGCACACCCATGTTCACTGTAGTATTGTTCACAATAGAAAAAAGATGGAAACAACCTAGATGTCTATCAATAGATGAATGGAGCATACACATACACACACATATACGCATAATGGAATATCATTTAACGATAAAGAACAATGATGAATCTGCGAAGGATCTCAAAACATGGATGAATCTGGACGGCATTATGCTGAGTGAAATAAGTCAATCACAAAAGGACAAATATTGTATGAGATCATTACTGTAAAAACTCATGAAAAGGTTTACATACAAAAAGAAACAATCGTTGACGGTTACCGGGGCGGGGGGGTGGGGATGGGAAAACACTAAATAAGACAATAGGTAAGTAGTAACTTTGGTGAAGGGTAAGACAGTACACAATACTGCAGAAGCCAGCACAAAACTTGTACAAGGCAAGGTCATGGAAGCCCCATAGACATAACCAAACTCCCTGAGGGACCTAATTGCTGGGCTGAGGGCTGTGGGGATCATGGTCTTGGGGAACATCTAGCTCAACTGGTATAACTTAGTTTATAAAGAAAATGTTCTACATTCTAATTTAATGAGTTGTGTCTGGGGTCTTAAAAACCTGTGTGTGGCCATCTAAGATTCTTCACTGGCCTTACCCCTTCGGTAACAAGAGAGAATGAAGAAATCTGAAGATACACGGCAAAGATTAGTGCAAAGGACTAACAGACCACAACTACCACGGCATCCACCAGACTGAGTCCAGTACAATGAGATTGTGCCCGACTACCACCACTAATTGTTCTGACAGGGATCACAACAGAGGATCCAGGACAGACTTGGAGAAAAATGTAGACACACACACACACACACATACACACAAACCAGACTTACTGGCCTGACAGAGACTAGAGAAACCCTGAGAGTATGGCCCCCGGACATCCTTTTAGCTCAGTAATGAAGTCACTCCTGAGGTTCACCCTTCAGCCAAAGATTAGGCCAATAAAACAAAACGAGACTAAAGGGGCACAACAGCCCAGGAACAAGGACTAGAAGGCAGAAGGGGACAGCAAAGCTGGTCATAAGGAACCAAGGTGGAGAAGGGAGAGTGTTGACATGTCATGGGGTTGTTAATCAATGTTATAAAACAATATGTGTAGTAAGTGTTTAATGAGAAGTTAGTTTGTGCTGTAAACCCCCATCTATAGTTTGTGCTATAAACCTTCATCTAAAGTACAATAAAGAAGAAAAAAAAAAAATTTTAAGCAAAAAAAAAAAAAAAATTCAGTAGCTCTATTCTGACTATTTTAAGTTTGTGATAAGGAACCCTGGTGGTGCAATGGTTAAGCACTCGGCTGCTAACCAAAAGATCAGCAGTTCGAGCCACCAGCCTCTGCATGGAAGAAAAGACCAGGCAATCTGCTCCATTAAAGACTACAGCCTGGGGATGAAAGGCCTGACAATCTACTTCTGAAAAATTAGCCAGCCAACAAAAACCCTACAGATCACAACCTGTAGTGCATGGGGCCACCATGAGTTGGTTATCGTTTCAACAGCAGCTAACAACCACCACCATCACCAAGGGTAACAAGGAATAACTGCTAAAGCTACCAAATAGCACAGAAATACAAACCAGTGGAGTTCTATGTATGTGCAATCTACTTAAAGGCAAAATCCACTTCACTTCTAGGCTACAAGCTGTCTGTGAAGTGCCTTCAGACTGAAGGTTGCAACCTAACACATGAAGGTTAGTTGAGGTGGATAGGGGAAGGGAAGGGAGAGGAGGGGTTCTTATATCCTATGACTGAAAATTTTTGCTATATTTAATTGGAGACTGACAACAGATCAATACGTCATCAGAATAACTGTCTTTTAAGTGGTGGGCCACAGACTTAAGCTGGAGCTCTCAGGAGCCTGTCTACCAATAAGAGGAGAGAGTTCCATCTTTCTGTTGCTTGAAATTCCATCCATATTCATGGGAGACTGAGGACAAGACCTATGGCCATTAGAATCCAGTTGCTGCATAAACTTTAGCCAGTTTATTATTATTTTTTTAATTCCTAATTTAATGCTTTACTGCTACCTGAAAATTCTAGGTAATATGGGAAATGAAACTGGTATTGAATTTTAAGGCCTTGTAGACTCTGTTTATAATTTAGCATATAATGATTGTACCTCAGTCGCCATATGAATAGGGATGCCCAAATCTGGGTATAAAATATTTTCAGTCTTTTGCTGACTTGTATTTCACCTGCCCTTGTGTGTATATGTATCTATAACCCTGAAACTATTCATATGATTAAACATGAATAACATCTTTGCTTATTTGAATAACAACACTCCAAATACAATACTTGTTATTTGGAAAAAAAAAAAAAAAAGATTACGGCCTGGAAAACCCTATGGGGCAGTTCTACTCTATCGTATAGGGTGACAATTAGTTGGCATCTACTAGACGGCACACAAGTTTGTCGTATTAGACATTCAATTGGATACATCAAGTAGGTAATTAATTATAACAGCTGGGCTTCAAAGGAGAGACCAAGGCTAGAGGTATACATTTGGCACTTTTTCTGAGGTGCCTCTGGGTGAACATGAACCATCAACCTTTTGGTTAGCAGCCAAGGCTGTTAACCATTTTTACCACCCAGGGACTCCAAGTAATACATAGTATCTATTTGAATAATAATATGAGTCCAAATTGACTTAGCAGTAACTAAGAACAACAACAACATTTAATAATAATATTTAATAGCTTATAAGTACAAAAGGGAAACACTGGTGGTGTAGTGGTTAAGAGCTACAGCTGCTAACCAAAAAGTCAGCAGTTCAAATCCATCAGGCGCTCCTTAGAAGCCCTATGGGGCAGTTCTACTCTGTCCTATAGGGTCACTATGAGTTGGAATCAACTTGATGGCAACAGGTATAAGTACAAGAGGACCCCTGGTGGTTCAGTGGTTAAGTGCTCAGCTGCTAACTGAAAGGTCACTGGTTCGAACCCACTATGGATCACAACACAACTCCACAGGAGAAAGATGTGGCAGTCTGCTTCTCACAGCCTTGGAAATCCAGAGTGCTACTCTGTCCTGTAGGTCAGCATGGACTTGAAGGCAAAGGGTTTGTTTTTTTTGTTTGTTAGTACAAAGGGGGCAGTGGTGGTTCAGTAGTTAAATTCTCACCTTTCATGCTAGAGACCTGGGTTCAATTCCTGTCCAATGCACATCAAGCACAGCCACCATTTGTTTGTCGGTGGAGGCTTGTGTTTTGCTATTATGTTGAGCAGGTTTCAGTGGAACCTCCAGACTGGACAAACTAGGAAGAAAGGCCTGGCTCTCTACTTCGAAAAAATCAGCCAGTAAAAACCCATGAGTCGGGCTGACATGGTGGTAGCTAACAACAACATTAGTACATAGTACCTCCGGTCTGTCAATTTGTCATACTGTGGTGATTTGCGTGTCGCTATGAAGCTGGAAGAAGCTATGACACCAGTACTTTAAACACTAGCACGATCATCCACGGTGCACAGGTTTCAGCAGAGCTCCCAGAGTAGGAACCCTACGGGTCACAACACAATATTACCTGATACAGAACTAATAGCATAGGACCAGGCAACATTTTGTTCTGTTGCACATAGGGTTGCCAACGGTCAGATCCAACCTGACAACAACTAACAACAACAACACCTATTTCAAAAAGGTATAGAGCAAGATGAGACTACTTAGGAGGAATGTGTACATAAAGCAAAGAAAGGGGCCAGGACTGAGCTTTGTTGTCAGCCAGAGGTGGAATACCAGCAAAAGGAAAACAAACTGAGAAGGAGTAGCCCTAGTGAAACAGGAGGCAAACCACAATAATACGACGTCACGAAAACAAGGCTATTTCCACACAGTTACAGAAGAATTGCAACAGAGGGCCCAGGAGTTAACATAAAGAGAACCATGAGGTGAACATTCATGGGAACATATAAAGACTACAACTAGGAGTGGCTCTTCTGGGTTCTCAGTATCACCAGTAGAATTTAAACCCACAGCAAATTGAACCTACCAGACTTTTCATTTAAATCAATACCACCCAGTGCTTACGGATTCTAAGAACATTTACAGGAGATGACTGGATTTGAAGTGGATCGTGAGGGAAGTGAAAATAATTATGACAAAAATATTTTGATATACACTTCAAAGTTTTGAAAACAAAATCGTATTTTTCTTCTATAGCTGGAAGCAGCATTCCATACATGAAAGGATATTCTAAGTTCTTGTGGGCAAATACTATGTCCGTTTTGTTCATTGCTATACCTCAGCCCCTATGATAGTACTTTAAGAGGAATGTGTTGAATGAGTTCAAAACAGTAGGATATTTTATCTCAAAATGATAATAGTACTTTACATCTCTGTGGTTTGTTGTAGGTTACAGAAAGTATTGTGAAAGCCACCTGTGTCTTGAGGGCAGGTATTATACTTCTTTTTAACCCTGCACATTGCTGATCATTATATCTGAGCCTTAAGTATTTATTAAATAAATTATCATTTTAACAAAAGGTTTTATGATTGTTATCTCTATGTCCTATTAATTTAAAAAATTTCCATAAAGTTTAAGAAAACTGCAGCTGCTAAGGGCAACCAGGGCAGAATACATAACAGACATAGCAAAGAAAAAATAATCATACATACAACTAGCCTGGTGGCAGGTGGGACTGCATTCTTCCGAGATCCATGTGCCCATACCACATCATCCAACCCACAGGTGCTGTTAGCCTTCTTTTCTTCAGGGTCATGCTTGAAGAGTGCATGCCCTTGTCCATCCTGATTTGTGGGGCTTAAAGGTTCAATGAAGTACCTTTGATCTCCCTGACTGAAGTAGCCTCTGAAAAACATAAGAATCCAGCCTTCTTAACAAAATGTTCCTGATTTAGCGTTTATAGACTTATTCCAGAAAGAGACCTCATGAAATCCTAATCAATCCCCAAAAGAGTTCAGGCTCATAAACTAGAGGCAATAAACTACAGTGAAACATTACAGCTGAAGTTACTCTTAGAGAATATCTGCAATTATTTTCTTTATGAAGAAATGGGACCTTTTGGGGAGAAGTGGCTTCTGCAATGCCATAGAGCAACCCATGCCAGTGCTGACATTAGACATTTCCTCACTCTCAGTCCAATGTTCTTCCAATTTTCACGCCATGTCTGCTCTAAACGTGCACTGGAAATGACAGAGGCTTTGGAGTCATATAGGTGAGGATTCAGATCCTGGGTCTATCACTTATTACCTTAGATACCATGGGAAAATTTCTTAAACTCACATAGCCTCAGTTTCTCCATCTGTAAAATGGGAATGATAATACCTACCTAATAAGATGGTTGTAAGGACTGAAGGAAATAACCCGTAAAGCATGTGATCAATGAATATTATCAGTTTATTCCCAATTGTCTCTGCTGAGGCCCTGAGCAAAGATTCATTCAAACAATATTTACGGTGTACCCATTATTTATTAAGCATTGGACTAAGGGCAAATAGTTAAAGAGAGTCATGGTATCTTCCGTCATGGAACTTATGTTCAAACGAGGAAGATGGATGTGTATCAAATAATCACAGAAATATACCATCATTCATAGATAGTTGGCTACAAAAAAAAATGTACAAAGACCACCAGGAACATATATTAAGGACACTGGATGAAATGTATATAAAATTAGAAGACAACAATAGTGAATGTAGGGAGATGAATTAGGTCATTTATTGCAGTCATCCACATAAATGATCATGGTGATTTGGAACATAATGTGGCAGTAGAGACAGAACGTAGTGAAAAATCTCAGGAAATATTTAGATGATATTATCAATAAAAAACAAAAACTAAACTAATTGCCTTCAAGTTGATTTCAACTCATGGCAACCCATATGTGTAGGGTTTTCAAGGCAGTGACGTTCTAGAAGCTGATTACCAGGCGTTTCTTCCAAGGCACCTCTGAGTGGGTTCAAACCACCAACCTTTCAAATAGTAGCTCAGCATTTAACCATCTGCACCACCCAGGAACTCCAATATTATCGACTGGGCTTGATAATTATTGAAAATGGGTAGTTGAGAGGCAAGAAGTCATCAAGGAACCTAGATTTCCAGATTGGACAAGTGGTTGTTTGATCACATTTATCATTGAGGTAAGCAACTTTGGGAAAATAGATTTGGGAGAAAATAATTAGTTTGACTTGGGACATATTGAGACTAAGATTTATTTAAGATATCCAACTGGACGTAAGGAAAAAGAAAATTAGATAATCAAGTCTGGGTGTCAGAAGAGACATCTAACATACAGACGCATGGGGAGTCATTTACATACAGAAAGAAATGGATGTCATAAGCTTGGATAAGACAAGCTAGAGAGAAAGTTTATGGTAAGGAAAGATGGAGAAAAGGAGCTCCAAATCTCTAAATATTCTGACTCCAATATTGCAATGAAAACCTATATTTAAAAACAAGCAAATGAAAAACACTATCAAGAGAAATTCTTTATCTTTCAAATTTCAAAAATTTCAAGGATTTCAGATTCATACTCAACTATAGATAAAATGAATTATATTTCTGATTCTTTGGGTTTAGAAAAGAAGCACACCACAATCACAGGTAAATATAAAACATCCAGAAAGTCTTACCTTAGACCCCTACATGTGCTGATGCTAGCATCGGAAACTTTTTCATTAATGATGTGCCCTTGATAATAACAGTCATCCTAATTAAAAGCGAAAAGAGATTAGTAAAGGCAAGTACATGTGTGTTAAAACTACTAAGTTTGAATTTGAAATATTGAAACAGGCTCTTTAACACTTTTAAACCATTTTCTACTAGACAACAGTCAACTGAGAAATTTGTTTAAAAAGCTTTTTTATGGTAAAAACTTTAACTTTTAGTCAATGATCTCAAAATACCAGAAAATACTAATAAAATGTGGGTGTTGCTGAAGTAGGATAGCAGAGGTAAATACTGTTTGGAAGAAACAAATTTACATGTATGAATTTAAACCTTGAGCCCCCAAACATCAGACATTTATTCTTATTATTGTCTAATTGCTCATTGAAATTTATCTTTAAAAAATCCTACAAGCTCTTTCCAGTGTTCTGATAATTTAGACTGTGTTTTTATGTCTTGTTTTATCCAAAGAGTTCTACCAAAGTCACTAGGTCAGCAAAACTTTCCCTACCTCCATTGGGAGCTGAATGCCCATCCTAGTACTTTTTCATATAGGTATTCATTCAAGGACACCTTTCTACTTTGGGATGGAAGGGGAGTTGGCTCATGTAAACCTTTGTATCACTGTCATAGAAGGCAATTTTTGAAGGGCTTCTAGTAGAGAACGGAGTTCAGGAAGGAAGGTAATGATAAACTACCCCTGTCACTGCTGTACCCTGGTATCTGCTCAGTCTGAGCAAAGAGAGGCTCCAAAACAAACACACAAAAAAGAGTCAAAAGTGGAATTTTTCTGAAAGAAAGAATGGAATTCTACAATTCTATCACTGAGGTACTATTCTTCAGTTTGAGAAACCACATAATTCAGACAGGTGATGGGCATTGACTAGAACACCTGATGTGTTTAACTCTTCATTCCTCTAACAACAAGCTCCTTCTACTCGTCCTCCAACAGGCAGCTCTTGAAAGCTGGAGAGGGTTACCACATCTGTTAAGGAATGCCTTTGTTCTGGTGGAAACTGCAAAAAACTTGGAGGACTGATTAGTAATTACTATCGCTGAAAAGAGCACCAGGGGTATAAATTCGATGGCAGGCAATGATACTGCCTTTGGTTCTATGAGTCACACCCCAATTAGCAATAAATCTAGGAGACTCCTATACCATTATCTGTGGGCTGGTGGTAATCTCCTTTCCAGTGGAATTGTAATGTGTTTCCATGTAGCCTGGTGCGAGGAGATCCCTGGAGGAAAAAAAAAAAAAAGTCATAGTTACTCCTGCTAATTACAAAGTCCAGTAATCAAAGCATAAGCTTTCACTGGATATGCATGAAAGTTTTAACACCTGAGCTCTTCCTCCTTACCTTTCAAGACAGGTGCAAGCATGAAAAGTGTGCTTAAAATGGAAAGATTGAGAGAGGCAGGGACATTCCTGAGTAGTATGAAACAGCATCTCCTTCCCTCATAGAACTATGCATAATGCATACTTGTTGAGGAGAGGCTTGAGAAAGATGTGGCGCAGAGAACTAAGTCAATAAAAGTGAGTGAAATAGGCAATGTTCCTCATTAGTTTAGAATAACTGCATTTTGCACCCAGTCGTTTTTAATTACCAGTGACCATTAACAACTGTGGCAGAAGAAAGTTTACTGGAACTTGACTTGAATTTGGTAGTTAGGGTCCTTCTAGCATTTTCACTGAACTTCTGAAAATTATTTCAATTACCCACCAGAAATTAGGAGTTCGAGTGTATTTTTAAAAAAGAAGTAAATAATTTATATTTAATACCATTTCCATACCGGGCACTGTTACTCAGATACGTTACATGCGTCATTTAATTGAATTTTTTCAACAATCATAGGAGAAATATCATTCTCCCTGTTTCTAAAATGAGGCTATGTAATTCAAGAAGCAGAGAATCAAATTTAAGTCTGCCTGGATCCAAAGCCTATACTCTTGCCACTATACTTCCACACTTTTTCCAAACTCCAGTCAGTTGTGATTTTTTACTACAAGTAGTTGTGTATTTGGGGAAAAAATCTTGCTGTCCTTTATGGAACGAACTAGAGATTAAAAGAGATTGAAAGCACAGAATTAGGAAAAACTGATTTTGAAATATAGGCTGATCAAGGTCTAGGTGAGAGCAGTGGCACTAAAAATTGAAAAGCAATGTTGGATTCAGCAGGAACTGTGTTATAGATTGGATTGTGTCGCCCCAAAATATGTTGTAATTCTGTACCCATATACTTGTGGTTCAGAAGTGTGAGGCTGCTGTTCATAAGTGCAGGGGAATGAGGCTGCTGCCAAAACTAAGGGGGCAGGGCTGCCATGCCCAAGGGACAGATAACCTGGGCCTGCGAGGGCTGAGAGGATAAGGTCGCCACGCTGATGAACTAGGAGAATGAGATTGCCCGAAGCCAAGGGAGCGGAGTTGTCACCCTAGTGGGCATGGAGGGTGGAGCTGAAGCCCAGGGCCAAGTGGCCTCCAGCCAGAATCCAGGAGGCGTGGCCAACACCCAGAGTCTGAAGGGCAGGGCCATTGCCCAGATGGTCCCAAAGAACAGAGGACTACTTTCAAGCCTTGAGAGCTAATGTAAATCATGCTGCTGGGTTTTGGACTTGCATGGTGCCCTTCATCCCTTCCTTCCCTTCAATTCTTCCCATTTGTAATGGAAATGTCTACCCTGTGCCTTTTCAACCATTGTAGATAACTTGTATTCTAGATTTCAAAGGTTCACAGATGAAGAGGAATTTTGACCCAGGATGGAATACACCTAAAGTCTCACCCATATTTGATTTGGATGATTCAGAAGATGAGATTTTAGATGTTGAGTTGATTTAAGATTTTGGGATGATGTGATGGGGTGAATGTGTTTTTTATATAGAAAGGACATGTATTTTGGGGGGCCAAAGGGTGGAATGTTATGGATTGAATTGTGTCACCCATAAATATGTGTTGTAATTCCTTATTCTTATACTTGTGGATATAATCCTATTTGGGAATAGGGTTTTCTTTTTTATGTTAATGAGGTCCTATCAATGTAGGGTGTATCTTAAGCCAATCACCACTGAGATATAAACCAGGCTGGGTAGGCACAGAGCAGCAAGCAAAGATGGGGAGGACAGATGCCAAGCCACATGAAAATAGACCAGGAGCTGAAGCTCAAAAGAGATAGGGATCTTCCACCAGAGGTGACAGAGAGAGAAAGCCTTCCACTAGAACCAGTGCCCTGAATTCGGACTTCTAGCCTCCTTAACTGTGAGAAAATAAAATTCTGTTTCTCCAAGCCACCCACTTCTGGTATTTCTGTTATAGCAGCACTAGATAACTAAGACAAACTACATGTAATACACTAAATGAGGACAATGAATAATGAGAGGACAATGTCATATATGAGAAAAATGGGGAGGGAGGCTAGTAGATAGTAGAATAGAAAGAGTACTGGTATTGAAGTCAGTAGAGTCCAGTTCTGACTTTACCACTAACTTGTACTTTGGTCCTCGTGTTTTATTTAACTTACATATTTCTTATTCTTTTCTAGTAGCAAATGATTTTACTATCTAATCTTTCAGTGTTGGAGGAATAAAACACAATATTATAGGGAAAGAATTAAAAATTATAGCGAATTTCACTGAAAAGTTTTTATCTGATGTTTTATAAAGTTGGATAAATTTTGTGTCTGTTTGCAACTAATTATCATGTTTTATTACTAGGAGCATGGGAACATTACCAGGGTGTTTCTACTAGTTCAGTAGACACAATATTCACTGAACCCCTTGGGCTAGTTGAGAGCAAAAGCTGATTAGCTAAGGTCTGTGAGAGCCATAAGCAGTAACAGACCCAATTAGCCCATTTTCCACTTGTTAACTTGCTGTTGATGAGGATACTATCAAAAATAAAGACACTTACTTGTTTTTTTTCAAATAAAGCACCACCATTTTTCCATTAACTGTCATTTTATACTTCAATTCAGTTTCAAATTTTTCCTGTAAAAATGTACAAACATTTATTGGTAACTAAAAACACGCACACAAGTAATCATTAGCAAGCAATGTCTGCTTTTCCTGAGCAGTAGCCTATATAAAACCAAATGTCAACCTCTGCCTCTTTTCACAGATCAAAAAACTTTGCCAACTAAATAGACAAATTATCTGAGACCCATCCATCATCCATCCATCCATCCATTCATGCATTCTACAAATGTTTTTTGGGTCCTGGTCATGTGCAAAACACTGTGTTTAGGGCCGGAAATTCAACTCCAAGCAAGAAAAAATGAGTCCTGCTTTCGGGTAGCTAATTGCTGTTGTTATTGTTAGGTGCTGTAGAGTCGGTTCCAACTCATAGATAGCTACACTATACAAAGAACAAAACATTGCCCGGTCCTGCACCATCCTCACAATCATTGTTATGCTTGAGCCCATTGTTGCAGCCACTGTGTCAGTCCATCTCGTTGAGGATCTTCCTTTTTTTTCGCTGACCCTCTACTTTACAAAGCAGGATATCCTTCTCTGGGGACTGATCCTTCCTGATAACACGTCCAAAGTATGTGAGACATAGCCTGGCCATCCTTGCTTTTAAGGAGCATTCTGGCTATATTTCTTCCAAGAGAAATTTGTTCATTCTTTTGGCAGTCCATGGTATATTCAATATTCTTCACCAATACCATAATTTAAAGGTGTCGATAACCTTGTGGAAAGACTTACAATACAGTGAGTTTTATTTTGTATGATAGGAGATATATGTACGAAAGCAATGTAGGATGTCAAACCTCTTAAAGTCAGGGAAGGCTTCCTTGAGGAAGTGACATTTAAGCTGAGATATGAATTAGCCAGGTCAAACAGAGAGGAGAAGTTATCTGAGAAGAAGGAATAGCATACATAGAGGTCCAGAGATGTCCATTGCCACCACAGATGATTTTGATCTTGAGGTCTTCTTAAGGCAAAGTGGAGCTCAGAATATGAGCAAAAGAACAGGAATATATACGCAAATGTGGTGAGGAAAAAAACATAGTTTTAGGTGTTCAGGAAGAGAAAATATTCCCTCAAGTGAACCATGTAGAAAAGCAGAACTGTAGTCTTAATTCTAGATTATTATGTACGAGAGGAGACAGAAGAGGTTATACAGAATTATTTTAAAGATGTCTTTGTATAGTGAGTTCTGACTTCGATCTAAAAGATAGGGCTATTAGGAGTAATTAACATTTAATAGCCAAAAATTCACTGAGAAGTGACAGAAATTGTTATTAAAGAGAATTAAATACGGTAGACCAAAAGTAGTCAAGAGCCACTTGCTATGAACTGAATTCTGTTTCCTCTGCTGTGTTGCATTTAAGGCCAATTTTTCTTTCTCTTCTCCCTATTTGGCCATCAGATCAGAGGTATTGCACAGGGATTTGGCCACACCCAAGGTCAATTATCATGGCCCATTTATTTCCTTTTAATCATTAGTTATTGGAGGTGTACACTGGTGTCAAAAATATCAGACTATAAATATCCCATAATGTGGGCCCAGATGAGGAAAGTCTAATGGTATTAAGATCATTCACATAGATAACAGGAGCTGAAAGAAAAAAAAAAAAGGAGTTAAAAATAAAAGTCATGGGGAATGATCACAATCACTTATTGTTCAAATTTAAGAAAGGCCAAATTGAAGGTATTAAGAAGATACTAGATCTGGTCTTCTATCCAGAGGAGCTTTCCAGATATCTGTTTCCTGTCAGCAATGGTTTTGTAGTGAATCTTCACCTAAAGCATTATTTGGAGGTTGCTTTAGACAAGGATAAATGTTTTTGAATTTTGGAGTTTTAGAAGACACTGGTACAGAGATTATGGATAAAAGGAAACAACAAGGAAGAAAAACAGAGCCTCTATGAGAGGGTGTACTGGGGGATGGGATGTAGATGTCCAGGGTAGAAAACGATGTCTGCTGATAAGTATAGGTTTCCCCTACTATCTGAAAGTACAGTGTTCTTATGAAACCTCTCCTAAGCCGAAATGGCATAAACTGGAGAAGCAACTACCATCGATTCATGGGAAAAAAATTTGAACATTCCCAGACCGAAAAAATAGCCTATGAAATCATACCAAATAACACATAAAATCTAAAATAACATTAACGTAAAAGCAGGAATGATATGATAAACAAATCAAGATAAAGCACAGATGCTCACATGGAGGCTTGATAATGAAATGCTGAGTGTAATTCCTGGGAAAGGAACTTGCCCAGGACAGAGACTTTCCCTAACCGGGACACAGGCCCCAAGTACCACCCCCTTTCAGAGTTAGGGCTACCAACCCCCAATCTCTGCACCGCCCTCCCCAGCTCCTGTGTCCAAGAGTTCAATATCTCAACCTTCCCAGAGGGACTGGGAGACACTCCCCATGGCCAAGGTATGGCCCTGGATATAGGCAGAGAAGGGGCAAAGTGAGGACAGAGGCCATGAGGCAACTGTAAGAAGCCAAGGGGAAAAAAAAAACAAAAACCCATCGCTGTCAAGTCGATTCTGACTCATAGCGACCCTACAGGATAGAGCAGAAGTGCCCCATAGGGTTTCCTAGGAGTGCCTGGTGGATTTGAACTGCCAACCTTTTGGTTAGCAGCCATAGCTCTTAACCACTACGCCACCAGGAAGGAGGGGTTGAGTTAGCTTCTCCTGCCTTTCCCCCACCCACCCTCACTGAGGCCTGGGATAGAGGCCCTCAGAGAGAGGCTGACAGGTGGCAGATGGCAGATGCTGGGGTGTGGGAAGCGATTGGCCTTGCCTCCAGGGTGTCCCTGCCACAGGCTCCCTCTCCTAGGGTTAGGGGGCAGAGACCAGCCCTGGCTTGCTTGCCCAGGCTGTCTGGAAGGCTGGGGACTGCAGATCACGCCTGCTGGGAGCCTGGAGAGAGGCGGTAGACAAAAGAAGCGAAACAGGAAAGGAGTGCGCCGTAGAAAAAGGAAGGGGTTACCTGGATGCGAAGGGCTGGCTGGAGACCCTCTTTGCTACCTTTCCCCAACCTCAGGGAGCTACAGAAGGCCTTGAGGCCCAAGGTGAAGGAGACGCCACTCTTGGGGCTCAGGGTGCGCACCGCCCCTTTAACAGCTGCTGCAAAACAAACACTGAGTACTATTCCTGCTTTCCACCTTTTTCATAAAAGAGAAAATCCTCTCCAGATTTCTCTTAGTTAGCAAAAACAGGTCAAGTGGCATAAAGTGAGCTTTCAAAAAGCAGGGGATACCTGTATGTCCTATTTGTGTGCTGTCAGAGCCCTGAACTCTGAGTCAGGAGAGAGGAAAGGTGCACCTTAGTTTGGAGAGCACCCACGATGGCTTTCACTAGAAGCAAATGAATTTGGGACCATTGAGTAAGATTAGTTGGTCACAAAAAAAAATACGAAAACAAAACCCATTGACTTTGAGTTGATTCTGACTCATGGTGACCCCATCTGTTACAGAACTGAGCTCCATAAGGTTTTCATGGTTGCAGTCTTTATGGAAGCCGATCACAAGGCCCTACACTTTCATGGCACTGTTGAGTGGGTTTGAACTGCTAACCTTTCCATTAGTAATTAAGAGCAAACCATTTGCACCACCCACAGTCAGGGGCATATAAATAAAAATTTTCCCCAGGAAAAATGCTGTGACTCGGGTTTAGTGGGTGGAATGGGAAGGCCACAGCCATGACGGTCCTGGGATGGGAGCAAATTTGTAACTTTAAGATGATGTCCATGGCAGGTAGTAAACAACAAGGGAAGCCCTAGAATTCCCAGGGAAGTTCTTAATTCTAGCAATATAACAGGTGTCATAACATACAGTAAACCTGAGGCCTTTAGAAACCCTGGTAAACCTAGCTAATGGTTTGGAATTGTTGCCAACGTAGGGGAGGTATTGTGGTGCCTGATATTCTATCTTATAACAGAAGCCAGTGCCAAGATGATTTTGGCCTCGAAGAAAGTATACAATCTAGAGGATAAATTCTGTGAAGAATAGTGACTACCTTTGGAATGTAAGTTTTAAACACCAGGGATCTTGATTAACTGTTAATTGAATATATATTCTTAGAGGTACAGCCTTAGAAATGTACTAGAGTCATATTAGTTTATTTATTCATTAATCTATTCATTCATTAATAATAAATATTAATTTATTCCATAAATGCTTATTCAGTTACCATTATAAGTACTTCAAAGGTATCACACAACACCTGAGAACATCGTCACCTGGATACTAAGAGGTAAACATGGTAGAGTTATGTGTGTTTGCCAGACAGTGTGGAAGCATTCTGTGCTCATCGCATTGTATTCACTACGCCCCAATAAATTACAATCATGAATAAAAATTCAAGGTTCTACCCTGGTATTTAGTCCTCCTCCAAAATATTGTTAGGAAGGGTTATTTCATTCCAATTCAAATCTTAACCTAGGTGACCATGTGTGATGAAGTGAGAAAAGACAAGTCCAAATCCTCAGCAGAGCTGACAGGCAATGTCAGCGGCACATTTCTCTGGTCCACTAGAGGGCACAGTTGAACAGTAAGAGCTAGAGGGCACAACTGTATAATAACTGCTTGGAGGAGTGATTAACCTAAGTGAGACCCAGGTAGCTAGCTTCTATGGGATATAGAAGTCCTCTTGTCATGCAGGTGGTCAGCTGTATTATGAACTCTGAATTTTTCAAGTAATTGCTAATTAAGTCTTTGCACAAGGCAGACCAATAGTCTCGACACAAAGGTAACACCCAAGGACATGGCTTGTACCTGTAGAAGTGTTTTTATTAGTCATAAGCTGTGCCTAGCAAAAAGGAAAGATTCTACATCAGTGGAAGCAATGTGCCTGCTGCAGGGCAGACAGGATGTCACAGCTTCTACAGTCTATGCTTGTAAGACAAGAGTGATATGGCCGAACCCAGTACCTCTGATGGGGCAGGATCAAAATATCAGCCATGCCGTTGCTTAAGACTCATATTTGCAGGTAGTACAAAAGCTGGAATCATGAAGAAACTACTAGAGTTTGTTTCTGGTGTTTATCAGCACATAAAAAAGCCACATGGATATGGCTGCCATATAAAATACAGGACATTCAGTTACATTTGACTTTCAGCTAAAACATGAATACTTTTTTTGTATAGGAAACCCTGGTGGCATAATATGCCCCATCCAATATTTGAGACATGATGAAAACCTATCTGTGATTTATTTGAAATTCAAATTTAACTTGGCATCTTGTATTTTTGTTTTTTAAACTTGGCCACCCTACACATGGGACAGTTCACGAGATGTGAGAAGGAATGGAAATTAGAGATCAGTGACTAGAGAAAGGAGATGAGATTCTGAGATATCAGGGCATGGAGAACACTAGCTGGGAAAATCAGATTAATTCTTTTGGAATGTTTCTTTAGTCAGAACTTATTGTTAACGGATCAACCACATACTTGCTGTGAAGTACTTCAAAGATATCACCCAACACCTGAGAACATCGTCACCTGTATACTAGGAGGTAAACATAGTAGAGTTATGTGTGTTTGCCAGACAGTGTGGAAGCATTCCATGCTCAACCCATTGTATTCACTATGCCCTAAAATAGCTAAAGTGTAGAGGAAAGAACTTGGAAATGTACTAGTTAAAATTACAAAAATAAAAATAAATACAATTTGCCAGATGAAATTCTCACTAAAGCATTCAAATCATTTAGGCCAAATTTCCTTCGAATTTCTAGGCAATTTTATGTAATATTTTTATTTTCTTTCAAAGATAAAATTGATGTTCTTTGCAAGGATTCCCCTGGATCAACAAGTATTTATTGAATACTTTCTATCTTCCAGGGCAGAAGTTTGGAGATAAGGGTGAATGAAGAGTCAAGGACATGTCACAAACATAGAAAACTTTTTTTTTTTAATTGACCTGAGCAGTTTCAAACCAGATACACTCTCATACACACACACAAACACACACACTAGCACTATAGATATGAATTTAATATGTAAAAAATAAAGAGTTAAATGGTGTAACACCGGCCATCACTAAATCACAACTTCAGGGAAGGAATCTATTAGTATACACACAAGTATTCAGTGCTGGCTTCCCAGAGAACATAAGATGCACTGGACTTAAACATAGAAAGAACATTTTAAGTAGCAAGAAATCCTTGAGCAAGGGCATGGAGGTACAAATATTTTATTCAGAAAGGCCTTGAAAATATCAAGGCTGGCTCAGAAAGGGATTTTGTCGAGAAACAGAAAAAACAAACAAAAAAAAGCCTCAATAAACTGAAGCAAGAAGCCACAGAGAGCCTTGAAAGCTGGCCGTAAGAACTGAGTATGATCAGTTATTTAAGACAGCATCATAACATAAATATTGAACAGGGGGTTCAAGTTTGCTTCCTGCCTCATGCTTTAAATACATTATCTCAAAATAGCCTTATAAAGTAAGAGTGACTATTATTACTTTCACTTTAAGAAAAAGAATGTAAAGTTGATGTGTGCCTACATTTACACAAGGAGAATCGACAAAAGTAAGACAAGAACACAAACAAGTCCTCTGAATTCAGATCTATATGTTTACTTCGAAGAGCCATTTAACCTAGTAATCAGCTAGATAAAGTATTTACAATAAATATCAAGCACATTATGTCAGCCACATCCATCTATTCAATCATTTCAAAACTTAATACTGAGCACCTAGCATGTGCCAGTAACTATAGTCCTTCATCCAAATTGTTCAAAAGCTTACATTTATTTTTACAGTTGTGAAAAAAATCTCTTTATACCTGTGATTTTTTTCCACAACTGAATTTTTTCACGTTTCACCTGGATTTGAATTTTCTTCAAAATTTTAAGTGGAAAAAAAGGTATCTGGCATTTCTAAGAGACCTTGAGAAAGCATTTGAAGAAATTCTACTGAAGGGGAATTCAGTGCATATGGGTCCCATTTGAATTCAGGGGAAACATTTTTGTTGAAAGGTAATTATTTTGGGCAACAGGGTTTACTACAGGTTCTGCTGGCATAAATTTTTCTGCTTCAGAAGAACAATCTGTGATGAGCCTTGTCCAGAGGAGGAATATGTGCTCTAGAGAAAACGCAACTTCGAATGTTTCTGTAAGTCATTGTTTATGTCCCATTTAAGTGTATTTTCCTGCAGAAGACTCCAGAGTGCATGTAATTAGAAAATTGCTGTCGAACGAATCATCTTGTTTTATCTTTCTTGTTTGTTGAGTAAATGTTGTCCGAGGAGGATGTGCTGCTTCACTAACTGGTAAGAATTATACGAACTTTAATAGCTGCCTATTTAGAAAAGACAAAGATGAACCTCATGTTCAGTTACAGTTGTTCACCCTAATTTAATACGCATATATGCATACATCCATCCACAATATGGTGCTCCCACAATGTGTTACTTCTGTTTTAATGTCATAGTTTTGTGCGTGTGTATATGTGTGGATAAAGTAGGTTGTTGCTATGTGTCAGAGTCAACTTGATGGTAATGGGTTTGGTTCCCGTTTTATCCAATTTTTTGGAAGTACACAGAATAAGTGATAAATTGTCACAAAATATTAAATTTTCCTATCTGTGTGAACTTGGACACTTTATTTCACCTCTGGTATCCTTAATTTGCAAAATAAGGATAATAAAACTTTGGGTTATAGTGAAGATTAAAAAAGAAACACAAATATAGTCATTATTATTATTTAATAACACCTTAACAGCTTAAAACTTCACAAAGTCCTTTTGATGCATTAAAGATAAATATATATTTCAAATCATGATTGTTTGATAAAAGTTGTACCTGTTGTTCTGGCTCTTCAATATTTTCTGCCCCTCTTTTATGTAGTGGGTGAAGTCTTCGGGGATAAACCACTTCATACATCTTTACCCCTGGGAGATCTTTTAAAGCACTTACTGAAGGAAAAAAACAAAAAAAGGAAACTCAGGTAGGTAGTGCTGAAGTAGGTCAGTCAGTAATGGCTATCCTTATGATATTCGCTATGAATGATGCCACACACCAGACCATAAGTGAGTTATGTCAGAGAGTTATTAAAACACAGACACTAGAAGAGATCAACAAAACCAGAAAACCCACAATTTCTCCCAAATGTTCACTTTAACCTGTATCTTCAAATACTTACCCACTAAACGTTTACAAGTGTTTCTCTATTTGGTGAAAATATTTCTTTAATTTTTTTCCATTTTTCTCTGTTATCTTGGATTCCCTGCCATGGGTGCTTAACGAAGGAAGTAGCAAGTAGTATAAGGAAAGAGAGAAGGAAAGCAAAAGCCAAACTACTCATCTGAGAAGCTAGTCAGTCTCAGAATAATCGAGCTGAAACACAACAGTGTTATAAAAGTGAAATAACTAATGTGTGCCCTCTCTGAGTCTAATGAAGTGTTCTTGGACTTGGCAATAGTAATGTTCTACACTGGTGACAGCAACTAGGACACAGGAATAAAAGGTCCAAAAACAGGCCCATAGAATGAGCTGGCATTATCAATAAGGATAAATCTTTATGTTTGCATATGAAGTACATTAAAAAATGAACGTTATGGTAGTAGACAAATAGGACAGCATCTCTGGCCTGGAAGGAACTTTTCTGAGCCTATAGTCATATTGAAAGGGAAACAGAAGGTTATTTAATCTGACCTTTTATCTGAATCGTGAATTCTCATCTCAGCATGGTTTCTAGTAGTTATTTTAGAGAAATATTCAAAATTCCCTCAAAGCTAACACTGGGTTTTTTAAAATTTCCTTGCTTATTTGTCCAAGTGACCTAGTCCCTGCCCTGCAGAGTAGTGCCAGGGGAAAGTCAACTGATCTGTTTTTGGCTGCTGAAGGTGGTAGACTAGAGTAGAAACCAGAGAGCCAAGTGTGGCCCAGCCCAACAACTCACTAACATGGTGACTTTGGAAAGTCTGGAGGGTCTCTAAATGCAGTCCTAGCTCATGAAAACACTCAAACCTAAATTACACGGTAATATAAATTTATGTTACTGTGGTTGACTTTTTAACAAACTTAACTAAGGCACTCAATTGAGTATTATTAGTCAGTGATCTTGGAAGACAGTACACTTATCCCGGTGATGTTCCAGAAAACAAAATATTTTTTTAATTTTCTTCAGGAACTAAAGCAGAAACTTGCAAAACTGCCTAGTCATGTCAAATTTTTATTGTTTTAGGATGGCTTTAAGTCATCTCACCAGTCAAAAGCCATTTACACATAACTTTGAATAATAGAAAAGTGATTAAATTGGCTAATAACTCTCTGGATCAAAAATGAAGTGGTAAAGTCATGAAACAGCTTTCCTTTCAGTCGCTTGAAATTTACTGTTAAAGAAGCATTTCAAAAACACTTAAAGCCATAGTATCAATACTAAAACTATTTTTGGTTTTATTTGGGCTAATTGTGAAAAAGAAGGGGAAGATTAAATAGTCTCGAGAGCCAATTCAGGAGTGCCTGGGTGGTACAAACGGTTAACACACCTGACCGCTAACTGGAAGATTGGAGGTTCGAGTCCACCCAGAGGCACCTTGGAAGAAAGGTCTTTCAATCTACTTCTGAAAAATCTGCCACTGAAAACCCTGTGGAGCAGTTTTATTCTGACATACATTGGGTGGCTATGAGTTGGAATCAATTTGGTGAAAACTGGTTTTGGTAAGGCGAATTCAATTAGACTACAATTAGGAAAATAAATGCAAAATCCCCTGTAAGCTCTCTGAAGGGGTAACAGTCATTTGAATAGTTCAGGTCTAGTCAGTTGTGTTAAATGAGGCTCATTACTGTACGGTCTGGAGTGATATTTCGTTCCACTAGACATACTGTCACCATGAGGCGGAGCCAACTCAACAGCAATGACAACAACAATTCTATAGTTACATCTCAAGAACTAAACTAAAAGGTTGCTCAGTTACTCACATCTCTCGTCACTGAGGTAATCACTAGGCATCTTTTACTTCTATTTAACTTGTTTTTGGTAAAGAAGATTAATAACTTTAGTTATAAAAAACTCGGAAGCTTAAAAACTTAATGATACATTAAATTATTTTTTTCATTGAGTTAAAACTATGATAATCATCATAATTATTTCAAAAAAATAAGACAAGAGGTAAGAATTACTCTTGCCAAAAATTAACTGTCATAATCATCATAATTATTTCAAAACAATAAGACAAGAGGTACGAATTACTCTTGCCAAAAATTAACTGATACACGGACTTAATTCCCTATTGCCTCCCATAGTCCCATGACACAAAACAAACATACCATAGGGCACCAACAGGCTTCCTGGTGTATTGTGTCCAATCAACACAATTAGTCCCATTAAGTATGGAGTTCATGAACTCATACATCTAACAGTGTTACAGCCAGAGCAACTCTTTTAAAAATGCTTTTTCAAAATCACATTTTCATAATGCACGTGTTGACAGAAAATATTAGTCCAAGATGCCTTCAAGTCATAAAACAATAACTGCCCAACTGATTCTTTTTATAAAAGCTGAAACTGATAACACACACACTCTCTATTCAGAAATGATGGGAAGGGAATAGACCAACCCAGCCAACACAAGTTTTCTCTGACATACATGCTGATTTCCACTCTCTTCAGTTTGATGTGAACAGACTTCTAGCTCTTCCCAAACTCTTGCAACACATTACATTTTGTAAAGAAAACAGATAGAATTTCCCCAGCCCTTATTTTTTCTATTTTTTAAAATTTTTTCTGAAATCGAGAAGGCCCCTGAAACAACGTGATCTGAGATATAACAAATTACAGACCTAAATATTGTTTAGTTCATTCATCCTTAAGTCTGATGGCAGTTTAGCCTCCTCACAGCTGAATAACATTAGGTTAATTATTTAGAAGCCTATGGAACAAACACAACTAACTGCCATCCAGGGATTACACAAATCCAAGTTGTAACACAATATGTTTCCTCTAATTCATTTTAATACTTGCTCTCTCTCCCTCACAAGATCTCCCACAGAACTCACATGTTGGATTAGTTTTGACCAGCAAAACAGGATCAAGAAAAAGAACACTGTTATTTTCATTTGGGTTAGATAATTATTTTTACTGTTCATTAGTTTTAGAGAAGCCAAAGCTCATTAACAAGACATAAATATGGATTGCTAATTTGTTTTTTTAAAACAGTCTGGGTCCATTTTGGAGTTTAGAACATTGGCACATAATATTGACAGTTTATTTTTTGTTTATATCAGTTTAAAATTGTTTAAAGCAATTTCTTTCCTAAGAAGACATGACCTTAAGCCTTGAATCAGCGTTTATGCAATGACATTGACTTATGTGCTTGGATTCTCTACAAGCCCCCTCAAACTCTCTTGTAATTTTAGACTTCATGAATTAAAAGTGAGCACAAACATTGAAGATGAAAACACATCGTAATTAAGCCTATTCTTATGGCTATTAATGTGAAATTGCATTTATTGTTTTGAGTATTCTAGTTACCTTATGAAGGTGAGAAAGAGCTGTTAACTTGAAAGGAAATAATGTGTGAAAGCACTGTACCCTCTGAATATTATTCTTCTGGAATATAATGAAGATCTTTCTCTTTTTGTCAGGGCACTTACCTCCTCACCCCCAGCACCTCTTACATGCTTTATAAAAATTTGCTTTTGTTTTTATTTTCCTATAATGAAATCTCATGGGTCACTTTTCTCAGGGGATTGTGAAGCTCATTACAAACAGCTGGCCTTATTCTATATCGGTTTTTCATTTCAAGTATATGGGAGCTGGGTTAAAGTCATGATCAGAGGGATACACATTTCTTGTTTTGATGATGCAAAAAATAAAAAAGGGGAAAAAGGAAAACTACATTTTACATTCTGGCAGGGAAATAAACCCAAATGGGAATAATAACAGGGGTGCTTCGGGGTCCAAGGAGTCATCCTTGAAAATATAAGATGTAGAGTAAGGGAGAGGGCAGCTTTCAGTCTGTCCCACCCTTCTCACAAGAGCAACTTCAGAACCTCCATTCCTCATCAAGTACTCAGGGGGATGTCATTCTTTCAGGGGCTCTTAGTACCATTCTGGAGCCCTGGTGGTGCAGTTGTTAAGAACTCAGCTGCTAACAAATAGGTCTGCATTTTGAATCCACCAGTCACTCCTTGAAAACCCTATGGGGCAGTTCTACTCTGTCCTACAAGGTCGCTTTGAGTCACAATCGACTCAAAGGCAGCGTTGTTTTGTTTTGTTTTTTAGTTCCATATTTTGACTGCACAGTCATAAGGAGCAGAATCAGTTGCAGTGTGTGCTTAATTTCACAGAAAAAGGTGTAACATGGGTGGACACCAGTGTTAACCATGTGATTCTGTTAATGGATCCAGCTTAATATTTAAGCTTTTGGACAAAGCGCTCAAACAATTCTTACGTTTAAACTAAAAGAGAAGTCCCTCAGAATCCTTGCTGATAGCATTTCCGGAGGATATAGAAAAATGTTTCTATTAAATTTGTTTCAAAAAGATATCAAATAAAATGTTCATAAGTTTGGAAAACAAATCAGAAACCAGGGGCAGGGAAAAATCCGGGCCCCTGGAAGGATTCCCAATCAGTGTAGCCAATGTGCTGACGTAAATAAACTGTAGAAACAGAAATAAGCAGAGGAAATACATTAACTTAATCTAAAGCTAGTTTGAGAGTTTCCCAGAAATGGAGAGACACGCTAGGCATGGTTTATTTTTAGGAAGTAGTATTCCTGTGCTCTTGAAATCTTATTTGGTATAAAAGCAAAGAGGAAGTCCATTAGCAAATTTATCTTAATAGCAGAATTATTTTTGGTTAAGGAGTATCAAAACAATTAGTCAACTGTGTATTTGCAATTAGTCACGTTAGTTATCATCAGTAATGAAAGCATTAAATGTAAAAATGTTCACTCAAAAGGCAACAGAACCAGCCAAACTGGACCAAATAATGATAGCAAGTATTTCTTGAGACCCTTTCACACACCAAGAACCAGTCAAATCAGCTGCATCTTTACTGCTCTATAAATGACAAAGTGGATTTTGACTAATTCCACTTTTTAACTCGAAGTGACCTTAGTTGTTTGAATTATGCTATATGAAAACTTCCCCTCTTATTCCTATATATTATCCGAACACACATGTAAATATGGGTTGAAGGCCTTTCTTTGCCTCTCCTCTACATTGAGCCGTTTTATCAGTCACAATCCCCAAGGCAACAGATTTAAATCAGCCCCACCTGGTCAGTAAAATTGGTTAAAAAAAGCCCAATCAGCGCAGCCCTGCACATTAAAATCATCTACAAAATAAAACTACTGGGAAGAGATGAAAAGCAAGCAGCTCACTAACGTGCTTAAGGGAATCTGAAAAGGAGCTGAACACCCACCTGGAACTGGAGAAAGGAGGAAAGTGGTCATCAGAAGAAGCCCTTGCAGCATGCTGGGTGATCCCAGGAGTGTAGTACCTGTCCTACCTGCTCAAACTTGTGCTGCTTGGTCTGTCCTTGCCTCTTCTCAAGCAAGGCAGTGTGAAATTCCTGGGTTCATTCTTGTATCTGCTTTAAGGAAGTGTTTATTAAAGGTGTTGCACAACCTAGAAGCTGTGGTCCTGCAGGAATGGCACAGCAGGCGGAAGTTCTGGCTACCTTGTGGCTCTAAGATTTCTTCACCATAAAACATTGTCTCCCTCTCCCTTTCCTCCATACTCCCCACACAAAAATAGTACATTTCCAATATTTTAATATAGTCTGATGAGCCTCAATGAGGTAACTACTTTGATGTATCTTGATAAATGTGCCAGTCACACAGTATAGATTAACCAAGTAATATATGTATATTTAAATACTTACACTTAAAAAAATATATATATATATATATACATACACACATATATACATATTTATACATGTGTGTATTTTTTGTTGTTGTTGCTATATTGGCAGAAAATGATTGAGAGTACTAGTCTTCCCTCACATATACATGTGGTTCAGTGGAGCAATTTCTAATCTAATCCAATTATTATGTAAACTTCTCTGTTCTAATTATCTTGTGTTCTATTCTCACCCAGCTGTGCTCTCAGAGAGGCTGAACTATCCTGAAGTAAGACTGTATCACAATACAAGTGCAAGGTTGTTAACATCCCCAGGGGTATTTGTATCATAAATGACAACCAGGAGGGGAAAAAGCCTTTAACAACTAAAGGATGAAATTTCCAGTGGAAGTTGAGGCGCTGTCACTGGCAGTAGTGAGACAAAGTTGGCCACGTCCAACAAATCACCCTGACTAATAAAACAGTTGATATTAATTGAACTGTCTACTAAGTTCCAGGTATGCTACTCTTTTTTTTTTTTTTTTACTCTTTTATGCTTATTATCTTATTAATCCTTATTACACTTCTGTGATAAATGCCATTTTATTCCTATTTTGAAGATAGAAAAATTGGGGTTTAAAAAGAAAAAGATTATAAATACTAAGACTCATTTGTCCTCATTTTATAGATTAAGAAGATTAAGTAGCTTGCCCAATGTTACTTTAATTGTAACTGGCAGAGTTGGAATTTGAACTGGGCATTGTCTTCTGGTTAACCACTCTACTGCTACTCAAAGGTCTGTGCTTCGAATCCACCAGCTGCTCCACATTTGCAGCCTTGGAAACCCTATGGGGCAGTTTTAGTTTGTTCTTTAGGGTCACTATTAGTCAGAATTCAACTCGAAAGCAATGGGTGGTTTTGGATTGCCTTCTGAGCTCCTAATCACATAATCTAGTGCTTCCCACCTACATAGCTAACTTATCCACCTAGTCTTACTTCTGTTGTATGTGTATATGTATACACACAACACCTTACACACACAGACATATAGTGTATTTATATACATATATATACACGCACACACACACATATATACGTATCTATATAATTCCTGTGGGATAGAAATAACCCTGAGTGAGCACTGGCAAGTTATCACCACAAAATCATTCCTGGTGCTTAAAAATTATGCATCAATTTACTGTCCTGGAGCACATTCTCATGATACAGTGATTATAGTGAAAAAGGATTTCTCTAAGTGACCATAAAGGTATAAACTAACAGCCACAAGGAATTTTTAAATCTAGGTTTTGAGCATTTTTAACCATCGGGATTGAAAATCTACAATTCTCTTCTCTCTTGAACCCATGGCCTGCTACTTTGTCTTTTCCAGGGAAAAGGAACAAGAAAAATAATCCACTTATTATTAATTATATTTGTTTTTTATTAGTTAAATATGCTTTCAATACGAACTTCTGGGAACTGCCAGAAATTCAAGCCAGATTCAGAAGAGAACATGGAACAGGGGATAGCACTACTGATGTCAGATAGACCTTGGCCGAAAGCAGAGAATACCAGAAAGATGATTACTTGTGTTTTATTGACTATACAAAGGCATTTGACTGTGTGGATCATAACAAATCATGGACAACATTATGAAAAATGGGAATCCCAGAACACTTAATTGTACTCATGCAGAACCTGTACATTGACCAAGAGGCTGTCGTTTGACCAAAACAAGGGAATACTGCATGAATTAAAACCAGGAATGGTGTGCATCAGGGTTGTATCTTTTCACCATACTTACTCAATCTGTGTGCTGAGCAAATAATCTGAGAAACTGGACAATATGGAGAAGAAAATGAAATCAGGATTGGAGGAAGACTCATTAGCAACCTGTGATATGCAGATGGCACAACCTTGCTTGCTTAAAGCAAAGAACACTTGAAGCACTTACTGATGAAGATCAAAGACTACAGGCTTCAGTATGGATTACACCTCAACCTAAAGAAAACAAAAATCCTCACAACTGGATGAAAAAGCAACATCATGGCAAATGGAGAAAAGATTGAAAGTGTCAGTGATTTCGTTTTACTTGGATCTGCAATCAACGCCCATGGAAGCAGCAGTCAAGAAATCAAATGACGAATAGCATTGGGCAAAACTGCTGCAAAAGGCCTCTTTAAAGTGTTAAAAAGCAAAGATGTCACTTTGAGTACAAAGGTGCGCCGGACCCAAGCCATGATATTTTCAATCAGCTCATAGGCATGGGAAAGCTGGGCAATGAATAAGGAAAACTGAAGAGGGGAATTGAAGCTTTTGAATTATGGTGTTGGCAAAGAATATTGCCTATACCATGGACTGCCAGAAGAATTAATAAATCTGTCTTGGAAGAATTACAACGAGAATGCTCCTCAGAAGCAAAGATGGTGAGACTTCACCTTACATACTTTGAGCATGTTATCAGAAGTGATCAGTCCCTGGAGAAGGACATTATGCTTGGTAAAGTAGAGGGCCAAAGTAGAGGGCCAAAGTAGAGGGCCAGCGAAAAAGAGGAAGACCCTCAATGAAATGGATTGACACAGTGGCTGCAAGAATGGGCTCAAACATAGCAACGATTGTGAGGATAGCCCAGGACCCTGCAGTGCTTTGTTCTGTTGTAAATAGATAGGGTCATTATGAGGATGGCACCTAACAACAACAACAACAACAACAACATTTGTTAGATACTGGGATCATCATTAAAAAATAAAAGCACTTCCTCTGAAACGCTTACAGTCTGGTGACGGAGAGAGGCAAGAACAGTTACCATGGAATCGTGCAAAGTGGGTACTGTCTGTAATCACCACAATACGTTGTATTTAGTGCTATGATAGATTTATGCAGCGAGGTCAGAGGCCTACCCCTGACAAGACAGAGAAGGCTTCTAAGAGGCAGGAACAAAGAGGTCAATGTGGAATTAGCTATGAGAATGACAGGAGGATATCTTATAACACATTAACTTACGGCTGGTGAAATCTTGGTATTGCTAGAGCCAAAAGTACCTGCAGGAAAGGGAATAGATGCTACCAAGTGTAACAAAGTTGTACATTTGGCATTGACCCTGGAGGGAACAGGTGCCACTGATGGGTTCTAAAGAGTATAGTAACTTACACACGTGCCTGTTCAGCTGGGGAGTGCACTGGGAGTGGGGAATGATAATCTACATGGAGATGCATGTGGCATTTTAAACTGGGCTCTTTAGTTCTCTTCAGTCTCCTGTAGTCACTGTATGCCCTTGACCAGTTTTATCCAGTTAGCATTCTTATATCTGGTCAGACTTCATAGCCTGTGGTTATAATATCCTTTATAATACCAAAGGATTTATATCAATCTCTAAACAAGTTTTATTTTCTTCTTCCTTCTTGAAGACGCATTAAGTTAAGCATAAAAGCTGAATCAGCTAATTTTCCCCCTCTGTTTCTTTGTGATAGATACAGCATTGTCATTTTCATCTTTTATCATTCACTATTAGCCAAAACTTTGCCAAAACACAAAATAAGTGGAAAGAAGATACATGAGTGAATAACATACATTTCATAAGAGTCAAATCAGAATACTGCAGTAGAATGTGAATAAGCATAAACTAGCACTCAACACATGTCATAAAACATATTAATATATTTATTAACAGTATCCTATAGGTATATACTTGAGGAGCCCTGGTGGTGCGGTGGTTAAATCGATTGACTGCTAACTGAAAGGTCGGTGGTTCTAAACCAGCAGCAGTTCCTCAGGAGAAAGATGCAGTAGTCTGCTTCCACAGAGATTTACAGCGTTGGAAACCCTATGCGGTCGCTATGAGTCAGCATAGACTTGATGGCAGTGGGCTTGGTTTTTTGGTTTTACAGGTGTATATTTTGGATATGTAAATACACACACACACATATATATTAAATACACACTTAGGAATATATATATTAATATATATGTATTATATACGTATATACATATACATACACGTATACGTATATGTGTATACATATATACATACATACATGTATATATATAGTCCCTGGGGACCTGGTGGTACAGTGGTTAAGTGTTTGGCTGCTAACCAAAAGACTGGCAGTTTGAATCCACAAGCCACTCCTTGGAAACCCTATGGGGTAGTTCCATTCTGTCCTATAGGGTCGCTATGAGTCAGAATCAACTAAGTGGCAATGGAGTTTTATATAGTCCCTGGATGGGGCAAATGGTTTTGCTCCACTACTAATCTAAAGCTTGGCAGTTCATACACACCCAGCAATGGCATGGAAGAAATACATGGCAATCTGTTCCCATAAAGATTACAGTCAAGAAAATCCTATGGAGCAGTTCTGCTCTGTAACACATTGGGTTGCCATGAGGTGAAATGGACTTGTTGGCAATGGGTTTGTTTATATACATATATATGCATTCATATGTATGTATATATTCATATATATGTATGCACACACACACATATAGAGAGAGAGTAGTATTTCAGATTAATGAATAGTATTACAGGGTGCCAGCGCTGTAAGGGCAACTGTGGAACAGTGTAAAATCAGATTTGAATTTTGGAGCAATTACTTCAGCAGCAGACTAAAAAATATCTTTCTTCTAATATAATAATAGTCATCATTCTCGCTAATTTTTGAATAATTACTAAGTGCCAGAATCTTGGTTAATGCTTTAAAAACATGATCTTTAATTCTCACAAAGTTTTGATGATTGCAGTAGTTTAGGAGTCTGTGGAATCTTGAAAAAGTTTATGGAATCTTGAGTTAGAAAATGTGAGTTAAAATCCTCACTATGCCACTTAATTACCATATTACACTGGGAAAATAACTTTCCCTTAAGTTTTAGTTACAGATAAAATTAAGTTCCCAAACCACATAACACTATCTTTGAGCACACCTCTCAAGTGGAGTTTGTACGGGTCAAATGATGTTGTTTTTAGGTGCCCTTTAGTCAATTCTGGCTCATAGTAACCTTATCTACAACAGAAGGAAACAGTGCCTGGTCCTGTGCCGTCTTTGAAATCATTAATATGTTTGAGTCCATTGTTGGCAGCCACTGTAAATCCATCCCATTGAGGGTCTTCCTTTTTTTTTGCTGAACCTCTACTTTACCAAGCTTTATGTCCTTCTCCAGGGACTGGTTTTTCCCGATAACATGTCCAAAGTACATGAGACAATGTCTCATTATCCTCGCTTCTAAGGAGCATTCAGGCTGTACTTCTTCCAAGACAGATTTGTTCACTCTTCTGGCAGTCCGTGGTGTATTCAATATTCTTTGCCAACACCATAATTCAAATGCATTAATTCTCCCTCCATCTTCTTTATTCATTGTCCAGCTTTCACATACATATAAGGCGATGGAAAATACCATGGCTTAGTCCTCGAGATGGCATCTTTGCTTTTTAACACTTAAAGAGGTTTTTTGCAGTAGATTTGCCCAACAAAATATGTCACTTGATTTCTTGACTGCTGCTTCCATGGGTGTTGATTATGGGTCCGAGTAAAACAAAATCTTTGACAACTTCAAACTTTTTTCTGTTTATCATGATTTTGCTTATTGATCCAGTTGTGAGGATTTTTGTTTTCTTTATGTTAAGGTGTAATACACACTGAAGTCTGTAGTCTTTGGTCTTCATCAGTACGTGCTTCAAATTCTCTTCATTTTCAGCAAGCAAGGTTGTGTCATCTGCACATCGCAGGATGTTGAGTCTTCCTCCAAACCTGATGCTGTGTTCTTCTTCATGTAGTTCAGCTTTTCGGATTGTTTGCTCAGCACACAGATTGAATAAGTATGGTGAAAGGATACAACCCTGACACACAACTTGCCTGATTTTAAACCAGGCGGTGTCCCTTGTTCCATCTGAACAACTGCCTCTTGGTCTGTGTACAGCTTCCCCAAGAGCACAATTAAGTGTTCTAGAATTCCTGTTCTTAGCAATGTTATACATAATTTCTTATGATCCATACAGTTGAGCGCCTTTGCATAGTCAATAAAATACAGGTAAGCATCGTGCTAGTATTCTCTACTTTCAGCTAAGATCCATCTGAGGTTAGCAATGATGTCCCTTATTCCACGTCCTCTTCGGTATCTAGCTTGAATTTCTGGCAGTTCCCTGTCGACTGCTGCAACATAGTTGTAAAAGGTTTATTTTATTCTGTATTCTACACAAACCTTTCTTAATTAAAGGTTACCTGAAGAGCAGATCCTAAGAACATAATCCATTTTCAAGCCTCATATTAAAAACAGAGGAAGATACAAAAATTCTACTCCTAGGTATGCAGGTATCCCAGCTTTTCAAAAGTTCGTTCTGTCACTCTGCTTTTAGGAAAGACCTACTTTAGTACTAATCAAAAGAAATCTAAAGATTTTTGCTTTTATGAAAAAAGGTGAAAAGCAGAAATAGCATTCAAAGGTTGTTTTACAGTGAGCGTTAAAGAGGCAGTGTGTACCCTGAGCATCGCAAGTGATGTCAGTGCCTTCCCCAGGAACTACACTAAGCATCTCAGCATCAAGCTGCTATATTTTTGAACTGTATCTGTGAGCATTTGTGCTTCATCTCAATTTATTTTGAGTCTGGGAATGCTCAAAAATTTTTCCCATATAAATTAATGGTAAGTGCCTCTTTACGGAGCTTAAGAAAGGTTTCAGAGGAACTCTGTACGTTCAGATAGTAGAGGAAACCTGTATACCCAAAAGAATTGAATGCAAAGACTCAAACCAATATCCATACCCCAGTGTTGATTGTAGCACTACTCACAATTGCCCAACGTGGGAACAACCTAAATGACGATTAACAACCTAAACGAGCGGATAAACAAAATGTGGAACATACATACAATGGAATACTGAGCCAGTAAGAGAAATGAAGTCTCGATAAACATGCTACAATATGGAGCTTGAAGACATTATGCTGAAAGAAATAAGTCAATCACAAAATGACAAACATTTTATGACCTTATTTACATGAAAAGACAAAAGCAGGCAAATGTATAGGTATCAAAATTTATTAGTGATTACCAAGGACAGGAGGGAGGGGGAAAGGGGATGTTATTGCTTATAGAGCCCTGAGTTTCAGTTTACAGTGATGGAAAAATCTCATTGATTCAGGGCAAAGGTTGGACAGCTGATTAATTGTAACTGATGTCAATAAGTTGTACCAAACCCATTGACCACGAGCCGATGTCATACAGGACAGAAAAGAACAGTCCCACAGGGACTTCAAGGCTATAATCTTCATGGAAGCAGACTGCCACATCTTTCTCCCAAGGAGCATCTGTTCGGTTCAAACTGCCAACCTTTAGGTTAGCAGCCAAGCACTTAACCACTGTGCCACCAGGGCTCCTCATAATAAGTCGTATACTGGTTAAAGTTGAATTGGCAAGTGTTGTGTGATAGATTATATTTACAACAACAACAGTGAAAAAGAGCAGCTGCTGAGGCTGGTTATGCACAACAAAGCACCTCTTGGGATTTCGTTCCTTGGTTTGTAGATTTAGGGTCATGGCATCAGTTTCATGGGACTTCCCAGTTAATTGGCCTATTTAGTGCTACCGTTCTAACTCATAGTTTGTTGCATAGAGTTTGGGGCCTTAAAAGCTTGCAAGCAGCCATCAAGGGCACAATAATTGGCCTCTATTCTGTGATTAAGAGCTTGGCTGCTAACCAAAAGTTCAGCAGTTTCAATCCACCAGCTGATCTTTGGAAACCCTATGGGGCAGTTCTACCGTGTCTTATAGGGTCGCTATGAGTCAGAACTGACCTAATGGTACCTAACAACAATTCTCCTGGAACAACAGAGGCAGGAGAATCAGGAATAGGGGGATAAAATGGAATGTGTGGCTAATTGCCTTTATGAACAACTTCCTCCTTTGCCTTGAGACCAGAAGAACTAGACAGCGACTGGCTACCATTACTGAACATTTTGATCAAAGATTCTATGGAAGAATACTGATCAAGTGGAGGAAAATGCAGAACAGGATTTCAAATTATTATGGACTCTAGATTTTCTGGAGCCGTGGAGGCTGGATGAATTCCTGAAAAAACTATTGCCCTAAGATAATATTTAAACCTTAAACCAAAGATATCTCCTAATGTCTTCTTAAAACCAAACAAAGAATAGTTTAGCTTAATTAGTAAAGAATGTCTGATTCGAGCATTATGCTTTTTTAGTATCTATCTATATGGGATCAACTTGACAACAACAACTACGAACCTTAGGGAACAGTGAGTTTATGTAATGGGGGAGGAGCAAAGAAGCAGAGGGCAACAATGATTGCATAACTTGAAGAATGTAATCAATGTCATTGAATTGTACATGTAGAAACTTGAATTAGTGTATGATTTTGCTGTGTATATTGTCAACAAGAACAATAAAATAAAATAAGTTACTAAAAAAAAAAATAGAACAGGATAAAATCTAATTGGATGCAGATATGACAGCTACCCGGCCAACCTACTGGAAAAGATCCATATTTGTGCCTATTTCAAAGAAAGGTGATCCAGGAGTGGAGCCAAGATGGCGGAATAGACAGACGCTTCTGGAGAGCCCTTTTTATAACAAAGACCAAAAAAAAAAAACAGGTGAAATGAGCATATTTATGACAAGCTAGAAGCCCTGAGCATCAAAGGTAAGCTTAGAAAATGAACTGAGGGGCAAGGGGAGGAAGAGACAGTTTAGAAGAGAAGAGGAGTTGCCGGACCTGAATTGCGGGGAGCCCTCAGGTACCATTTCATTTCCAAGAGCAGCGGTGGTGGGCTGGTACTAGCGTTCGGGTGCAGTTTCCTCAGGGAGAGAGAGCCAGCCACAGAGCCTACTCACACCTCCGCAACCAGAGAAGAACGGCACTCTCGGCAAAAGCTAAGTACTTGCGTATATTTTACTGTGCCCCCCCTCCCACCAAGCCAGCTTCAGTGGCTGAATTCCCCAGGGCCTGAGACAGGTCCTGTTGAGTGCCTAGAGCCATCCTCCCGGCCTTGGAGAAGGAATAAATTTGCAACTGGGGGAAAAGAAAATTTGCCAGCTCCACTAACCAGGGGAGCTCAGGACAGAAGTGGCTCCTGTCCAGGCATAAACAGTCCGTGGACTTTGAGCAACTTTCCCCTCTGCATGGACCTGTGTGGGCCTATTTCGGGAGAATAGGCCCTTGTTGGCAGACTCCAACTGTCTCAGCTGTGTGGCGGAGAGTTGGGTGTTTGATGTTTGACATTGCTTTGCCTATTAAACAGGGTCCTTGCCTACCCAGCCTAAGGACTGGTAGCTCCACTCAGGTCACCCAGCCACCCACGACAGGGGTCCAAGGATAACTGGTACCTCCCAGTCCTTACAACCAAAAACATTGGGTGCCCATGATCCATCTGCAGAACCCACCCACCTGTATGCTCTAGGCAACAGGGACACACTTTCCCCAGAGACATGGGGGGGACAATTCTCAGCTCCCTGCCTTATTCAGAGTGTGACCCCCTGCTGCAACCAGATACTGGTACCTACACCAATCAGCCCTGCCCCTCTAAGACTGCAGGACAGAGCTTGTACCACACACTTGATGATCAGCTACTTGGACACCTGAGCTGAATTCATTCAAGAAAAGTGAATAGACTCCTAAACTGATATACCTGATAACAGCTCTAGCCATCTGGGGACAGGACGTCAGAGCTCCAAAGGTGAAAATAATCAAGCTAGATCCCTCAAGCAACCCATTCGGGCATATCAAAGAAAGGTGATCTAACAGAATGCAGGAATTACCAAATAATATCATTAATATCACACACAAGTAAAATTTTGCTGAAGATCATTCAACAGCGGCTGCAGCAGTGAAATTGACAGAGAATTGCCAGAAATTCAAGCTGGATTCAGAAGAGGACATGGGATGAGGGATATCATTGCTGATGTCAGATGGATCCTGGCTGAAAGCAGAGAATACCAGAATGATGTTTACCTGTGTTTTACTGACTATGCAAAGGCATTCGACTGTGTGGACCATAACAAATTATAATAACATTGTGAAGAATGGGAATTCAAAATAACTTAGTTGTGCTCATGCAGAACTTGTACATAGACCAATAGGCAGTCTTTTGAACAGAACAAGGGGATAGTGCCTGGTTTAAAATCAGGAAAATGTGTGTCAGGGTTGTAGCCTCTCACGATAATTATTCAATCTGTATGCTGAACAAATAATTTGAGAAGCTGAACTATGTGAAGAAGAACTCAGAATCAGGATTGGGGGAAGACTCATTAACAACCTGTGATATGCAGACAACACAAACTTGCTTGCTGAAAGTGAAGGGGACTTGAAGCACTTACTGATGAAGATCAAAGACCACAGCCTTCAGTATGGATTATACCTCAACACACACACACACACACACACACACACATCATAACCGGACCAATAAGCCACATCATGATAAATGGAGAAAAGACTGAAGTTGTGAAGAATTTCATTTTACTTGGACTCACAATCAATGCCCATGGAAGCAGTAGTCAAGAAATCAAAGGACATGTTGCATTGGGCTAATCTTCTATAAAAGACCTCTTTAAAGTGTTAAAAAGCACGAAGTCATTTTAAGGACTAAAGTGTGCTTGATCTAAGCCATGGTGTTTTCAATTGCCTTTATGCATGTGAAAGCTGGACAATGAATAAAGAAGACCAAAGAAGAATTGATGCCTTTGAATTATGGTGTTGGTGAAGAGCTGAATATACCATCTACTGCTGGAAGAACAAACAAATCTGTATTGGAAGAAGTACAGCCAGAATTCTCCTTAGAAGCCAGGACAGCAAGACTTTGTCTACACACTTGGACATATTATCAGGAGGTGCCTGTCCCTGGAGCAGGACATCATGCTTGGTAAAGTTGAGAGTCAATGCAAAAGAGAAAGACCCTCAGGGAGATGCACTGATACAGGGGCTGCAACAGTGGCCTCAAGCATAACAATAATTGTGAGAATGACGGAGGACTGGGCAGTGTTTCATTTTGTTGTCCATAGGGTCGCTATGAGTCAGAACTTGCTTGATGGCACCTAACTGCTTTGAATCAGTGTTTCAATATATTGTAATTTATGAGATATTGGGAAAATCCCCTTCCCCTAAATATATACCTGATATCATTTTGAGTACCCTACATACAGTGTCACTAGTTCTTATAAAAACATTGTAATTTAGATATCATTAACTCTGAGCTGGAGTCCCTGGTGGAGCAAATGGTTAATGTGCTCAACTGGTAAGCAAATGTTTGGTGGTTTAAGTCCATCCAGCGGCACTGCACAAGAAAGTCCTGGTAATCTACTTCTGAAAAATCAGCCAATGAAAACTCTATGGAGCACAGTTCTGCTGTGACACATATGATGTTGCCATAGTCAGAGTCAACTGGATGGCAACTGGTTAACACCAAGTTACAAATGAGGAAAACTGAGGCCTGAAGTTCAGGGAGTTACTTCCTGGATGCCAGCCATGTATACCTTGTGAAAGAATCCTTTGTAGTAGCATTAACCCGCAGGGGTTGCCTGGAGCCTAGCTCCATTCCAGAGGGGTTATAATTTACAGGGAGATGATTGCCAGAAAGAGCAAATCCTTTAGGGATGCTGGCAAGGAGATAGTGAAATCACTCTACAGTGTCAAGCTGGAGACAGAGAATGAAAATGTGGACTAGTTGTTTCACGGAGGATCTGGTCTTGAATGCTGCCTTTATATTGGTGCTTTGGAAAGAGTTTCTTGGAGCAGAGTTTCTGTAGCACTATACGATACCCCAACTCTTCTTATTTTCCTCCTTAAGTGCATACCTCAAAAAGGAAACTTTTGGAAAAACAGACACAGACCCATGTGGGGTGATGGTGTTCAGGGCCTCAAAAAACCTTATATTTATGATAATTGGTCTCTCCTTCTTGGGAGTGAATGGGTCAAAAGACTGGGAGTGGGAGAGAGAAGGAAAAGAAGGACTCAATTATACCATAGGATGTGAATAGTTTCCTATGGCTCAGACTGGTTCTCATTAAATAAATATAATCTTCCTTCTTTGTGTTCTGAATATTGATTTCAAAGACTTCGAAATACTTTCAAAAAGAATTACTTAGAACCATCAATTTATACGAATGAGTGATCATCTCTTGAACTCTGCCCAAGGTGGGTTACTGCTGAAGTACCAAAAGGACCTCATAATCCTGTTTCATCCCCAGGACCATAACAGCTCACTCCCAGGTATGACACTCACTAAGGGAAAAGAGGAATTTTACATGTGAAGGGTTATACTTTCCTCAAAAGAACTTCACAAAAATCTCTTTTCAGCCTGGAATTCTCATTATTCTTTCTTCTTTCCAGTTTGATTATTTCAAATAATGCTATACAGAAAGAAGAGCAAATGTTGTTAGCACTAAAGCCTGGAACTGGGAGAAAAATGATGATTTGGTTACCACCTATCAGGCCCTAGACTGAGGCCAGGGGAATGCAAGGACTTTGCAAGGGAAAAAGAGAAAGTAAATGTTTACTGAGTGATTGGAATGTGCCAGATGTTTTATGTTGGCACGTATCAATATTCACCACAACCCTGGGGAAGAAACACCATTGACATATCTGACAGTAGGTCTTTTCTGAGTATGTGTGACAAATTCTGAGATCATTGAGTATGTGAACCTTTATATACACTTTTATTTAATTAAAACATTGTTTTCTAAGCAGCTATGCTCTTAAACTTGGTTCTGGAATGGACAGAAGAGGTGCCATTCCTTCAACTCAAAGAAAGCCTATAAGGTCATTGAGGACTTGAGGCAGTATCTTCTTCGTTTGTCCAGTACCTAGAAATGACCTATAGATGTGTAGCACTGA
The DNA here is from genome assembly GCF_024166365.1 of Elephas maximus indicus. Lineage (NCBI taxonomy): Eukaryota > Metazoa > Chordata > Mammalia > Proboscidea > Elephantidae > Elephas > Elephas maximus. The sequence continues at coordinate 49,874,425 of NC_064840.1, forward strand.
GTAAATGCTTCTCGGTGACACCGTTAAGGGATGTGTTGTGGGGTTTAAGGAACTCAGGCTTTTTCACAAGTTTGACCACATTCCTTCTCTCTGCTCTACACACAGACTGTATACTTGTATTCATTATAAAAAAAAAAAATAACTTGATGAAAAATGTATGTGATCAAGCCCTAGCTCTATTTAGTGTAACATAACCAACAAAAGTAGAAATTTACAGTTTGAAACTAACTTTCCAGAGAAGACAGTCTAGTCATTGTCAACTTCAAGATTTCAATATGCATCAATATTTTCTTATATTTTAAACAAATAATTCAACCACTGAGAATATAGTCTAAGGAAATCATCTGAAACATAAAATCAGATTTATGCATCAAGATGTTAATTACAATATTTATAAAATGATAAAACTAAAACTAAATATCCAGAAGTAGACAGATTGGTATATAAACTACTGTGTATCTACTCAATGAAATATTAAGCCATAATTTCATATTACCTTATATTAGGTTTTACTATTATGGAAAATATTTATAGTATTAAGGTAAAAACAAGAAAATAAAGCTATACACAAGACGGTCAACTCTAAATAAAGCCTTCAAAAACCTATTTGAAGAAAAAGTAACAACTATCACCAAATATATATAGAGAGAGAGAGAAAGAGGTTTATGTGTGTGTGTGTGTTGTAGAAAGATTAGTGTTTTCCACCTTTTATTTCTTATTTTTTAAGTAATGGATATGTGTTACTTTTGCAAATATTGTATAATTGTTTTGATTTCATAATTTAGAATTTATATAAAAATAAATACTAAAGATCAAGATATTTTCCAAAATTATTAGGATAAACCTTCCTTTCCCTAGACTGAGATCTCCTTTAGGGTATGTATTAAAAAAAAAAAAATTAGTCACCATTAAACCTATCAGACCCCAGTTTATTGCTTAGAAAGTAGTAGTTACTGAATAAGTGTTTGTGTATTTAATGAATAGTACGGGGGAGATCACTCTTAAAAAACAGAGCTTCTGACTGCTGCCAATGATTGTGGATAAGGCACTGAGAAAATGAACCACAAGTCATGAGCAGGGAGACATAGAAGAAAAGGAGAAAAAGGAGCTGTTAATCTTATAAACACCAAAATCAATTTAGTCTTAGTGTTTCCTATTCTAACTTATTAAGCTCCCACCTGTGGTAAGTAGATAGTGTGACACAGTGAAAGAAAGCTCTTTGCTTTTAAGCTTAGTAAATACATTTTTACAAAAGAAAATCAAGAGATTTTGTTATCACCTTCCAGGTATGATATTTATATAAGGTTCTACTTTCTTGCTTAGGTTTTAATTTTACAGTCAGCCAGTAACCCCTCTGGCCCTGAATTACTAGCTGTGTATATATTTTAGATATGCTACATTGCATTAGGTCCTTTAGATTAGTAACAGGAAGTGGCCTTATATCTCATCACATAATATCTAAATTTAAAAGCAGGTAATGAGACTTTGGACTTGTTGTCAGGAAGGATCAGTCCCTGGAGAGGGTCATCATGCTCGGTAAAGCAGAGGGTCAGCGAAAGAAAGGTAGACCCTCAACGAGTTGGATTGACACAGTGGCTGCAACAACGGGCTCAAGCATAACAACGATTGTGAGGATGGCACAGGACTAGGCAGTGTTTTGTTCTGTGATACATAGGGTCACTATGAGTTGAAACCGACTCGATGGCACCTAACAACAACAACAACAGGTAATGAGCAGAGATATACTGTATTGGATACTGGCATAATCTGACGCACATAACAAGCAGATGTGGCTTGGCGGAGGGGGCCCATCTTTTTAACTCTGTGATTATTCTCCTTTTTCTGTGCTCCATTCCTGACCTACATCCTTCTGCCCTTTCCACACACATACCTCCAGTAGCAGCCACATGTTCTTGGCCTTTGGAAGCATTCTGTTTATAAGTTTACTTTTCATATAACCGTTTTGATTCATTATGTTTTGATTTCACAATTGAACTCCCACGGGGAAATCTCAGTTATAAATCAGAAGTGGAGAGAGGATTCTTACATTTATACCCACATCCTTGTACCCATGGTCTGCCTAAAAAACAAACCCATTGCTGTCGAATTGATTCTAACTCATAACAACTCTACAGGACAGAGCAGGAAAAGCGATGAAAATTCCAGAGTGGGGGTTACAGCTAATTTTCATTGGGCACTAAATGAGATGGGATTATGAAAGCGGGTTAAAGGGGTTAGACTAGATGACAGGTTATGAAAGTTTACAGATACAGGGATTTTAAAAAATATATTGAGAGTGAAGAAGTACACACATCATGGTAAGTACTGTCTCTGTGAATTAAAAGCAAAGTAATATGCTAATAATGATGGGTAGCGGTTAGGTGAGAGATTCCAGGGACATGTTGGATGAGTGGAATCCATAAATCTGTAGTGGCAGTTCTGCCAACATGTCTATTAGAAAACTCCAGAACTAGAAAGATATCTTTCAAGTTCCAACCTGTGGTAAGTAGATAGTGTGACACAAGGAAAGAAAGCTATTTGCTTTTAAGCTTAGTAAATACATTTTTACATATATACAATTACAAACTTGGAGTCTGTGAAAATGTATGCAGAAGTAAAGCAATGGAATATTTCTCTGAAGTCTCAAAATATAAACAATATACTTCTTAAAATAATTTTCAGAGAGGTATATAAAACAATTTAGAAAGCATGCATTTTCCTCAAAATTGTTTTGAAAATCCGACTCAACGGCACTGGGGGATATAATAGGAGGAGACAGCTTTACAGAGAGAACACACTTAAACGGCTATAGATATAAAGGAGCTGCCTGTAAACAGAAAACCATGCAAGAAAGCACTTGTATGAGATGGCAATGTGAGCATAAGGAGTTTGCCCTTCTACTTCCAGATGCTCCAAATCCTTTGGAGATACACAAAATGCAGTACAACTTGGATATCCTGTAGTATAGTTGCTATACAGCTGCTAGCCTCACCACTGATAATTACTCCAGAGCTACAGGCAGTTAAAGGGATCTTCCATTTAGACTATGAGAGGTAGTATGGCTAAAACTGAGTTCTCATTGTCCAAATCAGCTTGGACCCCAGCATTACAACTTTTAAGACTCACCCACATAGCCATTTTTCCAGAGCACAGGTTTATTCCAAGCAAGTTGGGTAAGAATAGACTCTAGTTACCATTTCATTCAGACACACACACACACAAAAAAATGTGTGTGTGTATATATATATATGTATACACGTACATTTGTATATGCTTGTGGGTGTGGTTATGGAGAGAAAGAATTATGGCTAAATAGACATTACCAATATCATGAGCTTACTGGTAATATTCTTAAAAATTTCTCAAATGATGACAAAGGCCCCAAAACAGTTAAATGGGGGAAAAGACAGTCTTTTTAACAAATGGTGCTGGCATAACTGGACATCCATCTGCAAAAAAATGAAACAAGACCCATACCTCACACCATGCACAAAAACGAGCTCAAAATGGATCAAAGACCTAAATATAAAATCTAAAACGTTAAAGATCATGAAAAAAAAAATACGGACAACGTTAGGAGCCCTAATACATGCATAAACAGTATACAAAAGATTACTAACAATGCAGAAGAAAAACTAGATAACTGGGAGCTCCTAAAAATCAAACACCTATGCTCATCCAAAGACTTCATCAAAAGAATAAAAAGATTACCTACAGACTGGGAAAAAGTTTTTAGCTATGGCATTTTCGATCAGCGCCTGATCTCTAAAATCTACATGATACTGCAAAAACTCAACTACAAAAGGACATATAACCCAATTAAAAAAATGGGCAAAAGGTATGAACAGACACTTCACTAAAGAAGATACATGAGGAAATGCTCACGATCATTAGCCATTAGAGAAATGCGAATCAAAACTACAATGAGATTCCATCTCACTCCAACAAGGCTGGCATTAATCCAAAAAACACAAAATAATAAATGTTGGAGATGTTGTGCAGAGACTGGAACACTTATACACTGCTGGTGGGAATGTAAAATGGTACAACCGCTCTGAAAATCGATTTGGCACTTCCTTAAAAACCTAGAAATAGAACTACCATACGATCCAGCAATCCCACTCTTGGAATATATCCTAGAGAAATAAGAGCCTTTACATGAACAGATATATGCACACCCATGTTCACTGCAGCACTGTTTACAATACCAAAAGATGGAAGCAACCAAGGTGCCCATCAACAGATGAATGGATAAATAAATTATGGTATATTCACACAATGGAATCCTACACATCGATAAAGAACAGTGATGAATCTGTGAAACATTTCATAACATGGAGGAATCTGGAAGGCATTATGCTGAGTGAAATTAGTCAGTTGCAAAAGGACAAATATTGTACAAGGCCACTATTATAAGAACTCGAGAAATAGTTTAAACAGAGAAAAAAATATTCTCTGATGGTTACGAGAGGGGGGAGGGAGGAAGGGTGGGAGAGAAATAGTCACAAATTAGATAGTAGATAAGAACTACTTTAGGTGACGGGAAAGACAACACACAATACAGGGGAGGTCAGCACAACTGGACTAAACCAAAAGCAGTTTCCCAAATAAACTGAATGCTTCAAAGGCCAGCATAGCTGGGGCAGGGGTTTGGAGACCATGGTTTCAGGGGACATCTAAGTCAACTGGCATAATAAAAGTTATTAAGGAAACATTCTGCATCCCATTTTGGAGAGTGGCGTCTGGGGTCTTAAATGCTAGCAAGGAGCCATCTAAGACGCATCAAATGGTCTCAAGCCACCTGGAGCAAAGGAGAATGAAGAACACCAAGGGCACAAGGTAATTTACAAGCCCAAGAGGCAGAAAGGGCTACATGAACGAGAGACTACATCAGCCTGAGACCAGAAGAACTAGATGGTGCCTGGCCACAACCGATGACTGCCCTGACAGGGAACACAACAGAGAATCCCTGAGGGAGCAGGAGGGCAGGGGGACGCAAACCCCAAATTCTCATAAAAAGACCAGACTTAATGGTCTGACTGAGACTAGAGGAATCCCGGTGGTCATGGTCCCCAAACCTTCTGTTGGCCCAGGACAGGAACCATTCTCGAAGACAACTCATCAGACAGGGACTGGACTAGACAATGGGATGAGGGTAGAGGCGGGTTAGAAGCTGGCAAAATGGACACGAAAAGAGAGTGGAGGGAAGGAGCAGACTGTCTCATTAGGTGGAAAGCAATTGGGAGTATGTAGCAAGGTATATATAAGTTTTTGTGTGAGAGACTGATTTGATTTGTAAACTTTCACTTAAAGCACAATAAAAATTTAAAAAATTCTCGAATGAACATTATTAATTTTATAAAATAAATAAAATATCAGAAACGCTATTACTTTTTTATGTTTCAAAACTGGAGAATTACAGAGTGATGAACAGATCAAGAATGAATCCATTTCTGAGAGTGATTTAAGAGGAAAGGGTTAAGCAAATGTAGAGTGCTGCCTGACTTCATAAGAAAAGAAGTGTTTGCACAAATGTAGAAGAGTAAAGTACGCAAATAGCTGTGGAAAATTAGAACAACCCAACACAGTATTCCAGGCCTATCATTCTTAGAAGGTGGCATAATGAACATTGTTCAGTAAAAGTTTCAAGTACTTGTTATCCTACGTATGATTGGTAAAACAAGGTGAAGTCATGTTAAAGGTGATGAAGGTTTTGTAAATAGTAAGACAGCCATTGTCGAAGAAAAAATGGAAAGACTGGAAAAGAGAGCAATGATGGGGTTACACACTGGTACAGGAAGCACAGAGACATTTTGAACTGAGAGTTTAGGAAAAAACTGAACAAAGTAGCTTCCATTTAGAAAGATGACCAAGGTTGGCAGGGCTCTTGAGAGAAAAAGGGTACAGTTCTGGGACAAAAACACTTGGAAAAATAACTCAGAAGTGGCAGATGGGAGTGTTCACAGACAAACATTGTTTTGAACCATCTTCTCTATGAAGACCACAGAAACTTGCATAAGCACTCTCAAATGGGTAAAATACTCACTTCCTAATGAATTACTGCCCAGCACTTGGCATACCATATCTGTTGTGCACATACCTTGGAACATGATTACTGTAGGAAAGGTCTTTATCAGAAACAGTGACGCCCAGTGATACCTTGTAAACAAGGCCAGAGCAGCAGAATAAATATAATGAAACATGACCCACAGAAACCAAGGAGCTCCATGAGGGTTCTACACTGTTTATACTTGTTCCTAGGAAGTAAAGCTGGATGGCAGGGAGTAAGGAAATTTATATCAGAAGACATGATTAGGAAGGCTACTAGTCTGCAGACAAAACCTAGTCTGTGGATGTAAACAGGTCTTCAGAAATTACTGACGAATTACTGATCTAGAGATCCGGAGAAATATATCATCAGCTTACCTGTCGAAACTTTGTAAAGGGTCCCAGAGCACAGTTCTGTTTCTTCTCTTTTTTTTTCTTTCAGTAAATAGCCCTTCAATAAAGTGAGTATATAAAACAAACAAACAAACACAAACCTGTTGCTGTCGGCTGGATTCTGACTCATTGCAACCCTACAGGACAGAGTAGAACTGCCCCATAGGGTTTCCAAGGAGCGCCTGGTGGATTCGAACTGCCGACCTTTTGTTAGCAGCTGAATTCTTAACCACTGCGTCACCAGGATTTCCAAAATGAGTATACCAAAAAAAAAAAAAAAAAACAGACCTGTTGCCATCTAGTCGATTCCAAGTCATAGTAACCCTAAAGGACAGAGTAGAACTGCCCCATAGGGTTTCCAAGGAGCACTTGGTGGATTCGAACTGCTAACCTTTTGATTAGCAGCCGAACTCTTAACCACTATGGCACCAGTATTTCCAAAGCGAGTATAACCCAAAAAAACCCAGTGCCATCGAGTCGATTCCGACTCAAAGTGAGTATACCAATAAAAAAGAACAAACCCGTTGCCATTGGGTCAATGCCAACTCATAGCGATCGTAAAGGACAGAGTAGGACCGCCCCATAGGGTTTCCAAGGAATGCCTGCCCTGTGGATTTGAACTGCCACCATTTTGGTTAGCAGCCGTTGCTCTTAACCACTATGCTACCAGTGTTAAAGTGAGTATAAGTAAGTGTAAATTTTTAAATATTGTCTTTTTTATGATTTTATGATTGATTTTAACATCTGGTAAAAATTCATAAAATTATGATATCTAAAAGTCTTGCACTGGCATAGTAATAATAGATAATTGGAACAGAACATAAAGTGTGGAAATGGGCCACAGTATATCTAAGAATTCAGTGTATAATAAGGTCATAATTTCATATCAGATATTAGGTCTATTAATTGACTATGTGAAAAAGAAAAGCATAAACTTCAAATTTGTGTCTAATAAACTAATTCCAAATTGTTGAAACATTCAAATGTAAAATATGAATATAAATAAACATACATTTTTTATCTATCAAATTTACAAAGATTTAAAAGATGGTAAGTGACTCAATGGCAATGGGTTTTTGTTTTCTTTTTTTGGTTTTTGGAATGCCTAATATTGCCAGGGGCCAATGTTTTGCATATGGTGTGTACATCATTTATCATGTTCTTGAATTCTATTCCAAAGTGAAAATTTTTCTTATTCAGAAGGCATCACTATCCTTAACCGTTAGCACATATGGCCAAATATTCCTTATGAAAGTTTTCTTTATTATTATTATAAAGTTAATTCATGTTGAGTGTAGGAAAACAGAAAGTGCTAACAAATAAAAAAGAAAAAAAAATGTATTTAAAAGCTCTTGATTTCCCTAAAACAGAGACAAGTTATTACCCCAGGGTATATTAGAAAAATTTTCTACATGTCAATATTATTTTTCCAAAATGAGATCATGGTATTGGTAAGTTTAACAATATCCCTTTTCATTTGAAATTTTATTGTGAAAATCATTTTACATTAATAGATACAATTCTGTAGCATTTGTTGTTGTTGTTAGGTACCGTCAAGTTGGTTCTGACTCATAGCGACCCTATGCACAACAGAACGAAACACTGCCCAGTCCTGAGCCATCCTTACAACCGTTGTTATGCTTGAGCTCATTGTTGCAGCCACTGTCAATCCACTTTATAGAGGGTCTTCCTCTTTTTCGCTGACCCTGTACTCTGCCAAGCATGATGTCCTTCTCCAGGGACTGATCCCTCCTGACAACATGTCCAAAGTATGTAAGACCCAGTCTCACCATCCTAGGCTCTAAGGAGCATTCTGGCTGTAGCATTTGTACTGTTGCCTAATACTCCTTTGTAATGTCCTTTTCTTGGAATTTGTTCCAACTTTTTATTATAACAATGTTGCGGAGAAACTTCCATGTCTCTCTCCTAGCTCCTGGTAGCTCCAGACATTCCTTGGCTTGCAGCTGCAGCATTACACAGTGTCCTTTCCTGTCTCTCTGTCTCTGTGTATTTTCTTCTCTTTCAAAAGTGCACCAACCATATAAGATTAGGACCCACACTACTTCAGTATGACCTCAAGTTAATCTAACCAGTAACATCTTCAAAGATCCTATTTCCAAACAGGGTCACATTCACAGATACTAGGGTTAGGACTTCAGCATATTTTGGGGGGAGACAATTCATTTCATACTACTTAGCATGGTGATATTTGCCACAAACCATGATTTATTTTACTTACAGTTAAAAACTTTAAAATACATCTTCTAAGAAAAAGAGATCTGGTAAATTCTAAGACAAATCTGAACAGCAGGAGCTACAGGAAAATTTTGTTGAATTTTTTTAAACTGGTTTTTCTTAAATAAGTGAACAAGTATTCTATTTATTAATAAAATCTATTTATTAATAGAAAATGACACTCTCCCTACCCCACTGACTCTTACCCAGTTTCATTCATCATTCTGTAAGTGACTATTCATTACCTTCTGTATATCAGCATAATTTTTAACTGCTCAAGAGTGGGATGGCAATAAAAAACAAAACACAAAACACACACACACACAACAGACATTAGTTTTTTTTTTTACCTTAAAGAAATTCACCTGAGCTCCTAATGTGTGAAGTCTTGTAAAGAATAGAGCAAAGTAGGTCAGCAGCTAATTTATTACATGATGCCACATGGATAAGCATAGATCGTACCACAGTCCTTACGGAAGATCACGTAGCAAGTAACAATCAGTATGAAAATTCAGTTCTCCTGTATTCTTTGCTCAAGTGGAGAACATTGTTTTCTTGAGAATCTTGCTATCAAGAACAGGCAGCCTGAATATCATAGAACAACAGATTAAATGACACTCTTTATGTGGGAGATGATGGCAGGGAAAGGCAGCATTTTCAATGACAAGATTTCATTTAATCTTTCTGTCCAGGTGCTTCATGTAAGAAAGTGGTTAACAGTTATGGCTGCTAAGTAAAAGGCTGGCAGTTCAAATTCACCAGCTACTCCTTGGAAACCATATGAGGCAGTTGTACTCTGTCCTATAGGGTTGCTAGGAGTCAGAATTGACTCCACGGCAACGAGTTTGGTTTGGTTTTTCAGAGAGGAGTAACATGCTAAAGACGTAAAAGTAGTTCTAGTGATGGTTAATGATGTGGATACAAGATTGGAGGCTAATTATGTGGATACGAGATTGGAGCTAATGAAGAAATGAGGAGAGGGATTTAGAACTTAATACTCGTGAAAGGTAGAAGGGACATTATTGGAGGCAGAGTTAACTAATAGTGTGTGGGGTGAGAAGATAATTTGAAATAGGTGTGGGAGAGGGAGAAGCTAACCAGGGGAGGGAAAGATTGATGCCATTAAAATCACACATGTCCCCACAACATACCCTCAGAAATGCTGCTAAATTTAGCAGATATTTGAGCTGCAGAATAAGTAGGAAGAATCCTTGCCAGTCCTTCTAGCTAAACCCACTTATTTTCCCAAAAAGAAAGCTGAGGTCAGGGAGGTCACATAAAAATATCCTACTACCACTTAATGTTAAAGCAGGAATAAACTCATTTCTCTTGACTTTCATTGCTTTTTTTTTTTTTTTTTCACTTGCAAATCTGTGCTCTCAGTTATTTGTCACTTTTTAAACTAGGCAGAAATGGACCACTGCCTGGAGAAGAGATGCGTCAGCACGGACTGAGGGAAGATGGCATCTCCCAACAGTATAATAATAGAGGACTCAAGGACTGAGAGTTTGCAGCTACTATGGCTCAGGTAAAAAAAAAAAAAATCACACCACCACATTCAGAACTTCATCTTATAAAACAAATTTCTCCAGAGCCATTTTTTTCCCCACCATTTCTGAGTGGGAAAAAGGGACAGAGCTTACTATGTTTGCATACAAGAGGAAATGGCTTGTACCACATTATAAGTTGAGTCAGTTAGACTTCTCTGTATCACTTCTCATCAAAGCCTGATTTCAGAGTCAGTTGTGTAGTGCTCACTGTCTTCTCCACAGCCCCTACGTGACTATCACCTACAATTCTGTGCTCCTTACCGTTGCTCTAGTTTTGTTTCAGCCTGTTAGTGTTTACTTTAGGTGAACTTCATATGGCACTTTGAGCAAACAGAGTCTTCTAGCTCAGAAGTAGATTCTCGGGCAACATCGAGGTAAAACTGAGTTTTATTCTATGCTAGTCTAATATTCTGGGCTGCCACCCCCGGGTTCTGCAAGTGTTCATCAATATGCTCTGTGAGACATTGTGATTTTTTGAGATATTAAGTTTTGTTTTCACAAAAAAAGGGGTGCAGAGGCTCACCGAAAGTAATAGGTAAACAATGACACACAGGCTTTCTTTACTGTAAGACTTGTCAGAAGCTTTGATATGTTTATTATGCCTGATGACATGCCAAGAGCTGAACAGCATGCAAAATTTCCCGAAGCTATTTGACCGTGGAATTGTTTGGGGGGACTGACTGCCAGCTGTACCTGTTACCCATTGCTGCCTAAAAAAAAAAAAAAAAATTTTTTTTAAATACCCCACACATATATGGTATTATGAATTGTATCCTCCCAAATATGTGCTGTAATCCTAATTGCTAAACCCCTGTACCCGTAGATGTAACCTTGGTTGGGAATAGTTTTCTTTATTATGTTAATGAGGTATGTCCTAAACCTAACCATCTCCGAGTTGTAGAAAGAACAGCTTAGACACAAAAGAGCATGTACTGGGGAAGACACATGCCATGTGATGATCACCAAGAAACCGAGGAATGCCAGGCCACAGAAGCTGAGAAAAGGATCTGCCCCCAGAGTCAACAGAGTGCCTCCACCTTTATCTGGCGCCCTGAATTCAGAATCTTAGCCTTCTAAGCTGTGAGAAAATAAATATCTGTTCTTTAAAGCTGCCCACTTGTGGTGTTTCTGTTACAGCAGCACTAGGAAACAAAGATACATGGCTTAAAATAACAATGATCATTATGATTATTATTATCCCTCACAGTCCTGGTATTTGCCTGGGTTTAGCTAGGCAGTTCTCACCTGGGGTCTTTCAAGCAGTTACAGTCAGACGTTCGTTGACTGAGGCTGGAATCATTTAAAGGCCCATGCCTTCACATGTCTGGCAGTTACCATGGGCTGTTGGTTGAGACCCAAGCCAAGACTCAGCTGGACCACCTTCACAAGCTTTTCCTCACAGCACAGTGTCTGGTTTCCCAAGAGAGACCCAGATGGCAGCTGTATTTTATTCTATAACCTAGCCTCGAAAATCATGCAGCATTATTTCCATAACATTCTATACAAATCACTAAGGCAAGTCCACATTCAAGGGAAAAGAATTAGATTCCATCTTGTCATGGGAGGAGAGTCAAAGATACTGAAGACATGTTTTGAAACTACCACATAATTTCAGGTAACGTTTCTCAGCACATGGTTTGAGAAACTCAGTTTTAGGTATTTTATAAATTAGTTTTACAAAACTAGTTTATAACTACTTTTAGTAGAAGCACAAAGCCTAGAATATTACAATATTAGCTGGACAACAGTAAGGAAGTCTGAAGAAGAATTGAGGCATTTAAATTACAGTGTTGGTGAAGAATATTGAATATACCATGGACTGCCAGAAGAATGAACAAATGAACAAATCTGTCTTGGAAGAAGTACAGCCAGAATGCTCCTTATAAGCAAGGATGATGAGACTTCATTTCACATACTTTGGACATGTTACCAGGAAGGACCAGTCCCTGGAGAAGGACATCATGCTTGGTAAAGTGGACGGTCAGCTAAGAAGAAGATGACTTTCAACGAGATGGATTGACACAGTGGCTGCAACAATGGGCTGAACATAGCAAAAATTGTGAGGGTGACACAGGACCAGACATTGTTTCGTTCTGTTGTACACAGGGTTGCTATGAGTCAGAACGGACTCTACAGCACCTAATGATGACAACAGCACTTCACATTTGAGTCATGTTAAGATGTTATAGCAAAATATGATGAAAAAGAAGAAAAATATCACATAGGTGACTTATGACACCCTGTAATCCTGTCCAATTATACCAAGTGTGAGTAAATGCAAAGTGCTACATCCATTCAACATCCATGAAAGCATCAGTCAAGACTGCAAAAGGCCTCTTCAAAGTTTAAAAAAAAATCAAAGATGTCCGGGTGAGATGGTATCTCACTGTAGATTGATCTACATTTCTCTAATGGCTAGTGATTGCCAGCATTTCCTCATGTGTCTGTTAGTCACCTGAATGTCTTCTTCGGTGAAGTGTCTGTTCATATCCTTTGCCCAATTTTTAATTGGATTGTTTGTCTTTTTGTCATAGGGGTATTGGATTTTCCCGTAGATTTTAGAGATTAGAGATTTGTTGGATTTGTCATAGCCATGTTTTTTTTTTCCCCAGTCTGTAGGTTCTCCCTTTCCTCTTTTGGTGAAGTTTTGATAAGCACAGCTGTTTAATTTTTAGACTATCCCAGTTATCTAGCTTATCTTCTGGAGTATCCTGTTTATGCCCTGTATTAGGGCCTCTAGGGTTGACCATATTTTTTCTTCTAGGATCTTTATTGTTTTTGGTTTTATATTTAGGTCTTTGATCTATTTCGAATTAGTTTTTGTGTGTGGTGTGAGATATGGGTCCTGTTTCATTTTTTTTGCACATGGACATCCAGTTTTGCCAGCATCATCTGTTAAAAAGACTGTCTTTTCACATTTGATGAACTTTGTTTTGAGCCTTTGTCGAAGATCAGGTGACCGACCATAGGTGGATAGATTTACATCTGGGTTCTCAATTCTGCTTCATTGGTCAATGTCATTATACCAGTACCAGGCTGTTCTGATTACCATAGTCAGGTAGTGCAAGCCCTCCTACTTTATTTTTCTTCTTCAATACTGCTTTCCTTATCTGGGGCCTCTTCCCTTTCCATATAAAGTTAATGATTAGTTTTTCCATCTCTTTAGAGAATGCTGTTGGTATTTGGATTGGAAATGCACTGTATTTATAGATTGCTTTGGGCAGAATTGACATTTTCACAATGTTAAGTCTACCTATCCATGAGCATGGTATGTTTTTCCATTTATGTAGGTCTCTTTTGGTTTCTAGCAGTAGTACTTTGTAGTTTTCTTTGTATAGGTCTTTTACATCCCTGGTCAGATTTATTCCTAAGTATTTTATTTTTGTTGGGGGCTATTATAAATGGTATTGTTTTCCTGATTTCCTTTTTGTATTTCACTTTATTGGTGTATAGGAATCTAATGGATTTTCGTATGTTTATCTTGTATCCTGCTGCTCTGCTGAATTAGTTCCAGTAGTTTTCTTGTGGAGTCCTTTGGGTTCTCTATGTATATCATCCATGAATAGGGACAATTTTACTTCTTTCTTACCGATTTGGATGCTCTTCTTTCTTTTTCTTGCCTTATTGCTCTAGCTAGGACTTCCACCACAATGTTAAATAGGGCATCCTTGTTTTGTTCCTGTTCTCAAGGGTAATATTTTCAGCCTCTCTCTGTTAAGAATGTTGTTTGCTGTTGCTTTTGTATAGTTGCCCTTTATTATGTTAAGGAATTTCCCTTCTACACCTATTTTATTGAGAGTTTTTGTCAGGAATGGGTGTCGGACTTTGTGTTGACTGAGATGATCATGTGATTCTTTTATTTACATGGTGGATTATGTTGATTGATTTTCTAATGTTGATCTATCATTGCATACCTGGTATGAATCCCACTTGGTCGTGGTGTATTATTATTTTGATATGATGCTGAATTCTATTGGCTAGAATTTTGTTAAGAATTTTTGCATCTATATTCATGAGAGATATTGGTCTGCAATTTTCTTTTTATGTGGTGTCTTTGTCTAAGTTCTGGTATCAGGTTACACTGGCTTCATAGAATGAATACGGGAGTATCCCACCCTTTTCTATGTTCTGAAATAGTTTGAGTAGTACTGGTGTAAGCTCTTCTCTGAATGATTAGAAGAAATATCCAGTGAAGCCATTGGGGCCAGGGCTTTTTTTGTTGATGTTGGGAATTTTTTATTACCTTTTCAATATTTTCTCTTGTTATGGGTCTGTTCAGATTTTCAACTTCAGTTTCTATTAGTTTGGATAGTAGTGTGTTTCTAGAGATTTGCCCATTTTTTCTAGATTTTCCAATTTGTTGGAGCATAGTTTTTCACATTACTCTGTTACGGTTCTTTTTATTTCAGTTGCATCTGTTAATGTCCCCCATTTCATTTCTTATTTGGATTATTTGCATCCTCTTCTGCTTTACTTGTCAATTTGGCCAATGATTTGTCAATTTTGTTGACCCTTTCAAAGAACCAACTTTTGGTTTTGCTATTCTATTATTTTGCTATTCTCTATTTCATTTATTTCTGCTTTGATCTTTATTATTTCCTTTCTTCTGGTGGCTGTGGGCTTCTTTTGCTGTTCACTGTCTATTTGTTCAAGTCGTGTAGCTAATGTTTTGATTTTGTCCCCTTCTTCTTTTTTGACACTTGCATCTATTGCTATAAATTGATCTCTGAGCATTGCCTTGGCTGTGTCCCAAAGATTTTGGTATGATGTGTTTTCATTCTCGATTGATTCTAGGAATTTTTTTATTCCATCTTTGGTTTCTTCTATTACTCAGTTTTTTTTATTACTCAGTGGTTTTTAAGCAAGGAGTTATTCAGTTTTCATGTATTTGATTTTTTTTTCCTTGCTATTCCCATTATTAATTTCTACTTTTATGCCATTGTGATCAGAGAAGATAACTTGCATTATCTGTGTTTTGGATTTTGTTGAGGGTTTCTTTGTGGCCTAAGATGTGGTCTATTCTGGAAACATTCCATGTGCATTGAGAAAGAATTTGTAGTTTGCTGATGTTGGGTGGAGTGTTCTGTACACGTCTGTGAGGCCAAATTGTTTGGTTGTGGCTTTTAGATCTTATGTATCTTTATTGAGTTTCTTTCTAGATGTTCTGTCCTTTACCAAGAGTGGTGTGTTGAAGTCTCCTCTTATTATTGCAAAACTGTCAATTTCTCTGTTTAGTGCTGTTAGAGTTTTATGTATTTTGGAGCCCTGTCACTGGGTGCATAGATATTTATTATGGTTATGTCTTCATGGTAGATTGTCCCTTTAATCTTTAGGTAATGTCCTTATTTGTCTTTTATGGTGGATTTTGTTTTAAAGTCTATTTTATCTGAGATTAGTATTGCCACTCCTGCTCTTTTTTGGTAGTTGTTTGGTGGCTTTTTTTTTTTTTTTGCTTGAAATATTTTATCCATCCTTTCGTTTTTAATATAGTTATGACTTTGTTTCTAAGGTGTGTCTCATGTAGACAGCATACTGATGGGTCTGGTTTTTTATTCATTGTGGCACTTTCTGTCTCTTTCTGGGTGCATTTAAGCTATTTACATTCACTGTGATTATTGTTAGGTGTGAGTTTATTGCCATCATTTTGTAGTGTTTTTGTGTGTGTGTGTGTGTGGTGTGATGTTTTCTTTGTTCTTCTTACTCTCTTGTGCTGAATTCCTTTTGTTTGTGGATTGTTTTTTCATTTCTTTCATTTTTGTAGATTTTGTGTTTACTGAGACTTCATTTCTTCCCCCCCCCCCCTTATTTTGATGAGTAGGTTTGTTAACTTTATTTGTGGTTACTTTGACGTTTACCCCTATCTTCCTAAGTTTAAACCAGCCTTTTATTACTTGATATTGCCTTGATTTCCTCTCCATTTTAAAGTTCTATACCTACACCATTTATTCCATCTTTTATTGCTCTGATGTTGTTGTCATTTACAGATTAACCTCTTTTGTTCCCTGTTGTAAATATTTGTGTTTTGTTTTATCCTTGAGTGTTCATTACCTAGGTTGGTATCTGGCTGATGTAGTCTTGCATCCTAGATTCAGGCTGCTGTCTGATGTTGTTGGTTCTCTAACCAAAGGACTCTCTTTAATAATTCTTGTAACTTTGGTTTGGTTTTTTACATATTCCCTTAATTTCTGTTTATGTGGAAATGTCCTAATTTCACCATCATATTTGAGCTGGCAGTTTTTTCCTTTCAAGATTTTATTTATGTCATCCCATTGCCTTCTTGCCTGCATGGTTTCTCCTGAGTAATCAGAGCTTAATCTTATCGTTTCCCCTTTGTATGTGGCTTTTTGTTTTTCTTGAGCTGCTTCCAGGATTCCTGTCTTTGGTTTTTTCAAGTGTGATTATGATATGTCTTAGTGATTTTCTTTTGGGTTCTATCATATATGGGGTTCACTGAGCTTCTTGGATGGTCAACGTTTCATCTTTCATGATGTTAGGGAAGTTTTCTGTCAGCAAATCTGCTCCTCTGTCTTTTCTGTCTTTTTCCCTTGGTCTGGAACTCTGAACACACACAAATTTTTGCTTTTGACTGTATCCCACATGGTTCTCAGGGTTTCTTCATTTTTTTCTCTGATTTTTCTTCAAACAAAGTGGTATCCAAGGATTTGTGTTCAATTTTGTTGATCCTGTTTTCTGTTGCTTCAGATTTGCTCCTAAAACCTTTTATGGTGCTTCCCATTTCTAAAATCTTGTTCTTTTCAATTTCTAATTGCTGTTTTTGTATGATTTCTAGTTGTTTATTTTGACATTTTGGTCCCATGTTGTTTTCTTGAATGTGGCATGATATTTATTGCTACCTTGTCTAGGCGGGCAGGGCCATTTGCCCAGCTATGGGGCAGCAAGTGGGTCCAACAGATGGGGAAGGGTGGGGGTGAGTCGTTTGTGGCATTTACTGCAGCCAACAGGGCAGGAGGGCAGTGTAGGGTGGGGTTGGGTCATCTGTGCCTGTGCTGCTAAGGTGTATGGCACTCAGCACACAGTGCAGTTAGGCAGGAGGGAGGGGGAGGATGTCATGTGTGGAGCTAAGTGGGTTTGGCAGAGAAGTGAGAGAAACAGAAGCCAAAAAGAAAGAAACAAAAAATGGTGCGGAGGGAGCCTGCCGGTGGAGTGGCATGGACCCAGGGAAGCCATGTCCCAGTGGCTTTCTAGCCAGGCAGTGTGGTACAGCCCATCAAGAAGGGGCAGAGACAACACATGCAGCTAGTTCGTTGGAGAAAGGAAAGGAGAAAGGGAAAAAGAAATAAGAAACTGAAAAAAAAGAACAAAGAAGGAAAGAAAAAAAGGCACATGTGGCCAGGTGGTCAGCAGAAAGGAAAGGCAGGAATGTAGAGTGAGATAAGAAACCGAGAAAAAAAAAATCCCCCCAGGGAGCTCACTGGTGTGGGGGCACAGCCATGTGCCAGTGGCTCTTGAGCTGAGTGATGTGGCACAACCCATCAAAAAGTGGTGTAGATGGCTAGGTTGTCAGGAGAAAAGAAAGGAAAGAAGGTAGAGAGAGACAAGAAGCCAAGGGAAAAAAGGTCCCAAGGGTGCCTCCTGGGATGGCAGCATGGACTGGGAAAGCACGTGCCAGAGGTTCCTCAGCCAAGTGGTGTGGCATAGCCCATCAAAAAGTGGCAGAGACAGAACCTAGAGATAGAAAAGGAAAGAAGGTAAAGAGGATCAAGAAGTTAAGAAAGAACGGGAAAAAAAGCCACTGATGTGCCAGGATGGACTAGGAAAGTAGCTTCCCAGCTGAATGGCACCAGAGCTTGCCCATCAAGAAGGAGTGGAGATGGCACATGGCACCAGTTAGGCAGGAGAAAGGAAAGGAAGGAGGTGAGAGGGAGAGAAGAAACAAAAAGAAGCCAAAAAACAACAACGGCAAAAAAATGGCACTGAAGGAACTGGCCAGTGAAGCCCTGGCAAACCCAAGCAGCAAGGAGCTGGCGTCTCTCCGGCTGAGCAACCACAGCCTGCCAGAAAGCAGTGGAGGCCTCACAGAGGGAAGAAAGATGGGTGCCGGGAAAGCATGTACCCCTGGCTATGGGATGCTCTGTCTCCTGCTGGGAGCTTCGTGAAGTTGCCGTTCCGTACTTCCTGTCTGCCATTCTTGGTGGTTGAGGGGTCCAAGATGGTGTGTCTGTGCTGCGTTAGCTGCTAGGGGACCTCCACTTCATATCACTCCTTGTTCTCTGTTCTCTGACAGTTTCTTATTCCATTCGGGGCTTGATTGAGTTCTTTACTCCTTCATTTGACCCTTAGCATTCTAGGACTGACAACTGTATCTGTTTTAGTTTTTTGGGTCTGCTCTAGAGGGATGGCATGGTGCTTCCATCTAAAATGCCACATTAGCTTTGCCACACATCATTTTATTTTTTGACTGCTGCTTCCATGGGTGTTGATTGTGAATCCAAGTAAATGAAATCCTTGACAACTTTAATATTTTATAGCAACTTCAAAATTATGTAGTAACTCTCCTATATGCAAGCTCTTGATTTAGTACTTGAAAGTCTTTCTCTATGTAGTTTTTATATCACATTCAGCCCTTCTTCTCAATTTTTATCGCCTTGCCTGGTCTTCTACAATATCCCAGTTTACAAATTCGTTCCCTAAGTCTAAGCATACTCTCCTTTAAAACATTCTTTGTTCCTCAGTTAGATTAATCTTTCTGAAATGTCACATTAATCTTTCTAGAAAGTTTTCAACAATTTCCCCTCCTCTGGCTACCCCAGATACTCACAGCAGTTTCACTGGTGTTCCCCACCCATAGGCTCAATCTGTTCCGTATCAGCACTTGAGTCATTCCTAAATAATGCAGGATGTAAACTGCAGTCTCTGTTCCTTTCCACACCCAACAGAACTTATTAGTAGGATTGTTAACCTTTCTGGTTTAGAGAATAAGTGGCCTAGTCATGCTTGTTGGACTCCTATGCTATTCTCTAAGTCTCTTTGCTGCCCAGGACAGTTCTGGGTAGAAGTTACACAGCTGATGAAATCCTTTCTTCAGCCCTACCAAGATTTGGACTAGTCCACCACCATCTGTGTTTTGTTTTGGGATTTTTTTTTTTTTTTTTGGTGGGGGGAGAGGAGGTGTACTGATGCCTAATATTGTCCCATCCTAAGATGTTCTCCATGAACAGTTCTCAGAAATAGTAACTACCTGCTTGTTTTTCTGCCTAACTCTAAAAATTGACCTTTGCCTAAATTTCCTGTTATTTTGTTCTGAATATCTGATGCGTTGGCCTCCTGAATCATTTGCCAAATCATATATTGTCTCTTCCATCCATTTGCACTTCAAGAGGTAGTCTTGCAGCAAAGTCACTTTCTGCAGCATCCTTTTCACCATAGTAAACCCAAAACCAAAATCACTGTCCTCGAGTTGATTTCATCTCCTAGCGACCCTATAGGACACAGTAGAACTGCCCCATAGGGTTTCCAAGGCGTGCCTGGTGGATTCGAACTGCTGGCCTTTTGGTTAACAGATAAACTCTTGGTAGTACGCCACCAGGGCTTCCTTTACCATAGTGAATAACCATTATTTACAGCATCTCTTTATCTAGTCCTGCATGCTCTGTCCCCACACACAGATCATGCTTTGTACTTCACCTGTAGTATATCTGTAGAGATAACACTGTTCAGATCCATCATGGACTAGAAGACCCTGCATAACTTATCTTCCTCTACGTGTTCAGCCTTACTTGCTATAATTCCCAAAGCAAAGCCCTCTCTCCAAGCTGGTTTCATTGTCTCTTTCATTTGTTATGCTCAAAAGTCTGTACATTTTTACTCATGCCAATTCTTCCACCTCTCCTACCTTAGATACCCTTTAAATGCTGCAAAATCTTCAAGGCTCAGGAAAAAATTCATGACAATAATAATAATAGTTACAGTAACTAACATTTTTTGAGTGATGACATTGGACAGAGCACTAATCTAAACGCTTTATAAGTATGAAACCATTTAATTTTTAAAACCACCCTAAGAAGCAGATATTATTATTACTCCTTTTTACATAACATGAAATTGATCCCCATGAGGTAAAGGACATTCTGAGCCGAGGAAGCGATAGTATAAAAGCATCAAATCACAAGCATATCCAACCTGTTTGGAAAACAGTGATGCTCAGTGTGGCAACAGCATGAAGTGTGTGGTGAAGAACAGGGAATGAGCTGACAAGACAAACTGGGACGAGAGTGTGGAAAATCATATAGAACATCACGAGGACTGTGGGCTTTTATTCTGTCAGCAACAACACGTACATAAAAGTTCTTGTATGTTTCACAACTAGTTGCTAGGTAACTACAAGTTTGTAATTATTATATCTTCTTGTCTTAGTTATATAGTGCTATTAGAAATGCCACAAGTTGCATAATAAACTCTATTATGAAAACATTCTGCATCCCACTTTGAACTGTGGCATCTGGGGTCTTAAATGCTAACAAGCGGCCATCTAAGATGCATCAATTGGTCTCAACCCACCTGGATCAAATGAGAATGAAGAACACCAAGGTCACACGATAACTATGAGCCCAAGAGACAGAAAGGGCCACATAAACTAGAGACTTACATCATCCTGAGACCAGAAGAACTAGATGGTGCCCGGCCACAACCGATAACTGCCCTGACAGGGAGCACAACAGAGAGCTCCTGAGGGAGCAGGGGAACAGTGGGATGCAGACCCCAAATTCTCATAAAAAGACCAGACTTAATGATCTGACTGAGAAGAGAAGAATCCTGGTGGTCATGGTCCCCAAACCTTCTGTTGGCCCAGGACAGGAACAATTCCCAAAGACAACTCATCAGACATGGAAGGGACTGGACAATGGGTTGGAGAGAGATGCTGATGAAGAGTGAGCTACTTGTATCAGGTAGACATTTGAGACTGTATTGGCATCTCCTGTCTAGAGGGGAAATGGGAGGGTAGAGAGGGTTAGAAACTGGCAAAACGGTCACAAAAGGAGAGACTGGAAGAAGGGAGCAGGCTGACTCATTAGGGGGAGAGTAAATGGGAGTATGTAGTAAGGTGTATATAAGCTTATATGTGACAGACTGACTTGATTTGTAACTTTCACTTAAAGCACAATAAAAATTATTAAAAAAAAAAAAAAAGAAAGAAAGAAATGCCACAAGTGGATGGCTTTAACAAACAAAAATTTATTCCTCACAGTTTAGGTAGCTAAAAGTCCAAATTCAGGGTACCAGCTCTAGGGGAAGGCTTTCTTTCTCTGATGGCTCTGGGGGAAGGTCCTTGTCTCCTTTCAGCATCGGTGGCCCCTGCGTTCCATAGAGATCTCCATGTATCTTGGCAAAACGGTACAATTCAGTATCAGAAATGACTCAGGATAAGCTCCTCAGTCACAACAGCTTCTCAGGTGCCCCCAGGCAGGCCTCTCTCTTTCTCTTGGCCTTCTGCCTCTTGGCCCCTCGGCTCCACCCCGCCCAGGCAAGTGTTACACAAAGATCTTCAGCTCTTCCAATAAGAGCCCAGGGGCACCGTACTCCATGAATAAGCCTCAGCCCGAAGGTGCTCAGCTCTTTAGCTCTGTGGGTCAGCAAGCCTAGCTCCTCTTCCAAGTGTCCAGAGGCACCCTACTCCACCAGCAAACCTTCTGCCCGAAGGCACTCAGCTCTCTCATTCCATGGGTAGGCACACCTACTGTGTCATCTCCTGCTGGTCTCCTGGTTCTGCTGCTGCCAGTTCTCTGCTGCTGCTTCTCACCATCTTGCACTGTCTGTAGTGTTACAGCTCTCTGTCTCCTGGGTTTAGAAGGTTCTCAGCACAGGGACCCCAGGTCCAAAAGATGAGTTCTGCTCCTGGCTCTTCTTTATCAGTGGTGGTGAGGTCCCCTGTCTCTGCTTGCTTCGTTCTCCTTTTATCTCTTGTAAGATAAAAGGTGTGACTCAAGTAAAGCTGTGAATTGAGTAAGGGTAAGGGTGTGACTCAAATAAGGGCGTGACTTCAGTCACAACTTCTTGTAGGCACTAACTCAAGAAACTCCTCACCCTAATCCTACCTCATTAACATATAGAGAGTAGGATTTACAACACATCACAAAATGAAGGATAATTACACCAGATCACAAAATGGACGGCAACCATACAATACTGGAAATCATGGCCTAGCCAAGTTGACATATTTTGGGGGAACACAATTCGATTCATAACATTTCTTGATGGATTTTTTAAAGCATTATGCACTGTTACTTTCTGTCCTTCTAAATGATACTTGCATTAAATTTTGTCTATCCTATAATTTTTTCCAGAGAATATATTTTTCATCCTTTTATTTTAAACTTTTTTATGCCATTTTATTGTACGTTTTTGTCATATAAGTAGTAAATAGCTGAATTCATTCTTCTTTATTTAGAGAATCTCTCTCTTAACAGATCAGTTTAAGCCATTTTACATTTTTGTGACATTAATATATTTGGATCTATTTCTGCTCTTTTTGTTTTCTCTTTATCATATTTTTTCTCATTTCTGTAAGTTGTGTTTTCTTTGTTTCCATTGAGAAGAGTGTCATGGATTGAATTGTGTCACCCAAAAATATGTGTATCAATTTGGCTGGGCCATGATTCCCAGTATTGTGTGGTTGTCCTCCATTTTGTGATCGTAATTTTATGTTAAAGGGGATTAGGGTGGGATTGTATCACCCTTACCCAGGTCACAGCCCTGATGCAATGTAAAGGGAGTTTCCCTGGGGTGTGGCCTGTACCACCTTTTATCTCTCAAGAGATAAAAAGGAAGGGAAGCAAGCAGAAAGTGGGGACCTCATACCATCAAGAAAGAAGCACCGGGAGCAGAGCGTGTCCTTTGGATGTGGGGTTCCTGTGTGGAGAAGCTCCTAGTCCAGGGGAAGATTAACTAGAAAGAACTTCCTCTAGAGCTGACAGAGAGAGAAAGCCTTTCCCTGGAGCTGACGCCCAGAATTTGGATTTTTAGCCTACTTTACTGTAAGAAATAAACTTCCCTTTGTTAAAGCCATCCACTGTGGCATTTCTGTTATATATAGCAGCACTAGATGACTAAGACAGAATTTGCTTTTTTTTTTTTTGCTTTCAATTTAGTAATCCATTTATTTATACTAGTCCTTAGAAGTCAATCTTCATCTTCACATTTTTATTTTATCAACAATCGTCTCAGACACACCTTCTAACAAGACTCACTTAAAATATTATGGCAGGAAACTAAGGCTTCAGGAGCATGTTTACTGTGTTTGAGATGATACACCAGGTGCTCTCTGAGCTATAAAGGGTAAAAGGAAATCCTCTCATTACAAACTGACAAAGGTAAAACATTTTCACAACAGCATGTACCACATACTCAGAAATAGATCTGGGTGTAATACAAATGACATAATTCCTAGTCTTCTATGGCTGCTATTATTCATACAGATAATGAATTAGGCTAAAATGCAGTCTAATATTTAGTAGACATCAGGACCAGTATCCTTAGTACATCACAAAATACATTTTGATATTCCAAAGAAGTAAGACTTACAAGTAGGCGTTTTAAACATAACTCATCTACAGCTTCAAAGTTCTACTCCTGATAGCATTTACATTTTTAGGGAGTCTCCCAGACGCTGAACTCCCTATTGTAAAGGCTATAAAGATTTGCAGCACAGTGAGAAGATGCCTTCTGCTCCTTCAGACTGCATACAAATCATGTGAATTATGTTGTGTATCTCTTGGTCCATTGTCTGAAGACTGATGCATCACAAGGACCTTCCGAAAGCCTTCCCCCTGGAGCTGACACCCTGAATTTGGACTTTTAGCCTACTTTACTATGAAGAAATAAATTTTCTTTGTTAAAGCCATCCACTTGTGGTATTTCTGTTATAGCAGCATTAGATGACCAAGACAGAATTTGGTACCAAGAGACTGGGGTGCTGCTCTAACGCATACCTAAAATATGGAAGCGGTTTCAAAACTGTCAATGGATAGAAGGCTCAGAAGGAAGTGAGAACTGTTAAGGCTGGAGAAGGTGCAGATGGTGAGAAACTGCAGCAAAGGACAAGCAGCAGCAGTGAATTGTCAGCAGCAGAACCAGGAGAACAGTGCCAGACAGTGCTGGAGCCGACCCATGGAGCAAGAGAGCTGAGTGCCTGTGCACAGGAGGCTTTCTGGTGGAGTGGGGTGCCTCCAGGCACTTATCAGTGCAGCTACAAAGCTTTAGAACACTTGCTGCGGAAGGGCAGATGTGGGCGTTAGGCCTGAGGAGCTGAGAGGCCGAGAAACCAGGTAGCAGAAGCTAAAGAGACAAGGAACACAAGAAGCCCAGGTGCCTCAGTCTCAAAAGGTATGGCCAGGGCCTCTGGGATTTCAAGGGTGGAGCCATGGCCTCTGGTGTTTCCAAGGGTAGAGTCGCCATTGAGATGAACTAGGAGAATGGTGCGTTTAAAGCCAAGGGAGCAAAGTTGCTGTCCCACTGGGCCTGGAAGGCAGAGCTAAAGTCCAGGGCCAAGGGGCCTCCACTCAGAATCTGGAGAGTGTAGGCAATACCTAGAGGCTAGAAGGCAGGACCATTGTGTAAATTGTCTCAGAGAACACAGGATTATTTCCAAAGCCTTGAGGAATAATGTATTCTGCTGACCTGCTTGATGCCTGATATCTCTTCTTTTCCACCAGTTTCTCCCATTTGTAGTGGAAATGTCTAGCTTGCACCTCTTCTGCCATTGTACCTTTGGAAGCAGATAACTTATATTCTAGATTTCACAGCTGAAGAGGAATTTTTGGATTTTGGACTTGCAGTTAAGTCTTTCACTATGATATGATGGGATGAATATCTTTTGCATGTTGCAAAGATGTAATTTTGGGGGGGCCAAAGTGTAGAACGTCATGGATTGAATTGTGTCCCCCCAAAAAAGTGTGTATCAATTTGGCTGGGCCATGATTCCCAGTATTGTCTGGCTGTCCTCCATTTTGTGACTATAATTTTATGTTAAAGAGGATTTGGGTGAGATTATAACACCCTTACCCAGGTCACATCCCTGATCCAATGTAGAGGGAGTTTCCTTGGGGTGTGGCCTGTACCAAAAATCCTGTTGCCATTGAGTTGGTTCTGACTCATACGACTCAATGGCAATGGGGTTTTTGGTTTTTCTTAGGAATTTACAGATAAAGCAAAGAAAAAATCAATATGTACAAAAAAGATTTCAACTAAAAATGAGGGACAATATCTAAAGTACATATATATAGGACGCTCACCTGCAAAACAAAGGGTTTCAAATTATTTTCAAGTACAGACTACAGATTAACAAAAATTGATGATGTATAGGTAATAAAGCAAGAACTGACAAATTTCAAAAATACAGTATTATAGAGAGTAGGCTTTTGGATCACAGTGTAGCTAATTTTGAAATTGACAAGGAAAATTTTTAAATTTTCATATGTTGAGAAATTTAAAAACAGACTACTAAATGCCTAAAGGTCAAAAATCAGATATTAAAAACCCTACACACTAACTTCCACAGACAAAGCCTCATGTTTTCTAGAAAGTTACAATGATAAACAGAGGAAGAGAACTATAGGCCAAGTGCAGTCATTAAATCTGGCATAAAAGAGGGGATGGCAAGGAGCCAAGGAATGTTGAGAACATCCTCTCATTACCAAAGCAGGAAGTGTTGTACCCCCGCACGCCCCCAGCTCAATCAAACAGAAAAGAGTAGGCAGATGATGGCCTTATTGATCATATACATCGCAGTAGGAGAGTGAAGAGTTTTGAGGGTTTTTTGTTGTGGTGGTTGTTTTGTTCCCTGAAAGTAAGCTTAGAGGAGGGAGAAAAAGACCGTGAGACCACTAAGTTTCTGAAATGGTAGGGTATGAGTATTGTTAATGAAGGGAAAATATCATAGAAAGGAGAGGATGGAAATGCCAAAGATAAAAGTATCAACTTTATAGTTTTATAGGAGCATTTGTTTCCTTTGAAAAGTCTAGATTGGAGTTTTTAACTCTTCCTTGGCTCTAAAACTCTTATAAAATCTGAGAAAAACTATGAATTGAATCTCCCCCCCAAAAATGTAAACAAATAAACAAAACTCTGCCTGGATTCTCAGATGCAGGGTATTGATCCCAGAAGCCCATCAACAGGCCCAGTTTCAGAATCAGTGTTCTAGAACATACACTGATTCTTGGTATCAAAGGCAAGATACAATAATGTTGGCAGGGAGGTTGTTCCCTTTCTGTTGTGATTGCTGTCATCACCCCATCAACTAACTCTTCAGGAAGAGAGTGAGGTTTTGCCTCCATCAATTTTCTTTGTCGGGAAGACTCACTAGGCTAGGGTCCTAGAACATTTCACCCATTTCCTAGAGCACTATCTTTCTAAATTGCATTAATTTGGTAATTTTCAAAACCTAAATAGTTCACTGGGAACAGTGAAGATTCCAGGAAAGAGGATGAGACTTTATTTAGAAGATTTGGATTTTGGCCTCAGAGCAACAAACCAATTCACTGAAGTTCCCTACATCTCAGTTTTCTCATCTGTAAAGTAGTATGGCCAGATAAGGTGATTTTTAATTTTCCTTTCTGCCCATGGAGGCCTCCAGAAGATGAGACTTGAGCTAGATCTGGAGGTCCCAGGAGGACTGATAAACAGAGGACAGAGTCCATTTTACATTTTTGGTGGACCTTTATTAAAACTCTACAGAGTATTAGAGGCTGACTTTAAAAGTTTCTGTTAAAGATAAAAATAAAAAAACAGACATATGAAGTTAAGTTGTTCAAAGAGTTTGAGTTTGGGTGTGATATTTTGGAATAGGAATGTTTTCCATTTAGAATACAATAAATCTATTGAAAATACATGAGCCCATGAATGGATACTTCACCAAAGAAGACATTCAAATGGCCCACAGACACATGAAAAGATGCTCAACGCCATTAGCCATCAGAGAAATGCAAATCAAAACCACAATGAGATACCATTTCACTTCCGCTAGGATGGCTAAGACTTAAAAAAAGGAAATAACCAGTGTTGAAAAGGATGCGGAGAAACTGGAACCCTATCCATTGCTGACAGAAATGCAAAATGGTAGAGCTGTTATGGAAAACAGTCTGGCAGTTCCTCAAAAAACTAGAAGTAGAGCTATCATAAAAAAAATCATATGAGCCAGCAATTCCACTCCTAGGTATATACATCTAATAGAAGTGACACAAACAGATATGTGCACACCTATGTTCATTGCATCCTTATTCACAATAGCAAAAAGGAAAACCTAAGTCCAATCAACAGATGAACAATAAGTAAATGCGTAAGTAAAAACGGATATGTACATACTACTCAGCAACAAAGAAAAATGAGTTCCTAAAACATCTTATAATATAGATGAACCTGGAGTGCATTATGTTATGTGAAATAAATCAATCGCAAATAAATAAACATTGTATGTTTTCACTTTTATGAAATGACATGAATAGGTAAATATAAAGAAATTAATGTTCATTACTAGTTACCAGAGGTGGGAAGGGGCGAGGGAGAAGTACTTCCTAAGTTGTAGGAAACGTGCCATCAAATACGGGTTTAGTTTGTACAGCATGACTGATGTAACTGATGTCAGTAAGTGGTACATAGGGAAAAGGGATGGATGGGCAAATTCTAGGTTGTATATGGCTTTGCAAGAGTAACAATACCCCCCCAAAGAAAAAATGGGAAAAGGGCTCCAGATGCTGATACAAATTAGACACAATCAATCACCTCATGGGATTAGTTCTCTTGGTTTGGGGGCACTGGGCCGTGGTCTCATGGGACAACCCAATCAATTGGCATAATATAGTTATTAATGTTTATGTTCTACCTCCCAGCATAATGAATAATGTCTGGGGTCTTAAAAGCTTACTAGTAGCCATCTAAGATACATCCATTGATCGTTATTCATCTGGAATAAAATAGAAAGAAGGAAACCCAAGAATTATAGAAGGAACTGGACTACAGGACTACATGAATCACTGCCTCCTTTACCTTGAGACCAAAAAACCTAGATCATGCCTGGCTAACACTACTGAAATGTTCTAATCAGGTACACAGTAGACAAATCCTGATAAAAAGGGAGAAAAATGTAGAACAGAACTTCAAATTGTTAAAGAATCCAGATTTACTGGACCTACTAAAACTGGAGAGGTCCCTGAAACTATGGCCCTGAACTGCTCTTGGAACCTTGAATTAAAACTATCCCCTGAAATCACCTTTACATTAAGCAACAGTTTAGCCCAGAGAGTAAAGATTGTCACCCTTGACAATTGAGTTTCTCAAGGAAAAAAGTAATAATAATCTCTATAAGACCAGAAGGTCAACAGCTATTTTAAAGCATAGATGAGAAAGTTGGGAGCCAAGGAGATTAAGAAAACTTGTCCAAAAAAAAAAAAAATTAAATAAAGAAAATAGATCAATCGCCAAGCTGTCTTCTTCATCCTACTGTCTTTGTAGTGCCATATTCTCAGGTAAAACAAGTCAATCCAATGAAATTTTTGTTTTGTAGGAAAAATCTCCAGTATATCACAATGGAGAATTCTGAGTCTGTGCTTTCTCTTGTTTTTCTGAATTTAACTCTTTATGTTTCTTCATAGAATGATAGAAATATTCAGTTTTCACTATTAAGGACATAATAAGTTTGTTAAGGTGGTACTACTTTACGAATTCAATACATGTGTGTTTATGTATATTACGAGTAAAACAATTACAATATGACTGAGGCTGTGTCACTTTCCTGAATAGACAGAAAGGTGAATCAAAACATTTTTCCTGGCATTGAGGAACTTACAATCTGTCCTAGAATTCATACATTTGCTATATTTATCCATGTTGTCTACTCTTATTACAAATAACATAGTAATATAATAATAATAGAGCCCTGGTGGTGCCAATTGAAAGGCTGGCAGTTTGAATCCACCAGCTGCTCCTAAGAAACACTATGGGGCAGTTCTACTCTATCCTGTAGGGTCGCTATGAGTTGGATTCAACTAACAGCAATGGGTAACGGGTAATAATAATAACACCTCCAACTATATAGCTAGTTAAGGAGCTCTGGTGGTGCAACAGTTAAGCACTCTACTGCTAAGCAAAAGGTTGGTGGTTTCAACCCACCCAGTGGCTCTAAGGGAGAAAGACCTGAGATTTGCTCCCATAAACATTACAACCAAGAAAAACTGGGGCAGTTCTACTCTGTCACATGGGTTGCTGTGAGTCTAAATCAACTGGATGGCACCTAACAACATATAGCTACTTACAGTTTTACAAAGTATTGTGACATTTCTTCATTTAATTTGACTTAAGCTCTGAACTTGGCTTTGCCTATGTAAGCTAATAAAAAAAATTTTTTTTTAAGTTTTTTTCTTTTGGGCTTATTTTTTCCTTGATAAATCTTCTGCATATCACGTGTGAGTACAAGAAGTCAAATATCAAACTATCAACTCCTCAGGATTTAAATCATGTCTTCATATTCTAGGGGTTTTTATAATGTGTTTCTAATTTTATTCACTGCTGTGTGAAAAATCCAGTAAATTTACCAGTCTCAGAATAAATGAAAATTATCCTTTTACCCACTAAGCTTTCTGTGAAAGTTTATTAACACGAGTGAACTTCCCAATTTTCTACTCTCAAATTTGTTATTGTCATGAAAGCATAACATATTGGCAATAAAAACAAGAGGCTGGATTTTCATGACAGGCCCATATTTTTAGATATGGCTTTAACGCCAAGCCATAATGGAAAGGCTATATGTATAACCATACAAGTCACACAAGAACAGTGGCTTGATTCTATGACCAACTAGTTCCAAAATAATATGGAAAGTGCTGCAATTTTATTTTTAAAACTTTAAAAAAGTAATTCTGAAACTTTATTAGAAAATGTAAAAAGCTGAAAGTTATTTTCCCTAAGGCTTATGTTTCCATAATTCTCAGCTCAGGATGCTTTAAAAATGTCAAAGCTCTGCTCGCTGGCTCTTCTAGTACTGCCTCCAGTCACCTTTCAAACAACAACTGATACCATACAGCTCTGTTGGTCCTGAGTCAATGCTTCTCTTTGTTAACTAATTTCTGTTATTACTAGTACTAATAATTAATAAAATTTCTCAAGTTTCATAAGTGAGCAATCTTATATTTCTGCAAGAGCTCTCAGAATGAACAGTTAAGCTAAATATATAAGACTTGTCAATCACACACACAAACACACACACACACACACAAAGACAGACTATAAGAAACATATGGCAGTAATATAGGGTAGAACTGTGTGTACTTCTTGTGTTAATTTCCTTATTCCTTGTTGAAGATGCCACAGCCACGTCTTAGCCTTTGGAAAATGTACAAGTGACAAGGACTGTTTTTCATAATCTCTCTACTCTATAATCAGCAATAGCTTTTTCCAGACATCCCTTTTTTATGATGTCATTTTTCATTCTGCTTCAAGTACTGAATTTTCTCTGTTAATTTAGTGAATATTTATTATTTATTATGCATGGATCACAAGAAAAGGATATCATGTTTGGTAAAGTAGAAGATCAGCAAAAATGAGGGAGACCTTCAATGAGATGGGCTGGCACAGTAGTTACAACAGTGGACTCAAACACACCAATGATCATGAAGATGGTGCAGGACCAAGCAATGTTTCGCTCTATTATATATAAGGTTGCTGTGAGTGGGAGCTGACTTGAAGGCACCTAACAACAACACTATGTATAAGCAATGTGCTAGGGACTTTGGATGAAACAGAAATAAATGTGAGATAGTCCCTGCTATCAAGTAACATTACAATCTAGAATGCAAAATTAGACATCTTTAAAAATTACATTAAAGGCAGGATGTAATAGTTATTGTATGAGACATGTTGCACTAAATATTTGTTTAGTTCTTAGACAACAGTTGCATGTCAGATTACTATAAATCAGTCCTTTTTTTGTTCTTTTAAGTACAGGGTGTCAATTTATATTAATTCTAGTAACCCATTTCGTACTAATAATATTTACAAAATGTTCCTGTTATTCACAAAAATAAATAACAAAAAGAAAACATATATGTTTGTATGTTTAGGGATTTTTTTTCTGTGTGGTTGAACTTATATATTTTTAAGATATGAATCTAATTTCATTTGGACTTCACGTGGCTGAGTAGGTGGTTAAGTGAGACTGAAGTATCCAATATTAAGTAGTTAATGATGTCATTAATAGAAATAAGAAGTATTGGAAAAATGGGTCTGAGGGAAATATAATATCAGTTTTAAGCATGAGTTTGGTAGGGGTAACCATCAAACAGTTGAAAAATACTAGAATGTCTTGAGCAACACTGGTATTGAATATACAAATTTGGGACCTATGTTTACATTTGATGTTTTGGGGATAGATGATAAGCTTAAAGGGTGAAAGCTAAAGAGAAAAGATGGCCATGGAATGTTCTTTGAGGCCAAGAGAGGAAATGGAGTCAGTGCAAGAGTAGTCTGAGATGTAAGATAAACACAAGGACAACTGTGTTACAGAGGCTAAAGAAAGAAGGTGCTAATGCCATAAAGATGGAACTGATAGACTGTAGCAAAGGAAGCTGAGAAGTCACAGAAAATGAGGCTTCTGAAAAAGAAGTGAAGTGAGATAACAAAGCTTTAAAGGCTGAAAAATGATGAGGAAATAGAGGTAACTACTAAAGAGTTTTGGGGATACACCAATTAGATCTGTGGTAACTTATGGCAGAAACAGGGTGATGGAAAGTTTATATTAGAGTGGGGGACCTGAATATATCTGAATAAGCATCAATAAATAGAGAGTGAGTAAAGAGTCTAGGTAGAGAGGAGATAATGGTGTAGCAAGTTTCACTGGGTTTGGCAAGGAAAAGTTTCAGTCAAGTTAATCTTTAAGAGAGATTATGGCAGGAGCAAAAAGAGATAGGGAAAATGAAAATCCAGAGAAATGGTAGAAAAGTTAAAAGGACCTCTTCTTGGGTAGACCCGATAGTTCTTGCTAACAAAGGACAGGGGCAATCTACTCACAGAGGTTGAAATAGGAATGAATTAGAAACTTGAGGAAGATGGAAAAGGTTTGAAACAGCTGCTTTAGGTAATGTAACAGGGATCTACAATAGTTAAATAAAAGAATTATGGGATATCAATAAGGTATGGGCTGGAATTCAACATTTCTGTATGTTGTTGTTAGGCACCGTTGAGTTGGTTCTGACTCAATGACCCTGTGTACAACAGTACGAAACACTGCCCAGTCCTGCTCTATCCTCACAATTGTTGCTATGTTTGAGCCCATTGTTGCAGCTACTGTGTCAATCCACTTGTTGAGGGTTTTTCTCCTTTTCACTGACCCTCTACTTTACTGGGCATGAAGTCCTTCTACAGGGACTGGTCCCTCCTGATAACGTGTCCAAATTACGTGAGACGAAGTCTCACTATCCTTGCTTCTAAGGAGCATTCTGGCTATACTTCTTCCAAGACAGATTTGTTCCTTCTTTTGGCAGTCCATGGTATATTCTTCACCACCATAATTCAAAGGCATAAATTCTTCTTTGATATTCTTTATTCACTGTCCAGCTTTCACATGCATATGAGATATAAGATCAAACTATTTTCAATGATTTCTAAAGTGGTTTTTTGCAGCAGAAACAAAAAGAGTAGGCAATGTGAATTTTCCTAGATGGAACATTGGCAAGATTGAGCAGCAAAAATATACTAAGAGTACAGTATACTTTCCCATAAATGAATCTAATTTTTGGACTAATAAAAACCGTAATACATTTAATATTATTCCTATTTTACAGGTGAAGAAACTAAGGTTGACAAAGATCACATAAGTATTGAGCAGAAAAGCCATACTTTTGATGAGATTTTTGGTAGGCACCCTGATGATGGCTGAGAGGGACTCTGATAGCATGGAAAGACAGGAGGAGGGAGGAATGGCAACTTCCAGAGGCAATAGCAGATTTGGAGAGTGGAAGATTCATTCATATTCATATGAAGTTCACTCATTCATATGAAGTTCATTCATATTAGTAATTGGGGAGGGAGAAAGCCATGTATGGAGAATTCTTGTTCCAAGTTGACTTCCAACTAATCCCTAAAAGAGTATCACCATGTTACCTAAGAAAAGTAAACAAAAGTAGGTAAAAAAGGGTGCACTAAAAATTTGTATTTTTTAAAGAGGAGAGACACCCTGTCTCCTTCCCCACCTTACTAAACAGGCAGCCCTCTATTCCTACCACTTCACTCCTTTACCATCAAATTGCACTTCATTGTGAACCTTATGGACACTTTCCCTTGGCATTTTCAACCATATTTGGCCCAAATATTCCATAGCAGCTTTCTCAATGAGGAGGAAAAATTCGATGGAAGTTGTACCTCCCTCCCTTCTATATTCCTGCTTTCAGTCTTCAAGTGTCATCACTTTCACCTCCAAGAGAGAGTAAATAAAAGAACACTAGACAGCCCCTTCCATTAGAGTTGCCAATTCATGTCTCTATTACTGTAGCTAAGAGCTTTGGCCAATGTTTAATCTTAGAAGAGCAAACTGAAATGTGAAATTCTATTTTCTTTTCAAGACTAGTGATTATTTCTGCAACAGTTATTGCCACTTGGAGACTGTGAACAATAGCATTTAAAGACCATATGATAGACCAAACCTTGTCTGTTGCTCTAAAGTCCTGATTCATCCTAGTGTTTTATTGAACCTGTGTATTCAACTTTAAACTACATTTACTAAAAATTAAATAATTTTGAAGAAAAATTAACCCACGCTTTTAGTAGAAATACCAATAAAACACATATCTGAGCACATTATCTGTATGATTTCATAACGGCAGTTGAAACAATGGTCTAGGCCCGTGGTTCTTGACTTTGGCCGTGCATTCGAATCACATGGAGAGCTATTAAAAAATACCAATGCCCAGAGGTCACCCAAGCCAATTAAACTGTATACTCCAGGGGTGAGGCCCAGGCTTTAGTGGGTGATAAAAGCTCCCCAGGTGATTCCAATATTCATCTAGGCTTAAGAACCACTGATCTCAACCTTTCAGTTGACAAAAGTCCTCTTGGTTAAAATATCTAGGTAAAGAAAAGGTTTCCTTTTGGATGGCTGTCTTTTCCCCTTCACTTTGTAAATACTGCCTTCTCCTTGAATAAATTGTTCCCATTTTCCTATTTCACCATTATAGCTCTTTTCATGAGAATTGCTGAAGAGTTTTATAATGAGGAGTGACTGGCGTTTGATAAATGTTGAAAGAAAGCAAAAGCCTATTCTTTGAGCTTGTCTAAGAAAGCAACCCACTGGAAATTTAAAGCCAAACCAGAAGAACATCTGGTTAAAACTGGATAAAGAATAAGCTGTCTTACAGTAAAAATTTCCAACATTCTCAGGAGAAGGATTTGAGAAGGTTGAATATTGCCTTCTCTAAAACTGTCCAAGTCAACAGCTTTGTTTCTACAACATGAGGTTCTAATATTACAATTCAGTCAATTATACAATATTTATTTTGGGTCTACTATGCACATTCTGGAGCCGCAGTTGTGAAGTGGTTAAGAGCTCAGGCTACTAACCAAAAGGTTGGCAGTTCGAATCTACCAGCCGCTCCTTAGAAATCCTATGGGACAGTTCTACCCTGTCCTCTAGGGTTGCTATGAATCAGAATCAACTCTATGGCACACAGCAACACCAACATGTACATTGCAAAATGAACTTAATAGCTTTAAGAAGAAACTGCAGATGATCATAAAAAGATACAGGTGAGGCTATTTCAAATTTATTTAGACTCTCCACAGAGAATGAAAAGAAACAAAACCCAGGTGATTCTCATAAAACCTTTTCTCGCCAATCCTAATCTATTTCACCTTGTTTCCTGTTTTAAAAGGGCTTTTTTTTCTTTGAAATCATCAAAACCACAGAACAGAAAATTATTTCCAAAAAGGAAGAATAAAGTTAGGAAGTACAGGCAGTGACCCAACGCTTTTGCTGGGCCCCAGCTATCTTTGAACTCAAACCACAAATGCATGATTAGTTAAAAGCGTGGAGCCTTATGTTGATTTGTTCGACTATGCTTCAGTAAGTTCACATTATGCTTAAAAGACATTGCTCTGTCAAGATCCTGTACTTACCAGGACACATTCCCTGACCATATAAATCCCACACTAATTTCTTCCTTTAATGAATACTTATAGTACTTACTGCCTCCAACAGTCATTTGGCATTTAGTGCAAATTGTTTTGTAATGCCAATGATCTTTCCACATCTGCAGGCTCCACCACATACTAGCTACTTGGCCTTGGGCAAGTTACAGAACTTCTCTTTGAGTCATTTTTCTCATGGATGTAATAACAGTACCTCTCTCATTGGTTATTATGAAGATCCAATGAGTTAACATTTGTCAAAGTCTTAAAACTGTGCCTGATGCCTAGTAAACTGTATTACTACTGTTGTTGTTATTGTCATCACCAATTAGACTGCAGGCCCTTTAAGAGCTGTTGCTGCATAGAGCTTAACACAGTGTTGATAACTTGTACACACGTGTTGAGGTGCAGTGCAGCAGTGCATATGAATGACTGGACCTATCTTCTAAGCTTTATGTCCTTCTAAAACATGGTTTCGGTTGCAACAGGAACATTTCTTTGAGAGGCTTAACCTCAAGATAAATGATAGTATCTTATCAAAGTAAAGCAAAAAGTCTAGTTATAATCAAGACATTTGAGAATACTGAAAATTATGTACTTTGGCCTCTGGCTAGAATACTTGGAGCAGTGTAAAAGGGTAATAGGCAGATGACAGCAAATTACTGTTAACACGGAAAACTGAGAATAGTATTCACTTGTTGATCTATGATGCTATGGCTATTACTTCTGTGAGCTGGTACCCAGATTAAGATTTAACAAAAACAAAACTAAACTTCTACCAGTAGCTGAATACATATTTAGCAAATGCATTCACACAAAATAATAAAAAAAAAAAAAAAATTTTTTTTTTAAAGCTACCATTTATTACCACTTATCCATAACACATAATACAAATATAAACCTCTTCTGCCTGTCTGTGGCCCCTCCCTCCTCTGTAGCTTTTCAGGATGTAATTAATGATATCAGAAAGGAAAAAAATTGAATGGAGGAAAAAATTAGGAAGAGCAGTCCTAAAATATAAAAACTTAAAATACATAATCCTATATACAGTATTTATGTGGTGAATAAGCAACAATCAAAAGATTGTTTAACTATGAAAAAAAATGGTATGCCTAAAGCCTACACAATCATCAGAACTGAGCATAAAAGAAGGGCCTGAGTTGTGAGTGCGTGTGTATGCTGAGGAAGGGGCATAGGAAGGGAGCAAACACCAGAAAAGAAGTCAAGTTACCCATCTTTTTTTAATCCAGGGATTACCACTATAGCTTGCTAGATGATTTGGACAAGTTACTCCCATTGTCTAGTTTCATTTCTTCTTCGTAAAATGAGGATAATATCTCATTATTTTGTCTCTAAGACAATAGAGGAAAAGATAGATTTTAAAGCACTGCAGAAAGTTAAAGACTGTCTAGAAACTAAGTTAACGTAAGGTATTATCAAAACAAATCCAAAATAGTTCATATAAAGTTTGTGATAATTATCATCTTGGTGCCTTTAGGGCCAATTTAATAATTAGAATTGATGTTTTGGTTCAGAGCACAAGTTTTTGATTCTTGAGTGTTAAGGAAGCCTTCTTCAGGCTCTGTGGTGAATCTTTTCTAAACTCCAATTTGTAATATGTCATCAGTACTCTAACTGAACAAAATGTTTGGTTGATACTTCTAATTTCAAAACTTAATGTACCCTGGGCTTTAGTTTCATGATATCTCAATCCTGTTAGCTCAACTCAGTGTCTTCCCATTATTACAAAGGGTATGGAATAACTCATCACTGAGAAATGAATACATGACTTGAAAGTGGTCAATGCAATAAAGTTTGGTATATAGTGGTTCTCTCAGTTGCAGAGAAAAGACATGCACCCTATTTTTCCAATAATTGAAAAAAGTCTTTTGTACATCTCATTCTGGTAATAATATGTAAGGTAGAGAGGTTAAAAAAGTTTTTCCCAAATGAGTTTTAACAAAAACTGAATAATATATTTTGTGTTGTTCTTGGTAGGGCATAAACCATCACTAACAATCCAGTTCTTTGGCCTAAGAGACCTCTTTAGCCACATTCATCAAGCCTGGCTTCTCCCAAAAGGTTATAATTTAGTATTTTTTCATTGTTCCATTGTTTTAACAATTGATAAATAAGTTATTTCGTGTGGTCTTCATTCATTTTATTTTAAATGCAGCTATCCTGATGATGTCAATATAAAGGTATGTCTCTCACTGGCCCTTTCAACTGGAGCATCCCTTAATACTTTCAATATGTTGCGCTCTCTCTCTTCCATTCACACACACACACACATACACCCTTACCTGACTCCTTCCCCTTCAAAAACAGGAAAAAAAAAAAACTGGAAATTTGTAGCTAATGAGAAATAACCATTGTTTTTGATACATACCTAATGCTAAAAAAAAAAAAAAAAAGCAACTGGACATCTTGGGGTTAAAACAGGAGCAACATGAAGCTGGCAGAGTTCCCTTAACAACACAGAATCAATTTCTTGAGCTTTCCTCTGTAAGAAGCTTTCACCTCCTAAAAACCATTTATGATACTCATTTTATAAACTATGCTGAGGTGATGAGGAACATTTACTAATAATTCTTCTTCTTACTACCCTTAGTGCTCTCATCTGTAAATGAATCTCAACATCATACCTTATGGAAGAAAAACATTACTATCATAATACTATTCAAGGGACAATCTCCATCCTAGTAAGCAAGATATCCCAGAAATTCTAGCATTTAAGGTACACGTTTTAGTATGCTTTTTGTCACCAAGAACTAGCATAAAAATATTTGTCAGGTGTCATGTCTCCATTTTATGGCTTATAACATGGAATAATCATGCAGGGTCTTACCCCTGAGACTTGTGAATACATAAATGTAGAGTTTCAAGCCCATTCCAGAAATCCAAATTCACTGCTTGTGGAATGAGACCTAGTAATCTGCATATTAACAAAATCCAGGCAATGCAGATGAAGGCTAAAATTTCTACCTTGATTACTAATACTTTGGTGTAAAGATATTATTTAGGAGAGGGCTCAGTAAGAGAACTGCTAATGAATGGATTACACTTAAAATTCTGTATCTGGGAGAGGCCCTAGGCTCTCATCTTGGTGTACATTCCTTCCATTCCACTAGGAACACTATAAAGTTCAAATTGAACTAACTACAAATTAAATAGTAAAACATCTTTTATTTTCTCTTTTAATTCTTTCCCTTTTTTTTCAAATCACCAAGTTATCAAGGAAAATAATTATATAAATAAACTTGAATCAGACTTGGAATATAAGGAAGGGGAATAATGATATATAAGAAATCAAGAAGAACTTCTAGAAGATAGCTAGCTACTTCTGCCATATCCTACTAGCCAATAACCACCTCTAGGGCAAAATCATTTCCATTCTCACTTGCTATTATATCACTATTTCTAGCCCATAATAGCTTCACAATAAATAGCTGTAGAAATAACGAATGAATGAAGGAGTACATTAGCTATCTATTGCTGCACAACAAATTACCCCAAAGCATGGTGGCTTAAACTAACAACATTTATTATCTCACATTCTCTTTGGGTCAGTAATTCAGGCACACCTTAGTTGGGTCCTCTGGTTAGGGTCCCTCACAAGGTTGCAACTACAGTGTCTACGTGGCTGCAGTCATCTCCTGACTCTACTAGGGAAGGATCTGCTTCCAAGCTCACTTACATGGTTGCTAATAGCATTTAGCTCATTGTAGGCTGTTGGACTGAGGGCCTCATTTCCTCATTGTCCATTGGTTAAAGGCCACCCTGTGTTTTGCAATAAGGCAGCTTACAGCATAGCAACCTGCTTCATCATAACAAGCAAGTAGCTACAGTCAGAGAGAGCTAGCAAGATGGAAGTCACAGCCTATTGTAACCTAATCTTGGAAGTGACATCCCATCTCTTCTGAAATTTTCTGTTTGTTAGGGAATGTCTCTGTGTCCAACCCGCACATAAGAGATGGGGATTACGGAAGGGCATGAACACCAGGAGCAGGGATCCTTAGGAGCCATTTCAGAAGCTGCCTACCACAATGAGTGCCTGATAGGGAATAAAAGTGAATCCTGTGAAATCTTATTAAAACTTTCTAAAGTATATTAGCAGGTGCTACAGGCCATTATGGATTATGGCGCCATTAATGGGAGTAAATCTTTATGTCCCCAAAATTGGTAGAGTTGCTGAACATGATGCAAAGTAGGAATCACTATAGTTCTTATTTCTTATTAACACTTAATATGAAAAATGTAGAAAAATTGGTGACTTTTAAAAGGGGTAGTTGTGTTATTTGAGAAGGGCTGAGGTGGGGGTGGGTGATGGTGGCATCTGGCTCCAACTAACATAGGGCTGTAACCAGAAACGCGGAAAAGAGCACATTAGATACAGATATGAAGCTCACTGCTATGAATGACTCCTACCAAATTCACACTCTAGTGATCTCTAATCTAATAAAATTGAAATAAGTCTATTACTGGTCTTCCTGTTTTGATCCAGAAGGATTTAAAAAAAGTCTCCATGCAGTTTTGACAAAATGCTTAACACCTTTCAGTACTGAACGAAAAAAAAAAAAAAAAGAGCGAGAGAGCAGGATTAGCTGTATGTGAAAGACAATATAGCTCTCAATGAAACAGATATAATATATGTGCATAGGTGAAGATTTTAGCAAATGTTTACTTTTTATTCAAAAAGTTAACTGGAAAAAAATAAAAACTTTATCCTAAAATTAGAGCACATCTTTATGAGAGGGGAGAAAAGTTCAAATAAGGAAATTACTGGATAAAAAATATAATCTCTATTAAAGTCCATAGCAGACAAGATATATCAGATTGGATACTACAGGGAATTACAAAACAAGCTTAAGAAATTCTCCTGGAATTCAGAATAGAACCACCTGCACAAAAAATAAAGAAAAACAAAGGATTTATTTATTTAATGCAATATGAATATAATAGGAAATTATCATTAATGTAGCAAAAAATAGGCACAAAGGCATTCATTGGAAAAGTGTTTATAAAAGTTATAAATAGAAACATATTCATTATTAAAATAGTATTAAAATGTGGAATAATGAGATAATTGAATAATACATAAAATTTAAATGGCATTATAGAACAATATGTTGTTGTTGGTACTGTTGGGTGTTGTCAAGTCTATTCTAACTCATAGAGACCCCACGTAACACAGCAGAGAGCCACTGGATGGGTCTGAACTGCTAGCCTTTCAGTTAGCAGCTGAAAGCTTAACTGTTGCACCACCAGGGCTCTTTATTGACATGGTATACTATTCACAATATATTGTTAAATTAAAAAATATACTCTTCACAATATATTGTTAAGTTAAAAAGAAAGTTATAGAATTTTATATAACTGTGTAATTATATAATCTGTATATAAATCTAAATTATATATTCAAAAAAAAACTGGAACTTCAATAAAATATTAATAGTAGTTCACCAAAGATAAATAGAAATATGAGAGATTTCCTTTTCCTTTTTTCTTTACTTTTTCTTTTTTGCTTCCAAATTATCTGTAATAAATTTGTATACAAGTTTTAATTAAAACCACATAATTTTTTCTATTTTTAATATTGGAATTCTGTGAGTGAAACGTCTTAAATAAATGCTCAGTTACTCTCTGACAACTCTGAAAGAGAAAACCAAGCCCATTTTTTTGTCTGGTTCTCTCAGAATATTTAGGTAAGTTGCAAAGAGTTAGAAAATATCATCTTAGTAAGTGTCAGGGTATTACATTAGAGATGTACTATAATGGCTTCTTGGTTGTAATTGACTCCGAAAGTAGAATGAGCAAGGATGATTGGCTCTAATGCTATACGCTATGGAACAATTTTGGAAATGTGTAGCTTTTTACTTTCCAGCTAGGTAATGGAATATTACAGAACAGATGTCTATTTGCTATGGGGGAAAAAGTCCACAATTATGGTAAGTGTAATGAAATGTACAATAAATGACCACAATTATAGACTCTGTTCATTCCCTCGGTCCCCTGATTCCAGTAACATTCATCTAAGAACCTCCAAATCCCGAAATTCTCAACAACAGATTTATCCTGTGATCACTTAAACCCAATATGTGACATCACACTAACTTGCCAAACATATGCTCCTTTGCTTTTTTGGCTCCTAGGCAAACAAACGTGACTGCGCTATAACTTCTTCACGATTCTATAAGTGTTTATTGTACTTTTTTAAAAAAATCCCCTGGGAAAAATATTGATTTTTCCTTCCAAAGTTTGGGCCAAAGACAAGGCCAATCAATGAGGCCTATTATTAGCTAGGATTATCATTTAACAGATTTAAAAACTGTGCTTGTACATTTAAAATTAGGGATTGTTGAAATCAACTGAAAAAGAAACACAGATGTTATTCAGAGATGCTATGAAAATAACAAAGGATTGACAGCAATAAATTCTAATATGCTTTTCTTTACATTTTAAAAAATTAGTTATAAATATGTATTAAGAAAACCAGGTATTCACACAATATCTTCTTCCTTTGGGTGTACTAATCAATTAAATACATATTTGAGTTTGATGTAAGACTCACTGGTTGTGTGCTGTGGGAGAATACAAAGAGGCAAACATCCAAGTTTCTATACTTAGGCACTTTCAACATACCTGAGATAACAAAATATACACACAGAAATAAAGGCGTCTAACAATGCAGACAGTGTATGTTAAGGGTCAAAACGAAGTGGGCCTACAGTGCTATGGAATTCTGGGAAAGACTTTTTAGTTCAGGTCCAATGTACCTGGATAGTTGTGAGATTAACTTTCCCCAAAGATTTTGATTGTTGCCCTTAGTTCCTGAGAGATAACCTCTAAAACCTTGGAATTTCCCCAGTGGTCATAAGTTTCTTTGATAAGGCCTCCAGGCCACACCTACTGAGCAGGCTATCCTAATGAGGTGACTCAGGTACGGGCTGGCCAGGCCAAAAAGACCACTATGTGATATCAGCTGACCTCAGGGAAGGGGGCATGATTCAATCAATCATGCCTAAGTAAATGAGGCTCTAATAAAGTCTAAAAAAAAAAAAAAAAAGTCTATGGACATGGAAATTCCATGAACTTCCTGGTTGGTGACAGACATTGATGCACATGGCAGGATAGCATATCCTTTATGAGACACCTAGAAGCTCCATGTTGGAGAACCTTCCCATACCTCACCCTACTTGTCTCTTCAATTGTAACCTTATTCCTATACTAAACCTGTAATCATAAGTATAGCACTTTCCATGAGTCCTGTGAGTTATTCTAATGAATTGTCAAGCCCAAGGGAGTAGTGGGAGCCAGCTGGCCAGAGTGAAGGATGCTAGGAACCCTGAGTTTATGGCTGGTATCCTGTGGGTTTAGAGGGAAACCCAAATTTGTAGCTAGCAGGTCAGAAGTGAGGGTTTCCTGGGGACTCTTAAGATTGAGGCTGGTGTCTAAGGTCTTGGGCAGACATGACAGTCTGGAGGACTGTGTCCTTTAACTTGTGAGGTCTGACCTAGCTCTGGATGGTTAGGATCAGAAGAGAAAGTGCTGCTGCATGTGCAGCTGTTGTTGGAACAGAGTGGACCAGAGTGGAACAGCACTTAGGAACTGACTTGCTTTGACTGATCACTACAGTAGTAGATTACAAGCAAGATTCAAATATACAGAAAATAGTTTGGTTACACTTTTTAAAGAGAGTGGAATATCACTATGAGTCAAAACTCAACCTGACAGCACCTAACAACAACAAAATCCTGAGTAATGATATTTCCCTTGGAATGAATGAACAAGGTGTGTCAGTCTGGGTAAAGGAGAGGGCTCATAGAGGAGAATGGTGCAAAATAAAGTTTTAAAGAGTAATTGCAGCCAGATCACAAAAGTTATTGAGAATAATAATAATAAAAATACCAAACTAAATAATGGTCATTTCTATCACATGGGTAACAACCACTTAACGATGGTATTTGAGCAAGGGCATGATATAACAAATTCAACAGGTACTAGATATTCAAAGTTTTCTATGTCTGAAGAAGTTTAATCTGGCCATGCTATGCAGGAAGTTACCTACAATAAAGAAGCTTTTCAAGTGATGGTTTTTAAGTTGCAAGAAACAGATGAATAGGTAAAACTAAAGCTGAATTTCAGTCATGGCTGGGGAAATAAGAAAAAAATAGAAGTGAGGACAGAGTTAACATGAACATTAGCAGAGGAAAGGCAGAGCCTTAAGTATAGAGTCTTTGAAATGAAGTTGTTACTAGTATGTCAAGGTGAGATTGTAATTTCACCTTAATTTGAAGACTCTATTTGGAAAAAACCCCTGTAGTGTAGTGGTTAAGAGCTATAGTGTAGTGGTTAAGAGCTACAGCTGCTAACCAAAAGGCAGACAGTTTGAATCCACCAGGCCCTCCTTGGAAACCCTATGGGGCAGTCCTATAGGGTCACTGTGGGTTGGAGTCAACTTGAAGGCAACAGATTTAGTTTTTTGGTTTTATCTGGAAAAACTGAAAGATGTGGTGGTCTGCTTCCTAGAGATTTACAGCCTTGGGAACCCTATGGGGCTGCTATGAGTTAGTACCAACTCAATGGCAGTAGGGGGGAGGATCTGGAAAAAAGGGGCCTCATTTTTGTTAAGGCTCGTTATGGATTGAATTGTGTCCCCAAAGTATGTGTTGTAAATCCTACCCCCTACACCTGTGGTTATAATCTCATTTGGAAATGGGTTTTCTTTGTTATGTTAATGAGGCAGTATTAGTTTATGGTGTATTTTAGCCAATCTCTTTTGAGATATAAAAGCAGACTAAGCAAGCAAAAATGGGGGGAAATTGATGCCATGCCACATGACGATCACCAAGGAGATAAGAAGCAGAAGCTGAAAAGAGACAAGGACCTTCTCCCAGAGCTGCCAGAGAAAGAAAGTCTTCCCCTAGAGCTGGTGCCCTAAATTCAAATTTCTAGCCTCCTAAACTGTGAGAAAACGAATTTCTATCTGTTAAAGCCAACAAAATATGTATTGTAAATTTCTGTTACAGCACTAGATAACTGAGACAGAATTTGGTAACAGAAAGTGGAATGCTGCTCTAACACATGGATAAAATGTGGAAGTGGTTTTGGAATTGGGTAATGGGTGAAGGCTGGAAGTGTTTTAAGGTGCCTAACAGTATAAGCCTAGATTTCCCTGAAGAGACTGTTGGTAGAATTATGGGCATCAAAGGCAGTCCTGGTGAGGGCTGAGAAGAGAGTGAAGAAAGCCATACAGGCTGTTTCTATTGTCTTAGAGAATACATACAACACCATCAACAGAATTTTGCTAGAAATGTGGACATTAAATGATGAGACATTAAAAGGAAATGACGAACATGTGATTGGACAATGGAGGAAGGGCAATGGTTTTTA
Organism: Elephas maximus indicus; assembly: GCF_024166365.1. NCBI lineage: Eukaryota > Metazoa > Chordata > Mammalia > Proboscidea > Elephantidae > Elephas > Elephas maximus. The sequence goes on from NC_064840.1 coordinate 49,919,166, forward strand.
AGCAGTGGCAAAGAACTTGTCTAAATTATGTTCAAATGTCCGGTGGAAGGTAGAATTTGCATGTGATGAACTTGGGTATTTGGTGGAGGAGATTCCTAAGCAAGGTCTTAAAGGGGTCATGTGGTTTCTCCTTGCCTTTTAGAGTAGAATGCAAGAGGAAAGAGATGGACTTAAAAATTAGCTGCGTAAAATAAAACCAGAACTTAAAGGTTTGGAAAATTCTATTGTACAAGCTCAGGACACATGCCCTAAAACTCTCACCAAGGACTCGGTGATTCAATCTTTTGTTAAAGCCTGTGCCTGATGGGTCTAACCAACTACCACAGTATAAAACCCATCAGCTTAGTCTCAAGGGGACAGAGACAGGATAAAAGAAGGAAAATTGCCTGCCTCTTGGAATTCTACAGGCAGGAGGAAACAGTCCCAAGAAGCTACATCTGTTGTTCTCCAGGAAAAGGACAGGACTATCTCTGGAGCAGCTCGGAGACCAGCGGAACTGTTGGATTGCGCACAGGAAGCAGAGTTGCCATGGTTTCAAAGGGTGGAGCCATGGCCTCCTAGGTTTCAAAGAGTCAGATCTCCGCCAACTCAGTTCCACGGTGCGGAATAGGCCATTCTGGTGAGCTAAGAGGATGGAGCCACCGGCCAAAGCTGAGAAGGCAGGGCTGCCATACCTAAGGGGCAGAAAAATGGAGCATACCAGGACTGAGGGGGTGGGGTCTCCACTTAGATGGTGTAGGATAATGTGACCGCCCAAAGCGTAGGGAGTAGTGTTGCTATCCCAGTGGATTATATTCAAGCCTTGAGAACTAATGTAATTTGTTCTGCTGAGTTTTGGACTTGCTTGGTCCCTGTTATCCTTTCTTTCCCTCTAATTTCTCTCATTTATTATGGAAATGTCTACCTTGTACCTGTTCCACCACTGCACCTTGGAAGTAGGTAACTTGTATTCTAGATTTCACAGGTTCACAGATGAAAAGGAATTTTGCCCCAGGATGGACTATGTCTAAAGTCTCACCTATATTTGATTTAGATGATTCAGCAAATGAGATTCTGGACTTGTAGTTGACTTCTTTTTTTTTTTTTGACTTAAGACTTTTGAGATGCTGTGATGGGGTAAACGGATTTTGCATGACATGACTTTTAGGGGGGCCAAAGTGTGAAATGTTACAGGTTAAATTGTGTCCCTGCAAAATATGTGCTCTAAATCCTAACCCCTATACATGTGGTTATAATCCCATTTGAGAATGTATTTTCTTTGTTATGTTAATGAATCTGTATTAGTGTAAGGTGTGTCTTAAATCAAACTCTTTTGAGATATAAAAGCAGACCAAGCAAGCAAGCAGGAGAGATGGGGGAAGGCTGATGCCATGCCACATGAAGATCGCCAAAGAGCCAAGCAACAGAAGCTGAAAAGAAACAAAGGCCTTCTCCCAAAGCCGTCAGAGAAAGAACTATTTCCCCTAGAGCTGGTGCCCTGAATTCAGACTTCTAGTTTCCTAAACTGTGAGGAGATAAATTTCTGTTTGTTAAGGCCACCCATCTGTGGTATTTCTGTTATAGCAGCACCGGTTAACTAAGACACAGCCTGAACAGATTAAAGCTGGAGCTATTCTGAGGAAGAAACAAGATGGAACTCTGGGGAAAACAAGCAAACAAAAAATAGACTTCTAAGGGAGGTAGTAACCAGAAAGATCCAGGCTCCACAGAAATTTCTAGCGAGAATGTCCTGAAGGGCCATAGTCTTGGTCAGTTGGCATAATTTAGTTCATAAAGATAATGTTCTAGACCTTAGTTTGGTAAGTAGCATCTGGGGCCTTAAAAGCTTATAAGCGGCCATCTAAGATACAACTATTATTGTATCTTAGCAAAGGAGCAAAGGAAAGTGAAGGAAACCAAACACTCAAGGAAGAAATGAGTCTGCAGAACTAATGGCCCATGGAAACCAGAGCCTCTTCTAGCTTGAGACCAGAACAACTAGATAGTGGCCAGATATCACCACCAACCTTTTTAACAAGGAACACAATAAAAGGTCCTGGTTAGAATGGGAGAAAAATGTAGAATGAAACTCAAAGTTCAGACTCACTGGGCTGATAGAGACTAGAGGAACTCCTTGGACTACTGTCCTAAGATACCCTTTTTACCTGGAACTGAAGCCACTCTTAGAGGTCACTCTTCAGCCAAATAATATATTGGCCTGTAAAATAAACAATACTTGTGAAGAATGTGTTCCTTTAAACAATCAATTATAGGAGACCAACAGGTCAACCCACCAAACCAAAACCAAACCCACTACCATCAAGTCGATTCCGACTAATAGTGACCCTATAGGACAGACTAGAACTGCCCCATAGAGTTTCCAAAGAGCGTCTGGTAGATTCAAACTGCCGACCTTTTGGTTTGCAGCTGTAGCGCTTAACCACTATGCCACCAGGGTTTCTAACAGGTCAACATTTACCCCAAAACAAAGATGAGATGTCAAGGAGGGGCAGGAAAACTGGATGGATGAAAATGGGGCAGGCAAGGTGGAAATGATGAAAATGCTGACACATTGCAGGATTGTAATCAATGTCATGGAACAATTTGTGTATGAATTGTTGAACAGGAATCTAATTTGCTGTATAAACTCTCATCTACAACACAATAAAATATTTTAAAAAATAAAATAATGTCCTGAGTAAGCCAACACTGGATCCAGTGGATGTTATGTATATCTGTAAATTGTCAACCTGATTCATTGTTTTTCTTTCTTCCTTCCTTCCTTCTTTCTTCCATTCCAGGCTCTATGATTCATGTGCCTGAAAGATGACTGAGGAAGGAAGATGAAATGCCAAAAAAAAGACAGGCAACTGATTCTGAGCCCTCTGGTGCCAAAATGATGGCACAAATAGCAAACATCCTACTACCCCCTTTTTTTAATCTTAGCTCTGTTTTTAGTAATTAAAACAATAATAAAGCAAAGAATATTCTACTGGAATCCCTGTAATTTCATTATAACCTCATGAAGGTTTACATTCTTTATTCTAAACCCCAAAGATATGATCCTCAGATGCTGTGAGTAAGCTAATCTTGCACATTGACTCACATAATTAGAATATGAATTTCATCTCAGAATCCACTTAATGAAACACACTCCAAGCTTTCTTTTTACCAGGTGTGAGATTAGATTTTATTTTTAGCTTTCTAAATTATGAGCCTCTAAATGTGTGTATAACCCAGTGCTGTCGATTCCGACTCATAGTGACCCTATAGGACAGAGTAGAACTGCCCCATAGGGTTTCCAAGGAGCACCTGGTGGATTCAAACTGCTGACCCTTTGGTTAGCAGCCGTAGCACTTAACCACTACGCCACCAGGGTTTCTAATGTGTGTATACTAGACTTAAATACAGCAGAGCCCCAAATTTAAATATCCTAAATGTATCTAAATAGGAAGAGACTGCAGGAAGATTACACTTACAAATCATACATTTCTGCAATAATTGATTTCTTTACTAACAGGTAAAAGGTTGTAAACAATAACAAATAGAGTTGCTTTAAAATTTAAAAAGAAACCACGAACAGAAGATTAGGAGACATATAACATATGGATTGGAGGCAAGGTTACTTTATAACAGTGAGGCCTATATGGCGTATAATTAGGTCATTTTGCTGAAATTATAGTACAGATTTCTTGTAGCTCAAATACGTCCAGCAGCAAATAGTGAGATGAGCCTGAGCCAACCACTCAGGAGAAGCAGGTCAGTACCAGAGACAAACATACCAAAAGTTAGAGGTTTCTCAGGGTTGGAAACCACTTCTCTGTGGCATAGATTTTATGAGGACAAATATATATATATATGGGATTGTGGTAAATTTAAAAGATTAATCTCTTCTCTTTTTAAACCACTAGAATTAGCCACGTGAAATAAAATAAGGCCCAACTCAAATCGATGAACATTGGGTCAGGGACTCACTAGGCGGCATAAATTGTTAAGCACTGGGCTATTAACCAAAAGACTGGCTACTCAAACCCACTCAGACATGTCTCAGAAGAAAGGCCCGGTGATCTGCTTACACAAGCCCACAGGCTTGAAAGCCCTTTGGAGCACAGTTCTACTTGGCAACACATGGGGTCACCATGACTCGGAATCAACTCGTCGGCAATCGGTTTGGTTTTGGTTTATACATTAGGTCAGCACACTATTGAAATCCAGGAACACAGGCAATGAGGACTTGCACAAGGGTGGACATGAAGCAGGGCATATGGAAGGCAGAGCCCATGCAGAATTTAGGAGCCAACAGTGTGTCTTGAATCTCACAGGCCATTTAAGCCTATCCCAGGAGCAGATTATCCAATACGCAAGGTAAGCACAGATTATTAAGTAAGCACAAGTAAGCCCATGCTTACCTTGCTTATTGGGTCATTCGCCCCTGTCAGGGATTGTAATTTTGAAAACAGCTTTTGATTCTATAGGAAAGTACTGTGGGGTTGTAGAGAGAGAGATGCCAGCGTATAGAGAAGCAGAATCTTTGATGTGGTGAAAAAAGTGAAGTTGTTCACTACAGATGATCTGGTAAGCAAGGTAAGCACCATGCTTACCTTGCCTATTGGGTAATCTACCCCTAGCTATCCCCAGATATGACAGAACCTGTAAGTGTTGCCATGTCTGCAACTAGTTATTCCCCAGGAACTCCCAGAGGCCCAGCTTCTAAAACTTGATTCATCATCAGAATCACAGGGGACACTGTATTCAAACACACAGAGCCTTTGGTCCTAATCTGGATCATTTTAGTTAAGTAGGTCTGTGCTGAGGCTATGGAATTTATATATTTATAAACTTCCACTGGTGATCTAATGACCAGCCAGGTTTGAAAACACACTTTCTTAAGCTATTCCACTCCAGATTTGTTCTTTGGACTTAAATATTTTTTATTTCTTCTCTCCTAATGCCTGGCAAACTTCCATAAACACACATTTTCCTGGCAGACTCCATTCCCTGCTCACTTTTCAGATCTTAGGCTGCTCCAGAACTGTAATGATTACTTTCCGTCTTATACCAACCACACAAGACCAGGCAGGACTTTGCTTTCGAACTTTCCTGTGTCCCAAACAGAGACAGATTAACCAGTAAGCAAGGTACATACGGGCTTACTTGTGTTTGCTTACCAATCTGTACGAACAATTTCACATGGGTTTCACCACATCGCTGATGCGGTGAAAAACAGGTGAAACTGTGTACTACAGATTAGTAAGTAAGCATAAGTAAGCCCATGGATACTTTGCTTATTGGGTAATCTGTCCCTGGTCCCAAGGAGGAACATGAACTGTAACTATCTAGAAAGTCAGGCCATGAAACAAAACTAAAGTCAAGGGCCATATGAGAAGCAGATGAGATACCAGGTAAACAAGCAAGAACAAAGAAGTCGTTTCCACTTAAGGGAAGAAACACAGTATCTAACACCCGGGCAAGCAGGAATAGGCGTTCTGCAGAGAATGAAGAAAACAAATAGCAAATAGATAAAAGCAGAACAAAACAGTGTGAAGAAAATAGGATAAAGGTACAAAGAAGAGTTTGATAATTAAATAAATCTGCTTTTCATTCCCCAATTAAAAGAATTTAATTCAGAAGAATGAAATCCTTGTGGTTTGCCCAGGCAGCTGCTCCCATTGTCCTGTTCTCCTCACTCTGCCCCTGAACTCTGCTCATGTCACTAAATTCTGGACCCAGCTACCCTGAGAGGCTGCTGCTTGTCAATGAGTATAAGGCTGACAGGCTCTCTGTTCTACTTTGTTTCTTCATTTTCCATACGCAGATTTGTGAATATATCAGATTTTATTTGAAGGAGCATGGACATTAAAGGGAATTACAACATAGGAGGGAGAAAAAGACTTAGAACCATATTTTTCTCTTGGTCTAATAGAAAAAAAAAAAGCACCCAAGAAATATAACCCTTCATTGAGTAGTCCCCATAAGTGTTCAGCTAGTGCCCAGATTTGCTCCAGAGTTGGGATGCAAGAGAGCACTATTAACGATCTGGACAACAAGTGTAAACTGGAACTGTTCTGAGCACCTCGGATGTATGGCCACCCTATTCATAGTCCTATGTTTGTGCTTGTCTGTGAAACTGATGGTTTCTTCTAAATTCCACTAAGTGACTCTCCATCTACATTTTGGGAACCGCCATCTCACCCATAATACATATCCTTCCTTCCCTCAAGAAGTACATTTTTCCAACTCTGACTTACATTTGGAAATTCCTAAATGGCAAAGCAGAGGGAAAGCGGTGGTCTAGATCTTCAACTCCTCCTATAAAAAGATTTAGGGAAAGTAGTGACATTCCAAATCCAATTCCTTTCAAAATCTTCTTACCCCAGAGACTTGGAGGTATAACTCTTAATTATCCTGATTATTCACCACGTTCACTCAAACACACACACACACACACACACAAGCTCCTAAGGGACAAACACGAAATCTCATATATTATAGACTCTAAACATATAAGGAGAAAAAATAATAATTTCTTATCTCTACCATAATCTGTGATGATGCTTCAGAGCAGGGCCTGGATAATCCATTGGTGGGGGTGTCTGTCCTGTGCATTGTAGAATATTTAGCAGCACCTCTGGCTCCTGCACACTAGATATCAGGACCAGCACCCTTCTCCAGTTATGACAACAAAAATGTCTCAAGACATTGCCAAAGGTCCCCTGAAGGTTAAAACTGTCCTGAATTGAGAACTACTGCTCTAGATTATGTCCTTAAATTATTATAAATAGCAGTTTTAGTTATTTTCCTCCATTCCCTAATTGTCAGAATTTTCCCCCTCAGGCTTGAAGATAACAAGACAGAAACCTAATACAGTAATAAGTCTCCTAATGGATATTCTCTTAGCTATACAAAGGCACACTGGAATGTTGACATTATCACTATAAGAATTCAAGTAAATTATTAGCCAAGGGCCATCCTCCTTCTTGCTCTGCCTGGAATAGAGATAGTAGGCGATGGTTTCACTCTTCCAGTTACCTGATATTCCTATGGAAGAGGACATTACACTAGTATGACCATATCAGGTTGAGAAAATTATTGGGAATTGGGCACATCTGGCTTTTTTTGGCTGAGGTGAATGGCCTGATTTCTAGAAAACACAGTTTAGCACTCAAGATAGGCGAGAGGCTAGCGTCTAGCTGGGCTATACCTAACTGAGCTGCCTCTTCAGGTAGTTCATGAAAGAAAAGAGAATTAATTCTTTGCTAGGTGCTTTACTTGATATTTCAGTTCCTGAAGAATTAAACAGTTTAGGGTCCAGTTTTTGATTAAGAACCTGTGACTCAGGGAATTTATTACTTGCCTAAGTCACATGGTTAGTAAGTATTGTATCCAGGAACCAGTATGTGTTTCCCGGTAAAAGGCCATGATACTATAGAAAAAGTCAATTACTATGTTTCATCCAAAATGCTCCAAATTCAGAAGGAAAGGGACAAACTATAAATAAATTTGAAAAAGTAATAACTGGCCAAGTAATAAGTTGAGGAAGCCTGAAAACAGGTGTACAGTGGACGGGCTATTTGTTAATTGCCACCCAGCATCCATTCCCATTTTCTTCTGCCAAAAAGCTTTGGAGAATACACCCTTCCACTATTCCCTCAGCCACAAGGATGGCCCCTAATTAGCTTAGAGCCATTTAGAAAATTCTATATCCTGCTCTATTGGGTTTGGTTGAGGAATACTCATAATACCCAATCAGGGCCAGATTAAGGCATGTGAGGGCCCTAAACACTGATAATCTGTGGTGCCCCTTCTGCTTACTCATACATTTGAATGGGACATGTGAGTTATATATATAAATATATATATACACATGCATATAATATATATATGTGTGTCTTAGCTATCCATGATGTAACTTCTTTTTAAACTCGACTATAATTAGTGATTGAACACAAAAGTGTCATATGCCATTTTAGCGGAATGGGATGAACTGGAATATAAAATCTTTAGTGGATATGGGGAACTAAGAATTTTACTACATACCTTGTTTTCTACAAAAAGACTATTCCACATTTTCTACAATAAAGAAACAAAACAGAACAGAGACCTGTTATCTATTAACATAATCCATCCTTGCCCACAGGAAGGGACCATAGGGGACAGATATTAATGAAAGTGTTGAAGTGGTAGGGCCGTTATAGCTCAAACAACCTTGCATGTGGGCACCCTCTTGAGCCTGCGTGAACTTTTTTCCAGTTGACACACTCTCACGCACTGGAGCTGGTAGCAGTTTCATTTAGTCCCCTGCCAGTTCCCTTCCACTGCAGTGCTCGCTTTTCCTTGGGTTCTGTCTGCTTGGCATCTATGTGTCTTTGCCTTGGACAACTAGTGCCCCTGTTCTGTTGATGCCCTATGCACATGCTTACCTTGCTTATTGTGTAATTCTTCCTTGTTTCCAATTCAGGCCAAAGAGAAACAATGCATCCAAGGTATTTCTTGGAACTTACCCAAAAAGAGTATCTCTTCTCCCTTGTAGGGTATAGTGTGCAGTTTCTCCCTTGTAGGGTATAGTGTGAAGTTTCGGCGTCTGGAACTATTGCAGCCATTTTGCTACCACGAAATAAGAGAATAGAACTGTCTTAGAGTGAGGTGGGGCAGAGGAAGATCACATGGGGCCTGAGGTCAAAACTGCAGAAGGCAGGGTGGAGAGAGAACACCCGTCCTTAGTAACATGGTTTGAATACCCAGATTAAGTCTCTTCTGAAGTCAGACCTGCATTTATACTTTTCATATAGAAACCTTTAATGTATAAACCAGGGTGGGCTGGATTTTCTGTCACTTGTGACCAAAAAAGTCCTGTTACAAGGGTGTTACGCATTAAATTGTGCCCTGCCCCCACCCACTAAAAGTTATGTTGAAGTCCTAACCTCTGTACCTGTAAATATGACCCTGTTTGGAAATAGGGATTTTCTTTTGTTAGGTTAATGAGGTCTTTCTAGAGTAGTGTGAGTCTAAGCCTAATCCCTTCTGAGTGCTGTCTTACAAAAAGAGCGTTAACAGATACAGGCACCTACAGGGGGAAACATACACTACGTGACAATAGAGATAGATGCCTCTATAGCCTAGGAACCCTGAGGACTGATAGGAGAAGCTGAAATAGACAGAGAAAGAACCTCCCCTAAAGTCTGCACTTATAGCCTACTGTACTGTGAGAAAGACACCCACCTGCAAATTTTTTTTTTTTATTACAGCAGCACAAAGTAACTAAAATAAAGGGTTATGCTATGAATGTCAGATTAAAAGGAATTCTTCATATCACTAAGTTCTGCAAAGCTATTTATAAGAGATAGGCCCTCTCAGGAAATTTTTGCCCTTTTACCTCAAAATTATTAAGCAGGAAATATTGTATTCCAGGTCCTAGCCTTCAGATTAAATGTGCGCACAGCCTTAGTGCCTAATTTCTTCTTGTTGCTGTAATTAGTTGCCACCGAGTCGGTTAAAACTCATATTTCTTCTTAAGGCTTTTTTTCAGGACAGCATCCATTCTATTTCTAATGAGATGAAAGGAGCAAGGTAGAGAAGAACAGTGACCTTGGAGTCAAAATGTCTGCAGTTGAATGCCTACATAAATTTAGTTCTTACGTAGTAACTTAATTTCATCTTAATTGCCTATAAAACCTGTAAATTTGATAGATTAATGCCTGTGCCATCTACTTATAAAGGCTTCAGTAAATAGGAAATGTGTGAAAATCCTTTGGAAATTGGAAATAAATTGGCAGATATAAAATGAGGTATGAAATAGGAGTACAAAACAACTTGGTGCAAAACCTTAGGCAAAAGAGTAAAATGCAGACGTTGGATTTCTGTGGACAGTGTCTAGATAAAGTTTCTTCCGGACAATATTAGGTCCTTAAAACCATTGTTCACAACCCATTTACAGGTGAAGTCATTATTATTCAATCACTCACTCACTCAATAGACACCATCTGTGTGAGGAATGGTGCTAGCCACCAGGGCTACAGATAAAGACAAAACACCAGGAGCTCATGATATCATTACAGAAGCAGGTGAACAGAGAACAATTGGATTTTCTGAAATAGAGGTTGTCCAAAGTGCAGTGGGATCACTTTATGAAGTGCATTGTTCATTCAGTAATATTTTACACTAAAAATGTTTGAAATTCCCAAATGACATGCTAAGAGTCCTGTTGAGGTGGTTAGAGAGGGAAGCTACAGCTTTGTTTTATTAGCACCACTTGTCAAATGCATTTTTGGTAACAATTAGGAAGTAACTCAAACTCCGAATAATATCACCTGGGAAGCCTACAAGCTGGTTGTGCTTGCATAATATAGAACAGCCAACTTTCGTCAGAGAAAGGCAGATCTTCAGTTGCCTTCCCAATATACTGCTGCCACCTAGTGATCAAATCATTCTATGAAACAAAGCAAGGCAAATATAAACACTTTGAAATTGTTTTTTTAGTTTTATATTGTTGTTGTTGGGTGCCGTCGAGTTGACTCCAACTCAGTGCCACTCAATGTACAACGGAATGAAGCACTGTCTGGTCCTGTGCCATCCTCACAACTCTTGCTATATTTGAGTCCATTGTCGCAGTCACTGTATCAAACTAGCTCACTGAGGGTGTCTCGCTTTTTTCCTGACCCTCTACTTTATCAAGCATAACTTCCTTCTCCAGGGACTGATCTGCCCTTATAACATGTCCAAAGTACATGAGACAGTCTTTCCAGCCTCGCTTCTAAGGAGCATTCTGGCTGTACTTTTTCTAAGACAGATTTGTTCATTCTTCTTGCAGTATTCTTTACCAACACAATAATTGAAATGAGTCAATTCCTCTAGATATATAAAACTATGTTATTTCATAAAATCAACATAATTTATGCCAGCTAAGCGTAGTAAGATAATTTTTCGAGAATATGTTGTTTTTTCTAAATTTAACCTCACATACAATTTTATTAATTGCATTTGCAAAATTGGAAAGGTATATTGTAAGTCAATATAAGCTGAACTGAAAATTATATTGTAACTAATATTATTGCCAAACTGACAAGATAACATCCCAATGTTGTCAAAAATTTTAGAAGTTACTAATAAGAGTGTTGGTGAAAAATATTGAACATACTGAGGACTGCCAAAAAAATGAAAAAATCAGTCCTAAAAGAAATACAATCAGAAAATTCCTTAGAACTGAGGATGGTTACATACAAAAACTAATTCAAAATGGATTGAGGACCTAAATATAAAACTAAAAACTATAAAGATCATACGAGAAAAAATAGGATCAACACTACAGTCCCTAATACATGGCATTAACAGGATACAAACTACAATTAACAAAACACAAACTCCAGAAAATAAGCTAGATAACTGGAATCTTCTAAAAATTAAACACTTATGCTCATCAAAAGACTTCACCAAAAAAGTAAAGAAAAAAAAAACAAAGTAAAAAAAAAAAGAGAGAGAGAACCTACAGACTGGGAAGAAATTTTTGGCTATGACAAATCCAACAGAGGTCTCATCTCTAAAATCTACAGGAATATCCAACACCTTTACAACAAAAAGACAAATAATCCAATCAAAAAAACGGGCAAAGGAAATGAACAGACACTTCACCAAAGAAGATATTCACGTGGCTGACAGACATATGAGGAAATGCTTGCAATCACTAGCCATTGGAGAAATGCAAATCAAAACCACAATGAGACACTATCCCACCCTGGCATTACTGGCACAATTCAAAAAAAGATAAAATAACAAATGTTGGAGAGGCTGCAGGAGGACTGGAACTAATGCACTGCTGGTGGGAATGCAAAATGGTACAACCATTTTGGAAAATGATATGGTGCTTCCTTTCTAAACTAAAAATAGAAATACCATATGATCCAGCAATCCCACTTCTAGGAATATATCCTAGAGAAATAAAAGCTGTCAGATGAATAGACATATGCACACCCATGTTCACTGCAGCATTGTTTACAATAGCAAAAAAAAGAGAAACAACCTAGATGCCCATCAACAAATGAATGGTACATACACACGATGGAGTACTACGCACTGATAAAGAACAATGATGAATCTGCGAAGCATCTCACAACATGGATGAATCTGGAGGGCATTATGCTGAGTTAAATAAGTCAATCACAAAAGTACAAATATTGTATGAGACCACTACTACAAAAACTCATGAAAAGGTTTACACACAAAAAAGAAACAATCTTTGTTACTGGGAGCGGGGAGAGTAGGAATGGAAAAACACTAAATAGACAATAGATAAGTGGTAACTCTGGTGAAGGGTAAGACAGTACACAATGCTGGGGAAGCCAGCACAACATGTACAAGGCAAGGTCATGGACACTCTGTAGACTCATCCAAACTCCCTGAGAGACCGAATTACTGGGCTGAGGGCTGTGGGAACCACGGTCTTGGGGAACATCTAGCTCAACTGCCACAACATAGTTTATAGAGAATATGTTCTGCATTCTACTTTGGTGAGTAGCATCTGGGGTCTTAAAAGCCATCTGTGATACTCCTCTGGTCTCATCCCTTGGAGAGCAAGGGAAAAATGAAGAAAACTAAATACATAAGGGAAAAATTAGTCCAAAGGACTAATGAACCACAACTACCATGGCCTCCACCGCCTGGATACCACCACTGACTGCCCTGACAGGGATCACAATAGAGGATCCCGGACAGAGCTGGAGAAAAATGTAGAACAAAATTCTAACTCACAAAAAAAGAGCAGACTTGCTGGCCTGAGAGACTGGAGAAAAACCCTGAGAGTATGGCCCCCGGATACCTTTTTAGCTCAGTAATGAAGACACTCCTGAGGTTCACCCTTCAGCCAAAAATTAGGCAGGCCCATAAAACAAAACGAGACTAAAGAGGCACACCAGACCAAGGGCAAAGACTAGAAGTCAGGAAGGGACAGGAGAGCTGGTAGCAGGGAACCCAAGGTCAAGAAGGGAGAGTGTTGACAGGTCGTGGGGTTGTTAACCAATGTCATAAAACAATACGTGTGCTAACTGTTTAATGAAAAGCTAGTTTGCTCTGTAAACCTTCATCTAAGGTACAAAAAAAAAAAAGTTCAGTAAAAAAAATTAAATATATATTTAAACTCTGCCCCCCCCCCGCCCCAAAAAAGACATGAGGATGGCTAGATTTCAGCTCACTTTGGACATGTCATCAAGAAAAAACAATTGCTATAAAAAGACATCATGGTTGGTAAAGTTAGAGGATCAGCAAAAACAAGGGAAATCCTCAGTGAGATGGGCTGACATAATAATCAAAACAATGGACTCAAAAATATCAATGATCATGTAGGTAGCTCAGAACTGGGAAATGTTTCACTCTGTTATACCTAAGGTTACTATGAGTCAGAGCTAGCTTGATGGCAACTAAGAACAAGAACAATAAGAGTGTGGTTTTATAACTATTGAAGTCCTGGTATCCAAAACAATTCTGCCAAATTTTATGCTATGCTAAAAAAAAAAAAAAGAAGAGAGTGAGAATTGTCAAGTTTATTAATGTCAGCTTAAACTAGCCAACATTTTAAAATATTTTATTCATAGACTGGACCTTATCAAACATATTTTCTGTATTATACCAATGCTGGCTGATCAAAAGTAAAAATATTGGCTAGACAGTAATTTATGACAAGAACAAATAATCCTGAATAGGAAATTCAGCCAAACTGCAATCAATGCTTTGATAATTAAATAGAAACAAATTGAGAAAAATGAATTCAGTATTCTTCTCAAGAGGACTGAAAATAAACAAAAGAATCTAAGAAGTGAAAATAAATGTAAAAACAAACAGTTGTATTGGTGAGTTATGGGGGAAAAGAACGAAAACTTTAAAAAAAAAAAAAACAAATATATAAAGCTAAGATAAAATGTGGAAGAAAATTAGTTTGAATGCTTCTCATATTATATATGCATATATATAATTTATTATATATAAATTTAAATATAAATCTTTTATATAAATATCAAGAAATAAATATATGCTGATTGCTTATCATATATAACACATACTCTACATAACTTTTTTCTATTATTGAAGTACACTATTAGAAAAAAATGCATATTCAAATGTGTGCTTGAAAATGTTTAGGTAATCTATTAGAGAATTAAAAAGAGACTCTTGGCTTTTATACAAGGATAAGAAATAAATTATACATATATACACCATATATAATATATAATAGTATATATAATTATATATATTGCATATTTATTATATATATACTACATAGGAAATGGAAGCAAAAGGTACCAGTAAAAAACATGTAAAGACTAAACAGATATCACAAAAAAGTCAGTTGTAAAAGTAAATACAAATAAGTAAAACTCTGAATAACATAAAGAGAAATTCAGAAAGTGAACAAAAATTTGCATTTAAAACCTGAAATCAAACCTGCAAAAAAGCACAAAACAATATTGATAATAATAAGCTGCTATCCAAACTCACTACTGACAAAGACTTGAAAATATGCTTGAAATGGCATAATATTTATTATAACATTAAAATACACCAGAATCAAGTAGGATATTTGTCATTCACAGCTAATACCATATTTACTGGTGAAAAATTGGATGCTTTCCTTTTAATTTTAGATATAAGACAAGCATATCTGCTCTGATCACTTCCAGTAAATACTGTACTAAAATTTTTAGCCAGATAAGTTAGTTGAGAAAAATAATTAAAGGTACCCAAACTGGATAGGAAGGACAAAAATATAGAAAACTATCTTTATTCACAGATGACATGCTCTTGTACATAGAAAATCATAAAGAATCTACACACAAAAAAATTCTGTTAAAACTAATAAATGAGTTCAACCAAGATGCGGGATACAAGGTAAATATTTTAAAAAAATCAACTGTATTTCTTTATATTAGTAATAAAAGATCAGAAAATGAAGTTAAGAAAACATTTCAAATTACAATAGAATCAAAGGGGATAAAATACTTCAGAATAAATTTAACAAAAATGTGAAAGACTTGTACACTGAAAACTATAAAATATTTCTGAAATAAAGAAGACCTATTTAAATGGAAAGAATCCCTTGTGCACGGATTGGAGGTCTTAATATTGGTAACATGGCAATATTCCCCATGTTGACCTACAGACTCAATGTAATCTCTATCAGTATTTCGCCTCCTTTTTTACATAAATTTATAAGCTACTCTAAAATTCAGATGGAAATGCAAGGGACCCAAAATAGCCAAAACAAACTTGGAAAAGGAGAACAAAGTTGGAGGACTCACAGGTCCTGCTTTCAAAACTTTCTGCCCAGAAAACCAAACCCACTGTTGTGGAGTCAATCCCAACTCACAGCGGTCCTACAGGACAGAGTAGAACTGCCTCATAGAATTTCCAAGGGTGTAATGATTATTTTTTTTTAATGTTTATGGAAGCCAACTGCCACAATTTTCTCTCGTGGTGGAGCTGGTGGGTTCCAACTGTTGACCTGTTGGTTGGCAGCTGAGTGCTTAACTACTGTGCCAAAGCTATAGTAATCAAGACTTTGTAGTACTTGCATAAGAATAGAAATATTGATCAATGGAACAGAATTGAGAGTACAGATATAAACACATATTTATGATCAATTAATTTTTGGCAAGTGTACCAATATAATTCATTGGGAAAAGAACAGTATCTGCAATAAATGATACTGGAACAACTGGATATCCAGATACAAAAGAATGAAATTGGACATCTGTTTCACAAATGGATGAGAAACATAAATTTAAATGCTAAAACTCTTGGATAAAAACACACAAGTAAATTTTTGTGAATTTGGTTAGGTTATATCCTAGTATAAAACCAAAAGCAAAAGTGACAAAAGAAAAAAATTAATTAAACTTCATCAAAATTAAAAGCTTTTGTGCATCGAAGGACCCTATCAAGAAATGGAAAGACAACCCAGCTAATGTGAGAAAACATCTGCAAATCATGTATCTGATGAGGGACATGTATCTAGAATCAGTAAGGAACTCTTACAACTCAACAATAAAAAGACAAATAACCCAATTAAAAAATAGGCAAAAAGTATGAATAGACATTTCTCAAAAAAAAAAAAAAACAAGTTCTCAATAAGCACAATAAAAGATGCCCAACACTTAATAACAAAAAGACAAAAAAACCCAATCAAAAAATGGGAAAAGGAGTTGAATAAGCATTTTACCAAAGATGATATTCAAATGGCAAAAAAAAAAAAAAAAAAAACCCAGTGCCGTCGAGTCGATTCTGACTCATATCGACCCTATAGGACAGAGTAGAACTGCTCCATAGAGTTTCCCAGGAATGCCTGGCAGATTCGAACTGCCAACCCTTTGGTTAGCAGCCATAGCACTTAACCACTATGCCACCAGGGTTTCCAAATGGCCAACAAGCACATAAAAAGATGCTCAGTGTCATTATCCACCAGAGAGAAGTCAAAATCACAGTGAGATACCATTTTACTCGCACTTTTTTTTAGGATGCTAAGATAAAAATACACACAAAAAAAATCAGAAAACAACAAATGTTGGTGAGGATGTGGGGAAATTGGAACCCTTATCCATTCCTGGTATGAATGCAAAATGGTACAGCTGTTGTGGGAAACAATCTGGCAATCCCTCCAAAAAAATAAATAAATAAACTATCATTTGATCCAGCAATTCCATTGCTAGGAATACATGTAAGGGAATGGAAAACAGCGACATGAACAGACATAGGTACAGCAATGTTCACTGCAGCATTATTCACAACAGCCAAAAGGTAAAAACAACCCAAATGCCCATCAACAGATGAATAAATAAACAAAACGTGGTGCATACATAAAGTGAAAATACCATTCAATCAGAAAGAGAAATGAGGCCTTGATTCATGCTACAACAAGAATGGAGCTTGAAGACATGATGAGTGAAATAAGTCAATCACAAAATGGGACAAACATTGTATGACTTCACTTATATGAAAAGATAAGAACAGACAAATGTACAGAGATCAAAGTTCATTACTGGTTACCAGTGGCAGGAGGGAGGGGAAGTTATTCCTCACGGAGCGTTGAGTTTCAGTTTACAGTAATGGAAAAATCACATTGATTAAGGGTCAGGGTTGCACAGACAATTAATGTAATTACTGTTAATAAGTTGTACATCTGTTGTTAAAAGTTGAACTGGCAAATGTTTAGATAGATATATTTACAACAACAAAAAGAACAGCTGCTAAGGCTGCTTATGTACAACCAAACACCTCATGAAATTTGGTTTCCTAGTTTGGAGGTTTAAGGTTATGGTTTCATGTAACAGCCCATATATTTGGGGTCTTAAAGGCTTCCAAGTGGGCATCCAAGGTATGACAGTTGGTCTTTATTCGCCTGGAGCAAAAAGAGAAAGAAGGAGATTCAGGAATAGGAACAGGAGGAAGGAATGGAATGCGTGGCCAATTGTCTTCATGAACAGCTGCCTCCTTTGCCAGGAGACCAGAACTGGACAGTGCCCAGCTACCACTACTGAACATTTTGATCAAAGATTCTATAGCAGAGTCCTGATTAAAGGAGGGAAAATGCAGAACAGAATTTCAAATTCTCATGAAATCCACACTTTCTGGAGTCACTGAGGCTGGACGTACCCCTGAAACTACTGCCCTGAAGTAATCTTCAAACTTTAAACCAAAGATATCCCCTGAAGTTTTCTGTAATGAAACAATAATTTATTTTAACTAGTAAAAAATGTGTGCTTTGAGCATTATGCTCTTTTAAGATCTATGGGTCGCTATGAGTCGGAATCGACTCAACGGCACCGGGTTTGGTTTTTTTTTTGGTTATATGGAATCAAAGTAACAACAGCAACTTGAAAGATTAGATAGGATACGTAAGGGCAGTGAATTTATGTTAATGGGGGAGAAACAATTTAGAAAAGCAGGATAATAATGGTTACACAACTTGAAGAATATAATCAATGTCTCCAAATTGTACATTATCAAATTATTAGTGGTGTATGTTCTGCTGTGTATATTCTCAACAACCACAAAAAACAAAATAAAATTTTTAGAAGGTGCTCAACATCATTAACGACTAAGGAAATGCAAATTAAAACCACAAGCAGATACCACTCACAGCTACTAAGATAGCTAATATCAAAATGACAGATAATAAGTGTTAGCAAGGAGGTGGATTGATTAGAACCCTCATACGTTGCTGGTAGGCATATGAAATGGTATAGACGTTTTGGAAGAATGTTTGGTAGTTCTTCAAAAAGTTAAACAAAGAGTTACCATGTAACCCAGGAATTCAGCTCCTAGGTATATACCTAAAAGAAATGAGAACATATGTTTACGCAAAAATTTGTGCGCAAATGTTCATGACACACTATTCATAATATCTAAAAACTAGAAACATCTAAATATTTATCAAATGATGAATGTACAAATGATTATGATATACTCATTCAGTTATAAAAAGAAATGATATTTTGATACATACTACAACATAAATAAACCCAGAAAACATTATTCTAAATGAAAGGAACCTGAAAAAAATTCCATGTATGACTCCATTAATATGAAATATCCAGAACAGACAAATCTATAGAAACAGAATTACAGGGGCTGGGGAAAGAGTGGAATGGAGATGGCTACTAGCGAATATAGGGTGTCCTTCTGGAGTGATGAAAATGTTCTGGAATTAGATAGTAGTGATCAATGCCCAACTTTGTGAACACACTAAATGACATCTAATTGTACACTTTAAAGCAGTGAGCTTTAATGATGTATAAATTTATCATAATAAAGCTGTTATTAAAAAACAAAACAAAACACCCTATACCAGGACTTCAGCTTAAGGCCATGATGAAATACATAGTCTAAATTTACCGTCATGGCATAAACAAATAAACAACCAAAAGAAATTTATGAAACCATGCTTTTCAAGAATTTAGACATTTGTCAGTGAAGGACAGTGATCCCAGAGAGATGAGGAAAATAGTTGTGAGCCCTACAATTGCCCCAGCCTGGTGATACTTTCTGTGACACAGCACAAGGAAAAGAAACTCAGAAGGAGCCAACTAGTCTCCCTGAGTTGTGAAGATGGAGCTGGGAATCTGAGACCAAGACAGCTAGAATTCATAGGGCAGAGTATTTTTCCTAGAAAAATGAAAAGAATATGTCCTTGCAAAGACTTATATGTAATGTTCATGGCAGCTCTGTCTTTAACAGCCAAAAGCTAGAAACAACCCAAATGTCCATCAACAGATGAATGGATAAATATATTGTGGTAGATACATACAACGGAATATGAATCAGGTATAAAAAATGGATTACTCATACAAGCAACAACTTGTAAGAATCTCAAGATAATTATGGTAAGGTTGTGCCTTTGTTGTCATGTTTTGTTTCTCGATAGGGGTGCTGAGTTTAAGGGTGTGTTCAGTGTGTGAAAATTCATTCTGCAGTTCGCATATATTTATGCTTCTCTACACGTATATCTCGATAAAACCATTTTAAAAATCAATTGCTTTTTTACACATTGGAAATAAGCAGTTTAAAAATAATGTAAACAAAGACCTCATTCCAAATAGAAAAAAAATTATCTTGGGATAAATTTAGTAAATTTATCTTCCTGTGAAAATATATACAAATTTATATATTACCTGGCCTTGTTGAAATATATACAAATTTATATATTACCTGGCCTTGTTGAAACTAGTGGCAGTGAAAAATCCTGGTACAATTAAGGGCTAGGGCTCTGAATTACATAGAAAAACAGAAGTTAAGGGAATTTGTAAAAACCAAACTAAAATTACAAGAAATACTAAAGGGAGTCCTCTGGCTAGAAAATCAGTAACATCAGATAACAACCCAAGACTAGAACACAGGACAGAACAACCAGATATCAACCCAGATAGGTAAGTCTCAAAAATGATTCAAAACTAAAACATTGAAAATAGAGAAACAGACATGTCAATATATAAAAGATGGAAATATTAAAACAAAAAAGAGGGACTAAATAAGGTAGTCATAGACATTTCATATGGAGAGCAAGTCAAGGCAATACCAAAAAATAAAACATTGGTTTAAACTTAGAAAAATAGAGGTAAATACTAAGGTAACCACAAAGAAAGCTAACAATCCTACACATCAAAATTTTTTAAAAAAGGAAATCATAAAGACTCAGCAAATACAAAATTTAACAGCAATGAAAAAGATGAAAAGAAAATACATACAGAAAAATAACTCAGCACAAAAAATTAAGTGGAACAAGAAAATTATCAACAACAACAAAAAATACAACAAAATCACAGCACTCAACTTATATCTATCAATAATTATAATGAATGTAAATGGACTAAATGCACCAATAAAGAGGCAGAGAGTAGAAGAATGGATTAAAAAACATGATTCATCTATATGCTGTCTAAAACAGACACACCTTAGACTCAAAGACACAAACAAACTAAAACTCAAAGGATAGAAAAAATATATCAAGCAAAAAAAAAAAAAAATCCAAACCCAGTGCTGTAGAGTTGATTCTGACTCATAGCGACCCTATAGGACAGAGTAGAACTGCCCCATAGATTTTCCAAGGAGTGCCCGGTGTTTTGAACTGCTGACCCTTTGGTTTGCAGCCATAGCACTTAACTACTACGCCACCAGGGTTTCCATATCAAGCAAACAACAATCAAAAAAAAAAAAAACAGGCATGGTAATATTAATCTCTGACAAAATAGACTTTTAAGCAAAATCCACCACAAAGGATAAAGAAGGACACTATATAATGATCAAAGGGTCGATATACTTTTTATACCAAGAGGACATAACCATAATGAATATTCACCTACCCAACAAAAGGGCTCCAAAAAACACAAAACAAACTCTAACAGCATTAAAAACAGAAAGAGACAGCTCCACAATAATAGTAGGAAACTTCAATACACCACTTTCGGTGAAGGACAGGACATCCAGAAAGAAGCTCAATAAAGACACCAAAGATATAAATGCCACAATCAACCAACCTGATCTCATAGACATATACAGAACACTCCACTCCACGGCAGCCAAGTATACTTCCTTTTCCAACGCACATGGAATATTTTCCAGAATAGACATATTAGGCCAAAGCAAACCTTAAGAGAATTCAAAACATCAAAATATTACAAACCATCTTTTCTGACCATAAAGCCATAAAAGTAGATATCAGTAACAGAAAAAGCAAGGAAAAAAAAAATCAAACACATGGATACTGAACAACACTTTGCTCAAAAACTACTGGGTTATAGAAGAAATCAAGGACAGAATAAAAAATTCACAGAATCAAATGAGAATGAAAACACATCCTATCAGAACCCTTGGGACACAGAAAAAGCAGTGCTCAGAGCTCAATTTAGAGCAATAAATACACACATCCAAAAAGAAGTAAGGGCCAAAATCAAAACATTAGCCCCACAACTGGAACAAACAGAAAGAGAGCAGCAAAAGAAGCCCTCAGGCACCATAAGAAAGGAAGCAAAAATTAGAGAAGAAATAAATGAAATGGAGAATAGAAAAACAATTGAAAGAGTTAACAAGACCAAAAGCTGGTTGTTTGAAAAGATCAACAAAATTGATAATCCTTTGGCCAAACTGACAAAAGAAAAACAGGAGAGGAAGCAAATAAACTGAATAAGAAATGAGATGGGTGATATCACAACAGATCCAGCTGAAATTTAAAAAAATCATAACACAACACTATGAAAAACTGTACTCCAAAAAAATTGAAATCCTAGCAGAAATGGACAAATTTCTAGAACCACACTACCTAACTAAACTAACACAAACAGAGGTAGAACAACTACATAATCTTATAACAAAAGAAAAGATTTAAGAGGTAATTAAAAAACTTCAAACAACAACAAAAAAAGCCCTGGCCCTGATGGCTTCACTGGAGAATTCTACCAAACTTTCAGAGAAGAGTTAACACCAGTACTATTAAAGTATTTCAGAGCATAGAAAAGGATGGAATACTCCCAAACTCATTCTACGAAGCCAGCATAACCCTAATACCAAAGCCAGGTAAAGAGCACAAAAAAAGAAAACTATAGACCAATATCTCTCATGGACATAGACATAAAAATCCTCAACAAAATTCCAGCCAATAGAATTCAACAACATATCAAAAAAAATTCACCATGACCAAGTGAGATTCATACAAGGTATGTGGGGATGGTTTAACATCAGAAAAACAATCAACATAATCCACCACATAAAAAAAAATTATGTGCAAAATTTATCTAAAAATTGTTTTAGACAAAAATTCTCAGCAAAATAGGTATAGAAGGTAAATTCCTCAACATAATAAACAGCATTTATACAAAGCCAACAGCCAATATCATACTAAATGGAGAAAGTCTGAAAGCATTCCCCTTGAACAGGAACCAGACAAAGATGCCCTTCACCACCGTTCTTATTCAACATTGTGCTGGAGGTCCCAGCCAGAACAATAAGGCAAGAAAAAGTAACAAAGGGCATCCAAATTGGTAACGAAGAAGTAAAAGTATCTCTATTTGTAGATGATATGATATCATACACAGAAAATTCAAAAGAATCCACAAGAAAACTACTGGAACTAATAGAAGATTTTGGCAAAGTATCAGGACAAACATACAAAAATCAGTTGGATGCCTCTACACCAAAAAAAAAAAAAGAGAACTTCAAAGAAGAAATCAATACCATTTACAATAGCCCCCAAGAAGATATAATACTTAGGAATAATTCTAACCAGAGATGTAAAAGAGCTATACAAAGAGAACTACAAGACACTACTGCAAGAAAACAAAAGAGACCTACATAAGTGGAAAAACATACCTTGCTCACGGATAGGAAGACTCAACATTGTAAAAACGTCAATTCTATGCAAAGCAATCTACAGATACGATGCAATCCTGATCCAAATTCCAACAACATTTTTTAATGAGATGGAGAAACAAATCACCAACTTCATGTGGAAAGGGAAGAGAGCCCAGATAAGTAAAACATTACTGAAGAAGAAGAACAAAGTGGGAGGCCTCACACTACCTGGCTTTAGAACCTGTTATACCACCAAAAAACATCCAAAACCAAACCTGCTGCCCTCGAGTCAATTCCGACTCATAGAGACCATATAGGACAGAGAAGAATTGCCCCATAGAGTTTCCAAGGAGCAGCTGATGGATTCGAACTGCCAACCTTTTAGTTAGCAGCCGTAGCACTGAACCACTATGTCACCAGGATTTCCTTGTTATTCCACCACAGTAGTTAAAACAGCTTGATACTGGTACAACAACAGATATATAGACCAATGGGACAGAATTGAGAATCTAGATGTAAATGCATACACCTATATTTTATAAGCAGCTGATATTTGACAAAGGCCCAAAGTCCATTAAAAGGGGAAAATAGTCTCTTTAACAAATGGTGCTGGCATAACTGGATATCCATTTGCAAAAAAATGAAACAAGACCCATACCTCACACCATGTAAAAAAAAACTAACTCCAGATGGATCAAAGACCTAAATATAAAATCTAAAACCATAGAAAAATCATGGAAGAAAAAATAGGGACAACTCTAGGAGCCCTAATACATGGCATAAACAGAATACAAATCATAACAATGAACAAACACCAGAAGAGAAACTAGACAACGGGGAGCTCCTAAAAATCAAACACTTGTGCTCATCAAAAGACTTCACCAAAAGAATAAAAAGACAACCTATAGGCTGGGGAAAAACTTTTGGCCAAGACACATCTGATCAGGGTCTAACCTCTGAAATCTATAAGACACTGCAAAACCTCAACAACAAAAAGACAAATAACCCAATTAAAAAATGGCCAAAGGATATGAACCGGCACTTCACCAAAGAAGACATTCAGGTGGCTAACAAATACATGGGGAGATGCTCACGATCATTAGCCATTAGGGAAATGCAAATCAAAACTACCATGAGATATCATTTCACCCCAAGGCTAGCATTACTTCAAAGAACAGAAAATAATACACGTTGGAGAGGTTGTGGAGAGGCTAGAACACTTATACACTACTGGTGGGAATGTAAAATAATTACAACCGCTTTGGAAATCAATTTGGTGATTCCTTAAAAAGCTAGAAATAGAAGTACAATACAATCCAGCAATCCCACTCCTTGGAAAACATCCTAGAGAAATAAGAGACCTTACACAAATAGATATATGCACACCTATGTTCACTGCAGCAATGTTCACAATAACAAAAAGATGGAAACAACATAGGTGCCCATCAACAGACGAATGGATAAACAAATTATGGTATAGTCACACAATGGAATACTATGCAAAGATAAAGAACAATGATGAATCCTTGAAACATCTCACAACATGGGTGAATCTGGAAGGCGTTATGCTGAATGAAATTAGTTGCAAAAGAACAAATATTGTATGAGACCACTATTATAAAAAACTCAAGAAAAGGTTTAAACGCAGAAGAAAACATTCTTTGATAGTTACAAGGGTGGGGAGGGTGAGAGAGGGGAGTTCACTAACTAGATAAAAAAAAAAAAGCAGACAAGAATTATCTTAGATGAAGGGAAAGACAACACACAATACAGGGAAGTCAGCACAAGTGGACTAAACCGAAAGCAAAGGAGTTTCCCAAATACAACCAAACACTTTGAGAGACAGAGTAGCAGGGGCAGAGGTCTGGGGACCATGGGGACCAGAGGTCGACTGGCATAAAAAACTTTATTAGGAAAACGTTCTGCCTCCCGCTTTGATGAGTGGCATCTGAGATCTTAAAAGCTTTCAACTGGCCATCTAAGATGCATCAAATGGTCTCAACCCACCTGAAGCAGAGGAAGAACAAAGAACACCAAAAACACAAGGAAAATATTAGCCCAAGAGAAAAAAGGGCCACATAAACCAGAGACTCTATCAGCCTGACACTGGAAGAACTAGATGGTGCTACTACCAATGACTACCCCGACAGAGAACACAACAGAAAGTGCCTTACGGAGCAGGAGAAAATTGTGGTGCAGAACTTAAATTCTAGTAAAAAGACCAGACTTAATGGTCTGACTGAGACTGGAGCGAATCCAGGAGACAAGGTCCCCGGACTTTCCGTTAACCCAGAGGTAAAACCATTCCTGAAGACAACTCTTCAGGCAAAGATTAGACTGGACTATAAAACATAAAATAATACTCGTGAAGAGTGTGCCTTCTTAGTTCAAGTAGATAAAACAAGTAGATACATGATACTAAATGGGCAGCTCCTGTCCGGAGGTGGAACGAGAAGGCAGAAACGGATAGGAGCTGGTTGAATGGACAAAGGAAATGTGGGGTGGAAACGGCGAGTGTGCTGTCACATTATAGGAATTGCAACTAGGGTCACATAACAATATGTGTATAAATTTTTGTATGAGAAATTAACTCGAGCTGTAAGCTTTCGTCTAAAGCACACACACACAAAAAAAATCTGAAATTCTCAGCTCAAGGCTTGGACTGAAAAACTATGAATAACTGTGTTAAAAATGATCTCTTAACTCTTACAGCCCCAAAACTGGAATAGCAAAATAAAAAAAAAAGGAAATTCAAGTTTCAGAAACATGTTAGGCCATATCCCCATTAAATCATTTATTATGTCTCTCGTTAAAGTTTTTTTTTTTCCCCAAAATATTTCTTATCTTTATTCATGGTGTATACATTTTTCTTACTACTGTGAATAGAGTATTCTTCCATTCACATTATAGCTTGTTATTGCTATTAAAAAAGACATCTGCTGATTTTCACATGTAGATATCATAGTCATTCACTTAAACTCAATTTCTTGCTTCTAAACGGTTGTCAAAATAATATATTGAATGTTCCTGCTAGGTACATTATCTGCATATGATAATAATTCTTTATCCTCCTTTCCAATATTTACATATCTTTTTTTCCCTAGGAAACAATTTCTATTTATTTGGGTACTTTTTTTTTTTTTTTTAATTCCAAGTATACTAAAATCTTTTTCAGTTGTGAATAGATGTTGACTTCTTATTTTCAAATATATTTCTAGTGCCTTATGAGATTACCATGCTTTTCTTTCCTTTGGCCTATTAACGTAATAAAATATGTTAATAGATTTTCTATCAGTGCTCTTTCTTAGCCTAGGCCACAATAATTTATTAACTGCTAGTCTCCTTCTCAGGGAATGAACCAAACTAATTTACAAAGATTTCAGGAACTGACTTGAATCCACACCTCCAGGTCCTTAGCACTTCCTAGTGCTGACCTGGCAGGAAACAGAGCAGGCGAAATGATTTCCTGCTCTCAGTTCATCCTGTTCCAGAGTCAGAAAGCACATGAGACAGGGTGTGAAATGAAAAAGTAACAATAGCAATCTAAGAGGAGAAAAGCCATTTAACTGTGTTATGGAGAGGTGAATTTTATTGTTTCTTGACCAAATTGAATCTATGATGATTTTACACACATCAACTAACCTCCATGTTACCTCTCACCTTAACTATCTGACCTTTTTCCTTGGAAATGACACGTAAATGGTGACACTGAAAAAATAAATAAAAACTCTTTAATAAAAAAAAAAAAAACTAAAAAAAAATTAGTTTTTTTTTTTATTTTAGTCATGTTTTATCTCTCATGTTTGAAAGGTTAGATTTCCAACATCATCACATATTCCTCTTTTGGAGTAGCTGACCCTGATGGTTTGTGCTACCTGTTAAGGACAGCATTCACCTAGCACGTAGGGCTCCTTAGACGTGCTTACCTGACAGTGAGGAACTTTTCCTATAACTATACATACGTACACATGTTTAAAAATATTGTAATGATTCTTAACATCCATTATTTACATACAGAAAATTAATTATCTGCTTGGAGTAAGGGTTAAAGACCTAAATGCATTCCTAAGTATAAATGCGTGCTCCAAAACAAGTTGCCATCAAGTCAATTCCGACCCATGGCAGCCCTCTGTGTGTCAGTGCAGAACTGTGCTCCACAGGGTTTTCAATGACTGATTTTTCTGGAAGTAGACCATCAGGACATTCTTCCAAGGTACCTCTGGGTAGACTTGAATCTCCAACCTTTTGGTTAGCAGCCAAACATGTTGACTGGTTCCACCATTCAGGGACTCCCATAAATTACATACTTACACCAAAAATACATTATGATCTTTTAATATATTTATTATGATCTTTTAATATATTTACATAGTAAAAATGACATACAGATGCAAACAAAGTAGGTTAATTTTTCCTTCATATCACTCTTTCTATCTTTAAGGGAGGAGAAGAAATGGTTTTTAGTGCTAGATATTGCTTTTTTATTGCTTATGTTTTTACAAACATTTTCCCATTGATTAAGGAACAAAGCTAGGATCAAGCCACAGAGCTCTTGTTTCCAGATTCATGGTCCTCCACCCTACTACACAGCCTCACAAATTAGTCTCAGTGCATTCAGTCCTGCCCCCAAAACTTTTACAAAGAACTCACTAACCTCTGATACCTCTGTCTGCTCAGCTCATTTCTGTTTGTCTTTTCTCTGCTGCAAAACTTCACTGGTCTCCCTTTCTCCTGAACAATTGTAAAACTCTGACTATCACATAAATTGCAGCACTCATGTTTTTTTTTTTTTTTTTTTTTTTGTATTATCTAGTTATATGATGATGGGTCTGGGTATGATACTTTATAGCTTTCAGAAATCTTGTCAACTTGATTATGCCTCAGCCATCTTCTTTATCCTGACAAAATGCAGCATTGAGCTTAAGTATCTGATACTCAACAGTATATGTGCTTAACAGAATTGGTTGTAGTCATAAAGTCTCAAAAACATACAGACAGACAGGAACCTGGGAAGTTCATCTTTTCTACCTCACTTCCTCTTTGTACACATTGAAGACTGAAGAAAAGAGATTAATAGAAAAGTTAAAATTTTTAAGTGTTCATAAGGAACAAACAAATCAGTCTTAAAAGAAATAAAATCACAATGTTCCTTAGAAGTGAAAATGGCAAGACGTCAGCTCACTTATTTTAGATTCCTCATCAGAAAATACCAACCACTAGAAAAGGACATCATGTTTGGTAAAGTGGAGAGCCAGTGAAGGCCAGAGAAACCCTCAGGGAGCTGGACGGACACGGTACCTCAACAATGGACTCAAACATACCAACCATCTTGAAGATGACAAGGACGGAGCAACATTTCATTCTGTTAATACATAAGGTCACCACAAATTGAAGCCAACACCATGGCACGTAGCAACAACATAACCAAATTAATAAAAATATTTTAAAGCAATTTTTTTTTTTTTAAGTGGAAGCTTAAAAAAAAAATAGAGAATACTACAGTGAATCCTGTTGAGTGTGGGAACTCGATGGGACTGCCTTGTTTTTCTGGGTCTCACAAGTTTTCTGCCTTTTACCACTTTTCTGTCACTCATTTTCGTGGAGTTTCCACCTTACATAGGTTCTAGCTTTTGCAGGTTTTACTGTAGTACAATGATTTTTAAACTATGTTCCAAGAAACTCTGAGGCTCCTTGAAGATGTATCAGGGCTTTTTTCCAGGATGAAAGCAAAACAAAGTAGGTGAAGCTCTGTCTCCTCAACATGGCCTAAACCATGGCTATTTGTTCTATATTTGTGGGTTTTATGGAATATTTCTTCCATAAAAAGTTCAGCTGATTAAATCGATTAATAACTTTGAAAACCACTAATTTGGCTTAGGCATGAAGACACTAAGGATCAGATAGGACAAGTAATTTGTCTGACTTCACCCAGCTAGGTAGTGGCAGACTTGAGACAAGGTAGTCATCAGCAAACATTTATAAAGTGCAGACTCTCTGCCGAGTACCTCCACATACCCCCATCTACCACCACGTACCACCATGCAGCTTCCTGTTTAGAGATGGAAGATCTGTCCTGACATCAACTTTTTGAGTGAGCAGAGTATCAAGAAAAATATTCATTGTGCATGATGTCCTTTTCCATTTAGAATAGATGGTAATATTACTCTTAAAATATAGTGAAAGGCTGCCATGACATTTTCATACAAATATTTTTGCTTTAAAAATACTAATTTACAAAGATTTATATGCTTTAGGTATGTATCTTTCCCCTTCTAAACTGCTATGTTCAAGGGAATAATTTCTATGTTGTGAGTTAATAAGATTCCATACCTTAATTCTAGAGATTCCTTCTTAGTAGAAACCACTTGAGGGCACCAAAGGAGTGATTTCTACACAGAGGAAACCACTTGAGGGCACCAAAGGCATTGCTCTCAATGTCTGCATCCATTTAGAGGAGATTAAGTTTTCCTATTCATTGTACATTTAGAGGAAGTGGGTGGGGAAGCCCAAGGTCTGGGAAAATGACCATAATAATAGTACCTTGTGTTTACATGGCACCTTTGTTCAATTAGCTCAGCATGTTTGGATATGATTATTCAGCTGGGAGCTTCCAGTTGTGGGAAATGAGGCACAAGGCAAACACGTGGCCTAGGTGGGACAGAGGGTAAGGCTAATTCTTATTCATTTCAAATCCCCCATTCATTATTTTTCTTCTAAGAAGCTGATGTGTGACCTTTCCTGGCCACTTCCTTAGAAACAATAAGCTGAGGAGTCAGAGTCCTAAACTCAAATGTATTAAAAAGAAAAACTCATAAGTTCTACTAGGCAAAGAAATCACACGCCTCGGAGCCAAGGAGGGAACTATAATTGAGAGAGACAAAAAAAAAAAACCTAAGTCTGGTTATAAGATGGCAAGTTGAACATAACGTTTTCCAAAGCACGTCATAAAAATACCATAGCTTAAATAATCCTCTGTTACAGATTTACTCAAATTTGTGTTTTAAAGCATCCATTTTTTTACTTATCCATTGACAAAAAAAAAGTAATAGGAAGGGTAAAGAACAAACTAAACTTGAGTTAATAAAAGCTAATCTGCTGTCCCACATTAGAAAGGACTGTTTCAGGGTTTAATGTGTTAACTAAATGTTCCACTGTGATTTAGTAGAAAAACATCATGACAGCATTTGATTAACAACTAGCTTTGTGGCTTAGTCATCATCTGAGAAGAGAGCTGTAATGAAAGCTTTACCAGTGGGAGCATTTGCAACTGATGTGCAATACTTGAGTAAGAGGCTTTCGTGACTTAGGGTCTCATCTACTAAAGAAAGGGCTCAAGGTTTCTTGAAAGACTAAACATGTGCCTTTAACCTATAAATTAGGACATGGGCATTTACTCACATTTATATTTGAGGCTGACTGTTCCTTCATAGGTTAAGTCCCACCAGACTCACCCTTGGGTCATCTGTTTTCAACGAATATACTTTTTTCTTTAAATTTCGGATGGTGCTTGACTAGGACTTCCTTAAAAAATTAATAGTTGAAATAATCTTAACACATAGCTGTTGTATATGGGTTTCTCCAAAGCGGTAGGGAAATAATATGTTTTCAATTAACTGGCCTTCATTTTATAAATATACACAATTCAGGAACTCTGAATGTCCTGGGGGGAAAAAATTGAACTATGATTCTTTTCTCTTATTCCTTTTGCTCCCCCCATTATTCTGAATTTGAGAAATTCCAGTAATATATTGGATTTTATTGGAAAAACAGTTGTTTTTATCTTACCCATTTAGATAATTAAAAAGATCTTTACTTTTCAAGGACTGGTGAAAATTGACCTCTAGAAACTGCCTATAACAATGCAACATCATGTCCACTTTCAATACAAAACACAGGAATTGCCTTTGGAGGTTAGCGGTTTTAAAGTGTTTAGACTCTCTGGACAATTCAAATACACATAAATCTAAAAATAATAATAATAATAAAAAGTAGCACTACTTCAGACTCATCTTTATCAACATTCAATTCCTACTTGAAGTCACTGATTCTTCAAATTGTAATCTAGAAAATGAGGCCACACAGCCAGTGGCAGATCCAAGCTTCTTACCTAAAGTAGCCTATTATTTATTTTCATCAATCTTTTCATATTGCACATGGATTTTTTTAACTTCAGATAATAACTAGGATGAAAAAGTCAAATTGCTTAACATACTGGATGAGTCAATTTTATTTTATTCCATAAATTATTTTTATTTATTTTCTTATTGTGGTAAAAGTATACATAACAAAACATTCGTAAAGTTAATAATTTTACATGCATAATTGCAGTGCAATGGATCACTCTTGTGTTGGCCTTTCTCACCACCATCTTGTAAGCCCCACCCAATCACCCAAATAACTTCTATGGAACCCTAACGAAGGAATTGGTTGGTTTTACCATCCTGCTAGGCTTAAAATGAGCCAACCCGGAGGTGGGATGGCTCTCACCACCACCAAGGAAGGTCTAAGAACATAGCACCCTTTGGACCTGGGACCCCTGTGCTGAGACGCTCCTGGAACCAGGAGACCCAGGGAGGGAGAATTATAACACTGAAGGTGGTGAGAAGCAGTAGCAGAGAAACAGTGGCAGGACAAACCAGCAGGAGCGGATGACAGGACAGAGCACAGTGGGCTTCCCAGCCCATGGAGCAAGAAAGTTCAGTGCCTTTGGGCAGGAGGCTTGCTGGTGGAGTAGAGTGCTTCGGGCACCTGGTGAAGCTAGGTTTGCCAACCCTAGGAACTAGAGCTGAGCGCCATTGGGCTGAGGCTTACTGGCAAAGTGGCGTGTCTCTGGGCATTTATCAGCAGAGCTAAAAGAGCTTCAGAATACTTGCCTTAGCAAGGTCAGAGGCTGAGGGTCCAGAGAGAGGCTGCCTTGATGGAAGAACTGTTTTCCTGAACCTGAATTGTAACCTGCTATTTCCATAATAAATCCCATAATCACGAGTAGTGTCTGTGAGTTGTGTGTGGCCACTGCAATGAATTATCAAACCCAGCAGAGAAGTAGAGTGCCACAGGAGGGACAGTTGGTATCAGATTTGATAAAGACTGTAGGGAGAAGAGGCATGTATGACCTCTGCCTCATAGGGATCAGCTTTGGGCTGTTCATCCTGATTCTCCTTTCCTCTCGTGAAGTTAAAGGAGTTCGGACGCTGTCCCCACACCATTTTTACAGTAAGTCAATGACATTAGTTACAATCTTCATGTTGTGCTACCACTGTCACTACCTATAAATATTTTTGAGGCACTCCTGCGTGTACTAGTGATATTCTCAATCACTTCATATACATGGGAAAAGTGGACTATGAATAAAGAAGACTGAAGAAGAATTAATACCTTTGAATTATGGTGTCGACAAAGAATACTAAATATACCACGGACAGTCAGAAGAACGAGTAAGTCTGTCTTGGAAGAAGTACAGCCAGAGTGCTTCTTGGAAGCGAAAATGGCGAGACTTCATCTTACATGCATTGGACATGTTATCAAGAGGGACTAGTCCCTGGAGAAGGGTATCAGGCTTGGTAAGGCAGAGGGTCAATGAAAGAGAGGAATACCCCTGATGAGATGGATTGACACAGTGGCTGCAACAATGTGCTCAAACATGGCACCGGTTGTGAGGATGACACAGGAGTAGGTGGTGTTTTGTTCTGTTGTACATAGGGTCACTGAGTCAGAATCAACTCAATGGCATCTAACAACAACAACTGCATGTAGTGTTCTGCTTGACACAGAGATGAAGAAAGGTGGATCCTAGCTTCCAGAAACTCAGAACTGGTTCTTATATTTTCTAATAAAATTAGAGGAAATAAAGGAAAAGCTAAACCATAGCCCCTGCAGTTTAAAAATTTCCCAATTAGAAGTGTTTTCATGACAAAACAAAGGCCACATATAGCATTAAATTGAAAAATGTTCACCCCTTTTAGAATTTTCTTTTTATAATTTTCACCCAGAGTTCTTGCATATGAACATTTAAGAGCAAATTTTACCTGAAAGTGATTAAGTAAAAGATTTTGTTCAAGACTTTGTTGAAGATTTTAAGAGCTTCAATCGTTTCTTTTTATATTTTTTTTAAACATAATTTCATGAGAATAACTTTGATTATTGTCAGGTTTCAAATTCATTAGTTATCCTTCCCACTGGAATTACAATTTCATATATCACATATGCTACATGTCTATTGGAAACCCTGGTGGCATAGTGGTTAAGTGCTATGGCTGCTAACCAAGAGGTCAGCAGTTCGAATCCACCAGGCACTCCTTGGAAACTCTATGGGGCAGTTCTACTCTGTCCTATAGGGTCGCTATGAGTCGGAATCGACTCGACAGCAGTGGGTTTGTTTTTTTTTTTTACATGTCTATTAAAACACATAACGTGTTTTACTGAAACCAACTTTTTTTCTTTTCAACACTAAAGACAGAAATTTTATCGTATTCCATCCCTATGCTCCTAGCACATATAAGACTGACAATAAATCCCTGGTAAATGACCATTAAAGATTGGGTAACTGTATGAATGTTTCAATGTAACTGTGAGATCACAGCTTAAGAGAGCTACAAGGTCCAGAAAAATCTGAGAGTCATTCACTTAGAAAAAAAGAGGTGATTCTAAAGAGTAAATAAGTCACTCAAGGACAGAGAAAACAGATAAAATGGAAAATGAACAAGGAGAAAAATTTAAGGATCAACTACATTTAAAAAAACTTAGGTCACTGCAAAAAGAAAAGAAGTTGGAGAAAAATATGATAAACAATCAGAGAGCTAGGGAGAGAAGCCACTGGTATTTTGTGTCATGGAAAACAAAGAGGAAATTTTTAGAAGTTCGAGTTGGCATTTGTGTTAAAGGTTAAAAAAGATAGGAAATGTGGTAGTTATTAGACTGTCCATAAATATTCCAGCTCTCTCTCCTTTGTGGTACATTGAAGATTGTGTTTCCCTGACTTGCTTATGCTAATGAAAGGTGACTAGAAGTTTGGAGAGCCAGTGAGAACTTTCCCATGTTCCCCTCTGTTTCCTCTGCCATAGTCACTGAAGGTTTAGATAATGGCTGCTTCATCAATCTGAGTCTAAACATGAAAAAACTGTGTGAACCAGAGTCACCAGCCAACTCACGAAGGGCATCTAGCATGTGAAACACTTCTTAGTTGTTTAAAGCCATTGAGACTGTGGGTGTGTTGTTTACTACTTCAGTCAAATCTCACATATCCTGACTGATACAGAGAGTAACAAGAAATAACAACTATGGTCACTAGACATGAACTGATCAAAATAACCAAAATTTTTAGTTTCATATTTCTCGTCAGGGAGTAGATTTAAAGACTCACATAATGAGTTACTGACAAGAAATTAGGGACAAAGTGTGTTGACTATCCATTTAAGCTATTTTAATACAAAATGAGAAGAATTGTTTCTTATTCACCCTTATCAAAATTTCTTTTCAAAAAAATTGTAAGAAAAAATGCATATTGACACTAGAAATAGGGGACTAGTTCCATCAACATGCCAACACTAAAAAACATCTGAAATACATCTACAGGTGAGACAGGACCGAGGGAAATACTGAGTGACCTGCTCTTCACTATGTAGTGGAAAAAGTCTGTCTTTTAAGAAAATAGAACTCCCTGCCTAGCAGAAATTTGCTGTGATGTGGGAAGCTATGCCATTTGTATTTCAAATACCGGCAGGGTCACCCATGAGGGGCAGGTTTCAGCAGAGCTTCTAGAATAAGACAGACTAGAAAGATGGACCTGGCAATCTACTTCTAAAAAAAATGGCTAGCTCAAACCTCATGAATAGCAGCAGAATATTGCCTGATATAGTGCTGAAAGATGAGCCTCTCAGGGTGGAAAGCACTCAAAATATGACTGAGGAAGAGCTGCCTTGTCATGGATTGAATTGTGTTCCCCCCAAATATGTGTCAATTTGGTTAGGCCATGATTCCCAGTATCGTGTGGTTGTCCTCCATTCTGTGATTGTAATTTTATGTTAAAAAGGATTAGGGTGGAATTGTAACACCCTTACCCAGGTCACATCCCTGATTCAACGTAAACAGAGTTTTCCTGGGTTATGGCTTACACCACCTTTTATCTCTCCAAAGATAAAAAAGTAAAGGGAAGCAAGCAGAGAAGGGAGACCTCATACCACTGAGAAAGCAGTGCCGAGAGCAGAGTGCATTCTTTGGACTCAGGGTTCCTGCACAGAGAAGCTCCTAGTCTGGGAGAAGATTGACGAGAAGGCCAACAGAGAAAGAAAGCCTTCTGCTGGAGCAGATGCCCTGAATTTGGACTACACGCAAAATATTGAAAGACTCAGGAAGCATCAAAAGAAAATGGAAGGAATACATAGTCACTGTACCAAAAAGAACTGATCTATGTTCAACCATTTCAGGAGGTAAGATACGAACAAGAGTTCGTATTGAACAAGAGTCAATGGCATTGAGGGAAGAAGTCCAATCTGCACTGAATACACTGGTGAAAAACAAGGCTCCAGGAACTGGTGGAATACCAATTGAGATGTTTCAACAAATGGGTAAAATGCTGAAAGTGTTCACTTGTCTGTGCCAAGAAATTTGGAAGACAGCTTCTTGGCTAACTGATTGGATGAGATTCATATTTGTGTCCATTTCAAAGAAAGGTGATGCAACAGAATCCAGAAACTATCAAACAATATTACACACAAGTAAAATTTTGCTGAAGATAATTCAAAATTGGTTGCAGCAGCACATCGACAGGGAACTGCCAGAAATTCAAGCTGGATTCAGAAGAGGACATGGCATGAGGGATAGCATTGCTGATGTCAGACGGATCTTGGCTGAAAGCAGAAAATAACAGAAAGATCTTTACCTGTGTATTATTGACTACACAAAAGCATTTGACTGTGTGGATCATAACAAATTTTGGGTAACATTGTGAAGAATGGGAATTTTAGAACACTTAATTGTGCTCATGCAGAACCCGTATATCCACCAAAAGGCAGTCATTCGAACAGAACAAGGGGATACTGAGTGGTTTAAAACCAGAAAAATTGTGTGTCATGGTTGTATCATTTCACCATACCTATTCAATTCATATGCTAAGCAAATAATCCAAGAAGCCTGACTATATGAAGAAGAACTCGGCATCAGGATTGGAGGAAGACTTATTAATAACCTGTGATATGCAGATGACACAACCTTGCTTGCTGAAAGTGAAGAGGACCTGAAGCACTTACTATAAAGACCAAACACTACAGCCTTCAGTACGGACTACACATCAAAATGAAAAAAAAAAAAAAAAAAAAATCCTTGTGACAGACAGAGAAAATACCAAAGTTGTCAAAGACTTCATGGAAGCAGCAGTCAAGAAATCAAAGGGCATATTGCATTGGTTATATCTGCTGCAAAAGACCTCTTTAAAGTGTTAAAAAGCGAAGGTGTCATTTTAAGGACTAATGTACACCTGATCCAAACCATGGGGCTTTCAATTGCTTTGTGCGCATGCAAAAGCTGGACAATGAATAAGGAAGACCTAAGAAGAATTTTTAAGAAGAATTGATGCTTCGAATTGTGGTGTTAGAGGAAGAATACTGAATATACCATGGACTGCTAGAAGAATAAACAAATCTGTCTAGGAATAAGTGCGGCCAGAATGCTCCTTAGAAGCAAGTATGGTGAGACTTCAACTCACATAATTTGCACATAATATTAAGAAGCAACCAACCCCCAGAAAAGGACATCATGCTTGGTAAAAGTAGATGCTCAGCGAAAAAGAGGAAGGCCCTCGATGAGATGGACTGAAATAAAGTGGCTGCAATAATGGGACCAAGCATAAAACCGATTGTGAGGATGGTGCAGGACCAGGCAGTGTTTTGTTCTGTTGTACATAGGGTCACTGTGAGTCAGAACCAACTCCATGACACCTAACAGCAACATCTACCAATATTGCATTTCCTCACAATAAATGAATAGCTATTTTTTTTATGCCTAGTATATACAAGTCCTACTAGATACAAGCCATGACACAGGGACAAGCTACATACCTGGTACTGAAAAGGTATTTGTTGTATTTAGTTTAAAAACAGGAGAAAAAAAAAAAAAGGGTCAAACTATAGCCAAATTGGAAACCCTGGTGGCACAGTGGTTAAGAGCTACGGCTGCTAACAAAAAGGTCAGCAGTTCAGATTCACCAGGCACTCCCTGGAAACCCTATGGGACAGTTCTACTCCGTCCTACAGGGTCGCTATGAGTTGGAAATGACTCGATGGCAATGGGTTTTTTTTTTTTTTAAATAGCCAAATTGTGATGTATGCACAAAGGTATATTCTATAGTCATATAGTAATGCTTTAAAATATATACATATATTTACATAAAAATAAGATACAATGTGATTTTTTTAATTAATGCTTTCATATATGTGAAATATCTGAAAGATTTGTTTATAATGACAACATGGGTGAGTTTTAAAAATGATTTTTAGAATTGTATCATTTTTCTAAATTAAACATGTATTGTTTAAGTAACAATTATTGTTTCAAAAATAACAGCAGACTAGAACAAACTTGGTCATTTAAAAAAAGATGGCGGAGGAGCTTAAACGAAATAAGAGAATGAGAATTGTTGAGGTTTGTTCTTTCAAAGGACTTTTGCATGTGCCGTCAGAAAGAACACAGACTCCTGAACTGGGCGAATGATTTTTTTTCACTAGTTCCAGCTTTTGTTTTTCTTTATCATCCATCTATCTAACTATCTATCTGTCTGTCTATCATCTATCTATCTATCTATCTATCTATCTATCTATCTATCTATCTATCTATCTATCTATCTATCTATCTATCTATCTATCTATCTATCTATCATCTATCTAATCTATCTATCATCTACCATCTATCTATCATCTATCTGTCATCTATCATCCATCTATCTACCTATCATCCATCTATCTATCATCTATCTATCTACCTATCTTTTTTTCTTTCTTTCTTCCTGTTAGGTAATTAGTGAGATTAGCCTCTGAATCAACATAATTCATCTCTATAGCTTCATCTCCTGTTTGGGAATCAGGCCAGAAGATCTGAGCACAGTCTGATTCAGCTACTGGTTTATGTAAATATTTCTCAAGGTTCTTCCCACTCCCTAAGACAACTTCCCATTGCTCCTTCTGAAAGTTTGTGCTTTAAGTAACAATTATTGTATTAAAAATAACAACAGGCTAGAGCAAACTCCTACTGATATCTCTAGATTGCCTTATTAAAAACATTCTGCACCTGGTCAAAAAGACTATGAGCTCTTTGAAGGCTGCCAGCATTCAAATATGGCTGAGCCAGTCACAGCTCTAAGGGTTATTTGGTTTTATTATGGGGCTCTGTTGGAAAGTAGGTGGTGAAGCTGAAGGGTCCTCCTTGAGCTGATGACTGAACTTCCTCCAGGAGAGACATATGACCTGCTCGTCCAAGTGTCCTCACCATAACCTCACTGTCGACCTCACTATTGGTTCATTATAAACAGTAGTATGAGTTTGTGAATATCATAAAACAAACAAGCAAAAGCCAATACTGATTACATCTGCAGACCAGGAGAGTATTTTCACCACTCATCTAGTTTGTCTTGATGATCTTAGGTTTCTTCATTGGCCTCTGGGCCTTTTAAACGTCAGTGATCCTCAAGGATCATTCCTCTAACATCTCTGCCTTCAGGAACTCATTCACTTCCTGTCCTAATTACCACCAACAGGCTGATGAAGTCTAAATTTAGGTTTCTCTGCAGATGCTTCAGTGCTCTGACTAGGCCCTCTTGGGTCCCCTTCACTGTTGTGTGTGCCTACACCCATGCTTCGCTTCTAAAGGCTCGCACCTGCAACCTTCTCTAGAAGTGAATCCTTGGGCTACTACAGCCTCTTTGCCGGGATACTCCAAGAACACGGGAGTGTGTCCCTTGGAGCAGACCATAGCTAATGATTGATCCAACAGTATAAGAGGTCTGTTCCCTTGCCTTGAGTGGGGACAAGCTCTGTGCTGTAATTTTTACCCTAGATCTCCTCCTGGTATGGGGTTGAGACCAAGGCTTCACCTGAAATTGCTCCCTCGCTTAACTTCTTCTCCTTCCCTGCATAGCTGCCACTGATCCTTGAAGGACTTCTTTAATAAATCACTTGTGCATAAATCTTTGTCTCAGAATCTGCTTCCGAAGAGCCTAATATACTCCCAAAATTAAGATTCCCTTGTACACTGTCACCTGGATGACCCACCTATACCTTAAATGCAATTGATCTGTAGCTGAACCCATCCTTTCGCTCCTAATCCTGCTCCTGCTTCCCTACCTTAAAAATGCACCCAGGTGTCCAAGACAGCAACATAGGCATCACCTTAGACATATCTCTCCTTCTGAATGCCCACAGTCACTTAATCACAACTTCGACTCATTCTACCTCCTTAACATTTCTTAAATCTGTCTTCTTGTCTCTGTTACCACCGCCATCGCATTTTTTTTTTTTTTTTTTTTATCCCTAACCCATCAGTCCATCAGTCCTCACTTAACCCATAATCCTTACCTACCCAGGCTAGGACTCACAGACAATCGTTTAACTATCCTAAGTTGGTTTTTGTGTGTGTGTGTGCTCAGTCAATTACTTAATGAGGTACACTTAAATCTGTCACCTCCACGATGATGTATTTGTATTCTTCTTTTGTAATTCTGTCAGTTTTTGCCTTATACAATTTGAAGCTCTACTATTAGCTGGATACAGTTCTATATATTTTTCTTACTTGTTCTTTTTGTGATTATGTAGTGACCATGTTATTTCTTTGTTTCTGCCTTACAATATTTTTCCTGATAATGCTATAGCATAACTAGATTTCTTTTGGTGATTTGCCTGGTATAACTGTTCAATCTTTTTTACTTTCAACCTCTCATTGTACTTTCGATTTAGAGCTCTATAACTGGGTTTCTTTCTATTAAATTTGACAATGTTTTTGGCTAAGTTTAGTCTTATTACTGATATATTTAATCTCTGTTTATCATCTTATTTTGTGTTTTGATTTGCCATGATGTTGCTACAGATTTTGTTTGTTTTATTGTCTTTTTTATTCACTGTTAGTCATTTATACATTTTATATCCGTCCTTAGCTGGTTATGCCCAATTTTGTAGCATGTATATTTCTTAGACAGTATCAAAGTTAAACAATATCTCCACCCTTCTCCCCAAAACATTCAAGAGCCTTAGAATGCTTTAATTTCAATCATTGATTATCTGCTATTTAAGGTGTTTTCAATATTTTTTCTTTTACATTGAGTGTACTGCAATTATAACCTCACACAAAATCATTTTTACCCATATGTAAGTATATTATAGGCTGATTCCTAGAACTGGAATGATTATTGAAAGTATATGTGCAGTTCTTATTTTGTTATATATTCCTAAACTTTATAGGATTTTATTAATTTAAAATTTATCAGAAGTGTAAGAAAGTGCCTATTTTCCCATGCTCTCACACACACAGTGTTAATAAACTTTCACCTATACTAATAGGTAAAAATGATATCTCACTGTGATTTTAATTTTCATCTGTCTTATTATAAATGATCTTGAGCTTATATTAATAAGTTTAAGAGCCATCTGTATTTCCTTTTCTGTAAAATTTGTGTTTATGTATTTTGGCCATTTTGCTAAAGATTGCTGGACTTTTGCTGAATTGGAAGAGCTATTTATACAGAAAAAAAAATGCTCTTTGTCTTTGATAGGAGTCTTGAACATTTTCCCAATTTGTTACTTATCTTTTGACTATGTTTATGGTGTATATTAGTACTGTGGTATAATAAATTGCTTTTATATGGCCTTTCTAGCCATGGTCTTGTAACTCCCACAAAATGATTTGCTGGTACTATGAAAACTGAGTGACTCGTGGTCTACAGAAGCAATGGTCAGTTTGCAGTCTTGGTGGAAGACCATACTTTGAAACTGCTGAACCCACAGAAGTTCAGGGGTGACCTTGCTAGCATCAAAAAGAAGAGTCTGGGGCAGAGTGCATCCTTTGGGCCAAGGACCTGGGGTCTCCACTCCGAGAACCTTCTAGACCCAGAAGACAGTGCAAAAACTGAAGATGGTAGTTGCCAACTTACAGAGTGAGACAGATGAACTGGGCTTAATGTCCCACAGAGCAAAAGCCTTTGAGCAGGAGGCTTGCCACCAGAGCAAGAAGAGCCATTAACACTTGCTTGTTCAGGGCAAGAGAGGCATGAGTGTGCCCTATACAGGGGTTTCATGCCTCCCTCATCCCCCCACAGCATGAGCCTGGTTAGCATGATGGCAAGAGACCCCTGTGGGCCTGGATAATGTGGTGACAGCCAGCAGCAGAGGCTTAATGCTGCCCAGCAGAAGAGGCTTGGGAGACCCTGTGCAGGGGTCTTTCTCCCAGCGAGGCAAGGCCCAGTAAGGCCAAGCGGCAGAGAACAAGCCTTGAGCAGTGTGGTGGTAGCCAGAGATAGCTGTGACATGAACACACCATCTGACTGAACCACAACGTGCCTGCCAGCAACATAAGAACAGACATGGGTAATTTGTGATCTGTTATTGTTTACTATTTACTTTCTATAAATGGTAATAATGGCTTTCACTTTGCCAACACTGTGTAAGTACCTTGTGTGGCCAGCTGGATCACAGAGAATGTAGCACCTATGGAATGTAGCACCAGTGAGCGTCTGTGCCTCATTCCAGCAACCTTATGGCTGCCTGGAAGTCTGGGGCACAGCCTGTCTGCATGCACAATGCTGACATATGGACATATGCATACAAGGGTATTTTTTGCAGTTAAATTTAATCATACTATCTTTACTTGTTTCTAAGTTATGTGTCTTACTTACTGAGAAAGTCCTTCCCACTCCAGTAGTAGTATTTTTCATGGGTAATTCTTTGAACCATGTATGCAATAATTTGGTATATGGTATACGGCATGAAAATTTTATGTTTTCCAAATGGTTATCCCGACAATATATACTGAATAATCCATATAACTACAACTGATATATAATGCCATCTTCATCATATACTAAATTTCAGAATATACACAAATCAATTCCAGTTGTTGCTTTTTTTTTTTAAAAAATCTTCCATTGATTTATGTGCCAGTATTACAGCGGTTTGTGTAATCCCTGGGTGGTTCAAATGGTTAGCATGCTAGGCTGCTAACTAAAAGACTGGAGGTGTGGGTCCAACCAGAAGAGCCTTGGAATAAAGGCTTGGCAAGCTACTTTTGAAACATCGGCCATTGAAAATCCTAAGAAGCACAGTTCTACTATGATGTCAGTAGGAGTTGGACTCAACTTCATGGTGACTGGCTTACTAAAAAAAAAAAATTTTTTTACAGTGTTTTAAATATTAAAATTTATACTATGTTTTAAAATATGGGATTACAAAAACTGGAAAAACCAGTTGCCACCAAGTCAATTCCAGCTCATGGCGACCCTATTTGTGTCAGAGTAGAACTGTGCTCCATAGGGTTTTCAATGGCTGATTTTTCAGAAGTAGTTTGCCAGGCCTTTCTTCCAAGGCTCCTCTGTATAGATTCAAACCTCCAACCTATCGGTTAGCAGCTGAACACATTACTTTTTTGTGTCACTCAGAAGACTACTTTCCATTAGTAATCTTCCCTCCCCATGTATTTCCCTACTTTCTACCTATTTGATTAAAATTTAGAGTCAATTCTGGAAAAAAAAATATTGCCGATATTTTTATCATGGTCATGTAGCATTTATTCATTAACCAGGATGAATCAACATCTTTATGAAATCAATCTTACTACCCAAACGTACCTATGCCTTCCATTTCCCATTTGTTTGTCTTCTAAGTGTTCCTTAGATTTTTTTTTTCATAGAAATCTTGCACATTAAAGAGTTCTCAAGTGTCTTAGGGGTATTAACTGTACTTAGAGAACAGTTTTTGTACTGTATGTGCAGTAAGTTACATAAAATACCTTTACATTTTCTGAATTAATTCTGTTTCTCCGGTGGTTGGTTCTGCTTTCGAATTTGGTGTGGTTTTTTTTTTTTTTTTCTTTTTTTCATGCTGCTAAGTTTTAAGAAATGTCTGATGAGTTTGTTTTTATATTTCTGTAAGAGAATCCAAATTGCTCGTTATATTGATAACCAGGGGTTTAGTGTCCCAGCAAAATGAAAATCCCTGTTGCCCTGGCAATTCATTCAGTTTTGATCACAGTGCCTGGCTCCTATGGTTCTGCTGGGGATGGGAAGGTGGTGGCGAATGGTGAGGCCGCTGCTCTGCTGGACAGATTTCTTTTAAAATGCATGGAGAGATCTTATTGGTGCAGTGTGTCCCTTCTCTCATAGCAGCCAGAATTTTTCTGAGGCATTGCTCTGTTTTGTCTATCCTACTTAGAGACTCAGTGCCAACACAGAAGTCAGAAGTTTAATAAGTTGTGGTCTTAAGCAGATATCCAGCCCAGTTAATTATCTCACTATGTCTACATGATGGGTTCAGCCACTGGGTTCTTCTAGGGGAAACGTCTCGTTTGGAGAGTTCCTCAGCTTGGTTTGACTTTATGGTCAAGTTGACCCTACCAACATAACTGTGAGAAATTCCCACCATTACTTTCTGTGATGATCCTCTTCCCACATTTCCAGCATGCTATCGATTTGTTCTTACCATTAGACATTTTGGTTATTTCTCTGAAAACATGTGAACTAAGAGATCAATGCATGTGCTCAGCTGACCACCCTGAATCAAAAACCAATTTTATGTCCTAAATATTTCTAACATAAAGCTGTTCTTTCCAAACCTCCATTATACTATACCTTCCCCAGTTATATTTTTGTTTTTTCACTTGAATAACCTCAAAACTTTCTGATTTCCTGATCCCATTTTTTTCACCTATTTGATTTCAGTATTCTTAGTAGCTGCCCTCCTTTTCTCTCTTTTTCACACATATACCAGAAAGGCCTCAGGAACCCTAAAATTCCCTCCTGTCATCATGCTCACATCAGGATTCCTGGTGGTGCAGTGGTTAAGTACTCGGCTATGATAGGTTGGCAGTTCAAACTCACCAGCCGACTATGGCCTTGTAAATCCTACAGGGCAGTTTTAATCTATAAATAATTGACTTGAAACAGCTTACAGTCTTGGAAACCTTATGCAGCAGTACTACTATGCCCTATAAGGTCACTATAAGTCGGAATCAGTTCAACAGCAATGAGCTTGGTTTT
The DNA here is from genome assembly GCF_024166365.1 of Elephas maximus indicus. Taxonomy (NCBI): domain Eukaryota; kingdom Metazoa; phylum Chordata; class Mammalia; order Proboscidea; family Elephantidae; genus Elephas; species Elephas maximus. The sequence goes on from NC_064840.1 coordinate 49,963,189, forward strand.
GGTTTGATTTACTATGCTCACAGAGTCTTTTCTGTTTTACTTCCTGCTCAGCGTTTGAAACGACTTGCTTTTACTTTGGAAACCCTGGTGACCATAGTGGTTAAGAACTATGGCTGCTAACAAAAAGGTCAGCAGTTCAAATACACCAGGTGCTCCTTGGAAACCCTATGGGGCAGTTCTGCTCGTCCTACAGGGTTGCTATGAGTCAGAATCGGCTCAACAGCAATGAGTTTGGTTTTTTTTTGGGTTTTGCTCTACTTTGGCTTACTCAGCTCCTGGCCTCACAACTGGTCCCTGCAGCCCTGTGGATTAAGGCCTTGATCAAACACCACACTAGACTCTGTGACTGACGCTACCTCCGGATGCCTCTGTCTTTCAGGCCTCCTGCAGTATTGCACCCAGCAGGAACCAGCCTACCCATGACTCTAAGTTTCTTTTTTGTGCATGTAGAGTTCTAACATTGAACTACTCAGATCTATTCTCAACCCTGATGTAACTGATTCAAATGGCAACTTGTTTATGCTACTGATCTATTCAAATCCCCTCCAAAAAAAAACCCACTGCTGTCGAATGACTCATAGCAACCCTATAGGACAAAGTAGAATTGCCCCATAGGGTTTCCAAGGAGCGCCTGGTGGATTCGAGCTGCTGACCTTTTGGTTAGCAGCCATAGCTCTTAACCACTGTGCCACCAGGTTTCCCCAGATCCCCTCAGCGGCTCCCTGTTAAAAAGAATATGTCCAAACACCATAAAATGGCATCTAAAGCTCTCCATCATCTGGCCCTATCTATTTCTTAGTTCTTAGCTTTAGTCATCATCTATTTCAGTTATCAATCCTGCAACACCAAATCACTCGACCATCACTTCATCACCGTGTTGCTTTTCCTATGTTGTATCCTGAAGTACACTCACCTTGGTCCTAGTCTCAGTCCCCAGCACCTCCATTCCTCCATCCATCCATAGAGCATTTCCCAAGTTAACCTTTACTCATCTTTTTGGTAGCAGTTAAACTACCACCTCCTCTAGGAAGCATTCTCTGACCTATTAAGGCAGTTAGATGCCCTCTCCTCTGTGCACTCAAAGCATTATTGTCACTATTAAAATTATCTGATTATGTGACAGCCTTTCCACTGGATTGAGAACAAAATTACAAGGACTGTATTAAGTCTTGAACTCCTGGAGTGAAATATGATACCTGGCACAGAGCAGGTGCTCAATCGTATTGATTAAATAAATAAATGTACTCATCAAAGAAACTAGGATATCCTAACCCAGGATGGAGAATTGGTAAAAGTGGTGGGGAGGAAGAAATGAATACAAATGTGTACTCTTCTCCCTAACCACTATCCCCCTTTTGCCAATCACACTGTTATGTAGTGGTATATGGCCTGCGCATGGTTATTTCAAGAAGCATTAAGGGAAGTGGACACACACGAGAGAGTGTGTGTGTGTGTGTGTATTCTGAAGACATCTTTGAGATGACAGAGCACACACATAAGAAAAACATCTGTAATTAAATATTACATACAAATTGATTTTGTCTGTTTCAGAGTGTAACAAAATATGATCGGAGCCTGGGAGCATCCATGTCTCTCCAAAAATGAGGAATAGTCTCATCAACACTAATGAGTGTTGACTAGCCATCACCATCATCATCATAGCACAACTGCTATTTTCAGCAGCATGTTTTGTTCCATTGTTGAGATGACTCAGTTATTTTAGGAAAAAAAGTAGCAATGAATGCCATGAAAGCCCTCCTCAGATGATTAAAGCTCAGACTGTTTCATTTATTGCCAGTATTAAACATACCCCTTGCATAAATGCTGGGTGTTATGAACAGTCAACTTGCACAATATTGGAGGTCTATCTGGGCTGTACTTGGGGTGAGGATCCCAGAAAACTGGAAAAATTTCGTGAATCAGTATTTGATTCAAAATGCTGCACCTGAACTCTCTCTCTTTAGGTTATCTTCTCTCATTGGACCCTTGTTGAAAGCCAATCAGAGGAATGAGGAAGGAGAGTGTTTCAGGCTCATACTCACGGCTGGCTTTCCTACATGGTGAATAAAGTAGGTTTCTAAAGCTTAGTCTGAGAATCTACTCATTTTAGGTAGGACACCTGATCATAAGATACAGAAACACAATTAAAATAGACTCAGAGGGAAAAAAAAATGTGGAAAAGGGAGAGAGTTTTTGTTTTTCCACACTCAACAACAAATTAAACAACCAGCATCAGGAAATAAGAACCAGTGCAGTTCTGAGGACCTCAAGCATTAAAAACCAGGGGTCAAATGATGTTAAGACTCTCTCGCTCTCTCTCTCCCTCCCTTTGTGTCTCATTTCTGTTTCTCTCTGACTAGTAGTTTTAGTCTTTCCTATTATAAACTTACTTCTTCACATAATGGAAGATATTGACTCTAACAGCAATGGGTTCACAACCTCACAAATTCAGACCAGAGAAAATAGGGTTCTTAGCCCATTGTTCCAGTTCAAAATAATCCCGGAAAGAAATCCAATTAGTCAGGCTCATCTTGAGCTACATATGCACCACTTGGATAAATCACTATGGCTTTGGGTGAATTGCTATGATTGTCCAAACTGAATTGTGTTCATTCCTTTGACTAATCACTGAAACCGGAGCCAAGGGGCTTTGGAGGTGCTCTATGATTGGGAGCCCCCATGAGAACCACATGGATAAAGGCAGAGGAGGAGGTATTATTAACAACAAACCAAAGGAATGGGTATTAGGCAGAAGAAAAGTCATCAGCCTCAGTAACCACATAACATTGATTTTATGGAACATTATGTTCTGAGTTCCAACAGTTCTCTTGACAAATGAACTTTGTGAACTTACAAGTTGGGGACCGCCTATATCTGAATAATTACACAGGGGAAAAAATAGATAATGGATATGGGAGAAAGTCCACCATGTCATTTATCATCTGTTTCCCAACTTGAAGAACAGGCGTGGCTTTCCTTTGAGTTTCTGATTTTTCCAATTGAGGTTGCTTCCTTAGTGGATGGGCCACAGCCACTGCCCTTTAGGTCAAAGTTCAAAATCAGTCTGACTGTCAGCATTAGCAAGAGCTTTTGTAACACCTCTCCTGTCCTGGATTGAATGAGGCAATTCTTCAGTTTTAATAATGTATACAACATATAGGTTATTATCTTATTCACAGCATGTTTGTTACACATAATATCAAAGTTCAAGCTAACAACATAAAAGTACTATGTAGTATATTCTATATATTTACTTTACTCTAAAGTATCTGCCCTATGGTTCATATTGGGAACCCTGGTGGTGTAGTGGTTAAGTGCTACGGCTGCTAACCAAAGGGTCAGCAGTTCGAATCTGCCAGGTGCTCCTTGGAAACTCTATGGAGCAGTTCTACTTTGTCCTATAGGGTCGCTGAGTCGGAATCGACTCGACAGCACTGGGTTTTTTGGTTTTTATGGTTGATATTAGAATATTCCCTGTGTTGAGATTCTCATAGTAATTATTCTTACACTAGAAGCAATTTTGTGTGTAGCTTACTTTTTAGGATGTCAAAATAATACGAATAAATCTCAAAAGCTATAGTGTGCTTACCTGGTTATACAGCCCTGCCGTAGGGCACCTAAGTAACTCATTAGCTCTGAAGAAAGACCTTTAAGTGTGCAGCAGAGGGAAAAGTTACTCAGAGGTTTTTGACGAACAATTGTGGAAAGATTAAACAAAAGTTAATTCATGCAATTATTTTACAAATGTTAAGAAAATAAGGAATCAGAACACTGAAATACAAAAACCAAAATTCCACGATCACAACTGAAATATAGTTCATAAGAGCTACCAGATTCCCGGCAGTTTCCTATGGAAAAAGCTCATGGAGAAAATGCAGGGTTTTTTTTCCCATAAAATAAAAATGTCCTTCCCCTTTGCTTTTATTTTCCTTCTTTCCCCTCACTCTAGAAGAATGTAGTATTTCATAACAGACATTCAGCTTGCTTTTGATGGAGCCACTTTATGCAAATATTTCACTACACTGGAAAAAATATTGAGAAAGAAAATTACTCCTATCACTGGCATTCTTCATACAGTACTTATTGGAACACTTGAGGTGGCCAGAAGTTGTCACGTTCTGTGGTTGAGCCATCACCATCCACTTCCAGAGCCATTGAATTAAATAGTTTTGCATTGGGAACACTCTGTCCAGTGTAAAACAGGTCAGACTTCTTCAAGCTTCACCTTTTCTGGAACTGATCTCAGACATACAGTTTAGAGCAAACAGGTTGCAAGCTTGGTTGCCCTGTCTTTCTTCAACTTTTTAAAATGCTTCTGTGGGACGTGAATGTTTTGATATCTTCTTAGTTAGCAGTGAGAAAACTCACTGAAATTTACATCTGCTTTGTTGCAAAGCTAAATTTAGTCTCATCTCGACAATTTACTTTGGCCTTGAATCATTTCCTTTTGTCAAATACCTTTAATTGTCCAACTCACCCTATTCGCATGGATGGGATATTAAATGGAATAAAAGATTCACAAGCTCTTGTGATGATTATTTTAGTCCAAAGAGACACTTGACCTCAGGGAACTGAAAATGGTCTTATTTCATAAACAGAGTCAATGGTAAATTTTTTGGTTTGACTTTAAATAATTGTCTCATGTCCCCATGTACCTCTCCCAATTTTTAGCAATGCCCCTTGACACCCACAATTTTAGAAGTCATGTTGGGAGAATCAATGACAAATACCCAAAGAAATGTGTGTCTTGAAATTCAATAACTGTGTGTTTTAAATGCAGAGTCAGTAATTGAGTAGAATTAGTATATATTAGTTTAGTGTTAGTTGCTCATTTTTTTTTAATAACTAACAGATTAAACCAAACCAAAACCAAACCCAGTGCCGTTGAGTCGATTCCGATTCATAGCGACCCTGTAGGACAGAGTAGAACTGCCCCATAGGGTTTCCAAGGAGCGCCTGGTGGATTCAAACTGCTGACCCTTTGGTTAGCAGCCATAGCACTTAACCACTATGCCACCAGGGTTTCCAACTGAGATTAGGTAATGAAAAAAGTATAGTAAAGAGAAAAGAACTCTAAACTAGTGGTCAGGACCCTTGGCTCTAGCTCCACCCCTGGCACAAAGTCATATGTCACCTAGAACAAATTACTTCAACTCTGTGAGATTCAATTCTTTATCTGTGTATTATTTTATGATAGCTGCTATAATCAACAACTACAAAACCTTGAGTTAACACAATAAAACATAGTTTCTGATAACACGGAAGTCCAATGAGGATTTTCCTTTTTCAGATGGCTCTTGGTTAGCTCTTGGGATAGTACTCTGCCAAGGAGTATTTCAGGAGCCCCATATTTTTCTATATTGTGACTTTGTCATCTTGGAGTTTTTGTTTGTTTTTTATTCCACAGACAAGGACAGAAAGAATAAGAAAGATAAGTCAGATTATTTCTGTCCATATTCCACAGGCTAGAACTTATTCACATCCACAGAGTGAATAACCTGCACCCATACTGCAAATTGGGAAATAAAGAATTACATTCTCAAGATGTTAAGTAAGCTGAGAATACTATAGCTTCAGGAAGAAACTGAAATAATGTGATGAATATATAGCATTATCTTTGCCAGAATATGTAAATAAAAGGGGTCTAATGAGCCCTACATTTCTCTCCAAGAATCTGTAGTTGAGGGAAGAAATTAAAGAGAAAATAGAGGACAAGATCCAAGGAAGGTAAGAACTAAGTCCAAATTGCAAGGCCCAGCATAAAGCGCTAGACTATAAAAGCTTTGGGGTTAAGAATCACAGGTGACACATCTTAGAATTTCCCACACTTTTAGATGCAACTTGGGGGCACTGATTAATGTTTCCTGTTCATGATGATTGGAAACTGGTAGATCCGAAGGCGGTGAGGGTAGCACAAAGGAGCATGGAGTACTATTGAAGACAAATTTTGTTACCTCAATATATGATCTTAGGTCAGTCTTGGCAGGGACAAATAAAGCCAATATGGAACCAAACAATGAGTCCAGAACAGAGCACACATCCCAGACGTTCATGAATATCTCCATTTCTGTCTGAGAGACCTTGGTCATATTCCCAGTCATAGCAAAGCAGTTGTGTTTATCATAACAGCAAGATATTTTCTAGGGAGAAAGGCAGGCCATCATGCTCCTGTAAAACTTCTATTTTAGAGTTTCATACTAGACATATTTGTTGTTGGTGGTGAGGTTTTTTTAAACTTATTTTTTTGTTTGTTTGTTTTAAGATAAAAACAAACATTTGTGGATCAAAGAGTCTTGTCTTTGTAGAGAGTGTTCCAGTATCTATAAACCATCCATGAAGATAATTCCTCAAACACATGAAAATTTCAGCAAAAAAAAAAACAAACAAAGTTGTTGGACCTTTGCCCTAAGCTGTCAGGGACAAAAGCATGTCTGTTAATTAGAAAACCATTTGCCTGGCCTCATGCCTTGAAATTGCCTGCTGATTTACATCAGTTCTGAACCTGTTCCCTAAACTCTAAAAGGGCACTGAGACATCGTAAAAACCCAACCATACTATCAAGCCAAAGGGAAAGAGATAAACTTCTGTGAAATTTAAGAATAGCACTTGTTTTATTAAGCACTTGTTTTGTACCAAGTACTGTTTTAAGTTGTTCGTATGCACTAACACAATTAATCCCCGCTTTGAAAGGAAATTACTATTATTAACCTTATTTTATAGATGAAGCAACTAAGGAATAACAAGGTGAAATGTCTTTCTCAAAGAAACATACCTGGAAAAAAATAGAGCCAGAATTCAAATTCTCATACTTAGGTTTCAGGGTCAAGGGTTTAACTTTAGCCTATCCTGCCTTTGATTACATGAACTGCCATTACCAGCCACCTCCAAACAAAATGAAAAATCATCTAGACTGACAGGGAATATTTTTTTCAAGGTGGTGATGCATCCATCCTGGAAATTAAGAAATAAAGAACAACATTCTATAGCCCATACTTCAAGATATATCTTTCAGTAGCTCCAACATGTAAAGAGCTTAGAAGCCATCGCTCTGATCCTTACAATCACAATAGACTGAACAAAGTAAAACTCAACAACCTTTATTGGACTAATCCGAGAACTGAGGTTGTAGGGCAAACTGACACCTCAAAATCTTGTGATGCCATAGAGTCACAACCAAGATTTGCTTACCTGCAAAGCAGATGTCATTAGTGTCATAAACTGGTAGGAAGACTTAAACTGGTAATTTTGATGATTTGCTGGAGGCTCAGTTGGAACAACGTGAGAGACAGAACTCCTGGGGGATGTAGTCTTACTGCGAGTGCACCAGGCTCTCACGGTAAAAAGCCAAGAAAGATCTTCTGGCTCAGGCAGGGAGCTATGAAGAGTAACCATTGTGAAATATCTCCAAAGTGTTCTTCATCACAAAGGTCTACTGTCTAGATGAAAAATATTACCAGAACTTTATCCCAGCTAGGGAAGGGTATTTCTCTTATTCAGTCACCTTAAACTTTATATGCCGTTTACTTGGGGGGGGGGGCGGGGGGAGTAAAAAGCTAAGAAATACCTGTGACAGTCACAGCTCAGTGACACAGGTCCACTAGAAGACTAAGATTTAATCATAAGCTTATAGAATGCTCCTGTTTCCCACACTCTACCATCATACCAACAGGACTACAGTATAATACCTGGGGATTATAGCTGAAATTTCTATAAGACACAGTTATATATTGAAGTCCTGTTGGTGTGGTGGTAAAGTATGGGAGAGGGAAAGCATTCTATAATCCTGTGATTAAATCTTAGTTTTTTACACTAAAGAAGTCTTTTTCACAATAGGAGATCTTACTGAAGTCCAAAGTCAAAAAAGAAGACAAAAACAAGAGCACCAGAGGAATTTGAAGCCTCTGGCACCTACAGCCCCATTTCTACTCAGATTAATAAAAACCTTATACTAAAGGCCTGTTTAGCACAATTGCCATTATCCAATACACTTTGTCTAGTTTTTAACAAAACAATACAAAGCATCATAAAAGACATGAAAAAAAGCCTGAAAAACAAAGCAAGCATCAGATGCTGAAATTATCAGAGAATTTTAAATAACTATGATTAATATGTTGAGGGAGCCCTGGTGAGAAAGCGGTTAAGTACAAGGCTACTAACTGCAAGGTCAGCAGTTCAAACCCGCCCAGCAGCTGCTTTGCTAGGGAAAGATTTAGCAGTCTGTATCTGTAAAAATTACAGCCTTAGGAGCCCGATGGGGTAGTTCTACTGTGCCCTAAGGGATTATTGCTATGAGTCGGAATTGACTCTGTGGCAACTGGTTTTTTGGTATGATTACTACTTTAAGGTATTTAATTGAAAAAGTAAACATGTGAAAAAAAAAAAGGAAAACATAATCAGAGAGGACACTCTAAGAAAGGATCACAAGTAAACGTCAGAAATCAAAACCACTGCGACAGCAATAAAGAATGCCTTTGATGAACTTATCGATAGGTTGGACATGACCAAGGAAAGAATCAGTGAGCTTGAAGACATGTCAGTAAAAATTTCCCAAACTGAAAAGCAAAGAGAAAAAAAGATGGGAAAACAGTACAGAACATCTAAGAACAATAGTACAATTTCAAAAAGTGTTAACATGGACTTCTGTGAAGATAGCATGAAGATCTTTGTGGACGTACTCTACAGCAAAAAAAGCAAAGCTGGAGAAAACAATCACTTCAAGTAACTGGAAATTTCCATAAGAACATATGGCAAATGAAGAAAACTATTCATAAAAATCTACTAAAACTTATTAAGAACATAAAAGAGACCGAGTCATTTGAGCCTTGACCCACTAACTCTCTCCTCTCTCCCCCAACTCATCTTGACAGAATCTCCGCTCTAGACAGCTGTGATCAAGAAGACAGGGCTTCTTTTCCTTTAAGTTCCCAGTCTATTGATCTATCTTCGAGTGTGCTCATTCATTCTTTTGCCAATTCAGCTCTACTCTTGAGTCCCTTTAATCATTTTTTTTTATTTCAGTTGTTGCTTTTTCAACTCCAGAATTTTATTTTTCAAATACTTTTCATCAATTTGTTTATATTCTAGATTTAATGAGACTTTGTCCTCACACCTTCTTTTATTTTATTAAGTATGGTTTCCTTTACTTCTTTGAACATATTTATAGTGGTGGCTCTGAAAAATTTGTCTGTTAAATCTAATATCTGTTTCCTCTCACAGGCAGTTTATGTTGCCTGCTTTTTTCCTGTGTATGAGTCACACACTTCTGTTTCTTTGTATGTCTCATAACGTTTTGTTAAAAGCTGGACATTTTGGGTAATAGATGATGCAATCTGAAGAACAGAAAAAAAAGAATTAAGAAATATAAACAAAACATCAGAGAAATGTGAAGACCTTTAAGTGCACCAACATATGCATAATGAGAGCACCCAAAGTAAAAAAGAAAGGTAAAGAAGGCAAAATTGTTGAAGAAATAATGGCTGAAAACTTCCCTAGCTGGCTGAAAAATATTAGCCTACATATCTAAGAAACTCAAATAAACTCCACGTAAGATGAATGCAAAGACACCAACACTCAAACATATCATAGTAAAAATGCTGAAAGACAAAGATAAGGAAAATGTGGAAGCAGAAAGAGAAAATGACTCATTGTGTAGAGTGAAACCCCAAGAAGATTAACAACTGATTTTCCACCAGAAACAATGAAGGTTAGAAGGTAGTATGGGATGAGATATTCAAAGTACTGAAAGAAAAAGCTGCCAACCAAGAACTTTATATCCAGCTGCACTATCTTTCAAAAATGAAGGCTAAATAAAGACATTCCTAGTTAAACAAAAACCGAGAAAATTGTTTTCTTGCAGACCTGCATTACAAGAAATACTAAAGTAAGCTCTTCAAACAGAAAACAAGTAAACCCATATGGAAATTTGAATCTGCATGCAGAAAAAAAACAAAGAGCACCAGTAACGGTAATTATAAAAGGCAGTATAAATGTATATTTTTTCTTCTTTTCTAAAGTGATTTAAAAAGCACTTGTATGAAACTATGTAAATGACTTTACCGTTGGGCCTTTAGCATATAGAAATGTAAGATATTTGACAACGACAGCATAAAGGAGGTGGATGGGAGTAGAGTTGTGTTGGAGTAAGGCACCCTGGTGGTGCAATGGTTAAGCACTTAGCTTCTAATTGAAAGATCAGTGGTTTAAACCCACCAGCTCTATCAATGGAAAAAAGACCTGGCAATCTGCTCCCATAAAAATTATAGTCTAAGGAGGGAACAGGAAAGCTGGTAATAGGGAACCCAAGGTTGAGAAGGGAGAGTGTTGACATGTCGTGGGGCTGTTAACCAATGTCATAGAACAATGTGTGTACTAATTGTTTGATGAGAAACTGGTTTGTTCTGTAAACCTTCATCTAAAGTATGAAAAAAAAAAAATTACAGCCTAGGAAACCCTATGGGGCAGTTCTACTTTGTCCTATAGGGTAGCTATGAGTCAGGGTCTACTTGATGGCACACAACAATGATGACAACAACAACAACAACAACAGGATATTACACCATATGTTAATTTGAATCCATAGGAACAAATGAACAGAACAATAAATAATAAATATCTAAGTTAATATCACAAACTCTATAAATATGTACTTGCTCCCCTTTCTTTTATTTATTTTTAAAAGATATAAAAGCAAATAAAGTTATACTTACACCAATGTATTACTGGGTTTTTAATATCTAAGGTGCCATATATATAGCAGTAATAACATCAAAATGGGGATGGTAGAATAGAGCTATATAAAAGTAACATTTCTATATCGCATGGGAATTAAGTTAGCACAAATCTGAAACATATTCTGATACATTATGATGTATATGGCAATCCCTAGAACAACCACTAAGAAAACAACACAAAATAAACAGTGAAAATTTTATTAAAACAATTAAATGTTATAATATAAAATATTCACTTAATAAAAAAAAAAAGCAGTAAAGGAGGAATAGAGAAAAAAAAAGACACAAGACATATGGAAAACAAAAATTAAAATGGGAGACATAAATCCAATGGTATCAATAACATTAAATATGAGAGAATTAACAATTCAATCAAAAAGCAGATTTGTCAGACTGAATTAAAAAGAAAAAAAAGATCAACTATATTCTTCCTCCAGTAGACACACTATAGATTCAAACATACCAATAGGTTGAAGCTAAAAGAATGGAAAAAATATATTGAGCCAACAGCAACTATAAAAAAGCTGGAGTAACTATATTAGTATCAAACAATATAGACTTAAAACAAAAAAATAGAGAGACAGTTTACAATGACAAAAAGGTTAATCCAACAGGAAGTTATAACAATTATATATATGTATGCTCCTAACAATGGAGCTCCAAATATGTGAATCAATGGCTGGCAGAATTGTGTGGAGAAATAGAAAGTTCAACAATAATTAGTTGGAGGCTTTAACATCCACTTTCAATAACTGATACAACAGGACAGAAAAAAATAAGCAAATAAGGAGACAGAAGACTGGAACAACACTATACAAATACATGATTTAACAGACATCACCACTCATATGGCAGTTTGTTGTACTACGAAGGCTTGTGTGTTGCTGTTATGCTGGAAGCTATGGTACTGGTATTTCAAATACCAGTAGGGTCACTTATGGCAGCAAGGTTTCAACTGAGCTTCCAAACTAAGACAGACTAGGAAAAAGGACCTGGCAGTCTACTTCTGAAAATACTGGCCAGTAAAAACCTTATAAATAGCAGCGGAACATTGTCTGATACACTGCCAGAACATGAGCCCCTTGAGTTGGAAGGCACTCAAAAGACAACTGGAGAAGAACTGACTCCTCAAAGTAGACTCGACCTTAATGATGTGGATGGAGTAGATCTTCATGTGGCATGACTCAAAATGAGAAGAAACAGTTGTAAACATCCATTAAAAATTAGAATGTGAAATGTATGAGGTATGAATCTAGGAAAATTAGAAGTCATCAAAAATGAACAGGGATGCATAAAGACTGATATCCTAGGTATTAGTGAGCTGAAATGGACTGGTATTGGCCATTTTGAACTGGACAATCATATGGTCTACTATGCAGGGAATGACAAATTGAAGAGGAATGACATCACATTCATTGTCAAAAACAACATTTCAAGATCTATCCTGTAGTACAACACTTTCAGTGGTAGGATAATATCCATTTGCCAACAAGGAAAACCAGTTAATACTACTACTATTCAAATCTACGCACCAACCACTAAGGCCAAAGATGAAGAAATTTAAGATTTTCACCAATGTCTGCAGCCTGAAATTGATCAGACATGCAATCAAGATGCATTGATAATTACTGGTGATTGGAATTCTAAAGTTGGAAACAAAAAAAGGATTAGTAGTTGGAAAATATGGCCTTGGTGAGAGAAACAATAACAGAGATCACATGACAGAATTCTGCAAGACCAATGATTTACTCATTGTAAATACCTTTTCAACAACATACAAGATGACTATACACATGGACCTCACCAGATGAAATGCAGTAATCAAATTGACAACATCTGTGGAAAGAGACAGTGGAGAAGCTCAATATCATTGGTCAGAACAAGGCCAGGGCAGACTGTAGAACAGATCATCTATTTCTCATATGCAAGTTCAAGCTGAAACTAAAGAAATTTAGAGCAAGTCCACAACAGCCAAGTATGACCTTGAATACATCCCACTTAAATTTAGAAACCATCTCAAAAATAGATTTGACTCGTTGAACATTAATGACTGCAGACAAAACGAGTTGTGGAATGACATCAAGGACATCATACATGAAGAAAGCAAAAGGTCATTAAAAAGACAAGAAAGAAAAGACCAAAATAGATGTCAGAAGAGATTCTGAAACTTCCTCTTGAATCTAAAATAGTTAAAGAGAATGGAAGAAATGATGAAGTAAAAGAGCTGAACAGAAGATTTCAAAGGAAGGCTTGAGAAGACAAAGTATTATAATGAAATATGCAAAGACTTGGAGTTAGAAAACCAAAAGGGAAGAACACACTTGGGATTTCTCAAGCTGAAAGAACTAAAGAAAAAATTGAAGGCTCGAGTTCAATGCTGAAGTATTCTACAGGGAAAATACTAAATGATGCAGGAAGTATCAAAAGAAGAAGGAAAGAATACACTGAGACACTGTACCAAAAAGAATTGGCTGATGTTCAACCACTTCTTGAGGTAGCATATGATCAAGAACCAATGGCACCAAAGGAAGAAGTCCAAGCTACACCGAAGGCATCAGTGAAAAACAAGGCTCCAGGGACTAATGGAATACCAATTGAGATGTTTCAACAAACAAATGCAGTCCTGGAGGTGTTCACTCGTCTGTGCCAAGAAATTTGGAAGACAGCAACCTGGTGAACCGACTGATAGAGATCTATATTTGTGCCCATTCCAAAGAAAGGTGATCCAAGAGAATGAGGAAATTATTGAACAATGAATAAAATCTTGCTGAAGGTAATTCAAAAGCAGTTGCAGCAGTACATCGACAGGGAACTGCCAGAAATTCAAGCCGGATTCAGAAGAGGATGTGGAGCAAGGGATATCATTGCTGGTGTCAGATGGATCATGACTGAAAGTTGAGAATACCAGAAAGATGTTTACCTGTATTTTATAGAGTATACAAAGACATTTGACTGTGTGGATCTTAACAAATTACGGATAACTTTGAAAAGAATGAGAATTCCAGAACACTTAATTGTGTTCATGTGGAACCTGTACATAGACCCAGAGGCAGTCATTCGAAAAGAACAAGGGGATGCCGCATAGATTAAAATCAGGAAAGGTGTGTGTCAGCGTTGTATCCTTTCACCGTACTTATTCAACACGCATGTTGAGCAAATTAACTGAGCACCTGGGCTGTATGAAGAAAAACATGGCATGAGGATTGGAGGAAGACTCATTAATAACCTGTGATATGCAAATACTTGAAGCACTACAGCCTTAAGTATGGATTGCACCTCAACATAAAGAAAACAAAAATCCTCACAACTGGACCAATAAGCAACATTATGATAATGGAGAAAATATTGAAGTTGTCAAGAGTTTCATTTTACATGTATCCACAATCAACACCCATGGAAACAGTAGTGATGAAATCAAACGACATACTGCATTGGGCAAATCTGCTGCAAAAGGCCTCTGTAAAGTGTTAAAAAGCAAAGATAACACTTTGAGGACTAATGTGTGCCTGACCCAAACCATGGTATTTTCAATTGTCTCATATGCATGCAAAGGCTGGACAATGAATAATGGGTAAGCCTGAAGATGAATTGATGCCTTTGAATCATGGTGTTGTAGAAGAATATTGAATATACCATGGATTGCCAGAAGACTGAACAAATCTATCTTGGAAGAAGTGCAGCCAGAATGGTCCTTTGAAAGGAGGATGGTGAGTCTTCTTACGTACTTTGGACATGTTTTCAGGAGGGACCAGTCCCTGGAGAATGACATCATGACTGGTAAAGTAGAGGGTCAGTGAAAAAGAGGAAGACACTCAAAGGGATAGATAGACACAGCGGCTGCAACAATGGGCTCAAGCATAACAACGATTATGAGAGTGGCACGGGACCAGGTAGTGTCTCGTTCTGTTTTACACAGGTTCGCTATGAGTTGGAACTGACTCGACAGCACCTAACGACATCAACAGACATCTATAGAATATCCCAAAATAACATCAGAATACACATTCTTCTCAAGTTACATGGAGCATTCTTCAGGATATACCACATGCTAGGCCATAAAACAGTCTGAATAACTTTTGAAAATACATACTGATAGTTTTGAACACTGCATAAAATTTCTAAATGAACAAAGGTAAATTATTTAGAAAATGTCCTTACTATTGTCTATACAGTTTTTTGCTCACCTAATATATTTTTTTGTCTCTTTTGTTAACTGCTATATTTCCAACAGTTAAAATGGTACATGGTGATGTTGAATAAATATGTGATGAATTTATTACTTAAAAAAAAAAATCCCACAGCCATTGAGTCGATTCTGACTCATAGCAACCCTAAAAAGGTATAATATACATTGAATTGGAATACCAAAAAGAGAAGAAGGTGAGAACAGACCCAGAGCAATATGTGAAGTTAATAAAGATGGTAAGTTTTCCAAAATTAATCACAGGCACAGGTCCAGGGAGCTCAGATAATATGAAATAGCATCATTACTAAAAAATCCACACCTAGGCATATAAAAATCAAACGGCAGAAAACCAAAGGCAAAAAGAAAATCTTGAAAGAAGCCATCGGGAGGAGGGGACACTTTACATATAGTCCTCTAGGATAAGAATTGCAGTAGACTTCTCATGAGAAACCATACAAGCAATTAGAGGGTGGAGTGAATTAAAGTATTGAAAAAAATTTACCAGTCTAGAATTCCGTATCCAGTGAAGTTATTCTTCAAAAGTGAAGGAGAAATAAAAATTTTCTCAGATAAACAAAAACTGAAGGAATTCAAGAATGTTAAATGTAGTCCCTCTGGGAGAAGGGAAGTCATATAGGTCAGAAACTCGTATCTACAAAAAGAAAGGCGTGTCAGAAAAGAAATAAGATAAAATAAAATATTGTTACTATTATTATTCTTAATTGATATAGAAGATACATGTTTAAAGTAATAATAGTAACAATGTGTTGAAGGATGATAGCATATGGAGAAGTGAAAAACAGCAATATCATAAGGATGGGAGGGAGGAATTGGGAATACTCTGCTGTAAAGAATCTGCACTACACATGAAGCAGTATAGTTTTATTTAAACGTGAATTTAAGTTAGCTAAAAATGTATATTGCAAACACTAGTGCAATGACTAAAAAAATCTTTTTAAGTATAATTGATATGCTAAGACAGAGGTTAAAGGAAATCATATAAAATGTTTAATTAAAACCAGAGAAGGCAGAAAAACGGGTGGGGAGCAAAACAAAGAACAAGTACAACAAAAGGAAAACAGTTACAAACATGGTAGATATTAACCCAAATGCAAAGGCAATCACTTTAAATATGTATAGTCTAAATACACCAATTAAAAAACAAAGATTATCCAGTGGATAAGAAAATACAGCCTAACTATTGTCTACAAGAAACTCACTTTAAATAAAAAAACCTCAGATAGGTTAAAAGTAAGAGGATATAGAACGATAAACCATGCTAACACAAATCAAATCAAAGCTGGAATAACTACATTAATTTCAGATGATGCCAACTTCAGCATCAAGAAAATTATTGGGAATAAAGACCAGCATTACGTCATGATAACAGAGTCAATTATCCAAGAGAACATAAAAATCTATAATCTGTATTCACCTAACGACTGAGTCCTCAAAACACATGAGACAAAATCTGAGACCTGAAAGGAGAAAGAGTCAAGAGTTGTCTTCCAGACATAGTTGAGATGTAATCAAAATTAAAGGAAGGTTACTTCCATTTCCATAGTAATGATCAGAGATAGTAAGCAAGAATCTCCAGCAGAACTTAACACTTTTGGGAGTCATGACCTCAACGCAAGAATGGACCAGAGAAGAGATGCAGAATAGCACACTTAGAATTTCCTCTAAAAGACATTGAACAGCTGCTCCCAGAATCAGGGTGCCAAGGGCACTGACAGTGACATTGAACAGAAACCTAATGGGTACTTGTGCTGCCTTCTGAAGCAGCTTCTCCCCAGAGTGTGATGCCTTCTCTTTTGTATGGCAGGGCTATTTCCCAATTTATTGGGCAAAATTGAGTTCACTAAAAAGGAAAGCAAACATAGCCATAACCAGGACATGAGGAGGCAAGTGGACTAGACACAATGGTTTTCTCATTTTTATAAAATAAAACCTACACAGAGGCAAAGTGCTCTTCTGAGTAAGCTCATGGCTAAAGCTCCATCAACATCGCATTCTCCAAGACGCCAAATTACTGAGCAGATAATGCACACTTTTGTCAAGTAGCATCCTTATTAGGTGAAGAGAATTTTCATTCAGAATGTCTAGGGACTAATGCTAGCTGTTTTTTGGGGATATGGGGTGTGTGTTTTGTGTGTGTGTGTGTGTGTGTGTGTACTGGGGAATAAGAGAAATCCTGGGTTCAAAGAACTAAGTTAATCAGTCTTCAGTTCATGGCACATGATCATCATTGGTCTGCACAATTCAATTCTCTTGGTTTGTTTTTGCTGACTCATCCATTCACTCATTTATTTCATTTGTACATTTACTCAGTTTTCCTCATCTCCTTATATCTCTCCCCATTCTCCCCATAGAAAACCATTATAATGTGAAATGCAGTTTTTGTGTGTGTGTATGTGTTCTTGTAAAATGTATATCGCTGTTTTGTAAACATGCATTTTTTTTAATTTACATAAATTGGTATCCTGTTAGAGATCCCGTCAGGCTTTTTACTTTATAACTCATCAGTGTTTTTAGGATATATTCATGTCCTATGTATACATCTAGTGTGTTGCTGCTTCTAACTTTGCCTCTTACCCTATGCTGTTTACCTACCACATTTTACCTACCTCCTCCCTCAGGTATGGACAACCCATATTGTCTCCAATGACACACTAACACAAATAATGCTTCAATGAATATGACTGGATACGTTTGAAAGCGTCTCTGTGATTGTATGCCCAGGAGTAGGAGTCCTGAGTCATAGAGAATACATGGATTTAATTAGGCTAAGTATTGCCTAAGTGAAGAAGCACAGACAGAATGCTCCTTAAAAGCAAGAATGGCAAGAATTTGTCCCAGTACTTTAGACATGTTATGAAGAGGGATCTGTCAGTCCCTGGAGAAGGACATCATTCTTGGTAGAGCAGAGGGTCAGCAACGAGACAGGGACCCTCAATGAAATGGATTGACACAGTAGCTGCAACAATGGGCTCAAGCATAGCAACAATTGTGAGGATGGCACAGGACTGGGCAGTGTTTCATTCTGTTGTATGTAGGATTGACGGTACCTAACAACAACAAAGTATTGCCAGATGGTTCTATAGAATAGGCTATACCAGTCCACCTTCAACAGCAGGATGTAAGGGTTCCTATACACCCACAATCACACTGGCCAATATCAGTTTTCTAATTTACCACGGTCTGATGGGCACAAAGTGATAGCTCATTGATCTATTAATGTATATTTCTTTACAATCTTGTAATCTTTGAGGTTTCCTATGCTATGAATTCCCTGTTCATACCTTTTACCCATTTTCTATTGGGAGTTCATGTTTTTTTCTTGTTATTTGCAAGTGTTTCTTAAACACTTTAGATGTTAATCTCTTGTCAGTTTTAGACACTGATAATACTTTCAGTCCACATTGCCCATAATGTCCTTCATTTAACTCTACAAGTTAACAAGAAAAAAGATAGACAATCAAAAAATGGGCCAAGGATCTAAATACACATTTTACCAAAGAGGATACACAAAAGGACAACAAGCACCTGAAAGGATTCTCAACATCATTTGCTACTAGGGAGATGAAAATCAAAACCACAATGAAATACCACTTCACGCCCACTAGAATGGCTAAGGTTTAAAAAATGGAAAATAAAAAGTGTTTGTGAAGATGTAGAGACATTAGAGCCCTCATCCATTGTTGGTGGGAATGCAAAAATGGTACAGCTACTCTGGAAAATGGTATGGCAGTTCCTCAAAAAGTTAAATATAAAGCTAACACAGAAATTTCACTTAGGTATATACACACAAGTCTTGAAAGCAGTGACACAAACAGACACAAGTACACCAGTGTCCATTGTAACAGTACATACAATGAAATGTTACTCTGCCATAAAGAGAAATGAAGTACGGATACATGCTATGACATGTATGAACCTTGAAAATATTATGCTGAGTGAAAGTAATCAGTCACAAATGGACAAATATTGATTGCATGATTTCACTAATATGAAGTATCTAGAATACGCACAGGTATAGAGATTAGGATCTAATAGTGGTTACCTGGGGTGAGAGGGAAGGAAAAAGGGTGGAATCACTGTTTAGGTAACACAGTTTTTGTTTATGACGATGGAAAGTTTGGCAATGAATATTGGTGATGGTTGCAAAACATGATTGATGTTATTGGATTTACTGAATTTTACACATAAAAATGTTGAATTGGGAAATGTGTTCTTTATAGTTTTGCAATAATAAAGATTTAAAAAGAAAGAAAAAAGATATTTTTAATTTTTATGAAACAAAATTTGTCACTTTTTTTTTGTATGGTTTCTGCACTTAAGATTTTTATTCAAGAAGTTTTTCACCAATTTTAAGTTAGAAAGATATTCTGTTAGATTATCTTCTAATAGCTTTATGGTTTTTTTGCTCAAAATTAATCCCTCAGATCTCCCCTGTTCTATATGGTATTTGGCAAGGATCCATTTTTATTTTTATCTATGTAATAATCCGGTTTTGTCAACATCATATGCTAAGCATATTATCCTTTCTCACAAATTTGTGACACTGACTTTATAGTATATTAAGTTCCCATATGTACACGACCTGTCTTGAACTGTATTCGTTCTTGAGCCAATTACCATAGAATGTTTCTTACTATGGCTCTATAGTATGACTTAATATATCATAGGGCAAGTTTCCCTTCTCAGCATCGTTTTTTTTTTTTTTCAAAATTATCTTAGCTATAAGTTTTAGAATAATTTTATTTAAGTAATCCAATTAGAATTTTGATTTTTTTAATTTATACATTAATTTTTAAAAGAATTGCTATTTTTAAATTGTGACTACCCCATCAAAAATCATGGAAAAGGAATCCACCTCTAGTCCATATGGCACCTTTGTAAAACTTAGAAAAGTACCCCCACTCTTGGCCCTCAGGCTGAGTATGAGGCACATTTCAGCCTATTCTCTTCACCAGATACCCTTATGCAGGGCACAACAAGCATTTATTCATTTATTCAGCTTATCGCTTGTCTCATCTAATGAGTTTCCTCTCATTGAATAGTATTCTGAAATCCTTTCTATAAAGGTCCTATATTTTCTTTGTTAATTTAATTTCCATAAAGTTTACTACAGGTTTTCTTGCTATTGTGGGTGGTATATATGTATATCTATAAACATGTTTGCATACATGCATGCATTTTTGTTGTTTGTCTGCCATTGCTTGTGTAGAAAAATGATATTGATTTTTCAAAACTGATATCCTGCATAGAAGCCTTGCTAAATTCTCTATTGATTTTTCAAAGTAATGATTTTGTTTTCTGAGGATAATAAAGCTTTGCTTTTTCTTTTCCAATTATACACCTATTTTTCTTTTCTGTATATATAGTATTGGAAAGGATACTTAGTATTACACTAAGATGCTTTTTTGTTCAAATGACTGACTCTTGGTCTATGTACAGGTTCCACATGAGCACAATTAAGTATTATGGAATTCCCATTCTTTTCAATGTTATCCATAATTTGTTATGATCCACACAGTTGAACGCCTTTGGATAGTTACTAAAACACAGGTAAAAAGTTGTTCAAACAGAACAAGGGGATACTATGTGGTTTAAAATCAGAAAAGGTGTGCATCAGGGCTGTATTCTTTCACCATACTTATTCAATATGTATGCTGAGCAAATAATCTGAGATGGTGGACTATATGAAGAATGTGGCATCAGGATTAGAGGAATACTCATTAACAATCTGTGATATGCAAATGATACAACCCTGCTTGCTGAAAGTGAAGAGGACTTAAAACACTTCCTGATGAAGATCAAAGACTATAGCCTTCAGTGTGGATTGCACCTCAACATAAAAGAAAACAAAAATCCTCACAACTGAACCAATAAGCAACATCATGATAAACAGAGAAAAGATTGAAATTGTCAAGGATTTTATTTTTCTTGGATCCACAATCAATGCCCATGGAAGCAGCAGTCAAGAAATCAAAAAAATGTATTGCATTGTGCTAATCTGCTGCAAAAGACCTCTTTAAAGTATTAAAAAGCAAAGATGTTTAACGTAAGCAGCATCAGTTAGTGCTTTTTATGTGCCTTAGCGACAACCACATTCTGCAAAGCCTCAGGGTTGTGGTTTCATGGGTTATTTCAGACAATCGGCTTAATATCGTTGTTAGCATTTCCGTTCTACCTTCTACTTTGTTGTGTAGTACCTGGGGTCTTAAAATTTTGTGAGCAGCTATCTGAGGTGCAACAATTTGTCTCTATTCGTCTGGAGCCGCAGAGAAGAAAGGAGATCCAGGAATCAGTCCAGGAACTAGACTCCATGTCTGATTATCTGTTAATAGCTGTCTCCTTTGCCACGAGGCCAGAAGAAATCAAAGAGTACCTAGATACCAGTACTGAACATTTTTTGATCAAAGAGTCTATAACATAATCATGACCAAAAGGGGGAATGACAAACAAGTTTTAATTTTCCTGGAATCCAGATTTCTGGCTTTCATGGAAGTTGGGGTAACCCACATAGGCCACTGCCCCTAGGTGTCCTTTGAACCTTTTGCCTTGAAAAAATGGGTTCATAAAAGCCACTTTTGAGTCAAACAATGTCCAGATAAACTAGTAAGACGTTTTGGGCATTGTGCTGGTTGAAAAATTCAGTCAGTTTGGGAAACAGATTCCAAATGTTAGACTGGGAGCTAGAGTAAGGGTAAGTCAGTAATTATTTTGTTTCTCAAGGCAATGCTGTATGAAAATCCTTCCTGACCACAGATTTGTTTATCAGTTCTGTCCCCACTCTTTTTTCCATGGCAATGCTGATAAGAATTGGTATAAGAATTTTGGAAGTTCTCTCTTCGGAATACTCCGATTTGCAAATCATATCTTCCATGAACTTCAATTTCTAAAAAAAAGCAAAGTTGTCACTTTGAGGCCTAAGGTGTGCCTGACTCAAGCCATGGTATTTTCAATTGCCTCATATGCATGGGAAATCTGGATCGTGAATAAGGAAGGCTGAAGAAGAATTGATGCATTTGAATTATGGTGTTGGCAAAGAATATTGAAAATACCATGGAATGCCAGAAGAATGAACAAATCTGTCTCGGAGAAGTACAGCCAGAATGCTCCTTAGAAGCAGGGATGACAAGACTTTGTCTCACATATTTTGGGCACATTATCAGGAGTGATTAGTCCCTGGAGAAGGACATCATGCTTGGTAAAGCAGTGGGTCATCAAAAAAGAGGAAGACCCTCAATGAGATGGACTGACACAGTGGCTGCAACAACACGCTCAAACATAGCAATATTTGTGAGGATGGTGCAGGACTGAGCAGTGTTTCGTTCTGTTGTACATAGGGTCACTATGAGTTGGAACTGACTCAAAACACTTTGCAGCATAATGGTTAAGAGTGTAGATTCTGGAGGCAGATCTGCTTGGATTTGAATCCTGGTCCCAACTCTTACAAACTGTGTAGCCTTTGGTGAGTTATTTAACCAGTTAGTGTCTCCATTGTCTCATCTCTTAATAGGGATAATAGTAGTACCTATCTAGTAGAGTGGGTATGAATATTAAATGAGTTAACAGGTGTAATAATATTACAACAGAATCAGGCTCATAGTAATGTTATAGTATATGGTGAACTGTAGCAATAACAGTGACAGTGAGTTTGTTCATCTTACTTCTTATCTGAAAGAATGTCTAAATTTCTTCCACTAAGTACACTCTTTCTAAAATTACGGCAATACCTTCTAGCCCCAACGGGCTAAAAAGGTTATTTTTGTTTGTTTTAATTATTATTGTTTTTACAATAAAATCACTTTCCACAGTTAAGATAATCATGAATATTCTCTTAGTGTCTCTTAATAGGATGAATAATATTGATTAATTTTTCAAATTTTGAAACTTGTTTGCATTCTATGAATAAATTAATAGTTATACTGTTATATTATTTTTAAAAAATCATTTCATTATTGCTTTCTAATTTGTTGCATTACATTCAAAGGATACAGCTTGTATGCTATTTAACTTATAGCCAAAACCACAAACCAAACAGTTGCTGCCAAGTTGATTTTGACTCAGGGTGAACTTATAGACTGCCTTTGAGGAGCAATCCATGATCATGATATGTAAATGTTACATTTGTTCTCATAAACTTATATTCTTTGTTGAGTGTAGATTTCTCCCCTCTTTCTATTTATTTCTCACTGCAGTTTGTCAGTTGTTATACACACATGCACACAAATATATATATGTGTGTGTGTGTGTGTATATATACACACACACATAAACATACAGAAAGGTCAGCAGTTTGAATCCACCCACTGCTCTGCAGGAGAAAGATGTGGCACTCTGCTCCCATGGACTTCCTTAGAGGCTGATTTTTGTTTGTTTTTGTCTTGTCCTTTATATATACCAGTCTAATGCCCTGCTTTGCAGACTACTAAGGTTGGTCTTAGCCAAACCTAACTGGTCTCCTTCACTACTGGCTCTGGATAAATACTACTGGCTATCTAAAATTAAGCATCCCCAAATTATATTTGTTTTAGTAGAACTGCTTTGTTCAATCCCACCTTTTCCAATGAAACCTCATTTACAGTATTCCCTAGTTTGAATACTTGACAGGACTCACTAGCCCTACAGGGTGTACACATGTGAGACTTGTATTTATAGGCGAAGGACACAGGGCAGCAAGAGAAAGAAAATGTGGGCAAGTATTAGGGGTGCAAGAGACACCCACAGGCTAAACTCCCAGGGTCCTATCTTGCACACCAAGACTGGGCTGAGTGTGTGGTTTGAACCACTATGATCTGTGAAAGGAATCTTGGATTCAAAACAATTCTCCAAAAAAAAAAAAAAGGGCAGTGGCTCTTTCAGTCAAACCAGGCTTATTAAACCAGTTAGGCCAGTTGCAGAAGATCAAAGAAGCTAACCTTGGGGTTCTCCAGAGGAGATTCAGACCTTAAACAGGACTTCATAAATGCCCCTTATCTTGGCTAAAAGTCAAAACACATCCAGACATCTGGATACCCCAGTGATAAAGACTGAGCATTTCCATTATAGCTGTAAACCAACTCTCTCTACATAGCCTACCCTCTGACTCTTGGTCAAGGCTTTTTAATTATAAATTGTCTCTTTTCCCGTACCACTTAACATAAAAAGCAAATGGACAACTGATAGGACACTAATTATTTATATCACCAAATGAGGTTTGAATATTAAAGAAATACTCCAAACTACCAAAGATTCCAAAACAAGCTTGTGCATAATTATCCATAAGCTGACAACTTTTTTTTTACCTCCTTCTACCACCAAAATTTGAACTTTATCAAAGGTATCAACAGAGTGATTCCATGTAATAACTAATCGAGTGTCAACTAAAAATCTACTTCCTCCTCTGCCCAATAAGCTTCTACTGGAAGAACATCTTGTGGAGGTTTTAATCTCCCAATATAACTGATCATCAATATCATAATTATCACAGTTCTTGCCAAAATCCATCAAATTAACCTAACCAATTAAATCAGCATTACACCAAATAGTTAATATATTATGAGTCAAAATAAGATGATTACAAAATAAGCCAATTAAAATTACAACAGGTTTTCTCATCCTTCCCCCCAAAAATGGCCCTTGCCCACGTATTTAGTGATGTCATGGATAAGAGTATAAATAAAGGGCAAAGTCTCAGTTAATTCTGGATTTTTTTAAACTCCTTTGTGGGCATAGCAATACGCCCTGTTTCAAATTAAAATGTTTTACTGGCACAGGTTCCCAGTGAGCGTTATAAGGCAATGCCCTTCTTTGTCCCACTGGTAAAATCCTGGTTGAGTTTAAATAGGCTTCCAATTTCAATCAGCTGCAGTACTGGGTACATCTGGTTTTTGATTATTCATGGGACGTTGGCAGCTCAGGAGCACCTATACAGATCACATTCTCCATTTAGGAATTCCTGTAGACTAGGAGGACTGGGAGAGAGGGAGTGACCCAATTTCCAGCCTCCTTATCAAAGAATGTTCTGGGCCCAAGGCCTTTACTTAGGCATCCTGGATAGGAGGCATAGAGGCAGACCTTTTCCACAACACACATAGATAGTAATCACTCCCAAATATACTTTAGTTTGAGTATGCTAAAAAGTTTCCCATAGTACCTTGGAAGACATTGGGGCTATCAGTAGTACTTATATAAGCCCACAAAGTCATCCCTAAACTAAACATTGATATTTGTTAGTCAAGTATTCTTTATTTTGATGATTGCCTCTATCCATAAAAACATGGTTTATATATATTAGGGCATATAATACTATGACAAATTCAACATGTGGTAGTTAGTTCACATCCATCATATCCAGGCACTCATTATCACTTAGGTTAAAAGTTGCAGTGATTTGTGGCTCTTTCAAGGTAGTACAAGCTCTTGCATGTTACTTCCTGAAAGCTATCCTCTGGAATAGATATAATCTGTAAAATGTAAACTAAAGTATGAAGTAATATTAGAATTACTCCAAGTGTTCATCCACAGGGTAGATGATGTCACTGAGATGCATCATAAAGATGACTCCAGGCTGAATGCTTCTTTAATCCCCTGGAGCCCATCCTGGACCTTCAGATTCAAGCAAAGGAGGAGGTTTCCACAAGCCACTATCTTCACCCTCATAAACCCCACTAGTATTGTGTTGATTCTGACTCATAGTGATGCTACAGGACACAGCAGAACTGTCCCATAGGGTTTCCAAGGAGCAGCTGGTAGATTCAAACTGCTGACCTTTTGGTTCGCAGCCAAGCTTTTAACTACTGCGCCACCAAGGCTCAGAGGCATGGACATCTCAGTAAATATAGATAAGAGATAGTATCATTCTCTTGTTCTCAGCCTTTCATGAGGCACCAAGTTAATATTAGCTCTTCCTTTTTTGCATTATCCATTTACTAGCTCCCTTTCAATCAGCAGTAACTTCTCTTTATATTTGTTCATCATTGATTTTCACCCTGATTTTCCCTTTCCTATCCTTGCCTAGGGCAGGACCATCAGATTCAGCAGAGAACTGGCCTATAGAGGTGGCAATGATATGAGTCTTACTAATGTGTCCCCCTTTGTCAATTTTAGTCAAATGAAGTAGGGTTGGACAAGTATGAACTTACAGGATTCTCCTTTCCACAGGTGGGAAAGAAGTAGAAACAGACCCAGTTTATACAGATGAGGACAAGGAACAATCTATCATTCCCTTAGGAATTCGCACACTGATATTTAGGGATATTGTTATAGTGTCATGCTTAGCAATTGATCCTTTTTCTGTAATTGTTAAAATGCAATTCAGGTCCTGGAAAATTCTAAAAATTTCCTTAAGAGAAATGTATATAAGTTCCTATGACATCTCTCTCTTCCTTGTCTTCTCCACAATACCTCAATCATCTATCTATTCAATGGAAAATCATTTACTTCCACACATATGATATCTTAACACACATGTATTCAATAATGCAAGCCAACCCTTCATTACATCCTTCAATTTAGTAAGCCGGTGCTTCAATTGTCCATTCCAATTTTCAATCAGCCACCACTTTGTGGGTAGTCAACTTCAATGTATATGATGTATTTTAGCCCATGTTGTACTGCCCCAGTGGTAAAATTGGTTCTTTGATCAGATGATACATAACCAGAAAGTCCAAATTGAAATATTTTCTGTTCTAGGCCTCTAATGGTTCTGGGGTGGATATCAGTGGGTTTTAATTGCTCCAGGTATGGCACCATATCTGTCAGTTTGACGTATTGTTGTGGTTTACATGTTGCCATGAGGCTGGGTGCTATCCACCACGATTTCAAATACCAGCAGGGTCGCCCATGGTAGACAGTTTTCAGCAGAGCTTCCAGACTAAGACAAACTAAGAAGAAAAGCCTGGCAATCTACTTCTGAAAATTAGCCTATGAAAACACTGTGAATCACAACAGAATATTGTCCAATTACCAATGATTATGAAGATGGTACAGGACTGCGCAACATTTCATTGTGTTATACATAGGATCTTCATTAGTAAGAGCCAACTAGAGGGAAACTAACAAAAATAACAACTGGATATGCGCACCCAAATCCAGAATCAGTATCTATGCCAATGAAAACCCACTGGTATCCACCCAGAACCATGAATAATCCACCTGCCAGCTACGGGCTGCCCTGGATCCTCTTGATATACGGCTCATAGCTGTTTTAGTCTTTGATGTTCCTGTTCACAAAGAGAAATTTTCAGTCACATTTCAAGCTTCTGAGGGAAAAATGTGGATACATCTTTTCCTTGCTCACTGTTGCTTGAACGACTCTCTGGTGGTTCATCCATGTACCCAAAAGACCACCTCCATACTGGCATTCACTTGCTAGTTCCAGTTCTCCTCCGAAATCAAAAAGGTTTGTTTTTGTTTTTGATTATGGCCATGAACATGTCCCATTTTGGTTCCACCTTCCAAACATTATGGAATGTTTTCCGTAACACAGCAATGCACACTGGCATTCCTTTTATCTTTCAGTCATCTAAGACCCATCTTCCAAATTACACTGCCAGTCCATTAGCTCCTAGTCCAAAATCCCACATGTTGCCGCTGGGTGGCAGTAGCAGACTTTTGCCAGAAGCACCAGACACCATAACTGTAAGCTGCAGAAACTTCCAAAATTATCTTCATGTTACTCAGTGCTCTTATCATCTCTTAGCAGTTAGCCTCCAGGTTCCATTACCTTTTCTTACCACCATACTGGACTATGAAATAAGGAACTGGTGGGCACTACCCCCCTGCATATAACAGATCCATAATTAGGGCCAAAACTTATTTATGCCCTCCAGAGTACCCTATATTGTACTTTAAATTAGTCACTTCAGTGGGCTCAGGTAATTCTAAGGTTTCCATCTAGCTTTCCTTATTAAAACAGGGGAAGAAGACCTACAGAACATCTATTCCCCAGTGATTTCAATAATAGTGTCCCATTTAGATATCACATTCATTTCAATGACACTCTGGTAAGGGCGAGGCAACAACAATAATTTCCAGTCATAAATTTCTACATTTGGCCATACTTTCTTTTACTTACAAACCTCCTACAGATATACCACCATATCCCCCTAATTTAATTACGTTGCCTTTTAACACTTCATTAGCAGGTTTAGGTACAAGTGTCCAGCAATCCTAATAAAATTTCTTCATCACCACCAGGTTATTTTGACCCATACCAATGCAAATGGTTTCAGGTCCCAGTTGGGAGATCTTCCAAGAGATCCTAGCTCTCCCATCACTCAAGAAGAGATTTTTAGACTCCACTTTTTTGTAATACCCAGATTTTCAAATTAATTGAAGGCTAAAATAAACTGAGTGAATCTGTCTTGGTCCTTTTACAATCTGAGGATTTGGTAATACAGCCTGTCCGCCTAGTGTTTACTAGTGATTCATCAACGCTTTAGTGGCTACTTCACCTGCCTCTCCCTTTCATGCCATTTCTGAATTTTTTTATATTTATTTTATTTTTGGTGAATATATAAGCAACAGATCATGCACTCATTCAACAATTTCAACATGTACAGTTCAATGACATTGGGTACATTCTTCATGTTGTATCATCATTTTCACTATTCCTCCCCACATTGTTTCACCACCATTGACTTAGAGTCACTGCCCCATAAACTACTCTTCAATGTTTCACAGTTACTATTGTCAATTTCGAACTGAAATAGATGAATCTTGAAAAGAGTGTAATGTTCAAGGTGAGTGTTTTTTATTAATTAGGCTACACTAGAAAATAAAATAAAATAAAAAATAAATAAATATTTTTTTTTATTGTTTAGTTTGAAGATGACTTAAGGAGGTAGTTTCAGCTCAAGGTTCAAAAATTTTCTCAGGGCAACAAACTCAGATTTCTCCAGCTTCGATGAGTCCAGTAAGTCTAAATTCTATAAGAAATTTGAAATTATGTTTCACATTCCCCCCTTTTGATTAGGACTCATCTACTGAGCCCTTGATTATAACATTTAGTAATGGTAGCTGGGTGCCATCCAGTTCCTCTGGTCTCGTGGCAAAGGAGACAGTAGTTCATGGAGGCAACTAAATCTGCAATCCAGTTCCTTCTCTGATTCCTAGGTCCTCTTTTCCTCTGCTGCTCCAGGCAAGTAGAGAGTAATTGTTGTATCTTGGATGACCCCTCACAAGCTTTTAAGACCCCAGGCACTACTCATCAAACTGAGGGTAAAACAGAAACTCTAAAAACAGTGTTAGGTCAATTGGCTGAACCAAGCCATGAAGCAATGACCCTAAGGACAAGAGAACTAATCCCATGAGGTGTTTTGTTGTGCTTAAGTAGTTTCTGCACCTGCATTCTCTCTTCTATTTTTATTTTTTGGTTGCTATTGTAAAATTATATTTAACACAACATTTGCCATTTTTCCCTCTTTCTGGTGTACATCTTAGTGATATCAGTTATATCAGTCAAATTGTGTAACCGTCACCCTTAATGGATGCCAATTTTTCCATCACCGTCAACATAAACTCACTACTCTGCTAGAATGATTCTCTCTCTCCCTCCCACACCTCCAACCTCACTTTTCATGCTATTTGTAATCAACTATGCCACATTTTTCACCTGGTTCAATTGTCCCAAGGTTCTTTCCCATTATTAAGCCCCATGTGGAGGAGATAAGCGAGGAGATCCACATAGGCACATAAGGAATACAAGTTGCTGGAGCACCCTTTTTCAAAGCATCAATCCTCACCTGAGTCAGTCATAGCACTAGGAGCTTTAACATGATCAAACAACCAATCTAAAGTTACTTGCATTTCAGTAGCCTGGGAGAATTCCACCTAAAATCTAAGAAGGGAGTTGGGCAATTCCTCTTTTCAGGGTATTCTTGCCTTTATGCAACTTAATAGATTGAGATTTTACCCCTCTAGCCACATTTCTGTCAAAGCTGTAGCCAATTTAGGATACTAAATAAGACAGCATTTGGTTAATTTCAACAATGAGGAAAATAAGGAAATCACTCCTTGATCTCCCAAACTCAACTTCCATTTCAAAAACAATTGTGAAAAAGGTGCAAAGTGGATCTTAAAAGTAGTTTAACTCTCTGACCAAATTCCAGTCAAAGCGAATAACCACCCAATTTCTCTTGGGCATTCCGTCATTCTTCCTTCCAGTCAATGGCCCTAACGCCATGGCTCCAGCAGCTTCAATTGGCTTTTCTGCGATCTTGACTTTAGCTAGAACAGATAGAAGCAGTTAATGCACCTATTCTTAGCAGACTTCCCCTCAGTTTGAATTTCTTTTGTTACCCATTTAGCTATCTCCCCTGGCCTTGGATTGATCTACAAATGCTTTTCTGCCCATCAGTGGACTGAATATTTTTTGTGACCTCAGCCTAGGAATGGCCAAGCAGAAGCCATCCTGGAAACAATGTGTTTACCCCAGGCCCAACTTTATTTTTCACAAACAATATCTTAGCCACTATTATCTAAATTACAGAGTGTGGGGGGGGGGTGCAGGAATCCTTTCAAATGTCACATCTGGGCCACCAACTGTGTGGTCTTCCCCAGTCTGAGTATTTGAAAAGGCTCATCAGACTCTACAGAGTGTACTCATGTGAGGTTTTTATTTAAAGGAAAAGGATACACGGCAGCAAGAAGAGAATGCAGACACACATTAGAGGTCCTAGAGACATCCTGCAGTCCAAATTTTGTTGAGCCCTCTCTCTGGGCACCAGGAACAGGCTGACCCTCTGGCTTAAACCAGAAGATCCATGCAAGGAATCTTGGGGAAACAACCCAAAAAAAGCTCTCAGTGATTCTTTAAGTAGTCAAGCCAGGCTTATCGAACCAGTCAGGTCAGTTGCAAACCACCAGTAAAAGGGAGTTTTGGATTTTAAACAGCACATCATAAATATTGCTGCCATTATCTTGGCCAAAAGTCAAAAGCCAGACTTCCAGCAGTTCCCAGAAATAAAGACTGAGCATTTACACCCCAGCTGTAAATCAGCTCTCTTCACATATCACCTCAAGGAAAATTCAAAGCATTTACTGCCTATATTGTTATTTAATTACTATAAATGTTGAAATTACATATGCATGTCTTATCTCCCCAGCTATATCATAAGCTTCTTGACTGGTAAGTCCATTTATTAACTGCTAAATCGACTCGATGGCACTGGGTTTTTTTTAATAAACATTTATTGAATAAAAGAACGAAAAATAATTATCAAATGAAAAGTGCTGGTACTGAGGTAAATTAGAAACAGACACTACCAATCCAGGACAAAAAAGAGATTCCGTAACAACCAAAGAGACACCACTAGCCAGTTATTCTCTCAGAAATTTCAAAATTTCTCAAAATCTAATATCTCAAAAATTCTACATGGATTTCACTTCATTTAAATATGTCCCTGAGAAATCCAAATTCCTATTCCTAATTCTAATCAGTGTAATGCTCTATTCAACATAAAAAATATATATATATTAATTGGAAAGGAAGAATTTTTTTCTTTTTTTAAATGAACAAACCATTTGATATTCAACATAGAAAATCCAGGAGAATCACACAAGGAGAGCTTCTAGGATGCTGGCAATGTTGGATTTTTTCTTTCTTTCTTTCTTTCTCTCTCTCCCCTTCCCTTCTTCTCTTTCTCCCTCCCTCCCTCCTCCCTTCCTTCCTTCCTTTCTTTCTTTCAGCTTTTGTGGTAGTTATACAGGTTTTTTTTTTTTTAATTTTAGTTATTCTTTGTACTAGACATGTATGCTTTACTCACATTTTGGAACAGGTATTATATTTCACAAATTTGAATTTTTTAAAAATCCATGCTAGTTGACAAATTATTGAAATAAGATATTGCAAAAGAATCGATAAACTAGTAATAATATAAGGAGCCCTGGTAGTGCAGTGGTTAAGAGCTACAGCTGCTAACTAAAAGGTCAGCAGTTTGAATTCTCCTTAGAAACCCTATGGAGCAGCTCTACTCTGTCCTATAGGGTTGCTATGAGTTGGAATCGCCTCAGCGATGGCAACGAGTTTTTTTCCCCCTGGTTCAAACCCACCCAGCAATACCTTAGAAGAAATGCTTGGTTATCTGCTTCTGAAAGGTCACTGCCATTCAAAACTTTAGGGAGTACAGTTCTACTGTGCAACACATGGGGTCACCGTGAGTCTGAGTTAACTCAATGGCAATCAGTTTGGTCTAGTTTTATTCTAGGGATGTTGGAGAGGTCTGGAAGGAATTACCCTGCATGTGCCAAGACCGTAAATTTGGGACTGACATGCCCCATCGGCTTAGTAAGGGCAAACCCGACACTGACCTAAATATTAGCGATAATTTCTACCCACGTTTAAACTATGAACATGAGAAATTATCGGGGCCCTGTTTCCACTAAAACTTATTTCCCACTACCAAGGTTAAACTCCTTCTCCTTCAAAATATTAACGGCTGCTCTAGGTAAATCCCTTTTCCTTACACCAGCCATTTTCATTATTTAAATGGTCTACGTTTTATCAAGACTTAACTTTCTTCTCTAACCAATAAGATCAAGAAATAGATTTGTTTATCATCTCTTGCCAGCCTTCATAACAGCCTCACTAAGGGACACGTACAATGGAGCCATATTTTCTTTTATTCTCTATTTTTATTCTTTTTTTTAATCAAGACTCTCGTTCAATTTGAGTAAATGTGATATTAAAAGTATAAAGAATAAAAATTCCCTTTGTGAGAATTTCATTTTCTGTTGTGAATTATATTTATTTTTATATAAGATCTATCTTCCCTATTGTGTCCTTTGCTCTTTGGAAATGGAGACTCCATTGAATTTGTCTTTGCAACTCTTCTCACAGCATTTAATTACTGAATAAATGTATGTTAACATTTTCTTTATTTTTATTTTTTAGTACTACAATTCAATTATTCATATATTCAAAATAAATATCTACAATATGAAATAAGTATAATGGAGATGTCTGAGTTCTGTTTTTCTCCTCAACATGTTTTCCAAAATGTTTAAATAATCAATATACACCATATATGTTACTGTTTTTTTTATAGGTAGGAAAAAGACTTGATTCCATTTGGACTTCACACTTTCCAAGTTACCCCCATAATGTAAAAAATAAGTTGTAGTTGTTGTTAGGTGCAATCAAGTCCATTCTGACACACAGCAACTCTATGTACAACAGTAAGAAACACTGCCCAGTCCTACACCACCCTACAATCATTGCTATGTTTGAACCCATTGTTGCAGCCGCTGTATCAATCCATTCTGTTGAGGGTCTTTTTCACTAACTCTCTACTTAACCAAGCATGATGTCCTTCTCTAGGAACTGGTCCCTCCTGATAACATGTCCAAAATGTGTGAGACACTCTCGCCATCTTCGCTTCTAAGGAGCATTCTAGCTTTATTTCTTCCAAGGCAGATTTGTTCATTCTTCTGCAACCTATGGTATAGTCAATATTCTTCACCAACACCATAATTCAAATGCATCAGTTCTTCTTTGGTCTTCCTTATTCATTGTCCAGCTTTCACATGCATATGAGGTGATTGAATATACGGTGGCTTTTTTTGGGTCAGGCACACCTGAGTCCTCAAAGTGACATCTTTGCTTTTTAAGACTTTAAAAGGTCTTTTGCAAACAGATTTGCCCAATGCAATGAGTTGTTTGATTTCTTGACTGCTGCTTCCATGGGTATGGACTGTGGATAAAATGAAATCTTTGACAACTTCAATATTTTCTCCATTTACCAGGATGTTGCTTTTTTGCCCAGTTGTGAGGATTTTTGTTTTCTTTATGTTGAGCTGTAATCCATACTGAAGGTTACAGTCTTTGATCTTTATCAGTAAATGCTTCAAGACCTCTTCGCTTTCAGCAAGCAAGGTTGTGTGATCTGCATATTGTAGGTCATTAATGAGTCTTCTTCCAATCCTGATGCCTTGTTCTTCACAAAGTCCAGTTTATGGGATTATTTGCTCAGCATACAGGTTGAATTAGTATGGTGAAAGGACCCTGATGCACACCTTTCCTTATTTTAAACCATGCAGTATCCTCTTGTTCTGTTTAAACGGCTGCCTATTGGTCCATGTATATCCAAGTGAGCACAATTAATACCCTAAAAAAATTTTTAATTTTTTTTCCTTCTCGTACATGGATTATTCACAGCTGAATTAAACAAAGATTTTTAGATATATTATTTCAGCATTCTCTGTCATTTCAAAATGTAGTGAGACTAAAAACCTATTCTTATTTTTTTAAAGTACCACTTACTGAATGAGCCCTGGTGGCACAATGGTTAAGCACTCAGCTGCTTACTTGAAAGGGGGCTGTTCAATCCTATCCAGTGGCTCTTCAGGGAAAGACCTAGTTGTCTGCTTCTGTAAAGATTAAAAAAAAAAAAGATTACAGCCTAGAAAACCCTATGGGGAAGTTCTACTCTATAACACATGAGATCACTATGAGTCAGAATCAACTCGACAGTACTCAACAACAACACGATTTATTGAGTGCCAGGAACTATGCTAAGTGATTTATAAGCATACTTTCCTTTAATCCTCATAATTACCTTATGGTAGATGTAAATATTACTACTCCTCTTTTGCAGATGAGAAATCTGAGGCTCAAAAAGGTTAAGAATAAAATCCTGGAACCACTAATTAATTCAAATAAAGTTTTTTGAGTGTCTTCTGCATGTGTAGCAGTTCAGGTATATAGCTTTACAACAAATAAAGGCAGTGGCCTGGAGGAGCAGAAACAAACAAACAAAAAACTCATCTAAAAGACAAATGAGAAACAAATGTCAAGCTAAGATCTGAACCTGGGTTAGCTGAGACTTCAAAGGCTGTATTCTACACCACTCTGCTATCTGGCCCTTCAGTAGGACAAGAAAAAGGAACTGGAAGGACCTTTATAAATTATCTGACATGTGATTTTAATTCCTTTATCAGTCAGGGTTCAATCACAGAGGCAGAATGCCATCAGATTGTATATGGATTTGTTACAGGGACTTGGTCATATGCAGTTGTGGGTCTGGTTTAGCAGTGTTTTTTACAAGATTGTTGTCTTCAGGTCTGATACTGAAGTTTGACGTTCAGAACAGGTAGTTAGGAAGGGAAGGTAAATGGTAGGTGAGGATGAGTAAGAACAAGCTGGTACTCACAAGTACAAGTTGGAGCTCCATAAGGACGATCTAAAAACCACATCAGATCTTGTTGCCTCTGACTGTGATAGGGAAGATATCCTGCAGAAGCCAGGCCCCTTTGTCAGGGAAATAAACACACACACTTGGCCCAGGACTTGAAGAAGGTGATGGAGGATCTCAGGCAAGATGGAGCAATCGCTGTTGTCTCACACCAGCAAGATGAGTCTACAGATCAGTGAGAATGTGTGATCTATAACACGGCTGCTACTTTTCTTCTGCCCTCCACATCTCCTACCAGAATATTCTGTGGCCCACCCTAACCTGAAACATACAGGAAAGGAAAATCTGGGGAATGTAGTTCAACATAGCTCAATTGAAACATTGCAAAGCCACCACCACTCCCTTGGTTTTACAGATATGTAAAGTAGCTCTTCAACACGTTATGTGATATATCTAAGATCTCTAAAAGCATTGGAAGTAAAGCCATCCTGTTAACTTCCTACGCATTCTTCCTTTCCCTATAAACAGGATAACATACAGATTTCACTTCAGTTGCCAAATGTATAGTTTGGTAGTGGCTGCCTGAAACACTGGTTTGTGAAGAATTCTGAAGCTGAGTCCTTTTATTGATTGGTGATGTCTGCTATGGGCATGAGAGAGGACTTGTGAGGCATATGCCACAAATGTGCTACTTTATCCTGTACTATTCTCCTTCTCTTCAGAAAGGAAGGTTGTAAGTGATGTGAATAAACAGCGCAATGACAGAATTATATATATTTATTACAATAATTTAAAACTGGGAGCAAGGAATTCCCTAAATTTGCAAAATAGACACCATGAAGGTAATTCTGTGTTCTCACAATACATCTGTTTTGGGAAAAGAACACAGGTTTCCCCCATTATCCAAAACTAGGACGTTCCTATGAAATCTTTGGTAAGCCAAAATGGTGTAAAGCAAAGCAGTTACCATTAATTTCTATGGAAAAAATGTTTAGCATTCCCAGATCCAAAAAATAACCCACCAAATAACACGTGAAACCTAAAATAACATTTCCAGTAAAAGTAGGAAAGATATGATAAACATACAGCCTATATAAAGTAGAAATAATGTATATATAGCATAGTTTCACTTACCTGAATCGGGAAGACAGCAAGCACACTGGAAGGCTGAGAGGTGGAGGCGGTGATGATGGCAGCCCCAGTAGCCTAGCTGGCCTTAGCATATTGGGCTGGGTTGTAGGGCTGGGCTTCAAACTCCACAGAAAAGCGAGAATTATATTAACTGTTCCTGCTCAGGGATAAGTCCTACAGTTAGCCACAGGAGACAAGTCAGAGATGACATTTCGCGATGTACGGTGCGTTTATACATCACCAAGCGTCTGATTGATGTGGCTGGGCGGATGTTTGAAAGGAGGAGCTTGGTTAAGCCCTTACGTGAAACATCCGTGAACAAGTAGACATAGACACTTTTCTGAGAGTCGTCATTGTTTGAAAGGCTTGACAGTGGATGTGGCTCTCCTGCTGAACGCTATTTTCGCTTTTCACCATAAAAACAAAAATTCTCTTAGGATTTCTTTCGGTTACTGAAAACAGGTACTAGTGTATGTCTTTCTTAAAAGCAAAGTGGCATAAAGTGAACTTTCGAAAAGCGGGGGGGGTACCTGTACAGGACTAAATAAGCAATTCTAATATTCACTTTCTTATTAAGGCCCTGCTTAGAAATGCATATAAATATGCACTTACAAGCATTTTTCATGGCATGAAAATTATGAACATCAAGCACTTCATGTTCTACAATCAACTATTCTCTGAAAGATGGGTTTTCCACTATAGACGACTAGAACAATAGGAATTGAGGAAATATTCTCCCACATGGGTGCTGGTATATTCTGACAAGCTCACACAGTGTTTTCTGATTTATAGTCACAAACAAACATTTATCTTCACCGGAGTCCCTGAGTGGAGAATATGTTTAAGTGCTTAACTACTTAACTAGGTTGGTGGTTTGAAGCCACCCAGAGGAGCCTCGAAAGACAGGCCTGGCAATCTGCTTCTGAAAAGTCACAGCCTTGAAAACTGTATGGAGCACAGTTCTACCCTGCACACATGGGGTCACCACGAGCCTCAATCAACTCAATGGCAACTAACTACAACACCATGCATGTGCATTACCTCACTTGCTCCCCTCAAGAACACTGGAAAGCAGGTATAATTTTTCACAGATGAAGAAATTCAGGTTCACAGATGTAGAAATTCAGGTTCACAGATGTGAAATTGCTCTTGGCCACATAGCTGGTAAGTGTCAATGTAATAATTCCAACCCAGGTGTACTGATTGTAAAGCCGGCTGATTCTTTCCTGATGGCTATTTCAAATACACTTGTTGACCCCAGCCAGGGGGATATACTTGCATTCCGGAGCAAGCTAAGGAAACATGTACGAGAATTCTGTTTCCTGTATCATCACCTCCATTCACGCTCATGCATCCATGTTTGAAGCACTTAATTCAGTTCCCTTCCTTTGTCATGAATTGGAATCAATTGGATGGCAACTAACACAACAACAACCTTGGAGAGAAGAAGGTTTTATCTGTTTGTCTTTAGCTTTCATTCCTATCACTCACACATACACAAAAGGAAAGGTGGTAAAGAAATAGTAGGGGATAGTAGACTTTTTTTACGTTTTTAACAAAATTCCATCCTCAAGAATGTGCTTCTATATTTATATTTGCCTTAGCTTCATGAAAATTTCATGAAAATAGGTTCCCCATTAAAGTGGAAGGTGGAAATAGAGACTATCTATGTTGAATATGCAGTACCTTGATGACTATGGGTGTTTGTCATATGGGAAACTAAGATTTTCCTTTCAGATAAGCCAAAGGAAAGAGAATCACAGGGAGTCACAAAGGGAAATAACATTTCCAGTTAGTGCTTGACACTTTGTATCTCATTTTATCTTTCAACCATGCTCTGAGATATGTCTCACTATTTCTGTTTTATAAATGAAGATGCTCTGGTTCAGAAAGCTTGAGGGACCTGCTCAGGTCTCCAGAGATAGTGAGAATTAGTCTCAGAAATTCTTCCTTATTGTGAAGGAAAATCTTCTCGTTTTATCTTTTGGGGTCATAAAAGAAGTCTAAATTTTTGTGCAACAAATAAATCTTTAAAGTCAGAGGTAATGGGTCTAACCAAAAAAGACGATTAATTATAACCAAATAATGGACAGAGATTAGGGATTAGAGTAGACACATCTATATAATAGAAATCATTTCCTTAGGGCCATCTCATTTACCTCTCCAGTGACAACATTCATATTAACAGTAAAAAAAAATATTAACAGTAACTGCCGTTAATTGTGTGCTTCACGGCAACAAACAGAGGTGTATATTTTTTCTCAAAATTGGATAGCTCAGAAGAGCAACATTTAGAGTGAAAGGAAATTTCCTAAAATCATACAAGTAATAAGGGGTGGAGCCTATATTTGAATGTGGTCAGCCTGACATCAACATGGCACTCTAAAGTACTACCTTCATGTTGATGTTCTTGTTAGTTGCCAGCTCTTGGGTGCTTAAAATAACTGTGTTTAATATGCCAATGGCTCTAATGTAAAGGATGGAAAACATATGGGAAATTTCAGCAGAGAATGGGAATTATGAGGAAGAGTCAAATAAAATTCTATAAACATACACATACACGCTATATGACATAAAGAATTCTTGCAACAGGCTCATCAGTAGATTTATCATAGGCAATAAAAAAAAGTCAGTGACCTAAAAAATAGCACAATAAAAATTATTTTAAAAACTATGCAAATTGAAATACCAAGGAATAAAAGTCAAAACAAAACAAAATAGACAATCCAAGAGCTCTTGGAAGATATTGAATTGTCTATTGTACATGTAATTGAAATCCTAGAAGGAAAACAAAGAAAGAATGATGCAAAAGAAATAAATGAAAAAAAAAATGACCAAGAATTTTCCAAAAATAATGAGACCTTAAGGTACAGATCCAAGAATCTCAGACAGCCCCAGTAGGATAAACACCAAACAAATAGTAAAACTGATGAAACCCAAGACAAATATAAAGTCTGCAAGGCAGTCAGAGAAAAAAAGGAACAAAGAAAACACACAAAGGAACAAACATAAGAATGACAGCACATGTATCATTAAAAATTATACAACTCAGAGGAAAACAGTGGAGAGACTTTTTTATGGTACTGAAAAAAATGGCAACCCAGAATTCTATACCCAACAAAAATATCCTTCAAAAGTCAAAGTGAAATATGAAACTCTTTAGAAAAGCAAAAATTCAAACAATTTTTTGCCAGAATGTCTGAGCTACATAAACTGTCAGAGAAAGTTCTTTAGGCAGATGAATATGATACCAGACAGAATGTGAAAGTGAAAGATTGTGGGCAATGGTAAAAATGAAGTAAATATAAAACACATTTTTTTTCTGATTTTTAATCACTAAAACAGAAATTTATCTAACAGTTTCCTTTTGACAGTACCGATTTTGAATTTCTACTAGATATCCAAGTGGAAGAGTCAAAAAGTTAGTTGCATAAACAAGTCTGAACCTCAGCAGATAAATTTAGACCGAAAACATTTGAATATCATTAGCACATAAATGACATTTAAAGCCACAAGATCATCCAAAGAGAAAAAGTTGAGAAATAAAGGGCCTAAGCACTGATCTTAGAAGTCTAACAGTTAGACATAAAAAAGAGGAAAATGACTCAGCACAGACAATTGAAAGGGGCAGTCTGTGAAGGAGAAAGAACTCTTGACAGTGCTTTGTTTCAAAAACCAAGTGAAAAAATGTAATGAAAGTAGAATTAGTTTGCTGCCTGAAAGTTTGCTGAAAGTTATTGAGTGAGGACTGAGACCTGACTATTAGTCTGGCAGACAGCATGCAGGTAGCTGATAGTATTGACAAGTGCCTTTTAATTGGAACGATGGGGTAGAAATAGCAGATTGGAGTGTGGACTAGAAAGAATGAAATGTAGGGAAATGGAGATCCCAAGTATAAATATCCTTTAACACTTGTTTTCCAAATCACGCAAAACAAATACAGGCCAAATACATATATATATGTGTGTATATATATATATATATGTATGTATATATACACACTACATAGATAGCAATTGACATGGCAATTTGCAGCAATTCAAAGGAAAAATTTTAATAGTAAATTATTTATAGTTAGAGTTTATTACTACAATAAGTCAAAGGAAACAAATAATATAATTAGGTTTATAAATGCTTCAAAAGGAAACAATATAGAGTATTATTTAAGAGCAGGAGTCTAAAACTCAATAACCACTTTCAAACACAGTACTTGAACAGGTTTTATTACTTTTTTAAGCTTTTTAAAATTTGATATTCTTATCTGTATAACTAGAATTACAATAGTACCTGATTTATAGAGTTAAATACATGTGAAGTACTTAATACTGAGTTCAGAGTAAGTATTGAATAATCACTTTTTAATTATAATCTGATAATGTTAAACCCCATTCCTGATTTATTAAAAGACCAATTGTTCTTCCTTAAACCTAGAGAAAATAGCAATATTTATGCATGTGAAACAAGAGGGTGTCTCATTAAGGTGAAATAATTTTCACTGCATTTATTTAACACTATATTATAAGTGCAAGCTAAGTAAGTAAAACAGAAAAAAAGGTAATTTCTATTGCAAAAGGAAAGAACAGTACTATAGATCTGCAGACAATATGAGTATCTGTCTAGAAATCTAAAGAGAATGATGTTCTACTTAAGGCAGGATAATTTACCATGAAGTTCAGATGAAAAATAAATTTCTGAAAACCAGTGGTATTGATATATACCAGCAACTATTTGATAGATAAGGAAAACTGTTTCATTTAAATTCAAAATAATTTAAATTAAAATAATAAATTTCCAAGAATGCATAATTATTTTACACCCATACATTATCTAAACAGCAAGAGGTCTACACACAAAAACTACTCTTATAACTATACTTTAAGGGCAGAAAATAAAATCTTCTTAATTAAATATAGGTATATATTTTAATGTTTTTCTATACTCTTATACACAATGCTCTCAGGTGGTAAAATGCTATAAAAAGAATAATCTTCATTAAATTTATGTATAAATTTTTAAAAATTAGAATAAAAATCAGCAGCCTGGAATAAAGATTTCATTTTTTTATCTTTTTTCTCTTAAGACATTCTACACTTCTTTGAGAAAGAAAAACAAAAGAAGAGATAGCAGTCAAACTGCTGAAGAATAAAAGCCAAAAAGAGAGAATTTTATATTCTCCCAAATAGTATGTAGTGGTTAATTTTGTGTCAACTTGACTAGCCCATGGTGTCCAGTTGCATGATCAAATAGTAGCCTAGATGATGCTATGAAATATTTACATGTGATTAGCATTTAAATCAATTGGCCTTAAGTAAAGCAGATTATCTTCTATAATTATTCAATCAGTTGAATACCTTAATAGAAAAACCGAAGGTTTCCTGAGGGATAGTTCTACCTCTAGATTATAAATAGACACCCTGACAGAATTCCTCTTGTTCCCCCACTGCCTAACTTACTGATTTGGGACACAAGACTGCCGGAATTTCCAGCCTATCATCTGACCTCTGGATTTTGGACTTGCTACCCCTCACAATTGTTCCTTTAATAAATCTGCTTATATCTATCTACACCTGTGATTATTTATCTAGAAATATAAAGAGAATGATGATTATGCATATAAATGTATATATACCCATCTGACTAGATTCGATTCCATATGTATATCTCTATATCTATATCTTTGTATACACCTTAATAGAACCTTACTGGTTCTATTTCTCTAGAGAACCCTAAGACAGAATAAAACACTGTAAAGCCACAGCAATGAAAACAGCATTTGTATGACTTAACCAAAAAAAAAGAAAGAAATCATTGCCGTCAAGTCAATTTCAACTCATAGCAACCCTGTAGGACAGAGTAGTAAGATAGTAAGGGGCAGAACCAATATTCTGAGGCCCACCACCACACCAGGCCAGTCGTCCCCCAACCCACCAGCTCCTGCCGTGCCATTTTTGTCCCTTTCTTCCTTTTCTTACTCCCTCCCACCTAGCCCCATATGCCTCCTCCTCCTCTTGCCACCAGGCAATGCTGCAGTGCCATGGCTAGACAGCCACCAGCCCACGACCAACCGAGGCCTGCCTGCTCCCCACCCACTGGCTCCCACTCCCATCTAGCCTCATACATCAATCACACCTCCTTCCTTCCAACTGGCCCTTGACTCCACTATACCCCTACTTGCCAGCCCCACTATCCCACCGGTTTATTTTTATTATTTGTTTCCTTTTCTCTTTCTTCCTTTTTTGTTTCCCTCCAACCTAGCCAAATATACCACCTAGTTCCACTGCTGCCCCAGGTCTGTCCTGCCACTACCTGCAAACTCCCAGCATGCTGCCATTTTTTTTTTATTATTCTTTTATTTTCTTTTCCCCTCCCAACTACCTTGAAAGCCACCTCCACTCCTTACTGACTGGAACCCAGGAGTGGTCTGCCCCCAGTCACTGGCGCCCACTGTAGTGCTATTTTTTTCTTTTTTTCCCCCTTTTTTACTTTTCTTTATCCCTCCCACCTAGCCCTGTAGGCTACCTTCCACCTTCCATCCTGCTCCTGCTGCACAGCTGCAGATAGAGTGTCACTGGCTCACCACCTCCAACAGCCTCAGGTCTGCCCCACATCCACCCATTAGTCCCAATTGCACCACATCATATTTTCTTCTTTGCTCTTTTTCTTTCTTTCTAACTCCCACCTAGCCCCATATGCCACCTACTACCCTTCCCACCAGCCCCCAGGTCCACTCCACCCCCCACTCACCAGCTACATATTTCTATCCATTCTCTCTCTTTTCTTTCTCCCTCCACCACACAGTTCCTGACACCAGCACCCCATCCCACTGGCCCACACCACTTTACCATGGCTAGAGCATCCCAGGAGTACAACCCTGCCACCACACAGTGACCGCATCACCCCTCCCATCCCAACACTCAACTAGCTGCTGAAAAGTGGGAAGCAAGCCCATACCACACCCCTTCTGACACTTCCACCTATCTGGTGAGGAACTGCAAACATTTCTACACTGCTGGACAACATCAGGAGGCAGACAGCTCCTGCCCAGTTCACCCTCAGTCACCTCACTAAACAAGTGTACAGCAAAGTGGGCTCACCCTGCCTGCTGATGCCCTGCCCACCTGGACAAGGTAGTGAGAGCTATCATGGCCACAGATGACAAAGCAGCAAAGGATGCCTGGCCCA
Source organism: Elephas maximus indicus (assembly GCF_024166365.1). Taxonomy (NCBI): domain Eukaryota; kingdom Metazoa; phylum Chordata; class Mammalia; order Proboscidea; family Elephantidae; genus Elephas; species Elephas maximus. The sequence goes on from NC_064840.1 coordinate 50,006,544, forward strand.
CCACCTTGACATATCAAAACAAAACAAAAAAATAGGACCAAACAAATGAACATATAATCAATAAATAAAGAAAACAATGTCTCAGAGACAGTAGACAATATCAAAACATATTTAAAAAGCAGGACAAGATGTCTCCAGCAAGTCACCAAAATAAAGAATCAGATGACTTTCTGGTAGGAGAAAAGGCAGTGAGACTATCTGATATGGAATTCAAGAGACCAATATTTAGGGCTCTAGGTTATGAAAGAGAGCAAGGAAAACAAAGACAAAAACAAGAGAAAATAGACAAAATCATGGAAAACACAGACAAAAACAATGAAAACACAGTTAAAATCAAGGAAAACACAAAGCAATAGAGGAATTCAGGAAAATAGTACATGAGCAAAAGGTCAAAATAAATAATCAGAAATCATACAAAGGCAACAAATAGAAATCTAAAAGATAAACAGCAAAATTTCAGATACAGACAACTCAATGGAAGAGAGAATCAGCAAGACTGAAGAAAAATTCATGGACGCCACTTTTCTTGAGGAAAAATCAGAGAAAAGAATGAAGAAAACTTAAGAATTATGTGGGACACAATCAAGAACAAAAATTTGCATGTGATAACAGTTCCAGAACAGTGGAAGAAAATGGAAAACACAGAGAAGATTGTTGAAGATTTGCTGGCAGACAACTTCCCAAATATCACGAAAGACAAAAAGCTGATCATCCAAGAAGCTTAACGAACCCCATGTAGGATAAACCCCCCAAAACATCAAGACATACCATACTTACACTTACCAAAACCAAAGACAGAATTCTGAGAGCAGCTCGAGAAAAATGAAAAGTCACTTACAAAGGGGAAACAATAAGACCAAACTGTGATTAATAGGCAGAAACTATGCAGGCAAGAAGACAAGGGGCCAACACACATAAAACTTTGAAAGAAAAAACCTGGCAATCAAGAATAATATGTCCTGCAAAACTCTCTCTCAAATACAATGATGAAATTAGGATATTTCCAGATAAATAGAAATTAAGGGGATTTGTAAAAACCAAACAAAACTTATGGGAAATCTTAAGGGAGTCCTTTGATTAGAGAACCAAAAGCTTTAGACAACAACCACAAAAAACAACACAGGACAGCATTCAGCCAGATACCAACCTAGGTAAAAAATTCTCAATAAGAAAACAAAACTAAAAGACTTAAAACAGGGAAAGAGAGACATCAACCTGTAAATAATGACAAAGACAAAACAATAAAAGGGGGAATAAATGGTGTAGTAAACAAAAAATCTATAGCAACAGAAAAGAAAAAAAAGTAAATCAACAAACAAAAGGAAATCAGCACAAGAAAGTAAAAGGAACAAAGAAAAATTCAGCACCACAAAAAAAGCACAGTATGACAGTAATAAACTCATACCTATCAATTTTTTTTTTTTTTTTTATCAGTAGTTGCCCTGAATGTAAGTGGCTTAAATGCACCCACAAAGAGACAGGGAGTGACAGAATAGATAAAAAATCAAAACCCATCAATATGCTGTATACAAGACGTGACCTTAGACAGAAAGCCATAAATATATTAAAAAGGAAAGGATGGAAAAAATATATCAAGCAAACAGCAAGCAAAAAAAGAGCAAGGGTGGCAGTGTTAATCTCAGATAAAATAAACTTTAAGGCAAAATCAATCATAAAAGACAAGAATGGACATTATATAATGATTAAAGGGACAATACACCAAGAAGACATAACCTTAATAGTTATACAACAAATGACAGGGATCCGAAATATATAAAATAAACTCTAACAGCACTGTAAAGAGAAATAGACTGTTACACAATAATAGGAGGAGACTTCAACACACCACTCTAGGTAAAGGACAGAACATCTAGAAAGAAACTCAACAAAGATAGAGAACATCTAAAGGCCTAAATCAACCAACTTGACCTCATAGGCATATATAGAATACTCCACCCAACAGCAGCAAAGTATACATTCTTTTATTGCACATAGAACATTCTCCAGAATAGACCACATTTTAGGCCACAAAGCAACCCTAAATGAAAACCTAAACACTGAAATAATACAACCCATTTTCTCTGATCACAACACCATAAAAACAATGACTGGAAAAGCAAGGAAAAAAAAAGCAGTTACGTAGAAACTGAATTACACCTTGCTTAAAAACAACTAGGTAATAGAAGAAATCAAAGAGTGAATAAAAGAATTACCAGAATCAAATGAGAATGAAAATGCATCATACCAAAACCTTTGGGACACAGCAAACGCAGTGCTCAGATGTCAATTTATAGCAATAAACACACGCACAAAAAAACAATCCTTGATGGTTTTATTAGGAGGGGAGAGGTAAAGAGGTAAAATCACTAACTAGATAGTGGACAAGTATTAACTTTGATGAAGAGAAAGACAACACACAGTATCAGGGAAGTCTGTACAAAGACACAGAAGCTTCCTAGACACATACAAACACCTTTAGAGACCAAGTAACTGAGGCTGAGGTCTGGGAGCATGATCTTGAGGGACTTCATGCTCAATTGGCATAACAGAGTTCATAAAGAAAATGTTCTAGGCGGGGCCAAGATGGTGGAATAGCCAGACACTTCCTGCGAACACTCTTACAACATATAACAAAGACCCAAAAAACAAGTGAAATGATTATATTTATGACAAGCTAGGAGCCCTGAACATCAAAGGCAAAGTTAGAAAACAGACTGAGCAGCAGGGGGAGGAAGAGACGGTTCAGAAGCTTAGAGGAGTTACAGGACCTGAATCGCTGGGATCCCTCAGGCACCATTCCCAGAAGCAGCTGCAGTGGGCTGGTGGTAGTGTTTGTTCAGCTGTGGTTTCCCCAGGGAGAAGCAAGCTGCACAGCCTACTCACACCTCCGGAACCAGAGAAGAACAGCACTCATGGCAAAAGCTAAGTACTTGCGAATATTTTACCTCACTCCCAGCCCCCAAGATGGATTTGATAGCTGTTGATTTCCCTGGGCCTGAGATAGGCCATGTTAAACACCCTGAGCCATTTTCCCGGCCTTGGAGTAGGAATAAATTCACAATTGGGGGAAAACATAATTTGCCAGCTCCACTAACCTGGAGAGCTCAGGAGAGAAACAGCTCCTGTCCAGTCCTGAACTGTCCGTGGACTTTGAATACCTATCCCACCTGCATGGACCTATGTGGCTTATTTCAGAAGAATAGGCTCTTGTTGGCAGACTGCAACTGTTTCACCTGTGTCATGAAGAGGTGAGTGTTTGATGTTTGACAACACTTTGCCTATTAAATAGAGTCCTCACCTACCAATATCAGTGGCATAAGGACTGGTGGCTGCACTCAGGTCACCTAGTCACCCACAACAGGGGTTCAAGGATAACTGGTACCTCCCAGTTCCTACAAACAAAAGCATTGGGTTCCCACGGGCCATCTGCATAATCTACCCACCTGTATGATCTAGGGGAGAAGGAAGCACTTTCCTCACAGACATTCGGGGGATGATTCTCAGCCCCCTGCCTTGTCCAGAGTTTGAACCCCTGCTGCAATCAGATACTAGTACCTACACCAATCACCCTGCTCTTCTAAGACTGTAGGACAGAGCATGTACCACACACTTGATGATCAGCTACCTGGACACCTGAGCTGAATCCATACAAGAAAAGTGAATGGACTCCTAGACTGATATATCTGATAACAGCTTTAGCCATCTGGTGACAGGACATCAGAGCTTCAAAGGTGAAAATAAACAAGCCAACTCACTCAAGCAACTCATCTGGGCATATTAAAATGAAACAAAGCAAGAAGCTAGGATACAGTAAGCACACATAAAATAAACTAATACAATGACTTATAGATAGTTCAGAGGCAACAGTCAGTACCAAGTCAGATAAAAAAACAGACCATGATCGCCTCAACAAGCTCTCAAGATAAAGAATCAACAGACCTTCTGAATGAAGGTGCCTTCCAGGAATTACCAGATGCAGAATTCAAAAGATTAATATACAGAGCTATACAAGACATCAGGAATGAAATTAGGAAGGAGATCATGCAATACACAAAACAAGCCAAGGAACACACAGATAAAGTAGCTGGAGAAATTAAAAAGGTTATTCAAGAACATAATGAAAAATTTAATAAGCTGCAAGAATCCATAGAAAGACAGCAATCAGAAATTCAGAAGATTAACAATAAAATTACAGAATTAGACAACTCAGTAGAAACACAGAGGAGCAGAATTGAGGAAGGAGAAGTCAGAATTGGTGAGCTTGAAGATGAAGCACTTGGCACCAATATAGTTGAAGAAAAATCAGATAAAAGAATTTTAAAAAGTGAAGAAACCTTAAGAATCATGTGGGACTATATCAAGAGAAATAACCTATGAGTGACTGGAGCACCAGAACGGGGGGGACAACAGAAAACACAGAATTGTTGAAGATTTGTTGGTGGAAAACTTCCCTGCTATTGTGAAAGATGAGAAGATATCTATCCAAGATGCTCATTGAACTCCAGATACGATAGATTCTAAAAGAAAGTCGACAAGGCATATTATAATCAATCTTGCCAAAACCAAAGATAAAGAGAGAATTTTAAGAACAGCTAGTGATAAACGAAAACTTAACTACGAAGGAGAGTCAATAAGAATAAGCTTGGACTACTTGAAAGAAACCATGCAAGCAAGAAGTCAATGGGATGACTTATATAAAGCATTGAAGGAAAAAAATTGCCAACCAAGAATCATATATCCAGCAAAACTGTCTCTCAAATATGAAGGTGAAATTAGGACATTTCCAGATAAACAGAAGTTTAAGGAATTTGAAAAAAACCAAACCTAAACAAGAAATAGTAAAGGGAGTTATTTGGTTAGAAGATCAACAAAATCAGGTATCGACCCAAGACTAGAACACTGGACAGAGCAATCAGATGTCAACCCAGACAGGGAAATCACAAAAGTAAATCAAGATTAAAAAAATGCTCACAACAGGGAAACAGCGATGATATTACGTGAAAGAAGACAACACTAAAAAAGTAAAGATGGACTAAGAAATGTAGTTACAGATCTTTCATATGGAGAGGAAGACAAGGCAATATAAAGAAATAAAAGTTAGGTTTAAACTTGGAAAAATAGGGGTAAATATTAAGGCAACCACACAGGAGACTAACTATCCTACTCATCAAGAAAATAAAATAAAATACTAGAAAAAAATAGAGACTTAGCAGAAACAAAATCAACAACAAATAAGAGAAAAAGACAATACACACAGATAGTCTACTCAGCACAAAAAATTAAGTGGGAAAAAGAAACTGTCAACAACACACACAAAAAAAGACATCAAAATGATAGCACTAAACTCATATGTATCTATAATTACAATGAATGTAAATGGAATAAATGCACCAATAAAGAGACAGAGAGTGGCAGAAGGGATAAAAACACGATCAATCTATATGCTACCTACAAGAGACACACCTTAGACTTAGAGACACAAACAAACTAAAACTCAAAGAATGAAAAAAATATATCATGCAAACAACAATCAAAAAAGAGCAGGAGTGGAAGTATTAATTTCCAACAAAATAGACTTTGATGTTAAATCCACCACAAAAGACAAGGAAGGACACTATATAATGATAAAAGGGACAACATACCAGGGGAATATAACCATATTAAAGATTTATGCACCCAATGAGAAGGCTGCAAGATACATAAAGCAAACTCCAACAGCATTGAAAAATGAGATAGACAGCTCCACAATTATAGCAGGAGACTTCAGCACACCACTTTCAGTGAAGGACAGGACATCCGGAAAGAAGCTCAGTAAAGACACGGAAGATTTAAATGCCACAATCAACCAACCTGACCTCATAGACTTATACCGAACAATCCACCCAACAGCAGCCAAGTATACTTTCTTTTCTAGTGCGCATGTAACATACTCTAGAATAGGCCACATATAAGGTCATAAAGCAAGCCTTAGCAGAATCCAAAACATCAAATATTATAAAACATCTTCTCTGAACATAAAGCCATAAAAGTAGAAATCAATAACAGAGAAAGGAGGGAAAAGAAATCAAACACTTGGAAACTGAACAACACCTTGCTCAAAAACGACTGTGTCATAGAAGACATTAAGGTTGGAATAAAGAAATTCACCAAATCCAATGAGAATGAAAACACTTTCTATCAGAACCTTTGGGACACAGGAAAGCAGTGTTCAGAGGTCAATTTATATCAATAAATGCACACGTACAAAAAGAAGAAAATGCCAAAATGAAAGAATTATCCCTAATACTTGAACAAATAGAAAGAGAACAACAAAAGAAACCCTTAGGCACCAGAACAAAACAAGTAGTAAAAATTAGAGCAGAATTAAATGAAATAGAAAACAGAAAAACTATTGAGTTAACAAGACCAAAAGCTGGTTCTTTGAAAAAATTTAAAAAATTGATTAACCATTGGCCAAACTAACAAAAGGAAAAGAGGAGAGGAGGCAAATAACCTGAATAAGAAATGAGATGGGTGATATTACAACAGATCCAGCTGAAATTAAAAGAATCATGCCAGATTATTATGAAAAATTGTAATCTAACAAATTTAAAAACCTAAAAATTCCTAGAAACACACTACCTACCTAAACTAACACAGAGGTAGAAAAACTAAATAGAACCATAATATAAGAAGAGATTGAAAAGGTAATAAAAAATCTCCCAACGAAAAAAGCCCTGGCCCGGACAGCTTCACTGCAGAGTTCTACCAAACTTTCAGGGAAGAATTAACACCACTACAACTAAAGGTATTTCAGAGCATAGAAAAGGACAGAATACTCCCAAACTCATTCTAGGAAGCCAGCATGTCCCTGATACCAAAACTAGGTAAAGACTACACAAAAAAAGAAAATTACAGACCTATATCCCTCATGAACTTAGATGCAAAAATCCTCAACAAAATTCTAGCCAACAGAATTCAAAGACTTATCAAAAAAATAGTTCACCATGACCAAGTGAGATTCATACCAGGTATGCAGGGATGGTTCAACATTAGAAAAACAATTAATGTAATCCATCATATAAATAAAACAAAAGACAAGAATCACATGATTTTATCAATTGATACAGAGAAGGCATTTGACAAAGTTTAACACCCATTCGTGATAAACTCTCAGCAAATAAGTATAGAAGGAAAATTCCTCAACATATTAAAGGGCATTTACACAAAGCCAACAGCCAATATCATCCTAAATGGAGAGAGTCTGAAAGCATTCCCTTTGAGATCGGGAACAAGGCAAGGATGCTGTTTATCACCACTCTTATTCAACATTGTGCTGGAGGTCCTAGTCAGAGCAAGTAGGCTAGATAAAGAAATAAAGCGCATCCAGATTGGTAAGGAAGAAGTAAAAGTATCTCTATTTGCAGACGACATGATCTTATACACAGAAAACCCTGAGGAATCCTCAGGAAAACTACTGAAACTAATAGAAGAGTTCAGCAGAGTATCAGAGTACAAGATAAACATACAAAAATCAGTTGGATTCCTCAACACCTACAAAAAGAACATGGAGAAGAAAACCATCAAATCAATACCATTTACAGTAGCCCACAAGAAGATAAAATACTTAGTAATAAATCTTACCAGAGACGTGAAAGACCCATACAAAGAAAATTACAATACACTACTGCAAGACACCAGAGAGGCCTATATAAGTGGAAAAAAACATACCTGGCTCATGGATAGGAAGACTTAACATTGTAAAAATGTCTATTCTACCAAAAGCGATCTATAAATACAATGCAATTCCAATTCAAATTCCAATGACATTTTTTAATAAGATGAAGAAACAAGCACCAACTTCATATGGAAGGGAAAGAGGCCCTGGATAAGTAAAGCATTACTGAAAAGGAAGAACAAACTGGGAGGTCTCACTCTACCTGATTTTAGAACACAGTAGCCAAAACACCCTGGTACTGGTACAACAACAGATGCATAGATCATTGGAACAGAATAGAGAATCCAGACATAAATCCAAGCTCATATGAGCAGCTGACATTAGACAAAGGCCCTAAGCCAGTTAAACGGGGAAAAGATAGTTTCTTTAATAAATATTTCTGGCATAACTGGATATCCATCTGCAAAAAAATGAAAGAAGGCCCATACCTCACCCCACGCACAAAAACAAACTCAAAATGGATCAAAGGCCTAAATATAAAATGGTAAACATTATGGAAGAAAAAATAGGGACAATGCTAGGAGCCCTAATACATGGCATAAACAGTATATAAAACATTAGTAACAGTGCAGAAGAGAACCTAGATAACTGGAAGCTTCTAAAAATCAAACACCTATGCTCATCCAAAGACTTCACCAAAAGAGTCAAAAGATTACCTACAGACTGGGAAAACGTTTTTAGCTAGGACATCTGCGATCAGTGTCTTATCTCTAAAATCTACATGATAGTGCAAAAACTCAACTACAAAAAGACAAATAATCCAATTAAAAAATGGGCAAAGGATATGAACAGACACTTCACTAAAGAAGACATTCAGGTAGCTAACAGATACATGAGGAAATGCTCACGATCATTAGCCATTAGAGGAATGCAAATCAAAACTACAATGAATTTCCATCTTAGTCCAACAAGGCTGGCATTAATCCAAAAAACACAAAATAATAAATGTTGGAGAGATTGTGGAGAGACTGGAACACTTTTACACTGTTGGTGTGAATTTAAAATGGCGCAACAACTTTGGAAATCGATTTGGCGCTTCCTTAAAAAACTAGAAATAGAATTGCCATATGATCCAGCAATCCCACTCTTTGGAATATATCCTAGAGAATTAAGCACCTTTACATGAACAGATATATCTACACCCATGTTTATTGCAGCACTGTTTACAATAACAAAAAGATGGAAGCAACCAAGGTGCCCATTAATGGATGAATGGATAAATAAATTATGGTATATTCACACAATGGAATACTAAGCATCAATAAAGAACAATGATGAATCCATGAAACATTCCATAACATGGAGCAATCTGGAAGGCATTATGCTGAGTGAAATTAGTCAGTCACAAAAGGACAAATATTGCATAAGACCAGTATTATAATAACTGGAAAAATAGTTTAAACAGAGAAGAAAATATTCCTTGATAGTTATGGGAGGGGGGAGGGAAAGAGGGAGGGAAAGAGTTTTCACTAATTAGATAGTAGATAAGAATTATTTTAGGTGAAGGGAAAGACAACACAATACAGGCAAGGTCAGCACAAATGGACTAAACTAAAAGCAAAGAAGTTTCCTGAATAAACTGAATCTTCGAAGGTCACTGTAGCATGGGTGGGGGTTTAGGGACCATGGTTTCAGGGGACATCTAAGTCAATTGGCATAATAAAATCTATTAAGAAAACATTCTGCATCCCACTTTGGACAGTGGCTTCTGGGGTTACAAACGCTTTCAAGCGGCCATCTAAAATGCATTAATGGGTCTCAACTCACCTGGAACAAAGGAGAATGAAGAACACCAAAGACACAGGTAATTATGAGCCCAAGAGACAGAAAGGACCACATAGATCAGAGACTACATCAGCCTGAGACCTGAAGAACTAGATGGTGCCTGGCTATAATCGATGGCTGCCCTGACAGGGAACACAACAGAGAACCCCTGAGGGAGCAGGAGAGCAGTGGGATGCAGGCCCCAAATTCTCATAAAAAGACCGGACTTAATGGTCTGACTGAGACTCAAAGGACTCTGGAGGTCATGGTCACCAGACCTTTTGTTAGCCCAAGGCAGGAAACTTTCCCAAAGCCAACTCTTCAGACAAGGATTGGACTGGTCTACAAAAAAAAAAAAAAAAAATTTTTTTTTTTTTTTTATGGGATAGAAATGGTATTGGTGAAGAGTGAGCATCTTGGATCAAGTAGACACATGAGACTACATTGGCATCTCCTGCCTGGAGAGGAGATGAGAAGGCAGAGGAGGTCATAAGCTGGCTGAATGGACACAAAAATATAGAGTGGAGGGAAGGTGTGTGCTGTCTCATTAGTAGGGGAGCAATTAGGAGTATAAAGCAAGTTGTATATAAAGTTTTGTATAAGAGACTGACTCAATCTGTAAACTTTAGCTTAAAGCACAATAAAAAAAAATTTTTTTTTTTTTTTTTTAATAACTTTTATTAAGCTTCAAGTGAACGTTTACAAATCCAATCAGTCTGTCACATATAAGTTTACATACATCTCACTCCCTGCTCCCACTTGCTCTCCCCCTCTTGAGTCAGCCCTTTCAGTCTCTCCTTTCTTGACAATTTTGCCGGCTTCCCTCTCTCTCTATCCTCCCATCCCTCCTCCAGACAAGAGTTGCCAACACAATCTCGAGTGTCCACCTGATATCATTAGCTCACTCTTCATCAGCGTCTCTCTCCCACCCGCTAACCACTCCCTTTCATGTCTGATGAGTTGTCTTCGGGGATGGTTCCTGTCCTGTGTCAACTGAAGGTCTGGGGAGCATGGCCGCCGGGATTCCTCCAGTCTCAGTCAGACCATTAAGTTTGGTCTTTTTATGAGAATTTGGGGTCTGTATCCCACTGATCTCCTGCTCCCTCAGGGGTCCTCTGCTGTGCTCCCTGTCAGGGCAGTCATCGATTGTGGCCGGGCACCAACTAGTTCTTCTGGTCTCAGAATGATGTAGGTCTCTGGTTCATGTGGCCCCTTCTGTCTCTTGGGCTCTTAGTTGTCGTGTGGCCTTGGTGTTCTTCCTTTTCCTTTGCTCCAGGTGGGTTGAGACCAATTGCTGCATCTTAGATGGCCGCTTGTTAGCATTTAAGACCCCAGACGCCACATTTCAAAGTGGGATGCAGAATGATTTCATAATAGAATTATTTTGCCAATTGACTTAGAAGTCCCCGCAAACCATGTTCCCCAGACCCCCACACTTGCTCCGCTGACCTTTGAAGCATTCACTTTATCCCGGAAACTTCTTTGCTTTTGGTCCAGTCCAATTGAGCTGACCTTCCATGTATTGAGTGTTGTCTTTCCCTTCACCTAAAGCAGTTCTTATCTACTGATTAATCAATAAAAAACCCTCTCCCACCCTCCCTCCCTCCCCCCCTCGTAACCACAAAAGTATGTGTTCTTCTCAGGTTTACTATTTCTCAAGATCTTATAATAGTGGTCGTATACAATATTTGTCCTTTTGCCTCTGACTCATTTCGCTCAGCATAATGCCTTCCAGGTTCCTCCATGTTATGAAATGTTTCACAGATTCGTCACTGTTCTTTATCGATGCGTAGTATTCCATTGTGTGAATATACCACAATTTATTTACCCATTCATCACTTGACGGACACCTTGGTTGCTTCCAACTTTTTGCTATTGTAAACAGAGCTGCAATAAACATGGGTGTGCATATATCTGTTTGTATGAAGGCTCTTGTATCTCTAGGGTATATTCCCAGGAGTGGGATTTCTGGGTTGTATGGTAGTTCTATTTCTAACTGTTTAAGGTAACGCCAGATGGATTTCCAAAGTGGTTGTACCATTTTACATTCCCACCAGCAGTGTATGAGAGTTCCAATCTCTCCGCAGCCTCTCCAACATTTATTATTTTGTGTTTTTTGGATTAATGCCAGCCTTGCTGGTGTGAGATGGAATCTCATCGTAGTTTTAATTTGCATTTCTCTAATGGCTAATGATCGAGAGCATTTTCTCATGTATCTGTTGGCTGCCTGAATATCTTCTTTAGTGAAATGTGTGTTCATATCCTTTGCCCACTTCTTGATTGGGTTGTTTGTCTTTTTGTGGTTGAGTTTTGACAGAATCATGTAGATTTTAGAGATCAGGCGCTGGTCGGAGATGTCATAGCTGAAAATTCTTTCCCAGTCTGTAGGTGGTCTTTTTACTCTTTTGGAGAAGTCTCTAGATGAGCATAGGTGTTTGATTTTTAGGAGCTCCCAGTTATCGGGTTTCTCTTCATCATTTTTGGTAATGTTTTGTATTCTGTTTATACCTTGTATTAGGGCTCCTAGGGTTGTCCCTATTTTTTCTTCCATGATCTTTATCGTTTTAGTCTTTATGTTTAGGTCTTTGATCCACTTGGCATTAGTTTTTGTGCATGGTGTGAGGTATGGGTCCTGTTTCATTTTTTTGCAAATGGATATCCAGTTATGCCAGCACCATTTGTTAAAAAGGCTATCTTTTCCCCAGTTAATTGACACTGGTCCTTTGTCAAATATCAGCTGCTCATACGTGGATGGATCTATGTCTGGGTTCTCAATTCTGTTCCATTGGTCTATGTGTCTGTTGTTGTACCAATACCAGGCTGTTTTGACTACTGTGGCTGTATAGTAGGTTCTGAAGTCAGGTAAGGTGAGGCCTCCCACTTTCTTCTTCTTTTTCAGTAATGCTTTGCTTATCCGGGGCTTCTTTCCCTTCCATATGAAATTGGTGATTTGTTTCTCTATCCCCTTAAAATATGACATTGGAATTTGCATCGGAAGTGCGTTGAATGTATAGATGGCTTTTGGTAGAATAGACATTTTTACTATGTTAAGTCTTCCTATCCATGAGCAGGGTATGTTTTTCCACTTAAGTATGTCCTTTTGAATTTCTTGTAGTAGAGCTTTGTAGTTTTCTTTGTATAGGTCTTTTACATCCTTGGTAAGATTTATTCCTAAGTATCTTATCTTCTTGGGGGCTACTGTGAATGGTATTGATTTGGTTTTTTCCTCTTCGGTGTTCTTTTTGTTGATGTAGAGGAATCTAAGTGATTTTTGTATGTTTATTTTATAACCTGAGACTCTGCCAAACTCTTCTATTAGTTTCAGTAGTTTTCTGGAGGATTCCTTAGGGTTTTCTGTGTATATAATCATGTCATCTGCAAATAGTGATAACTTTACTTCTTCCTTGCCAATCCGGATACCTTTTATTTCTTTGTCTAGCCTAATTGCCCTGGCTAGGACTTCTAGCACGATGTTGAATAAGAGCGGTGATAAAGGGCATCCTTGTCTGGTTCCCGTTCTCAAGGGAAATGCTTTCAGGTTCTCTCCATTTAGAGTGATATTGGCTGTTGGCTTTGCATAGATGCCCTTTATTATGTTGAGGAATTTACCTTCAATTCCTATTTTGTTAAGAGTTTTTATCATGAATGGGTGTTGGACTTTGTCAAATGCCTTTTCTGCATCAATTGATAAGATCATGTGGTTTTTGTCTTTTGTTTTATTTATGTGATGGATTACATTAATGGTTTTTCTGATATTAAACCAGCCTTGCATACCTGGTATAAATCCCACTTGATCAGGGTGAATTATTTTTTTGATGTGTTGTTGGATTCTATTGGCTAGAATTTTGTTGGGGATTTTTGCATCAATGTTCATGAGGGATATAGGTCTATAATTTTCTTTTTTTGTAATGTCTTTACCTGGTTTTGGTATCAGGGAGATGGTGGCTTCATAGAATGAGTTGGGTAGTATTCTGTCATTTTCTATGCTTTGGAATACCTTTAGTAGTAGTGGTGTTAACTCTTCTCTGAAAGTTTGGTAGAACTCTGCAGTGAAGACGTCCGGGCCAGGGCTTTTTTTTGTTGGGAGTTTTTTGATTACTGTTTCAATCTCTTTTTTTGTTATGGGTCTATTTAGTTGTTCTACTTCTGAATGTGTTAGTTTAGGTAGGTAGTGTTTTTCCAGGAATTCATGCATTTCTTCTAGGTTTTCAAATTTGTTAGAGTACAATTTTTCATAATAATCTGAAATGATTCTTTTAATTTCATTTGGTTCTGTTGTGATGTGGTCCTTCTCATTTCTTATTCGGGTTATTTGTTTCCTTTCCTGTATTTCTTTATTCAGTCTAGCCAATGGTTTATCAATTTTGTTAATTTTTTCAAAGAACCAGCTTTTGGCTTTGTTAATTCTTTCAATTGTTTTTCTGTTCTCTAATTCATTTAGTTCAGCTCTAATTGTTATTTTTTGTTTTCTTCTGGTGCCTGATGGATTCTTTTGTTGCTCACTTTCTATTTGTTCAAGTTGTAGGGACAGTTCTCTGATTTTGGCTCTTTCTTCTTTTTGTATGTGTGCATTTATTGATATAAATTGGCCTCTGAGCACTGCTTTTGCTGTGCCCCAGAGGTTTTGATAGGAAGTATTTTCATTCTCGTTGCTTTCTAAGAATTTCCTTATTCCCTCCTTAATGTCTTCTATAACCCAGTCTTTTTTCAGGAGGGTATTGTTCATTTTCCAAGTATTTGATTTCTTTTCCCTAGTTTTTCTGTTATTGAGCTCTAGTTTTATTGCCTTGTGGTCTGAGAAGATGCTTTGTAATATTTCGATGTTTTGGACTCTGCAAAGGTTTGTTTTATGACCTAATATGTGGTCTATTCTAGAGAATGTTCCATGTGCACTAGAAAAAAAAGTATATTTTGCAGCAGTTGGGTGGAGAGTTCTGTATAAGTCAATGAGGTCAAGTTGGTTGATTGTTGTAATTAGATCTTCCGTGTCTCTGTTGAGCTTCTTACTGGATGTCCTGTCCTTCTCCGAAAGTGGTGTGTTGAAGTCTCCTACTATAATTGTGGAGGTATCTATCTCGCTTTTCAATTCTGTTAAAATTTGGTTTATGTATCTTGCAGCCCTGTCATTGGGTGCATAAATATTTAATATGGTTATGTCTTCCTGATCAATTGTCCCTTTTATCATTATATAGTGTCCTTCTTTATCCTTTGTGGTGGATTTAAGTCTAAAGTCTATTTTGTCAGAAATTAATATTGCTACTCCTCTTCTTTTTTGCTTATTGTTTGCTTGATATACTTTTTTCCATCCTTTGAGTTTTAGTTTGTTTGTGTCTCTAAGTCTAAGGTGTGTCTCTTGTAGGCAGCATATAGATGGATCGTGTTTCTTTATCCAGTCTGTGACTCTCTGTCTCTTTATTGGTGCATTTAGTCCATTTACATTCAGGGTAATTATAGATAAATAAGTTTTTAGTGCTGTCATTTTGATGCCTTTTTTGTGTGTTGTTGACAATTTCATTTTTCCACATACTTTTTTGTGCTGAGGCGTTTTTCTTAGTAAATTGTGAGATCCTCATTTTCATAGTGCTTGACTTTATGTTAGTTGAGTCGTTACGTTTTTCTTGGTTTTTATCTTGAGTTATAGAGTTGTTATACCTTTTTGTGGTTACCTTATTATTTACCCCTATTTTTCTAAGTAAAAACCTAACTTGTATTGTTCTATATCGCCTTGTATCACTCTCCATATGGCAGTTCAATGCCTCCTGTATTTAGTCCCTCTTTTTGATTATTGTGATCTTTTACCTATTGACTTCCATGATTCCCTGTTATGTGTATTTATTTTTTTTTTAATTAATCTTAATTTGTTTGTTTTTGTGATTTCCCTATTTGAGTTGATATCAGGATGTTCTGTTTTGTGACCTTGTGTTGTGCTGATATCTGATATTATTGGTTCTCTGACCAAACAATATCCTTTAGTATTTCTTGTAGCTTTGGTTTGGTTTTTGCAAATTCTCTAAACTTGTGTTTGTCTGTAAATATCTTAATTTCGCCTTCATATTTCAGAGAGAGTTTTGCTGGATATATGATCCTTGGCTGGCAGTTTTTCTCCTTCAGTGTTCTGTATATGTCGTCCCATTCCCTTCTTGCCTGCATGGTTTCTGCTGAGTAGTCAGAACATATTCTTATTGATTCTCCCTTGAAGGAAACCTTTCTTTTCTCCCTGGCTGCTTTTAAAATTTTCTGTTTATCTTTGGTTTTGGTGAGTTTGATGATAATATGTCTTGGTGTTTTTCTTTTTGGATCAATCTTAAATGGGGTTCGATGAGCATCTTGGATAGCTATCCTTTCGTCTTTCATGATGTCAGGGAAGTTTTCTGTCAGGAGTTCTTCAACTATTTTCTCTGTGTTTTCTGTCCCCCCTCCCTGTTCTGGGACTCCAATCACCCGCAGGTTATCCTTCTTGATAGAGTCCCACATAATTCTTAGGGTTTCTTCATTGTTTTTAATTCTTTTATCTGATTTTTTTTCAGCTATGTTGGTGTTGATTCCCTGGTCCTCCAGATGTCCCAGTCTGCATTCTAATTGCTCGAGTCTGCTCCTCTGACTTCCTAGTGCGTTGTCTAATTCTGTTATTTTATTGTTAATCTTTTGGATTTCTACATGTTGTCTCTCTATGGATTCTTGCAACTTATTAATTTTTCCAGTATGTTCTTGAATAATCTTTTTGAGTTCTTCAACAGTTTTATCAGTGTGTTCCTTGGCTTTTTCTGCAGTTATCCTAATTTCATTTGTGATATCATTAAGCATTCTGTAAATTAGTTTTTTATATTCTGTATCTGATAATTCCAAGATTGTATCTTCACTTGGGGAAGATTTTGATTCTTTTGTTTGGGGGGTTGGAGAAGCTGTCATGGTCTGCTTCTTTAAGTGGTTTGATATGGATTGTTTTCTCCGAGCCATCACTGGGAAACTAGTTTTTCCAGAAAATCCGCTAAAAAAAAAATGCAGTCAGATCCCTATCAGAGTTCTCCCTCTGGCTCAGGCTATTCAGATGTTAATGAAGCCGCCTGGGGAGGGTGGGGGAGAGAACGGAGAGATAGGAGAGTAGCACCTCAGAATATAGCCAGAGTTGCTTGTCTTGCTTGTAATGACTATTATATCTGAGATTCCCGCGGGCGCCTCGCCTATAGGTGCTGGCTGTGTGGAGATTGCCCTCAGGGGGTCTGGCCCGCTGGAGTCACGGTCAGATCCTCCGCTTCCAGCCCCACGCCCAGCGTCAAGGCTCCCCTACTGGGACGGTGCACTCTCGACTCCAAAATCAGTCGCTGCCTCCCGGGGACTTCTCGTCCCTCCAGCCGCGTGGCCGTGCTGCCCCCGAGAACTGGTTGGGCCTCCTCCCGGGGTTAGTTCAGATGGGTGGAGCAGCTCCCCGTGCTTGTGCCGTGACCGAGTGTCCTGGCTGGGACGCTGTTCTCCCCGCTCCAATACCAGTCGCTGCCTCCCGGGTACTTCTCCTACCGGCTGCGTCCCACGCCGCCCATGGGACCCAGCTGGGCCCCTTCCCAGGGTTAGTTCAGGGGGGTGGAGCAACTCTCCGTGTTTATGCCATACCTGCGTCCAGTCCAAATCCCTGCAGGACGGTTCCCCGGCTCGGACGCTGCTCTTTCTACTCCAAGACCAGTCACTGCCTCCCGGGGACTTCTCCTACTGGCTGCGTCCCACGCCGCCCATGGAACCGGCTGGTCCCCCTCCCGGGGTTAGTTCAGGGGGGTGGAGCAGCTCTCTGTGCTTGTGCCGTACCTGACTGCTACGCTGGCTCCAGGCTCTGGAAACAATCGCTGCTTCCCCGTATTAGTTCATTCTCCGTCTCTAAATCTGTGTTTGTTGTTCAGGGTTCGTAGATTGTTATGTATGTGATCGATTCACTTGTTTTTCCGAGTCTTTGTTGTAAGAGGGATCCGAGGTAGCGTCTGCCTAGTCCGCCATCTTGGCTCCGTCTCCAGTCACAATAAAATTTTTTAAAAATGCTCTACATCCGACTTTGGTGAGTAGCATCTGTCGTCCTAAAAGCTTGCAAGTGGCCATCTAAAATACACCTATTGGTCCCACTAAGTTTGGAGTGCAGGAGAATGAAGAAAACCAAGGACAAAAGGAAAATATTAGTCCAAAGGACTAAATAAACCATGTGCACCAAAGCTTCCACCAACCTGAGCCCAGAAGAACTAGATGGTGCCCAGTTACCACCACTAACCACTCTGATGGGGATCACAATAGAGGATTCCAGACAGAGGCAGAGAAAAATGTAGAACAAAATTGAAATACACAAAAAAAGACCAGACTGGAGGAACCCCTGAGACTATGGCCTCCAGATACGCTGCTAACTCAAAACTGAAGCCACTCCCCAAGTCTACCTTTCAGCCAAAGATTAGACAGGCCTCTGAAATAAATAATAGCACGTATGAGGACCATACTTCTTAGTTCAATAAATATATAAGACCAAACGGGCAACACCTGCCCAAAAGCAAGGACAAGAAGGTAGAAAGGGACAGGAAAACTAGACGAATGGACATGGAGAACCTGGGATGGAAAGGGAAAGGGGGGGAGCACTGACACATTGTGAGGATTGTAACCTTTGTTGCAAAACAATTTTTGTATGCATTTTTTTATGAGATACTAATTTGCGCTGTAAACTTAATTTGCACTGTAAACTTTCACCTAAAACACAATAAATTTTTTTAAAAAGAGTCAAGGTGAAATGGTACTTAAAATTGATTGGCCGTTGCCTTAGGCTAGGGTCCCAGAAGCAGATGTTTTGTCAGGAAGTGTTCCTAGAAAACACCAGACGGGCAGCTGGGAAATGGAACTAGGAAGGAAAGGAGGCCAAGCTTGAGTGTGATATCAAGCAAAGTCTCAAAAAAAAAAAAAAAAAGAAAGAAAGAAAAAGGAATTAAAGAATAAAGCCAAAAAAAAAAAGAAAAGAAAACCTGTTGCCATCAGTTTATTCTGACTCATAGAGAACCTATAGGGCAGAGTAGAACTGCCCCAAAGGGTTTCCAAGGAGTGATTGGTGGATTCAAACTGCCAACCTTTTGGTTAGCAGCGTGAGCTCTTAAGCACTTGTTTCAAAAAGCATTATAACAGATAGGTCTATGTAGTATGGAGTACGCCTGTGTGTGTTTATGTGGTGCCAGGAACAGGGTAGGGTGGAAATAGGTACCATCAGCCCTTCCTCCAAAATGTATCCTAAATATCTATACTTCTCTCCATTTCCAATGTTACAGCTCTAGTTCAAGTCACCATTATCCCTTATCTAGACTAATAAAAAGCCCTGGCGGCAGCAACGGTTTAAGCTCTCAGCTGCTAACCTAAAGGTAGATATCTGGAACCCACAAGCCACTCTGCAGGAGAAAAGACCTGGTAGTCTGCTCTTGCAAAGATTAAAAAAATAAAAAGAAGCCAAATCCCTTGCCATCAAATCTATTGCAAATCATAGTGACTCTATAGGACAAAGTAGAACTGCCCCCATAGTGTTTCCAAGGCTGATTGCCACATTTCTCCAACAGAGTGGCTGGTGCGTTCAAACTGCCAACTGTTAGGTTAACAGCAGAGCACTTTAACCAGTGCACCACCAGGTGTCCTTCCTGTAAAGGATAGATTCACCATGAGTTGCAATCTACAGGATGGCAGTGGGTTTTGGGTTTTGAGTAAGAATGGACTCAAAGACACACAGCAACAACATTGCTGGCCTTATTCCTTGGCCTCCAAATTCTCCACTCAAAAGCCAGCATGACAATATGATGCTATAGACAGAATCACCATGTCATCCCTCCACAGTAAAGACCCAGAAAACTAAGTAAAGCAGAGACAAACGTCAATCCTGGAACCCTAAGCATCAAATGAAGAGATAAAAAGCTCAACCAAGCACCAAGTGTCTCTTTATGGGCCATTTACATTCAGTGTAATTATTGATAGGTTTGAGTTTATTGCTGTCATTTGTAGTGTTTTGTGTGTGTGTGTGTTTGCGTGCTGATGTTTTCTCTGTTCCTTTCACTCTCCTGTGTTGAATTCCTTTAGTTTATGAATTTTTTAAATTTCTTTCCTTTTTATAGATTTTGTGCTTACTAAGACTTTATATTTTTCTTCTTTATTTTGATGAGTAGGTCTGTTTTCTTTTCTTTTTTTTTGAATGTTCTCTGACAGAGAAGAGTGAAAGAGGAGAGATATGGAGTGGAGGTCCCCTATCAGCTAATGTGGGATGGACTTGCCATCTTGGGCTCCTAAGCCACAGAGATCAGCAGACAGGGAGTATGGGAAGGCAGCGTCACAGAGCTCCCAGCAGGAGACAGACCACCAAGAAACAAGCGATACACGCTTTCCCACCTCCCACTCTTTTCCTCCTGCTCAGCCTCTGCTGCTTCCAGGTGGGCTGCAGTTGCACAGTAGGGGAGACACTGGCTTCTTGCTGCTTGAGTTTGCCCTGTCCCCACTGGCTGGCTCATTTGGGGCCATTTTTTTGTTGCTGCTGTTGCTTTTTTTGGCTTCTTTTGGTTTCCTCTCTCTCTCACCTCCTTCCCTTCCTTTCTCTCAAATGCCTGGATCTGTGTGCCATCTTCACTTCTTCTTCACAGGCTGTGAAGTGTTACTTGGCTGGGTAACCACTTCCTCAATCTTCGATGCCATGTTGATGGGATACCTGGGGGTATTTTTTTTCCTCCTTTTTCTTTTGTTTTTTGTTCATTTCTCATTTTCTCGTCTCTCTCTACTTTCCTTCTTTTCCTGTTTCTTGTATACCTGGCACTGTGTTCCATCCTTCTAGATGGTCTGTGCAGTGCATAGCAACTTGGGAGCCACTTCCCTGCTCCATGCCAACAAGCCAGTGGGCTCCATTGGCATTTTTTTTCTTTTCTCAATTTCCTATTTCTCTCTACCATCCTTCCCTTCTTTTCTCCTGAACACCTGGCACCACCTGCCATCTCTGCTCCTTTTAGATGGGCTGTGCAGCACCACGTGGCTGGGAAGCCACTTGCCCAGTCCACAACACCACACTAATGGGCTCTCTCGGGGCATCTTTTTTGGTTTCTCTCTCTTCTTTTCTCAATTTCCTATCTCCCTCTACCCTCCTTCCTTGCCCTTCTTCTGGACACCTGGCACTGTGTGCCATCTCCGCTCCTTCTTGATGGACTGTGCAGTGCCACTTGGCTGGGTATCTGCTCCGGTGGGCTCCCTTGGGGCATTTTTTTCTTTACATTCTATCTTCTTTTTTTCTTGGTTTCTTGGCCCTCTCTACCTACCTTTATTTCCTTCTTCCCAACCACCTAGCATCTTTTTTCCCTCAGTTGCTTGTCTATCTCTACATTTCTTTCATTCCTTTCTCCAGACCACCTAGTGACATGTACCTTTCTCTCTCCCTTTTATTTATTTTTTTTAATCTGGCTTCTTACCTCTCTCTCCCTTCCTTCCTTTCCTTTCTCCTGCCTATCTTGCACTGTGTGCTGTATCTGTCCCTTCTTCATGGGCTGTGCCTCACTGCCTGTCTAGAAAGCCACCAGCACACAGCTTCCCTAAGTCTGTCCCACCCGAAAGGTAGGCTCCTTTGGTGCTTTTTCTTTTCTTGGCTCCTATTTCTCTCCCCTCTTTCTCTTCCATCTGACACCCACTTAGCTCAACACATCATAACCTCTCCCCTCTGTCCTGCCTATCTGCACTGTGCACTGAACATTGCACCCCAGTGGCACAGGCATGGTCTACTGTAACCTGCCCTGCACTGACCCCTGGCCTCACCCTGTCAGCCCTGGTACATTCCACAAACAGCCCATCTCAGCCCATCCCCTTCCACTGGACCTTCCCTGCTGTACCATAGCTGAGCAACTGCCCCTGCCCATTGGACAAGGTGGTGAGAAGTATCTTACCCACAGATAAGCAAACAACAAAGACTGCCCAGCCAGCCTGCTCAGACATAATCAAATAAAACAAAAAAGTGGATGAACCAAACAAATCTACAAACAATAAATGGAGAAAATAACTACAGAATGTCTAGAAGACAGCAGACAATATTTAAACATAAAAAACAGGCAAGATGGTTCCAGTAGGTATCCAATATAAAACACCAGACGATCTTCCAGTAGGAGAAAAGGCACTGGAAGTACCTGATAGGGAATTCAAATCTCTAATATTCAGAGCTATCCAAGAATGAAGGAAAAAGCAGGCAAAAATGAGGAAAAAAATAGACAAAATCACAGAAAAGGCAGATAAAATCATGGAAAAGACAGACAAAACAATGGAATAATTCAGGAAAATAATACAGGAATGCAATGTCCAAATAAATCCACAACTAAAAATCACACAAAAACAGCAATTAGAAATCCAAAAGATAAATAACGAGATTTCAGAAATGGAGAGTGTCATAGAAGGTCTGAAGAGTAGGTTTAAAACAATGGAAGACAGGATCAGTGAAATTGATGACAAATCTTTGGATACTATTTTGTTTAAGGGAAAACCAGAGAAAAGAATGTAGAAAAATGAAGAAACTTTGAGAAAGACGTGGCATACAATCAAAAGAAAAATTTCAAATGATCAGAGTTCCAGAACACGGGGAGAAAATGGAAAACACAGAGAGCTTCACTTAAGAATTGTTGACAGAAAACTTCCCTAATATCATGAAAAATGAAAAGATGACCATCTAAGAAGCAAAACAAACCATGTAGGATAGAAGCCAAAAGAAAATCACCAAAGTATACCGTAATCACTAAAACCAAAGACAAAGAAAGAATCCTGAGAGCAGTTCAAGAAAAATGAACAGTCACGTAGAGGGGAAACAATAAGACTAACCCTAATTACTCAGCAGAAACCATGCAGGCAAGAAGGTAATGGGATAACACATATAAAACCTTGAAAGAAAAAAAAAATCACCAACCAAGAATAATATATCCTGCAAAACTCTCACTCAAGAATGATGGTGAAATTAAGACAGTTCCAGATAAACAGAAATTAAGGAAACATGTAAAAATCAAATAAACTTACAAGAATTATTAAAGGGAATCCTTTGGTTTGAAAATAAACAGTATAAGAAGACAACCTGAATCTAGGATGCAAGACTGCATCAGCCAGATACCAACCTAGGTAAGGAACTCTCAAGGATTAACCAAAATGAAAAGATTAACAGCAAGTAAGCAGAGAGGTTAATCTGTAAATGATAACAAAGACAGAACAATAAAAGAGGGAATATATGGTGTAGGTGTAGAACTTTCAAATAGAGGGGAAGGCAAGGCAATATCAAGTGATAAAAAAAAACTGATCCAAACTTAGGAAGATAAGGGTAAATTTCAAGGTAACCACAAAGAAAGTTAACAAACCTACTCAACACAATAAAGAAGAAAAACAGAAAGTCTCAGTAAGCACAAAATCTGCAAAAACAAAAGAAATGAAAAAAAGAATCCACAAACTAAAGGAATTCAGCCAGGAAAATAAGAGGAACAAGGAAAACATCAGCACCACAAAAAAAAAAGCACTACAAAATGACAGCAATAAACTCACACCTATCAATAATTACACTGAACATAAATGGCTTAAATGCACCCAAAAAGAAACAGAGAGTGACAGAATAGATTTAAAAAACGGGATGATCCATCAATACGCTGTCTACAAGAGACATACCTTAATAACAAAGACATAAATTCATTAAAAGTCACAGGATGGAAAAAAATATACCAAGCAAACAGCTACCAAAAAAGAACAGGAGTGGCAATACTAGTCTCAGAAAAAATAGACTTTAAAACAAAATCCACCATAAAAGACAAAGAAACCCCAAAAAAAACCCATTGCCTTCGAGTCAATTCCGAGTCACAGCAACCCTATAGGACACAGTAGAACTGCCCCATAGTTTCCAAGGAGTGCCTTGTGGATATGAACTGCCAACCTTTTGGTTAGCAGCCATAGCACTTAACCACTATGCCATCAGGGTTTCCAAGATGAAGAAGGGCATTATAAAATGATTAAACAGGTGATCCATCATGAAGACATAACCATAATAAATATCTATGTACCCAATGACAGAGCTACAAAATACATAAAACAAACTAACAGCACTGAAAAGAGAAATTGACAGTTACACAGTAGTAGGAGGAGATTTCAACACACCACTCTCAGTAGAGGACAGAACATCTAGAAAGAAACTCAGCAAAGATACAGAAGATCTAAAGGCCACAATCAGCCAACTAGACCTCATAGGCATATATAGAACACTTCACCCAACAGCTGCAAAGTACACATTCTTTTCTGATGCACATGGGACGATCTCCAGAATAGACCACATTTTAGGCCACAAAGCAACCCTCAACAGCATCCAAAACATTGACATAATACAAAGTATCTTCTCTGATCACAGTGCTATCAAAGCAGAAACTAACAGGAAGAGCAAGGAAAATAAAAATCAATTACATGAAAACTGAATAACACCCTGCTTAAAAACCACTGGGTAATAGAATAAATCAAAGATGGAATAAAAAAATTCCTAGAATCAAACAAGAAAGAAAATTCATCATGGCAAAATCTTTGGGACACAGCAAAGGCAGTGCCCAGAGGTCAATTTATAGCAATAGATGCACACATTAAAAAAAGAAGAAAGGGACAAAATCAAAACATTAGCTCAGCTTGAACAAAGAGAAAGAGAACAGCAAAAGAAGCCCACAGCCACCAGAAGAAAGGAAATAGTAAAGAAAAATCAAAACAGAAATAAATGAAATAGAGAATACAAAAACAGTAGAGCCAACAAACCCAAAAGTTGGTTCTTTGAAAGGATCAACAAAATGGACAAACCACTGACCAAAATAAGAAAAGAAAAACAGGAGAGGATGCAAATAACCCAAATAAGAAATGAAATGGGGACACTGCGACAGACCCAACTAAAATAAAAAGGATCAGAACAGAGTATTATGGAAAACTATACTCCAACAAATTTGAAAACCTAGATGAAATGGACAAATTTCTAGAAAAACAATACCTACCCAACCTAACATAGACTGAAGTTGAAAATCTGAACAGACCCATAATAAGAGAAGGGATTGAAAAGGTAATGAAAAAAGCTCCTAGCAAAAAAAAAAAAAAAATAGCTCTGGCCCAGATGGCTCCCTGGAGAATTCTACCAAACATTCAGAGATGAGCTTATACCAGTACCACTCAAACAATTTCAGAACATAGATAAGGAAGGAATACTTCCAAATTCGTTCTATGAAGCCAGCATAACCCTGATTCCAAAACCAGGCATACACCACAGAAAAAAGAAAATTACAGACCAATATGTCTCATGAATATAGATGCAAAAATTCTAAGCAAAATTGTAGCCAATAGAATTCAGCATCATAATACATCACGACCAAGTGGGATTCATACTGGCTATGCAAAAATGGTTCAACATTAGAAAATCAATCAACATAATCCATGAAATAAATAGAACAAAAGATAAGAATCACATGATCATCTTAATTGTTGCAGAAAAGGCATTTAATTAAATCCAACACCCATTCCTGATAAACACTCTCAATAAAATAAGTACAGAAGCAAAATTCCTCAGCATAATAAAGGATATCTATACAAAACCAACAGCCAACATCATTCTTAATGGAGAGAGGCTGAAAACATTTCTCTTGAGTACGGGAACAAGACAAGGATACCCTTTATCACCACCCCTATTTAACAATATGCTAGAAGTCCTAGCTAGAGCAATAAGGAAAAAAAGAAAGAAAGGGCATCCAAACTGGTAATGAGGAAGTAATGTGGATGATATACTATACATAGAAAACTCCAAAGACTTCAAGAGAAAACTACTGGAACTAATACAAAGATTCAGCAGATTAGCAGGATACAAGATAAACATACAAAAATCAGTTGGATTCCTATACACCAATAAAGAGAACAACGACAAGGAAATTAGGAAAACAATACCATTTATAACAGTCCCTAAAAAAATAAAATAATTAAGAATAAATCTAACCAGGGATGTAAAAGACCTATACAAAGAAAACTACAAAACACTACTGCAAGAAAACAAAAGACGGCTACATAAATGGAAAAACATACCATGCTAATGGATAGGTAGACCCAACATTGTGAAAATGTCAATTCTACCCAAAGCAATCTACAAGTGCAATGCAATCCTGATCCAAATACCAACAACATTCTTTAAAGAGATGGAAAAACTAATCATTAACTTTATATGAAAAGGGAAGAGGCCCTGGATAAGTAAAGCACTATTGAAGAAGAAGAATAAAGTAGGAGAACTTGTTTTCTCTCACCTCAGAGCCTACTATAGAGCTATGGTAATCAAAACAGCCTGGTACTGGTACGATGAAAGATTATATGGACCATGGAACAGAACTGAGAACCCAGATGTAAAACCATCCACCTACGGTCACCTGATCTTCGACAAGGGCCCAAAGTCCATCAAATGGGGAAAGACAGTCTTTTTAACAAACGGTACTGGCAAAACTGGATGTCCTTCTGCAAAAAAATGAAATAAGATCCATACCTCACACCATACACAAAAACCAATTCAAAATGGATCAAAGACCTAAATATAAAACCAAAAACTATAAAGGTCATAGAAGAAAAAATAGAATCAATGTTAGAGGCCCTAAAACACGTTATTAACAGGACACATACCATAACTAACAACACACAAACTCCAGAAGATAAGCTAGATAAAAATTAAATATTTCTAAAATTTAAACACTTCTAAAAATTAAACACTTACGCTCATCAAAAGTCTTCACCAAAAGAGTAAAAAGAGAACCTACAGACTGGAAAAAAAAAAATTTTGGCTATGACAAATCGAACCAAGATCTAATCTCTAAAATCTACAGGAAAATCCAACACCTCTACAACAAAAAGGCAAATAATTAAAACAAGGGGCAAAGGAAATGAACAGACACTTCACCAAAGAAGACATTCAAGGGGCTAACAAACACATGAGGAAATGTTTGCAATCACTAGCCTTTAGAGAAATGGAAATCAAAACCACAATGAGATAGCATCTCACATCAACATTACTGGTCCAAATTAAAAAAAACAGGAAACAACAAATGTTGGAGAGGCTGCGGCGAGATCAGAACTCTTACGCACTGCTAGTGGGAATGCAAAATGGTACAAATATTTTGGAAAACGATGTGGCATTTCCTTAGAAAGATGGAAATAGAAATACCATATGATCCAGCAATCTCACTCCTGGGAATGTGTCCTAGAGAAATAAGAGCTGTCACACGAATAGATAGACACGTGCACATCCATGTTCATTGCAGCATTGTTCACAATAGCAAAAAGATGGAAAAGATCTAGATGTCCACCAACAGATGAATGGATAAACAAACTCCGGTACAGTACTATGCAACAATAAAGAACAATGATGGATCTGCAAAGCATCTCACAACATGGATGAATCTGGAGGGCATTATGCTGAGTGAAAAAGGTCAATCACAAAAGGACAAATATTGTATGAGATCATATAAAAACTCATGATAAGGTTTGCACACAAAAAGAAATAACCTTTGATGGTTACGAGGGAGTAGAGTGGTCGGGAAGGAAAAACACTAAATAGATAATAGGGAAGTGGTAACTTTGGCGAAGGGTAAGACAGTACACAATACTAGGGAAGGCAGCACAACTTGTCCGAGGCAAGGCCATGGAAACTCTATAGACATCCAAACTCCCTGAAGGACGGAATTGGTGGGCTGAGGGCTGTGGGGACCATAGTCTCAGGGAATAGCTAGCTCAATTACATAACAGTTTATAAAGAAAATGTTCTACATTCTACTTGGGTGAGTAGTGTCTGGGGTCTTTAAAGCTTGTGAGCAGCCATCTAAGTTACTTCACTGGTCTCACCCCGTCAGGAGCAAGGGAGAGTGAAGCAAACCAAAGATACAAGGGAAAGAGTAGTCCAAAGACTAACAGACCACAACTACCACAGTCTCCACCAGACTGAGTCCAGTACAGCTAATTGGTGCCCGGCTACCACCGCTGACTGCTCTGACAGTGATCACAATAGAGGGTCCCAGACGGAGTTGGGGGAAAATGTAGAACAAAATTCTAGCTCATAAAGAAAGACCAGACTTACTGGCCTGACAGAGACTGGAGAAACCCCAGAGTGTTGCCACTGGACACTCTTAGCTTAGTAATGAAGTCACACCTGAGGTTCACTCTTCAACCAAGGATTGGACAGGTCCATAAAACAAAACAAGACTAAAGAGCCACATCAGCCCAGGGGCAAGAACTAGAAGGCAGGGTGGAACAAGAAAGCTGGTATTAGGGACCCCAAGGTCGAGAAGGGAGAGTGTTGACACATTGTGGGATTGGTAATCAATATCACAAAACAATATGCATACTAATTGTTTAATGAAAAGCCAGTTTGTTCTGCAAACCTTCAACTAAAATACAAAACAACAACAGCAACAAAGAAAAAAATGACAGAAAAAAAGTTAAAATGGCAAATTTTATGTTACCAAAAAAAAAAAAAGCCAGCATGATCTAAATCTAAATCAGAGCATGCCACTTTCCTGCTCAGAACTATCCAGGAATTTCATACTGCACTTCATATAAAACCCAAGCCATTATACAGTTCTGGTTTATTTCCTTAGTATAGCACCTACACATAACCGAAAAATTATTCTGGGGTGCGGAGTCGTTTACTTGTTTATTGTCTGTATTCAACATAAGCATTATGTAGGCTTGGATCTTGCTTGCATTGGTGCCCAGCACCCAGGAATGTATGCAGAATTAGTGAATGCATAACGAATGAAAAAAATGCGGTTAGGTTATTAAGGTGCAATTTGAAAGGAGGGAAAATTTGAACATATCCCTATTTTACTCAACTGAAAACTTATATCTGATTTATAAAAGGGAATTCCAATGTACCATGATTCTCAAAGTAGAATCAAGGATAGGTTTTGATTTCGTTTCAATCATCAGAGTTCTAAATTGATCTCATTTAGTTTAATCTATAACTTGTTTTTGTTAAATGCTATGGAAAGGTCAGTATCACTACCGTTTACTTTACGCACGTCACACAGAAATTCTTCACTAGTGTAACATTGCTCATTCAAGGGACAGCCAGTCTATGAATTACAGTCACGACATACTAAGAAATGAATAAGCACACATTTTAGATTGACTGTCTCAGAAACTGTTTCTTCTTCAATCTGTAAAGAATAAAACTTCTAATTAAAAAAGAAAATGAGATAGGTTGTACTTTCAACTCAACTAAATGAAATTCTTCTGGAATAGGTGACATTTTTGTAGTTGTGTGCTGAAGGTAAACAAATTGGCAAGACTCAGCTCACTCTTTAGAGAGATACTTGAATAATTTTTCCAGTAGAATTTTCGGGTGGATGTTATGTAACTTGAACTACAATGAGGATTGCTACTAGGATACAATCAGAAAGCAGCCTGGACTCTTCAAACCTGAGAGGTTAACGTCAATTCACAAAGTCTGGAAACACAAGCCTTCCAGGAGCACCTGGTATCGGAACTTTCCCAAAGTCACTCACCAATTTAAACTTTGAGTATGCCAAAGACTGCCCTGATGGTATGTTCTTAGAACCTAACTCAGATCCTCCATATGAATTGATTATATTTGAGCTTTTCTTCGAATCAATAAGATGTTTGTAAAATAATTAAACTTACAAAATGTATCAAGAGGTTTTTCGTTTCATTTGTTTTTGGAAATACATGTCACCTGACTTCTTATTTTTACCAAAGTTTTGTTATTTTGGTTGTGGGTTTTCATTACATGACAGCCTTTGTCAAACCGGTGAGGGGTAGAGCAAATTAAAACTTTTTATATTTTACACTCAATTAAACTGTAAATGGAACCAGTTTTAAAGTATCAACAGTTTAGTATTAGAAGGCAATCTCACATAGATAGAAATTAGTGATCAGAATTCCAATGTATCTCCAGAAAAGATTTATATCTGGAGATTTAATTTTAACTCAAGTTTACCAAAAAATGCCATTATTCAACATATGCGCATTCTCAAAATATTTTGAAAATATTTTGTAATTGCAAAATTCTAATCAAATGTGCATCTGATGATTTGGGGTATCAGTGAAGTCTGAGACAGTTTTACAATTATGGCCAAACTTGAGAAAGGAAACTCAATTCACAGGTTCACCTCCTGACTGCACCCCTTTCAGCCTATTCACCAGTGTAAATTCTGAGTCAGTGAGTAATCTGGATATATTTTAACTCAGGGCTTCACTTTAATAAAAGAGCTGTTTGTCCTCTCTTTTTATAAAGACTTTTACATTCCTTTTAGCAAAATATTGAGGCTACACCAAATATAATCCTGCCCACCAGTTTTAGATTAGGGCCATCACAGGCAACGTTGTGGAGAATTACTGTAAATGTGTGTATAATGATCGCTCCAAGCTCTACCAGTAAATTACCATGGACGGAATTTGAAGTATTATAGCTAAATGAAAAAATAAGTTGCTTTTGGATGCAGAAGCAATAGTATCTACATCCAAAAAAAAAAAGAAAATGGAAAATTGAGGAAATCATCTGGGCAATTTAAGATTAAATTTCCAAATAATCAAGGCTTGAGTGATCAGATTGTTCTATCTCCCTTTCCACAGCTCCCAGTGCATATGTGGATGCAGCCAGCATAGTTAAAAGTTCTTGTGCTTCCTGAGTCGTGGCATTTCACAAGTGAGAATACACAATGAGAATGCTTCCGCCCCCAGTAGCATAGGATGTTTAACAGGGCTTACTCACATCCATAAAAATCTCTCTTAAAACAAAATGTATTGCTTATGAATGACGTCTGTTGCTGTCTGATGTTTCTTGCAGGTGGTAAATTCATAGATGAAAAATGACTAATACACAATACCCAAAATAAATTATATCTCCTCCATCCCCATTTCCCACAAACTCCTTCCCACACACACTTGTTTTAAGTGAATGGAAATAAAGCCAAAACAAACTAAATTGCCAAATTCCATTGTATATATAGTAGTCATTTTCAGCCCACAGATGACATCCCAGTCTTTTCCCCTGCTAATGTCTCTGTCCTTTTTTTTTTTTTTTAGTGTTCCAGCAGAATTTTTTGTTTTGTGTTTTCTTATACATTTTATTTATTTTGTTGTTGTTGAGAATATACACAGCAAAACATACACCAGCAGGTTCTACATGTACAATTTAGGGACACTGATTACATTCTCTGAATTGTGCAATGGTTTTCACCCTTCTTTTCTGAGTTGTTTCTCCCTCATAACATAAACTCATTGCCCCCTGTGGATCCCATCTAACCTTTCAAGTTGCGGTTGTCAATTTGATCTCATAAAGATAGTTCTTACAAGAGGATAATGCTCAAGGCAGATCTTTGTTACTAGTTAAGTTAAACTATTGTTCAGTTTTAAGATGACTTCAAGAGATATTTCTGGTTTAAGGTTTAAAGATTATCACAGGGCAACAGCTTCAGGGGTTCATCCACCCTTCATGGCTCCAGAAAATCTAAAGTCCCTTGAGAATTTGAAATTCTATTCTGCATTTTCTCCCTTTTGATCAGGATTCTTCTATGGAATCTTTGATTAAAATATTCATCAGTGGTAACCAGGCACATCCAGTTCTGGTCTCATGGCAAAGGAGACAGTTGTTCATGGAGGCAATTAACCACACATTGCATATCCTCCTTTTCCTGACTCTTCTTCTTCCTCTGTTTCTCCAGGTGAATAGAGGGCAATCGTTGCATGTTGGATGGCTGCTTGTAAGCTTTTAAGACCTCAGGCACTATGCAAAGAATGAGGAGGTAGAACAGAGGCACTGAACAGTTTACTAGGCCAATTAACTAGGATGTTCCTTGAAACCATGACCTTAAACTTCCAAACCAAAGAACCAAATCCCATGAGGTGTTTGGTTGTACATAAGCAGCCTGAGCAGCTACTCTTTGTCTTTGTTCTTGTTGTTATTGTAAATATATCTATCACACAACTTTTGCCATTTCAACTTTTTACAGGTGTACAACTTACTGACAGCAATTACAATAATTGGCTGTGCAACCCTGTCCTTAATCAATGTGTTCTTCCATCACCTTCAACTCCCCTTCCCCTCTCCTCTCGCCTTTGGTAATCATTAATAAACTTTTTTCTCTATATATTTACCTTTTCTTGTTTTTTTTAATATGGGTAAGGTCATACAATATTTGTCCTCTTGTGACTGGCATATTTTGCTCAGCATAGTCGCTATGGGTCGGAATCGATTTGACTGCACTGGGTTTGGGTTTAATGTCTTCAACCTCCGTCTATACTGCAGCATGTGTCTAAACTTCATTTTGCCTACTGACTGAGTAGTATTCCACTGCATAAATGTACCACATTTTGTTTACCCATTCATCTGTCGATGGGCATTTAGGTCTTCCCACCTTTTGGCTATTGTGAATGGCGGTGCAGTGAACGTTGTTGTCTGAGTCTCTTTTTGAGTCTCTGCTTTCAAGTCCTTTAGGTATATACCTAGGAGTGGAATTGCTGGATCATATGGTGGTTCTATTTTCAGTTTTTTGAGGAATCACTACACTGTTTTCTACAACAGCTGTACCATTTCGCATTCCCACCAGCAATGGGTAAGGGTTCCAATTTCCCCACATCCTTGCCAACATGTTATTTTCTTTGTTTGTTTTGTTTTCTTTTTATCTTAACCCTTCTAATGGGAGTGAAATGGTATCTCACTGTGGTTTTGATTTACATCTCTCTGATGGCTAATGATGTTGAGCATCTTTTTATGTGTTTGGTGGCAATTAGAATGTCTTCTTTAGTGAAATGTCTATTCAAGTCCTTTGCCCATTTTATGATTGGGTTATTTGTCTTTTTGTTGTTAAGTTGTTGGAGTTTTATATAAATTTTGGTTATTAGATTCTTGTTGGATATATGGTTTCCAAAGATATTCTCCCAGTCAGTAGCTTGTCTTTCACTTTTTT
The DNA here is from genome assembly GCF_024166365.1 of Elephas maximus indicus. Taxonomy (NCBI): domain Eukaryota; kingdom Metazoa; phylum Chordata; class Mammalia; order Proboscidea; family Elephantidae; genus Elephas; species Elephas maximus. Next base: position 50,038,977 of record NC_064840.1, read on the forward strand.
TGGTAAAATCTTTTGATGAACTAAATTTTTTAATTTTTATGGGGTCTCATTTATTTTGTCCTTTGCTTTTTGTGTTTTTGTTCTTATGTTAGATAATCCATCGTTGAAGCCTATGCCTGACAGCATTGCCACTGCTTGCTCTTCTAAGAATTTTATGGTTTTATTTTGCACATTTAGGTCCTTAATCCATTTTGAATTTGTTTTTGTGTATGGTGTCAGATATGATCCTATTTCACTTTTCTGCATGTGGAAATCCAATTTTCCCAGCACCATTTATTGAAGAGATTCTTCTTTCCCCATCAAATGGACTTAGAAAAAAAACTCAGTTGACCACAGATGTGTGGGTTTATTCCTGGACTTTCAATTTGATTCCATTGGTCTATGTGTCTATTGTTACACCTACCTTCTTAACTAAAAAAAGCATTCTTCTTGGACTCTTCCCTGAAAGAAATTCAGAGGCACTGTTTTTTTTGTTAAGTAGTCCTTTCATCACCAACATTTTTCAGCTAAAGTATATATTATTAAAAATGAATACTACACCAAAAGATATTTTCCTGTACTTGAGTTTTCTCTGAGCAGACAGATTAAATGACGTGTTTAATGTAGAGTTGAGAAGGACCTAAGAAACCATCTATCCACCCTCCCGTGTCAAACCCAAACCAAACTCATTGCTGTAAAGTGGATTCCTACTCATGGCGATCTTGGTGTTACAGAGTAGAACCACTCCATAGGGTTTTCTTCCATGGCTCCTCTGGGTGGGTTTGAAATTTCAACCTTCAGGTTAGTAGTCAAACACAAAACATTTGTGCCACCTAGGGACCTTCTGTCTGTGTCAGATTCTAGGAAATAGACACAGAGAAACCACTTGTCATACTGTCACAGAGGGTAGAAATAAAACAACCCCAAGCGCTAGCCCCACCTGGTCTAACTTCACTTCTTGGCTGTAGCCATTGTGGAAGCAGTTCACCAGGCCACTTATTTTTTCTCTTTTCATTTTCCCTTATTTGTATATTACTTTGAATTCTTTTTGGAATGAATTACAGTATAAATCAATTATATAATCTATAGGCCATGCATTTTTCCTTGAGAAAATATAAAACGTTTATGGGCATAAACTAAAAAGAAGCATCAAGGGGAAAATGTATTATATGTAGTGGTGAGAATGTCATTCATGATGTTTAGCCAAGAAACAATGTTCTCCTTTGTTCCTTGAATGTCGGTAACGTCTTTAGTAAGTGAAATAAGTTGCGTATCATAAGCAGAAATAAATAGGACCACCACTGAGGAAGCAGAACCTGGGAAATAAAAAAGTTCTCCCTCCCTCAAGCACAAAATTAATTTTCAGGCGGCATCTCATTAAAACGAACACCAAGCACAGCCTTTGGTGCCAGAGCGTGTGTTGGGAAATGCCATAGAACTTTTAGTCTGAGGGCATCATTGAAGGAGGTTAGAGCAGGAGATGTGTACGCATGCATGTAAGCATGTGAGCGTGTGTGTGTGTGTATACATCTACTGATATGTATAATCAAATCCTTTTAGTTCAGAAATTGAACCCTGTAGGGCCATAGAACAAAATCCCTGGGATCACAGAACTCATATATTCTTGTGACCACTCTGGTCAACTGTGTTCAAGTAAGGGTCCATTAGTCTTTGAAGCAGGATTTCTGTACACACTGCTCTGTATTTCTGCCATTATATTTAATATGACAAAGAATTTTCAATAAAGGATGAGAAGATTTACATGTGCTTCATAAGAGAAAACAACCCTCATCAGATAGTCTGAGTTCAACTCTACAGTAAAAGAAAAGAAAACAAGACCTATTCTCCTAAGCCCCCAGTGTCTTGCCCTACAAAATAGGTCTTGTTTTCGTTTTTATTGTTTGTTTGTTTTTTGTTTTTTTGTAGAGTTCATGGTAATTTACTGGTAGAACTTGGAGCAATCATTATACACACATTTACAGTAATTCTCCACAACATTGCCTGTGATGGTCCTAATCTAAAACTGGTGGACAGGATTATTTTTAGTGTAACCTTGGTATTTTGCTAAAAGGAATGTAAAAATCTTTATTACAGTGCCTCTGAGTTCTTTCATGGAAGGGTCCAAAAAGAATGCTTTCTTTAATTAAAAGAACAGGGACATTAGCAAAGGGGAGGGGGAAGGAGACTGGGATGTCATCTGTGGGCTGAAAATGACTACTATATACACAAAGGAATTTGGCAATCTAGTTTGTTTTGGCTTTACTTCCATTTGCTTAAAACAAGTGTGTGTGGGAAGGAGCTTTAGAAGGGAGGATGGCGAGACTTTGTCTTACGTACTTGGGACATGTTATCAAGAGGGAACAGTCCCTGCTTGGTAAAACAGAAGGTCAGCGAAAAAGAAGAAGATCCTTAAGAGAGGGACTGTCACAATGGCTGCAACAATGGGCTCAAACATAGCAAGGATTGTGAGGATAGAGCAGGACAGGGCAGTGTTTCATACAACTGTACATAGGGTTGCTATGAGTCCGAACCAATTTGATAGCACTTAACAATGAAAACAGATTCTCAAGACACTAAGACTAAAAACTGTGTAATGATATAAGCTTCCAGGCTGGCTGGCTGTGATTAGTCATGACTGCTGAATTCCTTCTGGAACAATAGGTGGCAGCAAATAAGATTGTAAATGGCCTTGTCTATTTAAAGACAAGGCAGAAGTTCCAATTCATCCTTCTCATTCTTTTTTTCCCTAAGCATTTTGCATTTTATAAAACCTAAAACACATTTAGTCCTGAGCAACAACTCCCCATTTTTTAAAACACGTGTGTGTCTCAAGAAAACGAATCCATATGTTTCTGATTCATTTACAATTAATTCATCAAAATGTTGTTTTGATGTCCAAGAAGCTTTATTGAGGCTCTCTCATGAGTCTTTTTTCTTAGAAACAGGAAATCATCCCTTGCCAAGAGCCAAACTCAAAACACACCAAAGGGTTTTGAACTGAGTTTGAAACATTGGGACCTCAACATCTAAGAGACTGCCAAACTTGGACACGAACATCTCTTCATCTCTACATGCAAGCCAACCCAGATTCAATATCAGATTAATCTCTGGCTTTTGAGATGCCCAGCATGACACGAGCCTTTTTGTGCAAGCGAAAGTTTCCAGGTGAACTGTAAAGCAGTATGAGGATGAGAAGGAAGAGCAACATAATTTTTAAACGTTTACACAAACAAGACCCTGTGAGCTTATATAAATGTCTGCAGACACTACATCATGGGATTCACCCATGAATAGTCTCCATCCATTCATTTCTGCCACGTTTCCTATTTATAAGTTATCTCAAACAGGATGGCTTTGCACCAGTTAATGTTAAACTCCAGAGTCCATGCTATTCTTCACTCTCTTATTCTCCTCACATATTCAACATTCCATTTACAGAGATCAGTGCCATTCAGTCTTCATTGCTCTACGTGTCAACACTTCAACCATCTCTAGCATTCTGTTTCTCTTCCACCTGAACTCCTACAGGTATACATCTTGCATCAATCCTCCCCAAATGTTCCATTGGAGCTCAACAGGTCAGCTTTCTCCAAATTGCTTCAAATCTCACCTTATACTTTCAGACTTTGCTCTTACCACCCAATGCTGTTCTGTCTTTCTGAATCTTACCTTTCTTCTATCTGCTTGAATGCCATTTCTTCCCTAAGACCATATATGCCAACCTCATCCTGATACCATCTCTCCTTCTGAATGCCTACAGCACTCATTTTCAATATAAAAAAAAACAATATATGATATGGTAATTAGCCATGTATTGCTCTAAATTTTTTATTATTATCTTATATACATTAAAAATGAATTAACATGAACTAAAGTATTTTTCAAATATTTTCTTGTATTCCATAACTAAAAAAAATAAGTTGCTGTAGAATCGATTCCAATCCATGTCAACTCCATGTATTTCAGAGTAGAATTGAGCTCCAAAGTGTTTTCATTGCTGTGACCTTTCAAAACCAGATTGCCAGGCCTTTCTTTTGAGGCATCCCTTGGTGGGTTAAAACTCCAACCTTTCAGTAAGCAGCTTAGCACTTAACTGTTTGCATCACTGCACCAAATAGGGGGTCAGGTAGTCTAATGTGATAAGAGATATACAAAGATTTTGTTTTATGTATGACTATAGATTTGTCATTATGGAAGCTGTAGATGATGATGCCATAAGAATTTTTAGAGAAGCAAAATATAACAATGATATAATTAATATGGAGGGGAGGGATCAACTCAAAGTTTAATTCTGCTAAAATCAGATATATCAGGTACATTCCTAAGTTGCCCTAAAGTCAACTTAAATTCTCAGAAGGAAAAGGAAAGAAAAAATAAAATACTTCTTTCACTTCAATTCAGACCAAAGGAAAAGAATTTATTTAGAGTGAACAGAATCTTGGGGGCAAATGATCATGTTAACCAAAACTTTGTAATAATCAAGAAAAAACTCTAAAGAGAAAGAAAATATCAAAGAAAATATTGGGGCTGCAGGGGAAGCTTTATAGTAAACTGGGATTTTCAAAAAGATATGGGAGAGAGCTGTAAAGTATGCTGGAGATATTTTTCTGGCTACCTCAGTTGAAGAGTTGAGGTACAGCTGCTACTGGAGGGGCAGAAGAAGAATGAGACTACTCTTTCAGAGTTCTTAAGTGCCAGAATGAGCCAGGAACATGATCAGCACTGCCCTTGAAAACTACCTAAACCATCCCACTGCCATTAGATGGAAGAGCTCAAGTTCAAAAATACCTCTCCATCATCAATGTGCTGCATTTACAAGAGCAAAATCTTCCCTATCTCTTGTACCTGCTGCTAGCCAACAGAAGATAAGGAGAAGACTGAAAATCTGTAATATAATATAATATAATATAATTAAGAGAAAATTCATTCTCAAGATAACCAAAATAAATTGCTGATCAACAGGAAGCAGCATATTTCACTAAGGCTAAGTCATGCAGGTTAAGCTGTTCCATAAAGTAATAGGGTTCCAAATTGGGTGGGGGAAGAACAAGATATCTAAGAAAATCTCTGATGACTTCTTGAAAAAGTTGTACATATGTGGTTTTTATTTCTTTACTGTCAGTAGAATTATGAATTTATGGTCCTAAACAATATTTATTTTGTATTTAGGTGTGTGGTATGTTTGAGGGTTTGGGGGCTGATCAAGGAAGACACTGGACCATTAAGAGGCAGTAACACACGATAAGTTCTATTGGGTGGACTTGGACAGGATTGCATGAGCAGAGAAGTGACTCCCTGTAAGAGAATTTTCAGAGACAATGGTGGGAGGCCACCACCCAGAAGGGGAAATAGAGCAAGGGATTTCCCTGGGGAAAGGCGGAAATCAAACAGGGGGCTTACATGTCTAGCTGATGTCATTCAGCAGTAAGATTGGAAATCTCTGGGTCACAGAGCTCCTCAGAAGGACAGCAGCCATATGGGGTCTTTTACAGCTACAGAGTTTGCTTTACCTCTGTTTAGCAGATATTGGGTCTAGTTTCATGGGATATGGAAAGTAGGTAGGCTCTAAATGGCTAAAAATATGTATTTGGACCATATTTAAAGCAAATGGAAGCATGAGAATTTGAGTTTGGCACTGTGGGCTTTGGGCTAATGATCATAGCTCACCGTGGGAGTAAACACCTGGAGACCATTTTAGGCCAATTCACAGGAGCCATCTTTAGACCATTTATATAACAAGAGAATTAATAGTCAATAATAACAAGTAATATTAAGATAATTTGGCTGATTAGTCTTATGATTCCAAATTTAAAATACATAATTGAATAATTGATAGATTGAATAACTGATATTTTAAGTCTTGATATCTTCTATACAAACTAAAAGTTTTAAGAGACCTTTAAACAAAAAGCAAACCCATTGCTATCAAGGCTATTTCAACTTAGAGCGACCTATAGACTGCCCCATAGGGTTTTCAAGGAGTGCCTGGTGGATTCGAACTGGCGACCTTTTGGTTAGCAGCTGAGCTCTTAACAACCACTCCACTGGGGCTCCAAGAGACCTTTAGAAAAGGTTAATTTATCAGACTATAAAAACTACTTAAGAACTTGGGAAGTTTTGTCCGATAACTGAAGTACTTTAAAAAGAAACGATATATTAAAATGATGAATACATTTTAAAATATTTAAAAAGCTTTAATTAACTAAGCTTAAGCTTATAAGTGGCATCAAATATTAATCAGATGCTTCCTAAAAAGTAATTTGTAAAATTACCTAAACTTATAAATAGAAAAATTGATGGATAAGCTAAATTTAAAAGTTTAAGATCAGTTGCGAGGATTTGTAACTTTAATAATTAAAATACTAATTTAAAAAGAAGTGTGCCTCTGAATGTTTTTCTTGGTGCCCAAAAGTAACCCAGGGCATTAAAAAACAAAACGAACACAAAAACAGCAACAAAAATAAACACATTTTTCATTTGTATCCTATTCACTCCCTTCTGCTTAGACATCCTAAGGTCACTTCAAACTCAACATAATTGTTATAAGTTATTGAAAATCTGCTGTGTGCCAACATAATGAATTCCATGAAAGACAAACCAGAGGGCTCTACAGAACAACACTGAAGAGGTTCTGGAGTTCTGTCCTAGTCTGAGAGGTCAGGGAAGCTTTTACAGAAAGAATGGTCCTTAAGCTGAGACCTAAAGGATGAGCAGAGTTAGCCAAGTAAAGCTGTGGGAGAGGGAAAATGTCTCATCAACTAGAGCAACATGTCCGGAGGTTCACGGTTAAGACTTTAAGGCCAATGCACTCAATTCTTAAACACAAACAAACAAACCTACTTTCCCCGATTCTTCCTCTTGGTCCAGGTGCAAACCTAATTCCTTAAAACACAAACTACATTTTCCATTTTTTCATTCCTAAGCCATTAGAATTTTATTTCCCAATTTTTTAAAATGTCCTCTTTAAGGTCCTCAGGTCTAATATTCTCATTAGATCTAACTGACCTCTATGCACTTGACCACACTGACCATCCATACCTTGGTAGAATGTCTACTCCACTGACCTGTCGTCCATGATATTGCTATATCTTTAGTTCTCATCTTGCTTCCCTGGAGTTTCCATTGCAGTCTTTTTGCACTGGCTCCTGCCCTAAAATGTTGGTCTTCATTCGGGTTCTTTCCTAGAATATTATTTCTTACTTTACACATGCTCTTGGGGAATCTCATCCATGTCAAGGGTTTTATTTTATATATGCAATGACTTTCATATATGTACCTCCAAATTCACTGTTCCCCTGAATGCCAGAACTTTCAGCTCCAAAAATCTACTGGTTTCTTTTTTTTATCCTCACAGATATTGGACAGTGAAGTTTAAAATTCAAAATGTCTCAAACTCTACTCATTGTACCACCAGAAACATGACCCTCTTTCCTATCTAAATAATCATATCACCATCTCCACATATGCTGAAAGAGAAACTTGAGAGTCATCCACAATCACTTCTTTTGCTCACTCACAAAACCCAATTTATTGCCAAATCTCTGGCTACTATCTAAATATTTCTTGAATTTCCCTATTTTCTTCAGTCCCAACCTCCTTTACTGCAGATTAAACATTCATTATTTTGTTTTGATCTTGGATGTTTTATAAACTTCCTAAAATTTTACCTAAAACATTATCTTTAAATGTGTATGTTTTATCTGTTTTTAATTTATTACATTGTATCTCAAACATATACAAATGAATAAAACGTGCAATATTCAGGCAAGAAATATAAAGATCTTATTAAGATTCTCAGAGGAGTCAATGACCTCAAACAAGGTAAGAATCACCTATCTAGACCAATCCTATCTCCTAACTTTTTTTTCATTCACCAGTAAAAAGAAATTTGAAAACGCACACCAGTATATGTCTATTTATTCATAATCTATGCAATATGCTATATCTAATCTACATATTAAACATTTTAAAATCTTAATTTTAAAATAAAACATTAATAAAAATAGCAATTCTAATATTTTCTGTTCTCATTCTGGTGGGCCAGGGTTGCGTATCCTATTTTGAAGACTCTAAGTTAACCTAGATATGAGTAGGAACCAACTCAATAGCAATGGCTTTTTTTTTTTTTGACCTAGATAAAACATTCCACATCTTACCAATAAATTAACCTTCAAATCTAACCTTCTCACTTCTTCCAGAGTTATATTGCTCCAATCACTTTTTGCTTAAATTCTTAATGGCATCCCATTGTCTACTTGTAGTTGTTGTTAGGTGCTGTTGAGTCAGTTCCGACTCATAACAACCCTATGTACAACAGAATAGAATACTCCCCCGTCCTGCACCATCCTCACAATCATTGTCATGCTTCAGCCCATTGTTGCAGCCACTGTGTCAATCCATCTCACTGAGGGTCTTCCTCTCTTTCACTGACCCTCTACTTTACCAAGCATGATGTCCTTTTGCAGGGACTGATCCCTGCTGATAACATGTCCAGATTATGTGAGACGAAGTCTCACCATCCTTGCCTCTAAGGAGCATTCTGACTGTCCTTCTTCCAAGACAGATTTGTTCATACTTTGGCAGTTCATGGTATATTCAACATTCTTTGACAACACCATAATACAAAGGTGTCTTTGGTCTTCCTTATTCATTGTCCAGCTTTCACATGCATATGAGGCGATTGAAAACGTCATGGCTTGAGTCAGTCACACTTTAGCCCTCAAAGAGACATCTTTACTTTTTAACACTTTGAAGAGGTCCTTTGCAGCAGGTTTTCCCAATGCAATCCATCGTTTGATTTCTTGACTACTGCCTCCATGGGCATTGATTATGGATCCAAGCAAAACAAAGTCTTTGACAACTTCAATCTTTTCTCTGTTTATCATGATTTTGACCATTGGTCCAGTTGTGAAGATTTTTTTGTTCGTTCTGATTGTCAACTACATAAATTAAAACTTCTTATTATGTCATATAAGGCTGCCATAACTGTCTCCAAACAACTTTCCTAGCTTTATCCACCTCCCATTTTTCCAATGTACTTTTTCTGATTCCCTAAATACACTGAACGTTTTCACCTAGCTGCACTTTTTAGGATCTACTGATCACTCTGCTTAGAGATGCGCTTCCTTCTTCCTCAAAGCAGCTAGTATATTAATGTGTTCAAACACACAGTCTCAGGAGCTAGACTGTAGAAATTCCCACACATTTTTATCAACTGTTACCTGTAATGGTTAATGTTATATATGTCAGCTTGGCTAGGTCATGAGTTCCAGTATTATGCAATCCTCCTCCATTTTGTGATCTGATATAATTATCCTCTATTGGTGATATTATATAATTATTCTCCATTTCATATGTTGTAAATCTGAACCTCTAGATATTCATAAGGCAGAATTAGTGTTGGGTGTATCTTCAGCCACACCTGAATCAAGTCACACCTTAACTCAAGTATTGATGAAAAGGAAATTTCCTTGAGGGTGTAGCCTGCATCCAGTACATATGGATGTTCTGGCAAACCTCACTCTTGCTCTGGATCCTGCATCTGGCTTTTCAACATCTGACCTCTGGCTCTTGGGACTTGAGCCAACAGCCTATCATTTGACCTGCCGATTCTGGGATTCACCAGCTTCCACAGCCCCGTTGGCCAGGGGCTGCCATGTGACCTGCTGATTTGGGGTTCATTAACACCTGCACCATGTAAGTCAGGAGAAGCTTCCAGAATGATGCCTGATCCACAGATTTGGGACCTTGCAGCCTCCACAACTGTGTGAGCCATTTTCTCAAGATAAATATTTCTATATCTTTTTTTATATACTGGTATGTATATGAATGCAGCTCAAGACATTTGTACAGAGAGTGGTTACAGAGAAGTGAAATTGCAAAGATGTACAATTTTGTAATTTTCTAAATTGGTTATCAAGTCTGGCTCGTCTTAAATGCAATGATGACTCTTCTTCCAGTAGTAAAGAGGGCACTGCTAATCTATGAAATGAAGTGGTAATAGAAATACACAAAATTTTCTCACAAGTATTTGTTAGAAAAAAGGCTCTGGATGATTGCATATTGGATACTTTTCTACCATTTTGTCAGAATGAGAAGTATAAGGAAGCTGGTTGGTTGGTCCTACTTTCACTAGACAAAATGCTGAAAGAAAGAGATAAGCTCAGGGCTTCAGAGTCACACTTCGAATGCCACATAAAAGATCTAAAAGTTGCCACTTGTGACCTGAAAGAAAGTCTTATTTCTTGTAGTAACAGACCTGATATTGCTGAAAATCAATCCCAGAGTCTTATCATAAGAGTGCCTGAATTATGATGCCAATTGAATTCCCAACGTTTAATGGTGTCTGGAGTTAAAGTTAGGGCATTGATTGGGAAGAAATGGGATCCTGAAACTTGGGATGGGAACTTATGGGCAGATAACTGGGAAACTGGGAGACTGGGAACACTGGACACCTAAATTCTGCTGAATCAGTGCTGCAAACAGCAGTACCCCTCCCGTTGGAAGAGATTACTCCATCTTTGTCTGCTAAGGATGGAGTAAGGACAGCCATTATCCTTTCCACACTCTTTGATGAGATTAACCCAGCTGTGTCTGGAGAGTCTTTTTCTGAGATGTTGCCTAGGGTGGTACCTGGGCATTGCCTGGGATATCACCTGAGGCAATGCCTTACAAGCTATTGCTGAATGTTCCCAGGACCCACCCCACCATCCATTTTTGCTTCTAGACCTACAACTAGGCTTAAGTCCCAGCAAGCCCCCAAAAGTGAATTACCAACTGTCACCCAGGAGGAAGTACGATACATTCCAAAAGAACTGCTTGACTTTTCTAATATATACAAACAGAAACCTAGGGAATATATGCGGGAATTGCTATTAAGGGTGTGGGACAATCATGCAAGGAACATGAAGTTTGATCAGTCTGAGTTTATTGATATGGGTTCACTAAGCACAGATCCTTCATCCAATGTTTCAGCTCAAGAGGCTACAAAACGAGCTAATAGTCTATTTTGTTGGTTCATTGAAGCATGAATTAAGCAGTGGCCTACACTAAATCAAGTCGAAGTGCCAGACCTACCTTGGAATACTGTAGAAGAAGGTATCCAAAGGCTTAGGGAAATTGGCATTTTAGAGCGGATTTAACAGGTTGGACCAGAGGACATACCTTTTACCACAAAGGTGAGGAACGAGTTTTTGAAGGGAGCCCCAGCATTTTTGAAGACTGCTGTGATTGCTATCTTATGTAAATCAGATCTGACAGTAGAAACTGCCCTATCTGAATTAAGACACCTAACTACAATGGGCCTGACTGGACTCCGTGGTATTAGGCACCTAGTGGTGGCACTTGATCAACAAAGACAAGGTGGACATGGTTACCATAATGGACAGCAGAGTGGAAGCAGTAATCAGAATAGTCTGACTTGTATGGACTTATGGTGTTGGCTATTTAGTCATGGTATTCCTAGGAGTGAGATAGATGTGACATATACTAAGTATTTACTTGATCTGTACAAGCAGAAGAATTTTAGGTCAAGTGAATGGCAGTCTAACTTGAATAGCCAGAATAGAGTGTGATAGTCCCTTAATCAATTCTCAGACTTCAGCCAGTTTACAGACCCACAACCCCATGAATGAAGGAGAGGCCATATCCCTTTGAAGAAGGAACTCACTGCACTGCCAAAAATTTACACTTTAATATTTCTCCCAGCCTTCCCCAAAGGTATCTACAGCCTTTTATGAGAGTTCACTGGGGAAAAGGGACTAATCGGACATTCAGGGGATTACTGGACACTGGCTCTGAATTGACACTAATTTCTGGTGACCAAAAACACCACTATGGCTCACCAGTGAGAGTAGGGAAGTAAGGAGGTCAGGTTACTAATGGGGTTTTTGCTCAAGTCTGACTCAGAGTGGGTACACTGGGTCCCCAAACCCATCCAGTAGTGATTTCCCTAGTTCCAGAATGTATAATTGGAATAGACTTACTCAGCAATTGGCAGAACTGTCACACTGGATCTCTGACACGCGGACAAAGGGCTATGATGTAGGAAAAGCCACATGGAAGACATTAGAACTGCCCATACCCAGTAAAATAGTAAACCAAAAGTAATACGGGGGGATTGAAGGCAGAGCCAAGATGGTGGAATAGACAGATGCTTCCGAGGAGCCCTCTTTACAACAAAGACCTGGAGACGGTGGTGGCAGGCTGGTCCTAGCATTGGGTCGCAGTTTCCTCAGGGAGAAACAGCCAGCCACATAGCCTACTTATACCTCCAGAACCTGAGGAGAATGACAAACTCTCAGCAAAAGCTAAGTACTTGCGTATATTTTACCGTGCCCCCCCCCCCAAGCCAGCTTCAGTGGCTGAATCCCTGGGGATAAGATAGACCCTGGTGAGCACCTAGAGTCATTCTCCCAGCCTTGGGGAAGGAAAAAATTTGCAACTGGGGGGGGGGGAAATAACTTGCTAGCTCCATTAACCAGGGAAGCTCAGGACAGTAGCTGCTCCTGTCCAGGCATAAACTGTCCGTGGACCTTGAGCACCTTTCCCTTCTGCATGGACCTGTGTGGGCCTATTTCGGGAGAATAGGCCCTTGTTGGCAAACTCCAACCATTTCAGCTGTGTGGTGGAGAGGTGGGTGTTTGACCTTTGACATTGCTTTGCCTATTAAACAAGGTCCTCACCTACCCACATCAGGGACCTAAAGACTGGTAGCTCCACTCAGGTCACTAAGCCATCCACGACAGGGGTCCAAAGATAACTGGTACCTCCCAATCCTTACAACCAAAAACTTTGGGTGCCCATGGTCCCTCTGCAGAACCCACCCACCAGCACGCTCTAGGGAACAGAGATGCATTTTCCTCAGAGACACTTGGGGGTCGGTTATCAGCCCCCCGCCTTGTTCAGAGCGTGATCCCCTGCTACAATCAGATACCGGTACATAAGCCAATCACCCCTGCCCCTCTAAGACTGTAGGTCAGAGCCTGTACCACACACTTGATATTAGCTACCTGGAACCCTGAGCTGAATTCATACAAGAAAACTGAATGGATTCCTACACTGATATACCTGATAATAGCTCTAGCCAACTGGGGACAGGACACCAGAGCTCCAAAGGTGAAAATAATCAAGCTAGGTCACTCAAGCAACCCATAGGGGTATACCAAAACAAGACAAAGCAAGGAGCTATGACACAGTAAGCAAGCATAAACTAACACATTAACTTATAGATGGCTCAGAGACAACAGTCAATATCAAGTCACATAAAGAAGCAGACCATGATCACCTCAACAGGCTCTCAAAATAAAGAATCCAGGGATCTTCTAGATGAAAGTGCATTCCTGCAATTACCAGATGCAGAATACAAAAGTTTAATATAAAAAACCCTTCAAGACATCAGGAAGGAAATGAGACAATATGCAGAACAAGCCAAGGAACACACAGCTAAAGCAACTGAAGAAATTAGAAAGATTATTCAGGAACATAATGAAAAATTTAATAAGCTGGAAAAATCCATAGACAGAAATCAGAAATTCAGAATATTAATAATGAAATTACAGAATTTGATAACTCAATAGAAAGTGAGAGAAGCAGAATTGAGCATGTAGAAGCCAGAATTTCTAAACTTGAAGATAAATCACTTGGCACTATTATATTTGAAGAAAAATCAGATAAAAGAAGAATTAAAAAAAAAAAAATGAAGAAACCTTAAGAATCATGTGGGACTCTATCAAGAGAAATAACCTACGAGTGATTGGAGTACCAGAACAGGGAGGAATAACAGAAAATATAGGGAAAATTGTTGCAGATTTCTTGGCAGAAAACTTCCCTGATATTGTGAAAGATGAGAAGATATCTATCCAAGACGCTCACCAAACTCCACATAAGGTAGATCTGAAAAGAGAGTCACCAAGACATATTATAATCAAACTTGCCAAAACCAAAGAAGAAGAGAGAATTATAAGAGCAACAAGGGATAAACGGCAAGTCACCTACAAAGGAGAGCCAATAAGAATAAACTCGGACTACTCTGCAAAAACCATGCAGGCAAGAAGGCGAAAGGATGACATATTCAAAAAACTGAAGGAAAAAAAGTGCCTGCCAAGAATCATATATCCATCAAAACTGTCTCTTAAATATGAAGGTGAAATTAAGACATTTCCAGATAAACACAAGTTTAGGGAATTTGTAAAAACCAAACCAAAACTACAAGAAATACTAAAGGGAGTTCTTTGGTTAGAAAATCAATAATATCAGGTATCAACCCAAGACTAGAACACTGGGCAGAGCAACCAGAAGTCAACCTAGACAGGGAAACCCCCCCCAAAAAAGGAAGTTTATTAAATAAAAAAAAAGCCCCCCAACAGGGTAACAGTGATGTTATTACATAAAGAAGACAACATTAAAAGAATAAAGAGGGACTAAGAAATGTAACCATACACCTTCCATATGGAGAGGAAGATACGGCGATACAAAGAAGTAAAAGTTAGTTTTAAATTTAGAAAAACAGGGGTAAATAATAAGGTAACCACAAAGGAGACATACTATCCTACTCATACAAGGGAAAAATACAGACTCAGCAGAAACAAAATCAACAACAAATATGAGGAAAGGACAGTATATAAAGAAAATCTACTCAGGACATAAAATCAAGTGGGAAAAAGAAACTGTCAACACACAAAAAAAGACATCAAAATGAAAGCATTAAATTCATACCTATCCATAATTACCCTGAATGTAAATGAACTAAATGCACCAATTAAGAGACAGAGAGTGGCAGAATGGATTAAAAAACAAGATCCATCTATATGCTGCCTACAAGAGACACACCTTAGACTTAGAGACACAAAAAAACTAAAACTCAAAGGATGGAAAAAAATACATCAAGCAAACAACAATCAAAAAAGAGCAGAAGTGGCAATATTAATTTCTGACAAAATAGACTTTAAAGTTAAATCCATCAGGAAGGATAAGGAAGGACACTATATAATGATTAAAGGGACAATACACCAAGAAGATATAACCATATTAAATATTTATGCCCCCAGTGACAGGGCTGCAAGATACATAAAACAAACTCTATCAGCATTGAAAAGTGAGATAGACAGCTCCACAATAATAGTAGGAGACTTCAACACACCACTTTCGGTGAAGGACAGGACATCCAGAAAGCTCAATAAAGACATGGAAGATCTAAATGTCACAATCAACCAACTTCACATCATAGACATATACAGAACACTCCACCCAACAGCAACAAAATATTCTTTCTTTTCTAGTGCACATGGAACATTCTCTAGAATAGACCACATATTAGGTGATAAAGCAAGCCTTAGCAGAATCCAAAACTGTGAAATATTACAAAGCATCTTCTCTGACCATAATAAGGCCATAAAAGTGGAAATCAATAACAGGAAAAGCAGGGAAAAGAAATCAAACACTTGGAAACTGAACAATACCCTGCTCAAAAGAGACTGGATTATAGAAGACATTAAGGATGGAATAAAGAAATTCACTAAATCCAATGAGAATGAAAACACTTCCTATCAGAACCTTTGGGACACAGCAAAAGCAGTGCTCAGAGGTCAATTGATATCAATAAATGCACATAAGCAAAAAGAAGAAAGGGCCAAAATCAAAGAATTATCCCTACAACTTGAACAAACAGAAAGAGAACAACAAAAGAAACCCACAGACACCAGAGGAAAACAAATAATAAAAATTAGAGCTGAATTAAATGAAATAGAAAACAGAAAAACAATTGAAAGAATTAACAAGACCAAAACCTTGTTTTTTGAAAAAATCAACAAAATTGATAGACCACTGGCCAAACTGACAAAAGAAAAACAGGAGAGGAAACAAATAACCCGAATAAGAAATGACATGGGGCTCTAATTCAACATTGTGCTAGAAGTCCTAGCCAGAGCAATTAGGCTAGACAAAGAAATAAAGGGCATCCGTAGTGGCAAAGAGGAAGTAAAATTATCTCTATCTGCAGATGACATGATCTTATACACAGAAAACCCCAAGGAATCCTCCAGAAAACTACTGAAACTAATAGAAGAGTTTGGCAGAGTCTCAGGTTATAAGATAAACATACAAAAATCACTTGGATTCCTCTACATCAACAAAAAGAACATCGAAGAGGAAATTACCAAATCAATACCATTCACAGTAGCCACCGAGAAGATAAAATACTTAGGAATAAATCTTACCAAGGATGTAAAAGACCTATACAAAGAAAACTACAAAGCTCTACTACAAGAAATTAAAAAGGACATACTTAAGTGGAAAAAGATACCTTGCTCATAGATAGGAAGACTTAACATAGTAAAAATGTCTATTCTACCAAAAGCCATCTATACATACAACACAATTCCGATCCAAATTCCAATGTCATTTTTTAAGGTGATAGAGAAACAAATCACCAACATCATATGGAAGGGAAAGAAGCCTCGGATAAGCAAAGCATTACTGAAAAAGAAGAAGAAAGTGGGAGGCCTCACTCTACCTGATTTCAGAAACTATTATACAGCCACAGTAGTCAAAACAGCCTGGTACTGGTACAATAACAGGCACATAGACCAATGGAACAGAATTGAGAACCCAGATATAAATCCATCCACGTATGAGCAGCTGATATTTGACAAAGGACCAGTGTCAGTTAATTGGGGAAAAGATAGTCTTTTTAACAAATGGTGCTGGCATAACTGCATATCCATTTGCAAAACAATGAAACAGGACCCATACCTCACACCATGCACAAAAACTAATGCCAAGTGGATCAAAGACCTAAACATAAAGACTAAAACGATAAAGATCATGGAAGAAAAAATAGGGACAACTCTAGGAGCCCTAATACAAGGCATAAACAGAATACAAAACATTACCAAAAATGATGAAGAGAAACCAGATAACTGGGAGCTCCTAAAAATCAAACACCTATGCTCATCTAAAGACTTCACCAAAAGAGTAAAAAGACCACCTACAGACTGGGAAAGAATTTTCAGCTATGACATCTCCGACCAGCGCCTGATCTCTAAAATCTACATGATTCTGTCAAAACTCAACCACAAAAAGACAAACAACCCAATCAAGAAGTGGGCAAAGGATATGAACACACACTTCACTAAAGAAGATATTCAGGCAGCTAACAGATACATGAGAAAATGCTCTCAATCATTAGGCATTAGAGAAATGCAAATTAAAACTACGATGAGATTCCATCTCACTCCAACAAGGCTGGCATTAATCCAAAAAACACAAAACGATAAATGTTGGAGAGCCTGCAGAGAGGTTGCAACTCTTATACACTGCTGGTGGGAATGTAAAATGGTACAACTACTTTGGAAATCTATCTGGCGTTATCTTAAACAGTTAGAAATACAACTACCATACAACCCAGAAATCCCACTCCTCGGAATATACCCTAGAGAAATAAGAGCCTTCACACAAACAGATATATGCACACCCATGTTAATTGCAGCTTTGTTTACAATAGCAAAAAGTTGGAAGCAACCAAGGTGTCCGTCAAGGGATGAATGGGTAAATAAATTGTGGTATATTCACACAATGGAATACTACGCATCGATAAAGAACAGTGACGAATCTGTGAAACATTTCATAACATGGAGGAACCTGGAAGGCATTATGCTGAGTGAAATTAGTCAGAGGCAAAAGGACAAATATTGTATAAGACCACTATTATAAGATCTTGAGAAATAGTATAAACTGAGAAGAACAAATACTTTTGTGGTTACGAGGGGGGGAGGGAGGGAGGGAGGGTGGGAGAGGGTTTTTTATTGATTAATTAGTAGATAAGAACTGCTTTAGGTGAAGGGAAAGACAACACTCAATACATGGAAGGTCAGCTCAATTGGACTGGACCAAAAGCAAAGAAGTTTCCGGGATAAAATAAATGCTTCAAAGGTCAGCGGAGCAAGGGCCGGGGTTTGGGGACCATGGTTTAAGGGACTTCTAAGTCAATTGGCAAAATAATTCTATTATGAAAACATTCTGCATCCCACTTTGAAATGTGGCGTCTGGGGTCTTAAATGCTAACAAGCAGCCATCTAAGATGCATCAATTGGTCTCAACTCACCTGCAGCAAAGGAGAATGAAGAACACCAAGGTCACAAGACAACTAAGAGCCCAAGAGACAGAAAGGGCCACATGAACCAGAGACCTACGTCATCCTGAGACCAGAAGAACTAGTTGGTGCCCAGCCACAATCGATGACTGCCCTGACAGGGAGCACAACAGAGAACCCCTGATGGAGCAGGAGATCAGTGGGATGCAGACCCCAAATTCTCATAAAAAGACCATACTTAATGGTCTGACTGAGACTAGAGGAATCCCGGCGGCCACGCTCCCCAGACCTTCTGTTGGCACAGGACAGGAACCATCCCCAAAGACAACTCATCAGACATGAAAGGGACTGGACAGTTGGTGGGAGAGAGATGCTGATGAAGAGTGAGCTAAGTATATCAGGTGGACACTTGAGATTGTGTTGGCATCTCCTGTCTGGAGGGGGGATGGGAGGATAGAGAGAGTGGGAAGCTGGCAAAATGGTCACGAAGGGAGAGACTGGAAGGGCTGACTCATTAGGGGGAGAGCAAGTGGGAGTACGGAGTAAGATGTATGTAAACTTATATGTCACAGACTGTCTTGATTTGTAAACGTTCACTTGAAGCTCAATAAATGTTAATTAAAAAAAAAATCAGTTGGATTCCTCAACACCAACAAAAAGAACATCGAAGAGGAAATAACCAAATCAATGCCATTTACAGTAGCCCCCAAGAAGATAAAATACTTAGGAATAAATCTTACCAGAGATGTAAAATACTTATACTAAGAAAACTACAGTAAACTTTTGCAAGAAACCAAAAGAGACGTACATAAGTGGAAGAATATACCTTGCTCATGGATAAGAAGACTTAGCATTATAAAAATGTCTATTCTACCAAAAGCGATCTATACATTTAATGCAATTCCAATCCAAATCCCAACAACTTTCTTTAGTGAGATGGAGAAACAAATCACCAACTTCACACGGAAGGGAAAGAGGCCCCGGATAAATAAGGCATTACTGTAAAAGAAGAACGAAGTGGGAGGCCTCACTTTGCCTGATTTCAAAACCTATTACACCGCCACAGTATTCAAAACAGCCTGATACAACAACAGATACATGGACCCATGGAACAGAATTGAGAATCCAGATATAAATCCATCCACATATGAGCAGTTGATATTTGACAAAGGCCCCAAAACAGTTAAATGGGGAAAAGACGGTCTTTTTAACAAATGGTGCTGGCATAAGTGGATATCCATCTGCAAAAAAATGAAACAAGACCCATACCTCACCCCACGCACAAAAACAAACTCAAAATTGATCAAAGGCCTAAATATAAAACGATAAAGATCATGGAAGAAAAAATAGGGACAACGGTGGGAGCCCTAATACGTGGCATAAACAGTATACAAAATGATATAAAGAATGTAGAAGAAAAACTAGATAACTGGGAGCTCCTAGAAATCAAACACCTATGCTCATCCAAAGACTTCGCCAAAAGAGTAAAAAGGCTACCTACAGACTGGGAAAAAGTTTTTAGCTATAATATTTCTGATCAGCGCCTGATCTCTAAAATCTACATGATACTGCAAAAACTCAACTGCAAAAAGACAAATGACCCAATTAAAAAATGGGCAAAAGATATGAATAGACACTTCACTAAAGAAGACATTCAGGTAGCTAACAGATATATGAGGAAATGTTCATGATCATTAGCCATTAGAGAAATGCAGATCAAAACTACAATGAGATTTCATCTCACTCCAACAAGGCTGGCATTAATCTAAAAATACAGAAGAATAAATGTTGGAGAGGCTGTGGAGAGATTGGAACACTTATACACTGCTGGTGGGAATGTCAAATGGTACAACCACTTTGGAAATCGATTTGGTGCTTCCTTAAAAAGCTAGAAATAGAACTACAACTACCATACGACCACTGTTCGGAATATATCCTACAGAAATAAGAAATTTTACACGAACAGATATATGCACACCCATGCTTATTGCAGCACTGTCTACAATAGCAAAAACACGGAAGCAGTCAAGGTGCCCATCAATGGATGAATGGATAAATAAATTATGGTATATTTACACAATGGAATGCTACACATCCATAAAGAACAGTGAGGAATCTGTGAAACATTTCATAACATGGAGGAACCTGGAAGGCATTATGCTGAGTGAAATTAGTCAGTTGCAAAAGGACAAATATTGTATAGGACCACTATTTTAAGAACTTGAGAAATAGTTTAAACTGAGAAGAATACATTCTTTTGTGGTTACGAGAGAGGGGAGGGAGGGAAGGTGGGAGAGGGGCATTCACTAATTAGATAGTAGATAAGAACTACTTTAGGTGAAGGGAAAGACAGCACACAATATAGGGGAGGGCAGCACAATTGGACTAAACCAAAAGCAAAGAATTTTCCTGAATAAACTGAATGCTTTGAAGGCCAGTGTAGCAGGGGCAGGGGTCTGGGGATCATGGTTTCAGGGGACATCTAAGTCAATTGGCATAATAAAATCTATTAAGAAAACATTCTGCATCCCACTTTGAAGAGTGGCATCTGGGTTGTTAAATGCTAGCAAGCAGCCGTCTAAGATGCATCAGTTGGTCTCAGCCCACCTGGATCAAAGGAGAATGAAGAACACCAAGGACACAAGGTGATTACGAGCCCAAGAGACAGAAAGGGCCACATGAACCAGAGACTACATCATCCTGAGACCAGAAGAACTAGATCGTGCCCGGCTACAACCGATGACTGCCCTGACAGGGAACACAACAGAGAACCCCTGATGGAGCAGGAGAGCAGTGAGATGCAGACCCCAAATTCTCATAAGACCAGACTTAATTGTCTGGCTGAGACTAGAAGGACCCCAGTGGTCATGGCCCCCAGACCTCCTGTTGGCCCAGGACAGGAACCATTCCCAAAGCCAACTCTTCAGACATGGATTGGACTGGACAATGGGTTGGAGAGGGATGCTGGTGAGGAGTGAGCTTCTTGGATCAGGTGGACACTTGAGACTATGTTAGCATCTCCTGCCTGTAGGGGAGATGAGAGGGTGGAGGGGGTTAGAAGCTGGCGAAAGGGATACAAAAAGAGTAGAGGGAGAGAGCGGGCTGTCTCATTAGGGGGAGAGTGATTGAGAGTGTGTAGCAAGGTGTATATGGGTTTTTGTGTGAGAGACTGACTTGATTTGTAAACTTTCACTTAAAGCACAATAAAAATTATATATATACATATATAAAGTAATACCGCATTCCTGGAAGGATTGCAGACATTACTGCCACCATCAAGCACTTGAAGGATGCAGAGGTGGTGATTCCCAACACATCCTCTTACAACTTGCCTATTTCACCTGTCCAAAAAACAGATAGATCTTGGAGAATGAGTCGATTATCATAGACAGAAACATATGGTGGAAACCCCAGTGGCATAGTGGTTAAGAGCTACAGGCTGCTAAGCAAGAGACTGGGAGTTTAAATCCACCAGGTGATCCTTGGAAACCCTATGAGGCAGTTCTACTCTGTTCTATAGGGTTGCTATGAGTTGGCATCAACTTGACAGCAATGGGTTTCGTTTGGGTTTTTAACCATGTGGTCACTTCAATTGCAGCTGTTTTTCCATATGTGGTTTCATTTCTTAAGCAAGTTAATACATCATGGCCTGCTACCTGGTATGCAGCAATTGATCTGACCAATGCCTTTTTCTCAATTCCACTTTCAAACAAACACCAGAAGCTGCTTGCCTTCAGCTGTCAAGTCCAGCAATACACCTTCACTGTCCTACCCAGAGGTATATGAACTCTCCACCCCTATGTCACAATTTAGTATGCAGGGACCTTGATCACCTTTCCCTTCCAGAAGACATCTCATGGGTACATTACTTTGATGACATGCTGACTGGACTGAGGAAGGAAGAAGTATCAGTGACTCTGGACTTATTGGTAAAATATGTATGTGCTTGCTATTGTTATGTGCCATCGAGTTGTTTCCAACTCATAGGGACCTTATAGGACAGAGCAGATCTGCCCCATAGAGTTTCCAAGGAGCAGCTGGTGGATTCAAACTGCCAACCTTTGGTTAGCAGTCAAGCTCTTAACTGCTGTGGTCATTGTTTTTAGGTGCCATCGAGTCCATTCCGACTCATAGTGGCCCTAGGTACAACAGAGTGAAACACTGCCCGGTCCTGTGCAATTCTCACAATTCTTGTTATGTTTGAGCCCATTATTGTAGCCACTGTGTCAATCCATCCTGTTCAGGGTCTTTCTCTTTTCCACTGACCCTGTACTTTATCTAGCATGATGTCCTTCTCCAGGGACTGATCCCTTCTGACAACATGTCCAAAGTATGTAAGACGCAGTCTCGCTATCCTTGCTTCTAAGGAGCATCCTGGTTGTACTTCCTCCAGGATAGATTTGTTCGTTCTTTTGACAGTCCATGGCATATTCAATATTCTTTGCCAACACCACAATTCAAAGGCATCAATTCTTCTTCAGTCTTCCTTACTCATTGTCCAGCTTTCACATGCATATGATGCGATTGAAAACATCATTGATTGGGTCAGGCACACCTTAGTCTTCAAGGTGACATCTTTGCTTTTCTACACTTTAGAGAGGTCCTTTGCAGCAGATTTGCCCAATGCAATGCATCATTTGATTTCCTGACTGCTGCTTCCATGGCTGTTGACTGTGGATCCAAGTAAAATGAAATCCTTGACAACTTCAATCTTTTCTCCATTTATCATGATGTTGCTCATTGGTCCAGCTGTGTGGATTTTTGTTTTCTTTATGTTGAGGTGTAATCCACACTGAAGGCTGTGGTCTTTGATCTTCATTAGTAAGTGCTTCAAGTCCTCTTTGTTTTCAGCAAGCAAGGTTGTTTCATCTGCATTACACAGGTTCTTAGTGAGTCTTCCTCCAATCCTGATGCTCTGTTCTTCATATAGTCCAGCTTCTTGTATTATTTGCTCAGCATACAGATTGAATAGGTATGGTGAAAGGATACAATCCTGATGCGCACCTTTCCTGACTTTAAACCATTCAGTATCCCCTGGTTCTGTCTGAACAACTGCCTCTTGATCTATGTACAGGTCCCTCATGAACACAATCAAGTGTTCTGGAATTTCCATTCTTTGCAATGTTATCCATAATTTGTTATGATCCACACAGTCAAATGTCTTTGCATTGTCAATAAAACACAGGTAAACAACCTTTTGGTATTCTCTGCGTTCAGCCAGGATCCATCTGACATCAGCAATGATATCCCTGGTTCTATATTCTCTTCTGAACCTGGCCTGAATTTCTGGCAGTTGCCTGTCGATATACTGCTGTAGCCGCTTTTGAATGATCTTTAGCAAAGTTTTGCTTGCATGTGAAATTAATGATATTGTTTGATAATTTCTGCATTTGGTTGGATCACCTTTCTTGGGAATAGACATATATATGGAACTCTTCTAGTAGATTGGCCAGGTAGCTGCCTTCCAAATTTCTTGGCATAGACAAGTGAACACTTCCAGCGCTGCATTCGTTCGTTGAAACATCTCGGCTGATATTCTGTCAATTCCTGGAGCCTTGTTTCTTGCCAATGCCTTCAGTGAAACTTGGACGTCTTCCTTCAGTACCATCAGTTCCTGATCGTATACTACCTGTTGAAATGGCTGAACGTTGACTAATTCTCTTTGGTATAATGACTCTATGTATTCCTTCCATCTTCTTTTGATACTTCCTGCATCGTTTAATATTTTCCCCATAGAATCCATCACAATTGAGACTCAAGGCTTGATTTTTTTCTTCAGTTCTTTCAGCTTGAGAAACACCGAGTGTGTTCTTCCGTTTTGGTTTTCCATCTCCAGCTCCTTATATAATAGGATATATAATACTTTACTTTGTCTTCTCGAGCTGCCCTTTGAAATCTGCTGTTCAGTTCTTCTACTTCATGATTTCTTCCTTTTGCTTTAGCAGCTCAACATTCAACAGCAAGTTCCAGAGTCTCCTCTGACATCCATCTTGGTCTTTTCTTTTTTTCCTGTCTTTTCAATGACCTCTTGCTTTCTGCATGTATGATGTCCTTGATGTCATCCCTGAACTCATCTGGTCTTCAGTCATTAGTGTTCAATGTGTTAAATCTATTCTTGAGATGGTCTCTAAATTCTGGTGGGATATACTCAAGGTCGTACTTTGGCTCTTGTGGACTTGCTCTGATTTTCTTCAGTTTCAGCTTGAACTTGCATGTGAGCAATTGATGGCCTGTCCCACAGTTGGCCCCTGGCCTTGTTCTGACTGATAATGTTGAGGTTTTCCACCGTCTCTTTCCACAGATGTAGTTGATTTGATTACTATGTATTCCATCTGCCGAGGTCCATGCACATAGTCGCCGTTTATGTTGGTGAAAAAAAAGTTTTTGCAGTGAAGAAGCCATTGGTCTTGCAAAATTTTATCATGCAATCTCCAGCATTGTTTCTATCACCAAGGCCATATTTTCCAACTACCGGTCCTTCTTCTTTGTTTCCAACTTTCTCATTCCAATCACCAGTAATTATCAATGCCTTCCGATTGGAAGTTTGATCAATTTCAGACTGCTGATAAAAATCTTGAATTCCTTCATCTTTGGCCTTAGTGGTTGGTGCATAAATTTGAATAATAGTCATATTAAGTGGTCTTCCTTGTAGATGTATGGATATTTTCATATCACTGACAGCATTGTGCTTCAGGATAGATCTTGAAATGTTCTTTTTGATGATGAATGCAACACGATCCCTTTTCATGTTGTCATTCCCAGTATAGTAGACTATATGATTGTCCAATTCAAAATGGCCAATACCAGTCCATTTCAGCTCACTAATTCCTAGAATATCGATATTTATGTGTTCCATTTCATTTTTTACAAGTTCCAATTTTCCTAGATTCATACTTCCTACATTCCAGGTTCCGATTATTAATGGATGTTTGCAGCTGTTTCTTCTCATTTTCAGTCGTGCCACATCAGCAAATGAAGGTCCCAAAAGATTAACTCCATCCACGTCATTAAGGTCAACTCTACTTTGAGGAGGCAACTCTTCCCCAGTCATCTTTTGAGTGCCTTCCAACATGGGGGCCTCATCTTCCAGCACTATATCAAACAAAGTTCTGCTGCTATTCATAAGGTTTTCACTGGCTAATTCTTATCAGTAGACTGCCGGATCCTTCTTCCTAATCTGCTTTAGTCTAGAAGCTCAGCTGAAACCTGTCTTCCATGGGTGACCCTGCTGGTATCTAAATACAGGTGGTATAGCTTCCAGCATCACAGCAACACCCAAGCCCCCACAGTGCAACAAACTGATTGACATGTGGGAGCCTTAGCTGCTATAGGGTGGGAAGTTAATTCCTCAAAAATTCAGGCACCTTCCACTTCAATGAAGTTTCTAGGGGTCCAGTGGTGTAGAGCATGTTGAGATATTCCTTATAAAGTTAAGGATAAGTTATTACATCTGGCTCCTCTTAACAACTAAAAAGGAGACAAAATGCTTGGTTGGCCTCTTAGGATTTTGGAGGCAACATATTCCTTATTTGGGTATGCTACTCTGGCCTATTTATCAAGTGACTTGAAAAGTTGCAAGTTTTGAGTGGGGTCTAGAACAAGAAAAGTCTCTGCAACAAGTTCAAGCTGCCATGCAAGCCACTGTTCTACTTGGGTGATATGATCTTGTTGATCCAGTGATGGCTGAAGTGTCAGTGGAAGATAGGGATGCTATCTGGAGTCCCTGGCAGGCCTCTATTGGTGAATCATAGAGCAGACCCTAAAAATTTTGGAGGCAATCCCTGCTATCCTTTGCAGATAACTACTCTCCAATTGAGAAACAGCTTTTGGCTTGTTACCAGGCCGCAGTAGAGACTGAACACTTAACCTTAGGCCACCAAGTTACCAAGCAGCATGACCTGCCCATCATGAACTGGATGTTGTCTGACTCGCAAAGCCATAAAGTCAGAAGTGTACAGCAACACACTATCATTAAATGGAACTCGTGTGTACGAGATCTGGCCAGAGTAGGACCTGAAGGCACAAGTAAGTTGCATAAGAAAGTGGCCCAATACCCATGGTCTCCACCTTTGTCACATTATCTGCCCTCTCCTAGTCTGCACCTATGGCCTCATGGAGAGTTACTTAACATCAGTTGACTAAGGAAGGAAAAGCTTGTGCCTGTTTTACAGCTGGTTCTGCACGATATTCAGGCACCATTCATATGAGGACAGTGGCAGCTCTGCAGCCCCTTGAGACCTCACTGAAGGACACTAGTGAAGCGAAATACTCCCAATTGTCAGAACTTCAAGCAGTGCACCTGGTTGTTCACTTTGTTTGGAAGGAGAAATGGTCAGATGTGTGATTGTATACTGATTCATGGTCTGGGGCCAATGGTTTGGCTGGATGGTCGGGGGCTTGGAAGGAACATGATTGTAAAATTGGCGACAGTGAGGTATGGGGAAGGGTTATGTGGATAGACCTCTGTGAATGGACCAAGAAAGTAAAGATATTTGTTTAATATGAATGCTCACCAAACAGTGACCTCTGCAGAGAAGGACTTTCACAATCAAGTGGATAGGATGATGTGTTCTGTGGAAACCAGTCATTATCTTTCCCCAGCCACTCCTGTCATTACCCAAGGGGCTTATTAGAGAAGTGGCATTTTGACAGAGATGGAGGTTAGGTATGGGTTCGTAAACATAGACTTCCAATTACCAAGGCCAATTTGGCTTTAGCCACTACTGAGCGCCCAATTTGCCAGCAGTAGAGACCAACACTGAGTTTCCAACATGGCACCATTCCTTGAGGGGATTATTCAACAACCTGGTGGCAGGCTGATTACATTGGAGCATGTCCATCATGGAAAGTACAGTGTTTCATTCTTACTAGAATAGACACTTACTGTGGATATGAATTTGCCTTTATTGCACACAATGATTCTATCAAAACTACCATCCATGGACTCATGTTGTTGGTGGTGTTGTTAAGTGCCGTTGAGTCGGTTCCGACTCATAGCGGCCCTATGTACAACAGAACAGGACTCATAGAATGCTTTATCCACTGTCATGGTATCCCACACAGCATTGCCTCAGATCAAGGGACGCATTTCACAGCAAATGAAGTGTGGCAGTAGGTCCATTCTCATGGAATTCACTGGTCTTACAATGTTTCCTCATTGTTCTGAAGTAGGTGGCTTGATTAGAACATTGGATGGCCTCCTAAAGACATAATTATAGCACCAGCTAAGTGGCAGTACTTTGTAGGCTTGGAGCAGTGTTCTCCAAAAACCATTGCCATTGAGTCAATTCCAACTTATAGTGACCCTATAGGACAGAGTAAAATTGTCCCATAGGGTTTCCAAGGAGTAGCCGGTGGATTCAAACTGCTGACCTTTTGATTAGCAGCCAAGCTCTTAACCACTGTGCAACCAGAGTGCTGTATATGGCCTAACAAACATCCAGTATATGGTGCTATTTCTCCCATACCCCAGATTCATCCATGGAGTAATCAAGGAGTGGAGATAGGAGTGGCACCAATCACTATTACCTCTACTGACCCACTCAGAATATTTTTGTTTCCTGTCTCTGCAACCCTATGCTCTGTGGACCTAGAGGTCTTAGTTCCAAAGTGAGGAATGCTCCCACTTGGAGACACAACATGGATTTCATTGAATCGGAAATTAAGAATGTCACCTTCCCACTTTGAGTTCCTCACGTCTCTGGATCAACAGGAAAAAAGGGAATTATCATTTTGGCTGGTGTGATTGATCTGATTACCATGGGAAAATTGGATTGATATTGCATAATGGAGGTAAACAAGAGTATGTCTGGAATACAAGATGTCCTTTAGGGCATCTGTTAGTAGTCCCATTGGTAGTCTTTTAGTAGTACCAATGGAAAACTATAGCAACCCAATTCTGACATGGCTAACTGTGGCCCAGGCCCTTCAGGAATGAAGGTTTGGGTCACCCTACCAAGCAAAGAACCATGACTAACTGAGGGCAAAGGGAATATGGAATGGGTGGAAGAAGGTAGTTCTAAATACCAGTTACAACCACGTGACCAGCTGCCGAAATAAGGATTGTAATTGTTAGGAGTATTTCTTCCTTGTTTTATTATACATGTATGCATGGACATATATACATATATAAGCATTCATACATACATGTATAATATACATATATATTTATATATAGCAAATATTTTTGCTTTCTTTCCTTCTTTATCCCATAACCTATAAGATATAACATGTAAATGGGGCTAGCGTGTTTTTGGTTGTATGCATGCTAGTTGTATCACGTTAGGTGCAAGTATGACCTTATAATTATCTTTATTTAGAGCTTATGTATGGCTTAAGGAGAATTGTACATGTGTCAAGTTGACAAGGTATGAATTGTGATGGTTAATGTTATATGTCAATTTAGCTAAGCCATGATTCCCAGTATTGTGTAATTCTCCTTCATTTTGTGATCTGATGTATCCTCCATTTGTGATATTATATAATTATCCTCCATTTTATGTGTTGTAAATCAGAGCATCAATATATTAATGAGGCAGAATTAGTGTGGGGTGTATCTTGAGCCACATCCTTACTAGAGGGTGTGACTCAAGCCACACCCTTACTCAAGTCACACCCTTACTCAAGTATCTGATGTAAGGGAAGTTTCCTTGAGGGTGTGGCCTGCATCCAATATATACAGATGCTTTGGCAAAGCTCTCTGTTGCTCTGGACCCTGCGTCTGGCTCGTCATCATCTGACCCCTGGTTCTTGGGACTTGAGTCAGCAGTCTGCCATCTGACTTGCCAGTTCTGAGATTTGCCAGCTTCCACAGCCCCATAGACCAGCAGCCTGCCATATGACCTGCTGATTTGGGGTTTGTCAGCCTCTGCAACCATATGAGTCAGGAGAAGCCTCCAGCCTGATGCCTAAGCCATAGGTTTGTGACTTTCCAGCTTCCACAACTGCATGAGCCATATCCTTGAGATAAATCTCTCAATACAGGCATACCTTGGAAACATTGCATGTTTAGCTCCAGATCATTGAAATAAAGCAAATGTTACAATAAATCAAGTCGGATGACTTTTTTAGTTTCCCACTGCATATAAAAGCTATGTTTACACTATACCATAGTCTATTAAGTGTGCAATAGCATTATGTCAAAAAAAAAAAAAACCAATTTACATACTGAAATTAAATAATAGTTTCCAGTTTATTGCTAAAAAATTTAAAACATCACCTGAACCTTCAGCGAGTAGTAATCTTTTTGCTGGTGGAGGATCTTGCCTCAATGTTGGTGGCTGCTGACTGAACTGGGTGGTGGTTGCTGAAGATTGGGATAGCTGTGGCAATTTCTTAAAATAAGACAACAATGAAGCTTGCTGCATTGACTGACTCTTCCTTTCAAGGAAGATTTCTCCATAGCATGTGATGCTTTTTGATAGCATTTTACCCACAGTAGAACTTCTTTCAAAATTGGAGTCAATCCTCTCAAACCCTGCTGCTGCTTTGTCAACTAAACTTATGTAATATTCTAAATCCTTTGTTGTCATTTCAACAATGTTCACAGCATCTTCACCAGGACTAGATTCCATCTCAAGAAAAGACTTCCTTTGTTTATCAATAAGAAGTATTCCTCATCTGTACAAGTTTTATTATGAGATTGTAGCAATTCAGTTACATCTTCAGTTTCCACTTCTAATTCTAGTTCTCTTGCTATTTTCACCACGTCTGCAGTTATTTCCTCCACTAAAGTCTTGATCCCCTCAAACTCATCCATGATGCCTGAAATCAACTTCTTCCAAACTCCTGTTAATGTTGATATTTTGACCTCCTCCCATGAATCATGAATGTCCTTAATGGCATCTAGAATGATGAATCCTTTATAGAAATTTTTTAATTTTCTTTGCCCAGATCTATCAGGAATCACTATCTATGGCAGATCTATCAGGAATCACTATCTATAGCCTTATGAAATGTATTTCTTCAATAGTAAGACTGGAAAGTTGAAATTACTCCTTGATCCATGGGCTGCAGAATGGATGTTGTGTTAGCAGGCATGAAAACAACATTAATCTCCTTGTACATTTCCATCAGAGTTCTTGGGTGACAAGGTACATTGTCAATAAGCACTAATATTTTGAAAGGAATCTTTTTTTCTGAGCAGTAGGTCTCAACAGTGGGCTTAAAACATTCAGTAAACCATATTGTAAACAGATGTGCTGTCATCTAGGCTTTGTTCTTCCCTTTACAGAGTACAGGCAGAGTAGATTTAGCATAATTCTTAAGGGCCCTGGGATTTTTGGAATGGTAAATGAGCACTGGATTCAATTTAAAGCCACTAGTTTCATTAGCCCCTAAAAAAAAAGAGTCACCCTGTCCTTTGAAGCCAGGCATTGACTTTTCCTCTCTAGCTATGAAAGTCTTAGATAGCATCTTCTTCCAATATAAGGTCGATGCGTCTACAATGAAAATCTGTTGTTTAGTGTAGCCACACTCATTCATTATCTTAGCTAGATCTTCTGGTTAACATGCTCCAGCTTCTATATCAGCACTTCTGTTTCACCTTGCATGTTCATGGCCTGGAGATGGCTTCTTTCCCTAAACCTCATGAACCAACCTCTGCTAGCTTCAAACTTTTCTTCTGCAGCTTCCTCACTTCTCTCAGCTTTCATAGAATTGAAGAAAGTTAGGGCCTTGATCTGGATTAGGCTTTGGCTTAAGGGAATGTTCTGGCTGGTTTGATTTTCCATCCAGACCATTAAATTTTCTCCATATCAGCAATAAGGCTGTTTCACTTTTTCATTCATGTATTCACAGAGTAGCACTTCTAATTTCCTTCAAGAACTTTTTCTTTGCATCCACAGCTTGGCTGTTTGGCTTAAGAGACCTAGCTTTTGGCCTGTCTCAGCTTTTGACATGCCTTCCTCACTAAGCTTAGTCACTTCTAGTTGTTGATTTAAAGTGAGAGACAAGTGACTCTTCCTTTCACTCGAACACTTAGAGGCTATTATATGGCCTAATTTCAGCGTAGTCATGTCTTAAGGAATAGGGAGGCACAAGGAGAGGGAGAGAGATGAGGGAATGGCCAGTCAGTGGATCAGTTAGAACACGTACAACATTTATTGATTATGTTCACCATCTTATATGGGTGTCATTCATGGTGCACCAAACAATTTCAATAGTAACATCAAAGATCACTGATCACAGATCACCATAACAGATAATAATTATGAAAAAGTTTGAAATATTGTGAGAATTACCAAAATGTGACACAAGAGACATGAAGTAAGCACAAGCTGTTACAAAAATGGTACCAATAGACTTGCTCAACACAGGGTTGCATAAAACTTCAATTTATAAAAAATGCAATATCTATGAAGCACAATAAAGCAAAGTGTAATAAAACAAAATATCCTTGTATCCATTTACATATATATGCTTCACTGGTTTTGCTTCTCTAAAGAATTCAGCCTAAAACGCTACCAGTGTGACCTTGGGCAAGTTTCTAATCTGTTGACACAGTTACCTCACCTATAAAATGGGGATAACAACAGCAACTTAATTAGTTGTTGAGCATAGTGCCTGGGAATTAGTTATCTGTTGCTATGTTTTTGTTTTTTATAATTTTTATTGTGCTTTAAGTGAAAGTTTAAAATCAAGTCAGTCTCTCACACAAAAACCCATATACACCTTGCTACACACTCTCAATCACTCTCCCCCTAATGAGACAGCCCGCTCTCTCCCTCTACTCTTTTTGTATCCCTTTCGCCAGCTTCTAACCCCCTCCACCCTCTCATCTCCCCTACAGGCAGGAGATGCTAACATAGTCTCAAGTGTCCACCTGATCCAAGAAGCTCACTCCTCACCAGCATCCCTCTCCAACCCATTGTCCAGTCCAATCCATGTCTGAAGAGTTGGCTTTGGGAATGGTTCCTGTCCTGGGCCAACAGGAGGTCTGGGGGCCATGACCACTGGGGTCCTTCTAGTCTCAGCCAGACAATTAAGTCTGGTCTTATGAGAATTTGGGGTCTGCATCTCACTGCTCTCCTGCTCCATCAGGGGTTCTCTGTTGTGTTCCCTGTCAGGGCAGTCATCGGTTGTAGCCGGGCACGATCTAGTTCTTCTGGTCTCAGGATGATGTAGTCTCTGGTTCATGTGGCCCTTTCTGTCTCTTGGGCTCGTAATCACCTTGTGTCCTTGGTGTTCTTCATTCTCCTTTGATCCAGGTGGGTTGAGACCAATTGATGCATCTTAGACGGCTGCTTGCTAGCATTTAACAACCCAGATGCCACTCTTCAAAGTGGGATGCAGAATGTTTTCTTAATAGATTTTATTATGCCAATTGACTTAGATGTCCCCTGAAACCATGGTCCCCAGACCCCTGCCCCTGCTATACTGGCCTTCAAAGCATTCAGTTTATTCAGGAAAATTCTTTGCTTTTGGTTTAGTCCAATTGTGCTGCCCTCCCCTATATTGTGTGCTGTCTTTCCCTTCACCTAAAGTAGTTCTTATCTACTATCTAATTAGTGAATGCCCCTCTCCCACCTTCCCTCCCTCCCCCCTCTCATAACCACAAAAGAATGTATTCTTCTCAGTTTAAACTATTTCTCAAGTTCTTAAAATAGTGGTCCTATACAATATTTGTCCTTTTGCAACTGACTAATTTCACTCAGCATAATGCCTTCCAGGTTCCTCCATGTTATGAAATGTTTCACAGATTCCTCACTGTTCTTTATGGATGTGTAGTATTCCATTGTGTGAATGTTTTAAGGCCAGTTTAAATGCACAGTCTTCTCAAAAGCCTTTCTTGACTACTTTAGCTTTTAGCATCCCTCAGGCCCTGTAATCTCCCACAGGGTTTGTTTTTATTTATGCCTCTCATCAGGCTACACTTTAATCAGTTATTTCATCTGTTTCCCTCACTGATCTATAAGCTTCTTGAATACAGGAACAACATCTTGCTTATTATTATCTTTGGCTCTAAGCATGGTGTCCAGCAGAGAATGTTATCTCCAGCTAGCACTGCCATTTTGGTGGGCATGGTGGACATGTCCCCTCTCCTCCCCTAAAGCTCTGCCCATGATTTTGTACATTTCCTGAAATGTCGCTATGACCCAACTCAGGAAGACATGCCAGAATTCCCATAAGTTAGTAATGTTATCATAGAGACAACCTTGAAGTCATTTCAACCCATCAGAAGATGTAAATTGTTCATAAACTGTAAAGTCTTTTGAGACACATCCCCATTAATCTCAACATAATTGAGAAATGCAAAGCTAGACAAGCAAAGTTAGGTTAGTAAACTAAACAACCAGTAAGGTAGTAATTCTCACAGGTAATCCGTGGGTCTGCAGTATTAACACCACTGGGAACTTTTTAAAAATGGTATTCCAAGCCTCATCCCAGTCCTACTGCAACAGAATCTCATGGGCTGGGCCCAGCGATCCACATTTTCACAAGTCCTCTGGGTGATGTTGATGTTTACTAAAGGCCGAGCCATTGCTGTAGGGAAATAGCTCAGGATTTAAGCTGTTACAGAATCTTCCTCTTAACAGGTTTTTCCCTGTGTTATCTAGTAAGCTCTGCTGTAATCTCCAGCTGGGGTTGTAGCTGCCACCATCACACTTGGTTTCCAAGAAGTCATACTCTTCAGGAATGCGTGACTTCTTCACATATAAATCAAAGGTTCTATGTGGCCAAGTGCTCCTTTAACTGGTACTGGTACCACCCTTCTCCTCCAGAGTCTAGTAGGTTTCAATATTTACAATGTGCAACTCTGTGAAAGAACTGAAGGAAGGAAGGAAACCAGGGAGGGAGAGGAAGGGAGAAAGGAAAGAGGGTAGGTAGGTGAAAGGTAGAGAGGAAAATGGAGAGAAAGAAGAAAAAAGAAAGCAAATATTCCTATTTGCACTGAAAGAAAATGAGATTCAGAGGTGTGATTTGCCAAGTACATGAGTCAGGATTCAAACTGAGATCTGCCTCCTAAGCAGATCTTTTCATCACACCACTCTGCCTCAAAGAAATGAATGAAATCTGCAGATGAGTTTCAGAGCCTACCACCATTCAATAAGTCCTTGCTTAAAAAAGAAAATATTTTTTTGTGTCTTTCATGTTTTATTTATACTTATGTAAAATTCTCAAAAAAATTATAGATATTTTCATCTCCATTTTATAAATGAGGAGGACATTGGCTCACAGAGCTCTAGTTACTGCCCCAAAGTTATACAACTAACTGGAAAGTGGTAAGGCCAGGTCTTTTGAGTCGAGTCCTAATTCCTCTGTACTCCACCTAGCCCTAACCCTTCTGATTTAGTTATTTTGGTCTGGTCAACATAGTTCCATGCCTTTTCCATGTCGTCAGCTCTTTGTCAACTATTCTAACCACCTCTGAGTTCGCAGTTTTCCCTAAAAGCTGTCTTTTCCCAAAATTGCAAAGGTGGTGCTGATCATCAGTACTGAATTTTCCATAAATACTTTTTTAGTGACCACTCATCTTCCACCCCTTTGACAACACCAAGTGTAATGATTATTTTATAACTTTCTTTTCATTTTATTTCTTTATATATTTTATTAATACATATCCAATAGATTCTTAGACTCATAGATTGTTAAAGTTGGAGGTGAGCTTAAAAGGCAGGTAAATCAACACCTTCATCTCTACAGATGAGGAAACTGAGGCTCAGAAAAATTAAAAAAAACTTCCTTTAGAGCATACTACACAGAACTTATTACCAAATGAAATTATGTCACTGTTGCATGTATTTACTACCTACTAGGTCCATAAAATACATAAAATAAATACTATTCAAATTTACACACCAACCACTAAGGCCAAAATGGAAAAAATTTAAGATTATTCCGAACTTCTGCAGTCTGAAATTGATCAAACATGCAATCAAGATGCGTTGATAATTACTGACAACTGGAATGTGAAAGTTGAAAACAAAGAAGAAGGGTTGGTAGTTGGAAAATACAGACTTGTGATAAAAACAATGCTGGAAATCAGATGAAAGAATTTTGCAAGACCAACAACTTCTTCACTGTAAATACTTTTTTTCAACAACATAAACAGCAA
This sequence comes from Elephas maximus indicus, assembly GCF_024166365.1. Taxonomy (NCBI): domain Eukaryota; kingdom Metazoa; phylum Chordata; class Mammalia; order Proboscidea; family Elephantidae; genus Elephas; species Elephas maximus. The sequence continues at coordinate 50,074,100 of NC_064840.1, forward strand.
CTGTAATACACAGGAATCAAATCAACTACATCTGTGGAGATGATGGAAAAGCTCAATATCATCAGTCAGAACAAGGCCAGGGGCCAACTGTGGAACAGACCATCAATTGCTCATACACAGGTTTAAGGTGAAGGTGAAAAAATTAGTACAAGTCTACAAGAGCCTAAGTACAACCTTGAGTATTTCCCACCTGAATTTAGAGCCTATCCCAAGAATAAATTTGATACATGGAACACAAATGACCAAAGAAGATCAGACAAGTTGTGCAATCACATCAAGGACATCATACATGAAGAAATCAAAAGGTCATTAAAAACACAGGTAAGAAGCTGGAGGCGGGGCCAAGATGGTTGACTAGGTAGAAGCTACCTCGGATCCCTCTTGCAACAAAGACTTGGAAAAACAAGTGAATCGATCACATACATGACAATCTAAGAACCCTGACCATCAAACACGGATCTGAAGAGTTGACCTGAGTGACAGAGACTGAGAACGAACAAGCATGGGGAAGCAGCGACTGTTTTCGGAGCCTGGAGCCAGCGTCCCAGTCAGGAAACCTTGGAGCCGGGCTTTGGACTGGGTACAGGGGAGCTGAGCACAGCATCCTGAGACGGTGCAAACACGGGACGCAGCCCTATCCCCCAGAAGTGACCTCGGGGGAAGCCCAGCCAGTGCACGCAGGCAGCGCAATGATGCAGCGGACAGGAGGAGAAGTCACTGGGAGGCAGCAACTGGTTCTGGAGCCGGGAGTGCAGCATCCCAGCTGGGGAACTTTGGCGCTGGGCTTTGGACTGGGAGCAGAAGAACTAACCACGGCTTCTGAGACAGTGCAAGTGCAGGATGCGGGCCTGACCCTTGGGGGCAATCTGTACCCAGCCAGTGCACACAGTTGACGCGCCCCTCCAGAACCTCAGGTAAAACAGTCATCCCAAGCAAGATAAGTAACTTTGTTCATATTCCAGGGTGCTACTCTCTCCTATTTATCTGAACCCTCCCCTCCCCTTCCCAGGCAGCTTCATTAACATTGGAATTTCCTGGACCAGAGAGTGAAGTGCGCTGCAGTTTTTCCTTTTTTTTTTTTTGTTCTTTTCCTAACCCATTCTCCTGGCCTGAGAGAAGCAGCTACAAAAAATCCAGGGACCAAAAATCCTTCCCTAATTGGACTGAAAATACAGAACCAGCTCCAGCCAAGCATATGTGATCCACCGCCTAGGGCTTTCATCCCTACAGGGAACAAGGTGGCTAGTATAATGCAAAGGCAATTCTGATAGGGATCTGACTGTAATTGCTTTAGCGGATTACTGGAAAGACAAGTTTCCCAGGTCTGATATCTCTGCATATTCAACAGAGCCCTCACTGACCCACAACAGGGAACTGAGGGCTGAAGCTTCCCCCAGACCACCTAGCCTCCTGCCTTAGGGGTATAAGGAGGGTGACACCTACCAATCTGTAGAGGTATTTGCATTGGGGGCCTAAGGTACAGCTGCAGAGGCCACCCACCAAAATGCTTTTAGCAATAGAGACACACCTACCTCACTGGCACTTGGGGGAAGCCTGTCAGCATCCTATCCCCTCCCCCGGAGTGTGAAACCCTGCTGCTACTAGAATCTGGTGCACACAACTATCACCACTACTTCTCTAGATGGATAGGGAACAGTCTGCACTACACACTTGATGACCCAAAATCAGATTCTACTCAAGAATGAGGAATGGACTCTTAGGCTTACATATCTGGTAACAGCCCAAACCGGCTGGTAATAGAACATAAGTGATTCAGGGGCTACAACAATCAAGACAGTGCAATCTAGTAGCCCATCTACATATATTGAAAGAAAACAAAACAAGATAAGACTCAGTGAGCAAATATAGAATAAATCACTACAATATCTTAGAGATGGCTTGGAGACAGCAGTCAATATCAAACCACATAAAGAAGCAGACCATGTTTGCTTCTACAACTCCCAAAACTAAAGAATCAAAATCTTTCCCAAATGAAGATACAATCCTGGAATTGCCAGATGCAGAATATAAAAAACTAATTTACAGAATGCTTCAAGACATCAGGGATGACCTCAGAAATGAAATAAGGCAATCTACAGAAAAAGCCAAGGAACACACTGACAAAGCAGTTGAAGAACTCAAAAGATTATTCAAAAACATAGTGGAAAAATTAATAAGCTGCAAGAATCCATAGAGAGACAGCATTCAGAAATCCAAAAGATTAACAGTAAAATTACAGAATTAGACAACTCAATACGAAGTCAGAGGAGCAGACTCAAGCGATTGGAATGCAGGGTGGGGGACCTGGAGGACAAGGGAATTGACACCAATATAGTTGAAAAAAAAAATCAGATAAAAGAATTAAAAAAAATGAAGAAACCCTAAGAATCATGTGGGACTCTATCAAGAAGAATAACTTGCGTGTGATTGGAGTCCCAGAACAGGGAGGGATAACAGAAAATAGACACAGAATAGCTGAAGATCTGTTGGCAGAAAACTTCCCTGACATCATGAAAGACAAAAGATATCTATCCAAAATGCTCATCAAACCGCATTTAAGATTGATCCAAAAAGAAAATCACCAAGACATATTATCATCAAACTTGCCAAAACCAAAGATAAAGACAAAATTTTAAAAGCAGCCAGGGATAAAAGAAATGTCACCTACAAAGGAGAATCAATAAAAATAAGTTCAGACTACTCAGCAGAAACTATGCAGGCAAGAAGGGAATGGGATGACATATACAGAGCACTGAAGGAGAAAAACTGCCAGCCAAGGATCATATATCCAGCAAAACTCTCTCTGAAATATGAAGGTGAAATTAAAACATTTACAGATAAGCACAAGCTTAGAGAATTTGCAAAAACCAACCCAAAGCTACAAGAAATACTAAAGGATATTGTTTGGGCAGAAAACCAATAATATCAGATACCAGCACAACACAAGGTCACAAAACAGAACATCCTGATATCAACTCAAATAGGGAAATCACAAAAACAAATTAAGATTAATTAAAAAAAAATACTCATAACAGGGAATCACGGAAGTCAATACATAAAAGATCGCAATAATCAAAAAGAGGGACTAAATACAGGAGGCATGGAACTGCCATATGGAGAGTGACACAAGGTGATATAGAACAATACAAGTTAGGTTTTTACTTAGAAAAATAGGGGTAAATATTAAAAAAAAAAAAATTAAGGTAACCCCAAAGAGGTATAACAACTACATAACTCAAGATAAAAACCAAGAAAAACATAACGACTCAGCAAACATAAAGTCAAATACTATGAAAATGAGGAACACACAATTTACAAAGAAAAACATCTCAGCACAAAAAAGTAGGTGGAAAAATGAAATTGTCAACAACACACATAAAAAGGCATTAAAATGACAGCACTAAACACATACTTATCTATAATTAACGCTGAATGTAAATGGACTAAACGCACCAATAAAGAGACAGAGAGTCTCAGACTGGATAAAGAAACACGATCCGTCTATATGCTGCCTACAAGAGACACACCTTAGACTTAGAGACACAAACAAACTAAAACTCAAAGGATGGAAAAAAATATATCAAGCAAACAACAAGCAAAAAAGAGCAGGAGTAGCAATATTAATTTCTGACAAAATAGACTTTAAAGTTAAATCTACCACAAAGGATAAAGAAGGACACTACATAATGATTAAAGGGACAATTGACCAGGGAGATATAACCATATTAAATATTTAAGCACCCAATGACAGGGCTGCAAGATACATAAAACAAACTAACAGAACTGAAAAGTGAGATAGACACCTCCACAATTACAGTAGGACACTTCAACACACCACTTTCGGAGAAGGACAAGACTTCCAATAAGAAGCTCAACAGAGACACGGAAGACCTAATTGCTACAATCGACCAACTTGACCTCATAGACCTATACAGAACACGCCACCCAACAGCAGCCAAGTATACTTTTTTTTCTAGTGCACATGGAACATTCTCTAGAATAGATCACATATTAGGTCATAAAAAAAACCTTTGCAGAATCCAAAACATTGAAATATTACAAAGCATCTTCTCAGACCACAAGGCCATAAAAGTGGAAATCAATAACAGAAAAATTAGGGAAAAGAAAGCAAATATTTGGAAACTGAACAGTACCCTGCTGAAAAAAGACTGGATTATAGAAGACATTAAGGAGGGAATAAAGGAATTCATAGAATGCAACAAGAATGAAAACAATTCCTATCAAAACCTCTGGGACACAGCAAAAGCAGTGCAGAGGCCAATTTATATCGATAAATGCACACATACAAAAAGAAGAAAGAGCCAAAATCAGAGAACTGTCCCTACAACTTGAACAAACAGAAAGTGAGCAACAAAAGAATCCATCAGGCACCAGAAGAAAACAAATAATAAAAATTAGAGCTGAACTAAATGAATTAGAGAGCAGAAAAACAATTGAAAGAATTAACAAAGACAAAAGCTGGTTCTTCGAAAAAATTAACAAAATTGATAAACCATTGGCCAGACTGACTAAAGAAATACAGGAAAGGAAACAAAAAAACTCAATAAGAAACGAGATGGGCCACATTACAAAAGACCCAACTGAAATTAAAAGAATCATATCAGATTATTACGAAAAATTGTACTGTAACAAATTTGCAAACCTAGAAGAAATGGATGAATTCCTAGAAAAACACTACCTATCTAAACTAACACAATCAGAAGTAGAACAACTAAATAGACCCATAACAAAAAAAGAGATTGAAACGGTAATCAAAAAACTCCCAACAAAAAAAAAGCCCTGGCCTGCATGGCTTTACTGCAGAGTTCTAACAAACTTTCAGAGAAGAGTTACCACCACTACTACTAAAGGTATTTCAAAGCATAGAAAATGACGGAATACTACCAAACTCATTCTATGAAGCCAGAATATCCCTGATACCAAAACCAGGGAAAGACATCACAGAAAAAGAAAATTACAGACCTATATCCCTCATGAACATAGATGCAAAAATCCTCAACAAAATTCTAGCCAATAGAATTCAACAACATATCAAAAAAATAATCCACCATGAACAAGTGGGATTTATACCAGGTATGCAAGGCTGGTTTAATATTAGAAAAACCATTAATGTAATCCACCATATAAATAAAACAAAAGACAAAAACCACATGATCTTATCAATTGATGCAGAAAAGGCATTTGACAAAGTCCAACACCCATTTATGATAAAAACTCTCAGCAAAATAGGAATTGAAGGAAAATTCCTCAGCATAATAAAGGGCATCTATAAAGCCAACAGCCAACATCACTCTACCTGGAGAGAGCCTAAAAGCATTTCCCTTGAGAACGGGAACCAGGCAAGGACGACCTTTATCACCGCTCTTATTCAACATTGTGCTAGAGGTCCTAGCCAGAGCAATTAGGCTAGACAAAGAAATAAAGGGCATCTGGATTGGCGAGGAGGAAGTAAAATTATCTCTATTTGTAGATGACATGATCTTATACACAGAAAACCCTAAGGAATCCTCCAGAAAACTACGGAAGCTAATAGAAGAGTTTGGCAGAGTCTCAGGTTGCAAGATAAACATACAAAAATCACTTGGATTCCTCTACATCAACAAAAAGAACATCCAAGAGGAAATCACCAAATCAATACCATTCACAGTAGCCCCCGAGAAGATAAAATACTTAGGAATAAATCTTACCAAAGATGTAAAAGATCTATACAAAGAAAACTACAAAGTACTAGTGCTAGAAACTAAAAAGGACCTACTTAAGTGGAAAAACATACCTTGCTCATGGATAGGAAGATTTAACATAATAAAAATGTCTATTTACCAAAAGCCATCTATACACACAATGCACTTCCGATCCAAATTCCAATGTCATTTTTTAATGTGATGGAGAAACAAATCACCGACTTCATATGGAAGGGAAAGAAGCCTATTTTATCAGTTGATGCAGAAAAGGCATTTGACAAAGTTCAACACCCATTCATCATAAAAACTCTTAGCAAAATAGGAATAGAAGGAAAATTCCTCAACATTATAAAGGGCATTAATACAAATCCACAGCCAACATCAACCTAAATGGAGAGAGCCTGAAAGCATTCCCTTGAGATCGGGAACCAGACAAGAATGCCCTTTATCACTGCTCTTATTCAACATTGTGCTGGAGGTTCTAGCCTCAGCAATTATGCTAGATAAAGAAATAAAGGGCACCCAGATTGACATGATCTTATACACAGAATCCTCAAGAAAACTACTGAAACTAATAGAAGAGTTCAGCAGAGTCTCAGAATACGAGATAAACATACAAAAATCAGTTGGATTCCTCTACACCAATAAAAACAACATTGAAGAGGAAAGCACCAAATCAATGCCGTTTACAGTAGCCCTCAAGAAGATAAAATACCAAAGAATAAATCTTACCAGAGATGTAAAAGACTTATACAAAGAAAACTACTAAATGCTTTTGCAAGAAACCAAGAGACCTACGTAAGTGGAAAAAAATACCTTGTTCATGCATAGGACTCAACATTGTGAAAATGTCTATTCTACCAAAAATGGTCTATAGATTTAATGCAATTCCAACCCAAATTCCAACGACATTTTTTAATGAAATGGATAAACAAATCACCAACTTCATTTGGAAAGGAAAGAGGTCCCGGAGAAGTAAAACATTACTGAAAAAGAAAAACTAAGTGGGAGGCCTTACTGTACCTGATTTTAGAACTTATTATACCTCCACAGTAGTCAAAACAGCCTGGTACTGGTACAACAGATACATAGACCAATGGAACAGAATTGAGAATCCAGACATAAATCCATCCACATATGAGCAGTTGATATTTGACAAAGGCCCCAAAACAGTTAAATGGGGAAAAGACAGTCTTTTTAACAAATGGTGCTGGCATAACTGGATATCCATCTGCAAAAAAATGAAACAAGACCCATACCTCACACCATGCACAAAAATGAGCTCAAAACAGAACAAAGACCTAGATATAAAATCTAAAATGATAAAAATCATGGAAGAAAAAATAGGGACAGCATTAGGAGCCCTAATAAATGGCATAAACAGTATACAAAACATTACTAACAGAGCAGAAGAAAACTAGATAACTGGGAGCTCCTAAAAATTAAACACCTATGCTCATCCGAAGACTTCACCAAAAGAGTCAAAAGATTACCTACAGACTGGGAAAAAGCTTTTAGGTATGACATTTCCAATCAGTGCCTAATCTCTAAAATCTACATGATACTGCAAAAACTCAACTATAAAAATGCAAATAATCCAAGGAAAAATGGGCAAAAAATATGAACAGACACTTCACTAAAGATGACATTCAAGTAACTAACAGATATATGAGGATATGCTCACAATCCTTAGCCATTAGAGAAATGCAAATCAAAAATACAATGAGATTCCTTCTCACTCCAACAAGGTTGGCATTAATCCAAAAAACACAGAACAATAAATGTTGGAGAGACTGTGGAGAGATTGGAACACTTATACACTGCTAGTAAAATTAAATCAATTTGGCACTTCCTTAAAAAGCTAGAAATAGAGACGGGGCCAAGATGGCTGACTGGGTAGAAGCTACCATGGATCCCTCTTGCAACAAAGACTCAGAAAAACAAGTGAATTGATCACATACATGACAATCTACGAACCCTGACCATCTAACACAGAACTAAAGAGTTGACCTGAGTGACGGGAGAGCAAAAATCCATGCCCTGAAGCAGCGACTGCTTCTGGAACTGGCATCCCACGCCACAGCCTTGAGCCCTGGCGGTTCCCTGGTGCCAGAGAGGTGGGGCTGATTGTGGTTTACTGAGACGGGGCCAGCACGGGACACAGCCCTAACCCCTAACCCCCTGAAGTAACCTCGGTAGAGACTCAGCCAGTGCAAGCAGGCTGCATGCTGACGTGGCTGACAAGAGAACGAGCAACCACAGGGAAGCAGCGACTGTTTTTGGGGCCTGGAGCCAGCATCCCAGTCAGAAAACCTTGGCCCTGGGCTTTGGACTAAGCGCAGAGGAGCTGAGCATGGCTTCCTGAGATGGCGCAAGCATGTGACGCAGCCCTAGCCCCCTGAAGTAACCTTGGGAGAAACCCAGCCAGGGCACGCAGGCTGCACAATGATGTGGCTGACAGGAGGAGAAATCACCGAGAAGCAGCGACTGCTTTTGGAGCCTGGAGTGCAGTGTCCCAGCCAGAAAACCTTGGCACTGGGCTTTGGACTAGGAGCGGAGGAGCTGATCACAGCTTCCCGAGATGGCACAAGCACGGGATGCAGGCCTGAACCTTGGGGGCAATCTCGACCCAGCCAGCACACACAGGCTACACACCCCTCTGGAATCTCAGATAAAACACTCATCACCAAGCAAGATAAGCTTTGTGTATATTGCTGTGCTACTCTCTCCTATCTATCTGATATCTTCCCTCCCTGCCCCAGGTGGCTTCATTAACATTGGAATTTCCTGGGCCAGGGACTGAAGTGCTCTGTGGGGGTGGGGGTTACCCTAACCCATTCTCCTGGCCTGAGAGAAGCAGCAGCTAACAACCCGGGGTGGGGGGGAACAGTTTCCTGACTACCCTAAACTGGAATAAAACTACAGAACCAGCTCCAGCCAAGCATATGAGATCCACAGTCTTTGGCTTTCATCCCTACAGGGAACAAGGTGGCTATTATAACGCAAAGGCAATTCTGATAGAGATCTGACTGTAATTGCTTTAGGGGAGCAGTGGAAAGACAAGTTTTCGATCTCTGATACCTCTCTGCCTATTAAACAGAGCCCTCACTGATCCACAGTGGGGAACTGAGGGCTGAAGCTCCACCCAAACCACCTAGCCACCTGCTAAAGGGGTCTGAGGATAGTGACATCTACCAATCTTTAGCGGTACAACCATTGGGTGCCTAAGGTACAGCTGCAGGGCCCACCCACCAAAGTTCTCTAGGAATAGAGACACACCTACCTCACTGGCACATGGGGGAAGGCTGTCAGTGTCCTGCTCTCCTCGGAGTGTGACCTCTGCCGCTACCAGAATCTGGTGCACACAGCTATCACCACTACTCCCTTAAGTTAATAGGTGGCAGTCTACACCACACATTTGGTGACCCAAAATCAGAACACCTAAGCTGATTCTATTCAAGAATAGTGAATAGACTCTTAGGCTTATATATCTGGTAACAGCTCAAACCAACTGGTAATAGAACATAAGTGATTCAAAGGCTACAACAATCAAGACAGCACAATCTAGTAGCCCATCTGGGTATATTGAAACAAAACAAAACAAGAAGATAAGACTCAGTAAGCAAATATAAAATAAATCATTACAATATTTTTATAGACAGCTCGGAGACAGCAGTCGATATCAAATCACATAAAGAAGCAGACCATGATTGCTTCTACAAATCCCAAAGAATCAAAATCTTTCCCAAATGAAGATACAATCCTGGAATTGCCAGATGCAGAATATAAAAAACTAATTTACAGAATGCTTCAAGACATCAGGGATGACCTCAGGAATGAAATAAGGCAATCTACAGAAAAAGCCAAGGAACACACTGATAAAGCAGTTGAAGAAATCAAAAAGATTATTCAAGACATAGTGGAAAAATTAATAAGCTGCAAGAATCCATAGAGAGACAGCATTCAGAAATCCGAAAGATTAACAGTAAAATTACAGAATTAGACAACTCAGTAGAAAGTCAGAGGAGCAGAATCGAGGAATTGGATTGCAGAGTGGGGGAGTTGGAGGATAAGGCAATTGACATCAATGTAGCTGCAGAAAAATCAGATAAAAGAATTAAAAAAAATGAAGAAACCCTAAGAATCATGTGGGACTCTATCAAGAAGAATAACTTGAGTGTGACTGGAGTTCCAGAACAGGGAGGGATAACAGAAAATACAGAGAGAATAGTTGAAGATCTGTTGGCAGAAAACTTCCCTGGCATCGTGAAAGATGAAAGGATATCTATCCAAGATGCTCATTGAACCCCATACAAGATTGATCCAAAAAGGAAATCACCAAGGCATATTATCATCAAACTTGCCAAAACCAAAGATAAAGACAAAATTTTAAAAGCAGCCAGGGATAAAAGAAATGTCACCTACAAAGGAGAATCAATAAGAATAAATTCGGACTACTCGGCAGAAACCATGCAGGCAAGGAAGCAATGGGATGACATATATAGAACACCGAAGGAGAAAAACTGCCAGCCAAGAATCATATATCCAGCAAAACTCTCTCTCAAATATGAAGGTGAAATTAAAACATTTACAGATAAACACAAGCTTAGAGAATTTGCAAAACCCAAACCAAAGCTACAAGAATTACTAAAGGAAATTGTTTGGTCAGAAAATCAATAATATCAGCTACCAACACAACATGAGGTCACAGAACAGAACATCCTGATATCTACTCAAATAGGGAAATCACAAAAACAAAATAAGATTAATTTCAAAAAGAAAAAAATACTCAAAACAGGGAATCATTGAAGTCTTCATGTAAAAGATTACAATAATCAAAAAAAAAGGGACTAAATACAGGAGGCATAGGTCTTCCATATGGAGAGGAAACCAAGGTGATACAGGATGATCTGAGTTAGGTTTTTACTTAGAAAAATAGGGGCAAATATTAAGGTAACCACAAAGAGGTCTAACAATTCCATACATCAAAATAAAAACCAAGAAAAACATAATGACTCAGCAAAAATAAATTAACTACTATGAAAATGAGGCACACACAATTTACAAAGAAAAACTCCTCAGCACAAAAAAGTAAGTGGAAAAATGAAATAGTCAACAACACACACAAAAAGACATCAACATGACAGCACTAAACACGTACTTATCTATAATTACACTGAATGTAAATGGACTAAATGCACCAATAAAGAGACAGAGAGTCTCAGACTGGATAAAAAAAACACGCTCCGTCTATATACTGCCTACAAGAGACATACCTTAGACTTAGAGACACAAACTAAAACTCAAAGGATGGAAAAAAATATATCAAGCAAACAACAAGCAAAAAAGAGCAGGAGTTACAATATTAATTTCTGGCAAAATAGACTTTAAAGTTAAATCCACCACAAAGGATAAAGATGGACACTACATAATGATTAAAGGGGCAATTTACCGGGAAGATATAACATATTAAAAATTTATGCACCCAATGACAGAGCTGCAAGATACATAAAACAAACTTTAAGAGAATTGAAAAGTGAGATAGACGCCTCCACAATTATAGTAGGAGACTTCAACACACCACGTTCAGAGAAGAATAGGACTTCCAGTAAGAAGCTCTATAGAGACACGGAAGATCTAATTACTACAATCAACCAACTTGACCTCATAGACTTATACAGAACACTCCACCCAACAGCAGCCAAGTATACTTTTTTTTCTAGTGCGCATGGAACATTCTCTAGAATAGATCATATATTAAGTCATAAAACAAACCTTTGCAGAATCCAAAACATTGAAATATTACAAAGCATCTTCTCAGACCACAAGGCTATAAAAGTAGAAATCAATAACAGAAAAATCAGGGAAAAGAAATCAAATACTTGGAAACTGAACAATACCCTGCTCAAAAAAGACTGGGTTATAGAAGACATTAAGGAGGGAATAAAGAAATTCATAGAATGCAACGAGATTGAAAACACGTCCTATCAAAATCTCTGGGACACGGCAAAGTCAGCACCCAGAGGTCAATTTATATTGATAAATGCACACATACATAAAGAAGAAAGAGCCAAAATCAGAGAACTGTCCCTACAACTTGAACAAATAGAAAGCGAACAACAAAAGACTCCGTCAGGCACCAGAAGAAAACAAATAATAAAAATTAGGGCAGAATTAAATGAACTAGAGAACAGAAAAACAATTGAAAGAATTAACAAAGCCAAAAGCTGGTTCTTTGAAAAAATTAACAAAATTGATAAACCATTGGCCAGACTGACCAAATACAGGAAAGGAAACAAATAACCCAAATAAGAAATGAGATGGGCCATATCACAACAGACCCAACTGAAATTAAAAGAATCATATCAGACTACTATGAAAAATCGTACTCTATCAAATTTGAAAACCTAGAAGAAGTGCATGAATTCCTAGAAAGACACTACCTACCTAAACTAACACGATCTGAAGTAGAACAACTGAATAGACCCATAACAAAAAAAGAGACTGAAAAGGTAATCAAAAAACTCCCAACAAAAAAAAAGCCCTGGCCCGGACAGATTCACTGCAGAGCTCTACCAAACTTTCAGAGAAGAGTTAACACCACTACTACTAAAGGTATTTCAAAGGATAGAAAAGGATGGAATACTACCTAACTCATTCTATGAAGCCACCATATCCCTGATACCAAAACCAGGGAAAGACATCACAAAAAAAGAAAATTACAGATCGATATCCCTCATGAACATAGATGGAAAAGTCCTCAACAAAATTCTAGCCAATAGAATTCAACAACATATCAAAAAAATAATCCACCACGAACAAGTGGAATTTCTACCAGGTATGCAAGGTTGGTTCAATATTAGAAAAACCATTAATGTAATCCACCTTACAAATAAAACAAAAGACAAAAACCATATGATCTTATCAATTGATGCAGAAAAGGCATTTGACAAAGTCCAACACCCATTCATGATAAAAACTCTCAGCAAAATAGGAGTAAAAGGAAAATTCCTCAACATAATAAAGGGCATCCATACAAAACCAACAGCCCACATCATCCTAAATGGAGAGAGCCTGAAAGCATTTCCCTTGAGAACGGGAACCAGGCAAGGACGACCTTTATCACCGCTCTTATTCAACATTGTGCTGGAGGTCCTAGCCAGAGCAATTAGGCTAGACAAAGAAATAAAGGGCATCTGGATTGGCAAGGAAGTAAAATTATCTCTATTTGCAGATGACATGATCTTATACACAGAAAACCCTAAGGAATCCTCCAGAAAACTATGGAAACTAATAGAAGAGTTCGGCAGAGTCTCAGGTTATAAGCTAAACATACAAAAATCACTTGGATTCCTCTACATCAACAAAAAGAACATCCAAGAGGAAATCACCAAATCAATACCATTCACAGTAGCCCCCAAGAAGATAAAATACTTAGGAATAAATCTTACCAAAGATGTAAAAGATCTATACAAAGAAAACTACAAAGTACTACTGCAAGAAACTAAAAGGGACCTACATAAGTGGAAAAACATACCTTGCTCATGGATAGGAAGACTTAACATACTAAAAATGTCTATTCTACCAAAAGCCATCTATATATACAATGCACTTCCGATCCAAAATCCAACAATTTTTAATGTAATGGGGAAACAAATCACCAACTTTATATGGAAGGGAAAGAAGCCCCGGACAAGTAAAGCATTACTGAAAAAGAAGAAAGTGGGAAGCCTCACTCTACCTGATTTTAGAACCTATTATACAGCCACAGTAGTCAAAACAGCCTGGTACTGGTACAAGAAAAGGCACATAAACCAATGGAACAGAATTGAGAACCCAAATATAAACCCATCCACATATAAATAGCTGATATTTGACAAAGGCCCATTGTCAGTTAATTGGGGAAAAGATAGTCTTTTTGACAAACGGTACTGGCATAACTGGATATCCATTTGCAAAAAAATGAAACAGGACCCATACCTCACACCATGCACAAAATTAACTCCCAGTGGATCAAAGACCTAAACATAAAGACTAAAACGATAAAGATCATGGAAGAAAAAATAGGGACAACGTTAGAAGCCCTAATACAATGCATAAACAGAATGCAAAACATTACTAAAAATGATGAAGAGAAACCAGATAAGTGGGAGCTTCTAAAAATCAAACACTTACGCTCATCTAAAGACTTCACCAAAACAGTAAAAAGACCACCGAGAGACTGGGAAAAAATTTTCAGCTATGGCATCTCCGACCAGCGCCTGATCTCTAAATCTATTATGACTGTTAAAACTCAACCACAAAAAGACGAACAACCCAATGGCAAAAGACATGAACACGTGATTCACTAAAGAAGATATTCAGGCGGCTAACAGATACATGAGGAAATGCTCTCGATCATTAGCCATTAGGGAAATGCAAATTAAAACTACGATGAGATTCCATCTCACTCCAACAAGGCTGGCATTAATCCAAAAAACACAAAATAATAAATGTTGGAGAGGCTGTGGAGAGATTGGAGCACTTATACACTGCTGGTGGGAATGTAAAATAGTACAACCACTAGGGAAAATGATTTGGCATTTCCTTAAAAAGCTAGAAATGGAACTACCGTATGACCCAGATATCCCACTCCTTGGAATATATCCTAGAGAAATAAGAGCCTTTACATGAACAGATATACGCACACTGTGTTTATGGCAGCACTGTTTACAATAGCAAAAAGCTAGAAGAAATCCAGGTGTCCATCAATGGACAAATGGATAAATAAATTATGGTATATTCACACAACAGAATACTACACATCGATAAAGAACAGTGAGGAATCTGTGAAACATTTTATAACATGGAGGAACCTGGAAGGCATTATGCTGAGTGAAATGAGTCAGTTGCAAAAGGACAAATATTGTATAAGACCACTATTATAAGAACTTATGAAATAGTTTAAACTGAGAAGAAAATATTCTTTTGTGGTTTTGAGAGGGGGGAGGGAGGGAGGCTGGGAGAGGGTTATTTACTGATTAGATAGTAGATAAGAACTACTTTAGGTGAAGTGAAGGACAACACTTAATACAGGGGAGGTCAGCACAACTGGACTGGACCAAAAGCAAAGAAATTTCCGGAATAAACTGAATACTTCGAAGGTCAGCAGATCAAGGGCGGGGGTTTGGGGACTATGGCTTCAGGGGACATATAAGTCAATTGGCAAAATAAATTCTATTAAGAAAACATTCTGCATCCCACTTTGAAGTGTAGCGTCTGGGGTCTTAAACGCTAACAAGCGGCCATCTAAGATGCATCAATTGGTCTGAACCCACCTGAATCAAAGGAGAATGAAGAACACCAAGGACACAAGGCAATTACGAGCCCAAGAGACAGAAAGGGCCATATGAACCAGAGACTACGTCATCCGAGACCAGAAGAGCTAGATGTTGCCTCGCCACAACCGATGACTGCCCTGACAGAGAGCACAACAGAGAACCCCTGAGGGAGCAGGAGAGCAGTGGGATGCAGACCCCAAATTCTCATAAAAAGACCAGGCTTAATGGTTTGACTAAGACTAGAAGAATCCCAGTAGTCATGGTCCCCAAACCTTCTGTTGGCCCAGGACAGGAACCATTTCCGAAGCCAACTTAGCAGACGTGGATTGGACTGGTCAATGGGTTGGAGAGAGATGCTGATGAGGAGTGTGCTACTTGCATCAGGTGGACACTTAAGACTATGTTGGCATCTCCTGCCTGGAGGGGAGATGGGAGGGTAGAGGGGATTAGAAACTGGCAAAACGGTCATGAAAGGAGAGACTCGAAGGAGGGAGCGGGCTGACTCATTGGGGGAGTGTAAGTGGGAGTATGTAGTTAGGTGTACATAAGTTTATTTGTGAGAGACTGACTTGATTTGTAAACTTTCACTTAAAGCCCAATAAAAATTATTTTTAAAAAAAATGAAAGAAAAAAAAAAGGTAGAAATAGAACTACCATATGATCCAGCAATCCCACTCCTTGGAATATATGTTAGAGAAATAAGAGTCTTTACATGAACAAATAGATGCACACCCATGTTCATTACAGCACTGTTTAGAATAGCAAAAAGATGAAAACAACCAAGGTGCCCATCATCGGATGAATGGATAAATAAATTATGGTATATTCACACAATGGAATACTATGCATCGATAAAGAACAGTGATGAATCTGTGAAAATTTTCATAACATGGAGGAATCTGCAAGGCATTATGCTGAATGAAAGTAGCCAGTCACAAAAGGACAAATATTGTATAAGACCACTATTATAAGAACTCTAGAAATAGCTTAAATAGAGAAGAAAATATTCTTTGATGGTTACAAGAGGGGGAGGGAGGCAGGGTGGAAGAGGAGTATTCACTAATTAGATAGTAGATAAGAACTACTTTAGGTGAAGGGAAAGACAACACACAATACAGGTGAGGTCAGCACAACTGGACTAAACCAAAAGCAAAGAAGTTTCCTGAATTAACTGAATGCTTGGAAGGCCAGCGAGCAGGGGCAGGAGTGTAGGGACAATGGTTTCAGGGGACATCTAAGTCAATCGGCATAATAAAATCTATTAAGAAAACATTCTGCTTCCCACTTTGGAGAGTGGCATCTGGGGTCTTATATGCTAGCAAGTAGCCATCTAAGATGCATCAATTGGTCTCAACCCACCTGGACCAAAGGAAAATGAAGAACACCAAGGACACAAGGTAATTACAAGCCCAAGAGACAGAAAGGGTCACATAAACCAGAGATTACATCAGCCTGAGACCAGAACCAGATGGTGCCCAGCTACAACTGATGACCACCCTGACAGGGAACACAACAGAGAACCCCTGAGGGAGCAGGACGGCAGTGGGATGCAGACCCCAAATTCTAGTAAAAAGAACAGACTTAATGGTCTGACTGAGACTAGAAGGACCCGGTGGTCATGGCCCCCAGACCTTCTGTTGGCCCAGGACAGGAACCATTCCCAAGTCAACTCTTCAGACAGGGATTGGACTGGACAATGGGTTGGAGAGGGATGCTGGTGAGGAGTGAGCTTCTTGGGTCAGGTGAACACTTGAGACTATGTTGGCATTTCCTGCCTGAAAGGGAAATGAGAGGATAGAGGGGGTTAGAAGCTGGTGATATGGACATGAAAAGAGAGAGTGGAGGGAGGGAGCAGGCTGTCTCATTAGAGGGAGAGCAATTGGGAGTACGTAGCAAGGTGTATATGGGTTTTTGTGTGAAAGACTGACTTGATTTGCAAACTTTCACTTAAAGCACAATAAAAATTAAAAAAAAATTTTTTTTAAATGAAGAAACCCTAAGAATTATGTGGAACTCTACCAAGAAGAATAACCAAGAAGTGATTAGGGTACTAGAACAAGGGGTATATCAGAGAATATAGAGAGAATTGTTGAAGATTCGTTGGCAGAAACCTTCACCGATATCATGAAAGATGAGAAGATATCTAGCCAAGAAGCTCATCGAACCCCACACAAGGTAGATTCCAAAAGAAAGTCACCGAGACATATTATAATCAAACTTGCCAAAACCAAAGATAAAGGGAGAATTTTAAAAGTGGCTAAGATAAACAAAAAGTCACTATGAAGAGGAGTCAATAAGACTAAACTGTGACTACTCAGCAGAAACCATGCAGGCAAGAAGGCAATGGGACGACATACATAAAGCCTTGATTGGAAAAAAAAAAAAAATTGCCAGCCAAGAATTATATATCCAGCAAAACTGTCTCTCAAATACAATGGTGAAATTAGGGCAATTTCAGACAGACAGAAGTTTAGGGACTTTGTAAAAACCAAACCAAAATTACAAGAAATACTAAAGGGAGTCCTCTGGTTAGAAAATCAATAACATCAGATAACAACCCAAAAGTAGAACACAGGAAAGAGCAACCAGATAACAACCCAGGTAGGCAAATCACAAAAACAAATCAAAGCTCAAAAACTGAAAATAGGGAAACAGAGATGTCAATATGTAAAAGATGGCCACATTAAAACAAAAAAGAGGGGCTAAAAAGTGTAGTCATAGATCTTTCATATGGAGAGGAAGTCAAGGCAATATAAAGAAATAAAAGTTAGATTTAAACTTATGAAAAAATAGGAGTAAGTATTAAGGTAACCACAAAGAAAATTAACAATCCTACACATGAAAATAAAAAACAAGAAAAACATAAAGACTCACCAAATACAAAATCAAGAACAAGGAAAAAGACAAAAAGGAAATTCATAAAGAAAAATGACTCAGCACAGAAAACTAAGTGGAACAATGAAACTGTCAACAACACACATGAAAAAAAGTCATCAAAATGAAACCATTAAACTCATACTTATGAATAACTATGCTGAATGTAAATGGATTAAATGTAATAATAAAGAGATAGAGAGTGGCAGAATGGATAAAAAACACAGTCTGTCTGTATGCTGCCTATAAGACACACACCTTAGACTTAAAGACACAAACAAACTAAAACTCAAAGGATGGAAAAAAAATGCATCAACCCAACAACCCTCAAAAAAGAGCAGGAATGGCAATGTTAATCCTTGATAAAATAGACTTTAAAGCAAAATCCACCACAAAGGATAAGGAAGGACACTACATAATGATTAAAGGGAGGACATGACCATAAGGACCAGGAGGACCATAAGGACCATAAGGACGTAACCATAATAAATATTTAGGTAACCAACAAAGAGCTCCAAAATACATAAAACAATCCCTAACAGCATTGAAGATAGAAATAAACATCTCCACAATAATAGCAGATTTTAACACACCACTTTCCAGTGAAGGACAGAACATCCAGAAAGAAGCTCAGTAAAGACATGGAAGATCTAAAGGCCCCAATCAACCAACTTGACCTCATAGACATATACAGAACACTCCACCCAAGAGCAGCCAAGTATAGTTTCTTTTCTAACACTCATGGGACAGTCTCCAAAGTAGACCACCTATTAGGCCATAAAGCAAGCCTTAACAGAATCCAAAACATCCAAATATTACAAAGCATCTTTTCTGACCATAAAGGCACAAAAATAGAAATCAATAACTGGAAGAGCAAGGAGAAAAAATCAAATACGTGGAAACTGAACAACACCTTACTCAAAAATCTACTGGATTACAGAAGAATTTAAGGGCGGAATAAAGAAATTCACAAAACCAAATGAGAATGAAAACATATCCTACCAGAACCTACGGGACACAGCAAAAGCAGTGCTCTGAGGTCAGTTTATAGCAATAAATGCACACGTCCAAAAACAAGAAAGGGCCAAAATCAAAATACAACACAAACAAATAGAAAGAGAGCAGCAAAAGAAGCCCTTGGGCACCAGAAGAAAGCAAATAATAAAAATTAGAGCAGAACTGAATGAAACGGAGAACAGAAAAACAATTGGAAGAGGTAACAAGACCAAAAGCTGGTTTTTGGAAAAGATCAACAAAATTGATAAACCACTGGCCAAACTGACAAAAGAAAAACAGGAGAGGAAGCAAATAACTCGAATAAGAAATGAGATGGGAGATACCACATCAGACCCAACTGATATTAAAAGAATCATAACAGAATATTATAAAAAAAAAAATTGGACTCGAACAAATTTGAAAACCTAGATGAAATAGACAAATTTCTAGAAACACGTTACCTACATAAACTAACACAAATAAAGGAAGAACAACTAAATAAACCTATGACAAAATAGAGATTAAAAAGGTAATTTAAAAACTCCCAACAAAAACATCCCCTGGCCCTGACAACTGCACTGGAGAATTCTACCAAACTTTCGGAGAAGAGTTAACACCACTACTACTAAAGGTATTTCAAAGCATAGAAAAGGACGGAATACTCCCAAACTCATTCTATGAAGCTGGCAAAACCCTGATACCAAAACGAGTGAAGACACCACAAAAAAAGAAAATTACAGACCAAAATCCCTCATGAACTTAGACAAAAAAATCCTCAACAAAATTCTAGCCAATAGAATTCAACAACATATCAAAAAAATAGTTCACCGTGACCAAGTGGGATTCATACCAGGTATGCAGGGATGGTTCAACTGATTAGAAAAACAATCAATGTAATCCATCACATTAAAAAAAAAAAAAAAAGACAAGAACCACATGATCTTATCAATTGGTGCAGAAAAAGCATTTGACAAAGTCCAACACCTATTCATGATAAAAACTCTCAGAAAAATAGGAATAGAAGGGAAATTCCTCATGGGCACTTATATATACAAAGCCAAAAGCCGACATCATCCTAAATGGAGAGTCTGAAAGCATTCCCCTTGAAAACAGGAAGTAGACAAGGATGACCTTTATCACCACTCTTATTCAATATTGTGCTGGAGGTCTTAGCCAGAACAATTAGGCGAGAGAAAGAAATAAAGGGCACCCAAACTGGTAAGGAAGAAGTAAAAGTGTCCTTATTTGCAGATGATATGATCTTATACACAGAAAGCCCCAAAGAATCCACTGGAAAACTATTGGAACTAATAGAAGAGTTGAGCAAAGTATCAGGATACAAGATAAACATACAAAAATTAGTTGGATTCTACAAAGAGAACTTCAGAGAGGAAATCACCAAATCAATACCATTTACAATAGCCCCCAAGAAGATAAAATACTTAGGAATAAATCTAACCAAAGACATAAAGGGTGTATGCAAAAAAAAACTTCAAGACACTACTGCAAGAAACCAAGAGATCTATATAAGTGGAAAAACTTATCTTGCTCATGGATAGGACTCAACATTGTGAAAATGTCTATTCTACCCAAAGTGATCTACAGATATAATGCAACCCTGATACAAATTCCAACATTATTTTTTAATGATATGGAGAAACAAATCACCAACTTCATATGGAAAGGGAAGAGGCCCAGGATAAGTAACGCATTACTGAAGAAGAAGAACAAAGTGGGAGACCTCATACTACCTGACTTTAGAACTTATTATACCACCCAAGTAGTCAAAACAGCCTGGTACTGGTACAACAACAGATACATAGGCCAATGGAACAGAATTGAGAATCCAGATGTAAATTCAACCACCTATGAACAGCTGATATTTGTCAAAGGCCCAAAGTCCATTAAATGGGGAAAAGACAGTTTCTTTAACAAATATTGCTGGCATAACTGGATATCCATCTGCAAAAAAAAAAAAAAAAAATGAAACAAGACCCACACCTCACTCCATGCACAAAAACTAACTCAAAATGCATCAAAGACCTAAATATAAAATCTAAAACGATAAGTATCATTAAAAAAAAAAAAAAATAGGGACAATGCTAGGAGCCCTAATACAGGGCCTAAAGAGAATACAAAACATAACTAACAATGCACAAACACCAGAAGAGAAACTAGATAACTGGGAGCTCCAAAAAATCAATCACTTACGCTCATGAAAAGACTTCACCAAAAGGGTAAAAAGACAAACTACAGACTGGGAGAAAATTTTTGGCTATGACATATCCAGTCAGGGTCCAATCTCTAAAATCTACAAGATACTGCAGAATCTCAACCACAGAAAGACAAATAATCCAATTAAAAAATGGGCAAAGGATATGAACAGAGACTTCACCAAAGAAGACATTCGAGTGGCTAACAGATACATGAGGAAATGCTCACAATCATTAGCCATTAGAGAAATGCAAATCAAAACTACAATGAAATACCATCTCACCCCAACAAGGCTAGCATTAATCCAAAAAACACAAAATAATAAATGTTGGAGAGGTTGTGGAGAGACTGGAACACTTATACACTGGTGGTGGGAATGTAAAATGACACAGCCACTTTGGAAATCATTTTGGCGCTTCCTTAAAAAGCTAGAAATAGAAGTACCACACCCAGTGCTGTCAAGTCGATTCCGACTCATAGCGACCCTATAGGACAGAGTAGAACTGCCCCATAGAGTTTCCAAGGAGCACCTGGCAGATTCAAACTGCTGTCCCTTTGGTTAGCAGCCGTAGCACTTAACCACTACGCCACCAGGGTTTCCAGAAGTACCATAGGATCCAGCAATCTCCAATTTACCCTTGGAATAAATCCTAGAGAAATAAGAGCTGTCACATGAATGGATATATGCACACCCATGTCCACTGCAACGCTGTTCACAATAACAAAAAGATGGAAACAACCTAGGTGCCCGTCAACAGACAAATGGATAAACAAATTGTGGTATATTCACATGAGATACTATGCAATGATAAACGAAGAATGATGAATCCAGGAAACATCTCATAAGATGGGTGAATCTGGAAAGCATTATGCTGAGTGAAACTAATCAGTCACAAAAAGACAAATATTGTATAAAGCCACTATTATAAGAACTCAAGAAAAGGTTTAAACACAGAAGAAAATATTCTTTAATGGTTATGAGGGTGGGGGAGAGGGGAAGGGGGATTCACCAACTAGATTGTAGACGAGAATTATCTTAGGTAAAGGGAAGGACAACACACAATACAGGGGAAGTCAGCACAACTGGACTAAACCAAAAGCTAAGAAGTTTCCTGAACACAACCAAACACTTCGAGGGACAGTGTGGCATGAGCAGGGGTCAGGGTATCATGGGTTCAGGGGACATCTAGGTTAATTGGCATAACAAAGCGTATTAAGAAAATGTTCTGCATCCCACTTTGATGAGTGGCATCTGGAATCTTAAAAGCTAGTGAGTGGCCATCTAAGATGCATCAATCGGTCCTAACCCACCTGGAGCAAAGAAGAATGAAGAACACCAAAGACAGAAGGAAAATAATCCAGAGACTGCATCAGCCTGAGACCAGAACTAGATGGTGCCTGACTACCACCAATGACCACCCTGACAGGGAAGAAAACAGACAGTCCCTGATGGAGCAGGATAAAAGTAGGGTGCAGAACTCAAATTCTAGTAGAAAGACCAGACTTAATTGTCTGACTGAGACGAGAAGAACCCCAGAAGACATGGACCCAAGACTCTCTGTTAACCCAGAACTAAAACCATTCCTAAAGTCAACTCTTCAGACAAAGAATAGACTGGACTATAAGACACAAAATGATTCTCATGAAGAATGTGCTTTTTAGTTCAAGTAGATACACAAGACTAAATGGGCAGCTCCTGTCTGGAGACAAGATGAGAAGGTAGAAAGGGATAGGAGTTGGTTGAATGGCATAGGAAATCGGGGGTGGAAAGGAAGAAAGTACCGTCACATTATAGGGATAGCAACTAGGGTCACGTAACAGTGTGTGTATAAATATTTGTAGGAGAAACTAACTTGAGCTGTACTTTCACCTAAAGCACAATTAAAAAAAAAAAAAAAACCTCTTTAAAGTGTTAAAAAGCAAAGATGTCGCTTTAAGGACTAAGATGCACCTGACCTAAGCCATGATATTTTCAATTGCCTCATATGCAGGTGAAAGCTGGACAATGAATAAGAAAGACTGAAGAAGAATGGATGCCTTTGAATTGTGCTCATAAAGAATATTGAATATACCATGGACTGCCAGAAGAAAAAACAAGTCTGTCTTGGATGAAGTACAGCCAGAACGCTCCTTAGAAGCAAGGATGGCGAGACTTTGTCTCACATACTTTGGACATGTTATTTGAAGGGACCAGTCCCTAGAGAAGGACATTCTGCTTGGTAGAGTGTCATTGAAAAAGAGGAAGACCCTCAACAATATGGATTGACACAGTGGTTGCAACAATGGGCTCAAGCATAGCAATGATTGTGTGGATGGTGCAGAATAGGGCAATGTTTCATTTTGTTGTACATAGGATTGCTAACAGTGGGAACGGACTGGAAGACACCTAACAACAACAAGAGGCCCGTAAAACAGGCTAAATGGAAGCAAAATGCTTTTCCTAGTCTCCTTGATGAGAACATAAACTCCATGAGAGCAAGGACATTTGTCACTGTTGTACCCTCAAAGCATTAAACAAATACCTGTTTTGCCTTTTTTAATGCACTATCAGCTTAATAGCAAAAAAAAAAAAAAAAACCAAGAAACAAAACAAAACTCATTGCTGTCTAGTCTGTTCCAACTCATAGCAACCCTATAAGACAGTGTAGAACTGCCCCATAGCGTTTCCAAGGAGTGGCTGGTGGATCGAACTGCTAACCTTTTGATTAGCAACTTGTAGCTCTTAACCACTGCGTCACCAGGGCTCCAACAATTTAATAATAAATTTTGAAGAAGAAATACTAGACTAAATAAATGCGTAATTCTAAGACCAGGCATAGCAAACATCCATTCGTTCATACAATTAAATATAATTGCTTTTTCTCCATGCGTAAAAGTTTGTGTGTAAATCTCCTTTACATTCACAGACTAAAGAATCTTTTGGCTTTCAGCAGGCATTGGGGTCATCAGAACTGATAATCATGCTCTTGATCTTTAAATTACTGTAAATCATCAATATAACTTCAAGATACAGAAAGATCCTGAAATTTTTTTCTCTATTTCATATTTGATTAAATTCACTTTTTTTTCCTTTTGTATCTTTTGAAATTCATTTAGAGACACCTGACAGGAAGATTGTTGATATTTCAAAGCTCATATCATTTTCTCCTACTTCTGTTTGTTTGTTTTTTTTTATATATATACATATATATATATATTCCATGGTTCCAATCTAAGAGATTTGAACAGTTTCTACATGACTCTTCTGCATACATTGTAACTCACTCTAAGTTACTGCCACATAAGCCAATGCTTTCAATAAATATTTCTTGACTGAATAAAAGCAAGAAGAATTGGGCTGTAACTCCTAACCCAGGTCAGTCTCCCCCAGGCCATGTTGAAGTGCATCTGTGATCATATGGTCATATAGCAGTGACAGGTATTAGTAAATTGCTTTGTGTTTTGTACTTTACGTAACATAATGCCTCAGATAAGATTATAATGAAAAATTATTAATAAAGAAACCTAAGGAGTAGGCTTTTTGCTAAGGCTCTAATGAATCTCAATGCCAGTCAATGACAAGATGGAAAAGAGAAATTACACACTCCTAATAACTATATTTATCTTAATTATTTCACTCATAATGGCCATACTAAAATAATGATATATTTCATATCTCTTGTGAGAATTAGTAGCCAAAAAAAAAAAAAAGAATAAGAGGGTGGAGGGAGACTGTAGAATTGATGAATATTTAAGGAAGGAGAGAAAAGGTAAAGAGAAGGAGAGAAAGCAGTAAATTTCAGCCAGTAAAAGGCTCCATTTATTTTTATTGAAATTTATCATTGCCCAAGTATGGCAGATTACTTATAAGATTTTGATGTTTGGACCATTTCTAAATCACAAAGCTGACCAGAAGGCCACGCATTTCAGTATGGCCTGAATAAAGAACGTAAGAACTGTGAGGAGGTGTAGACACAGGGCTAAGAGGGCACAGAGGGCAAAAAAACAGGAAAATGTGATGTTGGACTCACGTGACACACCAGTACCCAAGTCATCTTTCAAAATAATTGGCTTAAACCAAGTTGTTTTGAGAAAGCATTCCTGAGAGATATGTGTTGTCAGTTATTAGTTGCCCCACATGGCCATTGTCAGGCCATCAGTAATATCCAAGTTTTAATTTCAGTTGAGCAGGCCAGGGGAAAGTGTTTCAATGTCACCCAATCCCTAAATGGAAGGTGGTTTTGTGGGCCTGAAATATCAGCACAAGTGTGCATTTTCTAAGCTGATGTCAGACCTAGCATATCCCAAGATTCAAGATGGTGCAAAGCAGAGATTGTACGAGCAGAGATTTTGACCTCTTTGTCTCAATTCATTTTTTTTTAAATGAATTATATTGAGACCCACAATTTCACTTTCTGAGAGTTGCAGGATTTAAAGTACCATGATATCCTTTCCTCTTTTATATAATTTTTGGGGTAAAAATCATCCCTGTCCAAGCAACCACCTAGCCTGCCAAATGACAAAAGTAAAGAGTGCCTACCATACAAAAATAAAGAATAGATTGAATATTGTAAGTGAGTGGAGTAAAGCTATTAGAAAGGAACTCAGAGTTTACAGCCAGACTGTGACAATGAGAAGGCAAATACACCAGCCTCTGTCATTTTGACATGAATTGACTAATTTGCTCCAGGTTTTCTTGAGGTTTCTTTTAGTGTATTTATAACCACAAAAGCATTTATTTTGGTCCCAAGATAAAAAGCCTTTTACGCAATGGTGCATATTTTTAAGGTAACAATGTTTCCATTGTCAAACCTGCCATCAAAAGTTGTGGTGTACAGAAATGCTACCTACCCCACTTATTTTGTTGGGCATTAGCTTTATCGAAGCACTGCTTTGGAACTTAACCTAATTTCTATTGCACAGTTGTTGCTTGAAAGAGGGAAACAAACAAACTTTTGAAATGATTTCATCTCTTCTGATATCATGAAAAAGGAAATTATCTTAGACACCAATGTCCTAGGACATTTTATTCTCTAACCTGGTACCCAGAACTCATGCGTACTGGATTAGACACAAGGAAAGAGGCAGATGTCCAAGGATAAGTGACTCCAGATGTTTTTCTGCTTTTTGTTAATGCTGTGCTCCAGCTGTTACATCTTTATACTGGTAAAGTCTCAATCAGCACGAAGTGGGGAACTAGCAGAATGTAGAGGTGCTCTGGAGCATTAAAGAGCCAAATGATATTTTCTACAAAATTGAAGACAGCACCCAAAAACAAGGGCCAGAAATTTCCTGATATTGACAGTTTTCAGAAAGTAGCAGTTGCTGAACCTTACCCTACTATTGGAAAACAAGACAATAGTCTCATGACTCTAGTGCTCAATGGGCAAATCCCCAATTGTCCTCAACTGGGACAGTCCCCAAGAATAAACCAAAAGAGAGAGAGAGTGCAAATATATTTTTTTAAGCCTCCCTCTCTCACACAAATGAAGTAGACCACAAGAATGAAAGAGTTTAACAATAGCAAAACAAATTAAAAGTAGTAACAGCCTTCACTTCGCTGGAAGCTACATGCAGTTCAATGACAAGCAAAATGTGCGTTCTTAGTCTAAAAAATGTTTTCCTAGGACAGCTGGAAGGCATGGCTCAGTGGTCTGAACATCTGGTTTGTGGTACCTAGACTCCTTGGAGCCATGGGCTGGAGTCCTAGTGCAATTTTCCTGACTCTTTATCTTTAGCAGAACTAAACAGAATTCCCGGCTCTTTACTATGTGGTTCTTGGGAAGTTTTGGGAAAGATGTACACACTCTGGTTCTGCTTAGAGATAAAAGAATTTAAGGATTAAATGGGTCTCTTTAGCCCCAAGTTACTTTCTTTCAATTGTTTACTGAAAGACCATATTTGTTGTTTCTGTAGGGCCTTTCATTTAAGGATTTCAAAGTACTCACTGACATGGTCTGATGGGAGAAATGAGGACTGTTCATGTTTTAAAGATGAGAAAAATGAGACACCAGAAACCCACAGTAAGTCTAAGAAAAAGGCAATGATGAAATTTGGTTCTTATATTGGAGCGCACAGTCATTTTATGTGACAGAGTTTTCTGGAGGAGCAGGAACAGCAGGTCAATGTGCATCTTGGACCATAACAAAGGAATTTGGTACAAATGATAACCCCTGTAAGGATACTGACCATCCGAAATGAAGGAAATTGATACTTAATTGTTTAATCTTCAAACCTTTCCTGGGTCCTTGTGAGGATCAAATGAGATAGCATCTGAGAATGTGCTTAACCTATTACAGGTGATCCAAAAATAATACTCTCTCTCTTTCATTCTGACCCACAAGGACGGCATTATATAGTAAGCCCTTAAGAAATTTCTATCCCTGCTATAAGCACACTGGAAGAGAATACTCTTAAAATTCTTTATGTCTGAACCAAGTAATTTGGAAATGGCAAGCCACTGGGCTTTCTTCATTAACACAGTACACCCTCCGTTTACTTAACCATTCCTTTATACATTCAGTACATATTGAAGTGTTTGTTATGTGGTCAACACGGGGGATACCAAAAGCAATAAGACAGGCCCTCACAAGTGGTTTAAGAGTCTAGTGGAAAGAGACAGATTTGTATACCAATAATGACAATGCAGAGGAATGAATGACACAGCAAACTAATTAAAGAGAGGGAGTATGTGATGTATCTTCTTTTATTCTCAGTGTCCTGCTCATATCAACTGTTCAGAAATATTTTTCTACAGCCAGGTATTAATAACGATGACTGCTAGCATACAATCTCACCTACTGCTACACAATTGTTATTCGCATCCATTGCAAAGGATTGCTGAGAACATGAAGATCATTATTTCACATAATGAACTTAGCACAGGTCCTGGTACATAGTAAGCACTCAATAATGTTATCATAATAATAATTAAAATTATATCACCACTATTATGCCATCATTAAGTATAGAACCATGATATGTTCCAACAACCATGAAATGGGGCAAGATCATTAGGCAATTAGGATTCAGTTAAAAAAGTATACTCAGATAACCCATAGATGAATGACTTACTCAACACCCACTCCAAGACCAAGTGCATAAGTCTCTGAATTATAGTTGTTCTAAAAGGTAAATGAAATAAACCCCAAAACCCATTGCCATTGAGTTGATTCTGACTCATAGCAAGCCTATAGGACAGAGTAGAAGTGCCCCATAGAGGTTCCAAGGCTGTAAATCTTTACAGAAGCAGACTGCTACATCTTTCTCTCAGGAGTGGCTGGTACATTCGAACTGCCAACCTTCGGTTAACAGTTGAGCACTTAACCATCGAGCCACCGGGGCTCCTTAAATAAAATAAACAGTCACCTTAAATGCATTTCAGAGAACTTTCTAACTAATATCTCCCTTTCATACCTAGTGGTTACCAAAATTTCTTTAACAGGAAACTTAGCTTGTTAATGATAAAAACCCTTGGAGAAATCATATATTTTTCTAAAGCAGGAGTCCTCAACTGGGAGGATATTTTACTCCACCTCCCCCAGGGGATATTTGGCATTGTCTGGAGACATTTTTGATTGTCACAAAGGGATGAGTGGGCATGGGGAGGATAGGGGTGCTACTGGCATCTAGTGGGTAGATGCTGCTAAAAATACTACAATGCAAACAATAGCCAACAGAACTATGTGGTTCAAATTTTAGCAGTGCCGAAGTTGAGAAACCTTGCCCTAAAGGAATGCATACTTATTTGTAACTATTTAGTTAGACTTTTCCATTTATTATCCTTTTTACCTAATTTCACAGCCTGGTGTAAATGATTGAGTTACACCCTCTTGAAACAAGGAGGATGGGGTTTGGAGAAAGAGAAACTAGTAACAGTACAGTTACTCTGCAATGAGGAAAGGAATCTAAAGAAGTGGAAATTTTCCTTTTCCATATTTTACTTGAGGGCAATCTCAATGCCTTTCCTTTCGACAAACATTTCATAAAATTTTATAAGGCTGTCTATAAAATCCCACTGTAAGATTTATTTCAATTGTAAATTCAGGTTGCATTTTTTCATGCCCCTGAGAAATATTAGATTAGGTTTTTGATGATTCAAGAGTTTAGAAAGTCCATTTAACAAAAAAAAAAAAAAAAAATTGAGCACATGTTATATGTCAGATACTGTTCTAGATGCTAGGGTATATTAATGAACAAAACAAAGGTACTTGTCCTTGCAGAGCTCATATTCAATCAAGATTTGAGTAAAGTTCAAGAAATTCTTGTCTTGAATGTCTTTGCACATAGCATTATGTTTTTTTAAAACATATTTATTGATTCAAAAATATAAATTAGATTTAAGAGAATTTTTACCTACATTAGGAATTAATTTTCAAGACAACAAGGCAAAATAGCAGAAAACCAGCCTTTTGCAGATTGCTGGTAAACAAATTATGGGTGGCACAATGATTAAAGCGCTTGGCTGCTAATCAAAAGGTCAGCAGTTCAAACTCACCAGCTGCTCTATAGGAGAAAAGACCTTCTTTCTTCTCTCATAAATATTACAGCCTAGGAAACTCTATAGGGTAGTTCTACTCTGTCACATTGTGTCACTACAAGTTGGAATTGACTTGAGGGTACACAACAACAACTGTGGGTAAGAAGGTTCCTAGATGGCACAAATGGTTTGCACTTGACAGCTAACCTAAAGGTTGGCAGTTCAAATCCATGCAAAGGTGCTGGGGAAGGCAGACCTGGCAATCTGTTTTGAAAGGTCACAGCCAAGAAAATTCTGTGGAGCACAGTTCTATTCTCTAACATGTGGAGTAGCAGTGAGTAGGAGTCCAATTGACAGCAATGGGTTTGGTTTTGGTTTTAGTGTGTGAGCAACCAATAATAGGAAGACATACAAACCTGAGTTAGTTTATCTCATTCAGGTAGAAAAAAAAAAAAAGGAAACAAAGGATTGAAAGATTTCTTCTACTATTTGCCACGTCTTAGGAGCAAGCCTACCGCCATAGTACCACAACTGGTAGCTTTTGAAATAGCCTGACATGATTGTGCTCATAGCAAAAGTCCCTTATACATTCAGTTTTGGTCTGCATAACCCTTGAAATCACAGGGCTATCAACCCTGAATTCTGCCTGATTAGCTTCAGTGGTAGTGTTTAATTACTCCTCCTACAGTCCCAGTCTTAGAAGACTAATGAAAGCTTGAGATTTTCCTATCCCTGACCTCTCAAAGCCAGAGAAATATGCAGATAGATGAATGTTATCTGTTTCTTAGCTCTGCTGAAGATCTGCCCCCAAAGATGTAGCAATATCTCTGGGGAGCTTTTCCCCATATTTTCCTTATAGGTGTTTCTCTCATTCAAACTCTGCTTTGAATTATAGCGTTCTTTACATGACACCTAGACTCTGCATTACACGTAGGAAGGGACTGTGGTCAAGTCATCTTTCTTGGCAGCACCTAGCACTGCCATCCAAAAACATCAGGTAGGTAAAATTAATCAATGAATTCATAATCAGTGATGGAGTTGAGGGGGTGGCAGTTGAGAAAATCTGGAGAGCCCCAAGCAAGTTGAAGAAAAAAAAAAAAACAGAGTATTAATGAGCTTTTTTTGGCATTTACTTTAGGCAAAAATCTAGGAAAACTTCCTACCTCTGCACCCCTCACATCTCACCTTCTTTATCCTGTAATCATTAGTTAGATTTAAGACACTTTTCTTTCTTCTGCTTCTAAGATATAAATGCTTGTTATACTTATGAATATGCATTTATTTGTTGAACTCATAAAATGGATGGAATTCTATAAGGAGAAGCAAAATGGATTCATACTGGAGTCTAATGATAAGACTCTCACCACCAAGGCATACCTGTGGAAAAACCCATTGCCATTGAGTCAACTCCAACTCATAGCGACCCTATAGGACAGAGTAGAACTGCCCTGTAGGGTTTCCAAGGAGTGACTGGTGGATTCGAACTCCTGACCTTTTGGTTAGCAACAGAGCTCTCAACTACCTTGCCACCAGGACTCCACCAAGGCATATAGTAAGTCTGATTCTGTTACCTGGCTTCCCACATAGTTGCTACACCAGCAGCCCCAGAGACCCCTGGAGCCACCAGCAGTGAAATTGTGAATTCCTTTTGCTCCTAGGGTTTGGTCAGGGAAGCAAGCTGAGTAAAAGAAAGTCACACACTTATGCTAATATTTATACAGGACTCCCTTACAATTTGTCCCTATAGTTGTTATACTCATTTTGCACCCTAAAGAAAAAGAATGACAAGGCCAGTATTGAAGACAGCTCATAAATCCTAAAAAAAAATAAAGGAGATGAGGAGAGGTCTCACATTTTCTACATCACAGTAATCCTTAGGGTACAATTCATGAATTGCAAGGCTTGTACCCTAGGCCTCTGGATACCCCTGAGGCTGTCCTGGAGTAGCTCTGAGAGGCAATCACTTAAAGTTACACAAGTGACTAATTTTTGTTTCACTTTCAGGCCTGGCCATCAATGCAGAACATGCATCAGGCATCCTTAACTTGAAATCCCTTGATGTTCTCAGGCAAGGGATCAGAGTATGCTATGTGGTTTAAGGTCCTGACATGAGGAATATTCAAATCTAAAATAAACCAAATATGCATGTGGTTTTTATTGAGATTCAAAATATGGCTTGGAGGGATCAAGTCCAAATCTTACCTTTCTTCAGCAAAGTCAATGATTAACCTTCTACCAAACATACCCGTGAGGTCAAGGGCCTTCACTGAGCATGGTAGCTGAAGGAAAACATGAATAGAGCAGTTGGGTCTTGAAATAAGGACTACAATGGAAGGTCAAAGAAATCATTTAAAAGATTGGGCAAGGGTAAGCATTGAACATTTTCTTTGTTCATTTTCATGATTTAGAGTGGTTATTTTTGGACAACAGGTCATCATGTAAGTGACCATGACATCAGTTTATTGGAGCACCAACAGCCTATTTCAAATGAGATGGAAAACTGTGAAACTTTATGCATGTGTGTAGGAAGCATACAAGGTCACAATATAAAATCTGTTTCTATAAATTTTTAAGCCCGTTGACCTACTGTGTGTATTACCAGGTGGGAGAGGCTATTTAAACTTCTCTTTAATCTTTTTTGTAATGATTGAATATTATCATTACCTGGCCTGGGTTCGTTCAATACTTCTTCCCTCCGATGAAACAAAATAGATGATCACCTTCACTATAGTGCTTGACTGGGCAGTTGCTGTCGATAAGAGAGCGTTGGTGTGTGGCCTTCGCAGGTATTTTAACTTTCCTGAGACTCAGTTTCTTCATCTATAAAATTGTGAATACTATCACCTAATTCATAGAGTGTCACAGTGATAGCCAATAACAAATGACAGCATAAGAGTTAAATGCTTTCTTTCCTCCCAGCTTTTCTTCAAGGAAAAAGACACTTTCTCCCGTTCCCTATTCCCCTGGAAACAGGCAGGGTCATCTCTCACATGCTGCCTGGAGTTGGGACGCTTTGACATTGTCAAGTGCTTTTCTCCCGTCAAGTTAATGAAGGATCACGCCTGCCCCTTCTCCCTGGTCGGCAGGGCTTGCTTATGGAAAAATCAGAAAATGTCTAAGAGCACTAACTGAGAATCTGCTCTGTACAAAAGCAATTTTCTCCAGCTTTATGAGTGAGGGCAGCTATAAATCACTCAGCCTATTTGCATTTATACTGCTTTAAAAAGGGGGTGGTGATGGGAAGATGGAAAGATATCTACACAGTGAGAAACATAACCCCAGGAAAAAAGGGAAAATAAATCCAAAATCACTCTTGTGTTTGGCCTGTGACAGGCTCATTGCAGCAGGAAAATAAGGGGAAAATGTAGGAAGAAGTTACATCAAACTCTGCGTCATGTTGTGGACCTTAAAATCTGAATACCTGTGTCTCAGAATTAATATCCAGTCATTAGCTTTACTTGATTTTTCCTTTCAAACAGAGGGGGGAAAATTTTTGTTTAAGATAACTTAATTGTTTTCTAATGCCTGGTGCCTAACACCAAATAGAACATTCACAGTGTTATTCATAGACCTGTTGACTTTTACCATCTCAGAGACATTTACTCTGTCCCTGAGCAATTTCAGATAAGCTAAGCCAGCAGCTGGGGAGACCCCAGCTGTATCTAAGCCTGATGTCCTTGTTTCATTTAAGAGAAAGCCCATGGGGCTGAATCCAAGCATCAAAATAGAAAATATTTTCCAAGGACAGATAATCTGAACTGTGTTGCACCCAGTGTCTCTGTGGAATTCTTGAACATTTCTAATTTGGAGGTAGATCAAGGTCACTCTAAGAATGTCATAGGAAATCTATTGAGAAGAACCTTACATTTTATTGATTATTTCACTCTACTAGTAAATGCCTGTGGTCAGAAAGGGATAGGCAAAGGAGGACTGTCTGAGCAGGCTTGACCTGAGCAATTTGTCAGTGTATCCACGTAACTGAAGCTGGTGCCTCAGGCATGGTTATTTATCACATAGTAGGATTTATACTTCTTCTTGGGAAACATAGGAAACCATTAAAAAAAAGAAGAAGAATATATTTTAAGTTTAGGTCAAGAGAGGGAACAATAGTTTGGAAAAGATCAAGCCCAATGGCTGATATCCTTATTGTTATAGACTCATCCTCTACACATTGTAGGAAGCAGGATAATCACAGGTCTTTCATTGCTTCTGTATGAAGGTTATTTCCAATGATCAGTCTAGACCTCTCTTTCTTTAAACCAGACTTCTTAAATGAGCATTCTATGGCCTCTATGTTCACCGTACTGCCTAAATTACCAATCGTCTCTTCATAGCCAAAATCAATTCTATCTCCCACTCTCTCTATCATCTATGTATCTGCTTTTATAAATCTGTATCTTTATCACTCTCTTTTTGATTTCTCATACACTTCTTTGTGCTTCTTTTTGGTATTGACTTATTTATGTAACTATGACTTTTTATAATATGATCTTCCCCCTTCTACCAATTTCCTCAACTGTAAAATGATGTTATGAAACATCACATTTGTGGTTCTTCTGCTTCTCAAACCATTCCATGTTTTTCCTCCTTAGCTACATCCTGATTTTAAAGATATCCTGTTTCTTTAACCTTCATATCCAAAGATAAATCTGATGACAATTATTTTTCTGAAATATTTCCCAATGCTATTCCCCTTTGTCTGGAGAGTCCCCTTCTCTTTCCATTCACTTGGAGACTAGAATTCAAACTCATCCTTCAAGACTCAGTTCAAGGATTTTGACATTTAAAAGCTGTAAATGGGAAAATTTGGTTCTTTTGCCATGTGAGAGAAAAAGATATTTTTAGATATGTAAAAACTCAAAAGAATAGTATCAACATACATTTCTAGGGAAAGTTCTTACGTGTCCCCAATAAGTAAAACTGAATCTGAGCAATACATCAAGAAGGCAGAAGCTGTGGTATACCACAAATAGTTATAAGTTACAAACAGGTAAAACTTACAATGAATCTAAACAATTGCTGATCATGTCTGTGAAATTAACTGCCACTATCAGGAAAAATTATTCAAATAGAAGTGACAGGTATAAAACAAAGTTATAATAATAATAGCAACCTGAAGTTAAAATTTATGATTATTTCAGCAAAATATGAGCGGTACATATGAAAAAGAGTGACAAGCAACGGAAGGAAGTTAAAACAGGATATGATCTTATCTTGCTGAATAAAGGAAGGTTGTAAATCCTACAGAGTCCTTGTGGGCAGTGGTTACAAACTCAGCTGTTAACAAAAAGGTCGGCAGTTTGAATTCACCAGTCACTCCTTGGGAACCCTATGGTGCAGTTCTACTCTGTTCAATATGGTGGCTATGAGCCGGAATCAACAGCAATGGGTTTGGTTTTTGTTTTTATAAATACTGTAAGTCTTCATTTTGATAGATACTTTAAACATGTGTGCTAAAAATTTAAGTATAACTATTACTAGAATGTGAGTATCTGGGTGGCACAAACGGTTAAGCACTTAATACCAATGGAAAGATTGGTGGTTCTAATCTACCCAGTGTCACCTACTAAGAAAGGCCTGGCAATGTACTTGCAAAAGATCACAGCCATGAAAACCATATGGAACACAGTTTTACTCTGACACACATGGGAACAGTGTGAGTCAGAATCAAATTGATGGCAACTGGCTACTGGTTATTGCTAGACTATACATAACATTGATAGTTTCCAAAGCACTTCAGGAAAAAAGAAGAAAGAAAGCTTGTTTAACACACCAAGTAAGGAAAGGGGAGGTGGGAGAAGAAAATAAATGGAACTACATATATACAGAAATAGAGTAAAAAATAAAATAATATTCCTCAAAAAGGACCAAACAGATAGGAAATTGTAATGAATATGTTCAATTTATCTAATAAAAATAAAAAATATTATATCAGATTAAAAAATAGCTCTTTATTATTTCCAAAGTAAAGATAAAACAAAGTGACACAGAAGGCTAAAAATAAAATCTGGACAAAAATATATAAATTAAGTAGAAGAAATCAGAAATGGTGATATGAACATCTGCTCAATAAAAAATATGAGTAAAGAATATCCATTACAGGCAACCCATATGTAAAGAAATACAAAAGGCTAACAAACTTGAAAATATTTTCAGCTTCTCATATTTTCAAAAATACAAAATAAAGTGTAAAGGGATACAATTTTTAACATATCAGATTGGC
This sequence comes from Elephas maximus indicus, assembly GCF_024166365.1. NCBI lineage: Eukaryota > Metazoa > Chordata > Mammalia > Proboscidea > Elephantidae > Elephas > Elephas maximus. The sequence goes on from NC_064840.1 coordinate 50,109,887, forward strand.
GAAGATTTCAGAATAGTCAACATTTGCCAATAGGGAATCAGGCCCACTTAAACATTGTTTTGGCGACTATAAACTGAAGAAAAATTTTTGGAGGTCAACTTGGCAGCAGTTTTAAAACATTTTATACATAGGCTTTGATCTAGCAGCTTTACTTCTAGGAATTTATCCTACAGATAAAATTACACGAAGGGGCCAATATACGTTTGCAAAGATATTTTTTGTTGCATTTTTGTAAGAACAATATAGAAAGAATCCACGTGTTCATTAATAGGGGACAAAATAGATACATCTTTTTTTTTTTTTTGTATAGTCCTACAATAAGATCTTAGAAAATACTTTTAAAAATGGATTATGTCTATATGTGCAGATATAGAAAAATATCTAGGATAGACACTGAGTGAAAACAGCTAAGTTTTGTAACAATATGTTTGCTGTGATTCCATTTGCAATTTTGAGGGGAAAATGTAGATTTATTACACCATTGTGACTATTGTTATCAATTAAGGAAACATGTATATCATATCTGATTTATTTTTCCAACCATCAGACCTAAATGTCCCAAACAAATTCTAGTATCTTCTTGATACTTCGCACCTTCCTAGTTTTATCTTGTAACAGAATCCAGGCATCTTCCTTAAGCCCAGAAGGTCAAGCTTACTTCCAAATACCAGGCAGAGTAAGAGAACTGGAATGTCTGCTTAGTTTAACAGCATCATCACTTTTCTCTCTGCTCTTTGCTCCTATGTAGTCTGATGGTCACTTGTCCACTGCTGTATTTCTGCCCTTGGGGGTTCGGATGTCCACAGTGCTACATTGGTACTCTGCCTTGTGCTCCAAAGTTGTAGATATGTTAGCACGCATTAGCATGCTCAGGTCTCATGACACATTGCCATAGTGTCAGCGTTTGAAGGCTGTTCCAGACTCAGCCACAATCAATGCCAGAAAAATCTCCTCCCTCCCTGCCAGTTCAGGCTCCGGTGTGTAGATGGGTCACCAGTCCAGAGGCCCCAAGCCACCTGCTTCTCTGTAAGCAACCTCTAAGTTTCTTGGTGTCTTTTGATCCCAGTAAATAACCAAAAAAAAGTCATCAGAAAAGTTGTAACAATACTGAACTACAGAAAAAGGAGAAGTTTGAAGTCCGGCCTTTCTTGCCTTATATAGGTAGAACAGTATCCTCACTAGCACCTTTCCATGCCCTTTCATCATGGCAGTGGATTGCTCATGTTTACATAACTAGTGTAGCTCACCTAAATGAAATTTTCCTTAATTAAATGAAAAAGCATCAGCTGTCCTTAACTCCAGGCATACATACAATACATGTGTACACACACACCCACACCCATGCCCATACACACACACCTTTATGATGAACACGGGCCTATTTCTTGACTCTTCCGTTCTGTTGAGCTATTCATTTATTATGACACGTTGCTTTAATTATTATAGGTTTATAACGTGCTAGCATATGGTTGGGGTATATTCATTCTTATTTTGATGTTGTTTTCAAATATCCTTTCCTATTTTGTCCGCTTTATCTTTCCATGGAACTTTAAAAACTGCTTGTCAAGTTTAATAAAGTATCCTGTTGAGAACTTTAATTTGGTGCTCCAGTGGATTTTTAAAATTAATTTGCAATAATTAGCATCTCTACAATATTTAGCCTTTCTATCCTAGAACAATTATTTAATTATCCTAGAACATGCTTTGTCTGTCTGTCTTTATGTTGCCCTTTAACACAGTTTTACCATTGTCTTCATATAGATTTTACACATTTTCTGTGAAGTATTTTATAGTTTTCTTACTGTTGTGAATGGGACCATTTACTTCCATTCTATTCTCTGATTGTACATAATGATTAGGAAAGCTGTTGATCTTAGTATGTTAATATTGTAACCAGCCATTTTACTATTTTTCATATTCTAACAGTTTTCATTTGACTTTCTTGGATTTTCTAGGCAAATAGATTGCTATTGATAGTGAAAATTTGTCTCATTGCTATAGCATTTGTTTAATTTTTCTTGTTCTACTACTTTTGTTATAACCTCTAGTTCACCACCAAATAATATTGGTTATAATGCACATTTTTGTCTTATTTCTGGCTGTTCCAGTTAGAAATGTGTTTAAAAACCAAAAACCAAAGCTACTGCCATAGAGTCGATTCCGACTCATAGCGACCCTATAGGACAGGGTAGAGCTGCCCCATAGAGTTTCCAAGGAGCACCTGGTGGATTTGAACTGCTGACCTCTTGGTTAGCAGCTGTAGCATTTAACCACTATGCCACTAGGGCTTCCAGAGATGTGTTTAGCTACAAATAATTCAGCCAAAGATTTTCCCCCTTCTTCCCCACATAATTAGGAGTCTACAAGTTCTGGTTATGGAAAACTGCTCAAGAAGAGTGCCAAGAGTCAGACTGTTTTTGTAGCTTTCTCTGCATCATCCTTGTTGTTGTGTGCCATCCAGGTGATTCTGACTCATAGTGATCCTACAGGACAGAGTAGTAGACAGAGTAGGAACAGCTGGTGGATTCGAACTGCTGACGTTTTGGTTAGCAGCCTGAGCTCATAACCACTTTGCCACCAAGACATCATCCTTAGAATGCTGTTTTTTTCCTCAGGCTCATTACCTCTTGGTTCCAGAATGGCTCCTTCCCACAGTCACAGCAAAAAATGAGGGGCTGGTAGGGACAGTCTGGTGCAACCTTCTATCAAGAAAGCGAAAGCTTTCTCAGAATCCGCAGGCGACTTCCTTCCATGAACAGCTGAGTGGACAGAACTCAGTGACCCTATGACCACCCCCGATAGAAACAGAGCCCAGGAAAATTAGAATTTAAATAGGCACATTGGCTCCCAGGAAGGACATTGACCTTTTTTTAGCAAGGAAGTACTGGGGAATGGATAATAGGTAGACAACTAACAGTATTTGCCCCGCTGACTTTCTACAGGGTGTGTCTAATGTTTCAGTAATTATTAGGCTGTGTGCTGTAATTTTCTGATACAGAGTTTTATCAGCCTAAGAAAGCTGTTTTTTATTCTTAGCTTGATGAGGCTTTTAAAATTAGAAACCAATACTAAATGTTTTCAAAACTCTTGTGGTATCTATTGGGAAGATAATACAATGTGTTTGTTTTTTCAATTAATATGTTAATTTAGAGTAATAGATTCCAATTATTGAATCATTCTTGCAATTCTGGGATAAACCATACTTGAATGTGATTATTCTTTTAATCCACTACTGTATTTAATTTGAAAATACCATACTCAGGATTTTTGCATTGATACTCACAAGTGAAATTGACCCATAATTTTCTTTATACTATCCTTGTCCAGTTATTTTCATTAAGGTTCTTTAGCCATATAGAATGAGTTAGGGAAATTCCCAATTTTTTTTTCTATTTGAACAGCTCAAATAATATAGCAATTACCTGTTTGTTGAAAATTTGATAGGATTCTTCTTTTCAATACCTTAAGCATGTTACTTTATTAAGGTGTGTGATGGTGGATGTTATGTGTCAGCTTGACTGGGCCATGATTCTCAATGGTTTGCAAGTTATGTAATGATGTAGTTTTCCTTTATTTTGTGATGTAATATAATCCCTCCATGATGTGATCTGATGTGATCAGGCAATCACTTGTAAGGGGAGTTTCCTCATGAATGTGGCCGACATCCAGTGCATATGGATGTTCTGGCAAAGCTCACTGGCTTTTGCTCACTCGGAATCCTGCATCCAGTTTGTCATCATCTGACCTCCAGTTCTTGGGACTTGAGCGAGTGGCCTGCCATATTGCTTGCTGATGTTGGATTTGTCGGCCCCTGCAGCTATGTCAGTCAGGTGAAGCCTCTAGCCTGACACTTGACCCACGGACTTGGGACTTGCCAGTCTCCAAAATCGCATAAGCCATTTCCTTGAGAAAAATCTCTCTCTCTCTATTGGTTTTGCCTAAGACAAGGTGATAGATATTTGTCCATATTTTCTGTTTTTTCTTCATTAATAGTATTTCTGGATTTCTACTTATTGAAACAATAGTTATTTTCCTAGTTTTTTGAGGGGTATGCTTTATCTTCAAATTTATTTCCCTAATACACGCATTTGTTAATTACACGCATTTGTTAATTACTTGAGTCTAAGCATTACTTTGACAGTTTTGATGTTTTGCTCACATTTTCCTTCTTTTGCAAAGAGATTGTCATTTCAACATTGATTTTTTTCTTTGACTTGAGTTATTAAAAGCAATTTTTAAGAAAATATTCATGTGAACGGTAAAAACCGAGTGCCATCAAGTCGGTTCTGACTCATAGCGACCCTATAGGACAGAGTAGAACTGCACCATAGTTTCCAAGGAGCACCTGGTGGATTTGAACTGCCTGCCCTTTGGTCAGCAGCCATAGCACTTAACCACTACACCACCAGGTTTTCCATGTGAACGGTAGGAGGCATTTATTTTTATTTTCGTTTGTCATTGTTGTTCCCAGTAGTGGACGTCTGTTATTTTGTGCTAGCTAATTTACTTTTTTAGCATTTAGCTACCCACCTAATTTTGAGAGGAGCCCCTCGATGGCACAAATGGTTAACATGCTTGGCTACTAGCCAAAAGACTAGAGATTCAAGTGCACCCAGAGCTGCCTTGAAAGACAGTCCTGAGCATCTACTTCCAAAAAAATCAGACTTTGAAAGCCCTATGGAGCACAGTTCTACTCTGACAAGCATGGGGGTCACCATGAGTTGGAATTGAGTTACAGCAACCAGTTTTTACTGGTTTTCTAATTTTAAGAGTCTCTGTTATGCGGGTCTCAGTGAAATGGTCTTGTCACTCTCTTTCCTCACCTCATGGCAGCTAGAGAAGTGGCACATGACCTATACCTGACCAATCTACTTCTTTTTTCCTAGATTTTAAATATTGAGGGAAGTACACCAAAATGTAGGGAGAGTTGAAAAAATATTTACAGTAGCAAGGGCATTGATGTGGAGAGTCCAGAGGAGAGAGTAGCAGCAAGATTCCGATGGCAGCAAGTGTCTGATAGCAATGCAAAAGCTGTCAGCTCGACTAGTCCTCAGCCATGTTTTCTGATGCCCTGCTTGGCCTTCCTTGTGCTTTGCCCAGTTCTCCAGTCTCCATCCAATTTTGTAAGCTCCCTGCTATCCTTCCAATATTTTTTTTTTTAGTGCTTCAAAGAACCATGTTAATCTCTATTGTTTACAACTAAGAGATGCAAACTTTTATATAATTTCCTGCTTTAAAGTTAGAAAATATTGTCTGTAAAATTGTGCTTTTTTAGAAATTTTTGGAGATTTTTCTTTGGGTTCTAATACATAGCAAAATTTTGTTAATAGTCAATTTTTGCTTATTCTTAGTTCATTTAATTTTATGCATCAAACTTGTTTCTTATGTAATTTAAGACTTCTCTATTTCTTTTTTCTCTTTGTTAATTTCTGAGATAAGCAGGTTTCAGTCACCTGCTATTGTTGAAAATCAGTCCAGGTCCTGATCATTATATTGATGGACTCCCAAATGTCAGCATTTGTAAGCCCTCCTCTTGGTCCAGTTTTTCCAGAAAAGAATTTTCGAGTCCTTTGCCAAGAGAGATATAAGGCTGTCTGCCAACACACTGAAGAGCATCACGAGAAAGCCAAGAATCTTCCACTGCATGTATACTTTGTCTTAATCCCTGGGCTTTTTATACAATGCTTAACATCTGGCCTAAAATAGCATATTTCCATCTCTCCAGGGGAATAGTCTCCTGTCCTCTGCAGCCTTGGGAAAGATGGACTTGTAGTTGTTTGGGGTATGGAGACAGGGACTTGGGGTTTGACTATTATAGACTTTCAACCCTCTGATTTTACTCATGTCTCTTGCTCCTTCCTGCCAAGGTGGCAGGTATCTTCAATTCTGTAGCTTTTCTAGGGTTTTATGATTCAAATAACCTTGTTTCTTGTTTGCATTTCCTCTGCAGGCCCATAGGTTTCAACTTTCTTCCATGTGCTAACCAGCTCCATTTATCCATCTGCTCTTCTTTGTCCAAAATCTGAGAACATTTCCGGTCCATGGTCTTCTCTTCAGCTCTCTTTTTCTTTGTGACTATACATATGTTTTTTGTGTTTGTAAATTAATTTGTCTTTGTAGATTTATATATACAACATGTACATTTGTAATATATTTATATTCATATAAAAAAAACATGCATGCATATATACAATGATTTTTTAAGTAGTTTTTTATTTGCATTTCAAAATTTTTTACATGTACAATTCAGTGACTTTAATTACATTTATCATGTGCAACCATAACCCCATTTGTTTCAAAATTTATCCATCACCCTTAACAGAAGTTTGATGCCCCCTGAGCAATGACCCTCCTTCTCCCCCTCCCTCATGCTCACCCTTGGTAACCACCAATAAACTTTGGCTCTATATATTTGCCTATTCTAAATATTTCATATAAATGGGATCATACAGTATTTGTCTTATTATGACTGAGTTATTTCACTCAGCATGTTTTCAAGGTTCATCCATGGTGTAACATGTATCAGAATTTCATTTCTTTTTATGCCTGAGTAATATTCCATTGTATATATGTACCATATTTTGTTTATTAATTCATTTGTTGATGGACTTTTAGATTGTTTCCACTTTTGACTACTTTGAATAGTGCTGCAATGAACATTGTTGTGCAAGTATCTGTTTGCATTCCCACATTCAATTCTTTGGATATATTCCTAGAAGTAGAATTATTGGTATTTTTTTTATGGTAATTCTATGCTTAACGTTTCGAAGCACTTCCAAGCTGTTTTCCACAGCAGCTGTACCATTTTGCATTTCCACCAGCAATGGATAAGGGTTCCAACTTTTCCACATCCTTGCCAACACCTGTTGTTTTCCTTTTTAAAAAAATAATCAGAAATCTTACTGGGGGGTGAAGTGTTATCTCCTAGTGGTGATATCTTTTTGTGGTGTCTTTGTCTGTCTTTGGTATAAAAGTAATGGAGATGGTTCTTTGATTTCTTTCTTTCTCCTTTCTTGATTTCTTTTGTAGTGATAGACATAATTTTATTTTCTCTTTCTCTTTTTCTTCTAGTCCAGTTTATGTGGTCTTTTGCAAAGGCCAGGGCAGAGAATAGTTTGAGGAAGAGAGGCAGCTATGGTGCAAATTTAAGAAGGCACTCACTGTCAAGTGCTAACCCTGCACCTGCATGATTTTGAGGCTTAATGCCTCCTCAAATTTTCCAACCTGGTCACTTCTCTTGCCTTACCCTATACCCAGCTTTGTTGAAAGCATTCCCCCGTCTGCATTCAAACAGAAAGTTAGAACATTATTGGCCTCAGGTGGCACAGGATGGAATTTGGGGCTGCCAGAATGGCTGGAAATTCAGGGAGGTCATCCCAGAAAGAAAGAAACCAGAGAGAGAGAGCTACAAAATCTGTCTGTGTACAACCACCCCTTAAATTCTTTTCTGAACTGTGAACAATGCACGTAAGGGATGAGACTCTAAGGAACCAGTACAAAGCTCAGCACCCTCCATATGATGATAACAGAATTCAAAGTCTCTACAATGCATAATTCACAATGTTCAGTATAAAATATTTTTAGATTTGTGAAGTAGCATAAAAACGTGATCTATAATAAAGGGAAACATAGGGAACAGGAACAGAAATACAAATGTCCCACATATCCAGGATGGACAAAGATGTTAAAATAACTATGAAAAATGTGTTAAGGAATCTACAGAAAAAAGCTAATTTCATGGGTATAGAGATGAAGAATTTCAGGGGAAATATACAAAGAATTTCAGGTGATATGTTAAAACCATAAAAAAGAACCAAATGGAAATTCTAAAACTGAAATCAAGTATTTGTTAGATGGTATTAACAGCAGATTGGACATAACAGGAGAAAAGATCAGCGAACTTAAAGACAAAAGAAAATTTACAAAATTAAGCACAGTAACAAAAAATTATTTGAAAAAGAATGAAGGACATCTCAATTATAAGTGATATAACATTAAGTTGTCTAACACATGTGCAATTGAAATCATAGAAGGAGAGGGGAAAGCTAATAAGGAGTAAAAATACATGAAGAAATGTGGGCTGAAATTTTTCCAGAATTGTTAAAAAATACCACCCCACAGATCCAGGATACTCAGTGAACCATAAACAGGATAAACTCAAGAACATACTTAGGCACATCACACTCAAACTGCTAAAAAAGATTGGGACAATATTAAAAGAAACAAGGGGATGGGAGGTACATTACATTAGGGAAACAGAGATAACAATGAAAACTGACTTCACCTCAGAAACAATGAAGGCCATGAGACAATGTGAGAATATCTTTAAATTGCTGAAAGAAAATAACTGTCAACCTAGTGGGAAAAAAATTATTTCAAAAACTAAGACAAAATAAAGTTCTTTTCTTAGAAACAAAAGGTGAAAGAACTTGTCTCCTACAACCCTGCAGTACCAAAAATTATAAAGTTCTTCAGATTAATGGGAAATGGTATCAGATGGAGATTTAAATCTATAGGAAGAAATTAAAGGCGGTGTAAATAGCGAACGTGTAAGAAAATGTAAAAGACTAATTTTTTTCTTAGATTCTTTTGAAGTCAATTGACCCTTTAAAGCAAAAATAAATAAATAATAACAACATATTATAGGGTTTGTAACGTAGCAGTAAAATATATGACCACAATAACACAGAGGATAGGAGGGATGTAAATAGAAACATGCTGTCGAAAGACTTTTACATAATAAGTGAAATTATGTGATATTAATTCAAGATAATGATGACTTAAGGATGTATATTATATACTCAAAACATTATAGCCCTGGTGGTGCAGTGGTTAAGCACTCAGCTGCTAACCGAAAGGTTGTCAGTTTGAATCCACCAATTGCTCCTTGGAAACCCTATGGGGCAGTTCTACTTTGTCCTATAGGGTTGCTATTAGTCAGAATCAACTGAAAAGCAAGAGGTTTGGGTTTGGTTTGGTTATGTATATATGGTTGCCATCTAATCAATTCTATCCAAAGTAGAACTGTACTCCATAGGGTTTTCAAGGCTGTGGGCTTTCAGAAGAAGATCACCAGGCCTGTCTTCTGAGGTACCTCTGGGTGGGCTCAAACCGTTAATCCTTTCGCTAGTAGTCAAGCATTTAACTGCACCACCCAAGCATATAAACACACATACACGTATACACAAGAGGCACTTCTCTAGTATTGGTTGGGCAAATCTGTAAATCTATACAGATCTTGAGGAAATTAGGAAACCACTGTCGATTTCAGCAATGGTATCCTCCCAGGCCACTAGCCCTGGCCTCTCCTACCATAGCAGCAGGTCATGACCTAAGCTTTTCTCCTCACACCACAGACTACAGAAAAAGACTACAGACTACTTACTTGTAAAGAGGTAGAGGCATATGAAACACTTAACTACCTTTTTGCAGTCATTCTATGAATGATACCTAACTCATGATGACCCTCTGTAATCTGCATGATTGTGGAACACTGCCATAGGTCTGCTATTTCTGGACGCAATTGGAAGAATTAGAGGCTGGGACACTGTTGCAGTGGTATATGTGGTCTATTTGGTCGACACAAATTAGTTGTACTAAGGGGAACCAGTTAGTGCCTTGTATTAGTCAGGGTTCCCCAGAGAAACAAAACTAAGAGGAGATAAAGATATGGAGATTTATGTTTAAAGAGTTGGTTCGTGCAATTTTGTTGTTGTTGGTAGGTGCCACCGAGTCGGTTCCGACTCATAGTAACCATATGTGCAACAGAATGAAACACTGCTGGGACCTGTGCCATATTCATAATTGTTGTTATGCCTGAGCCCATTGTTGCAGCCACTATGTCAATCCATCTCATTGAGGGTTTTCCTCTTTTTCGCTGACCCTCTGCTTTACCAAGCATGATATCTTTCTCCAGGGGCTGATCCCTCCTGATAACATGTCCCAAGTATGTGAGACATAGTCTCACTATCCTTGCTTTTAGGGAGCATTCCGGCTGAACTTCTTCCAAGACAGATGTTTTCCTTCTTTTGGCAATCCATGGTAAATTCAATATTCTTCGCCTACACCACAGTTCAAAGGTATGAATTCTTCTTCAGTCTTTTTTATTCATTGTCCAGTTTTCCCACACATATGAGGCAATTGATAATATCATGGCTTGGGTCAGGAGCACCTTAGTCCTTAAAGTGACATCTTTGCTATTTAATACTTTAAGGAGATCTTTTGCAGCAGATTTGTCCAATGCAATGCGTCATTTGTTTTCTTGACTGCTGCTGCCATGGGCATTGATTGTGGATCCAAGTAAAACAAAATCCTTGATAACTTCAAAATTTTCTCCATTTATCTTGATATTGCTTATTGGTCCAGCTGTGAGGATTTTTGTTTTATTTACGTTGAGGTTTAATCCACACTGAAGGCTGCGGTCTTTGATCTTCTTCAGTAGGTGCTTCAAGTCCTCTTCACTTTCAGGAAGCAAGGTTGTGTCATCTGCATAATGTAGGTTGTTAATGAGTCTTCCTCCAATCCTATGCCACATTCTTCTTCATATAGTCCAGTTTCTCAGGTTATTTGCTCAGCACACAGATTAAATAACTATAGTGAAATGATACAATCCTGACTCTCAGCTTTTCTGACTTTAAACCAAGTGGTATCCCCTTATTCTGTTTGAACAACTGCCTCTTGATCTATGTACTGGTCCCTCATGAGCATAATGAACCATTCTGAAATTCTCATTCTTCTCAATGTTATCCATAATTTGTTATGATCCACACAGTCGAATGCCTTAGCATAGTCAATAAAACACACGTAAACATCTCTTTGGTATTCTCTTCTTTTAATCAGGAGCCATCTGACATCAGCAATGATACCCGTAGTTCCACTTCTGCTTCTGAATCCGGCTTGAATTCCTGGCAGTTCCCTGTTGATATACTGTTGATATTAATGATATTGTTCCATAATTTCTACATTCAGTTGGACCACCTTTCTTTGGAACAGGCATAAATATGGATCTCTTGCTGTTGGTTTGCCAGGTAGCTGTCTTACTAATTTCTTGGCAGAGATGAGTGAACACTTTCGGCACTACATCTGTTTGTTGAAACATCTCAGTTGGCATTCTGTCAATTCCTGGAACCTTGTTTTTTGCCAGTGCCTTCAGTGCCGCTTAGATCGCTTCCTTCAGTTCCATCAGTTCCTGATCACATGCTACCTCCTGAAATGGTTGAACGTCAACCAACTCCTTTTGGTATTATGACTCTGTATTCCTTCCATCTTCTTCTCCTTTTTTTTTTTACTGTGCTTTAAGCAAAAGTTTACAAATCAAGTCAGTCTCATAAAAAAATTTATATACACCTTGCTATGTACTCCTAGTTGCTCTTCACCTAAGGAAAGCACACTCCACCTCTCCACCCTGTATTCCCCATGTCCATTCAGCCAGCTCTTGTCCCCCTCTGCCTTCTCATCTCCCCCCCGCCCCAGACAGGAGCTGCCCACATAGTCTCATGTGTCTACTTGAGCCAAGAAGCTCACTCCTCACCAGTATCATTTTCTGTCTTATAGTTCAGTCCAATCGCTGCCTGAAGAGTTGGCTTTGGAAATGGTTTCATTCTTAGACTAACAGAAGGTCTGGGGGACCATGAATTCTAGGGTCCTTCTAGTCTCAGTCAGACCATTAAGCCTGGTCTTTTTACAAGAATTTGAGGACTGCATCCCACTGTTCTCTTGCTCCATCAGGAATTCTCTGTTCTGTTCCCCGTCAGGGCTGTCATCGGTTGTAGCTGGGCACCATCTAGTTCTTCTGGACTCAGGCTGATGTAGTCTCCGATTTATGTGGCCTTTTTTGTCTCTTGGGCTCATAATTTCCTTGTGTCTTCAGTGTTCTTCATTCTCATTTACTCCAGGTGGGTTGAGACAATTGATGCATCTTAGATGACCACTTGCTAGGGTTTAAGAGCCCAGACGTCACTCACCAAAGGAGGATGCAGAATGTTTTAATAGATTTTGTTATGCCAATTAACCTAGACATCCCCTGAAACCACGGTCCCCAGGTCCCCGCCCGTGCTACTCTGGCCTTCCAAGCCTTCGGTTTATTCAGGAAACTTTTTGCTTTTGGTTTAGTCTAGTTGTGCTGACCTCTCCTGTATTGTGTATTGTCTTTCCCTTCACGTAAAGTAGTTCTTCTCTGCTATCTAATTAGTGAATACCCCTCTCCTTCACACCCTCATAATCATCCAAAAATATTTTCTTCTGTGTTAAACTGTTTATTGAGTTCTTGTAATAGTGGTCTCATGCAATATTTGTCCTTTTGCAACTGACTAATTTCACTCAGCATAATGCCTTCCAGATTCCTCCATGTTATGAGGTGTTCATTGGCCTTTATTGTTGTGCAATATTCCATTGTGTGAATATGCCATAATTGATTTATTCATTCATCCATTGATGGGCACCTTGGTTGCTTCCATCTTTTTGCTATTGTAAACAGTGCTGCAGTGAACATGGGTGCGCATATATATGTTCGTGTAAAGGCTTTTATTTCTCTAGGGTATATTCCAAGGAGTGAGATTGCTGGATTGAATGGTACTTCTATTTCTAGCTTTTTAAGGAAGCACCAAATTGATTTCCAAAGTGGTTGTACCATTGCACCAGCAGTGTATAAGTGTACTAGTCTCTCCACAAACTCTCCAACATTTATTATTTTGTGTTTTTTGGACTAATACCAACCTTGTTGTAGTGAGATGGTATCTCATTTTAGTTTTGATTTACATTTCTCTAATGGCTAGTGATCATTAGCATTTCCTCATGTATGTGTCACCCACCTGAATGTCTTCTTTGGTGAACTGCCTGTTCATATCCTTTGCCCATTTTTTAAATTGAGTTATTTGTCTTTTTGTTGTTGAGTTTTTGCAGGATCATATAGATTTTAGAGATCGAACACTGATTGGAAATGTCATAGCTAAAAACTTTTTCCAGTCTGTAGGTAGTCTTTTTATTCCTTTGGTGAAGTCTTTGGATGAGCTTAGGTATTTGATTTTTAGGAGCTCCCATATATCTAGCTTCTCTTCTGGTGTTTGTGCATTGTTAATAACATTCTGTATACTGTTTATGCCATGTATTAGGGCTCCTAGCATAGTCCCTATTTTTTCTTCCATGATCTTGAATCATTTTAGATTTTATATTTAGATCTTTGATCCATTTGGAGTTAGTTTTTGTTCATGGTGTGAAGTATGGGTCTTGTTTTTTTTTTTTTTTCTTTTTTTGCTGATGGATATCCAGTTATACCAGCACCATTTGTTAAAGAGACGTCTTTTCCCCTTTTAATTGATTTTGGGCCTTTGTCAAATATCTGCTGCTCATGTGTGGTTGGATTAACGTCTGGTACTGTGAGGTCTCCCACTTTGTTATTTTTCAGTAATGCTTTACTTATCCAGGGCCTCTTTCCCTTCCGTATGAAGTTGGTGATTTGTTTCTCCATCTCATTAAAAAAAGCTATTGGAATTTGGATCTGAATTGCATTGTATCTATAGATTGCTTTTGGTAGAGTAGACACTTCCACAATGTTGAGTCTTCCCACCCATAAGCAAGGTATGTTTTTCCACTTAGGTAGGTCTCTTTTGTTTTATTCCAGTAGTTTCTTGTAGTTTTCTTTGTATAGGTCTTTTACTTCTCTGGTTAGATTTACCCCTAAGCATTTTATCTTTTGGAGGGCTATTGTAAATGGTATTGATTTGGTGACTTCCTCTTTGACATTCTCTTTGTGTAGAGGAATATCTAACTGATTTTTGTATGTTTATCTTGTATCCTGGTACTCTGCTGAGCTCTTCTATTAGTTTCAGGAATTTTCTTGGGGATTCTTTAGGGTTTTCTGTGTATAAGATCATATCATCTGCAAATAGAGATGCTTATATTCTTTCCTTACCAATTTGTATGTCCTTTCTTTATCTAGCCAAATTGCTGTGGCTAAGACCTCCAGCACAATGTTGCATAAGAGTGGTGATAAAGGGCATCCTTGTCTGGTTCCTGTTCTCAAAGGGAATGCTTTCAGACTTTCTACATTCACGATGATGTTGGCTGTTGGTTTTGTATAAATGCCCTTTATTATGTTGAGGAATTTCCCTTCTATTCCTATTTTTCTGAGAGTTTTTGTCATGAATGGGGATTGGGCTTTCTCAAATGCCTTTTCTGCATCAGTTGATGAGATCATTTGGTTCTTGACTTTTATTTATGTGGTGGATTATATTGACTGTTTTTCTAATGTTGAACCATCCCTCCATATCTGCTATGAATCCCACTTGGTCATGGTGAATGCTTTTTTGTTATGTTGTTGAATTCTATTGGCTAGAATTTTGTTGAGGATTTTTGAAAATAAGTTCATGAGGGATATAGGTCTGCAATTTTCTTTTTTTTTTGTGGTGTCTTTACCTGGTTTTGGTATCAGCATTATGCTAGCTTCATAGAATGAGTTTGGGAGTATTCCATCTTTTTCTGTTCTCTGAAATACCTTTAGTAGTATTGGTGTTAACTCTTCTCTGAAAGTTTGGTAGAACTCTCCAGTGAAGCCTTCTGGGCCAGGGCTTATGTTTTGTTGGGAGTTTTTAAATTAGCTTTTCAATCTCTTCTTTTGTTAAGGTTTTATTTAGTTGTTCTACCTCTGTTTGTGTTAGTTTAGGTAGATGGTGTGTTTCTAGAAATTCGTCCATTTCTTCTAGGTTTTCAAATTCGTTAGAGTACAATTTTTCATAGACTTCCGATATGATTCTATTAATTTCAGTTGGGTCTGTTGTGATATCACCCATCTCATTTCTTATTTGGGTCATTTGCTTCCTTTCCTGTTTTTCTTCTGTCAGTTTGGCCAATGGTTTATCAATTTGGTTAATTTTTTCGAAGAACTAGCTTTTGGTCTTGTTAACTCTCTCAATTTTATTGTGTTCTTCATTTCATTTAATTCTGCTCTAATTTTTATTATTTGCTTTCTTCTGGTGCCTTCAGGTTTCTTTTGTTGCTCTCTTTCTATTCATTCAAGTTGTAGGGATAATTCTTTGATTTTTGCCCTTTTTTCTTTTTGTATGTATGCACTTATTGATATAAACTGACCTCTGAGCAATGCTTTAGCTGTGTCTGAAGGTTCTGGTAGGAATTGTTTTCATTCTCTTGGATTCTATGAATTTCTGTATTCCATCATTAATTTCTTCTATAATCCATTAGCTTTTGATCAAGGCGTTGATCGGTTTCCATATTTTGTTTTGTTTTGTTTCCCCTTGCTTTTTCTGTTATTGATTTCTACTTTCATGGCTTTATGGTCAGAGAAGATGCTTTGTAACATTTCAATGTTTTGGATTCTGTTAAAGCTTGCTGTATGACCTCATATGTGGTCTATTCTAGAGAATGTTCCATGAGCACTGGAAAAGAAATTATACTTGTCTGCTGTTTGGTGGAGCTTTCTGTATATGTCTATGAGGTCAAGTTGGTTGACTGTGGTATTTAGATCTTCCATTTCTTTATCGAGCTTCTTTCTGGATGTTCTACCCTTCGCCGAAAAGGGTGTGTTGACGTCTCCCAATGTTATTCTGGAGCTGTCTATCTCACTTTTCAACGCTGTTAGATTTTGTTTTATGTATCTTGAAGCCCTGTCATTGGGTACATAAATATTTAATATGGTAATATCCTCCTGGTATATTGTCTGTTTTAATCATTATGTAGTGTCCTTCCTTATCCTTTGTGATGGATTTAACTTTAAAATCTATTTTGTCAGAAATCAGTATTGCCACTCCTGCTGTTTTTTGATTGTTGTTTGCTTGATATATTTTTTCTGTCCTTTTAAGTTTTAGGAAACCCTGGTGGCATAGTGGTTAAGTGCTATGGCTGCTAACAAAGCAGTCAGCAGTTTGAATCCACCAGGCACTCCCTGGAAACTCTATTGGGCAGTTCTACTGCGTCCTATAGGTCGCTATGAGTTGGAATTGACTCAGTGGCAGTGGGTTTGGTTTTTTGGGTTTAAGTTTTAGCTTGTTTGTGTCTTTAAGTCAAAGGTGTGTATCTTCTAGGCAACATATAGACAGATTGTATCTTTTTATCTGTTCTGCCACGCTCTTTATCTTTATTGGTGCATTTAGTCCATTTACATTCAGCGTAATTATGGACATGAGTTTAGGACTCTCATTTTGATATCTTTTTTTGTGTGTTGTTGAGAGTTTCTTTTTCCCACCTAATTTTTTGTGCTGAGTAGTTTTTCTTTATATATTGTCTTTTCTTCTTTTATGTTGTTGTTCATTTTGTTTTTCCTGAGCTTTTATGTTTTTCTTGCATTTTATTTTGATGTGTAGGATTGTTAGTCTCCATTATGGTTACCTTAATATTTACCCCTATTTTTCTAAATTTAAACCTAACTTTTATTTCTTTATATAGCCTTGACTTGCTTTCCATATGAAAGATCTATGACTACATTTTTTAGTCATTCTTTATTGATTTAATGTTGTCATATTTTACAAATGACATTGCTGTTTCCCTGTTTTGAGTATTTTTTAATCTTGATATATTTTGTGATTTCCCTATCTGGGTTGATATCTGGTTGCTCTGTCCCATGCTCTAGTCTTGGGTTGATATCTGATATTATTGATTTTCTAACCAGAGAACTCCCTTTAGTATTTCCCGTAGTTTTGGTTTGGTTTTTTACAAATTCCCTAAACTTCTGTGTATCTGGAAATGTTCTAATTTCACCTTCATATTTGAGAGACAGTTTTGCTGGATACATCATTCCATTGGCAATTTTTTTCCTTCAATGGTTTATGTAAGTCATCCCATTGCCTTCTTGCCTGCTTAGTTTCTGCCAAATAGTCCGAGTTTATTCTTATTGACTCTCCTTTGTAGGTGACTTTTTGGTAACCTGAGCTGCTCTGAAAATTCTCTCTTTATCTTTCACTTTGGCAAGTTTGATTATAATATGTCTTGGTGACTTTCTTTTGAGATCTACCTTATGTGGGGTTCCATGAGCATCTTGGATAAATATCTTCTCACTTTCACAATATCAGGGAAGTTTTCTGCCAACAAATTGTCAACAATTCTCTCTGTATTTTCGGTTACCCTACCCTGTTCTAGTATTCCAATCACTCATAGGTTATTTCTCTTGATAGAGTCCCGCATGATTCTTAAGGTTTCTTCATTTTTTTTTTAATTCTTTTGTCTGATTTTTCTTCGAATGTATTGGTGCCAAGTGTTTTATCTTCAGTCTCACCAGTTCTGACTTCCATTGCCTCAATTCTGCTCCTATGACTTTCTGTTCAGTTGTCTAATTTGAAATTTTATTTTTAACATTCTGAAATTCTGATTGCTGTCTCTCTATGGAGTCTTGCAGCCTATTAATTTTTTCATTATGTTCTTGAATAACCTTTCTTAATTTCCTCAACTGCTTTTTCTGTGTGTTCCTTGGTTTGTTCTGCATTTGCCTGATCACTCTGCAATCTCCTAAAGAGTTCTGTATATTAGTCTTTTGTATTCTACCTCTGGTAACTCCAGGAAGACACCTTCATCCAGAAGATTCCTTTAGTCTTTGTTTTGAGAGCTTGTTGAAGTAATCATGGTCTGCTTCTATAAGTTATTATATTAATTATTTTATGTTTGCTTACTGTGTCCTAGCTTCTTGCTTTTTTTTGGTTTTGATATGCCCAGATAGGCTGCTTGAGTAAGCTAGCTTGATTATTTGCACTTTTGAAGCTTTAATGTCCTGTCACCAGATGGCTAGAGCTGTTACCAGGCATATGAGCCTAAGAGTCCATTCACTTTTCTTGTATGGATTCAGCTCATGTGTCCAGGTAGTCAGTCACCTATTGTGTGGTGCAGGCCCTGTCCTACTATCTTGGGGGGCAGGGGTGATTGGGGTAGGCACAGGTATCTGGTTGCAGCAGGGGGTCATGCTCTGAACAAGGCAGGGGGCTGAAAACCAACCCCTGAGTGTCCCTAGAGTGCACAGGTGCGTGAGTTCTGCAGCCAGACCATGAGCACCCAATGCTTTTGGTTGTAAGGACTGAGAGGCACCACTTATCTTTGGACCCCCTTTCATGGGTGGACTGGTGACATGGGTGGAGCCACCAGTCCTCAGGTCTCTGATGTGGGTAGGCAAGGGCTCTGTGTAATAGGTAAAGCAGTGTCAAATATCAAAAGCCAGCCTCTCCTTCACACAGCTGAAACAGTTGAACTCAGGTCTCCAGTGCATACACCATTGCAGTCTGACAACAAGGCCTAAGATCCTGAAGTGAGCCCACACAGGTCCATGCAGGGGTGAAAGATTTTCAAAGTCCATGGACCATTCGTTCCTGGACAGGAGACACTTCTGTCCTGAGTGCCCCAGCTTAGGGGAGATGGCAGATTGTCTTTTTCCCCAGTTATTAATTTACTCCTTCTCCAAGGCAGGGAGAATGGCTCAGGGTGTGCAGCAGGACCTGTCTCAGGCCCAGGGAAATTGACAGCCACTGAAGTCGGCTTGGGGGCTGCAGGCCTGGTAAAATAGATGCAGGTACTTAGCTTTTGCTGAGAGTACTATTCTCTGGTTCCGGAGGCCTGAGTAGACTGTGTGGCTAACTGTCTCTTCCTGAGGAACTCGCGTCCCAAACACCTCCAGCCCCGCCACAGTAATGCCAGGGAATCATGCCTGAGGGTCTCCAGTTTCCACCAAGTCAGGTCCAGCAACTCCTCGCTGCTTCTGAACCACCTCTCCCTCCCCCGCTGCTCAATCCTATTTCCTGACTTTGCCTTTGATGTTCAGTGCTCCTAGCTTTTCATATATAAAATTGTTTCACTTGTGTTTTCAGGTCTTTATTGCAAGAGGGATCACCGGAAGCATCTGTCTGCTCCACCATCTCGGCTCCCCATCCCTCTTCTTTTGATACTTCCTGTGTTGTTCAATATTTTCTCCATAGAATCCTTCAATATTGCAACTTGAGGCTTGAATTTTTTCTTCAGTTCTTTGAGCTTGAGAAATGCTTTCTGTGTTCTTCCCTTTTGGTTTCCTATCTCAAGGTCTTTGCACATGTCATTATAATATTTTACTTTGTCATTCTCAAGCCACTCTTTGAAATCTTCTGTTCAGCTCCCTGACTTCATCCTTTCTTCCTCTTGCTTTAGCTACTCGACATTCAAGGGCCAGTTTCAGAGTCTCTTCTGACATCCAATTTTGGTCTTTTTCTTTCTTTCCTGCCTTTTTAATTACTCCTCGCTTTCTTCATGTATGATGTCCTTGATGTCATTCCACTATTCGTCTGACTTTTGGTCGTTACTGTTCAATGTATCAAATGTATTCTTGAGATCGCCTCTAAATTATGGTGGGATATACTCAAGGCTGTACTTTGGCTCTCATGGACTTGTTCTAATTTTCTTCAGCTTCAACTTCAAATTGCTTATGAGCAATTGATGGTCTGTTCCACAGTCGGCCCCTGGCCTTGTTCTGACTGATGATATTGAGCTTTTCCATCATCTCTTTCCAAAGATGTTGTCAATTTGATTCTTGCATATTCCATCTGGTGAGGTCCATGTGTATAGTTGCCATTTATGTTGTTGAAAAAAGGTATTTTCAATGAAGAATTCATTGGCTTACAAAATTCTTTCATATGGTCTCCAGTATCATTTCTACCACCAAGGCTGTATTTTACAACTACCAATCCTTTGTTTCCAACTTTTTCATTCCAATTATTAGTAATTGCCAATGCATCTTAATTGCATTTTCAATCAATTTCATACTGCAGAAGTTGGTAAAAATCTTCAATTTCTTCATCTTTGGCCTTAGTGGTTGGTGCATGAATTTGTTGTCTCCAAGCCATCATTAAGTTATTATATTTATTTATTTTATGTTTGCTTACTGTATCCTAGCTTCTTGTTTTGTTTTGATATGCCCAAATAGGCTGCTCAAGTGGCCTAGTTTGATTATTGGTGCCTTTGAGGCTCTAACATCCTGTCACCAGGTGGTTAGACCCATTACTAGGTATATGAGCCCAGGAGTCTGTTCACTTTTCTTGTATGGATTCAGCTCATGTGTCCAGGTATTCAATCACCAAGTGTGTGGTACAGGCTCTCACCTACAGTCCTAGATGATCAGGGGTGACTGGTGTAGGCACAGGTACCTGGCTGCAGTAGGGGGTCATGCATTGAGCAAGGCAGGGTGCTGACAACCACCCCGAATGTCTGCGAGGAAAGCATGTCCGTGTTCCCTAGAGCATGTAGGTGGTAGATTTTGCATCTGGAGAATAGGCACCCAATGCTTTGGCTGTAAGGACTGAGAGACACCACTTATTCTTGGACCCCTGTCATGGGAGCTAGGTGTTGTGGGTGGAGCCACCAGTTCTCAGGCCCATGTTGTGGGCAGGTGAGGACCCTGCTTAATAGGCAGAGCAGTGTCAAATGTCACGAACCTACCTCTCCATGATGTGGCTGAAACAGTTCAAATTCGACTTCAGATATATACTCTGTTGTACTGTGCTAATGAGGGCCTACGCTGTTGAAATAGGCCCACACAGGCCTATGCACAGGTGAAAGGCATTCAAAGTCCATGGACCCCTTATGCCTGTGCCTAGGCAAAGGAGCTGTTTCTGCCCTGAGTTCCCAGTTTAGGGAAGCTGGCAGACTATTTTTTTTTTTCCCCTGTTTGTTATATCAATTTGAATAATAGTCATATTAACTGGCCTTTCTTGTAGGTGTATGGATATTATCCTATCACTGACAATGTTGTACTTCAGGATAGATCTTGAAGTACTCTTTTTGATGACGAATGCAATGCCATTCCTCTTCAAGTTGCTATTCCTGGCATAGTAGACCATATGATTGTCCAATTCAAAATGGCCAATACCAGTCCGTTTCAGCTCACCAATGCCCAGTATATCAATGTGTATGTGTTCCATTTCATTTTTTACAATTCCTAATTTTCCTAGATTCATACTTTGTACATTCCATGTTCAGATTTGGATTTTTGCAGCTGTTTCTTCTCATTTTGAGTCATACCACATCAGCAAATGAAGGTCCCAAAAGCTTGACTCCATTCTCATCATTAAGATCAACTCTACTTTGAGGTGTCAGCTCCCCCCCAGTCATATTTTGAGTGCCTTCCAACCTAGGGGGTTCATCTTCCAGCACTATATCAGACAATGTTCTGTCACTATTCCTAAGGTTTTCTCTGGCTAATTCTTTTCAAAAGTAAACTTCCAGGTCCTTCTTCCTAGTCTGTCTTAGTCTGTAATCTCAGCTGAAACCTGTCCGCCACGGGTGACCCTGCTGGTATTTGAATACCAGTGGCATAGCTTTCAGCATCATAGCAACATGTAAACCCCCACAGTATGATAAACTGACAGACACGTGTGGTCATACAATTTTAGGGACTGGTAAATTCAAAACCTGTAGGCCAGGTGACAGCCTGGAAACTCTGGCAGAATATCTATGTTACAGTCTTGAAGCAGAATTCCTTCTCTCTGGGAAATGACAGTTTTTGCTCTTAAGACCTTCAACTGATTGGATGAGGTCCACCCATATTACGGAGAAAATTTTCCTTTATTTAGAGTCAACTGTAAATCAGATATAATGAATACCTTCACAATGACATGTAGGCTAGTTTTTGACCAAACAACTGGGCACCATAGCCTAACCAAGTTGACACATCATACACCTCTTGGCTGTGAACCAGCTATTTTCTGCCACATGCATTAGAGTAATATCTAGTCACATCTGCACACATGCCCTATGTACCAGTGCATAGAAGTAAGGTATTATTGGGATGGTCCTTCTAGCTTGCCTTAGCCAAGTGGCTCACACATAGAAAGGACCATGGAGATAAGTAAACATAGTTTTTAATTCAGGGACTCTTATGCAGGGTCACCATGAGTTAGAATCAACTCAACTGCAATGGATTACATATGCACCCAAAGAAAGGTTACTAAGGAAGCTATGTCCTAGGAAAACAATTTTCTTTGTTATAGAGTGGAGTGGCATTAGAAGGAGTTACAGGAACCTTAAGCTAACACCAAGAAGCATTAATAGATGCATGAACTCTCAGAGATCAGTGAATTAAGAGACACTGTTAAGAACTTTAATAATTGTAGTATCTTCAAGATTTGTTCTATAGATCTGTAATTATGACTATATGTGTGAATTACAATATGTGTGGATTAAAAACATGAAAATATGGTTCAAGGAGGGAAATCAAATAAATATATTATCAATTTCAAAATTATGTCTGGTGATTAAAGCCGTAAGAGGAAAGCAAAACTATCTTTCTCTTCTGCTCTCCCTCCCACTTAAAGCATTGTCTGGTTCCTGCTCTCAGGACAAAGGGTTCTTGATTCACCATTACGGATTAAAGTAAGTAAAGGGAAACTGGTCATTTACAGTTATCATCCCTAAATAATCAGTTTCAAAATTTCTTTCCTTAATTAGGAGTTATGATTTAGAGTTTATCAGGACAACAGTAGTTCCTATGTTAACCATAACCCCAACCTGAATTCATATGGCATCTTCATTGAATTTTTTTTTTTTAAATCTTATGTGATAGAGTCAGTAGTGTATCTTAGAAAGAGCACTGAAGTGAGAAACAAAGTCTGAGGACATAGATTATAACTCTGGCTCTAACCCCTGCCTTTACCTGTGTTGTTGTGTGCTGTCGACCAATTCCAACTCACAGCAACCCTATAGGAAGGGGCAGAGCTGTCCCATAGCATTTCCAAGGAGTGGCTGGTGGCTTTGAACCATTGACCTTTTTGTTAGTAGTCTGATCTTTTTGATTAGCAGCCTGATCTCTTAACCACTAGGCCACCATGGCTCCATCTTGTGTAAATTTGAGCAATCCCCTCTATTTTTTCTGAACATTAGTTTCTTTATGTGTAAAACTAGAAATTTCCATTTATGCAGTGGCTCTTAAACCATTTTATTTGTGTATCCCTTTGAAAATTTTATAGAAGTGATAGACCTTTTCAACAGAATAATGCACAAAACTGGACAAATATTTCTCCTTTCATGTTTCTATTTCTGAGACTCCGTCCCCTTCCAAAACCAAATTAACAATAACAAAAAAAGAGGTATTTTTATAACTTAATCCCCTAGCTGATAAAGAAACTCTATATCTGGTTGTTTTTAAATATTTCACCAGAAGTAAGGCTTCCTGATAACTTCCCATCCACCCTCCTCTACCCACAAGAGCTGAAGAACCAGAGGAGCAAAGAATAACTCTGAACTAGATGAAATGCCAGAGCACATGAGGAGGCAAGAACTTTGGGGGAAGAGAAGATATTAAAGGGCCAAGAGCTGTGGGAAAGGGTAAAGGGTATACAAGCAAAGGGATTGCTGTTAGCAGAAATATGCCGACATAGGGTCCCCAAATGTCTGAGAAAGTGGCCCTTCCTCTCTGAATAGGAAACAGACTAATCAACTACCTTTCCTGATTTCTCTCCACTCCTTGAACTCTGCATGGGTTGTACTACACTTGAACCCAAAGGAAAGACTTATTCTTCAAGGGCGTGTGTGTGTGTCTGTGTGTGTGTCTGTGTATGTGACCTGATTCTACCCTTCTGCTCCTTAACAGACACCTAGACTCCTGTGTGGAAGGAAGATAGTAATTCAAAGAGAGCTACCTGTTACACAAGTCAGCCAACCAGTTGCTTTTTCTGGCTTTTCTACCTTCTTCCACAGGGTACACTTACACAATATTTACATTTAATTTCAGGAACTCACAGACCCCTAATATCCATTCATGGCTTCTAGAATAAGAATCTTTAAATTAGATCATAATTAAGCCCCTTCCCTTTTTAATGTCTGAAGTCTATGCCTATCTTCGCATATACCTTTTTAAAGTAGAGAAGTTATGTTTATGTAGAGAGAATATAAGCACACAGAGACAAAATAACTATTCGATCACACAGACAACCAGTGGAGAGCCATTCCTAGTAGGAGGGCTCTTCAGGCTCATTAGAGAAATTTTTTACCTTTACTATTTAAAATAACTTTGCCACTTCTAGGAAGGTAAAACCAAAACCAAACCTGTTGCCATCGAGTCTATTTTGACTCATAGCGACCCTATAGAACAGAGTAGAACTGACCCCATAGGGTTTCCAAGGAGCAGCTGGTAGATTCAAACTGCCAATCTTTTGGTTAGGAGCTGAGCTCTTAACCACTGATCCACTAGAGCTCCTCTAGGAAGATAGGCAAGAAAAAAAAACGGGGATTCTTATTAAATCGGATTTATCCAAACTAGAATTCAACCAGGAGAAGTAACAGAAGTCCCAGATGACAATCAAGGTTTTATCCAAGTTGATCAGCAACTCTAGTCACCAGAGCCCTCACCAGAGCACCCAGCCTTTCTCCCTACATGACCTTGAAGATTTAATCAGTGCCCATGTGTTCCAAGGTCAATACTCTCCTCATGAATTGACTAAATTTCATTTTGAAGGATTTCAAACGCAACAGAAGTTGATCCATCGCAAAGATGAAAGAACTGCTTAACAGCTGTGATAAAGGAAATTAAAACAATTGGATGATATTTCTACTGGGAATTCAATTACTTTCACTAAGACCCACACATACCAGTGCACTAGAAGAACTGACAACAAATAAATTGAAATGAATGATGACAAAGCAAATTCACTCTTACATTTGGAACTTATTAAAAAATAAAAAAAGCAAAACACTTTCAGAAAGAAGCTAATTTTCACTTTCGATAATCTTACTTCTCTCTTGAAGGAAATTTATTGCTCTAAAGATGTCTGTAAATCTCAGTGAACCTTTTGGCCTACAAGCACAAATCATTTTTAATATCAGTAATACCTGTTCTTACAAATCTATTGGAAAATCTTTTCGTACAATATAGCCAAAAGTCAAACTAAAAGTTGTGTACTAACTGATGAGTTACCATAGTTCTTTACTAAGTATATGTATCAAGCAGGGTCCTGGCTCAACCAAATGGGGTAATTGAGAAGAGTTTAGTAAAAAGGAATAGATTACATTTAAGAAGGTCAAGTGCTCTGTGGCTAGGAACAGTATCCGTATTCCTGGGCTAAGAATAGCCAAAAGCAATTAAGATCTCTAGGTATGGATGGGCAAGAAGAGGGAGTTTTTAGCACATACCTGAGAGGGCAGGGGCTGCCCAGAGGTTAAAGCCTTTGGCAAAGAAAGAGCAAGGAATAAACATGCATGCTTGCTAAAATCCACTTAGTAGCTTTTGTGGCAGTGATATCAATAAAGCTGATATACATATATACTCACACATATATATATATACACACACATACATACATACAGATACTGAGGTCCCATCCCATACCTATCAGAAAAGAATTGTTGAAGTCTGATGTCAGGCATGAATATATTTTCAAGTTTCCCTAGGTGATCCTTTCCCACACCCTTGATTTAAGAAACCTACCTTGAAGGATGCTTGTTTTCTTCTTTTAACTAGTTATTGAGGAACATATCCCTGTTTTCAATAAGCTGTAAAAATTACTCATTTCAAGGATAATCTTTTGCATGCTGCTAAAACCTCATCTATCCCCACCCCCCAGTGGGTCACCAGATTGATTACTGATTTGTTATCCTGTAACAAATACACATAGGCGCAGTTATATCAGTCTGAGAACCTTGATAGTAGAAATAGTTCATCTACATACTTTATCCATTTTAACGGTGCCCCAGAAGAAGAGAACAACACCCCTTGATTAGGAAACTGGGGTCAGAAATTTGTATATTCCTGGCAAGATTTTCAATGTCATCATTTACTTAAGCCTTCTTTTAGCCTTTTTTTCTTTCTTTTAGCCTGAATCACACTCACTGTTAGTTAATTCTTTTCCTTCGTCCTATTTTCTTTATAAAATCCTTTTGAAGGTTGAAATTTCACCTTAGATCTTCTAAAATATGGAGTCATGTTCTGTATACACATGTGACAGTGGAAGTCACAATGCAAGGATGAACAGAAGAGTACATTTAACACGCAAACACAGAGATGGGTCCTTTCTATGTATTATCCCGTTAGGTCCTTGGAATGATTCTATGTAATAGGCATCGTTATTTTTAAAAAATAATTTAGTTTTGATGTTTTTATTGTTGGAAGTATATACATTAGAACATTTTTAAGATGACAAATTTGGAGATCAGAGAGATCAAATAATTTGCCTGAGTTCACTGTTATTAATGAAGTCGCTAGAAACATGGTTTTAATTTCTCCAAAGACTATAGTCATTTGGTTTTTCTATAGCACTGCCTATTAAGTCAGAAGGCTGAGGAGAAGGCTAAATCAGCCACTGAGATAGCCTTTAGGATCTGGGATTCATTTTTTCATACCTCCATACCAGAGACTTCATTTTACTTGGATCCATAATCAACATCCACAGAAGTAGCAGTCAAGAAATTAAAGACGCATTGCATTGGGCAAATCTGCTGCAAAAGACCTCTTTAAAGCGTTAAAAAGCAAAGATGTCACTTTAAGTACTAAGGTGCATGCACCAGACCCAAGCCATGGTGTTTTCAATCAGGAGGACTCAGTCTCTGGAGAAGAGCATCGTGCTTAGTAAAGTAGAAGGTCAGTGAGAAAGAGGAAGACCCTCAATGAGATGGATTGACACAGTGACTGCAACAATGGGCTCAAGCATAACAATGATCCTGTGGATGGCACAGGACTGGGCAGTGTTTCATCCTGTTGTACATAGGGTCACTATGATTCCGAAATGACTTGACAGCACCTAACAACAACATACCAGTGAGATTTGCTTTACAATCTATGTAAGGGGTAACAGCCAGGAAGGCTCTGTGTTCGGGGAACAGTTGCTTTCAAAATATGTTTTGTGAATTACACTGAGGAACACAGAGTATTAGCACAGTAAACTCCCTCTGCACCTACAATTACTCCTCAGTACAACTCTTCAGCTGATATGGTCAAGGAGATTCCAACCGCGGACACAAATAATCATGGGAGGGTACATGCAACATGGCAGGATAAACAGCTAGCAAACCAAACAGTTAAGAGAAAACGAGCAAAATGTCCATCATCTCAGAGCAAGTATGTAAATGTCTGCATAATACAAACAACCCTTTTAAACATATGGTCATTTATTATTTTTATCATTATCAAGAAACACTTGACCACTTTAGAGAACACAGTGATCATTGTGAAATCCTACAACACTTGCAGTTAAAATACAAAATATAGGTATTCATTATCTTGAGAAATTCTGAATGTACCAGAAAGATGAAGACTCTAGAATCTAGAGGCAGATAAACTTGGTCAATGTCTTAGTGGTCCCAATTATTTGCTGTGAGACCTTCAACAAATCACTTGATCTTTCTGAGCTTAAGATGGTCTGGAAGATGGTTATAGTTACAAAAAAAGAAAGTTGTCATGAAGTCAATTCTGAGTCATTGAGACCCCATGTGTTAAGAGTAGAACTTCTCCATAGGATTTTCTTGGCTGTAATCTTTACAGAAGCAGATTGCCAGGCCTTTCTTCCATGCTTATCTTGTTATTGTGAACATTAAATGAATAAATACAGTTAATACAGAAAGTTCAGTGGTCCAAAATATCAATGTTCCTGAGTATATATGGGAATGTATGGAACCTAAGTAACAATCAAAGATGTACTATAATGAAACTTATTCAAGAAGAGCACTTCTGATTGAAATTGAGAAAGCTCATCACATCCCAGATGAAATTTAAAAAGAAACTGACTGTGCAACATATTCGGATAAAATATTTGAGCTACAGCCATATAAGGAGCATTCAAAAAGAAAAATAGCTAAAAATAAACAAAATTCTGGAAAAAAAATACCCTCAACAGAATAATGCATAAGGGCACAGAGTATTGATAAGAAAAATAAGTAGCTCATAAGCATAAAATGATTCAAACTCACTAATAATCAGAGAATGCATATGTTTGCCTGATAAATTATCAATTATCTGTTAATATCAACTGGTAGCAAACTGGGAAAATAAACATTCCAATAATCTTTTGATTGGGTATCAATAAGAACATTTTTGGTGGACAATTTAAGGATATAAATAAAAAAAAAAAAACACACATTTTAAGTTTCCTGAATACCACCAAAAGCTTCGAAGGCCAGAGTAGCAGGGATGCGGGTCTGGGGACCATGGTTTCAGGGACATCTAGGAACAATTGGCATAACAAAATGTATCAAGAAAACATTCTGCATCCCACTTTGGTGAGTGGTGCCTAGGGTATTAAATGCTAGCAAGTGGCCATCTATGATGCATCACTGGTCTCAACCCACCTGGAGCAAAGGAGAGTGAAGAACACCAAAGACGCAAAGTAAATATGAGCCCAAGAGACAGAAGGGCCACGTAAACCAGAGACTACATCAGCCTGAGACTGGAAGAACTAGATGGTGCCCAACTACCACCAATGACTGCCCTGACAGGGAACACAACAGTGAATCCCTGATGGAGCAGGAGAACAGTGGGATGCAGACCTCAGATTCTCATACAAAGATCAGACTTAATTGTCTGACTGAGACTAGAGGGACCCCAGAGGTCATCGTCCCTGGACACTCTGTTAGCCCAAGACTAGAACCATGCCTGAAGCCAACTCTTCAAACAGAGATTAGACTGGATTATAAGGCAGAAAATGATACTGGTGAGGCGTGAGCTTCTTGGCTCAAGTAGACACATGAGACTATGTGGGCAGTTTCTGTCTGAAGGAGAGACAAGAAGGAAGAGGAGGACAGGAGCTGGTTGAATGGTCATGGGGAACACAGGGTTGAGAGGAGGAGTGTGCTGTCTCATTAGGGGGAGAGCAGCTAGGAGTACATAGCAAGGTGTGTATAAGTTTTTGTATGACAGACTGGCTTGATTTGTAAACTTCCACTTACAGCACAGTAAATAAAGCAAAACAGAAATATTTTGACCTAACAACATTTCTTGTCAGACTAGAACCTTGAATGAGCACAAATATTTACCTACACTGATGTTGATCATATCGTTGTTTATAATAATGAAAAATTAGGAATGCGATAAATTCTTAAGACTGAATTAGAGTACATTATACAATAGAATAGTGCTTAACTATGAAAACAATATTTTATAGGATTCATATAAAAATATATCTTAAGTGCAAATCTACTGTAATGACACACATCAAAAACATGAGCATATGTATAAACAAAAAAAACCAAATCTATTGCAGTCGGGTTGATTCCAACTCATAGCAACTCTATAGGGACAGAGTAGAACTGTTGCTTAGAGTTTCCAATGAGCATCTGGTGAATTCAAACTGCTGACCTTTTGGTTAGCAGCCATAGCACTTAAACAGTATGCCGTCAGAGTTTCCGCGTATATGTATATGCACTGAAAATATATACACCAGTATAACCAAATATATGTATGCATATAAACATTACTTCAAATAGTACATATACACCACAAGTACACTTTTCAAAATTCTAACAGTGATTATTTCTAAAAGTAAAAAGTTGAATTACACATGATTTTTATTCTCTTCTTAATATTTTACTGTAGTTTTCAAATATTCTAAAGTGAATGTGTATTACTTTTTAAATCAAGGGGAGAAGAATTTAAAAAGAAGGTCAATGATAAATAATATCATTGGATTTTTTTTTAAAGAAAAATGGACTGGTATGACACTGCTAAAACTTCAGCCTCCTGCGTAAGAATGTCGGTTATGTTTTTAATCCTTCCTCCAATTTTTCTGTGAGGTCTTAAAAATAGCACCAAGCCCATCTCTTCTGGGAGGGAGTACAAATATTGAGCCACTTTCCAATCATTCAAGTTTATCAATGCTGCTCAGAAAATGCTCCTACCACAGATGCTGTTGTATTCACAAGTGTTCAGGTCTCCTGCCGTTTTTAATTGATCTTAAGACTCCAAGTAAATTGTTCATTGTCAAGTTGAAATTGACATGAAATAAGCCACACCCTGCAGCATCTACAACATTGTCAAACCCAAATTGTATAGCTTATATTTAAGTCTGTATGCTTTTGGGAGCAGGGGTGCTCCCAAAAGCATACAGACTTAAATATAAGCTATACAATTTGGGTTTGACAATGGGGTTGAGTGTGTACGAGCCCCATTAGAGAAAGCATGTGGGTGTACAAGGACATCCATGGTAGGTAGATTAGCTTCATGCTTATCATATTTACATACACACACAAGTAAATTGTCATTGGATACTTTGAGTAATTGGTAGTTATCTCTTCCAAGAGTGTTGCTGAAAAAAATCAATGAAAAAAATCAATCTAGAATCTCTTATCTGCAACCATAGGCAATAAAGATTTAGGGGTGTGAGTATGTGTGTGTGTGCATGTATGTATTAAACATTAATTTTTCTAAAGCAGAGCAGTACCGTCTATGGGAGTGTGGCTGGGCACTTGTCCCTAGGAAGTCACAAAGAGGTGAAAAGCAGCTCTGTTTCTGCTGGAAGCGCAAAGAAGGAAAAGGCTAATAGCCAGGGAAATAGGCCAGACAGTGGATATTATGCCCAAAAAAAGCATAAACACATGTCACCCTGAAAATAGCACTGGCTGGACAAATGATGGACTGGAAGAGTCTACTGGGAAAGAAATCACTGAAACATTTTAATTATCTTTAACCTTTTGATTTCTGCCATAATTGTAAGAACCACAAAAAAAAGGCGGGGGCGGGGGGGAATGCTTACTCACTGTGGGAGAGAGCCTGTGCAAAGAAGGTCAACCCTTGGATGAAAGTTATGCGATTGCTACTGAATTTACAGCCGGCCTTAAGCCATTATCCTTCCATAGCCCTAATGAGGTACCTCTGCTACCTAATTCTGCAGTTCAAGATTGTCTAAGAGAAAGACACCTCAGATCGCTCAAGCTGTAAAAATAAGGACATCCTCTTGTCTACCCTCCTGTGGGATATACAGCTGTGTTCACTAATCCAATGACATAGAACCCTACGCCATCCCTAGATTCTGCTTCAGAAGGTCTTGGAGTGTGGTCCCAGGAGCCACTTGATAATTACTGGCCTCACTTTTAACTGCATGATGCTGGCATTCCTCCCTCTTTCTACCCTCCTGCAGGCTAATTACCTGTCACACAGAAACCTTGAAAAGGTATGGGCTTGGCTAGAAAAGGTACAGACAAAGTGGGCCCAAGCCACATAAAGGGAAGTCCTCAACCAGATGGTTCCCGACCAGGGTTTCTCAACCATCTCTAATGTGAAGAGGAAGAAAGTGCACATTTTATAGCAAATTCACAGTAGGGTATAAAGTGGTTACCAAGAAGACATGAAGCTTTTAAGTCAAAGTGGACAAAAACTCACCTCTAAAACAAAAATGAGGGACAAAAAAATGCAAATTTCCTTCAACATTCTAAATTTTTAGCCTAATATTTTCATTTTGACAATCTTAGAGCAACTTTTCCACCAAATCAAATTTTCTCATAGGAAAAGGATAGAATATAAGTTGTTATTGTTGTTAGCTGCCATGGAGTCAACCTCCAACTCATGGCAACCCCCGACTCATGGTGGCCGCATGCACAGTGGAACAAAATGCTGCCCAGTCTTATGCCATCCCCCATGATCGATTATGGATCCGACTTTGTGATCCATAGGATTTTCATTGGCTGGTTTTCAGAAGTAGATCACCAGGCCACTCTTCTAATTCATCTTAGTCTGGAAGTTCTGATGAAAGCTATTCATCATCATAATGACATGAAAGCCTCCACTGAGACAGGTGGTAGTTGTGCATGGGGTGCATTGGCCAGAAATTGTACCTGGTTCTCCTACATCAACGGCAAGAATTCAACCTCTGAACTACCAATGCACCCACAGAGTATTTAGGAAAATATTTCTATTTAGGGGGAAAATTTTTTTTTTCATTTACAGGTAATCATATAGCATTGCAAAGATGAGTAATACATTCATCAGCAAGACGTAAGTACAAATCAGCAAGAGGTAAGTACAATTAGAGGGAATAAAGTAGAATTAGCCATTTCCTTAGGACTATTTACAGCGTAGGTCATGCCCATGTGAATCAGAGTTTGGGCTGTCATTTGAATGTATGTCATATTCGTCATAGAAACGGGCTGGGAAATTTAGCTCTGCATAGGTTTTTTACCAAAATATTAGAATATATTCTTGGTCTGAAATTTCTTCTTCTGTTCACTGCTCTAGTGGTTATGCTAGAAAGTTACAAGTTGGCCTTCCATTATTTTTTATTACATTCATAGGCATTATGATCTCTAAAAGGATATTGGAGTAGACAGTTTGCATTTCAATCCCAAACAACCTTTACGTTTTTCATATACTCATGCAAGAGTTCGACATTCTCAACAATGCTTTTAATTGTTAGGTTAATTGTTTTAGAGTGGTGTGCCTACTACACTACCCCTAAATTTTTGGAAATGATATATTAAACAATTTTCAGAATATTGAACTTTCCAACCAATTTGGGTGAAATAGACAATGTCTTCAAATTCTTGCTTTACTCTTTCCCATGTATGGCTTTGTCTGGACAGTTATCACCCTTATGATTCATTCCTAGTGTGACTGTGATGGTTAAGATTGTATGTCCACTTGACTGGGCCATGATTCTCAGTGTTTATATGTGATCACTCCCATGATGGAATCTGCTGTAACAAAACAGTTGAAAGGGAATTTCCTTCGGGGTGTGGCCTGCATCCGAATATAAGCAGATGTTCCAGCCTTTTGCTCACTCTGGATCCTTCAGCTGCCTTCTGTTCATCTGACCTCTGGTCCTTAGAACTTGAGCTGTCAGCTTGCCTGCCAGTCTTGGGATTTGTCGATCTTCACAGCCTGTGAGCAAGAGCCCTGCTCTCTGACCTGCAGGTCTTGTGTTTGCCTACCCCTGTGGCTACATGAATCGGGAGAAGCCCCTATTCTGATCTATGCCATTTCCTTGATATAAATCTCTCTGTATATACATTTATCCACTTTACTGGTTTTGCTTCTCTAGAGAACCCAGCTTTCTGGTTTCTCTCTTTCCCAGCCAACTTTGAGGTGGCTGCCCTACAGAGTGGCCCCATGACAAAAGCATGCATGCTTATGCTGGTGTGTGTTTTAGAGAGGGTCTCCATGAGTGCACATGCTTGATTCATGGATTATCATGATTCACTGGCTAACATATCCTCGAAGTTATCTTTTTTAGACATTATGCTGGGAAATGGTAATTGGGGAAGGAATATTGTAAAATGGTGGAAGACTATACCCCTATCCCCTCTTACATTACAATTGTGCTCATTTGATAATATAGAAGAATTTTATTCTTGTTGATGCCTAGACAATTACAACCTATAGAATTTGTAATGTTAAATTAAAACTCAGAAAATTTAGTCTATGTAGCTATTACAGGAGGAAAACAATTTTTAGCTATCATTCACAGTCTGATCTTTCCAGCTAAATTATTTTATTTTACATATTTTCTTTTAGTTTTGTATCAATTTTTGACATACATATTTAACAATTAATAAAATGATACATACACTGTTATATGCCTATATAATTTATATTCAAATATTGTATTACATTATGGGCATATACAAAGTTCTTGATTATTAGAAACATGAATATCATTCATGCATTCATTTATTATTTGATGCATTGCTATTAATCAATTATTTCTCTCATTACTGTAATTGCACTTGTCTCTTATTTTAGCTTCATCACCCAAACTTTCTAAACTTCACTTTCTTTCCTGAGGTTAAAAAAAAAAAAAAAGCAATGGAATATTAGAAACTCTTGAGAGAATAGGTGTGAAAAATGCATTGTAAAGAGAAACTCCTTAAAATGTAAGGTATCATGGCCAGTGCCAGTAAGTCTGCCTTTTACCATTCCTGTCCAAGTAAGATGTTTCTATCACGCCATCACTTTCCATCAAGCCAGATCTACCACTTAACCTCAAGACCCAACTGAAAACTCGAACTCCACCAGAGAGGCTTTTAAAATGTGTTATACTCTATGTTGTCTACAACTCAACTATATGTTTTCAGTGCCTTTGTTTTGGGGGTAGGGACTCAATGAAAAAGAGCTAGATTATCTTCTTTCATAATGAAAAGCCAAAATGCAATGTCTGAAACTAAAATGATAACGATAATGATAATAAAAGTCAAGAATTAATATTATAAACATACCATTCAAGATATACATATAAATACCAAGAGAAAGAGCTAAAAGAATTGAAGCTGGTTGCCCATGAGGACTGGTAGATGGGAAGATAATACAATAGGACAGAGGAAAACAGTTGTTTCTGTAATAATCTTTGTAGAATTATTTGACTCCTTAACCCATGTTCACATATAACTATTATAAAAAACAAAAAAACCAACTGAAGTTTAACTTGGGAAAATGTTCCTAAAGTGCCTTGCACATGGTTAATTAGAATTTTATCCTCTGTTTTATAAGATAGACAAAGCCACTTTTTTTTTTTTTTAAACTGGAGCCTGTGCTCAGACTCCTGATTGCTCTCAATTTGACTGTCTTGATCAAGGCCTGTGTCCCCATAACCTGACCCAGTCAACTAATCCTAACTAAAGCTTCAAACTGGTTCCTCTCAATTCTGTCATGGCCAAGGAAGAAACACCAGAACAGACCCGAATTTTTTAAATTTGGGTGAACCATAAACAGGACGTGAAAAATTACTGGTCAAAGCCCTGCTAGAAACTTAATAACTCCCTTAGAAAATAAGGTCAGGTGTGTTCTGCCTCCAGAGTATATAATATAGATATTTTGATAAAACACTCTTACTCCTCACTCTTCTTCTCACCTGACCTATGAATTTTGGGACACAAGTCTGCAGGAGTATCCATCCTACCGCTTGAACTTGTCAGCCCCCAATAATCATGTAAGTCAACTTCGTGAAGTAAATCTCTGTGTATCTATCTATGTATCTATCTACCTCTCTGTGTGTGTTTGTGTGTGTATATGTATATATGGCACAGGGTATATATATATAAACCAAACCCAGTGCCGTTGCATCAATTCCGACTTATAGCGACGTTATAGGACAGGGTAGAACTGCCTCATAGAGTTTCCAAGGAGCGCCTGGCAGATTTGAACTGCCAACCCTTTGGTTAGCAGCCGTAGCACTTAACCAGTACGCCACCAGAGTTTCCATATATATATATGTATATATATATTCCGACTCATAGCAACCCTATAGGACAGAGTAGAACTGCCCCATAGGGTTTCCAAGGACCGACTGGTAGATTTGAACTGCTGACGGTCAGTTAACAGTGGTAGCACTTAACCACTGTGCCACCAGGGCTCTTCCCCCCCGTATATATATATATCTAGTTCTGTTTCTCTAGAGAACCCTAAGACATGTACTAATACAAATGAAAATTTATCATAATTTTTACCTTTATATTTATTTGTGTGAGCATTTTTTGGTTGTCTGGTTGACTCTTTTCCTTTCTAAACTATATTCTGGGAGGTCAGAGACCATGTCTATACATATCTATATTGCCATCCACTTTATCCCAGGGCTGGCACATAGTAGGTGCTCAAGCACTGTTTTAAACTATTTCTCATAAGTGGTTAATTCACTCAAGTATAAAATTAAATAGACTGCACAGAACTAGCCCATGAACCATCTATAGAGCACTTGCTGCCAAAACACCCTTGAAAGAGACTTCTTCTCACCCAGCCTTCCAAACTCTACAGGTTGAAGGCACAGCAGGATTCTGGATGACTTATGCAACTCAGCTCAGGAGCTCCAGACTTTTCTTCTTCCCTTGGCTCAATGCTCAAATAATATGAACACTTTCTTATTAAAAAGGAAAGAGCATCTAAGGTATTTTATTCTGAGTATTTGTTCAGTGAAGAGAAGTTTACACAGCTTGCGGAGAATTATTCAGCAGGAAATTAAACCTTCATAATTCTGAATTTTCACTTTGCTTTCAATTGGCAAAGCTTCCTGGCAAACCACTTTGTCCTCTAGAACGTTACTAATACCACATCCGCTACCAAAATGTGCTTTCTGAGCCAAATCACAAAACAGGTTAGACAGCACAACTCTCTGGAGATCTAAGATACTAGTCTTAGGTAGGCTATGAACATACTGCCATGGTATCGAGATGTTTTTGGTGTTATTAGGTGCTGCCAAGTTGATTCTGACTCATAGCTACCCTATGAACAACAGAACAAAACACTGCCTGGTACTACACCATCCTCACAATTGTTGTTATGCCTAAGCCCATTGTTGGAGCCACTGTTGATCCATCTCATTGAGAGTCTTCCTCTTTTTTGTTGACACTCAACTTTACCAAGCATGATGTCCCTCCTGATAACTTGTCCAAAGTACTTGAGAAGACTCACCATCCTCGCTTCTGAGGAGAATTCTGGCTGTGCTTCTTCCCAGACAGATTTGTTAGTTATTCTGCAGTCCAGTATTCTTCTAAATAATATTCAATATTCTTTGCCAATGCCGTAATTCGAAGATATCAATTCTTCTTTGGTTTTCCTTACTTATTGTCCAGCTTTCACATGCATATAAGGCAATTGAAAATATGGTGGCTTAGGTCAGGTCCGCTTTAATCCTTTAAGTGACATCTTTGCTTTTTAACACTTAAAAGAGAACTTCTGCAGCAGATTTGCCCAGTGCAATAGGTTGTTTGAATTCTTTACTGCTTCTTCCGTGGGTATTGGCTGTGGATCCAAGTAAAATGAAATCTTTGACAACTTCAATCTTTTCTCTGTTTAACATGATGTTGCTTAATGGTCCAGTTGTGTGGATTTTTGTTTTCTTTATGTTGAGATATAATTCATACTGAAGGCTGTAGTCTTTGATCTTCATCAGTAAGTGCTTCAAATCGTCTGCACTATTTCAACAAACAAGGTTGTATCATTTACATATCACAGGTTGTTAATGAGCCTTCCTCCAATCTTGATGACCTCTTCTTCATATGGTCTAGCTTCTCAGATTATTTGCTCAGCATACAGATCGAATAAGTATGGTGAAAAGATATGATCCTGATCACACCTTTTCTGATTTTAAACCATGCGGTATAGGGTTGCTATGAGTCAGAATCGACTCAAAGGCACTGGGTTTGGTTTTGGTTTTTGGAGTATCCCCTTGTTCTGTTTGAATGACTGCCTCTTGGTCTATGTACAAGTTCCACATGAGCACAACGAAGTGCCCTGAAATTCCTGTGTTATCCATAACTTTTTATGATCCAAACAGTCAAATGCCTTTGTGTAGTCAATAAAACATAGATAAACCTCTTTCTGGTATTCTCTGCTTTTAGCCAAGATCCATCTGACATTAGCATTGATATACCTGGTTCCATGTCCTCTTCCAAACCCGGCTTGAATTACTGGCAGTTCTCTGTCGATGTACTGCCTCAACTATTTTTGAATTACCTTCAGCAAAATTGTACCTGCATGTAATATTAATGATATTGTTCAATAACTTCTGCATTCTGTTGGAATACCTTTCTTTGGAACAGGCACAAATATGGATCTCTTCCAGACAGTTGCCCAGATAGTTATCTTCCAAATTTCTCAGCATAGACTAATGAGCATTTCCAGAGTTGCATCTGCTTGTGGAAACACCTCAGTTGGTATTCCATCAGTTTCTGGAGACTGTTTTCCATCAAGGCCTTCAGTGAAGCTTGGACATCTTCCTTCAATACCATCAGTTCTTAATCATAGCTACCTCCTGGAATGGTCGAACATCTACTAATTCATTTTGGTACAGGAACTCTGTATTCCTTCCATCTTCTCTTGATGCTTCCCGTGTTGTTCAACTCTTTTGTCCATGGAATCCTTCTATATTGCAATTTGAGGCTTAAATTTTCTTTCAGCTTTGTAAACAAACAACTTGATCTTTTTGTACTAAGAAGAGGCATATCGATTTTTATCTTTTTATTTTGCTCTATTTAATACAGAAAGGGCAACTATTTTTATCTCAACTGAACTACATGACTTTAGAAGGCCTTTGTACAGACAATATGAAAAAAAATGGACAATTATTTGCCTTATTTCATTTAATCTGGGCATCACAGATTGTCACACTCATCATTATTTTTATACATTGAGAAAGAAAAAAATACTCTTCCAATTAAACCGCTAGATGCCAGTGGTAAGATATTTCTCAATATCAAATCTGTTAAAAAAATGTTTTAATGTATATTTTAGATTTGGGGGTTTTTATGAAATATAGATGATAATTCAGATTAGTGTGATGGGGCAATATTGTCTGTCAGAAATCTCTTATAAACTCATCCTCCCTTTCTGTTCCTTCTGTTGAAGTCTTAATTTAAGCCTTCATCATCTCTTCCCTGGACTATTAATATACAAAACAAATTTTTCTTACCTCCATTCTTCCCAATCCAATACATCTTTAGCATTGCTATTAGAGTAATCTTTCTAAAATACTGTTCTAGCAATGACTTCCACAGATTAAAGACCTTCATTGGTATCCTATCTGTAGGATTAAATCCAAACTCCTTAAATTGGCAACCAGGGCTAGTTTACAATCAGTCCCCAAACTATGCCTGTAGCTTCATCTCTGTACAAGTCTCATAGTGTACCTTACCCACCACCTGCCACACTTAACTTCTCATTGCTCTCCAAGCAAATGTGTGTCAT
The DNA here is from genome assembly GCF_024166365.1 of Elephas maximus indicus. Taxonomy (NCBI): domain Eukaryota; kingdom Metazoa; phylum Chordata; class Mammalia; order Proboscidea; family Elephantidae; genus Elephas; species Elephas maximus. Next base: position 50,148,423 of record NC_064840.1, read on the forward strand.
TTCACTTTAACATATAGTTATGAACATTCTATGTTATTTCTCAGTAAAACCATTATTCCCCTTTCATTGTTGGTAAACTCTTGCATATCCTTATCCTTCGAGACTCAGATAAAATAAAATACCCTTAGGAAGTATTCCTTATCCTCTCCCAGACAGCACTTTTTTTTTTTTTACCCCTCCCTTTCTTTATATTTATTATGCTGTATTTTCTTTCCCTTCTCTAATCTTGTATTTGGAAACCCTGGTGGTGCAGTGGTTAAGTGCTATGGCTGCTAACCAAAAAGTCAACAGTTTGAATCTACCAGCAACTCCTTGGAAACTCAATGGGGCCGTTCTACTCTGTCCTATAGGGTTGCTATGAGTCAGGATTGACTTGATGGCAATGGGTTTGGTTTTGGGTAATCTTGTAGTCATCTTCCTCTTCCCTAGTACATACTACTGTGCCCACAACATGATCACTCAAATATTAAAAAAAAATAATTTTTTTTTTTTTCCAAAAAGCAGCAAAAACTTACCATATCCCACACCATTGTGGTAAGATGAACTCCACTGTTGTCACAGCTAAAGCACTTTCTAACAGACTAGGAAAGCTGGCAGGGAGAATCATCAGTCATTTAGTCCATCTCATTCCTTTTACAGATGAAGAAAAAGAAGCCCAATGTTATATAGCAAGTTAATTGCAACATTGGGATAGGAACCCATGGTTTAACATTTTCCTTTGCTTACGTAGAAATACATGAAAAACACTACACGGAGTGAAGGTAAAACCTAAGACAACACTTGGCCAGCAGGCCTCCACAGTTGACCTCCAAGAGGTCTAACTAGAACCACATAGACTACTAGAAGGCAAAATGATGTACTGAGAAGCCAGTCACAAGTGGATTCAAATCCCTGTAACCTTGGGTTGCTTCACACCCTCAAACTAATACCTCATAAAACATTGCGAAGATGAGGGAATTCAAGTTGTATATTTCAACTGACTATCACAGTGGTTAGCACAATTAAGGCTCAATACCTATTCCCGCTAGGCGAGGCTTAATTATGACTTCTTTTAGGTTAAGCACATTGCTAAACCACCAGTGTAGTTAAGGAGCATTTTACTTAAAACACCTGAAAAAAGCACAGGGAGGGTAATACCACTCTGTTTAAATGCTACACATATGTGTTCATTTTAAGAATGGGGGGGTGGCACTACCACCAAATATTATGGCTTTTGAGTATTGGACTCCCAGCTGACAAATGGATTAATCGGGTGAATAAAAGGAAGCAAACATATCTACAACTATAAATGACAACACACATGCACCCAGCAATAGGAAGAGAGATCAAAGACTAAATATAGCTCCCAGGAGAGACACCAAGAAGATTCACATAGGGGCATCAAGATCAAGGAACCCAGAAGACCTTTTTAGGACTTCCAACCATATCTGGAGAGAAATCAAAGGTTGAATCCTTGGCTATTGCATTTCAAAATAAATAAAGACTCCTCTACTTCCTTCACAAAAGATCAGCCAAGCTAAATTTATGCTCTAGAATATTACCCAGGGAGCTCTCCCTGGAAGAAATCATTTTAACCCTAATACTCCTCTTTGTTTCGAATCCAAGTCTTCTGCCTTTGCCCACACAGCCAGTAGCAGACACATTAGAAGAGTATCCAATCAAAAAATATTTATTGAACAAAATGATGCAAGGTGCTGTACTAGCAGTAGTGCCAGTCCCCGGAAGGTATCGAAACATCTTAGAGTTATATAAACTTATTCTGTTATTAGTTAATCAGTGCTTTCTTTTGAAGGTCATCCTTTAAGTGTCAAAATTCTTGCTTTGAGGATAACACAAGGTTCATAACGTCTTTCCAGAAAGGAAGAACTGCTGACATCTGAAGAGATCATGAAACATATTAAGAGAAAAGGGAAATGAGAAGGTAAAAAGAGAACCAAGAAACAAGACTTCCTACTTCATTATAGCTGGAGATTATGTGATATAGAGCTTAATTGAAAACAGATTTTATCCACTTGCTAACTTCATTCAATTGGTAGTGGTTTTCTATAGATCAATGCTATGGATTGGGAGTCCATTTCTGGACATTGGAGGAGAAATAGAGTAGAGGCACAGACAATACATGTTGTCTGACCTTGCTTGAGGAGAAGAGCACAGCATTTGGAGCAAGATTATACAGGTTTGAATCTGGGCTCTGCCAGTTACAAGTTCCATGATCCTGTGCACATCACAATACATCTATGATCTTTAGCTACCTCACCCATCAAAAAATAAAGATTATTAGAATTGATTAGTGTACAGTTGCAAAGAACAAAAAGCCTATGGCTACATTAAATAGAAATACTTTTTTGGTTTTTTTGTTAGTTGCCCTTGAGTCAACCCAAACTCACAGCCTTATGTATTACAACAGAAGTAAAAATGGCCTGGTCCTGTAACATCTCCATGTTCTTTGATACATATGAGCTCATCGTTGAGGCTTTTGTGTCCATCTATCTCATTATCTCACTGAAGGTTTCCCCCAATTTTGCTGACACTTTACCAAATAGTATGTCCTTCTTTAACGATTGGTCTTTCCTGATGAAGTGTCCAAAGTTAGCAAGATGAAGCCTCACCATTCTCACTTCTTAGAAGCATTCTGGTTGTATTTCTTCTAAGATTAATCTGATTGTTCTTCTGGCAGTTCACCGTATATTGAATATTATTCCCCAACACCACAGTTAAAAATGCATCAAATCTTCTACTGTCTTCCTTTTTCATTGTCCAGCATTCACATACAAATTAAGGTGATTGAAAATACCATGGCTTGGGTCAGGCATGCCTTAATCCGCATAGTGACAACTTTGATTTTTAAAACTCTAAAGAGTTCTTTTATAGCTGATTAGCCCAATGCAGTATGCTGTTTGATTTCTTGACTGCTGCTTCCATTGCATTTATTGTTGATTCAAATAGAATGAAATCATCTACAATTTATTTTCTTCTCCATTTATCATGATGTTGTTCTTCTGTCCAGTTGTGAGGATTTACATTCACTTCTGAAAATGAAGAAAACTTTCAGGTGTAATCCATACTGAAGCCTGTAGTCTTTTCCTTCATCAGAAAGTACTTCCAGTCATCTTCCTTTTTTGCAAGCAAGGTTGTATCATCTGCATATCACAGGTTGTTAATAAGATTTCTTCCAATCCTGATGTTACACTCTTCTTCATATACTCCAGTGTCTGATTATTTATTCAGCATACAGATTGAATAAGTAAGGTGAAAGGATACAAGTTTGCCACACACCCTTACCAATTCTGAACCACACAGTATCTCCTTGATCTGTTTGAACATGTCTTGACCCATGTGCAGGTTTCACATGAACATAGTTAAGTGTTCTGGAATTTCCATTCTTTATAACGTTATCTATAATTTGTTATGATCCATATGGTCAAGTGCCTTCAAATAGTCCATAAAACCCGGGAAAACATCATTCTGATATTTGCTGCTTTCAGACAAGATCCATCTAACATCAACAGTGATATCCCTCATTCTATGTTCTTTTCTGAATCTGGACTGAACTTCTGAAAGTTCCCTGTTGATGTATGGTTGCAGTTGTTTTTGAATTATCTTCAGCAGAATTTTGCTAGCATGTGATATTAATGATATTGTTAGATAACCTCTAGGCATAAATGTTATTATAATTGGTTAAGGTACCCTCAATGACATGGATTGACACAACAGCCACAACAATGGACTCAAATATACTAATAATCATGAAGATGGCACAGGACTGGGCAATGTCCTGTTCTGTTGTACATAGGTCATCACAAGTCAGAGCCAACTTGACAGCAACTAACAACAATAAGAGTAAGGTACAATTGCAAATAACAAAAAGCTTCGGGTCACATTTACAGAAATGAAGTATTATCAGGTATTAAGAAGCTTACCCTCAGGCTTCTGTCAGTTTGTCACACTGTGGGGGCTTGCATGTTGCTGTGATACTGGAAGCTATGCCACCAGTATTCAAATACCGGCAGGGTTGCCCATGGCAGATAAGTTTCAGCTGAGCTTCCAAACTAAGGCAGAGTAGGAAGAAGGGCCCAGCAGCCTACTTCTGAAAAGAATTAGGCAGTGAAAATCTTGTGAATAACAGTGGAACATTATCTGATATTGTGCTGGAAGATGAGCCCTCAAGTTGGAAGGTACTCTAAAGAAGACAGGAGAATAGCTGCCTCCTCAAAGTGGAGTTGATCTTAATGAGGGGGATGGAGTCAAGCTTTCAGGACATTCATTTGCTGATGTGGCATGACTCAAAATGAGAAGAAATACCTGCAAAAATCCATTAATAATCAGAGCATGGAATGTACGAAGTATGAATCTAGGAAAATTGCAAACTGTAAAAAATGAGGTGGAATGCATAAACATTGAAATCCTAGGCATTAGTGAGCTGAAATAGACTTATATTGGCCATTTTGAATCTGACAATCTTATGGTCTACTATGCTAGGAATGATAGCTCAAGAGGAATGGCACTGCATTCATAGTCAAAAAGAACATTTTGAGATCTATCCTGAAGTATAACACTATCAGTGATAGGATAATATCCATACACCTAAAAGGATGACCAGTTAATATGACTATTATTCAAATTTATGCACCAAACACTAAGGCCAAAGATGAAGAAATTGAAGATACTTACCAACTTCTACAGTCTGAAATTGATCAAATATGCAATCAGGATGCATTGATAATTACTGGTGATTGGAATGTGAAAGTTGGCATGGAAAGTTGGAAGAAGAATTGGTAGTCGGAAAATATGGCCTTGGTGATACAAACGATGCCAGAGGTCGCATGATAGAGTTTTGCAAGACCAACGACTTCTTCATTGCGTTACCTTTTCTAACCAAAATGAAAGGACAACTATCCATATGGACCTCACCAGATAGGACACACAGGAATCAAATCGACTACATCTGTGGAAAGAGACAATGGAAAAGCTCAATATCATCAGTCGGAATAAGGCCAGGGGCTGGCTGCAGAACAGGCCATCAGTTGTTCATATGCACATTCAAGTTGAAGCTGAAGAAAATTGGAACAAGTTCACAAGAGCCAAAGTACGACCTTTAGTATATCCCACCTGAATTGAGAGGCCATCTCAAGAATACATTTGACATTCAAACCCCATTGCTGTTGAGTTGATTCTGACTTATAACTACCCTAAAGGACAGAGTAGAACTGCCCCATAGTGTTTCCAAGGAGCTGGTGGATTCAAACTGCCAGCCTTTTGGTTAGCAGCCATAGCTCTTAACCACTACACCACCAGGGTTTTCAGATTTGACACATTGAACACTAATGACCAAAGACCAGATGAGTTGTGGAATGATATCAAGGACATCATACCTGAAGAAAGCAAAAGGTCATTAAAAAGGCGGGAAAGAAAGGTAATACCAAAATGGATGTCAGAAGAGACTCTGAAACTTACTCGTAAATGTAGAGTAGCTAAAACAAAAGGAAGAAATGATCATGTAAAAGAACTGAACAGAAGATTTCGAAGGGCAGCTTGAGAAGACAAAGTAAAGTATTATAATGACATGTGCAAAGAGCTGGAGATAGAAAACCAAAAGGAAAGAACACCCTAGGCATTTCTCAAGCTGAAAGAACTGAAGAAAAAAATGCAAGCCTCGAGTTGCAATATTGAAAGTATTAAATACAGGGAAAATATTAAATGATGCAGGAAGCATCAAAAGAAGATGGAAAGGATACACAAAGTCATTACACCGAAAAGACTTGGTAGATAGATAGTCAACCATCTCAGGAGGTAGCATATGATCAGGAACCAATGGTATTGAAGGAAGAAATCCAAGCTGCACTGAAGGCACTGGTGAAAAACAAGGGTCCAGGAATTGACGGAATACCAATTGAGACGTTTCAAGAAATGGAAGTAGCACTGGAAGTGCTCACTCGTCTATCCCAAGAAATTTGGAAGACAGCTACCTGGCCAATTGACTGGAAAAGATCCATATTTATGCCTATTTCAAAGAAAGGTCATCCAACTGAATGCGGAAATTATAGAACAATATCATATTATCACACAGAGGTAAAATTCTGCTGAAGATCATTCAAAAGCTGCTGCAGTAGTACATCAACAGGGAACTGCCAGAAATTCAAGCCAGATTCAGAAGAGGACGTGGAACCAGGGACATCATTGCTGGTGTCAGATGGATCATGGCTGAAAGCAGAGAATACCAGAAAGATGTTTACCTATGTTTTATTGATTTAATATGATTTATTGGATAATAATAAATTATGGATAACATTGCGAAGAATGGGAATTCCAGAACACTTAATTGTGCTCATGAGGAATCTGTACATAGATCAAGAGGCAGTCCTTGGAACAGAATAAGGGGATGCTGAGAGGTTTAAAGTTAGGAAAGGAGTGCATCAGGGCTGTATCCTTTCACCATACTTAATCAATCTGTATGCTAAGCAAATAATCCGAGAAGCTGGACTATATGAAGAAGAATGTGCCATCAGATTTAGAGGAAGACTCCTTAACAACCTGTGTTATGCAGACAACATAACCGTGCTTGCTGAAAGTGAAGAGAGCTTGATGCACTTACAGATGAAGATGAAAGACAACAGACTTCAGTATGGATTACACTTCAACATAAAAAAAAGAAAACAAAAATCCTTACAACTAGACCAATAAGCAACATTATGTTAAACAGAGAAAAGATTGAAATTGTCAAGATTTCATTTTACTTGGATTCACAATTAACAGCCATGGAAGCAGCGGTCAAAAAATCAAATGATGCATTGCATTAGGCAAATTGGCTGCAAAAGATTTCTTTAAAATGCTAAAAAGTGAAGATGTTTTCATCCTGAGACCAGAAGAACTAGATGGTGCCTGGCTACAACCGATGACTGCCCTGACAGGGAGCACAACAGAGAACCCCTGAGGGAGCAGGAGAACAGTAGGATGCAGACCCCAAATTCTCATAAAAAGACCAGACTTAATGGTCTGACTGAGACTAGAAGAATCCCGGTGGTCATGGTCCCCAAACCTTCTGTTGGCCCAGAACAGGAACCATTCCCGAAGAAAACTCATCAGACATGGAAGGGACTGGACAATGGGTTGGAGAGAGATGTTGATGAAGAGTGAGCTACTTGTATCAGGTGGACACTTGAGACTGTGTTGGCATCTCCTGTCTGGAGGGGAGATGAGAGGGTAGAGAGGGTTAGAAACTAGCAAAACAGTCACGAAAGGAGAGACTGGAAGGAGAGAGTGGGCTGACTCATTAGGGGGAGAGTAAATGGGAGTATGTAGTAAGGTGTATATAAGCTTATATGTGACAGACTGACTTGATTTGTAAACTTTCACTTAAAGCACAAATAAAAATTATTAAAAAAAGAAAAATAAAGATGTTACCTTGAAGACTAAGGTGCACCTGACCCAAGCCATGGTGTTTTCAATCCCCTAATATGGGTGTAACACCTGGACAATAAACAAGGAAGACAGAAGAGGAATTGGTGCCTTTCAATTGTGATGTTGGAGAAGAATATTGAATATACCATGAACTGCCAAAAGAACGAACAAACCTGTCTTGGAAGAAGTACTACCAGAGTGCTTCTTAGAAGCAAGGATGGCAAGACTATATCTCACATACTTTGGACATGTTATCAGGAAAGTCAGTCCCTGGAGAAGGACATCATGCTTCGTAAAGTAGATGGTCATCAAAAAAGATGGATTGACACAGTGGCTGCAACAATGGGCCGAGCATAACAATGATTGTGAGGATTTTGCAGGATTGGGCAGTATTTCATTCTGTTGTACATCGGGTTGCTATGAGCCAGGACCAACTCAATGGCACCTAACAACAACAACAAGTAGCTTACAAAATCATAGGAAGAGTTGGAAGATCCACCTCTAGGCCGACCTCAAGAATACTTCACAGTTCTCAGTATCACACTGCTTCTGCCATGTTCACAGGAGAGCTGTCACACCAGTGCTAGAAGATTCTGGATTAGGAAGCTACTGAATGAAAAACCACACTGCCTCTGCCATATCCCTCTTCAGCAAAACAAACGTCTCCTGTCCGCTCTTTACTTAGCTCAGATCTGAATCAAAATCTCCCAAGAGTACCTCTGATTTCTAGAACCTAAAGCACATCAGCTCTCTAGCTGCAAGAGAGTCTGAGACACTGATATTTATATTTCCAGCATGTCTAGTTCAGGAGGGCAGTATGGAGGATGTAGTGGGCTAACCAGAACCTGTGAACAAGTTCCACATCCTCACATATGTTCACTACTACCCATCTGTCAGTTTGTCACACTGTACTGGCTTCAATGTTGCTGTGATACTGGAATCTATGTCATGGTATTTTGAATACTAGCAGGATCACCTTTGGTGGACAAGTTTCAGCAGAGCTTCCAGACTAAGACACTGAGCCACTCATCACTACAACTGCCGGGATTGTTAGAGGCTGACACCTCTTAGCTGAATTGTCATCAGTTGTTGAGAGTTACCTTGCCCAAGGTCAGGCCTACTCTCTAGAGGCACACTTTATCCAATGACTGGTCCATAAAAGGAGGGTATAAAAGATCAGACCCTTTGCCCCAAGGCAGGATATCTCTGACGAGTCATCCCAGCTCCAGAACTCCTTGTGGAATTGACTGAGCCTTCATTGTGACTTCAACTCCTTTTTCTGCCTAGTCCTGTGTTCTTTATTCCCTCACAGCTATTGATCTCATGGCCATGCTCCAATAACCTACATGTTAATTTCCATCCCACCATCTATTTCCTGTTGAACCTGACCTAAAACGGACACATTAGAGGTAAATTGGAATAGAAATTGAGCAAGCCAGCCCTCCATATTCACAACTAGTTATGAGTTCTAAATATTATCATTCATAGGAATACATCCCAGGATCTAGCACAGTACCTAGCCCATGGTGAGCCAATAAATATTTACTTAATTATAATAATGACATAACTAACACTTATTGAGCACTTATGTTTCCAGACACTGTTCTAAATGTTTTGTTTTAACTAACCCATTTAATCCTCAAAACAAACCTATGAAGTATATACTATCATTTTCCATTTTACAGATTAGGAAAATAAGAAACAAAATGGTTAATTTCCAAAATTAAACAGCCCGTAAGCAGCAGAGCCAGGATTTTAACTTACATAGTCTAATTCCAGAGCTCATAATCTTAACAACTTTTCTGCATCAATATTAAATTTGCAACTACTAAAGGCCTCATACACACACACACACAGAAAAGTCTCTGCTTTGACATTTCAAAAACGTGATGGGATTAGGAAAAGGGGATTATGGGATTTTTACTGAGGGATGTTGTAGTTGTTGTTGTTGTTAGGTGCCGTCTAGTTGGTTCCAACTCATAGTGACCCTATGCACAACAGAACGAAACACTGCCCGGTCCTGCATCATCCTTACAATCGTTGTTGTTATGTTTGAACTCATTTTTGCAGCCACTGTGTCGACCCACCTCGTTGAGGGTCTTCCTCTTTTCCGCTGACCCTGTACTTGTGAAGCATGATGGCCTTCTCCAGGGACTGATCCCTCCTGACAACATGTCCAGAGTATGTAAGATGCAGTCTCACCATCCTTGCTTCTAAGGAGCATTCTGGTTGTACTTCTTCTAAGACAGATTTGTTCGTTCTTTTGGCAGTCCATGGTATATTCAATATTCTTCACCAACACCACAATTCAAAGGCATCAATCCTTCTTCGGTCTTCTTTATTCATTGTCCAGCTTTCATATGCATATGACGCTATTGAAAATACTGTGGCTTGGGTCAGGTGCACCTTAGTCTTCAAGGTGACATCTTTGCTCTTCAACACTTTGCAGCAGGTTTACCCAATGCAATGCATCTTTTTATTTCTTGACTGTTACTTCCATGGCTGTTGATTGTGGATCCAAGTAAAATGAAATCCTTGACAACTTCAATCTTTTCTCCGTTTATCATGATGTTGCTCATCGGTCCAGTTGTGAGGATTTTTGTTTTCTTTATGTTGAGGTGTAATCCATACTGAAGGCTGTGGTCTTTGGTCTTCGTTGGTAAGTGCTTCAAGTCCTTTTCACATGCAGCAAGCAAGGTTGTGTCATCTGTATAATGCAGCTTGTTAATGAGTCTTCCTCCAATCCTGATGCCATGTTCTTCTTCATATAGTCCAGCTTTTCATATTATTTGAATAGGTATGGTGAAAGAATACAACCTTGATGCACACCTTTCCTAACTTTAAACCACTCAGTATCCCCTTGTTCTGTCCGAACAACTGCCTCTTGATCTATGTAAAGGTTCCTTATGAGCACAATTAAGTGTTCTGGAATTCCCATTCTTCACAATGTTATCCATTATTTGTTATGATCCACACAGTCGAATGCCTTTGCATAGTCAATAAGACACAGGTAAACATCCTTCTGGTATTCTCTGCTTTCAGCCAGGATTCATCTGACATCAGCAATGATATCTCTGGTTCCATGTCCTCTTCTGAAACCGGCCTGAATTTCTGGCAGCTCCCTGTCGATATACTGCCGCAGCTGTTTTTGAACGATCTTCAACAAAATTTTGCTTTGTGTGATATTAATGATATTGCTCTATAATTTCCACATTTGGTCGGATCACCTTTCTTGGGAATAGGCACAAATATGGATCTCTTCCAGTCAGTTGGCCAGGAAGCTGTCTTCCATATTTCTTGACATAGATGAGTGAGCACCTCAAGCACTGCATCTGTTTTTTGAAACATCTCAATTGATATTCCATCAATTCCTGGAGCTCCAAGCTTCTCTGAAAGCATTGGTGAAAAACAAGGCTCCAGGAATTGATGGAATATCTGGGGCACGTGATAGGCTAAATAATGGCTCCTTAAAATATCCATGATAGGATCCCTGGGTGGCACAAATGGCTAAGCACTCAACTACTAGCCAAAATGTTGGCTGGTTGAACCTACCCAGAAGCGCCTTGGAAGACAAGCCTGGTGATCTGCTTTCGAAAGGTAACAGCCTTGAAAACCCTGTGAAGCAGTTCTACTCTGCACACATGGGGTCATCATGAATTGGAACCTACTCAACGGCGACTAACAAAAACAACAAAATATCCACACCTTGAGCCCGAGAATCTGCACATATGTTTCACACATTCACTTATGTTCGCCACCACTTGTCTTTCAGTTTGTTTTACCATGGTGGTTTGCATGTTGCTTTGATGCTAGAAGTTATGCAACCAGTACTTCAATTACCAACAGGGTCACCCATGGTGGACAAGTTTTAATGAAGCTTCCAAACTAAGACTAGAAAGAAAGGCCCAGCAATCTACTTCAAACATGAGCCAATGAAAACCTTATGATCACAACAGAATATTATCTGACTTGCTTTCTTTGGACAGGTCATCTGGATGGACTAATCACTAGAGGTAGACGTTACGTTTGGTGAAATAGAGGGCCAAAAAAGACAAGAGAAACCCTCACTGAGATGGATTGGCACAATAGCCATAACAATGGACTTGAACTTGGTGGCAATTGTGAGTATGATGCAGGACTAGGCAACATTTTGTTCTGTTGCACATAGGGTCTCCGTGAGTCAGGATTGACTTGACAGCAACTAGCAACAACTCCCAGAACTTGTGAATATATTACCTTATGCGGCAAAAGGGACTTTGCAGATATGATTAAGTTAAGGATTTTGAGATTATCCTGGCTTTTCCAGATTGGCCCTATATGTAATCACAAGTGCCCTAGTAAAAAAAGGAGGCAGAATGAGATAGTACTACAAAGGAGAGGGCAATGTGGTGACGATGGAAGCAGAGACTGAAGTGATGCAGCCGCAAGCCGAGGAATGTTGGCAGCCATCAAAAAAACCTGGAAGAAGCAAACAAAGGATTCTCCCCAGGAGTCTCAAGAAGGAACAAGTCTTGCTGACACCTTAACTTTATCTTTCTAAGATTCACTTCAGACTTCTGGCTTCTAGAACTATAAGAGAATAAGCTTTTGTTTTTTTAAAGTTTGTGGTGATTTATTTTAGGAAACTAATGGCCATAGAAAATTAGTGTATTGTCAATCACATATGAGAGAATTAGAGTAAGTTCTACCTAGTCATATAGGTAAATAGCAACAGCCTAACTAACTCTAAAAACACTGGCCTTGTGCTTGGACTCCTTGTCATCTTCTACTTCATCTCACATGGGACAGTGTCTACGTGTGGAATAAGATTCAAAGATGTGGTAAACATGTACTCTGTCAGTGGTATTAGTAAGTAAAGTTTCTCTTCCAAAATTTAATTTCTAGGAATTATAAATTGTACATAAGCCAGGTCAACTAGCAAATAAGGCACAATAAAATTCAAGCTTAAATTTCAGAGTAACTTTTTCTGTGTTCCACTTAACATATGGTCTTGCACGTTATCAAAACAAGAACTAGAGTTGAGGCCCACATGGACCCAAACATGAAACAGAGGACAAGCTTCCATCTGCTAATCATTTGTTGCAGGGTGGAAAAAGGGGAGGAAGTACCCATTATAAGACCATTAGAAACTGTCTTGGAAAAACAGAAAATGTCTTCTAAATATAGAGACCTTTGCTCCATCCCAGCATTCCTGGCCCCTGAGCCAGCCTCCTTAAGTTCTTTATGGAACAAAGTGGACACACAGAAATAAATGCAATATGTATCTCCCCTGTCTAGTTATAAATACAAACAAGCTTGGCAACAGCTATGGTGTGAGTCAAAAGAGAGGGGAATAGTCACTTTCTGGGCAATCTTAAATCACCATCTGGAGGAAGATTGCAAATAAAAAGGAGTTACAAAGAAGGTGATTTAGACCAGTGTTTCCCAAACTACCTGGGGTGAAGGAAGAATTTTCATTGTTTTTTTTAATTTCCAACCCATCAAGGTCTAGTATTCTGATAAAATAAAATCAAAATGAATTACTGAAAAAAGAAATGGAAAGAAAAGACATAAAAAATGCAAGCTTTTTTTTTTTTTAACTAGCATCGACAAACATAAAATTACTCTTTCAGAATGCTGTTAAAGTTTCTGAAGGCTTGCTCTTAATTTCTGCGCTTTATATAGAAAAATAAAATCTGCATGAGGATCACCTGGGCTCTCTTTTCTGTGTTATATCTTTTAGAGATTCATAACTATAGATTAGTATCTGATGTTTTTATACCTCATCTTCTTTCAGTTAAAGTAGCTGGTAGTATTTTGAAAGTAAATATTTTTGCTTTTTGTCATATTTATTACAGAAATTGTTTGGCAGAAAAAATGTGGGATAAACATCAGGAGAAGAGGTATAAGGACTGGCTTTAGGAAAGTGATACTTGTCCCGGAACAGCTAGAAATCATTTGGGATTCATATAGTTCTAGATTAGTGGGAAAACTGATCAAATGAACCTAGAGACTGACTTATCAGCACCAAGTAGCTGCAGTGACTGGTTATGACAACTCAGTTTGACAGGAGCATAAGCCTCAGTAAAATTTCTCCCTACCTTTCTGAAATCTCTTGATTTAAGTGGACGTTGACATCTAAAACTTTCAACTCATTTGACTCTATTGTGAAATATTTTGCTGTTGTTGTTCTTTTACCCCTTTCTTGCTTCAAAACAAAAGAATTACATAAGCACCAAGATGGCATGATTTCCAGGGAAGATGCAAGATCAAAAGAGAGAATAATTTAAGCATCCATTTTTTGAATGACTATCGTGTGTCGTTATGAGTCGAAATCGACTCTACGGCACTGGGTTATTGTGTGTCAAGTATTTTGTATACATTATTTCACGTAAGCTGACATAACACAGCAAATAAGTGACAGAATCCAAAGCCTGTGATTGTTCCACTGCATTACAGTACTCCCTAACCAAGACGGTTTTACAAGCCCATCACACAAGTATGCCTTTACATCAACAGTGCTGTTCAGGTAGAGGCTTGGAAGTCTACTGTTTACTACCTATACTCCATCCAGAATCATATTGCCTTCATATAAAAGAACTTATTCATAATTTCCTAATGAGTACATTGCCAGGCATATCAACACAGCAGCCAGGCTCCTCCACAGTTTTTTGATTTGAATTTGTTCACAAGATCAGACAAACATCTGTCTCAGACATCAGAGAGCCCAATAAACATAGCTGGCATTCAGCTACTTAACCTGATTTTACAATGACAATTCTCTTACGGTTCCCACTCATTGAAAGAATCCTGGGAAAAAGAAGGTTCTCTAAGTCTATGAGGTTTGAGTCTTTCAATTTTATCAGTCCAGTCCTCTCTCTAGTCCAGGTGGCCAGACAATTCCTGAAATACAGGAGGTCAGGAGGACTACCCTACAATCAGAGAGCACTGCAGCATGACACTTCCTAACTAACACTTCCTAAGGAAATTCCATGAAATGCTACAGGAAATGGAGTGAGCTCCTTGATTATGATTTACATTGATAAGATAGTTCTCAGTCAGTTGCAAAAGGACAAATATTGTATGAGACCACAATTATAAGAACTCAAGAAAAAGTTTAAACAAGGAAGAAAATGTTCTTGGATGGTTACAAGGGTGGGGAGGGAGAGATAGTAGACAGTAGGCAAGAACTATTTTAGGTGATGGGAAAGACAACACACAATACAGGGGAGGTCAGAACGACTGGACTAAACCAAAAGCAAAGAAGTTTCCTGAATACAACCAAACGCTTCAAAGGCCAGTGTAGCAGGGACGGGGGTTTGGAGATCATGTTTTCAGAGGACATCTAGGTCAACTGGCATAACAAAATATATTAAGAAAACATTCTGCATCCCACTTTGGTGGTGTCTGGGGTCTTAAACGCTAGCAAGTGGCTGTGTAAGATGTATCAATTGATATCAACTCACCTGCAGCAAAGGGAATGAAGAACATCAAAGACACAATGAAAATATGAGCCCAAGAGAAAGAAAGGGCCACATAAACCAGAGACTATATCAGCCTGAACTAGATGGTCCCCAGCTACCACCAATGACTGCCCTGACAGGGAACACAACAGAGAATCCCTGATGGAGCAGAAGAACAGTGGAATGCAGACCTCAAATTCTCATAAAAAGACCGGACTTAATGGTCTGACTGAGACTAGAGGGACCCCAGAGGTCATGGTCCCCCGACCATTTGTTAGCCCAAGGCTGGAACCATTCCGGAAGCCAACTCTTCAGACAGGTGTTGAACTGGACTGTAAGACAGAAAACAATACTGGTGAGGCACGAGCTTCTTGGCTTAAGTAGACACATGAGACTATGTGGGCAACTCCTGTCTGGAGGCAAGATGAGAAGGCAGAGGGGGACAGGAGCTGGTTGAATGGACACAGGGAACACAAGGTGAAGAAGAAGAGTGTGCTGTCTCCTTAGGGGGAGAGCAGCTAGGCGTACTTAGCAAGGTGTGTATAAGTTTTTGTATGAGAGACTGACTTGATTTGTAAACTTTCACTTAAAGCACAATAAATAAAAAAGATAGTTTTCAGTTATCCAAAACCCAAACTGCTCTTTAAACTCTGATCTGTCTTAGAGTCTTGCACTGGCTGCCCCACAATGATGCTCAGAGGTCTAGGCAAGAGAAATGGAATGGATCAGCACAATTCCCCTTAGACAAGGGCTCGGCAACAAATACCTCATTAGGCCAGAGGTAATCGTAAACATCTTATTACCAAAGATCTCTTCCTTTGTTTTCCCTCATGGGTCCTTAAAGTCTACCAAACTACATTAAAAAAAACTTTCCAATTCTTTATTAATAATGTATGATGGAAAAGTAGTTTTTGAGCAAAATGAAATAAGTATACTGACTCAAATTCGTTTTCACCAAAAAGCAAAGATTGGTTGGTGAGAATTGTCTTCATGCAGGGAAATAAACCATTTCTCCTGAGCTCTTTGAAATGATGGTGTGGATATCCCACTCCACACCTACCCTTCCCCACCCCCACCATCCATTACCTGCCTCAGAGATGCAAGGGAAACATAGTTCTAGACAATGAATGTTTCTGTTCCCTGCCATGGTGTCATGGTTCCCTCTCTTTCTGGGCCAATAGAAAGCCTGTTTTATATTTAAATGCTATAAACCCTTACCGTTGAGTCGATTCCGACTCGCAATGACCCTATAGGACAGAGTAGAACCACCCCATAGGGTTTCCAAGGAGCAGATGGTGGATTCGAACTGTCAACCTTTTGGTCAAAAGCCAAATATACAAAGATTGCACATATGTTAGTATATTATTAACTGTAAGTTTCTCTTCCTTTTAACCACTGGGCCACCAGGGCAAGTTTTCCTTAATTATGAGGTTTTATGTTGTTTTTATTGTTTTCCAGTGAGTTTTAAAGCGTCTTTTTTTTTTTTTTAATCCTTTAAAAAAGTAAGACACTAAATGCAATGTGCTATCCTGGCTTGGATCCTGGAACAGATTAAGAACATTAGTTGAAAAACAAGTGAAATCCAAATAGAGTCTATAGTTTAATTAACAGTAATGTACAAATGTTGGTATCTTTGTTTTAACAAATGAACCACCATTATGTAATAGACTAACATTAGAAGAAACTGGGTAAAAGTATGTTGGAACTCTGTACTATTTTTGCAACTTTTCTGTATATCTAAAACTATTTCAAACTAAAAAGTTTACTTTATAAAAATACATATTTACTGTAGATAATTTATAAAATACAGATAAGCAAAAATATGAAGTGATTTACAAGATAATTTAGATATTTAGAAAAATGATTAGTAATTTAGAAAACACAGATAAGCAAAAATATGAAGAGTAATAACTCAAAGATGACTTACCAAAATTTTGGTGCTTCCAGATTTTTTTTTCCATAAAATATGTTGTTTTGCTTAATAGCATGTGATGACTATATCTGCATGTGATATATTAATTTAGAACATTTATCCTTGCAACATTCAGTCATATTGCCTGAGTGTTTCCTACAAAATGCCTGCATGGTGTTGCATTGCCTGGATCTAATATAAATTATTGAAATACTTAAGTATTGTAGGATTTTATGTTGTTATCGGTTTTTTTAAATTATTTTGAAACATTGTGAAAAATAGTAGTTAAATTTTTGCTCACAGCAGTAATTATTATCTTAATAAAAATTTCCATAAATATACTATATTGTTTTGGTTAGTGGGTATGGACATTTTGAAAAGAAGTATGTGAGAATGCCCATTTTGTTATATCCTTTCCCAGATCAAGTATCATTATTTTACCATGAAAACATTTAAAAATATTTTCCAATATTCCATGCTTTTAAATTTCATGAAAATACACAAAGATTATACCTATGTTAGTATACTTATTAACCATTTGTTTTTCTTCCTCTGAGATTTCTGGCTTACTCTTTTCTTATTCTACTACTGGGATATTTATAATTTTGCACATTGATTTATATAACCAGATCTATCTATATCTATATAACCCATACTAGTCCTTTGTCTAGCATATATGTGATAAACATTTTTCACAGGGTGTAATTTTCAGTTTTATTTAAGGCTGGCTTTTACATGAGTAAGTTGTTTTTACCTAAGCAAATTAATTTTTTTGTTTATGCTTTTGGCCTTTGTTACCATGCTTAAAAAAGCTTTACCCACACCAAACATATTTACACATGTATGCATCGTGCTTGGCAAAGTATAGGGTCAGCGGAAAAGAGGAAAACCCTCAAGGAGGTGGATTGACACAGTGGCTGCAACAATGGACTCAAGCATAACAACGATTGTAAGGATGGTGCAGGAACGGGCAGTGTTTCGTTCTGTTGTGCGTAGAGTCGCTATGAGTCTGAGCCGACTCGACGGCACCTAACAACAACATGCATAGGAACAATTTTTCCCCCCTCTGGTTGTATATTGTGGGAAGATTGTTTTTACATATATTTTTTAAATTTTTCCATCTGGAACTTATCCAAATGCATAACAGATAGGTACATACCATAGACTAAGAGATAATCTAGGATGAATTTGAATACTGTTAATCTAAAATATTGAATTCTTACATATACTCATATCAGTGCCCAAACTGTCTACACTTTTCCTATTGATATGTCTGTTCAAATAATTACTGTAGGTTGATAAAAAGGTTTTAATACCTATAGAACTACTTTATTTTATTCTTTATCAAAATGTTAAGTGGGTGTTTTTATATTTTTAAGCTTCTATAACGACTCGATGGCACTAGAAATAAGTATATTAGAAGCATTTTATCAAATTCCAACAAAATGTTGTGGAGTTTTATGAGAACTGAATTAAATGAATGCATTAATAAGGACAAAATGAATACCTTTATAAATTCAGTCTTCCTGTCTGAGATGATGATATGAATTTCCACTCCATTTTTTTCATATCCTTATTAATGTCCTCGGTAAAATTAGGTATTTTTTAATATAATTCCTACCAAGTTTTTAAAAGCTTTTCTTATTAGTGTGAATTGAATTTTTTGCTCATTATATTTATCACTCTTTGTACTCCTGTCTCCCTTCAACACAACAGAAAGAGTGTTTCTTTGTAGAGGAAAATAAAATCGTATTACATGGCACAGCCATTCTCAACCTTTACTGCACATTAGGATCACTGGGAGCATTTAAAAATCTTCATGCTCTAGTCTTGCCCCAAACTAATTAAATCAGAATCTCTGGGGAATGTGAGAAGAGAATACCAGCATTGTTAAAAATTATACCAAATTGTAGCCAATCTCTGGTTAAGAGCAAAAGCCAAAGTTTCTATAATGGATGGTACTTCAAAAACTTTGGAGTCCCTGGGTGGTGTAAACAGTTAATTGCTCAACTACTAACTAATAGGTTAGCTGTTCAAACCCACCCAGAGGCACCTTGGAAGAAAAGACTGGTGATCTGCTTCTGAAAGGTCACAGCTCTGTTTGGATGAGATTTCCTAGGAAAGAGTAGAAAGTAAGAACAGAACAAGGCTTAGAAATTATCTTTAAAGAATTCCAATATTACTGGTGGGATAGAGGAGCCTACAATGGAAACAGAGAAGGTGGTACAGAGTATTGTAAGAAACTCAGAAAAGTTTGGGATCTCCAAATAGCCAAGAGAAGGGAATATGCCAAGAAAGACAAGATAGTCGAGAGGGTTAAATGCACTGAGGAATATCTAAGATGCCCTAAAAAGCCTGCTGAGCCCATTTGTTAGTAGGGCTTGATAATTAGGCAACACTAAGCCCTTGGCTGCTAACCAAAAATTCAGTAAGGTCAGTGATTCAAACCCACCAGTGGCTCCACAGGAGAAAAGACCTGGCGATATGTTCCCTTAAAGATTACAGCCTAGGAAACCCTATGGGGGCAGTTCAACTCTGTCTTATAGGGTCACTATAAGTTGGAATTGACTCAACAGCACACAACAAGAAGCGAGGATAGAGAGACATCGTCACGGAGAGACTTTGGACATATCATCAGGAAAGACCAATTGCTAGAAAAGGACATCAGGTTTGGTAAAGAGTCAGAAAAAAGAGGGAAACTCTCCCTGAGATGGATTGACATAATAGCTGCAACAGTGGGATCAAATATACCAGCAATTGTGAGGACAATGAAAGGCTGGGCAATAATTCATTCATAAGGTCTCCAGCAGCTGGAGCCGACTCAACTGTAACTAACAAAATAAGTACTAATTTCCAAGAGCCAGACCTTGAGTTAGGACGAAGAGAAAGAGGGATTTTAGCCCCCATATCCACAAAGCTCTGCTCCCTGGTGTCCCCATTCACCTCGCTTTCAGAGGCATACAACCAAGACAGGGATCCTAAGAGGGCAATCAGCATTCGTCAGTGTGGTGTGTGGATCCCAGGCCCTTTAGACCTCGTTTCCTCATTATCTGTGCACTAGTTAATCTTGACACTTAAAAAACAAAACAAGACAAAACAAACCCATTGCCGTCGAGTTGATTCCAACTCATAGCAACCCTGTAGGACAAAGTAGAACTGCCCCATATGGTTTCCAAGGAGCGCCCGGTGGATTCAAACTGCCGACCTTTTGGTTAGCGGCATAGCGCTTAAGCACTACACCATTGACTATGTGTTCATTAGTGAAGTTTATCTGTATATGTCTTCATCAGTGCTGCCTCTTCCAAAATATATTATTTGTATTATAACGATTTTGTAAAATAAACAGATTAAACAGCATGGGCATTATGTCTTCCTTAATGTTTGGGATAAAATATAAAAATGTCAGAATGCAATACCTTTCTGGAATATTTTCCCAATTTCTTCTGTAAATTCAAGCTCTTTTCCTTGTCTACTTGTGTAATGATTGGATCCCCTTTCAGATCTACAGCCAGCGGTAGGTTGATTGGCAAAGCTGCCAGGCCAAACCTCAGCATCTAGCCAGCCTAAACAGTGTGCACTTCTGCTTCTTGATAAGCATATACATGATTTAGATTAAAAAAAAAAAAAACTGAGCTGAGATTCCACACAACCCTGGTCCTTTCCCAGATCCCTCTTTCTCTGACCCTTCTTCTCTAAGACTGCAATTAACATTTGTTTTTATCTAATATTTCTTGGTTACAACATTGAGAGTGATTAAAAAAAAAAAAACAGAATTACTGAGGGTTCAACACCACTGTGAAGGCATTGTGGCACAATCCTATTTTGTAGTATCTTCTCAGTATACAGTGCTAAAATGCATATACTGAATGCTTTAAACAATAATGTTAAGAAAACAGAATAAACAGGGGCCAGTAAAGTTTTTTTTGACTAAATTATGCATTTTAGGTAAAATGACCAAAGATCGTATCTGTGAATTATAAGCACAAGTACCTGCAGTTGCTACCTGTCTTAGGCATCTAGTGCTGCTATAACAGAAATACCACAGTCGGATGGCTTTAACAAAGAGAAGTTTATTCTCTCACAGTCTAGCTGGCTACAAGTCCAAATTCAGGCCATCGGCTCCAGGGGAAGGCTTTCTCTTCTCAGCTC
Source organism: Elephas maximus indicus (assembly GCF_024166365.1). Lineage (NCBI taxonomy): Eukaryota > Metazoa > Chordata > Mammalia > Proboscidea > Elephantidae > Elephas > Elephas maximus. Next base: position 50,169,324 of record NC_064840.1, read on the forward strand.
TGGTGGAAGGTCTTTGCCCTTAATGTTCCTCTAGGCAAGGAGCTTCTCAGCACAGGGACCCCAGGTCCAAAGGACTGAAGTTCCTGCTCTTCATTCTTGGTGGTATGAGGTCCCCATGTCTCTCTGCTCGCTTCTCTCTTTTGTGTCTCCAAAGAGACTGGCTTAAGACAGTACCTAACCTTGTAGATCTCATCAGTATAATTGCCACTAATCCATTTTATTACATCATAGTGATAGGATTTACAACACATAGGGAAATCACATCAGAAGATAAAATGGTAGACAATCATACAAGGGAATCATGACCTAGCCAAGCTGACAGATATTTTGGGGGGACACAATACAATCCATGACAATACCTAATGAGCACGGAGAAAGCAATTAAATGTTATTTGAGTCTAATTGCGAAAGTTAAAAACACAATAAAACAAACAAAAACCCGATGTCATCGAGTCGATTTCAATTCATAGCGACCCTGTAGGACAGAGTAGAACTGCTCAGCCTGGTGGATTCAAACTGCTGACCCACTATGCCACCAGGGTTTCAAAAAAAACCTAATAAGTTACCTTAACTCTGAAAGTTGCACATTTCAGTAATTTGACCAAGAGATCGGGTTTATGACCAAATGCCCATAAACCACACATTTGGGTTGCGGGGAGCAAAGCTTCAGACATAGGTTTTATGTAAGTTTAACCAGAGTGATTCTATCCGGAAGCCCATACCAGGAAAGAATTTAAGAACTATCTTCTGATCTCTCAAGGTTCACACAGCCAAACCCTGGCTCCAGCCCTCTCCCTTGTACCAACAAGCCAGGCGTTTTCTTTCTCCACAAAAAGATCTGTAAACATTGAGTCATCTGTATGGATAACTTTTCTGACATGTTGTTTTATTTTTTTAACCAGGAAAAAAGTAAAACCACTGTTTAAACCAGTAGCCAGCAGCCCAGAATTAATGAATAACTAAAGAAGAAAAAATTAGGGTATAAGAAAACCTTCAGTGACACATCACCCCACACAGAGCAGAGATGAAAGGAAAAGGATGTTATGAGAAATTACAAACACAGAGGAAAGGACTATTTTTAAAAGAATATTATGAAACACCTTATAATTCACTTAGATTGCCTCTAATTTTAGATAAGAAGTCAATATGAGATCCATGGCATTTTGGTTAGAAAATTATGTGGGAATTAAGTCTAATGAATTTGGACATGTTCCATCCTTAGTTTGGAAAATGGCTAAAAATATGGACACGCTCACACACATTTGATTATCTGATTGCCATAGCAATAGAACATCATATCCAGATAAATAAAATCAGTTAATTTCTGGTTCACTAGGTTTTTGGAAGATAGAGTACATAATATGTATTTCAGGGACCTGTAGTTCAGGGGAGAAATTGAAAGTAGGAAAGAAAGTGTTTCCACTTACTGGCAATGAAAGATATCAGTGTCTGATTTGTAACAATATACTTAAAGTATTAAACAACCTCTGTCCATTCCACAAGGCTGTCTTAAGAATGTTCTACAACTCTCTCTCTTTTTTTTTTTTTGATAGCACATAAATATATTAGGTAGCTTTTGGGAGCTAGAATTAACCCTCTAACAGACAGGTGGGCAAATTTTTCTGTAAAAGACCAGATAGTAAATATTTGAGGCTTTACTGGCCATACAGTCTTTTTTGCAACTACTTACCTCTGCCATTGTAGCTGGAAAGAAGACATAGATAATGTGTAAATGAATGAGCATGGCTATGTTTCAATGACCTTTATTTATGGACACTGAAATTTGAATTTCATGTAATTATTTTGTGTTACAAAGAATTATCCTACTTTTGTTTGAGCATTTAAAAACGCAAAAACTATTCTTCATTCATGGGCCATACAAAAATAGGTGGCAAGCATGATTTGGCTGAAGGACCATAGTGTTATAGTACTCAAAATTTATCACAATAACAACTGCCAGCCCACTTAAGCCAAATGCCATCTTTCTTTATGCTTTTTCAGTAGAAGGGAAAAAAATAGCAAAGAGAGAGGAAAAGAGGAAAGGAAAGAAAAAAGAAAGGAAAGGGAAAACCCCAGAGGGCAAGAATGTTGCTCACATTTCTCCTCAGCCAAGAAACCTAAGGTATCATGAAGAACTTGTCCTGGTTTTGATCAATAGTTGTATAACTTTTGATATTCTAGCAGATGAATCTAATCAACTCATTTTCTAGTCTTTGTATCAAAATATTGCACTTATATTGCTATTCTAGGGACCCTCAGGACTAAATATCTAGTCCAAATAAAACACTTACTGTCCACTGAAAGCTACTGGCCTCTTGCAAAGTGAGGTGAACTGAGATAACCTGGCATAACTCTACACCTTGGTTCAGGTGACTACTAGATAGGTTATCCTGAGTAAGGTAATTCATCTCTAGATATTCCTCTCATCTTTAAAATGAGAATAGCAATAGTCAAAACTACCTATCTGGCCACACAAAGGTGTGCCAGCTGAATCTTAGCCCTGCTTATGCCCTAACTTATAAAATTGTAGCAGATTTCAAATGAAAGAATTAAATAAGCAACACTCTTAAAACAGAAGAGTTGCATAATAAACTAGGATTACCATTATTATAGGAGCTTTGGTGGCACAGTGGTTAAGAGCTTGGCTGCTAACCAAAAGGTCAGCAGTTCAAATCCAGCAGCCACTCCTTGGAAACCCTATGTGGCAGTTCTGGGTACCATAATTTTCCTGTTAAAGTTAGACACAAAAATCTGATATTCAACAAGCAAATGTATGATAGAGGTAGAATTATTGTAACCACAAAGTTGGAGTGCTGAATATTGTCCAGATTGACTGCTGTAAAGCTAGATGGTAAGCAGGTGAAACTCATATTTCTTGAAGAAGTGCTAACATTATTAATGATAAGTCCCAGAGATGAGGAAGTAAATTACATGCAGACATATTGGTGGGTCATTTTTAATGAGACATGCAGAGGAGGGAAGAAATACCAATGCCTGCCAATTGCTTTGGATTTTTATCAAAATTGGCAAAGGATTTTTATTTGAAAAGAAAAAAATAACATCAAGTAAATTTGTGGATCTAAAGATAGAGAATAAGAGCAAAGACAATCTTATTCATTTTCCTGGAAGCTTAATAACTAATTTGGCTCCTGATTTGTATTACAAAAAAAAGTGCTAGTTAAACATAAGGTAGCTCATGCCTGTGAGTCATAGGAAGTTCTGTAGTAAAGGGAAATTATATCATGTAATTTTATGATCTGCTGGACAGTACTTCCATTTAATAAAGACACAGATGTATATTTTGCCACATAGAGAAAAGTTTTGAAGTGTTCCCATCACAGCTTTGATTAGTTTTTAAATTTTAGTTCTGCTGACCTATTTCTCCTTTATTCCTACAGCAAATTTAACTTTTATAGGAATAAAAAAATAAATAAACGCTATGGAAAACCACTTTACTTGGTTACTTAAAATTTGTAGCCACTTTCCAGAGCTATAATTCAAGCCAAAGAAGCAAATCAATTGAGGTATAAAGATTTTAACCTACTTGGAAAATATCTTGGATATAAGTACTTCAGTTCAAAGAAAGGTAATAGCTAAGTATTTCATACAGGAAGGAAAAATGGTATCTTTTTAATTAAATTATAAAATAACTAAAACATATTAAAAATATATGCTTTATATTGACTCTAATTCTTTAGGATAGATAATATATTCCTGAGACAATAAAAACATTTTTTTCTCACCATTACTTTATAACATCAAAAAACGATAAAAATGTGAGTAATTAAGCCTACCTGACCAGGATTTCTGGGTTCATTTATGACATGTAAGAACTAGAAAGTTGTCACTCCCATCCTTACGACAGGTAAAAGCTGAACAAACTGAAAACCAATGGCTTTTCTTGGATCCATAAGACAACTGAGGTTGCAGGACAAACCATTACCCCAAAATACAGAGATGGGTGACTCCAGACCATCACAGTCAAGATCTGCTTACAATGAGCTGAATCCACTAGAGTCATACACTGGTACAAATACTCATGTATTAACATTAATGAATAGCTAGAGGTTGAACGTGGCCTTCTATGAAAGTAAGAAACTACTGGGGCCACAGTCTTGGGGGGGTACCACATTTTCCTAGGGTTCATCTCTAGGAAATCCACCAGGTTCTCATGATGAAAGTCCAAAAAGATGACTCTAACAGGAGTCAGGGAAGAGTAATCATTGTGCAATGCATCTAGGGCTTCTCCATAATAAATTCCTACTGTGTGGAGGAAAAGATTACCAGACCCACAACCTACCTGGCAGAAGTTCATTTCTCTGACTCAAGCCTCCTCTAGGCACCCTGTACAACCTAAAAAAGGGTCAGCGGATCTAAGAAACACTTGTGAAGACCCAAGAAGATAGGGCCACTGAAAGTCTGACATTTGATCATAAGATTATAGAATGCTTACCTTATACAACATTAACATATCTCTAGTATCACAATGGATTAGAGGTGAAAGAGCAGCAAGGCACAGACTCTATCTAAAAAGGAATTCTTAAGGAAGCCCAAAGAAAACAGGGCAGATGAAAACAGACCCTAGACGTATTTGCAACCACTGGCATCTAGAGCTACAGCAAACATTAAAGACAATCAAATTCCTACCCAGATTAGCATAAAGTCCTACTTACCTCAGTTCCTATTACATGATGAATTATGCCTAGCTTTCAACAGAATACTAGAAAACATACAAGGAGGCAAGAAAAAGCATAGTCTAAGGAAACAACACAATTTTCGGATCTAGGTTATGATATGATGCAGGTTTTGGAATTATCAGACAAGGAATTTAAAACAAGTATAATTAATATATTAAGGATTATAATTGATAAAATAGGCAACATGCAAGAACAGATGGGTAATATAACAGAGAGACAGAAACTCTAGGGAAGAATTAAAAGAAATGCTAAATATCAAAAAACACTGTAACAAATGAAGAATACCTTTGACGGGCTCACAGGTAGACCAGACATGGGAAAAGAAATAATCAGTGAGCTTACAGATAGGTCAACAGAGACTTCCTAAACTGAAATGTAAAGAGAAAAAAAATTGGGAAGAAATTAACCATAAATCATAATATGCAAGATCTGTAGAACGGTTTCAAAAGGTATAACATACGTGTAATTGGAATAAGAGAAAAAGAAAAAGTAATCGAAGCAGAAGAAATATTTAAGTAATACTTTTCCAAAACTAAAGAGAGACACCTAATCACATGTCTACAAAGCTCAGACAAAGCAAGGCAGAATAATAGAAACTTTTTTTTTAATCTACATCCACACATATCATATTTACCAAAAAGAGAAAACCCCTGCAGTTAAGTAGATTTTCACTCACAGCAACACCTATAGGACAGAGTAGAACTGCCCCATAGGGTTTCCAAGGAGTAACTGGTGGATTCAAACTGCTGGCCTTTTGGTTAGCAGCCATAGTTCTTAACCACTGAGCCGCCAGGGCTCCATATCATATTTAAACCCCAGAAAAGCAAAGACAACATCTTAAAAGAAGCCAGAAGAAAAAAATCATCTTACCTATGGAGAACAAAAAAAGAATCATAGTATAATTCTTGTTAAATGCTTTGCAAGCAAAGACAGCAAAATAAAATATTTAAAGTGTTGAAGAAAAAGAAAAAAACCCACTTAGAATTCTTAATCTAGTGAAATTTTCCTTTAAAAGTAAAGGAGAAATAGCGTTTCTTAGAGTAAAACAAAGCAATACTCAGGGAATCCATTGCAAAAAGACCTGCCCTCCAGGAAATGTTTAAAAGAAGTTCTTTAGAGAGAAGGAAAATGATACAAGTCAGAAATGAAGATATATTGATAAAGAAAGGAATAGCATTGGAAAAAGAAATAGAGGTAAAATAAAATCTTCCATTTTTCTTAAATGATTTAAAAGATAACTGTTTAAAGTAATAGTAGTAACAATATTTTGAGTGATGGTAGTATGTGGATAAGTGAAACGATGACTGCAATGTCATAAGGGACATGAAAAAGGAAAAGAAAATATTCTGTTATAATCAACCTGCACTACTTGTGAAGCAGTATAGTTATATTTGAGGTGGATTTAGCTTAGTTAAAAATTCATACTGCAAACTCAAAACTAACCATGAATAAATTTAAAAAAGATGTATAAATAATATGCTAAGAGATTAGATGAAATGGAGTAATATAAAATGCTTAATTAAAAGCAAAGGAGGGAGGCGGGGCCAAGATGATGGACTAGCCAGACACTTCTGGTGATCCCTCTTACAACAAAGACCCCCCAAAACAAGTGAAACGATTATATTTATGACAAGCTAGGCGCACTGAACATCAAAGGTAAAGTTAGAAAATGGACTGAGGGGCAATGGGAGGGAGAGATGGTTCAGAAATGGAGAAGAGTTGCCAGACCTGAATCGCGAGGAGCCCTTGGGCACCATTACTGGGAGCAGCTGTGGCAGGCTGGCAGCACATTCAGCCACAGTTTCCTCAGGGAGAAGCAGCAACCCACACAGCCTACTCACACCTCCAGAACCAGAGAAGAATGGTGCTGTGGGCAAAAGCTAAGTACTTGCATATATTTCACTATGCCCCTGCCCCCAAGCCAGCTTCAGTAGCTGTTGATATCCCTGGGCCTGAGATAGGCCCTGTTGAGCACAAGGAGCCATCCTCCCAGACTTGGAGTAGGAATAAATTCCCAATTAGGGGAAAAGATAATATGCCTGCTCCACTAACCTGGGGAGCTCAGGACAGAAGCAGCTCCTGTCCAGGCATAAACGGTCCATGGACTTTGAATACCTTTCCCCCCTGCATGGACCTGTGTGGGCCTATTTGAGGAGAATAGGCCTTTGTTGGCAGACTACAACTGTTTCAGCTGTGCAGTGGAGAGGTAGGTGTTTGATGTTTGACACTGCTTTGCCTATTAAACAGGGTCCTTACCTATCCACATCAGGGGCATAAGGAATGGTGGCTCCACTCAGGTCACCCAGCCACCCATGACAGGGGTCCAAGGATAAACTGTTACCTTGCAGTCCTTACAACCAAAAACTTTAGGTGCCCATGGTCTGTCTGCAGAACCCACCCACCTGTATGATCTAGGGAACAGGGACACATTTTCCTCAGAGACACCTGGGGGATGATTCTCAGCCTCCTGTCTTGTTCAGAGTGTGACCCCCTGCTGCAACGAGATACTGGTACCTACACCAATCACCCTTGCCCCTCTAAGACTGTAGGACAGAACCTGTACCACACACATAATGACCAGCTACATGGACACCTGAGCTGAATTCATACAAGAAAATTGAATGGACTCCTGGACTGATATACCTGATAACAGCACTAGCCATCTAGTGACAGAACGTCAGAGCTTCAGAGGTGAAAATAATCAAGCTAGGTCACTCAAGCAACCACTTTGGGCATCTCAAAACAAAACAAAGGAAGCAGCTGGGATGCAGTAAGCAAATATAAAATAAACTAATACAATACCTTATAGACAGCTCGGAGACAACAGTCAATATCAAATCACATAAAGAAAAAGACCATAATTGTTTCAACAGGCTCTCAAAACAAACAATCAAGGGATCTTCTAGATGAAAGTGCCTTCTTAGAATTACTGGATGCAGAATACAAAAGATTAATATACAGAACCCTTCAAGACATCAGGAAGGAGATCAGGCAATACACAGAACAAGCCAAGGAACACACAGATAAAGCAGTTGAAGAAATTAAAAAGGTTATTCAAGAACATAATGAAAAATTTAATAAGCTGCAAGAATCCATAGAGAGACAACAATCAGAAATTCAGAAGATTAACAATAAAATTACAGAATTAGAGAACTCAATAGAAAGTCAGAGGAGCAGAACTGAGCAAGTGGGAGGCAGAATTGTTGACCTTGAAGAGAAAGCACTTGGTACAAATATATTTGAAGAAAAATCAGATAAGTGAATTTTAAGAAAATGAAGAAATCTTAAGAATCATGTGGGACTCTACCAAGAGAAATAACCTATGAGTGATTGGAGTACCAGAACAGGGAGGGATAACAGAAAATACAGAGAAAATTGTTGAATATTTTTTGGCGGAAAACTTCCCTGATATCGTGAAAGATGAGAAGATATCTATCCAAGATGCTCTTCAAACTCCACATGAGGTAGGTTTTAAAAGAAAGTCACCAAGACATATTATAATCAAACTTGCCAAAACTAAAGATAAAGAGAGAATTTTCAGAGCAGCTAGGGATAAACAAAAAGTCACCCCCAAAGGAGAGTCAGTGCTCAGAGGTCAATTTATATCAATAAATGCACACATACAAAAAGAAGAAAGGGCCAAAATCAAAGAATTATTCCTACAACTTGAAAAAATAGAAAGGGAGCAACAAAAGAAACCCTCAGGCACCAGAAGAAAGCAAACAATAAAAATTAGAGCAGAATTAAATGAAAGAGAAAACAGAAAAACAATTGAAAGAATTAGCAAGACCAAAAGCTGGTTCTTTGAAAAAATTAACCAAATTGATAAACCAATGGCCAAACTGACAAAAGAAAAGCAGGGGAGGAAGCAAATAACCCAAATAAGAAATGAGACAGACGATATTACAATCGACCCAACTGAAATTAAAAGGATTGTATCAGATTACTATGAAAAATTATACTCTAACAAATTTGAAAACCTAGAAGAAATGGATGAATTCCTAGAAACACACTACCTACCTAAACTAACACAAACAGAGGTAGAGCAACTGAATAGATCCATAACAAAAGAAGAGATTGAAAAGGTAATCAAAAAATTCCCAGCAAAAGCAAAGGAGGTATTAAAAAAGATGGAAAAAGAAAAATAGAACAAATTCAATGAAGAGAAATAGTTACAAACATGGTAAATACTAATTCAACATTGTCAATAATCACTTTACATGTGAGCCGCCTAAATATATGAGTTGAAAGACAGAGAGTGTCAGAGTGAATAAGACAACGGGCATCTGATGCAATTAAATGTTGACTACAAGAAACCAACCTGAAATATAAATATTCAAATAGGTTAAAAGCAAAGCAATTGAGAGATATATAGCTTGCTAATAATAACCAAATGGAAACTTAAGAAACTATATTAATTTCAGATAAAACAGACTGTAGAGCAAGGAAGACTGTCAAGGAAAAAGAGGGGTGTGACATAATGATAAAGGGGTCAATTTTCAAGAAGTCATAATAATTCTAATCTTTATGCACCCGACAACAGAGCATCAAAATTCATCAGTCAAAAGCTGATAGAACTAAAAGCAGAAGTAACAAATCCATTATGATAAGTATAGATTTCAACACCCCTCTTTCACCAACTGATAGATCGAGCGGACAGAAAATGTGAAAGAATATAATTATTCTAAATAGCATTATCAATCAACTAGATCTAATCGACATTTTATAGAATACGCCATCCAAAAACAGCAGAATACATATTCTTCTTATGCTTACATGGAACACTCTGGCCAATAAGACACACCTTAACAAATTTAAAATAAAAAAAAAAATTATACAAACTAATGAAAAATACTACTTATCAAATTTTGTGGGATGCAACAAAAGCGAGGTTTGAATGGAAACTCATTGCACTGAATCAATATATTAGAAAATAAAGATCAGGTATCAAAAATCTAAGCTTCCACCTTAGGAAACTAATGAAAGAAGAGAAATATAATCCTAAATCAAGCAGAATAAAAGAAATAATAAAAATTAGAGCAGAAATCCATGAAATTGAAAACAGGAGAAGAAAAAAGAAAATTCATAAAACCAAAAGTTGGCTCTTTGAAAAGGCAGGTAAAATTAACAAACTTCTAGCCTAATTAACCATGAAAAAGAGAAAGGACAAAATTACCAATATCAGAAGTAAAAGAAGGGTCATTATCACTTAATGAATGAATGTTAAAAGGATAATAAATAAATACTACAGGCACCTCTCTGGAGCCCTGGTGGTACAGTGGTTAAGAGCTTGGCTGCTAACCAAAAGGTTGGCAGTTCGAATCCACCAGTTGCTCCTTGAAAACCCTATGGGGAAGTTCTACTCTGTCTTGAACAGTTTCTATGAGTCAGAATCAACTTAGCAGTGAAGGGTTTGGATGGACATCTCTATGTCTGCAAATTTTATAACCTAGATGAAATGGAAAATTCCTTGAAAGACCCAAACAACTGAAACTCACACAAGAAGAAAAAGCTAGCCTGATAGCCTTTGAAGATATTGAATAAAAAATTAATAATCTTGTAAAAAACAAAGACCAGGCCCAGATGATTTCATTAGTGAATTTTACCAAACATTTCTTAGAGAAATAATACCAATTGTCCACATCCAGAAGACAGCAGCAATGGAAACACTTCCTAACTCATTTTTATAAGGCTAGCAATACCCTAATATTAAAACTAAATAGGGAAATTACAAGGAAAAAAATCAATATTTCTCATGAGTATAGGAAACAGATATTCTCAACAAAAATCATAATAAATTGAATTCAATAATGTATAAAAAGCATTTTACACTATGATCGAGTGGAATTTATTCCAGGTGTGTAAGGCTGAATCAGTGTTCAAAAATCAATCAATATAATCTAACATATCAACAAGCTAAAGAAGAAAAATCATCTGATTGTACAATTGGCACAGAAAAAGCATTGAGAAAATCCAAAACCAATCCACGATTTAAAATAAATAAATAAATAAATCAGGAAAAGTAAGGGATTTCCTCAATTTGATAGGGAATATCTACAAAAATAAACAACTAACATGGTATTTAATGGTGAGAGATTAGATGCTTTCCTGCTAATATAGTGAATAAGGCAAGAATATTCTCTCTTACTACTCACATTTAACATCATACCGGAAATTCTAGATAAAACCCATTACCCGTTGCTGTTGAGTTGAGTCGGACTCATAGCAACCTTACAGGACAGAGCAGAACTTCCCCGTATGGTTTCCAAGGAGTGCCTGGTGGATTCTAACTGCCAACCTTTTGGTTAGCAGCCATAGCTCTTAACCACTATACTACCAGGGTTTCCAAAATCCTATCTAGTATAATAAAAGAAATAAAAGATGTACAAATTTGGAAACTATCTTAATTTGCAGATGGAATGATTGTCTGTGAAGAGAATCCCAATGAATCTACCAAAATAACCCAACAATTAACAAGTGAGACCAGGAAGGTCACAACATAATGTTAATATACAAAAGTCAGTTGCTTTCCTATGTACCAGCAATAAATAGTTGGAATTTGAAATTAAAAGAACAAACAAAAAATACCAGTTAAAGTAGCATCAAAAATTTAAACACTTACGTATAAGTCTAACAAAAAAAAAAAACCACAAATCACAGATGATTTGTTAATGGAGAGATATTCCATGTTCATGGATTGGAAAACTCAATATTGTTAAGATGTAAATTCTTCTTAACTTGATCTATAGATTCAATGAAATCTCAATCAAAATCCCAACAAGCTATAGTTTAGATACCAACAAACTGATTCTAAAGTTAATATGGAAAAGCAAAATGAGTAGAATAACCAACACAATAGTTAAGAAGAAGAACGAAGTTGGAGAACTCACACAACACAATTTCAAGTTACTATAAAGCTATAACAGTCAAGACAAGGTGGTACTGGCAAAAGGTTAGACACATAGATGAATGTTACAGAAATAGATCTGTACAAATATAGTCAACTCATCTTTGACAAAAGCACAAAGACAATTCAATAGGGAAAGCATGTTCATTTAGCAAAGGCTACTAGAACAAATGAACATTCATGTGACAAAAATAAAAAAAGACAAAGACCTGACATCTTCCACAAAAGCTAACTCAAGTGAATCATATACCTTAAAGTAAAATTCAAAACTATTAGTATTTATATTAGTTTAAATTAGTATAAACTAGAAGAAAATCTAAGTGACATTGAGTTTACTGATGTTTTTACATGCAACACAAAAAAACACAAACCATTAAAGAAAACATTGATAAGTTTGACTTTATTAAAACGAAAATCAACTGCTCTGTGAAATACACTGTTAGGAAAATGAAAAGACAAGCCACAGGCTGGAAGAAAATATTTTCAAAACACATATCTAATAAAGGACTTTTACCCCCAAAATGCAAAGAACTCTGGAATTCAACAGTAGGAAAATAACCCAACTAAAAAAATATATGGGCAAAAGATCTAAACAGAAACTTCACCAAAGAATATACACAGATGGCAAATAAGTTTATGAAAAGATGCTCAACGTCATTTCTCATTAGGGAAATCATACCTATTAGAATGCCCACATTTTTTTTAAAAAATCATAAAAATGCCAATTGCTGGTGAGGCTGTAGAGTAACAGAAGCTCGGTCACTGCTGATAGGAATGTAAAATGGCACAGCCACTTGGGAAGACCCTCTGGCCGTATCTTACAAAGCGAAATGTAGATTTACCACATAATCCAACAATCGTATTCATAGATATTTATCCAACAGATTAAAAAATTATACTGACAAAAAAAAAAACTCTAAATTCATGTTTATAACAACTATATTCTCAGTCACCCCTAACTAGATATAACTAACATGTCCTTCAATAGGCAAATGAATAAACAAACTGTGGCACACTCATACACTGGACTAGCATTCAGCAATATAAAGGGATGAGCTATAAAGCTACGCAAAATAATGGATGAATCGTAAATGAAATTTGCTACGTGAAAGAAATCGGCCTAAAGACGTCATATGATTCCATTTAAATGACATTCGGGAAAATTTATACGACATTCGGGAAAATGAAAAGCTATAGACATGGTAAAATGATCAGTGCTTACTAAAGGTTTGTGGTAAGGCGGGATTGAGTAGGTGAAGTGCAGAGGATTTTTTTCTCAGGACAGGCGAAATATTCTGTATGATGCTGTAACTCTGTATACAAGGCACTATCTGTTTCTCAAAACCAATTGAATAACTTTACAAAGCATGAACTTCAATGTATACAAATTAAAAATAATAATAATTCAGGATGTCAAAGAATCCTAGGATTAAATGCCAACTCTACAGAAAGAATCTAATTGTATTACAATTTCATGAAATAACCCCACTGAAGGGAATAGGGAAAAAGGATACTGATCTTAACAACAGAAAAAGATTGGAGCCTGTAAGGCTAAGGCAGTCAAAAGAAAGCATCTATCTGGTTGAAAAAGTTGATATCAACAATGAGATCTAACAGATAAAGAAAGGTATTTCCCAAGGGGATATGGATTTACAATTGGAGAGCTCAATATGAGCTCATGTTTAGCTTAATAGAGATACAGATAGTTACAGATAAAAATATTTATACATATGTGTCACATTGTAACTCAATGGCCTATGGTTAAGTATTTGCCAGGGTCCAGTAGTAAGCAAGAAGCTATTTCTCAAAAAAAAAAAATTAAAAAAAAAAAAGATTGATAGAGTATGCTATAGCTTTGCTGCAAATCTTATAGACCCTCTGCCCTGTGATTTCCTACAGGCTCCTGCCCGAGGCCCCCTACAGCATGTCTATCTGCCCCAGGCACTTCGAGCACCATCAGATCCACTAAATCATATACAACCTGGACATGTTGCAGAGCTGCTTCTTATTCTGGGTTCCATTCAGTATTCTGAAAAAAAAAAAAAAAACTTCTGAGTTTAGGCTAATGGACAAAACCATATTTTAAAAAACTCAGTAGGTTGTGGAATACCTCGTGAAGCCTTTAGAAAAGCAGCCAGTCAGCTTTTTCCTTGTCAGTGAGACACTCACATTGCTTTTTATGATGACTTTGAGAGTTTTGTTTTCATTTTTTTGAGTTTGCTTTTAAGTAAAAAAATCATTGAGCATTTCTTAATATTCCGCATAATAATGGAGTAGTCAGGCCTGTGAAGTACTCATAATCCTGGGCATGTGGTTGATCCAATAAATGTTTGTTGAATTAAACCATAAACAAAATGAGCTAATAAATATATATGGGACAAATATTCATATTGCATACATAGCTAGATGGTATGGATTAAAAGTATAAATGATAAATGGTTTACATAAACTCTGATAGCCTTATGTACCCAAAGAAATAATTTGATTTTTCTTTAAATATTAATTTATATTTTCTTCTAGTATACAGAATAGATGTGAATAGTTGTATATATAATTTATTTTGCTGTTGTTGAGAATATACACAGCAAAACACACCAATTCAACAGTTTCTACATGTACAATTCAGGGACATTGATTAATGGTCATATATATTTTTTAAATAAACTTTATTTTTAGACCAATTTTAGATTTACAGAAAGGTTGTAAAGATTGTACATAGTATACAGTTCCCCTTCTTTTCAAGAACTTATATTTAGAATAGTTTTAGATTTACAGAAAAGTTGTGAATACAGAGAGTACTGAAGTCCCTGAATTTGTGTTTGGCTACTAACCAAAAGGTTGAACCACTCAGTGGCACCTTGTAAGAAAGGCCTTGTAAGATTGTAATCTGTTTCTGTAAAGATTACAATCAAGAAAACCTATTGAGCAGTTCTACTTTGTAGTTCACACAGTCACCATGATTCAAACGGACTGGATGGCAATGGGTTTGTTTTGGTTTTGTATTTGTACGATTCGTTTGTCACAATTAATGAAGCAATATTGATATATTAAAGTTCATACTTTTTCCAGATTTTCTTAGTTTTTAATCTAATGCTTTTCTGTTCCAGGATCCCATCTAGGATACCAAGTTACATACAGCTGTCAAATCTTCTTAGACTCTTCTCGCCTTGACAGTTACAAAGAGCTTACTTGTTTTTATGACCTTGCCAGTTTTGAAGAGTGCTGGTCAGGTGTTTTATAGAATGCCTCTTAATTGGAATTTTTCTGACGTTTTCCTAATGATTAGATTGAGATTAGGAGTTTTTTGGGAGGAAGACCATGGAGGCAAAGTGCCATTCTCATCACCTCATGGATCATTAAGTCACAATGTGACTTGAGCAGCCCATCATAAAACAGGTGCTGTCTGACTAAGACAAAAGTTAGATCGGCACAGTAGCATTCCATAATCAAATGAAAGTGGTACAAAAGAGGAAATTTGAGCAGATCCTGAAGGCATAAGAAAAGATGGCCAGAGATATCTGACTCATGGACAGTGACCAAGGTTTTAGCTGGACCATAAGGAAATTGGAAGGAAAAAAAATTGGAAAATTGGTCATAAGACATCCTTGGGAAGAGGCATTTGGAGCAAATGTGTGCGAAGATATATTTGTCCCCTATGAATGCTCACCAAAGGGTGCCCTAAGTAGAGGAGGAGTTTAATAATCATATAGGTAAAATTATCTTTTTTATGGACATCAATCTCTTTTCCCAGCCACTACTTTCCTTACACAGTAGGCTGATTAAAAAAAAAAATTGCTATGGCAGCATGATGGAGCTTATGCAGGTGCTTAGCATGTGAACTTACACTCACCAAAGCAGACCTAGCGACAGTGCTGAACTTCCAACAGGCTAACAATGAGTCCCCAATATGCCATTCTCAGTGAGTGTAGCAGGTTGATTACATTGAACCACTTCCATTATAGAAGGACAGGACTTTGTTTGCAATGGAAAATAGACAGTTATTCTGGATATGGACTTGCCCCTCTGCCTTCAAAGCTTCTGTCAACACTACCAACCATGAACTTATAAAATACCTTATTCGCTGTCATCCTATTACAGACAGCATTGCTTCTAACCAAAGAAATGATTTTATGCTAAACAAAATGTGGAATATGTCTATGGAAATGGAATTCACTGGTCTTACCATGATTCCATCACCCTGAAAGATGACAGAATGTTAGAATGGCCTTTTGAAGACTCAGTCATGGTACCAGCTGGGGTAATGTCAAAAGGATGTGATAAACATTCTAAATCAGTGGCCAATATGTAGTGCTATCTCTTCCATTGCCAAGATTCATGGATCTGGCAATCAAGTGAAGGAAATGAAACTGGCCTTTCTAATTACTAAACGTAAAGATCAACGAACAAAATACTTGATCGTCATCCTGATCATATTACCAAAGCAGGAATGTTTCCACCAGGAGACACGGCAGTAGTTGTATTAAACAGAAAGTTAAAATTTTCACTTGGCCAATCTGAGCTCCTCATTCCAGTGAGACAACAGACAAAGTAGCTTACTACACCAGTGGGTTAACTGATTTGGACTCAAGGGAAAACTGAGTTGCTACAACACAATGAAGATACTGAGGAGTATGTCCATAATGTAGGAGATTCCCTATAGGGAAATGATAATACTCCCATATGCTATGATAAAGTTCTTGGAAAGCTACAACTATCTAATGGAGACAGGGCTGCTGATTCAGGCACTTCAGCAGTAAAGGTTAGGGTCCCCAACCAGATAAGGAATTGAGTTGATTTCAGGGGCAGAGGAAATATGAAATGAAAAAAGAGTAGTGGAAAAAATAAGTTTATAAATATTTTCTTCTTATTTTGACACAAATATATTCATGTATATATTAACTGATCCTTTTTGTTTTTTTCACTCCCCCATTTCCCTACCATCTAACATAAGATGTGTTAGTAGTTAATTTATATCTCAGTGAGAAAGTCACAGGATGCCAAAGGGGGAGTTAAACTCAGCTAGGGAAGGAATGAATATCACACAAAGATGGATTTAAAAAATGTATATCTTCTTTCGGAGATAGGGTTATTGTGTTTTCAGTTATACTTGGGATAGTTGCAACATTTTAGGTAAAAGCATGATTTTGTTATTACATTAATTTTAAAGTCATTGTTGTGTGCCGTCCAGCCAATTTCAACTCATAGCAACCTTATATGACAGAGTAGAACTGCCCCATAAGGTTTCCTAGGATGTGATCTTTATGGAAGCAGATCACAAGGTCTTTTCTCTCACAAAGTGGCTGGTGAGTTTGAACCACCAACCTTTCAGTTAGCAGCTGAGTGCTTAACCATTGCACCACCAGAGCTCCTTACATTTTAATGTTAACTATTTTTATGGTTTAAAAAAGTATTATGTATACCATGTAGACAAGTGGCGGATTATGGTGGCTTTGTACTATGTCAACTTAGCTAAATTAAAGCCATATTTTCCTAAATTTTTTTCTTTATATGACTCTGGGTGAGGGTTGACCAACAGTCAGAGATATTTACAAAATTTGGAGAGTGCAAGTAAAGCCACAGCCATTCTGTCATTCCCTGAAAGTTAGTGTTAGACGAGGCACCTCACAGCTTATATACATTGTCACTGGTCTGTTGGATCACTTTATTGGTATGGGGTAGCAACTGAACTCACAGCAACTCCTGATCTTTCCAGATATTCTCCTTCTGTTTCTCTGAGTCCTGAAGCAAGAGCACGCACTGCTCCCTGGCAAAGGATGCCCACAGGTCACCTATGGGAAGAGTTCAATATAATGAGAGACAGACATGTGTTTCGGTTTGTATTTATGAGTTCCATTTGTCCTTCAAAAAAAAAAAAAACTAACTTGTTGTTGTCGAGTCAATTTTGACTCATAGTGACCCTACAGGACAGAGTAGAACTGCCCCACAGAATTTCCAAGGAGCAGCTGGTAGATTCGAGCTGCTGAGCTTTTGGTTAGCAGTCAAAGGCTTAACCATTGTTCCAGCAGGACTCAAGATGAGTCTTTAGGGGTTTTAATTCATCCTTGCAGATTCCAATTTTTCTTTGCTCTTATCCATGTCCAGTTCTTGTTTCCGTCTCTCAGTCTAGCTGACCCATAATGACTTCAGCTTCAACACCAGACTCAGTAACACCAACATTGCATATATTCCTCCAGCTACCACAATTGCATAAGGTGTAAGCCCTATAATAAATTCTTTTTTCTTAATCTGTCATAATTTTTCTACTCCTTTAAATAAATCCAAATTAATACATTATCCCATTTTTCAGTACAGAAGAAGGCAAAATGAATACCAAAAAAAGAAAAAATCATATGTATGGTATGAATATGGGTTTAACTGTTATAAAATGGCATGTTCATCCTCCCTTTATCATAGCCTAGAAATAAAATTTTAATTATCCTTTTTTCTTTACATCACTCTTTTTAAAAACCACATTGCATGCTGGGAGTTTCCAGCCAGGAGGAAACAGCAAAAAGGGACTAGTTTTGGTAAAATCAGGACACATCTACTGGGAGGAAGGATTGTCCCCACTCAAGAAAAGATGATCAATCCAAATCAACCAAACATAAATCTTATCTGGAAGAAGAATCTATTTGGCTCATTGAAGCAACTGGTCCAGGATTAGGCAACAAAGGCTGCTGGTTGTCAGGCAACATTAGGGTGCTGGTTGTCAGGAAACATTAGGCAGATGCTTTAATTAAAGATTAAGGAGACCTATCTGATATAGGCATGAAGAAGAATCATACCCTTTTGTGTCTATTGGTTTCAGGACTTCAATAATGGTTATACCTTAGTAATCTTTGTATCTGGTGCCTAGCCCTGTGCCTAAAATGTAATAGGTACTTAGTCATGTGATGAATGAAAAAATAAATAAATAAATGATCTCCACCAAACAGTCCAGCGTAACCAGGAATTGACAATATTAAAGGTTGCTGACATAAATACCTATTGAGTATGTTGACTACAAATGTGTTTCTTAAATTATATATGCACACACACACAGACATTATATACATAAAGAGATATCTCTCTCTTTACATATACATATATCTTAAGGAGCTCTGGTGGTGCAGTGGTTAAGCACTCTGTTGCCAATCCATCAGCTGTTCCATGGGAGAAAGATATGGCAATCTACTCCCATAAGATTACACCCTTGGAAACCCAATGGGGCAGATCTAATCTGTCCTATAGGGTCTTTATGAGTCAGAATTGATTCAATAGCAGTGGGTTATACAACCCTTACATATATGAAACTTTTATATATATGAAACCTTACGTATAGGAAAATAGTGGGTGTCAGTAAGTTGTCTTCTAGCTCTAGATATCTATAACCTGGTAGGTAGGTGGGTAGGTAGATAGACAGATACAATAGATATCCTAGACCATAGTTTAACTCTGAGTACCTGTAGGGTACACAAAAGTAAGTTTTATGTTTCACAGAAAATTGTTACCAGCAAAATGCAATACAAGCAAAAATAGAAAGGGAGTAAAGATAATAAAGATGGGGTAAAATTAGATGACAGGTAAGACTATTTTATTTTTTTAATTTTGACATGAGCACCAAGAGTCAACCTCTGGCTGCCTCACATCCTCATTTGTAGGCTCAGTCCTGGCTAATTTATAAGCTTTAACTCCAAATGGAAAGAGACCATATCAGCAGCAGCTGCTGGAAATAGTATCATTCTCATAAAATGCCATTTAATGGCCAAGAGGAGTTCTGTTCATATTGGTGCACTCTTCCTTCTCCTCTACCCCTCCTCTACACACACACAAATATACTGTATTATCTTTACCTTTCCCTAATCTTCACTGTGCTAGTCCAACCCATATGATTGGATATTGTGTTTTAGGTTCCATGGGTCCATCTTACCCAGTCCTCACATATTTGCAAGCCTCCCTGAGGGGCTGCCTTGCTCTGCACACCTTCAGTTACTGGTCATTTGACTTCAGGTGTCCCTTATTCCCTGGACTTCAATGCTAGTCCCAACCTGTAGGATTAAGTCTTCTCAACAGGGATGCCTGCCAATATTATGTAGAGTTTACCTGCCCAATTAGCATTGGATTTCCTGATTGCAACTGGCAGAAGATAAGTACTTGCATCTAATCTACTGCGTGGAGCAAAAAACACCCCTTTGGGAAAAAAAATCTCTCCTGTTTACCTGACTCCTCCCCACTCTGTACCAGTCCTGAGTCAGCTTCAGTGATAGCTGCTTTCCCTTGGCCAAAAGTAGGACCTGTCATGTGCCCTGAGCCATTCTCCCAGCCTTGGAGAAGGAACAAATTAACTAACAGGGGAAAAAATAATCTGCTGGCTCCCCTAAGCCAGGAACTCAGGGCAGAAACAGCTTCTTTGCCTAAGCACAGGCATAAGGGGTCCACAGACTTTGAATGCCTTTCACCCCTGCATAGACCTGTGTGGGCCCATTTCAACAGCATGGGCCTTTATTAGCACAGTACAACAGGGTATATAACTAAAGTCTAACTTCAACAATATCAGCTATATAGTGGAGAGGTAGGCTCATGACATTTGATATTGCTCTGCCTATTAAGCAGGGTCCTCACCTACCCACACCATGGGTTGCAGAACTGGTGGCTCCACCCATGCCACCTAGCCACCCACGACAGTGGCCCAATGATAAGAGATGCCTTCCAGTCCTTACACCCAACAGCACTGGGTTCCCATAGTCCAGCTGAAAAACCCACCCACCTACATGCTCTGGGGAAGAGGGACATGCCTTCCTCACACACTCTCAGGGGCACCTATCAGCCACCTGCCCTCCTCAGTGTATGACCCCTACTGCAGTCAGATACCTCTGTAGGTGAGCGCCTGCACCACACACATGGTGACCGGCTACCTGGACACCTGAGCTGAATCCATACAAGAATAGTAAACAGACTCCTGGGCTCATATATCTAGTAGCCACTCTAACCACCTGATGAAAGGACATTGAAGTTTCAGAGGTGCCAATAATCAAACCAGCTCACTTGGGCAGCCTATTTGAGCATATCAGAACAAAACAAAACAAGAAGCTAGGACACAGTAAGCAAACATTTAAAAAATGCAATAACTTATTGATGGCTCAGAGACAACACTCAATACCAAATCACGTAAAGAGGCAGACCAAGATGGCTTCAGCAAGTGGCCAAAAACAAAGAATCAAGAAATGTTCCAGATGAAGAAAACTTTCTCAAACTATAGGAGGTAGAATACAAAAGATTAGTTTACAGAACTCTTCAAAAAATCAGGAAGGAGATCAGGTAAAACTCAGAACACCCAAGGAACACACAGACAAACCATTAGAGGAACTTAAGAAGATTAGAGAAGGGCATAATGACAAACTTAATAGGCTGCAAGAATCCATAGAGAGACAGCAAACAGAAATCCAGAAGATTACCAATAAAATTTTAGAACTAGACAACTCAAAAGAAGGTCACGGGAGCAGAATTGAGGCAACGTAAGTCAGGATTAGTGAGATTGAAGATAACACATGTGACACCAACATATTTGAGGAAAAATCAGATAAAATAATTTTTAAAAAATGAGGAAATCTAAGAATTATGTGGGACTCTATCAAGAGGAATAACCTATGAGTGACTGTAGTACTAGAACGGGGGGTATAATGAAAATATGGAGAGAATTGTTGAAGATTTGTTGGCAGAAAACTTTCCTGATACTGTGAAAGACAAAAAGATACCTATCCAAGATATTTATCTAACCCTATTATTTTTTTTTTATACAAGGTAGATCCCAAAAGAAAGTCACCAAGACATATTATAATCAAACTTGCCAAAACCAAAGATACAGAGAGAATTTTAAGAGTGACTAGGGACAAACAAAAAGTCACCTACAAAGGAGAGTCATAAAGACTAAGCTCAGACTACTCAGTAGAAACCATGCAAGCAAGAAGGCAGTGGAGTGACATAAATAAAGCCTTGAAAGAAAAAAACGGCCAGCTGAGAATTACATATCCAACAAAACTGTCTCACAAATCTGAAGGCAAAATGAGGACATTTCCAGATAAACAGAAGATTAGGGAATTTGCAAAAACCAAACCAAAATTGCAAGATATACTAAAGGAATCCTCCAGATAGAAAATCAATAACATCAGGTAACAACCCAAAACTAGAACACAGGACAGAGTAACCAGATATCAACCCAGATAGGGAAATCACAAAAATTAAATCAAAGCTAAAATATTCAAAACGGGAAAAAAGAGATGTCATTATGTAAATGATGACAACATTAAAACAAAAAAGAGGGACTAAAAAATGTAGTTGTAGATCTTTCATATGGAGAGGAAGTCAAGGAGATATAAAGAAATAAAAGTTTGGTTTAAACTTAGAAAAATAGAGGTAAATATTAAGGTAACCACAAAGGAAACTAACAATCCTACACATCAAAAAAATAAAAAAATAAAGATGCAGCAAATACAAAAGCAACAACAATGAAAATGGAAAAGACAATATATAAAGGGAAACAACTCAGTACAGAAAATTAAGTGGAACAAAGAAACTGTCAACAACACACATATACACACACAAAAAAAAATCAAAATGACAGCACTAAGCTCATAAAAAAAAAAAAAATTTTTTTTATACCTATCAATAATTACCCTGAATGTAAATGGACTAGATGCACCAATAAAGAAACAGTGGTGGAATTGATTAAAAAAAAAAAAAAAAACACGATCCATCTATATGCTGCCTACAAGAGACACACTTTAGACTCAAAGACGGAAGCAAACTAAAACTCAAAGGATGGAAAAAATAAGCAAACAAAAATAAAGAGAGCAGCAGTGGCAATATTAACTTCTGACAAAATAGACATTAAAGTAAAATTCACTACAAGGGATAAGAAAGGGCACTGTATAATGATTAGAGTCAATATACTAAGAGTATAACCCAAACCCAACCTCATAGCGACCCTATAGGACAGAGTATACAACCAAGAGGACACAACCACATAAATATTTACTCAACCAATGACAGTGCTCCAAAATACATAAAACAAACTCTAACAGCATTGAAAATAGAGAGCTCCACAATGATACTAGGAGACTTCGACACACCACTTTTAGTGAAGGACCGGACATCCAGAAAGAAGCTCAATAAAGACATGGGAGATCTAAATGCCACAATCAATCAACTTGACTTGATAGACATACATAGAACACTCCACCCAACAGCAGCCAAGTGTACTTTCTTTTCCAATGCACATGGAACATTCTCCAGAACACACCACATATTAGGCCATAAAGCAAACCTTAACAGAATCCAAAACATTAAAATATTACAAGGCATCTTTTCTGACCATAAAGCCATAAAAGTAGAAATCACTAACAGAAAAAAAAAAAAAAAAACAGAAAAAGCAAGGGGAAAAAAAAAAAAATCAAACACATGGTAACCGAACAACACCTTGCTCAAAAACTACTGGATTGTAGAAGAAATTAAGGATGGGATAAAGAAATTCATAGAATGAAATGAGAATGAAAACACTTCCTACAAGAACCTTTGGGACATAGCAAAAGCAATAACCAGAGGTCAGTTTATAGCAATAAATGCAGACATCCAAAAAGAAGAGAAGGCCAAAATCAAAGAGTTATCCCTACTACTCAAACAAATAGAAAGAAAGCAGGAAGAGGAGTCTTCGGGCACCAGAAGAAAGCAAAAAATAAATATTAGAGTAGGTTAAATGAAACAGAGAAAAGAAAAACAACTGAAAAAGTTAACAAGACCAAAAGCCGGTTCTTTGAAAGGATTAACAAAATTGATAAACCATTGGCCAAACTTAACAGAAGAAAAACAGGAGAGGAAGCAAATAACCTGAATAAGAAATGAGATGGGTGATATCACAACAGTTCCAATGGTAATTAAAAGAATCAAAACAGAATACTATGAAAAATTGTACTCTAACAAACCTGAAAACCTAGAGGAAATGGACAAATTTCTTAAAAACTCACTACCTACCTACCTAACACAAATAGAGGTAAAAAAAACTAAATAAACCTATAACAAAAGAAGATTGAAAAGGTAATTTAAAAACTCCCAACGAAAAGAAGCCCTGGCCCTGACGGCTTGACTGGAGAACTCTACCAAACTTTCAGAGAAGAGTTAACACCACTACTACCAAAGGCATTTCAGAGCCCAGTTGACGCACACTTTTGGGGGACACAATTCAATCCATAACAGGCACAAATAAGGATCTTTTCCAGATGATTGGCCAGGAAGCTGTCTTCCAAATTTCTTGACATAGACAATTGAGCACCTCTAGCACTGCATCCATTTGTTGAAATATCTCAATTGGTGTTCCACCAGTCCCTGAAGCCTTGTTTTTCACCAATGCGTTTAGTGTAGCTGAGACTTCTTCCTTCAGTACCACTGACTCTTAATCATATGCTATGTCCTGAAATGAGACACATGGGGAATCTATAGATTAAACACATCTAAATCAAATCACCAAAATTTTTTTTTTAGAAGTCAACAGGTCGATTCTAAAATTTATGTGAAAATACAAATGTCTTAGTACATACAACCATTTTGAAAAAGAAAATAAAAATTGGAGGATTTATACTATCCGATTTGAAAACTTACTATTAAACTCAGTAATCTAGATAGTGTAGTATTGGTATGAAGATGCATGTACAGAACAATGGAACAGGATACAATTTCTAAAGGTAGACTCATCCATATACTGCCAATTTATTTTCAGTTAAGGTGCTGTCTTAGTTATCTAGTTCTAACAGAAATACCACAACTGGATGGATTTAACAAACAAAAAATTATTCTCTCATAGTCTAAAACCCAGTGCCGTTGAGTTGATTCCGACTCCTAGGAGGCCATAAATCCATATTCAGGGCACCAGTTCCAGGGGAAGTCTTTCTCTCTCTGTTGTCTCTGGTGGAAGGTCCTTGTAATCAATCTTCTCCTGGTCTAGGAGCTTCTCAGTACAGGGGCTCTGAGTCCAAAGGACATGCTCCACTCTTGGTTCTTCTTTCTTGGTGGTAGAAAGGCCCTCTCTGCTCACTTCTCTCTTACATCTCAAAAGACAATGAATCAAGATAGAACCTAATCCTGTATATTGAGTCTTGCCTAATTAACATAACTGTCTCTAATCCTGCCTCATTAACATCATAAAAATAAACCAAAACCAAACCTGTTGCCATGGAGTTGATTCTCACTCACAGTGACCCTATAGGACAGAGTAGAACTTCCCTGTAAGGTTTCCAAGGAGCAGCTGGTCGATGCAAACTACCAACCTTTTTGATTAGCAGCTGTAGCTCTTAACAATTGCACCACCAGAGCTCCATCAACATCATAGAAGTTAGGATTTACAACACAAAGGATAATCACATCAGATCACAAAATGGAAGAAAACCACATAATACCAGGAATCATGGTCTAGCAGCAAGCTGACACACATTTGGGGTGGGGGGGGGCACAATTCAGTCTATAACAGGTGCAAATACAATTCAGTGGGGAAAGAAAAGTCTTTCCAAAAAATAGTGCTGGCACAATTGGGTATTCATATACAAAGTAATGGACCTGAATCCTTACCTCATACCACATTCAGTAATTAACTTCAAATGAATCTTAGGCCTAAATGTTAGGGCCAATGTTATTAAATTTATATAAGAAAACACTGGAGAAAATCTTTGTGAATTTATGTTAGGAAAAGGCATCTTAGGAAAAAACACTAAAGTCTGAGTCATTAAAGAAAAAAAAAATGATGAATTGGACTCTATTTAAATGCAAACTTCTGCTCCTCAATACACATTAAAAAAAAAAAGGGAAGAAAAGCCACAGACTAGAAGAAAATATTAGCAAAATGATCTCATATCCAGAACATATAAAGAAATCTTACAACAATAAGAAGACACGCGTTCCAATTTAAAAAAGAAAAAAAAGACAAATGATTTGAATAGATGCTTCATTGAAGATGATTAACTGTTGGCAAATAAGCACATGAAAAGATGTTCAACATCATTAGTCATCATGGAAATGGAAATTAAAATTACCTTGAAATACCATTAAACGCCCACTAGAGTTGCTAAAATGGAAAAAGCTGATTATACCTCAGTGTTTATGAGGATGTGAAACAAGTAGAACTCCCATATACCCCCGGCAATAATGTAAAATAGTACAACTTTTCTGGAAAATACTCTGGTGGAATCTTATCAAATTAAGTATACAACTACCCTCTGACTCAACGTTTCCACTTCTAAGCATTTACCCTAGGATGATCAAAGTCTATTTCCACACAGACTTATTTGTACACAAACATTTATAGGAATTTTATTTGTAATAGCCGGAAGCTAAAAACAACCCACATGCCCTTCAACAAGTGGTATAATCATACAGAGGAATACTACTCAGTAATTTTTTTTTTTAAAGAACAAACTATTGATACATTCAATAACATGAAAGATTCTCAGAATAAATATGCTAAGTGAAAGAAGCTGGACTCTACTATGAAAGTGTATATAATGTGTTGTTTCATTTACATAAATGCAAATTAATACATAATAACAGAAAGCATTTCAGTGGTCGCTTAAAGATGGAGGTGGTAGAAGAGTTAGACTAAAAAGAAGCAGTAGGAAACTTTAGTGGCTCCTGGACATGTTTATTATTTTGACTGTGGTGATGGTTTCTGACGTGTATACATATTTTCAAATTTATCAAATTGTATACTTTTAATATGTGCAGTTTATTGAACATCAATTATATCTCGATAAGGCCGTGTTTTAAAAAAAAAAAGGTATGTGAGGGAAACAAAATGAATAAAGCCTTTTTTTTTAAGTTTTAAATTTACTCTTGGAGAATTAAGGTTACTGTTAGAGAATTGAGGTAAACAGAATGTGGCAGTGAGAATATGGCAGAGCTATTTTTTTATGGATCTACAGCAGGTTATTGCCTCCTAGTTCTTCAGGGTGTTCATGTAATTGGAAGCAGTATTCTTGAAGCTGCTTCAGTAGCTCTATCCCATCAAAAGAATCTAACTTGTTCTGTATTTGTCCAATAAAACTAAGAAATAAGATAATTTTTCTTCTAACGTTCCTATCAATCTTTCCACAGACCCTTGACAATCCTAACCTGAACCATTGCCTCTGAGAGAGATCCAATGTGCCATGGAATAAAGGTTCACACTAAAGCTCTCATTGTTGGGGATAATTTACTTAAGTACCAAAATAATTAACTGGAAAACATCTGAACTCTAAATTTTCACCCATATGCAGAAGTCTAAGTTCTGCCATACAGGTAAGACCCATGGACTTGACTCCCACTGTGTACGTTGCTACTACAGTGAGAGTTGCTAATAACTTATTACACCTTTTTGGAAATCAGTAAAATATGTACAGGTAGAGAAATAGAAAACTGTGTAAGTCATGCACACAGAACCACAGCTTACTAGACTGGAGATAATTTGAAGGCAAAAGAGGTTTAGTTCCTTAGATCTCTATTCCAGAAGTAGTCAAAAATACGTCACTGAAATGTAATACACTTTACAAGTTTTGTCAGA
Organism: Elephas maximus indicus; assembly: GCF_024166365.1. NCBI lineage: Eukaryota > Metazoa > Chordata > Mammalia > Proboscidea > Elephantidae > Elephas > Elephas maximus. The sequence goes on from NC_064840.1 coordinate 50,196,484, forward strand.
ACAGAAACCACACTAAATATTTCAATACAGGGATTTTCATTGCTTCCATGAGTTTTAGAGGGTTGAACGAACAAAAAGAGAATACTAGAAACTTAGAAAAACAACTTCAATAATCATCTGTCACTCCCAGGGCTGGGGGAACAAAAGGGAAGGGATTATGACTACTGGAACTAGAGTCTCAGAACACAGAGACCCTCTGACATGTACTCAGACCTCTGAGGACTTGGAAGATGGCAGCCTAGCTGCTGATGGTTCTTCTGAAGAGTTTCATTGAGGCTGGTTCTGAGCATTCCAAAAGATGCTGAAAGTTGGAACCCATGACTGCTGCTGGGGAGATATGGCACTGCTACGGCTGCATTACTAAGAACAGCAAGAATATAGAAAGAGAGTTCTTTCCTACCTTGTCCTGCTTATAATCTTCCTCTAGTGCCTCTACTGGCAGAAACTAATAGGAAGTTAGCTCAGAAAGGAATCAGGGAAATGGAGTTTGCAGAGACACAACACCAACCTCAAGAAAACAGATTAGAGAGGGGTGGATTTGAAGCTGAGAGAGAATAGGTAAATAATAATGACAGGAACCTTAAACATTGATAGGCGAGTATTAAATGAGGAGTGTTGGTAATATGAATCTTGCACTAAAATTTGAAGATATTTTAAAATTGATTAGCAGTATGGGATCATAGAACAGCCATTGAAGCACCTTATTGTGTGGTGGCAGACCTAACTTTATCATCATCTGCTTTACCTAATCTTGTTTATCTATAATAGTAATTTTCAAACTATGGTCTCTGGGACAAGCTGATGGGTTTCAAACTAATATAAAAATACAGGTTCTTGCTTGTGACCTTACAAAGACTGATTTACAGTTCTATGTCCTTTTATTTCTATGTAAAACCAAGGACCACCTCAGTGACCTATTAAGTAAATTATTAAGGATGACTAAACATGAAATTCATAAAACAGAATCCAAGTGTTATGATAGTTTACTGAAAAATCTAAATCTATATTCTATCAAGTCTGGCTCACACAAAAATCTCCAACAGGGTATGTGCCATGCAGTTACTTGAAACGCCTACTTAAAGAGTCCACATCACTGCTTTCATTCTTTATTCATTTAGCAAGTGGGAATAGGAAGTAGGTAGGAGATGGTGGTTTGGGATCTTTAAGAAGAAAGTTTGAAACTCACTGGTTATGAGTCCTAAAGCATTTCACAAACAAGCCTTCTTTCAGGCTAAGGAGTATTTTAGAAACTTCAGCCTCAGCAGCAATCAGCATTGATAATTAGTTGTGCTGCTAATATAGTGGATAGTTTCCATCGCCAGTAGAAGCTTTTTCTTCTCTCTACCATATTGGTTCAATCCTTCTGATTATATTTCTGCTTCAGAGTCTCTACCTGATTTTAAAATTACCTGCTGGACTTGGAGACCTATCCTCATTTTCAACTGCATTGAATAGTATTCAGACCCTCTACCAAGCGTCTTATCAGTGCCTTTCTCTGGAATGCTAGCACCTGCTTCCTAAATCTTTTAGCTGCTCCCTGATGCTGTTCCAGACATTCTAAGTACTTAAAACCCAATGCTGCCACTCAACCAATTAAAAATATTACTAATACCAGAAGCTTCTTGTCATACCTCTCATGTTAGATTACACCATCTTAGATGTCTTCCCAAGCACATATTAAAATATTTGCACATATTTGTCGTGATTCTTTGGAGATACTATATTAGAAAATGGCCTTTGGGGACCAATCCTAAACCTTTGTAACTATCCCTACCCCTTTCCTACCTAATCACTTTTTTCTTTCCATCTCCACTAGTTTCAGCATGGCTCGAGGTTGAACTTACCTAGATATGGAAAGCTCTATTATCCTTTCCAGCTATTCACCAACTGCCTTCTGACCTGATTAGAGTTTTACAAGCATGATTGTGGTGGGGAAAATATTTCCTGACTATAAAGTAGTCATTTACCTTCTTTAAAAAAAAAAAAAATTCTATTTCAGAGGGGTGTGAATAACAATACTTTAAACATAGAGGTTTCAGAGTTCGGGACTCTATAACCAAGTCTTACAGTTTGGCAACCCTTTTGAAAAATCTAGCCCATGCTATGGCCCTTTTTTTAACCCCGCAGTTCTAGCTCATTATCGGAATCTTGGAGAAACAATTTTCCTAAGCAGGGGTAAAAATACAGTCCAGAGGTGAAGACATGTTAGTGTACTAATTGAGTTCCTTGTGGCTTGCTATAAAACACCCCAAATTACTGCCTGGAGGTGAAAAACCTCAGATAGATCTTGAGAACAGAGCCACCAGTGCTACAAATTTTCTCTTAAGTTCTTCCCTCTTTATATAGATAACTGTACATACTGCAAGATAGTTCCTTGCTTTTTTCCAGTTAAAAGACACAGAAGTGCATATTGTAATCTAGAGATTTTCATTCCATCAACACAAAGTTAAGCATTTTGTCAGAAATGATTCTGTGTGCAAAAAAAAAGACTGTCTCACAGGTCACCAACAGGGAGAAGCAATCTACCTAGGAAAAAAATTTTCCAATAGCTGTGACATTCAGTCCTCTGATAATATGATGTGACTATATGAAGAAGTATGCAAATGGATGGGAAAGTCTCAAGATTACTATAATCTCTGTACTGCCCAAACTTTAGAATTCTGCTATGCAAGTTTTGACATATCTGTGAGAGATCAGTTCATATGGATACTGGTCACAGAGTAACCAATAACAATGTTCCCTGCACAGTTTTATTCCAAGGACAACCCAGCCTCCTCCCTCCATACTCAATTTTCAGGGTGGACGGAGAATGAAGAGTGTAAGGGAGAGCTCTGAATTCTTGAGCTCATCCCCAGCCTTAAATCTTAAATATCATGAGTCAGATGACCCCATCATTGAGTTCAAACACTAGCTTTTACTAAATCAAGCATTCAAGGAGACTGGCACTCTCCCAGGGCAACACATGTTAAGTGTTGGTCCTGGGGCTAGGGCTAGCACAGCAACGTCTCACAGAGCAAAAATGTTCCCTGGTGTCGTGTTGAGGGAAAACTACTTCCAGGCATCATTGACCACAAGATAACAGCTGCACTGGATTTTTTTCTTTCTTCGTTTTTTTCAAGAATGCTGGCTACTTAAGAAATCTCAAAAAGATAGTGAAAGTGCTCATGTCTAAAACGATCACAGCATAAAGGAAACCGTCATTTCATCATATTTTTTCATGTTACTTTAACCTAGAATTTGCGGGTTGAAATAAAGAATTTATGCTGCAAATTGTGCTTTTCTTATCTGTAAAATGGCGGTGACAGCATCACCTATGTTCTGAAGATCAAGAAAAGTAAAATATAAAATTACCCCTACCACTGTGTTTGTATTATTGCTGTTATGTACCGTCAAGTCAGTTTTGACTCGTAGTGACCCTATGTACAACAGAACAAACTCTGCCTGGTCCTGCGCCATCCTCACAATTATTACTATGTTTGAGCCCATTGCTATAGCTATTGTGTCAATCCATCTAGTTGAGGTTCTTCCTCTTTTTTGCTTACCCTCTACTTTATCAAACATGATGCCCTTCACCAGGGACTGGTCCCTCCTAGTTATTGATAAGATTTTCACTGGCCAATTGTTTTAGAAATAGATTGTCAGGTTCTTCTTCCTAGCCTGTCTTAGTCTGGAAGCTCTGATGAAGCTTGTTCACCTTGGATGACCCTGCTGATATTTGAAATACCAATGGCATAGCTTTCAGCAACACAAGCGACCACAATGTAACAAACTGACAGACCAATGTTGGTATATATTTTTGGCATATGTTGTTGTTGTTAGGTACCATTGAGTGGGTTCTGAGTCATTGCGATCCTATGTACAACAGAACAAAACACTCCCAGTCCTGAGCCATCCTCATAATTGTTGTTATGCTTAAGCCCATTGGTGCAGCCACTGTGTCAATTCATCCCATTGAGGGTCTTCGTCTTTTTCACTGACCCTCTACTTTACCAAGCACAATGTCCTTCTCCAGGGACTGATCCTTCCTGACACCATGTCCAAAGTTTGTGAGACCTAGTCTCATCATCCTTGCTTCTAAGGAGCATTCTGGTTGCACTTCTTCCAAGACAGATTTGTTCGTTCTTTTGGCAGTTCGCGGTATATTCAATATTCTTCTCCAACACCACAATTCAAAGGCGTCAATTCTTCTTTGGACTTCTTTCTTCATCATCCAGCTTTCACATGCATATAAAGCAATTGAAAACTCCATGGCTTTGGTCAGGGACACCTTAGTCTCCAAGGTGACATCTTTGCTTTTCAACACTTTAAAGAGGTCTTTTGTAGCAGATTTGCCCAATGCAATATGTCTCTTGATTTCTTGATGGCCGCTCCCATGAGTGCTGATTATAGATCCAAGTAAAATTGTGGGTCCAGTTGTGAGAATTTTTGTTTTCTTTATGTTGAGCTGTAATCCACACTGAAGGCTGTGGTCTTTGATCTTCATCATTAAGTGCTTCAAGTTCTCTTCACTTTCAGCAAGCAAGGTTGTGTCATCTGCATAACGTATGCTGTTAATGAGTCTTCCTCCAATCCTGATGCCTCATTCTTCTTCATATAGTCCATCTTCTTGGATTATTTGCTCAGCATACAGACTGAATAGGTGTGGTAAAAGGATATAACCCTGACGCCCACCTTTCCTGACTTTAAACCATGCAGTATCCGCTTGTTCCATTTGAACAACTGCCTCTTGATCCCTGTACAGATTCCTCATGGGCATGATTAAGTGTTCTGTAATTCCCATTCTTTGAAATGTTATCCACAATTTGTTACGATCCACACAGTTGAATGCCTTTGTATATTCAATAAAACACAGGTAATCATCTTTCTGGTATTCTCTGCTTTCAGCCAGGATCCATCTGACATCAGCAATGACATCCCTGGTTCCATGTCCTCTTCTGAATCTGACTTGAATTTCTGGCAGTTCCCTGTCAATATACTGCTGTAGCCGTATTTGAATTACCTTAAGCAAAATTTTACTTGCATGTGATATTAATGGTATTGTTTGATAATTTCCACATTTGGTGGGATCATCTTTCTTGGGAATAGGCATAAATAAGATCCTTCCAGTCAGTTGGCCAGGTAGCTGTCTTCCAAATTTCTTGGCATAGACAAGTGAGTGCTTCTAGTGCTGCATCCATTTGTTGAAACATCTCAATTTTGGCATATAGTATACTATAAATGTTACCTTCCATTCCTTTCAAATTGGGAGTTAGAAAGACTCAGCTCATTTCAATTAATGTACTATTTTTTCCTGATTTCACTCTCTGCTGTTTCCACAGTTTCCCACTGCTCTCTATTTGTTGATTTCCCACGGTAAGTTTCAGCTTCTTCCTAGTTCTCAGAGCAGGTCCATTCAACATCACTCCTGACCCCATTTCATTTAACTGGGCTTTGACCTCAGCCCCACTGCAAGCCCTTGTTTCAATGCCTGTCTATTCATCCCATTCCTGTTTAAGAACCATGGTTCTTTCTCGGCCCTGCCAGATTCTGCCCTATTACCTGAAAACTTAAATTCTCTTTCACCCTCAATGCCAGCCTGGTGTTTGAGGCCCAACTGCCTACAGACTGACACCCTCTCTGACTACCCATTACATCGTCTTTATACAAGTGGTGATGCTTGACCCAGGTCCGAGACTAAAGAAGATCACTTTTCTTAATACCCTTATTCAGCCACATTGAACTGAGGCCCACTTCTGATAATCCAGGCCTGAGGCCAAGAAGAAAAACTAAGTACTCCAACATTTCCACTCAAAATTAGGAATGAAAGAGAGAGAGGGAGAATTATAGAGAGAGAAAGGGAAGAAATATAGTTGGAAAATATTTAGGGTTAATAATCTAAGTCCTAGTTTCCCTGGTAGTTATCTGGCCTACAGAAAGACATTTAACCTCTCTGAACCTCAATTTTAATAACTACAAAATAAGATGACTGAATAGGAGTGGTGTTGTAGAGAAACAAATGGTTAAGACACTAAGGGGCTCATGGAGGAGAGGAACTTGACAGATGAGAGACTTGCTCTCTAGAGAGGTGGGTTTGAGGTTGACAACAAAGGCATTCAACCCTGTTGATGAGGAGCAGATGGGGTAGAGTAATACTACCAACCGCCCACTCAAAGTAGACTGTGTGGATTGCCAACGGTAAATTGATCCAGAAAAAAAAGAATGTTTTGGGTTACCTTTCCAGAGTCTATGCAGAGGTTGATGAGGAAGCTGACAAAAACAAGCCCAACTTGCACAGTCCTTTCCAGGACTTGGCTTGTTCTCTTCCATGGACATGAGGAGGAAGCAATAGCTATAACTTCTCATCACAGGCCATACAGGTTCACCCCCTGTGTCCTTACAATGATCCTGGAGACCAGTACTATCTCCATATTCTCTCTACTTCCACCAACCAGCTGCTCATGAAGGGTTCCAATAAGTAACCAAAAAGAAATTGCTGAAGGAGCTCTGTTTCCTGCTAGGGAATCACTAAATTGCAGATTCATACCACCTTGACCTACAGAATAGATTCTGTAGGTGGACTAAAGTATCTTTCTATTCTCTCTATAAAAAAGAAAAAGAAAAAAAAGCTCCCTATAGATAAATAATATATTAAAAAAACAACATATTCTAATAGTCACTGGTGTTTACAGATATAAATATAGAAGCACAAAGTACAATAGTGCTGAAGAAATAATTCTGTAGAATCTGTGGGAATTAACACATTTTAAATCAACATCATTTTTGAGTTCCTTCAATCTTTCTTACTAAGTACTCCAAAATTTCCACTCAAAATTAGGAATGAAAGAGAGAGAGGGAGAATTATAGAAAGAGAGAGAAAGGGAAGAAATATAGTTGGAAAATATTTAGGGTTGATAATCTAAGTCCTAGTTTCCCTGGTATCTGGCCTACAGAAAGACATTTAACCTCTCTGAACCTCAATTCTAATAACTACAAAATAAGTTAAGAATAACTTCACATACAGCTTGTCTCCCAAATATGGCTATTTTCACTCTCTAGTACAGTCAATGTGAGATATTAAAAGTAATTTGCCCATTTATTCACATAAACGTTGTACAAGGTTACCCATGTCCAAAAGGGCATCTAGACACGGACTTTTCAACTGACACACTTTCCCCCTTCAACAAAAATGTGGGCTTTTTTAGTAAGGATAAAGGGAGAATTGATACTAAGGAAGGATCTAGCAGCCTCTGCCTCATAAACAGACTAAGGGAAGTAAAAGATAAGCCAGTTTTATGACTTTATTGGAGTGAACAGGACAATGCTCATGAAGCAACTGCTTATTGCTGTAATTTTTTGTCCATTAAACTCTATGAAAACAAATTTACATAAGCAAATAAGGAGGTGACACAATATAGTGGAGAAAACAATTTGTCCAAGAAAGTGAATGTCTAGATGTGTTACCTTGGAGAAGTCAATTAACATCTGACCTATGGTTTTCTTATCTGCAAATTGTGAGCAGGACCAGCAGCCATACCAATTTTACAAAGTTGTTATTAAATGAGATCAAGTACATGAAAGTGCTTCATAAACTGATGTTTCATATACATGTTAAAGAATGCCATGGATATAGGGATATAGTGGTATTAGTTAGAATTAACAGAAAGAGCAGAGGTTGTGGAGTTGACCTTAGACCAAGCTGAAGAAAGCTATATTATACAGTGTTTAAGAGCAGTTTTGGGGGTCACAGAGACCTCAGTTTTAATTCCAGGTTTACCATTTATTAGCTGGATAAGCTTGGACAGGCTACTCTCTACAATCTCCCATTTATTCATCTTTAAAGTTACATAAAATAATAAAGTATATCTCATATTGTTGTTTAGATGAAGCGAAATAACACAGATAAAAACAGAGCCTGGCATATTGCAAGTGCTTAGGGTCACTATGAGTTGGAACCAACTCGACGGCACCTAACAGCAACAACAACATTGTGATGATGATGATGAAGATGATGATTATGATATTTTAGGGGGTATGTAAGTGCAGATTCATATGAAGAAATAGGAGAGCATTTCTCATCCTCCAATGTCCAGAGACTTAACAGTTTTCAAGGGCACAATATTAACATTTAGCACCACGGACAGTGGCACATATGATTTGGCACCCCCCCCCCCAACTAAAAATTTTGGTCATTCTAAATTGTGAAAGGAATGACAAACCACATAACTCCTTTAAATGTTTAATCATTAGCAGTTGTAAAATAACATGCATGTCTTTGCTGCTACTCTGGGATTTCTCCCATATGTGATATATATATATATCTGACCAAACAAAACCAAGCCTCTTGCCATCAAGTTGATTCTGACTCATAGCAACCCTATAGGACAGAGTAGACCTGCCCCATAAAGTTCCCAAGGAGGGTGTGGTGGATTTTGTTTACCAGCCATAGCGCTTAACCACTACATCACCAGGGTTTCATATATACACACACATATACATATATGTTGATTTATATATTCATATACATATGTACATAGATATATTCATATATATACATATACATACATATGCACACGTATTATACATATGTGTGTGTGTGTATATATATATATACACACATATTCATTCAATAAATATTTTTAGAGCAACTTCCACAAACCAGGCAGGCACTGTGCTGGGGATACATGTGTAAACAAGGCAGTCACTTTTTCTGCTCCCACAAAGTTTGTAGTCTAATTCCACACACAACAATTAAACAACTAATTGCAATGAAACGTAACAAGCATCAGGACAGAAGAAATACATGGTGATATGAGGAAATATAAGAGGCCCTGGTGGTACCGTGGTTAAGTGCTCAGCAACTAACTGAAATGTAGGTGGTTCGAACCCACCAGTAGGTCCACAGAGAAAAGACCTGGCAATCTGCTCCAGTAAAGATTACAACCTAGTAAAACCTTTTTTCTTTGATTTTTGATCACTGAGACTAGGAGATTCTACCATCTCATTTTCACTTGCCTATATATATTTTTTTATATCATTCAGGGATCTATTCAAACGTCATCCCAAATATTTCCTTGATTATCTGAAGTAGTATTACTCTCTTTCAACAGAACTTTTAAAGTATATATATAAAATATTTTATCCCTCCCTACTAAATATTTGAATTATGTATGTCTATGCCATCTATCTATATATATATATCAAACCACCTACATTTCATTTAGTTGCTGAGCACTTAACCACTGTACCACCAGGGCCTCTTATATATCTTCATATCACCATGCATTTCTTCTGTTCTGATGCTTGTTACATTTCATTGCAATTAGTTGTTTAATTGTGTGTGTGGAATTAGACTACAAACTTTGTGGGAGCAGAAAAAGTGACTGCCTTGTTTACACATGTATCCCCAGCACAGTGCCTGGTTTGTGGAAGTTTGCTCTAAAAATATTTATTGAATGTATATGTGTGTGTGTATATATGTATATGTATATATGTGTGCATATGTATGTATATATTATATATGAATATATATACATATGTATATGAATATATAAATATGTATATGTGCGTATATATATACATATATGTAACCCTGGTGATGTAGCGGTTAAGTGCTATGGCTGCTAAACAAAATCTATGGAAACCCTGGTGGGTAGTGGTTAAGTGCTACGGCTCTTGACCAAGAGGATGGCAGTTCCAGCCTGCCAGGCACTCCTTGGGAACTCTGCGGGGCAGTTCTACTGTGTCCTATAGGGTCGCTATGAGTTGGAATCGACTCCGCAGCAGTGGGTGGGTGATGCCATCTATATTTTAATTTCAAATGTAAGGTACTTGATGGTAAAGCATACACTTTATTAATTTTAATATCTTCCACGGACCTAAGCCCATTCTTGGACTATGAGAGAAGCACAGTTAATTACGGAATGAAAAGATGAATGATAGCTTTACCGCTCAAAAAAGAGGCAGTGTCTTTTCTTCAAAGCTATAAATGGCATTGTAATTTATAGTTTCACTTTCTCAGGACCTTGTAACTGAGTATCTGTGTTATGGAATGTCACAAAATGCTTGAATTTATGTCTATTTTTAGAATATTTATGAGTTTATAAGATAATAAAGAAAGGGTAAATCTCACAGTCTGGATTATTAGGAGAATCAGGAGAAAACTGAAGCACTTTTAAAAGTACTAACTGCTATATAAACATAAAAATTCAGTATAAGTTTTAAAAGCATTTCACTATCATTTCTTACATTAAATATTGGCTATAGGGTCGCTAAGGAAACCTTGGTGGTGTAGTGGTTAAGTGCTAGGGCTGCTAACCAAAGGCTCGAATCCGCCAGGCACTCCTTGGAAACTCTATGGGGCAGTTCTGCTCTGTCCTATAGGGTCGCTATGAGTCGGAATCGACTCGACAGCAATGTTTTTTTTTTTTTTTTAAATGTGGTAATGGTACCTATAAATAGAATTATGCAACAAGTCTTTTCCAAATAAATCATGTATATGTCTTCCTGTTGTCATAATTCGAATTGGTTTGACTCCTCAATCTACCAATTACTTCTCACTTATGTGACTTTGAGCAGCTATTAGAATACTGTCTAAGCTCCTGGTTTCTCATAATGAGGAAGATAAATCAACTACCTCACAGTGTTGTTGTAGGAAGTAAATAAGATATTGAATATTACATTGTTTTTGTAATTAGCAGGATTTCTTACAATTTTGTGTTTATTACATCTATTGCTCTGTTGAAGGTGACGATACAATCTATAGTACAAATCCTTTATAAAAAATAGCAAATATCTTTTCCTAATGTATATATACTATAAAACAAAGTTCTCATATTCTGACTTTGCTTGTTGAAAATCAGTGTTAGCGGACTTGGAGGAGCCCTGGTGGTGCAGTGGGTCCAACCCACCAGCTGCTCTGTAGAAGAAAGGTGTAACAATCTGCTTACATAAAAACTATAGCCTTGGAAACCCTATGGGGCAGTCCCACTCTGTCCTATAGGCTCACTATAAGTTGGAATCAACTGACTCAATGGCACAAAACAACAATAGCTAGTAGGCTTGGAGTAGCTTTCAGGGGATGGGCCAAACATGAGATGTATAGTGGCCTCAAGTGCTTCATGACAAGAAAGGTAGAAAGTATAGTTACGCTCAGGACACCAAGTAAATATCTTATTATATTAGGATTCAGTCTGCATAAAATTAAATTTTAAATCAATATTACATTCTAGTCAGAGTTGTTTTGCACACCCCAAATTGTGGATAACATTTTGAAATAACTACATGGATTTTAGAGAGCCAAATAGGTAAATTAGATATGATATATTTAATTACTTTTTATAGATATTTACTGAAAGACAACTTTGGCCTCCTCACCATGCTAGATACTTGAGAAACAGTGATAAAGTGTGAACCTCACTCTTAAGAATCTCATAACTCTAAAATATATAATCCAACACACTAAGTATAAAAATAAAGATCTGCATGAAGTTCTATGAGAGTACAAGGGAAGGAAGACCAACTCTTTAAAATAGGGGAAGCATTTGTTATGTCTAGAAGAATAAATAGGCATTTCCTAAGCAAATGGGCAAAAGGGCAGATGGGAGGAGGATTCCAGGTCAAGTAAATAGCATGTAATACCAAATCTCAATATATTTGAGGAAACCAAATCCATCCTTGCTACCCCTCAAACAGGAGTGAGAAGTTACCAGGTGGTGATCAAGGCATAGAAAGATGTAGTTCTCTTTCATTCTTCATTTTATTAGATTCAGTTCTTTAATTTTCCCACTATCCTCTTAAGGAAAAAATGATTCATTACAACAGAATTGATGCTGACACATCTATTTTGCTTTAATAATAACTTAATTACTACAGCCACATATTAGGTAACTACATTACATGTAAACTTAACATATACAACAGGATGTCAACTGAGTGCTTTTCCAGCATGTTAATTTCGGCTGGTGCCCCAGATCTGAAACCAAAGAATGGTAAGTACTCAAAATTAAACAGGCTTAGCAAAAGTTAGGCCATCTCTAGGGCTTAACCAACCAGGAATGCTTGATGATTGGAGAGGAGAGCTGGAGAGCATGCTTTATTTAGAGGGAGCATTTTGAGATGTTATATTATCCCTCTCCCACCCTCCCCCACCAAAAGTGGGCTTCAGAAGTCTTGATTGATGTCCTCTCCAAAGTTTGGGGGACACAGGGTGCATTTTTGCTGTTGTTAGGTACCGTCAGGTTGGTACAGACTCATAGTGACCCTATGCACAACAGAATGAAACACTGCCAGTCCTGCGCCATTCTCACGTTGTTATGCTTGAGCCCATTTTTGCAGCCACTGTGTCAATCCATCTTGTTGAGGGTCTTCCTCCTTTTCACTGACCCTCTCTCCACTTTACCAAGCATAATGTCCTTCTCCGGGGACTGATTTCTCCAGATAACACGTTCAAAGTATGTGAGACATAGTCTCGCCATCCTTGATTCTAAGGACCACTCTGGTAGCACTTTTTCTGAGACAGATTTGTTCATTCTTTTGGCAGTCCGTTGTATATTCAATATTCTTCTCCAGCACCACAATTCAAAGGCATCAATTCTTCTTCAGTCTTCCTTATTCATCATCCAGCTTTTGCATGCATATAAGGTGAGTGAAAACACCATGGCTTAGGTAAGGTGCACCTTAGTCCTCAAGGTGACATCTTTGCTTTTTAACACTTCGAAGAGATCTCTTGCAGCAAATTTGCCCAATGCAAGGTGTGTTTTAATTTCTTGACTGCTGCTTCCATGGGTGTTGATTGTGGATCCAAGTAAAATGAAATCCTTGACAACGTCAATCTTTTCTCCATTTATCATAACGTGGCTTATTGGTCCAGTTGTGAGAATTTTTGTTTACTTTACGTTGAGATGCAATCCATACTGAAGGCTATGGTCTTTGATCTTCATCAGTAAGTGCTTCAAGTCCTCTTCACTTTCAGCAAGCAAGGTTGTGTCATCGTCATAACACAGGTTGTTAATAAGTCTTCCTCCAATCCTGATGCCACATTCTTCTTCATATAGTCCAGCTTCTTGGATTATTTGTTGAATAGGTATGGTGAAAGGATACAACCCTGACGCACACCTTTCCTGACTTGAAACCAACCATGCAGTATCACCTTGTTCCGTGTACAGATTCCTCTTGATCCATGTACAGATTCCTCATGAGCATAGATAAGTGTTCTGGAATTCCCAGTCTTCGAAGTTTTATCCATAATTTGTTATCATCCACACAGTCGAATGCCTTTGCATAGTCATTAAAATACAGGCAAACATCCTTCTGGTATTCTCTGCTTTCAGCCATGATCCATCTGACATCGGCAACGATATTTCTGGCTCCACGTCCTCTTCTAAATCTGGCTTGAGCTTCTGGCAGTTCCCAGTTGATATACTGCTGCAGCCACCTTTGAATGATCTTCAGCAAAATTTTGCTTGCCTGTGATATTAGTGATATTTCTCAATAATTTCCACATTTGGTTGAATCCCCTTTCTTTGGAATAGGCATAAATATGGATCTCTTCCAGTCGGTTGGCCAGGTAGCTGTCTTCCAAATTTCTTGGCATAGACGAGTGAGCACTTCCAGTGCTGCATACGTTTGTATAAACTCTCAATTGGTATTCCATTAATTCCCAGGTCTTTGTTTTCCACCAATGCCTTCAGTGCGACTTGGGCTTCCTCCTTCAGTACCACAGGTTCTTGACCATTTTGAACATCGACCTTTTCTTTTTGATATAGTGACTCTGTATTCCTTCCATCTTCTTTTGATACTTCCAGGATCAATTATTTTTCCTGTAGAATCCTTTAGTATTGAAACTCAAGGCTTGAATTTTTTCTTCAGATCTTTCAACTTGAGAAATGTTGAGTGTGTTCTTCCCTTTTGGTATTCTATCTCCAGGTCTTTGCACATGTCATCATAATACTTTACTTTTTCTTCTAGAGCAGCCCTTTGAAGTATTCTGTTCAGCTCTTTTACTTCATCATTTTTTTCTTTTGCTTTAGCTACTCGACATTCAAGAGCAAGTTTCAGAGTCTCTTCTGACATCCATTTAGGTCTTTTCTTTCTTTTTAATGACCTCTTCCTTTCTTCATGTATGATGTCCTTGATGTCATTCTGCAACTCGGTCATTAGTGTTCAACATATCAAATCTATACTTGAGATGGTCTCTAAATTCAGGTCATTCTTTGGCTCTTGTGGACTTCTAATTTTCTTCCATTTCAACTTGAACTTGCATATGAGTAATGGATAGTCTGATCCATAGTCAGCCTCTGGCCTTTTTCCGACTGGTGATATTGAGCTTTTCCATTGTCTTTTTCCACAGATATACTGGAAAGGGTCTGGTACTTGACTTATGCTCCCCAGAAAACCACCTAAGACAAGAAGCTGCTTAGCACACTCTGAGGTGACAGAGATGGGGCTATACTAATAATACTTTGCACTTTGAGAATTTCTAGAGTTTCCGAGGCAAGGGTACATATGTATTTCCCATAGAAAAAGGGGGAAGAAGCCAGATGTGCATCAACTTGAAAGAGCCTGTTCAAAACAGGCCTGGAGGGGCAAGGCATCCCCACAAAAGTTGTATGGAGTGGATAAAATTTGGCTGAGGGGACTTCTTGCCAACATGGTGTCATAAACAAGCACCACGCCATCCCTCCATAGCAAATACCTGAAAAACTAAGTAAAACAGAGACAAATCTCAGTCCTGGAACCCAAAGTGTCAAGTGAAGGGATAAAGAACTCAGCCAAGCACCAAACAGAATAAGAAACTGACAATTGACATTGAAGAAGGAAAGATACACGCAGAGATCCCCTATCAGCTAATGCAGCATGGATTCGCCATGTTGGACTCCTATCAGAGATCGGTGAACAGGGAGCATGGGAAAGCAGATTCACAGAGGTCCCAGCAGGAGACAGAGCACGCGGTAATGAGTGATACATGCTTTCCCACCCCCCTCCTCTCCCCACTGCTCTACCTCCATGCTTCCTGCCTGGCAGCATTGGCTCAGCTGGTGTGGAAGTGCACTGGCCATGCTGCTTGGATTTCCCCATGCACATTGGAGATCTGCAAACAGGGAGTATGGGAAAGCAGCTTCATGACGTTCCCAGTAGGAGACAGAGCACCTGATAATCAGGGATCTACAGTTTCCTAACCCCCATCCTTCTCCCCCCTCCCCCATCCTGGCCTCCTCTACTTCCAGCTGGCTGCATTCTCTTGGCCTAGAGGCAAATGCTTTGGCCTCAGGCTACTTGGATTCACCCCATCCACATTGGCTGGCTTCCTGAGTGCCACTTGTCTGTTGCTGATGTTGCTTTTTTCCATTTCTTTTGGCTTCATCTGTGCCTCCCACCACCTCCCCCTCCTTTCTCTCGAACACCTGGCTCCATGTTCCATCTTTGTGCACTCCCAAAAGGCTATGAAGCAGTGCTTTTCTGGGGAACCACCCCCCCAGCCTGCAACACCATGCCAGTGGTCTCCCCAGGGTTTTTTTTTCTTTTTTTGTTTATTTTCTCTCTCTTTTTGCAGCTTGACAGCCCTTCTAGCAGGGCTGCACTGCACATCTTAGGAGCCACTCCCTCAGTCTGTGCAACCAGATAGGTGGGATCACTGAAGGCATTTCTTTTTTCTCTCTCCTTTTTTCTTTCTTTCTTCAATTCTCAGTTCTTGTCTCTCTACACTTAGCTTATTTTCTGTCTCTTCAATATCTGCTACTGTGTGGCAGCTATATCCCCTCTAGCCAGGTTATATTGCACAGTCTGGAAGCCACTTCCCCGGTTTTTGTAGCCACTCTGGTGGGACCCCTGGAGGATTTTGTTTTCTTTCTCCCTTTCCCCTTTCAAATTTTTATCTAGTTATTTTTCCTTTTTGCTTTTCTCCTTTTCTGGGTTTTTAATCTCTCCACTCCAATGGAAAGCTCCCTTAGTACACTTTTTTGTGTGTGAGTGTGGCTCCTGTTTCTTTCTCTCTCTTCTTCTTGTACCCATATTAGTGCCACTCATCACAACCTCTCCCCTCCTTCCTGCCTACCTGCACTATGTAGTTATCATCACACCCCCGAGCAGCACAGGCAAGGCCTACTGGAACCTGCCCAGCACTTTTTCCCATCGTGCCCTATCAGCCCTCATACATGTCACAAACAATCCATCACAACGTCTTCCATTCAGCTGAACTTGCCCTGCTGCACCATAGCTGAGCAACTGGCCCTGCCCATTGAACAAGGAGGTAAAAATTATCATGATCACAGATGAGAAAACAACAAAGAACACACAGCCTGCCTGCTCAGACATAACCAAATAAAACAAAAAATAGGACAGAAAAAAAACAGATCTACAATCAATAAACAAAGAAAATAACTAATGAATGTCCCAAAGGCAGCAGACAATATCAAAACATATTTAAAAAGACAGGACAGGGTGACTCCAGTAGGTGTCCAAAATAAAACTCCAGATGACTCCAGTAGAAGGAAAGGCACTAGAGCTACCTGATAGGGAATTCAAATCTCTAATATTCAGAGCTATCCAAGAGTTGATGCAAAAAAGAGATACAAATGAGGAAAAATATACACAAATTCATGGAAAAGGCAGACAAATTCATGGAAAATACAGACAAAAATGTAAGAATTCATAAACATAATACAGGACAAAATTCAAAAATAAACTCACAAATAAAAATTAAACAAAAACAACAATTTGAAATCCAAAACTTAAACAACAAGATTTCAGAAATGGATAGTGTCATAGAGGGGCTGATGAGCAGATTTGAAATGCTGAAAGACAGGATCAGCTAAATTGAAGACAAACATTTGGATACAACTCTTTTTGAGGAAAAATCAGAAAAATGAAGAAACTCTGAGAATTATGTGGGATAAAATCAAAATAAAAAATTTATGAGTGATTGGAGTTCCAGACCAGGGGGAGAAAACGGAAAACACAGAGAGGATCACTAAAGAATTGCTGACAGAAAACATCCCTAATATCATGAAAGATGAAAAGCTAACATCCAAGAAGCTCAACAAACCCCATACAGGGAAGACCCCAAAATAAAATCACCAAGGCATATCATAATCACATTCCCTAAAACCAAAGACAAAGTCCTGAGAGTAGCTTGAGAAAAATGAAAAATCACATACAGAGGAGAAATAATAAAACCAAGCTCTGATTATTCAACAGAAATCATGCAGGCAAGAAGGCAAAGGGATGACATGTATAAAACCTTGAAAGAAAAAAAATAAACAACCAAGAATAATATATCCTGCAAATCTCTTGTTCAAATATGATGGTGAAATTAGGACATTTCTAGATAAACAGAAATTAAGAGAATATGTAAAAACCAAACCAAATCTACAAGGATTATTAAAGGGAGTCCTTCGGTCTGAGGACAACATTAGACCACAGCCTGAATCTAGGATGCAAGATTTTACCGGCCAGATACCAACTCAGGAAATGAACTCTCAAGGACTGTCCAAAACTGAAAGCATCATAACAAGGAACTAGAGAGTTTAATCTGTAAATGACAACAACGTCAGAACAATAAAAGAGGGAATAAATGGTGTAGGTAGATAAAACTTTCTAATGGAGAGGAAGGCAAGGCAATACTAAGTGATAATAGGCTGTTTCAAACCTAGGAAGATAAGGGTAAATATCAAGGTGACCACAAAGAAAAGGTAACAAATCTACTCTTCAAAATGAAGAAGAAAAACATAAAGTTTCAATAAAAACAAATGTACAAAAACAAAAGAAATGAAAAAGAAAACCACAAACAAAAGAAATTCAGTACAGGAGAATAAGAGCAACAAAGAAAACATCAGCATCACAAAAAAAAAAGCACTACAAAATGACAGCAATAAACTCACACCTATCAATAATTACACTGAAAGTAAATGGCCTAAATGCACCCATAAAGAGACACAGAGTGACAGAATGGATTAAAAAAAAAAAAAAAAAAAAAAACAGGATCCATCAATATGCTGTCTATAAGAGACAAACCTTAGAAACAAAGACGTAAATTTATGGAAAGCCAAAGGATGGAAAAAAATATATCAAGCAAATAATTTTCATAAAAGAGCAGGAGTGGCAATACTAATTTCAGATAAAATAGACTTTAAAATAAAATCAACCATAAAAGACAAAGAAGGGCACTATATGATTAAAGGGACATTCCATCATGAAGACCTAACCATAATAAACATCTAAGCACCTAATGACAGGGCTCCAAAATACATAAAACAAACTCTAACTGCAATGAAAAGAGAAACTGACAGTTCCACAGTAATAGTAGGAGACTTCAACACACCACTCTCGGTAAAGGACAAAATATCTAGAAAGAAAGTGAGCAAAGATACAGGAGAGCTAAAGGGCACAGTCAGCCAACTTGACCTCACAGACATATATAGAACACTCCATCCAACAGCTGCAAAGTACACATCCTTTTCTAACCCACATGGAACAGTCTCTAGAACAGGTCACAGAGCAACCCTCAACAAAATCCAAAACACTGAGATAATGCAAAGTATCTTCTCTGACCACAACACCATCAAAATAGAAATTAACAATGGGAAGAGCAAGGGAAAAAAAAAAATCAATTACGTGGATACTGAATAACACCCTGCTTAAAAGCCACTAGATAATAGAAGAAATCAGAGATGGAATCTAAAAATTCCTAGAATCAATTAAGAATGAAAACACATCATGCCAAAACCTTTAGGACACAGCAAAAGCAGTCCTCAGAAGTCAATTTATAGCAAGAAATGCACACATCAAAAAAGAAGAGACAAAATCAAAATATTAGCTACACAACTTGAACAAATAGAAAGAGAACAACAAAAGCAGCCCACAGCCACCAGAAGAAAGGAAATAATGAAGATCAGAGCAGAAATCAATGAAATAGAGAATAGAAAAACAATAGAAAGAATCAGCAAAACCAAAAGTTTGTTCTTTGAAAGGATCAACAAAATCAACAAACCCTTGACAAAACTGACAAAAGAAAAACAGGAAAGGATGCAAATAACCCAAATAGAAACGAAATGGGGGGCATTACAAAGACCCAACTGAAATAAAAAGGATCAAACAGAGTATTATGAAAAACTATACTCCAACGAATTTGAAAACCTACTGGAAATGGACAAATTTCTAGAAAAACACTACATATCCAAAGTAACACAAAATGCTGTTACAAATCTGAACAACCCATAACAAGAGAGGAGATTGAAAAGTTAAAAAAAAAAAAAAAAAAAAAAACCTCCCACCCGAAAAAAGCCCTGGCCCAGATGGCTTCACTGGAGAATTCTACCAAACATTCAGAGAAGAGCTTATACCAGCACTACCCAAACTATTTCAGAATATAGAAAAGGAAGTGATACTTCCAAATTTATTCTATGAAGCCAGCATAACCCTGATACCAAAACCAGGCAAAGACAGCACAAAAAAAAGAAAATTACACACCAATATCTCTGAAACTCTGTGGGGCAGTTCTACTCTGTCCTATAGGGTCACTTTGAGTCGAAATCGACTCGACAGCACTGGGTTTTTGGGATCTCTCAAGAATATAGATGCAAAAATTCTAGCCAATAAAATTCAGCATCATATTAAAAATATAATACAGCATGACCAAGTAGGGTTCATACCAGGTATATGAGGATGTTTCAACATTAGAAAATCAATCCATGTAATCCACGACATAAATAAAAGGATGGGACAGAATCATACGATCATCTTAATCGATGGAGAAAAGGCATTCCACAAAATCCAGCAACCATTCTTGATTAAAAACTCAATAAAATAGGTATAGACGGGAAATTTCTCAACATAAATAAAGAGCATTTATGCAAAACCAATGTCCAACATCATTCTTACCAGAGAGAGGCTGAAAACATTCCCCTTGAGAAAAGGAGCAACACAAGGATGCCATTTATCACCACTCTTATGTAACATTGTACTGGAAGTTCTAGCTAGAGCAATAAGGCAAGAAAAAGAAATAAAGGGCATCCAAATTGGTAATGAAGAAGTTAAACTGTCCTTATTTGCAGTTGATATGATACTGTACATAGAAAACCCGAAAGACTCCACCAGAAAACTGCCAGGACTAATAGATTCAGCAGAGTAGCATGATACAAGGTAAACATACAAAAATCAATTTGGTTCCTATATGCCAATAAAGAGAACAATGAAAAGAAATCAGGAAAACAATATCATTTATAATAGCCCCTAAAAAAGTAAAATAAAAAAAAAATGTACTTAGGAAAAAATCTAACCAGGGATGTAAAGGACCTATACAAACAAAACTACAAAACAGTACTGCAAGAAACCTAAAGAGATCTACATAAATGGAAAACATACCATGCTCATGGATAGGTATACTCAACAGTGTGAAAATGAAAATTCCACCCGAAGCAATTTACAAATACAATGCAATCCTGATCCAAATACCAACAATATTCTTTAAAAAAAAAAAATTTTTTTTTTTTTAAAGAGATGGAAAAACTTATTATTCACTGTATAGGAAAGGGAAGAAGCCCCAGATAAGTAAAGCACTATTGAAGAAGAAGAATAAATTGGAGGACTTGCACTACCTGACCTCAGAATGTACTCTACAGCTTCAGTAGTCAAAACAGCCTGGTACTGGTACAATGGAACAGAATTGAAAACCCAGATGTAAATCCATCCACCTATAGTCACCTGATCTTTGACAATGGCCCAGAGTCTATCACATGGAGAAAAGACAGTCTATTTAACAAATGGTGCTGGCAAAACTGGATGTCCATCTGCAGAAAAAATGAAACAGGACCCATACCTCACACCATGTACAAAACCTAACTTAAAATGGATCAAAGGTGTAAATATAAAGCCAAAAACTATGAAGTTCATAGAAGAAAAAAATAGGATCAATGCTACAGGCCCTAATAAATGGCATTAACAGCATACAAACCACAACCAACAACACACAAACTCCACATGATAAGCTAGATAACTGGAATCTTCTAAAAATTAAACACTTATGCTGATCGAAAGAATTCACCAAAAGAGTAAAAAGAGAACCTACAGACTGGGAAAAAAAAAATTTGGCTACTACAAATCAGACAAAGGTCTAATCTCTAAAATCTACAGGAAAATCCAACACCTCTACAACAAAAAGACAAATAATCCAATTAAAAAACAGGCAAAGGAAATGAACAGATACTTCACCAAAGAGGACATTCGAGAGGCCAAGAGACACATGAGGAAATGCTTGTGATCACTAGCCATTGGAGAAATGCAAATCAAAACCACAATGAGATACCATCTTACCCAGCATTACTGGCATGAATCAAAACAACAGGAAATAACGAATGTTGGAGAGGCTGCAGGGAAATCGAAGCCCTTATGCACCGCTGGTAGGAATGCAAAATGATATAACCACTTTGGAAAACAATATGCTGCTTCCTTAGAAAGCTACAAATAGAATTACCATATGATCCAGCAATCCCACTCCTAGGAATATATCCTGGAGAAGTAAGAATCGTCACACTGCTAGACATATGCACACCCAGGTTCACTGCAGCATTGTTCACAATAGCAAAAAGAAGGAAACAACCTAGACTCCCATCAACAGATGAGTGGATAATCAAACTATGGTACATACACACAATGGAGTATTACACAACATTAAAGAACAAGATGAATCTGTGAAGCACCTCATAACATGGATGAATCTGGAAGGCATTATGCTGAGTGAAATAAGTCAATCACAAAAGGACAAATATTGTATGAGACCATAACTGTAAAAACTCATGAAAATGTTTACACACACAAAAAAAACAATCTTTGATAGTTATGAGGGAGGAGAGGAGTGGGGATGGAAAAACACTAAATAGGTAATAGATAAGTGGTAGCTTTGGTGAAGGATAAGACAGTACATCATACTGGGGAAGCCAGCACAACTTGTACAAGACAAGGTCATAGAAGCTTCATAGACTCATCCAAACTCCCTGAGGGACCAAATTGCTGGGCTGAGGGCTGTGGGGACCATGGTCTTGGGGAACATCTTGCTCAATTGGCATAACATAGTTTATTTTAAAACTGTTCTACATTCTACATTGGTGAAAAGCACCTGGGGTCTTAAAAGCCTGCGAGTGGCCATCTAGGATACTCCACGGGTTTCACACCTTCGGGAACAAGGAAGAATGAAGAGAACTAAAAATACAAGGGAAGGATTAGTCCAAAGGACTAATGGACCACATCTACCACAGCCTCTACCCGACTGAGTCCAATACAACTAGATGGTTCCCAAGTACCACCACTGACTGCTCTGACACGGATCACAATACAGTGTCCTAGACAGAGCAGGAGAAGAATGTAGAACAAAATTCTAACTCAAAAAGAAAGACCAGACTTGCTGCCCTAACAGAGACTGGAGAAACCCTGAGAGTATGGCCCCCGGACACCCTTTCAGCTCAGTAATAAAGTTGCTCCTGAGGCTCACCCTTCAGCCAGAGATTGAACAGTCCTGTAAAACAAAACAAAATTTAAGGGGCACACCAGCCCAGGGGCAAGGACTAGAAGGCAAGAGGGAACAGGAAAGCTAGTAATAGGGAACCCAAGGTTGAGAAGGGAGAGTGTTGATATGTCCTGGGGTTGTTAACCACTGTCATACAACAATGTGTGTGCTAACTGTTCTAAAGTACAATAGAAAAAGTGTTGAAAAGCAAAAAAAAAAAAAAAAGAAGTTAGCTGAGAGCTAAGTAGCCAGCCATGAAAACATTACCCCAACAAGGAACAGCTGATGGGAGATTCCTGGCAACTGAATTCTGTGAGAAACACACACACACACACACACACACGAGTCCAAGGGAGAAATTATCATTTTTCTCTACCACATCAGAAAGGCAACAATACCAGGTAAAACCTATATTAGCAAGTATGGACTTTTCTGTCCTTTGTTCTCTTCCCTTCCCTAGGCTCCACCTTGAAAGAGAAGAGGCAGCATAGTGAGGGAGGAAAGGAGGAGAAAAAGAGCAACATGAGACAATATTAAGGAAGTTTACCATAACCTCCTCCATTATTGTTTTCCCAACCTAAGGCAACCCCATGCTGGGCATAGGAAAAAACTCAGAATTAAATGAGAAACTAATTGTCTTAGTTTCTGTGGAACAATGGATCACTTTTGTGTGGCCTTCCTATCCATAGTCTTGTAACTCCTACCCAAGCAATTGAGCAGTACTGTGTGATAGGGTAATTGTGGCCCACCAAAGGGATTGGTCAGTTTTGCCATCCCACTGGGCTTGAAATGAGCCACCACACAGGTGGGAAAGAGAGGAACCCACAACCACCAAGGAAGAACAAACAGGAGCCAGCAGATCCTTTGGACCCGGAATCCCTGCGCTGAGAAGCTCCCGGAACCAGAAGACAGAGAGAGCTGTAATATTGAAGGCAGTGAGAAACAGCAACAGAGACCTGGCAGCAAAGACCCAGAAGGAGGAGATGTCATGGTGGGGTTTCTGGCCCAGGCAGAAAGCTGAATGCCTTTGGGCAGAGGTCAAGGGTCAGGGAGAGGTGTGCCTTTGAACACGACTGGGAAGGTGCTGTCCTGCTGGAAGAGCTGTATCCTGAGTGTTCCTGAGCCTGAATTATAACTGTTACTTCCCTAACAAACCCCATAACCATGAGTATTGTCTGTGTGTTCTATGTGGCCATTGTAGTGAATTACCGAATCCAACAGAGTGCCGTGGGAGGGATGGTTGGTGTCAGAATTGGTAAAGATGGCAGAGAGAGGAGACATGTCTGACCTCCACTTCATAGGAATCAAACTTGGGCTGTTGATCTTGATTCTCCTTCCCCCTTGTGAAGTTAGAGGAGGTCAGACACTGCCTCTAAGCCATTTTCACAGTTTCCTAGGGCTGCTATATAACAAAATACCAAAAAGTAGGTGCTTTAAAGAACAGAAATTCATTGCCTCACGATTCTAAAGGATAGAAGTTCAAATTAGAGTATCAGCCCTGTCAATTCCTTCTGAGGGTGAGAGGAACACTTCCATGCCTCTCCTAGCTTCTAGAAGCTGCTGGTAGCCCTTAACATCCCTTTGCTGCTTGTAGATGTATCTTCACATGTGACTTCCCCCTGTGTGACTCTGACTCCTTCTATGTTCCCCCCTCTCGTAAGACACCACTCAAAAGGGATTAGGACCTATGCTACTTTGGTATGACCGTGTTAATTTAACTGATAACATCCACAAAGAAAAGCCCTACCTCCACAAGTAAGGTCACTCTCACAGTTACAGGGGTTAGGACTTCACCATAGTTTTTAGGGGAACACAATTCAATCTGTAACACTAATGTTTTGAAATTAGAATGTACTGGACTTTTTGCTTTGTGCCCCCAGGTTTATTGAAAATATTACAGCACAGCAGAAGGATTAAAACGGCTTCGTGTGGCGTTTTGAAATTCATTCCTACTGTGGCCTGAGTGACCTGCAGGTTGGGCAGACTGTCAAAGTCCAAGAGCTTCAGCATTTCCTTAGTGTCAGGATCTACTTCAATGATCTCCTGATCCAGGGATGAGACCTCAGGGACATAATTATCTCTCCTTTCTCCTGCTCCTGCAGCTTGATGGAGATACTGCTCATGGGGCCTCTCTGAATCTGCTTCATCAGATGTGTGACATAGCTTGCTCTCTTGTTGCAAAGCTTCTTGCTGGGAATAATAGCAACCTCCTGGCACACATGCTTATTGGTGTGGAAGTTGTTGACCAGGTGTGTATAGTGCTTCTCAGTGACGACCTGGTCTGTCTTCTTCATGGTTTTGTTGTGATCTCAGCCCATGTCAGCAGGTCCCTGGTAAAAATATTGGACTTTTTTTAATTGGGCTTTAGGTGAAAGTTTACAGAGAAAATTATTTTCTCATTAAACAGTTAATACACAAATTGTTTTCTGGCACTGATTGACAACCCCAGAATGTATCAACAATCTCCACTTCTCCACTCCTGTTTCCATTCATCCAGTTTTTCTGTCCCTGCGTTCCTTCTCCTCTTTGCTTTTGGGCTGGTGTGCCCATTAGTCTCATATACAAGATTGAACTATGAAGCATGTTACTCACATGTGTTATTGTTGGCCCTATAGATCTGTCTAATCTTTGACTGAAGGGTGAACCTCAGGAGTGACTTCAGTACTGAGGTAAAAGGGTGCTTGGGACATATTTCAGGGTTTCTTTTATTTTCAGTATCTGTCAGACCAATAAGCCTAGTTTTTTGTTTTGTTTTGTTGTGTGTGTGTGTGTGTGTGTGTGTGTGTGTGTGTGTGTGTGAATTTGAATTTTGTTTTACATTTTTCTCCCACTCTGTCAGGGATCCTCTATTATGATCCCTGCCAGAGCAGTCGTGGTGGTAACTGGGCACCATCTAGTTGGTCTGGGCTCAGTCTGGTGGAGGTGAGGTAGTTGTGGTCCATTAGTCCTTTGGACTAATCTTTCCCTTATGTTTTGTTTTTTTTTTTTTTTTTTCATTCTCCTTTCCTTCAGCTGGGATAGGAACAGTAGATGTATCTTAGATGGCCGCTTGCAGGCTTTTTAGACCCCAGATGATACACACCACAGTCAGGTGTAGAACAATTTCTTTATAGACTATGCTATGCCAATTGGGCTAGATGTCCCCCAAGACCTTGGTTCCCAACCCTCAGCCCAGTAGCTTGGCCCCTCAGAGTGTTCGGATGTGTCTGTGAAGCTTCTATGACTTTCCATGGTCAAGTTGTGTTGACTTCCTCAGTATACTGTCTTATTCAGCACCTAAGTTACCACTTATCTACTATCTAGTTAGTATCCCCCCCCCCCCATACCTCACAACCAACAAAGATTGTTTCCTTCTGTGTGGAAACAACTTTATGTGTTTTTATAGCAGTGGTCTCATACAATATCTGTAATTTTGTGATTGACTTATTTCATTCAGCATAACGCCTTCCAGATTCATCCACATTGTGAGATGTTTAGAGGTTCATCATTGTTTTTAACATTGCATAGTAATCCATTCTGAGTATGTACCACAGTTTACCCATTAATCTGTTGATGGGCACTTAGGTTGTTTCCATCTTTTTGCTATTGTGAATAATGCTACAATGAACATGGGTGTGCATATGTCTATTAGGTTGACAGCTCTTGTTTCTCTAGGATATTTTCCTAGGAGTGGGATTGCTGGATCATATGTATTTTTTTTCCTAGCTTTTTAAGGAAGCGGTATATTGTTTTCCATAATGGTTGTACCATTTTGCATTTCCACCAGCAGTGCATAAGAGTTCCAGTCTCTCCCCAAATCTCTCCCTTATTTGTAGTTTTCTTTCTGATTTGTGCATCGGTTTTTGTGTATGGTATGAGGTATGAGCCCTGTTTCATTTTTTGACAGGTGGAGATCTAGTTTTGCCAGCACCATTTGTTAAAAAGACTGTCTTTCCCCATTTAATGAACTTTGGGCTTTTGCAGAAGATCAGATGGTCATAGGTAGATAGAGTCACATCTGGGTTCTCGATTCTGTTCAATTGGTCAATGTGTCTGTCATTGTACCGGTACCAGGCTGTTTTGACACCTGTAGCTGCACAGTGGGTTCTGAGGTCAGGTAGTACAAGGCCTCCCACTTTGTTCTTCTTTAACAATGCTTTACTTATCCAGGACCTCTTAACTTTCCATATAAAGTTAATGATTAGTTTCTCCATCTCACTAAAGAATACTGTTGGTATTTGGATTGAGATTGCATTGTATTTGTAGATTGTTTTGAGCAGAATTGATATTTTCACAATGTTTACCTATCCATGAGCATTGATGTTGGTCTCTTTTGATTTCTTGCTTCCTATCCCCACAGCTTTATGCTCTGCAGGTCTAGAGGTTTTAGTTCCAAAGGGAAGAATGCTCCCACCTGGAGATACATCACTGATTCCATTCAACTGGAAGCTAAGAATGTCACCTGGCCAGTTTGGGACCCTTATGCCTCTGGATCAACAGGCAAAGAAGACAGTTACCAAACTGGCTGGTGAGATTCATCCTGATTACCAAGAGGAAGTAGGATTGATATTACATAATGGAGGTATTTACATAAAGGTATTTACATAAAGAAGGAGGATATTTACATAAAGAATGGAGGATATTACATAAAGAAGAGTATGTAGGAATGCAGGAGATCCCTTAGGGCAACTCTTGGTACTACCATGCCCTGTAATTAAGTCAATGGACAACTACAGCAACCCAATTCCAACATGACTACTAAATGGCCCAGACCCTTCAGGAATGAAGGTTTAGGTCACCCCACCAGACAAAGAACCATGACCAGCTGAGGTGCTTGCTGACGGCAAAGGGAATACAGAATGGGTGGTGGAAGAAGGTAGTTCTAAATACTGTTATAGCCACGTGACCATTTGCAGAAATGAGAACTGTAGTTGTTATGAGTATTTCTGCTTTGTATGTGTGCATCAAATATTTTGTTTTCTTCACTTATAAAATATAAGATGTAAACAGGACTAGTGCATTTTTGGTTGTATTTGTGTTCATTGTATCATGTTAAGTGCAAGTATGTCTTTATAATTTTATTTTTTCAAAGATTATATACGGTTTAAGGAGATGTGTACAGGTGCCAAGCTGACAAGGGGTGGAATGTGATAAAGATTGTTTGTCAAGTTGGAGGGGCCATGATTCTCATTATTTATATGTGATTATCCCCCTGATGGGATCTGCTGTGAATAACCAGTCAGTTGAAAGGAGTTTCCTCGGGCATGTGGCCTGCATCCGAATATAAGCGAATGTTCTGGCTTTAGCATGCTTTGGATCCTACAGCTGGCTCTAGTTCATCTGACCTCCTATTCTTGGGACTTGAACTAGCAATTTATCTGCTGATCTTAGGATGTGTTGATCTTCACAACCTATGAACAACAGCACTGCTCTCTGACCTGCTGATCTTGGGTTCACCAGCCCTTGCAGCTATGTGAATCAGGAGAAGCTGCTATCCTGATCCATAGACTTGGAATGTTCCAGCCTCTACAGTTGCATGAGCCGTTTCCTTGATATAAATCTCTGTGTATATTCATATGTTTATTGATTTTGCTTCTCTAGAGAACCCAGCCTAAGACACTGCTCTCCCCCAGTCATCTTTTGAGTGCCTTCCAACCTGAGGGCTCATCTTCTGGCACTACATCAGACAATGTTTTGCTGCTATTCATAAAGTTTTCACTAGCTAATCCTTTTTAGAAGTAGACCACCTATTCTGTCCTAGTCTGATAGGTCAGCTGAAATCTGTCCACCATGGGTGGCCCTGCTGGTATCTGAATACTGGTGGCATAGCTTCTAGCATCAAGCAACATGCAAGCTCCCACAGTACAACAAACTGACAGATGCATGGGGGCCTATTGCTATAAATTGGCCTCTAAACACTGCCTTTGCTGTGTATCAAAAGTTTTGGTTTGGTGAGTTTTCATTCTCCTTTGATTCTAGAATTTTTTTTATTCCATCTTTGATTTTTTTCCATTACCCAGTGGTTTTTAAGCAAGGTGTTATTCATTTTCCATGTATTTGATTTTTCTCCCTTGTTTTTCCTATTATTAATTTCTACTTTTATTGTGTTGTGATCAAAGAAGATGCTTTGTATTATCTCAGTGTTTTGAATTTTGCTGATGGTTGTTTTGTGGTCTAAGATGTGGTCTATTCTGGATAATGTTTCATGCGCTCTGGAAAAGGATGTATAAGGTCAAGGTGGTTG
This sequence comes from Elephas maximus indicus, assembly GCF_024166365.1. Taxonomy (NCBI): domain Eukaryota; kingdom Metazoa; phylum Chordata; class Mammalia; order Proboscidea; family Elephantidae; genus Elephas; species Elephas maximus. The sequence goes on from NC_064840.1 coordinate 50,225,181, forward strand.
ATTGTAGTTTTTAGATCTTCTATATCTTTGCTTACTTTCTTGATATTCTGTCCTTTTCCGAGAGTGTCGTGTTGAAATCTCCTACTATTATTGTGCAACCATGTTTCTCTTTTCAGTGCTGTTAGTTTGTTTTATGTATTTTGGAACCTGTCATTGGGTGTATAGATATTTATTATGGTTATGTCCTCATTGTGGATTGTCCCTTTAATCATTATAGAATGTCCTTTCTTGTCTTTTATGGTGGATTTTGCCTTAAAGTCAATTTTATGTGAGATTACTATTGCCAATTCTGCTCATTTTTTGGTTGCTGTTTGCTTGATATATTTTTTTCCGTTCTTTGATTTTTCATATATTTATGTCTTTGTGTTTAATGCGTGCCTCTTGTTAACAGTCCCTTGATGGGTCATGGTTTTTTGTCTGTTCTGTCCCTGTCTCTTTATGAATGCATTTAAGCCATTTACATTCATGTGATTATTGACAGGTGAGAGTTTATTGCTGTCATTTTGTAGTGCTTTTTTGTGGTGCTGATGTTTTCTTTGTTCTTCTTCACTACTGTACTGAGTTCCTTTGTTTGTAAAATTTCTTACATTATTGTAGATTTTGTTTATACTGAGAATTTATGTTTTTCTTCTTTGTTTTGATAAGTAAGTTTGATAACTTTTTGTGGTTACCTTGAAATTTACCCTTATGTTCCTAAGTTTGAAACAGTCTTATTACTTGATATCATGTTGACTTCCTCTCTACTTGAAAGTTCTATACCTACACTGTGTATTCCCCCTTTTAGTGTTCTGATGTTGTCATTGTTTACAGATTGATGTCTCTAGTTTCCTGTTTTGAATCTTTTAGTTTTATTTTTTTCTTGAGAGTTCATTACTTAGGTTAGTATTTGGCTGATTCTGTCCTGTGTCTAGATTCAGGTTGTTGCCTGATGTTGTTGGTTCTCTAACCAAAGACTCCCTTTAATAATTCTTATGAGTTTGGTTTGTTTACAAAGTCCCTTAATTTCTCTTTATCTGGAAATGTCCTAATTTCACCATCATATTTGAGAGTTTTGCAGGATATATCATTCTTGTTTGACTTTTTTTTTTTTTTCTTTTCTTTCAAGGTTTTACATCTATCATCTCATTGCCTTCTTGCCTGCATGGTTTCTGCCAAGTAATCGGAGCTTAGTGTTATTGTTTTCCCTTTGTATGTGCCTTTTCATTTTTCTCAAGCTGCTCTCAGGATTCTTTCTTTGATTTTGGGGAGTATGATTATGATATGTCTTGCTGACCTTCTTTTCTGGTCTATCCTATATGGGGCTCGTTGAGCTTCTTGGATGGTCAGCTCTTCATCTTTCATGATGTTAGGAAAGTTTTCTGTCAGCAAATTTTCAATGATTCTTTCTGTATTTTCTATTTTCTGACCCATTCTGGAAATCCAATCACGTGAAAAGTTTTGCTCTTGATTGTATCCCATGTAGCTCTTAGGTTTTCTTTATTTTTCTTCATTCTTCTCTAGTATTTTTCCTCAAATATATTGGCATCCATGGATTTGGCTTCAATTTTGTTGATTCTGTCTTCCATTGTTTCAATGCTCCTAACATAATGCTTCTATTGTGTTGTCCATTTGTGAAATTTTGTTGTTTATCTTTTGGATTTCTAATTGCTATTTTTTTTTCATGATTTCTATTTGTTTATTTATTTTGACATTTTATTCTTGTATTATTTTCCTGAATTCTTCTATTGCTTTGCCTGTATTTTCCTTGATTTTGACTATGTTTTGGTTGGTTTTGTCTGTGTTTTCCATGATTTTCTGTGTTTTCCTTGATCTCTTTCTTAGTAACTTTGAGGGCCCTGAATATTAGACTTTTGAATTCACTATCAGGTAGTGCCAGTACCCTTTCTTCTGCCAGAAGGTCAACTGGTGCTTTATCCTGGTTGCTTACTGGAGACATCATGTCCTGTTTTTTTTTTTTTTTTTTTAATGTTTTGATATTGTCTGCTATCTCCGAGACATTCAGGTATTATCTTATTTATTGATTGTGGGTTTGTTTGTTTCATCCTGCTTTCTTGTTTTGTTTGGTTATGTCTGGGTGGGTGGGCCTGGCGTGCTTTGTTGCTTGCTCATTTTGTCCAACTTCGCAGGGCCAGTCGCTCAGCTGTAGTCCAGTAGGGCAGTTCCAGTGTGGGGGAAGGGGTGGAGATGGGTCTTTTCTCTGTGGTGTGAACCAGGCTGGGGGCTGCAGCACGGCCACAGCAGGTGGTGGTTGGGGTCCTGGACCAGCGGAGAGCCTGAGATCCTGATCGAGCTGCAGCAGGTGGCAGGAGAGAACTGGGGCAAGTAAGAAGGGACCTGGGGTCTGGGCCAAGTCCCTTCAGGGCCGTGGCAGGAGGTGGGAGGAGTCTAGCACTGGTGAGAAAGGGCCTGTGGCTATGGCCAGCAGAGCTGAATAGAGAGGTAGGAGGGGTAAAGGCAGGGGCAGATGTAGCTAGATGGAGGAGGGCAATGGGGAGGGTTGTTGCTGTGGTTCCTGGCTGTTGGGGTTGCCAGGATGCGGCAGTTGTAGCTGCTATTCACCAGAGGTGTGGCGGTTGTAGGAGCATGATCCTATGATCGCCAGGTGAGAGTCTGGGCTCTTCCTTGTGTTGCAGCCGGCAAACGTTGATTTACTTAATTCTGGGTGTGTCCGCACTGTACCTCTATCTCCTATTGGGAATTTCATGGAGGTGCCTGTGTGTGGGGTTGTCGGCTTTATTCCAAGATGGCCACACTGAGTCATGACATCTGGCAGGGAACCTCCACTCTGTATCTCTATCCTTTCCCTGTTTTCTATCAGTTTCTTCTTCTCCTCAGTGACTTCCGATCTGATACTTTATCCCTTCATTTAAAGTTCAGGGTTCCAGGATTGACATTTGTATCTGTTTTACTAGTTTCTTTGGGGTCTTTGTTGCAGCAAGATGAATTACTTTGTCTGAGGAGGCTGCCATCTTGGCTCTACCTCTTGTGCTGCACTTTTTTTTTATTGTGTTTTAAATGGAAGTTTACAATTCAAGTCAGTTTCTCATACAAAAACTTATACACACATTGTAATATTACCCTAGTTGCTCTCCCTACTATGTGACAGCACACTCCCTGTCTCCACCATGTATTTCGTTTGTCCATTCAACCAGCTCCTGTTCCTTTCTGCCTTCTCATCTCACCTCCAGACAGGAGCTGACCACATAGTCTCATGTGTCTACTTGAGCTAAGAAGCACACTCCTCACCAGTATCATTTTATGTCTTACAGTCGCCTAATCTTTATCTAAAGAGTTGGCTTCAGGAATGGTTTCAGTCCTGGGTTTACAGGGAGTCTGGGGGCTATAATCTCTGGGGTCCCTCCAGTCTCAATCAGACCATTAAGTCTGATCTTTCTACTAGAATTTGAGCTCTGCATTCCACTTTTAACCTGCTCCATCAGGGATTCTCTGTTGTCTTCCCTGTCAGGGCAGTCATTGATGGTAGATGGGCAACATCTAGTTCTTCCAGTCTCAGGCTGATGGAGTCTCCAATTTACGTGGCCCTTTCTTTCTCTTGGGCTCGTATTTTCCTTGTGCCTTTGGTGTTTTTCTTTCTCCTTTGCTTCAGGTGGGTTGAGATCAATTGATACATCTTGAGTGGCCACTTACTAGGTTTTGAGACCCCAGACACCACTCACCAAAGAGGGATGCAGAATGTTTTCTTAATACACCTTTGTTATGCCAATTGACCTAGATGTCCCCTGAAACCATGGTCCCCAGACCCTCACCTCTGCTACTCTGTCCCTGAAAGTGTTTGCTTATATTCAGGAAACTTCTTAGCTTTTGGATTAATCCAGTTGTGCTGATTTCCCCTGTATTGTGTGTTGTCCTTCTCTTCACTTAAAATAATTTTTGTCTACTCTCTAATTAGTAAATACCTTTTCCCTTCCTCTCCACCCTTATAACCATCAAAGAACGTTTTCTTCTGTGTTTAAACCTTTTCTTGAGTTCTTATAATAGTGGTCTTATACAATATTTGTCCTTTTGCAACTAATTTCACTCAGCATAATGCCTTCTAGATTCATCCATGTTATCAGATATTTCATGGATTCATTGTTGTTCTTTATCATTGTATTCCATTGTGTGAATATACCATAATTTATCCATTCATCCATTGATAGGCACCTTGATTGTTTCCATTTTTTTCTATTGTAAATAGTGCTGCAATGAATGTGGGTGTGCATATATCTATTAGTGTGAATGTTTTTATTTCTCTAGGATATATTCTAAGAAGGGGGATTGCTGGATTGTACAGTAGTTCTATTTCTAGATTTTTAAGGAAATGCCAAATCTACTTCCAAATTGGTTGTACCATTTTATATTTCTACCAGCAGTGTGTAAGTGTTCCAGTCTCTCCACAAGCTCTCCAGCATTTATTATTTTGTGTTTTTTGGATTGATGCCAGCCTTCCTGGGGGTACTGGACTTTTTAATACCTGAAAAATGAGACTATACAGTAATCACCTAAGAGTGATCAGAAAATCCATGGTTATCTTCTGGAAATTTCATTCAGAGAAAAGGAAGGTATTAACTGAGTAACTTTAAAGGACCAATGGAAATAATAAAATATTAATTTGCTCTTTGCTTGCTCAGATCATTAAAAAAAAAAAAAAACTTGCCATTGCATTGAACTCTGACTCATGGTGATCCCATGTGTATCAAAGTAGAACAGTGCTGCACAGAATTTTTCAGTGGTTTATTTCTCAGAATTTATCACCAGGTCTTTCTTCTGTAACACCTGTAGGTGGGCTTGAACCTCCGGCCTTTTGGTTAGCAGCAAAGTGCATCACTATTTGCACCCCCAGGAATTTTGCTCACACCATATCACACCACACCGAGTTCATAATGTCCAATAAACCGATTACAGATAAAGTAGCTCACGTAATTGTCATAAGTTATGTATTACCATTTTTGTTTTATACATAATAAAGCCAAGTCTAACACAGGTAAAGTAAATTTCCAAAATCAGCACCAATAAGTTATGAATTTAAACACAGATTTGCCTAACTTCAAATCTAGCTCTTAAAACTATTCTGCCTTCTCATTATATACATTATAAAATTAAGTTCCCAATACCATTAAACAGACCTTTCTGTGAAAATCCTTAATATTTTACTTAAAACTCATATCCAGAAGAGGAGATGACTGATGTGTAGGAAGAAAGGACTAAGAAAAACAAAGTAGCAAGTAAAACCAATTTTATTATTAAATCAGCAGTACTTCCAAAGCTCCTATTTATTCTTTAATACACAGCTCAAATGTACTGATCTAACAAATATTTACTGAGTTCCTCTCCTGTGCCAGGTACTATGTTTGGAAATAAAAACCAAACCAACTGCCATCAAGTTGACTCTGACTCGTGGAGACCCCATGTGTATCAAAGCAAACTGTGCTCTACGGGGTTTTCAATGGCTGAATTTTTAGAAGTAGATCATCAGTTCTTTCATTCTAGGTGCCTCTGGATGGATTCAAACCTGCAAGTTTTCAGTTAGCAGCCAAGTGTCTTAACTGTTTGCACCAACCAGAGACTCCTATGTTTGGCAATAAAGAAACAAAAATGAAAATGAGTTCCACTCTCATCAGGATGCAGAAACCATGAATATTGCAAACAACAAATAACAGCCCAGTCTATTATGTTTTATAATGTAAATGTACATGTACATAGGAAGGTCTTGGCCCTGACTTGATGGTCACTGAAAGCGCCCTGGAGGAAGCGACATGCAGGCTGACACTGGAGGATGAATGGGCAAAACAAAGCGAAGAGGATGAGGCAGTGCTTTCCCAGCAGAGGGAAGGCATGTGTGAGTGCCTGGGTGCAGGAGCGGATATGACAGCTTCAAAGAACGGAAAGAAATTGATAATTGCAGAGTCACAGGGGTTGAGGGGAAGATTGTAAGAGATGAAGCTGGAAAGGGAAGCAAGACCTGATAGGCCATGTTAAAAGGAGTTGGCTTTATTCTAAAAGAAGTGTGAAAAAAGGAGGTTGCAACAAATAACTTATGGGTTTACACAAATTCCTGAAATATATAAACAAGTCAACTTCTGAAAAACCTCTCTCTGAACTTAATCTAAGCCACAACTCTGATCCAAAAAAAAAAAAAAAAATGGGAATAATGGGAGAAATGCAATGAGCCAAACTGGATTACCAGTTGCTTAAAAGCTGTTCCCTAGTATACACCTTATGCTGGCACGAGCATAGGGAGGGCTTTCGTGTGACTGAAAGGACCATACTGTAACTGACGCTTGCATTTAGGCATCCAGATATATATAGATCTCCCACAACCCAAAATTCCAACCACCAGAAAACCCAGTTGTTAAAATGTCTCAAATGATTGCAGGTTGAAATTGAGGTGCACTTTCCATTTAGAAATACAGAAATAGCTTATTTTGATCAGGTTGATTATAATGAAAGCTTGCTGATTATTCTGAATTGCCACAAAGTTGTTTTGGTTTTTGTTTTTGCTTTGTTTTTATGTAGAAACAGAAAATTGCTGAACAGAGAAAAAGGTCCAGGATCCTCAGCTTTCATTATCAGTCTAAACTGAAAGCTTCTAGTCTCTCTGTTCTTATTCCTGAACTCCTCCCCTTTACTTCCTTCTTTTAGTTACTTTTCTAAAAGAAGGAAAAGGAATGGACAAAGGAAAAAGAATAGACAAAGAAAACTAACATTTATCATGCACATAAATAAAAACACTTAAGCCGTCCTTTATTGAGCTCTCATTTTGAGAGAGATATGTTTCTGTTGTTGTGCTGTCCAGGTCATCCATACTAACTTGTAATGACCCTATAAGACAGAGTAGAATGATCTTATAGGGTTTGTTAGGTTGTGATCTTTAAAGGAGCAAATTTCCAGGTCTTGACTCCCACAGAGCCATTAGTGAGTTCAAACCACCAATGGTTAGCAGCCAAATGCTTAAAAATTGGGCCACCAGGGCTCCTTGAGAGAAGTATAGTGTCAGATATTTGAAATATATCATCTCATTTAATACCCTCAACAATCTTATGTTATAGTAACATATCTGCATTTTACAGATGAAGAACTATTTAGGCTCGGAAAGTTTTACTACGAGGTCTTCCTGACCCCCAAGCATCGTATTTTCCTGTTTAGTGTAGTTGGAAATAGTATTCTACTCTTGCATGGTTTTTAGCAAAGGCCAATCATGGATTGGCTGTTAAGGGATAAAATAAGGAGACTCTTTTTCAAGGCATGGAATGTGTTAACTTCAGAGAATATGTGTTACATTTCAGAAAAATATGCAAAACTGCGGTCTCATTATCCATATCCTTAATTTTGATAAAGGAGAAAATTAAACTTTTCTTCCAATTCATAAATCTATTTTCATTAAAAGCAGACATTTCCTCAAGTAATATTAAACATTGGGCAGGCAATCAAAATATATTGCCAAATTCCATTCTTAATTTGGTAGTGCAAAGCTATTTCTAATTTTCTCTGACAGCAAGTTTTCCACACTGACAATTGCTCAGCAAATTTGCATTATAACATGTTTTCCAACCTTAAGAGCTTATGCAATAACAAAATTTGAAATTTCAAAGCTGTATCTGTATGAGATACATACACAGAATTACTATAAAATTGGACACATTGTAAACAGTTCATAACACTTGTATTTCTAGTGATTATTATAGACATAATGTATATAATACTCTCAGAACAGAAAAATTTTTGCAAGATACCCACCAATTCGCAAATAAAAATGATGGTAGATATAGTATTGAAATCCACTGCTTTTGGATTATAATCTCTTAGTAATAGTGATACGGCTGTTTTGTTAATCTACAAGATTTTAAAATAAATTAAAAAATATGAAATTTATCATGTAATTCACAATATTTAGCTATTTCTCTAGCATAGAATTTGGGATGCTTACCTCTGAAAACCCTGGAAACCCTGGTGGTGTAGTGGTTAAGTGCTATGGCTGCAAACCAAAGGGTCGGCAGTTCAAATCCACCAGGCTCAGTGAGTCGGAATCGACTCGATGGCACTGGGTTTACCTCTGAAAAAAAATAACTTTTATTTAGGTTATCCTCTCAGATCAGGCCTTCCTAAAAGGCTCCAATTCTGGAATTAAGCCTAGAAACTGGAAAAAAAGAACAAGAGATTTACAGACTAAGATGGAAATCTGAGCACATTAGATTAAAAACTACCTTCCCCTCTTCCCACTTCCAAATTTCCACTAGAGTAGAGAAATGGGAATAAAGGGAATTATACATACTTGCAGAAAATGGAGAACAATAGTATAGACCAAATTAAAACAAAGAGATGAAGAGTTGGTCAAGTCCAGATTTATCAAATATGGGGATTAGAAATCTACTGGGGGAATTACTGAAATGTGCCTCTAGCATAACCTTCTTGCCACCCTACACTTACAGAGTGATACATATATGGGGTAGCTGTTTGGGGCTAGTGTTATTACTTTTAATGTTTTATTGAAGTATTAGAAAAGCTAGAGTTTTCACAAAGCAAAATTCCAATAGGCTTCTTGCTAAGTATGATAGAAAGCTGGCATGGCTAGCTCTTAACAAGAGAAGTCCTTGAATTTAAAGAAGATTGACAAGACAAATACATTAAAAAAAAAAAACAACTTTGTCCCAAATAAAGATTCCTACTTTAATATTGCTAATTTTAGCTCCTTCCCTACCACATAACTATAGCTGAATTTATATTCCAGCAAAGTAAAGACAAAGTTTAGACCAATTCTAATAATAAGTCACATAATCTCTGGCAGAACCCTGCCCAAAAAAACAAAACAAAAACAATTAGACAAACCTAGACCCCCTTTTCCAGGGTAAGCTAAGCATAGGAAAAAATGTCTTTTTAATTAAGGGACAACTTTGTGAAAAATCAGAACTAAATGTTTCTTTTATTAGATAGTCCCTTCAAAAAAAAGTAGAACACCTTTAATTTTTATCTTTAACAAAATTTCAATAAAATACTAAAATTATAAGCATAAAAATGTAATCATTTAAATACAAAATTATGAGATCAAGAAAGATTTTTTTTTTTTTGGAGATTTAACAAAAAATATGAGCACTTAATTTTGACAGCATTATAATGGCAATTAAAAAAGCTAATTCACTATTGCAGAAATTGTATTTATGAATCAAAATAAATACGAGTGATTCTCTTAGAAATAATAGGAAATAAAGATAAATATTGTAAGAGTCACTTAAGAAGGAGGAGCCCATCATTCCCCCCTCAGTTCTACTTAAGTCGCAGAACCATTTTCTCATAATAAAAGTAGCAATGGTTCAGCTTCCACATATAAATAAATAGCTTAGAATTCATCACTCCTAAAAACAAAAAAAATTAGACAAAATGAAAATCATTGATCATTCTCAAACTCATTCAGGGTCTGAGGTTGTAGGGCAAACCACCACTCTAAAATCTGGAGAGAGAGGCACACCCAAAGAGTCACATCTGAGATTTGTTTTGCAGCAGAAGAAGTGAAGCCATAAACTGGTAGGAACACTTAAATGGTAATTTTGACAAATTGCTGGAGACTGAGTGGGACAAGCATGAGAGTGAGAAACTACCAGGGAATGCATTATTGGAGGAGCTCCTGTACGTCCATGAAATTTACCTCCAGGAACCCAACCAGAAAGAACCCCTCATGGCCCTCTCTGATAGAGAGGAAGAGTAATCATTGTGAAACATACCCATACCCTTCTCCATAACAAAGCCTTACTCACTAGAAAAGCTTTTGCCAGAGCCTTATCCTAACTGCAGGAAGGTCATTCCTCCTGCTACAGCCACCCCTAGCCTTCCTGTCTCACATAAGGGTAAAAAAAAAAAAAAAAAAAAAGAGTCAACAGGGATCAAGACTTCAAGGAAATAGATTGGGAATACTGAAGCTAGGGAATGGAGTAGGAGGCAAGGGGAAAAAAAAGTTATATCACTGGAGACACACTGTTGAAGGTCATAAGTATTGCAAGATTTAATCAGAAGATTATAAAATGTTTCTCCTTCTGCACACCTTACCACTACACCAATGTGGCTCCAGTGTAATGATAGTATGTTACAGTTGAAAGAGCTGCAAGACACAAATGCTATCTAAATAAGTACGCAGGGAAGCCCAAAGTAAAAAGCGGAGAGAAAAACAAGGACATTAGGAAAATTTGAATCCTCTGGCTTCTATAGTAACAGAAAATATTAAACACAATCCAACTCTTAGCTAGATTAACCTAAATCCTCACACTAAAGACCTATTTACCTCAACTTCCATTAGTCAGTATAATATGTTTGGCTTTAAAAAACAACAAAAAAGATTACAAAGCAGCCAAAAGGCAAGAAAAAAACAGACTGAAGAGATAAAGCAAGCATAAGAATCAGACTCAGGAGGGTGGAATGTCTTGGTTATCTAGTGTTGCTGTAACAGAATTACCACAAGTGGATGGCTTTGACAAAGAGAAATTTATTTGCTCACGGTCTAGTAGGTTAGAAGTCCAAATTCAGGGCGTCAGCTCCAGGCGAAGTGTTTCTCTCTCTGTTGGCTCTGGAGGAAGGTCCTTGTCATCAATCTTCCCCTGGACTAGGAGCTCCTCTGCATAGGAACCTTGGGTCCAAAGGACATGCTCCATTCCCGGCACTGCTCTCTTGGTGAAGTAACATTCCCCACTCTCTGCTCACTTCCCTTTCCTTTTATCTCTTGTAAGATAAAAGGTGGAGTAGGCCACAACCCAGGGAAACTCCCTTCACATTGGATCAAGGATGTGACCTTAGTAAGGGTGTTACAATCCCATCCTAATCTTCTTTAACATAAAATTACAATCACAGAACGGAGGACAACCACACAACACTGGCAATCATGGCCTAACCAAGTTGACACATATTTTTGGGAGGTACAATTTAATCCATGACATGGAGCAAGATGGAAAAGTGAGTGAAGTTTCCCATTTACTGTCCCAGCAACTAACCCACTGAACAAAATAAAAACCAGCAAAGACTGAGATTGCAGAACTCTGGATGGCAGCTAAGGTGTTGGAGAGTCAAGGCAAGTCTAGAAATGGGGAAGAGGAAGAGCAGGGACAGCACAGAAGCTGGAGAACCTACGTGCTAATACCAGGAATTCTTGCTCATAGAAGCCATTTTAGCACGAGGTTGGGTAACACTCCAAACAGGGAACACAGAAAAGGAGCTAATTTGAGGAAATCGTAGCCCAATTTTTTTAAGCTAGTGCAAATTGACTAAGGGAGTTCATGAGCTGCACATTTGGGAGAAGGTGAAGAGATAACATGCTCCTGCCAGAGAGTGCTGTTGAATCTCACTGAGGCCTGAGATGGATGGGCACTAGGACTGTGAGGAACAGCAAGGGCAGCAGTGCAAGGGGAATACGTCAAACTGAAAGGGCAACACAGAGGGAAATGGCCCACAGAGGGACACCATGGGTGTGCCTGTGCAAGGGTACTCCAAAGGGAAATAAATAGAAAGCCCCAACCTTCACCACAGGAAAGTTGAGCCCCACCTCTAATGTCAGCATTTGCAACCAGCTAACATCCCCCTAAACACATGCTTTTCAAATTCCAGAGATCAAGTATCCAGAACACCTGAATCAGCACTGGAAAAAACCTAAGTATAAGAGTGCCCTACAGTAGTTCTCAGGAGAAGATACCAAGATTCTGACTCACAGCAACCTTGTGGAGCTGAATGAAGTTGTCCTGTGGGGTTCCCAGGGCTGTGAGTCTATGTGGAGGTGGGCTGCCACAACTTTGTCCCACCTAGTAGCTGATGGATACAGGCCCTAGCATTTTGGTTGGCAGCTGGGTGCTTGGCCCCTGAGCCACCAGGGATTCCAATCAGAAAATTTCTCACAAAAAAAATCAGAATACCAAATTTAAAGTAATAAAATAAAGATAAGAAAATGGCCCAAGTTCAACAAAAAAAAAATAGTAAAACACACAAAATCACAAAAGAAGTAGGACCAGTCAAAAGCAAAACATAAAGAAGAGGAAATTTCTCCTGTGGAGGCCAGTATAATGCACATAATTGATCATTTTCAGACTATGGTGCTAAATATGTTTAAAAAAAGCAAAAAGCACACAGAAAACAAACTAGCAGAGATCAGGAAAGAAATGGAGGGAGAAAATGAGAGACTCGACATGAAAACATAAAAAAGAATAAAGAGGACAACTGGAACTGAAGAATAAAACAACTGAATTAGAATAAGCAAGAGAAATGCTCAACAATATAATCTAACAGACAGGAGAGAGAATAAATGAACTAGAAGACAAAATAACTGAATTCATCAGATCTAAATTTTAAAGAGAAGTGAGAAAAAAACAAAGAAAAGCAAAGAAACCCAAAAGGAAATATGACTCGATTAAGAAATCTAAGATTAAAATTATTGGAATCCCAGAGCATCATGCCAACAATAAAGGGGTAAAAATGATTTCCTAAGACACAATCAGAGAGAATTTCCCATATTTGAACAGAGAACAAAGCCTGCAAACACAGGAAGCTACATGAACTGCAATTAAGAGACACAAATAGATCAACTCCATGCCATATCCTAATAAAATTCTTGAAAACCAAAGACAAGGAGAGAATTCTGAAAGCAGTAAGAGAAAAATGCAATACAACACACCAAGGGGCTTTCACAAGAATCAGTGTGGATTTCTCCCCAGAAACTCTAGAGGCTGGAAGACAACAAAGCAACATATACAAAATACTGAAAGAAAACAATTATAAACCAAGAATTCTTCACCCAGCGAAGTTGTCATTTAAAAACGAGGAGGAAATGAAGACATTCCGAAACAAACAGAAACTCTGGGATTTTGCCAACACCAGGAGCCCTGGTGGCGCAGTGGTTAAACATTTGGCTGCTAACCAAAATATCGGCAGTTCGAATTCACCAGCTGCTCCTTGGAAACCCTATGGGACAGTTCTACTCTGTTTTGTAGGGTCACTATGAGTTGGAATCAACTCAACGGCAACAGGTTTTTAGACCACCGCTGCAAATATTACTCAAGGGAATACTCTAAATGGAAAGGCAGGAGCATTAAATAAATACTTGTAGGTGTACATGGGAAAAAAATAAAAAATGTGAAAGAGAGGATATGATATCATTTTTCAGGGAACTCAATAATTAAACCATGCAAAAAAGTATATAAGAAATAAGTCCAAAGTAAACTTACTGAATGTAAGTTGTATATTGATGTTAATAGAGATACACCAACAGAAATGGGAGAGGGAAGAACATATTAGAAATAGATTTATTATGCTAAAATTGTATGTTAACTGTTATTCATATGTTAAACATTGTCAAAGTTGTAAGTTACGTAATGTAGCATATGTGGTAACCACTAAGAAATGACTAAGAAGGGACAAAAGAAGGAAGTTAGCAAATAGGCTCATTGTCAGAAAGCAGCAAAATACAAACAAAAATAGAAAAATCAGGATAAAAAAACAAGATATGAAACACTCAAAAAACAAATAGCAAAATAAGTGAGGTAGACACTTCATTTTCAGCAATAGCCTTAAATGTAAATGGTCTAAATGCCCCATGCAAATGGCAGAGAGTGGCAGAATGGATTTTAAAAAAAAAAATTCATCCTTTCACTGTCTACAAGAAACACACCTTAGACATAAAGACACAAACAGACTGAAAATAAAAGGATAGAGAAGAATATTCAAAATCTATTACAAGATATAAAGAAGGACAATCTGGTATAATAAAAGGGTCAATACAGCAAGAAGACATAATAATTATAAATATATATGCACCTAACAAGCAATGTACCAAAATACAAATACTGACTAATATGAGAGGAAAAATAGACAACTCCACAATAATAGCAGGGGACTTCAACCCATCACTTTCAATCATAGGCAGAACATCTAAAAGAAGATCACTAAGGACACTTTGAACTTAAATAAAATCGTAAGCCAACTGGACCCAACAGACCTATATAGAACACTCCATTCATTTTCCAGAACAGACAATATTCTACATCACAAAACAAGTCTCAACAAATTTAGAAAGACTGAAATCACACAAAGCATCTTCTCTGGCTGTAATGATATGAAACTAGAAATCAGCAACAGGAAAAATAATAAATACATGGAAATTAAATAATACAGCATTAAAAAATATTCAGGTACACAAGAAATCAAAAGTCAAATTAAAAAATTCCTAGAATCAAAAGAAAACGAAAACATAACACATCAAAATCTTTGGGACACAGCAAAAGCTGTACTCGGAGGAAACTTTATATCAATACATGCCTATATTACAAAAGATGAAAGATCCAAAATCATTAACTTAAACCAGCAACTTGAACAAATAGAAAAAGAAGAGCAGAAGAAGCCAAAATCTACCAGAAAAAAGGAAATAAATGAAATAGGAACTAGAAAAACAATAGAAGGAATCAGCAAAACCAGAAACTGGTTCTTTGAAAGGGTCAGTAGAATAGATAAACCACGGCTAGGTTGACAAAAGAAAAAAAAAAAAAAGAGGCAAATAACCAAATTAAGAAATGAAACTGGTGACATTAAAACCTATCCAACAGAGATAAAGAAGATTATAACTGATTACTATGAAAAACTGTACTCGGACAAATTTGAAAACCTAGATGAAATGAACAAATTCCTAGAAACACACTACCTGAAAAAAAAAAAAAAGAAAACTAACGCAGAGGTAAAAAATCTAAACGGACCCATTACAAAAGAAGAGATTGAATATGTCATCAAAAAACTACCAACAAAAAAAAGCCAGGAGACAAATGGCTACACTGAAGAATTTCTACCAAACATTCAGAGAAGAGCTGACACCAGTCCGACACAATCGCTTCAAAAGCATAAAAGAGGAAGGACTATGAATACTACTGAACTCTTTCTATGAAGCCAGCATAACTCTGATACCTAAGTCAGGCAAAGACATTACAAAAAAAGAAAATTACAGACCAATATTCATTATAAACATAGATACAATAATCATCAACAAAAGTCTAGCCAACAGTCTTCAGCAACATGTGAAAAAATAAATCATACACAATGATCAAGCGATATTCATACCAGGATTACAAGGGTAGTTCAACATTAGAAAATCTATCAATGTTATCACCACATAAATAAAACAAGGAAAAGAATCATACGCTCATATCCATTGATGCAGAAAAATCATTCTATAAAATTCAACACCCTTTCCTGATAAAAACTCTCAGTAAAATAAAAATAGAAGGGAAATTTCTCAACATAAATTAAGAGAACATATGCAAAACCAACAGCCAACATTATGCTCAACAGAGAAAGGCTGAGAGACTTCCCTTTGACAACAGGAAAGAGCCTGTTGTTGTTAGGTGCCACCGAGTCGGTTCCGACTAATAGTGACCCCATGCACAGCAGAATGAAACACTGCCCGGTCCTGCGCCATCCTTACAATCATTGTCATGCTTGAGCTCATTGTTGCAGCCACTATGTCAATCCACCTCATTGAGGGTCTTCCTCTCTTCTGCTGACCCTGTACTCTGCCAAGCATGATGTCTCTCTCCAAGGACTGATCCCTCCTGACATGTCCAAAGTATGTAAGCCACAGTCTCGCCATCCTTGCCTCCAAGGAGCATTCTGGCCGCACTTGTTCTAAGACAGATTTGTTCATTCTTTTGGCAGTCCATAGTATATTCAATATTCTTCGCCAACACCACAATTCAAAGGCGTCAACTCTTCTTCGGTCTTCCTTATTCATTGTCCAGCTTTCGCATGCATATGATGTGATTGAAAATACCATGGCTTGGGTCAGGCGCACCTTAGTCTTCAGGGTGACATCTTTGTTCTTCAACACTTTAAAGAGGTCCTTTGCAGCAGATTTGCCCAATGCAATGCGTCTTTTGATTTCTTGACTGCTGCTTCCATGGCTGTTCATTGTGGATCCAAGTAAAATGAAATCCTTGACAACTTCCATTTTTTCTCCATTTATCATGATGTTGCTCATTGGTCTAGTTGTGAGGATTTTTGTTTGCTTTATGTTGAGGTGTAATCCATACTGAAGGCTGTGGTCTTTGATCTTCATTAGCAAGTGCTTCAAGTCCTCTTCACTTTCAGCAAGCAAGGTTGTGTCATCTGCATAACGCAGGTTGTTAATGAGTCTTCCTCCAATCCTGATACCCCGTTCTTCTTCATATAGTCCAGCTTCTCAGATTATTTGTTCAGCATACACATTAAATAGGTATGGTGAAAGAATACAACCCTGACCCACACCTTTCCTGACTTTAAACCAATCAGTATCCCCTTGTTCTGTCCGAACAACTGCCTCTTGATCTATGTAAAGGTCGCTCATGAGCACAATTAAGTGTTCTGGAACTCCCATTCTTCGTGGTGTCATCCATAGTTTGTTATGATCCACACAGTCGAATGCCTTTGCATAGTCAATAAAACACAGGTAAACATCCTTCTGGTATTCTCTGCTTTCAGCCAGGATCCATCTGACATCACCAATGATATTCCTGATTCCATGTCCTCTTCTGAAACCGGCCTAAATTTCTGGCAGTTCCCTGTCGATATATTGCTGCAGCTGTTTTTGAACAATCTTCAGCAAACTTTGCTTGCGTGTGATATTAATGATATTGTTCTATAATTTCCACATTCGGTTAGATCACCTTTCTTGGGAATAGGCATAAATATGGATCTCTTCCAGTCAGTTGGCCAGGAAGCTGTCTTCCATATTTCTTGGCATAGACGAGTGAGCAGCTCTAGCGCTGCATCTGTTTGTTGAAACATCTGCATTGATATTCCATCAATTCCTGGAGCCTTGTTTTTCGCCAGTGCCTTCAGAGCAGCTTGGATTTCTTCCTTCAGTACCATCGGTTCCTGATCGTATGCCACCTCTTGAAATGGTTGGATATCGACTAATTCTTTTAGGTATAACGACTCTGTGTATTCCTTCCATCTTCTTTTGATGTTTCCTGCATTGTTTAATATTTTCCCCATGGAATCCTTCACTATTGCAACTTGAGGCTTGAATTTTTTCTTCAGTTCTTTCAGCTTGAGAAATGCTGAGGGTGTTCTTCCCTTTGTTTTCCATCTCCAGCTCTTTGCACATGTCATTATAATACTTTACTTTGTCTTCTCAAGACGCCCTTTGAAATCTTCTGTTTAGTTCTTTTACTTCATCAATTCTTCCTTTTGCTTTAGCTGCTCGATGCTCAAGAGCAAGTTTCAGACTCTCCTGTGACATCCATCTTGGTCTTTTCTTTCTTTCCTGTCTTTTCAGTGACCTCTTGCTTTCTTCATGGATGATACCCTTGATGTCATTCCACAAGTCGTCTGGTCAGTGGTCACTAGTGTTCGATGCGTCAAATCTATTCTTGAGATGGTCTGTAAATTCAGGTGGGATATATACTAAAGGTCATATTTTGGCTCTCGTGGACTTGCTCTGATTTTCTTCAGTTTCAGCTTGAACTTGCATATGAGCAATTGAGGGTTCCACAGTAGGTCCCTGGCCTTGTTTTGACTGATGATATTGAGCTTTTCCATCGTCTCTTTCCACAGATGTAGTCAATTTGATTTCTGTGTGTTCCATCTGGCGAGGTCCATGTGTATAGTCACCGTTCATGTTGGTGAAAGAAGGTATTTGTAATGAAGAAGTCATTGGTCTTGCAAAATTCTATCATTCGGTCTCCAGCATTGTTTCTATCACCAAGGCCATATTTTCCAACTACTGATCCTTCTTCTTTGTTTCCAACTTTCGCATTCCAATCGCCAGTAATTATCAATGCATCTTGATTGCATGTTCGATCAATTTCAGACTGCAGCAGCTGATAAAAATCTTCTATTTCTTCATCTTTGGCCCTAGTGGTTGGTGCGTAAATTTGAATAATAGTTGTATTAACCGGTCTTCCTTGCAGGCGTATGGATATTATCCTATCACTGACAGCGTTGTACTTCAGAATAGATCTTGAAACGTTCTTTTTGACCAGGAAAGAGACTAGGATGTCCATTATCGCCACTCTTATGCAACGTTGTACTGGAAGTCTTAGCCAGAGCAATAACAAAAGAAAGAGAAATAAAAGGTATCCAAATCAGAAAGGAAGAAGTAAAACCAAAAAACCAAACCCAGTGCCGTCAAGTCAATTCCGACTCATAGCGACAGTATAGGACAGAGTGGAACTGCCCCACAGAGTTTCCAAGGAACGCCTGGCAGATTTGAACCGCCGAACCTTTGGTTAGCAGCCGTAGCACTTAACCACTTTGCCACCAGGCTTTCATTTGCAAATAATATGATCCTATAAATAGAACACCCTAAAGATTCCACAAGAAAACTGCTGGAACCAATAGAAGAATTTTGCAACATTGCAGGGTATAAGATCAATACACAAAAATCAATTGGGTTCCTCTACACTAACAAAGACTACTCCAAAAGAGAAATTAAGGAAACAATACCATTTACAATAGCTCCCAAATCAGTAAAATACCTAGGAATGAACCTAACCAGGAACACAGAAGACTTATTCAATGAAAATGATAAAATACTACTACAAGAGACTGAAAGAGGTACAATGCAATTACAATACAAATACTAACTTTTTTTTCTTTTATTGTGCTTGCGTGAAAGTTTACAGAACTAGTTTTTCACCAGTTAGTATACACATTGTTCTATAACATTGGTTAACAACACCACAACATGTCAATACTTTTTCCCTTCTAAATCCTGTGTTCCTTAGTACCAGCTTTCCTGTTCCCCCCTGCCTTCCAGTCCCTGCCCCAGGGCTGGTGCACCCCTTTAGTCTTGTTTTGTTCCATGGGCCTGTCCAATCTTTGACTGAAGGGTGAACCTCCAGAGCGACCTCATTACTGAGCTGAAATGATACCCTCAGAGCTTCTCCAGTCTCTGTCAGGCCAGCAAGCCTGCTCTTTCTTTTTGAGCTAGAATTTTGTTCTACATTTTTCTAAAGCTCTGTCCAAGACCCTCTACTGTGATCCCTGTCAGAGCAGTCAGTGGTGGTAGCCAGGAACCATCTAGTTGTACTGGACTCAGTCTGGTAGAGGCCGTTGTAGATGTGACCCATTAGTCCTTTGGGCTAATCTTCCCCTTGTATCTTTATTTTTCTTCATTATTCCTTGCTCCCGAAAGGGTGAGACCAGTAGAGTATCATAGATGGCCGCCCACAGGCTTTTAAGACCCTGGACACTACTCACCAAAGTAGAAAGTAAAATATTTACTTTATAAGCTATGTTATGCCACCAGCAACATTCTTTACTGAAATGGAAAAACTAATGACGAACTTCATGTGAAAAGGAAAGAAACTCTGATTAGACAAACAGTATTGAAGAAAAAGAAAAAGCAGGACCCCTCATAATCCCCAATATCAAAACACACTATACAGCCACTGTAATCAAAACAGTATGGTATTGGTTGAACTACAGACACATAGACCAGTGGAACAGAATTGAGAACTCAGAATTAAACACAACTGTCTACCACACATCTATGAACAACTGATTTTTGGCAAGGGGTCAAAGTCCATCCAGTGGGACAGAAACAGTTACTCTGGTACATGTTGCTGGGAAAACTGGATATCCACCTGAAGAAAAATGAAACAGGATCCACGCCTCACACCACACACAAAAACTAACTCAAAATAGATCAAAGACTTAAAATGTTAAACCTAAAAACATAAAGTTCTTGGAAGACAACACTGGGAGAAAACTATGGGATCTAATCTTTTGTTATAAATAAATAAATAAATAATAAACATTACAACAAATGCACCAATAGAAGACAAAATAGATAAGTGGAACTTGACAAAAATTAAAAACTTATGCTCACCAAAAGGCTTTTTTTTAAATTGTGCTTTAAGTGAAAGTTTACAGTTCAAGTTAATTTCTCTAACAAAAATTTATACACCCATTGTTATGTGACCCTATTTGCTATCCATATAATGTGTCAGCACACTCCTCCTTTCCACTCCAGATTTCCATTGTACACTCAACCACCTCCTATCCCTTTCTGCCTTCTCATCTTGCCTCTGGAGAGGAGCAGCCCCTTTAGTCTTACTCTTCATGAGTATCATTTTAAGTCTTATAATCCAGTATATTCTTTGTCTGAAGAGTTGGCTTCAGGAATGGTTTTAGCTCTGGGTTAACAGAGAGTCCCAGGGCGATGACTTCTGGTGTTCCTCTAGTTTCAGCCAGACCATTAAACCTGGTCTTTGTACGTGAATTTGAGTTCTGCATCACACTTTTCTCCTGCACCATCAAGGACTCTCTGTTGTGTTTTCTGTCAGGGTGGTCACTGGTGGAAGCCAGGCACCATCTAGTTCTTCTGGTCTCGGGCTGATGGAGTCTCTGGTTTATATGGTCCTTTCTGTCTCCTGGGCTAATATTTTCATTGTGTCATCGGTGTTCTTCAGGGGACCAATTGATGCATCTTAGATGGCCAATCGCTAGCTTTTAAGACCTCAGGTACCACTCACCAAAGTGGGATGCAGAACATTTTCTTCATACACTTTGTAATGCCAATTGACCTAGATGTCCCCTGAAACCATGGTTCCCAGACCCTCACACCTCCTACTCTGTCCCTCCAAGTGTTTGGTTGCGTTCAGGAAACTTCTTAGCTTTTGGATTACTCCAGTTGTGCTGATTTCCCCTGTATTGTGTGTTGTCCTTCCCTTCACCTAAAATAATTCTTGTCTACTATCTAATTAGTGAATACCTCTCTCCTTACCTCCCTTCCCACCCTCGTAACCATCATGTTTAAACCTGTTCTTGAGTTCTTATAAGAGTAGTCTCATACAATATTTGCCCTTTTGCAACTAATTTCACTCAGCATAATGCCTTCCAGATTCATCTATGTTATGAGATGTTTCATGAATTCATCCTTGTTCTTTATGGTTGCATAGTATTCCAACCATAATTCGTTGATCCACTAGTCCACTGATAGGCACATAAGTTGTTTCCATCTTTTTGCTTTTGTAAACAGTGCTGCAATGAACATGGGTGTGCATATATCTATCCGTGTGATAGCTCTTATTTCTCTGGGATATATTCCAAGAAGTGGGATTGCTGGGTCATATGGTAGTTCTATTTCTAACTTTCTAAGGAAGCACCAAATCGATCCCCAAAGTGGTTGTATCATTTCACATTCCCAACAGCAGTGTATAAAAGTTCCAGTCTCTCCACAACCTCTCAATGTTGAGTCTTCCTATCCATGAGCAAAATACATTTTTCCACTTACGTAGTTCTCTTTTGGTTTCTTGCAGTAGTGTCTTGTAGTTTTCTTTGAATAGATCTTTTATGTCTCTGGTTAGATTTATTCCTAAGTATTTTATCTTCTTGGGGGATATTGTAAATGGTATTGATTTGGTGATTTCCTCTTTCAAGTTCTCTTTGTTGGTGTAGAGGAATCCAACTGATTTTTGAATGTTTACCTTGTATCCTGATTCTTTGCTGAAATCTTCTATTAGTTCCAGTAGTTTTCTTGTGTATTCTTTGAGGTTTTCTGAGTATAAGGTCATAAAAATATCATCTGCAAATAGGGAAACTTTTACTTCTTCCTTACCAATTTGGATGCCCCTTATTTGTTTTTCTAGCCTAATTGCTCTGGGTGGGACCAGAGCAATGTTCAATATGAGTGATGAAAAAAGGAATCCTTGTCTGGTTCCTGTTCTCAAGGAGAATGCTTTCAGACTCTCTTCATTTATGATGATGTTGGTTGTTGGCTTTGTATAAATGCCCTTTACTGTGTTGAGGAATTCCTCTTCTATTCCTACTTTTCTGAGAGTTATTATCATGAATGGGTGTTGGACTCTGTCAAATGCCTTTTCTGTATCAATTGATAAGATCATGTGGTTCTTGTCTTTTGTTTTATTTATGTGATGGATTACATTGATTGTTGAACCATCCTTGTATACCTGGTATGAATCCCACTGGGTCATGGTGAATTATTTTTTTGATGTGTTGTTGAATTCTATTGGCTAGAATTTTGTTGAGGATGTTTGAGTCTATGTTCATGAGGGATATTGGTCTGTAATTTTCCTTTATTGTGGTGTCTTTACCTGGTTTTTGTATCAAGGCTATGCTGCTTCATAGAATGAGTTTGGGAGTATTCCATTCTTTCCTATGATCTGAAATACCTTTAGTAGTACTGGTGTTAACACTTCTCTGAAAGTTTGGTAGAATTCTCCAGTGAAGCCATTCCTGCCAGGGCTTGTTTTTTGTTGGGAGTTTTCTAATTACCCAGACGTAAATCCATCCACCTACGAGCAGCTGATCTTTGACAAAGGCCCAACGTCCATTAAATGGGAGAAAGACAGTCTCTTTAGCAAATGGTGCTGGCAGACTTGATATCTATGTAAAAAAATGAAACAAGGCCAATACCTCACACCATGCACAAAAACTAACTCAAAATTGATCAAAGACCTAAATATACAATCTAAAACGATAAAGATAGTGGAAGAAAAAATAGGGACAATACTAGGAGCCCTACTACATGGTAGAAACAGAATATAAAACATTACTAACAATGCACAAACACCAGAAGAGAAACTAAATAACTGGGAGGTCCTAAAAATCAAACACTTATGCTCATCGAAAGACTTCACCAAAAGAGTAAAAACAGAACCTACAGACTTGGAAAAAAAAATTTGGCTACGACACATCTGATCACACAAATAAATATATGCACATTGCGGCACTGTTTAAAATAGCAAAAAGATAGAAACAACCAAAGTGCCCATCAACGGATGAATGGATAAACAAATTATAGATATTCACACAATGGAATACTACACATTGATAAAGAATGATGATGAATCCATGAAACATCTCCTCATCACATGGATGAATCTGGAAGGCATTATGCTGAGTGAAATTAGTCAGCTGCAAAAGGACAAATATTGTATGAGACCACTATTATAAGAACTCAAGAAAAGGTTTAAACATAGAAGAAAATATTCTTTGGTCGTTGACAAGGATGGGGAGAGAGGGAGATGGGTATTGGATAAGTAGATACTAGATAAGAATTATTTTAGGTGAAGGGAAGGACAACACATAATACAGGGGAAATCAGCACAACTGGACTAAACCAAAAGCTAAGAAGTTTCCAGAACACAGTGAAACACTGTGAGGGACAGAGAAGCAGGGGCAGGGATCTGGGAACCATGGTTTCAGGTGACAGCTAGGTTAACTGGCATAACAAAATGTATTAAGAAAATGTCCTGCATCTTACTTTGGTGAGTGGCATCTGAGGTGCCATCTAAGCAGCAAGTGGCCATCTAAGATGCATCAATTGGTCTCAACCCACCTGGCACAAAGGAGAATGAAGAACATCAAAGCACATGGAAAATATGAGCCCAAGAAACAGAAAGGGCCACATAAAGCAGAGACTCCATCAGCCTGAGACCAGGAGATCTACATGGCGCCTGGCTACCAATGACTGCCATGACAGGGAATTCAACAGAGAGTCCTTGAGGGTGCAGGAGCAAAGTGGGGTGTAGAACTCAAATTCCAGTAAAAAGACCAGACTTAATTGTCTGGTGGAGACTGGAGGAACCCTGGAATACGTTGCCCCTGGACTCTGTTAACCCAGGACTAAAACCATTGCCGAAGCCAGCTCTTCAGACAAAGATTAGGCTGGACTATAGGATGTAAGGAAATGCTGGTGGTGTAGTGGTTAAGACCTATAGCTGCTAACCAAAAGGTTGGCAGTTCAAATCTACTAGGTGCTCCTTGGAAATCATATGGGGCAGTTATATCCCTGTCTATAGGGTCACTATAAGTCAGAATTGACTCCACCGCAACGGGTTTGTTTTGGGGTTTTTTTTTTTATACAATATAAAATGGTACTGGTGAAGAGTGTGCTTCTTAGTTCAAGTTGATACATGAGACTAAATGGGCAGCTCCTGGCCAGAGGCGAGATGAGGAGGCAGAAAGGGACAGGAGCTTGTTGAATGGACACAGGAAATCCGGGTGGAAAGGATGAGTGTGTGTCACATTACAGGGAGAGCAACAAGGGTCACATAACAATATGTATATAAATTTTTGTATGAGAAACTAACTTGAACTGTAAGCTTTCACTTAAAGCACAAATAAAAAATGAAAAAAAGCCAGAGATTGGTATAAAAACTTGTCAATACATATATATGACAAAGAACTTTTATCCAGAAAATAAGAATTCTTACAAGTAAATATAAGGAAGACAAAACCCATTAAAATAATGGGAAAAGATGTGAACAAATTTCATAAAAGAAGGTACACGAATGTCCAATAAGCACATGAAAATATCACTAGGCATCAGGGAAATTCAAATTGAACCCCTAATATAACATCACACACTCATTAAAATGGATAGAATTTTTTTTAAGTGGCAATACTAAGTGTTGGTGAGAATGTAAAACAACTAAAAACCTCATTCATTGCTGTAGGAATGTGAAATAGTCAACTGCTCTGGGAAATAGTTTGGCAACTTATTGTAAAGTTAAATAGACAACTTTCATACAACCTAGCTTTTCTGTTCTGTTTGTTATTGTTCGTAGATGCCCTCAAGTTGGTTCCAATTCAGAGCGACCCTATGTACAACAGAGCAACACACTGCCAAGTCCTGCACCATCCTTACAATTGTTGCTATGTTTGAGCCCACTGTTGCAGCCACTATGTCAATCCATCTCCTTGAGGGTCTTCCTCTTTTTCATTAACCCTCTACTTTACCAAGAATGATGTCCTTCTTCAGGGGCTAGTCCCTCCTGACAACACGTCAAAGTATGTGAAACAAAGTCTTGCCATCCTCCCTTTTAAGGCGTATTCTGGCTGTACTTCTTCCAAGACTGATATGTGCATTCTCATGGCAGTCTGTGGTATAGTCAATATTCTTTGCCAACACCATAATTCAAAAACATCAATTCTTCTTTGGTCTTCCTTATTCATTGTCCAGCATTTGCATGCATATGAAGCGATTGAAAATACCACTGCCTGAGTCAGGTGCACCTTAGTCCTCAAGGTGGCAACATTGCTTTTTAACACTTTAAGAGGTCTTTTGCAGCAGATTTGCCCTAGGATTTCTAATCCTAGATAATTACCCAAGAGTAATGAAAACATATGCCCACACAAAGACTTATACATAAATATTCCTAGCAGCTTTATTTAAAATAGCCAAAACTTCTAAACAACCCACACACGACCACTTTGGGAAATAGTTTGGGAGTTTATTATATAAATAAACATACACTTTTCACACAACCTAGCAATTCTACTCCTAGGTAATTACCCAAGAGTAATTAAAACATATGCCCACACAAAGACTTATACAAGAATATACACAGCAGCTTGATTTAAAATAGCCCAAATATCTGTGGATTGATGAAGGACAAATTTTTATACATCCAAACAGTAGGATTTTAGTAAATAAAATATAACCAAGGCAGACACGAAAGAATAATAATCTATTATTCCATTTATATGAAGCTGCTGGGATTTTTAGTCTGATCAATATTGATAGAAAGCAGGTTATTGGTTGCCTGAGAAAGGGATGTGGGAGAGATTTTTCTGGGAACAAGCACAAGGGACCATTTTAGCATAAAGAAAGTGTTCTATATCAAGATGGTGGTGATGGCTACACAAACGTATTCATTCATCAAAACTCATCAAATTGTATATTTTCCCTTCATAATATATGTCATACATCAATAAAGTTGATTAAAGAAAACCAAGCAGCAAACAAAAAAGGCATGAAGCTAATGAAGTTTAATAAATAAATATTGCTAAACATCAGGGAAAGGTAAGTCGTATGATATATAACCATCTTTAAGATGCAGGAAAAAATAGAAGGGATTCAACTAATTATATGAGATGAGTAGCAATCCTGGATCCTAAACTGGAAGGATTATACAAGGACAGTGGACTACAAGCAGAATGACTATGTTTTATTTGTCTGTCCAGTGTTTCGTAGACATATTGATATCATTACTTGTTTTTTGTTTTGTTTTGCTTTAATTTGAATTTACTATTGTCATAGGCTGGGTTCTCCAGAGAAGCAACACCAATGAAGCGTATACATACATACATATACTGTAAAGATATAAATATATATATAGAGAGAGAGAGAGATTTATCTCAAGGAAATGGCTCACGCAGTTGTAGAGGCTAGCAAGTCCCAAGTATGTGGGTCAGACATCAGGCTGGAGGCTTCTCCTGACTCATATAGCTGCAGAGGCTGATGGAGCCAAGATTGGCAGGTAGGACAGTAGGCTGCTGGCTCATAGGCTGTGGAAACTAATGAACACCAAGATTAGCAGGAAATATGGCAGGCCACTGGCTCAAGGTCCAAGAATCGGAGGTCACATTATGATGAGCTGGACGCAGGATCTACAGCAAGAGGGCAAGCTTTGCCAGAACATCCATATGTATACTGGATGCAGACCACAACCCTGAGTGAACTCCTTTTACAACTGATTGGCTAATCACATCAGATCACATTACGGAGGATGACTACATCATTGCCTAATTGCCGAGTTACATCATTACATAACTGCCAAACTACATCATTACATAACAGACAGTTCACTCAGAATCATGGCCCAGCCAAGGTGATACACAACATTAACCATCACAGTTAACTCCTTGTCAACCTCACATAGGTACACATCTCCTTATACCATACATAATCTCTAAATAAAAACAACTACAAAGTCATACTTGCACCTACCATGATATAACTAACATGCCAACAAATGAAAATGCACAAGCCCCATTTATACCTTATATTTTATAAGTGAAGAAAACAGAAATATTTGAAGCACACGTGTTGTTGTTGTTGGGTGCTGTTGAGTCGGTTCTGACTCAGAGCGACCCTATCCACAACAGAACAAAACACTGCCCGGTCCTGCATCATCCTTAAAATCATTGCTATGCTTGAGCTCATTGTTGCAGACACTGTGTCGATCCACCTCATTTGAGGGTCTTTCTCTTTTCCGCTGACCCCGTACTCTGCCAAGTATGATGTCCTTCCCCAGGGACTGATCCCTCCTGACAACATGTCCAAAGTATGTAAGACGCAGTGTCGCCATCCTTGCCTCTAAGGAGCATTCTGGCTGGACTTCTTCCAAGACAGATTTGTTCGTTCTTTTGGCAGTCCACAGTATATTCAATATTCTTTGCCAACACCACAATTCAAAGGCATCAACACTTCTTCAGTCTTCCTTATTCATTGTCCAGCTTTCACATGCATATGATGTGATTGAAAATACCATGGCTTGGGTCAGGCGCACCTTAGTCTTCAAGGTGACATCTTTGCTCTTCAACACTTTGAAGACGTCCTTTGCAGCAGAT
This sequence comes from Elephas maximus indicus, assembly GCF_024166365.1. Classification (NCBI taxonomy): domain Eukaryota; kingdom Metazoa; phylum Chordata; class Mammalia; order Proboscidea; family Elephantidae; genus Elephas; species Elephas maximus. Next base: position 50,252,493 of record NC_064840.1, read on the forward strand.
TTGCCCAATGCAATGCGTCTTTTGATTTCTTGACTGCTGCTTCCATGGCTGTTCATTGTGGATCCAAGTAAAATGAAATCCTTGACAACTTCCATTTTTTCTCCGTTTATCATCATGCTGCTCATTGGTCCAGTTGTGAGGATTTTTGTTTTCTTTATGTTGAGGTGTAATCCATACTGAAGGCTGTGGTCTTTGATCTTCATTAGCAAGTGCTTCAAGTCCTCTTCACTTTCAGCAAGCAAGGTTGTATCATCTGCATAATGCGGGTTGTCAACGAGTCTTCCTCCAATCCTGATACCCCGTTCTTCTTCATATAGTCCAGCTTCTCAGATTATTTGTTCAGCATACACATTAAATAGGTATGGTGAAAGAATACAACCCTTACACACACCTTTCATGACTTTAAACCGATCATTATCCCATTGTTCTGTCTGAACAACTAACCTCTTGATCTATGTAAAGGTTCCTCAGGAGCACAATTAAGTGTTCTGGAATTCCCATTCTTCACAGTGTTAGCCATAGTTTATTATGATCCACACAGTCGAATGCCTTTGCATAGTCAATAATACACAGGTAAACATCCTTCTGGTATTCTCTGCTTTCAGCCAGGATCCATCTGACATCAGCAATGATATCCCTGGTTCCATGTCCTCTTCTGAAACTGGCCTGAATTTCTGGCAGTTCCCTGTCGATATACTGCTGCAGCCATTTTTGAATGATCTTCAGCAAAATTTTGCTTGCATGTGATATTAATGATATTGTTCTATAATTTCCACATTCAATTGGATCACCTTTCTTGGGAATAGGCATAAATACGGGTCTCTTCCAGTCAGTCAGAAATACTCATAACAATTACAGTCCTCATTTCTGTAACTGGTCACACGTTCATAACTGGTAATTAGAACTACCTTCTTCCACCACTCATTCCACATTCCTTTTACCCTCATCAAGCACCTCAGCTTGTCTTGGTTCTTTACTTGGTGGAGGGAACCCAAACCTTCATTCCTGAAGGGTCTGGTCCATTAGCAGTCATGTCAGAACTGGGTTCTGTAGTTGCTGTAGTTTTCCATTGACTTTAATCACAGGACATGGTTGTACTAACACTCCCTAAGGGGTCCCCTGTATTTCAAACATAATCTTATTTAGCTCCATTATGCAGCACCAATCCGATTTGCCCTTTGTAGGCAGGATCAATCACATCAGTCAATATGGTAACTCCCTTCTTTGCCTATTGATCCAGAGGCATGAGGAGACAAAAGTGGCTGCGTGGCATTCTTAACCTCCAGTTCAATGGAATCTGTGTTGCATCTCCAGGTGGCAGCATTCCTTCTTTTGGAACTAAGACCTCTAGACCTGCAAGGCATAGGGTTGCAGAGACAGGAAGCAAAAATTTTGTGAGTAGGTCACTAGGGTAAGAGTGGAGAGGTGCCACTCTGATTTCCACACCTGGAACTTTGAATCCTGGCTATGGGAGAAACAGCACCATATATTGGACACTGGTTTAGAGCATACAGACCCTCCTGGAGAACATTGCCTCAACCCAGCAAACTATTGCCACCTAGCTGGCAAGGTAACTGTGTCTTTAGGAGGCCATTCCATCATTTTATCAAGCCAGCTGCTTCAGGATGATGGGTAACATGGTAAGACCGGTGAATTCCATGATCATGGGCTCACTGCCACAATTAATTTACTGCGAAGTGAGGCCCTTGATTCCAGGAAATGCTGTGTGGGTTACCATGATTGTGGATGGTAGTTTTGGCAGAAGCATTCCATGCAAGGAAGGCAAATCCATATCCAGGCTAAATGTCTTATTCTACTATGAATGGAATGCTGTCATTTCCTACCACAAGTTTGCTGACTGATCACCTTGAAAAATGGTGCTATATTAGGAATTCAGCATTGATCTTTCCTACTGGCAGATTAGGCACTCAGCACTGGCTCTAGCCAAGTTGGCCTTGGTGAGTGGAAGTCCATGTTACTGTGTCCACACATAACTTCTGTCCATGCCACAATGGCCACTTTGTTCATGAGTCCACTGTGCAATAGAGGGAATGGTTGGGAAAGAAGACAACTGGTTTCCACAGAACACGTCATCCTAACCACTTGATTATTAAAATCTTCCTCTGCTGAGGTCACCCTTTGGTGAGCATTCACGTGACGCACAATATCTTCATTTCTTTGGCCCATTCAAAGAGGTCTATCCACATACCTCCTTGTCTCCAATTTTCTATTCATGTTCATTCCAAGTCCCTAACCATCTAGCAAAACCACTGGCCAAGCCCATAAATCAATATACAATCACCCTCTGGCCATTTCTCCTTCCAAGCAAAGTGAACAGCCAGGTGCACTGATGAAGTTCTGTCCATTGAGAGGATTTCCCTTCACCACTTTCCTTAAGGGAGGTTTCAGAAAGTGGCTGTAGTGCTGCCACTGTCTACTTTCAAGTGATGCCTGCATATCGCATAGAACCATCTGTAAACTAGGCATGAGTTTTCTCTTTTTCAATCAACTGATCATAAGGAACTCCCCATGAAGTGACCGGGAGAGGGCATGTAATGTGACAGGAGTGGAGACCATGGACATTTGGGACACTTCCTCACGCAACTTACTTGTGCCTTCAGGTCCTTCTTGGGGCTTATCTCATATATGCCACTTCCATTTAAGGATGGAGTGCTGCTGTGCATGTCGAAGTTTATGACCCTGTGGGTTAGATAACATACAATTTATGATGAGCTGCATGGTGACTTGGTGGCCCATGTCAAGCATTCTGTCTCTGTTAAGGCCCAGTAGCATCCAAAAGTTTTTTCTTAAAAAGAGAGTAATTATCTGCAGAGGATGGCAAGACTTTGCTCCAAAATCCTAAGGGTTTGCACTATGATCCACAGATTGGAGCCTGACAAGGACTCCAAACAGCATCTCTATCTGCCACCGACACTTCAAGCACCATTGGATCAGCTGGGTCATATGGCACAAGTGGCAAAGTGGCTTGCATGGCAGCCTGAACCTGCTGCAGAATGTTCTCTTGTTATGGGCCCCACCCAAAATTAGCAGCTTTTCGAATCACTTAATAAATAGGCTGTAGTAGCACACCCAAAAGAAGGGTATGTTGCTTCCAAAATCCAAAGAGGTCCAACAGGCATTGGGCCTCCTTTTTAGTTGGGGAAGGGGCCACATGCATTAACTCATCTTTCATTTTAAAAGGAATATCTCAACATGCCCCATACCACTGGACTCCTAGAAATTTCACTGAGGTAGAAGGCACCTGAATTTTTGTGGGATTAATTTCCTACCCTCTAGCACACAAATGGAAATGCTGGTGGTGTAGCTGTTAAGTGCAATGGCTGTTAAGCAAAAGGTCAGCAGTTTGAATCCACCAGGCGCTCCTTGGAAACTCTATAGGGCAGTTCTACTCTGTCCTATAGCGTCACTATGGGTCAGAATCGACTCAGCGGCAACGGGTTTAATTTTTTGGTTTTGGTAGCACACAAATGTTTTACCAGTAATTCCAGAGTCATTGACACTTCTTCCTTACAAGGTCCAGTCAGCATAATTTCATCAATGTAATGAACAAGTGTGAAGTCTTGTGAAAGCAAAAGGTGATCAAGTTCCCTGCAGACTAAATTAGCACATAGGGCTGAAAAGTTGGTATACCACTGAGGTAGGACAGTGAAAATGTATTGCTGGCCTTGCCGGCTGAAGGCACTAACTTCTGGTGTTCCTTTGAAACCAGAATTAAGAAAAAGGCATTGGCTAGATCAATAGCTGCGTACCAGGTACCAGGAGATGTATTAATTTGCTCAAGAAACAAAATCACGTCTGGAACACCAGCTGCAGTTGGAGTCACCACCTGGTTAAGTTTACATTAGTCCACTGTCATTCTCCAAGATCCATCTATGTTTTGCACAGGCCAAATAGGCGAGTTGAACAGGGATGTGGTGGGAATCCACTCCTGCATCCTTTAAGTCCTTGATGGTGGCAGTCATGTCTGCAATCCCTCCAGGAATGCAATATTGCTTTTGGTTTACTATTTTCCTAGATAGGAGAAGTTCTAATCCCTTCCACTTGGTTTTTCCTATGATAATACCCCTTGTAACTCTTGTCAGAAATCCACTGTGGGTGTTTTGCCACTTGCTGAGTGTATCTATTCCAATTATTCATTCTGAAACTGGGGAAATAACTACAGGAAAGGTTTGGGGACCTACTGGATCCACTGTGAGACAAACCTGGGCTAAGGCTCCATGAAAAACATGACCTTCATATGCCCCCTTTCTGACTGGTGAGCCACAGTGATGTTTTTGGGTCTCCTGGAATTAGTACCCATTCAGAGATATTATCCAGTAATCCCCAAAATGTCTGATTATTTCCCCAATGAATGGTCACTTTTGTAAGGGGTCACAGATCCCCTTGGGGAAGGCTGGGAGAAAGATTCACTTTAAGTTTTTGTCAGTGTATTGGGATCCTTCCTCAAAGGGGCCAGCCTGGGTCTGTAAACTGGCCCAAGTCTGGGAATTAACTGAAGGGCCATTATACTCTATTCTGGCTATTTGAGTTAGACTATCATTGACTTGACCTAGAATTCTTCTGCTTGTACAGATCAGGTAAATATTTAGTATATTTCCCACCTATTTCATTCCCGGGGCACCATGACTAAGTAGCCAATGCCATAAATCTGTATGAGTCACACTACTCTGATTACTGCTTTGACTTTGCTGTCCATTACTGTAAACATGCCCACCTTGTCTTTATTGAGTGCCACCACTTGGCCCCTACCACCATGAGGCCCAATCAGTCTCATTATAGTTAGGTGTCTAAATTAAGTTAGGGCAGTTCCCACTGTTAAAATCTGACTTACATAAAATAGCAATCATAGCAGTCTTCAAGGATGCTGGGGCTCCCTTCAGAAATTTATTCCTCATTACTATGGTAAAAGGTGTGTGCTCTGTGCACTCCATGTGTGGGTCTGTGTGTTTAACTTGATAAATCCACTGTAACATGCCAATTTCTCTAAGCTTTTGAATATCTTCTTCTAGACTATACCAAAGCAGGTCTGGTACTTCAGCTTGATTTAGCATAGGCCACCACGTAACCCATGGCTCAGTGAACCAACCAAATAAATTATTAGAACCTTTCTTAACCTCTTGAGCTGAAACATGAATGAAGAATCTGTGGATAGTGGGTCCATATCAATAAACTCAGACTGATCTAACTTTATGTTCCTTGCACAATTATCCTATGCCCCTAATAGTCATTCGTACACACATTCCCCAAGTTTCTGTTTGTATATATTAGAAAAGTCAAGCAGTTCTTTTGGAGTGTAGTGTACTTCTGCTGGGTCACACTTTGTAATTCACCTTTTGGGGATCACTGTGACTTAAGTCTAGTTACAGGTCTAAAGCAAAAATAAGTGGTGGCGGGTGGGTCCAGGCAACAATCAGTGTTGTTTTCTAAGACATCTACCCCAGTGATGCTCCAGGCAATGACTCAGACACCACTCCAGGCTACATTTCAGACAAAGGCTCTTCAGATACAGTTGGGTTAATCACATCAGATGGGGGTGGAAGGCATAACTGCTTTACTAAGGAGGGTGGCTCAGCAGATAAAGGTGGATTAATCTCTTCAGATGGGAGTAAGAGGTTTGCTTCTGTTGGCAAGAGTGATTCAATGGAATTTAGGGGCTCATTGTTCCCAGCTTCCTGATTATCAAACCATATGTCCCCATTCCAAGTTTGAAGATCCCATTTCTTCCAAATCAGTACCCTCCCTGTAATTTCAGACACGATTTGAGGTTGGGAATTCAACTGGCAATGTAATTCAGCCACCTTTACAATAAGACTATGGGTTTGGTTTTAGGCAATATCAGCTCTCTTACCACAAGAAATAAGGCTTTTTTTCAGGACACAAATGGCAACTGAGGTCTTTTATGCAGCACTTGAGCTGTGACTCTGAAGCTCTGAGCTCATGTCTTTCTTTCAGCACTTTGTCTAGCAAACTAGGATCAACAAATCAGCTTCCCTATCCTTCTCATTCTGGCAAAATTGTATCAAACATGCAACCACTCAGAGCCTCACTTCTCACCAATACTTGATCTATTTGTTGTGATATTTTCTGTATTAATAATGCCACCTCACACCATGGATTAGCAGTGCCCTCTTTACCACTGGAGGCAGAGTCATCAGCACCTTTAAGACTAGTCAGAATTGAGAACCAATTTAGAAAACTTATCCTTATGATTTTGTTTCTCTAGAACCACTCTCAGTACCAAATGTCTTAGGCTGGGTTCTCTATAGAATTAAAACCATGAAGTGTGTATATATATACATATAGAGAGAGAGAGAGAGAGAGTAATATTTATCTCAAGGAAATGGCTCACGTGGTTGTAGAGGCTGGCAAGTCCCAAGTCTGTAGGTCAAGCATCAGGCTGGAGGCTTCTCCTGACTTATGTAGCTGCAGGGGCTGACAAACCCAGGATCCACAGGTCAGAGGACAGGCCATGGCTCACAGACTGAGGAAGCTGATGAATTCAAGATTGGCAAGTAAGACAGCAGGCTGCTGGCTCACAGGCTGCGGAGTCAAGAATCCCAAGATCAGCAGGCAATCTGGAAGGCCACTGGCTCAAGTCCCAAGAATCAGAGGTCACATGATGACGAGCCAGATGCAGAATACAGAGCAAGTGAGAGAGCTTTGCCTGTATGTCCACAGATATATTGGAAGCAGGCCACACCACTGAGGACACTCCCCTTACAGCTGACTGGCTGATCACATCAGATCACATCATGTAGGATGGCTACATCATTACATAACTGCCAAATTACATCATTGCATAAATGTCAAACTACATCATTACATAACTCTTAAACCACTGAGAGTCATGGCCCAACCAAGGTGACACACAACTTTAACTGTAACAAATACCAACTTCAATTTTTTTAAAAAAAAAAGTACATAAAATCTTGGATTTATAACTTCTCATAAAAAAATTTCTGATCTAGTGATTTGAAAGCCACATGGCAATGATGAATGGGCACAAATTAATAATGGCTTTCCCTTTAGGTGGCTTCGGAGTCCCTACCACGAAGTTGCTTCATTTGTTTATAATAGCTCTCTGGTCACTAAAGGCATTAAGATTGTGACCAGTAATATATAGATAAACCAAATCTCATATAGATGCAAATAAAATATTAGCAAATAGAACCCAATCGTGAATTTAAAAAACTCCCATGTTAAAACCAAGTAAATTTTAAAAGAGTAATACAAAGTTGAGTTTACATTAGGAAATATACAAATGTAATTTCTCAAATTAAGGGAATAAGGGAAAAAACAAATGCTTATTGCAATGTTAAAAATTATTTTGTTTCCTTAAAAATATTCTTAATAAGGGAGGTAGGGCCAAGATGGCAGAGGAGTCAGATGCTTCCTGTGGTCCCTTTTACAACAAAGACCTGAAAAAACAAGTGAATTGATTATATATGACAAACTAGGACCCCTGAACATCAAAGGCAAAGTTGAGGAATCAGACTGAGCGACAGGGGGAGGGAGAAATGGTTCAGAAGCAGTGAGGAGTTGCCAGACCTGAGCCGGCAGGAACCAGCACCCTGCAGGCAGATTCCATCACTGCCGGGAGCACGGTGAGGCAAGCAGAGGCGTTTGGGATACATTTTCCACATCAGGGGAGGCCAAACGGCAGAGTCTGCTGAACCCTCCAGAACAAGCGAGAAATGGCCCATAATCGGCAAAGGATAAGTACCCGTGTTTAACCAGCCATGACCCAAAAATACCCCTTTGGGAAAAAACTCTCACCCACTTACCTGCTCCCTTCCCACCTTGCACTGGGTCCCAGTCAGCTGTATCCCCTGGACCAATAGAAGGACCCTGCACTTGTCCTGAGCCATTCTCCCGGCCTCAGAGAGGGAACAAATTAACAAACAAGGAAAAAACTAAGCCACTGGCTCCCCTAAGCCAGGAACTCAGGACAGAAACAGCTCCTTTGACTAGGCACAGGCATAAGTAGTCCACAGGCGTTAAATGCCTTTCACCCCTGCATAGATCTATGTGGGCCCATTTCAACAGTGTAGGCCCTCATTAGTACAGTACAATAGGATACATAGCTGTCTTGGTCATCTAGTGCTGCTATAAGAGAAATACCACAACTGGATGGCTTTAACAAAGAGATGTTTATTCTTTCACAGGCTAGGAGTCTGAATTCAGGGTGTTGGCTCCAAGGAAAGGCTTTCTGTCTATGTCGGCTCTGGAGGAAGGCCCTTGTGATGCATCAGTCTTCCCTTGGTCTGGTAGCATCTCAGCACAGGAACCTCAGGTCCAAAGGATACACTCTGCTCCTGACACTATTTTCTTGGTGGTTTTAGGTCTACACATCTCTCTGGTCACTTCTTTCTTTTATATCTCAAAAGAGACTGGCTTAAGACACTATTCAATCTTCTGGACGTCATCAATATAACTGTCACTAATCCATCTTATTACAACACACTGATAGGATTTACAACATGCAGAGAAATCACAACAGAAGATAAAATCGTAGACAATCATACAAGGGGACCATAACCTAGCCAAGCTGACAGATATTTTGGGGGGACACAATTCAATTCAGGACAATACCTAAAGTCTAACTTGAACTATTTCAGCTAAATGGTGGACAGGTAAATTCGTGTCATTTGACACCACTCTGCCTATTAAGCAGGGTGCTTACTTACCCACATAAGGGTCCTGAGGACTGGTGGCTCCACCCACAACACCTAGCCACCCATGACAGGGGTCCAAGAATAAGTGGTGCCTCCCAGTCCTTACAGCCAAAAGCATTGGGTGTCCATAGTCTAGCTGCAAAACCCACCCACCAATGCGCTCTAGGGAACAGGGACATGCTTTCCTCACACACACCCACAGGTGGTTGTCAGCTCCCTGCCTTGCTCAGCACATACCCTCTACCTAACCCAGATACCTGTGCCTACACCAATCACCCCTGCTTATCTAAGACTGTAGGTGAGAGCCTGAACCACATACTTGGTGACTATCTGGACACCTGAGCTGAATTCATACAAGAGAAGTGAACAGACTCCTGAGCTCACATACCTAGTAACAGCTCTAACTACAGGGTGACAGGATGTAAGAGCCTCAAAGTTGCCAAGAATTAAACTAGCTCACTTGAGCAGCCTATTTGTGCATATCGAAAAAAAGAGAGAGAGAAGCTAGGACACAGTAAACTCCCCCCAAAAACATAAAATAAATAAATACAATACCTTATTGATGGCTTGGAGATAACAGACAACATCAAATCACGTAAAGAGGCAGACCATGATGCCTTCAGTAAGCTCCCAGGATAAAGAAACAATAAATCTTCTGGAAGAAGATAACTTTCTGGAATTATTGGAGGTAGAATACAAAAAATTAATACACAGAACTCTTCAAGAGATCAGGAAGGAGATAAGGCAAAACACAGAACAAGCCAAGCAGCACACAGATAAAGCATTAGAGGAACTTAAGCAGATTAGACAACAGCATAATGACAAATTTAATAGGCTACAAGAATCCACAGAGAGACAAAAAAAACAGCAAACAGAAATTCAGAAGATTAACAATAAAATTTCAGAATTAGATAATTCAATAGAAAGTCAAAAGAGCAGAATTGAGGCAACAGAAGCCAGAATTAGTGAGATTGACGATAAAGCACTTGGCAGCAACTTATTGGAGGAAAAATCAGATAAAAGAATTTAAAAAATGAAAAAAAAAAAAAAAAAACCCCTAAGAATTATGCAGGACTCTATCAAGAGGAATAACCTATGAGTGACTGGAGTACCAGAACGGGGGGGATGGAGGGGATAACAGAAAACACAGAGAGAATTGTTGAAGACCTGTTGGCAGGAAACTCCCCTGATATCATAAAAGATGAGAAGATATTTATCCAAGAAGCTCATGGAACCTCACACAAGGTAGATCTTAAGAAAAAGTCACCAAAACATATTATAATCAAACATGACAAACCAAAGATAAAGAGAGAAGTTTAAGAGTGACTAGGGATAAATGAAAAGTCACCTACAAAGGAGAGTCAATAAGACTGAACTCAAACTACTCAGCAGAAACCATGCAGACAAGAAGGCAATGGGATGACATATATAAAGTCTTGAAGGAAAAAAACTGCCAGCCCAGAATTATATATCTAGCAAAACTGTAAAATTAGGGTATTTCCAGATAAACAGAAGTTTAGGGAATTTGTGAAAACCAAACCAAAATTACAAGAAATACTAAAGGTAGTCCTCCTCCAGTTAGACAGCCTATAACATCAGACAACAAACCAAGACTAGAACACAGGACAGAGCAACCAGATATAAACCCAGATAGTGAAATCACAAAAATAAATCAAAGCTTAAATGCTCAAAACAGGGAGAGATATCATTATGTAAAAGATGACAGCAATAAAACAAAAAAAAAAAGTAGTCATATATCTTTCATACGGAAAGGAAGTCAAGGGGATATAAAGAAATAAAAGATTGATTTAAACTTAGAAAAATAAGGGTAAATACTAAGGTAACCACAAAGGAAACTAACGAACCCACACATCAAAACACAAAACAAGGGAATCATAAATACTCAGCAAATAAAAAATCAACAATGAAAAAAAGGACAAAAAAATATATAAAGAAAAATGACTCAGCACAGAACATTAGCTGGAAAAAAGAAACTGTCAACAACACACACACAAAAGACGTCAAAATAACAGTGCTAAACTCATGCCTAACCATAACTGCGCTGAAAGTAAATGGGCTAAATGTACCAATAAAGAGACAGAGAGTTCCAGAATGGATTTAAAAAAAAAAAAAAAAAAAGATCTGTCTATATGCTGCCTACAAGAGACACACCTTAACTTAAAGACACAAACAAACTAAAACTCAAAGGATGGAAAAAATATATCAAGCAAACAACAATCAAAAAAAGCAAGAGTGGCAATATTAATTTCTGACAAAACAGATTTTAAAGTCAAATCCACCACAAAGGAAAAGGAAGAAGACTGCATAATGATTAAAGGGTCAATACACCAGGACGACAAAACCATAATAAATATTTATACACCCAACGACAGGGCTCCAAAATACATAAAGCAAACTCTAACAGCATTGAAAAGAGAGACAGCTCCACAATAATAGTAGGTGACTTCAACACATTTTCCGTGAAGGACAGAACATCCAGAAAGACACAAAAGGTCTAAATGCCACAATCAACCAAATTGACCTCACAGACATATACAGAACATTCCACCCAACAGCAGCCAAGTATACTTCCTTTCCCAGTGCACATGGAACATTCTCCAGAATGGGCCACATATTAGGCCATAAAGCAAGACTTAACAGAATCCAAAACATCAAAATATTACAAACCATCTTTTCTGATCATAAAGCCATAAAAGTAGAACTCAGTAACAGAAAAAGCAAGGAAAAAATATCAAACACTTGGAAAATGAACAACACCTTGCTCAAAAACTACTGGCTTACAGAAGAAGTTAAGGATGGAATAAAGAAATTCATAGAATCAAATGAGAATAAAAACACATCCTACCAGAACCTTTGGGACATAGCAAAAGCAGTGTTCAGAGGTCAATTTATAGCAATAAATGCACACATCCAAAAACAAGAAAGGGCCAAAATCAAAGAATTAATCCAAAACTTCAACAAAGACAACAGCGAAAGAAACCTTTGGGTACCAAAAGAAAGCAGAATTAGAAAAAGAATTAGAGCAGAAATAAATGAATAGACAATAGAAAAACAATTGAAGGAGCTGACAAGACTAAAACCTGGTTCTGGGGAAAGATCAATAAAATTGATAAACCATTGGCCAAACAGACAAAGGAAAAACAGGAGAGAAAGCAAATAACCCAAATAAGATATGAGATGGGTGATATCACAACAGACCCAATTGAAATTAAAAAAATCATAACAGAATACTATGAAAAATTGCACTCTAAAAAATTTAAAAACCTAGAGGAAACAGACAAATTTCTAGAAACACATTACCTACCTCAACTAACACAAACAGAGGTAGAACAACTAAAAAAAACCTATACCAAGAGACTGAAAAGATAATTTAAATACTTCCAGCCAAAAAACAGCCCTGACCCTGACAGCTTCACTAGAAAACTCTACCATTCTTTCAGAGAAGAGTTAACACCACAACTACTAAAGGTATTTTAGAGCATAGAAAAGGATGCAATACTCCCAAATTCATTCTACGAAACCATCATAACGCTGATACCAAAACCTATATCCCTCACGAACTTAGATGCAAAAATCCTCAACAAAATTCTAGCCAATAGAATTCAACAACATATCAAAAAAGTCATTCACCATGACCAAATGGGATTCATACCAGGTATGCAGGGATGATTCAACATTTGAAAACAATCAATGTAATCCATCACATAAATAAAACTAAAGACAAGAACCACATGATTTTATCAATCGATTCAGGAAAGGCATTTCACGAAGTCCAACACCCATTCATGATAAAAAAAAAACTCTCAGCAAAATAGGAATAGAAGGGAAATCCCTCAACATAAAAAAGGGCATTAATACAAAGCCAACAGCTAACATCATGCTAATAAATGGAGAGATTCTGAAAGTATTCCCCTTGAGAACAGGAACCAGACAAGGATGCCCTTTATCACCACTCTTACTCAACCTTGTGCTGTAGGTCCTAGCCAGGGCATTTAAGCTAGAAAAAGAAATAAAGAGCACCCAAGTTGGTAAGGAAGAAGTAAAAGTATCTCTATTTGCAGATGATGAGATCTTATACACACAAAACCCTAAAGAATCCACAAGTAAACTACTGGAGCTAATATAATAGTTCTGCACAGTATCAGAATATAAGGTAAAATACAAAAATCAGTTGGACTCCTCTACACCAACAAAGAGAACCTTGAAGAGGAAATCACCAAATCAATATCATTTACGGTAGCCCCTAAAAAGATAAAATACTTAGGAATAAATCTAACCAGGGACTTAAAAGACCTATACAAAGAAAACTACAAGACACTACTGAGAGAAACCAAAAGAGACTTACATAACTAGAAAAGCATACCTTGCTCATGGATAGGAAGACTCAACATTGTGAAAATATCTATTCTACCTAAAGTGATCTATAGATACAATGCAATCCCCATCCAAATTCCAATGGCATTTTTTAATGAGATGGGGAAACAAATCACCAACTTCATATGGAAAGGGAAGAGACCCTGGATAAATAAAGTGATACTGAAAAACAAGAACAAACTGGGAGGCCTCACACCACCTGATTTTAGAACCTATTATACTGCCACAGTAGTCCAAACAGCCTGGTACTGGTACAACAAAGGATACATAGACCAATGCAACAGAATTGAGAATCCAGACATCAATTCATCCACCTACAAGCAGCTGATATTTGACAAAGGCCCAAAGTCCTTTAAGTGGGGAAAAGACAATCTCTTTAACAAATTGCATTGGCGTAACTGGATATCTATCTGCAAAAAAAGTGAAATAAGACCCATACATCACACCATACACAAAAACTAACTCAAAATGGATCGAAGACCTAAATACAAAATCTAAAATGATAAAGATCATGGAAGAAAAAATAGGGACAACATTAGGAGCCCTAATACATGGCATAAACAGTATACAAAACATTACTTACAACGCACAAACACCAGAAGAGAAACTTTAGATAACTGGGAGCTCCTAAAAGTCAAACACATATGCTCATCCAAAGACTTTACCAAAAGAGTAAAAAGACAACCTGAAGACTGGGAAAAAATTTGGGCTACGATAAATCCGATCAGGGTCTAATCTTTAAAATCTACAAGATACTGCAAAACCTTAACAACAAAAAGACAAATAACCCAATTAATAAACGGGCAAAGGATATGATCAGGCACTTCACTAAAGACATTCAGATGACTGAAAAATACATGAGGAAATGCTCATGAACGTTAGCCATTAGAGAGATGGAAATCAAAACTACAAAGAGATACCATGTCGCCCCAACAAGGCTAGCATTGATCCAAAAAATACAAAATAATTAATGTTGGAGAGATTGTGGAGAGACCAGAAGATTTATACACTGCTGTTGGGAATGTAAAATGGTACAATCACTTTGGAAATCAATTTGGTGCTTCCTTAGAAAGCTAGAAATAGAACTACCATTCGATCTAGCAATCCCACGCCTTGGAATACATCCTAGAGAAATAAGAGGCTTCCCATGAATAGATATATGCACACCTGTGTTCAGTGCAGCACTGTTTACAATAGTAAAAAGATGGAAACAACCAAGGTGCACATCAACAGATGAATGGATAAACTATGGTATATTCACACAATGGGATACTATGCAATGATAAAGAACACTGATGAATCCGTGAAACATAACAGAAGAATCTGGAAGAAATTATGGTGAGTGAAATTAGTCAGTCACAATAGGCCAAATATCGTATGAGACCAATATTATAAGAACTCAAGAAAAGGTTTAGACACAGAAGAAAACATTCTTTGATGGTTACAATGGTGGGACGGGAGGAGGGGATATTCACTAATTATATAGTAGACAAGAATTATTTTGGGTGATGGGAAGGGCAACACACAATATAGGGGAAGTCAGAACAGCTGGACTAATCCAAAACTAAGAAGTTTCCTGAATACAGCCGAACGCTTCGAGGGACAGAGTAGCAGGAGCCGGGTCTGAGGTCCATGGTTTCAGGGGACATCTAGGTCAATTGGCATAACAAAGTGTATTAAGAAAGCATTCTGCATCCCACTTTGGTGAGTGGTGTCTGGGGTCTTATAAGCTAGCAAGTGGTCATCTAAGATGGGTCAGTTGGTCTCCACCCACCTGGAGCAAAGGAGAATGAAGAACACCAAAGACACAAGGAAAATATGAGCCCAAGAGACAAAAGGGCCACATAAAGCAGAGAGTCCATCAGCCTGAGACCAGAAGAACTAGATGGTGCCCAGCTACCACCAATGACTGCCCTGACAGGGAAGACAACAGAGAATCCATGATGAGCAGGAGAAAAGTGGGATTCAGATCTCAAATTCTAATAAAAATACCAGACTTAATGGTCTGACTGAGACTGGAGGGACTCCAGAGGTCATGGCCCCAGACTCTCTGTTAGCCCAAAACTAAAACCATTCTTGAAGCCAACTCTTCAGACAAAGATTAGACTGAACTGTAAGACATAAAATAATATTGGTGAGGACTGTGCTTCTTAGTTCAAGTAGACACGTGAGACTATGTGGGCAGCTCCTGTCTTGATGCAAGATGGGAGGGCAGAGGGGGACAGGTGCTGGATGAATGGACACGGGAAACACAGGGTGGAGAGGAGTGTGCTGTCACATTACAGGGAGAGCAACTAGGGTCACGTAACAGTGTGTGTATATGTTTTTGTATGAGAAACTGACTTGAACTGTAAACTTTCACTTAAAACACAATAAAAAAATATTCTTAATAAGCTAGAAATATAAGACATATCCTTCGAGTTGTACAACCATTCTCACCCCTTTTCTCTGAGTTGTTCTTCCCCCCTTAACATAAACTCGCTGCCGCTAAGGTTCCTTTCTAATCTTTCAAGTTGCTGTTGTCAATTTTTTTTTTTAATTTATTTATTGTGCTTTAGGTGAAAGTTTACAAATCAAGGCAGTCTCTCATACAAAAAGAGCCATACACACCCTGCCATGCACTCCCAGCTGCTCTCCCCTTAATGAGACAGCACACTTCTCCTCTCCATCCTGTATTCCCCGTGTCCATTCAACCAGGTCCTATCCCCCTCTTCCTTCTCATCTCACGACCAGACAGGAGTTGCCCACATAGTCTCATGTGTCTACTTGAACCCCAAAGTTCACTCCTCACCAGCACTATTGTCTATAGAGTTGGTTTTGGGAATGGTTCCAATTTTGGGCTATCAAAGGGTCTGGGGACCATGACCATCAGGGTCCCTTTGGTCTGAGTCAGACCATTAAGGCTGGTCTTTTTATGAGAATTTAAGATCTGCATCCCACTGTTCTGCTCCATCAGGGATTTTCTGTTGTGTTCCCTGTCAGGGCAGTGATCAGTGGTAGTCGGGCACCATCTAGTTCTTCCAGTCTCAGGCTGACGGAGTCCTGGTTTATGTGGCCCTTTCTGTCTCTTGGGCTCATATTTACCTTGTGTCTTTGGTGTTCTTCATTCTCCTTTGCTCCAATTTATGCATCTTAGATCGCTGCTTGCTAGCGTTTAAGACCCTAAATGCCTCTCACCAAAGTGGAATGCAGGCCGTTTTCTTAATACATTCTGTTATGTCAATTGACCTAGATGTCCCCTGAAACCATGGTCCCCAGACCTCTGTCCCTGTTACTCTGGACTGCCAAGCTTTTGGTTGTATTCAGGAAACTGCTTTTAGTTTAGTCCAGTTGTACTCACTATCCCTGTGTAATATGTTGCCCTTCCCTTTACCTAAAAAAATTTTTGTCTACTATCTGTTGTTGTTAGGTGCCATGGAGCCAGTTCCGGCTCATAGCGACCCTATGCACAACAGAACCAAACACTGCCCGGTCCTGAGCCATCCTTACAATCATTGTTATGTTTGAGCTCATTGTTGCAGCCACTGGGTCAATCCACCTCACTGAAGATCTTCCTCTTTTCCACTGACCCTGTACTCTGCCAAGCATCACGTCCTTCTCCAGGGACTGATCCCTCCTGACAACATGTCCAAAGTATGTAAGATGCAGTCTCGCCACCCTTGCCTTTAAGGAGCATTCTGGCTGTACTCCTTCTAAGACAGATTTATTCATTCTTCTGGCAGTCCATGGTAATATTCAATATTCTTCACCAACACTACACCACAATTCAAAGGCATCAATTCTTCTTCAGTCTTCCTTATTCATTGTCTAGCTTTCACATGCATACAATGCGACTGAAAATACCATGGCTTGGTTCAGGTGCACCTTAGCCTTCAAAGTGACATCTTTGCTCTTCAACACTTTAAAGAGGTCCTTTGCAGCAGATTTGCCCAATGCAATGCGTCTTTTGATTTCTTGACTGCTGCTTCCATGGCTGTTCATTGTGGATCCAAGCAAAATGAAATCCTTGACAACTTCAATCTTCCCTCCGTTTATCATGATGTTGCTCATTGGTCCAGTTGTGAGGATTTTTGTTTTATGTTGAGGTGTAATCCATACCGAAGGCTGTGGTCTTTGATCTTCATTAGTAAGTGCTTCAAGTCCTCTTCACTTTCAGCAAGCAAGGTTGTGTCATCTGCACAACCCAAGTAGCTAATGAATCGTCCTCCAATCCTGAAGCCCCCTTCTTCATATAGTCCAGCTTCTTGTATTATTTGCTCAGCATACGGATTGAATAGATATGGTGAAAAAATACAATCCTAACACACACCTTTCCTGACTT
Source organism: Elephas maximus indicus (assembly GCF_024166365.1). Classification (NCBI taxonomy): domain Eukaryota; kingdom Metazoa; phylum Chordata; class Mammalia; order Proboscidea; family Elephantidae; genus Elephas; species Elephas maximus. The sequence continues at coordinate 50,269,905 of NC_064840.1, forward strand.
GAAGCCAATCAGTATCCCCTTGTTCTGTCCAAACAACCGCCTCTTGATTTATGTAAAGGTTCCTCATGAGCACAATTAAGTGTTCTGGAATTCTCATTCTTCGCAATGTTAGTCTACCATCTAGTTAGTGAATATCCCTCTCTCCCTCCCCACCCTAGTAACCATCAAAGAATATTTTCTTCTGTGTTTAAACTGTATCTACACTAGCACATAAACTAGCAGTGTATAAGTGTTCCAGTCTCTCCACAACCTCTCCAATGTTTGCTATTTTGTGTTTTTTGGATTAATGCCAGCCTTGTTGGGGTGAGATGGAATCTCATTGTAGTTTTGATTTGCATTCCTCTAATAGCCAATGATCATGAGCATTTCCTCATGTATCTGTTAGCAGCCTGAATGTCTTCTTTGGTAAAGTGTCTGTTCATAAAGTGCCTTTGCGCATTTTTTAATTGGGTTGTCTTTTTGTTGTTGAGTTTTTGCAGTATCATGTAGATTTTAGAGATGAGACATTGATTGGAAATGTCATAGCTAAAAACTTTTTTCCAATCTGTAGGTAATCTTTTTACACTTTTGGTGAAGTCTTTGGATGAGCATAGGTGTTTGACTTTTAGGAGCTCACAGTTATGTAATTTCTGTTCTGGTCTTTGTACAATGTTAGTAATGTTTTGTACACTGTTTATGCCATGTATTAGGGCTCCTCGGGTTGTCCCTATTTTTTCTTCCACGATCTTTATCATTTTAGATTTTATATTAGGTCTTTGATCCATTTTGAGTTGGTTTTTGTGCACAGTGTGAGGTATGGGTCTTGTTTCATTTTTTTTGCAGACGGATATCCAGTTATGCCAGCACCATTTGTTAAAAAGACTGTCTTTTCCCCATTTAACAGACTTTGGGCCTTTATCAAATATCAGCTGCTCATATGTGGATGGATTTATGTCTGGATTCTCAGTTCTGTTTCATTGGTCTATGTATCTGTTGCTGTACCAGTACCAGGCTGTTTGGACTACTGTGGCAGTATAATGGGTTCTAAAATCAGGCAGTGTGAGGCCTCCCACTTTGTTCTTCTTCAGTAATGCTTTACTTATTCGGAGCCTCTTTCCCTTCCATATGAAGTTGGTGATTTGTTTCTCCATCTTATTAAGAAATGTCACTGGTATTCAGATCGGAAGTACACTTTATCTATAGATCGATTTGGGTAGAATAGACATTTTTACAATGTTGAGTCCCCCTACCACAAGCAAGGTATGTTTTTCCACTTACGTAGGTCTCTTTTGGTTTCATGTAGTAGTGTCACAGTTCTCTTTGTATAGATCTTTTATGTCTCTGGTTAGATTCATTCGTAAGTATTTTATCTTCTTGGGGGCTACTGTAAATGGTATTGATTTGGTGATTTCCTCTACGAGGTTCTCTGTTGGTGTAGAGGAAGCCAACTGATTCATGTATGTTTATCTTGTATCCAAACTCTGCTAAACTTTTCTATTAGTTTCAGTTGTTTTCTTGAGGATTCTTTAGGTTTTCTGTGTATAAGATCATGTCATCTGCAAACAGAGATACCTTTACTTCTTCTTTGCCAATTTGGATGCCTTTTATTTCTTTATCTAGCGTCTAGTGTAAAAGCTCTGACTAGGACCTCCCACCCAATGTTGAATAAGTGTGGTGATAATGGGCACCCTTGTCTGGTTCCCATTCTCAAGGAGAATGCTTTCAGTCTCTCTCTGTTTAGGATGATGTTTGCTGTTGGCTTTGTATAAATGCTCTTTATAATGTTTAGGAATTTTCCTTCTATTCCTATTTTGCTGAGAGTTTTTAACAGGAATGCTCAATTCTGCTCCTCTGACTTTCTGTTGAGTTGTCTAATTCTATAATTTTATTGTTAATCTTCTGAATTTCTGATTGCTGTCTGTCCATGGATTCTTGAAACCCATTAAATTTTTCATTACTTTCTTGAATAATATTCTTAATTTCCTCTACTGCCTTATCTGTATGCTCCTTGGCTTGTTCTGCATTTTGCCTGATATCCTTCCTGATGTCTTGAAGAGTTCTGTATATCAATCTTTTGTATTCTACATCTGGTAATTCCAGGAATATGTCTTCATCTGGAAGAGTCCTTGATTCTTTGTTTTGGGAGTTTGTTGAAGAAATCATGGTCTGCTTCTTTATGTGATTTGACATCGACTGCTTTCTCTGAGCCATCTATAATTTATTGTACTAATTTGTTTTTTGTTTGTTCACAATATCCTAGCTTCTTGCTTTGTTTTGTTTTGATATACCCAAATAGGCTATTAGAGTGAGCTAACTTGATTATTGGAGACTTTGAAGCACTAACGTCCTGCTACCAGATGGCTAGAGCTGTTACCAGGTATATAATCCTAGGACTCTACCCAATATTCCTGTATAGATTCAGCTCAGGTGTCAAGGTAGTCGGTCATTTACTGTGTGGTGCAGGCTCTCACCTACAATCTTAAAGGAGCAGTGGTGATTGGTGTATGCACAGATTTCTGGTAGCAGCAGGGGGTCACACTGTGAGGAAGGTAGGGAGCTGACAACTTTCCCCTGAATGTCTGTGAGGAAGGTACGTTCCTGTTCTCTAGAGCACTCTGGTGGGTGGGCTCTGCAGCCGTACCATAGGCATCCGGTGCTTTTAACTATAAGGACTGGTAGGCACCACTTATCCTTGAAGCCCTGTCGCAGGTGGCTAGGTGGTGTGGGTGGAGCCTCCAGTGCTAAGGCCCCTGCAGTGGATAGGTGAGGGCCCTGTTTAACAGGCAGAGTGGTATCAAATGTCAAAAACGTGTTTTCCACCACACAGCTGAAACAGTTAAAGTCAGACATCAAACAGAATTGCCCTTGCAATATAACAGCCAAATCTTATCTGCTATAATGGAGCCACCTGGATCTATGCAGGGGTGAAGACAAAGTCTGTGGACCACTTATGCCTGGACTAGAGCCCCTCTGCTCTGAGTTTCCAGATTAGGGGAGTTGACAGAGTATTTCTCTTGTCTGTTAATTTGTTTCTTCCTGAAGGCCGGGGTAATGGCTCAGAGAGCACAGCAGAACCTATTTCAGGCCCAGAGAAATCAACTGTCAATGAAGCCAGCTGGGGCAGAGGGAGAAGGGATCAGATAGACAGGAGAGAGTTCTTTCAAAAGGAGGAACTATTAAATCCATACAGTAAATTAGACAAAATCACTTATCTTGTACCGAGAGCTCTATTTTATCTCAGATTCTGGAGGTGTGTGTATGTTGTGTGTGCTGGCTCCACGATCGTACCAGTGGGTCAGCACTGCAGCACCTAACTTGCCTTCTTTCACTGAAACATCTGCATCCTAAACACCATCACCAGCCCTGCCACAGTCACACCAGGGGCTCAGAGGTGTGCCACCTCACTTGCCTTCTTTTGCTGAAGCAGCTGCGTCCTGGAACATTTCCACTAGCCTCACCACAGGGGAAGAGGGGCTGAGACGCTGCCCCCAACTCGGCAACTCCTCACTGCTTCGGCACTGTCTCTCCCTCCCCCCTTACTCAGTCTGATTTCTTAACTTTGCCTCTGATGCTCAGGATTCCCCGCTTGTCATATATATAATCGATTCACTTGTTTTTTCAGGTCTTTGTTGTAAGAGGGACCACGGGAAGCATCTGACTACTCTGCCCTCTTGGCCCCGCCTCCCCTGCTGTTCAAGAACTTTTAAACAATAAATATCACCCTATGTGATAAAAAGGTAGAAACTCTTCCACTAAAAGTAAAAGCAAGATAAGAATTCTTGCTATTTCTATGCAATGTATTTCCCTGTAGCTTTGTATTGGAAGTCTAGCCAATGCAGTACATCCAGAAAATAAATAATAACAAGATATATATAATAAAGGGGTCGCTATAAACTGGAACCGACTTGACGGCACCTAACAACAACAACATATGATAAAGAGATATGGCCAGTGGGTCAAAATTTAATGTTACTATTTCATTTTTACCAGAAAAAATAAAACCTATAACCATTGCTGTTGACAAAAAAATAGCAAGTATTAATTGAAAAACAATTAAGTCCTAGCACTTTTAATGAAAATAGAGAATCTGAAATTAATATAAAAGAAAAAATATACCAAAATTTCTAAGCACATTCTGAAAAGGATCAGTAGGAAATTTGCTCTGTCAGCTATCAAACTATACTATAAGGGTCTGTAATTACAGAATATGGTATCAGTACAAGGAGAGATTAATTAATCAATAAGATCAATTGGTGTATGAAAAAGGTAACATTTCAAATCAGTTGGAAAATAATGACCTATTTAATAAATGGTACTCTTAAGAACTGGCTATACATTTGGGGAAAAAAAGATTTTCTAATATACATGATACACATAAACATATTTTAATTAGATTTAAGAGGTAAATAAATATAAACAGCAAAATTATAAAACAAAATAAAATATAGAAGAATATTATGGGTAGAAACATATAGCAGTTGGATTTCATTATACAACAAATAAGCCCATCACTTAGGAGCCTAAAACAATGATGTATTATTGCTCATGATTCTGTGGATCAGGTGGGCAGTTCCGCAGGTCTGGGCCAAGCTTGATGGGAGCAGGGCCCAAAGTAGTGAGCAGAAGCATGCCAGGCTCTTGAGATTTATGAAATGGACCACTTTTCACTGTATTCTATTAGTCACAGCAGGTCACAAAGCCAGCTGATTCAGAAAATGGAAAATAGAGTTCACCTCTTGAAAGGAGTATCTGAAAATTATGACCATTTTGCAAACAATCTACCATAAAAAGAGTTTTCTACATTCAGTAGCTGTGTATATATTGAATTTTCCATCTTTCATTTCTTTTCTCTTTGCCTTCTATTATGAGACTATAGAGGCTAAAACTCCATTTTCAGCTTTTGTACATGAGACAATTCTGTTCAGTGAGTTGTGCACAGAAATCTGCTGGTGCTACCTCTTCCACTTCTTTCTCTCTCACTTGAAGTATGAACCCAAAACAGGAAAGTGGAACACCCATCTGGCAACTATAGGTTACAAGCATAAAAATGATAACTCGAGTGCTAAGAATGATGGAAAAGAAAAAGTGATAAGGGCTTGGGGTTCCTGATGAGTCAAGTCCTGCCACCAGCCCCAGATTCCCTACCACCAAACTTTCTGTGGTATAACAGAACAAGGCAATGTTTGACTACGTCAGTGTTTTGTCAGGTTTTCTCTCATCACTGAAGACCTTTGTAAATGATGCACTAAGCCAGGCAAACCCAGAAGATAAGAATCAGGGAGTGATGGGTTTCACAACAGAAGAATTTAAGGTTTCTGAACAATATAAGGCACCATAAACAAACTTAAAAGACAAATGAATGTCTACTAAAAAATAAGCTACTCAAGCAACAAAAGATTAAGGACTAGAATATACACAAGCAATAAAAAGTAAACAGATATACACGGTAGAAATATAAGTAAGAAGATATATTTGCCTGTTTTATTTACTGCTGTATCCCTAGTGTTAGCACAGTTCCTGGTAACTAATAATCGTTTGAAATATAAGAAATAAGCGGAAATATTTGAAAATGTTGTCAACATTATTGACAAGTAGAGGAAAAAAGGCACATTTTAAAACTAATGTCATTTTCTCCCCTCAGATTAACATTCTTTCACAATATACACAAAATTAATTTGAGATATAGCATAGATAAAAAGTTGAAGCATGAAACAATCAAAGTTCTAGAAGAAAACATAGTAAATATCTCTAAGAACTTGGGATAGGCAATTTCTTAAACAGGGCAGAGAAAGTACTAACCATAAAAGAAAAATTGATAAATTGGTATTCATTCAAATTAAGAACATCTATTTACCAAAAGGCATCATTAATAGAGAAAAATAGATGAGGCATACACTGAGAGAAGATCTTTGCTATACATATTCTAACAAATTACTTATATCCAATAAGTAGAAGAACTGCCACAAATCAATAAGGGAAAGACAAAGGATGTAATTTTAAAACATGCAAAAGACTTGAACTGGCACAAAAAAGAGAACTAACGGGCCAGTGAACACGTAAAAAGATGCTTAAAATCAGTACTCATCAAGGAAAAGTCACCTAAAACCACAAGCAGATAACTCTACAGACACACCCAGAATGCCTAAATTTAAAAAAGACTGACAACACCACATGTGGATGAGAAAGTAGAGCAAATAGAATTTTCTTATCTTGTTGGCAGGAATACTGGTTCAAACGCTTTGGAAAACTGTTTGGTAGTATCTACTAAAGCTAACCTACCCCATGACTCAGGAATTCCACTCACTGATATGTATGCGAGGGAAATTAGTGTCCACCAAAAAACATGGCTCATAGATGTTTTATTCATAATAGCCAAAAACTTGAAATAACTGAAATACCCACCAATGGTATAGAGGATTTGACTATGATATATTCAAACTACATAGTACAATAGGCTCTTATATATAGCAATAACAAAGAACAAACTACTAATTAAGGCAGCCACACCAACGTATGCAAGGTAGTACTTCTAGAATCAGAATAAATACTTTTTAAAAGAATAGACTGCACATATTTCTCTAGAAGACAATGGATATTATGGAAAAAACAGAGTGGTCAAAAGATCTAGATTCTAGAAGTAGTTCTTATCCAAATGACTTTGAGAAAGCCACTCACCTCTTTTTGTCTCAATTTCTGTATCTGTGCGGTGAGATCGTAAATCCTACACTGACACTGTACAGATCGAAAGGGATAATGGATATGACACTGTTTTCTATACTTTAAAACCTTATTAGCATATATATTTTATGTTAATAAATAATACGTTGCTCATATTTTTCTGAAGTTCATCGCTAACCAAGCAAGAACTATTCTCATTTTAATCAACAAATATTGTCTTGATCTTTCTTTAAATGAACTGTAACACGTGATCCAATTCTTGTAATTAACTGCTATAAAGTAGAAAATTAAAAGTCCCACAGAAAGTTATCGCTGTGGACATAAATTCTATTCTTATCCCATGTATTAACGGGTGAGCTGTTTGAGAAAAGGAACTGTATTTTATTAGTGTTAGATTCCCACGCAGTACCTAGCACATTGCCTGGAAATCACTCAGGCCTTAGTAATTGTTTGATGATGAATAGAAGAGTGAAAACAATGGAGAAACCACTTCAACCTGCTTTTGAGCCTTTGATTTTCTTAATCTACATGTTCTCAGCTAATGAAGCCGGTAACTAATAGGTTCTTGCCCAGCAGACTAGTGAATTAAAGTGGGGGGTGGGGGGGAAGGTTGGAAAAACAAAAACACTTATTCAGAGTTTGCAAACCGGAGGCAGGCAGAGCCTCACAACCTAAGGCTTCCAGCTCCCTAACCTAAGGCTGCCAGCTCCCTGAACAAGGCAGATTTGCTCCTTATATAGGGAGTTACATACATATTCATGAAGAGTGAGGGGAGGATCTTCAGTCCTGCCATGCGTGCACAATCCGCAGAATTTTTGTGAACGAGTTTTTGCGCACACCTCTAAAAATACTGCGCACCAAACCAAAAAACCCAGTGCTGTCCAGTGGATTCTGACTCAGCGACTGTATAGGACAGAGTAGAACTGCCCTATAGAGTTTCCAAGGAGGGCCTGGTGGATTTGCACTACCAACCCTTTGGTTAGCAGCGGTAGCACTTAACCACTACACCACCAGGGTATCCACAGTGCGCACAGCCCTAAAAAAAATGGCGAGGGCTCTCTACTGCCACCCCCGGAAGGTGGTAACCAAAAAAAAAGTGGAAGGCGGTATAGCGGCTAAATTTGGAGTTGGTGGCCTGCGCCTTGGCCTCCTGCCAGGGGAGGAAGAGGAAACCTGGGGAATCAACCAATCATGGTGAGGTGTTGTGAAAGTTGTAACAAAAATGTAACAAGAGTAGACTTTTCTGGAAAACCACTGTTACCGGATAGTCAATAACTGTCTGCCCGCTTCACTATCTAACGCTACCTTCCTTTTTTTTTTTTTTAAATGTTACTCTTTACTCCACCCTTGTTTTTCTTTCAGGTCACTCCTGCTCTTTCCATTTTTACAATTAGCTTAAATACACAATTACAGTGCTTATCTTTTTTATTTTTGTTCAGGCAATTTAGTAATATCACTAAGAACTCAAGAGCTTCTTTTAAAATATCTCCAAGAGAATATTGAATTAAAAATTTAGCATCAATTTAAAAGAAAATCAACTTACCCTTTTGTCATAAAATTACACGTCAGGTAATGAACTCAAACACTGATCTTGTGAACAATAACGACTTGCTTCAAGTTCCAAGGCAGGTTTTGGATAGGGGTTTCTGGTCGGGTAGGTTGAGTTCCTCAAAGTGCACACTCGAGTTTTACTTCAAAACCCCAAAGCTTGTGTCTCTCTTAAGTAAACACCCATTTTAACAAAGGCACTTATTACAGAGATAATCTGTCTTTCTTCCAAGTAAACATGTTGGATTCTGGGTTCCAACAAAGCAGGGCTTGTATCTTCAATTTCTCTGTCATTCTCCTCCTGGTGGTCCCAGACATCCCTCCTCCATGCCTTTATACCATAAAAAAAAAAAAACCATAGTGGACACAAAATGGGTCAATACTTCTTGACTATTTGCTTCTTATTTATTTCTGTACAGCTTAACTCTTTTTGGTATTTAAAAATATTCTCCTTATTTTAAAATTCCCATGACTCTATTGCACTTGTTGATTTTGGTAAAAAACGTCTTGAGATGAAAACCTTTGTGTATCCAACTGATGTCAAGAGAAGGTAGATATTTTTTAAGCCAGATTTCTAAGTGCAATGGTGGTATCCACATAAATTGGAGCTTCGACTTCTGTAGATACCTATTCATAAATTTATTTAAAATAACCCAGAAACAAGAAATACAAGTTGACTTAGTTGTTAAATGAGAGGCTTACATTACATGATCTGTAAACAGCAACCTAGCTTCAATAATGTGGAATTCTAGATGGCATTGCTCTGAACTGAAGATTTATTTTATTCTTGAAAAGGAGAGGATAGAAAGGAAGGAAATGTTTATTGATGCAAGCAGGTCTTAAAGTTATATTCCTTTTCTGGTATAAAGTTAAAAATATTTTTCCATGATTTCAAAATTTGGTTGATTCACTCATTTAACTCAAGACTCATTGTGCTATAAATGAGTAACAGAAAATAAATGCAAAACAACATTCTCTAAAGACATCAAAAGTATTTTTAAGAGAGTTACGCGTTTAAAAACAAGACAGTATATTACATGCTTTTCAAAATGACTACATCTATAGTTTTGGGGTTTTTTTATAGTTACTATCCCATTAATAGTGAGCATCATTATAGAATTTATCCGATGATGCTTTTGAGCACTGTAAATCTGCTCTAATGATTCTGCATATTACAGATGAATGTGATTAAACTTGAAAAACTGCTATAAACTTGCTAAAGATTAATGGAAAATTGACAGCCACTTTGTTTTCCTGCTTGTGCCCAAGGCAAAACAAAATTCACAACAGAGTCTAGAATTCCTTTAAATTCTAGCTAGTTATTTTCTAGGAAGGACTACAAATGCTTGATTTTTTTTTTCCCCCACTAGAGTCTTTGATGTGTTCCCAGCGATAAAGGTTTTGACGTTCTCAGGCTACCCCTCCCCCATGCATTTGACTTGTTTGTGCCTTTCTTTCCCTGTGTGTTTGGCCCTCTTGGAGCAGCAGTTTCCTTAGCAACAGGCTTGCCCTTTTAGAGGCTCAAACTATGACAGCAGCCTAAGAGCTCGCGTTCTCGAGGCCTCGGTGCTGCGTTGCTGCTCTGCCTCCCCACTGAATGCTCAAAGGTCAAAAAGTAAAGTCCATGTTATTTCACTCTTCAAATAAAAGGATGAAGCCTCTAAGAGTTTGAGAAAACCCATTTTAACTGGAATATCTCCTGTAAAAGTTACAATCCAAAATTTATATGAAAAAGATCTATTTTCCCCGAAGACAAGGAAGAAGTGGAAGCGGACGCAACAAAGGGTAAATTTGGAAGGCTGGCTACGTGAGAAAAGGGAGAGTTGAAACTCAGGATGAGCTTGTGGGAAAACAATGTAATCTACTTTCCCCTCTGACTAGAGTTTTAGACTCTCAGGATTGGAAGGGACATTATGAGTCCTCTTAGCTAGAGCAAAACCTGGTGCAGGAATAAGCTGTACAACTTAGGGCTCTGTTCCTTAGGCTCTGAAACTTTTTATGACATTTTAAAGCTATGATAAAAGAAACACTCAATGTGTCATTTACTGATTTTTTTTAGTTGTGGTAAAAATCTACTAACAAAACATACTCCATCTCAACAGTGTTACTGAATTTTCTTAATTTTATTAATACTATTAAAAACCTGGAGACTGATTCAAAAACCAAACCCATTGCCATCTAGTCGATTCTGACTCATAGTGACCCTGTAAGACAGAGTAGAACTGCCAGATGGGGTTTCCAAGGAGGAGCTAGTGGACTCCAACAGCTGACCTTTTGGTTAGCAGCCAAATGCTTAACCACTGTGCCACCAGGGCCCCATTTCATCATCAAATATTTGTTAAGTGCCTACTATGTTCCAGGCATGTCCCATAGCCACCTGGGATTTAGCATATCCAAAACTGAACTCATACCTTCTCCCCCAAATATGTTCTTTATCCTGGAATTGCCACCTCAGTAAACTGTACCATTATTCATTCATTTTCCCAAAACTGAAGTCATCCTAGACTCTTCCCTTTCCTTAATTGCTAATGTGTTGCCAAGTCCGATGGATTCTACCTCCTTCAACTCGCTTGCACCTGTCCTCTTCATTTGGCAATGCTGCAACTCTAGTTCAGATGACGTTCATATCTCCCATGGATTACTGAAGGCACTGATTAACTGGTCTTCCTGCCTCCCTCTCCAGCTGACAGCCAGATGAGTCATAAAAAGGGAATCTGATTGTGCTATCCCCAGTGGTTATTACCCTTTAGTGGTTCCCCACTGCCCGCAAAATAAATATTTTAATTTCACTTACAGGACTTCATATTCACCCTTTCAGCCTCGTCATCCTCAGCCTTAAAGCCATAATCACTACTTGTAATTCTCTTAATGCCCCCTCAGCTTTCATTCTGGGACTTCTGTGCATGCTGTTTCTTGGGCTTGGAACACACATTTTCCATCCATCATTAACTACATCCTTCTGATTTCCACTGGGCTTCTTCTGAGACATATTCCCTGATCTACCAACACTAGATAAAATGTGCTTCCCATGTGTGTTAAATAACAACTTCTAATTACCTTCATCATATTGTTAATGGACTCTTTCTCCCAATGGACTAGAAATTACCTGGAGGCAGGAACTATGTACATATATCTTGTTCACTGTGAACTCCTAGTGCCTGAACTGATATTTTTAGTGAATAGTAATTTTGCATAAATATTTATTGATTGCCTGAATTAATACACTCTAGATATTTTTTTAGATATTTAATTAAAGTTATTAAATTGACTTAAGTAATACCAAATCCATGTATTATTCCCATATATGTTTCTTAGCATTGGATTCTTTAAAACAAACTAGTTACCGTCAAGTTGGTTCCCACTCATGGAGACCACATGTGAACAAAGTAGACTTGTGCACCATAGCTGTGACCTTTCAGAAGCAGATTGCCGGTCCTTTCTTCTTGTGAAACTGAGGTCCTAAGAAACTTAATTATTGTTTGTATTAGTTTCCTAGGGCCACAGTAACAAATTACCAGAGACTTGATGGTTCAAGGTGCCCTGGTGGTGTAGTTGGTTAAGAGCTCAGCTGCTAAACAAAAAGGTCAACAGTTCGAATCCACAAGCTGCTCCTTAGAAGCCCTATAAGGCAGTTCTGCTCTGTCCTACAGGGTCAGTATGAGTCTGAATAAACTCAATAGCAATGGGTTTGTTTGTGTGTTTGTTTTGTTTTTTTCGGATGATTCAAAACAACAGATATTTATTCTCTCACAGAGGTTAGAAATCCAAAATCAAGGTGTCAGTACAGTCGGTTTCTTCTGGAGGCTCTAAAGGAGAAACAATCCCATTCCTTTCTTTTAGTTTCTAGTGGTTTCAAACAATCCTGGATGTTCCTTGGCTTGTAGCTTCATCACTCCAATCTTTGTCTCCATCTTCACATAGCCTTCTTTCTTGTGTGGGTGTCTCTGTGTCTTCACATCCTTTCTTCTCACAGAGACATCAGTCACTAGATGTAGGTGCCATTCTAATCCAATATATACTTTTTAAATATCAAAAAGAACATTTCAAGATCTATCCTGAAGTATAGTGCTGTCAGTGATAGGATAATAGCCATATAGCTACAAGGAATACCAGTTAATATAACTATTACTCCAATTTATGCACCAACCACTAAGGCCAAAAATGAAGAAACTGAGGATTTTTACCGACTTCTGCAATCTGAAATTAATCAAACATGCAATAAGGATGCATTAATAATTAGTGGTGATTGGAACGGAAAAGTTGGAAACAAAGAAGAAAGATCAGTAGTTGAAAAATATGACCTTGGTGATAGAAATGATGCTGGAGATAGCACGTAGAATTTTGCAAAACCAACAACTTCTTCATTGCAAATACCTTTTTTCAACAGTGTAAACAGCTACTACGCACTTGGACCTCACCAAATGGAATACACAGGAATCAAATCAACTACGTCTGTGGAAAAAGATGATGGAAAAGCTCAATATCAACAGTCAGAAGACCGGGGCTGACTGCGGAACGGACCATCAATTGCTCATGTGCAAGTTCAAGTTGAAGCTGAAGAAAATTAGAACAAGTCCACGGAAGCCAAAATACAACCTTGAGTACATCTCACCTGAATTTAGAGACTATCTCAAGAATAGATCTGATGCATCGAACACTAATGACCAAAGACAAGATGAGTTGTGAGATGACATCATAGGTGAAGAAAGGAAGAGGTCATTAAAAAGACAGGAAAGAAAGAAAAGACCAAAATGGATGTCAGAAGAGACTCTGAAACCTGCTCTTGAACATTGAGTAGCTGAAGCAAATGGAAGAAATGATGAAAAAAGCTGAATAGAAGACTTCAAAGGGCGACTCGAGAAGACAAAGAAAAGTATTATAATAACATGTATAAAGACCTGGAGTTAGAAAGCCAAAAGGGAAAAACACACTTGGCATTTCTTAAGCTGAAAGAAATGAAGAAAAAATTCAAGCCTCAAGTTGCAATATTGAAGGATTCTATGGGGAAAAATTTAAACAACATAGGAAGCATCAAAAGAAAATGGAAGGAAAACAGAGTTACTGTACCATTTCAGAGGGTAGCATATTATCAAAAACCAATGGTACCAAAGGAAGAAGTGCAAGCTGCACTGAAGGCATTGGCGAAAAGCAAGGCTCCAGGAATTAAAGGAACAACAATTGAGACGTTTTAACAAATGGAAGCAGTGCTGCAAGTGCTCACTCTTTTATGCCAAGAAATTTGGAATACAGCTACCTGGCCATCCAACTGGAAGAGATCCATTTTTATGCCTATTCCAAAGAAATGTGATCCAACGGAATGCGGAAATAATGGAACAGTATCACTAATACCACATATAAGTAAAATTTGCTGAAGATCATTCAAAAGCAGCTGCAGCAATAGATTGACAGGGAACTTCCAGAAATTCAGCCTGGATTCAGAAGAGGACATGGATTGAGGGATATCATTGCTAACATCAACTGGATCATGGTTGGCTGAAACCTGAAAATACCAGAAAGATGTTTACTTGTGTTTTATTGACTATGCAAAGGCATTCAACTGTGTGAATCATAACAAATTATGGATAACATTGTGAAGAATGGGAATTCCAGAACACTTAATTGTGCTCATGAGGAACTTGTACATAGATCAAGAGGCAGTCATTTGAACAGAACAAGGGATACTGCATGGTTTAAAGTCAGGAAAGGTGTGTGTCAGGGTTGTATCCCTTCACCATACTTATTTAACCATACTTATTTAATCTGTATACTCAGCATATAATCCAAGAAGCTGGACTAAATGAAGAGGAACGCAGCATCAGGATTAGAGGAAAACTAATTAACAATCTGCCATATGCAAATGACACAACCTTGGTTGCTGAAAGTGAAGAGGACTTGAAATACCTACTGATGAAGATCAAAGACCACAGCCTTCCATATGGATGATGCCTCAATATAAAAACAAAAATCCTCCCAACTGGACCAACAAGCAACATCATGATAAATGGAGAAAAAATTCTTGCCCAGGGTTCATTTTACTTGGAACTACAATCAACACACATGAAAGCAGCAGTCGAGAAATGAAATGACACATTGCATTGGGCAAATCTGCTGCAAAAGAACTCTTTAAAGCGTTGAAAAGCAAAGATGTCACTTTAAGGATTAAGGCGTGCCTGACTCAAGCCACTGGTGTTTTCAATTGCCTCATATGCAAGTGAAAGCTGGACAATGAATAAGGAAAACAGAAGAATTGATGCCTTTGAATTGCGGGGAAGAATGTTGAATACACCATGGACTACCACAAGAATGAACAAATCTCTCTTGGGACAAGTACAGCCAGAATGCTCCTTAGGAGCCAGGATGGCAAGACTTCATCTCACATACTTTGGACATGTTATCGGGAGGGACCAGTCCCTGGAGAAGGGCATCATGCTTGGTAAAGTGAAAAAAAAGGGTCCGTGAAAAAGAGGAAGACTCTCAGCGAGATGGATTGACACAGTGGCTGTAAAAATGGGCTCAAGCATAACAACGATGATGAGGATGGCACAGGAGTGGTCAGTTCTTTTGTGCATAGGGTCACTATAAGTCAGAACAGACTCAATGGCACCACCACCAACAACAACATCTAATCTGGTATGATCTCATCTTAACTTGATTACATCTGCAAAGACCTATTTCCAAATAAAGTCATATCCACAGGTATCTGGGGTAGGATTTCAAAATATCTTTTTAGGGGAAACAATTTAAACCATAATAGTCCACTTTCTTCCCCACCCCCTCCAAATGCATGTCCTTCCCACATGCAAAATACATTCGCCTCACCCAAATATCCTCACCTGAATATTCCCAAAAGTCTTGATCCATTCTAGCACCAGCATTAATGATGAAACTGTATAGCCTCCATTCTGGGACAAAATTCCTCCATATGTAGACCTGTATAAGCTAAAAAGCAAGTTTTCTGCTTCCAAAATGCAGTGGTGGGTGTGGGATAAAGAATTTAACTTTACCCAAAGATTTTGGTCCTTAGTTCCTGAGAGATAACCTCTAAAACCTTGGAACTTTCCCAGTAATCATGTCTTTGGTGAGGGCTCCAGGCCGTACCTAACCTAACAGGGTTATGATAATGAGGTGACTCTTGGGTGGGGACTGCCAGGGCAGAAAGACCCGCAGGTGATATCAACCTTGTGATATTGACCAACCTTAGAGGAGAGGGGCTGAAGTTTGAATTATACGATGAGGCCCCATCGGTTTCCTAAGTGGTGATAGACATCGGTACACATGGAAGTTCCACTTCTGGTACCCTTTCAGACCTCACTCTATGTGTCTCTTCGTTTGTATGGTTTAAAATGAAGAAAGGTGTGCATCAAGCTTGTATCCTTTCACCATACTTATTCAATCTGTAAGATGAGCAAATAATCCAAGAAGCTGGATCTTATGAAGAAGGACGCAGCACCAGGATTGGAGGAAAACTAACAATCTTTGATAGGCAGATGACACAACTTTGCTTGCTGAAAGTGAAAAGGACTTAAAGCACTTGCAGATGAAAATCAAAGACCACAGCTTTCAGTATGAAGTACACCTTAACGTAAAGAAAACACAAATCCTCACAACTGGACTAATAAGCAACATCATGATAAATGGAGAAGAGATTGAAGTTGTCAGTGATTTCATTTTACTTGAATCTGCCATCAAAGCCCATGGCAGCAGCAGTCAAGAAATCAAATATGTATTGCGTTGGACAAATCAGCTGCAAAAGACCTCTTTAAAGTGTTAAAAAGGAAGATGTCACTTTAAGGACTAAGGTGCACCTGACCCAAGCCATGGCGTTTTCAATCGCCTCATATGCATGCGAAAGCTGGGCAAAGAATAAAGAAGACTGAAGAAGAATTGATGCCTTTGAATTATGGTGTTGGTGAAGAATATTGAATATACAATGGGCTGCCAGAAGAACAAACAAATCTGTCTTGGAAGAAATACAGCCAGAATGCTCATTAGAAGCAAGGATGGTAAGACTTCATCTCACATACTTTGGACAAGAGGGATTAGTCCCTGGGGAAGCACATCATGCTTGGTAGAGGGTCAGTGAAAAAAAGGAAGACCCTCAACGAGATGGATTAACACAGCAGCTGCAAAAATGGGCTCAAGCGTAACAACAATTGTGAAGATGGTGCAGAACTGGGCAGTGTTTCATTCTGTTGTACATAAAAAAAAAAAAAGATCACTATAAATGGGAACTGACTAGACAGCACCTAACAACAAGTTCTGGAGATGGGGTTCAAGAATCTTTTTTCTTTTTCTTTTTACAAAAATATCAAATGATCTTGATGCAGGCTGTCTGCAGACTGTACCTAATGCAACATCACAGGGAAAAACACATACTAGAATAATAATTACAAAGGAAACACTTTATGGGAGCATATTACAGGAGGGAGGCTTAAGTTAGTCCAGAGAATCACAGGGCCGGGCAACGTTTTGTTCTGTTATACATGAGGTCATCATGAGTCAGCGCCGACTCTATGGCACCCAATAACGACAACTCCTGCACCCATTTCACTATCCTCCACCTGAGAATACAATGGAAGAAATGTCCTGGTCCAATTAAAGGCGATTTCTTCCACCTGAGCTCTGGATACCAGTCTCTCTTGCTTTCTCAAAGACTCAGTTTCAGCCTCCTCATTTATCCTCTCTTTCTCCCTCTCTATTGTGTCATTCCCAACTGGATGCAAACGTACTAAAATATCAGCACTTAAAAAAAAAAATAAAAAGCCTTTAGTCCTCAGATCTCCTACCAACGGCTACTCAGTTTCTCTGATCTTTACAGAAAAACTTGTGAAGAGCTGTCTCTACCAGTTATCTCCACTTCTTCACCTCCCATTCACACTTCACCCTACGTCAGCCTGACTTGTGTTATCCTATTTCCTCTACCAGGATTTTCACCAGCAACCTCGTTTTCCCAAATTCAATGCTCTGTTTTCATCTTATTTGCCTTTTCATCAGCGTTTGACCCAGTTGACTCTGCCCTCATCTTGAAATATTCTGTAGTGGAAGTCCACTTATTTTTTTCCCCTAAGATCCACTCTCCTGTTAACAACATCCTAGTATTCTACCTCTCTCCTTTCCCTGGTCATACCATTTCAGATAAGGATGATGCCTACTCCAAACCTGGGAAATCAAATAATAGGACACAGTGCTTACTACATACAAAACACTGTTCTAAACACTTCACAATTATTTACTCAATACCCACAGCAATCCTATATGATAGGTATTGTTGTTAGACACATTTTACTAGTGAGGAAACTGAACCACAGAAGAGTTGACTTGCCCAAGTTCACACAGGTAATAAATGGTGGAGATGAGGTGAATCTCATGCTTTTAATCTGTGCTCTCCTGTTTCTCACATTCCCTGAGCACAATCATTGATTCAAGAACGGGCATGTGGCAAAACCAGACCAGTAAAAGTTCTCCCAAAGACTTTCGCTCAAACTATTGGGAAAGAAATTCCCTTGCTGTTGGAATTTGCAGACAAGAAGAATGTATTATGATCATGTGGAAAAGCCTGCCTAGGAATAAAGGGAAAAGAGGAAAACATTGCCAAAAGATAAGTAACATCATTTGAGCACTTGGATCTAGCCATGCCTGAAGCTAGATACTCTTGGATTTTTCAGTTACACAGTTCAATTAATTCCGCCTTTTGCTTAAGCCAACTGATGTTTTTTGTTTTGTTTTGTTTTTTGTTTTTGAGTAATCACTTGCTTCTAAAATTTTACTGATACAGTGTTCAGAACAGTATACTCTCTTGTTTTTCTTTTTACTTCGTAGGTCCTTTTTTCTCAGTCTCCTTTGCTGGTTCCTCCTTCTTCAGTTGATCAGTAAATGCTGATGCTCCTTGGGTCTTGGTGCCCAAGACTCTACTCTTTTTTATCTCTATTTTCTTCCTAGGTGAGCTAATCTAGCCCCACAATTTTAAAAACCAACTATGTGTTGATTATTTTCAAATTCATATGTCAGATTCAATTCTCTCTTGAGTTCTATACCAAAACTACCCAACTGCTTACTTAACAACTCCAGTTGAATGTCTAACAGGCATCACAAACAAACTGTTAATTTTTGCCCACCCCAAACTAGTCCTACCTCAGTCTTCCCTATCTCAGTAAATGGCACCACCATTGGCCAGGCTGTTCAAAGCAAACATATAAGCCATTCCTATCTCCTCAATTTATTTCACTCCCTTATCAAATCATGTCCCATGGATTCTATTTCCAGATATATATATTTTTTCAAATAGCATACCCATTCATTTATTTCCATCTTTATTACCACAACCCTAGTCCATTTTTGTACCTTTCTAATTCATTCAGTCCACAGGAGCTAGAGTGATCTTTTAAAAATATGTATCAGACCTTGTCATTCCCTTGCCTAAAACTCCTGAGTGGGTCCCATTGTTCTTGGAATAACTTTGAAGCCCTGTTTCTTGGTTCTTTAAGGCCGCACCTCATCTAAACCTTCTTGTCTCACTTACCCACTCCTTTTTCGAAGTTTCCTGGGATTCTCTCTCAAATAAACTGCTGGCTTTCAAATTCTTATCTCAGAGCCTGTTTCTAGGGGAATCTAAACTAAGACATAGGTCTCTCTTGGCCACTCTTTCTACAGAGGCCGGCCACCTCCTTACTCAAATTTATTACCTTGTTTACCCATAAAGCTTATCATAATCTCTAAAGGACTTATTTGGTTAGTGTTTGTTTTCTTTATTTTTCCCCAGGACTTTTTGTCTTTATAACTATTGCATTTCTCTTACCTAGCCCAGTGCTTGGCAGATAATATTCAATAAATATTTGTCAAATAAATATTAAAAAACTGAATCAGTCTTCTTCTCTGCCATGCTATGATTGTGTATATTTTTACAAGTAAGTATAGTTTTATTAAAAGACAGGCTATATTCTCTGAATGAGGATTTTTTTATGTTACTTCCAGCTATATAAGGCAATTGAACACTGAAATATTCTGATAGAACTAAAGGAACAAGTTACAGGGGATGCAATCCAGTTTTTCTAAATCTAAGTCTAGAGAGATTTTTGATGCACTTCACTTTCACTAGTTATGGAGGCTATGGGCCCAGGTTTTCTCTTCAAGTACTGAGATGAGTCTGCACCAAAATATTCACAGCTCTTGCCTGCCTGACTTCTCTTGTGTCCAATGCTATGCGACTGTTAACGGTTGCCCAAGGTCAAGGGTAAAACTCTGCCTAAAAAACAAAGCATCCATTATGCAAAACTAACTGGCCTTGATGAAAATTAAACCCTTGACTGTGACCTTGTTAATACATCTTCCAAATGATCTGTGTTGACCTAACGTTAAATCAGTATGCTACAACCAGAATGTGAAATCCCTATCTTTTTGTTTTCTCCTTCTGCTTTGCTTAAACATTTTTTCTTTTTCTATCCTGAAAGTCTTTGACAATATTTTGCCCTCTTATGGTTGTGAAGTTTATTTCCTTTCACAGTCAAGTCTGTATATTCATTGTCTCCAGTACTTCCAATCCATTACAATCAGGCTATTTTCTTCATTTCTCTACTGAAATGACTCTCCAAAACTTCACTCATTAATCTCCAAATCAAATTATTGTTCCAAATTAAATTACCTCCCTACCCCTCTTTTCCTGATATATTCTATTACAGTGCCAAAGCTGGAACATGGTAGATACTCAGTAAATGCCTGTAGACTAACTACGATTGTGCTCCCATCTCTGAGTGCTCCTTCTCTGTGTCCCAGTCTTTAAATGCAAACATTTCCTAAGTTCCTGCCCTTGGTCTTTAAAGCTCAAGGTGTGACCAAAGGGACATCCACATGTAGTTTGGCTATTTAAAAAAAAAAAAAAATGCTTTATCTTCAAATTGATACTGACTTATAGTGACCCTATAGGACAAGTAGAACTTCCCCATAGGGTTTCCAAGGAGGGACTGGTAGAATCAAACTGCTGACCTTTTGGTTAGCAGCCGAGCTTTTAACCACTGCACCACCAGGAGGAGTCATAGAAGATGTAGCTAACAAAGAGCCTGAAATACTAGTGTAGTCTTGATTGTACAAGCAAGAGGAGCCTCTAATGGCTCTCCATGTAATAGTATTCTATAGAATGCTATACGAAAGTCCCATTGATGGCTCTTCATGTATATAGCATTCTATAGATGAGTCAGTTCTGACTGATAGCAACCTATAGGACAGAGTAGAACTTCCCTGTAGGGTTTCCAAGGTTGTAATCTTTACGGAAGCATGCTGCCACATCTTTCTCCTACTGTGTGGCTGATGGGTTTGACCTTTCAATTAGCATACAAATGCTTTAATCACTATACTACCAGGGCTCCTTATAGAATGCTACAGAGACTTAAAATGTATATAAACCCACATTTCACACCTCACATAAGCACATGGTCTCACAAACATACACTCCATCTAGTTAGAGAATATTTGTGATATGGTTATTTTTATTATTTTTTGATCAAAGCCCCACTACAAATGTGGAAAATAGTGTGGAACAGAGACTCTAGATCATATAAGTGTGGGAAAAGTATATAAAGTCTTTTGTTATACAAACTTGATTTATAATTACATCAGCTTCTCTTTAATATTAGCATGCTATTTCTTTTATTTGATACAAAAAACCAAAAACCCGTTGCTATCGAGCTGATTCCAACTCATAGTGACCCTATAGGACAGAATAAAACTGCTCCTTCGGGTTTCCAAGGAGTGGCTGGTGGATTCGAACTGCTGACTTTTTGATTAGCAGCCCAGCTTTTAACCACCATGCCACCAGGTCTTCAGAAATCACTCAATGTTTTGAAATTCTAGATATGATAGCCATCTCAGCCAGGTAAGGCTTTTGCGTGGTGAAGCTCTAAGTAAAGTGTACAAATTTTAGAGTTATATTTAGTTTCTGTCTTGAATTTGTCACTTCCTACATGTGACACATTGGACAAGTCATTTAATTTCACAAAGGCTCAGAATATATTTGAAAAGAGTTGACTGTAGGAATTGGGATTTGAGATAAATTTTATAGCTCAATTAGAGATATAATTCTCATACAATAAAATTCACCTGTTTAAAGTTCAATGGTTTTTACTTTATTCAGAGTTTGCAACCATAAACATAATCTAATTTTAGAACATCTTCAACAACCGAAAAAGAGACCTGGTACACATTATTAGTCATATCCCATTTCTGCCCCTCCAGCCCACTGCAGCCCCACTCAACCATACATCTATTTCCTGTCTCTATGGGTTTAATTCTAAATATTTCACCATAATGGACTCATGCAATCTGTGATCTTTTGTGACTGGCTTCTTTTGCTTGGAAAAATGTTTTCAAGATTTGTCCATGTTGTAGCAGGTATTAGTACTTAGTGGGTTTTTTTCATTGCTTAGTAATATTCCATTGCATGGATGTAACAATTTTGTTTGTCCATTCATCAATTGATAAATATATATATATTATTTCTACTTTTTGGCTATTATGAATAAGTCTGCTTTGAAAATTCTTGTAGAATTTTTTGTGGAGATATATTTTCATTTCTCTTAGGTATGCACCTAGAAGTGGAATTGCTGGATCATATGGTAATTCTAAGTTTAACATTTTGAGGATTTACCAAACTGTTTTCCAAAGTGACTGTGCCATTTTACATTTCCACCAACTGTGTATAGTGTTCCATTTTCTCCACATTTTTGTCAACACATTATTGTTCATCTTTTTTATCCTGTGGGTTTGAAATGTTATCTCATTGTGCTTCAATCTGCATTTTCCTAATGATTAAGGATGTTGATCATTTTTTTTTTTAATGCGTTCATTGGCAGCTTTATTTTTTTGTTTTTGTTTTTTCCCTTCTGAACCAACCTCATGTTGTTGCTTTTGTTGTTGTTGTGTGCCATGGAGTTAATTTTGACAGAGTAGAACTGCCCCCCATAGGGTTTCTTAGGCTGTAATCTTTACAGGAATAGATCATCAGGCCTTTTCTCCCCAAGAGCAGCTGGTAGGCTCAAACTGTCAACCTTTTGATTACTAGCTGAGCACTTCTTTCCCTGGTCATTTTCATATCATCTTTGGAGAAATGTCTATTCAAATCCTTTGCCCATTTTTAAATTGTGTCAGTTGCTTTTATTTTTTTGTGTTGTAAGAATCACTTATGTATTCTAGATACAAATCCCCTCTCATATATGGGATTTGCAAGTATTTTGTCTTATTCTGAGTGTTGTTTGTTTCACTTTCTTGATGGTATCTTTGAAGTGCAGAAGCATTAATTGATGAAATCCATTTTATCTATATTTTTTCTTTTGTTGCTTATGCTTTTGGTGTAATACCTAAGGAACCATTGCCTAACGCAAGGTAATAAGGATTTATATCTATGTTTTCTTCTAGGACTTTTTTTTTTAAAAAGTTTTTTAAAAAAAATTTTAATAATATTTTATTATGTTTTAGGTGAAAGTTTACACAGCAAATTTGGTTCCCCTTTAACAATTTTTATACAAAATATTTTGTGACATTGATTACAACTTTTACAATGTGTCAGCATTTTCTTTACTTCCATTCTGTTATTCTGTTTCCATTGATCTAGCTTCCCTTCCTCCCTTTGCCTTCTCATCTTTGCTTTTGGGTAGATGTTGACCTTTTGGTCTCATATAGTTAATTGTTTAAGGGAGCATGTTACTCATGGGTGATATGGTTTATTTAATAAGCCAATCTATTATTGGACTGAAATGTGACCTGCGGAAATAGCTTCAATTCCAAGCTCAAAGTGTGTCTTAGGGTGATAGTCTCAGGGGTTCCTCTCGTCTGTATTGGTCCAGTAGGTCTGCCCTTTTTAGGAATTTGAGTTTTGTTCTACATTTTTCTCCCATTCTGGCCAGGACCTTCTATTGTGTCCTTGGTGAGAATGGTCAGTAGTGATAGCCAGACACCATCTAGTTCTGGTTTCAGCTTAGAAGAGGCAGTGGTTTGTGTGAGCAATTAGTTGTATGAACTAGTTTCTTCTTTGAACCTTTGATTTCCTTCATTCTCTTTTGCTTCATATGAGTAGAGACAAGTAGTTCTATCGTAGATGGCCACTCATAAGCTTTTAAGACCCCAAACACTGCTCACCAAGCTAGGATATAAAATATTATCTTTGTGAACTATGTTATGCCAATTGACTATGTTCTCCCCCAAGACTATAGTCTCAAGCCTTTTGACCGAGTAAACCATTCCACGAGCTGTTTGGATATATCTAGGAAGCCTCTGTAACTGCCTCCTATGTGGTTTGTTATATATGTGGATATATATGCAATACAATCAAACGTGTTCATCCATATGCCTACAGATACACCTGTACATGCATTTACTTGCATATCCCTTCCTGTACCCACATATACATCCATATCTACCTACATAACCACACACATTTTTTTAAATTGTGTTTCAGGTGAAAGTTTATAGCTCAAGTTAATTTCTCATACAAAAATTTATACACATATTGTTATGTGACATTAGTTGCAATCCCTATGTTGTGACAGCACACTCCGCCTTTCCACCCCAGGTTTCTTGTGTCCATTCAATCAGTTCCTGTCCCTTCCTGCTATCTCATCCTGCCTCCAGACAGGAGCTGCCCATTAGGTCACATATATCTGCTTGAACTAAGAAGCACACTCTTCATGAGTATTAATTATAGTCCAGTCTAATCTTTGTCTGAACAGTGGGCTTCTCGGAATGGTTTTAGTTCTGAGTTAACAGAGTGTCCGGGGGCCACGGCTTTAGGGGTTCCTCCAGTCTCAGTCGGACCATTAAGTCTGGCCTTTTTACGTGAATTTGAGTTCTGCACCACACTTGTCTCCTGCACTGTCAGGGACTCTCTGTTGTGTTCCCTGTCAAGGTGGTCATTGATGGTAGCTGGGTACCATCTAGTTCTTCTGGTCTCAGGCTGATGGACTCTCTGCTTTATGTGGCACTTTCTGTCTCTTGGGCTCATATTTTCCTTGTGTCTTTGGTGTACTCATTCTTCTTTGCTCCAGGTGGGTTGAGACCAATCGATGCATCTTAGATGGCCGCTTCTAGCTTTTAAGACCCCAGATGCCACTCACCAAAGTGGGATGCAGAATGTTTACTTAATAAACTTGCTATGCCAATTGACCTAGATGTCCCCTGAAACCATGATCCCCAGAACCCCACCCCTGCTGCTCTGTCCCTCAAAGTGTTTGGTTGAATTCAGGAAACTTCTTAGCGTTTGGTTTAATCCAGTTGTGCTGACTTCCCCTGTATTATGTGTTGTCCTTCCCTTCTCCTAAAATAATTCTTGTCTGCTATCCACTTAGTGAATACCCCTCTTTCTCCGTTCCCACCATCATAACCATAAAATAATGTTTTCTTCTGTGTTCAAACCTTTTCTTGAGTTCTTATAATAGTGGTCTCATGCAATATTTGTCCTTTTGTGACTGTCTAATTTCACTCAGCATAATTCCTTCCAGAACCTCCATGTTATGAGATGTTTCACTGATTCATCACTGTTCTTTACCATTGTGTGGTATTCTATTGTGTGAACATACCATAATTTGTTTACCCATCCATCAGTTGATGGGCACATTGGTTGTTTCCATCTTTTTGCTACTGTAAACAGTGCTGCAGTGAACTTGGGTGTGCATATATCTATTCGTATGAGGGCTCTTATTTCTACAGGATATATTCCAAGGAATGGGATTGCTGGATCATATGATAGTTCCATTTCTAGCTTTTTAAGGAAGTGCCAAATTGATTTTCAAAGTGGTTTTTACCATTTTACATTCCAACCAGCAGTGTGTGTTTCAGTCTCTCCACAACCTCTCCAGCATTTATTATTTTGTGTTTTTTGGATTAATGCCAGCCTGGTTGGGGTGAGATGGTACTTCACTGTAGTTTTGATTTGCATTTTTTTAACGGCTAATGTTCGTGAGCATTTCCTCATGTATCTTTTAGCAGCCTGAATATCTTTTTGGTGAAGTGCCTGTTCATATCCTTTGCCCATTTTTTAATTGGATTATTTGTCTTTTTGTTGTTGAGTTTTTGAAATATCATGTAGATTTTAGAGATCAGATGCTGATCGGATTTGTCATAGCTAAAAACTTTTTCCCAGTCTATAGGTAATTTTTTTACTCTTTTGGTGAAGTCTTTGGATGAGCATAGGTATTCGATTTTTAGGAGTTCCCAGTTACCTAGCTTCTCTTCTGGTATTTGTGCATTGTTGGGAGTAATGTTTTGTATACTATTTATACCATATGTTAGGGCTCCTAGTATTGTCCATATTTTTTCTTCCATGATTTTTATCTTTTTAGATTTTATATTTAGGTCTTTGATCCATTTTGAGTTAGTGTTCATGCATGGTGTGAGGTATGGGTCTTGTTTCATTTTTTTGCAGGTGGATATTCAGTTATGCCCCCCCATTTGTTAAAAAGACTGTCTTTTCCCCATTTAACTGACTTTGGGCCTTTGTCAAATATCAGCTGCTTATATGTGGTTGGATTTATGTCTGAATTCTCAATTCTGTTCCATTGGTCTATGTATCTGTTGTTGTAACAGTACCAGGCTGTTTTGACTACTGTGGCAGTATAATAGGTTCTAAAATCAGGTAGTGTGAGGCCTCCCACTTTGTTCTTCTTTTTCTGTAATGCTTTACTTAACCAGGGCCTCTTCCCTTTCCATATGAACTTGGTGATTTGTTTCTTTGTCTCATTAAAAAATACCATTGGAATTTGGGTCGGGATTGCTTTGTATCTATAGATCAGTTTTGGTAGAATAGACATTTTCACAATGTTGAGACTTCCTATCCATGAGCAAGGTATGTTTTTCCACTTATGTAGGTCTCTTTTAGTTCCTTGCTGTAGTGTCAGATATAGTTTTCTTTGTATAGGTCTTTTACTTCTCTTGTTAGATTTATTCCTAAGTATCTTCTTGGCAGTGGGTTCGTTTGTTTTGGGTTTTTTATTTTATCTTCTTGGGGACTATTTTAAATGGTATTGATTTGGTGATTTCGTCTTCCACATTCTCTTTGTTGGTGTAGCAGAATCCAACTGATTTTTGTATGTTTATCTTTTATCTTTATACTTTGCATATAAGATCATATCATCTGCAAAAAGAGATACTGTTACTTCTTTCTTAACAATCTGGATGTCCTTTATTTCTTCTTCTAGCCTAATTGCTCAGGCTAGCACCTCCTGAACAATGTTGAATAAGAGTGGTGATAAAGGGCATCCTTGTCTGATTCCTGTTCTCAAGGGGAATGCTTTCAGACCCTCTCAATTTAGGATGATGTTGGCTGTTGGCTTTGTTTAAATGCCCTTTATTATGTTGAGGAATTTCCCTTCTATTCCTATTTTGCTGAGAGTTTTTATCATGAATGGGTATTAGATTTTGTCAAATGCCTTTTCTGCATCAATTGATAAGATCATGTGGTTCTTGTCTTTTGTTTTATTTATGTGATGGATTACATTGATTGTTTTTCTAATGTTGAACCATCCCTGCATACCTGGTATGAATCCCACTTGGTCATTGCAAATTATTTTTCTGATATATTGTTGGATTCTATTGGCTAGAATTTTGTTGAGGATTTTTGCGTCTAAGTTCCTGAAGGGTATTGGTATGTATTTTCTTTTTTTTGTGGTGTCTTTACCTGGTTTTGGTATCAGGGTTATGCTGGCTTCATAGAATGAATTTGGGATTATTCCATCATTTTCTCTGCTCTGAAATACTCTGAAAGCCAGGCATTTTGTTGTTGTTGTTGGGAGTTTCTTTAATTACCTTTTCAATCTCTTTTTTTGTTATAGGTTTATTTAGTTGTTCTACCTCTGTTTGTGTTACTTTAGATAAGTAGTGAGTTTCTAGAAATTTGTCCTTTTCTTCTAGGTTTTCAAATTTGTTAGAGTACAATTTTTCATTTTATGCTGTTATGATACTTTTAATTTCAGTTGGGTCTGTTATGCTATTGCCCAACTCTTCTTTTTGGGGGGGTGGAGGAGGGGTTATTTGCTTCCTCTCCTGTTTTTCTTTTGTCAGTTTGGTCAGTGGTTTATCAATCTTATTGATCTTTTGAAAGAACCAGCTTTTGGTCTTGTTAACTCTTTCAATTGTTTTTCTGTTCTCTATTTCACTTAATTCTGCTATAATTTTTTATTATTTGCTTTCTTCAGGTGCCTAAGGGCTTCTTTCACTGCTCTCTTTGCATTTGAGATATAGGGATAGTTCTTTGGATTTAGCCTTTTCTTCCTTTTGGAAGTGTGCATTTATTGCTATAAATTGACCTCTGAGCATTGCTTTTGCTGTGTCCCAAAGGTTATGATAAGAAGTGTTTTCATTCTCATTTGATTCTATAAATTTCTTTATTCCATTTTTAATTTCTTCTGAAACCCAGTAGTTTTTGAGCAAGGTGTTGTTCAGTTTCCACAAGTTTGAGTTTTTGGTTTTTTTTTTTCTTTGCTCTGTCTGTTATTGATTTCTACTTTTATGGCTTTTCAGTCAGAAAAGATGCTTCATAATATTTCAATGCTTTGCATTCTGTTAAGGCTTGCTTTATAATCTAATATATGGTCTTTTCTGGAGACTGTTCCATGTATGTTGGAAAAGAAAGTATACTTGGCTGCTGTTGGGTGGAGTGTTCTGTATATATCTATGAGGTCAAGTTGGTTGATTGTGGCATTTAGACCTTCCATGTCTTTATTGAGCTTCTTTATGGATGTTCTATCCTTCACTGAAAGTGGTGTGTTGAAGTCTCCTACAGTTATTGTGGAGCTGCCTGTCTCTTTTTAATGCTGTTAGAGTTTGTTTTATGTATTTTGGAGCCTTGTCGTTGGGTATGTAAATATGCGTTATGGTAATATCCTCCTGGTATATTGACCCTTTAATCATTATATAGTGTCCTTCCTTATCCTTGTGTTGAATTTTACCTTAAAGTCTATTTTGTCAGAAATTAATATTGCCACTCCTGCTCTTTTTTGATTGTTTGCTTGATATAATTTTTCCATCCTTTGAGTTTCAGTTTGTTTGTGTGTTTAAGTCTAAGGTTTGTCTCTTGAAGGCAGCATATAGACACATCAATTTTTTTTAATCACTTTTGCTACTCTCTGTCTCTTTATTATTGCATTTAGTCCATTTACATTCAGCATAATCATTGATAAGTATGACTTTAGTGATGTCATTTTGATGTCTTTTGTGTGTGTGTGTTGTTGGCACTTTTTTTCTACTTAATTTTCTGTGCTGAGTCTTTTTTTTTCCCATATATTGCCTTTTCCTCTTTTTCCTTGTTGCTGCTTTTGTATTTGCTGAGTCTTTATATTTTTTATTTTTATGTGTAGGATTGTTAGTTTCCTCTGTGGTTACCTTAATATTTACCCTATTTTTCTAAGTTTAAACCAAACTTTTATTCCTTTATATCACCTTGACTTCCTCTCCATATGAATAATCTGCCTCTTTTTGTGATTTGATATTGACTGCTGTCTCTGAGCCATCAATAAGTTATTGTATTTATTTATTTTATGTTTGCTTACTGTGTCCTAGCTTCTTGTTTTGTTTTGTTTATCTTTGATATGCCCCAATAGGCTGCTTGAATGAGCCAGCTTGACTATTGTTGCCTTTGAAGCTCTGACATCCTGTCACCAGGTGGTTATAGCTGTTACTAGGTACATGATCCCAGGAGTTGTTTACTTTTCTTGTATGGATCCAGCTCAGGTGTCCAGGTAGTCGGTCATCAAGTATGTGGTACAGGCTCTCACCTGTAGTCTTAGATGAGCAGGGGTGATTGGTGTAGGCACAGGTATCTGGCAGAAGTAGGGGGTCACACGCTGAACAAGGCAGGGGACTGACAACCACCCCTGAGTGTATGTGAGGAAACCATGTCCGTGTTCCCTAGAGTATGTAGGTGGGTGGGTTTTGCATTTGGACTATGGGCACCCAATGCTGTTGGCTGTAAGGACTGGGAGGCACTACTTACCCTTGGTCCCCTGTTGAGGGTGGCTATGTGACATAGGTGAAGCCACCAGTCCTAAGGCCTCTGCTGTAGGTAGGTGAGGACCCTGCTTTATAGGCAAAGAGGTGTCAAACGTCACGAACCTACCTCTCCACCATATAGCTGAAACAGTTGAAGTTAGACTTCAGGCATATACCCTGTTGTACTGTGCTAATCAGGGCCTACACTGTTGAAATGGGCCCACACAGGTCTATGCAGGGGTGAAAAGCATTGAAAGTCCATGGAGCCCTTATGCCTGTGCCTAGGCAAAGGGGCTGTTTCTGCTGTGAGTTCCCAGCTTAGGGAAGATAGCAGATTATTTTTTCCTACTGTTTGTTAATTTGTTCCTTCTCCAAGGCCAAGAGGATGGCTCAGGGCACACGACAGTTCTTCCTTCCAGCCCAGGGAAAGCAACTGTCATTGAAGCTGGCTCAGGACATGGTGCAGAGCGGGGAGAGGTCAGTTAAATGGGGGAGAGTTTTTTTCCAAAGTGGTGTTTTTCGGTCCGTGCAGTAGATTAGATGCAAGGACTTATCTTATGCTGGTAGCACTGCTCTTCACTGACTCCGGAGGCATAAGTGAACT
Organism: Elephas maximus indicus; assembly: GCF_024166365.1. Lineage (NCBI taxonomy): Eukaryota > Metazoa > Chordata > Mammalia > Proboscidea > Elephantidae > Elephas > Elephas maximus. Next base: position 50,299,678 of record NC_064840.1, read on the forward strand.
CTCTGATGCTCAGTCTCTCCCAGTGTGGAAATCATGTCCCAAACACCATTCTTGCCTCACTGAGCTCACGTCGTGCCAGTGGATCCAGCCTATGGGGTGCTGGTTCCCACCAGGTCAGCTCCGGCAACTCCTTTCTGCTTCTAAACCATCTCTCCCACCCCCTGCCGCTCAGTCCGATTCCTCAATTTTGCCTTTGATGTTCAGGGCTCCTAGATTGTCATATATAATCGATTCAATTGTTTTTTTGGGTCTTTGTTGTAAGAGAGACCACCAGAAGCATCTGACTACTCCTCCATCTTGGCCCTGCTTGCCTTGATAACCTATTTATGCCAAAAATTAGGTCCCCTGGTTTTGGCCCTATGTTATCTTCCAGGAACTTTATAATTTGAGCTTTAACTTTTAGGTCTTTGATCTATTTTGAGTTAGTTTTTGTGCGTGGTGTGAGGTATGGATCCTGATTCATTTTTCTGCATATGGATATCCTATTTTGCCAGCACCATTTGTTAAAGAGAATGTTTCTTCTCCATTGAGTGGACTTTGACCCTTTGTGGAAGATCAGCTGTCCATGGATGTATGCATTCACTTCTGAGTTCTCAATTCTGTTCCATTGGTCTATGTGTCTGCCATTGAGCCAGGTTGTTTTGATTAAAGTGGCTGTATAGTAAGTTTTGAAATTGGAAAGTGTGAGGCCTCTTACTTTGTTCTTCTACTTCAGTATTCCTTTAGCTATCTGGGTCCTCCTTCCTTTCCATATGAATGTGGAGATTCATTTTTCCATTTTAATGTTGTTGGGATTTGGATTGGGATTGTACTGTATTATACCTATAGATAGTTTTTGGTAGTATTGGCATTTTCACAATGTTAAGCCTTCCAATCCATGACCATAGAATGTTTTTCCATTTATGTAGATATCTTTTAGTTTCTTGCAGTACTGTTTTATAGTTTTCCTTGTATAAATCTTCTACGTCACTCGTTGGGTTTATTCTTTAGTATTTTATCCTTTTGGGGACTATTGTAAATGGTATTGTTTTCTTGATTTCCTTTTCAGAGTCCTCCTTGTTAATGTAAAGGAACCCAACTGATTTTTGGTGTTGATCTTATACCCTGCCACTTTACTGAATCCTTCCATTAGTTCCAGTAACTTTCTTGTGAAGTCTCTGGACCCATTAACTTTCTTGTGAAGTCTCTGGACTTTTCTATGCAAAGGAGCATGTCATCTGCAATTAAGGACAGTTTTACTTCTTCCTTTCAAATTTGGATACTCTTTATTTCTCTTTCCTGCCTTATTCTAGCTAGGACTTCCAGTACAATATTGAATAGGAGTGGTGATAAAGGGCATCCTTGTCTCTTTCCCATTCTCAAGGGAATGCTCTCAATCTTTCTCAGCTGAGAATAACGTCAGCTGTTGGTTTTACGTATATGCCCTTAATTATATTGAAGAATGGGCATTGGATTTCAGCAAATGCCTTTTTCATGTCAATTGAGATGATCATGTGATTCTTTTCCTTTGTTTTATTTTTGTGGTGAATTATGTTGATTTTCTAACGTTGAACCACTCTTTATCCCTGGTGTGAATTCCACTTGATCATGATGTATTATTTTTTTGATATGCTATTCAATCCTTTTGGCTAGAATTTTGTTGATAATTTTTGCATCTATATTCTTGAGGGATATTGGTCTGTAATTTTCTTTTTTTGTGGTGTTTTTTCCTGGCTTTGGTATCAGGGCTATGCTGGTTCCATAGAATGAAATAGGGGGTATTCCCTTTTTTCCTATGTTCCGGAATAGTTTGAGAATTAGCGTCAACTCTTCTCTGAATGTTTGGTAAAATTCTCCAGTGAAGCCATCTGGGCCAGGGCTGTTTTGTTTGTTGTTTTGTTTTTGTTATTGCTGTTAGCAGTTTTTTTTTTTTTTTTTTTTTTAATGACGTCTTAAATTTCTTCTTTTAGGTGTGTTTAAATTTTCTACTTCTATTTGTGTTTAGGTAGGTGGTGTATTTCTAGAAGTTTGTCCATTTCTTCTAGGTTTTCAAATTTGTTGGAGTACAATTTTTCATAATTTTCTGTTATGATTCTTTATATCTCAGTTGGTTCTTTTGTAATGTCACTCATCTCATTTCTTATTTTAGTTATTTGCACCTTTACGTTTTTATTCCTTTGTCAATTTGGCCAATGGTTTGTCAATTTTATTGATCCCCTCAATGAAATAACTTCTAGGCTTGTTTTTTTCTATTGTTTTTCCATTTCATTTATTTCTGTCCTGATCTTTATTATTTCCTTTCTTCTGGTGACTGTGAACTTCTTTTGATACTCCTTTTCTATTTCTTTGAGTTGTAGAGTTAAGCTATTGATTTTGACCCGTCTTTCTTTTTTGATGTGTGCATTCATTGCTATAAATTCTCCTCTGAGCACAGCTTTTGCTATGTCCCAAAAGTTTTGGTATATGTTTTACTTCTCAGATGATTATAGGAATTTTTTAATTTCATTTTTAATGCCTTCTATTACCCAATAGTTTTTAAGTAACATGCTATTCAGTTTCCATATACTTAATTTTTTCCTTGTTCTTTCTGTTATTGACTTCTAGTTTTATAGCATTATAATCAGAGAAGATGCTTTGTATTATGTTGATGTTTTTTAATTTATTGAGGCTTTATTTGTAGCCTAAAATGTGATTGATTCTAGAGAATGATCCATGTACACTGGAGAGGGATGTATACTTTTCTGCTGTTGAGTGGTGTGTTCTGTATATGTCTATGAGGTCAAGTTGGTTAATTGTATTATTTACATTTTATGTATCTTTTTTTAGTTCCTTTCTAGTTGTTCTGTCCATCATTGAAAGTGATGTGTTAAAGTCTTCTACTATTATTGTAGAATTGTCTATTTTTCTTTTCAAACCTGTTAGAATATGTTTTACCTATTTTGAAACTCTGTCATTGGGTGGATAAATACTTATTATGATTATGTCCTCTTGGTGGATTGACCCTTAATCATTATATAATGCCCTTCTTTGTCTCTTATAATGGATTTTGACTTAAAGCCTATTTTATCAGAGATTATTATTGCCACTCCTGCAATAATACTCTTTTGGTTACTGTACACTTGATACTTTTCCACTCTTTGATTTTTAACCTATTTATGTCTTTGCACCTAAGGTGTGTCTCTTGTAGGCAACACACTGATGGGTCATTTTTTTTTTTTCAGTCCTACCACCCTCTGTCTCTTGACTGGTGCATTAAAACCACTTACATCCAGCGTGATTATTGAAAGTTATGAATTTATTGCTGCCATTTTGTTATTTTTTTTGTAGTGTTCACAGTTTTTTCTGCTTAATTTTCTGTGTTGAGTTCTATTTGTTCATTAATTTTCTTTTTATATCCTTCATTGTTGATTTTGTGTTTACCAAGTCTTTTTTATTTCCTTTGTTTTTGTGAGTAGATTTAATAATTTTCTTTGTGGTTACTCTGAAATTTGCCTTTATTTTCCTAAGTTTAAAACAGTCTGTTATGTCTTGATATCACCTTGACTTCCTCTTCATATGGAAGTTCTATAGCTACATCATTTATTCCCACTTTTTGTTTTGAAGTTGTCATTTTTGGTTTGACATCTCTGGTTTAGCAGCTTTATTTTACTTTTGAGAATTCTTTATTTGTGTTGGTATCTGGGTGATGCTGCTATATGTTATAATCTTGGGTTGTCAATATCACAGGTTCTCTATCTGAAGGACTCTCTTTAATGTTTCTTGTAAGGTTTGCCTGGTTCTTCCAAATTCCCTTAATTTCTGTTTTTCTAGGAATGTCCTAAATTTGCCATGGTATTAAAAAACAATTTTCTGGATATATGATTCTTGGTTGGCAATTATTTTCTTTCAGGATTTTATGTATGTCATCCCATTGCCTTCTTGCCTGCATGGTTTCTGCTGAGACATCAGTGCTTAGTCTAACTGATGCCCCATTGTACGTGATATTTTGTTTTTCATGAACAGCTTTCAGAATTCTTTGTCTTTTGTTTTGAAAAGTTTGATTATGAAATGTCTTGGTTACTTTCTTTATGGGGTTGTATGGGGCTTGCTGAGCTTTTTTGGATGAAAACCTTTAATGATATCAGGGAAGATTTCTGCCAATAAATCTTTGAATATTCTGTACTTTTTTTGTCCTCCTCTTCTGGAATCCTATTACCCATAAATTATTCTTCTTAATAGTGTCTTACATAACTCTTAGGCTTTCTTCATTATCACTTTCTTTTCTGATTGTTCCTCAGACAAACGAGTATCAAGAGATTTGTTCTTTATTTTGCTGATTCTTTCTTCCATTGATTCAATTGTGCTTCTGTGTACTTCCATAGAGTTATTTATTTCTGATATTTTATTGTTAATCTTTTGGATTTCTACTTGTTGCTGTATGGTTTCTAATTGTCTACTTATTTTGCTATTTTGTTCTTGTATTTTTTTCCTGAATTCTTCTAGGGTTTTGTCTGTGTTTTCCTTGATCTCTTTGTCATTTTGTTCTTGTATTATTATCCTGAATTCTTCTAGGGTTTTATCTGTGTTTTCCTTGACCTCTTTGAGGATACTGTGTATATATTTTTTTTTAATTCCTTATCAGGTAGTTCTATTATCATTTCTTCCTCAGGAAGGTTTTCTTTCATTTTATTTTGCTCGCTTATTTGAGTCATCTTATCCTTTTTCTTCATATGATTTGTTATTACCTTCTGTCTCTGAGGCATTAGTTATTGTTGTTAGGTGCTGTCGAGTCTGTTCCAACTCATAGTGACCCTATGCACAACAGAACGAAACACGGCCCAGTCCTGAGCCATCCTTACAATCGTTGTTATGCTTGAGCTCATTGTTGCAGCCACTGTGTCAATCCACCTTGTTGAGGGTCTTCCTCTTTTCCGCTGACCCTGTACCCTGCCAAGCATGATGTCCTTCTCCAGGGACTGATCCCTCCTGACAATATCTCCAAAGTATGTACGATGCAGTCTCGCCATCCTTGCCTCCAAGGAGCATTCTGCCTGTACTCCTTCTAAGACAAATTTGTTCATTCTTTTGGTAGTCCATGGTATATTCAATATTCTTCGCCAACACCACAATTCAAAGGCGTCAATTCTTCTTCAGTCTTCATTATTCATTGTCCAGCTTTCACATGCATATGATGCGATTGAAAGTACCATGCTTGGGTCAGGCACACCTTAGTCTTCAAGATGGTATCTTTGCTCTTCAACACTTTAAAGAGGTCCTTTGCAGCAGATTTACCCAATGCAATGCATCTTTTGATTTCTTGACTGTTGCTTCCATGGCTGTTGATTGTGGATCCAAGTAAAACAAAATCCTTGACAACTTCAATTTTTTCTCTGTTTACCATGATGTTGTGCATTGGTCCAGTTGTGAGGATTTTTGTTTTCTTTATGTTGAGGCATTAAGGTATTATTTATTTATTTATGTATTTTTTATTGATTGCATGTATATTTGTTTCGTCCTGATTTTGTTCTGTTGTGTCTGGAGTTTTGTTTCTTCTCTTTCTTGTTAGAATGTTTTTTCTTCCTTTGTACTATTTTAATTGTTGTTTTATGGTTCTGAACTATGTGTGACTTTGGTGGCTCCTGTTGGCTGGACATGATTTCCTCTCACTAGTGGCTATGGTGGGTCACACCCACATGTGAGTCCCCTGTTAGGCTCATATGTCTTCCCTTGCCAGATTGAGTGGAGGTTGGAGAGCAGGTTCTTCCCCTGGTATTGGGCGACAAGTGTTGGAAGAGCAGGGTCTCCTCCATAGCCCTTGTGGGACTGTGGGGTCTTTCCACATTGGTGCTAGCAGTTAGTGCATTCTCTGGAGGTCAGGGCAGAATGTCTCTGTATCTGCTGCGAGGGAGTGCTACCCAAATGAATGGGGTAGGCCTGCTGTGCATGCAAAACTTGGCATCTCAGGAGGTCTGCATCACTGCGCAGGTGGGGTGGCACAGGGTTGGATGGGGTGGGTGCAAGCCCTCAGTCACAGGTCTAGCAGCACAGAAATGGGTGCCACAGATCACGAGGCAGTGGAGGAGGAGCACAAACCACTGGTCGCTTGGAGGGCAGAGGAGGAAGAAGAAGGGAGAGTGTTCCCACAGTTTCTGGCATGGGTCCCAGGGCACTCCCCATAGAGTACAGCTGGCCATAAGGACTGGGCCCCCACCAAAAGTGAGGATGGTGGTTAACCAGAGTCAGGTCAAGTGGGGGATCTCTAGATGCCACTCCAAGGATTCTCCAGTGCCAGCCACCCAAATGATCAGGGACCACTGCTAGTGAGTAGCTCTGTCCCTATTTTCTGCTCCCTCCCTGCTCTATGGTCACCTGAATCCCTAGGGCTCTCGCCCACCTTCCTGCACTTTCCCCCCTTAGACCCAGTTCACGTTCTGCTCACTTTGTTTTGCTCCAGGTCTGTCTACACAGTATCTCTTTCTTCTATTGCAGATTCAGTGAAATTGCCTTCCTGTGCTCTTCACCTGGGATGCCGGTTGCTTTGCCTCAAGATGGCCGTGCTGTGCTGGGCCAGCTGGTAGGGTGCCTACCGTCCGTATCGCCTCATTCACTGTTTTCATTCAGTTTCTCCTTCCTTTGGTGTTAAATTTGATTCTTCATCCTTCCATTTGCTCTTCTGGGTTCCCAGATTGTCATCTGTATCTGTTTCACCTGGTTTCTCAGTCCTTTGCTGGAAGGGGATGGCTTGGTGTGTGTGACATCTTGGGCGGTAATTTTTGGGCTTTTATTTTTATTTCCTTAATTCAGCTTGCTTTGCATTACTTTTTTTTTTTTTGTGGATGGTTAGATTATGGATTTGAGATATTTATTTTTTAAATATAGTCATTTGCAGCTATAAATTTCTCTGTTATCACTGCTTTAACTACACCTCATTTTAGTATTTTGTGGATTTGTTTTCATTTGTCATGAAGTAATTTCTAATATTCTTTGTGATTTCTTCTTTGACCCATTGGTTATTTAGAAGTGTGTGATTTAATTTCCACATACTTGTGAATTTCCCAAACTTTCTTCTATTATTAATTTCTAATTTACTTTTATCATGGTCACAGAACATGCTTTGTATGATTGCAAAACTTTTAAATATATTTGGGCTTATTGTATGGATTAGCGTATGTTCTATCCTGGAGAATGCTCCACGTGTACTTGAGACGAATGCTTATTCTGCTGTTGTAGGGTGGAGCGTTCTATTGATATGTCAGATCTAGTTGGTTTATAGTACTGTTCAAGTCTTTTATTTCCATGTTGATCTTCTGCCTAGTTGTTCTATACATTATTGAAAACAGAGTTGAAGTTTCAAAATATTATTGTTAAGTTTTGTATGTCTGTCTTCAATGTTATCAGTTTTTACTTATGTGTTTGCTTCCTGAGTCTCTTGTTGAGTACATATTTTAATAATCATTACATCTTTCTGATGGACTGGCAATCTCATCATTAGAAAATGTCCTTCTTTGTCTCTAGTAACAATTTTTGTCTTAAAGTTTACTGTGTCTGATATTAGTATAGCCATTCTAGTTTTCTTTTGGTTGGTGTTTGCATGATTTGTTTTGTTCATTATTTAACATACATCCTATTTGTGTTTTTGAATCTAGAGTGTTTCTTGTAGATAGCATATAGCTGGATTTTTTTAATCCAGTCTGCCAGTTCCTTCCCTTTGATTGGTATGTTCAATCCATTCACATTTATTGTTGCTACTGATAAGGTAATATTTATATCTTCCATTTTACTATTTTTTTTTGTATGTCCTGTGTTTTGTGCTGTTGTTGTTGTTGCTTTTCTCTTCTTCTGTTCCTGAATTTCTGTCTTCTTTTGTGCTAAATAGATATTTTCTGATCTACTAAAATGCTTGTACATTTTCCATCACTTGTCAGTTTGTCATACTGTGGTGGCTTGCATGTTGCTCTGACACTGGAAGCTATGCCACTGGTATTTCAAATACCAGCAGCATCACACATGGGAACAGGCCTCAGCGGAGCTTTCAGATTAAGACAGACTAGGAGGAAGGACCTGGTGATGTACTTCCAGAGAGAATTGACCAGTGAAAACCTAATGGAGAGCAGTGAAATGTTGTATGATGTAGTGCTGGAAGATGAACCCTAAGGTTGGAAGATACTCAAAACACAGCTAGGGAAGAGCTGGCTCCTCAAAGCAGAGCCAACCTTAATGACACAGATGGAGTAAAGCTTTCAGGACCTTCATTTGCTGATGGGGCATAACTAAAAATAAGAAACAACTGCAAACATCCATTAATAATTGGGATGTGGGATGTATGAAATATGAACCTAGGAAAACTGGAAGTCATCAAAAATGAAATGGAGTGCTTGAAGATCAATATCCTAGGCATTAGTGAGCTGAAACACACTGGTACTGACCACTTTGAATCAGAAAATTGTATGTTCTACTATCATGGGAATGACAAAATGAAGAGGAGCAGCATTGCATTCATTGCCAAAAAGAACATTTCAAGATCTATCTTGAAATACAATGCTGTTAGTGGTAGCTTAATATCCATGCATATACAAGGAAGACCAGTTAATATGACTATTATTCAAATTTACACACCAACCAAAAATGAAGAAATTGAAGATGTTTGCCAACTCCTGCAGTCTGAAACTGATCAAACATGCAATTAGGATGCATTGATAATTACTGGTGATTGGAATGCAAAAGTTGAAAACAAAGGAAAAGGATCAGTAGTTGGAAAATGAGGCCTTGTTGATAGAAACAATGTAGAAGGTTACAATAAAGAGGTCTGCAAGACCAATGATTTATTCATTAGAAATATATTTTTTCAACAACATAAACAATGACTCTACGCATGGATCTCACCTGATGGAATACAAAGGAATCAAATTGAGTACACCTGTGGAAAGAGACCTTGGAGAAGCTCAATATCATCAGTCAGAGCAAGGATGGGGGCCAACTGCAAAACAGACCATCAGTTGCTCCTATGTAAATTCAAGACAGTATTAAGACAGTATAGATTACATCTCAACATAAAGAAAACAAAAATCCTCACAACTGGACCTATAAGCAAAATCATGATAAATGGAGAAAAAATTGACGTTGTCAAGGATTTCCTTTTACTTGGATCCACAATCAACACCCATGAAAGTAGCAGTCAAGAAATCAAAAGACATTCTGCACTGAGAAAATCTGCTGCAAAAGACCTCTTTAAAGTGTTAAAAAGCAAAGATGTCACCTTGAGGACTAAGGTGTGCCTGACCGAAGCCATGATATTTTCAATCGTGGCACATTGAATAAGGAAGACCAAAGAAAAACTGATGCATTTAAATTATGGTGTTCGTTAAGAATATTGAATATACCATGGACTTCCAGAAGAGCAAACAAATCTGTCTTAGAAGTACAGCCATAATGCTCCTTAGAAGCAAAGATGGCAGGACTTCGTCTCATGTACTTAAGACATGTTATCAGGAGGAACCATTCCCTGGAGAAGGACATCATGCTTGGTAAAGCAGAGGGTCAGCAAAAAAGAGAAAGGCCCTCAATGGGATGGACTGACACAGTGGCTGCAACAATGACTTCAAACATAGCAACAATTGTGAGGATGGTGCAGGACCAGGTAGTGTTTTATTCAGCTATACACAGGGTTCCTATGTGTGGGAACCAACTCGATGGCACCTAACAACAATAACAATGTACTATTTTAATTCCCTTTTCATTTATTTTACTATATACTTTTTTAAATAATTTTATTAGTGGTTTCTCTGCTGAAAAAATTAACATTTTAACTTAAAATAATCAGATCAAATTGATTCCAACTTAATATGACTGGTATACAAAAATTTGCTGTTATATAGCTTCATTCTTTCTCTTCCTTTGTGCTTCTATTGTCATAAAAAATTACATCTTCATACATTGATGGGCTTATTACACACACTTTTATAATTATTACTTTATTCACCTGTCTTTTAAAAGAGATAAGAGTTATAAACAAAAATATATTCAGACTGTCTTTCATAATACCTATTAGTTACCTTAACTGGTGTTCTTTATATCTTCATATGGATTTTCATTACCCTTTAGAGTCCCTTCATTTTAGTACAACTCTCTTGAATATTTTTCATAGGGCAGGTATCAAAATATTGACCAGTTGCTGTAAAATCAAATCTGACTCATGGCAACCTTATATTTTATAGAGTAGAACTGTGCTCCATAGAGTTTTCAAGGCTATGACCTTTTGTAAGCAAATTGCCAGTCCTTTCTTCCAAGGCACTTCTGGGTGGGTTTGAACCACCAACCTTGGGTATCATGAATTGAATTGTGTCCCCCCAAAATATGTGTCAACTTGGCTAGGCCATGATTCCCAGGATTGTGTGGTTGTCCTCCATTTTGTGATCTGATTATCCTCTATATTGTGACGTATTGTAAATCCTAGCCTCTGTGCCTGTGGTTATGGTTGCATTTGGGAGTTTACTGTCCACTATGTTAATGAGGCAGGATTAGGTCATGTTAATGAGGATTAGGTTATGTTTGTTATGTTAATGAGGTAGGATTAGGATGGGATGTATTTTAAGATCACCACTCTTCACTGCCTTATAAGAGATAAAAGCTGAGAGAAGCAAACAGAGAGAGAGGGAGCAAGAAAGAAGAGCTGGGAACAGAACACGTCTTATGTACTCACGACCCCCACACTGAGAAGCTCCTAGGCCAGGGATAGGCTGATGACAAAGATGTTTCTTCAGAGTCCACAGAGAGAGAAAGCCTTCCCCTAGAGCTGGCACCCTGAACTTGGACTTGTAGCCTCCTAAACTGTGAGAGAATAAATTTCTGTTTATTAAAGCCGTCCGTTACAAAAGCACTAGATAACTAAGACAAGTGCTTAGCCATATGCACCTTCCAGGAATTTCTAGAGCAAGTCTACTAGTGACAAATTCTGTTTTTATTTATCTGAAAATGTGTTATTTTTCATTTTTAATGGAGAGCTTATCTGGATATGGAATTCTTGATGAAACTCTTTCTTTCAACATTTTGAAGATGTTATCTCACTGTTTTCTATCCCCCATCATTTCTGATAAGAAGATAGCTCTTAATCTCATTGAGGAGCCCTTGTACCTGATAGGTCATTTTTCTCTTGCTGCTTTCATTGTTTTGTTTGTCTTTGAATTTCTTCAACTTGTCAATGATATACTTATGTGTGGGTCTCTAAGTTTATTCTACTTTAGTTTGCCTACTTGAATGAATGGATTTTTTTAATCAAATTTGATTATTTTTAAAATAATTTGTTCTATTTTTGTTGTGGAAAATATACGCAGCAGAACATACACCAATTCAACAATTTCTACATGTACAATTCAGTGACATTGATTACATTCTTCAAGTCATGCAACCATTCTTACCCATCTTTTCCAAATTATTCCTTCCCCATTAGCATTTTTTTTCATTAGCATAAATTCAATTCTTCTAACCTTCCTCTTTAACCTTTTGAGTTGCTGTTGTCACAAATTTGGGAATTTTTTCATCATTATTTATTCAATTTTTTTTTTTTCCATTCTGGGACAACCATTATGTGCATGTTAATAGTGTCGCATGAGTCTTAGAGGCTATTTTTATTTTTCTCATTCATTTTTCTTTGGCTCCTCAGGCTAGATAATCTCTATTGATCTATCTCAAGTTCACTTCCTCTTTCTTCTGCCAGCTAATATATCATATTGATTCTATAGTAAATTTTTCATTTCAGTTACTGTGCTTTTCAACTCCTGAATTTCTTTTTAGTTCTTTTTTATAATAATGATCTTTTTTGCAATATTATCTACTTAGTGAGACATTGTTGTCATAATTTTCTTTACTTCTTCAGATATTAGTTTCTACAGCTCTATGAGCATATTTTAAATAGCTGATTTAAAGTCTTTTTCTTATAATAACAACACCTGGGCTTCTTCAAGGACATTTTCTATTGATTGCTTTTATTCCAATGTATGTGACATCCTTTTATGTTTCTTTATATCACTTACAATTTTTTGTTGAAACCTGGACTTTTTAAATAATACATTGGAACAAGTCTGGTATTATATTCTTTCAAACCCTCTCCCCACAGTTTGTTACTTTTGCTACTCTTTTTTTTCTTGTTACTGTTAATTTGTTTAGCCACTTTCCTAGATTAATTGTATAGATTTTGCATTCCTTGCAGTGTGTGAGTTCTGAGTTCTTTGCTAAGTTTTCTTAAAAATTTTTTGTGTTTATTTTTAAGACTGGCTTCCTGAGAGTCAAACCTGAGTCAGTATAATTTAATGGTCAGCAATGATTGATCATATTTCCTTAAATGCTTTGTGCCCTTTACCCCTAAATCTGTGGGAGGAGGCAAGCTTTCAAATTTCAGGCAGTTTCCAAGACAATCTAGCTTTTTCTTCCTGCTTTCATAGGGCCGAAGTCAGCCAGAGGTGAATCAAGGGTGCCTTCCCCTTTCCCAGATCTTTCTTGGACATTTGAGCAGCCTTGCACATAGGGAGTCTTTTAGATCCCCAAGAACCTGTCAGTGCTCTTTTAAAGTTCCATGTAGTTGATAGTTGTCTAGTTCTCCAGGATTTCCTTTTAAATTCCAGCCCAGCTTTTGTTTGGCCAACTGAAATTACAGCCTTTGGCAGCTAAGATGTTGCCAACAGTTTGCTATTGTTTCTGTAACGCCCTGGGGTAGGCTTTCCCCTACACACACACACACACACACACACACACACACACACACACACACACACGAGCACATTGAGCTGATTTGATTCAAATTAAATAGCCACTATATTCTGAGAATAGAGATTTCCTAGGGTGCTTTAATTTCAAGAATGGAGTTTTTAACAAAGCTCCAAAAGTGACGTATCTCTCTGTTTTCTGTATTGCTGCTGATTTTTGGATACCCTATCACTGATCTGGGAGGAGGGATGACCATAGTTCCACACTTAAATATCACAGATTTCACAGTCTTATCAAAGCTTCATTAGTTTCTCTTGGATAGACAGTTTCCAGTTCATTCCCTGGTTTTGGTTACTTGCCAGTTCTTAAATGGTTGATTTTTAATTGTTCTGCTCACATTTTTGTTATTTTAGAGGGAGAGAAAGATCATCAAGATTTTACCTCTGCCATTCTGGAAGTCCACTCTTTAGTTCATTTTTCTTTCAACTGTTAGAAATTTATGTCTTGTTGTTATATTGTTTGGCCAACAGACACTATATTTGGACTGTTTCTTTCACCCAAAGTGCAGGGCTCGTGCATTATCAGAGGCCACTGCAGAGATGAGTATAGAAATGTCCAAGAATTGTACTGATTATGTACCTGTCTTTATATGTATGTAAACATGTAAATATATACATAAGTAAGTAAGTAGGTAGATGCGCTTTCCTTCTCTTGTTCTAAAGATGGCTTAAAAGATTGATACGCAGTTTTGCCATGAAAACATTAGGTAGCAAAATTGGCTGGAATATCTGACAACTGATGGTAACTCTAGGCCAACATGTTAAACGATTCTTCAAACACAGAAGACTCATGAGAATGATCATAAAAACAATGTCAGTTTTGTTTCCCACTCTCTTTAAAGCTATTTCTGCCTACAGATAAAAAATAAAAATTCAATTAGTCTTACCCCCATACATTTCAAGACACATTAAAGTAATGCAAAGTTATTTTTTATTGTCCATTTGAGTTACAAATATACTCACAATTTAGCAATTAATGGTATCCAACCTAATCATCTACTTTGTTCAAAAGTAAGACTTATGCCCACCTCCTTCCCATGCTATGACTTACTGAAGACTGTACATTTGCATGTAGGAAAGGGATTGCAGATAACCTCTCTTTCTCCCTCATTTTCATCCCTTATACCCCAGCTGCTATTTCTTATTCCTTCTTTTGGGATTGAAAAGGGGAAGAGAAAAGAAACAAAGGGAACAAAAATGTTGTTACTTGACACCACCATCATAAACTGCCTTCTGGTCAGCAGATAGGTATGAGTCTTTCTCCCGTGTATTTTTTTGTTTTTCAGTTACCTCTGATTCCATTGCTGATAGTCAATCACCAGCTGTTACCAGGGCATTTTGCTAATGACCTCAGCCTTTAAAGAAAATAAGGCCACTCTTGCATTTCTAAAGCCCCATCTCCAATGCTCCCATTTGCTTAAACTTGCAAGCATTTCCCTTTCGACTTCATGCTACTATTGAGAGTATTTCTTTGGATCCATTCACGTATCTTTGTATCCTTTTAAATCTCTGGAACTATTAATTTATTCTGGGTTAGAAACAAAGGCTCCTGCCTTCCAGCCCACCCTTTGTAAACACTTATTTCAGTGTTATTTAGGGCCTGTGGAAGAATCAAGAACTGCAGAGAGCCTTATATCCTTGAGCAGAGAAGCTGAAGAGCAGCCAAGTTAAAGACACACATCTGCCCAAGAGATTAGACCTGCCGGGGAAAGAAGTAAGGAGAGGGCTTAGAGGTTTCTTGTAATTAATCAGGAGAGAATTGTACCCAGAACTAATCAACCTTCTAAATAAGAGTTGAAATTACACCATAAGAAATAAGAAAGTTCATCTGAAAGCTGATGAAGTTGGTGGAGTAGAAACTGCAATTTCTGGAGTGAGGACTGATTTTGTATAGGCAAGAAGTGTAGCATTTACTCTGGGTGTCATGTGCCCAGGCCAAACTCAGCAGTTTGTTACTATGAAAGAGGGGGAGGGAGAAAGAGTGAGAGAGAGAGAGCCATTATGGATAATCAACTAATGTTACTGCCTTACATTGTTATTTAGCTATCCAAGTATTATTCCTTGACCTCTGAATAAGATCATAAACTACTTACAGTCATGATTATGTCACATGCCCTTTATAACCTTCTACTATTTTTACTCTCAACCACATTTGAGTAAACATTAAAAGTCAGTTGCTGTTATGATAACTAGTGGTACCTAACATGTATTAGATACTAGGTATTACACAAGCATACATTTATAAACTTTACATATACTGTCACATGCAATTACCTTATGTGGAAGGCAAAGCAAACCCATGGGCTGAATAATATCTCCATTTAATGTATGAGAAAGATGAATCTCAGGGAGGTTAGGCAACTTATACAGGGCACATAGCTAGTTGGGTGGCAGAACCATGGTTTTAACTCAAATAGTCCAGTTCCAGAATCCTCACACCTATATCATTTGGCATTTTTTCTCCCTTGTGTCCTGAATCTGACACTAATTTTTCATATAGCCTTGAACAAATGATCTCACCTTTTGCATTCTCAATTTTCCTGTCTATAAAAGGAAGGGGGTAAAATGGAATGACCAGGTCCCACACTTCTACTCTGCCATTGGATAGTCTAATGAAGACACCTCTGATATCATTCTCTCTATGAAACTCAGTCCCTTCAAACTGTCACACCCTAATTAACTTGAATAAGAAAAATAGCAACAATCTCTAATATGCATAAAGTGTCCCTACATCCATTGCCTCACTTCATCTTTTTAACATTTCTAGGCAATTACTGAACATCCAGGAATAAAGCCTCAAAAAAGGGACAAAAAAAAAAAGAAAGAAACCTGCATTCCGACTAAAAAATTTGAGCATTTTACTATTTCCTTGACCTTGAGATAATTGAATTCAGTAAATAAACTTATCTGGCCTAGCAAACCTAACAGTGGGACCATAATAATAATAGAAGAAAAAAAGAGAAAAATGTGTAGGACACAATTATCTGCTAACTCTTAAAAAGAACATTCCTCCCTATCACTTTCTGCAGGACAAATTTTCTTCATAGTTATATTTGCTCTGCCCTTCCCCTGTCCTTCATCCTGTACTTCCCCCTCCCCTAGTTTTCTAAGTCTCTCCTTTCTTGATAGGTAAGCAAGTTTGTATTAGCCTTAAAAACACAAATCCTATGGTACTAGTCTAAATTTGACACTAAAACCCTTGTTTGTGAACTGTCTGAAGAGGACCAATGGAGGCCTTGTCAATAAATAATAAAAGCCCGGCATATGCTGGTTTGATTTTTATGTGAGGTATCTGGAATACAGGTGTGACATAAAAATTTCTGAAGTGTGGCAATGCAGGCTTATTTCTCTAGAAAGCATAATTTAATCTCTCAAATCATCACTTGACAGCAGGTTATAAATCAACTCTGGAGAAACAGAGGAGCAGCTTGGATCTATTGCCATCTTCAAAGTCAGCATTTTAGCCTAGAAATGGCATGCAGCATATAATCAGCTCTATTGTTCACCATCATTAGCGATCCATTAATGGAATTTTTGCCTTTGTTTAGTAACTTGCATCCATCTCAACAGTTTCTGGCCTGGATACTCATAACAAGTTGATGCACAACAAGGTCAGTAAACACAGCTGGTGGAGGTTTAGGGATCACAAGTGCAATGCCATGGGTCTGTGTGGGCCAAAGAGTTTATTCAGCCCCCCAAATCCAGACTATATCTTAAACAGCAATGCCTGTGTACTTGTAGCATAGAAGGGCAGGTTAAGGCAACTCATAATCTACGATGAGTAAATAGTGTTCAGTTTATATAATACAATAAGCAAGACAAGTTTGAGAATATATTCAGCTCTCAGTGATTCATTAATACAAGAGAATATGGATGGTATAGCTTATACAAAAGTCAGTACAATTTGGTTTGAAAAAATGGATAAAGCAAATAAATCTAATGTGTCCATGCTTACACACCTAGTCAATAATGGAATTCAGAACCTGATCTTCTGACTCCCATGAGATACTTACTCCTATGTTTTTATTATTTTTAAATTTGTCAGAAAATTCCAGAATTTGGCAGAATGAGAAACAAAATAGAGATGGTTCAAAAGAGAGAAAAGAAGATATAGTCTCAGAATTCCCAAAAAAGTTAAATCCTGAAAACAATGCTGGATGAGAACAAAAGTTTGGCTAGAGTGCTCTATGCAGAAAGATAAGGCACATCCATTAATTGTTTTAATTGTGTATTTACCTATTATTACTTATTTAACTTTAGTCACTGTCTTAGACATCTAGTGCTGCTACAACAGAAATGCCACAAATGGATGGCTTTAACAAGAGGAGTTTATTCTCTTACAGTCCAGTAGGCTAGAAGTCTGAATTCAGGGTGCCAGCTCCAGGGGAAGGCTTTCTGTCTCTGTCGGCTCTGGAGGAAGGTCCTTGTCATCAGTCTTCCCTTGGTCTGGGAGCATCTTAATGGAGGAACCTCAGGTCCAAAGGATGCACTCTGCTCTTGGCACTGCTTTCTTGGTGGTATGAGTTTCCCTTGTCTCTCTGCTTACTTCTCTCTCTTTTATATCTCAAAAGAGATTGGCTTAAGACACTATTTCAATCTTGTAGATCTCATCAATATAACTGCTGCTAGTCCATCTCATTTCATCATAATGATAGGATTTATAACACATAGAGAAATCACAAAATGGGGGACAACCACACAGTACTGGGAATTATGGCCTAATCAAGTTGACACATATTTTGGGGGGACACAATTCAATCCTTGACATCACTTACTTACATGATTGCGGAATTCAACAAATAAGTTCATTAATTTCTTAAAATTGTGTGAGTCAATATGCCATATACATGCCATTCTTGTTTATTTTCTCCAAAGCAACTGAAGTGTGAATGCGGAATCATGTAACAAAAGTTTACATAAATCGACTCTTCAGCCTCTTCAATACTGCCTCTTGAAATATTCTGCTTTGCAAAAGCAAATAAAGCTGACTTGAAGTAGCTAGTTGTCCACAGCACCTCATGAAATACTTTCGAGATTATAAGAAAACATTATCATCATGATCCCCTTCTAGATATTTCTATACTCATGAGTTTAATAAAGACTAGAAAAATTAGATTACATCCTATCGCAATGCGTGCATAGAAACTCAGCTAACGAAAATTAAAAAAAAAAAAAAGATGTTGCTGATATTTGTGCCCTGTTGTTATGTTGTTAGGTGTCATAGAGTCAATTTCAACTCATGTCGACCCTATGTACAACAGAATGAAACACTGACCGATTCTGCACCATCCTCACAGCCATTGCTATGTTTAAGCCCATTGTTGCAGCCACTGTGTCAGTCCATCTCGTCAAGGATATTCCTCTTTTTCACTGATTCTCTACCCTGCCGAGCATTATGTCCTTCTCCAGGGACTGGTCCCTCCTGATAACATGTCCAAAGTACATGAGACGAAGTCGTGCTGTCCTTGCTTACAAGGAGCACTCTGGCTGTACTTTTTCCAAGACAGACTTGCTCATTCTTCTGGCAGTCCATGGTATATTCAATATTCATGCTGAGAATGACTAATTGAAGAGGAATGGCATCACATTCATCGTCAAAGTGAACATTTCAAGATCTATCCTGAAGTACAACACTGTCGGTGATAGAATAATAGCCATATGCCTACAAGGAAGACAAGTTAATACGACTATTATTCAAATTTACACACCAATCACTAATGGCAAAGATGAGAAAATCGAAGATTTATACCAACTTCTGCAGTCTGAAATTGATCAAACATGCCATCAAGATGCATTGACAATTACTGGTGATTGGGATATGAAAGATAGAAACAAAGAAGGATTGGTAGTTTGAAAATACGGCCTTCATGACAGAAATGATGCCAGAGATCACAGGAGAGAATTTTATAAGATCAACAGCTTATTCATTGCAAATACCTTTTTTCAACAACGTGAATGGTGACTATATATGCGGACCTCACCAGATGGAAAACACAGGACTCAAAGCAACTACCTCTGTGGAAAAAGACAATGGTAAAGGTCAATATCATCAGTCAAAACAAGGTCAAGGGCCGGCTGAGGAAGAGAACATCAATTACTCTTAAGCAAGCTTAAGATGAAGCTGAGGAAAATTAAAACAAGTCAGCAAGAACCAGAATTCAACCTTGAGTATATTTCCCCTGAATTTGGAAACCATCTTGAGAAAAGATTTGATGCGTTGAACACTAATGGCTGAAGACCAAACGAGTGCTAGGATGACATAAAGGACATCATGCATAAAGAAAGCAAGAGGTCATGAAAAAGACAGGAAAGAAAGAAAAGACCAAAATGGATGTCAAAAGAGGCTCTGAAACTTGCTATCGAATGTAGAGTAGCTAAAGCAAATGGAAGAAATGATGAAGTAGAACTGAACAGAAGATTTCAAAGGGTGGCTCGAGAAGACAAAGTATTATAATAAAATGTGCAGACTTGGAGTTGTTGTTAGGTGCCGTCGAGTTGGTTCTGACTCATAGTGACCCTATGCACAACAGAACGAAACACTGCCCGGTCCCGCGCCATCCTTAAAATCGTTGTTATGCTTGAGCTCATTGTTGCAGCCACTGTGTCAATCCACCTCATTGAGGGTCTTCCTCTTTTCCGCTGACCCTGTACTCTGCCAAGCATCATGTCCTTCTCCAGGGACTGATCCCTCCTGTCCAAAGTATATAAGACGCAGTCTCACCATCCTTGCCTCTAAGGAGCATTCTGGCCGCACTTCTTCCAAAACAGATTTGTTCGTTTTTTTTGCAGTCCATGGTATATTCAATATTCTTCACCAACACCACAATTCAAACGCGTCAACTCTTCTTCAGTCTTCCCTATTCATTGTCCAGCTTTCACATGCATATGATATGATTGAAAATATTATGGCTTGGGTCAGGAGCACCTTAGTCTTCAGGGTGACATTTTTGCTCTTCAACACTTTGAAGAGGTCCTTGGCAGCAGATTTGCTCAATGCAATGCGTCTTTTGATTTCTTGACTGCTGCTTCCATGGCTGTTCATTGTGGCTCCAAGTAAAATGAAATCCTTGACAACTTCCATCTTTTCTCCATTTATCATGATGTTGCTCATTGGTGCAGTTGTGAGGATTTTTGTTTTCTTTATGTTGAGGTGTAATCCATACTGAAGGCTGTGGTCTTTGATCTTCATTAGCAAGTGCTTCAAGTCCTCTTCACTTTCAGCAAGCAAGGTTGCGTCATCTGCATAACGCAGGTCGGTAATGAGTCTTCCTCCAATCCTGATGCCCCAGTCTTCTTCATATAGTCCAGCTTCTCAGATTATTTGTTCAGCATACAGGATAAATAGGTATGGTGAAAGAATACAACCCTGACGCACACCTTTCCTGACTTTAAACCACTCAGTATCCCCTCATTCTGTCCGAACAACTGCCTCTTGATCTATGTAAAGATTCCTCATGAGCACAATTAAGTGTTCTGGAACTTCCATTCTTCGCAGTGTTATCCATAGTTTGTTATGATCCACACAGTCGAATGCCTTTGCATAGTCAATAAAACACAGGTAAACATCCTTCTGGTATTCTCTGCTTTCAGCCAGGATCCATCGGACATCAGAAATGATATCCCTGGTTCCACGTCCTCTTCTGAAACTGGCCTGAATTTCTGGCAGTTCCCTGTTGACATACTGCTGCAGCCGTTTTTGAATGATCTTCAGCAAAATTTTGCTTGCGTGTGATATTAATGATATTGTTCTATAATTTCCACGTTCGGTTGGATCACCTTTCTTGGGAATAGGCATAAATATGGATCTCTTCCAGTCAGTTGGCCAGGAAGCTGTCTTCCATATTTCTTGGCATAGACGAGTGAGCACCTCCAGCGCTGCATCTGTTTGTTGAAACATCTGCATTGATATTCCATCAATTCCTGGAGCCTTTTTTTTTCACCAATGCCTTCAGAGCAGCTTGGACTTCTTCCTTCAGTACCATCAGTTCCTGATCATATGCCACCTCTTGAAATGATTGAATATCAACTAATTCTTTTTGGTATAATGACTCTGTGTATTCCTTCCATCTTCTTTTGATGCTTCCTGCATTGTTTAATATTTTCCACATGGAATCCTTCACTATTGCAACTCAAGGCTTGAATTTTTTCTTCAGTTCTTTCAGCTTGAGAAGCACCGAGTGTGTTCTTCCCTTTTGGTTTTCCATCTCCAGCTCTTTGCACATGTCATTATAATACTTTACTTTGTCTTCTTGAGAGGCCCTTTGAAATCTTCATTTCTTTTACTTCATCAATTTTTCCTTTTGCTTTAGCTGCTCGACACTCAAGAGCAAGTTTCAGAGTCTCCTCTGACATCCATCTTGGTCTTTTCTTTCTTTCCTGTCTTTTCAGTGACCTCTTGCTTTCTTCATGTATGATGTCCTTGATGTCATTCCACAACCAGTCTGATCTGCGGTCACTAGTGTTCAATGCGTCAAATCTATTCTTGAGATGGTCTCTAAATTCAGGTAGGATATACTCAAGGTCATATTTTGGCTCTCGTGGACTTGCTCTGATTTTCTTCAGTTTCAGCTTGAACTTCCATATGAGCAATTGATGGTCTGTTTCACAATTGGCCCCTGGCCTTGTTCTGACTGATGGTATTGAGCTTTTCCATCGTCTCTTTCCACAGATGTAGTCAATTTGATTTCTGCGTGTTCCTTCTGGTGAGGTCCATGTGTATAGTCGCCGTTTATGTTGGTGAAAGAAGGTATTTGCAGTGAAAAAGTTGTTGGTCTTGCAAGATTCTATCATTCGATCTCCAGCATCGTTTCTATCACCAAGGCCATATTTTCCAACTACTGATCCTTCTTTGTTTCCACAAGGGAAGAACACGTTCAGCGGTTCTCAAACTGAAAGGACTGAAAAAAAATTCAAGCCTCAAGCTGCAATGTTGAAGGATTCTATGGGCAAAATATTGAATAACACAGGAAGCATCAAAAGAAGATGGAATGAATATACAGGTTCACTGTACCAATAAGAATTGGTAGGTGTTCAACCATTTCAAGAGGTAGCATAAGGTTATGAAACAATGGTATTAAAGAAGTCCATGCTGCCCTGAAGTAATTGGCATAAAACAAGGCTCCAGAAATTGATGGAATACCAATTGAAATGTTTCAACAACAGATGCAGCGCTGGAAGTGCTCACTGGTCATCTATGCCAAGAAATTTGGAAGATAGCTACCTGACCTAATGACTAGATGAGGTCCATATCTGTACCCATTCCAAAGAAAGGTGATCCAACAGAATGTGGAAATTATCGAACAATATTCAAGTCCTAGTGATTATAAAATGTTTTTCCCACCTCCTTCAGCTCAATGAGCCTCTCTCTCACTTATCTATTGATTTTGCACTATGTGACAAATACTGATATGGAAAAACAAGAAAGAATAAAGACATAAAACTGACCACATCTCGAAGTCTGGTAGCTTGTAAACACCAACAAATTACACACCTGGTACTACTATTATCTCACATAAGAATTAAAGTTCAGCTTTGGGATTTATAAACTTGATAGTTCAAAAACAGTACTATGCACCCAAGTTCTTCCCATCTTTCGTCATCGTATACTCAATGTGTTTTGTTTGTTTGTTTTCATCCTTAGGCTTGCTTCTCATCACAAGATGGCTGCTGCAGTTCCATACATCACCAAAAGCCAAATCCATTGCCGTCAAGTTGATTTCAACTCAGAGTGACCCTACGATAGAGGAGAACTGCCCCATAGGATTTCCAAGGCTGTAAATCTTTATGGAAGCAGACTGCCACATCTTTCTCCTACAGAGCATATGGCAGGTTTGAACCATCACCCTTTCAGTTAGCAGCCAAGCACTAACTGCTTTGTCACCAGGGCTCCTTCCATACATCACTGGAATCACAAAAATTTTGATTGAGTGGTACAAGAAAAGAGAAATAGTTCTTCTGGTGTGAATACTTATCAATGAGAAAAGGCTTTCCAAGAATCCTTCAACAAACCTCCCCTCATGTCTTCTTAGCCAAAACTGCATTAAATGTCAATGTTTAAACCCTTCACTGTGAAGGGCAAAAAATAACCTATGAGTGGCTAAGACTCATCAATATCCATTCCCTCTTGGCTGGAATAAAACCAAGCTTTGTACCCTGCCTGTGAGGGATCAGAGGGGCAACCAATAATGTTTGCTCATTTGATGGAGGCAGGATAAAAACATAACAAGACAAGATAAAAATCTGAGTGGTCTGGAACCACAGAAAATGAAAATGATTTGATATATGGAGGAGGAGCTAGGGTGGCAAAACATAGAATAATTAAAGCCAACAACTGCAGCAGTTTTTTGTTTTGTTTTGTTTTAGTGTTTTATGAGGAACACAATATGGCATAGCCTGAGAGCGTACTATTGGCTATTTATTGGCGTGGAAATGTTTCAATTTGACAATGTTAAAATATGTTAGCAACGTATACTGTCATGTACTATCATACCCCCTTCTAAAAAAAAGACTCAAGCTAGATATGTTATATTCCACCACGCCTAAGAGTATTAAGCTACTGTAGTTTTATAATTTTATTACTGTGAGCTGACCTCATTTTGAAATGCCATTAAACAGCAATTAAAACACATTTGTTTAATAAAATGAATGTTCACTGAAGTGAGCACTAACTGCGAGAGGGGCTCTGAGCCATGAGTAGAATATTTAATTGGAGTAAAAAAGAAAGAAAGAAAAATAAGAAAGTAAATAAAAAGAGTAAAAATACTCAACAGTCAGAAAGACATTTGTGAACATATGTAGGTTTATAGGCATTGACAACATGAGCGGCCAGTGTAGGGTTTGGAAAACGAATTGTTAAACAGAGAATGTTTAAGAGGCTGTTTGTGATGGTCAGAAGAACTTTAAGCTTTGGAACCAGACAGATCACCAACTTTGGACAGTTCCATGGGAGAATCTTAGCATTCCATGTGGGAGACCTGAGTGTGAGTCCTGGCCAATGCACCCCATATGCAGCCACCACTCGTCTGTCAGTAGAGGCTTGTGTGTTGCTATGACACTGAAAAGGTTTTAGCAAAGCTTATAGACTAAGATGGCCTAAGTAGAAAGACGTGATGATCTACTTCTGAAAATCAGCCAGTGAAAACCCTATGGATCACAACAGTCCAATCTGCAGCCAATCATGAGGATGGCACAGGGCTGGTTAGCATTTCACTCTGCTATGCATGGGGTCACATAACATGCATAGGGGGGACTCAACAGAAGTTAACAACAACCTTGGGCAAGTCATCTAGTCTTTATGATATTCAGTGTATTCGTGTAGCATGAGGAAAATAATGCAGGATTCTTAGAAAATTGGAAACAATGTAGAAAGAATGCCTAGCATAGGGCTAAGCCAATAGTGATAGCAGTAATGGATATGAAAGTAGAGTTAGTAGTGGCAGTGGTTGTGTACTAGGTGGGGTGACAGCAGTGGAAGTGAGAGTCATAAATGGTATGTTAGTAATCATACAAAAAGTTTGTTTACATTTTACTGAATATATAGAGATAATATATTGTTGATTGAAGAATAGTACCCATGTGTCAATGAGAAGTATCATTTTGATAAAATTGTCCCAGGGAGAAGTACCATGGAATAATGAAAGAAGAGTGGAGTACCTGCTCATATGGAGTCAACTGAGTGGCTGATGGACCACCTCCATATTCTGTTCCAGCCAACACATATGGAAAGAGGTCATTAAAATATTAATTAAAGTTTAAAAAGCAGCACAAGTTGTGACATGAGAGTTGAATTAATTATATAGCTGAAAATGAGATAAATCTAACTACCAGTAATATGTAGTGGAGCAGAGACTGAGGAAGAGAGAAACTACAAAACATTTGTTCTCCCTTTTTATGTAAATTTTTTCTAAATACCAAAGTGAAATCCTCTGTTAGATTCATTGTTATTTTCTCCATCCCTTATTAAATTCCCTGCCTTCCAGCACCTGCCTTCTACACTTCATTAATTCATTAACACAGTTATTAGACCTGAGATTTATGAAAGTAGAGCTGTTTTTGGAAGCAGTGTAACAAGTCACTGTTATCCGAAAGAGTGAGATGGAATAGCAGTATCATTAAAAAGAGACAAAGAAATAAAAATTTTTAAATAGTGATATTGATCTGCAAGAAATATCGTGCTTATTATGCGGGAGGGGAGGGATAGGGATGGATAAGTGGATAATAAGTGGTAACTATGGTGAAGGATAAGACAGTATACGATACTAGGGAAGCCAGCACAACTTATACAAGGCAAGGCCATTGAAGCTCCATAGACAAATCTAAACTCCCTGAGGGACCAAATTATTGGGCTGAGGGCTGTGTAGACCATGGTCTTGGGAACATCTAGCTCAGCTGGCATAGCACACTTTATAAAGAAAATGTTCTGCATTCTACTTTGGTGAATAGTGTCTGGAGTCTTAAAAGCTTCTGATCAGCCATCTAAGATACTCCACTGGTCTCACCCCTTCAGGAGCAAGGGAGAATGAAGAAAACCAAAGACACAAGGGAAAGACTAGTCCAAGGGACTATAATGGACCACAACTGCAACAGCCTACATCAGACCGAGTCCAGCACAACTAGATGGTGCCCGGCTACCACCACTGACTGCTCTGACAGGGATCACAATAGACGGTCCTGGACAGAACTGGAGAAAAATGGAGAACAAAATTCTAATTCACAAAAAAAGGCCAGACTTACTCATCTGACAGAGACTGGAGAAACCCAGAGAGTAGGGACCTTGGACCTCCTTTTAGCTCAGTAATGAAGTCACTCTTGAGGTTCACTCTTCAGCCAAAGATTAGACAAGCCCATAAATCAAAACGAGACTAAAGGGGCACACCAGCCCAGGAACAAGGACTAGAGGGGACAGGAGGGGAGGCAGGAGGGGACAGGAAAGCTGGTAATAGGGAACCCAAGGTCGAGAAAGGGAGAATGTTGACATGCTGTGGTAAGCAATGTCGCAAAACAATATGCATACTAATTGTTTAATGAGAAGTTTGTTCTGTAAACCATCTAAAGTATAATAAATAAATAAATATTGTGTTCAATTTTACAAAAGTATTATGACAGGCTCTCCCAACTTATAATCTACCATTTTCAGCTTGAACTCCTCACTTCAGACAAGCACATTTTCACTTGACCACTCAACTGTATTCCAGAATCCACCAGCTTGTTCATATTTGTTTGATTAATGACATCTTTCTTGTGCTAAGCCTTTCTTTTGAGTTCTATCTTCTTGATGAAGCCATTCCTGATCACTTCAAGCCATGCTGATCTCCCCTCAATTAATTTTGTACTTATTTGTTCTGAACAGTAGGCTTTTATTCTATATATTTCCTTGTCCTGTTATTTTAATTTCCATATATTATATTCAGTGTTCACAACTAAGCCCCTTGGAGACTGGTTCTATGTCCTAGCATCTTGGTGCCAAGAGCAGTGTGCCTTTCCAAATGGTATAGTGGAAATGATCCTGAACCATGCAATAAATCTTGATTTAAATTTTATGCAAGTCAAAGGACAGAATGAAGGAAATGGAAATGTATGCTATAAGAGTCTTAAATTACATATGAAATGGCATATTGTGATAAATTAAAGATTCATATTGTAAACCCTAGAAAAATCACTTTAAAAAGGTATCATTAAAAAGGTAATTAAAAAAAAAAAAAAACCCTATTGGCATCCAGTTGATTCCTACTCATAGTGACCCTATAGGACAGAGTAGAACTGCCCCATAGAGTTTCCAAGGATCACCTGGTGGATTTGAATTGCCAGCCTTTTGGTTAGCAGCCATAGCACTTAACCACTATGCCACCAGGGTATAAAATGGAATCAAGTAAAATACTGAATTAATCCAAAAAAATACAAGAAAAGAGGAAAACAGAAAAAGGAAAAGATGGAACAAATAGAAATCAACTAATAAAATGTTAGATATAAACAAAACCACATCAATAACTCCATTAACATAAAAATGATAAACACTGCAATTAAAAGACAATGATTTTTCAGACAATAAAAAAGTAACCAAGTATATGTTGTCTATAAGAAGCTAACTTTACATATAAAAACACAGATTAAAAGTTAAAGGAAAAAGAAAAGGATGTTAATACTAACCAAAAATTTGGAGTTGCTATATTAATATTGGAAAAAAAATTACCTTCAAACCAGCGATATTACTATGATAAAGAAGGAAATTCGATAATAAGGGATAAATTCATCAGGAAAACATAAGAACCCTAATTGTGTAAAAAAATTCCTGAGTGGAGCAAACAATTTTCACCCAGGTACTAACCAAAAGGATGGTGGTTCAAATCCAACCAGAGGTGCTGTGAAAGAAAGGACTGGTGATCTAATTCCATAATATTAAAAAAAAAAAAAAAAGCTATCAGGTCAATTCTGACTCATAGTGACCGTACAGAACAGAGTAGAACTACCCATTGGGTTTCCAAGGCTGTAATCTTTACGGCCATCACTCATCTGTCAGTTTGTCCTAGTGTTGTGACTTGCATGTTGCTGTGACGCTGGAAGCTATGCCACAGGTATGTCAAATACCAGCAGGGTCGTCCATGGTGGACAGGTTTCAGTGGAGCTTCCAGACTAAGACAGAATTAGGAAGAAGGACCTGGCAGTCTACTGCTGAAAAAATTGGCCAGTGAAAACCTTATGAATAACAGCAGAATATTGTCTGATACAGTGTCAGAAGATGAGCACCCCCCACCCCCAGGTTGGAAGGGTCTCAAAATATGACTAAGAGCTTCCTCCTCCTCAAAATACAGTCCACCTTAATGACATGGATGGAGTAAACCTTCCAGAACCTTAGTTTGCTGTTGTAGCACAACTCAAAATGAGAAGAAACAGCTGCAAACATCTACTAATAAGAAGAACATGGAATGCATACAGTATGAATCCAGGAAAATTGGAAATCATGAAAAATGAAATGGAATGCATGAAGATCAATATCCTAGGCATCAGTGAGCATAAATGGACTGCTTGGCTATTCTGAATCAGACAATCATATGGTCTACTATGCCGGGAATGACAAATTGAAGAGGAATGGCATCAAATTCATTTTCAAGAAGAACATTTCAAGATTTTTCGTGAAGTACAACAGTGTCAGTAATACGATAATATCCATATGCCTACAAGGAAGACCAATTAATACAACTACTAATCAAGTTCACACATCAATCACTAATATCAAAGATGAAGAAATTAAAGATTTTTACAAACTTCTGCAGTCTGAAATTGATCAAACATGCAATCAAGATGCATTGATAATTACTGGCAATTGGGATGCAAAAGTTGGAAACAAAGAAAAAGCTACAGTAGTTGGAAATATGGCCTTGACAATTGAAACAATGCCAGAGATCACATGATAGAATTTTGCAAGACTAATGACTTCTTTATTACAAATATCTTTTTTCAAAACAATGTAAACAGCGACTATACACGTGGACCTTGCTGGATGGAATACACAGGAATTAAATAGACTACATCTGTGGAAAGAGACAAGGGAGAAGCTCAATATCATCAGGAAGAACAAGGCCAAGGCCAATTGTGGAACAGACCATCAATCGCTCTTATCCAAGTTCAAGTTGAAGCTGAAGAAAATTAAAACAAGTCCACAAGAGCCAAAGTACAACCTTGAGTGTATCCCATCTGAACTTAGAGCCATGCCAAGAATAGATTTAATACTGAACACTAATGACTGAAGACTAGACAAGTTGTGGGATGACATCAAGGACATCACACATGAAGAAAACAAAAGGTCATGAAAAAGACAGGAATAAAAAAAAAAATAGATGTCAGAAGAGACTCTGAAACTTGCTGTTGAGCTTAGAGTGGCTAAAGGGAATGGAAGAACTGATGACGTAAAAGAGCTGCACAGAAGATTTCAAAGAGTGGCTCTAGAAGACAAAGCAAAGTATTATAATGAATGTGCAAAGACCTGGAGTTAGAAAACCAAAAGGGAGGGACACACTTCGCATTTCTCAAGCTGAAAGAACTGAAGAAATAATTCAAGCCTCGAGTTGCAATTTAGAAGGATTCTATGGGCGAAACACTGAACAACACAGGAAGCATCAAAAGAAGATGGAAGGAATACACAGAGTCACTGTACCAAAAAGAATTGGTCGATGTTCAACCATTTCAGGAGGTAGCAAATGATCAAGAATGGATGGCACTGAAGGAAGAAGTCCAAGTTGCACGGAATTGGCAAAAAACAAGGCTCCAGGAACTCATGGAATACCAATTGAGATGTTTCAAGAAATGGATGCAGGGCTGAAAGTGCTCACTCATTTATGTCAAGAAATTTGGAAGACAGCTACCTAGCCAATTGACTGGAAGAGATCTATATTTGTGCCCATTCCAAAGAGGTGATCCAACAGAATGAGGAAATTATCGATCAATATCATTAATATCACACACAAGTAAAATTTTGCTGAAGATAAGTCAAAAATGGTTGCAGCAGTACATAGACAGGAAACTACCAGAAATTCAAGCACAGTACAGAAGAGGATGTGGAATGAGGGATACCATTGCTTATGTCAGGTGGATCTTGGCTAAAAGCAGAGAATACCAGAAAGATGTTCACCTGTGTTTTGACTATGCAAAGGCATTTGACTGTGTGGATCAGAAAAAATTTATGGATAACATTGGGAAGAATGGGAATTTCAGAACACTTAATTGTGCTCATGCAGAACCTGCACATAAACCAAGAGGCAGTCATTCAAACAGAACAAGGGGATGCTGCATGGTTTAAAATCAGGAAAGGTATGTGTCAGGATTGTATCCTTTCATCCTACTTACTCAATCTGTGTGCTGAGCAAATAATCTGAGAAGCTGGACTATATGAAGAAGGACACGGCATCAAGATTGACTGAAGACTCATTAACATCCTGCAACATGCAGATGATGAGACCTTGCTTGCTGAAAGTGAAGAGGACTTGGAGCACTTACTGATGAAGATCAAAGACTACAGCCTTCAATATGGATTACACCTCAATGTAAAGAAAACAATAATTCTCACAACTGGACCAATAAGGAACATCATGATAAATGGAATAAGATTGATGTTGTCAAGGATTTCATTTTATTTGGATCCACAATCAATACCCATGGAAGCAGCAGTGAAGAAATCAAACAATGTATTGCACTGGGCAAATCTGCTGCAAAGACCTCTGCAAAGTGTTGAAAAACAAAGATGTTACTTTCAGGACTAAGGTGTATCTGACCCAAACCATGGTATTTTCAAATACCTCATATGCATGGGAAAGCTGGACAATGAATAAGGAAGACCAAAGAAGAATTCATGCCTTTGAATTATGGTGTAGGCAAAGAGTATTGAATATACCATGGACTGCCAGAAGAAGGAAAAAAATCTGTCTTGGAAGAAGTACAGCCAGAGTGCTCCTTAGCAGAGAAGATGGCGAGACTTCACCTCATGTACTTTGGACATGTTATGAGGAGGGGCCAGTCCCTGGAGAAGGACATCATGCTTGGTAAGGTAGTGGGTCATCGAAAACGAGGAAGGCCTTCAATGAGATGGACTGACACAGTGGCTTCAACAGTAGGCTCAAACATAGCAACTTTTGTGAGAATGGTGCAATTCTGGGCAGTGTTTCATTCTTTTGCACATATATATGGTCGCGACGAGTCTGAACTCACTTGACGGCACCTATCGACAACAATGACAATCTTTTTGAAAGCAGATTGCCACATCCTTCTCCTGAGGAGACGTTGGTCAATTGAACTGCCCACCTTTTGGTTAGCAGCTGAGCACTTTAACCACTTAGCCACCAGGCCTTAGTTTAAAAGTAAGATAAGTTAGATATAAGGAAACTTACTTTGGGATAGAACATGCCAGAGAAGCCTGCATCTTCTCTTGATAGGAAATATACACAAAGGATATTAGAAATAATTGAGAACTTAGTGTCCATGTAGTTTAACCCTCCATGTTTTGTTGTTGTTGTTAATTGTTGTCAAGTTAGCTCTGACTCATGACAACATTATGTATAAGAAAACCAAACATTACCCGGTCCTACACCATTTTCATAATCGTTGTTATGTTTGAGTCCATTGTTGTGGCTATTGTGTAGTACCTTCCTACCTAGCGTGCTCGTTTTCCATCACCACATCAGACAATATTCTGTTGTGATCCATAAGGCTTTCATTGGTTAATTTTCAGAAGTAGATCACCAGGCTTATAGTCCCAGTCTGTCTTAGTCTGGAAGTTCTGCTGAAACTTGTCCATTATGGGTGACCCTGCTGGTATTTGAAATACTAGTGGCATAGTTTCCAACATCATAGCAATATGTAAGCCACTGTAGTACAACAGACAGATGGTTGGTGGCCTCCATGTTTACAGATGAGAAAATTATATTTAAGGAAATTTCCCATATTCAGATAAACCCATCTATCAAAAATATTGGGAATAAACTATGCCAGTGTTTGCAATCATTTGGATCTATTCGAAACCTTTGTTTATATTTGGCTTTTAATAAAAATAAGAGAGAATTCCAACTTGGGATTAGTCAGCTTGAGATATGAAAAACATAAAGAGCATTGCTTTCACCTTTACAATAAAATAAATAAATAAGTCAAATCAACCGCAAATTCCCAACTTTTCTTGAACTCATCAGAGAGCTGTGATTTAAGGGCAACCAACTAACTGGCAAACTAAGGAAAGGCAAGCTCGTGCAAGACAGTTGCAAGGAGGGACTGGATGCTAGTGTCTACATATGTGGGACAGATGCATCCAGACATCTTTGAAAAGAACTCAGCTAAAGCTGTCAATGAATTGCAAAAAGTCAAGTGTGGGGTAGGGAGAGAATACAGAACCCCTGGATGAAAGATATTAAGGGGATTTGCAGTTATTTCCAGGCTCTTGTCCACTGTTTAGAAATCCCACTCAAAAGAAATGAAAACTTATATTCATTCCAAAACCTATATGCAATTATTTTCAGGTGGAAACAATCCAGATGTCCTTCAACTGGCAAATGGATAAATAAACTGTGGTACATACATACAATGGAATACTATTTACCAATAAAAAGGAACAAACCATTAATACACACGAATGAATCTCAAATACATTTTGCTAAGTGAAAGAAGGATGCATAAACCAAAGGACTACATACTGTATTATTTCATTTATATGACATTATGGAAAAGGCAAAATTATAGGAAAGGAAAAAAGATCAATCATGGTTGCCAGGGACTGGGGAGCGGGGACAGGAGTTGACGACAGACAGCAGTGTTGGAACTCTTATGTAACTGGATTGATATTTTTTACCAAGTACCCATAATAATTCCAAAGAACTTTTTTTCTGTGGAATTATTTTGGGAAATGCTAGTGTAATAGAAAGAGAATTGGCTATGGGGGTCCAAAAGGCTCAAGTTAAAATCCCTAGCTCTTGCAGAAATATGACCTTGAGTGAGTTATTAAACACCTCTGAGACTAAGTTTCCTCATGTGTTAAATAAATGTTGTTGTCAGGATTAACTGAACAATTAATGTAAAATGCTTAAAAGAATATTGATTTTATTGCTGTCTTCCCCTTGCTTGTACTGAAAGGTCACTCCTTAGCATAAGTAAATCTCGGCATCATCAGCATTCATCTCTCCTTTCAAATAATAATTTGCTGCCCCTGTTGTGCTGTGCAAAGCCAGGTAATGACACTTATTAGATGTTCTAAAACATTAGTATGTGTGTTTTGATTGAAGATCTAAGGGTCTCTCCTATGAATAAATCATGCATTTTTTTTGGTGAAATTTATGTTTCTTGGAAGCCACCAATGCATTTAGCTATGAGGAGCTTCTGAATAAGAAACAGGGAACATAAGAAATGAAAAACCTTGGACATTAAAAATAACCCCCCAGGAGGCAAAAAGACCTCCGTTCTTTTCAATGCTGTCAAGCCCACATTGAACAAGTGGCCACACTGAGCCTTGAAAAAAAAAAAAATTTTTTTTTTTTACACAACAGCAAATGCAAGATAATTTTTCCTACATGCTTAATAATGATTTGGGGATTTCAAATGAGAAAGAAGTAACTAACAGTAATTTCTTAAAGTCTCGTCATCTCTCACACAGAGAGAAGTATTGTTAGGAGGCTGTTGCAATAGCCTAGGTGAGACATAGTAAGAAGCTCTACTATAAAGAAAGGGATGATCAAACACAGGGCACATCACTGAGAAGGAACCACCGAGGAGG
The DNA here is from genome assembly GCF_024166365.1 of Elephas maximus indicus. NCBI lineage: Eukaryota > Metazoa > Chordata > Mammalia > Proboscidea > Elephantidae > Elephas > Elephas maximus. The sequence goes on from NC_064840.1 coordinate 50,332,636, forward strand.
AATCCTTAATGCTTTCTAACCAAACCAGACCCACTGCCATCGAGTCGATTCTGACTCATAGTAACCCTACAGTACAGAGTAGAACTGCACCATAAGGTTTTCAAGGCTGCAGTCTTTGCAGAAGCAGAGTGCGACATCTTTCTGCCCCATAGTGGCTGGTAGGTTCAAACCACTGACGTTTCAGTTAGCAGCCAAGTGCTTAACCATTGCGCCACTGGGGCTCCTTCCCCAATACTTTACTTTTCATTAATCCTGCCCTTACCTTGATCCTCTGCATTCAGTGATGGTGCTAGTATTTCAAGTGTGGCTAGAAGGATAACAGCACCATGAACGGAAATGGGGAGGTTTGGAGGAAGAGTAGGATCATGGGTGGAAATGAAGGAGATTGGTTTGGGCAGATTAAGTTTAAGATATCAGTGGGATGTCCTTGTGGAGATTTCCAAAAGACAGAAATAGAGATTTGGTGCTCTGATGAAGGTCAGTGCTTGGGAGATAAATCTGGGAGGAATTCCCATAGAAATACTTCTAACTGAAGCTGTGAAAATGGGTCAGAGTATCAAAGCAGAGGGAACAGAGAGAGAGTACAAGTGAGAGAGAGGCAGAATTACGTGCAGGAGTCAGGAACAGGAAAAGAAGCTTGCTAAGGATAGAGAGCAGTGGTCAGGGTGAAAACTAAGAGAGGGGAAGTTTCAAGAAGGCTGTGCTAATCAACAAGATCAAATATGGTAATGTAAGCAGGAGGCAGAGAACTCTGGAGGGAGTGGGGTGGGGCTGAGGGGGGCAGATAGAGTGCCACTTGAGGCGGGGCACCAATGAGCAGTTTCAATTGGACATCACATTTTCCATCGCCAGCTGTGAGGGATCCATCCTCAATTTAACACTAATTGCCCTAGGCACTATTTTCTGTACATAGGCCTCTGCCAGGAGGTGAGGATAAACCAGGAGAGAGCTCTCTTTCTCTGATTCTGTGTAAAACCTAGAGACTGAAGGATGTGCTAAAAAAATTGCTGTCCATGATTCTTTATTATTGTGGCCATTCACTATACATAGCATAATAAGCAGAGGGTGCAGAAATCCCCAAACTCTAACCTGGGTCTCAGGCAGAATAGCAAGTTTAATGTGACAACTACTCAGGTTAAGTGAAAAAGGAAAATCAGGCCAAAGGGCAAGAAATCAAAATCTATGCTTCTTCAGCCCTCTCAAGCTCTGGTGACGCAGTGGTTAAGAGCTACAGCTGCTAAAAAGGTCAGCAGTTCAAAGCCACCAGCCACTCCTTGGAAACCCTATGGGGCAGCTCTACTCTTTCCTATAGGGTTGCTGGGAGTTGGATTCAAGTCGATGAATACGGGTTTGATTTTTTTGATTTTCAGCCCTCTCGAAGAACTTTACACATCATCTCACCTTGAGAATCTGTTATCACCTCTATGGTAGATGGGGAATAAAGCCCCAGGTATTACTAATTTTATTCAACAAATGTTTGTTGATTACCTACTAAATCCAAGGCTCCATGCTAGGAACTTAAAGCAACAGTTCTCAAACTTTAGCCTACCTCAAAATCAATGGGTTTGTTAAAACACAGATTTCTGAGCACCGCTCCCAAAACTGCTGATTCAGCTGGTCTAGAGTAGGGCCCATGAAGTTGCATTCCTAACAAATTCCCAGGTGAAGCTTCTGCTGTAGGTCCAGGGACCATGCTTTGAGGATGACTGACCTGATAGTCCTTATCAGAGAAGAACAAATGAGTTGGAGCAATTTAACTCAGAAAGAAACATATGTGACTCTGTAATGTGTCATTATCATGAGTTGTATCATTTCAAACTTGGTGAACTAGACATTATTTAAATCAAAATCATTTTTATAATATCAGAAGCCACATACTGCCCACCTTAAAGCAGGTCTGGGCAAAATAAATTCATATCATCTGTAGATTAAAAATTAAAGAACTCCACCTAAGTATCCTTATCTAATATTTCCTGGGAGAGCAAGGACAGAAAGAAGGAGGGAGGAAAGGAAATAAGGAGAGAAGAAGGGAGGGAGGAGGGCAGGGAGGTAAGGAAAAGGAATGGAAAGGAAGGAAGAAATCTGATTTAATTCCTTCCATTTCAGGAGGTTACTTATGATCAAGAACCGATGGTACTGAAGGAAGAGGTCCAAGTTGCACTGAAAGCATTGACGAAAAACAAGTCTTCAGGAAATAACAAAATATCAGTTGAGATGTTTCAAAAAACGGATGCAGCACTGGAAGCCCTCACCCATCTGTGCCAAGAAATTTGGAAGACAGGTGCCTGGCCAACTGGCTGGAAGAGATCCATATTTCTATCCATTCCAAAGAAAGGTAATCTGACAGAGTGCGGAAATTATCGAACAATATCATTAATATCACACTCAAGTAAAATTTTGCTGAAGATTTTTCAAAAGTGGCTGCAGCAGTACATTAACAGGGACCTACCAGAAATTCAAGCTGGATTCAGAAGACGGCATGGAACAAGGGATATCGTTGCTGATGTCTGGTGGATCATGGCTCATAGCAAAGAACACCAGAAAGATGTTTACCTGTGTTTTTTATTGACTATGCAAAGGCATTTGAATGTATGGATCATAACAGATCATGGAAAACATTGCAAAGAATGGGAATTTCAGAACACTTAATTGTGTTCATAAGGACCCTGTCCTTAGACCAAGAGGCAGTTGTTCGAACAGAACGAGGGGATACTAACCCAAAACCCACTGCCATCGAGTCAATTCCGACTCATAGTGACCCTAGAGGACAGAGTAGAACTGCCCCATAGAGTTTCCAAGGAGCACCTGCGGATTTGAACTGCTCACCTTTTGGTTAGCAGCCGTAGCACTTAACCACTATGCCACCAAGGTTTCCCGAGGGGATACTAAGTGGTTTAAAATCAAGAAAGGTGTGCGTGAGGGCTGTATCCTTTCACCATACTTTTCAATCTGTATGCTAAGCACATACTTCAAGAAACTGGGCTATATGAGGAACGTGGCATCAGGATTGGAGGAAGACTCATTAACAACCTGCGAGATGCAGATGATACAACTTTCCTTGCTGAAAGTGAAAAGGACTTGAAGGACTTACTGATGAAGATCAAAGATACAGCTTTCTGTATGGATTACACCTCAACATAAAGAAAACAAAAATCCTCACAACTGACCAATAAGCAACATCATGACAAACAGAAAAAAGATTGAAGTTGTCAAGGATTTCATTTTACTTGGATCCACAATCAACGCCCATGGAAGCACCAGTCAAGAAATCAAACAACATATTGTGTTGGGCAAATATTCTGGAAAAGACCTCTTTAAAACATTAAAAACAAAGATGTCATTTTAAGGACTAAATTGTGTCTGACCCAAGCCACGGTGTTTTCAATCACCTCATATGCATGGGAAAGCTGGACAACGAATAAGGAAAACCAAGGAAGAATTGGTGCCTTTAAATTACGGTGTTGGAGAAGAATATTGAATATACCATAGACTGCCAGAAGAACAAACAAATCTGTCTTGGAAGTACAGCCAGAATGCTCATTAGAACCAAGGATGGTAAGGCTTCGTCTCACATACTTTGGACATCTTAGCAGGAGGGACCAGTCCCTAAAGAAGGACTTTATGCTTGGTAAAGTAAAAGGGTCAGCAAAAAAGAAGACCCTCAACAAGGTGGATTGACACAGTGGCTTCAACAACAGGCTCAAGCATAACAACGTTTGTGAGGATGGCGCAGGACCAGGCAGTGCTTCTTTCTTTTGTACATAGGGTCACTATGAATCAGAACCAACTCAACGGCACCTAACAACAACAAAAACAACTTCAATTACATACCTTGCTGGACAGCTCTTTCTTTGCATCGTTCTCTTCTGACCACCAGACATTGCTACTGGGCAATTCTCCTTCTAGACTCGTTTGTTTCCATCTTCTTTTACTTGACTTTTCCTAATCCTCTCTTCTCTAGTAGTATGGCTCCTACTCTAGCCCTGAGCTCTCCCCCAGCCACATGCCCCCACTGGGCATTATTATTTAACAATCCCCGTCAACACCAATTCCATATTTTGAATTGCCCGTCACTCACCCCACTACCCAGATCCAAACACAAACTCCAGGCATTTTTAAATTTTCTGTCTCCTTTTAGCATATTTCCAGACGGTTTCCAAATCCTCTTAATGCATCTTTCATATGATTTCTCGTGGGTGTCTTCTTTCCCAGCCTCATTGTCAGTATCCTTGTGCCTAGACTGTTAAAAACAACCTTGTAACTGGGTTCTCTATTCCACTGTTTCCCTCCTCCAACTAATCCTACACACTATTGCCTCATTAATCGTCCTTAAACACCACTTTCATTATCATAGTACTGGTTACTTTTATTGAGTGCTTAAAATGGCCCAACGTAATACTAAGCATTTTATATGCATTATGTCATCTCATTCTCACGCTTTGAAAAATGTATTATTATCCCATTTTAGAGATGAGGTAACTAAGGCTTAGTCATTTATAAAGACTCGTTTAAAGCACTGTGTTTAAGACCCTCCACAATGTAAGCTGCGTTGCTAATACTTTCTCTCACTCTTGTCTTTAAAGCTTCTGTTTCCTGCAAGCTGGTCTACTGATGCCTCCAGATAATGCCAGCACCTTCCCACCTCTATTGTTGAATGCATCTCTCAGAGCCAACACAGCTTCCCAGCCAACACTGTGTGGCAGCAGTCCAATGCTTCTGTGTAAAACACTTCTAAGAGATGCACGAACACAACTTGACCCATGGAACTTGACCATTGTAATTGCTCAACTCACTCCAGCTCAGGCCCAATTCTTAATTTTCTCCTGCTCCCTGGATGCTGAAACTGTTCACTCCATGGTTTCTGCTTCATTATAAATCCTATCATGATACAAGGAGCTCCAGTGGCACACACAGTTAAGCATTTGGCTGCTAACTGAAGGGTTGGCAGTTTGAACCCACTCAGCAGCTCTGCAAGAGAAAGACCTGCTGATCTGCTTCTGTAAAGACTACAGCCTAGGAAATCCTATGGGGCTGTTCTGCTGTCACATGGGGTCACTATGAGTCTAAATTGACTTTGCGGGACCTAACACCACCAACCACCACCACCACCTGGGCTGAATGGCCATCCAGGTCACCAGACATTCAAATAAGCATAAAGTCAGCAAAGTACAGCAGATTTCAGCCTCTTTTGCTTACTTGTAAGTAACAATAGCAGTAGCTGACCCTCTGGCTGAGCCTAAACTTCTGGCTTCTGGCATCATTAATTTAGGACTATCTGGCATATAGAAGTCCCTGGGTGGCGCAAATAGTTAACATGTTTGGCTGCTAACCGAAAGATTGGTGGTTCAAGTTCACCCAGAGGAGCCTCAGAAGAAAAGTCTGGTAATCTACATCTGAAAAATCAGCCATTGAAAACCCTATGGAGCACAGTTCTACTCTGACACACACGGCATCGCCATGAGTCACAATCAACTCAACGGCAACAGTTTTATTATTATTATTTGTTTGTTTGGCATATAGCAAGCTTGTTGTCCTACAAATAAGCTCCGGAGAAGGGAGAGAAATTTGTAAATATAAATCAAGGGCTTTAGAACTGATTGAATTACAAGGTCAATGTATGTACTTGTTAATCATTTACTCATTTACTATAACTGGATAGCCATATATATGTATATACGCACAGACATACACATAGCAAACAAAAAATCCCACTGCTGTCAAGTCAATCCTGACTCACAGCAACCCCACAGGACAGAATAGAACTCCCCATTAGGGTTTCCAAGGCTGTAATCTTTAGGGAAGAAAACTGCCACATCTTTCTCCCTTGGAGCAGCTGGTGGGTTTGAACTGCCATCCTTGCAGTTAGTAGCTGAGCACCTACAGACAGTGAAGTTTAATTTGTGGAGTGTTCTTTTCTAAGGTAGTCTCTTGGCTTGCTCCCTCACATTATTCAGATCTCCGCTAACAAGTTACCTCCTCAGGGAAGTCTTTCCTGACTACCCTAGCTACGATATAATCCCACTTCACCTCGCACTGCTTCATTGTTCTTCACAGAGGCTATCGCTACCGGATACTCTATTTTACTCTGTCCCACTCAAATGTAAGCTCTATGAATTCAGGTACTTCATCTATTCCCTGTTGTAACCTCAGAATCTAAAATAATACCTGGCACTTCAAAGGCCCTCAATAAATATTTGTAGACAGAATGAACATATGGGAGATGACTATAAGATAATGAAAAGGAATAAAAGCCTCATGTGAAACCAGTTTTATTATAATCCAAATGCATATACAATATCAAGTTTTTAATTATACAGAAATGAGTCAGCTTATCGAGAAGTACATTCCTGCATTTCCCAATTTTACAATCAGTGTGCAATTTAATCTGGTTCCAGCCCCACTGTTCACCTGGTGGTATATAATTAAAGGAAAGATATAACATCTCGCAGTAGTAAAAAGCTTCTGAAGCAATTGCCTTGCCTTTTGAAACCATCTTAGCTGTGGAATCATTGCCTCGTTTGCCTGGCCTATAAACTAGGACAGCTATCTAGGCACCAAAGGATGATGACCAGACACGTGCCAGTCTAATTTCATGCTTGATGGCAGGAGATTTTGTCAAGTGGAGCTACAAAGGGAAATAGAAAAATTGGAAGGGAAAAATAGAGGCTGAAAAGTAAGCACACATGATTCAGACCTTCTCAGAGGCAACAGTTTTCTCAAGGATCTGTCTGGTTCCATAATAAAACTAAGATTCGCACATTGCTAGTTCCACAGGTCATAACCACCAATGTATTCTATAGTTGCTTTCTATACGCACATGGCAAAAATTTTACCATTTCAGGACATATCGATGACAAAATAACTGATGGCGGTGCACCCTACTCAGAACATAAGAGAGCTATACAAAACCTTCAAGACACACCAGGGAAATGTCAGGCTTCAGTGCTTCAGAGCTTCAGAGCAAACCAGGAAACTCTTACGTCAACCTCAGGAAGGAAACGACCACCCCTCTTCAACATCACACTCCCAGAAAAGCCACAGTTGGCCCTCCATGTCCACGGGTTCTGAATCTGCAGATTTTCAGCCAACCTCAGATGGAAAATATTTAGAAAAAAATAAGTTCCAAAAAGCAAAACTTGAATTTGCTACATGCCAAGCACTATGCTGAATCCACGAGAATGAAGTGATGTGTAGGCATACCCTATGGTAGCCTCTCATCATGCTCAGCCTCTCTCCTGCACTCATTGTTTGAGTATTGTTCGCCTAGTGTCTCATTAGTTTGCTACTTGTGTTCTGTGCACCCTTTGTTTCTGTGAAAAAATGGCTCCTAAACAGCAATGAAGTGTCAAAGCAACCCCTTAAAGGTTAAGTGTGAGGGGGTGGACAAAAACAAGAGGAAGGAGGTTCAGGCTAGTAAGGGATGGCTGGCTAGCTCTGTAAAGCACTATAGTCTCAAGAACTTCAAGATCCTGGGCGAATGAGCATCTGCTGATGCCCAGGCAGCATCCGTACTCTCAGAAGAGCTCTGGAAACTCATAGAAGGGAAAGGCTACATTCCAAAGCAAGTCTTCAATTGTGATGAATCAACTCTGGTAGGAAATTGGAAGAAGAATGGGGTTGGAGTATTTCTCAGAAACTTTCCCATAGGGTCAGCTCAGGTTAGCACTGTCCCTTGACCAAATCCTCTCAAGTTGACCCGACCCCTATAATCCTCCTTCAGCGTTCCATTATGAATTTCCTCCTGCATATCTACTGTGCTTGTAGTTTCCCTAAACTCCGCTCATAGAGTTGTAAAGACCTTTATTAAGCTCGCTTCAAACTGTTCTAGTTCGACTATGCCATCTGTTTCCTGCTGGTGCCCTGATGGGTGTGCATCTCAAGTATGATAGTTGAGAATATGGGCCAGGGCAAGAGAAAGGACCCAGCTGAGATGGAAACTAAGGCAGTTTACACCTGATAGTCTTGATTTTCGTAGTGCGTATTATGGATTGAATTGTGTCCCCCAAAAAAGATATGTTGAGGTCCTAGCCACTGGTACCTATGAATGTGACGTTGTTTGGAAATACAGTTTTTGAAGACATTATCCGTTAAATTAACACGCGGTCATACTGGATATAGTGGGTTCTAATCCATTCTGAGTGGTATCCTATAAAAGAGGAGAAGAGACAGACAGAGAGACACAAAGGAAAACGCCCATGTGACCACAGAGTTGTGCTGCAGCTACAAGCCAACGAGCACTGGGGGCTACCCAAAGCTGAGAAAGACAAGAAATGATCTTCCCCTAGTACTTTCAGACAAAACGTGACTCTGCTGACACCCTGAATTCTAATTTCCAGAACTGTGAGACAATAAATTTCTGTTCTCATGAGCTACTTGATTCATGATGCTTTGTTATAGCAGCCCTAGAACAAAAACAGTGGGATAGGCGTCAGAGTCATTTGCTAAGAGAGAACAAGGTGAAGTAAGGTAGGGGACTTGAGGTTTGAAAGCTTGAGGTAACTACTGCAGGCAGGGAAACAGGTTTTTGAACAGGTACACGTAAACTGAATTCCAGGCAAAGCACAGGTGTCTCTGAAGACCATGATTCTGTAGTGGCACCAATCCATCTGGCAAGGGTAGGGAGAATTTTAACCTAGCAACTCTCAGAAGCCCTGATATGAAAATGGAGAAAACGGATGACTAAAATGATCCAAGTGGCAACCGTAGGATGAAAAGATGAAACTATTGAGGTGTCCAGACAATGACCTAAAATAGAAGAGGTTCTGGAGCTAGGCAGAAACTCAATGCAACCCTTTCCAGCTACATTGCCTGAATATAACCTTTCTCAGGCATAATTTCTTCATCTTTAAATTGGAGATAACAGTAGCATCTAACCATAGAGCTTTTTTAAAGCATTAAATGTGATTATCTATGCAAAGTGCTTAATAACATGCCTAATACCTAAAATATGCTTAATAAAATTTTAATAATGAATAAAATGTTAAGGGTGGCAGAATAATCATGGCTGAATGATACGTTGGCAGTTTAGGCTAGATAAGGAAGACGTGCAAGTATAAGGGAGGCTTGTGAACTCAGAAAGGAAATGAGAGATTAGCGATCATAGTGAGTTTCATGCCCAGGTACTGGGACAAGAGAAAGGACTGAAGAAATACAGAGTGGTGGGTAGAGAATGACTATTAGATTTTATGATTTCAGATGTGATGCAGAGCTGGTCCAGATCAGTATGGTCAAAATAAGGGATACCACATTTTTCTCCACAGCCTGGAGGACAACACTCATCCAGCATGGCAAACGGCCCTGTAGAAGATCAAAGAGGACTGTGAGCCAAGTGACAATGCCCTCAACTAATGAAGGAGAATGCCTGAAATTCAGATGATAACAATGGTCAGATTGGCAAAAGGAAGGGAGAAATTGTTTATGGCACAGTTACACTCTGTGAGATGAGGGAGCAACTATCTCCACTCAAGAGGGCTGCAAGGAGATGGCATCCCTAGGAGAAGAGCTGTTGTTAGCTACCACTGAGTCTGAGTCTGCCCCCAATTCGTATATTACAGAGTAGAACGGCTCCATAGGGTTTTCTTGGCTGTAATCTTTATGAAAGCAATTCATCATGCCTTTCTTCTGTGGAGCCACTGGGTGGCTTCGAATCACTAATCTTTGGGTTACCAGCTGATCACAAACTGCTTGAGCAACCCAGGCTCCTCTAGGAGAAAAGCTAGATTTCAGTTAAAGCAGAAAATGAAGTACTGGCAAATATCAGGCCATAAAGTGTTGGTTTTTCTTCTTCTTTTTTTTTTTTTTTTGGATGGGGTTACATTTAATTAAATTTCTACTTAGCTTCTAGAACATATACTTTAATTTGGCATTTCTTTTGTAGCTTGTTAGTAATTCTTCCTTATTATTCTGAATTAACTGAAGATAAATTAAACAGCAACCTTCACTTTTTAAATGGGAAAAGTTACAATATGTATGTATAACATAATGTTTAAATATATATATATCAATGAATAATCTTTATTTTCCATATGAATTTCCACTTTTGCTTTTGTTGGTTTTAGAATCAAACATAAAAGTTGTATTTTAATGAAACTTATAATATGAGTAGCATAAAAAAAAATACTGACATAAATAAATCTTTTTACTTGAAAGTACTTCTTTATCATATGCCACTCAAAAATAATTAAGTGAATATTAAATTCCAAAATAAGGTCAAATATTGCAAAAGAGGCTCATGAGTTTTGAAATGTAGGGAAGTTAAATAAAATTAAGGGGAAGTATTAGATAGAAAGAAGCCTTGGTGGCTCAATGATTAAGCACTTGGATGCTAACCAAAAGATGGGCAGTTGGAACACACCAGCCACTCTGCAGGAGAAAAGGCCTAGCCGTCTGCTTCCATAAAGATTTCAGCCTAGGAAACCATATGGGGCAGTTCTGGTCTGTCCTATGGGGTCACTATGAGTTAAAACCAACGCAATGGCATGCAACAACAATATTAGAGAGGGTTGGAGCCAAAATGGAAGGCTAGTCAGATACACTAAGCCATTCCACCTCAGCAAAGACCTAAAAAAAGCTAGTAAAACAGATACAGACATCAATCCTGGAGCTCTGAACCTTAAATAAAGAGATAGAGTATTAGATTGGAAGTCATTGAGGAGAAGAGACTAATAGAAAATGTGGAAGGAATAGAGATATGCATGCAGTGGAGGTTTATGGCAAAATGGATAACTCATCATTGCCATTTTGGAATATAGCCAACAACCCCACACACAGAAAGGCACCTCCACAGGCTTCCCCATAGGAGGTAGAGGTACGGCATGGACACACTTAGGACTATGTAAGACCACTTTTGCTGGCTGCAACTCAAGGAGAAGCCCAGACTTGGTAACCACAGGAGCATGCTCCTGCAATGGCCACTCCTCTGGTGAACAGCAGCTATAACCACCACATCATAGCAACCCCAACTGCCAGCAACCACAGTACCAACATACCCTATTTCCCTCCTCCACTTAGCCCCCTCTGCCCCTGCCTTCACCCCCCCACCTCTTTCCTCTGCCCCTCTGCCCCACTGCCCATGGTCCTGAGGGGACCTGTCCCAGAACCCAGCCCCCCTTCCCCTTCTCCAGACCCCTCTTGCACCCAATGACAAGGCTCCAAAATACATTAAAATACCTAACAGCACTGAAAAGAGAAATTAACAATTTTGCAATAATAGTAGGAGACTTCAACAAACCACTGTCAGTAAAGGACAGAACATCTAGAAAGAAGCTTAGCAAAGATACAGAAGATCTCAAGGCCACAATCAACCATCTTGACCTCGCAGACATATACAACACTTGACACAACAGCAGCAAAGTATACCTTATTTTCCAATGCATGTGGAACATTACCCAGAATAGACCACATCTTACGCCACAGAGCAACCCTCAACAAAATCCAAAACACTGAAATAATACAAAGAATCTACTCTGATCACAATGTCCTAAAAGTAGAAATTAAAAAAGCAATAATAATAAAAAGTAGAAATTAATAACAGGAAGAGTGAGGGAAAAAAAATACATGGAAACTGAAAAACACCCTGATTAAAAACCACTGGGTAACAGAAGAAATCAAAGATGGAATATAAAAGTTCTAGAATCGAATGAGAATGAAAACACATCATACCAAAACCTTTGGAACACAGCAAAGACAGTCCTCAGAGGCAAATTGATAGCAATAGTCACACACATCAAAAAAGAAGAAAGGGACAAAATCAAAACTTTAGTCCTACAACTTGAACAAATAGAAAGAAAACAGCAAAAGGAGTCCACATCCATCAGAAGAAAGGAAAAAATAAAGATCAGAGCAGAAAGAAATGAAATAGAGAATAGAAAAACAATAGAAAGAATCAAGAAAACCAAAAGTTGGTTCTTTGAAAGGATCAACAAAATCGACAAACCACTGGCCAAAGTGAAGAAAGAAAAGACAGGAGAGGAAGCAAAGATCTCAAATAAAAAATGAAATGAGGACATTACAACAGACCCAACTGAAAGAAAAAAGATCTTAACAGAACACTATGTAGAAGTGTACTCCAACAAATTTCAAAGCCTAGATGAAATGGACAAGTTTCTAGAAACACACTACCTATCTAAACTAACATAAACTGAAGTCAAAAATCTGAAGAGACCCACAACAAGAGAGGAGATCAAAAAGGTAATTAAAAAAACAACATGCTAGGAGCGCTAATACATGGCATAAACAGTATACAAAACATTACTAACAGTGCACAAACACCAGCAGAGAAACTAGATAACTGGAAGCTCCTAAAAATCAAACATCTATGCTCATCCAAAGACTTCACCAAAAGAGTAAAAAGATTACCTACAGACTGGAAAAAAGTTTTTTAGCTATGACATTTCCAGTCAGCGTTTATCTCTAAAATCTACATGATACTGCAAAAACTCAACTACGAAAAGACAAGTAACCCAATTAAAAAATGGGCAAAGGATATGAACAGGCACTTCACTAAAGAAGACATTTGGGTAGCTAACAGATACATGAGGAAATGCTCACGATTATTAGCCATTAGAGAAATGCAAATCAAAACTACAATGAGATTCCATCTCACTCCAACAAGGCCGGCATTAATCCAAAAAACACAAAATAATAAATGTTGGGGAGGTTGTGGAGAGACTGGAACACTTCTACACTGCTGGTGGGAATGTAAAATGGTACAACCACTTTGGAAATCAATTTGGTGCTTCCTTAAAAAGCTAGAAATAGAAATACCATAAGATCCAGCAATCCCATACCTTGAATATATCCTAGAGAAATAAGAGCATTTACACAAACAGATATATGCACACCCATGTTCATTGCAGCGCTGTTTACAATAGCAAAAAGATGGGAGCAACCAAGGTGCCCATCAGTGGACGAATGGATAAATAAATTATGGTATACTCACACAATGGGATACTGCGCATCGATAAAGAACAATGATGAATCTGCAAAACATTTCATAACATGGAGGAACCTGGAAGGCACTATACTGAGTGAAATTAGTTGCTAAAGGACAAATATTGTATGAGACCACTATTATAAGAACTCGAGAAATAGTTTAAACAGAGAAGAAAACATTCTTTGATGGTTAAGAGAGTGGGAAGGGAGGGAGGGAGAGGAGTAGTCACTAATTAGATAATAGACAAGAACTATTTTAGGTGAAAGGGAAGACAAGACACAATACAGGGGAGGTCAGCACAACTGGACTAAACCAAAAGCAAAGAAGTTTCCTGAATAAACTGAACGCTTTGAAGCCCAGCATAGCAAGGGTGGGGGTTTGGGGATCATGATTTCAGGGGACAACTAAGTCAATTGGCATAATAAAATCTATTAAGAAAACATTCTGCATCCCACTTTGGAGAGTAGCATCTGGGGGTCTTAAATGCTAGCCAGCGGCCATCTAAGATGCATTGATTGGTCTCAACCCACCTGGTGCAAAAGAGAATGAAGAACGCCAAAGACATAAGGTAATTATGAGCCCAAGAGACAGAAAGGTCCACATATACCAGAGACTACATCAGCCTGAGATCAGAAGAACTAGATGGCGCCCGGCTACAACTGATGACTGCCCTGACAGAGAACACAGCAGAGAACCCCTGAGGGAGCAGGAGAGCAGTGGGATGCAGACCTCAAATTCTCGTAAAAAGACCAGACTTAATGATCTGACTGAGACTAGAAGGACCCTGGAGGTCATGGTCCCCAGACCTTCTGTTAGCCCAAGACAGGAACCATTTCCAAAGCCAACTCTTCAGACAGGGATTGGACTGGACTATAGGATAGAAAATGATACTGGTGAGGAGTGAGCTTCTTGGATCAAGTAGACACATTAGACTATGTGAGCAACTCCCTTCTGCAAGGGAGGTGAGAAGGCAGGGGGAGACAGAAGCTGGCTGAATGGACACAGAAATAGAGGGTGGAGAGAAGGAGTGTGCTGTCTCATTAGGGGGAGAGCAGCTAGGAGTAAATAGCAAGGTGTATATAAATTTTTGTATGAGTAACTGACTTGATTTGTAAACTTTCATTTAAAGCACAATAAAAATTAAAAAAAGAAACAACAACAACAAAAAAATTCAAACAAAAAAATTCCTGGTCCAGATGGCGTCACTGTAGAATTCTACGAAACATTCAGAGAAGGTAGTACACCAGTACTACTCAAACTGTTTCAGAATATAGAAAAGGAAGGGGTATTTCCGAATTCATTCTATGAAGCCAGCATAACCCTGACACCAAAACCAGGAAAAGATATCACAAAAAAAGAAAATTATAGACCAATATCTCGTATGAATATAGATGCAAAAATACTCAACAAAATTCTAGCCAATAGAATTCAGCACCATATAAAAAAAAATAATACGCCATGACCAAGTGGTATTCATACCAGGTATGCAAGGATGGTTCAACATTAGAAAATCAATCAGCATAATCCACTACATAAATAAGACAAAAGAAAAGTCGGCACAACTTGACTATGGCAAAGTTGTAGGAGCTTCACAGACACATCCAAATGCCCTTAGGGACCAAGCTACTGGGCTGAGGGCTTGGGGACCATGGTCTTGTGGGACATCTAGCTCAATTGGCTTAACATAGTCTATAAAGAGTTGTCAGGAGGGATCAGTCCCTGGAAAAGGACATCATGCTTGGCAGAGTACCGTGTCAGCGGAAAAGAGGAAGACCCTCAACGAGGTGGATTGACACAGTGGCTGCAATAATGAGCTCCAGCATAACAACGATTGTGAGGATGGCTCAGGACCGGACAGTGTTTCGTTCTGTTGTGCATGGGGTCACTATGAGTTGGAACCAACTCGATGGCACCTAACAACAACAACAACAGTCTATAAAGAAAAAGCTCTCAATCTGACTGTGGTGAGTAGCGACTGGGGTCTTAAAAGCCTACAAGTGGCCATCTAAGATACATCTACTGGTCCCATCCCAGCTGGAGCAAAGCAGAATGAAGAAAACTAAAGACACAAGGAAAAGATTAGTCCAAAGGACTAATGGACCACAACTACCACAACCTATACCAGACTGAGCCCAGAACGACTAGATGGTGCCCGGTTACCACCACTGACCACTCTGGCAAGGATCACAATACAGGGTCCCAGACAGAGCAGGAGAAAAACATAGAACAAAATTCAAATTCACACACAAAAAAACAGGCTTGCTGGTCTGACAGAGATTGGAGAAACTCCAAGAATATGGCCCCTGGACACCCTTTAAACTCAGTACTGAAGTCACTCCTAAGATTCACCTTTCAGCCAAAGGTTAGTCAGGTCGTGCTTCATAGTTCAATCACATATACGAGACTAATGGGCACACAAGCCCAAAAGCAAAGACGAGAAGGCAGGAAGGGACAAGAAAACTGGAAAAATGGAAACAGGGAACCCAGGATGGAGAAGGGGAGAGAGTGTTGACACATCGCAGGTTTGGCAGCCAATGTTAGAAAACAATTTGTATATTAACTGTTTAATGAGAAACTAATTTTCTCTGTAAACTTTCACCTAAATTACAATAAAAGACATTAGAAAGAGAATTCTGTAAAGACAGTGAAGCTTGTTTACAAGGTAGTGAGGTTTTTAACAGGGATAGTGAGCAAGATGGCAGTAGTGAGAAGAGTGATAGAGGAGAAAACCTGGGGATGAGCAGAGTAGAAAGTGGGAAGATAGGGCACTGGAGGCTACCTTGTAGGTGACATGAGTGACAGGTACGATAAGCATGGTTGGAGCTCAGAATGTGGCCTGGCCAATAAGCCACAGATTTTTTTTTCTCTGAGATCCAGACAGACATCTGGTGTGATGCTAGGAAGGACATTGAAGATGGCTGTGAGGGTGAGAAGCCACACCTGAAAACACTCTGCACAAATAATTGGGATAGTTTCAGGAACAATCATCTTCAGATGGAATTAGCTCTGGCTGCAGTGATATAGAGGTTTCACATAATGGCCCCTGAGAGTGTCTGAGGAGGTCACAAGGTACCAGGCTCTAAAGAGGATGACAATGGCCACTTGTTAAGTGTGAAAGATTAAACCCAAACTTTCACTTCCAATGCCTCTCAAAATCTATTAAAAACAAGGTAAAGAGAATTTTTTAAAGGCATAAGCTTACAAAGACAAAGAAAACAGGAACCTCTCCTCCCAGAATACTCATTACATCCTTGCCAGTCTAGCAAGGATGGATTAAAGGGAAACTATCTTCAGGAACACCGGAAGCAGCTGTGGAACTGAGTTCCGTACACGGAGATTACAGCAAAGTTTACATACCGAACAGGGCACCTTACAACTCCCATCCCCTAACTAGCTTTTAGAATAAAAATGACCAGTTTTATGACCCCAAGGCAGAAGATTAAAAGATTCCTTCCTGAATAAACTGCCCAATCCAGTGAAACAATCCATCGCAGTCATACCTCAATGAAACCCACCAGTTAATAAGCCTTACACAGAGCTTACAGTCACGTTTTCAGAATTTTGCTCTCAAATATTAAATAGCGCTATAGGTCATTAGGTATTTGAGGAAAACCTGAAAAATAAAGGACAAAGACCAAAACAAAATAATAAAAAAAAACCTTGGAGGAAACAGAATTCAAGAAGAAAATATTTTAATTACCATTAATGTCCTTATAGAGATAAGAAAAGTGATTGCATCCATGAAACGGAACATGATGCTATTTTTAAAAAAGCAACATTCCAAGAATAAGAAAAATTCTTGGAAATTAAAAATATGATAACAGAAATAAAATGAAATAAGGAAGATGGAAGATACAGTTGATTAGAGTGAAACAGAAGACAAAAAGATTAAAATGGAAGATGAAAAACTGAAATTTGGAGAATCAGACTACATTTTTTCCTCACTTATCAACTATCTCATTATCTGACATTCTGTATTTACAAAAAGACTAAAAACTCTATGATCTAGCTATTTTGAACATTAATGATGTATGTCTGGCAGTAACGAATGCCAAGGTGTGAGGTGAGAATAACTCTGGCTGTGATGGTTATGTGTCAACTTGGTAGGGCCATGATTCTCAGTGATTTGGCCGTTATGTAATGATGTAATTTGGCAGTTGTGTAATGTAGTCATTCCTCATTTTGTGATCTGGTGTGGTCATCCTCCATTTTCACACAATGCTGATTTTGCATAATGACCTGGCTTTTGAAACCTAACCATGTCTGTAAGTGAGGAGAGGGTGTAGTATGTTCAGTATTCAAATAATTAGGTACCCAGAAATAATTGGTTAATATATTATTATTACAAAATATTTCCAAAATTGCTGATCATGAGTTTCTGGATTGAAAGGGCCTTTCAAGGGTCCATCATAATAAATATTTTTTAAAGGATTCAGAGTTTGGCATAGCATTATAAAATTTTAGAACTCCCATGATAAAAAGAAGAATCAAAATACTTCGAGAAAAAATACAAATCACATCAAGGGACAGAAATCAGGATGACAATGTCCTCAGTGACAACTATGGAGTTTATGAGGCAATGAATCAATTCCTTTAAAATTCTGAGAGAAAATTAATTTTTAGCTAAAATTGTATATTGAGCTCAAATACATTTTCAGGCATGTTTAATATGTCAGAAACTCTACCTCCCTAGCTACTAAGCAATGTTCTTCACCAAACCAAAGGAGTATTACAAGAAAGAGGGTAAGTTAGGATTCAGATAGCATCAGGGACAAATGAAAGATTCTAAAAATATCTAAAGAGATAAAACTGGTCCTATACAAAGAATCAAGAACCAAGATAGTCAGCCTTTTAAATTGCAATAATGAGTGCTGGAAGAACTACTCAAAATTCTTAAGAACAATAAGTTTCAACCTAGAATTCTTTATTCAACCAAATTATCAAATGTTGGAATAGAATAGGTAAAGATTGGATTGTGCCCATGCTAAAAGACTGTTGCTGTCAAGTCAATTCTGACACTTTAGTGACCCTATAAAGACAGAGTAGAACTGCCCCGTAGGGTTTCCAAAGCTGTAATCTTCATGAAAGTAGATTGCCACATCTTTCTCCATGGAGCAGCTTTCAGGTTCGAACTGCTGACCTTTTGGTTAGCAACCAAGCGCTTTAACCACTGTGCCACCAGGGCTCCTGTGTCCATGCTGTATAGAGTTAAATGTTAGGGCTATCACTTCTTCCCTGTGGCTATGGAGAAGCTAGCTGTTTCTACTGTAAGGTATCACTTCAACCTACTACATCATTTACAAGCAGAGTTACTATATATAATGCAGGCTGTGAGGGCACAACTAAGGAAGATACTAGGAGAAATTTACACAAAGCATGAAGTCTGTAGTGCCCTCTGTAGTGGTTTAATTTTGGAACTGGTTACAATCGTGGTAACCATGAGGAGATAAACTTCTAGTAGTTTAGGCTTGAAGCTCACAAGCCTGTAAAAGATGTTCAGTATCCTATGTTTGAGAAAGTGCCAGACTGCAAATCTACCCCTTAATAAGTTCAATTATCACGCAAATAATGCCGGAGAACTATATCTGCTATTTCAACATACATGGGATGATCATATTTTCCCGTTTTTATAATCTTCCAATTTTAAGTAAATGCAGAAAGAATATAAACACAGGTTTGAGATGCTTCAAAGAATTACTCCTTTTGGATACTAAACCATTACCAAACCAGTTATCTGTATTGCATTAGTAAAAGAACATGCTATGATCTCTTTGGGTGGGGTAGGGATAAAGAATGAAGCATAACGTGGGAGTTAACTAGATCACATTTCAGAGAAAACCTCCTCTGGGCTTGATGTCAAAGTCAGCCAATCTGAGATTTAAAACCACAAAGCACACATCAATTAAAATTCAAAAGAAAAGCAAATACAAAATATTTTCATTAGAAAATTTCAGAATTTCAAAAGATATTACAAACTGAATATTAGCCTATTAAAGGCCCCTCAACTTGATAAAAATTTAGAATATGAGTTATTTCAAACACCTTTCAAATGCCATCACATTTATGCATTTTTTAATTATTAACATTCCCTAAATATATCTTGTATATTTCTCCCTCTACATCTTTGTGTGAACTCTACCCTTCACCTGAAGTATCTTATCTACCAGGTCCTACCCAACCTCCAGAGCCAAGTGCAAACTTCAATGTCTTCACTTAATCCTTTCCTGACCTCCCCAGTCCATCATTTTTGCTCTCATCTGCTATTCCACTTCATCATGTATTTTGGTATTCGGACATATTCAATAAAGTAGCAGGTCTTATTTCTTCAATTAGGTTTTAAACTTCTTGAGAGCAAAGACCTTTCCTTGGACTTCATGTATGCAACAGCACTTAGCAGAGTGCTGAAACATAGTGGGCGTTCAATAGATGCTCAAACCAAAACCAAACCGGTTGCCAGGGAGTTGATTCTGAATAGCAATCCTGTAGGACAGAGTAGAACCGCCCCCATAGAGTTTCCAAGGAGTGCCTGATGGATTCAAACTGCCAACTTTTTGGTTAGCAGCTGTAGCACTTAACCACTATGCCATCAGGGTTTCCTCAGTAGATGCTCATCAGTTCTTTTTCTGTGCAACACTACAGAAAAGGACTATTTCTTTCCTTGCATCAGGGTAAAGTGTTCCTTTAATTAAGAGCATGATGGATGACCACAGATTCAAAACCTTGGATATAACTGCTTTTTTGCATAAATTTACATTATATTGGAGCCCTGGTGGTGAACTGGTTAAGCGTTTGGCTGCTAACCAAAAGGTCGGCAGTCCGAATCCACCAGGCACTCCTTGGAAACTCTATGGGGCAGCTCCACTCTGTCCTATAGTGTCCCTATGAGTCAGAATCATCTCAACAGCAATGGGTTTGGTTTTGGTTTTGGTTACATTATTTTTAGACTCTAGCATGTTATTACAATATTAAAAACTGCCTAAAACAGTTTTAGTCCTACATGCTACAGAAGTAACACTTGAAACCCTTGCTCATGACACCCTTCTTGTTTTTCGTGACATTATACTCTCTTAGCTTTCCTTCCACCCTTTCAGTTACTCGTCTTCTATTTTAGTTAGAGGTCCATCTTCTTCTACTCGATCTTGAAATGTGGGAGCTCTTGGTTCTATACCATGCTCCCCCAGAATCTCTAAGCTCTTCCTCTAGTTTTGTTCCCAGGTTCTCTTCTTATTCCACACTCTTTTAGGACATCTTATTATCTAAGCCCTTGGCCTCAAATACCACAACAGTTCTAAAATTTACATCTCCACCCCAAATGTCTCTTCTGAGCTCTAGAGTTTTATATCCAACTGCCTTCTCTGTTTGAATGTCTCATAAGCACCTCAAATTCAACTTTCCATAAATTGAATTCAAGATCTGCTCTCCTTCTTAGTGGTGTAATTGAGCAAATGGTGTCACCACCCATATTGTATTGCAAGCCAGGAACTCTACGGTTATTCTTAAGTCTCTCTATTGCTCAATCCACCCCCATGCCAATCTATAGTCAGATCCCCTTTTCAATATTTGATCAATTGCCATTCAAATATATGCACCCCTCCATCTCCTCTGCCGCCATTCCAGTCTGATTTATTATAATCTGTTACCTGAGTTACTCACTGGTCTTTTGCAGTCGGTCTTCCCACCCTTCCAATTCATTCTCCATGCAGCAGCCAATATAATCTTTTAAAAACACAAGTATAACTCCCAGATTGAGAACTTTCCATTGGTTTTTCACTGAACTTAGAATGATATCTGCAGTAGATGCCATGATGTGTCACCTAGATCCTCCCCTTCTCTGCTGCAAATGTAGCAGCTAACAGCTCTCAGCTGAGCCACTCTCAGATTTTTGCCCGCAGATGAAGAGAGCCACCTCCGTCAAGGTCACACTTCCTTCTTGGAGGCAGCCCTCATTTTACCACTAGTCAACTGATTGGTGTGGAAGTATGAAGATTTAGCCTCTTTCCCTAGACTTGGTACAACCCTAAAGAGCCCTTCCTATAGAATGTGCTTATGCATTTCTTCAAACTGCATCATAGTTCAACTTATCTGTCTTCCAGGTCTACATCTCAGTCCTCTCCCTGGGATACTCAGTGCCCTCTCCAGCTCACCTCTAGTCCCCAATTTCTTCATTACAATCACTTCACCTTCTTCCTATTTAATTCTTAACTCTTTATTCAAATATGAGCTTAGCACGAAAACGTCTTCCTTAGCACCTCGGACTAAGATACCCACTGCCATCGAGTCAATTCCAACTCATAGTGACCCTGTAGGACAGAGTAGAACTACCTTTACAGAAGCAGACTGCTACATCTTTCTCCATGGAGCAGCTGGTGGGTTTGAACTGCCAACCTTTGCTTAGCAGCCACAGCTCTTAACCACTGTCCCCCGAGGGCTCCAATGAATAAATAAAAGGAGATAAAGAACTCACAAAAGTCATAGTGCCCCAGTTTGTCATACTTGGGGGATTGCCTGTTGCTGTGATGCTAGAAGCTATGCCACCCGTATTCAGAAACCAGCAGGGTCACCCATGGTGGACGGGTTTCAGCTGAGCTTCCAGACTAAGGCGGTCGAGGAATAAGGACCCAGCAGGCTACTTCTGAAAAGAATTAGCCAGTGAAAACCTTATGAATAGCAGCGGAAAATTGTCTGATACAGTGCTGGAAGATGAGCCCCCAGGTTGTAAGGCATTCAAAAGATGCCTGGGGAAGAAGTGCCTTCTCAAAGCAGAGTGGACCTTAATGATGTGGATGGAGTAAAGCTTTGGGGACCTTCATCTGCTGATATGGCACGAATCAAAATGAGAAGAAACAATTGCAAACATCCATTAATGATCAGAACCTGGAATGTACGAAGTATGAATCTAGGAAAATTGCAAATTGTCAAAAATGAAATGGAGTGCGTAAACATCAATATCCTAGTCACTAGTGATCTGAAATAGACTAGTATTGGCCATTTTGAATTGGACAATCATATGGTCTACTATGCTGGGAATAACAAAGAGGAATGGCATTGCATTCATCATCAAAAAGAACATTTCAACACCTACCCTGATGTATAATGTTGTCAGAGATAGGATAATATCCATACCAATACAAGAAAGACCAGTTAATATGACTATTATTCAAATTTACACACCAAGCAATCAGGCCAAAGATGAATAAATTGAAGATTTTTACCAGTTTCTGCAGTCTGAAATTGATAGAACATGCAATCAGGATACATTGACAATTACTGGTGATTGGAATGCAAAAGTTGAAAACAAGGAAGGATTCATAGTTAGAAAATATGGCCTTGGTGATAGAAATGATGCTGAAGATTGCATAATAGAATTTTGCAAGATCGGCAACTTCTTCATGGCAAATAGCTTTTTCCCCAACATAAACAGCAACCATACACATGGACCTCGCCAGAAGGAATACACAGGAATCAAATCGACTACATCTGTGGAAAAAGACAATGGAAAAGTTCAATGTCATCAGTCAGAACAAGGCCAGGGGCCGACAGTGGAACGGACCATCAATTGCTCATATGCAAGTTCAAGTTGAAACTGAAGAAAATCAAAGCAAGTTCACGAGAGCCAAAGTACAACCTTGAGTACATCCCACCTGATTTTAGAGACCATCTCAAGAATAGATTTTACGCATTCTACGCTAATGACCAAAGGCCAGACGAGTTGCAGAATGACATCACAGACATCATACATGAAGAAAGCAAAAGGTCATTAAAAAGACAGGGAAGAAAGAAAAGATCAAAATGGGTGTCAGAAGAGACTCTGAAACTTGCTCTTAAATGTTGAGCAGCTAAAGGAAAAAGGAAGAAATGATGAAGTAAAAGAACTGAACAGAAAATTTCAAAGGGCAGCTTGAAAAGACAGAGTAAAGAATTATAATGACACATGCAAAGAGCCGGAGATAGAAAACCAAAAGGGAAGAACATTCTGGGCATTTCTCAAGCTGAAAGAACTGAAGAAAAAATTCAAGCCTGAGTTGCAATAGTGAAGGATTCTATGGGGAAAATATTAAATGAAGCAGGAAGCATCAAAAGAAGATGGAAGAAATACAGTCACTATACCAAAAGGAGTTGGTTAATGTTCAACCATTTCAAGAGGTAGCATAGGATTAGGAACCAATGATACAGAAGGAAGAAGTCCAAGTTGCACTAAAGGCATTGGCGAAAAACAAGGCTTCAGGAATTGATGGAATATCAATTGAGGTGTTTCAACAAACAGATGCAGTGCTGGAAGTGCTCACTCATCTATGCCAAGAAATTTGGAAGACAGCTACCTGGTCAACTGTCTGGGAGAGATCCATATTTATGCCTATTCCCAAGAAAGGTGATCCAACCAAATGTGGAAATTATCGAACAATGTTATTAGTATCACACGCAGGCAAAAGTTTGCTGAAGATCATTCAAAGGCGACTGCAGCAGTACATCAACACAGAACTGCCAGAAATTCAGGCCGAATTCACAAGAGGATGTGGAACCAAGGATATAATTGCTGATGTCAGATGGAACCTGGCTGAAAGCAGAGACTACCAGAAGGATGTTCACTGTGTTTTACTGACTATGCAAGGGCATTCAACTCTGTAGATCATAACAAATTATGGGTAACATTGCAAAGAATGGGAATTCCAAGACGCTTAATTGTGCTCAGGAGGAAACTGTACGTACATCAAGAGGCAGCTGTTTAAACAGGACAAGGGTTTAAAGTCAGGAAAGGTGTATATCATGGTTGTAACATTTCGCCATACCTATTCAATCTGTACGCTCAGCAAATAATCCAAGAAGCTGGACTATATGAAGAAGAATTCACCATCAGGATTGGAGGAAGATTCATTAACAACCTGCGTTATGCAGATGACACAACCTTCCTTGCTGAAAGTGAAGAGGATTTGAAGCACTTGCTGATGAAAATCAAAGACTACAGCCTTCAGTGTGGATTATACCTCAACATAAAACAAAAATCCTCACAACTAGACCAATAAGAAACATCATGATAAATGGAGAAAAGATTGTGGTTGTCAAGGATTTCATTTTACTTCGATCCACAATCAACACCCATGGAAGCAGCAGTCAAGAAATCAAAAGATGCATTGCATTGGGCAAATCTGACCCCAAGGGCCTCTTTAAAGTGTTGAAAAGCAAAGATGTCACCTTGAAGGCTAAGGTGCACCTGACCCAAGCCGTGCTATTTTCAATAGCGTCATATGCATGTGAAAGCTGGATAATGAATAAGGAAGACTGAAGAAGAACCGATGCCTTTGAATTGTGGTGTTGGCGAAGAATATTGAATATACCATGGACTGCCAAAAGAACAAACAAATCTGTCTTGAAAGAAGTACAACAGAATGCTCTTTAGAAGCACCAATGGCAAGATTGAGTCTTACATTATTTGGACATGTTGTCAGGAGGGATCAGTCCCTGGAGAAGGACACTGTGATGGTTAAGACTGTGTGTCAACTTGGCTGGGCCATGATTTTCAATGTTTTGGCAGTTGCGTACTGTTGTGATCACCTCCCTGTTGAAATCTGATGTGTGATCAGCCACATGATGGAATCTGCTGAGTGGTACCAGCGGGGATGGGGCCTGTAGCGGCTCACCACTCCCTCAGCCTTCATCTCTCAGTCTTCCACCCACCTGCTTCCTTCCTGCTTGCCTTGCAAAGGTTGTTGGCTTGTTCTGGATCCAGCAGCTGTCTCTTTTCTGACGTCTGGTTCTTGGGACTTGAGCTAGCAGCTTACCTGTCCATCTTGGGATTAGTATATCTTCACAGCCCGTGAGCAAGAGTCCTGCTCCCTGACCTGCCTATCTTGGGTTTGACAGCCTCTGCAGCTACGTGACTCAGGAGAAACCTTGAGGGCTTGCCTACCGTCCTTGGGGATTACTCGACCATCACAGCCTTTGAGCATCTTGGGTTCACCAGCTTCTGTGATTCCATGAATTGGGAAAGGCCTCTATCCTGATCCAACGACTTGGGACGTTCCAACCCCTACAATCACATGAACTGTTTCCTTGATATAAATCTCTGTATATTTATACACTTTACTGGTTTTGCTTCTCTAGAGAACCCAGGCTAAGACAGACAACACGCTTGGTAAAGTACAGGGTCAGCAGAAAAGAGGAAGACCCTCAAAGAGATGGATTGACACAGTGGCTGCAACAATGGGCTCAAGCATAGCAATGACTGTGAACATGGTGAAGAACCGGGCAGTGTTTCGTTCTGCGGTACATAGGATCGCTATGAGTCCGAACCGACTTGAAGGCACCTAACAACAACAGCAACAACAAAGTCATATCAATATGTCTACACAGGAATCATATAAGTATAATTTAACCCAACTTTGGTTCTCCTGATAATAAAAGAACCCATGTCTCACAGCTTTCTGACAAAGACGCTAAATAGTAGAGAATGTTCCAGGTGAAGGACAATGATTGATTCAGAAAACTAAGGATAGAGATGCCTCAGTGTGTTAGGGTGATGTGACAGGAAGCAATGTGGGCCTACGGAATCCACTTTCTGTTTCTATAATGTTGTGTGTCAGTGGTTGCAACAATGAGCTCAAGCATAACAACGACTGTAAGGATGGTACAGGGCAAGGCAATGATTCGTTCTGTTGTGCATAGGGTCGCTATGAGTCAGAACCGACTCGACAGCACCTAACAACAACAACGACAATGTTGTGTGTAGCCAGCTTGAGTGTGGCTCTTCTATCTATGCCTGGAGGGTAGACACAGAACACAATAATAAAGCAGTTAAAGCTGGTAAGTCTGATCTTAAAATTATTGCAATCACCAAGTAGTTTGGGTTTTCAGACTATTCTAAAATATAGTTCTACATATTAGGGTTGGAGCAAGTGTTGATCTACACTGACAAATCTTTCAGCAGGGTCTTCGCATAACACATTACTAGGAGACATCATTCTCATTGTATTCTATGTGAATGGTACCCCTTGGAGTTGTGCATTGTGGCAGCCCTGGTCTTAGAACCTTGATTGATTAATTCCAATGTAAGTTATCATTGTATCTTTGGGATCTCAGAATGAGTAAGCAAATAGATGACAAGTAGTAACTATTACATTCACCTTCCCTGCAGTCAAGTTTCACAGTGAATGACCTTAAGAAGTCAGGAGCCAGTATGGGTAGAAGACCAAGGGTAAATTCTGAGTCAACCAAGAATCACCCTGAGACATTATCTGCAAAGCAAGTATAAAATGATACATCAGTATTCAGGAAGGAAAAATAATTTATAGTGAGATTTTGAATGTAACTGTGAGGTCATTTCCCTGGGATGAGATGGAGAGAAATATACGGAACCAGAAGCTGAAAGTCAAGAACAGAAATCAGGAATGAGCTATAGCTATTTCCAGAATAAACCTCAGTCACAGGAAGCCTTCAGGTATCAGTTACGGGTGAAAGATGCCATTTTGCTAGTGCTGTACTTAGAAGCCAGTGGATGTGGGAAATGTAAGGGATCAGGGAAGTCCCGGGGTGGTAGAAATGGCTAATGCACTCAGCTGCTAACCAAAAGTTTGGAGGTTCGAGTTCACCCAGAAGGACCTCAGAAGAAAGGCCTGGCGATGTGCTTCCAAAATATCAGCAACCGAAAACCCTATGGAACACAGTCCTACTCTGACACACATGTGGTCACTGTGAGTTGGCATCAACTCAATGCCTACCGGTTTTAAGGACTCAGAAAAGCTCCTTTTGAAGACTTGCTGCAGAGTACTCCTGGATCTGCCCTTCCAGCCCTTTCTAGTGTTGTGCCTTCTCTATGCTAGAGAACAATGTGGGCAGCTGATAAAAGCAAATGTATTACATCTATTACATTCGTTCATTGAAACAGACATTTTGGCTCATTCACAACCCCAAATCACCTTCTTTTTGACAGGCGAGTTGAGTACAGGGATTTTTTTTTTTTAATCCCAAAAATCTGAATAATAGCCTCAACTATTCTCTCCCTTTTGTGCCAAAGTCCGACTCAATGAAAACAAGGCATCTGTGACTAATCAAAACAGGTTATTCAGCACCCCCACCCCTCCTGGCACAAACACTTAACTGTGATGGAGCCTAAACCGCCTAACGGGGGTTCAAGCATGGCCTCCAAGAACTGGAAAATGACCCACAGCCATTTCAGAAGACTCTAAGTGAGCACATTAAAAAAAAAAAAAACCTGTTGCTGCTGAGTCAATTCTGACCCATAGCAGCCCTATAGGACAAAGTAGAACTGCCCCATAGGGTTTCCAAGGAGCGGCTGGTGAGTTTAAATTGCTGAACTTTTGGCTAGCAGCCAAGCTCTTAACCATGCACCACTAGGGCTCCAAGTGAGCACATAGTAGTCCCAAAATAAACACACCCTTTCAAGGCATTCACCTTTAATATTGTGCCCAAGTACAACCTTGAAAATGCAGAGAAAAATTTGTTTGTTGAGTACACATACAACTTGATGACCAAGTCCCCACTGCATTTATTTTAAACTTAATAAGATAGAGCTATACTGTGATAAGAATGACAAATAATTGTTCAGGGGTTGAGAGAAGAGAAGATGAGATAGGAAAGTAGGAAAAAAATGAAAGATGGTCCTCCTCCTTCAAAGGCCAGAGTCCTATAAACAATCTCATGGAATGTTCTCTCTGCAGCTTAGATCTCTAGCAGAATGCCAGGCTGAGTTGACTCTCCTAGCTATCCAATTCAAAAGGCTGAATCTGAGAGCCAAGCTTCCCCCTTGGTAACTATACCACAAGGATGGGAATGATACCAGCAGAAGCAAGTTCTTGGCTTCTTGCCAACTGCTTTATTACTTATTAACTTATTTTATATAGCCTTCAGCATGGCAAGAAAAGCTTCCTTTAATTATAAACAGGAATGAAGAAGCCACAAGGGGAAATCAGAGCCAGAGAACTGCTGCTGTGGTGATTACACCCCAGCTCTTATCAAAGCTGACACAGGGTTTGGGCTGTGCAGATATTATGCTGGGAGCTGCAGACCGTGCGTGGGAGGGAACCTGGAAGGCACCACTCAGTGCTGGGTAATTCTGTTGGAATGAATTCTCAACCAGGAGGAATTTTTTTTTTCTTCTTCTCCTTCTTTCCTCTTCTTATACTTCAGGAAAGTTGAATGTCAAAGTTGCCAGAGACAAAACATACGAGGTGTAGCCTTTATGTGCAGATGGTCAACATAGCAGAGTGGAGTGGGGCTGCAAGGTGGTGAGGAGGGTAGAAAGAAGGTATCATTAAGTAGAGGCACTGTGTTAAAAAGCATCCAGAATCAAGTCTTTGCATCAGGGCTAGTCTTATGAGCAGGCGAAGTCTGTGGCAATTCATTGGGTAAGCTCAAGAATGCCAGGGAAACCCTGCCCCTGATCAAATATATCTCCCCCTTTGGGTCCCATGGTATCCAAGAAGTCTTCATTAGAGCATCAGGTCAAGTACTGTCCTCTGCCTAAAGTTGCTAACACTTTCTCATGAGTATATTTGTCCAAGACTTTACCAGCAAAAGCACCTGGGAGAGAAAAGTAGAAGAATAAACAAAAGAATCTTGAGAAAAAGGTATTGGGAGTACTGAAAAAAAACCACCCACTTGCCTGACTTCCCAGGTGCCTGAAATTTCCAGAATGTAGCATCTTTTTATTTTTGTCCTAGAATATAATTCTGCTTGGGAAAAAGTACACATATCATGCCTTCGGCTAGACTCCCAGGAGGAGATGTATTTTAGTAGCAGGCAACAGGAGCAGACTAGAATCAGGGAGAATGTTGAGAATGTTTTCAGTGGGTATCTGCAGAAAGAAATTCAGTTCTCCTGTCTTTAGGAAATCCTGGCACACATGAAAATGCCACCAAGACCTACAAAAACCCTCACCACATAAAACTGAGATACTATCATGGTAGAAAAAGCAGTGTACTAAGAGTCAAGAGGCCCAAATTCATAGCCACCTCAGTCATCAACTCTTGTTTGACTTAAGGTAAAAAATTCAACTTTCTGTGCCTCCAATTGGATAGTCTGAATAGTGAAAACAGTTAACAAGCTTGGCTGCTAATGGAAAGGTTTGAGGTTCAAGTCCACCCTGAGGCACCTATGAAGAAAGACCTAGTAATCTACTTCCTTCCAAGAATTCATCCACTGAAAATCCTGTGGAACACAGTTATGCTATGCTACACATAGGGTGGTCGTGAGTTGGAGTCAACTCAAAGATAACTGGTTAACTGGTGGTTTGTTCCAGCTTTGTTTCTGTAAAATGCATCTGATGCCTGTCAGCCTATCCCGGGTGGTCACTGCCACAATGAAAGGCTAGGTGGTGTGGCGAATGTTGTATATATCAGACGTTTGGTGTAAGATTATATCATCCTGGAGCACAAGAAATAGCGCCTGCCTAAGGTACAGTTGTAGAGAAGAGATGAGCTGTAAATGTTTGACAGTGAAAAACTGTGGGAAGCAGGACAACGTTTTAGGACAGAACAAGTTTGTGAAGGTGTGATGAAAGAAAATCGTAGGGTGGGGAAACAACTTTCATGATCTCTGGCAGAAAGCAGGGTGAATGCTGAAACAGATAAACACATGTGGAAAGGTGAAAACGCAGGATGATGTAAGAAGGAAAAGGGAGAAACAAATAAAAGAGAAAGTAAAATTTTAGTTTTTTTTTACATATAACAAGGTGAAATATAATTGTAAAAAATTTTGGCTCTCTTGACAGAGAAAAATAACTACAAATTTGCATAGTATGTAAGTGTATTTATAATAGGAAACACCTGTGAAATAAATATATTGGAGCACCTTGAAAAAATAATATGTTATACCTAAGGTATTATTAATACAACTAACTCCCCCGACCACCTTATCCAAGACATCTATTCCACATTTTCCCCCCATTTGGCCCTTTCTATTTGGGCTTTTTTCCCATTTTCCAACATATTCTGAAATTCCCTCTTTTAAAAATCATAGCCCTCTCCAAAAAAAAAGAGACTTATTTTAATGTTTTTCTTTTTTCTACCACCGTCCCATTTTAACTCTTCTCTAGTTGCCAAAAAATCTTTTTATGCACATGACCCTCACTGGCTGTCTTCAGTTCAGAACAATTCCTCCCTAATTCTTTACCTCACTTCTTAATTCCTAGCAATCTGCCTTCTGCTGAAATGTATTATACTTCATGGTTTGATGGCTACCTTCCAACCACACCCAAACTCTTTTCTCAACCTTCATTCTTTTAGTTTCTCTGCCTCATTTTGAAAACCTCCATCTTTCTTAACTATACCCAGACTTGTCCTCACATTCTCTCTTGCTGTGTCTTCTTCTAATCCAGCCCCCAGAGTCTCAATATTCCCTATGCAGAGCTATTCCTACAGTATAATAAACCAAGGCACCCATGACAGCCCTGCAGTTTAGAGCACATTTCAGTTGTCGCTGTCCAGGTAAAACATTTAAGGGCATGAATCATGGCCGGTGTCCAGGGAAGGCCCTATGTTGCTATTGTTTTCTTTAGTTTTACTAGGATAGATGCAGAGAATATTAACCCTGATGATAGCACTCACTCCGAGTATTCTGATCAGCCCTGGTTATTTTCTATCTCAACTTTGTCTCCAAATAAGGTGTGTCATTGTAGATAGTAAAGAGTCCCTGGGTGGTGCAAAGGAAACCCTGGTGGCATAGTGGTTAAGTGCTACGGCTGCTAACCAAAGGGTCGGCAGTTTGAATCCGGCAGGCGCTCCTTGGAAACTCTATGGGGCACTTCTACTCTGTCCTGTAGGGTCGCTATGAGTCAGAATCAACTCGACCGCAATGGGTTTGGTTTTTTTTGGGGGGGGGGGGTGCAAATGATTAATGCACTTGGCTACTAACCAAAAGGTTGGAGGTTCAAGTCCACCCAGAGGCATCTCTGAAGAAAGGCTTGGCAAACTACTTCCAAAAAATGGCCACTGAAAACCCTAGAGAACACAGTTCTACTCTGACACATATGGGGTTGCCAGGGGTCGGAATTAACTTGACCACGGCTGGCTGTAAATAGTATAGCAGACAGCCAGGAGGGAGGCATAGGACTGGGCTTTGTTTATTGCCTCGTCCTCTTTTCCCTGATATTTTCCCTGATGAAGAACAAACCTGAGTTCTAGTCACCATCATATATGTCAAATGTACAATAGATCTCTGAAAGCATACAAAACAAAACAAACAAACAAAACAGTGCCCCCAGGGAGGAGAATTGGATGGCTGAGTGCAAAAGATTGACTTTTTACTAAAGCTTTTGTACTTTTTGACACCTGTGCTTTGTGTATGTATGTATTATATATTCAAAAATTGGTTTTTTAAATAGAAAATGCATGAAATACTATGCTAGGCACCACTAATCTAAAGAAATAGAAGCATGGTCCCTGCACTCAAGCAGCTTACAATATCACTAAGGAGATACGACATTATTTTTAAAAAGTAAATAATAATAGATAATACTGGTCTCTCCACTAAAACAATGCCTAGTATCAGCCAAGTTATTTAAATATTCTTGACTTCCTTTTTTTTACTTGAGCAATGGAAGACTGAATGAAATAACCACCTATCTTATTTCATTCATTCATTTATCTATTCAACAAATTTTACTGAGCACTGCATTAGTTGGCTTTTGCTGCCTAACAAACCACTCCAAAACTTAGTGGCTTAAAACAAGAACTATTTATTTGGTTTATGATTTGGCAAGATGGCAACTTGGGCTAGGCTCAGCTGGGTGGTTTTTCTGCCAGTGTCAGTTGAGTTCGCTTATAATATCTACAGTCAGCTGTCCATCAGTTAAGGTGGCTCTGTTCCTGAGGGCTGACCGGCTGTCAGCTAGGGCAACAGAAGCAAGTGGGCCACATGTCTTTTATGTGGCCAGCTAGCCTGGTCTTATTCACTTGACAGTTTGCGATTACAAGAGCAGCAGGAAGGCAAGTCTTAATGAAAAAGCACTTTTGAAGTCTATGCTTGCATTGCATTAGCTAATATACCACTATCAGAAAATAAAAATAGACTAGCCTAGATTCAAGGTCTGGAGAAAGAGACTCCAAACTTGATGAGAAGGGCTATAAAGTCACATTGCAAAGGCTTGTGGAAATGGGAGAACAATTTGTAGTCATTTTACAATCTACCATTAGCATCTTTTTTGTGCTAAGTCCTTACTTTCATGGGGCTTACATTTTATCCTTTCTGTCACTGAGTTTCTACTGCTGGCAAATGATAATTACAAAAATCTGGGGTAAGACTGACCATGAAGCACTTCTCAGTATTCTCAGTAGTATGGTTAGGTAAACAAGAAATTATTATGGTTAGGTAAACAAGACCTTCTTGAGCTGGACTATTCTCATCAAACTTTCCAAATTTTTATGCATTTCCTTAGTTAAATGACTAAAAAGTCTATTTGCAGACTCAAGTGACAGAATTGCTGTGTTTGGGCTACTTAAAAATTGAGGGAAGAGGTGACTGACTTCCCTTATTGGTGTTTTAACTATATGTTGTAGAGCAATAAGCTGTTGTCTTCCTGACCAATGGAAATGATAAAAACCAATCAATTAACAATGAGTTCTAAATACATACATTGTTTCAGTCACTGTGCCAGACATTGTGGGGATAAAATGAGGGAAAATATCATTCCTTTCATCCAGGATCTTGGCATACAGTTAGAAAAAATAACATATTCAAAGAATGATTAGATGTTGAGTCCACAGTATAAAGTTTCTCCAGGTGTTCCAGCTGTTCTCACACTATCTACTGCCCATTTCCTGCTGTGTCAAGTGTCCCACAGTAAATTACTCTGTGGAGAGGAAATGTTACTCAGCCTGACATCACTATGCTCAATCACACCCTCTCACACACATGCTCGCAACCTCACATCCCTCACACCCTGTCATCACCCACAAAACACCCCCTTTCTCTAACCTCCACATCAGCCTATAAATTCTCATCCTAATTTTTCCATTTAGATAAGATCCCCCCCCCATAAAAAACACCTGTTGCTGCCGACTCAATTCTGGCTCATGGTGACCTCATGTGTTACAGAGTAAAATTGTCCCATCAGGTTTTCTTGGCTGTAATCTTTATAGAACCAGATCACCAGTCCTTTCTCCCATTGCGCTGTTGGGTGGGTTTGAACCTCCAACCTTTTGGTTAGTAGTGGGTTTGCAAGCATACAAACCCAGAATGAGGGGAAAATGTCACTTAATAAACAACAACAATAAAAAAGTTGAAAATACATAGTAGTAAATGTTTCTACTTTTTTTCCTCCATCATATCTCTAAAGAGAAACCAAATCCATATTGACAATGTCCCAAAGGGCAGAAGATCCTTGAAAAAGGAGGGTTTCCTTGTGGAGAGAGCACTTTACTGGGGGTAGTAGGTTGAGTCCTAAAGATAATATGGATGTTTTCTCATTGTATAATTCCAGGCATGACCACTGTTACCATGTTTGTTCTTACCTTCCAAATGAAAGTAATGAATATTACAACTCCCCCCATCTTTTCCAATATGATAAGTATCTAAAACTGTTCTACAAAATATAAATTATTGTATGAGTAGTTGAATAACTATATCTAAGCCAAGGCTGATACTCAAAATATTTATTGATTAACATGGCATTGGCAAGAACTAATCAAAATGGACACCTAGTCACCATTTTGATTAAATAAAATAAAGATAAAAACCAATAAAACCAACCAGCACTACTGGTGCTTACCAGCAGAATATCAGCCCTGTCTCAGGATAGCTACTTATGACGTAGTAGGGAAAGTGGTACTACCAGCAAAATGGGTACATGGAGGCCTACTGTCAGGTCTGCCTCAGTTAAAAAAAAAAAAAAAGTGCTTGCTATTCCATAATAGATTCCTAATGTTAATTTAACATTTAAATCATTTTTTTTAACTTTGAAATTTAAAATCTAAAGAACGCATGACCATAATAAAAAATGAATTTTTTAAATGAATAAAAATATTATTTTAATAGTCATTTCAAAAACCACATAAGCATTGTTTGCTTGGTAGAAGTGTAATGACTGTCTAGAATACTTCTGCATAAACTGGCTAAATATCAAATAGTTATCAACTGCTACATGAGTTCCTTGGCTTTACTGATGCCAACTAAACTTTTGTTTCCTTCAGCCTAGTGATCAGAGAAGTTTCAGAAAAGATACTAACACATAAGCAAGATACTGCCATTTTGCAGGTTACAATAAATCAGATGTGTGGCATTCTAAACCAGTGGATGTCAGAGTAGCTAATATATGAGAAGGGTTCTTGTACAAAATAGAAAAAGTCTGAATTTAGGCTCCATTAATGCCTAAAAGCCCCACTGCTAGGGCTGATGTATATCTAGGCATGTCTGGCACACTGATGCACTAGACTTGCCAAGTGTCTATTTGAATGAGGGATGAAGAAACCTCCCAGGGAAGAATTCATTCCAAGGGAAGAGAAGGTCAAACAGATAAGCATGGCCAATAGGGTCATGGAAGGGGCATTGCTAAGTTTGGCATGGTGTTTGTCCATAGAATTGGAGTCCTGTGGATGTGGTAGGGATAGGTGGCTATGGGAGGTAGAATTTGAAGTTTCCAGTTGTGAAATTTGGGCTACACTGCCTCTACTTCCCCTGCCCGTAGCCATACTACCTACCTCTGGTATGTCAATACCCAGTACATCAACAGCTTTTCAGAAGGCAGCTGTGTGGCACCAAATGGATGCAACTGTACACAGGAGAAGACCCACAAGTGCCCAGCAGATGGCAGTGATGCTTGGCCAAGGTAACAGAGTCTTTGAATGTAGTACACACCAGCAGAAAAGAGCTCAATGCCCAACAGACACCATATATTAGCTGACTAGACACATTTGTGAGTACACGTGGGATTCTTTTAAGAACTCTATATCTTGGGTTGGAGATGGGGTGTAAGTAAGGAAGGGAAGCCCACAGAATATGGAATACATAGCTGATTACTAAGAATGTTGGAATACCTCCAAGGCTTTGGGCTCAGACCTGAGACCTTGTCTCTTCTCCATCTTTTCCCATTTTCTAGGTACCCTCATCTAGTCTCCTGATTTTAAAGTCCATCTCTATACGAATGACTTCAATTTTGTACCTCCATCCCAAAGCTTTCTTCTGCAATCCAGACTCATATATTCAACTACCAGATAAATTCATTTGCGTATTAACACCTCAAACTCAGAATGTTCAAAACTGAACTCCTAATCTTTTCCCCTTGAGAAACATCTTCAATCTCTAGCCTCCCCTATCTCAGTTGATGTGAACTTCATCCTTCTTATTGCTAAAGCCAAAAATCTTACAATCATTCTTAAATCCTTTCTTTCCTTCACATTATCTATCCAATTCATCACCAAATACTAAAATACAATAACTTCTTTCAATCTTCACAGTTTCTACTTTGGCCCGAGCCACCATCATTTCTAGCTTGGATCACTTCAATAGTTTCCTAATTAATTTCCTTTCTTCTATGTTTGCCTCCCTTCAGTCTAATCTCAACCCAGGTATCAGAGTGATCCTTTTATTAAAATCTAAGTTAAACCAACAATTGCACCCAATTTCACTCAGAGCAAAAGTCAAAGTCCTTATAATGACTTACAAGGCTCTACATGATCTGGCCCCTGTCATGTCTTTGGCCCCTCCTCTTATTCGCCTCCTTCTGCTTACTCTGCTCCAGCCACTGTGGCCTCCTCGTTCTTCCACAGATGAGGCAGGCACCCTCTAGCTTTAGGGTCTTTGCATCGACTGTCTCCTTTGCCTGTAACGGTCTTGCCCAAAGATACACACCTCCTTCCAGCATTTGCTCAAATGGCACCTTCTCAATAAGACTTACCCTAACCAAGTACGAAACTCCCATTCAGTTTTCTCAAGCTCCTTTATGCCGTTCCATTATTTTTCTAGTATTAACTGACACACTTTATCATACAAAATGATATGCTTATTTAATGTCATTGTTTATTATCTGTATCTCCCCCAGTAAAATTAATCTGTACATGGGGAGAGATTTTGTCAGTTAACTGATTTTCCTAATGCCTAGCAAAGTACCTAGCAGATAGCAGGCATTCAATAAATATTCTTTACATGAATGAATGAATAAGACCTCATTTTTACCTACAGACTGGTATAGTCTAGGAAACATCATATTATAAATCTGTTTGAATCAACATTGAGTTTATGCTCTGACTAGAAACTGGGCTAGAAATTTTCATATTCATTATCTCTTTTAATCCTTATGGGAACCTGGATAATAAAAATAGCTAACATTTATTGGGTGCTTAATATGTGTCAGCACTACTCTAAGTACTTTACATGTACTTATTTATATCTCACAACAACCCTATGAAAGAGATACTGTTATTATTCCCATATGACAAATGAGAGAAATGAGACACAGAGAAATAAAGTAAACTGTCCGAAGTTTTTCAGCTTGTAAGTGTCAGATCAAGGCTGGAATCCAGGCAATCTAACACCAGAGTTCATATTCTTAACCATTCAACTAGTTGAAGCTGAGATATTAACTATATTGAAACATTAAGGTTCAAGCAACTCTGCCATGAGTGGAGAGGATTAGAACTCAAACTCTTACTTTCTAGTGTCAAGAAAAAAAAAAGTCAATAATCTGGTTTCTATTTAAAACATAAAATTAGAAAACTTGTTAAATAAACTCTACATGAATGTGTGTAAGAATGTGTATGTTTAACCTCCCTCAGGTAGAATTAATGTAAGTGGAATCCCTTTACCAAAATCCTACCATTGCATTAGGACTCAGCACACTTCTACTCTCACCTGCACTCTTCCCTAACAAGCCTAGCCTGCAGGGACCTTTTCTGGCACCGAAATTCTATAGCACTTGCAATAGATATAGCATGTCTAGCATCGGGTTGTATTTTGTTCTGGACTGTGCACTTATCTTTTCACATGTGCTAATCTTGTTGACCAGCTGGAGAATGAGGCAAGAGTCCTCGCTTGAGCCAAAAGTTGGATTCAGATATGTCTAAGCAGTCTAGCCTGTGAGATGACTAATATGTGAGGTCACACAAGTCATTTGTATATGAGGTTTTTACTTGAGGTTTTGAGCATTTGTGTGTGTGTGTGTGTGTGCACATGTGTGTACACAGGCACATGCACACTCATGCAGCCATTCGCAGACAGGTAAGGGAAAGACTAAGAACTAGGGAAAGCCCGGCATCTGTCTTCAGATATTAATTCCCTGATCAGCCTATGGATTCAGGTCTGAGCCCAATAGAGAAAAAAACTACTAACAGAGTTGAGGGTTTTTTTTTTTTTCTTGAGCGAGTTTTGCGTGAGATTTTTTTTTGCTTGAGCAAGTGAGCTAAACTATTCTGCCTTAACACCCATGTGATAAAGAGCAATAGACAGTGGGTAAGCCCAGCATGCTGCCTAGTTTTCAGGGTGACTCAACCTTGCAGTGGCTTACAGAGAACTAGGGCTGCTGAGAGCAGATTTGGACCTCATTTAAAAAAAATAATAATTCTGGACCCTCTTCAATGGTAGCTGGGGTACAATATTTATTAGCAGTTTATCTTGAAATTTTTTTACATATTTGGGAACCCCCCTCAAGCCCAACAATTTGTACCACCTTTTCCCTACCTCTGCTGCTTTGGCATTTCTCAGGTTGGTAACTTGGGGAACAGAGTAAGGGCATTCCTATCAGGTATCAGCATTCCCAGGAGGACACTGATAGCAGTAGTTGTGACATCAGGCCCAGTAGGCCAATGGGCGTGGGTCCAAGTGGAAGAAAATGAGATAGTTCATGAAACATGCTCTAAAGGGAAATACTTTAGGGAGGGGCATCAAAGGTAGCAGAAAGTTTTATGGTGGTTTAAGTTCCTGCTGTATTCAAGGAGTTCACTTGTCCCAGAGAAATTTAAATCATTACCTTTATTGTGACCTCATTTGTATCCACAGACCAGAGAGGCCTGATGAGTCTAAAGCTCTAATGCAAACTCTATAGGTGAAGGTCCATGGTGTTCACTTAGCTGAAGCTTCCTGGAACATTTAATGGATTTTGGTTACCAATTTGATTTTTCAAAAATAGAAATAAGTAACAAGTATCACTTTTGAAATGGGGATATAGGAATCTAGAGTAAGGTTCAGATCCAACTCGTAGCGAAGTCATATAGCCTCGATGAACTTTATTTTCCTTACAATAAAAATTAGCAATTCCTAGCTTTATTTCTTTGAGAGTTGCTAGGAAAATCAACTGGGATCATGTATGTGAGGATGCTTTAAAAACTACAATGCCCCAGCAATCCCAAACCTGGGTATATGCCTGGAAGAAGTAAAGGCAGGAATGCAAACAGAAACCTGTACCCTAGTGTTCATTGCAGCACTTTTCACAATATCCTAAAGGTGGAAACAACCAAAATGTCCATCATGAAATGAATGAGTATAAATAAATATGGCAGTCCATGTATATTCAATATTCTTCGTCAACACCATAATTCAAAGGCATCAGTCTTCCTTATTCATTGTCCAGCTTTCCCATGCGTATGAGGCGACTGAAAACTCCATGGCTTGGGTCAGGCTCACCTTAGTCCTTAAAGTGACAACTTTGCTTTTTAACACTTTAAAGAGGTCTTTTGCAGCAGAGTTGCCCAATCCAATGGGTCATTTGATTTCTTGATTTCATTTTACATTTGACTTAATTTTACTTGGATCCACAATCAACAAGCATGAAAGCTGTAGTCAAGGAAAAAAAAAACAAAAAACAAGTTTTTACTGTAAATTTAAAGTATTATTATTCATATAATGTATCTACACAATAACCTACACTGGAGATTAAGACAATAAGTTCAATAAGTTAAGTTTTTATTAAGTTTGCCTCATTAGCTAAATATCTCTAACCAAGCATAGTTGATTAATTATGTAATTCACCTAGCATTGCTGAAATTAAAAAGGCAGCAGAGGAAGAAAGCTTTTGGCTTCATTGAGTGTTAAAATCCTATAACATCCTTCAAATACCCCACACATCATGATTTGTCTCAGCATCAAACACTATGGGTAAAAAAAAAAAAATCACAATTTGAAGATTGTCTTATACTTAGAAAATAAAATATATTCCCTGTGGGCCGTCTTGTTTATCTTCCTCAGTGTTTTAATATCAGATAATGCTTTGAATTATTCAAATATTTTCTTGTCACTTGCATCTTATTCTCCTATCATCTGTTACTCTCTCAATGGTTAAAGCTAAAAGCCTTCATTCAGTTCCTTCCTTCCCTGACACTGATGTCTTTCATGAGAAGCAGCATTTGCTTTTATTAATATTGATAATATCACATTTTCCAACTTGGGGAGAGCCACTTCGAGCCTCTCGCATTGGTTCTGGTACAACATAAATAGCAGATTAACACTCCATGTCCATCATTTTTCTGACCAACTTGTGGTGGCTGTAGACTTCATGAAGTGGACTCATCATACAACATGTACTCTTGCATCTGATTTCTTTCACTTAACATAATGTTTCTGAGATTTGTCTGTATCATTGTAGGTATCTGTAGTTCGTTCTTTTTTTATTGCTAAGTAGAATTCCTTTATATAAATATACCACAATTTGTTTATCCACCTCCTGATGGCCATTTGGGTTGTTTCCATTTGGAGACTATTATAAATAAGGTAGGTTTATACATTCCTGTAAAAGTCTTTTTGTGGACATATGTTTTTACTTCTCTTGAGTAAATACCTAGGAGTAGAATTATTGAATCACAGGGTAGTTTATGTCTAACTTTATAAGAAACTACCAAACAGTTCTCCAAAGAGCAATGTATGGAAAAAGTTTCACTTCTACTATTTTCACTGCTACCAGCAATGTATGAAAAATTTCCAGTTGTGCCACATCCTCACCAATATTTGGTATTGTAGGTCTTTTTCGTTTTAGCTAATCTTTTTTAGTGGGTAGGAAGGAAACCCTGGTGGCGTAGTGGTTAAGTGCTACAGCTGCTAACTAAAGGGTCGGCAGTTCAAATCTGCCAGGTGCTCCTTGGAAACTCTATGGGGCAGTTCTACTCTGTCCTATAGGGTTGCTATGAGTCGGAATCGACTCGACTGCACTGAGTTTGGTTTTGGTTTGGAGTGGGTATGAATGACATCTCATTAGAGTTTTCATTTCCTAGATGACTAAACAAAAATTTTGAAAACTTTTTTAGGTGCCTATTTCTCTTTGTATATGTCCTTCCATGACCTCAAGTCTTTTGCCCGTTGTTATCCGTCTTTTTATTGTTGCTTTATAAAAGTTCTGTATGTATTCAGGCTACAAGTCCTTTGTCAGACATACATGCTATAAATACGTTTTCCTTGTCTGTTGTTTATTCTTTTTTTTTTTTTAATGGTGAATGTGCTGTGCAGATAAATATATATATGTTTTTAAATTTTAATGAAGCTCAAATTATTCTTTCATGGTTTGAGCTAACAAATTTTTGCCTTCCCCAAGTTCAAAAGTATAGTCTCCTATGTTTTCTTCCAGAAGCTCTAGGTATTACATTTTGGTCTATGATCTATCTCTACTTAACTCTTGTGACTGGAGTAAGATAGGTGTCAAGATTCATTTATATATGCATATATATATATATAAACTTTTTATATATATTATATATGAATAGCCAATTGTTCTAACATCAATTGTTGAAAAGAATATGCTTCCCCCATTGGATTGACTTAGCACCTTTGTCAAAATTCAACTGATTGTATACATATGGGTCTACTTTTGAACTCTTTATTCCGTCTTGGTTACTATAGGTTTAAAATAAGTCTTGAAATGAGATAATATAACTCCTCCAGTGTTTCTCTTCTTTTTCAAGATTGTTTTGGGTATTCTAAATCCTTTGTGTTTAAATTAATTGCAAATATATAAAATAACTTTTAGAATCAGTTTATTTCCTCAAAAGAAGCCTGCTGTAAAAAGATGGAAACAACCTAAGTGCCCATCAACAGATGAATGAATAAACAAACTATAGTACATACACACAATGGAATACTATGCAACAATAAAGAACAATGATGAATCTGCAAAACATCTCACAACATGGATGAATCTGGAGGGCATCTCACAACATGGGTTGAAATAAGTCAATCACAAAAGGACAAATACTGTATGAGACCACTACTATAAAAATTTATAAAAAGGCTTATACACAGAAAGAAACAATTTTTGATGGTTACTAAGGAAGGCAGGGGTAGAGAGGGAAAAACACTAACTAGACAATAAGTAAGCAGTAGCTAATGAAGTGTAAGATAGTATACAATACTGGGGACGTCAACAGGATTTGACCAAAGCAAGGTCATGGAAGCTTCACAGACACGCCCAAATTCCCTGAGGGACCAAATTACTGGGCTGAGGGCTGTGGGGACCATGATCTCAGGGGACACCTAGCTCAAATGGCATAACATAGTTCATAAAGAAAATGTCTTACATCCTACTTTGGTGAGTAGCATCTGGGGTCTTAAAAGCTTGCAAGCAGCCATCTAAGATACACCACTGGTTCCACCCTGTCCCGAGCAAGGGAGAACGAAGAAAACCTAAGACATAATGGAAAGATTAGTCCAAAGGACTAATGGACCACAACTACCACAGCCTCCACTAGACTGAGTCCAGCACAACTAGATGGTGCCCAGCTACCACCAACTGCTCTGAAAGGGATCACAATAGAGTATCCCAGGCAGAGCTGGAGAAAAATGTAGAGCACAGTTCAAACTCACAAAAAAAGTCCAGACTTAACGGTCTGACAGAGACTGGAGAAACCTCGAGATTATGGCCTCTGGACACACTTTTAACTCAGTACTGAAGTCACTCCTGACAATCAACTTTCAGCCAAATACTAGACAACCCCATAAA
Organism: Elephas maximus indicus; assembly: GCF_024166365.1. Lineage (NCBI taxonomy): Eukaryota > Metazoa > Chordata > Mammalia > Proboscidea > Elephantidae > Elephas > Elephas maximus. The sequence continues at coordinate 50,374,431 of NC_064840.1, forward strand.
ACAAAACAAGACTATATGGGCTCACCAGCCCGGGGGGAAGAGGCAAGAAGGCAGGAGGGGGCAGGGAAGTTGGTAATGGGGAACCCATGATCGAAAAGGGGGGAGTGTTGACAAGTCTTGGGGTTGGCAACCAATGTCACAAAACAATATGTGTATTAACTGTTTAATGAGAAACTAATTTGCTCTGTAAACCTTCAACCAAAATTACAATAAAAAAAAAGTATTGTAAATTAAGGGTGTTAATGTATTAAAAAAAAAATCCTGTTATAATTTTGATAAGGATTGCATTGAATCCACATATCAATTTAAGGACAATGGATACTTTAACAAAATTGAGGCTTCCATCCTAGCCAGAGCAATTAGGACAGATAAAGGAATAAAGCGCATCCAGATTGGCAAGGAAGAAGTAAAAGTATCTCCTTTTGCAGATGACATGATATTATACACAGAAAACCCTAAGGAATCCTCAACAAAACTACTGAAACTAATAGAAGAGTTCAGCAGAGTATCGGGATACAAGATAAACATACAAAAATCAGTTGGATTCCTCTACACCAACAAAAAGAACATTGAAAAGGAAATCACCAAATCAATGCCATTTACAGTAGCCCCCAAGAAGATAAAATACTTAGGAATAAATCTTACCAGAGACGTAAAAGACTTATACAAAGAAAACTACAGTACACTTCTGCAAGAAACCAAAAGAGACTTACGTAAGTGGGAGAACATACCTTGCTCGTGGATAGGAAGACTTAACATTATAAAAGTGTCTATTCTACCAAAAGCGATCTATACATTGAATACAATTCTGATCCAAATCCCAACGACACTCTTTAATGAGATGGAGAAACAAATCACCAACTTCATATGGAAGGGAAAGAGGTCCTGGATAAATAAGGTATTACTGTAAAGAAGAACAAAGTGGGAGGCCTTTCTTTACCTGATTTTGGAACCTATTATACTCCCACAGTAGTCAAAACAGCCTGGTACTGGTACAACAGATACATGGACCAATGGAACAGAATTGAGAATCCAGACATAAATCCATGCACATAGGAGCAGCTGATATTTGACAAAGGCCCCAAAACAGTTAAATGGGGAAAAGACAGTCTTTTTAACAAATGGTGCTGGCATAACTGGATATCCATCTGCAAAAAAATGAAACAAGACCCGTACCTCACACCATGCACAAAAACTAACTCAAAATGGATCGAAGGCCCAAATATAATATCTAAAATGATAAAGGTCATGGAAGAAAAAGTAGAGGCAATGCTAGGAGCCCTAATACGTGGCATAAACAGTATTTATAATGTTTTGTAAAACATTATAAAGAATGTAGAAGAAAAACTAGATAACTGGGAGCTCCTAAAAATCAAACAATTATGCTCATCTAAAGACTTCACCAAAAGAGTAAAAAGACCTACAGACTGGGAAAAAGTTTTTAGCTATGACATTCCTGATCAGCACCTGATCTCTAAAATCTACATGATACTGCAAAAAACTCAACTGCAAAAAGACAAATAACCCAATTAAAAAATGGACAAAAGATATGAACAGACACTTCACTAAAGAAGACATTCAGGTAGCTAACAGATACATGAGGAAATGTTCACTATCATTAGCCATTAGAGAAATGCAGATCAAAACTACAATGAGATTTCATCTCACTCCAACAAGGCTGGCATTAATCCAAAAAACACAAAATAATAAATGTTGGAGAGGCTGTGGAGAGATTGGAACACCTCTACACTGCTGGAGGGAATGTCAAATGGTACAACCACTTTGGAAATTGATTTGGCACTTCCTTATTTTTTTTAAAAAAGCTAGAAATAGAACTACCATATGATCCAGCAATCCCACTCCTTGGAATATATCCTAGAGAAATAAGAGCCTTTACACGAACAGATATATGCACACCCATGTTTATTGCAGCATTGTTTACAATAGCAAAAAGCTGGAAGCAACCAAGGTGCCCATCAACGGATGAATGGATAAATAATGGTATATTCACACAATGGAATACTATGCATCGATAAAGAACAGTGAGGAATCTGTGAAACATTTCATAACATGGAGGAACCTGGAAGGCATTATGCTGAGTGAAATGAGTCAGTTGCAAAAGGACAAATATTGTATAAGACCACTATTATAAGAACTTGAGAAATAGTTTAAACTGAGATGAAAACATGCTTTCAGTGTCACGAGAAGGGGGAGGGAGGGAGGGTGGGAGCAGGGCATTCACTAATTAGATAGTAGATAAGAACTACTTTAGGTGAAGGGAAAGACAGCACACAATACAGGGGAGGTCAGCACAATTGGATCAAACCAAAAGCAAAGAAGTTTCCTGAATAAACTGAATGCTTCGAACGCCAGTGTAGCAGGGGCAGGGGTCTAGGGACTGTGGTTTCAGGGGACAACTAAGTCAATTGGCATAATAAAATCTATTAAGAAAACATTCTGCATCCCACTTTGAAGGGTGGCGTCTGGGGTCTTAAACACTAGCAAGCAGCCATTTAAGATGCATCAATTGGCCTCAACCCACCTGGTGCAAAGGAGAATGAAGAACACCAAGGACACAAGGTGATTATGAGCCCAAGAGACAGAAAGGGCCACATGAACCAGCAACTACATCATCCTGAGACCAGAAGAACTAGATGGTGCCCGGCTACAACCGATGACTGCCCTGACAGGGAACACAACAGAGAACCCCTGAAGGAGCAGGAGAGCAGTGGGATGCAGACCGCAAATTCTCATAAGACCAGTCTTAATGGTCTGACTGAGACTAGAATGACCCCAGTGGTCATGGCCCCCAGACCTTCTCTTGGCCCAGGACAGGAACCATTCCAGATGCCAACTCTTCAGACATGGATTGGACTGGACAATGGGTTGGAGAGGGATGCTGGTGAGGAGTGAGCTTCTTGGATCAGGTGGACACTTGAGACTATGTTGGTATCTCCTGCCTGGAGGGGAGATGAGAGGATGGAAGGGGGTTAGAAGCTGGCAGAATGGACACGAAAAGAGAGAGTAGAGAGAGAGAGTGGGCTGTCTCATTGAGAGTAATTGGGAGTGTATAGCAAGGTGTATATGGGTTTTTGTGTGAGAGACTGACTTGATTCGTAAACTTTCACTTAAAGCACAATAAAAATTATTAAAAAAAAAAAAAATGAGGCTTCCAACCTATGAACATACCTCTATTTAGGTCATCTTTAATTTCTCTAAGCAATGTTTTATAGTTTTCAATGTAGATGTAAAACATGTATTTTATTGAATTTAGTCTTATGCATTTGATATTTTTGATGCTATTATAAATGGAAGAGTTTTAAATCTCTTTCTGCAATTATGCATTGCTATCCCAAAACCAAACCCCTTGCCATTCAGCCAATTTTGACTTATAGCAATGCCATAGGACAGGCTGGAACAACCCCATAGGGTTTCCAAGGCACAGCTGGTAGATTCAAACTGCCAACCTTTTGGTTAGCAGCCAAGTTCTTAACCACTGTGCCACCAGAGCTCCATGCATTGCTAGTATAGAAAAATAAAAGTGAGTTTTGAATATTTACTTTGTATACTGTGACCTTTCTAAAGCATCTTTTAGGTCCAGCAGTTTGTAAATTCCTTTGAATTTCCACAAACACAATCACCTTGTCTACAAATAAAGACAGCTTTACATCTTCTTTTCCAATCCTTGTGTGTTTTATTTCTTTTTCTTGCCTTGCTACACTGGCTAAGACCTCACATACAAAATTTAATAGAAGTGGTGAGACCAAACATCCTTGCCTTATTCCCAGTCTCAGGGGAAAGAAGTTTAGGTTTCACCATTAAGTATGATATTAAGTGCAGGTTTTATGTAAATGCCCTTAATTGGTTTAAGGGAGTTTTCTTCTACTGCAAGTTTGCTGAGACTTTTTAATACGAAGCACTGGAGAATTTTTTTCAAATGGTTTTTCTGAATCTATTAAGATAATTGAAAAGCAGAGATGTCACCTTGAAGACTAAGCTGCACCTGACCCAAGCCATGGTGTTTTCAATCTCCTCATATGCATCTGAAAGCTGGAATAAGGAAGGCCAAAAAATTGGCAGCTTTGAATTATGGTGTTGGAGAAGAATATTAAATATACCATGGACTGGTAAAAGAACGAACAAATCTGTCTTGGAAAAATCACAACCAGAAAGCTCCTTAGAAGCAAAGATGGCAAGACTATGTCTCACATACTTTGGACATCTTATCAGGAGGGATCAGTCCCTGGAGAAGGATATCACGCTTGGCAAAGTAGAGGGTCAGCAAAAAAGAAGAAGACCTTCAAAGAGATGGATTGACACAGTGGCTGCAACAATGGGCTCAAGCATAGCAACAACTGTGAGGATGGCACAGGACTGGGCAGTGTTTCCTTCTGTTGTACATAGGGTCGCTATGAGCCAGAATCGACTCAATGGCACCTAACAACAACACAACAAAATTAAGGTAATTTTATTTCTTCTTCATTTATCTATCAACATGGTGTATTGTACTTCTGGGATAAACCTACTTTGTCATAATGTGTTATTCTTTTTTATGTATTCCTGATTTGATTTGCTAACGTTGTCAATTCATAAACATAGAATTGTTGCATCTACATTCATGAAAGGTACTTGTCTGTAATTTGTTTTCTTGTAATATGTTTAACATGTTTTGTTACCAGGGTAATGTAACCTCATAAAATGATTTAGGGGTGTTTCCTCCTCCCCTATTTCCTGAAGAAATTGGTATAGGATTTAAAAATGTGGTAGAATTTTGTTCACTAACTTTTATCAGCCTCAGTTGATATGAGGATATTATTCCTCTTTTCTTCTTTTGTCACATATTGAAAATACATTCGATGTTGAAAGTATGTGAAGTTTTCAAAATTATAGGTAGTAGAAACATCCATCAGCGACAATGACAACAAATGTTGGGTATGCGTTTTTACACTGCTTCTGCCTGAACTAGCTTTTATGGAATACACAATGACTTTCCTGAGGAAATGTGATTCGTGTAGATTTGTAGAGAAAAGAATCTCAACACAGACTCTGTCCAAGTCTGATGCTCATTTAGGGTTCAAATATTTAGTAAATTTGTGGATATCTTTAGATATTTTCTGATTATAAAGGTAATTCATGTTTATTGCAAAAAAAAGTAGGAAAAACAAAGAATTTTAAAAAGAAAATATTGATCAACCACAATCCTATCACCTAGACAAAATCAGTATTAGCTTTGTATCGTAGAGTCTTCTTTAAGTACGGATTACGTAGAGTTAGATAAATATATATAGGTTAATATGGAGATACGCGTTGTTATTGTTGGGCGTTGTTGAGTCAGTTCCAACTTATGGAAACCCATGTGTGCAGAGTAAAAATATTCTATAGGGTTTTCAAGGCTGTGGCCTTTCAGAAGCAGATTGCCGGGTCTGTGTTTCAAGATACCTCTGGGTGGCTTCGAACCATCAATCTTTCAGCTAGTTTTCAAGCACTTAACTGCTCGAGCCATGCAGAGACTTCATACAGGTATACAGATATAGGTACTTTAACAGGATTTTAGCATGCATACTCTTTTACATTGTTATGTGAAATGAGTTTCTGACTTAAGGTTCAGAATACTTTGTCCAAGCCTTTGCCCTTCTTAGGGACTGTAGCTCCTGGGAGAAGACAGGTTTAAAATGGATCTTGAGAGTCCATCTGGCCCAGCACTCATCCTCCAAAGAGGTCTGCAATCAAGGAGTCCCTCACAAGCCCACCCAGCATTTTGTAAACTGGTAACTGACAGGGATCTTCTGAATGTCGAATTCAGGACTTGTAAAAGATTGCAGTGAATTTAGAGAACAGTTTATGTGTAAGCCTCTCTCTCCCGGCGAATTATGGGGTGACAAATCATTCTCAGAAGCACCTGGCATGGAGGTGCTCGCCGTTCATGCCATAATTACCTGCCTGTGAAGATCAGCTTGGAGTTGTGTATTTCTCATCCTGTCATCGAAACTCAGTGTGAATCCAAGTCTGTGCTCTGAGGAATTGCATTTTAAGATAAAACGACTAAAGTGTAAACCAGTAAGATGAATTTCTCTGGACAAATCTATGTAAGACTATTATTTTATCTATTCCCTTTTTGTTAATATTTTCACAGACCTTCAAGTTCCATGTGTCCAATTTTCTTCACCCTCAATCTAAAGTCTTTTTTTTTTTTTCGCAAAGAAACATTAGCTTTTTAATCAGTAATCCCCCCTCCAAAAAAAAAAAAAAAAAAACAGTACCCCTCTCGAATAGAGCACAGATACCAAGAAGGATGAAGTAATGAGAGATCCTTTCCAGGCAATATGTAAGAAAGGGGTTGTGTTAACAAAGGGCGGGGAGGGGGAAAAAGGAAAAGAAGAAATTGATTCCAAGTGAATTCAGCAAAAGAAAGTCTGTGATTCAGCAAAAGAAAGCCATGAACAATTATGTTTAGCTCACAGACACACATATAACCGCAGCTGGGAAGAGACTGCTCTCTAAACTCAATCTTCTCAACCAGCCAGAAGCAAGAACATTACTCCAACACTATTCTTTCTTTCTTTTTAGGAAACACAGCTCCAAGGGAAGAGCTCATGCTGCCTAAGGAAGCTACCTATGAAGAAAAATGAGAACAATTAAGCTCTAAATCTGTACAAGAAACTATAACAGCTGAGACTCTAAAACGAAAATGGAGATAATGCTAATGATTATATTTTATAACCTCAACATGCCTTGCATCTGGAAAAGTTCCAAAGCCTTCAGCAGATTGTCATATTGATAGAAGGGGCCCCTGCTGAGATGCAGCTGCTTCTGGGGAAGAGCCGGCAACTGGAGAACAGCTGCATATCAATCGTAGCAACACTCAGTGCAGGAAGTCCAGAGAAACTCCCTGCAAGGACATCCCTTCAACCTGGAGCCTTCCTCCCTTGTCCCAAATATTCAGAGAGGCTGAAGCCTCACATTCGCAAGCTAACAAATGTAATAAATGCTTAACTCTCTATAAACTTTGTGGAAGTAGGTGGTCTGGGCAGTCAAGTTTTCTAGTTAGCTGAAGGTTTTTGTCACATTTAAGCACCAACTTTTCTTTCTTGCTTGCTCCCCAATTTCAAATTGTTCATTATTCAAAGTGTCAAAACAAATGACCCAGGTAAGTCTAGAATCCAGATGAGCTCCAAGGTACAAGCCGTGCCTAACAATGTGATGTGCATTTTCAATCCAATGGCGTGGCCCTTGCCATTAAAATTCTTAACATCTTATTATAACATTATAGTAACACTTTGTGGAGTTCCTGGTTGGTGCAAGCATGTTAACAAGAGAAGGGAGGAAAGAGAAGGAAAAAAAGAAGGAAGAAATTGATTCCAAGTGAATTCATCGAAAGCGTGATTAACACACTCTGTTAACATGCTCAGCCGCTAACCGATAGGCTAGAGATTTGAGTCAACCCAGAGGTGCCTTGGAAGAAAGGCTGCGCAATCCACTTTTGAAAAATCAGCCACTTGAAATCCTATGCAAATGAGCACACCAGCCCAGGGACAAGGACGAGAAGGCAGGAGGGGACAGGAAAGCTGATAATGGGGAACCCAAGGTCAAGAAGGGGAGAGTGTCGACATGTCGTGGGGTTGGCAACCGATGTCGCAAAACAGTATGTCTATTAATTGTTTAATGAGAAACTAACTTGCTCCCTAAACCTTCATCTAAAGTACAATGAAAAAAAAAAAGAAAGAAAGAAAATTCTATGGCAAACACTTATACTTTGACATACATGGGGTTGCCATGAGTTGGAGGTGACTTGATGGCAACTGGTATAAGACTTGTAATAATCATATTTCCAGTCACATAGAATAAGCATTCTTCTGTACAGGTGAAGGAAGACACAGAGCAGGGGTCACAAACATAAATGCCCGTGGGGCCAGCTGAGACAAGCCATGGTACCACAGTAGGGAGTGGTACAGACTGCAGTGAACTCAAGAGCAGGAGCTCACATCACATGAAAGGATTTAAAATCAGAATATTATAAAATATTTATTGGGTAAAACAAATAAGTCTGCAGGCAAGACAGGCCCATAGAACCCCAGTCAGTGACCCTGCATAATTATTTAAATGGTGTGCTGTTTTATTTTTAAGAAAGAGGTAAAAGGAATCAAAAGTATATGGTCTTCATAAAAAAATAATCCAACTTAAGGTCTTGATGAATAAAACATGATGAGGTTAATTTTAAATCCCTTTTATGCTATCTGTCTTCTGAAGAATTTTCCATCGTCCTTGGACAATAATATAAGTTATCACATTGGAGATTTTTTGCTCATCTATAAATAGTTCCTTCACCCATAACCCAGGGATGACAGCCTACTTTTATTACTTAAGCCTGTCTCTGACTATCAAAATGCCATTTCCAGGAAGTCCAAGCTGCCACAGCAATATTGCTGTCAGTGAGTCTGAGATGCATATGTTGGACAAATGTTGCAAAAGGGAGAGTTTCTACGTTCAGCCTTATTCTGATTCAGCAGAAGAAGGAAAAACAGGAATGAAAACTGGCACCAGCTAGAAATAAATCTTGACAGCTAGTGCTAAGAGTTATTACCAAAATCAGGAGCCAGAAAGGTTCATAGTGTTCTTCAGAGGGTCCCTAGGACTCATTGGCCAAGAGATAAACCAAACCATATTGCAAAGACCTACATTGACAAACTGTGTTTACAGTTAAAGCTATTTGCTTCTGTGAATTAAATTATCCTTTCTCTGATAAACCTCTTCTACGAAAGAAGAAGCCTTAGCCATAAGACTGTAATATTATTTCCAATCTAGAGTGAAGCTATCAGTGGCATGGAGATGAGAAAGAGGACTGTGAAGATTTAACATTTTTAGTCGCATTGACAATACCCATGCCAGTGCACATTGTGAGACTTGGTCACAGCCCTCCGAGCACCCCACTGTTGTCTACATGCCCCTGAGTCACACTTGACTACACAAGACACCAGCAGGCCAAGCTCAAATCTACCCTACAGCCTGGCCCAACACTGCGGAATACATGTGCCTAATAATAAATACAGATTTGCAAAAACCTGAACTGAATTGTGCATGTAGTTCATCCTTGAGAAACCAGGCATTTGACCATCCAGGCTCTGAGACTGCGGAAGCGTTTAATACCAATCCTCTAATCATGTCTTGGGGGTCTGTTTGCCAGTAGCCTCAGATCAAGAGCCTCTTTCTGGAGCCTGCCAAAAATATAAAGTAAAATGCAGAACACACAATCCAGAGGGAAGTTACCTCCTTCCAGGGAGACTGGGGTCTCTGTAGCCACCAGAGACAAGGAATTCCTTATAATTTTTTTTTATAGGTAATCCAGGTCTCAGCTGGCTCATTCAGACTCGTATTTCAATTTCTTCTTCCACAGTCTGTGGGTTGAGAGGCAGGCTCTGGAGTCACATGGCCTGGGTTCACATCCTGGTCTGCCTCAAACAACTGTAGTAGCTCAACTTGTTTTTACCTCAGTGTCCTCATCTGCACAAAGAAGACATAATACTAGTACCTCCTCATAGAGCTGTTGTGAGGATAAAATAACTCATGTGAAGCACTTAGAAAAGGGCCTGACATTTATAGTATATACTCAATAAAGATTAGTTATTCTTACCATCATCTTTCAGGGGATGGCTAGGACTTACACTTTTGAAGAGATTGTGACCTGCTATACCCATTATATCTCACAACACTATGCACTGCCATTCTTGATTACAGTTCCACAGACACTCGTCATTCTCATAAGGCCAAGTGCCCCTGCTCCTCTGGTCACTCTCCCCAGCCCACCACCCCTTTCAGATCATTCTGCTGTCTGTGCCTTCTAGAATCCCTCTTCCATGGGATAATTTTTCTCCCAACGCCATGTCTGCCATCATCTTGGATAATTTAAACATCTATAAGAAGGATGACATATCCAAACATCATCAGATCAAGAGTTGCAAACTTAAATGTCTACAATGGCAAGGCAGACAGTACAAATGAATAAAACAAGCTGATCTATCAGGGTAAGTGAAATAGTTACTAGCAACAGCTTTGGCATTAACTGAGAGTGGCAAACTGGAGAATGAACAGCCTCCGTGGAAGGCAGCCGCAAGTTAACTGGTTATGCACATGAGAATGAAAATTTCTAGAGAGACTAGAAATCCAGGATTTTAACATATTGGCAACTATTTCATTAAAAAATAATAATAATAAAGGCAGAATTCAGGCCAAATAAAATAAGTCTGTGGGCCAGATTATGCCCATGCTGTTCTCCCTAACTCTCTTCTAACCCTATGTTCGTCTGGCTGATTCTTACACACACTTCAGATCCCATCTTAAACTTCACCTCCTGTCTCCCTAATTCCTATTTTCAGGGCTTGCCTTATAATTTTATAATTTCGTATTCATGTATCTGAATTTTCCTCTAGGCTGTAAGTGCTATAAAGCCAGGGATCTTGTTAGTCTTGTTCATGATCATATCCCCCTCACTTAGCAGAGGGCCTAGCTCAATGTAGTTGCTCATTGTAGGTGTAAAATGAATTAAAGATTAATTCACCAATCCCTGGTTTACACTCTAATCTCAACCCTTAGTTCCATATGCACATTTCCTAATGCGTTGTCTTCATCTAGATAGACTCCTGCAACTAAAATTTACCATATCTGTGGTGATTCTGCCTTCAAAAGGTGGAGTTTAATTCCACTCCCCTTGAGTGTGGGCAGGATTTAGTCACTGGTTTCTCATAGAATAGAGCAGAAGGGATGGTATGTCCTTGCCAAGAATAGATTATATATATTAAGAGGACGGCTTCCTTTTCAGTTCACCCTCTCTGCTTCTCTATATCTGTCTATCTATCTATCTACCTATATATCTATCTCTATTTCTCCCTCTCTTTGGCATCACTCACTCTGTGGGGAACAACGTTGTGAGCAGCCCTATGGAGAAGCTCATGTATCGAGGAACTCCAACCCCCTGCCTACAACCCTGTAAGTGAGCTTGGAAGAGGATTCCCCAGATCCAGTCAAATCTTTAGATGATGGCAGCCTCATCTAGATGACATTTATATGACAAAAGAAAGCAAACCAAACACATTGCCGTCAAGTTAATTCCAACTCATAGCGACCCCACAGGACAGAGTAGAACTGCTCCTTGGGTTTCCAAGGACCACCTGGTGGATTCCAACTCCCGACCTTTTGGTTAGCAGCTGTAGCTCTTAACCACAACACCACCAGGAAACTTCATGAGGCTCCCTACACCAGAATCACCCAGTTAAGCCACTCCTTGATGCCTGACCCTGAGAAACTGTGTGATATAATATTTTTTTTAAGGCACTAAATTTTGGAATAATTTGTTACACAGCAATATGTATCTAATAAACATCCCCAAACCAAATTCATTGTCATCCTCCCTCACCTCTCTCCCTTCTCCCATCCCCATTATTCTCTTATGAAGTTCCCTGGTTCTGTTAATATCCCAATCCTTTCAAGTCACTGAGGCTTACAAACTCAGGGTTCTCTTGAATCTCCTCCCCTGCTCCCTTGTACTCCACTAGTTGTTAAGTCCTGTCTATAATTCTTCTGGAATATACTTTGCCCATTCTCCACTCTTCATTCCCATTGTCATTTTCCTATTTTAGGCCTTCTTATTCCCACACTGGTCAACTTAACTGATTTCCCTCAGTCCATTGTTTCTCTCTCTGACTAATGAGCCAAACTTCTAGACCCTTGTTTTAAGAATTTTCCATTATCAACAGAATATAAGGTGCAAATGTCATAGAATGATACAGTCTGACCTGATTTCTTTCCATCCCCACTACTATTTTTCATATACGTTTAAAGCTGATGCAACAAACAGTTCTAGGAATAGTGGTTATGGCTCTGTGGTACTTATACCAGTTATCTATTGCAGTTTAAAAAAATTAATCCCCAAAACTCAATAACTTAACCATTTTTATTTGATCATGATTTTGTGGGCCAGAAATTTAGGAAAGTTATGGTTGGGTGGTTTGTCTTTGTTTGGTATCCACTTCCAAGATGGCTTCTTTACTTACATATCTGCCACTTTGGTCTTCCCTGGCCTTTCTCTCTTTCCACATGACATCTCAATTTCCCAGACTGCTCCACATGGCTTCTGCTTTTGACAGCATGATTGTCTCGAAAGAATCACACATCTTAAATGGTGGCTGCTTTCCAACAGAAAGTTTTCCAAAAGCAAATGTTCCAAGACTCAGGCAGAAGTTTCAAGGTTTCTGATGACTTAGAAGTCATGTAGCCTCATGTCTGCCACATTCCATTGGTCAAGAATGAGTTTTAGGGCCAGGCTGGATTGAATTATGGAGAGGCATAGTTCCTTCTTTTTTTTATTTTTGGTGATGGGGGGTAGTTACCTCTGAAGATGGGATACTACAGTACTCTTTACACCTGGGTGTATCCTTAAGTTGAAGGCTTTGGGAAGGGGTTTCCCAGAATAAAGGCAGTTAGTTATCAATAGGCACATAAACCTTCCTTGCCTTTAGAACAAAAAATGTGCTGCCACTTCTTGTTTTAATTAGATAGCAGGGAAAAAAGCACAAGAAATGGAATTAGCTTTTGGGAAGAGAAATGTAGCAAGTTCACCCAAGGTGCCCACATAACCTACCTCCAACACCACTTCTTCTTAGCTGTTGTTAGTTGCCACTGAGTTGGCACCAACTCATAGCTACCTAAGGCATGACAGAATGAAACATCACCCAGTTCTGTGCCATCTTCATTACCATGGCTATGTTTGAGTCCACATTTTCAGCCACTGTGTCAACCCATCTCACTGAGGACCGCCCTCTCTTTCACTGACCCTCACTTTATCAACCATGATGTCTTCTTTTAGCAATTGGTCTTTCCTGATGATGCATCCAAAGTGAACGGGCCAGAGTTTCTCCATCCTCTTTTCTAAGGAGCATTCTGGTTATATTTCTTCTAAGACTGATTTGTTTGTTCTTCTAGTAGTCCACAGTATATTCAATATTCTTCACCAAAGCTACAGTTTGAATGTATCAGTTCTGTCTTCTTTTTTCCCCAGCCAGTTTTCACATGCATATAAGGTAATTAAAAAGACAATGGTTTGCATCAGGCACACCTTAGTCATCAAACTGACATCTTTGCTTTTTAAATACCACATCTACTAACTAAAATCTCACTTTGGATGTTAACTTCTGTGATTGTTAAGATTGTATGTCATCTTGGCTGGGCCATGATTCTCAGTGTTTGTATGTGATCATCCCCATGATGGGATCTCCTGTGAGTAGCCAATCAGTTGAAAAGGAGATTCCTTGGGCATGTGGCCTGAATCCAAACATAAGTGGACGTTCTGGCTTTTGCCTTCGTTGGATCCTGCAGCTGCCTCCTGTTTGTCTGACCTCCAGTTCTTGGAACTTGAGCTAGCAGCTTACCTGCCTATCTTGGGTTCACCAGCCCATGCAATTGTGTGAATAAGGAGAAGCCTCTACCCTGATCCACAGACTTGGGACGTTCCAGCCTCTGCAATCACTTGAGCCATTTCCTTGATTAAACCTCTCTTTATATATGTATTTATATGCTTTACTGGTTTTGCCTCTCTAGAGAACCCAGCCTAAGACAACTCCCCAAGCCCAATTCATTTACATCTCTGATAGAAATGGATCAAATTATTCCCATGTATTGTTAATCCAAACCCAAACAAAAAAAACCCATTGTCTTTGAGTGGATTCCAACCCATAGCCACCCTATAGGACAGTGTAGAACTGCCCCATAGGGTTTTCAAGGCTGTAATATTAACAGAAGCAGACTGTCACATCTTTCAAAAGTGGAGCAGTTGGTGGGTTCGAACCACCAAACTTTCGGTTAGCAGCTGAGCACTTAACCACTCACTGAGTCACCAAGTCTCCTCAATCCAAACCCAACTATTCTCTAATATCCCAATGAGTTCCATCTCATCCATCAGATCTTCTGCAGACAACTCAGCTCACTATGATTCTTTCCTTTCCTGGTACATAAACAGTCCATGTCTTATTTTTGCACGAGGTTATAAATGATGTAGCATTGTTGTTTTGTGTTTTAATGAAATTGGCGGGGAAAAAAAGGACTGGAATAGCAATGCAAGATCATCTAAGCCAATTCTTTTATTTTCAGATGAGCACATGAAGAGAGTGGGAGGTTGAGTGACTTCAACAAGAACATACCACTAGCAAAGGGCAGAGCTGATATTCATGCTCCTCCTCTAATGCTGTGTACCCCACATGTGCATCAGTTTTTTTCTCTTTAGGTAGGGTAAAAAGCTCTTCAAGAATAGGAATAGGACTTCTGTTTTTGCCTCTGACCCAGTACCTAGCAGAGTTAACAGTAAGAGCTCAATATGCTGTTTGCAATTTGGGGATTGAGGGATAATTTTTCCTTTAGTCCACGTATAAAATTGGTTAAAGAGAATAATGCCATATTGCTAGCATTCTCTTAGGCAGCTACAGGAGAATAAAGATCCCTGAGCATTAAATAAAATACATTCTAACAACAAAAGAGCTTGCAAGCAGACCTGCATATAAGACAAAAGGTCTATGGCAGGTTAAGGAAGGAAGAGTGCAGCCTCTCTGTGGAGTCCTTAGTGGTAGTGGTGAGTCACCAAAACACAGCTGTGCACCACAGACTAGGAGTTCAGAGATGAAAATCCAAAATACACTACACAAACACACATGGGACCTCCCTCAGAAGTATCTTGGGGAAAGTTGGAATAGGATGGAGATCTAGTTTGCCATACCAATTTCATGGTTGTTTGTTTAATTACAATTTGAGTTACAAAAGGTTTAACTTAAGTTCTAGATGTGACTTCACAACCGTGATTAACTTATTTATCTTTAACTGTTAATAGTAAAAATGTCTATCAAACATCTATTCCATATTGGGACTGCTGGTTAGCTTGTAGCCACTGATAAAACAGGACTAGTTGTTTAGTACCAGCCGCTCTTCTGATTGGCCAGTTGCCTGTTGTTACATACTTTGAATATGACCACTTCTTAAGATGATACCATATTATGCCTTCTGTTATGCTCATTTGTTTCCTGTTCTTATCCTGTGAGATTAAAAACCCATTGAAAGCAGAGAGTAAGACAACACAGCTCCTTCAATAGTGCCCTGAAAATTGAGGAATTCTCAATAAACTTTTGTTTAGTTGAGGCAGTACAGTATCAATCATAAACAGACTTGGGTTCAAACCCAGGGTCTGCCAAATGTCCTTTGTGATTTTTAGCTGGTTATGTAACTAACCTCTGTTAGAACTAGTATTCTCCTCTGAAAAACGGGGCAATAAAAAAAAAAAATTTGCTGTGGAGTTGATTCTGACTCATGGTGACTCCATCTATCAGAGTAGAACTGTGCTCTGTAGGGTTTTCAATGGCTGATCTTTTTCACCAAGACTTTCTTCCAAGGAGCATCTGGGTGAACTTGAAGCCCCAACCTTTTGGTTAGCAGGTGAGTATGTTAACTATCTGCTCCACCCAGGAACTCCAGAGTAATAATACCTCCCTCATAAGTTTGTTTTGATGATTAAATGAGAAAAAGGAGTGCCAAAGATAGTGAATAAAGCATACCAAAAAAACAAACCCATTGCTGTCAAGTTGATTCTGACTCATAGAGACCCTACAGGACAGAGCAGAACTGACCCACAGGGGATCCAAGGCTGTGATTTTTGTGTGTGTGTGTGTGTGCTTCAGATGAAGGTTTACAGAGGAAATTAGCTTCTCATTAAACAATTAACACACATATTGTTTCATGACATTGGTTGGCAGCCCCACGACATGTCAACACTCTCGCCTTCTCAACCCTAGGTTCCCTATTACCAGCTTTCCTGTGCCCTCCTGCCTTCTCGTCCCTGCCCCTGGGCTGGTGTACCCATTAAGTCTCATTTTGTTTTATGGGCCTGTCTAATCTTTGGCCAAAGGGTGAATCTCAGTAGTGACTTCAGTACTGAGTTAAAAGGGTGTCCAGGGGCCATATTTTCAGGGTTGCTCCAGTCTCTGTCAGACCAGTAAGTCTGGTCATTTTTTGCAAGTTAGAATTTTGTTCTACATTTTTCTCTAGCTCTGTTCAGAACCTTGTATTGTGATCCTTGTCAGAGCAGTTGGTGATAGTAGCCAGGCACCATCTAGTTGTGCTGGACTCAGTCTGGGGCAGGCTGTGATAGTTGTGGTCCATTAGTCCTTTGGACTAATCTTTCTCTTGTGTCTTTGATTTTTTTTATTCTCCCTTCCTCCAGATGAGGTGAGACCAGTGGAGTATATTAGATGTCTGCTCACAAGCTTTTAAGACCCCAGGCGCTATTCACCAAAGTAAAATGTAGAACATTTTCTTTATAAACTAGGTCATGGCAATCGAGCTAGATGTTCCTCCAGACCATGGTCCCCAGCCCTCAGCCTAGTAACTTGGTCCCTCAGGGAGTCTGAATGTATCTATGAAGCTTCCATGACCTTGCCCTTGCAAGGCTGTAAATCTTTACTGAAGCGGACTGCCACATCTTTTTCAGAGCAACTGATGGGTTCCAACAGCCAACCTCTCACTCGGTTAGCAGCCAAGTGCTTAACCACCATGCCACCAGAGCTCTGAATAAAGCATAGAACCCTGTAAAGAAATAAAGCTATTATTCTGGACGTGTTGTCTCTTCACCATGAGCCAGCTCCTTCCCTTCCTCCCTGAGGAGAGCTTAATCCTATTCTTTAAAAACTGAACATATTCCTGGCTCTCTAACACCATGGCCCAGAGATGGGAACCATTTCTGACTTAAAAAATCACATCAGCATTAATCCTTCAACTGGGCAGACTATGAAAGACACACCTTGTGGTCCTGACATAAATCGACCACTGTCATATAATGAAGGAAAACCACTCAAGATGTGTATCCTACTTGAGCCCACATGCTGGCTGCAATATTTCAAGAGTTCTATTAGCGAGACAAATTCTGCACTTCCTGCCGAGAAGGAGATCAAGGAACTGAGTCAAGGGAGGGACACACTGGATTCTCCATGTCCCATGCTGCCTTCTTCTGGTTCCAGCCGTTCAGAGAGAGTCTCGAGAATTCTAACTTCCCACCTCCTATTCATGAAGATTTTTTTTTTCCCCTTTTTCCCCCACTGCACCAGAAAGTCCCTGAGCAAGCTCAAGCAAATTAACTTCCTCCTCAGGCTTTATGGGATTGAAAGCAGAAAGGCTCTTCCAGTTTATTTAGTTTTTCCAACCTTGCTTTCCCGTTGAAAACAGCTGACTTCTTTGTGGCGTGTGGAGCAGAACTCAGCAGTCCTGGGCCACAGGGCTCTTCAGTAATGCCTTCCTTGGTGGCCTCACATCCTCAGCCACTCCAACCCTGTAATTTTCCAGATGACTGGAGGTTCTGAAGGCAAATGAAGCAGTGAAGCTGCTTCAGCTGTTAAATTCTTTCTAGGTTCATTTGGAAATGACAAAAACTGCCATGTACAAAGATTTGAGTTTTGCAGACACTTTTCTTTAGTTTTCCATAAAAGGTCAATAGCTGATCTCAGTTTCCTTGGAGATCAAGATCAGTTATGCACTGAGTAAACACAAATAGGTATAAAACCACTTTTTATTAGGCCATAACCTGGTAGTAATATTTATATAGCATTTTGTAATTTACAGAGCACTTTTGCAGGCATTAAACTCATTTGATCATCACAACCAGTCTGTCAGGTAGGACAGGCATTATTATCCCCATTTATAGATGAGAACACTGAGGCTCCAGTCTTGCCCAATGTAATAGTACTAGTAGGAAGCAGAGTTGAGGCACAACTCAAATTTTCTGATCTTAAATGCTGTCTCCAGCACTACATACTGAAACTCACATGCCTCTAGGTGATTATGATTATGACAGTTTTATTTATTATTCTTAATTTGCTCATATACAGCTCCTTCCATTTTTCCACTGGTCCCAATTTTGGATAATTAGATACCTAGTGGTTTGTCTAAATTGATTTCTTACAGGAGATACTAAGTATGGTTCTCCTTCAATCTTAGTATTTTCAGCCTCTTTAGCAAGCCTAAACAATACACTTAGGAGCCCTGGTGGCACAATGGTTAAGCCCTTGGCTGCTAACCAAAAGGTCAGGGGGTCGAAGCTAACATCCACTCAGCAGGAGAAAGATGTGGCAGTTCACTTCGGCAAAGATTACAGCCTTGGAAACCCTCTGGGGTAGTGCTACTGTGTCACATGGGGTCCCTATGAGTCAAAAATTGACTTGATGACACACAACAACAATAACACACCAGCCATATTCTTTAAGCACCAAAACTAAAAAACCAAACCTGTCACCATCGAGTCGATTGCGACTCATAACCACCCTATAGGACAGAGTAGAACTCCCCCACAGGGTTTTCAAGGAGCAGCTGGTGGATTGGAACTGCCTACCTTTTGGTTGACAGCCAAGCTCTTGACCACTGCGCCAAACACAGAGGGGCTCAATTTTAATTCCACTTAAATGAGAAGGGAGATAGTTCCCTGTCTTATCAGAAATATGGAAAAATGGAGGGCAGCATACCAAGCAGCATCCAAAAATGGCTACAGAAAGAGAATTGATACGATTGTTACAAGGACAGAGAAGCTGTCTCTCCTAGAGGGATCTGACAACACAATGATTCCCCCCATGATTTTCATAATTTAAACTGCTCTTCTCTGTCTTGAGATGCCTCTCTGACCCGTTTGAGGCCTGAGCAGTTCAGCCAACTATAAGACAACACCTTCCTAGAGAGAGGGGCCACTCTCCTCCTCCTCCTTCCCCCTACCCAGTTGCCGTATTGGGATGTCTGAAGCCAGGGAAGAGGCCATGAGTACCTTCAGTTGCCCAGTTTCCTACCAACCCTGGGAAAGTCCAGATACAATAATAAGCAAATGAACCACAGCCAAAATGTGAGCGAAAAGTGAGTCAAAGATGTTTTACCTATTAAATAAATTAGTAAGCCTAAGGGAAGTTTCCTCCAATTCAAGATTCCACAGTGATTAAGACTAATTTTGCAGAAAGATACGCAAATGGTTGTAATAATTTAAAAAATTAAGAGCATAGTTTCCAATTATGGAGCACTTTCGCATTGCTAAGCCCTGCTTTCTACACCTTATCTCTAATTCTCATAGGGACCCTGATAAGTGGATACAGTGATCATCATTTTACAGATGAGGAAACTGAGGTCCAAGAGTTTAAGTAACTTGCCTTAAGTAGTGCCTCTGATAAGTGGTTGGGCTACTTGGAATCTTGTCCTTTCACTCACGCCTAACTTGAGAGTAGGGATGAACGATTGTGGCTGCTGTGGTGATTTTAGGTGGGGCTGGCCTGCTCCTCAGCTGGCGGAAATGGTGTGAGTGCCTGTGTTGTTAATGGGTCAGTAGCTGGGCCCATTAACAACCCTGGTTCTCTTTCTACACACAAGTGTCAACAGACAATCATGTTTGGGGAGCAGGAGGGGAGAGAGTGAGAATCAGTCGGGCCATTTCTTTGATGAAATTAACCTATTTTTCTCTTTCCACATGATATACCCAGTAGCCCCCACGGACATAGCAAAATGAATAGATTAAAAAGATAAGTTTTATTCCTAAATGTGTCCTAGAGGGCTACTGGAGGGACATTCAATCCCCTCAATAATGTTCAAGCTTCTTTGGAAACATTTTCCCCCCTGTGGATATGAAACCAAGGTCATAAAATAAAAGTTCTGAGTGAATGGAGAGACTGAAATACAATCTGCAACCCACCATCTGGCATTTGCTTAATAATGAAGCTGGGGGAAGGGAAGAGAAGTTGAATTTAATTTTTTTTTTCCACCAGATAAACCAACCTGATATAGAATTCTTTAACCTCTGGCATCTATGTCACCAGAGTCTGTGGAATAATGGCCACTTCCTCCATACCCTACACAGTGGGGAGGTGAATGGAAGGACCTTTGTTTCAATCTCAACTCTGATGCTGGCCAGCTGTGAAATACTGAACAAATCACACTCACCTCAGCGTCAGTGTCAGTACAATAAAATATTTACTAGATTTACCTCTCCCAGCATTTAAGCTCCAACATGTATAAATACAATAGAAGCATATTGAGCTAAAATTCTTATAGATCCACAAACCCTATTATTTTCTTATTAATCTTTGTCAAGGGGCTGGGGCCAATGAATCACTAGATCATGAATTAGCAGGTCCATGTGGTTGGCTACTACAGCATGTTCTAAGGAACAAAGATTTTTTAGAATGGATGTGGGAGATAGCTCAAGTGAAGGAGGACAGCTGGTAAGAATGGAGAAGAAGACAACCGCAGTCAAGGGAGGTATCAGTACTGAAGCGTTAAAACCAGTTAGAATTACTTGGTTAGAAAATACTAAAGCAAAGATGAAAGTAACTGCGGGAATATTTGCAATGTTGAACTGCCTCCTGTCCATTTCTCCCTTTTAGCAATTGCCAGTAGTTTTCAAATACCAGTAGAAATACTTCATGTAATTTCAAGTAGCGTCAGGGCGAGTGTGCAAATGGACAATATAATACAATTTCCAAAAGCAAATGTATTCATTTTCTAGGGTTGCTGTAAAAAAAATTATCATACATTGGGTAGCTTCAAACAACAAAGATGTATATTCTCACAGTTCTGAAGGCCAGAGTCCAAAATCAATGTGTTGGCAAGGGTTGGATCCTTCTGGAGGCTCTGAGAGAGAGGTTTCATGCCTCTCTCCTAGTGTCTGTGACCCTTGGCTCTCCCTGGCTTATGGCAGCATAACTTCAAACTCTGCTTCTGTCTTCACATGGCCTCCTTCTCTCTGTGTCTCTGTGTATCATCAGCTCTTTTTGTAAGGACACTAGTCATTAGAATTAGGGTCTACCCCAATCCTTGGGTAGTAGAAACAGTTTGCATTCAGCTGCTAATCTAAAGATTGGAGGTTCAAACCCACTCAATGGCACCATGGAAAAAAGTCCTGGCAATCTGCTTCCATAAGGATTATAACCAAGAAAAGCCTATGGAGTAGTTCTACTCTGTAACACGTGGGGTCACCATGAGTCGGAATCAACTCAAAGACAGAGGGTTTGTTTTCTCTTGTTTTTTTGGCTAATTTGATATGACTTCATCTTAACTTAATTACATCTGCAAAGATCCTATTTCCAAATAAAGGCACATTCTACAATTCTGGGTGAATATGAATTTTGAGGAGACACTATTTAACCCAGCACAGCAACTTATCTGTGAAACACTTCTGGCTCAATTTCACTGGGTGGGAGTCATTTGAAGGTCTACAGAGAAAATCAGAGTGGTCCTTTGGATTCCCAATTGCATTCTGTTCACATTTTATAGCACTCCTTGTTAAATTTTTGTCTTCTCCAATAAAAAAAAAAAAAAAAAATTTTTTTTTTTTTTTTAATAGGTCACCCTTAATGGCAGGAGCAATTTCTTATTAGTTTCTGTATCTAATGCTCAGCACAGTGTCTGACATATAATAAGCACTCAATAAATGTTTGCTGAATTAATGAGTTTTCACAGGAACGAAATCTCAAAGCCCCGCATTATTTCTTTGAGATTTCTGTGTGCGCCTGAGATCAATGAGTTCTTACTACTTTGATGGCTGTAATTACTCAGATCATCAGAGTAGTTTCCTTTATTTCTTCAAGGACATGAATCAACCCATGGGAAACACCCCTTGTGGTGGAAGAGGCCAAAAATTTATGTGATTCAATTGTGGCAAAAAAAGGGGGGTCCTGTAATTTTAAAGCAAATTATTTGTGGCCACTTCCTTTTGTCTTCCCAGATATCTATTTTGAGCTTTACACTTTGTTTCAGGAACTCCACTACAGCCTGTTAAATTACGTGAAACCTAGGTTGTATGCTTGGTACTAAAGCTCTCTTCCTTTTCTTGAGGGAGTCTGGGTAGGAGGAAGAGGGAGGAATTGCAGACATATCACTGGAAGGAAAACATACCCTTATTCATGTGGGCTGAGCATTACAAAGCAGAGTTAAATTCAGGAAATACAGTAACTTGATTCATGCCTGTTTCTTATGCTGCTAGCTAGCATACATATGATTTAGGACCAAACAGTTTACCAAAGAGAAATCTATGGTCAGAATACATTCTCTGGTCCTTGTGTAAAATCAAAAATTTGAGGAAAAATAAATGCAGATTAATTTCCTGACTCACTCCAGGCTCAAGTACTTGGGAGTCAGCCCTGCTCTCACTCCTCAGAATGTGGCCCTTGTTAATAAGGCAAAGTAATTCAGCCTCAAGTCAACGAAGTCAGCCAAATTGGCCTTCAGTCACTCCTACCTTTACTTCCCACCTACCATCTTGGCCAGATTGTCATTCCCCAACTTTCTTCTACATCAATCGAAACCTGTGTTCTACAGTAGAAGAAGGAGAGATAGGAATTGGAAAAGGAAATGGACTGCAGGTCGAATTGCCTTCACAAACTACTAGCTCTTTGCCATGAAACCAGAAGAAATGGTTGGTGCCTGGCTACCATTATTGAACATTTTGATCAAGGACTAATAGATTCTGATCAAAAGGAGGAAAAATGTGCAATAGAACTTTTCAAAATTCTTATGGAAACCAGACATACTGAATCCATTGAGACTGGGGGAGCCCCCATATCTGTTGTCCTGAAATAATCTTTAAATTTCAACCAAAACTATCACGTGCAGTCATCTTTAAACTAAACGGTAGCTTAGTTCAATTAATAAAGAATGTCGGCCTTGAACATTGGGCTGTTTTAAAAAATTAAGTATATGAGATTAAGTTCACAGTAGTAACTCTAAATCACAGATAAGGACTTCAAGGGGCACACGGGCTAAGAGTTAAATGTGGTGAAGCAATATGGGTAGAGATAGTGAGAATACTGACACAATGTGAAGAACGACCCCCAGATATTCTGATGCAGCAGGTCTGGGGTGGGGGAGCCTGAGAAACTGAGTCTTTAACAGTTCCCTAAGTAATTCCAAGCGGGCAGTGGTAATTCAGCAGTAGAATTCTCCACCTTCCATGCTGGAGACCTAGGTTCAACTCCCAGTCAATGCGCAGCCACCACCTACCTGTCAGTGGAGATTTTTGTGTTGCTAAGATGTTGAACATGTTTCAGCTGAGCTTCTAGACTACTAAGAACAGGAAGAAAATTCTGGTAACCTCCTTTTGAAAATTAGCCTATGAAAACACTATGGATCACACCAGCCAGATAGGGAACCAATCATGGGGATAGCACAGAACCGGCAGCATTTCATTCTGTGTGGAGTCAGAGGCCCACTGGACAGCAGCTAACAACAACAGATAAATCAACAACCCTGCCTTAACGGCACTTAGGAAATTAAAGCCTCCCCAGGTATTCCTACTACCATGGCTCCTCAGCTCTGGCAAACCCCACATATTTCACACAACAGTAAATGAGAGCAACTTTAAAAGGACAGCCACTTATGAAATACTACTGAAACTTTCAATTTTATAGAGCATTCACCAACTCAATTTCACCTTTAGACAGGTGAAGAGTAATTTTAAAGAATTTTGGAGCATAGAAGCCCCCACAGAAGCAACCCCTGCTCACAAAAGGACAGTGTGAACTGTGTGCCAAATGCTGGATTAAAACTTTATCATAAATTATACCATTTAATTCTCACAAGAACATCGAAATGGCAATCCTATGAGGTAAGTGCTAAAACTGACTTGCCCAAGGCTAGAGAGTTAGAAAGTGATAGCTTCTAGCTTTATGCCAAGTCTCTGGACTCAAAGCCCTCAATTTGTTGTATTATATCACATAGCTGCCTCTAATCACCAGCCCAAGTATAGCTTAAAGGCAATGACCTAGGTACCAAATCACTGCAGCGTATTAGAACTGAATTGAAATTAGACTGCTTGATCCCTGTAAACTAATCCCTAAAATAGTGGTTTACTTTCCATAGCTTGGCTCCTCAGCACTGCTGCCTTTTACTTTTTTCCCCAGTGTATGGGGATCTGACCATCTTCATCCTCCTCATACACCCTACCCCTACACACCCTATGCTCCTAATTGCTGAGCAAAGACAACCTGGCTCTAAACAAGATGGCAGAGTCATTTATATCCAACAAGTCCATAAACATTCCTTTACCCATTACTAAAGGAATATTCTAACAGAATGCTTCAGGGACAGGCTTGAGATAATCTCTTCACCAAAACAGCTCCCCTCAAAGCACTTTAGCTTCCACCTGTATGAAAGAACCAGAGGAGAGAAGAGCACAAAATGTGATTTTCCCTGAACTCCATGCCTTCCAGAAATAGCCCTGATCTCAAGCAATAAAAGTAAAGATAACATTTTCAAGGTCTGGGATGGGGAAACAAGCAAAAAATAGAATGTCTAATCAATGCAAACATTCTTGGAATCTGAAACATCTGGGAGAGCGGGTATGCAGTGTGGGGAACCGGAAAGGGGGGAGGGGGCTAGAGACTTGACATTTTTCTTCAGTGCTTATCTGAGGCAGAAGCTGAATAACCTGCTCTCAGCTGCCCCAGCATGCCCATGTGGTGACTGTTAATATGTAACTAAAGACAGGGATATCTCTTACTGTTAGAAAATCCAGGACTTGATCATCTAACTTCACCAGGTTAATATAAATTAGAGGCTGATCATTTATATGAATCTAGGGCTGCTTGAGCATATGTACCCCACAACTCTTTTAGTGGGTTTAAAAATAAGGTTTTGTTTTCGTTTCTTACATGTTACTTCTTAGGAAACCAACTACTGTGGAAAATAAGGCCTTTCTGTATGCTGGAAATTTAATCCAGAGATAAAGACTTCCCTAAAAGCTAATGACAACCTTGTAGGAATATCAGTGCTAACTGAACAGATATCTACAACCTGCCACCTTAGTTATTCTTTCCCTCTCTGTTTTACACAACTATCCCAAGAAATAGTCTTGATGGTGAAGCAAGATATATCACGAAACATGTAAGCCATCTTATGTAAATTGAGTGAAGATAATTTTTGTTATCGCCTGTATTTCTTAATCGGCCATCCAACACAAATCTGGCCCAAGGCCATCAATGTAGAAAATAACCCAAACCTATACCCCAGGAGAGCCATATTTCTGTGACATGTTTGATGCAGCAGATACTACCTTCTCCATACTATGAGTCACTCTCTTCTTCTCTGCTATATCGCTGGATCCTAGCTCATAGTAGGTGATGAATAAATACATGGAAAGCAAGTGGATGAAGAATTATTATCACTTTCCTTCCTCTCACGGAAAAGCTGGTGGCACAGTGGCTAAGTACTACAGCTGCTAACCCAAGGGTCAGCAGTTCGAATCCACCAGGTGCTCCTTGGAAACTGTATGGGGCAGCTCTATTCTGTCCTGTAGGGTCACTATGAGTCGGAATCGACTCGACGGCACTGAGTTATTTGGGTTTCCTTCCTCTCTGCCACCTTCCCGATATGTTATCTCATTGAACTTCACCTCAGTCCTGGGAAGTAGCTATTACATTCTCCATTCCACAAATGAGGCTCAGAAAGTGCCAGTAATTTGTCCAAGATCTCACACTAGCAAGGCACAGACTGAGATTTAAGTCTTGATTTACCAGTTACACTTTTAGTCTCACACCATGCTACATTTTTTCCATCACACATTCTCACTTCTTGACCTTGGCACATAAGCCAATACCTAAAGCTATTATGTTTGACTCTTTTATCTGCAAGCCAACAACTCTTCTCATGAAACAGGTCATCCTCATGGTAAAGAAGGGGCAGCAATAACTTATGAGTTGCTAGGTTTTGCTCATGTGTGTGTTCCTCAAAACTTACCACAATATCCCAAATGGAGTTTTAAATATTCAATGAATAAATAATAATATAGTCAATAACATTAAAAAAATATATAATAACAGTTGCCATCGAGTCAATTTCAACTCATAATGACCTCATGTGCATCAGAGTAGAACTGTGCTCCATAGGGTTTTCATGGCTGTGACCTTTCCAAAGTAGGTTGCTATGCCTTTCTTCCAAGGTGTCTCTGGGTGGACTGGAACCTTTAACCTTTCAGTTAGGAGACAAGTGGTTAGTAGACAAGCATGCTAACTCTTTGCACCACTCAAGGACAGAGGTGCCATTAATATCACCAACTTGGAGGACAGAGGCACAGAGAGGTTAGGTAAATTGTTCAACTGACATTTTGTCACCATCTAGGCAAAGGTAGTTCTCCCTCTTTATCATGTGGGCCATCACAGCTTCTGCTGAGAAGGAGCCCTGCCTCCTCTGATTCCTGCTTCCCATTTAGCTAGTCTGTTGCTGCTGCCCCAAATTCTCACCAGCCAACAGATGCACTTGGCCAATATAAAAAGCTCCATTTCCATCATGATGTCACTTCTGCATTCTCTTTACTGCACTTACATAAAGGGAAGAAGCTGAGAAATGGGAAAGGAAGATCCAGTTCTTTCCTTTCACTGTAGGCATGTCTTTTGTTATAGAATGAATATATGGCCACAAAATGAACTGGGGAATAATTCTGCATAAATTAAATATTATTTCCCTGTTGTTTTCATTTCTAAAATGTGTCACTATTATAAATATTTCATATTATGCTAAATTGAGAACATTTGGTATAGAAGAGATTATAATTATGGCAATTATATGGCACATTAAGTGTATATTTGAAATACCACTGGCATAGCTTCCAGCATCACAGCAACACACAAGCCACCACAATACGACAAACTAACAGATGAGTGGTGGAGCTTACAGGCGAAGACAGATTAGACTAAGATACACCTGGCAATCTACTTTTTTAAAAAAATTGGCCAGTGAAAACCTTATGAATATCAGCAGAACACTGTCTGATGTAATGCTGGAAGATGAGCCCCTCAGGTTGGGAGGCACTCAAAACACGACGGAGGAAGAGCTGCCTACTCAAAGTAGAGTCCATCCTCATAACTTGGGTGGAGTAAAGCTTTCAGATCCTTCATTTCCTGATAGAGCACAGCTCAAAAGGAGAAGAAACAGCTTCAGACAACCATTATTAATCAGAATGTACAAAGGATGAATTTAGGTAAATTGGAAATCATCAAAAATGAAGAGGAACTTATAAAAATTGATATTCTAGGCATTACTGAGCAGAAATGGGCTGGTATTGGCCATTTTGAATCAGTCAGTCATATGGTCTATTATGCCAGAATGACAAATTGGAGAGGAATGGTGTTGCATTCATCATCAAAAAGAACATTTGAAGATCTATCCTGAAGTGTAACACTGTCAGTGATAGGATAACATTTACACACCTATGAGGAAGACCAGTTAATACAACTATTATTCAAACTTATTCAAGCTATGCCAATGGTATTTCAAATATACACTTAATATGCGATATAATTACCATAACTTATGCACCAACCACTAATGCCAAAAACAAAGAAATTGAAGATTTTTAACCAACACCTGCAGTCTGAAATTGATCAAGCATGCAATCAAGATCAAGATACATTGATAATTACTGGTGATTGAAATGAGAAAGCCAGAAACAAAGAAGCATCAGTAGTTGGAAAATGTGGCCTTGATGAAAGAACGTTGAAGAATGCATGATACAATTTTGCAAGACCAACAATTTATGCATTACAAATACTTTTTCCAACAACACAAATGGTGACTATGCATGTGGGCCTTGCCAGATGGCATACACAGGAATCAAACCAATAACATCCCTGGAAAGAGATGATGGAGATGTGCAATATCATTAGGCAGAGCAAGACCAGGGTCCAGTTGCAGAACAGACCTTCAATTGCTCATATGCAAGTTCAAGTTGAAGCTGAAGAAAATTAGAACAAGTCCACAAGAACCAAAGTACAACCTTGAGTATATCCCACCTGAATTTAGAGACCATCTCAAGAGTAGATTTGACACATTAAACAGTAATGACTGAACACCAGACAAGTTGTGGGATGACATAAAGGACATAAAATGTGAAGAAATCAAAAAGTCATTAAAAAGACAGGAAAAACAAAAGACCAAAATGGATGTCAGAAGAGACTCTGAAACTTGCACCCATTCTAAAGAAAGGCGATCCAACAGAATGTGGAAATTATCAAACAGTATCATTAATATCACACACAAGTAAAATTTTGCTGAAGATCATTCAAAAGTGGTTGCAGCAGTACATTGACAGGAAACTGCCAGAAGTTCAAGCTGGATTCAGAAGGAGACAAGGAATCAGGACTATCATTGCTGATGTCAAATGGATCTTGGCCGAAAACAGAGAATACCAGAAAGATGTTTCCCTGTGTTTTATTGACTATGTAAAGGCATTCAACTATGTAGATCATAACAAATTATGGATAACATTGCAAAGAATGAGAATTCCAGAATGCTTAATTGTGCTCATGCAGAACCTGTACATAGTCCAAAAGGCAGTCATTCGAAAGGAACAAGGGAATATTTAAAATCAGGAAAGGTGAGTGTCAGGGTTGTATCCCTTCACCATGCTTATTCAATTCGTATGCTGAGCAAATAACCCAAGAAGCCAGACTATATGAAGAAGAGCACAGCATCAGGATTGGTGGAAGACTCATTAACTACCTGTGATATGCAGATAACACAACTTTGCTTGTTGAAAGTGAAGGGGACTTGAAGCACTTATGATGATGACCAAAGACTATAGCTTTCAGTATGGAGTACACCTCAACATGAAGAAAACAAAAACCCTCACAACTGGACCTATAAGCAACATCACGATAAACGAAGAAAATGTTGAAGCTGTCAAGGATGTCATTTTACTTGGATCCACAATCAATGCCCATGGAAAGCAACAGTCAAGAAATCAAAGGATGTATTGCATTTGGCAAATCTGCTGCAAAAGACCTCTTTAAAGGTTTAAAGAGCAATGATGTCCCTTTGAGGACTAAGGTGTGCCTGACCCAAGCCGTGATATTTTCAATCACCTCATATGTATGCAAAAGCTGGACAATGAATAAGGAAGACCAAAGAAGAACTGATGGCTTTGAATTTTGGTGTTGGAAAAGAATATTAACTATACCATGGACTGCCAGAAAACAAAAAGCCCATTGCCATCGAGTTAATTCAGACTCATAGCTACCCCACAGGACAGAGTAGAACTGCCTCCCATGGAGTTTCCAAAGAGCGCCTGGTGGATTCGAACTGCTGGCCTTTTGATCAGCAGTCGTAGCACTTAACCCCTATGATAGACTGCCAGGAGAACAAACAAATCTGTCTTGGAAGAAGTACAGCCAGAATGCTCCTTAGAAAGTAACGATGGCGAGACTTCTTCTCACATACTTTGGACATGTTATCATGTCCCTGGAGAAGAACATCATGCTTGGTAAAGTAGCAGGTCAACAGAAAAGAGGACTACCCTCAATGAGATGAGTTGACACAGTGGCTGCAACAATGGGCTCAAACGCAGCAACGGTTGTGAGGATGGCGCAGGCCCAAGCAGTGTTTCGTTTTGTTGTATGCGGGGTCACTATGAGATGGAACAGCTCAGCGGCACTTAACAACAACAACAAGTGTATTTTATAGCATTATAGTTATAACCGCTAAATCTACAGCATTAATTCCTCTTCAGGAGTTAATCTTTTCTTTACAAAATTCCCAGCCACTTAGAACCTTTCCCGACTCTGTACATCTGCAATTCATTGGCTTTCTGTTCCTAGTAATTAATTCACTGATTCTATACTCCAAATTCCTAGAATTTTGTTTTCTTCTTTGTCTAGATATTTATAATATTTAATAGAGTTTCAGTGAGGATCACTGATTCACACGTTTAAGCTTTAAAGTTACGCAAAATGAAGAAATTACTACTCTATCAATACAGTATGTGTGATATTTACTTGGAATGAAGGATACTATAATAGGGTTCCTATTTTACTTTTTATTATTTATCTACATTAAAATTTTCTCTATCCTTAAAGATGTCACTCCATAGCTAAAGGTGACAAAACATCTTGATTACTTATCTCACACTTGATTATTCGTTCAGCTGTCACTACCAAAGCTTCGTAGCTCCCAAGAAATTAACACACATTCAAATGTACAAGTAAATAGACCCCAATGTATTGCTAAATTCCCAGAGTACAAAATCACTTTATTTAGTATTTATTATTAAAGGCTAAAATATTACACAAGGTAATAACATGACCACCATGGTTCAGGCTGATCTTCCACAAACAGAAAGTAGGCAGCTAAGATTAAAGTGGACCAATAAGGATGTCACTACTCCCCTAATTCTGAATAATTCTTTTGGCTTTAACTACTTGGGCACTATGCTAAACATTTTATTTATCTCATTGAAACATCACAGCAAGTCTACAAGGCCAGTATTAATTATTTAGATGATAGGGTAGCTATTGGTCAAATTTGAAAATATAGAAATAAAACTATTTGGCTTGATATATAGCATTGAATTTTATTTATGAGCCTAACCATTAATATATGCAACAACAAGGATAAGGATAAGTCCCCCAGACATTTGTGTTGAGTGAGAGAAGTCACACACAAAAAAAGATACAAACTGTATGTTCCGTATATATGAAGTTCAATGATAAGCAAAACTCATCTATAGTGAAAACTTTTTTAAAAAATGGTTACCTCTTGGCATGGCACTGACTGAGAAGGGGCATGAGGGAATATTCTAGGATGCTGGACATGTTTTATATCTTGAACTGGATAGAAAATATGCACAAGTATCAATATGTGGAAATTCATCAAGCTGTACACTTAAGATGAATTCCCTTGATACACTTTACTATGTGTATGCTACCTCAGTGAAAAAAAAGAAAAAAGGTATCTAAGACTAGGGTTCAAGACTAAGGAGGGGCCTGGAGATACGGATTTGGGAGTGCTTGGCAGAAGATTAGATGAGATTTCTCAGGAAAAGCAGGGGCTATGGTTGTAGAACTCACCTCCATTCCAATGTTTCCTGGAGCTGCGCAGTTTACAACCTTCACAGCAAAGTGCAGCAGCCTTTAGGGAGAAGATGTGGAATGAGGAAAGCATTCCCTGAGGAAGTGAGAACAATAGTTTAAGGATAGAATCCAGGAAAATATCAGCACTTAAAGGACAGGCAGGAAAAAAAGGAATCATTGAAAGAGGTAGATCTTACCTCAGAAGTTCAGTTCATTTCCTACCAAGAACGTTGGTACATAAACTCCCCCCAAAAAACCAAACCCATTGCCATTGAGTCGATTCTGACTCACAGCAACCCTACGGGACAGAGTAGCAATGAGTGAATAAATACAGAAATGGATGAATGAAACAAATCCTTATGGCTTTCACATCTGAGAGAATGTGGCGAGATTTTTATAACAATTATGAGAAAGCAGTTTTGAAGATGAGAGAAGAGGAAAATGAGTTGAGGGGCCTGCTTTGCAGATAGCAGGCCAAGAGGGGAAGAAAGAAGGGAGCAAGGGGTGTGGGTAGCCTGCTAGATAACAGGTTCCTTATAACGGGTACCAGATCTTGGATAGAAAGTAGGCATGTGCTAAAGATAAATCCCACTTTTTCTTCGCATTTTTTTTTTCTCTATTTGAAAAGAGAAAGGAAGGAAAGAAGGGAGGAAGGGAGAGACAGAAAGGGAAGCAGAGGGAAAGAAAGGGGAGGGGAGGGGAGGGAGGGAAGTGGAGGGGAGGGAAGGAGGAAAGGAAAGCAGAAAGGAAAAGAAAAACTGCATCGAAAGCAAATTAAGCCACACTGCTGTTTCTGACTCATCTTCCACTCTAAGTGACTTCAGTTTAAAGAAACCTCAATTAGGCAGTAAGTGTGCAATTTGGTGGAAATGGGATCTGGCTTCTTAGAATACATGACCAAGCAAGACCCTCGCAGCAGAAATCTGGGTTTTTTGGGTTTTTTTTAACGGGTCACCTGGTGGGGCCTCAGTGCTGCCATTACATTTTTCCCCAGGCAGAAGAGCTGCTAACTGCAGAAAGTGACATCAGTCCAGGCATGTAATCAGTGCAGCCTGGGGATGGGCATGATGAAATGTTCCTCAGGATGACGTTTGGCTCTCACTAGTCACCTTTCATCTGGAGGATCTTGTAGCACTTTACAGGAGATAGTTAATGAGGCTTCCTAGGGCTTCGGGCAGGAACATGCATCACAGATGTACTTACGTCTGTGACTATGTAAAAAGAAATGCTCACGGACTAATTACTCCACTTTTTATTTATCATCTTCTTTCACACGGGATCTTGAAGCAATTTCTCAACATAAGTAGAGGAGTTAATGGCTTTGTTCCTGGGAGATCTATGACCAATCTGGGGATGAAGGTCTTAGTCATAAATTACTTCTTCCTGTTGCTCAGGTTGTTGCTTTGGAACAGGTGTCCATGAGAGTTGAGGAATCAGGAAATGGAAGATGACTAAGAAAAAAGCAAAGCAGTGTAAGGATGGGTAGTCATGGAATCACAGAATGTTAGAACTGAACAAGCTTTTAGAAATCACTTACAGCTGCACTGTTTAATATGGCAGCCACTGGACTCACTGAGGCACTGAGCCTTTAAAACATGCTAGTAGGTACTGCACACCAGATTTTGAAGTGTTAGTACAAAAAAAAAGAATGTAAAATAGTCCATTAATAATTTTTAATTATTAGGCATGTTATAATCATGCTCACAAAATATAAAGAGAGAGAATCCTGAAAGCAGAAAAGCAAACAGTCACATACAAAAGATCTTCAAGAAGATTAAAAATCCTGTCACCGTTGAGTCAGTTCTGACTCATGGTGACTCAATGTGTGTCAGAGTAGAACTGTGCTCTATAGGTTCTTAAATAGCTGATTTTTCAGATATAGGTAACAAGCTTTTCTTCTGCGGTGCCTCTGTGTGGACTCAAACCTCCAATCTTTCAGACAGTATCCAAGCTCATTAACCACTTGCACCACCCAGGGACCCAATAAAATTAAATGCCAATCTTTCCTCAGAAATATTGGACATCAAAGGCAATGAAATGACATATTTAAAGTGCTGGGGTAAAAAAAGAACTGTCAACCAAGAATACTCTACCAGCAAAAATGACCTTCTAGAATAAGGGTAAAATTAAGATATTACCAGACAAACAAAAGCTGAGACAGTTCGTATCTGCTAGACAGGCTCTATAAGAAACGCTAAAGGGAGTCCCGCAGGTGGGAAAGAAAGAACACTAGACAGTAATTCAAAGCTGTACCTATAAAGAAAGGTCTCCTTTAAAGATAACTGTGCAGGCAAGTATAAGGGCAGGTTTTAAGGTATTCTTGCTTGATAATTCTAATTGTTATGTCCTTCATGTTTATAATGAAAAATGCATAAAAAATAAGTATAAATATGTTTTCCAGGACACATGATGCATAAAAATGTAATTGGCAATGACAACAACATAAAAAGAAGGGAATAGTGTAAGTACAGAGTTGATTACTAGAGTTAAGTTGGTATTAGTTTAAATGTAAGATGTTAAATGTAATCATCGTGGTAAACACAAAGAAAATATTTAAAAAATGCACATAAAAGGAAATGAGAAAATAATCAAAATGGTCCACTACAAAAAAAATGAACAAAATACAAAAATTAATGGTATTGGAAGGAAAAAGAAGGCATAAGAAACAAACCAACAAAAAAAACCCCACAAATAGCAAAATGCCAGAAGTAAGTCCCTCCTTATCAGTAATTACCACGAATATAAAGGGACTAAATGCTCCAATCGAAACGCTGAGAGTGGCAGAATGGATTAAAAAAAAAAAAAGTGAACTATTTGCTATCTACAAAGAACACATCTTAGGCACAAGGACACATAGTGGTTGAAAGTGAAAGAACAGAAAAAATATTCCACGCAAATAGTATTCAAAAAAGAACTGGTGTGGTGACTTTAACATCAGAAAAAAATTATCTTTACATCAAAATCTGTTATAGAGACTGCCATGCTTGAATTATGCCCCACCAAAAAATGTGTATATTAACTTGGTTAGGCCATGATTCCCAGTATTCTTTGTTGTCCTCCATTTTGTGATTGTAATTTTATGTTAAAGAGGATTAGGTTGGGATTGTAACACCCTTACTAGGTCTCTTCCGTGATCCAATGTAAGGGAAGTTTTCCTTGGGTATGGCCTGCACCACTTTTTCTCTCTCAAGAGATAAAAGGAAAGGGAAGCTAGCAGAGAACTGGGGACTTCGTACCACCAAGAAAGCAGTGCCGTGAGCAGAGCACATCCTTTGGACCTGGGGTCCCTGCCCAGAGAAGCTCCCAGTCTGGGGGAGGACCGATGAGAAGGCCAGCAGAGACAGAAAGCTTTCCCCTGGAGCTGACACCTTGAATTTGGATTTTAGTCTACTTTACTGTGAAGAAATTAATTTCTCTTTGTTAAAGACATCCATTTGTGATATTTCTGTTATCACAGCACTAGAAAACTAAGACAGAGACAAAGAAGAACATTATGCAATGATAAAAAAAAATCAATTCATAGAAAAGATGTAACAATTATAAATATATATAATATATTTATATTTATATTTATATTTATATATAAAGCAAACACTGACAGAACTGAAAGAAATAGCTCTACAATAATAATTGGAGACTTTAATATACCACTTTCAAAAAAGGACAGAACATCTAGAGAGAATACCAGTAAGAAAATAGAGGGACTGAACAGTATAAACCAACTAGACCTAACAGACTGGTACTGGAATCATGATAGACATATAGACCAATGAAATAGAACTGAGAGTCCAGAAATAAAGCTGTACATCTATGGTCAAATGGAAACCCTGGTGGTGTGGTGGTTAAGTGCCATGGCTGCTAACCAAAGGGTCGGAGTTTGAATATGCCAGGCGCTCCTTAGAAACTCTATGGGGCAGTTCTACTCTGTCCTATAGGGTCGCTATGAGTCGTAATCGACTCGATGGCACTGAGTTTGTTTTTTTTGTTTGTTTATGTATGGTCAATTGGTTTTTGACAAGGGTGCTGAGTTTACTCAATAGAGAAAGAATAGTCTTGTTAATAAATGGTTCTGGGACAAACAACTGGATTTCCACCTGCAAATAATAATAATAATGCTAAGATCACACTGCACATCATATATAAAAACCAACACAAAATGGATCAAGGACCTAAACATAAGAACTAAAACCATATAACTATTAGAACAAAACATACGGGCTAGTGCTCCAGAACCTAGTTTTACAATGGGTTCTTAGATATGGCACCAAAAGTAATAAAACACCAAATAAATAAATGGAACTTTATAAAAACTAAAAACTTACATGCATCGAAGGACTGTACCAACAAAGTAAAGAGATAACCTACAGAATGGGAGAAAATATTTAGAAATCATGTACCAGGTCAGGGTTCAATATCTAGAATATATAGGAACTCCTACAATTTGATGAGGACGTGGAGCCAGGGACATCATTCCTGATGTCAGATGGATCCTGGCTGAAGGCAGAGAATACCAGAAGGATGTTTACCTGTATTTTATTAACTACGCAAAGGCATTCGACTGTGTGGATCATAACAAATTATGGATAACACTGAGAAGAATGGGAATTCCAGAACATTTAATTGTGTTCATGAGGAACCTTTACATAGAACAAGAGGCAGTTGTTTGGACAGAACAAGGGGATACTGATTGGTTTAAAGTCAGGAAAGGTGTGCGTCAGGGTTGTATTCTTTCACCATACCTATTTAATCTGTATGCTGAACAAATAATATGAAAAGCTGGACTATATGAAGAAGAACCGGGCATCAGGATTGGAGGAAGAATCTAACAGCCTGCGTTACGCAGATGACTCAACCTTGCTTGCTGAATGTGAAGAGGACTTGAAGCACTTACTAATGAAAATCAAAGATCACAGCCTTCAGTATGGATTACACCTCAACATAAAGAAAACAAAAATCCTCACAACTGGACCAATGAGCAACATCATGATGAATGGAGAAAAGATTGATGTTGTCAAGGATTTCATTTTACTTGGATCCACAGTCCACAGCCCTGGAAGCAGCAGTCAAGAAATCAAAAGATGCATTGCATTGGGCAAATCTGCTGCAAAGGACCTCTTCAAAGTGTTGAAGAGCAAAGATGTCACCCTGAAGGTCAAGGTGTGCCTGACCCAAGCCATGGTATTTTCAATTGTATCATATGCATGTGAAAGCTGGACAATGAATAAGGAAGACTGAAGAAGAGTTATCGACTCGACGGCAGTGGTGGGTTTGGTGGGGAAAAAGAGTTGATGTCTTTGACTTGTGGTGTTGGCGAAGAATATTGAATATACCAGGGACTGCCAAAAGAACAAACAAATCTGTCTTGGAAGAAGCGTGGCCAGAATGCTCCTTAGAGGCAAGGATGGTGAGGCAGCGTCTTACATACTTTGGACATGTTGTCAGGAGGGATCAGTCCGTGGAGAAGGACATCATGCTTGGCAGAGTACAGGGTCAGCGGAAAAGAGGAAGACCCTCAACAAGGTGGATTGACACAGTGGCTGCAATAATGAGCTCCAGCATAACAACGATTGTAAGGATGGTGCAGGACCGGGCAGTGTTTCGTTCTGTTGTGCATAGGGTCGCTATGAGTCGGAACCGACTCGACGGCACCTAAGAACAACAACAACAATATAACAGAAAAAGACAAGTAACCAATTGAAAGTTCGGCCAAACCAAAAATTCTGTGGAGGAGTCGATTCCAACTCATAGTGACCCTATAAAAAAAATGGATAAGCAAAATACAACGGAATATTACTCAGTGATAAATAGAAATGAAGTTCTTATACATGCTACGACATGGGTAAACCTTGAAAATGTTATGCTGAGTGAAATAAGTCAATCACAAAAGGACAACTATTGCATAATCACAAAAGGACAAACATTGTATGATCACACTTATATGAAATTTCTAAAATAGGCAAATTTATGAAGACCAAAATTTATTAGTGGTTGCCAGAGGCAGGAAAGAGAGGGAAAGTGGGAGTTATTGCTTAATGGCACTGAATTTCTACAAAGGGTAATGAAAAAGGATAGTGTGGATGGTTATACACCATGATGAGCATAATTAATGTAACTTCATTGTGCATATAAAAAACATTGAAATGGCAAATGTTTTGTAATATATTTTTACCATGATAATTTTTTTTTAAGTTGATGTATTTCCTTAAGACCTTTTGTTCACCCTGATAATATTAAAGGAGCCCTGGTGGCACAGTAGTTAAGAACTATGGCTACTAACCAAAAGGTCAGCAGTTCAAATCCACCAGCCACTCCTTGGAAACTCTATGGAGCAGTTCTACTTTGTCCTATAGGGTTGCTATGAGTTGAAATTGAGTTGATGGCAATGAGTTTAATGGGATAGTGTTAAAAATATTTTCATAAAACCTGTTGCCTTAGTCATCTAGTGCTGCTATAAGAGAAATACCACAAGTGGATGGTTTTAATGAAGAGACATTTGTTCTCTCACAGTTTAGTAGGCTATGAGTCTAAATTCTGGGCGTCAGCTCCAGAGGAAGACGTTCCCTTTCTGTTGGCTCTGGAAGAAGGACCTTGTCATCAATCTTCCCCTGGTCAAGGATCTTCTTAGGCCTAGGGAACCCAGGTCCAAAGGATGCACTCTGCTCCCGGTGCTGCTTTCTTGGTGGTATGAGGTCCCCAACTCTCTGCTTGTTTCCCTTTCCTTTTATCTTTTATAAGATAAAAGGTGGTACAGGCCATACCCCAGGGAAACTTCGTCTACCTTGGATCACACATGTGACCTAGGCAAGGCTGTTACATCCCACCCCAATCCTTTTTAACCACAGGCAGAGATTATGATTTATAACACATAGGAAAATCACAAAATAGAGGACAACCATGCAATACTGGGAATCATGGCCTAACCAAGCTGACACATATTTGGGAGGGACACAATTCAATTCATAGCACGTGCCATATGCTATCCATTTTCCATTGTCATTTTTGCATTTCTTTTCTTGAAGTTAATTTTAAAAAAAAAATAATGAAGTACTAGCACTCATTTTCCAAATACCCAAATGCCTCTTTCAGTTCTCTTGTTCTATGCTCTTTCTGTCCCTCCCTTTTTCTAATAAATTTGTGAAGTGCACAGGCTGCCACGTGTAAGTCAATGAATGACACCGCAAGACAAAAAAAAAGTAAAGTTTACAGATTCCTAATGCTTAAACATTAGAATTTCACAGGAGTGATGATATGAATTGCCCATATATTGGCATTTCCTTTAGAACCTAAGGACTCTGTTGAAATGGATAAGTTAACTTTCTGGAGATGTGTCAGGTGTGATCTGCAAAAAAGGATCAATATGTCTTCTCAATTTATATAATCCAAAAAAAAAAAAAATACTGTCACTTCAAACAGCCTAGGATTATTCCAAATGGGAGTGGCCATGATCATGACTTCAGGTACTTGGGGGGTGGGGAGGAGCTCAATGAGGGAGCAAGGAGGATTTTCCTCCTAAAGATAAAAAAATTGAGACTAAGAAATAGGGGAAAAGAGTGGAAGAAAAGGGCACATACTCTAGATTCCACAGGGCATTTTACAGCTATAGCCACAAGGCCAAGGAGTTGAATATAGTCTGCTATTAAGAAACCTGGGAGATCAGGCTGCTCATTATAGCCCCCTCTCATCCCAGTGAAAAAGCAAGGTAAAGCCTGATGTTATGAAATTGGAATCTGTTTTTGATCCAGGTATTCTCTTTCCTGAGCCCCGAGAAGCACTGAATGAAAAGATTAACCAACAGACTTGTGTTTGTAAACAAAAACTATACTGTTGACTTGTTTTTTGTTTGTTCTTTAGTTCCTTTGTTTGTTTTGGGGGTTGGAGAGGGTTGTGGAGAGAAGGGTTGAAGAATTTACCTCTTCTGCCAAGCAAGAAGACACAGTTTTGGATCTCTAAGAGAGGCTAGAGCAAGGCCAACCTGGGACAGTAACAGAAAAGCCCTGACATAATATCAGAAGAGGGCCCAGCAACAGAACAGAGGAGACAAAAGGAGTGGTTGAAAGGGAGGCTGGCAGGAAGGTGGATGAGGGATAAAACTCAAGGATGGGAAATCTCGGGGTGCAAGCACTGCAGAATCTGCCAGCAGGGTGACTACTTCTGTTATAGCTGATGGGATTCCCTAACACATGATAATATTAGCTGGCCAAACAAATAGCACTGATTATAGAGCAAAAAATATATTTTAAATCCAAATGCAGTGAAACAAGTATGATTCTAAAATGAACAATTTGTTTAAGAGAGCTTGATACTACTGGTCCTTTTTTATATCAGTACAGAAGGAAAGACAGCTGAACAACAGAATGACTAAAGAAAAGAGAATGGAAAGTAGAGTGGAAAGAAACCTTTAAATTACTTTAAAGAGGAAAGCAAAGAACAAACTGTAATGCAAAAAGCAGTGTGAGAAAATTCTGCACATGCCAGAGTGAGTACGGTACCCAGGCTTTTCCTTCTAAAATTGGGAACAAGACAAGAATGTCTCTTCTCCTATTCAACATTGTACTGGAAGTCCTGGTTAATGCAATAACACAAAAAGAAGAAATAAAAGGTATACAGATTGAGAAGAAATTAAACTATTTTTGATTGAAGATTTCTATGTAGAAAATCCCAAAGAATTTACCAAAAAAAAAAAAAAAAATCCTGGAACTAATAAGCAATTATAGCAAGGTTGCAGGGTACAAGGTTACTATACAAAAGTCAATTGCTTTTGCATATACCAGCAATGAAAAACTGGAATTTAAAATTAAAAAAAAGAAAATAAGGCTGTTTATATTAGCACCAATAAATAAATAAATACTTAGGTATAAATGTAGCAAAATATGCACACGGTCTATAAGAGGAAAACTATAAATCTCTGACAAAAGAAATTAAAGATCTAAACAAATGGAAACATTCCATGTTCATGGATAGGAAGGCTTAATATTATTAAGATGCCAATTCTTCCTAACTTGATCTATAGATTCAACACATAACCCCAGTCAAAATCCCAGCAAGTTATTTTGTGGATATTGACAAACTAATTTTAAAGTTTATATGAAAAATCAAAAGACCCAAATTAGCAAAAATAATGCTGATGAACCCAACCACATACAAAAACGATCAGCCGCCAAAACTAAGTGGGATTTATACCAGGAATACAAGGCTGGTTTCAGAATAGAAAATCCAACAATGTAATACACCATATTAAGAGAATAAAGGACAAAAACCCAATGACCATCTCAATAGACACACACAGAAAAAGCATTTGACAAAATCCAACAGTCTTTCATGATTAAAAAAATAAATAAAAATAAAAACTTAACAAACAAGGAATAAAAGAGAATCCCTCAACCTGAAAAAGGGCATCTATTAAACACCCAGAGCTAATAAAAGTTTTAATGGTGAAAGACTGAATGTTTCCTCCCTAATGTCAG
Organism: Elephas maximus indicus; assembly: GCF_024166365.1. Classification (NCBI taxonomy): domain Eukaryota; kingdom Metazoa; phylum Chordata; class Mammalia; order Proboscidea; family Elephantidae; genus Elephas; species Elephas maximus. The sequence goes on from NC_064840.1 coordinate 50,414,776, forward strand.
TGACAAAACAAGAATGTCTGCTCACCAATTCTACTTTACACTGCAGTAGAGGATCTGGATAAGACAATTAGGCAAGAAAAAGAAATAAAAAGACACCCAGGTTGGAAAGGAAGAAGTAAAACTATTGCTATTTACATGATCTTGTACATTGTAAATCCTAAGGTATCCACTTAAAAACTATTTGAATTAATAAACAAGTTCAGCAAGGTTATAGGATATAAGATCAACATAAAAAATAAAAAAAGCTGTATTTCTGTACCCTAAAAATGAATAATCTAAAAATGAAATTAAAAAAACAGTTTCTTATGCAATAGAATCAAAAAGGAAATGATTATGAATAAATTTAACAAAAGAAGTGAAGGCTTGCACACTAAAATCTACAAAACAATGTTGAAAGAAATTAAAGTAGATCTAAGTAATGTTAAGATATTCAATGCTCATGGATCATAGTGACGCCATAGGAACTGCCTCATAGGGTTTCCAAGGAGTGACTGTGCCACTAGGGCTCCGTTCATGGATCAGAAGACTTAATATGTTGAGATGGCAATACTCCTCAAATTGATCTGCGGATTCAAGGCAATTTCTTTCAAAATCCCAGCAGATTTCTTAGAAGAAATTGACAAGGTGATCTTAACAATTATATGAAAAAGGTGATCCAGAATAGCCAAAATAATTTTGAAAAAGAACAAAGTTGGGGGACTTTCATTTCCAGATTTTGAAACCTAGTATAAAGCTATAATAATCAAGGCAATGTGGTACTGACATAAAGATGGATAGAATAAAATTGAGAGTGCAGAAACAAAACTTTACATTTACGGTTAACTGATTTTCAACAATAGTGTGAAGACCATTTAATGGGGAAAGAATAGACTTTTCAACAAATGGCGCTAAGACAATTGGATATCCACAGACGAAAGAATGAAGTTGGGCTCCTACCTAACACCATACACAAAAAGGAACTCAAAATGGATTATAGACTTAAATGTAAAAAACAAAAACTGTAAAAGTCTTATAGGAAACCATAGGAGTAAAGCATTATCTTGGGTTAGGCAATGATTTCTCAGAATGAGACACCAAAAGCACAAATGACAAAAGAAAAAGTGAACTTCATCAAAATTAAAAACATTTATGCTGCAAATGAAAACATCAAGAAAGAAGACAACCCACAGAATAAGAGAAAACATTTGGTGTAAATCATATATATGATGAGGGACTTATATCCAGATTACATAAAGAGCTTTTACAACTCGATAATAAAAAGACGAATAATTCAATTTAAAAATGGGCAAAGGATCTGAATAGAATTATGTCAGAAGAAGACATATAGATTACCAATAATCACATGAAAGATATTAATAATTAAGGGAAATGGAAATTAAAACCATGAGATACCACTTCACACACACTAAGAAGGTTATTATCAAAAAGACAGACCACAGCAAGTATTGTTGAGGTACAGCCATTTTGGAAAATTATTTGATATTTCTTCAAAGTGTGAAACATGGAGTTACCATATGATCTAGCAATTCCAATCCTTGATATATACTCTAGAAAAATTAAAACATACTTCCGCATAAAAACTTGCACATGAATGTTCGTAGCAGCATTATTCATACTTGCCAAAAAGAAGAAACAACTGAAATGTTCATCAACTGATGACTGGATAAAATGTGATATTTTCTAAAGTAGAATGCCATTCAGCCATAAAAACAAATAAGTATTAATACATGCTACAATATGGATGAACTTGAAAACATTATGCTAAGTGAAAAATGTCAGTCACAAAAGACCACTTATTGTATAATTTCTTTCATATGAAATGTCCAGAATAGGCAAATGTATAGAATCAGAAAGTAAACTAGTGGTTTCCTAGGTTTGGGGGGGAAACCCTGGTGGTGTAGTGGTTAAAAAGCTACAGCTGCCAACCAAAAGGTAGGCAGTTCAAATCTACCAGGCGCTCCTTGGAAACCCTACGGGGCAGTTCTACTCTGTTCTATAGGGTCGCTGTGAGTCAGAATAGACTTGATGGCAAAGGGTAGGTTTGGGGGAGATGGAGGTAAATGGGAAGTGACTGATGATGAGTATGGGTTGCCTTTTTGGAATGATGAAAATGTTCTAAAATTAGATTGTAGTGATGGTCGCATAACTAAAAATCATTGAATTGAATTGTACTCATATGTCTTCCCTTGCTGTGCCTTTTCTTTCCCCTGTCAATGGCCTCCTTTATGTGTAATTTTATGGCATGTGAATTATATCTCAATTAAACTATTTTTTTAAAGCAATAGTGAGGCATTCAATATTTTCAAATAGGAAAGTGAAAAGTTTAAATCTAAGTTTTACAAAAATTGCTCTGGTGGCCATATCTAGAATAAAAGTTCAAGGAGGTTGGAGACAATAATAATAGTAATAATAAAGGCAATAATCCATCTTGGCTGTCCTAGGGATCTCTACTAGACCACGGGCACTGAGATGAGAAAGAAGGGAGCAGACATGAACAACTTTGCCTAATTAGATCCAATTTACCACCAGAAAACAACTCTAAGGGCAGGGTTACAAGACTGACTCCAAAAGCCGGATGGACAGACAACTGGTGTGGTGTGGAGAATTCCGAGAAGTTCTGAGGAATCTTGAAGACCTGGCCAACATCAGTGTCTAAAACCTCCATATTGTTTTGTGTTACATTATGTCTAAGGCTTTGAATAAAATAAAACCTGAGCTTCTGTATTACTGAGAAGGAGTAGCCTAATCCATCATTATCATTCACTAATATATTTAACACAGATGATTCTGAGTGGTTTGTTGGTCACTTTGTAGGCTCTGAGGGCTGTGACAGTCTTGTACATTCTGTTGAGGGGGAGGCTGGAATGAGATGCCAAGAAGGGAAGTGGATAGGCAGTTCAGAGGAGAAAATAGGAAAAGGCATGGAAACCCTGTTTCCTGGGTCTGGCTGGCACTATACCATATTGGTGTACTAGTACAACCATGATTTAACAATGAAAGAGCTTTCATCTATTTGTTTTCCTGTTATTTCTTGTTTAGAACTTGGTTATCTAATATATTTCACTGTTAGAGCAGGAAGCAAGTACAACCAACCTGAATAAAATGGTATCCAGGTAAGGTAACGTTCACTCGGTATTGCGTATGTGTGCATGTGCATACATGTCTCTTTCCCTTCCCCTGTCTCTCTCTCTCTCACAGACACACTCATATACACACAAACACATACACACAACTGCTCAAAGAAAAATTAGAGAAGCACATTTTGTCTCTGGGCTGCTAGTCTTCCCTTGCTGTGCCTTCTCAGCTCTTGTCAAGAGGTCAGCCCTCTCCCACAATCCAGTTTTTAACCCTTTCGAGAATTTTTTGTTGATACCAAGTGCTTCCATTAATGGAAGCATGCTGAATCACTGAGTGTATCTGAATATTTGCTAGGTCGTATGGATTTTTTTTTTTCTTGCCCCCTCCCACAAGCCTAACTTAAGTGTTTAGTGGTACGTATGAGGTACCACTAATTCTATCCCAAGGTCTTCACTGGGCGGGGTCTATAGGTATATATGCGTAACATAAAAATTTCCAAACTTCTACTTTTCCTACCAAAAATTCAGACACCAAATACAATACCCTGTAAAACAGCAATTTGTGACATGTGCCTGTTCTTTCAGTTCAAGTCATGAAAGCCTCTGCCTTCTGGCAGCACACACTATCAATGGTTATTCTGTCCACACACACTATCAATGGTGGAGCAACTTCCCAGGCAGAAAAAGTACTTGGTCCCTAGAGGTTCTGATGAGCATGAAAGGGTTAAAAAAGCAGATTCTAATCATTTATAGGGAAACCCTGACAGTGTAGTGGTTAAGTGCTATAGCTGCCAACCAAAAGGTCGGGAGTTCAAATCCACCAGGTGTTCCTTAGAAACTCTATGGGGCAGCTCTACTCTGTCCTATAGGGTTGCTATGAATCAGAATCGACTCAATGGCAATGGGTTTGGTTTTTTTTTAATCATTTATAGAGTGAATTATGCCTACCAAACCAAAACCAGACTCTTTGCCCTGGTGTTGATCCCAACTCATAGCGACCCTATAGTACAGAGCAGAACTGAACTGCCCCACAGAGTTTCTTTCCAATGAGTGCCTTGTGGATTCGAACTGCTGACCTTTTCGGTTAGCAGCCATAGCACTTAACCACTACACCACCAGGGTTTCTGAATTTAGCCCACAGCAGTGAAAAAGAGCACAGGATTTAATGTCTGAAGATCTCCATCTGATCTAGCAGCTCTACCATTTCCCAAGTGTGTGACCTTGGGGAACTCTCTCACTGTCTCTAACCTTTAATACCCTCATCTATCAAATGAATATAACAACGTCACCTGCTCACAGGATTGTTATGAAATTCAAATGAAGTAATATACATGAATGTAAATGCAAAGCTTGAGATAAATGAGGTATTATTATTATTTCACCCTAGGTATTAACACTTTAACACCTTTAATATCTTGTGGTTTGAAAGTTGAGCCTTGAGCCATGAGGTGGAAGAATATTTGGGGTGAGGACAGGAGGTCTCTCAGACCCTGCAATCATAGGTATCCAAGTGCCTACCTTCTGCCTACAAATATGAGGCCTCTCCACATACACACAGAGACAGATACACACACATACAAGTTTTTAATCTGTAAAGCTACCCCAAACTTTCTATTCAGATCTTAAGTATTCACTTCCACACCATTCCTGCTGAACTCAGAGGTGGAAAACTCCTGGAAAGAAAGGCCTCTCATCAGCTGTCCAATTTTGAGTTTGATAAGTTAGATAAACCACAAAGACAGTGTTTCATTTGTTTTGCACCATCTGGTGGACTGTGCCTGGAGGTACAGGGTCTGCTCTGTTATTGCCAAGGAGCTGCAGAACCTGCCAGTCATTGCCCCAGGGCAGAAGGGGAGAAGGTAATAAGGCCTGGGGTGCTTGGCACGCTATTCCGCATCAAGGAAAAAGAGAGGCTTTACAGTGAGCAACAAAAGATCCCAATTCTTTCTTGGAAAGCATGTAACAATGTAACTGAGCTGGCCCCTCCTTCCCTTGCACCCCACATCTTAAGGCAAGTTCTCTATAGATGTTAGTACTTACCCTAGTTCCTCAGGAGACAACACCAGAGTGTAAACCTCTTGAGGGTAGGAACTATGTCCCAATCATCTTTGCACTTCCATCTTCTCCTTCCGCCACACACACACACACACACACACACACACACACACATATACACCAAACTGGACTGAAGACAGGGCTCAATAAATGCTTATGGTTATACTGAACTGAGCAGGCAACTGAGCTCTTAACCCTTAAAAACAGAGCTAGATTTTAGACAAGACACTATAACTGCCTGAGGCTGTACAACCTTGGATAATGTGCATTGGTCCTCCTTCCTTCTGTTCTGCCCCAAGGAAATGGGAATTCTAACATTGACCAATGACATAATGCGATCATACATGTACATCTAAGTAAAAGGTGTTATTCAGAAATCAACTGACTGGTCAGCAGACATTTACCGAGTACATCCTCTATGCTGAGCACTGTGTGAGATGCTCAGTGTGAATTATTAGGAAGAAAAGGGGCAGCAGAGAAGTACGATCATAATGGTTCATGACTTTGAAGAGCTCATAGGTCTAACCAGGAGGCAGAATGTATTCACAGTACGCAAGAGCAAGCCAATAATTGCACGTAATGAATGGGCAACTCTACCATAACAGCCATACCAAGCAGAGAAGAAGACTAGAGCAGTCAAGTAAGAATTCATGGAGGAGGTACTCAGGTCTACAGTCACTTCTATAATTTAATTGAGAAGTTCTGCTGAGTGTAGCATCTTTCAGGGTGGCCTGAGTCTTCTTGTCAACGCTGTCCTTCACAGCTTCTCCAACATGATTGCCATCCTCTCTGTAGTGGGTTGAATAGCATCCACTAAAATTTATGTCTACTCAGAATCTCAGAATGTGGCCTTGTTTGGAAATAGGGTCTTTGTTGATATAATTAAGCTAATATAAAGTCACATTGGACTAGGATGAACCTCAAATCCAATGACTGGTATTCTTATACGAGAAGGGGACACGCAAAGAGAAACACAGAGAGAAGGCCTGTGAAGATGGAGGTAGAGATTGGAGTGATGCAGCTATAAACCAAGAGATGCCAAGGATTACCAGGAGCCACCAAAAGCTAGAAAAGGCAAGAAAGGATTCCTCCCTAGAGCTTTCAGAGAGTACGGCCCTGCTAATTGTTTTATTTTGAACTTCCAGCCTCCAGAGCTGTGAAAGAATAAATTTCTGTTGTTTTAAGCCACCAAGTTTGTGGTAATTTGTTATGGTAGGAACAAGAAAGTAATGCATCTTCTCATCTCTATATTTTTAAATTCTATTCATTTTTCCAACCTTACTTTCCACATCCTAGAAAAGTCTTTTCTAATCAATCCAGGCTCAGAGATCTCCTCATGATCTCTAGATATGTACGAAACATTAAAATCTATATCACTTGACAAAGCACATGGTCACAATGTCATATTTTCTGAATTTAGAAGTGGAGTTCATATGTAAATGTCTCATCTCCTCAACTAGGTTGTTAGCTCAGTTTGGCAAGGCTGTGGCCACAGAGCACCTTGAACAGCACTGCACATGTAGGATGGGCTCATGATACATCTACCTGTGGCCTCCAGCAGAGAACAAGAGCAGCCCTTCTCCTGGCTGAGGGTTCTCTGGGCAGCTGCAACCAAGCTCCTGGGCAGTGACTCCGGAAGTCAGTCAATGATCTGGGAGCCCTCTCAGCTGTTCTGATGCACCAATAGCCGCTGCTTCCAGGTCATAAGGCAGATCTTCCCCCATTAAGACACCTCCCCTACTACACCAAGCTGTGAGGTTTTATGGCTTTCTTTTTTTCTCTCTCTCTTCCTGGCAAGCCCTAGTATTGCCTTTAACTGGTTTTCACCTGAATACCAAGAGAGGAGAGAAGGGACAATCACAATGTGGGTTGCCTCAAGTCCCTAAGGACTTTTTCAGAGACCCAAGGGCTTCAAATAAATGCAAAGGCAAAACCTTGGTCCTGTTGGAATGTTAAAACACAAAACGTAGCCTAAATAAAGCTAAATGTTTAGGAAATACTGTGTTAAAGGAATTTAAAAAGAATTCTGTTTTTTATTTGTTTTGTTTCATTTTCCTACAGAAAGGTTCAGAACCCTTAATGAGCATTTTGTGTCTCTGATAAGGGGCTGAGGTACATCACTCCAAGAGTATCTGACCACAGAATGATTTTTCCAAGATCACCGCCCACAGAACAATTTAGGACAGGGTTCCCCCTTTCAATTGTTGTGAAAATTTCCCACAAAGTCAAAGCTGTTTTTCTCCAGCATTTTGTTTCCTTAAAAATGACATAGATATAGATGTTGTTGTTGTTGTTGTTAGGTGCCGTCGAGTCGGTTCCAACTCATAATGACCCTATGCACAACAGAACGAAACACTGCTTGGTCCTCAGCCATCCTTACGATCTTTGTTATGCTTGAGCTCATTGTTGCAGCCGCTGTGTCCATTCACCTTGTTGAGGGCCTTCCTCTTTTCCACTGACCCTGCACTCTGCCAGGCATGATGTCCTTCTCCACGCACTGATCCCTCCTGACAACTTGTTCAAAGTATGTAAGACACAGTCTCGCCATCCTTGCTTTGAAGGAGCATTCTGGTTGTACTTCTTCCAAGACAGATTTGTTCCTTCTTTTGGCACTCCATGGTATATTCAATATTCTTCGCCAACACCACAATTCAAAGGCGTCAATTCTTCTTTGATCTTCCTTTAGATGTAGATGCATACACATAAAATAAAATTTTGTCATTACCTAAGTAAGACATTCATGGCAGAAAACCTGGAAAATAAAGAAATACACAAAGAATAAAATTTAAAACCATGAAAAATTCACCACTCAATGGTAACCAATGTTAACATTTTGGTGAATAGCATTCCAGTCCCCCATTTTCTTTTGAAAAAGAATTAATCTGAAGAATTTCTTCTACTATGAGGGACCAATGTGGCCTTTCCAGATAAAATCCTGCCTTTTTGTCCCACAGGTCACGGTTGTATGCCCCTCCTCCACTTCCATTGAACCATGTTTAGCAAAGATCATTTGTTCCCTGTATAGCCCCCAGTATGCTCTAGTCCTCACCAAAATCAACATGCTTCAGAAACAAAAGCAAATATAAAATTTGAACAGGTGCTCCAAACATGGAGAAATTACCAAAGGTCTGGAGAAGTGCAAGGGCCATCGTCAGAGTTGTCACATTTCACCAGTTGCATCCAAGTAATCTAAATTGTATTTAACAGAACTGATTCACAGAAGCCAAAACACTTGCAGTGTGAAGAGACTAAGAGGGTAGAAAAGGGGGATTCTGAATTTTGTTTCCCTGCAGGCAAAATAAAGAAATTGGACTACACGATATCTAAAGTCACTTTCAATGTGAATATTCTATACAATTAGCATTGCTAAATTATTAGGCCAAAAATATTCTCTTGGAAAATACTGAAGAGAAACTACAGTAAAGAAGGCCAAATTTACCATCTCTCTCAAAGAGACTGAAATCCCTCTCCTTCCTAGATGAAATCATATTATCAAGGAAAGCATTTAGAGGAAAAAAGAAGTTGCAAAAGGACAACACATATGTAGGCTTTGGAGTTTGTGGGAAGAGAAAACATAGCTGCCTCTACTTTGCTTGGAACCGGCTCTGCTTGACCTCAAGCCTAAGCTCTTTTCACTATACTGGGCTGCCTTCCAATTAGTATTTTGAACCGATTACCCAATAACTTCCAGGCCTGTTATGAATAAAAATATTAAATGAGATCATATGTACAGTGCTTAAAAAATGAGAGAGGTGAGTGCTTTAAAAATTGGCTGTTATTCTTATAAGTACATAAGTTTCAAGTTTCAAGAGTCCAAGTCCCAGAAATCAAACAAAAAGATAATGCAGAAATATTTTTGGACTTTAGTAACATGATAACAAAGGACACCATTCTCGACTAGGCACAAGGTAGGGCCTCCCTGCAAAGTCTCACGTGGGCTGTAATTCTGGTAGGGCAGCAGCCATGGCCAGAAAACTATGTAATAGCAGTAGTTCTATTCAATTCTTTACACTTAAAATATCCATCCCCGGGACCAGCCCATTTTCCTTGGAAATGTCTCTTAAATCAGTTCTTTATTATTTTCCACTCTCATGGTCAACATATTTATTCAGCCTGGATTGCTGCAATCCTTATGGCCTTAATAGTTCCCCCTATCTTCAGTGTTCCTCAAACCTAGCCACTAAAAAACCAAACTAAACCAGTTGCCATCAAGTAGATTGTGACTCATGGCGACCCCATGTGTTGTATAGTAAACTGCACTTCATAGCGTTTTCAAGGTTCTTACCTTCCAGAAGAAGATCACTGGGCCTTTCTTCCAAGGTTCCTCTGGATGGATTCAAACAACCAACATTTCGATTAGTAGTCGAGTGCATAGCCATCTGTGCCACCTAAGAACTTCATCAAGCCTGACCGGTGCCATCAAATTAACTGTCTTAATTGACCACCTTGATCTTTGATCATCTCACTCCCCTACTCAAATTCCTTAACAATTTCTCACTGAACATAAAATGGAATCCAAACCCATTAGCCTAGCACATGCTACTCTCCACAATCTAATATTTTAGCTCCCCCTCTCTTCATCTGCCACCCATTGGTTGGACCCAACCAAAAGCCAAAGAACAAGGCAGCCCATTGACACAACCCATTCCAACAGACTTCTGTGGCACTGAGCAGGCTGGAAAAGGATAGGGCGTGAATCTGAAGGGGTAAATGGAAAATATCCAACACAGCCACTAATGTAGCATTAAAAAAAAAAAAAAAAAAAAAAAGTCCCCTCTTTAGATGTAGGAAATTATACTAAAAAAATACCTAAAAAATTTTGAGGTTAATATTTGTACAGTCTTGGGGGTAAGCCTTTCTAAAAATGACCAAAAAAAAAAAAAAAAGGCAGAGCCTGGATTGGAACCCAGACAATATGTTCCCAGAGCCCACAATTCATATAATTGAATGTATAAATGTATGCAAATTAAAAGAAAAAGGTCTTTATGGGTTTTAAAAAATCAATAAGTATACTATAGAAATCCAAAAAACTTGTCCAATCTCAATAATAATCAAGAAATTTAAATATGTGACACTTATTTTATTCCATCAAATTGGAAAAACTTTAAAATAATTTGTCACTTATTGCTGTTCTAGGTATGATTCGATGGACGGAAGTATACACTGGTACAACTTTCTTCAAGACAATTTGGCAATAAATATTAAAACCCTTAAATTTTTTTATATAACCTTAGACTGATCCTAAAGAATAAATTATGAATGTCCCTCAAAGACTTAGCAACAAAGATGTTTGGGGCAGAAGTGTTTAAAATAACAAAATTTTAGCTATAAGTTAAACTTCCCTGAGAAAGGAAATACTTACATAAATAATAATGTACTTATATGACAAAATACTATATAACCATCAAATATATATTTTAGAAGATTATTACAAATGGAAAAATACTCAGATGTAATGTTGAGAAAAAGCAATTCACAATATAAAGTGAACAGTATAATTCTTCATATGTCAAAACACGCATTTAGAAGGCCTAAAACCCGTTGCCGTGGATCAATTCTGACTCACAGCAACCCTACAGGACAGAGTAGAACTGCCCCATTGGGTTTCCAAGGAGTAGCTAGTGGATTCGAACTGTTGACCTTTTGGTTAGCAGCCAAGCTTTTAACCACTTGGCCACTAGAGCTCCAGAAGGCCTAAAGGATAACATAATATGTTATCAGTGGATATCTTTGTGTGATAGGATTCAAGTGATTTTCATAAATTTATTTTTTGCTTATCAGTACTTTTCAAATTTTCTGCATGAAATACTTTTGTAATAAGAAAAGCACAATAAAAACATTATAAATTAATAGAAAATCACTTCTTTTATACGCACAGTGATCTTGTACATGACCTAGACCTGTTATATGATGCCACCCAGGCTGTGTGCTGCACAGTCCCAGTGGGTACCATTCTTTTATAAATTCGAACTTATTTTCAAATAAAAAGTAAAATAACAATTATCACCAAAAAAAAAAAAAAAAAAAAGTCATCATAATTCAATTTTCCTAAGTGCAAGAATGGGACAACAAGAGGTATAAGTGACTTCCTGACATCAAAAATGGCAACACAAAGCCAAGGTCACTAGTCTTCTCATTCTCCCTCCAGGCTGCAGCCTTTAGGTGGTTCTGCTTGGTACCAAAATTTCCAATACCTACAAAACCCTGTGTGAAACTAAAACACAGAAAGAAAGAACACTTGTCTGGCAGCTAAAGGCAATCTGCCAATTTATTTTCATCCTTCGTCTAATTCTCAGTTGGCCAGCTAGGTGAGATAGGTAATCACAGACAGGGAAGAAGGCCACTGATAAGAATGGCAGATAAGTAAATGAAACATGCATAAGAGTCAGCTTTCTATGTCTCAAACACATTTTATGTGATGCTCAGTAAGTGTGGCTTTCTAAAGAATCAATGTTCCATGGGACAAAAATGAACAATGGGGCAAAAATGAATGATACAGAATGCAGATATTTGTGTAATAAAACATGGAATATGATATAAGGATAACGTACCTAAAGGAGAGGTTGTGCCTTGGCTAGACCTGAGCCCTCCAGCCTCTCCAGAAGAGAACGTTGTCCTTTTTGCTCTTTGCAAGCATCTCCTTGGTGACGCAGAGACCACTGATGGTGTGTCGGATGCCAGCATAGTGCTCCTAGTGTGACTTGCAGACACCAATCGATTTCTATGTGCTGTATCTCAGCATTTTGTCCAGTATTTCATATACGGTAAAACATATACGGTAGGCATTTGATATACATATGTTAAATTGACTCCTCTCCAACACGTGAGAAAAGATCATTGTTTCTTCCTTTTGGTGTTCAAGATATGTGCTCCAGCAGAGGTCAGTCTCTCGCAATTGATTTAACAGCACAGAGAGGGCCGCCCCACCCCCACCCCCCAGGCCTTACCTTCCCCCAAATCCTTCCCTGCTAGCTGATGGTACAGTGGGAAGAACCCCACAAATAGAAGTAATAACCTGATTACTTCTGATGACTTGGGGTAAGCTACTTAACCTTCTGTAAGGGTCAGTTTCCTTGTTCATAAAAGCGTGGGAGGAGTTTTATAAGTGAAGTTATATAATATAATCTAGCACATTATCTGACGGAAAGTACATGCCAGTGAATGTAGTATCCATGCCTTTCTCCTTCTTTAAAATCTCTCCTTCCACCATCAGTCAAGATTCCCGATTGGCTTGAGTACACGCTGAGTTAATAAACTGCCTATATTTGATCTTTTCTGGAAAACTGCTTCTAAGGAAAGAGAAGAGAACTGGATGCCAGCAAGAGATGGAAGATGAAGAGGAAGAACCATGGAAGAGCTAAAATGGAGTAGAAAGGAAAATAGTTGTGTTGGAAATTAAATCAACAATATCAGCTAGCACTGGGGCTAGTTTTCAGATCACCAAAATCAGATGAAAATAGATTAAACTTTTTAGGAGCCAGACATACTTACTGAAGTCTAGTGACTATATAAAATATTCTTAAGATCAAAGTCAAAAAGACATTACAGGACAGGGGTTGAGTGCCCTGGGTCCTCGCCTCCGATCTACCGTCTCTGCCCTATAGGAGAAAAACGCACACTTGTTCAAAGCATGAACGTGGACATGAGACACAGGATTCTAATTCTCATCTTGAAATGGAAGATGCACAAGTTTAGCCAAGATGCCTAATCCCTCCAAGCCTCATTTCCACCATCAACAAGATGGGCATAATAATGATCTATTAATGAATTTCTGAATAAATAAATAACAAATGTAGAACATTCAGCACAGTGTCTGGCAATTTAAGGAGCCCTGGTGGTGCATTGGTTAAGTGCTCAGCTGCTAACTGAAAGTTCAGCACTTTGAATCCACCAGCTGCTCCATGGGAGAAAGATGTGGCAGTCTGCCTCCGTAAAGATTTCAGCCTTGGAAACCCTGTGGGGCAGTTCTACCCTGTCCTATAGGATCACTGTGAGTCAGAAACTACTGGACGAAAAGAGTTTGGATTTTTTGGTTTACTGGCAGTTTAGATCCTCAAAAGAAAAGGGAAATTCTATTAATAATCTCTGTTACCTTAAGAGAGTTTTTTCTTCTCTGGACATCAATTTTTTCATCTATGAAATGGAAAGGAGAGAATTGAAAGATCATTTCTAGGGTACTTTCACAACTAAACATGTCCAATTTTCATGCAGAAGCCCCACCTTCCCTGTGTTAGCTCTATCTAGGAGCCCAGAAGCTTGAACTCAGGAAGATGGCTCACAGGCCACAGCCCTGAGGTCTGACAGCTGTTTCCATCATGCAAAAGCAATAGGACAATGTAGCAAAAGAATCCATGAGAGTAAGATTCCATCCAGGCCAATGCAAAGGAAAGATTTTGTCAAGATCATTTTGAAAATGAAACGTGACTTCCTCTTTTTTGTTTAAGGTCAAGAAAAGAGGATACCAAGCTGAGCTTAGTCTCTGGAGGCTTCTGCAGGATCACATGCCTCTTCAGAAATGCCATTTTAACTGATGTAAATGTGAAAGAGTTGGAACCCCGGGGATTAAATTTCTGCTGAAGTACACATGTTTATTGAGGGGGAGGCGGGGGACACAAGTTCCTGAACCAGGGAATGCAAAGCTTTTTGGAAAACTACTCTAATCCTGATACTGAGGGTATCAGATGCCACTAGCCTTTCAGGGCTCCCACCATGTTGTAGGTTGGCATGAGATCACACCTGGCCATGCTGGCCTCTGGGCCAGGAGAGTGGGGGAGACACCTGTCTTAGCTTGTCTCACAAATACGCACACACACATTCCTCTGCCTGGGAACTTTTTCACCCACAAAGACATGTTTTATGACTACACTTGTATTCAATGTTTATGACAAAACTATCCTACATTCATCTGAGAAGTGGAATCTAAATAGCCTGAGAGACTAGACACCTGGGCTCTGCCCGCCTAGTCCATCATAGCCATAGCTTGGCTCTGCCTCATCACCTCTTGTATATGCTGCTAGGGGCTAGGTTTCTCCCTCTGCAAAGTGAGTCAGAGTGTGTGCTCCTGCCAGCTCACCTTTTGTTGAGGAAGTTAGCTATAGTGTGTTGCAAACATTATTTGATTCCCAAAGGTCTAGAGGCAAGTCCTGCACGTTATCTCGACTCTCTGAGCCTCAGTGTGCTCAACTATAAAAAGAGTGCAATTTAATTAAATGAGATAAAGTATAAGAAGGGGTTTTTTAATGAAATATAAAGGACTATGTACATTTGTTGTTAATACTCACCAGTAATTATTAATTTATAATCAAATACCTGCAAGTTGAAGGTAATGGGAGGATGTGTGTGAGTGTATGTGCAAGTGTGTTTGTGTAAGAAAATGCTTTCCACAGTATGGGAGATATTAACAAGTGTAATTCAGGGCCACTATCCTCAAAGTACTCAAGACCCATGTGGGAAAAAAGAGGTAATCACCAAAAAAGATAATGACACAAAACTAGACAGCAAGGTGAGAAGATGACCCAGAGAAACACAGGGCTCAGCACCATGGATAAAGAAAGAAAAACTGTCAACTGAAATAGTCACAAAGACTTTCAGGAGGATGTGAGGGTCATCCAGGTTCTTAAAGTAAGATAAGAAGGCAGGAAGGATTTGGCAGACAGCATGCAACTTGTCAAGGATCTACTCACACCCCGTTGTCCCAAATGAGTATGTAAAGGCGAGTCAAAAGGAGATCCCTGGGGGTGCTTACACTGAATATCTCTCAATACGGTAGAACTAGTACTCAGTAAGCTTCCTACCACAAGACGAATATCTTTTCCAATCAAAGTAGGGCCGTGTCATGTTGTTGCATGATGGCTTTTAGTACCAACTGGGCAATAAAGACGGCCAGAGACTGTTGCAGGTACCTGCTTGAGGGAGAAGGATGCTTAGAAAGCCTCAACAATTGGTAGCAGCAGGAGCCTCTGGAGGCCAGAATGAGGGTGAGAGAAGAAAAGTAGACTGGTTGGAAATCTGTGTAAGAAGCAGTTAGACACCCAGATACCTTCCCCTAGCCTACACAGCCAAAGTTTTACTATCTTTTTACCCTGGCAGAAGATTGGAGACTTAATCTCTGAACAGGTTAAATACAGAAGCTCTGGACACAGGTATACCAGGCATTGCTATAGGAGTGAGACACAGCATAGAACACAGGGGCATTAGGTATGAGCAATGAATAATGGGCACCGCACCTTCAGTGTACTCTAGTTAATGCTTAGAAAAATGACAACCAGGTTTATAATTCCCAGGCTAAAAACTAAAGAGCTCCTCTCTGAGGAAACTGAAAAGCCCAAGGATAAAAACAAACCTACAGATAATTGATGTTTGGTCATCAACAAATTATCCAGATTCCTGCCTGAGTGTTGTATGTGAAAAAGCCCTGCCCACACACACAGCTATGACATTCAGCCTTTGAGTTCATTCTTTAATAAGGGTGGCCAAGGGGTATCTGATATTTGAAGAAAACTGACACCATAAAAGACAAACAAACAAAAAAAAGACAATAAAACAGCCTACGGATTAGAAGAAAATTTGTGGGAACCATATGTCTAATAAGGGTCTAGAATTTTTATATCAAGAACATCATACACGAAGAGAATAAAAGGCCATTAAGGAAAAAAAAAAAAAAGAACAGGAAAGAAAAGACCAAAACAAATGCCAGTCGGAAGAGACTTTGAAACTTGCTCTTGAGCACAGAGCAGTTAAAACAAACAGAAGGAACAATAAAGTAAAAGAGCTGGACAGAAGATTTCAAAGGGCTGCTCAAGAAGACAAGGTAAAGTATTTAATAAAATGTGCAAAGACTTGGAGTTAGAAGACAAAAACAAAAGACCACAATTAAGGTTTCTCAAGTGGAAAGAACTGAAGAGAAAATTCAAGGCTCAAGTTGCAATATTGAAGTATTTCATGGGGGAAAAAATGAACGACACAAAAAGCATCAAAAGAAGATGGAAGGAACACACAGACCCACTGTACCAAAAAGAACTGGTCAATGTTCAACCATTTCAGGAGATAGCATATGATCAAGAACCACTGATACTGAAGGAAGGATTTCAAGCTGTGCTGAAGGCATTGGGGAAAAACAAGGCTCCAGGAATTGATAAAATACCAATTGAGATGCTTCAACAAACTGATGCAACGCCGGAAGCACTTACTCATCTATGTCAAGAAATTTATAAGACAGTTACCTGGCCAGCCCTGGAAAAGATCCATATTTGTGCCTATTCCAAAGAAAGACAAACAGAATGCAGAAATTATCTAGTAGTATCATTAATATCACATGCTAGCACAATTTTGCTGAAGATAATTAAAAAATGGCTACAGCCATACACCGGCAGGGAACTTCAAGAAATTAAAGCTGGCCCCAGATAAGTAAAGCACAATTGAAAAAAAAGAATAAAATAGGAGGACTCACACTACAGCCTGGTATTAGTACAACAACAGACACATTGATCAATAAAACAGAATCAAGAACCCAAATGTAAATCCATCCACTTAGGGTTACCTGATTTTCAGCAAAGGCCCAAAGTCCATTAAGCGGGGAAAGGACAGTCTTTTTAACAAATGGTGCTGGCAAAACTGAATGTCCATCTGTGAAAAAATGAAACAGGACCCATACCTTACATCATACACAAAAACTAATTCAAAATGCATCAAAGACCTAAATATAAAATCAAAAACAATAAAAGATCATAGAAGAAAAAATAGGCTTAATACTGGAGGCCCTAATACATGGCATAAATAGCATATAAACCATAACTAACAATACACAAACACCAGAAGATACGCTAGATAACTGGGATCTTCTGAAAATTAAACACTTACACTCATCAAAAGACTTCACCAAAAGAGTAAAAAGAGAACCTACAGACTGAGAAAAAAATTTTCGCTATGACAAAGCTAAGAAAGGCCTAAACTCCAAAATCTGTAGGAAAATCCAACACCTCTACAACAAAAAGACGAATAATCCAATTAAAAAATGGGCTAAGGATATGAACAGATGCTTCACCAAAGAAGACATTTAGGCAGCTAATGGACACATAAGGAAATGCTCACAATTACTAGCCATTAGAGAAATTCAAGTCAAAACTACAGTGAGATGCCACCTCACCCCAACATTACTGGCACAAATCAAAAAAACAGAAAATAACAAAGGTTGGAGAAGCTGCCGTGAGCTTGGAACTCTTATGCACTGCTAGTGGGGATGTAAAATGGTACAACAATTTTGGAAAAAGATATGTCATTTCCTTAAAAAGCTAAAAATAGAAATACCATATGATCCAGCAATCTCACTCCTAGGAATATATTCTAGAGAAATGAGAGCTGTCACACAAATAGACATACGCATATCCATGCCCATTGCAGCATTATTCACAATACCGAAAAGATGGAAAAAACCTAAGTGCCCATCAAGAGATAAATAGCTAAACAAATTATGGTGTTGGTGAAGAATATTGCATATACCGTGGACTGCCAAAAGAAGGAACAAATCTGTCTTGGAAGAAGTACAACCAGAATGCTCCTTAGAAGCAAGGATGGCAAAACTGTGTCTTACATATTTGGACATGTTGTCAGGAGGGATCATGCTTGGTAAAGTACAGGGTCAGCGGAAAAGAAGAAGACCCTCAAGGAGATGGATTGATACAGTGGCTGCAAAAATGGATAAACAAGGATAACAATTGTTTGGTGCAGAACCGAGCAGTGTTTTGTTCTTTGGTACATAGGGTTGCTATGAGTTGGAACTGACTCTATGGCACCTAACAACAGCAACGGACAATAGGTAAGTAGTAACTCTGGTGAAGGATAAGATAGTACATAATATTGGGGAAGTCAGCACAACTTCACCAAGGCAAGGTCATAGAAGTTTCATAGACACATTCAAATTCCCTGAAGGACCGAATTACTGCATTGAGGGCTGGGGACCATGGTCTCAGGAGACATTTAGCTCAACTGGCAACAGAATTTATAAAGAAATGTTCTACATCCTACTTTGGTGAGTAGCATCTGGGGCTCTTAAAATCTTCTGAGTGGCCATCCAAAATACTCCACTGGTCTGATACCATCTGGAGCAAGGGAGAATGAAGAAAACCAAAGACACAAGGGAAAGATTAGTCCAAAGGAATAACCAACCACAACTACCACAGCCTCCACCAGATGAATCCAGCACAGCTAGATGGTGCACAGCTACCACCACTGACTGCTCTGACAGGGATCACAAGGGAGGGTCCCAGACAGAGCTGAAGAAAAATGTAGACAAAATTGTAACTCACAAAAAAAGATCAGACTTACTGGTCTGATAGGGACTAGGGAAACTGAGAGTATGGCCCCTGGACATGCTTTTAACTCAGTACTGAAGTTACTCCGAAGGACAAGAAGGCAGGAGGGGACAGAAAAGCTGGTAACGGGGAACCCAAGGTTGAGAAAGGCAGAACGTTGACATGTCAGGGGCTTGCCAACCAATATCACAAAATAATATGTGTATTAATTGTTTAATAATAAACTAATTTCTCTGTAAACCTTCATCTAAAGTAAATTAAAAAAAAAAAGAAATTCAACCCAGATTCAAAAAAGGATGTGAAGAGAGAGATATCATTGCCGGTGTCAGATGCATCCTGGCCAAAAGCAAGGAATACCAAAAAGATGTTTACCTGTGTCTTATTGACTATGCAAAGGCATTCAACTATGTGTATCATAACAAATTACGGATAACACTGCAAAGAATGGGGATTCCGTAACACTTCATTGTGCTCATGTGGAACCTGGACTGGCACATGGGTCAACAGGCAGTCATTCAAATATAACAAGGGGGTAATGGAAGGTTTAAAACTGGAAAAGGTGTGCAACAGGGTTGTATTCTTTCACCTTATTTATTCAATCTATCTGATGAACAAATAATCAGAGAGGTTGGGCTGTATGGGGAAGAACACAGCATCAGGATTGGAGGAAGACTTGTTAACAACCCGAAATATGCAGATGACACAACTTTACCTTCCAAAAGTGAAGAAGACTCAAAGCACTTACTAATGAAGATGAACACTACAGCTTTCGGTATGAATTACACTTCTGCAGAAAGAAAATGAAAATCCAGATAACTGGTCCAATAAATAACATCATGATAAATGGGGAAAAAATTGAAGTTGTCAATGATTTCATTCTACTTGGATCAAAAATCATTGCCTATGGAGACAGCAGACAAGGAATCGAACAACATATTGCATTGGACAAATCTGTTGCAAAAGACCTCTTCAAAGTGTTAAAAAGCAAAGATGTCACTTTGATGCCTAAGATCATTCTGACCCAAGCCATGGTATTTTCAATCACTTCATATGCATGTGAACACTGGACAATGAAAAAGGAAGACAGAAGAAGAATTGATGCATTCAAATTGTGGACTTAAGCATCCATTAACAGATGAATTGATAAACAAAATGTAGAATACATACACAGTGGGATACTATTCAGTCATAAACAGAAATTAAGTCTTAATACAAGCTACTACATGAATGAACCTTGAAAACACCATGACGAGTGAAATAAGTCAGTTGCAAGAGGACAAATATTGCATGATCTTACTTATATGAAGCAAGCAAATATATAGAAACCAAAGATCATTAGTGGTTACCAGGGATAGGAGGAAGAGGGAAAGGGCAAGTTTTTGTTTAGAGGGCACTGAGTTTCAGTTAATGATGGTAGAATGATTTGGAAAAGGATATCGAGAATGATTGCACAACTTGAAGAATGTAATCTATGTCAATGAAATGTACGTATAAGAATTGTTGAGATGTTGTATGTTTTGTTATGTATATTTTCACTACAATCAAATTTTAAGGGGAGCATTAAAAAAAAAAAAGCAAAGCCAAAAAACACAAATGCAAACATAAAACTGTGGTAAATAAAATAATGTCCGTTAAATCAGGGAAAAAAAGATAATATAGTAGAAGAAAAATTTTAAAAACATATATAACAACATCAGCATTACAAGAAGGAGTAAAACAAGATAAAGATCTATGAAACAAGAACAGGGTTCTATTTAAGAAAGAAGACTTCTTGGAAATTAAAAAATTTGCAAGCAGAAATCAAAACAATTAATTAAAAGGGTTAGAAGAGAAAGTTGAGAAAAGCTCACAGTAAGTACAACAATAAGAAAAAAGACACGATACAGACGGCAAAGAGATAAGAAATTAAATGACCAATCCAAGAGGTGAAAGACATTTATAGTAGAATTCCTAGAAAGAGAAACAATGAAAATAGTGAGGATGAAATTATCAATGTAATGAAAGAAATTTTTCTCAGCTTGAGATGAGGAGAAAATTCTGGATTGTCGGGGTTTCCCCTAAATGCAATCAAATTTATCTTAATAAAAGTGAGGCAGAGGGAGATTAGACAGACACAGAAAAAAAGGCATTTGTGAAGACAGAGGCAGAGACAGAAGTG
The DNA here is from genome assembly GCF_024166365.1 of Elephas maximus indicus. NCBI lineage: Eukaryota > Metazoa > Chordata > Mammalia > Proboscidea > Elephantidae > Elephas > Elephas maximus. The sequence goes on from NC_064840.1 coordinate 50,435,376, forward strand.
ATAAGACCACAAACCAAGGAGCACCAAGGAATTGCCTGTAGCCACCAGAAGCTGGAAGAGGCAAGGAACACATTCTCACCTAGAGCCTTCAGAGGGAGCGCAGTCTTGCCAACACCTTGATTTTGGCTCAGTGATTTCAAACTTCTGACCTCTAGAACTGTGAGGGAATAAATTTCTGTTGTTTTGAGCCATCAAATTTGCAATAATTTGTTATTGCAAGGAAACTACCAAGGAAACTACCCAGAGGAACGGATAAAAGAGAAATAAATTCATATCTCCCATGGTAGGAAGCTATTAGGTTTTGTCTAAATAGAAAAATCAGAAAAAAAAGTATTATATTCAGTTAATTAAATATCAGGAGGTAACCACCAAAAGAAAGAGTTACTAGAATTGATCAGGAGACCAGAAATCAGGGGTACAGAGGGATGTTTTTTGTAGAAGACATATAGTACTATTTGACTTTATAAACTGTATGAAATTAAAATGAGATTAAACATATTCTTTTAAAATTTGAGGGAGAAAATTTTTATTAATTCCTGCATTTCTCAAGGAGAATTTCTTAGACTCTTCTTTCTGGGCCTTAAAAGAAAATGTGCTCCTTGTGTTGCTGTTGTTGTCATATGGCTTCCAGAAGGTTCTGACTCACCGAAAAAAACACTGCCTGGTCTTACGCCATTTTCACCTAATGTTATATTTGAGCCCAATGTTGCAGCCATTATGTCAGTCCACCTCATTAAGGGTCTTCCTCTTTTTCGCTGACCCTATACTTTACCAAACATGATGTGCTTCTCCAGGGACTGGTCCCTGATAACATGTCCAAAGTAGGTGAGACAAAGTCTCAAATTCCTTGCTTTTAAGGAGCATTCTGGCTGTGTACCTCTTCCAAGACAGGTTTGTTCATCCTTTTGGCATTCCATGACATATTCTTCACGAACACCACAATTCAAAGGTGTCAATTCTTCTCCAGTCTTCCTTTTTCATCTGTCCGGCTTTCCCATGCACATGAGTCAATTGAAAATACCATGCCTTGGATCAGGCACACCTTAGTCCTCAAAGTGACATCTTTGCTTTTTAATACTTTAAAGAGGCCTTTTGCAGCAAATACACCCAATGCAATACATCATTTGAATTCTTGACTGCTGCTTCAACGGGTGTTGATTGTGGATCCAAGTAAAATTAAGTCCTTGACAACTTCAAAGTTTTCTCTATTTATCACGATGTTGCTTATTGGTCCAGCTGTAAGGATTTTTATTTTCTTTATTTTGAGGCACAATCCATACTGAAGGCTGTGGTCTTTCATCTGCATCAGTAACTGCTTCAAGTCCTCTGTGCTTTCAGCAAGCAAGGTTGTGTCATCTTCATACCACAGGCTGCTAATGAGTCTTCTTCTAATCCTGATGCCACATTCTTCTTCATATAGTCCAGCATCTCAGATTATTTGCTCAGCATACAGACTGAATAAGCTTGGTGAAAGAATACTCATTTTAAACCATGCAGTATCCCCTTGTTCTGTTTGAACAACTGCCTCTTGGTCTATCTGTAGGTTCCTCATGAGTACAATTAAGTGTTCTGGAATTCCCATTCTTCACAATGTTATGCATAATTTATGATCCACACAGATGAATGCCTTTGCATAGTCAGTAAAAACACAGGTAAACATCTTTCTGGTATTCTCTAACTTCAGCCAAGATCCATTTGACATCAGAAATGACATTCCTTGTTCCATGTCCTCTCCTGAATCTGGCTTGAATTTATGGCAGTTCCCTGCTGATGTAGTGCTACAACCGCTTTTGAATGATCTTCAGCAAAATTTTACTTGCGTGTGGTATTAATGATGTTGTTTGATAATTTCTGCATTTATTGGACCACCTTTCTTTGGAATGGTCATAAATATGGATCTCTTTCAGTTATTTGGCCAGGGAGCTGTCTTCCAAATTTCTTAGCATAGACAAGCAAGCATTTCCAGTGCTACATCCTTTTGTTGAAACATCTCAATTGGTGTTCTGTCAGTTCTGGGAGACTTGTTTTTCGCTAATACCTTCAGTGAAGCCTGGACCTCTTCCTTCAGTACCATCCGTTCTTGATCATATGCTACCTACTGAAATGCTGGTGGCATAGTGGTTAAGAACTATAGCTGCTAACCAAGAGGTCGGCAGTTCGAATCCACCAGGTGCTCCTTGGAAAACATATGGGGCAACTCTACTTTGTCCTGTAGGGTCGCTATAAGTCAGAATCAACTTAGACCGCAACGGGTTTGGTTTTGGTTTTTTGAAACGATTGAACATCAACTAATTCTTTTTGGTACAGTGACTCTATTTCTTCCATCTTCTTTTGACACTTTTTGTGTCATTCATTTTTTTCCCCATAGAATACTTCAACATTGCAACTTGAGGCTTGAATTTTCTCTTCAGTTCTTTCAGCTTGCTAAATGTTACTCATGTTCTTTTGTTTTTGTTTTCTAACTCCAAGTCTTTGCACATTTTTATTATAATACTTTACCTTGTCTTCTTGAGCAGCCCTTTGAAATCTTCTGTTCAGGTCTTTTAGTTTATCACTTACTCCATTGGTTTTAGCTACTCTACATTCAAGAGCAGGTTTCAGAGTCTCTTCTGACACCCGTTTAGGTCTTTTCTTTCTTTCCTGCCTTTTTAACGACTTCTAGATTTCTTCATGTGTGATATTTTTAATGTCATTCCAAAACTTGTCTGGTCTTCATTCATTAGTGTTCAATGCATCAAATCTATTCTCTAAATATAGGTGGGATATCCTCAATGTCGTATTTTGATTTTCTTGGACTTGGTCTAATTTTCTTCAAGTTCAACTTCTGAGGTCCACATGTATAGTTGCTGTTTATACTGGTGAAAAAAGATGTCTACATTGAATAAGTCACTGGTCTTGCAAAATTCCATAACACAATCTTCTATCACCATGGCCATATTTTCCAACTACTGATCCTTCTTCGTTTCCAACTTTCAAATTCCAGTCAGTAGTAATTATCAATGCATTTGCTTGCATGTTTGATCAATTTCAGACTGCAGAAGTTGGTAAATTTGAATAATAGTCATATTTACTGGTCTTTCTTGTAGGCGTATGGATATTATCCTATCACTGACAGTGTTGTACTTCAGAGTAAATCTTTTTGATGATGAATTCGATGCCGTTCATCTTCAGTTTGTTATTCCTGGCATAGTAGACCGTATGATTCTTCAATTCAAAATGGCCAATACCAGTCCATTTCAGCTCACTAATGCCTGTTGTTGTTGTTGTTGTTAGGTGCCGTCGAGTTGGTTCCGACTCATAGTGACCATATGCACAAAAGAATGAAACACTGCCCGGTCCTGCGCCATCCTTACAATCATTGTTATGCTTGAGCTCATTGTTGTAGCCACTGTGTCAATCCACCTTGTTGAGGGTCTTCCTCTTTTCCACTGACCCTGTACTCTGCCAAGCATGATGTCCTTCTCCAGGGACTGATCCCTCCTGACAATATGTCCAAAGTATGTAAGACGCAGTCTCGCCATCCTCGCCTCTAAGGAGCATTCTGGCTGCACTTCTTCCAAGACAGATTTGTTCCTTCTTTTGGCACTCCATGGTATATTCAATATTCTTCACCAACACCACAATTCAAAGGCGTCAACTCTTCTTCAGTCTTCCTTATTCATTGTCCAGCTTTCACATGCATATGATGCGATTGAAAATAGCACGGCTTGGGTCAGGTGCACCTTAGTCTTCAGGGTGACATCTTTGCTCTTCAACACTTTGAAGAGGTCCTTTGCAGCAGATTTGCCCAATGCAATGCATCTTTTGATTTCTTGACTGCTGCTTCCATGGCTGTTGATTGTGGATCCAAGTAAAATGAAATCCTTGACAGCTTCAATCTTTTCTCCATTTATCATGATGTTGCTCATTGGTCCAGTTGTGAGGATTTTTGTTTTCTTTATGTTGAGGTGTAATCCATAAAGAAGGCTGTGGTCTTTGATCTTCGTTAGTAAGTTTTTTTTTTTAGTAAGTGCTTCAAGTCCACTTCACTTTCAGCAAGCAAGATCGTGTTATCTGCATAACGCAGGTTGTTAATGAATCTTCCTCCAATCCTGATGCCCCGTTGTTCTTCATATAGTCCAGCTTCTCATATTATTTGCTTAGCATACAGACTGAATAGGTATGGTGAAAGAATACAACCCTGACACACACCTTTCCTGACTTTAAACCAATCAGTATCCCCTTGTTCTGTGCGAACAACCACCACTTACTTGATCTATGTAAAGGTTCCTCATGAGCACAAGTAAGTGTTCTGGAATTCCCATTCTTCGCAGTGTTATCCATAGTTTGTTATGATCCACACAGTCGAATGCCTTTGCATAGTCAATAAAACACAGGTAAACATCCTTCTGGTATTCTCTGCTTTCAGCCAGGGTCCATATGACATCAGCAATGACATTCCTGGTTCCACGTCCTCTTGTGAAATGGGCCTGAATTTCTGGCAGTTCCCTGTCAATATACTGCTGTAGCCATTTTTGAATGACCTTCAGCAAAATTTTGCTTGCGTGTGATATTAATGATATTGTTCTATAATTTCCACATTCAGTTGGATCACCTTTCTTGGAAATAGGCATAAATATGGATCTCTTCCAGTCACTTGGCCAGGAAGCTGTCTTCCATATTTCTTGGCATAGATGAGTGAGTACCTACAGTGCTGCATCTGTTTGATGAAACATCTCAATTGATATTCTATCAAATCCTGAAGCCTTGTTTTTCGCCAGTGCCTTCACAGCAGCTTGGACTTCTTCCTTCAGTACCATCGGTTCCTGATCATATGCCACCTCTTGAAATGGTTGAATATCAACTAATTCTTTTAGATATAATGACTCTGTGTATTCCTTCCATCTACTTTTGATGCTTCCTGCGTCGTTTAATATTTTCCCCATGGAATCCTTCACTATTGCAACTCGAGGCTTGAATTTTTTCTTCAGTTCTTTCAGCTTAAGAAATGCTGAGGGTGTTCTTCCCTTTTGGTTTTCCATCTCCATCTCTTTGCACATGTCATTATAATACCTTACTTTGTCTTCTTGAGATGCCCTTTGAAATCTTCTGTTGAGTTCTTTTACTTCATCAATTCTTCCTTTTGCTTTAGCTGCTCGATGCTCAAGAGCAAGTTTCAGAGTCTCCTCTGACAACCATCTTGGTCTTTTCTTTCTTTCCTGTCTTTTCAATGACCTCTTGCTTTCTTCATGGATGATGTCCTTGATGCCATTCCACAACTCGTCTGGTCTGTGGTCACTAGTGTTCAATGCGTCAAATCTATTCTTGAGATGGTCTAATGCCTAGGATATTGATATTTATGCATTCCGTTTCATTTTTGATGAATGCCAATTTTCCTAGATTCATATTTCATACATTTCACATTCCAATTAATAATGGATGTTTGCAGCTGTTTCTTCTAATTTTGAGTCATGTCACATCAGCCTATTAAGGTCCCAAAAGTTTTACCACATCTATGTCAATAAGGTCAGCTCTAAAGAAGCAGCTGTTCCCCTGTTGTATTTTGAACGTCTTCTAACCTGAAGGGTTCATCTTCCAGCACTATAACAGGCAATGTTCTGTTGCTATTCAAAAGGTTTTCATTGGTGAATTTTTCAGAAATAGACTTCCAGATCCTTCTTCCTAGCCTATCTTAGCCTGGAAGTTCTGCTGAAACCTGTCTGCCATGTATGACCCTGCTGGTATTTGAAATACCGGTGGCATAGCTCCCAAGATCACAGCAACACGCAATCCACCACAGAATGACAAACTGACAGATGAATGGCGGCTGTTCAATCCAGTGATTATTTAAATCATGATTATTAGCTATATTCTAATTACAAATTGCAGAGGGAGAGTATGAGGGCCACTTATTAAACCAACATTTATTAAAATCTACTATGGCCAAAATATAATGTGAAGCATTGAGGGTGTGAGTGAAGGGGAAATTGGGAGGCTATAAATATGAATAAGACATGAACATTGCTCTCACCAAGCTTAGTCATTTGGTAGAGAGGAAGGGGATAAGAAGAATGAAAATAAGGGGGTGGAAGAGACAGACCAGTTGCTGTTGAGTCCATTCTGACTCATGGTGACCCCATGCGTGTAAGAGTAGAAATGTGCTCCACAGGGTTATCAGTGGCTAGTTTTTGTGGAAATAGATCACCAGGCCTTTCTTCTAAGGCACCTCTGAGAGGACTTAAATCTCCAACCTTTCAGTTAGCAGCCAGGCACATTAATGATTTACACGACCCAGGGACTCACAGAAGAGATATAGTAGCCATTTATTATGGTCCCTTGATGTGCAACTGGACCAATAACCAACACACCAAAAATGGAAAAAATGCTGAAGTTGTTAAGGAATTTCATTTTACATGGATTCACAATCAATGCCCATGGAAACAGTAGTCAAGAATTCAAACGACATGTTTCATTGGGCAAATCTGCTGCAAAAGACCTCTTTAAAATGTTGAAAAGCAAAGATGTCATTCTGAGGACTAAGGTGCGCCTGACCCAAGCCATGGTATTTTCAATTGCCTTGTATGTATGTGAAAGCTACATAATGAATAAGGAAGACTGAAGAAGAAATGAGACCTTTGAATTATGGTTGTCGTGAAGAATACTGAATATACAATGAACTTCCAGAAGAACAAACAAATATGTCTTGGAAGAAGTACAGCCAGAATACTTCTTAGAAATGAGGATGACGAGACTTCATCTCATGTACTTTGGACATATTATCAGGGACCTGTCCCTAGAGAAGGACATCATGCTTGGTAAGGTAGGGGGTCAGCAAAAAAGAGAAAGGCCCTCAGTGAGATATACTGACACAGTGGCTGCAACAATGAGCTGAAACATAGCAACGATTGTGAGGATGGTGCAGGACCAGGCAGTGTTTTGTTCTGTTGTACGTAGGGCACTATGAGTCGGAATCAACTTGTAATGGATTGAACTGTGTGTGCCAAAAATACCTGTCAACTTGGCTAGGTCATCACTCCCAGTATTGTATGATTGTCCACCATGTTGTCATCCGATGTGATTTCTCTATGTGTAGTAAATCCTGTCTCTATGGTGTTGATGAGATGGGATTAGCAGCAGTTACATAAACTCAATCTACAAGATCAGATTGTGTCTTAAGCCAATCTCTTTTGAGCTATAAAAGTGAGAAGCAAGTAGAGACACAAGGGGTCCTCATACTACCAAGAAAGCAGCTCTGGGAGCAGAGTGGTTCTTTAGACCCAGGGTTCTTGCACAAAGAAGCTCCTAGTCCAGGGGAAGACTGATGACAAAGACCTTCCTCCAGAGCCAACAGAGACAGAAGGACTTCTTCTGGAACTGAAGCCCTGAAGTTGGACTTCTAGTCTAAAAGACTGTGAGAGAATAAATTTCTTTTTGGTAAAACCATCCATTTGTGGTACTTCTGTTATATCAGCACTGGATAATAAAGACACGACTAATGGTACCTAAGAGCAATATGACAACAAGATGTGCAAAGCTCATACAAACATTACCACCTCTACTCCTCACAATAACCCTGGGAGATAGGTATTAATTTTAGAGTAGGGACATTGAGTCTTACAGAGATGAAGTAACTCTCCCCAAGGTCACACTGCCAAGTCTGTCTGCCTCCAAAGCCTGTGCTCCTCTCTCCACCATCTACTCTGTGCCCAATATGATAGAAGGCCACAGAGATTACATGCTAAGGAACATAAAGGAGGGGGAGACTCTTTACGCCTGAAGTGAATTTGAAAAAGCCTTCATGGAGATTTTGGCTCTGGAACTTCATGACCATCGAGAGCTTATGGGCAAAATTCAGAACCAATAATACCACTGTTGGTGTCTTTGCATTTTTACTTTAGTATCATCCATCATCACAGTTGCCCTTGAGTTTATCCTGACTCACAGCAAACCTATGTGCATTAGAGTGGAACTGTGCTCCATAAGGTTTTCAGTGGTTGATTTTTTTGGAATTGTACTGTCAGGGCTTTCTTCCAAGGCACCTCCAGGTGGACTTGAACTTCCAGCCTTTTGGTTAGCAGCTGAGTGCGTTAATCTTTTGCACCATGCAGTGACTATGGAAGCCTCTGAAATACTAAAGACCAACCTGCCAGATGAGTATAATTTTCATAATCCTCATTTTACAAAGAAAAAAATGAAAGTTTTGAGCAATGAAGTAATTCATCTATGTGCAAAAGCAGTTCTTGAGCTCAGCTACTAAATCTTCTGCTCCTTCCATCTCACAAAGTATCTAATAAACACTTGCTAAAATGAAATAAACTGAAAGTAAATTTTCAGTCAATGACTGGTTAGGAGAGAAGGAGCCCCAGGCAATGCTGATAGCAGAAAGGAATTAGCTCAAAAGTAAAACAGGGTCCCCTGAGAATTCAAAGAGTGAAATGATGAAAGTAGGCTATATTGCCATTGCCTCTCACTTACCCAAGCTCTCATGAAATCTGGAGCTACAAACTAACAAAAAAGCATTTCCAGGCAAGCAATGCTCAGCTGGGAGCAGGACAGTCTGGCTATAAGCATTGAACCAAAACCAAAAGAGAACAGAAAAAGTCTCTGTCAAGCAATCTACCCATTTAAATCTGATCTGCAAAACCAGGGCTCCTTCTCTCCCGTTCCAATTAACAGTTATCCTCCCAGCAACCGACATGCTGAATCACCCTCCAATGCCACAGTTGATGGCTCATAAAGCTTTGTGCTCATCTAATCCTTTAATAGCCTGGGGCTGTATTAGTGTCACAGTAGCAAATTCTCTCCCGAATTGGAACTTTATTATTTTACCATATAAAAGTCAGCAGGGTTCTTGAAGGAACTACAGCCCATCTGTTAACCCTTTTGGAGCTCACTTCTCAGGCATGCCATCAGAAAATATGACTTCATGTCAAGGAAGTGCCTGTTGATCAACCTCCCAGAAGTCTCAGGCACCAATGTGAATACGTAGTCAGAGTAGAAGGTCAGTTGCCCAGCTGGTAAGATGTAAGGTGCAGCCAAATCCCCTGAAAAGGCAACTTTGTTGTCTAAAATCCAAGCTCTACCACTTGCTGACCTGATTATCTTGGAGAAGTCCCTTCATCTCCCTGAGTTTATCCCTGTAAATAGTCAAATCACAACTCCTTCCTCCTTCCCCACCCCAGGAGTTAATACATAAGGGGAGCATGTCCATGGACACTTTGCTTATCACAGAGGAGACACTCAATAGATAGCTGTTTCCTTCATTTCTGGTTTCACTTTCCTTTTCGGATTAAAAAACCAAAAAACAAAAACAAAAAACAAACAAACCCATTGTCATCGAGTCCATTCTAATTCATGGCAATCCCAGATATTACAGAGTAGAGCCGTGTTCCATAGGGTTTTCTTGACTGTAACCTTTACGGAAACAGATCACCAGGTCTTTCTTCAACAGCACCCTTGGGTGGGTTCAAACTGCCAATCTTTAGGTTAGTAGTTGAGCACAAACCATTTGCACCATCCAGGGACCTCCTTTTCAAAATAAGCATTGCCATTTCATTTTATTTCTTGTGTAAATTTTTCCTGGAAAGAAGACAAATTTATTAACTCTTGGTATAAATGAACCATCACCTCAGCTTCTCTCCTTGTTCAGAATATAATACATTTTAAGGGACTTAGATGAACTTGAAAACACCTGAAAAATTAAATGATTTCAATAATACTCAAGTATTGACAGCACCTAAAAACAATAACATTGGAACCAATGGAGAAGAGATGCAGAAAAAGATAAGGCAACTCAGACAAAGAATATGAGAAGGAATACCTCCAAGCTTTATCTTTCCCATAATTTTGCTTGGGTACAGCTAGCTGCCAAAACACTACAGTAAGTAGTTAAAAGGCAGCTAATTCAATGGAGAAATTTCTTGACATTTATTAAAAAAATGAATAATCATTTGGGGCGGTATAAATGTAACCTGCACATAGCATGAAGCAACAAGAAAACACAAAATCCTCAGGTTACTTCATCCTAAAGGGACTTTGTGATGGTGCAATATAGGAAAAATCAGAGTAAATGACTTCTGCAAAGTGTGTGGGTGTAGGGGAAAGGTGAGAAAGAGATCTTTACTATTTCTTACTTAACCTAGAAGATGTATTCTTCGTACAAAAACAAAGAACAAGAAAATTTTCTTGCTGAGATGCCACAGAATGCAAAGCAATACAGAGAGAAGCCTTTCCTGGGTCAACAGCAGCCGCAGCAGGTATCTGACAGAGCCTAGTGAAGAAGGAATATCTCTGAGCCCAGCATTGCACGGAGCAGTACAGTTGCCTTACAGCAACGGCACTGTCTAGAGTTATTGTTAGCATTACTACCATTAAGAGCTAATATTTATTGAGATCACACCGAATGTTAAACATGTAGCTATCTTTTTTAATCCTCACCGCTATCCCGTTAAGTTTGATACTACTCTCATATCCATTTCAGAGAGGAGGCTGAGATATCCCGAGATTAAGAAGGAAGTCCAAGGGCATAGAGTAGGTACCCTAGCAGAGCTCAAAATTCAAACCCAGGTTGCCTGACCTCAAAGCCTCAACTTAAAGTCTGAAATTTAAACAATTGAATAGGAACCCCAATTTAAAGCAACACACATCCCCAGACAGGCCTGCATGGGAGCAGAACATAATGGGCTCTAGAAAAAGAAAAGTAAATGTTGCAGAACCAAAGAAAGCAAAAAGAGGATATAGAAGCAGGACAGAGAAATGTTTCTTTGCCACACTTGATGAGGGCTTTCTTCATCCTCATGCAGGAGAATTGGCATTAGTAATAGAACCACATTACATTACTTGTGGTTCTATCTACATAGCTTTAAGTAAATTTAACTGTATATTTAATGTAGGTTCCGTCAATCTCAATAAACCCTTTTATAATGTGATCATAAAGCTACAAGTAAAATTAATAAAATTTATTAATTAATAATTCAGTAATTCATTGGAGTGGTCACAGAGAACTCATGCAGACAACATAGCTACAACAGCAAGCTTAACAACAGAAAAGGATATGAACAGAAAGGGAGATATGCAAAGGAGGCGAGGTTCATGGGAGGTCCCACTATGGGCCTCCATGTCTAAAAAGAGATCCACTTAGGTCTAAAAGATGACCCACATAGGTCTAAAAGGGGACCCACTTACCCTTCCTGAAAACCAATATTCATTCTTACCCATCAGGAAACTTTCAAACAGGAAACTCAATGATGTCACTTGGTAGACTTGGCTATTGGTTGCTTCTCTTAGCTCTCGGCCAGGGTTGGGTCTTTACACTCTTCTCCCACTATTTGGATCTGCTCATTGTCTGTACTTCTTCCGGTACCAACACAGCTGCTGTCGCACGTTTACCGGTCTGGTAGGGTTGTTGGGCAAGGCCCTGTGTCCAAAGGACCCACTCCTTTCCTGGCTCTCATCAGTCAGCAAGCCCCAACCAAGGCATCTTGTTCTAGGGTTTTTATAGCTAGCGCATGTAGTCCTTGGTAATTACAAGGGAGACTCCCTAACCAATCTGAGAAAACATAAAACATCAGACTGTGTGGGGCCGCCCAGCCAATCCCGTAAAGGTCAGCTACAGGGTGGGTTGTAAACTGACCAATCACTTGCAAGACTGCAGAGAGAATTTTGGGAGAATTACAAACCCAGGGCCGGAAAAGCCATATTAAGAACCCTATTGTACCACAGCAACTCTTCACAGATACATTCAGTAAACAACTCATGCTTGTTACTCTCAGGAAAAATTATTTTTCTACTCAAAGAAAACACTAGGTTTTGCTCCCCAAATCTCTGTCTTGGGTCACGTTCACAATTAGCTGTGGTTGGAGGGGGTGAGGGTGCATAGGACAAAATATGACTGCTGCCTCTCAGGCCTGAGGAGGAGGCAGCATTCTTTAGAATGAGGTGTTGATGAAAACCACTATAAAATATGTGTAAGAAACACCATTAAGTCTCCATCACCTAACACAGAAGAAGCTCCACCCTGACACTTTACCCACAGACTTCAGACTTGCCTGCCTCCACAACTGCATGAGCCATTTTCTTGACATAAATCTTTGTCTCTCTCTCTCCATATACGGAAAACCTGGTGGCATACTGGTTAAGAGAAATAGAAGTCCATATCACCATAACCATCACCAACACCCCCATGGATCCCTTCCTGTACTCCTTATTATCCATCCCAAACACACATAAATTCTCAAAAAATGCATACACAAAAATACTCTTGAACATGTTATTCAGCAATTCTGGAATATTTTTGTCCATCTAGTGTTCTACCCATATTACTCTCCCTTACAGTTTCCAAGACAGCACAACTACATTAAACTGTTTCAGCATTAGAGTTACTTTATTGGAGTCTTAAAGAATCTATTTCTTACCCTATCAAGACTCTTTCTGAAGATCACAGACAATCAAAAGAAAGGAACAGAAATTCAGTAAATGTTAACCTTGGAAAGCTCAGCTAAGGAAAATATACTTAGATAGGTTCTGTATAGCCTACTTACTTATTGTAAATGCAACTCCACCCCAAATCTAGACCAAGAAGAGATAAAATAATTTATTGATTTATTTCTTCATTCAGTGTATTAACAAAAGCAATTTAGATGCTGCCTTGGCTGGGTTCTCTAGAGAAACAAAACCAGTGAAATATACCAAAAAGCCAATCACATGTGAGATCATTTAACTCCTAAGAGTCCAGCTGCTAACCAAAAGTTGGCAGTTGGAATCCACCAGGCACTCCTTGGAAACCCTATGGGAAAGTTCTACTCTATCCTATAGGGTAGCTATGAGTTGGAATCAACTCGACAGCAATGTTTGTTTTTTTACTTATGGAAAAAATCAGAAATCTATAGGAGAAAAAAACAACAAAAGACCAGAGAGATTGACTTTTCCGAGGTCACATAGCTGATAACTAGTAAAACTAGAATTCAAATCCAGATATGTCTAACTCCTCATTGCCATGAATCACAAATAAACTATGAGGCTTATTAATAAGGGGACATTTTGTAATGTACAAGAACGGGACGTCAGAATGATACTTTTGTGAACTTAAATAATTTCTACAGTTTCCCAAAGGGCCTAATTCTCACCCAGAAGTTCCCAAGAAAAAAGAAAACAGGACAATCTGTGACAGTTGCGTCAAGCTGGTGGTCATTAAATTACAATAGAAAGTCCACTTGCCAACACTTTTCTAGAAAAGAGGAAGCTGGAGTAGGACTTTTTCACTGGAATGTTTCCTTACTCCATGGAATGGCTTACTTGTCTGCTTTAGGCCTCAGAAAACAGACGCAGCTACCATCCCCCTGGGTACCCTTATGCTGATTAATTACAACAGCTGGATCACACCAGCTGGAAAGTATCCCTCCCCCCTCAGGACTGGCCTAGTACTTATGTCTGCACCATTCATCTAATATTTAACACACACTGTATTGGATTGGTGATGATATTTTTAAGTGCATTATGCTTGTTTTGCTATCAAAAAATTCTAAGTTATTTGAGGACAAAGACCTACACATGTTATCTTCCACAGCAGCCAGCTGTATGCAGGATGCTCCATCGAACATTGGTTAAGTGATTATCTACTAATGGAAGGAAAGCTGTCCAAGTATTCAGGGGCGAATTTCATCTAGAATCAGGAGTTTGAAGGCATCTTAATGAGCTATAATGAGGAGGTGAGGCTCAGATTACAAGAACCAGAGGTAAAGCATGGTCACTGCGGGTACTCTTGTCTCTGAAAAAGGTCATTCATTCCTCTATTCAACAAACATCGCTGTGCTAGGCACAGCACTAAGCAGTGGATTCATATTTGGAAGGATGTGGCTATTAAAAACAAAGCAGAATTAAACGTTCTTTCTGATAGACTTCCATCTTATTTTGTTCATGTTAACATACCATTATCACATTGTTCTATTTTTCTATGTGTTTGTATAGCTAGAATGTGAACTCTTCTCAATGGCAGAAACTATTCATCCACCATCTGTATATTTCTCTTCAGTGTATATGTGGTTATAATTTATACGTTTTATTTCTAAAATATATGACACATTTAAGTTTTTCCAGCTTCGATGGGTGAGCACTGTCTCCCATATGATAGAAGTCATGCCTTCAGTGCAGTCCAAGTTTCCTAATCATTTAACAAGGGTACATACGACGCCTGTCCAAGAAGATGGTATGAGCTACAATTATCTTAGTGCCCACATTTTATTTGACAAATTTTCTTTGTTTGATTTTGGCCCCGAATTGTTAACTCATCCAGTGTCTAAACCCTGGCCGTTCCTTTATTATTGCAAATTGAGTACATTGGCTGACTCAAGGAAAAGCTCTTGTGTGAAGGTTAGAGCTATGAGCTAAACTACCTACTTTTTCCATGGAGCGCCATTTTTACTTGAATTAGCCATAATACTGTAATTATTTAACTTTGTATATTTGGCTGATTTTTTTTTTTTAATTATTTTCTTAAAAGTGAATGAAGTAAGGCTATTACTTGAAGCCCAACAAGTGGGCTTTGGTGAAGAATCAAAGAATATTGACAATTATCTGAAAAGGCTATTGAAATAATTCCTTTTCTGACCATATCTGTGTGAAGCTTCAACCAAATGTACTTCAGCTAAAACAATATCTTGCAACAGACTGAACACAAAAGCAGATGTGAGAGTGCTGCTGTGTTCTATTAGCCCAGAAATGAAAGAGACTTGTAAAAATGAAAAAAAAAAAAAAAAATGCTTCTTTTCTCATCACATATTTTCTTTTGGAAAATATTGTCATTTTTTATTTAAGGGGTCATGCAATGGGTATATTATTGTTCCTGTTAAATAAACTAAGTATTTTTAAATTTTCTGTATTTTAATTTCTACTTTAATAAATATCAATACACATACTCACATAAACAAAAGTACTTAGAGTCCCTCCATAATTTTTAAGAACTAAAAGGAACCTGATTCCAAAAAGTTTGAGAATTATTACTCTTATCTGTCAAGAGTCAAAACTGTCTTTTAAGCTGAATGCATCCTGGCCTTGTGTCTTACTACCTAAAAAAAGAAAGAAGACAGAGAAAGAGATAAGTAAGTGCCTTTTTACATTCTCCCCAGATTCTCAAAAGTGTCCTCCTTCACTTGCCCTTGGCTTATTACGCCTTCACTTCTCCCCACAGAACTACCACACCCAGCCTCCCAGTTCTCCACCTCCAATCCTGTGGTAATGGAAAGAGATAATGGAGATGAAGGGATGAAGTTATCCTTTATTACTTCTGTTCCCATCTTTGGGCATTATTCTATTTCCTTCCAATGTTTGGACTTCTGTAAGTATTCTTTATTGCTGACACCAGTGTATAGAAGCAGCATGATTTAATAGAAAGGGCTGACAAAACTGGGGTCAAATCCTGGCTCCACCTCTGCTGTCTGTGTGACTTTGGGTAAGCCATTCAATATAATGGAGACTCAGTTGCTCTTCTGTAGGATACAGAATGGGTTCATTAACAAAGGATGTATGTTACTCAGCATCTAGGAGACACTCAATGTATCTTAGTTTCCCCCACTACCTTACATCTTTGAATCCTACTTCCAAATCCCAGGGCACTGAGGAAGTCAGAGAACTGGGGGAAAGGTGGTATATGGTCTATAGAACAATGCTTTCACCACCACCCCCATCCTGCCACCATCCTTCCACCACCTCCAGCCTCTGTACAAGGGAGCCCAGAAGATGGTAAGGTCTTTCTCTATACCCTACCCCTGGCAATCACCAAGAGATACTGCTTTTTGGAGGAAGAAGCTGCTAAAAGAGATGCCCCAGGGATGTTCAGCCTGAACATTCATGCTGTGGGCAAAAGCCTCTCTGGCTTTCATCCTGATAAAGTGTATTGTTATTACAAGAAAATTTCAACCTGAGACTCAGTGTTAAACTGGTTCCCTATTGAATAAGATGTGACATTTTTAAGATGGGCATATGGTGGCCTTGACAGACATTCAAATTCATTGCTGAAGGACATGGATTCTATACATAGGATAACAGGAGAGATTTGTACTAATAACATGCTGTCTTTGTGCCTAAAAGTTTGAGTGTCCAACACCCTGGTGGGGAAATGACTCAATTGCTTGGGCAGGGCAGAATGAATTGGAACTAGAGCTGTGCTGGAGACAGAATTCCAAAGCCAAGCCCATGAAGCCATAGCAATAAATGGTCTTCCAGGGAAGTCATCTCCAAAGCCTTATGTTTATGATTTCCTCTTCCAGAGCCCCTCCGGTAAAAGGACCATGTTTTCAATTGGCATTCCCAGCCTAATAAAACAGCCTCTTTCTAGTGCAGTCATCCTGACCCTGTCCTTCTCTCCAAGGCTTTAGCAAACTGTCCCTTGCAGAGGCCACTCTTGTCACAGTTCTGGCTCCTCTGCCTAAATGGTGCTCAGAGCCTGGAAAGCATCTTTTTTTTTTTTTTTTTAATTGCCTCATTGATGACTTTTATTCTTGGTGAGCACCAGTGAAATTTGAGACACCTCATAGAGTTGGGGCATAGTGGAATTAGCAAAAGATTGCTTTTGTAACAACAGAGTTATAAATTTTTTTTTTAATTTACCCAGCCTATCTGCTTTTCTGTATCCCAAAATGGGTTTTCCAGCATTAAAACAGACTCTGACTAGCTTGACCCTTTCTAACAGAGGTTGAACTGTCATTGAAGGTATTCCTAGTGGGAATTTCAGCCAATTGTTAATTTATAACCAAACAGAAATTTTCAGCCCCTTTGGAAGATAAACATTATTTAAAAAAGAAACATCATGTGCATCACCCTCCCACCATCATTCTAGAAAGCACAGTATATCAGATACCCTAATTCAGAGGGTATATAAGCAGACCTTTCTCTCATCTAGTCTTCCTAACAAGAGAGTCCTGAATTTGAGAGTTAATAGAATGCTGTGTCATTGTTAAGTGTCAACCCATGATTCTGAACAAGGAACCGTCACAGATACGAGGAGCGTGAGACTAATTTGGACCATAACTGGAAAAACCCTAAACACCACAGGACAGCAGAGCAGTTAGATTACACATGGCTTCCAATCTGGTGCCAAGAGACACTTTTAAAACAAAGGTAGAGATATGAGCCCACCACTCACTTAGAAACTATTATGGGTTGAATAGTTCCCCCCCCCCACAAAATATGAGTTGGAATCCTAACCCCCACACCTGTGGAGGAAACCATGGTGGCATAGTGGTTAAGAGCTACAGCTGGTAACCAAGAGGTTGGCAATTCGAATCCACTAGGTGCTCCTTGGAAACTCTATGGCGCAGTTCCATTCTGTCCTATAGGCTCACTATGAGTCAGAATTGACTCGACAACAACGGGTTTGGGTTTTTTTAGTCTACCTAGTGGAGGTAATCCATTCTGGAAGAGGGTTTTCTTTGTTATGTTAATGAGGCCATATCAGTGTATGGTCATGTCTTAAACCTAATCAATTCTGAGTAATAAGGAGCAGCACAGACACAGAGACAAGACGGAGGAGGGGAGGGACTGATGCCATGTGAAGATTGCGGAGGATCCCAGGAACTCCTAGGCTACAGAAGCTGAGACAAGGATCTTCCCCTGAAGAGAGCCTTCCCCTATAGCCAGTGCCCTGAGTCAGGACTTCTAGCCTCCTAAACTGTGAGAAAATAAATTCCTATTCTTTAAGGCCATCCACTTGTAGTATTTCTCTTACAGCAGCACTGAGAAATTAAGATAGAAACCCTCAAGGGAAGTCTGGAAGGATAGATGGCAAACTGGGAACAGTGAGTATCTCAGGAAAGTGGGATTATGATAGGGATGGAGGACAGAGGTAACTTGTATTTTGCATGTTATAATTGAAGTGTTTAAGGGATTATCGCATATTCTGCTTTTTGTAAAAGAAAAGCAGGAAAATAAGAATACATTTGTGTGTACATATGTGTGTGTGTGTGTGTGTGTATACATAGAGAGAGAGAGAGCCCTGGTGGTGCAATGGTTAAGAGCTTGGTTCCTAACCAAAAGATCAGCAGTTTGAATCTACCAACTGCTCCTTGGAAACTCTATGGGGCAGTTCTACTCTGTCTTGTAGAGTTGCATTGACTTGATGGCAATGAGTTTGGTATTTATATATATATATATAAATCAGGTAGCATAATCCAGAAACTAACAAAAATAAATACCTAGAGAATATGATGGGAATGGGGTAGGGGGGATGGGGAAGAAATGATATTTCTCTGAGTATATCTTTCTATATAGTTTTTACTTTTGAAGCATATTCAGGGTTTATGTATTCAAAAAGAAAACATAAATGATTTAAAAAAAAAAAACCCTGGAATTGCATGCAAACAGAAATGAATAAGCCTAATTACATGTCAAATTAATAACACACTCCTACAGAGAAAAAATACTTCAAGTAATTTGAAATAATGGTATACAGTGTAAGAACAAGAAGAATTAAAAAGAAATTGTGAAATTTACAAGTAGGTTTGCTGTTCTTAGTGTACTAATTTTGGAACTATTTTGTTGGTGGTATAATATCAAGGAAATATGTAAATAAATTAATGTTGTAGGGAACCAGGGTTTTCACTGTGAGGGAAGGGAGATACAAAGATAGAATGAGGGAATCTGGGAAAAAATTCTGTGGTGTTCTATTTGAATCAGATGTTTAAGCATGGAGTGTGTGTGTGTGTGTGTGTGTGTGTGTATGTATGCGTGTATTTCTAAATACCATTCCCTACTGATAGGAACTAGAATTCCTTCAGAAGCGCTGATTCCAGATTTGGAGAAGAGAAAGAAGATGAGTCTGGCACATCTGTGTCAGCAAGCAAGTGTTCACAAGCTGATACAAATAAGTCAAAAAGATAGGGGAGCTTTCTTGAAAGGGCTTTCATACAAATATGGGACAATGTGGACATCATAAAGAATAACAATGGTAATAAATCACAACACTGAGTAAATGCATAAGTTAATAATAATACTTCAAAAATAGAAAGAGAGAGAGATGGGTGGGAATAAGAACAAAACGGAAATCTCTTTCTACAAAAGAATGCCAGCTAGTAAACGTAAAACAACTTAAAAAATTAGAAAATCCCCCAATGTAATAATTAATTCAGGCAAAGATCACCAAAACCAAAACCAAACCATACCTGTGCTGTCGAGTCAATTCCAACTCACAGCAACCCTATAGGACAGAGTAGAACTGCTTCATAGGATTTCCAGGGAGCAGCTGGTGGATTCGAACTGCTGACCTTTTGGTTAGCGGCCAAGCACTTAACTAGTGCACCACCAGGTTTCCAAAGATCATCAATGCATGCTAAAAACAAAATCTCAAAGTATCACCATAAAGGTCAATTTATTAGAGGGAGAGGGTTTGTCTTTCAATGGGGCAATCTGCCAGTCACCATCTGTCATGGATTAAATTAATTCCCCCCAAAAAGGTGTATATCAGTTGGGCTGGGCCGTGATTCCCGGTATTGTGTGATTTTCCTATATGTTGTAAGTCCTGCCTCTATGATGTTAATGAGGGAGGTTGGGCAGCAGTTGTGTTAGTGAGGCAGGACTCAACCTACAGAACTGGATTGTGTCTTGAGGCAATCTCTTGAGATATAAAAGAAAGAAGGGAGCAGAGAGACAGGGGGACCTCATACGACCAAGAAAGCAGCGCCAGGAGCAGAATGTGTCCTTCGGACCCCGGGTCCCTGCTCCTGAGAAGCTCCTTGACCATGGGAAGATTGAGGACAAGGACCTTCCTCCAGAGCAGACAGAGAGAAAAAGACTTCCCCTGGAGCTGACCCCTTGAATTTGGACTTTTACCCTACTTTATTGTGAGAAAATAAACCTCTCTGTTAAAGCCATTGACTTGTAGTATTTATATTACAGCAGCACTAGATGACTAAAACACCACTTCATCTGAGAGTAGGCAAGCTTGATATCACCAATAGTGGAACAGCTGACATTTTGTGTTTCCTTGTGTGATGCCGTGATTATACACAACGTCACTTGTCTGGTGCTGTTTCCATAATTGTTTGACCTGAATTTAATCATGAGGAAACTGTTGGACCAATCTTAGAACCTTCAAAAATTTCAATGTAATGAAGAACAGAGAAAGACATTCAGATTGTTCCAGAGTGGGTGAAACTAAAGAGACATATTAGGCAACACAATAGCAAAAAGTTATAGAAAACATTGTTGGAACCGCTGGGAATATTTGAGTATGGATTGTTTGTTAGGTGATGATATTAACTTATTGTTAATTACCTTAGATTTGTTAATGGTATGGTTGTGTATGAGGATCCTCTTGCTCCTGGGAGATGCATGCCAAAGTATTTAAGAGTGAAGCATCATGGTGTTTGCAGCCTCCTTACGAATGGCTTGGAAGAAAGGCAGTGTGTTTATATATAGACAGTGAGCTGAAGGTGGTGTGGCAAGATGATAGCAGTTAGAAAATCTAAGTGAAGGGTGCACAGTATTTGTTATACTTATGTTCTTAATTTTCCATGGATTTGAAATTTTTCTAAATAAAATTTAATTACTTTCTTAAAATGTGGTTTGCCAAAACACCACTCAGGGCTTTACGTGACCTCCCAGAACATTTACTTCAATAGGCAGAATTCCACTGCCACAACCAGAGTGTGCTGCAGGGGAGGAACCATGGAGGCCACAGTTATCAGCATCCCCCAGCCTCAGGGACAGAATACCCAATAAGCAAGGTGAGCACCTGCTTAGAGCATCAACAAAATAAGGGCACCAGTTGTCCAAAGCAAAGACCCATAGATGCCAAGCAGATAAGCACAAGGAAAAGTGAGCACCACAGTGAAAGGGAATTGGCAGGGCACTGAATAAAACTGATACCAGCTCCAGTACATTTGAGAATGTGCCGACCGGAAATAAAGTTCAGACAGGGTCACCAGGGCACCCACACACATGGTTGTTTAAGCTATGAGGCCCCTATCACTTCAAAACCTTCACTGATATCTTTCTCCTATGGTTCCCTCCTGTGTAACTGAAACTCCTTATCTCAGAGGGTTTCTTGGGAGTACACTGTTGCTGTTGTTGCTAGGTGCCATCAAGTAGGTTCCAACTCATAGCGACCCCATGTACAGCAAAACGAAACACTGTCCAGTCCTGTGCCATCCTCACAACAGTTGTTAAGCTTGAGCGCATTGTTGAAGCCACTGTGTCAATCCATCTCACTGAGGGTCTTCCTCTTTTACGTTGACCCTCTCTACTTTAGCAAGCGTGATGTCCATCTCTAGGGACTGATCCCTTCTGTTAACATGTCCAAAGTATGTGAGACATAGTTTCGTCATCCTTGCTTCTAATGAGCATTCTGGTTGTACTTCTTCCAAGACAGATTTGTTCCAACACCACAATTCAAAGATGTCAAATCTTCTTCATTCTTCCTTATTCATTGTCCAGCTTTTGCATGCATATGATGCAATTGAGAATTCCATGGTTTGGGTCAGGCGCACCTTAAAGCTTTTGAACACTTTAAAGAGGTCTTTTGCAGCAGATTTGCTCAGTGCAATGCATCTATTGATCTCTTGACTGCTGCTTCCGTGGGTGTTGATTGTGGATCCAAGTAAGATGAAATCCATGACAACTTCAGTCTTTTCTCCATTTATCATGATTTTGCTTACTGGTCCAGTTGCGAGAAATTTGGTTTTCTTTATGTTGGTGTGTAATCCATACTGAAGGCTGTGCTCTTTGATCTTCATCAGTAAGTGCTTCAAGTCATCTTCTCTTTTAACAAGCAAGGTTGTGTCATCTGCATAACGCAGGTTGTTAAAGCATCTTCCTCCAATCTTGATGACCCATTCTTTTTTACAGAGTCCAGCTTCTCAGATTATTTGCTCAGCATACAGATTGAATAGGTAGAGTTAAAGGATACATCCCTGATGCACAACTTTCCTGACTTTGAACTACGCAGTAACCCCTTGTTCTGTTCGAACTATAATTGCCTCTTAATCTGTGTCAGGTTACTCGGGAGCACAAATAAGTGTTCTTGAATTCCCATTCTTCCCAATGTTGTCCATAATTTGTTATGATCCACACAGCCAAATGCCTTTGCATAGTCAATAAAACACAGGTAAACATCCTTCTGGTATCCTCTGCTTTCAGCCAGGATCCATCTGACATCAGCAATGATATCCCTGGTTCCATGTCCTCTTCTGAAACTGGCCTCAATTTCCAGCAGTTCCCTGTCGATATACTGCTGCGGTTACTTTTGAAGGATCTTCAGCAAAATTTTACTTGCGTGTGATATTCATGATATTGTTTGATAATTTCTGCATTTCGTTGGATCACCATTCTTGGGAATAGGCATAAATATGGATCTCTTCCAGTCACTTGGCCAGGAAGCTGTCTTCCATATTTCTTGGCATAGACGAGTGAGCACCTCCAGCACTGCATCTGTTTGTCGAAGCATCTCAATTGATATTCCATCAATTCCTGGAGACTTGTTTCTCACCAATGCCTTCAGAGCAGCTTGGACTTCTTCCCTCAGTACCATCAGTTCCTGATCATATGCCACCTCTTGAAATGGTTGAATATCAACTATTTCTTTTTGGTATAATGACTCTGTGTATTCCTTCCATCCTCTTTTGATGCTTCCAGCATCGTTTAATATTTTCCCCACAGAATCCTTCACTATTGCAACTCGAGGCTTGAATTTTTTCTCCAGTTCTTTCAGCTTGACAAACACTGAGCGTTTTCTTCCCTTTTGGTTTTCCATCTCCAGCTCTTCGCACATGTCATTATAATACTTTACTTTGTCTTCTCGAGAGGCCCTTTGAAATCTTCTGTTCAGTTCTTTTACTTCATTAATTCTTCCTTTTGCTTTAGTTGCTCAATGCTCAAGAGCAAGTTTCAGAGTCTCCTGTGACATCCATCTTGGTCTTTTCCTTCTTTCCTGTCTTTTCAGTGACCTCTTACTTTCTTCATGGATCATGTCCTTGATGTCATTCCACAACTTATCTGGTCTTCAGTCACTAGTGTTCAATGCGTCAAATCTATTCTTGAGATGGTCTCTAAATTCAGGTGGGATATACTCAAGGTCCTATTTTGGCTCTCATGGACTTGCTCTGATTTTCTTCAGTTTCAGCTTGAACTTGCATATGAGCAATTGATGGTCTGTTCCACAGCCGGCCCCTGGCCTTGTTCTGACTGATGATATTGAGCTTTTCCATCATCTCTTTCCACAGATGTAGTCAATTTGATTTCTGTGTGTTCCATCTGGCGAGGTCCATGTGTATAGTCGCCATTTATGTTGGTGAAAGAAGGTATTTGCAATGAAGAAGTTGTTGGTCTTGCAAGATTCTATCATTCGGTCTCCAGCATCGTTTCTATCACCAAGGCCATATTTTCCAACTACTGATCCTTCTTTGTTTCCAACTTTCGCATTCCAATCGCCAGTAATTATCAATGCATCTGTTCGATCAATTTCAGATGGCAGCAGCTGATAAAAATCTTCTATTTCTTCATCTTTGGCCCTAGTGTCTGTCAGTTTGTTGTACTGTGGGGGCTTGTGTGTTGCTGTGATGCTCGAAGCTATGCCACTGGTATTCAGATACCAGCAGGTTCACCCATGGAGGACAGGTTTCAGCTGAGCTTCCAGACTAAGACAGACTAGGAAGAAGGACCTGGCAGTCTACTCCTGAAAAGCATTAGCCAATGAAAACCTTATGAATAGCAGCAGAACATTGCCTGATATAGTGCTGAAAGATGAGCCCCCCAGGTTGGAAGGCACTCAGAAGATGACTGGGGAAGAGCTGCCTCCTCAAAGTAGAGTTGATGTGGATGGAGTAAAGCTTTCAGAGGTAGTAGATTTGATTTTGTGTATTCCATCTGATGAGGTCCACGTGTATAGTCACTGTATATGTTGGTGAAAAAAAAAGGTATTTGCAATGAAGAAGTCTTTGGTCTTGCAAAATTTTATCATTGGATCTCCGGCATCACTTCTATCACTGAGGCCATATTTTCCAACTACCAATCCTTCTTCTTTGTTTCCAACTTCTGCATTCCAATCACCAGTTTATCAATGCATCCTGATTGCATGTTTGATCAATTTCAGACTGCAAAAGTTGGTAAAAATCTTCAATTTCTTCACCTTTGACCTTAGTGGTTGGCGTGTAAATTTGAATAACAGTCGTATTAACTGGTCTTCCTTGTAGGCATATGGAAATTATCCTATCACGGACAGTGTTGACTTCAGGATACATCTTGCAATGTTCTTTTTGACGATGAACGCAAGGCCACACCTCTTCAAGTTGTCATTCCTGGCATAATGGACCATACAACTGTCTGATTCAAAGTGGCCAATACCAGTCCATTTTCACTCACTAATGCCTAGAATATCAATGTTTATGTGTTTCATTTCATTTTTGACTATTTCCAATTTTCCTAGATTCATACTTCATACATTCCACCTTCTGATTACCAATGGATGTTTGCAGTTGTATCTTATCATTTTGAGTGGCGCCATATCAACAAATGAAGGTCTTAAAAGCTTGACTCCATCCACGTCATTAAGGCTGACCCTACTTTGAGGAGGCGTCTCTTCTGCAGTTGTCTTTTGGGTGCCTTCCCACCTGGGGGGGTTCATCTTTCAGCACTGTATCAGACGGTGTTCTGCTGCTATTCACAAGGGAGTATGCTATTTCCTTCTAATACACAAGAGGTGGGTTGGGCTGTAGAGTCTAAATCTTGCTACAACCAATCAATATGCCACTGGGTCCAACATGAATGGTTACTGAACAAGGACAGACTATATTAATAGATAACAGGTCTCTGATCAATTCTGAGAGAACCTTTTTGTACATCCACGTCTGCTGATCCAGCAACACAGCCAGGCGGGCCAGCAACACTCTTTGCGATGATACGAACACAAGGATATGCTCTTGCACATGTCCTGGTAAACAAATGGGAACTCCAGTCCAGATGAAGTGCAAAAGTGAGGGGAAACACAAATAAGTGGACCACTGCAATGAATTCAAACAAGTTACTTTTTAACCATATAGCATTTATGTACAGAGCAACGTCTTAAGTTTTATAAACAACAATATTTATAACTTTAACTTTAAAATATGTTTGGCATACACTTGGACACAACCCAGCACATATCTAATATAATACTAATGTGGGTAATAATTTACTATAATAGTAACATAACAAATGTCCAAAAGATACTGGAAATATTAGTATTTGTCTAATACAAAAAGTTTTAACTTACGTATCAAGTGAGTTTTGTTTTTTATTGTTGGTTGCACAGGACACGGTGCTTGATATTACTCTATATGCATTAATAAATGAGGTATTAGGCACATTAAGAGGGCACAAAATTCAATATTTATTGATCATTTAAAACACGTTTCTGTTTTGCAACCAGTGTGCTGCTAAATTCATTTTCCCAGAAAGCAACCAAGGGCATGGATATACTTGATGGAGAATACATGAAGGTATCCAAGAAATTAAAAACCAAAAACCAAACCCGTTGCCATCGAGTCAATTCCAATGCATAGTGACCCTATAGGAGAGAGTAGAACTGCCCCATAGGGATTCTAAGGAGCAGCTGGTGGATTCAAACTGCTGACCTTTTGGTTAGCAGCTGAGCTCTTATCCACTGTGCCGCCAGGGCAGGCTTATCTCAATGACTTAAATACAAACTTTCACAGAGAAGTGAGACAATTTCATTCTTACATAAGAACTAAGTTTACAGATTCAGGAAAGACAAATTTTACTCATGTAAGCATGTACAATTTCATAACAGAAGATAAAATACAATGCATATTTCCCAATGTTGAAATCGTTATACACATATTCTAACTTTAATGATCACAAACTGCACAGCCGAATGGTCAGTTTCATCCTAAAGATACCCAAAAGCCCTCAGCATACAACAATGATTCAAGAAAGACTTGATTCATTCTCCATATTACGTATGGAAGTAGATATCATTTGGCAGCTTAATTGTGATGAAATCACTGAAGAATTTGTAAGAGCAAAGATTAGAAGGAAACGTTTTTAATTATAACATGTTAGAGATGAAAGATCTATCTCAAAATAAAATACAGTAATTTTTTTGTAATATTTGTTTTCTGATAATTAAATTTTATGACAACTTTTCATTTGTTCATTTATAATTATACCACTTATGAAACAAGCATCGAAATTGAAGTAAGAATAAATCTAACAAGAGACGTAAAAGACCTATACAAAGAAAACTACAAGGCACTACCACAAGAAACCAGAAGAGACATACACAGGTGGAAAAATATACTTTGCTCATGGATAAGAAGACTCAACATTGTGAAAATGTCAAGTCTACCCAAAGTAATCTACAGACGCAAAGCAAATCTGATCCAAATTCTGGTGACATTTTTAAACAAGAAGGAGAAAAAAATCACCAACTGTATATGGAAGGGGAAGAGGCCCTGGATAAATAAGTATTACTAAAGAAGAACAAAGTGGGAGGCCTCAGTCTACTTGACTTTAGAACCTATTATACTGTGACAATAGTCAAAACAGCCCGGTACTGGTACAACAGCAGATCCATAGACCAGTGGAACAGAATTGAGAATCCAGATGTAAATTCATTCACCTATGAGTAGCTGATATTTGACAAATGCCCAAAGTCCTTTAAATGGGGAAAAGACAGTCTCTTTAACAAATGGTACGGGCGTAACCGGGTATCCATCTGCAAAAAAAATGAAACAAGACGCATACCTCACACCATGTAAGAAAACTAACTCAAGATGGATCAGAGAACTAAATATAAAATCTAAAGTGATAAAGATCATGGAAGAAAAAAGAGGGACAATGCTAGGAGCCCTAATACATGGCATAAACAGAATACAAGACATTGCTAACAATACACAAATACCAGAAGAGAAACTGGGTAACTGGGAGCTCCTAAAAATCAAACACTTATGCTCATCAAAAGACTTCACCAAAAGAGTAAAAAGACAACCTACAGAATGGGAAAAAAAATTGTCTACAACATATCCAATTAGGGTCTAATCTCTAAAATATACAAGATACTGCAAAACCTCAACAACAAAAAGACAAATAACCCAATTAAAAATGGTCAAATGATATGAACAGGCACTTTGCCAAAGAACACATTCAGGCAGCTAACATTAAAAACATATACATGAGGAAATGTTCACGATCATTAGCCATTAGATAGATGCCAATCAAAACTACAATGAGAAACCATCTCACCGTAACAAGGCTAGCATTAATCCAAAAATACAAAATAATAAATTTTGAGAGGTTGTGGAGAGACTGGAACACTTCTACACTGCTGGTGGGAATGTAAAATGATACAATCACTTTGGAAATTGATTTGGCACTTCCTTAAAAAGCTAGAAATAGAAGTACCATATGATCCAGTAATCCCACTCCTTGGAATACATCCTAGAGAAATAAGAGCTGTCACATGAATACATATATGCACACCCATGTTCATTGCAGCACTGCTCACAATAGCAAAAAGGTGGAACCAACCTAGATGCCCATCAAGGGTGGAATGGATAAACAAATTACGGTACATTCATGCAATAGAATACCACGCAATGATACAGAACAACGATGAACCCACAAAACATCTCATAACATGGATGAATCTAGAAGGCATTATGCTGAGTGAAATTAGTCAGTTGCAAAAGGATAGATATTGTATGAAAGCACTATTATAAGAATTCAAGAAAAGGTTGAATTAAACACAGAAGAAAACATTCTTTGATGGTTAGGAGGGTGAGGAGGGTGGGAGAGGGGAATTCACTAACTAGAGAGTAGACAAGAATTATTTTAAGTGGAGGGAAGGACAACACACGATACAGGGGAAGTCAGCACAAATGGACTAATCCAAAAGCTAAGAAGTTCCCTAAACACAATCAAACACTTAAGAGGGACAGAGTAGCATCAATTGGTCCCAACCCAACTGGAGAAAAGGAGAATGAAAACCTCCAAAGACACAAGGAAAATATTAACCCAAGAGACAAAAGGGCCACATAAACCAGAGACTCCATCACCCTGAGACCAGAAAAACTAGATGGTGCCCAGCTACCATCAATGACTGCCCTTACAGAGAATAGAGCCCTGATAGAGCAGGAGAAAAGGGAGGTACAGGACTCAAATTCATGTAAAAAAGAACAGGCTTAATGATTTGACTGAGACTGGAGGAACCCAAGAAGACATGGCCCCAGGACTGTTAACCCAGAACCGAAACCACTCCTGAAGCCAACTCTCAGACAAAGATTAAATTGGAATATAAGACATAAAATGATACTCGTGAAGTGTGTGCTTCTTAGTTCAAGTAGATACACGAGACTAGATGGGCAGCCCCTATCTGGAAGTGGGATGAGAAGGCAGAAAGGGATAGAAGCTGGGTGAATGGACTCAGGAAGCTCAGGGTGGAAAGGGGGTGTGCTGTCACATTATAGGGATTGCAACCAGGATCACATAACAATTGTGTATACATTTTTGTATGAGAAATTACCTTGAGCTGTAAACTTTCACCTAAAGCACAGCAAATTAAAAACAAAAAATTGAAGTATGAGCCATTTAAAGCAAAATTAGTGAAAGTCAATTTTTCATTGTGGGAGATCAACAGAATTTTACGTTGATTGTTGAAATAACTAAGTTGATTGACTCATTTTCTTTGTTGTAGAGTATGTGGAATATTCTTCTTCTAGAAAATGTGGCTTTTAGTAAAAATCTAAGTACCCTGCATCCACTAAAAATTTTATACTCCGGTTCATCTCATTCTGCTAAAATCACTAATATTATAGTTGCATTTAAAGAGAAGTTACATCATAGATAAGTAAGACACACACATACACATGTATATATAACTCACATATCCTGTTCCAATGCATGAGTAAGGAAAGGAGGGGGCACCACAGATTATCAGCATTTAGGGTTCTCACATACATTAATCCAGGCCTGCTCAGCCTAACACCTCCCCTGATGCTCTACTGAGGATGGATTCCAGGAGTTTCTTGCAGGAAACTAACTTGTATAAAACTTGTGTGCTGGAATATACATCTTTTGTCAAGTTTCCTACTTAGTCAATTCACATGTACAGGGTTGTTTTGCAATAAAACTCATTAACTAGAGCACTCCAGAGTACTGATAGTTCCAGCCAATTAATGTCAACCCCCCAACCACAAAAAAAAAAAAAAAAAATGTTTGCAACATTTCCTTCCTACTCCTTAGCGCTGATGCAATTCTTTTTGGGTTTACTTTCCTGCCTTGGCAAAGCCAAACTAAATCTGTCCAGGAAAACTGAGGCTCCACAAGGCCCTATGATCACTTACATCATATACCAGATTGTTCTAGTACCTGCAGGGCGTGTAGCAATCTGCGCTGACCTCTGTAAATGCTCTGAAAGCTTCTTTTACAATTTAATTGCCTTCATGAATTTATTTTTCTTGCCATTTCTATCTTTTTTGTTTAACAAGATTATAGACGTTCCAATTAAGCAGGAATCAGTTAGTCAAAGTTTCAGTTTGTTTCTTTAACAACAGATTCATGAAGAAGTTCCCAGAATATATTTTGTCAGTCCTCTAGGATTACAAAGTCATTTTCTAGAATCAAGTATTTACTAATGAACTTAGAATTTGGATGGTGTTATAAGTTTCTCATCTTTTATGTACCCATAAAGATGATTTGATTGGATATTGAGATTGAGAAATATTTTTATCTTCTATTGTTTTAACATTGTTTTGTCAATGTCATATTTTCAAAGTGTCCAGAGACTATTATTTCTGCGACTAATTTCCTTTTCCTCTTCTAGCTTTATGTTACACTCTGCAGCAAAATACTGATCCCCAAACTCAGCAGAGGCCATGGCAGATGGCAGAAAGTAAACAGTGCAAGCACTGCTATTTACAGGTGAAAACTGTGTTACGCTGTATTACCGTAAGATCCCTGGGTGATGCAAATGTTTTCCACTTGGCTGCTAACCAAAAGATTGACAGGTTGAATCTGCCCAGTGGCACTGCAGAAGAACTGCCTGCAAAATTTTTGTTGTTGTTGTTTTTTGCTGTGGAGTCGATTCAGACTCATAGCAACCCTACAAAACAGAATAGAACTGTCCAATAGGGTTTCCATGGAGTGACTGATGGATTTGAACTGCCAACCCTTTGGTTAACGGCGTAGCTCTTAAACACTTAGCCACCAGGGCTCCACCTGCAAGATTAAGACCATTGAAAATCCTATGGAGCACAGTTCTACACTGAAACATGTGGGGTAACCATGACTCAGAATCAACCAGATGGCAATGGGAAGTATTACCACAGCTGAGGGTTTCTCAAGTGGACAACTATAGATGTTTTGGGCCAGATAATTCTTTCTTTAGAGGATTATCCCATGCATTGTAGAATGGCTAGCATTCCTGGTCTCTATCAACTAAATGCCAGTAGCACCCTCTCCCCTAAATCATGACAACCAAAAATGTCTCCAATCATTGCCAAATATTTCCCCTGGGGGGTGGGGGTGGAGGCAAAATCCACCAGGTTAAGAAACACTACCCAAATAAGGGACTAAATCAGAGACAATGAAATAAGATTAAATCCACAGCATCTCCAGTTCTGACATTAGAGCACCATCACTGTATAGACAGACAGCAGTGTGGCATCACCGAATAATGCTGACTTAGATGCTTAAGTACAAAAAAAAAATTAAAAAACCAAACCCACTGCTGTCAAGTCCATTCCAACTCATAGCGATCCTATACACTAGAACCATGGAATGTAATCCTGACTCTAGCCCTTTAATGCAATGTTGGGCTTTATAACATCATAAAATGGGAATTAAGCCAGCCCTGCCTACTCCGAAGGTTGGGGGTTTATACAAATAAGATACCATCATGTGAAAATGCTTTATAAACAACAAAGTGTTCTAAGATTCTAAAGGAAAAAACATTTATTGAATGCCGGCCATGTATCGAGCAACTTATGATTTCGTTTAATTTTCACCACCCTCAGAGGTAAAGTCATTGCCCCTGATTTAACAGAGTAGGAAACTGAGGCCCATAGGAAGGAATATGCCCAAGCTTATGTCACTGGTAAGTGGTTGTGCTTGCCTTAAAACCTTAGAACTCAGCCCACTCTCCTATTCAGTACTCCATGCTTCTCCCCATGAATCATGTGTTATTATCATCAGCACTTTAACCACAGCAGCACGAGGGCTCCTTAGAGATCTATGGTCTTAACATGGATCTTTGCTATAAACTCATGTAAATTCTGCTTCAGTATTTGATATTTTAAATATGTATAAATGTGTGTGTTTGCTCATGTGTGTGTTAGATACAGTGAATATTTTTGTTTCAAAAAAATTGAGTCAATCATCTAATTTTTTTTTTATATATATTTTACCCAGGACTCTTTTTTTTGTGGTAAATATATACATAACAAAACATTTGCCATTTCAACATTCTTCACATGTACAATTCAGTGACATTAATTATGTTTATCAACATACTTCTGCTTCCTTTTCTCCCTTCCTGTACCCAATCCCCATCCTTGATTCTTTTCCCTAGGATTATACAGTCATTTTCTAGACTCAGGTGGCTATTTACTAACAAACTTAGGATTTGGATGGTGTTTTAGCTATCTAGTGCTGCTATAACAGGAATACCACAAGTGGAGAAGTTTATTTTCTCACAGTAAAGTAGGCTAAAAGTCCAAAATCAGGGTGTCAGCTCTAGGGGAAAGTTTTCTCTGTTGGCTCTGGAGGAAGGTCCTTGTCCTCCAACTTCCCCTGGTCGAGGAGCTTCTCAGGCACAGAGACCCTGGATCCAAAGGATGCGCTCTGCTCCTGGCACTGCTTTCTTGGTGGTATGAGGTCCCCCTATCTCTCTGCTCGATTCTTTCTTTTATATCTCAAACATTGCCTCAAGACACAATCCAATCTTGTAGGTTGAGTCTTGCCTCACTAACACAATTGCCACTGATCCTCCCTCATTAACATCATAGGGGCAGGACTTACAACATGTAGGAAAGTCACACAATACCAGGAATCATGGCCCAGCCAAATTGATACGCATATTTTTGGGGAGACATAATTCAGTCCATGACAGATGGTGTTATAAATTTCTCATATTTAAGTAGGCAACAAAGATGATTTGATTAGATTATAGCACAATATATTAGGGGTCAGTTGCAATTACTCATGACAAAAATATGATTGTTAGATACACAGATACATAGATATATGGAC
The DNA here is from genome assembly GCF_024166365.1 of Elephas maximus indicus. Taxonomy (NCBI): domain Eukaryota; kingdom Metazoa; phylum Chordata; class Mammalia; order Proboscidea; family Elephantidae; genus Elephas; species Elephas maximus. The sequence continues at coordinate 50,467,584 of NC_064840.1, forward strand.
ACATAGATATATAGATACAGATAGACATTATACTGTTTTAAAGATATATATGTGTGTTTGTGTATATAGATAAAAAACTAAACTCATTGCCATTGAGTTGATTCTGACTCATAGAGACCCTACAGGACAGAGTAGAACTGCCCTGTAGGCTTTCCGAGGAATGGCTTGTGGATTCAAACTGCTGACCTTTTGGTTAGCAGCCAAGCTCCTAACCACTGCACCACCAGGACACTCTCTCTCTCTACATATATATATATATACTTACATACATATGGAAATCCTGGTGACGTAGTGGTTAAGTGCTACAGCTGCTAACCAAAAGGTCGGCAGTTCAAATTCACCAGGCGCTCCTTGGAAACTCTATGGGGCAGTTCTACTCTGTCCTATAGGGTCGCTATGAGTCAGAATCGACTCGACAGCAGTGGGTTTGGTTTGGTATACATACGTACACACACACATTAATATAAGTCACAATTTTTTTGTGAAGATTCTGTGACTTTAAACAATTTTAAAACCCGCTAGTCTAGAATACCCTAGAATACCCTAGGATCCAGGCCTTCTAGAATTCAAATAGTACCATACTCAGATGTCTGGTTTGAACTTTGAGTTTTTATTGTTTCAGTGTGTTGACATACAGAGATTAAAACTCTCTCTCTCTCTCTCACACACACACACACACACACCTGACCGCTAGGGCTAATATTCTGCACACAGGGACCAAAAAGCAACCAGGATTAAGTAACAAGTTAAGTCCACAACATAGAGTGCTTATAAAACACAAGGGGTTGGTACTTCTTTTGTTTGCTTGCTTATTTATTTTTCTTTATGAGACCTATGCAAGGAAGAAAGGCAAGGTGATACCAAAAGCATAAAGAGTGATGGATTTGCCCTGATTCTCGAGCCTCAGCATTCTCACAAACATCTGTGGGTGTCCAGGCTGAACCAGAGCCTTATAAGTAGAAAGCCACTACTCTATTAGTCAAAGTGAGCGCTGGTTTTCTCATGCCAGCTGTGTGACATTGACCAATTACCACTTCCCTGTGTCTCCTGTAAAATGGCAGTAACACCTTTATCTGGTTTCACCTGTGAGCAGATGGTTCTGAAACAATAAAGCAGAGGTTTTCCCCCACAATATCACTGATACTACAACTAGGCCTTCTGAGTGGTTTTGGGCATAGTATGATTGAGAGAACTTAAGAAGACCCTCCTGTCCCCTGAAAAATATCTATTCTAAATGCCCGAAAGTCTATTTTTAGCTACCTTTCTTATTATCTTCCATTAAGTGCTATACTCAGGGAAAAGTTACCAATGACATCCTTAATATCGTAGAGTGAATGAGTAGATCTGGTACCTGGAGAGACCCTGATCATCAAAGCACTGATCATTGATGAAAGGTATTGAAAAAGGCAGAGAGAGTAAGGGTGAAACCCAGTTAGCCTTGAACTAGCATCTAGGACAGAGGGGAAGATGGGGTTTTCACCTGCGCAGTCCAGTGTCCCGTCAAACTGGTTGCTTCCTGAGGATGCAAGAGACTGGTGTGGAAGAAGAAGGAAAAAAAAACTACTGCCGTGAAAACTGGAAGATTAGCATCCTAGACCCAATGCTCTGCTTAATCTAGGTGAGTGACATTACATCTGGAATAAAGTGCTATCATCTTTAATATGAGTGTGTAGGATTATATAAGATCTACTGTAAGGAGGCAGGGTGAAGACAGCAGAGTAGTAAGGGACTTCCTGTGGTCCCTCTTACAACAAAGACCCGAAGAAACAAGTGAATCAATTGTATATGACAATCTAGGAGCCCTGAACATCAAAGGCAAAGTTGAGGAATCAAACTAAGCGGCAGGGGGATGAAGAGATGGTTCAGAAGCAGCAAGGAGTTGCCAGACCTGATCCGGAGGGAACCAGCACCCTATAGGCTGGATCAGCTGGCATGTGCAGTGAGGCAGGCAGTGGCACTTGAGACGTGTTTTCCTCATCAGGAGAGACTGAGAGGCAGAGAGTCTATTCAAACCTCCAGAGCCAGTGAAAAGTAGCGCTCGATTGGCAAAAGATAAGTATATGCATCTAACCTACCACACTGATCAAAAAACACCCTCTTTGGGAAGGACCTCTCTCCCATTTACCTGCCCCCTCTCCACTATGCACTGGGTCCCGGGCTCGCTTTGCTGATTGCCATGTCCCCTGGGCCAGGAAAAAGACACACCATATACCCTGAGCCAGTCTCCTGGCTTTGAAGAGTGAACAGATTAACAAACAGGAAAAATAGACCTGCCAGCTTCCTCAAGCCAGGAATTCAGAGCAGGCACAGCCCCTTTGCCTAGGTACAGGCATAAGGGGTCCACGAACTCTGAATGCCTTTCACCCCTGCGTACACCTGTGTGGGCCCATTTCAACAGAATAGGCCCTCACTAGAACAGCACAACAGCATACGTACCTGAAGCCTATTTTCAATTGTATCAGCTATCAGGTGGAGTGGCAGATTTGTGACATTTAACACTGCTCTGCCCATTAAGCTGGGTCCTCACCTACCCACATCAGAGGCCTGAAGACTGGTGTATACAACCATGCTATCTACCCACCCGCAACAAGGGTCCATTAATAAGTGGTGCTTCCCAGTCCTTACAGCCAACAGAATTGGGTGCCCATAGTCCAGCTGCAAAACCCACCTATGTACACGCTGTAGGGAACAGGGACATGCCTTCCACCCAGACACTCAGGGGCAGCAGTCATCCCCCTCCCTTGATCAGTGCATGACCCTCTACTGCAGTCAGGTACCTGTGCCTACTCCAATCACCACTGCCTGTCTAGAACTGTCATTGAAAGCCTGCACCACACACTTGGTGACCAACTAGCTGGACACCTGAGCTGAATCCATATGAGAAAAAGAAATAGACTCCTGGGCTCACATACCTAGTAACATTTCTAACCAACCAGTGACAGTATGTGAGAGCTTCAAATGCACCAATAATCAGACTAGCTCACATGAGCAGCCTATTTGGGCATATCAAAACAAAACAAAACAAGAAGCTAGGACACAGTAAGCAAACACAAAATAAATGAATATAATCCCTTATGGATGGCTCAGAGACAACAGTCAATATCAAATCACATAAAGATGCAGACCATGTTAGCTTCAGCAAGCACCCAAAACAAAGAAAAGAAACCATCTGGAGGAAGAGAATTTCTTGGAATTATCAGAGGTAGAATTCAAAAGATTAATATACAGAACTCTTTAAGAGATCAGGCAAAATACAGAACAAGCCAAAGGACACACAGACAAAGCAATAGAGGAACTTAAGACGGTTATACAAGAGCATAATGACAAATTTAACAGGCTACGAGAATCCATACACAGCAAACAGAAATTCAAAAGAGTAACAATAAAATTTCAGAAATAGGCAACTCAATAGAAAGTCATAGGAGCAGAATTGAGGCAATGGAAGTCAGAATTAGTGAGAATGAAGATACAGCACTTGAAAACAATTTATCTAAAGAAAAACCAGATTTTAAAAAATAAAGAAACCCCTAGGAATTACGTCAGACTCTATCAAGAGGAATAACCTAAAAGTGATTGGAGTACCAAAACAAGGCGGGCAACGGAAAATACACAGAGAATTGTTGAAGATTTGCTGGCAGAAAGCATCCTTGATATCAGAAAACATGAGAAGATATCTATCCAAGAAGTTCATCGAACCCCACACGAAGTAGATCCCAAGAGAAAGTCACCAAGACTTATTATAATCAAACTTGCCAAAACCAAAGATGGAGAATTTTCAGAGTGGCTAGAGATAAATGAAAAGTTACCGGCAAAGTAGAGTCAGTAAGACTAAATTCTGACTACTCAGCAGAAACCGTGCAGGCAAGAAGGCAATGGGATGACATACGTAAAGAGTTAAAGGAAAAAACTTGCTAGCCAAGAATTATATATCCAGCAAAACTGTCTCTCAAACATTATGGCAAAAATAGGGCATTTCCAGATAAACAGACGTTCAGAGAATTTGTAAAAACCAAACCATATTTCAAGAAATACTAAAGGGAGTTCTTCAATTAGAAAATCAATGACATCAGATAACAACCCAAGACTAGAACACAGAACAACCAGATATCAACCCAGACAGTGAAGTCACAAATAAATTAAAGCAAAAACACCGAAAATAGGGAAACAGAGACATCAATATGTAAAAGTTGACAATAGCAAGACAAAAAAGAGAGAATAAATAATGTAGTCATAGATCTGTCATATACAGAGGAAGTCAAGGCGATATAAAGAAATAAAAGATTGGTTTAAACTTTAAAAAGATAGGTAAATATTAAGGTAGCCACAAAGGAAACTAATAGTCTTACACATCAAAATAAAAAACAAGAAAAACATAAAGACTCAGAAAATACAAAATTAACAACAGTGAAAAAGATGAAAAGAAAATATATAAAGAAAAATGACTCAGCACAGATAGTTAAGTGGAATAAAGAAACTTTCAATAACACACACACAGGAAAAAAAAATAGAATGACAGCATTAAAGTCATACCTATCAATAATTACACTGAATGTAAATGGACTAAATGCATCAATAAAGAGACAGAGAGTGGCAGAATGCACTTAAAAAAAAAAAAATCCATCTATATTCCGCCTAGAAGAGGCACACCTTAGATTTAAAGATACAAACAAACTAAAACTTCAAAGATGGAAAAATACATATATCAAGCAAGAAACATTTGAAAAAAGAGCAGGGGTGGCAATATTAATCTCTGACAAAATAGATTTTAAAGTAAAATCCACCACAAAGGATAAGGAAGGACACTATATAATGATTAAAGTGTCAATAGGCCAGGAGGACACAACCATAATAAATATTTACAAAGCCAACAACAGGGCTCCAAGATACGTAAAACAAACTCTAACAGCACTGAAAAGAGTTGTAGACGGCTCCACAATAATAGTAGGAGATTTCAACACACCTTCTTCAGTGAAGGACAGAACATCCAGAAAGAATCTCAGTAAAGACACGGAAGATCTAAATGCCACAATCAACCAACTTGATTTCACAGACATATACAGAACACTCCACCCAACAGCTGCCAAGTATACCTTCTTCTCCAATGCATATGGAACATTCTCCAGAGTAGATTACATATTAGGTCATAAAGGGAGCCTTACCAGAATCCAAGGCATCAAAATATTACAAAGCATCTTTTCTTACCATACAGCCATAAAAGTAGAAATCAGTAACAGAAAAACAAAGGCAAAAAAAATCAAATACACGAAAACTGAACAACACCTTGCTTGAAAACTACTGGGTTATAGAAGAAATTAAGGACGGACTAAAGAAATTCACAAAATCAAATGAGAATGACAACACATCCTACCAGTAACTTTAGGACACAGCAAAAGCAGTGCTCAGAGGTCAATTTATAGCAATAAATGCACATATCCAAAAAGAAGAAAGGGCCAAATTCAAAACATAAGCCTACAGCTCGAGAAAATAGAAAGAGAGCAGCAAAAGAAACCCTCGGGCAGAAGAAAGCATATAATAAAAATTAGAGCAGAATTAAATGAAATAAAGGATAGAAAAGCAATTGAAAGAGTTAACAAGACCAAAAGCTGGTTTTTTGAAAATATGAACAAAATCAATAAAGCATTGGCCAAACTGACAGAAAAAGAACTTGAAAGGAAGCAAGGAACCATAATAAAAAATGAGATGGGTGATATTACAACAGACCCAACTGAAATTAAAAGAATCATAACAGAATACTATGAAAAATTGTACTCTAACAAATTTGAAAACCTAGAGGAAATGGACAAATTTCTAGAACACACTGCTTACCGAAACTAACACAAACGGAGGTAGAATAAATAAACCTAAAACAAAAGAAAAGATTGAAAAGGTAATTTAAAAACTCCTAACAAAAAAAAACTCTGGCCCTGACGGCTTCGCTGGAGAATTCTACCAAACTTTCAGAGAAGAGTTAACACTACCACTACTAAAGGTATTTCAGAGCATAGAAAAAGATGGAATACTCCCAAACTCATTCTATGAAGCCAGTATAACCCTGAAACCGAAACCAGGTAAAGACACCACAAAAAAAGACAATTGCAGACCAATATGCCTCATGAACATAGATGCAAAAATTCTCAACAAAATTCTAGCCAATAGACTTCAACAGCATATCAAAAAAATAATTCACCATAACCAAGTGGGACTCATACCAGGTATGCAGGGATGGTTCAACATTAGAAACACGATCGATGTAATCCATCACATAAATAAAACAAAAGACAAGAACCACATGATCTTATTAATTGACGCAGAAAAGGCATTGACAAAGTCCAACACCAATTCACCATAAAAACTCTCAGCAAAATAGGCATAGAAGGGAAATCCTCAACATAACAAAGGGCATTTAAACAAAGTCAACATCCAACATCATCCTAAATAGAAAGTCTGAAAGCATTCCTCTTGAGAAGGAGAACCAGACAAGGATGTCCTTTATCACCACTCTTAGTCTACAGTGTGCTGGAGGTCCTAGCCAGAGCAATTAGGCTAGAAAAAGAAATAGATGGCTTCCAAATTAGTAAGGAAGAAGTAAAAATATCTCTTTTTGCAGATGATATGATCTTATACACAGAAAACCCCAAAGAATTCACAAGAAAACTACTGGAGCTAATAAAAGATTTCAGGTAAGTATCAGGATACAGATAAACATACAAAAATCAGTTGGATTCCTCTACACCAAGAAAGAGAACTTGGAAGAAGAAATCACCAAATCAATACCACTTACAATAGCCCCCAAGAAGATAAAATACTTAGGAATAAATCTAACCAGAGTCGTAAAATACCTATACAAAGAAAACTACAACACACTACTGCAAGAAGCCAAAAGAGACCTACGTAAGTGAAAGGCAAGACTCAACATTGTGAAAATGACAATTTTACCCAAAACAATCAACAGATACATTGCAATTCCGATCCAAATTCCAACGACATTTTTTAACGAGATGGAGGAACAAATCACCAACTTTGTATGGAAAAGGAAGAGGCCTTGGATAAATAAAGCATTATTGAAGAAGAAAAAAGTGGGTAGCCTCACACTGCCTGATTTTAAAATCTGTTGTACTGTCACAGTCATCAAAACAACCTTGTGCAACAACAGATATACAGACCAATGTAGCAGAATTGGGAATCCAGACATAAATTCATTCACCTATGATCAGATGATATTTGACAGACACAAAATCGGTTAAATGGGGAAAAGACAGCCTCTTTACCATATGGTGCTGGCATAACTGGATATCCATCTGCAAGAAAAATGAAACAAGACCCATACCTCATGCCATGCACAAAAACTAACTCAAAATGGATCAAAGACCTAAATATAAAATCTAAAACAATAAAGATCATGGAAGAAAAAACAGGGATAACACTAGCAGCCTTAATACATGGCATAAACAGAATACAAAACATTACTAACTGTCTTAGGCTGAGTTCTCTAGAGAAGCAAAACCAGTAAAGTATATAAACATATATAGAGAGAGATTTATATCAAGGTGATTATAGAGGCTGAAATGTCCCTAGTCAGTGAATCAGAATAGAGGCTTGTCCCAATTCACATAGCCACAGGGGCTGTCAAACCCGAGATCGGCAGGTCAGAAAGCAGGGCTCCAGGGCTCTTGCACACAGGCTGTAAAGATCGTAGAATTCCAAGATTGGCAGGCAAGCTGAGAGGTCAAGTTCCAAGAACCAGAGGTCAGATGAATAGGAGGTGGCTGCAGAATCCAGAGGGAGCAAAAAGCCAGAACGCCTGCTTATATTTGGTTGCAGGCCACAAGCCCAAGGAAACTTCCTTTCAACTGATTGGCTACTCACAGCAGCTAATGGGAGTGATCACGTATACACACAGAGAATTATGGCCTAGCCAAGTTGACACACAATCTTAGCCATCACAGCCCACCCCTGATTTACATCTTATATTTTATAAGTGAAGAAAGCAAAAATACTTGATGCCCACATACAAAGCAGAAATACACACAACAATTATAGTCCTCATTTCTGCAACTGGCCACGTGTCCATAACTGGTATTTAGAATTACTTTCTTCCACCACCCATTCCGTATTCTCTTGGCCCTCAGCAAGCACCTAAGCTGATCGTGGTTCTTTGCCTGGTGGGGTGACCCAAACCTTCATTCCTGAAGTGTCTGGGTCATTAGTAGTCATGTCAGAATTGGGTTGCTGTCATTTTCTACAGGGCATGGTAGTACTAAGAGACACCCTAAGGGATCTCCTGCATTCCAGACATACTCTTCTTTACCTCCATTACATAATATCAATTTGATTTCCTCTTGGTAATCAGGATCAATCATACCAGCCAGCATAACTCCCTTCTTTGCCTATTGATCCAGAGGCAGAAGAAGCCCAAAGTGACCAGATGTCATTCTTAGCTTCCAGTTAAATGGAAACAGTGATGTGTCTCCAGATGGGAGCATTCCTCCCTTTGTAACCAAAACCTATAGACCCGCAGAGCAAATGGTCACGGGGACAGGAAGCAAAAATCTTGCGAGTGAGTCTCAAGGGGTAATAGTGAGTGGTGCCACTCCCAGTTTCACCCCTTGATTCCTACTCATTAATCCTGGCTACAAGTTTTTTTTTTTTTTTTTTTAGGGGAGAAACAGCACCATATATTGAACACTGGTTTACAGCATATATAGCCTCCTGGAAAACATTGCCCCAACCCTGCCAGGTATTTTCACCTAATGGGTGACATAACTGGAAACCCTGGTGGCGTAGTGGTTAAGTGCTATGGCTGCTAACCAAAAGGTCAGCAGTTCAGATCCACCAGGCACTTCTTGGAAACTCCATGGGGCAGTTTTAGGGTCGCTGTGAGTCGGAATCGACACGATGGCAACAGGTTTGGTTTTTTTGTGTGTGTGTGTGCTGTTATTGTGTCTTTAGGAGGTCATTCCATCATTCTATCAAGCCAGCTACTTCAGGATGTTGGGAAATATGGTAAGACCAGTGAATTCCATGAGCATGGGCCCACTGCTGCACTTCATTTGCTGTGAGTCCCTTGATCACAGGCAATGCTGTGTGGGATACTGTGACAGTGGATAGGGCATTCTGTAAGTCCACAGATGGTAGTTTTGGCAGAAGCATGGCGTGTAGGGAAGGAAAATCCATATCCAGAGTAAATATCTATTTCAGTAAGAATAAAACACTGCCCTTCCCAAGATGAAAGCAATCAAGTTGCCAGCAGGTTGCTGGCTGATCACCTCGAGGGATGGTGCCATATCAGGGACTCAGAGTTGGTCTCTGCTGCTGGCAGATTGGGCACTTAAAAGTGGCTGTAGCCAAGTCAGCCTTGGTGAATGTAAGTCCATGTTGCTGGTCTCATGCATAACCTCCATCCCTGCCACCATGGCCACTTTGTTCATGAGCCCATTGAGCAATGACAGGATTAGCTGGGGAAAGAAGATAACTGGTTTCCACAGAACACGTCATCTTATCCACTTGACTGCTAAAATCATCCTCTGCTGAGGTCACCCTTTGGTGAGCATTCACATGAGACACAACTATCTTCAGTTCTTTGGCCCATTCAGAGGTGTTTATACCTCTTTCCCATAAATCCTTGTCTCCAATTTTCCAATCATGTTCCCTCCATGTTTCTGACCATCCAGCCAAACCATTGGCCACAGCCCATGAATCGCACATCTGGCCATTTCTTCTTCCAAGCAAAATTAACAACCAAATGCACTGCTCCAAGTTCTGCCCACTGAGAGGATTTCCCTTCACCACTGTCCTTCAGGGAGATCGAAGAACGGGGCTGTAGTGCTGCCACTGTCCACTTCTGAGTGGTGCCTGCATATTCCGCAGAACCATCTGTAAACCAGGCACAGGTCTTCTCTTCTTCAGTCAACTCATCATAAAGAACTCCTCATGCGGCCATAGGTGCAGACTGAGAGAGGAAAGGTAATGTGACAGAAGCGGAGACCATGAGCATTTGGGCCACTTCCTCATGCAGCTTACTTGTACCTTCAGTTTCTTCTCGGGTCAGATCTCCTATATACCACTTCCATTTAATGATGGAGTGCTGGTGTGCATGTCCAACTTTGTGACTCTGTGGGTCAGACAACAGCCAGTTCATGATGGGCAGCTCAAGCCCCAAGATGAATTGATGTCCCATGGTTAAGCATTCAGTCTCTACTGAGGCCCAACAACAGGCCAAAAGCTGTTTCTCAAAAGAAGAGTAGTTATCTGCAGAGGATGGCAGGGCTTTGCTCCAAAATCCTAAGGATCTTCACTGTGATTCACCAAAAGGGAACTGCCAAAGACTCCAAACAGCATCTCTATCTGCCACTGACTCTTCAAGGCACCATTGGATCAGCTGGATCATATGGCCCAAGTGGCAGAGGTGCTTGCACAGCAGCCTGAACCTGTTGCAGAGTCTTCTCTCTTGTTCCGGGCCCCACTTAAAACTAGCAGTTTTTGAGTCACTTGATAAATAGGCCAGAGTAGCACACCTAAATGAGGAATATATTACTTCCAAAATCCAAAGAGGTCTGCTAGGCATTGTGCCTCCTTTTTACTTGTGGTAGCAGCCAGATGCAATAACTTAACCTTCACTTTAGAGGAATATCTCAACGTTCCCCACACCACTGGACCCCTAGAAATTTAACTGAGGTGGAAAGCGCCTGAATTTTTGTGGGATTAATTTCCCACCCTCTAGCATACAACTGTTTTACCAATAAGTCCAGAGCCATTGACACTTCTTCTGTACTAGGTCCAATCAGCATAATGTCATCAATGTAATGGACCCGCGTGACATCTTGTAGAGGGAAAGGTGATCAAGATTCCTGCAGACTAAATTATGACATACAGCTGGAGAGTTGATGTAGTTCTGAGGCAGGCAAGTGAAGGTGTATTGCTGGCCTTGCCAGCTGAAGTCATACTGCTTCTGATGGTCCTTCGAAAAAGGTATGGAGAAAGAGGCATTAGCCAGATCAGCAGCTGCATACCAGGTACCAGGAGATATATTAATTTGCTCAAGCAAGGAAATTACATCTGGTATAGCAGTTAAATTGGAGTCACCACCTGGTTAAGTTTTTGATAATCTGTTGTCATTCTCTAAGATCTGTCTGTTTTTTGCACAGGCCAAATAGGTGAGTTGAATGGGGATGTGGTGGGAATTGCCATCCCTGCACCCTTCAGGTCCTTGATGGTGGCAGTAATCTCTGCAATCCCTCCAGGAATGTGGTATTGCTTTTGGTTTACTGGTTTCCTAGGAAGGGCTAGTTCTAATGGCTTCCACTTAGCTTTTCCTACCATAATAGCCCTTACTCTATTTGTCAGGGATCCAATGTGGGGGTTCTGGCAGTCTTGAGTATATCTATTCCAATTATGCATTCTGGAACTAGGGATATCCCTACAGGTTGGGTTTGGGGACCCACTGGACCTACTGAGATATGGACATGAGCCGAGACTCCATTAATAACCTGACCTCTGTATGCCCCCACTCTAACTGGTAGGCCGCAGTGACGTTTTGGGTCTTCTGGAATTAGGGTGAGTTCAAAGCCAGTATCCAGTAATCCCCAAATAGTCTGATTATTTCTTTTTCCTCAATGAACAGTGACTCTTGTAAAAGACAATAGATCCCTTTGGGGAAGGCTGGGAGAAAGATTAACAGTAAAAAATTTTGGCAGCGTATTGAAGTCCTTCCTCAAGGGGATCCGGCCTCTCCTTTATTCAAGAAGTTGTGGGTCTTTAAACTCACTAAAATCTGGGAATTGATTGAGGGACCGTGACTCTCTATTCTGGCAATTCAAGTTAGACTACTGTTCACCTGACCTAGAATTCATCCATTTGTACAGATCAAGTAAATATTTAGTAGATGTCGTATCTATTTCACTCCTAGGGACACCATGACTAAGTAGCCATGCCATAAGTCCGTGAGAGTCAGACTAATCACTGCTTTGACTCCACAGTCCTTTACTGTAACCATGTCCACCTTTTCTTTGTCAATTGAGTGCAACCACTTGGCACCTACTACCATGGGGTCCGACCAGCCTATTGTAGTTAGATGCCTTAATTCAGTTAGGGCAGTTCCCACTGTCAAATCCGATTTACATAAAATAGCAATCACAGCAGTCTTCAAGGATGCTAGAGGTCCCTTCACAAATTTGTTCCTCACAGTTGTGGTAAACGGTGTATCCTCTGGGCACTCCATGTATGGGTCTGTGGTTCTAACCTGATAAATCCACTCTAGCATGCCAATTTCCTAAGCCTTCAAATACCTCCTTCTACAGTATGTCAAGGCAGGTCTGGTACTTCAACTTGATTTAGCGTATACCACCATGTAATCCATGCTTCAGCAACCCAACCAAATAAACTATTAGATCCTTACCTAACTTCTCAAGCTGAAACATTGAATGAAGAATCTGTGCTTAGTGGACCCATACCCATAAACTCAGACTGATCCATCTTTATGTTCCTTGCACAATTATCTCATACGCTAAATAGACATTCCCACACATATTCCCCAGGTATCTGTTTGTACATATTAGAGAAGTCAAGCAGTTCTTTTGCAGTCCAGCATACCTCCTCCTGGGTCATACTTTGTACTTGACCTTTTGGGGCTCACAGGGACTTAAGTCTAGTTATAGGTCTATGAGCCAGAATTGGTAGTGTGGAATTGTTTTGAAAACATTCAGTATTGTCTTGCAAAGCTTCTGCCTCAGGTGATGCCCCAGGCAATGACTCAGACAAGGGCTCTTTATAGGCAGCTGGGCTAGGGCTAATCTCATTAGATGGGAGTGGAGGGGCTAACGGTTTTTCTGGGCAGGGCAGTGTAGCAGACAAACATGAAGTAATCTCTTCAGATGGGAGTGGTTCTGCTAGCAGGAGTGATTCGACGGAACTTAGGGGCTCAGTGTCTCCAACTTCTTGATTATCTGCCCATATGTCCTCGTCCCAAGTTTCAGGATCCCATTTATTCCAAGTCAAAGCCCTTACTTTACCTTCAGACAACTCTCAAAGTTGGCAATTGAGCTGGTGTTGTAATTCAGCCACTCTTACAATAGAACTCTGGGTTTGGTTTTCGGCAATTTCAGCTCTGTTACTACAAGAAATAAGGCCTTCTTTAAAACCACAAGTGGAAAACTTGAGGTCATTTATGCAGCACTTGAGCTTTGACTCTGAAGCCCTGAGCACATCTCTTTCCATCACCAGTTTGCCTAACGAAGCTAGGACCAACCGACCAGCTTCCTTATACTTCTCATTCTGACAAAACTATAGGGATTCTCTGTTGTGTCCCCTGTCAGGGTAGTCATCAGTTGTAGCCGGGCACCATCTTGTTCTCCTGGTCTCAGGCTGATGTACTGTGTGATTTATGTGGCCCTTTCTGTCCCTTGGGCTCATAATTACCCTGTGTCTTTGGTGTTCTTCATTCTCCTTTGCTCCATATGTGTTAAGAAAAATTGATGCATCTTAGATGGCCACTTTGTAGAGTTTAAGACCCCAGATGCCACTGTCCAAAATGGGATGCAGAATATTTTCTTAATAGATTTTATCATTTGGCACTTCCTTAAAGAAGTTAGAAATAGAAGCACTACAGGATCCAATAATCCCACTCCTTGTAATACATCATAGAGAGATGAGAGCCATCATACGAGCAAATATATGCACACCCATGTTCACTGCAGCACTGTTCACAAAAGCAAAAAGATGGAAACAACCTAGATGCCCATCAACGGATGGATGGATAAACAAATTATGGTGTATCCACACAATGGAATACTTTGGAACCATAAAGAACAACAATGAATCCTTGAAACATCTCGTAACATGGATGAATCTTGAAGGTATTATGCTGAGTGAAATTAGTCAGTCACAATAGGACAAATATTGTGTGAGACCACTATTATAAGAATTCAAGAAAAGGCTTAAACACAGAAGAAAACTTTTGTTGATGGTTATAAGGGTGGGGAAGGAGGGAGAGGGGTATTCACTAACTAGGTATTAGACAAGAATTATCTTAGGGAAGGGGAGGACAACACACAATACAGGAGATATCGGCACAACTGGACTAAACCAAAAGCTAAGAAGTTTCCTGAATACAACCAAACATTAAGAGGGACAGAGTAGCAGAGGTGGGGGCCTGGGACCATGGTTTTGGGGGACATTTAGGTCAATTGGCATAAAAAAACATATTAAGAAAAGGTTCTGCATCCCATTTTGGTGAGTGGCATCTGGGGTCTTAAAAGCTAGCTAGCAGCCATCCAAGATGTATCAATTGGTCCCAACCCACCTAGAGCAATGGAGAATGAAGAACATGAAAGACACAGGGAAAATATTAGCCCAAGAGGCAAAAGGGCCACATAAACCAGACTTCATCAGCCTAAGGCTAGGTGATCATCAGCCTAAGACTAGAGAACTAGATGGTGCCTGGCTACCACCAATGATTACCCTGACAGGGAACACAGCAGAGAGTCCCTGACAGTGCAGGAGAAAAGTGGGGTGCAGAACTCAAATTCTAGTAAAAAGACCAGACTTAATGGTCTGACTGAGACTGGAGGAACCCCTGAAGACATGGCCCCCAGACTCTGTTAGCCCAGAACTAAAACCATTCCTGAAGCCAACTCTTCAGACAAAGGTTAAACTGGACTATAAGACATAAAATGATACTCATGAAGAGTGTGGTTCTTAGTTCAAGTAGAAACATGAGACTAAATGGGCAGCTCCTGTCCGGGGGTGAGATGAGAAGGCAGAAAGGGACAGGAGTTAATTGAAGGGACACGGGAAATTTGGGGTGGAAAGGAGGAGTGTGCTGTCACATTATAGAGAGAGCAACTAGGGTCACAGAACAATGCGTGTATGAATTTTTGTATAAGAAACTAACTTGAGCTGTAAACTTTCACTTAAAGCACAATAAAAAAAACCACAGTCACTTCAAACTTGAACAGCCTACATATGGCATTTTTGTCCTACTCGTCTAACAGCCTTGCCCTCAACAAAACATAATTGTCCCCTCTCTCTTCCCATCTGCAGGCTTGCATGGCATGGTAGCATGAACAGTAGATTGTTACATCTACTTACATCAGTGTTGATCTCCGTCTACTACCGTGTAAGGTCCTTGAGAGCACTGACTTTTATTCCTTTGTGTCCCCAGCACATTGCCCAGCAACAATTACGTATGCAATCAACGATGGCTGAAAAGGCACTTTAAAGTATAAAGCTCTATGGAAGCATAAGATAGTATTTTTATCTTTTTTCACTCTAATAGCCATGGATTGCCCTTGCCAAGGCCTTTCATAGATAGTGTGGGAAACTCCAGAACTGAAAATCCAGCCCTTGAAAAACCTGTTTTGTTGTTTTCTCTTTTAAAAGAACATATTGCTTTTTTTTTTTTTTAAGCCAAGAATGAAATAAAAGCTCCTTCCCAAGTGCCCAACTAGAATTCAGTGTAGAGAGAACTAAATTAGTTTGAAGTGTATTAAAATCAAACCACCGAGCCAAAGCTACATCAGTGATGGGGCAGGAAAAGGTGGGGGGAGTGGGGGAGGGAACATGTATGCTATAATCAGCTACTCTGTCCTCGCCCCTTCCAGAACTACAACCATCCATGTGCTTTCTGGCCCAGAGTTCTCATGAGGCTTTTGTGGCTCAGACTGTAATATAAACAGCTTTTAGGGAAAGCTGTTTTTCAGGTGAATTGCTTCTGCATTTATGTGAAGATAGGAGCTTTGGGCCCTGGTCCAGGGAATGCCGAGCTGAAAGCTATCCACCTTCTTTGGTTCGCCCGTCATCGACCAGCCTCTGCCATGCAGCTGGTTTTAAAAAGTCCAGGGAATTTGTACAAGGTCATTTCCCAGGCAAAATGAAAACACCCAGGTGACTGACCAGCAGTGAACAGGAGCCATAATTAACAATAGCAGAGTCTTCAAGCATGAAGGTTTGGATTTAGTTCAGATAATCATCCAAAGGTTGTAAGACATTCTCAGAACCTTATGGGTTTCCAAATTTAGACTGCCACTTGGCTGAGAACAAGTTTAATGATGCTTCATTGGATGGAAGCCATAGTTCTTGTTTCAGTTTGGCCCCAAAGACAGGTGATAGATAACAAAAAAGGATAAACTTTAGGAGATAGGATCGAATGGATGAGTTGCACAAAAGTTTAGATGGTTGGATGGACAGACAGATAGATCCTTTTGCCATTGAGTCAATTCTGACTCACTGCGACCCTATAGGACAGAGTAGAACTACCCCATAGAGTTTCCAAAGAGCAGCTGGTAGATTCAAACTGCCAAACTTTTGGTTAGCAGCCAAGCCCTTAACACTGCGCCACCAGGGCTCCCAAATGAATGTAAATGGTATTAAGTATTACAGAACGTCAGAAAAAATCGGTTGCCATGGAGCCAATTCTGACTCATAGAACATCAGAGGAATGTGAAATCATTTCCACTTGGAGTATTTCTGTGAGTACGTGCTCAGGACAGGACTACAAAGGTGGCTCGGAAGAACTTGGAAATAAGTGTAAAAAGGATTCTGTATGTCTCACCTCCAGCCCTTTGTAGGAGGGTGTGTCATGCCCCAGGGTGCCTTTTGGGCTTTTTTGTACAAATGAGGTCAAAGTGGCTGGTAATATAGATGCAGGGATACTCGGCTGTTTTACACTGGACGCAGCCAAGAAGGAAGACGACCTGAATGGAGAGAGACAGACGAGCATGAGAGGGCAAGTGGGCTGAGTTTTGGGAAGATGTTTTGGGAAATTTTGACAGAATGAAACGGGAGATTACAGACAGCTGTTGTGCTTTGTTAGACCAGTGAGAAGAAACATCTAGTGTCTTCTGAGATGGTACAGCCCATAGGTGCTCAGCCTCACTGTCTGGATTTGAATCCTGACTCCCCTACTTAAAAAAAAAAAAAATTTACTCTGTAGGAAATCATGAGTGACTTGATTAACCTCTCATCCTGGGCTTCATAGTTTGTAAGTAAGGAATAATTATAAAAGAGTTGTGATAAAAATTAAATAAGAGAATCTAATCTGTATAAAGTACTTGACACTTAAGCACGTAATAGGTGTAGGAATTACTACTATAATCCACTTTTGGGAGCTGTCTGAGAGAAAATTTAGCAATGATTCACACTACTCTTTAATGCTTTTTTGGATTTTGGACTGGTGTTTCCTCAGAACACGTTATCATGTTGATAGGACTGAAACGGAGTTGTTGTTTTAAATAAGAGTCTGAAAAAGGTAAAATTGAATAAAGACATGAAGGAGGTGAGGGAGAAAGCCATGTCAGTAACTTGAGGACAAGGGTACCAAGTAGATGGAATGTGAAGTTCAAGGGTCCTAACTCATGTTCGAGTTCAATTCAACAGCCCTCATTCATGTTCAGGAATTCCTGGGTGGTGTAAATGGTTAATGTACTCATACTCAACAGAACACCTGGGAGGAAACAATGGTAGATCAGAGCAATGGCATCAAGTGCCAGATCAAATAACACCTTGTAAGCCTTAGTTAGAATTTTTAATATAATTTTAAGTATAATGGGAAGACAGGCACTCGAGGGTTTTGAGCATAAGGGTGCCACTTATTTTATATTTGAAAAGGCCCACTCTGGTACTTGTGCACATAGTAGATGGCAGGAGGAACAGAATGGAACCAGGGATACCAGGTAGGAGACTACTGCAGTCATTAGGGCAGATGTTGTGGTGGCTTGGACCAAGGTGTAGCCATGAAAGTGGAGAGGTACATTCAGATTTGAAATCATTTTTAAGGGACAGCCAACAGAATCTGCTGATGGATTGGACATGGAGTGCAGAGGAAAAGAGGAGTAAATGATGGCTGCAAAAATTTGGGCCTGCGAAAATAATAAGTACTGCAATCTTTGTAATCTATATGATCATCCATTTGTGCTGAATATTCAGATTGTTGCAAGAAAAATTATTAGAGACAATGCTCCAAAAAAAATCCTTTTACATTTATCTTTTATGATCCCCCACATGTCTGTCAGTTTGTCGTACTGTGGGGGTTCGTGTGGAATGAAGAATTGAAGTAAAAGAACTGAACAGAAGATTTCAAAGGGCATCTCAAGAAGACAAAGTAAAGTATTATAATGACATGTGCAAAGAGCTGGAGATGGAAAACCAAAAGGGAAGAACGCGCTCGGCATTTCTCAAGTTGAAAGAACTGAAGAAAAAATTCAAGCCTCGAGTTGCAATAGTGAAGGATTCCATGGGGAAAATATTAAATGACACAGGAAGCATCAAAAGAAGATGGAAGAAATACACAGAGTCATTATACCAAAAAGAACCAGTTGGTATTCAACCATTTCAAGAGGTGGCACATGATCAGGAACCGATGGTACTGAAGGAAGAAGTCCAAGCTGCTCTGAAGGCATTGGTGAAAAACAAGGCTCCAGGACTTGATGGAATATCAATTGAGATGCTTCAACAAACAGATGCAGTGCTGGAGGTGCTCACTCGTCTATGCCAAGAAATATGGAAGACAGCTTCCTGGCCAAGTGACTGGAAGAGATCCATATTTATGCCTATTTCCAAGAAAGGTGATCCAACTGAATGTGGAAATTATAGAACAATATCATTAATATCACACGCAAGCAAAATTTTGCTGAAGGTCATTCAAAAACAGCTGCAGCAGTGTATCAACAGGGAACTGCCAGAAATTCAGGCCGGTTTCAGAAGAGGACATGGAACCAGGGATGTCATTGCTGATGTCAAATGGATCCTGGTTGAAAGCAGAGAATACCAGAAGGATGTTTACCTGTGTTTTACTGACTATGCAAAGGCATTCAATTGTGTGGATCATAGCAAATTAAGGATAACACTGTGAAGAATGGGAATTCCAGAACACTTAATTGTGCTCATGAGGAACCTTTACATAGATCAAGAGGTTAGTTGTTCGGACAGAACAAGGGGATACTGATTGGTTTAAAGTTAGGAAAGGTGTGCGCCAGGGTTGTATTCTTTCACCACACCTATTTAATCTGTATGCTGAACAAATAATATGAGAAGCTGGACTATATGAAGAAGAAGGGAGCATCAGGATTGGAGGAAGGCTCATTAATGACCTGCGTTATGTAGATGCACAACCTTGCTTGCTGAAAGTGAAGTGGACTTGAAGCACTTACTAATGAAGATCAAAGACCACAGCCTTCAGTATGGATTACGCTTCAACATAAAGAGAGCAAAAACCCTCACAACTAGACCAATGAGCAACATCATGATAAACGGAGAAAAGATTGAAGTTGTCAAGGATTTCATTTTACTTGGATCCACAATCAACAGCCATGGAAGCAGCAGTCAAGAAATCAAAAGATGCATTGCATTGGGCAAATCTGCTGCCAAGGACCTCTTCAAAGTGTCAAAGAGCAAAGATGTCACCTTGAAGACTAAGGTGCATCTGACCCTAGCCATGGTATTTTCAATCACATCATATGCATGTGAAAGCTGGACAATGAATAAGAAAGACGGAAGAAGAGTTGACGCCTTTGAATTGTGGTGTTAGCGAAGAATATTGAACATACCATGGACTGCCAAAAGAAGGAACAAATCTGTTTTGGAAGAAGTGGGGCCAGAATGCTCCTTAGAGGCAAGGATGGCAAGACTGCATCTTACATACTTTGACATGTTGTCAGGAGGGATCAGTCCCTGGAGAAGGACATCATGCTTGGCAGAGTACAGGGTCAGCAGAAAAGAGGAACTGACACAATGGCACCTAACAACAACAACATTTATCTTTGAAAATTCATAACTGTTTTGATCATTTCATCAAAGATTCTATGGAAGAATCCTGATCAAAAGGGGAAAGAATGCAGAACAGAATTTCATATTATCAATGGAATCCAGACTTTATGGAACCATTGAGGTTAGATGAGCCCCCAAAACTACTGCCCTGAGATAATCTTTCAAAACTTTCAACCTTAAACAAAAACTATCCCTTGAAGTCTTCTCTGAACCAAAAAAAAAAATTTTATCTTAATAAATAAAGTATGCCTGCCTTGAGCATTAGGCTCTTCAAAAGAATTATTTATGTGAGATCAAATTAACAACAGCAACTCAAAAGGTTAGATGAGAAGTTTAGGGGGGCAGTGAGTTTAAATTAACAGTGGTTGAACAATTTAGAGAAGGTTGGAGAGGATAGTTGTACAACTTGAAAATCTAATCAACGTTACTGAGTTATACATGTAGAAATTGTTGCAGTGGTGTATGGCCATGCATATTTTCACCAAAAAAAACTAGTAAGCATTTCTGATAGATACTTCTAGAACCAGGCTTCCTGTATTAACAGGTAGGCACATTTTACATTGTTAATAAATATTGTCAAATTACTTTCTAGAGAGATTGTTATGATTTACAATCTCAACAACTATGGACGAGAGTGCCATTTTCCCCACTTCCTTGTCATCAAAGGATGTAATAAAGGTTCAAATAAGCCTTTCATTTTTGCCAATCTGACAAGCAAAATACAGTTTTTCAGTATTGTTTTATTATTCCCTAACTCCTAGTATAGTAAAAAAATATATATATATATATATATATATATATATATATTTTTTTTTTTTTCTTCAGCCTTCCTTATTCATTGTTCAGCTCTCCCATGAATATAAGGTGACTGGAAATTCCATGGCTTGGGTCAGGTGCACCTGAGTCCTCAAAGCGACATCCTTGCTTTTAAACAGATTTCCCCAATTAAAGGACAAAGAGGCCTTTTGCAGCAAATTTGCCTAATGCAGTATGTCATTTGATTTCTTGAATGCTGCTTCCGTGGCCATTGATTGTGGATCCAAGTAAAATGAAATCCTTGACAACTTCAATATTTTCTCCGCTTACCATGATGTTGCTTATTTGTCCACTTGTGAGGATTTTTGTTTTCTTTACATTGAGGCGTAATGCATAATGAAGGGTGTAGTCTTTGATCTTCATCAGTAAGTACTTCAAGTCCTCTTTGCTTTCAGCAACGAAGCTTGTGTCATCTGCATATAGTAGATATACTATGGACTGCAGAAGAACGAACAAATCTGTCTTGGAAGAAGTACAGCCAGAATGCTCCTTAGAAGCAAGAATGGTGAGACTTCATCTTATATATCTTTGGATATGTTATCACGTTATCATGATTGGTAAAGTGGAAGGTTAGTAAAAAAGAGGAAGACCCTCAACGAGATGGATTGACACAGTGGCTGCAATAATGGGCTCAAACATAGCAACAATTTTGAGGATGATGCAGGACAGGGCAGTGTTTCATTCTGGTGTATATAGGTTCGCTATGAATCTACGGCACCTAGCAACAACAACCTAGTACAGTATGTATCTTTTTATATATTATTGACAGATTGTATCTCCTTTTCTCTTGTTTGCTTATATGTTCTACCACTTTATTTGGTGATTTTTCTCATTAATCTGTAAAAGCTCTTGCCATGTGAACAGTGTTAACAGTTTTTAATATATTCTCATGTATTTCCTTCCCATTTATCATTTTCCTTTGAACTTTATTTATATCTTGTGCTTTATTCTTGTTGCTAGTTCCCGTCAAGTTGATTCTGACTAATGGTGAACCACGTATGCAGAGTGGAACTGCTCCGTAGGATTTTCAAGGCTGTGACCTTTCAGCAGCAGGTTGGCAAGCCTGTCTTTCTAGGCACCTCTAGGTGGGCTTGAACTGTCAAACTTTCAGTTAGTCATAGGGAGCTTAACCATTTGCCCCACCCAGGGATTCCTATTTTGTGCCTTATTTTTTAAAGCTTTGTGTACTCAAATCTGTCAATAGTTTTCTTTACAATTTCTGGGTTTGCCTTAAAAGTTTGAAAGAAGAACAAAGTAAAACTTCCACACCGTTCCTCTTTTTTAGAAGTAGTTCTGTAAATACATTTTTCTTTCTCTTTCTTTCTTTTTTTGGCTCCTATCCTGTTCTGGTTTTGTACTTCTTCTTAAGTCAATTTGATAATACTATATTGATAAGTAAATCATTTATTTATGTACTATTGTCAGAATTACTAGCATAAAATTGTCCATATTATTTCTTTTACTCTTTCAGAACCTCATTCTCTAAGGGTACATCCTCTTTCTTATTTCTAATATTAACTGCTTGTATTTTCACTGCCTTTGTAATGTACATTTGCCAGTATCTGGTCTATTTTATTATATGAAAAAGAAATACCTATTGGCTTTTTTAATCTATTATATTGCTTTCATGGATTATAATTTAATAATATCAATTTCCAAAAATTTCGTCTTGCTTCCCCCAAGTCTATTTTTTTTTCTCGTTTCTTGCATTTCTCAATTTAATTCTCTTCCATTTTTATTATTTACTTCTGAAAGCATTCAGAGCAACAAAATTTCCCTTGAGTACCACTTGGCATACCTATATGTTTTGATAGGTAGTATCTCATTGTTGGTTATTTTCTAAGTAGTCTGTTATCATAGTTTTGATTTCTCTGTTAACCCATTTTTAATTTCAACTGTTTGCTATTAATTTTAAGGCTTTTGGGGACATAGCATTTAAGAAACTTGTCCTGCGAATAAATCCAGTGAAATGGACGTTAAAAGAAACCAAATACGTGAACAGCTGTGGGTAAATCATATTGAAAAAATATATTGATCCACCGATTACAATCCCGTATCACAGCGGCATTTGCTGCCAGAGGCACAGCTGCTGTCTTACAGTAAGCACAGGAAAGGCTGCTGAAGTGCTCTTTGAAAGGAATAATTTGAGAAACTCCTCAGAAACCTTCATGTGTTCGTCTTTTATACCTCCATATGAGCTTGAATGGTAATCTCCTCTTCCTGACCAGGCAACTAAGGAAACTGAGCTTAGTCTCTGTGCTCTAGTGGCCCCTTTTCAGGTTTACAAGATCAGTCACCAGCCTAGGACCACTGATTTCAATGGAGGAAGAGGTAATGTTCAGAGAAAGTAATAGTTGCCCACAACAAAAGCAGGATTAAGATTCCCCAAATGCCTAGTAGTCTGTGATAGCTGCCACCTGTATATGTCCAGCTAGAGGGTAAAGAGAGAACAGCTGTGGCCCAAGTCCCTAAGGTCAACTCTATGGCTGGGTGCAGGGGGCTTGTACCCAGAATCCCAGACAAGGTGACCCAGAGTGGCCTTCTGGTACCAACAGTTTACCCCGTGAAATTTTCCCATATCTCTTTTTTCAAAAGAAACAAAAGATCCTGGCAGGATATCATTTTAAATGCATTACTTTGTGCCAGATTCAATGTGAATATAATCTAGAGGTCAGCTGGAGGCCTTCTGCCTTTTGCATTCTAGACTTCATTTCCTTGAATTTCTACCCCCTGCACGTTTTGCATCAGCCCTCAGTTTCGATGGTCTGGGGAAGTCCAAAGTCTGTTTCCTATCTGTGCTCCTCCCTCATGGTTCTATGAATTCATAGAGATTTACAGTCTCTAGATGTTTTTTTAGATGTCAGCTCCCAGGTAGAAGGAGCCTTTCCCCAGTGTGCACAGAGATCCAGGTACACTAAAAACACTAGGCCGCTCTATTTACGAGTCAGAGTAAAGGTGACATCATAAGGGGCATAGCATTCTGCCATCCCACTCACCCGTCCGCTAAGTCCTTCTCTCCCTATCCCTATTCTTCCTCCCTCTTGAATTCCCCCTCACCCAGCACCAAATACTTTCCCCTGTATTAAGCAAGGTATCTTTCTCCTTTAGAAACTTTGGCACCAACAGGCATCCAGGTCCTGGAGGCTAAATTTCTACTCCAAGTGGGCTAACAAAAGGAAGAGAGCTAATATCCACTGCTAAGGCGGAAACATGTCCTTTGAATTAAAGGAGGAACACCAAGTTCAAGAAGCAGGAATCCAGGAACTGTAGACGGAGTTCCTACTAGATGGAAGGTGCTTGCAGGGGCCAAGGAGGATAAGGCACGCCTGCTCTTGAGATGCATGTAATCTGTGTGGGCAGCACAGAAAGCAAAGGATTAAATGAAGAAGAGGCCACTTCCAGCTGTAAGCTTCGGGTTAGGAAGAAGTTTGATTGTAAATATGCCATGAATAAGGAGCCAAGACTCAGGTAAGAGTTCACAGCCAGGTAGCATCCAGCTAGTATCAATTCAGTACACATTATATCACATACGGGTAAGTAGGCAGTATTTTTCTCCTGAAAGAACCATCATCCTGTGAAACAAAATGAGAGTGAGCTTGGAACTGTGTGGATGAGAGATATCCAGAGCTGAAAAACAATAACAAAGGGTCAAAGGAAATAGTAGTTAAGGGTCCAAGAGGAAGCTGACCCATTCTCCCTGGGGGGGAATAAAAAAACAGGAGTTAGGAGAAGTGACCTCATGGGTAATTCAATAGGCCTGTGATGTTGGGAGTTCAGGCCATTTTTATTTTGAGAGTCTGTTTGGGTGGGTATAGCATGGGGAGATAGGGAGAGGGTGGCTGTGGCTAACCAGATACCATTCCCCCTCAAACCCACATCTGACAGCAGCAGATTCAAATGAATTAGCCATAACTACAATGGGCAAATGATGTCACATGTATTATTTATCTGTGAGTTAGGTATGATTGTTCTCAATATTTTTTTTTAAAAATGAGTTTCAGGGTGATGATGTGATTTGCCCAAGATTACAGAGCTAGCAAGTGACAGAGTTGGATTTCAACAGTGGAGCTACCACCTCCAGAGTCCCAAGGCCTTAGAATATAGTGGGAGAGGTAGAATAACTCAAAATCAAAGCAGACCATAGTAAGTGTGTAACAAAAGAATAAAGAACATGCATGAAGACTGTAGGGGAGGGGAATGTTATTCTTGCTCTTTTCTCTGCCTCATTAAAGTTTTCCCTGACTGTGTCACAGGCAGTGTTGACAGAGAAGACCTACAACCAGTAAGGAAGAAGAGCAGGGTCTGCAGCCCCACTATCAAGAACAAAGAGCAAAGAGGTAAAAACCTGAGACACATCTAGGTCAAAACTGCAGTGACACCTGTCTCCCTCCTAGGATGTTGCTCAAAGCAAAAAAGCATCGCCCAATGGCACCATTCAACAGCAACTGGTTTAATGCATCAGAAATGAGAGGGCACTGGCCTGGGAGTCGAGAAAACTGAGTTTTTGAGTTCTGATTTTTTTCCATCTACTTGCACTGTGGTCTGGAGCAAACTATTCAAAGCACATCAACTCTCCAGGCCACAGTGTCTTCACCTGGAAATGAGAGAATTAGACTAGATGATTCCCAAGTTCTTTTGTCAACTTTGGGCTCCCCAGGGTTTTAGCACCATGCCATGGGCTGTAGGCAGTAATACACAGAGCAGGAGGCTGCCCCTGAGCATGTGCCCAGACAGAGGACCTCACATAAGCCATCTGTGTTTTTTCTACCTGACCACATCCTAACTTGTAGGGTAGTGCTCCTGTCAGGCTGCCCATCAGATAGAACATTCCACCTCACAGGTGGATGCATTTCAGTGGGTCGCCAGTAAACTGCAAAGAAATCCCTGCATCTAGGATCAGATAGTCTGAAATGGCAGAGGTATTAATAGACTGTTAATTTTCGATGCAGCTCCCCTGCAGAACGAAAGGCAAGCAAGAATCCCTTTGAGTGTTCAACTCAAGAGTCCCAGCTTGGGTATCTAAACTTCAAGATCCTCTGAAACCTGAGTGAATGTAATTAAAACTAGGTTTTCCCCTATTGGACTTAATTATCATTCACTCAGTGATGGCAATAATGTTGCTAATAATAAGTCCTGACGTCAGAACTTTTCAGCTTTTCAAATGGCTTTGGCATGCTTTATCTCACTTGAGCTTGTAATAAGCATGCAGCATAAGTAGGGCAAGTATTATTATCTCAATTAATACTAATAATAGCTAACATTTAGGTAGGCCCTTGCATTTACAAAGTGTTTTCATCCATACTTCCTCATTATGCTAGAGGCTGAGTCCCTGGATACAAGGACTGTGTCTGACTCATCTCTGTACCCTGCAAAGTTTAGCTCAGGGCTAAGCACATGAAAGTCATTTACTCAACATATATGTTATTATAAATTAATTTGATCCTCATGGAAATTGTATCAGGTTGGTAGGCAGATATTTTTATACTTAGTTTCCAGATAGAAAAACTGAGGCCCAGAGCATTTCACTGACATGTCCAAAGTGACACAGGAGTGTCAAGGCCAAAAAAATAGTAGTTTCTAAATGTCTCCAAAACGTCTGCTCTTTCCTCTACACCAGCGTTTGTCAAACTTTGATATAGCAAATAGATCACTTAGCGATCTCATTAAAATGCAGTTCAATAGGTCTGGGGAGGGCACAAAATTCTAAATTTCTAACTGGCTTCCACATGCTGCTGTTGGTTCAAGGACCACATTTTGAGAGGCAAGAGTCTGAACCACAGTGGAGAAAAGGAGGCTGCTAGGGACTGAATTGTGTCCCCCCACCCCACCCCTCAGAACGTATGTTGGAATCCTGACCACACAGCAGTCAAGTGCTTGGCTGCTAACCAAAGGTTGGCAATTCAAACCTACCCAGCAGCTCCTTGGGAGAAGGACCTGGTGATCTGCTTCCATAAAGATTGAAGTCTAGAAAGCCCTATGGGGCAGTTGTACTCAGTCGCATAGGGCTCCTACAGGTTGAAATCTACTCGATGGTACCTAACAACAGCAACAACATACCTGTGGATGTAATCCTATTTGGGAATCGGGTTTCTTTTAATGAGGTCATACCAGTGTAGGGTGTGTCTTAAACCTAATCACTTCTGAGTTAATAAGAACAGATTAGACACAGAAGCGAGCAAAAAGGGAGGGGTGGGAGGAAAGATAGATGCCAAGGAATGCTGGGGCTATAGAAGCAGAAAGAGACAGAAGCTGTAAGAGCCCCAGAGCTGACAGACAGAGAGCCTTCCCCTAGACCCAGTGCCCTGAATTCAGACTTCTAGCCTCCTGAGCTGTGAAAAAATAAATTTCTGTTCTTTAAAGCCACGCTCCCAGGTGTGCTATTTCTGTTATAGTGACACTAGGTAACTAAGACAGAGGCCGAGAGCAATTAAGTGATTTTCCCAAGGTCACCTCGTGCATTAATAGCATAACTAAAATGAGGAACTATTCCACTGACCCTGATTCTACCTTAGACTTGTTTCTAGACTTTTGCCCTTACAATTGAATAAAATAGTACATAGAGAGTATATATGTTTCCCTAGACAGTCCCATCTCTTTCACTTTTGGGAAAAGTTTCTGAACCTCTCACACTTAAAAATATTGAGGCCTAGAATCAAAAAGAGCATTTTGTTGTTATTTAGGGAACACATACCAATAGGTATACTGGGGCAAAAACTGCAGTTCATAAAATCTGATTGGGTTCTTGTTCCTGTTATGCCACTAGGCTGTACTGGCTCCCTTCAAATCCTAGTACTCTATTGATTTTATCCTCATATGTCTCCTTGCAGGCCCTTTTATCAGAAAACCTGGTGTTTAAGTGCTACAGCCGCTAACCAAAATGTTGGCAGTTCAAGTCTACCAGGCGCTTCTTGGAAACTTTATGGGGTAATTCTACTCTGTCCTATAGGGTCAACTATGAGTTGAAATCGACTCAATGGCAATGGGTTTTAGGCCCTTTTATCAGACAGGCTCCAGATTCCTTAATAGTCTAGAAAATTCCCTTCTGGGAAATACTGCCCTGGGTCAGTCCATGCTTGAGCACCAGAAATTCTAGTCTGCCAAACTGGAAACACAAGGCAGGAATCAGGAACCAGGCACCAGATATGGCCACATGAGCTGGTAGAATAACCTCCCTGTGAACTTTACATTGTTATCAACTCCTGCTGGTCTAACTCCAGATGTCAGGCAGAGCTCAGAGCAGTGCGTGGAGACCAGCACTGGCCACATCCACACACAGTCCAGTTACAGCCACAAAGCATCACAAATCCAGCAAGCCCTGTCACCTGGCAAGAAGAACTTCTTGTTTGATACCATCCCCTTCTTCCTAGAGAAATCTTCCCAATGTGACCAGTGAACTACAGCCTGTGGGCCTGCTAGTTCCCATTTCCCAATACATATTCAGGAGGTATGCAAGTATATTCCAGCTCTTAGAGACTACTTGCAGCTGGATGGTGGGGCAGAAATGAGCATGCTAAAGACATTCTGGCTGTTGTCTTTGTGGGGTCCTTTCCGTAGTGTCCAAGGGATCCTGCAGAGGGACAGGCTCTGGCCTTATTCCAACCACATTTTTCCCCTCAACACCACTCCTCTATCCCCAAACTCAAATGTCCCTTCCACCATAGCTCAGGAAAGGGGGGATAATTTTTTAAAAACCAGATCAGTATTTAAAAATGAATATTAATATGGGCTCAGGAACAATGGAAAAACCTCTGGATAGGAAAGGAACTGCAAGAGATCTCCTCAGTGGTTAAGAGTCTCCAACATGGCCATTCCCCAAGACTGATGAAAATTTATGCTGATGACTGTGTTCCAAAAGCCCTTACCAGCCATGGCCCACTCCCCAGCCATGATCCATAACAGTCTGCATTGTCATCAGGAAGAGGCCCTGAGGAAAAAAAAAAAATTGCCAAGTTACGGGTGCCCACCAGGGAACAATGTAGGGTTCTAAAAAAAAAAAAGATATATATCCACCAATGGGCAAAAGGAGAACAGGAGTCTATGGCTGCTCAGGTGGGTTGTGTTGTGTCATCAGAAAGTGGGGGGGCATGATACTTACTAGTGGAAGGAAAGGTTTAGCGGAAGGAAAGGTGAGTCAGTTATTCCTCTTACAAACCTCTTTCCTCATTCATTCCAAGAAACTGGCTTGAAGGAATCCAAACCAGGGTCACTGCATATGGTCATACAAGTTGTCCATCGCACGATCACGTGTGGCATTCAAAAAAGAAAAATACCCATTATATGCCAGGAATGATGCTAGTTACTGGAAACAAATACAACATAACATATTAATCTGTTCCTCTTGCAAAGAGTCAAATTATTTTTCATATGCATGATCTTATTTAATCTCTACAACAGATTTCTGAATAATATATTCTATTCCCCGTTTATAAATAAGGTGATTGAAACTCAGTTGGTTTAAATACTTTGAGATTGTGTGACTAGAATGTGGCAGAGTTGGTATAACTAAGACAAGTACCATATTTTTTTCACAAATAACATGCCCACACATATAAAGAACAGCATAGCTCTCTTAACAAAATAGTAGGGGGGGTGGGGCTGAATGGTTGGCAAAAAAAAATAATAATAATAACTGGTGCATTATTTGTGTAAAAATACATAAACACATACCTGCAGGGGCACGAAGTCAATCTTGCCTGTAGCGATTTTAGAATGCCACAGAGGAGTCCCTAGAGTGGTCAAATGCAGCTGTCCTGAAAACCCCAGCATCATTTTCTATGACCTCTTACCCCAACCCATCAAATATCCAGGATCCTAATACTCTTTCCCAGAGCCCTGGTGGCACAGTCATTAAGCATTCAGCTGCTAACCAAAAGGTGGGCAGTCTGAGTCCATCAGTCGCTCCTTGGAAACCCTATAGGGCAGCTCTACTCTGTTCTATAGAGTCGCTGGGAGTCAAAATCGACTCAATGGCAATGGGCTGGGCAGTGCTCTTTCTCACTTCCCTCCTCATCATCCACCAAAGTCTGCTTTCAGGTAAAGCTCTGCTGTTAATTATGGTACCATTCAGTGTGAACAACAGTTGCTTTCTAACGTCTCCCAAGGTAATTTTACAATAGTCTTCCTAATAGCAAAAAGAAGGTTATTGTACCCCAGTAAAGGAAAACATGTTCTTCAATCAATGAGAACAGAATCATTGGGCAGTTGAAAAAGGTATTTAGGAAATCAGAAAGACCTCTCCTCAAACAGTACCACATAGACTTCCATCCCATTTGCAAGTCAAGACTCCAAAAAGAGGCATATTCAAGTGTAAATAGCATTCAGTCTTCATGTATTTATTCAACATCTATTTATCACCTATTATGTGACTCTTTGGCAATGGGTTTGGTTTGGTTTGGTTTTTGTGTACCAAGAATTAGGGATTCAGAGATGAGTAAGACACGGGTTCTGCCCTTGGTGAGTAAGACACAGGTTCTGCCCTCAAGGGCCTTATGTCCTACTGGGGTCTAGGACTGAGAAAGAAGTACAAAGAAGCAGATAACCACAACTCAAGTGCCACAGCAGAACTGTTAGCAAAGTGCTTCAAGGGTTTAGAGGAAGGAGTAACTAACTAGCACAGCCTCAGTGAAAAGGAAGCATACAGAAGAGTGAAATTTGGCTGAGCCTTGAGGGGTAAGATGGAGTTTCTACTACTGAATTAAAAATCATCCTTAAGAGTGAAATAACATGATGTCCAGGGTTTGCTTTAAAGTTCTTCAGCAAACAAAACAATTTGCAGGGGAGAGGATGTGAACAGAAAAAACATGGCGGGGAAAGCGTACACATTGAAGCTGGGCGAGGGTTACTTGAGAATTTATGATACCAGTGGATCTCCAAGTGTGGTTTCCATACCAGCAACATCAGCAGCACCTGGGAACTCTAAGCTGCAAATTCTCAGGCTGCCACAGACCTCAGATCTACTAAATAAAAAACTCTGGGGGTGGGGCCCAGCAACGTGTCTTTCACCAAGTCCTTCAGGGAATTCTGATCCGTGATTCCAATTCACGCTGAAATGTGAAACACGTGGCATTAAACCATACTCTTGCCTTATGAGTTGAA
Source organism: Elephas maximus indicus (assembly GCF_024166365.1). Classification (NCBI taxonomy): domain Eukaryota; kingdom Metazoa; phylum Chordata; class Mammalia; order Proboscidea; family Elephantidae; genus Elephas; species Elephas maximus. Next base: position 50,498,253 of record NC_064840.1, read on the forward strand.
ATGGACTGGACAGCAACAGGTTTGGTTTTCTCCTTATGTGTTTAAGCGATGATTTCCATAACAAAGAATTGCAAAAACCAAAAAAAAAAAAGGATGGAGTTTCTAGGCAGAAAAAAGGAAGAAGCATATTTTGGGTAAAGGAAGCTATGTGAACAAAGGCAGGGAGGTATGAACAACACGGAATGTTTGTCACTAGAACACACAGCTTATGAGTGGAGTGATGACAGCTACAGCAGAAGTTCTTTGAACTTAATTTAGGAGCAAAGAGGAATCAAAAGGTTTTTAAGGAGCAAAACAACACAATCAGCACCCGAAGTGCCTAGTATATAGTAGCCACTCAATTATTTGTTGCATAAATAAATACTAAAGTTGAGTTTTCAGAAATGTAACCGGGGTCTTATACAGTTTGGATGAACAGGGGGCATGAAACGGAAAGCAGGGAGAAAGCCAGAGTTCATTTATCAAAGATGAGGCTTCTCAGAGTTCGAGATTAGAGGCACATCTACACACTTCAGTTCAACATGAAAAGGGACTTCTTCTGAAATGGCTTATATGAAAAGTCCTTGAATCTTTTGATGGAGCATAGCCTTTTGATGGAAATCAGGCTTTTCACTCCCTAATATTTTTCTCATCTGTTCTGTGTCTAAAATCTTCTTCAAACATATTTTCTTTAAAAACTATGGCTACACTCATGGACAGAAGAAATTGCAGAACCATTTGATGGACAAACATGATATGTTACAAAGCCATAGCACAGAATTTTAAAGCAACCTCCTGCACACAGGTAGAAAATCTTGAACCTGATTTCCTTCATGCCCACTCACCATGATCCAAGGCCAGGATGAAGGGTCTTCTCTTGGTGAAACTTTGGGGGCCAAAGATAGCAGCAAAGAGTTACAACATCTCCCCGTATTCTTTATATCATGGCTTGTGTAATGGAGAGCCCTTTCTGTGCAAGGCACCGTGAGACATACTAAAATTCTTTAACTCTGAGATGCAAATTGGTGAAATATTAAAGCACAGGATAAGCAAACAACACCTTAAAAAAGAATTATGCCAAGAGCTGCCCCAAGGCAGTAAGTGGCAATTTATTAATGACTGACATGGGCAATAAGTGCTAGAAGGTCATTGCCATTGTTCACACTGAAGTCACATAGAGACAGGACAATTTTCTCCTAAAAAAAAGTATGTGGCAGACTGTACAGATTAAGGTGTAACTAAAAAAAAAAAAAAAAAATTTTTTTTTAATGGGTCTAGGAGAGGTCCCTGAATGACTTAAATGGTTTGCACTCAGCTGCTAACCTAAAGGTTGGCAGCTTGAACCCACCCAGAAGCCCTACGGGAGAAATACCTGGTGATCCGCTTCCACAAAGATTACAACCAGCCAAACCACCACTGAATGTTTTTACCAAAGCGTCTATAGAAGAATCCTGATCAAAAGGGGAGAAAATGCAGAAAAGAATTTCAAATTCTGAATGGAATCCAGATTTCTGGAGCCATGGAGGCTGAATTAACCCCTGAAACTATTGCTCTGAGATGATCTTTAAACCGAGAAAGGTTACACAACTTGAAGAATGTAATCAGTGTCACTGAATTGTACGTGTAGATGTTGAAATGGTGTCTCTTTTGCTGTATATATTTTTACCGTAAATAAAAGATCAGAGCCAAGAAAACCCTGTGGAACGGCTCTACTCTATAACATATGGGACTGCCATAAGTTGGGATTGACTGAACAGCAACAAGTTCAGTTTTTTGGTTTTGTGAGTCTAGGAGACCCAAAGTAAGTTGTATAACCCCAGGTGACAATTCTTTCAGCCATCAGTTGTCAAGTACTGGATGATGCCTTCATGCAGTGAGCACTCCAGAAGGAGCCTATGGTGAAAATGCACACTTGAAGCAATATTGGAGAAATAGGTCATTACAACGTGCTGCTGACTAGAGACGCGAGTGGAGTTGAGACAGGAAGAGTCAGAAGAGATTGCATCGAGGAGACAGAATTTGAGCTGTGCTTTGAATGAGTGGGAGGATTTGAAGAAGGAAAAACAGGACATTCCATGCATGAGAAACAGAATGTATCAAGGTGCCAAAGAGGGAATTCTTCTAGCAAATGCAGGTAGAGTAAAAAAAACTGTCTGCCTAGAGCAGAGGTCTTGTGTTAGAGGGGAATAGTGAGTACAATGAGGCCAGGCTGTAAAGGATCCTAATTATCAGCCAGAGAAGCCTGTAGACGATGGGGAGCCACTACAGGAGCTTCTCAAATTCAAGTGTAACCTGACTGCTAGGCTTGGGGAAGGTGGCTGAATTATTATCAAAGAATGGAGGAGTTGGCACTTGCCTAGGTGGCCTGTGTAGTAATGTATCTTCTTTATACTTTGGAAAGGAAACCAGAGATCAATCATCTTTATCCCTACAACTCTGCACCCTCTGTCTGGTGGCTTGACTTTCCAGGAAGTGCTCAGCCTACTTCGAGTGGATGTTTTGATCTTAGCTGAAGGAACATTAAAAGCAAACACTGAGTGAACTTAAAGTAAAGCCAGATCTTCTGCTTCAACAGAAAAATTTTCCTTGCCTTCCTAAATCTACTTTTCTGGAGGCTTGTACCAGCTACATCTCTTCTCCCCTTTGGCAGAATAATTCTAAGGTTGACCCTAAGAATCCACCTCTTGCAGACTCACTGCTGGTCTGTAGTAAACAACCTGGCAAATATTTCACATCCAACTCATACCATTAAGGATATGTATTGTTTTGGTTTGGTTCAAAGAACTCTGAACCAGCTCCCCAAACTTCATTTAGCTTATAATTTACTGAGGTTTGACATCTCTTATGTGGGGGAGAGGGATGACTTTCATTTAATATTAACCGAGCAGCTTTCCACCACTTCCTCTTTCCCATTGTTTCACTTTAATAAACAATGGATTTAGCAAGTTGTTTAAAGTTGGCTGGGCCCTGATGCATTCTTCTAAGTATTCTGCCTCACACATGACCTTCTGAAGATTTTATTCAATATCTGTTTAGAAAAATACACACACATACCATACACACGAGACTCAAACAAACTATTGTATTATTTCTAAGTAATGGTGATAATGTACATGATGTTTCTTGAAAGGGAAATAACAAGCACAAAAAAAATTGTTTTTACCCAAATTATTCATGCTGAACAACAACAACAAAAAAAAGGTTGAAGTCAGAAGCATTACCCCACAGCTAGTAACTCCCTTTCTAGCTGAAGAAGGATTAGTGATTAAAAACAACCCTTAGAGTTTCCTGGTTTAAATGGTGCCCATCTCTACCAAACTCACGCTAAAACATCCCTGAAGGTACAGAGAAATATGAAAAATTACAACACTAAAAACTAAGGCTTAGTAGTTATAATCAGTCTCTATAAGTAATTTCCATTATGGAAAGTTGGATTGAGAAACACAAATCATAATTCTCCAGGCAAAAACCAGGCTTCACTGTTTGAAACAAGTAGGAAAAGATATTTTACAGGAATAAGTGAGCTGAAAGAAGGGAGGCAGAGGTACACTGCCTTCCAGAAAACAGCAGAAAGCACTGTAGGCTGGGAAAAGACAAGAGAAGCCCTAGGAACAGTACATGCTGGGAGATGCCATACTTCTTGTCATCTGTTAGGTATGAGTACAAGCCTAAAACAAAGTGGTGATCCAGAAAGTTCTAAAATAAAAGAACAGGCGAAGCTATGTCAGGTTAACTGGCAGTAAATAAAGCAGGGATAGCTATATTTATAGCAGACAAAATTAGAATTCATAGCGAAAAGCATAAAACATTCCAAAAAGGTTATGTTACGGTGCTAAACGGTAGTATACTTTCTCCTCACTTATCAACTATCTCGTTATACGACATTTCACGTGACAATAGTAAAAATCTACTATCCGACTATTTTGTGCATTAACTATGTACATCTGGCAGTAATGAATGCCGAGGTGCAAGGTGAGAGTAACAGTGGCTTTAATGGTTAAGATGATGTTATGACTTGGCTGGGCAGCGATTCTCAGCAGTTTGGCAGTTATGTAATGATGTAATTGGGCAGTTATGTAATGATGTAATTTGGCAAACATGTAATGATGTAGTCATCCTTCATTTTGTATTCTGATGTGGTCATTTTCCATTTTCATGGAACACTGATTTCACATAACGACCTGGTCTTTGGAACCTAACCATGTTGATAAGTGAGAAGAGGGTGTACTCACAGTGAATATGTAAACAGATTGCTAGATGTTTAGTATTAAATGGAACAGTAAAATATTTTAGCTTCCTGTCTTTACCTCAAAAATAAAGCCTACTAGGAACATAAGTGTCTGTTTCTTTAATTATCTAAAAAAAAAAAAAATCCAGACTATGAACTACGGTACTCAGAGAAAGGACCTCAAACTTTCTGATCATTTGTGGCAGGAAATAGAGACAAAATTGCTATTCTAAGACTGCCAGATCGTTTTCTGTGATTCTTAGTTTGAGAGCTCAAATTTATCTAAGGATAAAGGGCAGTCGATTTTTTTCTGGGGGGCATTTCTGAGTGTCTTAGTCATGCAGATGTGCTTGATTAAAGTACCATTGCCACTCCAGGTTCTGGTGAAGTCATCACAACTCAAATGCTGCTGAATGACGTGATAAGTACTGTATTGTCTTCAATATTGCAATGAACCACTCTATTTCCATGGGGGAGAGAGGGGAGGTACCTCTGGATTGAGTCTATCTCCATAGATCAGGGGTCTCACCTGCAGGTAATTTACATAAATTAGTGGGCCAGGTGGGGATTGTGGAAAATGCAAAGCCCAACACCATCAAGAGGGGAAGCTAGTATTCAACTCCAGCATTATCACTGTAATATGACAATGTGGTCCCAATGTTATCAGATCTAGCACACCATAATTGTATGGTAAAGATCTTTACCATTATTCATTGATTCTAAGATACACTTTTTTTTCACGTTTTAACATCTTTAAAATTAAGATATGTCTTACAATCAGTGGTGTCTTGCACTTACAATTGGCAGCTATTTTTTCTTCCGTTGTTATTGTTGTTGTATGCCTTCTAATCAATTCTGACTCATAGAGCCCCTACTGGACAGAGTAGAACTGCCCCATAAGGATTCCAAGGCTATGATCTTTATGGAAGCAGATTGCAACATGGTACATAAAATAGTGGTTTGTCTTGAAAATAATGAATGCCATATCAGATATCTCACGATATCTAGATGGTAACTAATTTCAGACTGCAATAAAGCAAAAAACTGTGCATGCCAAACAAAAATAAGTGTGAACGAGATTATCTACCAGTTTGCAATGTTTTATTGAAAGATTTTTGGTTCTCTCTTTATGCACATGTTTGGAAGACAACTGGAAACCCATGATATAACATATATTAAGATTTTGCATGAAATAAAGTTGCTATAATTGATAAAAATTACCTGATTTGTCCAAGACTGAGAAACATGACAAAAAATAAGGCTAAAATGCTTTAAATTATTGTAATAAGATTTAATATATCAAAATTGTACCATATGTATATAGAATATACCTACTTTTCTAGTCATTGGGGAATTTTTATAATAGTTAATCATAACATTAGTGTTTCAAAAAGTCACTAAGTTATAAAAATAAAAATAGTCTATACTAGGATTAGCAAATTATGACCTGCAGGCAAAAGTCAACTTGCTGCTTGCTTTACAAATGAAGTTTTATTGGAGCGTAACTATTTGGAGCACAGTTCATTTGTTTGCATACTGCCTATGGCTGCTTTTGTATAATAGCAAAGTTGAGCAGTTGTGACAGAGACCTTACTGATTACAAAGCCATACTATCTGACCCTATACAAAAAGTTTGTCTACTCCTGACTTAAACCAAAATCTATGACCATAGTATGATTTCTAAAAATATATACATATACATATATAGCAATATTTTAAATCAGGAGACAAAATCAACTTAAAACTTAGAAAACCTAGAGGCAAGGCTAAGATGGCAGAGTAGTCAGACACTTACTGTGGTCCCTCTTACAACAAAGACCTCCCCCCAAAAAAGTGAATTGGTTCTATATGACAATCTAGGAGCCCTGAACATCAAAGACAAGGTTGAGGAATCGAATTGAGCAGTAGGGGAAGGGAGAGATGGATCAGAAGGAGCTAGGAGTTGCCAGACCTGACCTAGCTGCCACCAGCACCCTGTAGGAAGAATCAGCTAGCACACAGGAGGTGAGGCAAACAGTGGTGCTCGGGACACATTTTCCACATCAGGAGAGACCAAGTGGCGGAGGGTCTGCTCAAACCTCCAGAACCAGCAAGAAACAGCATTCAACTGGCAAACAATAAGTACAAGTGTCTAACCTACTGCTTGAATCCAAAAAAAAAAAAAAAAAAAGCCCTTTTGGGAAGTACCACTTCCCCATTTACCTGCCCCCTCCCCACTCAGCTCTGGGTCCTGGTCCAGCTTCAATGATTGCTGTGTTCCTTGGGCCAGTAGTAGGACCATTCATGCACCCTGAGCCATTATCCCAGCTTTGAAGAGGGAAAAAATTAACAAACAGGAAAAAACATTTTGTAGCTCCCCTAGGCCAGGAACTGAGGGCAGGCAGTGCCCCTTTGCCTAGGCACAGGCATAAGAGGTCCATGGACTTTGAATGCCTTTAACCCCTGCATAGACCTGTGTGAACCCCTTTAAACAGTGTAAACCCTCATTAGCAAAGTACAACAGGACTTATACTGGAAGCCTATTTACATCTGTATCAGTTATAAGGGGTGTGGCATCACTGCCCTGCCCATTAGGATGGGTCCTCACCTACCCACATCAGTGGCTGAGAACTGGTGGCTCCACCTATACCAACTAGGCACCTGCAACATGGGTCCAAACATAAGTGATAACTCCTGGTCCTTACAGACAACAGCATTGGATGCCCATAGTCCAGCTGCAAAACCCATCTACCCATGCACTTTAGGGAACAGGGACATGCCTTCCACCCAGACACTCAGGGGCAGCAGTCAGCCCCCTACTGTGATCAGCCCATGACCCCCTACTGCAGCCAGATAGCTGTACCTACTCTAGTCGCCCCTCCCTGTCTAGGACTGTAGGTGAGAGCCTGCACCACACACTCAGTAACCAATGACCTGGACACCTGAGCAGAATCCACACAAGAAAAATAAATGGATTCCTGGGCTCAGACACCTAGTAACAGCTCTAGCCACCTGGAGACAAGATGTTAGAACTTCAGAGATGCCAATAATCAAACTAGCTCACGTGACCAGCCTATTTCAGCATATCAAAACAAAACAAGAAGCTAGGACACAATAAGCAAACATAAAGTAAATAAATATAATACCTTATTGATGGTTCAGAAACAACAGTCAATGTCAAATCACATAAAGACACAGACCATGATATCTTCATCTAGCCACCAAAACAGAATTGAGACACTTTCCAGAGGAAGATTATTTCTTGGAATTACTGGAGGTAGAATTCAAAAGACTAATATACAGAACTCTTCAAGAGACTAGGAGGACATCAGGCAAAATGCAGAAAAAATGAAGGAACACACAGAAAAAGCAATAGTGGAATTTAAGCAGGTTATACAAGAGCATAAAGACAAATTTAACAGGCTGTAAGAAACCACCACCACCACCAAGAAACCACAGAGAGACAGTAAAGAGAAATCCAAAAGATTAACAATAAAATTTCAACTTTAGACAACTCAATAGAAAGTCATAGGAGCAGAATTGAGGAAATGGAAGTCAGAATTAGTGAGATTGAAGATAAACCACATGACACCAACTTATTTCAGGAAAAATCAGATAAAAGAATTTTAAAAAATGAAGAAACCCTTAGAATTACGTGGGACTCTAAAAAGAGGAATCACCTACAAGTGACTGGAGTACCAGAACAGAGGTGGATAACAGAGAATATGGAGAGAATGGTTGAAGATTTGTGGGCAGAAAACTTCCCTGGTATCACGAAATATGAGAAGATATCTATCCAAGAAACTCATCGAACCCCACTCAAAGTAGATCCCAAAAGAAACTCACCAAGATATATCATAATCAAACTTGCCAAAACCAAAGATAAAGAGAGAATTTTAAGAACAGCTAGGGGTAAAAGAAAAGTGACCTACAAAGGAGAGCCAATAAGACTAAGCTCTGACTACTCAGCAGACACCTTGCAGGCAAGAAGGCAATGGGACAACACATACATAGACTTGAAGGAAAAAACTTGCCAGCCAAGAATTATATATCCAGCAAAACTGTCTCTCAAATATGATGGCAAAATTGGGGCATTTCCAGATAAACAGAAGTTTAGGGAATTTGTAAAAACCAAAACAAAACTATAAGAAATATTAAAGGGAGTCCTCCAATTAGAGAATAACATCAGATAACAACTCAAGACTAGAAATACAGGATAGAACAACCAGATATCAACCCAGAAAGGGAAGTCACAAAAATAAATCAAAGCTAAAACACCGAAAATAGGGAAACAGAGATGTCAATATGTAAAAGACAATGGCATTAAAACAAAAAAGAGGGGCTCAAAAAGTAGTCATAGATCTTTCATATGGAGAGGAAGTCAAGGCAATATAAAGAAATAAAAGATTGGTTAAAACTTAAAAAAAAAAATGACAGCACTAAACTCATACCTATCAATAACTACACTGAATGTAAATGGACTAAATGCACCAACAAAGAGACAGAGAGTGGCAGAATGAATAAAAAACATTAACCATCTTTATGCTGTCTACAAGAGACACAACTTAGACTCAAAGACACAAACAAACTAAAACTCAAAGGATGAAAAAAGTATATCAAGAAAACAAGAATCAAAAAAGAGCAGGAGTGGCAATATTAATCTCTGACAAAATAGACTACAAAGTAAAATCTACCACAAAGGATAAGGAAGGACACTATATAATGATTAAAGGGTCAATACACACCAGGAGAACTTAACCATAATAAATACTTACAAACCCAACAACAGGGCTCCAAAATACATAAAACAACTCTAACAGCATTGAAAAGAGAAATAGACAGCTTAACAATAATAATAGGGGGCTTCGATACAACACTTTCCATGAAGTAGAGAACATCCACAAAGTAGCTCAATAAAGACACAGAAGATCAAAATGCCACGATCAAACAACTTGATATCATATACATATACAGAACGCTCCACCCAATAGCAGCCAGTATACTTTCTTTCCAACGCACATGGAACAGTCTTCAGAGTAGATCACCTATTAGGCCATAAAGCAAGCCTTAACAGAATCCAAAGCATCGAAATATTACAAGGCATCTTTTCTTACCATAAAGCCATAAAAGTAGAAATCAAGCACAGAAAAAGAAAGGAAAAAAATCAAACACATGGAAACTGAACAACACCTTGTTCAAAAACTGTTATAGAAGAAATTAAGAACAGAATAAAGAAATTCACAGAATCGAATAAGAACGAAAACACATCCTATCAGAACCTTTGGGACGCAGCAAAAGCAGTGATCAGAGACCAATTTAAAGCAATAAATGCATCCTAAAAGAAGAAAGGGTCAAAATTAAACATTAACCCTACAACTCGAACAAGTAGAAAGAGAGCAGTAAAAGAAGCCCTTGGGCACCAGAAGAAAGAAAAAAAATAAAAATTAAAGCAGAATTAAATGAAACAGAGTATAGAAAAACAATTGAAAGAGTTAAAAAGACCAAAAACTGGCTCTTTGAAAAGATCAACAAAATAAACCAAACTGACAAAAGAAAAAACAGGAGAGGAAGCAAATAACCTGAATAAGAAATGCAAGGGGCAATATCATAACAAACACAACTGAAATTAAAAGAATCATAATAATACTATGAAAAATTGAACTCCAGCAAATTTGAAAACCTAGGGGAAATGGACAAATTTCTAGAAACACGCTACCAACCTAAACTAACACAAACAACCAAATGAACCTATAATAAAAGAAGAGATTGGAAAGGTAATTAAAAATCTCTCAACAAAAACACTCTGGCCCTGATGGCTTCACTGGTGAATTCTACCAAACTTTCAGGGAAGATTTAACACCATTATTACTAAAAGGTATTTCCAAGCCTAGAAAAGGAAGTAAGACTCTCAAACTCATTCTATGAAGCCAGCATAACGCTGAAACCAAAGCCAGGCAAAGACAACACAAGAAAAGGAAATTACAGACCAATATCCCTCACAAACATAGCTGTAAAAATTTTTAACAAAATTCTAGCTAATAGAATTCAACAACATATCAAAAAAATAATTCACCATGACCAAGTGGGATTCATACCAGGTATGCAGGGATGGTTCAACATTAGAAAAACAATCAACGTAATCCATCACATAAATAAAACAAAAGACAAGAACCACATGATCTTATCAATTGATGCAGAAGAGACATTTGACAAAGTCCAACACCTATTCATGATAAAAACTTCCAGCAAAATAGGAATAAAAGGGAAATTCCTCAACATAATAAAGGGCATTTATACAAAGCCAACAACCAACATCATCCTAAATGGAGAGAGACTGAAAGCATTCCCCTTGAAAACAGGAACCAAACAAGGATTCCCTTTATCACCACTCTTATTCAACATTGTGCTAGAGGTCCTAGCCAGAGCAATTAGGTTATAAAAAATAAATAAATAGATAAATAAATAAAAGGTGTCCAAATTAGGAAGAAGTAAAAATATCTCTTTTTGCAGATGATATGATCTTATACACAGAAAACTCCAAAGAATTCACAAGAAAAATACTGGAACTAATAAAAGATTTCAGCTAAGTATCGGGATACAAGATAAACATACAAAAATCAGTTGGATTCCTCTACACCAACAAAGAGAACTTCAGGGAGGAAATCACCAAATCAATACCATTTACAATATTCCCCAAGAAGATAAAATACTTAAGAATAAATCTAACCAGAGACATAAAAGACCTATAGAAAGAAAACTACAAGACACTACTGCAAAACCAAAAAAGGCCTACATATGTAGAAAAACATACCTTGTTTAAGAAGATTCAACATCGTGAAAGTGTCAATTCTATAAAAAAAAAAATCTATAGATACACTGAAATCCCGACCCAAATTCCAACGGCATTTTTTAATGAGATGGAGAAACAAATCACCAACTTCATATGGAAAGGGAAGAGGCCCAGATAAGTAAGGCATTACTGAAGAAGAAGAACAAAGTGGGTGGTCTCGCTACCTGATTTTAGAATCTATTATACCACCACAGTAGTCAAAACATTCTGGTGTTGGTACAACAACAGATACATAGACCAATGGAACAAAATTGAGAATCCAGATGTAAATTCATCCACTTATGAGCAGCCGATATTTGATAAAGGCCCAAAGTTCATTAGATGGGGAAAAAACAGTCTCTTTAACAAATGGTGCTGGTATAACTATTCATCTGCAAAAAAATGAAACAAGACTTATACCTCACACCATGCACAAAATGGACTAAAGACCTAAATATAAAATCTAAAATGAGAAAAATCATGTAAGAAAAAATAGGGACAATGCTAGGAGCCCTAATACATGGTCTAAACAGAATACAAAACCTAACTAACAATGCACAAACACCAGAAGAGAAACTAGATAACCGGGACCTCCTAAAAATCAAACACTTAAGATTCATCAAAAGACTTCACCAAAACATTAAAAAGACAACCTACAGACTGGGAAAAAATTTTTGCCTATGACATATTCGATCAGGGTCTAATCGCTAAAATCTACAAGATACTGGGAAACCTGAACAACAAAAAGACAACCCAATTAGAAAATAGGCAAAAGTTATGAACAGGCACTTGACCAAAGAAGACACGGATGCAGCTAACAGATACATGAGGAAGTGCTCACGATGATTAGCCATTAGGGAACTGCAAATCAAAACTACAATGAGATACCATCTCACCCCAACAAGGCTGGCATTAATCCAAAAAACACAAAATAATAAATGTTGGAGTGATTGTAGGGAGACTGGAATACTTATACACTCCTGGTGGGAATGTAAAATAGCACAATCACTTTTGAAATTGATTTGGTGCTTCCTTAAAAAGCTAGAAATAGAACTACCATATGATCCAGCAATCCTACTCCTTGAAATATATCCTAGAGAAATACGAGCCCTCACACAAATAAACATATGCACACCCACATTCATTGCAGCACTATTTACAATAGCGAAAATATGGACACAACCTAGGTGCCCATCAACGGATGAATGGATAAACAAATTATGATATATATTCACACAATGGAAAACCACGCAATGATAAAGAACAAAGATGAATCCTCGAAACGTCTCATGGATGAATCTGGAAGGCATAGTTCTGAGTGAAATTAGTCACAAAAGGACAAACATTGTATGAGGCCACTATTATAAGAACTCAAGAAAAGGCTTAAACACAGAAGTAAACATTCTTTGATGGTTAAGAGGGCGGGGAGGGAGGGAGAAGGGAATTCACTAACGAGGTAAAACGAGGTAGTACATAAGAATTATCTTTAGGTGAAGGGAATACAGGGGAAGTCAGCACAGCTAGACTAAACCAAAAGCTAAGAAGTTTCCTGAACAAAACCAGACAGAGTAGCAGGGGCAGGCGTCTGGGGACCATGGTTTCAGGGGATACCTAGGTCAAATGGCATAACAAAGTTTATTAAGAAAATGTTCTGCATCCCACTTTAGTGAGTGGCATCTGGAACCTTAAAAGCTAGCAAGCGGCTATCTAAGATGCATCAATGGGTTTCAACCCACCTGGAGCAAAGGAGAATGAAGAACATCAAAGACACAAGGAAAATATTAGCCCAAGAGACAAAGGGGCCACATAAACCAGAGACTCCAACAGCCTGAGACCAGAACTAGATGGTGCCCAGCTGCCACAAATGACTGCCCTGACTGGGAATAAAACAGAGAGTCCCTGACGGAGCAGGAGAAAATTGGGGTGCAGAACTCAAATTCTAGTAAAAAGGCCAGACTTAATGGTCTGATTGAGACTGGAGGAAGCCCTGAAGACATGGTCCCCAGACTCTTCATTAATCCAGAACTAAAACCATTCCCAAAGCCAACTCTTCAGACTACGAGTAGACTGGACTATAAGACATAAGATGATACTCGTGAAGAGTGTGCTTCTTATTTCAAGTAGATAAAAAAAAAAACACACGGGACTAAATGGGCAGCTCTTGTCTGGAGGTGAGATGAGAAGGCAGAAGGAGATAGGAGCCAGTTGAATGAACACTGGAAATCCTGGGTGGAAAGGAGGAATGTGTGGTCACATGACAGGGATAGCAACTAGGGTCACATAACAATGTGTGTGTAAATTTTTGTATGAGAAACTAACTTGAGCTGTAATTTCACCTAAAACACACACACAAAAAAAAATTAATTAATTAAGACAGGTACCCACAACAGGGCTTTAAAGTAATGGAGGCTTAGACATACACCCACAAAATGGAGCTGTAAGGGGGTAATTGTTCAACACAAGTAATATTTAGTTTATAGAGATTAACATGAGTATAGAATGTCAGGGCTAAAAGACATTTCAAATCAAGTCTTTATTACAGCCAAGTAAAGCTCAAGCTGAAGCACATGTTCAAAATTATGTCGTTTGTTCCAAGGACAGACTTAGAGTATTGATGAAGTCCTTGCTGATATATTTGTTCAATCAACAAATGTTTGTGGAGCACTTACTGTGTATTCAATTCCGTGCTTGACTCTCAATAAATACTAGCATAAAACTAAAAAAAAAAAAAAAATAGAAAACTCACCTTTAAGTAATTTCTTGGAAATACAAACCACAATTGCAGATTATCCAGGAAAATAAGATACAAACATTATAGAACTAAATTTATGTTTGGGGTCAAAGTTGTTCTCAGAGGAAAATTCATATCATTAGTAGCTTATCTTACTAAATAACAAAGTTTTCAAGATGTCAGAGAAAGATTATTTCTGTACTATTTTAAATATACTAAAAAAAAAAACCCCACTGCTGTCGAGTCGACTCCGACTCATAGTGACCCTATAGGACAGAGTAGAACTGCACCATAGAGTTTCCAAGGAGCACCTGGTGGATTCGAACTGCCGACCTCTTGGTTAGCAGCGATAGCACTTAACGACTACACCACGAGGGTTTCCTAATATACTAGACAATGGAAAACGATGGTAAGGTGCCCAATTTATTTCAACAAACTTTACTCGTCTTTCATGAATTCTCATCGAGACCACATAAAACACAGCTGCAAAACAATCTCATTTGCAAATGTATAAGCAAAAGTGTAAAATAAAGTAGTGATAAATGAACCCAACAACATCAGAAAAATATTTTTTTAGTAAAACAGGTTTAATCCAGGAACTCAAGGATGATAATAATATTAGAAATTTATTAATATAGTTTAGAATATCAATTAAGAAAACTGGAATCTATCAATCTTGTGGACAGAAGTCCTCTGGTTTTGACTTGGGTGCCTGAAAGCTTTTATTCTTAGGGGAAAGGGAATACAACAAATTTAGATGACATAGTAAAGGAAAAAGAGGTAAGTTGATGAAGTCCTCAGAGAAGACTATAAGGAAGAATTTTTAAAATAGTAATTATATAATCTCTGACTTGGTTGGGTTTGCAGGCCAGGATCTTCATACTCACCTTTCCAAATCCATCAGTCACCACTCCCTGCACCTCCCCTCCATCCTCTTCTTCTCCTTGTTTTATTTATATCTTGTGTATATTTACACAAATATAAACAAAAAAGAAATTTTTTTTTGTTTAGGTATTTATTTAGTATTTACAGTAAATAATGGATTCCCTGGTGGTGCGAACAGTTAACATACTTGACTGTTAACCAAAAGGTTGAAGATTTGAGTCCACCCAGAGGTACCTTGGAAGAAAGTCATGGCAATCCGCTTCCAAAAAATCAGCCATTGAAAGCCCTACGGACCACAGTTCTACTCTGACGTACGTGGAGTTGCCATGAGTAGGAATTGACTTGACAGCAACTGGTTTTAACAAATAATAATAAATATTATGTATTGTATTTGTGTGTGTGGCATATAAAAATGTATGAAATGAACAAACTGCTTTTAAACTCTTTCTTGAACCCGTGCTTTCATCAAAGCACTTCTCCAAAACTGCTCGTGCCTTCTATCTGCTTCATACCACAACATCCTCATTTGTGCTTGAAAGACAAAATACAAATTTCTTACAGATATCAAAGTTGCCAATGGACGGGCAAATTTTGGCCCTTTTGACCATCATTACCAAACACAAGTCATCCACCTTGAGCACATTGATCCAAACTGCTCACCAAACAAACCTTGCTTCCTGCCTCTGATTGCCCACATCACTTTCCCTTCCTGGAGCATCTTTTAACATTCATTTCATTGATCCAAGTCTTCTTCATCCTTCAAGGACTAGCTGAGGGTCTAATCCTTATACAGCCTTCTTGCCCTCTCTCTTTTCTCAATTAACATAATTCTTATTATGTTAATGTGTGTTTTTTCCACACATTAGTCACTTAGTTTATACACGCTCATGCACACACATGCACAAATATTTAAAAAAAAAGACTGTATGTCTAGTCTCTGTTCTCTTACATTATGATCTCATTCACTTATTCCAAAGCTCTCTCTGATAGACTCCACGGAGTTCAAATAAGACATGGACCTTCTCCTCGAGGAATTCAGCCTGGTGTAAGAAAAGACATGTAATCAGACAAATCACCATACAATGTGAAAAATAAATAAACCTATAAAAAATGTCATGGCAGTTCAAAGTGAGATACTAGACGATAGATAAATGGATGGGTAGGTAAATATACAGATAGAGTCTTTGGAAATAATCTTTGTTTAAAAAGATAGAGAATCTGACACGATAAAGTTAAACCCATCGTTGACAATAAAAGAAGAGAAAAAACACAGGGAAGCAAACAAGCCATGACTTTGATCTTCAGGTTCATTCTTTAGTTCAAGTCTCCAGAGATCTACTTCTTTCTTTTCGTAGTATCCTTTCCTCCCATAGTATCCCTTCCTCCCATTCTTATTAACAACAACATTCACTCTGAAGTATTAGGTAAACAAACACCTGCATAATCCTTGCATACAACCCTGACATAAATCATATAGTTATCTAGCATTTCTCATGCTTTATACCAACAACACTCTTTTTACTTTGTATTAGTTTTCTTAAACCCAAGGGGAATGCTTTCAGTCTCTCTCCGTTTAGGATGATGTTGGCTGTTGGCTTTTTATAAATGCCCTTTATTATGCTGAGGAATTTCCCTTTTATTCCTATTTTGCTGAGAGTTTTTATCACGAATTGGTGTCGGAATTTGTCAAATGTCTTTTCTGCATCAATTGATAAGATCATGTGGTTCTTGTCTTTTGTTTTATTTATGTGATGAAGTCTGTGATAAGAGATCTCGGGAAAGTCACAACTCAGTTTCTTCAATTGTAAAGTGATGGGGTTGGACAGTTCAACATTCCCAACACAGGCAATACCGTAAAGATGAAAAAGGAAAGAGTGAAGCTGAGGCACCACCATGCTCACCTGAGGACTAGGTGGGGAAGAGAGTGAATATGTGGGAATTAAAAATGGCCACATCAGCCAGGATATAGCAATGGAGAAATGATACATCAGAGTTTTCTCTAATCTTATATTTATTAAATCCTTGTCAAAGTAGGGCCATACAAAGGCAAAAAATGTAAAATAAGGAAAGAATGTCCCCTGTCACCCACTATTCTCTTATTTCTCTACTTGGACACCTCAGTGACCTCACCCCTTCAGTGTCATGAGTTATCCCCAGTCCTTGAAACTTCTTCCTAGCACCCATTACATTCTCAGGACTGAAAGCAAAAAAGGGTGACTGTAGCAACAGTTTGAGAAGGTTGTGTCAGTGATAACATTAGAATTGAAAAACGAACTTGCCCCTGGAATAAAATTTCTAGGGATAAACACTGACAGTGTAAACAGTATCTATAATCAATTTTTTTCTTCACAGTTGTCTGTGTTGGTACAGGAAGTTCTAGAGAGAGACTTCTGACAAAGTTCCTTTAGAGTTCTAGAGGGACTTTCCACAAAGGAGAGGGCTGAGAGTCAAGCCTCTTTCCTCCATGTTTCCCAAAATACTAGAAGCCAAGGTCTAAACTTCTCTGGGTAAAAATGAAAGGGTGAGCAGCCCTAAAGGCAGACCTGGGGAGGTGGAAGTTTAGGTAGCACAGCTGCCATGTCTGCTACCAAGCTTGCCAGGCAGTCAAAGGTGAATGCAGAGAATCTGGACAGCAAATGGGTCCAAATTCCACTAAAAAAGTGGGAAATAGAAGGTGAAAGCCATATAGGCTGTTTCTCAGAAACTCAGATGTGCTTTTGGAATGAAGAAATATACCAACCATTCTTGATGTTTCTAGGATGCGTGGTCGCCTATTCAGATGTTTGTAGTTGTACAGAAGAACTGCTCAGAAAGAAAAAGTTTAAAGTCTGCTGGGGACCGGCCAAATGACAGCAGTTTGAAGTATGAAGTAAAAAGTATCCAAAAACTCCAATTTTCTCAAGAACGAAAAAAGATTTGTATTTTTATTTGCTTTTCAAGGCAGAGGGATAATATTGTAATTAATATCATTTGTTATTGTCTTGTGGTTTTTTTTTTTTTAATTTTTCAGACGCGATATTGGTAGATTAAATGGGGTAACACGTGTATCATCTCAGTGAATAGTTAAAAATTGGTTGAAAATGAGAAATAGAAGCCCATATCCTATCCAAAGATTTTCATATACACAAACAACAACCAATAAGAAGATACAGTAGACAAATGACCTTTATAAAAAATAGCACAAGGATGTACCTAGATATAAAATTTAATAAGAAACATGCTACTGAGGGACACAAAAGAATACTTAAGTAAATAAAATGACAATACACTTTTTTTAACAGGATGACATCACAAAGACATAAATTCTTCCTAGTTAATTTATAAATTCAATGCATAACAATGGAATTTTTTAACTATACAATTTGATTCTAAAGTTGATATGGAAAAAACAAATAAGCAAGAAGAGCCAGTAAAATTGTTAAAAGAAAGATTAATAAGGGGAAAATAACTTGATCATATGTTAAAGTTCATCATAAAGTTGGTTAAATAGTGATGAATTTGTATATGAACTAGTATATAAATGGAAGAAAAGAAGTAAAAGAGCTGAACAGGTGGCTTAAGAAGACAAAGTAAAATATCATAATGAAATGTGAAGACCTGAAGTTAGAAAACCAAAGTGGAAGATCACACTCAGCATTTCTCAAGCCAAAAGAAATGAAGAAAAAACTCAAGTCTAAAGCTGCAACAGTGAAGGACTCCATGAGCAAAACACTGAACTATGCAAGAAGCATCAAAAGAAGATGGGAGTAATACAGAGAGTCACTGTACCAAAAAAAATTGGTTGACATTCAGTCATGTCAGGAGATAGCATATGATCAAGAACCACTGATAGTGAAGGAAGAAGTTCAAACTTCAACGAAAGCACTGGCAGAAAACAAGGTTTCTGGAATTGATGGAATACCAACTGAGATGATTCAACAAACAGATGCAGCACTGGAAGTGCTCACTTGGCTATGCCAAGAAATTTGGAAGACAGCTACTTGGTCAACGGACTGGAAGAGATCCATATTTATGCCTATTCCTAAGAAGGCTGATCCAAATTAATGTGGAAATTATTGAACAATATCATTAATATTACAGCAAGTAAAATTTTGCTGAAGATCACTCAAAAGTAGTTGCAGCAATACATTGACAAGGAACTGCCAGAAATTCAAGCCAGATACAGAAGAGGAAATGGAATGAGGGATGTCATTGCTGATGTCAGATGGATCCTGGCTCAAAGCAGAAAATACCAGAAAGATGTTTATCTGTGTTTTATTGACTACACAAAGGCATTTAACTGTGTGGATTGTAACAAATTATGGGTAACAGGAATTCCAGAACACTTAAAGGTGCTCATGAGGACCCCGTACATAGATCAAGAGACAGTTGTTTGAACAGAACAAGGGGATACTGCATGGTTTAAAGTCAGGAAAGGCGTGCATCAGGGTTGTATCCTTTCATCATACTTATTCAATCTGTGTGCTGAGTGAATAATCCGAGAAACTGTACTATATGAAGAAGAACGTGGTATCAGGATTGGAACCAACTCAATGGCACCTAACAACAACAGTATATGAACAGACGGATCAATGTAACAGACTACGAAGTTCTCAAATAAGAAAACTAAATAAATCTAAAACCCACCCACTGCCATTGAGTCAATTCTGACTCAAAGCAACTGTATAGGACAGAGTGGAAGTGCCCAGTAGAGTTTCCCAAAATGTACTGAAATAATTACAAAAATACAGTACATAATACATATATAGGACTTTCCAACTCAGTGGTTAAAAATTAAGGATTTTTTTAATAAATTGGTTTGGGACTACAAAGCAGCCATTTTGAGGGAAATGAAATTAGGTTCAAATTTCCTCCTAAATAAATGTTAGTTTGATCAAAAATTAAAATCTTTAAAAATTAAAACCATAAATAGTACTAAAAAATTACATGAGAAAATTGTATTACAATCTTAGAATGGAGACAGTTTTTCTAAGTATGATACAAAACTGAGAAAACTTAAACAGACTGATAGAATCTCAGTTTCTAGTCATGATGGAGTAATCTGTAGTATATTATCTTCTCCACCATAAACAACAATAAAACTGGACAAAATCAAGACTGCAATTTCTGGGGAAAGGGAAACTCAGGAGATAAGCAGAGTTCAACAGTCCTGTTGAGATGAGGAGGCAGACATCAGTGTTCAGGAAAGGTGAAATGATAGGTTCTACAGAGTAAGGCACAAAGCAGAGGAAGAAGTGCAGAGAAGTAGACCCCAAAAATCTGTGTTGGAAACTTCCATGAACCCATGGCTGAGGGTCGAGCCGTGCCTGCACAAGACAGTTTTCTTCAAGGCTTACTAGACAGTAACTGCTGTGGGGTTGAAAATCCCAATATCTATCCTGATGTACAACACTGTCAGTGGCAGGATAATATCCATACCACTACAGGGAAGACCAATCAATATGACTATTATTCAAATTAACATACCAGTCACTAATGGTAAAGATGAAGAAATTGAAGATTTTTACCTACTTCTTCAGTCTGAAATTGATCGAACATACTATAAGGATGCATTGATTATTACTGGTGATTGGAATGTGAAAGTTGGGAGAAAAGAAGGATAGGTAGTTGGAAAATATAGCCTTGGTGATAGAAATGGTGCCAGAGATCGCATGATAGAATTTTGCAAGACCAACGACTTCACTGCAAATAACGTTTTTTCACCAACATAAACAGCAACTATACATGTGGACCACACCAGATGAATCAAATCAACTACATCTGTGGAAAGAGATGATGGAAAAGCTCAATACCATCAGTAGAGCAAGGCCAGGGGCCGACTGTGGAACAGACACGATCAATTTCTCATATGCAAATTCAAGTTGAAACTGAAAATTAGAACAAGTCTATGAGAGCCAAAGTATAACCTTGAGTATATCCCACCCGAATTTAGAGACCATCTCAGGAACAGATTTGATGCATTGAACACTAATGATCAAAGGCAAGACAAGTTGTGGAATGGCATCAAGGACATCATACATGAAGAAAGCAAGAGGTCATTAAAAAGACAGGAAAGAAAGGAAAGACCAAAATGGCTGTCAGAAGAGACTCTGAAACTTGCTCTTCAACAGAGTAGCTAAAGCAAAAGAAAGAAATAATGAAGGCAAAGAGTTGAACAGAAGATTTCAAAGGGCGGCTTGAGAAGACAAAGTAAAGAATTATAATGACATGCGCAAAGACCAGGAGATAGAAAGCGAAAAGGGAAGAACATGCTCAGCATTTCTCAAGCTGAAAGGTGAAGAAAAAATTCAAGCCTCGAATTGTAACATTGAAAGATTCTATAGCGAAAATATTAAACGACACAGGAAACATCCAAAGAAGACGGAAGGAATACACAGAGTCACTACATCAAAAAGAATTTGTCGATGTTCAACCATTTCAGGAGGTAGCATATGATCAGGAACTGAAGGTACTGAAGAAAGAAGTTCAACCTGCACTGAAGGCACTGGAGAAAAACAAGGCTCCAGAAACATCACTTGAGATGTTTCAACAAATGCATGCAGCGCTGGAAGTGCTCACTCATCAATGACATGAAATTTGGAAGACAGCTACCTGGTCAACCAACTGGAAGAGATCTATATTTATGCTTATTACCAAAAAAGTTGATCCAACCAAATGTAGAAATTATCGAACAATATTGTTAGTATCACACACAAGTAAAACTTTGCTGAAGATCATTCAAAGGCAGCTACAGCAGTGTATGTTCAGCGAAATGCCAGAATTTTAAGATGGACTTAGAAGATGACCTGGAATGAGGTCATTGCTGATATCAGATGGATCATGACTAAAAAGAGAGAATACCAGAAAGATGTTTACCTGTGTTTTATTGACTATGCAAAGGCATTCGACTGTGTGGATCATAACAAATTATGGATAACATGGAGAAGAACAGGAATTCCAGAACAATTCATTGTGCTCATGGGGAACCTGTACATAAATCAAAAAGCAGTCGTTTGAGCAAAATGAGGGGGTACTTTGTGGTTTAAAGTGAGGAAGGGTGTGTGTCTGGGTTGTATCTTTTCACCGTACCTATTCAATCTATACACTGGCAAATAATCTGAGAAGTTGGACTATATGAAGAAGGAGAGGGCAAGATTGGAGGAAGGCTAATTAACCACCTGCATTAAACAGATGATGCAACCTTGCTTGTTGAAAGTGAAGGGGATTGAAGCACTTACTGATGAAGGTCAAAGACCACAGCCTTCAGTATGGATTACGCCTCGACATAAAGAAAAGAAAAATCCTCACAACTGGACCAATAAACAACATCATGATAAAAGGAGAAGTGATTGAGTTTTCAAGGATTTCATTTTACTTGAACGCACAATCAACACTCATGGAAGCAGCAGTTAAGAAATCAAACGATGCATTGCATTAGGCAAATCTGCTGCAAAAGACCTCTTTAAAGTGTTGAAAAGTAAAGATATCGCCTTGAAGACTAAGATGCTCCTGACCCAAGCTATGGTGTTTTCAGTCACCTCAAATGCAAGTGAAAGCTGGACAATGAATAAGGAAGACAGAAGAAGAATTGCTGGAGAAGAATATTGAATATACCATGGACTTCCAAAAGAACAAACAAATCTGTCTGGGAAGAAGTACCACCAAAATGCTTCTCATAAAAAAGGATGGCAAGACTACATCTCACATACTTTGGACATGTTATCAGGAGGGACTAGTACCTGGAGAAGAACATCATGCTTGGTAACATACAGGGTCAGCGAAAAAGAGGAAGACCCTTGATGAGATAGATCGACGCAGTGGCTGCAACAATGGGATCAAACATAGCAACGATAGTGAGGATGGTACAAGACTGAGCAGTGTTTCATTCTGTTATACATACATTTGCTATAAGTCAGAACTGACACCATGGCACCTAACAGCAACAAAAACAGGACTTGGCAGGGTTTGAGAAATATCTTGGGATTTCTATACATCCATCCAAACAAAGTATACAATCAAACCTACACATATTCAAAATGATTAGCCAGTAACTGCCTGCTAAAATATACCTCAATATTCTTCAGAGAAATATAATCCAGAGTCTCTATAAAGTATTATTTCTAATGTCCAGTATTCGATTAAGTATCACTAAATACACAAAGAAACAAGAAAATTTAACCCGTCTTTAAAAAAAAAAGGAATCAATAGAAACCAAATTTGACACAGCCCAGATGGTACATTTAGCAGACAAAGACTCTAAAAATCCGTGGCAGATTGTGTTTTCTAAAGATTCTACAACAATACCTCCCATCATACATGTTCTTCTTCAAAGTGACTATGCTACACACCCATCAAGAAGTGGTGTCTAATACTCACCCCTTTGAATTTGGGTTGGCATTAGAACTTTTTGACCAGTAGAATGCAGTGGAAGTGACTTTCTCAGGCTTCTATGAGGCTAGGTCATAAGAAGCCCTGCAGCTTCCACTGTGGTCTCTTGAAACACTCTCAAGGTGTCCCTCTGGGAAGTCAGCTGCCATGGTGTGAGAGGCCCTGCTACACAGAGATGCCACATGTAGGTGCTTTGATTGACACCACCTGAGCTTCCAGCTGACAGCCTGCATTGACTGCCAGTCTAGTGAGTGGGTCATCTTAGATGTCTAGCCCAGGAACCTTTTCGACAGTAGCAAATCTAGATGACATCTAATTGCATAAGACTCCAAATAAATGCACAGCTAAGACCATTCAGGCCACAGAATTATGAAAGATAATAATAAATTGTTGCATTAATCTGCTAAGTTTTGGGGTGGTTAATTCTGCAGCCATTATTATTGTTAGCTAATATAGAAGTGTTCTCATAAATATAGGGTGGCTATCAGTCAAAAATGCCTCAACAGCAATGGGTTTGTGATATGTTCTACATATAAAAAATATAACTATTAAAGAAAATTAAATGAAGATAACAGGATAACAAAGATGGCAGAAAAAATAGCAAACACAAAGACAGAGTTATTTTTAGGTGACGTCCAGTCAGTTCCAACTCATAGCAACCCCATGTACAACACAATGAAACACTGCCCAGTCCTGCACCATCCTCACAAACAATGTTTGATCCCATTGTTGCAGCCACTGTGTCCATCTATCTCATTAAGGGTCTTCCTCTTTCTTGCTGACCCTCTACCAAGCATGATGCCCTTCTCCAGGGACTGAGCCCTCCTGGAAGCATGTCTAAGGTACATGAGACAAAGTCTCACCATCCTCACTTCTAAGGAGCTTTCTGGCTGTATTTCTTCCAAAACAGATTTGTTTGTTCTTCTGGTAGTCATGGTACATTCAATATTCTTTGTCAACACCATAATTCAAAGACATCAATTCTTCTTCAGTCTTCCTTATTCATTATATGGAAGACAGAGTAATAGACATTATTGCATCTGTGGAACAAAGAGAAAAATGGTTGGAGAAAAATGAACTGATTCTTAAGGACCTGTGGGAAAATATCAAATGGTCTAACAAATGTGTAATAAGGCTCTCAAAAGAAGAGATTAATATGAGGCAGAAAAAAAATTTGAAGAAATAATGGCTGAAATTTTTCCAAATGTGATTAAAAACACTAACTTACATATCCAAGTAGATAAGTAAACCATAAATCGGATAAGCATAAAGAGAACCACTTAAGATAATCATCAAACTGAGCCAAAGATAAAGCCTTTAAAACACCCAGAGAAAAAAGATTACAATACATGTAGGGGAACACAGATACGAATGACTACTAACTTTTCATCAGAAGCAATGGAGGCTAGAATTTAATAGAATAACATCTTTAAAGTGCTAAAACAAATTGTATTCTCAATTTTACATCCAGCAAAATATGTCCTTCAAATAAGAGAGGGTGCAATAAAGACATTTCAGAAAAACAAAGACTGAGCAAATTTGTCACCAGCAGACCTATGCTAAAAGTCGTGCTAAAGGATAGTCTTCAGGCTGACGGAAAATGATACCAGACGGAAACTAGAATATAGAGGAAGAAAGGAAGAGAACCACAAATGGTAAACAAGTGAGTAAATACAGTATTTTTTTTTTTCTTAATTTACTTCAAAGGTAACTGACTGTTATCTTTAATAACTGCCTGTAAGGTAGAGTTGTTAATATATAGAAATAAATGTAACAACTATCTCAGAAAGTATGCTGTTGTTGTTGTTACGTTAGGGTTACAACAGAAGGAAACACTGCCCCATCCTCACAGTCATTGTTATGCTTGAGCCCATTGTTGTAGCCATGTGTCAGTCCATCTCGTTGAGGGTCTTGCTCTTTTTCGCTGACCCTCTACTTTACCAAGCATGATGTTCTCCTTCAGGAACTGGTTCCTCCTGATAACGTGTCCAAAGTATGTGAGATTTAGACTCACCATCCTTGCTTATAAGGAGCATCCTGGCTGTACTTCTCCCGAGACAGATGTGTCCATTCTTTTGGCCATCCATGTTATATTCAATATTCTTCACCAACACCAAAATTCAAAGGTGTCAATTCTTCTTCAGTCTTCCTTATTCATCTGTCCAGATTTCCCATGCACATGAGGCTATTGAAAACACCATGGCTTGGATCAGGTGCACCTTAGTCCTCAAGGTGACATCTTTGCTTTTCAACAATTTAGAGAGGTCTTTTGCACCAGATTTGCCTAATGCAACACACCATTTGATTTCTTGACTGCTGCTTCCATGTGCTTTGGTTGTGCATCCAAGTAGAATGAAATCCTTGACAACTTCAATCATTTCTCCATTTATCATGATGTTGCTTATTTGTTCAGTTGTGAGAATTATTGTTTTCATTATGTTGAAGCGTAATCCATACTGAAGGCTGTGGTTTTTGATCTTCATCCATAAGTGCTTCAGGTCTTCTTCACTTTCAGCAAGCAAGGTTGTGTCATCTGCATATTGCAGGTTGTTAATAAGCCTTCCTCCAATCCTGATGCCATGTTCTTCTTCATATAGCCCAGATTCTTGGATTATTTGCTCAGCATACAGATTGAATAAGTGTAGTGAAAAGATGCAACCCTGATGGACACCCTTCCTGACTTTAAACCACGCAATAGCCCCTTGTTTGGTTCAAATGACTGTCTCTTGATCTATGTACAGGTTCCTCATGAGCACAATTAAGTGTTCTGGGACTCCCTTTCTTCACAACGTTATACATAATTTGTCATGATCCACACAGTCGAATGCCTTTGCATAGTCAATAAAACACAGGTAAACATCTTTTGGTATTCTCTGCTTTCAGCCAAGATCCATCTGATGTCACCAATGATGTCCCTCATTCCACATCCTCTTCTGAATCTGGCTTGAATTTCTGGCAGCTCCTTGTCGATGAACTGCTGCTGCCACTTTTGAATGATCTTCAGCAAAATTTTACTTGTACGTAATATTAATGATGTTGTTTGATAATTTCCACACTTGGTTGAATGAGCTTTCTTTGAAATAGCCATAAATATGGACCTCTTCCAGTTAGTTGGCCAGGTAGCTGTCTTCCAAATTTCTAGGCATAAATGAGCAAGCACTTCCAGCACTGCATCTGTTTGTTGAAACGTCTCAAGTGGTATTCTGTCAATTCCAACAACCTTGTTTTTCACCAACGCCTTTGGTGCACCTTGGACTTCTTCCCTCAGTATCATAGGTTCCCGATCATATGCAACCTTCTGAAATGGTTGAACGTCAACCAACTCTTTTTGGTATAGTGATGGTCATGGATTGAATTGTGTCCCCCAAAAAATATGTGTCAACTTGATTAGGCCATGATCCCCAGTATTGTGTGATTGTCCTCCATTATGTGGTTATATTTTATGTTAAAGAGAATTAGGGTGGGATTGTAACATCACCCTTATGCAGGTCACATACCTGATCCAAGGTAAAGGGAGTTTCCCTAGGGTGTGGCCTGCACCACCTTTTATCTTACAAAAGATAAAAGGAAAAGGAAGCAAACAGAGAGTTGGGGACCTCATACCACCAAGAAAGCAGTGCCAGGAGCAGAGTGCATCCTTTGGACCTGAGGTTCCTGCGCTGAGATGCTCCCAGACCAAGAGAAGACTGATGACAAGGACCTTCCTCTAGAGCCTACAGAGAAAGAAAGCCTTCTCCTGGAGCCAGTGTCCTAAATTCAGACTTCTAGCCTACTGGACTGTGGAAAAATAAATTTCTCTTTGTTAAAGCCATCCACTTGTGGTATTTCTGTTATAGCAGCCCTAGATGACTAAGACGGTGACTCTGTATTTCTTCCATCTTATTTTGATGCTTCCTGTGTTGTTTAATATTTTCCCTGTAGAATCTTTCAATATTCAACTCGAGGCTTGAATTTATTCTTCAGCTCTTTCAGCTTAAGAAATGCGAAGCGTGTTCTTCCCTTTTCATTTTCTAACTCCAGGTCTTAGCACATGTCAATATATTACTTCACTTTGTCTTCTTGGGCTGCCCTTTGAAATCTGTTCAGCTCTTTTACTTCATCATTTCTTCCTTTTGTTTTAGCTACTCTATGTTCAACAACAAGTTTCAGAGTCTCTTCTGACATTAATTTTGGTCATTTCTTTCTTTTTAATGACCTCTTGTTTTCTTCACATATGATGTCCTTGATGTCATTTCACAACTCATTAGTGTTCAACGCATTAAATCTATTCCTGAGATGGTCTCTAAATTCAGGTGGGGTATACTCAAGGTTATACTTAGGCTCTCTTAGACTTGTTCTAATTCTTCAGTTTCAACTTGAACTTGCATATGAGAAATTGATGGCCTGTTCAACAGTCGGCCCCTGGCCTTGTTCTGACTGATGATATTGAGCTTTTCCATCAACTCTTTCCACAGTTGTAGTCAGTTTGATTCCTGTGCATTCCATCTGGCGAGGCCTGTATCTGACAAAAGCATAATTAAAGAGAAAAAAATAAAGATGTTCTCAACATGTAAGAACTCAGAGTTTATCAGAGACTCTATCTGAAAGAACAACTTAAGGGTCAGCTTCAAAAAAAAAAAAAAAGTGCCTTAATGGAAGAAAATATGGAATACATAAGTAGCGATCACCAAAAAACCCAAAAAAAAACTATAGTTAAGGCAAAATAATTAGTGGCATGTAACTAAAATATCAATATGAACCTGGATATAAAATCCCAAATTATAACAGTTTGGAAGCCTTGATAGTAACTAACAACAAAACTGGAAAAGAAGGAAGTTATAGCATGATGAGGTGTGATTAATTACTTTTGTGCGTGGCCTTTCTAGCCATTGTCTTGTGACTCCTACCTAGGTGATTGGGCCGGGCTGTGCAAATAAGATAATTGTGGCCCACTGAGGGGAGTGGTCAGTTTTGCCTTAAAAGAAAACCAATTACAGAGCGGAAAGGAGACCCCATCAACCCCAAAGAAGGAAAGACCCACAGCAGAGATCTGCAGCAGAGACCCACAGGAGACAGCACAGTGGGCTTCCTGGCCGCAGACCCAGAAAGCTGAGTGCCTTTAGGCAGAGGCTGAGGCTGAGGGCTAGGAGAAGCCTACACCAAAAAACCAAAAAACCCTGACTCATGAATTTGGGACTTGCCAGCCTCCACAACCACGTGAGCCATTTCCTTTATATGGCTCATGAGTTCTGTTAGATGTTGTAGAGAATTAGGGCACCCAAAGACAGAAGGGAGAATACTGAGGAGAGCAGGACTAGTTGATGTTAGAGACAATGGAGTGGTACAGCGGCTTGGAAAAGTTGGACATTGGAACATCTTTAACCTCCACTTCATAGGAAACAGCTTTGTGCTGATCCATATAAAAGAAATTATTTGTTTACACAATAATACTCTTTTTTATTTTTTCCATTTGTGCCTTTCTGGCCCAGCCAGTGAGCCTGGGAGACTCAGCAAATGGGTGACAATGGTCCTCACGCTTTACGGTGCCTGAGGATCACCTGGAGGGTATGTTTAAAATACAGAATCTGGGGTTTCTATTTGTAGAGTTTCCCACCCAGCAGGTCTGGAAAGTGACCCAGGAGTTGGCATTGTAGAAATACCAGCAGTAAGTCATTTTTTCAATTGGAAAAATTAGTATTCTTTTTTTCTTATTGTTGTGCTTTATATGAAGGTTTACAGAGCAAATTAGTTTCTCATTCAACAATTAATACACATATTGTTTAGTGGCATTGGTTGCCAACCGGGTAACATGTCAACACCCTTCCTTTCTCAAGCTTGGATTCCCCATTTCCATTTGTCCAGCTTTCCTGTCCCTTCCTGCTTTCTCATCCTTGCCTGTGGACTGTTGTGCCCATTTAGTCTTGTATACATGATTCAGCTACATGTAATATTGTTTGTTTTATGGGCATGTTTGATCTTGGCTAAAGGGTAAACCTCAGGAATGACTGAGTTAAAAAGGTTTCTGGGGACCATACTCTTGGGATTTCTCCAGTCTCTGTCAGACCAGTAAGTCTGGTCTTTTTTTGCGTGTGTGTGAGTTTGAATTTTGTTCTACATTTTACTCCAGCTCTGTACGGGACCCTCTGTTGTGGTCCCTGTCAGAGCAGTTGTTGGTGGTAGCTGGGCACCATCTAGTTATACTGTACTCAGTCTAGTGGAGGCTGTGGTAGTTGTGGTCAATTAGTCCTTTGGACTAATCTTTCCCTTGTGCCTTTGTTTTGCTTCATTCTCCTTTGCTCCAGACAGGGAGAGACCAGTGGGGTACATTAGACAGCCACTCATAAGCTTTTAAGAACCCTGGCACTACCCATCAAAATAGGATGTAGAACATTTTCTTTATAAGATATGTTATGCCAGTTGAGCTAGTTGTTCCCTGAGACCATGGTCCCCAGTTCTCAGCCTAGTAATTTGGTCCCTCAGAGAGTTTGGATGTGTCTCTGAAACTTCTATGAGTTTGTCTTGGTCAAGTTGGGCTGATTTTCCCAGTATTTTGTACGGTCTTAGCCTTCACCAAAGTTACCATTTACCTGTTGTCTAGTTTGTGTTCTTCCCTCCCCATTCCTCCCCTCCCTCATTACCCTCAAAGATTGTTTCTTTCTGTGTATAAACCTTTTCATGAGTTTTTATAATAGTGGTCTCATACAGTATTTGTCCTTTCGTGATTGACTTATCTCACTCTGCATAATGCCTTCCAGATTCATTCATATTGTGAAATGTTTCACAAACTCAGCATTGTTCTTTATCATTGTGTAGTATTCCATCGTGTGTGTGTACCATAGTTTATCCTTTCTTCTGTAGATGGGCACGTAGGTTGTTTCCGTGTTTTTGTTATTGTGAATAATGCTGCACTGAACATGGCTATACATATGTCTATTCGTGTGATGGCTCTTATTTCTCTAGGATATATTCCTAGGAGTGGGATTGCTGGATTTTACGATATTTCTATTTCTGGCTTTTACGATATTTCTATTTCTGGCTTTTTAAGGAAATGCCGTATCATTTTCCAAAATGATTGTACCATTTTCATTTATTGCCATCACTGCATAAGAGTTCCAATGTCCCTGCAGCCTCTCCATTTGTTTTTGTTTTGTTTTATTCGTGCCAGTAATGTTGGGGTGAGATAGTATCTCATTGTAGTTTTGATTTGCATTTCTCTAATGGCTGGAGCCCTGGTGGCTCAGTGGTTAAGAACTTGGCTAACCAAAAGATCAGTACCTCAAATCCACCAGATGCTCCTTGGAAACCCTATGGGCAGTTCTACTCTGTCCTATGGGGTCGCGATGAGTTGGACTCAACTTGACGTCAGTGTGTTTTGTTCGGTTTTGATGGCTGGTGATCATGAGCCTTTCCTCATATGTCTGTTAACCACCTGAATGTTTTCTTTAGTGAAGTGTCTGTTCATATCCTTGCCCATTTTTTAGTGGGATTATTTGCCTTTTTGTTGTAGAGGTGTTGGGTTTTCTTATAGATTTTAGAGATTAGACCTTTGCCAGATTTCTGATAGCCAAAATTTTTCCCCCAGTTTGTAGGTTCTCTTTTTACTCTTTTGGTGAAGTCTTTTGATGAGCATAAATATTTAATTTTTAGAAGATCCCAGTTATCCAGCTTATCTTCTCATGTTTGTGTGCTGTTGGTTATGGTTTGTATCTTATGTATGCCATGTATTAGGGTCTCTAGCAATGACACTATTTTTACTTCTATGACCTTTATAGTTTTTATAGTTTTTGGTTTAATATTTAGGTCGTTGATACATTTTGAATTTTTTTACAGATGGACATCCAATTTTGCCAGCACCATTTGTTAAAAAGACTGTCTTTTCCCCACTTAATGATCTTTGGACCTTTGTCAAAGATCAGGTGACTGTAGGTGAATGGATTTACATCTGGGTTCTTGATTCTGTTCCATTGGCCAATGTGTCTGTCACTGTACCAGTACCAGGCTATTTTGACTACCGTAGTGGCATTGTAGGTTCTGAGGTCAAGTAGTGCTAGGCAACCTATTTTATTCTTCTTCGAAAATGCTTTACTTATCTGGGGCCTCTTTCCTTTCCATATAAAGTTAATGGTTGTTTTTTTCACATCATTAAGGAATGCTTTTGGTATTTGGATTGGGATTGCATTGTATTCGTAGATTGCTTTGGGTAGAATTGACATTTTCATAATGTTGAGTCCATATATCTATGAACGTGGAATGTTTTTCCATTTATGTAGATCTGTTTTGATTTCCTACAGTAGCGTTTTGTAGTTTTCTGTGTATATTTCTTTTACATCCCTGGTTAGATTCTCCTAAGAAATTTATTTTTTAGAGGCTATTATAAATGGTATTGCTTTCCTGATTTCCTTTTCATAGTTCTCTTTATTGGCATATAGGAATCCGATTGATTTTTGTATGTTTAGCTTGTATGCTGCTATTTTGCTGAATCTTTATATTAGTTCCGGTAGTTTTCTTGTAGATTCTTTGAGTTCTCTGTGTATAGTATCATATCATCTACAAATAGGGATAGTTTTACTTCTTCCTTTCCAATTTGGATCCCCTTTATTTCATTCTCTTGCCTTATTGCTCTAGCTAGGACTTCCAACACGATGTTAAATAGCAGTGGTGATAAAGGGCATCCTTGTCTTGTTCCTGTTCTCAAAGGGAATGTTTTCAGCCTCTCTCCATTAAGAATGATGTTGGCCATTGGTTTTGTATAAAAAACCCACTGCCGTCGAGTCGATTCCGACTCATAGTGACCCTATAGGACAGAGTAGAACTGCCCCATAGAGTTTCCAAGGAGCGCCTGGCGGATTCGAACTGCTGACCCTTTGGTTAGCAGCCGTAGCACTTAACCACTATGCCACCAGGGTTTCCTTGGTTTTGTATAGATGCCCTTTATTATGCTGAGGAATTCTCCCTCTATTTCTATTTTGTTGAGAGTTTTTATCAGGAATGGATGTTGAACTTTATCGAATGCCTTTTCTGTGTCGATTCAGATGATCATGTGATTCTTTTATTTATGTGGTGGATTACGTTGATTGATTTTCTAATGTTGAGCCATCCTTGCATACCTGGTATGAATCCCACTTGGTTGGAGTGTATTTCTTTTTATACAATGCTGAATTCTATTGGCTAGAATTTTGTTGAAAATTTTTGCACCTATGTTCATGAGAGATATTGGTCTGAAATTTTCTTTTTTTTTATGGTGTCTTTGCCTGGTTTTGGTATCAGGGTTATGCTGGCTTCATAGAATGAATTTGGAAGTATAACTTCCTTTTCTATGTTCTGAAATAGTTTCAGTAGTACTGGTGTGAGTTCTTCTCTAAATGTTTGGTAGAATTCTCCAGTGAAGCCCCCTGGGCCACAGTTTTTTTTTGATGGAAGTTTGTTTTATTACCTTTTCAATTTCTTCTCTTGTTATTGGTCTTTTCAGATTTTCTACCTCAGTTTGTGCTAGTTAAGTAGGTAATATGCTTCTAGAAATTTGTTCATTTCCTCTAGGTTTTGTTGGAGTATAGTATGTTGGAGTAGAGTTTTTCATAGTACTCCGTTATGATCATTTTCATTTCAGTTCAGTCTGTTGTAATGTCCCCGTTTCATTTCTTATTTGGGTTATTTACTTTCTCTCCTGTTTTTCTTTTGTAAGTTTGGCCAATGGTTTGTTGATTTTTTGATCTTCTCAAAGAACTATTGGTTTTGTTGATTCTTTTTATTTTCTATTCCTTATTTCATTTATTTCTACTCTTATCTTTATTACTTCCTTTATTCTGATGGCTGTGGGCTCCTTTTGCTGTTCTCTTTCTATTTGTTTGAGTCATAGCACTAAATTTTTTACTTTGTCCCTTTCTTCTTTTTTGATGTATGCATCTATTGCTGTATAATGAGCTCTGAGAATTGCCTTTGCTGTGTCCCAAAGTTTTGGTACGATGTATTTTCATTCTCATTTGATTCGAGGAATTTTTTTATTCCATCTTTGATTTCTTCTATTACCCACTGGTTTTTAAGCAAGATATTATTCAGTTTCCATGTACTTCCCTTTTTTTTGCCTTACTCTTCCTGTTACTAATTTCTATTTTTATGGCATTGTGATCAGAGAAGATGCTTTGTATTATCTCAGTGACTTGGATTTTGTTGAGAGTTGCTTTGTGGCCTAAGATATGGTCTATTCTGGAGAATGTACCATGTGTGCTGGAAAAGAATATATACTTTGCTGCTGTTGGATGGAGTGTTCTATATATGTCTATGAGGTCAAGTCAGTTGATATTGGCCTTTAGATCTTCTGTATCTTTGTTGAGTTTCTTTCTAGGTGCTCTGTGCTTTACCAACAGTGGTTTGTTGAAGCCACCTACTGTTATTGTGGAATTGTCTTTTCTCTTTTCAGTGCTGTTAGAGTTTGTTTTACGTATTTTGGAGCTCTGCCACTGGCTGCATAGATGTTTATTATGGTTATGTCCTCAGGGTGGATTGTCCCTTTAATCATTATATAATGCCCCTCGTTGTTTTTTTATGGTGGATTTTGTTTTAAAGTCTGTTTCCTCTGAGATTAGTATTGCCACTCCTGATCTTTTTTGGTTACTGCTTGCTTGATGCATTTTTTCCATCCTTTGATTTTTAATATATTTATGTCTTTGTTTCTAAGGTGTGTCTCTTGTATGCAGCATAATGATTTTTTTATCCATTTGATCACTCTCTGACTCTTTATGGGTGCATTTAAAATATTTACATTCAATGTGATTATTGATAGGTGTGAGTTTATTGCTGATATTTATATATATATATATATTTTTTTTTTTTTGCAGTGCTGACCTTTTCTTTGTTCCTTTTACTCTCCTGTGCTGAATTACTTTTGTTTGTGGATTCTTTTTTCATTTTTGTAGCTTTTGTGTTTACTGAGACTTTGTTTTTCTTTATTTTGATGAGTAGGTTTGCTAACTTTCTATGTGGTTACCTTGAAATTTACCCCTATCTTCCTAAGTTTAAACCAGTCTTTTATTACTTGATATTTCCTTGAGTTCCTCTCCATTTTAAAGATCTACACCTACACCATTTATTCCCTCTTTTATTGTCTTGACATTGTTGCCATTTACAGATTGACGTCTCTGGTATCCTGTTTTAAATCTTTTCATTTTGCTTTACCTTTGAAAGTTCATTTCCTGTATTGGTATCTGGCTGATGTCCTGTGTCCTAGATTCAGGTTGTTGCCTGATGTTGTTGTTTCTCTAACCAAAGGACTCCCTTTAATAATTCTTATAAGTTTGGTTTGGTTTTTACGTATTCTTTTAATTTCTGTTTATTTGGAATTGTCCTGATTTTACCATCATATTTGAGGGAGAGTTTTGCAGGATATATTTTTCTTGTTTGATGATTTTTTTTCTTTCAATGTTTTATATATGTCATTCAATTGTCTTCTTTCCTGCATGGTTTCTGCTTGGTCTGATTGTTTCCCCTTTGAATGTGACTTTTTTGTTTTTCTCTAGTTGCCCTCAGGGTTCTTTCCTTGTCTTTGGTTTTTAAAGAGTGTGGTTATGATATGCTTTGGTGACTTTCTTTTGGGGTCTCTCACGTACTGGGCTCTTCGAGCTTTTTGGATGATCAGTTTTTCACCCCTGTGACATTAGTGAAGTTTTCTGTCAACAAATTTTCAAAGATCCTCTATGTTTTCTGTGTTCTCCCCATTCTAGAACTCCGATCACTCTCAAATTTTTGCTATTAATTGTACACCACACTGTTCTCAGGTTTTCTTCATTTTTCTTTGTTCTTTTCTCTGATTTTCCCTCAACAAAGTGATATCCAAGGATTTGTCTTCAATTTCACTGATCCAGTCTTCCATTGTTTCAAATTTGCTCCTAAAACTTTCTATTGCACTGTCCATTTCTGAAATTTTGTTAACCTTTGGATTTCTAATTGCTACATTTGTGTGATTTCTAGTTGTTTGTTTATTTTGACAGCTTGGTCCTATACTATTTTTCTGAATTCTTCTGTTGCTTTGTGTTTTCCCTGATTTTGTCTGTATTTTCCATGTTTTGTCTATTTTTTTACTTATTTTTGTCTGCATTTTTCTTCATCTCTTTCCTAATTTCTTGGACAGCCCTGAATATTAGACTTCCGAATTCCCTATCGAGTAGTTTCGGTGCCTTTTCTTTTAGCAGAAGGTCATCTGGTGTTTTATTTTGGTCACTTACTGGAGCCATCCTGTCTTTTTTTTTTTTTTTAATGTGTTTTGATATTGCCTGCTGTCTCCAGGATGCTCAGGAATTATTTTCTTCACTTATTGAATATAAAGTTGTTTGTTTCATCCTGCTTTTTAATTTTATTTGGTTTTGCCTGGGCAGGTGAGTTGGGTATGTTTTGTTGCTTGCTCAACTGTGAGCATGATACTTCTCACAACATTGTCCAGGTGGGCAGAACCAGTCACTCATCTATGGTGCAGTGGGTCAGGTCCAGTGGGGGGAGGGGTGGGGATGTGTCATTTGTGGCACAAACTATGGCTGACAGGGTGGCACCAGAGGGCGGTGTGGAGCACGATCCAGAGGTCTGCACTGATGCTGCATGGGGGCATGGCAGTCAGTGCACAGTACAGATAGGCAGGAGGAGAGGGAGAGGATGTGTGTATGGAGCTAAGTGTGTGACAGAAAGAAAGGAAAGAAGAGAGATAAACAGGAGTGAGAAAATAGCACAAAAAATGAAGGGGAAAAAAGTAAATAAAAAATGGTATAGTGGGGTTGGGTGGGTGGCAGTGGGGCAGACCCAGGGAGGCCATGTGCTAGTGGCTCTCTAGCCAAGTGGTGCAGCTCAACCTGTCAAGAAGAGGTGTGGGTGGTACACGGGGCTAGGTAGGTGTGAGAAAGGAAAGGAAAGAAGGGAAAGAGAGAGAAGAAAAAAAAAGAGAGAAGAAACAACCAAAAAATATGGTGCTGAGGGAGCCAGCCATTGGGGGTGGGACAGAATGGGGGTGGTGGTGAGTTGGTGTCTCTCACCGGGCAGTGCACCACATTCCCTCAGGGAGGGGCAGAGGCAGCTCAGGGTCTAGATAGGAGGGAGAAGGAAAAGGGAGAAGGGAGCAGACCTGTGAAGGCAGTACAGACCCAGGTAGGCATGTGTCAGTGGCTCTCCAGACAAGCAGTGCACCATACCATACCCCTTCAAGAATAGGCAGGATGGCACACAAGGCTAGGTGGGCAGGAGACACAAAAGGAAGGAAGGGAGAGAGAGAAAAGAAACAACAACAACAAAAGAAAGAAAGAAATGGTGGTGAGGGAGCCAGCCAGTCACGGCAGCGCAGACCCAGGGAGACCAAGTGCTAGTGGCTCTGTAGCCAATTGGTGCAGCGCTCCTCTTCAAGGGCTTGTTGGGCAGAAGACAGAAAAGGAAAGAAACAAACAAAAAATGGCACTGTGGGAGCTGGCCGATGGGGACAACATGGAAGTAGGTAGGCTGTGCCATTGGCCCTCTAGCTGAGCAGATGTGGTGAGGATGGAGCATTGGGCTAGCTGGGCAGGAGAAAGGAAAGGAAGGAAGAAACAAAAAAAGTCAAAAAAACAGTAACAAACTTTTTTATGGTGCCAGAGGAACAAACCATTGGGAGCAGGGTGAAACCCTGCAGCAGTAAGCTGATGTCTCTCCAGCTGATTGACTGTGTGTCCCATTGGAAAGCAGTGATGGGTGCATACAGGGCAGATGGGTAGGGGAGTGGGAAAGCATATATCCCTGGTTATCAGGTGCTCTGTCTCCTATTTGGAGCTCCATGAAGTTGCTTTCCCATACTCCCTGTCCAGGGTCTTGGAAGCTGAGGTTCAAGATGGGAAATCTGTGCCACATTAGCTGGCAGGTGACCTCCACTCTGTAGCTGTCCTCATTCTCTGTTCTCTGTCAGTTTCTTATTCTATTTGGTGCTTGATTGACTCATCTATCCCTTCACTTGAGACTTAGGGTTCCAGGATTGATATTTGTATCAGTTTTACTTAGTTTTTCTGGTCTTTGCTGCAGAGAGATGGCATGGCACTTCTGTCTATAGCACCATGTTGGCTCCATCTCTAAAAACATCCATCTCTAGCATGATAATATTCTTTAGGAAAAACGTAAATACTAATTAATTCTAGGAATCATTAAAAAACACACAAATACAAATATGTTAAAATATTATTGGTACCGTTAGAAAACTAGAATTATGATGTATAACTTCTAAACCATTAGTAAGGAGTCCCTGGGTGGCATAAATGGGTAAGCACTGGACTACTAACTGAAAGGTAGGTTGTTCAAACTGACCTAGAGGCACCTCAGAAGGCCTTGCAAACTGTTTCTGAAAGGTCACAGTCTTGAAAACTCTGTAGATTGTGGTTCTACTCTGCACACTTGAGTAAGAATCAACTTAAAAGCAATGAACAACAACAAACCATTAGTAAGGGAGAAAAGAAACACTAAAAGTCACGTTCAATACGTCATAACCCAAAACCAAACCCAGTGCCATCGAGTTGATTCCGAATCATAGCGACCCTATAGGACAGAGTAGAACTGCCCCATAGAGTTTCAAGGAGCACCCAGCAGATTCAAACTGCCGACCCTTGGGTTAGCAGCCGTAGCACTTAACTGCTACACCACCAGGGTTTCCCAATACAACATAAGGCAGGAAAAAATAAAAAACAAAAAACAGGCATTAGAAATGAATAAACAAGATGTAAGAATAAAGCGTATCAGCAATCACAATATACATGTTTGAAATCCCCATTATAGGCTAAAGACTCATTCATACTGGGTATCTTATTTATTTTGTGTTGCAATAACAGAAAGACCACAAATGGATGGCTTTAACAAAGAGAAATTTATTTTCTCACAGTCTAGAAGACTAGAAGTCCAAA
Organism: Elephas maximus indicus; assembly: GCF_024166365.1. Taxonomy (NCBI): domain Eukaryota; kingdom Metazoa; phylum Chordata; class Mammalia; order Proboscidea; family Elephantidae; genus Elephas; species Elephas maximus. The sequence continues at coordinate 50,536,121 of NC_064840.1, forward strand.
TTCAGGTCATCAGCTCCAGGGGAAGGCTTTCTCTCTCTGTCGGCTCTGGAGGAAAACCTTCTCATCAATCTTCCCCTGGACTAGGAGCTTCTCCACTCAGGAACCCTGAGTCCAAAGGATGCGCTCTGCTCCTGGCGCTGCTTTCTTAGTAGTATGAGGTCCCCCTCTTTGCTGGCTTCTCTCTTTTATGTCTTAAAAGAGATTAGCTCAAGACAGAAACCAATCTTGTAGACTGAGTCCTGTCTCATTAATGTAACTGCTGCCTATTCTACCTCATTAACATCATAGAGGTAGAATTTACAACATATAGGAAAATCACACATTAAATGACAAAATGGTGGACAAACACACAATACTGGGAATCATGGCTTAGCCAACTTGATACACACATTTTGGGGGGGGGGACACAATTCAACCCATTACACAGGATTTTTTTTTAAGTCAAATATATGTTATTTACAAGAGACATCTAAAACAAACCATAATAGAATGTTTGCAAATGAAATAAAAATGATATATTGTTCAATTGAAACTTAGATTTCATGATGAAAAGCATTAATGGGACATAGAGAAATAGTTCATACTGATAAAATGTGTACTTCACCTAAAAGATCTACATTTACAAGTCTTGTGTACCCAATAACATAGCTTTAAAATACATGAAGCTTTCTGGAATCTGCCTGGTTATTCTCCCTCCTTACTGGCCACTACTTCTCTCTCTCCTTTATTTGATTGTCCGCTTTTTCCTGACCTCTATAAGGTAGAGTGCCCCAGGGAAACCTAGATGATTTCATCCAGTTCCTTGGCTTTAAGTATCATTTGACAACTTCCATTTGCATTTTGCCAGTCTAAATCTCTCTCCTAAACTCTATACTTGTACAGTCAACTGTCTACCCAACATTTCCACTTCAATATCTAGTAAGCATCACCAACTTAATATGCCCAAAATAATCTCATTTTATTACCCCTTCTCCAAACCTAAACCTGCTCCTTCCAAATAATTATTTTTTAAAAAAGAATTCACAATGAAATTACAAATTATTCAGAAATATTGATAACACATAACAAAATCTTTGTAATATGCCTAAAATAGCTTTCAAGGGAAATATATATACTTAACACAACAAAAAAAAAAATTTTTAACACAACATGCAAGAAGAAATTTTTCAAATAAATTAATTCCAATCCTAAAGGCTACAGAAATAACAGCAAAATAAGCATGTAAAAAGTCAAGAGAATAATAAAGAGAAAACACAAATTAGTAATTTAGAATAAAAACACTATAAGACTTCATAAGATAAAAAAAGATGCTTTGAAAGCACTTAATAAAATGAACATATCTTTAACAAGTCCAATTAACAACCAAATAAAAAACAGGAAGAAGACACAAATGAACAATATTAAGAACCAATAAATGGTCTTAACCACAACTACAGAGGAGATTTTATAAATCCAAATACAATGATTAAATTTATACCAATATAATGAAAATGTAGATGAGTGATTTTTCTTCTAGGAAAAAAACATAAATAACCAATATGGACTTAAAAAAAAAAAAAGTAAGAAAACTGGAATAGGGCACAAAGATGAAAATAAATTAAAAATAGAGGAATGGGTTCACTTTGAAATACCTTTATAGTAATATAGGAAACAAATTAAAATGACAATTTTATTTCACAAAATATTTTTTAGTTGTTGCTATTCTGCATTAATGAGGCTATGGATAAAATCTTCACTCTCATAGGCTATCCAAAGAAGTTAGTATAGTCTTTATGGATAATGCTTTTCCAGCATCTATACAAAATTTTATGAGCTTTGATCTAGAAATGTTGCCTCAGAGAAACTTTTCTGCTGAAAGACAATACACGTGCCCAATGAGGAATTTATAATGATGTAGAATAATTTATAATACTAAAAATTTTGAAACAAACTAAATGTCCACTGTTAAGAGACTGGTTATATATCTCACATATTAATTCTATAAAACAGTTTAAAATAATGACATGTATCTGTGTACTGACAATGAAAGTTTCCAAGACATGTTACTAAAGGTAAAATCAAATTATGGAGCAGTATGTGCAATATAATCCCAACTGTTAAAGCATGCTGTGATTGAAGAGATACTTCTTTAGATAGGTGTCTAAACTTAATGTATTTTTTTATTTCCATTTTCTAATAACATATAAGAAAGTTTGTAAACTAAGAGAAAATTCAAAGGGCAATTATCCACACATAATGGCTTTTTAATGGCCTAGAAAAATACAAAAATAGCCAAAAAGAGGCATTAGAGAGGTGACATCATTACAGAGCCTACAGATATTAAAAGTAATTAGGGGGATAATATAAACAACTTTATGCCAATAAATTAGGCAACTTATATGAAATGAACAAATTCCTTGGAAGACACAACTATCAAAGCTTATTCAAAAAGAAATAGATAACTCGAATAGTCTTACATCTATTGAAGAATACTGAAATTGTAGTTTAAAGCTTTCCAAAAAGAAAATTCTAGGTCCAGATGACATCACTGGTAATTTCTACCAAACAGTTAAAGAAAAATAAGCCAACTTTACACCAACTCTTCCAGAGAATTTGAGAGAAATTACTCCACAACTCATTCTATGAAGCCAACGTTCCCTTATAACAAACCAGAAAATTACAAGAAAAGAAAATGATAGGCCCATACCTATAATGAGCATATATGTAAAATTTCTTCACAAAATTTTAGCAAACTGAATCCTAAAATACATTAAAAATAATAATACATCATGACAAGGTGGGATTTATGCCAGGAATTCAAGGTTGATTTAACACTCAAAAACCAATGTAATTTACCATATTAATGTGCTAAAAGTAGAAAAACTATATGGTCATTTCAACAGATGCAGAAACATTTGACAAAATCCAACATCCATTCCTGTAGCACACTCTCAGCCTGGGAACAGAAATATCTCTCCTCGGCATGGTAAAGGCCATTCATCGTAGTTAATGGTGAAGAGTGAATATCTTCCTCTTATAGTCAGAAACAAGACAGAGATGACTGCTCTCACCACTTCTATTCAACCATGTACTAGAGTTTCTAGTCAGTGTAAAAGGGGAAGAAAAAGAAAGAGGTCAACCAGATTGGAAATGAAGAAATATAACTGTCTTCGTTAGCATGTGAAATGATTATCTATGTAGAAAATCCTACAGATCTGCAAAAACATTACTAGATCTAATATGTGAGTTCATCAAGGTTAGAGGATACAAGACAAATATAGAGTAATTATAATTAATTATATTTTATATGCCATCAATTAATAACAAGAATTTAAAAATTTTTTAAAGCATTTCATTTATAATAGCATCAAAAATATTAAATACTTCAGAATAAATTTGAAAAATAAGTTCAAGAACTTTATCTGAATACTAACCATAAAAAAAAAATTTTTTTTTTTAGCTAAGATAAATTAAAGAATATCTAAATATTTAGATATACCACATTTATGATAGAGAACCTTGATTTTGTTTAAATGCCTATTTTCACCAAATTGATTAATAGATTAAATACAATTCCATCAAAATTCCAGACTTTTTTTGACGACCTGATTCTAAGATTTATAAAAAAAATGCAAAGGATAAAATAGTCAAAACAACTTTGAAAAAAAGAACAAATTTGAAGGACTTTATACTTCCTGATATCAACACTTACTAAAGCTACAGTAATCAAGGGATTGGCATAAATATAGATGAATAGATCAATAAATAAGAACAGAGAGTCCAGCAAAACATATGTGTAGAGAGAGAAGGTTGATTTTCAACAAGGCATTGTCTTAGGTTGGGTTCTCTAGAGAAACAAAATCAGTGAAACATCTCCTCCTGCCCAACGTGTATATATGTGTGTGTGTGTGTGTGTGTGTGTGTGTTTGTATATATCCATACAGAGAGAGAGATATCAAAGAAATGGCTTGTGCAGTTGTAGAGGCTGTAAGGCCCCAAGTCCATGGGTCAGGCTGCAGGCTTCTCCTGACTCAAGTGGCTGCAGAGACTGGAGAACCCAAAATCAGCAGGTCAGACAACAGGCCTCTGCCTCACAAGCTGTGATGGCCAACAAATCCCAAGATCAACAGGTAATCTGGCAGGCAGCTGGCTCACTGACTTTGGAGGCTGCCAAATCCCAAGATTAGCAGATAAACTGCTAGCTTAAGTCCCAAGAACAGGAAGTCAGATAAACAGGAGCCAGCTGCAGGATTCAGAGCGAGCAAAAGCCCTCAGGCCTTGCCAGGAAGTCCAAGTACATTGGATGCAGGCCACACCCCCAGGGAAACACCCTTTGAACTGATTGGCTACTCACAGCAGATTATCATCATGGAGGCCATTACATTATATCAGGTCTCATCATGGAGGTGATTATAGCATTAAAGGACTGCCAAACTACATCATAACTGCCAAACAATTGAGAATGATGGCCTAGCCAATTTGACACACAACCTTAAGATCACAGGTACCAAAGTAATTCAGCTGGAAAAGGAAATCTTTTTTAAAAATACTGTTAAAACAATTGAATAGTCATATAAAAAAAAAATTAACTTTGACCGTTACCTCACATCATATACAAAATTAACTGAAAATAAATACTCCTAACTTTAAGAGCTAAACCTATAAAATGTCTAGAAGAAAACACAGGAGAAAATCTTAGTAATCTGGGTTTTGCAAAGATTTCTTAAAAGCACAAACTGTCTAAAAATAAAAAACATGGACTTTATCAAATCTAAAACTCTTGCTCTTTGAAAGATACCATTAAGAAAATTAAAAGGGAAGCCAAAGACTGTAATATATATATACATATATATATATAGAATGGCTAAAAAGATTGACAATACCAAGTATTGGTGAGGATGTGGAGTAACTAGAACTTCCAATCCCCACTAGTGGGAATGTAAAATGAAACAACCACTTTGTAAAAACTGTTTTGCATTTTAACATATGATCCAGCCATTCCACTTCTAGATATTTACCCTAGAGAAAACACTTTCACATGAATATTCTTAACACCTTAGCCCCAAAATGAAAATAACTCAAATGTCCATCAACATGTGCATGGATAAACAAATTGTAATGTATCCATCCAATGGGAAACTATGCAGCAATGAAAAGGAATGAATTATTGATACACCTAACAATACCGATGGCACTGTTTTTTTTCTGGGTTATAGCAATACAGATGGATCTCAAAAAAATCATGCTAAATATAAGAGGCCAGACATAAAAGAGTACATACTGTATTATTACATTTATACAAAATTCTAGAAAATGCAAATAAATATATAACAACAAACAGAAGATCAGGGATTGAGGCCTGGGATGGGGGTACTGCTGGGGAGAGGGGGGAAAATGAATAAAAAAGGTCATGAAAGTTTGTGATTATGCATATGTTCATTATGCTTATGTGGTCTTGGTTTCATGGTATACTTTTAGATATGCACAATGTATTTACCTCAATAAATGAAAACCAAAACCAAACCCGTTGCCAATGAGTCAATTCCGACTCATAGCGTGACCCTACAGGACAGAGTAGAACTGCCACAAAGGGTTTCCAAGGAGAAGCTGGTGGATTTGACCTGTCGACTTTTTGGTTAGCTGCCATAGCTCTTAACCAGTGTGCCAAATTACCTTAATAAGTCTATATAAAAATTGTTAAATATCCAATAATCATTTCTTACTTATGTTAATATAGTGGACTTTGTTGGTTGCCCTACCTACATCCAGGTTTTCCTTCACCATTCCAACAGAACTCCAGTTTTGTGCCTCAAGAGAAGATGATTCCATCCTTATTTCCTGTGATGGTCCATTAATAATTTCCAACCCTTAGCAGCAAATCACATTTACGTAATTCTTTGCAAAGCATTTTTCAGGTCATAATTTTATTCAGGAATAAGCATGTGCTTTAATTCATTTCAATAATAAGCCAGAGAGAGTGTGCCAGGGGTTTCTGTAAAGTAAGTTTCCTTACTCTCAAGAGTGAGCAAACAAGGCAAACTCTCCCACCTGAACACCAAAACCAAACCAAACCAAACCCTTTGTTGGCAAGTCAAATTCAACTTAGAGCGACCCCACAGGACAGAGCAGAATTGTCCCATGGGGTTTCCAAGGCTGGAATCTTTATAGAAGTAGACTGCCACATCTTTCTCCCATAGAACAGCTGGTGGGTTTAAACCACCAACCTTTTGGTTAACAGCTGAGTGCTTAACCCCTGCACCACAAGGGCTCTTTTCCTGAACACTAGGAAGTACTAACGTAAAGTCTCTCATTGCCCTTAGAAAAGAGTCCAAAAGCCTTAACATGGACTACAAAATCATGCTTGATCTAGCCCTATTTAACCTTCTTGGTCTCACCTACTATCACTCTTCCTCTCCCTAAGTTTTACCATATTGTACTTCTTTTGGTTTCTCAGACCCATCATACTGTATCTCATTATGGCCCTGCATGCTGTTCCCTCCTGACTGGAAACCTCTCTTCTTTCCTCCACTTGGTACATACACACCCACATTCAAGGCTGCATAACTGAGAGGGGATCATATACATAGAGTATGTAGACTATGCCTGGTGATCCGTGGAGCTGTGGAACAGAGCCACCCTGCCCCACTATTGCCTAACTACATCTTAATTATTGTTCAGAATTCAGTTTAAACTCGTTCTTCTCTAGAAAACCTTCTCTGACTACCTACACCAGGATCGGTCTGATTGTTTCCTTGAATTTTTGAGTTGTAACAGTCAGCAAACTCATCATGACTGTTTGTCCATTGTTAACCTATATTTTCCACTTAGCCAAACTAATGACGTTAAGAGAGAACTGAAAATAATGGTAAACATAAAAATGTTGTTGGACTTTCCCTCTCGTAACATGTCAAATGCCCTAAGTAATATTTAACAAACTATATCTTAAATCTGCCAGTGATCTTAGCTTAGAAATGGCATGAAAGGAAAAAAAAAAAAAAAACCTGAAATAATATGGATAATCCTTTTCACTTTGGTAATTTGACTTTAAATTTGTCATTTCATACAGCTATAAAACCTTGAAAGCCTGTGTGTATGTATTTGCAACCTTCCCGTCTCCACCCCACCCACCCCCCACAAAGAAAGACATGGAAAGACTATAACCATGCAAAACTTTACAGATGAAAGACTTCATTATGGAGAATTACATATTTGGATGACAGAGAAAGCACCCTCCAATAAACAGGTGCTTTTTAGAGAATTAGAGTCTATAAAGTTTACCAGGCGTGTACCTACTATACTAAATATGAATGGGAAAGGCATAAGCATAGACTTTTTCTAGCCATTCTGAAGAACGAGGATTTGGGACCTCTGAAATGAGCAGCAGCAACAGCTGTAATTCTAAAGGTCCTCTCTGTATGTACAGAGAAAGCCAAGAAATCACTGTACTCTCCCAGACTCATCAAAGTTCCACCTCCCCTTTTTCAAGTCAAGAAAATAACCCTAAACTAGAGATTGGGTCAAGCCCTAGTGAGAGACAAAAGCAATTCCAATGAGACAATGAAGGAAACAGAGGCAACCCACATGGTTTTGTTTTGCTGCAGTGTTTTAGGTAGCCAGTAGCAAGCTCATCAGCAATTAAGAGAAGGAGCAGTGTAGGGAGATGGCCAATGGGTAGATGAGCCAGCAGAGAAACTCCAAAGGAGGCCTGGCCTGGCACCCTAGCATCACTGGTAGCATCAGGGAGAACTTTCTGAATTGGAGGAGAAATACCATTCAGAAGTGTCGATGCTTCTTCCCTCCCTATTTTGCCCCATCAGGCGGTTTCGGAGAGCTTTATTCATTTGAAGATCGTGTTGCTATGAGTCAGAGTCAACAGGATGGCACAAAAGATAACAACAAAGAGAAGCATACACTTTCTATTACCCTAGAGTAATACATACAGGACAGATATGGGGGGTGCTGGCAGTGGAAAGGAGCCCTGCTGGTGCAGTGGTTAAGCACTCAGCTGCCAGCAGAAAGGTCAGCCACTGTGCAAGAGAAAAGATGCCAACGGTCTGCTTCCATACAGATTACGGCCTTGGAAATCCTATGCAGCAGTTCTACTTTGTCTTATAGGGTCTCTCTGTTGGAATCGACTTGACAGAGACAGGTTTTTTACAAGGAGCAGTGGGATAAAGATGGGCCATTGTCGTGTCCTGGATTCATAAATATGATTATTTCTGGGTGAAGTGTACCAGTTTTCTTCTATAAGCAATACCACTGGTTAGATAGACAGACCCAATGTTTAATCAAGACTTTACTTTTTATTGGCTGTACTTTCTTGAACCTCACTCTCTTTGGGGATACAATACACATAACAATACTTGTACTAAACTGTCGTTATGATTAAATGAGATTGCCAAGCATTTAGACCCCTGTAGGCATTCAATTAAAGGTAGGTCTAATGAGGAATATGTCTGTAAAGAGGGAAACTTGAGGCAGAAGGGACAAAAGTTGGTCCAGTGCAGAACCAAGCTTGAGTGGGAGCTATTAGGCTTTATACCAGCATTTCCCAGTTAGTTCCAAGGAACGATAGTTCTGCAGGACATTAATAAGTCTTACTCATTAAAAAAAAAAAAAAAAGGATTCTGAATGAAATATATTTGGAAAAGATTGGATTAAAAAATTTAAAACTTTCTTATGTGGGACTTTGGGCAACATTAATATGCCAGTGTTTATGGTAAACCCCTCAAAAATGGATTTGAGCATGAGGTCTTTTGTGTGTGTGTGCATTTCATAGAAACTCTTTGAACACACTTTGGGAAATGTTGATTCAAATGAACAGGTCTCAGGGTCCTGTCTGGTAATGACTTCTTGAACCAAAGCTCAGAGCCATCTTATTCATTAGGCACTATAGGACAGTGCCCAGGACCTATGCGTTTTCAAGAACTTAAAAATGATAAAAAATTGGAGAAAAAAAAAAAATCACTGATTCCAAAGTAAAAAATACAAAAACTGCAAAAATTTGAACATATATTTAAGTAAATGTCTAAAAAATGTAACACGCAATTAGTCAATAGCTCCTCATCACATTATATCTGATTATATAAATATATGCTTATCATAGAATGTGAGTACATTTTAATATGTTTGCTATCATATGTTTTAGGGACTCCAGTAGAATGAGATTCTAGAGTTTATCAATGTGTTGCTTACCTTGATAAGGCCATACCTTTAAACCATGTGTATACATTTGTATGATGCATACACACACCCTGGAGCTGAAAAAGTTCCAAGTACCAAGGAACCAAAATTATGAACCAAGCTACTTTCATGAGAGCAGCAGCTGGATTCCATTACTTAACTTAATGGGCAGCCTAGAGGGGGCTGTCCATCCCCACCTTCCACAAGCTCTTGGTGCCCACAGACACAGTAGGGTCTGGATTCTTAACTCTGTAGCAAGTCCTTTGCGGCAATAGTCACAGGATCCTGCAGCAAAGGGCAGCTCTTTCTCAGTAAATCTACCCCTCCTGTGAAAAGCCATTCGCAGGACCTATTTTACAGCTGATGGCTTCGCATTCACTGCCTCTAAAAGGATCTTGGGGCTTTCAGTAGTTCTTTTTAATTCATGGTAAAAGGCAACTTTTTAAGGAGTGAATGGGGGAAGGGGTTTGAGAGGGGCTGAAAGAAAATCTCACCGCTTTTAAAAGTCTTCTAAAGAAACTTTATTTGTTTGAAAGAAGACGTGCCAGGATTATGTGGAGGTACAAATTATCACAGCCTCCTTTACTGTGGGCGTGAGGCAGCTTCTCACATTATATATAATGTGAGCATCAACTTGGGCTAGGATAAGGAGCTTGTGTGTGAGAGCAAGATCTTCAGAGAGATGACTCCATTTTCATGCACTTTCTGTATGCTCTGGAAGGACATCTGGGCTCATGGAATTAGTCTAAGAGGTCAGTCCATTTCTCTATCTCTTTAGAAAAAAAAAAGACAAGAAGCTGGAATGTAAAATTTTAGCCCAAAACATTGACCTTGCCTTCAAATCAACCTATTTTTAAATGTCTGTTACAATATCAAGTTAAGAAACGCTGTTTTCTTACTTGTAGTGTTTGATTTTAACAACATGGCTCATTTGTCATTGTTTTCTCTATTCCAAAGTCTGGGTGAGTGATTTAACCACCAAATGAAGAAACGAGTAGCCTCCCCCCCATGCGCATACACACACACACACACACACACACACACACAACAGAGGAAACTGCCCTTCCTTTGTTAATATAACAAGAGAAACAGTAAAAACAATCAATCACAACTATGTGAAGAAGTTATTTTAAGCACAAATACAAGAAGGAACAATAAAAATGCAATTAAAATTTGCTGTATGAAAATAATAATATTCCATTGCTCCAAGCTTTTTTGAGTTAAATTTCCCTGTCTTGGGGGCAGTGACTACACTAATGACATTGCTTGCCCCGAAGGATTTCCCACTTCCTCCAAAGCTGTAACTTTTTCTCTCTCTTTCTCCCCCTTCCTATTACTGTCACTAGAGAGTGTGGAATGATATGTTCAAGAAAATTCTTGCCTTGAGGCCAAATTGTGTTTCCTTTGCACTTGGACTTCCATTTATTCCACTAAATTTCCTTACACTTAATTTTTAAAAGAGCTGAGAGAGTTCATTTCCCAAACAGCTGACAAGAACCATGATCCATGAAAGCAAACAAAGTGGCACTTGGTGACCATTTTTGCTACCATTATAAAACTCTTACAGTACAAACTCTGACTCTACATTCTGCTCTTTATTATTCTGATACAGTAATCAGAATATGTTAATACTCCCATGATACCCATCCAGAGCCAGGAACCGGTTTATCTTAATTGCACTTTAGCCTTAAGCATATTAAATGCAACTTGATTATAAAATGCATGTGAATTGCCATAATAAATTTCTTGGCAAGATTTCCAAACATCAAGTAAGGAAATCTATAATCTCCTAGTCTGGCTCTTTGCTGACTTGCCAGGTAACTTTGTATAAAGGCTGTTGCCTCTCCACACCTCCCTTTCTCAGCCAATAAACTAGTAATAATAGATTTGTCTAGCACTCAAGAATGGCTGCAAGACACTTCTTTATTCTTGGACAGCATTTTGCAAATGGCAATCCGCCTTTAGGCTAAATATGTCAAAATGATGCTTCAGCATGTGTTGTTGGGGTGATTTTTTTTTTAATTTCAATTTCACAAATTCAGTGGTGTCATCAATCAGTCCTCTTGATAGCTCACAGTTTAGCAGTGTACATATGCTGCCTTGTGTTCAGTTCATGCATCCATGTCTTGCCCCACAATTTGACTGTCTGTATTTTCACAGTATTAACACCATTCCAGGCACAGAAAGCTTAATGAATATACACTGATGAATGGATTCACTGGCTGAAAGTGCTAAAAACTCTGATCTGCTGACTTGACGGGTTTGTACTAACTGCAAAGGGTTTACCCTAACTGGTGGGTACCAGGCTTGCCCAACCCCTATGCATTCCAAATCAGTTCCTCCATTTCACAGAGTGTAAACCCCTTTTTCACCAAGGTGTTCAGGGGCAGGCCCAAGAAGCAGGAAGAGCACTCACACACGGGTTTGCTCCCAAGATTGCCTCCAAAACTCCTCTGGAAGATATCCAACCAATAGGATGGGCACAAAAGATGTCACAGATAGAGCGAAAACTTACTCAGCCTTGAACTTGGTATAGAGCCCACTGGAAGAGAATTCTAAGTAGGAAAATGGATGAAAGTAGTTACTTTTTCTTCAGTAATGAGAAGCAATGCTCACTTGTTGTTGTTCTTAGGTGTCATCAAGTCAGGTCTGACTTACAGTGACCACAGATAAAACGGAAAGAAACACTGCCTGGTCCTGCACCATCCTCAACACTGTTGACATGTTTGAACCCACTGTTGCAGCCACTGTGTCAATCCATCTCACTGATGGTCTTCCTTTTCTTTGCTGACCCTTTACCGTGCCAAGCATGATATCCTTAGCCAGGGACGGGTCCCTCCTGATAACATGTCCAAAGTACACTAGATGAAGTCCCGCCATTCTTGCTTTGGGACCTCATTTGCTGATGTGGCACAACTCAAAATGAGAAGAAACAGCTGCAAACATCCATTATTGATCAGAAGATAGGATGTATAAAGTATGAATCTAGGAAAATTGGAAGTTATCAAAAATGAAATGGAATGCATAAAGATTAATATCCTAGGCATTAGTGAGCTGAAATGGACTGGTATTGGCCATTTTGAATCAGAAAATTATATGGTCTACTGTGCTGAGAATAACAAATTGAAGAGCAATGGCATCACATTCATCCTCAAAAACAACATTTCAAGATCTACCCTGAAGTACGAAGCTTTCAGTGATAGGATAACATCCATATTCCTACAGGGAAGACCAGCTAATTTGACAATTATTCAAAATTACACACCAACCACTGAGGCCAAAGATGAAGAAATTGAAAATCTTCACCAACTTCTGCAGTCTGTAATTGATCAAATATGCAATCAACATGCATTGATAATTACTATTGATTGGAATGAGAAAGGTAGAAACAAAGAAGAAGGAAAATAGTTGGAAAATATGACCTGGGTGATAGAAACAACACCAGAGATCACATGATCGAATTTTGCTACTAGACCAACGACTTCATCATTGGAAATACTCTTTTCAACAAAATACAGTGACTATACATGCCGACCTTGGAAGATGGAATATCCAGGAATCATATCGACTACATCTGTGGAAAGAGGCAATGGAGAAGCTCAATATCATCAGTCAGAACAAGGCCAAGGGCCAATTGCAGAACAATCAATTGTTCCTGTGTAAGTTCAAGTTGAAGCTGAAGAAAATTAGAGCAAGTTCATGAGAGCCAAAATACAACCTTCAGTATATCCCACCTGAATTCAGAGACCATCTCAAGAATAGATTTGATGCACTGAACACTAATGTCCTAAGACCATATCAGTGTGGAAGGACATCAGACATGAAGAAAGCAAGGCGTCATTAGAAAGACAGGAAAGAAAGAAAACATCAAAATGGTTGTCAGAAGAGACTCTGAAACTTGCCCTTGAATGTAAACCAACTGAAAGAAAGGATGAAGTAAAAGAGCGAACAGAAGATTTCAAAGGGCAGCTCACGAAGACAAAGTGAAGTATTATAATGAAATGTGCAAAGTCCTGGAGTGAGAAAAGCAAAAGGGAAGAACAAAGTCAGCATTTCTCAAGCAGAGAGAACTAAAGAAAAATTCCCAGCCTCAAGTCACAATACTGAAGGATTCTAAGGGGAAAATATTGAATGATACAGGAAGCATCAAAAGAAGATTGAAGGCAAACACAGAGTCATAGTACCAAAAAGAATTGCTTGACATTCAACCATTTCAGGAGGTAGCGTATGATCAAGAAGTGATGGTACTGAAGGAAGAAGGCCAGGCTGCACTGAAGGTATTGGTGAAAAACAAGGCTCCAGGAACTGACTTAATGCCAATTGAGATGTTTCAACAAAGGGATACAGTGTGGAGGTGCTCAATTGTCTGGCTACCTGGCCACCCAACAGGAAGAGATCCATACCTGTGCCCATTCCAAAGAAAGATGATCCAACAGAATGTGGAAATTATTGAATAATATCATACGCAAGTAAAATTTTGCTGAAGATCATTCAAAAGTCGTTGCAGCATTACATCGACAGGGAACTGCCAGAAATTCAAGCCAGATTCCCAAGAAGACATAGAATTAGGGATATCATTGCTGATGTCAGATGGATCTTGACTGAAAACAGAGACTACCAAAAAGATGTTTACCTGTGTTTTATTGACTGTACAAAGACATTCAACTGTGTGGATCATAACAAATTATGGATAATATTACAAAGAACAGGAATCCCAGAACACTTAATTGGGCTTATGAGAAACATGTACATAGGCCAAGAGGAGTTGTTCAAACAGACCAAGGGGATACCGTGTGGTTTAAAATCAGGAAAAGTGTGTGTCAGGGCTGTATCTTTCACCATATTTATTCATTTTGTATGCTGAGCAAACAATACGAGAAACAGGACTACATGAGAAGACTGCAGTATCTGGACTGGAGGAAGACTCACTAACAACCTGCAATATGCAGACAACATAACCTTGCTTGCTAAAAGTGAAGAGGACTTGAAGCACTTACTGTTGAAGATCAAAGACTACAGCCATCAGTATGGATTGCACCTCAACATAAAGAAAATAAAAATCCTCACATCTGGACCAGTAAGCAACATCATTATAAACAGAGAAAAGATCGAAGTTGTCAAGGATTTCATTTTACTTGAATCCACAATCAACGCCCATGGAAGCAGCAGTCAAGAATCAAACAATGTATTACATTGGGCATATCTGCAAAAAACCTCTTCAAGGTGCTAAAAAGCAAAGATGTTTCTTTGAGGACTAAGATGTGCCTGACCCAAGCCACGGTAGTTTCAATTTCCCCATATGCATGCAAAAGCTGGACAATGGATAAGGAAGACCAAAGAAGAATTGATGCCTTTAAATTGGTTTGGCAAAGAATATTGAATGTACCATGGACTGCCAGAAGAATGAATGGATCTGTCTTGGAAGAAGTCAGCCAGAGTGCTTGGTGCAAGCGAGGACGGCGAGACTTTGTCTCACGTATTTTAGACATGTTATCAGGAAGGACTAGTCCCTGGAAGACATCATGCTTGGTAAGGTAGAGGGTCAGTGAAGAAGAGGAAGACCCTCAACTAGATGTTTGACACAGTGGCTGCAACACTGGGCTCAAACCTAACAATGATTATGAGGATGGTGCAGGATGGAGCAGTGTTTGCTGTGAGTTGGAACCAACTGGACAGCATCTAACAAACAAAGGAAACAAATGCCTAGGATATTTATCTTTATGCATTCCATTTCAGTTTTGACAACTTCCAATTTTCCTAGATTCATACTTTGTACACTCCACATTCCAACTATTAGTATATGTTTGCAGCTGTTTCTTCTCATTTTGAGTCAAGCCACATCAGCAAATGAAGGTCCCAAAAGCTTTACTTTGTCCACATCATTAAGGTCGACTCTCTTTGAAGCAGCAGCTCTTCCCCAGTCATATATTGAGTGCCTTCCAACCTGAGGGGCTCATCTTCCAGCACTATATCAATGTTCTCCTGCTTTTCATAAGTTTTTCACCGGCCAATTTTATTTTAGAATAGCCAGGTCCTTCTTCCTAGTCTGTCTTAGTCTGGAAGGTCTGCTGAAACCTGTCCACCATGGATGACCCTGCTGGTATTTGAAATATCAGTGGCATAACTTCCAGCATCACAGCAACACACAAGCCACCACCACGGTACAACAAAGTGACAGACAAGTGGTAGAATGCTCACTACCACTTTGAAATTTTTTTTTTTTAAATCTAGGAGCTCAAAGTAGCACGTGTGTTATCTGATTCATCCTCTTATCTGCTTTGAACAATTGGATACAAGTACTATCTTCCCCTTAACACCAGACAGAATAGTTAGGAAACGTGCCTGCAACCTATTTCCGTATTAGCCAGGAACAGAATGGTATACAGAGAACTGCAGTACTTTCACAAAACTTCCAAATATATGGGCTCTTCCTAGTCTGCCGGCTCACCTGCTGAAGTCAGCTGCATGCTTAGACCACAAACATATGTTATCACTCTAAAAAGCACCCTGATGGCCTGACAGTGGCCAATCTAACATATCCAGGATTCACAACTTTTTTATTTTTTTTTTTAAAAAAGGAAACATCTCAGTGTTGGTTGATTCGAGTGCCCTCATGTGTCTCAACAGAGTAATGTCACTTTAGATATTCCAAATGGCTGTTTTTTTTTTCTTTTCAATTTTTTATATTTTATTATTTTAGTTTTTGTTGAGAATTTACACAGAAAAGCATACACTAATTCAGTAATTTCTACATGTACAATTCTGTGATATTGATTCCATTCTTTGAGCTATGCCACCATTCTCACCCTCCTTTTCTGAGTTGTTCCTCCTCCATTAACGTAAGCTTACTGCCCCTTAAGTTTCCTATCTAATCTTTCAAGTTGCTGTTGTCAGATTGATCCCATACAGATTTTAAAAGAGCATAATGCTCAAGGCAGACATTCTGTACTAATTAAGCTAAACTATTGTTTGGTTTTAAGAAGATTTCAAGGGATATTTTTGGTGTAAGGTATAAAGATTATCTCAGGGCAATACTTTTGGGGTTTCATCCAGCATCCATGGCTCTAGAAAGTCTGGGTTCCATGAGAATTTAATGACAGAATCCACGACAGACAAATATTCTTCACCCTTTCTTCAGGAGCCTTACATGAAACTCTGAAGATTTCCAGGCTGCCTTTTTTTTTTTGGACTGTGAATTTGTCCTCCCTGATCTAAAGTGACATCGTAATTCATACCTGAAAGAATGAGAAGAAAATGGTAACAGGACTAGAGGCTAATTTCAACTCACCTGTTTGGGTTTAAACACGTTAGGTTGTCCTGTCTGTTTCTTTCTCCCTCTACTCTGCCTCCAGGGGCAGTGCCGTAAGCATGTAAGCCACCTCCACCACCACAGTGGTCACTCAACTGAAAAAGAACCTGAGCTACTATTATAATAAGCAACTCTCATTGTAGCTCCATGGCATTCTTCTCTCTGGGCCCTGGGTTCCCCCTGTGGAAAAGAAAATGGCAGTTCTTTTTTCACAACAGGTGAAAAAGCGTCTATAGCAATGCCTGGCGTACATTACAGTAGACAGGCACCCAGTGATTATTAGTTGGGTCCAAAGCTGCAAACTCTATTCCAACCCACTTGCCATATTTTATTTCCAGAAAACAGATACTATTCCTCATATACAACATTCATTCTTTAAAAAGTAGGTTGGGAATTCATGGAGCACACGAAAACGTGAGCCATTTCTCTGCACTTCCCACAGACCTGACCTAGTGCCAGGTAAACAGAGTAACCCTCTATAAACCCGTGAGGGTAGGGTGGAATTTCTCCTTTTGGTTTTTTGGGGTTTTGGGTTTTATTATATTTTCTCCGTTTTTTCCTTTGGCAAAGTTTAAAACAATCAAAGACAAATCAAGAGGCACAGATTCATTTAAGAATTTGGGGTCATCCACAGAGAAAACCTGGTATCCTCATGTAAAGATGAAAATATTTATTTTCTCCTTATCTTCCTCCTGTCCCTCCTCCTTTTTCGTGAGGCTGAATAAGGCATGACTCAAAAGCCGAGCAGTGCAGTCAGGGCCAGGGTTCCCAAAGGAGAACCATTCAACCTTGGTCACTATGTCAGACCAACCTGGGTAAGCTTTTTACTGTGGTAACAATAACAACAACAGAAAAGAAAACAATTATCAAGAACCCATGTTCTTGGGGCTCCTCTCACCAAAAAGGCAAAGAGCCAATCACCACTTAACACTAAGCTAGCCAAATCCAACAAAGCCCCGGAGATTTTTGGATTTAGCTTCTCGCTGAACTCATGCCAGCCTTGCACGGGCACAGCCAGGGCATCAACACTCAGCCTTAGGTGTTGGCAGCTTCTCCCACCCACTCCTTAGCACTTTCCCTGCTCAGGGCCAATGGCAAAGGCTACCTCCCTTCCCACCCACTGCACCTGGAGGTACGGCCACCTCACATGGCCAGGCTTGGGAAGGCTCCTCATCTGCCTGAGTTGCAGGCCAGTCCTTTTGTTAGGTGACTCTACTACCTTAAAAGAATATCAGAAAGGACCTGTCTAACGGAGATGCTAGGTAGTCCTGTCAATGAAAAATCATAACTAATAAAAGGGAAGGAGAAAGCCCTGATGTGTACTATCTCCATTACATTAAATTGGAAGAAAGAGTATTTTTGAATAAAGTTCTTAGATTAATTGAAATTTTCTATTTTATTTAAAACACCCCTCATATTTATCTCCTTTCCTTTCCTACCACTGCCTTCTTTGTCCAGGACCTCACCACTATAAACTAACTGCTCTTATAGCCTCCTTTCCTTTCTTCCTGCAAACTACCATGAATATCATCAAAAGGTCTTCCAAAAACACTAATTTCAACACATTATTCAACAATTCCTACTCAAGAACCTTTAATGACTCCCTGTTGCTGGCAGTATAAAATTCAAATTCCGGAAACTGATGTTCAAACTCCTCTACGTTGTCTTATGCCCCAAAGAGATGTTACAAAGGGACCACACATCACCTCCAGAGTTCCTAAGACTTTTTTTTTATCATTGTTGTATCAAAGTCCTAGACAAGAAGACCGTGCGTATGGACATTCCGATATTCTTCCACACAGACACCTGGGAAGAAGCTTTGCACTGGGTATTTCCACTTAGACTTTGTCTCTCTCCCTTGAAGCTGTCGAATGTATTCATGCCCATGTTAATTACATTCAGTCCAATGTGGCTGACTATTATTGGATTTCTTCAAATGACATTATGAGACACTTTGCACACCTAACAATTAGCCTCCTGCCACAGGGCAGTAAATGAGTGAAATAAGGAGGAACAATAAACCAATACCAGAAAAAACACAAAATACATCCTGATACTTGTAGGACATCATGTTCCAGTGGAAGCACCAGAGAATTGGCAAACCAATGTGTCTGCTGAGAGGCACACCCCTACAAAGCCAGTAGACCAACAGAAGCAAAATGTAACAAGAGAAAAAAATGGCGCAGGCTATAACAATGGAATAATGGCTACAGAGATAGAGGATGCTAAGGAATACAAATCAAGATCTTCAGGGAGAATATGCATCTGTCCTCTTCTTCCCCTTCTGAAAGAGAACACTGAACTGCTATATTTTATTGCCATATGTCTACCATTCCTGCCAAAGGCAATAAAACACCTCTGAGCTTTCCAGAACAAAAACTTTTTAAAACATGAAATATTGTAGCTTTTTCCTAAATTCTTAAAAAGCAATAACAGTGGCTCACATCCTTTCCCCCCAGTACTTCTTTAAGGATCCTTCCACGAAGACTCCCCCCCCCGCCCCGTCTCTAGCCAATGTTGACCATTCCCAGGTCTTACCATACAACATCCTGACATCTGCAACCTTAAAGAAGTATGAATGAGGTTGGCCAATTTGCCAACTTAACTACAAGCTCCTCTAGGACAAGAATCACCACTTTTCCTTTTTCTACATGTCTTGCCTTTTACCCTCCCCAACTCACCTTTTAGCATCCAGCCCAGAAGAAGCCATAAACAGATACTCGAGAAATACTAATATTGTTCAGTCCACCTAAGTTGAAATGTATTCATTATGATGAAAATCTGAAAATCCCCGGCTTTTTTTTCTCTTACTTTAGATATTTCCTGTATCCTTTATTCCTTCTGTTCCTTTTTCGAGTAGAATAAACATCCATGTTTCCTAAACAACCTTTTTTGGATTGTTGAAATGGCAAATGTTTTGTTACCTATGTATTGACCACAATAAAAATTCATAAATAAGTAAACAAAGAACCTCTTTTTTGCAAGGGGTGCTATAATCAACCAGCAAACCCACTCCCTCCACACATCCAGAGCTGATTATTGGTTTGGTTTCCAGTTAATAGAGTTGGCACTCTTCCTGCAACTTTTGTGTGAAGACTTTAGGATTTAAATGGAAGCTCCTGGCTCTGCTTCTTTGCAAGATCATCCTGCCCCTGTCTGTATCAATCACCAATGGCCCTTTCTCATCTACCTCCTGAAAATTTTAAAAGGATTTATTCCTTAATCCCTCCATCTTACCCTAGCCTTCAGTGACCACATTTATACCCTAAGAAGACCTCTCTTGGCTCTTTAGTCGTCTTTACAAGTTAGGGACAAGCCTCAGTGATGATTACAGCCTGCTTGTAAGAAATATGAGCTTCTATACTAGGCACAATTTCTGATTCCATTGTAATTTTCCCATTAAGTCTAGAGCTTATCAGTCTTCTCTCTTACACATTCTGGTCTTTTCCTACCCCTTCTTCCCAGCCCAGCCTGTCCCTTCCCCCCAAGAAATGAACTGGTTTACCCAGCAGGTTTAGTCTTGCTTTGGCCAGCTTATTGTTTCAACGTGATTATGAAGTTGCTGGGCTTAAATACACAGTTTATTAATTTTCAGGCATTCATGATGTCTCCCTGTTAAGTGTGGTGTGTGTAAGTGTGCCTTTGTGTACTTATGGTGGCTAACACTTCTAGGGTTTGCAATTCTGCCGGTGACTGAAGAAATGGAGTCAAAGTTAATTTGCATTGCTGAATAATCACACGGTTTTAGAAGTATAAGAAATGCTGGGGTCCAACTTTAGCATTTTATAGATTGGAAAGCAGCCGTATAGCAAGGTAAAAGGACTTGACCAGGGTCTTAGAGTTAACCAATATGAGAACTGGGGCCACAGCTCAGAGCTGCCATCTCTCAGTCTAGCAGGGTCATATACATGTCCTCTCCAGGGCTTATATATGTGAGTGAGAACTCAGTACGCCCACATACAACAAAAATACATCATAGACCTGAGGATACAAACATGCAGAGAAAATGGGGAGGTACTGAGTATGTAGTTTACAACACAGAAAGCACGCTGTTAAAATTAGAGTCAAACTGCTGCAGTTACCTTCAATTAGAATCCAAAGAGTTGATCCCTTCCCATCTTGCCCATGCCACCCATTTCCCCCCAACCAGCTCATAAAAAACGATGGACGTATTTGAAAAAGCCCCTTGGAGAGATTCTCATACGATTTTCCTTTGGTTTGATCAATACAACGTTTATCCCTAATTCCATAAAAGTAGCTTTTTCACACGTCTATGCACACACATTCACGCACACATAAAACGTTGCCAGCAGGTACTTTTAATTTGCTGGAAAATATTTCTAAGAAGTCAAAAGCCCCAGCTGAATGAGTGTGCCCTCCTATTGGCTAGTCAGACCAGCTGAGGGACCTGATTGGTCCCTGATCCAGAGGACCGATAAGAACGGCTATAAAATCCCTGGGTGCAGCTCTTGGGCCCCCAGTTTGCAAAAGCCAGAGGTGCAAGAAGCAGCGACTGCAGCAGCAGCAGTAACAGCAGCAGAAGCGTCAGCAGGAGCAGCAACAAAAAAACCCTCATCAAATCCTCACCTAAGCCTTCAGTGTATCCAGATCCACATCTTCACTCAAGCCGGGAGAGGGAGCGAGGAAAGGGGGGGAGGAAAAAAAAAAAAAAAAAAAACCCAACAACTTAGCGAAAACTTCTCAGAGAATGCTCCAAAACTCAGCAGTGCTCCTGGTGCTGGTGATCAGTGCTTCTGCAACCCATGAGACGGAGCAGAATGACTCTGTGAGCCCCAGGAAATCCCGGGTGGCAGCTCAGAACTCAGGTAAGCCACAAACCCAGGACCGGTTTCTCCCCCAAAGAGCTGTCCTCATTTGCCTCTCGCTTTTGCAACTGTGTCTGTGACGGCTGATCTTGATAATAAATGTGCTTCATGCCTGATGGCAATAAACTGCCAGTGTAATCCAATAGCCTTAGGAAGTGGAGCTCCTTTGTTTAATAAATTGCATGCAACTAACGAAGAAGCTGGGCGCTCTGCTGAGGGTATTTCATTGCATAAGCCTAGCCTGATTGCCTGAAATCTGGCACGTACCCTCTTGGGGGGGAGGGGGTGGGGAAAGGCTTGAATGTTGGCATGCTTCAAAGCGCTCTCTATACTTTGCAGAAGCTGGTCTTAAGGTGAGACACAGCTTGTATGATGATGTTCCTCTTACCCTTAAGATCCTATAACTTGACATCCCTGCCTCGCTTGGGGACACACAGAAAAGCTCCCTCTGCAGACTGATTTACCCAACCCGAGCCCTCAAGTCTGACAAATCCAGGGTGGATTCAGAGAAAACTCTATACATCCCACCCCCACCACTGCTCCTTCTCTCACTCCCGGCTCCCAGGCTCCATTCAATCACTGGTGCTGCCCATGGCCAGAGAGCCCCTTGAAAAAGAGTTATTTGTGAAATGCAGCAGCTGTTTCTCCCCGGGAAAGGTCTCCCTTAAGTCCTGACTCCTGGAGCAGTTCATTGTGTACCATCTTGGCCTCTAAAGGGAAAGAGCCATTAGGAAGATGCATTGACACCTCCGCCTTTCGACTTCTCTTGCCCCACTCGCTCCTCTTCTATTACTGCCCTCTCTGCCCCAACTGTCAGCAAAGACGGGATGGCAGGTGTCAAAATGCTGCAGCCGATGCTCCCTTGGAAGAGCACAGGTCCCCGGCGAGAGGAGGGCATTTGCTTCACTTCCTTTTGTACTTAGTTGCTATAGTGATTCACAATTTGAGCTTGCCTAAAACAATAGCAGCCCTAATGCATATTAAAACTGCTTAAAGCAAAGTTATAATTTGAACCCGTGGAAATATATAATTAGGGAAATGACTTGTAACATCCCAGAGGCTGCGGGTGGTGGGAGGGGGTGGGGAAGCCTAACTGAACCCTGCTTTTGATCTCAGAGGAGAACCCTATGGTATGAAGGCTGCAGATCACTTCTTGCCGAGCTGCCTGCCAGAACACCCCCCTTCTGTAGGAGAGAAATTACTTTTATGGGAGATCTGATCCAGAATGTAGAAAGCCTCATGCAAGTTCTTTGCGGTTTTCTTCCAGTCTTGCACAAGGGGTGCCTCAGCCTTTTTATTCCACACCTGTGTTTCTCTTTAAAAAGCGGGGGAGGGCTTTTAATATGAGAGATTATACATATCTCTAAGCACTGTCCTGTGGTGGGGGGTTAGGGTGAAACATGAGCCGATCAGATTTTTTTCTGCCAATATGAAGGTAAGTTAAATGCCCTAAATCAGAAGAGTCTCCAAGTGGACTCCTGGCAAATCCTTCTCCACTATTTAGACTAAAATTTCTCCTCCTTGCTCTGGAGTGAGTTTTTGGAAGCCAGATGGATTCCTGGCCCTCCCACCTTGCCTTGTAACCTTGTTACAGGGTGCCTTGCCTTCAGCTTTCCCATGCTTTCAAGCTTCAAGGGATGACCTCTGGTTCTATAAACTGGTTCTATAGAGCTGCTTAAAAGCCACTGTGCATTCCATGAACTCCCATCTTACTTCTCCAGCCACTAAAATGGTGAGACTAAGGAAATGTGTCTCAGAGAAAGACTCATTCCCTCTCCTTCATGTTGCTCTGGTTCTTATAAGCCAAAGGGGCCTGCCTGGCCCCTTTCTTCTCACTCTCATGCTCCATTTTGAGTAAACCCATCTACTGACCCCACCATGGACTTCTAGGATAAGTTCTTCTGACTCCTTGTCCCTGCGTTTTGCCTCTGCACCCACCTGACCCCACTGAATCGCCCTATCTGACCTAGATTGGATGGATTTGTCTCTTCCAGCTGAAGTGGTTCGCTGCCTCAACAGTGCTCTGCAGGTTGGCTGTGGGGCTTTTGCATGCCTGGAAAACTCCACCTGTGACACAGATGGGATGTACGACATCTGTAAATCCTTCTTGTACAGCGCTGCTAAATTTGACACTCAGGTAATAAGACCTTGACCCCTGCTCCTGCTTGCTGCTTGTCTTTAACAGTGTGCTAGGCTATTGTTCTTATGAACCAGTCTTGTAAGCAACGAGCTCTGTTTCTCAGTCTCCCCACTTCTCAGCATGTGCACACACACACACACACCTTGTCCAGGAATTAAGTTCTGTATAAGACACTTTCCCAGTCACTCTAACACATGATCTGTAATGCTGTAACAGAAGCAGTCTTATAAGGGGAACAGTGATGAGCAAAAAATCTTTTCCCCTTCAAGAGGAAATAAAATGTTCTTCCAACGAAGTTCTTCTTACTGTGTGATCAGCATACTAGCTTACACCTTGAATTATCAAAGACGCAATCCCAAGAAGACAAAACCATATTGTGGCTATTTTACAGTTACAGGGTGGTTGAGTTAGGTTCATCTCTCTCTCTCTCTCTTCTTTTTTTCTTTTTCCTCATCTCATTTCATTTCTGTGTAGCTCAATTTTCACAGTAGCCTAAAGGAGTAGGGACATTTTTTTTTTTATCCTCAGTCACAGCACAGCTTTCTCGTTACAAGGACATGCAAATGCCATGGTACAGTGCGAAGGCAAGCGCCCTTCCAAAACCAAAAAACTTACTGCCATTGGGTCGATTCCAACTCATAGAGTCTCTATAGCACAGAGTAGAACTGCCCCATAGAGTTTCCAAGGCATGGCTGGTGGATTCAGACTGCCAACCTTTGGTTAGCAGCCAAGCTTTTAACCACTGTGCCATCGGGGCTCCTTAGGTTCTCCGTATTGTATGCCCCATTCTCTTTTGTCAGGTCAAGCTAAAGCTTTTCTTCCTATGCCCCCTCCTTGGCAGGGAAAAGCATTTGTCAAAGAGAGCTTAAAGTGCATCGCCAATGGGGTTACCTCCAAGGTCTTCCTCGCCATTCGGAGGTGCTCCACTTTCCAGAGGATGATTGCTGAGGTGCAGGAGGAGTGCTACAGCAAGCTGAATGTGTGCAGCATAGCCAAGAGGAACCCCGAAGCCATCACTGAAGTCGTTCAGCTTCCCAATCACTTTTCCAACAGGTACAAAATGAGTCCATGTTTTTGTAATTGGAAGGGTGGGAGAGTTGGCTAGAGGAGCCAGGCAGAGAAGGGAGGTAAAATTACCACAGTCACCCTCTTATTTTAGTTTGCAGTCTTCCAGCTTGTGCAGGAAAAAATATGTTTGTGATTGGTTGTGACAGCTTAGGCAGCCTGGATTTTTTTCCCACTGTGATAGGAAAAGTCTTCCCATGCATCTAACAAAAAGCTTCATCTGCAGCATCACTGGGCGCATTTTCATTGCCTGTTTTCTTGCTGCAAGCTTGAAGGGAATTGTGAAGTTTCTGGTAACAAGCTTTTGAAACATCAAATTTGGCTGAAATCATGACTATGTAGCAGCATAATTGACCATTATAAAAATTCTGGTCAAAATGTCATAATGCAGACTTCTAAATCTGCACCTGTTTTGTATGAGTCCTTAGCCTACTCAGGTATATCACTGACTGGTTTAGAACAAATCATCTCAATTCCCTGGGATTCAGATTTCCTGTGCAGAAAGTGAAAGATGATTCCATGTTCCCTTCCACTCTATTCCAGTCATTCCATTCCTCTATTCCAAGATTTTCTGAAATGATATTCTGGTGGCTGCCCAAATCACAGTCCACACATTCTCATCTTAGGATTCTAATACGACTAAAAGCCACTGAACTAGTACTACCTGAGCATCATGCCTTCTGGGCCCCAAGTTTACGCTCTTTACCAGCCGTGATAACACATGATGCTCCTGATGGATGAGGACTGACATCCTCCCCCATGTACATGGCTGGAAGAATCCTCAGCGGAACAAGGCTTTCCCATCTGTGATCAAGTTAAGAGAGATGCTGATGGGGCTAGGGTAAAGGTGTGGCAGAGACAGTGCGGGCTGGTCAAGTTTAGCTATCGTGAAGCCTACTGTGATGCTCCACAGCCTAAAACTTGACTCCCAATCCTAAAAGTTTATGATCTTTTGACTCTCTAGTCAATAAGCACATATTTACAAAGACCAGTCCTATGCATGTTACTCTGAGTGTCTAAGAGTTATCACTGATTTATCTGATTATTCCTTGGCAAATGCTGCCACCCTCCTTTAAATAGTGTCAACAGCCAAGTCCTTCTGAGGCTTATAGGTGACTTAGGCATGTACATAGCTAGAAGACAGCAAAGTAACTCCTCCTTAGGGAAAGATTAAGGCCCCTCACATAAAAATCTTTGTAAAGCTTCTGATTCACCCTTAAGAACCCCTAACTGCAGTTCAGTGCTCTTCGGTCCTTGGAAGTGGCTCTATTGTGGAGATCTAACTTATATGCTTAGAGCAGGAAAACCAAATCCACTAATCTTTTAAATGACCTGTCTCTTTAGATCGACCTTGGTTTTAAAATTATCCAAGAAGATTCTTGTTGCATCTGGGGGAAAAAAAAAAAAAAAACTGGCAAATCATTGTAGACTCCCTTCGTCATAAGGAAAGGAAATAACTCTTTTAGTCAGATAGGAGCTAGGGGCTAAGTATGTGTTTGTATGCGGGGTGGGAGCGTGGTTAGCAAGGCCATCATTCCAAGTTTAGATCTTTAAGAATCCTGTGACAATTCATGATCTATAATATAACATGTAACTAATTTTGAGGCAACACTGATCTCCATTTTCAACTGAAGTAGTATCTTCCATTAGGAAAGGAGAGGTCTTATAGATAGGATAGAAGGATGGATGATACAGGTTCCAGACTGGTGACTCCAGGTTATCTAAGAAAAGACAAGTAAAAGGAGTTTTAACCAGGCCATTATTCCTTTTAATGGGTGTCTTATTTTCACTATCTTTAGAAAATGGTCACAAAGAAAGTCTCGTTAGTTCTCTTTTTCATCTTAGGGGACTCACACTTACTAGGAAAGGTTGGTGAACAACAACCAAAAAAAAAAAAAAATGGCCGGCACTTGAAGACCAAAATCTTCCACTCAACTCTTACCTTTCTCCAATTATTTCACTTCAACTGGCTAATATTATTCCTGTTTAGGACTGTAGAGATTTCCGGTTCCACGCTGGGCTTGACTTGCTCTATTTAGGCTCCTCACTCTCCCGAAACATCCTGCTTTCCCAGCCTCTGTCCCACCATAGACACACGCTAAGCTGGTGCCAATTGGCACCGAATTGTGAAAGGAAGTAGTTACAGGTTCATTCCACCTTCCTGTGACTTATCTAACATGAGATTTGGGGCTGGGAGAATCCAAAGCCTGTGACTGGACTAGGAGCTAGCACAGGGAAGTTTTCCATGGGAAAAATGCATCTAGAAGAGAAAGGATGGCTGAGTGTCCCCCTGGCTGAATTTGCAAACTATACTGTCAACCATGATGGAAGCAATACAACTGATCGGACAGGTAGGGAAGTGTGAGGATGGGGAAGCAATTCCACCAGTCCAGATCCAGGGTGGGAAAACTGACAAAGCTTCCAACTCTCTAGGGCATGGATAGGGAACAGGAAACAGAAGAATAATATTGATCAAGGGAAACAAAGGACTATTTATAAACCCTCACACAGAACGTTCCTAAGCAGTATGTGTGTATTTGGGTAAGCATGGCTGAAACAGTAGCTATGGAAAATATCTGATCTTATTATTTACCAAGAAAAAAAAAAAAAAAAGAAATCAGTGGTGGAATTTTCAAAGTGGGAAGAAAGAAACAAGCCCAGAAAAGTCCTTCTAGGCTGGGTGATCGGAACACAGCCCACCCAGGCTTTGCGGCACACCTCCCAAGCCCCCATAAGAAACATCCCTAGAAACACAGAATTTCATAGCCGGAGATCACCAAAGAGGTTATTCAGACTAGCTGCCTGGTTTTACTAATTAAAGGATGGAGGCCCAGAGAGTGGTAGTGATCTGCTGAAGGTCACACAGCTAGCGAACGATAGCCTTAGGTCTAAAACTCACATGGCCTTGAGCCAAGATATTTGATTTCTACTTAAAAATGGCAGCCAACAAAACCTGCAGGAAACATCCACAATCCAAAAATAGATTACTGAGCACAATTGAATATATGTGCACCATGGTGATCAACAATTAAATTCATTTTCATTCTCTCCCTAAAAGAGAAAGTATGCCTTACCAATTACTATAGTAACAACAGGACTTGGCACAAAAAGTGCTCAATAATATGTGACACTTGTTAAATCAACCTTTTCTGGAGACACAATTCCTTAAGTAATCCATCTCAGTGATTTAGAGGAAAGGTCTTCCTCACTGACCAACACAATCCCAGAGGTAAATGCCATATCCCAGCCCTTCGTGGAGATGCATGGAATTAACTGATTGCTCCCTCTAGCAAAATGTGTTGACCTAAAGGCAACAAGACAAGTTTTCCAACTTTGGAGGAGCTTTTTTTTTTTTTTTTATTAGTGGAGCCACGGACTTTTTTCCTATTCCCAGGAACTCTCCGAGCCTGACCACTGAGCTTAACAAAGCTCAATGAGGGAAGCAGGTAAGGGTGGTTGTGGGAGGTCACTAAGAGCAGTCAGGCTGGCATGAGTCATCATCAAAAAAATACCACAGGATCAGGTGTCATAGGTGGGCCAACAGAGAGAGCAGTTAGAAAGGTAGGAGCACTAGATAAAGAGAACAGACCCTTAAACAAAGTGGGGCCAGAGGGAAGCTTCCAGCCTTAAGAGGCAAGGTTAGCCACAGAAGCTTAGTTTCCTTAATGGAATTAGACTTCCTCATCCAGACAAGTGCTTTCAGTGTTGATATCTGAGGAAGGACCTCGTTTTCCAGTCCATTGGAGGGCTCATATGAAGTGAATAGTACTTTTAGAAGTAGCAGGGTTAAATTCTAAGTCATAAAGTCCTTATTGGAGTATAAACGGACCATCAGAAGCCTTATCCTCTATGATCTATTCACCCTCTAAAACAGACACAGAGACCCAGAGAACCCAGGTTCTAGCAGAACCCAGGACTAGGGGGATGCCTGGAGAACTATGTGGGCGTGTAGGTGTCTGTAGCTGTTGGTATAGTTTATTCTCAAGTTTTCCACAACCAGCTTTCTCCCCATTTCCCCATACAAGGGAGCTCTGCTTTGGCTCATGTGCTTTATAATTCCAAAGGTTGGAAAACATTCTTCTGTGCCAGAGAATCCCAAATTTAGCAACAGCTGGATATAATCCTCCCTTGAGGAAGGGGTATAGCCAGGATCTGTCCGCAAGCCAGACACAGAACTTGTCTTTCTATCCCCACCTTTGTTCTGCTCACCCACAGAAGGGTGACCGTTTTGCTTCATTACCTACGTTCTACTCGATTTACTGTACATCCTTGAAAGGACTTCTTTTGAGGGTTAAGTTATTCTGGAAAGATGTTTGATCCTGTGCTCTGTAAGGTGAGTTAAAAATAAACAGGTTTCTTTTCACAGAAGATCCTGTGGTCTGAGAGGTCCTCAGACTCCTCTGAGCAAAGGGTCTCCATATAAATACTGCAGGTCATCGTCATCAGAGGGTCTCTTATTAGTGAACACGGAGCTAATGGACTTTGGCAACTGCCACCTCAAAATGGAGCAAAAGTATCCCAACCCAAACTGGAAAATACCTGAACTGTCTTCCCAAAGAACAGCACAGACAACTTTTATGCTATAAATATTAGACAGTGTGATCTTTTCTGAGCCATGACACCTAGCTTCACTGTTTGGAATGCTTAAAGAAATTGCACCAAAGATGAAGTTAGCTTATATCAAATACAAGGTTTTTTGTAAAATTTACCAGGAAAAAAAAAGTAACTGTCGAGTCCGTTCTGACTCATGGAGACCCCGTATGTGCAGAGTAACATGGCTCCATAGGGTTTTCAAGGCTATGACCTTTTGGAAGCAAACTGCCAGGCTTTTCTTCTGAGGCACCTCTGGATGGGTTCAAACTGCCGACTTTTTGGTTAGTCCAGGGACTCCTAAAACTTACCATACCTGTAACCCATCGACACTGAGTTAATTCCAACACACAGGGACCCCATAATGGCAGACTAGAACTGCCCCATAAAGTTTCTAAGGCTGTAATCTTTACAGGGAGCCCTGGTGGTGCAGTGGTTAAGCACTTGGCTGCTAACCAAAAGGTGGGTGGTTGGAACCCATCAACTGCTCCACAGGAGAAAGATGTGGCAGTCTGCTTCTGTATAGATTTTAAAAAAAGAACCAAAGCCATTGCCATCAAGTCGATTCCGACTCATAGCAACCCTAAAGGACAGAGCACAACTGCCCCATAGGGTTACCAAGGACCGACTAGTGAATTGGAACTGCCAGCCTTTTGGTTAGCAGCCATAGCTCTTAACCACTGCGCCCAGGGCTCCTCTGTAAAGATTACAGCCTTAGAAATTCTATGGGGCAGTTTTCCTCTGTCCTATAGGGTTCCTCTGAGTTCAGAATCAACTTGATGGCAATGGGTTTGGTTTTTTGTTTTTTAATCTTTATGGAAGCAGACTGCCACATCTGTCCCCTGTAGAGCAGCTCGTGGGCTCAAACAGCCAACCTTTCACTTAGTAGCCAAGCGCTTAACTTAACCACAGCGCCACCTGGGCTCATAGATTTACCATACCTACAGGGAATCGTGGAAACCCTGGTGGTGTGGTGGTTAAGAAATATGACTGCTAATGAAAAGGTCAGCAGTTCGAATTCTCCAGGCACTCCTTGGAAACCCTGTGGGGCAGTTCTACTCTGTCTTACAGGGGCGCTATGAGCCGGAATCAACTCAACGGCAATGGATAGGTAGGTAGGCACAAGGAATCATGACTTACTGGAGAGAATTATATTTTTAAAAATCCATATCCTCAGTGGCCACAAAATAAACCAAGAAACTTAAAGTGAGGGGGTAATATAGCACTACAGCAGTGTACTATGAGGGTATAGAAATAAGTACACAGATTACTTTTTTTTTCCTCCCAAATTACCTTCAAGGAGTTTCCAGTCTAATTAAGACAACAAAACCATTACAAGCCATCACATGCTAATCTGTATGGTGTTCCTAAGAAGTTCAAGAAAGGAAAAGACCAGCAAAAGCTAGAGCAGTAGGAGAAGGCTTCATTGGGTTACTGAAGAACCCTTAAAGATCACCAGTATTTTAATTTAATTATCTTTATTGCCTGGCACTTTGGCCTTCTGACTATACTATACCTTTGGAGGGAGACCGAAAATGTGGTCAGTCAACAGCATTCATCAAGGCTGGCTAAGCATATGATATGGAAATTAGATTTAGTAGAAAAATGCATGAGGCATAGAAGACAGAAGCCATCCTTTTAAAAGGGAAGTATGGTCAGAATAGGCACTCATATGCACCTACGCCCACACACACACAACCGAGATTAAGGAATATTGCAAAAAGGCATCAAAATAACTCAAATTCATGTGCAATGATTATTAATATGAGTGCCGAGTGTTGGAATCATCTCATTATATGTGACTAAGTCTTGTTTCTACTACTAACCCATCTTATAACCTTGGAGAAGTCACTTCAGCTCTCCCACCTTAGCTGCTTCTCTGTAAAATGAGAGAGTTGAACTAGTCACTAACTGATCTCTGTGGCCCCACCTAGCTCCATGAGTCTATGCTTCTAAAAATTTTAGACAATGCAATCAGCCTACTAGGCAAAGTTATGATCTAAGTCTCCTGAGCTCTAAACATGAAAGACATTGCATTGTATTATAAATTCGGGAGCATATGCACTCAAACTAAGAAGACGCTGGGTAAGGCTTAGGAGCAAAAAGCCACCTTTAGCTGATGAACTAGTTCTCTTTTCATGGTCTGGCCATTTGGGATGAGTCTTAGCTGGAGCCTGGGGTCTTGCCTTGCTCTCACTGAATGATGATAGCACTGCCCTCTTTCCCAATGCAGATACTATAACAGACTTGTCCGAAGCCTATTGGAATGTGATGAAGACACAGTCAGCACAATCAGAGACAGCCTGATGGAGAAAATCGGGCCCAACATGGCCAGCCTCTTCCATATTCTGCAGACAGACCACTGTGCCCAACTACACCCACGAGCTGACTTCAACAGGAGGCGCACCAACGAGCCGCAGAAGCTAAAAGTCCTCCTCAGGAACCTCCGAGGTGAGGGGACCGCTCCCTCCCACATAAAGCGCACCTCCCACGAGAGTGCATAACCAGGGAGAGGTGTTCACAACCTCACCAAACCAGTATCGTTTTAGGGATGTTAATATACCAACTTTAAGTGTACTGTGCCTGGTTTGATTTTTTAAAGTAGTTCCTATTTTCTATCCCCCTTAAAGAAAATTGCATGAAACTAGGCTTCTGTAATCAATACCCCAACATTCTGCAATGGCAGCATTCCCACAAACAGAATACATGTGATCTTCCTGCCTCTCCTCTCTAATCACCTTCCTTTACCACGTCCTTCCCCAGTTGCCCTCAAACTACCCTCAAACTCAAAACATTCATGTAATTCCCAAGTAATTGTAATCTGAAGATGTGGAGCCCTTTAGAATGGTTGCCCCAGTAGTGTTAGCTGATAAGAAACAACTTAATTTAAATGCATGTCTTAAAAGCTCATAAAGATGTTAAATGGAATTCGTGTTATGAATCTGTGCTGGCCATGGACGAATATGAATGTCATGTTTGAATTCTTGATCTCTAATGAGCTAGTGTCTTATGGTCTTGATCCTCCAATGTCTAATTTCCTTTCCAACACATTTACCAAATTGCTCAAGCCTGGCTCTCCAACCAGACTTTGAGCCTGCATCTTCTTGCATCTAGTGAAAAACAAAAAGCTAACATCTTTATGTACTGTAACTGCTCAGAGCTTTAAAAGTATCTTTAACAATTGTCTTAAAACCAGAGAATCTTAAGGTCTAACTGTGGAATATAAATAGCTGAAAACTAATGTACTGTACATAAATTCCAGAGGACTCTGCTTAAACAAAGCAGTATATAATAACTTTATTGCATATAGATTTAGTTTTGTAACTTAGCTTTATTTTTCTTTTTCTGGGAATGGAATAACTATCTCACTTCCAGATATCCACATAAATGCTCCTTGTGGCCTTTTTTATAACTAAGGGGGTAGAGGTAGTTTTACTCAACATCAAAACTTAAGATGGGCCTGTATGAATAGGAAAAACCAACAGGTTTATCTGAAGGACCCCAGGTAAGATGTTAATCTCCCAGCCCACCTCAACCCAGAGGCTACTCTTGACTTAGACCTATCCTGAAACATTTTGACACATCCAACTGGGAATTATGTGAACCAAAAAGAGCATCCCTTTGGGCTTGAACCACTTACAGTGTGATAAGGCCTATACCGTGGAAAGTGGCAGTTCTTAATTTGCCACCTTTTATCAGCACCCTGTACACTGAGAAAATGACGACAGGGTGGGAAGCTTCCCATTAAGTCAATCAGGAATGAGTCAATCAGCCTTTGGGTCTTTAGTATGGGGGACTTGGGGCTGAGGGGGTATAAATAATCCTGGGCTGTCCAGCCTTAATAGACTCCTCTTGTATTTTTGTCCTGTAGCACTCTGCCTGCCAAAGTAGTCCTGGCAGCTGGGCCATCTCTGTAGGATTGCAAAACCAGAAAGAGGGAAAAATAGAGCTGGTGGTTTGATCATTTCTGCCGTGATGTTTACAAGATGGCGGCCACCAAAGCCAAATGAGTAACCTATCTATGAACAACAGTAGTTTCTCAGGGTCACTGTCCTTGAACCCAACAGTCCCTTATGAGTGTCACTACCCACCAAAGGTCAATGTTGAGAGAGGAAGAGGGAGGAGGGGTATGACTGTAGGGGCCACTCCAAACTCGCTTAGATAGAAACTATTGGTGCTTGACTCTCACTAGGCTAAACTCAAGATTTGACCAAATCTAGTGATAAGGATCCTGGTGGGAGGAGGGAGGGCACATCTCCAGAAAAATGAAAAAGCAATACTACTTTACCATAAAGCCTTTAAAACCAGTAACGTGCTGCTCAAGGACCAAGAGCAATTGCAACAGACCCAGCAGCAGCAGCACGGATGTGGCTGCCTTTGTTCCCACACAGCCTCTAAGCGTGCTGACATCAGATTGTTAAGGGCATTTTTATACTCAGAACTGTCCCACCCCCAGGTCCCCAAATATATGGACACTGCCTTAGCCTCTTGAAAATCAGGTAGACCATATTCTAAGTTGATTCTCTCCCTCCTCAACCCTACCCTCCACTCCCAGGCAAGGCTGACTTCTCTGAACCAGAAAAGCTATTGAAGTTTGTGTGTTGTGTCCATTTCGTAAACCCACTAAGCCAGGACCCCAATGCGATAATTAGTTCATGAATATTCCTAGCAAAAGTCTCTCTTACTTCAGTCCAGTGGATTCTCTTCTTTGCTGAGACTTCTTCAAATTGTGGTACCCTCCCCCTATTTCTCACAATGATATTTATATATGTATCTACAATACATATATCTACACATATGGAAAGAAGCAGTTCTCACAATGTTGCTAGTTTTTTGCTTCTCTTTTTCCTACCCTTCTCCCTCTAACTCCCCCTTGAACTTCCAAAGCTTCCTCTTATGTTTTCTGCACAGAGTGATTAGGGGGCTGACCTAGACCAGTTTGCATGATTCTTCTATTGTGATTTGGTTGCACTTTAGACATGTTTGTGCCATTATATTTGCATTGTGTATTTATAATTTAAATGATATTTAGGTTTTTTGGCTGAGTACTGGAATAAACAGTGAGCATATCTGGTATATGTCATTATTTATTGTTAAATTACATTTTTAAGCTCCATGTGCATATAAAGGTTATGAAACATATCATGGTAATGACAGATGCAAGTTATTTTATTTGCTTATTTTTATAATTAAAGATGCCATAGCATAATATGAAGCCTTTGGTGAATTCCTTCTAAGATAAAAATAATAATAATAAAGTGTTAAGTTTTATCCGTTTCTTTTCCCCAATGTCTTTCATTGTTATTTTTTAAAAACTTCTTGAATGAGAATTTCTGGGCACAAAGATCCTGGCTGGTTAGTTTCTTTAAAGTCACTATTCTGTGAAGTGAATATCATACAGCAATAGTAAAAACCAAAAAAAACCAAACCCAGTGCCATCGAGTCAATTCCGACTCACGGCGACCCTATAGGACAGAGTGGAAATGCCCCACAGAGTTTCCAAGGAGTGCCTGGTGGATTCAAACTGCCGACCCTTTGATTAGCAGCCGTAGCACTTACCCACTGCACCACTAGGGTTTCCATAGCAATAGTATAATATAGTAAATATATAAATGGCTATAGTTTAAATCAACATTTTCTACATTTCCTTAAAACCTTTTAGTGGCTTCCATTACCTTCACAATAAAATTAAGCCCAAACTCCTTACAAGCTTGGGAGAACCTTCACGGTCTGGGCGCTGACTTATCGCTCACTTTTCCTCCCGGTCAGGGAACTCTACACTCCAGCCACAGGGCTGTCCTGGAAAAGATTGTGCTCTCTCTCTGACTTTCAGGCCCTTATTTGTGCTGTTACCACTTTCTGAAAGACTTTTCCCTCCAGCCTTTGCTTAGACTAGAGGCATCTTACCAGCAGGGAGTTTTGGTCACCAGGATGTCCCCACCACTGAAAGAGCACCCAGCTGGCAGGACACCCTTAATATTTTAAATGAGTGATTTAGAAACGGTCAGAAGAGGGGTGAAAGACAATTGAATCAATGTGACAAGGGAGGCAGATAGCTTTGTGGTTCAAGGATCCAGCTCTGGAGTCAGACTTCTGAGGTTTGCGGTCTGGCTCTGTGACTTTTTCACAATGGAATGTCAGTCTGACTAGTTGCTTAATCTCACAGTGCATCAGTTTGTTTCTCTGTAAAATGGGGATAATGATAGCCATCTCGTAGGGTTGTTATAAGGAGATAAAATAAGTGAAGGACTTACAATATGTTCAATACACTACTGGAAAAAAAAAATTTTTTTGCCATCAAATTGATTCCAACTCATGGCAAACCCATGTGTGTCAGAGTAAAACTGTGCTCCATGAGGTTTTCAGTGGCTGTGACCCTTAGAAAGTAGACTACCAGCCCTTTATTTTCAGGCAATTCTGCATGGATTTGAACCTCCAACCTTTCAGTTGGTAGCCAAGCATTTAACTGTGTGCACCAACCAAGGGGCTGAATACATTAAAATGCCCAATAAAATGTTAGCTATTATTTTAAGTAGAGGAAATGGGAGAAAAAAAGGGACACCCCATCTCAGAAAATGGGGAAAGGATTCACAGCAGAATGACATTTAGCTAGGTCTTAAAGGATGGTTATGTGTTTAATCACAGAAAAAGAGGGGCTTCTGTGGAGTTTTTTCAAGGATTGGACTTATATGTAAGTTTTTGTTTTTAATTAGTGGATTTTCCCCCATTTTTTAAACTCAAATGGGGACATTTTTCTCAATATCATTCTTTTCTAGCTGTGAGTTGCATTTTCCGAAGTTTGAATATGTACAGAGCAGCTAACAAATAGTACAAGGATTACCACCCCAAGGCCAAACATTTACTGCATGCACCTTACTGGGACCCAGTAAATAGCACATTTATTTTATTATCATCCTTCATCCTCGATCTTCATCTATCAACATCTATGTATATAGAGAGTCTGTATAAGTATGCTGTAGTGTAGTGTTTCAGAACTTAGACTCAGGATTCCCACCAAATGAGTCCAAATCCTAGTTTATCGACTATCTCTGTGGCCTTGGACCAAGTGTCTGATCTCTTCACATCTTAGCTTTCTCATCTATGAGATAGGGACAAATAATAGGTCCAACCTCCTAGAGTAACTCTAAGAATTAGATGAGTTATAGATAAAGCACTTAAAAATGTCTAACACATAGAAATTATTCTCAAAATATTATCTAGTGAGTGCTCAACAAATATAACTTACCATTTACATTAATGCTATCACCATCATTTAGATTCTACCCTCACCCCCAACATGAGTCTTGAGGTACCATTTTGGATGAAGGTTGTTTTTCTCACTCTCTTTACACGGGTCGATCACTAAGCATTACTGTTTAATCAAGATTTCATGAATTTAAATGATAAAATAGTTGAACATACAAAAAATGTCAAACTAAAACATAATGAACACCGGCATCCCATCACCAGTCTTATGAGAAACAAAACAGCAGATATAATAGTCTCCTGTGTATGCCTCCCTAAACCCATTCACATATTAGTGATCCATGACTTTAAATTGCTTGAAAAGTCATGGCTTAAAAGGGTAAAATTGCTCAAATTATTGAAATATATATAAAATGTTTTATGTTTCCATCAGCCTTTCAAAAACGGGGTTAAAAAATATCATGGATGGGATTGCCTGGGGCTGTGAGTCTGGTATAAGGGAAGAAAAAAGGTCAGGTCAGCCCCCCATGGTATGCAAATGGCCGTAAGAGCCATCATCATAGCTCCTAAATCAGTATCTCTCAGACTTTAATGTGCCTGGAGAGCTTGTTAAAATGATTCAGTAGGTTTGGGTGGGGCCCAAGAGTCTGCATCTCCAACTTGCTCTTCTCCATGGAAGATGCTTTGAGCAGCAAGCTCCAGCTATTGCAACTTACCTGAATCAGTTCCTCGACTCTAGAGCCTTTCACAGCCACTACAGGGATGTTGCTAAAAGGCAAATATGATCATTTCACTCCCTAGCTTTAGCAGCTCCCCATTGCCTAAAACACAAAATTCCAGCATTTTGACTTCAAATTTAAGCCCCTCAATATCTGGGCATTCTTTTCCAGTATATTCCCTAGATTCTGTTAATGCCAACTTCTCATTATTTCTCCAAAGACACTGAGAACTTTCCTGCCTCGTTATCTTCACACACAGCACAGCTTCCTTCTGGTAAATATTCTCCCCAAACTGCTTTTCATTTTCCAAAGCCCATGTCATCTTCTGAAGCCTTCTCCAGCATACCCAACCAAGCAAATTGCACTGCAGACTGCTCGTGAGGACAGAGTGACTTAGTCATCTCTATACTCCCAGCACTTAACACAAAGCTGGCATGCACCAAACATTTGTGAGTGGAGGAAGGGAGGAAGGAATGAAATCTTTCTACCACCACCAACTAATTCATGGCTTCCTCCAGTAGGATGCTGGGACCTTAGCAGCAATAGCAGTGTGTATTTGGGAGAGGAGGGCATGCTGCCTTGGTGAACAGGGGGCGGGGGAAAAAAAACTAATTCCAGGTGCTATTTTGGGTATTCTTAAAGACTGCTGGCTTATAACACTACTACATGACTATATTTCCTTCCAGCACTACCCCGATAAAAGTGTAATCTTGCCATTATTTCTCCTGGTAATCTGAGCAACAAAAGACTAGTTGCTAAGTATGTGCAAGGCATAACACCAGAAATATACACACAGAATGTATATGACAACCTGTAATTCAAGCTACATCATGTTTCCTTGTATCTTTAGTTATATAATTATTCTCATAATACTTCTCAATTCACCAATTCTTCTTCCCTATCTATATTCAAACTCTGCCATAAACTACATTCCCCAAGGCCCTGATTGACTTTTTTACCCCAGGGAGAGTTGAAAGACCAGAGTGAGATATTGGCCAAGCCCATTCCACCACTCTGCTGTAAAATCTGAAGAGCAATGAACATAGTTCCATTTTCAAAACAACTAATTGAAGCCCAACTATTGAATAAGTATCAACTCAGCATGTATGTGCTACTCAGCACTGTACGTGGAGGCAGCTTGCAGTGTGCTAAGCTGAGAACTCTAATACAAACCCTCGACTGCCAATTAAGTTCACCTCTGCTCCTCCTCTGTACTAAGGGATCTGTGGCTTCCAGTTGAGGATGGAATGCTCTGCTCAACTCTAGTACAATTAAGTCACACTGCAGGTGCACTCTGCTCTAGGAAAACCAGACACAGTATTATGTCCCACCAGAGACAACTTGTTTCCAACATTTCGTCAAAGTCCTGGAGCCATTTCCAGTGACAGCCTGCTCACCTGTCCTGAGGTTTCTTGGAGGCACAATCACTCCAGGCTGTGCTCACTCATTCCACACTGGCCTGAGCTCCTCTCCTTCCCACCCCTGTCCATCAGGACAGTGCTCGGACAAATTATTTGGAAAATTTACAGCCTGCTAATCTCTTCATGCCTTATATTTTAACCATTGTCCAAAGTCACCACTAGAAATGTAAGCTTCTCCAATCATTTAGACTCCCCTTCTCACATTCCCATACTGCTTTATGTTCCCCCTCCCCGAGCCAACTTCCCACTGCTCTCCTCTGTCCAAACTCTCGCCATTCCAGGGAAACAAATTCTACTCTATCTTCAACTTCTTTTTTAATATCTCCTCGCATTTCTTGTCTTAACTGAAACCTAGTTCTTCAAAGGATATTGTCCCATGAAATCCTCCCAAAAGGTTGCTTAGTCTTCCAAATCTCAAGGTCGGTAAGTGGGGTCTGTGTGCCTCTGTTTCCCCATTGCTGCTCCAGACTATGATTCTGCCACTTTTTACACAAAGCCTCTGATTGACATTTAGGCCACCTGGCTATACCATATTCCTCCTCTCTTTATCACTGTTATTCAGTACCAAAATATCTTGGAATGGCACTGCCAGGAATTACCTCTCATTTATTGATGATACTGGCACCTGGCTCATGGCTTTTGTTTTCTTTCCCAGTTCACATGGTCATTCTGGGAAAAATTCAATATTCATGGGAATTATCCACCCAATGCTCAAACTCTTAATCCTTCCTTGTTTCCAATAATGATTACAGCCAGCCCATGTCCACACCCTGGAATCAGGCGGTACACACCAGTATAGGTGTACTGGTTGTTTACAGCCAGCGTCCACTCTGATTGGTCATTGTCCATGCCATACCAGATGTTACGAATATTGATTATAACTCTTTTCCAAAACTGATAGAATTCTGAAATCTTAAACCCAAAATCTCCCCTTCTGACTCCAATCTCCCTTTCTTGTAGCTCTCCCACTCATTTATTTATCCTAAGCCAGCTCTTTAACCTTACCCAGACCTCCAGTCTCTTGACTCTTCTACTTTCTCCTGATCTTTCAACCACCCTCCTATCATCATCTCCTCCCTGCCCGCCCTTGAACTCACAGTTAATCACTTCAACCATGCTGTTATTGCATGGCCCTCAAATAGCTTGCCCCATCAATTTTATGTCACACTCAATTGGAAAAATCCCAACCCTGGTGTCTGCCTTCTCAGCTCCTACAACTGGGTTACTAGAGAAAAAAAAAATCATAAAACCAGGCACAAATTTGGTACCACTTCAACTTGTCAGCTTCAAGCTCAACAGGCCTTTAGTGTGCTGCCTGGAAATCTTCTTATCCATCCCTGTTCAGCTCCCGTTTCCACTCTCCATAG
Organism: Elephas maximus indicus; assembly: GCF_024166365.1. Classification (NCBI taxonomy): domain Eukaryota; kingdom Metazoa; phylum Chordata; class Mammalia; order Proboscidea; family Elephantidae; genus Elephas; species Elephas maximus. Next base: position 50,575,926 of record NC_064840.1, read on the forward strand.
CAACTATTAAAACCTTCTCCAATCCAGTCAAGCCTCCCACCCAACCACCTCCCTTCTAACGCCCAGCAAAAAATCTTGCCTCCTACTTCACAGACAAAATAGAAACCATCACATGGCAAACTCCTCAATTGCCTGTCACCATACCCATCCATACCTATCCTTTGTTATTTTTCCTCTGTCACAAAAGACACAGAATGTCTCTTCCTGTCTCAGGCTAGTGAGTCCACCTGTGCTGTAGAATGATTACCCCCTCCTGCAGGACCTCTGGCCTTCACGTGTTCTTCTCCTACGTCATCAACCTCCTCCTCTGCGTTCCCTCAGAACCATTTTGCTTTTCAGCTACCACCTTATCCCTTTCATCCCTTCACAATCAACCTTCTTTAAGGAGATTTCTGCATTAATTTTTTTCATTTCCTCACATCCCATTCACTCTTTAACCCTTCGGAATCCAGTATCCATCTCCACTAACCTGAAACACCTTTAATCAAGGACTCGTTGCTAAATTCAAAAGAGGCTTTTTATCCCTTATTTTATTTGATTAATCTGCACTATTTGGCACTGAAAAAAATTTTACCTTTCTTGAAAGGTCTTCCATGACAACATTTTTTTTTAATCTAAATACCCCATCTCAATCTCTATTTCCTCTTCCCATTCCTTAAATATTGGAGTTCCACAGATTTCTGTCCTGGCACCTCTTTTCTTTGCGTTCTACGTATTCTCCCTTGGTACTGTCATCTACTTCCATACCCCAATTACTGTTTATATGTTAATAATTCCCAAACTCTATATTTCTCTTGAAATTTCTTATTTGAGCTCCAGATGCACATATCCAACTGGATACTTCCACTTTGATGTATCAGGTCACCCCAAACTTAACAAATCCAAAATTGAACTCTCCAAACCTCCGTCATCCCTGAAGAGATCTATTCCTTCTTTATGTCCCTAAACTCATTGAGTGGCACCTCTCTCCACCCAAAATATGGGCACCACCTTTGACTCCTCTCATTTCACCTCTCCCAGCAAACAATACCCCCTGATTCTTCCCCTTAGTAACCTCTTGAATGTGTATACTTATACATGTTCACAATGCCACTACCTTGATTTACACCTCATCCTCAAGAGCTTCCTAAGTTATTGACCAGATTCCAGAAATGTCCTGCCTCCAACCTCTAACCTATTCCGTACCTTGGGGCCTAAGGGCTCTTTCCACAGAGTAAATCGGATCCTGTCACTTCCCTACTTGGAAACCATTAATAACAACTCTAAGACATCAGAAAAAGATCATACTGCTTAGTGTATAATATAAAATGCACATAATTTGGCCCCTCCTTACTTTTCAGCCTCATCTCTTGCTAACGCACTCATTCACTTCCCTCCTTCTCTCACTGTGAGTTCTAGCTGCGTATGCAGTATACGCGACCCACCCATTTACCTTGCTCTCCTTGACTTTTTTGTTAATACTATTGAATCTTACTGGCATACATACACACATGTGCACAAACACACACATACACTTTCAAGCCTGGCTAACTGCTATTCATCCTTTGTTGCTATTATGTCGTTAGTTGTGGTCAAATCAGCTCTGACTCACGGTAACCCTATGTATAACAGAAGAAAACCTTGCCCAGTCCTGTACCATCCTCACAATCTTTGGTATGTTTGAGCCTATTGTTGCAACCACCATGTCAATCCATTTCATGGAGGGTTTCCCTTATTTTTACCAACCCTCTACTTTACCAGACACGATGTCCTATTCTAGCTAATTCACCCTTTAGGACTCAGCAAATATATTCCTTTCTCCAAGAAGCCTATTATGACTACGTAAGACAGAGTAGGTGTCCATTCTATCTGCTTCTAAACCATCTAGTGCTTACCTCTCTACTGGAGGAATTAAAATGAACTGTTGAGTTGTTTTTCTTCCCTCACTAGACTACATATCCTTTGAGAGACAGCTCATGTGTCTTTTTTCCAAAATCATATGCCTAGTGTCTAGCACAGTGCCTGGCACATAATAGGTATTCAAAGGTACTTGTAGAATTTAATTGAATGAGACTACGGCATACTTAAATTAAAAGGCAGTTGTTCACTTTACAGAAGATCTTGTTCTGGGACAACAGCAAGACACAGCTGAGACACACAAAAAGCTTTTACCATCTATGAGCATAAACATTCTGAAAAGGAAATTGGCAAAGGAAATAAAAGCAACTTACAGAAGACCAGACAAAATTGGCCATTACAGACGGAAAAGGTTCAAGATACGTACACCAAAATAATGAGACACAGTTTTCATCCATCTAATTGGAAAAGACTATTTCTGACAATCACTTCAGTGTTCATCAGTGTTTGAAGAAAACAAAACTTTCAAACACTACTGATGTCAATACAAAATAGCTTACCTTTCTAGGGATATTTCTATCAATACCTCACAATGTCTTAAAAATTTACAAAGTCTTTGACCCAAGAGTCCACTTCTAGAACTATAAAATAAAATATACAACAGTTTACTACAGAGATATTTATCACAAAAGCTTTCCTGTTACCAAACAAAAATAATCTACATGTACAATAGATTAAATAAATTATAATTAAATAGCAAGTTAGCTGTTAAGATGATATAAAGTATATTAATAGATATAGGAAATGGTTCAAAATATATAAGTGAAAAAAGGACTTAAAATATATGTAAAATATGATCACAATTTTGTAAAAATATGTGCATATAAATATATGCATTTATAAAACATTAGGTTATAAAAGAAAATGTTGATAGTGATTGTCCTTATTTCATAGTTATTTGCCATTTTTCTCCTTTTTATACTTTCACTATTTTTATAATGTATTATTTTTATAATATGACAAAAGTAAAATTTTAAAGAAATAATAAAAAAATTGACCTCCAACAGGTTGGTCACTTATTATCACTTGTCTTTTTTTTTTCCCCATGGAAAAAAACAGCAAGCCACAATAGGAATCTAAAATATTGACACCAAGTTTTCACCATATATAATTTAGGTTTGTTTTTTTTTTTTTTAATTGGCCTCTGTAAAGCAACAAACTCCCTTGTTATATTTGATTACCAGCTGTTCATATACGCATTCTGTGATTTTAGTCTCTAAGAGATACGTGTGGATTCCAAGAAAACTGCTGAATCAGAACTCAAAGTCAAGGCAATTTCACACATGTAAAACCATTCCCAACTCCCACTAGGTGCCAGGCTCTGTACGAATCACAGATCAGGACTCATAACCACCTTCACCCCTGCAAAATGATTACAGTTCCTAATTCTTTCTCTTTTTTTAACGGGTGAAAAGCCCTTCCTACCAGGGTACTAATTTGCTGTTCCTTTCCATAAGGATTATGAAACCATCAGGATAGGACATGCTTTGACCCGTTTTCCCAGATGGAGAAATAGATTCACCCCTGATCCTGCCCCTCCCCCCCCACCCCCAACCTACACCCGGGCTCTCTTTGGCTCCAAAACCACAGGCAGCCATTTGCAAGGCAATTAGCTGTGGAGGAGGCTCTGCTTGTGCTCAGGACCAGAGCAAAACCAGCCGTCCCACTTTTGATCAAACCCATTCCTCAGTCCTCGTTAGCACCTTATTCTAATGAGCTAAAATGACTTGCCTTGTTAGACTTTAGAGGGGAAGTTGCAGCCCTGGAAATACAGATTTACAGGACCCAAAGCCCCTCCGTGACACTTCAGCCAAGCATGATCAAATTTTCCAACCCCCAACTCAGAACATATGGTTTGACAAGTGGGTTATGAAATCAGTGAAAAAGGACATTAGGAACCTGTACCTTTTCATAAAATCTGGGCTATAATGTCACCACCCCCAAAACGGCTACTCCTAGCCCACCCCCAAGAAACAATTGTTCACCCATCTTTTGGAATATCTAATTTCTAAATGGGAAGCCCAGGGCTCAGTACAAAGACACGGAATTAGTGACAGTGCCTTGCTCTAAGGCTTCTGCCAGCTGCAGCAAAGCCCGCATTCCCAGCTCAGCTTAGCTGTGCCTTTCTCCAAGAGCCCTGCTCCGCCAGCACACGCCCCTGGCCTCAGGCTCAATGGCTGTGGCATTAGTGTGCATAATCCTCCGTCCAACTTCTCTTGAACCCTGTGACCCCTCTCCACAAGTCCTGCTTGGCTCCAGACCGGACCAATTCTGATTGCCTCCTACTCCTCCCAACCTACTACCCCCCTCGCAGGTTCTCTTGGAAGAGCAACACATTATATAACTTAACTGGGTTTCTGAATCTTGTCTGAACAACAGCAGACTCAGCATACTCAGACAGTGGAAATGCTCTCCCTGTAAAATAAATTCATGGGGCCATGTAACAGAGTGGCTGCAGGGGCCTGGCCAAGAGCCAGCATCTCTTGCTGCCAAAACCTAGTTTTCCTTTATCTTCCCATTCGTGCCACTTTTTTTTTTTTTTTTTTTTTCAGTTTAATGTTCTTGGGCTTCTCGAAGCAGGTGACTCCAGCCGTGTTAATAAAGTAGGGTGTGATAGCATCTTCTGTGATTTCAGATGTCAAACACTGAGGAGAAGAAGGGGAAGTATTTTTCAATGACCACACTGTCTTAATAACATCCCAGGGGAGAGACCGCTTATCTTGATTTTAATTTCTCAGGCTCCTTTCATCTCTTCCTCTAAAAATATAGCTCAGAGAAAGATCACCCATGAAGCACTTATCTGAAAGACATTACTAACTTCTAGTGCGAGCCAACTCTAGGATGGGGCAGCTTGAGGGCAAGGATTGGAGGGAAGAAAAGTAGCAACGGCACCTGAGGGGAATTCACTGTGCACTTTGTAAGCCCAGGCACAATTCATAAACACAGACTTGAACAAATTTGAAATCTGAAGTAATTTGAACAAACGCTGGCCTGAAGTTCACCTCTGAGTTTCCTCTGAAGAAAGAGCAAATTAAGCGAATGCCTAGTATAGACAAGCTTGGGGAGAGAGTGTTTAGCTTACTTAGGAAATTAAATTCTTTTCAAGTTCCCAAGAAGCTCTTATTTAAAACAATTCATCCTTACCTGTTCTTAAACCTTATGGCTTTAGATCTCTATAGGCCAATCTAACCACTTCCCCCTCTCCCGACCCCGGATGCTGTCAAGTTGACTCATATGGTGATCCCATGTGTGTCAGAGTAGAAATATGTAGAAATATGTGCTCTATATCTCAATGGCTGATTTTTCATAAGTAGATCACCGAACCTTTCTTCTGGAACAAACTACGTAGACTCGAACCTCCAACCTCTCGGTTAGCAGCCAAATGTGTTAAGCATTTGCATCACTCAGGGACTCCAACCTGACAATATGTCCCTTTAAATGAAAGTCAGACTTTCAGAAACCTCAATACCGGTCAGCGTTCCTCGAAGTGCATGATTCATGAACCATCCATATCAGAAGCCCCTAGATTTCTGGTCAGGTTCTAGCTACCCGCTTCCTTTGCTCCCCTATTACCCCAGCCTCTTCCCTAACCAACCTTCTGAATTAGAATCTCTCCTGGGGTTCAGGCATTTGGAGTCTAGAAGAAATTCCAACAAGGCATTTCTGGCAAGCTAGATGGGTATAGGTGGTCAGGTAGAGTTTGACCTACAAAAGACCTGGATCCAGGGACTCAGTTAAAGATAGAATTGAAGGATTCTGAATATTTGGTGTCAGAGACTCAAGTGTTGGTGCCTGGGCAATGATCATTAGCACTTTCGGTTACTAAAAAGATGGAGCCTAGTAAGGAGCCTAGATCAAATGTAAGGAAAGAGGTTAGGAATAAAGAGCAGGGACAATGGCTGCATCTTATTAGCAGAGGGCAAGTCCAAAGATGGAAATTCTGGAGCAAAGATCAGAACCTAACGGCAGAGCAGCTGATAGATAAATATAGAAAAAGCCCACATTAGCAGTGAGATGGACATGATAGGATGCTAAAGTCTTCTAAAGAAAGGGCTTGTGACAAAGCACCTTGAGTCTTGAACTGGAATATGACACGGGCAGATACAGTAAACCTATCCTCATAAGCACACAGCATGTCTGATTACAAGAGCAAACCAAGTAAGTACTAATTAAGAGCCCAGGCTCCTCCCAATATCAGGATATCCCCGAACTCAGTGTAATAAAGGAGTTTCCCTAACACGCCTTGTATTAAATGCAGCCAGTGGCTGGGATTCACCACCACCACAGGGTGGGGGGATGAGGGACACAGGCAGTTGGGAGAGAGGATCTGACATCATTTTACAACCCCAGGCTGAGTTTTAACAAGGGCAAGATAGATAACTCATCATTAGCACAGTGTGCAAGCCCCAGTAATCAAGACACTCAAGCCCGGGGCCTGCGGGAGCAAACACATCTGTGGAGGGAGCATTCCCATGGCTCAGCATTGAGCAATTGGCTGAGCAAGAGGTTGGAGCCGAAACTGAGACTTTTTTTCTCTCTCTGGCTCTTTCTCCTGCCCACCTAAAGTAACCCTGCATTGCAGAGAGCATGCCACACCCACCAGGCAAAGGCATCGCTCAGCGTAGCTGCCCACTTCACTTTGGCCTTTCTCTGCCTGCTACCACCTAGTCCTTGAAGTAAGTGACTCTGAGAATACTTCTAAGAAAACTCTTCACAAGAAGAATCATTGCTGGTCAGCCTCCTCTCTGTCCCCCAAAAAACTCACTGCTGTTGAGTATATTTCAACTCACGATGACCCCATGTGACAGAGTAGAATCATACCATAGAGTTTTCTTGGCTGTAATCCTTATGGAAGCAGATTGCCAGACCTTCCTTCCACAGCACCGCTGAGTGGGTTTGAACTGCTAACCAGCATCCCTCATCTAGAGGCAGAAAAGCTGCCACCTTTACAGCATGATTTCAGGAACAAAGGAAATGGCACTACTAGTCCCCAAAATATCCATCGCCACCACCTCACCAATGCCTGAACTTCCTTTGGTTATGGACTAGAACTGAATGATTTCTATTACGGATGGCAGTTTAAAAGCTATCATCAGAGAAAGAGGAATATACAGCTTCTTTTTTTTTTTTTTTCCTAGGAACGGAGCATTCTCTGAATGGTGCAAATGGTTAACATGCTAGGCTGCCAACCAGAAGGTTGGAGGTTTGAGTTCACCCAGAGGCAGCTTGGAAGAAAGTCCTGCTGATCTGCTTCTAAAAAAAATCAGCCATTTATGTTAGTAGTCAAGCAATTATATTAAGTCAACATTCAGTGAGCATCTACTAGGGGCACTGTGCTAACTGCTTTCACATGTAGTATTTAATAGTCCCAACAACACTGAGAAGTAAATTGTTTTATCCCCACTTTACAGGTAAGGAAGCTAAGCTACAGAGAAGAAACCTTCCCAAGGTCTTATGTCTTATAAGTATCCTTATAAGTACCAGAGCCCACTCACACTTTAAACCCAGTTCCATTCAACTACAGAACCATACTCTTTCTACAACACCAGGCTGCATTGCCTCACTTCCGTTCCTGCTGCCTGAGGCACACTCCCCAGCTCTTTTCACCCACTGGGGTGTTATCTGTTCTTCAAGGCCCAATTCAAATCCCACCTCCTATAGGAAATCTCTGAATCATAGCCTGTACTACCCTCTTTCTTCTTATAGCAAGTGGGGAACTACCTTTGGTTATGCACTAGAACCGAATGATTTCTAAGAGAGTTTAAAAGCTATCAACAGAGAAAGAGGAATACATGGCTGCTTTCCCAGGAACAAAGGAGTCCCTGAGTGGTGCAAACGGTTAACATGCTGGGCTGCTAACCAAAAGATTGAAAGTTCGAGTCCACTCAGAGACACCTTGAAAGAGAGACCTGGTGATCTACTTCTGAAAAGCCATCTACTGAAAACTCTACGGAGCACACTTCTCCTCTGATATACATGGGATCTCCATGAGTCAGAGTGAACTCTTAGCAACTCGTGGTGACTGGAAGACCAGAATGTGAGAGGAAGAAGATCATGGCCCCAAAAGGTTGGAAAACATGGACATCAAGGCAGGCAAAGCAGTGTGGAAAGTGGAGTAGAGGAAGGTTAGACGTTTCAACAACTCTATTTTACCTTCATCATTGCCCCAGATTTTTCTCTTTTTTCTCATCCAGTCAAAACCCATGGCAGGGGTGGGGGGGGGTGGGTGCGGGGAAGGTATAAAGAGGCTGGTTAATGGTTAATATCTGATAGAGCTTCTATGTGTCTGTACTCCTCATACTCACATGTTACTAGAGAGGACCTGAGATACAGCCCAAATAGATGAGAAAAGGCAGGCACACAAACATGGCGCGCGTAACTCAGCCTACAGCAAGCCAGCTCTGAGCTTGGAGCCCAGCGATGTCAATACTATTCCTGGCTGTCACTGATTTTTCCCTGTAATGTTGGACAAATGCCTAAACCTCTCTGTACTTTCATTAATTCGTGAGCAATATGTCTAATCCTTGTCTCATAAGAATGTTGTGAAAATTAATGAGCTTGTTAAAAAAACTAAACAAAACTGATGTAAAAGCCCTTTGTATCCCCAAGAGATGCTATAAACACCAGGTGATCTAATTTAAAATACAGATGTGTATTTCCATTTATGTGAGCCAATATAAGAACATTTAACTTCACAATGCAATGGCTATTTGGTTATTTAAAAAAAAAAAAAAAGTTCTATGTTGAAAACAGAACATCTTATAAGTGGAAGAAAATTAATGTTGAGGACACAGTATAAAATCTAAATATTAATAACATTTATTGAGGGCTTACTATGTGCTAGGTGCCATGCTAAGCATGCATTATTGAATTTAATCCACACAGTAACCCATTAAGTCGGTTATTATTTTCACCCATTTCACAGATAAGAAAACAGAAGTTCCAAGAACTTAAGTAACCAGCTGGAGTTTACACGTTTATCAGTAGTGGAGACAAGATCTGACCCCCAGGACTGCCTGGTTCCTGACTTATTTCTCTTTTCATTAAACGACACTGCCTCCTCAATAAATATCCAGACCCAACAGAACATTTGAATTCCCTGGGTGGTGCAGAGGATTAACACAGTCAGCTGCTGACTAAAAGGCTGGAGATTTGAGTCCACCCAGAGGTGTCTCAGAAGAAAGGCCTGGCAATCTTCTTCCAAAAAATTAGCCATTGGAAACCCTGTGAAGCACAACAGTTCTACTCTGACGTGGATGCTGTTGCCATGAATTGGAATCAACTCAAGAGCAGCTGTTATTTTATAGAGCATTCAATGATTTTAGAGCAGTAAATGCTAAAACACGCATGCTAAAACATGATGTGTGAAATTCTTATTTACAGTTGCCCTTCCACCCAGCTCATTTTTTAAATCATATTCAGAAGCAGAGTATTTGGTAGTCTCCTGAGGAGAAGGGCATCTCCTGTTGGGAGACCAGGCCTGCGGCCCTAATGTGCTGCACAACCTTGGGCGAGTCACTTCCCTTCTCTATAAAACTCACTATGATTCCATAAACATTTACTGAGTGCCAATCAAGCACCGGGCACTGGTTTCTTCTGGCTATAAAGTTCTATGGCTCTATGAAAGCACCTCTGAAGTGTAAAGTACAGTGTAATTTCCCTGATGTAAATTACAATGTTTAGTTCTTTTCAACATCAGACTTACTGCCTAGGAGATGGGGAAGAACTGAAAGTGACTCCAACCTGTGTGAAATCGGTTCCTCTTCACAAACTGAGCAAGCCCTGGCTCTGACTTTCCGCTCACTGCAGCCTGACAGCTCAGCGATCTGATGATTAACACACCATGCTCCGTGGGGAGCAATTGCCTCCCGGCCCCAGGGTGGGTTAGTGACCTTGTGCTTCCTCCGGCCCACGTGGTGTCCACCTGTTTCCTCTCTCTCAGCCTCACAGTTCTCAAGACACTGCCTAAAGCCCAGAAGCAGAGAAAAACGGGACCCAATGCCCTAATCCCTAAAAGTGGAGCTGAGTTTAGTGAGCCATTCAGGGCAGAACTGGAATCCTCCCTTTCCAGCCTCCAGAGCCAAGCCTGAGACCACTGGGCCTCCTCCAAGCCACCTGCAGACTCCATCTGCATGTCTCCGCCAGGAAGTGTACAATGCACAACGCTGGGGGGAGGGGAGCATATCATTCTCCCCAGAAAGGAACTGTAGAGGAGGTCAGACAACCAAAACGTCAGCGGCCGTGGAGCCAATACCATCTGTATAACTTTATTGGAGGCCAGCCTCAAGCTTGTGGACAATAGGCAGCTGCCCACCAGGTAATAAATAAGATTTTAGGGACAGGACATGGAGAAGACCTCCCCACCCCCACTTCATGAAAAAGACTACCTTCTTCCAAAATTTACTAATGCCGAAAACCCCAAGCTGCCACATCTGCTCCTTTGGCTTATGGTTTTTGTTCCCATTTTGTCCAGCCCTGCCACACAGGACCCATAAAGTGGCTAACCAAGGCTAGGGTGGTATCCTGAGGCCAGAGCTGAATCAGGTGACGTGGTCACTAGAAGCAGAATAGGTCCAGGAGTAAGGGCCAAAGTGCCTTGGGAGTACCCACCCTGTCCTGGGCCCCTACCACAAACCACAGGGCCCAAAGCCAAAAACTAAAAAGCTTCAGGCACTCCAGCTTCACCCACTGTGATGGTCTTAGGCTTTCTTGTTCTATCCTTGCCCTTGCTTTTTTTCCAGCCAATGTCCACTCAACTTCCAATTCTTTTACTTTTCCTTTTTATTTCTGGTCTTATCCTTGCCGTCTCAGAATAGACAATGGTATTCTGCTTTCATGGTATTAGGGCAGTGAAACATCACACAAAGGCTTGCAATCAGGCAGATAAGGGTTGATAGCTCTGCCATCTATTAGTTGTGTGACGTTGGGCAAGTTATTTTAAACTCTCCAATCCTCAGTCTCCTCATCTCTAAAATGAGGTCACTAATACCTGTCATATAGAATTAATGTGAGGAATAAATAGGATAAGGTATCTGAAGTCCAGAGACTGGTACCAGAGTTGCTGTGCAATCGATTCCAACCCATGGTGACCCCATGTGTGTCAGAGTAGAACTGTGCTCCATAGGGTTTTCAATGGCTGATTTTTCAGAAGTAAATCACCAGGCCTCTCCTCCAAAGTACCTGTGGGCAGACTCGAACCTACGAACTTTTGGTTAGCAGCTGAGAACATTAACCATTCGCACCATCCAGAGACTAGTAGGACCCCAGAAGTGGTCATACTCATCCCTTGGCTCTTCCTAATCCCAGGCACTTTAAGTAGCTACCCCAGCACAAATCAACCCAGCATGGCCCCTGTTAAGCACACCCCTCCTGGGAGCTTCCCAGCCAGGCTTATCCTGACACTGCTGGGGAGGGCAAGGAGAACAGCCAGGTAGTACCTGAGAAGAGTAAATGCTATGCTCAGATCCAAGGGAGCACAGACACAGAAAAAGGAGGCAAAGCAAGAGATAGGTGCCAAGGGGAACCATGACTTGAGGTGAGAATGAGGTGTGGGTATTTGAAGCTTATTCATATGTGATGCTGACAACATGGTTCTAGATGGGGCATAGGAGTTAAACTATGTGAAGAGTTTGAAAAACATACTTAAAATATTATTGAGTAAGTAGGCTATACATCCTCAATTATGTGCACCTCATTCTGAAAAAGTTTCCATTCCTTTCTTGATAGCAGAATTTCTGACAGAGAAGTAAGCACTGAACCCTCGAGGAGATGAAGCAGCAGAAAGTGGAAGGCAGAGCCCCACAGATAAACTGTCAAATTCTCAGTTTCCCCTGAGGTAGACCTTGTTTCTACTCCTCTGGAAAGAACTGCAAGATTCCTCAGTTCTTGAGAGTAGATGCATCTCTTATCCCCAGTTCCAAACACAGGGCCTAAGTAGGTGAATAAATAAATATCATAATGTAAGTTGCTTTCAGACTCTTAAGTGACTCTGCCCACCCCATCACTTGTCCTTTAAACCAGGCCAGTATCACAAGCACCAAGCCACATGAAAGCCTGCCATGGGCAGCAGCACTTGTTCCAGGTGATTGCCAGCTTCCCCCAGCCCATGGCCCACTTAGACCACTCAAATAAACAAACAAAAAACGAACCAGTTGTCATTGAATCTATTCCACCTCATGGTGACCCCATGTGTGTCAGAGTAGAACTGTGCTCCATGGCTGATTTTTAGGAACTAGATCACCAGGCCTTTCTTCCAGGCTGCATCTGGGTAGGCTCAAACCACCAACCTTTTAGTTAGCTGCCTAGCGCATTAAATATTTGCAACACCCAGGGGCTTCTATTCTTTCTTGCATTTTCATTTCCTGTCTCCACAACCCAATTCTTAAGAGGCAGCATGGTGCAGTAATTAGAAGTAAAGCCACTTGAGCTAGATTGTGTTGGTACAAGTTCTTCATCTGTAAAATGGGAGTTGGTAGTTCCTACCTCAAAAAACTGTTATAAAGATTAAATAACCTAGACAAGCTATACACTTGTTAAGTGTTGAACTGGCAAAAAAAAAATAAATAAATACATAACTTTGTACCTGTAAAGTGCTTATTTGATAATCAGCTCTTAATAAATTATTAATATCTGCTCCCACCCCCTCCTTGATCTGATGACCCAATTTAGACTCCTCACTCTTAGTTTTATTTCCCCAATAGGTTGTTTAGTCTACACATTATTTCAATGTAAGCATCATCCATAGCTTTAGGTAAGAGATATTACTTCCACCAGCTCCCCGTTTCCACCCCACCAAGGCTCCCTGCAGAAGAAAACATGCAGAGGGTCAGTCAATATGGTGTCATTGAACACCTGAAGGGTGCCTTCAATGCATCATTTACGGGAACTTAAATTGTTTAGACTGCAGGCAGCCAACATTCACCGGAAACTATTGCATGCAGAGCACTTATTCTCAACCTCATTCAGCTATAGTTTCTTCATCTATAAAATGGAAATATTGGAGCAAACCAGTGGTTCTTAACCTTTTTCTGCATCAATATGTCCCTTGAAAATCTGGTGAAAACAATGAACTCCCTTTGTGTCTAGAGTATAGACCCTAAATTAAGAACCCCTGAATTCAGATGATTCCTGAAATAAATATTTAGCTCTAAGACTATGTAAAACATACGCATAAAAAGCAAGTTAACAATATAAGACCATATGTGGAGAAATGGTTTTCATCTGTTATGCACTGTTAAGTATAAGGCAATTGTTAAAATCTTGAAATACCTCTGCTGTGGGTGGTAAATGGCATTTTCTCCAAAGCCCTCTCAACAGCAGAGCCCCCTGCTGACCTGGCTACTCTGATCCCTTCCCCAGGCCCCAGAGACCTCCTTATCATCTGGCAATCAGGGGGAAATACCTGGCACAGAAATGGGACCTCTGGGATTCTGTGTTAGCACTGTGGCCAACCAAAATTTTAAACAATTACTGCCCAAAGTTTTGAATACCATCCCTACTATATAGTAAATCTTCAAAGAATCGTGCAGACAAAAATGGCCTAGGAGATGAGAGGATGTCAGAAAAGTTTCATAGAGAAGGTGAAATCTAAGATGGGGCTTGAGATTATATAGGATATAGATGGCGTAGAGTAGGGAGTTCATGGTAATACATTCCAGAGACAGGGATAGACTTAAACGGGGAAAAACATGAGGAGTTTTCAATGTGCAGTAGCATGGCCAGCTTGGGTATGCAAACAATGCACACTAGGAATACATTTGGAAAAGTAGGCAGGGACCAGCTTGTGGAGAGTCTTGAATGCCAACTGAAGGAGTTTGGACTTTATCTTATGATGGAGAATCAGTCTAAAGAGCTAGACTCTTAGCTAGAGTATTTCCATTAACCCCAGAACATTATTCTGAAACTTCTCAACTTCACAGAGTGAGAAGAAAATTTCAGGAAATAAAAAGTTATTGTGACAGGCAGATTATCGTACTGGAATTCAGGATCCCTGAATTTTGTCCTGACTCTACCTCATTCAACACCTCAGAGTCTCTCATGTCCTTTCTAACTCCAAAGTTACTTGATACTTGAAATTGTGTAGATAGTTTGGGCTCCTGCACATCATTTTCTCCTAAAATATTCAGATTTGAAAGTCAGAATAGGGAATTTCTTTAATATACAAATGATTTGTTGTATGTTTTCCTTAGTATCAAGGTCAACAAATATTTTCAATTCAAGAAGCCACTGTATTCTATCCTTAGCTCAAAGCAGTTGATAAATATGCATTTCTACTAGGGAGATCTCCAGGATTGGTTTGGCATAGCTTTTGGGGCACATCTAGTAAAAAATTACTAAATGGAGCTGTGCCTTACTTACTCCCACTGAAATAGCTCAAGATTAGAAAAAGAGACAAAGAAAAAGGTAGAGAGGAGAGAGAGAGGAAGATAGTGAGGAAGAAAGGGAGATGGAAAAAAAGAGGAGGAAAACAAATTAATAAAATTAAAGTGTTGAGTAAACATGTAGTGGCAGTTTATCAGGTAAACATTCTTTAGGAATCTTATGTTCATGAGCCTGGTTTAAGTCAGCACTTACAACCAGTCACCACGAAGACTCCTGCCTTCTGGTGTGCGGTCTATGTCATAGTCCTCCAGGCTCGGAGGTAGGTATGCCAACAGTACAGTCTAGGTCAGAAGGTGACACCCACAAGTGTGTCAGAAATGGCCTGCAGGTCAGCTTGCAGCGTTCTGTAGCTGGTTGCTGCCAATACTCCACCTCACAGCTTAAGGTCACTGCTTCTTTCAAAACCCCTGCCTGGCTAGAATGTCAGCTTACGAAGTCCACAACAGACTGGGGCTCCAGGAGCTGGGGCTCAGTCAGGATGGCACAAACAGGAAGAACCGCAGGGTGAGAGCAAGTCAAGTTGAATCTGAAGAATGATGTCAATAAAACCGGAGAACCTGAAATTTGTCCTAATGGAACCCAACCAGATATGGGAGATAAATCCAAGAGCTAAAAGGCAAAAAGGGGCAGTAACAGAGTGGGAAGCAAGAACAGAAGTGAAGTGACCATAACTGAAAGAACTGCCTTCATCAGAGCTGTGATGCCCAAGGCTTATTTTGATGCAGGTCTAGCTATGAAGTGGGAAACGGGAAGGGTTGACTGGTATAAACTCACAGGCTTAGGCAGATATTAAGCAGATTAGCCTCTTCCTCCCTTTCTAGGAGAGTCAGCATATTCAGAACTACTTGTCCCCATTGCTAAGAATCCATACATGTACACACACACACCCCTACACACACATAGATTCTGAATCTTGGCACTTCTATTTTAAAAGATTGTCAACTCTTCATCTAGGGATGACTACGGGCTTAAAGTAGGAAAAACAGATTCTAGGCCTTGATTTAATACCAACTCACTTGGGAACTTTAGAGCAGTATCTTTTTTCTAGCCTTTGGTTTTTTCCACTGTCATACTATGTGGCAAATGTGAGCTAACCTTCTGGTGGTTTGGAGGATAAAGTACGAATGAATTGTGAAAGCACTTCGGAAAAGCAAATGTGTAGTATCAATGTAAGAGATCGTATTATTAAAACAGCTTTGTGGGCTACTTAGTTTTCAGTTCTTTCTTTCATTGTCAGACTAATCCCAAGAATCTAAGCCAATAACAAACACATTTATGATTATAGTCGAAACACAACTTTTGATTCCTAGATCAGCTCACCCTGAGTTGTTTTAAGTTCTTCACCCAGCTTCACTGAGTAGTTTTTTTCCTGGGGTAGCAGGAAAAAAAATACAGGACACCAAGCTGAATTTGAATTTAAGATACACAAAAAGTATTTTTTAAGTATATGTAGATTCCCTTTAATTGTCAAAAAGAACATTTCAAGATCTATCCTGAAATACAACATTGTCAGTGATGGGAAAATAGCCATACGCCTGCAAGGAAGACCAGTTAATAGAACTATTATTCAAATTTAGGCACCAAACAATAACACCAAAAAATAAGAAATTGATAATTTTTACCAACTTTTACAGTCTGAAATTGATCAAATATGCAATCAAGATGCATTGATAATTACTGATGATTGGAACGTGACAGTTGGAAACAAAGAAGGATACATAGTTGGAAAATATTGTCTTGGTAATAGAAACAACACTGGAGATGCAAGTGAGAATTTTACAAGACCAATGACTTATTCATTGCAAATACCTTTTTCAACAACATAAAGAGTAACAATACATGTGGACCTTGCTGGGTGGAATATACAGGAATCAAAGTGACTACATCTGTCGGAAGAGACAGCAGAGAAGCTCAATATCATCAGTCAGAACAAAGCCAGGGGCCAACTGCAGATTACACCATCAATTGCTCCTGTATAAATTCAAGTTGAAGCTGAAGAAATTTAAAACAAGTCCACGGAAGCCAAAGAATGACATTGTGTATATCCTACTTGGATTTAGAGACTGTCTCAAGAATATATTTGACACATTAAACACTAACCACCAAGAACCAGAGAAGTTGTGGGATGACATCAAGGACATCATACGTGAAGAAAGCAAAGTCGTTAAAAATACAGAAAAGAAAAAAAGACCAAAAATGAATGTCAGAAGAGACTCTGAAACTTGCTCTTGAATGTTGAGTAGCTAAAGGGAATGGAAGAAATGATGAAGTAAAAGAGAACAGAAGATTTCAAAGGGTGACTTGAAAAAACAATGTAAAATATAATGAAACGTACAAAGACTTGGAGTTAGCCAAAAGGGAAGAACACACTAGGCATTTCTCAAGCCAAAGGAACTAAAGAAAAAATTCAAGCCTTAAGTTGCAATATTGGAGGATTCTGGAGGCAAAATATTGAACACAGGAAGCATCAAAAGAAGATGGAAGGAATATACACAGTTACTGTACCAAAAAGACTTGGTTGACATTCAAACCATTTCAGGAGGCACCATATGGTCAAGAACCAATGGTACCGACAGAAGTCCGAGCTTCATTGAAGGCTTTGGTGAAAAGCAAGTCTCCAGGAATTCATTGAATACCATTGAGATGTTTTAACAAACAGATACAACAGTGAAAGCGCTCACTCATCTATGCCAAGAAATTTGGAAGACAGCTAGCTACCTGGCCAACCAACTGGAAGAGATCCATATTCATGTCAATTCCAAAGAAAATGAATGGAAAGCAGAAATTATTGAACAATATCATTAATATCACATGCAAGTAAAATAATGCTGAAGATAATTCAAAAATGATTGCAGCAGTACATCAACAGGGAACTGCCAGAAATTCAAGCTGGATTTAGAAGAGGACATGGAAAAAGAGATACCATTGCTGATGTCAGATGGATCTTGGCTGAAAACAGAAAATAACAGAAAGTTGTTTACCTATGGTTTATTGACCATGCAAAGGCATTGACTGTGTGGATCATAACAAATTATGGATAATATTGCCAAGAATGGGAATTCAGAACACTTGATTGTGCTCATATGGAACCTGTGCATAGGCCAAGAGGCAGTCTTTCAAAAAGAACAAGGAAATAGTGCGTGGTTTAAAATCAGGAAAGGCACGCGTCAGAGCTGTATCCTTTCGCCATATTCAATCTGTATGCTAAGTAAATAACCCAAGAAGCTGGACTATATGAGAAGAATGCAGCATCAGGATTGGAGGAAGACTCATTAACAACCTGCGATATGCAGATGACACAACCTTGCTTGCTGAAAGTGAAGACGACTTGAAGCGGTTACTGATGTAGATCAAAGACCACAGCCTTCAGTATGGATTACACCTCAACATAAAGAAAACAAAAATTCTCATAACTGAACCAATAAGCAACATCATGATAAACAGAGAAAAGATTGAAGCTGTCAAGGATTTCATTTCACTTGGATCCACAATCAACACCCACGGAAGCAGTAGTCAAGAAATCCTACGTATTGCATTGGGCAAATCTGCTGCAAAAGACCTCTTTAAAATGTTGAAAAACAAAGATCTCACCTTGAGGACTAAGATGTCCCTCACCCAAGCCATGGTGTTTTCAGTTGCCTTATATGCATGGGAAAGCTGAACAATGAACAAGGAAGACTGAAGAAGAATTGATGCCTTTGACTTGCGGTGTTGGTGAAGAATACTGAATATAATATGGATTGCCAGAAGAAAGAACAAATCTGTCTTGGAAGAGGTACATCCAAAATGCTCCTTAGAAGCAAGGATGGCAAGACTTCACCTCATGTACTTTGGACATTTTATCTGGAGGGACCAGTCCCTGGAAAAGACATCATGCTTGGTAAAGTAGAGGGTCAGTGAAAAACAGGAAGAACCTCAACAAGATGGATTGACACGGTGTCTGCAACAATAGCTTCAAACATAGGAATGGCTGTGAGAATGGCACGAGATTAGGGAGTGTTACCTTTTGTTTTACATGGGTTGCTATGAGTTGGAACCGACTCAGTGGCACCTAACAATAACAACAAGGTCCTAAATATTGCATAAGATATATTTTAAAGTATACATTGTTTATTCAAAATTCAAATTTAAATGAGTGTCTTATATTTTTATTTGTTAAATCTAGCAATGCTACTTTATCCACCTACTGACTCCTCCTTAGCCCAACTATTTTCAATATAGTAATGCTCTTGGCCATCCTTATAACAGAAAGGGAGGCCACAGCTGCCAATTTCATTCATCTTGAAAACATAGAGTGTATTTTTATTTATGTACTTATTTAAATGGCTTATCAACTTTTTTTTCTTATAACAAGACTCTAAAAGCATAAGCTCAGAGATTGGAAAGTCTAGCTCCCCAACCTCCCTTCTTCTCTCCATAGCCATGTTCCAGCTCAGTTACAAAACATGAATTATGAAATAAATATTCATGTGCCTATATTAATATCAATAAATGTGTGAATAAATAAACTGGGAAAAATGGACAAATCTCCAATTTAGGATTCCAAATAACTTATGTAGATACTCCACTCTCAAGGAAGTGAATCATAGCCTCCACTTCTTAATGTCAGTTGTGACATTAAGAAGGAACTTTCTGCCAAGGCATGCTGTATTGAAAGGAGGAGGGAAAAAAAAAGAGTAATTTTCCAGTGGAGGGACCACACAGGTGATCAAGGTAGTCATCAACAATGCAAGCCAGGATGATAGCATGTATCCCTCGTACGATGTGGTGGGAATGGCATTTTACCTCTGTATTCTTCTTATTCTTCTTCCCCCCAAAACCATAACCCCAGTCTAATCATAAGAAAAATAACAGACAAATCTCAGTTGAGGGACATTCTGTAAAACACCTCACCAGTACTCCTCAAAATTATCAAATTCATCAAAAACAAGGACTGTCTGAGAAACCACCACAGCCAAGAGAAGTCTACAGAGGCATTATGACTAAATGCAATGTGGTATCCTCGATGGAGTTCTGGGACAGAAAAAGGACATTAGGTAAAAACTAAGGAAATCTGAATAAAGTATGAACTTTAGTTAATAATAATGTTACATGTTAATAACACAGGAGATTGGGTGTAGGGTATATGGAAACTCTACTATCTTTGCAACTTTTCTGTAAATATCAAATAATTCTAAAATAAAATTCATCTTTAAAAAATGTAATGCCAAAACATTTCCAAATTTGCTGAAAGCTCTAAGCTCAATGAAACACAAGCATAAAAACAATGAAGAAAATTGCATCAAGGCCCATAATAATTAAATTGCTCAGAACAAGCGTAAAAAGAAAATCTTAAAAGCAGCACAGTTAAGAGAATAAAAAGACAAGCCACAGACTAGGAGAAAATATTTGCAAAACACATATCTGATAAAGGCCTTGCATCCAAAATATGCAAAGAGCTCTTAAAACGTAACAATAAAAAAAACCAAACAACCCAATTTAAAATATGGACAAAAGGAACAGACACCTCACCAAAGAAGATAGACAGATGACAAATAAGCATATGAAAAGGTGCTCAATGTCATGTGTTATTAGAGAATTGCACACTAAAACAACAATGACCTGGAGGTGGAACCAACATGGCGGTATAGACAGAAGCATCTTGCCATCCCTCTGCAGCAAAGATCCCAAAAAACTAAGTAAAACAGATAGAAACGTCAATCCTGGAACCCTAAGCATCAAATGAAGGGATAAAGAACTCCATCAACCACCGAATGGGATAAGAAACTGACAAGAGAACAGAGAATGAGGAGAGCTATGGAGTACAGGTCCCCTACCAGCTAACACAGCATGAATACGCCATCTTGAACCTCGACCACCAAGGACCCCAGACAGGGAGTACAGGAAGGCAATTTCACAGAGCTCCTAACAGGAGACAGAGCACTTTGTAACCAGGGAACATGCTTTCTCGACCCTCACGCTTCCTCCCTGTACACTCCAATGAGCCACTGTCACTTGGCCAGAAAA
Source organism: Elephas maximus indicus (assembly GCF_024166365.1). Taxonomy (NCBI): domain Eukaryota; kingdom Metazoa; phylum Chordata; class Mammalia; order Proboscidea; family Elephantidae; genus Elephas; species Elephas maximus. The sequence goes on from NC_064840.1 coordinate 50,596,209, forward strand.
ACACCAGCTCACTGCCTGCTGGGTACACCTCAACCCCAATGGCCAATTCCCCCAGCACCATTTTTTAATTTTTTGTTTTTGTTTTGCTTTTTTTTGTTTTTTCTGTCTCCCTTTCTTCCTTTCCTTTCTCTGCCCACCAACCCCATGTGCCACCCCACCCATTCTCAATGGGCTGTGCCACACCCACTCACTAGAGAGCCACTGGCATGGCCTCCTGGGTTTTGTGCCAACTCTACCAGTAGGCTCACTCAGTGCCATTTCTTTCTTTTTTTCTTTCTGTTTCTTCTCTCTCCCTTCCTTCTTTCCCTTTCTCCAACCCACCCATCCCTGTGTGCCATCCCAATCCCTTCTCAATGGGCTGCATCGCACCACTGGCTAGAGAGCCACTGGCACACAGCCTCCCTGGGTCTGTGCTGACCCCACCAGCCAGCTCCCTCAGCACCACATTTTTTTAGTTTGTTTGCTTTGTTCTTTTTCTTTTTTTCCATTTCTTCCCTCTCTCTCCCTTCCTTCCTTTCATTCCTCCCACCACCTGGTCCTGTGCACTCCCATGGCCCCTTCATGATGGGTTGTGTTGCACTGCTAAGCTAGAAAGCCACAAGTACTCGGCCTTCCCAGGTCTCTGGCGCTGTCACCGGCTGGCTTCCTCAGTGCCATTTTTTGTTTGTTTATTCCTTCTCTCTTTCTCCATTTTTCCCTTTCCTTTCTCCCAGCCACTGAGCCCCGTGCACTGACCCCTGCTTCTTGATGGACTACACTGCATTGCTCAGCTACAGGGCCACTGGCACCTGTCTTCCCCAAATATGCACCACCTCCATAGGCTGGCTCCCTCAGCACCATATTTTTTCTTTATCATTCCCCTTCTTTCTTTTTCTTCTCTGTCCCACCTAGGGGCTGCACTGCCACTGCCACTTCCTGAGGGCTGGGCCACACCATCCAGCAAGAGAGACACCAGCTTGCCACCACCTCAATTCTGCCCTGCTCCCAATGGCCAGGTCCTTCAGCACCATATTTATTTTTGTAGTTGTTGTTGTTTTTGGTTTTGTTTTGTTGCTTTTTTGTTTCTTCTCTCTTTTCTTTTTTTCCCGTCCTTTCTTCCCCCCACCTAGCCAGTGTGCTGACCACACCCCTTCTTGACAGGCCAAGTGACACCAGCACATGGCCTCCCCAGTCTGCTCACCCACAGCTACCCAATCCCACTATGCCACCATTTTATTCTTTTTTCCCTTTTGTTTTTTTTCCTTTTTGTGTGTGTATTTTCATTTCTTTCTCTCTCTCCTTTCTCTCATCCACTTAGCTCCACACATTGCATCCTGTCCCTTCCCTCCTGCCTATCTGTATTATGCACTCTGCCCCTAAGCAGAATCAATGCAGACCTCCAGACCCTACCCTGCACTGCCCCCAGCCCCACCCTGCCAGTTCCAGTTAATGCCACATATGACCCCTCCCTGCTCCCCCCTAGAACTGCCCTGCTGCACCATAGCTGAGCACCCAGCCCTGCCAATCTGGATAAGATGGTGAGAAATATCATTCCCACAGTGAGGAAACAGCTAAACACGCCCAGCCTGCCTGCTCAGACATAACCAAATAAAACAAAAAAAGCAGGATGAAACAAACAACTCCACAATCAATAAATGAAGAAAATAATTCCTGAATGTCCCAGAGACAGCAGACATTATCAAAACACATTAAAAAACAGACAGGATGGCTCCAGTAAATGACCAAAATAAAACATCAGATGACCTTCCAGTAGAAGAAAAGGCACTGAAACTATCTGTTAGGAAATTCTAAAGTCTAATATTCACGGCTCTCCAAGATTAGGAAAGAGATGAAGGAAAACACAGACAAAAATAAGGAAAAAATAGACAAAATCATGGAAAATCCAGACAAAATTAGGAAAACAAAGCAATGGAAAAATTCAGGAAAATAGTACAGGAACAAGATGTCAAAATAAATAAACAACTAGAAATCATACAAAAACAGCAAATAGAAATCCAAAAGATAAACAATAAAATTTCAGAAATGGAGAGTGCAATAGAAGGTTTTAGAGCAAATTTGAAACAATGGAAGGCAGGATCAGTGAAGTTCAATACAAATCTTTGGATACCACTCTGAGGAAAAGTCAGAGAAAAGAACAAAGAAAATGAAGAAAACCTGAGAACAACGTGGGATGCAATCAAAAGCAAAAGTTTGTGTGAGATCAGAGTTCCAGAACAGGGGGAAAAACAGAGAAAGGATCATTGAAGATTTGCTGACAGAAAACTTCCTTAGTATCATGAAAGATGAAAAGCAAACCGTCCAGGAAGCTCAATGAGCTCCATATAGGATGAACCCCAAGAGAAAGTTACCAAAGCATATCAAAATCATATTCACCTAAACCAAAGACAAAGAAAGAACCCTGAGAGCAGCTTGAGAAAAACAAAAAGTCATATACAAAGGGAAAACAATAAGACTAAGCTCGGATTACTCTGCAGAAACCATGCAGGCAAGAAGGCAATGAAATAACATATATAAAACCTTGAAAGAAAAAGAAATTGGCCACCAAGGATAACATACCCTGCAAAACTCTCATTCAAATATGATGGTGAAATTGAGACATTTCTAGATAAACAGAGATTAAGGGAATATGTAAAAACCAAAACAAATTTACAAGAATTATTAAAGATATTTCTTCAGTTAGAGAACCAACAATATCAGACAACAGACTGAATCTAGGGCACAGGACAGCATCAGCCAGATATCAACCTAGGTAATGAACTTTCAAGGATAAAACAAAACTAAAAGATTTACAACAGGGAGCCAGAGACGTCAATCTGTAAATGAAAACAACGTCAGAACAATAAAAAAATAAAGAGTGTAGGTATATATCTTTAAAATGGAGAGGAAGTCAAGGTGATATGAAGTAATAAAAGACTGGTTTAAACTTAGGAAGATAGGGGTAAATTTCAAGGAAACCACAAAGAAAGTTAACAAACCTACTCATCAAAATAAAGAAAAAAGCACAAAGTCTCGCTAAACATAAAATCTACAAAAATGAAAGAAACAAAAAAAATTTCACAAACAAAAGGAATTCAGCACAGAAGAGTAACAGAAACAAAGAAAAGTCACCATCACAAAGAAAAGCTCTACAAAATGACAGCAAAAAACTCACACCTATAAATAATTACACTGAACATAAATGGCTTAAATACACCCATAAAGAGGCAGAGAGTGACAGAATTGATTAAAAAAACAGGACCCATCAATACGCTGTCTACAAGAGACATATCTCAGAAGCAAAGACATAAATATATTAAAACTCAAAGGATGGAAAAAATATACCAATCAAACAGCAACCAAAAAGAACAGATGTGGCAATACTAACCTCAGATAAAATAGACTTTAAAACAAAATCCACCATAAAAGGCAAGGAAGAATATTAAATAATGATTAAAGGGATAGTCCACCATGAGGAAATAACCATAATAAATATCTATGCAACCAATGACAGGGCTCCAGAATACATAAACTTTAACAGTACTGAAAACTAAATTGTTAGTTCCAAAAAATAGTAGGAGACGTCAACACACCACTGTCAGTAACGGACAAAACATCTAGAAAGAAACTCAGCAAAGATACAGAAGCTCTAAAGGCCACAGTCAACCAACTTTGCCTAATAGACACATAGACAACACTCCACCCAAAAGCAGAAAAGCTTACATTCTTTTCCAGTACACATGGAATGTTCTCCAGAATAAACCACATCTTAGACCATAAAGCAACCCTCAACAAGATCCAAAACATTGAGATAATACAATGTATCTTCTCTGATCATAATGTCATAAAAGTAGAAATTAATACAGGAAAAAAAATAAATACATGGAAACTGAATAACACCTTCCTTAAAAACCACCGGGTAACAGAAGAAATCAAAGATGGAATAAAAATTCTAGAATCAAATGAGAATGAAAACACGTCATACCAAAACCTTTGGAAAACAGAAAAGGCAGTGCTCAGTGGTCAATTTATAGCAATAGATCCACACATCAAAAAAAAAAAAGGGACAAAACTAAAAAGTTACTTACACATCTTGAACAAATAAAGAATAGCAACAGAAGCCCACAGCTACCAGAAGACAGGAAAAAATAAAAAGCAGAGAAGAAATTAATGAAATAGAGTACAGAAAAACAATAGAACTAACAAAACCAAAACTTGGTTCTTTGAAAGAATCAACAAAGTAGATAAACCATTGGACAATTTGACAAAAGAAAAACAGGAAAGGATACAAATAACCCAAATAAGAAATGAAATGGGGGACATTATGACAGACCCAACTAAAATTAAAAGGATCATAACAGAGCACTATGAAAAGCTATACTCCAACAAACTTGAAAACCTAGAGGAAATGGGCATATTTCTAGAAATGCACAACTTACCTAAATTAACACAAACTGAGTTAGAAAATCTGAAGATACTGATGGACCACAAGGGCTACAGCCTCCACCAGACCGAGTCCAGCACAACTAGATAGTGCCCGATTACCACTACCGACTGTTCTGACAGGGATCACAATAGAGGTTCCCAGACAGAGCTGGCAAAAAATGTAGAACAAAATTCTAACTCACACACACAAAAAAAAGACCGGGCTTACTGGTCTGGCAGAGTCTGGAGAAATCCCAAGAGTATGGCCCCTGGACAATATTTTAGCTCAGTAACGAAGTCATTCTTGCGGTTCATCCTTCAGCCAAAGATTAGACAGGCCCATTTAAAAAAATAAATAAATAAAGACTAAAGGGGCACATCAACCCACGGGCAAGGACTAGAAGGCAGGAGGGTACACAAAATCTGGTAATAGGGAACCCAACATAAAGTAGGGGAGAGTCATGTTGTGAAGTTAGTAACCAATGTCACAAAACAATATGTGTACTAATTGTTTAATGAGAAGCTCATTTGTTCTGTAAACCTTCATCTAAAGTACAATAAAAAAAAAATTATTACCCCAAGACAAAGTCATAGAAACTTCATAGACACATCCAAACTCCAAAGAGGAGCAAATTACTGGGCAGAGGTCTGGGAACCATGATCTTGGGTAACATCTAGATCAATTGGAATAACATAATTTATAAAGAAAATGTTCTACATCCTACTTTGGTGAGTAGCCTCGGGGGGTCTTAAAAGCATATGAGCAGCCATCTAAGATACTCCACTGATCCCACCCTGTCTGAAGCAAGAGAATGAAGAAAAAGTCATGAGGGAAATATTAGTCCAAGGGACTAATGGATCACAACTACCACAGCCTCTACCAGACTGAATCCAGCACAACTAGATGGTGCCCAGCTACCACAACCAACTGCTCTGACAGGGATCACAATAGAGGGTCCCAGACAGAGCTGGAGAAAAATGTAGAACGAGATTCAAACTCACAAAAAAAGACCAGACTTACTGGTCTGGCAGAAGCTGGAGAAACCCTGAGACTATGGCCCCAGACACCCTGTTAACTCAGTACTGATGTCACTCCCAAAGTCCACCTTTCAGCCAAAGATTTGACAGGTCTATAGAACAAACAATCATACACATAGCTCAACCAAGTGTAAGAGGCTAAATGGGTACACCAGCCCAGGAGCAAAGACAAAAAGTCAGGCGGGGACAGGAAAGCTGGCGAATGGAAATGGGGAAGCCAATGTCAAGAAGAAGAGAGTGTTGATACGTCATGGGGCTGGCAACCAACATCACAAAACAATATGTGTATTGTTTAATGAGAAACTAATTTTCTCTGTAAACCTTCATCTAAAGCACAATTTAAAAAAAAAAAAAAAGCTATTATCATTTTGAAAAAAAAGAAAGAAAATTTGAACAGATCCATAACCAGAAAAGAGATTGAAAAGGTAATTAAAAAAAAAAAAAATTCCCAGCAAAGAAAAGCTCTGGCCTAGATGGTTTCACTGGAGAATTCTACCAAACATTCAGAGAAGAGCTAACACCAGCACTACTCAAATTATTTCAGAGTGTAGAAAAGGAATGGGTATTTCCAAATTCATTCTATGAAGCCAGCATAACCCTGATACCCAAACCAGGCAATAAAATAATAAAACTTTTTTTTTTTTTTTAAGCCAGCATAACCCTGATACCAAAACCAGGCAAAGACACCAAAAAAAGAAAATTACAGACCAATATCTCTCAGGAATATAGATGCAAAAAATTCTCAACAAAATTCTAGCCAATAGAATTCAGTATCATATCAAAAAAAAAAAAAATACACCATGACCAAGTGGGATTCATACTAGGTACACAAGGATGGTTCAACATTAGAAAATCTATCAACGTAATCCACCACATAAATATAAGGAGAGAAAAGCATCACATGATCATCTCAATTGATGCAGAAAAGGAATTCAATGAAGTCCAACACCCGTTCCTGATAAAAACTCTAAACAAGATAGGAACAGAAGGGAAATTCCTCAGTATAATAAACGGCATCTATACAAAACCAATTGCCGCCATCATTCTCAATAGATAGAAACTGAAGGCATTCCCTTTGAGAATGGGAACAAAACAAGGATGCTCTTTATCACCATTCCTATTTAACATTGCGCTGGAAGTCCTACCTAGAGCAATAAGGCAAGAAACAGAAATTACCAAATTGGTAATGAAGAAGTTAAACTTTCCCTGTTTGTGGATGATACAATACTATACATAGAAAACCCAAAAGACTCCATGAGAGAATTGCTGGAAATAATAGAAAAATCCAGCAAAGTGGCAGCATACAAGTTAAACACAAAAAATCAGTTGGATTCCTGTACACCAATAAAGAGAACTACAAAAAGGAAATCAGGAAAGCAATACCATTTATAATAAAAAGAAAACCAAACCTGTTGCCATCAAGTCTATTCTGAACTGTCCCATAGAGTTTCCAAAGAGAAGCTGGTGAATTTGAAGTGCCTATCTTTTGGTTAGCAGCCATAGCTCGCCATAGCTCTTAACCACTGCACCACCAGGGTTCCACCATTTATAATACCATTTATAATAGCCCCTAAAAAATAAAAAACTTAGGAATAAGTCTAACCAGAGACGTAAAAATCAATACAAAGAAAACTAAAAAACAGTACTGCAAGAAACCAAAACAGACCTATATAAGTGGAAAAACATACCATGCTCTTGGATAGGTAGACTCAATGCTGTGAACATGTTAATTCTACCCAAAGCAATCTACAAATACAATGCAATCCTGATACAAATGTCAACAGCATTGTTTAATGACATGAAAAAACTAATCATTAACTGTATATGGAAAGGAAACAAAGGCCCCAGATAAGTAAAGCACTGTTGAAGGAGAGGAATAAAGTAGGATGCCTCGTACTACCTGACCTCAGAACCTACTATACAGCTATGGTAGTCAAAACAGCCTGGTACTCGTATGACAGACACATTGACCAATGGAACAGAATCAGAACCCAGATGTAAATTCATCCACTTACAGTGACCTGATCTTTAACAAAGGGCCAAAGTCCATTAAACAGGGAACAAACATTCTTTTTAACAAACTGGCTTTGGCAAAATTGGATGTCCATCTGTTAAAAAAAACAAACAGGACCCATACCTCACACCATACACAAAAACTAATTCAAAATGGACAAAAGACCTAAATACAGAACCAAAAACTAAAAAGACCATAGAAGAAAAAATAGGGAGAAAGCTAGAGGCCCTAATACATGCCATAAATAGCACACAAACCATAACTAACAATACACAAGCACCAGAAGATAAGCTAGATAACTGGGATCTTCTAAAAATTAAACACTGTGCTCATTAAAAGACTTCACCAAAAGAAAAAAAAAAAAGAGAACCTACAGACTGGGAAAAAATTTCTGGCTATGATATATTCAACAAAGGTCTAACCTTTAAAATCTGTAGGAAAATCTAACACCTCCCCAACAAAAAGACAAGCAATCCAATTAAAAAATGAGTGAAGGATATGAACAGATACTTCTCCAAACAAAGTATTCAGACAGCTAACAGACATATGAGGAAATACTCGTGATCACTAGCCTTTAGAGAAATGCAAATCAAAACTAAAATGAGATACCATGTCACCCCAACATTACTGGCACGAACCAAAAAAACAGAAAAAAACAAATGCTGGAGAGGCTACAGGGAGATTGGAACTCATGCACCGCTGGTGGGAATGTGAAATGGTACAACCGTTTTGGAAAACGATATGGTTCATCCTTATAAAGCTAGAAATATAAATACCATATAATCCAGATATCTCACTTCTAGGAATAAAAAAAACTAGAAAATAAGAGCTGTCACACAAATAGACATATGCACGCCCATGTTCATTGCAGCATTATTCACAATAGCAAAAAGATGGAAAGAACCTAAGTGCCCATCAACAGATGAATGGATAAACAAACTACTACAGTACATACACACAATGGAATACTATGCAACTATAAAGAACAATGATGAATCTGCAAAACATCTCACAACATGGGTGAATCTGGGGGACATTATGCTGAGTGAAATACATCAGTCACAAAAGGTCAAATACTATATGAGACAAATATAAAATCTCATGAAAAGGTTTACACACAGAAAGAAACAATCTTTGATGGTTATGAGGAAGTGGAGGGAGGGGAGGGAAAAACACTAACTAGACAATAGATCAGCAGTAACTTTGAAAAAGGGTAAGACAGTGCACTATACTGGGGAAAGCAGCACAACTTGACCAAGGCAAGGTCATGAAAGCTTCATAGACACATTCAAACTCCTTGAGGGACTGAATTACTAGGCTGAGGGCTGGGGACCATGGTCTCAGGGAACATCTAGCTCAATTGGCATAAACATAGGTTATAAAGAAAATGTTCTACATCCTACTTTGATGAGTAGTGTCTGGGGTCTTAAAAGCTTGTGAGCAGCCATCTAAGATACTCCCCTAGTCCCACCCCATCTGGAGCAAAGGAGAATGAAGAAAACCAAAGACACAAGGGAAAGATTAGCCCAAAGGACTAATGGATCACAACTACCACAGCCTCCACCAGACTGAGTTCAGCACAACTGGGTGGTGCCAAGCTATTACCACTGACTGTGCTGACAGGGATCACAGTAGAGTGTCCCGGAGAGAGCAGAAGAAAAATGGAGAACAAAATTCAAACTCACAGAAAAAGACCAGACTTACTGCTCTGGCATAGACTGGAGAACCCCCAGGAGAATGGTTCCTGGACACTTTTTTAACTCAATACTGAAGTCAGTCCTGAGATTCACCCTTCAGCCAAAGATTAGACAGGCCCATAAAACAAACAATAATACATGCAGCTCAACCATATATAAGAGAAAGTAGGCATATCAGACCAGGAGCAAGGACAAGAAGGTAGGAGGGGACAGGAAAGCTGAATGAATGAAAATGGGGAACCCGAGGTTCAGAAGGGGAAAGTGTTGACATGTCACAGTATTGGCAACCAACGTCACAAAACAATGTGTGCAATAATTATTTAATGAGAAACTAATTTGTTCTGTATACCATCATCTAAAGCAAAATTAAAAAAAGAAAATTACGTATTAAAAAAACTAAAATCCAAAACACTGACAACACCAAATGCTGGCGAGGATGTGGAGAAACAGAAACTTTCATTCATTGTTGGTGGGAACGCAAAACCATATAGCTTTAAAAGACAGTGTAGCAGTTTCTTATAAAATTAGTCATAGGTTTACCACACAATTGAGTAATCATTCCCCTTGGTATTTACTGAAATGAGTTGAAAACATGTCCACACAAAAATTTGCACATGACTGTTTATAGCAGTTTTATTCATAATAACCTAAACTTGAAAGAAAACAAGTTGTATTCCTTCAACTATATGACATTCTGGAAAGGGTAAAACTATATAGTAAAAAAGAGAATGATTGTCAGGGAGGGACAACTAGGTGGACTACAGAGAATTTTTAGGATGGTGAAACTATTCTGTATGACACTGTAATGGTGAATACATAACATTATATATCTGTCCAAACCACAGAACTATATAACACAAAGAGTAAACACTAATGTAAATGATAGACTTGAATTTATAATAAATCTATAAAAATAATGTACAATTCATCACTTGCTGATCAAAGACCACAGCCTTCAGTATGGATTACACCTCAACATAAAGAAAACAAAAATTCTCACAACTGGACCAATAAGCAACATCATGGTAAATGGAGAAAAGATTGAAGTTGTCAAGGGTTTCATTTTACTTGGATCCGCAATCAACACAGGTAGAAGCAGGAGTTGGGAAATCAAATGACGAATTGCATTGGGCGAATCTGCTGCAGGCCTCCTTAAAAGTGTTAAAAAGCAAAGATGTCACTTTGAGGACAAAGGTGTGCCTGATCCAAGTCATGATATTTTCAATTGCCTCATATGGATATGAAAGCTGGACAGTGAATAAGGAAGACCGGAGAAGAATTGAAGCAACTGTGGCTAATGACCGCCAGCATTTCCTCATGTGTCTGTTAGCTGCCTGAATGTCTTTTTCGGTGTAGTGTCTGTTAGTGTCCTTTTCTCATTTTTTAATAGGATTATTTGTCTTTTTGTTGCTGAGGTGTTGCAGTATCTTGTAGATTTTAGAGATTAGACCCTTGTCAGGAACTCTATGGGGCAGTTCTACTCTGTCCTATAGGGTCGCTATGAGTCGGAATCGACTAGACGGCACTGGGTTTTTGTGGGTAGGTTTTTTTTTTCCACTCTCTTGGTGAAGTCTTGGGATTAACATAAGTTTTTAATTTTTTTAAGAGCTCCCAGTTATCTAGTTTCTCTTGTGGTGTTTGAGCATTGTTAGTTATGGTTCATATCCTATTTATGCCATATGTTAGGGCCCCTAGCGTTGTTCCTATTTTTTCTTTATCTTTTTGGATTTTGTATTTAGATCCTTGATGCATTTTGAGTTAGTTTTTGTGTATAGTGTGAGGTACGGATCTTGTTTCATTTTTTTACACATAGACATCCAATTATACCAGCATCATTTGTTAAAGAGACTGTCTTTCCCCCATTTAACAGGATTTGGTCCCTTGTCAAATATCAGCTTCTCATAAATGGACAGATATGTGTCTGGGTTCTCAATTCTGTCCATTGGCCTAGGTGTCTGTTGTTGTACCACTACCAAGTTGTTTTGACTACCATGGCTGTATAATAGGTTCTAAAATCAGGTAGCGTTAAGCCTCCCATTTTTTTTTTCTTCTTCAGTAATGCTTTACTTATCCTGGGCCTCTTCCCTTTCTATATAAAGTTGGTGATTTGTTTCTCTATCTCATTAAAGAATGCTATTGGAAGTGGATCGGGATTGCATTGTATCTGTAGGTTACTTTGAGTAGAATTGTCATTTTTCACAATGTTGAGCCTTCCTATCCATGAGCATGATATGTTTTTCCACTTATGTAGGTCTCTTGGTTTCTTGTAGTAGTGTTTTGTAGCTCTTTTTGTATAGGTCTTTCACATTCCTGTTTAGATTTACTCCTAAGGTTTTTTTGTGTTTTTTTAGGAGCTATTATAAATAGTATTGCTTTCCTGGTTTCCTTCTCATAGTTCTCTTTATTGGTTTACAGGAATCCAACTGATTTTTGTATGTTAACCTTGTATCCCGCTATGTTGTTGAAATCTTCTATTAGTTCCAGTAGCTTTCCTGTGGATTCTTTGGGGTTTTCTGTGTATAAGATCTTATCAACTGTGAATAGGGATAATTTTACCTCTTCCTTACAAATTTGGATGCCCCTTATTTCTTTTTCATGCTTTATCATTCTAGCTAGGACTTCCAGCAGAATGTTGAATAAAAGTTGAATAAAGGGCATCCTTATCTTGTTCCCATTCTCAAGGGGAATGCTTTACTCTTTCTCTCCATTTAGAATGATGTTGACTATTGGCTTTGTATAAATGCCGTTTATTATGTAGTGGAATTTCCCTTCTACTATTTTGACAAGAGTTTTTATCAGAAATGGGTGTTGGACTTGGACTTTGTCAAATGCCTTTTGTACATCTATTGATAAGATTATCTTCCACCTGCTTATTTTCTTATGACTGCCTCTGTCCCTGTCACATCTCAGCTTAAATGCCAGCCCATTAGAAAGTTCTTGTGTGACATCTCAAGAGTCACACAGCTCCTTTGTATTTCAGCATTATGTTTTAATTATCTAGATATTGTTGTGAGGTGCCATATAGTTGGTTCTGACTCAGTGACCGTATATACAAGAGAAGGAAACAATGTGTGATCCTGTGCCACCTCACAATCATTGCTATGTTTAAGTCCATTGTTGCAGCCACTATGTCAAGCCATCTCACTGAGGGTCTTCCTCTTTTTCACTGACCCTCCACTTTATCAAGTATGGGGGCCTTCTTCAGGGATTGATCCCTCCTGATAAAATGTCCAATGTATGTGAGAAAAAGTCTTACCATTCTGGCTTCTAAAGAGCATTCTGGCTGTACTTCTTCCATGACAGATTTGTTCATTCTTCTGGCAGACCATAATATATTCAATATTCTTCCCCAACACCATAATTCAAAGACACCAATTCTTCTTCAGTCTCCGTTATTCATTGTCCAGCTTTCACATGCATATGGGACGATTAAAAACACCATGGCTTGGGTCAGGCGCACTTGAGTCCTTAAAGTGACATTTTTGTTTTTTTAACCCTTTTGGAGATCCTTTGCAGCAGATTTGCCCAATGCAAGGTGTTCTTTGATTTCTTGACAGTTGTTTCTGTGGGTGTTGATTATGGATCCAAATAAAATGAAATCCTTCACAAATTCAATATTTTCTCCATTTATCATGATGTTGCTCATTGGTCCAGTTGTGATAATTTTTGTTTTCTTTACATTGAGGTGTAATCCATACTTAAGGCTATAGTCTTTGATCTTCATCAGTAAGTGCTTTAAATCCTCTTCACTTTCAACAAGCAAGATTGTGTCATCTGCATATCATAGGTTGTTAATGAGTCTTCCACCAATCCTAATGCCACAATCTTCTTTATACTCCAGCTTCTCAGATTATTTGTTCAGCATACATATTGAATAAGCATGGTGAAAGGACACAACCCTGACATACACTTTTCTTGACTTTAAACCATGCAGTATCCCCTTGTTCTGTTTGAACGACTGCCTCGTGGTCTATGTACAGGTTCCTCACGAGCACAATTAAGTGTTGTGGAATTCCTATTCTTCCCAATATTCCATAATTTGTTATGACCCACACAGTCAAATGCCTTTGCATAGTCAATAAAATACAGGTGAACATCTCTCTGTTATTTTCTGCTTTCAGCCAGGATCTGTCTGACATCAGCAATGATATCCATGGTTCCAGGTCCTCTTCTGAACACAACTTGAATTTCTGGCAGTTCCCTGTTGATGTACTGCTGCAATCATTTTTGAATTATCTTCAGCAAAAATTTACTTGTGTGTGATGTTAATGATATTGTTTGATAATTTCTGCATTCTGTTGGATCACCTTTCTTTGGAATGGGCACAAATATGAATCTCTTCCAGTTGGTTGGCCAGGTAGCTGTTTTCCAAATTTCTTGGCATAGATGAGCGAGCTTTTCCAGCATTGCATCCGTTTGTTGAAACATCACAATTGGTATCCCGTCAATTCTTGAAGCCTTCTTTTTCACCAATGCCTTCAGTGCAGCTTTGACCTCTTCCTTCAACACCCTTGGTTCTTGATCATATGCTACCTCCTGAAGTGGTTGAACATAGGCCAATTCTTTTTGCTACAGTGACTCTGTGTATTCTTTTCATCTTCTCCTGCTGCTTCCTGCACCGTTTAACATTTTCCCCATAGAATCCTTCAGTATTGCAATTCAAGGCTTGAATTTTCTATTCAATTTTTTCTGCTTGGGAAATGCTGAGCATGTTCTTCTCTTTTGGTTTTCTATCTTCAGGTCTTTGCACATGTCATTATAATATTTTATCTTCTCGAGCCTCTGTTCAAAGTCTTCTGTTCAGCTTTTTTGAGTCATTTCTTCCTTTCACTTTAGCTACTCTGTGTTCAAGAGCAAGTTTCAGAGTTTCTTATGATATCTATTTTGGTCTTTTCTTTTCTGTCTTTTTAATAACCTCTTGTTTTCTTCATGTATCATGTCCTTGATGTCATTCCACAACTCGTTGGTCATCAGTCATTAGTGTTTAATGTATCAAATCTTTCTTGGGATGATCTCTAAATTTAGGTAGGATACACTCAGCATTGTGCTTTGGCTCTCATGGACTTATTCTAATATTCTTCAACTTCAGCTTACACTTACATATGAGCAATTGATATCCTTTCCTTCAGATGGCCCTTGGCCTTGTTCTGACTGATGATATGAGCTTTTCCATCATCTCTTTCCACAGATGTATTCCATCTGGTGAGGTCCATGTATATATTCACCACATATGTTGTTAAAAAAGGTATTTGCAATGAAGAAGTCACTGGTCTTGCAAAATTCTATCATGTGATCTCTGGTGTCTTTTCTGTCACCAAGGCCATATTTTCCAGCTACTGATCATTCTTTGTTTCCAACTTCTGCACTCCAATCACCAGTAATTATCAATGAAGAAGGGCTTGGCTGGCAATCTACTTCTGAAAAAATTGGCCAGTGAAAACCTTATGAATAGCAGTGGAACATTGTTGATACAGTGCCAAAAGATGAGCCCCTCAGCTTGGAAAGCACTCAAGATATGACTGGGGAAGAACTGCCTCCTCAAAGTAGAGTCAACTTTAATGACATGGACAGAGCCAAGCTTTTGAGACCCTCATTTGCTGATGTGGCTCGACTCAAAATGAGAAGAAACAGCTGCAAACATTTATTAATAATCAGAACATGAAATTACAAACTATAAATCTAGGAAAATTGGAAGTTGTCATAAATGAAATTGAATGCATAAACTTTGATATCTTAGGCATTAGTGAGCTGAAATGGGCTGGTTTTGGCCATTTTGAATCAGACAATCGTATGGTCTACTATGCCAAGAATGACAAATTGAAGAGGAATGGTGTCAGGTTCATCACCAAGAAGACCATTTTAAGATCTGTCCTGAAGTACAATGCTGTCAGTGATAAGATAGTATCCAAACGCCTACAGTTAATATGACTATTATTCGAATTTACACACAAACCACTAAGGTCAAAGAAGAAGAAATTGAAGATTTTTACGAACTTCTGCAGCCTGGGAATATAGATCTGAGATATTCTCCCAAATAAAGCATGAATGGACATAGATAAAAAATATGAGAAAAGGAGGTAAGACAAATGGAGGTATACATAGAAGGCATACAAGAAAAACACCAGACCCAGAAACATTTTTAATGTTTTATTTTGAAATAATTTTAGACTTGGAAAAAGTTACAAAAATAAAACAGAGTTCTTGTGTACCCTTCACCCAACTTCCCCCACTGATCACATCTTACATAATCATAATACATTATCAGAACTAGGAAACTGACATTGGTATAATACTATCACACTATAGCCTTTATTCCCATTTCACCAGTATTTATGTTCCTTTGCAGTTTGGTTTGTTTGGATTGGTTTTCTATATGTAAGTTGTTGTTGTTAGCTTCTCTTGGGTCAACCACCAACTCACATCGGCCCCATTCAAAATGGCGCAAAACATTGCCCAGTCCTGTACCATTCCCATGATTGATTGTGACTTGGGTCACTGTAATCCATTTGGTTTTCATTGGCTGATTTTGACAGGTGAATCACCTGGCCTTTCTTCCTAGTCCACCTGGAAGAATTAGGACTTCCTTTCTTCTTAGCCTATAAGCTCCACCGAAATTTATTTTGCCTTATAGTAACATGCAAGGCTCCACTGACAAACGAGTGGTGGCTGTGCAAGAGGTACATTGGTCAGGAATCAAACCTGGGTCTCCAGTGTGGGAGGTGAGAATTCTCCCACTGAACCACCAATGACCACTTTGGTGCATAGTTCTATAAACTTTTGTCACATGCATAGATTTGGGTAACCACCACTACAATCAAGATACAGAAGTGTTCTATCACCACAAAGAAACCCTCTTATGCTGCCCCTTTATAGTTATACTCTCCTCCTCAACTCTAACCCCTGGCAATCACTGATCTGTTATCCATCACTATAATTTTGCCATTTTGATAAAGATATTAATGAAATCAATCAATTTGTAAACTTTTGAGATTGGCTTTTCTTACTTAGCACAATCAGGACTGGTAATTTATAAGATTATTTCTAAAAAACCTTCAAGGTACTGTTCTTCCAGAGGAAAAAAAAAAAAAAGACAAAACAATCTCTTAAATCACTCATGAAACCAATAGACCATACCAAAACTAGATAAGAATGGTATGAAAAAATAATTATATCACGCATGAACAAAGATGGAAAAATCCTGAACAAAATATTAGTAAATTGAATTCAGAAATGTGTAAAGATCATCAAGGCCCAGGTGGGTTTACCATAGGAACAAAGTTGATTCAACATTAGAAAGCTTATTAATATATTTTTCCAAATTAGCAGAATAAAGATAAATCATATGATAGTCTCAATAACTGCAGAAAAAGCATTTAATAAAATTCAACACACTCCCATGATTAATTTTTTTTTTAATTCTTAAAAAGCTATTAGAAGGAAACTTCCTTAACCTAATAAAAGATATCTACTACAAACTTATAACAAATATTCATAATCAGAACCTATATTTGGCCAACACACACAGAAGTATGGCCTCTTGCCCAGAGTGTATTTATTGGTCAGACATACATTTTAATTGGTTAGTGCCATACTTCAGTGCTGTTGAGTATTCTGAATCTCACCCATATTCTTTGCAGTGAAACATTTAAAAACTCTCACTTTAAAATCAGGGATAAGCAAATACCTATCATAACCACTTTGCCTATGTTTATACTGGAGATCCACCCTGACACACATGGGATTGCCATGAGTCAGAATCAATTTGACCGCAGCTGGTGGACTGGTTATACTGAGATTCTAGCCAGTGTAGCAAGACAAGCAAAAAGAGAGGAGGGCGCTGGAAAGGAAGAAAGAAGACCATCACTGTACAGAGATTTGATTGTCTGCCTAAAGAATAAAAAAGTCTACAATTTTTAGAATTAATAGAGCTTGCAATATAGACTAAATGAAATCAATATATAAAGTAATTGTTTTTCTATTTTCAACAATAGTTAGAAAACAAAATGCTTTTAAAGATATCACTTACCATAGCAATAAAAAATGTTATTCAGGAACAAATTTAACAAGTCATGTGCAAGAATTTTCTGTGGAAATTATAAAATTTCATTGAATGTATTGGAAGACATTAAATAAATAATGGAAGATAAAGTATGGTCTTAGATTTAAAAAATAATAATAATAAGACTCCACATTGTAAATCCATCAGTTCTCCCCCACTGAATCTATAGATTTAATAAAATCCCAGTCAAAATCCAAGTGAGTTTATTTTCCTCAAATAACTTGTTGACAAGCTGATTTCAAAAATTGAATATAGACTAGCAAAAGGTTCAAGAATACTCAAAACAATCTTGAAAAAGAAAGACAAGGTAAGGGGACTTGCTCAACTAGATATTAAGGCCATAACAAAAGGTTCTAGCAATAGCAATTAAGATAGTGTGACTTTGGCAAAGGGATGCAAAAATTACTAATGCTCAGAGAGAGCCCAGAAATAGATACATACATACATGGAAATTTGATTTATGGCAGAAGTGGGGAAGGATGGTTTATTCAATAACTTGTCCTAGGACAATTGCGTACTCGTATTGGAAAAAAAATGAATTTAAATGTCTTCCTCATATCAAATACAAAAATCTATTTGAGATGAATTAAAAACTTAAATGTGGAAGGCAAAACTTTGAAATTTTTAGAAAATGTAGCATATTTTTGTGACCTCAGAGTAAGGAAGGATTTCTTTAAAAAACCATTTGCCAAAAAGGAGAGGGTTTACAAATTTCAGAACATTAAAACTAACATATTAAAAACAAAGTGCAAAAAACTGGGAGAAGATGTCTGAAATTTGTATAACTGACCAAGGATTAATATCCAAAACATATAAAGAATGTCTACTAATTAGAAGAAAAAGCCAAATAATATTACATAAAAATGTGCAAGAGATATTAGCAGGTACTTCAGAGAACACATGAAAAGCCAATAAACTTAGGAAAAAAATCGGTATTAGCTAAATGAAAATAAAGACTACAGTAAGATACCTATTTAAATCCACAAAATCAACAAGTTTAAAAATATGACCAATATTGCTGTAGACCCTTAGAGCCCTCATACACTGCTGGTGGGATGTAAGGGAATGTAAACTGGACCAACCACTTTGAAAACTGTTTGGCAATATTTACTAAGGCTAAACAAGCACACATCCCATTGCCCAGCAATTCCTCTCCTAAGAATATACCCTAGAGAAAGTCTTGTATGTGCACCAAGAGGCATTACCAGTAATATTTATCATAGCAACACTATAGGACAGAGAAGAACTTCCCCATAGGGTTTAAAAAAAGAAAAAGACAAACCAAACCCAGTGCCGTCAAGTCGATTCCAACTCAAAGCGACCCTATAGGACAGAGTAGAACTGCCCCATAGAGTTTCCAAGGAGCACCTGGCAGATTCAAACTGCCGACACTGGTTAGCAGCCGTAGCACTTAACCACAACACCACCAGGGTTTCCAAAGGCTGTAAATCTTTACATAATCAGACTGCCGTATCTTTCTCCCATGGAGCAGCTGGTGGGTTCAAATGGCCAACCTTTGGGTTAGCACCCGAGGGCTTAAACACTGTGCCACCAGGCCTCCTCCATCAACCGAAGAGTAGGAAAATTCATCATGTTAAATTCATTAAATGAATTTATGCATCAACATGGATGAATCTTACAATAATAGTTTTGACAGAATAAAAAACAAAAGATCACATACAATGTGATACCATGTTTTAGAAAGCCCCGTAAAAGCAATACCAAAAAATATATTATTTAGGGATAAAAAAAAAAAGGGGATATACACATATGATAAAATCATAGAGAAAAACAAGAGAATGATAAACAGGTAATAGTACCCATGAACAAGTTAACTTTATGAATGTTCAAAAAAAAGTTATATTATTGAGAAATGTATTACTATCATAAAGATTAGCACATGCCCTATGGTTTTCCTATACTCCCAACAAAAAGCACTTAGCTACCTATTTAAAACAAACTTGATTGAAAATATGCATATATTTATACGTTGGGGTGGGAAATTTTTTCCTGAACATAATGCTAAAAGCAGAAATCATGAAGGAAACAGTAATAGATTAACTAATTTAAAAAATTAACTAAATTAAAAATAAGTATCTCTTCATTATTCAAATGTATGCACCAAACACTAATGACAAAGATGAAGCATTTGAAGATTTTTAACAGCTTCCGCAGTCTGAAGCTGATCAAACATTCAATCAAGATGCATTGATAATTACTGGTGATTGGAATGCGAAAGTTGGAAACAAAGAAGAAAAGTCAGTAGATGGAAAATATGTGTTGGTGATAGAAAGGACACTGGAGATCACAGGACAGAATTTTGCAAGACCAGCAACTTATTAATTGGTTATACCTTTTCTCAAGAATATAAATGGCGACTATACATGTAGACCTGCAGGATGGAATACACAGAAAGCAAATCGACTACGTCTAGGGAAACAGACAATGGAGAAGCTCAATATCAACAGTCAAAACTAGGCCGGGGCCAACTGCAAAACAGACCATCAAATGTTCATATGCAAGTTCAAGTTGAAGCTTAGCAAAATTAAAACAATTCCACAAGAGCCAAAGTACAACTGTGAGTGTATCCCACCTGAATTTAGAGGCCGTCTCAAAAATAGGTTTGACACATTGAACACTAATGACCCAAGACCAGACAAGTTGTGGGATGACACCAAGGACATTATACATGAAGAAAGCAAAAAGTAATTAAAAAGACAGAAAAGAAAACCAAAATGGATGTCAGAAGAGATTCTGAAACTTGCTCCTGAACATAAGGTAGCTAAAGTGAAAGGAAGAAATGATGAACAGAAGATTTCAAAGGGCAGCTTGAGAAGACAAAGTAAAATATTATAATGAAATGTGTGCGAAGACTTGGAGTTAGAAAACTAAAAGGGAAGAGCACACTTGGCATTTCTCAAGGTGAAATAACTGAAGAAAAAAATTCAAACCTTGAGTTGCAACATTGAAGGATTCTACAGGAAACACATTGAAAGACCTGGGAAGCATCAAAAGAAGATGGAAAGACTACACAGAGTTACCGTAACAAAATGAATTAGTCGACATTCAAAAATTTCAGGAGGTGGCATATGATCAAGAACATACGGTATTGAAGAAACCCAAGTTGCTCTGAAGACACTGGCAAACAGCAAGGCTTCCAGAATTGACGGGTTACCAATTAAGATGAGTCAACAAATGGATGAAATGCTGGAAGAGCTCGCTCATCTATACCAAGAAATTTGGAAAACAGATACCTGGCCAACCAACTGGAAGAGATTCATATTTGTGCCCATTCCAAAGAAAGGTGATCCAACAGAATGCAGAA
The DNA here is from genome assembly GCF_024166365.1 of Elephas maximus indicus. Lineage (NCBI taxonomy): Eukaryota > Metazoa > Chordata > Mammalia > Proboscidea > Elephantidae > Elephas > Elephas maximus. Next base: position 50,616,743 of record NC_064840.1, read on the forward strand.
ATTATCAAACAATATCACTAATATCACACACAAGTAAATTTTTGCTGAAGATAATTAAAAAATGATTGCAGCAGTACATCAACCAGGAACGGCCAGAAATTCAAGCTGCGCTCAGAAGAGGACCTGGAACCATGGATATCATTGCTGATGTCAGATGGACTTTCGCTGAAAGCAGAGAATATCAGAAAGATGTTTACCTGTGTTTTATTGGCTATGCAAAATCATTCCACTGTGTGGGTCATAACAAATTATGGATAACATTGGGAATAATGGGGATTCCACAACACTTGATTGTTCTCATGAGGAAGCTGTATACAGACCAAGAGGCACTCATTCAAACAGAACAAGGGGATACTACATGGTTTAAAGTCAAGAAAGGTGTGCGTCAGGGTTCTATCCTTTTGCCATACTTACTCAATCTGTATGCTGGCAAATAATCCGAGAAACTGGACTATATGAAGAACAATGGGGTATCAGGATTGGAGGAAAATTCATTTACAACCTGCGATATGCAGATGACACAACCTTAATTGCTGAAAGTAAAGAGGACTTGAAGCACAGCCTTCAGCATGTATTACACCTCAACATAAAGAAAACAAAAATACTCACAACCGGACGAATGAGCAACATCATGATAAACAGAGAAAAGACTGAAGCTGTCAAGGATTTCATTTTACTTGGATCCACTATTAACACCCATGGAAGCAGCAGTCAAGATCAAAAGATGCATTGCATTGGGCAAATCTGCTGCAAAAGACCTCTTTAAAGTGTTGAAAAGCAAAGATGTCAACTTGAAGACTAAGGTGCGCCTGACCTATGCCATGGTGTCTTCAATTGCTTCATATGCATGTGAAAGCTGGATGATGAATAAAGAAGACTGAAGAAAAATTGATGCCTTTGAACTATGGTATTGGAAAAGAATAATGAATATACCATGGACTGCCAAAAGAACCAACAAATCTGTCTTGGAAAAAGTACAACCAGAATGCTCCTAGAAGCAAAGATGATGAGACTATGCCTCACATACTTTGAACATGTTGTCAGGAGGGATCAGTCCCTAAAGAAGGACATCATGCTTGGTAGAGTGGAGAGTCAGCAAAAAAGAGGAAGACACTCAATGAGATGGATTGACATAGTGGCTGCAACAATGGGTTTAAGCGTAACGATGATTGTGAGGATGGCACAGGACCAGGCAGTGTTTCGTTCTGTTGTACATAGGGTTGCTATGAGTCGGAACTGGCTCGATGGCACCTAACAACAACTATATATCATGCATTGCTCTAAGTGCTGTGGATACAGCAGCAAACAAACACAAACTGCATGCCTTCATGGAACCCACAAACTAGTGAAGAGACAGGCAAATTAAAACAAGGCCAAGTGGCATTAAGCACTACAGAGAATATAAAACATGGTACAGGGGAAATACAGAGTCCCTGGGTAGCATAAATGGTTAAGCTGCTAACCAAAATGTTGGAGGGTCAAGTCCACTCGAAGGAGACTTGGAAGTAAGGCCTGGTGACCTATTTCCCAAAAATCAACCATTAAAAACCCTGTGGAGCATGGTTCTACCCTGACAAACATGGGATCACCAGGTGTTTGGATTTCCACGAATTGGGGTCAACTTTGGACAGGGGAAAGGACAGTTTAGTCTTCGTAATAGACTTCAGTGTGTATACAGATGCATGATAATAATGGTGGACCGTAAAATCTCTGTTGGGTAGTTAGAAAAGTGAGGACAATTGATTGGGTGTGGAGTTGTGCTGAGGAGGAGAGGTTAAAAAGTTATGATTTATGTTGAAATTGTTGATCGAGGTACTAGAAGGCATGAGCTGGAAAGATAGGAGGGGGTAGTCAGAAAATGAAATATTTGCCATTGAGATTATGGAAGAGGTTCAATTATGGGTAACGATAGGGTTTAAGATAAAACCTTTACATTAGCCAAAGTAAGATGAACGGAAAAACTGTTGGAGGAAAGAAAACCATGGAACTGAGCGACCAAGATATTAAAAGGACCATCTATACTGATCCAGGAATCACCTAAAATAATGACAAAAATGTTATTGGAGTGAGTGATAGTATGCGAGGTGCTAAAATTCACAAAGAATGAGGTGCAACAGTTCTGGGTCTGTAAATGAGATCAACAAGGAGGGGTAGTGGCTTGAATGTCTGATGTCAGAGCTTCAAACAGAGTTCTGGAGGGGTTAGAGAGACAAAGGTGTGTACAGTGTTGAATTCAATGACTATGGCTGTGGCTGAAACATATTTTGAAGAATGTGCTTGGAACTGACTTGCCATCAGTAATCGTGTTCCAAATCCCTAAGCTATAGGCAAACCCAGCTGGTTCCTAAGTTGGTGACAGGTGTACATTTCCCCTGACCATCCTCAAAGATTCTTGATTATACTCTAAACTTCCCTCCTCCTACCTGCTCTCCTACAAATCCTAGCTCTCTTCTTCCCTCCACCAGAGCCTACACAGAATCCTTTGCCAGTGTCATGGATTGAATTATGTCCCCCAAAAAATGGATGTATCAACTTGGTTAGGCCATGATTGTATTGTGTGATTGTCCTCCATTCTGTGATTGCAATTTTATGTTGAAAGGATTAGGGTGGGACTGTAACATCACCTGGGGTGTGGCCTGTACCACCTTTTATCTCTCAAGAGATAAAAGGAAAAGGAAGCAAGCAGAGCTGGGGACCTCATACTGCCAAGAAAGAAGTACCATCAGCAGAGCACGTCTTTTAGACCCGGGGTTCCTGCGCAGGAAAGCTCCTGGTCCAGGGGAAGATTGAGGAGAAAGACCTTCCTCAGAGCTGACAGAGAGAGAAAGCCTTCCCCTGGAGCCAATGCCCTGAATTTGGACTTGTAACCTACCAGACTGTGAGAAAATAAATTTCTCTTTGTTAAAGCCAACCACTTGTGGTATTTCTATTATGGCAGCACTAGATGACAAAGACAGCCAGGTATTAGGCATAAAGGACAAAGTAAGGAAAGTTTGCCTTAGAAGTGTCTAATCTACCCTATGCTCTCTGCCACACATCTCTGCCTTTCAAATGCAGAACCGACAAAAATGTAATATACCCATCTCCCTATAACTCCCCATCTCTTCTCTTTCTCTTCCTCTTCCCCATTCTCTCTTCGTTCTCTGTCCTTAACCTCCTCCACCATCCTCCTGCTTTTTAATTAAACAATTCCTTTCTCTTGATGACGTTTTCTTACCTTCCTCCGACTCTCTTTCTCCCTCCTAAATAGTGCATATGAGATCATATATTTCAATTGATTCAGTTTTCTGAATAAGAATTGGGGACCTGTTATGGATTGAATTGTGTCCCCCAAAAATGTGTATCAAATTGACTAGGCCATGATTGCCAATATTGTGTGGTTGTCCAACATTTCGTGATCTGACATGATTATCCTATGTGTTGTAAATCATAACCTCTATTATGTTAATGAGACGGGATTAGAGGCAGTTATGTTAATGAGGCAAGACTCAATCTACAGAATTAGGTTGTATCTTGAGTAAATTCTTTTGAGATATAAAACAGAGATTTGAGCAGAGAGGAGGGGGATCTCATACCACCAAGAAAGTAGTGCCAGGAGAAGAGCTCATCTTTTGGACTGGGGTCCCTGTGCTGAGAAACTCCTACACACAAGTGAAGGTTGATGAAAAGGGCTTTCCCCTGGAGCTGAAGGAGAGAGAAAGCCTTTCCCTGAAGCCGGCATCCTGAATTCAGACTTCTAGCCTCCCAGACTGTGAGAGAATAAATTTCTGTTTGTTAAACCCATCCACTTGTGGTATTTCTGTTATAGCAGCACTAGATAACTAAGACAGGACCCATAAAGTTGATGTCAATTTTCCAATGTTACATAGCTAATTAATAGTAGGGCCAGCACTGGAATTCCTATTATTCCAGTGGTTTTCATTTACAGGGCAACTTAGACTGAGTTCTGTAGAGAAACAAAACAAATGAAGCATGTATATATGTATATATACACACATATATATGTATCTTTATAGAATAGAGAGAGAGAGAGAGAGATTTATCTCAGGGAAATGGCTCACACAGTTTTAGAGGCTGGCAAGTCCCAAGTTCACGGGTCAGGTGTCAGGCTGGAGGCTTCTTCTGACTCACATAGCAGTAAGGGCTAATAAACCTGATATCAACAGGTCAGGCTGCAGGCTGCTGGATCACAGGCTGCAGAGGCTGACGAATCCAATATTGGCAGGTAAGACAGGGAGCTGCTGGCTCAAGTACCAAGAATAGAAGGTCAGATGGTGATAAGGCAGATGCAGGATCCAGAGTGAGCAAGAACCAGTGAGCTTTGCCAAAATGCCCATATATATTGGATGCAGGGCACACCCCCAAGAAAACTCCCCTTACAAATGATTGGCTAATCACATCAGCTCACATCATGGAGGTGATTACATTATATCACAAAATAGAGGATATCTATATTATTACATAACTGGGAAACCACTGAGAATCATGGCCCAACCAAGTTGACACACAACTTTAATCATCACGATCCACCTTGGTATCTCTGCACATCTTCTTAAACCATATGCAATCCCTAAAAAAGACAATTACAAAGTCATACTTGTGCCTAACATGATACAACTAACATGCATACAACTGAAAATGCACTAGCCTCATTTACACCTTACATAAGTAAGTAACATTTGATGCACACATACAAGGAAGGAATACTCATAACAATTACAGTCCTCATTTCTGCAACTGGAAGCATGGTCATAACTGGTATTTAGAACTACCTTTTTCCAACACCTATTCAGTATTCTCTTTGCTTTCAGCAAGCACCTCACCTGCTCATGGTTCTTTGCCTGGTGGGGTGACCCAAACTGTCATTACTGCAGGGCCTGGGCCATTAATAGTCACGTCAGAATTGGGTTGCTGTAGTTTTCCGTTGATTTTAATCACAGACAGTAGTATTAAGAGACATCCTATGTATTCCAGACATACTCTTCTCTGCCTCCATTATGTAATATTAATCCAGTTTCCCTTGGTAATCAGGATCAGTCACATCAGCCAATACAGTAACTCCCTTCATTGCCTATTGATCCATAGGGATGAAGAGCCCAAAGTGGTGGAATGACATTAACATCCAGTTCAGTGGAATTAACACTGTGTCTCCAGGTGAGAGCATTCCTTCCTTTGGAACTAAGACCTCTAGACATACAGAGCATAGTGTTGTAGGGACAGGAAACAAAATTTTTGTATGTGCATCATTAGGAGTAATACTGAGTGATGCCACTCTCATTTCCACCTCTTGATTCCTGGGCCCATGAATCCTGGCTGTGGGAGAAACAGCACCACATACTGGATGCTGATTGAGAGCATTTAGAGCCTTCTGGAGAACATCACCCCAAGCCTGCAAGGTATTGCCACCTAGCTGATGCTGTCATTGTGTCTTTAGAAAGGCATTCCATCATTCTATCAAGCCAGCTGCTTCAGGGTGGTGAAGATCATGGTAATACCAACGAATTTCATGAGCATGGGCCCATTGCCACATTTCATTTGCTGTGAAGTGAGTCCCTTGATCCAAGGCAATGCTGTGTTAGATACCATGACGGTGGATAAGGTATTCTGTAAGTCCATGGATGGTAGTTTTGGCAGAAGCATTGCATACAGGAAAGGCAAATCCATATTCACAGTAAGTGTCTGTTCCAGTAAGAATGAAATGCTGTGCTTTCCATGATGCAAGCAGTCCAATGTAATCAATCTGCCACAAGATTGCTGGCTGATCACCTTGAGGAATGGTACCATATTGAGGACACTGTGTCGGTCTCTGCTGCTGGCAGATTGGGCACTCAGCTGTGGCTATAGCCAAGTCAGCCTTGGTAAGCGGAAGTCCATGTTGCTGAGCCCATGTGTAATCCCCATCTCTGCCACCATAGGCACTCTGTTCACGAGCCCATTTGGCAATGACAGGAGTTGCTGGGAAAAGATGGCTGGCTTCCGCAGACCGTGTCATTCTATCTACTTGATTGTTAAAATCATCCTCTGCTGAGGTCACCCTTTGGTAAGCATTCATATGAGACACAAATATCTTTGCTTTTTTGGCCCATTCAAGGAGGTCTATCCACATACCTCTTCCCCACAATGCCTTGTCTCCAATATTCCAATCATGTTCCTTCCGAGTCCCTAACCATCCAGCCAAGCTGTTGGTCAGAGCCCATGAATGAGCACACAATTGCACATCTGGCCATTTCTCCTTCCAAGCAAAGTGAACAACCAGGTGCACTGCTTGAAGTCCTGCCCATTGCGAGGATTTCCCTTCACCACTGTCCTATAAAGAAGTCCCAGAAGAGCCTGTAGTGCTGCCACTGTCCTCTGTCAAGCAGTGCCTACATATTGCACAGAACCATCTATAAACCAGGCATGAGCTTTCTATTCCTCAGTCAACTGATCATAACAAATTCCCCAAGAGGCCATAGGTGCAGACTGGAAGAGGGCAGGTAATGTGACAAGAATGGCGATCATGGGCATCTGGGCCACTTCCTCACACAACTTGTACCTTCAGGTCCTGGTCCAGCCCAATCTCATATATACCATTTCTTTTTAATGATGGAGTGCTGCTGTGCACGTCCGACTTTATGGCTCTGTGGGTCAGATAATGCTGAGTTCATGATGGGCAGCTCAGGCCACATGGTGACTTGGTGACCCATGGTTAAGTGTTCACTCTCTACTAAGGCCCAGTAACAAATCAAAAGCTGTTTCTCAAAAGGAGAGTAGTTATCTGCAGAGGATGGCAGGGCTTTACTCCAAAATCCTAAGGATCTGCACTGTGATTCACTAATAGGGGCCTGCCAAAGACTCCAAACATCATCTCTATCTGCCACTGACACTTCAAGTACCATTGAATCAGCAGTATCATATGGCTCAAGTGACATAGCGGCTTGCACAGCAGCCTAGATCTGTTGCAGAGCCTTCTCTTGCTCTGGGCACCACTCAAAACTAGAAGCTTTTCAAGTCACTTGATAAATAGGCCATAGTAGCACACCCTAATGATGGATATGTTGACTCCAAAATCCCAATAGGCTCACCAGGTGTTGTGCCTCCTATTTAGTTGTAGGAGGATTCAGATGTAACAACTCATCTTCACTTTAGAAGGATATCTTGACATGCTTTTTTTTTTTTTTTTTTAGACCCCTAGAAATTTCACTAAGGTGGAAGGTGTCTCAATTTTTGTGGGATTAATTTCTCACCTTCTAACACACAAATATTTTATCAGTAAGTCCAGAGTCATTGACACTTCTTCCTTACTAGGTCCAATCAGCATATCATCAATGTCACCATTGTGACATCTTGTGGAAGGGAAAGCAATCAAGGTCCCTGTGGACTAAATTATGACTTAAGGCTGGAGTGTTGATATACCTCTGAGGTGGGACAGTGAAGGAGTACTGTTGGTCTTGTCAGCTGAAGGCAAACTGTTTCTGGTGTTTCTTCAAAACCAGAATCAAGAAAAAGGCATTAACCAGATCAATTGCTGCATACCAGGTTCTAGGAGATGTATCAATTTGCTCTAGCAATGAAACCACATCTGGAACAGCAGCTGCAATTGGAGGCACCATCTAGTTAAGTTTACGATAATTCACTGTTATTCTCCAAGATCCATCTGATTGTTGCACAGGCCAAATAGGAGGGTTGAATGGGAATCACTATCACTGCCTCCTTCAAGTTCTCAACGGTGGCAGTAATCCCTTCAATTCCTCCTCTAATGCACCATTGCTTTTGGTTTACTATTTTCCTAGAGGACATGGAACCGGGGATATCATTGCTGATGTCAGATCCTGGCTGAAAGCAGAGAATACCAGAGAGATGTTTACCTGTGTTTTATTGACTATGCAAAGGCATTTCACAGTGTGGATCATAATAAATTATGGATAACATTGCAAAGAATGGGAATTCCAAAACACTTAAGTATGCTTGTGAGAGACCTGTACATTGATCAAGAGGCAGTCATTCAAACAGAAAAAGGGCATACTCGTGGTTTAAAATCAGGAAAGGTATGTGTCAGGGTTGAATCCTTTCACCACACCTGTTCAATCTATATGCTGAGCAAATAACCCAAGAAGCTGGACTGCATGAAAAAGACCAGGGCATCAAAATTGGAGGAAGACTCACTAACAATCTGCATTATGCAGATGACATAACTTTGCTTGTTGAAAATGAAGAGGACTTGAAACACTTACTGATGAAGATCAGAGACCACAGCCTTCAGTATGGGTTATACCTCAACATAAAGAAAACAAAAATCCTCACAACTGGACCAATAAGTAACATCATGATAAATGGAGAAAAGATCGAAGTTGTCAAGGATTTCATTTTAGTTGGATCCACAATAAACACCTGTCTTAATCATCTAGTACTGCTGTAACAGAAATACCACAGATGGATCGCTTTAACAAAGAGAAATTTATTCTTTCACAGTCTAGTAAGTTACAAGTCCAAATTCAGGATGTCAGCTCCAGGTGAAGGCTTTCTCTCTCTACTGGTTCTAGAGGAAGGTCATTGTCCTCAATCCTCCCATGGTCAAGTAGCTTCTCAGGCACAGGGACCCTAGGTCCAAAGGATGCACTCTGCTCCCAGTGCTGCTTTCTTAGTGGTATGAGGTCCCCCACTCTCTGCTTGCTTCATGCTCCTTTTATCTCTTGAGACATAAAAGGTGGTTGTAATAGATTGAACTGTGTTCCCTCCAAAATATGTGTCAACTTAGTTAGGGCATGTGTAGTTGTCCTCCATTTTGTGATTTTCCAATGTGTTATAAATCATAATCTCTGCCTGTGATTAAGAAGATTAGGGTGGGATGTGATATTCTTGTTCTGGTCACCTCCCTGATCCAAGGTAAAGGGAGTTTCCCTGGGTTGTGGGCTGCACCATCTTTTATCTCTCAAGAGACAGAAGGAAAGGGAAGAAAACAGAGAATTGGGAACCTCATACCACCAAGAAAGCAGTGCCGGGAGCAGAGTGCATCCTTTGGACCTGAGGTTCCTGTGCTGAGATGCTCCCTGACCAAGGGAAGCCTGGTGACAAGGACTTTCCTCCAGAGCCGACAGAGAGAGAAAGGCTTTCCCTGGAGCTGGTGCCCTGAATTCAGACTTCTAGCCTACCAGACTGTGAGAAAATAAACTTCTCTTTGTGAAAGCCATCAACTTGTGATATTTCTGTTATGGCAGCACTAGATGACTAAGACAGTGGTGCAGGCCATTCCCCAGGGAAATTCCCTTTGCATTGGATCAGGGATGTGACCCGGTAAGGGTGTTATAATCCCACACTAATCCTCCCTAACATAAAATTACAATCACAAAATGGAGGACAACCGCAAAATACTGGGGATCATGGCCTAACCAAGTTGATACACACATTTTTTGAGAAGACATAATTCAATCCATGCAACACCCATGGAAGCAGCAGTCAAGAAATTAAAAGAAACATTGCACTAGGCAAATCTGCTGCAAAAAAAACCTCTTTAAAGTGTTGAAAAGCAAAGATGTCACCTTGAAGACTAAGGTGCGCCTGACCCATGCCATGGTGTTTTCAATCACGAGAGCTGGACAATGAATAAGAAAAGCCAAAGAAGAACTGATGCCTTGGAATTGTGGTATCGGTGAAGAACACTGAATATACAATGGACTGCTAAGAGAACGAACAAATCTGTCTTGGAAGAAATACAACCAGAATGTTCCTTAGAAGCAAGGATGGCAAGAGTAGGTCTCACAGACTTTGGGCATGTGATCAGAAAGGATCAGTCCCTGGAGAAGGACATCATGCTTGGTTAAGTAGAGGGCCAGCAAAAAAGAGGAAGAGCCTCGACAAGATAGATTGACACGGTGGCTGCTACAGTGGGCTCAAGCATAACAACGATTGCGCGGATGGCACAGAACCGGGCAGTGTTTAGTTATGCTGTACTAAGATCCCTATGAGTTAGAACCAACTCGATGGCACCTAACAACAACATTTTCCTATGTGAGTGTAGCTCTACTGTCTTCTGTTTGACCTTTCCTACCATAATAGCCCTTATTCCATTTTTCAGAGATCCAGTGTAGAGGTTCTGCCAGTTTTGTTGTTGTTGTTGTTAATAAAATTGCAAATGTATTTTTTTATTGGGCTTTAAGTGAAAGTTTACAGCTCAAGTTAGTTTCTCATACAAAAATTTATACACATATTGTTACGTCACGCTAGTTGTTCTCTCTGTAATGTGACAGCACACTCCTTCTTTCTACTCCAGATTTCTCACATCCATTCAACCAACTCCTGTCCCTTTCTGCCTTCTCATCATGCCTCCGGACATAAGCTGCCCATTTAGTCTCATGTCTGGGATCTACTTAAACTAAGAAGCAGAGTCTTCACAAGTGTCATTTTATGTCTTATAGTCCAGTCTAATCTTTGTCTGAAGAGTTGGCTCTGGGAATGGTTTTAGTTCTGGGTTAACAGAGAGTCCAGGGGCCTTATCTTCCAGGGTTCCTCTAGTCTCTGTCCGACCATTAAGTCTGGTCTTCTTCCTGGAATTCGAGTTCTTCACCCCACTTTTCTCCTGCTTCATCAGTGACTCTCTGTTGTGTTCCCTGTCAGGGTCTGCCAGTTTTTTGAGTATATCCATTCCAATTATGCATTCTGAAACTGGGGAAATCACTACAGGATAGGTTCAGGGACACACTGGACCGACTGTGAGACAAACCTGAGCTAAAACTCCATTAATAACCTGACCTCCATATTTCCCCACACTGGCTGGTGGGCCACACTGATGTTTTGGGCCTCCTGGAATTAGTGTCTGTTCAGAGCCAGTATCCAGTAATCCCCCAAAAGTCTGTTATATTTCTTTTTTCCCAGTGAACAGTCACTACCTTAAAAAGCCATAGATTCCTTTGGGAAAGGCTGGGAGAAAGATTATCAGTATCAATTTTAGCAATCCAGTGGAATCCTTCCTCAAGGGGGCCCAGCCTCCCCTTCATTCAAAGGGTTGTGGGTCTGTAAACTGGCTCAAGTCCAGAAATTGATTGAGGGTTCATGACTCTCTATTCCAGTGATTTCGGTGAGACTGCCATTAACTTGACCTAGAATTCTTCCACTTGTAAAGATCTAGTAAATATTTAGTAGATTTTCCAACTATTTCACTCCTAGGGACACCATGACTAAGTAGCCAATGCCATAAGTCCATACAAGACAGACTATTCTGATTACAGCTTTGATTCCACTGTCCGTTATGGTAACCCGCCCACTTTGTCTTTGTTGATTGAGTGCCACCACTTGGCCACTACCACCATGGGGTCCAATCAGCCCCATTGCAATTAGTTGTCGTAATTCAATTAGGGCAGTTTCCACTGTCAAACCTGACTTACATAAAATAGCAATCACTGCAGTCTTCAAGGATACGGGGCTCCCTTCACAAATTTGTTCCTCACAGTTGTGGAAAAAGTTGTATTCTCTAGGCACTCCATATATAGGTCTGATAAATCCACTCTAGCAGGCCAATTTCCCTAAGTCTTCAAATACCTTCTTCTATAGTATACCAAGGCAAGTCTGGTACTTCAACTTGATTTAGTGTAGGCCACTCCAGAATCCATGCTTCAGCAAACCAAACAAAAAACTATTAGATCCTTTCCTAACCTCTCAAGCTGAAACACTGAATGAAGGATCTGTGCTTAGTGGGCCCATATCAACAAACTCAGACTGATCCATCTTCTTGTTCCTTGCACTATATCCCACACCCTTACTGGCCTTTCTCACGCATATTCCCTGGGTTTCTGTTTGTACATATAAGAAAAGTCAAGCAGTTCCTTTGGAGTATAGCAAATCTACTCCTCGGTCACACTTTGTACTTCACTTTTTGGTGCTCGCTGGAACTTAAGTCTAGTTATATGTCCAAAAGCAAAAAAAAAAATAGGTGGTGGGGATGTGTTCTGTGAATGTTCAGCAATGTCTTGTGAGGCATCTGCCTCAGAAGATGTGGCAGGAAATGACTCAGACACTTCCAGGACAATGACTCAAATGCTGCCCCAGGAGATATCTCATACAAAGGCTCTTCAGACACAGCTGGGTTAATCTCTTCAGATAGGGGTGGAGGAGCTAATGGTTTTAATGGAGAGGGCAGCTTAGCAGACAAAGATGGAGTAATCTCTTCAGATGGGAGAGAAAGGGCTGGTTCTCTTGGCAGGAGTAATCCAATGGAATTTAGGGGCTCAGTGTCCATAGCTTCCTGATTATCTATCCAGACATCCCTATTCCAAGTTTCAAGATCCCATTTCTTCCCAATCAATGCCCTTGCTTTAACTTCAGACACCATTTGAGGTTGGGAACTCAATTGGCATTGTAATTCAGCTTCTCTTGTGATAAGACTCTGCTTTTGGTTTTGGTAATATCAGCTCTATTACTACAAGAAATAAGGCTTTCTTTTAGGGCACAAGTGGCTTTGAAGTCATTTATGTGGTGCTTGAGCTGTAACTCTGAAGCCCTGACTTCATTTCTTTTTTCACCACTTTTTCTAGTGAAAGTAAGGCCAATCAACCAGCTTTTTATACTTCTCATTCTGACAAAATTGTAGAAAAGTATCAAACACACAATCATCCAGTGCCTTGCCTCTTGCCAATACTTAATCTATTGGTGGTGATATTTTGCATATTTCTATTACCTCCTCATGCCATGGACTAGTAGTGTCCTCTTTACTACTGAAAGCAGAGTCACCAATACCTTTAAGACTAAACAGACTTGAGAACCAATTTTAAAAAACTCATCCTTACAATTCTCTTTCTCTAGAACCAGTTCTTTGTAGAAGTAAAACCAGTGAGTAGAGAGAGAGAGAGAGATTTATGTCAAAGAAATGGTTCATTCAGTTGTAGAGGCTGGCAAGTCCCAAGTCCATGGGTAAGGCATCAGGCTAGCAGTCTCTCCTGACTCATGTAACTGCAGGCGCTGATGAACCAGGGTCACCAGGTTAAATGGCAGGTTGCTGGCTCATGGGCTGCAGAGGCTAATGAATCCAAGAATGGTAGGTAAGACAGCAGGCTGCTGGCTCACAGTCTGCAGAAGCCAACAAATTCCAAGATCACCAGGTAATACAGCAGGCTGCTGGCTCAAGCCACAAGAATAGGAGGTCAGATGATGATAAGCCAGATGCAGGATCTGGAGGGAGCAAAAGCCAGCAAACTTTGCCAGAAAGTACATATACAATGGTGGCATCCCACACCCCCAAAGAAATCCCATTACAATTGATTGGCTGAGCACATCATGGAGATGATTACATTATATCACAAAATGAAGGATAACTACATCATTATATGACTGCCAAATTACATCATTACATAACTGCCAAACTACAGCTTTACATAACTGCCACAACACTGAGAATTATGGCCCAGCCAAGTCAACAAAAATCCTAACCATCAAACAGGGTAATTTCCAAACTGTGGTGTGCACATGTATTTTATTTTATTTTATTTTAAGAGAGAGAGTTTTGACCAGCTCTTCCCCAGAAAACATTCCCCAAGCTCTTTCTAAGTGATACAAGGGATAGAGATAAATTTGTCCCAGTTCCTTTTTGTATTTAGTTTAACAAAAACTGCTTCTCTTTAGATCTTACAAGATTTTCTTTGACAGGTGTTGCATTTTTCTTGTTGCATAAATGTCCTTCTAAAAGAAGAACAAAATGGATTATAGTTAACATTAAGCTCTTAAAAATGAGCAAACAGAACAGGGGACATTTCAACTTGGCCCCAAATCAAAGAAACTGATTGACTGATGCTCTTATCTACTTTTTAAAAAGTTTCATTATATAACAAGGGAAAAATCATCTCAAATTTTCCTGGCCCTCACCCTTCCTGCTTCTCTTTGCTTTCTTTATAGTTAAGCAAAGACGTTCAAAAAATTGGCTCTTAAAAATGACTTTCGAAAAAGAGCCTGGTTGTGGAGTTGGTAATGCACTTTTCTTCCTGCTTTCTCTGGAGCTTTTCAGATGTTACAACTGAAATTTCATACAGATGGGCACTGTCTTAGTCATTCCCCCTTTTTATTGGAAATAATTACAATAATTCACAAATACCCATAAACCATCTCTTTCTAATAGCACCATCATCCTCTCTGTTCCACGTGTTTATAATGTAACCTGAGAATAATGCTTTTTTCCAAGGTCTTGCATCAGCTGGACCCCAATTTTATTCCATCTCACTCCCCACTCTTCTCCAGCACACCATTCCCTTCATCCAAGAAATACCTCTCTCTCTCTCTCATACACACGTACATATATACACTTTTGTACCTTGCTCACTTTAAGCCTAGATGCTTCCAACACCCTGCGTATGTAAATATCACCCATTCTACAGGCCTTGTATAAGCTTCACCTTTTCCAAAAACACTCTCTAATTGCGAGGTACTTTACCCACCGCCACCAGTTGCAGTCAAGTCCATTCCAACTCACAGTAACTCCATGTGTATCAGAGCAGAATTGCTTTCCATAGGGTTTTTAATGGCTGTTTTTTTCTGAAGTAGATCATCAGGGCTTTCTTCTCAGGTGCCTCTGGGTAGACTAGACTCTCCAACCTTTAAGTTAGCAGCCAAGCACATTAACTGTTTGCACCATCCAGAGACCCCAAGCAAGGTACTATTTTAAAAAGGAAAATTAATTCTGAATGGTCTCTATCCCCAAGGAGCTAGTAATTTTCAGTAGTCTCTTCTCAAAGATACCAGGGCATTTCATCTCACTGCAAGCACTTGATTATATAGAGAATGTCTTTTGTTATTCTCTACCTCAATAATGGATTATGAGAACATAAATTATACATTGTTGTTGTTGTTTACTGCTATCCAATCAACCCTGACTCAGGGCGACCTGACTCTGGGTGACTCCATTCAGAATGGAACAAAATTCTGCTCAATCCTACTCCATCTTCATAGGATTTTTATTGGCTCATTTTTCAGAAGTAGTTAACCAGGCCATTCTTCCTAGTCTATCTTTAGTCTGGAAGCTCTGCTGAAACCTGTTCAGCATCATAGCAACACACAAACCTCCACTGACATACGGGTGGTGGCTGCACTTGAGGTGCATTGGTCAGGAATCAAACCCAGGTCTTTTGCATGGAAGACAAGAATTTTACACTGAACCACCAAGGCCCCCTAAATTATTCATTATACTTCAGTAATTTTTAAGTTTGTATTCCAATTTATAGGTGGGTTGAATGATTAGGGAAGGAAGATGGAAAAACAATTAAGGGCTTAGGTAACAATTTCAAAACCAAAAATACTAAATCCACTGTAGCCGAGTCGATTTCAACTCACGGCAACACAACGTGTTACAGAGTAGAACTGCTCCGTACAGTTTTCTTGACTGTAATCTTGATGCAAGCAGCTTGCTAGGCCTTTCTTCCATGACCCGCTGGGTGGGTTTGAACCACCAGCCTTTAGGTTAGTAATGGCCTTCAATTCTAGGCCTAAACCTAATAGAAAAAACAATACCCTAAGTCTCCTCCAATGAAAGTGTCTGGGTAGGATTATAGATGGAAACCCATATACCATATGTTTAAATATTAAAGGTTTATAAATCAAGCTAAGAAACTTAAATAAAATATGCTCTCTATCCTTGAGTATGCCCTTAAAATAACAAAATTGTCAAGTATTTGTAAAGCCATAGTTTTATTGACTGAGAGCAAGCAAAATATTAATAATTGCTGAATATAATTATTATCTTCTTTGTCCAGGTGTTCTGTTGCTGGCCTGGAGATGTTTAGATAAATCATAAAGTCGTAGGTCATTCACAATTATTACATATTTATTCCACAAACTTCATTTTCCTTGCCTTCACCTCAGCAAAACCACTGCTGCTATAATTGAGATTTTCACATTTTTATGTTCTATTGACAGTAATAACAAATTTTTTTATTGACAGTAATAAGATTAAAAATAAAATATAATTGCATCAAAATTTGAATATATTTTCAGCAAAAATAGAATTTAAATGTCAAAAAAAAGGTTTTCACATTTCAAAAAGTGATTATTTCTAAAGCATTCAAAATAATCTATTAAAACTAAGAAAAAATTAAATCGTAATAAAAATATCAAAATTTAAACCAAAATTATTCAAGTAAAGCTGAGTTTCATCTAATTTTTTAAAAGTGTATTTACACCCCAATACATATTTTTTAAAACTAACCTATCCCTACTCAACATCCTTCTAGTTGCCAATGAATAATTGCCATCACATTTCACAATGTTACATCTAGACCTACACATATACAAATTTAAGAGTATTTTTGTTTAAAATTGCAAAGTGTTCTTCAGCCACCATGAGAAACTGTAGCAAATATTATGCTAACCCATGAATTACTCTGAAACCACAATGCAAAGCTGAAGAGAAGCAGGAAATGGATACTGGGTGTTATTGAAAAAGTAGATTCATTGTGCAAGAATCTATTATATTCATGCAATCTGAGAGAAGAATTTGACAAGTTAATTATTATTATTATTATTTTACATTTATGTAAGTGTCCATCTCTAATGTTGGCAATGCTGCCACCCACAAATCTTCACAACATTTAAGAACAATTGCTTTCAGTTTTGAGCCTTAGGGCAGGAAAAGTGAAGAAATATTTCCCTGGTGTTAGTCAGGAGAACAAATGTTTAAGTTACATCACATGCCCAGTGCTGAGCATCAAATCCCAAGGGATGGAGGCATTCATGTATTCATTGACACATTTATGTTTTGTGTATTTGTATGTCTTGTGCAGGACTAAGAGTGATATTATATGGTTGGTATTTTTCCAAAAATTAGAGGAAATACTGAGTTTATGAAACAAAAACAAGATACTATAAAAAGAAGTTTTTATTATATTCTTATAAGAAAGTTATTGAAAATTAAAAATATAATAACTTTTAATTCAATAAAAGTTTTGGAAAATAATGTTGAAGAAATTTCCCAGAAAGCAGAACAAAAAGAACAGTCCTTGGGTGACAGAAACAGTTAAGTGCCCTACTACTAATCATAAGATTGGCGATTTGAACCTACCCAGAGGTACCTTCAAAGAAAGGCCCAGCAATCTGATCCAAAAGGTCACAGTCTTGAAAACTCTATGGAGCACAGTTCTACTCTGCAGAACATGGGATGTCCAGAGTTGAAATCAACTCAATGGCAACTGTTATTTTGGGTTATTTAGAACCGCCCCCCCCCCATAAAAAAAGAGAGAGGAAGGGGAAAAGAAAAAATAAATTGGTGAGATAAGTAAAGAAATTAGAATATAAATGCAGAAGGTAAAACAGCCAATTAATAGGAGTTCTGGAAAAAGAAAATAGAAACAATTCAATAATAAATGCCAGAACTGAAAAATATGTTTCCAGATTGAAAGGGCCCACTGAATAAGCCGTACAATAAATGAAAAAATATTCCATACAAAGGAACAACACTGTGACATTTCTGCATACCAAGGATAAAAATTAGTGCCTAAAATTATATAGATAGTGAAAAAATGTTCAAGTACAAAATACGTATCAATGTCATTAAAGTTCCTGTTAGCTACAATGATAGCTGGACAACAATGTAACAATACTATCAAAATGAGGAGAGAAAATTAATACTAATCTAGTATTCTGTACTCAGCCAAACTATCAGTCAAGTATGTGAGTGAAATAAATATATTTTGGAAATTAATGTACCTCAAAAATTGTCTTTCCCAGGAATCTGCCTGTTCTTTCACAATGATGCGTTAAGCAAAAAAGAGGAAGACATGTGATCCAAATAGCAGGACTTCAACAAAGGAGACAGGTGAAGAAATCCACAGGATGACAGTGATGAGAAATGCCAGGATGACCACTCTGCCGCAAGTTAGAAAGAAAACATTCCACCTGAAACAGGCGAGGGAAGCCATCATGGAATTAATTGTGTCCCCCCAAAATGTGTGTCAATTTGGTTACACCACGATTCCCAGTGTTGTGTGGTTGTCCTCCATTTTCTGATTGTAATTTTATGTTAAAGAGGATTAGGATGGAATTGTAACACACTTACTAAGGTCACACCCCTGATCAAATGTAACGGGAGTTTCCCTGGAGTACGGTCTGCACCATGTTTTATCTTATAAGAGATAAAAGGAAAGGGAAGCAAGAAGAGAGTGGGGACTTCATACCACCAAGAAAGGAGCACCAGGAGCAGAGTGCATCCTTTGGACCTGTGGTTCCTGCATGGAGAAGCTCCTAGCCCAGGGGAAAATTAATAAGAAGGACTTTCTTCCAGAGCTGACAGAACGAGGAACCTTGGAGCTGACATCCTGAACATGAACTTCTAGCCTACTAGATTGTGAGAAAATAAATTTCTCTTTGTTAAAGCCATTCACTTGTGGTATTTCTGTTATAGCACCACTAGATGACTAAGGCAGAAGCTCCTGTTGTCAAGTGAAAATGAAAGTGATGGAACACTTGACACATTCAGAGATTTTCTGACTTGTCTCAGGGAAAGTTTGGGAGGTTTAGTGATTGGTACAAAAAAAATAGCATATAAAGATTGGCAGTAGAGATGGAGTCAACATGGTGCTGTAGGCAGGAACACCACACTGTCTCTCCACAGCAAAGACCTGAAAAACTAAGTAAATCAGAGACAAATATCAATCCTGGAACCCTAAGCATCAAATGAAGAGATAAAGACCTCAACCAAGCACTGAATGGAGTAAGAAACTGAAAAAGGACAGAGAGTGAGGACAGATACAGAGTGGAGGTCCCCTACCAGCTAATGCAGCTCAGGTTTGCCATCTTGGACACCTCAGCTACAGAGGCTGGCAGACAGGGAGCATGGGAAAGCAGCTTCACGGAGCTCCTAGCAGGCGGCAGAGCACCCAGTAACCAGCAATGTATGCTTTCCCACTCCACACACTTCTTCCCCCCGCTTGGCCTCTGCCACTTCCAGTTGGGGAGGCGCTGGCTCCTTGCCACTTGGATTAGCCCCTTTCACTCTGGATGGGTCCTTCAGTGCCATTTTTTGTTGCTATTTTTGCTTTTGGGGGGCTTCTTTTGGCTTCTTCTCCCTCTCTCTCTCATCTCCTTCTCTTCCTTTTTCTCCAACACCTGGCTCTGTGTGCCATCTCTGCTCCTTCTTGACTGGCTGTGAAGTGCCAGTCAGCTGTGGAACCACTTCCTCAGTCCTCACCACCACAACAGTGGGATCACTGGGGGCATCTTTTTTTTCCTTTTTCTTTTTTCCTTTTCCTTGTTTCTTGATTTCTCATCTCTCCCTACTTTCCTTCTTTTCCTTTCTCCTGAATACCTGGCACTGTATGCCATCTCTGCCCCTTCTAGATGGGCTATGCAGTGCCGATTAGCTCAGGAGTCACTTCCCCAGTCCTTGCCATGAAGTCAATGGGCTCCCTTGGGGACTTTTATCTCTTTTCTTTTCTTGATTTCTTGTCCCTCTCTACCATCCTTCCCTTTTTTTCTCCCGAACACCTGGCATCATGTGCCATCTCTTCTCTTTTAAGATGGGCTGTGCAGTTCCACAAGGCTGAGGAGCCACTTCTCTGGTCAGTGCCAAAACACCAATGGGCTCCTGAGGGTTTTTTTTTTTTTTTTACTTTCTGTCTTCTTTTCTCAGTTTCTTGTCTCTCTCTACCTTCCCTCCTTCCTTACCCTTCTCCTGAACACCTGGTGCTGGTGTACCATCTCCACTCCTTCTTGATGGATTGTGCAGTGCCACGCAGCTGGGGACCTGCTTCCAGTGGGCTCCCTTGGGGCATTTTTTTCTTTCTTCTTTTTTCTCAGTTTCTTGTCTCTGTCCATCTTCCTTCTTTTCCTTCCTCCCAAACACCTGGAATCTTTTTTTTTTCTTTTATGTTTTCTCAGTTTCTTGTCTCTCTATATATTCTTTCTCCCAACCACCTAGCCACATGTGCCTTTCTCTCTCCATTTTTTTTAAATCTAATTTCTTATATCCTCTCTCTCTCCTTTCCTTCCTTCCCTTTCTCTTTCCACCTACTATGTGTGCCATATCTGCCCCTTCTTGAAGGACTTGCCTCACTGCCTTTAGAAAGCCACTGACACATGGCTACCCTGGATCTGTGCCATTCCAACGGCAGGCTCCCTCAACACTTTTTTTGTTTTGTTTTTGGCTCCTATTTCTCTCTCCTCTTTCTCTTCTTTCCCACACTCACTTAGCTCCACACATCCCAATCTCCCCCTTGCTCCTGCCTATCTACACCCCTGAATAGCACAGGCACGGTCTACCGGAACTTGCCCCTGGCCTCACCTTATCACCCCATCAACCTCCACTGAACCTGCCCTGGTACAGCATAGCTGAGTGACTGGACCTACCCATAGAACTAGGTGGTAAGAAGTATCATGTCCACAGAGGAGCAAACAGCAGGGAACACACAGCCCACCTGCTCAGACAAAACCAAATAAAACAAAAAAGCAGGATGAAACAAACAAAGCTACAACCAATAAGCGAAGAAAATAATTTCTGAATGTCTCAAAGACAACAAAAAGTATCAAAATGTATTAAAAAAAAAAAGTTTTAAAACAAGACAGGATGGTTCCAGTAGGCATCCAAAGTAAAACACCAGATGACCTTCCAGTAGAAGAAAAGACAGTGGAACTACCTGATAGGGAATTCAAATCTCTTATATTCAGTGCTATTCAAGAGTTGAAGGCAAAAGCAGACAAAAATGAGGAAAAAATACACAAAATCATGGAAAACATAGACAAAACAATGAAAGAATTTAGGAAAATAATACAGGAACGAAGTGTCAAAATAAATTCACAACTAGAAATCATATAAACACAACAATTAGAAATCCAAAAGATAAAAAACAAGATTTCAGAAGTGGACAGTGTCATAGAAGGTTTGAGGAGAAGATTTGAAACAATAGAAGACAGGATCAGCAAAATTGAAGACAAAATACTTGGATACCACTTTGAGGAAAAATCAAAGAAAAGAATGATGAAAAATGAAGGAATCCTACGAATGATGTGGGATAAAATCAAGAGCAAAAATTTGTTAGTGATCAGAGCCAAAGAACAGGTGGAAACAGAAAACACAGAGAGGATGATTGAAGAATTGCTGACAGAAAACTCTAATATCATGAAAGGTGAAAAGCTGACCATCCAAGAAGCTCAATGAATCCTATATAGGATAGACCCCAAAAGAAAATCACCAAGGCATATCATAATCACACTCGCTAAAACCAAAGACAAAGAAAGAATCCTGAGAGCAGCTCGAGAAAAACAAAAAGTCACATAAAGAAGGGAAACAATAAGACTAAGTTCTGATAACTCTACAGAAACCATGTAGGCACGAAGGCAATGGGATGACATATATAAAACCTTGGAAGAAAAAAATTGCCAACCAAGAATAATATATCCTCCAAAACTCTCACTCAAATATGGTGGTGAAATTAGGACATTTCCAGACAAACAGAAATTAAAAGAATATGTAAAAACCAAACCAAACTTACAAGAATTATTAAAGGGAGTCCTCTGGTTAGAGAACAAACACCAGACAACAGCCTGAATCTAGGATGCAAGACAGCATCAGCCAGATACAAACCTAGGTAATGAACTCTCAAGGATTAATCAAAACTAAAAGATTTACAACAGGGAACCAGGAAGGTTAATCTGTAAATTACAATAACATCAGAGCAATAAAAGAGGGAATAAACAGTTTGGGTATTTAAAAAAAAAAAGCCTGTTGCCAACAAGTTGATTCCAACTCATAGCAATCCCATAGGACAGAGTAGAACTGCCCCATAGAGTTTCCAAGGAGCACCTGGTGGACTCGAACTGCCAACATTTTTGTTAACAGCCATAGCACTTAACCGCTATGCCACTAGGGTTTCCAGTGTAGGTATAGGATGTTCAAGTAGAGAGGAAGGCAAGGCGATACCAAGTAATAAAAGACTGGTTTAAACTCAGAAAGATAAGGGTAAATTTCAAGGTAACCAAAAAGAAAGTTAACAAACCTACTCAGCAAAATAAAGAAGAAAACCATAGTCTCAGTAAACACAAGAAAAACACAAGATCTACAAAAAAAAATTTTTAAATCACAAACAAAAGGAACTCAGCACAGGAGAGTAAGAGGAACAAAAAAAATGTCAGAAACACAAAAAAAGCACTACAAAATGACAGCAATAAACTTACACCTATTAATAATTACACTGAGCTCAAACGGCCTAAATGCAGCCATAAAGGGACAGAGAGTGACAGGATGGATTTAAAAAACGGGATTCATCAATATGCTGTCTACAAGAGACACACCTCTGAAACAAAGATGTAAATTTATTAAAAATCAAAGGATGGAAAAAAATATATCAAGCAAACACCTACCAAAAAAGAACAGGAACAGCAATACTAATCTCAGATAAAACAGACTAAAACAAAATCCACCATAAAAGACAAAAAAGGGACAATCCATCATGAAGACACAACCACAATAAATATCTATGTACCCAATGACAGGGCTCCAAAACACATTTAAAAAAAAAAAAAAAAAACTCTAACAGTGCTGAAAAGAGAAATTGACAGTTCTACCATAATAGTAGGAGACTATAACACACCACTCTCAGTAAAGGACAAAACATCTAGAAAGAAACTCAACAAAAATACAGAAGATCTAAAGGCCACAATCAGCCAACATCATAGACATAAATAGAACACTCCACCCAAAGTACACATTCTTTTCCAACATACATGGAACGTTCTCCAGAATAGACCACATCTTAGGCCACAAAGCAAACCTCAACAAAATCCAAAACATTGAGATAATACAAAGTATCTTCTCTGATCACAACACCATCAAAATAGAAATTAACGACAGGAAGAGCAAGGGAAAAAAATCAAATACATGGAAACTGAATAACACTGCTTAAAAACCACTGTGTAATAGAAGAAATCAAAGACGGAATCAAAAAATTGCTAGAATCATAAAAAAAAAAAAGAGAGAACAAAAATACTCATACCAAAACCTTTGAGACACAGCAAAGGCAGTGCTCAGAGGTCAATTTATACCAATAAACACACATATCACCAAAGAAGAAAGGGACAAATCATTAGATACACAACTCTGAAAACAGAGAAAGAGAACAAAAGAAGCCCATAGCCAACAAAATAAAGGAAATAATAAAGATCACAGCAGAAATAAATGAAATAGAGAACAGAAAAATGATAGAATTAACAAAAGCAAAAGTTCGTCCTTTGAAAGGATTAACAAAATAGACAAACTGCTTGCCAAATTGACAAAAGAAAAACAGGAGAGGACACAAATAACCCAAATAAGAAATGAAATGGGGGATATTACAACAGACCCAACTGAAATAAAAAGGATCCTAACAAAGTGTTATGAAAAACTATACTCCAACAAATTTGAAAACTTAGAGGAAATGGACAAATTTCTAGAAACACACTACCTACCCAAACTAACACAAACTGAAGTTGACAATCTGAACAGATCCACAACAAGAGACTGAAAAATGATAATCAAAAAAAACCTCCCCCCAAAAAAAAAAAAAACGCTGGCCCAGATGGCTTCACTGGAGAATTCTACAAAACATTCAGGGAAAAGCTTACACCAGTACTACTCAAACGATTTCAAAACATAGAAAAGAAAGCTATACTTATGAATTCATTTTATGAAGCCAGCATAACCCTAATACCAAAACCAGGCAAAGACACAACAAAAAAAAAGAAAATTACAGACCAACATCACTCATGAACATAGATGCAAAAATTCTGTTCAAAATTCTAGTCAATAGAATTCAGCATCATATCAAAAAACTAATACAGCACGACCAAGTGAGATTCATGCCAGGTATTCAAGAATGGTTCAACATTAGAAAATCAATCAACATAATCCACCACATAAATAAAATAAAAGAATCATATGATCATCTCATTCAACACAGAAGAGACATTTGACAAAGTCCAACACCCATTCCTGAGAAAAACTCTCAATAAAACATAGAAGGGAAAATCAACAGCCAACATCATTCTTAATGGAGAGGGGGTGAGAACAGGAATAAGACAAGGATTTCCTTTATCACCACTTCTATTTAACATTGTGCTGGAAGTCCTAGCTAGAGCAATAGGGCAAAAAAAAAAAAGAAAGAAAGAAAGGACATCCAGATTGGTAATCAAGAAGTTAAACTGTCCCTTTTTGCAAATAATATGATACTTGACACAGAAAACCCAAAAGACTCCACGAGAAAGTTACTGGAACTGATAGACTCAGCAGAGTAGTAGGATACAAGTGAAATATAAAAAAAATCAGTTGGGTTCCTATACACCAATAAAGAGAACAACAAAAAGGAAATCAGGAAAACAACACCATTTATAATAGCCCCGAAAAAAATAAAATACTTAGGAATAAATCTAACCAGGGATGCAAAAGACATATACAAAGAAAACTACAAAACACTACTGCAAAAAACCAAAAGAGATCTACATAAATGGAAAAACATATTATGCTCACAGACAGGTAGACTCAACATTGTGAAAATGACAATTCTACCCAAAGCAACCTACAAATACAATGCAACCATCATCCAAATACCAACAGCACTCTTTAATGAGATGGAAAAAATTATCATTAACTTTATATGGCAGGAAGAGTCCCAGAGGCAAGGACTAGAAGGCAAGAGGGGACAGGAAAGTTGGTAGGTAATAGGATCCCATGGTGGAGACGGGGAGAGCCTTGACATGTCGTAGGTTTGGTAACCAATGTCACAAAACAATATGTGTACTAATTGTTTAATGAGAAGCTAGTTTGTTCTGCATATATGTCTTTATATGACAAAGAAGAATAAAGTAGGAGGACTCACACTACCTGACCTCAGAACCTACTGTACAGCTATGGTCGTCAAAACAGCCTGGTACTTGTACAACAACAGGTACATTGACCAACGGAACAGAATTGAGGACCCAGATGCAAACCCATCCACCTGCCATCACCTGAACTTCACCAAGGGCCCAAAGTCCATCAAATGAGGAAAAGACAGTCTTTTTAACAAATGGTGCTGGCAAAACTGGATATGCATCTGTAAAAACATGAAACAGGACCCATACTTCACACCATACACAAAAACTAATTCAAAATGGATCAAAGATCTAAATATAAAACCAAAAATTATAGAAGAAAAAATAGGACCAGTGCAGGACCAGTGCTAGAGGCCCTAATACACAGCATTAACAGTATACAAACTATAACAACACACAAACTCCAGAAGATAAGCTAGACTAGGATCTTCTAAAAATTGAACACTTAAACGCTCATCAAAAGACTTCACCAAAGAATAAAAAGAGAACCTACAGACAGGGAAAAATTTTTTGGCTATGATAAAACCAACAAACGACTAATCTCTAAAATCTACAGGAAACTCCAACACCTCTACAACAAAAAGTCAAATAATCCAATTAAAAAATGTGTGAAGGATATGAATAGACACTTCACCAGAGAAGGCATTCAAGCAGCTAGCAGACACATGAGGAAATCCTTGCAATCATTAGCCATTAGAGAAAGGCAAATCAAAACTACCATGAGATACCATCTCACCCCGGCATTACTGGCACAAATCTAAAAAAACAGAAAATAACAAATGTTGGCAAGGCTTCAGGGAGATTGGAACTCTTATGCACTGCTGGTGGAAATGCAAAATGGTACAACTATTTTGGAAAATGATGGGGCACTTCCTTAGAAAGCCAGAAATAGAAATAACATATGATCCAGCAATCTCACTCCTAGGAATATATCCTAGAGAAATAAGAGCCATCACATGAATAGATATAAGCACACCTATGTTCATTGCAGCATTGTTCACAATAGCAAAAAGATGGAAACAACCTAGATGCCCTTCAAGAGATGAATGGATAAACAAACTATGGTACATACACACAATGGAGTACTACTCAATGATAAAGAACCATGATGAATCTTCGAAGCATCTCACAACGTGGATGAATTTGGAGGGCATTATGCCGAGTGAAATAAGTCAATCACGAAAATGCAAATATTGTATGAGACCACTAATACAAAAACTCATGAAAAGGTTTACACACAAAAAGAAACAATTTTTGATGGTTAGGAGAGAAGGGAAGGGTGGGAAGAGAAGAACACTAACTACACAATTGATAAGTGGTAGCTTTGGTGAAGGGTAAGACAGTACACAATACTGGGGAAGCCAGCACAACGTGTCCAAGTCAAGGTCATGATAAACATCATAGACAATCCAAACTCCCCGAGGGACCGAATTACTGGGTTGAGGGCTGTGGAGACCGTGGCCTAAGTGAACATCTAGATCAATTGGCATAACATATTTTATAAAGAAAATGTTCTACATTCTACTTTGATGAGTAGCATTTGGGGTCTTAAAAGCTTGTGAGTGTCCATCTAGGATACTACACTGGCCTCACCTTATCTGGAGGAAGGGAAAATGAAGAAAACCAAAGACAAAGGGAAAAGATAAGTTCAAAGGACTAATGGATCACAATTACCACAGGCCCCACCAGCCTGAGACCAGCAGAGATGGGTAGTGCCCAGCTACTACCACAAACTGCCCTGACAGGGATCACAATAGAGGGTCTCAGACAGAGCTTGAGAAAAATGTAGACCAAAATTCTAACAAAAAAAGACCAGACTTACTGGCCTGACAGAGGCTGGAGAAACCCCAAGAGTATGGCCCCCAGACACCCTTTTAGCTCAGTAATGAAATCACTCCCGAGGTTCACCCATCAGCCAAGATTAGACAGGCCCATTAAACAAAATGAGACTAAATGTGCACACCAGCCCAGAGGCAAGGACTAGAAGGCAAGAGGGGACAGGAAAGTTGGTAGGTAATAGGATCCCATGGTGGAGACGGGGAGAGCCTTGACATGTCGTAGGTTTGGTAACCAATGTCACAAAACAATATGTGTACTAATTGTTTAATGAGAAGCTAGTTTGTTCTGCAGACTTTCATCTGAAGTACAATAAAAAAAAAAATGGGGGAAAAAAGTGGCAGTAATTAATTCTAATGAAAAAAATTTAAAGCTATTTGAAATAAGAATAGTACCCTAGCATACTCAGTTCAGCTTGAATATTAGTTTCATAGTAATAATAATGTAAACTGTAAGGAATGACTTAATGAAAAATTTTGAGAAAACCATATTGGAAAAATGGGAGAATGGGAGAGGAAAGTGTGCGTGTGTGTGTGAGAGAGAGAGAGAGAGAGAAAAGGCAACATGTTATTGCAAAATGATATTGTAGTATGGTAGTAATATAATCACAGTATGGGGGACAAAAGAAACAGGTAAAGGAGCTGACGGTATTATTTCAGGAGAATGGGAGCTGAGAGTAGAGGGAAATTTGGCAAAGGACTGCTGTTTTTTTTCATTACACACCTAATATTACTTGTTGACTTTTTAAAACTATGTACATGTTTTACTTTGATTAAACTCAATTAAAAAGTAAGTTGTGTGGGAGGGAGTGTGTGGGATGAGATTGGAGATACAGTTTGGTGACAGATTGTGAAGCAATTCTAGGAGAGTGGGAGAGTGAATTGACCAGGGGCTAAGAGCAAGATCTCCTCTCAGCATTAAAATGCCCACTTTAGATACAAAGTCATGATTTAAAGTGAGACTAAACAATGTGATTATGTGTTTTTTCCTCCAACCACATTCAGTTGTACAGGTACAGAGGCTAAGCAGACAAAGAATAAGATACAATCGGGGTTGTGATTTTGCCAAGTGAATATGATAAAGTGAGAGAGTGGAAAGGAAATCAAAGATAAGTGGAAAGATTTTCATAATTGAAAATGGAATTTATGATAAGTAAAGAGGGAAATGAGGATATCAAGGAAATGAGGAGCAAGGAACATATGATAGGATCAATGGATTGGATCCTAATGAGATCGAAAGATTGTTGGGTTGAGATACTAGAAGAAATGAAATATAATAATATGTGGTGCTTGTCAGAGTACAGGGAGGCTGAGACTGAGATTACGGAGCTGTTGCAGTTATTGGTAATGACAAGGTTGAGCATATACACAACTAGAGAAGTGAGTCGCTGAGGACGGGTGGAGGGCGATGTAACTGGAGAAGGGCTCGGAGGGAACAGGACTCATATTGGAAGAAGTGAACACAAGTAATGAGGGTAAAAACTGAGGGGTCAATATTACCCAGTCTACATCAAACCCTATATACACCTGGGAGTATAGTTGGAATGTGTTTTATAGCTCCTTGTAGATCTTGACAACAATGTCTTGAATTCAGAGGTTCCTTGGTGGTTGTTAATTTTCTAAATAGTAAGGTACTTGGATGCTGTCTTTAATTCATTTCAAGGGACATTTATTGAGTCTTTCTGTGTCCACTCCATCCTATACCCAAAATGGGTCACTCCCACCCATACATGCTTGATGTGAGTAGATGCAAGCCTAATGACATGCTGCCTTCCATACTAATTCAGACTCCAGCTGATTCCTTCACTCCCCTTCCTTAGCTTTCCAATCCCTTGACTCTATACTTGGATCCTAATCATCACTGCAGGCTCTCCTTCTAGGCCACCATCTTATAATCCTTCAGTCTACATCATCTAGATATGTTGTTTTTAAACCTACACCACCACCACCACCACTCCTAGTTTGGAACACGCTCAGATTCAAAGAAGTCATTCTCACTGCCTGTCCCAGTTCCTCAGGAACCTATGCATGTGGACAAGGCCACTTGGCACATGAGTCACACCCTGTTTCAAGCATTTGCCCATTCTTCACATTCTCACCGAGCAAGGGAAAGGGTGGGTGGGGGGAGGTATGTGATTACAATTTCACTGGATTTGAATTTTATGGCAGCACCTTGTCTTCTGGGGATGAAGAAGAAAATTAATGATCCAAAACTCTTGCTCTCCAGGATATGCATTCATGCTCCAGGTCTCTGGCCCCAAAGAGAGTCCATTGCTTTTCATTAAATGTCTATCAAGCATCTAGCATGTGCCTGGCACGGTGCTAGGGAGAGGTGGGGCTACAAAATTAAACAGCACACAGGCTAGTCCAATGAACTTTCCATTAACCCTTTAGATACTTAAAGACTATAAATGAGTTTTGGTATAAATTTCCTTTGCTTTTGGAGTTGAAGGCTTTATCTACTAAAAGAAAGGATTATTTTGTGTTCTGAATTCTGATGTGATCAAAGTAATAAAAAATCTAATTCAATCAAAACTTTACAGTCGATTATCTCAAAACCTTCCTACAGTTTTACAATTAGCTGAGGAATTTATACAAGCTAAAAATAAAAGTTGAGCAAATATTTTGATGTTGCATTTACAATTTTTCTGACAGTTACTTGAAGAGCATTTCAAACTCTTTTCCCCCAAATGCCTGGCTTTAACCAATTAATATGCTCTCCTTAAGTTTCTCGTTAATTTTTAACTCTTTGTGTGTCTATATCATATTTCCCCAGCTGAGACAGGAACTGTTTCTTACACTTTCCTCCTGTTGTTCACAACTCCCAGCATCATTCTGGATATACAGTATGCTCTTAAAATGTGCATTTATTTTATTTGTGGTTACATACTCCTCAAGAAAAGTATAGAGGACATTTGTTTTCTTAAAAAGCTTGTCATGGATTGAATTGTGTCCCTCCAAAATACCTGTCAATTTGGCTAGGCCTTGATTCCTAGTATTGGGTGATTGTCCACCATTTTGTCATATGATGTGATTTTCCTATGTGTCATAAATCCTATCTCTACGATATTAATCAGGGAGGATTAGCAGCAGTTATGTTAATGAGGCAAGACTCAATCTACAAGATTAGGTTTTGTCTTGTCAACCTATTTTGAGACATAGAAGAGAGAAGTGAGCAAAGAGACAGGGGGACCTTATACAACCAAAAAAGTAGTGCCAAGAGAAGAGCACGTCCTTTAGACCCAGGGTCCCTGCACTGAGAAGCTCCTAGTCCAGGGCAAGATTGATGACAAGGACCTTCCTCCAGAGGGAGAAAGCCTTCCCCTGGAGTTGACACCCTGAATTTGGACTTCTAGCCTACTAGACTGTGAGAGAATAAACTTTGTTGAAGCCATCCACTTTGTGGTATTTCTGTTATAGCAGCACTAGATAACTAAGACAAAGCTTTACACAGTCTCAATGTTATTGCCTCCATTTAAAAAATTAATTTCTAGTAACAGCACTATAGTTATGCAAGAGAATATCCTTGCTCTTAGGAAACATAAAAACTTTGGGTCTAAGAAGGCACAATGTCTCCGATTTACTCTCAAATGGTTCAGAAAAATAATTATATGTATAGATATAAATATGGATACATATACAGAGAAAAAGAAGTGATAAAGCAAAAGAGAAAAAAAATGTCAAAAAATGGATCTGGTAAAGGGTATATAGAAGTTCCCTGTACTATTTTTGCAACTTTTCTATAACTTTAAATTATATCAAAATAAAACTTACCCCCAAAATGTAAATCTCTAGAAACAGGTCTGTCACACAACTTTTGCCAATTTAACTTTTTGCAGGTGTACAATGTAATGACAGCAATAATCAACATGAAAGATTACATAGGAACCTTAGGGGGCAGTGAATTTATGTTAAGGGCAGAGGAACAACTCTGAAGAGGAGAGTGAGAATGGTTGCACAACTTGAAGAATATAATCAATGTCACTGAACTGTACATGTAGAAACTGTTGAATTGGTGTATGTTTTGATGTGTATATCCTCCACAACAAAAATAAATAAAATTAAGAAATAAAAAGTTCTATTCCGCTAGAAAGAGGGGGAGGGAAAAATCTTTTTGGTACTGAGTTGCATAATGATAGGTGAGGTAGGGAGCTATCAGTTGTTTCAGTAGGGAAAGAGCCCCAATGGTAAATGAGTTTTCACTTTTGCTAGGCTTGGCTTGGCTCTTAGACAACTCATCAGTCAGACTTTAAGGAGCTCTGGGAAAGTCCCAGTGCAATATGTTAGAGCACTCACTAGGACTGCTTCTGGAAGCCCTGCCCTAAGACAGGTCCACCCTTGAGACACTGTCCTATGGAAAAGGAAGTCAGTGGAACAATGAGTTATAATTACAAGGGAGACTAGATGGCTGAGAGGCTAGGAAACAGCTGACATCTCTTTGCTTCTGAAAGCAATTCAAGGTTAGCTCCTAATGCTAGGCTGGCTCCTAAAACCTCAACAAACACTGCCTTCTCTCTCCTAAAAATCATCACCAAAAAATGTCATGAGTGCCCCCACTCCTATGCATTTATGGGAATATACAAGCTATACGCCCTGTACAATGAGCCTTGGTGGCACAACGGTTAAGTGCTTGGCTGCTAACCAAAACGTTAGCAATTCAAACACACTCAGTGGCTCCACAGGAGAAAGAAAGATCTGGTGATCTGCTCCCATAAAACCAAAAAAAAAAACCCAGTGCCACTGAGTCGATTCCAACTCATAGCAACCCTATAGGACAAAGTAGAACTGCTCCATAGAGCTTCCAAGGAGCGTTGGCGGATTCAAACTGCCAACCCTTTGGTTAGCAGCTGTAGCACTTAACCACTGCACCGCCAGGGTTTCCTATAAAGATTCCAAAAAAAAAAAAAAGGTTGCCATCTCATAACGACCCTATAAGTCAGAGTAGAACTGCCCCATAGGGCTTCCAAGGCTGAAATCTTTATAGAAGCAGATTGCAACATCTTTCTCCAGCGAAACCGCTGGTGGGTTGGAAACACTGACCTTTCCATTAGCATCTGAGTGATTAACCATTATGCCATCAGGGTTCCTCCATAAAGATTACAGCCTAGGGAACCCTATGGGGAAGTTCTGTTCCGTTACATGGGGTCACAATGAGTTGGAATCAACTCAATGGCACCTAAAAACAACATTGCCCTATATATTGATGGAAATGTGCAACTCAGAGACCAGCATCTAGGCACATTCTATAGTGTCCTGTCATTCCAGCCCCCTCCTGATGCCACCTGGTTCTACTGAGCCTTTCTGCAGTGACTTCTGAAGTTTAGGGTGCAACAACAATGTTCAAGTTTACTGTAAACTGGCAAAGAATTAAGCCAAGAAACTTCATGAGAACGAACAGATGCTCAGAGAAAGCACGGTAACGCTGAGACCTGACCACAATTGAGAATGCCTGAGTCAAAAGTCAAGAAGTCATTCATATGCCAAGGGCCATTTCCTCCACCTCACCCCCACCCCGCTCTGCTGGAAGTCAATTCTCCACAGTCCGTGGTGAGTCAGGCATGAGTACTTTGATTACGGCTCAGCTGATGTCATTCAAGAAAGCAGGGGGGTCAAACACTGCATCAGAGGAAGAGACATTTGACTGAGACAGGTCCACCCTGCAGCTCTCTGGGGAGCCTGACATTTCCAGGACACAGAAAACAAACTTCCTCTTAACAGGGAATATGCTTTCTGTGTGGGGGAAAAAAAAAAAAGGGAAACCCGGAGAGGGTCAATAGGTGTTCACCCTTGGCTGTAGGCCCACAGCCAAGGAAATATCTGTCCTTTCAGAAAAGGTGAAAGCATCAAAATGTCCTTTAGTTCAACGGCAGACCCAAGCCACTGCACGTACACAGAGAAAAGCTCAGTCTTGAATCAGAGAGCCTGCTGTTCCAGCTCCTTTTCAACTCTGTTTTTTGTTCGCTAACGCTTCATTCATTTGACAAGTATCTATGGGGCATTTCTACTCTGTCATATAGGGTCTCTGTGAGTCAACAGTAAACAACAACGATGGAGAAGCTACCATATGTTTGACACCAGAGCCATCCTTTGTGGTAGGGTGAGGAGATTCACACAAAATAGGGCCAATAACAAAAGCTATTAGTGTTGTTACAGCTAATAGTTGACTTCTTACTATGTTCTGGCACTGCGAGAAGCACTTTACAAGTATTGTATCAATAAGCATGCAAGGTGGGTAATGTTACTATCTTCATTTTATAATTGAAGAAACACAGGCATGGAAAGACTAAGAAATTTATCCAAGATCACACAGCAAGTAAGGGGTATACCCAATATTTGAACGCAAACAGTCTAGACTAATACTATACAATCGAACTTTATACAATGATAAAAATGTTCTATATCTACAATGTCTAATATAGTAGCCACTAGCCATATGTGGCTACTGGGCAGTGAAATGTGGCTAGTGCAACTGAAAAACTGAACTATGAATTTTCATTTAATTTTAATTAATTTACATTTAAATATCCACTTGTTCCTAGTGGCTATTATATTGGGCAGTGCAGATCTAAATTGACTCAGAACAAATTTACTTAACCATGTGTTAAATGACAAATGACATTATGTGGGATCTCACCCTCATCTTTTTGGTTTTTGTTTTTTGTTTTGTTTTGTGTGTGTGCTTTAGGTGAAATTTTACAGTACAAATTATTTGCTCATTCAAAAATTTATACACAACTTGTTTTGTGACATCGGTTGCAACCCTGCGATGTGTCAGCACTCTCCCCCTTTCCGTTTACACCTCAGGTTCTCCATGTCCCCCTTCGTCCAGTTTTCCTTACCTTCCTGCCTTCTCATTGTTGCTTTTGGGCAGGTGTTGCCCATTTGGTCTCATATATTTGATTCAACTAAGAAGCACATTCCTCACATGTGTTAATGTTTGTTTTATAAGACAGACTAATCATTGGCTAAATGGTGACTTCTGGAGTGGCTTCGGTTCTTAGCAGGGTGTCAGGGGGCCATTCTCTCAGGGGTTCCTCCAGTTTCTTTCAGACCATTAAGACTGGTTGCTTTTTTGTGACTTTGAATTTTGTTCTACATTTTTGTCCCTCCCTGTCCAGGACCCTCTATTGTGATCCCTGTAACAGGTGTAGGTGGTCATAACCGGGCATCATGTAGTTCTTCAGGGCTCAGGCTGGTGGAGGCTGTGATTTGTGTGGTCCATTAGTCCTGTGGACTAATATTTTCCTTATGTCTTTGGTATCCTTTATACTCCTTTGATTGTTCAGGATAGGACCAATAGATGTATCTAAGATGGCCACTCAAAAGCTTTTAAGACTTCAGATGCTACTCACCAAAGTAGGATGTAGAACATTTTCCTTAAGAACTATGTTATGTCATTGAGGAGGCAGGGCCAACATGGCGGAGGAGGCAGGGCCAACATGGCGGAGTAGTCAGATGCTTCCTGTGGTCTCTCTTACAATGAAGACCCAAAAAACAGGTGAATTGAATACATATGACAAGCTAGGAGCCCTGAACATTAAAGGCAAAGTAGAGGAATTAGACTGAGTGGTAAGGGGAGATAGAGATGGTTCAGAAGTAGCGAGGAGTTGCCAGACCTGACCCAGCAGGAACTGGTGCCCCACAGGTCCGTTGCACTGCTGTGAGCGCAGTGAGGCAAGCAGTGGCATTCAGGATGTGTTTTCTACATCAGGAGAGAATGAGAGGCAGAGAGTCTGCTAAGCCCTCCAGAACAAGCGAGAAGTTGCCCTCAATCAGCAAAAGATAAGCACCTGTATTTAAACTACCACATGGATCCAAAAATACCCCTTCAGGAAAAACCTCTCTCCCAATTATCTGCTCCCTTCCTGCTCTGCACTAGGTCTCAGCCGGCTGCATCCCCTGGCCTAGAAGAAGACCTTGTACTTGTCCTGAGCCATATACCCGGCCTTGGAGAGGGAATAAATTAACAAACAGGGAAAACATAATCTGCCGGGTCCCCTAAGCTGGGAACTCAGGGCAGAAACAGCTCCTTTGCCTAGACACAGGCATAAGGGGTCCAAGGACTTTGAATGCCTTTCACCCCTGCACGGACCTGTGTGGGCCCATTTCAACAGCATAGGCCCTCATTACCACAGTACAACAGAGTATATACCTGAAGTCTAACTTCAACAGTTTCAGCTACATGGTGGAGAGGTAGGTCTGTGATATTTGACACTGCTCTGCCTATTAAGCAGGGTTCTCACTTACCTACATCAGGGGCTTGAGAATTGGTGGCTCTACACACAACAGCTAGCCACCCATGACAGGGGTCCAAGAGTAAGTGGTGCCTTCCAGTCCTTACAGCCAACAGGATTAGATGCCCATAGTCCGGCTGTAAAACCCACCCATCTATGTGCTCCAGGGAACAGGGACATGCTTTCTTCACAGACACTCAGGGGTGGTTGTCAGCCCCCTGCCTTGCTCAGCATGTGACTCCCTACTGCAGCCAAATACCTGTTGCCTACACCAGTCAGCCCTGCTCGTCTAGGATGGTAGATGAGAGCCTGCACCACACACTTGGTGATTGACTACCTGGACATCTGAGCTGAATCCATACAAGAAAAATGAACGGACCCCTGGGCTTACATAGCTAGTAACAGCTCTAACCACCTGGTGACAGCAATAATCAAACTAGCTCACTCAAGCAGCCTATCTGGGCATATCAAAACAAAACAAAACAAGAAGCCAGGATGTAGTAAGTAAACATAAAATAAATAAATACAATAACTTATTGATGGCTCAGAGAAAACAGTCAATATCAAATCACATAAAGAGGCAGACCATGATGGCTTCAGCAAGCTCTCAAAATAAAGAATCAAGAAGTCTTCTGGATGAAGAAAACTTCCCGGAAATACCAGAGGTAGA
Organism: Elephas maximus indicus; assembly: GCF_024166365.1. Classification (NCBI taxonomy): domain Eukaryota; kingdom Metazoa; phylum Chordata; class Mammalia; order Proboscidea; family Elephantidae; genus Elephas; species Elephas maximus. The sequence continues at coordinate 50,652,268 of NC_064840.1, forward strand.
ATACAAAAGATTAATATACAGAACTCTTCAAGAGATTAAGAAGGAAATCAGGGAAAACACAGAAAAAGGCAAGCAGCACATAGACAAAGCATTACAGGAACTTAAGGAGATTAGACAAGAGTATAATGACAAATTCAATAGGCTGCAAGAATTCATAGAGAGACGGCAAACAGAACTTCAGAAGATTAACAATAAAATTTCAGAATGAGATAATTCAATAGAAAGCCATAAGAGCAGAACTGAGGAAATGGAAGATAGAATTAGTGAGATTGAAGATAAAGCACTTGGCACCAACGTATGTGAGGAAAAACCAGACAAAGGAATTTTAAAAAATGAAGAAACTCTAAAAACTATGTGGGACCCTATCAAGAGGAATAGCCTACGAGTGATTGGAATACCAGAACAAAGGCAGATAATAGAATATACAGAGGGAATTGTTGAAGATTTGTTGGCAGAAAACTTCCCTGATATCCTGAAAGATGAGAAGATATGTAGTCAAGAGGTTCATCGAACCCCACACAAGGTAGACCCCAAAAGAAAGTCAACAAGGCATATTATAATCAAACTTGGCAAAACCAAAGATACACTGAGAATTTTAAGAGCAGCAAGGAATAAACAAAAAGTCACCTACAAAGAGTGAATAAAAATGAGCTTGGACTATGGAGCAGAAACCATGAAGGAAAGAAGACAATGGGATGATATATATGAAGTTTTGAAGTAAAAAGCTTTCCAACCGAGAAATATATATCCAGCCAAAACTGTCCAGCCAAATATGATGGCGAAATTAGGACATTTCCAGAAATACAGAAGTTTAGGGAATTTGCAAAAATCAAACCAAAATTACAAGAAATACTAAAAGAAGTCCTCTGGTTAGAAAGACAATAACATCAGATAACAACCCAAAACTAGGACACAGGACAGAGTAACAAGATATTAACCCACACAGGGAAATCACAAAAAATAAATCAAAGCTAAAGCACTCAAAACAGGGAAAGAGATGTCATTATGTAAAAGATGAGACCATTAAAACAAAAAAGAGGAACTAAAAAATTTAGCTATAGATCTTTCATATGGAGAGGAGGTCAAGGCAATACAAAGAAATAAAAGATTGGTTTAAACTTAGAAAAATAGGGATAAATACTAAGGTGACCACAAAGAAAATTAACAATCCTGCACACCAAAATAAAACACAAGAAAAACAAAGACTCAAAAAATACAAAATCAACAACAATAGAAAAGAGGAAAAGAATATATATAAATAATTATGCTGAATGTAAATGGACTAAATGCAACAATAAAAAACAGACAGTGGTAGAATGGATTAAAAAAAAGAAAAAATCCGTCTATATGCTGCCTGCAAGAGACACACCTTAGACTTAAAGACACAAACAAACTAACACTCAAAGGATGGGGGAAAAATCTATCAATCAAACAACAATCAAAAAAGAGTAGGAGTGGTAATATTAATTTCTAACAAAAGAGACTTTAAAGTAAAATCCACAGCAAGGATAAGGAAGGGCACTATATAATGATTAAAGGGTCAATACACCAGGAGGACATAACCGTAATAAATATTTACAGGGCTCCAAAATACATAAAAATAAACTCTAACAGCATTGAAGAGAGAGATAGCACCACAATAATAATGGGAGACTTCAACACACCATTTTTGGTGAAGGCCAGAACATCCAGAAAAGGCTCAATAAAGGCATGGAAGATCTAAATGCTACAACCAACTTAACCTCACAGACATATACAGAACATTCCACCCAACAGCTACCAAGTATATTTTCTTTTCCAACATACATGGAACATTCTCCAGAATAGATCACATATTAGGCCATAATGCAAGCCTTAACAGAATCCAAAACACCAAAATATTACAAAGCATCTTTTCTGAGCATAAAGCCATAAAAGTAGAAATCAATAACAGAAAAAGCAAGGAAAAAAATCAACACATGGAAACTGAACAACACTTTGCTCAAAAACTATTGGGTTATAAAAGAAATTAGGGATGAAATTTAAAAAAATAATAGAATAAAATGAGAATGAAAACACATCCTGATAGACTGTTTGGAACACAGAAAAAGCAGCACTGAGAGGTCAATTTATACCAATAAATGCACACATTCAAAAGGAAGAAAATGCCAGAATCAAATAATTAACACTACAACTTGAATGAATAGGAAAAGAACAGCAAAAGAAGCCCTTGGGCACCAGAAGAAAGCAAATAATAAAAATTGGAGCAGAATTAAATGAAATAGAGAATAGAAAAACAATCAAAAAAGTTAAAAAGGCCGAAAGCTGGTTCTTTGAAAAGATCAATAAAATTCATAAGCTACTGGCCAAACGGACAAAAGAAAAACGGGAGAGGAAGCAAATAACCCAAATAAGAAATGAGACGGGTGATATCACAACAGACCTGACTGAAATGAAAAGAATCATAACAGGATACCCTGAAAAATTATACTGTAACAAATTTGAAAACCTAGAGGAAATGGACAAATTTCTGGAAACACCCTACGTACCTAAACTAACACGAACAGAGGTAGAACAAATAAACCTATAACAAAAGAAGAGCTTGAAAAGGTAATTTAAAAACTCCTAACAAAAAAGCCCTGGCCCTGATGGCTTCACTGGAGAATTCTACAAAACTTTCAGAGAAGAGTTAACACGACTACTATTCAAGATTTTTCAGAGCATAGGAAAGGAGGGAATACTCCCAACGTTATTCTATGAAGCCAGCATAAATCTGATACCAAAACCAGGTAAAGACACCACAAAAAAAGAAAACTACAGACAAATATCCCTCATGCATTTAGGTGCAAAATCCTCAACAAAATTCTAGCCAACAGAATCCAACAATGTATCAAAAAAAATAATTCATCGTGACCAAGTGGAATTCATACCAGGTATGCAGAGATGGTTCAACATTAGAAATATAATGAAATCTATCACATGAAAAAAAACAAAAGACAAGAACCACATGATCTTATCAATTGATGCAGAAAAGGCATTTGACAAAGTCCAACCCCCATTCATAATAAAAACTCTCAGCAAAATGGGAATAGAGAGGCGGGGCCGAGATGGCTGACTAGGTAGATGCTACCTTGGATCCCTCTTGCAACAAAGACTTGGAAAAACAAGTGAATTGATCACATACATGACAATCTACGAACCCTGACCAACAAACACAGACTTAAAGAGTTGACCTGAGTGACAGAGACTGAGAACAAACAACCATGGGGAAGCAGCAACTGATTTTGGAGCCTGGAGCCAGCGTCTCAGTCAGTAAAACCTTGGCACCGGGCTTTGGACTGGGCACAGGGGAGCTGAGCACTGCATCCTGAGACAGCGCAAAAACGGGGCGCAGCCCTAGCCCCCTGAACTGACCTTGGGGGAAGCCCAGCCAGTGCACGCAGGCAGCGCAGCGAAGCGGCTGACAGGAGGAGAAGTCACCGGGAGGCAGCGACTGGTTTTGGAGCCAGGAGTGCGGCATCCCAGCCGGGGAACCTTGGCGCTGGGCTTTGGACTGGGAGTGGAGGAACTAACCATGGCTTCTGAGACAGCGCAAGCACAGGACGTGGGCCTGACCCTCGGGGACAATCTCTACGCAGCCAGGGCACACAGTTGACGTGCCGCTTGGGAATCTCAGATACAACAGTCATCCCAAGCAAGATAAGTAACTTTGTCTATATTCTGGGGTGCTACACTCTCCTATTTATCTGAACCCTCCCCTCCCCTTCCCAGGCGGCTTCATTAACATTGGAATTTCCTGAGCCAGAGGGAGAACTACTCTGCCGTTTTTCTTTTTTTCTTTTCCTTTTTTTTTTTTTTTGGTCTTTTCCTAACCCATTCTCCTGGCCTGAGAGAAGCAGCTACAAAAAACCCAGGGACCAAAAAACCTTCCCTAATTGGACTAAAAACACAGAACCAGCTCCAGCCAAGCATATGTGATCCACAGTCTTGGGCTTTCATCCCTACAGGGAACAAGGTGGCTATTATAATGCAAAGGCATTTCGGATAGGGATCTGACTGCAATTGTTTTAGCAGATTTACTGGAGGACAAGTTTCCCAGGTCTGACATCTCTGTGTATTCAACAGAGCCCTCACTGACCCACAACAGGGAAGTGAGGGCTGAAGCTCCCTCCAGACCAGCTAGCCTCATGCCTTAGGGGTCTAAGGAGGGTGACACCTACCAATCTGTAGAGGTACTTGCATTGGGGGCCTAATGTACAGCTGCAGAGCCCACCCACCAAGGTACTTTAGGAATAGAGACACATCTACCTCACTGACACTTGGGGGAAGCCTGTCAGCATCCTGCCCCCACTGGAGTGTGAGCCCCAGCTACTACTAGAATCTGGTGCAGACAACTATCACCACTACTTCCCAAGGTGGATAGGTGACAGTCTGCATCACACACTTGATGACCCAAAATCAGATTCTACTCAAGAATAATGAATGGACTCAGGCATATATATCTGGTAACAGCCCAAACCAGCTGGTAATACGACATAAGTGAGTCAAGGGCTACAACAATCAAGACAGCGCAATCTAGTAACCCATCTACATATATTGAAGGAAAACAAAACAAGATAAGACTCAGTGAGCAAATATAGAATAAATCACTACAATATCTTAGTGATGGCTTGGAGACAGCAGTCGATATCAAACCACATAAAGAAGCAGACCTTGACTGCTTCTACAACCCCCCAAACTAAAGAATCAAAATCTTTCCCAAATGAAGATACAATCCTGGAATTGCCAGATACAGAATATAAAAAACTAATTTACAGAATGCTTCAAGACATCAGGGATGATCTCAGAAATGAAATAAGGCAATCTGCAGAAAAAGCCAAGGAACACACTGATAAAGCAGTGGAAGAACTCAAAAAGATTATTCAAGAACATAGTGGAAAAATTAATAAATTGCAAGAATCCATACAGAGACAGCATTCAGAAATCCAAAAGATTAACAATAAAATTACAGAATTAGACAAAGCAATAGGAAGTCAGAGGAGCAGACTCGAGCAATTATAATGCAGAGTGGGAAATCTGGAGGACCGGGGAATTAACACCAATATAGCTGAAAACAAATCAGATAAAAGAATTTAAAAAAATGAAGAAACCCTAAGAATCATGTGGGACTCTATCAAGAAGAATAACTTGCGTGTGATTGGAGTCCCAGAACAGGGAGGGATAACAGAAAACACAGAGAGAATAGTTGAAGATCTGTTGGCAGAAAACTTCCCTGACATCATGAAAGACGAAAGGATATCTACCCAAGATGCTCATTGAACCCCATTTAAGACTGATCCAAAAAGAAAATCACCAAGACATATTATAATCAAACTTGCCAAAACCAAAGACAAAGAGAAAATTTTAAAAGCAGCCAGGGATAAAAGAAAGGACTCCTACAATGGAGAATCAATAAGAATAAGTTCAGACTACTCAGCAGAAACCATGCAGTCAAGAAGGCAATGGGATGACATATACAGAGTACTGAAGGAGAAAAACTGCCAGCCAAGGATCATATATCCAGCAAAACTCTCTCTGAAATATGAAGGTGAAATTAAGACATTTACAGATAAACACAAGCTTAGAGAATTTGCAAAAACCAAACCAAAGCTACAAGTAATACTAAAGGAAATTGTTTCGTCAGAAAACCAATAATATCAGATACCAGCACAACGCAAGGTCACAGAACAGAGCAGCCTGATATCAACTCAAATAGGGAAATCACAAAAACAAATTAAGATTAGTTAAAAAAAAAAAAAAAAACGCTCAAAACAGGGAATCATTGAAGTCAATATGTAAACGATCACAATAATCAAAAAGAGGGACTAAATACAGGTGGCATACAACTGCTATATGGAGAGGGATACAAGGTGAAATAGGACAATACAAGTTAGGTTTTTACGAAGAAAAATAGGGGTAAATATTAAGGTAACCACAAAGAGGTATAACAACTCCATAACTCAAAATAAAAACCAAGAAAAAGTAACGACTCAGCAAACATAAAGTCAAATTCTATGAAGATGAGGAGCACACAATTTACAAAGAAAAACATCTCAGCACAAAAAAGTAAGTGGAAAAATGAAATTGTCAACAACACACGTAAAAAGGCATCAAAATGACAGCACTAAACACATACTTATCTATAATTACGCTGAATGTAAATAGACTAAATGCACCAATAAAGAGACAGAGAGTCTCAGACTGGATAAAGAAACACAATCCGTCTATATGCTGCCTACAAGAGACACACCTTAGACTTAGAGACACAAACAAACTAAAACTCAAAGGATGGAAAAAAATATATCAAGCAAACAATAAGCAAAAAAGAGCAGGAGTAGCAATATTAATTTCTGACAAAATAGACTTTAAAGTTAAATCTACCACAAAGGATAAAGAAGGACACTATATAATGATAAAAGGGACAACTGACCAGGAAGATATAACCATATTAAATATTTATGCACCCAAGGACAGGGCTGCAAGATACATAAAACAAATTTTAACAGAACTGAAAAGTGAGATAGACACCTCCACAATTATAGTAGGAGACTTCAACACACCACTTTCGGAGAAGGACAGGACATCCAGTAAGAAGCTCAATAGAGACTCGGAAGACCTAATTACTACAATTACCCAACTTGACCTCATTGACTTATACAGAACTCTCCACCCAACTGCTGCAAAGTATACTTTTTTTTCTAGCGCACATGGAACATTCTCTAGAACAGATCACATATTAGGTCATAAAACAAACCTTTGCAGAATCCAAAACATCGAAATATTACAAAGCATTTTCTCAGACCACAAGGCCATAAAAGTGGAAATAAATAACAGAAAAATTAGGGAAAAGAAATCAAATACTTGGAAACTGAACAATACCCTGCTGAAAAAAGACTGGGTTATAGAAGACATTAAGGAGGGAATAAAGAAATTCATAGACTGCAACGAGAATGAAAATACTTCCTATCAAAACCTCTGGGACACAGCAAAAGCAGTGCTCAGAGGTCAATTTATATCGATAAATTCACACATACAAAAAGAAGAAAGAGCCAAAATCAGAGAACTGTCCCGACAACTTGAACAAATAGAAAGTGAGCAACAAAAGAATCCATCAGGCACCAGAAGAAAACAAATAATAAAAATTAGAGCTGAACTAAATGAATTAGAGAACAGAAAAACAATTGAAAGAATTAACAAAGCCAAAAGCTGGTTCCTTGAAAAAATTAACAAAATTGATAAACCATTGGCCAGACTGACTAAAGAAATACAGGAAAGGAAACAGATAATCCGAATAAGAAACGAGATGGGCCACATCACAACAGACCCAACTGAAATTAGAAGAATCATACCAGATTATTATGAAAAATTGTACTCTAACAAATTTGCAAACCTAGAAGAAATGGATGAATTCCTGGAAAAACACTACCTACCTAAACTAACACACAAAAAAAGAGATTGAAACAATAATCAAATAACTCCCAACAAAAAAAAGCCCGGGCCTGGATGGCTATACTGCAGAGTTTTAACAAACTTTCAGAAAAGAGTTAACACCACTACTACTAAAGGTATTTCAAAGCATAGAAAATGACGGAATACTGCCTAACTCATTCTATGAAGCCACCATATCCATGATACCAAAACCAGGTAAAGACATCACAAAAAAAGAAAATTACAGACCTATATCCTTCATGAACATAGATGCAAAAATCCTCAACAAAATTCTAGCCAGTAGAATTCAACAACATATCAAAAAAATAATCCACCACGACCAAGTGGGATTTATACCAGGTATGCAAGGCCGGTTTAATATTAGAAAAACCATTAATGTAATCCACCATATAAATAAAACAAAAGACAAAAACCACATGATCTTATCAATTGATGCAGAAAAGGCATTTGACAAAGTCCAACACCCATTTATGATAAAAACTTTCAGCAAAATAGGAATTGAAGGAAAATTCCTCAACATAATAAACGGCATCTATACAAAGCCAACAGCCAACATCACTCTAAATGGAGAGAGCCTGAAAGCATTTCCCTTGAGAACGGGAACCAGACAAGGATGCCCTTTATCACCGCTCTTACTCAACATTGTGCTAGAGGTCCTAGCCAGAGCAATTAGGCTAGACAAAGAAATAAAGGGCATCCGGATTGGCAAGGAGGAAGTAAAATTATCTCTATTTGCAGATGACATGATCTTATACACAGAAAACGCTAAGGAATCCTCCAGAAAACTACTGAAACTAATAGAAGAGTTTGGCAGAGTCTCAGGTTATAAGATAAACATACAAAAATCACTTGGATTCCTCTACATCAACAAAAAGAACATTGAAGAGGAAATAACTAAATCAATACCATTTACAGTAGCCCCCAAGAAGAAAAAATACTTAGGAATAAATCTTACCAAAGATGTAAAAGACCTATATAAAGAAAACTACAAAGTACTACTACAAGAAACTAAAAAGGACCTACTTAAGTGGAAAAACATACCTTGCTCATGGATAGGAAGACTCAACATAGTAAAAATGTCTATTCTACCAAAAGCCATCTATACATACAATGCACTTCCGATTCAAATTCCAATGACATTTTTTAATGTGATGGAGAAACAAATCACCAACTTCATATGGAAGGGAAAGAAGCCTCGGATAAGTAAAGCATTACTGGAAAAGAAGAAGAAAGTGGGAGGCCTCACTCTACCTGATTTCAGAAGCTATTATACAGCCACAGTAGTCAAAACAGCCTGGTACTGGTACAACAACAGGCACATAGACCAATGGAACAGAATTGAGAACCCACATATAAATGCATCCACAGATGAGCAGCTGATATTTGACAAAGGCCCAGTGTAGTTAATTGGGGAAAAGATAGTCTTTTTAACAAATGGTGCTGGCATAACTGGATAACCATTTGCAAAAAAATGAAACAGGACCCATACCTCACACCATGCACAAAAACTAACTCCAAGTGGATCAAAGACCTAAACATAAAGACTAATACGATAAAGGTCATGGAAGAAAAAATAGGGACAACCTTAGGAGCCCTAATACAAGGCAAAAACAGAATACAAAACATTACCAAAAATGACGAAGAGAAACCAGATAACTGGGAGCTCCTAAAAATCAAACACCTATGCTCATCTAAAGACTTCACCAAAAGAGTAAAAAGACCACCTACAGACTGGGAAAGAATTTTCAGCTATGACATCTCCAACCAGCACCTGATCTCTAAAATCTATATGATTCCGTTAAAACTCAACCACAAAAAGACAAACAACCCAATCAAGAAGTGGGCAAAGGATATGAACACGCACTTCACTAAAGAAGATATTCAGGCAACTAACAGATACATGAGAAAATGCTCTCGATCATTAGCCATTAGAGAAATGCAAATTAAAACTACGATGAGATTCCATCTCACTCCAACAAGGCTGGCATTAATCCAAAAAACACAAAATAATAAATGTTGGAGAGGCTGCGGAGAGATTGGAACTCATACACTGCTGGTGGGAATGTAAAATGGTACAACCACTTTGGAAATCTATCTGGCATTTTCTTAAAAAGTTAGAAATAGAACTACCATACAACCCAGAAATCCCACTCCTCGGAATATACCCTAGAGAAATAAGAGCCTTCACACAAACAGATATATGCACACCCATGTTTATTGCAGCTCTGTTTACAATAGCAAAAAGCTGGAAGCAACCAAGGTGTCCATCAACAGATGAATGGCTAAACAAATTGTGGTATATTCACACAATGGAATACTATGCATCAATAAAGAACAGTGACGAATCTGTGAAACATTTCACGACATGGAGGAACCTGGAAGGCATCATGCTGAGCGAAATTAGTCAGAGGCAAAAGGACAAATATCGTATAAGACCACTATTATAAGATCTTGAGAAATAGTATAAACTGAGAAGAACACATACTTTTGTGGTTACGAGGGGGGAGGGAGGGAGGGTAGGAGTGGGTTATTCACTGATTAGTTAGTAGATAAGAACTACTTTAGGTGAAGGGAAGGACAATACTCAATACACGGAAGGTCAGCTCAACTGGACTGGACCAAAAGCAAAGAAGTTTCCGGTATAAACTGAATGCTTCAAAGGTCAGCGGAGCAAGGGCGGGGTTTGGGAACTATGGCTTAAGGGGACTTCTAAGTCAATTGGCAAAATAATTTTATTATGAAAACATTCTGCATCCCACTTTGAAATGTGGCGTCTGGGGTCTTAAATGCTAACAAGCAACCATCTAAGATGCATCAATTGGTCTCAACCCACCTGGATCAAAGGAGAATGAAGAACACCAAGGTCACACAACAACTATGAGCCCAAGAGACAGAAAGGGCCACATGAACCAGAGACTTACATCATCCTGAGACCAGAAGAACTAGATGGTGCCTGGCCACAACCGATGACTGCCCTGACAGGGAGCACAACAGAGAACCCCTGAGGGAGCAGGAAATCAGTGGGATGCAGACCCCAAATTCTCATAAAAAGACCAGACTTAATGGTCTGACTGAGACTAGAGGAATCCCAGTGGTCATGGTCCCCAAACCTTCTGTTGGCCCAGGACAGGAACCATTCCCGAAGACAACTCATCAGACATGGAAGGTCTGGACAATGGATAGGAGAGAGATGATGATGAAGACTGAACTACCTGTAACAGGTGGACACTTGAGACTGTGTTGGCATCTCCTGTCTGGAGGGGAGATAGGAGGGTAGAGAGGGTTTGAAACTGGCAAAATTGTCACAAAAGGAGAGACTGGAAGGGCTGACTCATTAGGGGGAGAGTAAGTGGGAACATGGAGTAAGGTGTATATAAGCTTATATGTGACAGACTGACTTGATTTGTAAACGTTCACTTAAAGCTCAATAAAAATTATTATCAAAAAATGGGAATAGAAGGGAAATTTCTTACCATAATAAAGGGCATTTACACAAATCCAAGAGCCAACATCATCCTAAATGGAGAGAGTCTGAAAGCATTCCCCTTGAGAGTGAGAACCAGACAAGGATGCCCTTTATCACCACTCTTATTCAACATTGTGCTGGATGGAGGTCCTAGCCAGAGCAATTAGGTTAGAAAAAGAAATAAAGGGCATCCAAATTGTAATGAAGAAGTAGAAGTATCTCTATTTGCTGATGATATGATCTTATATACAGAAAACATTAAAGAATCCACAAGAAAACTACTAGAGCTAATAGAAGATTACAGCAATCACTTGGATTCCTCTACATCAACAAAGAGAACGTCGAAGAGATCACCAAATCAATACCATGTACAATAGCCCCCAAGAAGATAAAATACTCAGGAACAAATCTAACCAGAAACGTTAAAGACCTATACAAAGAAAACTACAAGGCACTACTGCAAGAAACCAAAAGAGACCTGCGGAAGTGGAAAAACATCCCTTGCTCATGGATTGGAAGACTCAACATTGTAAAAATGTCTATTCTACCCAAAGTGATCTACGGATACAATGCAATCCCAATCCAAATTCCAACGATATTTTTTAATGACGTGGAGAAACAAATCACCAACTTCATATGGAAAGGGAAGGGGCCCAGATAAGTACAGCATTACTGAAAAAGAAGAACAAAGTGGTAGGCCTCACACCACCTTATTTTAGAACCTATTATACTGCCACAGTAGTCAAAACAGCCTGGTACTGGTACAACAGATACATAGACCAATGGAACAGAATTGAGAAACCAGACATAAATCCATCCACATATGAGCAGTTGATATTTGACAAAGGCCCAAAGTCCATTAAATGGGGAAAAGATGGTCTCTTTAACAAATGGTGCTGGCATAACTGGATATCCATCTGCAAAAAATGAAGTAAGACCTATACCTTACACCACACACAAAAACTAACTCAAAATGGATCAAAGACCTAAAGATAAAATCTAAAACAGTAAAGATCATGGAAGAAAAAATAGGGACAATGCTAGGAGTCCTAATAGATGGCATAAACAGTATACAAAACATTACTAACAATGCACAAACACCAGAAGAGAAACTAGACAACTGGGAGCTCATAAAAATCAAACACTTATGTTCATTCAAAGACTTCACCAAAAGAGGAAAAAGACAACCTATAAAAAAAAAAAAAAAAAACTACTGGGAAAAAAAATTTGGCTACAACGAATCTGATCAGTGCCTAATCCCTAAAATCTACAAGATACTGCAAAAGCTCAACAATGAAAAGACAAAAACCCAATTTAAAAAATGGGCAAAGGATATGAACAGAGACTTCACCAAAGAAGACATACAGGCGGCTAACAGATACATGAGGAAATGCTCATGATCATTAGCCATTAGAGAAATGCAAATCAAAACTACAATGAGATACCATCTCACCCCAACAAGGCTAGCATTAATCCAAAAAACAAAAAATAATAAATGTTGCAGAGGTTGTAGAGAGACTGGAACACTTATACACTGATTGTGGGAATGTAAAACGGTATAACCACTTGGGAAATCGATTTGGCGATTCCTTAAAAAGCTAGAAATACCATACGATCTAGCAATCCCACTCCTTGAAATATGTCCTACAGAAATAAGAGCCATCATATGAATAGATATATGCACACCCATGATCATTGTAGCACTGTTTACAATAGCAAAAACGTGGAAACAACCAAGGTGCCCATCAAGGGATGAATGGATAAACAAATGATGCTATATTCACACAATGGAATATTATGCAACAATAAAGAACCATGATGAATCTGTGAAACATCTCATAACATGGAGGAATCTGGAAGGCATTATGCTGAGTGAAATTAGTCAGTCACAAAAGGACAAACATTGTATAAGACCACTATTATAAGAACTCAAGAAAATGTTTAAACCCAGAAGAAAACAGTTTTTTATGGTTACGAGGGTGGGGAGGGAGGGAAGGAGTATTCACTAATTAGTAGACAAGAATTATTTTGGGTGAAGGGAAAGACAACACACGATACAGGGGAAGTCAGCACAACTGGACTAATCCAAAAGCCAAGAAGTGTCCTGAATACAACCAAACACTTCGAGGGACAGAGTAGCATGAGCAGGGGTCTGGGGACCATGGTTTCAGGGGACATCTAGGTCAACTGGCATAACAAAGTGAATTAAGAAAACGTTCTGCATCCCATTTTGGTGAGTGCCATCTGGGATCTTAAAAGCTAGAGAGCAACCATCTATAATGCATCAGTTGGTCTCAACCCACCTGGAGCAGAGGAGAATGAAAAACACCAAAGACACACTGAAATATGAGCCCAAGAGAAAGGGTCCCATAAACCAGAAACTCCATCAGCCTGAGACTGGAAGAACTAGGTGGTGCCAGGCTACCACCAATGACTGCCCTGATAGGAAACACAACAGAGAATCCCTGATAGAGCAGGAGAAAAGTGGGATACAGACCTCAAATTCTAGTAAAAAGACCAGACTTAATGGTCTGACTGAGACTGGAGGGATCCTAGAGGTCATGGCCCCCTGGCTCTCTGTTAGCCCAAAACTAAAACCATTCTTGAAGCCAACTCTTCAGACAAGGATTAGACTGGACTATAAGACATAAATGATACAGGTGAGGAGTGTGCTTCTTAGGTCAAGTGGACACACGAGACTATGTGGGCAGCTCCTGTCTGGAGGCAATATGAGAAAGCAGAGGGGGACAGAAGATGGTTGAATGGACATGGAAAATACAAAATGGAGAGAAGGAGTGTGCTGTCACATTGTAGGGAGAGCAAACAGGATGACATAACAATGTGTGTATAAGTTTTTATATGAGAAACTGACCTGAATTGTAAACTTTCACTTAAAGCACACAAAAAAAACTATGTTATGCCACTGACTTAGATGTCCCCAGAGACCATGGTCCCCAGCCTTCCGCCCGTCTAACTCAGTCTGTCAAGGTGTTTGGCTGTGTCTAGGAAGCTTTTATGATTTTGCCTTGGTCAAGTTGTGCTGACTTCCCCTATATGGTATGTTGTCTTTCCATTCACCAAAGTTAAGGCTTATCTACTGTCTGGTTAGTGATTTCCCCTACTCTCCCCTCCCTCATAACCATCGAAGATCTTTTTTTCTGTGTGTAAACTTTTTCTTTGGTTTTTATGACAGTGGTCTCATACAATATTTCTTCATTTGTAGTTGACTTATTTCACTCAGCATAGTGCTGTCCAGATTCATCCAAGTTGTGAGATGCTTCGTAGATACATGATTGCTCTTTGTGGTTGCATAGTATTCCATAATTTGTTTATCCATTCATCTGTTGATGGGCACTTAGGTTGTTTCCTTCTTTTTGCTACTGTGAATAATGCTGCAATGAACGTGGACGTGCAGATATCTATCCATGTGATGACTCATTTCTCTAGGATATGTTCCGAGGAGTGGGATTGCTGGATCTTATAGTATTTCTTTGTCTAGCTTTATAAGAAGGCACTCTATCCTTTTCCAAAATGGTTGTATCATTTTTCATTCCCACCAGCAGTGCGTATGAGTTCCAATTTCCCTGCAATGTCTCCAACATTTGTTACTTTCTGTTTTTTTGATTAGTGCCAATAATGTTGGGGTGAGGTAGAATCTCACTGTAGTTTTGTTTTGCATTTCTCTAATGGTTAATGATCTCAAGTATTTCCTCATGTATATGTTAGCTGTCTAAATGTCTTCTGTAGCGAAGTGTCTGTTCATATTCTTTGTCAACTTTTTATTTGGATTGCCTTTTTGTTATTGAAGTGTTGAAATATTCTATAGGTTTTAGAGATTAAGTACTTGTCAGATATGTCGTAGACAAAATTTTTTTCCCAGTCCACAGATTCTCCGTTTACTCTTTTGGTGAAATCTTCTGATAAGCATAAGTGTTTAATTTTTAGGGGCTCCCAGTTATCGTCTTTAACTTCCGGCACATGCGCATTGTTAGTTACAGTTTGTATTCTTTTTATGCCATGTATTAGGACCCCTAGCGTTGTCCCTATTTTTTATTCCACGATCTTTATTATTTTAGTTTTTATATTTAAGACTTTGATTCATTTTGAGTTAGGTTTATGTATGGTGTGAGGTATGGGTCCTGATTCATTTTTTTACACATGGCCATCCAGTTTTGCCAGCATCATTTGTAAAAAAGACTGTCTTTTCCCCCATTTAATGGATTTTGGTCCTTTGTCAAAGATCAGCTGACCGTAGGTAGATGTAATTTCATCCGGGTTTTCATTTCTGTTCCATTGTTCCATTTGTTTGTCATTCCAGTACCAGGCTGTTCTGACTACCTTGGCTGTATACCATGTTCTCGGATTTGGTAGAGTGAGGTCTCCCACTTTGATCTTTTTCTTCTATAATGCTTTGCCCACCTAGGGCCTCTCTCCTTTCTGTATAAAGTTGGTGATTAGTTTTTCTATCTCATTAAACAATGCTATTGGTTTTGGATCAGGATTACATTTTATCTGTAGAGAGCTTTGGAAAGGATCGACATTTTCACAATGTTTAGTGTTCCTATCCATTGCCACGGCGTGTTTTTCAATTTATGCGTCTCTTTTGGTTTCTTGCAACAGTGTTTGGTAGTTTTCTTTGTATAAGTCTTTTACGACCCATGTAGTTTTGTTGTTAGGTGCCATGGCATTGGTTCTTACTCAAAGTGACCCCATATGTACAACAGAACAAAATACTGCCTGGTCCAGCGCCATCCTCAAAATCGTTGCTATATTTGAGCCATTGTTACAGCCACTGTGTCAATCCATCTTGTTGACGGTCTTCGTTTTTGCTGACCCTCTACTTCACCAAGTATGATATCCTTCCCCAGGGACTGGTCCCTCCTAATAACATGTCCAAAGTACATGAGATAAAGTCTTGCCATTCTCCCTTTTGAAGAACACTCTGTTGTATTTCTCCCAATACAGACTTGTTTTTTTCTGGCAGTCTGTGGTATAGTCAATATTCTTTGCCAACACCAAAATTCAAAGACGTCAATTCTTCTTTGGTCTTCTTTATTCATTGCCCAGCTTTTGCATGCATATGAGTTGATTGAAAATATCATGGCTTGGGTCCAGCACACCTTAGTCCTCAAAGCAACATCTTCACTTTTTAATATTTTAAAGAGGTTTTTTGCAATACGTCTTTGATTTCCTGACTGCTGATTCCATGGGTGTTGATTGTGGATCCAAGTAAAATGAAATCTTGACAACTTCAGTATTTTCTCCATTTATCATGATGATGCTTATTGGTCCAGTTATAAGGGTTTTTGTTTTCTTTATGTTGAGGTGTAATCCATACTAAAGGCTGTAGTCTGATCTTTATCAGTAAGTGCTTCACGTCCTCTTCATTTTTAGCAAGCAAGGTTGTGTCAGCTGCTATCACAGGTTGTTAATGAGTCTTCCACCAATCCTGATGCCACATTCTTTATATAGTCCAGCTTCTCATATTATTTGCTCAGCATACATGGTGAAATGATACAACCCTAATACACACATTTCTTGATTTAAACTATACAGTATCCCCTTCTCTGTTTGAACAACTGCCTCTTGGTCTATGTACAGGTTCTTCATGAGCACAATTAAGTGTTCTGGAATTCCCATTCTTTGCAATGTTATCCATAGTTTGTTATGATCCACACAGTCGAATGCCTTTGCATAGTCAACAAAACACAGGTAAACATCTTTCTGGTATTCTCTGCTTTCAGTCAAGATTCATATGACTTCGCCATGATATCCCTCATTCCATATCCTCTTCTGAATCTGGCGTGAATTTCTGGCAGTTGCCTGTCCATGTACTGCTGCAACCACTTTTGAATGATCTTCAGTAAAATTTCACTTGCATGGGATATTAATGATATTGTTCAATAATTTCTGCATTCTATTGGGTCACCTTTCTTTGGAATGGGCACAAGTATGGATCTCTTCCAGTCGGTTGGCCATGTAACTGTCTTCCAAATTTCTTGGCATAGGCTACTGAGCACCTCCAGTGCTGCATCCTTTTGTTGAAACAAATCAGTTGGTGTTGCATCCATTGCTGGAGACTTGTTTTTTCCAATGCCTTCAGTACAACTTGGACTTCTTCCTATAATACTATGGGTTCTTGATCATATTCTGCCTACTGAAATGTTTGAACATCGATCAGTTCTTTTGGTACAGTGATTCTGTTATTCCTTCCATCTCCTTTTGGTGCTTTCTTTCAATATTTTGCTCATAGAATCATTCAAAATTGGAACTTCAGGCTTGAATTTTTTCTTCAGTTCTTTCATCTTAAGAAATGTTGAGCATGTTCTTCCCTTTTGGTTTTCTAAGACCAGGTCTTTGTACATTTCATTATAATATTTTACTTTGTCTTCTCGAGTTGCCCTTTGAAGTCTTCTGTTCACTCTTTTACTTCATCCTCGTTTCCATTCATTTTAGCTACTTTACATATAAGAGCAAGTTTCAGAGTGTCTTCTGACATCTATTTGGTCTTTTCTTTCTTTCCTGTCTTTTTAATGAACTTTTGCTTTCTTCATGTATGATATCCTTGATGTCATCCCGCAACTCATCTGACCTTCGGTCATTAGTGTGCAATCCATCAAATCTATTTTTGAGATGGTCTCCAAATTCAGGTGGAATAAACTCAAGGTCATATTTTGGCTTTCATGGACCTGTTTTAATTTTCTTCAACTTCAACTTGAACTTACATATGAAGAATTGATGGTCTATTCTACAGTCAGCCCCTGGCCTTGTTCTGACAGATGATATTGAGCTTCTCCATCATGTCTTTCCACGGACATAATTGATTTGATTCCTGTGTTTTCCATCCAGTGAGGTCCATGTGTAAAGTTGCTGTTACATTTTGAAAAAAAGCTATTTGCAATGATTAAGTCATTCATCTTGCAAAAATACACCGTTGATTAGATTTATTACTAAGTATTTTATCTTTTTAGGGACTATTATAAATTATATTGTTTTTCTGATTTACTTTTCAAAGTTCTGGTTGTTGGTATATAGGAATCCAAATGAGTGTTGTATGTTGATCTTGTATCCTAACACTGTGCTGAATCTACCAGTTCCAGTAGTTTTCTTGTGCAGTCCTATGGGTTCTCTATGTATAGGATCATACCTTCAGAGAATAGGGATAGTTTTTCTTCTTCCTTTACAGTTTGGATGCCCTTTATTTCTTTTTCTTACCTTATTGCCCTAACTAGGATTTCCAGCACAATGTAAATAGGAATAGTGATAAAGGGCATCCTTGTTTTGTTCTCCTTCTCAGGGGGAATGCTTTCAGCCTCTTTCCATTGAGAGTGATTTTTCTTGTTGGTTTTGTATCGAAGCCCTTTATTACGTTGAGGAACTTCCTTTTCATTCCTATTTTGTTGAGAATTTTTATCAGGAATGGGTGTTGGACTTTATCAAATGCCTTTTCTGCAACGACTCAGATGATCATGTGATACTTTTATTTATGTGGTGGATTATGCTGATTGATTTTATAATGTTGAACCACGTTTGCATACCTGCTATGAATCCCACTTGGTCTGGTGTATTATTTTTTTGATATGATGCTGAATTCTACTGTCTAGAATTTTGTAAAGAATTTTCCATCTATATTCATGAGAGATATTCGTCTGTTATTTATTTATTTAGTGGTGTTTTTTGTTTTGTTTTGTTTTGTTTTTGCCTGGTTTTGGTATCAGAGTTATGCTGGCTTCATAGCATGAATTTGGGAGTATGCCTTCCTTTTCTCTATTCTGAAATAGTTTGAGTAGTACTGGTGCAAGCTCTTCTCTGTATGTTTGGTAGAATTTTCCAGTGAAGCCATTGGGGCCAGGTCTTTTGTTGTTGTTGTTGTTGGGATTTTTTGTTGTTTTTGCCTCTTCAATCTCTTCTCTTGTTATGGGTCTGTTCAGATTTTCTATCTAAGTTCCTGTTAGTTTAGGTACATAGTGTGTTTTTAGAAATTTGTCCCTTTCTGCCAGGTTCTCAAATTTGTTGGAGTACAATTTTTCAAGGAATTCTGTTATAATCCTTTATATTTCAGTTGGATCTGTTGTAATGACCCCATTTCGTTTCTTATTTGAGTTATTTGCTTCTTCTCCTATTTTTCTTTTGTCATTTTGGTCAAAATTTGTCAATTTCGTTGGTCTTTTCAAAGAACCAACTTTTGGTCTTGTTGATTCTTTCTATTGTTTTTCTATTCTATTTCATTTGTTTCTGTTCTAATCTGAGTTTTCTTTCTTCTGGTGCCTGTGGGCTTCTTTTGCTGTTTTCTTTCTATTTGAGTTGCAGGGCTAATAATTTTGATTTTGGATCATTCTTCTTTTTTGATGTGTGTATTTATTGCTATAAAGTGACCACTGAGCACTGCGTTGGCTGTGTTCCAAAGGTTTTGGTATGATGTGTTTTCATTCTTTGTTTGATTCTAGAAATTTTTTTATTCCCTCTTTGATTTCTTCTACTACCTGGTTGTTTTTAAGCAAGGTGTTATTCAGTTTCCATGTATGTTTTTTTCCTTGCTCTTCCTGTTATTGATTTCTACTTTTATGGCATTGTGATCAGATAGAATACTTTATGTCATTTGGTGTTTTGGATTTTACTGAGGGTTGCTCTGTGTCCTAAAATATGGTCTATTAGGGAGAATGTTCCATGTGCATTGGAAAAGAATATATACTTTGCTGCTGTTGGGTGGAGTGCTCTATATATGTCTGTGAAGTCAAGTTGGTTGATTGTGGCCTTTAGATCTTCTGAATCTTTGTTGAGTTTCTTTCTGGATGTTCTGACCTTTCCGAAGAGTGGTGTGCTGACATCTCCTACTATTATTGTGGAACCGTCAATTTCTCTTCAGTGTTGTTAGAGTATTTTTGTGTATTTTGGAGCCCTGTCATTGGGTGCATACATATTTATTAAGGTTATATCTTCTTGGTGGATTGCACCTTTAATCATTATATAGTGTCCTTCCTTGTCTTTTATGGTTGATTTTGCTTTAAAGTCTATTTTATCTGAGATTGCCACTCCTACTCTTTTTTGGTTACTGTTTTCTTTATATATTTTTCCACCCTTTAATTTTTAATATATTTATTTCTTTGTGTCTAAGGTGTGTCTCTTGTAGACAACATACTGATAGGTCTTTTTTTTTTTTTTTTTTTTAACCATTCTGCTAATATTTGTCTCTTATAGGTGCATTTAAACCATTTAATTCAGTGTGATTATCGATAGGTATGAGTTTATTGCTGTCATATTATGGGGCTTTTTTTGGTGCTGCTGCTGACATTTTCTTTGTTCCTCTTACTTTCCTGTGCTAAGTTCCTTTTGTTTGCAGATTTATTTTTCTTTCATATTATTGTAGATTTTGTATTTACTGAGTGTTTTTCTTCTTCTTTATTCTGAAGAGTAAGTTCGTTAACTTTCTTTGTGGTAACCTTGAAATTTACCCTTATTTTCCTAAGTTTGAGCTACTCTTTTATTACTAGATATTGCTTTGCCTTCCTCTCCATTTGAAAGTCCTTTACCTACGCCATTTATTCCCCCCTTTTGTTGTTTTGACATTGTCATAATTTACAAATTGACATCTCTGTTTCCCTGTTTTAAGTCTTTTAGGTTTGTTTTATGTATTGAGAGTTCTTTACCCAGGTTAGTATTTGGCTGATGCTATCCTGTGTCCTAGACTCTGGTTGTTATCTAGTGTTGTTGATTCTCTAGCCAAAGGACTTATTTAATATTTCTTGTAAGTGTGGTTTGGTTTTTATGAATTCCTTTAATTTCTGTTTATCGGGAAGTGTGCTAATTTTGCCGTCATGTTTGTTAGAGAATTTTGCAGAATATATTATTATTGGTTGCCAATTTTTTTCTTTTAAGGTTTTATATATGTCATCCCATTGCCTTCTTGCCTGCATAGTTTCTGTAATCAAAGCTTAGTCTTATTGTTTATAAAAGTCACTTTATAAGTGACTTTTCATTTTTATAGAGCTACTGTCAGGATTCTTTCTCTGCCTTTGGTTTTGGCAAGTGTGATAATATGTCTTGATGACTTTCTTTTGGGGTCTATCCTATATGGGGTTCATTAAGCTTCTTAGATGGTCAGTTTTTCATCTTTCATATTTGGGAAGTTTTCTGCTAGAAAATCAACAACCTTCTCTGTGTTTTCCATTTTCTCCCCACTCAGCTACCAACAGCTTCCCTACAACCCGGACCTCCGGTACTGTAGAATTCTCTGCCTTCTTGGCCCAGTTCTGGGATGGCTCTGATTAGCATTGTATTCAACACCAAAGAGGATGCAAGGGAAAGATTTTCCCCTGCTGCCTGCCCTTTCGAAGCTCACACTCTAGAAGATGAAGACTTACAAACCTGAGCTCACCAAGGCACAATGCAAGTCAATATGTGAGTCAAAGTCCATCAATAACCAAAACACTAGTATATGGCCACATATGTAGGTGTATAGGTACATATGTGTATGAGTAGGAACAGGTGACTATGTGTATGTGTAAATAGAAGTCTTTATATGTATGTGTATGTACAGTTATGTGTGTGCAAGCATATATATTCATAGAAGACACAGTTACAGATAGTTCTCAGGCATAACCAAATACCTTATGAGAACAGTTTGCTAGGTTTGAAGGCTTAGGACCATAGTCTTACGGAATAATTCACTCAATTGGCACCACAAAGTTCATGTTCTGCATCCTAGTGAGGCAAGTAGCATCTGGGGTCTTAAAAGCTTGCAAGTAGCCATCTAAGATATAGTTATTGGTCTCTACTCATCTGAAGCAAAAGAGAAGGAAGGAAAACAATGTCTCAGAGAAGAAGTTATAGTCTACAGGGCTAATAACCTACACAACCCATAGCCTTATCTACCCTGAGACCAGAAAAATTAGATGGTGCTTGACTACCACTACTGAACGCTCTAATCAAGGCCACAATAGGTGGACCCTGATAGAATGGGAGAAATACATGGCAAAGAGCTCAAATTCTTAAAAAATCCAGACTTACTGGACTGGTCGAGGTTAGAGTACTCCCTGAGGCTATCAACCTGAGATACTACTTAAACCTTGAGCCAAAACTCTCCTGAGGTCACCTTCTAGTGAAATAACAGATTGGCACACAAAATAAAAGATATTTCCTGTGAGTACATGGCTCCAGTAAGAAACCATCTATCTGAGACCAAAAGTCAACAATCACTCCAAAGCAAAGATGAGAAGATAAAGGTGGCAGGGAAACTAGAGTACTAGAAACAGAACAACCAGAACTCAATTAAAGAGAATGTTGACACATTGTGAAAAATGTAACTAATGTCACTGAACAGTTTGTGTAGAAATTGTCATATGGGAACCTAATTTACTGTGGATACTTTCACCAAAAACACAATAAAGTATTATTTAAAAAATATGTGAGTTAGTGCATGATGTATATCAGGCATCATCACAAAGATTTCAGGGAAAAAAAGAGAATACACTTGACCTGAATGAACAGTTAGGCACAGTATCATGGCGGAAGAGGAATCTCAGCTGGGCCTCAAAGGATGGGTGAACTTAGTCTGAGAGGATGAGAATAGCCATTTGAAGCAGGGGGAAAACATAAGCACAGAGACCAGGGTGCATAAGAACCGTCATAATGAGAGGCTATGGGAAGTCAGTTCTGAAAACACCAGTAAGTGGGATAAGTTTGAGCAGATGGGGTGGTGAAATATGAGAATTTTCTTGGACAACTGAAATACTAACCCTGACCATAACCCTGAAGATAAGAATCAGCACAAAGCTGGTTCCTATGAGGCAAATGTCTAAGTCATCTAGTGCTGCTGTAACAGAAATACCACAAGTGGATGGCTTTAACAAAGAGAAATTTATTTTCTCATAGTCCAGTAGGCTAGAAGTCTGAAATCAGGGCGCCAGCTCCAGGGGAAAGCTTTCTCTCTCTGTCAGCTCCAAAGGAAGGTCCTTGTGATGCAGCAGTCTTTCCTTGGTCTGGGAGCATCTCAGTGCAGGAGCCTCAGGTCCAAAGGATGCTGTATGCTCACAGTGCCACTTTATTGGTTGGTGGCATGAGGTCTCCGACTCTCTGCTTGCTTCCCTTTCCTTTTATCTCTTGAGAGATAAAAGGTGGTGCAGGCCACACCCCAGAGAAACTCCCTTTCCCTTGGATCAGGGAGGTGACCTAAGTAAGGGCGGTGTTGCAATCCCATCATAATCCTTTTAATCACAGTCAGAGATCATGATTTATAACACATAGGAAAATCACAAAATGGAGGACAACCACACATGGCCTAACCAGGTTGACACATATTTTGGGGGGACACAATTCAGTCCTTTACAGCAGAGGTCAAATATACCTCCGTTCTCCAACTTCAGCACCATTTCTGACACCAGCTGTTCCCTCCAAGGCACTTTCTCTACTGGGTTTAATAATTCATTGCAATAGTCATAGAAAATGCACAGAAACACCATATCTATAATAACAATTTTAATATAACAAAGAATGATATAAACAGAAACAAATATACGCATATAGTAAGGTTCGGGGGGTCCAAGCATGGGGCCCCAGGTTCTCAAATGAGGACACATTCACTCTCCCTAAAAACCAATGTTGATTCTCACCCATCAGGAAACTTTAAAAAATGAAACTCAATGGCAGCACTTGGTGGGCTCCTCCTAGCTGGTTACTGGCTCCTCCTGGCCAGCTCCAAGATGGCCTTGCTCTGTAGGTGGCCACCTCCTCTGGGCAAACTTCCTCTCAGAGTTTTATAGCTGTCAGTAGAGATTCAGCCTTTACACTCTGCTGCCACCTTCCTGGTCCATTCATTGTCTCCACCTCTTCTGGGGTCACTGCAGCCTGCTGCCTCAATCTGGAAGGGTCTTAGCACAGGGTGCCTCCCCATCTGACTCTCCTCATCAGAATGCCCCATCTGAGCCTCTGCATTCTAGGGTTTTTATCAGTTACCAGGCAGGCCCCCCAGCCAATGTGGGTAAAGGACAACTGCAGGGTGGGGTCCCCTAACCAATCCCAGTAAAGGTCAACTACTGGGCAGGGGAAACCCCCTAGCCAATCCAGGTAAGGGTCAGTTCATGGGCAGGGCTTTCTAGCCAATCGCAGCAAAGGTAAGACTGGGCAGGGATCCCCAGCCAATCCAGTTAAAGATCAGTTACTGGGTGGGACCCCCCAACCAATCAGGGTGAAGGTCAGTTAATGGGCAAGGCTCCTCAGCAAATCCCAGTAAAGGTCAGACCAGCAGTTTACCAGGACCAAAAAGTCATATTGCTTTTTTTAGTAAGGTGATTCCACACCTTGTAGGTAGTGGTAAAAGTTTTTAACTAGTTCCTTCTGCCTCAACTTTGTGAGCTCTGTTAATAACATCCTTGCTCTTAAAGAGAACCTGAGAGATTATTTAGGCCAACATTTTAAATACATAGATTTCAGACCCCACTCCAACGGATTTCATGGAACTAGGATGTGGATCTGGGAGACAATTCTGTTTTGTTTTATATCGTTAACCAGTGAATGGCATGATTCTGATGTTTCTGAATCTCTCTGGGGCATTGAGAACCTCACAGATTTCAGTGACTCTCTGTTCAAAGCAAGACCTACTCAACTGTCAGCGGTGAAGTCACTCCACTTTCAAAGCTGTCCAATGTCCCTAGGTGGTGCAAATAGTTTGTGCTCAAACTACTAACCTAAAAATTGGCAGTTTGAACCTACCCAGTGGTACCATGGAAGAAAAGCTGGATGATCTGCTTCCATAAAGATTACAG
Organism: Elephas maximus indicus; assembly: GCF_024166365.1. Lineage (NCBI taxonomy): Eukaryota > Metazoa > Chordata > Mammalia > Proboscidea > Elephantidae > Elephas > Elephas maximus. The sequence goes on from NC_064840.1 coordinate 50,676,961, forward strand.
CCAAGAAAACCCTTCGGAACAGTTTTACTCTGTAACACATGGGGTCACCATGAGTCAAAATTGGCTCAACAGCAACAACTTTGGTTATTTTTGGTTTTTGGTTTTCAAGGTCATCCAAGAAGAATTACCCAGACTCCCTTGAAAAGCCAGTCTAAAAGGGGATAGGAAAGGGTATCTGTCAAAAACCATAGCAACTTCAAGCAGCTGCATTGGAATTTGTTATGGATTGAATTGTGTCCCCCCAAAATTTGTGTCAACTTGGCTAGGCCATGATTCCCTGTATTGTGTGATTGCCCACTATTTTGTCATCTAATGTGATTTTCCTATGATGTTAACGGGGCAGGATTTGAGGCAGTTATGTTAATGAGGCAGGATACAATCTACAAGATAAGGTTGCATCTTGAGTCAATCTCTTTTGAGGTATAAAAGAGAGAAGCAGGGAGCAGAGAAACAGGGGGTCCTCGTTACCATCAACAAACAAGAGCCAGGAGCACGCACCCTTTGGACCTTGGGTCCCTGCCTGAGAAGTTCCTACACCACGGGAAGATTGATGACAAGGACCATCCCCCAGGACCGACAGAGAATGAAAGACTTCCCTTGGAGCTGGCACATTGAATTCAGACTTCTAGCCTCCTAGACTGTGAAAGAATAAATCTGTTTGTTAAACCCATCCTTTTGTGGTATTTCTGTTATAGCAGCACTAGATAACTAAAACAGAATTAAAGATTTATTTGCGGAGGCAGAGCCAATATGGCACTAAAGCACCTCACCATCCCTCCACAGCAAAGACCCGAAAAACTGAGTAAAACATCAATCCTGGAACCCTAAGCATCACATGAAGAGATAAAGAACTCAGTCAAGCATTGAATGGAATAAGAAACTGACAGAGAAGAGAGAGAGAGGAGAGATACGTGCAGAGGTCCCCTATCAACTAATGCAGCACAGATTTGCCATCTTGGACTCCTATTGGAGATCAGCAGACAGGGAGTACAGGAAAGCAGCTTCACAGAGCTCCCAGCAGGAGACTAAACACCCAGTAACCAGCAATATATGCTTTCTCACTCCCCATTCTTCTCCCCCCGCCCCCACTAAACCTCCACCTCTTCCTAGCTGGCTGCAGTCACTAGGCTGGATGGGATGTGCAGACTCCACGCTGCTTGGATTCGCCCCAGGGCAGACAGGGATTATGAGAAAGCAGTTTCACGGAGCTCCCAGCAGAAGAGAGAGCATCCAGTAACCAGCAATATACACTTTCCCATCCCCCACCCTTCTTTCCCCAACTGCTTCATCCACTTCCCACCGGCTGCAGTCTCCTGGCCAGGAAGCACCAGCTCCAGCCCTGTGCCTCTTGGATTTGCCCCTCCCACACCAGCCAGTTCCATCACTGCCATTCGTTTGTTGCTGATGTTGCTTTTTTCCAATTCTTTTGGTTTCTTCCCTGCCTCTCCCCACCTCTCCCTCATTTCCCCTGAACTCCAGGCTCCATGTGCCGCTTCTCTACTTCTTTAAAGGCTGTGAAACACTGCTCTGCTCTGGTACCGCTTCCCTGGTTTGCTCCACCTCACTGGTGGAATCCGGGAGTCCTTTCTTTTTTTGTTCCGTTCTGTTTGTTTGTTTTCTTTTTCTTTTCTTGGCTTGGGAGCCCCTTCTAGCCAGGCTGTACTGCCTGGCCTGGGAGACGCTTCCCCAATCTGGGCAGCTGTGTCAGTAGAATCTCTGGGGGCATTTTTTTTTTTTTTCTTTTTGTATCTTTCTTCATTTCTCAGTTTCTTGTATTTCTATGCTTACCTTCTTTTCCTGTCTCCTGAATACCTGGCTCTGTGTGACACCTCTGCTCCTTCTATCCAGGCTGTACTTGGCTGCCTGGGAGCTACTTCCTTGGTCTTCACAGCTGCATCAGTGGGATCCCTGGGGGCTTTGCTTCTTTTTCTTTCTTTCTTTCTTTTTTCTCATTTTTATTTATTTTAGATTTTTTTTCTAGTTCCCTTTTTTTTTCTTTTTGTTTTTCTCCATTTCTTGGTCTTTCATCTCTCCACTCTAACAGCAAGCCCCCTTACACTCTTGTATGTGTGTTTTATTTCCTTTTCTATTTGTTTTTTGTTGTTCTTTGTTTGTTTGTTTTTGGCTCCTGTTTCTCTCTCCTCCCTCTTTTCTTTCCCATACCCATCTTAGCTCCACACATCACAACCTCCCCCCTCCATTCCTGCCTACCTGCGCCACGCACTGAACATCACACCACCAAGCAGCACAGGCACAGCCTACCAGAACCTGCACTGCACTGATTTTCAGTCCTCTCTGTTGACCCTAGTACATGTTACAAACAACCCATCCAAGCCCCTCTACTTCAGTTAGACCTGCCTTGTTGCAATAGCTGAGCAAATGGACCTGCCCATTGGACAAGGAGGTGAAAACTATCATGACTACAGATGAGCAAACAACAAAGAATGTACAGCCCTCCTGCTCAGACATAACCAGATAAAACCAAAAAAAAAGCAGGACAAAACAAACAAATCTACAATCAATAAATGAAGAAAATAACTACTGAATGTTCTGACAAGAGCAGACAATATCAAAACATATTAAAAAATCAGGACAGGATGGTGTAAGTAGGCACCCAAAATAAAACACCAGATGGCTTTCCAGTACAAGAAAAGACACTAGAACTACCTGATAAGAAATTCAAATCTCTAATATTCAGAGCTATCCAAGAGTTTAAGCAAAAAAGCAGACAAAAATGAGGAAAAAATAGATGAATTCATGGAAAACACAGAAGAAGAATTGAAGAATTCAGGAAAATAATACAAGAACAAAATACAAAAATAAATTCACAACTGGAAATCATATAAAAAACAACAACTAGAAATCCAAAAGATAAACAAGATTTCAGAAATGGACAGTGTCATAGAAGGGCTGAGGAGCAGGCTTGAAACAACAGAAGACAAGATCAGTAAAATTTGTCAAAAGACAAACACTTGGATGCAATTTTGTTTGAGGAAAAATCAGAAAAAAAGAACAAAGAAAATGAAGAAACCATGAGAATTATGTGGGATACAACTCAAAAACAAAAGCTTTCAAGTTTCAGAAAAGGGGGAGAAAATGGAAAACACAGAGAAAATCATTGAAGACTTGCTGAGAGAAAACCCATAATATTATGAAAGACAAAAAGCTGACCATCCAAGAAGCTCAACGAACCCCGTATAGGATAGACCCCAAAAGAAAATCGCGAAGACATATCATAATCACACTCACTAAAACCAAAGACAAGAAAGAATCCTGAGAGCAAATCGAGAAAAAAAAAAAGTCACATATAGAGGGGAAATAATAAGAGTAAGCTCTGATTACTCTGCAGAAACCATGCAGACAAAAAGGCAATGGGATGACATATATAAAACCTTGAAAGAAAAAAACTGCCAACCAAGAATAAAGTATCCTCCAAAACTCTTCTTCAGATATGATGGTGAATTTAGGACATTTCCAGATAAACAGAAATTAAAGGAAGGTGTAAAAACCAAAGCAAACTTACAAGAATTATTAAATGGAGTCCTTTAGAACAAACAACGTTAGGTGACAACCTGAATCTAGGACACAAGATGTACCAGCCAGATTCCAACTGAACTCTCAAGGACTATTCAAAACCAAAAGAATTACAACGAGGAACCAGAGAGGTTAACCTGTATTGTAAATGACGCCACCGTCACAACAATAAAAGAGGCAATAAATGGTGTAGGTATAGAACTTTCTAATAGAGAGGAAGGCAAGGTGATACCAATAATAGACTGAATCAAACCTAGGAAGATAAGGGTAAATTTCAAGGTAAGCACAAAGAAAGTTAACAAACCTACTCATCAAAATAAAGAAGAAAAACAAAGACTCAGTAAAGACAAAATCTACAAAAACAAAAGAAATGAAAAAAAAAGTCCACAAACAAAAGGAGTTCAGCACAGGAGTAAGAGGAACAAAGAAAAGATCACTAAAAAATGACACCAATAAACTCACAACTATCAATAATTACACTGAATTTAAATGGCCTAAATGCACCCATAAAGAGACAGAGAGTGACAGAATGGATAAAAAACAGGATACATCAATATGCTGTCTACAAGAGACACACCTTAGAAATAAAAATGTAAATTTATTAAAAATTAAAGGATGGAAAAAATATATCAAGCAAACAGCTACCAAAAAAGAGCAGGAGTGGCAATATTAATCTCAGATAAAACAGACTTTAAAACAAAACCCACCATAAAAGACAAAGAAGGGCACTATATAATGATTAAAGGGATGATCCGTCATGAAGACATAACCATAATACACATTTACACACCCAATGATAGGGATCCAAAATACATAAAACAAACTCTAACAGTACTGAAAAGAGAAATTAAGAGTTCCACAATAATAGTAGGAAACTTCAACACACCACTCTCGGTAAAAGACAGAACATCCAGAAAGAAACTCAACAAAGATGCAGAAGAGTTAAAGGACACAATCAGCCAACCTGACCACATAGACATATATAGAACACTTCACCCAAGAGCTGCAAAGTACACATTCTTTTCCACTGGATATGGAACGTTCTCCAAAAAAGACCACATCTCAGGTCACAGACAACCCTGAACAAAATCCAAAACATTGAGATAATACAAAGTATTTTCTCTGACCACAAGGCCATTTAAGGCAGAAATTAACAACAGGAAAAGCAAGGGAAAAAAAATCAAGTACATGGAAACTGAATAACATCTTGCTTAAAAACCACTAGATAATAGAAGAAATCAGAGATGGAATAAAAAAATTCCTAGAACCAAACAAGAATGAAAATACATAATATCAAAAACTTTGGGACACAGCAAAGGCAATGCTCAGAGGTCAATTTATAGCAATAGATGCACACATCAAAAATGAAGCAAAGGACAAAATCAAAACATTAGCTATTCAATTTGAACAAATAGAGAATTCAAAAAAAGCCGATAGCCACCAGAAGAAAGGAAATAATAAAGATCAGAGCAGGAAGAAATGAAAAAGAATAGAAAAACAATAGAGAATCAACAAAACCAAAAGTTTGTTCTTTGAAAGGTTCAACAAAATCAACAAACCACTGGACAAATTAACAAAAGAAAAACCAGAAAGCACAAAAATTACCCAAATAAGAAATGAAATGGGAGACATTACAACAGACCCAACCGAAATAAAAAGGATACAAAACAAAGTATATGAAAAGCTATACTCCAACAAATTTGAAACCCTAGAGGAAAAGGGCAAATTACTACAAACACACTACCTAACCAAACTAACATAAAATGATGGTGAAAATCTGAACCCATAACAAGAGAAGAGATTGAAAAGGTAATAAAATAAAATTCCCAACAACAACAACAAAAAAAACCCTGGCCAAGATTAGATGGCTTTACTAGAGAATTCTACCAAATGTTCAGAGAAGAGTTTACATCACTACTACTCAAACTATTTCAGGACACAGAAAAGGAAGCAATACTTCCGAATTCATTCTATAAAGCCAGCATAAACCTGATACCAAAACCAGGCAAAGACACCACAAAAAAAGAAAATTACAGATCAATATCTCTCATGAATACAGAGCAAAAATTCTCAACAAAATTCTATCATACCAAAAAAAATAATACACCACGACCAAGCAGGATTCATAGCAGGTATGCGAGGATGGTTCAGCATTAAAAAATCAGTCAACATAATCTACCACATAAATAAAAGGAAAGAAAAGAATCACATGATCATCTCAATCAACACAGAAAAGGCATTTGACAAAGTCCAACACCCATTCCTGATAAAAACTCTCAGTAAAATAGATATAGAAGGGAAATTTCTCAACATAATACAGGGCATCTATACAAAACTAACAGCCAACATCATTCTTAATGGAGAAAGGCTGAAAACATTCCCCTTGAAAACAGGAACAAGACAAGGATGCCCTTTACCACCACTCCATTTAACATTGTGCTGGAAGTCCTAGCTAGAACTATAATGCAAGAAAAAGAAATAAAGGGCGTCCAAATTTGTAACGAAGAAGTTAAACTGTTCCTATTTGAGGATGATATGATACTAAACATAGAAAACCCAAAAGACTACACAAAAAAACTACAGGAACTAATAGAAAGATTCAGCAGAATAGAAAGATAGAAGGTAAACATACAAAAATCAGTTGAATTCCTGCATACCAATAAAGAGAACTTTGAAAAGGAAATCAGGAAAACAATATCATTTATAATAGCCCCTAAAAAGATAAAATACTTAGGAATAAATCTAACAAGAGATGCAAAAGACCTATACAAAGAAATTTACAAAACACTAGTGCAAAAAACCAAAAGAGATCTACGTAAATGGAAAAACGTATTATGCTCACGGATAGGTAGACTCAACATTGTGAAAATGACAATTCCCCCCTAAGCAGCTTACAAAAACAATGCAATCCCAATCCAAATACCAACAACATTCTTTAAAGAGATGGAAAAGCTAATCATTAACTTTATATGGAACGGGAAGAAGCCTCGAATAAGTAAAGCACTGTTGAAGAGGAATAAAGTAGGAGGACATGCACTACCTGACCTCAGAACCTACTATCCAGCTATGGTAGTCAAAACAGCCTGGTGCTGGTACAATGACAGATACATTGACCAATGGAACAGAATTGAGAACCCAGATGTAAATCCATTCACCTACAGTCACCTGATCTTCGACAAGGACCCAAAGTCCACCAAATGGGGAAGACAGTCTTTTTAAAAAAATGATGCTAGCAAAACAGGATGTGCATCTTCAAAAAAAATGAAACGCAACCTACACCTCACACCATACACAAAAACTAATTCAAAAATGGATCAAAGACCTAAATATAAAGCCAAAAAGTATAAAGTTCATAGAAGAAAAAATAGGATCAACACTAGAGGCCCTAATACACAGCATTAACAGGATACAAACCATAACCAACCACACACAAACTCCAGAAGATAAGCTAGATAACTGGGATCTTCCTAAAAATTAAACACTTATGCTCATCAAAAGACTTCACCAAAAGAGTAAAAAGAGAACCTACAGACTAGGAAAAATTTTTTGGCTGTTGAAAATCAGACAAAGGTCTAATCTCTAAAATCCACAGGGAAATCCAACACCTCTACAACAAAAAGACAAATAATGCAATTGAAAAATGGGCAAGGGAAATGAACACTTTACCAAAGAAGACATTAAAGCTGCCAACAGACATATGAGGAAATGCTAGCAATCACTAGCCATTAAAGAAATGCAAATCAAAACCACAATGAGATACCATCTCACTCTGGCATTACTGGCATGAATAAAAAAAAAATGGACAATAACAGATATTGCAGAGGCTGCAGGGAGATTGGAACACTTATGCAGTGCTGGTGGGAATGCAAAATGATACAACCATTTTGGAAAATGACATGGTGCTTCCTTAGAAAGACAGGGATACCATATGATCCAGCAATCCAACTCCTAGGAATATATCTTAAAGAAATAAGAGTCACCACACAAGTAGACATATTCACACCCGTGTTCATTGCAGCATTGTTCATAATAGCAAAAAGATGGAAGCAACCTAGATGCCCATCAACAGATGAATGGATAAGCAAACTGTGGTACATACATACAATGGGGTTACTACGCAACAATAAAGAATAATGATGAATCTGTGGAGCATCTTACAACATGGATGAATCTGGAGGGCAGTATGCTGAGTGAAATAAGTCAGTCACAAAAGGACAAATATTGTATGAGACCACTACTGTAAAATCTCATGAAAAGATTTACACAGAGAAAGAAACAATCTTTGATGGTTACAAGGGAGGGGAGGGGCGAGAATGGAAAAACACTAAATAGGCAATAGAAAAGTGGTAACTTTGGTGAAAGGTAAGATGTTACACAATACTGGGGAAGCCAGCACAATCTGTACAAGGCAAGGTCATGGAAGATCTACAGACACATCCAAACTCCCTGAGGGACCGAATTGCTGGGCTGAGGGCTATGAGGACCATGGTCTCAGGGAACATCAAACTCAATTGGCATAATATAGTTTATAAGGAAACCCTGGTGGCATAGTGGTTAAGTGCTACAGGTGCTAACCAAGAGGTCAGCAGTTCGAATCCACCAGGTGCTCCTTGGAAACTCTGTGGTGCAGTCCTACTCTGTCCTATAGGGTGGCTATGAGTCGGAATTGACTCAACAGCAGTGGGTGTTTTTTTTGTGGGGGGGGTTAGTTTATAAAGAAAATATTCTACATTCTACTTTGGTGAATAGCATCTGGGGTCTTAAAAGCCTGTGAGCGGCCATCTAAGATACCCCTCTGGTCTCACCCCTTCAGGAGCAAGGAAGAATGAAGATAACTAAAGATACAAGGGAAAGATTAGTCCAAGGGACTAATAGACCACATCTACTACAGCCTCCTCCAGACTGAGTCCAGTACGACTAGATGGTGCCCGGCTACCACCACTGACTGCTCTGACAGGGATCACAATAGGGGGTCCTGGACAGAGCTGGAGAAAAATGTAGAACAAAATTCTAACTCACAGAAAAAGACCAGACGTACTGGCCTGACAGAGACTGGCAAAAAGCTGAGAATATGGCCCCCAGACAGACACCATTTTAGTTCAGTAATGAAGTCACTCCCGAGCTTCACCCTTCAACCAACGATTAGAGAGGCCCATAAAACAAAACAAGAGTAAAGAGGCACAGCAACACAGGGGCAAGGACTAGAAGGCAGAAGTGGACAGGAAAGCTGGTAATATGGAACCCAAGTTTGAAAAGGGAGAGTGTTGACATGCTGTGGTATTGTTAACCAATGTCATAAAACAATATGTGTACTAGCTGTTTAATGAGAAACTAGTTTGCTCTGTAAACCTTCATCTAAAGTACTATACATATATGTATATATTTGCATGAGATTTAATATAGTTTCTCCAATTGCTTCATTTTACAGTTGAGGAAGCTGAGACTTAGAAGAAGTGACCTCCAAGTTCCTACAGCTGAAGGGCCATAAACAGTAGGTTAAAACATACTGGTTTTAAAATTTGTTAAAACATACATTCCTGGCCAAATTCCTTTGACTCTGCTCTGTTGTTGTTAGTTGCCATGGAATCGATTCCAACTCATGGCGACCCAGGTGTACAGAGTAGAACTGCTCCATTGAGTTTTCAAGGCTGTATGTGACCTTTCAGAAGCAGATCACCAGGCCTGTCTTTTGAGGTGCCTCTGGGTGGGTTTGAACCACCAATGTTTTGACTAGTAGTTGAGCGCTTAATCTTTTACACCACCCAGCAGCTCCTTGACTCTGTTCTACTCTCCTTCGTTACCGCACATCTACCCTCAGGCCAGAAGAAGCCATGACAGTGAACTGGTTAAGCTCTCAGCTGTTAACCAAAAGGTTGGTAGTTCAAACCCACCAGCTGCTCCATGGGAGAAGGATGTAGCAGTCTGCTTCTGTAAAGATTACAGCCTTGGAAACCCTATGGGGCAGCTTCACCCTGTCCTACAGGGTCGCTATGAGTCAGGATTGCCTCAACAGCAGTGGGTTTACCCTCAAGATACAGAAAATCTTCTCCCTCAGCATTTACTCCAGAGTTCCATCCAAGATAAAAGACAAAAGACCAAGACTTCCTTTGGACCATTTTATACTTTTTTCATTAAATCATTTTACTTGACTGCAGTTCTTTATTAAAAAACAAGCACTTATCTTTTGAAGGCCATGTCCTTTGTTGTACTATCTCAATATTTTCCAAGACCTCAAGGAAATCCAGGGGGAGATAAATCTCTGCCAACAAGATAAATGTTAGCTTTTATTAAGGGGGAAGAAAAAATTAAATCCCTCTGTGGGAAGAGAGTGGTACTGAGTCTTGTTTTCACTATGAATTTCCTCCCACTGAACATGAGTCCGTTTTGTTTTAGCTCTCCCAGCCAAGTCAAAACATTTCCCTTCCTCTCTTTTTAAACAGTGTTTATTCCTGATGGCTTCCCTGAGTGGTGTAGAGTTAACACACTCAGCTGCTAACCAGTTCGAGATCACCCAGAGGCACCTCAGAAGAAAAGCTTGATGATCTACTTCCAAAAAAGTAGCCATTGAAAACCTTACGTAGCCCAGTTCTACTCTGACACATAGCAGGTCACCATGAGTTGGAATTGACTGGAGAGCAACTGGTGTTTGTTTGTTTGTTTGTTTGTTTGTTTGTTTGTTTGTTTGTTTGTTTGTTTGTTTGTTTGTTTGTTTGTTTGTTTCTCCTGATGTCACCTTTAACCCACTCAGCTTTAGTGTTCCAGTATGTCAAACACAGAGCTGGATAAGCCGCAAAGACACCTCTCTCCTTTCCTTTCAGCCACTACTATCTTTTATGCATGACCAGCATGCTGGGTGCTCCAAGAAGCCAACCACCTTTTCAGGAGGAAAGGTAGATGCCAGACATCTGCACACTTGATAAGAGAGAGAAGCCATTCTCCTAGCAGGTGCCTGTGTTTTGCTCCTAGCAGTGCCTCCAATTCCTACATGCATACCCCACTTGCTATCACTTTTTTAGAATGGAAAAACCATGATGGTATATGGTATCTCATGTAATCCTCACAAAAAATCAATGAGAGAATTTTAATGAGCATTCCTCTAGCTCGGTCATTATATAAATAAGAGAAGTGAGGTTCAAGAATTTTAAGAGATCTGTAGGTTGCTATAAGTCAGAATTGACTTGAAGGCAACGGGTTTACGTGTGGTGCTGAGCCCTGGTGGCATGGTGGTTAAGAGCTTGGCTGCCAACCAAAAGATTGGCAGTTCAAATCCACCAGACACTCCTTGGAAATGCTATGGGGCTGTTCTACTATGTCCTATAGAGTCACCATGAGTTGGAATCGACTCGACGGCCGTGAGTTAATGGTTATCTGTGGTGCAAGTGGTTAAGCACTGGGCAACTAACCCCAAAATTGGCAGTTAGACCGTACCCAGAGGCTTCTCAGAAGAAAAGTCTGGCGATTGGTTTCCGAAAGGTCACAACCACGAAAACCCTATGGAAGGCAGTTCTACTGTAAAACTTATGAGGTTGCCATGAGTCAGAGTCAACTAGAAGACAACTGGTATTTAGTGGCTGATAAGAAATGAATCACAGGTCTGCAGAGCTATTTGTTCCCTACTATCACTTGGGAGACTTGCCTTAGGTTTTGCTCCTGGCTTTGCAATTGTTTCCTGTGTTCCTGAGGCTCTCCATGCTTCAGTTCCTTTGTCTGGAAAATCAGGATTAAAGTGTCTACTCAACATACCTCATAGGGATGCTAAGAAAATTGAATAACACTCTGAAAATGAAAATTTCTGAAAAGCAGAAAGTACTTTCTTTTTTTTTTTAATTATCGACACCTTTCCCATCTCAGAGTTATCTTCTAACAACCTACAAAAATTGATAATGATTTTTTTCTATCTAGTTTAAAAAAAAAAAAAAAAACCTCCCAGGGAGAAACTAATGCAGGAAGACTGATGCAAAGCTCATCTAGTAGGAAGGTCTTTTTTTAACGTGATGGAAATGACCAGGTTGTGAATATTCTGACGACATGATGGTTCACACGACAGAGGATATTGCTAGGGGGGTGTGGAGAGGAATCATTCCATGAGGATCATTAGTCACAACTGAGCTTTTCCTATTAAAAAAAAAAAACACCAGATATATAAGAGGAATGGAAAATTCATTCCTCATTTTTCAAGTTGCTTTTAAGTTTCTGTTAGAACAAGACAGAAACAAAGGAAAGGGCTCTGCCCATCACAATCCCCACTCCAGAAATTAAGCCCCAGGGCATTCCTGATGATGTTTTGTTTTTTCCTTCCTTTTCAATGTGCAGAAAATAACTAGTCAAAAGTTAGAATTTCAAATAGTCATTCTGATGGATGTGCAGGGCCAGGGCAGTGTTAGAAGATAAAGAGAACAGGGTGTTCCAAGTGGCAAGTAAGGTACTGAATCGTTGAACCCAAGCCCTGCATGCCCACCTTTGCCCATTCCCATCCCAGATCAACATCATCAGCCCCACAGTAGTGGAGTTGTTGTTGTTGTGTGCTGTTGATTCCATTCCAATTCATAGCGACCCTGTAGGACAGAGTAGAACTGCCCTATAGGGTTTCTTAGGCTGTAGTCTTTATGGGAGCAGATTGCCAGGTCTTTTCTTTCAAGAAATGGCTAGTGGGTATGAATGGTCCACCTTCTGTTAGCGGCTGAGCACCTAACCATTTGTGCCACCGGGACTCCTTAGTAGTAGAGTAGTTCAATACAGTAGTAGAGATGTTTTTTAATAAATAAACATTTCTCTAGGCATTTAGTGGAGCCAGGATATGTGATCCATTTATTTGGAACTAGAGTTTTATGTAGTGTTTTATTATTTTTCTCTTGTAAGAGTATTTTCCCCTAAAGAAGAGTACTAATTAATTTCAACCATAGCCCTTAGGTATTTTGAAATCTTCCTCTTATATTGACTGTCACATAACCTCAGTTCAAAGATCAATCTTTTTCTAAAAGCAAACATTTGTGAGTACTAACATTGATCTGGTTCCCCTCTGAAACACACTCCAACACAATCCTGGAGACTCCAGGTACTTGGGTGAAGGTGTCATATAAAGAGGTTTAAACTTGGAGCTCCCTGATATAGGTTTTCCAAATATGGTACAAAGAAGGTCTTTATTCTCCATGCCTGTCAGCTGAGATTTGTCTTACATGGCTATGTGTATGTTTACTGGGTTACTACCGTATAATACATGAAAAATACCTTGAAGATAGGAATCAGGTCCATTTATCCCTATGTCATCTGCAAATCCCAGCACAGTGCCTTTTACACAGTGTATGTGTACAATAATGCTATATCAAATGCTCATTATTCACTAGGCACCGTGATGATATATGTTATCTCATCTAATCCTCACAAAAAAATTAATGAAAGAATTATTATTATTATCCTCATTTTATAGATGAGGTACTAAGGCGCAAAGAGGTTAAGTAAATTGCTCAAAATCACATACCTAATAAGTGGTGGATCTGAGATACAAATACAAGCATTCAGATTCCGAAGTCTGCAGAAAACAAAGTTGTTCTCCAAATTACTACACTATATTGCTTCCCAGCCAATGAAAAACATCAGCCCTTGAGCAAAATGTTAAATGACCTTAAAAGAGTCAGCTCCTTTGGGACAGCTTTGCAAAGTTGGTTTGTGTATAAATGAGGATAAGTTAGGTTTGACTTCAGTAAAGGAAATAACCTCCAAACTCTCAGTTACTTAATGCAACAAAGGTTCACTTACTATTTACTTCTTGTTCACTTCTGCTGAGAGCCCATTAGTGTCTAGTCATGTCGCCTCAATCTGCTCCAAGGGAGCCTGGGAAATGTAAGGGAACACATGGAATATTTGTTAGCAATGACTACGTCTGCCACTGGGAATATCCTCCAGGGATTTAGTGGAAAGAGTATTGCTCCGAAGGATAAGGTTCCAGTCCCAGATCGTCCATCAGCCCGCATGTGCATTGGGCCTTGGGACTGCCTCTCTGAGCTGCAGTTTCCTCACTTCTAAAATGATGTGGTTATACTATTGTCTTTCAAGGTCCACTCCAGCATGTTTTAGGAATCTACAAATGAATGCCACTTACAAAAGACATGTACCAAGACTACATTGGCACTCTTAAGAGGCTACGGAAAAATCTCTTGATGCAAGGCAAGGCCGTTCCATGGCACAAGTCATGTTCATCGTTTTGCTTGGATGGCACGCTTGAGGAGGCTGTTTGCCAACCTAACGGAATGGGGTCAGCGGTTCATGGCAACTCCCAGGCCTTTGGAGATGTTGGGAGCTTTTTTTTTGTTGGTTTTTACACCTCATAAAAAGCAATTTCCTCTTTTCAAAAGGCACATTTTTTCTGTTTTGAAAGTTGGTATTTTGTTTATTTCTTGTTTGATTTTTGTTTTTAAAATTAAAGGACATTATCATCTCAGACGGAAATGTGGGTTACAGAAAGGATAGGTAAATTAGCCCAGGTCATGCAGCAAACCAACAGCAGAACAAGGAGTAAAGCCCACTGCCCCTGGATGGGCCCCATGTCCAGTCAGGAAATCATTCTTGGATGACATTCTTACCAAATGGTCCATGATGAATGAGTGTTAACAGGCCCCAAACATGGACTTCATATCCCTTTGAACACAGAAGGAAAGAGGACTCAATAGAGTACATTTTGGCCTAATCCAGCTCATTAAAAAATGCCAGTTGAGACACAACATTGAACCAACCCCAGGGGACAACTCCTCTCTGGAACTATCTGGGAGTAGCATAATTCACCTTTTCTGGAAATGGGATTAAGGGCAGGTATAGGAAGTGTGAAGTAACTGCATTGCTCAGCTTCCCCGACTTAAAAGCTGATCTTTGGCTCTCGTGAAGTAACTGCATTGCTCAGCTTCCCCGACTTAAAAGCTGATCTTTGGCTCTCTCTAGGATACAACCCTGTGTTCTTACCACCACCCCATCACACCGGCCCCTCAGAAAACATCTGCACACCAATGAGGCCAGTCTGGAAAAGAAAAAGGAAATCAGCAGCAATCCCACTCCCTTGCCTGGCAACATGAATAACTCCTAGGTGTGTTTAAAGGCTACGCTGGTTAATCTATGTGCTTCTCTTTAACCCCAAGTAACTGCTTGCCGTCCAGTGAGTATAGTACCCAGAGGTTCTAGGGACAGCCAAGCTGACTCATTTATACCCTCGCAGTTTTCACAATATCCCCAAAGTTTCACAATAATGGCCTCTGAGTGGACAGCCTTCATCCTTTCTTCCCCCGAATGCTCCCTTTATGTTGCAGTAAGGAAAAGAGAACCTTGTACTTGTGTGTACCACTGTTGATGATTTAAAAATTACAACAAACCTTTGGGGGACAAAGATTATTATTCCCATTTTGTTGTTGTTGTTGTCATTGTTAGCTGTCTTTGAGTCAACTCCGATTCACGGAGACCTTATGTACAACAGAACAAAACATTGCACTGTCTTGCGTCATCCTCACAATTACCAGCACGTTCAAGTCCATTTTTGTGGCTATTGTGCCAATATATCTCACCAATGGTCTCTCATACCTTCTTTGGCCCTCTACTTCACCAAATATGATGCCCCCCCTCTAGCGATTGATTCCCTCTTGATGACATGTCCAAAGCAAGCGATTCAGACCTATTGTAATCCATAAGGTTTATGTTGGCTAATTTTCAGAAGTAGATCTCCAGGCCTCTCTTCCTAGTCTGTCTTAGTCTAGAAGCTCCAATGAAGCTTGTCCACCATGGATAACCTACTGGTATTTGAATACCAGTGGCATAGTTTCCAGCATCACAGCAACACACAAGCTACCATAGCATGACAACCTGACAAGAGGGTGGTGGATTACCATTTTAAGATAAGGAAAATGTAACTCATAAAATTTTAAGTGGTTTTCCAAACTTGTTCACTGCTCACTGGTATTGAGTGTTGTAGCTAGAACTTGAACTTGGATTATACAGTTCTAAATTCAAGTACATCTAACATTTGCTTGGCATTCACATACGTCCTTAGTTGCATTTTACCAACATGACTTTTCCCTGGTGTGATCTAAGTTTGCCCAATAGTTCCATAAACAGAGGCCCGTATTTCTCATGTCAGAGAGAGGAGTGCCAGGAAATGATTAGGAGAGTAGAGGAAACCGAAGTCAGAACAATCCTGACCCCAGGTCACACCTAGCCCTCAGGCCAGAGCACACTCTGGCTGCTCAATGACTCAGCTTGGGTGGAAGTCCCAGTTAATATCAAACTCACCTCCTGTATGGTCCAGGTTGCTGGGGAACAATTTGACAAGGAGAAATTTAGGGTCCTAGTCAGTGGTCCTATAGGAATCGACTCGACGGCACTGGGTTAGTCAGTGGTCAAATGCCCCCGGCTTCTCATGGTCAACAGCCTCTTTTCTCAGACCTCCGTGCTTACTGAAACCCAAACAAACATCAAATCACAGAATTGCAGTGATGATAGCTACCTAAGAAGCACCAGCAGACTGTAGAGCTCAGCGGTCTGTGGGACATTACAGTAACTCCCCTCCTCCATGAAAGTCCACTCACCTAAGTAGGAAATAGTCACGGCGCTAGACCAGAGAACACAGATGTGCACTTCAGCTGCTCTTACCCGAAAGGAAAGACCCACCTGAGGAAAAATAAGCAACCACCTGATTGAAAGTTAGTCATTCCTTGGACTCTGATTATCTGGTAAACACACAGAAAGCCACAAAAGCTAGAGTGGAAGAACACAAATATGCCCTGTCTTTGCATAAAGCTTTAATTTTCACAGAGACAAGGCCATGCTTCATCTCATTTGATCCTACAACCACCTTGGGAGTGTAGGAATAATTATCCTCATTTTAGAAGCAAGGAACTTCATCTCAAAAAGATAGATTTGCCCCTAGTTCCACAGCTGGCTAGTAATAGAGCTCCCATTAGACCCCCTTTTCCTTTTCATCATTCGTTATTCACTTATCCACCCAACGAAAAGATACTGCAGTCCATCGATGAGTTCTTCATTAGTACAAAGACTTCCCAAGAGGCTTGGTATGTCAGGGCAGGCCGAGTGGAGTTTGCTTTACAATTTGTTATGGACTGAGAATATTTAGTTCCACTATGGCTGCAGAATAATATTTTTCTTTCCATCTCTCTCCCCTCCCCTATTCAACCTTTTTCTTAAAAAAAAAAAACATTGGAAAGTCAGAAAATATTTTACTAATATCTGCTTTGTCTGTTCCTGACAAAAAAAAAGTTAATACCTCATTCCCCTCCTTCCACCAAGAAGAGGGAGGGAAGCGTGAGGGAGTGAAAGTGGGGTGAGGCTGACCCTCTCTTTCTTTTGTTTAAACTGTAGAGCCTCACAAAGAGGAACAGTCTCCTATACAGAAAAGAAAGTGAGGCCAAAGGCTGAGTCCATGTGCTCTCTTAACAATCCTGACTCTGCACCGGAGGCCAAGAAAGAGGGTGATTGACCAGATTAGATTTAAGGTGATGGTCTCAAAATGTCAAAACTATTATAAGGGTCTACCTTTAATATGGCAAATCATAAAATACAACCATTTAGAAATGGAGAAAGGCTGTAGTATAGGGATTCTCCCACTTGAGTAAAAAAAAAAAAAATTAAGGGGAGCCTGTTAAAATGCAAACACCAGGGATTCTGATTCAACAGATCTGAAATATAGCCCAGGAATCTGCATTTTTAACAAGCCCCTAGAACACTATTCTTTTGGAAATACTACACTAGAAGAAGTGTTATGGATTTAATTGCATGCCCCCCAAAAAGTTATGTTGAAGTTCTAACCCCTGAACATGTAAATATGACCTTGCTTGGAAATAGGGTCCCTGGAGACGTTAACATGAGGTCATACTGGATACAACCCTGTGTTCTTACCAATATAACTGGTGTCCTTATAAAACAAAAAGAGACCAGAAATGGGGAGACAGAGGAAGGTGGTCATGTGAAGATGGAGACACAGAATTGGAGAGATGCAACTGCAAGCCAAGGAACACCAAAGATTGCCTGGAACCACCAGAAGCTAAGAAAAGGGAAAAGAAGGATTTCCCCCTAGAGCCTTCAGAGAGATTATGGCCCTGACAACACCTTGATTTTGAACTTCTAGCCCCCGTAACTGTGAGAGAATAAATTTCTATCGTTTTAAACCACCCAGTTTGGGATAGTTTGTTATGGCAGTCCTAGGAAACTAACCTAGAAAGAAAACTAACAAGATATGATGGCTTCTTGTTAGATGCCATTGAGTCAGTTCCAAATCATAGCGATTCTACAGATGACAGAACAAAATACAGCACTGTCCTTCACCATCCTTACAATAGTGGTTATGCTTGAGCCCATTATTGCAGCCACTGTGTCAATCCTTCTCATTGAGGATATTCCTCTTTTTTGATGACCCTCTACTTTACCAAACATGATTTCCTTCTCCAGGGACTGATCCATCCTAATAACATGTCCAAAGTATGTGAGAGGTAGTCTCACCACCCTTGCTTCTAAGGAACATTCTGGTTGTACTTTATCCAAGACAAATTTGTTCCTTCTTTTGGCAGTTCATGGTATATTCAATATTCTTCACCAACACCACGATTCAAAGGCATCAATTCTTCAGGCTTTCTTATTCATCGTCAAGCTTTCCAATGCATATGAGGCAACTGAAAACACCATGTTGTGGGTCAGGCGTACCTTAGTCTCCAAGGTGACATCTTTGCTTTTTAACACTTTAAAGAGGTCTTTTGCAGCAGATTTGCCCAATGCAATGCATCCTTTGATTTCTTGACTGCTGCTTCCATGGGTGTTGATTGTGCATCTAAGTAAAATGAAATCCTTGACAACTTCACAGTTTTCTCCATTTATCATGATGTTGCTTACTGGTCCTGTTGTAAGGATTTTGTCTTTTTTATATTGAGGTGTAATCCGTACTGAAGGCTGTGGTCTTCGATCTTCATCAGTAAGTGCTTCAAGTCCTCTTCACTTTCAGCAAAGAAGGTTGTGTTATCTGTATAAGGCAGGTTGTTAATGAGTCTTATTCTAATCCTGATGCTGTGTTCTTCTTCATATAGTCCAGCTTCTCAGATTATTTGTTCAACATACAGATTGAATAAGTATGGTGACAGGATACAACCCTAACATACACGATTCATGACTTTAAACCACGCAGTATCCCCCTGTTCTGTTTGTATGACTGTCTCTTGATTTATGTACAGTTTCCTCATGAGCACAATTAAGTGTTCTGGAATTCCTATTCTTTGCAATGTTATCCATAACTTGTTATGGTCCACACAGTTGAATGCCTTTGCGTAGTCAGTAAAACACAGGTAAACATCTTTCTGGTATTCTCTGCTTTCAGCCAAGATTCCTGAACAATGATATCCCTCATTCCACATCATCTTCTGAATCTGGCTTGAATTTCTAGCAGTTCCCTGTCGATAAGCTGCAGCAGACGCTTTTGAATGATCTTCAGCAAAATTTTGCTTGCGTGTGATATTAATGATATTGTTCGATAATGTCCACATTTGGTTGGATCACCTTTCTTGGGAATAGGCATAAATATGGATCTCTTCCAATCAGTTGGCCAGGTAGCTGTCTTCCAAATTTCTTGACATAGATGAGTGAGCACGTCCAGCACTGCATCTGTTTGTTGAAACATTTCAGTTGGTATTCTGTCAATTCCTTGTTTTTCACCAATGCCTTCAGTGCAGCTTGGACTTCTTCCTCCAGTACCATCGGTTCCTGATCATATGCTACCTCCTGAAATGGTTGAACATCAACCAATTCTTTTTGGTATAGTGACTCTGTGCATTCCTTCCATCTTCTTTTGATGCTTTCTAAGTTGTTTTATATTTCCCCCCTAGAATCCTTCAATATTGCAACGCAAGGCTGAATTTTTTCTTCAGTTCTTTCAGCTTGAGAAATGCCAAATGTGTTCTTCTCTTTGGGTTTTCTATTTCCAGGTCTTTGCACATGTCATTATAATACTTTACTTTGTCTTCTCTAGCCACTTTTGAAATCTTCTGTTCCCAGCTCTTTGACGTCATCATTTCTTCCTTTCACTTTCGCTACTCTATATTCAAGAGCAAGTTTCAGAGTCTCTTCTGACATCCATTTTGGTCTTTTCTTTCTTTTCTGTCTTTTTAATGACCTCTTCCTTTCTTCACATATGATGTGCTTGGTGTCATTTTCACAACTCATCTGGCGTTCAGTTATTAGTGTTCAACACATCAAATCTATTCTTGAGGCAGTCTCTAAATTCAGGTGGGATATACTCAGGGTCATACTTTGGCTCTCATGGACTTGTTTTGATTTTCTTCAGTTTCAACTTGAACTTGCATATGAGCAATTGATGGTCTGTTCCGAAGTTGGCCCCTAGCCTTGTTGTGACTGATGATATTGAGCTTTTCCACTGTCTTTTTCCACAGATGTAGTCGATTTGATTCCTGTGTATTCTATCCAACTAGGTCCACATGTATAGTTGCCATTTATGTTGTTGAAAAAGATACTTGCAATGAAGAAGTCTCGTTGGTCTGGCAAAATTCTATTATGCAACTTCTGGCATTATTTCTATCACCAAGGCCGTATTTTCCAACTGCCAAGCCTTCTTCATTTCCAACTTTTGCATTCCAATCACCAGTAATTATCAATGCATCCTGATTGCATGTTCAAGCAATTTCAGACTGCAGAACTTGGTAAAAATCTTCAATTTCTTTATCTTTGATCTTAGTGGTTGGTGTGTAAATTTGAGTAATATTCGTATTAACTGGTCTTCCTTGTAGGCATATAGATATTATCCTATCACTGACAGCATTGTACCTCGGGATAGATCTTGAAATGGTCTTTTTGGTAATGAATGTGACACAATTCCTCTTCAAGTTGTCATTCTCAGCACAGACTATATGATTGTCCAATTCAAAATGGCCAATACCAGTCCATTTCAGCTCACTAATGCGTAGGATATCAATGCTTATGCCTTCCATTTCATTTTTGAAGATTTTCAATTTTCCTAGAATTATACTTTGTCCATTCCATGTTCCAATTATTAATGGATGTTTTCAGCTGTTTTTTTTTTTTTCATTTTGAGCAATGCCGCATCAGCAAATGTAGGTCTCAAAAGCTTGACTCCATCCATGTCATTAAGATCCACTCTATTTCGGGAAGGCAGCTCTTCACCAGTTGTCTTTTGAGTGCCTTCCAACCTGAGGGGCTCATCTTCCTGCACTATATCAGGCAATGTTCCACTGATACTCATAAAATTTTCACTCCGTAATTCTTTCCAGAAGTAGACAACCAGGTCCTTCTTTCTAGTCAGTCTTAAGTCTGGAAGCTCAGCTGAAAGCTCTCTACCATGGGAGAGGTATTTGAATACCAGTGGCATAGCTTCCAGCATCTCAGCAACATGCAAGCCCCCATAGTACGACAAACTGACAGACAAGTGGGGGAGGTTTAGAGTTTCAGGTAGTAAGATAGGTAGATTAAAAGTATCTAAAGTAATCAGTGAATTTAGGAATCCAAGTTACCTGCAGACAGGTATTAACAAGGTAATTGACATAGTCATGTATATGCAGGGCTGGTTTTCAGCTTGAATGCACCTGTACAGCCATTATTTTTTCCAGTTGCCATCAAGTCAGCCCTGACTCATGATGACCCCCAGGTGTGTCAGAGTAGAACTGCACTCTGTAGGGTTTTCAATGGCTGATTTTTCCAAAGTAGATCACCAGGCTTTCCTTCCAAAGTGCCTCTGGGTAGACTAGAACCTCCAACCTTTCAGTTAGCAGCCCAACATATTAACCGTTTGCATCATTCAGGAATTCCTGTACAGCCGTGTCTAGTATTTGTTCTAAGTGGCCAGGGCCTGTGCTGTACCAGTTGTTAAATACTGCAAATGTCACCATTGCGTGTTGTTGTTGTGTGCCACTGAGTTTATTCTAATTCATAGAGAACCTATAGGACGGACTAGAACTGCCCCACAGGGTTTCCAAGGCTGCAATCTCTACAGGAGCAGATCACCGAGCCTTTTCTGCCATGAAGCAGCTGGTGGGTTTGAATCACCAACTTCTCAGTTAGCTGCCGAGTGCTTAACCACTGTGCCACCAGAGTTCCTTCACCACTCCATAGATACATTAAAAACAGCCAAATACCAGCTATAATAAAGCTTAACATATATGTTTTAAAAAAAACAAGTATGCAAATATGCAGAGTGGGAGAGCTTCTAAACATTAAACTTTTCGGAAACTACTTTAATGATCAAAGGAGTTTTTGTTTCTTTTTATCCTTACTTTATCTGAAATATTTGGTGATTTAATAAAAAATTTTAAAGCAGCATATGTGATGATGTTTCCGTATAAAAATTGTGAGTAAATGAATTGGCATATTGCTGTTCCCCTCAATTATCTATGTTTGAAGTAAATCCAGCCACTGTGTCCACACTACCCCACTCTATAAGGAATCAAAAATGTCTTTATGACTTGCCCACAACCTAGACCCTCCCCGGGTGATGTGGCTCTCCTACTGCCTGTTCCCCTTCTGACCCTCCTTTTCCCTCCCACACTACTCTTCTGCCCCTACTTTGATCCGACCCTCTCTTAATCACCACAGTCCAGTCATCTAAACATTATTGAGCTTTGGAGAAATTACACTACAGAAGCCAAATAGATAAATAAACTCTGATCTTAGACCTCAACTAGATCAGGCTTATTAGTCCCATGGGGATGTTTATCTTGGAGAAGAACAACTTCAGATCTGGATTCAGTATTTGGGGAGGCTGCCAGATCTATCCATGGTAAGATCTATGCTGGGAAAGGGCAAGTGGGGACGGTGCTAACCCAAGTATTCAGGTTTAAGAGGGCCTAGGAAATAGCATCTCTCCTATTTGCTTGGATTCTGTCCCAACTGAGAAATGAGACAAAAACCTCTCTTTGATGAGAGATAAATTATCACCTTTACCTACTTACTCATTGCCCTTCAGTTGATTCCGACAGATGGCTACCCCATGTGTTATAGAGCAGGACTGCTCCATAAGGTTTTCTAGGCTATAATCTTTACAGGAGCAGAGCATCAGGTCTTTCTTCTATGGTGCCACTGGGTGGGCTCAAACTGCCAATCTTTAGGTTAGGAGCCAACTGCAAATTGTTTGCTCCATCCAGGGACCAATTATCATCTTTATTACTGATAAATGTGAGAATAGAGAATGTACTTATGTATGGAACAAGTGGGTTTCCTATTGCTGAATCCCAGAATTACCCAGGGCTGTCCTGATTTTCATACTGAAAGCCCCACATCCCAAAAGACCCCTCAGTGCTGGGCAAATTGGAATGATTGGTCACCCTAGCTGAACTAGGGCAGACTGCCCTCAACAGCACAGGGAGAGAAGAGCAGACTCCATTTCCTGTGGATAGGTCACTCTCAAGAGACAGAAGAGTGGGTGTTTCTCCTTCTAAACACACCAATCACATTATCACTAGAGGATGACAGTGTTAAGCTATTAGATCTCCCATCACATGGAAGGAAACATCGGAAGTGGAAAAAAAAAATTCCATTCAAACTCCAAATTAATAAAGCTAACCAACCCAAATGAACCCTCAGCAATCTAATAGGAATTAGCTGAAAGTCTGAATTATAAAACAATTTGAAAAGAAATGTAATGTTGTGAGTTTCATACAATAATTCAAGCTAAGCTTTAAAAATATTGTTTATTAAATTTTTATTATTTAATAAAATATACATGATATGATGTTAGATCAAAAAAAAAATGCTTCCTTGTTGTCTTAGTTATCAGAAATATCACCAGTGGATAGCTTAGCAAAGCAAAATTTATTCTCTTACAGTCTAGGATGCTAGAAGTCCGAATTCAGGGTTGCCAGCTCCAGAGGAAGGCTTTCTCTCCCTGTAGGCTCTGGGGGAAGGTTCTTGTCATCAATCTTCCCCTTCTTGGCCAAGAACCTTGGGTTCAAAGGACACACTGTGCTCCCACCATTGCCTTCTTAATGGTATGAGGTCCCCATGTCTCTTCGCTGGATTCTCTCTTTTATACCTCAAAAGAGATTGACTTAAAATACAACCTAATCTTGTAGGTTGAGTCCTGCCTCATTAACACAAATGTCACTAATCCCACCTCATTAACATCATAGAGGTAGGATTTACAACACATAAGAAAATCACATTGGGTCACAAAATGGTGGACAATCACACAATAGTAAGAATCATGGCCTAGCCAAGTTGACACACATTTTGGGGGGACACAATTCAATCCATAACACTGACAGGCTATGGTTAGGTAACACCATGTGATCGCTTTTGCCAATAATTTGTGAGTACCTATCAAAAATTGTATCAGTCGCTTATACACAAACCATGTGTCATGATACTAGTTTGAACTTCAGTTTTAAAATATTCTTATCAAAGTTTAGTTCAAAATTCTACACTCTCATACATATGAGGAAATATTTTCTGAAAAACTTCTTAACTGAGAGATCTATAAAACTTTTCGTTTGCCAAGGAATGCTAAAGCTGTTTAAGTAATTACCTAAGCATAATGTCTAAAATATTTCCATCAATTTTCAACCTGAAAAGGGATTGAGAAATGTTTTACTTTTCTTTTAAAAAGTCACAAAGAAATTTACATTTCAAAAGATTCAAATGAAATTATGTACATGCTTCTCAGCAATGTAGTGCACCCACCATTCTCTTACTCTTTCTCTTCTGTGATATGTGTAAGGAGAGAGAAAGAATGAGAGAGGTTGTTCTGAAAAGCAGAAACTACTTTTTTCTTTTTTGGGGTGGGGGGGTTGCTCTAGTAGCAAACTGTTCAAGAAGGTGGTGACCAGAGTCTCTACAAAGGATTCCACAAGGTCACACAGCTAATAAGAGGTAAATTGCTGAAGGCTTTCTGTCACTAAACAATCCTAAAAGTTGAGGGCAATTTTTGATTCCAAGAGAGACAGTTAAGTGGAACTACAGAGTTTGTGTAGCAGATTGTAAAAAAGTGCCAATTCCTGCCCAATGAACATGGTGATTGCAGGTTAAGAGCACAGGCCTTAGACTCACGGAGACCTGGATTCAAGTTGTAGCTCTCTAGCTGCCTAGATACAGAACTTCGTATTCCGTAACTATATCCGAGGCATCACTCCGTCACTCCTTCTGCATAGCAGCATCTAAAACTACAACTTTGTTTCTTTCTGTTTGTCTTGCTTGCTTGCTTTTTTTTTGTTGTTGTTATTCTTTTGCTTGCATGGTGAAAAACAACACATTTATCTAAAGATTAAATATGGAAGTAAGAAAGTGAAAGCAAGATTCCAAAGTGCTTGAGTGGCCTGAGAGTAATTTTTTGCTTGGATGTTGTATGCATTCCTTTTCCAGTCTTATTTGTTACTATCCATTTGTATTCACCATGAAGAATACGCTTGCTAAGAAACTAATGCTACACACTTTGTTGTTATTAGGTGCCATTCAGTCAATTTTGACTCATAGCGACCCCATATGACAATGTAGAACTGCCCCATAGAGTTTTTTAGGCTGTAATCTTTACAGAAAAGAGCCCTAGCGGGGCAGCGGATGAACCCATTCAGTGGTTCCATGAGAGAAATACTTGGATGATCTGCTTCTGTAAAGATTCAAAAAAAAACAAACCAAACCCAATGCTGTCAAGTTGATTTCAACTCATAGCAACCATGTAGGACAGAGTAGAACTGTCCCATGGGTTTTCAAGGAACGGCTGGTGGATTCAAATTGCCGACCTTTTGGTTAGCAGTCAAATTCTTAACCACTGTGCCACCAACCCTATGGGACGGTTCTACTCTGTCACATGGGGTCACCATGAGTCAAAAACTGACTCGACTGTGCCTAAAAACAACAACAACAATCTTTATGGAAGCAGGCTGTTAGGTATTTTCCCACAGAACCACTAGGTGGTTCAAGCCTCCAACCTTTTGGTTAGCAGCCAAGCCCTTAAGCACTGCCCAACCAGGTCACACCACCAGGCCTTATACCGCACATTAAAATCAAAAACTAAACCCACTGCAGTTGCGTCAATTCCTACTCATAACGACTCTATGGGGTCTCCAAGGCTGTAAATCTTTACAGAAGCAGGCTGCCACATCGTTTTCCTGCAGAGCAGCTGGTGGGTTCGAATAGCTGACCTTTTGGATAGCAGATGAGTGCTTTAACTACTGCATCACTAGGGCTCCTTAGGCTGCACAACAAAAAAAAAAAAAATCAAGCTTTCAAATGATTCAGGCAGAATGAACTAGTTTTGACTGACAATCCAAATTTCATTCATCCATTTATTTCAACCCACTTCTACTGCACACTTGGGTTTTCTGTGCAGATAACCTGGCCCCAGGGAAGATTTATGAATCTTTGGCTCTCATGATACATAGTCTCCTTTGGCTAGCTTACTTAGAATAAACTCGAATAAATGATTTAAGAAACCTAGTAGATAAAAGGGTAAGTGTCCTGAGGTGTGGTGAGGAGAGGAAGAGGCATGTACTCTTGGAACGTGGAATATTTACTGGAGAATGGGTTTACACTTATGATGGCCCTGCTTGAGCATGGAGGCTCACTAGTTAAAGACACTGAAGGGAAATGGAGGGACAGTGTGTTGCTGGAGGCAGTTTCCTACTTCATAATTACACACAGGCCATAATCATTCAAAAAATTTTTCCTTGCACCCTTCTCTGCCTCTCTCCTACACAGAACATCAGAGCTTCCAGGTACCTCAGAGACTCACCACCAATGATACTATTATCAGTAGTAGTAGTATTTTAATTCAAATACTGTGATGATCTAACAGAGGGCTTTGGTTGACTTACCAGATGTGTTCCAGAAATGATGTTCTTCACAGCTTGTCACAGCTTCTGAGCAGCACATGATAGCACTACCACGTACTTGTGATGTAATTCAGCCAAAAGCAAAGAATCTTAATACTTTATTTAGCCTGTATGATTCTCGGGGGTCATTTTTAAATAGTGAAAAGATCTCTAGGATCCCTAAGCATCTTAGAACCCAACCTAAATTCCATTTACTAGTCTAAATCTGTCATTTTACAGAGGAACAAATTTTTGCCCAAAGTCATCTAGCTGTTAATAAAACCAGGTTCTTACACTCCTCGTCTGGGGCTGTTTCCGCAGCACCACACTGACATAGGAAAGAATGGGCACACAAGCAAACTATCAAACTGAAGAAACAACCAATTCCAAATAGATTCACCTACATCTACATGCATTCACCAATCAACCCTTGAAGAATTTTTTGGATAGCAAAACAATCCTAGAAAAAATGACCTCCAGTGAAGGCTTGTCTGGGGTTATGCCAGAAAATTCTGGAAAAACAGATCTAAGGACACTTCAGTTTGAACTGATCTGACCCATACATTGAAGACATATTCCAAAGCTCTACTTCACTGTTTTTAACCTTCACAGCATGCTGGCAAGGGTACCTACAATCGCCCTGACAACTGCATTACCTCTACATCCTCAGCACCCTTGCCCCAGTTTGTAATCTTCTCAAAAGACCAAAGTTCGATCACCCAGCCAAGGCTCCAGGGAGCAGCTGGTTCAGTCCAAAAAACTGTATAACAGCTCATTAACTCTTCCACATCAGTCCAGGGTAATCTGGATTCACCCAAAGTGAGAGATGGGTGTCCGGAGGGGAATACTCCATAGTTCAGCCTCATTACTTTCATCCTTTATATAAACTTTCAAAGCACCCAGTCAGACTCCTCAACACAAAGGTTACTTTAGAAAAAAAGATGCAAATTGTATATTGAAGTTTCATGGGGGGTGGGGGGATGTGGGTGTATGTGTGTGTGTGTAGGGAGAGGATATGCTTTCTGTATTTATAGGCTTCGGTTTTTTGTGGCTTTTTTGTTTGTTTTGTTTTGTTCTGTTTTTGATAGATGAGAAGCAAGAAAGGGGAGCAGTGAGGAAATAGAGGAAAGGCCTTGAAGGAGCCCAGAAACATAAACACGAACAGTTTGTGCCTTAAGATAAACAGGAACTAACTCATATGATGCGTGTAAACAATGACCCAGGCAGGGGTCAGTCTGTATCCACAGTTATGATGAAATGAGGTGTCAATCTTGGCCTTGCTCTGCATATTGAAAAGAAATTATGAAATTTGCCACTTTTTTCACCTTACACAAGTCTGACCAGACATATTCTGAGATCACATGATGAAAACACCCATGAGGTCTTAATCAACCATGAATGAGAAACGTAATCTTTGTTCATCTCTTGACCTGACAGCCAACCATCCACCAGACAGAGAAACGCCGGACTTCCTCATTGTAAGCAAGGTCAGATTTGAATGCCATTTTAAATAAACTTTGAGTTGTAGCTTTTACAGAATTCTTATAGTGAACCCCCCCCAAAAAAAATCAGTTTACTTTTTAAAAAAATCACTTCTTAGCTGTATTAGGAGAGGCATAGAGAATACCTATAAGGGCTTTTATTCTTTTACGATAAATCCATTTTCTTACCATTTGGGGAAAAAATGGATTTATCACAAAAAGATAAAAGTTCTACTAAATAGAGAGCTGAAAAATTATCCAATAAATTTACTTTTTAAGGGTGTCCAATGACAATTATTTAAAATTAAAAATTCAACATTTTCTGAAAAATTACCACAAATATGTGCCTCTCTTTCTAAAAGGCACAAAATTGGACTGAAAAATATGGCTTATGAGGGCTTTACTCAGCCTAAGCAGCTGCTTGGGCTTCCAATTTATGGGCTAAGGTGAGTTTGGCACTAATCCTTCCCAAGTCCAAGGTTACTGGCACATGCCAGGAGATACATCAATCAGTTCCAGGAAAGAAGCATGAAAAGGCTCAGACATCAGATTTAATTTCTGGCTTTTGAGCCTGGCATTTAATCCCTAAAACTCCTAGATGTGATCTCTATGAACCAAGGACCAAATGTCGAGTTCAGAATGTCCTCCCTACATTTAGGTCAAACCAAAAACCCGTTGCTGTACAGTCAGTTCCGACTCATAGTGGCCCTATAAACAAAGTGGAACTGCCCCATGGGGTTTCCAAGGCTGTAATCTTTACGGGAGCAGACTGCCATATCTTTCTCCCATGGAGTGGCTGGTAGGTTTGAACTGTTGACCTTTCAGTTAACATCCAAGCACTTAACCACTGGGCCACCAGGGCTCCTACATTTGGGTAGTTCCCCTGTATGAGTCTCACCTTCCAGAAGTAGAATCAAAAACACCATATTTACCGGACTGCCTTGCAGCACAGTAACAGGCAAGTGACCAGCCAGACCCACACAAAACTTGGATGCACATGAGGCAGTGGCTGAGTGCAAACAGATAAGTTGGGGGCACATGTGGTAACGGAGGTGTCTGGTTCCTCTGGGACAGCTATGGTGGAGCTTCTGGATCCAGTCTCAAATATGAGCAGTGCCAGTTGAAGGGTGGTGGCCACAGTGGTGTTTTTGCTAGAACAATTCCATGGTGTGGCTAGGTGTGGTTCCTAGCTGCATAGTTCCTGGATGTGTTGATCTTGGTTGGGTAGCATTCAGTCTGATTATCTGGTGTTCCCAGAGATTCTGTAAGGAATGTACCATCCTTTTAAAAATCTGTTTCTGCTTAAACTAGCTAGAGTAGGTTTGTTATTCGTAATTAAAAGCCTTGACTGGCAGACATAACAGCTTACCCAAGGTAGAGCTAGTAGATACAGAGCACAGGATTCATGAGTGATGATTATTACCATTTCAGGGGCACATGGAAGGGTTCTCATGTCCCCCAATAGTACCCTTCTCCACCTGCTACAGTTGCTTAAGGAATACCCTCAAAAGATAGCAAAACTTTTACTTTCATTGTCAAGAATAAGGATTAGAATGTACCTCTTTCTTCTCTCTCTCTGTCTCAGAGTGTTGTCCTTGATGTTTTCCTTTTATATTTATATCGCTACTCCCATATTTCCTCTTAAAATTCCTATGAGGATCTTAAACACTGTAAAAGATACAAAAGATATATATGAAGATAAGGACTGAGCCTATCCAAACTCTGAAAGAGACACAAAGGAACGTTTCATTTTCCCACTCCCAAATTCTGGCATCCCCTTATATGTGCTGCAGAACTCTCCTTTCCTCCTATGCACCCAAGACGCTCAGGCCTCTCCTCACTGCAGAACAAACTCAGGCTCACTTCCATAAAAGGAGTTTATCCTCTCTTCTCAACAAACTTATCTTGCAGTCGATGCATTTCCTTGGGATCTGGCACTCTTTTCCAAGGTGACATGTTTTATTTCATAAACCTCAATTCCTACCAATATGTCTAAGATCAATAATAGTTTTCTATTTACTGTAATCCAAGACTATTTGCATTTTAACGAAGTATAATAGCTTTACCCACCAGTCACACATATGTTGGCAAACTGTAGAGGTGAAAAATAGATTAACAATAATTTCAAGAGAGTATTATGATCTCAACATTATAGATGAAAAGTGTAAGACTATGAGAATTTTAGGTATGTTGCTGGAGGTTAATCCACTCATGAGCAGCTGAATTGAAGTCCTAAAGACTGTCAACTCTATACTGATTAGTAGCATCCTTTTTCTGCTATAGTAGCCAAGGAGCTTCATTATCTTCCCTCCTCCCAAATCAAGGCCTACTATCAAATCATCTTGTCATACAAGAGTGTAAAATATTGATAATATCTGTCCAGTATGTTGTATGTAAAAGAGATTGAAGTGATAAGAAATACAATTCTAAGTCCATTTTGAATACCAGGCTGGAGCAAGAGAATATTTCTCTGAAATCACACCACATTTTTCTCCTTTCACTAAAACTCACTTTTTGCAACCACCTAAAGATTATAGAATTTAGAGCAAAGTTATAAAATCGAGGAGGGCTGTCTCTCTTGTTCACCTCCTGTAGTCCTAGCATCTAACCCATTATCAAGCACATATCAGGACCTCAATAAATACTTGCTGGATGAATTAATGCACAGCTACAGTCAACCAGTCTTTGAAATGCTCCCCAGGCCCGATATGAAATTCCAAACCTCCCTGCATCTTTTTTTTAATAATTTATTTTATTCTTGTTGTTGTTAAGAATATATACACAGCAGAACATACACCAATTCAACAATTTCTACTTGCACAATTTGGTGACATTGATTACATTCTTCAAGTTGTACAACCATTCTCACCTTCCTTTGCCAAGTTGTTCCTCCACCGTTAACATAAACTCACTGCCCCCTAAGTTTTCTATCTAATCTTTCAAGTTGCTGTTGTCAATTTGATACCATATAGATAGATCTTAAAGAAGCACAATGCTTAAGGCAGACATTCTTTACTAGTTAAGCTAAACTATTCTTTGGTTAAAAAAAAAAAAACTTCAGGGAATATTTTTTATTTAAGGCTTAAGGGTTAAAAATTATCTTAGGGCAATAGTTACATGGATTCATCCAGCCTTGGTGGCTCCAGAAAGTCAGGATTTCATGAGAATTTGAAATTCTGTTCTACATTTTCCCCCTTTTGATCAGGATTCTTCTACAGAATCTTTGATCAAAATGTTCAGTAATGAGAGCTAGGCACCAGCTTCCCTGAATCTTGATACTGAACCTCCCAGAGAGCAGAGATCTGAGCTAGGGAAAAATCCACATAAACCCATGCTCCAAATTTGATACAACAAAAGAAAAGTTTAGAAAACTTTCATTACATTTTAAGTTTTATTCACACGGTCAACAAACAAGTACTGAAAGCCTACTACAGGTCAGGGACTATGGGAGAGATTGAGAACACTAGGATGAATAAAATATGGCCCCTACTCTCAAGAAGCTCACAATCTACTCTGAGATATAGCCACATTAACAGATAATTATATATGTCAAAATTAAGTGGAAACCTTCCCCCCTACTTCAATTGAGAAGGCATTTTGAAACTAAGAAAAATCTAATAAAACCTATGGCCAACTGCCCTAGAGTTAGGGCATTTGTAATTACTGTGATAGAGTACTGCTTAACACATGAATGGTAGGTTTTATTGTTTGCAAGAGGCTGGGTGAAATCACTCCAACAGAAGGAATAGAGTTTACTCAAATAAGCCCTAATTGTGCTGCTTGCCTTGGCAAGGTGAGCTTGGTTTTAGTTTAAACTGGTGGAGAGATCACACTGAAATTACAGCATCCAATTTAATCCTTGTTTTGAGAACTAGAGTCCATCTCTACCACAACCAGAGTTAGCAATGAAAACCCAGGAAGCCTCCATCAGCATCCAGCCAGAGAAAGAGACACTCAAATGTGTAAAGGGGAGGGGGGGACTGCACTTCCTGTGGGGAGAGGTAAATTCCCTCTGAAGGGAATGGGAGCACTAGCTTAGGGAACTTTAAGAGGGGCAAAGGAGGAGAAAATAGGTCAGGAGACAGGGAGCAGCCGCACGGGACATCCTCTTTTCAAAAGCCCCCATTTGTAACACCCTTCCCAGGCATGTACAAGGGAACAAGCAAATTAGATACAGATATAATCTTCATTCAGTTTGCCTTGTACTGCTCTTTTGACATCTACAGAACCCCTCAATAAAGACTTCATATTCTTCCACTGTGACACACTGTGTTTGGTCTGAGGAAGACTGGAAAAACTCCAGGAAGATATGGGAACTGGTCCCCAATCATATTGCAGAGCCAGGACTGGGGACATACCCATTTCCTGCCCCCCAAACTCCATCTCTTCACAGGGCAAAGTCACCATTGATTAGCAATAACTAACTGATTAGAAACAGCTGCCTAAAGCATCCCATGTCCAAGAGGCAATAACAGTAAATTCCCAGTTAATCCTTCATGCATTAATAATAAGTGTTGCTGTTGTTGTTATGTGACATCAAGTCAGTTTCAACTCACAGTGACCCTGTGTACAACAGAACAAAATACTGCCCAATCCAGCACCATCCTCACAAACATTGATATGTTTGAGCCCATTGTTGCAGCCACTGTGTCAATCTATCTCGCATTATCTTCCTCTTTTTTGCTGACTCTCCACTTTACCAAGCATGATGTCCTTCTCCAGGGTCGGGTCCCTCCTGATAACATGCCCAAAGTACATGAGATGAAGTTTTGTCATCCTCGCTGCTACGTAGCATTCTGGCTGTACTTCTTCCGAGACAGATTTGTTCATTCTTCTGGTGGTTCATAGTATATTCAATATTCTTTGCCAACACCGTAATTCAGAGGCATCAATTCTTCTTTGGTCTTCCTTATTCATTGCCCAGCTTTCACATGCTTAGGAGGTGGTTGAAAATACCACAGCTTGGGTTGGGCACACTTTAGTCCTTAAAGTGATATCTTTGTTTTTTAAAACTTTAAAGAGATCTTTTGTAGCAGATCTGCCCAATGCAATGCATCCTTTGCTTTCTTGACTGCTACTTCCATGCATGTTGACTGTGGATCCAAATAAAATGAAATCCTTGACAACTTCAATCTTTTCTCCATTTATCATGATGTTGCTTATTGGTCAATTTATGAGGATTTTTGTTTTCTTTATGTTGAGGCGTAATCCATACTGAAGGCTGTAGTCTTTCATGTTTATCAGTAAGTGCTTCAAGTCCTCTTCACTTTCAGCAAGCAAGGTTGTGTCATCTGCATATCACAGGTTACTAATGAGTCTTCCTCCAATCCAGATACCACATTCTTCTTTATATAGTCCAGTTTATTGGATTATTTGCTCAGCATAAGGTTGAACAAGTACGGTGGAAGGGTACAACCCTGACACATACTTTTCCTGATTTTAAACCACACAGTATCCTCTTGTTCTGTTCGAATGACTGCCTCTTTTTCTGTAAGTGTTACATGGGATGAAAAAAAAAGGATCCCTGTCATACCTGGTTTATATAAGATATTATAGTAGACGCAGTGATGAAGTTACAAGCAAAAAGAATAGCTACTATTTATTGAGCACCAACTATATGTCCAGCGCTACATGTACATTATTTAAGACAATCCTTCCAACATCCTTACAAATTAGGTAGTATTGTCTCCAGTCAACAAAGGACAAACCTGAGGCTCAAAATCAAAAATACTCTTCCCAATGCCTCAATATACTATTTATATCCCAATCTTCTTTCTCTGAAGCCTTCGTTGTATTTATCACATCATATGCTTACATGTATACAGACTTTGGAGGAATCTGAGAAGCCTGAAGGGTCAAAGAAGACTTCCTGGAGCAGGTTTCACCTGACCTGGATCTTAAAGGATGAATGTGAATTATTCAAAGAAGGGACAGACAGAGGAAAGGGACCTTCTTCACCAAGAGGACAGTTTAAGCAAAAAGCACAATGCCAGCAGGAGCCAGGCATGGGCTGAGGATGCTGAGGTAGCCCGCATTGTTAGAACATAAACATGAGGCAGGCAGGAATGAAGGAATAGCAGATGAGGCAGAAAGATCTAAAGAGGCTAGTCTGTGCTGGGCCTTGCATACTGTGTTAAGAAGTTTGAACTTTATCCTGTAGACAATGTGGAGCCATTGGAAGATTTTAAAAGGGGGGGTGACGTGGTCAGATTAGCATTTTAAACAGATCACCATGGCAGATGTATGAAGGGTGGATTTAACAGGGGCAAGATTAGAGCAGACATAAATGAGGAATCCATTAGAATAAAAAAAAAAATAGTAAGTTGAAAATTAATAAAGACCTGAATTAGAATATTCCTAATAGGAATGAGATGGGGGGGACTTAAAAAATAATTAGAAGTAAAATTAGCAGGTCTTGATGATTGCTTTGATATGAGAGATGAAGTGCGTATGACATTCAAGTCCCCAGAATTGAGCTGGTTTAATGTGATAATGAGTCAAGTGTTGAAGATGTTGAGTTGAGGTGTCTATGGGACTTCAAGTATATGTGATGAGAAGGCAGCTGAATACACAAGCCTGGCACTTCCCAAAGAGACTTAGAAGTTGTTTGCATCTAAGTGGTAACTGAAGTCATGGGTACGCATGAGCTCTGCCAGGGTGAAGGGCAAAGAATCAAGGACAGGACCCAAGGGAACCTGTTGTGGGTTGGAGTGTGTTCCTCAAAAAGATATGTTGAAGTCCTAACCTCTGGTACCTGTGAATGCAACCTTATTTGGAAATAAAGACTTTGCAGTTATAATCAAATTAAGATGAAGTCTTAACTAGATTAAGATGGGCCCTAAATTCAATGACTGATGTTATTATAAGAAGTCCATGTGAAGACACAGGGACACAGAGATACTCAGGGAAAAGGCCATGTGATACTGAGTCAGAGATTGGAGTAATGCAGCTGTAAGCCCAGGAACACCAAGGGTTGCAAGTGACCACCAAAAGCTAGTAGTAGAGAGGCATGGAATAGACTCTCCCTCAGAGCATTCAGAAGGAACCAACTTTGTCAAAACCCTGATTTTGAATATTCAATCTCCAGAACTGTGATATAATAAATTTCTGTTGTTTTAAGCTACCCCACTCCTGGTACTATGTTATGGCGGTCCTAGGAAACAAACACAGAATCTAAACACTGAAAAGTTGAGGGAAAAGAAGAGAAGCTCCTGAAAGAGATGGTTAATAAATAGTTAGAGAGGTAAAAGGAAAATCAGGAGATTATAGAGTTCTAGAAGCCAAAAGTATGATATTTTTAAGGAGGCAGAAGTGGTCCATAGTGTCAAATTTAGAAGAAAGCTATATAAAAAAAAAAAAAAAAAATACAGGGAAAAAAAAAAAACTCCCTTGAATATGGCAATTAGTGAGACATTAGTGCCATCGAAAGAATAATGTCAGTAGCAGTCTGAATGAGAAGGAAAGTGGCTAAGAGGGGTAGAAATCAAGGGAGAGTTTGGGGGGCCTTGATGCTTTTAGGATGGGAAAGAATTAGCTATATTTTTAGACTGGCTTGAAGGAATGATTAAGAGAAAGAAAGATTAAGGATATTAGCCAATACCATACATACCAGTTGTCATTGAATGGATTCTAACTCATGGCAATCCTATGTTTTTCAGAGTAGAACTGTTCCATAGGGTTTTCATGGATGAGATCTTTCAGAAGCATATCTCCAGGCCTTTCTTCCAAGGTGTTTCTGGGTGAGGTCGAATGGTCAACCTATCAGTTAGTACCCCAGTGTTTAACCTTTGGTGCCATCCAGGGACTCTGATATTAACTGGGGATGGGGAGGAGTGATTAATGCAGCAATGCCTGAAGAAATGATAAGAGCTGTGGTCAAAGGTAAAGGCAAAGTAGCTGGATCTGAATGTAAAGCCCAGGTAGGTTCTGAAACTGCAGAAAATAACCAGGAAAATATTGCTGTAGATAAAAGCTAGTTATACAAAAAAAAAAAAATAGAAAGGTTTAAAAATAATGAAGTCATACCCTTTGGCCTTAATTTTCTTGAAGTAGGAAGCAAGACCTCATGAATTTGTAGTGATGGCATGCCATACAATTGTGTGGTTTTCTCCAGAGGTGGTCAGCCATCAGGAAGTGGAATGGAGAGAGGTGGAGTACAGCATTGACTTGCTTTGAGATTTTGCTGCTAAGGTGGGTTGGAAGGAAAAAGGTTGAAATAACTCAAGGGTATATAGAGAAGCTGAGATGATTGTGGGTGTCAGGACAGATAAGAAAGGAAGAGAAATAAAAATGGACTAACAGATTTGGTGGAAACAAAGTGTCTGGAAGTCTCCGTGAAGTCGAATAGCGCTACAAGCAACGCTGTGAGAAATCCTGGAAGATGCAAAATGGTGGGACTCAGAGAGAACATTCAAGAAGCTTGGTGTGGGCAGTTCCAGGAGATGAAAAACATCCATTCCACTAGAATCCTACCTCAAGAAAACTCTCTCTTAAGATTTCCAACTGACTTATTTACATTTATCCGTGTGTATAAGTGTGTGTAAAATGGAAAGAAATGGTAGGATTCCAGCCTTCTTAACAGCATAGGAATCTCCCTCCTCCCTGGCAACTGCAGAGTTTGTTTTCCATCTTGGGTGCTCCTAAGGCAATGAACTACTGAACTACACCTTGCCTTCTCCCCACCTCATCAGGAGGTCTGTTTCTCTTCCAATAAAAGGAAGTACCACTGTATCAAAGCTTCTAAATCAAATCTTTAAATCAATTTATTTCATGCCTCTTATTCCTCTTCTCCTTGACCTCAGGCCAAAATGCATGCCCCTCTGCCTCTCAGCTGACTCATCCTCTTACTGCTAACCTCCCTTCCAATACTTTGAAACTATACCCTCTGGAAATCCCATTCACATCTTTAAAGGAAGCTTCCTACACCGACTTGCCTTATCTGAAATTGACCTTTCCTCAATGCCATCACTTCCCTCATGACCTTTAAAACAGGGAGTGTACCTTTTCCCAGCCCCATATACTGCAGCTGGAACATTCTCCAGGCTTCCATTGTCATTTTTAAAGCCCCTTTGACCCTCATGCTATCCGGCTATACCACTCTCTGAGTCACCTCATAGTGTTCATGTCTGACCTCCTAGTATTTCCACCACACTCATCAGTCTTTAGCAACTGACTCACTAACTTCTTCTCCATTCTTCTCCATTATCCTGGGGGAAATTCAAAGCCCAAGGAAACGACCCTCCCAGCATCCTGGTCTCATCATTCCAAGGTTGATCGTCCACACTGAAACTGTTCCACTTCCAAAATCTCAACCTCTTAGACTCCAAGGCCTATCTCCAATGAAAATGTCCCATCCTTGCAGCTCCTGGCTCTGTTTTCTTCCTACTCTACCTACTCTCAAGCTTCACAGAGTACTCCAGTCTTTTGAATCCTTTTCTCCAAGTCCATTCACACTTTTCAGTATCATCTCCATCCTTGTCTAGACTAGATCCTATGCTGCAGAAATTCAACCATCTCCCACTATCACCCTCAACTCCCTTGTTTCTCTCCTTGTGCTATTAGGCTCATAGCAAACCCCCAACCTCACAACCATCCATGTTCCTCAGGATTGTAGGAATTGCTAGAGAAAAATCACTACTGGAAAGATTCACCATTCCAAATGTATAGTTTCTGTTCTCAACCGAACCCTCAGGTCTGCTCATATATCCTGTTACCCATCCCTAGTCAGCTCTCTCTCCCGTCTGTTCATAATTACTCCAACTTTAACACTCTCCTCAAAACTTCTTCCTATGTCTTCACTCTCAACAAGGTATCTTGCCTGTTGTTTAAAAAAAAAAAAAAAAAAGTAGATGCCCTCAGATATGAGCTCCCTCAGTGTCCCAAATGAATCTGTGACTGTGCCTACCCTTCTTTCTCCAGCCTTTTGTCCAATGTCAATCCATCCATTCATCTATCTCTGCCCTAGAACCCATCCCTTCTTATCTCCTCTGAGACTTTTAGCCATTAATTATCCTTTGTGTGTGTGTGTGTGTTGCATCTCTTTATCCTTCTCAAATTTTAGCTTATAAATGCAGTTGACCTTCCCCATCTTTAAAAAAGATAAAGTTGTTGTAACTCAGGATCCCATGTCTAGATGATGGTCTTCATAGTCCAGTTGTGCAATAAGCACTCCTCATTTCCCATTCATTCTTTTCTTAATCAAAGTAATCCATCATCATAGCTTTGAAGTCAAAGAGTACTATAAGATGACAAAATTTTTAAATTTTTTTCTTTAATCCCTATTTTTATAAACAATATATGTATAAAAAAAACTTTTAATTTTTTTTCTCTTTAGACATTATCTTTTTTCCCACTTCTGAGTTCATCCCTCACTTTTTTCTCCCAACAATTTCTGCATGTACACTTAAGTGACATTAACTACATTTTTCAAGTTGTACAACCATTCTCACTCTTCTTTTCCAAACTATTCCACCACTATTACCAAAAACTCAGAGCCCCCTAAGCAAAAATTCCCCTTTTCCCCCTCCTCTAGCCCCTGGAAACCACTAATAACTTTTTATTTCTACTCTGGTGGTGCAGTGGTTAAGTGCTCAGCTGCTAACTGAAAGGTTGGTGGCTTGAACCCACCAGCCGCTCCAAAGGAGGAAAAATGTGGCAGTCTGCTTCCCCAAAGATTACAGCCTTGGAAACCCTGTGGGGCAGTTGTACTCTGTCATATACGGTTGCTATGAGTTTGAATTGACTCGACAGCAGTGGGTTTTTTATATATTTGCTTATTTTATATAAGTGAGATCATACAGTATCTGTCCTTTTGAAACTGACTTATTTCATTCAACATGATATTTTCAAGGTTCATTCATGTACTGGCATGTTTCCAGACTTCATTTCTCTTTATGGCTGAGTAATTTTCCATTGTGACTATATACCACATTTTGTTTATCCATTCATCTGTTGAAGGATATTCAGTTGTTTCCACATTTTGGCTATTGCGAACCTGACTTTTGTGATGTCTTGAAGTATCAGCTCTTATTTAGCTGGTTGCCCCCACCCTACAAATCTATTCTAGCTGACTACCAGTCTAGGAAGGGTTTCTCTGGTGAGGCAGACTTTATCTTTTTTAACTTTCTATGGAAGATGAGGATTCAACGCTCTTTACCAGCCCCATGCCCTCCCCTACCACACACACACACACACAGGCATACGTTTCCCCTGCCTACATCCTCCTCAGATAGTTAAATCATGATTAGTAGTTAAATTATTATTCAATATTTCTATTAGTATTCCTATATATTTTTTATACACTTAGTATGTTTTTTTCTTGTATACATTTTGATTTTACATAATTGCCTCTTCTTTTCCAAGCTGTTTATCTTTGTACCCATCTCTAATTCAGCCCCACCCTTTTCAGAAAAACAATAAAACTTCTCTCAATACAAACACATCAAGAAATCTATCACTTAATATTTTTCTCATACATTCCCTTCACTTTCTCAATATTCTTCTCAGTATTATCTATTGTTTCTTTCAATTTCTACTATCATATTTTGATTTCCAAAAGCCCTTTCTTGTTCTCTAAATTTTTTTTTAAATAACACCCTGTTCTTATTTCATACATATAATATTTCCTCTCATCTCTTGGATGGTAACATCATATTTTTAATTTTTATTACATTCCCTATTCCTTTCATTCTGTTGATTTGTTTGTAGGGTCTCCATCTTTCATGTTCGAATCTTTCCTCAATTTTTTAGTGATTCTTAGCTTCTTTTAATATCTAAATGCTGAGGTATATTTATTAGAGGTTCTTCATACCTGAGCAGAACTTATTGCCTGCCAGGTGAGCTTCGTCTGAGTTTCAGGTTGTCTGGGGCAAGTCAATTTTCCCAGAATTCACTGTCCAGTCTCCTCTCCTGGTTGTCAGTGTTGGTGAGCTGAGCAGCAGAAGGGACTAAGAGAATCTCACTGTTCAGGGAACAAAGTTTTATTTAATGCCCCTGTTTTCAGCACATTACCTAAGTGCCAGAAATCATCTCCTGTGTTATCCTGTTTGCCTGAAAACAAGAGAGAGGATGTGGGTATCTAACCATTCCTCACACAAACTTTCTACAAGTCTTGAGGTTTTTTTTCTTCCTAGTACCCCAAGCCTTTAGAGGTACCTGGTGATCCCAAGTCTTTTAGGGTTTGTACAATAAGAACAGGCTTGTTCCATACTGGCTGCATCTCACAACCCCACCTCCATAGACAGGTAGGTGTTAGCTTCCTCTTAAGGAGCAGGAAAGGAAGGATGGCAAGAGAGAGAGGCAGAGACAGAGAAAGATGGAGAGAGGGAGGAAGAGAAGGAGGGAGGCAAGTAGGGAGGGAGGGAAGGAAGGAAGGAGAAAGGAGGCACTTACTGAACATCTGTTATGCACTAGGCCCTGTCCTGAGCCCTTTACATAAGGAAACGTACTGTAATCCCAATAACAAACCTGTTGGGGTTATTATTAATCACTTTTCACAATTGAGGAAA
Source organism: Elephas maximus indicus (assembly GCF_024166365.1). Lineage (NCBI taxonomy): Eukaryota > Metazoa > Chordata > Mammalia > Proboscidea > Elephantidae > Elephas > Elephas maximus. The sequence goes on from NC_064840.1 coordinate 50,717,287, forward strand.
CACTGCTCAAGACATTAGTTAACTTTAACAAGATTGTACAATTAGAAAATGTCTGGATTCTAACTCAGGGCTCTGTGACCCCCAAGATCCATGCTCCTTTCCCTACCTTAAGCTGAGAGACGTTTATGGCTCTGGGGACTACCTGGCACCTCTCAAGTCACACAGCGTAGGCAACCTATATTCTGCCTCCAGGTAAGGTCGGACCTGCTTCCGGGTTTGGCTCTTAAGGCCCCTCTGTCCTTTGGGTCTCCTGAGCTTTGCAGGGCCTTCTAGAGCAGTGGGTAGAGTATTTTATATTCCCACTGGAAGGGGACCAAGGCGCTGTGTTCTCAGCTGCTTGGGCTGAGATCTGAAGCCCAGACCCAGCCGCTGACGTCACTTGGTGCGCCCTCCACTTCCACCAGGCGGTTTATGCTGGCACAGACAGGAGCAAGGCTGGCGGGAAGAGGATCAGCCCAAACAGCGTTAATAAGAGGCAGCTGGTCTTTAAAAGCCTTCTTGACAATGTAAAGAAACTAAGTCAGATGTTTTTGGAAAAGAGTTTTAAATTAATGTGCCCTACTCTCATCTCTTGCTATTGCCACTCTCCCCACTTCCTGAACACTTTAATCAAGGTTTTATGTTGCTCCTTTCAGCATAAATGATAATGATTGGCTGAACACCGACCTTAAGGTCAGACAAAGACCAGTGCAAGTTAGTGTCCCAGGACTAAGTAGTGGCCTTATATGGGCCCGGAGGCTGGCCCTGGGGCAAGGGAAACAAGGCACTGTGGATGCATCATCGAAGGAGACGTTTCCTCTCGAATTCACCCAAGTGACCCAGACACCTCACTTGCATCGCCCTCATCCCAGCCCTGGTGGGCAGAATTGGTAAAATGTTAGGTGGAAAAGGAGGAGGGAAAACCAAAGGTGGGCAGGGATTAGCCCCTTTGTGGATTAGCCTAAAGTCATATTGATACGTGTTACGAAGATGAATGATAACCTTCAGGGACTTAAAAAAAAAAACCCACTAAACTAAGATATATCATGTACCCACTACATCATGCTGGGCAGCATATTAGGTTCTTTCATGCACTTTTATTCCCACAATTAATCAATTCCTGGCCAGGCTGTCTTCTTAAGAAGAAGGATTGGATCCTTCTTATCCACAAGGAAAACCTCTTACCTACCTCCTCTGTGAAGCCTTCCCTCACCAGCTCCTTGCACAGAGGTCTTTGGGAACTTTCAGTATTTTGTGTTCATTCAGTGCACCCTTAATCATATGATTTTTATTGAGTACAATCTGCCATTTATGTTAGCATATGATTCCTATACAAGGCCCCATGAAGAAAATTTCTTCTAGAATTCAATGCCAGGGAAAAATCTCACTCATGAAAAACTAGCATTTTCCCTCTTTTCTGATAATTAAGTCTTTGTAACTCACTATGTTTCCATTTTTGCCTACCAAGAAGCTTCATGCGTAGGAGAATTTAATTCAGATTGGGAGTTCAGGAAGAAAGTAGCATTTAAGCTGATATCCAAATAAGAATTAGCCAGATGAAGACAGAAGGGAACATTATTCCATTCTGAAAAAGCAGCATGTGCTAAGGTCCTGAGGCAGAAAAGAACTGAAATGCCCAGTATGGCCGAAACATGCTGAGTAAAGAAGACAGTGGTACTAGTAGTGATACTATGTCATGATTTTCAGACCCTACAAGAAAGCTGAGCCAGATCCTGCAGATCCTGCAGGCCACATCAAGAAGTTTGAATTTTAGTCTAAGTACAATGGGAAGCATTTGAGGAGTTTTACATGTAAGCATGACATGAGCCTATTTACATTTTAATGTGATTTATCTAGCAGCTCCACGAAGAATGCACTGTAGAGAAACAAAAGCTGGAGCAGGGAGGCAGTTAAGAAACTATTGGATGTTGCCAGGTGAGAGATGATGGTGACCCAAATATGGATGTATCAGTGGGGATGTAGGGAAGTGAACAGAATCAAGACATATTTTGGAGACAGAATCAACAGAACATTGAGTTGATAAAGCAGCAGAAGGCATAGCTTTGGAGCCAGGCAGAGCTCATGTTGAGAACTGCCTTTTCCACTTAACATTCATGTGACCCTGAACGTGGTACTTAACCTCTGAGTGGCAGAATCCCCACCTACAAAATTGGAATAATAACACCTGCTTCAAAAGACTGAATTAAGTATTTAAAAGACCACATGTTAGAAGAGTTTCTGGAAAACAGCAGATATTCAACAAATCTGTGGAGGATCCAGTTCTATAGACTCACCCACAACAGCCCATGGACAGAAACTAAAGGTCAACCAAGTCCTGCCTTTGTGGAATGAAAGCAGGAGCACAGGTACAGCAACTCCATCAGCTCAAAAGGCAACTTTTATTACACCTCATCCCTCTCCCAGCTCCTTATCTCAGAAATTCTGCTATAGGAAGTTGTATTTTCAGGCCCTGCAGGAGAACAGATTCTACTCCTGAAAGAGCAGAATATTGTTGGGCACTTGAGGGAAGGGGCAGAGGAACCTTGGATTTCTCTCACATGTTGGGTTCCTCCTGCGTATCCATCTTTCCCAATAGAATGTCAAGGATGCAGTCTAGATCTTATCCACTTTTTTTTTTTTTTTTTTTGGCCAAAGTATACACAGTCGAAATGCACCGTTTCAATAATTTCTACATGTACAATTCAGTGACATTGATTACATTCTTCAAATTGTGCTACCATTCTCAGTATCGTTTTCCAAATTGTTCCACCATCGTTGTCTTAAACTCACTCCCCCCAACTTCCTATCCAACTTCCCATTCAAACTTTTGAGCTGTTGTTGTCAATTTGTAGATCTGATCCATCCGCTTTTGAATGCTCAGTACCTGGTTCAGTACCTGTCACATAGTAGGTCTACAATAAAAAAACCAAAACCAAACCCAGTGCCATCGAGTCGATTCCGACTCATAGCCACCCTAGAGGACAGAGTAGAACTGCCCCGTAGAGTTTCCAAGGAGCGCCTGGTGGATTTGAACTGCCAGCCCTTGGGTTAGCAGCTGTAGCACTTAACCACTACGCCTCCAGAGTTTCCAGGTCTACAATACATCTGCATTAAATTAAACAACTGAACTGAAGGAAGTAAAATAAGCCATTTAATGCACACTTTGGAGTGCCTTCTTTATACCAGTCCCCATCCTCTTGATCCCCCTTTTTCCCTCTTTTCTCTCTTTTTCTCCTCGCCCCTCCCTATTCCCCTCTCTCTTCTCCCTTTCCCCTTATACTCGTCACCCCTGGAGACCACCTATCCTCAGTGTGGGGATTCAGGACGAAGAAAGTCCATGTCTATTCTCTACCCCTCCTTCGTCATCAATCAGTTCACAGTCAAGGTCAGTCAGTAGAAGAGAGCCTTCTCACACCCTCTCTCTCTGCTGGGAACCAAAGATGCTTAGTTTCACCGTCTTTCCCAGCAAACTTTCTACCAGCTTAGGGTCACTTGTTGCAGAAGGCAGCAGCTTTAGTGCACCAGACTGAAAAAAAAAAAAAAAAGACTGAAGAGGTTGCATAATTCCCAGCCAAGCTCCCAGAAGCCTCACAAAGCCAAGCTTCCAAAATATCCCCAATCAATGAGCCCAAATAATATGTGAAATTGTATAGGGCTTCCAATGCCAAGAAGACTCACACAGAATGGGAGGTGTGTGCACCAGGCCAGGCTACTGACACTTGATATCTTCTTACCACCAGGGGGCAGATTAGAAGGGATTTAGATTAAGTGGATTGGGTGTAGCTCCAGTGCACAGGCTCTGAATGTGACCCGGACAGGGAGAAGACAAGTGCTGTAAATAACTGAGTCCTGTGACCCTCATCCTAGCAATTAACGTACTGAACACTAACTGTGGCCCAGGATCTGTGCCGTGTGCTTTACGTGCGTCATTAACACTTTCCCTCACACAACCCTCTGCCATAGGTACTGTCACCATTTCTGTTTCATGTATGAGGACACCACAGCTTAGAGTTCCTGAATAGCCCGCCCAAGCCCATGAAGCTAGCTTGTGGCTGCGCCAAGATCTGGCGACAGTCTTCTCTGACTCCACAGCCAAGGCTCTCAGCCATAAATTGCTATTAGCTGTAATTAAGATGTATTTGCAAGCCAGACTGTGGAACCAAATTCCAAAGGGGAGGTAAGGTGGCATTTGTTGAGAGATTTATTTAAATTGAAAGGTTCTCTAGATTAATATCTGCTCCAAGTTTACCATGGCACTGCTTTTAAAATCTCACAATTCTAGTCCCAACCATAATTTAACAGCTCAGAGCAAGAAAAACAAAGAAGGAACTATGAAGAGAGTGGGAGCCCCCTGTAGCTGCGGAAGGAAATCACACATGGTGCTGCTCCTTTGAGCAAAGCTTTGAGGTGCTGGGTCCGCTCATGCTTTGTTCCAGGGATGATTCCAAACCTTTGCTCTTCCCACACCAGCTACCCCACCCCCACCAGGTTCCCATTCCATCCTGCCCTTGCTTCCTACTTCTGCCTAGAAAATTGAGGATATGGGGTAGGAACTCCCTCGGTGTCCTGGACCCTTACACACAAATGGATCTATATCTTTCTTCCCAACTCCACTCCTGGCTTCCTTGCTGCCAGTCTCAGCAGGATGGAAGCCCCTTCACTGATTCAGGCAAGTTCACCAAATATGCACCCCTGGTCCTTGTCTGCTTTCTCCTCTCTAGTTTTGAATTCTGCCCAACCCTTGCAGCCTCTAATCTTGCCCATGTTTTATTTATAACAGAATTTAAAACCCTCCCCAGCCAACAAATACATGAAAAGATGCTCACAATCACTAGCCGTTAGAGAAATGTAAATCGAAACTACAATGTGACCCCTGCAAAATTGACACTGATCAAAAAAACAAATGCTGACTGAAGATTGAAACTCTTATACACTACTGGTAGGATTGTAAAATGGTACAACCACTATGGAAAACAGGATGGCACTTCCTCAAAAAGATAGAAATAGAAATACCCTCTGATCCAGCAATCCTACTCGTAGATATATATCCAAGAGATATAAGAGCAGTGACGTGAATAGATATGCACACCTATGTTCACTGCAGCATTATTCACAATAGCAAAAAGATGGAAACAACCTAGATGTCCATCAATGGATGAATGGATAAACAAATCGTGGTACACACATACCATGGGATATTACAAAACTATAAAGAATAATGAGGAGCCCATGAAACATTTTATAACATGGTTGAATCTGGAGGACACTATATTGAGTGAAATAACTCAATCACAAAATGACAAATATTGTATGGTCTTACTATTATAACAAGTCAAAAATAGATACACACATAGAAAGCAACATTCTTCGATGGTTACCAGGGATGGGAGGAGGAGGGAAGGGAAATCACTTTCTAGATAGTAGACACTTGTTATTTTTGGTGATGGGAAAGGTGAAATCAAATACGAGTGAAGTCTTCAGAATTTGACCAAGGTAAATGAAGACATTAAGAAGTACACAAGAAAAATGGACAACTTCAATAAATACTATAACTTACACAATTTTATAACAATAGTAATAACAACAAAAAAAGTGCGTGGTTACATAGGTACCTATGTATCCCATACATGTGTATAGAAAGACATACGTGAGTGCATGCACGTGCATGTATAGGTGTATCTATAGGCATATGCATATACATGTTTGTGTGTGCTTCATATATATCCATATACATAATAAAGCACATGTGGGGCAGAGTTACGGAGACTTCCTAGACCTATCCAAACAACTCATGGGATTGGTTTACTGCGTTAAAAGCTTAGGATTTAAAAAAAAAGATTTAAGGCCATAGTCTCATGGACATTCTAGTTTGGCGAGTAGCATCTGGAGTCTTAAAAGCTTGTGAGCAGCCGTCTAAGATACAATTGTTGATCTTTACTTGTCTGGAACAAAAAAGAATGAAGAAAATCAAAGACTCATAGAAGAAACTAGCCCACAGGACTAATATCCCACATGAACCACAGCCTCTTCTAACCTGAGACCTGAAGAACTAGATGGCGCCCAGCTATCACTACCGACCTTTCTGACCAAGGACACAATAAAAGGTCCCAGATAGAATGGGAGAAAAATATACAACAAGACCCAAATTCCTTTAAAAAAAAAAAAAAAAAAGACCAATTCTACAGGACTGATAGAGACTAGAGGAACCCCTGAGACTATCACCCTAAGATACCCTTTAAATTTGTCAATGAAGCCACTCCTGGAGGTCACCTTTCGGCCAAATAATAGATTGGCTTATAAAATAAACAATATCACCCATGAGTAATGTGCTCCCTTAAACAATCAACTATATGAGACCAAACTGTCAACATTTCCCCAAAAGCAAAGATGAGAAGGTAAGGAGGGGAAGGGAAGCAGAACAAACAGAATGGTAACAATGAGAATGCTGACACATTGTGAAAATTGTAGCCAATGCCATGGAATAATTTGAATAAAAATTGTTAAATGGGAACCTAATTTCACCTAAGCACAATAAAATATTAAAAAAAAAAAACCTTTGTCTTAGTAATCTAGTGCTGCTGTAACAGAAATACCACAAGTGGATGGCTTTAACAAAGAGAAGTTTATTTTCTCACAGAAAAGTAGGAAAGCTTTCTCTGTCAGCTCTGGAGGAAGGTCCTTGTCCTCAATCCTCCCCTGATGAAGGAGCTTCTCAGGCTCAGGGACCCTGGGTCCAAAGGACACGCTTTGTTCCTGGTACTGTTTTCTTGGTGGTACGAGGTCCCCAACTCTCTGCTTGCTTCCCTTTCCTTTTATCTCTTGAGAGATAAAAGGTGGTGCAGGCCACTCCCCAGAGACTCTCCTTTTACCTTGGATCAGGGAGGTGACCTGAATAAGGGTGGTGTTACTACAATCCCACCCTAATACTCTCCACATAAAATCACAGCCACAAAATGGAGGACAACCACACAATACCGGGAATGATGACCTAACCAAGTTTATACACACATTTTGGGGGGAACATAATTCAATCCATGACATTCCACCCTTTGGCCCCCAAAAATTACATCCTTGCAATATGCACAACATATTCATCCCATCATATCATAGCAAAAGTCTTAACTCCAAGTCCAAAATACAAAAATTTCTCTTCATCTGTGAAATCTAGAAAACAAGTTATCTGCTTCCAAAGGTACAAGGGCAGAACAGGCACAAGCCAGACATTTTCATAACAAATGGGAGAAACTGGAGGAAAAAGAGGGATAACAGGCACCAAGCAAGTCAGCAGAGCACATTACATTAGCCCTCAATGCTTTGAAAATAATCCTCTGTTCTCTGAGACAGTTTACACAATGGCCCTGCCCTCCAGCCTCTAGGTATTGGCCACAATCACCAGATTCTGAGTGGAGGCCCCTCAGCCCTGGGCTTCAGCTCTACCTTCCAGGCCCACTGGGACAGCAACTCTGCTCCCTTAGCTTTAGGCACACCATCCTCCTAGTCCATGTGAGTGGTAGTCCCACCCTTAGAAACACCAGAGGCCATGGCATCACCCTTTGAAGCCCCCAAGGTCATGGCCATACCTTTTGAGACTGAGGCAGCTCAGCTTCTTCTCTTCCTTGTCTCTTCAGCTTCTGTTTCCTGGTTTTTTGGCTCCTCAGGCCTCACACACACATCTGCCTTGCTGGGGTAAGTGTTCCAAAGTTAAGTAGCTCCGCTGATAAGTGCCCGGAGGCACCCCATCCTGCCAGGAAGCCTTCTGCACACAGGCACTCAGCTCTCTGGCACTGTGGGTCGGCAAACCTAGCTCCACCGATAAGTGCCCAGAGACACCCTACTCTGCCAGGAAGCCTCCTGCACACAGGCACTCATCTCTCTCATTTCATGGGTGGGTCCCAGTGCTGTCTCACACTGGTCTCCTGGTTCTACCGCAGTTGGTCCTCTGCTGTTGCCACTTCTCTGCCGCTGCAGGTTCTCTGCTGCACTGGTCTTCTGCTGCTGTCAAAACTGCTTCTACATCTTAGGTATCTGTTAGAGCAGCACCCCACTCTTGGTACCAAATTCTATGTTAGTCATCTAGTGCTGCTATAACAGAAATGCCACAAGAGGATAGATGGCTTTAACAAAGCAAAGTTTACTTTCTCACAGTAAAGTAGGTGTCGGCTCCAGGGGAAGACTTTCTCTCTGTGTCAGCTCTGGAGGAAGGTCCTTGCCCCCAATCTTCCCCTGGTCAAGGAGATTCTCAGGTGCAGGGACTCCAGGTCCAAAGAACATGCTCTGCTCCTGGTGCTGCTTTCTTGGTGGTATGAGGCTCCCAACTCTCTGCTTCCTTCCCTTTCCTTTTATCTCTTGAGAGATAAAAGGTGGTGCAGGCCACACCCCAGGGAAACTCCCTTTACCTTGGATCAGGGAGGTGACCTGAGTGAGGGTGGTGTTGCAATCCCACCCTAATGCTCTCAACATAAAAGTACAATCACAAAATGGAGGACAACCACCCAATACTGGGAATCACGGCCTAACCAAGTTGATATACACATTTTGGGAGGGACATAACTCAATCCATAACAACCTGCCCCACAAGAAGCCTCCCTGAACCCCTAAACTTCTCTAGATGCTCCTCTGGGCGCTGTCAATATCTCTATCATAGCACTTTTTGCATTTTATTTAAAGTAGCTATTATATGTTTGTCTTTCCCAGTACAATGTTGAGGATGCAGGCTAGATCTCATTCATTTTGAATGCTCAGTACCTGGCTCAGCACCTGTCAAGTGATAGGTCCATAATATGTGTGCATTAAACAACTGAATGCTGCATCCTGTCCTCTTCTTGCCCTCTCTCCTTCTGCCTCTTCATAGTCAAGCTTTCAAAATTTCAACCTTTACTTAACATCTCCACTTTTTTCACTTCCCACTCCCCCTTCACCCTCCAGCAATCAAACATCTTACTCAGACATTGCTCTAGTAATACCCTAGTAATTGTTCCTCCTAGTAAGCCTCTGCTCAGGTGACAGCTCTTTCGGGATTTCCCATGATCACCCAGTCACACTACAAGGTCTTTTCTCTGTGTTCACATTATTCCTTGGTTACTTCCACACTCTATAGCAATTATGTGACTTTCCACCAACTGTGAGATTCTTGAGGCCAGAAGTGTATCTTATACATCACTGAGCCCCAATACCTAGCAAAGTGCTTGGTACATAGTAGAAACTCAATAAATATTTGTTAATGAATAACTAAGTCTAAAGCATTTAGTTCATATCCCTGATCCCATTAGTCATTTACCTCCACAGCGAAAATAGGCAGAAGGCAGGTATGGTGTATGATGTAAGGGGGAAAGAAATAAGGAAGGGAGAGAGGGAGGAAGGGAAGGAAGAAAAATCTAGTGAGAGGGAGGGTCTACAGAACTAGCTCCTTGAAGTTTTCCTTCAGAGTTGACTCTATCACAGATCCTTCTAATGCCATCTCCTGCCTCCTGGGGTATCTTGTTCAGAGCAGTTTCATTCATTGGAGCCAGCCAAATATTTCCTTTTCCCTTCATGGGCAGGGCCTAGGACAGACTTTATTGCAAGTGAAACAATCAAGAGTCATCTTCACTTGCCTTTAACTGTCCGATTAAATCCAGGTGCTCAGGCATCCTTTCAAACGGGCCAAAGGCTGTAACTCATCTTGCATTTTGCGGACGTGCAGCAGCTCAGGCCAGGGACTACACAGTGTTTAGTGTAGTTCAGGCTGTTTTGTTGTTGTTGTTTGTTTTCTTTTTTTGAAGGGTGGGGTGTCTTTTTGTTTTTCTTGTTTTTGTGGAAAGAAGAAAAGAGGGGGAACTGGGTAGATGCTGAGTGATTGATCAGAGAGTTGGGAGGATATGGAGCATCAGGGGGAAATTACCTTCCTGATGACTCAGAAACAGGAAGTGGTGACCCAGAGGCAACGCACGAAGGGGAGGCATGCAAGTGTGTGATGACATTGCTTCCTATTTTTATGAACACGGGATATGGGATTGAAAAGGGAGGGAAGAAAACAATCAAGGGGATAGGCGGGGGGTCTCCAGTGTGTCTTTGCTCACATCCCCACGTCCCCAGCCTCTATTCCTGTGCTCTCCTTACTGGCACAGCTCCTCTTTCACCCTGTGGCTGGGAAGAAAGAAGCTAACAAAACTCAGGTTGTACATTCTGACCAAGGACAGAGGTTAAGTTAGCAAGCAGGTACCCTCAGTACTGCAGAAGCCAGAGTGCTAGGGATGAGAATTCTCTAACAGTCAGCAGAAGGAAAGAAGGTCTTGAATACCCTAGCTCCTCATCTGCTCCTGACTCCCAGGCCCTGATCCCACAACCCCCACTTCGTAATTAGGCTAAGATAGGGGGAGGTGTACACTGAACAGCCAGCAGCCCAGCACGGAGCAAAGATGGCGAGACCTTAGAATGTGTAGCAGGGTACCCAGAACTTCACCAGAATATCTGGCAGATTTCAGGGGGAAAGACTGCTGAGCTGGGGCTGTTTTGCTATGGTACTGGGCAAAAACTGAGGACCCGAAAGATCCTTCTTTTTCTTCTTTTCCCAAAGTGGGAGCCAAAGGTCAGAATCCTGGACCAGGTGAACAAACGTACCAGTCCTGTGCTGTGAAACCAAGAAAATGAGGAAAGGTGCAGCCTCACCTCTCAGTATTCCCAGGGTCCCTCCCACACTGCCCTCAGCCGTGACAGTGAACATCTCTGTCCTGAGAATGCCTGGAGTCTATTTAGAAGCTATTCGGCTTGTACAGTCTTATCCCACACCCCAGGGGCCCCCAGGTGTGGGAGCCCCAACAGAAGTGTGTGAGCTACTGGCTGGAAGAAGGCTAACAGAGTGCAATCGACGTTACAGGGGCAGTGGTGATACAGTGGTAGAAGTCTCACCTCCCATGTGGGATCCTGGGTTCAATTCCCAGCCAATGCACCTCACGTGCAGCCACCACCCATCTGTCAGTGGAGGCTTGTGTGCTGCTATGATGCTGAACAAGTTTCAGTGGAGCTCCCAGACTAAGACAGACTAGGAAAAAAGGCTTAGCGATCTACTTCCAAAAATCAACAAATCAAAAGCCATGGATCACAACAGCCTGATCCACAAACTATCATGAGGATGCTGCAGCATTGTGCATGGGGCCCCCATGAGTCTGGGGCCTACTTGACAGCAGCTAACAACTAACAATTGACATTATAAACTGCAGCAGTGTTCTCCCTGTCTGCCCCCTCCATGGGAGCTCAGGATGAAACATGGGGACCCAATTCTAAACTCTGTGTAAGTTGATAGACCAAGAGGACAGAGCATATCAAGTCCTCTGGCATATTCAGAAGAGCTTGGCCCTGTGTTTGGCACATATGTCTTTGTCTCCTGTCTCTTCTAGGGGAAACCAAACCACTACAATGTTTAGCCAGACTTCTGTGTGAGCAAATCTATACCAGTCAGTCTGTGTAACAAGATTCATGGTCAATCTGCAACTAGTTGCTTCCCCTGGATTTCTCCTCACAGAAGCTAAAATTTATACCCTAAATGGTTGCCTAGACATGTTTATTCAAGAAGTTACAGAAGAAGGCACTGGAAATGAAGAAGTTGTAATCCAAAGTCCTATCTTTGGAAGACAGTGAAAATTTTGCCCAGTAAATTTTCTGTTTGGGAATGTCCTGGCTGTAGGGAATCACCATCACATTCTTTCCAGCTCTCCAGGTACCCCACCTACCATTGCCTTGGTCCACCCATACCTCATTTAAGAGACCAACCCAATTAGAGCAGAACTGAGGTGGTAGCTGAGATGGATGACAGACAGGAGAACAGACCCACAGTCGATTCACCGTGCAGTGAAATGGGCTCAATGGGACAAAGCATTAGAAGAAGGAAAGGGATGTAACTGTATTGGTACAACAGGAGGTACTTTACATGTGTTATCTCATGTGGTCCTCACACTAACTCCATAAAGTGTTATCACTGAGGACACTGAGGCTCAAAGAAGCTGGGTAACTTGCCCTAGACCTTAGAACCAGCAATCAAGGTTTAACCTTAGGTCCTGTCATGCTTTTCTTCTAGTGTACCCTGTTGCTTCTGAAGACGAAGTAAAAGAGGTGTATATGCAGGGTGATGTGTGAGGTGCAAAGCCTCTCTCTATTCTTGTCATAGCACTTGAAGTTACACGACTGGACAGACATGCCTTGGGATTTTAAAAAGGCTTAAGAGGTTTCACTCATTCAGTTAACAGAGAGTAGCTGAGCTTCTGCTACCTAACCACACACACGAAATAGATACTAAATCTATAGAGGCAGAAAGTAGATTAGTGGTTGCTTAGGGCTGGGGGGTTGGGGGGAATGGGGAGTGACTGCTATGGAGTATGGTGTTTCTTTTTGGGGTGATACAAGTATTATAAACTTAAATTTTGGTGATGGTTGTACAACTGCATGTATGCTAAAAACCCATTGAATTGTACACATTAAGTGAATGACTTTTATGGTATGTGAACTAAGATGTTGGAGCCCTGGTGGTACAGCAGTTAAGAGCTCGGCTGCTAACCAAAAGGTCAGCAGTTCGAATCCACCAGCTGCTTCTTGAAAACTCTATGAGGCAGTTCTACTCTGTTCTGTAGGATTGCTATGAGTCGGAATTGACTCTACAGCAAGGGGTTTGGGTTTGGTTTTAAAGATGTTTAAAAAATAAACATTGATCCTGGCCTTGAGGAGTTTAAAACGTAATTGTAGTAAAAAGACATACGCAGGATATGCCAATAGCGAGAGACTCCAAAGGAGTTCAGAAAGAAGGAGGAACAATTCTAATTGGAGCATCAGAGAAGATAGGAGTTGTATTTTGATTGATAAAAAGGGAAAATCATGGGCAGGTCATGGATTTCCAGGTAGAAGGAACAACATAAGCAAGGGCTCATGAGAAGGTGTGAATGTGTAAAACATGCCTAGAAAACAGCAAGGAGACCAATGTGTGGTATGCAGACACATAGACGACTCACAGTGCTCTATCAGTTCTCTATTGCTGTGTGACAAATGCCCCAGAATTTAGTGGCCCTCTTCCTTTCCTTGTGGTCTTTCATTCTCCAGGGCCTTGCTCTCCCCAAGAGCTCACATCCTCAAGTTGTCTTGCATAGCATCTCAAGACTGTGAGGGAGCAAAAGCTGCGAGGCCTTTTAAAGCCTAGGCCCAGAAACTGCACAACGTCGCTTCCATCGAAACTTATTGGTCCAAGCAAGGCACAAGGTCAGTCCAGATTCAGTGAGAAACGGGGCTACACAAGGAGTGAATTCGGGGAAATCTCATTCATTAGGTACCTACAACAAATATCCAAAAATAAATCATTACACCTGCCTTAGGGAAAGGTTGCTGGCTCTTCCAAGTCATTACCTGGATTGCTTGAAAGCTATGTGAATGGGAAATGTGTCTAGGAATGTAGGGTTGGAAATAGAGCTTAGAGTATTTTGACTACAAAGCTAAGGAGTTTGTATTTCATCCAAAAGCTCTTAATTAAAGTGCAGACATCCCTGGAAGAGGTGATATTTTAAGGCTTTATCAGTCATCTTAGTAGGTATCTTAGTAGAAATTGGTCATATGCACAAGTAAGGCAGATGAGAACCCTGGGCGTATTTAAGAAATCAGATAAACTGCAAGGACTGTATGTTGTCATCACTTACATCAGATAATACCAACTCTTTGGAGAGAAGTATGAGGAAGTAGCTAAGTATCTAAGTATGGGGTAATGCCTGTGTCCCTGGGGTCAGGACACACACCAGAGATGGTTGAGACTTCGCTCATTTATCCACCTTCTTTCTCTTTTCAATCTTCCTTACCTTCTTTCCTCAAGATACAGTTTGCACCTCCAGATCAGCAGGGTGTAAAATACCAAAGCTAGAATCAGAGCTTCAAGACTGAGAGATGCTTTACTTCATACTTTAATATGGCAATTAACAGCAGAAATAAAACTGAAAATCACTGGTCCAAGCTAATGAGTTGCTTGGATAACGATTGTTCATTTTCTGACCATCTCTCCCCTCAATTCCCATTTGATTTCTTTGAAATCCAGGGTAACAGAAAACCTGGGCCTGCTTTGGCCCCATAGTTCTCCTGGCAACCTACCTCACCTACTGTACCAAATGACAAAGCAAAGCCATAAAATGTCACCAATAACACCTAACAATTTGCGCCTGGAGCCACAGCCCACTATGAGCGTTTTCACCAATGGGCAATCGAAGTTTTCTCTTCCAAAGATTTTCCGTTTACTCTACAGTGATTTCCTCCAACAACCAAAAACCCATTGCTGTCAAGTCGATTCCGGCTCATAGCGACCCTGTAGGACAGAGAAGAACTGCCCCGTAGACTCCAAGTAGCACCTGGTGGATTGGAACTGCCAGCCTTTTGGTTAGCAGCTGTAGCTCTTAGCCACTATGCTACCAGGGTCTCCAGTGGCTTCCTTAGCATAAAGCAATTCCTGGGAACAAATAAGATGCCTGTAAATTCATTAGAGACACATGTATGTATATCAAGTTGTTGTCTTTAGTTGGAGTCAAATAGATTCTAACTCACCCCATCTGTCCAGGGTAGAACTGCTCCATAGGGTTTTCAAGGCTGTGACCTTTTGCAAGCAGATCGCCAGGTCTGTCTTCTGAGGCACTGAATGAGTGGGTTCAAACCACCAAACTTTCTGTTAGTAGTCCAGTGCTTAGCCATTTGCATCACACAGGACACTCTATGTATCAAGAACTCCAGCAAAGTATGGTGGGTGTCTCTTCTACTGAGAGATCGCTCCCAGAGTGTCCATGCTAGATCAGGAGTGTCACCTTCAAACAGAAGGCCAGCAGGCCTCACCATCTCCTGGCAAAGTGTGTCTTTAGCGCCCACCCACTTCCCAGCCCAGGGCTTCTTCCACTGCCTCGTATCCCCCTAGGCCTTCACTCACTCCTCACCATGCTCATAGTTTCCCAGCAGAACAAACCCATTTAAGTCTTCTGCCCCTCCCCCATCACAGAAAGTTTCTCCATGTTCCAAAATCATCCCTTCCTCCCCATGATTAAAATTCTGATTCCCTCAGTGTGATTCCAGCAAGCTATGGGTGTGGAAATCTGTATTATATTTGATAAGGTTTCTGATTACCCAAAGAAACTCGTGGGTCCTGGTGGCATTGCAGGCAGCATGGAGAAGAGATAAAGGAGACGTGCAGATGTTTGCGATCAATCGGTACTTCTGGGTATTTTTCTTACCTAAAGAAGAGTTTGGAAACCCTGGTGGTGTAGTGGTTAAGTGCTACGGCTGCTACCCAAGAGGTCGGCAGTTCAAATCTGCCAGGCGCTTCTCGGAAACTATGGGGCGGTTCTACTCTGTCCTATAGGGTCGCTATGAGTCGGAATCGACCGGACAGAAGTGGGGTTTTTTGGGTTTTAAAGAAGAGTTGAACGAGGGAGAGAAAAGGATGAGGCAAGGGCATGGACTCATAAATTCTGACATCCCCCCCGACCCCCAATGCTCAAAATATTGATGTAAATACCAACCAATCCAGCCTATAACTAAAACCCTCCCTGCACATAGGATCACTGACCATACATTCACTCAGTGATGAATGACAGCCTCAAGCTACACACATAAACAGTCCTACATCACATTCCTACTCTAAACCATTTTGAAATACCCAGAGGTGAGGATTATTTCCAGCAGAAATCACCTCTGATGTCACTCACCAAGTCTGACATCAGTAACTTTCCATTTAGGCAATGGAAGCTAATTTAAGCAGGGGGGCAACAGTCAGATGCCCTCCTCTTAAAAAGAAAGATTAAAGAAACACACTTGACAATTAGCACCATCTAGGGGACTTGTAAGGTAAAACTTCACTTCAAGCAAATACAGACCTAGGCTTGTTTCAGGGAAGTGCGACCAAGAAAAAAAAAAAACCCATTGCCATCAAGTTAATTCCAACTCATAGTGACCCTACAGGACAGAGTATAACCGCCCCTAGAGTTTCCAAGGAGTGCCTAGTGTATTCAAACTGCTGAGCTTTTAGTTAGCAGGTTAGCAGTGGTAGCTCTTAACCACTAGGCCACCAGGGAAAGTGAGGACTAAATGCTAGCCTCTGACCCACATTAAGTGAAACCTGGATATAAACTTGATCCCACTGTACCCCGTGCTGGGCAACCTTGTCCAAGATCCTGTGCCCAGGTCCAGACATCCATTTTACAAATAGTAGGAACACTAATCTACAAAACATTAATTCAGAGGGGATTCCTCCTTGGAGTAGGGTGGGGAGAGGTAGAGGGAGAGACGGGAAATGGATGACAATACCTCTAATGACACTTGTATGACTCTAGGAAAACAGAAAATTAAATATCCCAGCTTCCAAGTGTTCGTAAGTGAAGACTTTTAGTTTGAATAATTAATAGTTCTATATCCAAGCAAGTGAATTCATGTTTTCTTTTGAGCTACAACATTTTAGTTTTAAAAAGGCATTAATGTTATCTGACTTTATTTCAGGATTCTGAGCCCACTTTTAGGAGGCAAAGTTCCTTCACTGGGATTGCTAGAAATGATGTCCACCAGTGGTGAGCAAGAAGATGGGCAGCAGGACATGAGAATGTCAGGGAGAGGGGTAGGCCCATGGGGTTAGGGGCCCTGAAGGCATTCAGGGAGAAGCAAGAGACCTACCACCCCTCAAGCCTATCTGGATCATTAAATGGGACCTTAAAGGGGTCCACTGAATCTAACCCCTCAGTTTAGTGATAAGAAAAACTGAGGCTTAGACTTCACAGTGGGTTGCATAACAGATAAGTGTATATACAGATTCCAGGACACTCAGTTCAGTGCTAACCTGCTCAAGGTTAGCAGGCAGCCCCCACTCCATCCCCTAACTAATCTCCCTCAGCCTTCATCTTTCAAGTTGAAGACAATCTTTCTTAAGGAATTTATTCTTTTGACTTTTGGAAGCTTCTTTCTCTAACTTGGAGCCCTGGTGGTGCAGTGGTTAAGAGCTCGGCTGCTAAGCAAAAGGTCGGCAGTTTGAATCCGCCAGCCCTCTCCTTGGAAACGCTAGGGGGCTCTTCCACTCTGTCCTACAGGATCGCTGTGAGTCAGAATCGACTTGACAGCAACGGGTTTGGTTTGGTTCTCTACTTCTACTTAAAACATTTCCTTTTAAAGCCACTAATTTTTTTTCTAACAACAGTATCATTAGAAGCCAATTATAAACACGACCACACTACACCAGTCTGTAAATCACACCATGTGTTGCTATACTTGACCCAGATTTTTTTAGGACTTGGCTAGTTAACACACAGAAATGGGCAGCAGTGGGCCCTACTTGTTCCCTCTGGGGCTGGACAGGATGGGAAAAGGTTGTTCTAGCTGCAGGGATGGGCTGTCTGTGGAGGTTCAGGCAGGCTCTCTCCCAACAAGAGTTCAAGGGAAGGGTCAGCACAAGGATACAGTAACTATAACAAGATGTTCCTTCCCACCAGGAACAAGCCTGAACCCTACGGTGAACTGGACTCTGAGGCCCAGACGTCCAAGCAGGCGTCATCTGGGAGGTGCAAGCGTGAGTCACAGGACTCCAGCCACCCAAGCAGGAGAGGCACTAGGTTTCAGTACTTGAGGAGGGGAGCTGGCAAGACTGGGACAAACACTGTAGGAGCAGGCAGGTAGTGAGAACAGGAACTCAAGGCAAAGTGAGCTCCTTGTTCTCATACCCAGTGTTATGGATTGAATTGTGTCCCCAGAAAATGTGTGTCAACTTGGCTAGGCCGTGATTCCCAGTATTGCATGGTTGTCCACCATTTTGTGATCTGCTGCGATTATCCTATGTGTTGTGAATCCTAACCTCTGTCTTATTAATGAGACAGGATTACAAGCAGTTATGTTAATGAGGCAGGACTCAATCTATAGGATTAGGTTGTATCTTGAGTGAATCTCTTTAGAAATATAAAAAAGAGGATCAAGCAGAGAGGAGAGGAACCTCCTACCACCAAGAATGAAGAGCCAGGAGCAAAGTGTGTCCTTTAAATCTGGGGCCTCTACACTGAGAAACTCCTAGACCCAGGAAAAGATTGATGTCAAGGACCGTTCCCCCACAGCCAACAGAGAGAAAGCCTTCCCCTGGAACTAGCACCCTGAATTCAGACTTCTAGCCTTCTAGACTGTGAGAGAATAAATTTCTGTTTGTTAAAGCCATGCACTTGTGGTATTTCTGTCACAGCAGCACTAGATAACTAAGACATCCAGCATGCAGCACGAAGCCTAAGCGGGGACTCAACAAATACTGAATAAACAAAGGAACAAATGACAAAAACAGGGTGCATGGCAAAGGCTCACACTCTGGAAGTGTGAAAAGGAGGCTTGTTATAGACCAAGTTCATGTATCACAGTGCAGAGGGGGCTGTGGGTAGTAACAAGGGAGAGGGACTCAATTCTGTCAGCTATAGCATGTGTGTGTGCGTGCGTGTGTGCATGCGTGTGTGTGTGTGTGTGTTGGGCTACCATTACGGAGCTGAGTCTGTTGAGAGTACTTCTGCCTTGGGTCAAAAGTAGTCTGAGAACTGGCGATGAGCTGAGCCTGTCCCGGGAGATGATCGGGGACCTACTCTACAGAAACAGGGAAATAACAGAGAAAATGGGGAAGGGTGAAGGCTAGGTTAGGGCTGAATTTAGGGTTAGATCAGGGCTAGAGTTAGGGCAGAACTGGGGTTAGGGTTGGCAGAGGGGTTGTAGTTTCTGTGGTCAGCATAAAAATGCTGGTAGGTGGAAAACCATTCTGAATGCATACACTGCACACATGTGGTTTTGATCATCTTCGGACTTGAATGTTCTGGTGCACATTGATGCCCTCCGAGGCCACCTTTCCTGTCCTCACAGCTTTCAGCAAGAAGAGGCAACTCTCCCTTTCTTCTCAATTCTCAAGCCTGTGTTACCATCATCACTTTGGGAAGATGAATGAACGTTTTATTTTAATCAATGAACAAATGTTTGATGTTCATAGTGCCCATGACAACTTAGCTGTATGACAGGGCTCAGTACAGTGTGATTAGAGGGACACTGGAAAAGACCACCCTTACCCCCACTCCACACACACACAAATACATATCTACACTCATGTGCACAGGCATGCACAAACACACACACACACCTGCCCAGGTCTGAGTCATTCCCTCATGCAGAATCATTCAAAATGTAGTGAAAACGTAAAGAGGCATTCAAAAAGAGATTGTGTGAGTCAATCTCTGCAGTTAAGAGATAATTGTATCAGAGGATAAATGTGAGTAATGGCATCCACATTTCCCCAACCTCCCATCTCTGTTTATGTGTGTGATTTTCGTAACCCAAATTCTCTGGTGATCACTCTGCCTTAGATGAAATCCTGTGAGATCTGTGCTAGAAACAAGGCTGCTTCCTGCCCCAAAGCAAGATCTCATACAAGGGTAGAGATTTCCTAGGGGATGAGCCTGTCTTCAAAAGGGAAAAGAAGATATTGAAGGTTAAAAAGGGAGCATTTCTTAGAAGTTTCCTCTTTTCCCTCTGAGGACCCCAAGTGAAGTGGGACACGGCCTGGAAGCCCTGGAGAGCAAGTAGGTATGGTGGGGTCAATTTTGCAAGCCCTGCCTTTCATATTCCCTTTATCCTTTGTTTATTTTATTTTCTTCTAGCTCACTATATAGTAAAATGTACTGTTTCTTTAACACCCCAGCTTATCCTAACTATGGGAAGAGAACTAAAGATGGAAAAGCAAATTCTAAGGGCCAGGAGTTCTACCCTAAGATGACTATATAACCTAATGAACAAAATGGAGTCAGCAGCCCCTCCTCATCAGGACCTTCTCCTTTTAGGTAGAAACCCAGGTGATTGCCTTAGTAGAGAAGGTGGCACTCCTTTACAGCTGACTCTGAAGTATGGGACATAGAACTGTCCAGTGATTCACATACAGGGAAGGGGACAAGGAAGGCTGTGACAGGGCCAGGCAGTGAATGTCCCTCTCCATGGGCTTCACCAGGAAGACGGGGCTCATAAGGGCACTAAGTCCCTGACAGAGGAGCCCTGAAAGCAAGGAAGGGAGGCTGAAGGCACCGCAAGATGACTTTTGCCTTCTTTCAATTTTTTTCAACCACAGCTTCCTATTATTTCCTGAGTTTAGAATCCAATAGCTCATTAAAGTTTATATCTAAAGTGAAAAATAACTCAAACATATTACCTGGTTCATAAGAAACTGGAGTCTCTTCTAAAAAACTTGAGGATAGTCATTCTATTCTCACCCTCTCTTCTGGGCTAACTTCTGAATAGGGAAATGTCTGGATTATCGTTTGCAACCAGGATATAACCAGAGCAAGCTCTGCCCCAGGTACAACTGTGAACTGGCTGAAGCAAAAGGTAACAGGGCATAAAGACTACAAGGAACAAATTCCTTTTTTTTTTAGAATATTAGGCTCCAAGAAAGGCAGATGAGGCAGATGTTGAAATGAGGAGAAAGGATCTTTATGTAGGCCAATGGTTCCCAAGCTGCATATAAAATCACCTGGGGATCTTTAATAAATACTGACGCCTGGCTCCCACCCTAGATGTTCTGATTTAATTGGTCTAGGGTGCGACCCGGGCACTGAGAGTTTTCAAATCTCCCTAGGAGATTCTAATATGCAGCAAAGTCTGGAAACCACCAATGTAAGTGCTTGTTCTCCACAGAGCCCCAGGCCCGCCCTCTATGCCTGCTCTCAGCATCCTCCTCCCTCTTGCATTCCCAGGCCCCCTCCCTCTCCGAAGCCACAGTGTGCCCAACACGTGGACTCTAAATCCCAAGTACAGACATCTCACTCTGGGTTTCCCCAAACACCATGTGGCCCATATCCAATATCCCGCCCCTCCTGCCCCCAGAGAGTAAACCCCACTCCCATAGCTGTGTTTCAAAGGCAGCCCTGCTAATAGATGTAAAATACCCAGTAATTATGAAGCCATGAACAAAAATGAGGTTTGAGGGAAAATTTACATATTTTTGATACTTTAATGCTCATAAAAGATCTTAAAGTCACTTTTTTTGCTTAGAAATATACTGTGAATAAATTAGTTTTCTTATGCACCTTAAAAAAAAAATTAGAGAGGTCTAATTTCTGCTGAGAAGACACACGGGGAAAACAGGTAATAAATTTTTTATTTTTTAGGAAAAAAGACTTGGAAAATAATTTTATTTTTGTGGAATTTTTTTAAAAAATATCTTCATTTCTATATGTCTTTTGCTGCCTCCCAGAGTTTTTCAGGACTGAAAAGGCACTTGGCATCTCCAGAGCTTCTCTGGAATGAACAGAGTGCAACCCATTCATAGCATGGCTACCTTTGCTCATTAAGCTTCCCAGGTGTGACATTACACCTTCTGATGGCCCTCAAGTTTGCCATATTGTGTTAGAAAAAGAAGGGCAAATATTTGAATATTTATTAGATGCCAGGCACTGAAGCTAGATGCTTTATACATTTATACATCTGATCCTTACGCTCACTCTAAGAGGGAAGATACTACTATTGTAGCCACTTTAAAGATGGTACAACTGAGGCTTAAAGATTTGCTTTATCCTTCCCTAGGTCAGAAAGCTAATGAGTGGTGGAGCTTGATTCTTGCCAAGCCCTCTAATTCTGGGCCTGTGTTACAGTGTCTCCCAGTAACAATAAGGTAAACGAGGCTGGATTCCTGAGTTACTAATCTAGAACCTTCAGGACACAAACTCAAGAGTGAGAGAGAGGGAAAAGTCCAGCAAAGTCCTAGGTGGCTCCCAGAAAAGGAAAATCTTGCCTAGGGTATTGGTAAGATCATTTCTGGAAAAACTTGCTTTCAGAACACAAAACTAAATAGGATACCACCTTGCCAAATGTCAAGGAGGACAAATGGAACAATTAAAAGAATTTTCTGGACTAAAAATCAAGGGATCTGGGTTCTGGTGCTAGCTTTACTAAGATCCTCATATGCAACCCTGCCCAGTTCACTTCAGCAACCAGCTCAGTTTACTAAGCTGCAAAAGAAGAATTGGGACCAGAACAACATCTAACTGTGTACAAGCACCACCTAGGAGGCGTTTTTAATAAACACAGATTCCTGGCCCCTACGGCAGCCTTGCTCAGTCCGATTCTCCCGGTGTGGGGCGGATTATTGAGAGGTGCAGCGCAGGTTTGGAGGCCGCTGACTCCGTGAGCTCCGCGGCTCCTGCCCGGCCCTCACAGTAGTTTCTGGGCCTGCTGCCCTCTCCAGGAGCGCGGAGGGGCCTCGTGTCTGCGGCCTGACGCAAACCAAGCTGCTGCATAACACAGCTTTCCCAGCAGAGGGGAGTGTTGGCTCAGAGTTCCCCGTGTATCCTTCTTTGGCCTCGGTCTCCATCCGGACCTAATGGCATTTCCTTGGGATTTTTTTTTTTCTTTTTAAATAATAATAATTCCCAAAAAAACGGGACAAAACTTGCCCATAATCCCATCACTCGTTAGAATTATATATACTCTGCCTTTCCAATTCTACCTCCCAAAGTTAATGGCCGGGTGACATTTGTATCTTTCCTCACTTTTTCCTAAATGCAAACACAAAATTCCACTGCCCATTTACACGCACACTTACACACACACTTTTTTCCAAACGTAGAATCACATAATACTTTTCAGCCCACGACCGTTATTTTTCACTTAAAAAACTATATATTTTGCAAATCTTTCTTCCAGAGCCATACAAATTGATCTATCACCTTTTTTTTTTTAAATGGGTACACGTTATTCTGTTGTATGGCTACCAAAATGTATATTAATGATATCTGGCTATTTCTACTTTTTCAGTTGCAAATATTACTGCAATTACCACTTTGTACATAAATCCTTATATAATCCTGCTTTTTTTTTTGTAAAACAGAAATGTAGAAGATTGCAAAGGGTATATTTTATTTTACTTTTTGTATTTTCTTTGTTTTTCTGTTTTATCAAATATTGAACAGTTTTAAAAATATGTTTTAATATGTGTTGAGCATAAAAAAAGAAATAGTATACCAAATATACAAGTACCCAAAAGTCCATTTTTTTAATTTGTTTACTGTTATAAAATTGATATTTTTAAATTTTTTCCCATTTGCAAGCATTCTGAGACAGGAGTTTTCTTGTGCTCACTAAACCATTCCATGGGTACAATAAGATATTTTTAAAATATATACTGTGCATTTATTTTACCATAAACAAAAAAGTGTATTGCCTTTTGTGTCTTACCAAAGATATAAAAAGAATACAACAACAACAACCTGTTACCGTCAAGTCGATTCCGACTCATAGCGACCCTATAGGACAGAGTAGAACTGCCCCGTAGAGTTTCCAAAGACTGCCTGGCAGATTTGAACTACCGACCCTTTGGTTAGCAGCCATAGCACTTAGCCACTAAGCTGCCAGGGTTTCCATAAAAAGAATAAGTATTTATATCTCTGTTACTCACATATTTTTTCTTCTGAAGGGAGAAATTTTTATTTCTTCTTTTTTTTTTTTTTCTTTTTCTTATTGTGCTTTAGATGAAGGTTTACAGAGCAAATTAGTTTCCCATTAAACAATACACATATTGTTTTGTGACACTGATTGCCAACCCCATGACATGCCAACTCTCCTCTTCCCGACCTTGGGTTTCCCATTTCTATTCACCCAGCTTTCCTGTCCCTTCCTGCTTTCTCATCCTTGCCCCCGGTGTGGTGTGCCCATTTAGTCTCTTTACATGGTTGAACGTGTATTATTGTTTGTTTTATGGGCCTGTCTAATCTTTGGCTAAGGGTGAACCTCAGGAGTGACTTCGGTACTGAATTAAAAGGATGTCTGGGGGGCCATTCTCTTGGGGTTTCTCCAGTCTCTGTCAGACCAGTAAATCTGGTCTTTTTTGTGTTACTCACATATCTTATATACAAAATCAGAAAACCAAACAGACAGGCCTCTAGTTGCACAGTGGTGCCGGGGTCATTTCTCTTAAAAATAGCAAGACAGAATAAGAATTTATCCTGCTTTCTCGGGCCCAGCCTCTGTAGGTTCCTCCAAGCTCTCCTGTTCAGATCAGGAGAAAAGCCACACTTGGAAACTCAGTTATTGCCATATCAGACCCGGGTTTTAGGCTTCACTCAGGTTCCAGTTTGAGACAAAAAAAAAAAAAATTGGATATGCCAATAGGGAGATCCAGTGTTAAGAAAGCCATGTGGGGATTTTTCTTCAAAAAGGCTTTGAACGTGATGCCACTATCTGAAGGACAAGTAGGTGAGAGACAAAGCAAAAGCAGGTCAGGCCTCAGCTCAATTTGCATACCAGGGCAGGGAGTTAGGGAATCAAGACATTAAGACTCCAAAATTTTCAGTGCCACCTGAGCTCGCAGCAGAAAAGTGAGGCATCTCAAAACAAAACTAAAATTTGGGTGCACAGTTTGGAGAGGGAAAAAAACATGACGAAGTTTTTAAGAGATATTGTTTAACATTTAAGCGAATTAAACGTTCTATGGCAATACAAGGTAATATTGTATTTTGCAAAAATTTAAAGGCAGAGTGCTGGGTGGCAGGAGTCTCTCAAGTGGTAGAAGCTGGCTTGGTCTCTTCCTGAAGGTCTGAATTGAGGTCTTGCTAGGGAGAACCACCACCATTCCCTCCACTATTCAGGCACTGTAGCTAAAGTACTTCCAAACTCAGGACTCAACCCACGCTGTTCAACCTCACAGCCTGGGAATGGCTTCAGTTTGCTAACTGAAAACTAAGTTCCTGCCCAATGACAGCATTTAATTACAAAAGAATAAAATAAAAAATACAGTATACAGAGTAATACCCAAGATGCAAGAGAAAATTTAAATTACACTTTAATCATTTTTATCACCATTTTGCTATAAAAAGTTAATTTTAACCATTTCTTTTGCATGTAAAACAGTCTAAAAGGTAAGACTATCTGGTCAACTAGAATTAAATGTCTGCAGCTACATCAAAAGGATGATATAAGATTTAAAACAAGGCTCAAAACCTGAAGCAACAATCGGATTTGTTAGTTGCTGTCAAGCAAGTTCTGACTCAGGGTGACTCCGTGTATAACAGAATGAAACCTTGCCCCGTCCTATGCCATCTTCATGATCGTTGGTATGCTTGAGTCCATTGTCGTGGCCACCATTGCCAATCCATTTTACTGAGGGATTCCTTCACCTTCACTGGCTCTCCACTTTACCAAACATGTTGTCCTTCTCAAGAAATCAATCCCTTCTGGTGACATATCCAGAGTAAACGAGTGATCCATAGGGTTTTCATTGGCTAATTTTCTGAAGTAGATTGCCAGGCCTTTCTTCCTACTGTGTCTTGGTCTAGAACCTCTGCTAAAATCTATCCACCATGGGTGATCCTGCTGGTATTTGGAATACCGATGGCATAGCTGCCAGTATCACAGCATCGCATAAGCCACCACAGCACAACAGAGAGGCAGGCGGTAGAAGCAAAAAAAAAAAAAAAACTGGAAGGAGGTGATAAATCTGTCTCTCTGAGACAGGCAGCAAGGGAGTGGAGTGGGAAGGCAGGACAAAGGTGACTCAGCTAAATAACTTGCTAAATGAGAAGCATGTCCACACTCCCTGACACATGAAGAAGAGCTGTCGTTTGCATCCGGGTTTGAGAGACAATTATGCTGACCAACGTGTGGGAGCGAAGCTTGAACAAAAATGAAAGGAGAAATGCTGTTGCTTGATTGGCTGAATCTTGGGAAGCAAGATGCCTCTTAGCAAAAAACCTAAAGGGCTAGTCGGTGTCTTTACTGACTAGACTGACAGTTTTTTACAACAACTCCACAGGGTCCTGCCCAAATAAAAGGCTCTGTCTGGAGGGCAAGATGTCAAGGCACACGTACTCTCAAATAGAAGGTATTTTATGAGCAGTAAGAACACAATGCCTGGATTCTCTTCATCCAAAATGAATCACCTGAAGGTTAAATAACCTATTCCATTCAGTTCTCCAAAATATCTACACACACTTGCTGAAAGCAGTATAAAGTTCCTTGTTAAAAGAAGAAGGCTTTTTAAGTTACAAGATAGCAAAATCATGACTTAGGCACATCCCTAGTAAAGCCCACATAGAAGGGATCAGGGATCCTGCACCCACACACTTTGCAAAACCTTGACACCAAGGTACCAGGGTAAATCACGCAACAACTTATGCTCTTGAAAACTGTTGAAGACAAAAACACCAATACAAAACCTGATAGATTTGTGGGATTGTTCAGAGCAGAGAAGGGAGGGAAGAGGAGCTGAAAAAGAAGGCAACAGAAAAGAGAAGATCATTCCCAGAGCATATCCTCAGACCATCAGTTTAGCTGTTCATGGTTCATCTATTCCACAGTCACCAAGACACCATGACGACTGCACCATTACTATAAGGTGAACCAAGTGAATTGGGTTAAACTTTTTAAACAGGTAAGCTGATTTTTCTTTTAAAATAATAACGATAAAATCCCTGGTCTTTCAGGATCACTTCTGGTGCTTTATAAAGTAGATATTTTTCTGGAATCATGGAACTTATCACTAGGATATTCGGTCCATTTCCACAGAAGGTTTTTATTCACCCAGTTTGTTCTCAATGGGCTGTGCAGAGTTCTAAATATGGATCAGAAGAATGTCATCTACAGGGCAGTTTACAGCCCTACAAGAAGAATTTGAATCCTGTGAGCATCTCTCCATTTTTTAAACATAAAATCTCACAGTCTTGTTAAGATATCAAATACAACTAACTACATAGTAGATAAGTGGTAACTTTGGTGAAGGGTAAGACAGTAGGACAGTATACACTACTGGGGAAGACAGCAAAACTTGGCCAGGGCAAAGTCACAGAAGCTTCACAGATACTTCCAAACTCCCTGGGGGACCGAGCTACCAGGCTGAGGGCTGGGGACCATGGTCTCGGGGGACATCTAGCTCAATTGGCGTAACATAGTCTATAAAGAAAATGTTCTACATGCAACTGTGGTAACTAGCAACTGGGGTCTTAAAAGCCTGCAGTCTAAGATACATCTACTGGTCCCATCCTGGCTGGAGCAAAGAATAATGAAGAAAACCAAAGACACAAGGGAAAGATTAGTCCAAAACACTAATGGACCACAACTATCACAACCTCCACCAGACTGAGCCCAGAACAACTATATGGTGCCTGGTTACCATCACCGACTGCTCTGGCAGGGATCACAATAGAGGGTCCCTGACAGAGTGTGAGAAAAATGTAAAACAAAATTCAAATTCACAAAAAAAAGGTTGCGGGGTGGGGGTGCTGGTCTGAGATTAGACAGGTCTATCTAAAAAAAAAAAAAAAGACCAAACCCACTGCCATCCAAGGCTGTAAATCTCTACGGAAGCAGACCGCCACATCTTTCTCCCAAGGAGCTCCTGGCGGTTTCCAACCTCGAATCTTTCAGTTACCAGTTGATTGCTTTAACCACTGTGCCACCAGGTCTGTATGGCCAACTATAACACACATGAGGGTTGTGCTTCATAGTTCAATAATGTACACAAGACAAATGGGATCACCAGCCCAAAAGCAAAGACAAGAAGGCAGGAAAACTGGATGAATGGAAACAGGGAAACTGGAGTGGAAAAGGGGAGAATGTTGACACATCTCAGGATTGGCAACCAAAGTCAAAAAAATTTTTGAGGTATTAATTGATTAATAAGAAACTAATTTTCTCTGTAAAGTTTTACCTAAATCACAAGAAAAGAAAAAAAAGATATCAAATACAGGATGTTGAAAAGGCCCAGGGTTACAAATGATATTAAAACAATGGAGAGGAGCTTCCATAGTCTTTAGTCAGATCCTGCTTCTCTTGGCCTTCTTGAGAAAGCAGCACATTCTGATGCTTAAAGGTGTTGTGTTCAGATTCTCATTAAGTTTTGGACAATTGCAGTTGGCTGGATCTGGAGACGGTCAACCTACCAAACCTGGACATTCTCCTTATTATTACACAAGATCTTCCCCACTGCTCGACACCAACATGGAAAGGAAGAGGTCTGGGTTATGACTCTCTCTGGCTTGGCAGTGTTGACCACCAGAACAGAAGTTCCTGCCTGTTGCCATAGAGAATATTCCGACTCAGGATGACTGCATGTGTGTCATAGTTGAACTGTGTCCCACAGAATTTTCAGTGAGTGATTTTTCAAAAGCATATCACCAGGCCTCTCTTCCAAGGTGCCTCTGGGTGGACTTGAACCTCCAGTCTTTCGGTTAGCAGCTAAGCATATTAATATTTGCACTACCCAGGGACTACTGCATATGCAGAGGCAGAATTTATATCAAGTACATGAGCACGCAATAAAGCTCTACATTTTCCACCATTAGAGGTCTTGTACATATTTTAAAATATATATTCCTAGGTACTGCACTTTTTGGTGTTATAAGTGATTTTTTTTTTATTTCTTTTCTGTTTGTTGTTAGTAAATGTAATTGAGTTTTTTACATTTATGTTGAGCAACCTTGGTAAACTCCTATCAATTCTAACAATTTATCTGTAGAATCATTTTTGGATTTTTTATGTACACAATTACATCATCTGAGAATAATGACTATTCTGATTCTTCCTTCCCTAACCTTGTATTTTTCTAGCTCTCTTTCTGTTATTGATTTCTAGTTTAATTCCCCTGTGGTCAGAAAGCATACTTTGTATGATTTCTATTTTTCCAGATTTGTTAAGAAGTGTTTTATGTCCCAAGAAGTGGTCTATCTTGGTGAATGTTCCACGTGAGCTTGAGAAGAATGTATACTCTGCGATTGTTGGATGAAGTATTCTATAAATGTCAATTAGATCCAGTTCACTGATGAATTCTAGTCTTACATTTCCTGCCTCCCTTACCTGTCAATTATTGATAGAGGGTATTGAAGTCTCCAGCTGTAACAGTGGATTTGTCTATTTCTCCTTGAAGTTCTACCAGCTTTTGCTTCATGGATTTTGATCCTCTGTTGTTAGGAATTGCTACGAGTTGGAATCAGCTCAATGCCAATGGATTTGGTTTTTTTGGTTGTTAGGAGCATACACTTTCAGGATTGTTATGTCTGCCTTAGTCCTTGTACTTTTTATGCCTTTTCTCTATCTTAGGACCTCCAGCACAACTTTGAAAGGTACTGGTAAGTAGCATCGTCTTATATTCGATGTCATAGGAAAAGCATTCTATGTTTTCTCTTTTCCCTTTACACGGTATGCTTTTTCTAAATACACTTCATTGGGTTATAAAATGTCCTTACAGTCCTAGTTTACTAAGGTATTTATTATGGTTGTAATTTGTTGCCATCGAGTAGGCTCCAACTCATGGCGACATTACAGGTAACAAAACGTTGCCCTGCCCTGCACCATCCTCACATTTTTGATATGTCTGAGCCATTGTGTCAATCCAAAGAAATTGATTATGAATGTTGAATTCCAATCACATAAATTTCCAAATTTATTGAAATGATCCATTAATGTGATAAATTGTATTTATCGATATTCTAACCTGAAACCAGCCTTGCATTCCTTGGATAAGCAGGATTCAGTGTGGACTCTTTATATACTCTAGAATAGTTTATGAGGTAATCATCTGGGGCTGCCGCCTTCTTGGAGGGAAGATTTTTTAGCTATTAACTGAGGGCCAGTATAATATACTGCCTGAGAGAATAGACCTGAAGCCAGCATGTCTGTGTTTAAATTCCAGCTTTGCTTCCTATTAGGTATGTGACCTTAAGCAAGTTACTTAATCTGTGGTTCTGTTTCCTCATCAGTAAATGGGAATGAATAATAATATCAGCTACCTTAAATGATCTAACATTCCTAGAAAATTTAGAATAGTTCCTGGATCATTGCAAGTGCTAGGTGTCTCTTATAACTATCACTGGCTTGATGTATTTAATGGTTATAAAGCTATTCAAGTTTTCCCTTTATTCTTGAATTTAAGTATACTGCATTCTTCTAGGAATTTGTTTATCTGTGCCTTCTTGCTTAATCAATCTTTTTTTGTGTGTGTCGTTGACAGTTTCTTTGTTCCACTTAATTTTCTGTGCTGAGTCATTTTCCTTCATGTATTTTCTTTTCCTCTTTTTTTGTATTTGAGTTTTGTTTTTGTTTTTTATTTTGATGTGTAGGATTATGAGTTTCCTTTGTGGTTGCCTTAATATTTACCCCTATTTTTCTAAGTTTAAACCAACCTTTTATTTCTTTATATCACCTTGGCTTCTTCTCCATATGAAAGATCTACAACTACATTTTTTAGTCCCTCTTTTTGTTTTAATGTTGTCATCTTTTACATAATAACATCTCTGTTTTCTTATTTTCAGCATTTTAGCTTTGATTCACTTTTGTGACTTCCCTATCTGGTTGATATCTGGTTGCTCTGTCTTGTGTTCTACTCTTGGGTTGTTATCTGACGTTATTGATTTTCTAACCAGAGGACTCCCTTTAGTATTTCTTGTAATTTTGATTTGGTTTTTGCAAATTCCCTAATCTCCTGTTTATCTGAAAATGCCCTAATATTACCATCATACTTGAGAGACAGTTTTTCTGGATATATAATTCTTGGCTGGGGATTTTTTTTCCTTCAAGTCTTTGTATATGTCATCCCATTGCCTTCTTGCCTGCATAGTTTCTGCTGAGTAGTCAGAGTTTAGTCTTATTGACTTTTCTTTGTACGTGACTTTTCATTATCCTTAGCCTCTTAAAATTCTCTTTTTATCTTTGGTTTTTCCAAGTTTGATTATAATATGTCTTGGTGACTTAGTTTTGGGATCTATCTTGTGTGGGGTTCGATAAGCATCTTGTATAGATATCTTCTCATCTTTCACAATGTAAGGGAAGTCTTCTGACAACAAATCTTCAACAGTTCTCTCTGTGTTTACTGTTATCCCCCCTTGTTCTGGTACTCCCATCACTCATAGGTTATTCCTCTTGATAGAGTCCCACATAATTCTTATGGTTTCTTCATTTTCTTTAATTCTTTTATCTGATTTTTCCTCAAATAAGTTGGTGTCAAGTGCTTTATCTTCGACTTCAGTAATTCTGACTTTCGTTGCCTCAATTCTGCTCCTGTGACTTTCTATTGAGTTGTCTAATTCTGAAATTTTATTGTTAATCTTCTGGATTTCTGTTTGCTCTCTCTGTATGGATTCTTGCAGCCTGTTAAATTTGTCATTGTGCTCTTCTATAATCTTCTTAAGTTCCTCTATTGCTTTGTCTGTGTGTTCCTTGGCTTGTTCTGAGTTTTGCCTGATCTCCTTCCTGATCTCTTAAAGAGTCTGTGTATTAGTCTTTTGTATTCTACCTCTGCTAATTCCTGGAAGCTATCCTCCTCTGGATGATTTCTCTATTCTTTATTTTGGGAGCTTATTGAAGCCATCATTTTCTGCCTCTTTATGTGATTTGATATTGACTGTTGTCTCCAAGCCATCAATAAGTTATTTTATTTATTTATTTTATATTTGCTTATTGCATCCTAGTTTCTTGTTTTGTTTGGTTTTGATATAACCCAAATAGGCTGCTTCTTTGAGCTAGTTTGATTATCAGCGCCTTTGAAGATCTAACATCCTGTCACCAGGTATGTGAGCCCAGGAGTTTATTTACTTTTCTTGTATGGATTCAGCTGAGATGTCCAGGTAGTCGGTCACCAAGTGTGTGGTGCAGCCTCTCACCTACAGTCTTAGATGGGCACAGGTATCTGGCTGCAGTAGGGGGTCATGCACCGAGCAAGGCAGGTGGTTATCAGCTGCCCCTGAGTGTCTGAGAGGAAAGCGTGTCCCTGTTCCCTAGAGTGCGTAGGTGGGTGGGTTTTGCAGCCAGACTATGGGTACCCAACACTGTTGGCTGTAAGGACTGGGAGGCACCAATTATTCTTGGACCCCTGTGGCAGGTGGCTAGGTGGCAAGGGTGAAGCCACCAGTCCTGATGTGGGTAGTTGAGGACCTACTTAACGGGCAGAGCAGTGTCAAATATCACGAGCCTGCCACCCCACAATATAGCTAATACAGCTGAAGTTAGGCTTCAGGTATATACCCTGTTGTACTGTGCTAATGAGGGACTATGCTGTGAAAAGGGCCCACACTGGTCTACGCAGGGCTGAAAGGCATTCAAAGTCCATGGACCTCTGATGCCTGTGCCTACGCAAAGGAGCTGCGCCTGCCCTGAGTTCCCGGCTTAGGGGAGCCAGCAGATTATTTTTTCCTGCTTGTTAATTTGTTCCCTCTCCAAAGCTTTTTTTTTTTTTCCCAAAGCCAGTAGAATGGCTCAGGGCACGTGATGAGATCTACCTCCGGCCCAGGGGAAGCAGCAATTACTGAAGCTGGCTCAGACCCAGTGCAGAGCAGGAAGGGAGCAGGTAAATGGGAGAGAGGTTCTTCCCAAACAGGGTGTTTTTTAGTCCACATGGTAGGTTAGATGCATGAACTAATCTTTTGCCACTTTTCACTGGTTCTGGAGGCTTAAGTAGACTCTCTGTTGCTGAGTCTTTCCTGATGTGGAAAACGCGCCCCAAACGCCACTGCTTGCCTCACCTCACTAGCAGGCTGATCCACCCTGCAGCGTGCCGGTTCCAGCTGGGTCTGGCAACTCCTTGCTGCTTCTGAACTGTCTCTCCCGCCCATTGCCACTCAGGCTGATTCCTCAACTTTGCCTTTGATATTCAGGCTCCTAGATTGTCATATATAATCGATTCACTTGTTTTTTCAGGTCTTTGTTGTAAGAGGGACCACAGAAGCATCTTACTACTCTGCCATCTTGGTCCTGCCTTCGTCTCTTAATCAGTCACACTAGAGGTTTTGCAATTTGATTTATCTTCACATAGAAAAGCATTTTTGGCTTTGCCAAAGATCTCGCTTGTATGTTTTTTATTGTATTAATTTCTACTCTTTTCTCTATTTCTTTTTTCCTACTTTCTTTAGAATTCTGTGTTCTTTTCTAACTTAAAATTAATGCTTAGCTTATTAATTATCAGCCTTTCTCCTTTTCTATTATAAACATTTAGGACTGTTTCTTTTATGTTATGTGAATTTTAATATGTGTAATTTTATGATAGTTCAGTTCTAAATATTTTCCAATTTTTATTTTGATTTATTTTTTAACCCATGAGTTTCTTACGAGTTCGTTTCTTAATTACAAACATAAGGGATTTTTTATGCTTATGATTTTACTGTTCATTTCTGACTTAACTACATTGTGGTCAGAAAACATTGTCTTTATGGTGCTAATCTTTTCAAAGTAATTAAGACTTGCTCCATGGGTCCAGTTTTCATACAGCTCAATTTTAAATGGGCTTTAAGAAAAATGTTTGTTTTTCTTTTTGTTGGATACACAGTTCTTTATATATGCACTAGCTCGAATCTTGTAAAATGAGTAGTTTAAATCTTCTGTACCTGTAATGATTTTTTAATCTGCTTAAAAATCAGTTACTGAACCAATTGTAACATCTTACTGGTTCCCTCAATAAAAGAGTTAAGAAAAATATTTCACATGTTAATTTTTTAACTCTATGCATCATGGTTATATCCTCTTTTAAATATTACATACTTTAACAGTTTGGAAGTCTTCCACCAAGATGACAAATAGATTCACCTGGCAGAACCAGGTAAACTGCTTTGCTGGAGAAGTGCCCACCATAGACAGCGTAAGCCCAGGCATGCCTTTGCTTGACTCCCAGGGATGAACCCAAACACAAAAGAACTTAGTTTTTTTATTCATCTCTACTGACTCTGTGTTTTGTCTGATTTCTGGTTTGTGTACAACTGATAAGCTATTCTCCATTGGTACCAGAAAAGATTGGCCTTTCGGTTTTATGATCTGACCATTTGATGATCCCTAGGATTTTTTTTTTTTTAGGATGAGAGATATAATCTCTTTTGGATGAGAGATGATAGGAAATCTGCTTTATTAGTCTTTTTGCTTATATATATATTAATTTATTTACTGTGCTTTAGATGAAGGTATGACGGAACTGGCTTCTGGGTTTAGATGAAGGTATACAGAACAAACTAGCTTCTCATTGAGCAATTAGTGATGTGTTTTGCGACATTGGTTGCCAACCCCACAACATATCAATACTCACCCCTTCTCTACCTTGGGTTCCCTATTACCAGCTTTGCTGTCCCCTCCTGCCTTATGTCCTTGCCCCTGGACTGGTATGCCCATTTAGTCTCATTTTGTTTAATGGATCTGTCTAATTCTTGGCTGAAGGGTGAACCTCAGGGGTGACTTCATTACTGAGCTAAAAGAGTGTTTGGGGACCATACTCTCTGGGGTTTCTCCAGTATCTGTCAGACAAGTAAGTCTGGTGTTTTTTTGTGTGTATGTGAGTTAGAATTTTGTTCTACATTTTTCTCCAGCTCTGTCCCATCCCGTCTATTGTGATTCTCTGTCACTGCAGTCAGTGGTGGTATCCAGGCACCATCTAGTACTGGACTCAGTCTGGTGGAGGCTATAGTATTTGTGATCCATTAGTCATTTGGACTAATCTTCCCCTTGTGTCTTTGCTTTTCTTTGTTCTCATTTGCTCCAGATGAGGTGAGACCAGTGGAGCATCTTAGATGGCTGCTCACAAGCTTTTAAGACCCAAGATACTATTCACCAAAGTAGATAGAATATAGAACATTTTCTTTGTAGACTATGTTAGGCCAATTGAACTAAACGTTCCCCAAGACGATGGTCACAACAGCCTTCAACCCAGCAGTTTGTTCCCTCAGGTTGTTTGGATGTGTCTATGGAGCTTCCATGACCTTGCCTTGGACAGAATGTGCTGGCTTCCCCAGTACTGTATACCATCTTACCCTTCACCAAAGTTACCACTTATCTATTGTCTATTTAGTGTTTTTCCATCCCCACCCCTCCCCTCCCTGGAAACTATCAAAGATTGTTTCTTTTTGTCTGTACACCTTTTCATAAGTTTTTATAGTAGTGGCCTCATGCAATATGTGTCCTTTTGTGATTGACTTATTTCATTCAGCATAATGCCCTCCAGGTTCATCCATGTTGTGAGATGCTTCACAGATTCATCCTTGTTCCTTATTGTTCCATGGAATTCCACTGTGTTTATGTACCACAGTTTGTTTATCCATTCATCTGTTGACAGGCATCTAAGTTGTTTCCATCTTTTTGCTATTGGGAACAATGCTACAATGAACATGTGTGTGCATATGTCTATTTGTGTGACAGCTCTTATGTTCTCTAGGATATATTCCTAGGAGTGCGATTGCTGGATCATATGGTATTTCTATTTCTAGTTTTTTAAAAGAGCCCCATATTGTTTTCCAAAATGGTTGCACCATTTTGCATCCCCACCAGCAGTGCATAAGAGTTCCAATCTCCCCACAGTCTAGCAACATTTATTATTTTCTATTTTTTTGATTCGTGCCAGTAATGTCAGGGTGAGATAGTATCTCAATGTAGTTTTGATTTGCATTTTTTTTTTTAATGGCTAGTGATCACAAGCATTTCCTCATATGTCTGTTAGCAGCTTCAATGTTTTCTTTGGTGAAGTGTCTGTTCATATCCTTTGCCCATTTTTTAATTGGATTATTCGTCTTTTTGTTTTAGAGGTGTTGGATTTTCCTGCAGGTTTTAGAAATTAGACCTTTGTTGGATTTGTCACAGCCAAAATTTTTTCCCAGTCCTTAGGTTCCCTTTTCACTCTTTTGGTGAAGTCTTCAGGTGAGCATAAGTGTTTAATTTTTTTTTTTAATAATTTTTATTGTGCTTTAAGTGAAAGTTTACAAATCAAGTCAGTCTGTCACATATAAGTTTATATACACCTTACTACATATTCCCATTTACTCTCCCCCTAAAGAGTCAGCCCGCTCCCTTCTTCCAGTCTCTCCTTTCGTGACCCTTTTGCCAGTTTCTAACCCTCTCTACCCTCCCATCTCCCCTCCAGACAGGAGATGTCAATACAGTCTCAAGTGTCCACCTGATGCAAGTAGCTCACTCTTCATCAGCATCTCTCTCCAGCCCATTGTCCAGTCCCTTCCATGTCTGATGAGTAGTCTTCGGGAATGGTTCCTGTCCTGGGCCAACAGAAGGTCTGGGGACCACGACCACCGGGATTCTTCTAGCCTCAGTCAGACCATTAAGTCTGGTCTTTTATGAGAATTTGGGGTCTGCATCCCACTGTTCTCCTGCTTCCTCAGTAGTTCTCTGTTGTGTTCCCTGTCAGGGCAGTCTTCAGTTGTGGCTGGGGACCATCTAGTTCTTCTGGTCTCAGGAAGATGTAAGTCTCTAGTTCATGTGGCCCTTTCTGTCTTGGGCTCATAGCTATCGTGTGACCTTGGTGTTCTTCATTCTTCTTTGATCCAGATGGGTTAAGACCAATTGATGCATCTTAGATGGCCGCTTGTTAGCATTTAAGACCCCAGACGCCACATAAGTGTTTAATTTTTAGAAGATCCTGGTTATCTAGCTTGTATTCTGGAGTTTGTGTGTTGTTAGTTATGGGTTGTATCCTGTTAATGCCATGTATTAGGGCCTCTAGCACTGATCCTTTAAATGCCAAGAAATTTGGAAGACAGCTACCTGTTCAATCTATATGCTGAGCAAATAATCTGAGAAGCTGAAATATGAAGAATGGGGCATCAGGATTGGAGGAAGACTCCTTAACAACCTGCGTTATACAGATAACACGACCTTGCTTGCTGAAAGTGAAGAGGACTTTAAGCACCTACTGATGAAGAGCAAAGACCACAGCCTTCAGTATGGATTACACCTCAACATAAGAAAACACAAATCTTCACAACTGACCGATAAGCAACATCATGGTAAACAGAGAAAAGATCGAAGTTGTCAAGGATTTCATTTTTCTTGGATCCACAATCAATACCCATGGAAGCAGCAGTTGAGAAATCAAAAGACACATTGCATTGGGCAAATCTGCTGCAAAAGACCTCTTTAAAGTGTTAAAAAGCAAAGATGTCACTAAGGTGCACCTGACCCAAGCCATGGTATTTTCAATCACATCATATGCATGTGAAAGCTGGACAACAAATAAGGAAGACCAAAGAAGTATTGATGCCTTTGAATTGTGGTGTTGGTGAAGAATATTGAATATACCATGGACTTGCAAAAGAAGGGACAAATCTGTCTTGGAAGAAGTACAAACAGAATGCTCCTTAGAAGCAAGACTGCATCTTACAGTTACATCCTGACAACTTTGGACATGTTGCCAGGAGGGATCAGCCCCTGGAGAAGGACATCATGCTTGGCAAACTACAGGGTCAGCAGAAAAGAGGTAGACCCTCAAGGAGATGGATTGACACA
Organism: Elephas maximus indicus; assembly: GCF_024166365.1. Lineage (NCBI taxonomy): Eukaryota > Metazoa > Chordata > Mammalia > Proboscidea > Elephantidae > Elephas > Elephas maximus. The sequence goes on from NC_064840.1 coordinate 50,754,478, forward strand.
GTGGCTGCAACAGTGGGCTCCAGCATAATGATTGTAAGGATGGTGCAGGTCTGGGCACTGTTTCGTTGTGTGGTACATAGGGTTGCTATGAGTCGGAACCTACTTGACGGCACCTAACAGCAACAAGCGTTGATCCTATTTTTTCTTCTATGACCTTTATAGTTTTGGGTATTATATTTAGGTTCTTCGATCCATTTTTAATTGGTTTTCATGTATGGTGTGAGGTATGGGTCCTGTTTCATTTTTTTTTTTTTGCAGATGCACATCCAGTTTTGCCAGCACCATTTGTTTAAAAAGCTTTCTTTTCCCCATTTGATGGAATTTGGGCCCTTGTTGAAGATCAGGAGACCATAGGTGGATGGATTTACATCTGGGTTCTCAATTCTGTTCCATTGCTCAATGTGTCTGTCGTTGTACCAGTTCCCGGCTGTTTTGACTACCGTGGCTGTATAGTAGGTTCTGAGGTCAGGCAGTGAGTGTCCTCCTACTTTATTCTTCTTCTTCAATAGTGCTTTATTTATCCTTTCTGTATAAAGTTAATAATTAGTTTTTCCATCTCTTTAAAGAATGCTGTTGGCGTTGTGTTCGTAGATTGCTTTGATAAGAATAGACATTTTCACGATGTTGAATCTACCTATCCATAAGTATGATACATTTTTCCATTTATGTAGTTTTCTTTTGGTTTCTTGTAGTGGTATTTTTTTGTTTTCTTTGGATAGGGCTTTTACATCCCTGGTTAGATTTATTCTTAAGTTGTTTTTGTTTTTTTTTTAGGGGCTATTATAAATGGTATCGTTTTCCTGATTTCTTTTTCATTGTTCTCTTTATTGGTGTATAGGAAGCCAACTGATTTTTATATTTTTATCTTGTATCCTGCTACTCTGCTGAATCTTTCTATTAGTTCCAGTAGTTTTCTCGTGGAGTCCTTTGGGTTTCTTTGTATAGTATCATATCATTATGTAATGTCTTTCTTTGTCTTTATGGTGGATTTTGTTTTAAATTCTACCTTATCTGAAATTAGTATTGACACTCATGCTCTTTTTTGGTAGCTGTTTGCTTGATATATTGTTAATGAAGTGGTTTTCTTACTTTCCTTTTTAAGATTGTTTATTGCTGATATATAAAAGCACAACTGATTTCTCTGTGTTAACCTTGTATACTGCAACTTTGCTGAATTCATTTATAGCTCTAGTAGCTCTTTTATGGATTCTTGAGGATTTTCTTTAAACAGTCATGCAGTCTGTAAGTAGGGGTAGTTTTACCTCTTCTTTTCCGATTTGGATGCCTTCTATTTCTTTTTCTTGCCTAATTGCTATGGCTAGAACTTTCAGTATAATGCTGAATAGTAGTAGTAAAAGTGGACATCTTTGTTTTGTTCCTGATCTTAAGGGAAAATTGTCAGTCTTTTGTCATTGAGTATGATGTTCGCTGTGAGATTTTTGTAAATGACCTTTATCGTGTTGAGAAATGTCCCATTTATTCTTAGTTTGTTAAGTGTTTTTATAATGAAAGGGTGTTGAATTTTGTGAAATTCCTTTTCTGCATCAATTGAGGTGATCATATGATTTTTTTCTTTCATTCTATTAATGTGATGTGTATAAGGAATATTTGCCTATAGTTTTCTTATGGACTCTTTATCTGGCTTTGTTATGAGAATAATGTAGGCTTCATAAAATGAATTAGGTAGTGTTTCATCGATTTGTAGGAAGAGTTTGAGAAGAATCGGTGTTAATTCTTCTTTAAATGTTTGGTAGAATTCACCAGTGAAGCCATCTGGTTCTGGGCTTTTATTTTGTTGTTGCTGGGAGGTTTTTTATTATTACAGTCTCTTCCCTTGTTATAGATCTGTTAAGGTTTTCTATTTCTTCTTGAGTCATTTTAGGCAGTTTGTTTTTTTCTTAAGAATTTATCCACGTCATCTAGGATATCTAGTTTGTTGGCATAAAATTGTTCATAGTATTCTCATATGATTCTTTTCATTTCTGCAAAATCAGTACTAACATTGTTGTTTTCATTTCTGATTTTAGTTACTAACATCTTCTCTCTTTTTGTCTTTGTCACTATGGCTAGGGGTTTGTTGATTTTGTTGATCTTTTCAAAAAATCTTTTGGTTTCATTGATTCTATTGTTCTTCTATTCTCTATTTCATTTATCTCTTTTCTAATCTTGATATTTTTCTTCTCCTTTTGGTTGCTTTGGGTTTTGTTTGCTCTTCCTTTTTTAGCTTCTTAAGGTTCAAAGTTAGGTTATTGATTTGGGCTCCTTCTCTCTTAATGTAGGCATTTATAGCTATTAATCTCCATCTAAGTCCTACCTTTGCTGCATCTCGTAAGTTTTGGTATGTTGTGCTTTCATATTCATTTGTCTCTTAGTGTTCTCTGATTTTGATTATGATTTCTCTTTGATTGGTTTTTCAATAGTATGCTGTTTAATTTCCACATTTTCATGGAATTTTCAGTTTTCCTTCTCTTATTGATTTCTAGTTTCCTTACACTATGGTTGGGGAAATTAGTTTGTATAATTTCAGTATTTTTAAATTTATTGAAGCTTGTTTTGTGGCCTAGAATATGATCTGTCCTGAAAAATGATCCATGAGCATTAGAGGAGAATGTATTTCCTGCTAAAAAAAAAAAAAAAAAAAAAAATTTTTTTTTTTTTTTTTGCTAAAGCTGGTAAAATGTTCTATAAACGTCTTCTAGGTACAGTTGGTTGATAGCCTCATTCAGATCCTCTATTTCCTTGTTAATCTTCTGTCAGGATACTCTATTCATTATTGAAAATGGTGTGTGGAAGCCTCCAATTATTATTGTAGAACTGTCTGTTTCTCCCTTCGGTTCTTTGAGTATTTGTTTCACATATTTCGGGGCTCTGCTATTATGTACATATATGTTTATCATTGTTACCCCTTCTTGATAAATTGATCTTTTTATCATTATATAATATCGTTTTTCTGTCTCTGTTTAGGGTACCTAGTGCTGCCATAACATGAATACAATAAGTGGGTGGCGTTAAAGAACACACATTTATTTTCTCACAGTTTAGGAATCTAAAAGTCTGAATTCCTGGTGTGGCCCTAGAAGAAGGCCTTTTCTTGTCTACTTCAGCTTCTAGTAGCTGCCAGCAATCCTTGGTGTTCCTCAGCTTGTAGACATATCTGTCTCTGTCATCTGTATTCCCCTTCCCCTTGTGTGTATCTCTGTGTCTATTCTGTGCTTTTTTTAGGTTTAGGATCCATCCTACACTGGCTTGGCCTTATTAACATAACAAAAAAAAAACCCTATTTCAAAACAGGGTCATATTTACAGATGCAGGAGGTAGGATTTCAGGGATACAATTCAACTCATAACAGTCTCTTATACCAGATTTTTACTTAAAGTATATTTTGTCTGATATTAATATAGCCACCCCGGATCTCTTTTGGTTCCTGTTCGTGTGTGGGATTTTTTTTTCCAATCTTTCTCTTTCAACCTATTTGTATCTTTTGATTTAAAATGGGTCTTTGGTAGACAATATATAGCTGGGTTATATTTTCTTATCCACTTTGCAAATCTGCGCCTTTTTAATGGAGAGTTCAATCCATTCACATTTAAAGTAATTACTAATAACAAAGGACTTATTTCTGAAATTTTGCTATTTGTCTTCTGTGTGTCTTATACCTTTTTGTCCTTTATTTTCTCAAGTTCTCCCCTTTTTGTGTTTAGTTGATTTTTTTGTGGTAAATTATTTTGATTGTCTAATGGTTTGCTTTTGTATGAATTTTTTAAAGAAATTTTCTTAGTGGTTACCATGGGAATTATCTTTATCATCCTAAACTCATAACAACCTAGTTTATGTTGATACCAATTTAACTTCAATAACATACAAAAACTCTCTTCCTATATCATTCCTCCCTCTTTATGTCGTTGATATCACAAATTATATCTTTATATATTACGTACCCAGTATCATATATTTATTAGTATTTATACTTTTGTCTTTTCTATCATGTAGGTCATGAAAATTGTCTTTTAAAATCAGAAAATACAGCAAAACTGGCCTTTGTATTTGCCCTTGAAATTACCTTTACCAAAGGCCTTTATTTCTCCATATAGCTTTGGGTTACTATCTGGTGTCCTCACCTTTCAAGTTGCATGTTTCCTTTAGCATTTCTTGTAGGGCAGATGCGATAGTAAAACATTCCCCCAGCTTTTGTTTATCAGGGGACATTTAATTTCACCCTCATTTTTGAAGAGGGGTTCTTGGATAACAGATATTTTCTTTCAGTACTATAAATATATCATCCCTCTGCCCTCTGGTCTCCATGATTTCTGAGGAGAAATTGACATAGTCTCATTGAACTCTCTTGTGTATGGCCATTTACTTCCCTCTGGTTGCTTTCAAATTTTTTACTTTGTCTTTGTTTATTGGCAATTTGATTATAATATGTTGCAGCATGGAGCTCCTTGGGTTTATCCTGCTTGGAATCTGTTGAGCTTTGTGTATGTGTAAATATATATCTTTTGTCAGATTTGGAAAATTTTCAGCCATTATTACTTCCAAAAATTTTTTGTCCCTTTCTCTTTCTCCCCTCCTTCTGGGACTCCCATAATGTGTATATTATTCTGTTTAATGGTATCTCATAGTTCTCTTATGGTCTGTTTATTTTTCCTTAATCTTTTTTCTTCCTTTTCTTCAGACTAGGTCATCATCAGGTCTGCCGATTCTTCTGCCAGCTCAAATCTGCTGTTTGAACCCTTCTAGTGGATTTTTAATTTCAGTTATTGTACTTCTAAGCTTCAGAATTTATGATTGGTTTCTTTTTAAAATTTCTATTTCTTTGTTAATAGTCTCATCTTGTTCATACATTCTTTTCCTGATTTCCTTTAGTTCTTTAAGCATATTTACAGCAGTTGTTTTCAAATTTATATCTAGTAGTTTCAATGTCTGGTATTCCTCAAGAATAGTCTCTCTTGGCTTATTTTGTTCCTTTGAATGGGCCATCCTTCTCTGTTTCTCTGTACGTCTTGTTATTTTGTTGTTGTTGTTGTTGTTGTTGAAAACGAGACATTTCAATAATATACTAGTTCTATAACTCAAGTTCTCCCCCTTCCTCAGGGTTTAGTAGGTTTCTTATCTTTATTTTTCTTTCTTTCTCTTTTCCTCTCTTTTTTTAATTGTTGAAGGTTGTGGTAGTCCATTAGGTTAGTGTCTTTTTCCCACTCTTTTTGAAGAAACAAATGGAGGAAAAATCATTGGGGAGTGAAAAATCTCTTGCAGTCTTTTCAGACTGGCTTTACGCTGGGAATATCCTTAATCAGGCTTTCACTAAGCTGGGAGATCCACCCAGGGATAAAGTTTAGGATTACTACAGGTTTTTCTATGCATGGATCTTGCCCTGGGCATGTGTGTAGCTCTTCAAAATTAAACATACTTGGGTTCCTATAAATGCTCCAATTTCCCAAGGAAGTTTTCTCCTGGATTTTTTACTCCAGGAACAGCCCTGGGCTGCTACAGGACTTCTTTGTTCACCTTACAGTGCCCTACGCTACTCTGACCCAGCAACCTCCGAGATGGACGAAATAGAAACAAGCACATTTCTTTTGTTATTTGAATAGTCACTCAACTGATTTGGGTAGGCAAATGCCATACTCTGTTAATAAAGTACTCTTTGATATTTATAGTTTAATTTTAAATAACCAGGGGCTAAGCTCCCCAGCTGAAAACATGGCTGCTGCTTCTATTCTGCTGCCTAATGGGATAGGTGTAGTACGCAGTCAGGATCAAGAAAAAAAGTCTCAAAGTCTTCTTGCTATTGTACAAATCTTATTCCCACTGCCATAATCTCCCAGCTATTCATCAACATTTCAACAAGGTGAACACTGCCTTTTCTGTTGTTTTGTTTTGTTTTTGTTTTTTTACTTTCTCTGTCAGTGGATGGGAGTATGGCACTTCCTACTCTACCATCTTGTTTCCAGAATTCTGTGTTGACTTTATTATGTTCTCGGTTATTTAAGGAAAAAAAATTCCACACTTATGAAAAAGCTAAGGTTCTCTTCAATAGTGGTAACATCTGTTTATTTTTAAATGTTTTATCTTCACTTTGAATAAATAGATAACCAAGTTTTGTTTCTCAGGCATTCATGATTTTGTTATCATTCATCCAAATCTCTGATAATTTTTTTATTTTTACCTTCCAATAATCACATAATAAGTGTGAGAAATAAATAAATTTTTCAAGATTTTTTTTACCCCTAAAACTATGTTTTAGATTGTCCAGAGATACCCTGAAACATCACAAAGATTTTCTTCTTTCTTCTTATAAAAAGTGGAGCTAGAAATCATTAGGTTTATTTGGTGTGTTACTGCTCTAAGAGTTGCATGGAAAGAGTTGCTAAATCAGAAGAGACACTCAGACTACTACAGGCTAATTTTGTGAACATAAAATTTTGTTAATATAAATATTTCAGAAATTGTATTCTTAATGGAAAGTCCCTGGAGATTTGTCAATGTCCTCACTTTTCATAACATATTTTAACCTCAGGGAAAACATTCATCGAAACTCTTCTGAAATACTTCTCTGGAGACTTCCCATATCTATCAGAGTCCTTCTGTTATCAGGAGGGATCAGTCCCTGGAGAAGGACATCATGCTTGGTAGAGGGTCAGTGAAAAAGAGGAAGACCCTCAACGAGATGGATGAACCAGAGGCTGCAACCGTGGGCTCAAGCATAACAATGTTTGTGAGGTTAGCACAGTACTAGGCAGTGTTTCATTCTGTTGTATATAGTGTTGCTATGAATCGGAACTGACTCGATGGCACCTAACAACAACATCAGAGTCCTAATAGTGATTTTCCAAATTATATTAGGCAGCAACAGTGTAGTGTTATCAATCATCATTTCAGTTATTATTTAAAATGTTGCTCAACCACAGTCTTTCCTTTTTTATTTGAATCCATCATCTTCTGGACCAGTGGTTCTCATCTGGGAATGCAAATCAGACTTACCCATGGAGTTTTATTTTTTTTAAAAAAAAGGTACAGAAGTTTAGGCCATATTCCAGACCTACTGTCATGGATTGAATTGTGTCCCAAAAAAATATCTGTCAACTTAGCTGGGCTGTGAGGCCCAGTATTGTGTGATTATCCACCATTTTATGTGATTTCCCCACGTGTTGTAAATCCTGTCACTATGATGTAATAAGATGGATTAGTGGCACTTATATTAATGACATTTACAAGATTAGTGTCTTAAGCCAATCTCTTTTATATCTCAGAAGCAAGCAGAGAGCAAGGGAATCTCATACCACCAAGAAAGCAGTGCTGCGAGCAGAGTACGTCCTTTGAACCTGAGGTCCTACATTGAGATGCTCTCAGACCAAGGGAAGACTGATGACACAGACCTTTCTCCAGAGCTGAAATAGAGAGAAAGCCTTCCCCTGGAGCCAACACCCTGAATTTAGATTTTGTAGCCTACTAGACTGTGAGAGAATAAATTTCTCTTTGTTAAAGCCATTTACTTGCAGTATTTCTGCTATAGCAGCACTAGATGTCCAAGATTCCTACTGAATCTCTTTACTTGATATTCTTGGTATGTAATGTATATTATGCCTCAGGATTATTACATACTATATCTCAGGATTATTTTCCTCTGTAAAAATATGTTCACCCATTTTTACAAATCATATGCAATACTCACTATTTTCTTTAAAATAAGTTTAATCATTACCCTTAATGTTTTTTGTGTAATTTTTTTGGAGTGGCTTTATTCTCTTCATTTTACATGCCATGGGAACAACCAAAATTCCTTGTCAGCTGCATTATTCTTATTATGAACCATCATCATAACTTTCAAATCTGAGTTATTAGTAATAACCTAACCACAACCATTTTAAATCTCTGTCTTCCACATTTACTTTCTGTTTAGCTGTGATGCTTGCCTGAAAACTCTGCTATAAGCTACAGGACAGTGTCTGTGTTATCAACCAAGAAGAACAGGCTCAGAGCCTCATGGAAAAAGACTATACTGTATAAATAATACTTCAAACAATAAACTCTTGGAAACAGGCCTATGAGCTGGTATCACTAACAACTTTCAGACTATGTCACTGCACTGACTCAGGCTTTCTGGAAGTCTTCATAATTGAGAAGCGGAGACCTTCATAAGCCTGGTAACCTTAGAGTGAACATTTAATTATGTAAAACTGAATGAACTGATGAGGGAAATTTTTTTTTTGTGGTTATTTGTTTGGAATGTTCTTGACTTTGTTTTAATATTCAATTTTCTGGATATATTAGAAAGTCATTTTTCTTTCTACTTTATCTAGCCCACAAAGATTTCATAAACTCTGCTTCTGTCAACTAAATTGAAATATTTTTCAATGATATCTGATTCTTACTGACTCCCTAGACTTCAGAAACCCCTACTAAGTCTCTGTACTTTTTATGACAACACAGTCACTTGCATAGGTTCTATAAGAATCTGTCCTACTTCTTACCAGAGTATAATTGGACAGAACAATTGTACAACCAAAACTTTGTTTACACCATATTTCAAAATGATGGTCATTAAATCATATATGAAAAGCCATTTAAGGAACAAAGCTTGGCTGTGCTAATGGATCCAAAGCCTACAAAGCCCTCCCACGAAAACTTGCCTAGTATCTGGCTGACAAGGACCTATCATTATAGATGGTAAAAAAAAAAAAAAAAAAAAAAGAGGAAGAAGAAAGAAAAAGAACAAGAAAGTCACTTTCTGGCAGGCCAGGAAACTTAGCAAATATTGAAAACCTCAACAAAACAGAAATTCACCCAAATTTATAGGCACTGTGAATGAAATCTGGTAGAGTTTGGTTTGGTTTCCTATCATCAGGGGTAGCAAATAATAGAGGCTTTTAAAAGTCCAGCCCAATATCAGCAATGGAAATATCACATTGATTAAGTGCAGGGTTGCATGGCCGATTATTGTAATTGTTGTCAATAAGTTGTATAAATGTAAAAATTTGAATTGGCAAAAGTTGTGTGATACATATATTTACAACAATGACAAAAAAAAAAAAAAGTACCTGCTGAGGCTGCTTATGTACAACCAAAAACCTCATGGGATTTGTCTTCTTGGTTTGGAGATTTAGGGTCCTGGTTTCATGGGACATTCCAGTTAATTGGCCTAATAACATGTTTAGTGCTCCTGTTCTACATCTTAGGGCATTGTGTCGTGCCTGAGGTCTTAAAAGCTTGCAGGTGTCCATTCAAATCACAACAACTGGTCTCTATTAGCCTGGAACAGCAGAGAAAGGAGCATCAAGAATAGAAGGAGGTATGGAATGTGTGGCTAATTGCCTCCATTGTAACTGCCTCCTTTGCCATGAGACCAAAAGAACTGAATGATGCCTGGCTATCATTACTGAACATTTTGATCAAAGATTTTATGTAAGAATACTGATCAAAAAGGGGAAAATAGAACAGATTTTAAAATTCTCATGGACTCCAGAATTCCTGGAGCCATGAATGTTGGGTAAACCTCTGAAACTATTGCCCTGAGATAGTCTTGAAACCTTAAGCCAAAATTATCTCCTGAAGTCTTCTTAAAACAAAACAATAGTTTAGCTTAACTAGTAAAAAAATATCTGCCTTATGCATTAAGCTCTTTTAAAAACAATCTATATGGGATCAAGACAATAGCAACTTGAAAGATTAGATAGGTACCTTAGGGGACAGTAAATTTATGTTAATGGGTGAGGAGCAACTCAGAAAAAGAGGGTGAGGATGACACAACTCCAAAGATTGTAATCAATGTCACTAAATGGTACATGTAGAAAATGTTGAATTAGTGTATGTTTTACTGTGTATATTCACAACAACAACAAACTAAAATTTTTAGAAATCTAACCCAAAATTCCTTGTAAAAACTTACAGGGAGAAGAAAGCAAACTACATGCTGACTTAATAATCTTGTGGCACTTACGTAAATAATCAAGCAAATCTAACAAGAGAAGCCTTACTTTTTAATCAAAAAAAAAAAGGAAATCTTTCTTTGAGATTTCCATCACAAGGGAAATGGTGTCCTGCAGAATTTTGAAAGAATTTGAAATGTGAAAAAAATGTTTACTAAATGTCCTGTCTAGTGCATCTTTCTGGGTTATGTCAGCCTTTCATTGTTTTTGAGCTATTTTATAACTGAACAAAGAAACTGATAAAAATGCGAATGAGTTTAGCTCATGGAAATTGAAATTATGCCCAAATGAATGCAACCAATTATTGACCCCTTGTGCATCTACTTGTAAATTCATTTCCGCATTGCTTATCTACCTATATGTTTGTGTGTTACTTTGAATTCTACTTTGAACCAGTTGTAACTTCTTTTAGATTTCCTCATTAATTAATGTGTTAAATAAAAAACCTTGGCATGTATTCATTTAAAGAGATCAATTACTAGGAGAAGTATGTTAATATTTTTCACTCTGAACACCTATTTATCCATTTCCCTTTATAGATACGATAAGTTTTTGCTCTATATGTTTTAAAACTGTATTAGATACATACAAGTTTAGGATATTATCTCTTCCTTGGGAATTTAATCTTCTCTCATTTTATGGCAACTTTATTTTTCTCTAAAATCTGCCTTAACTCAAAGTCGATTTTGTCTGCATTAGTTAGTATTTGCCTCCTTTATCTTCTCCTCCATAATATATATGGAACTTTGATGACGCAGTAGTTAAGAGCCCAGCTGCTAGCCCAAAGGTCGGCCGTTCAAATCTGGAAACCCCGTGGAGCAGTTCTACTCTGTCCTATAGGGTTGTTATGAGTCAGAATTGACTCGACAGCAACAGGTTTTTTATATACATTTATCTGTGTGTGTATGTGTATTCAGGTGTTCAGGTATATATGGGATTTGATTTTGCTTTATATAAAGTTTGAAATTTTCCATCCTTTGACTTTGTTTAATAATATTTTATTGTGTTTTTGGTGAAAGTTTACACAGCAGATTAGGTTCCCATTTAACAATTTCTACACAAGTTATTCAGTGATGTTGGTTACATTTTTACAATGTGTCAATATTCTCATTAAATTTTTTCTGGTTGTTCTGTTTCCAGTAATCTAGTTTCTCTACCCCCTTATCTTCTCATCTTGGCTTTGGGATAATTGTTCACCATTTGGTCTCATATAGATGATTTTTTAAAGCAGCACAGTACTCAGAGGTTATAGTCTTTCTTTTATAAGCCATTCTTATTTAGCTAAAAGATAACCTCAGGGACTAGTTTTGGTTCAAGGCTTAAAGAGTATCTCACAGTGATAGCCTTGGTGAGTCTTCCGGTCTCAACCAGTTCAGTAGGTCTAGACTTATTAAGAATTTGAATTCTGTTACACATTTTTCTCTCATTCTATCACCATCCCTCTGTTGTGACCCTGCTCAGAATGGTCAGTAGTGGTAGCTGGGCACCAGCTAGTTCTTCTGGTCTCAGGGTAGATGAAACCATGGTTCATTTAGACTATGAGTCCTGTACTAGTTTCTTCTCTGAGTCTTTGTTTTCTTTCCTTGTCTTTTGCTTCAGACCAGTATAGACCAATAGTTGTATCTTAGATGGACTTTCACAAGCTTTTAAGACCACAGATACTACTCACCAAGCTAGAATGTAGAACATAAACTTTGTGAACTATATGATGCCAATAGACTGAGTTGCCCCACAAGACTTTGGTCCTAAGCATGCAAATCTGGAAAACCAAACTTGCAAAGAGTTTGGTATGCTTAAGAAGTATCCGTAACTGTGTCCCCTCTGTGGTTTATTATACATATGAATATGTACACATGTACACATGTATCTGTATATACGTATGTTGTTTTTTGACTCTGACTCACAGTGACCCTACAGGACAAAGTAGAACTGCCCCATGGGGTTTTCTAGGCTATAATCTTTATTGAATAGATCACCTTGAATAGATCACCAGGTCTTTTCTCCCACAGAACCACTGGTGGGTTCAAACTGCCGACATTTTTTATATACATATAGATACATCTATATGTGTATACGTGTGTGTACACACATATATATCCATATATATATATATAAATACATATGTAATCACACACATTTTTTTGTTGGTGTTGTTACACAATTATATGTCCTACCCTTTAAGAAAAAAACGTCCTTTTCTTTGGTGTATTTCTTAGTGGCATCATTTACCTTGGTCAAGCTGTGTACACTTCAGCCACACTTGGAGCTACCTTCCCATTACCAAAAATAACAAGTGTCTACTATCTAGGGAGTGATCCCTCCCTCAGAGGACTCCCTGAGACTATCACCCTGAGGTACTTTTAAACCTTGAATCAAAAGTATCCCCTGAACATCTAAGTGAATTGGCATAATAAAATCTATTAAGAAAACATTCTGCATCCCACTTTGGAGAGTGTCATCTGGGTTCTTAAACACTAGCAACCGGCCATCTAAGATGGATCAATTGGTCTCAACCCACCTGGAGCAAAGGTGAATGAAGAAAGCCAAAGACACATGGTAATTATGAGCCTAAGAAACAGAAAGGACCACATAAACCAGAGACTACATTAGCCTAAGACCAGAAGAACTAGATACTGCCCAACCACAACCAATGACTGCCCTGACAGGGAACACAACAGAGAACCCCTGAGGGAGCAGGAAAGCAGTGGGATGCAGACCCCAAATTCTCATAAAAAGACCAGACTTAATGGTCAGACTGGGACTAGAAGGACCCCGGAGGCCATGGTCCCCAGACCTTCTGTTAGCCCAAGACAGAAACCATTCCCAAAACCAACTCCTCAGACAGGGATTGGACTGGAATATGGGGTGGAAAATGATACTGGTGAAGAATGAACTTCTTGGATCAAGTAGACACACGAGACTATGTGGGCATCTCCTGTCTGGAGGGGAGATGAGAGGGCAGAGGGGGCCAGAAGCTGGCAGAATGGATATGAAAAGAGAGAGTGGAGGGAAGAACTGTGCTATCTCATTAGTAGGAGAGCAATTAGGAGTATATAGCAAGGTGTATGTAAATTTTTGTATGAGAGACTGATGCAATTTGTAAACTTTCACTTAAAGCACAATAAAAAATTTTTTTAAAAAGTATCCCCTGAAGTCACCTTTTAACAAAATAAACTGACACACACAATATATTACCCATGAGTATGGTGCTCCATAGAAAGCCGTATATATGAGACCAAAAGCTCAACAATTACTCTAAGGCAAAGATGAGAAGATCAAACCAAAACACCTGTTGCTGTCAAGTCAATTCCAACACCTAGCAACCCTACAGTACAGACTAGAACTGCCCTGTAGATTTTCCAAGGAGCTGCTGGATTCAAATGGCCGACCTTTTGGTTAGCAGCTGAGCTCTTAACCACTGCACCACCAGGGCTCCAATGTGAAGATAAGGGGCAGAAAAACCACAGTAATGAAAACGAAAAAACCAGAATGCAATTAAAGAGAATGTTGACATATTGTGAAAAATGTAACTAATGTCACTGATCAATTCGTGTAGAAATAGTTAAATGGGAACCTAATTGGTGTAAACTTCCACTGAAAACACAAAAAATATTATTTTTTAAAAACATACTTACAGAATGAATGAGGGAATTCGTGGTTCAGTGGTAGAATTCTCACCTTCCATGTGGGAGATCCTGGTTTGACCCCTGGGTGATGCGCCTCACGTGCAGCCACCACCCATCTGTCAGTAGTGGCTAGCAGATTGCTATGATACTTGCAGGTTTCAATGGGGTGTCCAGACTAAGGTAGACTAGGAAGAAAGGCCTGGCAATGTATTCTTAAAATCAGCCAATTAAAATTCTATGGATCACAACAGTCTGATCTGCAACCGATCATGGGGATGGCCCAGGAGGAGACAGTGCTTCATTCTGTTGTGCATGGGGTCACCATGATGCAAGGGCCAATTCAACAGTAACAACAACGAAATGAATGAGTAAATCACCCAGTGAATGAATATCACAACTTCCCGTGTCATTTAAAAATATTCTTCTAGATTTAAAAAAAAAAAAGCCACCTCACCTAAAGACTTATGTTAGATAAATCTAGAGCAAGCTATTTTCAGTCATGTTTCATGTCTGAATATGAGGAGCCACGAAGTTCTTTGAGACCCCTCTGCCTTGCAGCAACCAGAGCATCCTTAGGTGCCTGATCACTGAGATAACATGCAATTGGCCATTATCACTCATGACTGTAATTCTGTGACTCAAGAAGTCTATCTAAGGCCCATTTATCAAACATGTCCCTTATGAGAGGGAAATTGGACTCAGAAGTGCATGATAAAATCCTTACCTGTATGGCTAGTTATTTGAGAAAATGTATGTGAACATAAACTGTTCTTCTAATGTGAGCAATATAAACGACATCCAAATATACTTGTTCTTTGTATGTACCCAAAAAAAAAAATTTTTTTTTTATTGAGATAACGCAGTTAGAAAGCAAAATATGCTCACTACTCATTAAAATGTTACCACATTTGCTTTATTCTTTTCTCTGTGTGTGTGTACAATTTTTGCCCAAGCTATTTGAGAATAAGTTGCAGGCATGGTTTGATTTCACCAAATGCATTGGTATGCATTTCCTAAATACATTCTCTTATGTAACTACAGTGAAATTGTCAACATCAGGAAATTAACATTGATACCCTATTCAGATTTCAACAACTTTCTCAATAGTCTCCTTTATGGCAGAAGAATGGAGTCCTGGTAGTGCAGTGGTTAAGCACTCATCTGCTAACCAAAAGGTCAGCTTTTCAAACCCACCAGCCACTCCATTGGAGAAAGATGTGGCAGTCTGCTTGCATAAAGATTTACAGCCTTGGAAACCTTATGGGGCAGTTCTATTCTATCCTACCAGGTAGCTATGAGTCAAAATCGACTTGACAGCAGAGTGGGTTGGGGCTAGGGATGGCAAAAGAAAATGTTGGATCATGTTTTGCATTTAGTTATCATGCCTCTTTAGCCTCCTTTAACCTAAAAGTCATTCAGTCTTGGAGAAGCCCCAAGAGTATGGCCACTAGACACCCTTTTAGCTCAGTAATGAAGTTACCCCTGAGGTTCACCTTTCATCCAAAGATTAGGCAAGCCCAGAAAACAAAATGAGACTAAAGGGTCACACCAACCCAGGGGCAAGGAGTAGAAGGCAGGAGAGAACAGGAAAGCTGGTAACAGGGAACCCAAGGTTGAGAAGGGAGAGTGTTGGTATGTCGTGGTGTTGGTAACCAAAGTCATAAAACAGTGTGTACTAACCATTTAATGAGAAGCTAGTTTGTTTTGTAAATCTTCATCTAAAGTACAATAATTAAAAAAAAAAGAAAAAATTAAATAAATGAAAGTTATTCAGTCTTTTCTTGACTTTCATGACCTTGACATTTTTTAAGATTACGAGCATGTGGTAGATTGTATTTCCAAAAATCGTCACAATATTTTCTAGTCTCATACGCTGTTTCAGAACCTTGCCAATAGGTGGAGTCATTTCCTCTCTGCTTAAACCTGAGTGGGCTTGTTACTGCTCTGAACAATAGAGTGTGGCAGAAGTGGTGTTATGTGACTTCTTAAGCTGGTAATAAAAAGGATACAGCTTTTACCTGGCTCTCTCTCTCTCAACACTTACCCTGGGAACTCAGCCACCATGCTCTGAGGAAACCAAGCAGGTCAAATGGAAAGATCACATGTAGATGTTCCAGCCAAAAGCCCCAGATGAGGTCCTAATCAACAGCCAGCATCAACCACCAAACAGGTGAATGAAAGAACCTTCAGATAATTCCAGTCCCCTATACTGTGAGCCTTCCAGCTGAGAATACAAACATCACATAGCAGAGACAAGCCATCCCTTCTGTGCCCTTGCTGAATTCCTGGCCCACAGGAGCCATACAAGTAATAAATGGTTATTTTACACCACTAAGTTTTGGAGCTATTTTATAAAATATCCCTTGATTTTGGCTTGTTCAAGGTCATTTTTCTTTTTAATATTTTCATTTTTTAAATATTGACTCATATTCAAACATTTTAAAATACAAATACTGTGGTCCACAGAGTGATATCACCAAGATGGCAGAGTGAGAAGCTCCAGGCTCCCATCCCCCACAAAAAAAACAGCAAAAAAACAAGTAAAATTTTTCTGAACTAACCTTTCCAGAACTCTGGTAAACAGAAGTTTACAGCAAACACTGAATCAAGAAAGAGGCAACATCAAAAAAATGGTGAGAAAGCTTTGTGGCTTTTTGTTGTTAGACTGTACCCCTCCCCTATCCTGGCTCAGCAACTGGCTTGAAGTGGCAGTCTACGTCTTCCACTTGGAACCCTGGTCCTAGGTTATGAGAGGAGCAGATCACACCATAGAGCAAATTGCTGTGTTTGTCTGTTCAAACCCACCAAGTGCCTACCTAAAGGATGGAAGCAAAGGACTTGTCTCTGTTTTGCCCATTCTTGGAGATAGTGCAGAGTGGAGGAGCAGCAAGTAGACTGTAGCACTATCGGGTAGACTAAAAGGCTCATAGCTACCGGGGGCAAGAGAGGGCAATTGAGACACACAACAGAAAGTTTAAGGCTAAGGTGAAGGATCCTAGAAGAGAGTTTCTTTGGGTAGTTGGGGCATTTAGAAATGCCAATATATACCAGGGAATTTAGGAAGCCACACATATGCCCAGGGCAAGACACATTCCCAGAAAAAAACCCGAGGAAATCCTAAACTTTCACCTGGAGTTGTTCTCTAGGCCCAGTGTAAGCCCAACTAATGTTAAAGGAATTTCCTAGCACAGAGCCATTGCACAAAGACTGCAAAAAGTGTTTTGTTTTTTAATTGAGACTTCAGTGAACACACAGTTCAGGTAATCCATTCTTTGCAAATATAATTCAGAAAGTCACTAAACCAATGAACTACTACAGTTTGAACAATAACAAGAAGAAAGAAAGGAAAGAAGGAAGGAGGGAGGGAGGGGGGGAGGGAGGGAGGGAGGAAAAGAAGAAAGGAAGAAGAAGACAAAGAAAAAAAGAAGTAAACCCTGAGGAAGAGTGAGAGTCTGCTTACCAAAGTTATATTACTCAAATGTCCTGTTTTCAACGACAACAACAACAAAAAAATCCAAGGTGTACAGAGAAACAGAGAAGGATGGCCCATTGAAAGGAACAAAATGAAGTGACAGAAACCATCCTTGACAAAGTCAGGACATTGGACTTGCAAGATAAAGAATTTAAAACAACTGTTTTAAATATCCTCAGAGAGTTAAAGAAAAACAAGGGTAAAGAACTAAACGAAATCTGAAAAACAATCTATGAACAGAATGAGAAAATCGATAAAGAGATCAAAATTATAAATGGAGCCAAACAGAAATTTTGGAGCTGAAAAGTACAATAACTGAAATAAAAAACTAGAGGGGCTCAACAGCAGACTCGAGCTAGCAGGAAAAAATCAGTAAACTTGAAGATAGAACAATTGAAATGATCCAGGCTGAGGAACAGAAAGAAGAAAGAATCAGGAAAAATTAACAGATCCTAAATTTTAATAGACATATAAGGAGCTCTGGAGCCACAGTGGTTAAAGTGGTCGACTCCTAACCAAAAGGTCAGCATTTCTAATCCACCAGCTGCTCTTCAGAAAAAAGATATGGCAGTATGCTCCTGTAAAGATTTACAGCCTTGGGAACCCTATAGGGTTGCTATGAGTTGGAATCAACTTGATTTCAGTGGGTTTTGAGTAACGGACCTGTGGGACACCTTCAAGTGTAGCAATGCATTATAGGGTCACTCTACTCAAAAAAAAAAAAAAAAAAAAAAATTTTTTTTTTTTTTATGAGTAGGAACCAACTTGACGGCAATGGGTTTGGTTTGGTTTTTTTTTAGGGGCAGAGAGAACAGGACAGGAAGAATATCGGAATAAATAATGACTGAAAACTTCTCAAATCTGACAGAAAAACGTGGATTTACACACCCAAGAAACTCAACAAACTCCAAGTAGAACAAACCCAAAGAGGTCTATATCGAGATACATTATAATCAACCTGTCGAAAACTAAAGATAAAGACAGACCTTGAAAGCAGCAAGAGAGATTTCTCAAAAACCATGGAGGCCAGAGGCAGTGGGATGACATGTTAAAAGTACTAAAAGAAAAAAAAAAAACATTAAAAAAAACACTGTCAACCAAGAATCCTGTGTGTGGAGAAAAAGTACTTCAAAATGTAGGTGAAATTAAGATATTCCTTGATAAGCAAAAGCTTAGGGAGTTCATCACCACCGCATCTGCCCTACAATCAACGCCCATGGAAGCAGGAGGCAAGAAATCAGACAATGTATTGCACTGGAAAAATCTGCTGAAAAAGACTTCTTTAAAGTGTTAAAAAGCCATGGTATTTTTAACCACCTCATATGCATGTGAAAGTTGGACAATGAATAAGGAAGACCAAAGAAGAATTGTTGCCTTTGAATTATGGCATTGGCGAAGAATATTAAGTACACCATGGACTGCAGAAGAATGAACAAATCTGTCAAAATGCTCGTTTGAAGCAAGGATGGCAAGAGTTTGTCTCAATATTGTGGACCTGTTAACAGGAGGGACCAGTCCCTGGAGAAGGATATCATGCTTGGCAAAGTAAAGGGTCACTGAAAAAGAGGAAGACCCTCAAAGAGATGGATTGATACAGTGGCTGCAACAATGGGCTCAAGCATAGCAAAGATTGTGATGATGACACAGAATTGGGCATTGTTTCATTCTGTTGTACATGGTGTTGCTGTGAGTCAGAACCAAATGCACTGTATCTAACAACAACAGATCTGCCCTACAAGAGTCTTCAGGTTAAAATGAAAGGACACCAGAGAATAACTGGAAGCTGTGTTAAGAAATAAAAATGTCCAGTAAAGGTAACTTCACATGTAAATATCAAGTCCCCTTTTGCCATATTTTTGGTTTGTAACTCTATTTGTCGTGTCCTACATAATATAAAAGACAAATGCATTAAAAAATTATAAATTTATGTTATTGTGTACACAATGTATAAACGTATAACTTGTGACAACACCATACAGGGGTGGTATTGGAGCTGTATAAGAACAGAATTCTTATGTGCTTTTGAAGTCACAAAAAAAAAAAACAACCCCATTGCTGTCAAAACAATTCCGACTCACAGTGACCCTATAGGACAGAGGAGAAATGCCACATAGGGTATCCAAGGAGCAGCTGGGAATTCAAACTTCCAGTCTTCTGGTTAGCAGCTGAGCTGAGCCCAGTGGTTAAGAGCTCAGATGCTAACCAAAAAGGTCAGCAGTTCAAATCTACCAGCCGCTCCTTGGGAACCCTATGGGGCAGTTCTCCTCTGTCCTATAGGGTCACCATGAGTTGTAATTGACTCAATGGCAAAGAGTTTGGGTTTTTGAAGTTAAATTGGTATCAATCAAACTAGATATTTGAATTGAATTTAGGATATTAAGTGTAACCCCATAATAACCATAAGGAAAATATCTTAAAAATTTACATAAAGGGAAATGAGAAGAGAATCAAAATAGTTCACTATAAAAAATCAACTAAACACAAAAGAAGGCAGTATGGGAAGAAATGAGGGACAGGAAAGGTATAAGACACAGGAAAACAAATAGAAAAATGGCAGAAGTATGTCCTTCCTTATCAGTAATTACGATACATACAAGGGAATATTATTCAGCCTTAAAAAATGATGAAGTGCTGATACATGCTGTGAAATGGATAAACCTTGAAAATATTGTGCTAAGTAAAATAAGTCAGACACAAAAGAACAAATATTGTATGTATGTTGTTGTTGTTGTTAGTTGTCATGAAGTCTGTTCTGACTCGTAGCAACCCTATGTACAACAGAACAAAACACTGCCCTGCACCAACCTCACAATCTTTGTTATGTTTAGCCCATTGCTGCAGCCACTGTGTCAATCCATCTCTTTGAGGGTCTTCCTCTTTTTCAGTGACCATCTACTTTACCAAGCAAGATGTCCTTCTCCAGGGACTAGTCCCCCCTGACAACATGTCCAAAGTACGTGACATGAAGTCTTGCCATCGTTGTTTCTAATAAGCATTTAGGCTGTACTTCTTCCAACATAAATTTGTTCATTCTTGTGGCAGTCCATGGCATATTTAATATTCTTGGCCAACACCATAATTCAGTTTGCTGCTAGAAATAACTACAAAAAAAAAGTGTAGTTTCTGCTTTTCAGAACAATCTCTCCTTCTCATCTTTTCTCTTTCCTTATACATATCGCAGAAGAGAAATAGTAAGAGAATGTTGGATAGATTATCTCTAATGATGAGAACCATGTATTTCACTTCATTTTATTCTTTTGAAATGTAAGTGTCTTTGTAACTTTTTAAAAGAGAAGTAAAAAATTTATCAATTCCTTTTCAGATTGGAAATTGATGGAAACATTTCAGACCTTATGCTTAGGTAATTAGGTATTCCTTATTCATTGTCCAGCTTTCACATGCATATGAGGCAATTGAAAACATCATGGGTTGGTTCAGGTGCACCTTAGTCCTTAAAGTGACATCTTTGCTTTTCAACTCTTTAAAGGCATTTGTCTTAGGCTGGGTTCTCTAGAGAACCGAAACCAGTAAACTGTATAAATAGAGAGAGAAAGATAAATTTATATCAAGGAAATGGCTCCCGTGGTTGTAGAGGCTGGGGTGACCCAGGTCCATGGGGTAAGATAGAGGCTTCCCCTGATTCACATAGCTGCAGTGGCTGGCAAACCCAAAATCGGCAGGTCAGAGGGCAGGGCTGTTGCTCACAGGCTGCAAAGATCAGTGAATCCCAAGATCAGTAGGCAGGACCACAGGTAAACTGCCAGCTCAAATTCCAAGAGCCAGAAGTCAGATGAACAGGAGCCAACTGAAGGATCCAGCATGAGCAAAAAGCCCCCATGTCTTGCCTGAATGTCTGCCTATATATTTGATGCAGGCTACACACCAGAGGAAATTCCCTTTCAGCTGACTGGCTACTCCGAGCAGATCACATCAAGGGGGTGATCACATATCAGATCTGGACAAGGAAGTGATCACAACATTATACAATTGCCAAAACACTGAGAATCATGGCCCAGCCAAGCTGACACATGATCTTAACCATCCCAGTCCGTCCCTTGTCACCTTGGTACCTGTACACATCTCCTTAAACCATACATAATCTCTGAATAAAGACAACTATAAAATCATACTTACAACTAACATGATACAACGAACACACATAAGACCAAAAACGCACCAGCCCTGGTTATATCTTATATAAGTGAAGAAAACACAAATATTTCATGCACACATACAAAGAGGAAATACTCATAACAATTACAGTCCTCATTTCTGCAACTGGTCACGTGGCCGTAACTGGTATTTAGAACTGCCTTCTTTCACCACCCATTCTGTATTACCTTTGCCCTTTGAGCAAGCACCTTAGCTGGTCATGGTTCTTTGCCTAGTGGGGTGATCCAAACCTGAAGGGTCTGAGCCATTAGTAGTCATGTCAGAGTTGGGTTCCTGTAGTTTCCCCTCTGACTTTAATCACAGGGCATGGTAGTATTAACAGACATCCTGAGAGATCTCCTGCATTCCAGACTGTCATAGACTGAATTATGTTCCCCCCAAAATGTGTGTATTAACTTGGTTAGGCCATGATTCCCAGTATTCTGTAGTTGCCCTCCATTTTGTGATTGTAATTTTATGTTAAAGAGGATTAGGGTGGGGTTGTAACACCCTTAGCAGGTCACATCCCTGATCCAATGTAAAGGGAGTTTCCGTGGGGTGTGGCCCACACCACCATTCTCTCAAGAGTTAAAAGGAAAGGGAAGCAAGCAGAGAGTTGGAAACCTCCTACCACCAAGAAAGTAGTGCCGGGAGCAGAGCGTACCTTTTGGACCTGAGGTTCCTGCACTGAGATGTTCCGATAAGACTGATGACAAGGACCTTCCTCCAGAGCTGACAGAGAGAAAGTCTACCCCTGGAGCTGACACCCTGAATTTGGACTTGTAGCCTACTAGGCTGTGAAAGAATAAATTTCTCCTTGTTAGAGCCATCTAATTGTGGTATTTCTGTTATAGCAGCACTAGATGACTAAGACACAGACATACTCTTCTTTACCTCCATTTATGTAACATCAATGCAATTTCCTCTTGGTAATCAGGATCAATCACACCAGCCAGTATGGTAACTCCCTTCTTTGCCTGTTGATCCAGAGGCCAGAAGTGGCATTCTTAGCTTCCAGGTCAATGGAATCAGTGAAGTGCCTCCAGGTGGGAGGATTCCTCCCTTTCAACTAAGACCTATAGACCTAGCATAAGGTCACAGGGACAGGAAGCAAAAATCTTGCCAGTGGGTCACTAAGGTTAAGAGTGAGTGGTGTCACTCCCATTTCCATGCCTTGATTCCTGGAACCATGAATCCTAGCTAGGAGAGAAAAAGCACCATATATTGGACACTGGTTCAGAGCATATACAGACTCCTGGAGAACATTGCACCAACCCTGGAAGGTATTGCCGTCTAGCTGGGGCTGTAATTGTGTCTTTAGAAGGCCATTTTGTGGTTCTATCAAACCAGCTACTTCAGGATGATGGGGAACATGGTAAGACCAGTGAATTCCATGAGCATGAGCCCACTGCCACACTTCATTTGCTATAAAGTGAGGCCCTTGATCCGAGACAATGCTTTGTGGGATACCATGACAGAGGATAAGGCATTCTGTAAGTCCACAGATGGCAGTTTTAGCAGAAGCATTCCACGCACGGAAAGCAAATCCATATCCAGAGTAAGTGTCTATTCCAGTACGAACAAAATACTGCCCTTTCCATGATAGAAGTAGTCCAGTGTAATCAACTTGCCACCAGGTTGCTTGATCACCTTGAGCCTGGTGCCATATCAGGCACTCAGTGTTGGTCTCTGCTATTGGCAGAGTGGGTACCCAGCAGTGGCTGTAGCCAAGCAAGCGTTGGTGAATGGAAGTCCATGTTGCTGAGCCCATGCATAACCTTGCTGCCACCATGGCTACTTTGTTCATGCACCCATTGAGCAATGACGGGATTACCTGGGGAAAGGGAATGAGTGATTTTCACAGAACATGTCATCCTCTCCGCTGGATTGTTAAATCATCCTCTGCTGAGGTCACCCTTTGTTGAGCATTCATACAAGACACAAATATCTTCACTTCTTTGGTCCATTCAGAGAGATCTATCCACATACCTCTTCCCCATAAATCCTTGTCTCCAATTTTCCGGTCATGTTCCTTCCAAGTTCCTGACCATCCAGCCAAACCACTGGCCACAGCCCATGAATCAGTATACAATCGCACATCTGGCCATTTCTCCTTCCAAGCAAAGTGAACAACCAGGTGCATTGCTCGAAGTTCTACCCATTGGGAGGATTTCCCTTAACCACTGTTCTTCAGGGAGGTCCCAGAAAGGGGCGGCAGTGCTGTCGCTGTCCACTTTCGAGTGGTGCCTGCATATCATGCAGAACCATCTGTAAACCAAGCACAAGTTTTCACTTCTTCAGTCAACTGATCATAAGGAACTCCCCATGAGGCCATAAGTGCAGATGGGAGATGGAAGGTAACGTAACAGGAGTGGAGGCCATGGACATTTGGGTCACTTCCTCATGTTACCTACTTGTTCCTTCAGGGCCTGCTCCAGCCCAATCTAGTATACAGCACTTTCATTTAATGATGGAGTGCTGCTGAGCAGGTCCAACCTTGTGATTCTGTGGGTCAGACAACACCAAGTTCATGATGGGCATCTCAGGTCACATGGTGGCTTCATATCCCATGGTTAAGCATTCAGTCTCTACTAAGGCCCAGTAGCAAGCCAAAAGCTGTTTCTCAAAAAGAGAGTAGTTATCTACAGAGGATGGCAGGGCTTTGCTCCAAAATCCTAAGGGTCTGCACTGTGATTCACCAAAAGGGGCCTGCCAAAGGCTCCAAACAGTATCTCTATCTGCCACTGACACTTCAAGCACCATTTGATCAGCCAGATCATATGGATCAAGTAGCAGAGGAGCTTGCACAGCAGCCTGAACCTGTTGCAGAGCCTTCCCTTATTCTGGGCCCCACTCAAAACTAGCAGCTTTTCGAGTCTCTTGATAAATAGGCTGGAGTAGCACACCCAAACGAGGAATATGTTGTCTCCAAAATCCAAACAGGCCTCCTTTTTAGTTGTGGGAGAAGCCAGATGCAATAACTTATCCTTCACTTTTGAAGGAATATCTTGACATGCCCCACACCACTGGACCCCTAGAAATTTCACTGAGGTAGAAGGTGCTTGAATTTTCGTAGGATTAATTTCCCACCCTGTGGCACACAAATGTTTTATCAATAAGTCCAGAGTTATTGATACTTCTTCCTTACTCTGTCCAATCAATATAATCTCATTAATGTAATGGGCCAGCGTGACCTGTTATGAAAGGGGAAAATGATCGAAGTCCCTGTGAACTAAATTATGACATAGGGTGGATAGTCAATGTAGCTCTGAGGTAAGCAAATGAAGGTGTATTGTTGGCCTTGCCAGCTGAAGGCAAACAGCTTCTGATGGTCCTTTGAAACAGTATGGAGAAAAAGGCATTAGCCAGATCAATAGCTGCATATCAGGTACCAGGAGATGTATTAATCTGCTCAACCAATGAAACTACATCTGGAACAGCAGCCACAACTGGAGTCACCACCTGGTTAAGCTTTTGATAAACTACTGCCGTTCCCCAAGATCCATCTGTTTTTTGCACAGCCCAAATAGGCACGTTGAATGGGAATGTGGTGGGAATCACCATCCTTGCATCCTTCAAGTCTTTAGTCGTAGAAGTAACCTCTACAATCCCTCCAGGAATGTGGTATTGCTTTTGGTTTACTATTTTTCTAGGTAGGAGCAATTCTAATGGTTTCCACTTGGCTTTTCCTACCATAACAGTCCTTACTCCATTTGTCAGGGATCAAATGTAGGGTTCTGACAATTGCTGAGTATATCTATTCCAATTACGCATTCCTGAACTGGGGAAATCATTACAGGATGCGTTCCAGGACCCACTGGACTTACTGTGACAGTAAGCCAAGACTCCATTAATAACCTGACCTCCATATGGCCCCACTCTGACTGGTGGGCCACAGTGATGTTTTGGGTCTCTTGGAATCAGTGTTACTTCAGAACCACTATCCAGTAATTCCAAAAAGTCTGATTATTTCCTTTCCCCAATGAACAGTCACTCTCCTAAAAGGCCATAGATCCCTTTGAAGAAGGCTGGGAGAGAGAGTAACAGTATAAATTTTTGGCAGTATATTGGAGTTCTTCTTCAAGGGGACACAGCCCCTCCTCATTCAAGGGGTTGTGGGTCTTTAAACACGCTCAGGTCTGGGAATTGATTGAGGGATCATGGCTCTCTATTCTGGTGATTCAAGTTAGACTGCTGTTCACCTGACCTAGAATTCATCCATTTGTACAGATCAAGTAAATAGCAGATTTCCTATCTATTTCACTCCTAGGGACGCCATGACTAAGTAGCCAATGTCATAAGTCCATACGAGTGAGACTCTTCTGATTACTGCTTTGACTCTGCTGTCCATTATTGTAACCACGCCCACCTTGGCTTTGTCAATTGAATGCAGCCACTTGGCCCCTACTACCATGGGGTCCAATCAGCCCCATTGTAACTAGGTGTCTTAATTCAGTTAGAGCAGTTCCCACTGTCAAATCTGATTTACATAAAATAGCGATCACAGCAATCTTCAAGGATTTGGTTCCCTTCACAAATTTGTTCCTCACAATTGTGGTAAAAGGTGTGTCCTCTGGGCACTCCGCATGTGGGTCTGTGGGTCTAACCTGACAAATCCACTCTAGCAAGCAAATTTCCCTAAGCCTTTGGATACCTTCTTGTACAGTATACCAAGACAGGTCTGGCACTTCAACTTGATTTAGTCTAGGCCACCATGTAATTCATGCTTCAGCAACCCAACCAAATAAACTATTAGAGCCTTTCCTAACTTCTCGAGCTGAAACATTGGATGAAGAATCCGTGCTTTAGTGGACCCAAGTCAATAAAGTCAGACTGATCCATCTTCATCCCTTACACCATTATCCTACACCCTTACTAGCCATTCCCACACACATCCCCCAGGTTTCTGTTTGTACATATTAGAAAAGTCAAGCAGTTATTTTGGAGTATAGTATAACTTCTTCTAGGTCACACTTTGTACTTCACCTTTTGGGACTTAAGTCTAGTTATAGGTCTAGAAGACAAAATCATAGTGGGGAAGTATTTTGATAACATTCAGCATTGTCTTGTAAAGCATCCGCCCCAGGCAATGACTCAGACAGGGGCTCTTTAGAGGCAGTTGGGCTAATCTCATTAGATGGGAGTGGAGGAGCTAATGGTTTTACTGGGCAGGGTGGTTTAGCAGACAAACATGGAGTAATAGCTTCAGATGGTAGTGACAGTGAATCTCTTGGTGGAAGTGATTCAATGGTATTTAGGGGCTCAATGTCTCCAGCTTCCTGACTATCTGCCCATATGTCTCCATCCCAGTTTTCAGTATCCCATTTCTTCTCGATGCCCTCACTTTAACTTCAGACACCTCTCAAAGTTGGCAGTTGAGTTGGCATTGTAATTCACCCACTCTTACAATAAGACTCTGGGTTTGGTTTTCAGCAATATCAGCTCTGTTACTATAAGAAATAAGGCTTTCTTTCGAAACACAAGTGGAAACTTTGAGGTCGTTTATGCAGCCCTTGAGCTTTGACTCTGAAGCCCTGAGCACATCCCTTTCTTTCACCAGTTTGTCTAGTGAAAGTAGGGCCAACCAACCAGTTTCCTTATACTTCTCATTCTGACAAAAGTGTAGAAATGTATCACACGTGTAGTAACCCACAGCCTCGACTTTCACCAATACCTGATCTACTAATATTGGTGGTGATATTTTGGGTATTTGTATTGCCACCTCATGCCATGGATTAGCAGTGCCCTCTTTACTACTGAAAGCAGAGTCATCAACATCCTTAAGACTAAGCAGACTTAAGAACCAATTTAGAAAACTCATCCTTACAATTTTGTTTCCCTAGAATCACTCTTGGTACCCAATGTCTTAGGCTGAGTTCTCTAGAGAAGCAAAACCAGCAAAGATTTCTATCAAGGAAATGGCTCCCACAGTTGCGGAGGCTGGAATATCCCAAGTCCGTGGGTATGAATAGAGACTTCTCCTGATTCACATAGCTGCAGGGGCTGGCGGACCCAAGATTGGCAGGTTAGAGGGCAGGGCTCTTGCTCACAGGTTGCAAAGGTCAATGAATCCTAAAACCAGCAGGCAAGACTGCAGGTAAACTGCTAGTTCAAGTTCCAAGAACCAGAGGTCAGATGAACAAGAGCCAACTGAAGGATCCAGCATGAGCAAAAAGCCCCCACACCTCACCTGAATGTCCACTTATATTCCATGCAGTCCACACTCCCAAGGAAACTCCCTTTCAACTGAATGGCCACTCACAGCAGATCCCATCATGGAGGTGATCACATATTGAATCTCAAATGGGAAGTGATCACAACATTATACAACTGCCAAAACACTGAGAACCATGGCCCAACCAAGCTGACACACAATATTAACCATCACAACATCTTTTGCAGAAGATTTGCCCAAGAAATACTTCATTTGATTTCTTGACTGGTTTTGATGGTAGATACAAATAAAATGAAATCCTTGAAAACTTCAATCTTTTCTCCATTTATCATGATGTTGCTTACTGGTCCCCTGTGGGGATTTTGTTTTCTTTATGCTAAGGTATAATCCATACTGAAGGCTGTAGTTTTTGATCTTCATCAGTAGATGCTTCGAGTCCTCTTCATTTTCAGCAAGGACGGTTGTGCCATCTGCATATTGCAGGTTGTTAATGAGCCTTCCTCCAATGCTAATGCTGAGGCCTGTTCATATAGTCCAGCTTCTGGGATTATTTGTTCAGCATAAAGATTGAATAAGTATGATGAAAGGATACAACTCCAATGCACATTTTTCTTTATCTTAAACCATGCAGTATTTTTTTTTTATCCCCTTGTTCTGTTCCAATGACTGCTTCTTGGTTTATGTACAGGTTTCTCATGAGCAAAATTAAGCCTTCCGGAATTCTCATTGGTTGTAATCTTATCCATAATTTGTAATGATCACACAGTCGAATGCCTTTTCATAGTCAATAAAACACAGATAAACATCTTTCTGGTATTCTCTGCTTTCAGCCAGGATCCATATCAGCAATGATATCTCTGGTTCCATGTCCTCTTCTGAATCCAGCTTGAGTTTCTAGCAGTTCCCTGTCGATGTACTGCTGCAACTGTTTATGAATGATCTTCAGCAATATTTCACTTGTATGTGATATTATTGATATTGTTTGATAATTTCGACTTGCTGTTGAATCACTTTTCTCTGGAATGAGCATTAATATGGATCTCTTCCCGTCTGTTTTCAAAATTTCCTGACACGGACAAGTGAGCACCTCCAACGCAGCATCTCTTTGTTCAAACATCTCAACTGGTATTCTGTCAATGCCTGGAGCCTTGTTTTCACCAATGCCTTCAGTGCAGCTTGAACTTTTTCCTTCAGTACCATTGGTTTTGATCATACACTACCTCCCGAAATGATTAAACATCAATCAATTCTTTTTTAGTATAGGGACTCTGTGTATTCTTTTCATCTTCTTTTGATGCTTCCTGCATTGTTCAATATTTTGCCCACAGAGTTTTTTGCAACTCGAGACTTGAATTTTTTCTTCAGTTCTTTCAGCTTGAGAAATGCTGAGCATGTTTTTCACTTTTGGTTTTCTAACTTCACACATTTCATCATAATACTTTACTTTGTCTTCTCCACCCACCCTTTGAAATCATCTCTTCAGCTCTTTTCCTTCTTCATTTCTTCCTTTTTTTTTTTTTTTTTTTAGCTACTCTACAATTAAGAGCAAATTTCAGAATCTCTCCTGACTTCCATTTTGGTCTTTTCTTTCTTTCCTGTCTTTTTAATGACTTTTTGCTCTCTTCATGTATGATGTCCTTGATGTCATTCCACAACTTGTCTGGTCTTTGGTCATTAGTGTTTAGTGCATCAAATCTATTCTTGAGCTGGTCTCCAAATTCAGGTGCCATATACTCAAGGTCGTATTTTGGATTTTGTGGACTTGTTTTAATTTTCTTCAGCTTCAACTTGAACTTGTAATATGAGCAATTGACGGTCTGTTCTGCAGTCATCTCTTTCTATAGATGTAGCCGATTTGATTTGTTTTTTCCATCTGGTGAGGTCCACGTCTATAATCACCTTTTATTGTATAATCTCATTAATACGAAATATCTAGAATAGTCTAGAGACAAAAATACATCAGTGGTTATAGCAAATGAAAGGCAGGAGGAACAGGGAGTTGTTGCTTAATGGACACTAAGTTTCTGTTTGGAGGTAGGTGGTGGTGGTGGCTGTTCAACACTGTGAATGCAATTAATGTTATTGAATTGTATAATTAAAAATGGTAAGAGTGGAAAGTTTTGTGTTATATGTATATATATTACCACAATAATTTAGGAAAAAAATACAGTGTGGGCCAAACACACCATCTCTGCAGGACCAGCAGTTGGTAACCCTTGCTTAAGGAAAGTAAAACAAAAAAAAGAAAACCAAACCCCTTGCTGTCAAGTCAATTCTGACTCCTAGCAACCCATTTGAACTGCCCCGTAGGGTTTCCAAGGAGCACTTGGTAGAGTCAATGTGCTAACCCTTTGGTTAGCAGCAGTAGCTCTTAACCACTACACCACCAGGGTTTCCAAGAAAAGAAAAGCAACCATTAATATGCAAACTAGTCTGTTATGTATGCTTTTTGTAATGCTCTCAAACCATACGTGTTGGTAATATATACAAGGCATTATGTTGCCTCTATAATGATCTTAAGCCACAAATGCCTAATTGACTTATAATGTGATTTAGAAGTAGAAAATATGAACTCAGACACTGAAACATAGAGATATGTGAAGAATGCGATCAACCTTTAAGTTGACTTTGCTTTGCATGCTGTGATAAGAGAAAACACAACCTAGTTAACCTTTTTAAACTAGCCTTGAGACGTAAATCATAAACACCCTCCCTAATATCTAACCTTGAAGAAAAGATGTGACATTTGGTTAGTTTCTAACCTGGGAGAGAAGATGTAACATACTAGTATGTTACATCTTCTCTCCCAGGTTGTGTGTTGCCAAGGTCAGAAATTCACATATAAACCTTGAATTTTTGCTCACTCACTGAGAGAAGGCAGAGGCAAAAGGGATCTCTCTCTATAGCCTCCTACTCTCTCTGAAGACTGAGAGCCTGCTGAGACTCTGCTGCCACCAACCTTGGTCCCTAGCTAAGAGGGACCTCCACCAAGTTTCAGCAGTGGTCAATCCTTCCTTCCAAGACCCTCATTAAAGGAAAATGCCTGAAATTTAAAGATTTAGATTCTAACCACTAAACTAACATCTTAATTGTAATAGTTAATTCTGATTCTCTGCCTCTAAGATAATTTATTGAGGTCTTACTTGCATGCCTTGCTATGACTACCTTGCAAAAAACTAAACAGGTTTATGTATGAAAAACCTGAGTATTTCTCAGCTTATTTTAAAATCAAATCCTACAGGACAAAGCCCTATTTTACAGTATAAGAAATAGAGAAAGACTGGTGGA
Source organism: Elephas maximus indicus (assembly GCF_024166365.1). Classification (NCBI taxonomy): domain Eukaryota; kingdom Metazoa; phylum Chordata; class Mammalia; order Proboscidea; family Elephantidae; genus Elephas; species Elephas maximus. Next base: position 50,785,120 of record NC_064840.1, read on the forward strand.
ACCCCCGAGGACTATGGCCCTTAGATACTGTGGTAATTTCTGTTGTTGTTGTTGTTAGGTGCCATCGAGTCAGTTCCAACTCATAGAGACCCTATGGGACAGAGTAGAACTGCCCCAAAGGGTTTCCAAGGAGTGGTTGGTGGATTTGAACTGCCTACCGAGCCACCAGGGCTTTTGTTAATTCCTAGGCACATTAGAGTCTGAGAAGCACTAGTACAGACACAGCTCTTTGGATGAAACATGGCCTCCAACCAGAGCCCCCTACTCATCAAGTGAACATCTAAAATTGAGAAGCAGATTGACCCAGTTAGCCAATGTTATCTGATTTAGCTTGTGAGGTGGTTTTGCAAACGGGCATCTCGCCACAAGAATTAAACGGAGATACTGAGTAGCTGAGGCTGTGCAATGGAGACTCGCCCTGGAAGAGCAACTCTAGGGGACACAAAGGGGTGCGGGGAAGCTTTTGAATTGCCCGTGGTTAGCCCTGGAGTGGTGATTCAGTGCACTGTAGAGTGAAAGGGAAGACAGTAAGCAGGCAAAGAACTGCTTCCTACGTTCATCTACAAAATACTAGTGACCGACTGCCTTGTGTGGGCAGATGGCAGGTCAGTTGCATCTCTCATCCTTCCCCAGGCTGGTAGAGCCGGACGGAGATGCTCGATCAGGCTCTGATGCCAAGCTGGACAATCATCTCCAAACACCTCAAGACGGAACATCACAGCTCAGGGGAGCAGAAAGAGCTCCCGCAGCCCTGGTGTCAGGCAGGTGTGCGTTTATATACCAAGCAAAGCTACCTACAACTTTAATACCTCATCTCCCTCATCTGTAAAATGGGGCTAAGAGCTGGATAAAAGAGCATAAAGCAGGCTCTCCCAGGGTATGGTGGGCAGATCACACACAGATGGTGTGAATGAACATGAAAAGTCACATACAAATGAATATTTTGTAAAGTTATGATATAATGAAATGTTATATACTAGAATCAAGAATCAATATATAAGGCACAGGTTCGAACCTGAACTTTAAAGAGATACTGTTCTTTCAAATGTTCAACTAAATGTTTACGTCTCCTCAAAGTGAGACAAATTAACCCAAACTATTAAGTAATGGAGTCAACGGCAACGGGTTATTAAGTAAATAGTAGTACGGAGAGAAATAAGATATAAAGGGAGTGAGAAGAGAACTTGTCAAAGGCTGCTAGGTGCCCAGGAAGGACACAGTAAACACGAGCTTCTCTTCTCCCTAAGTCTAGAAAGAAAGGAAATGGCACCTGGTGGTTTTAATAGCTTGAAGACTCCACTCAAAGTTGACACCCAAGCACCTCGGTTTGGACACCGTGAGTCCCCCTTCCCCTGCCCGGGGCTGCCACTCACCGCAGCTCCTCAGCCCCGGGCAGCCCAGGACTCCGCTGCCTGGCGACCCCGTCCCCGGCCGCCTTCCAGCGTCCCGCCCTGGCGCCAGCGGCCCCGCGCCGTCAACAGAGCAAGGTGTCGGGTTGCATCCGCTATTTGGACCACACTGAGAGGTCTTTTGAATGGCAATGAAGACCCGGGGGCTGAAGGCAAACAAACACCCCGGTGCCGCGCTGCCCGGAGCCCAGAGAGACTGGGGGGACCAGTACCGCTGCCGAAGCAGCTCGGCCACCGCAGATACCGACTGTCTCACCTAGCTGGGGACAGCGGATCAAAAACTAAGCGGGGTGCAGGGGCCTCGGGCACCACAGCCTAGCCCTTTTAAGGAAACACCTAGCTAGGTGGCCAAGAGGTCAAAGCGCCGCGGCCACTTGTTTCCTGTATCATTCCCATGAGTGTGGCTGTTGTCGCCGGGTTGCAGCAGCGTCGCCACCATGTAAACTGCCCCCGGCCTCTGCAATTCTAAGACTGAGGCTTGAGCGACTAGCCTCCTTGGCGTCTCTTCTTTCTAGAAATCTGCCGGGATGCCAGGAGAGGAGGGTGGAGAGGGGAGGATCCTGGGCAGCGTCCGAAGGGGGCGGGGACCAGGTAACATTTGTTTGTTTTTCTGCTGAGTTCGGATTCATATTTTCCGCAGCGTGGGAAGAAACCACTTAGTGGGACCCTGCGGGCCTCGGCTCCCGAGTGGAGCTGGTGCTGGAGCTGCCGGACCCTGGGAGAAAACCTGTCCGGCGGGCCTACCGAGAGAGCGAGCGGGCAAACGACTAAACCCGTAGTCTTTTCATTCTGGGCAGCTAAAGGGTGGTGCCCGGTGGTTAAGAACTCAGTCTCTGGAACCTACTGCCAGGCTTCAAGAATGGGCAAGGTACCGTTGGGATGGGCTCCAACTCAAGTGACTCTCTAGGGCAGTGTAGAACTACCTCAACAGAGTTTCCAAGGCTGTAATCTTTATGGAAACAAACCGACTCACCTTTCTTCCGCAGAACCGCTAGCAGCTCGGCGTTAACCTCTCCACCACCAGGAATCCTTTTCCCAGCTGTAACGGGGGACAATTCAGTACCCAGCTGAAACAGTGGTGGGAGGGCGAAGAATAAATGAGTTCACCTCTGTCAGGAAGCTAGAAGGAGGCCTGGAACATCACCAGCACTGGTATTATCAGGGGTCAGAGAACTAAGTGGGCTAAGAATTCACATAATCAACAGAGTACACTTACAAAGAGTATTTGTGCATGTTTCAATGGAAAATTCGAAGAGTGTTTTTTGAAACATATTAGTTTTTATACTTAAAGGCATGGATAGTCTATTAAAATAGTAATAAACATATAAATGGGTAAATGCAAAATGTAAGTAATTATACAAATATTTCTAAGGAAATAACCACCAGTTGTCTCTTTTCATTTAAAAAATCAAGTCATCTGGCAAGGACCATCTCGCCTGGAGAACCTACCTTCCATGCTTCCCTAACCGTGCTACAGAATTCTCTCCCTGCAGGTGGGTCGGTTCCCAGTAAGGTGTGAATTGGCTGGTCCCTGTCTGGTGGTGCTCCCTACCTGCTTTTTTCGGGGGAAGGGTGCTAGTTAAGGGAGCCTTCCTCCTCAGGGATCCCCGGAACTGAGGCAGGCAGCTGACTCTGCCTAACTCCAAACTCAGCTTGGTTTGTGGACTCATTCCAGGTGTCCTTTGCTTTATCTGTTAAGGAAAGTTTCCCTTCGAAAAGCAAAAATAATAATAATAAGGACATAGAGCCATAGAAACTATATGAAGGGTAATGATTAACTTATTTAGTCAGTATAAGGGAAATGGTTAACATATCCACCTATTGGGCTCTTTTCAAAAGATTGAAGCACTATTTCTGCCTATACCTTGATATTCCCCTTTCCAGCAAGTGAAATAGAAATCATTTCTCTCTACTACAGGATTACAGTGAACCTAAAGAGCCTTTACTTGGAAATATGTGATGCCCTCAATGTGTTAACTTAATTTGCTTGATTGTGAATAGTTGAAAACAGCAAAACTTTTTCCTTCCAACCCTCTCCCCATATCTTTCATCAGAAAATAGTGAGGGACCACCCAGCCCCTGCCTGAAATAGTCTCTATCACTTTTTTTTTTTAATTTGAGTGGTGGGTGTATAAACTGTAGCAAACATACAGAAGAGCGTATAAAACATACATGCTAAACCAAACAAATTATAAAACACTCAGATAACAGCCACCCAGCTCAGGACAACCTCTCAGAAGCACTCACAAGCCACTTCCAGACCCTACACTTCAGTTTCCCCAACGGTGACCACCACCCCACTTTTACGGTGTTCTTTTCCTTGCTTTTTGCTATAGTTTTACTACCTAAGGATGCATCCCTAAACAACATGCAGTAGTTTAATTTTGCCAGTTTTTAAAACTTTGTACAAATTAAATCATTTAGAAGGTATGCTACAATGTCTGGCTCTTTTTTCTCTGTATTATGTCTTTAAAATTCATCAATGTTGTTATGTCTGTGGTTCATTTATCTTTATTGTTGTAAAATACAGTCATAGTATAATAAACACAATTTATTTTATCCAGTTTTACTGTGGGTGAACATTTGGATTGTTTTGGGGGGACTATTACAAATAATGCAGAGTGCCTGGGTGGTTGGAAGTTCACGTCTACCCAGAGGCAACTTGGAAGAAAGGCCTAAAGATCTGACGACTCGGCCACTGAAACCCTATGGGGCACAGTTGTACTCTGACACACATGGGGTCACCAGGAGTCAAAATATACTCTACAGCACCTGGTAAGGTGGTAACTAAAAATAATGCTGCAGTGGACAGTGAAGTTCATGTCTCCTGGTGCACATGTACACACACTTCACGGGGATTTACAGCTGACAGTGGAACTGCTAAATAATTGGACCCCCAGCCTCATTAGATCTTGTCATCACATTTCCAGTTTTCATTCCCACTAGCAGTGCGTAGACATCCCCTGAGCATGTTCCACATGCTCACCTGCACTTGATGTTGTCAGGCTTTTAAATTTTACCCAGTTGAGTCTATGGAGGTTGAATACGTTTCTTATGTTTGTTGGTTGTTTAGATTTTTGTGTGTAGGTGAAAAGAACATCGTTTGCCTGTTTTCTATTCTTCTTTTTGATTTGGATGAATTTGTTATGTATTCTCAATGCGGCCCTTTGCCATGATGTCCTGAGAAAATCCCCTCCACCCCCACCCATTCCCATTTCACTAGATAAATGGTAGCTTTTGGAGAACAAAATATAGCCTGATTTATCAGTCTTTTCCTTTATAGAGTGTGTCCTGTGTAAGGCGACCCTCCCTGCCCCCAGATCATGAAAATATTTTTCTATGTGATTTTTTTAGAAGTCTTAATGTTTTCCTTTTAAGTTGAGGACTAACAGTAAGATCTTGAGGCACTGTCCTAAAACTGTACCTGCTAGGTGTTTTATGAGACTCAAAGCAAATACCTTCAGGAATACAGTTGTGGCCGCTGTCACTTAGTGTTTCTTCTCTCCAAGAATCCCGAAGTCCAAGGAGACCCAGAAAGCTGAGGACAATTTCTGTGTAACCAAGCCCAGTTCTGCTCTCAAAGGAAATTATACAGACGAGCTCTCGGTTTTCCAGGTATGTCCCCAGAGTGCATCTTAAATGAGTGGGAAGCCTCACTGTTCACACCCGCCTCGCTCCTCCCGCGCGCTCCCCCCGCCCCAAGCCACCCGCCCTCACTCCCAGCTGCAGGCTGCACCCAACTGTTGCCAGATGTGAGCCTCCTCCAAACTCCAGGAGCTATTTCTAGGCCAAGGAATCCCCTGAGAACCAGGAAGGAAGCCTATCCAATCCCAACCTCCACCGTCACTTCTTCATACCCTTGCTTCTCCCCGCGGGATCACCTTCTCAGGAAACGGAGGTCTCCCAGGTGTCGAGGAGAAGGAACGCCCGGAGCAAGCGCAGATTGTGAGTGGATCCCGTGAGATTCGAACTCAGCACCACGCCTTTCTGTACAGTCGGAGCGGGGGGTCTACGACCGCCAAGACATGTCTGCAGGAGATTCCCCTAGTGATTTACATTTTTCTAACAGGTTCTGACGCCACAGGCAGCCCTTCCGGGAAGACCTGACGCCCCCTCCCCTCCGACCCTCCTTACAAACACACCAAGGAAACAATCTGAGAAGTATGAAAAATATCACAAAGCGTTTATAGCAATACTTACGAAAATACTTATGAAAGGGAAGATTTGAAAGAAGCCGAAATATCCCACAACAGACATGTTACTAAAAATTCTATATAGCCCGACGATAAAATACTATGCAGTCACTCACAAGCATGTTATAGGAGAATATTTGATGGCAAGTAAAAAAAAAAAAAAAAAAAAAAAAAAATCCTAGCTTGAAGTTCAAAAAAGAAGCAGGTTGGAAAACTGTATAAAAAAAAAATACCAATCCCTATTTCTTTAAAAGTAATTAATTACACACATACGCAGGGAAAAAAAAAAAAAAGACTCACGGATAAATATTAAAATATTTTCTTCGGGTGGCAGTATTACGAGATTTTAATTTCCATTGTGCCTTTCTATATTTCCCTCCGTTCTCCCCAAATGAATGAATGTATGCCACTTTAGGGATATAGTTACTTTTTTGAGAAGAGAGAGATCCAAGACTTTTCCAAAACCGCTGAGGCTTGTAGGAGTGACGGCGGGTCTTTCATTAAGGTCAGTTTCTCTATGCAATCAACTCAGAGGCCAGGTCTGTATGCCTAGGAGACTTAAGGGTTAAGGTAACTAGTGGGGTAATTCAAGCAAAAGATTAAAAAAAGAAAGAAAACACAGCTTCCTGTTTCGGGACTTTGCTTTTCGAATCTTAGTGGTCTAAATATCGGACAGACGTTAATCATTCTTAATCTACGTTTGATCGGGGTTGCCCGAGAACGGTCAAAAAAGGAATAACGTGAATCTGCTCCTTTTTCTAGTTATTTTAATTCTCCTGCTCATCTTGCTCCATTCGAACAAATCCACTCTCAGTGAAATAAAAGCCAACCCCAGAGTTTACAGTACCGATCTGGAGAGCGGGGAGCACTGTCCAGTTCACTCGCCACAATCCGTCTCGCTCAAAGATGAGCCAACACACACACACACACACACACACACACACACACACACACACACACACACAGTCTCTCTCTCCTTTCTCCTCTCTCTCCATTCTCCTTTCTCCTTCTCTCCCTCCTCTCTCTTTTTCTTTCTTCTCTCTCCTCTTTCTTCCTCCTCTCTCCCTCTTTTTCTCTCCTTTCTTTTTTCTCTCCTTTCTTCTGTCTCTCTTTCCTCTCTCTCTCTCCCCTTTCTCTGCTCTCTCCACTCTTGAAGCCCAATCTGAGTAGGTATTCTCATCCTTTCAGTTTAGCCAGCTGAGAAGGGCTATTCCTAATTCAACACTCATTTCCCAGTCATTTTATTTGATTTATCAGTAGCATTTTACACAGTTCTTATTCCTTCCTTCGTTGATATGTTTTCTTCACTTGGTTTCCAGGCCACCACCCACTCTGGTATTTGATCCTCACTGGAGTTTACTTGTTCCTCTTCTTCTTCTAATGTTTTTCCTCCGAATTTTTTATTGTGAAATTTCTCGAACTACAGAAAAATTTAAAGACTAGACACGAATACGCAGCTATTAATATTTTGCCACGTTTGTTCTCTCTCCACATATATTTTGCTGAACCATCTGAAAGTTGCATGCATCATCACTCTTCATCCCTGAAAACTTCCAAGAAAACCACTCCACTATTACCACATCTCAGAATAATAGCAGTAATTGTATCACCTAACATCCATTCAAATTTCCCAAATTGTTAAAAAAAAAAAAAAAATGTGTCTTTTGTAACTTCTTTTTATCTGGTCTCTAATCCAAGTTCAAAAATTTTATTTGGTAGTAATGTCTCTTTGTTTTCTTCTTATCTGCAACAGCCCAGAATGCTTTTAGTAAATTACATTGATCTTCATCATTATTATTATTGCAAATTCAAACCAATTGATTTGCAGAATGTCTCATATTCTCAATCCCTGACTTCTTAACCTTTGGACTGCCTGAGAATTCGGTTTTGGATTATTTATCTTCTCTACTTATACTCACTCCCTTGAAACTTCATCCAGGACCATGGCCTTAAATATCGTATCAAACCTTAGCCTTTGTGTTAGCAATTGTTTACACTACCCAGGGACTCCATATGCCAACAACTTTGAATATGTATCCTCAGCCCAAGTCTGTCTTCTCAACTCCTTACTCCAACTGCCTACTGAAAAGGGGTGCTTGAATGTATCTGTTGTTACTGTTAGGTGCCATAGAATTGGCTCCTACTCATGGTGAACCCATGCACAACAGAACGAAACACTGCCCAGTCCTGTGCCATCCTCACAATTGTTGCTATGTTTGAGCCCGTTGTTGCAGCCACTATGTCACTCCATCTCGTTGAGGGTCTTCCTCTTTTTTGCTGACCCTCTGCTTTACCAAGCATGCTGTCCTTCTCCAGGGACTGGTCCTTCCTGACAACACATCCAAGGTATAGCAGACCTAGTCTCATCATCCCTGCTTCTAAGGAGCATTCTGGTTGTACTTCTTCCAAGACAGATTTGTTCATTCTTTTGGCAGTCCATGGTATATCCAATGTTCTTCTCCAACACCACAATTCAAAGGCATCCATTCTTCTTCACACTTCCTTATTCATTGTTCAGTTTTCACATGCATATGAGGCAACTGAAAACACCATAGCTTGGATCAGACGCACCTTAGTCCTCAAGGTGATCTCTTTGCTTTTCAACACTTTAAAGAGGTCTTTGCAGCAGATTTACCCAATGCAATGTGTCTTTTGAGTTCTTGACTGTTGCTTCATGGCTGTTTATTGTAGGTCCAAGTAAAATGAAATCCTTGACAACCTCAATGTTTTCTCCATGTATCACGATGTTGCTTATTGGTCCAGTTGTGAGGATTTTTGTTTTCTTTATATTGACGTGTAAGCCATACTGAAGGCTGTGGTCTTCGATCTCCATCAGTAAGGGCTTCAAGTCCTCTTCACTTTCAGCAAGAAAGGTTGTGTCGTCTGCATAATGCAGGTTGTTAATGAGCCTTCCTTCAATTCTAATGCCCTGTACTTCATATAGTCTAGCTTCTTGTATTATTTGCTCAGCACACAGATTGAATAAGTATGGTGAAAGGATATAGCCCTGACGCACACCTTTCCTGACTTTAAACCATGCAGTATCCCCTTGTTCTGTTCAAAGACTGCCTCTTGATCCATGTACAAATTCCTCATGAACACAATTAAATGTTCCAGAATTCCCATTCTCCGAATGTTATTCATGATTTGTCATGATCCACACAGTCGAATGCCTTTGCACAGTCAATAAAACACAGGTAGATAAATATCTCTCTGGTAAACCCTGCTTTCAGCCAGGATCCATCTGACATCATCAATGATATCCCTGGTTCCACATGCTCTTCTGAATCCAGCTTGAATTTCTGGAAGTTCCCTGTTGCACTGCTGCAGCGGCTTTTGAATGATCATCAGCAAAATTTTTGCTTGCATGGGATATTGATGACATTGTTCAACAATTTCCACATCTGGTGGGATCACCTTTCTTCGGAATAGGCATAAATATGGACGCCTTCCAGTCTGTTGGCCAAATTTCTTGGCATAGGTGAGTGAGCACTTCCAGGGCTGCATCCATTTGTGGGAATATCTTAATTTGTATTCCATCAATTCCTGGAGCTTTGTTTTTCACCAATGCCTTCAGTGCGGCTTGGACTTCTTCCTTCAGTACCATCAGTTCCCAATCATATGTTACCTCCTGAAATGGTTGACTCTTCACCAATTCTTTTTGTAAGTGACTCTATGTATTCCTTCCATCTTCTTTTGATGCTTCCTGCATCCTTTAGTATTTTCCCTGTAGAATCCTTGCAACTTGAGGCTTGCATTTTTCTTCAGTTCTTTCAGCTTGAGAAATATTGAGCATGTTCTTCTCTTTTGATTTTCTGTCTCCAGGTTTTTGCAAGATGCCCTGTGGAATCTTCTGTTTAGCTCTTTTACCTCATCATTTTTTCCCTTTGCTGTAGCTACTCGATGTTCAAGAGGAAGTTTCAGAGTCTCCTCTGACATCTGTTTAGGTCTTTTCTTTCTCTCCTGTCTTTTTAATGACCACTTGCCTCCTTCATGTATGATGTCCTTGATGTCATTCCACAACTCGTCTGGTCTTCGGTCATTAGTGTTCAACACGTCAAATCTATTCTTGAGGTATTCCCTAAATTAAGGGTTTGATATACTCAAGGTCATACTTTGGCTGTCGCCAACCTGTTCTAATTATCTTCAGTTTCATTTTGAATTTGCATATGAGTAATTTATGGTCTAATGGCAGTTGGCCCCTGGCCTTGCTCTGACTGATGATATTTAGCTTTCCTATCATCTCTTTCCACCAAACCAAAAACCAAATCGATTGCCATCGAGTAGATTCTGACTCATAGCAACCCTATAGGACAGAGTAGAACTGCCCCATAGCGTTTCCAAGGAGTGCCTGGTGGATTTGAACTGCCAACCCTTTTGTTAGCAGCAGTAGCACTTGACCTCTACACCACCAGGGTTTCCCTCTCTTTTTCCACTGATATAGTCAGTTTGATTCCTGTGTATTCCATCTGTCGAGGTCCACGTGTATAGTTGCCATTTATGTTGGTTAAAAAAGGTATTTGCAATAAAGAAGTCATTGGTCTTGCAAAATTCAATCATGCAATCTTCAGCATCATTTCTATCACCAAGGCCGTATTTTCCAACCACCAATCCTTCTTCTTTGTTTCCAACTCCCGAGTTCCAATCACCAGCAATTATCAGTGATCCTGATTGTAGGTTCGATCAGTTTCAGACTGCAGAAGTTAGTAAAATCTTCAATTTCTTCATCTTTGGCCTTAGTGGTTGGTGCATAAATTTGAATAACAGCTGTATTAACTGGTCTTCCTTGTAAAAAAAAAAAAAATCCTTGTAAGCATATGGATATTATCCTGTCACTGACAGCATTGCCCTTCAGGATAGGTCTTGAAATGTTCTTTTTGATGATGAATGCAACACCATTTCTCTTCAATTTGTCATTCCCAGATAGTAGACTGTATGATTGTCCAGTTCAAAATGGCCAATACCAGTCCATTTCAGCTCATTAATGCCTAGGATATCGATGTTCACGAGTTCCATTTCGTTTTTGACAATTTCCAGTTTTCCTAGATTCATACTTCGTACATTAATGTACTTTGTACATTAATGGATGTTTGCAGCTGTTTCTTCTCATTTTGAGTCATCCCACAACAGCAAATGAAGGTCTGGAAACCTTGGCCCCACCCACATCATTAAGGTTAACTCTACTTTGGGGAGACAGCTCTTCCCCAGTTGTATTTTGAGTGCCTTCCAACCTTAGAGGCTCATCTTCCCTAACTATATCAGACAATGTTCCACTGCTTTTCATAAGGTTTTCACTGGCTAATTCTTTTCAGAAGTCTTAGTCTGGAAGCTCAGCTGAATCCTGTCCACCATGGGCGACCCTGCTGGTATTTGAATACCAGTGGCACAGCTCCCAGAATCACAGCAACACAGAAGCCCCCACAGTATGATAAACTGACAGGTTAGCCACAAGTGTAGGGTTAGGATTTGTTACCTTAATGTTATGTTAATGAGGCAGTGTTAGCGTAGAAAAAAAAAAAAAACCCAGTGCCGGTTTTTTTTTTTTTTTTTAGCGTAGAGGGTGTCTTAAATCAATCTCTTTTGAGATAAAAATGAGCAGATTAAACAAGCAAGCACAAATGGAGGGGAAGATAAACACATGACCACCAAAGAATCTAGGAATTGAAGCTGAAAAGAGACAAGGCAGAAAGAGAAAGAAAGAGCCTTCCACTAGAGTTGGTACCTTGAATTCAGACTTCTATCCTCCTAAAATGTGAGAAAATATATTTATGTTCATTAAAGGCACTCATTTGTGGTATTTCCTTATAGCAACGTGAGATAACGAGGACACATACGGCCCCAGTGACGAGCCCCCTTATGTCTCTGACCTCACCTCTTGTTACTTTGCCACTCTCTTCCCCTCACTGTACTCCATCTATACTGATTAACGAACAAACCAAGCAGGATCCTATGGAACCTTTGTGCAAGCTGTTCACTCTCCCTCCAGACACCTAAACGGCTCACTCTCTCACCTCCTTAGGTCTTTGCTCAATATCACCCTTCCTAAAATTGTAATTACCCACTTGTACACACATACATTCCTGATCACCCTTACCTTGCTCTATTTGTTTTCTCTATATCATATATCCCCTTCTGACATACTGCCTTAGTCATATTACTGTCACAGAAATACAAGTGGATGGCTTTAACAAAGAAATTTACTCTCTCACAGTTTTGGAGGCTAGAGGTCTGAATTCAGGGAGCCATCTCCAGTGGAAGCTTTCTCTCTCTGTAGGCTCTGGGAGAAGGTCCTTGTCATCAATCTTCCCCTGTGGCGGAGCTTCTCAGCACAGAGACCCCGGGTCCAAAGATCACACCATTCTCCTGGCTCTTGTTTCTTGGTGGTCTGAGGTCCCCCTGTCTCTCTGCTTGCTTCTCTCTTTTATATCTCAAAAGAAATCGATTTAAGACAAAACCTAATCCTATATATTGAGTCCTACTTATTAACTTAACTGCCTCTAATCCTGCCTCATTAACATCATAGAGGTAGGATTTACAACACATAGGAAAATCACATCAGATGACAAAATGGTGGGCAATCACATAACACTGGGAATCAAAAAAAAAGGCCTAGCCAAATTGATACTCATTTTGGGGGGACACAATTCAATCCATAGCCCATACTATATATGAATTACCTATTCATTATATTTATTGCTTATTTTCTGCCCCTTCCCCCTCCACACACACACACATACTAGAATGTAAGCTCATTGAGGGCAGGAAGCAAGAAAAGTCACCTGGAAGTGACTTGAGCAAGGAACCTGAAGTAGCCATAGGATACCTGGAAGAACATGGTATGGGTGATGAATTGTATAAATACAGAAGAAAAATCCACCAAGAGCACAATGCCTGGTTTGTACTAAGCACGGAATGAGTATTGGCAAGTATTAATATTCAGTCTCCGTCTTCATTCAAAGTAGAAAAGTTTTGTAGAAAATTCTTATTAAACCAACTATATTTATTAAAATCTCTTTGTCAGGGAGGTACTCTATGAGGGCATAAATGTGAAAGGTTGATATCCCACAGAAACCTGATTCATGCCTAGTAGATTCAGTGGGAAATCTGGAATCCCCAGGCTGAACAGAAACACTGCTCCATTGCTTCTAGTGGTGAGCTCTTAAACACATTATTCAATTTCTCTGGACCTGTCTGTAAAAATGAGGGAAGTGGTTAATGCTTAGAACCCCCAAAACTATTGCACCAAGATAATCTTTAAATCTTAAACCAAAAATATCCCCTTAAGTCTTCTTATAACCAAACAATAGTTTGGCTTAACTAGTAGAGAATAGCTGCCTTAAGCATTGTCCCTCCTCTTTTTTTTTTTTTTTTTTGCACTTTAGGTGAAAGTTTATGGCTGAACTTAATTTCTCTTTCCAAAATTTACACACATATTGTTTTGTGACATTAACTGCAACCCCCACAATGTAACAGCACACTCCGCATTTCCATCCCAGGTTCCCTGTGTCCATTTGACCAGTCCCTTTCCCTTCCTGCCTCCTCATCCTGCTTTTGGACTGGAGCTGCCCCTTTGGTCCCCAACTGAACTAAGAAGTACATTCCTCACATGTATTATTTTTTGTTTTGTAGTCTTCTCTAATCTTTGTCTGAAGAGTGGGCTAAGGGAATGGTTAACATTGCATCTGGGAGCCATAGTTTCTGGGGTTCCTCCAGTCTCTGTCAGACCATTACGTCTGGTGTTTTTCCGTGAATTTGAGTTCTGTTCTACATTTTTCTACTGCTCTCTCTGGGACTCTCTGTTGTGCTCCCTGTCAGGGTGGTCATGGGTGGTAGCCAGGCAGCATCTAGTTCTTCTGGCCTCAGGTTGGTGGTCTCTGGTTCATTTGATCCTTTACTCCTTTGGGCTAGTGTTTTTCTTGTGTCTTTGGTTTTCTTCATCCTCCTTTGCTCCTAGTGGGGTTGAACCAATTGATTTATCTTAGATGGCCACTTGAAAGCTTTTAAGACCCCAGACGCCACTCACCAAAGTGGGATGTAGAACATTTTCTTTATAAACTATGTTATGCCAATTTGACCTAGATTTCCCCCAAAATTATGGTCCTCAGGTCCCAGCCCTAGCTACTGTTTCCCTGAAAGTGTTTGCATGTGTTCAAGACACTTCCTTGCTTTTGCTTGGATCTACTTGTGCTGACTTCCCCTGTATTGTGTGTTGTCCTTCCCTACACCGAAGTTGATCCTTATCTACTATCTAATGACTTCCCCCCTCTCTCTTTCCACCCTCGTAGCCATCAAAGAATGCTTTTTTCTGTGTTTAAACCTTTTCTTGAGTTGTTATAATAGTGGTCTTATACAATATTTGTCCTTTTGTGACTGACTTATTTCATCCAGCATAATTCATCCATGTCGTAAGATGTTTCTCGGATTCATTATTGTTCTTTATCGTTGCATAGTATTCCACCGTGTGTATGTACCATAATTTGTTTATCCATTCATCTGTTGATGGGCATTTAAGTTGTTTCCATCTTTTTGCTATTGTGAATAGTGCCTCAATGAACATGGATGTGTGTATGTCTATTCCTGTGATGGCTCTTATTTCTCTAGGGTATATTCCTAGGAGTGGGATTGCTGGATTGTATGGTATTTCTATTTCTAGCTTTTTATAGAAGCGCCATATCATTTTCCAAATTGGCTGTACCATTTTACATTCCCACCAGCAGTGCATAAGAGTTCCAATCTCTCCGCAGCCTCTCCAGCATTTGTTATTTTGCGTTTTTTGGATTAATGCCAGGCGTGTTGTGGTGAGATGGTATCTCATTGTAGTTTTGATTTGCATTTCTCTAATTGCTAAGAGCATTGTGCTCTTTTAAGAACTACCTATATGGGATCAAACTGATAACAGCAACACAAAAGATTAGATGGGGAATTTAGGGGGCAGTGAGTTTATGTTAATGGGGGAGGAACAACTCAGAAAACGAGGGTGAGAATGGTTGCACAACTTGAACAATATAATCATGTCACTGAATTGTACATGTAGAAGTTGTTGAATTGGTGTATGTTCTGTTGTGTATATTCTCAACAAAATAAGTTCTAAAAAAAGATGAAAAATAAATAAATGCCTAGAGTTTGATAAACTATTAATCAAATATTAATTTTTGATACCAGGATCGTCCTGGAAATTCGACAGAAAATAACAATTATTGTTTGAACTGGCAGCTTCATTCTCTGTGTAAGCTTTGATTGGCACTCTCTCCTAAGTATTGTAATAAGCCCAATTTCAGCCTTCCCTTCCAGTCTCTTCTCCCAGATGCCTGGAGAAATCAAGAGGAAATGTAAAGTAAAATTTGGACATTTGGATATTTAATGCTCTGCAGAACTGATCAGAGTCAAGCACTTTATACGCCTTTCTTCTGATTCCCGTTCCCCAATCTTTTCATATTACCAAGACTTGGAAAAGAAAATGGATTACCTACTTCCCTTAGGGTAAATATGTTTCCGCCCATTTCCCATCCAATGCCACAGGTCCACTCCAACTGGCCACAGGTCTACTCCAACTATGTTGCAGGTAGGCAGGGCAGCCTGTCACATCCAAGCTCTGACAGTCAGGAGGGAAACCCAAATGACAGCAGAGGCCACAAGGAGCCCCCGCCAAAGAAAGCTGTATGAAGGGCTCTCTGGCACTGTTAGGGCCTTCCCGGCTTATTCTCCTGCTGAACTATGATCATTTTTTAAAGTTGACCTGCCCAAAACATAAGACTTTCCCTGGGTTGGCTTTTAAAAGAGCCATGCAACTCTCTAATGTGTCTATCCAGCGTCAGACTGTCTGGGGAGGAGGTAGAAGGGGAAAATGCACTTGGTTATCAGGATAATTTATCTACATGGCACCAAATATCAACATACCAGCTGTGCCTCATGCTCTATTTTTATCCATGCTGCTGCCACATGTATATGGAGGGTGTCCACTGGGGACAGAGTAATGGGCTGTGCTGCAGCACCTCCTCAGGCCCTGCACCTGTCCCCTGGCCCCCACTACACAGGGAGTCCAGTAAACCAGCCCACATGCCCTTCTCCCCCTGTTTTTAGGGAGCGTTCACAAATTGGGGGGGAGGGCGGGGTTAAGAGAGAGAGCTCAGAAAGTTTTTCACTTTCTCTAGCATCCATGCAAGAAGTAAGAATGGAGGTTGAAAAGCTTGGATACTTGCAACCCTATTACAAATTAAATAACTTCTATGCCAAGCACCCTCAAAGAGTGGCTGGTCTCACAGATGGCTGTGGGCAAGGTTGTTGCCTCAGGGGGTAATAGGCTATGAATGTCATTGGACTCAGTACATCTGTCTAGGAGCAAAACTTTCTGAATGGTGGTGTCACATCCAATTCACAACTCAGTTCAGGCAGAAGTCCCAGAATCTGGGGTGGATGGTATCTAACTACCAAGCTCACTGCACAATTACACCCGACACCCTCACAGCTCCTTCTAACCCTCACCTGCCACACCTGAGCAGTTTTCCTAAAGAATGTGCTTAAATTATATCTAAAAAATGGAACTCACAAGACAGAATTAACTTATCTCTATTATGTTAAAAATATATATGTATTTAACTAGAAAAGCAAACTCAGAAGCCTGGGCTTGCATTAGTCGCAACAGAAGGCTCCGAGGCAGTGGATTCTGGAGCAATCTTTGGACAACTTGCAATTATGTTAGAAGGAAATTAAAGAAGTTTTTGATGTTTCGTTAGGTGGATTTTTTTTTTTTCAGGAAAGATTTCGTTTAGAAGTCATCCGCTGTGTGCGTCCCACAAACACACTCAGTTAGGAGGCGGCTCTGTATTCAGTCTGTGTACAGAGAGATACATCTCTTACATTTATAAAAAACTGGTAGGTAACAATAATGGAAATAATGATCATAGAAACTCTTTTATAGCAGTTTGCAGAACCACTTGATTCCTGGGTGGTGCAAACGGTTAACATGCTCTGCTGCTAACAAAAGGTTGGAGGTTCGAGTCCACCCAGAGGCAGCTCCGAAGAAAGGCCTTTCAATCTACTTCTGAAAAATCAGCCACTGAAAACCTTATAGATGGCAGTTCTACTCGGACACATATGGAGTGGTCAAGTCCACTCCAAGGCATCCGGTTTGGTTTTTTATTTTTAGAAGGAAAATTGGACCTTGGAGCCTTGAACTTGCCCTGAAGCATCGGTATTATTGCCCCCTCACCAGGGGAATTGCAATAAACAAGTTACAGGTCCCCTCTGCACCTCGACATCCCACCTTGGAATGGAGATAATGACGTCTGGCCTACTTATCTCAAAGGGACATCAATGACATCATGATGCCCAAGCTCAGCATTACTGTCAGGAAAGGGTCTGTCTGACCCCCAAGGTCCGGCAGCGTATGTAAAATTCCCCGCAGAGCGCTGGGGGCGCATCAATGCACTTGATTGAACCCCAGGCTTTAGGGATATTGCAGGCGCTTAGCCAGACGCCAACGGCCAGTTTATTAAAAGAGCAGCTGCCGGCTGGCAGGGCGGCGGTAGGGAGAGCTGCAGCCAGGCACACGCCTGAAGCGCGTTCACTGCTCTTCGACAGGGGACCGAGCCCGGAGGGAACCGAGGGAATGGCGACAGAGACTCCGGAACCCAAGGTTCCACGCCGGGCCTCCTCGCAGCCCTCTCTGGACTCTGCTGTATGTGTGATCTGGGTCTCTGCCGGGCCCTACACACACAAACACACAGGGAGACACACACACAGACACACACACACGCAAACTCACAGAGACACACCCACACCCACACCCACCCACCCACACACACACACACACACACACAGCCGCCTGGGCCCTAGAGTTTATTTTTCCAAGGGCTGGTGGCCGGGCGCTATCAGGTGGCGCAGCGGCGGGGGCGGGCTGTCAGACGATCAGAGCGCGCCGCGGCGCAGGCGGCTGGAATGTTAATTGAAATGGATCCCGGGAGCGCCCGCTGATAAGCTTTGCCGCGGAGCGCGGGAGTCGGCCTCCGCGCTGCGGCTCTCCGAATCCCGGCCCCGCCAGGAGCGTGAAGACCCGGCAGAGAGGAGCCGCGGGGTCTCCGGGGTCTCCGATGATTTTCTTTCTCTGGAGAGTCAGAGAGAGCGCGGAGGCGGCTGCAGGATCCGCGCGCCACGGCACCGCAGGGCCCGGCTCCAGGCGTTCAGCGCCCGCGTTCTGTGCTGGGGCTAAACCCCCGCGGACAGACGGAGGGAGGGAGGGTGGTGGAGAGGTGACGGGTGAGAAATTGAGAACCCCATCAAGCGGTGAGGTAAAACCAGACTTTTCTTTTTAAACTGGCTATTTTTTAAAGAATTAATAAAAGAAGCCCCTGCGTCTGCTCCAGTCTCCAATCTTCGTGCCCCGCCCCCAAATCCGAGATTTTTACTGTGTATTTTAGAAGTTCGCCGAAAGCGGCTCTGAAATGACCGAAGGCAACTGTTAAAGTGATGCTAGCATAGCCATTTGGAAAAAGATAAAATTAGACCCTTAGCTCACACCATACATTCAAACAAATTTCAAATAGATCAGGAATCTAAATGTAAGCAATGAAACCACGCGAGTACTAGAAGAAAACAAGGCTGAGTTCCTGGCGGACCGAAAACCGCGCCAACCTCAAAACCCGGAGGTAATTTAAAACGTAATAAAAGTAACTACCATTTTCTTAAAAGCATGGCAAAAAGCACCATAAAAGGGGTCGAAGGACTGATAGACAGGGAGAAATATTTGCAACATATACCGTGGACAAAAGGCTAAAATCGTTAATATACAAAGAATCCTTAAAATGTAGTAGAAAAATGGGGACAAGATGCAGACAACGCGAATGTATATGTGTATATATGTATATAAAAAAAAACCATTGCCATCGAGTCAATTCCGACTCATAGCGACCCTATGTATATATGTATACAAGTGTACATACATATACATCCCCTAAACATAGAAAGGTGTTCTACCCCATGGATAATTAGAAACGCAAATTAGCGCGCTGAGATACTGTTTCTCACCTATTAGTTTAGTGAAAATTAAAAGCTATAATGACACATTCTGTGGAAGAGGCTATGGGGATACATATATTGTATACATTCTCATATATTGCTGGCAGAAATGCAAATTTTGTACAACCATTCTGGACGGGAACCTTACAACCCCTGACAAAACTATGTATATTTATATGTTTATCTTTGACCCACAATCTCACTTCTAGGAAGATACAGCTCTAACAATACAAAAATACCTAACAGCAGTGTCATTCATTGCAACATTGTAAAATATTGGGAAAATCTAAATGCTCATTCATAGAAAAGTGCTTGAATGAACTACATTTACACAATGTGGTACTGTTGTCAGCTAGCTGTTAAGAGTTAGTTACCAGCTCTTGGTGACCCCATGCACAACCAAATTAAATGCTACCTGGTCCTGCACCATCCCCACGATCAGTTTCAGATTGGACCATTGTAATCTACAGGGTTTTCTTTGGCTGATTTTTTAAAGTAGATTGCCAGTTTTTTCTTCCTAGTTTGAAAGGTCCGCTGAAACCTGTTCAGCATCAGAGCAACACAAAAGCCCTCACTGACAGATGGGTGGTGGCCGCAAGCAGTAAAAAGGAAGGAAGGAAGACCATCTCCTTCAACCAATACGATGTGATTAGCAGGATATATCGTTAAGCCAAAAAAGCAAATTGCAAAAGGATATCTATAGGGATGAATGCGTGCAGCCAGCAGCCCGTGTTCTGGGAATGCACCAGTTGCCTGTTCTAGTGAGTTGCCTTTAGGTGTGTAAGTAACTGCAAGTCCCTCTGCCTTGCAGAATGGAGAAGGATGCTTCTGGTGGTCAATGGACTGAAATTTCAGGCATGTGCTTTAACACTTCAAACGGCAGGAACAAACGGCATTATGGTTGGAAATGCAGTCTCTTAGAGATCTCATCAGAGCCACATCCCAGATTTTGACCATGAATTTAACACTATAAATAAAAATGTTCTCCTTTATCAAACAGGTGCAATTGGGCACATCAGTGCTAGTCCAGCAAATAAAGGTGTGCTGGCAACCTACAATAAGAGTTCATGTGTCTGGATGAGTCGGGAAGTCATCATGCTGAGTGAAATTAATCAGTTGCAAAAGGACAAATGTTGATTGAGGCCATTACTATAAGAACTCAAGAAAAGGTATGAACGCATAAGAAAATATTTTTTGATGGTTATGAGGGTGGGGGTGAGGGAGAGGGGTATTCCACTCACTAGATAGTAGATTAGAGTGATCTTAGGTGAAGGGAAGCACCACACACAATACAGGGGAAATCAGGACAACTGGACTAAACCAAAAGCGAAGAAGTTTCCTGAGTAAAAAAAAAAAAAAACAACATTTTTTTTTTTCCTGAGTACAACCTAACAATTCAAGGGACAGAGTAGCAGAGGTAGGGGTCTGGGGACCATGGTTTCAGGAGACATCTAGGTCAATTGGCATAACAAGGTTTATTAAGAAAGTGTTCTGCTTCCCACTTTGGTAAGTGGTATCTTAAAAGCTAGAAAGCTGCCACCTAAGATGCATCATTTGGTCCCAACCCACCTGGAGCAAAGACAAAATGAAAATATTAGCCCAAGAGACAGAAAGAACCACATAAACTAGAGACTCCATCAGCCTGAGACCAGAAGAACTTGATGGTGCCCAGCTACCAGAAATGACCACCCTGACAGGGAACACAACAGAGAGTCCCTGACAGTGCAGAGAAAAGTGGAGGCAGAACTAAAATTCTAGTAAAAAGACCAGACTTAATGGTCTGACAGAGACTGGAGGAACCCCAGAAGACATGGCACCCGGACTCTCTGTTAGCCCAAAATTAAAACCATTCCTGAAGCCAGCCCTTCAAGCGAAGATTAGACTGGACTATAAGACGTAAAATGATACTTGTGAAGAGTGTGCTTCTTAGCTCAAGTAAATACATGAGACTAAACGGGCAGCTCCTATCTGGAGGCAAGATGAGAAGGCAGAAAGGGACAGCAGCTGGTTGAATGGACATGGGAAATCCAGGGTGGAAAGGAGGAGTGTGTTGTCACATTATAGGGAGAGCAACTAGGGTCATATAACGATGTGTGTATAAATTTTTGTATGAGAAACTAACTTGAACTGTAAACTGTCACTTAAAGCAAAATAAAAAAGAAATAAACAAAAGAGTTCATGTGTCTTCTCCCCTGTGGGACTGGATACTCCCGGAGGGCCCAGGAATGTGTGCTGTTTATCTCTGTGTTTCGAGTGCCTTGCAAAGTGCCTTATACATAGGATGACCAGACATCCTGGTTTGCCTGACAGAGTTGTGGTTTATGCCTGTTGTCTTGGCATACCAACCACTTGGTGCCCCTTTCCTCTTAAAAGTGTCCCAGTTTGGATGATAAATTACTGTACATGATTACCTTTTACTTGTATAATAAGCACTAAGAAAATATTTAATTAATTTAGAATATATTAAAATAATAGTCTCTTTGGCATTTAAAAATATATAGTGGAAGAACACAGCATCAGGACTAGAGGAAGACTCATTAACAGCCTGCATTATGCAGACGATACAACCTTGCTTGCTGAAAGCAAAGAGGACTTGAAGCACTTGCTGATGAAGATTCAAAGACTGTTGTTGTAATGTGCAGTCAAGTCTGTACTGACTCATTGCGATCCTATGCACAACAGAACAAAACACTGCCCAGTCCTGA
Organism: Elephas maximus indicus; assembly: GCF_024166365.1. Taxonomy (NCBI): domain Eukaryota; kingdom Metazoa; phylum Chordata; class Mammalia; order Proboscidea; family Elephantidae; genus Elephas; species Elephas maximus. The sequence goes on from NC_064840.1 coordinate 50,806,441, forward strand.
GCCATCCTTACAATCGTTATGCTTGAGCTCATTGTTGCAGCCACTGTGTCAATCCACCTCGTTGAGGGTCTTCCTCTTTTCCACTGACCGTGTACTCTACCAAGCATGATGTCCTTCTCCAGGGACTGATCCCTCCTGAAAACATGTCCAAAATATGTAAGACGCAGTTTAGCCATCCTTGCCTCTAGGGAACATTCTGGCTGTACTTCTTCTAAGACAGATTTGTTCATTCTTTTCGCAGTCAATATACTGCTGCAGCTGTTTTTGAATGATCTTCAGCAAAATTTTGCTTCCGTGTGATATTAATGATATTGTTCTATAATTTCCATATTCGGTTGGATCATCTTTCTTGGGAATAGGTGTAAATATGGATCTCTTCCAGTCAGTTGGCCAGGTAGCTGTCTTCCATATTTCTTGGCATAGATGAGTGAGCACCTCCAGTGCTGCATCTGTTTGTTGAAACATCTCAATTGATATTCCATCAATTCCTGGAGGCTTGTTTTTTGCCGCTGCCTTCAGAGCAGCTTGGACTTCTTCCTTCAGTACCATCAGTTCCTGATCATATGCCACCTCTTGAAATGGTTGAACATCGACTAATTCTTTTTGGTGTAATGACTCTGTGTATTCATTCCATCTTCTATTGATGCTTCCTGCATCATTTAATATTTTCCCCATAGAATCCTTCACTATTGCAACTCGAGGCTTGAATTTTTTCTTCAGTTCTTTAAGCTTGAGAAATGCTGAGCATGTTCTTCCCTTTTGGTTTTCCATCTCCAGCTCTTTGCACATGTCATTATAATACTTTACTTTGTCTTCTCAAGATGCCCTTTGAAATCTTCTGTTCCGTTCTTTTACTTCAACAATTCTTCCTTTTGCTTTAGTTGCTTGACGTTCAAGAGCAAGTTTCAGGGTCTCCTCTGACACCCATCTTGGTCTTTTCTTTCTTTCCTGCCTTTTCAATGACCTCTTGCTTTCTTCATGTATGATGTCCTTGATGTCATTCCACAACTCGTCTGGTCTTCGGTCACTAGTGTTCAGTGCATCAAATCTATTCTTCAGATAGTCTTTAAATTCAGATGGGATATACTCAAGGTCATATTTTGGCTCTCGTGGACTTGCTCTGATTTTCTTCCGTTTCAGCTTGAACTTGCATATGAGCAATTGATGGTTTGTTCCACAGTCGGCCCCTGACCTTGTTCTGACTGATGATATTGAGCTTTTCCATTGTCTCCTTCCACAGATGTAGTCAATTTGATTTCTGTGTGTTCCATTTGGCAAGGTCCATGTATATAGTCACTGTTTACGTTGGTGAAAGAAGGTATTTGCAATGAAGAAATCATTGGTCTTGCAAAATTCTATCATTCAATCTCCGGCATTGTTTCTATCACCAAGGCCATATTTTCCAACTACTGATCCTTATTCTTTGTTTCCAACTTTCACATTCCAATTGCCAGTAATTATCAATGCATCTTGATTGCATGTTCGATCAATTTCAGACTGCAGCAGCTGATAAAAATCTTCTATTTCTTCATCTTTGGCCCTAGTGGTTGATGTGTAAATTTGAATAATAATTGTATTAACTGGTCTTTCTTGTATGGATATTATCCTATCACTTACAGCGTTGTACTTCAGGATAGATCTTGAAACGTTCTTTTTGACAATGAATGCAACACCATTCCTCTTCGAATTGTCATTCCCGGCATAGTAGACTACAGCCTTCAATATGGATAAAGAACATAAAGAAAACAAAAATCCTCACAACTGGAACAAGAAGCAACATCATGATAAACAGAGAAAATATTGAAGATGTCAAGAATTTCATTTTGTTTGGATCCACAATCAATGGCCATGGAAGTAGTAGTCAAGAAGTCAAGCAACATATTGCATTGGGAAAATCTGCCACAAAAGACCTCTTTAAAGTGTTAAAAAGCAAAGATATCACTTTAAGGACTGAGGTGCACCTGACCCAAGCCAGGGCATTTTCAATTGCCTCATATGCATGGGAAAACTGGACAATGAATAAGGAAGAAGCCCAGGAAGAAAGTCCTGGCAATATACTCCCCAGAAATCAGCAGTTGAAACCCTCTGGAGCACATTTCTGCTCTGACATACACGGGGTCACCATGAGTTAGAATCAACTTGAGGAAATAACCTGTTGTACATAGAATTTTGAAGAGGCAATCTCTTCAATTTAGGAAAGTTTGGAAAGAACAGAAGGAGGGAAGGACTTTGGGTAATCAAGAATGGGAAGTAGTTCAATAAATACCTTTTTTTGCAGTTTTTTTTTCACTTGAGAGATGAAGGTTTACAGAACAAACTAGCTTCTCGTTAAACAGTTAGTACACATATTGTTTTACGACATTGGTTGACAACCCCATGACGTGTCAGCACTGTCCCTTCTCGACCCTGGGTTCCCTATTACCAACTTTCTATCCCCTCCTGCCTTCTAGTCCTTGCCGCTGGGCTAGTGTGCCCTTTAGTCTTGTTTTCTTTCATGGGCCTGTCTAATCTTTGGATAAAGGGTGAACCTCAGGAGTGACTTTGTTACTGAGCTAAAAGGGTGTCTGGGGGCCATACTCTCAGTGTTTCTCCAGTCTCTGTCAGGCCAGTAAGTCTGGTCTTTTTTTATGAGTTAGAATTTTGTTCTACATTTTTCTCCAGTTCTGTCCAGGACCCTCTATTGTAATCTTTGTCAGAGCAGCCAGTGATGGTAATTGGGCACCATCCACTTGTACTGGACTCAGTCTGGTGGAGACCATGGTAGTTATGGTCCATTAGTCCTTTAGACCAATCTTTAGTTTTCTTCATTCTCCCTTCCTCCAGATGGGGTGAGACCAATGGATTATCTTAGATAGTAACTCACAAGCTTTTAGGGCCCCAGACTCTACTTACCAAAGTAGAATGTAGAACATTTTCTTTATAAACTATGTTATGCCAATTGAGCTAGATGTTCCCCAAAACCACAGCCCTCAGCCCAGCAGTTTGGTCCCTCAGGGAGTTTGGATGTGTCTATGGAACTTCCAAGACCATGCCTTATACAAGTTGTCCTAGCTTCCCTAGTATTGTGTACTGTCATACCCATCACCAAAGTTACCACCTGTCTATTGTCTATTTAGTGCTTTTCCATTCTCACTCCTTCCCTCCCTCATAACCATCAAAGTTAGTTTCTTTTTGTGTGTAAACCTTTTCATGATCAATAAATATCTTGTACAAATTCCCTATGATTGTGCAAGGTATCATATTGCATGGGAATAATTTAGAAGTCTGTCTCCAGTGCAAGCATGCAAGTTCAGATGAAAGGGCTGGGACTGCTCATTTCCTCAGTATCTTCAGAGCCTGGGCAGTGCCTGGTCCATGACAGGGGCTCAAAACACATTCCTGGGCCTGGCACTGGTTGGAGCGTCATAGTGAGTTATCTCGGTGGAGCTTGGCAGGCAGATCCACTCACACCGCTGGCACTGCCGCTCAGAGAGCTCATGCTATACCTAAAAGCAGGCGGTCTCATTTTAAGAACAGAGATGACAATGTCCTCACTCATGAGCCAAGGACACACATACACCAGCAGCACCAGCACCATCACCACCATCCCGCACCACAGTCTTGGCTGCGCAGATCTCAACCTTAAGAGCCTCTGGACTCCCTGGCCTTTCAGTTCTCACTGTCCCGCCTCGCTTACCCCTCCCCCGCCCTGGCGCCAGCACTTCAGCTAGTAGCCAGGTCCCTGGAGCTGCCCTTAAGCCGCCGGGCTGCCGCTAATACCTCTCCAACTGACCCGGAATAGGAGAGATTAGTGTTACTGGCTCCACTCTCAGGCCGGACACCCTTCGTGTGCGCTAGCGCAGGAGTGGGAGAGGGAAGGCGAGGGCACAGAGGCCCCTTGTTTGCCTCCACAGCCCAGTGCCCGAGGTCCGCTGAGACAGCGGAGGTGACTCAGGGAGGGTGAAAGCCCGCCAAGGGGAGAGAGCCCCGGAACTGGGACCCAAACACCCAGGTTCCAAGTTCCCTCCCCGCGCGCTGCGGGGCAGAAGGACAACCTCTCTCCCTACAGGGGCTGGGCAAACGGGATATGACACCTCTGGCAGGTTTGCACCGACCGGCCCTGGAGCAAGAGCCGAGGCAGCAGTTTTCTTAGGGAGGACTCGGGTTTGCACCACAGGAGGTATTAGAAAGACTTCTTATGCCTGGGACCTCGTTTGATACTCGCAGCAAACCAGGAAAAGGTGGTGGGGAGCAAGACCTGGGACGGGAGGTAAGGATTTGAACTCAGGGCTTTTGGCTTCAAGTCCTTTCTCTGCAGATATTTCTTTTACGACTTCCTACACCGCGGCGGTCCGTCCGCTGGGAGAATTCCACTGTTTGATAACGCGCTGGCAGGTTTGTGGCTTCGTGTTTTTATCTGGGGGCGCTTCTCCTCAACCAGCCCTTGGAATGGGGGATTGAACCCAGCGTGTCTTGGATCTACTGGAGGGAAGGGGGCGGAGCACCCCCACAGTCCGATGACCGGAAATACTAGAAATTGCTAGTCTCTCAGTAGTGTCCCACGGTTGTAAATATCCGTCTACCAGATCGATATTTGCCTGCGACTCTGGGAGGTGGATGCATGGTGCTAGTCTTCTGGGAAGTTGAGCGTTAAAATATTTGATTCATTAATGTGCCTTCTACATGTTTATCCCGAGGAAATAATCCCAAGTGTTGACACAGACTAAGGCACAAAGATGTTTTCTGAACCCTTATTTGCAGTGATTAAAAAAAAAATTAGATAGGATCTAAAAATATAAATACAAGTCTATTATGATCCATCCATGATGTGGAATATTATATCATCATTTAAAATTATATTAGTAAAAACTGAAGTGGTGGGCATGCTCAGGAAGTGAATTTAAAATATGCAAACTCCCATATACCTTATGATCTCCTATGTGTAAAATGTACGTAGAAGGAAGGGCGCTAAAGTGCTATCTCCACATGGAAGTTGTCTTCTTTTTCACTTTTCCCTGTTTTTCATGTTTTTCAAGGCATGCAGGATTACTTTTAGAATCGGAATAAAATAATAGAATTTAAATAAATATGTGGACCATCACAAGATTTTTGACATTTCAAAGGGCAACAATGTCTCTTTCAGGAATAAAAATAATTGCTGCCGTCTCCTAGACTCCTGTGTGTTATTCATCAGATGGACAGCCTTAGACTTCAGGTAACTTCTCTGACTGTGACTCCTTACTCAAAAAAGGAAGTGGCAGATAGTCGGGGTATAGCTTAGATGTTGTCTTAGTTAATAGTGCTGCTATAACAGAAATACCACAAGTGGATGGCTTTAACACAGAGAAATTTATTTTCTCACAGTTTAGGGCGCTAGAAGTCTGAATTCAGCGTGCCAGCTCTAGGGGAACTCTTTCTGTAGGCCCCGGAGGAAGATCCTTCAGCAATCTTCTTGTGGCTTGGCATGTGTCTTCCCCCATCTCTGTTTCTGTGGCTTGCTTGTTTAATCTCTCTTACAGCTCAAAAGAGATTGGTTTAAAACACACCCTACACTAATCCTGTCTCATCAGCATAACGGAGACAACCCATTCCCAAATGAGATTATAACCACAGGCACAGAGGTTAGGATTTACAACACGTATTTCTGGGTGACACAATTCAATATATAACAGATGTAACAGTTAAATCATATGATGTATAAGAAATCATTACCGGTGGCTGAACGACCAAATTTGCCAAAACTCTACATGAATTATTTAGCCTGGGAGGATGAGTTCATTTTATCTGGATTTCGAGAAATAATGCCCAGGTCTTGGAATATTAAATTTGCGTAAGAAGATTTGTTTAAGAAACGTCTGCTCTGAAACTCCAAAAGGAGCTCTAATGAGATCCCATTCTGATTTGACAACATTTAAAAACCTTTTTTGATTCTGCGTCTGGGCCGGCTGACGCTGACTCCCTTTTCCTTGATTCCGGTAGCATGAATAATAGTAGCAATGGACATTCATTGATAATCTTACACGTTATATCACTTAATTCTTGAAATAACCCTATGGCGAGCTTATTCTTATCTCCATTTTGTAATGAAACCAAGGTTCAGAGGAGTTAAATGGTTTGTCCAAAAGCCCACATGCCCTTGACTCCCAACTCCAGGGTCTTATCCCTGGCCCACGATGCCGCCCTTTACGCCGGGCGGGCTGTGTCCCAGGGGATTTTCTGGAGATCTAATGCTCATTAAAACTTGCCGTCCCTGCAGGGGCGCAGCGTTCATACACCCATGCACGCACGCACGCACTCTCAAGGCAAATCAACTTTAGGGAGGAAGAAAAGGAACCCGAGGAGGTGAAGGATGAGTTAAGCCCTTCTCTAGGACCTTCGCCCCGTGCCAGCGCCGTTACCTTCTCTTCTCCCCAACCTCGCGGAGTCAAAGGAGAGCCTTCAAAGAGGCAGAGGGCTCCCCAAATCTAGCCCTCATGCTCCTTCTCCGCTCCGGTCGCTCCTACTGGGAAGCGGCTGGTCGGGTGCACCCAGACCCGGACTCTACTTTACCGCTAAAACACTCGCAGACATTTCCGCCCCAGTAGGCCCCGTTGGCTTAAGACTCGCTCTTCCTCCGCGGTCCAGACTCTGCGCACTGGGATGGGCTCCCGGTCGCCGAGCTCCAGCCTTGTGCACCTTAGACCCGGTGGGTGCCCAGTGGCCCTCCTCCATGGGAGTGAAAAGTTGAGCTAAGGCCAGGCTGAATGGACCGTATCAGTTTGCACAGCAAGGCTCCACCCCCAGCCCCCGCGCACCCACTCGGAGGTCCCTGCAGAACCTGGGTTGACCCCGGAAGCTCCCGATTCCCTCAACGCCTGTACCGTACCGACAGAGTCACAAGCCTCGAGCAGCACCGTCTCTACAGTTTTCCTTGCTTTTGCAAGCCGTCAGTAAGACCCAAATTTCTCGGGAGGTGCTGGGGATGGGCAGGATTAGACGGTTGTGAGGGGAAAGCTCTTGGTGGGGGGAGGGGAGAGGTGCAGGATTAGCACGTGGTTTCTGCGGGAACCAATGAGGGTGGCGGTCTTGTCTTGCAGCCTTGACCCCCACCCCACCCCCCCCCCACCCCCGGGCCGCAGGAATGGCCCAGCGCGGTCAGGACGCTGGGCGTCTGTCCCTGGGCTGGGATCCACGGAACCTGCAGCAAGGAGAGCCAGGTAGTTTAGGGCGCTGCGCTCCTCGAGGACTAGGGACGCCCCGGCCCCGCCCCCTCCACCTTCGGGATGCTGCTGAGCCCGGGCACCTCCACCCCCTTCTCCGTCAATGATATCCTGCGGCTGGAGCGCGAGCAGAGCCTCCCCAAGGCCTCTCCACTCCTGGAGGCTCGGAGGAGCCCGGAAAACTCTCGATGCTTGCGATTGGACCCGGAACCGCGCGGATGGGAGGTTCTCAACACCGAAAGCGGCGGCGACAGGAGCAGGCAGGCAGGGTCAGAGCCTCTGGGGGGTCCCTGTGAGACGGTCTTGGAAATGGACGCGGAACGGTTGGAGGAGCCACGTAAGTAGCGCTCAGGTCTTGGCTCCTACCGGGTTATTATCGAGGGAGGTCCCTACCGATCGGTGCTGGGGAGGGGGGGCGGGAAGGGCGTAGCTCCTAGTTTCCTGGTCTCCGAAGACCCCTCGCCAGTTTCCCTCAGTTGAAGAGTCCAAAAACCAGGCCTCGCAGGTCCCACTACTACCCACCCGCATACCCAGAGAGCTTCTCGCGCCCAATAAAAGGCTCTGACTCAGGACTTCACACCGCAGCCTGCCTTCTGATTCCCACAGAAGCTCATCACCCCCGCTCACGGCCACAGTCCGCTCATGGCCACAGTTACCAGAATTTCCAGCTTCTCTTTCCCACTGCAACCCCCCCCCAAAATATCTCAGCTGTGCCCACCTCCCCCACACACGCACAAGCGCGCGCGCGCGATAGAGAGAGAGCCCCTTTCCTGTCATCTCCAAGTCTCTCTCTACCCTAAACCATCTGCGAAGAAAATGTGACCTTCAAAGCAGCCGAGCCTGGAAGCAGAACCTCAGTCGGCTCTGGGTATCCGGCCCTTTCTTGGGTTTTGCTGAATGGCCTGCCCCAGTCCCGCCATTCCTCTGCCGCAGTTCCTCCTCTCGAGGGACACTAGAAGTGGGGACCAGGTGGTGTCTGAGTCCCTCGAAGTGGAAGGCCCAGCGGGTGCTGGCGGCAGGGTTTGGCGTCTGGGAGCATGTTAAGGCAGCTCGGGTTTTAGCTGCCCTGGGAGATGGCTGAGTCCTGGCGCCTGGTCACCGAGGGCGCAAAGGCGAGCCCCTACACCTGTGTCCATCCCTTAGGAAGGGGAGAAGAGGGTCAGGAGTTCAGTTGGGTCGGCTCCGGCGACCCAGGAGAATTCGGCAGGAAACGTCCACAATCCCAAGGATGAAAAAGCCACCCTTCCTCTTGCGGCAACAGGTTTGGTTTTTCTCTCACGGAACCCCTAAGCCTAGGTCCACCGTCTCGGATCAGGTCTGGGGGACCCCGAGAGATGTGAGCGCTCCTCAGGGCGAGTCTTCTCTGCCAGTCTGCGCCACGGTCCCTGTATTCAAAGAGCAAACTAACCAAATAAATAAAATCAAGATGTTGGTGCGACGTTATCCGCCGACTTACAGGCCGGTTTGGCAAGATCTTGGAAAGCAAAGAACCTTTGCTGTGTTCGCAAAGAAGCTGGTGTGTTTTCTGCAACCGATGCGAACTCCCTTGACCTTGCTTTTTCACTTCGGCTTTGCTGAGAAAGGATGGCGCTCCTCGGACCACCTCTGTCACCTTGCAGCGGGAGGCTCCCACCGCACGTTCCTCCTTTGCTGGCCATCCCGAGTCAAGTCTCTTCTCTTCTGCGGCTATCGTGGACGCCGAGGAGGGACCAGAGTCCCGCTCCAGGAGCTAAGCTGGCGGGCCGGGGCAGCGCTTCGCGCGGTGGACTGGGCGCCGCATCTGTCCACCCAGACTTCAGACGCGCGGAGCTGGAGAGGCTCAGGATTGTACACCAGGGAGCGCGTGGCGCCGGCACCGGAGGAAGGTTGATCTTTGTCCGGAGCGTGCAACCCTCAGCTTGCGTCTTTGGGGACTTTGAAATGGGTGCTGCTTGCCCCACAGCATTGGTGAAGGTCAGCTGTTATTTTCTGATTTGCTAAGATAACGAAGCTTCCTCAATATTTTTCCTTTTTGCCAGGGAAGAAGTCCTCGAGTTCTCTGACCCAGACACTGAGCGCAGGCTTCCCTAAAGCTGTTCTCTCCTCAAACGTCAAATACCAAACAGCCCCATACCCAGGGAGACTGTGCCAGTGCGCGTGGCGATTTGGAGTCGGGTGCCAGCCCGCACAGGCTCTAATTAGTTCAGGCAGCTCAGGCGTGCCCTGTCCCGCCTCACGACGAGCTTGAAGCCCCTCCACACCTGTAGTTTTCTCCTGGTGTGAGTTTTTATTTAAAAACATCAGCATTTCCTTTTTTTCCCCCATCCTTGGCTTAAAACAGATCCTAAACCAAGAGAGAAGAGAGGTGGGGAGAAGGGAAGAAAAGGCTGCATTCTGGCGGGGCTTGAGGCACAGGGTCAGCAGTCTGTGTCGGGAGCCCTGTTTTCACTGCTTCAGTTTGGAGCCCCCGCCCCCACCGGGTTCCCAGAGAGGGCCCTTCCTCTGGGGAAGGAGGACTTGAGGGACTAAGCACGTGCCACCGACCTCACTGGGAAACCCCAAGGGAAGAGGCCACTTTTCAAAAAGTTAAATGTGGATCTCAGCTTTTCATACCCCTTAAAGAGAACATCCGTTTCTGTTTCCCAGCCAAGAGCCAGGAGTCAAGAAATATTTTGTTTTATTTTGTTAATTTGGATTACAGACCATCATGGCCAAGAAAGATGGGATGGGTCTTTGGTGCCAGAGGAGCAGTTGGTTACTAAAAAGACAAGGCTGTATGCAAAAGGGGGAGTAAAGGTGGGAGACACACTCAAGACTTCTGTTCCTGGGCTGGTGGCCAAGTATCCTGGGATGCACATGGAAGCTTTGACCAATGACTCGGAGGCAGAAAGATATCTCCTGGTGAGCACTTCACCCAGCTTCGGGCTTCTCTGGACACGGTAGCAGACGGATCTGGAGAGAGGGTGTCTCTTTCTGTCTCCCCACCCCTCTTCTCTAAGGATGGTCCAGAGTTTCTGTTAGATAGAGCCCAAACTAACACTCGATCCTAACACCTAAAGCTTTCCCAAACTCAGCCACACTTCAGAATTGAGATCCCATGGAACTGCCCTCCCACCGATATACATCACATACATTCTACGAAGGAAATGCAGCCACCTTAGAAGCTTGATAGTTTATCTTTTGGGAAATGGTGTGTATACCCGGGACCATAGAGTGTCACAATTTACATATATTCCCAAAGCTACAAAAGCCACCCAGCTTGGGAAGAAGAGACATTCAAACTGGCCTGGGGGGGAGGCATGCAGGGGAAGGCTCTCAAGGAAGGTGGATCTCTCCTTTTTGTTAATGTTTCATTTTATGTAGTTATATTTCAATATCACACATAGTTCCTCTCTTTTTTTGTGTGTGATAAATCCAACACTCAACAGAAATACATTCTTCCTGAAAAGTCAGTTAAGTAATTTTTATTCTACCTTTTTTTTTTTTCTAATTGTGCTTGAAGTGAAAGTTTACAGTTCAAGGTAGTTTCTCATACAAAATTTATACACATTGTTATGTGACCCTAGTTGCTCTCCCTATAATGTGACAGCATGCTTCCTTCCACCCAGGATTTCCAGTGTCCATTCAACCAGCTCCTGTGCCTTTTTACCTTCTCACCTAGCCTCCAGACAGGAGCAGCCCATTTAGTCTCCTGTTTGTTTGTTTGTTTGTTTTATCTAGAGTCGCTGTGAGTCAGAATCCACTGTATAGCACTGGGTTTGGTTTTTGGTTTTTATCTACTTGACCTAAGAAGCACTGTCTTTACGAGTATCATTTTATATCTTATAGTCCACTCTAATCTTTGTCTGAAGAGCTGGCTTCGGAAATGGTTTCAGCTCTGGGCTAACAGAGAGTCCGGGGTGTCTTCTGGGGTCCCTCCAGTCTCAGTTAGACCATTAAGTCTGGTCTTTTAACTAGAATTTGAGTTCTGCACCCCACTTTTCTCCTGCTCCCTCAGCGACACAGTTGTGTTCCCCCTGAGGGCGGTCATTGGTGTATTCTATCTTCTTGGTACCTAGATGAATAGATACGCTCCATGTATCTCTCCTCACCACACCCCTAATGGTAATGCTCCCTGGTGACATACTTACAATGTGAATATTATTATTGTTATATATATCTCACAATATTTGCCAATTCAATGTCGCATGTACAGTTTAGTGATATCAATTACATTACTCATGTGCGACCGTCACCAATAATTTTTCTATCACCAGGAATAGAAACACACTTCCTAAACAATGACTTCCGAGGAAGAGGAACTCTTGGTCGCAATGTAAAAATTGCTGAGGTGTGAGCCTTAGGCTGGGTGCTGATGGTGTTCCCCCCTGTGCTTTTAGAGCCCGGCCTGAACGCGGCCTCGTCCCCCCGCGGCGGGACCAGGGTGCCCGAGCGCGGCGTTGGGAAGAGCGGAGGCGGCGCGGAGCGGCCCAGGGCGCGGCCACGGCGGAAGCCGCGCGTGCTCTTCTCGCAGACGCAGGTGCTGGAGCTCGAGCGGCGCTTCAAGCAGCAGCGGTACCTGTCGGCGCCGGAGCGCGAGCACCTGGCCAGCGCGCTGCAGCTCACGTCCACGCAGGTCAAGATCTGGTTCCAGAACCGACGCTACAAGTGCAAGCGGCAGCGCCAGGACAAGTCCCTGGAGCTGGCGGGCCACCCCCTAGCGCCGCGGCGGGTGGCGGTGCCCGTGCTGGTGCGGGACGGCAAGCCCTGCCTGGGACCTGGAGCGCCGGCCTTCCCGAGCCCCTATGGCCCCGCCGCGGCGCCCTATTCCAGCTACGGAGGCTACGCCGGCGCCCTCTACGGTGCTGGCTACGGCGGCGGCTACACGGGCGCGCCCCCGGGCCCCGCGCCGCCCGCACCCTTGGCCCGCGGGGGCTTCGGCGGGGGCAGCCCTGGCGGAAGCCGGGAGGGCCATCTGCCTGCCACGCTGCAGGGCGTCAGGGCCTGGTGAGGCGACTCAGCTGGGCCATGCCCACCGGGCCAGGTACCCCATCCCCGCTCCTCCGCGCGCGGGCGCGGCCGGGGTGAGGGGCCGCCTCCCCAAAGGGAAGCGAACATGGGACGGCGCTTTCCTCCCCCCAAAAACGATCTCTGGGACTGCAAATTGACACCTCACCTCCCCGACGAGCGACCCCCTCTCCCAAGGCCCAGGGAAGGTTCTGCCCCTAAGAGAAGTAACGCGGGGCCTTGGCAGCGCAGGAGGGAGGAAAACCAAGGGTACCGAGAGGTGTCGGAGCAGGAATGAGAGAGACAGGTGGTGCTTTTCAGGTCTTTGACTAAGAGCTTGAAAGGCTTTTTAATTTGTGTGCAGCACCCGCGGGGCTCTAGGCTGGAAGAGTGATGTAGAGGACCTAATTTCCAGCGAAAGATGGGGGAAGGATGAGAAGACAGGAGCGAGGGAAGGGGGACGAAGACCAGCGAAGAGGAAGGTCTAGCAGGTTCACGCAGAGGGACCATTGCTGAGAAGTACGCCCTTCTGTGGGGCCTAAAAAGTCCTCCAAAGGCAGCGCTCATGGGGACTCACTACTAATCCAGTGGCTCACTCTGTTGAGGAGTCCAAAGATTGCCCTCCAGGAGTATCGTCTATATTCTGTCTGTCCCTTCACTGTCACTTGCATTTTATCTCTTGTGTACAGTATAACATCCTGAGTAAATATACTACATATATTTGTGTGTGTGTGTGTGTGTGTGTGTCACGTGTGTGAATCTGAGTCTGTGTGAACCTATACTCTTCCTGGCTATTTTGAAACAACTTTAAATTGAAGTAAAAATAAAACTCAGAAGTTCCGAGCCTGCAAAACAGGATTTCCTAAGGAGACAAAACTAGCTCTGCCCTAAAGGTAGCTTGTTGTCGTTAGTTGCCTCCCAGTTGGCCCCACCTCATGAGAACCCTGTGTATAGCAGAAGGAAAGATTGCCTGGTCCTGTGCCATCGCCACCATCATTGGCATGTTCGAGTTCATTGTTGTGGCTATTGTGTAGTGCCTTCCCACCCAGGGAGCTCGTCTTCCAGCACTGTATTGAACAGTACTCTGTTGGGATCCATAAGGTTTCCACTGGCTAATTTTTGTAAGTAGATCACCAGGCCCTTCTTCCTAGTCTGTCTTAGTCTGGAAGTTGTGCTGAAACTTGTCGCTGTTGGTGACCCTGCTGGTATTTGAAATACCCACAGCATAGCTTCCAGCAACATAGCAACAAGTAAGCCAGCACAATAGGACCAGCTGATAGACGGACGGGGGGTAGTTTACCTGATTTCTTTTCTCCCATCTCCCTCTCCCTTTATAAGGTTTTCTTTCAAAACATAACCAGCTTCTAAATTCTATATCAGGAAAGCAGATGACATGGGAGGACACCTCCACAAGTCCATGTATGGCCATCCTTAAATGATGGCTAGGAGCCTGAACTTTACGGGAAACTTATGACCCCCCCCCCAAAAAGAAGAAGTTATGCAAGCTGAACACTGAAAACAAACTCATTCTGTTAATGGTAGCATAAATTCAAATAGGAAATTTGTCTTCGGCAGGCACCGTCATAGGAAAATCACCCCCCCTCCTCTGGATTATCTTTTCAGGCAATAAAAACTCTGGTTCTTCATCTCCTGGACCAGTGATTTGTCAAAAGTTGAATTCTAATATTTAGTAAATTCTAATATTTAATGAAAAGGCACTGCCCTTGCAGTGTCTCATTGTTAAATATGCCCTGGTTTTTCTTCTGAATTGGGAAAGCAGAGACTGCTTGATTCTATGTAAACTGTAACTCACTATAGTTTAAATGCTTTAAATAGTCTCTGTTTAAGTTAAAAACCAAGAGTAAATGTTTATATTTTTCTCACTACCATTTCCTTACATTTTTTTCTTATTTTTGTTTGCATCCATTCTCTTTTATTTCTTCATTTTCACGGCCAATAAAACTGTATTTAGAAACAACCCCACTGTCTTTAAATTATACTTAGTGCTGACACCTGGGCTTTTTTAAAAAAATGCAGTGTGTATATTTGGAAATCTCAAATATTCCTTGGTCAATTAAGCTGAGATGAACTAGAGATTAAAGTTAAACTCTCCATCATGAGAAAATTGTTATGTTCTATGATTATCCTTCTTTCACGTTTGGGTTTATTCCTGACAAGAAGAAAAATTACTCAATGAACACTGGCCTTATATTTATGACAGCTGAGTTTAGGTCCCACTGCTACCACTGAGTAACAATCTGTGTGGCCCTAAATTGTTAAGTGGTTAGGTTAAACTACTTCTAAGATCAGAGTCTAAAATACATATGTTAATTTTTAAAAATCCTTTGTTGTTTTTTGTGTAAGGTCCCACCCTGGAAATGAAGGTCATGGTGGTATAGTGGAAATTAATAAATGTCATTTCCTCCACCCTCTCGCTCCCTTCTAACAGAGAATGTAACGGAAGAAGAATTTACAGACACGTATTGTTCAGAATCGGCCTTGCATCTGTGAATTATCCAAGTCAAAGGCTCCCACTCCACCCTCCACACCTTTGTCTATCACATGGGAAGGCATGAGAAAAGAGGCTGCCCAGAGTGAAGCGGGGAAAGAAGCTTAGATCAATCACCAGGAAATCAGCCATCACTGAACACTCCTGGTGGACACCAGAGAAAAATAGGATTTGGCTGTCAGCCTTAGAGAATTTATTATCTAATTGGATAACAAAGACTAGCATAAGAAAAAGGTATCTAAAAATACAAGGTGGTGTGTGCTGCGTGTCAAACAAGAGAACAGACAATAAGTTCTCTCCGGAGAGAAAGAAAATCCAGTGCAAGCCGGGGTGCTTAGAGAAGGCTGCCCAGAGGAGGCGGGTTAAGCCTGGTGATTAGTGTGGCAATAACACCACTTATGAGGAGAGGTTCTGAGAGAGGTTCTAGGGACTTTGGATTGAAGAAAAGTCAATGGGCACATCCTAAAGCCAGAGTTACATTTTTTAGTTGTTTGAGACACAATTGAAAGCTAGCTTCTGCAAATTTTAAGACTGCATTCAGTTGGCTGAAGGCGTGAGGGAGGGGGAAGGAGGGTTGCTTAATTATACATCCAAGGTTCTTCAGCTGTTTCATTGACCTGCGGCATTTTCTGTTGTGCTCCCCAGATCACTCCAGCATACGTTTTTGCTGGTCTAAAAAATATATACCCCTAACTAAAACCTTGTCCATGTACAATGCACGTGGCTTTTCTCTCCAGACCACGGCACAGAAGTTTGAGGTTCACAGGACACCAACAGCTTCTTTCCAAAAGGAAAGGAGGGCGAGAGAGTGAAGGAAAACTCTCTCCCATCTCCCCATCCTGTCAGGATCACTTTAAAATGCATCCCTCTCCCTGCTCCTCAAACCCGCCCCCAGCAGCCCATTTTCTGTCTCCGTAATCTCCTTTCCACCAAAAGCAGCTCTTTTTTTGTGACTCCTACCGAGGACTGCTTATCCGAAGCGGGGCTTTCACCAAGGAGCTTTCTGTAAGCAATCAAGGCTCTTATCTGCATCCTTCAGTCCCGTCACTCCAGTCACCTCTTAATGTTCACAAGTTCCTCAAATGGGAAGTAATTGACCTCTAAACAAAACAAAAAGCTCTCAGAGAGATAGCGGAGGTTCCTTTCCTGACTGTCCCAGGGCTAGGGGTCTCACCTAGGCCAGGTGGATAAGTCAATAAAATTGCAGACTTCCTGGCTCCCTGTCCCTCCTCTCTCTGTCCCAACCCCACTTCAAGCCAGCTCCATCCAGATACCATCTGCAAATCAGATGGAGTATGAGTCCAACTCTAGACGTCAGAGTGCCCACGGACTTCTGGTATTTATTGTTTATAATGTTATCATTATTATTACATAAATTTTGGGGGGCGTGTTTAATTTTTTAAATTCCATTTGAAGTGTCTACAGTCTCAGAGTTCATACCAGCTCTTTATCAGCTTACTAACTGCCCCCCCCGCCACCTTTTTCACAAAACAAGGGAAGTCTCAAGCTTAAAAGCTGTGGCTCTCCGCCCCCCCCAACACCCCATTCTCCTCTTAAAGAGGCCCTGTTAGACAGATGGAAGAAGGTGGAAGGGAGGGATACTGAGTCAGGAGTTGTTGCACCTGGTTCTATGTGATTTGAGCAAGCCTAGTAACAATCTCTCTAGGAGTACCTGGTTGGCGCAAACACTTAAGCGCTAGACTACTAACTCAAAGGTTGGCAGTTCAAACTCACCCAGATTGCATCTGGGAAGTAAATCCTGTGGACCTGCTTCTAAAAGGTCACAGTGTTGAAAATCCTACGGAGCGCAGTTCCGCTCTGCGCACATGGGGTCACTATAAGTCCAAATCGACTTGATGGCAACTAACAACAACAGTAACCTCTCTGAAATTCGGTCTTTCCATTTATAAAATTAAGGAGGTAGACCTCTGAGGCTATGATTTTAATTTGGGGTAGCTCCCTTTAGATTGCAGATGGCTTTGTTTTTCTCTTTTTTTCAATCGTGAGCTATATCATACACCCAGAAGAGTATGTAGAACATTGTATAGATTAAAGAAGACAGTGAACACAGTTGTAACTACCACTCCAGGCAAGAAACAGGGATGCCAGCTCCCCCAGAAGTCCTTCTCCCCAAGCACCTCCCACACTGAATGCCCTGGCCCCTCCTCTTCTTCCCCCAGGAAACAGCTATTCTGACTTCTGTGATCTTTAATTTTGCATGCTTCCCTTTTTGAATTTACCCACATGGACATATCCCTAAACTATATGGTTTAATTTTGTTTGGTTTTGAATGTTACAGAAATAGAATCATACTGCATGTGCGCTTTTGTGACTTGCTTCTTTTGTTCAACTTGATGTTTGATTAACCCATGCCTGTTGTTTCAGTTTGCCAATTTCTACATTGCTACATTGTATTGCTATATTCCTTGCTATATTGTATCCTGTTGGATGGCTATACCTCCATTTATTTATTTACATGTTGATGAAAATGTAGGTAGTTCCAGTTGGGGATTTTAACAAGAGTGCTGGCAGTGGTGCCCTTTCTCGGAAGTACAGCTGTATTCTATAACTGGAGTTTTTCCTGGGGTCTTGTAACTGTTATATGCAAATCACAACCTCATACTAGTCCACCCTTTTAACTATTGTATGATTTCATTCTGTACTCACCACCTCCAGCTGAGGCAGCAGATATTACTGTTTCCATTCACAGATGAAGAATCTGAGGGCCAGAAGATATCAGCCACACTGACTTAGTGGCAGAACTAGGACCAGACCCCAGCCCTCTGCCCTCTGGCTCTGGGTTACTTGCACTGAATACTCTGCAGGAGTTCAGGTCCTCACACAAATCAGTTGACTGCACAGTGACACTGTTTTCTTCGTCCTGAGTTAAAAATGGATAGGAACAGGAGTCTTTTGGAAAGCATCAAGAGAGGATACATATGAAGCAAGATGCCAGAGAGGGTGGGAGGTGGATGAGAGAGATAAAACTTCTTCTTTTGATGCCTGTGGATAAACAGAATAAAGTCCTTGTGGGTTTGGATCTCTCTGTGAGTCTCGCCTTTGTCCATTTTTGTCCACACTTTCCTCGCACTTTGAACCCCTAGGGATACCAATTCCTGTTTCCTAGCAGCCAGCTCTGGAAAGTGGGAAAAATTCAGCCCTTAAGCTGTTTCTTTTCCTGAGTCCCCCCTCCCCCCATAGTGGAGAAAGAGCTTCATGGGAAGTCACTTTGCCTCCCCCTGACTCTCTGTTTAGACTTGTCCGGCGAGCTCCCCCTCCATCAGCCCAAAAGAAGGATGTGGTCTCAGTGATACAGTCCAGATTCTGCTGGAAGGAAAGCAAAGATATGCCCAGCAGCCATGACCACAGGCCTCCAGAGCTCTTTCTAACTCTGCCCCTGTGGGGCCGTCTTTATAAGCTGCTCTCAGTCTAACCCGCCTCCTTTCCATCCATTCTTCAGTGACTCCTGCTTCCTCCTGTCACCAGCCCAGCTTAATTGCCTGAAACCTTAGGACCCAGGAAATTGGAATCCTAAGTGAGGACTTCAGTGGGCCAAAGGTGAACCTTTCCTTTCCTGGCTCCTGTCTTCAGTTCTGCTCTGAGCGCCCCCCTCTGTACCCCTCTACCCCTTGCCTCCCTGGACATCCCCCATGAGAAGCCTTTCTTAAAGCCCTAGATTGAGTCAGGCCCCCTGGTGTGGGTTCCTGTAGCCCCTTGGACTTCTACATTATAATGCACTTATTCTCAGTGTCTATTGTCCCTTTTGAACAATCAGCTTGGTGTCTGTCTTAGAGCCCAGGATATTTCTAGTATACCCTGCCCCTGCCATAGAATAGAGGCTCATAGCCATTTGCTGATTGATCAAATGGATGAACAGTTGCTACTTGGCTTCCTTGCATGGCCCCACAAAGTCTGCATTAAAGACCCAGGCTCCTTGGTGGTCAGAATTCTCTGGAAGGAACATGTAACTAAGTTCTGGCTAAAAAAAAAAAAAAAGTTCTGGCTAGTGGGATGTTAATAGAAGAGATGTGTGTAACTTCCAGGACAGGACCTTCCCTCCACTTCCCTCCTCTCCTTGCTGCTGGCTGGAATGCAGATAAGATGGTGGAAGCAGTAGCAGCTGTCTTAGATTATGCCAGACCAACAAGATGGAAAAAGCCTAGGTCCTTGACACCATGAAATCACCACATCAGCCTTGACCTGCTTATATTCAGACTATTACATGAGAGAAAAATAAACCTTGGTCTCATTTATGCCACTGTTATTTTGGCCTTTGTTGCAGCAGCTGAACATGTATCTCAACAATAGAAGACACAAGGCTGGTGATTAGAAAAACTGATACAATTGCAATCAATGTTTAGAAGACGAATAAATCATGCCACAGTGATCTGGGAGAGCCCCCATTAAAGAGGAGAAGCTTGAGACAAGCCTCGAAGGATGAATAGAATCTGGATGGGTGGAGGGGAAGGTTATGGAATTGGGTGCCTAGATGGATATACAGAGAAACATAGGAAACAAAGTGCGTGAGCCAAAACCAGCCAAACCCAGTGCTGTCGGGTCAATTCCGACTCATTGCGACCCTACAGGACAGAGTAGAACTGTCCCATACAGTTAAGCGCATGAGAAGCAAGGACTTTATGCAAGGTGACATTGAAGGCAGCAGTCTGGATACGTCCATCCAGGGTCCTGGTTTCCAACTTGCCCTGCACACTCTCCCCAGCTAATTTCTACTCGAAGCTTAACTACCAGTTCTATGCAAATAACTCCCAAATCCCACAACTACCAGATCTACATCTCCAGCTCAGCTCTCTCTCTTCAGTTCCGGATCAGAATTGGCAGTTACTTCTGGGCTTCTCTATTTGACTGTTTCCCAGATACTTCAGTCTAAAACAGAGGGCATCTCTCTCCACCCCTCTCCTGCCAAACCTGCTCAACTTTCTATAGTCCCCCTCCTGTTGACGCTGTTGCCTTCTGCCTGTAACCCAGGCTAAACTTCCATTGTCCTATTTAGCTCTTTCCTCTCTCTCATTAACAGCAGTTAGTCAAATGGCAAGTTCTCTTAATTCTATCCTCAAAGTAAGTCCCGTACCTGCCCTTCGTTAGGGTCCCACTGCTACTATTTTAGTTCAGGTCATTGTCTTTCATTGACTGGAGGAAATAGCCTCCTAATGGCCTCCCAGGGTCAAAGTGTATGCTTATGGTCAGATTTAGTAGGTACCGCTATTTATCCAAAGTAGTTGTGTCAATTTACACTCCTGATAGCTGTGTTTGAGAGCTCTGATTGCTCCACCTTGTCGCCACCCCTTTGTTTTTCTTTCTTTAATTTTTTACATTTTCTATGTTTTTTTTTTTTATTGTGCTTTAGGTGAAAGTGTACAGAGCAAATTAGTTTTCCATTCAATAATTTATACACAAAGTGTTCCCATGACATTGTTTGCCATCCCCACAGTGTGTCAGCACTCACCCCTTTCCCACCCTGGGTTCCCTGTTTCCATTCATCTGGTTTCCCTGCCCCTTCCTGCCTTCTCATCTTTGCTTTTGGGCAAATGTTGCCCTTTTGGTCTCTTACAGTTTCTTGCCATCCCTTTCAATTTTCTTTTTCCCTCTCCCTTCTTTCACCTTAAGGCCTGGCAATCTACTTTTGAAAAATCAGCCATTGAAAACCCTATGGAGCCCAGTTCTACTCTGACACACATGGGGTTGCTGGGAGTTGGAAGCGACTTGATTGCAAATGTATTGCAGGCAGTGCAGGCAGGTAATGAGTGCTCTATCAATATTTGCATAATAGTATAGATTTGCATCACCCCTCGGGGAAGGAGTGGGAGATTAAGTGTGAAGTGGCACCCGGTCAGAGGGTAGAGAAAACTAATGCTTATCAGGCCCACACTAAGTGCCAGGTACCTAGATTCTTGGCACACGCTATGTCATTTAATCTCCATAATCACCTCCATACTTTAGGATTCAAAGATTCTAATTGGTTTTCACTCTGCTTCCCAAATTAGGAAGCTGAGGCTCAGAGCAATTAAGTAGCTTATCCAGAATCACCACCACTAAGGGTAGAAGTTGAGCCTCCAAAACCCATTTGCTTTCCCTTATTTTCTGTTGCCTTTTCATGATCATTACAGGCTGCTGTCCTTTACTGTCATTTAACTACTTAAACATACAGCTCTATTTTCTAACAATTGAGCATTTAATACCTGCCTGCTGACTGATTGTGGTGTCTTTCTGATCCTGCGATTTCCTCCCACCTTCAAAAAGAATAATCCGAGGGAAAAGGTCTGACCCAAAGAGGGCCTTCACATGTATGAGATATATAAGATTACGGGGATTCCATAGGCCCTGCCGTCCAGCCAGGATGTCTGCATTCAAAATCAGTCGTTTCATAAAAGTATTATGTATACTGCCAAGAACATTTGCGTTGGAGATAACGGCACTTTTTTTTATGTAAACCAGCAGCCATTGCTTGCAGAACTTAAAAATTTCCGCCAGGGGGCACCATTACCCCCACTTTACCCCACCGGAGAGGGAATTCCCAAAATTCCTTGTAACTCCACTCAAAGCCTCTGTATTTGGGTTTGAGTTATGTTTCACCATCAGGCTTCTTTTTCAGGTCAAGCCCTTTGCTGTCCTGTTTGGATGGTGACAAGTAGGAGTGAGCAGAAGGAGGCATCGAATCAATAGATGAAGGGCTCCACAGGCACAAGCTGTTGGCGGTGGTTTCAGTGTGACAACTATTAATGATAACATTGGTGATGTCGGTGGCTACTGAGATTCCTGGGGCACTTCACAGCACACGAATCTCCTCCGTAAATACTCTCTCATTTAATCACCATATGAAAACCAACCATTTGCCAGCCTGTTGACTCCAACTCATGGCAACCCCGTGTGTCTCGGAGTAGAACTGTGCCCCACAGGACTCTCACTGGCTGAGTTTTCGGATCATCAGACATTTCTTCTGAGGTGCCCCTGAGTGGGCTCAAACCACCAACCTTTTGGCTAGCAGGTGAGTGCTTAACCGTTTGCACCACGTGCCACATATGCAATGCTATTCTCATATAGCTAAAGAAACTAGGGAAACTGAGGACTCACCCAACCAAGGTCCCACGGCTTGTAAGTCACAGAGGCAGAATATGAACCCACTAATCCTGCTTCCAGATCCTTGTACAGGTTTGAGTTGTGCATCTACCATACAACTGTCTGAGTTTAGAATACCAGCCCTGAAGGGTTGGTAAAGCAAATACTGCCCATAGATTGGACTGCTGGCCCTATGCACATTTTCACCTCTCTCCCATCTCCCTTCAAACACCCTGAAGGGAAAGTGATCTGATCACCTCACTCAAATTGAGTGGCTCAAAAAAAAAAAAAAAAAATTTTTTTTTTTTTTTTTTTCCTACTCAGAGCAGAAGTTGGGGACTCCTTTGAGATTAGACTTAACTGAATCTGTTGGACTCTGGCTTACCTCTGGCTTACCCCTGCCACTGACCAGCTTCATGATGGAGGGTTGTTGTTGTTGTTGTTGTTGTTGTTGTTAGGTGACGTCGAGTTGGTTCTGACTCATAGCAACCCTGTGTACAACAGAATAAAACATCACCATCCCCACAATCTCTATTATGCTTAAGCCCATTGTTGTACCTACTGTGTCAGTCCATCTCCTTGAGGGTCTTCATCTTTTTCACTGACCCTCTACTTTACCAAGCATGATGTCCTTCTCCAGGGACTGATCCCTCATAATAACATATCCAAAGTATGTGAGATGTAGTCTCGCCATCCTTGCTTCTAAGGAGCACTCTGGCTGTACTTCTTCCAAGACATATTTGTTCTTCTGGCAGTCCACGGTGCATTCAATATTCTTCGCCAACACCATAATTCAAAGGTGTCAATTCTTCTTTGGTCTTCCTTATTCATAGTCCAGCTTTCGCATGTGTATGAGGTGATTGAAAACACCATGGCTTGGGTGAGGGGCACTTTAGTCTTCAAGGTGACCTCTTTGCTTTTTAACACTTTAAAGAGATCTTTTGCAGCAGATTTACCCAATGTGATGTGTCTTTTGATTTCTTGACTGCTGCTTCCATGGGTGTTGATTGTGGATCCAAGTAAAATGAAATCCTTGACGACGTCAATCTTTTCTCCGTTTATCATGATGTTGCTCATTGGTTCAGTTGTGAGGATTTTTTTTTTCTTTATGTTGAGGTGTAATCTATACTGAAAGCTGTGGTCTTTGATCTTCATCAGTAAGTGCTTCAAATCCTCTTCACTTTCAGCAAGCAAGGTTGTGTCATCTGCATAACGCAGGTTGTTAATGAGTCTTTCTCCAATCCTGATGCCCCGTTCTTCTTCATATAGTCCAGCTTCTCAGATTATTTGCTTGGTATATAGATTGAATAAGTATGGTGAAAGGATACAACTCTCATGCATACCTTTCCTGACTTTAAACCACGCAGTATCCCCTTGTTCCATTCAAACGACTGCCTCTTGATCTATGTGCAGGTTTCTTATGAGCACAATTAAGTGTTCTTGAATTCTTATTCATTGTGATGATATCCATAATTTGTTATGATCCACACAGTCCAATGCCTTTGCATAGTCAATAAAATACAGGTAAACATCTTTCTTGTATTCTCTGCTTTCAGCCAGGATCCATCTGACATCAGCAGTGATATCCCTCGATCCACGTCCTCTTCTGAATCCAGCTTGAATTTCTGGCAGATCCCTGTCAATCTACTGCTGCAACATTTTTTGAATGATCTTCAGCATAATTTTACTTGTGTTGTGATATTGTTCGATAATTTCAGCCTTCTGTTGGACCACCTTTCTTTGGAATGGGTACAAATATGGATCTCTTCCAGTCAGTTAGCCAGGTAGCTGTCTTCCAGATTTCTTGGCATAGATGAAGTGAGCACTTCCAGCACTGCATCCATTTGCTAAAGCATCTCAGTTGGTTTCTTAGTGCTGCCATAACAGAAATACCACAAGTGGATGACTTATCTCACAGCCTAGTAAGTTACAAGTCCAAATACAGGGCATCAGCTCCAGAGGAAGGCTCTCTCTCTCCCTAGGCTCTGGAGGAAAGTCCTTATCCTCAATCTTCCCCTGGTCAAGGAGCTTCTCAGGTGCAGGGACCCCATGTCCAAAGGACGTGGTCTGCTCCTGGTGCTGCTTTCTTGGTGGTGTGAGGTCCCCAACTCTCTGCTTTCTTCACTTTCCTTTTATCTCTTAGGAGATAAAAGGTGGTGCAGGCCACACCCCAGGGAAGCTCCCTTTACACTGGATCAGGTGGGTGACCTGAGTAAGTGTGGTGTTACAACCCCACCCTAATCCTTTTAACATAAAATTATAATCACAAAATGTAGGGCCACCACGGAATACTGGGAACCATGGCCTAACCAAGTTGATACACACATTTTGGGGGGGGACATAATTCAATCCATGACAATTGGTATTCCCTCAATTTCTGGAGCTTTGTTTTTTGAAAAAAAATAAATTTTATTTTTATTTTTTGTTTTTTGCCAATGCTTTCAGTGCAACTTGGACCTCTTCCTTCAGTACCATCAGTTCCTGATCATATACTACCTTCTGAAGTGACTGAATGTCAACCAGTTCTTTTTGGTACAGTAACTCCGTATATTCCTTCCATCTTCTTTTGATGCTTCTTGCATTGTTTAGTATTTTCCCCGTAGAATCCTTCAATATTGCAACTAGAGACCTGAATTTTTTCTTCAGTTGTTTCAGCTTGAGAAATGCCGAGCGTGTTCTTCCCTTTTGGTTTTCTATCTCCAGGTCTTTGTGCATTTCTTTATAATACTTTACTTTGTATCCTCGAGCTGACCTTTGAAATCTTCTGTTGAGCTTTTTTACTTCATCATTTCTTCCTTTCACTTTAGCTAACAGACATTCAAGAGCAAGTTTCGGAGTCTCTTCTGACATCCATTTTGTTCTTTTCTTTCTTTCCCATCTGTTTAAGAACTTCTTTCTTTCTTCATGTATGATGTCCTGGATGTCATTCCACAACTCATCTGGTCTTCGGTAATTAGTGTTCAATGCATGTTATGGATTGAGCTGTGTCCCCCCAAAATATCTGTCAACTTGGCTAGGCCATGATTCCCAGTATTGTGTGATTATCCACCATTTTGTCATCCGATATGATTTTCCTTTGTGTTATAAATCCTACCTCTATGATGTTAATGAGGCAGGATTAGAGGCAGTTATGTTAATGAGGCAGGACTTAATCTACATGAATAGGTTGTGTCTTAAGTCAATCTCTTCTTAGATATAAAAGAGAGAAGCAAGCAGAGAGACATGGGTACCTCATACCACCAAGAAAGCAGCACCTGGAGTACAGTACCTCCTTTGGACCTGGGGTTCCTGCAAGGAAAACTCCTAGACTGAGGAAAGATTGATGACAAGGATCCTTCTCCAGAGCCAATAGAGAGAGAGAAAGCCTTCCGCTGGAATTGGCATCCTGAATTTGGACTTCTAGCCTCCTAGACTGTGAGAGAATAAGTTTCTCTTTGGTAAAGCCTTCCACTTATGATATTTCTGTTACAGCAGCACTAGGTAACTAAGACAATGCTTCAAATCTATTCTTGAGATGATCTCTAAATTCAGGTGTGATATACTCAAGGTTGTACTTTAGTTCCCGTGGGCTTGTTCTAATTTTCTTCAACTTCAACTCGAATTTGCATATGAACAATTGACCGTCTGTTCCACAGTCAGCCCCTGGCTTTGTTCTGACTGATAATATTAAGTTTTTCCATATTTTCTTTTCACAAATGTAGTCGATTTGATTCCTGTGTATTCCATCTTTTGAAGCCCGCATATATAGTTGCCATTTACATTGTTGAAAAAAGGAATTTGCAATGAAGAAGTCATTGATCTGGCAACCTTCCCAACAGAAGGGATCTTGTCAAAAAGTGGGTCTAGCCCCAGGAGAAGAACAATGGGAGCAGAGGCTGCAGAGGGCATGGTGAGGACAGGCCTCCAGGGGCCTCTGTTCTCATGCCCTAGAGGGTCAGAACTAAATGGGTGAAGTTGTGTTGTCGTTGATAGATGCCCATAGAGTTGGTTTCGACTCATGGTGACCCTACGCACGATAGAACAAAACACTGCCCTGTCCTGAGCCATCCTCACAATGGTTGCTATTTGAGCCCATTGTTGCAGCCACTGTGTCAGTGTATCTCCTTGAGGGTCTTCCTCTTTTTCAGTGATCCTCTACCCTACCAAGCATGATGTCCTCCTGCAGGGTCTGGCCACTCCTGATAACGTGTCCAAGGTACATGAGACGAAGTCTTGCCATCTTCGCTTCTCATAAGCATTCTGGCTGTACTCCTCCCAAGACAGATTTGTTCATTCTTCTGGCAGTCCATGGCATATTCAATATTCTTCGCCAACACCATAATTCAAAGGCATCAATTCTTCTTCAGTCTTCCTCATTCATAGTCCAATTTTTGCATGCATATGAGGCAAAGGAAAACACCATGGCTTGGGTCAGGCACACTTTAGTCCTCAAGGTGACATCTTTGTTTTTTCGCACTTTTTAAAGTGGTCTTTTACAGCAGATTTTCCCAGTGCAATGCATTGTTTGATTTCTTGACTGCTGCTTCCATGGGTGTTGATTATGGATCCAAGTAAAATGAAACCCTTGAGAACTTCCAAAAAAATCCAAGGCGATTTCTTGGCCCACATATCTGAATGTCAGAAAGGCTTAAGGTGGAGCTGGCCTAAGGATAGCTGAAACCAGTACTCAAAGCCATCAAGTTGCTCCCAATCCACCTCTCATCTCTGTTTATCTCCATGTTTGGCTACATTATCTAAGCTGGACAAAACCATGGCCAGGAACGCAGCTGTACTGGCAACTCAGAATCACTTCCTTATAACTCCATACCACTCTCCTGTCAACTTCAGGTTGAAAATCTAAGTCAGTTTCCCTTCATCACAGGATGTAATGTACATCAGGCAAGATTCAAGGATGGAAACGCTTTTGAAAAGTCAGCCTCAGCTATCCAAAACCTCCTTCTTGAGGGTTATCCTGCCTCAACAATTCACTTGCTAGTAATCTCCTAATCCATTATCTCAACAGTTCCTTATGACAGTAGGGTCTACAGTGAGAAAGCTGGCAGTTCAATGTGTTTACTGTATCTCTTCTTAGTCTTCACCCATGGAACAAGTAGTGGGCTTCCATGAATCTAACATCCCATAAACCTAAAGAAAGTAACTCAGAGACTGCTACACCAGCAGTGGCTATCACTTTGCATCACTTCAGTCTGTCTCTCAGGGTTGTATTATCATCTCTGAGGCACCAAATAGAAACAGGCAATAAAGACACCATCATGGCATAAGACTTCTATTGGAGAGGTTGATTTCATCTCTTATCAGCATCCTTTCGGACCATGGAGCTAGTCACCTCTCATCCTTCTGATGGAATCCTATTCATTATGACCCTTTAATAGTAGCATCTCTTAGCCTAGGGATGAAGAAATGAGGTGATATAACTTTTTGACCTTTGTATTCTCTTACACATTGGAGTAAAATTCTCCATACCTAAAAATAGCCTATCTACAGAGCAAGGCCAAGGCTCCCAGGGTAGGCCAAGGTGTAACGCAGTTGTAGGCTTGCCCCAAGGATGGCGAGTAGTAGAATCTGGGCAGGGACTTGGAGGGGCAATAAGATGAGGACAGGCTCCATTCAGGAGGATCAAAATTATCAGAGGTAGATGTGTATAAAACTCAGTCCCTGAATGCCAGTCTCTGCCTGCACACATTCTCACTATCACCATAGCAGCTGCAGACACTCTGGTGCCATCCACACCAGCCTCTAGGCCTGCAGCGGTCCTTTGATGATGGCTTTGCCATTTGTTTTGACTTGACCACTCCTCTGTAGAAGTTGCAGGGAGGGAGCACACAGACCAGGACTTGGCTTTGGTTCTATACCATCTGCAGAAGGCTCTGCTCCCAGGATGGCTGGTTCACTTCTGTTTGAGAGGCTCCCCCTCAGCTCTGGGCCTCAAAAGTTGTCCCAATTTTCAGAACAACTGTGTATCCAGAACTAGTATACCCAGAATTCACCCAATAATGCTGCTGAGGTAGTAATTTACTTCTTCACGCAAATCTCTTCTTGCTCCTCAGGCACTCACAGGTAAGATAATGTGACCATTCGGGTAGCTTTTCTGAGGTGAGTTGGTGGAAGGCCAGCATCTCTGTCTGGCCCTTAGGGGGCATCAGAGACAATGCTGAATGTTGAGCTTGGTCAGGCACTGAACTAAGTGCTTCACATACTGGACCTGGTGTAACCCTCAGGACGAATCTGCGTGACAGGCACTGTTACTCCTATTTACCAGGGGCAGTGAACTAGTTTACCCAAGGTCGTGCACCTTGTAAGTGACAGAACTGGGTGTAAACTCTGGCCTGTCAAAGCCCACACTGTAGCTGTCCTACCACCCTGTTTCTTTGCAGTAGCTCCGGCATAGGCCCACCTTCTCTACTCTCACTGTCATTGCCCTGGGTCAGCCTTGTAACTGGCCACCTGATTCCCCTCATGCAATCTGTCTCCACTTCCATCAGCACTATCTTTCTAAAACACAAATTGGATGATGTCACTTTCCTCTGTTCCAGAACCCTCTGCAGCTGAATAGCCTGGAGTATATAAACTCTTCCATATGGCAGTCCAGGCTACTTCCCTTACCGGACATGCCTTCCCTCTTTCTCTGCACCTTCGCCAATCTTCTCAGTGTGCCAAGGCCCCTATAAAGACCCACCTACTATGAGTCGGAATCGACTGGACAGCAATGGTTTTTTTTGTTCTTCCGTGAAGGCTTCCATTCTGAATCTGCCTGTCTCAAAGGGAGGCAGAGTTGAAAAGGCTCCTGTGCCTAGTGGTTTTCAAACTACGTTCTAAAAAACTACAAGGGTCCTTGGGACCACCACCGGGACCTAAGGGGCAAAGGGGGGAGGCTCTAGCTCCTTCCGCTGCCTCAGTGGCAGCAGATCAACCTTGTTGTATTTGGGATCCATGTAAAATTTCATTTGTAAAAAGTCCTGCTGCTAACATAAAAATAGATAATTATATTTACAATAATAATATCACAATAAATAGCATCCAAACTAATCTTCTGATTTTACAGATAGGGAGCTCCTACAACACTTGTCTACTTTTTATTTGAAAACTAGGTATATTAGCCCTGCACATTTAATTGCTTTTTCCTGTGTATATCAGTCTCCCCAGCTGAAATATAAGCTCCTCATGGGCAGGGGCCTGGTCTCATATCCAGCTGTCTCCAGGGGTTAAGAGATGTCTATTTTTATGACTATTTCATTGTTTACTGGGGCCCTGGTGGCACAGTGATTAAGGGTTTGGCTGCTAACCAGCCACTCCTTGGGAACCCTTTGGGGCAGTTCTACTCTACCCTATGGGGTGGTTATGAGTTGGCATCAACTCGACGGCAAAGTTTTTTTTTTTTTTTTGCTTTTAATTTCATTGTTTGCTTAAGATATCTCTTTAACGAAATCACACAATGCAGATACAGCTAAAGCCCCCCCCCCATCCTTTCCTTCCTGCTCTCTCCCCAAGGGTAACTACCACCCGAAAGTTTGTGTGAATCATTTCTCTGCATGTTTTGTGGTCTGTTTGTTTTTTTCGATCACATATAGACATATTCTTACACTGTGTGATCCATTTTCTGAGTTTCAGTGTTTTGTGTAAATGGTATCATCCTTATCCTTTTATATCTTGGGTTATCTCAAACACATAACATAGATGACTGATACTTTTCCACATGAATCTTGTTTTCCCAGTTGGGCTCTAAGCTCCTTGAGGGTACACATTATGTCCTATAACCTCCCAACATGCCTCTTTCCAATTCATACCACATAAAGACTCCAGGGACAAGTTTTACTTAAAAATGTGGCATTTCCTCCTCTATGGGGTCCCTGCCAGGAATAACACCAGCAGAAGACAGCATTGTCTGGTGGCTAAATATGCAAGACCTGGAGCCAGCCTGCCTGGTGGGAATCTTGCCACTTATGAGCTGAGTGGCTGCAGGAAAGTTAATCAACTTTTCCATGCCTAGGGTTTCTCTTCTGAAAAATGGGAGCATGACAGTAGCCACTCAGAGTTGTTGTGAGGGTTAACGGAGTTAATACATGGGCTTTGAATAGCACATCTATATGTCAGGTGTTAGCTGTTATTGTTTCAGGGGGTTCCTGGGTGGCATAAATGATTTGCGCTCAGCTACTAACCTAAAGATCGGTGGTTCAAGCCCACCCAGAGGCTTTGAGAAAGAAAGGCCTGGTGATCTGCTTCTGTAAGATTACAGCCAAGAAAAGCCCATGGAGCAGTTCTACTCTGTAACACCTGGGGTTGCCATGAGTCAGAATCAAGCTGATGGCAATGAGTGTGTATATATATATATATATTTCCACTGAGGTGTCATAGAAATAAAACACTGGTAAGGGAGCTTCAGCTGTGCAGGTAATACTTTTTTTTTTTTAGAAAAATACATGAAAGAAATCTAATTCTAATAATCATCTCTGTATTTTTGAATGTTTAAAATAATTTATAGCAAAAATCACTCTATTTAAGGAAATAGAAATAAAACTGACCTACACATTGAGAGACCTGGGTTAAAGTTCCAACGTGGTCACTAACATGTGCAATTTTAGATGAGTCACAGATTCTCTGAACCTCAGTTTCCCCACTTCTAAAATAAGGCTTAAAATCTCTTACCATCCACATTTGTGAATTTTTAAATAGGAATGCCACGATAACTCCTGTTTCTGGACATTTCCCTCTCTCCAGCACACCCTGTTTTATGTCTTCTGTTTGCCCCCTTCTTCTCCCAGTACCCTAGAGTGGGGACCTGGAAACATGTATGAACGGGATGAAAGGTTTTGTCCTTGCTGAAAGCTCTTCAGGCATCAGTGTGCAGCAGGGTGGTCCAGAGGGGTCTGCCCTCCCTCCCCACATGCCTGGGGTAGCCATTTCCCCTAATTTGCTGTAAAAACACCAGGATGGCTTCCCTGGGTCTCCTCCCTCCGTGGGAGTGACAAGGACAGGACATATCTCAGACCACATATGAATCCCTCCCTGCCTGAGTGACTTACTCTCTACCCAGTGGTCAGAACCTGAGTAGTCCCAAATAATTACCGGGAAAGTGTCCACTAGAGAAGAAACCGTCAGTAGTTCCAGAAGAAAGCAGCTTTCCTTGTGGGACAACCTCTCTGAGTACACAGGCTCTGTCTAGTCACAGAGGTCAGAAGAGTAAAGCCAAGCAGAGTGCCACCCCCCAGCCCCTCACCACAGGGCAATCTGCTCCTACCTCATCCCTAAAGATTGGTTCTGCTGCCTTATCAGATGCTCAGCCACCCCGGATACCATCATTTTGGGGCACCAAGAGGCTAAAATAACCTGCTCAGTTTTATGGAGGGCACTGGGAGCTGGAGGGAATAGGAGAGGGTCAGTCTCAAATTGCTTCTGGCAGCCAGAAAGCTGTGGGAAGGTCAGAGCCTCCTCCCCTAGACAAACAGCCCCCAATGTGTCTCCCAGGTGAGGGCGTCTGTTAAGCTGTTGAGCAGACTAGGCAAGGAAGGCCCTGGCCACCCAGAGAGCACAGGGGAAGCTCCACAGCCGCAGCCACAGCCTCGGACTCCCCAGAAACAGGCATCAGCGGAGGGGCAAAGAAGAGGTTACCAGGGGCACCGTTAGCAAAATACTCTTGGGCTCCAATTGCCCAATAAATCTTCCCCAGTTGCTTTGCTTGGGTGGTAAGCACTGGAGGGCATGATGAGGTTGAATTATTATTTGCCACGGAAGTTTCCCAAAACCCTAATCCCCTTTGTCATCCGGAAAGGCCTGCAGGAAAAGTTGGCATAAACGGTTACAGGGTTGGAGGGGCAAACCTTTTCAAAGGGCCTTGGGATCAAGGAAGGGAGGCCTTTTGGCAGGTATGGGATTTGAAACATGAGTCGGTTTCACAGTGAGATAAAGGGCACAACAGCATAAGAAGTCTGGAGTCCCTCAAAGACAATGGAAGAAATCACATGGGTCTGTAGCAGGTTTCACCTCTTCCCCGTAGTACCCCCTACCTTCCCTCACTGAGCTACTCAGAGCCCTCAGCTGATCACTACTCAAGCTGGGGTTTGGGGGTCCATGGACAAGTAACATCAGCATCAAGTGGGAGCTTGTTTGAAATGAAGAATCTCAGGGCCCACCCAGACCTACTGAGGCTGAATCTGCATTTTAACAAGATTCTCAGGTGATTTGTATGCACCTAAAAGTCTAAAAAGAGTCCCTGGGTGGTGCAAATGGTTAATGTGCTCAGTAACCAAAAGGTTGGAGGTTCGAGTTCACCTAGAGGTACCTGGTGATCTACCTCTGAAAAATCAAGCGTTGAAAACTCTGTGGAGCACAGCTCTACTCTGACACACAAGTGGTCACCATGAGTTAGAATCAACTCCATGCAACTTTTTTTTTGGTTTAAAATCTGAGAAATGTTGCTCTAGCCAACCACAGTTCTATTCCCTGGTCCCTATCTCACCTCCTCCAGGCTAGTTCCCCTGTGCTCTGAACTGATCTCTTTACAGGACTCTACTCTGTCGAACCTATTGCTCTATTGCACTCTGCCAACTACCCATAGGCCAGTCTAATTCATGCCATTATATATAAATGGCTGATAGCAACTTAATGGGTTACCAAACTGACATTGCACTTTCATATTAATACCTGTCAATAATCTTAACCCAAATACCTGGTGGAAAAATCTGGCACTGAGCCAGTTCAGTGGGAGGTAATGCTCTTTAATCATTCCAGGGAGGCACTTGCCTATGTTTCAGGCCAACTTTGCAGAAGGTGATTTAATTCACTCCCCTTGTCCTTCTTTTTGATGGCTCTGCCTATGGTACTTCCTCAGGAGAAGAGAGAGAGAGAAGCAAGGACATAAGATAAGCTGAGCAAGACTTTCTGTAACAACCAATGGGGAACCTTTGTAGCCCCAGGTGATTTGTCAACAGTCTTCTTTGCCCTTCTCACTTGATGAAACTGGAGCACATTGTCTCTCTTCTCATTATAAGTCAGACATCAAGACAACTGAAACCAGGTTCTGAAAGAGCCTGACTTGTTTTCAAAGTCTTTTCTGAGTAGTCAAATCAATAGCTGTTTATTGAGCATCTGCTATGTGTCTAGAGCATGGCATGGGGTGAAAGCATGGGATTTGGAGCTAGAACAAGCCTGGGTTACCTGTGAGAACATGGGCATGTCATCTTTGACCTCTCTGCACTTCAGTCCCCTTATCTGTAAAAAATGATCCCCAGTGGGTTATAAAAAAAAAAAACCAAACCAAACCCAGTGCCGTCGAGTCAATTCCGACTCATAGTGACCCAATGGGTTATAAAAAAAAAAACCCTATGGTGAGGATTAAATGCCTACAGCGAGCCTTTTGAAAATGTTAGCTATTTCTCTCCCCTTTCCTGGTGTGATGCAGGAAAAGGAGAAACTGAGCTACAGTCCTGACCCTCAGTAAGGCTAACAGTCTTATTGGGAGGACAAAGCTCAAAAGCATAAAATGATTATATACTTCAACGCAATATAGGATTAAATGTCCAATGAACAATGCAGCTATTAGTGCCTACAAAGTCTTTTGGGTGGAAACTGAACCAGTGAAGATAAACAAAACCAAAAAAACTCAAACCGACTGCCCTTGAGTCTATTCTGACTCATAGCAACCCTATAAGACAGAGCAGAACTGCCCCGTAGAGTTTCCCAGGAGTACCTGGTGGATTGGAACTGCTGACCTGTTGGTTAGCAGGCATAGCTCTTAACCACTATGCCAGAGGGTTTCTGAAGGTAAACAAGAGAGTGCAAATATGCACACACCATGCATAGAGGCTTGGAGAGTGGCCTGAGGATGATGAATGGGACCATGACAAAAACAGTCTGCAGAGGCAGGGGAGGATGGGGAAAGAAGGGAAGGGAAGGTATTATGGACTTAATTGTGTCCCCCCCAAAACATGTGATATAATATCATTTGGGAGTAGTGTTTTCTTTGTTAAGTTAATGAGGCCATATCACTGTAGGGTGTGTCTTAAACCTAATCACTTCTGAGATATAACAAGAGCAGTTTAAGCACAGAGAAGCAAGCACGAAAGAAGGGGAAGATTCATGCCATGTGGAGATTGTCAAGGAATGAAGGAATGCCAGGTTTACAGAAACTGAAAGAGATCTTGCCCTACAGACAACAGAAAGAGAGCTTTTCCCTAGAACCAGTGCCCTGAATTCAGACTTCTAGCCACCTAAGCTGTGAGAAAATAAATTTCTGTTCTTTAAAACTACCCACTTGCCAAAGCAAAGAAGTTTTCTGAATAAACTGAACGCTTCGAATACCACCGTAGCAGGGGCGTGGGCTTGGGGGCCATGGTTTCAGGGGACATCTAAGTCAATTGGCATAATAAACTCTATTAAGAAAACATTCTGCATCCCACTTTGGTGAGTGGCTTCTGGGGTCTTAAACGCTAGCAAGTGGCCAACTAAGATTAATCAGTTGGTCTCAACTCACCTGGAGCAAAGGAGAATGAAGAACACCAAATTTTACACAAGGAAAATATGAGCCCGAGACAGAAAGGACCACATAAACCAGAGACTCCATCAGCCTGAGACCAGAAGAACTAGATGGTGCCCAGCTATAACTGATGACTGCCTTGACAGGGAACACAACAGAGAACCCCTGTAGCGAGCAGGCAAGCAGTGGGATGCAGATCTAAAATTCTCATAAAAAGACCAGTCTTAATGGTCTGACTGAGACTAGAAGGACCCCGGACGTCATGGTCCCTAGACTTTCTGTTAGCCCAAGACAGGAACCAAACCGAACTCTTCAGACAGAGATTGGACTGCACTGTGGGATAGAAAATGATACTGGTGAAGAGCGAGCTTCTTGGATCAAATAGACACATGAGACTACGTGGGCAGCTCCTGTCTGCAAGGGAGATGAGAGGGCAGATGGGGTCAGAAGCTGGTGGAATTGACATGAAAATAGAGAGCGAAGGGAAGGTGTGCGCTGTCTCATTAGAGCGAGAACAACTAAGAGTATATAGCAAAGTGTATGTAAGTTTTTATATGAGAAACTGACTTGGTTTGTAAACTTTCACTTAAAGCACAATAAAAAAAAAAAAACTACCCACCTGTGGTATTTCTGTTACAACAGCACTAGATAACTAAGACAGAAGGAAAGGAGAAGGGAAGCTGAGGCCTCTATGTGGGGGCCCTGGAAAACCAGGATGGCAAGCTGGGATGTTGGGTTATCAGTAGCCAGAAGTGTGGCAGAGGAAAAGTACCACTAGGCTAGACCTGAGGCACACTCATTCATTCAGCACACTCTTTACTGTCTCTCCCTCCGCAGTTTTATTAGGAATTCCTGTATTCAGAGCTAATATTTGGTTTGCCTCTTTGAAGTGTGCCTAATTTATTGTAAGGGATAGGGGAGGTGTCGCGCCTAACATTACCAGTAGGAGTTAGCCATTCCTGGGGATGGTCCTGTGCCGTCTTCACAATCATTGCCATGTTCGATCCCATTGTTGTGGCCATTGTGAAGTGTCCTCCAACCTAGGGGGTCAATCATCCAGCACTCTAACAGATAACATTCCATTGCAATCCATAGGATTTTTAATGGCTAACTTTTGGTAGTACTGAAGGAAGAACTCCAAGCTGCACTGAAGGCACTGGTGAAAAACAAGTCTCCAGGAATTGACAAAATACCAATCGAGATGTTTCAACAAACAGATGTGGTGCTGAAAGTGCTCACTCGTGTATGCCAAGATGCCAAGAAATTTGGAAGACAGCTACGTGGCCAACTGATTGGAAGAGATCCATATTTATGCCTATTCCCAAGAAAGGTGATCCAACAGAATGTGGAAATGATCTAATAATATCACACACAAGTAAAATTATGCTGAAGATCATTCAAAAACTGTTGCAGCAGTACATCAACAAGGAACTGCCAGAAATTCAAGCTGGATTCAGAAGTGGATATGGAACAAGGGATATCATTGCTGATGTCAGATGGATCATGGCTGAAAGTGGAGAATACCAGAAAGATCTTTACCTGTGTTTTATTGACTTTGCAAAGGCATTCAACTGTGTGGATCATAACAAATTATGGATAACATTGCAAAGAATGGGAATTCCAGAACGTTTAATTGTGCTCGTGAGAGATCTGTACATAGACCAAGAGGTAGTCATTCAAACAAAACAAGGGGATACTGCATGGTTTAAAGTCAGGAAAGGTGTGTGTCAGGGTTGTATCCTTTCACCATATTTATTCAATCTGTATGCTGAGCAATAACCCGAGAAGCTGGATATGAAAAAGAACAGAGCATCAGGATAGGAGGAAGACACATTAACAACCTGTATTATGCAGATGACACAACCTTGCTTGCTGAACGCAAAGAGGACTTGAAGCACTTACTGATGAAGAGCAAAGACTACAGCCTTCAGTATGGATTATACCTCAATATAAAGAAAACAAAAATCCTAACTACAGGACCAATAACCAACGTCATGATAAATGAAGAAAAGATTGAAATTTTCAAGGATTTTATTTTACTTGGATTCACAATCAATGCCCGTGGAAGCAGCAGTCAAGAAATCGAATGACGCATTGCAGTGGGCAAATCTGCTGCAAAAGACCTCTTTAAAGTGTGAAAAAGCAAAGATGTCACCTTGAGGACTATGGTGTGCCTGACCCAAGCCATGGTGTTTTTAATTGTCTCATATGAATTTGAAAGCTGGACAATGAATAAAGAAAACTGAAGATGAATCGATGCCTTTGAATCATGGCGTTGGCGAAGAATACCGAATATAGCACGGACTGCCAAAAGAACAAACAAATCTCTCTTGGAAGAAGTACACCCAGAACGCTTCTTAGAAAAAAGGATGGTGAGACCTTGTCTCACATACTTTGGACATTGTCTTAGTCATCTAGTGCTGCTATAACAGAAGCACCACAAATGGATGGCTTTAATAAAGAGAAATGTATTTCTTCACGGTAAAGTAGGCTAAAAGTCCAAATTCAGGGTGTCAGCTCCAGGGGAAGGCTTTCTCTCTCTATACTGGTCTTCTCATCCATCTTCCCCCAGACTAGGAGCTTCTCCATACAGGGACCCAGGGTCCAAAGGATGCATTCTGCATCTAGCCCTGCTTTCTTGGTGGTATGAGGTCCCCCTGTTTCTCTGCTTGCTTCTTTTTTTTATCTCAAGAGATTGTCTCAAGACACAATCCAGTATTATAGATTAAGTCCTGCCTCACTTTAACAGGACTGCCTTCCATTCTCCCTCATTAACATCATAGAGGCAGGATTTACAACATGTAGGAAAGTCACACAATGCTGGGAATCATGGCCCAGGCAAATTGATACACATTTTTTGGGGAACATAATTCAATACATGACAGACATGTTATCAGAAGGGACATCATGCTTGGTAAAATAGAGGGTCAGTGAAAAAGAGGAAGACCCTCAAGGAGATGCATTGACACAGTGGCTGCAACAATGGGCTCAAGCGTAACAACAATAATGAGGATTGTGCAGGACTGGGCTGTGTTTCATTCTGGTGTACATAGGGTCGCTATGAGTTGGAATTGACTCAATGGCACCTAACAACAAAGATTTTTGGAAGTAGATTTCCAGGCCTTTCTTCCTAGTGTATCTTAATCTGGAAGATCCACTGAAACCTGTCCACCATGGGTGACCCTGCTGGTATTTAAAATACTAGTAGCACTACTTCCAAGATCATATCATAGCAATAAACAAGCCACCACAGTATGAGAAACTGACAGATCAGTGGGTGGTGGATATATATATTTAGAAACACACACACATATATATAAGAGAGAGAGTTATTTTAAAGAACGGCCCATGAAATTGTGGGGCCCTGGCAACTCCCAAATATGTAGGTCAGGTAACAGGCTGGAGATTCCTGCAGTCTTATATCCCAAAACCTGTAGGTCAGGTAATGGGAAGAATGAACAGTGAGGAACTTCTGACAAAATATCTATTTAGGATCTGGAGGAAGAATACATTCTAGGGAGAAGTTCATTTTTGTTCTTAAGGCTGTTTGAATGAGGCCCACTCACGTTACGGAGGATAATCTGATTACTTAAGGCCAGCTGATTGAATCGTATGTAACTACTTCATAGCAGAGTCTAGTGTTTGACCAAACAGCTGGCCACCAGTCTAGCCAAGTTGACACATAAAGTTAAACATTACACTGCTCTATTGCTATATATCCTTCCAGGTATACTCTGAATGTTAGAATACTAGAATGTAAAATACTGGATAGACAATTTATAAATACTTCTTTTTTTTTTTTTTTTACTTTTTTTCACAATTGGTTCCTTCTCTAACACTTTTGGCAACTTGAACCAATCTCTTACTATATTGAGGATATGTTCCCAAGTCAATACATTGTGTAGTTGTATATTTCTAGGGTAAATCTCTAAGTGTGGAATTGCTATGTCAAAGGATATGTCCAGTCTTAATTTTGACAGATGTTGCCAAGTTGCCATTCAAATACATGAAATGACTTACTCTCCCTCCAATGTGGTACAAGACAAACTGTTCCTCCATGCTCCCACCAACATTGGACAATACCTATCTTTTTAACCTTTACCAATCTGACAGGTGGAAAAGGGGTATCTCAATGTGGTTTTAATTTGCATTTCTTTAATGATGAGTGTGGTTAAACTTTTTTTTTTATGTGTCTGTTTATGCTTTAAATCTTTGAGCCATCTGGATTTATTTTATTGTAAGAAGAGAACTTTATGTTTTCCAAAGGGCAGTGCTAGTTATTAAATAATTCACATTTTCTCCACTGATTGGAAGTGCTACCCAGCTCTAAATTTTTTAAGTGAAAAAATGTCACTTGAACCTAAACCTCACACTATACACAAAAATTAACCCAGAATGGATCGTGGATTTAAATGTAAAATATAAAACTATTAAACTTTTAGAAGATAACATAAGAGAGCATGTTCAGGGCTAGTCAAAGAGTTCTTAGACATGATATCAAAAGCACAATCTATAAAATGAAAAATTAATAAATTGGACTCCATCAAATTTTTTTTCTGCTGTGAAAGATCCTGTTAAAAGAATGAAAAGACAAGCTACAGACTGGAAAAAATATTTACAAACCACATACCCAACAAAGGCCTTTTATAGAGAATATATAAAGAACTCTCAAAACCCAACAGTAAAAAGCAAAAAAAAAAAAAAAAATCCAATTATAAAATGGACAAAAGATATGAACAGATATTTCACCAAAGATGCGATGCAGATGCCAAATAAAGACATAAAAATAGGCTCAACATCATATTGCAGAAATGCAAATTAAAAATTAAAACCACTAAAGTATCTCCTATCTTATGAAACCACCTACCACAATGGCTAACATTAAAAAAATAAAAATGATAACACCAAATGCTGGTGAGGATGTGGAGAAACAGGAACTCTCATACATTGCTGGTGGAAATGTAAAATGGTACAACCAGACTGAAAAATAGCTTGGTGGTTTCTTACAAAACTGAACAGGCACTTACCATATAATCCAGCAATTGCACTCTTGTACTTTTATTCCAAGGAAAATGAAAACTCTTGTTCACACAAAAATCTGTACATGCATATTCATTTTTTTTATATTCATAGGAACTTGATTCATAACAACAAAAACAAAAAGAAACAACCCAATGTCCTTCAATGAGTAAATGGTTGAACAGACTCTTGTAGAGCCACACAGTGGAAGACTACTTAGCAATAAAAAGAGATGAACGATTAATACAAGCAACAACCTGAGTGGACCTTAGGAGCATTACGCTCAGTGCAAAAAGACAGTTCCAAAAGGTTATATATTATACAATTCCATTTATACAACATTTCCAAATGGCAAAATTACAGAGATGGAGAACAGATTAGTGTTCTCCAGAAGTCAGGGAGGGAGAGGAGGGGCTTCAAGCTGGGGAGGTGGTGGGCAGTATTCAAATACAAAGATGTAGCATAAGGGAGTTCTTTTGTGGTGATGAAATCATTCTGCCTTGTGATTGTGGTGGTAACAGAAATCTACATAAAAATATATTTTTACACGTGATAAAATTGCATAGAGCTATACGCGCACACATGCACACGCACACACACATGCCCACACCAGTGCAGGTCAAAAATGGTGAAAATGGAATAACTTCTGTAGTCTAGCTAACAGTAATGTACCAATGTCATTTTCCTCGTTTTGATATTGTGCTACAGTTATATAGATAGGATGGAGACATTGGGGGAAGCTGCAGGTACTGTTTGGCAACTTCCTGTGAATCTACAACTATTTGAACATAAAAAGTTAAAAAAAAAACTTTAAAGAAAAGAGGCCTAAAAAGATGAGAGAAGAAAGCCAACTTTGCCGAAGACCTTCCCATTGCACAGCGTGAATGGCTGCTTTATCCACAATAACCTATCCTCACGCCCACCCCCTAGAAACACACAACATACCATCCTGGTGAAAAATTTCCAGTCTCACGGAAAGTGCCTTAGACCAGGACTTACAGAGAAGCTGCATCAATAAAAATAGTTAAAACAAAATAACAGAATACTTTTCTCCAGACTGACCTATAGTTAATATTTTAACCCATTGGATTTATCATGTGTGATCTGTCATCTATCCATCTCATTGTTTATATTTTAACCCACTGGATTTATCATGTGTGATCTGTCATCTATCCATCTCATTGTTTCTGAACCATATGACAGGTAAGTTAAAACATGGCTCTTTGCCCCTACATAATTTAGTGATTGCTTCCTAAGACCAGAATTTCTTAAGAATGTTATCTTACATAATCACAATATAGTTAACAACTTCAGTAAATTTAATATCGATTCATATTGGTGATATTCTACTTTTGCTAGTTGACCCAAAAACGTTCATTACAAAATCCAGTCTAGGGTCACATATTGCACCTAGTTGTCACGTCTCTTTGAGAGGTTTAGATTTAGTAGATCCAGCTTTCACATCGATCTTTCTGTCATCGTCACCCACTAAAAACATACCAAACCCGTTGCCATCGAGTCAATTTCAACTCGTAGGGATCCCGTAGGACAGAGTAGAGCTGTGCCGTAAAGTTCCCAAGAAGCAGTTGGGGAATTGGAACTGCTGGCCTTTTGGGTGGCAGCCGAGCTCTTAGCCACTGCGCCACCAGGCACCCAGAATTCCCATCTGAAAAGTAGGATGACAGTGATTGCCTCGCCTATCTCTCGAGCTGTGATTAAAGCTGGTTTCCGTCCACACCAGCTAAATCGAGGATTTCTCTTCTGTATCATTATTCCTGAGAAGCGTGTCAACTTTTACGGGGTGGTTGGGCAGAGAAGGCCCACTTTGGCTTTCGCTCCGGGCTTGGGGAAGGGGCTTGGGGTGGGGCAAGGCTAGCCAGGAGCAAGCAGTAAAGGGAATTTGCAAACTAGCCTTCGAGGGAAAAGGGAATGAGACCCTGCGAAGTGACTCCTCCCTCTCCGCTCCCCCTCACCTGGAGGGTCAGGCGGCCAATCCAGAGCGCAGCCCCGGGTCCGGCGGCCAATGGGAAGGCGGCGCGCCGTGCTCCACCGGCGCTATAACTGAAGGAGGAGCTGCGGAAAGTGAAAGTGGTGGCCGGAGCGGCGGGTGCAACCCGGGACTGGAGCGCAGCGGCCCGAGAGGAGCCACAAGGATGCTCAGGACTCCGAAGCTGCGGCCCGGGGTCGCGGGGACCGCCGACTGCCTTCCCCAGACCACGCCGCCGCCGCAGTCCAGGCCGCTCACTTCCTTCCTCATCCAGGATATTCTGCGGGACTGCGCCGAGCGGCGCGGCGGCAGCCACACGGGCAGCCCGGAGCCGCAGCCCCAGCCGCAGCCCCCGCGCGAGCTGGCCCCGCACCAGGACCCAGACCCGGAGCCCGAGG
The DNA here is from genome assembly GCF_024166365.1 of Elephas maximus indicus. NCBI lineage: Eukaryota > Metazoa > Chordata > Mammalia > Proboscidea > Elephantidae > Elephas > Elephas maximus. The sequence goes on from NC_064840.1 coordinate 50,848,040, forward strand.
GAGGCCGAGGCCGCGCCGGAGGCCCGGAGGACGAGCTGAGCGCCCAGCCCGGCGCCGCTCCGGGGGAGGCCGGGAACCTGGCGGAGACCGAGCCAGGTACGCTGGCGAGGCCGGGGCTGGGGTGAGGTCCTGCGGGAGCGGAGGAAGGGCCGAGAGGCTGGAGGGGCTCTAGGGCCGGGGGAGGGTTGCTCGGAGCAGACCTCACCGAGCTCGGGATGCAGGGATGCTGGGCCCACAGTGACAGACGAAGAGACAGAATCCTACAGTCCCCCCGCACCCCCCTCCCCAGGCGCGCCTCGGGGATCCCCTCTGAGCCCCGGCGTCAGGGCGGCGCACGCTGTTGACATCGGCTCGGCGGCGGGCGCGGTGCGCTCTGCTCGGCGGCTCCTGGCTCTCTGGGACTCCAGAGCGAGCGCGCACGCAGCGCTCAGCTGGCCGCGGGCAGTCTCCAGCCCTCCAGCGTGGGAGATGGAAATCCCCTGCCAGCTCTGAGCGACCGACTGCCGGACCCTTGCTCGGTACCAGCCCCACGTTACCTCTTCTTGGCGGTTAAGATAACTAATAATAACGTATCAATTGGTTAAGAGCTCGGCTGCTAACCGAAAGGCCGGCAGTTCGAATCCTCGAGCCGCTTCTTGGAAACCCTATGGGGCAGTTCTACTCTGTTCTATAGGGTCGCTATGAGTCGGAATCGACTCGACAGCGACGGGTTTAGTGTTAATAAATAGAGTTTAATTCGCAAACACTTCCTTTACTTCCCAAACCGACAGGCAGTAAGAGTAAATTTAGGAGTTCCCTCTAGTCTTCAGGAGGTATAACGTGGTCGGAAGATTTTAGAGTAGACTTAGTTTCTTTTCCACCGCTCTTTATGAGGCAACCTACCGCCTCGTTTAGAGGAAAAGGGATTAGAGCAAGAGAATGAATTTGCTGCTGCCAGTTAACCCTTGCGTCTTTGCTATCACACAAGCCCTTTCTTGCCCATCCCGGATGTTAAGGCCGGATGCTTTTTGGTCCCACTTTACCAGGTATCTTATTCCTCAGTGCCTTTTCTGCTTCCCTTCTCCCACCCCAACTCAGTACACATATCCAGAATCCCTATTTAGTTCAACCGATAAACACCTCTAACTTTGGGTTCTTGCAAATTATGAGGGAACAAACAAACAAACCCGTTGCTGTCGAGTCGATTCTGACTCATAGCAACCGTATAGGACAGAGTAGAACTGCCCTAGAGCTTCCAAGGAGCAGCTGGTAGATTCGAACTGCCAAACTTTTGGTTAGCAGCCGTAGCACTTAACCAGTAGGTTACCACACATAATATACATATTTATTCATTCTCCACTCTGGAGAGTTCCTTAGTCATGTGAAAAAAGTGAAATGTAACCAGGATGACAGTGGGCTGTTTGTTCACTCACTAAAGAGATAAGGGTGGATTGAATTCTGTTCTCTTCCCCGCTAATATGTAACTTTGTTTTTCCCATCCCTCTTTCTCCCCTCTACTTTCCAGATAGGCACTTTGAGACTTATCTGTTTGACTGTGAAAACACTTCAGGCGCCTTACCAGACCTCCCGCCAACACCCAAGCAGCCACAGAAGCGCTCCCGAGCAGCCTTCTCCCACACGCAGGTCGTTGAATTAGAGAGGAAGTTCAGCCATCAGAAGTACCTGTCAGCCCCTGAAAGGGCTCACCTGGCCAAGAACCTCAAGCTCACTGAGACCCAAGTCAAAATCTGGTTCCAGAACAGACGCTATAAGACCAAGCGAAAGCAGCTCACCTCCGACCTGGGAGACCTGGAGAAGCACCCCTCCCTGCCCGCCCTGAAAGAGGAGGGCTTCAATCGGGCCTCCCTGATCTCCTTGTATAACAGCTATCCATACTACCCCTACCTTTACTGCCTGGGGAGCTGGAGCCCGGCTTTCTGGTAATGCTTGCTCTGATGACAACCATGTGTGACCAAAACCTGCCTTCCCCAGGTTCTCTCTGGGAAGCAAAAGGGGCCAGGGTTAGGGAGGACTGGGAAGCAAGAGGTGTGCAGACCAAAACTGTTGGAGGTTTGCATGGGGATCCAAGATTCTTCACTGGTGGGCCAGAGAAAGATCTGGAACTGTGAATATTTTAATATTTAAACAATTTCCCAAACACACAATGTAGGTCATTTTTGCTTTTTGAAGGGGGGAGGGATACACTCAGGTGCTGTTTCCAGCACTTTGTATGATCTGTTCACATCACTTCTGGGGATTCCATCCCTATGCCTTCATCCTCTGTGTAATTGAATATCGACTCTGAAAGAGCAAACCTGAAGGGAGAAAGGACAGCCGAGATGAGAATGTTGCCTACACTGACCTTGGAATATGACCAAAGTTTCTTTCTGTCTCTGTAAGAGAGAGGGATATAGAGGGCCTCAAAGAGAAATTCCTCATGCTCAGAGCAGATTGGTGTGGGATATGGAAATGAGTGGAGCACGTGGTGGCACAGTGATTAAGAGCTATGGCTGTGAACCAAAAGGTCAGCAGTTCGAATCCACCAGCCACTCCTTGGAAACCCTGTGGAGCAGTTCTACTCTGTCCTATAGGGTCTCTATGAGTCGGAATCAACTCGACGGCAATGGGTTTGGTTTTTTGGTTTTTATGGAGATGAAAATACCAGCTGCTGCTTATTTCTTTTTAAATAGTACACCAATTTAAGTATTTATAGGGTGGTCCCAGGTAGAACAAGACCCATTTGCTATGGTTTTTAAGACACGCTGTACAAACCAAAACTCGAAGTGCAAGGGTTGAGCCTCTGGTAGGAGAGCCCCATCATATCCAAGGTGGGGGGCTCAAGAGGTTCTCCACTCTGCTGGGGGTATTGCATTTTTTTATTGGCAAAAGGTAAAAAGGCCTCTTGTGGACCTTTTTGCTCTGGGCCTGAGAATTTAGACTGAGAACGTTCGTGGAGTTCTCAGGCTATAATTCATGCTACATCACGACATACCACCTAATTTTTTTTTTTAATTTTTACTGTGCTTTACGGAAAAGTTTACAAATCAAGTCAGTCTCTCATACAAAAATTTATACACACTTTGCTATATACTCCTAATTGCTCGCCCTGCAATGAATCAGCACACTCCTTCCCTCCATTCTGCATTTTCGAGTCCATTCTGTCAGCTTCTGGCCCCCTTTTGCCCTCTCATCTCCTGTCCAGACAGGAGATGCCAACATAATCTTTTGTGTCTACTTGAACCATGAATCTCATTTTTCACCAGTATCATTTTCTATCCCATAGTGCAGACCAATCCGTGTCTGAAGAGTTTGCTGTGGGAATGGTTCCTGTCTTGGGCTAACAGAAGGTCTGGGGACCATGACCTCCAAGGTCCTTCTAGTCTCAGTCAGACCATTAAGTCTGGCCTTTTTATGGGAATTTGGAGTCTGCATCCCACTGCTGTCCTGCTCTCTCAGGGGTTCTCTGTTGTGTTCCCTGTCAAGGCAGTCATCAGTTATAGCTGGGCACCATCTAGTTCTTCTGGTCCCAGGCTGATGGAGTCTCTGGTTTATGTGGTCCTTTCTGTCTCTTGGGCTCATATTTTCCTTGTGTAAAATTTGGTATTCTTCATTCTCTTTTGCTCCAGGTGAGTTGAGACCAACTGATGTATCTTAGTTGGCCACTTGCTAGCATTTAAGACCCCAGAAGCCACTCACCAAAGTGGGATGCAGAATGTTTTCTTAATAGAGTTTATTATGCCAATTGACTTAGACGTCCCCTGAAACCGTGGTCCCCAAACCCCCACGGCTGTTACGCTGGCCTTTGAAACATTCAGTTTATTCAGTGAGCTTCTTTGCTTTTGGTTCAGTTCAGTTGTGCTGACCTCTCCTGTATTGTGTGTTGTCTTTCCCTTCACCTAAAATAATACTTATCTACTATCTAATTAGTGAAAAACCTTCTCTCTCCCTTCTTCCCTTCCTCCCCCCTCTCATAACCATCAAAGCATATTTTCTTCTCTGTTTAAACTATTTCTCCAGTTCTTATAATGGTGGTCTTATACAATATTTGTCTTTTTGAAACTGACTAATTTCACTCAGCATAATGCCTTCCAGATTCCTCCGTGTTATGAAGTGTTTCACGGATTCATCGTTGTTCCTTATCAATGCATAGTATTCATTGTGTGAATATACCATAATTTCTTTATGCATTCATGCATTGATGGGCACCGTGGTAGCTTCCATCTTTTTGCTATTGTGAACACTGCTGCGGTGAACATGGGTGTGCATATATCTGTTCGTGTAAAGGCTCTTATTTCTCTATCACCTAATTCTTAACTGGTGGTATTCCTTTATTATTTGTTCCTGTTTACAGAAATCATCCACCGAAGGGCTTCTTTTCAGTCATACTTTTAGTCTGGCTGCACCTAGCATAGACTTCCTTATTTAGCCTAAGACTGTGTCTTTTTTTTTTTTTTTTTTTTTTTAAGCTCTGTCTCTCTAGGGTTTAAAACAGAAAAAGTAGGGAGCCAATTTTGAATTTGTTCTTTTTTCCTCATTTAAAAATACACAGCATTAAATTCTAAATCCTATTTAAAGACCTGACAGATCTAGAAGGTCACTTACTGATGCTTTGATAAGACTTGCTGGTGGTTCTGTTGCTACCATTCAAAGTCTGACAACCCTTTTTGCTTGGACTCCCTACTGGCAGAGGAGGCAAATGACACTGGGCTCTCACACGCAAGGAACAGCGTGCAAAATGCAGGGCCAGGTATCATGGCACTGTCTGGTGGAAATAGAGGCCTCATGGGCTGGGGATAGACAGAAGTGCAGCCCAGGCTTTGCAGAGCGTCTTACCGCCCAGTCCACAGAGAAAGCTGAAGGGGCTGAGGACTTTGCAGGGAGAGGCTAAAGAAAAGGAAACCATTTTCAAAACACAACATTATTGTAGCTTCCATCACCAAAAAATGAAATTGCCCAAATGCTTTAGGAACTGTAATGCCTACATATATTTCTTAGAAGTCCTCATTTCCAAAGTGGGTCACTAGTGGCTTCAGAGAGAATGAGAGGGGGACAAAGGGGAAATTTGACTGCCTTTCCATTCTTCCCCATCCTGTTATCTCAGGTGACCTGGTGGTGAGGAGACCGGTTACTAATGAGGTAGCCTAAGGCCTGGAAGTCTCTTGATCCCACTACTTAATTCTATTTAGCAAGAAACAGGATACAATTTCCTAATACTAAAAGCACCAGTTTACTGTTGATGGCAAAACTGCCAAAGTAAATTGATAAAAAGTTGGCTAGTTTCACCCCATTTTCTATGGTTTGGGCTCCACATTGAAATATTGTCAAAAGCCATGTACTTTCGACAGCCACCACCATACTAGTTGGCACAGAAGGCAGGAGAGCTTAAATTGCTTTCTCCTTTTTCATGTGTCTTTCCTAAGTGCTTTAATACTCACTCTCTACTCACTACCCGTTCCCTCCCCAAGTCTCTGAATTTAATTCATTCTTCCTGAAATTCCATGTTAAACATTTTACTGTGATGTTGCCTTGCCCCCCTCCAAAAGTCTTTGTTTAAAATTTTTTTCTTTCATTGAATTAGTTACTGAGTCATATCTTACCTAGTCAAAAAAAATTTTGAAGAACTAGTGTATCAGTATCTGACAGATGCTGGACAATGTCCTCCACCATCTCACCCAGACAGCCTGCTTCAGTTCTGTTTCATAGATTAGTTTGGGTTTCCCACATGCATAGCAAATCCTGCTCCAATCTGTAATGTTAAAGCCTTGACTTGAAGTTTAGTAAAGTAGCTCCAACCAAACTTTATTTTTCTATGTATTTTTTGCGACATACTAGTGTTTTAAAATAAAGTACTGTGTCTTTATTAGAAATACCTGTGTGTGTGTGTGTGGTTTTTTAAAAATTTCTTAAAGACTGCATTCTGTTTAACTTACATGGTTCTGGTTACCATGTTCTCCCACCATCAGCCCACCTGACAAACCTCTGGAGACCAAAGAACCAAACTCAGCAGCTTAGCCAGTAACAGATGATGGTCAGTGTCTTAAAAACACATTGCCCTTGGATCCTGGCAGATCACAGGAGGGGAAAGATATTTCTGTATTCAGTTTAATAAATATCTGTTCCATTTAAGTGATAAAACCAATACCAGTTGCCATCATGTCAACTTCTACTCATGGCTACCCCACGTGTCAGAGTAGAACTGTACTCCATAGGATTTTCAATGGCTGATTTTCCTGAAGTAGGTTTTCTTCTGAGACGCCTCTGGGTAGACTAGAACTTCCAATCTTTAGGTTAGCAGCTAAGCACATTAACCATAGATACCACCGAGGGACTCCATCCAAGTGGTACCTCTTGTTTAAATTTAAAACATTACGTTTTTACTTAACATTTCTTGAAGACCCTGAAGGGAACACAGAAACCACACCAGTATTTCTTTAAAAACCCCCCTTTCATCTCCCACTAGCCCCTCACAGTTCCCCTGTCCTGTTGCACCTATGTCTCCCTGAAAATTTAACCTTCAGCCAGAGTAGACAGACGTGTTGCGACACCTTTGAATTGGAATCACAAGTACTGAAAATAGGTTTTATTAATGCGTCAAAGTTAAAAAATAAATGCATAAAATGTCCTTCATCCCTCTGCACTTAAGGCTTCATTAAACCCCACAAGTAGAATGTCTCATGTACCCGATTTCCTGAGAGAATTGATGGTTTTCTCCCCCCAACCCCCGCTCAAGGAAATAGAAGCTTAAAGAGTAAGGTGCTTACTCTAGGTAAAACATATCATAATTTCAAAGTTTGCTCTAATCCTTTAAGTACATTGTACACACAGGTGGGGCCTCTCATAGCATGTTCACATCATGAGATTTGACTCTTTGCACAAATCTATACCCATTCTTCCCTTCCCCTGGGAGACTATTAGCTCTCAAATTACAAAAGCTTTTGCAGTAAATTTACAGATGTGATTTATTTATTTATTCACTGTTTTAAAGTAACTAATCCAGGAAATTAAACACAAATCTCTCATCTCTAAAGAAAATTCTCCTCTGCCTTCTCTTCTTTGTCGCTTTTCCAACTTTCCTTCAATATCTCTGCTAACCTCACAGCCATCTTCTTCCATCAATTCCCCTTAGCCTGTCACCTGTTCGTAGTGTTTGAAATTCCTTTTCAATCTGTCTCTCAGGTGACTTCAAGTGTAAGTTTCTGGAGTCACTGTAGTTTTGCCACTGGTGGTACCATTAACCCTCCCCAGGCCTCCTGGGGGCCATAGCAACCAGAGGGGAAATGATTTACACTAAAAGAAAACTTTTTCTTCTAACGACAAAGCAAATAGTTTTTCTAGGATGGTGTTAACATTACGTAAACTCCCTGGGTGGTGTGAACAGTTTGTGCTCCACTAGTAACTGAAAGGTTGGCAGTTTGAACCCACCCAGCAGTGCTGCAGAAGAAAGGCCTGGCAATCTGCTGTAAAGATTATAGCCAAGAAAACCCTACGGAGCAGCTCTACACTGTAACATATGGGGTTCTCCTGAGTCAGAATTGAGTTGATGACAATGGGTTTGGTTTTGAGGGGGTTAATATTACACATCTTGACCTCGAGAGGGACCTCAGAAGGTGCAGTGGCCATGACGAGAAAGCCCTGGAAACCACTCAGGGATGGAGAGTTGCATGCAGAAGATTTATTGAGAGTGTTCTCGGGACATGCATCTGTAAGGAAGCAAGGACGGCGGGATTGAAGAGAGAAGCTGACCCACTACACTGTTTCACAGTTCCAAAGCCAAAGTGCCCCAAATTAAGGCAAGGGCCCTGGGCATTTGTATCCCATCATCGGTCAATCTCAATCATTGGCTGTGGGCTGCCTCCTAAAAGTGGGAGTAACCTTGGGCAATGCAGCTCCTTTCCGTGGAAGGCAAAGCCCATTTAGAGACATAGCTTTGAGTCATTAGCAGCCAATATTCCCAGCAGCTGGGGGCTAGGGGGCGTCCATTGACTCTATAGAAGCACCAGGGAATCCACTGCAAGACATAGGATTTTTTCCTTGATCAGTGTCAGGGCCATGGTCACCACCATTTTTTGCAAGGAGGAAATCTGAGTTGAGAGGGTCCGGCTAGCCTTAGTGCACTGAGTTCTGCACTCAGGCATCCAGACTCTGCTCCTCCCCACTGCCATCATGAATATGTCACCAGGGCATGTTTTTCAAAGTCAAGAATTATTTACTGCCCCAGAAAAAGGGCAGGAACGATAGTCCTCGGACATGAAGGGCTCCTAGTTTAGCCATAGACTTGGCCTTCACGCAAGCTTTCCCAGACAGACGACTAACTCACCAAGAGGCTTATCTAAAGTCTGCAAGGGAAAGGAGAAGAATCTCAGTTTCCATAGTCTGCCCTCCCCTCCCCTCTGTAAAGGCTCCAGTTGGGTTTTGACTTATTTCCTGGGCTTGCTGCTGTGGGATGGCTCACTTAGGGCAAGTCCCTGTGTGACCTCATGTAACTGGTCACTCTCCACCTGTTTCCACCTGTTTCCGTGATGAAGTCAGACCTTATTAGGGAGGTGATGGGGCAGAGAGGAAGAGGTGGCATGCTGAGAAACATCCCTTCTCTCATTGGAACCATTCTAGGATACTTGGAAATTATGATAAAAAAAAAAAAAAAAAAACCTAGAAGTCTATGTCGATGTGCAGGAGAATAAATGCTGATTATAATCTCTCGAAGGTGAAAGTCCAGTGTTTTGTCTCTAACACCAGTTGTCTCACATTCTCAGCTGCATTTGCCAGATGCCCTTTAGTCCAGTGGTTTTCACCACTGTCTGCACATTGGAATCATCTAGAAGTCTTTAGAATAACATAAGGAAGGTTCAGCCCTACTTAACACCAATTACATTCTAATCTCTGGAGGTAGGGCTCAGGCATCAGTATCCTTTAATACTAATGTCCGAGGTTGCAAATGACTTGCTTAGCTTTTTTTCAGCTGGTCTGGCTGCTCAGCCTCACAGGTGCCAGGACAAGAGAGAACTACCTGAAGGGTCAGGAAGGGAGGAGTGGGGGGTGGGTTGGTTTTTTCTTTTCTTTTTTTTTTGCTTGCTCTTTCTTTTTCCAGAGAACAGATGTTCATCTTTTCTTGCTTTCTTCCGAAGCCTTCTCCTCTTGGAGTCTCTGACATCTTCAAAAGGCCCTCTGTAATCCAGGAAAGCTCAGCTCATTCCGGCTAATCCCCCACTCAAAGTTCAAGGTATTCAAACTTCCTGGGTATTTTCATAACCTATCCACAAGCACTTACTATCCATCTCCAACCGAGGCCCATCCGGAATGATAACGTACTCTTTGACTGCCCCCGTGGAGGAGAGGAAACAAATTCCGTCCTCAACTATTGCCGAGGAGTTTTAGCCTATCCTGGCAGTACAGAGCTTTGTTTGTGCATTGTTGGGAACAGCAGGTGTCATTTAACATCTGTCAATTAGCGTCAGGGTTCCCTGACAACACATCTATCAGGATAAATAGTGTCTTAACGCTGATATAACATTTACACTTCCTTCTGCCAAGTCAGTTATTTTAATCTTTTTTTTTTTTAAATTGTGTGTGCAGAGATGGGTAAGGGTAGAGGCTGGCTCAAGGGGGGAAGAAATATGCCTTTTGACCACACCTTTTTTGGGTAAAATTTGCATGCAATAAATGCATAGTAGGCAAAAATTTGACCTATACAACATCTGAAAACAGGAGTGATAGGAATGAATTTGCTCTACTGAGTTCTTTTTATTCAGAAGAATACAGGGAATATTCACAACATGAAATGGAAGGTGGGGAGGAGATGTCATTCTCTCATGGAAAAGTTTGGCATCTCTGTCCATGCCGAGAGCTTGTTTATACCTGGATTGTTGATGTCCCCGCCTCCCCCTTTAAGGAAGATGATACTGATCAAAAGTTGAGATGTGCAGATTTTGTGCCTTGCAAAGACTTGGACGGCGACTGATTGGATACAAGGGACTGGCCCTGAATAAAGACACACTAAATGGGGTTGCTTATTTAGCTTTAGAAGGGCTCTAGTAGGTAGCCCACATCTCCTTTCTGTGAAGAAACCCACATAATGAAGACATCAGCCTGAAGGACTTTTCAATTGAATTAGAGAAGAGAGGCACTTTTCAGGACACTGCAGACTTTTCTTCAGCTGCTCTCTTAGTCAATATTTAGATTGACAGGCTGCATTGATGATGGAAGCTTAGGACAAAGGTTCCAGGGTCTTCACTGTGGCTCAGACAAATTATTTCTCTGGGTTTTTAATTTTCCTTATCTGTAAAATGGGTAAATGAGACCCTCTGTCAATGTGTAAATTGCTTCAGTGGAAAGAGTTCTTTAAATAGACGAAAGGGAACGGGGTGAAGAAGGATGACGGGGCGGGTGAGGAATGACATCTTAAAGACACTAGCAGTTTGGATTTTAGAGTTCTGCAGCCTTCTCTGTCCAGAATCCTTACTCCAAAAATGTCTTTAAAGCTTTGACTTAAATGGTGTAGCCTGTTGCTGGATTGTTGCATTTTTCCTCTCAGCCAGTTCAACTGCCTGTGCTTTTATTATCTTCTTATCTTGGACGGGCAAAGGAAAGGAAGGAGAGACAACAAAGAGTCCAAAGCAAGAGGGAAGGGACTGGATGGGTAGTTTTCCATGGCCTGTGGAAGCACCTTTGTACATACGTGAGCTCACCACCCCTCTCGTTGGCTCCTGATTGACCCCTGAGTAGAGAGATGGCTCCACATCCTAGAGACTGGGTTTTATTACAAGGACAGGCTGGGGGCATGTCAACTTTGGCATCAGGAAGGAACACAAGCTGGACCAGGATCTGAGGGAAGGTGTTTTCATTATAACTAAATAGGTTTTATAAAAGCCTGTGCAGGCACAAGCCTCAGGGTAGCACGGTGAGTTTTGTTTTATTTACAGAGTAGCAGCTTGATGGAGAATGAGGCACATACTACACCAGGGGGTTATAGGAAGGACTTGAGAGAGCTAGCTGACCGTGAACATCTAATTTGAGCTTGTGCAGCAACCAAAAGTGTACGGTGTCCCAAGCAATGGAGCTGAGTGTCCCTACCTACTCTGCACTGATCAGACGGATGTTTGACCCTGGTCAACTAGATGACTGAAGCATAAAGGAAGGAATGAATTAATTAGTGAATGAATCCCCACCTTACCTTAAGTACTAGGTTCAGTTCTGAGCACCATATATTAAGGAAAATTGTAGCAAGTTCAGAAGAGCATAATTGAGATGGTTAAGAAAAAAACAACTACTGCTATTGAGTTGATTCCGACTCATAGCAACCCTATAGGACAGAGTAGAACTGCCCCCAAAGGTTTTCCAAGGCTGTAACCTTTATGGTGGAAACCCTGGTGGTGTAGTGGTTGAGTATGGCTGCTAACCAAAAGGTTGCCGGTTTGTATCTACCAGGTGCTCCTTGGAAACCCTATGGGGCAGCTCTACTCTGCCCTATAGCGTTGGAATCGACTTGATGGCAATGGGTTTTTTATAATCTTTATGTGGAAGCAGACTGCCACATCTTTCTCCCATGGAGCAGCTGGTGAGTTGGAACCAACAACTTTGCCGTTAGCTCCTTAATTGGGATGGCACAGGGGTTGAGAGCAGTCACATGAAGAAGAGTTGAAGAAACTAGGGATGTTTAACCAGGTAAAAGGAAGTTAGGGCTGGGGTGGGTAGTAAAGAGAGGAAAGATGAGACTTTCTCTGTTGTCCGAGGTGGAATCCTCAGGGTGACACAGCTCAGATGATCAGCAATTTCTGAATAATCTTTGGGCTGTCCCAGATAATGGGAATTTCCACTCCCTGGAGAGCTTCCTTGAAACTGAAACTATTTGGTGAGGAGGTTGTAAGAAGAATGGACATTCATAGCACAACTCTAAGATCCTTGCCAGACCTCTTGTTCTATGATTTTAAAGACTAGTTTTGGGTTCTAACGTGTCCACAGCCTACTAACTATGAGATTAGGGAAAATCGCCCCAACTTCTCTGAGCTTCAGCTATTCTCTTGCTAAATGAGGAAATTTACAGTTAAATGGTGGGGAACTGAATCAAATCAGTTGTAGAAGTCCCTTCTCTGATTCATAAGTGAAACAAATAACTGTGTGATTTCAGGGACAAAAGGATGTATTGCGCCTAAATATGTTTCCTCTCCAGCTGACTGATATCTGAAATTCTACCTTTAGAGATAAATTCTTGGGCCTAAAGAATCTGTCTCCAGTTAAAATGTGGATATTTCTGGGAGAAGTAAAGAAGTAAATTTAATTAATCATTTATCCTTGAATATAAATAAGTTCATTAGTTTCAACAGATACAGCACACGTTACTGAAAATGGATCAGTATAAAAGAGAGGGGAAAACAAAAAATAACATAGAGGCTTGAGAAGAAAAAAATAAATTTCTATTTTTAAATTTCATCTAAGTTTAGCCTTGCCATAAGTCATATAGTTCTGATCGTTTTATTGCTTCATCTTACATTCTGGGCTTAAACTATCACATTCTTTTCTCAGAAACCTTTTGATTTTAGACCTCAGTACATGTATATTGTTGCCTGGGAAATGGGTGTCCAGGGAAAGGTAACACCATTGTTCTAGCAGCCAAAGAACAGACAGGAATGATGAGTTCTCTCAGCTGTATCATTAGAGTTTTCCTTCTTCCAACGTAGAAATTAGTGACTCAGTGACTATAGAGGGGGGCACAAATATCTTCATATTTATTTTAATTTTTAACAAAAATGTTATAACTCTAAGCCTTTACCTAAATCAATAACTGCAGAGGTTTCTCTCAGTGAAGTATGGCATATTGAAAATAGCATGGATTTCATGCCATCAGCTTTAGGGCTGACCTGTAACCCTAGATGCACTGCTATATTAGCTGCTTGAACTTAGGCAAATTATTTGACCTCACGGAGGCTCAGTTTCTTCATCTTTAAATAGGGATAATAATGCCTTATTTATAAGGTTAGTTATCAAGAGTTGTCAACTCACTTTTCCTCTTTTTAAAAAAAGTCTATTTTGCAACAATGTTGTTGTTGCTAGGCGCTTCTGCTAGGTTTTGACTCGTAGCGACCCTATGTACAACAGAACAAAACACTGCCCAGTCCTGTGCCATCCCCATGATTGCTGTTATGCTTGAGTCCGTTATTGTAGCCACTTTGTCAGTCTATCTCCTTGAGGGTCTTTCTCTTTTTCGCTGACTCTCTACTTTACCAAGCATGATGTCCTTTTCCAGGGGCTGATCCCACCTGATAACATGTCCAAAGCATGTGATACAAAGACTCACCATCTTTGTTTCTAACAAGCATTCTGGCTGTACTTCTTCCATGATAAATTTGTTCCTTCTTTTGACAATCCATGGTATATTCAATATTCTTCACCAACACCATAATTCGAAGGCGTCAATTCTTCTTTGGTCTTCCTTATTCATTGCCCAGCTTTCGCATGTATTTGAGGCCTTTGAAAACACCATGGCTTGGGCCAGGTTCACCTTAGTTCTTAAAGTGACCTCTTTGCTTTTTAACACTCCAAAAAGGGCTTTTACAGCAGATTTGCTCAATGCAAAGCATCGTTTGATTTCTTGACTGTTGCTTCCATGGGTGTGGATCCAAGTAAAATGAAACCCTTGATAACTCCAATCTTTTCTCCATTTATCATGATGTGGCTTATTGGTCCACTTGTGAGGATTTTTGTTTTTGTTATGTTGAGGTGTAACCCACCCTGAAGGCTGCAGTCTTTGATCTTCATCAGTAGGTGCTTCAAGTCCTCTACACTTTCAACAAACAAGGTTATGACATCTGTGTAACGCAGGTTGTTAACGAGTCTTCCACCAATCCTGATGCCACATTCTTCTTCATATTATCCAGCTTCTTGGATTATTTGCTCAGCGTACAGACTGAATAAGTATTGTGAAACAACACCACCCTAACGCACACCTGTCCTGACTTTAAACTATGTAGTATCCCCTTGTTTTGTTTGAACAACTGCCTCTTGATTGATCTATGTATAGTTTCCTCATGAGCACAATTAAGTTTTCTGTACTTCCCATTCTTTGCAATGTTATCCATAATTTGTTATGATCCACACAGTTGAATGCCTTTGCATAGTCAACAATACACAGGTAAACATCCTTTCTGCTTTCAGCCACGATGCATTTGACATCAGCAATGATATCCCTTGTTCCACGTCCTCTTCTGAATCCAGCTGGAATTTCTGGCAGTTCCCTGTTGATGTACTGCTGCAGCTGCTTTTGAATGATCTTCAGCAGAATGTTACTTGTGTGTTATATTAATGATATTATTCAATAAATTCTGCATTCTGCTGGGCCACCTTTATTTAGAATAGGCATAAATATGGATCTCTTCAAGTCAATTCGCCAGGTTGCTGTCTTCCAAATTTCTTGGCATAGAGGAGTGAGCACCTCTAGCGCTGCATCTGTTTGTTGAAATATCTCAGTTGGTGTTCTGTCGACTGCTGAAGACTTGTTTTTTGCAAGATCTTCAGTGCAGCTTGGACTTCTTCCTTCACTACCATCATTTCTTGATCATATGCTACCTCCTGAAATGACTGAACCTCGAGAAATTTTTTTTGGTACAGTGGCTCTGTGTATTCCTTCTATCTTCTTTTTATGTGTCCTGTATTGTTCAGTATTTTGTCTATAGAATCCCTCACTATTGCAACCTGAGGCTTGAAGCCTCCAGTTGGAACAATAGCAACAACCAAAAAGGGGGGGTGGGACCCACCTACAGCTGCTGATACTAATTAGACATAACCAATCACATCATGGGATCAGTTCTCTTGGTTTGGGGGCTTAGGGCCATAGTCTTCTGGGGCAATCCAGTAAATTAGCATAATATAGTCCTTAAAGTTTATGTTCTACCTCCCAGGATGCGAGCAGTGTCTGGGGTCTTACAAGCTTATGAGTGGCCATCTAAGATACAATTATTGGTCTTTATTTATGTGGAATGAAAGAGAAAGAAGAAAACCCAAGAGAATGAACTGGACTACAGGACTAATTGTCTACATGAACCACTGTCTCCTCCACCTAGAGACTGGAAGAACTAGATGGTGCCCAGCTACCACTGCTGAACACTCTGATCAGGAACACAATAGATGAATCCTGACAGAAAAAGAAAAACAATGTGGAGCAGAAGGTCAAATTCTTAAAGAATCCAAATTTGCTAGACCTATTGAGGCTGGAGGGAGTCCCCAGGACTATGGCCCTGAGTTGCTTTTCAAAGCTTGAATTGAAACTATCCCCTGAAGTTACCTTTAAACTAAGTAACAGTTTAGCCCAGAGAGTAAAGATTGTCACTCTTGAGTATTTTTTCCTTAAAAAAAAAAAAAGTTAGCTATTTTAAAGCCCAGATGAGAAGGTGGGGGGGGGGGAGTGGGGGATGGAGGCAGAAACATGAAGCAAATGAAAGTGAAACAACTAGAACAGAAATAATGAGAATGTTGACACAATTTGAAGAATGTAACCAATGTCAGTGATTATTGTGTCTCGAAACTGGAATGGAAGTGGATTTGCTGTGTATTTTCACCAAAAACAAAATAAATTTTTTTAAAAGTGAAAAATATAACAAAAAGTCTAAATTTTATCCAAATATACACATAAATTTTACCTACTATCATTAAATATATGCAATTGTCACATAACATACTTTATATATACTTTCCCATGTAACTACATCTAAAAAAAAAAAAACCTTTGCCATCAAGTTGATTCTGACTCACAGCGATCCTATAGGACAGGGTAGAGCTGTCCCACAGGGTTTCCAAGGCTGTAATCTTCATGGAAGCAGACTGCCACATCTCTCTCCCAAGGAGCAGTTGATGGGTTTGAACCACGAAATTTTTGGTTAGCAGTCAAGCCCTTAACCACTTAGCCACCAGGGCTCCTTCTGTAACTATACAGCTACACAATATTTGCCATTTCATTTTTTGTGACTGCTTTAATATGCCAGTAGGTTAATACTCCATAATATAGAACCATCATATTATTGTACATTAGAATTGTTGATAAGTAGATAGACAGCCAGAGAGATAGATAGATGGATGGATGGACGGACGGACGGACAGACGGACAGATGGACAGATGGATAGATGGATGGATAAATAGACAGTTTTCAAGACAGACTCAGGGGAAAATGCAGACAAAAGTTACCATAAAAGGAACTGAAGGTGAGTCTCCAAGATGTGATAGTTTCTCCTGGGCTGAGCTATAATTCTATGGTATTCCATATGGGGTCTTTCTCACAGGAAAGAGGGCTATATACCCTGAGGTTAAATTATTAGAGGTGGAGGACTAGAGACGAGAGTTGCTTGCTTCGATGCCCAAAGTTGGATTTTGCAAATACAGACAAAGAAAATAAATCAACAAAAATAGCTAAGAAGCATTTCTAAACGTGTCCAGCTGCAAAAATTTATGGCTCTTAGCTCTCAGAAAAGGTCATTTCAGATAAGACAACTATTTATACAGAAAACAAAAACGAAACATTTATTGATTGGGTTTCAGTTGACTATCTCTAGTCCTAGGAGAGGCACTAAGTGGGAAAAAGTCTTCCCAGCCACACTGCTGTTTGCCAGTGCCTCATTCACTAAAGTCTCCCAAATTTTGGACTAGAAAATTGAAGTTCAGGGCTTTATGACCATGTGGACCATTATTTTTTCTGACATTTTTTTATGAAAGAGAGACAAGGACTCAAAGGCATAAATATTCTCGAGCTGTATGTAGGCTTTTCTGTGGACAAGTGAAATCTTTGAGTGCTGCAGAAGAGATGGCTCATGGCAGAGATTCCCTTAGCAAGGCAATAAAACTTTCTCTTTGAATAGATCCAATGAATCTATTTTTCAAAGGTTGTGTGACTTTACGAAAGTTATTCACTTCTCAATACCTTAGTTTCCTCATCTTTAAAGTATTCTCTAAAGTCTTGTCCATCTCTGTTGTTGTTGCTGTCTTGTCAGCCTTGACTCTTGGCAACCCCATTTGTGCAGAGTGGAACTACACTCCATTGGGATTTCAAGGCTATGACCTTTCAATCTCTGATGGTGTCTATATAAACATAAATTTGAATATATTACAATGTAAAAATAAGAGGAAGAAGGAGAATCAGGAACAGGAGATGGAACTGGAATGTGTAGCTAATTGCCTCCATGAACAACTGTATCCTTTGCCATAAGACCAGAAGAACTGGGTGGTGCCTGGCTACCATTACTAAACATTTTGATCAAAGATTCTATAGAACAATCCTGATCAAATTCTCATGAAATCCAGAATTTCCGGAGCCATAGAGCCTAGATAAGCTAAAAACTATTGCCCTGAGATAATCTTTAAACCTTAAATCAAAAATATTACCTTGTTATGGGTTGAATTGTGTTTCCCCAAAATACGTGTTTTAAATCCTAACCTCTATGCCATTTGGGAATATGTAGTCTTTGTTACGCTAATGAAACAGGACTAGAGTAGAGTGTATTTTGAGTCAATCTCTTTTGAAATATAAAAGAGATTAAACAGGCAAGTGAGAGAAGTAGGGATAGGGTAAGGTAGATGTAAAGACACATGGAGGTCTCAAAGAAACCAGGAAGCAGAAGCTGAAGAGACAAGGACCTTCCTCCAGAGTTGACAGAGACAGAAAGCCTTCCCCTAGAGCCAACACTCTGCATCTGGATTTCCATTCTCCTCAATTATGAGAAAATAAATTTGTATTTGTTAAAGCCATCCATTTGTGGTATTTCTGTTATGGTCGCACTAGATAACTAAGACCCCTGAAGTCTTCTCGAAGCCAAAAAATAGTTTAACCTAACGAGTAAAGAATATCTGTCTTGAGCATTGTGCTCTTTTAAGAACTATCTCTATGGGATCAAACTAACAACAGCAACTTGAAGGATTAGATAGGGACATTAGGTGGTAGTGAGTGTATGTTAACAGGGGAGGAACAATTTGGAAAAGGAGGGTGAGAACGGTTGCACAACTCAAAGAATGTAATCAGTGTCACTAAATTGTATATGTACAAATTGTTGCATAGGTGTATGTTCTGCTGTGTACTTTCTCAACAACAAAAATAAAATAAAATAAGAGAGGCAGAGCCAAGATGGCGGAAAAGACAGACGCTTCTGGCGAGCCTTCTTTACAACAAAGACGGAAAAAAACAAGTGAAATGAGTATATTTGTGACAAGCTAGGAGCCCTGAGCTTCAAAGGCAAGCTTAGAAAATGAACAGAGGAGCAGGGGGAGGAAGAGAGGTTCAGAAGCAGAGAGGAGTTACCCACCCTCAATCCCTGGGAGCCCTCAGGCACCACTCTGGGAGCTGCGATGGTGGCAGGCTGGTACTACCGTTCAGGAACAGTTTCCTCAGGGAGAAGCAGCCAGCCACACAGCCTACTCACACCTCCGGAACCTGAGAAGAATGGTGCTGTCAGCAAAAGCTAAGTACTCGCGTATATTTTACCATGCCCCCCTCCCCACCCCCAAGCCGGCTTCAGCGGCTGAATTCCCTGGGCCTGAGATAGGCACTGTTGGGCACCTAGAGCCATCCTCCCGGCCCTGGAAAAGGAAAAAATTTGCATTTGGAGGAAAACATAATTTGCCAGCTCCACTAACATGGGGAGCTCAGGACAGAAGTGGCTCCTGTTCAGGCATAAATGGTCTGTGGACTTTCAGCACTTTCCCCTCTGCATGGACCTGTGTGGGCCTATTTCAGGAGAAGAGGCCCTTGTTGGCAGACTCCAGTCATTTCAGCTGTGCTGTGGAGAGGTAGGTGTTTGACATTTGACATTGCTTTGCCTATTAAACAGAGTCCTTACCAACCCACATCACGGGCCTAAGGACTGGTAGCTCCACTCATGTCACCCAGCCACCCATGACAGGGGTCCAAGGATAACTGGTACCTTCCAGTCCCTACAACCAAAAACATTGGGTGCCCATGATCCATCTGCAGAACCCACCCACCTGCACACTCTAGGCAACAGGGATGCACTTTCCTCAGAGATACTCGAGGGTCAGTTCTCAGCCCCCTGTGTTGTTCAGAGTGTGACCCCCTATTGCAATCAGATACCGGGACATACACCAATCACCCCTGCCCCTCTAAGACTGTAGCACAGAGCCTGTACCACACACTTGATGATCAGCTACCTGGACACCTGAGCTGAATTCATACAAGAAAAGTGAATGGACTCTTAGACTGATATACCTGATAACAGCTCTAGCCATCTGCGGAGAGGACATCAGAGCTCCAAAGATGAAAATAACCAAGCTAGCTCACTCAATTAACCCATTTGGGCATACTGAAACAAAACAAAGCAAGAAGCTACGACACAGTAAGCAAGCATAAATTAATACAATAACTTATAGATGGTTCAGAGACAACAGTCAATATCAATTCACATAAAGAAACAGACTATGATCACCTCAACAAGCTCTCAAAACAAAGAATCCAGGGATCTTCTAGATGAAAGTGCCTTCCTGGAATTACCAGAGGCAGAAAACAAGAGATTAATATACAGAACCCTTCAAGACATCAGGAAAGAAATGAGGCAATATGCAGAACAAGCCAAGGAACACACAGATAAAGCAATTGAAGAAATTTGAAAGATTATTCAGGAATATAATGAAAAGTTTAATAAGCTGGAAAAATCCATAGACAGACAGCAATCAGAAATTCAGGAGATTAACAATAAAATTACAGAAGTAGACAACTCGATAGAAAGTCAGAGGAGCAGAATTGAGCAAGTAGAAGCCAGAATTTCTGAACTTGAAGGTGATAAATCACTTAGCACTAATATATTTGAAGAAAAATCAGATAAAAGAATTTTAAAAAATGAAGAAACCTTAAAAAAAAATTTTTTTTTTTAAGAATCATGTGGGACTCCATCAAAAGAAATAACCTACCAGAGTACCAGAACAGGGAGGGATAACAGAAAATACAGAGGAAATTGCTGAACATTTGTTGGCAGAAAACTTCCCCGATATCGCAAAAGATGAGACGGTATCTACCCAAGATGCTCATCAAACTCCACATAAGGTAGATCTTAAAAGAAAGTCACCAAGACATATTATAATCAAACTTGCCAAAACCAAAGATAACGAGAGAATTTTAAGAGCAGTGAGCAATAAACAAAAAGTCACCTACAAAGGAGAGTCAATAAGAATAAGCTCAGACTACTTGGCAGAAACCATGCAGGCAAGAAGGCAACAGGATGACTTATTTAAAAAACTGAAGGAAAAAAATTGCCAACCAAGAATCATATATCCAGCAAAGCTGTCTCTTAAATATGAAGGTGAAATTAGGACATTTCCAGATAAACAGAAGTTTAGGGAATTAGTAAAAACCAAACCAAAACCACAAGAAACACTAAAGGGAGTTCTTTGGTTAGAAAATCAATAATATGAGGTATCAACCCAAAACTAGAACACTGGGCAGAGCAATCAGAAGTCAACCCAGACAGGGAAATCAAAAAAACAAAGCAAGATTAAAAATAAAATAAAAAAGCTTAAAACAGGGTAACAGCGATGTTATTATATAAAAGAAGAAAACATTAAAATAATAAAGAGGGACTAAGAAATGTAATCATAGACCTTCCATATGGAGATGAAGATACGGCGACACAAAGAAATAAAAGTTAGTTTTAAATTTAGAAAAATAGGGGTAAATAATAAGGTAACCACAAAGGAGACAAACTATCCTACTCATCAAAATAAAATACAAGAAAAAAATAGAGACTCAGCAGAAACAAATTCAACAACAAGGAATATGAGGAAAGGACAATATGTAAAGATAATCTACCCAGCACGTAAAATTAAGTGGGAAAAAGAAACTGTCAACAGCACAGAAAAAAAGACATAAAAATGATCTAACTAAATTCACGCCTGCCCATAATTACGCTGAATATAAATGGAATCAATGCACCAATAAAGAGACAGAGAGTGGCAGAATGGATTAAAAAACACAATCTGTCTATATGCTGCCTACAACAGACACACCTTAGACTTACAGACACAAACAAACTAAAACTCAAAGGATGGAAAAAAATGTATCAAGCAACAACAATCAAAAAAGAGCAGGAGTGGCAATATTAATTGCTGACAAAATAGACTTTAAAGTTTAACCCATCATAAAGGATAAGGAAGGACACTATATAATGATTAAAGGGACAATATACGAAGAAGATATAACCATATTAAATATTTATGCACTCAGTGACAGGACTGCAAGATACATAAACTCTATCAGCATTGAAAAGTGAGATAGACAGCTCCACAATAATAGTAGGAGACTTCAACACACCACTTTTGGTGAAGGACAGGTTATCCAGAAAGAAGCTCAATAAAGACACAGAGGATATAAATGCCACAATCAACCAACTTGACCTCATAGACATATACAGAACACTCCACCCAACAACAACCAAGTATAGTTTCTTTTCTAGTGCACATGGAACATTCTCTAGAATACACCACATATTAGGTCATAAAGAGCCTTAGCAGAATCCAAAACATTGAAATATTACAAAGCATCATCTCTGACCATAAGGCCATAAAAGTGGAAATCAATAACAGAAAAAGCAGGGGAAAAAATCAAACACTTGGAAACTGAACAATACCCTGCTCAAACAACACTGGATTATAGAAGACATTAAGGATGGAATAAAGAAATTCATAGAATCCAATGAGAATGAAAACACTTCCTATCAGAACCTTTGGGACACAGCAAAAGCAGTGCTCAGAGATCAATTGATATCAATAAATGCACACATCCAAAAAGAAGAAAGGGCCAAAATCAAAGAATTATCCCTACAACTTGAACAAATAGAAAGAGAGCAACAAAAGCAACCCTCAAGCACCAGAAGAAAACAAATAATACAAATTAGAGCAGAACTAAATGAAAAAGAAAACAGAAAAACAATTGAAAGAATTAACAAGACCAAAAGCTGGTTCTTTGAAAAAATCAACAAAATTGATAAGCCATTGGCTAAACTGTCAAAAGAAAAACAGGAGATGAAGCAAATAACCCAAATAAGAAATTAGATGGGCCATATTACAACAGACCCAACTGAAATTAAAACAATCTTTTTTTTTTAATCAGATTACTACAAAAAATTGTACTCTTAACAAATTTGAAAACCGAGAAGAAATGGATGAATTCCTAGAAACACACTACCTACATAAAACGAACACAAACAGAGGTAGAACAACTAAATAGACCCATAACAAAAGAAGAGATTGAAAAGGTATCAAAAAACTCCCCCCAAAATAGTCCTGGCCCGGACAGCTTCACTGCAGAGTTCTACCAAACTTACAGAGAAGAGTTAACACCATTGCTACTAAAGGTATTTCAGAGAATAGAAAAGGATGGCACACTCCCAAACTCATTCTATGAAGCCACCATATTCCTGATACCAAAACCAGGTAAAGACACCCCCAAAAAAGAAAATTACAGACCTGTATCATTTTTTTTTTATCCCTTATGAACTTAGATGCAAAAATCCTCAACAAAATTCTAGCCAATAGAATTCAACAACATATCAAAAAAATAATTCACCATGACCAAGTGGGATTCATACCAGGTATGCAGGGATGGTTCAACATTAGAAAAACAATAATGTAATCCATCACATAAATAAAACAAAAGACAAGAATCACATGATTTTATCAATTGATGCAGAAAAGGCATTTGACAAAGTTCAACACCCATTCATGATAAAAACTCTCAGCAAAATAGGAATAGAAGGAAAATTCCTCAACATAATAAAGGGCATTTATACAAAGCCAATGGCCAACATCACCCTAAATGGAGAGAGGCTAAAAGCAGTCCCCTTGAGACTGGGAACCAGGCAAGGATGCCTTTTATCACTGCTCTTATTCAACATTGTGCTGGAGGTCCTAGCCAGAGCAATTAGGCTAGACAAAGAAATAAACGCATCCAGATTGGCAAGGAAGATGTAAAATTATCTCTATTTGGAGACGACATGATCTTATACACAGAAAACCCTAAAGAATCTTCAAGAAAACTACTGAAACTAATAGAAGAGTTCAGGAGAGTATCAGGATACAAGATAAACATACAAAAATCATTTGGATTCCTCTATGCCAATAAAAAGAACATCGAAGAGCAAATCACCAAATCAATAGCATTTACAGTAGCCTCCAAGAAGATAAAATACTTAGGAATAAATCTTACCAGAAATGTAAAAGACTTATACAAAGAAAACTACAATACACCTCTGCAAGAAACCAAAAAAGATCTACATAACTGGAAAAACATACCTTGCTCATGGCTAGGAAGATAACATTACAAACATTACAAAAATGTCTATTCTACTAAAAGCAACCTATATGTTTAATGCAATTCTGATCCAAATTCCAATGACATTCTTTAATGAGATGGAGAAACAAATCACCAACTTCATATGGAAAGGAAAGAGGCCCCAGATAAGTAATGCATTACTGAAAAAGAAGTACAAAGTGGGAGACCTTACTCTACCTGATTTTAGAATCTATTATATCGCCACAATAGTCAAAACAGCCTGGTACTGGTACAACAACAGATACATAGACCAATGGAACAGAACTGAGAATCCAGACATAAATTCATCCACATATGAACAGTTGATATTTGACAAAGGCCCCTAAACAGTTAAATGGGGAAAAGAGTCTTTTTTTTTATTAACTTTTATTGAGCTTCAAGTGAACGTTTACAAATCAAGTCAGACTGTCACATATAAGTTTATATACACCTCGCTCCGTTCCCCCACTTGCTCTCCCCCTAATGAGTCAGCCCTTCCAGTCTCTCCTTTCGTGACAATTTTGCCAGCTTCCAACTCTCTCTATCCTCCCATCCCCCCTCCAGACAGAAGATGCCAACACAGTCTCAAGTGTCCACCTGATATCATTAGCTCACTCTTCATCAGCATCTCTCTCCTACCCACTGTCCAGTCCCTTTCATGTCTGCTGAGTTGTCTTCAGGAATGGTTCTTGTCCCGGGCCAACAGAAGGTTTGGGGACCATGACCACTGGGATTCCTCTAGTCTTAGTCAGACCATTAAGTATGGTCTTTTTGTGAGAATTTGGGGTCTGCATCCCACTGATCTCCTGCTCCCTCAGGGGTTCTCTGTTGTGCTCCCTGCCAGGGCAGTCATCGGTTGTAGCCAGGCACCATCTAGTTCTTCTGGTCTCAGGATGATGTAAGTCTCTAGTTCATGTGGCCCTTTCAACACAGTCTTTTAAACAAACAGTGCTGAAATAACTGGATATCCATTTGCAAAAATATGAAACAAGACCCATACCTCACTCCATGCACAAAAAGGAGCTCAAAATGGATCAAAGATCTAAATATAAAATCTAAACGATAAAGACCATGGAAGAAAAAATAGGGACAACGTTAGGAGCCCTAATACATGGCATAAACAGTGTACAAAACTTTACTAACAATGCAGAAGAAAAACTAGATAGCCGGGAGCTCCTAAAAATCAAACACCTCACACTCATCCAAAGACTTCACCAAAAGAATAAAAAGATAACCTACAGGCTGGGAAAAAGTTTTTAGCTATGACATTTCCAATCAGCACCTGAGCTCTAAAATCTACATGATACTGCAAAAACTCAACTGCAAAAAGACAAATAACCCAGTTAAAAAATGGGCAAAAGATATGAACAGACACTTCACTAAAGAAGACATTCAGGTAGCTAACAGATACATGAGGAAATGTTCACATTCATTAGCCATTAGAGAAATGCAAGTCAAAACTACAATGAGATTTCATCTCACTCCAACAAGGCTGGCATTAATCCAAAAAACACAAAACAATAAATGTTGGAGAGGCTGTGGAGAGATTGGAACACTTACACACTGCTGGTGGGAATGTAAAATGGTACAACCACTTTGGAAATCGATTTGGCACTTCCTTAAAAAGCTAGAAATAGAACTACCATACAATCCAGCAATCCCACTCCTTGGAATATATCCTAGAGAAATAAGAGCCTTTACACCAACAGATATATGCACACCCATGTTCATTGCAGCACTGTTTACAATAGCAAAAAGATGGAAGCAAGCAAGGTGCCCATCAAAGGACGAATGGATAAATAAATTATGGTATAGTCACACAATGGAATACAACACGTTGATAAAGAACAGTGATGAATCTGTGAAACATTTCATAACATGGAGGAACCTGGAAGGCATTATGCTGAGTGAAATCAGTCAGTTGTAAAAGGACAAATATGGTATAAACCCCTATTATAAGAACTCAAGAAATAGTTCAAACAGAGAAGAAAATATTCTTTGATGGTTATGAGAGGGAGGTGGGAAAGGGGTATTCCCTAATTAGATAGTAGATAAGAACTGCTTTAGGTGACGGGAAAGATAACACACAATACAGGCAAGGTCAGCACAACTGGACTAAACCAAAAGCAAAGAAGTTTCCTGAATAAACTGAATGCTTTGTAGGCCAGGGTAGCAGGGGTGGGGGTTTGGAGACCATGGTTTCAGGGGACATCTAAGTCAATTGGCATAAGAAAATCTATTAAGAAAACCCTCTGCATCCCACCTTGAAGAGAGGAGTCTGGGTTCTTAAGCACTAGCAAGCGGCCATCTAAGATGCATCAACTGGTCTTAGCTCACCTGCAGCAAAGGAGAATAAAGAACACCAAGGACACAAGGTAATTACAAGCCCAAGAGACAGAAAAGGCCACATAAACCAGAGACTACATCGGCCTGGGACCAGAAGAGCTAGATGGTGCCTGGCTACAACCGATGACTGCCCTGACAGGGAATGCAACAGAGAACCCCTAAGGTAGCAGGAGAGCAGTGGGATGCAGACCCCAAATTCTCGTAAAAAGACCACACTTAATGGTCTAACTGAGACTAGTAGGACCCCGGTGGTCAAAGCCCCCAGACCTTCTGTTGGCCCAGGACAGGAACCATTCCCAAAGCCAACTCTTCAGACATGGATTGGACTGGACAAGAGGTTGGAGAGGGATGCTGGTGAGGAATGAGCTTCTTGGATCAGGTGGACACTTGAGACTAAGTTGGCATCTCCTCCCTGGAGGAGTGATAAGAGGGTAGAGGGGCGTTAGAAGCTGACGAAATGGACACAAAAAGAGAGAGAAGAGGGAGGGAGGGAGCTGTCTCATTAGGGGGAGAGAAATTGGGAGTATGTAGCAAGGTGTATGCAGGTTTTTGTGTGAGACACTGACTTGATTTGTAAACTTTCACTTAAAGCACAATAAAAATTAAAAAAAAATGTAAATATAAGGTCTGCATATAAGACCTCATTCAAGCAGATCCCCAATAATTTGTCACAACGTCTGGTCCAACGTAGGCTGAGTTCAATTTTCATAATCTAAAAGGATTTTCTTCACATGACTGTTAAACAGAATCAAAAGAAATAATGCTATTAGAGTAATTTAAGAACTGTAAAGTGTAATATGTGTTATCCAGATGCTAACTTAGTTGGGGTCTCCTGGCCCACTGAGAAGCAGATAAGCTTAGCTCAGACCCCCATTCACGACCTGTCAAAATCCAAACATTTAGCAAAATGGTTGCTAATTCCTAGTGGGCTCATTTCATTCTCAGTTTTCTCTGTGTGTCACTGCGGACAAAGATTTTCAAATTAAACATCAAATGGCAATGGGTTAATGGGTTTTATTCCTAATTTTATATCATGGAATTCCCACTAGTTGCTTCATCACATGTGGATTTCAGCCTTATTTCATCTGCAAATCCCTCCAACCTCCTATCTTTCTCTTTCCTTCTCTCTCCTCTGTATCCTTCCTTTTGGGAACAAAGAGAGTCTCTCTCGTTTCAAGGACAGATTCACCACCACTTTTCATTGCCTTGGCTCATGACTTCACGTGTTTTACCTTCTTCCCTAAGCCGTTTATCAAGGTAGTTTTATAGATGATGGCATTTTTTTCCCAAGAAGAATTCTGGTGCTACATAATAATAATAATAATTCATTGATGTTACATATAAAATTCATAATGTAGGAAAATTTTCATCTGGAAAATTTAGGCAATTAAAAACAAAAACCTTTCATTTCAAGCAGTCTTAAAATGCCTTTATTTGTACACAGGGGTAGACAAACAGTCTATGATTACGTAAGGCTCTGAGCTAGACCCTGAAGAGTCAACGAAGTTTAAAATACAATACAAGGGCAAAAGACCTAGAATAGCCAACACAATACTGAAGAGGAACAAAGTTGGAAGACTGACACTGCCCAACCTCAAGAAGCAGTATAAAGCTACAGTAATCAAGACTGTATGGTATTGGTGAGAGAATAGGCATAAAGACCAATGAAACAGAAGCAAGAGACCAGAAACAGATCTACAAAAATATAGTTAACTGATCCTTGACAAGGGAGCAAAGGCAATTCAATAAAGAAAGGATAGTCTTTTTAACAAATAGTGTTAACGAAAAAAATGATGAGGTATTTGACTTTCATCAGAGCCAACTTGTGACAGAGTTGCCAGAAAAGATCACTGTCACTAGTCAGGGACTACTGTATTAAATTCTTACTAGGAGTTGTGAGGAACCCTGGTGGTGCAGTGGTTAAGAGCTTGGCTGCTAAGCAAAAGTTTGGCAGTCTGAATCCACGAGCCACTCCTTGGAAACCTTATGGGGCAGTTCTACTCTGTCCTATAGGGTTTCTATGAGTAGGAATTGACTGAATGGCAATAGGTTTGATTTTTTATGATTTGTCTATTGCCTTAGGCATTTAATTTGCATTAATTTCTCTGTGACATTTTACAAGATTGGAGCCAGAGGACCCAGTCCATGGCCTTGAAACAGAACAAAGCTAACTGGCCCACAAAGGTAAAAGATCCATACTTTTGTTAATGTATGGTTCCAACCAGCTGAGCCAACCAAGCAGAGCCAGGAGATTCTGGAAACCCTTTGAATACATGTACTACTTGAAGAGTCCTTACGGGACTCTATGTCAGAGAAAAAATCAAGCCATCATCTCCATTCCGGTCCTTAAACCAAGCCAAAGCAGAAATAGAACATGGGAGCTTTTGACTCCAAAGCAAATGTTACATTTACAAGGCCCCGCCACCTCACACTGACTCAGACTGCCAACTCTGGCCATCAGAGTGAAGTAGGGAACTGTGGACAATACAATCTATCACCCCTGGCAAAGGACCCAGTGCAGGAATGTGCTCCACTTTCAACACACTTGCATCCCCTTTTAATTACAGTGCCTGTCAAGAGCTCTCAGCTCCCACACACCCAGTTCCTTACAATGCTGGACTGTTCTGTAGCTTCCCTGGGCAGCAACAGAGTAACAAACACAACTGCTAACTTCAGCTTCTCAGGGGAGCAAGGGTCCCAGCTGACCTGATCTGTCCAACAACTGTTACTGACTTGTTCTTTTCCAAGTCAGGGAACCCTGCCTTGTTTGAGGGGAATAGGCTCTCTGCTGCCCTCTTGTCCCCAAAGAAGTAATTTTCCTGGGTGGCAAAAAAAAAAAAACCCGTTGCCAGCCAGTTGATTCCGACTCATGGTGACCCTATAGAACTGAGTCAAGCTGTCCTACAGGGTTTCCAAGGCTGTAATCTTTACAGAAGCAGACTGCCACATCTTTCACCCATGGAGCAGCTGGTGGGTTTGAATCACCAAACTTTCAATTAGCAGCTGAGAGCTTAACCACTGTGCCACCAGAGAATAAAACTTCCTGCAGCCCTGGGAAAGAAGAGTTGTTCAACCGGAAGAAGTTCAAATCTGGTTTCTTCCATTATTCAAATCAAACCATAGTACCTGACAGAGGAAATCAATCAATTTTAGCAATGATGTTTAATTCTGGCTGGGAGACTTTACCCCAAATATTTCCATGGCTCCATACAGATGATGCCTAAAGTTTAAATTGGATAGGAGCCCATGGATACTCAGATTTGGGATTCTTTTAAAGAGAAGGAAAAGGGAGACTGGAGAAACAAAATTCCTGAAGGCTTATAGTCTGCTTTCTGGGATATAAATATTCTAATAACTCTAACTTTTCCTTCAGAGAATGTTGCCGATATGGGAGCCCTTGGATCTAGAAGAACAAGAGAATCCCGACAGCTCAGGCTCTTGCAGGAGCAGGTTCCACATTTGCTTTTTATCAGCTTTTTCTTGGAAAGGTCAGTACAGAGATAAAGAATCTCTGAGGTAACTAGCCACAAAGCCGGTCTTCAAAACCACTCTCTACTAGTGTCAGGTTGTTATTTATAATCATCCCTCAGCACTTGAAATGGAAGTATAGAATGCATAATCTAAATTTGAGAGATGAGCTTTACCCTGGAATGGAGTTTGGGGGGCTTGCTTCTGCTCCATACACCCCTCTTACCCTTAAGCTTTTCAGCCATAACCTGGCCACCCAGTTTAGGCAGATTTCACCCCCTCCCCAAGAATCTATTGAGCTTTTCATCTATACCAATGGAAACTGAATCCCTGAGTGTTGCTTTTCTGAACTTCTTAGGAGCTAATACCTGTAAAGAAGCTAACCCAAAACCATTGCCTAGAAGCCAGGACAGATTAATTAATAAGTTGTTAGCATTATTATTATTACTTTTTAAGAGATAAGGAAACTGAGAATCAGAGAATCTGTGACTTGGCTAGGATACACCACAAGTCAACGTTGAGACCAGAACCAAAACTCTGGGTTCTTTTTTCTTAATCTAGCAAATAACGAAATATAGTAAATTCAATCCATGTCTTTGTAAAAAATGATACTGAAACTTTGTAACAGCATACCCCTGCTCTTTTTCCAGAGGATCTGCTTTAATTCCCAAGAATGAATTCTAAACTGATGCCCACCTGCTGGGGATGCTGTGGAAGAGGTAACTGCACTGGGCAGAAGATATACCACTTAAATAAGTTCTCTGTGTAGATTGGTATAGGAACCCATTCCACAAAGAAAGGCTGCAAGCCCTCCACATTATTATCATGATAGCAAGTTGCTAGACCTGTGGTTCCAAACTTGTAGTTACAGATACTGGGGTTTACAGTATAACTTTAAAAAACTAAGCATCCCACTGTAAACCAAGCACAGTCTGTACACTGAGTAAATAATGTTTTTTGTGCATGTAGATGCCATTGTAATTATAAACACAAATGTATTAAAAACTTAACAGTGGCTTTTTGCATTATCTATTTTCTCAATCAGTAGATACTAAAGTTACTGAATATCATGAAAATCCATGAAATTTTTAGATGTTGAAAGAGTTTTTTTCTATAATCATAGGAGGCAAAAGAAAAAAAAAGATAAATTAGATATCTGCTCATCAAAAGGCCCTATTAAGAAAAGACAAGCTATAGATTGGGAGAAAATATTTTCAATATATATATTTGAAAAAAGAATTATATCCAAAATATGTAAAGAACTCTAACAACTTAACAGTAAGACAAACAACTCAATTAAAAATGGACAAAATATGTTGCATTAGTTTCCTATGGCTGCTGTAACAAATTACCCTAAACTTGGCAGCTTAAAACAACAGAAATTTATTCTCTCACAGTTCTGGAGGCCAGGAGTCCAAAATCAGTATCACTGAGCCATAATCAAGGTATCCAGTAGGGCCATGTCCCCTCTGGAGGCTCTAAGGAGAATCCGTTCCTTGCATCTTTCAGTTTCTGGCAGTTGCCAGCATTCCTTGGCATGTGGTTGCATTATTCCAATCTTCAAGTCCAGCATCTTTAAATCTCTTTCTGCTCCATCTGCATATCTCTTCTGTGTATATGTTAAACCTCCCTTTGCGTCCCTTTTATTAGGATACATGTGATCACATTTAGGGCCCATCTGGATAATCCAGGATAAGGTCCTTAGCTTAATCACACACATTTTTTTTTTTTTTTAAACAAGGTATTATTTACAGGTTCCAGGGATTAGCACCTGATACCTTTGGGGAGCCATTTTTCAGCCTACCACAGATGTGAATAGGCAGTTCACAGAAGAAGATATTTAGTTAGCCAGTAAGCACACGAAAAGACATTTAACACCATTAGCTATCAGAGAAATGAAAATTAAAATGACAATACGATGCCATCACATACCCAGTAGTGTTGGTAAAGATGTGGAGGAACTGGAACTCTCACAAACTGCTGGTGGGAATGTAAAATGGTAGAACCACTTTGGAAAGTTTAGCAGTTTCTTATAAAGTCAAACATGCACTTACCATATGATGCAGCAATTCCACTCTTAGGTATTTCCTCAAGACATATGAAAACATGCTCACATGAAGACTTGTTATGCAAGTTCTTAGCAGCTTTATGAATAATAGAAAAAAATGGAAAAAAAAAAGTAAATCAACATGTAAATGAATAAGACAAATTGTGGCACATCCATGCAACGGAATGGTACTCAGCAATAAAAAGGGATGAATTACTGATACATGTAACAACATGGATGAATCTCTAAAATATCAAGCCAAGAAAAAGAAGCCAGACTCAACAGAGCATATGCTTGATGATTCTATTTTTTATTACGCTCCAGATAGATAGACAGACAGACAGATAGCTTCTGTCAAGTTGACTTCAACTCATGGTGACCTTAAGTACAACAGACCGAAACGTTGCCCGGTCCTGTGTCATCCTCATGATTGCCAGCATGTATGAATCCACTGTTGCAGCTATTGTGCCAGTCCATCTCACCAAGGGTCTCTGTCAGCCTTGCTGGCCCTCTACTTCAGCAAACATGATCATCTCTTCTTCCAGTGATTGATCCCTTCTGATGACATGTCATCTAGTCATCTAGTCATTAGTCATCTAGTGCTGCCATAACAGAAACCTCACAAGTGGATGGCTTTAACAAAGAGAAATTTATTTTCTCAGTCTAGTAGGTTACAAGTCCAAATTCAGGTCGTCAGCTCCAAGGGAAGGTTTTCTCTCTCTGCTGGCTCTGGAGGAAGGTCTTTGTCCTCAATCTTCTCCTGGTTGAGGAGCTTCTCAGGTGCAGGGACCCCGTGTCCAAAGGATGTGCTCTGCTCCTGGTGCTGCTTTCTTGGTGGTATGAGATCCCCAACTCTCTGCTTGCTTCCCTTTCCTTTTATCTCTTGAGAGATAAAAGGTAGTGCAAGCCACACCCCAGGGAAATTCCCTTTACCTTGGATCAGGGATGTGACCTGAGTGAGGGTGGTGTTACGATCCCACCCTAATCCTCTCAACATAAAATCACAATCACAAAATGGAGGACAACCATGCAATACTGGGAATCATAGCCTAACCAAGTTGACACACATTTTTGGGGGTATACAATTCAATCCATGACATTCCACCCTTTGGCCTCCCCAGATCACATCCTTGTAATATGAAAAACATTCACCCTGTCATATCGTAGCAAAAGCCTTAACTCCAAGTCCAAAATCTAAAAATTCCTATTCATCTGTGAAGTCTAGAACACAAGTTATCTGCTTCCAAAGGTACAACGGCAGAACAGGCACAAGCTAGGCTTTTCCATTACAAATGAGAGAAACTGGAGGGAAAAGAGGGATAACAGGCACCAAGCAAGTCAGCAGAGCACATTACATTAGCCCTCAATGCTTTGAAAATAATCCTCTGTTCTCTAAGACAGTTTACACAATGGCCCTGCCCTCCAGCCTCTAGGTATTGGCCACAATCTCTGGATTCTGAGTGGAAGCCCCTCAGCCCTGGGCTTCAGCTCTACCTTCCAGGCCCACTGGGACAGCAACTCTTCTCCCTCATCTTTAGGCACACCATTCTCCTAGTCCATGTGAGTGACAGTCCCACCCTTAGAAACACCAGAGGCCATGGCTCCACCATTTGAAACCCCTGAGGTTATGGCCATACATTTTGAGACTGAGGCAGCTCAGCTTCTTGTGTTCCTTGTCTCTTCAGCTTCTGTTTCTTGTTTCTTTGCCTCTTGGCTCCTTGAGCTTCATGCTCGCATCTGCCCTGCTGAGGTAAGTGTTCCAAAGCTCTGTACCTCCACCAAAAGTGCCCAGAGGCATCCCACTCCCCCAGGAAGCCTCCTGCACACAGGCACTCAGCTCTCTGGTTCCATGGGTTGGCTCCAGCATTGTCTGGCACTGGTCTTCTGGTCTGCCAGTCCTCTGCTGCTGTTTCTCACCATCTTTGCTTTCTCCACTTCTCATTGTGTCTAGGTCTTCCATCCATTCACAGTTTCAAAACTATTCCCACATTTTAGGTATCTGTTAAAGCAGCACCCCACTCCTGGTACCAAATCCTGCCTTCATCATCTAGTGCTACCATAACAGAAATACCACAAGTGGATAGCTTTAACAAAGAGAAATGTGTCATCCTCATGATTGCCAGCATGTTTGAATCCCTTGTTACAGCTATTGTGCCAGTCCATCTCACCAAGGGCCTCTCTAACCCTCTCTGGCCCTCTACTTCAGCAAACACAATATCTTCCTCCAGCAATTGATTCCTCCTGATGATATGTCCCAAGCAAGCAAGTCAGATATCTATTATGACCCATAAGGTTTTTCTTGGCTAATTTTTGGAAGCAGATCACCAGGCGTTTATTTCTAGTCTGTCTTACTCTGGAAGCTCTGCAGAAACCTGTCCACCATGGGTGACCCTGCTAATATTTGGAACAACGGTGGCTAACTTTCAGCATTACAGCAACATGCAAAGCATCAAATTATAAGAAACTGACAGACAGGTGGTGGTATCAAGCTCTATCAAAGATAAATCTATTATATTAAGTGACAGAAGTCAGATCATTTGTTATCTGGGTCTAGGGGTGTGGGTGGATTTACCAGGAAGAGGAACAAAGAAATTTTGGGGGTGATAGAAATGTTCTATATCTTGATTGTGATGGTGGTTACATAGATGTATTAATTTCTCAATACATATCAAACTATACATATAAAATGAGCACATTTTATTGCATGTAATGTAAATACAGTTGATTTTTAAAAGTGTTTTTCCTACTCATAAATATGGGTTTCATTTACCTTGGACCAGGGTTCAATGAAATGATGAATGGGTCAAATCCAGCCCACTCTCTCTTTGTGTATGGTCCACAAGCTAAGAATAGTTTTTTATTTTTAAATGGTTGGAAAAAAAATCAAAAGAAGAATAATATTTTGTGACCATAAAATTTTATGAAATTCAAAAAAAGTTTTATTGGTGCATAGCCATGCTCATTCATTATGTATATACCATATTTTACACAAATAACACACGCCTTCTACGTTTGCCAACCATGCCCTTCCCCCATGAGTTATTTTCATAAGCACCACTATGTCAATGCTGTTAAAAAAAAAATTGACATAGCAGCACTTATGAAAATACCTCACGGAGAGGGGAAGGCACAGTTGGCAAACAAGTGTAGAAGGCGTGCATTATTTGTGTAAAAATATGATAGCCTATGGCTGTATCACACTATAAGGGCAGTTGAATAGTTGCAACAAAGATGATATAGTTCACAAAACCTAAAATATTTATTATCTTGTCCTTTACAGAAAAGGTCTGTTGACCTCTGCTCTAAACAATAATCTCAATAACACCATCCCTTTGCAGGCTACAAGAAAGGAATGACTGACCATGTTTGTTCATTTGAAACAAAGAGGAGGTAAATGAGCCTATTTAGGGAGAAAAGAAACCAAGGTAAACCTGTAACAAAATCTATTTGCATGTTTTTCCCTAATCAAGAAGCTTGCCAACAGCTCGGCTATTAGAAAGTATTGGTGTTCCTTGGAGTTTTTGCACCTTTGTGAGAAATTATGGTCAGGTTTTGAGTTGAGTTCCATTGACAAAACATCGGTCTACCCTTTACTACAAAGTTAGCCTGATGGGGCAGACAGCTTGCTGGGTCTGAAAAGGAAGAAGGACTACAGAAATTAATACTGTTCCTCTTAGGCCCAACTGTTCCCTCCCACTTTCTTTTTCTTTAGACAGCCATGTTCTTCCTGTAAGGGCTCTCAGAGCACTTCAGAAATATATAATCATCCACAAAACCTCTTAACACAGATCTTCTATATCAGTCCCCTAGCTTCAGAAAGGATTCCATGTTTTTCCCCATTCAGTCTCCTGGTTCCATGGGCAGTTGCAAGAGCATGGATTCACATCATTTCCTCTTTTCTCTATTCTACCTTGCCCTGTCTGTTGTCAGGACCCAAACCTGTCCTAAAAGGTTTCAAGCGTCAAAGCAAATAACATTATGTTGCCTTCTAATTCTTCACAATATTTTTATTTAAGGGAGACCATGTTAAATCAGAAATACAATCAGAATTTTCCATAGAAGTGAGGATGGTGAAATTTTTACTTGCTTTCTTTGAATACTTCATCAGGAAAGATCAACTGCTAGAAGAGGACATTATGTTTGGTCAGCAAGAACAAGGGAAACCCTCCATGAGATGGATTGACAGAAAAGCTGCAACAATGGACTCAAACATACCAACAATAAAGCTGACGCAGGACAGGGCAAAGTTTTCTTCTGTCATACATAAGGTCACCATGAGTCAGAGTCAACTTGATAACAACTAACAACAACAACAATATTAAATGCACTTCTAGAGGAGTTTAATGGGGGAAAATAATCAAAACAAGTCTGTGGAAATGAGAACAGACAGACAATTAGCTTTACCTTGATGATGTGGTGGTATTCGGGTGGTTACAAGTTCATTACATAATCGAAGCCTAAAGTCTTTTCTTTCCCCCTGATGGTGACTGTCTCACTTCAGTGGTCACCTCTCTGTGTCAGGGTCTGGGACACTGATTCAGTTTTTCATTCCTTAGGAGCATGTAAATTTACACAGTTTTATAGTTAGAGACATACTGCCTGCTCCAGTCAACAAAGTTAAAGCCAGAAGCCTCAACTTAGAAGCTTTCTTCCCGAGTAAATGATATATTTCCTCCTGCTGAGAACATTTTGCCTCCCCTGAACCCAAAGCAACAAGTCAGGGGAGTGAACACATCATTTCCTTTGGCAAACGAGGAGAAATGACAAAAGGCTGAGTATCTTTGTATTTATTCTGAAGAAAAGGTGACTAACTGCTTTATTTATCTAGTAAAATCCTTCCCCAGGTGAACACACTGAGGTAGAATATCTTACTTGCAATTCAGATCTGGGGCATTGAAAAGCCTAAGCCACTGTACATATAAATCTCTTTTCAAAGAAGCACAGGAGAAGATTTTAAGTAGAATGAAAACAAGTCCAAACTGAGGGATTACAACTGAATAGTAAGTTATTGGCTAGAACCCTGATTTGAACCCATAAACTGCATAGTAGCTGCTGTTATTTCTCCAGAGATATGCTTCCCTCTGAGTGCCTCATTTCCAGTGAGATACAATGAAAATGCTTCCTGTCTGGAGCAAAGGAGAGTGAAGGAAACCAAAGACTCAAGGAAGAAATTAGTCCACAGGGCTCATGGCCCACACAAACCACAGCCTCTTCTAGCCTGAGACCAGAAGAACTAGATGGTGCCCAGCCACCACTACTGACCATTCTGACCAGGGACACAAGAGAAGGTCCTGGTTAGAATGGGAGAAAAATGTACAACAAAACTCAAATTCCTAAAAAAGACCAGACTTACTGGACTGATAGAGACTAGAGGAACCCCTGAAACTATTGCACTAAGATACTCTTTTAAACTGGAACTGAAGCCACTCCCAGAAGTCATCTTTCAGCCAAGTAATAGATTAGCTTATAAAATAAACAATAACAACAATGAGGAATGTGCCCCTTTAAACAATCAACCATACAAGACCAAACAGTCAGCATTTACCCAAAAGCAAAGATGAGAAGGTAAGGAAGGACAGGGAAACTGAATGGATAGAAACAGGGAAGGTGGAATGGAAATGGTGAGAGTGTTGACATATTACGGGGATTATAACCAATGTCACAGAACAATTTGTGTATAAATTGTTGAACAGGAATCTAATTTGCTGTGTAAACTTTCATCTAAAACACAATAAAATATTTAAAAAAAAGAAAGAAGAATGAAAATGAGACCTACTCTTGGTCCCTGGAAGATCTACTTGAACAGGCAGGTAGCCTGAGGAAAGTCCCACCTCCACCTGGTAACTTGAAATCAAACTATCTAGTTGACATGAAATATGCCAAAGAAAGATCAGATGTTGGTATTACTTTGCCATCTTCTTTACTTTCTTCTAACACATTAAAGTACATGAATTCAAGAAGGCTATAAAAAAAAAATTTATGCATGTATAGCCTTCTCACTTAGGGGGCCTCCTACAGCAATTTTTTTGATTGTTGTTGCCTTAGGGTCAAGATCAGTTCAGGGCCTTACTTACCGAGTGCTGCTGTAACATAAATACCAAAGTGGGTGGCTTTAAAGAACAGAAATTTTTTTCTCACAGTTCTGTAGGCTGAAAGTCCAAATCAGTGTCTTGGCCATGTGGATTTCCTCCTTGTTGGTAGCCCTGATAGCCCTGGGCATTCCTAGGATTAAAAAACAAAACTAAATAAAACAAAAACTATTTTCAAACAGGATTGCATCCACAGGTATAACAGTTAGGATTCCAATACATATTTTGTGAGGGACACAATTTAATCCATAGCAGGACCTTATGGAGCCCTGGTGACACAGTGGTTAACCTATCGGCTGCTAACCAAAAGGTCAGTGGTTCAAATCCACCAGCCACTCCTTGGAAACCCTACGGAGCAGTTCTATTCTGTTCTACAGGTCTTTTTTTTTTTTTTTTTTAGGTCCTTATGGCTCTGGTTACACCATCAGCTGGCATGTACTCTAATCCAAACAAAGTCAGCATGGTAAAGTAGAAGGTGCCTTGGCCCAGGATGCAGAAGACCTAGCCCCACCTGAATTCAGTATTCTCACTGATCAATGGGGGTACTAATATGTGTTCTAC
The DNA here is from genome assembly GCF_024166365.1 of Elephas maximus indicus. Taxonomy (NCBI): domain Eukaryota; kingdom Metazoa; phylum Chordata; class Mammalia; order Proboscidea; family Elephantidae; genus Elephas; species Elephas maximus. Next base: position 50,885,818 of record NC_064840.1, read on the forward strand.
CCATTTCACCCAGGCATGGAAGAAACAGCTGAAAAGAAGGGCAAAAATGCATATACTATCAAGTAAAAATTAGCCCATGCAAGCCTATTAGGAGGCAGAAACAAAATTGAGAAGATGGAAAAGTTAGCTTTGGGCTCCTTCCTCCCACTTTGGTTGTCTTCATCTCTAAGAACTACCCAGCTTTGTCCTCCTGATGTACATTCTTCTTTCCTTTCTCTCCTCCCTAGTCCAAATTATTCTTATCAAGCATGTCCCAACCCTAGGGCTCTTGACTAAACTCACTTGCACAGAGGTAGTAATGAGAGAGAGATGGTTAGGGTGAAATGTCTCCATTTCCCACTGTTATTGAGCTTGCAATATGCTACATTAAGATCTTCAACTCCATAAAGGAGCTATGGGGGAATCTCAAGCACCAGGGCAAAGCTTTGGGGAGACATTTTGGGCACTCAATACTCATGGCCCCTAAAAATCATGTTACAGAACTGACTGCCTACCCTGCCCAGACTAAGACTTATCCTGGAAAGAAAAGGTGGTAACTAGTATTTCTCAAGGGCTGACTTTGTGCCAAAGTCCCTGGATGGTGCAGTTAAGCACATAGCTGCTAATCAAAAGGTCAGTGGTTTGAATCCACCCAGAAGTGCCTCAGAAGAAAGACGTAGGGATCTACTTCCGAAAAATCAGCCAGTGAAAACCCTGTGGCGCACGGGTCTATCTGGCACACGTGGGGTGGCGATGAGTTGTAATCACTCAATAGCAATTGGTTTGGTTTTTTTTTGGGGGGGGGGCTTTGTGCCAGCACCTTTACATACTTTACTTCATTTCATCAGGTGACTGACAGCTTTCATTTAATTAGTGTGAAAAGCTGTTAGAGCTGAGAAAGGCTTTAGAAAGCACAGTCCACCCCCTTGTTTTCAGGTGTGCTGGCTTGGACCTCAGTGATGGGGTACTACTCAAGGTCACACAGCTGGTTGTGGTAGAGCTGAGTAGAAACCAGACTTCAGTATAAAGATTGTGCCCTTCCTTCCATTCTAAGGCTAAGCTTCTCCCGTACTGTAATTCCATTCGAAGCCAAGTCTGAGCAAGACTTTGTGTGATTTATTTCTGAAAACTAGACATGCCCTTGGTCCCCTTCATAAGCACTGATAGAGTGAAGCTAACTAGATGATTAATTTTATCACATTCCTGTTCACCAAGGGCCTGTACTTGATCTCAGGGTGGGGCTACTCAAAAGTAGTTTTCCTACACAAAATGATTCGTGAACCATTGAAGTACTTTCTTCTCTTTTCTGAAAGCTGGAAATACACACATGAATTGGTGTGACATGTATCTATGGTGTGTATGTTCAATGAAAGTGTCACACAAAGTGTGAACTGCTTTTGTTTTATATTTCTGATATATGGGTTCGTGGTTTCTATTCACCTTTCTCATTTCCTTCCTGAGGCAGGTATAAGGCAAAACAACTGGCTGTGTGTGATTTATGCAGGCAGATAGATTCAGGCCTGTTGGCATATCCTTCATTCCAGCTTCCCACCTGTATGCCTGACTGATCTGTTTCCAGAACCAGCCTCTTAAAAAATGACAAGGAGGGAAAATGTGCATATTCTCCCAGGATTGCCTCGCCCATCCCCAAACACTTTTCTCCTTCCTTTTCCCCCATATCTAAATCCCACATTCAGCCAGAGTATAAGATCATGCTGACTTTTGTTTCCTTATAAATGAATACATGTTGTGCTGTTAAGAACTTAATATGTAACTTCACATATTTTTAAAGGCATTTTTAGGAACACGTTCAAAGGAGAGCCTGAGGAAGGCAATGCAGAGCCAGAGGAATGAATCTTCAGGAGGGGAATTTCAGGTATTAGTGGAGGAGATAATCTGAGAGAAAAAGGAGGAGCTTCCTCGGTGCCTTTTAAGTCACCACAGGGATTTGTAGGTGGTGTGTTAATAACCTCCCTGATATTGCTGGTTAACTCAGATTCGACCACTATTTACTGAATGCGTATTATGTGCTACACAGTGTAATAAACACTTCCCAGTATCCTGCCTGGCTTAAATTGACATAAACCTAAACCAAACCAAGCCCATTGCCATCAAGTTGATTCCAACTTACAGCAACCCTGTAGGAAAGAGTAGAACTGCCCCATAGTGTTTCCAAGGCTGTAATCATTATGAAATCAGACAGCCACATCTTTCTCCCAAGGAGTGGTTGGTGGGTTTGAACCACTGGCCTTTTGGGTAGCAGCCAAGCGCTTTAATGACTGCACCACAGACACAGAGGTCAAAGCCATCCACAAATACAACCACAATGATTGTTCATGAAGCCAAAATGGCAGTATACAAATGACATTTTACTATACTGTGGTCCCAGATCCCAAAATTTCCAAGGATAGAAAAATAAATCAATGCTGTGGTATTGGTGATTGTTGCCACAGTCAAAGTCTAAGTAGCAGGGTGAGAGTGCCTTTAATACAGAAAATCAGTGCTTTTAATTCATAAAATTCTGAGCTCATAGTAATGCCTCAGTTAAATGCAAATTAACTCATTTCCCACATCTGCAGTTCAACCAGAGCTTTATGCACTGGCTTTAAAAACAAAACACAGCCCTCATACAGTCTCAAGAAAAATTACAAACTCTGATAGGAGTTACAGTATTCTAAGGTAACATTTACTAAGCATATTCTATACTCTAGGAATTGTGTTTAAACTTTACAAGAATCATCCAATTTAATCATCACAACAACCTTATGAGGTAAGCAGAGAGCCTAGTTGTTGTTATTCATATTTTTACAGATGGAGAAACTGAGTCTTAGAGAGTTTTTATAAATTGCCAATCACTCAGCAGGTAAGCAAGTGATAGAGCCAGGACTAGAAACCAACCTCTCTGACGCTCACTCCTACATACAATATTCTCCTATGTAGCAGAAGAGAAGATGAACAGGCTGACTGGGGACTCCCAAAGAAACAGGAGGTAGATCAGACTGTCTACCCTCAGCTACAACGTTGTGGGAGACTGCCAATGCCAGAGAAGGAGGGGAGGGTGGAAACGGCCAGAGCCTTCCACCACCTGGCTACAGCCTCCCTCCCTAGCTGAGCACCAGCAAGGCTTCTTTTGCTAAGAACACAAGCCCAAGCAAAATGGTTGAATGTATTGTATCAAGGTCATCTTGATCCCCTCTGTTTATCCTCTCTCTCAGCCACTTCCTGAGCAAACTCACTTAGCTTACCCAATCCAGCCCTGTGCACTTTTGAACCAATCACCTCCCTCACCTGAAATCCCAAAATGTTCCTTTCCCACTCTCTCAGAATTGTTCTGCCGATGACCAGAGCTTGTGATTTCTTTTTTAAACCTTCTTCCGTATATAAACCAAGGCGGCACGGTAAGATCCGGCAGTCAACAAGACAGATGTCTTTGGCAAAAGGTGAGCTAAGCTTCCAAACTTACTGGATCAGTTGAGACTGGAGGACTCGCTGAGATACTCTTTAAACCTTGAATCAGGACTATTGCCTCAGGTCATCTTTTAGTGAACTAACAGATTGGCACACAAAATAAAGGATATTACCTGTGTGTATGGGGCTCCATTAAAAAAAATCTATATGGAACCAAAAAGTCAGCAATTAGCCCAAAGCAAAGTTGAGGAGACAGGAGGGGCAGGGAGATTAGAGTACTGGGAATGGAACAACCAGAACGCAATTAATGAGAATGACACATTGTGAAATATGTAACTAATGTCAGTGAACAACTAGTTAAGAAATTGCCAAATGGGAATCTAATTTGGCACTTAAACTTTCACCAGAAACACAATAAAATGTTACTAAAAATCTGAGCTAAGCCTAGTGAAATTGTGAGGTGAGAAAAATTTGCCTTTCTTTACCTTCCCTTTTTGACTTTTCTCCCAAACCTCCTCAGCTTCACATTTTTGCTCCAACTTATTTGGGGGGTTTCAGATTCTTTATGCCCATTTCTTCTTTATAATACCTTCAAAGAAAATTTCCCTCAGGAAGAGACATGATGAACTCATTTATTTAGACATATAAGTGGCTAATAATGGCTTTAAATATGGAGTTGTCATGAGTCTGAGTTGACTCGAGGGCAACGGGTTTGGTTTTTTATTTTTTAGGCATTTTAACTCAACACAAAGCAATTCAGTTTATGCCAAAGAAATGAAGCTTTAATTATAAACATCTGAAGCCGAGTCAAGAGGAACATTAAAAAAAGGAAATAGGATAATTTTCAAATTCTAATGTCTCTAAGTAGACAATTTCCACCTATCAGGATCATCATAGCAATTTTAATTTTTTACTTTAGGGGAAAAAAAAAATCTAATCATCCATCACTTTATGTTAACATTAAGTTTTATCATATAGGCAATGAATACCCACTAAAAATATTATTCAGAAAACTGACTCGGTAAAAGTAGTGTTTTAAGATTTCTTGGCAGAAAATATGGTTGTTCAAGTAACTTACTATCTAGTTGGGAAGAAAACACTGAAATGAAAAAAAATTAGCATACAGTAAGTATGCTAGAGATTATAAATGGATATTAAAATATAAGAGAACTCTATGGAGCTTATAGTGGTACTTTAGCTTGGCAGCAGGTGCCCTTTATGAATAGATCTCTGTACCTTGACAGACTCTCCACTGAACATACTAAAAATGCTCAACAATATATTTTAAAACCTTTTTCTATGAATCTTAAATGCATTATGCTAAGTGAAAGAAGGCAAACTCAAAAGACTACTTTTTTGTATGATTACAATTATATGATATTCTAGAAACACCAATACTATAGGGACAGAAAATAGCTCAGTGGTTGCCAGGGGCTACAGGACAGAGAAGGGGTTGATTACAAAGAGGCAACATAAAGGAATTTTGGAGCGTGATGGACCTGTTCTTTATCTTCATTAGGGTGATGGATTCTCAGCTGTATGAATTTGTCAAAACTCATAGAACTATGTACCAAAAAGGGTAAGTATTACTGTACATAAATTACACTCAATTAAAAATAAAATAAAAACTAACCTGAACACCAAAGCCAGGCAAAGACACCACAAAACAGGAAAATTACAGACCAATATCTCTCATGAATATAGATGCAAAAATTCTCAACAAAATTCTAGCCAATAGAATTCAGCATCACATCAAAATAATAATAATAATACAGCACAACCAAGTGGGATTCATAGAAGGTATGCAAGGATGGTTCAACATTAGAAAATCAATCAACATAATCTACCACATAAATAGAACAAAAGAATCACATGATCATCTCAATTGATGCAGAAAAGGCATTTGAAAAAGTCCAACACCCATTCCTGACAAAGACTCTCAATAAAATAGGAATAGAAGAGAAATTCCCCAACCTAATAAACAGCATCTACACAAAATCAACAGCCAATGTCATTCCCAATGGAGACAGGCTGAAAACATCCCTGCTGAGAACAAGAAAAAGACAAGGATGCCCTTTATCACCACTCCTATTTAACATTGTGCTGGAAGTCCTAGCTAGAGCAATAAGGCAAGAAAAAGAAATAAAGGGCATCCAAATTGGAAAGTAAGAAGTAAAACCATCCCTTTGCACAAATGATATGATCCTATACATACAGAACCCCAAAGATTCAATAAGAGAACTACTGGAACTAATAGAAAGATTTAGCAGAGCAGTAGGACCCAAGATCAAAATAAAAAAAAAATCAGTTGGATACCTATACTGCGACAAAGAGAACTTTGGAAAGGAAACCAATACAATTTATTAATATCCCCTAAAAAGACAAAATACTTAGGAATAAATCTAACCAGGGATGTAAAACACCTATAGAAAGAAAACTGCAAGAAACTAAAAGAGACCCACATAAATGGAAAAACGTACTGTGTTAATGGATAGGAAGACCCAATATTGTGAAAATGTCAGTTCTATCCAAGTCAATCTACAGATGTAAGGCAATCTTGATCCAAATATCAACAGCATTATTTAACAAGATGGAAAAACTAATTACCAACTCTATATGGAAGGAAAGAAGATAAGCAAAGTGCTATTGAAGAAAAAAGAACAAAATAAGAGGCCTCACACTACCTGATCTCAAAACCTACTATACAGCCATGGTAGTCAAAACAGGCTGATACTGATACAATGACAGACACATAGACCAATGGAACAGAATTGAGAACTCAGATGTAAATCCACCCACCTATTGTCAGCTGACAAAAGACCAAAGACCATTAAAAGGCGAACAGACAGTGTTTTTAACAAATGGTGCTGGCAAAACGGATGTCCAGCTGTGAAAAAATGAAACAGGACCCACACTTCACACCATACACAAAAACTAACTCAAAATGGATCAAAAACCTAAATACAAAACCTAGAACAATAAGGATCATGGAAGAAAAAATAGCGACAACACTAGAGGCCCTAATACATAGCATAAATAGAGTACAAAACATAACTCACAATGCACAAACACCAGAAGAGAAACAAGTTAACTGGGAGCTCCTAAAAATTAAGCACCTGTGCTCTTCAAAAGACTTCACCAAAAGAGTAAAAGTTTTTGGCTATGACACATCTGACAACGGCCTAATCTCTAAAATGTGTAGAATACTTCAACACCTCAATAAAAAAAAAGACAAATGATCCAATTTAAAAATGGGCAAAGAATATGAACAGGAGGTGGAGCCAAGATGGCGGAATAGACGCTTCCGGCGAGCCCTCTTTACAACAAAGACCTGAAAAACAAGTGAAATGAGTATATTTATGACAAACTAGGAGCCCTGAGCATCAAAGGCAAGCTTAGAAAACAAACAGAGGGGCAGGGGGAGGAAGAAATCGTTCAGAAGCAGAGAGGAGTTACTGGACCTGAATCACGGAGAATCCTCAGGCACCATTCCCAGAGTGGTGGTGGCGGGCTGGTACTAGTGTTCAGCCACAGTTTCCTCAGGGAGAAGCAGCCAGCCACACAGCCTACTCACACCTCCGCAACCTTAGAAGAACAGCACTCTCGAGAAAAGCTAAGTACTTGCGTATATTTTACCATGCCCCCTCACCCCCAAGCCGGCTTCAGCGACTGAATTCCCTGGGCCTGAGATAGGCACTGTTGAGCACCTAGAGCCATTTTTCTGGCCTTGGAAAAGGAAAAAATCTGCAATTCGGGGAAAAGATAATTTGCCAGCTCCAGTAACACAGGAGCTCAGGACGGAAGCAGCTCCTGTCCAGGCATAAATGCTCTGTGGACTTTGAGCAGCTTTCCACTCTGCATGGACCTGTGTGGGCCTATTTCAGGAGAATAGGCCCTTGTTGGAAGACTCCAACCATCTCAGCTGTGCAGTGGAGAGGTGGATTTTTGACATTTGACATTGCTTTGCTTATTAAACAGGGTCCTTACCCACCCACATCATGGGCCTAAGGACTGGTAGCTCCACTCAGGTCACCCAGCCACCCAGAAGAGAGGTCCAAGGAAAACTGGTACCTCCCAGTCCTTACAACCAAAAACATCGGGTGCCCATGGTCCATCTGCAGAACACACCCCCCTGCACGCTCTACGGAACAGGGACACACTTTCCTCAGAGACAATTGGGGGTCAGTTCTCAGCCCCCTGACTTGTTCGGAGCGTGACCCCTGCTGCAATCAGATACCGGTACATATGCAAATCACCCCTGCCCCTCTAAGACTGCAGGACAGAGCCTGTACCACACACTGGATGATCAGCTACCCGGAAACCTGAGCTGAATTCATATAAGAAAAGTGAATGGACTCCTAGACTGATACACCTGATAACAGCTCTAGCCATCTGGGGACAGGACATCAGAGATCCAAAGGCGAAAGTAATCAAGCTAGCTCACTCAAATAACCCATTTGGGCATATCAAAACAAAACAAAGTAAGAAGCTACGACACAGTAAGCAAACATTAATACAATAACTTATAGATGGTTCGGAGACAACAGTCGATATCAAGTCACATAGAAAAACAGAACATGATCACCTCAACAAGCTCTCAAAACACAGAATCCAGGGACCTTCTAGAGGAAAGTGCATTCCTGGAATTACCAGAGGCAGAATTGTTGTTATTGTTGTTAGGTGCTGTTTAGTCAGCTCCGACTCATAGTGACCCTATCCACAACAGAACGAAACACTGCTCAGTCCTGCGCCATCCTTACAATCGTTATGCTTGAGCTCATTGTTGCAGCCACTGTGTCAGTCCACCTCATTGAGGGTATTCCTCTTTTCCACTGATCCTGTACTTTGCCAAGCATGATGTCCTTCTCCAGAGACTGGTCCCTCCTGAAAACATGTCCAAAGTATGTAAGACGCAGTCTCACCATCCTTGCTTCTAAGGAGCATTCTGGTTGTACTTCTTCCAAGACAGGTTTATTTGTTCTTCTGGCAGTCCATGGTACATTCAATATTCTTTGCCAACACCACAATTCAAAGGCATCAATTCTTCTTCAGTCTTCCTTATTCATTGTCCAGCTTTCACATGCATAAGATGTAATTGAAAATACCATGGCTTGGCTCAGGCGCACCTTAGTCTTCAAGGTGACATCTTTGCACTTCAACACTTTAAAGGGGTTCTTTGCAGCAGATTTACCCATTGTAATGCATCTTTTGATTTCTTGACTGCTGCTTCCATGGCTGTTGATTGTGGATCCAAGTAAAATGAAATCCTTGACAACTTCAATCTTTTCTCCATTTATCATGATGTTGCTCATTGGTCCAGTTGTGAGGATTTTTGTTTTCTTTATGTTTAGCTGCAATCCATACTGAAGGCTGTGGTCTTTGATCTTCATTAGCAAGTGCTTCAAGTCCTCTTCACTTTCAGCAAGTGAGGTTGTGTCATCTGCATAACAGAGGTTGTCAGCGAGTCTTCCTCCAATCCTGATGCCCCGTTCTTCTTCATATAGTCCAGCTTCTTGGATTATTTGCTCAGCAAGAGGCAGAATACAAAAGTATAATATACAGAACCCTTCAAGACATCAGAAAGGAAATGAGGCAATATGCAGAACAAGCCCAGGAACACACAGATAAAGCAATTGAAGAAATTAGAAAGATTGTTCAGGAACATAATGAAAAATTTAATAAGCTGGAAAAAAACAGACAGACAGCAACCAGAAATTCAGAAGATTAACAATAAAATCACAGAAGTAGACAACTCAATAGAAAGTGAGAGGAGCAGAATTGAGCAAGTAGAAGCCACAATTTCTGAACTTGAAGATAAATCACTTGGCTCTAATATATTTAAAGAAAAATCAGACAAAAGAATTTTAAAACATGAAGAAACCTCAAGAATCATGTGGGACTCTATCAAGAAAAATAACCTATGTGTGATTGAAGTACCAGAACAGGGAGGGATAACAGAGAATATAGAGAGAATTGCTGAAGATTTATGGGCAGAAAACTTCCCTGATATCGTGAAAGATGAGAAGGTATCTATCAAGATGCTCATTGAACATAAGGTAGGTGTTAAAAGAAAGATATAATCATCAAACTTGCCAAAATCGAAGATAAAGAGAGAATTTTAAGACCAGCTAGGGATAAACAAAAAGTCACCTACAAAGGAGAGCCAATAAGAATAAGCTCGGACTACTTGGCAGAAACCATGCAGGCAAGAAGGCAATGGGATGACTTATTTAAAAAACTGAAGGAAAAAAATTGCCAGCCAAGAATCAAATATCCAGCAAAACTATTTCTTGAATATCAAGGTGAAATTAGGACATTTCCAGATAAACACAAGTTTAGGGAATTCATAAAAACCAAAACTACAAGAAATACTAAAGGGAGTTCTTTGGTTAGAAAATCAATAATATCAGGTTAACCCAAGACTAGAACACTGGGCAGAGCAATCAGAAGTCAACCCAGACAGGGAAATAAAAAAAAACAAAGCAAGGTTAAAAAAAAAAAAAAAGCTCAAAAGAGGGTAACAGCGATGTTATTATATAAAAGAACTCGGAAATATAAAAGAAGACAACATTAAAACAATAAAGAGGGACTAAGAAATGTTGTCATAGACCTTCCATATGGAGACAAAGATACGGCAACACAAAGAAATAAATGTTAGTTTTAAATTTAGAAAAATAGGGGTAAATAGTAAGGTAACCACAAAGGAGACAAACTATCCTACTCGTCAAAATAAAATACAAGGAAAAAAAAAATAGAGACTCAGCAGAAACAAAATCAACAACAAGAAATATGAGGAAAGGACAATATATAATCTACCCAGCACATAAAATTAAGTGGGAAAAAACAAACTGTCAACAACACACTAAAAAAGACATCAAAATGATTGCACTAAATTCATACCTACCCATAATTATGCTGAATGTAAATGGAATCAATGCACCAATAAAGACACAGAGAGTGGCAGAATGGATTAAAAAACATGATCCATCCATATGCTGCCTACAAGAGGTACACCTTAGACTTGGAGACACAAACAAACTAAAACTCAAAGCATGGAAAAATATATATCAAGTAAACAACAATCAAAAAAGAAGAGCAGGAGTGGCAATATAAATTTCTGAGGAAACAGATTTTAAAGTTAAATCCATCATAGAGGATGAGGAAGGACACCATATAACGATTAAAGGGACAATATACCAAGAAGATATAACCATATTAAATATTTATGCACCTAATGACAAGGCTGAAAGATACGTAACACAAACTCTATCAACATTGAAAAGTGAGATAGACAGCTCCACAATAATGGTAGGACACTTCAACACACCACTTTCAGTGAAGGACAGGACATCCAGGAAGAAGCTCAATAAAGACACGGAAGATCTAAATGCCACAATCAACCAGCTTGACCTCCTAAACATATACAGAACACTCCACCCAACAGCAATCAAGTATACTTTCTTTTCTAGTGCACATGCAACATTCTCTAAAATAGACCACATATTATGTCATAAAGCAAGCCTTAGCAGAATCCAAAACTTTGAAAAATTACAAAGCATCTTCTCTGACCATAAAGTGGATATCAATAACACAAAAATCAGGGGAAAAAAATCAAACACTTGGAAACTGAACAATACCCTGCCCAAAAAACACTGGATTATAGACGACATTAAGGATGGAATAAAGAAATTCATAGAATCCAATGATAATGAAAACACTTCCTATCAGAACCTTTGGGACACAGCAAAAGCAGTGCTCAGAGATCAATTGATATCAATAAATGCACACATCCAAAAAGAAGAAAGGGCCAAAATCAAAGAATTATCCCTACAACTTGAACAAATAGAAAGCGAGCAACAAAAGCAACCCTCAAGCACCAGAAGAAAACAAATAATACAAATTAGAGCAGAACTAAATGAAAAAGAAAACAGAAAAGCAATTGAAAGAATTAACAAGACCAAAAGTTGGTTCTTTGAAAAAATCAACAAAATTGATAAACCATTGCCCAAACCGATAAATGCAAAACAGGAGAGGAAGCAAATAACCCAAATAAGAAATTAGATGGGCCATATTACAACAGACCCAACTGAAATTAAAAGAATCCTATCAGATTACTATGAAAAATTGTACTCTAACAAATCTGAAAACCTAGAAGAAATGGATGAATTCCTAGAAACACACTACCTACATAAAACTAACACAAACAGAGATAGAACAACTAAATAGACCCTTAACAATAGAAGAGGCTGAAAAGGTAATCAAAAAACTTCCAACAAAAAAAAGCCCTGGCCCAGACAGCTTCACTGCAGAGTTCTACCAAACTTTCAGAGAAGAGTTAACACCACTACTACCAAAGGTATTTGAGAGCATAGAAAAGGACGGAATACTCCCAAACTCATTCTATGAAACCACCATATCCCTGATACCAAAACCAGGTAAAGACACCCCCCAAAAAGAAAATTATAGACCTATATCCCTCATGAATGTAGATGCAAAAATCCTTAACAAAATTCTAGCCAATAGAATTCAACAACATATCAAAAAAATAATTCACCATGACCAAGTGGGATTCATACCAGGTATGCAGGGATGGTTCAACATTAGAAAAACAATTAATGTAATCCATCACATAAATAAAACAAAAGACAAGAATCACATGATTTTATCAATTGATGCAGAAAAAGCACTTGACAAAGTTCAACACCCATTCACGATAAAAACTCTCAGTAAAACAGGAACAGAAGGAAAATTCTTCAACATAACAAAGGTCATTTTTACAAAGCCAACAGCTAACATCATCCTAAATGGAGAGAGCCTGAAAGCATTCCCCTTGAGAACAGGAACCAGAGAAAGACGCCCTTTATCACCACTCTTATTCAACATTGTGTTGGAGGTCCTAGCCAGAGCAATTAGGCGAGGCAAAGAAATAAAGGGCATCCAGACTGGCAAAGGAAGAAGTAAAATTATCTCTATTTGCAGATGACATAATCTTATACACAGAAAACTCTAAGGAATCCTCAAGAAAACTACCGAAACTAATAGAAGAGTTCAGCAGAGCATCGGGACACAAGATAAACATATAAAAATCATTTGGATTCCTCTACACCAACAAAAAGAACATCAAAGAGGAAATCACCAAATCAATAGCATTTACAGTAGCCCCCAAGAAGATAAAATACTTAGGAATAAATCATACCAGAGATGTAAAAGACTTATACAAAGAAAACTACAATACACTTCTGTAAGAAACCAAAGGAGACTGATGAAGAGTGAGCCAATCATATCAGGTGGACACTTGAGACTGTGTTGGCATCTTCTGTCTGGAGGGGGGATGGGAGGATAGAGAGAGTTGGAAGCTGGCAAAATTGTCACGAAAGGAGAGACTGGAAGGGCTGACTCATTAGGGGCAGAGCAAGTGGGAGTACGGAGTAAGGTGTATATAAACTTATATGTGACAGTCTGACTTGATTTGTAAATGTTCACTTGAAGCTCAATAAAAGTTAAAAAAAAAAAAAGAGACTAATGTAAGTGGAAAAACATACTTTGATCTTGGATAGGAGACTTAACATTAAAAAAATATCTATTCTACCAAAAGCGATCTATACATTTAATGCAATTCCCATCCAAATCCCAACAACATTCTTTAATGAGATGGAGAAACAAATCACCAACTTCATATGGAAGCGAAAGAGGCCCCTGGATAAGTAAGGCATTACTGAAAAAGAAGAACAAAGTGGGAGGCCTTACTCTACCTGATTTTAGAACCTATTATACTGTCACAGTAGTCAAAACAGCCTGGTGCTGGTACAACAACAGATACATAGACCAAAAGAACAAAATTGAGAATCCAGACATAAATCCATCCACATATGAGCAGTTTATATTTGACAAAGGCCCCAAAATAGTTAAATGGGGAAAAGACAGTCTGTTTAAACAAATGGTGCTGCCATAACTAGATACCCATCTGCAAAAAAATGAAACAAGACTAATACCTCACTCCATGCACAAAAATAAGCTCAAAATGGATCAAAGACCTAAACATAAAATCTAAAACGATAAAGATCATGGAAGAAAAAATAGGGACAATATTAGGAGCCCTAATACATGGCATAAACAGTATACAAAACATTACTAACAATACAGAAGAAAAACTAGATAACTGGGAAGATAACTGGGAGCTCCTAAAAATAAAACACCTATGCTCATCCAAAGACTTCACCAAAAGAGTAAAAAGACTACCTACAGACTGGGAAAAAGTTTTTAGCTATGACATTTCCAATCAGCACCTGAGCTTTAAAATCTACATGATACTGCAAAAACTCAACTGTAAAAAGACAAATAACCCAGTTAAAAAATGGGCAAAATATATGAACAGACACTTCATTAAAGAAGACATTCAGGTAGCTAACAGATACATGAGGAAATGTTCACAATCTTTAGCCATTAGAGAAATGCAAATCAAAACTACAATGAGAGTCCATCTCACTCCAACAAGGCTGGCATTAATCCAAAAAACACAAAACAATAAATGTTGGAGAGGCTGTGGAGAGATTGGAACACTTATACACTGCTGATGGGAATGTAAAATGGTACAAGTACTTTGGAAATCAATTTGCTGCTTCCTTAAAAAGCTAGAAATAGAACTACCATACAATCCAGTAATCCCACTCCTTGGAATATACCCTAGAGAAATAAGAGCCTTTACACCAACAGATATATGCACATCCATGTTCATTGCAGCACTGTTTACAATACCAAAAAGATGGAAGCAACCAAGGTGCCCATCAACAGATGAATGGATAAATAAATTATGGTATAGTCACACAATGGAATACTATGCATTGATAAAGAACAGTGACGAATCTGTGAAACATTTCATAACATGGGGGAATCTGGAAGGCATTATGCTGAGTGAAATTAGACAGTTGCAAAAGGACAAATATTGTATAAGACCACTGTTATAAGAACTCAAGAAATAGTTTAAACAGAGAAGAAAATATTCTTTGATGGTTACGAGAGGCGGGAGGGAGGGAGGGTGGGAAAGGAGTATTCACTAATTAGATAGTAGATAAGAACTACTTTAGGTGATGGGAAAGACAATGCACAATACAGGCAAGGTCAGCAGGACTGGACTAAACCAAAAGCAAAGAAGTTTCCTGAATAAACTGAATGCTTCGAAGACCAGTGTAGCAGGGGCGGGGTTTTGGGGACCATGGTTTCAGAGGACATCTAAGTCAATTGGCATAAGAAAATCTATTAAGAAAACATTCTGCATCCCACCTTGGAGAGAGGAGTCTGGGTTCTTAAGCACTAGCAAGCGGCCATCTAAGATGCATCAATTGGTCTTAGCTCACCTGCATCAAAGAAGAATGAAGAACACCAAGGACACAAGGTAATTACAAGCCCAAGAGACAGAAAAGGCCACATAAACCAGAGACTACATCAGCCTGGGACCAGAAGAGCTAGATGGTGCCTGGCTACAACCGATGACTGCCCTGACAGGGAATGCAACAGAGAACCCCTGAGGGAGCAGGAGAGCAGTGGGACGCAGACCCCAAATTCTCATAAAAAGACCACACTTAAAGGCCTGACCGAGACTAGAAGGACCCCGGTGGTCATGGCACCCAGACCGTCTGTTGGCCCAGGACAGGAACCATTCCCAAAACCAACTCTTCAGACAGAGATTGGACTGGACAATGGGTTGGAGAAGGATGCTGGTGAGGAGTGAGCTTCTTAGATCAGGTGGACACTTGAGACTATGTTGGTATCTCCTCCCTGGAGGGGAAATGAGAGGGTGGAGGGGGTTAGAAGGTGGTGAAATGGACACGAAAAGAGAGAGTGGAGGGAGGGAGCAGGCTGTTTCATTAGGGGGTGAGCAGTTGGGAGTATGTTGCAAGGTATATATAAGTTTTTGTGTGAGAGACTGACTTGATTTGTAAACTTTCACTTAAAGCACAATAAAAATTAAAAAAAAAAAAGAGTATGAACAGACACTTCAACAAAGAAGACATTCAGGCAGCTAATAGACACATAAGGAAATGCTCACTCACAATCATTAGCCATTAGAGAAATGCAAATCAAAACTACAATGTGA
Source organism: Elephas maximus indicus (assembly GCF_024166365.1). Taxonomy (NCBI): domain Eukaryota; kingdom Metazoa; phylum Chordata; class Mammalia; order Proboscidea; family Elephantidae; genus Elephas; species Elephas maximus. Next base: position 50,901,299 of record NC_064840.1, read on the forward strand.
TATCATCTCACCCCAACATTATTGGCACTAATAAAAAAACAGAAAACAACAAATGTTGGGGAGGTTGCAAGGAAATTGGAACTCTTATGCACTGCTGGTGGAAATATAAAATGGCACAACCACTATGGAAAACAATAAGGTACTTCCTTAAAAAAGTAGACATAGAAATACTATACGATCCAGGAATCCCACTCCTAGAAATGTATGCTAGAGAAATGAGTGGTCACACAAATAGATATACGAACAACCATGTTCATTGCAGCATATTTACAATAGCAAAAATATGAACACAAGTGCCCAATCAACAGACGAGTGGATAAAAAATTATAGTACATACATTCAATGGAATACTAGGCAATGACAAAAAGAAATAAATAAAACTAAATTGAAAGAAAACAAAAGCCTTTTCTTAAATGTATTGTTGAGTTGTTAGTCTAGTAAACAGTACTCAGATACCAAAAGCTGATTGAAAGAGGGAATCTAAGAAAGTAAGAGGAGCACCAAATCTGGACTTCTCTTAAAGACATTTTCTAATGCTGGTTTACTTGAGTTTTAGTAGTCAAGACTCCAAGGCTTGTGGAGGATAGGAAATAAAGTCCACTTTAGGGACTCTAAAAGAGAGTCACTTGCATAAAACTGGGACTCCAAAGGGTTGCAAATTTAGTTAAGGATGAATTAGAAATAAATTTGCTTTACCAACGCTTCCAACAGAGGACAGCTTGAAAAGTTCTTTGTCTCAAACTTGATGTTGAGCGGAGAAGAGAAAGAAAATATCCCTTGGGAATTAACAACTAGAGAAGGGCCTTACATGTATTTGTAGTCTGAATGCACACTATCTGGAAAGACTAATACATCTCAAGCCAAAAATTTGTTTAAGGGTATTTCTGAGTTGGTAATGTCCCCCTCCCAAATGCCTGGAAGAAACAAAAGCAAATATCTTCCTTGAAGGAATTTACCTTAAACTCAATCCTCACAGAATTTCCTTAAACTTCCAAGAAAGATGACTCAGTCAAAATTACAAAACACACAAGAAGACAAGTTTCCATCAGTGAAATGAAGCACAAACAACACACAGCTAAATTAGGATTTGCCAGATTTTAAAAAGAATCAAACACAATTTCTAGGGATGGAAAAGCTCATGATTTAAAATTAAAATTTAACTAATGAGTTTATAGCAGATTAGAAGCAGCTGAGGTGAAAAAATAAAGAACTTTATGCCAGATGCATCATCAGAAAACCAAAGACAAAAAGAAGATCATAAAAACAATTACAGTGGGAGGAAAAAAATAGAAAGCAGGTTACCTTCAAAGGAATTAACAATAAAACTGACAGTTGACTTCTCAATTAAAATAATAGAAGCCAAAAAGTAAATGAAGTAGTATCTCTAATGTGCGAAGGAAAAAACACATTCTGTTAATAAAGAAAATTCTAAAGGGTGTAATTCAAGCAGAAAAAAAAAATCCCAAATGGAAGCTCTGAGAAGCAAAAAACAATGAGAAGAAACAGAGCAAACATCCATTAATAATAGGAACATGAAATGTACGAAGTATGAATCTAGGAAAATTGGAAATTGTCAAAAATGAAATGGAATGCATAAATATTGATACACTAGACATTTAGTGTGCTGAAATGGAGTGGCATTGGCCATTCTAATTCTACAATCATATGGTCTAGTATGTCAGGAATGACAAATTGAAAAGGAACGGTGCCAAACTCATCATCATAAAGAACATTTCAAGATCTATCCTGAAGTACAATGTTGTCAGTGATAGGATAATATCCAACTGCCTACGAGGAAGACCAGTTAATTTGAATATTACTCAAATTTATGCAGCAATCACTAAGGCCAACAATGAAGAAATTGATTTTTACCAACTTCTGCAGTCTGAAAGTGATGAAACATGCAATCAAGATGCATTGATAATTACTGGTGATTGGAATGAGAAAGCTGGAAACAAAGAAGAAGAAACATGATAGAATTTTTCAAGACCAATGACTTTTTCATTGCAAATACCTTTTTTCAACAACATAAATGGCAACTATACACATGAACCTCACCAGATGGAATACACAGGAATCAAATTGACTACATCTGTGGAAAGAGACGTTGGAAAAGCTCAATATTACCAGTCAGAATAAGGCCAGAGGCTGACTATGGAACAGACCAACAATTGTTTTTATGCACGTTCAAGTGGAAGCTGAAGAAAATTGGAACAAGTCCACGAGAGTCACAGTACGACCTTGAGTATATCCCACCTGAATTTAGAGACCATGTAAAGAATAAATTTGACTCATTAAACACTAATGACTGAAGACCAGACGAGTTGTGGAATGACATCAAGGACATCATACATAAATAAAGCAAGAGGTCATTAAAAAACAGGAAAGAAAGAAAAAAACAAAACGGATGTCAAAATAGACTCTGAAACTTGCTCTTGAATGTCAAGTAGTAATGGAAGAAACGATGAAGTAAAATGGCTCAACAGATGATTTCAAAGGGTGGCTCAAGAAGAAAAACATTATAATGACATGTGCAAAGACCTGGAGTTAGAAAACCAAAAGGGAAGAACATTCTTGGCATTTCTCAGGCTGAAAGAGTTGAAGAAAAAATCTAGGCCTTGAGTTGCAGTATTGAAGGATTCTGCAGTGAAAATATTAAATGATGCAGGAAGCATCAAAAGAAGAGGGAAGGAATACACAGAGTTATTTTACCAAAAATAATTGGTTGACATTCAACCATTTCAGGAGGTAGTAAATGATCAAGAACTGATGGTACTGAAGAAAGAAGTACAAGGTGCACTGAAGGAACTGGCAAAAAACAAGGCTCCAGAAATTAACAGAATAACAATTAAGCTGTTTCAACAAATAGATGCAGTGCTGGAAGACAGCTACCTGGCCAACCGACTGGAAGAGATCATATTTGTACCCATTCCAAAGAAACGTGATCCAACAGAATGCGGGAATTATCTAACAATATCATTAATATCACACACAAATAAAATTTTGGTGAAGATCATTCAAAAGCAGTTGCAACAGTACATCAATATGGAACTGCCAAAAATTCAAGCCAGATTCAGAAGAGGATGTGGAACAAGGGATATCATTGCTGATGTCAGATGGATCTTGGCTGAAAGCAGAGAATATCAGAAAGATGTTTACCTGTGTTTTATTAACTATGCAAAGGCATTCAGCTGTGTGAATCACAGCAAATTACGGATAACATTGCGAAGAATGGGAATTTCAGAACACTTAATTGTTTTCATGAAGAACCTCTACATAGACCAAGAGGCAGTCATTCAGACAGGACAAGGGGATACCATGTGATTTAAAATTAAGAAAGGTGTGTGTCAGTGTTGTATCCTTTCACCATACTTATTCAATCTGTATGCTGAGCTAATCTGAGAAACTGTACTATATGAAGAAGAACATGGCATCGGAATTGAAGGAAGACTCAGTAACAACCTGTGTTATGCAGATGATACAACCTTGCTTGCTGAAAGTGAAGGGGACTTGAAGCACTTACTGATGAAGATCAAAGACTACAGTCTTCCGGATGGATCACACTTCAACATAAAGAAAACAAAAATCCTCATAACTGAACCAATAAGCAACATCATGATAAATGGAGAAAAGATTGAAGTTGTCAAGAATTTAATTTTATCTGAATTCACAATCAACACCCATGGAAGCAGCAGTAAAGAAATCAAAGGATGCATTGCATTGGGAAAATCTCCTGCAAAAGACCTCTTTAAAGTGTTAAAAAACAAAGATGTCACCTCGAAGGCTAAGGTGCGTCTGACCCAAGCCACGGTATTTTTGATTGTTTGTATGCATGCAAAAGCTGGACAAAGAATAAGGAAGATTGAAGAAGAATTGATGCCTTTGAATTATGGTGTTGGCAAAGAATATTGAATATACCATGGACTACCGGAAGAGTGAACAAATCTGTCTTGGAAGAAGTACAACCAGAATGCTCCTTGGAAACAAGGATGGCGAGACTTTGTCTCATATACTTTGAAGACGTTATCAGGAGGGATCAGTCCCTGGAGAAGGACATCACCCTTGGTAGATGGTCATCGAAAAAGAGGAAGACCCTCAGTGAGATGAATTGACATAGTGGCTGCAACAATGGGCTAAAGCATAATAACAATTGTGAGGATGGTGCAGTGTTTCATAGTGTTGTACATGGAACACCTATGAGTCAGAACCAACTAGAAGGCACCTAACAACATGTTTAATTTAGAAGACAGAAAAAAGTAAAACAAAACATTCCCAAAGGAAGTACAGTAATAATGACAAAACTTAATGAATATCAATGTACGATAGAGAAGATCAACAATGCTGAAAGTCAACACTTTGGGAAAAAAACTAATAAAATCAACAAACCTCTGGCAAAATTGATTTTAAAAGGGAGAAAGAACAAATAAAAAATATTAGGAAGAAAAAGGGAGTTGTATCTACAGAAACTACAGAGTCTCAAAAAAAAAAAAGAGAGAATATTATGAATAAATTTATGCCAATAAACTTGAAAACAGATTATATGACACATTCCTACAACAAGATGACATCACAACAGTTTCCAAAAGAAAAAAAAAATTCTGAATGTCCTATGATTATTCAAAGAATAATTAATGAATAAAAACCTTTCCGTGTACATACTCATACACACATCAAAACAAAACATCAGGCCCAAATGATTTCCTCAAACACTCAAAAGATAAATAAATAAGACTCTAATCTTACCCGAAATATTCCAGGGTATAGAAAAGAGGCATACTCCCCAAATCATATTAAGAGGTTACCATAACTATGATACAAAAACCCAAGAAACACACTATAAGAAAGGAAAATCTCAGGCAAGCCTGATTCATAAACATAATTAAAAAATATATATATATAATTAGCAGACCATAAACATTTTTTTAAAAAGATAATACATCGTGAATAACTTTGGCTTATCCCCAGAATACAAGATTGGTTTAACATTAGAAAATCAACCAATGTAATTCACAACATCACAAAATTAAGGAATTGAGAACTATCCCATCACCCCAATAGATGCTGACAAGATGATAAAATTGAACATCAGTTCATAAATAAAGCTCAGGAAGGCAGTAATTGAAAGGAATTTCAAAAAACTTGGGGCAATCAAATTTAGAGGGGAAAATGTGAAATCTTTCCCTCCAAAATCTATAACACAACAAAGGTGTCCACTGTTACCGCTTCTGTTCATCATTGCTTTGGATGTCTTAGACAGCAGAGTAAGGCAAGGAATGAATGATATAAGTGTTAGAAGGAAAGAAAAAAAACTGCTATTCATAGACTATATGATTGTCAATGTAAAAAGTCTAATGTGTACATAAATCATTAGAATTATTGAAAATTTAGCAATGCTACTGAATGCAAAGTCGATGTTCAAAAATCAATAGTACTTCAAAAATCTTTGAGTTGAATTGAGACTCCAGAAAACAAACTAATTGTATTTCTACACACCAACAGCAAGCAGGTAGAAAACATACTTTTTTTTTTTTTTTTACGGGATAACCTTTATAATAGCTTGAAAAATCTAAAGAAGTACCTAAGAATAAATCTATAAAAGATATCCATCTCTTTATGGAGAACCAGTATAACATTTGAAGGTACTATAAAAAAAAATTTTTTTTTTTTTTTAACAAGGACCTATATTGTTGAAGAGATATACCATATTTATGGAGAGAAAGAATTGACAACCTGGTCCTGAGAGCATGTTTCTCATGCTCCCATGGAGGACAGGACTATCCCCGCAACGATGCATCCAAACAACGGTAATCCCCGGTAATCCCTGGGGATGGCCCTATTGGCGCCAATAAAAGGGCTACCCCATGCAAGGAGCTTGGCTGAAGAATTCCCGTGGGTAGCAGCTCCTTAAACAGTCCCTTACTGGTGGAAAATTTTGGCTGCGTTGTCAAACTTTCTGATCTTTGATAATTTTATAGGTGATAAATGGTAATTCAGAGTAGTTTTATTTTGTATCTATATTATGATGAGTGAAATTGAACATCTTTTCACGTGATTAAGAGACATTCATGTTTTCCTCTTTGAGCAATTTTCCTATTGGATAGAGATGGCCCTATCAGAGCCAGAAAAAGGGCTGCCCTATGTTTTTTTTTTTTTTTTTATGCAGGGAGCTTGGCTGAAGAATTCTGCTGGGTGGCAGATCAGCCCTCTCTCTTTGGTTCCTGCCCCATACCTGATTACATTATACAACACACCCATGATTATGAAGTGACTGTGACTGCCCTTTTTAAATAACATACAAAACTACCCTCACTCACATGTATATGAGTTCTTATATATTTGTTAAAAGTTTCAATCAGCTACAATCCCACCTTGGATAAACCTCATAGAATATGACACCACCATTGTAAAGGGATATTTGTTAAAGAGGGGGCAGTGTGGGGCAGAGAAGTAGCACCACCTTGGAAGACAGAGACTGGAGTTCAGGTATTAGCTCTGATATGGACTCCAGACTGGTCGCTTAACCCCTGGGACCTCATCAGTATGCCTGAAAACCAAACTGGATGACTGTTTAGCTTTTATGTGTTAGAATTCTTTGTAAATCAGTTTTACAACCACATCTCATGAATTGCCTTTGTTTTCTTTCTTTTGTATCTTGATTTCACTTATGGCTTGAAAACATTATGGGGAAAAATCCTATATTTTACTTCTTTTATATATCTATTAGGGGCTACAAAGAGTTTAGGGTGCAACAGGGACTAAGTAAGTGCTTTACAGGATGAATGTGTGAATGAATGGCGTTGAATTTGCTTAAACTCTCCCTCACAGGAGCTGGGAGTCTCCAGGCAAAAATGAAAGTTATTCTCCAACTCTCTATGGTCTGGGTAATATGAAAGACCTTGCTTTAAGGAAAACTTATGCACCAAAAATCTTTTGAACATTGACAGCTGTCAATGATTCTTTGCTTTGGGGTCTGAATCAGTCAGGGGTCCAGCAAGAAGAACATGGCACACTCAAAATGGGTAATTTAAGAGTTTAGTAGAAGAACTATTTACAGAGTGTGGGCAGGGGTTAGGAAGAACAGGAAGGGATGATGCAGTTGTAACTTGTAGCAAGGAGCAGCAGTTACAGCAGTCCTTACCAAGGGGAGGTCTTGAGGGAAAGTGGAGGCAGCATGTACCGGAAACCAGCGGGGAGAGCTGAATGGAAAAGCCTGCCTGACAGAGGCGATGCCTTCAGCAGAGGGATGCAGCCAGCTCATGGCCAATGGCAAAGAGGGACCCAGGGAAAGCAACACCCCAACCTTGTTTCCCTCTGGCCACCTACACTTAGAACCTGCAAGATGCACATTTATTCTAGAAAGAGATCTTTGAATTATAACCATTTTCCCTCCCAAGGGCCCATTGAAGGGTCAGAAAATATATATGTGAGAACTAAAACAATGACTGTGCCAGAAAATTTTAAAATGGGGTTGCATTATAAAGGAAGCCAAAGCAAGGAAGCCACAGACCAAAACACCAGAGGCAAGATCAATCCTTTCCAAGAGAATCTCAGAGATGCTCCAAGTATGGGGTCCCAAATATGAAGAGAAACTGTGAGCCATTGGGGCAATTATCAGGGTTAATAATGAAAGAAAATTAACTATGTTTTTATTTCAGCTGATCCAGAAAGTTCTAGATTTTACCCCACAGGTTTCTTGTAATATATTTCCCAATATTTTCATCAATGGTTTTTTTTTTTTTTTTTTAACATAGATATCTGCTCTTTTTTGATTAGTAAGTCTAGCCCTGGAGCTCTCTCTGGAATTCCCTCCCTTGTGGGCATCCTTTATGCCCAGGATGTGCCTACACTCTACCAACAGTGAACAACATCCCTGCGTTGAGGGATTCTACAAGTGGGTGGGGAGAGGCTTCAGGGAGCAGCAGGTTAGGGACTTTATGGAACAGTTCTACTCTGTCACATGGGGTCGCTATGAGTCAGAATTGACTCAATGGCGCCTAACAACCACAACAGTCTATATCACCTCAGCAGATACAAAGGGGAAAAAGAAAGCAGTCGTGCTCCTTCAGAGAGGGAAATACACAAACGCCCATCACACCAGAGAGCAGCCTTCCTGTTTTGCCTGTCTCTCATCTACACACCCTGAAGAAAAGCCTGACAGCTAACACGCCCCACCCTTTGTGAGAAGGCCAGAGAGAAAACAGACCTCTTTAACTGAAGCAGAAACTCCACACCAATTATTTACACAAATCAAACAAATGGTAACACTTTATACACACCATTCTGTACCTTGTTTTTTTTATCCTGTATTTTAACCTATATTTGGAAACGTTTTCATATCTGTGCAGGGGTTTCTTTATTCTTTTTTTTACAGACTGTATATTATTTCATTGGATTGATGTACCATAATTTATTTAAACAGTTCCTTGTCGTTGCTGTTGCTCAGTGCCATCGAGTCAATTCAACTCACAGTGACCTCATGTGACAAAGTAGAACTGCCCCATAGGAGCCCTGGTGGTACAGTGGTTAAGAGCTTGGCTGCTAATTAAAAGGTCGGCAGTTCAAATCCACCAGCCTGTCTTTGGAAACCCTCTGGGGCAGTTCTACTCTGTACTATAGGGTCGCTATGAGTGGGAATTGACTCGATGGCAATGGATTTTTTTGTTTGTTTTGTTTTTTAGGGTTTTCTAGGCTGTAATCTCTATGGGAGCAGATCACCAGGTCTTTCTCCCAAGGAGCCTCTAGGTGAATTCAACCTGCCAACCTTTCGTTTAGCAGCCAAGTGCTTAACTGTCACACAACCAGGGCTCCTTAAATAGTCCCTTACAGGTGGATAATCTTGGCTGCGTTGTCAAACTTTCTGATCTTTGATAATTTTATAGGTGATAAATGGGAATTCAGAGTAGTTTTATTTTGTATTTATATTATGATGAGTGAAATTGAACACCTTTTCATGTGTTTAGGAAATATTCATGTTTTCCTCTTCGAGCAATTTTCCTATTGGGTTGTGGGTTTTTATTATTGAAAGAAATCTAACAACCAAGTGGGGGGAGAGGGCTAAAAAGCAATGAAATTAAGGCTTTTTAAAGCCCATCACTCATTTGTAATTAACTTTTACAAAGATTCCCCTAATTAAAGAAATCAGGTTACAAACTTCTTACAAATATAACTCCATAAATTTAGCATAAGAGAAAAGGCATTGCTAAAGCCACCAAACTCATAGTCTCTTACAGTCTGAAAACTGGAGGGAACCTTCTACATGGTTTGATTCTACTGACTCATTTTATAGATACAACCCAGAGAAATTAAGCGAAGTATCCTTTGTGACTTGAATTCAAATCTCAAAACTACTAGCCTAGTAATCTTTGTACTTTACTTTGTTTCTCCTTTTAATCTGCTACTTAGAGAAACCAGAATTTTCTGTCCTTGGTCGAAAGTTTCTTTTTGGGAGATATGTGAACAGCCAGCACCACCCTCAAGGAAAACCCAGGACAGCTGACCTCCAAGTTTTTCTGTTGGGTGTTTCACCTAACTGGGGCCATTGTTCTCCCAACCTTGACCGTAAGCTCCTATAAAGGAAAGAATTCTGCAACACAGGGTTGCAAATAAGTATTTCAGATTTCTCCCCAGTGATAGACAGGACAGAACAAGGGTAGCCTGTACAGAGGTGTGGCTAGGAAAAACTTTCAGAGTCCGAACCTGCGCTGAATCTTGTCATCCAAGATAAACACACAGCTTAGTAAAATTTCAGGTGCTTGGTTATTTGCCTTTATGTCTGATCCCCTATAAAGGAGGAGTAATATTTGATGAGAAACAAAGATTTGAGCAAACCAGATAATAATCACGTACTGAGAATAGACACAGGAGTTTAATTGTTTAGATCCTGGATTAATATATGATGTCCCAGTGCAAGGACTCCAGCAGAAGCCATGGATAGGCAAGGCAATGTAGCCCCTGCTGCTGCTTACGTTGGAGGGTGGGGAGCAAGGGCCTCTCTTCTTTTAGAGAAGGAATCAGATCTTTCTCGCTTGTCTTTCTGGCTGTCTCTTCCTGTGCAAGAATAAGAGTTAGGAAGAGTGCCTGGATGGGCTTGGCTGAGTTGTGCTGTAAAGGAAGGACAGAAACGGATCATCTCTGAACCAGAGCTCTCTCAGCAGTAGGCCAGGAGATAGCTGCCTACATAGTCAGGGCTGCCCTGTATCGTTGGGCAGTTTGTGTATTGTTCAAAGGCATTTTCTGAGGGAGTACAGGGGCTGAAAACTAGCCTGCCCCCCACCAACCAAGCCATGTGGGGTAAAGAACTTTTCCTCTATACAAAGGCAGCTGCAGGGCTGCATCTGCCCAGAGAGAGCACCGTTTTCTAATCCAGGCAAAGGTGCCAGGTAGGTTAGGGGCATCCTGGGATCTTATTAGAAATGTAGGTTCTCAGGCCCTACTCCAGGACTACTGAACCACAATCTTTCCATGAACGAGAGCCCCATGTAACTTGTGTACCCATTAAAGTTTGAGAAGCACTGGCCCACATCTCCCTCAGCCTAGAGCTGTAGCAGGGGCTACATTGCCCTTCCCTGTCCACTGCTCGTGTTGGAGTCATTGCATTAGTTTTATATCTGATGTCATTCCACTTTACAGAAGGGGGAAACTGATACAGAGGAAAGTGCTTTGCTTTGTGAAAAGGTAGGGTAGGCCTCCTGAGTCCAAGCCCTTTACTGGCTTTTCCAGCTAATAGCCTTTTATTTTCTCCAACCAATTATTTCATAGAAGCACAGTAAAAGGAAGCAAGCATCACCTCACATTTTAACTCTCAACAGAGAAATTGTTAAGTTTTTCTCCTTAGCATTATCTCCACCATTCTGTTTCTCCACCCCTCGTTCTCCCTCTCTTCTTCTTCCCCTCTTTCCCCACCATTAGGGAGGGTCTCTTTTATCCTTTTTTTTAAAGCTGATTAACATTTTCCAAGTCTCTCCTGTGTGAGTCCCAGGAAAGAGAGGTTTTCACAGCACATTTTCACAGGATGACAGGGTCTTCCCAAACAGGGTCCCTGTGTCTCCTCTCCTTCCCTAGAGTTTCATGATCCATATGTGGGAGCATGTTTGCTAAGCTCAGCAGTTTGCTCAAAGGCAGCTGCCTTGCATGCCACCTGGCTCCCTGGGGCTGGGGACCGTGGTGCTTATACACCCAGAGGCTAGACTTTCTCTCCAGCTGATGCACTCCTGGCCACCTGGGCCCTCGACTGAGAGCCACCGATTTCTCTCCCTCCTCACACCTGCTCCCCACTTCCTCTTCTCCCCACTTCCAGCCCTTTGTATGGTAGGTAGGAGGATGTTGAAGGAGTTTCCATCCGGAACTTTTTGCTAAAACAAAAACAGCAAAAGGAGCAGCCATCTTCTTAAACTGAAGACTGAGGGAGTAGGTGGTAGGGTCAGAAGTTTAAGAGAAGTAGACGTTTTACATTGTTACACTGGAGAAAGAGAGCAAGAACTGATAGGGAAACACAGGAGGGCTGGGCGGCCGTGTGACTTTCTACCAGCCTGCTGTGGTAATGGAAAAGGCAGACTTTTGGATTCATACACATTTTCTCTCTCTTCTCTCACTCACTTTGCCTTGAGAGTAAGGATGGTTTTTTCTAGAGGGACCTCTAGCTCATTAATAACCAATAAGTGATGGGGAGAAAAAGGAGGAAGGAGAAACTTTTCAATAAAATGGGGCCTGACTAGCCCAGCCCAGTGTCTCATTATTATGGCAAACCACTCACCTCTCTGAATCATAATTTCCTTGGATATAAAAGTAGGATAACGACAACTATCCAGTCTACCACAAAGGGATATAGAAAGAATCACATAAGAAAAAGTCGGTGAAAAATTTTTTGAAAAGTATACAGTTGCTCTAAGAATACAAGGTGCTACTGATGTCAAATTATTGTCTTCAGTGCTTGTGAGAAATAATGTGCGTAATAATTGTTGAGGAGTCCCTGGGTACAACAAACGGTTAAGCACTTGATTACTAGCTGGAAGGTTGGCTGTTCGAACCCACCAAGAGGCAACTCAGGAGATTGGCCTGGTGATCTGCTTCTGAAAGGTCACAGCCTTGAAAACCAATGGAGCAGTTCTACTTTGCACACATGTGGTCACCATGAGTCATGATCAACTCCATGGCAACTAACGACAACAAAAAATAATAATTAAAAAAAAACCCACAGCCGTGGAGTCGATTCCAACTTATACGACCCTATAGGACAGAGTAGAACTGCCCCCATAGAGTTTCCAAGGAGTGCCTGGTGGATTCGAACTGCCGACCTCTCGGTTAGCAGCTGTAGCACTTCACCACTACACCACCAGGGTTTCCACTAACAGAAAAGAATTGTTTATCAACCAAAGAATTTACAATAAAATTAAGGAACTGAGACATATAGCATAAAATAATATGAGCTGGCTTATGGTAAGTACCAGATGAATGGTACAGGCACAAATGTGCTATGCAAATGTAGTGCAAAGAGTGATTTGGGAAGGTCTTACTGAAGAGATGAGAGTTGAGCAGGGCCTCGTAAGCAGTGCTGTATTCCCATAGGTACAGTAGAAAAGAGAAGAAGATTCTTCACGTGATATTAGATCACAGAGGAGTGTATAAGAGGTGAGCTTCACCAGTCAAGTTAATCATTTCTCAGTATGTTACAATACCTAGGGATAATGTCTGACTTCCCTCTGGATAAGATCAACAATTTCTTTTTTACTATATTATGTAGTAATCAGTATTATTGTAGCTTTGCTGCCTACTATATTTGGTTTGGCTGCACAAACTCTTTTTAAATTACTTCTCCTTGCCTATTATCTATTTATTGCCCATGAAGAATCATGCTGACCCTGTCTTCAGTTTTTAAAAATCAATGTTTGGCTTTCCTATTTGTTAATGCTCAGGTCTTAGGGCACCCAAATTTCCTGATAAATGTTAACGTTTGGCTCTAAAAAGAGCAGTGTGAAATTACCCAAGAAGGAACTCTTAAGCACTGTGAGCTCTGTTCGATACTCAACAGATTTTGCTTCAAGGAAATCCTGTTCTCTGAAGAAGCTGTTATGGTCTATTGGACCAGTACCATACCTTGAGAAAGCTCTAAGGGCCATATTTACACGTTCAGCTGTCATAGATCCAAAGTAGCCATTAGCGGTGATTAGGTAAATAGATTGACTTCAAATGTCCCTAAATACATATTTGCAGGATAATAGGCTATTGGGTGAGGTGTTTCTTTTTGAAAGAAGCCCAGATTTTCAAAATGAAACTCTGGTTAGGTTACAAGCACACTGCATAGCGCTGTCCCCGTCTCTGTATATTATCCATGAACGTATCATTGTTGTATCTGATAATGCCTTAGCCTCCTTTGGGCTCTCTAATGGTGATGCCTTCTAAGTATCCAACATTTGCTCAATGAGAAGCTCAAGACACTAATCAGTATTCTAAGTTTTAGAGCAGGGATGTCCTCAAAGGTAATAATGGATATCTGTGAGCGACTTTCATTACTTCAGCCTAGTGGAAATCATCTGCACTCAATTAACCACATTGTCTAATTTGAGTGTCAGCTATGCATTATAAAGGTTAAGAGTTCAGAGCCTGGAGCCACACTGTCTGAATTTGAATTCAGCACCACAACTCACTAGGTGTGTCCAACTTACTCAACCTCTCTGTACCCAGTTTTCTCATCGGTAAAATAGAGATAATGCTACCTACCTTATGAGATGGTTGTGAGGCTTACCTGAGTTGATACAAGTAAAGTACTTTGGGCTGTGCCTGGCATCTAGTCAGTTCTTGAAAAGTGTTTATTATTATTTTTTGCTTTTAGCTAAATTATATGAATGCCAACTAGATATTTCATGTTAATCAGAAACTCTGCTTGGCAATGATACATATTGCAAATTAATTCTCATTAATTGTTAAATATAACGTATTTTATAAGCTATCTCTTAAAAACAGTTTGTACAAGAGAAAGGAAGTAAAGGGGTCATTGGTAGTGAAAATGTTGGGTATCACTGTGTTTATTTCTTTAAGATAGTCTTCGTTGTACCAGTGTTAACACTCATCCAAGAGCATACAGGGAACACTCACTCAGAGAATCCAGTCCTTTTAAGCAGAATAATAATGGTCATTTAGCAACTGGATATAGTCTCTGATTCTAGCTCTATCAATTTCCCATTAAATTATTCAAGGAGATTCAGAAAAATACAAAAGTGAAAATTAAAACTGAAAGACATTCTAATACCAGAATCTGGGCAAAATCTCCACTAGATAAGTCAGATCGAGCTGAATAAAGGAAAACCCTACCCAGGATGATAAGGAACTTAAAATGCAAAACACCTAAATTAAAACCCACATTGGAGGGAGTAAATGCAGCCAATGTCAACATCATTCAAAACACAGTTTAGGGATTACCTCTTCTAGAAAGCTTTCCTGAGTCAAGCATCTCTTTTTCCATTGTGAGTATTCCTAGTGCAGCCTCTATATTCTTTCAGAATGCCACAGCATACTGATATTATCTGTTTGTAGGCCTAAGTCTAATTCTAAAACACAGGGACTATGTACAAGTCATGTTTACACCATCAATAACTGGCAGAAAGTCTGGCTCACAATAGGCACTCAATATGTACTAGCGGAACTGAACAGTACAGACTTGATCAAACCTTTTGCTGAAAGCTATCTATGCTCTTTGCTGTGCTTTCCTGAACTACGAGTTTAGTAGTCTGTCAAAGAAATGAACTTGTTTATTCATTTTGTCAGTTAGTCATTTTTTTCACTTGTTTAATACCCTTTGAGTTTTCCCCATGTGCCAGATGACATGTGCGTTCAATCTAATGTGACTTGTTTCTTTGGAACCCAAGCTGATGCCTAGTATGGCTAATTCCTTTTCTTTGTTCTCAGAAATGGTTCCTCCAGTAGTTCACTCAAAAACTTTTTCTAAGACCAATGTCAAGCTCATTGGTCCATAATTTGGTCAACATACCTTCTTCATTGTTTCAAAACTAGGAACCACAGCTGTCTATCTCTGATACCACTCTCATTCCTTGCAGATTCTTGTATTAGAATGCATTAACATATGATCCTTCAAATATCACTAGCAACAACAGTCGGACCATCTCAGCCACATCTTCTAAGTGGCATAGAAAGTAACATTTTAGGACCAGAAGACTTACAATCATCAAGAGCAGGTAGATGCCATCTTATTTTTATCAATTATAATTTTTCTTACAGTTTATATAGGAAGATCATTCTCCCGGACAAAGAAGATAGAAGGAAAATAGATACTAGACAATAATGTTTTCCTTGGCAACCTATAGATAATTCACCACCCAAACAAGGCAGTCAAAACCAAAGTTTGTATTTGCCAAAACTGAAGATTAACTGCTATAGAATTGTCTTCCCACTGAAAATAATTAGAAAACAGGACAAAGCATATGAAATACCTGTTTTCAGATATTGGACACTCAGCTTAGCATAGCGATGCCTGAATGAAGGGAAACTAATTAGGTGAGCCCTACAATTGCCCCAGGTTACAGCCTATAGATAGCTTCTAGTCTTCAGCACAAAGAGGGGGAACCCAAATATAGCCTGCTGGTCTTGCTGAGTTGCGGAGGAAGGGATTGGAGTTTGGGGAATCTGAGGTAGCTAGAATTTGTGGGGAGGAGTACTGGAGAGAAGGGAGCTGTGTAGAGAGAAAGCTCTACACGTGTGAGGTGAAATTCCCTGAGGCCAGGGAAAGATCTGCCAGAAAGAAACACACTAAACATTTTCCAGAGTTCACAAAGAACTAGAAATAATTCCTGTTTTCACCAGCCAAGTGTGGAGAGATTTCATAATATGTGGGACATTGGCCGCCATGTGCTGGAACTGGCTTGTACAAGCTAGAGAGAACTGTTGTTAAATTTTTTAGGGATTTTGAGAGCTGTTTGATGTCATATTGGTCGCTTGAAATTGGCTACCATAGGAAGTCAGTAAATGCTTGCAAGTCAATGTTTGTTTTTTTTTTTTTGGAGAACCAAACCAGCATACCACTGGTCATTGATTGGGTAGTCTTTAGAAGAACAATGCTTTAGTTAGAAATTAGAGATTAGATAGTTGCCCTTGAGTCGATTCTGACTCATGGTGACTGTATGTACAAGAGAAAGAAACATTGCCCGGTCCTACATCATCCTCACAATTGCTGGCATGTTTGAGTTCATAATTGCAGCTACGATGTCAATTCCATCTCACCAAGGGTCTTCCTTGTCCTTGTTGGCCCTCTACTTCACCAAACATGACGTCTTCCTTCAGTGATTGATCCCTCCTGATGACATGTCCAAATCAAGCGAGTCAGACAATGTTCTGTTTTTCACTGGCTAATTTTTGGAAGTCGATCACCAGGCCTTTTTTAGTCTGGAAGCTCTGCTGAAGTCTGTCCACCATGGGTGACCCTGCTGGTATTTGAAATATTGGTGGTATAGCTTCCAGCATCATAGCAACATGCAAGTCACCATAGTACTGCAAGCTGACAGGCAGATGGTGGACGCTTTAGTCGACCCATTGCCATGATGTCAATTCCAACTCATAGTGACCCTATAGAACAGAGTAGAACTGTCCCATAGGGTTTCCAAGGCTATTAATCTTTACAGAAGCAGACTGCCACATCTTTCTCTTGCCAACCTTTTAATTAGCAGCCAAGCACTTGACCACTGTACCACCAGGACTCCTTTGGGAAAGGAGGCTAAATTAAGTATAAATTAATCCTAAAACAAAAGCTGCTCTGAACCCATCCTAACAAAGCTTAAAAGCAAGCCTCAAAAGGATCAAACTAATCTCAAGTAACTTAACCTCAATAGAGGCACAACACTTAGACAAAATACAAAACACTCGGACAAAATACAACAAAATTCAGCTTTTAAGAATATAACATTCATAATCACATGAATATATAGCCTTAAATCTATTAAATAAACTGGATTCATTATATATATATATATATAAAAAAAAAAAAAAAACCTTCAAAAGAGAAAACTCCAGGCCCAGAGGATTTCATTGGTGAATTTTACAAAACGTTCAAAGAATAAAACCAATTCTACACAAACTCTTCCAGAACATAGAAGAAAACCAAACCCAAAGACATTGCCGTCAAGTCGATTCCAACTCATAGTGACTGTGTGTAACAAAGTAGAACTGCCCCATAGAGTTTCCAAGGAGCTCCTGGTGGATTCCAACTGCTGGCCATTTGTTACTGGCTGTAGTTTTTTTTCTTTAACCACTACACCACCAGGGTTTCGGAACATAGAAGAGTAGGAGGAAATTCTATGAGGCCATGTTTATCCTGCTATCAAAAGCAGACAAGAACATTACAAGAGAAGAAAGCTGCAGAGCACTAGCCTTTATGAGCAGAGACACAAAATCCTTAACAAAATATTAGCAAATTGTATCCATCAGTATAAAAATAATAACACATAATGGTAAAGTGTGGTCTAACCCAGGAATGCAGTAACTGCTTAAGATTTGAAAATTTATCCATATAAGTCACCATATTAACCCATTAATGAAAGAAGCCAGACCCAAGATTCCATACTGTACAATTTCATTTATATGAAATCCTAGAAAAGGTAAAACTATAGTGATAGAAAGCAGACCAATGATTGCCTGGTGCAGGGGTGGAGGGAGGAGGCTGACTGCAAAGAGGCATGAGGACAGTTTTGGGTGTGATGGAAATGCCACATTTCTTGATTGTGACAGTAGTTATGTGACTACACGAGACTACACGTTTGTCAATATTTATCAAAATGTACACTTAAAAACGGGCAAATTTTACTGTATGTAAATTATACCTAAATAAAGCTTATTCTTTTTTTTTTTTTTCTCAAATCAACAAATGCCCTCATAGCAAAAAACAGTTGAATCATCTTATTTCTCTAGGTCCCTCTTACCCTTCCTTTATAGCCCAGTGATACCTTAGTGGAAACCCTGGTGGTGTAGTGGTTAAGAGCTATGGCTACTAATAAAAAAAGTCAGCAGTTCGAATCCAC
Organism: Elephas maximus indicus; assembly: GCF_024166365.1. NCBI lineage: Eukaryota > Metazoa > Chordata > Mammalia > Proboscidea > Elephantidae > Elephas > Elephas maximus. The sequence goes on from NC_064840.1 coordinate 50,919,319, forward strand.
CAGGTGCTCCTTAGAAACCCTATGGGGCAGTTCTACCCTGTCCTTTAGGGTCGCTACAAGTCAGAATTGACTTGATGGCAACAGGTTTGGTTTTTGTTTTTTGTTTGTTTGTTTATTTTTTGATACTTTAGTGCAATGTAAGTTCTGTGATTTTTTTTAAAGATTTAAAAAAAAATCTCATCTAGCATGTATAACTGTTTTTGGTAGGATAGTTGGTCCAAATACCCTAGCCTGATTTTTCTTAATGAAGAGTCTCAAAGAAAAGTATAAGTCAGTTGCCGATGAGTCAATTCCAACTCATGGTGACCCTGACTCATGGTGAAACCATGTATGCCAGACTAGAACTGTGCTCCACAGGGTTTTCAGTGGCTGATTTTTCAGAAGCAGATTGCCAGGGCTTTCTTCCAAGGTGCTTCTGAGTGAACTCAAACCTGCAACCATTTGTTCCACCCAGGCACGTCTAAGGAAAAGATCAAGTATGGGTATTTCAAGCCCCTGAGTCAGAATTAACTCCATAATAGCAACTGATTTTTTGTTTCGGTATTAGTAGCATGGCGGGAGGAGTGGGGGAATGTTTTTGTCACGATGGTGAGATTTTTCCTTTTTCTCTATTTTTTGTTATGAAAGTATACGTTTACCCAATTTGACTTGATAGCAGTGATTTTGATCTTGGCTCATAAGGTTGGACACTTTTCTTTGGTTCAATTAAGAAATATCTACTCATTCATCAGTGACAATAAATATATCAGGAATTGGACTTAGCAGTCAAATGATGAGTTTTAGAATTGGTTCTGTGTGATCTTCAAGAAGTGAACAAGTCGCTTAACTTCTCTTGGTTTCAATATCATCTTTCATAAAATGAGGCTCAATAATTTCTAAAGTGCTCCCAATAAAATCTGACTCTTGGCTCTCCACAGGAAAGACTCCTGCTGCTGCTTAGAATTGTTCATTTGCCTTCAGTTCATAACTTCAAAAGTCATGACCATAAAATATTTTAGTGCTGAATTACACTCAGTTTGTTCTCGTTGTTAGGTGCCATCGGGTCGGTTCTGACTTACAGTGATCCTATGGACAACAGAACGAAACACTGCCTGGTCCATATTCAGTTTAGTGGTCTTAATATACAAAAACAACTCATCTGACTAGCACTCAGTTCTCCTGATTTCTCAGTTCTCCTGGATATAATCAAGGATCAGGTAAGAAGCTTTAAAGGACGGAGGAGAGGAAGGCCTGTCAGCAGTCCATTCACTAGTTTGAGCATTTTCCTAAAAGAAGAAAACCATAGGCTTACTTAGGGCTAATTTGTTGGTTATTTTCCATCCAAACCTAATAATATTAGTTTGTTCTCAAGCCCAAGATAATAATCAGCAAATTAAAAAGTACATTGACAAACTAATTACAAGAGATAAAATAAATTAATAAAAAACAATAAAATACAAATGATCCGGTATTGACAATAAACAGTCCTCCACACATACTTCAATAGGTCCTGAGGGAACTGCTGTATTGGAGTCAAGTATAATTACTGATTTCACTAATGTTACCATCTTATGCTTCAGGGGACAACCTCTCAGATGTCCAGAAAACTCGCCTCTCCAGAATGACTCACCTTTCAAAAGCTGATGTTTACTGTCAGCCATTTCATATGAGTAAATGTTGTGCTCTCAACGATACTGAAGCTCCTTGAGGGGAAGGGCTAGCTTATATCCTTCTCTGTAGCTCCCATACAGCCAACTAATCTGTATCAATTACTTATGAGGCTAACGGTACCACCCTCACATGACTGTGGTTTAGGTAAAGCATTAAAATGCCTAAGACAAGAGTCTGGCACACAGTTGCTGCTCAATGTTAGTTGAATGAATGATGTCAAATGTGTTGTGCAGCTCAAGCAGTACTTGAATTACTATTAATTTTGGAGTCCCTGTGTCTTCTTCAAAACTGTATTATATGCTTGGGATGCCATCCCTTTTTCCCCCAACTCATCAATCCTTCTCTCTGCGTAATGAAGATAATCTCTGATAATAATCCCACAAATTGCCAAGACTTTCCTGATCAGCCTGAAATGGTCCGATGCTTCTCTTCAATCTCATGAAGGATGAATTGCAAACTCCCCTGGCCTTTGTTCCTATTCTCTTTTCAAAACGCTTTTTTCCCCCTACTTGAAATTTCTCTTATCTCTGACTCAAAATTGACACGAATTGTTTACAGCTTGGGTTTAATATTTACATTTTATTTTCTCTTTTCACCCTCTGTGGTCACATCCACATGACTGTCTTACATTACATATTTTTAGTGTCTTGGTGGGACATGCCATTGAAATTATTTTTTAGTTTCCTGTAGGCAGTTAGGTTCTTAAAAATACCTTTAGAAACGTGAATTAAGAATCCAAGAATTCAAGCACTTTCAAGGGAATATTTTCATCAGATGTTTTCTGACAACAAAACAGTTTTTAATGGAAAAAAGACAGTATTAATTTGTAATTAACTGTTCTGTGAAATTCTGGGACCAGTCAACAAGACTATTGCGTAGTTCTTGTAACAGCTAATTTGGGAGTCTGTAAGATAGGTGGCGCTGAAGTGATATAATTCAACATAAGTATTTAACGTATTTAATCTCTCATTGAAATATAATGACAAAAGTATTTTGAATATTAGAAAATAAAACAGTAAGAAAAAAATAACCTATGCCCCCACCCCCCGATAAAACTATTTGTATATACTTGAGAAGTGCTTGTTGAGTTTGCCCCGGAGGAGTTTGAAATCTGTGTGGGAGGAGGCAAGAGCTCCCCACTTGCAGGAGTTACAAAACAAGGTGAGACAATGTGGAACCAAGTGCTAAACAGAGCATTTAAAAAGGAGAGAAAATAGAACCTACAGAATGTCTGCCTACAAAAGGGCTTGGAGATACTGTACCCAAAGTATGAGAAAATGTCCAAAAACAAAACTCTTTATTCCAGTGACATGTTGGGTGAATGATACGCACTGGGGAAGTGTTCTTGACACCAGTAACGCTTACTGACCATGCAGAAGACAAGGATTTTTAACCCATCAACTGGGATACAATTGAACCCTCACAGAAGTAAGATCATGGGAGATTTTGTGAAGCTTTGTTCTTCTTCTACCCTTGGCGGCTCAATGGTTAAAGCGCTCTACTGCTAATGAAAAGGTCAGCGGTTCAAACACACCAGCCGCTCCTCGGGATAATGATGTGGCAGTCTGCTTCTGTAAAGATTATAGCCTTGGAAACCCTATGGAGCAGTTCTACTCTGCTATAAGAGGGTTACTATGAGTCAGAATCAACTCGACTGCAGTGGGTTACCCTTCCTTGGATATGGTTTGACACCTTTTTTAGAGTCATAGTTGAAACAAACTCTAAGTTAGGCCTGAACACTTGTGCAGATACTAACACACACTCCAGACTTAGGACATCATGTTTTCATTGTTTCCTAGAACAAATGACAATCTGAGAAAAGCAAGCAGTCATGCATATTTATACTGGGAAATTCTTTAAATGTGCATTCTATTTGTATAGGGTATGTACCAAATTTCTACAGTCAATGAAAAACACTGCTACTAGATGCTGTACGGCATTCTCTTTTTGTGAATTGATGTAGGGGTTTCTTTTCTTTCCAGCCAAGAGTTTGCAATTTACACCTGCGATTTCCAGTTTCGAAAATCACATTCTATGCAGCTTAAATATTTATTTTCATCACTTAAAAACAAGTTAAAAACTAATAACCAAGTTAATAAATTTTCACCCTAACGCTGTTACTTCACCAGCCTACTAATATTCCTAAGATTCTTTCCAAATCAGAAATATTAGGACTTACTGTGGGATTCCAGAAAATTCAGTAAAAAAAAAAAAATCTCTCCAATACCTAGAATTATAGCAATATTAGAGTTGTACATGAGCCCTGGAGATTATTTAGTCCCATTTCTTCATTTTACAGTTGAGATTCTGAGAGATTAACAGACTATTAAGATAATATAGCTAGTTATGAAAGAACTTCCATAGCATGCTTCCTACGTAGTGTTCAAATAATGTTTGTTGGGTGTCTTGCCTATGTCAGGTACTTGCGTTTCTTGCCTCTGGATTTACCGAGATGGAAAAGTATGTCAAAGAACTTAGTGCCCTTCAGGTATCCCGCTTCATTCAGCACTAGGGTTTGGCATCACCTCTTAGATATTTTCCACAGAGGTTGCACCATTTTACATTCTCACAAGCAATGGATGAGGGTTCCAATTTCTCTACATCCTTTCCACCACTTATTATTTTCCAAGTCTTTTTTTTTTTTATAATAATCATCCTAGTGGGTGTGGAAAAGCTCAATACCACCAATCAGAACAAGGGCAGGGGATGACTACAGAATAGACCATCAATTGTTCATATACAAGTTCAAGTTGAAGCTTAAGAAAATCAGAACAAGTCCAAGAGAGCCAAAGTATGACCTTGAGTATATCCCACCTAAATTTAGAGACCATCTCGAGAATAGATTTGAAGCATTGAATACTAATGCCCAGCGACCAAAAGAGTTGTGGAATGACGTCAAGGACTTCATACAAGAAGAAATCAAGAGGCCATTAAAAAGACAGGAAAGAAAGAAAAGACCAAAATGGATATCAGAAGAGACTCTGAAACTTGCCCTTGAATGTAGAGTAGCTAAAACGAAAGGAAGAAATGATGAAGTAAAAGAGCTGAGCAGAAGATTTCAAAGCAAGCTTGAGAAGACAAAGTAAAGTATTACAATGAAATGTGCAAAGACCTGGAGTTAGAAAACCAAAAGGGAAGAATATGCTTGGCATTTCTGAAGTTGAAAAAGTTGAAGAAAAAATTCAAGCCTCGGGTTGCAATATTGAGGGAATGATTCTATGGGCAAAATACTGGACAAAGCAGGAACCGTCAAAAGAAGATGTAAGGAATACACAGAATCACTGTTCCAAAAAGAATTTGTTGACGCTCAAGCATTTCAGGAGGTAGCATATGATCAAGAACGATGGTACTGAAGGAAAAAGTCCTAAGTGCACTGAAGTCATTGACAGAAAACAAGGCTCCAGGAACTGACGGGATACCAACTGAGATGTTTCAACAAATGGGTGCAGCAATCAAAGTGCTCACTCATCTATGCCAAGAAATTTGGAAGACAGCTACCTGGCCAACTAACTGGAAGAGATCCATATTTATGCCTATTGTGGAAATTATTGAACAATATCATGAATACTATACATGAGAAAAATTTTGCTGGAAATCATTCAAAAGTGGTTGCAGCAGTACATGGACAGGGAACTGTCAAAAATTCAAGCCAGATTCAGAAGAGGACATGGAACGAGGGATATCATTGTTGATGTCTGATGGATCCTGGCTGAAAGCAGAAAATACCAGAAAGATGTTTACCTGTGTTTTTTGACTATGCAAAGACATTCGACTGTGTGGATCATAAATTATGGATACAGTTGCAAAGAATGGGAATTCCAGAACACCTAATTGTGCCTATGAGGAACCTGTACATAGATCAAGAGGTGGTCGTTTGAACACAACAAGGGGACACTGCATCGTTTAAAGTCAGGAAATGTGTGCATCAGGGTTGTATCCTTTCACCATATTTATTCTGTCTCTAGGCTGAGCAAATAACCCAAGAAGCTGGACTATACGAAGAACAGGGCATCAGGACTGGAGGAAGACTCGTTAACAACCTACATTATGCAGATGACATGACCTCGCTTGCTGAAAGTGAAGAGGACTTGAAGCACTTTCTGATGAAGACCAAAGTCTACAGCCTTCAGTATGGATTCCACCTTAACATAAAGAAAACAAAAATCCTTACAACTGGACCAATAAGCAACATCATGATAAATTGAGAAAAGATCTAAGTTGTAAAGAACTTCATTTTATTTACTTGGATCCACAACCAACACCCACGGAAGCTGCAGTCAAGAAATCAAATGATGCATTGCATTGGGCAAATCTGCTGCAAAAGACCTCTTTAAAGTGTTGAAAAGCAAAGATGTCACTTTAAGGCCTGACCCAAGCCATGGGGCTTTTAATCACCTCATATGCATGTGAAAGCTGGACAATAAGGAAGACCAAAGAAGAATTGATGCCTTTGAATTATGGTGCTGGTGAAGAATAGTGAATATATCATAGACTGCCAAAAGAACAAACAAATCTGTCTTGAAAAAAGTACACCTAGAATACTCCTTAAAAGAAAGGATGGAAAGACTTTATCTCACATACTTTGGACATGTTATCAAGAGGGTCCAGTCCCTGAAGAAGGACTTCATGCTTGGTAAAGTAGATGGTCAGGGAAAAAGAGGAAGACTCTCAAGGAGATAGACTGACACAGTGGCTGCAATAATGGGGTCAAGCATAACAATGATCACAAAATTGGCGCAGGACTGGGCAGTGTTTCGTTCTGTTGTACATCGGGTCACTATGAGTCGGAAGTGACTTGATGGCACCTAACAACAAAGTGGGTGTGAAGTGGGTGTGAGCATCTTTTCATGTGTTTACATTGGGCATTTGTGTATCTTCTTTGGAGAAATGTCTATTCAAGTCCTTTGTCCATTATTTAATTGGATTATTTCTCTTTCTGTTTTTGTTGTGGGAGTTCTTTATAGATTCTGGATATTATATATTTATCAGATATATGGTTACCTAATACTTTCTTCCATTCTGTAGGCTGTCTCTTCACTTTGTTGATAGAGTCCTTTGCTGCACCAAAGTTTTTAATTTTGATGAAATTGATCTATCTTGTCTTTTCTTGCTTGTGCTTTTGGTGTCATTTCTAAAAATCCATTGTCAAAACAAGATCTTTAAGCTTTACCACTATGTTTTCTTCTAAGCATTTTATTTCTTATATTTAGGTCATTGATCTATTTTGAGTTAATTTTTGTATATGGTGTGAGGTAAGGGTCTAACTTTATCCTTTTGAATGAGGAGATCTCGTCCTAGGAGGGTTCCCATCACTTTTAAATTTAGATATTTTTTCACAATTTTAAGTAGATTTTGTACCAATTATTTCAATAATGAAGATTGCCTATAACTGTAGATATGAGGGACTGAAACACAAAAAGCAAAGCAACTTTTCCAAGATCACACATCTAGTAGTGGCAGAACCAAGTCACTTACCACTCCCATTGTCCAGAGATTGCTAATCTCTATGCAAAGAGGTAAAGAATTTGCCTTGCACTTAACATGGCTTTCAAACATGGTAAGAATTTGAAAGCAGAAGAAGTAAAAGACACAGAGGAGATATTATGGAAGATCAAATAAAATTTGTTTTCTCTTCACTTTAGTTAAAGAAATGACATGTCTAAAATTGATCCTAATCCAAATTGTACATTCCAGGGATAAGACTTGCCCATTTTAAAGTGTGTTGTGGTGCAATTAAGAGATACACTTAAGGCAGGGATTAATTTTGATCATTCTCCTTAGGGTTTTTTTTTAAAAGAGAGTACATAGATGAAATCATAACACACCCCAGCACCTCACCCCTGCTGCTTCACTCCTTCCAACACATGACAACATAAGGCAGAAAGGAGGCCCTAGGTCTCCCAACCAGGTTTTAGTTCTTAATTGTCTGTTTTACAGTAGGCCACTGTTTCTTCTTATGTAAACATGAAGGAGATGTCATCGTCTGGAGCAAAGAGGCTAGAGATGTCCTCTCTTACTCAGCAGGGCAGGGGCTGGGTCCCCCTCTGTGTCTCAGAGGACAAAGCATTTATTGTGACACCTCTGGTCTGTGTTCTTGGCTCTGGAGACTACTAGTTATGTTTCTTTGACCTGCTCAATAATCCCTAGACTAACTCAGTTGCAGTCCAACCAAATAATAAATATTGAGGACTCTGCTCTGCCCTAGGGAATACAGAGATATGATAGCCATGGTCTCACCCTTGGTGATTTTAGGGACTAGCTGAGGAGAGAGGAGGGAATCCCTAGGCTATCGGGCCTGGCTTACGCCTCTACAGTGTCTAGGAGCTGGTGCAAATGGCCAATGCACTTGGCTGTTAACCAAGTGGGTTTGAGTCCACCCAGAGGTGCCTTGGTCTACCCAGAAGTGTCAGAAGTCCTGGCGATCTATTTCTGAAAAATCAGCTGTTGAAAACACTATGGAGCACAGTCCTACTCTGACACACATGGGGGTCACCATGAGTCTGAATCAACTTGACAGCAACTGGCTTTTTAGCATGGAGCATAAGGAAAATTCTCCCACTTCCACCCTTGATGAGGATGCTCTTGGTGACTTTGCTATGGTGATAAAGGGACTCTAGATGAGGCAGATGGAGCAGTGAATTTTCTCAACAATCCCTTTGGTTGCTCCCTAAGGAGCCATCTCAGGTATAGCCCAATTGAAGTGGTTCTTCCATTCTGTGCATGGCTGTCCTCAGCCACAGGGCCCAAGAGCTAGCAGCCACTCCCAGCAGTGGGGCCTGTCCTCATCCTCATGCTACTGGCCTCTGGAACCACTTTTAGGCCCCAGACTAGGCTGTGTTCCACTCTCTTAGCATACCACTAGAGGGTCACTCCTAGCAGAGCCCCCGTGCAAATCTTCAAGCAGCTATGCTACTAATCACCTCTATCTCTGCAGGAAGATCCCATCAGCACAAGTTCAGCACAACTAACATGAAATTCACTATCTCACCCCTCTGTCAGCCTCAGCAATGAGATGTGTTCTTCCAGTATTTGTTGCCTCAATTAATGGCAGAACTAACTTAGTCGGCCAGTCCAGTGACTTCTACTTCTTCTCCCTTCATATTCAACTGACAGTCAAGATTTCTAGTCTCCATGGAAAGCTATAATTGAAACTAAGGATATGATGGTATCACTCAATCAGATAAGGAAACTGATGATCAGAGAGGGGGAGAAAATTTCCCAAGGTTACATAGCTGGTTCATGGAAGTGTTGGAATAAGATTTCTCCGTTTAGACATTCAGTTTATTATGCTTTCCAGGGCACTATGTTGTCATCCAAAGTATGTGTCATAAAATTACGTGAGCTACAGGAGTGTATGGTAGAGGCTAAGGCCAGAAAGCCCAGCTATCACCTGAAATGAAAGTGCTCCTTAGAACAATCAATTATATGAGAGCCAAAAGGGAATATTTGCCTAAAAGCAAAGACGAGAAGGCAGGAAGGAGTAGAAGATCAGGATGAAAGGAAATGGGGAACCCAGGGTGGAAATGGGGAGGATGCTGACATATCATGGGGGAATGCAACCAATGTCATGGAACACTTTATGTACAAACTATCGAATGGGAAACTAATTTGCTCTGTAAACTTTCACCTAGTGCACAATAAAAAAAAATTTTTTAAATATTTCTGGTCTAGGCCAAAATTCTATACCCTTTTCCATGGACACTGGCCTTATACTAATTAGACTCTTGAAATACATTCTAACTGGTTTCTCTGGCTCCGCTTTTTTAACTTCTCTAATTTTTTTTTTCCTGCAGCCCTGGTGATGCAATGATTAAGGGCTCAGCTGCTAACCAAAAGGTCAGCAGTTCAAATCTATCAGCCACTCCTTGGAAACCCTATGAAGCATTTCTTCTCTTTTTCTATCCAACCTCCAGATTTATCGTTTCTTCCCCATGCTAAATAAACTTTGGTGGTTCCCTGTTATCTACAGTTTAAAATTCAAACGCTATGGTAAGACATTTAAGACACTGCATCACCAAGATCCAACCCACCCTTCCTGGCTCATTTCTTACTGCACTCTATCCTGACTCTGCCTTCAAGTCTCATTGGAGTATCCATTATATGTATCCCCAGAATTTGGCACATATGTCTCTGCAGTGGCCTTCTCCCAGAAAGGATTAATCTTACTTCATATGTTTCTCCCAGAAAGGATTAAAAATTAAGCATATTTATCCATGGTCCAATTCAAAAATTACATTCTCCTGTTAATCTTTCCCCCATCTTCTCAATCTGAATTAGTACCATTTTCTAGGTTCATGTGGCACTTTGTTAATAAATAGAATGAGCCTACAGTTCAGTTCGCTTGGGATGCTCTCACTTTATGCCTAATGTCTCCTCTTATTTATTAATGGTTTTCTCCTTTCACTCTCAAAAATGTCCAAGTTAGGAGCCTGAACGGAGCCAGAGGTTTGTGCTTGGCTACTAACCTAAAGGTCGGTGCTTCAAACCCACCCAGCAGCACCATGGAAGAATTACAGCCAAGAAAACTCAATGGAGCAGTTCTACTCTGTAACACATGGGGTCACCGTGAGCCAAGATCAACTAGATGGCTTCCCCAGGGCCCAGCCCACTGCCTAACACATCATAAATGCTCAATATTATTTGTTTATAAAGTGTATTTTAGTTGGGCTTCGAAGGATGAGTATGATTTGAAAAAGCAGAAAGTAGAGACAATTTTTTTTAATGATCATTTTAGTGATACTAGGGATACTAATAAATTACATTGCAGAAAATATTAGTTAATTCCAACATCTCAGATCTAGTGTATTTCCTGACCTGCTGAGCAGAAAGCACATGGGGAGGTTTTTGAACATGAATTCAAGGCTATGGCTGGCAGCTGTTCCTCAGGAGTTGGGCAGCCCCAGATAGAAGGCTGAGTGGTTTACACACAGATTCCCCTAAAGGCGTGCCTGACAAAGCTCAGCAGACTCTGGGTGAATCTAACGCAACAGAGCAGCAATTCCGGACTCCATCAGGAAGTGAGCATCATTAAATTGGATGTCCAATCAGTACAAATGCTTGAAAAGTTATGTGCAATCTCCCCAACTTCGGATAGCTCTGAAGGGTTATCTGAGCTGCAGAACTCCCCACGGGGTTGGCAAAGCTTCTGTTGCTCTGCATCACCACTCAAGTTCTCCCTCTGCCTAGTCTTGCTTCCTTCTCCGGTCCACAGATGCTGATCCCCAAAGCATTGCCTAAGAAACCTGCTGCACACTAATCATTGCAGTGTTTGCACTGAGGGAACCTGACTCACAACACCAGCCAAAGAAATAAAAGCCAAGATCATGATTCCAGAATGCTTACAAATTAGCTGGAAATATCAAATTCATTCACAGGAATAAATAATAACAGTATTTATAAGAGTATAAATTATAAGACTTTTGAAGGTAGACCCCATGCCCCGTTTATCTGAGTATTTTAAGAGGCCAGCAGCAATCCTAGTTCTAATAGCTGTTTGTTTAATGGATAGACAGATGGTTGGATGGAAATTGAATGAAATAATTATTACACATGAGAAGGGCCGTAAGACTTCAGAGGAGCACAGATCACTGTGGAGTTTGGCTCCTCGGGAAGACTTCACTAAGGAAGTGGCACTTGAGTAAGGTATTAATGTACAGCAGGGAGATGGAATTACAATCTGAAATATAGGAAAAAGTCACAAATAGTGAAGGCCAGATTAAGAAAAAGCAAATCTGAGCAGCTATCTACAGAGCCAATTTATAAGGGGCACAAAAATATCACTAGAAATACAACAAAATGGATAATTATATGATTGTGTGTGTCCATACTTCTCTTAAGGATAGTATTAGAGGTGACTGGAAGTAAAGCTCCAATGAGCCTATTGAGGTGAAGGGGAAACCCTAAGGGACGATGCTCAGATAACAACACATGGTCACCTAACTTCCTTTTGAGGAGGCAGACCTGAGTACACACAGGTTTAGGGTGAGAGCTAAATTGTTCAGTACGTTAGAGAGCCTGGGGACTACCACTGCCATTCTTCTCTGATCTTCCCCCATACAGCCATCAGCCACTCCCCTAAAAAATGTTGAACAAACATTTAAATAATATTAGTTTAAAGGAATGTCATTTGATTAGCTTACTCTGGGAGCCCTCATGTCTCAGTTCAGCCCTAAATCTAGAGATAATAAGTAATGTGGAAAAAATGAGAAAGATATTGCAGATATTAAGGTTGTATCACCCATAAATGTATTAAAATGCTATTTGAAGCCATTTATACTTTTGTAAGTTCCATGAGAGTACAACCGTTGCATTCTTGTGTGTGTGTACTGGGGAGATACTGCAGGGAAGGTCTAATCCATGTTTTCACTCTAAATTCAACAGTGTCTGGACACACAGGAGAAGCTGATCAATGACAGCGTAAGCCTTACTCCCAGCCCGCAGGACTAAGACTCCTAAATATTCTATAACAAGAGTCTTCCCTTTACTCACCAGGAAAGCAATGGATAAAAAAGGAAATCATAAGGGTCAGGGGGTGAGCAAACCGAGATTCACAGCACCGTCTGGAGGAAGTGGCTGGTGTTGGAGGGAGGATAATTGTAAAAACAGTAAGACATGAATTAGGATTGTTCTCTCAACCAGTCTCCAGCTATTCATGATGGGGACCTAGGGTTGCTCAAAGTCTTGTCTTGCTAGGAGCACAAAGATTTGCAGTCTCAATACAGTTTAAGGGAAGGAAGTTTCTATACTTAAGCATCTGCTGGTTGGAGCACAGAATGGAGGTACAACAAGTCCACCAGGGTGCAGAGAACATCAAAGTCTCCCCATGATCAGGGACACCCCTAGAGTCATCGCAGGACTCTAGGGAGGGTATTACTGCAGAGACAATGAAAACTGATAATGCCGGGGTTACAGAGGAGAACAGATAGGTAAGTCCAGATGGCCATTTTTGAGCCCATGTGAGACCACAGAAACTCTGAAGAACCAAAGCAAAGTGTGAGGGGATGGAATATCCAAAGCTTTAAGGAGAAGACTAACTCAAAGAAATACTGTTTGTTAAAAATATTATGACTCTGCTGTCACCTCCAACACCAGATGGCTGTTCTTGGGGAACGCAGGTGTGTGTGTATGACTGAGTTTACTGAGTTCACTAAAAGGATCACACACCTGGACAGCTAGAAAACCCACTCCTAACTGTTTATATCTTGGGTGATTTCCTAGTTAGTGAAGATAGAAGTAGCCAGCTGGCTCATCCTGAGAGTACTCATCAGCAACTCTTACAGAAACATTTCGTCTATTTTCCTATCAGGAGTTTTCTGGTCTTGATGGCATCTGGAATAACCAGCCTGATACAGAAGTGAAAACAACTTCAGGAAGGCAGAGTAAACGGCTGTTGATGTGATCAGAGGTTTTGAGTGCTATAGAGAAAGTCCAAGGACTTAGAGAAAAATTTCTCCCATGCATCCTCCTGGCAGATGCCTGAAATTCTGTCATTACAACTTCACTCTGTTGACCTTTAATGCTGCTTATGGCATTTTAACTCCTAGATACACTTGAGTTTTTTTTTTTAATTTAATTATGAAAATAGATACTGTATTCACATGATTCAGAAGCCATACATATGAAAAGTTTGCCTCTTACCCCTGCCCTTCACCACCCAGGTGCCTCCCATACCCTCCCACCATTGTTATTAGTTTCCTATGTATCATTCCAGAGTTTCTTTTTGCAAAGAAGAGCAATAGAAATACATATTCTCATTATTCCCCTCTTTTACTCTCCCCCCCCACACAAAAAAAGCCAAACCCACTGCTGTCAAGTCAATTGCAACTCGTAACAACTCTATAGAACACAGTAGAATTGCCCCATATGGTTTCCAAGGAGCAGCTAGTGAATTTGAACTGCTGACCTTTTGGTTAGCAGCCATAGCTCTTAACCACTGAGCCACCAGGGCTCACCTTTTACCCAAAGGTAGTATGTTATAGCATTCTTCTTGGCTTTGATTTGTGTGTGTGTGTGTTTTGAGAGGATAGAGGTTTGTTTATATGTTTGTTTTTTACTTAAAAATACGTTTTTAGCAGTTTTCCATATCAGAAGTTTCTTTGTTTTTTAACAGCTGGATGGTATTCCACTGTATGTACATACCATATTTTTTTGAATCAGTCTCTTATAACTATCCTTAGGTTGAATACAATCTTTTGCTATTACAAATAACCTGGCAAGGGTGGAGCCAGTAGAAGCTGCCACAATGGTCATTTTGTACGTGTGCAAGTAGTTATCTGGAAGATAAATGGAAAAGAATGTAACAAAATGAATAATAAAATGGTAGATCTATAACCAACCATATCAATAATTATATTAAATATAAATGACACAACCACACCATTTAAAAGACAGAGATTGTTAGATTGGATTTTTTTTTTAAAGACAAATAATGCTACTTATAAGAAATCTATTTTAAACATAATGATACAGATAGGCTAAATGAAAAAAGATAAATCATGAAAACACTAATCAAATGAAAGCTGGAAATACTGTATTACTATCAGACAAAGTCAAATTCAGGACAGGAAAAATTATCAGGAATAAAGAAGGCCATTATTTAATGATTAAAAAAAAGTCAATTCACCAAGAAGACATAACAATCCTAAATGTGTATGTGCCTACAACAGACTCCAAAATACATGAAGAAAAACTAATAGAACCAAAAAGAGAGACAGACAAATCCACAATTGTACTGGGAAACTTCAACACACTTCTCTCAGTTATCAACAGAACAAGTATACAGAAAACCAGTAAGATATAAACCCAAAAAGCCCATTGCCATTGAGTTGACTTTGACTCATAGCAACTGTATAGGACAGAGTAGAGCTGCCTCATAGGGTTTCAAGAAGTGGCTGGTGGATTCAAACTGCCAACCTTTTAGTTAGCAGCTGAATGCTTAACCACTGAGCATCCAGGGCTCCAGTAAGGATATAGAAAACCTAAATAATACTATATCATGCAACTTGACCTAATTGACGTTTAGAGAACATTCCTGTCAACAACTTCAGAATACAAACTCAGTGCACATATGCCATTCAGCAAAATAGACTAAATTCTAAGTCATAAAATAACCCTTAATATATTTTAAAAATCAAAATCATACAAAGTGTGTTCTCTGATGCTAATGGAATTAAACTATAATTCAATACCATAAAGATATCTAGAAAACCCCAAATATTTGGATATTAAACAGCACACTTATAAATAAGCCATAGTTGAAAGAAAAAGTATCAAGGAAAATTAGCATTTTTTAACTGAATGGAAATGAAAATACCACATATCAAAATATTTAGGATGCAACTAGAAGCAGAGCTTAGAGAGAAATTTATGCCATTACATGCTTACATTAGAAAAAAAGAGAGGTCTTGAAACAATAACCTAAGCTTCTACCTTAAGAAACTAGAAAAAAGAAAAGCATACTAACCCAAAGTATACAGAAGGAAAAAAATAGTGAAGATAAAAGCAATGAATAAAATTGAAAATAGAAAACAAGAGAAAAAAATCAATGAAACCAAAAACTATTTGAAAAGATAAAAAAAAAAAAAAAGGAAGAAACTTCTAGCCAGACTAACCAAGAAAAAAAAACAGTAAGACATAAATTGCCCATATCAGAAATGAAAGAGAGGATATCACCACAGACTAAAGATATTAAAAAGGTGGTAAGGGAATATTATGAACAATCTATGCCCATAAATTTGACAACTTAAATGAAATGAACCAATTGCTTGAAAGACACAAAGTGCCAAAACTCACATAAGAAAAAAAAGAAAACTTGAATTTTTTAAAGAAATTGAATTTCTAATTGAAAATCTTCCAATGAAGAAAACTCCATCCCAAATGAATTCACTGGTGAATTTTACCAAGCATATAAGAAAGAAAGAATGCCAATCCCACAATCTCTTCTAAAAGATAGAAGAGGAGGAAAAAAAAGAGGAAACACTTCCCAACTCATTTTTATTAGGTCACCATTATCTTGATACTAAAACCTGAAAAAATATCATGAGAAACCTACAGACCAATATTGCTTATGAACATAGACACAAAAATCCTCAATAAAATATTAGCAAATCAAATCCAGCAACATATATTTAAAAAAGGATAATAGAAAAAAAAAAAAAGAATTTTTTTTTTTTTCTATTAGATAATACGTCATGCCTATTTTGGCTTTACCCCAGGAATGCATGACTGGTTAAATATTCTAAAATCAAAGTAATTAACCATATTAATGGACTAAAGAATAGAGGCCACAGGATCATTTCAATAGATGCAGAAAAACATTTGAAAAAAACTCAGCAAGCTTTCATAATAAAAACTCTCAAAAAACTAAAAATGGAAGAAAACATCCTTAAACTGGCAACAAATGTCTATAAGAAAACCTACAGCTAATATACTTAGTGGCAAAACTCTAATTATATACACCCAAAGATTGTGAACTAGGCAAGGATGTCCAACTTCACCCTTCCTATTTATTATCATATAGAAGTCCTAGTCATTACACTAAGGCTAGGAAAGAAAAATATAATCATTCAAACTGAAAAAGAAGAAACAAGACTGTCTCTGTTCAAAGACAACATGATAGTCTATGTAGAAAAGTCCAATGAATTTATAAAAAATAAAACCCCCTATTTTATAGCTAATAAGTGAGTTTAGCAAGGTCACAGGATACAAGGTCAGTATTCAAAACTCAACAGAATTTCTATATGTTAGCAACAAACAGTTGAAAATCAAAGGTTTTAAACTACCGTTTCCAATAGAATTAAAAAATGAAATACATAGGTATAAAATCTAACAAAATATGTGCAGGATCCATATACTTAAAACTATAAAAGACTGAAGAAGTAAATTAAAGAAAACCTAAATTAATGGAAAGATATACCATGTTCATGGATTTGTTATTGTTAGGTGCTGTTGAGTCAGTTCCAACTCACAGTGACCCTATATACAACAGAATGAAACAGTGCCGAATCCTGTGCCATCCTCATCATTGTTGCTATTTTTGAGCCCAATGTTGGAGCCACTGTGTCAATCCATCTCCTTGAGGGTCTTCCTCTTTTTTGCTGACCCTCTGTTTTACCAAGCATGATGTCCTTCTCCAGGGACTGAACCATCCTGATAACATGTTCAAAAGTATGTGAGACGAAGTCTCACCATCCTTGCTTCTAAGGAACATTCTGGTTGTACTTCTTCCAAGACACATTTGTTCATTCTTCTGGCAGTCCATGGTATATTCAACATTCTTCACCAATACCATAATTCAAATGTATCATTTCTTCAGTCTTCTTATTCATTGTCCAGCTTTTGCATTCATATAAAAAAAAAAAAGTGATTGAAAATACTATGGCTTGGGTCAGGCACACCTTAGTCCTTATGGTGACATCTTTGCTTTTAAATGCTTTAAAAAGGTCTTTTGCAGTAAATTTTCCCAATGCAATACATCATTTGATTTCTTGACTGCTGCTTCCATGGGCATTGATTGTGGATCCAAGTAAAGCGAAATCCTTGACTACTTCAGTATTTTCTCCATTTATCATGATGTTGCTTAATGGTCCAGTTGTGAGGACTTTTGTTTCCTTTATGTTAAGGTGTAACCCATACTGAAGGCTAGTCTTTGACCTTCTTCAGTAAGTGCTTCAAGTCCTCTTCACTTTCAGGAAGCAAGGTTGTGTCATCAGGGTATCATAGGTTGTTAATGAATGTTCCTCCAATCCTGATGCCACATTCTTCTTCATATAATTCTGCTTCTTGGATTATTTGCCTATCATACCAATTGAATAAGTATAGTGAAAGGATACAACCCTGACACACACCTTTCCTGATTTTAAACCATGCAGTATCCTCTTGTTTTGTTTGAACTACTGCCTCTTGGTTTATGTACAGGTTCTGCATGAGCACAATTAAGTGTTCTGGAATTCCTATTCTTTGCAATATTGTCCATAATTTGTTATGATCCACGCAGTCAAATGCCTTTGCATAGTCAATAAAACAAAGGTAAAACTCTTTCTGGTATTCTCTGCTTTCAGCCAAGATCTGACATCAGCAATGATATCCCTTGTTCCAGGTCCTCTTCTGAATCCAGCTTGAATTTCTGGTGGTTCCCTGTCAATGTACCGCTACAACTGCTTTTGAATGATTTTCAGCATAATTTTACTTGTGTGCATGACAGGAATGATATTGCTTGATAATTTTCACATTTGATTGGATCACCTTTCTTAGGACTAGTCATATGGATCTCTTCCAGTTGGTTGCCCATGTAGGTGTCTTGTAAATTTCTTGGCATAGATGAGTGAGCACTTCCAGTGTTGCATCCATTTGTTGAAACATCTCAATTGGTATTCCATTAATTCTTGGAGCCTTGTTTTCACCGATGCCTTAATGTTTCGTCAATGATGCTCATATGTTGAAAGACCCATTATTCTGGGATGTCAATTCTCCCCAAATTGATCTATAGATTCAATGCAATCCCAATCAAAATCTCAATAGCATTTTTGTATATATTGACAGGTTGATTATAAACCTGATATGCTAAGGTAAAGAAAATAGAATAAAAAAAAAATAGAATAGCCATGGAAAATTCACAGGATTTCAAGACTATCTGTAGTAATCAAGACTGTGGTATTGGTGAAAGGATGGACACATGCATCAGTGGAACAGAACGGAGAGTCCAGAAAGACACTCGTACAATATGGTCAATTAATTTTCTACAGAGGTGCAAAGGCAGCTCAACAGAGAAAGGGTAGTTTTGGAGTTTTTGAACAAATGGTGATAGAATGTTTGGAAATCCTTATACAAAAAAAAAAAAATGAACATTGACCCATACTTTGCATTCGTTAACTTATAGAAAAATTACCTAAACATTAGTCATAAACCCAACTTTGGAAAGTAAAACTTCTAGAAGAAAACACAGGGAAAAAAATTGTTGTGACCTTGGGCTAAACAAGGAGTTCTGAGATAAGGCACCAAAAGCACAATCCATAAAGGAAATATTTATAAATTGGACTTAATCAAAATTAAAACCTTTTGCTCTGTGAAAGGCACTTTTAACAGAATGAAAACACAAGCCATAATCTGGAAAAAAAAATTGCAAATGACATAGCCGACAGAGGATCTTTACACAGAACATATAAAGAATTCTCGAAATTCAGCATTAACAAAAATAGGAATGAATAAAATAAATTATAAGAAGAAAAACTCAATATTAAGACACAAATAACTCAATTTAAAAATGAGGAAAAGATTTAAACAGATACTTCCCCAAAGAAGATACATGGATTGCAAATAAGACCATGAAAAGATTGTCAAAATCATCAGTCACTGGGGAAATGCAAAATTAAAACAACAATGAGAAACCACTACACACCATTAAAATGGCTACAATAAAATAAAACTGACAATACCAAATGATGAAAAGGATGCAGAGCAACTGGAATGCTCACATATTGCTGCTGAGAATGCAAAATGATACACCCATTTTAGAAAACCATTTGGCAGTTTCATATAAACATACACTTACCATAAAATCCAACTGATGGTGATCCCATGTGTGTCAGATTAGAACTATGCTCCCAAGGGTTTTCGGTGGCGCACTCTTCCAAAGTAGATCACCAGGCCTTCCTTCTGAGGGACTTCTGGGTGGACACAAACTTCCAGCCTTTTGGTTAGCTGCCAAATATGTTAACTGTTTGCACCAACCAGGACTTTGCACTTATATTAGAACCCAGCAATTCCACTCCTAGGTATTTATCCACAGTAAATGAAACTTGTGTCTGACAAAACAGATATTAATATGTTTAGAGCAACTTTATGATGACTACTTATAATCATCAAAAACTGAAATCAATCTTAATGTTCTGTAATTGGTGAATGGCTAAAGAAACTACGGTATATTTATACAACGAAATGATATTCAGCAATAAGAAGGAGCAAACTATTGATATACACAACAACATGGATAAATTTCAAATACATTATGCTAAGTGAAAGACCAGCACGTGTCTGTTGGTTTGTCATAATTTGGTGGCTTGCATGTTGCCGTCATACCGGAAGCTTTGCCACCTATGTTTCAAATACCAGCAGGGTCACCCTTGGTGAATGGGTTTCAGCTGTGTTTCCAGACTGAGACAGACTAGGAAGAAGGATCTGGCAGTCTACTTCTAAAAAAAATGGCCAGTGAAAACCTTATGAATAGCAACGGAACACTGACATAGCGCCAGAAGGTGAGCCCCCAGGTTGGAAGGCACTCAAAATATGACTAGGGAAGAGCTGCCTCCTCAAAGTAGAGTCAACCTTAATGACATGGATGGAATAAAGCTTTCAGAATCCTCATTTGCTGAAGTGACACGACTCAAATGAGAAGAAACAGCTGCAAACATTCATTAATAATACAAATGTGGAAAGTACGAAGTATGAATCCAGGAAAACTGGAAATTTTCAAAAATGAAATGGAACACATAAAGATCGATATCCTAGGCACTAGTGAGCTGAAATGGACTGGTATGGACCATTTTAAATCAGTCAGTCATATGGTCTACTATGCCAGGAATGACAAATTGAAGAGGAATGGCGTCATGTTCATAGTCAAAAAGACGATTTCAAGATCTATCCTGAAGTATAATGCTGTCAGTGATAGGATAACATTTCTACACCTACAATGAAGACCAGTTAATAAGACTACTATTCAAATTTACACATAACCATGAAGGCCAAAGATGAAGAAACTGAAGATTTTTACCAACTTCTGCAGTCTGAAATTGATCAAACATGCAATCAAGACACACTGATAATTACTGGCGAATGGAATGTGAAAGTTGGAAACAAAGAAGAAGGACTGGTAGTTGGAAAATATGGTGACAGAAATGACACAGGAGATCCCATGATAGAATTTTGCAAGACCAACCACTTCTTCATTGCAAATGCATTTTTTTCAACAACATAAACAGTGGCCATACATGGGCCTCGCCTGATGGAATACATAGGAATCAAATCAACTACATCTGTGGAAAAAGACAATGGAAAAGCTCAATATATCAGTCAGGACAAGGCCAGGGGCCAGCTGTGGAACAGACTATCAGTTGTTCCTATGCAAGTTCAAGTTCGTATTGAAGAAAATTAGAACAAGGTCACAAAATCCAAAGTATGACCTTGAGTATATCTCACCTGAATTTAGAGACCATCTCAAGAATAGATTTGATTCATTGAACACTAATGACTGAAGACCAGACAAGTTGTGGGATGACATCAAGGTTATCATACATGAAGAAAACAAAAGGTCATTAAAAAGACAGGAAAGAAGAAAACACCAAAGTGGACGTCAGAAGAGGCTCTGAAACTTGCTCTTGAACACAGAGCAAATAAAGTGAATGAACGAAATGCTGAAGTAAAAGCTGAACAGAAGATTCTAAAGGGTGTTTCGAGAAGACAAAGTAAAATATTATAATGACATGTGCAAGGACCTGGAGTTAGAAAACCAAAAGGAAAGAACACGCTGGGCATTTCTCAAACTGAAAGAACTGAAGAAAAAATCCAAGCCTCAAGTTGCAATATCGAAGGACTCTACGGGGAAAATATTAAATGGTGCAGGAAGCATCAAAAGAAGATGGAAGGAATATACAGAGCTACTGTACCAAAAAGAATTGGTCAACATTCAGCCATTTCAGGAGGTAGCATATGATCAAGAATCAATGGTACTGAAGGAAGAAAGAAGTCCAAGGTGCACTAAAGGCACTGGCAAAAAACAAGTATCCAGGAATTGATGGAATACCAACTGAGATGTTTCAACAAACAGATGCAGCACTGGAGGTGTTCACTCACCTATGCCAAGAAATTTGGAAAACAGAGCTACCTGGCCAACAGACTGGAAGAGATCCACATTTGTACCCATTCCAAAGAAAGATGATCCAAGAGAATGCGGAAATTATTGAACAATATCATTAATATCACACACAAGTAAAATTATGCTGAAGATCATTCAAAAGGGGTTGCAGCAGTACATCAACGAGGAACTGCCAGAAATTCAAGCCAGATTTAGAAGAGGGTATGGAACAAAGGATATCATTGCTGATGTCAGATGGATGATGGCTGAAATCAGAGAATACCAGAAAGATGCTTACCTGTGTTTTATCGATTTTGCAAAGGCATTTGACTGTGTGGACCATAACAAATTATGGATAATATTGAGAAGAATGGGAATTCCAGAACACTTAATTGTGTTCATGTGGAACCTGTACATAGGCCAAGAGGCAGCCGTTGAAACAGAAAACGGGATAGTGCATGGTTTAAAGTCAAGAAATGTGTTCATCAGGGTTGTATTCTTTCAGCATACTTATTTAATCTGTATACTGAGCAAATAATCTAAGAAGCTGAACTATATGAAGAATGGGGCATCAGGATTGAAGGAACACTCATTAACAACCTGTGACAGGTGAATGACACAACCTAGTTTGCTCAAAGTGAAGAGGACTTGAAGCGCTTACTAATGAAGATCACAGACCACAGCCTTCGGTATGGATTACATCTCATCATAAAGAAAACAAAATCCTCACAACTGGACCAATAAGCAACATCATGAGAAACGGAGAAAAGATTGAAGTTGTCAAGGATTTCATTTTACTTGGATCCACAATCCATGCCCTTTGAAGCAGCAGTCAAGAAATCATATGACACATCGCACTGGGCAGATCTGCTGCAAAAGACCTCTTTAAAGTGTTAAAAAGCAAAGATACCACATTAAGGACTAAGGTGTGTCTGACTCAAGCCACAGTGTTTTCAAACGCCTCATATGCATGTGAAAGCTGGACAATGGATAAGAAAGACTGAAGAAGAATTGATGCCTTTAAGTTATAGCATTAACGAAGGATATTGAATATGCCATGGACTGCCAGTAGAAGGAACAAATCTATCTTGGAAGAAGTACAGCCAGAATGCTCATTAGAAGCAAGAATGGCAAGACTTCATCTCGCATACTTTGGACATGTTATCAGGAAGGTCCAGTCCCTGGAGAAGGACATTATGCTTGGTAAAGTAGAGAGTCAGCAAAAAAGAGGAAGACCCTCAAGGAGAGGGATTGACACAGTGGCTGCAACAATGAGCTCAAACATAACGATTGTGAGGATGGTGCACAACCAGGCAGTATATTGATCTGTTGTACATAGGGCCGCTATGAGGGGGAACCAACTTGACGACACCTAACAACAACAAGTGAAAGAAGCCAGATCAAAGGTCTATCTATATACTGTAGAATTCCACATATATTACATTCTGGAAAAGGCAGAACTATGGGAGTGTAGAACAGATTGCCAAGCGTTAGGGGTGGGGAGAGGAGTTGACTTACTAAAGGACAACATGGGGAAATTTGGGGAGTGATGGACCTGTCTTGTATCTTGATTGTGGTGGTGGTTAGATGACTATGCATTCCTCAAAACTCACAGAACTGTATATACTAAAACAGTGCATTATAATACATATTATTTGAAAAATAAATTTTAAAAATTTAGCAGCCTGTTGAATTCTTCAATTTCATGTCTTCCTCCCTTTAGTTGATGTATGCATTTCTAAAACCTGAATGCAAATCGAACTCCTATAAATTTAAATATCTAAAAATTCACCAAGTGAGCTTCCTTTTAAAAAAGAATCTTAAAACTAAACAAAATGCTATTAGAAAGTAAGCATGATACTGATATCATGTGTGTAAACCAGCTCTTTGGATTTCATCATCTGTTTAAAGTGAGGAGAATATGCAACTTCAATAATTTTTCAGGACATTTTTTTTTTCCACAGCTGTGATCATGAATAAGTTATTCTTACTGCATTTTCCATGCCAAGGTGGGAAAAAAAAGAGCTGGAGCACTCCTCCAGTACCTCCCGCAATACCTACACGCCCGGTACCTAGCACTGGAGAAACCCAATGTTCTCTGGCTTAGAGAAAAGGGAAACTGGAAGGTGGGGCTTGGGGAGCCCAGGTGTGCCGTGTCTGTCCTTTGTTAATTCGTGCTCAGAGCTGAAGGTCACTGGGGCCTGAGCCCCATGGAGCTAGATCTCTGCCACATCCCTCCACTCACCCTGCCAGCCTCTGAATGCCCTGATGTCAAGTGCAAACAGCAACACCATGAGAAAGAGGAAGTGGCCTTTGTCTCAGCTTGGTGCTTAGTGATGTATGTCAGTGATGACACCTATTCAATAGACCAGGTAAACTTTACGCTCCTTGTTCTTGGCTTCTTTCTGGTCCTGTAGTTAGCTCAGGTGCTCCATTCGCTAGTTTGCATATCCTGGTCACAATTCCTCAGGCCTCACTTTCCCAAGCTGTGTTCAGGTTCAGTAGTCTTTCAGAAAATCACAGACAGCTCTGCCTTTGCTCCTCCTAGCTTCCCGCACTTGGTCCAGCAACTTCCTGAAAAAACAATGGATGTAAATCTCATTGTTATCAATCACGAGCTTATTAAATGCCCAGGGGAGTTCCCTAACTAAAGCAAGCCCAATGGGTCTTCTTTATAAGCTGAAGTTTCCTTTTATGAAGGTACTAATCCCATCCCCCACCCAAGACACACACAGACACACACACACATGCACACACACACATACTTGCCAGTTTCTCCAGCTACTAAATCCTTATTGCCCCACACAATTTTTGATCTGATGGGCATTCTAGTAGTCACTCTCCTGGGTACCTTACAATTATCTATGCTTTAACGCAGTGACTCTGGGAGGCATAAGCTTGAACTTAATTGCTAGAAATCAAAACTACTCCTGGGAGCTCCAAGCTTCTATCAAAAGTATTTCCTCTTCTTTCTGTACCGTGCACTTCGGCTCCATGTAGCACTCCCTATTGACATGATGCCTCCTCCATAAAAGGAAAAGGCGGTGCCAAACAGCAATTAACCCAAGCTGAGGATACACTTACACGGTGCATTTAGTAAATAAAAAGACGTAGGTTGTATTACGAATGTATTACCAAAATACTACTAGAGTTTAGTTTCTTTAACCTGGACTCCTACCATAACCAGAAAGAGTCGGTGAATAATGCTAAATTTGTAAAATAAAGTCAGATTGAAGCCATTAAGTGTCTTATTACTAAGAACCCAAAGAGTATCCGTTAGCAACAAAGAGGCCATAGATCCCTGGCCCAAACCATCCATCAGTCTCTCCCAGGTTCCCGCTAAGCTGATTTCTCACTTGTTGAAGGAGAATTGTAGGTCAGGAGGACCAGTCCCTGACCAGACTCTGCCTCATCCTGGCATGCAAAGCCATGGCTCATTCCTGAAGGATTCTAGGACCATACCAACCTTAGGAGCAGAGCTGTTTGAAGAACTTCATAGGTCTGAGGCTCTCCTATTTTTGGAGTCCTCATCCCATATTAAATGAACATTGTAAAATTTGCCCACATCCCACATTAAATATAATTTCTATTCAGCTATGTAAGAATTAGAAGCAGTTAATAGTTGATACAATGTTTTATAGACATTCAATTGTTTATTAATTTTGCTTTTACATTAGTCTTTTCGTATTTTGAAACCAGTACCCACCCTGAGATGCCTCAGAAGACAGGCCTAGTGATCTGCTTCTGAAAGGTCAAGGCCTTGAAGACCCTAAGGAGCAGTTCTACTCTGCACACATGGGGTCGCCATGAGTCAGAAATGACTCTAACAGCAAATAACAACAACAACTTTTCATTTTGGTCCCTGGGTGGCACAAAAGGTTAAGTGCTCTTGTACTAACTGAAAGGTTGGCAGTTTGAATCCACCCAGAGATGCCTTGGAAGAATGGTCTGGCTATGCACTTCTGTAAGGTCATAGCCACCAAAACCCTATGGAGCACGGTTCTGCTCTGCACATATGGGGTCACCGTGAGTCAGAATTGACTCAAAGGCAACCGGTTTTTCTTTTCCGTTTTCAAACCTTCCCATTGCCCCCTACAATGCTGGTACACCTAAAGCACTGTGCCTGTAGTGCTTAATGGATACAACAGCCTTGTACAGAGGAGACAGGAAGCCTGCCTCTGGATCAAATGCCTGGTACATCCAGCTTGACGTTGGCAGGAGAAGCACGTTCCTGGGGTCTTTTGCCAAACTGAAAGGGTTCATGCTTTTGCCAACCATGGCCCAAAATGTTTGAATAAAAAAGAAAGTTATAAAACCCATAGTCGGTTTCACTTATATTATTTGCTTAATCTTCACAACAATCGTTTGAGTGTGAAATGATTGTTCATTTGGTACAAAGAGAGAAAATACAGTACGAAATCTTTTAGTAACTTGTCCAAGGCCTTGCAGCTAGAGAGTGGGGTTCTGAACCAAGTCTCGTGGCTCCAAAGTCCACAGTTTTCAACTGAGTCATATCCCCTGCAGGCCCAGAGGCAAGTCATGACTACCCTTGCTGACATTTTCAGTTATATAAATATTGGCCAATTTCAATGACTACTTAATGCTCTGTCCATTCACTTTGTTTTATTTGTATCTTCTAGAAGCTATTCATTCCTTTTTACCCCCTATATCTTTTAGTCCAAAATGACTTTGTTCAAGCTATAAAGGGTACCTCCAACTTAAGTTTTGTTTTTTGGTGTGTGTGTGTATGTGTGTGCGTGCATGTGTGTGTGTGTGTGTGTGTGTTTAGGAGGTAGATTTCAATCACCTTCTCTGCCCCTTCTCAGCCTTACCCACTTTCTCCTCTTTATGCCTAGAGTGCCCGCCGTCTATAGAAATCAGTTGGCACTTGGAACCTAAGGTCATTTTTCTTCTCCTACTTGTGTGGCCTCTTTCAAAGTCTATGATCTATGACCCACTGGGTCAGGATTAGATCTTAGGCTTCTTGCTATCTCCCTTAGCAATGTGACCTAGTGGTAAATGAGTCCTTGTTTCAAATCTCCCTCTGAAGATAACATTAGGCAAGCTCCATAGCCTTAGCCAAGTCACCTAACTTTTCAGTGTCTTTATTTAAACAGTGGAACTGCTTACCTCACTGGATCATTATAAAGATGAGAAAGCAAGACAATATATATGTGAGTGCTTTGCAATCTAGAAAGTACTATGCAAATACACAGGATTATTAGCCAAAAGCATGACTGATGTTGGCAGGAGAAGCACGTTCCTGGGGTCTTTTGCCAAACTGAAAGAGTTCACGCACTGTAACAGTTTAACCTCTACTGCACTGGTCTTCCCAAGATCACAGCAGGCTAGTAAACCAGGCCCAGATATGATGTGACAGCCAGTTCAGAGGTCAGGGTTCTAGAGAATGAAGGAGAAATGTCAGTGAGTGCCAATCTTGTGGCTGAGAGGGAAGGAGGCTCTAACCTCAGGATGAAGAGGGAGAAAGGAAAAAGTCAGATTCTTTGACTAGTAAATCTCGGCTTAACAATGCATTGGGAAAATACTTGCTATGGAAAAAGAATTCCCTCCACAGCACACGGAAGCAAAGCTTCCACCTGTAACAGAATCCCAAGCAAAGAGAGACACCTGGGTACTCAAGATCCAATACAACCAAGCCTCAACCTACCTCTTCAAGTCTAAAACGTATCTCCCTATCCCTATCCCCTAGGCTGACATCTACTCCAGGCCTCTTTCGTCTTCCAAATGTTTTCCAAAACCCTAAGCTTTGCTCACGATAGTCCATCTCTCCTAGAAAGTTCTTCCTTCATTCAAAGCCAGTGTGTCTGCCCTTGACAGAAGGAATAGTTCTCTCCTCCGGTACAAAGCCTATTTCACCTACCACGAAACTTTTAATGCCCCACTCCTCTGAGTTCATAGTTCATAATGCATGCATCACCTATGTGGTGCCATTTTATTGTCTTATACAGTGAGCCATTCTAGAAACATGAGTGAGCAAATGAGTGTTTTTAGTTTGAGTTCACCAGAAAGCAGAGTATGAGCCAAGGAATTGAGGATAGGTAATATATTTAGAAGATGATGCCAGAACGCAGAAGTAAGGGAGGGTACAATGTGAGGCAGAGAAGGAAGAAAAGTCAATCAAAAGCTAGTTACCACCTTGAGCAACTGGGTCTCAATCCCACTGGGATCCTCTGAGAAACCCTATAAAACAAAGCCAAGATAATAATCATGCTTATGTCAGGGGTTATTGGGAGCGTTAAAAAAGCTAGTGTTTGAAAGGACACTTTGTAAACTGTAAAAGACGTTTCAAAAATCAGCCATTATTATAGCAAGTCTGGCCCAGAGGCTACCTCTGTGCCGAAGCAAGCCCTGGTGTGCCCAGCCACATAGATTTCTTCCTTCTCTGGAAAATTCCAGCTTGTTCCCATACTGCCCTGCATTATTATTTATTTAGGCATCATGGGTCTTTTATTGCGTCCCCCACCGACCACAATGTCTTGCACTTTTGAGTTTTTACAGCCCATTCAGGGGTTCTCAGCTGCTCCCTGGATAAAACACAGGCTCCGCACACAACACTCATGGTCCTCCATGGGTGGAGACCTGGCTGTGGCAGCGCACACTTTCTGGCCCACTACGCTTCTCTCTGCCCCTCCCTGTACGCGCTCCTGCTTCCACTGTCTCTCCAAGTTGCAATGCCCTCCTCCACCTTGACTTTCTCCATCTAACTGGCACCCATCGTTTTAGAGTCAGCTCTATCAACTTGTCAGTGAAATCTTTTTTAGGTCCCTTCGTTCATGCATTCCGTGAGTATCTTTTTTGAGCACCTACCATGTGCCAGTACTGTGCAAGGTGTTGGGGGCACAATGGTGAACCAATCAGACTTGACCTCTTCCCTCATGGATCTAGAGCTTTTACTCCTAATGAGGCCTGGCACTAAACAATTTGCTTTGTATGGTTTGTCTTGACAACTATTTCATAAATGTGTATTGTATATCTCCAGCCTGAAACCTATATCTTTGAGTGAGGCTCGTTTGTACCCCCCACTCACAAGCAAAACAGTGTGTGGCATATAACAAGCATATGTCAAAATAGTACATGCTTCCACTCTTGGCTATAAGACAAAGAAACACATCAAAAATTTCCAAAACTACAAACATAACAGAGAACCTCTGAAAGAGCAGGAGGAAAGTGGGATACAGACCTCAAATTCTCATAAAAAGACCAGACTTGATGGTCTGACTGAGACTGGAGGGACTCCAGAGGCCATGGCCCCCAGGCTCTCTGTTAGCCCCAAACTAAAACCATTCCTAAAACCAACTCTTCAAAGATTAGACTGGACTGTAAGACATAAAATGATACTGGTGAGGAGTGTGCTTCTTAGCTCAAGTAGACACATGAGACTGCGTGGACAGCTACTGTCTGGAGGTGAGATGAGAAGGCAGAGGGGGACAGGAGCTGGTTGAATGGACACGGGAAATACAGGGTGGAGAGAAGGAGTGTACTGTCACATTACAGGGAGAGCAACCAGGGTCACATAACAATGTGTGTGTGCTTTTGTACGAGAATCTGACTTGAATTGTAAACTTTCACTTAGAGCACACACACACAAATTCCCAAACTGTAATAGCTATTCAATGCAGTGATCAATTAAAAACACCTAAAATGCACAAAAAAAAAAAAAATTTTTTTTTTTTTTTAAATGCACAAGGATGCCTGGATACAAATATGACTACCTAGATGCAAGAAGGTTGAGCTCAAGTTTCCTAGACAAGCTTAAGTTAACGCAATTTCCTTTAGAAATGCTATCATTTGAGAAAAATTAACATCTGGTACCATAGTGTTCAGGAGCTGAGACCAATGCGTGTTTCTAACTGCAGTGCGAGATGAGGCCTATGACTCCTGTATTAATGAAAATCAGATGCCACCTTGTGGTCAACAATAGAAAAAAAAATCCACTGCTCTGAAACTGAATGAAACATAAAAGGGCATTCTACAAGTAACACACTCCCTCCCTTTGGGAACAGTGTATCCCCACATTACGCCTCAAGACACTTCTCTGCTCCAATCTATGACTTCCTTACAGTCACAATCTTTAATTCGCATAGACACTACATACAAACCTCCTGCAGGCCTCCTGCTCTAGTCCATAGGGCTGATGGCCACCTCACTCAAAGTCCAGTGTTGCTCAACCCCGGACAAACCCTCAAGGAAATTTAAGTCCCTGAAGAGTAAAGATGACATTGCAGATATTTTCAAGGAAATTAGGTGAAACACAATTTCCTTCCATTAGCAAATAAATTCAGTGACAAGGGAATGGTCGCTTTGCTAAAAACCTGTCTATATGAAGTAATTTTTTAATCAATACTTTAGAGTTACACGTAAGTGCCCAATTTTGGCAGTACTGAAAAGTTCAGAATTTCCACAAAACGAAGAGTTATTCAAGGAGCCCTGCTGGTACAAAAGTCATGCACTTAGCTGCTGACTAAAAGGCTGGCAGTTTGAATTCACCCAGCAGCTCTGCAGGAGAAAGACCAGATAACCTGCTTCCGCAAGGATTAACCCGTTGCCATCAAGTTGATTTTGACTCATAGTGATCCTATAGGACAGAGTAGAACTGCCCCATAGTGCTTAAAGACAAGAAAACCCTATAGGTCAGTTCTACTCTGTCACATGATGTCACTATGAGTTGGAATCGACAGCACCCAACAAGAGTTATTCAATAGAAAAGGTCAATATAATCATGCTTTACTGCAGATACTATCTATTTGTTGTTGTTGTTAGGAGCCATCGAGTCAGTTCTGACTCATAGCCACCCTTATACAACAGAACAAAACACTGCCTGGTCCTGCGCCATCCTCACAATCGTTGCTATGTTTGAGCCACTGTTGCAGCCACTGTGTCAATCCATCTTGTCAAGGGTCTTCCTGTTTTTCATTGACCCTCTACTTTACCAAGCATGATGTCCTTCTCCAGGGCCTGGGCCCTCTTGATAACTTGTCCAAAGTACATGAGACTAAGTATCACCATCCTTGCTCCCAAGCAGCACCATCTATTTAGATGCTTTAAAAAAACAGTTTAGACCTAGAGACTACAATAAACAATACCATAGAAAAACTACATGGTGTTTTCCTGTAGCAATAGACTATCTGAAAATAAGGGCACTGCTGCTCACTGCTAACACATTTCCGAAGCTGGAGGAACTCAATATGACCTACCTCGTGCCAGGCACTGTGCTGGAGCTCAACAAGAGACAGACCAACAGTTCTCACTCACAGAGTTTGGACAGACATTAAAAACAAAATATGCATAAATAAACACATTATTTAATTACAACTGCATAGAGAAGTAGCAATTACAAACATTATAGAGTTTAGGGAGCAGTGAGTTTATGCAAATGGGAGAGGAACAACTCGAAAAAGGAGGATGAGAATGGTTGCAGAACTCAAAGAATGTAATCAATGTCACTGAATTGTACATGTCAAAAGGGTTGAACTGGTGTATGTTCTGCTGTGTGTATTCTCAACAACAACAAAATTAAAATAAATTATATAAGAAATTCATCTCTCAATGGGAAAAAAACAAACATTATAGAGAAGGATGCAAAATATACTTACATCCATCACTTTCCTACACCAAGTTCATGGATTTTTGTGTTTTATTTGTAAAGTAGTTTAGGAAGTGGGAAATGAGAAGTAGTAAAGAAAAATGATCATGCATGATTAATTCTGGTAGGAAGGCTAAAAGACTTGTGAAGATTTTCCTTCTAATCTCATATAAAAGCATGTGAACATATTTTAATTATATGCTTATATAGAGGCTAGGTTCCTGGGTGGCACAAATGGTTTGCTCTCAGCTACCAACCAAAAGGTTGGTGGTTCAAATTCACCCAGTGGCACCACACTAGAAAGGTATGACCCTCCGCTTCCATATGGATCACAGCCGAGGACCCTCATGAGATTGCCAGGGGTCAGAATCAACTCAGCCACAACAGGTTTGGTTTTATACAGAATCTGGAAAGATCTTGAATGATATGGACATTATCATTGGATAGTCCAGCTAGAAGAGCTATTATATAGGTCATTTGGCCCAACTTTTTCATTTCGTAGATGAGGAAACTGCAGAGCAGAAAGATTAAATGATATGCCCAAGGCCACCCAAAGTCACCCAACCAGTTAGGGCCCAGGCCTCTGAATGTACTGACCTATCCATTATGCACTCAATAGTTAAAATGGACCAGAGCAAATAAATTACTTCATTATACCAACAAATAGACAAAATTATCTTTGTACTGGTATTCACTATAAGGTAAGTATACGTTTTTCAAATGTGGCTTTTAGAAACTTGCTGATCTTAAAAACAAAAGAGGTATAGAGGCCAAGGTGGAAATTCAAGACAGCATCAGTAAACAAAGATTTTAATCTAAATCAAAATCAGCAGAAATTATTCCTTCAAATGAGAAGCTGGATCAGGTAAATCATGGCAGAAAAAATCTAAGGACAATTGTCCAATGAATGTTCTTGCAATCCTAGCTCATTGGAACACCATGAGACTCAGAACCACATGTTCTATTCTGTAAAGGAAGTTTTTCTACCACAATGAATAAGTAGGCTCAGCAGTTGGCACGCCCTTTTCCTCTAAAATACTCCTCTCCTGATGGCTCTTCCCATTAATCATGACCTTGATAGTGGGTGATTTACCCAGGTTTCACTCATTGTGAGCTCGAGAAGGACTGAAACCTTACAATTTGCCCTCAGATCCTGGGCCCTGCCTAAAAATTATGAACTCACCATAGAGTTCTAACTAAACCATGAATAAAACCAATGGAAGTGATGGAGAATAAGCAAGAACAAAAGAAAGCAGCTATGACTTGGGTATTACCAGTTTCCAGGCAGATATATGTCCCACTTACTGTGGAAAGTGAAAATCCATGATTAGCATGAGTTAAAAGAACTTGAGTGAAGAGGCTCTTAAAGAAACAATTTCAACAGGAAACTGTGGAATTCTAAAGTGTCTTCTCATAGTCAAGCCTTCACAGAAGGTCCCCCAAAGTAATATTACCTTTAGGAGACAAGGCTGGAGAAATAGGTAAGCTTGGAAGAATTCTCAATTTTTTTAAATGTACTGGAGAGTACAGATTTTAACTGGTGTCTGGCTGGGAACCCCTGATGAAATATTCTTCCTTCCCCACTAAAATATCAGTATATCCCAGTATCCAGATATTCTATAAATCCTTTAACTTCTTGATATATATTTAGCTCATTTCTACTTTTTCACTTTTAAGAACGAGCCTAGGATGTACATTTTTGAGTGCTTTTTCCTTTATCTCTTTAGGTAACTATTGGAATATTATGTCAAATACATTAGAAATGACACTGGCAGGGAAAGCAGATGAACTTGGTGAAGGTGGGAGTTAGAAGGGAATCAGAAAAGGCAAGAGCAAGGGGAAGGGAGAGACAACTTACAGACCGGGAGAGAATTTTTTAGGAAGCATACATTTGATAATATAGAATATATAAAGAACTCTAACAACTTAATAACAATAACAAAAAAGACAAACAACCCAATGAAAAACTGGACAAAGGACATGATTAGATATTTTGCCAAAGAGTATACACAAATGGCTAACAAGCACATGAAAAGATGCTCAATGTCATCAGTCATTAAACCAAAAACAAACAAACAAAAAAAACACCTGTCACTGTCTGAGTCGATTTCGACTCATAGCAATCCTGTAAGATAAAGCAGAACTGCCCTATAGGGTTTCCAAGGCCGTAAATCTTTACAGAAGCAGACTGTCAGATCCTTCTCCCCTGGAGCAGCTGATGGATTCAAACCACTGAACTTTCGGTTAGCAGCCAAGTGCTTAACCACTGCACCACCAGGGCTCCTTTATTAGTAATTAAAAAAAAATTGCTGTTGATTTGATTCCGACTTATAGCAACCCCATAGGACAGAGTAGAACAGCCCCATAGTGTTTCCAAGGAGAGCCTGGTGGATTTGAACTGCCAACCTTTTGGTTGGTGGCCATAGCTCTTAAACACTACACCACCAGGGTTCCAACTAGTAATTAGGAAGACGCAAATCAAAAGCACAATGACATATGACCTGACCCCCACTAGAATGGCTATGATTAAAAAAAAAAAAAGGGAAATAACAGATGTTGGCAAGAATGTGGAGAAACTGAAAGTCATCTATTGCTCATGGGAATGGAAAACAGTATTGCCTCTGTAGGACACAATTTCATGGTTCCTTAAAAAGATAAATATAGAACTACTATAACCCTATATGACTCAGCAATCCCACTACCTTCACTAGAATGGTTATGTTAAAAAAAAAAAAAAAAAGAAGAAGAAGAAGAAAAATAAAAGATTTGGCAAGAATGCAGAGAAACTGAAACCCTCCTTCACTGCTGAAGGGAATGTAAAATGGTACTGACTCTGAGGAAGAAAATTTGGTGGATCCTCAAAAAGTTAAACATAGAACTACTATATAACCAATAAGTAACCTCGTGATAAACGGAGATAATATTGAAGTTGTCAAGGATTTCATTTTACTTGGATCCACAATCAACGCCCATGGAAGCAGCAGTCAAGAAATCAAACAATGTATTCCATTGGGCATATCTGCTGCAAGAGACCTTTAAAGTGTTGAAAAGCAAAGATGTCACTTTGAGGACTAAGGTGTGCCTGACCCAAGCCATGGTTTTCAATCACCTCATATGCATTCGAAAGCTGGACAATGAATAAGGAAGACCAAAGAAGAATTGATGCATTTGAATTATGATGTTGGTGAAGAATACTGAATATACCATTGACTTCCAGAAAAAAAAGAACAAATCTGTCTTGGAAGAAGCCAGAGTGCTCCTTAGAAACAAGGGTGGTGAGACTTTGTCATGTACTTTGGACATGTTATCAGGAAGGACCAGACCCTGGAGAAGGACATCATGCTTGGTAAAGTAGTGGATCAGTAAAAAAGAGGAAGACCCTCAACAAGATGGATTACACAGTGGCTGCAAAATGGGCTCACACATAGCCAACACGATAAGGATGGCGCAGGACTGGGCAGTGTTTCACTCTGTTATATATAGGGTCAGAACCAACTCAATGGCACCTAACAAGACCATTATATAACCCAGCAATCCTAATTTTAGGTATATACCCAAAATAATTAAGAGCAGGGATGCACACGGAAAGCTGTACACTAAGGTTCATTACAGCACTATTCACAGTGGCCAAAGAACCTAAATGTTAAAAAACAGAAGGATAAAATGTGGCACATACATACAATGGACTATTAATCAGCCATAAGAGAAATGGTGCAGTGGTTAAGAGCTACAACTGCTAGCCAAGAGGTCAGCAGTTCAAATCCACCAGGCGCTCCTTGGAAACCATACGGAGCAGTTCTACTCTGTCCTATAGGGTCACTATGAGTCAGAATAGACTTGATGGCAACAGGTTTCAGTTTCCTTTTTTTTTTTTTTTTTTAATAAGAGAAATGCCACCACTCATGTGGTTTGCATGCTGCTGTGATACTGGAAGCTATGCTACCAGTATGTCAAATACGAGCAGGGTCACCCTTGGTAAAGAGGTTTTAGCAGAGCTTCCAGACTAAGACAGACCAGGAAGAAGAATCTGGCCATATACTTCTGAAAAAACAGGACAGCGAAAACTTTATGAATAGCAGCAGAACCTTTTCTGATATAGGCCTTACTCTAGCTACCTGATTTTAGAGCCTATTATTCAGCCACAGTAGTCAAAACAGCCTGGCACTGGTACAACAACAGATACATAGACCAATGGAACAGAATTGAGAATCCAGACATAAATCCATCCACATATGAGCAGCTGATATTTGACAAAGGCCCCAAAACTGTTAAACTGGGAAAGGGCAGTCTTTTTAACAAACAGTGCTGGCATAACTGGATATCCATCTGCAAAAAAAATGAAACAAGGCCCATATCTTACTCTCCATGCACAAAAACGAGCTCAAAATGGATCGAAGACCTAAATATAAACTCTAAAATGATAAAGATCATGGAAGAAAAAATAGGGACAATGTTAGGAGTCCTAATACGTATATAAAACATTATTAAGAATGCAGAAGAAAAACTAGATAACTGGGAGCTCCTAAAAATCAAACACCTATGCTCATCCAAAGACTTCATCAAAAGAGTAAAAAGATTACCTACAGACCGGGAAAAAGTTTTTAGCTATGACATTTCCGATCTGCACTTGATCTCTAAAATCTACATGAAACTGCAAAAACTCAACTACGAAAAGACAAATAACCCAATTAAAAAATGGGCAAAAGATATGAACAGGCACTTCACTAAAGAAGACATTCGGGTAGCTAACAGATATATGAGGAAATGCTCACGATCATTAGCCATTGGAGAAATGCAAATCAAAAGTACAATGAGATTTCATCTCACTCCAACAAGGCTGGCATTAATCCAAAAAACACAAAACAATAAATCTTGGAGAGGCTGTGGAGAGATTGGAACACTTATACACTGCTGGTGGGAATGTAAAATGGTACAATGACTTTGGAAATCGATTTGGCACTTCCTTAAAAAGCTAGAAATAGAACTACCATACGATCCAGCAATTCCACTCCTCAGAATATTTCCTAGAGAAATAAGAGTCTTTATACGAACAGATATATGCACACCCATGTTTACTGCAGCACTGTTTACAATAGCAAAAAGATGGAAGCAACCAAGGTGCCCATCAATGGATGAATGGATAAATAAATTATACTATATCCACACAATAGAATACTCAGCATCGACAAAGAACAGTGATGAATCTGTGAAACATTTCTTAACATGGAGGAACCTGGAAGGCATTATGCTGAGTGAAATTAGTCAGTTGCAAAAGGACAAATATTGTATAAGACCACTATTATAAGAACTCGAGAAATAGTTTAAACTGAGAAGAAAGCACTCTTTTGTGGTTACGAGAGGGGGGAGGGAGGGAGGGTGGAAGAGAGGTATTCAATAATTAGATAGTAGATAAGCACTACCTTACATGAAGGGAAAGTCAACACACAATACAGGGGAGGTCAACACAATGGGACTAAACCAAAAGCAAAGAAGTTTCCTGAATAAACTGAATGCTTCGAAGGCCAGCATAGCTGGGGCAGGGGTTTGGGACCATGGTTTCAGAGGACATCTAAGTCACTTGGCATAATACAATCTATTAAGAAAACATTCTGCATCCCACTTTGATGAGTGGCATCTGGGGTCTTAAACGCTAGCAAGAGGCCATCTAAGATGCATCAATGGGTCTCAACCCACCTGGATCAAAGGAGAATGAAAAACACCAAGGACACGGTAATTAGAAGCCCAAGAGACAGAAAGGGCCACATAAACCAGAGACTTCATCATCCTGAGACCAGAAGAGCTAGATGGTTCCCGGCTACAACTGATGACTGCCCTGACAGGGAATGCAACAGAGAACCCCTGAGGGAGCAGGAGAGCAGTGGGATGCAGACCCCAAATTCTCGTAAAAAGACCAGACTTAATGGCCTGACTGAGACTAGAAGGACCCCGGTGGTCATGGGCCCCAGACCGTCTGTTGGCCCAGGACAGGAACCATTCCCAAAGCCAACTCTTCAGACATGGATTGGACTGGACAATGGGTTGGAGAGGGATGCTGGTGAGGAGTGAGCTTCTTGGATCAGGTGGACGCTTGAGACTATGTTGGTATCTCCGACCTGGAGGGGAGATGAGAGGGTGGAGGGGATTAGAAGTTGACAAAACGGACACCAAAATAGAGAGTGGAGGGAGGGAGCGGGCTGTATCATTAGGGGGAGAGTAATTGGGAGTGTGTAGCAAGGTGTGTATAAGTTTTTGTGTGTGAGACTGAGTTAATTTGTAAACTTTCACCTAAAGCAGAATAAAAACTATTAAAAAAAAAAAATCAAATGGAACCCAGAAACATCAATATCCTAGGCATTAGTGAGCTGAAATGGAATGGTATTTGCTATTTTGAGTCAGACAATCACATGGTCTACTATGCCAGAAATGACAAATTGAAGAGGAATGGTGTCATAGTCTTTGTCAAAAAAGAACATCTCAAGATCTATCCTGAAGTACAATCCATATGTCTAAAAGGAGGACTAGCTAATACTATTATTCAAATTTAGGCACCAAGCACTAATGCCAAAAAATGAAGAAATTGAAGACTTTCACCAGCTTCTGCAGTCTGGAAATTGACCAAATATGCAATCAAGATGCATTGATAACTACTGGAGATTGGAATGGGAAATCTGGAAACAAAGAAGCATCAGCAGCTGGAAAATACGGCCTTGGTGATAAAAAATGACACCAGAGATCACATGATAGAATTTTGCAAAACCAACAACTTATTCATTGTGAATACCCTTTTCCAACATCATAAATGGAGACTATACATGCAGCCCTCAGAAGATGAAATACACAGGAATCAAATCAATTACATATGTGGAAAGAGATGGTGGATAAGAGCGACATCATCAGTCAGAACAAGGCCGGAGGCCAACTGCAGAACAGACTACAATTGTTCACATGCAAGTTCAAGCCGAAGCTGAGGAAAATTAAATCAAGTCCACGAGAGCTGAAGTACAACTTGACTACATCTTACCTGAATTTAGAGACCGTCTCCAGAGTAGACTTGATGCACTAAACACAACCGCCTAAAGACCAGACCGGTTGTGGAACGACATCAAAGACATCATACACGAAAAAAGTAAAAGGTCATTAAAAAGACAGGAAAGAAAGGAAACACCAAAATCGATGTCAGAAGAGATTGAAATTTGCTCTTGAACATAGAGCAGCTAAAGCAAACGGAAGAAACGATGAAGTAAAAGAGCTGAATAGAAGACTTCAAAGGGTAGCTCAAGAAGAAAAAGTATTATAATGAAATGTACGAAGACCTGGAGTTAGAAATTCAAAAGGGAAGAACATGCTTGGTGTTTCTCAAGCTGAAAGAACTGAAGAAAAAAATCCAGCGTTTAGTTGTAATTTTGAATGATTTTATGGGCAAAATATTGAATGACACAGGAAGCGTCAAAAGAACGTGGAAGGAAAACACAGAGTCACTGTTCCAAAAAGAATTGGTCAACGTTCAACCATTTCAGGGGGTAGCATATGATCAAGAACCCATGGCATTGAAGAAAGAAATCCAAGATGCACTGAAGGCACTGGCAAAAAACAAGGCTTCAGGAATTGACAGAATACCAATTGAGATGTTTTTTGACAAATGGATACAGCACAGGAGGGGCTCACTCCTCTATGCCAAGGAATTTGGAATGCAGCTACCTGGCCAACTGACTGGAAGAGATCCATATTTGTACCCATTCCAAAGAAAAGTGATTCAACGGAATGTGGAAGTTATCGAACAATATCATTAATATCACATGCAAGCAAAATTTTGGTGAAGATCATTCAAACATAGTTGCAACAATATATCGACAGAGAACTGCAGAAATTCAAGCCGAATTCAGAAGAGGACATGAAATGAGGAATATCATTGCTGATGTCAGATGAATCTTGGCTGAAAGCAGAGAATACCAGAAAGATGTTTACCTGTGTTTTATTGACGATGCAAAGGCATTCAACTGTGTGGATCATAACAAATTATGGATAATACTGGGAAGAAAGAGAATTCCAGAACACTTAATTTTGCTCACGTGGAACCTGTACATAAACCAAAAAGCAGTCGTTGGAACAGAACAAGGGGATACTGCTTGATTTAAAATCAGGAAAGATGTGTGTCAGGGTTGTATGCTTTCACCATATTTATTCAATCTGTATGCTGAGTAAATAATCCAAGAAGCTGGACTATATGAAGAAGAATGCAGCATCAGGATTGGTGGAAGACTCATTAACAACCTGTGAAACGCAGATGACACAACCTTGCTTGCTGAAAGTGAAGAAGACTTGAATCACTTACTGATGAACAGCAAAGACTACAGCCTTCAGTATGGACTGCACCTAAATAAACAATGAACCCTCACAACTGAACCAATAAGCAACATCACGATAAATGGAGAAAATACTGAAGTTGTCAAGGATTTCATTTTACTTGGATCCACAATCAATGCCCACAAAAGCAGCAGTTAAGAAATCTGGGCAAATCCACTGCAAAAGACCTCTTTAAAGCGTTGAAAAGCAAAGATGTCACTTTGAGGACTAAGGTGCGCCTGACCCAAGCCATGGTATTTTCAGTCACCTCATATGCATGTGAAAGCTGGACAATGAATATGGAAGATCAAAGAAGAATTGATGCATTTGAATTACATTGTTGGTGAAGAATACTGAATATGCCACAGACTTCCAGAAGAATGAACAAGTCTGTCCTGGAAGAAGTACAGCCAGAGTGCTCCTTGGAAGCAAGGATGGCAAGACTTCGTCTCATGTACTTTGGACATGTTATTAGGAGAGTCCAGTTCCTGGAGAAGGACATCATACTTGGTAAAATAGAGGGTCAGCAAAAGAGAGGAAAGCCCTCAATGAGATGGATTGACACAGTGGCTGCAACAATGGGCTCAAGCATAACAACGATTGTGAGGATGGCACATGACGGGGCAGTGCTTCCTTCTGTTGTACATAGGGTTGCTATGAGTTGGAACGGACTCCACGGCGCCTAAAAACAAGAGAAATGAAGTCCTGATACATACTACAACATAGATGAGCCTTAAAACATTATGCTGAGTGAAATAAGTCAGTCACAAAAGAACAAATATTGTATGATTCCATTTATATGAAACAGGTAAATGTATAGGGTCGCTATGAGTTGGAATCAACCGGATGGCAAAGGGCTTGGTTTTTGTTTTTTGGTATAGAGACCAAAGCTGATTAGTGGGAGGGAGGTGGAAGAAAGAGTCATTGTTTAGGGAGCACTGAGTTTCTGTTAATGGTGGTGGAAATTTTTGGAAAAAGATAGTGGTGATGGTTGCACATGATGAACATAATATCACTGAATAGTACATATAAAATTTGTTGAATTGGTATATATATATATATATAAACCAAAAAAACCAAACCCATTGCCATCAAGTTGATTGCCACTCATAGCATACATACATACATATATATATATATATATATATATACACACTACAGTTTAAAAAAAAAAGATTAAGGGGAGGGGAAAACTAACCAGTGACAAAGAGGACAAAAGCAAGGAGAAAAAATCTGGAAAAAAAATTGAGTGGCTTGAGCTGCATTTTCATTACACCTAAGCATGTGGAATGATGACTACCCCTTCTTCATAATCACCTCACTTCTTGGTTTTCTTCATAATTCTCTAACCACTTCAGTCTCTCCTGGCTCCCATTTCTCTCCTTACTATTTAATATAAGCATTGCATTCCCCAAGATCCTTTTTCTTTCTTAGGCCTCTCATCTGTTCCTCTCAACTTTAACCATCACACCCCTTCAGATAACCGTCAAATCTTCAGCTCCAGTTCCAGCCTTTCTCCTGAGCACTAATGTTGTATTCCCTGGGTGGTGCAAACAGTTATTCGGTTGCTAACCAAAAGGTTGAGGGTTCAAGTTCACCCAGAGGCACCTCAGAATAAAGGCCTGGTGATCTACTTCCCAAAAAATCAGCCATTGAAAACCCCATGAAGCACAGTTCTACTCTGACACACATAGGATCACCATGAGGTGAAATCGACTGGATGGCAACTGGTAGGTAGGTAGTATCTCTACCTAGATGTTCCACCAGCATTTCAAACTAGTTAACTTCAGAAGCTAACTAAATTCAGTTAACAATTGTTGCTGTTATTAACAACTGTTGCTGTTATAGAGGATGGGGAAAATACTAGGCTAGAGAGCTATGGAGAAAAAATGTGAATAAACTACCGCCTCTCTCCTCATGGGGCACACATCCTGGGCAGATGCCAGCAAAAATGCAAAGTGAGATAGGCCACAGCAGGCTTTAGGCCAGGGTCTGAGGAGGTGGGAGTGATCATATCTGATAATCCAATCATGAAGAGCTTTCTGATGAGGTAGTAAATGCTATCTTCAGGGTGACGTTAAAGGAAAGACAGGACATTGACGGACAGAGAGGGAAGGTAGGAGAAAGACATTTCAATAGGAACAAAACACTGGAAAGAAGTTGGCACTATCCTGTTCAGGAAATTAAGACCTAAGAGTCTTATGCATCCATCCTACTGGACTACTCTGTTTCTCTCCAGTCCTTCACACACGAAGCTAAATTGGGTACTGGCATATACAGGAGAATCTATACTTAAATTCAATAAGCAATGAGGATCCCTTGAAGAATTTGAGCAAGTGAGTAACATGGGAAGCATCTGGGAGCAGGGGTGAGGTCTCTTCGAGTAGTGAGATCTGGGAGGTCTCCAGCAGACCATTAAAAATTTAGATGTGGAGTTGAGGAGGGAAGTCCAGGTTACTACATCCTCACATCAAGAAATCATCTTCCCAGAAGAGACAGTTAAGGCTGGGAGGGCAGTTCAGCACCTAGAAGGTGTGAAGAGAAAGGAGGTCCAAAGGCAGAACCTTTCCCAGAGGCCATCCTCAGGAGCCCTAGGAAGGATTATGAAGCTGATGGGGGAGCCTGAGAAGTTAGTCACAAAGGTGGGTGACCTGGTAAAGGGCAGGAAAAGGAAGACAAGTGAAGGAACTTAAAAGAGAACACTCAAAGTGTTCTGCATGCCCAAGGAGAATGAGGACTAAGGAGATACCAGCAGGCTTAGAGCAGATGCATCTTCTCTACCACCACCTGCTTTTCCTCTCAGCCAGGTCTTCCTCCTGACACTGCCACTTCCCTCAGCCAGCCTATTCTCATCTTGCCCCACAGTCCTGTGCCACCGAAGCCTCTGTTAAATCCACTTCTATGCTCATTAGTCCTCATTCTGTTCCAGTTGCCCTTGCCTTTTTCCCTTAGTCATCCCTCTTCTGGACAACTTCAACGTGACACCAAATTAACCATCTCCTGGCCTCCAGGTGTTCCTTCTTGACCCCACCCTGCCCACTTCTGTCACAGGACTTTTCCTAAAGCAGGGCTTTAATCATAATATCCTCTTCCCAAAGACCCTTAATGACTCCCTATTACCTCCTGATTATAAAGGTCAAGCTCCTTACCATGGCAGTCAGAGCTCTTCCGGCTTAGCACTAGGGCATCTCCTAACGTCCTTATGTTGCAAACCAAGCTCCTTTCTCTGAAATTGCATTCATTACTCTTAGGGCACCCGCTGCATTCTGCCTTAGACCAGAGACAATTATTTCCCTTTCGGCAATGACACCGCACTTCCACTCCCACCCAGGAGTTGTGTGTGTCTCTCTTATACAACACTGGGTTTATTATACTCCTCTCTGTCATGTGAGTCCCACTCAGGCCACTCACGTGGGCTGGAGTGGAGTCTCTCCTAAAGAGGGTTTGGAAACTCATAGAGGAAACCTTATCCTGGAAGAAGACCTTGGCTCAGTAGCAGAGTGAACACCTTCCTTTCATGCCCTCTCTAGGGCTGCAGTTTGAAGAGTGTGGACATGTTGAGGGGGTCCCTGGGTGGTACAAACAGTCAGCACACTTGGCTGCTGACAG
The DNA here is from genome assembly GCF_024166365.1 of Elephas maximus indicus. NCBI lineage: Eukaryota > Metazoa > Chordata > Mammalia > Proboscidea > Elephantidae > Elephas > Elephas maximus. Next base: position 50,962,371 of record NC_064840.1, read on the forward strand.
GAAGTCCATGCTGAGGCACCTTGGATAAAAAGCCTGGAGATCTACTTCTGAGAAATCAACCACTGAAATCCCTATGGAGTGCAGTTCTACTCTGTCACACATGCAGTCGTCATGAGTCAGTCAATTCCACAGTTTTTTTTTTGTTTTTTTGACGTGCTTGAGAGGGCTCCTGAATAATGCTGGCAGCCGCTAGGAGAAGCATGGAGCAGTTTCTCTCTGAGCCCTCAGAAGAAATTAATATGGCCAAGACCCTGAATTTGAACTTCTAGCTTACAAAACTGTGAGAAAATAAATTTCTGTTCTTTAAAGCCACCTGCTCTGTAGTATTTTGTTATGGCAGCCCTAGGAAACTAAGACATGCCCTCCACCAAGAAAGAAACCCACCCCCCTGTCCTGCATGGTGAGAAGTCACCCAAGAGGCTCCCAGCCCGGCCCTGGCATGAAACTATGTCTCTGGGTGGCCAAGGAGGCGGTCTGCTTCCCTTCTGGTAAGCGGGTTGGAAGAGTAGTTCCTACCAAAGCTAGGGATTCTGATCGTTAATGTGTGAGACTGGAAAAGAGACAGCCCCATAAATGAGGTCCCTTTTTCCATCCACACAGCTGTAATTTCAACATTCCCACCACAGAGTCCAGGACACTTCAAAGATCAATGCTTTATTTTCTCTAGCTCCAGTGTTATACAACTGTAGCAGCACATCAGAGATAAATTCCCCCCACATAAACACACATTTCTCCCCTTCTTCAAAGAGCTGGCAATTCAGAGGCCGAAACAATGATATTTACTATAGGCATTTAGGAAATAACACTGCCCTACCCCTATCACATACATTGTGCGTCTTGCAGATAGAAAGCAGCAGTACATTTGTATTTCACAGGCACAACCATCCTTAAATAAAGTTAAATAAAACCTCATTGGCATAGCAATGTGTTGGAGATGCGCCTTCAGGGAACTTTGGAGTACAGCACTTGGAATAAGACACAAACATTAAAAAAAAAAAGAAGAAACAGAAACCACACATAGGATGTAGGTCACTAAATTCAATCCAAAGTTAAGAAAACAGGAAGTCGTGATCTGAAGATTTATCCCATTTGAAAAAAAATTATTTTTAAGTACTAAAATGAAAGTAAAACTCTGATTTATAAGTGGCTGACCTTAAATCACGGTCTGAGGAGAAGAGCGAGCACACACACACACACATACCTGCTATTAAAAAGAGTATTGTACTCATGAAGATGACACAGGACTGGGCAATGTTTCATTCTGTTGTACCTGGGGTTGCCATGAGTCAGAGCTGACTTGACAACAACTAACAACAAAACGACTGTACTCATGTGGCACTGCTTGGCTGCAGATGTCACTCAAAAGGCAATAATAACCAAGTACACGCCATGATTATATGGTCATCGTTGGGGAGAGGAAAAGCATTTTCCTATTTAGCACCTCACAGCGTCAAAGTCACAATCAACAACTGGACTGCAGTCTGCATCAGACAATTCAAACTTCAGAGCTAAGACTAAGTGGAAAACTCACTCCTGCAAAATGAATGACCACTTATATCCATTTAGCGCTATACCGCTTCCAAAGTATCTTTAGATACAATACTCATTCAACCTCACAACCACCCAGGAGGCAGGCAGAGCAGTGGTGTCACCTATTCCACAGAAGATCGGTCCCTCGCCACACAGCAAGAGGGAAGCCAAGACCAGACCTTCTGACTCCCAGCCCACATAACTCTGAAATCCAGTTCCTGCCTCTCCTTCTTGTATGCCCCTAACAATGGTAGCTTTTCCAGACAAGTGAGCGTTTTCTTTTCTAGATACCATCTAAAGCAAAATCCTGAAACAAGGAAGATTTTGCAGCAGTGCAGCATCACCACATTTAAGTAGACTAAACGTGGGGTTGGATAATCTTTAAAAAATTTGATCTGACTTTTTCCTTTATTCCCAGAATGTAGCATTAGCCCAAGACATGAATGGAGGACAGGTATAAACCATTTTTAGCAGCAGCATGGTCTCCAGGGGCTTTTTGCATCCCAGAGGGGGACAGTGCATACTGCAACTGGTTTCCTCTGGGGCATGGGTCCAGGGTGGGGCTGCACAGCAGCCAGGCCCTGCTCATGGGGTGCATGTGGGAGGGACACCATGTGTCAGCACTCTCCTGTCCTTGATCTGAAAAAGGAAGTCAAATTACCTGTTGTTTTAATAAAATTTCTCGTAACTATTAGAACAGAAACAAAAACAAAAGCTACTGGAGGTACTGTGTGCATGGTCCCAAGACAAAAACTCTCCGAGTGCAACCTGAGCTCTACCCTGGAAGTAACACTACCCAAAGAGGCCCAGGCCTGAGCCTCAGCAAGATGCACGGCTTTGGCAGGGCCTGCAGCCGAAGGTCCTGGCCACCACGAACTTCCCCCACTCAAGCCCACCAAAATGAGAACACACAGGTGCTTCTTGCTCATTTTTAAAGACAGACTCTGGTGAGGGCTCATAAAAGGAAACTGATGTCATTCAGTCTTCCCATAGGCAGTGGTCTGGCAGCAATTCAGATGGCATAGCTAGAGGGAACAGGCTTATATTTTCTCTTAGGGATCATCTGACTTGGGACACACCATTTCAGAAAACAAAGCAGTTACGCCTTATGTTCTTAGGTGACATGGACCTAATGAGGCTGAACAATGGGTCCGAACGGTGCCCTTTTCCATGAGGGTCTGAGTCAGGCTTCAGCAATTAGGCCAAGGCTAAAGGGCCTGCTGGCTTCTGCCACTACACAGGTGAGAGGCTCTGTGACAGGGAAGTAATGATCAGGACAGGGCAGGGGTGTAGACGCACACCATAGATACGCTTACTATGTTTTAAAAACCCCGACTGTACAGGAAAACAAAAGAGGAGAGTTAGCCAAAGCACAGATAGGAAATGATGCCCGAAGTACCTCTGTTAAAGGTTGATGCAGAAATACATTAAGAATTAAGACAGGATTTATCCCAACTACCTGCACAACAAGTAGCCGAAGGATTGTATTTCAAGGTCTTAATAAGTGCCAACCCAGGAGACATGGGTTCATGTCATTCACAACCCAGGGAAGGCCTCCATAGGCACAAGACCAGTAACAATCATACTGGGGGCCAATGTCCTACAGCGTTACGGTTCTGCCACCCAGAGTGTGTGCGTGTGTGTATACAGAAGGACAGAACGCTCCAGGGCTTTATCTTCGGTCCTGGAATTTTTAGGGAGGACAAAAAGAAAAAGCACATGAAGGTGAGTGACTGAATAAAGGGCGGGGGGGGGGGACGGAAGAGAAGTAGCTGGAAGTAATACATCATTATTTTGATTTTTTTCAACGTACCCTTTTTTCTTTCATGAAAAGAGAAATTCAAAATATAAACTTAATATTTATTATTTTACATTCAAGTGAAACTCCCATCTGGGGGCTAAACAAATTTTAATCCAGTTACTCTGGTGCCTTTTTACTTAACCTGATGGAAGAATTTAGCCCTCTATTTTTTTTTTTAAACAGCTGTATATTCGCAGCTGTTAATACTATTTGTACACACGCACAGGCACACACCCGAATTCAAAAACTTCTACATAGAAAAATAAAGGATAAACATTATCCATCTATTTCATACTGTGTCCTGGAACTTTTATATACATAAAATTTGTCTTTAATGTTTTCAGTCACTGCACATGTTCTTCCCTCCTCTGTGTTCTAAGATTCTGGAGAGGAGACTGTGACAGTGAAGCAGAAAAGCTACATCCCTCGTCGGGAAGAAGAGAAAAAGTCATTTCTCCTCCCCTTGTAAGGTCTCTCCTCGACAAGCACCACCTCGCGCCTCCCTGTGGACAGCCTTTGGGTAGGCCGCCATCTCGTCCTCCCCCTTTTTCTAAGGCAGCAGGAAGCAGAAGGCCCATAGTGACCACCCTGCAAAAATAATCTTGGTGTGAGGACAAGGGAATGGAAGCAGGCAGGGAAAGCCTTGTAAAAATAAAAGATTCTGGAATCACTTCCCACTGTCTGTTCCTTTAGTATGGAGTTCGATTCTCCAGCTTGTGCTTCGTGAGGAAGTACTTGAAAAACTCATAGACGGACCAAGAAATGGCGGTGGATGGCATCTGGTAGATGACACGTGCCTGCACGCCTTTGAAGTAGCCGGGCAGGCCATTGAGCTGGTACACTGTCCGGAAAGCATTGGCCATGCCCGACAGGCGACCGCTGACGTTGGCCAGGGAGAGAGCCACATGTTCCTGAGTGTTGAGGAGGGTCTTACAGACGTCCAGGGGGGTGGTGGCAGCCGCAGCAATGGCCCCCGCCAGCCCTCCTGAGATAATGTGAGACTGCGGGTTGTACTCGCGATGAGGGTTGACCTGCTCCTGCAGGAACTCGTAGGTGATGAAATGGATGGACTGGAAGGGAATGTTCATGGTCAGCTGCGTGGTGTAACTCCGGTAGAAGGCCCCCAACCCCTCAGTCCTCCACACTGTCCGGATGCAGCTGAGGGCTGACCGGTGGGGCGAGTTGTACATCTGCATGCGTTGCTTCACAACTGTTGTCGGGCCATATAGCAGTCCAGACGGGCAGCAGGTGGTCAGTTGGTTCGGTTTGGCCCCACCCCCAGGTTGGGGTGAAATGAGAAGCCAAGCCATAAAGAGAAACAGCAAGTTAGATACACTGGTAATGGCCCCAAAGAGCTAGCACACACCCAGCCCCAGCAGGAGAAACCACCATGGGCTGGAGCCAGGCAACCCCATTTACAAACGTGTCTTGAGAACCTGGCCAGAAAGTTGGCTATCTCCCTAAGTCTTTTTTCTCTGCTTGAGCCTTGTTTAAGGTGGCCTGTAAACCTGGCAGCCACTTCAGGCTGGATTAGCTGGCCCAATCTGTCAGGTCCAGAGGCAGTAGCCTTTGGCCTCCCCTCTGTCCTCCTTGTCCCTAATTCATCTGCTGGGCTTGTTTACCCCCACCTACTTTGCATGGTCTGTACCTCTGACAGTGTTTTAAGTGTCTGTGTCACAGTACTCCCGGAAGAGACATTAGAATTGTGTCTGCCAAGGAGTTCAACCACAAACTCCAATGAAGACGCTGGCTTTGTTAATACAAAAGCAACTGGTGGTTCAAAGGCCATGAAGCAAGCAAGGGCAAACTGTGGTCACTTATGCTTAAAGTTTTAATGGTCCCTTCACACTGACAAATGAGTACATACAATGTGCTTTTCTTTAAAGAATTAAAGACCTGAAGTCAATAATAATGACAGGGAAAAGTGGGCGGGGGGGGGGGCGGGGGGCTGATTAGGGCCTCATTTTTGCTCTTTAAAAAAAAACAAAACCCATGGGCTTACTAGCCACCCACCAGGTCCCTGTATGAATCACCAAAAAAAAAAAAAAAAAAAGCCCATGATACGTAGTATGTAAGTGCATGTATCCATTTGGGGATTTTAAGTCTTTCATTGAACTACCCCCTAGAGGGCTTTCCCTCCCCCTGCCTACCTAAGAATACCTCTAACCAGTTAATTTTTTAGGATAATCTTTCCTGGCCCCAGAGCACATACTTGAATACCAAATTACAGGACAAAACATGGAGACCCAGGAAGACAGGCAAGTCTATCTGAGGAAGTCACATCTCTTTAGAAAGATGACAGGTATAAGATAAAATAGAACACAGGCTTTTTGAGCACTCCACTTTCTAAATAAAAAGTGTAAACAGTGTGAGTCCCTCCAGCAAATCTCACCCTGCAGATAAGAAAACCAAAGTGAAAGGAGTACCTTTCTTCACCTACACAACCTGGTAAACCCTCAGTCCCACAGAGAAAGGGACTCCTCTCCCCCCGCCTCCCAAGAGGATATCCCTTAAGGTCAGAATGCGCCCTTTGACTGCTAGGACATGGGGAGGCAGCTGAGAGCAAATACATTTTTAAAAGACAAAAACAGACGAACTTAAAACACAAGACTTAAAATGTTGAAACCTTTTATCTCCAATTCTCCCTTCTGGCAAGGGACCATTTTCAGATGGAGGGGAAAGGTGGAGAGAGATCCACATCTCACCTAAAGCCACCATCAGACAGAGAATAACCCAGCTTAAAACATGCCCAGTACCAGCTCCACAAGATCCTCACTATTCAGACCCGAGTCGGCTAAGGACACCAGGGTATGTAAAAAGCCAACTCAAGTCTTCATAGCTGGCATTTGCTTCATAATAATCCAGAAATTTAAAAAAAGAGAGAGAGAAAAAAAAAGATAATATGGGGGATCACCAAAACAATATGGCAAAGTGTTAATTTTTGAAGCAACATAAGGGATGCATGGAGGCTCACAATATTATTCTCTCTACATGTATATTTTTATGTATATATGCTTGAATTTTCCACAATAAGAAGTTCACTTTTTTTTTTTAAGTGAACTAAACACTGTTCTGCTGTGTATATTCTCAGCCACAACAAAAAATTTAGAAGTGAACTAAACACAAGCCCTAAGAATGGCCTTTGAAGGGTTCTTCCTAAATTTGCTAGTTTTGATAAAGGTTAACAAGGACCAGAAATGTGTGTGTGACCCCCACCCTCAGAGATTCTGATTCCCTGGTCTGGGGCCAGGCCTGAGAATCTGCATTTCTAACAGGCTCCCAGGCGATGCTGATGCTGCTGGTCTGAACCAGACGTTGAGTAGCACTATTTTGGAGAACAAGAAAATCACAAAGCTTGAACACTCATGTCCCTTCTTCAGGCCTTTAATAACACAATAAAGAATTTTCCTGCTTGTTCCAACTGGGGGGCCAGGAGTCCCCTTCCCACCACCTCTTGTTCTGCCCCTTTGCACATCCCCTACTGCCCCTCCCTGGGACCATGAAACATTACCTTCTGCTGGATTCATTACCGCATCGTGGAGCAGGGTGGCCATACTCCCAGCTATCCCTGCAAAACAAACTCCATAAAATTACCCTCTGGAATCTGATGTTCTGAGGAAGTTCCTGGAACCTAAAATCAGACAGAAGCCTGGACCTGGCTTTCTAAGAAGCAAAACTGACTACCAACTCCACCCAGGTGAGTGGTGACTAAACAATAATGAAAACACTAGATAAAAAATGGGGAACATTAACACAGACACGGTTACCCACATTTTAATATATTGCATGACCCTTCATTTACTTTTTTTATAGTCAACTCTTGGAAATGGCTAGACCTGCTTAAGTTGTATGGCACCCCCAAATCCCCCTTATGGCTTTTTTTACTATCTAGATTTTAATTCCTTCTCATCCCTTGCCCTTGTCTACAGATTAACTGGCTCTGCTCTTAAACGGGGTGGGGGGGGGGGCGGGGATTAAGCAGGAATATGTACAAGGCTGAGGGGGAGGGGAAATCTTTTAAGAAAATTTCCTTAGTAAAATACGAGCAATTTTTAAGAAGATAGGCAAGGAAAGGGGAAGTCTGAAAGACCTGCATATGGCAGATTTCCGTGGTAAGTTTGTAAAAACATGACTTGCTTGGGAGATGGCAGACGCCACCTGGGAGTCTCATCTGGCCTGGCTTCAAGAGTCAGGAACCTTTAGAAGCCTGAAGGTGGCCTGGGATTTTACTTTGGTTTTGGGTTTCCTCCCTCTGTGGTGACACTGCCAAGTGATTAAAATGACCACTGAATAGTGGGAAGCTCACGAGGGAGAGCAGGGTAACTCTTCAGGAATGCGTACGTCCCTCCTCGCCCAGGCACACTTATAATTACCCCCAAGAAAGATTAAAACCAACCAGAGCATACACAGAATGTGGCAGAAACAACTGGGCAGAGCCTGGTAGAAACTAGGTTATGTCAAACTCCATGCAATGGATGCAGTGACCAAAGAGCTAAACTATTACATAAGGCAATTTCACCAAAAGGAAATCCCCCCACCCCCAAGCCGGCAACGTGACATGAACTGGGGTATGGCATCACAGTATGGCTCCTCATGACCATCTCACTAAATGCAATGAATGGCCAAATTAAATGACTTGCAAACCAGCCAGATGTATGTATTATTACCAAGGTTTGCCGGTGGAAGGGGTGTTTTTGGTTTTCTCTGAATGGAACAAAAAGAGAAGAGAAAAAAGTTGTTGCTGGTCACGTCTACTCCATTCTTGAAAAATCAATTTTGTCAAAATAAGCACCCCTTTGCTGCTACCCATATTCCCATCCCATACCCAGACAAAAAGCAGCAAAAGCCAAACCCACCCAAGAGGAAAGAACAACCACTCTGCCCGCCCTAGTAAAGCGTGCCTTATGTAAGAGCTGTGCGCAAACTCACAACCCCCAACCGCCCGTCCCTCTCCCTCACAACAACAAAACTATTTCAGCCCTTGCTCGCAGGGAGATGCAACTCAGACAAACAGAAGAGAACCAGGGTAAAATTCCCAAATCCCCGGAAGCTTAAGGTGGGAAAGGTCGTCTGTGCTGGAGCAAATCCTTTGTCAGCCATAAAACTTCTTGACCTTTTAAAGTTTAGTTAGATCTTGACGTTGCAGAGACCTGTTGTACCAGTTTTTAAATAGTCTCAAAGAAGCTGTCCAGATAACTTTTTTTCTGAATCCAGCATTCAAAAGTTTTGTTTCTATTCAGGGTTTTTCCTATGTCTGATCATTAATCGCTTTTGAATGTTTAAAAAAAAAAAAAAACCCACACAACAAGAAAAACTGAAACACCTCTGTCACCAATTTCCCCAGGCTTCAGAAAGTGAAGGAGGGGAATGGAAAAAAGTGTGTGTGTGTGTGTATTTGGGTGGGCACACACACACAACGCTAGAGTTCTTTATTCATAAGCAAGCCGAAGACGAGGCGTTAGGCTGCTGGGTCACAGGGAAGAAGAGCACCCTGGGGAAGGGTCTGTTGAAGAAGAGAGCTTTCTAACTCCAGACAAATGCTTTCAAAATACCATTGGCTAGGTGGCTGTTTCCTTGGTGGTGGAAAACGTCATTTAAAGTCCTTTTCATGTTCTCATAGCAGGCAAAATACATGGCGTGGGCAGGCCCCGCGCCTGTCACCATCACGTTGATGCCTCGCAACGGCCTCCAGAAGCCTTCAGTCCGAACAATTTTCTTCAGGGCTCCATATACACTTGTGTACTGGGCTTTGGGATCTGGATGCAGACTCTGCATTCGTGTCTGGAGAAGGGGGAGAAGAGAAAACAATAAAATAGGTGTTAATGAGGTCAGTAAAGAGAGAAGGGGGGGCCCAGAAGGGAGAGGGAGGAAATAGATCATCTTCATAGCTTTAAGGATTTCTTAAGGAGCCCTAATGGCACAGTAGTTAAGCACTCGGCTGGTAACCCGAAGGCTGGTGGTTTGCACCCACTACCAGTTCCTTGGGAGACAGATGTGGCAGCTCTACTCTGTCCTGTAGCATTGCTATGAGTCAGAACTGACACAACAGCAATGGGTTTGTGTTTTTTAAGGATTTCTTGGTGAAGTAAAAGTTTTCATTCTATCCCTTCTGTAGTAGTCTCCAGCCCCCCTCTCCCCCTCCACACACACATATACAGACATTCACATAGATCTCACTAAGCTGGGGTAGGGGGCTGAAGGGGGGTGGGCAGGATTTGGCGTAGGGAGGCCTTGCCCTACCATTTGCAAGCTGGGGGCCTCTAATGAATCCTGTAAACTCTTTTGAGTCACAGAAGCTTTAACTTGTTAGCTGAAGACCAGGGAGTGGGGGCTGCAGGATTGCTGCAAGCATCAAATGAAAGAATGCATGTCAAAACCCTTAGTAAACTCAGAGCCCTAGAGAAATACCCGAATTGTTATCGTGCAGTTCCCACTCTGGTCCCAAAGTCTTCTCCATCCTCACTTATCTGAAACCTCCTGCTTAGCTCCTACCACGAAATCTCCCCAGAACCCTCTAGCCCTCATGCCTCTATGGGGCAGTCCTACTCTGTACTACAGGGTCATTATGAGTCAGAATCGACTCAATGGCAGTGAATTTTTTGGTGGTGGTGGTGTTATTACTATCATTAAGGGATTCATCAAGAGGCTAAATGAAGGTTAAGTAATGCAGTTCCAATATAAAATATGTAAGCTCCATGAAGGCAGGTTGCATCTGTCTTATTCACCGAAGATCCCCAATGCCTAGGACGGTGTCTAACTCCCAGTGGGAGCCCAGCAAATACTTGTGGAATGAAATGATGAACAAACAAACAAACACAACTTAGAATTCCAACCGGGGTAAGGGGGTACTGTCTCTTAGCCTACCTTTCCTACATACAAGCCATGCTTTCTGGGACTTATCTGTCCTTCCTATTGTTCTTTATCTAGATCTTTCCCTATAGATAAAAAGTCCACATTTCACTGCATTTTTCAAGCCCAGGGTCTGTCCTGCTGAACCACAAGCACAGCAGAGGCAGCCTGTCTCTAAGGGTCTAACTTGGGTCCATCAACAAGGGGTGGCTCATGCCAGTCACACTGCCAGAGGAGAGGCCACCAAGTCTTACTCCTGGACCGCCTCCTCCTTTCCTGGCTTCCAGCCTGGGGCAAGGTGTCATCTTGTTCCCAACAGGGTTTAAGACCAGTCTCTAGTACAAGGTCTTCATTGGGGCCTAAGAGGCAGAAATAAAAGATCCCCAAGCAAGTACGGCTGGCAGTGTGAGAAAACCTACAGAACCCTGAACCAGGAGTTGAAAGACTGCATTCTGACCTGACTCTGGCTCCAACTAGAGCCAAATGTCCTCAGCTAAGAAATCTCGCTTCTCTGGTCCCCACTGTCCTCAAATGGAAAATGAAGGGGAGGCTCACAGCAGTGGTCCCTAAACTCGGCTGATTATCACAATCACCTGGGAACTGTTTAAAACTACCAATCCACGGGCACCACCCCAACATCCACTGATTGAAAACCTTTAATTCTCCAGATGATTCTGATCATCACTTAGTTTGGAAAACCACTAACTGGCCATTTGGGCTGGTTTCAGCTCAAACACTTTGTAATAACATTCTCCATCTGGCCTTGGCAGTAATGCGATGATTCATCTTTGGTTACTGAGTGGGGAGTGGTTAGGGGGGACAGTGGGCGAAGGAGAAGGAGGCAGGGGCAGGAAATAGTGGGGTATGTGGTGACAAGGCTTTGAAGCCAGCCAAACAGACATCAATCTGAATTCCAGTCAGGGACCTCGAACAGGTTCCTCAATTTTGGAGCCTGGTTGTTCTCATCTGTGGTAATACCTCAGAGAGCTGCTGGGAAGATTGAGGGAGATAATCATGTAGAACACCTGGCACTGGTTGGCAGTAAATAATTACCGGTCTCCTCTTCTCCCCTACCCTCCATATATGTGAAGTCATCTGGAAGGCCTCTCCTTCACAAATCTGTCAGCCAGAGACTTACAAGGAAAATGTAAGATTGATTTCTCAACGTCCCCCTCTCCTTTTTTTATATTAGAGGCGGGGCAGTTGAAGAGGGGCAAATATTACTGAACCAAAACATACAACCCTCTTATGGAAAAGAAAATGACCACTGAATATCACTGTGCCCTTGGTGGATTTCTCTGTCCCTGGGGAGTGGTCTACTCAAGGATAGGCCACATTTAATGATGCCTGGCCAGTCAGCATCTTGGAGCCCCCGGTTGAGACAGAGACAGGTGGCTGGTGAGTGCAGAGACGAGCCTGTCAAGACCTTTTGGGCCCACCACAGCCACACTGGCAAAATTTGGGACCAGGGCCTCTTCTGTCCCACAGCAACTTCACTTGTGCAATCTGTCCACACAGAGCACCCACTTGGGGTCAGGCACTGGGGTACTGAGAGGAAAAGATGACAACGGAAAGGACGATGAGGACGGAAACAGGGACTTACGTGACGATACAAGAGAAATATAGCATGGACTACCGGGCGGGCCAAAAAGTTGTTCAGAGAGGGGACCTGGAGTACTGAATGCTGCACCAGGGGTCAGAGCCAATGTTATAGGAGCTTCCTCAGAAGAGAGGCAGATGGAGGCCGAAGGCGGGTGGAGAAGAAGTGGGGCAGCAGTGGCCAGAACCAGAGACTTCATCAGCTTAGTCTCTTTTTCTGGGGACTCTGCCTGTAAAATGTAAAGAATGAGGGCTGGGCATTTTCTATGTACCTTGTGGACCAGAGAAAGAGAAAAGTGGGGTGAGGGTGTGGAGAAGAAAAAAGAAAATGAATGAACAGGATGCAGAGAGGACAGACTTAAAAAAAAAAAAAAGACAACGGAGACAGAATTTCACCAACTTTTCACAAATGGCTTTTCTTGTCGGGAATTCATTTCTTGCTCTCAGGGTCTGGCTGCATTCCTCCCCCATTTCCATATAATAAATTTCCATATTTTGTATTTTAATTCTCCTGGCTTGGAAATTCATAATGTACATGGGCCTATTAAAGTCTTCTGGAAGCCCTCCAGGAAAGAAGCCTGTTTAACTTAGTTTGAAGGCCCCTCTTAAGCTTCTTTGGCAAGGGAAGGCTTTTTCATTTGATAACTAGTTACTCCTTGCTGAAGACACTTTGGAAAACACTGCTGCAGCCAATGGTGAACCCTGAGGTGGGAAGTGCACCAGTCAGCTCTGGGTGTCTGACCCTTTCAGCACTCTGCACTGGAGTTTCCAGGGCAAGGCCTGAACTGGGGCATGGTACATCATCAGGGTGGCCCTGTCTTGCATATGACTCAGGGTCACTTCACACCAACTAGTGCAATTTGGCTCACTTTCAAAGAGGCTGGAATGGGGAAAGTACACTGGCCCAGAAATCAGGAAACTGTCACTCGCTGTGTGACCCAGAGCAAGCCCCCTCCAGCTCTAGAATTGCAATCCTAGAGGAAGACTCTGTGTCAAACAAAGATTGTGATACAAACTCTGTATCTTCATTTAGCTGGCTCCATGAACTCCCAGCAAGCCCAGAATGGAGTGAGGGGTCAGTCCTTTACTTAAATTCTCACCTAAGAGAACAAAACAGGAAAAGCCTGTATTGTTTACCTGTGCTTTTACTGAGGGGAGGAGGGAGGAGATGGAGTGGAAAATGTGTGTTCTGTCCCACGTGAGCTTTTCATTCTTACTCACGGGATCATATAACGTGAGCCCTTGAGGAGAGAATTCATCTAGCCCAGCACCTGCCTCTTCAGATGAGAACCTGGGGCCCCCGGAGGGAAAGGACTTACCCAAGATCACATGGATAAGGAGTCATCACAGATGAGATCTCACACCAGAAAAGAGAAAGCTGAGCCTGATAGGAGGCGTCAGGCCTCCCTGAGGGTCCCGCTGGGGATCTCCCGGCCCACCCCTGGCCCCTGCAGCATCTCTCAGCCAGTCTTCTTACCAGACCCGGAGACAGCTGGCAATTCCCAACTCTCCTTTCTCAATTTCTTAAAAATAAAAAACAGGTGGTAATATATATTTAAATATATTTTAATAATTTAAATAATATATATTTTAAAACAAAATTTCCCATATTTAAAGTATGTACAGCACTTTTAAGAGCCCTGGTGGTATAATGGCTAAGCACTCAGCTACTAATGAAAAGGTTGGCAGTACAATCCCACCCAGCATCTCCGAGGGAGAAAGATCTGGTGATCTGCTCCCACAAAGATTATAGCCTAGAATTATGCTGAGAGAAACTAGTCAGTTGCAAAAGGGCAAATATGGTATGAGACCACTATTATAAGAACTCAAAAAACAGTTTAAACAGAGAAGAAAATATTCTTTGATAGTTACAAGAGGGGGTAGGGAGGGAGAGAGAGGGGTTTTCACTAATTAGATAGTAGATAAGAACTATTTTAAGTGAAGGGATAGACAACACACAATACAGGAGAGGTCAGCACAACTGGACTAAACCAAAAGCAGTTTCCTGAATAAACTGAATGCTTTTCTTTTTTTTCAAAGGCCAGTGTAGCAGGGGTAGGGGCTTGGGGACCATGGTTTCAGGGGACATCTAAGTCAACTGGCATAATAAAATCTATTAAGAAAACATTCTGCATCCCACTTTGGAGAGTGGCGTCTGGGGTCTTAAACGCTAGCAAGCAGACATCTAAGGTGCATCAATTGGTCTCAACCCACCTGAAGCAAAGGAGAATGAAGAACAGCAAGGACACAAGGTAATTATGACCCCAAGAGACAGAAAGGTCCACATAAACCAGAGACTACATCAGCCTAAGACCAGAAGAACTAGATGGTGCCTGGCTACAACCAATGACAGCCCTGACAGGGAACACAACACAGAACGCCTGAGGGAGCCAGAGAGCAGTGGGATGCAGACCCCAAATTCTTGTAAAAAGACCAGGCTTAATGGTCTGACTGAGACTAGAAGGACCCCAGAGGTCATGGTCCCCAGACCTTCTGTTAGCCCAAGACAGGGACCATTCCCAAAGCCAACACTTCAGACAGGGATTGGACTGGACTATGGGATAGAAAATGATACTGGTGAAGACTGGGCTTCTTGGATCAAGTAGACACATGAGACTACGTGCGCAGCTCTTGTCTGGAGAAGAGATGAGCGGGCAGAGCGGGGCAGAAGCTGGCCGAATGGACACGAAAATGGAGAGTAGAGAAAAGGAGTGTGCTGTCTCATTGGAGGGAGAACAACTAGGAGTATATATATAAAAAAAAAAAAAAAGCAGCAAGGTGTATACAAGTTTTTGTATGAGAGACTGACTTGGTTTGCAAACTTGCATTTTAAGCACAACAAAAATTAAAAAAAAAAAAATATTACAGCCTAGAAAACCCTATGGGGCTGTTCTTCTCTATCAAATGGGTTGGCTATGAGTCGAAATCGACTCAATGGCGCCTACCACGGTACTTTTAGGACCAGGAGAAAACAATGCAAATTCCCATTCATTCATCTACTCAAAAGCAGCTATGCTCCTGCTTATAGTCAGGTGCTGCCCCAGCAATGGGGACACGGGCGGATGTGCCCGCATGGGGCTCCTGGTTCAGGTGGAACCAGGTACAGACACAATTCCAATCCAGGAGCCAGGGTCTGAGCTCCAGAAGGTTGGCCAGGAATTTCTGTTCTAGACTTTCTCCGAGAGGAAGAAAATAAGGTTTAAGCCAAATCCCTTGCCTTGAATCAATTCCAACTCATACCGACCCTGCAGGACAGAGTAAAACTGCCCACAGGGTTTTCAAGGCTGTAAATATTTATAGAAGCAGACTGCCGTTATCTTTCTCCTGCAGAGCAGCTGGTAGGTTTGAACTGTAGACCTTTCAGGTTTAGGCACCGAAAAATGCTAGAAAAATGCCAAATAACATAAGCATCTGCTGCCCAATATGTGCTTCAGAATTAGAAATCAAATCTGTAAGTTTAATTCTACCTTTTTGCTAATTATTCCCAAGTAGCACTGAAGTTCACTAAATAGAACCATAGTAAAATGCCTAAGCCAAACTGCAGGGCCAAACACCAGCCCCCTCCCTATTTTCCAAGCCCCATTGCTCATCCTGGAAGCAAAGCCTTACCCTTCAGTCCTCTGACAGGCAGAGTTCTCTGCTTCCACCCCTCAGCCATCCACAGCGCTGTGTTCCCACTACATGGGATCTGCTAATGACTCTCCCAAGAAGTGCCAAGGCCAGCTCCCATCAACAACCACCCACAAAAGAGAATATCGGGCAAAGGAGGTTGTTCCTAAACAGAGTCCTCCCACACTGAAATACTAAGCCACAAATACAGCATAAGGTCAGGAGGAAGAGGCTTTTTTGGCACCGGGCTTTGTGGAAAGGATTGTCTTCCAGAGTAAAACCACAACCTCATCTAGGACTTGGAAAGCCCTATCTCACCTTCCAGAATCCCAGGAGGCACAGTACACATGAAGAAACCCAAACCACATCAAGGAACACCACACACAGTAAAACTTTCAGCCTCCTAGTTCAAGACTACCAGCATTACTCACTCAGGGCCCATTCCCTTACTCTGCTCATTTACAGATGATGGACTCTTCATAGCGCTTTCAACGATCATACCCTAGCCCTCTGAAAACACATGTAATCATCATCAAAAATGGACATGTGGTGACCATCCAGCATCATTACCACGCTCATTAACCAAGTATGGAGGAATGCAAAAAATCCTCTAAGGGCGAACAATGAGAGTCATGGCTTTCTGAAGCACACCTAAATCTATTCGCATGTTCAAACTTTCAAAGCACATTCTCTTCACATCTCCCAAATGGCAAAAATGAAAAGTGTATATACAGAGAAAACATATGTGTGTGTATGTATATATACAGATATACATATATATTCTTTGTATATTATTACGCATATACACACATACATATATATGAATATATTCTCTGAAAAAAATATCAAAAGGAAAATTTGTTCCTCGTAAAGTTCAGGAACCAGCAAGAGAAAAATGACTCCTCAAAAGTAGTCACTGAGAAGAAAACCAAAGACAAGGAAACAAAGAAAGGTTAGTCCAAAGGACTAATGGACCACAACTACCACAGCCTCCACCAGACTGAATCCAGCACAATTGGATGGTGCCTGGCTATGACCACCAACTGCTCTGACAGGGATCACTGGTCTGACATAGACTGGAAAAACCCTGAGAGTATGGCCCCCAGACATCCTTTTAACTCAGTACTAAAGTCACTCCTGAGGTTCACCTTTCAGCCAAAGATTAGACAGGCCCAGAAAACAAACAATAATCCATGTAGCTCAACCATGTATATGAGGCTAAATGGGCACACCAGCCCAGGGGCAAGGGTGAAAATGCAGGAGGGGAGAGGAAAGCTGAACGAATAGAAATGGGGAACCCAAGGTCAAGAAGGGGAGAGCGTTGACACACTGTGAGGCTGGTAACCAATGTCACAGAACAATATGCATATTAATTATTTAATGAGAAACTCATTTGCTCTGTAAACCTTCATCTAAAACACACACACACACACACACACACACACACAAGAGTATCTCAGGGCAATAAATAAAAAGATTACAGCTGTGTCACATGGGGTTGCTATGAGTCAAAATCGACTCAGTGCCACCTAATAACAACAGGTTTTATGTTCCAGCAATATGAGTGCAATCTACATGGGTCTCCCACATTCTCCCCTTCTATTTAGTTAAACAAGTTGCCGATGAGCCAAATCTAATTAATGGCGACCCCATGTGTGTCAGGGCAGAACTATGCTCCACAGGGTTTTCAGTGGCTGATTTTTCTGCTGTAGATTGCCAGGCTTTTCTTTTGAAGCACCTCTGGATGGACTGGAACACCCAACCTTTCAGTTAGTAGCCAAGCACATTAAACATGTGAATCACGCAAGGACTCCACCTATACTATACCTGCTATATCTATATCTCTACTTGTATGTCTATATCTATTCTATATTCATATACCTCTGTTGGTGAGTGTAACATGCAAATGACAAGTTCAAACAATGTAGAAATTTTAAAACGTTTTATTTAATCCATGTCCTACGCTTCACAGAAAAATTCAGATGTCACGCTGTTGAAAAGAAATCTGAAAATACAAATCACCTCAGATAAGGCCTTGGTATGCATTATTGATAAATTTTATCACATTTTCTTTTTGTGGATAAATTCAAGGTAAAATAAAAAATCTCCATGTTTAAAAAAAAAAAAGTAGTCCTTGCCCTCCCTCCTGAAAAAGGGAGAATCATATGGGTAGAATGGTACAAGGGGAATTCCAGGCATACACATTTTGAAAAAAGCTCCCCAGCTCATTCTGAAAAGCCCCTGTTAAGACTCACGACTTCAGAGCAAGCAGAAGGTTCCACTCTCTGGAAAATCAGTTTTGTCTTCTTACCAAGACAGAACAAAGAAATAATGAGGCCTGGTGAAAACACGAGTCCAGCTAAATTACGTCTGCATCAATTTTCCCACCTACCTATAAGAAGCCCCAGGCTTCCTTCCGTTTTTAGGCCACCCTGATTTGGGGGGGACGGGGGTAGGGGAATGGAAATGAGTTCATATATGTGAGAACCATAAGGGTGTTCTGCCTTTACAATTATGTCCCCTGGTGCCCCACTTTCCAGAAAGATCACATTTACCCTTCTGAACAGACCAGTCACCATCCGACCTTCCTGGAACCTGCTGCCTCTAAAGTGCAGGCCTGGACTGCAAAG
Organism: Elephas maximus indicus; assembly: GCF_024166365.1. Classification (NCBI taxonomy): domain Eukaryota; kingdom Metazoa; phylum Chordata; class Mammalia; order Proboscidea; family Elephantidae; genus Elephas; species Elephas maximus. Next base: position 50,980,389 of record NC_064840.1, read on the forward strand.
GGTTCATGCCACCTGCCATTCAGACTCTCCAGACACACAGTTCTGAAACATTCAGGGTCCGTCAGCGGCGTGCTCAGAAGCACTGCCGTTTCTAGGGAAAAACAACCAAATGAAAGGCTTCCATCCCACATTTCAGTACAAAATACAAATTCCATTAAGAAAACCACAGCCAAGTTTCTCAGCCTCTCAGACAGGAAGCCACAGCAGCAAACATCGCTTCTCCTTGGAATACGCCACAGCAGGGAATACCAAGAGTGTAGATTCAGATTCTAGATAACATCCAATGGGGAAAGGATGCTCGAAAGTGGGGACATTTAAACTGCATCAAGAAAGAGGAACGGTCTTCAATCAGTATGAAATGGAGCTGTTACTACAATCTCTTTTACGCTATTTGATTTTTTAGCTACATGCATATGTTACTTCAGTTTTTTTAAAAAAAAGCAAACAGAGCAGGGAGAGGAAGAGAACAACCCTGGCTGAGGGAATGTGAATGTGCAGGTGTATCTGGGAAACAAGGACATTGTGGCTGGAGGGTATGTGTGCAGAGTTAATACAATGGTAAGATACAGTTGGAGAGGTGGCCCAGGACTTAGGGTAATGGCTGGTACGTTAGATGATCGATAGATGTTTGCTGGAAGAAAGGCAGGTTGGGACTAGACTATGGGAAGCCCTGAATACCTTGCCAAGGAGATTAGAATTTACTTAATAATCATGGTTACCTGTTGCACAGGACAGCAATATGACAGGAGCTACGAAGAGCCACACAGTAAGCAAGACAGGTGGAAATCTCCCGCAGGTGGGAGAAGGGAACGGGCTTACGGAAGAGAAGCCCACCCTGCTGGCTTATGTTACAGGCTGGCCGCTCTCTCCGAAGATGCCACCACCTGCAAGGCCACCATTGCATCGTCACACACTACTTAGATCTTCCTCCCTACCACAGGCAGCAGCTCATGGCCTTGCATGAGGCTCAAGTGATGCCATTCTCACATTCCTTGACCCCAGCAGCCAGACCTGGTCCCCCTCTCCTCCTCTAGTGAGTCCTACAGTAGAAGGAAGGAGGGAAGAAACAATCTGTACCTGGCTCAGGCCCAATGCACCAGGGAGGCACTCACAACATCCAGTTTGTGGCCCGCCCAAAGGATTATCTCTGCCCCACAGGTGGGGCAAATTCCCAAGATTCCAGGTAACAGGGCTGGGATTTCATGGGTGGGACTGGTGACCTTGCTGGGAGGAGAGGGATGGGAGCGCACCGGGCTGGAGGTAAAGCCTGAACCACCAGACACCCCGACCCATGTTGCCCTGCTCTAATAAGAGCAGCAGGGGCTGGGGGTCCTAGGTTCTGATCCCACATCTGCTTGAACTGACTGTATAGCCTTAGGTAAACCAATTTGCTTCTGAGGCCCAATGTCCTTATTTATAAAGCAATTATAATGAAAACAAGAGTAATATTAGCAGCTAGCTATGCTCATATTGCAAATGAGGAAACTGAGGCAATAAGTAACTTGCCCCAAGGTCACAAAGATATGAAGTACAGAAATAAGGTTGGAAGCCAGGCAGTCTGGCTCCAAAGTCATGCTCTTAACCACTAGGCTAAGGGGTGGACTCTAAGAGATCATAGGTGATCTCTAACTTCCTTCTGTCTCTGATACTGTCTTATGACCATGCTAAATTACATGTATACCATCCTCCTATGTGCCTGACCTTTTTTCAAGGGGAAACAGCCCTGACTATGTCAAAGTCACCCAAATCCTCACTGGTTAATGTCCATATGGCTCCTGAGGTGGTTTACTGAGCAGTATACTTACAAGCGGAGTTCGTGGTATTGCAAACAGTTAACATGCTCAGCTGCTATCCAAAAGGTTGGTGGTTTGAGTCTGCCCAGAAGCACCTCAGAAGAAAGGCCTGCTGATCTACTTCTGAAAATGCACCACTGAAAACCCTATGGAACAGTTCCACTCTGACATACACACGGGTCGCCATGAGTCAGAGTCAACTCAATGGTAACTGGTTTATACTTACAGGCAGTCATGATCCCAGTCCCATGAAGGTCATGGGACTTCACTCTGTCCCACAGTCTTGGCAATTAGTGTGGCCACTGGTTCTAAGCAGAACTGGATAATACTGACTGGTGTGATACAAACCCATTCTCTCTCCTGGAAAAGAGTTCAAACCATTTGTCTGGCAAATGTTGCGGGCAGGAGGGTTATCTCGATAGATGAAAACCTAGCGTTCCCATCACTAGTCAAAGGCTAAGACTGAAATATTCCGAAGGCCAGACTGCTTTCAAGGAAGAATTTAATTCACTGCTGTGGCGTGGACTAACTAGGTCCTACCACTAACTCGGCCAGCCCTTGTCTATATCATCGGCTTATAAACATCCCACTTACAAGTAGGGACAAGATGCCAGATGCAGAACTGCAGAAACACCTCATCCTCGAAAGCTTTTTATTTTCCTGGTGTGTAGGTAAACTCCTGAAGGAAGCATCATAACATCACATCGAAGAATAAATTTAATTGAGTCCACAACAAAGCCCCCTCGAAACACATCGACTCACCATAAAACACCAGAATACCTACTGTGCGTGGGACAGAAGACTGGCCCTGGTCTCTGCTCCCCACTTCAGCCACAACAGGTCTGCCATCATCTCTTTGGTATGTTGGGGCTCCCTATGAGTTTTTTTTGATTACTGAGTTCTAACACCCATCTACCCTCGCCCCACTTCATTCTGCAAATGGGGACATAGTCCTGGCTGGCCTGAGCTCCCAGCATGGATCAGACTTGGCCCTGCCCACCTGACTCCCAGATCCTAGTCCACCCAGCCTTTGCCCATAATTTGCCGAAAACTCCAATCACAGAAACCTAGTCAACCACCCACCCAATGCTCAGAGGCAGCCTCTGCCCATAAGGTACTTATGTTCTAATTGGAGAAACTAGACTAGTAAGAGGTCTAAATGCAACAGGAATGGAGGTGGGATGTGGGGGCCAAGGGGACTGGAGGAGGGGATCAAAAGGGAGACCTCGTGTGTAAGGCAAGCATCCCTTCTCAACACGGCCCAGGATGGCAGGGCGAGACTGAGAGAATGGAGTCTGAAGTTCATTCGTTCACTGAACAATTACATACTGAGCCTCTACTCTATGCCAGACATCATTAGGAACTAAGCAGGCAGGGACAGCCCCGTCCTCAAAGGTCTCACAATCAAAATTCTGTTCTAGTTTTTAGTTGTATGAACTTGGTGAAGTTATTAACTTTTCTGAGCTTTACTAGGTATAAAAACCCTTAAACCACATGCTTCCTCAGGTGAAAAAATGAGAAAACTTAGGTACATCCATCACCTAGTACAGTGCAGTAGATGTTCAATAAATGTTTATTATTATAATTATTTTTAAGAGAGGCTCCAATATGTTCACTGCCCGGAAGGGGGAGGACCACCACCTATGTAAATATAAATGGGTTAAAATCTCATTACAAACACCCACCAAAACCAGCTTAATCTTGCCTAAGGTGTGGGTGTTTCCCCCTGCATGCAGACAAATGGCTGTTTAGTACAATGTTTTGCATAAAAACCCTTTCTCATTAAAGAGTTTGAAATTAATCACATTAGACTCTACAACAGGACAGATCATAAACCACACAATGGATCTCTAGGTCCCATAAAAAAGTTACCAACTGGGGGCATCTGGACACCAAGCCACAGTTCCCACATCCTCACAAAGAAGGGGAAGGAATGAAGCCCTACTCTGACCACCTCTGATTAGTTAAGATTGCGTGACAAAGATGCCCTCCCAGTTCCCGCTGGACTCCAGACCCACGCAGGCCAGCTAAACAATGCAGTGGTCAGCTGCCCAGGCTCTGAGCCCCACCTGTGTCTAAGTCCCAGCTCTGCCACTTCCTCCCTGTGTCACCCTCAGCAAGTTACTTAATCTCTCTGAGCCTGTTTCCTAATCTGTAAATGTGCCTACAAAACAGTGCCTACATCTTCAGGTTTCTGTGACGATTAAAAGAAATAATGGACGAAAAACCCTTTGCATGGTGTCTAGCATACAGCTGCCTTGCTGTTTCGGGTGAACAGCAAATTCCTAGGAAGATGTTATTTTTACTCTAATTCCTTTATACAATTCTCGTTCCGTAGGAGGAAGAAAATCAAACCAAAAGCAAACCTGTTGTCGTCAGTTCTGACTCATGACAACCCCATGTATGTCAGTATAGAACTGAGCTCCATAGGGTTTTCAAGGCTCTGACCTTTCAGAAGCAGATCTCCAGGTCTCTCTTCCAAGGCACCTCTCAGTGGGTTCAAGCTGCCAAGATTTTGGTTAGCAGCTGAGCGTTTAACTGTTTGCACTACCCAAGAACTCTGGTTAGAAGCAAGCCCACCCATAATTACTGTACACTGACACTAGAAGACATCTGAACAACCATTCAGCTTTGCTTGCCCTCAGAAAGGGCCCAGAAAAGGAAAGGGACTTGCCCACAGTGGCCTCATAAGGGTGCCTGTCCCTCTCACCCCCATACACTCACCTTTCTTTACTCATCATTTCTGACTGAATGGACCAGCCTGCTTAAATTAATCCTCATTATGTAACAAAGGAAATTTGGATAGCTAGAGACGTAGGAAAAAAAATCACCAGTGTTAGTTTACATAGGCACAAAGGGTCCAAGATGAAGGTGCTGCAGGAAGCTCACTCACCTGGCCTGGCTAATGTGCTCAGGGCCCAGTGTTGTTTGGCAAAAAACCAAAACCAAACCAGTTGCCATCGAGTTGATTTCAGCTCATAGTGACCCTACAGGACAGAGCAGTATTGCCCCATAGGGTTTCCAAGGAGCAGCTGGTGGATTCAACCTGCTGACTTTTTGGTTAGCAGCCGAGCTCTAAACCACTGTGCCAACTGGGTTGTTCAGAGAGCTTAAAAAAAAAAAACAACCCACTGCTGTGGAGTCAACTCTGACTCATAGAGACTCTTAAGACAGAATAGTGCTGCCCCAAAGGGTTTCCAAGGCTGAAATCTTTAAAGAAATAGACTGCCACATCTTTTTCCTGCAGAACAGCTAGCAGGTTCAAAACGCCAACCTTTTGGTTAGCAGCTGAACGCTTAACGGCTATGCCACCACTGCTCCTTCCTGGAGAACTTTAGCCAGTGCTAAAAGTCCGTGGCTAGGGCTGGGCAGGGAACCTAAGTACCACCCAAGATTCCCTGACACTGCTGACTGGCACCCACTGCAGTGTGGTCTTGCATGGCCAACCACTGTGGAAAAGGCCCTCACCACTGCTCAAGGGCTTGCTACTCTCTGAACTGACAAGAAAACAGCCCCAGGGGCAACAGCTACAGAATTGGGCAGGGGGGAGTCCTTTGTGGGTTCTGCACCCCTCTACCATGCTGCCCAGCAGCCCTGGGGAACTTGGCCCTTCACAGCCTGTGGGTGTGAGCAGGCTCTTAGGTCTCTCAGATAAATCCACATGGCACTGAAAAATAGAGATGTTTACCTGAGTATGTCTTACTTTACCAAATGGGGGAATCCTCGAATATGTGCACCTAAATGTGCACATGATAAAACAGAGAGAGCCCTGTTCCAAAAGTCAGAAGATCTAAATTCTAGACCAGCTCTGCCACCACCTGACAGAGGAACTCCGAGCACTCACTTCACCTCTAGGAAGCATGGAATTTCCACCAGCATGGAAGCCCTATAAGGAAAGAGATTTCTTCTCTTTTGTTCGCCTATCTATCACAACTGTAAACATCTGTTGAATGAATAACTGGACTTAATGGACTATCTCTAAGGAGATCCTATGGAGCCCTGGTGGCGAACAAGTTAAGCAATGAGCTGCTGACTGAAAGGTTGGCAGTTCGAGCCACCAGTGGCTCCTTGGAAGAAAAGACCTGGTGATCTGCTCCTGTGAAGATTACAGCCTAGGGGCAGTTCTACTCTGCCCCATAGGGTCACTATGAATCGGAATCAACCTGATGGCACACAACACCACCACCAACGAGATCCTGTTCAGCCTTTAATGTTCTAGATCTATGAAACCTATAAAGAATCCTTTGAAAAACAAATGTGTGTGTTTTACTTTGAGTGGAAGGTAGATCTACATTATTCTACACCAGAACTACTTGAAGCAGAAACACACCTGTATTAAAATTAAAAAATAAAAAATAACAAGATTTCTAAATCTAATCAATGGCTCATTCCACACAACATTTCATAGTCTGAAATGTCAGCACAGCCAAGGAATTCAGACAATAGTTCCTTGGGGTTTCCCATAACACCTGGAATAGTAGGGCTTTTGTTTGTTTTTGGTAAAGGCAGCCAGTGGTCTCAAATGCACAGAATTCCCTGGACACAGCAATATTCTTGGGCCCCAGAGCTCGCCTTGTAAGGAAGCACCCAGAAGGTCAGTCCAGGGGCTCCTCAACGGAAGCAAAGGTTTAACAGAAGGCGAAACGCTCTAGACACAGAGCTAGAGCCCTCATTCTTCCCCACATGCTGGACGCTGCCCCAATGATGCAGCGCCTCCCTTTCCTGTACATGCTGGCCTGTGCTACCCCAAAAGATCTTATCCCTGGAATCAGCAACCCAACTGCTCGGACATGGAGGTAGCTGATGAAAACGCTGCCAAACATTAGTGACAACGCCAAAGATTCCAAGACACTGTCCCTGCCACCAAAGCCAGGGCAGCTGGGACGGCACCACAGAGTACTATGGTCACAGCTCTCCTCGTGTCCATGCTGAATGGGGCCCAGGGAGCCAGGCGCCTAAAAAGCCTGTGCGCTTCTCTCAAGTCAGGACTGGTCCTGCCAGCTTCCACAATGCTCACTTTCCACACCCTTCACAAACCCTACCATTAGCCTACTATCCATGGGAAAAAAGATGTTTAGAAACAGCCCTGTCACCAGCCTTCTCTCATTCACTCCTCTACATATAATTATATCAGGTGATGTGCCTGCACGTCTGTCTCCCATTAAAGTCTGAGAGAAACGTGAAGGGACAGCATCATTCACGTTTATGATCTCGGCGCCTAGTGCTGTGCCTATTCAATAAATGACTGACATAGGCTCAGGGATGAACTAGATCTCACCCATACAAATTTCACCATACAAAGCAGGCAATGCAAGGTCCGCACTCACTCCCAGCCCTGCGCTGCTATGCGCTTCCTGATGATCTGTGTCCTGTGGCGTGATGCGCGATGCACTCGAGGAGAGCAGAGGCCCCTCACAGCATTTTCTGGGCCTACCCCATAGGCTAAGAGTCTAGGACATAAACCCCTATGAAAACCCTTCTCCAGGGTACAGGGAATGCTAGAGGTCTGACTAGGTGTCCAGGGTGAGTTCCCCAGATGTTTCTGAAGCCAAAGTCAGGTTTTCCCCAAACACTACTGTCAAATTATCTCCATAATACTAGATGATTTACACGCAGGCAGGGCCTGATCACAGCTCTAGAGGATATTCTCCCACTATCCTCACACACTTTTCACACCAAAAAGCAGTAATAAAGAAAAATGACAAAATACCAAAACCAAGAGGCTTGGTGTTCTAAGGATCTCAGGGGAAAGACACCAAAGGAAACATCTTAATCAACTTTCACCCTCCAGGGGGCCTACGTGCTACAAATAAAACAAGGTAGACAATATGTAAAAATGGTTTTATAAGTTTTTTGGGGTTCATTTTTTAAGTTTTATTGAGTGCCGAAGGCAATGGGAGGAGCCTTCAATCATTGGGGTAAGATACCATGCTGATTTAAACCTTCTTCTAGAAAACAAAGAGCTCACGTGTACATTTGAAACCAAAGCCAGCTCGCTAGAAGGAAAGCACAGGATTTCCAGAAGTGGGAGAAGGCTGGTACTGGGGATGATCCTGAGTCCCCAGACTACAACAGTCTCAGTTAGCAAAATGACATGGTCATTCTTAAAAAAAAAGTATCGAGCACCTACTAAATAAATGCCAGTGTGATGCTAGGAGTACCGGGGATTAATGATGAACAAAACAGAGTCCTTGCCTTGAAGGAGCTTACAGGCTAGTAGTGGAGAAGAACACTAAACACACACACACACACACACACACAAATCACACAAATAAAAAATTACAAACTCGAAAAGTCATGAAAGGATTCCTCATGGTGCAACAGTTAAGCACTTGGCTGCTAACTGAAAGGTTGCTGGTCTGAACCCGCACAGCAGCTCTGCAGAGGAAAGACCTGGTGATCTGCTTCCATAAAGATTACAGCCAAGAAAACCCTATGGGGCAGTTCTGCCCTATCACATGGGGTCACGAGGAGTTGCAAATTGACTCGACAGCACTGAACAACAACCACAGTCATGAAGCAAAGGTAGAAGGTACTATGAACAAATACGGAGGACCTAATTTAGGTATGGGGAGGCATCCTGGAAGTGACTTCTAGGCAACGATCTGAAGAGGTTGGGTGGCGTTGGGTAGGTGAAGCATGGGAGAAAGGGACTCTGGGGCACAGGAAGCAGCAGGTAGGATGAGAACACAGGCCCTGAGGAGCCTGGAAGTAGCAGGAGATGAGCCTGGGATGAGGCATGAGGACATAGAACCCATGCTAAGTCCTGAAAACCACAGCACAAGGAGGGTAGATTTTACCCTTCATGCTATGGAAGCCACTATGGAGTCTGAAGTAGCAAAGTGACACGATCCAATTTACTTTTTAAAAAGAACACTCGGGCTGTTACACAGAAAAACTGTCGGGGGCCAAGGGAAGAACAGGTAAATATGAGGAAGTTTGTGACCTGGAGCAAGGTTGCTGGCAGGGGAGATGAAGAGAAGGCAGAGATCTGACATGTTAGGGAGGGAGCATCAATAGGACTTGGTGAAAGATGGGCTGGGAGGGGCAATGGAGAGAAAAAATCAGGGGTGATTACTAGGTTTCTGGCTTGAACAACTAGCTGGATGGAGGTTCCCTTCATTAAGATGGGGAAAGACCACAAAAAAGAAGGGCAGATTTGAGATGAGGGGATGGGCAAGGAAGGATTTCACCTTTGTATATATTAAATTTGAGATGCCAGTGAGCTGTCCAGTAGGCAATTAGGTACATGGGTCTGGAACAAAGAAAAAGTCCTAGTCTAGAAATAAACATTTGAAAATCATCAGCAGATGACCGTTAGGATGCCATTATCCCAGTTAAGAGTGTAAAGTGAAACGGGAAGAGGGTGTGGGACTGAGCTCTGGGTAACTTCTAATGGTGCGAGATTAGGCAAAGGAAGAGGATCTAACAAGGAAGTATGAAAAGAAGCAATGAGAGAAGTGACTTCTCCCTACTTTGAATCCTCATAGCCCTTTATTTTTACCTCTCTTGTACTCTTATATTGTACATGTTACGCTACAATTTCACTTGCAGGTGCTTGCCAACTACACTTTAAACTCTTGTGGCAGGGACTGAGTCTCACATTTGTAACCTCCACGCTCCCTTTCATAAAGCAGTAACCCAGTGATGAAGGGATCCACGAAAACACCAAAAATGAATCACATATACCTGCCATTTTACCATGTCCCCTTCAGCCTGAGCATACCAGTACTATATTCTGGTGCTTCTAAGTCTTTATTCTAGAAACAGTAACTTAAAAAAAGAATGTCATCAGAGAGAAAAAGTTCAGGAATAGGGATCTAAGCACAAAAGTGCCACCCCTGTCATCACCGCCACCATATACATACAAACATACACACAGACACACATACAGGTGAACGGCAGGAAAAAGTCTTCACTTCTTCTTGCCATGGTTTTCTCTCTTCTCTGCCTTCTTTTATTCTGCTTCCATTTAGAACTTCCAGAACACAATGGAGAAATTAAGATAATGAAAACTAAACTTCAATATGCTCATCCGCTCCTGTGAATGCAACCTTTATACGGAGACGCATGACAGGCTCCCAATTAGATGGACAGCATCGGGCTCTCACATGGCTCTCTTTACAGACACATGCCCTTCAGCAATCCTAAAGTCAGAAGGTGCAGTGTCCACAGGACTACATCTGCTTCGCACCTAATGGAAGTCCCAGCCTATCTGAATGGAAATGGTCTCTGGTCCCAGTAAGGGGCTGCACCTTTGGCTCGTAACCTCTAGGTCCCTGGCCAGAGAGCCCGCAGATCATGTATCCCGTATATTCCTGACAGTGACATATCCTCAAATAAAAACATGGGCTCAATTCCCACTTCCACTGCCCTAATTCAGGCCCTCACCATCTGTGGTTTGGGGACTGCAGTAGCCTCCTGGAGGATTGTCCTGCCTCTGACAGATCCCCCTCTAATCCATCCTCTCTGCTGTCAGTTGCTGGGGTTACCACAGGTCTATCTGATCACAACACTCCTCCACTTAAAAACCTTCAGTGGTACCCCAGACACCTGCAGCAATGCCTTCAAAGAATATCAGGGCAGGCTGTTGAATGAAGATTGGGTGCCCTACCCCTAGAGAGTCTTTCAAAGAATACTGATCTACAGAATCAAGTCCAAAGTCCATTGGCAAGGGCTTCCGGGAGACCATACCCTCCCTGTCCCTACTTTTGGAAATTCCTGTCATGCCATGAATTGGCCCTCTGCACAATTTCCTACTTGCTCTCTCTCTCTCTCTTTAGAATGCCCTTCCCTCATTCCTCCATCTGCAAAATGCCACTCTTGAGGTATGACTTGGATTATCCTAGGTCCTCAAGACCCTTGCCCTTTGACCCTCCAGGCAGTGAGAGACACCTCTTCATGTGTCCCCTTGATAACAAGTGTGTGTCTATCAGTGGGCTGTGGTCATATATATGCCTATCTGTCCTCCCCACAGTGTGACAGCTCTGGGAGGGTAGAGGGCAGGACTGGTCTCCTAGTGCCTGGAAAAAGCAGGTTCACCAAGCCTGTTAAAAGGGTACCTAAGACCAGGGTAAGTTACCCAGACATACCCCACATCACACCACAGAGCGGCCTCTTCTCATAGAATTGCTTTTCAGTCTGTTTGGTTTTTGATCTCTTGCCTTGGCTTTGGAACAGAGAAGAAGGAAGAGAAGAAAGAAATGAAGCAAATGAAATAGGAGAATGTCACTGTAAAATCTAAAGGGCGCACGAGTCATCGGGAGTGATGACACTCCCGTCACCGTGAGGTGAGATGGTGCAGCCAGCCTCCTAAAGTGAGGAATGGTCCCCCCACTCTCTGTCACTCCTGCCCCCTCTCTCTCAAAATGCTCAGGCTGTCTGGGCTAAGCTCATCTGTGCTGCTGGCAACACTGGGCAACCTTGACCATACCAGCTGACCCCTCAATGACTCAGCTTCCTTCCTGGTACTGAACTTGTGAAAGGTCTCCAGCAGGAGGGAGTCAGAAAGCTATAAACAGGGCCTTCCAGAAGCATCTGCTACACTTCTCCCCTTGATTTCAAAGCAGGACTACGGCCATTCAGCATTTTCTGGAATCACCTGAATGAAGGAGAGATTAAATAGCTATAATTTCCAGGCAGACATTTTGGGATACAGGGGCAAGTCAGGGTGCTGAAAATGGTATTCACAGCTGGTTCCTGTCCCTACTTCTCTGCCTCCTTGCAGAATTCCACTGCAGGGGTCTTCTCAGCTCCCTCTTCAAAGAGGAGTGCTTACCAGTCTATTCTTCACATTCAGAGTCCAAAGAGGGAGGCCACAAGTTATACTGCCCCATGAGAATAAGGAATAAAAATTTCAGAACTGGAAATTCCTAAGAAACCATCTGGCTTTGGTTCAAACTTGCTAGTTTACAGGTGAAGAAACTGAGACTCAGAGAAGTTAAGTGTTCACTCAGTTAGTGGACTTCTGGTCATCTGAAGCTAATTATAATTCATCCAAAAACGTCAGTAGAAATATTACGTGTATGTTTATACAGAAAGAATCGGTGTTTGTTTTGGTTTTCCTCATTTCATTTCCTGCCCTTTCATTCCCTGCCCCCCATACTCAGGTGACACTAGGAGCGGCGGATTCTGGGGTTTGCAAAGACTCCCGGTCGCTTATACCCTGGCTGCTCAAAGTAAAAGATCAGAAATCTGTTTTTAAATCTAAAATATCTTTTGTTAAAAAAAAAAAATCCCAGCATTGTAGTAGCTTTTGGTTTGAAAGAGAACTTCAGAAACTTTCTTGTGATTATCAGAAAACACAAAAGACCCTTGGAAGAGCTACACAAGGAAAGTTTGTAGCACGAATGCTCACCCAAAGTCAGGTGGGGCGTCACCCAGTGGGCATACTCTCAGAAGCCTGTGGAGGGAGCAGAGCCAACTCCAAGGATCAATGGAATCTGCTGCCACCTACATTTCTACCAATAAAAAAAAATACTACCCCAAAATGACAAATTTCAGTTTCAACTCCTCTACCTCCTTCCCAACCTTGAAAGGTTTTTTGGAAGCCAAGAAGTAGCTACATTTTAACTTGTATTTTCCCCATTCCTATTATAGTTTTTACAATTAAAAGTTATTTCTGAAGCTGGTATTCTTAAAGTTCTCAGGGCTAAATATAAATCTGCATTAATTTTCAAAGCTGATTTAACACTTCACTCTTTCTGGCCTGCCTAAATACATTTACATTAGTCCAGTTACCGCCTGAGAGGCCAAGATTCAAGGAAAAGGAAAAAATGTTTTTAAACACAATTACACTCAAAGAGAGATCTTCAGTCTCTCACACACTGTAGGTTCTTGACCCGTCACTGACAACATTTCTCTACCCAGGTATTTTCTACGCCTCAACTTCTTCCAGATCAAGTCTTTGATTCTATACTGACCACTTCTTCTGAGTTAAATAGCTCAGCATTGTCTAACGACAATGAAAAAGGCCAACACACCGCTTCCTTCAAGACACCCAGCAAACAGGTTTTATAACAAAGACCTCCTTAGCCAGGGGACTCCATGGATACAGAAGGAGAGGGGTGGCACTGGGGTCAGTGGGTCTGTGCCTGTGTCACAGCACTGGCTTCTGGGAGAAACAGGACTCAGTTCCAGAAGCTGCGAGATCCAGGTACTTCTGTCTAACCCTTAGACTAATATAAACACTTGAAGAAAAAGCCTCAAGGGCTGAGTCTTGACCAGCTTAGAGGCAAATGGACAAGCTGCTGACTGAACCCTCTGTATTTTCTAGGAACCTCCAACTTTGAGAAAGAAACACTTAAAGGAAAGAGAGAGAACAGGAAAAAAAAAAAAAGACTTCAGCTATATAATGACCTTGTAGAGTGACAAGAAATAATACATGAATTCAGACTACTCCTGAGTGTCAAGAAATCCCGGCACAGTTGTTACCTACATTTACCACCATCCTACAGTTCGTCAAGGCCTTCTTTATCCTACAAATTATGACCTGGTCACAGGGGCCCATAAAGGTCACTTGGGCAAACCCTAAAACTTCACATCACATAACCAGATTTAATTTTTAGCTACATACCTGGCCTCTGCTCCAGCTGACACTTGCCACTAAAGCCACCCATTATTATAAACCAATTACACATAGAAAAGCCTTTGATATTACAACTTTCCTCCCTTCCTCCTTTTGTCATGGTCTTCCTCTAGTCCTCTAGGCTCTGCCATGCAAGTTCCCACCCAGGGAGGAGGCTGGGCTTCCCTCGAAGCCATGGGGCAGTTGCCAGAGGCAACCTCCAGAGGCAGTCATTCGGTGGTGGTGGTGGCGGTGGCTGTGGCAGAGCAGGGAATTAAACTTTTAGAACAGGGAGAAGAGCAGCAGCTGCAGATTCAGCCCAGGAGGCTGATGATCCAAACTGCAAAAACTTCCCCCGCTGACTTTGCAGTCAGATGGCTCAGAGCAGAGCCGCACAATCAGAGTGTTAGTAGCGTGTAGGCACCTTGATGAAGGCCAGGTACCTCTGGGCCGAGCCATGTCTTTTCCAGGGACAGAAAGACTTGTACAGTTTTGTTCCAACTTCTGTATCTCCTTCAGGTCTAGATATTAGTTTCTTAAATATTACTGCCTCACGGGGGTTTCCTGACCCTTAGACAATTTGGGTTCCCTGAGGAGCTACACTTCCCCTCCGCAACAACATTCATCACCCTTGAGAGGAATGATTCACTTGTTCTCTGTCCTCCCTGCTAGACCTGAACCTATGGAAGGAGAGACCTTGGATGCGTTGAGCTTCCTGTCCCCTGTCACCGAGATCGGGAGGTTGTACCCAATTATGCTCCAACTCCTTAATTAATTTGGTCATTCAATGAAGTCCAGGGAACGAAGTCACATTTTTGTAAAGCCCTTCAACTTTTCCTAGGCAGAGACAGTACTGACTCAGGCTAATGCAAGCCAACGTTTAGCAAACAAGCCATTCAGACAGTAACTAAGGAGAGCAGCTTTCTTGGTTCTTCAGTTACAGACACACCCTGGATTTCACTCCTTCCACCTTTATATGTATGTATATATACACTAGAATCTTCTCTCCTTTCAAAAGGCTTCCCTGTCTCTCCAGTCTAACTTCTTGGATCTAAAACCCTGCTGGCTACCCAGCTCCTTTAATGAAGGCTTCCGCCAGCCCTGGGACACCCACGATCCTCTTCCATGGCCAGGCAGAGGAGGCAGGAGAGTGGCAGCGGCACCTCGACACGAGGGCAGCTGTGAGTCAGAGGCAGTGCCGAGGTGGTGCGGGGCTCTGCCCGGTGTGTTCCGTTTCCCAGCACACCCAGCTGGCAAGCTGCCTGCATGCTGCAGGCGCCCACCCGCCACCTTCCGTTCCTCAAGCCAGGCGGGGGCAAGGCAAAGAGCTGGCAAAACCATCCACTTGGCACCATGAGGACAGAGGGAGCAGGGACCCAGACACAATGGCATCTGTGTCCTCCCCATCCTTCTCCTCTTACTTTCTACGTCAGCAAACAAGGAAAACAGACAGGAAGCCTAGGGGGAAAACCCAATACACAGATGCACTTCAGGACCACCAGTCACCACCCTGGGCCTGGGAAAATCCCAGCCCCAACATCCTCAGGCTCATCTGCCTGGCACTCAAAGGGACAGACTCCTTAAAGTAAGCATATAAAATAAAATCCCACAGAGATCTTCACAGGTCGTAACAGCCCTGGGCACACTGTTGTACTCCCTGAAGGGGGTCTCATACTACCCAAGCCTGCCGTGTGCTGCTGGATGCAGTTATCAGCATCATTGATCCTACATTATCAATTTAAAATATATTTCAGAGAACACTCTGAGTACAATGGCTCTTCCTCATTATTTAGCTAATGGGCCAGCAGCAGACAGCCACCACTGCTTTTACCCAACAGATGGGAGACACTGTGTGTAAGGAGAGAGGTGAAGTGCCCGAGGCCACGCACAGAATCCTCCAGTAGAGCTGGAATGGGAGCCTGTATTTTCCATTCCCATGTGCTCACCTTACCCCTTTAACAGGATCCCAGTCTGATAATAAACACAATCACCTAGCACCCACACAGAGCTTTACACTTTTTAAACTGTGTTCACTGCAAACCTGGCTATATTCTCTTACTAGATGCAATACGCCTGCAGACAGGGCAGGCGTTGCTACTATTCCACATTTAAAATGAGAAAACTGCAGCCCTAAGGGGCCAAGGAACTATGAGGCAGTGCTCTTTCCAATAAGTCATTTTTATACTGTGACCTGGAAAGGAATTCTCAGACCAGTCCAAATTCTAATCACCATAGAGTCCAACTTCAACTCCCTGCTGAAATGAGAAGGTGCCACGGCAGCTGTAATTTGCTCCAGAGAGAAGAGCCAGTCAGAGTCAAATAACCCACAGCAAGAACCATCTGTCACCATATCCTTGCCCTCCTTACTGGAGTATGTGACACCAAGGAACTCCTACATATACATTAGAGCCCTGCACTCTGAGCCATACTTTGCTTTGAATCTAGTTCCTCCCTTCCAGGAATGCAGGTGGGGCCCCATCATCAATCCCAGTCCTTTCTCTCTCATCTCTCAGAAGGCAGCTCAAGGGTTCCACCGTCATTAACATCTGAGCCTGTGCCCTAGCTTCCCACTTGCTTGCTCCCACCTGATCCCCTTCCTCACTTCTTCCATTTTAGCTCTGGTATAGGAGAAACAGGAGCTGAGAGGAAAGACCCAAGTTCTAGGGCACATTATTTATCTGAAGCTCAGTTTTCTAATCTCTTAAATGAGAAACAGCACATGCCTTTCCCATCTTCAAAGAAGAGCTAAGAAAATCGAGTGACATAATAGAAGTTGGGGATAATAAGAAAATTTTGCAATATACAATTACAAAAGCAATATACAAGCACAACCAGGGACTTAATACCTTTAGAAACAATAACAAGAGCTAATGTTAACTGAGCACTTACCACGTGCCCAGCACTATTCTTAACACTCTATCATCTGAATTCTCATAACAACACTCTGAGGTGGGTATTTCCATGATCTCCATCTTACAGATGAGAAAAATAAGGCACAAAGAGGCTTAAGTAACTTGATCAGAGCTTGTGCTGTTAACCTGACCACTCTTCTCTTAATCATTAAGCATACTGCCTCTGATACAATCAGTCATTAGCTTAGCATATTAAAGTTTACATAAAGGTCATTTACAAGGGGGATCCCAGCTAGGCTTCTCAATACCCCGGTCAAGTAGGTAAAGCAGATGATATTAATGTAGTTCCATGAGGAGACACTAGCTCAGAAAAATGACTTACGCAAGGTTTCAAAGTTAGTTAATGGGAAGAATGGTAAGACCAGGGCTCAAATGCATGGGCCAAGACCCCTGGTTAATGTCTCTCCCATGAGCCTCGACACTAGCCTAAGTCTGAGACACCCCCCTCCCCAGGCCCCAATTAAAGCAGCATCTTAAGTGTTCACTTGATGACTGTGGCAAGGGACAAAGGCTGCTGGTACCATAATAGGGCAGGTCAGGGGCTTTCGTCAGCATCAGGCACCACAGGCCATGAGGCCAGCCAGAGTTTAGGGTACGAGAGCTTTCTCAGTCTCTCCAGCTAGATGTGTCCAGTGGATCCAGAGGCCTGGTGGTCCCAGAGGAAGTCCTCTCAGTTACACAAAGCTGCAGTTCCTCAACCTAGTCTATAATAGCCAGTCATTTCCTAAACCTGTTATGCAACTCTTGCTTCAACCAAGCTGCTGCTGGGATTTCTCCCTATTTCAACATTTTTTGTTTTCTCGTCAGAGAGAAGGCATGAATGTGAAGCCACAGCACCTCTTAGTGACCAGACAATGGCCTTTCTTAACTGTCTGGGATTACCAGTACGGTGGGGGATATTTTTGGAGGCACCTTCTATTAGCCAACTTGAGCTTCCAGAATGACGAACAACCACATGAGTGCAAAAGAGGATGGGGAGTGATACAACTGAGGACCACTGCCTCCTTCAGCAAAAGAAACCATTTCAAGGGTGGCCTACAAAGAAAGCCAGAGTGACAGCCCCTCCCCTCCCCTGCCCCAGCAGGCTCCAGGCCTTCAAGAAGATGGCAGCTTGAGCACACCAAAATCCAGATTGTTTCTTTTAGCCCATGTGAAAGTAAATACCAAGACAGGCAATTCTTCAAAGGGAGTCAGTCCTGCCACACAAGTTCAAGGTCTAATTATAAGGAGCATGTTTTGGGGACAGAGACCATGAGTTCTTATTTTTACATCCCAGTGTCTAGTACTGTGCCTGGCTCTGAAAGGGTACTCAGTAGGTATGGAATGAATAAAGCGAGCAGCCAGATGAGTAAATCATCTCACCAGGGTACAACTGCTGTTCATTTGCTTCTACTGCAAAAAAAGGACACACAAAAGAACTGAGAAAGTTTTTTTGGTGACCAAGAGACATTATGGATTTAAAAACAATACAAAACAGCTAACATTTGCTTTATGGTATTTTTCCCCCATATTTCTTTCAAACAGCCATGTCTTCACTTTTCACTCAATATTCATTGGAAACCTTTACGTAGCACCCT
The DNA here is from genome assembly GCF_024166365.1 of Elephas maximus indicus. Classification (NCBI taxonomy): domain Eukaryota; kingdom Metazoa; phylum Chordata; class Mammalia; order Proboscidea; family Elephantidae; genus Elephas; species Elephas maximus. Next base: position 50,998,237 of record NC_064840.1, read on the forward strand.
GTGGACAAGTCAGAGAAGGCCTGAAGGGAGGAAAAACCTCAGCCTCTGTGCCTGCCCTGCTAAGAAGTCCAGGCTCTACCCTGAAGGCAAAAAGACCAGCTGAAAGATTACAAGGTGAGGAAAGATACCACCAGCTCTCAACTAGAGAAATGTCACTGCTCCTCAGTACCCCCTGCCAGCTCTGCTGCATCAGGGAGAACAGGCTGGGGCCTCTAAGGCCACAGTGGGCAGGACCAATTAAGAGCCTACTGTAGTAATTCTTTCAACAAATATTAATGAGCATCTGCTGTGTGCTAGGTACTGTTTTTGGCAATGGGAATACACCAGTGAACAAAAGAATAAAAAAAAACCTGCCTTTGTGGAGCTTACATTCTAATGAAGGGAGATAACCACAAACAATACAAATAAGTAAATGATATTATATTTTTTTATTATATTACATATTAAATTATATGTTATTATATTATATGTTAGAAGGTAATAAATGCTGTGGAGAAAAGTCAAGCAGGGAAGGGGAAGAGGGAGTGTAGGGTGAGAGGAAGGGAAAGAACAATGAATTTTAAGTCAGGTGGACAGGAAGCCCTCAATGAAAAGGAGACATTTGAGTCCCCTGAACCCAATGTAGTAGCACTGAAGAGAGAAGTCAACAAATTCAAGAGGTACTGTATTATAGATGGAAAAATCAACAGTCTTGGAGGCATACAGGGAGGGGAAAGGGGAAAGGAGAAACACTAAAGATATTAACTAAGTTCCTGGGGGAGGGAATCCAGGCAGAAGGGCAGGACTGAGAGGAAGGTCTGGATGTCCATTCTGGACACACTAAGTTTGAGGAGTCTGTGAGACAGCCAAGTGGACATATCAGCTCCCAAGAGAGTCTGGACCAGAGTTACAGATCTGGGAGTTACCAGGACAGAGACATATGTCCTGTGGGAAGAGAAGAGGACTGAGGGCAGAATTGTGAAGATCAGCAGTAAAGGGAGATTAGGAGCCTGCAAAGGGAACTGAGGAGTAGCCAGACCAAAAGAGGGAAAACAGAGACAACTGTGGGCCCAAAAAGGTTAAGGGCTCCAAAAGGAGGCGCACTCAGAGGGTCAAAGGCAGCAGAGGAGCCAGGAAATAACAACTGAGCTCAGCAACAACATCACCAGCAGCCTCAGTGAAGTTTCTAGTGGAGTGGCGGGCACAAAGGCCAGACTGCTGTGGGATGACGAGGTGAGGAAGCAGAGACCAAGAGTCAACAATTCTTTCATAACACTTGTTATTTTAAGAAGAAGGAAAAAAAAGGCAACAAGAGTTTGTCTGTTTACGGGAGGAAAGAGAGGGTAGTACCTCGGTAGGGCATATGAGGTCAAAGTGAGATGTGTGAGGTTTGTTTGTTTGTTTGTTTGAGATGGGACAGGCCTGAACCTCTATAAATGCATTTGAGAAGAAGCCAAGAGAGAGGGGAAAAACTCGGTGACTCAAGAGAAAAGTGACAAAAATAACTATCCTTGTCATCATTTACTGATAACTTATTTGTCAGGCACTGCAGCCAAGAGTTTTACATAATCTCATTTAATTCTTTCAGCAACCCCATGGGGTAGGTATTGTTATTAACAGCCCCAATTTGTGGAGAAGGAAGCTGAGTTTAAAGAGGACAAGTAATGTGCACAAGGTGTAGGTAAAACCAGAGTTCAGATCCAGGTCCGTCTGGGTGGTCCATAAACATCGTCCTTCCCGCCTAGGGGGTTCAGAGCCCTTAGAGGGCGATTTGCCTTAGAAGGACAAAGCTTACCTCTTACCTTATGGCAGGAGGAGAGTGGTGAAGTGAAGGTAAGTGGGTTTGGAGGGAGAGTGACAAGGAGATGAGAGAGTTTAACTGGGGTCTGTCATGGATTGAACTCTGTCCTCCCAAAATAAGTGTCAACTTGGCTAGGCCATGATTCTCAGTATTTGACAGTTATGTAATGATGTAGTTTGGCAGTCATGAAATGATACAAGTTGGCCATAGTGTAATGATAAAGTCATCCTCCATTTTTGTGATCTGATGTAATTATCCTCCATTTTATGTGTTGTAAGTCCTAAAGCCTCTATGAGGCAGGATTTGGGTAGGGTGTATCTTGAGTCACACCCATTAAGTGCTGTCTTACTTAAGACACCACTCTTCTCTGCCTTACTGAAGTCACACCTTTGCTTGAGTCATACTTTTTATCTTACAAAAGATAAAAGGAGAGAGAAGTGAGTAGAGAGGAGAAGGATCTTACGACCACCAAGAAATAAGAGCCAGGAGTGGAAAACGTCGTTTGGACCCAGGGTTCCTGCACTGAGAAACTCCTAGACCAAAGGGAAGATTGATGCCAAAATCCATGAAGATCTTCAAGGAATGCCAAGCTCACAGGTGTTGAAAGGAGACAAGGACCTTCCTCAAGAGTCAGCAGAGAGAGAATGCCTTCCCCAAGAGCCAGCTCCCTGATCTGGATTTCTAGCCTCCGAAACTATGATAGAATAAATTTCTGTTTGTTAAAGCCACCCACTTGTGGTATTTCTGTTTATAGTAGCACTAGATAAGTAAGATAGAGTTCTAGTTACTTTACAAACTAGAAAGCAAATGGAGAGGTCAGAGATTTGAAGAGAAATAGGATGTTCTAAAGCAGCTGTTCTGGAGGATGGAAGCAAACTGACTAGAAAACAGGGAAGGATGAACAGTGGTGCTGAGAGCCCCACTGCGGCCAGAAAGCATGAACATGCAGGGGCAGCAACTGAGTCAACATGTGATTTTCTCCACAAGTGCTCAGCTGTCCGATGGACAGATGGATTATCCAGGATCAGGGTTTGGACAGACCGGTGTTAGATGAAACAAAGGCAGAGAAACCGAGGAAACAAGAGTGGGTGAAGTGATAGACTAGATAAGGAAAACAGGAAAGGGTTGGGGGGAGGGGCGGAGGAGACAAGAAGACACTAGAGACCAAGTAGACTGTGACTGTGAGAAAGCTGTGGCCAGGCTATGAGATGTCTGATTCAGAGGTGGAAAGGTTCTGGATTATGACAAGGCCCAGGTAAGGTAAAGGCTGTTGACCTGAAAAGCATAAAGAACGGAGAGATTTGAAAGTTAGTCAGGTGGCAGTGACACACATGGGAAGTTCTTAGGATGATGTCAGGATTTGTGATGGAGAAGTAGTCTATGAGCCAGATGCCAGGGTCCTCATGAATGAAGGAAAGTGATGACAATCATGATGATGATGCTGAGGACAGATGATATTTTTAGACAGTGTTCACTATACATCTGAGGGTGGAACACCCTAGCTAAGCAACTCTAGTTAAAGAGAATGTGATTAGATATATCCCTCTTATGGAAGGTATCAGCTATGAACGTACAAGGTGGAGGCAGGAATGAAAAGAGCAGGTTTGGGAGAAGGTAGAAGTCATTCTAATCACCTAATGCTTCCTTAAGTGGTCCAGCAAACATCATAATTGTAGAGATATGTCTGGAGCCAGCACTGATAGAACCAGACAGCTCATTTAAGAGTTCCTTAAAAAAAACAAAAAACTTTCAGAAGGAAAGGCTGAGTTCTAGGGGAGATAGGAAGAGAACCGGAAACAAACAGGAACATTCTAGGGTTCAAGAGAGACGGCCAAAGGCTTCAACGCTAGTTCACCCAATGGGTCAGGGGAAAGCAATGCTCCTGAAGTAGGAAAGGGAGTTAAGAACCCAAGTCTATAAAAAGGGGAAAGTGGGATCGATGCCCTGAAATCAGTCACTGCTCCAAAGAGCAGATGGGACAAAAGCCCTTGTGGATAAGATGGCCACAGGTGGCTAAAAGGTGCCCAAATGGAAACCGTGAAAAGCAATGGCCTCCCTTTCATGTGACACACACATTCCCTACTCCCACATACGCATGCCTTTGAGGTTTTAAACAATGCTGTCAGTTAGATTCCCTCGTTAAACCCCAAATGCCTCTTTGAAGGGGGCATGGAGTCAAAAATGAGCATTCTTGTATTTCCTCTGTTTCATGAGGGTACCTTCATTGCTCACTATAATCCTGGAGGCTACACTCCAACCCCTCTGCCCCAGCCCACCCCTCTCCAATCCCAGGGCAGAGGAGGCTGGTGGCAGGCAAGAAAGGGAACATAAGGGGGACGAAATGCTGAATCTGGGACTGTAAAAGATTCCCACTCCTCCTCCAGCATCAGGCCTCACCGGTACATGTCACGGGTATGGGTATCACCATGTATCCTGGGAGTTCATGAAACAGAGGAAGTTCAAAAATGAATACTCCTTTTTTGACTCCATGCCCCCCCGCCAAAAAAAAAGCACCTCCCTTTGAAGGAGAGAAAAGAAGGGAGGGGATGGACTTGGATAAGAGAAGACAGGAGAAGGGAGAGACAGAAAAATCACTATAATTTTGTTCCAGGAACCAGAGCAATTTGGGATTTCACGCCCATTTGAAGCCGAATGGCATCTACTGTACTTTGCTTCTATTGCTGAAGGACTTTGGAAAGCACTGTGGGTGGGAGGGGACTCTGGCAGCTGCCTTAACTCCCCTGAGCACCCTTCTACCAGTCAGCCTGCATCCTGGAAACCATGAGGAGGAAACTCCAATGTTAAGGAATTCTGAGCTGCCCTGGCCACCTGCCTCTGCTTAGTGCAGCTCAGAGCTCAGCAGGGCAAGCTACGGGAAGCCAATCAGGTCAATACGAGGGTTCTGCTTGCTCAGCACTCGCCAACTCCTAGAGAGAATGCTGAGCCTTACAATGCTTGGCTCTCAGATCTGTGGTCCTCTCATTCCTTCTGAAACCCAGCTGGGAAGGAAGGCTTATCCTAAGAGAGTTAAAGGACAGGGTTTCCCTGGCAAGGAAAGCAAAAGAAAGGGCTGTGAAGGGGTCAGCGGAAGTTCCCTCACTTCAAATCTTTCCTGTTTCCTTCTGCCTCTGCTTTCACCACCACAGGACTCAGCATGGTCTACAAGCAGTGTGCCTAATCTTGCTGGAATTTCCTCCTCCACCCACCTGGCATTCTCCCCACAGTCTTGAGCACTCCAGACTAGGGGTTCTCACAACCACCCCAAGTGCCCGTCTCGGCTACCATGCTACTGCAGAGGACCAGAGAGATCATAGGAAACCTGTACCCCAGGTACCCGCAGCGGGGCTTAGGGTTGACATGAGAAAACCTGTAGCCAAAGGACCCAGGAATCTGGCCCTTTATAGATTAACGAGCACTCATATTTACCCACAGTGAAAAATTAAAGAGGAAGACTCAAGAAGGGGCAGAAAGATCGCTGAAGGTCTTCCAAATACTCACAGGCTGTCGGCTGCTGGAACTTGAGAGCCATGAGTGATCACCAGGCTGAACGTTTTTCATACTTTTTTGACCATAATGCCCAACAAGAAGTAGATTTTACATTGCCACCCAGGGAACATACATATATATACAAAACGTCGTGAATTACCACATCTCCCTGCCACATGTCATGCTCACTTATATTGTGTACTCTCACAAATCTCTTTCTAAAATGTCAATCACACTAATGGGTCACAATCCACAGTTTGAAAAACACAGGTCATTAAGTATAATGTTGGGGAGTGGGGTGGCACCTCATGAAAAAGCATATTTAATATTACAGTTTTAAGGATTTGCAAAGCTGGTTTTCGGCATTATGACCACACACCAAGCCGCTCCCAAGGCTCAGCACTGAAAGTGACCAGTGCTGGATTCTGTTGTCCACACTGCCTGGGACAGGATAGCTAGAAAAAGTAACACTCTCCTTTCACATCCTAAGATCAAAGTTTAAAACGTATGCCTTTCAAAATTAATTTTTTCTTACAAGATATGATTACATTGATTGGGTTTCACCTGTAATGATTATTTTGAAACTTCAAATAACATAAGAAAGGATAAACAGATGTTTTGTTTTTATTGAAAAGAGGAATGGGTTAAAAGTGTTGCCCCATTTTATGAGCATCAAAACTAAGGCACAGAAGTGTCTAAGGCATGAAGCCAGATAGGGGCCGAGCTTAAAACCGAGCCCAGGCTCTCCTGGTTCAATTACTCAGGGTCTCCATCATCCAAACTATTTAAGAAGAACACAGACGGGGTCTTCCGAAGTAAAGCATGTGTGTGGCTGAAGGACAGATGCATCCCTGGCACCTCACACAGGGCACGGACAACCGTGTCAGTGATACTGGTATCTGTTGCAGCCTCCCTGTGACCTGAGCTCACACCACTTCACTCTCTCTGCGCCGTTTGTCTCAGCTTAAAAATGAAAAGAATAATCCTCGATAACCTTCCAAGAAAGTTGTAGGGAAAAATGAGAGGTGCTTTCAAATTGTATGCTTAAGAACCGCCTGCTTAAGAACTGAAGAAATCTGAAGGGTAGTAATTTGGGATCAGAATTAGAATTCCCAGGACCTGGAAGATCTTACTGATTAGCCACCCAAAGCCTTCATCTTACAGTCCAGCCCCATAAGGTAAATAACTTGTCTAGGAAAGCCAGACCAGCATCTTCTACCGTACACGCCACGCTAACCTGTCTGTAGCTTGAAACTGCTACAGAAAATAATGTTAAGTATAGATGACATCTGGGTCAAAACAAACCAATGTCTCAGAGGCAGAGGAGGGGCAGAGAGGAAATTAAACACAGATCACACAATTTAAACATATGAGACAAATGCTTCATTAGAGTATCAAAGGGAGCTCAAAAGGCATGACTAATTACTTTTAATCTTAAAAATGAGCAAAAATGATGCCTAGAACCAAACTCATGGTAAAAAGGCCAAGGACCTCAAAGGTGGTAAAGTTCCTTGAGGGAACATTCAGCTCGACAACTTCAGAGTCTGCAGCCTGCTCAAATAGTATCTCGCTACTACTAACTTTCCCCAGACTCTGCCCAAAGCACTTGAGACAACAGCTTCAAATACAGAGAATTTTATTACATTTGAGGGATTCCTTCCTATACAAAAGCCATCTGGTATCTGTCCTAGAGGAGTTTGGAAATCCCAAGAGACAAGATCTCCTCCATTCCCTTGGCATCTGTGGCAGGCAAGAACCGTTTGTCTAACTCCCCACTGGGACACTAGAGGGATAGGAGTAATGACTCAGGCACTGCAGCACCATCACAGACTTAGGCCTGGCTTTATTACGAATGCCCCTTCATTTTCTCCCTGGACTTGTGCCTGTCCAGCCATCAACCGTCAGCTCTCCAACAGATGCCCAGAGTAGGAAAAGCCCTCTGAGTTAGACTGGCTGGCCTTCACGCCTGCTTACTTGGACCAACATCAGCAACAAGATACAGTTGCGGGGCGGGGTGGGTAGTTTTGTGGACCATGCCTAGCCATCTGGAGAGGCCCCCAGCTCCCCCAGAACACTTGAGCTGCAGGTCAGAGAAATAAGCAATGTATGAGACTTAGCAAGTTAATCAGTTCACCTCTCTGTACCTCAGTTTCTTATCTATTAATCCCCCCCCCCTTAACCTGGGGATTAACTATTGTGTGAATGAGATGACCTGTGAGTATGAAAATGCAATGTGTAACTACTAGTCAATACTAGTAGTGCCCCCTGCACTATCCCTGGCCACTCAGTCTCCTGAGCAGGCTGACAGAGGGCAGTTCTAACGCTAACAGGTAACATTCGCCTGTTAAAGCCACCTCTTTACAGAAGTGTATTTACAACTCCCTGGGGGAGTGACCTAGCGCTGGTGGCACAGTGGTTAAAGCGATGGATTGCTACAGAAACGTTGGTTTGAAACCACCAGCGGCTCTGCGGGAGAAAGATGCGGCAATCTGCTTCCACTAAGATTTACAGCCTTGGAACCCTATGGGGTCGCTATGAGTCGGAGGCAGTGGGTTTGGACAAACTGAGTGCCTATTACACAACCCATATTAAGGGCTGTATGGCACAAGCTCGCCTTCCAGCAAACAAAATGAGAAGGCAAATGTCACTGCAAGTCTCTCTGCTGCCCACTGCCCGAACCCCGAGGACATGGGATCTCACGGGGCGTAGCTTAGCCAATACTCCCAAGAGAGCTGCCAAAGGCTGAGAAGTCCAGCCACCCGCACGCCCCCCAAAAAAGCCCGTGAGCAGAAGCAAAAGGCCAGGGCTGGCGGGCGCGCGGCGGGGCTGCGGCCACGTTTCTCCGCGCGAGTGTGGTTACCGCTTCCCCTCCGGGAGCACCCTCGGCAACGCTGCACGTGTGGGCAGCCTCAGCCTCCCCACACAGGCCTGCCGGCGCCTCGCGGGAGTCCACGACGACCCAGGACCCCAAAGACCGCGGATCGCAGGGGCAGGAGTAGCAAAACTGTACAAAGCTGCACCGATCCCCTCCCTCTGGATCCCCGCCACGACCACCAAGGCCAGCGGCGGGCGCCACCAGCCGGGACAGCAGAGGGAGCGGCGGCGGTGGGGCTGCGGCAACCTCGCCGGGTGGAAAGGCTCCTCGGTCGCCGAAACGTGCGGCGGAAGAAGCGGCGCGGCGCGCTCCCCGGCGCCCAGGCTGCGCGCCCACTCGGGTAGGGACCCCCGCCCCGCCTCCGGCCCCCGCCAGCTCCGGCGCCGAGGGGGCGGAACGGCCGCAGTCCGCCGCGCTCCACGGCCGGCACTGCCCGGTGGAGAGCGTGCTCTCATTGCGTTGCCGGGTTCTGGTCTTGCGCGGGATTCGGCCGCCCGCGCGTTCTCTCTAGCTCTCGCTCGTTCTGTCTCCACAACGTCTCCTCGGGGCTCACCTTCACTGAGTCTATTGGATACATAACCGAGTGCTCCAGGATCCCGGCCATCGCTCCGGCTGTCATGTGGGTGGATAAAGAGGCGCTGGTCGGCAGGTTCTCATAGTCCTCCGACCCGGCGTCCTTGCTGCCGCCGCCGCCGCCGCCGCCGCCATCTCGGGTGTCCCCTTCCATCCCCCGCCCCACAGCCTGGCTCCCTACGCCGCCGCAGCGTAGCTCCATCCGCCAGCTCCCCAGGGGACGGGCGGCTGCAGGAGGTGGGTAGGGAGGGGGAGGGGGTGAAAAACTTCACTTCTTAAAGTGGGAACCACCTCCCTGGCGCTGCGGCGCCTGACGCCATGGCGGGATGGGGTGGAGCAGAGGGGCCCAAGACACCAATCACTAGAAAAGAAGCGGCCAGCCGCCGCCTGCCATTGGTGTGCGGGACAGTAGGGACCCGCCTCTTTGTGTGACGTCAGCTGTCCAGTGCAAATTTCCAAGCAACCGGATGGGGGCGAGAGGAGACGTTGGGGCGTCGTGGGAAGTTGTACTACCTCCAAGGTGGTGCTGCCCCGCTAGGGGCAGGCCAGTGGCCATCGTTGGAAGGGTCAGCCAGGCCTCAGGGGGCTATGCCTAGAGCTGGAGTGAGATAAGTTACAACGACTAAGGGGGGGGAAACCCGCCCCCAGAGTCAGTGGTTTTCAAAGAGTGTATTGCTCAGCAAGCTGTGGCATTTCTAAGGTCTGAAGGGAGGGAAGTTGTTGTCATGTCAGTTATGGTGGTTGGCGTAGAGGGGGGTGAGTAGAGGCCACACTGCAGGATAGCAGTTGTGAACCTTCCTTTGTGCAACACGAGGCCGTATACCATGGATGGGACAGCGTTAATACCCAAGGTCATGTTTGAGCTGCTCAGTCGGGAGGGGGGGGAAACACCCATTTATTCAAAATCTATTTCTTTCACTGAAAACACTTTTCTTACGTAGTGCTAATTTCTTACAAAGAGGCCAGATCCACCCTGAGCTGGACTGACCTAGATGATAAATAGTAACCAGGATGGAGCCCTTCAGAGGAGGCACCTCAAGCAAATTTTCTTTGGGTTTGACATGCTTGAAAAATGTTTGTAGAGGCCAGGTTGCACAGAGTGCAGAATGGCTGACAGTAAAATCTTGCAGCGTGTGTCTACCTGTCTTTTAAGACTCTCTTCTCCTAGTCCTTGAAGTCATCCCAAGCTGGCTTCTTAAAGTGCAACCCACTTTATCTTGCTCCTTTGAGGGAATCTGCGTATCTGAATAGGCATGTTCCAGGCCTTAAGACTTGACTCTCAGTGATCTACCTCACCAGGGCCTCCCTGCCTTATCCAGAGAAGACTTCTGGTCGCAAAAGCTGGGCCTTGAGATACGAAAGGGCAGAGGAGATGCTGCACGTGCTCTTTGCCCTCACCCTGTCCCAAGATTCAGGTTACAGCAACCCAGGCAGCTCTTAGGGAGTTGAGATGCAGCGATACGAGCATTGTCAATAGAGGCCTCAAGGCCAGGGACCCTTTCCGGGTTTTTGATAGCTGTGAACAGTAGCTCCCAAGATGAGCGTTAGGGATCTGGTAGATCCACAAACACTGTATCTAGTGATTGCTAGAGAAAAATTTCCTACTGTTCTAAGAGTTAATTTTTAAGAAATTTGATCAAAAGCTGTTGCTATTCATTTAAAAGCATACGCCATTTAACCAGTACATTCGGGTGGGGGGCAAGGGGGGAGAGCAGGAAAGGCACCTTTATTTCCTCGTATAAGGAAAAGGAGTCAGTTGGAGCTGCCGCTGCCAAGGCTGCTCCTTAACCAGTACATATTAACCCACTATTCTACTTCTAGGAAAGCAACACAAAAGCCTAAATATTCATGAAGCTCTTCTTGAAAGCATTATTTATAGTAGGAAATAATTGGAAACAACCTACATGTTCAACTAGAGAGGGATGGTTAAGTAAACCATGACATGTGTACTTGTTGTTAGGTGCCGTTGAGTTGATTCTGACTCACAGCAACCCTTTCAGAGAGTAGAACTGCCCCATAGGGTTTCCAAAGAGCAGCTAGTGGATTTGAACTGCCAACTTCTTGGTTAGCAGCCAAGCTCTTAACTACTACACCACCAGGGCTCCATATGTACTTAATGAAATATCCAGCTATTAAAAACAGATTATGATATGCAACATGAAAAATAATTATGATATAATCTTATATGACAAAGCAAAAAGAAAATTCTATAAATATAAAATTCACAAATACGTAAAATAAGCACAAGAAAAGAGTAAAATGGTTATTGCAATAGTGAGGTAGGATTATACATAGCTATTTTTACTCGAAAGCCCTGGTAGTAGAATGGTTAAGCACTCAGCTGCTAACTGAGAGGTTGGCAGTTAGAGCCCAGTAGCTGCTCCGTGGGAGAAAGATATGGCAGTCTGCTTCCGTAAAGATTTACACCTTGGAAACCCTATGGGACAGTTCTACTCTGTCCCATAGAGTCTCTATGACTCAGAATCAGCTCATTGGCAGTGGGTTTGGTTTGGGGGTTTGTGGTTTCACTCTATTTTTCAGACTTTAAATAATATTCATATTCTATAATTTTTTTAAGTGCCTAGAATTTTTTTAGAAGATTTATGTATCTATTTATCTGTCTCTCAATGAATGAGAAATGCTCTGAACTTTGCAGTGGTAGAATTGGTGGAAGGAAGTCACCTTTTGGTGGTTAAGAAAATAGTTGGCAAGGGTAAACATGCCCAAAATCTTCAGAGATATAAGGTTTTTTTTTTTTTTTAATTTCACTAGATAATTACATCAGAATCTGTTAGGAAATCTTTTTAGAACATTTTATTATAAATACTCAGTATTTTTCCCCATATATTATAGATATGGTGGTTTGGCAGTCAGCATACATGTTAAATTACTTTTTGTACTGCAGTGGCCAGAAAGTTTAAAACTACACTTCTCAGACTCCCTTGCAGCCAGGGGTCTACATGTGAATTATATTCTACCAATAAGATTAATTAGGGAGATCTAGAAGGTGGAAATGGAAATGAGATGGAGGCTATCTTCCTGCAGCCTTGATGTTTTCTGCTGCCTAGAAAGGTCACAGACACTCGGGCAAGGGGCAGTTGGGGTGGTCAGAGACTTGCCTATTGCAACAGCACTGCAGTGTCTGGACACGAGCTTCATTTACAGTGTTGAGAGACAATTGAGGCAGTGGAGGTGGAAACAGTAATGGTGGCAGCCTACTGATCCCTGAACTGAAGCTTCAATAGGTGGCCTTCTGATTCCTCACCTTTGTGAACATGGCAGAGGCAGCCATTCCCTTGGAAAGCCAGTTTGGCAGTGTGGATCTGAGAATTCTTCCTGGAGCCTAGAATCTGCTCCTCCACACCTTCCAATGATATTGTATATAGTAGCAAAAGGGTATAATAATGAAGGAGCCACTCCTACATGCCAGAAACACAGCATCCAGCTTTGTTCTAGACCTCTGGGGAAGGCCCACTGGGAGAAGGGTGACATCTCAGACACTATAACCCAGTGTTTCAGCCACACTGTCAGCGGGGAGGGAGCAGCTATTTCTCTGAAAAGCAAGAACATGGGGACCAGCAGCAGAGGAGTGGCTGCTAATCTTCTCCCGTGGGAGGGGCCAGAAGACTCAGACTGACTTGCTGGTGCTACCAGAGTCTTTCATAAAGTTCCTGGACATTGAAGCTTTTAAGACGTCATCATACTGTCCTAGCCTAACTGGAAGCCAACCTCCACTCAGAAAGGGGAAATTGTAGAGGGTGTAGGGTGAGGAGCACTTGCCTTGGAGTCATGGATCCTATTCAAGCCCTAGTTCTACACTATTTACTAGCTATATGGCTTTGGCCAAATTTGTTGGCCTGCTTCCTCCTCTGTAGTGCGTGGACATTGATACTTAACATATAGTAATGTTGTGAAGAGTGAGTGACATACAGAATGTGAAAGCTCATGATAAAGTATATATAATTTGGGGGTGTTGGGAGGTAAGAGGACAGAAAGGGGTACAGAGAGAAGAGGTCCAGGCTTTCTCCAAAATACTATTTTTTGCAGAATAATTCTCTAGCCCTGACATCCTCTGTCCACCCATGCAAACGCCCAGATACAACAACACTCTATTCAGAATTTAGCCAATACTATGTCTCCACTGGAGCTCTGGTGGCACAGTAGTTAAGAGCTCAAATGCTAACCAAAACGTCGGCAGTTCAAATCCACCAGTCATTCCTTGGAAGCCCTATGGGGCAATTCTACTCTGTTCTATAGGGTCGCTGTGAGTCAGAAACGACTCAAATGGCAATGGGTTTGGTTTTTTTGGTTTTATATCTCCTCTGCCATATGCCACAGAGAAGGTCTCTTGACATGGAGCTACTGCAGCTGGTGTGGTACCAGGGTGGTGGGGTATGTTTCCTGTCTTTGTTTATTACAGTGTGCACTCATCCAAATCCTTGTTAATTTTAAGTCAAGCTTTTATATGTTGGGAGGCCTGAGAGGGCCTTGTTCATATCTGACCCTGTAATCTCAGAATCCCTTGTTTTCCCAGAACAGCACTGTGTTTCTAAAAACTCTATCTGTGGCCCCTGCTAAGGAGCCCTGGTGGCACATGGTTAAGTGCTCAGCTGCTAACCAAAAGGTCGGCAGTTCAAGACCACCAGATGCTTGATGGGAGATAAATGTGGCAATCTGGTCCCATAACAATTACAGCCTTTGGAAACCCTATGAGGCAGTTCTACTCTGACCTATAAGGTCACTAAGAGTCCGAATCAACTGACAGCATCGGGTTTAGTTTGGTGTTCAGTAGTTCATATTCAGAGATGAGCTTCCTCGTGAGACAGAAGAGGAAATGGTGATGAAAAGCTAGTCTCAGAAACCCCAAGTCAGATAAAGAAGAGGTGGGGAGTGAGCCATCAGGTGCAAAGAACCTCCTCACTTTACCAGGCTTCCTTTTACAAAGGGTGGTGACAGGCAAGGATCAGAACTGGGGGCTTAATTAGCAGGTGTAGAGAGACATTTTGACCTGATTTACCTCCCAAGAACCTGCCTGTGCTCACACTTCCTCAGACTCTACTGGTTGAGTGCACTAATAATCCTCTCATGGGATGTTGCTGGGCCCTACTGCTGTGTGACAGTCAGCTTATTCCTCTTCCGTGGAGATTCACTGGCAAGATGTAGCAGCCCCAGCTACCTTTCTTTCCACATCAGAGGCCACCATCTCTGCCCTGCTGTCCTGTTCCCGCCTCCAGCTTGAAGATGTACCTTCTTTCACTGAAGAGCCCACCCTGACCACAGCCCTCTGACTATAGCCCTCTATCCCACCCCTTTGTCCACCTCTGGGGCCTTGAGCCACCCAGTATCCACCTACCACAACAGCTTACATTTGGAATTTTTTCTCTCTCCTTACCTATTTCTACAAATGTACTCGAGTGTCTCCATGTCCTAATAAAATCTCCCTTCCCACCTTAAGCTATTGCCTTACTTCCCTCCTCCATCCTGAAGTCCTTGAAAGAATAATCTATGCCTGTTGTCTGTCCTTACTCACAATACACCCATTCCTTAAACCCTTGCATAGTGGTTTCTAATCCCCTGGACTTTTCTAAAGGAGTTCTGGTAAAGTTCACCAGTGACCTAAATGCCAAATCAGCTCACCTCTTACCAGCATGAGCCTCTTGACCTCTACCTCCTCTGGAATTCTTTCACTCTTGCTCTCTTCCTGCCCTTCTGACAGTGCCCTCTGCCTCCTTCTCTACCTCTCCTTCCTCTCTTAAACCACATCCTGTCCGCAGAGCTCTTCTCCTCTCTTCCTTTCAGTAATCTCTTCCATTTCCAAGTTCCAGTTACCAATTCTGTCTCTGTTTTAACTCTTGACTTCTCTGAATTCCAGTTCCACATTTTCATGTGCCTAGACACATGGTGGTGGTGCAAACAGTTAACAGACTTGGATGTCGCAATGGTTAAGGTTTTGTGTAAACTTGACTGGGCCATGATTCCCAGTGGTTTGGCAGTTAAATGATGTAAGTTGGTAGCTACGTAATGATGTAATCTCTCCCATCATAAGAAATGTTATAATGGAATCACCTTCAGGATGAGACCTTTCATGAGCAGTTGAAAGGGATTTTCCTTGGAAGTGTGGCCTACATCCGACACAGGTGGACTTTCTGGCAAAGCTCGTTGGCTTTTGCTCACTCTGGATCCTGCAGCTGGCTCCTGTTCATCTGACCTCCAGCTCTTGGGACTTGAGCTAGCAGCTTACCTGCCAATCTTGGGATTCATGAGCCAGAGGCCTGCTGTCTGAGCTGCCGATCTTAGGTTCACCAGCCCCTGCAGCTACATGAGTCAAGGGAGGCCTCCTCCTAAACCATGGACTTGGGACATGCCAGCCTCTATGACCATGAGGGCCATTTCCTAGATATAAATCTCTCTCTCTCTCTCTCTCTCTATATATATATATAAAAAAAATTTTTTTTTGCACGCTTTATTGGTTTTACTTCTTTAGAGAGCCCAGCCTAAGAAAGCTGCTAACCAAAAGGTTGAATGTTGGAGTCCACCCAGAGGTGCCTTGGAAGAAAGGCCTGGGATCTACTTCTGAAAAATCAGCCAGTGAAAACCCTATGGAGCACAATTCTACTCTGATACACAAGGAGTTGCCATGACTCAAAATCAACTTGATATCAACTGGTGCTGGTAGTGGTACTATTGATGAATGGTTAAATTGTTTCCAATTGGGATCTGTTATGGACTGTGCTGCTGTGAGCATTCTTATACATGTCTTTTGGTGCACACAAGTATGTATTTCTCTTGGGTGTATATGAGAATTGCTGAGTCACAGACTATGTGCATATTCAGCTTTAGTAGATATTACCAAATAGTTTTCCAAATTGATTATATACGTGCTGGTTATTTTAAAAGCCGGACTAAAAATACTCCTGATTATGTTGACTTTCACCTGTAAATTCTCAATTGCTCTGTGATTGTTCGCCAACAGCAGCTGAAACTGAGGTAGATACTTGAGAAGCCCACATGATTAAAGGTCGGGAGAGACGTACTGTGCATAATAGAATACCATAGGTAATAGGGTGGTATAGTGGTTAAGTGCTATGGCTGCTAACCAAGAGGTCGGCAGTTCAAATCCACCAGGTGCTCCTTGGAAACTCTATGGTGCAGATCTACTCTGTCCTATAGGGTTGCTATGAGTCAGAATCGACTCGACCGCAAGGGGTTTGGTTTTGGTTTTGGGGTATAGGTAATAGGCTGCTATGGACAGAGAAAACAAATGTGAAACCCAAATGGAAGATCACAATGGTTGGTGTTCCAAATCATGAAGGAGCTGCTTCTCACAAGGGCAACTCTAAGAAACAGCAGGTATTTATTTATTTATTTAATCCTCATCTGTCTCCAGAGCACATGCTTTTTATTTTTATGCTGTATCATCTCCATTACCTTAAAGAGCTCCTCCTCTATTCTCAGTAGTCTATTTGACTCATTGGAAATATAGCAACTATCCTGACTGAAAGATCATGATCAATGAACTCTCATTAATGATGCGTAGAGCTCAATGGTAAAACTCACTTGTGGAACTTGGCAAATGTGCCAGTGCGCTAATGTGCTGTGTCAGGTGAACTTGGCCAGAGTGGAGAATTGATGACTATTGATTTTTATAGAGTAGGCATCTGAGATATGACTAATGACAGCAATAGAGGAGTCTTATCAGCCTCAGAGTTTATTTCAAAGGTGAGTGACGAAAGAGTACTGAATGAAACACTTGGGCTTTAATCCCAACACTGCCACCAACCACTTTTGTGTCCTTGGACAAGTTCCTTTACCACTTGGCTCTCTTCTGCTCACCTGTAAGATGAGAGTCTAAGACCATATCATGTTCAAGGTCCCTTCCAGCTCCCTGGCTTCATAACTCCATGTTATCCTAAGAAAAGTAACATGGTAATTTAATATTTGTGATACATACTGTCATGGGTTGAATTGTGCCCCCCTCCAAAAAAATATGTGTTTTAAATCCTAACCTCTGTGCTGGTGGTTATAATCCATTTGGGAATAGGTTGTCTTTGTTATGTTAATGATGCGGGATTAGTGTAGAGTGTTGTAAAAGAGATTGAATAAGCTAGCAGGGCAGAGATGGGGGAAGAGAGATGCCTAGCTGAATGAGGATCACCCAAGAACAGAAGCTAAAAGAGACAAGGACCTTCGTCCAGAGCTGACAGAGAAAGCCTTCACCTAGAGCCAGCATCCTGAATTTGGACTTTTAGCCCCTTAAACGGTGAGAAAATAAATTTGGTGGTTAAAGCCATTCATTTGTGGTATTTCTGTTATAGCAGCACTAGATAGCAAAGAAACGTATGTACTTTGAAAGAAAAGAAAATGTCATTTGTTCTCTCTTCTCCACAAACTATGTTCAGAGCCTCCAGATCTGAGAGGCAACTCGGTTTAATTTCCTGTAAATCTTTAGCGTTTGCGATATTTTAATGCTATTATATAGAAATGGTAGTACAATGGTTAAGTGCTCAGCTACTAACCAAAAAGTTGGTAGGTCAAATCCACCAGCCATTCTGTGGGAGAAAAGACCTGGAGATCTGGTCCTGTAAAGATTACAGTGTAGGAAACTCTATGGGGCAGTTCTACTCTGTCACATATGGTCGCTGAATGATTCTTACAGAGAAGTCATCTGAGATATGACTAATGACAGCAATAAAGGAGTCTTATTAGCCTTTGGGAGACCCTGGTGGTGTCGTGGTTAAGAGTCTGGCTACTAACCAAAAGGTCATCACTTCAAATCCACCAGGCACTCCTTGGAAACCCTATGGGGAAGTTCTACTCTATCCTATAAGGTTGCTATGAGTCAGGATTGACTTGACGGCAGTAAGTTTGGTTTCTGGTTTCTTTGATCAGCCCTTGAGTCAGAATCAACTCAACAGAACACCACAACAACAATAATGTAAGAATATAGGCCACTTTTCCAAAGAACCCATTGCCGTCGAGTCAGTTCCGACTCATAGAGACCTTATAGGACAGAGTAAAATGGTCCTCTAGGGTTTCCAAGGAGTGGCTGGTGGATTTGAACTGCTGACCTTTTTGGTTAGCAGCTGAACACTTAACCACCAGGGCTCTTACTCATTTAAGAAATGCTTTTTGAATGTTTACTCAATTTATATCTTCAAAGAACTTCCAGTATCACAGGAGAGATAAGATGGGGTACTACAACTGTTACATAAAGTAGAAGGAACTAAGAGCCCTAAAAGAGGCATTAAAAGAGCTACAGGGACATGAGGAATTCTGGGAAGATAGTGGCATAAACAAAGCATCATTCCAACCCTCCCCCATAAATACAACAAAGAAATGGTGCCTAGCTTTGAGGGACATACATCAACAATGAGTCAACATATGGTAGGAAAATCACTTCTCCCACCATCCCTGCCCCAGCCACATGGGCCACCAGCTGCTGGGAGCTGGGAAAGTGACCCCAGAAAAAGAGCCTGTTTCTCTAACCACCACAGCCCCTGCCTGTACAAAGAGACAGAACTCAAAGCCTCTGCTCTAAAGTCAACAAAGCAGACCTTCTCAGGGGTCTGTTTGGAGTGTGCCAGCACCTTGCCCACCTGGACACTGGAGGTTGCAAGCCTACTATGAATTGCTACAGAAAACCCCCGGAATGGAGTCTGCTGTCATAGGCAACACTGTGCCTAACTCCCTGCACACTCCATACCTCAGGCCTTTGAAATCAACAGGACAGACCTCCTGGGGTGTCAGTTTGGGTCTCCCTAAACCCCCTTCCAGTTGGTGCTGAGGACTGCTGACTGAGGTTGTTGTGTACTAGGAAGCAGACATCTGCAGTGGAGGCTACACCCACAGCCAACATACTCTGGGTGGTGGGGCTCTGATAGCAACAAGACAGACCTCCCTGGGGGTCCATTTGTAGTGTGCCAACACCTCCCCCACCTGGACACTGTTGACTGCAAGGCTACTGCAAATTGCTACAAAAGGCCCGTTCAGTGGAGTCTGCTCCCATAGTAAACACTCTACCAGCCTCCCATTGCCCTCCATAGCTCAGGCCTCTGAAACCAACAAGACAGACCTCCTGGGGAGTTAGTTCAGGTTCTGTTTGCTCCCCTTTTGAGTCAGTACTGAGGATTGCTGATTGAGGCTGCCGTGTGCTAAGAATTAAGCATCTTTAGTGGAGGCTACAACCACAGCCAACATACTACAGGAAGGGCTCTGATAGCAACAAGGCAAACCTCCCTGGACATCTGTTTAGAGCATGGCAACCCCTCCCCCACCTGGACACTGTCACCTGCAAGCCTGCTGTGAATTACTGCAGAAGAGCCCTGCAGTGGAGTCCACTCCCAGAGTCAGCACTTTGCCTGCCTCCCTGCATACCCGATAGCTCTGGCTTCTGAAACCAACAGTACAAACCTCTCTGGGTGTCAAGTACAGTTAGTCTGCCCCTATTTCCAGTTGATGCTGAGGGCTGCTGACCGAGGCTGCTGTGTCTTAGGAAGAAGGAGCCTTGAGTGGAGGTTGCACTCAGAGCCAACAATCTACCAGCTGAATCTGATAGCAAAAAGGCACACCTCCGTGGGGATCTGACCAGAGCATGACAACCCCTTCCCCACTTGGTAATTCTTAATTACTAGGCTGTTGCAAACTGCTACAGAAGACCCCCATAGTACAGTCTGCTCCCATAGTCAGCACTCTACCTGCCTCCCTGTGTATCCGCATAGCTCAGACCTCTGAAACCAACAGGACAGACCTCCCTGGGGATCAGTTTGAGCCTGTCTTCTCCCCCTTACAGTTGGTGCTGAGGACTGCTGACTGAGGCTGATGTGTGCTAGGAAGCAGGCATCTTGATGGAGAATACACCCACAGCCAACATACTACAGGGTGGACTCTGTTAACAACCAGTCAGGCTTCACTGGGGGCCTTTTCTTCTCGAAATGTAACTACACCTCCCCCAACTGCTAACTGTTGGCTGCTGGACTGATACGAACTCCTATAGAAGGATCCCCATAGTGTAGTCAGGAGGTGAGTCGCCTGAGTTGAGACTGCTCCCCCAGCCAACACAGGGCAACTGGGGCTCTGAAATCAAGACAAATCATCTGGAGGTCCTTCTGGGGAGTGCCTGAAATGGAGAAAAGTCCACCTGTCCATCCACTGAATATCAGCTCAGAGATAAGCAGCCCCCACAGAGCAGGGAAGGAAACCTCAGGCAAAACTGGAAGGCAACACTCCGCCCCAAAGGGGGCTTGCTGGGTATGGGTTTTCTAACTGTAAACGTGATTGCAGAAAACAGAGAAGGAAAGGAAGTAGTGATCAGAGAGAGAGATGACTGCACCGTTGGTGGACAAAGTGATTAGTTCATGATATCTCACCTAAGTGGCAGTACCTGCTGGTGGAAAAACTGACCACAGCATGTTCTCTGGTCTGTTTGGGAGAGATTGAAAGTTGAAAAATGAGATCTGGAACTTTGAAATCCCAATTAAACCAGGGAGAAAGAAGGAGCTCTCACCCCAAAACAGCACAATATACATTCTACTCCAGTGCACATGGATCATTCTCCAGGATAGACCACATTTTATGTCACAAAGTAAGTCTTGATAAATTTAAAAAGATTAAAATCATACAAAGTATTTTCTCTGACCACGACAGAGTGAAGCTAGACATCAATAACAGAAAAAACCTGGAAAATACACAAACATATGGAAATTAAACAACAAACTATCAATGGTTTAAGGAAGAAATCACAAATTTCTTAGAGTCAAATGAAAGCACAACTTATGAGATACAGCAAAGGCAGTACTCAGAGGAAACTTTATAGCCATAAACGCCTATACAAAAAAAGAAGATCTCAAATTAACAGTGTAACACGACAATGCCAGGAACTAGAAAGAGAAGGGCAGCCTAAGCCTAAACCTACCCAAAGAAAGGACATGACAATGATCAGAGAAGAAATAAATAAAATACAACAGAAAAACAATAGAACCAATAAAACTAGAAGTTGGTTCTTTGAAAAGATCAGTAAAATTGACAATCCTTTAGCTAGACTAGACTAAGAAAAGATACAAAAAATAAAAAATGAAAGAGGCAACATGACAACTGACCCAACAGAAATAAAGAGAATTATGATAGGCTGTTAGAAATAACTCTATAGCAACAAACTGGATAACCTAGATGAAATGAACAAATTCTTAGAAGCCTACAGCCTACCCAAACTGACCCAAGAGAAAACAGAAAGTCTCAACAGACCCATAACCAGTGAAGAGGTAGAATCGGTGATCGAATACCTCCCAATAACAACAACAACAAAAATTCTGGGATGAGCTGGCTTCACTGGGGAATTTTACCAAACATTTAGAGAAGAATGGATACTAATATTGTTTAAACTCTTCCAAAAGATAGAGAAGCAAGGAGTACTTCCTAATTCATTCCATGAAGCAAGCATAACCTTGATACCCAAACCAGACAAAGACATCACACACACACAAAAAACTATAAGCCAATATCTCTTATGAATATAGATGCAAAAATCCTCAACAAAATACTAGCAAATAGAATCCAACATCATATTAAAAGAATCATATACCATGACCAAATGGAATTTATTCAAGGAATGCAGGGATTTTTCAATAATAGAAAAACCAATCAACGTAATACACCACATCAATAGAACAAAGGAAAAGAGCCACATGATCAACTCTATGGATGCAGAAAAAGCATTTGAAAAAATCCAACACCCTTTCTTCATGAAAACCCCAAAGAAGATTGGAATAAAAGGGAAATCCCTCAGTATGATTCAGGCATACATGAAAAGCCAACAGCCAACATTATACTTAATGAAGACCAAGAGCTTTTCCCTTGATATTAGTAACAAGACAAAGTTGCCTGCTCTCACCACTTCCATTAAATATTACATTAGAAGTCCTAGCCAGACTGGGAACCATGGTCTCAGGGAACATCTAGCTCAACTGGTATAACATAGTTTATAAAGAAAATGTTCTCCATCCTACTTTAGTGAGTAGCGTCTGGGGTCTTAAAAGCTTGTGAGCAGCCTTCTAAGATACTCCACTGGTCCCATCTCATTTGGAACAAGGGAGAATGAAGAAAACCAAAGACACAGGGAAAGATTAGTCCAAAAGACTAATGAACCACAACTACCACACCCACCACCAGACTGGGTCCATGCACATCTAGATGGTGCCCGGCTATCCCTACTGACTGCTCTGAAAGGGATCACAATAGAGGGTCTGGCACAGAGCTGGAGAAGAATGTAGAACAAAGTTCTCGGTCACAAAAAAAGACAAGACTTACTGGAGAAACCCCAAGAGAATGGCTCCCGGACACCCTTTTAACTCAGTACTAAAGTCACTCCTGAGGTTCACCTTTCAGCCAAAGATTAGACAGGTCCATAAAACAGACAATAATACACGTAGCTCAACGATGCATACGAGACAAAATGGGCACACCACCCCAGGGTCAAGGACAAGAAGGCAGGAAGGGACAGAAAAGCTGAACGAATGGAAATGGGGAATCCAAGGTCTAGAAGGGGAAAGTGTTGACACGTCACAGGTTTGGCAACCAATGTCACAAAACAGTATGTGTATTAATTGTTTAATGACTAACTAATTTGCTCTGTAAACTCTCATCAAAAGCACAATAAAAAAAAAAGTGTTGCAGTTTGAATGATAAATTATATGGTCACTACAGTGCCCTGGTGGAGCAGTGGTTAAGCACTCAGCTGCTAACTGAAAGGTCGGCGGTTCAAACCTACCAGCCGCTCTGTGGGAGAAAGATGTGACAGCCTGCTTCCATAAAGATTTAAAGCCTTGGAAACCCTATGGGCACTTTGACTCTGTCTTAAAAGGTCTCTGTGAGTTGGAATCACCTCGATAGCAATGCCTTTTTTTTTTTTTTTTTTTTTTTGGTATAGCTATAAGCGATGCTATCTCAGAGGCAGACCCTATACACTGCTAATACAATCAGAGAGGTAGAAAAATAGAGAGGAGTCAGGACAAATTCTAAGCTTGCTAGGTGCTTGGCAGGTAAAATGCAGGGGAAAAAAATGACATTAGAAGAAGTCACTGATTGGAAGGAAAGATAATAAAAAATTTAGTTTTAAACCAGAAAGTTAGAGTTGAAGGGACGGGGGGCCTTCAGATAAAGAAACTGGAGCAAGAGATAACTTTCCTAACGTCCCCAGTCACAGTCAGGGAGGCCTCCTGATCTCCCTCCCCAAGTATGAACCTCTTGACCCGCTACCTCACTGATCTGTAGATTCAGACAGAATAGTCAGGTAGAGCATCTAGTTAAAAAAAGGCAACTGGTTGCCCTCACATCAACTCTGACTCAAGGTGACCTTATGTGTGTTATAGCAGAACTGTACTCAGTAGGGTTTTCAGTGGTTTAAACGGTTTTGTTTAATTTTCCCTCTGTTCTTTAGTCATCTGGTCCATGACAACAGCGTGCTTACCTAGGCCCTATGTCTCTCTATTCCCAAAAGTTGGTGACCAAGTCGTACTAAATAATGGCAACTTTTATAGCACTTGATAACTTTCCAGCACTTTTATTTATCTTATCTCATTTGATCCCTAGGGCTATGGTTGTGGAATAAGGAGAAATATATAAAAAAATTTTTTTTTTTTTTTTTTAATATGTTGTGGTTGGGTCAATTTGTAGCTGTATCCCAGGAGGATTGATTAATGGTGCCAACATCAGCAGAAAGGGAGGTATGACACAGAACTCTGTCCTTTGACCAGGTTCAATGCAATTATGTTTTATCAACTACTGGAAAAAAAAAAATCATGGAATACAGACTTACCAACCTCTTAGAAGACACAATGCCAGGAGGAGTAGCTTCTTGCAATGCCAAAAGTCAAGGTTGTTTTAAAAATATTTTAAAATGTGAAGTTTTACCGTCAAATCTTAAAAATAACAGAAACACTAGACAAGTTAGAACACTCCTGAACTAAAAAAGGCTTCACGTGACACTATAGTTGCCTATAAGCTCGTACAAGCTCCAGCTCCTAGAACATGTTTCCTGGTTCACCTCACCTGGATAGCTGCTACTTGTCCTTCTTGTCCCCTTTTAGATGTCACCTCCTCTGGAATGCTGTCCCCAACCTCACAGATTTGCTTCCAGTTGCTCAAGTAAAAAACCCTAGAGTTATCTTTAGCTCCTTATTATCTTTCACACAAAGCATTTGATCAAGTCATACTAAATAATCATGCTGGCTCTACCTTCAAAATATATCCAGAATGTGACCATTTTTCACCACCTGCACCATCATCTCACACGTGGATTTCTGCAATACCCCTTCTCTGCTGCCAGGCTCTGCTCTGTGCCCCCCTGGTGTATTCTCAACACAGCAGCCAGAGTGGTCCTGTCACCCCTCCAATGCTTTTCCATCTCACTAGAGCAAAAGCCAGTATCACATCCTTAGGATGTCTCCAAGGCTCCGTGCGGTGTGGCTCCTCAGTTCTTCTTTGACCATATCTCCTGTTACTCTCCCTCACCCTCACTACAGCAGAGCCATTCTAGCCTCCTCGTTATTCCTAGCAAGTTCCAGGCCTACCTAAGCGCCTTTCCTCTGCTTAGTGCTGTCCAGTGGAACTTTCTGCAGTGATGGAAATGCTCCATTTGGCAGTGTCCATTATGGTAGCTGGAATGGACTCGACAGCAATGGGTTTGGTTTTTTTGGTTTTAGTCACATGTGAGTATTGAGCACTTGGAATCTGGCCAGTGCAACTAAGGAACCAAATTTTAAGTTTTATTTCATTTTACTCAAATAGCCACATGTGGTGGATTGGATGGTGTAGCTCTAGCTGTTCCCTCTGTTAGAATCCTCTTCCCTCCAATAGCCTCTTGGTCAATCCCCTGTAGTCTTTGTTCACATCCCTCCCTTTCAATGCAGAATAGCCTAATTACCCTATTGAATGCGGTGGTCTGCCCCTCACCCCCTGACTTTCCTTATCTTTCTTTCCCTATTCTATATTGGGTTTTTTTAATAGCACTCATCACCCTCTAATATACAATATCTGTTTTATTTATTATTCATTAATTCACAATATAGTTTTATTTATTATTTGTTAATAAACAACATGGCTTATTATTAATTAGTACACAATATAGTTTGTTATTTATTAATATATAATATAATATAATTTTATTTATTGTCTATACTTTTTTATAATGTCTATTTATTTATGTTTATTGTTTATTATCTGTCTTCCCCCAACCAATAGAATGTAAGCTTCTCAGAGGGGAAGTCTTTGTTTTGCTCACTGGCACCTTCTCAGAATCTACAATGGTGCACTTTTTAATGAATGAATGAGTGAATAAATGACAACGTGAGCTAGGCACCCCACTTCTGTGCTCTTGTATTATCCTGTAATTCTCTCATGGTAAGACTTGATGCACTGAAGTGTAATTGACTGGGGTTTATTTCTACTTGAAAACATATTTTTTAATTACATGTTTGCCCATGAATAAATTCCAGTTGTCATGTAATGGTTTACTTGTCTGACCACCTCACTAGACTGCAAACCACAAGGAGTCCAGAGCTTGTCTGCCTCGCTGAGGGCTGCAGCTCTGCTCCTGGCACAGTGCCCCACACAGAGGAATGACATCTTCCTAGAGTGCAGGCACTCTTCTAATGTCCTACATGCATTTAATCCTTGCAAGAACCCAGTCAGGCAGGTGCTGTTATTATCTCCATTTTATAGATAAGGAAACTAAGGCCCTGAGAAGTTCAGAAACCTACTGAAAGGTCCATGGTAAGAGGTGAATCTCGGATCCTGACCTAGGAAGTCTGGCTTCAGAATCCAAGCTCTAAACTACTACACTGAATTGCCTCACGTTTATGAGTAAGAGCCAATAAAAACTGTTGAATGCATGAATGAATAAATGAAATGTGGCTGCCGAAAAAGGAATGCATTCTTAACCTACGTTAATGAAAGTATCTAGATAATAGAGATTATAGTCTCAGGACACAGTAGAGGTCAGCTCAGTTTAGGATAAACCCTTTTCCAAAAGAGATCAGTAAATTGAAGTGTGTCTGAAGAACTAAAACTGCACTAGCAAAGGCCCTGGAAACTATGAAATAGTGAAACTGCTTAGGATTTTTTGAAGAGTGGACGGTGGTAATCCACGATTTTTCTTCACATCCAAGGATTCCTGTTGGAAAGGGACTAGACTGATGCCGTAGAGCCCTGAGGGCAGAGCTGGGCAACTGGTTGTAAGTCACAGGACAGCCGATGTCAGCTCACTGTGTGAAAGAATTAATTGAAAAATTCAAAGATGAGAGTCCGCCTTCTGAGGCAGTGAGTCCCCCACCATTGAGAGTGAACAGCCAAAGCCTAAGTATCAGGGTAAATATAGGGGCATTCTTAAATTTGGGTGGGAGCTGGACTGGATGGCCCTTAAGGCCCTTTTTGATTTTTAGGTTTTTATTTACTTCTTTGTTTTAAGCATGTATTAAGCAATTATTATGTCAGTAACTGTATTGAACATGGATTATTTTATTAACTATTCACTACTAGAGGTCACCCCCACGTGTCTGTCAGCTTGTCGTACTGTGGAGGCCTGTGTGATGCTCTGATACTGGAAGCTATGCCACCAGTATTCAAATACCAGCAGAGCCACCCATGGCGGACAGGCTTCAGCTGACAGACTAGGAAGAAGGATCTGGCAGTCTACTTCTGAAAAGAATTGGCCAGTGAAACCTCATGAATAGCAGTGGGACATTGTCCCATATAGTGCTGGAAGATGAGCCTCCCAGGTTGGAAGGCATTCAAAAAATGGCTGGGGAAGAGCTGCCTCCTCAAAGTAGAGTCGATCTTGATGACACGGATGGAGTCAAGCTTTCCGGACCTTCATTTGCTGATGTGGCACGACTCAAAATGATAAGAAATAGCTGCAAACATCCATTAATAATCAGAATGTGAAATGTATGAAGTATGACTCTAGGAAAATTGGAAATCGTCAAAAATAAATGGAACTCATAAACATCGATATCCTAGGCATTAATGAGCTGAAATGGACTGGTATTGGCCATTTTGAACCAGACAATCATATAGTCTACTATGCAGGGAATAAAAACTTGAAGAGAAATGGCGTTGCATTCAACATCAAAAAGAACATTTTAAGATCTATTCTGAAGTACAGCTGTGTCCATAATAGCATAATATCCATACACCTACAAGGAAGACCAGTTAATACAACTATTATCCAAATTTACACACTAACCACTAAGGCCACAGATGGAGAAATTGGAGAGTTTTACCAGCTTCTGCAGTCTGAAATTGATTAAACATGCAATCAGGATGCATTGATAATTATTGGTGATTGAAATGAGAAAGTTGGAAACAAAGAAGAAGGATTGGTAGCTGGAAAATATGGCCTCGGTGATAGAAAGGATGCCAGAGATCAAATGATAGAATTTTGCAAGACCAACAACTTCTTCATGGCAAATAACTTTTTTCACCAACAAAAATGGCAACTATACACGTGGACCTTGCCAGATGGAATAGACAGGAATCAAATCGACTACATCTGTGGAAAGAGATGATGGAAAAGCTTGATATCATCAGTCAGAACAAGGCCGGGGCCGACTGCAGGTCAGACCATCAATTGCTCGTATGCAAGTTCAAGTTGAAACTGAAGAAAATTAGAGCAAGTCCACAAGAGCCAAAGTACAACTTTGAGTACATCCCACCTGAATTTAGAGACCACCTCAAGAATAGATTTGACACATTGAACTCTAATAACCAAAGACCAGACAAGTTGTGGAATGACATCAAGGACATCATACATGAAGAAAACAAGAGGTCATTAAAAAGACAGGAAAGAAAGAAAAGGCCAAAATGGATGTTAGAAGAGACTCCGAACCTTGCTCTCGAACGTCAAGTAGCTAAAGGAAAAGGAAGAAATGATGAAGTAAAAGTACTGAACAGATTTCAAAGGGCAGCTCAAGAAGGCAAAGTAAAGTATTATAATGACATGTGCAAAGAGCTGGAGATAGAAAACCAAAAGGGGAGAATATGCTCGGCATTTCTCAAGCTGAAAGAACTGAAGAAAAAACCCAAGCCTTGAGTTACAATACTGAAGGATTCTGTGGGGAAAATATTAAATGATGCAGGAAGCATCAAAAGAGGATGGAAAGAATACACAGAGCTGGTCAACATTCAGCCTTTCAAGAGGTAGCATACAATCAGGAACTGATAGTACTGAAGGAAGAAGTCCAAGCTGCACTGAAGGCATTGGTGAAAAAAAAGACTCCAAGGAGTTGATGGAATATCAACTGAGATGTTTCAACAAACAGATGCAGTGCTGGAAGGGCTCACTTGTCTATGCCAAGAAATTTGGAAGACAGCTACCTGGCCAACCAACTGGAAGAGATCCATATTTATTCCTATTCCTGAAAAAGGTGATCCAACCAAATGAGAAAATTATCAAACAATATCATTAATATCACACACAAGTAAAATTTTGCTGAAGGTCATTCAAAAGTGGCTGCAGCAGTATATCAACAGGGAACTATCAGAAATTTAGGCCAGATTCAGAAAAGGATGTGGAACAAGGGACATCATTGCTGATGTCAGATGGATCCGGGTTGAAAGCAGAGAATACCAAAAAGAATACCTGTATTTTATTGACTACACAAAGGCACTCGACTTTGTGGGTCATAACAAATTACAGATAACATTTTGAAGAATAGGAATTCCAGAACACTTAATTGTGCTCAAAACCTGTACACAGATCAAGAGGCAGTTGTACGAGCAGAACAAGGGGATACTACATGGTTTAAAATCAGGAAAGGTGTGTGTCAGGGTGGTATCCTTTCGCCATACCTATTCAATCTGTATGCTGAGTAAATAATCCAGAAGCTGGACTATATGAAGAATAACAGGGTGTCAGGATTGGAGGAAGGCTCATTAACAACCTGTGTTATGCAGATGACGCAACCTTGCTTGCTGAAAGTAAAGAGGACTTGAAGCACTTACTGATGAGATCAAAGACCACAGCCTTCAGTATGGATTACACCTCAACATAAAGAAAACAAAAATCCTCACAACTGGACTAATAAGCCACATAGTGATAAATGGAGAAAAGATCGAAGTTGTCAAGGATTTCATTTTACTTGGATCCACAATCAACACCCACGGAAGCAGCAGTCAAGAAATCAAAAGACACATTGCGTTGAGCAAATCTGCTGCAAATGTCCTCTTTAAAGAGTTAAAAAGCAAACATATCACTTTGAAGACTAAGGTGCACCTGACCCAAGCCATGGTGTTTTCAATCATGCATGTGAAATGCATGTGAAAGCTAGACAATGAATAAGGGAGCCCAAAGAAGAATTGACGCCTTTGAATTATGGTGTTGGCAAAGAATATTGAATATACCATACCATGGACTGCCAAAAGAATAAACAAATCTGTCTTGAAAGATGTACAGCCAGAATACTCCTTGGAAACAAGGATGCCAAGACTTCATCTCACAAGCTTTGGACATGGTATCAGGAGAAACCAGTCCCTGGAGACATCATGCTTGGTAGAGGGTCAGTGCCCAAAGAGGAAGACCCTCAACAAAATAGACTGGCACAGTGGCTTCAATGATGGGCTCAAGCTTAACAATGATTATGAAGATGGCCCAGGACCAGGCAGTGTTTTGTTCCGGAGGCTACACGTCCAAACTAGGGCCTCAACAAGGGCAAGCTTAGAGGCAGGTGCTGCTTGTGTTCTGTAATTACTTAAAATCATTTTGCTGTTTTTATGCTTCCCAGTTTTCACCCTTACTTCCTTCTCTACACTCCTGACCTCCTTGATTTGTTCAGTAGCCATCCTTGTGATATCACAAGCACAGGGCTGGGACTCAAGTCGCCTGCATGTCAGTCCCAGGTGCCATTGGCAGACTGTGTGACTTAGAGCAAATCAACTGCCCATTTAATGGTTTCTGTTACTTCCTTTGTAAAATGAGGCAGTGAAACTATTCATGTATCCATTTGTGCATTCATTCATTCAATAAATATTGAGCACCTAATGAGCACTAAACATTTTTTTAGGTGCTGTATTATTGCTGATTTCTCCTGCAGCTAAAGTTTTATGCTCCCTGTGGCTTTTCAGTAGTGCTTTCTCTGTTGCCATGTGCTGGATCTCATAAGTGGAAGTGTTCTGTTCCCAAATAAAACCTGAGTGTCCTCAGACAGGCCAGATAGTCCCTGCTAGTGGTGGAGAAGGGGAAGAGAGGGAAAGATCACCAGTAGGATAGGCCAAAGCTGTTCGAACTATGCTTGTCCACTCAGCCTCCCACTGGGAGGAATTTCCTCAGTCTCCATGGCCTCCAAGCTTCCGTCAGAGGTTCTGACCAACAACCATCTAAACTCATTATAGTGTATACCCCAGGACCTGCTTTAAAAAAAGATCGCTAAACTGATGGAAACCTTTGAAAGTAGATGATGATGATGGTTGAACAGCATGATAAACATATATGACCGAATTGTACATGGGAAGAATGTCAAAAATGCAAACAATTTGTTACATATATATTTATTACAATTTTTTAAAAATTCCTAAACTGATCTTCTTACCTGGTAGCCTGATTTATAATTGCTGTCTGTGAGTACTTAAGGGGCTGCATGCAGTGTGGTGACCCCTCACAGCTTCGGCGATGAGGGAAATTTAGCTTTCCTCTGAGTGTCAAAGCCTAACATCTACTCACAGTAGACCTGTGAGTAGAGCTGTGCAGGCACCTGAGAGATGATGATGCCTGGGTCCATAAAATCTGCATAATAGATTGAAAGTAGCAATACTGAAATTAAAAAAACAAAAAAAGAATGGGTTAGTCATGAAGGCTTGAAGTCTAGTAAAAGGAGAGTGACAGATAGAAACCTTAGCAGCACCTGTCCACCCAGAGATGAAGAAGGAGGCAGCCTCAGCAAGGCTTTGAGCATTCCCACCCATTTGACAAGCCTCCCCAATGCTGAGAGATGTGGAGGGATCAGAGCGTGAATGGCATGCCAGCATTTAGGTGCCTTTGATTGCCACGAAGCATTTGACTCATTTCATTCCCGTTTCTGGCTCTGTACTCTCCCAGGTAACTGACTGGGTCATTCTCTGGCTTTCTATGAGGGTTGGCCTATGCAGAGGGAATGTGCTGAGGATATGGACTTCGGCTTTTTATTCCTCCCTGTAGATTAATGGATAACTTGGCAGTCTAGTTTCACACATTAATCATGTGTGTTTGATAAATACGAACCAGTCCCTGAGAAATCAAAGTACTCTCAGGGCACTGGCAAAAGCAGGTTTGTGAGTCTGGAAGTTGGCGGACTGTGGTCAAGTTGCCAAGGTGTAATGAGCAGGACGAGGCCATACCCCCTGATGGCCACACCCAGAGAGTTGCTTGGTTGCCTGACACATCATTTTTGAGCACCTTTTAAGTGCTACACACTGAGCTAGGCACATGGGAAATACGTGTTCCTGCTCCCTCAGAGTCCTTGGTTTTGTTTTCTAGAGCAACTTCTACAGAAATTAAAATAACAGCCCTTTCCTACCTCTTCTCAAACCAAAAGACTACTTTTAAAAAAAATCATTATAAAATAAATACAGACTGAAGGAAACTCCTGCAGGCCTGTCCTGCCACTCCCTGAGATTTTGCTGACATGAAGGCTTTCTTTTAATTAGTGGTTTCCATTGGCAAGGCCTTCTTAAAATCCTGCTTCTGTCTTTGCTGTGCGCTACCTGTACATGTCAGCAAGTGAGAGCTGCAGAGACTCTGACTGTAGCCAGGCTGTCAGGAGTCAGGTGAGGACCCCGCTGAGAGGCAGATGGGGAGCACTCAGGTGCATGGGC
Organism: Elephas maximus indicus; assembly: GCF_024166365.1. NCBI lineage: Eukaryota > Metazoa > Chordata > Mammalia > Proboscidea > Elephantidae > Elephas > Elephas maximus. Next base: position 51,029,787 of record NC_064840.1, read on the forward strand.
ACCCAAGAGACAAATCCACCACAACAAGCAAGCCATTACGGAGTTACCAAGGATCCGGCTGGGTTCAGATGCTCTTTCAGTTTCATTATGTTTTAAAGTGTCCAGCACAGTTGATGAAGTTGTGAAAAGGGCCCTTGTTCACCTACCATATTTAACCTCACAGGAGGCTCTTCCAGAAGAGTCTCAGTGACATTTATCTTCCATAGGCTTGCGAGGCCTTTGTTGGTTGATTAGGGGGAGGGCGGGTTCAGCCCTGGGTCAGAAATCATCTTCTCTCAGGCCAGAGACACATGCATCAAGCAAGATGTCTTGGAGAGGTAGTGGGTACCATGAGATAAGCTGGGAGGGACCTGTCAAGGCAAGCACACCCATGCCCAAACCCAGAAGGAGGAAAGGCTCTTAAAGGGGCAACATGAGGCATGTTTGTCTCCCGAGCATGCTCTGATAGTTCAAAACGTTCAACTGTATGATTTTGGCTTAAAGGACATTAAACTAATTGTAATACACTGTAGCTAGTTGAGCCATGGCATTGTCCAATGGCAACTAGTAGGAGTAGTATAAGTTCTTTTTATGTTCTGTAAGAGACATTTTATAAATGGTAGCTCCTGTATGTAGATTATTTAGGAACAAAAATATCAAGGTGTTGTTGCAACAACGCAGGGCTGCATAAGAGTCACTTCATGCTAAAATACAGATTCCCAGGCACCACTCCCAGAGATTCTAATTGGGTAGGTTTGGGTTAGGATCTAGAAATCTGCATTCCAACAATCTCCTCTCCACTACCCCCATACCGCCAAACCCCATGGCATGCCTCTCAGTATACTGAGTGATTCCGATGTGAGATATCAGAGGTCCCACTGAGAAACTCTATGGAAAGGGAACTGGGCTGGGAGTGAAAAGGCCTGGATTTGGGAATAGCTATGTGACCTTGGACAAGTCCCTTCACCTCTCTGGGCCTCCATTTCTGTGTTTATAAAATAAGGAGCAATATTCTGGGAGTTTAGGCACATTCACAGCACTCTCCCAAGACCACGGGTGTCGCAAATCTGCTATAATTGACCCTCAGATTGAGTTTTCCCCTAAAGAGGATCAGTTGAAACACAGAGCTTTCTCCCAATTCCCGCATTCAGGACTAGGCCTTTCAGAAGACATAATACTATACTTTGATCTAACACAATCCCTTTCTCTGTAGATAACTTTAAGTACTTCCACAGGCATAATTTGTTTTAGCCTTCTGTAAGGCTAGACTTCAGGCAGAACAAAGAAAGAACCTCTGTGTTGACGGAAGGGAGACTGAGACACAGAGAGATGGGAAGCTAAGAGGCATGGACAGCCCCCGCCTTTCCCTGACTCTTGTGCTTTGTCTTGGGGTCTCCAACCATCTTTTCCTTGATATTTTGCTCTGAGTTTTTGCTGCATATACACATCATGGGAACAATTTGCCCGGGCCCTGCACTCTGTAAAGTGAGAGCCCTGCTTCTAAAAGGAGTTTGGAAATTTTATTCTATGTGCTTTTACTAAGTCTGGTCACCACAACCTTAGCTAACTGATAACAACTAAGGAGCCATAACTTCCTGCTCTCAGAGGCTTGGAATTTAGTTGTGAATCATCACCTCGTTGAGTTACTACTACCTGGCTATTGCAGTATGAAAAAAAATGAAGAAGGGTGAAAAACAGTGCCATACAAATAAGAAAGTTGGTATTTGTCATACCTGAGCTTTGCTGCCCCCTTTTACACTCTCCCTTCTCTTCCCCCTTCTGGTTTTGCAGAGTAAGCCCAAAATTACAGTCCCAGATAGGTACAAACCCATCTGGGTCCTCATTTCGTCAATTCTATAAGTTGTTACTTACAGAGACTTCCAGGGAAACTCTTGTGTAAAACCACAAAATCCTGTAGCAAATACTGTGTGACTCCTGTTTCTGTCTCAATTTAGGGTTATCCCTACATTTTATCTACTGGCAATTCATTTCCGCAGCAAGAGCCCTGTGCCAGTCGCAAATCCATTGACCTTACAGAGGTTAAAAATGAAAGAAGTAAAAGAAATAAGTCACTCTTTCTTCTCTACCTTCTACTACCTTCTACACTTGAAGTCAGCATTTGAGAACACCCCTGAAAACCAGAGAAAGGTTTACTAATTTTTTTTTTAAGGTTTGAAACAGCCAAAATAGACACCATAAAGTTTGTGTTCTTTACTCTTAAGGACCCTCTAAGATTCTCACACTGAGCCCTCATACATTATTTTACAAACAACTCCAAAAAGTTAACTTCTAAACCCATGGTGCATTGAAAACAGCAGGCTAGAAGGAAAGAGGATGCTATAGACAGATATTGACAGTGTAACACGTGGCAGCCTTTAGAAGCTGCAAGGCTGGGAATGTTATAACTAGATACTCTGTGTTCAGTTTAAGAAAGCAGAAAAGTAGAGGAAATATTCTGGAACCCTTTCTACTCCGAATCGTTACAACGTAAAAATGTTGAAGAGATTAAACAAAATACATCCTCAGCTATCTGAGAAAACTCACTCCCAGAAAGTAGCAGTGTTTCACTGTAGTTAAATATTTATCCTCAGTAAGTTGCTAAGTCAAGGAGCCCTAGTGGCTCATTGGTTAAGCGCTTGGCTGCTAACTGAAAGTTCCGTGGTTTGAACTCACCAGCTGCTCCACAGGAGAAAGATGTGGCGATCTACTTCCGTAAAGATTACAGCCTTGGAAACCCTCTGGGACAGTTCTACTCTGTTGTATAGGGCCACTATGAGTCGGAATCAACTGGACAGCATTAAGTTGCTAAGTCAAATCCTTTTAGTGTGCTGGTTTATAGAGCATCGGTTAGCGGAAGAGCCATTTACCTAGAAATCCCTGACTAGCTTTGGCTAAGTGAATATTGGGACCATTTTCTATACTTCCAAGCTTTGAGAAGTTACCTAATTTTGCAGTGAAGCCAGCCACCCTTCCCCAACACAGTGGTGTATATCTAAGTGTGTGGCATGGATGGGGGGGGGGGGTGACACAGGAAAGGTATGTTTAAAGTGATCTTAAAAACTAATTTTTAAAGAATTTTTGAGACTTTCAGCCAGTGCCCTAAAAATAACTTTTTTATTACAAATGTGATGGATGAACATTGTGGAACTTTTAGAAAACTCAGACAAAAAAAGAATAAAGTAAAAATCACTTATAATTTCATTTCCAAGAGATAGAATTGTGAACATACATTCTTCACGTCTTTTAGTTTTAATTGAACACATGTACCTTTTAAACAAAATTAGAATATCGTATATGAATCTAAATTACTCCCCATAATCCCAGCCCTTCCCCCTATCCAGGCAACCAGCCACTCTTGGGAGTTTGGTGTGTTTCCTTCTAGAATTTATACACACATTCACACACACACACATATATATGTGTATATATATATATATATATATATATATATATATATATATATATATAATTGTATACATGTTGTTGTTGTGTGCCATTGAGTCGATTCCAACTCAGACAGTCCTATAGAACACAGTAGAACAGCCCCATAACTATATATAATGTATTTCAAGTGTTATGTTTACATAAGAGGCATCATACTATATGATGTTTTTGTAATCTAAACGTGTTAATATACAGACCAAGTTTCTTTTAACTGCTGAATAGTATTCCATTGTATGAATATGCCATATTTTATTTGCCCTTTCCACTATTAGTGGACAGCTAAGATTGTTAACAATTTTTCACTACTACAAACAATGCTGCAGTAGATATCTTACCTGAGTTTTTCTGTGTCTCTCTGTTCTAAATTCCTATAAGAGAAACTTGTGGGGTCAAAGGCTATGCACTTACCGCCTGCCTGCTAAAGTGGCTGTGTCATTTTAGAAAATGAAAGCAGAGGATGAAACTTCCTGTTTCCCAGCAATCTCAACAACTCTTCACCTACCAAACATTTCCATGACCAGAGTCATAGGTGTAAAACGTTATCTGTTCATTGTTTTATTTGGTATTTCCATGACAAGGATGTGTTTGAGCATCTTCTTATACATTTATGGGCATTTCTATTTCCTCTTCTGTGAACCGCCTATTCATACCCTTTGCTCATTTTTCTAAAGTGGTGTGTTTTTTTCTTATATATCCTTTATACTAATACTTTGTTACAGGTGTTGCAAAATGTTCTCCCAGTCTTCATCTTGTCTTTTAACATTGCTTGGGGCATATTTTGTTATATAATTCTTTTTACAATACAGATTCAATCTAATTATGAATTTAATTAAAAATTTTCAGTCTTTTACAGTATGATTTTTGCTTTCCATGACTTATTTAGAGTCTCCTTTTTCCAAGTAATATAATGATAGTTTTCTACACTTTTTTTCTAGTAGTTTAAGATTTTTATTTTGAGGGTTTAGGTTTTTCATTCATCTAGAGTTTAATTTTGGGTATCATGAAAGATAGAGGCTTGGCTTTATCTGTTTTGTCTACATAGCCAATTTTCTCAATACCATGTGTTAGATAGTTCATTCTTTCCCCCACTGATTTGAAATGTCACCTGTATTACATACTAAATTCCTAGTACTGTTTCTTAGCTTAAAAAAAATAATAATAAGTTCCATTGACCTAGCTCTAGTTTTACAATGAAATGAGACTGATATAATTGCTCTGCAGTGTGTGTGTGTGTGTGTGTGTGTGTGTGTTTTACAACCTGCTTTTTTCACTGAAAACTGCAATAGGAGAATGGGTAAATTCTGGTAGCCACACGATGAAACACTATAAAGAAATTAAAGCAATGTGTGTCCACATGGATAAATTTCCCAAACTTAATGTTGAGTTAAAAACAAAAAAAAAAAGCAAGTTGCATAAAAATTTCATGGAGAACACCATTTGTATAAACATGTAAAGCAATATTAGTTTAAGAATATATATGTAGTAAAAAAGTAAAAGGAAATTCATGAGAATGATTAAAACCAACAGGATCGAAGATGGATTTACCATGAAGCTTATGAAGGTCCACTTACATGGACCCCTTTCAAGGTCCTGCATTTAAAATTTTATTTCATATTTTTTTTTATTCTTCTCTCAAATTATATTATCTTCAGGCCTTCAGGGAGGAGGGGTTGCTGGGTGAGGGGTGCAGGAAAGAGAGAAGAGAAAAGGAAAGGAGAAGAAAAAGAAAGAAAACAGTCTATCCTAAAAGACTGCTGGCTTGTCAGTGCCTGCAATGGCATCACTGGCCAATTCTTAGGCACTAGGGCCTAAAGGTCTGTTTGCTGTAAACTAAAGGGCAGGACAGCAATTGTACCTGACTTGATTTTTAGTTCAGTGGTCCAGTGCCTTGTATACTCCCAGACCTAGAGGAGATTCAGCAAAAGCTAGCTGACAGTGAGGTACTCCACTCCTGAAGGGAGAAAAGAGTTCCCAAGACTGCTTCTAGCTGCTAAACAGCTCGCCTCAGTCAATTCTTCTGGCTAGTCTAGCTTCGTCTGGAAGCTCCACTGAAACCTATCCAGCATCATAGCAACATACATGCCTCCGCTGACAGATAAGTGGCAGCTACTCACGAGGTACATTGGCTGCTCATGAGGAGAATCTAAACCGCATGGCAGGCAAGAATTCTACCATTGAACCACCACTTCCCCCTTTGAGTTCTCAAAATACAGAGTGGTCCAAGAGAAGGTCTTCATGCAAGACGCCAAGTGTGCAGGCATGTGTCTAGGAGCATGGCTGAGACATCAAGGCACCCTAGAGCCACAGTTCTTTAACCTTCCAGACTCACATTCTCATTCCTTTTACTCAAAGCTTATACCACTTTGTTTTAGCAAACCAACTACAGCAAAATAAATAAATGAATAAAAAATAAAAAACTGACAGAAATATATTCTGTGAACGTCTTTCCATGTGATTAAATATTCTTCTACAGTATTTTTTTGGCTGCATAGCACTAAGTTCTATGGCCATGTCAAAATTTATTTAACCAATAACTATTGTTAGATATTTAGATGGGTTCCAGTTTTTGCTTATGATAAAAAAAAAAAAATGGTGTAACAACTAAATAGACAATAGATAAGTGGTAACTTTGGTGAAGGGTAAGACAGTATACAATATTGGGGAAGCCAGTGCAACTTGGAAAAGGCAAGGTCATGGAGCTCCACAGACACGCCAAACTCCCTGAGGGGCCAAATTGCTGGGCTGAGGGCTGTGGGGACCATGGTCTTGGGGAACATCTAGCTCAATTGGCATAACATAATTTATAAAGAAAATGTTCTACATTCTACTTTGGTGAGTAGTGTCTGGGGTCTTAAAAGCCTATGAGTGGCCATCTAGGGTACTCCACTGGTCTCACCCCTTCGGGAGCAAGGAAGAACGAAGAAAACTAAAGATTGAAGGTACAGATTAGTCCAAAGTACTAATGGACCACATCTACCACAGTCTCCACCAGAGTGAGTCCAGTACAACTAGATGATGCGCAGCTACCACTGACTACTCTGACAGGGATCACAATAGAGGGTCCCGGACAGAGCTGGAAAAAATGTAGAACAAAATTCTAAGTCAAAAAGAAAGACCAGACTTGCTGGCCTGACAGAAATGGGAGAAACCCTGAGAATATGGCCCCTGGACACCCTTTCAGCTCAGTAATGAAGTTACTCCTGAGGTTCACCCTTCAGCTAAAGATTGGACAGGCCCATAAAACAAAATGAGACTAAAGGGGCATACCAGTCCAGGGGCAAGGACTAGAAGGCAGGAAGGAACAGGAACGCTGGTAATAAGGAACCCAAGATTGAGAAGGGAGAGTGTTGGCATGCTGTGGGGTTGTTAAACAATGTCATAAAACAATATGTGTACTAAGTGTTTAATCAGAAACTAGTTTGTTCTGTAAACCTTCAACTAGAGCACAATAAAAAAAAATGGTGTAACAAACATTCTTATTGCTAAATACAGCAGTGCTTATTTCTTTATCAAAGAGTCTGAACAGTCAATTGAAGGCTTTTGAGATAGATCGCCAAATATAACTCCAAAAAGTAGAATCAATTTACAGTCTATATAACAGTATATGAGAATACCTGTTTTCCCAAACTGAAGCTAACACTAAATGTTCACATGAAAGGAAAAAAAAAGTCCATTTGATAGACAAAAATATGGCATCTCATAGGTTTAATTTGCCATCAATCATAAGGCTAAATTGTCATATGGTCATTGGACATTTATGTTTCTTCTTCGTTGATTTATTAGTCATGTGCTTTGTTCTGTCTTTTATTGAGGTATTCCTCTTTTTATTATTGATTAATGAGAACTTCTTATATATTATATTAATTCTTTTTCATGTACGTTGTTAATATTTTTCCTTTTTGTTTTGCCATTTGCCTTTACATTTTATTTATTGTGCTTTTGACAGTCAAACATTTTTTTAAGTTAGATATATTAATGTTTTTCACTTCAGAGTTTGTCTTTGGTGCTTTTTAAGAAAGTCTTTCCCCCAAAGGTTATACAAATATTCACCTATGCTTTTCCCCCAACACTTCCATGGTTTGATTTTTAAAATCTATTCTAGTATTTTTATTCTAGTATAATGGCTGCAGTGGGAATCTAACTTTTTTTTTTTCCAAAGAGTTAATCATTTCATGAATAAACTATCTTTTTGTTACTGATATTAAATGGTACTTTAATTATATTCTAAACTGAGCCTGTGTATGGATTTTGAGCAGTCTGCCATAGATTACTAACCTAAGGGATAGCACTTTGGACCAACCCAGCACCTCCAGGGAAGAAAAGCCTGGCGATCTGCTTCTGTAAAGATTAAAAAACAACAATATCAACAAAACCAAACCCACTGCCATCGAGCCCATCCCTACTCATAGTAACTCATAGTTACAAGGCTGTAATCTCCGCGGAAGCAGACTGCCACATCTTTCTCCTGCAGAGCCACTGGTGGCTTGAGTAGTTCACAGTCTGTCACTTTAACCACTGCGCCACAATGAAAACCCTATGGAACAGTCTACTCTGTCACCATGAGTCAGACTGACCTGATGGCAGCTAATGACAACAACCCCATCGCCATCAAGTCAATTTGGGCTCATAGCGACTCTACAGGACAGAGTAGAACTGCCCCACGGGGTTTCCAAGGAGTGGCTGGTGGATTCGAACTGCTGACCTTTTGGTTAGCAGCCAAGCCCTTTACCACTGCACCACCAGGGCTACTGTGACAACAACAACAAGGTTATATTAGTTTTTGAGACAGCAGACTCAGGCTTTAGCTACTATTTGGCTTTGTCATTAACAAAACAGCTTAGACCCTTTCCACATAAACTAGAAAACACATTTGACAGATGAAAATGCACTCATAATTTGCTTTGGTGAAGAAACCACTGAGAGAAGCCTTTAAAGCCAAGAACAAGGTAAGGAAGGGCCTTTCTAACTACCAGGGTTGTGGAATGATGGGTACTGTGACATTTTTCACGCTCAGGGCAGGTGGGCCCCTCAGCAAAGAAATCCCTGGATGCCTCACTTTAGTGTGTCTTGCGCCAAGTAAAAGCCGTTGCGGTTGAGTGGATTCTGACTCATAGTGATCCTCTAGGGCAGAGTAGACCTGCCCCGTAGGGTTTCCAAAGAGCAGCTGGTAGATCTGAAATGCTGACCTTTTGGTTAGCAGCCGAGCTCTTAACCACTGCACCACCAGGGTTCCTGTTCCAGGTAAGGTCTCTGCAAAAGCGTAGAGCATTTGATAATTGTGCTTTAGACACTTTTTAGTCTCGCTTGCAGTTTCCAAGGACTGGTTGGGAGCAGTGAGAACTTAAATTTCTTACATTTCTCTCGTCTATAAAAAAAAAAATTTTTTTTTTATGCCAATACGTGTGTCTGACCATGAAAATGGAAATTAATTCTCAGGGCCCGGATTACACTGTGCTTAGTACCCTGGGGTCCTGGAAAGTTTCAGTCTGGTTCGTTGGCAGCCTCTCTGTTCCATCACAGAGTTTAGCTCCTGCGACGCCCTCCTCCCGCTCACAGTTCCCTCCCCGACCGTGCAAATACGGGCTGCACCTCCTGGTCGCGCAGTGCCCGTGCGGGAGTCCCAGGGAGCCCGCCATGAGAGCTCTGGCCCTGCCGCCCAGGGTGGACCTAGCAGCCGGGCAGAAGAACCACCGGGCGGCCTCTCTAGCCGCGTCTGATGGGCCCTGTCCTGCTGCCTCCAAACCGGAAAGATCAGGCGTGTGAACAAGTCGGCCCCGCTTGAAATCCAGAAGGAGGCCTAATTACTACTTATCTCAGTTTTCCCTGTTACCCTAAATCCTAGCGTAGATCACAGGGAGTTAAGTTAGGAACTGAACGCAGGCTTTAGAAGGAGGGAGGAGGGGAAGCCCAATTCGCTTCTATTGGTAGGAGAGGAACACGTGAGCCTAAAGAGTTACTGGGCTCTGCCGTGGCAACACAAGTTTCTTCAACTAGTTCATTTTCACTGGGCTCAGCCCACCTCACATTTTTGGGCTTTGTTTTCTATTAATCTGCTTCTTAAAATGTAAAAACCCTTTTGGAGTAGATTACAGATATCCCCTTACACTGCTATTCTTCCAGGCAAATTCAGTCACTGAAGAAGTACAAAACAGCCTGGTTTGTTCAAACTTTTGCCACCAAATAGGGCAGAGAGAAAGTGTTAAAGAAGAGGTGTTTTCTCTACCGTAGATTCAGCCAACTGGAAAGTAGATCCTTCTTTGCAAAGTGTACAGCCAAGCCCAGGAGACAGTGGTAATAAATATAGATGGCAAAAAAGAAAAAAATGGTGCAGCATCTTGTCTCCGACTTAGGCTTAGTGGAGCCACCAAGTGCAAAAGATGATGACGGGAGAAGACACCAGCTCCACAATGCTTCCAGGACCTTTCTAGCCCTTCCTTCCTCCTTCCACCTTCCTTCTCTTCCTCCCTCTTTCTTGTGGAACTCTGCTGAACACTGGGGAGGGAACATGGTGGTGAACTAGGCCCAATCCATGTTCCTGTCTCTCCCCCTTTCGGCTCCTACAACAGTTCATGGGCTGAACTGTTACCTTGTGCTATTTAAGTCTTCATTTGTGTATTTTATTCCCCTAAACTCAGCAGTGGGAATCCTTGTGGCGTAGTGGTTAAGAGGCTGGCTGCTAACCAAAAGGTCAGCACTTCGAATCCACCAGGTGCTCCTTGGAAACCCTATGGGGCAGTTCTACTCTGTCTTATAGGATGCTATGACTCGGAATGACTCGACGTCTGCAGGTTTGGTTTGGTTTTGGTTTTTAACTTAGTTGTATCCCTTACAGCTCATCCCAAGCTCAAGATGAAAAAAATGAGTTTTCAAATGAATGAACAAATCTATAATGCTAACTCCACAGGTTCAATAGGAGAAACTGGTCCCTTTAGGGATGTTTCTGCAGACTAATTAAAACTGGTAAAGCTCTTCAGAAAGCTGCAATGAAGAGTATGGTTTGTCTTTAAGTTATATTCTGAACCTTTAGACTCAGAGTTAAAATGTTCCCACAAAGAACATTTATGAGCTATCCATTGATTTGAGATGTCCCCATTATTATTACTTTTTTAACATTTTACCATGAAAAAGTTCAAACAGATACAAGAGGGGAGCAAACTCCCGTAATACCTATCCCAGCTCCAACAACTATCGGTTTATGACTGAGTTTTTGTTTCACTTGTATTTCATCCAGGAATCCCTCAGCAGTGCAAATGGTTAATGTGCTCAGCTGCTAACTGAAAGGCTATTGGTTCAACCAGAAGTGCCTCAGAAGAAAGGCCTGGCAATCTACTTCCAAAAAGTAAAAGACACTGAAAGCACCGTGGAACGCTGTTATACTCTGACACGCATGGATTCACCATGAATCAGAAATGACACGATGGCAACTGGTTAGTTTTTTTTTTTTTTGGCTTTACAATTCCTCCATTCATTATCATCCCCTTCCCTCAAGGATTATTTTGAAGCAAACAAAATACATCACGTCATTTTATCCCTAAATATTCAATGTGTTTCTCTAAAAGATAATGACTCTTAAAAAGAAAAAAAAGTTACCTTCATAGTGCTCTGATCTTTGAGGAAGAGTCTGAAGGCTGCTGAGTTCCCTCAAGATGTGCTTCTGCCAGCCCCCTGTTACTGTCACACAGGACACCATGGGTTCTGGAAATCCTGCTTCACCGCCCCCCCCACCCCCCTGCACCCCCCACGCATTTCCCAGTGGCCCGCTCTTGGGGGAGCTGGCTTCTAAGACAGGCTTAAATGGGTACATTCTGAAGCCACACAGGCTTAGAATCCCAGCTCCACCACTTCTTACCTCTTTCTAGTCCCTATTCTGTGACCACGAGCAAGACAATTAACATTTCTGTGCCTCAGTTTCCTCATCTGAAAGTTAAGATAATACACTTACCTCGTGGGGTTTCCCTCAGTTAGGGATTAAATGTGTTAAAATAATATGAAGCAATTGGAACAGTGCCTGGCACACAGGAAGTACCATGTAAGTGGTGCTGTTGTTATTCTTTGTTTGGTATATATACCGTTTCTACCAACACCACCTACTCCCTGAATACTGACAACGATAGCCCCTCATATGTGCACAGGAATATATGTATTTCTCAAAGCACCTGAGTGTACATTGTGGAGTTCAATCATGCACTAATCCATGAGGGTGTGAGGCCCAGAGGGATTCAGACGTGTTAAAGTAGAGCAGGAGAAATGCAAAGATTTAGTTACAATTAGCCTATTTATATGAGTCAGACACGGGAGCTCTGGTGGCACAGTGGTTAAGCATTAGGCCGCTGACTGAAAGGTCAGCAGTTTGAACTTACTAGGTGCTCCACAGGGAGAATGGTGTGGCAGTCTGCTTCCGTAACGATTACAGCCTTGGAAACCCTGTGGGACAGTTCTGCTCTCTTCTGGAGGGTCTCTATGAGTCGGAACCCTTTCGAGGGCAATGGTGTTTGTTTGTTTATGATGTATCAGAAGAGAAACCTGGTGATCTAATTCTGAAAAATCAGCCATTGGAAACACTAGGAAACACAGGTTTACGCTGACACGCCTGGAATCACACATGCTTGGTTACGACAGGAAGAAATTCGAACAAACCAGATGTCTAACAATAAGAAAAAAAAAAAAAAAACAATAAGAGATGGGTTAAATAGAGCATCTCCGTACGGCGTCACCATTATAAATGAGGCAGAAGAACATCTAATATAAAAATTGTTTACGTTGAGTTACTTGAAAAAAGAAAGTTACAAAACAGTATGTAAAATATTAATCCATCATGCATTTTTTGGTATATTATGCTTGGTAAAAAGACCAGAAACATATACACCAAAATATTAATATTGGCTATTTCTCAATGAAGCAACAAGTAGTCGTTTTTCTTTTCTGTGCTTGAATTTTCTAAACGTTGCATAATGAATATGTATTACTTTTACAATAAGGAAAAGGTAATTGTCTAAAAGCAGGACAGAATTGTATATACAGTGCAGTTATGAAAAAGATTAGTGAAAATAACAAAACAGTAATGGCAGTATTGTAGGTGATTTTTTTCTTCATCTTTTCAGCATATTCTGGGGGCAATAAGTTGTTTCTACGAAGATAGTTCAGATAAGAAATGGAGGCACAGTAAGTGGGCAGCAAAGTTCTCTGGCTGCACACACTCACCTCTGCTTGCCCTACCTTAAAAGAACCAGAACAGGTGTGGTCAAACCTCCCCAGAGATGCCCAATGTTTCCTTTCATCCCTGACCCATGACTTAAAGCTCTAGGCTGTGACTGTCACATAATAACAGGGATGCAGTCTCCGAGCCCCTTCTCTTATTCTTGGCTAAAGAGCGCTGATAAGCTACATGAGGAGAGAAGAAATGGGCCGCAGGGCCCTGTGTGTGTTGGGGTTGAGGGCGGGGGTGCTCAGCCTGTCAAAGGTACCACCCCTTGCTATCTGTAGGGGCGGGAAGCCAGTCCATCAGCTGTGCCACACAGACAGCTGTGCTTCCCCAGATTCTGGAGCTGCAACCATCTTCCCACTCCAGATGCCAGCTGTTAGGGAGGAGGGAGGCCTGGAGGCACACGTGTCAGTAAGTGATAGGAGCCCACCCAGTCCAAATATTTTGGATCTCCCTAATCTACTTTCCTAACAAGCATGTCTAGAACAAAATAAAACAAAACCAAAAACAGAGGTGAGGAAACAAAAGGAAGTGAGAGAATGAGAGAAAAGTATCTTGTAGATAAAGCGTCTACTTGGAACGGCAGTTGGATTCTCTGGGCACCCTAGGAGACAGGTATCACGGAGGGTGGTATGGTCCAATGAGCAAGGCTATGGGCTCAGCAGTCATAGGCCAATCTCTGTTGTTTCACCCACTGCCTATGACTCTATTATCCAGGGCATGTCCCCTTTCTAGGGCAGTGCCCCTTCTGCAAGAAGCAAGTGTGACCTCAAGAGTAAGAATAACTCCTTGGTCCTGGAAGGTGAGCTACCAGGGCACATCCGCCCTGGATAACCACAGGAAGGAGTGGTTGGTTAAGCCTTTCTGTTTTTGTCTGTTTGGACCCTCCTGTCAGGGCAGATCATCATCACTGTTAAACTTGCTGCTTCTAGACCTGCAGGTGAGGAAATGGCCCCCAGCCCCCTATGATGGCCCTGTGTGGGTGCAGAGCCATGCCCAGCCTGCCTGTCAATGCACTCAGCTCTGAGTGGCTCTGATAGTTCATGGCCGGCCCTCCAGCAGGCTCTCACAGCCCACGAGGTGGTTCATGTACTTATCCATTGGCCCTAGGGTAAACCAGTTTGCTGGGAATTTTTTTTTTTTCCTTCAGGTAGAATGAAAGCAAAAAGTATTAGTGACCTACTTCTACCAAAATTTTGCACACTGCCCTGGAAGCTCTAGGAACTTCTTTTCAGTATGTTGAAAGGCAGTTACATACCTGTCTTTGCACAAATGGAGTCTCTAGCAGTGATTTCAGTCAGATTTGAAGGCAAAAATATGAAAGTAGAGCAATGCTGAGAATTCGGATTGTAGGAAAGAAAAATTCTCCCTGACTCCCTATCTTCCTAAGTTTTCCTTCGGGGGTTTGCTCTTAAAATCCCACTGAACGCTTCCATTGGCCTCCAAATCTGGCTTCAAGGATTGGTTCAGGTTTAAGGTTCACTCTTCTAGGCCTAGCACTGGGCACGATGTGGAGGAGGATACAAAAGAAGAATAAGACTTGATCTTAATGTCCTCCAATCCAGCACGGGTGACAGAAGTCACGCTGCGGGCTAACACTGACCGGAACAGGTCAGGCAACAGTCAGGTTCCGACCTAAATCACGTGATACCGTCCATGAGTCTGCTCATTCCAAATTGACACCATCCCCAAACAAACAGATAAATTGAATCCTCAAATGGACCCCTTGTATGTTCACATCAGCCTGGGCTGTTAATAAATGTGCTGCAGGGATAGTCCTCTGCTCAGAATGCAGGAGCTAGAGGGAGACCACTCGGTACCATGCCAAGGGCATTCTGGGTCACATTAATGATGACCTACAAGCAACAGCACCTAGGTCTTTTTTAAATGTATCTGTCAGCGTTTATATATGTCTTACCCAGAGGATGGAGTCCTTGGGTTGTGTAAACAGTTCAGCGCTCAACTACTAGCTGAAAGATTGGAAGTTCAAATACACCCAGAGACACCTCAGAAGACAGGCCTGGCAATCTGCTCCTGAAAGGTCATCGCCTTGAAAACCCTATGGAGCACAGTTCTACTCTGCACACATGGGGCTGCCATCAGTTGAAATTGGCTAGATGGCAATTAACAACAACACCCAGAAGTCAACAAAGAAGAGAAGATATTTACTGGGACCCCCAATTTAGTTCCACAGCAGATCCACTTCTCCTTTGCTGGGTGTATTTTCTTCATTTGCTTTATGTTTCTTTCCCTCTTTTTACAGGCCTAGTCAAGCCTCGCGTCTTCTCCAACTCTCACTGATATCGCCTACTGTTTTTCCAACTGCACATCAGTATTATTAAACTAAAACTAGTTAATGATTTATAGTGTATGCTTCATATCTAATAACACTGACTTATTCTGTATATGTTGTCTTCCAGAGGCTGCAGCAGCCAATACTTCTCTGAGCCCCACCAGGGTGACCGCACAAAGTCCAGCAAGCCTATCACCAGGAAAATAATGATAAACACCACTCTAAGCATCTAGTAGTGGTCTGTGCTCTATCACTTAATACAAATGAACCTCTACATAGCTGAATACTTCCAGTGAATATTCAGGTAGCTGCTTTGGAAAGCGAAACACCTAATGATAGCCATGACTTGCAGCTTTTGATAAAAAGCCAATTAGACTTTTGTATCATATTGTTCAAACTCGTGTTCATCTGCAAAAGGATTACAATCAAAATCGTCATTATTTCAAATAATAATCTGTATAAACCCACTGCCGTTGAGTCAATTACAACTCATAGCCACCCTATAGGGCAGAGTAGACCTGCCCCACAGAGTTTCCAAGGAGCGCCTGGCGGATTCAAACTGCTGACCTCTTGGTTAGCAGCCATAGCACTTAACCACTAGGCCACCAGTTGGCGTTAATTCCAACCAAATAATATGTGCTTCGTTCTGTTGTACACAGGGTTGCTATGAATCGGAACCAACTCAATGGCACCTAACAACAACCATATGTGTGGTAAATATAATATTTGTGAATAACAATTACCAAAAAGTGCAAACACATCCAAGAAATATTTCAAGGCTTAAATCCGTGTGCCAGCTCTACCTAAGAGAAGAACGATAAGTAAGACGTGAATATTCTTTCTGTTTACACATCTGGTCCAAAAGCCTAATATATTTGACTTATTATGAGATTTAGAACTTACATTGTGGGGCAATATATATATATTTCTATGAAGACACCCCCAATCGAAACAAAAATACATAACTGAACAAATTCATCATCAGGATAGAGGTGAACACAAAGGTAAATAGCAATTACTTTCTTAATTATTTCCTCCTTGCTAGGAATATTAGTCTCTGTGTTGTATGTACTAATTATATAGGTAGTCCTCAGCTTACGATGGGTTCCCATTCCAATGACTTTGTCACAAATCAGCTCTGAAGTAAGCTGAATACCTTTTTTGTTTGTTTTGTTTTCATTACTATTGCCTTTCATTGTCAGTATCTTTATAAGTCTGAGCTTTATTTGTCTTTGGTGGCTGGAAACAGTACATATAAACTTACAGATATGGTGATGTCAGCAAATTACATGCTGCAACATTGTATGTAGTACATATTACTGACGATAAGATACACACACAAATGAAAAGAGGGTCGTAAGTGCAGCTCGTGGTAACTCAAATATGTTGTAGGTGGAGGACTACCTGTACTTCCTTTGTAGATAATTGCGAGGAGGTAAAAAAAAAAATTACTTTCAAGTACATAAACAAAAGTACTGTATATCCAATGTAATATTAGGCTGATTGAGTCTGGCCTAGTATAATTTGGACTATAACAAGTAACTTAAAAATGATTTTTAATTGAAATATCTAACAGTCTACCTAAGCAATCATGGCCCCTGCTTACAGTGAATTAAAAAAAACTATGGCTTATTTCCATATAAATGGATGTATTTTAAATGTTTAAATTATTTATTCTTTTAAGTAGGTAAATAACCCGTGAATTAGTTTCCTACCTGTAGCAAATTACTACAAATTTAGTGACTTAAAACAATACAAATGTATTCTTTTACAGCTCTGAAGGCCAGAAATCCAAAATTCCATTCATTGGGCAGCAGCCAAGATGTTGGCAGGGCTGGTTCCTTCTGGAAGCTCTAAGGGAGAATCTAGCTGGCCTCTTCCAGCTTCTGGAGGCCATCTGCATTCCTTGGCTCATGACTTCCTCCTCCCATCACTCCATTCTCTTATTCCTGTCCTCACATTGGAATTTCGGTGTTCCTGTATATAAAGTGGACATTATGAAGTGTATGCTATGTATGTCTTGTTATTGTTGTTGTTGTTAGTTGCTGTTGAGTCGGTTCCCATTCATGGCAACCCCATGCACAGCAGAATGAAACGTTGCATGGTCCTGTGCCACCTTCATGATTGTCGGTATGCCTGAGTCTGTTGTTACAGCCATTATGTAGTGCCTTCCAACCTAGGAAAAAAAAAATATATATATATATATATTTTTTTTTTTCCAACCTAGGGGGCTCATCTTCCAGCACTGTATCAGATAATATTCTGTTGTGATCCATAGGGTTTCCATTGGGTAATTTTCTGAAGTAGATCAACAGTCTGAGTCTTCCTAGTCTGAGCCTGGAAGCTCTGCTGAAACCCGTCGGCATAGGTTCCAGGATCATAGCAACATGCAAGCCACCACAGTACACAGGACAAACTGATAATACTATATACTATAATACTATATACCCACTCCTCACTTATCAACATGGGTAGGTTCCAAAGACCAGGTCATGATGCGAATTTGGTGTTATGCGAAAATGGAGGATGACCACATCAGATCACAAAAAGGAGGATGACTATATCATTACATAACTGCCAAACCACTGAGAATCATGACTCAGCCAAGTTGACACATAACCTTAACCATCACAGCCAGTGTTACTCTCGCCTCACACCTCAGCGTTCACTACTGCTAGATGTACATCATTAATGCACAAAATGTTTCGATAATAGGTTTTTTACTCTCATAACTGTGAAATATTGAATAACGAGATAGTCGATAAGTGAGGAGTAGGTGTAATTACATACAATTTGAGATAATGCTTTTGAAGTGTCCTGTAAATGGTATATACTCTACAAATCTAAGGTGGTCTCATAAAAATTGTGATAATGAGACATGATCAAAAGAGGCAATAATGTTCACTCACCTTTAAAACTTGCCTTCTATATCAGCAGGAGTATATCAGCATGGAAAAAAACAGCTAGCACAGCTAAGGAAAGCGCTTTGAAACAAAATAATGTAAACAAGCAACTCTAGATCTCCTCTAAGCCTCTTTCTTTCCTAAATAACCAATACAAACACTTCCTTCTTTAGGACACATGAGAGCTGTATACATTTGTACCCAGATTCGTTAAAGGAAAGGTGGCATGCCAGACCAACTCAGTCCTCCAACCCCCAAACTCTTGGTGTCTCCTTCCAGTCATTCCTTCATACTCACACACCCTGTCTTGTTTCTAAGGAAAATGCCTCTGAAATGGCTCATCAGGAGCCTTACTGCTCTCAGAGCACAGGCTGCAGTACCCTGGGGGTGAAAGGATCAGAAGCAATCAGGCTTACTTTTCCTTGAGCACCCAAGAACTAAGGGTAATCCACAGCAGGGTGGAAGGCTCTTAGCGTTTTGTCAGACACAACAAAAGGTCGAGAAGTAGATGAGCTCTCCTTCCCTCTCACAGGCCTCACTGGGCCCATTCTTGGTTGTGTACTTCTATTCTTAGAAACAAAACAATTTTCTTCTTGGAGTCAAATCTTGTGGTTTTCTTTTCTGTTCTGGGACAGTCCTAATCCTTGGGCCTCAGTTTCCCCACCTTTGTATTAAGTAGGGGGTGTTCAGTTGGTCACAGACAAATAGGATTTTGTACTCGCAGTCTTCGAGTACAACCATCCCATTTTGCAGATAAAGAAACTGAAGCCCAGAGAAAAGGAGTGACAGCAGAACTCACACAAGGGCTCTGCTGGGATCTGAACCTGGGTCTCTGACTCCCAGTGTCTAGCCAGTAAATACAAATTATATCATCTCAGCAGAGTCTGGTGTTCTTCATTCATTATTCTGTGTGTTCACCTTGCCTTCTCAACTAGCTTGTCAGCTATTCAGGGGCAGGGGCTATGGCTTGGCCTTTTTATATGTTCCTTGAGGTACCCAAGCACTTCGTGGGGTTCTGCAGACACTGTTGACTTGAGAATGGAGGGGTTATTGATGGAACACAGGAAGTGTGAATTTTGACTGGAGAGAAGATGTCAAGATTGATCCAGAGTTTGAACACTGCTCACATGGCCAAGTGTGGGTGGGGGTTCTGGGTAGCCTCTTACCAGCTGGGTGACTTTGGACAAGTTTATTAACTTCTCTGAGCCTCAGTTTCTTCAACTATAAAATTGGGGATGACAATACCTACTGTACATGGTTGTTTGAGGATTTAATATACCCCATACCTGAAACTAGCTTATTTTTGTCAGAGTTGTTATTACTATAATTAGGTAGAGGAAAGCATAGGGCCACTGAGATTTGGGGGCCTTACAGAACTACAGTAAGTTCCAGTGATTCTGATGGAGGAGGTGAAGTGGATTGAGAAAAAAATGAAGCAACTCCAATTCCTGGAGCTCAAAAGACCTGTAATTAGCCTGTAAACCCTACCACTTCACCAAGGTAAAATGGGTGGGGCTGCCCCTCCTTGCTTCCATACAAACCCTCAGGAGGTCAGTTACCCTCTTAGACTCCTTTGAGGCAGTACTCAGTGTTCATTCTGACTTGGCCTCGCCTGCATACGGAGGGGCGAATCCAGAGCAGGGGCAGCACTCATGTGACTTGCCCTAGCCACACACCCCTCTTAGAAACTGGCGGCTGTCTCCTCCAGCATGGCCAGCCTGTGACTCACTATCAGCTCTAGCAAGACTGAACCATGGAGATAAAGGACATGTCTACAGCTGTGCAGGTTACTCTGTTGGGTGGAGGCTGGGTGGGCCACCAAGCTGAAGGAATGGTGACAAAGCTATGGGGGCAAAATTTCCCTCTGACCTCTAGAAGAAAATAATGGCAGAGAGATAGATTTGTTGGAAGTCCCCTTTCAGGAAATTTCATCTCAGGGGTCACCAACCTAGGTTAGCCCACAGAATGGTTTTCATCAGCATGGCACAGGCTGGCAAGTGAGGTTCGACTTGTGGTTCTTCCAACTCCTGAAGTGGGGTCCTCTTCCTGCTAACTGAAAGATTGGAGGTTCGAGTCCATCCAGAGGCACCTGGGAAGAAAAGTCTGGTGATCTACTTCTAAAACTTGAGTACAGTTCTACTCTGACATATATGGAGTTGCCATGAGTTGGAATCGACTGGTAAGCAATCGGTTTCAACAGGTATATACATGGTAACCCTATGTACAACAGAAAGAAATGTTGCCCAGTCCTGTGCCATCTTCATGATTATCAGTGTCCCCACCTTACAACAAGTATTGCCATTGTCGTGTGTGTGTGTGAGAGAGAGAGATTTATTTTAAAGAACTGGCTCATGTAATTGTGTGGGCTGGCAAGTCCAAAATCCATAGGTCAAAGGACAGGCTGGAAGCTCTAGCAGTCTTGTGTCCAAAATCTGTAGGCCAGGCAGCGGACTGGAAATTCCAGCAGGGTGTCTATTTACAGTCTTGAGGCAAAATCTTTCTCACTCAGGAGACTTTAGTTTTTGCTTTTATGGTCCTTAAATGACTGGATCAGGCCCTCCCATATTGTGGAGTGTTTCACTAAACAACTGAGCACCATAGCCTGGCTAAGCTGACACATAAAATTAGCCATCACAGTAGGTGCTCCATATATATTAGTGGAAGGCCAGAGCAATTGCCAGATATCAGTCCCTGAAGAAAGCTGATTCTGAATTTAAACCGCGTTTTATAGCATCATGAAGCCCAACTCAGAGGCCTGGGGGAGTGGAGAGGCCTGCTGCTTTCCTCTGTGGCTCCCTGACCAGCTGGCCTGGGACTACCCCCAGGCAATGAATGCTTCTAGACAATTAGTAGGGAACCTGTTTCCTGTGGACTCAAGCGTGTGGGATTCTGCAATAAGACAGCGGACGAACCATTTCAATAACAACAGCAGAATGTTCTTGTCTAAGAAATATGCAAGGCATGCTCTAGGCAATGTTTCTCCCATTCTTGGACCTCTACTTTGGACATGTTATCAGGAGGGATCAGTCCCTGGAGAAGGACACCATGCTTGGTAAAGTAGAGGGTCAGCGAATAAAAGGAAGACCTTCGATGAGATGGATTGACACAGTGGCTGCAACAATGGGCTCAAACACAGCAACGATTGTGAGGATGGTGATGGACTGGGCGTTGTTTCATTCTGTTTTACGTAGGGTTGCTATGAGTTGAAACTCACTAGACAGCACATAACAGCAACAACAACTAGGAGTTTAGAAAAATTCACTTTAGTCAAATGACCTTTATAGAGAACATCCTACGTGTTAGGCAATGTACTAGGTGCATCAAGACAGGTTGATAATCGGTTCAGGTCTTGGATCTGTCATTTACTAGCTGTGTGATCTTGATGAAATTACTCAACCTCTCTAAATCTCAGCTTCCTCATCTGTAAAGTAAGGGCAACAGTACATATCTCATGAAGTGCGTACATATATACTTCACATTGTGAAGATGAACTGAAATAGTGTGTAATATGACTGGCATGTCTCAGGAGCTCAGTAAGCTATTGCCATCCATCATCATCATTATCGAAAGGGCTACTGACAAAGCACCCATGGAGAAGGAGGGGAAGGTGGCCATGAATCTAACAAAGGGATTTTTCTGATTGGGGCAGGCTGGGAAAGAATGAGTTGATAGAAGGAGCTCTCCCCATCTCTCTGGAGATCTCAAGCAACCCTAGGAGAAACCCACATCCTGGCCTGGAAGGGAGTGTGTCCATCTGACAATGAGGAACTGGAGGCTGGGGCCCCCACTCTGGGGCTAGGGCCCTTGATAATGACAGCAGTTTATCCATCCTGTGTCCACCCAGCCCTAGGAGGCTCTCCAGAAAAAGATAAGCTCAACTCATTAGTCTCCCTCCCATATAGCAGGTACTTCTCTTCTAAAAAAAAAAAAAAAATCGTACATTTTTTTCTAGTAAGTGCTTATATTTGGAAAGTGTTAGAAAAGTCAAAATAACATTTTACCATGACCCTAAGTCTAATCACCCAGAACAATCACACTTCTACATACAAGATTATTTTTAATGCACCAATTTTTGCTTTTTAAAAATAACATAGTTGTAATCAGAATATCATTTTATTCTACTTTTCTTAATATTATTTCATAAGCATTTTTCATTCTTCTTACAGACTTTATAAAACACAATTTTAAAGGTCTATCTCTGATCTGGAAACCCTGGTGGCGTAGTAGTTAAGTGCTATGGCTGCTGACCAAAGGGTCAGCAGTTCAAATCCGCCAGGCACTCCTTGGAAACTCTATGAGGCAGTCTGCTCTGTCTGATAGGGTTGCTAGGAGTCCGAATCAACTTGATGGCACTGGGTATCTCTGATTTGGAAGCCCTGGTGGCGTAGTGGTTAAGGGTTACGGCTGCTAACCAAAAGTTTGGCAGTTGGAATCCACCAGGTGCTCCTTGGAAACCATGTATGGGGGCAGGTGTACTCTGTCTTGTAGGGTTGCTATGAGTCGGAATCAACTCAACAGCAGTGGGTATTTACCTCCGATTTTAACTAGGAGATACATTTTTATGTAATTATTCCTGCATTGTTAGATTCTTTCCAACTTCATGCTATTATAAATAACATTGTGTTAACATTCTTATATTAAACCATATTCTGTAACTTGAATTCTTTCCTTAGACTAAGTCTCCAAAATGGAATTCATATTATTAAAGGACATGAACATTTATAAGACTTTTAATAAATCCGAGACATCTTAAAATGATTTTCAGTTTTTTCTTACTGTACATATACTACATACTCATTGTAAAAATATTAAAGATAGACACAAGTAAAAAGAATGAAAAATTGTTAATAATCCCACCACCCCAAAACAACAATGATTGAAAATAGAAGACTATTTGGAGTGGGTCGAAGAGAGAAGGGAAGGTAAGAAAGTAGAAACAATACTTTCCAGAAGTTTGCTGTGAGTAAAGGGCTGCGAATGGGATGCTAGCTAGTGGAGGATATAGAGTTAAGGAAGGGTATATCTTAAAAGATGGACAGTATGAGGATGCATTTGTGTGCGGATGGAAAGGATCCAGTAGAGGAAGAGCAAGTAACTGTCTTACTTATCTAGTGCTGCTATAGCAGAAATACCACAAGTGGATGGCTTTAACAAACAAATTTATTTTCTCACAGTTAAGTATGCTTTGTTGTTCGGTGCCTTTGAGTCTGTTCCAACTCATAGCAACCCTATGTACAACAGAACCAAATTCTGCCCAGTCCTGCACCGTCCTCACTATCGTGGTTCTGCTTAAGCCCATTGTGCAACCACTGTGTCGATCCACTTCACTGTGGGTCTTCCTCTCTTTCGATGACCCTCTATCAAGCATGATGTCCTTCTCCAGGGACTGATCCCTCTTGATAATGTCCAAAATATGTGAGATGAAGCATCGCCATTCTGTCTTTAAGTAGCACTCTGGGTGTACTTCTTCTAAGATGGATTTGTTCATTCTTTTGACACTCCATGGTATATTCAATATTCTTCACCAACGCCATAATTCAAAGGTGTCAATTCTTCTTCGGTCTTCCTTATTCAACGCCCAGCTTTCACATGCGTACGAGGCAATTGAAAACACCATGGCTTGGGTCAGGTGCACCTTAGTCTTTAAAGGAACATCTTTGCTTTTTAAAGAGGTCTCTTGCAGCAGGTCTGCCCAATGCAACATGTCATTTGATTTCTTGACCGCTGCTCCCATGGACATTGACTGTGGATCCAAGCAAAATGAAATCCTTAACAACTTCAATCTTTTCTCCGTTTATCATGCTGTTGCTTATTAGTCCAGTTGTGAGGATTTTTTGTTTTCTTTATGTTAAGGCGTTATCCATACTGAAGGCTATGATCTTTGATCTTCATCAGCAAGTGCTTCAAGTCCTCTTCACTTTCAGCAAGCAAGGTCGTATCATCTGCATAACTCAGGTTGTTAATGAGTCTTCCTCTGATCCTGATGCCCTGTTCTTCTTCATATAGTCCAGCTCCTCAGATTATTTGCTCAGCATACAGACTGAATAAATACGGTGAAAGGATATAACATTGATGCATATTTTTCTGGCTTTAAACCATGCAATATCCCCTTGTTCTGTTCAAACGACTGCCTCTTGATCTATGTAGGAGTTCCTCATAAACACAATTAAGTGTTCTGAAATTCTCATTCTTTGCAGTGAGAATTCCACACAGTCGAATGCCTTTGTATAGTTAATAAAACACAGGTGAACATCTATTTAGTATGCTACAAGTCCAAATTCACGGCACTGGTTCTAGGGAAAGGCCTTCTCTCTCTGTTGGGTCTGAGGGAAGGTCCTTGACTCTTTTTAGCTTCTGTTCCTCAGTTCCTTGGAGATCTTCATGTGGGGTGGCATCTCTCTTCCCCCATCTCCGTTTGCTTCTCTGTGCCTATTCTGCTCATTTTATATATCAAAGGTAATTAGTTTTTGACACACCCGACACAGACATGGCCTTATTAACATAACAAAGAAATCCCTATTTCCAAATGTGATTACGTCCACAATTATACACTTATTGTCAGCGAGTCGATTTCTGCCCAATAGGGTTTCCATGTGGATTCAAACTACTGACCTTTTTGGTTAGCAGCCGACCTCTTAACCACTGTGCTACCAGGGATGAGGGGGGACATAATTCAATCCACAACAGCAACTATTCAGCAGAGAGGGAGGATGAATAACCACAGGCACACAGTCTTTGAAATGGCCAGTCTCCACTTGGATTCAGGGCACAGGTGGAGGGCTTGGCCTTTGATAGAAACAGGGAAGCTTCTTCTGCTATAACTACAAAGAAAACAGAAAATACGAGTTCAGCTGCCAGTAGGTTTGTAGACTTGGTGATAGGAAGGTATCAGAATGCTTCCATTTTCTTAAGGAAGCATGAGACTGAAGTTGGGTGGAGCAGGAAGCACATTTGAGAAGAGAGGAAAGATACGAAATAACTGCCCTGAGAAGGGAGAATCCATATTTACAGGGGAAACATCGCAGGGTTGCTGGTAAGATTTGAGTGCCGATTTGAAGTTTATGGCTGATTCCTTCTTTGATTGCAAGCCTTGGACATTAACTATGGTTAAGTTAAACAAGAAAGGAAACTATTGGAAAAATGGAGAGTAGTTCACATTGTCATAGGAAAAGCTGAAGAACCAGAGTTCCAGAGACTAGCTTAGCACTGAGGATCTCAATAACAGGGACTTATGGTAGAATGGGCTTCAGCCCTCCACGTTCAGATTCCAAGGAGAGAACACTTAATTGGCCCAGACTGAGTCAAAGGAGAGCAATGAATTGATTCAAAGTCTCACTAAGACTGTATTCCGTGGGAAATGAATACCTCATCAAGGAAAATTGTGATGCTATTACCCAACGAAAATGGAGAGGATTCTGGACAGACTAAAACAGATGACGATTATGTAGTCATGAATTGAAGTGTAATCAGTCAGTTGGGTTGTGTGTTTTTCTCCAGCAATATTCAGCCTTTCTAGGGCAGACTCAAAGAAAGTGAGTGGTTATGATTGAGCTAGGAGAGTATTGTGGAATAAGGAACTGAATACAGTAATTAGAGCTTACACAATTGTAGTAGAAGCTGGGGAAATAAAAGGATCAGAAAAAAGCCACTAACCAGCATTAGGCATTTGCGGGGATATCTGGAAGCTAGTCACATCTGGGAGTCCCTGGGTTGTGCAAATGGTTATGCAATTGGCTGCTAACTGAAAGATTAGAAATTTGAGTCCTCCCAGAGGCACCTCAGAAGAAAGACCTGACAATGTATATCCAAAAAATCAGCCATTGAAAATACTATGGAGCACAGTTCTGCTCTGACACACATGGAGTTGCCATGAGTCAGAATTCACTTGCCAGGAATTAGCTACTGGTAAATATATATCCAGCCTCTGTAGTAGGACCATGATGGGGCTGGTGTAGAAGTTTGTGAAAGATTATCAGTTATCTAGAGCTATTGTCTCTATGAGTTTGCACCAGAGTGCCTGGAGGTAGGCCCAGGGCTGCTCACGGTTAACAGGGTCAGCAGTAGGGAAGAAGAGCTGAACCCAGAGATGGGATGAGTGAGTACAGACTGGAAACTCTGGCACTTCTGTGTCTGCTTCTCATTGCCTGTAACCAACCACAACCCAAATCTTACACAATTTTACTTTAGGCCAACTCTAACTTCAAACCAAACAGAGAAAGGGATTCTGGGAAACATAGTTTCCAGTGTAAATATGTTAACAATAGAAAGTTATGGCGAAGTGGAAGAAAAAATAGACAAGAAAGGTTAGAATATTTTCAGGGGAGTGATTGTAATGATGAATCAAGGAATCCAGAATACGTAGTTACAGGAATTGGCAGTCTCATGTTCAACTAATTTTTGCATTGGACATGCTAGAGTAAGTGAGCTGTAAGGATAAAAGATGATGATCACAAAGTGGGATGCTTGGATTTGAGATTTTGGATGTGATATGGCTGTTGGTGAAAACAAGGTCTACAGTAGCTGAAGTGATGGAGACCAGGGTGTTGGAAGAATCATTCATGTGGATGTTAAAGTTCCTGAGGATATTGGTTAGAACAGGGATAGAGAGAAATCAATTTGCCTAGAGTTAAGGTCTTCAAGTGTGTGGCAGTCACCAAACCAGTAGATTGTTAGAGAACAGCAGTAAGGAGAGGTGGAGACTGAGTTTGAAAGAAACTGAAGATTTTGAAATAGAAGGAAGAGAAGTGTTTTTAAAAATGGCAATAGAGAGCAAAAAGGGCTCCTATTCACCTCATGGCCTTGAGGTACGTGAGGGTGAGAAACAAAGAAGACAAAACAGACAAAAAAACTACCTGCTGAGAGAGCTACCTGGAAAGAGGTCCTGAAGAGACAGCCAGGTTTCACACAATGAAAAGAGGTAGAAGGTGTATTCAAGGAAGAGGGCGAGAATACAGGGACTGTGCTGATCACTCAACAAGTGTTCCAAAACGGCACAATGAAATCTCCCCCAGAGGGCAGGAGTGGGAGGTTGAGTCAAATTAGGAATTATTTTAGGACATGTGAGTTTCAAATGTCATAAAGCCAACTCAAAGCAGATTAAACAAAAGAAAAGAGAATGTATTTGCTCATATAACTGGAAATTCAGTGGGGTCACCAGCTTCAGTCCTAGCTGAATCCAAGGACACAAACCACATCCTCAAGATGGTCTCCTTCAGTCTCTCCACTCTGCTTTCTTCTGTGTTGGCTACATCCTCAGGCAGCCTCTCCCCACACAGCAGCAAATGGCTCCCCACCAGCTCCAAGGGAGCACGAGCCTCAGCACCAGTGAAATCCCAACCCTGAATCACTCATTGTGTTTAGTGTGCATACATCTCTGAGTGGCCATGCCTGGTTCCACTGCCCTCCCGCCCCTGCCCCGGGCCCAGTAGGTCCAACTCTACCAGGACCACATATTGATGAGTACAGAAGATGTTCCTCAGAGGAAAACTGGAAAGAGAAAGGAGGTAGGACCCTGGACAGACAAAACATCAGACGTCCGTATCGGGTATACACAGAGCAGGGTGGGGATGAGGTCAGGGTGCTGTTGAATCATCGCAGAGTTTTGGATTTGGACTTCTGGTGGTCACTAAAGAAAACAGGGGTATGGAATATGAAGCATGATGGGGCTGGTACTGATTAACTTCTTAGGGGAAGTCGGCAATCTTCAAGTTGTGTTCAGGTAGTCCCCAACTTATGATATATTTGAGCTACTACCAACCGCACTTACAAGCAGTTGGGTTTTTTTTTTTTTTGGTACATCTTATCATGAGTAATATGTACTACACACAATGTTGCGGTCCATAATTTGCTGATGTTATCATTCCCATGCCAACCTCAAAGACAAACAGAGATCAGATTTCTAAAGATACTGATAATAAAAGGCAATAATAAAGAAGACAGGGGAAAAAATGAGGTAGTCAACTCATGTCAGAACCAACTTGGAGTGATCGGAACAGACCACTGTAGTATGGAGCTTGGCCACAGCGCCATCTACCCTTGTGTCATAGCCGAGGGGAGCCAAGGCTCAAGATGGCCTCTGGGTGATTGCTCATTTCTTTGGCTCCAGATAGTCTGGTGGTCTAGCCAAGAATCATTTGAAAAAATGTTTAAAGTTAATGGGGATATTTCGAGAGAAAAAGTTAAGAAAGATGCAATAGCAGCTCTTGGCAACCTGAAGAGATGGCCTCTGGAAGAGGGATGAAACTTAACGGACGTGGCTCCAGAGAGCAGAACCAGCACCAATGAATGCAAGTTAGAGGGAAGTTTTGAATTAATTATTATAATTAGAACTGTCTATTGAAGAAATGGGTTCCTTCCGAAATAGTGAGTACCCTGCTCTTAAAAGTGCTTAAGCAGGGTTTTGGATGCCTCTAGTGGTGGGAGTCGGATGCTGGGGAAACCCTGGCAGCGTAGTGGTTAAGTGCTACAGCTGTTAACGTAAAGGTTAGCGGTTCAAATCCGCCAGGCGCTCCTTGGAAACTCTATGGGGCAGTTCTACTCTGTCTTATAGGGTCGCTATGAGTCGGAATCGACTCGAAGGCAATGGGTTTAATCAGATGCTGGAGCCCTAGTGGCATAGTGGTTAAGTGCAATGGCTGCTAACCAAAAGGTCAGCGATTCAAACCCACCAGCAGCTCCTTGGAAACCCTGTGGGGCGGTTCTACTCTGAGTCGGAATTGACTCAACAGCAACAGGCTAGTCGGATACTATCTAAAGGCTCCCATATTGGGTGTTAGGTTCCTGGGTAGAGCAAACGGTTTGCACTCAACTATTAACCTAAAAATTGGCAGTCGAACCCACCCAGCAGTGCCCCAGAAGAAAGGCCTGGTGATCTTCTTCTGTAAAGGTTACAGCCAAGAAAACCCTACGGAGCTCAGTTCTACTCTGAACTCCTGGGGTTGCCGTGTGTAGAATCGACTCAAAAGCCACTGATTTGGGTTTTTTTTTTTTTTTTAATTGGATTTAAGATCAAGTCAGAACACTTTTAAGGTAGTTTCCAATAGATTCCCTAACTTTATTTATATGTGGAATGAGAAAGAAATCATCAGCAAAATGGTGCAGTAGCTAAACGTTGTCAGTGTCCTCTCACTTCCCTTTCTTGACTTTGTTTTTGTATCTCCAGGCACCTCCATCCCATTCCTCCATGGAGCTGATGCTGTCAGAATGCCTACCGGACTCCCCCTGAGATCTGCCTTCTAGTCACAATGCTACTGCTGCAGAATTACCCCCCTTCTGCCCCATCAAAATTTCCAGGATCTGATAAACACCTACTGTCAACAAACAATATAGATATAAACCAACACTATGAATTTCAGAATTTGAGAACTAGCCCACTGAGCCCTGTTTGAGGAGCTATAAACTTAGTCCCTACCATATATTTTAAGTCACTTTTCATTTTTTATCTTCCGTGTTCATTCTTAAATGTGTTTTAATTAATCTTTTCCCCTTCAGATAGTTATAACCTGTGGCAAGAGTTGTATAATACAATATTTTGAATCCTCCACAAAATTTAGTATTTCGGCAATAGATTAACCCCAAACCCACTGCTGTCGAGTACATTCCGACTCATAGTGACCCTATGGGACAGAGTAGAACTGCCCCATAGAGTTTCCAAGGAGCACCTGGTGGATTCAAACTGCTGACCTCTTGGTTAGCAGCCGTAGCACTTAACCACTACACCACCAGAGTTTTCAGGGCAATAGATTAGTTGATTAAAACCAATATGAGCAAGTTCCATCCGTTAACTAGTTTGTTCATTTGTTCAAAACATCCATGAAAGGGAAACAACATCAAAAAAGGAAAAAATCTGAAAAGACACAAAATATGCTTGGAAGACTGTCTAGGTACCAGACACTGTGATAGCTGAGAGACGGAGGTGAGAAGACAGAACCCCTGCTCCATCTGGTGGAGAAGTGAGATAGAAAGTGGCTACTAAGGGCCAGGCACTGTGCCACACACCTCATGTGATGATCTCATCTTGCTCTTAGACGACTCGATACGGCAGGGGTTATTAGCTTCATTTTATAAATAAGAAAACTGAGGCCCAGAAAGGACTTTGCCCCAGAAAATAAGGATCAAAATTCACACCCAGGTGGTCTCCATGCTGCCTATAAACAAAATACAATTGCAGAACAAATTAGCTTTCACCGGAGAAGACATACTTTTCAACAGTTCCCAGGAAGAGAGAAAAACTTCCTAGGATAGCTCATGGTGGAAACCAAAACGGAATTAAGCAACGCCTGGGGCAGGAGTAGATGTATCTTATCAGGTAGAGCTCTGAATGCCCCTCTGCAGATGTGTGATAGGACCAGCTCCTCAGAGACGCCTTAGACCATCTCTGATGGACAAGTTTTTGTCCCACCCTGCTGTGCTGCGGAGGGCCCCAAGCTCGGCTGCCATCTAGTGGTATGTCTGAAATCTGCATTGCAGGACTTTAAAAAACGACCTGGCACCGACAGGCTTTTACCATCTGTGAAAAGCTGATTCAGAGTTGGCTGTAATGGGTCCTGAATCTCAGACATACATAGCACTAAAAAAGAAATCCAACATAACCCCACAAAAGATCTTTGTTTGCTGCCAGCATTACTGTCGAATCCATACCCTTGAACTCAGTGGCCTCTCTCAGTCCACACTTCACTTTTAAGGCTTTCTAGAGAGAAATTTGAACAACCCTCCTTAGTCTCCTTTGTATTTCTATTCATTTTAGTTGTGAATGTGGGGTGGGGGGGAACCTCAGCTACTCTAGTCTTGCTAATCTAGACCTTTTGGGTAGCAGCCAAGCACTTAACCACTGCGCCACCAGGACTCCTGACCATGTATGAGTCAAGGAATTTGGGCAGCCTGTAGAAGCTGGAAAAGGCAAGGAAACTGATTCTTCCCTGAGTCTCCAGAAGAGAATGCAGAACTGCCAACATCTTATGTCAGCCCAGTGAGACCCATGTCAGACTTCAACAGAACTGTAAGACAACAAATTTATGTTGTCTTAAGCTAAGTTTGTGGTAATTTGTTAGGAAAGCAAAGGGTCTCCTTTAGGCTTTGAGATCTCAAGGTCTCACTCAGCATCAAAGCAAGAACTGTCTGGAGATAGGCTGCCTCTCAGAGACTTTGTGTTCTGATAGGGCCACGTTTTGGGATTTTCTATTAGGATCTGGGAGAAAAGGTATCATTGCTGTTAATTATCTATATTAATACTCAGATAACATTCACTCAGAAAGTAAAAAGGTCTATTCTGTTCCACCTAATGAGGTTGGTCACTCGTGCTCCTAGCCTCCAATAAATATCTTCAGGCTCTTCAAAAAGTTCTGGATTGGGGGCTCTTGGAGATGCTTTCTGTGCCCCTCCTCATTAACTTGGACACACTCTGGAGAGAGATGTACTAATATGTATTACAGAGAGGGCAAAAATCACATTGTCTCTTCCAAGAAATATTGACTCTTAAAGAAATGCACATTGAATCTTGAAGTTGTCCTTACCTCCTTAACCTAGCAATTTTATTCTTGGGAATTTACCCTAAAGAACTAATTCAAAACTAAAGCTTAGGAGGTGGGGCCAAGGTGATGGAGTCGTCAGATGCTTCTGGTAGTCCCTCTTAAACAGCAAAGACCCCAAAAAACAAGTAAATCAATTATCTATGACGATCTAGGAACCCTGAACATCAATGACAAATTTGAGGAATTGGACTCAGTGGTAAGGGGAAGGAAAGACAGTTTAGAAGCAGCAAGGAGTTGCCAGACCTGACCCGGTGGGAACTGGCACACCACAGGCTAGATCCATTGGCATGATGTAGTGAACTAAGTAGTGGTGTTTGGGACGTAGTTTCCACATCGGGAGAGACCAAGTGGCAGAGAGTCCACTCACGCCTCCAGAATCAGTGAAAAGCGGCACTCAATTGGCAATAGATAAGTACATGTGTCTAACTACCACGTGGATCAAAAAACACCCCTTTGAGAAAAATTCCTCTCCCATTTATCTGCCCCCTTCCTGCTCTGCACTGAGTCTGAGCTGGCTTCAGAGATTGTTGTACCCCCTGGGCCAGAAGTAGGACCTGTCACATACCCTGAGCCATTTTCTTGGCTTTGGACATGGAACAAATGAACAAACATGGAAAAAATAATCTGCCAGCTCTTCTAAGCTGGGAACTCAGGGCAGAAACGGTTCCTTTGCCTAGGCACAGGCATAAGGAGTCCATGGACTTTGAATACCTTTCACTCCTGCATAGACCTGTGCGGGCCAATTACAATAGTGTAGGCCCTCATTAGCACAGTACAACAGGGAACATACCTAAGGTTTAACCTCAACTTTATCAGCTATATGGTGGAGAAGCACGTTCATGACATTTGACACCACTCTGCCTATTAAACAGGGTCCTACCTACCCACATCAGTGCCATGAGGACTGTTGGCTCCACCCACGCCACCTAGCCACCCATGACAGGGGTCCAAGAATAAGTGGTGCCTCGCAGTCTTTACAGCCAACAGCATTGAGTGCCCATAGTCTGGCTGCAAAACCCACCCACCTACATGCTACGGAGAACAGGGAGATGCTTTCCTCACAGACACTCAGGGGTGGCTGTCAGCCCCCTGCCTTGCTCAGGGCATGACCCCCTACTGCAGCCAGATACCTATACCTACACCAGTAACCCCTGCCTATCTAAGACTATAGGTGAGAGTCTGCACCACGCACTTGGTCACCAACTCGCTGGACACCTGAGCTGAACCCATACAAGAAAAGTAAACAGACTCCTGGGCTCACATCCTCCTGACAGGATGCTAGAGCTTCAAAGACACCAATAATCAAACTAGTTTACTTGAGCAGCCTATTTGGGCATATCAAAACAGAACAAGAAGCTAGGACAAAATAAGCAAACATAAAATAAATATAACAACTTATTGATGGCTTGGAGACAACAGTCAATATCAAATCACATAAAGAGGCAGACCATGATGGCTTCAGCCAGCTCCCAAAACAAAGAATTGAGAAATCTTCCAGATGAAGATAATTTCCTTGAATTACCAAAGGTAGAATACAAAAGATTAATAGACAAAACTCTTCAGAAATCAGGAAGGAGATCAGGCAAAACAAAGAAGGCCAAGCAGCACACAACCAAAGCAATAGAGAAACTTAAGATTAGAGAAGGGCATAATGACAAATTTAATAGGCTGCAAGGATCCACAGAGAGACAGCAAACAGAAATCCAGAAGATTAACTATAAAATTTCAGAATTAGACAACTCAATAGAAAGTCATAGGAGCAGAATTGGGGCAATGGAAGTCAGAATTACTGAGATTGAAAATAAAACACTTGACACCAACATATTTGAGGAAAAATCAGAAAAAAAGAATTTTTAAAAATGAAGAAACCCTAGGAATTACGTGGGACTCTATCAAGAGGAATAACCTATGAGTAATTGGAGTACCAGAATGGGGTGGATGACAGAAAATACAGAGACAATTGTTGAAGATTTGTTGGCAGAAAACTTCCATGATATTGTGAAAGATGAGAAGATATCTATCCAAGAAGCTCATCAAACCCCACGCAAGGTAGATCCCAAAAGAAAGTCACCAAGACCTATTATAATCAAACTTGCCAAAATCAAAGATAAAGAGGGAATTTTAAGACTGGCTAGGGATAAATAAAAAAGTCACCTACAAAGGAGGGTCTATAAAACTAAGCTCGAGCTACTTAGCAGAAACCATGCAGGCAAGAAGGCAGTGGAATGACATATATAAAGCCTTGAAGGAAAAAAAAAAAAAAATCCAGTCGAGAATCATATATCTAGCAAAACTGTCTCTCAAATATTATGGTGAAATTAGGGCATTTCTAGATAAACAGATATTTAGGGAATTTGTAAAAACCAAACCAAAATTACAAGAAATTCTAAAGGGAGTCCTCCAGTTAGAAAATCAATAACATCAGATAACAACTCAAGACTAGAGCACAGGACAGAACAAGTACATATCAACCCAGGTAGGGAAGTCACAAATAAATCAAAGCTATAACACTGAAAATAGAGAAACAGAGAAGTCAATATGTAAAATATGACAACATTAAAACAAAAAAGAGGGACTAAATAATGTAGTCATAGATCTTCCATATGGAGATAAAGTCAAGGTGATATCAAGAAATAAAAGATTGGTTTAAACTTAGGAAAATAGAGGTAAATATTAAGGGAAACACAAAGGAAACTAATAGTCCCACATCAAAATAAAAAATGAGAAAAACTCAAATACAAAATCAACAGCAATGAAAAAGATGAAAAGAAAATAAGTAAAGAAAAATGACTCAGCACAGAAAATTACATGGAACAAAGAAACTGTTGACAACACACCAAAAAAGGCACCAAAATGACAGCATTAAACTCATAAAAAAAAAAAAACCTCATACCTATCAATAATTATGCTGAATGTAAATGGACTAAATGCACCAATACAGAGACAGAGAGTGGCAGAATGGATTAAAAAAACACAATCCATCTATATGTTGCCTACAAGAGACACGCTTTAGATGTAAAGACACAAACTAAAACTCAAAAGATGGAAAAAAATATATCAAGCAAACAACAACCAAAAAAGAGGAGCGGCAATATTAATTTCCGACAAAATAGACCTTAAAGTTAAATCCACCACAAAGAATAGGGAAGGACATTATATAACGGTTAAAGGGTCAATATGCCAGGAGGATATAACCATAATAAATATTTGTGCACCCAACGACAGGGCTCCAAAATACATAAAACAAACTTTAACAGCATTGAAAAGAGAGATAGACAGCTCCACAATAATAGTAGGATACTTCAACACACCACTTTTGGTGAAGGACAGAACATCCAGAAAGAAGTTCAAGTAAGACATGGAAGATCTAAAGGCTACAATCAACCAACTTGACCTTGTAGACATATACAGAACACTCCACCCAACAGCAGCCAAGTATACTTTCTTTTCCAACACACATGGAACATTCTCCAGAAGAGATCGCATATTAGGCCATAAAGCAAGCCTTAACAGAATCCTAAGCATCGAGATATCACAAAGCATCTTTTCTGACCATAAAGCCATAAAAGTAAAAATCAGTAACAGAAAAAGCAAGGAAAAGAAGTCAAACACATGGAAACTGAACAACACCTTGCTCAAAAACACCGGGTTATAGAAGAAATTAAGGACAGAATAAAGAATTTCACAAAATCCAAAAAGAATGAAAACACATCCTACTAGAACCTTTGGGACACAGCAAAAGCAGTGCTCAGGGGTCAATTTATAGCAATATATGCACATGTCCAAAAAGAAGAAAGGCCCAAAATCAGAACATTAATCCTACAACTCAAACAAATAGAAAGAGCAGCAAGAGGAGCCCTTGGGCACCAGAAGAAAGCAAATAATAAAAATTAGAGCAGAATTAAGTGAAATAAGGAATAGAAAAACAATTGAGTTAACAAGACCAAAACCTGTTTCTTTGAAAAGACCAACAAAATCAATAAACCATTGGCCAAATGGACAAAAGAAAAATAGGAGAGTAAGAAAATAACCTGAATAAGAAATGAAATGGGTGATATCACAACAGACTCAACTGAAATTAAAAGAATCATAACAGAATACTACAAAAAGTTGTACTCTAACAATTTGAAAACCTAGAGGACATGGACAAATTTCTAGAAATATGCTACCTACCTAGAGTAACACAAATAGAAATAGAACAAGTAAATAAACTTATAACAAGAGATTGAAAAGGTAATTAAAAAGCTTCCAACAAGAAAAAGCCCTGGCCCTGATCTGATGGCTTCACTGGAAAATTCTACCAAACTTTCAGAGACAAGTTAACACCACTACTACTGAATGTATTTCAGAGCATAGAAAAGGACAGAATACTCCCAAACTCATTCTGTGAAGCCAGTATAACCCTGATACCAAAACCAGGTAAATCACCACAAAAAAAAAGAAAATTACAGATCAATAACCCTCATGAACTTAGATGCAAAAATCCTCAACAAAATTCTAGCCAACAGAATTCAACAACATATTAAAAAAATAATTCACCATGATCAAGTGGAATTCATACCAGGTATGCACGGGTGGTTCAACATTAGAGAAACAACCAATGTAATCAATCACATAAATAAGACAAAAGACAAGAACCACATGATCTTATGAATTGATGCAGAAAAGGCATTTGACGAAATTCAACACCCATTCATGATAAAAACTCTCAGAAAAATAGAAATAGAAGGGCAATTCCTCAACATAATAAAAGGCATTTATACAAAGCCAACAGCCAACATCATCCTAAATAAAGAGACTGAAAGCATTCCCCTTGAGAACGGGAACCACACAAGGATGTCCTTTATCACCACTCCTATTCAACATTGTGCTGGAGTTCTTAGCCAGAGCAATCAGGGTAGAAAAGAAATAAATGGCATCCAAATTGGTAAAGAAGAAGTAAAAGTATTTCTATTTGCAGATGATGTGACCTTATACACAGAAAAACCTAAAGAATCCACAAGAAAACTACTGGAACTGATAGAAGAGTTCAGCAAAGATCAGGATACAAGATAAACATACAAAAAGTATTTGGATTCCTCTACACCAATGAAGGGAATGTTAAAGAGGAAATCACCAAATCAATACCACTTAGAACAGCCCCCAAGAAGATAAAATATTTAAGAATAAATCTAACCAGAGATGTAAAAGACCCAGACAAAGAAAACTACAAGACACTATTGCAAGAAACCACGTAAGTGGAAAAACATACATTGCTCATGGATAGGAAGACGCAACATTTAGAAAATGTCTATCCTACCCAAAGCAATCCATAGATACAATGCAATCTTGATCCAAATTCCAATGACATTTTTTAATGAGAGGGAGAAACAAATCACCAACTTCTTCTGGAAAGGGAAGACACTCCAAATAAGTAAAGCATTACTGAAGAAGAAGGACAAAGTAGGAGGCCTCACATTACCTCATTTTAGAACTTATTAGACCACCACGGAAGTCAAAACAGCCTGGTACTAAACTAGTACAGCAACAGATACATAGACCAATGGAACAGAATTGAGAATCCAGACATAAAATCATCCACCTATGAGCAGCTGACATTTGACAAAGGCTCAAAGTCACTTAAATGGGGAAAAGAGTCTTTTTAACAAATGATGCTAACATAGCTGGATATCCATTTGTTAAAAAAAATGAAACAAGACCCATACCTCACATCATACACAAAAAAAATTAACTCAAAATAGATCAAAGACCTAAATATAAAATCTTAAAAGGATAAAGATCATGGAAGAAAAAATAGGGACAACGCCAGCAGCCCTAATACATGGCATAAACAGAATACAAAACATTACTAACAAGGCACAAACACCAGAAGAGAAACTAGGTAACTGCGAGCTCCTAAAAATCAAACACTTACGCTCATCCAAAGACTTCACCAAAAGAGTAAAAAGACAACCTACAAACCGGGAAAAAAAATTTGGCTCTGACAAATCCGATCAGCATCTAATCCCTAAAATCTACATGATACTGCAAAACCTCAACAACAAAAAGACAAATATCTCAATTAAAAAATGGCTGAACAGGCACTTCACCAAAGAAGACATTCAGGTGGCTAACAGATACATGAGGAAATATGATCATTAGCCATTAGAAAATGCAAATCAAAACTGCAATGAAACACCATCTCACCCCAAGAAGGCTAGCATTAATCCAAAACACACAAAATAATAAATGTTGGAGATGTTGTTGAGAGACCAAAACTCTAATATACTGCTGGTGGGAATGTAAAATGGTACAACCACTTTGGATATCGATTTGGCACTTCCTTAAAAAGCTTAAAAAGCTAGATTATGATCCAGGAATCCCACTCCTTGG
Organism: Elephas maximus indicus; assembly: GCF_024166365.1. Lineage (NCBI taxonomy): Eukaryota > Metazoa > Chordata > Mammalia > Proboscidea > Elephantidae > Elephas > Elephas maximus. The sequence continues at coordinate 51,067,509 of NC_064840.1, forward strand.
AATATATCCTAGAGAAATAGTAGATATGTGCACATCCATGTTCATTGCAGCACTGTTGACAATAGCAAAAATGTGAAAACAAACTAAATGCCCACAAACAGTTGAATGGATAAACAAATTATGGTATATTCACACAATGGAATACTATCCAAGGATAAAGAACAACGATGAATCCGAGAAACACAACATGGATAAATCTGGAAGGCATTATTCTGAGTGAAATTAGTTGCAAAAGGACAAATAATATGAGACCACTACTATAAGAACTCAAGAAAAGTTTTAAACACAGAAGAAAACATTCTTTGATGATTACGAGAGTAGGGAGGGCGGGAGAGGGGTATCCACTAGCTAGATAGTAGACAAGAATTATTTTAGGTGAAGGGAAGGACAACACACAACACAGGAGAAATCAGCACAACTGGACAAATTCAAAAGCTAAGAAGCTCCCTGAATATAACCAAACACTTAGAGGGACAGAATAGCAGGGACGAGGATCTGCGAACCATGGTTTCAGGGGAAAGACAGGTCAATTGACATAACGAGGTTTGTTAAGAAAATTTTCTGCATCCCACTTTGGTGAGTGGCGTCTGGGGTCTTAATAGCTAGAAAATGACCACCTAAGACATATCAATTAGTTCCAACCCACCTGGAGCAAAGGAGAATGAAGAACATCAAAGACACAAGGAAAATATGAGTCCAAGAGACAGAAAGAACTACATAAACTACAGACTCCATCAGCCTGAGACCAGAACTAGATGGTGCCTGGCTATCACCAATGACCACCCTGATGGGGAACACAACAGAGAGTCCCTGATGGAGAGGGAGAAAAGTGGGGTGCAGAACTCAAATTCTAGTAAAAAGACCAGACTTGATGGTCTGAATGAGACTGGAGGGACCTCAGAAGACTTGGCCTCCAGACTCTCTGTTAGCCCAGAACTAAAACCATTCCTGATGCTGACTATTCAGGTAAAGATTAGCCTGGCCTGTAAGACATAAAATGATACTGGTGAAGAGTGGGCTTCTTGGCTCAAGTAGCTACATGAGACTAAGTGGGCAGCTCTGTTCGGAGGTGAGATGAGAAGGCAGAGGGGACAGAAGCTGGCTGAATGGACACAGGAAATACAGGGTGGAGAAGAAGAATGTGCTGTGATGTTGTAGGGAGAGCAGCTAGGGTCACATAACAATGTGTGTGTAAGTTTTTATATGAGAAACTGAATTGAATTGTAAACTTTCACTCAAAGCACAATTTAAAAAAAAGAGGTTGACTTAAAAAAAAAATAAAGCTGAATGAAATGTTCCTGAAAATGCTTATTACGTGATCTAAAATGGTAAAAGCAACAACAGTAGCAAAGGAAACCATCACAGTGTCAATATAATTCAGCAACTCAAGTAGGTGGGTAACATTATTTCCATTTTACCTTTGAGAAAACGGGACTTTGGAAGTGAATAATTTGCCAAGGGTCTTATAACTTGGCAGTACTTGGCAGTTGAGGTTGAGGATATGCCACTGACCTTTAATGTATTATGATTCAGTGCCATTATGGAATCATTAAAATTGCAGTTATTAATAATATAAAACCATATAAAAACATCCTTATTATACTAAATGAAAACACCATATTATAAAATAGTATTCATTTAATAATCATCTATTGACCACATGCTTTGCATCAGATATTGTACCAAACCAAAACCAAACCAAGCCCAGTGCCGTCGAGTCGATTTCGACTCATAGCGACCCTGTAGGACAGAGTAGAACTGCCCCATAGAGTTTCCAAGGAGCGCCTGGTGGATTCGAACTGCCGACCCTTTGGTTAGCACCCGTAGCACTTAACCACTACGCCACTAGGGTTTCCATTGTACCAAATACCAAGTAATTAAGGGGAGCCAAAATAGATATACCCACTGCCCTTTGGGACTGAGGTATGCATGATTAAAAAAATGTAAAATGATGTATACATGTGGAAAGTAATATACAAAAAATTGAAGTAAAAAAAATGTTTTTCAGGGCCTGGTGTATATTCTATTTAATCCTCTAATATTACCTTTTCAGATATAAAAATTATATTAACAGATAGTGCAGGAAGAAACCGACTGGCAGGAAGAAACTTAAACACCTTGCCCTAAGTCAAGATGCAGAGCAGAAGTGATAGCAGACTCCTTGTTGAGGAAGGAAGGCCTGAATGTACCGTTTAGAAAAACAACAAAAAACAACCTGGTAGGTCTGGAGGTCAGGATTCTCCCCAGCAGGGGAATAGAATCCAGCTGAACACACAGGTCCTTTGCAGGTGGGGTCAGCCTTGGGAGGCGAAATTTGAGCCTGAACTGACACTTCCGGGTATTTGGAAAACTTTCGCTGGACCAAGCATGGCTTGGAGGGATGGTAACACCTGTCTCTACCTGTCTCCCCAACTGCTGAGAGGTTATCTATGAAAGCGTGTGCATTGCATTACTCATTTTTATGCTGCTGTCTGTGTGGGGCAAGCCACATACTCTGGGCCTCAGTTTCTCTGTGTGAACGAGGAAAATTGGGACTTACTAATCTCCAAAGTCTTTTCAATCACCTCATATGCATGTGAAAGTTGGACAGGGAAAAAGGAAGACAGAATAATTGATGCTTCAAGCTGTGGTGTTGGCAAAGAATATCGGATATACTGTGGACTGCCAGAAGGAAGAACAAACCAGTCTCAGCCAGAGGTTCTCTAAAAGCAAGGATGGAGAGACTTCTTCTCGCCTACTTTAGACATGTCATTCGGAAGGACCAATAGCTAAAAAAAGAGATGATGTTTGGTAGAGGGTCAGCAGGAATGAGAAAAACCCTCAGTGAGATAGATTGACACAAGAGTCACAGCAATGGACTCAGACATACCAACTATCATGAAGATGGCACAGGACTGGGCAACTTTTTGGTCTGTTGTACATAAGGTTGTCATGAGTAGGAGGTGACTTGACGGCAACTAATAACAACAACAACAATTTCTCAAGTGACTTCTAAAGACTGAAGCTATGGGGAAATGTGCTGGGCTCTAGGCCAAGTACAATGAATACAAAGTAGGCAAAGCCCCTAACCACTAGTTTATAATCTGAGGACACTTTTATGAGGGTGCAGACATGAAGACCATTTAGATAACTGTACAACTATTGGACAAATGACAAAAGTGAGAGACTCGTTAGCAATGAACACTAATTTCAACCAGTATATGCGGAGTAGAGTGTGATTAAGAAAGGTATTTACAGAGATCTGTTCTTCTCCCTTGACTTACCTTCCACTGGCAAACCAGAAGGTAGTTTTTAATAATAATTAATAGCTGAAATTTATCAATGCATTACTACATGCCAAACACTGTGCTTAGCATTTCACCTGGATTATTTCATTTAATCCTCTCAGCAACCCAAATAGGTGTACAATATTATCTCCATTTTTACCTTTGAGAAAATGGAAACTTAAGAAAAGTTAATAATGTGCCAAAGGCCTCATAACTAATAAATGGTCCAGCACTTAGAAGTTCAAGAAGCTGTGGTGGCTCAGTGGTTAAGCGCTCAGCTACTAACCAAAAGGTTGGCAATTCGAACCCACCAGCTGCTCTGCAGGAGGAAAATACGGCAGCCAGCTTTTCTAAAGATTACAGCCTCAGAAACCCTATGAGGCAGTTCCACTCTGTCCTATAGGGTCACTACGGGTCAAAATTGAGTCAACGGTAACAGGTTCAGTTCGAGTACTTAGAAGTTCAGGTTGAGGATATTGCACCCATACATTATCATTGCAATTGAAACTTTGTATCTAATTAAATATACTATTTCCTCCAAAATCAGCAAATAATACAGGCTCCTCTGCCCTCTCTGCTGCCCCACCTCTGATGGCAGCCAACAGCCTCCAATCAATCTCCCAATCTCCTGTGTTTTGTGTCTCTGTGATCAGCAATTGCTGTCCAAGTAATGTTCCTAACTCTTGTTTCTTCCTCTCAGCCTCTCATTTCTAATACACCTCTGTTCCAGTCCTCCACACTTTCACTTTGCCCAGTCCAACCCTTTAGTAGCCCTTTACCTTGTACCATAGGGGAGTGGTTTTCGAGCTTCAATGTGAATCAGCATCACCTAGGAAACCAAACCATGCCCATGCCTGTTGAGTCAATTCTGACTCATGGTGACTCCCTGCGTTACAGAGTAGAACCGCTCCCTAGGGTTTTTCTGGCTATAATCTTCGCAAAAGCAGATTGCTGGGTGGGTTTGAACAACAAACCCTTAGGTTAGCAGCCTATTCACAACTGTTTGCATAGCCCAGGGATGGGACTTGTTAAAACATGGATTGCTGGACCCCACCCAGAGTTTCTGATTCAGTAGGTCTGGGGTACCAAACCAAAAACCTGTTGCCATCAAGTTGATTCTGACTTAGAGTGAACTCATACTGTTATCAAAGCCATACTCTTTATGGAAGCAGATTGCACATCTTTCTCCAGCAGCTGAGTGCTTTAACCACTGCATCACCAGGGGTCCTTAGGTCGGGGTGGGGCAGATAATTTTTTTTCTAGCAAGCTTTCAGGTAATGCTAATGTTGCAGGTCCTAGTGCCACATTTTGAGAATCACAGCTCTGGGAAACCTCTGCTCTACCATATTTCTGTCTGATGCTAACATTTTCCTTAAACTCTTCCCAATGTCTTACAGATAAGGAAACCTGGCTTTCCTGGAAGGTACTGTATCCAGGGATTTCTTCTCCTTGATCCCCAACTGCAAGGTGAGGAGAAATAGTCCCATCGATGTTTCTAACATCCTTGTCTAACAATTTCTTGATTTCTTCAACTCTAATAACCATTTCCACACCAGCCACCCATTGCAAGCATGGCCATACCTTAGCCCTCCTCACCATAAACAAGAGGGGGTTCTCCAGGCCCCAATCCAGGGTAACCCCACAGTCTATTTACTCCTTCCCTGTTTCAAGGCTGCTAGAGAGTGACAAAACTGGGATCCATTATGTATTCAAATCTGCTGACTTCTGTTGGACCTTCATGACTATTCAGTTCTCTTCATAGTCTTCCTGGTTGACTCACTCACATTCCTGTTGACTCCTTCTTTCAACCTCTGCCAATAACCCTTAGCTCCCACCTGCTTCATACACTCCATCCTGGGCTAATGGCATTGCCACCAAAATAGCCAACAAAACGGAGATCAGCTATGACCCACCTCAGCTTCCTTCTTATTCACGTTAAAATGTCTCTGCTTCTTCACCACCCTCTCTTCCTTCCCTCCAATCTCAAGAGTCTTTCCTCCTCTCAGTGTCTTTGATTCCATCTCATTCCACCTCCTCCAGGTGCCTTATTCCTTTTGTTTTCTCCCCGCTGAGATTGCCTCAAACATTGGTAGGGCCTGGAGTAAGGGTATATGCATGTTTAAGGAGTTTTAGGAAGGTTATAAATCCAGATAACAAACTAGTAAATCAATCTGTGAAGTTGGTTTCCACAGAACAGGAAGTCAGTAAAAATATCAAGGTCCTGGCTGTGGCCTCAGATCCCGCTCTCTCACCAGCCATTTCTACAAAGCCCTTAGGCCTGCCCACAGCCACGGGCAAGGGCAGATAGCATCTGCAGACCGGTTCCAGACTGCCCCGCGTGGCGATCTTTGCTCCACCAGCAGGCTGTGCATTCTGGAGCACTCACAGAGCCAGCTTCATGGGCACCGAACACGTGCAGTTGCACAGGGCCTGGTGCTTATAACAGCCTCACACTTGGTTTAACGCTTTGCTGTCATCATCTTTAGGCTCTTAATAATTTTTGAACAAGGAGCCCCCCATTTTCATTTTACAATGGGCCAGCAAATTATGTAGCGGTCCTAGGCAGCCATGCCCTCTTCTAAGAGTTCCGAATCTCAGCCTGGAGGTGGGGGTGTGGGTATGGAGACTGGAAAGGATACTTTCTTGCTTCTCGCTTCCTGCACTGTCCCCTCTCCCTTAGCCTAGAGGTAGTAGCTGCTTCTCCGTACCTGCTTCTTCTGGACCCCTTAAAATCAGTTGCCTTTGAGTCAACTGAGGCTCAAGGTGACCCCATGAATGTCGGAGTAGATCTGTGCTCCATAGGGTCTTTAATGGCCGATATTTTTGGAAGTAGGTTGCCAGGCCTTTCTTTTGAGGAGCCTCTGGGTGGACTCCAATCTCCAATTTTGGGCTAGTGGCCGAGCATTTTACAGTTTGGACAACCACTCCTCTGGAACCCTTACAGCCCTCTCTTACCTCTTTTTGTAGTTAACTACCTTCTAGACCAAAGCACCAAAGCCATTGCTGTTGCATCAATTCCAACTCACAGTGACATAGGACAGAGTAGAACAGCCCCAAAGGGTTTCCTAGGCTATAATCTTTATAGGAGCAGATAACCAAGTTTCTTCTGACATGGAGTGGCTGGCAGGTTCGAACTGCCAACCTTTCAGTTAGCAGCCGAGTGCTTAATAATTTTGGAACAAGAGCCACCAGAGCTCTAACTACCTTCTACTAGTTAACAATTCTTGGTATTAAATTTTCCTTGTTCTAATAACCTGTATGCTTCCTGTCTCCTGACTAATATAAAGAGACAAACAATAAACTAAATAAAAAAGTAAAATATTTTGTGTGCCAAATGATGATACGTGCCCTAGAGAAAGAATAAAGCAGGGAATGGGCATAGAGAGTTTGGAGGTGAAAGAGGACAGGTTGCAATTTTAAATGCAGTTCAGAAAACCATCACACAGAAAGAGGTTGGATTGAAAATCCACATTCGACTTCCTCTCCCCAATTCCGATGAAAATGACTAGAAAATGTAAAAATAGAGTTCAACCTGTATCATCCCTGGCTTTCTCTTCACCACAAAGCACCATAAAATAAGAATCCTCTTGGCCTATTACCTGCCTTAGGAATGCTGGGCTTATAAATGAGGTCATGTCTGTTAAGGCTATGATCTCCTTAAAAAAAAAGTTGTATTAAATATATAGGATTATTAGCCAAGCCACTCAAAAACATGTCTATACACAAATGCACTGGAAGGCAAACAGGACTAAGGAAGAGCAATAGGACTTATCATTTTTAAGGACCTCACGATTCCTTTGCTTCCATGACATCTAGCACCTCCCAACCCCCCTAGCCCGCCCCCCACCACACACACACACACACACACACACACACGCGCACACACACGGCTAGTAGGGACAGTTTGATGGTGCAGACATCACTTCTAGCCAACCTGTGCTCCGTAGGATGGTGGGTTAAAACACTTGGAGAGCGAAGCCCGCAGAATTACAGGGTTTTTCAAAAAGATAATTAAAAAGGAATCCTGTTTAGGTTTTAAATATTGATGATTTTTAACTCTCCCTCATCCATCCATCAATATTCCCACATGCACAATTCTAAAGGAATCTGGAGTTCAATATTATTTTATGCTCAATTTCATGCCAAGAAAAGGAGGGGAGGAGGAGGAGGGTGAGAGGAGGCGATGGAAGGAGAAAAACTTGTTTCTAGTCCTCTCCTTTGACTCTTAGAAATGATGGATTTTAATGGTCTCAGGGGACATCTAGCTCAATTGACATAGTTTATAAAGAAAATGTTCTACATCCTACTTTGCTGAGTAGCATCTGGGGTCTTAAAAGCTGATAAGCGGCCATCTAAGGTACATCTACTGGTCCCACCCCGTCTGGAGCAAGCGAGAATGAAGAAAACCAAAGACACAAGGGAAAGATCAGTCCAAAGGACTAATGGACCACAACTATGACAGCCTCCACCAGACTGAGTCCAGCATAACTAAATGGTATCCGGCTACCACCACGGACTGTTCTGACAGGGATCACAATAAAGGGCCCTGGACAGAGCGAGAGAAAAGGGTAGAACAAAATTCTAACTCACACAAAAAAGACGAGACTTACTGGTCTGACAGAGACTGAAGAAACCCTGAGAGTATGCCCCCGTCCACCCTTTGAACTCAGCACTGAAGTCACTCCTGAAGTTCACCCTTCAGCCAAAGATTAGACAGGTCTATAAAACAAACCTCAAGAGCATTGGGTTACTGGGTTTGGGTTATAAAACAAACACGTATGAACACATGTAGTTCAATCATGTATATGAGGCCAAATGGGCACACCACCCCAAAAGCAAAAATAAGAAGGCAGGAAGGGATAGGAAAGCTGGATCAATGGAAATGGGGAGTCTGAAGTTGAGAAGGGGAGAGTGTTGACACATTGTGTAATTGGCAACCAATGTCACAAAACAAAATACATATTAATTGTTTAATCAGAAACTAGTTTTCCCTGTAAACTTTCGCCTAAAGCACAATTTAAGAAACAAAGAGAGAGAAAGAGAAAGGAAGGAAGGAGGCAGGCAGGCAGGCGGGCGGGCGGGCAGGCAGAAATGGATTGTAGACCTGGAAAGGACCTTAGAGGTTAATCTAGTTACACTTCCCCCCCCCCCCATTTATTTTATTTTATTTTACTATATGTGGGTGACAAGGCCCCAAATGGTTAACTACATTTTCTAAGTTTACGCAGTCAGTTGATAGCATATCAGAGATCAGAATTCAGGTTTCCTGCCTCCCAGTTTTGTACTGTTCACATTATTATCCTCTCTCCCTTCCAGTTTTACGACCTTGTTGTTGTTAGGTGCTGTCCAGTTATTTCTGACTCACAGTGACTCTATGTACAACAGAATGAAACATTGCCCAGTCCTACACCATCCTCACAATTTTTGCTATGTTTGAGCCCATTTTGTAGACACTGTGTCAATCCATTTCATTGAGGGTCTTCTCTTTCTTTGAGCCCCCATTTTACCAAGCAAGATGTCCTTCTCCAGGGACTGGTCCCTCCTGATAACACATCCAAAGTACATGAGACAAAGTCTCACCATCCTAGCTTCTAAGGAGCATTCTGGCTGTACTTCTTCCAAGACAGCTTTGTTTGTTCTTCTGGCAGTCCATAGTATATTCAATATTCCTCACCAACACCATAATTCAAAGGCATCAATTCTTCTTCGGTCTTATGTATTGTCCAGTTTTTACATGCATTATGACCTTGAGCAAGCAACTTTGCCTCTAAAACCTCAGCTGTCTCATCTGTAAAATGGGAATGAAATATAAACCAACAAAACAAAGTTGGCTGGGAAATATGACCTCTTGAAGTCCCTTCCATTCTAGAATCAATCAACCAAGCAGCAAATATTTTTAAGATCTAACAGGAGGTAATGGCATACCTAGCCAAAAGCAATTCAAACAAATAAAGGGCTCATTTTTCTCTCATAGCAAGAATTCAGGAGGTAGACACAGAGGTTGCCAGTAGTTCAATGGTTTAATGATGACATGAAGGACATGAGCAACTCTATCCTTTCATTTCACCATATTATTGTTGGCTTTTTGTCCATATGGTTGTTGCCTCATGGTGGTAAGATGGCTTCTACAACCCCAGGTGTCCCATCCTTGTCAATATTCCATTTCAAACTTTTTAATACCAGCCATGTGATGAGGTGCTTCGGTTTTGCAACCTTGCTAAATACACTTATTAACTCTAGTAGATATTTTTGTAGGTTCCTTAGTATTTTCCATGTAAAAAAATCAAGTTGTCTCAAATAAAAAGTTTTACTTCTTCCTCTCCAATATTTATGCCTTGTATTTTTTTTTTTTCCTTGTCCTATGGCACTAGCTAGGGCCTCCATTATCATGTGGAATACAAGCAATGGGAGGAGACATCCCTGACTTTTCCCAATATTAGGAGGGAAACATTCCATACATCATAATTTATTATGCTGTTAGCTGTAATTCTTTTGTAGTTGTTCTATCAAACTGAGGAACATCCTTTTTTTTAGAGCTGACGAGTGGTTTTGTTTTGTTTTTTAATCATGAATGAGTGGGTGTTGAATTTTGTCAAATACTTTTTCTACATCTTTTGAGATATCATATGAATTTTCTCCTTTTTACTGTTTATGTAGTGAATGACATTGATTAATTTCAAATGTTAGACTAAGCTTGGGTCCTCCAAAAAATCTCATTTGGTCATGTTATCTCAGATATTGCTGTATTTAATATGCTAATACTGTGTTAAGGATTTTTACATCTATGTTCATAAGGAATATTGGTTTGCAATTTTCTTTCCTTGTAATGTCTTGGTATTAGGATTATGCTGGTCTTATGGAAACCATGGTGGTGTAGTTGTTAAGTGCTACAGATGCTAACCAAAGGGTCAGCAGTTTGAATCTACCTGGAGCTCTTTGGAAACTCTATGGGGCAGTTCTACTCTGTCCTATAGGGTCACTATGAGTCGGAATTGGCTCGATGGCAATGGCAGCAGGTTTGGATTGAATGAGTTAGGAAGTGCTTCCCCCCCCCCCTTTTCTATTTGTCTGAAAGAGTTTGTGTAAGATTGGTATTATTTCTTTCTTAAATGGTTGTTAAGATGTACTGGTAAAACTATCTGGGCCTGGAATTTTCTTTGGGGACCTTAAAAGACATAAGGCTATTTACATGTTGCATTTTTCCCTGTGTCCTTTTTGGAAGTTGTGTTTTTCAAATAATTTTTTCATTTCATCTAGATTATTAAAATTATCAGCATAAAGATGTTCATAATTTTTTATTGTTCTTTTAATGTCTGTAGGATCTATAAGGATGTCTCTCTTATACTCTTTATACTTGTATTTGTATTCTTGATACAAATTCTTAATTATTTGTATTTTCTTTCTTTTTTCCTGATCAGTATTGTTAGGATTTGTCTTATTTGGTCATGCTATCTGATTCTTTTTAGGTATTGCTGTATTTGATGTGTCAGTATTTTGTTAAGGATTTTTACATTCCTGTTCATAAGGAATGTTTTGAGGTGCTGTATTTTCATTATCATTCTGTTTAAAATGTTTTGTAATGCTCTTAGGCCTGAGTTTGGCATAAAGTAAGTGCTCAGTGATACCTCTTGATAACTTGATTTTTTGTTTCCCTTGAGTCTTAGTTTCCTAGTGCTGCTATATTAGAAATACTACAGATGAGTGTCATTAAAAAACAAATTCGTTTTCTTACAGTTCTGGAAGTTAAGAGTCCAAGTCAGGGCCTTAGCTGTGTCAATTTCTTCCTTATAGGTAGTTCTAGGAGTTTTTTGGTTCTTTGGTTCCTTGGCTTAAGGAACATAAGCCCCCTCATATGTGTGCATGCATGCGTGTGTGTGTGCGCGCGCATGCGCGTATCTTTGTATCTATCTGTTCTTTTTATAATTCAGGAGTGATTAGATTTAGAACCTACCCTACTTGGGTATGATCTAGTTAACATAACTAAGAAAACTCCATGTCTAAACAGGATTACATCCATAGGTGTAGAGGTTAAGATTCCAACACATATTTTGGCGGGATACAATTTAATCCATAACATCTTGTTATGAGTGACAGTAGGCTGATAGAGCATTCTGACAGCTGTGCTCCTTCCTTTTCTGAGACTCTACATTTGCTGTTTCCGCTGCCTGAAATGCTACTCCTTCCTATAGGCCCAGACTTCATCCTTCTCCTACTTAATTCCTATTCACCCTGCAGGTATGACCTCAAGCATCACTTCCTCGAAGAAACCTCCCGACTCCCCAGATGAAGTCAGTTCCATGCTACCTGTTTTCATACCTTCCTACATTTTTCTTTCCTAGCTCTTATCAGATAATTGTTATATATGAATTACCAGGAAACAGTGATGGTATAATATGTGCTAATCTGGCATTTTAGTATAGGCGTCCTGAAGAGAGACTGTCATAATCCAAGCCAGTATCTCAATTGGAAGGATTTGTAACCTCAGGTAATTTTGAGGGAACCTGGCCCTAAAATCATAGCATGTTTGTGGCCACCTATTTCAATACCTCCAAGGGTGGCCACAGTATATGTCACAGGGTTTTCTAATGTGTAAATTATACAAACTGGTAACATTTTATAGCAACAGATTGCCAAAACAGAGCACTGAAGTATGAGTCAAAAAGATTCCTTCTACTTCCCCTTTCCCCCTTATCTCCAGGGGATCTTGGGCAAGCCACTTGATTTTTCTGTGTTCCGCATTCCTTAACGTAAAAGGAGGTGGCTAAGACTAGATAATTTCTACAGCCTTTTTGGCTTTAACATTCTGTGGCTTTATGATTCTAAGGTAGGCAACATTAAAATGTCAGTATCTACTTCTAAAACACAAGTCTCCCTGGTCATGGCTAGCCTTCTTCCATGAACACTATCTGAATCCAGGGATGAAACATTACCATGAGAAGGAGGTAACCCAAGCTAGTGCTTGACCAAGAAGGATTCTGCCTTAAAATTTATAACTAGTAGTTCTGTCCAAACTTGTTTTACGTAAGAAAGGGATGGAGTAGGAGGTTCCCGGACTCTCATTTTTAAAAAGGTTTTGAAGTGGCTAGCTGGCTGACGACTTCATATCTCTGGGTTGAGTATATTTATCTGTATGAAAGAGGGAAAAAAGGAAGGAATCCATGATTCCCAAGGTCTCTTCCAGCTCTAACATGCTAAGGCTCTGTGACTTCAAGGCAGTTTACTACTAGGGGGAGGGGCCTTGAGCTAAGTACAGGTCATCGGGATTAATCTTAGGAACTGTGCCCTTCAACTTACTATTTATTCTCACACTCACTGTGTGTCTTGGGGGTAAGGGCCTTCCTGAGAATAGGCTCGAGAAACCAAACCCACTGCCATCCAGTCCATTCAGACTCCTAGCGACCCTATAGGACAGAGCAGAACTGCACCATAGGGTTTCCAAGGATGTAATCTTTAAGGAAGCAGATTGCCACATCCGTCTCCCGTGGAGCCACTGGTGGGTTCCAATCCGACCTTTGGGTTAGCAGTCGAGCACTTTAACCACTGCGCTACCAGGGAAGGCTCTAATATATGCAAATTTTGGCAAGGAAGAAATCCTGGCTACATCTGACTAATTTTGTGGACTTTAGGAAAGTCACTGAATGAGTTTGAGCCTTAGTTGCCCCATCTGTAAAACAGGGATAAAACCAAAAAAAAAAACCAAACTGGTTGCCCCTCTGGTTGACTCACGCTCATAGCAACCTATAGGACAGGATGGAACTGCCCCATCGGGGGCATCCCCAAGGGGAGGCTGGTGGATTCCAACTGCAGACCTTTAGTAGCTCTTAACCGCGTCACCAGGGCTCCAAAATAGAGATAGCTACTGGCAAAGGTGTAAACATTTCAAGAGCTGAGCAAAAATGCCCAGTTCTTGCTAAGTTTTCAAGGGTTGTTTCCTGTAATTGTTAGAAGCACACACAGACACAAAAAGATAAACTGGGATGTCGTAAGCAGATTGCGTGCAGTTACCAAGGCTGGCCTACAGCTAGATGGGCTATAACGGGGGTAACTGCGCCACAGGACGATGCCCTTTCGTGACACCACTTTCACATTCCCAGCCTAGAGTTACGTCCGCATCCAAATCCATTGCCGTCCAGTCCATTCTGACTCATAGCAGCCCCACAGGACACAGTAGAATTGCCCCTAGGGGTTTCCAAGGAGAGGCTGGCGGATTCGAACTGCCGATGTTTGAGTTAGCAGCCCAGCTCTTAACCACGAAGCCACCAGGGCTCTGATTGGACGGAAGAGCCTGACTCTTGGGAGGCCAATCATCCTGGCCCTGGCCCCGCCCCCGGCCCGGCCCCGCCCCTCGGCGTGCGCCCTCCCGCCGGCTGCGTGCGCGTTCCGGGCGCCGACGGTGACGCGACAGCCGGGGGCCGGGCGGGGCTGCAGCTCCGGGGTAGGGAGGAGCCTCTAGGGAGCCGGTCAGCGTTGCCGCCGCCGCCGCTTCGCCGCAGCAGCCGTGATGCTCCCCGCTCGCCGTCCCCCGCTCCCCGGAGCCCCGGCCGCCGTGTCGGGCGCAGCCGAGCAGGTGAGACCGGCCTCCCCGACGCGGCTGAAGGGAGGGCGGGATGCCGGAGCGGCCGGCCTGGTGGGGAAGTCGGAGCGAGGGGACCCTGCGGGCGGCGAGCGGGCCGCGGGACGAGTCCCTGTGCCCCGGCGCCCGAGAGCTCGCCCAGAGCCCTCCCCGCGGCTGCCGGCGGCTTTCCCCGCGGCGGTTCCCGGCCGCTGCCAGCCCGGCCCTGCGGACCGTCCCCCGACGGCCGGCAGCAGCTGCCCCTGCGGCGCGGACACATCCGGGTGCCCCGCGGCCGGCGACGGCGACCCTGCGTGGCAGGTGCTCTCCCCGCGCCTGGCAGGGAAGCCTCGGCAGTCGGGCTGTGGCGCCCCCTCTGTGACCACGCCGCCCTTACGCCTCGCGCGCAGCGGGCGCGCCCGGCACACGCTGGGGAGGGACCTGCAAGGGACAGGGGGTGTTTCACCGAGGATCCAGTTGGGCTTCTCGCAACATGTACACGTCCAGCGTCATTTTTGCTTTGCTCTGCGTTTGCTGAATTTCGTACCTTAGATTTCTCCTTGGGAAAATAGAGCTAATTGCGCGATAAAGTGATGGTGCAGAGCAGTTAGTGTTCCTCAAACTTGACTAATGTATGGGCACCTTTTAAAGGGACACTTCTCGCATTCTCAAGAATATGTTCCAGAACCTACTGGGGACCCAGTTGAATGAACACTGGGACAGAACATTTGTAGAGAATGACATTTATCACTAAGAAGGAAAAGAAACGCTTTACAGTCCAGGAACTTCCATGCTAGAAGGTAAACTAGAAATTATTAAAGGATTCTTAACCAGAGACTCAGATCCCCACTTTAATTTCACATTGCAGTCTTTATCGTGTTCTGCTTTGTGTAATGAAAACACCAAATTGCCTAGCCTTAGGGAGACCTGAAAGAATAATATTCTTTGGGTTATCTTATGTTTGATCTTGTCTTTGTATTAGGTTTGCTAATTCTGTTTGACACATTAGCAGAATTATAAAATGGAATACTAATTTTTATAAAGGTATTACTTCTGTGTTTACCTAACATTGATTTACCACCGCTTTTGTTGCATGTTGAATTTATGGCTTAAAATCTTCTAGCCCTAATAGGGAATACTTAGTCCTGCAGTGTATAGTCTGGAAAGAAGAAGCAAAAATAAAAGTTGATCTAAAAATTTATATTCTCTCCGTATTTATGTACTATGTTTATTTAGAATAGACTGCTAACAAAGCAAATTCGGAGTGTGATGAAGACCT
Organism: Elephas maximus indicus; assembly: GCF_024166365.1. Taxonomy (NCBI): domain Eukaryota; kingdom Metazoa; phylum Chordata; class Mammalia; order Proboscidea; family Elephantidae; genus Elephas; species Elephas maximus. The sequence goes on from NC_064840.1 coordinate 51,082,606, forward strand.
GTGCCTTGAAAGAAGTGTAATACTGAGAGCAGGACGTGCCAGTTAGGAGGAAGTGGCATTAGTAAAGACCAGAAGCAAGAATAGGAACAGCTTGTGTTGTGTGGGGAAGAAGAAAAAGGCACGCCTCACCGGAGCAGAGTGGATGTTATCTGACGGTGGAGAACATGTTGGTGAAATAAAGTGGGACCAGTTGATGGGAGGATTTAGGTGCCATGCAGGGAAGTTGGTGTTCATCCATAGGCTTCCAGAAGATTCTTGAACTGGTTATATTTTGAAAGCAGTGTTTTACAAAGAGGAATCAGTTCACATTGAAGGCAGAAGGTAGTGATGTCTGCTGCAGTCACTTTAGATATGCAGAATATTTGAGGAAAAATGAACAGGATTTGGCAAATGATGAGTTGACACAAGGAGAAGTGGGAATCAAAGTTGAGGATACGGTGAACGCAGTTAATGATGATAACATTCTCATAAGTGGAAAATTTGGAAAGCGGTATTAGTTTGTGACAAAAGATTGTAATCCCAAATGTTCATCACAGATGAATGGATAAACAAAATGTGGTAAATACATACAATGAGATATTCAGCCATAAGGAGAAATGAAGTTCTGATACATGGTACAACACAAATGAGCCTTGAAAGCATTATGCTGAGTGAAGCAAGTCAGACACAGAAGGACAAATATTGTATGATGCTGCTTATATGAAATATTTAAAATAGGCAAGTGCAGAGACCAAAGTTTATTAGTGGTTACAGGGGTAGATGGGAGGGGGAAATGGGGAGGTATTGCTTAAAAGGATACTGAGTTTCTGTGAAGAGTGATGAAAAAAATTGGAAACGGATGAGGGTGATGGTTGTACAACATGGTGAATGTAATTAATGTCACTGAATTGTACATGTTGAAATGGCAAATGTTTTGTTATATATATTTCCCCATAGTAAAAGTTAGAAAAAAAAATGTAACTGCACACTTAATTGAGTTTGCAGCGGCAGGGCTCCAGGAAGCACAGGATATGGGATTAGAACTTGAGGGAAATTGCAGAGGTAGTGTAGGAAAAGTGTGATCAGAAAAAGACCACTTAAAATGAGGACCAGAGTATTGTAAATGAATAGTGAGAGGTGGGAAGCAGTTTGATTAGGACTTGATCTTGACAAAATAAATTTTAAAAATTTAAATAAATATTGAAGAAAATGTAGATCATAAATGCATTCATCTTAAAACAGAATGAATCAAGTATGTTTTCCTGTAACTTTTTCCCACAACTGAGTGTTAGTGTCACCCAGCATCCTTCACTTTGGACTCTTTCTCTCATAAAGAGACCTTTCTTTTCTTATTCAGAGATCTAGCTTGTCCAGAGTCTCATTGGTTTATTTGTCTGTGGTTTTGTTTGTGATTGGACAGTTTGCAAATGTTTCTTTTATCGCATCCTGTGTTTTCCACCAAAGGAGCTATTTCACTTTGCCCTCGCAGAGAAAGCTTGATTGACTGGTGTCCTGAGAATATGCAGGCGTGCCAACACATGGACTCAAGGGAGAGGTTCATCCCACAGATGCAGAGCACTGCAGGGCGTTTCAGTGATCTGCATCTTGTTTTTAGTGTGGTTGAAACACAGAGCACATATAGCAGTCTGTCAGGGGATGAGACTAGAGAACTTTCTGGAGCAATGTCAGTCGTCTATATTTGTGCTAATACAGAGGCTGTATGTGGCTGATGAACACTGGAAATGTGGCTGGTGCAACTGAGGAACAGATTTTTTTATTTTATTTAGTTTTAATAAATAACTTTAATTAGTTTAAATGGCCACAAATGGCAAGTGGCCATCATATTGAACAGTGCAGGACTAGATCATGAAGGGTCTCCTGTACCATCCTAAGGAGCTAGGACTTTTCCTAAATGAGAGAGAGAAGTTAGGGAATGGGGATGTCATGATTCCTGTTTGTTTTGGAAGGATCACTCTAATGTAGAGGTTCTTTACCTTTTTGGGTCCCAGAACTCTGAAACTTGAATGGGATTGACCAGGAAGAGTGGGGAAAGTTAGAAGAGAATGGAATCACAATAGAAATTTTTAATCCCAGCTCTGTCATTTATTAGCTATTTGACCTTGGTAAGTTATTTAACTTCTCTGCCTCATCTGCAAAATGTTATGATAATGGCACCCACCCTCTAGGCTGTTATGAGGAATAAATATTTGGAACAGGGCCTGTCACATCATGTAAGTATGTAATAAATAAGTAAATGCTAAGGAGAAAAAAAATAAAGCAAGGATGAGAGATGGGGGAGAGGAGAGCTTGCAGTTATAGATCGGGTGGCCAGGGAAGGCCTCACTAAGAAAGTAACATGAGTAAAAGGCCTGAAGGAAGTGAGACAGTACACTGTACAGTTGATTTCCAAGCAGGTTCGGAGAACACCTGGCATGTTTGAAGACAGTGAGAAAGCCAGTGTGGCTGGAGTGGAGGAATAGGGGAAGTGTAATGAAAGATGACTTTAGAGTGGTTAACAGGTGGCCAGATCCTGTAGGACTTTGTAGGTCTTAGTAAAGACTTTGGCTTTATCTTAAGTGAGCTGGGAGCCATCGGAGGGTTTTTAGTACAAGAACGACGTTATCAGGGACCTGGGGGGTTCGGGGGGTGGCGAGTGTATCAACTTCAGGGAAGAATCTGTGCCGAGTCACTGGGTTGAGACTGCAGGTAGGATACTAGTTAGGCTGCTATTCTGTGAAACTAGGCAAGAGATAGGATGTAAGACCCTGACCCCAAGCAGAGGCAGTAAAGAGGAGGCAGATTTTAGATAAACTGTGGACAAAGAAATTAAAGGAATTGGTAAGAAATTGAATCTGGAAGGTGGAAAGAAAGGTGGGACTCAGGCACTGATTCCTTGGTTTCTGGTTTGAGCAGCTTGGTGGAATTGAGATTGGGACTATAGGAGGAGGAGCAGGTTGAGAGAAAAGGGAGTGAAGATTACAGCTGAAGAGTTCACATTTAGAATTTTTTTTCAAGGTCCTGACTGGGTGTAGGAGCCCTAGTGGCTCAGTGGTTGAGAGCTCGGCTGCTAACCAAAAGGTCAGCTGTTGGAATCCACCAGCTGCTCCTTGGAAACCCTATGGGGAAGTTCTGCTCTGTCCTAAAGGGTTGCTGTGAGTCAAAAGTGACTTGACAGCAATCGGTTTTGTTTTGTTTTTTTTGGTATGACATTCAGATAAAAAGATCTAGTGGGCAGTTGAAGGTAATATATCTATAGCTCAGAAAAGAAGCCTGGGGTAGAGAAAAAAAATTGAGTTATTTGGCATTTGAAACAATATAATATGATTGAACAGAAAGAGTAAGTTAGAAGAGAATAGAGTTACAGCGGACGGAACCTTTAGGAATGGAAGTGTAGCTGGGATGGGCAGAGAAGGAAGAAACTTGAAGGATCCTGAGAGTTGTTTAAGAGCTAAGAAACAGAGTAGACAAGACAGTATCTTGAGAGGCCAAGAATGGATACAGTAGTGCCAACAGATCAAGAATGATAAAGACTAAAAAAAAGTCCTTTGGATCTGGCTATCTTCTCTGAGATTTGAGGTCTGGGTGCTAGAGGAGTGCTGATAATGGTGAAAGCAGGGAGATCTAAGTGGGAACATAGTATCTTGCATGGTTCAGAAACTGAAGTGGGAACATAGTATCTTACATGGTTCCTTGTACGTAAAAGGGAGATCTAGTAGATATTATTTATCAAGTAAATGGGTATTTCAAATTCTCCTTCAGTTCATCTGTCTCCCTGTCTCCTGCCCCCACACAAATCTTCCATAACATTCAGTACCATAAAGTGCTTAAGATCTATTTGATGACCTTTCGGGTAGACAGTACTGTGTGAGCCCTGGCAGCCCAGTGGCTAAGAGCTCTTGATGTAGGCCTGTATCTCTAGCAGCAACAGTTTCAGTGCGAGAATTAGATAGTAGATTATGTGTCATTGGATTTCAGCAAGCGGCTGATAAAGAACAGTTTTCTTCAATTGTGTCATCTTTGTGATTTTTCTCACTTCTGGAACAGGACGGCTCTAACTCTGCGAGGACTCCGTTGCTTCTGTAACTGTGTGCGAGAAGGACTGACTCCGAGAACACAGCCTGATTCTGATCCGTCAGTATGGGGAGGTGAGTGATGGTACCTAATCACTGGCACTGTGAAACCTCAGATTCTGGCGCCACAGGAATAGGTCTTGAGGAGGGAAGAATCTAAGTCTCAGGTGAACAGTCACAGAAACAGATCTTGAGAGGAAAAAAAAAAATCAGCCCCAAGTGAACAGTTTTAGAAGTTGCGCTACACTTCTGTTTGACACCTTTATTCTTGCAAGGCCCGGTGGGGTACCTGTCATAGAAAGAAAGTGATGGTGCAAGGTGAATTATTCTGGGATTAATGTAGTTTGCAGTAAGGGGCGTGGATGCTGGGATCTGAGAGGTGGTTGTATTAAGCACATGATAACTGTCAGTAAGCCTCTGCGGTGTGGGGAGGGGGATGATGAATGCTATGGATTGACTCAAGAACACAAATGGAAAGTAGAAGCTGCAAGTGGCAAATTTCATTGGGTTAGCAGGATACCTTCCCCTTCAGTGAGATATTTTGGTCCACATAGCCCTCTTTAAGGGGAAGAGTGTAGAAATGAACTGTAATACAATAAAATACATCCCAAAGGCATTGAGGTTTTTTTAAAGCCTATTGATAAGTTTCAGAAAGAGCCTTTCATCCCTCATATAAACTGAAAAGTTCCCGTTTATTTGCAAAAATGCCTAATAGGAATATTCCTAAAAACACTAGGCATACAGAGCTTATTTATTGACTTCGTTGTGGGAATGTTGTTAAAGATAGTATTTTTTCCCATTTCTCGGTTATCTGGGAGAAATTTGTCTTGGAATTCAGTGTTAAGAAAATCTTGTTCCTCCTGAGCTATTGATAAGCTTTTAATTTAATGTTTTAGCCACTAGGCTGCTCAGGCAGATTTGCAGGCCTGCCTCACAGTATGCATTTCTGTAATAAGTTTCCCTTTGGTTTCAACATCTTTAAACCTGGTTTTGTTATTGGTGTATATAGTTACCTTATTGAACTTATCCTTGTAAGCTTTCTCTGACCCTTTTTAAACAAAACAGGGTACAAATAAAAATCTACATAATATTCTCCAAAAAGAGGAAGACACCCAAGTGCTGTAAACCATAAGGGCTTAATGTTCATATAATTTTATATTAATGGGCTCTGTAGCGAAATAGCAATATGGAAGATACTGGTATACAGATGTCTGCAGGCAGGGAAGTCGGGATAGTTGAAGCCGAATACCTTACTATAGAGTCATTTCAGGTAAGGGGCCTCTTTGGAGCAGATACCTTTAAATTCTGTGTTTCTAATTTCAGGTTCGGCATCTCCTGCCTTTTACCTGCTTCCTGGCATTTTAGTATCTCTCCAATGGGGTGTCTTCGAATCCTGAATACCAATTTACGCCAGATTATTGTCATCAGCATCCTGGCTGCTACTGTTTCAGTTTTATACTTTTCTGTTGTCATAATCCGAAATAAGTATGGGCGGCTATCCAGAGACAAGAAGTTTCAAAGGTAAGAGGTAAAAAAAAAAATTTGTTTTCTACATCCCTTCATTTCGTGGCTTCAAGCCTTTTGGGTCAGGTTGGAATTTGAGGAGCATGTGACTATAGGAACTAAGTTCAGTACTAAGTACAGAATGGCATGAAAAATAAACTGCTTGAAACTTGTTAGCTGCTAACTGTCAAATCCACATCATAAAAGGCCCTCCAATAATTATTTAAAAATGAATTTCTCCTGTAGTATCTTTTAAGCTGATTTTAGAGTTAATGTTGATAGTTTGGAAATATGAAGTTTTGTGTCTCAGAACTTGTTTGAACTTCTTTAAAAGAATATTGAGTGTATATCTGATTTAAATGGTCTTTATCACCATCACTTATTTTCTTTTAATTCTTCAATCATTTGACAATTGTAAAAATGTTACAGTGGTGCTGTTGTCACACAGCTTAGAACCACTGGGGTGGCGTTTGTTTATTGTATCGTCTGTATTAGGTGTAGGATGATATTCTGTGTCTAAATAAATGTGTTTGTTTTTCTAAACAAGGTACTTGGCACGAGTTACTGACATCGAAGCTACAGATACCAATAACCCCAACGTGAACTACGGTATCGTGGTGGACTGCGGCAGCAGTGGGTCTCGAATATTTGTCTATTGCTGGCCAAGGCATAATGGCAATCCTCATGATCTGCTGGATATTAGACAAATGAGGGATAAAAGCCGAAAGCCAGTGGTTATGAAAATAAAACCTGGTATGTGAATGATAAATATCTGATTGGTTACTGGGATCTGTCCTTTTAATCTCTGTGACATATATATATATATATATATATATATATATATATATATATATTCCAAAAAATTCAAGGTATTTATTTTCTAAAATACTAGAGGATATTGATCAATAATAATCATAGCTTATTATTCCCCATTTCCAAAATGTAAGTAAAAAGAATATTCAGTTTTAACACATTAAAATACCCATCCTCATAAAAAGATTCCTAATCAATGCCACCACTTGAGTTCTGTCCATTTTTCATTGAATAATTCAGACCCCACTTCCTTCTTCAGATAACCCTCAACAACTTAATTTTTTTTGGGGGTGTTTAGGCAGCTGTGGCACCAGCATATTACTCAGGAAATTTAAAATCTTGAGCTCATTCTTCAGGTTAAAAAGAGAGAACCTAATCTGAGTCTATATACAAGTGTTATTTTAACATCAGAGTACACTTCCATGAATTATGGTCAGTTTTTCTTTCTCAGTCTTAAACAAAACCAAACCTGTTGCTGTCAAGTCGATTCCGACTCCTAGCAACCCTATAGACAGAGTAGAATTGCCCCACAGAGTTTCCAAGGAGCGCCTGGCAAATTCGAACTGCTGACCCTTTGTTTAGCAGCCGTAGCACTTAGCCACTACGCCACCAGGGTTTTCTTCTAAGTCTTAGTGAATAAATATTTTTAATTTTTACTGAGCATTAGAAAACCAGTTTTCTATTTCCTACCCCCTTAGATTTTTATGCATTTTTAATCTGGAAACATTTTTAAGATTAAAGTAATATTAGTCAAATAAGAAAATTCACCAAAAAACTAAAAAGTAGAACTAGAAAGCACTCAGAAAATGCTGAACCCTTGCATTTCATCTCGCTGCACATACCAGGCTCCATCAGTGGTTAAACTGCCCTCACGGAATAAGATGAAAACTTTCATCCCTTGGAAATGTCCGTTTAACCCAAAAGGACCGCTACAACATCATTGCAGTGTGGATAGCAGATTCTTACTAAAATTAAGCTGAACATAGTGTGATACTCCGGAATGTTGGAAATGGAAATTCAAATACCTTTTTATAGCGCTCCCTGTCCTGAAGCGTGAACTCCCATGCATAGCATTATAGCAAGGTTTCAGTAATTTCCTTATTGACTAGGGTCAGTCTCGCGTTGGGCTTGATATCCATTGAATTAGGATGTGTCCATTTTCTGCCGATTCAAATAATCCTTCTGGGTTGTAATTTATTAATCTATGAAATAAGAAAATTTTTAACTTCTGGAAATATTCATTCGCTTATATACTCATTCTAACAAATATTTATTGAGCACCTGCTATTTGCCATATACTATGCTAGGTGCTGGGGATATAAATTTGAACAAGACACAGGTTGTGCCCTCATGAAACTTCCAGTTGTAATGAGACAGGCAAGTAAGTAGGCAGTTTAGATATGGTGAAATGAGTGCTACACCTAGAATTAGAGGTAAGGATGGAATGTAACAGGAGTGCTTAGGAGAAGTACTTAACTAATCTTCAGGTTTTTGTTAGGGAAGACTTCCGTGGAGGCAGTAGCCCAGAGGATGAGTAAGAGTTAGCCAGGTGAAGAGCAGTGGGAAGTGGGGAGGTAGACAAAGAACAGACCATTCCCAGAGGAGGTGCAAAGGCCCTAGGGCCAGAGTATGATGCATTATAGAAATGTTAGTTCAGTATAGCAGAAAGCTGGATGGAAGAAGCCTAGGAAGACATAAGGTGGGGTGGGTATGCTATTCTGAAGAATTGAGCTTTATTTGGAGGACACTGAGGAGCCACAAAAGGATTTTAAACTAGGAAAAGATACAATTTAGGTAGGGAGCAGTGGGGGCATGGCCAAGGCTGGAGGGTAGGAAGGTAGCAGGCTGGCAGAGTGGTGGTGTCTGGAAGAGGTGAGGAGAAGTAAAACAAAGTGTAAGAAAGCAAGGAGAGGCAATCTGTGAAGCTCAGAATGTGTGTTGGAGTGAGGGAGAGGGATTTTATCTAGGGTACTGGCTTGGAGCACTGGGTGGCCAGTAGCGGTGGTCATTGAGGTAGGTAACAACAGTAAGAGCAGGTTTATAGTGGAAGTTGAGATCAAATTTGAATGTGTTAAGTTTCAGGTGCCTGTGAGAACAACTGCATGGAGATGTCAAGTGGACAGAGGTTAGGGAAGAGACGTGGATTGCTGGTGATTTGGAGGTCAGCAACGTAGATGGTGATGGCAGCCATGAGAGTGGCAGCCTAAGGTCACTGGGGACATGTTTCGTGAGGACAAGAATGATCTTATTTGCAGTTGATCCCAAGTGCCTGGCACATGTTAGGTGCTCAGTCGTTTTTTGATGATTGAGAAGAGAGCATAGGACTGAACACTTAACACTATCAACACTTAAGGTAGAGAAGCTTTGGAAAGAGTTGCCAGAGGGATAGGGAAGAACTAAGGGAGCATGATGCAGAGTTCGTATTTCTCTCAAATGAGCCACACTGAAGAAATATAACTTGTCGGCTAAACTACCTACTTGTTAACCAAAGTGTCCTGTTTCTCTAGGCATTTCAGAATTTGCTACCTTTCCAGAGAAAGTCAGCGATTACATTTCTCCACTCCTGAACTTTGCTGCAGAGCACGTGCCACGGGCAAAACACAAAGAGACCCCACTCTACATTCTCTGCACGGCTGGGATGAGAATCCTTCCTGAGAGGTGATCCCCCACCTGAGGGTGGGCCCATGCTCATCTTCTTCTTGTTTGAGAAAGAAAACATCAGCAATTCAAATCTGGATTAGTGCCAGAAATATTTCCTTTTGCCAGAACCCACCAAATATCTTTCAGTGTATTTATTTATGATTACCAAGAGTAAACTATAAAGTTCTCCTTAAAAAAAAAAAAGTTTTAAAAATTATTTTAAGAGCTTTCATTAAAAGAATACTTGGAGTTTCACATCCTAACCAGTTGCTGTCAAGTTGGTTCTGACTCATGGCGACCCCACGTGTGCAGAATGGAACTGATCCATAGGGCTTTCAAGGCTGTGACCCTTCAGAAGCAGATCACCAGGCCTGTCTTCTGAGGTGCTTCTGGCTGGGTTTGAACTATCAACATTTCAGCTAGTAGTTGAGCGTGTAATCGCTTGTGCTACCCAGGGACTCCATACCAGGAGTCATATATTCATACAATTTGTTCATTTTGAAAATTCTTTCCCCAAATACACAGTTTTTTCAATGAATTGCTTTGGTTTTAAAATTAACTATTTCGCATAGGATATACCAGAGCTATAGTTATTGTTTTCCCTTTTTTTTAAAAAAAACAAAAATTCAGGATGTAATGTTTTGATAGTAAATTTCTGGATTGCTTTACAGGCAACAGAAAGCCATTCTGGAAGACCTTCTGACTGATATCCCTGTGCACTTTGACTTTCTGTTTTCTGACTCCCACGCAGAAGTAATTTCAGGGAAGCAAGAAGGTTGGTACATTGGTCTTCAACTTCAACATCAACTTAAAATTAGAAATTTAAGCTCTTCCTATTTTCCCCAGTGTACAACTCTATTACATTACTCTTAATATCTTAAAATTTGGGAAACCATAGTCTTGAAATATTATCATTTTTAAATGTCTAAATTAGTTTCTTACAAGTGGTCTTTGTTAACCTAACATTGAGCCATTTAAAAAATAATCTGTGGGGAAAGCAGGAGTTTTTGCTCAGGGCTCACTGAATTTCTGTTAATGGTGGTGGAATAATTTGGAAAAAGATAGCAAGAATGGTTGCACAACTTGAAGAATATGATCAGTGTCACTGAATCACATATGTAGAAACTGGATTGATGTATGTTTTGTTGTGTATATTTTTACCACAATTTATTTAAAAAATTGTCTTCATTAAATATAGGGTGCATATTTTGGACTCATTTTGATGGAAAAGATATGTGTTCTTTGCTAAGTTATACAGCTTTCTGGAGTTATGATAATTATTGATATATTGGACCCTTCTGCTGATTTACTGCTAAGGGGGGAGAATTCTTCCTGACTTTGATTCAGCATGCTGCTTTCTCCACAGTGTCCCTAGCTGGAAAAAAAAACTTCCTCCTCTTTTGAGCTGCCATGATACTTTTTCCGTATCTTCCTTATGGCACCTAAGACTCAGTACCTCACATAGCAGCTGTGTACCTCACTTGTCTGTAAACAGTAAGCTAAGGAGTTAGAACTTGGCTCTATCCATCAGTTCGATAGCAAAGTATTGAATGGGTTGGAGTGGAAGAGTAGGGACAGGGAGATTGATTAGATGGACTGTTACTGCCTCTCTCTCTCTAACTGCTTAAATCAAAATGGCAATGAAAATGGGTAGAGATTGTGGTTTAGGAAATGTTGTAAAAGTAAAATCAGTCAGACTTGGCAACTGAGTGGATGTAGGAATAAAAGAGAGGAAAGAGTCAAAGAGGATTTGAGTTTTTAGAACTTTGCAGTTGGTAGGTTTAATTTCACAAAAAGCTAAAGCTCTGGTTTGAAACAACCCATAAACTTCAAAGGAAAACCAGCTCCTGGGGAATTGTATTTTCAACAAACGTAAATGGATATAAAACTATAAATATTAAAGTTGAAAGTTTTTGGGAAACCGTTAGGAAAAAATAAATACATCAAGGCCAAACCCAAACCTGTTGCCGTCAAGTTGATTCTGACTCATAGCGACCCCATAGGACAGGGTAGAACTGCCCCCTAGGGTTTCCAAGGCGGTAATCTCTACAGAAGCACAGACTGCCACATCTTTTTCTCACTGAGTGACTGGTGGGTTCAAACCAGCAACCTTTTAGTTAGCAGCCAAAGGCTTTAACCACTGTACCACCAAGCCAAAAAACCAAACCTATTGCCATTGAGTTGATTTTCTGCTCACAGTGACCCTATAAAACCGCAGTGCTGTCGAGTCGATTCCGACTCTTAGTGACCCTGTAGGACAGAGTAGAACTGCCCCACAGAGTTTCCAAGGAGCGCCTGGTGGATTCAAACTGCAGACCCTTTGATTAGCAGCCATAGCACTTAACCACTAGACCACCAGGGTTTCCCAGCAACCCTATAGGAGGGAGTAAAACTGCCCCGTAGTGTTTCCAAGGCTAAGGAAGCAGATTGCCACATCTTTCTCCCATGGAGTGGCTGGTGGCTTTGAACTGCCAACCTTTTGGTTAGCAGCTAAGCGCTTAACCACTGTGTCACCAAACCAAACCCAAACCCACTGCCGTCGAGTCGATTCCGACTCAGCGACTGTGTCACCAGGGCTCCTTAAATATATCCATGAAAATGTGTTATTTCAGATGATGTCAGGTAGTAAAATAAACATGATGTGTACACAGACTGCATTCATAAGAGCTATAGAAGATATTTTAATTGTTAATTTTCTTATTTTCACCCTGTGAAATGTCTACAGGTGTGTATGCTTGGATTGGCATTAATTTTGTCCTTGGACGATTTGAGCATATTGAAGATGGTAAGTATGTTTCCAACTAATGTGTTTAACTGGAAATCATAGTTTTCCTGTTTAATCCAGAGGGTGAAATAGGAGGTAAATTTTGTGACACTGCTAAGTGTGTAGAAGTAGAGCAAGAGAACTGTTATTGAATGCAATTAAACAGGATTTTAGCTGAGAGGAGTAGGCCGAGTTTGCCTAAATATTCCTGAACTCCACCATGAAACGAGGTGACTCTTCAGAAGGCCCCAGTTCTCTGAATTTGTTCTATTGCAGTGAATGTTTCTTGTTTTCTCCAGATGATGAGGCAGTTGTGGAAGTTAACATCCCTGGTAGTGAAAGCAGCGAAGCCATTATCCGCAAAAGAACTGCGGGCATCCTCGACATGGGAGGCGTGTCCACTCAGATAGCGTACGAAGTCCCCAAAACTGTAAGCTTTGCCTCCTCACAGCAGGTTATTATCTGTACAGATTTTCTTCTGTTTTGCTTTGGTTTTCATTTAACATGTCTGCATCCATTTTGTTTGTTTTCTGAGTCTGACAACATCTTTACTGTGCTTGCTGAGGTGCCACCTTCTCAAGCCCGGAGACAGGAGACAGGAGGAAACCAAGGCAAACCTCAGCTAAGCAGTTTGTGTTTGTTCAGTGAAATCAGCTGGTTGGTTTTCTGAGCTTCCAGTTTTTCTTTGGTATCTGTGTCAGTCATATGCTTGAACTTTTTTTTTTATCTTCTCTTCAGTCACTTCTTTTCTCAACAGTTATTGTAAAACTTAATAACATTAGATTTCTTAGGTATAATTGGGAAAATACTTTTTTTTTTTTTAATCGTTCAGTCAGCTTTTAACTTTTCCGGGAAGATTGAGGTTTATGCCCAATACTCCCACACTTCTGAACTTAATGTTTTATGCTATCTTTTCTCCATTCCTTTCAGTGCTCTTGGTCACTGCCTTTAAGTTTCTCAGTATTCTGGATGGCCTTGTATAGAGAACACTAGAATAAAAACCTGGATTTGGGTTTTCAGATCTATTACTGAATTACCACATGTCATCATTATTCAGCTATAAATTAATACCAAAGCCTGGGTTCCTAAATTTTCCCCTAGAAGCTAGGGATGCAGCTATCATGGTGGTTAAAAGTGAGGCCACGGAGCTGGACAAGCCTGAGTTACATCACCATCCCATTCCTTTATGCAACTTCTCTGAGCTGGTTTCCTGATCTGTAAAGTGAATAAGAGTACCTACAGTGTAATAGGGTATTATAAAGATTAAATGAGATAATGTACATATTGTATACAGTGCACTGCCAGACACCTAGTATATAGTCAATAAATGTCAGTTAATATTATACTATTAGGGTGGTCTGTAAATGTTTTGAGCCCCTTGGAAAAAAGCTTTGTAAATTCAAGTGTTACAAGTTGTCTCTCCTACTTTCCATTCAAACATGCCTCTAGAAACTATTGCACTCTTTTTTTAAAACCGTGTTTATCTTTTTCTCATTATAAAGTGAAACATACATATAAAGTTTGGGAAAATACCGAAAAATCAAGAGTAACGATTTTCCGTGAACTCATGATCCAAGTACAACCATTGTTAGCATCTTAATATATTTCTTTTCACTCTTTTTTCCCCCTACTTACAGTTTCTTAAATATGGTTGTTATAATCATACTGTTTACACAATTTTGTGTTCTTTATTTAACAGTGCATAAGCATATTCCATTATAATCTAGCTTTCTTACATGACAAACTATTGATATATCCTAATTAACTAAACCCTATCTTGATGTGTATCCAGATGTCATCCAGTTTTTTTCTGTTACAGAATTGCAATCGACATTTTGTGTACAGAGACTATTCTACGTTTAGGATCACTTCCAAAGAATAAGATTTCATACATAGATTTAGTAGGTCAGAGGGTATGAGCTTTTTTGAAGACTCATGACAATATTACTAATGTGCAGCACATCTGAGATTTCTCAAGTCAGGATTGTCCTGTGGAATTGTGAAGGATACTTGAAAAGATTTTGGCAAATACAGAGGCAGAAATTTCTGCCTCTCTCAAATGAGAGTCTTTTTAGATCCTTCTTTTTAAAGGGGCATATTCATCAGGAGGGATTGTTTTTGTATTGCTTCAAATACTAAAGTTTGTTGTTCTTATGCCTGCAGGAGGAAATAGCTAAAAACTTACTAGCTGAATTTAACTTGGGTTGTGATGTTCACCAAACTGAGCATGTATACAGGGTCTATGTGGCCACATTTCTTGGATTTGGTGGCAATGCTGCTCGACAGAGATATGAAGACAGAATATTTGCCAACACAGCTCAAAAGAATAGGTAAAGACCTTCCACTACTCAGCAGTTACTTTCAAACCTAGGTCTCTCCTCGTGAAAAACATCCAGAGAACCCAATCAACAGAAGTATGTTAACACTGTTAGCTTTCGACTACGCTCTACAAGCTGAGCTGGGAGGAAGAGTTAAGGGACACCAGGATCCTGCCTTCAACCCAGGATTGTCTCCAGAGGCGGCTGTCTCTCTCTCTGACCTCTTAGCTCTCAGTGCACCCAAAGAATTCGAAATTTCACTATCAGAATATTAAATAGTTTTGAGTTTGGGTAATACTATTCATGATTGCCAGGTCTTTGGGAAACTCAGCACCTCAGACACTGGCAGATGTCCTGTAGGCATGAGGTAAATGTGTGCTCTGGTTGGTGATGTAACTGAAATACATAGTGTTCTCGATACTTTATGGAAAATTAGCCTATGCAGTTATTTACTAAGAAGAAGAGAAAGTTATTCAGGAGAAGGAAATAATCTTAGAAGTCAAAGCTAGTGGTTTTTACTCATTTTTAGCAGCGTGGCTTTTTAAAATGAGTTTATGTAAAGTCATGGTGTAGAAAATGTCTAAGACAAATAAAAGCAACACTTTATCAGTTTAAATTTATTTCGTAAGTTTAAGTACATAGCAATTATTTATTTGAAATGAGTCCATAGAACAGAAAGGCTGTTGAGTGAATACAAAAGTCTGAAATCTGGGGTTAGGTAAGATATCCTATTAGTTTCTATGTTATCAAACCCCCACTTTTCACTTCTCTGCCACTTCTCCACATGCAGCGCTTCTTCCGCTGACCCTAACTACCAGGCGCTACGTTGGACCTCACATGTTAAAAGGCACAGTCCTCCAGACGGCTAAGTCAGCCCAAGATGCCAGCCAGAAGCTTAGGAGATCCCACAGCACCCTCACTTCTGACCTGCTGGCTAAAAGTTCAGCGTTCCCTCTACCCTCTCAGGATACCAGCCAGAAGCTGAGGGATTCCCAGCCTCCCTCACTTCTGACTTATTGGTTTCCTCTATTCCTGGGTTCAGTAATTCCCTAGAACAACTCACAGAACTCAATGGAAAGTACTGTATTTATGATTATAGTTTTTTTTACATCAAAAAGAATACAAATAAAGGGACAAAAAGGAAGCAGTCTGGGAGAGTTTCCAGCAAGCTTCCGTGTCCCAGAAAGGCACACACTACCCTCCCACGTGCATGTCTTTCACCAGCCAAGAAGCCCATGGAGCTTTGGTGTCCAGAGCCCTTTGCTGTGGCCTCATTACACTGATACCACACAGTGGTCTTTCTGGCCTGGCCAGCACCCACCTGAGTCACCTCATTAGCATAAACTCTAAGGTATGGTCTGGAGGCCTATAGATAAGAAAGCCATCTCAGTTACTCAGGAAATTCCAAGGATTTAGAGTTATCTCTCAGGACCCGAGGACAAAGACCAAATTACTTTGGGTAAAGTTAAAGTAAACCCTGTAGTTTCTGTATTTTGTTTTGATGCAACAATTTTGAGGAAGAAAACATCCTAATTTATAGAAATAAGTGATAGCATACTTTCTTGATCAATTTTATCTTAAACCTGTGAAGGCCCGCGCTTTAAACCAAGTCACAGCTATTCAGTACCACATTGACCAGAAATTCCCATGTGTGCATAGGAAAAGCAATAAAAACCTTTTCCTATGTCTGTTCCAGAAGTTTATATGTGGTATATAGCACATTTTGGGTGTAATTATTTTTTATGATAGCCTTAAAATAGAAATATTTTATAAATGACGCTTGTATCAGATTTTTACAGAATTATTGGGACTCCTTGTGGAATTCTGATTTTTACTAATGGTTTTAATATCAAGAAGTTTTGCATAATGGACAGTTCAGTGGTGTTTCTTAATTTAGGTGCAGGGGTACTAAAAATAGTAGCATGAAGTATACATTTGACTAGACTTAGACTTTTATAATAATTATGTTACTCATCACTTTTTTCATGTGTGATGAATTAAGCCTTAAAATTCAAGCTTATCTCTTTGCCATGAGTAGTAGTGATTGATTTTTTTTTAATTAAAATTTTTAATGCCCAAAACCTTAATTTGTTATATTCAACTGCACTTTGAGTTTCCTTCATCTTAAGAATACACAGCTTGTCAATTAAATGGAAAGTAAAAATTGGATCCACTGTCTGTGACTGAAGTTGAATTCAGGCACTCTCCTAACGACGCCTACTGGCCCCATGTTATTTCATGGTATCAAACACTAGCGTAACTTTAGTTCTTAAGCTGTTGTCTGTTTCCATTGTATAAATGGGAGAACACATAGTAGGACCACAGATGTTAATTCCCAGAAATTTAGTAGAGAAGTCGTAAGCCTAGTCGATTCCACTTGGGGATGGCTCAGTTAAAGTTAAGATTTCTTTTCTACAGGACTTCTCAGAGCCTGTTGTTCAATAGAAACTCTTGTTATCTGCTGCAATTGGAATCAATAGTTGATTGATTAAGAACAGAATCATAAAAATAGACTTAAATCTTAAGTATTCTCCTTCTGATCTTTTGCAGTGAGCTAAGGTTTTTTTCTTAGAACACATCCACTGACTTTTCTGTCATTTCTCTTGCATGCACTGCACCAACTCATCAGTTTGAGTTTCTTTTAAGAATTTAAAGAATACTGAGATATATGAAGTAATTTAATACCAATTTTTTTCTAAAAATGTTTTTTTTGTCTTGCCTACACCTAATTTAACAACAGTTTTCTAGCGACTTGCCTTTTTCATATCTTTCTAAAGCATCCAACCTAGTTTTCATGGGACCAATTACCTTCTTTTCACAGTCATATTTCATTCATTTATGTATAATTAAAAATAACAAGCACTAGTGGCAAAAATGGGCTTGGGAACAACATAGTTGGTAGGCATTCAAAGTCAGCGAACGTGGCTAGAGAAGAGCTTCCTAGCCGTGAACCTCAGCAGGGCTTGAGCATCAGTATATACTACAGGGGGAGTGGAAAGCATCGGCTAGTCTGACAAGCTGTTTCACTAGACTCTGCCAAAGTGTCTGCTATATGCTAATATGTGTCATGTATCTCCAAGAGAGGATTGAGTATGTAATTTCCTAATTGATCCCAGTAACATCTCACAGGGCTGGTGTTCTCCAGAACATATTTTGAGAAACACTAACCTACAATCACCTCTCCAAAATAGAGTTGTCTGTAGGTCTCATGATAAAGTTTCTCTTTGTCCTGTAGGCTCCTGGGTAAACAGACTGGTCTGACTCCTGATACCCCATACCTGGATCCCTGCTTACCCCTAGACATTAAGGATGAAATCCAACAAAGCGGACAGACCATGTACCTACGTGGAACAGGAGACTTCGACCTGTGTCGAGAGACTATCCAGCCTTTCATGAATAAAACAAATGAGACACAGACTTCCCTCAATGGGATCTACCAGCCCCCAATTCACTTCCAGAACAGTGAATTCTATGGCTTTTCTGAATTCTACTATTGCACCGAGGATGTGTTACGCATGGGGGGAGACTACAGTGCTGCTAAATTTACTAAAGCTGCCAAGGTAACCTTCAAAGAAACCCATCTTCTTTCTCTTGCATGCTTTTGGGAAACTGGCGTAGACACTGACAGGTTAGATCCTCCTGTCACGTTTGGAAACCTGTGTCAAGAGAAGGGAAAGATGGAGTTGGAAGGTTATAGTACATGTTGGGAATCCTGTTCCCTTAGTTGGGGGAGGGAAATAGAGCAGAAGTCAGAAATCCACTGTAAGCTGATTTCTGCCCACCACTCCATTAACTACCTTGGTTATCAGTGACCTCCAGCTGCACTTTTACTGTTCTTTTCTGCTGTATCTGAAAATACTCCTTCAGCCTTCCTACTCCCTTAGCTGCCAGGATACCCCTATTCTCCTGTTCCCCTCTGCCTTTCTGACAGTTTTTTTCTCAGTTTCTTTTGAGGGTGTCCTCTCTTCATGTCCTTTAAACTTGGTGATCCCAGACTTCCACCGTTGGCCTTTTGGCCTTCAGGTTCCTGGACGGCCTCATCTATGCTTACGGTTTGCTGCTGCCTCTCAAGAAGAGACTCCAACCTTGACCTCTGCCCAGTTGCCTGCTAGATTTCATGACTCAAATCAAATGCACTGTTTTCTCCCCCATTCTGTTTCTGTCATACTCTCTCAGTTAATGGCATCACCAACCATCCAGTCCTCCTCTCCAAAACCTAGGAGTTAACGGATTTCTCCCTTTCACTCATTCATTCCTCCATATGCCCCCCATTTAAACAGTTATCAAGCATGATAGTTTGTCTCATAAATATTTCTCCAACCCATCCCTACTTACTGTCCTGCTATCACTGTCCTAGTCCAGCCCTTCTGCTCCCCACGTGCACTATTACAGGAGCCTCCTAACTGGTCTTCTTAAATCTGGCTGCTGTCTTATTATTCATCCTCCACACTGCTCCCAGTGTGTTCAGTCTGAAACACAGGTACAATTACCTTGCTCTCCTGTTTAAAATCTTTCGCATCTTCTGTTGCTTCTAGGGTCAATTCCAAATGCCTTCTCATGTCATACCTACCTCTGTAGCCTCAGCTCCCCACCTAGTGCTTTATACCCTAACCATATCAAACAGCTATTAGTTTCCCTCATTTTCTATGTGTTCTCTCATCTGTTCTTTGTTCATGATGCTTCCTCTGCCTGAAATGCCTGTTCTTACCCTCTCACCACAAGCTAAGTGCTGTCCCCTTGTGTCCCTATTGCATACCCCAGACAAGCTCGCTCATCTTTCTGAGCTTCCATTCCTTCCTCCATTAAATAAAGGTTATAATAGTAACCTGGTCCTCCCTTGCTTTAAATGTTAAATTCAGAAAAAGCACTTAACACAGATTCAGACGCATAGTGCTCAGTAAATGTTAGCTGTTAATATTACAAATAAATAACTTCAGGAAAAGGTGGTACCTCTTTCACTTCAAGACAAAGGCCTTAGTAATCATCTTTGTATTCCCAGTACCTCATACTGTGTCTGGCACAGACATAGGTACTCAGTTTGAACTAGTTAAAATATTGTTTCATTTTTCCAAAATCATATGCCTGTAACATGCAGTCATTCAGAGAGAAACTAAACAGCTTTGAAGACGTTGGTTGTTGGCAGTGAAATTCTTTTTAACTATAGGTTTGGCAGAATTTTAAGACAAAGAACAAACATTGTATTTGCTAATCAGTAAATACTGAGTGTTTGTATGACTTGCATTCATTGTACACATATATAAGTTAAGCTTGTATGTGTTTCCTAATTGGAAGGATATGCTTATTACCAATAGGAATTTTGCAAACCTTTTTTAAAATGAAAAAAAAGTTTTAATACACCTTTACTAATATTTTATCTTGTATAAAATTTCAGGATTATTGCGCGACAAAGTGGTCCATCTTGCGGGAACGCTTTGACCGAGGACTCTATGCCTCTCATGCTGACCTCCATAGGCTAAAGTAAGTAGTGGGTAGTTAAGTCAGAGTGTTTCTCAGAAGCCTTTACTTCAGTATTGACCCATTAGCTTGCCACACCTTGGCCCAATCAACCTTTTTATCTTCATCAGTCTCTCTTCCTTTTCATCTCCCCTTGTCTCCTTTCTTACTGGGCAAATACTTGTCCCCAAACATATCCTGTATTTTCTTGCTTGACTTTGCTGTTTCTTCCACCTGAAATTCCCTTATTCATATCCTTGCTTGTTATAGTCCTCCACAGACTTCACTGTCACTTTCAAGTTTTCCTCTGTCCACCCAACCAGACTCCGTCCTTTCTCTTGGAGTCTCCCTAGCACTAATTATGCCTCTCTAGTGGCATTTATCATATTTTGCTTTGTTTTATAGTTATTTGTTGATTTTTTAATTTTTTATTGTGAAGTGAAAATTTATAAACCAAGTCAGTCTCTCCTATAAAAATTTATATACACCTTGCTGTATACTCCAGGAAACCCTGGTGGCATAGTGGTTAAGTGCTACGACTGCTAACCTAAACATCCACAGTTCAGATCTGCCAGGCACTCCTTGGAAACTCTATGGGGGAGTTCTACTCTGTCCTATAGGGTCGCTACGAGTTGGAGTTGACTCGATGGCAATGGGTTATATACTCCTAGTTGCTCTGCCTCTTATGAGACAGCACACTCCTTCCCTCCACTCTCTATTTTCATGTCCATTTGGCCAGCTTCTGACCCCCTCTGCCCTCTCATCTCTTCTCCAGACAGGAGCTGCCCCCAGAGTCTCATGTGTCTACTTGATCCAAGGAGTTCACTCTTCACTAGTATCATTTTCTGTCCCATAGTTCAGTCCAATCCCTGTCTGAAGAGTTGGCTTTGGGAATGGTTCCTGTCTTGGGCGAACAGAAGGTCTGGGGACCATGACTTCTGGGGTCCTTCTAATCTCAATCGGACCTTTAAGTCTAGTCTTTTTACAGGAATTTGGGGTCTGCATCGCACTGCTTTCCTGCTCCCCCAGGGGCTCTCCGTTGTGCTCTCTGTCAGGGCAGCCATCAGTTGTAGCCGGGCACCATCTAGTTCTTCCGGTTTCAGGCTGATATAGTCTCTAGTTTAGGTGGCCATTTCTGTCTCTTGGGCTCGTAATTACCTTGTGTCTTTGGTGCTCTTCATTCTTCTCTGCTCCAGGTGGGTTGAGACCAGTTGATGCATCTTAGGTGGCCGCTTCCTAGCGTTTAAGACCCCGGACGCCACTCTCCAAAGTGAGATGCAGAATATTTTCTTAATAGATTTTATTATGCCAATTGACTTAGATGTCCCCTGAAGCCATGGCCCCCAAACCCCCACCCTGCTACACTGGCCTTTGAAGCACTCAGTTTATTCAGGAAACTTCTTTTCTTTTGGTTTAGTCCAGTTGTGCTGACCTCTTCTGTACTGTGTATTGTCTTTCCATTCACCTAAAATAGTTCTTATCTACTATCTGATTAGTGAAAACCCTTCTCACTCCCTCCCCGCACTCGTAACCATCAAAGAATATGTTCTTCTCTGTTTAAACTATTTTTCCAGTTCTTATAATAGTGGTCCCATGCAATATTTGTCCTTTTGCAGCTGACTAATTTCACTCAGCAGAATGCCTTCCAGATTCCTCCATGTTACGAAATGTTGCACGGATTCATCGTTGTTCTTTATTCATGCGTAGTATTCCATTGTGTGAATATATGATAATTTATTTGTCTACTCATCTGCTGATGGGCACCTTGGTTGCTTCTATCTTTTTGCTATTGTAAACAATGCTGAAGTGAACATGAGTGTGCATATATCTGTATGTATAAAGGCTCTTATTTCTCTAGGATATATGCCAAAGAGTGGGATTGCAGGATTGTATGGCAGTTTGAATCCACCAGGTGCTCCTTGGAAACTCTATGGGGCAGTTCTACTCTGTTCTGTAGGGTCGCTATGAGTCCCATTCAACTCGATGACACTGGTTTGGTTTTTTTTGGTTTTATGGTAGTTCTATTTCTAGCTTTTTAAGGAAGCGCCAAATCGATTTCCAAAGTGGTTGTACTATCTTACATTCCCACCAGCAGTGTATAACCGTTCCAGTATCTCCACAACCTCTCTAACATTTATTATTTTGTGTTTTTGGATTAATACCAGCCTTTTTGGGGTGAGATGGAATCTCACTGTAGTTTTGATTTGCATTTCTCTAATGGCTAATGATCATGAGCATTTCCTCATGTATCTGTTAGCTACCTGAATGTCTTCTTTAGTGAAGTGCCTGTTCATATCCTTGGCCCATTTTTTAATTGGATTATTTGGCTTTTTGTAGTTGAGTTTTTGCAGTATCATGTAGATTTTAGAGATCAGACACTAATCAGAAATGTCATAGGTAAAAACTTTTTCCCAGTCTGCAGGGAATCTTTTTACTCTTTTGTGAAGTCTTTGAATGAGCATGAGTGTTTGGTTTTTAGGAGCTTCCAGTTATCTAGTTTCTCTTCTGCATTGTTAGGAATGTTTTATTATTTGTTGATTTTTTAAAATCCCCTTTCATTGTAAGTCCCTTAAGAACAGTGATTATATCATATTATTTATTATATCTAATTACTTGCTTTGCATAGTACTTTGCAAAAAGTGAGCCTCTAATAAATATGTAGAATCATAGACTATTAGAGTTGAAAGGAGCCTTACAGATAATCAATTCGTATGTTCTCATTTTATAAATAAGAAAACTGAGGTCCAGAGAGATTGGCACTTGCTCAATATTTATTCAGTGAATAAATGATGGAATGCCTGAGGTGGGGGAACTGTCGTGGCATTGTGTTAAATAATACAGAGACCAGTTATGAACTAATTGATTTGACAGGTAAACTGTTTCATGTTGTAGGACAAGAGACATAAACCAATTAAATCAACTTGAAACATATCCAGTTGGTTTTTCTCATCTGAGAGCTGCCTAATAAAGCTTTACCTCATTGCTGGTTGCAGAGTGAAAGATGTCTTTGTGTATAGTATCATTTTGACAAGTGACCAGTCTGATTTATGTTGTGTTTTGTATTTGTAGGTATCAGTGCTTCAAATCTGCCTGGATGTTTGAGGTGTTTCATAGGGGCTTTTCGTTTCCTGTCAATTATAAAAATCTAAAGACCGCCTTGCAAGTTTATGACAAGGAGGTTCAATGGACCCTAGGAGCAATCCTTTATAGGACTCGCTTTTTACCCCTAAGGTATGGCTGTGAATTGGGCAATGTAAATCCAAAAAAGATGGTTTTCAGCAGTTAGGATGCATCATGGCCACGGTATTAGACAGGGGTGAGCCTCCTGTAGTCTGTGGATATTTGGGGTAGTGTTGTTAGATCTGCCCATGGGTAAGACTGTAAATCCTGTGAAGTTTGACTTTGGTGTTTCCCACCTCCCCTCCAGTGTTTCCTTCCTTTCTGCCCCTCCTGACCCATCCTATAGTAGACAGTGCTGCTGCCCTCTGTTGGATTATTCTCAACTATCTGTTCCCTCGCCCCTGGAGAAGGGCTAATTCAGGGGTTCTTAACCTTTATGCCCTTGGACCCTTTCTCAAAGTACTTATAAATGCTTGGTATAAATACATAGATTACAGAGGAAACCACTGTATTAGAAGATATGTATCAAAATATAACAAAAAAAAGTTTCTGATGTAGTAATACATGTGCTTTTTTATTAACACAGTAAGTATCAAGATCCCACAGTAGAACTGGTAATTTCTATCATTTCAGTGTAGCAGTGAGTGTCGGTGATATTCAGACATGTAGAGCACTGTAATGTGATATAAAGTATTCGCGATTTTCACTAGTGACAAAACCACAGGTCCTGCTAATACCACAGCACTTCGTTGTCCACGTTCATGCTTGAAGGAAATACTAAGTTTCAGTAAGAGATTGCTGAAAATAAAGAGGCGTAACATCTTCCCCTTTAAAGTTCACGCACTGGCCATCCATTGACCCACGCTAGGAACCCTTGGTTAACTGATAAATGAGGTATTAGTTTCTTTTTCTTTTTTCATTTAATTGAGCATCTCCCAGGAATACTTTGACTGGGTTAACTGCAAAAATTGTGAGTAGTGGGTATTACAGATCAAAGTCACGTGGTTTGGTTCCATACTGGCTTCCATGTATTACTGAAAACACGGTTCTCCTAAAATTTCTCAGATATTTATTACCCAAATTATAATGGCAATAACTGTACAGACTTTTGAATACACTTCCACGTTATCTTGTGTAGTACTTATAACTACCCCACATTAAGCCATATTGTCCTACATTTTAGAGCTAAGGAAACCGAGTCTCAGAGACCGAGGTTACAGTTCTTGTCTACAGAGCTGGGTCCTAAGCCAGGTCCTCTCACTCATATCCTGTGTGCTACTTCTTATCTCGTATTTCCTGTCTGGTAGTTCTGTTATCTCTCACCTGTTTTGTTTGTTTTTGTTGATTTTTGTTTCCACGTGGACAGAGATATCCAGCAGGAGATTTTCCGGGCCAGTCACGCTCACTGGCGGGGCTTCTCCTTTGTCTACAATCACTACCTGTTCTCTGGCTGCTTCTTGGTGGTCCTGCTGTCCATCCTCCTGTACCTGCTGCGCCTTCGGCGCATTCACCGGTGGACACTGCGGAATGGTTCGGCTGCCACCCTCTGGATGGAGGAAGGCCTTCCTTCTCAGAAGATTGCTGGGACCCTATGAGCCTGGGAGTTAGAGAGCTCCAGGAAGACTCTAAAGGAAAAGCCATTTTTGCCTCAGGGTTTCTCCTCTTTATTCTCATTCAGTTTTGTTTTTCCTTTCCCTTTTGGTTCCTTAAAACAAAATCCATTGTTTTCAAGCCCTGCTTCCTAGAAATACTGCATTTAGCCATTTTGGATACAGCTTTAAGTTAAGTAGGGAAAAGGGAATTCACTTGATTTTTGCTACAGAGGACATCTGCCAATATTTACCAAGATTTTTGGTTTTTCTCTAAGGTATGTTAACTTTTAATCAAATGCACTTTTATGTTGCGAGAGAAATGGAAAAGACAGCATCTGTCAGTGAAGATAGAACTGAATAGTGATATTTTCACAGAACCAAAAACATACGGACTGCGATTATAATCCTTTTTTTCTTCTCTCTCTATTTTGAAAGCTCTGACCTAAAGAGGGTAATATTTAATTTTGTTTGTTGTTCACGTCTGTTGCTGTATGTCATCCTTGCAGTTGTAAAAATACAAAACCTTTTATAGTAAAAATAGAGAAATCCAGGTACCAGGAGAGAACCATTTTTAAAATCAGTAATGAAGAGGTCTGTCCATTGTGAAATACTTACGAGAGCTTTGTGTGTGCACGTGAAAAATTGAGGTCAGGCAGCACTCTTTCTTTTGAAAACAGGCCCTTCTCAATTGACTGTTTTCATTTTATTTAGAAGAATCCCCATTACCGTTATGTTTTTGTGACCACAGGTAATTCCTTTCTGTATCCCGTCTTTTAGTGGCATTAAAACCAAACCAAACCAAACCCACTGCCGTTGAGTCGACTCCGACTCATAGCGACCCTAGTGGCATTAGAACTCTTTATTTTTGAAAGACTCGGAAAATTCATAAAGTTTCACTGGTTTCGATGTTCCTAAACCTAGATCTTGGGCCCACTTAGAGGTACTCCAGTATTTCTTAGTGGTACATAGTTCCTTGTTTAATTGTGTTCAGTTTCTTCCAACTTCAAGTTGATATTTTCTCCCTTACTTAAAAGTAGTCCCAGCTGATTTACTTCGTAGATCCCCTAAAACTCTGTTACTGCTGTGGCTGAGGTGTTGGCAGTGCCACTGTAAATCCAAACTAAGGGTCTGAGTTTAATACATGAAATAAACTCTTGTTTTGAAGAAAACAAATACGGCATTTTAAACAAAAACCTAAGGACAACTGGATCGGCGTCTGTGGTAACGGTTGTTTTCTGCCTGTTTGTTTAGTTTAGAAGCTTTGGGAATTCTCATACATAGTTTTTAGGTTTTCTTTTTGTACATCGGAAACCCTGGTGGCATAGTGGTTAAGTGCTATGGCTGCTAAACGTGAGGTCGGCAGTTCGAATCCACCGGGCGCTCCTTGGAAACTGTATGGAGTAGTTCTGCTCTGTCACTGTGAGTTGAAATTGAATTGATGGCAACGGGTTTGGTTCTTTTTGTGTGTGTGTGTGTACATATGTGTGTGTGTGTATGCGCACCATGTTTTAATTCCAGAATAGTTAAATTCGTATAGTTGTTAGTATATGTGTATGTTGAGAACCATCAGCTGCTTCTTAAAAAATCACTGATTAAAGAATTCAAATCCTGAAACCCTTATTTAACTCAGAAAAAAAAAAAGTTGGAGTTTATCTTAATGTAAAAGAGTGCAAATTTATGAAAGAAATGCAAATTCTCTTACTCTGTTCTTCAAAATGAATATTGTAGCAGTGAAAAAACATTTGTAGAATGTTTGCATCTCAGATGTCTAGAAGGTTGGAGGAGCTGTACGGTGTTACAGCACTTAATGTATAGAGTGTCTTGTTCCAGAGACATGGGGGGGATACATGTCTCCGTGAATTTAGAGAGCAGCCTCTGAAATGCTGGTCTCCAGCTGTTGAAATCCTTGGTCCTTAGTAAACACTCCCCCTTTATCAAGATCCAGTTAACAAATAAGCTGTGCCATAGATACCTCAGAAATGGAGTGAACTGGCGTGCTTCTCCTGGAATTCTTAGATAGGGTTTGTCCCCGTAGGCTGGGAGGCATTAGTGATGAAGAGGAAGTATGTTTACACTTTAGTTTTTCTACCATCAACCACTATGTACTAACAAGTCCCTAATCTGTAAAATGAAAAATGTTAAATATCCAGGGTGTGTTATTTTGCTTTTAAAATCTAGGCAAGGATAAGCCAGCATAGTCACAGATTTAAATAGGCCTTAATTAAAGCTTCCTAGCCGGTTTCTAAATAAAGGATGCAAATTTTGGCCCAACTCTTTAGCTTTCAGGGGACAGAGCAGCAACAAACATACAGGAGTTCTACTTTAAGCCTGACCTGAGGAGCCTTGCTGCAGGAAACTGTCCATCAAAACAGATCCGCAAGCTAGGAGCCTAAGGCCCAGACAACCCTATACTTGGTATTGTTAGGCACCCATGTTCCCCTGACAAAGAATTCCCTGGATCAGGGCAAACTGGCAAACTATCTCCTACAGGCCAGTTCTGGCCTCTGGACTTTTTGTGAGACCCATGAATTAAGAATCATTTTTAAAGGTTTGTAAGAAAAAAAAATATACAACAGAAATTGTATGTGGCCTCCCACCCATACCCCAGCCTATAAAGCATAAAATATTTACTGTCTGGCCCTTTACAGAAAGTTTGCTGACCCCTGTGAGAACAATCAGTTCAAGAAAGGATATAGGCAGTATATCTGTATGTATAGGCAACTACCATCTGTGGATACTAAAAGGTAGGCAGGAGAAGTGACCAAACTTCAATCTTAAATATTTGTTTATACACCAGAATTTCACTATCTTTTCTTCTAATTTCCAAGATCAGTTTTCTAACAAGCCAGGAAACATAGTCCAAAAAAAAGTGTTATTTAGGAGGGATCATTATGTTGTGTTGGAAGTGTCTGTAGCCACAATAGATTGTGCTCCAGAGATGGTCTCACGCAGTTACTCTCTATCCTTTACCAAAGAAGGGAGAACAGGCTAGTTCTCCAAATGTTACAAGAATAGGATCAGAGGGCAAGCATGGGAGGAGCTTAATTCAGGAAAAGGATGAATAGTAATTCAGGACTGGCCAGGAAGGCAGTAAACTCTGTATACTTGTAGTAGAAAGCAAAAGAAATCGGACCTGGAACTTGCTAAAAACCGTAACAGTAAGAGTATTATAAGTGAAATCTTGCCAGAAACCCTCCTGTAGTAAATGCTTACGTGTTTCTTAGCCATCTTGTGTGTTTGTCTTTTTTAAACCTTCAGAGCACATTCTCAAAGATTTTACAACCCATTTAGGGACATCAGACAGTAAAAGTACAAACACATGGACTTGTATCAGTGATTTTTGCACATTTTCACCTCTAAACTGCTGGTTTTAGGCAGTGCTTCCCAACCTAAGTGCAATCTGGAGTGGCTGCCCACAGCTGGAGGCTGGGAACGTGGGGGTTCTGTGGGGCCATCCCAAGGGCTTCAGCGATCACCATTCTCCACCCATTGGCCACACCTGTGCACTAGGGTTGACAAGCTTTGGCTTAAGGACTATTTACGTTTTAAACTCAGGCCTACATAGAATAGTTGTTGTTACAAGAAGCATGCATCACTTAACAAGAAACTAAAAAAGGCAAATGTGTTTTCCAAGCTTTTTAAAAAAAAAAAAAACAGCTTTAGAATTGTATGCAGTAATGTGCAATGCAGCAAAATTACCTATATTATTTATTTCAGTGTTTTTTTTTCTGATACTGACTTTCCCTTTCAATAATGAATGATGTGACCAACCCAGGAGAAATCTTTGTTGTTCTGTTACTAAAATTACCTTTTACCGTTAGCAATTATAAAAACTAAGGGACATATTTAACTGTGTTTTTTTTTTTTTTTTTTAAAGCAATGTTTTTCAGTCAAAGTAAGGATGGACATATTGGAGGATTATCATGGTGTCACATAACTTTCTGTATTTTGGCAACCTCATGTTGCCACGCTTGCACATGATGGGTGTTGAGAATCAATAAAGAGAAAGTTTATCCGATCACCCAGAAACTCTATGTGAGCTTGCTGTCTTGTGATTTAAATGCATTTTTCTCAGATGTTTGAATCTTATTACCTGTTACAGTGGTTAGTTGAACTTGAATCTAAATTCAGTAAAATAAATTGTCGGAGTCTGACTCCATGCTCTGTTTGCATTTGTTATATTTGACCTGCGTATAACGATGCACACTATATGGGTGGTGGAGGGAGGAGCCTGTGCTTCCTGCAGCACCAAAAAAAAAAAAAAATTTTTGCTGGCGAGTCAATTCCAATTCATAGTGACCCTATAGAACAGAGTAGACCTATCCCATGGGGCTTCCAAGGAGCAGCTGGTGGATTTGAACTGCTGACCTTTTACTTAGCAGCCAAACTCTTAACTGCTGTGCCACCAGGGCTCCCCCTGCAGCACAGTCTCCAGATATTCCACAAGGAGAAATATTTACCAAGGTGTAATAATACTAAGCTGGAGCCCTAGTGGTGTAGTGATTAAGAGCTCAACTGCTAACCAAAAGGTTGGCAGTTCAAATCCACCAGCTGTTCCTTAGAAACCCTGTGGAGCAGTTCTGCTCTGTCCTATAGGGTCACTGTGAGTCGGAACTGACTCAGTGGCACCTAACAACAACAATGCTAAGCTAGTCACCAATAATAAATGCCATAATAAGACAACTGTTTTTAAGGTTAACATTTTAAAGTACCTATTGGGTCACCATGAGTCAGTATTGACTTAACGGCAACTGACATTAACTATATGTATGTTGGCGCAGTCGTTAAGCACTTGGCTGCTAACCAAGAGGTCAGCAGTTTGAAACCACCAGCCACTCCATGGGAGAGAGATGTGGCAGTCTTCTGTTGTAAAGATTTATAACCTTGGAAACCCTATGAAGCAGTTATACCCTGTCCTATAGGGTCACTATGAGTGGAAATCAACTTTACGGCAGTGGGTTTGGTTTGGGGATCATAGACAAGAAAAAGAAATAAAACTAACCAGCTGTTATGTATTTACTCTCGTAGATAGTAAAAGCGAACGCTGACTTAATACTACGTTTTGCAAGTAGATCTCAGCTTAAAGCTTTTGGTTTGTTTCCAGAGAATGGTGAACCTCATTGTTGATGTCACTAATAAAGAGCAGCTCAGATTAGAATGTAGACCCAAAGAGTCCACAGGAAAACTTCTAGAGCTAACAGAGGAATTTAGTAAAGTTGCAGGGTACAAGGTCAACACACAAAAATCGGTTGGGTTCTTATACACTAACAATGAGAAATATGAAAGGGAAATTAGGGAAACAATTTCATTTACAATAGCATCTAAGAGAATAAAATACCTAGGGATGAATCTAACCAGAGACGTGAATGACTTACACAATGAAAACCAGAAAACACTGCTGAAAGAGATTAAAGAAGGCTTAAATAAATGAAAAGATGTTTCATGTTCATGGATTGGAAGACTTAATATTGTTAAGATGTCAGCACTACCCAAATCAATCTGTAGATTTAATGCAATCCCAATCAAAATTTCAATAGCCTTCTTTACAGAAATAGAAAAACCAATCCTCAACTTTATATGGAATGGCAAGAGGCCTCCAATAGCTAAAGCAATGTTGAAAAAGAAGAACAAATTAGGAGAACTCACATTTTCTGATTTTATAGCATACTATACAGCTACAAGGAACCCTGGAGGCACAATGATTAAAGCAATGACAGCTCACCACGGGAGAAAGATGTGGCAGTCTGCTTCTGTAGAGATTTACAGCCTTGGAAACCCTATGGGGTCATTGTGGGTTGAAATCGACTTGATGGCAGTGGGTTTGATTTGGTTTATACAGCTACAGTAATCAAAACAGCCCAGTACTAGCGTAACAATAGACACATAGTCCAATGGAATAGAATTGAGAGTACAGAAATAAACCCACACACCTATGGTCAATGCATTTTGACAAGGGTGCTAAGTCCATTCCATGGGGAAAGAAGAATCTCTTCAATAAATGGTGCTGGGAAGATTGGATTTCCACATGTAGAAAAATGAAACAGGAGCCATGCCTCACATCATACACAAAGACAAATTCAAAATGGATTAAAGATCTAAATGTGCAAACTAAAACCATAAAATTCTTAGAACAAAATGCAGGGTCAACACTGTCAGGCCTAACTTTTAACAATGGATTATCTAATGTTATGACCAAAATGCAAACAGCAAAAGACAAATAAATGGGACCTCATAAAAATCCAAAACTTGTGTTCACCAGAAGATTTCAGCAAAAGTGAAAAGACAAGCTACCAACCAGGAGAATATCTTTGGAAGCAATATATTCGATAAGAATGTAATAACCAAAATATATGTAAAACTTCCACAACAAAAAGGCAACCGAATCATAAAATGGGCAAAGGACTTGAATGGACATTTGATCAAAGAGGACATTGAAATGGCCACCAAACATGTGAAAAGATGCTCAATGTCATTAGCCATCAGAAAGATGCAAATCAAAACCACAATGAGATACTATTTCACTCCCACTAGAATGGTTAAGATTACAAAACAAAATAACAAATGTTGGTGAGGATGTGAGGAAATTGGAACACTTATCCATTGCTGGTGGGAATGCAAAATGGTACAGCCATGGCAGTTCCTCAAAAAACTAAAAATAGAACTAGCATAGAAACCAAACCCTGTTGCCATTGAGTCGATTCTGACTCATAGTGACTCTAAAGGACAGAGGAGAACTGCCCCATAGGATTTCTGGCCTTTCGGTTAGCAACCGAGCTCTTAACCACTGCACCACCAGGGCTCCAGAGCTACCATGTGACCCAGAAATTCTACTCCCAGGTGTAGACCCAAAAGACTTGAAAGCAGAGACTCAGAGACTGGTATTGTTCATTGCAGCACTATTCACAATAATTAAAAGGTGGAAACAACCTAAATGCCCATCAATAGATGAATGGATAAAGAAAATATAGTACATACATACAATGGAATACTACTCAGCTAGTTGGAGAAATGGAGTCTTGATACAGGCTACAGTACGGGTGGAGCTCGAAGACATGCTGAGTGAAATAAGCCTATCACAAAAGGACAATTATTGTATGACTTCACTTATATAAGAAAAGGCAAATGTACGGAGACCAAAGTATTTTAGTGGTTACCAGGGGCAGGAGAGAGGAGAAAAAGGTGGTTAACCACGATGGAAAAATCACATTGGTTAAGGGTAGGGTTGCACAGCTGATTATTATAATTGCTGTCAATAAGTTGTACACCTGTAAAAAGTTGAATTGACAAAAGTTGGGTGATAGATATAAGTACAACAAAACGACAAAAAAAAAAAAAAAGCAGTAGCTCCTGAGGCTTATGTACAACCAAACACCTCATGGGATTTGCTTTCTTGGTTTGGAGGTTAACGGTCATGGTTTCATGTTATTGGTCTAATAACGTGTTTAGAGCTTCTGTTCTAACTCCTAGTTTGTTCTGTAGTACCTGGGTCTTAAAAGCTTGCAAGTGGCCATCCAAGGCACAACAACTGGTTTCTATTCACCTGGAGCAACAGAGGAAGAAGAGTCAGGAATAGAAAGAGGCTATGGAATGTGTGGTTAATTGCCTCCATGAACAACTGCCTCCTTTGCCATGAGGCCAGAAGAACTGGACAATGCCCCGCTACCATTACTGAACATTTTGATCAAAGAAACTATGGAAGAATCCTGATCAAAAGGGGGAAAATGCAGAACAGGATTTCAAATTCTCATGGACTCCAGACTTTCTGGAGCCACGGAGGGTGGACGAACCCCTGAAACTATTTCTCTTAAAAAAAAAAAAAAATTTCTCTTAGATCATCTTTAAACCTTAAACCAAAAATATCCCTTGAAGTCTTCTTAAAACCAAACAATAATTTAGCTTAACTAGTAAAAAAAAAAAAGTCTGCATTAAGCGTTATGCTCTTTTAAGAACTATCTCTTTGGGATCAAATTGACAATAACGAATTGAAAGATTAGATAGGAACCTTAGGAGGCAGTGAGTTTATCTTAATGGGGAAGGAGCAACTCAGAAAAAGAGGGTGAGAATGGTTGCACAACTCAAAGAATATAATCAATGGCACTAAACTGTACATGTAGAAGATGTTCAATTGGTGTATGTTTTGCTGTGTATATTCTCAACAACAAAATTAATAAAATTTAGAAAAAATTAGAATGTAGATTTGTTTTCAAACATTTGAGAATATGTAAACAGAGGTTTTCTCGGAGGAGGAAGGCAAGCCTGAGCTATAACCTGAAAATAGATGAGAGAGACAGGTGGAAAGGGAAGGGGCTCAGCTGTTCTAACAGCAAAATTAAGTCCTAAGCAATAAGTATGAAAAAGGCTGAGGGAAAGGCAAAACAAAATGGGAGTGCAGAGAGAGAGAGGTTAGCACAAAGGTGCAGTGTTCAAGCCACTGGCAGCAAGAAGAATAGAATAATAATGCTAAAACAGAAATTGCTTAAATAATTTTTGAGACAGTGCAATAAATATAGATCTTTGTAACTAAGAATAAATACATTAAAACATGTGAGATGTCTATAAGATGTCACTGTGTCCATAAGTGCCTATTTTTACTAGCTTTTTTTTTTTTTTTAATCATGTTAACAGACCTTGAATGTGGTGGTTCTGCTCTTTTTGTTTTTTGGTGTTTTTTTTTAGATGTTTCAGTTTATCCTGTGAATTTGGAATGCACAATGTGGATCCTTTTTTTAACATTCTAAAATGCTAATAGTTTGCACAGAGGGGTCTGTGGCGGTCACACAGGTACGGGAGGGAGATGTGAATGTCATTTCTATCAGTGTCACACTGTCTTCTCATGGCAAGGTCATCAGAAGACAAAGGCGAGTCCTTCTAATCTCATAGCACCGCTTGGCAAATTCTGCCCGTTTGCCTGGAGCATCAGTGTCACAATGAAATGCAATACCTTTAAGTGTCTTGCCCAGCTCCTCCAGGTCAGGGGAGCCTGATGGCCTCAGCCTGTGATCCCACCGTCTCTTGACAAAAGGCCAGTTTATCTGTTGATGTGTTTTTAACAAGGTTCGTCCCCCCTCCCTCACACAACACTGCCTCTTTCTATTAATATATCCATTAAGGTTGACTGAGGCCCACCTCAGGGAAAGGAGGAGTTTTGGCTTTCCTTCTTTGCTCTTCACCCTTGATCTGGTTTGGCAGGTGAATTACATCTGGGCTCCAGACTTCACAGCCACTTAAACATTTCTGTCAACAGCCTAAGTCTGTTGTGTGTGAGACACCCAAACAAGAAAACCAGGTCTTAAGAGGGATTTCTGCCCTGAGAAAAATACCTACAGAACAAAATGGTCCTGGACACAAAAGACAGGCTCCTTGTTTAAATACATAAACTCAACTAAATGGAAGGAAAAGGCAAATTTTTTTTTTTCTCCTGTTCAACCCGTCATGAAATAAACCCCTTGGGCATCTTGTTTTGTTGGGGGCTAAGATTTCAGGGAGGCGCCTGCTTGACAGCAAGGGGAAAAGTTGGTCTTCTTATGGAAAGGCCATCAAAAAATAACAGAACACCTTTCCAATTCTGAGTGTAGGACTTGCTCTCTCATTGTGTTTATTTCTAGACAGAACCCATGCTGGCTATATTTGCTGTTCCTCTCAGGTTTATAACTGGTAGATTTAATACCACCTTTTACCCTTTTTTTTCCTTCATGAGTTTGAAGTGGATAGTTATGGAAAGATTAATCATCCTTTTCTCGCCTGTGATTACACAGGATTCCAGGAACCAGACTCAGCACTTTGTCCTTTTGAGATTTCATCCTCTCCACCTGGCACACACTTTATCTGTTACCTGGATTTTAGATTCAAAAAGACTGAGACACAGAAACACTAAAGAGAGTCTCTTGAGCCTTGTAAAGTCCTTTATTCAGGACATAGCAGCACAAGGGCATTTTCTGGAAGTTTCTGGCCATTCTCCATCATATTTAAATTATATATTTTTAATTTCCTTCAACCTTTCATACCCTGTTATCCATCAGTATGTCTGCTCCATCACTGAATCTCCTTCAGCATGGACCATGATGGGTCCTGTGTTGACTTTCTGTATATTTATAACCCAAGAAGGAAGACACCTAGCAGCACATAGCAAATGTCCTGTGAATATTTGTAGTTTAATCAAAATCTAGTGCAAATCTGGTTTCTTCGTCAAATCATCTCTTCAGGTTTCTAGGATCTGTGAAAAAAATCTTTTAAAAATCTCTTATTCTCTATCTTCTTTGTTCTTTCCAGATTGTAGAGTTTTGTGCAATTTTTAAAAAATCTGACTGAAGTCATGTGCAATGTCAGATGAAGAGTGAAATGGAATTCCAGGCTTCTCACTCTTAGTTTTCTGTTCACTTTTCCTCTTACACCATAAAGCTTGTTAAGGCGATGCTGCATTTTAAAACTTTATTTAGGAAAGCTTAGGCAAACCAAGTTTATCTCAAGTGGTTTCCTGTTTTCTTCATTTGTTCAGGCTTGGAAAAAAATGGAAAAAGAAACCCCCAAATTAGGCCGTGATAAGTAGAGGATAAGTAAGACTGATGTTTTTCGAAGCTCAGCTTTAAAAAAAATAACCTCTGTTTTTTCAGCTTATTCTAAGCAGAGCTCCAAATTGGCCCCTCAGAGTTCCAAATCTTAAAGTGTTGGCTGTGGCAGGGGAACAGTAATTTATGTATCGCTGGTGGTGTAAATACTACAGGTACTCTGGAAAGCAATCTGGCGGCTCTTTTTTAAAAAAATTTATTTTATTTTTTGTTGTCGTTGAGAAGAGACACAGCAGAACATACACCAGTTCAACAATTTCTACACCTAAAATTCTGTGACACCGATTAATTCTTCAAGTTGTACAACCATTGTCACCCTCGTTTTCCAAATTGTTCCTCTGCCATTAGCTTAAACTCACTGTTCCGTAAGTTTCCTATCTAATCTTTCAAGTTGCTGTTGTTAGTTTGATCCCATATAGATAGTTCTTAAAAGAGCACAATGCGCCAGGCAGACAGTCTTTACAAATTAAGCTAAACTACTGTTTGATTTGAAGATATTTTTGGTTTAAGGTTTAAAGATCATGTCAGGGCAATAGTTTCAGGGATTCATCCAGCCTCAACAGCTCCAGAAATTCTGGATTCCATAAGAATTTGAAAGTTGGCTCTGCATTTTCCCCTTTTTGATCTGGATTCTCCTATAGAATCTTTGATCAAAACATTTAGTAATGGTAGCCAGGGATCATCTAGCTGTCCTGATCTCGTGACAAAGAAGGCCATTGTGCATGGATGCAATTAGCCACACATTCCACTTCCTCCTCCCATTCCTAACTCTCCTTCTTCCGTTGCTCCAGGGGAATAGAGACCAATTGTTATACCTTGGATCTGTCATTTGCAAGCTTATAAGACCCTAGGAGCTATGCAATGAACTAGGCGGTAAAACAGAAGCACTAAAA
The DNA here is from genome assembly GCF_024166365.1 of Elephas maximus indicus. NCBI lineage: Eukaryota > Metazoa > Chordata > Mammalia > Proboscidea > Elephantidae > Elephas > Elephas maximus. Next base: position 51,118,317 of record NC_064840.1, read on the forward strand.
AATGATATTAGGCCAAGTAACTGGGATGTCCCATGAAACCATGATCCTAAACCCCCCAACCAAGAAACCAAATTCCATGAGGTGTTTGGTTGTGCATAAGCAGGCTCAGCAGCTGCTCTTTTGTTGCTGTTTTTGTCCTAAATGCCACACATTTGCCAATTCAACTTTTTATAGGTACACAACGTATTGACATCAATTACATGAATTGGCTGTACAACACTTGTACTTAATCAATGCAATTTTACCATCACCATGACTGTAACTCAGTGCTCCATAAACAATAGCTCTCCTTTTTCCCCCTACCTCCCACCCCTGGTAACCACTAATAAACTTTGATCTCTATACGTTGGCCTGTTCTTGTATTTTTACACAGTGCTCCATAAACAATAGCTCTCCTTTTTCCCCCTACCTCCCACCCCTGGTAACCACTAATAAATTTTGATCTCTATACGTTGGCCTGTTCTTGTATTTTTACACAAGTCATACAATATTTGTCCTTCTGTGATGGACTCATTTCATTCAACATAATGTCTCCAAGCTCCATCCATGCTGTCGCATGTACCAAGGCATCATTTCTCTTTCTGGCTGAATAGTATTTCATTGTACATATATGCTAGATTTTGTTTATGCATTCATCCATCAATGGGCATTCAGGTTGTTTCTACCTTTTGGCTATTGTGAATAATGCTGCAATGAACATCAGTGTACATATGTCTGTTCGTGTTGTTGCTTTCAAGTCCCTGGGGTATATTCCTAGCAGTGGAATTGCTGGGTCAAGTGGTTCTATTTTTAGTTTTTTTGAGGAACCACCACACTGTTTTCTGTAATGTCTAAACCATTTAGCGTTCCTCTGGCAGCTCTTTGAAGTTAGGTATGCATATGTTATATGACCCAGAGATCCCGCTCATGCCTGTGTTTCCCTGAGAAATTCCTTTGCATGTCCATAATGGGACTTATTGAAGGACTCTCTGCAGTGTTATCTGAATTCCTCTGTTGTTGGAGGCAAGCAAGGCCTTGGATGAGTAAAAGGTGACAGATGCGTACTACAGAAAACAGCCATAAGAAACAACTAGAGATGCATATAGCAAAATGTGTGGGTCTTGAATGCTTAATAAAGCAAGTATGAGAGAGCTATAAGGCACACAGTGTTGTATGTCTTATGAGGATATGCATATTTTGTCTATCAAAGACATTAAATGAGATGTTATGGGAAGAACACAGATTGATTATGAAAGGAGGACAAAAGATGTCCTTCCTTTAGGATGACCAACCATACTCTTTTGCCTGGGTCTTTCTGGTTTTAGTACTGAAGGTCTCACATCCTGGTACACCCCTCAGCCCCAGCCCAGCCAAGATGTTTCATCGGCTCTCCCACTCCAAGTCTATTTTCAACATGGCAACCTTGAAAACCTAATTCAGATCATGACACTTGTTTGGCAAAAACCTTCCAGTTGGCTCCCTATTTCCAGTCAAAGGAAGAGCCAAAGTCCTTATAATGGTCTATAAAGTCCTGCGAAATATACCTTCCCCCACTCCAAGATTCTCTGGTCACATTTCCTAATTTCTCCTCAAGGGTTTGCTCTGCTTCAGCCACACTGGCCTCAGGGCCTTCACCTCCTTAATGACTTGCTCTCCCATGGAGACCTACCCTGGCCACCTATTTAAAACTGACACCAACACTTTCCATGCCCCTCATCTGGCTTCGATAGCCCCCCTGAGCACTCACCAACTTCTAGCATACTCTGTATCTATTATGTTCCTTGTCAGGCTCTCTTGGGAGCAGGGGTTTTTGTGCATTTGTTGCAGTGTTGTGTCCCCAGTGCCTGGCACAGGCTCTGATACACAGTAAATGCTTAATAAACACTTGTGGAATGACTGACCAAGAGAGGAGTCTTGCAGAGGGGAGTAATGGCAACGTGCTCAGAACCAAGGAGTATGCATAACCCTAGTAATGTGTTCCTGGGGAGTGGGGACAGGAAACATGGCTCAAAGTCCTTGCTTTATTGGAGGAAAAGAATGTGCTCGCTGTGAAGAATAATAATAATGGCATACTAATAGCTTTCTATGTGCAGGGCACTGTTCTAAGCACTTTATTAATTCATTCAATCCTCAAGAAGGTATTTTTATCATCCCCATTTTACAGGGAAGAAACAGACGCAGAAAGGTTATGAACTTGCCCAAGGCAACACAGCCAGCAAGTGGTGGGGCTGGGATGTAGAATCGGGCAACCTGGCTTCAGAGTCTGTACTCAGAGCTGCACTGCCCCGTATGGTGGTCACTGGCCACATGTGACTATTAGCACTCACAGTGTGACCAGTCCAAATTGAGATGTGCTATAAGCGTAAAATATACACCAGATTTCAAAGACTTAACACAACACAAATATACAATAATGTAAGATACCTCATTTTTTAAAATATTGATTGTATGTTAACTTGATACTATTGTGGATATACTGAGTTAAATAAAATATATTATTAAATTAGTGTTGCCTGCTTCTTTTTACTTTTTGGGGGTGAACAGCAGAACATTCTACGGTACCTGTGCGGCTCATGTTATGATTCTATTGGACAGCACTGCTCTAGGGCCTTGTTCCTCAACATGTGGTCCTTGCACCAGAGCATCATCATCACCGAAGCTTGTTAGGGGCACAGAATCCCCGGGCCCACCCAGACCTCCTGAATCAGATTCTTCATCTTACAAGAACTTCAGGTCATCCGTTAATGCCCATAAAATTCTGAGAAGTTCTGCTCTAGACCAGGAGTCAGGAAGTGTTTGCTCTAAAAGGCCAGATAGTAAATATGTTAGGCTTTGTAGGCCATACGGTTTCTGTCCACAGCTACCAAATTCTGCAGCTGTAGCAAGGAATGAACCATAGACAAAGGTAGATGAATGGGGATGGCTGCATTTCAATAAAATGCCTTTTTTTTTTTTTTTTTTTTAACGAGAAACAGATGGTAGGTCAGATTTGGCCCACAGGCAGTAGTTTAACAACCCCTACTCTAGATGTGGGTTCTGGGTCCTCTAGATCACTATACTAACCAATTGCCATCCAGTCGATTCTGGCTCATGGTGACCCCATGTGTTTCAGAGTAGAAGAGCCCTCTATAGGGTTTTCGATGGCTGTGACCTTTCAGCAGTAGATTGCCAGGCTTCCTTTGGAGATGCCTCTGGGTGGATTTGAATCACCAATCTTTCTGTCAGTAGCCGAGTGCTTGACCATTTGTGCCAAATGTTAGGGAGGGACATCCCGCTTCCAAAATACCATCCTCTGCCTTTTGTTTTCTTCCAGACCCCTCTTCAGAGTTCTAGGCCCTTACTTCTGTTTCTTATCAGATGTCACTCAGATGTCCCAGAGGACCCTGAAACTCATGTCCAAATTTGAACAACTCATCCCCCACACCTCCTCCCTCTACATACCACCTGGTAAACCAGAAAGTCATTCCAGATTACTTCCCTTTTATCACTCTTCATTCTCCAGCTAATCAGTCACCAACCGAGTATTTAAATATTTCTTAAGTCTATCCCTTCTGCTCTAACATCCTTTTTAATTTTCACCTGTGCTGGCCTTTCAGCCACTCCGTTTCAGCCCCTTCTAATCTACCACCACAGGAGCCCTGGCAGCACAGTAGTTAAGTGCTCGGTTGCTAACCAAAAAGTCAGCGGTCCGAACCTACCATCCACTCCACGAAAGATGTGGCAGTCTGCTTCCATAACGATTACCGCCTTGGAAAGCCTATGGGGCAGTCTTACTCTGTTCTATAGGGTCGCTATGAGCCAGGATCAACTGGACAGCACACAACAACAATCTGCCACCAGAGTGAGCTTTCTAAATGGCATTTGGCTTAAGTCCTTCCTGTGGTGACAGGACAAATCCAAACATCTCACACGGGCCCTTTGTGGACTGTATGAGTATAGAGAGTTGTTATGTTTATTCTTTTCCAACCCAAAACTTTACCTCCGTTGTTTCAGTCCATTTTTTCTTGGATATAACGTCCAGGGCCCAGCCCTAGTCATGCTGTCTGCATAGTTTCCCCTCAGAGCCCAGCCCAAGGGCCCCGGTGCATTCCCTGACCCAGGGCGAAGGTCAGCCTGCTGTCCAGCTACAGAAGTGGATGTTGCCACCTAGTGGCCTGCTCACTTACTGTCCGAAAAACTGAACTTCTGAAGAGGCAGCATATCATTTGGGACATAATCTGCAAGTGAAAAGTAGTCATTTTATTGGTGGAAGTCCAGAGACATTAGGTGAAATGTACAAAATCATAGAGATAGCAAATGTGAGGCTTTCCTCTGCCCTCTCGCCAAACTGTGAGTAGGAAGTTAAAGAGATGTGATAATGTAGCCAGTTAGTTCCCCTGGATAACACCTCTGTGTCTGCCTCTCAAGGCCCCTACCCTGCGTATTGTTCTTGCTTCGTGCTCAACAGGGCGCAGCCTGGCTTAAGACCTGGAGAAGTGAGGAGGGGGAGACGGCACGAGGTTCCAGGGTCGTTTGGCATGACAGACCTGTCCCTCACTCTCACACAAATGGCCCTGATCCATAGCCATGAGGTGCTAGGGCAGGCCGGAGAGAGATTCACTTCCCATGCACACACTGGAATACCAGGTGTTCTTCTAGAAAGAAATGGTTCTCATGATGAATGTAGGAAAACCCATGTGAGAAACTGATAAATTCACTATCATAGCAGGAGATTTTAGCCCACTTCCTCTAGTGACTGATAGATCAAGCAGCAAAAACCAGTTTCTCAATTATACCTGAATAACATAATAAGCAAGCTCAATACAATGAACATTAATAGAACACAGCTTTTTAACTTAAACACATGTAGAACATCTGCAAAATTTGAGGTTGACAAATTTCGAGCAATTAGTTTCGTATTTTCTGACCACAGTATCATTAGGTTAGAAATCAATAACAAAAAAAGATAACTTCTTAAAAAATATCGGCTATTTGGAAATGCTAAAACACGTCTAAGTAACTCATGTATCAAAGAAACCACACTGAAAATCAGAAAATAATTAGAACTGAACATTAATGAAGTACTATGTGTCATTCATTTCATGTTTTCTGACCACATTATCATTAGGTTAGAAATCAATAACAAAAAGATAGCTTTTTAAAAAAAGAATATTAATGTAGTATTAATGAAATACTACATTTCATTCATTCGGTACAAAACTTGCTGAATGAAATTGTGCTTAGAATACTTATAGCCATAAAACGTATATAGCAGAAAAAGCATAAAAGATAAATGTTAAGCCAAGCAGGAAAAGAATAGAGGAGTAAAGATACACACACACAAAGTAGAAAGAAGGAAATAAGAAGCGCAGAAATAGAGGATCTACAAAGTCAAAAGTTAGTTCTTTGAAAAGAAAAACCTTTGGCAAGAGTGTTCGAGAAAGAGAAAGAAGATGCAAATAAGCTATCTGAGGACTAAAAAGAGAGATATAACTACAGATACTGCATTTATTGAAAAGATGAGGAAATTATGAATATATTAATGCTATGTTTAATCTAATTTTGAAAACTTAGATTAAATGAACAAAATCCTATACAATCATAACTAATCAAAACTGATTCAGGAAGAAATAAAGAACTCAAATAGTTCTACACTGATAAAAGAATTAAAGGCCTACGCAGTTTTATGTACAAGCTCCACCAAATATTTGAAGAAAAGATAATTCCAATTTTATGTAAACTTTTAAAGATAACATAAAATAGAAGGAACACCCCCAGCTTGAAAAATTCAACATATCTCTGTAATAACCATCTATTAACAAACAAGGAATAGAAGGGAACTTTCTTACCCTGATAAAGGTTATCTACCATAAACCTACTGATTTCAAGGTGGACTGTTAGTCTTTCTCTGTAAAATCATGGGTCCCCACTATGATCACTGCTACCAAATGACCTGGTCAGTGCACAAGGCAAAGGAAAACAAACAGAATTGTAAGAATAGAAAAGGAAGAAATAAAACCCTCGTTTCTCACAGATGGTGTGCTGGTCTACATAGAAAACCTGTGAGTCTCTTAATTTATTAGAATCAAGAAGAGAGTTTAGTGAAGTTGCTGGATATTTTAACATCCAAAGGGCAACTGCATTCCCATACATAAGCAAAAGAGTTAAAAATATAGTTTTAGAAGTATCATTTATAATAGCAAAAAATAAAGTGTCTACAAATAAGTCTAGCAAAAGAACTTTATGGAGAAAATCATAAAGCTTTATTGAGAAACATTAAGTAACATCAAAAAATGAAAAAATACATCATATTTATAGGTAGAAATGCTTAATATTATAAAATGTCAATTCTCCCAAAATGATCTATAGATTCAATGCAATTTCGATCAGAATTCTGAAAGAGCTTTTAACATACAAGCTGGCTCTAAAATTTACATGGAAGAGCAAATGGTCAAGAAGAGCCAAAACACTCTTGAAAAAATAAACAAGGAAGGACTACTTATTATAATGTTCTAATAATTAAGACAGTGTGGTATTGGTGAAGAGATAGACAAATTACAGACTAATGGAACATAAGAGGGAGTCTAGAAATGGATCCATGTATATATGAACTGGAAACACTGCTGGCATAATGGTTAAGTGCTATGGCTGCTAACCAAAAGGTCAGCAGTTTGAATCCACCGGGCACTCCTTGGAAACTACGGGTGAGTTCTACTCTGTCTTATAGGGTTAGGTATAAGTCAGAATCAACTCGACAGCAATGGGTTTGTTTGTTTGTATATATGAACTTGATAGATAACAGAGGTGGAATCGCAGATGAGTGGAGAAAGGGTAGACTGTTAGTATATGGTGCTCGGACAAGTCATTATCCATATGGGGAAAATACTAAATTTGAACCCCTTCCTCAGTCTCCAAAATACTGATTCCAGATGAATCAAACACTTACATGTGAAATGCAAATTCTTCAAGTATATTGGAAACTATCTTTACTGATCTTAAAGTATGGCAATTTTTTTTTAAGTAATACACAAGAAAAGTAAGCCATAAAGGAAAAGATGGATAAATTCAACTAAATGAAAATCAAGACCATCTGTCTGTTAAAAGAAACCAGGAAGAAAGTTAAAAGCAAGAAATGAGCAGGAGAAGTTATTTGTCACACATTATAACTGACAAAGCATAAGAAAGTAGGAAGAATGCCCTTCCTCCTCCAAAATTAGGTTTTACCCACAGGAAAAGATTGAAGCCCTTAGCTTCCTGCATAATGGCTTATTGTCATTTTTTTTTTTTTTTTTTTACAAAATTCCTTGTACAGCACATGGTTTCATGGTTTGCTGCATTAATCTCTCTTATCCTTATACATATATAGAACCATTTTCTCCTTCATGTAGGTATAAAGCAGAAACTTGGTTTCTGGCCCTAGGTTTGTAGTTCTGCCAGGATGATTTACTAGGCCACAATCTTGCAAAGGGATTGGACAGGTCACTGTGCAAATAAGCCACAAAACCCTTGCAAGGACTAGACAATTTACTATGCAAAAAAGTGCCTGTGGCCTATTTGAAGGGATTGGTCAGTTCTTGGTCTTGATGGGAGGAATAGGATTATGAAAGGACTGACCTCGCAGACTTTGAGGGCGATCTTACTACCATCAAGAAGAACCTGGAACCGAACGTGTCCTTTGGATTTGGGAACCCTGCACTGAGAACCTCCTAGACCCAGGAGAGCGAGCTGTTAACACTGGAGATGGCAAGAGAGAGCATGAGACAGCAGTGGCAAGAGACAGCAGATGGCTCCAGTGGTCTCGCAAACCCATGGAGAGATAGAGCCGAGCACCTTTGGGCAGAAGTCTTGCTGGTGGAGTAGGGTACCTCTGGCATTTAATGGCTGATGCAATAGAGCTGTACACTTGCTTGAGTGGGGGCTGGTGGCAGAAGTCAAGCTGAGAAGTGAAGCCTGCCTGTGGGCACAACCGAGAGAAAGCTGAGAGCTGTCATGGTTGGAAACTATCCTGGTAGACAAACTGTATCCTGTCTTCTGAGCTTTTCCTGTTACTTTCAAGTTGATCCTGATCTTGAGTTGTAACCTGTTACTTCCCTAAAAGACCACATAATCATGAGTATGGTCTATGAGTTTTGTGTGGCCACTGCAATGATTTATTGAACCCAGCAGAAAAGCAGTGGGCCGTCGGGGGATGGCTGGTGTCAGAATTAGTGAAAAGGTTGGAGAATGGAGGTTTGTCTGATCTCCACCTCATAGGAATCAGCTTTGGGCTGATGGTTCTTCTCATCCCCCCTCCTGAAGTCAGGTGGCTTCTGACACTTCTATGTTACACTTGGTATATAAGTTTTAACAAATATCCACATTACTCAGTATGTGATAACTGAATGGCTGAACAGACATTTGCAGCTCTGAGGCTCCTTAATCCTGGAACTTGACAGTTTTCTATCAAAAACCATCTCTTCTGCACTTCCAAGGCCTGCCACATTGTATGTAACACCTCAGTGACAGGTGCTACCCTGTCTCCTCTTGTTCTCCAATTAAGACATAGCCAGCTTCTGGTAGCGTCAAGCCTCAGGGCTGCTTGGGTCACCTCACCCCCACCAGTAACTGTTCACTTCCAGCACACCTGTTTCAGCTGGTGAAACACCTGAGTAAGCCTACCATAGTCTTCTTTCCCCATTCCAGAAAAACATCTCCAATCTCTCCAGAAATCATGATTACGTAGAGGCTAAGATAATCAGGAGTCCCTGGGTAGTGCAAAAAGCTAACACGCTCAACTGCTAACTGAAAGTCTGAGGGTTCAAATCCAGAAGAGGTGCCTTGGGAAAAAGTCCTGGCAACCTTCTTCTGAAAAATCAGCCATCAAAAACCCCGTGGAGCACAGTTCTACTCCGACACACATCAGGTCTCCTTGAGTCACAGTCAACTTGACAGCAGTTGGCTTTTAAGTTAACCAAATTACTGCTTGCTTATTTTATGAGAAAGTTTCTTAGGCTTATTCTCTGTCATAAGCTCACAAGGCATTCCACCCAAAATGTACAATACCAAAGCATGCATTTTCTCGGCTTCTTTCTGACTTCGGAGGGGCATCCCCAGGTCCACGGTGTTCTAAAATTTATATGGCGGCGCAAATGGCGGAGAAAAAAGAAGATAGGACCATTTATTATGAAAAATAAAAAACATGTTGCTGTTGAGCCATTTCTGACGCATGGCAACCACATGTGTGCAGGGTAGAACTGCTCTGTGGGGTCTTCTTGGCTGTAATCCTTACGGAAGCAGATCTCTGGGCCTTTCTTCTGTGGCTTTGCTGGGTAGGTTAGTGGTCAAGAGCAAACCATTTGCAATACCCAGGGATCTTATTTATTATGATGTATAGAATTTATTATTTATTATAATGATATATATTGTTGTCATAATCCAGATAGTGAGACATTGATACTGGTGTTTCACCAAAGGTTCATTTTTGCTCACCTTTCACCATAGGTGTAGTCATTCGGCAGTCAGAGTGAGGATGAGTTTTGGTTCAATATTGTTATATGATAATTTAATCTGGTATGCAGCTGGTCAAAATGCCAAAATGAAAATACACTTAACAGGACACGAAATTTAAGATAAATGTATTAATTAATTAATTAATTAAGTTAGTTATTGATTACTTATCAGATTAGCATAAATTAAAAACTAGTACCATATTATTCTGGTGAGGATGTGGCAAAGAGGTAGGTACTCTCATATTTACCATTTGCTTGTGGGAATATGAACTGTTACAATCTTTGGGACAAACAATCTAATAAAAAAAAAAGTATCTATTAAGTATCACACCCTTTGGCTAGATAATCCCACTCTTAGAAATCTATTCTATAGAAATAAAAACACAAATGTGTTTATTATACCCGACACTTATGAGCTTTTGCAATGTGCTAAAGGCATGCTTCTAAACTCTTTTTCATATGTACAATCTCATTTAATCCCTACAACAACTCCACGAAGCAAGAATTATTACTATTCAGACATCAGATAAGGAATTGAAATTTAGGTCAAGCAACTTGGTAAAGCACATAGCTAGTTAGTGGTGAAGCAGGGGTTCAAACCCAGGCAATCTGTCTCCATGGCAAACACTCAAACACTTCATTACACAGAATTGCTAGTGACTGCAGAAAATGAGAATAACCTAAATGCTCTGAGTGGAATGGTTGAATAAATTATAAAACATCCATCATAAGAAATATTCCGTAATTATTTTTAAAAGTGAATGTCTTAGTTATCCAGAGCTGCTATAACAGAAATACCACAAGTGGATGGCCTTAACAAAGAGTAAAGTAGGCTAGAAGTCTAGATTCAGGCATCAGCTCCAGGGGAACGTTTTCTCTGTTGGCTCTGGAAGAAGGTCATTGTCATCAATCTTCCCCTAGACAAGAAGTTTCTCTGCACAGGAATTTCGGATCCAAAGGACACGCTCTGCTCCTGGCACTGCTTTCTTGGTGGTATGAGGTCCCCATGTCTGTCTGCTCTCTTCTTTCTTTTATATCTCAAAAGAGATTGGCTTAAAGAAGCCACGGATAAGCAAAGCATTACTGAAAAAGAAGAAGAAAGTGGGAGGCCTCACTCTACCTGATTTCAGAACCTATTATACAGCCACAGTAGTCAAAACAGCCTGGTATTGGTACAACAACAGGCACATAGACCAGTGGAACAGAATTGAGAACCCAGGTATAAATCCACCCATATATGAGCAGCTGATATTTGACAAAGGCCCAGTGTCAGTTAATTGGGGAAAAGATAGTCTTTTTAACAAATGGTGCTGGCAGAACTGGATATCCATTTGCAAAAAAATGAAACAGGACCCATACCTCACACCAAGCACAAAAACTAACTCCAAGTGGATCAAAGACCTAAACATAAAGACTAAAATGATAAAAATCATGGAAGAAAAAATAGGGACAACCCTAGGAGCCCTAACACAAGGCATAAACAGAATACAAAGCATTACCAAAAATGACGAAGAGAAACTAGATAACTGGGAGCTCCTAAAAATCAAACACCTATGCTCATCTAAAGACTTCACCAAAAGAGTGAAAAGACCACCTACAGACTGGGAAAGAATTTTCAGCTATGACATCTCCGACCAGCGCCTGATCTCTAAAATCTGTATGATTCTGTCAAAACTCAACCACAAAAAGACAAACAACCCAATCAAGAAGTGGGCAAAGGATATGAACACACACTTCACTAAAGAAGATATTCAGGCAGCTAACAGATACATGAGAAAATGCTCTCGATCATTAGCCATTAGAGAAATGCAAATTAAAACCACGATGAGATTCCATCTCACTCCAACAAGGCTGGCATTAATCCAAAAAACACAAAATAATAAATGTTGGAGAGGCTGCGGAGAGATTGGAACTCTTATACACTGCTGGTGGGAATGTAAAATGGTACAACCACTTTGGAAGTCTATCTGGCATTATCTTAAACAGTTAGAAATAGAACTACCATACAACCCAGAAATCCCACTCCTCGGAATATACCCTAGAGAAACAAGAGCCTTCACACAAACAGATATATGCACACCCGTGTTTATTGCAGCTCTGTTTACAATAGCAAAAAGCTGGAAGCAACCAAGGTGTCCATCAACGGATGAATGGTTAAATAAATTGTGGTATATTCACACAATGGAATACTACGCATCGATAAAGAACAGTGACGAATCTCTGAAACATTTCATAACATGGAGGAACCTGGAAGGCATTATGCTGAGCGAAATTAGTCAGAGGCAAAAGGACAAATATTGTATAAGACCACTATTATAAGATCTTGAGAAATAGTATAAATTGAGAAGAACACATACTTTTGTGGTTACGAGGGGGAGGGAGGGAGGGAGGGAGGGAGAGGGCTTTTTACTGATGAATTAGTAGATAAGAACTGCTTTAGGTGAAGGGAAGGACAACACTCAATACAAGGAAGGTCAGCTCAATTGGACTGGACCAAAAGCAAAGAAGTTTCCAGGATAAAATAAATGCTTCAAAGGTCAGCGGAGCAAGGACGGGGGTTGGGGGACCATGGTTTAAGGGGACTTCTAAGTCAATTGGCAAAATAATTCTATTATGAAAACATTCTGCATCCCACTTTGAAATGTGGCGTCTGGGGTCTGAAATGCTAACAAGCAGCCATCTAAGATGCATCAATTGGTCTCAATCCACCTGGAGCAAAGGAGAATGAAGAACACCAAGGTCACACGACAACTAAGAGCCCAAGAGACAGAAAAGGCCACATGAACCAGAGACCTACATCATCCTGAGACCAGAAAAACTAGTTGGTGCCCAGCCACAACCGATGACTGCCCTGACAGGGAGCACAACAGAGAACCCCCGAGGGAGCAGGAGATCAGTGGGATGCAGACCTCAAATTCTCATAAAAAGACCATACTTAATGGTCTGACTGAGACTACAGGAATCCCAAACCTTCTGTTGGCACAGGACAGGAACCATCCCCGAAGACAACTCATCAGACATGAAAGGGACTGGATAGTGGGTAGGAGAGAGATGCTGATGAAGAGCGAGCTAATTATATCAGGCGGACACTTGAGACTGTGTTGGCATCTCCTGTCTGGAGGGGGGATGGGAGGATAGAGAGAGTTGGAAGCTGGCAAAAATGTCACGAAAGGAGAGACTGGAAGGGCTGACTCTTTAGGGGGAGAGCAAGTGGGTGTACGGAGTAAGATGTATATAAACTTATATGTGACAGTCTGACTTGATTTGTAAACGTTCACTTGAAGCTCAATAAAAGTTAATAAAAACAAAAAGAGAGATTGGCTTAAGACACAACTTAATCTTATAGATCTTATCAACATAACTGCCATTAATCCATCTCATTAATACCATAGTGATAGGAGTTACAACACATAGGAAAATCCCATCAGATGAGGAAATGGTGGACACTCACACGATACCAGGAATCATGGCATAGCCAAGTTGACAGATATTTTGGGGGGGACACAATTCAATCTATGACAGTTAAATGTAACTGCCTTGGAAAGATGTCCCCGATTTATTTCTAAGTAAAAAGAGCAAGTTGCAGGGTAGCTAGTGTATTATTAAGCTTTTAAAATCTTTATATGATCCATATGTTTTCATATATTTGTTTAATAGATCAAAAAATAAAGTTATTAATATTAACCCTTTTTGGGTATATTTGTTGCAAATATCTTCTCCCAGTTTGTAGCTTGTGTTTTCACTTTCTTTAAATTGTATTTTGATAGACAGTAGTTCTAATTTTAATTCAGTAAATTTTATTATTATTATTTAGTTAAGGCTTCCAGTGTTCAGTTTAAGGAATTCTTTCTCACTCCAAGGTCAGAAGGGTAATCACCTATATTGTCTTCTGCACTTTTTAAATTTTTGACTTTGACACTTTGTAATTAGTATCTCTGGAATTGATTTTTATGAACGGTGATAACTAGAGATCCATCTTTGTTTTTTTTGGTATTGATAACTAAATTTTCCAGCTTCATTTATTGAATACAACTGGCCAATAAGCACAAGAAAAGATGTTCAACATCTTTAAGGAAATGTTAATTAAAACCAAAATGAGATACCAGTTTACTCCCACTAGGATGTGTATTACCAGAAAAATCATCCCAATTCTCAACACTGAAGGCATGTAGCAGAGAGAGGACCCAGGATCAAAGACCAACCCGGCACTAGGTTGAGGATTCCTGGATGGTGGAGCAACAAAGGGAGGCTTATAGCTGGAAATGGGTCTCTTTGGCTAAACTCAGTTCCAGGTGTTGATATTCCTTGGGTTACTCCTCTGTTACTAGCCATACCTGGTAACTATGGAACAATTTCCCTCTTTAGACTGTTTTCTCATTTAATTTCTTTGGTCTTCTCAACAGGTCTGTGAGAGAGGTAGGGAAGGTATAATTACTTCTGCATCTATAAAAAAGAAAACCAAGATTCAGAGAAAATAGAACCCCATTTTTAAAATAATTTATTTTATATTGTTGAGAATATACGCAGCAGAACATATATCAATTCAACCATTTCTACATGTACAATTCAGTGACACTGATTACATTCTGCAAGTTGTGCAACCATTCTCACACCACTTTTCTGAGTTGTTCCTCCCCCATTAATATAAACTCACTGCTCCATAAAGTTCCTATTTAATCTTCTGAGTTGCTGTTGTCAATTTGATTCCATATAGACAGTTCTTAAAAGAGTACAATGCTCAAGACAGATATTCTTTACTAAAACCCATTGCCGTCGAGTCGATTGCAACTCATAGTGACCCTATAAGACAGAGTAGAACTGCCCCATAGGGTTTCTAGGGAGCACCTGGTGGATTCGAACTGTCAACCTTTTGGTTAGCAGCTGTAGCTCTTAACCACTACTCCACCAGGGTTTCCATTCTTTACTAGTTAAGCTAAACTATTGTTTGGTTTTAAGAAGAGTTCAGGGGATTATTTTTGGTTTAAAGCTTAAAGATTATCTCAGGGCAATAGTTTCAGGGGTTCATCCAGCCTCAATGGCTCCAAGTCATGTGGATTCTATGAGAATTTGGAGTTCTTAGAACAATGCCATTTTTATAGCTAGGAGGGGCCTGTGCTCTCCGATGCAGCTCCTTGTACAGTGAAGAGAAAGCCTGGGACTAGAATCCAAGTTGCCCGATGGTCATGTAACTCTCCGAGACACCATTAGGTCAGTCTGGAGGAAGTAGCTCTGGCTTCTCCCGCCAGACCAGCAGCTCCAGAAGATGAAGACAGAAAGGCAAATTACAGTTTTATTATGAAAATGGTTTGACCCTGTGGACCCCCGAAAGCCTTGGTAACTGGCAGTGATCCTCAGATCACTTGCAGAACAATTAGAAGTTTAGTCTAGAGCATTTGGGCTACGTGGGGTTGTGACCACCTAGAGGAAAATTAAGGCAGGGGCCGAGGGAAGGGGCATGTGTTGGGGAGGGTCTTATTTTCCTAGTGCTGCTGTAATGAAATACCACAGAGTGGGTGGCTTCAGAACAGAAATTTATTGTCTTATAGTTCTGGAGACTAGAAGTCCAAATTCAGGGCATGAGCAGGGTCATCCTCTCCCTGAATGCTCTAGGGGAAGATCCTTCCTTATCTCCTCTAGCTCCTGGTAGGCCCAGGCATTTCTTGGTGCTTTGTGGCATTTAGATACACCTTCATGTAACATCTCCTCCTGTGTGACCCTATCTCCATGTGTGTTCCTTCCTTTTATAAGACACCACTCAGAAGGGATTTTACTGCGTTCAGCTGCTAACTAAAAGGTTGGAATTTCCAGTCCACCCAGAGGCACCTTGGAAGAAAGACCTGACAAACTACTTCCAAAAAATCAGCCCTTGGAAACCCTATGGAGCACATTTTTACTCTGACACATATGGGGTCACCATGAGTCAGAGTGGACTCAACAGCAGCTGGTTAACTGGTCTACTCTGGTATGACCTCGTGTTAACCTAACTAATGACATCTCCTGAGACCCTATTTCTAACCAAGGTCACAGTCACAGGTACGAGGAGCTAGGACTTCATCATATCTTTTGGGGGGACACAATTCAACCCATAACAGGGAGACAATTGCATTGTTCACCACAGCTTGGGGGCTCCCTAATTTGAGAGGCAGGTTTCACCGGTGCGAAAGGCAGTGGGGGATCAAACATCGAGTCCCTAGGAGCACAGTGAGTGAACCTATGGATGAGGGGGGGCATGTATCTGTGTAAGGGAATGGGCAGGGCCCTGACAGACAGAGAAGCAATCCCCCTAAGGTCACAGTGTTGGTCATGGCAGCCATGTCCTGACAAGGAAGCCCCACTTGTGTGTTCTTGCCATTTTGGTGACCAAACCTGTGGGGCCTGGGGGGCTTCCTTCTGACTGATAGCATCTCTAAACCTCCCGTCCTCTCCAGCTACTGGCTGGCCAGCTGGCTATTAAAAATCAAGCAACTTGTGGGGACCACAGTCTTGGGGAACATCTAGCTCAATTCGCATAACATAGTTTATAAAGAAAATGTTCTACACTCTGCTTTGGTGAGTAGTGTCTGGGGTCTTTAAAGCCTGTGAGCAGCCATCTAGGATACTCCATTGGTTTCACCCCTTCGGGAGCAAGGAAGAATGACGAAAACTAAAGATATAAGGGAAAGATTAGTCCAAAGGACTAATAGACCATGACTACCATGGCCTCCACCAGACTGAGTCCAGTACAACTAGATGGTGCCTGGCTACCACCACTGACTGCTCTGATAGGAATCACAATAGAGGTTCCCGGACAGAGCTGGAGAAAAATGTAGAACAAAATTCTAACTCAAAAAGAAAGACCAGGCTTGCTGGCCTGTCAGAGACTGGAGAAACTTTGAGAGTACGGCCCCCAGACACCCTTTCAGCTCAGTAATGAAGTTACTTCTGAGGTTCACCCTTCAGCCAAAGATTGGACAGGCCTATAAAACAAAACGAGACTAAACGGGCATACCAGCTCTGGGGCAAGGACTAGAAGGCAGGAGGGAACAGGAAAGCTGGCAATAGAGAACCCAAAGTTGAGAAACGAGAGTGTTGACATGTCATTGGGTTGTTAACCAATCCCATAAAACAATGTGTGTACTGTTTAATGCAAAATGGGTTTGTTCTATAAACCTTCATCTAAAGTACAATAAAAAAAAAATCAAGGGGAGGCGGAGCCAAGATGGCGGAATAGACAGACGTTTCCGTGGAGCCCTCTTTACAACAAAGACACGAAAGAACAAGTGAAACAAGTATATTTGTGACAAGCTAGGAGCCCTGAGCATTAAAGGCAAGCTTAGACAACGAACTGAGGGGCAGGGAGAGGAAGAGGCCGTTCAGAAGTGGAGAGGAGTTACCGGACCTGAATCTCAGGGAGCCCTCAGGCACTATTCCCAGATTGGTGGTGGCGGCAGCCGCTGCGGCGGGCTGGTCCTATCGTTTGGCCACAGTTTCCTCAGGGAGGAACAGCCAGCCACACAGCCCACTCACACCTCCGGAACCTGAGGAGAATGGTGCTCTCGGCAAAAGCTGAGTACTTGTGTATATTTTACTGTGCCCCCCCACCTCCGAGCCAGCTTCAGTGGCTGAGTCCCTAGCCCTGATATAGACCCTGGTGAGCACCTGGAGCCGTCCTCCCAGCCTTGGGGAAGGAAAAAATTTGCAACTGGGGGGAAAAGATAATTTGCTAGCTCCATTAACTGGGGGAGCTCAGGACAGAAGCGGCTCCTGAGCAGGCATAAACTGTCTATGGACCTTGAGCACCTTTCCCTTCTGCATGGACCTGTGTGGGCCTATTTCGGGAGAATAGGCCCTTGTTGGCAAATTCCAACCATTTCAGCTGTGCGGTGGAGAGGTGGGTGTTTGACATTTGACTTTGCTTTGCCTATTAAACAAGGTCCTCACCTGCCCACATCAGGGACCTAAGGACTGGTGGCTCCACTCAGGTCACCGAGCCACCCACGACAGGGGTCCAAAGATAACTGGTACCTCCCAGTCCTTACAACCAAAAACTCTGGGTGCCCATGGTCCCTCTGCAGAACCCACCCACCAGCATGCTCTAGGGAACAGAGATGCGTTTTCCTCAGAGACACTCAGGGGTCAGTTCTCAGCCCCCTGCCTTGTCCAGAGCATGACCCCCTGCTGCAATCAGATATATACGGTATATACGCCAATCACCCCTGCCCCTCTGAGACTGTGGGACAGAGCCTGTATCACACACTTGATATCAGCTACCTGGAAACCTGAGCTGAATTCATACAAGAAAACTGAATGGACTCCTAGACTGATATACCCGATAACAGCTCTAGCCAGCTGGGGACAGGACACCAGAGCTCCAAAGGTGAAAATAATCAAGCTAGCTCACTCAAGCAACCCATAGGGGTATACCAAAACAAAGCAAGCAGCTACGACACAGTAAGCAAGCATAAACTAATACAATAACTTATAGATGGCTTGGAGACAACAGTCAATATCAAGTCACATAAAGAATCAGACCATGATCACCTCAACAGGCTCTCAAAAAAAAAAAAGAATCCAGGGATCTTCTAGATGAAAGTGCATTCCTGGAATTACCAGATGCAGAATACAAATGATTAATATACAGAATCCTTCAAGACATCAGGAAGGAAATGAGGCAATATGCAGAACAAGCCAAGGAACACACAGATAAAGCAACTGAAGAAATTAGAAAGATTATTCAAGAACATAATGAAAAGTTTAATAAGCTGCAAAAATCCATACACAGAAAGCAATCAGAAATTCAGAAGATTAACAATAAAATTACAGAATTAGATAACTCAACAGAAAGTCAGAGGAGCAGAATTGAGCAAGAAGAAGCTAGAATTTCTGAACTCGAAGATAAATCACTTGGCACTAATATATTTGAAGAAAAATCAGATAAAAAATTTAAAAAAATGAAGAAACCTTAAGAATCATGTGGGACTCTATCAAGAGAAATAACCTACGAGTGACTGGAGTACCAGAACAAGGAGGGATAACAGAAAATACAGAGAAAATTGTTGAAGATTTGTTGGCAGAAAACTTCCCTGATACTGTGAAAGATGAGAAGATATCTATCCAAGATGCTCATCGAACTCCAAATAAGGTAGATGTTAAAAGAAAGTCACCAAGACATAAGCTTGCCAAAACCAAAGATAAAGAGACAATTATAAGAGCAGGGAGGGATAAAAGATAAGTCCCTTACAAAGGAGAGCCAATAAGAATAAGCTCAGACTACTTGGCAGAAACCATGCAGGCAAGAAGGCAATGGGATGACATATTTTAAAAATTGAAGGAAAAAAATTGCCTGCCAAGAATCATATATCCATCAAAACTGTCTCTTAAATATGAAGGTAAAATTAAGACATTTCCAGATAAACGGAGGTTGAAGGAATTCGTAAAAACCAAACCAAAACTACAAGAAATACTAAAGGGAGTTCTTTGGTTAGAAAATCAATAATATCAGGTATCAACCCAAGACTAGAACACTGGGCAGAGCAAACAGAAGTCAACCCAGACAGGAAAATCCGAAAAAACAAAGCAAGATTAAAAAAAAAAAAAAAAGCCCAACACAGGGTAACAGCGATGCTGTAATATAAAAGAAGACAATATTAAAATAATAAAGAGGGACTAAGAAATGTAATCATACATCTTCCATACGGAGAGGAAGATATGGCAATACAAAGAAACAAATTTTTTAGTTTAGAAAAATAGGGGTAAATAATAAGGTAACCACAAAGGAGACAAACTATCCTACTCATCAAAATACAAGGGAAAAATACAGACTCAGCAGAAACAAAATCAACAACAACAAATATGAGGAAAGGACAATATATAAAGAAAATCTACTCAGCACATAAAATCAAGTGGGAAAAAGAAACTGTCAACACACAAAAAAAGACATCAAAATGATAGCACTAAGTTCATACCTATCCATAATTACCCTGAATGTAAATGGACTAAATGCACCCACCAATAAAGAGCAGAGAGTGGCAGAATGGATTAAAAAACAAGATCCATCTATATGCTGCCTACAAGAGACACACCTTAGACTTAGAGACACAAACTAAAACTCAAAGGATGGAAAAAAATGTGTCAAGCAAACAACATCAAAAAAGAGCAGGAGTGGCAATATTAATTTCTGACAAAATAGACTTTAAAGTTAAATCCATTAGAAAGGATAAGGAAGGACACTATATAATGATTAAAGGAACAATAAACCAAGAAGATATAACCATATTAAATATTTATGCACCCAATGACAGGGCTGCAAGATACATAAAACAAACTCTATCAGCATTGAAAAGTGAGATAGACAGCTCCACAATAATGGTAGGAGACTTCATCACACCACTTTCAGTGAAGGACAGGACACCCAGAAAGAAGCTCAATGAAGACAAGGAAGATCTAAATGCCACAATCAACCAACTTGACATCATAGACATATACAGAACACTCCACCCAACAGCAACCAACTATACTTTCTTTTCTAGTGCACATGGAACATTCTCTAGAATAGACCACATGTTAGGTCATACAGCAAGCCTTAGCAGAATCCAAAACATTGAAATATTACAAAGCATCTTCTCTGACCATAAGGTCATAAAACTGGAAATCAATAACAGGAAAAGCAGAGAAAAGAAATAAAAAACTTGGAAACTGAATACCCTGCTCAAAAAAGACTGGATTATAGAAGACATTAAGGATGGAATAAAGAAATTCAGAGAATCCAATGAGAATGAAAACACTTCCTATCAGAACCTTTGGGACACAGCAAAAGCGGTGCTCAGAGGCCAATTTATGTCAATAAATGCACACATCCAAAAAGAAGAAAGGGCCAAAATCCAAGAATTGTCCCTACAACTTGAACAAATAGAAAGAGAGCAACAAAAGAAACCCAAAGGCACCAGAAGACAATAACAAAAATTAGAGCTGAACTAAATGAAATAGAAAACAGAAAAACAATTGAGAGAATTAACAAGACCAAAAGCTAGTTTTTTGAAAAAAATCAACAAAATTGATAAACCACTGGCCAAACTGACAAAAGAAAAACAGGAGAGGAAGCAAATAACTCAAATAAGAAATGAGATGGGCAATATTAAAACAGACGCAACTGAAATTAAAAGAATCATATCAGATTACTATGAAAAACTATACTCAAACAAATTTGAAAACCTAGAAGAAATGGACGAATTCCGAGAAACACACTACCTACCTAAACTAACACAAACAGAGGTAGAACAACTAAATAGACCCATAACAAAAGAAGAGATTGAAAAGGTAATCAAAAAACTCCCAACAAAAAAAATGCCCTGGTCTGGACAGCTTCACTGCAGAGTTCTACCAAACTTTCAGAGAAGAGTTAACACCACTACTACTAAAGGTATTTCAGAGCATAGAAAAGGACAGAATACTACCAAACTCATTCTGTGAAGCCACCATATCCCTGATACCGAAACCAGGTAAAGACACCACAAGAAAAGAAAATTATAGACCTACATCCCTCATAAATGTAGATGCAAAAATCCTCAACAAAATAAAATAATTCACCATGACCAAGTGGGGTTCATACCAGGTATGCAGGGATGGTTCAACATTAGAAAAACAATTAATGTAATCCACCACATAAACAAAACAAAAGACAAGAATCACATGATTTTATCAATTGATGCAGAAAAGGCATTTGACAAAGTTCAACACTCATTCATGATAAAAACTTTCAGCAAAATTGGAATAGGAGGAAAATTTCTCAACATAATAAAGGGCATTTATACAAAGCCAACAGCCAACATCACCCTAAATGGAAAGAGCCTGAAAACATTCCCATTGAGATTGGGAACCAGAAAAGGATGCCCTTTATCACCACTCTTATTCAACATTCTGTTGGAAGTCCTAGCCAGAGCAATTAGGCTAGATAAAGAAATAAAGGGCATCAGATTGGGAAGGAAGAAGTACAAGTATCTCCTTTTGCAGATGACATGATCTTATACACAGAAAACCCTAAGGAATCCTCCAGAAAACTACTGAAACTAATAGAAGAGTTCAGCAGAGTATTGGGATACAAGATAAACATACAAAAATCAGTTGGATTCCTCTACACCAACAAGAAGAACATCGGTGAGGAAATCACCAAATCAATGCCATTTACAGTAGCCCCCAAGAAGATAAAATAGTTAGAAATAAACCTTACTAGAGGTGTAAAAGACTTATACAAAGAAAACTACAGCGCACTTCTGGAAGAAACCAAAAGAGACTCACATAAGTGGAAGAACATACCTTGCTCGTGGACAGGAAGCCTTAACGTTATAAAAATGTCTATTCTACCAAAAGTGATCTATACATTTAATGCAATTTCAATCCAAATCCCAAGGACATTCTTCAATGAGATGGAGAAACAAATCACCAATTTCATATGGAAGGGAACGAGGCCCCGGATAAATAAGGCATTACTGAAAAAGAAGAACAAAGTGGGAGGCCTTACTTTACCTGATTTTAGAACCTATTATACTGCCACAGTAGTCAAAACAGCCTGGTATTGGTACAACAACAGATACATGGACCAATGGAACAGAATTGAGAATCCAGACATAAATCCATGCACATATTTTTTATGAGCAGCTGATATTTGACAAAGGCCCCAAAACAGTTAAATGGGGAAAAGACAGTCTTTTAAACAAATGGTGCTGGCATAACTGGATATCCATCTGCAAACAAATGAAACAAGACCCGTACCTCACTCCATGCACAAAAACTAACTCGAAATGGATCAAAGACCTAAATATAAATCTGAAATGATAAAGTTCATGGAAGAAAAAATAGGGACAATGTTAGGAGCCCTAATACATGGCATAAACAGTATACAAAACATTATAACGAATGTAGAAGAAAAAACTAGATAACTGGGAGCCCTTAAAAATCAAACACCTATGCTCATCCAGGAAACCCTCGTGGCGTAGTGGTTAAGTGCTACAGCTGCTAACCAAAGGGTCGGCAGTTCAAGTCCGTCAGGCTCTCCTTGGAAACTCTATGGGGCAGTTCTACTCTGTGCTGTAGGGTTGCTATGAGTCGGAATCGACTCAATGGCACTGGGTTTGTTTTTGGTTTTATGCTCATCCAAAGACTTCAACAAAAGAGTAAAAAGACTACCTACAGACTGGGAAAAAGTTTTTAGCTGTGACATTTCTGATCAGCACCTGATCTCTAAAATCTACACGATACTGCAAAAACTCAACTGCAAAAAGACAAATAACCCTATTAAAAAATGGGCAAAAGATATGAATAGACACTTCACTAAAGAAGACATTCGGGTAGCTGACAGATATATGAGGAAATGTTCATGATCATTAGCCATTAGAGAAATGCAGATCAAAACTACAATGAGATTTCATCTCACTCCAACGAGGCTGGCATTAATCCAAAAAACACAAAAGAATAAATGTTGGAGAGGCTGCGGAGAGATTGGAACATTTCTACGCTGCTGGTGGGAATGTCAAATGGTACAGCCACTTTGGAAATCGATTTGGCACTTCCTTAAAAAGCTAGAAATAGAACTACCATACGACCCAGAAATCCCACTCCTTGGAATATATCCTAGAGAAATAAGAGCCTTTACACAAACAGATATATCCACACCCATGTTTATTGCAGCACTGTTTACAATAGCAAAAACATGGAAGCAACCAAGGTGCCCATCAATAGATGAATGGATAAATAAATTATGGTATATTCACACAATGGAATACTACGCACCGATAAAGAACAGTGAGGAATCTGTGAAACATTTCATAACATGGAGGAGCCTGGAAGGCATTATGCTGCGTGAAATTAGTCAGTTGCAAAAGGATGAATATTGTATAAGACCACTAACTATAAGAACGTGAGAAATAGTTTAAACTGAGAAGAAAACATTCTTTTGTGGTTACGAGAGGGGGGAGGGAGGGAGGGTGGGAGAGGGGCATTCACTAATTAGTTAGTAGATAAGAACTGCTTTAGGTGAAAGCAAAGACAGAGGAGGTCAGCACAATCGGACTAAACCAAAAGCAAAGAAGTTTCCTGAATAAACTGAATGCTTCAAAGGCCAGTGTAGCAGGGGCAGGGGTCTGGGGACCATGGTTTCAAGGGACATCTAAGTCAATTCTCATAATAAAATCTATTAAGAAAACATTCTGCATCCCACTTTGAAGAGTGTAGTCTGGGGTCTTAAACGCTAGCAAGCAGCCATCTAAGAGGCATCAATTGGTCTTAACCCACCTGGATCAAAGGAGAATGAAGAACACCAAGGACACAAAGTGATTACGAGCCCAAGAGACAGAAAGGGGCACATGAGCCAGAGACTACAACATCCTGAGACCAGAAGAACTAGATGGTGCCCAGCTACAACCGATGACTGCCCTGACAGGGAACACAACAGAGAACCCCTGAGGGAGCAGGAGAGCAGTGGGATGCAGACCCAAAATTCTCATAAGACCAGACTTAATGGTCTGACTGAGACTGGAAGGACCCCCGTGGTCATGGCCCCTAGACCTTCTGTTGGCCCAGGACGGGAACCATTCCCGAAGCCAACTCTTCAGACATGGATTGGACTGGACGGTGGGTTGGAGAGGGATGCTGGTGAGGAGTGAGCTTCTTGGATCAGGTGGACTCTTGAAACTATGTTGGCACCTCCTGCCTGGAGGGGAGATGAGAGGGTGGAGGGGGTTAGAAGCTGGCGAAATGAACACGAAAAGAGAGAGTGGAGGAAGAGAGCAGGCAAGGGGGAGAGTAATTGGGAGTGTGCAGCAAGGTGTGTATGGGTTTGTGTGAGAGATTGACTTGATTTGTACACTTTCATTTAAAGCACAATAAAAATTATTTAAAAAAAAAAAAAAAAAAATCAAGCAACCGCTCCCTGCTCCCTGTTGCTGGGCCTTCCCCGTAGGAGTGGGATTTGCCCTTGCCTTCCAGCCCCTCTGGTGCTGAACTGGTCTGGGCATGCAGGAACCCTCATGAATACCAGCGGCTGGGCTGGCGCGGAGTCAGGCCGTGTCCTTAGCCAACCCTGCACTACCTGGGCAGCAGCACGGATTCTTTCTGGGAGACGGGCGAGGCCTGCTGGGCTGCGGCCTGGAGCAAGGACCTGCCAGATGCCAGCACGTCTCTCTGCAGAAAAGCTTCCATTTTTGTCGGACACTCCTCCTTCCCTCTTTTAGCTGCATATTTGAGACAAAGGTGGTCAGAGCTGGCAAATCCAGGTATTTGGGAAAGAGATTTGAACCAGTTTTTTTGGTTTGGTTTTGTTTTTTACTTTCTTTTTTTCCTCTAGCTGTGCTAGCTGAAAGTCTCCCTCTTTTCCCAGCAGGACGCTTTCTAGGTGGAGGGGGCAAGTGTGAAGTGGAGGGGGCAGCAAAATTGTCATGTTGGCCAAGCTTGTCTTCAGAAGCCCTCACCTCACATTCTGGGCCTTTCCCAAATTTCCAGGTCCACTCTATCTCCTGGCCTGAAGTGCACTGTCCCTTCCTCCCTACCTGTCTAGACTCTACCCAGTTCTCAGCCTCCCCCGCCCTCATGCACACATCCTCACAGACTCCATGCTGCCCTCCAGGGACTCTCTCTGCTCCCCCATCTCAGCACGCTGCAGTGTGCCAGGCATTTTGCAATGAATCTCTGACTACTTCGTTTTATTTTTTGATGTCTATAGGATCTTCAGTCCCTTGGTGGTGCAATCAGTTAAGATGCTAAGCTGCTAATCAAAAGCTTGGAGGTTTGACTCCACCCACAGACACCTCAGAAGAAAGACCTGAAGATCTACTTCCAAAAAACCAGCTGTTGAAACACCTGTGGAGCTCAGTTCTATCCTGATACACAGGGGGGCACCATGAGTCGCAGTCAACTCGACAACAGTGGGTTTGCTCCTTGGGGACTGAATCAAATTTTATTCATTCCTAGTACCCCTCCCTCACCTTCCAAATCCTGTTTATTCCAAACACACTCACACACACACCAAAACCAAAAATAAAACCATACCCAGTGCTGTCGAGTCAATTCTGACTCATAACGACCCTATAGGACAGAGTAGAACTGCCCCACAGAGTTTCCAAGGAGCACCTAGTGGATTCAAACTGCCGACCCTTTGGTTAGCAGCCATAGCGCTTAACTACTACGCCACCAGGGTTTCCTACGCACACACACACAGGTAAGTATTATGGCACTCTAGGTGCTCAGTGAAATGAGTCTGTATCTAACATGACACCTCTATGTAAATTGGTTTAAAACTAGCTGGCAGTAGCCAGGCACTGTTCTAAGCACTTCACATACATTAACTCTTTTCAGCCTTATAAGAAGTCTGTGAAGTATCTTCCTATTTTACAAGTGAGGAAACTGAGGCCCAGTGAGATTAAATGACTTGCCTCAGTTCACATAGCTAGTAAGTGGTAGATCTGAGATGCAAACCCAGGCACTGTGGCTCTGGCTACTGTGCTCTTAATTCCACATTATACTGTGCCTTCTCCAAATGCTTTCATTTTAAAAGAAGACATAAGAGAGAGAGAGACTGTGGTAGGCTAAAAAATGCCCCCCCCCCCCCCCCCGCCAAAGATATCCACATCGAACCCCCTGGAACCTGTTATTTATAAAAAAGGGTCTTTGCAAATGTAATCTGGAGATGAGGAGATCATCCTGGATTTTCTGTGGCAAGTCCCAAGTCCTTGGTCAGACGTCAGGCTAGAGCCTTCTCCTTACTCACGTAGCCATAGGAGCTGATGAACCCAAGATTGGCAGGCAATACAACAGACCTTTTGCTCAAGTCCCAAGAACCAGAGGTCAGGTGATGCCAAGCAGGATGCAGGATCCAGAGCAAGTAAGCGAGCTTTGCCAGAACATCCATATATATATATTGGATGCAGACCACACCCGCAGGGAAACTCCCCTTACAACTGATTGAGTGGTCACATCAGGTTCCATCATGGAGGATAACTACATCATTACATAACTGCCAAACCACTGAGACTCCTGGCCCAGCCAAGTTGACACACAACCTTAACCATCACAAATGTATTCTCCCCTAGAGCCTCCAGCAGGAGTATGACTCTGCTGACATCTTGATTTTGGACTTCTGGCCTCCAGCACTATGAGAGAATAAATCTTCGTTGTTTTAAGCCATGTAATTTATGCTAATTTATTACAGCCGCCGCAGGAAACTAATATAGGCACCAAAAGGCTAGTTTTTAAATCAATTGTCTTATGGAATAACTAAAACCCATTTTAAGCGTTCCGTTTGAGGAATTTTGGACAAACATATATATACTAATGTAACTACCACCTCAATCAAGAAATAGAGCATTTCTATGACCGTAGGAAGTTCCCTCATGCTCCTTCCCCGTCAACCCCCACACCACCTCTAGCCTCAGGCAACCACTAATCTGCTTTCAGTCATGTAGTTTAATTTTGACTTTTCTAGAGCCTCATATGAATGGCATGGTACAGTCTGTTACTCTTTTGTGGCTGACTCCTTTCGCTCTGTGTAGTATTTTCAAGATTAAACCACACTGTTGCATGTGTTAGCAGTTCACTCAAAGGGGCTAAGTTTTAATGGCAAGATTTCAGACACTGTAACCCCAGCAGAGGAGAGGAAAGCCCACTTTTATTTAGATGTAGAACCTTCCTGGGTGCCTCATCCTGCTCTGACCCTGGTCAGGGTCTCAAGGCAGGGGAGGCTGTGGGTGACCTCAGCAGAACTGGACGAGAAATGGGCTCCCGGCATTGGAACTTAACGAGAGGGCTGAGTAGCTGCCACTCCAAGCTCGAGACAGAAAAGGCAGGCTAGTCACGAGACAGTGGGCTTCTTGGGAGAATGTAAGGGATTACTCTACCTTGCTTTCTTTGTTAGAAAAGGCTGTGCAAAGCTTTGAGCTCCCTAAACAAACTGTTAAAATTACGTACTCTCAAACATGCTGTTATGGAGACGATTAAAGTAAGAAAAAGAAGAGGAAAGAGATGGGGGAGGATCAGTTCAGAGTGTGACAGAGTTGTTAGGCCGTTAAGTCGACTGTGACTCATAGCTACCCCATGTGACAGAGTAGAGCTGTCCCACAGGGTTTCTCAGGCTGTAATCTGTATGGGAGCAGATTGCCAAGTCTTTTTCTCCCATAGAGCCTCTAGATGGGAGTGGGTAACCATTGTACCACCGGGGCTCTTTGTGACAAAGAGAACACTTTTTCAATATAAAAATACTGTGTTTCCTGAAAGGAAGTTGAAGGAATTCTAACCACTCCTGAGGTCCACATATGGTGCCCTTTACAGAGATGCAGGACTCTCCTGGGGGTTAGGAGACCTGGGGGTCTGGCCTCAGCGCTGCTGCTGATCCACTAAGCCACTGTGGTCAGGTCAACACACCTCTCTGGGTCTCTGGTGCCATGTCTGTCAGTGAGGTGCTTGAACCATATGTCAAATTTCCTTGTTGTTGTTAGTTGCTGCCACCTTGATTCCCACTCATGGGGACCCCATGTGTGCAGAGTAGAGCTGGTCCATGCGGGTTTTGAGGCTGTGACCTTTCAGAAGCAGATCGCCAGGCCTTACTTCCGAGGCATCTCTGGGTGGGTTTGAACCACAACCTTTTGGTTAGTAGTCCAGTGCTTAACCATTCGCACTATGCAGGGACTCCTTAAATTTCCTAGAGACTAAAATCCTGTTAGTTTTATAGTTTGCCCTTGAAAAATGTAAATGCTCATTGCTGTGTGAGACATGGACCAGTAGGGGGCGCTGCCTCCTAGGTGGAAGCCTGGGTTTTCCCCTGTTCTCACCAACCTTTTCTCCCAGTGTTCACACTCATTAAAAGTGGTTGTGATAGAACACTGCAGATTTGTGATGAAGAGAAACACTGAAGCCAGATAACAAGGTCCAATAGCTATCTGGCCAACACTGAACCACTGAAATATGTGCAGTGTATGTTTCTTAAAAGTGGGGCCACCAATTTCAGAGCCTAGGAGGGGGCTCAGCCTCTCTTTCCTGAGAGGCCAGGAAACAAAGAGTGGACTTAATGGGAGCGAAAACAGGAAACACTCTGTGGTGCATGGCTGTCTTTGTAGATGGGGTCACAGAGCCTCAATGGCCAACCTCACCCCTTTAACCATGATCCCCTCACTCAGGGCCAGATCCAGACAAACACAGGTTATACGAAAAAGAATCAAATGGTGGCCCTTAGCTAAGCTACCAAAAGAACACAAGGAACAGAAAATGCCAAAACGAACCGTCGGTTGTTGATAAACAAGTGTCTGTATTTCTCTCTTTCTTTTTTTCTTCCCTATGAATAGATGAAAAAAAAATTTTTTTTTTTTTTTTTTATGAATAGATGAAAACTGCCTGGCACAGACTGTGAAAATTAAGATTCCCATCTGTGCTATCCTGGTTTATTGCAATTACATTTGATGAAATAGCATCAGGTTTAGAAAAATCTTCAACTTCCACAGCTGTTTTCCACTACCTTTCCTTCTTTTGTTTTCTTCCTCACTTTTCAAAGCTACACTCTCGGGAATTTGTACTCCCAGCTCAAGGACAAAGGCTAATTTCTGGTGGCAACCACCAGGACTTTTTCTGGGAGTTGAGCTCCCCAGGGCAAATCCACAGGGCACTCCCTTACCACCATCTTAATCACTGTCCTTCAGGGAAGTGTGGTCACCAGAGGTTCAGTCAAACTTCTTTCTTCAGGAAACAAAATTCGTTTCATTTACAAGGTACCTACAATAGATTAAACCTGATTTTAGGCTCTGTGAGAAAGATAAAGAAGTAGAAAAATCCTGTCTTCAAGGGGCTTTGCCATCTGTTTCGGGAGACAGGACATGTTTTTATGGATCATCAAATGACAATATAAGGCACAATGGGTTCAGCCCCCCACACAGCCTCACCTTCTCTCCTATTGTCCTCACAAATGTACTTATGCTTGTTGGACCTATTTCTGGCTTTGCCACATAAAATGCAGTTTGTGCTTGGCTGCTAACCAAAAGGTTGGCGGTTGGAACCCACCCAGTGGCACCATGGAAGAAAGGCCTAGTGATATGCTTCCATAAAGATTATAGCCAAGAAAGCCTTATAGAGCTCAGTTCTACTCTAAAACACATGGGATGGCCATGAGTCAGAATTAACTTGATGGCAAGGTGTTGCCACATAAAATATCACATCTTAGGTAGATAAGTGCCCAACAGATAACACATGCTAGAGCATTCAAAGACAAGGGAGCTGAGTCAGGGAGGGTTTCCCGGAGGGAGGGGGCTTCAACTGTGGCTGGGCTGGGATGGCAATGCCCATTTTAAAGGTTCAGTCTAGTTATTAAGAATCCTGCCACTAGTCTGGGGTCTTAAACGCTAGCAAGCAGCTATCTAAGAAGCATCAATTGGTCTCAACCCACCCGGAGCAAAGGAGAATGAAGGATACCAAAGACACAAGGTAAATATGAGCCCAAGAGACAGAAAGGGCCACATAAACCAGAGACTACAGCAGCCTGAGACCAGAAGAGCTAGATGGTGTCCAGCTACAACCGATGACTGCCCTGACAGGGAACACAACAGATAACCCCTGATGGAGGAGGAGAACAATGGGATGCAGACCTCAAATTCTCGTAAGAAGACCAGACTTAATGGTCCGACTGAGACTAGAGGGACCCTGGAGGTCATGGTCCCCAGACCTCTTAGCCCAAGATTGGAACCATTTCTGAAGCCAATTCTTCAGACAGGGATTGGACTGGACTATAAGACAGAAAATGACACTGGTGAGGAGTGAGTTTCTTGGCTCAAGTAGACACATGAGACTGTGTGATCAGCTCCTGTCTGGAAGCAAGATGAGAAGGCAGAGGGGGGCAGAAGCTGGTTGAAAGGACATGGGGAATACAGGGTGAAGAGGAGGAGTGTGCTGTCTCATTAGGGGGAGAGCAGCTAGGAGTACGTAGCAAGGTGTGTATAAGTTTTTGTATGAGAGACTGACTTGATTTGTAAACTTTCACTTAAAGCCTCTCCCCACTCCCGCCAAAAAAAAAAAAAAAAACCCTGCCACATGAGGCCACTCCTATATCTGACTCTCAATGCTTAGGATGAGGGCAGAGGGAGCCTGGCTCTAGAATTGAGAACACTTCTGAATGGAGATATTTCTGCCTTTGCCGAGGAACTAGGAGGCCTGGGATCTGGTAGGTGGCCAAACGCAGAGGAAAGAGTGGTGTCAGGTACAGGGGAGGGCAGAGGACTGATGGACAGACGACCCAAAGGAAGTCCAGCCCAGTCTCCACAGGGGCCAACAACAAATCCTGGGCACAGATATGCTTTTTCTCTCCTTTTTTTAATTGTAAAAATAGCATTACAACATTAAAGCACTCACATAATAATATCACATCATATCATTTCTACTTTCTAGGCACCTTTTGGCTTTGTTCAGATGTCTATGGATTTTTACAATATGTAATTATAGCAAACCTGGCCATTTGAATCCTGATCTTCCACTTCGCATCATGGCTCATATGTCTGTATATTCCCATACACTCTTCATAATTATACTTCTAATGGTTGTATATAATTTTATTGTATGAATGTATCTTAATTTACTCATTCCTTGATGTTTAGTATGTACGGTGTTTCCATTTTTTTCATTGCTGGTAAGGCCTTATACATGCACTTTTAATCTTTTGAATTACTTGCTAAGAACACATTCCTGAGAATGCCACTCTTGAGTCAAAGGGACCCTCTTTTTTTCTTCCCTGGCTCCTTCTCAAGGGATTTGTTGCTACAAGCTCTGTGTGTTCCAGTTACCACAAGCTTACTAGCCTGAAGCTGGGTTTGCTTATTTGTTTTGTTCCCTTTTAATTTAACAAGTATACAACGTGGAGCCCCTTCTTCATTCAGCTCTCAAAATTTAAACTACTAGTTTCTCTATTCTCATTAGTATGGGTCATCATTAATAATACCAAACAAACAAAAAACCAAACCTGTTGCTGTCGAGTGGATTCCGACTCATAGTGACCTTATAGGACAGAGCAGAACTGCCCCACAGGGCTTCCAAGGAGCAGCTGGTAGATTCAAACTGCCCACCTTTTGGTTAGTAGCAAGCTCTTAAGCACTGGACCACCAGGGCTCCGTCACTAATACCCACTGAAATTACTTCTGCTTTGATAATGTGTTACAGGCTTCCCAGTGCTTTCAGCTCCATGTGATTCAATGGCTGCCATATGCATAAGACACCCTCCTGGCTCCCAGGATGGCTACAGGGGTTAATGCAACACAGACTCATGGTTTCTGTGCACAAGAGAGAGAACACAAACATATAAACAACTGTTATAAAAGTAGAAAACAATGAATAGCTCAGGGGTTAAGTGCTGTGGAGTCAGTGGAACGTGGCTCCCTTGACTGGGACCTTCCCTCCACATCAACTGTCCCCACGGCCCTCTTCACTCCCTCCCAGGCCCCCTTCACTCCCTCCCAGGCCCCCTTCACTCCCTCCCAGGCCCCCTTCACTCCCTCCCAGGCCCCCTTCACTCCCTCCCAGGCCCCCTTCACTCCCTCCCAGGCCCCCTTCACTCCCTCCCAGGCCCCCTTCACTCCTTCCCAGCCTCACTGGGAGGTCTTCCCTGGCCTCCCTCCCACGCTTACATTACCACCTACCCTTCCTTACTCAGTTTTAGTTTTCTCCATAGCACTTGTCACCATCTGACTCCCATATTTAATTTTTTAATTGATTTTCGTTGCTTTTATTGTCTGTTTTTGTTTTGACAGTCCCCCCTACACTGGTATATAAACTCTATGGGAGCAAAAACTGTCTAGAACCTTAGCCAGGGCCTCTTCTGAGTCTCAGGTTGTGCTTACTGGTACATGCAGTGTTTGCTGCCATTTAATGGGTCCAGATGTGAGGGAACTGGTTTGGAAATATAGCTCAAGAGCCAAGAAAAAAGAGAGAGAGAATAGTGCACAGTCTTTGTCCCAGTCATCACATCCTAAGGAAGTAATTCAAATGGCCCCTTTTCTCTGGGCAGCAGGGTGCTGTCTTCCCTCTCCGTTGTGGGGTCTGCAGCTCAGAGGGAGGGGCCGAGGTCACATGGTAAGTCGGCAGCAGTGCTGTGTCTGGCCTCCCCAGGTCTCTTCCTCTCTGCAGCCTGCAGCACTGCCTGGGCAGATGCTGTGATCGGGAACTTTGAGCGAGCACCACACGCCAGGCACTGTTCTCAGCCCGTTGTGTGCTTTTTTAGTTCATTTACTCTTCCGGCAACATTTTGGTGAGGTGCTTCTTACAGATGAGGCACCTGAGGGAAGGGGACTCATTTGTCTAAGTCAGTAAGTGGTAGTTAGGATTTGACTGCAGGGGCCATGCTCTAAATCCATTGCAGGGCAGTGTCGCTGCAGCAGTGCATGTCTGAGGGGTGTGAGGGGTGGTCCATATGGACTCATCAACATAAAGCATGTGCTCATTTTTTTTTTCCCATCTAAAACAGGGGTCTGCTGCCTTTCTGAAGTAGTCTCCCAGGTCTGAAGTTCAAGTCAACCAAACTGCATCAATAAACTAGTCTCTGCAACCTTCAAATACTCACTTTCTCTTGGGAGTGTGGGCATGCTGAGGTCAAAATTGACTTACTGAGGTCTCCAGTGTGGGGTCCCTTAGTACTCGCAGGAGGAGTCAGGTACCCTTTAGTTATTCTAGCGTGACCACTTCTCAGTTCTGTGACTCTGGGAAAATTACCTAATCCCTCTGAGCTTCAGCTTCTCATCTATAACAACTAGCAGGAACCACATGCTAGCTGTGCCATAAATAATGTATTCACAAAGATAACTGTCATGGTGTAATTTATAACAGTAAAAAGTTGTAAACAACTTAATGTCTAGCAATGGGGAAGTGGCTACATAGAATATGGCAGTTTTAGACACCAGAATAGTCTAAAACCATTAGAAATCACATTGAAAAATGCATACAGAATAACACTGTAAAAAGAAGCAAGATACAGAAAATGTATTTACAATTTGGTTTCGGAAAGACCAAAATGTTAATGTTTGTCTATGGTGGCTAGTTTCTTCATTATACTTTTGCACATTTTCTGAATGGTCCACGAGGAGTTTGCTTTTCTTCATAGCCAGACAAAGCATTGTTTACAAGGTGGTTTCATTTTCTTTCATACCTTACTGATTAATGCCTTAGCAGGAAAGGGCAGGACTAGAAGAGAAGGGATGGGGTGAGGGGAGAGGAGAGAGAAGAGAGTTCAGTCCTACCTGCATTGAGGCACCTGTTGAGTCTCTGCTATGGGCAGGCACTGCACAGGGTGATGCCTAGGACAGGCTGACAGGTCCTGGGACACCTGATTGAGAGCTCACAGAACAAGGCGTCTGCTGGGCAGACAAAGCAAGGGGATGGTGTGGTTCTTTGGTGTGAAACAGTGGGCTCCAGAATAGCGAGTGATTCAGTAGGGCCTGTGGGGGAGAGGAGGGACTGTGGCTGGGAGATGAGCCACCTGGAGATGACCCTGGAGGGCCTGGAGCCACTGCAGGGCTTGTTTGTTTTACAGTTGAAATTTTTATTGTAGCTTCACATGCAATTGAAAGAAATAATACAGAGAGATTCCTTGTACACTTTATCTGTCTCCCCCCCTATGGTGACACTTTGCAAAACTATAGTACACTATCAAAAAACCAAAACCAAACCCATTGCCGTCCAGCCGATTTGGACTCATTGGTGGATTTGAACTACCAACTTTTGGGTTAGCAGCTGTAGCACTTAACTACTACGCCACCAGTGCTTCCAATACACTACTGCAACTAGGATATTGACATTAATACCATCCATGGGACTTCCCTGGTTTTACTTGTACTCATTTATGTGTGTTGTGAGTCTCTAGTTCAATACAACTTGATCACATGTATACGGTTGTGTAGCCAATACCACAGCCAAAATAAAGAACAGTTCAACATCAGAAGGATCTCTTGTGTTGCTCTTCTGTAACCACACCTACTCCCTCCCCGCCCCCACCACACACACACTTCTTTGCTGCAGGGTTTTGAACAGGGAAGTAACATGATGAAATCTGCACCCATGGGAAGTCACTCCAGCTGATGTGTGGCGGGAGAGTTGGATTGGGGTAAGATTCAAGGTGGAGACAACAGCTGCAAGGCCATTACAATAGCCCCCAGGAGAGAACTAAGGAGGTCTGAAGTAAGGGAGTGGAAATGAGGACATGAATGAGGGCAAATAGGGTCAGGGACAGAAAGAAAGGAATGAAGAAAGGGAAGGAAAAAGGGAATGAGAGGGAAAGGAGAGGGACAATAGACAGGAAAGGGGAATAAAGGAAAAGAAAAGAAAGCCCAGTGCCCACTGGGCTAGGCGATTGATCACTGTGAATGGTAAAGAGGAGGAGCCCAAGAAGACCCCATTTCTGCTGGGAGAACTCACAGGGGCTAGGGTGGACTTTGAGTTGGGGATGCCAAATTTATGGGTGCTGTATATTTTTTTTGTGTGTGTATTAGTGGTAGACCGTGAGAATGTCCCAGAGGCGGATGGATTTACAAGTCTGGAGCAAGAAAAGAAGTCTGAACAGGACGCTGAGATTTGGGAGTTGCCCCCTATTGCCACCGGGAGGTGGCATTTGCCCACACTCCTCTTCAAAAATCCCTGGACCTCAGGACTCTTGTTTTAGGGCTGGCTGCCTCCCACTTAGGAGTCCCTGGGTGACACCCTTAAGTGCTCTTGGCTGCTAATGGACAGGATCGCAGTTCAAGTCCACTCAGAGGCACTTGAGAAGAAGAGGCCTGGGGATCTCTTCCCAAAAATCAGCCATGGAAAAACCTGTGGAGCACAGTTCTATTCTGACACACATAGGGTCGCCATGAGTTCGAATCTACTTGAAGGCAACTGATATTGTGTGTGTGTGTGTGTGTGTGTGTTGCCACCCGTGTGGCCAAGCCTTGCTCTTTCTTAAGGAGCCCTGGGAATCTGCACAGGCTACTCCCCAAACCCCATGACCACCTCACTTTTCTTCCACCCCATGTCCCATGCGAGCATGAACTATCCACCAGAGCCGCCAGCCCTTCTGCACAAAGCACGTACTTTGGTATGTGTCCGGCTGCCGTCTTGTCCTCTGAGCGCAGGCCTTGTTAATCCCTGCCCTGGCGGGGCCTTAAAAAACCAAAATACCCAAACCCATTGCCTTGGAGTCGACGCCCAGTGGATTTAAACTGCCAGCCTTTTGGTTAGCAGCTCTTAACCACTATGCCACCAAGGTCTTAAAAGTCACTGAACCCAGAGTTTTAATTAACAAATGGAAAAGTGATCCTCAGAGGAGAGAGACCCTTGGCCAAGGTCACGGATGTGATTTGCTGGACGGGGCTATATGTTTTCATATTCAGGATCCACCTTCTCCCTAGAGGAGAGAGGAGGTGAAACCCAGGCGGGACGGATGCGAGTTTCTGAACTTTCATTTATCCACTTTTACTGAGCGTCTATTATGTGCGAGGCAGTGCTGGGCTTTGGAGATACGGAGATGGATTAGGCAGGGGCTCTAATGCGGGTGGATAAGGACACCAAAGGGTTAAATTCTGGAAGCAATGCGGGGATGCGAGGTTGAGAAGTCTCCCAGAGGAAAAGCCCCCTCCCTTGCTTTTCAGGCTCCGGAAACCTGGGCGTGAAGAGCCTGGAAGGGCTGATCCGCTGGCGCGCAGCCTCCCCCGCAGAGCCCGCTCCGGCCCTTGGAGTGTCGGGTCTCGAATTACTACAAAAGGGGCTGGAGGCTGGGCCTGCTCGGCCACCGCCTTCAGGGAAGGGGTTGGGCCGGGGGAGGGGTTTGCTGCCCGACTCCCGTTAAAAGTACCGGGAAAAGAGTAAACGAGCGACTCCAGCCCGCGGCTTCCTAAACTTGGAGCTGGCTCTACGAAACAGCCAGAGAACTCTCGTCGCCTCCTCAGCTCGCGAAAGGGGCTCAGCGGCGAGGAGCGCAGAGCGGGGCCACCCTGGAGAGCCTGGACCCAGACAAGCCAGTGCGGACCCACGCTGCCAAGTAAGAGCGCTCCCTGTGTCTTCCACCCTCACAGCGGTTCGCGGGAAAGCGGGATCGTCCCTGTGAGGTCTCTACGCTCCACTCCCCGCGGGGCCTTCTCAGCCAAGCTTGGGGTCCCGGGATCCCCCTCTGCCACTTCAGAGCGAAGGTTTCTTGCAGAGAGAGATGCGAGGACGTGCAGGCTAACGGGTCCTCTTCCCAACTCGACGGACCCACCCAGCGCCACCTCCCCTGAACCGGGAAGAGGACCCGTGCTGCGGGCGCGCCCCGGGAGCAAAGTGCTCTGTTCTTTGCTCCCCAGGAGCGCCTATGGCCAGGCAGGACAGAGTCAGTCGAGCCTCGGTGTGAGCTCGGTGTCCTGGAGGGTGCAGAGTGGGGCCAGGGACTCTGGGGACCGTGCCAATGCCAGAGTTCTGGCTTTTGAAGGTGTGGAGCGCTCGAGGGACGGAGGGCGCACTGCGGCTGTCCCCTGAGCCGTGGTTTTGGGGTTGTGGAGCGCGCGGAGCTGGGAGAAGGTGGTAGGAGAGGTACGGGGGCTGCGCCCGGGAGCTCTAGCGCCCACTGCCTGGAATTGGGCGTTCTCCTCCAGCCTGAGGCACAGGCACCACTGAGCGCGGGAGGGCCAGGAGTCCTGCGGCCGTAGAGGCGCGGCCCACACGACAGGTATTCACTCCCAAGTCGTCCTTGCTGGTCCGCGGACCTGGGAACCTCTCCCGCTTCCCTCCTCTCTGTTAACTCTGGAATAGGACAGGAAGGGCATCAGTGAACTCAAGAATCGTTCACACAGGATCGCCTTGGGGAGAGCTAATCCTAGTCTTGTGCAGTCAGTCCCGCGGTCCCTTCCGCCTGCAACTTTTACGCGTTTGTTCTGCCCACTCCTCCCGCGTCTCTTCCAACCCCTACCTCCAAAAAAAGAAATCTGGGAACCCTCCGCGGGTAGTTGCCTGGCGGAAGTATCTCTGTAAACAGCGCCAGAAGAGACACGATTGGAAGAAACGAACAAGATCTCTTCCTTTCCATCACCCTACACCCGGCAAGACCCACCCACCCACACCCTGAGGGGAGGAGCGGAAAAAGTTGTGGGGGGTAATAAAGAACTCAATATGGCTAAGAAACCTCAAGTCCTTATGAAAGGACAGATATGCACGGAAGCCAGAAATATGCCCTAAATTATTTTCATCCCCTAACATCCTTGAACTGTTCTATGGCTTCTTTTTATGCAGAGGGAGGAAAAGATACCAAGTACTGAAGCTCAAGGCTGAGTTAGTCAGTGTGGGGACTTGAACCCAGGTCCCTTACTCCAGGCCCCTGTCCTACATGACGGGTGCTTGTGTCTCCTGGAACCCCAAAAGCCCATTTGTCATCCTGGGTGGAATTATTTAGTTATTTATGGTGCAGCAGAGAAAGCATAGTGTACTTAATGGTCAGGGATGGGACTTAGGGCTGAGGAGGGAGAGTTCATTTTCCTGGTCAGTTCCCAGATGAGTGACTGACTCACTGGACCCTGTCTTGGTAAAATTATTAATCTCCTCCCTTTGTAGTTTCCCCTTCCTAGTTCCTAGAATCTGTCCTTGAGCTGACCATCAAACCCACGACAAAGTACATGCACCCCTGGTTCTCTGGTGTCTCTCAGGGGCTCCCCTTCCAAGGGGACTAGGTTTCAGTGGTGTGTGTGTTGTATGTCTGTGCGTCTATATGAGCTTATGCGCAGCTGTTTGTCTCTCTGTGACTTTGTGTTAAAAAGTGACTTGGTCTAAGGTTACCAGTAAGTGGCAAAGCTGAATATGAAACTCAGGTCTGAAGACAAAGCACTTGACGTTACAGACTGGCTGACATTTTGATGCATCCCAGACATAGAAGATGCCACGACGATGCTTCCATTTATCTCCTTTCCAGCTGGGCTCCTTCCCAAGTCCTTGTCTTCTGACCATTGGCTAACTAGGGTGGAAGGGCCTTGTGAAGGAAACAGATTTTCTGTGGTCTGGAGATGACTGTCAGTAAAGCTTCCTAATGGCTGGGGAAATTCTGTTCTGTTTATTTAATTTCTTTTTTGTTCTGCAAAATTTCAAGTATGCACAAAAGTAGAGAGAAGGGTATAACGAACCCCGTATACCTCTCCCGCAACTTCAACACTTATCAAGATTTTGCTGTACTTGCTTCATCTATCTCTTCCCCCCCCCTTTTTTTGTTGAAGTATTTGAAAGCGAATCTCAGACATCTCATTGCATCTCTTCATATCTCAGTGTGATCTCTAAAAGACATTAGATAGCCACAATGCATTATTAAAACAAAGAAAATTAACAATAAGTTTTTGGTATTATCTAATACCCAAACCCAAAATCAAACCCACTGCCGTCAAGTTGATTGTGACTCCTGTGTTAGAGAGAGATGAGAACCATAGGGTTTTGTTGACTGTAACCTTTGCAGAACCAGATCACGGGGGCTTTCTTCTGCAATGCCGCTGGGTGGGTTTGAAAGTCAACCGTTAGGTTAGTAGTCAAGCACAAACTGTTTGTGCCACCCAGGGATCCTACTTAATACCCAGTCCATGTTAAAAAAAATTTCCCAATTTTTCCCATAATGACTTTTTACAGCTGAACTGAGTTATGTTGATTTTTATAGTTTATTACACTCATACTGTGTGTTATTCCTTTTCAGATCACTTTTATATCCACTATGTTGTTTGATTCTTACAGTGGCCTGCTGAAGAGTGAGATGAGCATTATCGGATATGTTTTATAGCTGAGGAAACTGGCAAACAGAAACTGCCCAGATGGCACAGCTTGCGATTGGTGGAGCCAGGACCTAACCCAGCCTCCTCATTCCTGGGCTTTCCTTTGCTGCTGGCGGAGTATCAGTCTGCCTCTTACCTTGGCTCTGGCTTTATCCTGGGTTTATCACTTCCTATACACCTGCTGTCAGGAATCCCTGTGTAAATAGTAACTGGCCATTTGGTGCTTCAGATAAATCACCTATCAAAGTCAGGAAGCCTGGGTTTGTTTCCCCGGTTTTTGTAAGACTGTAAGAAAGCAACTTACCTTCCTGGGACTCAGGGTTGCCCTCTCCGAACTAGGGAACATTGTTGTTAGTTGCCTGTTGAATTGGCTCCGACTCATGGCAACCTTATGTATAACAGAAATAAACTTTGCCTGGTCCTGTGCCATCTTCATAATTGTTGGTATGTTTGAGTCCATTGCTGTGGCTATGGTGTCAGTCCATCCCATGGAGGGATTCCTTCATTTTCACTGACCTTCTACTTTACCAAACATGATGTCCTTTTTTAGCAATTGGTCTTTCCTGATGACATGTCCAAAGTAAGCGAGCCGAGGTCTCACCATCCTCGCTTCTAAGGAACGTTCTAGTTGCATTTCTTCTAAGATGGATTTGATTGTTCTTCTGGCAGTCAATGTTCTTTGCCAACACCACAGTTGGAATATGTCAGTTCTTCTGTCTTCCTTTTTCATTGTCCAGCTTTAGCATGCATATGAGGCACACCTTAGTCATCAAATTATTCTGCGTTTCTCTGGTTCCCAGGTCTGAAAGTAGGATGAGTGAGATGATTGCAACTGGAATTCCTTGAAGTTAGAAAGGCCCCAGAAAAAAATCTGATTGAGAACAATCACCCCTCTTTGAGCCTTGCCTTAGTATTTTGGCAGCTGGCATCCTCAGGCTGAAGCTCCTAAATCAATCCTATAAGAGAAAAGAGGAGCAGATGTTGGACTTTCCACTGAAGTCCCCGGTTATGGACAACTTTGTTTATTCTGCCTTTGCTTGTTGAGATTATAGAACATCAGCAATTTTTACTTTCAGTATTTTTATTACTTGTGTTTATTTGCTTTTGAAGTGGGTTGATAAAGAGGAAATTTTTATACCTTATTAATGAGACTCACAAGTTGGAATTCGTCCTTGGTGGGCTGTGTAGGAAAAAGGAATCTCTAGTTGCAGAACTAGATTTTCTGCTGTTATGTTTGTTGCCCTGAAATAGGTTATGAACAGACCTTCCACAGAGCAGCCAATTAGGGGCAGAGAAACTGGGCAATCCAATTACATTATTCAACTGTAGGAATTCAAAAGGGGTGAAACATTAACCTTAAACCACACTATCTTGGCAGCCATAAATTCTCTTTTCCCATAGCAGTAGGCTGTCTCTGTGGGGGTAGAATTTCTAGAAGATTCTGCTTCATCAGTTGCAGTTGCAAGAGCATTGTTGCTTCCTTTATTTCACAGTGTTGGGAACTTTAGGAGGTAGAGTTCCCCACTTCTGGGGGAAAATGGCTGCCTGGCTTTAGAAGAGAAACTTGTGATTACCATGTTCATTTACCTCTGGAGAAAGGCCTTTGCAGCTAGTCATCATGGCGGTGTCACACAACCCTCATGCACTCCAGATCCTGGATGAAGCCTCGGTTGGAGTGGCAGGAGCCCATCCAACTTCAGGGCCACAGAGCCAGCAAGGGTAGAAATTGTGGGCTAGGAAAGGACGAGCCAAGTGGATATCTACAGAGACTCATCAGCAGTGATACACTGCTGGTCTTCTAAGTCTTCAGCTTTATCTAGGTTGAAGCAAATCCTCAGAGATCTGTCATCCTAGTAATTGAATAGAGTTGGGTGTGGAGCATGCTCAGCAGGGAATATAGCCTGGTGTTGACTGGCCTCCCAGATCTGCATGGGAGAAGTCTTTAGGTACCAGCGCCATCCTGTCAGCATAACCACTTCTTAGAGGATGATAAGGCATTATATTACTTTTCTAGGGTTGCCATAATAAAGTACCACAAACTGTGTGGCTTAAAACAACACAGATTTAAATCTCTTACAGTTCTGGAGGCCAGAAGTCCAAAATCAAGGTGTTGGCAGGGTCATAGTCTCTCTAAAGGCTCTAATGGATAGTCCTTCTTTGGCTCTTACTTTCTTGGCATTCCTTGGCTTGTGGATACATCACTCCAATCTGTCGTTACACGGTGTTCTCCTCTCTGTGTCTGTGTCTCTGTGTCCGCATTTCCCTCTTATAAGGACACTAGTCATATTGGATATAAGGCCCACCCTAATCTAGTATGACCTCATCTCAACTTGATTACATCTGCAAAGACACTCTATCCAAATATAAGGCCACATTCACAGGTTCCAGGAGAACATGCATTTGGTGGGGGAAACACTATTCAACATAGTACAGGTATAATGGTAACATTTAGATTTCTGTCCAGAATTTAAAAAATTCATTTATACTTCCCTACTGGAAACAATATTATCAGGCAAGTTGTGGGTATCAAATAAGGGTGTAGAGCAGGGACCGCCTTAGCAGAATGCGATTAGGATCATAGTTAATAAGTTCTTCCTGTCCAAGGCTTTTTGAATCCCTTCACTTGGGATACCTTTAATATTGTATTTAATTATAATCTTATATGTAAATGGCGATAAGTTTTCTTTTTTGTGTTTTCATGGTCAGAATCCATGTCATACAAGCAGAGCCAGCTGGCCCAACGGATGCACTTATGGCAACAGTTCCCATACATCTTCCTTGTAGCATTGTCAATATAATGCTGAGTGTCTTCTGCAGAAATAATGCCGCTTGCCTATAAAGTATACCATTTATGAGAAAATAACTTATGTTGATGATTTGTGAAGGTTAATTTGCTCAGGCAGTTTCTTTATTCTGTCCTTCTTGACTAGGATTCATGAACTTTCCTACCCCCAGACTTGTCAAAGGGTACCATTGGTGTACTAGTATAAACGCTCTGGGACATCATTCCAGAGTGCCTGCATGACTCAAAGATCCAGCAAGAGAGAGATTTTTCTAAATACCTTTCTAGAACTTTTCTAAAACAAATACAAATGTAAAATTGAGTGAAGTACATTTTTACAGTAAACTTTTAAAACGGAAGAGTAGCATACATATGTAAAATGGCACCAATCTCAAGGGTACATCTGGGTGAGCTTTTACAAAGTAAACACACACTCATAACTACTACCTAGATCAAGAATAGAACATTACCAAAAGTACATGACTTTTAAATGTAAAGCATGGAATTTAAATATGTTTCATTCTGGTATCCAGGTACTTCAGCTACACCTCAAGATCTTGAGATGGGATGTTCATTTTCTCTGCCATTAGGGGTGTTAGGAAGAGATGTTGGAAAAACACAGTTTCTAATCTGGAAGGCCAAAAGCTTAGTTGTGAGATTTAAGCAGTCTCTTTCCCAGAACATCTAGGGAAGTTAGTACAACATATCTGGGATTTTCAGTTGTAGCTCTTAGGGTATCAGCAGTAAGTATCTTTCCTCCAGGCTCTCTCACTGCCTGGGGACTCGCATCCACATGGTCCTCCTGCTCCTGTGCCAGCTTCCCCTGGAGTGGGAATCTTAAGCACTGAGTGAAGAACTCAGTGGCTGTGTCCTGCCCTCCTGTCTTACTTTCCTTCCTTCCTCCTTCTCTCCCTCTCTTCACTAATATAGTTCTCCCCCTCTTCTTAACTAAATTGATTTATTAGTGACTTTCTATGTGCCAGACACCGCCAGACACTGTAGGAGACACAAAGATAAATAAGACATAATATTTGACATGTGTACTCAAAAATAAATCTTCAGTCAAATATAATATTCCGATGCTTGGCAGCCAACTGCCAAGGTGCTCTCCCAATACCAACAGCAGCCTTAGAACGCAAGCAAAGAATTTGTGGAGTTTGGGCTTGTTGCAACACAAATGAAGAGAGGAAGAAAACTCATCAGGTGATCTGACATTGCATTTGCCTATCACCAAATCTTAAGAATAATTATTTAAAATACTTTTAAACAGCCTTGAATTGGGTGCTCTGTCTGGCAACACTCCACTAAACATGTTTAGGGAACATTTTCGTGATTAAAAGAAAAAACTAACTTTTGGACATCATCAGAGCCCTGTGAGGTCTGTAGTCCTCTTAAATGGCACTGTTTTGTTTTTTTTTTTTTAAACTGGTATTTCCCAGGTGTTTTTTTCCTCCCTCAAACTCTCTAAACCATGCCTACCTTTCCACCCCACTGTTACCCCTTACTCAGGCCA
Source organism: Elephas maximus indicus (assembly GCF_024166365.1). Classification (NCBI taxonomy): domain Eukaryota; kingdom Metazoa; phylum Chordata; class Mammalia; order Proboscidea; family Elephantidae; genus Elephas; species Elephas maximus. The sequence continues at coordinate 51,161,787 of NC_064840.1, forward strand.
CAATCATCTGTTGCCTGGAGAGTTACAGTAGACTCCTAACTGGCCTCTCTTACCTTGGTCTTAACCCATGCAAAACCATCCTTTATGCAAAAGACAAAGTGATCTTTCTAGAGCAGCAGTTGACAGACTTACTCTAAGGCCAGATAGCAAATATTTTAGACTTTGCAAGCCATAGAGTCTCTTTTGCAACAGGTCACCTCAGCTATTTGCGTATGAAAACAGCCATAGATACTATGTAAATGAGTGGGGGTAAATGTAAATGCTGTGTTCCAATAAAACTTTATTTATAAAAGCTGGTGTCTAGCAGGAAACCCTGGTGGCATAGTGGTTAAGTGCTACGGCTGCTAACCAAGAGGTTGGCAGTTCAGATCCACCAGGCGTTCCTTGGAAACTCTATGGGGCAGTTCTACTCTGTATATAGAGTTGCTATGAGTCACAATCAACTCGACGGCAGTGGGTTTTTTTTTTTTTTTTTTTTTGGGTGTCTAGCAAGATTTGGCCTGAGGTCTATAGTTTGACCATAGATCTATTATTACTGGTTTATGACTGGATTCTCAATTCTGTTTTATTGTTCTGTATGTCTGTCTTTATACCAGTTACCACACTGTCTTCATTACCATGGCTTTGTAGTAAGTTTTGAAATCAGGAAGTATGAGCCCTTCTGTTTTGCTCTTCTTTTTCAAGATTGTTTCGCTTACTCTTGGTCCCATGCAATTCCACAGGAATTTTAGAATCAGCTTATCAGTTTCCACAAAAAAGTCATCTGAGATTCTGAGAAGAATTGTGTTGAATCTGTAGATCAATTTGGGAAGTGTCATCTTAACAATATTAAATCTTTCAATCCATGAACATAGGATGTTTTTCCATTTATTTAGATCTCCTTTAATTTCTTTCAACAATGCTTTGTAGTTTTCAAGGTGTAAATTTTGCACTTCTTTTGTTAAGTTTATTCCTAAGTGTTTAATTCTGTTTGATGCTATGTAAACGGAATTATTTCCTTAATTCCATTTTGGGGTTGCTCATTGAAAGTGTAGAGAAATACAGTTGGTTTTTGTATATTGATCTTGTATCCTGCAACCTTGCTGAGCTTGTTCATTAGTTCTAATAATTTTTTAGTGGATCCCTTAGGATTTTCTGTATTTCTACACATTTGAGTAGATTCTTAAAGAGTAGGTGTTCCACTAGGTAGATTTAGAGTAGGGAACAGCAAGTACAAAGATATGGAAGTGTGAAAATGGGTGTCTTCTGGGAACCATACACAGGCCAGTGTTGCTAGAGCTCAGGGTAGCAGGTTGAAGCTAAAGTATGTCATGCTAAAGAGAGTGTAGGCATCTTGTAGCCAGCAGTAGAGCCGTGTCATGTCTGAAAATGCAGTAAGAATATTAGAAGGAGTCCCAGAAAAAGCTAGTGATCAACACCAATGATGTTGGTTCAGCTCCAGACGTAACTTAAAAATTCTGTGCCGCTCAGTAAGAGCAAGAACTTCTTGGCTGCTGTGTATATGTCACTACCCTGTGGATGTCATGACCTGGAGGATGATCACTGGTCACTCAGTATAGCTGGCATCGTGCAGCCGGGCCAAGCCAGCTTTGGTGATGTGGCGACTGGTACCTGCTGCTCTTGCTCACTGGGCTTTTGGAAAGGAGCCAGAGCTGCTATGGAAAGCATCATCCCATATCACAGGCTCTTAATGGACTTCCGAATAGCACTCCCTACCCTGCTTCCCCTTGTAGCCATAGTTGTGGGCCTTCTGAATTTGGGTCTCATCTGAGGAGTACAGGCCTAAGGAACCAACTATTGGCCTGGGTTGTATCACTTGGAGAGCTCCTTGGCCTGGCAGTTTCTGGAGATACAAGAGGTGTGCAAAGCCAAGGGTGAGTCCTGCTGTGACCAACTCTACCTGAGGCACAGGGGAAGCTAAACAAGGAAGGTCTGGTGAGGATGTTACTTAGGAACTAAGCTAGGAGGTGGCCTCCATATCTACTGGAGGCCCATCAGTTTGGTCTGATCTGAAACTCTGGCCCCTTTTGAGGGCTATAGCTTTCAGAAAAACTGAAGTTTGTATAGCCTCTCCAGCCCAGCCCCCTTTCCACTTTCCACCCTATACCCTTATCTTACCCCCGTCTGTCCAAGCCCCTCCCTACCTCAGTGTCAGTGTCTTGGACAATTCCTGTACTTCCCCTTCAGGAATTTACACTACCCTTCCTCCCCTGGAAACCTTGGACTTGTTTACAATGACTGAATTGATTACCAAGTTTGCATACCACCCAGAGCCCAGCTTCTGCCCCACCCCCAACCCCCAGGCTGCTGATTGCTAGCTTTGGGAAATAGTGTGTCTGAGAATGTGTGTGTGAGGTAAGAAGATGATTAAAATTAAGAGTGGTTGATGGGGGTATAGTGATACCCCTCCTGGATTTTTTCGAGGCTGCTGCCAATTTTATAATTATAATAGTTACCACTCATTAGCCAGTTTCTGTATATATGCTGGATTTCCTTATGGTACAAATGGCTAATGCGCTCGGCTGCTAACTGAAAGGTTGGAGGTTTGAGTCTACTCAGAGGCACCCTAGAAGAAAGGCCGGAAATCTACTTGCAAAAAACCGGCCCCTGAAAAACCTACAGAGCACAGTTCTACTCTGACACACATGGGGTCGCAATGAGTTGGAGTTGACTTCACTGCAACTGGTTTGGTTTTCTGTAGGTGCCACTGGGCACTTTATACTTCTTGATTAACCCACAGAGACTTTAAGAGGTAGATCCTATTATCTCCATTTGCAGAAGCCAAATTTGAACCCAGGACCACTCTCAGATGCCAGTGCCATGTTCTTACCATTATTGGGTATTATCCTGCTATCAAACCATGTATCAGTTTTTTGGGGGGGTGGGGCAGACAGGGGTGGAGGGGTAAAAAAAAGGGTGGATAATTTGAATCCTGTGGGCATATTTGCCTCACGTCTGTGTCCTGTCACTATGATGGTTTTGCCAGCAAGCAGCGGCACCAGGTTGGGATTTTCCCTTCTTTATGGACTACATGCTGCCAGCTTCAGGAGACTGTGACTTTAGGTCACTGAATCTCAGCAGAGACTTCTGAAAGGTCCATGTATCTTTTCAGATCAAAAAGTGCTGAAGTAAGTTCAAGTTGGAAAGAACCCTGGAGATGAACAAAGTTAAACTCTTCACTATATGGAGAAGGAAGCAAAAATGCTGCCTGCTGTCCTCTGACTGGGCAGATACTAACATCTTCTCATCTTAACACAGGGTACGGTCTGCCTTTGTGCAGCCCTAGGCATTAATGAGTGTTCTGCTCCACGGCTGTGCCGAAGGGTTCTTTTCCAGGTTGTGGAAGCTCCAAGTTAACCAGATATTATGCCCTTTCTCCATCTGGTGGACGTGGCTGCTTTCATTAGGAAGCCCCGGCAGCCTGTCCCCTCCCCTCCCTCTGCTCTTCGTGAGAGTAAAATCTTGGCCTGACATACCTGGTTCCAGAACCCAGTGCCCACTGGCTGACCCAAAGCCTACGTCTTATCCAGCTCCCCAGGCTCTGGGGACAAGTGATGATCTTATTGTACTGCCTCCCTTTTTCCTCTCCAGGCAGACTTTCCCTCACCCGTGGTACTAGGGACTCCCAGACCTCTCGCTTCCTTCTGTAAGAGGCCATCCTATCTGCATTATATTATTATGTGCTTACTAACCTGTTTATGATTTCTCTTTTCTACTGGAAAATAAGTTCCATGAAGGAAAGAAAATTGTGAATTTTGTCACCATTGGTACCTCCTGTGCCCAGAAATGTGCCTGGCACATGGTTGGCATTCAGTCAACATCGCTTAGGTCAACTGATGAAAGGAAGGAGTTATATCCTCTTCCAACATTATCTTGCCCGATGTTCTCAAAGTCTGTGTATTGTATCTTTTCTAGTTTTCAGTGAGAGTACATATTTTTCCTTATTTTTATATTCCTTTGGAGATTTTGATGGAAATTTGAATGAAAGGAAAGTTAAATTCTTGGTCTCAGCTTACCACCTTGAATTAGGAGTTGTTTACATAGTTTAAGGATATCACTCGTTCCTTTCATCAGTTGACCTAACCGATGTTGACTGAATGCCAACCATGTGCCAGGCACATTTCTGGGCTCAGGAGGTACCAATGGTGACAAAACTCACAATTTTCTTTCCTTCATGGAACTTATTTTCCAGTAGAAAAGAGAAAACATAAACAGGTTAGTAAGCACATAATAATATAATGCAGATAGAGATAGGGTGGCCTCTTACAGACTCCATATATTTGGCTTCTGCTTTCTGATCCAATCTGAGAGTCTCCAGGAGGCACATTTAAAAGTGTTTGAAATTGTACCTTCAGCCTCCCCAGGAAACAGCCTGGTCAAAATGAGATTCCACCCAGAGCAGGAGGTGGACTGTGGGGAGCCCTGATTGGTCACAACAAATTATGCCAACAAAGGTCCCTTTCTAGAAGCTGAAAAAAAAATTCAGCTTTGTATGCCTACCCTCTCACCATCTCACTGTGCCCTGAACATTGCCGCTCTGTGGCCAGAAATAGACGGGTCTGAGGTGGAATCTTTGGCCAGGGGCCAAGTGGACCAGCCCTGGCCAAGCCTGGTGTTAAAGTCTCCATTCTTGTCTGAGGTGGTTCAGAAGGGGCTCTCTTCCCCAAGTCATTCCCTCATTCTCCCAGCACATGCCATTCACCCAAGACAGCCTTCTTCCACGGAGGGACGTGCTCCACGTGGGGCCAGAAGTGACACTCAGCTGTGGCAGCTGCTCTGCAGTGTGCTCTGGGCCATGAATGAGGACCATTCATCACCCCACTTGGCCCAGAAGGAATCTTAGGTGGGAGGGTCAGATGGAGGAGACAGCCTCCCTGTTCCTCCAGCCCATCCCCTAACCTGAGATCTGCATGCCAACATCTGGCATAGAAGTTGATTGGAGCATTCCATCTGGGTGAAGAATGCAGCTGAACTCCACCCTCCACTGTTGAACAACACTGAAAAAGTGTCCTTGTGCAGCGAGGGCCACTGGTCCTGGTTGGGTAGTGACATGGTGTGTATGTGATGCTTCCTGCTTGGGGCAGACAGGACCGTTACTGGAAGCTCCAGAACACAAGATGTGGAGTAACTGCTGGAGGATTGAGTCATGCCCCTACCTAACAGGGGCCTTGGAAGCAGCAAGGCCAGTCACACGAAGCTAGGGAGTCCGGGAGGCCTGCTTTAGGAGGGTCCTATGCCCCAGTTCTACTCTGTCCTATAAGGTCACTATGAGTTGGAACCGACTCATTGGCACATAACAACAACAACATGCCCCAGTTAGGAGCCCTGGTGGTGTAAAGGTTAACTGCTCAGCAGCTAATCGAAAGGTAGGTGATTTGAACCCACCGGCTGCTCTGTGGCAGTCTGTTTCCGTAAAGATTATAGCCTTGGAAACTCTACAGGCCAGTTCTACTCTGTCCTGTGGGTTCGCTATGGCTTAGAATCGATTCAGTGGCAACAAGTATGCCCCAGTTAAGGAGCCCTGGTGGCACAATGTTAAGCGCTTGCCTGCTAACTGAAAGGGTGGAGGTTCGAACTCACCAGAGGCTCCGTGGGAGAAAAGACCTGGCAATCTGCTCCCGTAAAGATTTCAGCCTAAGTAGCCCTGTGGGACAGTTCTACTCTGTCCTATAGGGTCGCTATGAGTTAGAATCTACTCGATAGTACGCAACTACATGCCCCAGTTATTCAGTAGAGAGGCAGTTACGAGATCAGAAGAGGTCTTGGTTGTGTAATGTGGTTAGATAAACTAAAAGCACTATGTGCAAATACAATGCATAGTTTTTACAATGTGTCTTTATTCCCTCATCTATGCATGTCTTTGTTATCGAGGAGGAATCAGTTGGTGTTATCTGGTGGTTTTAGACTGGGTACCACAGAGCGAGTTGTCAGTGGGAAGAGGCCATGGTTTGTTATATTGTTTAATAATGGACTAGGGTGGTTCAGTGATAGAATTCTTGCCTTCCATGAGGGAGACCCTGGTTTGATTCCTGGCCAGTGCACCTCAAGTGCAGGCACCACATCTCTGTCAATGGAGGCTTGTGTGTTGTTATGATGCCGAACAGGTTTCAGTGGAGTTGCCAGACTAATATGGACCAGGAAGAAAGGCCTGGTGATCTGCTTCCAAAAAAAAAAAATCAGCCAGTGAAAACCCTATGGATCACAACCGTTGGATCCCATCGTGTACAGGGTCACCATGAGTTGGGGGTCAGCTTGACAGCAGCTAATGACACAGAAGTCATTGCACTTGGCTATTCAGAAGTTATCATTAGGCAGATGAGTTTCTACAACATAGAATGCCTTGTTCAGGTAGACAGTGAAGTAATTCAAAAGTGATTGCTTTGTGGGGAAGGAAAACATTTGAGTGACCCCAAGGAAATCTTGATACTCAGAAGGTTTTTTGAGTAGGTCTTTAACATTCCTTCCTAGGCAGGGTGACTCAGCTATCAAGGTAGTAGATTAAGAAAAGGACACTGGAAATTCCAGTTTAACATTCTCTCCTTTTCCTCTTGGAGCCCAGTTGGGTCAAAATTAAGTTTGGCTTCATAAAGAGTTTTCAGGTATTCATCCATTATCAGTACAATGCTACTCTTGGAATCACAGACATCAGAGTTTCTGGAATATGTTGGAAAGTCCCTGGGAAGGTAGATGTTTCAAGCAGGGCTTTGAACCTGTTCATCCCAGTTTGAACCCCTGCTGAGAATTTGCATTTCTAACAAGTCACCACCCCTGCCCCCTGCTCCTCCCCCCCATCAAAAAAAAAAAAATCCAAAACCATTCTGTCATAGTGACCCCACAGGACAGAATAGAACTGCCCCACAGTGTTTCCAAGAAGTATCTGGTGGATTCGAACTGCTGACCTTTTGGTTAGCAGCTGAGTTCTTAACAAGTGTGGCACCAGGGCTCCCCAACGAGTTACCAGGCAATGCTAATGCTGCTGGTTAGGGACCAGTTCTGAGAACCACAAGTAGAACAGTGATTCTCAAATTTTATTATACCTAAGAATCACCTAGGGATCTTGTTAAAATGTACATTCTGGTTCAGTATATCTGGGGTGGAAATGCAAATTCTCAGTAGGAGTTTGAACCAGAACAAACTGGTTCAAAGTCCTGGTTTCAAGGCTGAAAATGTCCAGCAATGAATGATTTTTGTGAGAAACTTAGGCAAGGTCAAGGTTTATAACCTCTTTCTTCCCCTCTAACCCCATCCTCATCTCCAACTCTCAGCAAGACCAGTAGGCTTGACTTAAGCCCGGCTTAAAAGTCTTATTTAGAGACACTGCAAACTCTTGGGAGCCCTCCCTCCTATTAGATGCAGCACAACTTGGGGGCACCTACCCAGTTTATATAGTACATCTGAAGACACCTTCTTATCTAGACTGTTAAACTCTCCCCGAAAAGTGTGTATTCTTTGGAGTAAATTTTCATTTCTAGTTTTCAAGTGAATTGTTGTAAGAGCTGGCTCCAGAAGGAACTATCTAGGCTTATCCTTGGAGCTCTTAGTTCCCCAGATAACACCAAGGAAAATCAGAAGATCAGAATTAAATGCAACGAACTGCATTGTGAATTAACAAAATTAGCATTAACAAAACTGTAGTTGGTACTTGAATAAAACCAAAAACCAAATCAGTTGCCATTGAGATGATTCTGATTCATGGTGACCCCATGTGTGTCAGAGTAGAACTGCGTTCCATAGGGTTTTCAGTGGCTGATTTTTTGGAAGTAGATCACCAGCCCTTTCTTCTGAGGTGCCTCTGGGTGGACTCATTAGCAGCAGAGCGAGATAACAGTTTATATCATCATAGAATCCTGGTACTTGAACAGCCTGAGCTAAATCTAGCAGACAGGACCTGTTTGAGCCAAGATATATTGGCTGATACGTTTTAACCACCTCCTTGGAGCCCTGGTGGCTTACTGGTTAAGAGCTTGGCTGCTAACCAAAAGGTCGGCAGTTCGAATCCACCAGGCACTCCTTGGAAACCCTATGGGGCAGGTCTACTCTGTCCTATAGGGTCGCTAAGAGTCAGAATCGACTTGACGGCAATGGTGATGGTAACTATGGGTCAGAAACTTAAGACACACGATCTCTGATTTTTACAAGAGGCCTGAGTTGTTTCTTACTTTCTCTTAAAAAAAAAGTTGTTTTTAACACTGACTAGACAATAGATAAGTGGCATCTTTGGTGAAGGGTAAGACAGTACACGATACTGGGGAAGTCAGCACAACTTGACCAAGGCAAGGTCATGGAAGCTCCATAGATAGACACATCCAGTCTCCCTGAGGGACCAGATTACTAGGCTGAGGGCTGGGGACCACGGTCTTGGGGGACATCTAGCTCAACTGGCATAACATAGTTTATAAAGAAAATGTTCTATATCCTACTTCGGTGAGTAGCATCTGGGGTTTTAAAAGCTTATGAGCGGCCATCTAAGATACTCCACTGGTCCCACTCCATCTGGAGCAAGGAAGAATGAAGAAAACCAAAGACTCAAGGGAAAGATTAGTCCAATGGACTAATGGACCACAACTACCATAGCCTGTACCAGATTGAATCCATCACAACTACATGGTGTCCGGCTACCCCCACAGACTTCTCTTACAGGGATCACAATAGAGGGTCCTGGGTAGAGCTTGAAAAAAATGTAGAACACAATTCTAACTCAGGAAAAAACACTAGACTTAGTGGCCTGACATAGACTGGAGAAACCCTGAGAGTATGGCCCCCAGACACCCTTTAAACTCAGTACTGAAGTCACTCCTGAAGTTCACCCTTCAGCCAAAGGTTAGACAGGCCCATAAAACAAAATGAGACTAAATGGGCACACCAACTCAGGGGCATGGACGAGAAAGCAGGAGGGTACAGGAAAGCTGGTAATGGGTAACCTGGGGTCGAGAAGAAGAGTGTTAACATGTCGTGGGATTGGCAACCAATGTCACAAAACAATTGGTAGTTGTTGTTAGGTGCTGTCGAGTTGGTTCCGACTCATAGTGACCCTATGCACAGCAGAACGAAACACTGCCCGGTCCTGAGCCATCCTTACAATCATAGTTATGTTTGAGCTCACTGTTGCAGCCACTGTGTCAATCCACCTCGTTGAGGGTCTTCTTTTCTGCTGACCCTGTACTTTGCCAAGCATGATGTCCTCCAGGGACTGATCCCTCCTGAAAACATGTCCAAAGTATGTAAGACGCAGTCTCGCCATCCTTGCTTCTAAGGAGAATTCCGCTTGTGCTTCTTCCAAGACAGATTTGTTTGTTCTTTTAGTAGTCCATGGTATATTCAATATTCTTTGCCAACACCACAATTCAAAGGCATCAGTTTTTCGATCTTCCTTACTCATTGTCCAGCTTTCACATGCATATGATGTGATTAAAAATACCATGGCTTGGGTCAGGCACACCTTAGTCATCAGGGTGACATCTTTGCTCTTCAACACTTTGAAGAGGTCCTTTGCAGCAGATTTGCCCAATGCAATGCGTCTTTTGATTTCTTGACTGCTGCTTCCATGGCTGTTCATTGTGGATCCAAGTAAAATGAAATCCTTGACAACTTCAATCTTTTCTCCATTTATCATGATGCTGCTTATTGGTCCAGTTGTGAGGATTTTTATTTTCTTATGTTGAGGTACAATCCATACTGAAGGCTGTGGTCTTTGATCTTCACCAATAAGTGCTTCAAGTCCTCTTCACTTTCAGCAAGCAAGGTTGTGTCATCTGCATAGTGCAGGTTGTTGATGAACCTTCCTCCAGTCCTGATGCCCCGTTCTTCTTCATATAGTCCAGCTTCTCGGATTATTTGCTTAGCATACAGATTGAATAGGTATGGTGAAAGGATACAACCTTGATTCACACCTTTCCTGACTTTAAACCACTCAGTATCCCCTTGTTCTGCCCAAAGAACTGCCTCTTGATCTATGTAAAGGTTCCACATGAGCACAATTTGGTGTTCTGGAATTCCCATCCTTCGCAGTGTTCTCCATAATTTGTTATGATCCATACAGTCAAATGCCTTTGCGTAGTCAATAAAACACAGGTAAACATCCTTCTGGTATTCTCTGCTTTCGGCCAGGATCCATCTGACATCAGCAGTGATATCCCTGGTTCCACGTCCTCTAGTGAAACCAGTCTGAATTTCTGCCAGTTCCCCGTGGATATACTGCTGCAGCTGTTTTTGAATGATCTTCAGCAAAATTTTGCTTGTGTGTGGTATTAATGATATTGTTCTATAATTTCCACATTTGGCTGGATCACCTTTCTTGGGAATAGGCATAAATATCGATCTCTTCCAGTCAGTTGGCCAGTAAGCTGTCTTCCATATTTCTTGGCATAGACGAGTGAGCACCTCTAGCACTGCATCCATTTGTTGAAACATGTCAGTTAATATTCCATCAGTTCCTGGAGCCTTGTTTTTCATCAATGCCTTCAGAGCAGCTTGGACTTCTTCCTTCAGTAGCATCCATTCCTGATCATATGCTACTTCTTGAAATGGTTGAACATTGACTAATTCTTTTTGGTATAATGACTCTCTGTATTCCTTCCATTTTCTTTTGATGCTTCCTGTGTTGTTTAATATTTTCCCCCATAGAATCCTTCATTATTGCAACTCGAGACTTGAATTTTTTCTTCAGTTCTTTCAGCTTGAGAAACGCCAAGCATGTTCTTCCCTTTTGGTTTTTTATCTCCAGTTCTTTGCACATGTCATTACAATACTTCGTCTTCTTGAGCCACCCTTTAAAAGCTTCTGTTCAGTTCTTTTACTTCATCATTTCTTCCCTTTGCTTTAGCTGCTCAACGTTCATGAGCAAGTTTCAGAGTCTCCTCTGACATCCATCTTGGTCTTTTCTTTCTTTCCTGTCTTTCCAGTGACCTTTTGCTTTCTTCATGTATGATGTCCTTGATGTCATTCCACAACTCGTCTGGTCTTTGGTCACTAGTGTTCAATGCATCAAATCTATTCTTGAGATGGTCTCTAAATTCAGATGGGATATACTCAAGGTCATATTTTGGCTCTTGTGGACTTGCTTTGACTTTCTTCAATTTCAGCTTGAAATTGCATATGAGCAATTGATGGTCTGTCCATCAATTGCCCCTGGCCTTGTTCTGACTGATGATGTTGAGCTTTTCCATCATCTCTTTCCACAGATGTAGTCGATTTGATTCCTGTGTGTTCCATTTGGCAAGGTCCTTATGTGTATAGTCACTGTTAATGTTGGTGAAAGAAGGTATTTGCAATGAAGAAGTTGCTGGTCTTGCAAAATTCTATCATTCGATCTCCGGCATTGTTTCTATCACCAAGGCCATATTTTCCAACTACCAATCCTTCTTCTTTGCTCCCAACTTTCGCATTCCAATCACCAGTAATTATCAATGCATCCTGATTACATGTTCGATCAATTTCAGACTGCAGCAGCTGATAAAAACCTTCTATTTCTTCATCTTTGGCCTTAGTGGTTGGTGTGTAAATTTGAATAATAGGTATATTAACTGGTCTTCCTTGTAGGCATATGGATATTTTCCTATCACTGACAGCAATGTACTTCAGCATAGACCTTGAAATGTTCTTTTTGATGATGAGTGCAACACCATTCCTCTTGAAGTTGTCATTCCCAGCATAGACTATATGATTGTCTGATTCAAAATGGCCAATACCAGTCCATTTCAGCTCACTAATGCCTAGGATATCGATGTTTATGTGTTCCATTTCATTTTTGACAATTTCCAATTTTCCTAGATTCATACTTCATACATTCCAGGTTCCAATTATTAATGGATGTTTGCAGCTGTTTGTTCTCATTTTGAGTTGTGCCACATCAGCAGATGAAGGTCCCAAAAGCTTTACTCCTTCTAAATCATTAAGGTCAACTCTACTTTGAGGAGGCAGCTCTTCCCCAGTCATCTTTTGAGTGCCTTCCAACCTGGGGGGCTCATCTTCCAGTGCTATATCAGACAGTGTTCCGCTGCTATTCATAAGGTTTTCACTGGCTAATGCTTTTCAGAAGCAGACTGCCAGGTCCTTCTTCCTAGTCTTTCTTCGTCTGGAAGCTCAGCTGAAACCCGCCCTCCATGGGTGACCCTACTGGTATCTGAATACCGGTGGCGTAGCTTCCAGCATCACAACACATAAGCCCCCACAGTACGGCAAACTGACAGACACGTTGTTTAATGAGGAACTAATTTGCTCTGTAAACCTTTATTTAAAGTACAATTTTAAAAAAAGAAAAGAATCCTAAGTTTGCACCCTCATAATTGGGAGCAGTTCTGGTTAACATTATATTGTTTCCCAAAAGTTCAGAAATTTACACATAGTACTAAAACCATACTGAAAATAATTTAACTATTGATGGTTTTTTCCCCTGCTGTGAGCATCCTCATTACAGGCACCCATTGTCACTGCACAATCTTGTAGGTACAGAATTTATAGGAAATGGGGTTCATTATATATAATTTAAAATACATGTTTGAAATTAAGAAGCTGTTTTTAAGTACATGTTCATATTTTATATATGAAATACTGAGACTTAAAGACTCTGAGGGTGCCTGAAGTCACAGAGCTAATAAATGGTAGAAATGGGACTGGCACTCAGTCCTCTGTGACTCTAAACCACGAGCCCAACCTGCTTACTGGCAATAGAGTGGTGGTGTCACATCCAACTGGTTCTTCATGGAGAGAGACTGGGCAGCTGGCTGAGGGGGTCATGGCACCTGAGCAGCCTCCAGGTTGTGGGAGGAGGTGAGTTAACTCTGGCTGGTGTTTGTCGCGAGTGCCTCATGCTCATTTGTGTGCTGTGAAGGAATCCTTTCTCCATCTCTCTCAGGGACCCCCTCAGAGCACAGTGCCTCTTTGCAGCAAAGTGTATACTAGTGTCTATGTTGTCTCCTTGATGGGATTGAATTGAATGTAAGAATGTCCTCAACAGCTGAGCCAAGAGCCCAGTGAGGAAATATTGGGGGGGCGGGGGAGGCATAATTTACCACTCTCTGATAAGCCACAGTCACAGCCAAGCTTGCTCTGGCCCTCATTGGTTTCTGTTAGTCACACACTGCAGTCCTTGGCCATCTTGCCTTAAGCCCTCTGATTACGACCTACTGCTGGGCTAAACTGTGTGAGTAATTAAGACCACCTGCTCCACCAGTTCCTAGACTTCACTCAGATGAGGTTTTAACAGAATGCTTTCCAAGGTGGGCTGTGTGGAACTTCCTTTCTGATGGCTGGAGAGGGTGGTGAAACCTGAGCCTGGTCTGGTATGTCTGAACTGAGCCACAGGAACTCTCGGTGCACATTCCTGTGTTCTGTTAACCCAGTTGGCAGGCTCTGCTTGCCTTTGGAATAGAAGCTGCTCCAGCAATTTCCATGATGTGCAGTGATGCAACCTCGCTGGCACGGCCTCTTCTCAGGCTGTCAATGTCCAAAGACACCCTTGGACGTCTTCAGTGGCGAATGATGAGAACACATCTTTCTGTCTCTAAAAACTCTCACAACTATGGTATTAGATAGATGTTTTCATCATGCTTTTTGATTTGTCGTGTGAAACAAAAATCTCTGAATGAGGACTGATAGAGCAGGTGTGAAGAAATGCGTCCTCAGTCAATCTAAATGCCATCCAGTGTTCAGAAGGGAACAGGGAGAACTTATATTTGTTTGTGTTTAGGCACCAGCAAAGGTAAGAAACATGGCACGGCCCTGTTTGGTATTCTTTTGTTTTATTCAAATTAAAATTCAAGATTCCTTTTTTGCTTTTAATCATTTTGGATCCTAGTCAATTTCTTAGCAAAGCAATCCAAAGCTTTAATCCAAAGCAGTCTTTTCAAGCAAATAGGCTACTGTGTTGGTGTCTTAGTCTGGTTTCTCTAGAGAAGCAAAAAAAAGAAAGAAAATACATATATATTGTCATACTTTGGTGGCTTGAGTGTTGCCATGATATTGGAAGCTTTGCCACCAGTATTTCAGATACCAGCAGGGTCACCCATAGTGGACAGGTTTCAGGGGGGCTTCCAGGCTAAGACAGACTAGGAAGAAGGACCTGGCAGTCTACTTCTGAAAAAACTGGCCAGTGAAAACATTATGAATACCAGTGGAACATAGTCTGAAACAGTTCTAGAACATAAGCCTCTCAGGTTGGAAGGCACTAAGAATATGACTAGTAAAGAGCTGCCCCCTCAAAGTAGAGTTGACCCTAATGATTTAGAAGGAATAAAGCTTTTGGGATCTTCATTTGCTGACATGGCACAATTCAAAATGAGAAGAAACAGCTGCAAACACTCATTAATAATCAAAACATGGAATGTATGAAGTATGAATCTAGGAAAGTTGGAAATCATTGAAAATGAAATGGAATGCATCAACATCGATATCCTAGGCATTAGTGAGCTGAAATGGACTGGTGTTGGCCATTTTGTATCAGATGATCATATGTTCCACTATGCCGGGAATGAAGAATTGAAGAGGAGTAGTATTGCATTCATCGTCAAAAGAACATTTCAAATTTATCCTGAGTACAATGCTGTCAGTGATAGGATAATATCCATATGCCTACAATATGACTATTATTTGAATTTACACACCAACCATTAATGCCAAAGATGAGGAAACAAAATTTTTACCAACTTCTGCAGTCTGAAATTGATCAAACATGCAATCAGGATGCATTGGTAATTACTGGTGATTAAAATGCAAAAGTTGGACACAAAGAAGAATGTGGTAGTTGGAAAATGTGGCCTTGATGATAGAAACAATGCCAGAGATTGCATGATAGAATTTTGCAAGACTAATGACTTTTCATTGCAAATACTTTTTTTGCAACAACATAAATGGTGACTATACACAAGGACCTTGCCAGATGGAATACACAGGAATCAAATTGACTACATCTGTGGAAAGAGACGATGGAAAAGCTCAATATTATCAGTCAGAACAAGGCTAGGGGCCAACTGTGGAACAGACCATCATTTGCTCATATGCAAGTTCAAGTTGAAGCTGAAGAAAATTAAAACAAATCCGCAAGAGCCAAAATACGACCTTAAGTGTATCGCATCTGAAATTGGAGGCCATCTCAAAATTGATTTGACACATTGAACACTAATGACCAAAGACCAGATAAGTTGTGGGATGACATCAAGGATATCATACATGAAGAATGTAAAAGTTCATTAAACAGACAGGAAAAGTGGATGTCAGAAGAGACTCTGAAACTCGCTCTTGAACATAGAGTAGCTAAAGTAAATGGAAGAAATTATGTAAAGAGCTGAACAGGAGATTTTCAGAGAGCAGCTTGAGAAGACAAAGTAAAAATTATAATGAAATGTGCAAAGACCTAGAGTTAGAAAACCAAAAGGGAAGAACAAGCTTGGCATTTCTCTAGCTGAAAGAACTGAAGAAAAAATTCAAGCCTCAAGTTACAGTTTTGAAGACTTCTATGGGAAAATATTGGAAAATGCAGGAAGCATCAAAAGAAATGGAAGGAAAACATGGAGTGACTGTACCAAAAAGAACTGGTCAACATTCAGCCATTTCAGGAAGCCGTATATGATCAAGATGGTATTGAAGGAAGAAGTCCAAGCTGCACTGAAGACACTGGCGAAAAACAAGTCTCCAGGAATTGCCAGAATACCAACTGAGATGTTCCAACAAAAGGATGCTGGAGGTGCCTAATCATGTATGACAAGAAATTTGGAAGAGAGCTACCTGGCCAACCAACTGGAAGAGATCCATATTTGTGCCCATTTCAAAGAATGGTGATCCAACAGAATGTGGAAATTATCGAACCATATCGTTAATATTACACACAAGTAAAATTTTGCTGAAGATGATTCAAAAACAGTTGCAGCAGTACATTGACAAGGAACTGCCAGAAATTCAAGCCAGATTCAGAAGAGGATGTGGAACGAGAGCACCTAACAACAACATGCATATCCCAAGCCCATTGCTATTGAGTCGTTCTGACTCATAGCAATCCTACAGGACAGAGTAGAACTGCCCCCAAAGGGTTTCCAAGGAGTAGCTGGTAGATTCAAACTGCTGACCTTTTAGTTAGCAGCTGAGCTCTTAACCATTGTGCCACCAGGACCCATAGGTAGATAGACAGACAGAAAGTGAGATAGAGATTTACCTCAAAGAAATGGCTCATGCAGTTGTGGGGACTGGCACGTCCCAAACCCATAGGTCAGGCAGCAGGCTGGAGACCTCTGCTGGTTCAAGAGGATGCAGGGACAGGTGAATCCAAAATCTGCAGGTCAGGTGGCAGTCCAGAGACTTCTGTAGGCTTATGTCTCTGTAACCGGAGGCTGGGTGACAAGAAGAGTACAAGGTTGAAAGACGGAGAACTTTGCCAGAAATTCATTTATATACTGGAGGCTGGCTACACCTCCAAGGAAACTCCTCTTTCAACTGATTGGCAGCTCATATCAGATCACATCATGGGAAGTGATTACATTATATTACATTATGGAAGAGTAACCAGTCCAGTGTCTGCCAAACCACTGAGAATCATAGCATAGCCAAGCTGACATAAACATTAACCATCATAGTTGGCTCCTGAGCAATGCTGGGTATACCACATTGTGCTTGTTTGAGCAGTGGTGATCATAACAATTAGTGGATAAAGGTTATCAGCTCTGGTATCTGGCTGCCTATGTATAAATCCCAGCTTGGTCACTTTTTAGTGGTATTACCTTAGAAAAATCACATAGCATTCCTGTCCCTCAGTTTGTCTTCAGGGAACTAGAGATGCTGATAGTACCTTGTTCTGAAGGTTATCTGGGGCTGTACTGTCCAATATGGTAGCCACCATGTGGAGCCACTAAGCGCTTGAAATGTACTAGTCTGAATTGAGATGGACTGTAGATGTACCATAAAAAAAAAACATGCACACTGGATATTGAACGGTTGATACAAAAAAAAAAGTAAAATATCTCATTAATTCTTTTTATATTGATTATATATTGCTGATGTCAGATGGATCTGGGCTGAAAACAGAGAATACCAGAAGGATGTTTACCTGTGTTTTATTGATTCTGCAAAGGCATTTGACTGTGTGGGTCATAACAAATTATGGATAACATTGTGAAGAATAGGAATTCCAGAACACTTAATTGTACTCATGAGGAACCTGTACATAGATAAGAGGCAGTTGTTAGAACAGAACACGGAAAAAACTGCATCGTTTAAAATCAGGAAAGGTGTGCATCAGGGTTGTATTTTTTCACTATATTTATTCGGCCTCTATGCTGAGCAAACAATCCAAGAAGCTGGACTATATCCCAGCATCAGGACTGGAGGAAGACTGTGTAACAACCTGTGTTATACAGATGACACAACCTTGCTTGCTGAAAGTGCAGAGGACTTGAAGCACTTACTGATGAAGGTCAAAGACTATAGCCTTCAGTATGGATTATACCTCAACATAAAAGAAAACAAAAATCCTCACAACTGGACCAATATGCAACACCATGACAAATGGAGAAAATATTGAAGTTGTCAAGGATTTCATTTTATTTGAATCCAGAATCAACATCCATGGAAGCAGTAGTCAAGAAATCAAACAATGCATTGCATTGGGCGAATCTGCTGCAAAAGACCTCTTTAAAGTGTTAAAAAGCAAAGATGTCACTTTGAGGACTAAGGTGCACCTAACCCAAGCCATGATATTTTCAGTCACTTCACATGCATACGAAAGCTGGATGATGATATAAGGACAACTGAAGAAGAATTGATGCCTTTGAATTATGGTGTTGGCAAAGAATATTGAATATAGCGTGGACTGCCAGAAGAATGAACAAATCCGCTCCTTAGAAGTGAGGATGGTGGAACTTTGTCTCATGTACTTTGGACATGTTATCAGGAGGGGCCAGTCCCTGGAGAAGGACCTAATGCTTGGTAAAGTAGAGGGTCAGTGAAAAAGAGGAAGACCCTCAATGAGATGGATTGACAAAGTGGCTACAACCATGAGGATGGTGCAGGACTGGGCAATGTTTCATTCTGTTGTATGTAGGTTTGCTATGAGTCGGAACCGACTCAATGGCACCTAACAACAACATATTGAAATGATAATATTTTGGATATATTGGGTTAAATAAAATATATTATTGAAATATTTTCACTTGTTTCTTTTTACTTATTTAATGGGGCTACTAGAAAATTTTAAGTCACACATGTGGCTCACATTATGTTTCTATTTGCAATGCTGGCCTAGACCACAGGGTTAAACGAGTTAATACCTGTAAGGCACTTTTCACAGAGTGCATACTCAATAAATACAGCTTTTAAAAAAATTCAACTTTCTGTTTAACAGAATGCCTTTGAATTATGGTATTGAACACCGCCCACAAAAGCAGCCCACGTGGTGTCCAGGTTTCTATATAAAAGTAGAGGTCACCCTTTTAGAACAGGATGATGGAATATAAACAAATACATAAAACAGGCAGAGAATAAGAAAGTCTATATGTCCATAGGTGCGGAAAGCTACTGTGAAATTATTTGCCCTAATCCCTGTACGCCCTACCCATCTGTCAGTTTGTTGTACTGTGGGGGCTAGAGTGTTGCTATGATGCTGCACGCTATACCACCAGTATTTCAGTAGGATCACCCATGGTGAATAGGTTCCAGCAGAGCTTCCAGACTAAGATGAACTAGGAAGAAAGGCCTGACAATCTACTTCTGAAAATTAGCCAACAAAAACTCATTGGATCACAACAGAATATTCTCTGATACAGTGCTAGAAGATGAGCCCCCTATGTTGGAAGGCACTCAAAATACACAGTGGCTGCAACAATGGACTTGAGCATACCAATGATTGCGAAGGTGGCACAAGACTGGGAAATGTTCTTTCCTGTTGCATATGGGGTTGCCATGAGTCAGAATTGACTCGACAGCAGCTAACAACAAAATCCTTGCATGATAAAGTTAACAGAAAAGGCGAAGCATGTTGCCATTCAGCACCTTGTAACATACTGTTCATGCTAAAAATAGAATCATTTTAAATTACCCCATGATCTTTCCTTCTGCTTTCCTGAGGCTGTCATCTGTTTGCATATGGCCTTAGAGAAGGAATGGAGTATGCTTGGAGTGCTTGGTACACTTGAAGTAGGCTATAATGCACACACACCTGTATCCTCCTGAGCCCAGCTCACAGGTGTAGGAGGTAATCAGAGAGGGCAGAAGTAGCCAGAGTGTGCTTCTCAGAGGAGACGGGACTTGAGGAATCACCATGCCCTGTGGGTCTGTCTAGCAGGCCCTGAAGACACAACTATGGGCTCCCTCTTCTCACCTCTAAGTGTCAGCAGGACTCCCTGCCTCAGGCCTGACAGGCCCTTCTAGGGGTCCGTGTTCTAGGGACTCATTTCCTTGAGGGCAGGCAGCTGAGTTGGCACATTTCCTAGGAAATAGCTCAGCTGGGCTGGAATCATGCCTCCCTTGGCCTCTCCTCGGTCCAGCGTTACAAGCCATGAGTCCTCTCTAGACACAAGTGTTGATTATCTGCTGGCGTGAGGTTTTTATGATCCTAGCGAGTCTTCGTTTCCCACAAATTACCCCAACATCTGCCTACCACCTTTACTACCCACAGTGAATTTCAGGGGTAAGTAGGCACCTATGTCAGGTGATTTGAAGGGCATGGGGAACGTCCCCCTACTCATGAAAAACCCTATTGCCCTTATTTTCAACACTGCACAATGCATAAAAGACCAACAATTTAGAAAATCAGTTAAAATTCTAAAATTCATATCTAGGAGTTAATTGCTAAAACATAAAAGTGTCCCTAGAAAAGTAATAATTTTTCCCCTAATGCCTTACATTCCTTAATGCAGTAAATTCATAGGAGTGATTATCAGCTTGCTTTCTAATACAACTAGGCCAGAGGAAAAGGCAAGTTTTGATAGGGTATAAAGATTCGAATTGGAATTTATATTCTTCACTCCATAAACATTTACTGAGTACTTACTGAGTCACTTTGATGACTAAGCTGCATCTACCCCAAGCCATGGTCTTTCTCATCACTACATATGCATACAAAGGTTGGATAATGAAAAAGAAGAATTGATGCATTTGAACCGTGGTGTTGGCCAAGAACATTGAACATACTGTGGGCTGCCATTAAGAACAAACAAATCCATCTTAGAAGAAATACAACCAGAATGTTCCTTAGAAGCAAGACTTGGACTTGCATACTTTGGACACATCATCAGAAAAGACCAATCACTAGAAAAGGATATCACGGTTGGTAAAGTAGAGGGCCAATGAAAATGAGGGAAACCCTCAATAAGATAGGTTGACACAAGAGCCGCAACAATGGACTCAGACATACCAATAATCATGAAGATGGTACAGGGCTGGGCAACGTTTCGTTCTGTTACACATAAGGTCGCCATGAGTCAGAGCCAACTACACAGCCACTAAAACACCTACTGAGTACAGGGCACAAAGCCCCACAATCAGATGTTTTGGGCTGGCAAGAAGGAAAGAAAAAAAGTAATATGAATGATTCTACGCTGTGTCCTAAGGTTTCTCACGTATCATCTCACTTTATCTCCACAGGCGCACACGTACATACATACTCACCCATACATATTCACATACCCAAACTTGTAAGGAAGGTTATTTCTACATTAAGAAGAGGGGATGGAAACTCTAAGAGTAAATTGCCCCCCAAATCATACAGCATGGAAGTGGTTGAGGCAGAAGTCAGACCCATGTCTCTAGAGAACCAAATGGTGCCACTAGGTACCAGAATGAAGGGTTGCCCACACAGTGGAAGGTGAGGAAGTAAAGGCAACCTGTAACCGCTTCACTTCAAGGGCCTTTTGATCTGTGATCATTGGGTAGAGCTTGTTTTCAAACCAGGTGCCTGGATGGTGCAAATGGTTTGCACTGGATTACTAACTTAAAGGTTGGTGGCTGGAACCCACCCCACAGTGATGCAAAAGAAAGGCCTGGAACCTGTTAGGTCTCTGGGTCCGGCTAGGTCCCTCCGTTCACAGCAGCATCCCTCTCTGCATGAGGAGAGTGCGCAGAGATGGGAATATCTGCTCCCAGGAAACCTAGACATCCCCCTCCTGAGCAGCGGGGCTTCAGGCGCCTCAAGGCCCTTGGGTTGCGCAGTCTTCCCCGGCGGGCGCTCATATGCCAAGAACACCAGCACCTGTGCCCCAACAGCACGAAAGCCCAAGGATTTCCTGGATCGGAGTCCTTTGTTGGCTTGAAAGAGTCACCCAAGGGTTGCCTCATCCTGCTTCTGGCAACCCTGGCCCAGCCTGGCCGCACTGCGGTCTCCAGCAAAGCACTGCCGGGCCAAGGAGGGGAGGGGAGTTCCTGGTGGGCGATCTACGGCCCCTGCACCTTGCTTTGCTGAGATGTAAACCTCACCTGCTGCCCGCCAGGTGTGTCTTCGGTTCTAAACGGGATCTTCAGGGCCGTAAGACTGCCCAGACCTTGTGAACAACAGTGGTCGCTATGAATAGTGGGGCCATGCTGGAGGGCAACAGATTCCCTATAGGGCACCCTTGGCTCCTAGCAGCTGGAATTTCCCACCAAGGGTGTGGAGTAGAAATACAGAACTGAAACTGGCGCTGGCGAGCAGCAGGCAAGGCCTCTGGGCTAAAGGGGTGGCGGAAAGAGCGTGCTGGCTGTGGAGAGGGATAGCGCAGGAGAGGAAACCCTGCTTTGGACATTGGCTTCTACCTGGCAGTTCTTCACTTCTGAGGGTTGGATGGATGCCAAAGTGAAAATAAATCTTCTAAAACAATAAGCAAAAGTTGAGCACCTCAATACAAAAAGAGATTAAGATCTAAAAAGATAATTTCCTAAAAAAAAGAATACAGGTGGCCAAATAACGTGGGGAAAAATGCTCAACCTCACCAGTAACAGAAGACAAATACCAGTTGCTGTCCAGTCGATTCTGACTCATGAAGACCTCGTGTGTCAGAGTAGAACTGTGCTTCGTAGGGTTTTCTGTGGCTGATTTTTCCAAAGCTGATCACCAGGCCTGCTTTCCAAGGCGCCTCTGGGTAGCCTTGAACTGCCAAACTTTTGATTAGCAGCTAAGTGCCGTAACTGTCTGCACCACCCAGGGACTCCAGTAACCAAAAAAAAAAAAAAACTAATTAAAACAAAATACCATTTTTTTTTTTTTTGCCTATCAAATTGAGAAAAGTTTGAAAATATGGTTACAGACAAGAGTTTCTGAGGTTGTAGAGGAACCCACAGAGTGTTGGCAGAAGTGTGAACTGACTCAGCCATTTTGGAAGACACTTAGCATAATTTTGCCAAAGTGTTGACTTTTTACAGACCCTTAGACCCAGCATTTTCATTTTTGGGAATTTATCCCAAGATTGCATAAAGCTTTAGCTACAGGGATACTCATTCCAACAATGATTGTAGCAGTAAAAATTTAGAAAAAATGGTAATAATGTATTCACAAGATTGAATACCATGCAACAAAAATCTCGTAAAAGAATAGTCAATGAGCCATAATGTTTGCAATATACTGTTAAACGTGAGAAACAATTTTTCTCACGTTTGACAGTATGTTTCTCATATGTTTCTCAACAGTATGTGTTACTGTGAGAAACAGTAAATGATTCAAATTGTTAAAGGGAAATATGTACAGGATATGGGTGGGTATACACCACAATGTTAATAATGATTACCTCTGACAGAAACATTGCAAATTATTTTCTCCTTGTAGTTTCCAATTTTTTTATAACCAGCTTATAAAACTTTTGCAATAAGGAAAAAAAAAAAAAAAGGTTATTTCTAAAAGGAGAGGGAAGCAGCTGGGTCTAATATGTTACAATTCCCCAGAGAAGGGAGTAAGGGGAAGGCCCCACAAAAGAAGCAAAACCAGGAGCACTTTTCTAGGACAGATTTAGGAGTTGAACACTGGGCATTCCCACAGGCTGGGGAATCCAGAAGATGGGTGGAGCAGTTTATGGTTATGCAAATCCAGAGATTGATCTTTTTAAAAATTGCAAGAGCACTTTCTGTTTGTTTGTTTGTTTGTTTCTGAGACAGGATTAGAGAATCTGGAGTTAGAGAGGCCTCCGAATCTTCTGGAAGGGGAGGGGAGGGCAGGGTAGGGTGGGCTGGCGAGCCTCCTGACAAAGCAATCTTCCACAGCTGAGATGAAGGGGCGTGTGGGGTAGTAAAGCATGTTCATAAAGGACACAGCCCAAGTCAGCCTGTCACCTGCCTTAAGACCGCGGCTTGTCACTTACCATCATCTTAGGCAAATTTCCCAACCTCTCTGTGCCTCAGCTTCCTTCTGGGGATAATAATGGTGCCTACCTCATTAAGTGAACTAATACATGCAGTGTGTTGAGAGCAGTGCCTAAACATAGGAGGCACTTTATAATGTTAACTGTTTGTAAAATAGCTTCATACTTGTCCTAACTCTGTAATTCTGTGTGACCTTTGGAAAATCATTGACCTCTTTAACGTCTGTAAAGTGAGGATATAGACAGTGTTGCCGTTAGGTGCATTTGAGTTGATTTCAACTCATGGTAGAACTGGCTTGTAGGGTTTTCTAGGCTGTTATCTTTACGGGAAAAGGAGCCCTGGTGGTGCAGTGGTTAAGTGCTCAGCTGCTAACCGAAAGGTTGGTGGTTCCAACACTATTTGAATCCACCAGCTGCTCCACTGGGAGAAAGATTATAGCCTTGGAAACCCTAAACGGCAGTTCTACTCTGTCCTGTATGGGTCACTTT
Organism: Elephas maximus indicus; assembly: GCF_024166365.1. Classification (NCBI taxonomy): domain Eukaryota; kingdom Metazoa; phylum Chordata; class Mammalia; order Proboscidea; family Elephantidae; genus Elephas; species Elephas maximus. Next base: position 51,185,519 of record NC_064840.1, read on the forward strand.
GAGTCGGAATTGACTCAACGGTAATGGATTTTTAAAAATCTTTACAGGAGCAGGTTGCCAGTCTTTCTAATTAAAATACAAATATTGTTAAACTAGATTTTAAAAATCCAATTTTACATAGGTTAGGCTGTAGCTATTTTTGGTTAGCAGCTGAGTGCTTAACTCTTTTGCCACCAGGGCTCCTTAGAGATAGTGTACAAGAGTGAAAACCCCCTGAATTAAAGTCAGGTCACCTAGGCCCAGTTAGTTCAATCCATGAGCATTTACTGATTTTTCTGTAGGCAAACCATAGCTTTCTTTGGTTTATATGTGTATGGTAGATCTTTTTCCATCCTTTTACTTTAAACCTTTTTCCATCTATAGATTTAATGTCTGTCTTTTGTAAGAAATACAAAGTTGGATTATTTTTTGTTGCTGTTGTTTTGTTTTGAAGCTGTTATTGATTTTTTTTTTCAATGTGGTTTAGGTGAAAGTTTACAGAACAAATTATTTTCTCATTCATAAATTTATACACAAATTATTTTGTGACATTGGTTACAATCCCTGCAATGTGTCAGCACTCTCCACCCTTTCCTCCCCAGGTTCCCCATTTCCATTCATTCAGTTTTCCTGTCCCTTCCTGCCTTGTCTTTGCTTTGGGCCAGGTGTTGCCCATTTGGCCTCATATACTTGATTGCTCTAAGAAGCACTTTCCTCATGTATGTCACTGTTTGCTTTATAAGCCTGTCTAATCTTTGGCTGAAAGGTGAGTTTTGGGAGTGTTAGAGTTAGAAGGGTGTCTGGGAGCCATAGTCTCGGGGGTTTCTTCACTGTCTGTCAGACCAGTAAGTCTGGTCTTTTTTGTGAATTTGAATTTTGTTCTGCATTTTTCTCCTGCTCTGTCTGGGAGCCTCTATGTGTTCCCTGTCAGAGCAGTCGGTAGTGGTAGCTGGGCACCATCTAGTTCTTCTGGGCTCAGGCTGGTGGATGTTGTGGTTCATGTAGTCTTTTGGGCTAGTATTTTACTTGTGTCTTTGGTTTTCTTTATTCTCCTTTGCTCCAGATGGGATGGGGCCAATAGATGTATTTCAGATGACGACTTGCAAGCTTTTAAGACCCCAGATGCTACTCACCGAAGTAGGATGTAGAGCACTCTTTTTATGAACTATGTTATACCAATTGACCAAGATGTCCCCCAGCACTATGGTCTCCAGCCCTCAGCCCCAGTAACTCAGTCCCTCAGGGTGTTTGAATGTGTCTAGGCAGCTTCTGTGACTATGCCCCCTTTGTGCTCTTAAATATATGAATATGCATGCTGTACATACTAATATGTATGTAAGAATAGCTATAGCCTAACCTATGTGAAGTTGGATTTTTTTTAATCCAGTCTAACAATATTTGTATTTTAATTAGAATATTTATTTAACTAATTATTGATGTATTTGAGTTTAAATCTACCATCTTACTATTTTTTCTATTGTGACACTTATTCTGTATTTCTTTTTATCTGCTTTATTGCTTTAATTTTGGATTAATCAAATTTTTTTATAATTCCATCATTTCCACCCCTTATTTACCTTTTAGTCTCCTCTTACTGTTTTTTAATCATTCTTATAATGGTTACCTGGAAGAAAGTCCTGGCAATCTAGTTCCGAAAAATCAGCCATTGAAAACCCTATGGATCAGAGTTCTACTCTGACACACACACAGTCACCAGGAGTCAGAATCGACTTGATGGCAACTGGTCAGTAGTGGTTACCATAAAAATTATGACGCACATCTATTTAAAAAAAAAAATCTATGTAGACTTATTAAATTCTACTAGAAAATAGTACTATTGCCATTTCCTAGTCAATGCAAGAAACTTAAAAACACTTCAGCTTCATTTAATTTCTTTTGTGGTATTGTTACCACATATTTTAATAATGCATGTATTTTAAACACCACCAGATATTGTTTTACAAAGTTGCTATTCATTTAGATTTACCTATCTGTCTTTCTCCTTCATAACTCATTTCTTCTTACACCTCCAGACTTCAGTCTGAAATTATTTTCTCTTTGGCCTAAAGAACTCCCTTTAGTATTTCCTTCTTGTGGATCTTCTGGTGGCAAATTTTCTCCACTTTGGTTTGTCTTAAAATGTTTTTATTTCACCTTTATTCTCTTCAGTGAATACAGAATTTGAAGTTTTTTTTAGTACTTTGAATATGTCATTCCATTTTCTTGTTTCCTTTTTTCTATTGAGAGGTCAGCGGTAGTCTTATTGTTCTTTTGAAGGTAATATGCCTTTTATATTCTCACTGCTTTTAAATTTTTTCTCTTTGTCTTGGATTTTCCGTAGCTGGATTTTTCATGTTCGTAGGTATAGTTTCCTTTGTAAACGATATTGCTTGGACTTAACATCTTTCATTAATTTTCGAAAAATTTCATCCATTATCTCTTTAAATACTTCTTCTACTCATACTTTTCTTTCTCACTGTTGGTATTCTAATTATGTGGCTATTAGCCCTTTCTAACATGTGGCACATAACTCTTTGCCCTAACTTCTAGAGCGAAGCCCTTCAAAGATTCAACCTGAAAGCCTGGGGCTGTTGAACAAGACCCTTCCTCCTTGGCAGACTTTGAACTCAAATTTTTGTCTCCTTGGTCCCAGGAGGCTGCCTAGAGCTTGGTTTACCTTCTCAGCCTCTTGACCACTGCCTTGGCATTAGCAGGTGCCCTAATGGGAAAGGCAGTAACAAATGTCAGACTCACCTCGCCACACTTATCTCTCTGGATTCTTGCCTTCTTGAGTCCTTGCTGCCTCGGTAGCTCTCCAGTGTCTTCGAATACATGTTTTTAGTATTTTATCCACTTTTTCTAGCTGTTCTTGGCAGGGAGGTTTGTCCAGTACAAGCTAGTTTGCCATAGCCAGAAGCAGACTTATTACTGTATGGAAATAATAAAGAGATGGTCCTTGCCCCTGGGAGGCCAGACATGATAACAGTGTAAAGCTTGCAAGCAAAATGCTATTTTAAATGGAACCAGGGGAGACAATTGTTCTGATTAGGAGAATCTGCGAAGACAACCTTGAAGAATGCATAGGACTGTGATCTGTGGCTGTTTGTAGGGAATGAGAGGGTAGGGATAGAGGCACATTGATCTAAGAGGAAAAACTCACGCCAAGTGTAGGCTAATGTGATTGGCTGTGTGACATGTAAAGGGCTGGAGTGAGGGAAGGGAGAGAAATGTAGTTGGAATTCAAGCTAGGAATGTAGTTGTGTGCCAAATTGTAAAGGCTTTTATATCCTGTGAATTTGGATCTTATTTATACATGATGATGAGTCATTGATTTTTTTATAGCTTAGGCGTGACTAGTTCTGGCTTTGCCTGAGCTAACTGTGTAATGTTTGTAAAGTCCTAATCCTTTCTGGTTCTTGATTATTAAAATAAGAATCACAATACCTACCTTTTCAAGGTTATTGTGTGGCATAGATGCGTTTGCGGGTGCAGATACGCTTTGATGAGAAAGAAGTTTGTGGCCAGGGCAGAAGAGACAATGGATGTTTCTCTTCAGAGCTGGATATTAGTTTGTCAGGCTTGTGGTCTGAAGGGGGCTATCACAAGAGCCCCCAAACTTTCTGTCCTTGCTTGTGAGTCACAGAATGAGGATTGCTGGGTCTCCAGTGAAACCCGTGGGCCTTCAAAGTCCTCAGTTCTGACTTCTTGTCCAACACTGGTGTCCCTGCCATAGCACCTGCCATGTGGTGTTTGGGCTTTGCTTGAATATCCCAAGAGACGTGGAACCCCCTCTCTCCGAGACAGATCATCCCTTCGTGGGGCAGCTCTAGACAGCTCTGACTACAAGCAAGTTATACAGTCCTCCCTTGATGGTAATGTGCCATGAACTGAGGAATACAATTAGTCAAACTCTCTGTACCTGGTTAAAAAAAAAAATGTATTATGCCTTCCTTTACCTTTCGCCTACTCATCCTGGTTTTGCCCTTTAGGGCTCCATATCCCAAGTCTACTTCCTCTTCCATGAGATTAACCTGCAGTCCCTTAAGATAGTCTTCTTGTCTCTCTGAATTATTGAAGGCCCAAGGCACACGAGCCAAGTATTTATCTTTTGCTACATGTCCTCATTCTGGAATTCTTAGAAGTAGTTTCCACCTGGGTATGGTGACCACAACCTTGAGGGTTTTAAATTTTTATTTAGCAGATACTCTTATAGTGCTTATTATGTGCCATTCATTTAATCTTGAGGGTTTTAAATTTTTATTTAGCAAATACTCCTATAGTGCTTATTATGTGCCATTCATTTAATCTTCATAGCAATTCAGTAAGCTAAATATGATTATTACTCCCTTTTATAGACAAGGAAACTAAAGTGTAGAGGAGTATTTTGCTTAAGGTCTCAGAGCTAGTAAGTGACAAAATGAGGACTCAAGCTCAGATGGTCTGCTTCCAGAGTGTGTTCTTCACCACTCTGCTGTGCCAGTCCACCTTGGCCTGATGACATGCCACTTGGCCCTGTCCTAGTTGTGCAAAGAGCAGGCTGGTCTCAGCCCCCTGCACCCTTCAGGGAGACACTATGAACAGGAATGGAATCCTCACCAGAGCATCCTAGGCTTCTCCAAAGGTGAGCGATTTGCCTCAGGACTGCTCTCTGAAGCTGTTGCTTACAGAAACCACAGGTCAGTTAAAGACAAGCCCTGTTTAAGAGCTTTTGCCATTGGCCTCCTTGTGTGAGGGTCACACCTGTCTTGTAGTCCAGAGTGTAAGGCATAATAAGATCAGGAGTATGGATGGGCAACATGCTGCCATGTTTGAAGGGCCCTAAGAAGGTATGCAGAGAGAAAGCAGTCCATGAGCAAGCAGAAAGAGATTCTCAAAGCCTCGAATTGTTACTCTCAGCACCTTGAAGAGGCCATTCCATCCACGTCAACTGGAAGGGGGAAGGATACTTTACATAGGAGTACCCGAAGAGTTCACAGTAGCTTCAATGTGGATCTCCTGGACCCCACATTTCACTAGTGGCTCAGTCTCTGGAACCAGTTCACCTTCACATTCAATAAACATTTACTTGAAGCCTATAACATTTACTCTGCAGGGGCCAGAGAAGAGTAAGATGCAAGTCCACCCTTAAGAAGTTTTTAACCTAGTTGAGGATATGGAAGCATCTGGGAAAGGCCAGAAGAATGCCTAGTTAATAAGCCTACATTGGAAGTAGAGAACCTTGGAGGCTAGTTCAGTAGAAATGTTGCACGAAGGAGGTGGGATTTGAGCTGGGACTTGGAGAATGAGAAGATATAAGTAAATAGGCAGGATGAAGAAGAAGAGTATGCTGAATATCTTCTGTTTGCCCCTTCAGATCTGCTGCCCACCCTCTCCATCATCCCCTGGTGGTTGACCTAGATAGATTACACCAATGGGCTTCTTTGTCCTTGGCATCCAGTTAGATTTACCCAATAAGAGGCACCAGAAAGAGATTAGAAGACAGGAGAATGAAGTTAGAAATTTATTCCCCCCGATTCTTTCCTGCTGGGTTGCTGTGGGTTGGCCCTGAGACACTTTTCTGAAGAACACAGCTCCTAACAGGTAGCCCTTCTTCGTTTAGCCACTCTCTCTGGCCCTTCAAGCCTAGGTGTGGTAACAGCTCCCCTCTTTTGCCAGCCTTGGAATATTACACTCTCCTTTGTCAGTTTCTCTGAACTCTGCCCACATCTCTGTAAACAGTTTTTTTTTTAAACTCTCTTCAAATTAAGTTTGAGTGTGCCATTTCCTGCAGGAAACCTACTCAAACAAAAGCATTTCAGAGATACAGGAAGGTGGGTGGGCAAAATGGTGGGAATTCATAGACCTGTCTGGCCAAAAACCTATGGTGGGAGAGGAGGGTAGGTTGGAGTCTATACCATGAAGAGCCTTGGATGTTAAACAAAGGAGTATGAAATCACTGAATGTTCTGTAGATTTTTGTAGCCCTACACCCCCTATTCTAATGCATCTCTTCTCTCTTCCAGGAAACCTCTGCTGATTCCCCTGTGCCCTGTCTGCTCCTCCTAACTGCCTCGGAGTACCTCTTCCATCAGATCCTCTAGTCAGAAGACAAAGATGGCACTGCCTCTAGGCTCCTGCCTCAGCTGCTGTTTGGCTGTTCTCTCCCTTCTACCATTCCTGAGCCTGGCCCAGTATGAGAGCTGGCTGAACTACCCTGAGTACCTCCAGCAGCCGGCTCCTGAGTACCACCAGCCGCAGGTGCCCCCCGATGTTGTCAAGATCCAGCTGCGCCTGGCTGGGCAGAAAAGGAAGCACAGCGAGGGGCGGGTGGAGGTGTACTACAACGGGGAGTGGGGCACTGTGTGCGACGATGACTTCTCCATTCACGCTGCCCACGTGGTCTGCCGGGAGCTGGGATATGTGGAGGCCAAGTCCTGGACTGCCAGCTCCTCCTATGGCAAGGGGGAAGGTAAAATGCTCTGGGCTTTGGAAATGGGAACGGTCTTACATGAGGTTAACCTGGTAAAGAAAGGAAGCTGCAATTACTAGCTTATGAATTCCTGATGATTCTTCCATCCAGGGCCGCCTTCTGTGGCTGTACAGGTTGTGCCCTGCAGAAATGGGTGGGGGGGGGGGGGGTAGTGCTGTGATGGGGGGAAGGGTGATATTGGTAGGAGGGAGAGGGGGTGAGTAACAGCAGAGTGGCCACCGCCCAGGACCTCCTGAGCTTAGCACTAAAGGTTCCGCATCCTGGGAAATCCTTCAATCCCAGGCAAACCAGGACAGTGTGGTCTCTCTAGGTAAGAGCTGAAATCAGCCTGTGCGCCTGTCTCCGCGTCATGTGACCTATCCTGGAGCTGCATCTGCCCAGGGGAAGTAGTGCCTTCTCTAAATTGGTTTCTCATGGGACCAGTGGCCTCATGGGACCAAGGCACTCATGGGAGTGCCTTTTGGTGTTTCTCACAAAGGCTCCCAATATGTTAGTGTCCCTGACTCTATCTGCCTTCCTACCCAAGTAGAACTCACAGTTCTAACCTTAGCTTGAGGGGAACAGAGTTGCTTTGGGTTTTTCTCTTGTTTATTAGGTTCAAATCAATTTTTTTTAAAAAAAAATTCCCAAGAGCTTTGAAAGATGGAAATTTCTTGGAGCCCCAGGCCTCGAGCTCAGTCTTGGTGCTGACCTAACTAACTGTATGACTTTGAGGAAGGCACTTATTCTCTTTGGCCTCAGTTTCCCCATCTGGAAGTTGGACTATCTAAGAACTCTTGAGATTCTAACGGTCTGTGGTCCTCAGTGGGAAAGCAGATGAGGGCAAAGGGCATGATTTTTTAAAAATTACAGGTGGCTAGGAGTTTCCCATCCCTTGGTAAAGTAAAGGCAGCTCCTCCCCTTGGCAGAGACATTGGGCAAGGCATCAGGCAGGGGTCTGGCTGCTGGGTTAAAGCAGCCCTTCCGAACTCCCCTCCTGGACAAATGGATTAATGTTGTGCTGACTGCATTAGAATCACCTGGTGGCTTAGAATGCAAATACGTCAGACCCCAACGCATGCTACTCAGGCATAATAAGTCTAGGCTGCCACCTGGGACTCTGGCTTTTTGAAACCCTGCAAGTGTTTGTGATGCATAGGTTTAGAAGACATTGAAATATAGATCATTGTTATGGTCTTTTCCACCCTGTTTTTTTGTTATTCTATAAAATTATAGGAGAAAGGAAATGCCATCTCATACATTACATGTCTCATCTCAGTGCAGTTGAAAATTTCCTTTTGAAGTAAGAAGATCAAGAAAGCACACTTAGAGTAAAATATTCTCTGAAGCTGACACTGGGTCACTTAGCAGTGATGAGAAAAAAAGCAGCAAAGACAAGTTAGCAGATGCTGGGCTGTAAAACCTCATTTCCTGTCTTATGTACAAAAACTTCAGACACTTCTACATAATTCCACATCTATGTTTATCCTGCTTGCTAGGCGATCCGGAGGTAACTTCAGATTTATGTTTTCTATTTCAGGCTCTCTAAGCCTAATTATTTTAGTACTTTCCAATGACTGTGGACTTTTTTCAGAAACAAGTTTATTTTATTTCTACCCAAACTTAACATTTACTTGTCATCAGACATTACGGTTGTGTTTTTTCCCCATCCATGTTTACCTACCCTGAAGTGGGCATGGGGGAGGGTAGCTGGAGAGTTGGGTTTGCCTGGGTTGGAATTTGCCATCCAAGGATGATGAAGGGAAAAAAGCTCAAGGGAGCAGAGGGCATATGCGAGGGAGCAATTAAAATCATGATGTGTGGAATCTCAGTGTCTCAGTCAGGGTCCTCTGGAGAAATAGAACCAATGAAATAGATAAATGTATTGATAGATTGACAGGTAGATATTTACTTCAAGGAATTGCCTCACACAATTGTGGAGGGCTGGCAAGTCGAAAATCCATTAGCCAAGCAACAGGTTAGAAACTCCCGCAGGCTTGCCTCACAATATCCGTAAGTCAGGCGACGGGAAGAACTCGAGTTCTGCCAAAGTATCTATAGCCTGGAGGCAGAATACACCCAGGGAAATTCCCTTTTTGCTCCCAAGGCCCTCAACTGATTGATTATATTAGATTACATTGTGGAAGGTAATCTGCTCTACCCATAGCCAGCTGATGTTATCACATGTAAGTACTCCATAACAGCATCCACAAAACCAATCATTACACTGGGTAAGGAGAAAAGGAATAACATGAAGGAGTTGAAGGACTGTGAAAAGCTGCCAGGATCAAAGGATTGTGAGTTTCTGTTGGGATTGGGATTCTAGAAGGCACATGCCAGGAAGATGGTGGCGTGGTATGGAGAGTAAAATTAGCCTGGTTAAAATGGAGATTGAGAAAGGGATGCAGTTATTGGTAATAACAAGTCTAAGTCATGAGCATGAGAGAGTGGCTGAGGTAGGCTGGAGAAAAGTGATTTGAGAGAGGTGGTAAAGGAACTAAGTGGCTAAGAGTACTGGAAGGGTCATCTAAAAAAAAACGTCAATTCTGACTCGTAGCAACTGTATAGGACAGAGTAGAGCTGCCCCACAGGGTTTCCAAGGACCTTTTGGTTAGCAGCCATAGCACTTAACCACTATGCCACCAGGGTTCCTGAAGGGTCATCTATGGATATTGAAATCATCAAGAATTATGACGGGAGAAGTATCAGAGAGTAAGTGCTAAAAAAATGAAAAACTGTCTTATCTCCACAACTTTAAGGGTTATGCTACCTATATAAAATTGTACTTGGTTGGAGTCCCTGAGTGCTGCAAATGGTTAACGCACTTGGTTGCTAACCAAAACATTGGAAGTTTGAGCCCTCCCAGAGGCACCTTGGAAGAAAGGCCTGGTGACCTACTTCTGAACAATCAGCCATTGAAAACCCTATAGGGAACACTTCTACTCTGACACACACAAGGTCGCCATTAGTCAGAGTTGACTTGGCAGCAAGTGTTTTTTTTTTAAACTGGTTTATCTAAGTAATGGCTTCAAAAATAAATATATTTGAATTGCATCAGCATCAGTCTAGGTTTTCAGGGCTGGATACATGGTAGGCATGCAGTCAGTATTAGCTGACTAATTTATTAAAATTTTGATTTGGGAGAATATAAAAAACAGCAAAACAGTACTTGATATAGTGACCACAGAATGTGACTGGTGCCATGGTGTGTTACAAGGAGGTTTAATCTGCAAGCCAGGCTCTGTGGATGAACTGTGAATGCTTCAGCTGATCCCATAAAGGTTGCCCCTTCAGGAGTTATGTTCACAGCCTCCCCTGAGGTTTACCTTTTGTCTCTGTGCAGCAGTGGTCAGGTTGTGGTAATGAAGCCAGAGAGAGCGCCCCAGGGGCTTCCCGGGGTTTTCCCACCTGCTTGCCAACAGGCCTCTTCTCCTCAAGCACCTCTGAGCTCAGGTAAACCCTGGGTCCTTTTAGAGAGTTCTAGAAGGGCCAGCTGTCGCATTTCATACAGCCTGTGTGGCTCTCACAACAACATGATCCAACTGGTGAGTAGAATTGACCTGTTCCTCTTTGCCTGCCAGGTTGAGCCCATTCCTAGCTACCCCCGCCCCCATTCTTCAGATCAGAGTGACAAAGGCCCCAGATAACTACAGTGGCCCCCAGTTTCTAAGCTGAATTATTTTCGTTGTCCTGACAGAGCCCAGGGAAGACACTGTCATTCAAGTGGAATTTTATTTATGTTCTTTGTTTTCTAAATGCTTTGTTAATTTGTTTATATAGCTCTTCTCCTTTCATTAGGAAAGGCGTTTTGTAGAGTAAGTGGATGGAAAGAGTAAAGCGAAGGTTTGCTTCTGATTGGCTATTTTTTTGTGTCCAAAGTTTGAGCCTCATCTATTAAAGCTACTACTTTCTTCACAGCTACATGTTGGCGCCTATTGAACTGTGCCTAAAACCACCCTCCATTCCAGCAGGCGGAATCAGAAACCAGTTGCTTTCGGTCCAAGACAGTCTAGTTAATGACCACTGTCTTAGTTATCTAGGGCTGCTGTAACAGCTTTAACAAACGGAAATGTATTCTCTCACAGTTAAGGGGCTAAAAGTCTGAATTCAAGGCACCAGCTCTAGGAGGAGACTTTCCTCTCTGTCAGCTCTGGGGGAAGGCCCTTGTCATCAATCTTGCCCTGGTCTAGGAGCTTCTCAGTAAAACGTCCCTGGGTCCAAATGACTGGCTGCACTCCTGGCTCTTCTTTCTTGGTGATAACGAGGTCCCTCTCCTTTCTTGCTCACTTCTCTCTTTTATATTGCAAAAGAGATTGATTCAAGATACAGCCTAATCCTGTAGATTGTGTTCTGCCTCATTAACATTATTGCCTGTAATCCTGCCTCATTAACATCAAAGAGGCTAGGATTTATAACACATAGGATAATTGCATCAGATCACAAAATGGAGGATAACCACACAATACTGGGAATTATGGCTAGCCAGACTAACACAATTCAATTCATACCAGGCACTAAGCGTACAGAAAAATTATTCTCATTAAATCAGGCCAAATTAATGTACCATGCACGATGATGCTGTCTTGGCCTAAGTAGAAATTTATGTTTCCAGTGTCCAAGAAAAAGTAATTGGCCAAGCATATGTAACCAGTTGCTGTCGGGTCCGTTCTGACTCATGGTGACCCCATGTGTGCCAGAGTAGAACTGTGCTCCATAGGGTTTTCAATGTCCGAGTTTTTGGAAGCTGATCACCAGGCCTTTCTTCTGGGATGCCTCTGGGTGGACTTGAACCTCTAACCTTTTGGTTGTTCCACCCAGGGACTGCTGAACATATGTAGGGGTACGATTGTTGTGGGTCCATTGAAGCTACATAAGTGAGCAGCTCTTTTGGGTAGCTTAGCTCCCACTAGTGCTCCAGGGTGCTAATTTCAAATGTTCCTTATCAGTCAGTAAAGCAGGCTGTGCAGTATCTCTACCAGCCTGCTTTCTATCTCCTTAGCTAGTGTGCTTTCTTTCACTGCAAATGGAATTTGGACACCAGTTCTTTTTGCTACCTCTGTCCTTTCAGCAGTGTTACTACAGGAAGAAGCCCTACTTCAAACGTGGAGGGTCTTTTCCGTTGCTAGCACTTAGCAAGACAAACATTGGTTTGTTGTTGAGACGGCAATCGATTGGAGAATGTATGTTTCACTGGAGCTTGACAGCTTGGAAACCAGGCCAAATTGAGAAACCAGTTGGAAAAACCTCAGCCCAGATGTTTTCAATAAGCTCTTTGTTCCCTACAATATGTCTGAGGCTTCCTCACTTTAAGCCTGGACCAGCCATCCATCACGATAGACACATTCAGCAGAGCCTTAGAAGTCAGGTGATTGGCTCTGTGCCCTCCCTGAGCTTGAAGAGCCTCAGATTCTCCTCCTGGTTTTCTAATCTCTATAATGGGAGTGTTTTAACTAGGGCTTCAAACTGGTTTGAACTGGTTCGATCATGACCAACCAAGAGGAACCAGAACAGACCTGAATTTTTAAAATTCGCATGATCTAGAACGATAAACAGAATGGGAAAAATTACGGGTCAAAGCCCTGGAGTGGGAGATTCAGAAGAGGCATAGTGGGCCCTTTTAGGAGCCTGATGTGTGAGATTGGATTATTGGCAGGACTGTGGACAGTGACACATATTCAAAGCAGCATGGTTGGCCACCATATTTGAGAGGTGCCCGCTGTTTCAAACTGCACAGACCCTGAGGGGTGAGAGATTTGGTTGCTATGCAACATGTATGCTGACGTTGTTTTCTAAAACGGAGGTTAAGTTTCTAGCAGGGCTTTGATCCGTAGTTTTTCCTGTCCAGTTATCATTCCAGTTCACCCAAATTTTAAAAATTCGGGTCTGTTCCTGTTTCACTTCCTCGGCCATGACTAAACCAGGAAGAACTGGTTCGAAGCCCTGGTTTTAACCTGCTTTTTTGTTACATCCTGGAAGCAATAGAATTTGTTTTCTGGTTTACTGGAAGAAAAAATGGGAAAGGGAGTTTGAACATGTACTGGGCACATACATTATCTCATTGAATTCTCTATGGCAACTTGTTTAATGAGTATCATTTTTACTCTAGCAGGGGGAAGCAGGCTTGATCAGTTGTTGACTAAATTGCATAATGCCCAAGTCCATGTCAGATGGAACTTGAGCCCAGGTTTATCTGACTCCACTGTACTGTTCCTAAAAGGAACCCTGTGAAAAATGTAAGGTTTTTGTTTTGTTTTATTTTTAGAGCCATTTGTAAAAATCACTATTTGAAAGCCCTCTGGCACTTTGCACACTGAATTCTCTACTTACTGCAAGATAGGTAAAGGAACAGGAGATGAGCAGATCGCCCGGCTGCCCCCCAGCCCTGCTGTCACCTGCCTTCCTGAATGTGAGGAGGTGGCTCTGTAGTTTGTTCTAAGCTGAGTCAGTGGAGGAAGTGAGAGGAGCACTGACCCAGGCATTAGGGACCAGGGTTCTGGCCTCATGTGTCTGCCCTTGTACCCATGAGTTGTCCTTCCTGGGCCAGAGCTCTGCATCTGTGAAATGGGAATAACACCTGCCCAGCCTCTTCCCTGAGGTATTGGGAAGGTCAAGGGAGGTAATGTATATATGAAAATGCCTTAAGAACTTCAGTCTTTCTATTGCAGGATAGCTGATAAAACATAAGACTTAGCTTTTCCATAAAGGGTCAGAGTTCAGCATCTGCTGCAAATGGAAGGGGGCTCAGGCTTGTACCATAGTCAATATAGCTAAAATTATCATCATCATAAAAAACAAAACCAACCTCGTTGCCGTCAAGTCGATTCCCCAACTCATAGCAACCTTATGGGACAGAGTAGAACTGCCTCGTACAGTTTCCAAGGAGCACCTGGTGAATTCGAACTGCCAACATTTTGATTAGCAGCCGTAGTAGCTCTTAACCACTATGCCACTAGTGTTTCTATCATCATCATAGTTACCATTTTTGATGCCTACTTTGGGCCAAAAAATAAACTAGGCACATGATATATACCCTCTCTAATCCACAACCCTGCCATTCAAGTTTTATTATTATCCCCACTTTACTGATGAGAAAGAAGAGACTTAGTAGACTAAGGTCATACAGCTAAGTGGCTAGGCCAGAATTCAACACCAGCTTAGTATCCAAAGTCTGTGTTCTTTCCACTATACCATGTGGCATCTGGAGTTTAAATCTGATTTCTATCTTTATCGTGTTCAATTAAGGAAATCCAGATGGCCCAGAACTCTTTGCAATATCAACATAATAAAAATAGGTTGATGGCCATGTACAGTTACCAAAATTGGGGACAAAAGGTAAAGGCAAGTCAAGTAAAGAAACGGGGTGAGCAGACCTGTCCGTGTAAAACGTTGGTGCTCCCAGAGACTCAAACTTACTTTGACATGGTGCGTGTTTTCTTTTGCTCTGCTTCCTTCAGGACCCATCTGGTTGGACAATGTCTACTGCACTGGCAAGGAGGCAACCCTGGCAGCCTGTTCTTCCAATGGTTGGGGTGTCGCTGACTGCAAGCACACAGAAGACGTGGGTGTGGTGTGCAGTGACAAAAGGATTCCTGGGTTCAAATTTGACAATTCATTGATCAACCACATAGAGGCAAGTCATATGCTCTTGATGACTCCTTCATATGCACATTTTTCTTCTTCCATGTAACTCACTTCTTGCCTTCTGATTCAAGAAGTAGCTTCTGAGTAGCAAGAAGGAGGACCTAACCTAGCCTGATTTAGTGGGGGCCAGTTTAGGGAAGGGTTTCTGGAGAAGGGGCTACCTGAGATGCATCAGCGGGGAAAGGGCATCCCAGACACAGGAAAAACTTGGGCAAAGGCACAGAGGTACAGAGATATGAATCGGGGACACATAGGTGAGTACTACTTATGAATAAGATGTGGATCTGGGAGTGGTGTGAAGTGATGCTACAGAGGTGGGCAGAAAGGCCTTCTGTTCCATATTCAGGAGCTTGTCCTGTGGGCTGAGGAAATGTGTTAGTTATCAAGTGCTGCATAACAAATTACTCCCAAATTTTGCAGCTGAGAACAACAAACATTTGTTATCTCACACAGTTCCTGAGGGTCAGAAATCCAGGAACAGCTTGTTGTTTTTGTTGTTAGGTGCCTTCAAGTTGCTTCTAACTCATAGCAACCCTACATACAACAGAACAAAACACTGCACTGTCCTGCTCCATCCTCATTATCATTGTTATATTTGAGCCCATTGTTACAGCCCATTACACTGTGTCAATCCATCTCCTTGAGGGTCTTCCTCTTTTTCACGGACCCTATACTTGAGCAAGCATGATGTCTTTCTCCAGGAACTGACCCCTCCTGATAACACATCCAAAGTATGTGAGATGTGTGAGATGAAGTCTCACCATCCTTGTTTCTAAGGAATGTTCCGGCTGTATGTCTTCCAAGATGGATTTGTTTGTTCTTTCGGCAGTCCATAGTATATTCAATATTTTGCCAACACCATAATTCAAAGGCATCAATTCTTTTTCAGTCTTCTTTATTCATTGCCCAGCCTTTGCATGCATATGAGGTAATTGAAAACACCATGGCTTGGGTCAGGCGCTGTCTAATCTTCAAGGTAATCTCTTTGTTTTTTTTTAACACTTTGTAGACCTTTTTTGCAGCAGATTTGCCTAATGCAATACATTCTTTGATTTCTTGCCTACTGTTCCCATGGGTGTCTATTGTGGATCCAAGTAAAATGAAATCCTTGACAATGCCAATATTTTCTCCGTTTATCATGATCTTCCTTACTGGTCCAGTTGTGAGGATTTTTATTTTCTTTATGTTGGGGTGTAATCCATACTGAAAGCTGAAGTCCTTGATCTTTATCAGTAAGTGCTTCAAGTTCTCTTCACTTTCAGCAAGCAAGGTTGTGTCATCTGCGTAATGCAGGTTGTTAATGAGTCTTCCTCCAATTCTGATGCCCCATTTTTCTTCACGTAGTCCAGCTTCTTGAATTATTTGCTCAGCATACAAATTGAATAGGTATGGTGAAAGAATATAACCCTGACACACACCTTTCCTGACTTTAAACCACGCAGAGCCAAAGCCAAAGTTGTTCTGTTCCAATGACTGCCTCTTGAACTATGTACAGGTTCTTCATAAGCACAATTAAGTGTCCTGGAATTCCCATTCATTGCAATGTTATCCACAATTTGTTATGATCCACACAGTTAAATGCCTTTGCATAGTTAATAAAACACAGGTAAACGTCTTTCTGGTATTCTCTGCTTCCAGCTAGGATCTATCTGACATCTGCAGTGATATCCCTGGTTCTATGTCCTCTTCTAAACCCGGCTTGAATTTCTGGCAGCTCCCTGTCCATGTACTGCTGCGATTGCTTTTGAATGATCTTCAGCAAAATTTTACTTGTATGTGATAATTATGATACTGTTCAATAATTCTGTTGGATCACCTTTCTTTGGAATAGGCATAAATATGGATCTTTTCCAGTCAGTTGGTCAGGTCGCTGTCTTCCAAATTTTTGGCATAGACAGGTGAGCACCTCCAGCACTGCATCCGTTCATTGAGGCCTCTCAGTTGGTATTCAGTCAATTCCAGGCGCCTTGTTTTTTGCCATTTTCTTCAGTGCAGCTTGAACTTCTTCCTTCTCTACCATTGGTTCTTGATCATAGGCTACCTCCTGAAATGACTGAATGGCGACCAATTCTTTTTTGCTACAATGACTCTGTGTATTCCTTCCATCTTCTTTCGTTGCCTCCAGCGTCGTTTAATATTTTCCCTGTAGAATCCTTCACTATTGAAACTTGAGGTTTGAATTTTTTCTTCAGTTCTCTTAGCTTGAGAAATGCATATTCATCCCTTTTGGTTTTCTACCTCCAGGTCTTTGCACATGTCATTATAGTAACTTCACTTTATCTTTTCCAGTCACCCCGTGAAATCTTCTGTTCAGCTGTTTTACTTCATTTTTTCCTTTTGCTTTAGCTAATCGACACTCAAGAGCAAGTTTCGGAGTCTCTTTTGACATCCATTTTGGTCTTTTCTTTCTTTCCTTTCTTTTTAATGACCCCTT
Source organism: Elephas maximus indicus (assembly GCF_024166365.1). Classification (NCBI taxonomy): domain Eukaryota; kingdom Metazoa; phylum Chordata; class Mammalia; order Proboscidea; family Elephantidae; genus Elephas; species Elephas maximus. Next base: position 51,202,020 of record NC_064840.1, read on the forward strand.
GCTTTCTTCATGTATGATGTCTTTGATGTCATTCTACAACTCATCTGATCTTTGGTCATTAGTGTTCAACACGTCAAATCTATTCTTAAGATGGTCTCTAAATTCAGGTGGGCTATACTCAAGGTCGTACTTTGGCTCTTGTTGACTTGTTCTAATTTTCTTCAGTTTCAGCTTGAATTTGCATATGAGCAATTGCTGGTCTGTTCCACTTGGCCCCTGACCTTGTTCTGATTGATGATATTGAGCTTTTCTGTCATCTCTCTCCAAAGATATAGTCGATTTGATTCCTGTGTATTCTATCTGGCAAGGTCCACATGTATAGTCACTTTTTATGTTGGTGAAAAAAGGTATTTGCAAGGAAAAAGTCATTGGTCTTGCAAAATTCCTTCATGGGAGCTACAGCATCGTTTCTGTCACCAAGGTCATATTTTCCAACTACCAGTCCTTCTTCTTTGTGTCTAACTTTCACATTCCAATCACCAGTAATTATCAATGCATCCTGATTGTATGCTCGATCAATTTCAGACTCCAGAAGTTGGTAAAACTCTTCAGTTTCTTCATCTTTGGCCTTAGTGGTTGGTGGGTAAATTTGAATAATAGACATACTAACTGGTCTTCCTTGTAGGCATGTGGATATTATCCTGTGACTGGCAGCATTGTACTTCAGGATAGCTCTTAAAATGTTCTTTTTGACAATGAATGCAACACCACTTCTCTTCAATTTGTCATTCCCGGATAGTAGACCATGATTGTCCAATTCAAAATGGCCAGTGCCAGTCCATTTCAGCTCACTAATGCCTAGGATATTGATGTGTATGCATTCCATTTCATTTTTGACAATTTCCAATTTTCCTAGCTTCATACTTCATACATTCCACGTTTCAATTATTAATGGATGTTTGCAGTTGTTTCTTTTCATTATGAGTTGTGCCACATTAGCAAATGAAGGTCCCAAAAGCTTGAGTCCATCCGCATCATTAAGGTCAACTCTCTTCCCCAGTGGTATTTTGAGTGCCTTCCAACCTAAGGGGCTCATCTTCCAGCACTATATCAGACAATGTTCCACTACTGCTCACCACGTACCTGTCAGTTTGTCGTACTGTAGTAGCTTGCATGTTGCTGTGATACCGGGAACTTTACCACCGGTATTTCAAATACCAGCAGGGACATTCTTGGTAGACAGGTTTCCGCGGAGCTTCCAGACTAAGACAGACTGGGAAGAAGGACCTGGCAGTGTACTTGCAAAAAAATTGGCCAGTGAAAACAACTAAATTAGCAAATACTTGTTGACCTACCGATAGATGCCCTATTGTTCTACCTAGACTGCAGTCTTTCCATTTTCCTCTAATGACTCACTGTCCTGCTCTTTTCTCATACATTCCTAGAGTACACCAAGTATGCGGGACATGTGTCCAAGCCTGCATTATAGCATGGGAAAGGATTTGGCCCCAGGCCACCAGCCTTCTCTCAGTTGAAAGGATGAGACCACTTCTAATAGAGATACTTCAAATGCTGCTGTTTTATTTGGAATGACTGGCAGAGATCACTATAGAGTTTACGTAGATATTTAATGTTCCACTAACTGATGACAACTTTGCTTACCACAAAGTTTATGATTTGGAGGGTGGGCTAGTCCAATCCATTTTCACAACAATTTCCGTCCCCGCTCTTCATAACATCATATGGTGTAACTACCCAGTTGCAGATGAGTTGACTCCAACTCATGGTGCTCCCATGTGTGTCAGAGTAGAACTGTGCTCTCTGGGATTTTCAGTGGCTGATGTTTTTGGAAGTAGCTCATCAGATCTTTCTTCCAAGGCTCCTCTGGGTGGACACAGGCCTCCCATCTTTTGGTTAACAGCCAAGTGCGTTGACCATTTGCACCACCCTTAGCACTCACTTTTATATCCCATCTGGCCAATAAAATTGGAAGCCCCTGGAGGGCAGGGTTTATATTTTATTTCATTGTATCCAGCAGAAATAATGCTAGGCACATAATGGGTACAGTATCTCCAATTTTTAAATTTTCTTCTCTCTAGCAATACAAAATATTAAACTAAACAGTGATGAGAAATACATAGAAGTAAATCATTCCTTTATAGAATTTGCCCTAATAGGACAGTAAGCTTACTTTTAACATCTTTAAACTGCCTCTGTTCAGCCTAGCAGCTCCATTAATCCACTTGGAGTATCAAGTAAAGACCCAGGCTTCTTGGCATAAGAAAGTTATTGATGGCTTGAATAAGAGGAAAAAAAAAAAAAAGAGGAGGGTGGGCAAAATGTCAATGGGTTTTGGGTTGAGAAAATGAGAAGACTCACTTGCTACTAGGAAAAAAAAATGATTCTGAAGAAGGACTCTGGGAGTGGCACTTCAACAGATAAATGTTTTATTGAATACCTACTATGAGCCACTTCCAATGTCTAGTATTTGAAGGTGAAATAAGACAGTCCATATCAAAAGAAAATCCTTAATTGGGTAGAATAGGCATAGACATGAGTGGAAAATAGATATATATTGGAGAGTACTTTCTTATTCTGGAAGGGCTGAGATTTCACGATAGGAAAGCTTAGATCCTGCCTTTATGCTGGACACTTGTCGGGCACCTACTGCACTTGCATCATGGCTTGGGGCACCATTAGGGAAGGAAAACCTAACCCTTATCCCCCAGAACCTTAGAACCTGAGGAGACAAGATGTATGCTATGGAGAAACTGGAGGATCATTCCAAGGCAAGGAGTGCAGGCCCTAAGTGAATTTACAGTAGCCTGGCAAAGACTACTTGGGACACCATCTGGTTTGAAGGGATGGCTTCCACAGCCTTCCATGTTTCGTGTTTTCCTAGAAGGCCTCCCTCTCACTGTCATAGTAAATCAGAGTGGTTACTACAAGTCAGATTGGAGCTTTCCTGTTCAGCTGTAGACACTGAGGGAACTTTACATGGAAGGGCAGGCCCCTCTGGCCCCTTCCGTTTGGTATTCACTGAAAGTAGGTCGTGAAGGGGACTAGATGTCAGGATGTCTGAGGAGAATCCTTGTGAGTTGTGAGAAGATTCTTCCATCCAGGGTGTTGTGGCTAAAGCTCGTGCTTATTGACAGAGCTGGTCTTCTGGGTAGAGAGCCACCTAGACCACCTACAGATGGTGATTTGTGGGATGCCAAGAAGTTTCTCCAAAATACCTCATGTAGTGTCAATAGCTGAAGTCATAGAATTATTCCTCTTGGCTAAAGAATTGTACACTATTAAATTTTCATGAACAAGAGGAAGGAACATAGGCTGGTGGACATATGGTTAGGTAGAGTCATCCTACTGACTAATGATACCCAGGGAGGATGGTTTATTAATTAGTGTGAACACACTGGCTGGTAAGGTGGCAGGCCTACCTAATGATCTCTAATGATGCACTCTAGGGCTCTGCTCCAGCTTCCCGATTATGCATCAGAAATTTGGATGGAGATTAAAATATGTACTGATAAAATGCATAGGAGATGCAAACCTAGGAGGGATTTATGGAATATAAAATTGTGGAATCAAACCACAGCATATTAGGGATAAATATAAAGTCCTATATTAAGGTTCAGGAAAAAAAAAATCAACCATAAGAGTAACCGAAAAGCAGTGATTATAGAAAATTTTTGAGAGAGGTTGGCTGACTAAAAGCTCCATATGAGCCAAGAGTATGATATGGCTGCTCAAAAAGTTTATGTAAACTGCTGCTCTGATAGAAGAATTATTTCTCTAAACTTGCACTTTTTGGACCAAGAACAGAATGCGGTGGCCATCTCTTCACCAGGTCGTGTGAGGAGAGGCCACCAAGATGGAGACAGGTCTGGAAACCGTATCAAATGAAGAACGGAAGATATTTTGTTCAAGAAAAGATATCTAGGGGGAGACACATTGGTTCTCTTCAAATATTTAAAGTATTGTCATGGGGAGGAAGGTTTATGATTTATTCTAACTCCCAAAACTAAGACTGATGAGAAGGTAAATGGAAGGTAGAGTTCAGCTCAGTGTGAGAACTTTGTAACACTTAGAGCTGCCCCACAATGGATTGGGCTATCGCAGTGTAATGGTTAAGGTTGTGTGTCAGCTTGGCTAGGCTGTGATTCTCAAGTGTTTTGGCAGTTATGATGTAGTTTGGCAGCTATGTAATGGTGTAATCACCTCCATAATGAGATCTGATATAATACAATCATCTCCGTGATGAGATCTGTTAAAAGCATCCAGTCAGTTGAAAGGAATTTTCTTTGGGCATGTGGCCTGCATCCAATATAGGTGGACTTTCTGGCAAAGCTCACTGGCTTTTGCTCACTCTGGATTCTGCAGCTGGCTCCTATTCATCTGACCTCCAGTTCTTGGGACTTGAGCTAGAAGCTTACCTCTCAATCTTGGGATTTGTCAGCCTCCACAGCCTGTGAGCCTGAGGCCTACTGTCTGACCTGCTGTTCTTGGGTTCACCAGCTCCTGCAGCTATGTGAGTCAGGAGAAACCTCCAGCCTGACACATGGACTTGGGACTTTCCAGTCTCTACAGCTGCATGAGCCATTTTCTTGTTATAAATCTTTATATATATATATTTATACGTTTCACTGGTATTCCTTCTCTAGAGAACCTAGTCTAAGAAACCCATTTAGTGGTAAGCTTCTTGTCTCTACAAAAGTTCAAGCAGGAACTGGATGACCTTCTGCTAGTAACATTTTGGCCAGATTTCTACGTGGGGAAGAAACTGGGATTAGGTGATTGCCAAATTGAAGATTCCCCTGTTAACCCACGGCTGTCGAGTCGATTCCGACTCATAGCGACCCTATAGGACAGAGTAGAACTGCCCCATAGAGTTTCCAGGGAGTGCCTGGCGGATTCAAACTGCCGACCTTTTGGCTAGCAGCCGTAGCACTTAACCACTACACCAGATTCCCCCTGTTACTCTATGAAAATGCAGTCACACTGTGCAGGGGGCGCCCACTACTGGTTATTATGAGTTAACATTAACACCATTGTGTGATTCTGGGACACAGATCTCACAGTGAAGCGATGCAGACTAGTGTGTGTGCCCTGGCTCACTCCCAGTTTCTTCTCTGGCCCCTTGCAGGTCATGCCCTTGAAAGCACCTGCATACCTTGTGTCCTCACTCTTCCACATCAAAATGTGAGAGCCAAAGCCCTCTCTGACTTCCCCCAGTTTGGGGAGGAATTTATGCCTGTAAATTCAAAAATGGTCAAGAGTGAAGTGTCAGTTCACTTTTAAGTCATTCTGCATGTCTTTTGACTCCAAGCATAAAGGATTAGGTCATGAAAGGATGAGGACATCCACATCTCTTCCCACCCCTACTATGTAGGGGTGGCCCCGCTCTGTAACATTCACCCCCGATGACTTCTGGAAACTAGGGACAGATCATGGACCATTAGAGATGACCCGGCTTACCCTCTCCAGAGTGCACAAGAATTCCCTAAGCTGAGAGTGGAAGAAAACTGTGCATCAGTTTAGACTAAGTTCATCTCACTCTGGGATACCAGAGGCATGAATCACTAAGCTCTGCAGAATGGCCGATAGGGTTTCTCTTGGTGAGCTAATTGTATTTCAGTAGACTCCTACGCTTGTTTGGGGCATCCATGGGGACTCCTTGGCACATCATAAATTCCCTTTTAGAGGAAGGAAAAAGTACACCTTCTTCATATGAATGATCCCACCAAAGGAGATTTCATATGTTTTGACCCTAAGCTACCTGTTGCCTAGAAGACAAAACACTGGGCAAGTCCATTCTCTTCTTTCAGATGAGCAGGACAGTCTGTAATCCAGAGGAGCAATGGTTTCTCCACCAGAATGGCACAGCCTGCACTCTCATTTACAAGGAAGTTTGCATTATTCTGTAGGGGAATCAGATGATTTCTGTAATAGTGCTTTGCAGACTAGAAAGTGCTGCCGAAGTTGGCACTACCACTGACTCACCACTGCTGGTTCATTCCATCCAGGAAACTAATCAGGAGGATCTCAGCTCTGCCCTTTTCTGACACAGCTGGACTGTCCCATCTTGCCGCACGTTCTAAGTTTTAGACCTGAGAGTTGGAGGCAGGACCCCTGAGTTTCAGTCCTGGTGGAGACTTGGATTTGCTGCTGTATGTCCCCTTATTGGGTCTCTGGACACCCCATTCTAAAACAAAGATTTGGCTGGAAATAAGGAAAAAAGTCTTTGGTTAATCTTCAAGACCTGCTTAAAAGGGGGCAAATAGGAGCAAATAATAAAATGTGAAATACAGTTGCTTCCAAGTAAGTGGATCTTTTTAAACCCAGAAAACAGAGCCCTAACCAAACCTCCCAGGATTTCAGAGACTCAAAGTGAGAGGCTTTGTTTTCTGTCTGTGGTGAGTGGACAAGCTGGAAAAAGCATTAGATAAGGAGAGATTACAAACCCAGATGCCCTTCTGAGCAAACCTCTATGTGCTGGCTGTTTTGCACATTGCTAGGTAATGTGCTCCCAGAAATGCTCATGGCTGGGTTTATGTGTTGTTAGATCAGGGAACATACAGGTCTTTTCTTTTCCTCACCCACCGTCCGACCCCACCTACTTGCTTATCCATATTCAACGCTATTTTGGATAAGGCAATTAGGTTGCCAGAACTGATCTGGAAATTCCCTGGCTGTGAGATTTAGGTGTTTCGTATGCACTGAGTGGTCTCTGAGCCTCAGTTTCTCGTTTGTGACAGTAAGCAGCCCAGGAAGTCTTGAGGGGTAGTAGGATAGAGGGGCAATGAGGAGAAGCCGATTTACTTTCATCAGAATAGAGAATCTGGTCCCCTCTACCATCTGCTCTGCCTTCTGGGAGGACGCTGAGACCTGAAAAAGCCCTTTCTTCTCCTGTCAACCACAGGGCCTGTGGCTGTTGTACATTTTTTAAATTCCAGGAGTCCAGGACTTTATTAGTCACATTCAGCTGCCAAATGCTTCAAGGTTGCCCTCCCAGCAGCAGCCTTATCTGTCAGCATTTGGGGGCTGCTGAGGGTGGAGGCTCAGAGCCTTTGCAGAAATAATTAACTCCAGAAAGGTCTGAGCACTGCCCTGCCAATTTAGTCCCCCACCAAAGTATAATTTGCAACAGGTTACACTAGGGTGGTTTAGGAAAGAAAGAGTGTTTTCATCTCTGTGCAACTTAGAAGGTCGTGGTCCCTTTAAGCCTAAATATAGAGCCCCTTCCTCGGGTGGCTGCAGGAGAGCTGCAGGAGGGTCTTCCCGCTGTGGTGGGAAGAGAGATGGTAGCAAGTGGGCGATTTGGGCTGGACTCAGTTTGTTGTACTGTGGTGGCTTCTGAGGTGTTGTGATGCTGGAAGCTATGCCACCAGTATTTCAAATGTTGGCAGGGTCACCCACAGTGGACAGGTTTCAGCAGAGCTTCTAGACTAAGACAGACTAGGGAGAAAGGCCTGGTGATCTACTTCCAAAAACTAGCCAGTGAAAACCTTATTGATCACAGGAGGATATTGTTTGACTTGCTTGCTTTGGACTCATTAGGAGGGATCAATTGCTGGAGGAGGATATTATGTTTGGTGAAGTAGAGGGACAGTGAGGGTAAGGGAGACCCTCGGTGAGATGGACTGACAAGTAACCACAACGATGGACTTGAACCTGCAGGCCAGGGACGAATTATCCAGTAGGCAAGGTAAGCACGGTGCTTACCTTGCTTACCAGATCTTGTGTAGTGAACAATTTCACATGGGTTTCATCACATCTTTGATGTGAAATTTTGTTCACTACAGATTAGTAAGTAAGCACAAGTAAGCCCATGCTTACTTTGCCTATTGGATAATCTGTCACTGATGCCCCTAATGCCAGTGATCATGAAGATAACCCAGAACCAGGCAAGCGTTTCCATGTTTCATTTTTGTTGGACATGATGTCATCATGAGTTGGAGTTGACTTGACTGCACCTGTCTATCTATCCATCTGTCTGTCTGTCTGTCTGTCTGTCTGTCTGTCTATCTATCTATTCTATCTATCATCTCTCTATCTTTAGCAAGAGAGTAAAGAGCTATAGTTAAAGCCCAAAGCTTCTGAATAACCAGACTTGCTTCACTGTGAAGCTGGACAATTAGATATAGCTCTCCCAGATCACAGGGAACTTGGACAAAAGAATGTATAACATCCTATCCAGCTCTGACATTCCATGGTTCTATATATTGAGAGCCTGCGTGTGTTCAGGGCTTGCCAGGCACCACCACAAGGGACACAGGAGAAGTGGTTGTAAGATGACCTATTTTCCAAACTAAAAATGGGTCACAGAGTCTGAAAAGCAAAAGGCTATTTATGGGAATAACAGCCCAATTTTTATAATTGGGCATATCCTGGAAAATCTAGGAGCCTGGGTCCTGGCCAGGTTGTTGTACGTGAAACTCTTTGAAAACTTTAAATACCAATATAATTATGTGTGAGATGAAATAAATAACATACTTACTTGTTAGATTAAGTAAGTGAATACATAACATTATAATTATTTTTTAGATGAAATAAATGAATGAAGACTATGTGATTGAACAGCATAGTTTGGACAGTTAATTGTATGGCAGTTTGGAGAAGGGAGAGATTAATGAGGGAGAGGTCAGTGGGAGGGGTGCCCTATGGAGGATGTGGGGAGGCTTGAGTGGGGCTGGAGAGAGCATCTCTCTGCCCTGGTTGGACCCATTCATTCTGCAGGGAGGCCTGTGACATGGCTCATTTGGGGCTAATGGTGTCCAGTCTGGGTCTCCAGTGGGTCTGAGTGCTTCTGAGTCAGTTCAGCCATGTTAGGTAGCCAAAGCTGAGGCATTCCTGCAACCCATCCCTATGAGTATGCTGCTGACACATCTGGGTGATTCATCTGTTGACTTTTCACTCACTGTATACATTTCAGCGGAGCACCAAACCCTATGCTAGGCACTGGAGAGATAGGGACTAATAAAATGCACAGTCCTAGCTTCCTAGAGCTTACCACCTACTAGTGGAGAAACACAATGTCACAAATAATGACTTCATTTTTGTTGCAGTGATTGCTCTGAAGGGGAAGCAACAGGTATACCACCGGGGTGTATGATGGGTGATCTGGCCTGGCCCAGGACTTCCCTGGTCTGTGGCCTCAGCATTCCTGCCAGAGCTGGACAGAACTGCTGGGTCAGAGGGATGGTTGCTGAAGCAGGTGTCCTGCCAGCTTCCTGTGTACAGCAGGGCCTGCCTGTTCTCCAAAAATAAGCCTCTGTTACCTACCCAAGTGCTTTCAGGTTGGAAAATGACACAGAGAGCATTCAAGTTTCCAGCATCAGTGTAAATCTCTTGATTTATAAGGCCAGAGCCCAGACAGACTGCAGCATTTTCCCGTCATGGCTTCGGCATGACCTCAGCTCTCCACGCCCACCACCACCCCAGCCTCCTTGCCCCAGGTGGTCTCCATCACCTAGATCTGAAGAACAGAAGTTGCTGAAATTCCTATCCCCTCTCTCTTTCACCCATCTCACGCAGTAGGAAGTCACAGGCTAGAGACTGTTACAGGCAGCTTCTTAAACTATGACTTCCCAATTTGCTGAATCAATAGGGGCTAATTACAGTACTGCCAGACTCTTCTAATGACTTATTAAATAACATGACTCATACTGTTTACAGATAATGCCCACTTGGCTAAACCATCTAAGTGTGTGCTGAGGATCATGTTTTAATTCAGCTTTTAATTCAATTCAACAACTGTTTCACTAGCTTCAGTTTATAAAAGGGGAACCAAAACCAGACCCTTTGCCATCGAGTCAATTCCGACTTATAGTGATCCTATAGGACAGAGCAAAGCTGCTTCATAGGGTTTTCAAGGAGCAGCTGGTGGATTCAAACTGCCGACTTTTTGGTTAGCAGCCATAGCACTTAACCACTACGCCACAAGGGTTTGAGTGTTAAATAGCTCAAGGGACAGGAGAATTTGTGTACAAAGTGCAGAAGTCACCCAAGTAGTGCTTATATTATGAAGAGAGGCAGGGACTAACTAGCTGTTTATTTTGCATTAAACAAAGAATAAAGAGTCTTTTAACTTTTTGGCTTGGGAACCCAACAATTAGCTGAACCCCTGTTGCTGGTTTTTTAAGATTAATATTGGTTCATTCAAAAATATTTTGCGGGATTTGGTTCCTTGATTTGGAGGGTTAGGATCGTGGTTTCACGGGACATGCCAGTTAATTGGCCTAAGAATGTGTTTAGTGCTTCTATTCTACTTCCTAGTTCACTGTGTAGTGCCTGGGCTCTTAAAAGCTTGCAAGTGGCAATCCAAGGCATGACAACTGGTCTCTATTCACCTGGAGTAACAGAGGAAGAGGAGAGTCAGGAATAGGAGTAGGATATGGAATGTGTGGCTAATTGCCTCCATGAAAAACTGCATCCTTTGCCATGAGACCAGTAAGAACTGGATGGTGCCCAGCCACCATTACTGAACATTTTGATCGAGGATTTCATAGGAGAATCCTGATCAAAAGGGAGGAAATGCAGAACACAGTTTAAAATTCCCATGGACTCCAGACTTTCTGGAGCCATGGGGACTGGGTGAACCCCTGAAACTCTTTCCCTGAGATAATATTTAAAACTGAAGCCAAAAATATCCCTTGAAGTCTTCTTAAAGCCAAACAATGATTTAGCTAAGCTAGTAAAAATGTCTGCCTTGAGCATTATGCTCTTTTAAGAACTATCTATATGGTATTAAAGCAACAACAGCAACTTGAAAGATTAGATAGGGACTTTAGGGGGCAGTGAGTTTGTGTTAATGGTGGAGGAAAAACTCAGAAAAGGAAGGTAACGATGGTTGTACAACTCGAAGAATGTAATCAATGTCACTGAATTGTATATGTAGAAATGGCTGAATTGGTGTATGTTTTGCTGTGTATAGTCTCAATAACAACAAAATAAGTTTTAAAATATATATTTGAGGGCTCTCCATGTGTCTGGCACTAGGATGTGTGGGTAATACAAAAATGAATAAGTCATATTTTTGCCCTTGAGCAAGTCACAGTCCATTTGGGTGGCAAAAACATGTAGAAAGATAAATATTAGTATGAGTTAGTTCCTATAAGCCAAGGGCTACACGAGTGACTCAGAAAGCAGATGCTAGAGGAATAAAGAAAACAGCAAATCTAACTTTTGGTGGATAAGATAATTGTCAGGGAAGGGAGAGGGTTTGAGGAGGAGATGGTACTCACTCCTCCCCACTGGAACAGGAGCCTCATGACAGCAAGAAACTTGACTATCTGGTTCACCTTTGTATCCCAGGGCCTGTACTGTTGTCATCTATGCTGCTGCTGTTAGCTTCCATCGAGTCAGCCCTGACTCATGGCAACCCCGTGAATGATGAAACGAAACATTGCCTGGTCCTGCGCCATCCCCATGTTCATTTGTGGATCGGACCATTGTGATCCATAGGGTTTCCATTGGCTGATTTTCAGCAGTAGATCGCCAGGCCTTTCTTCTTAGTCTGTCTTAGTCTAGAAACTCTGCTGAAACCTGTTCAGCATCATACAACATGTAAGCTTCCAGTGACATAAAAGTGGTGACTGACCATGCATGAGGTGCATCGGCCCGGAATCAAACCCAGGTCTCCTGCATGGAAGGTGAGAATTCTACCACCCAACCACCAGTGTGGCCCATTACCTGTGCTAGTGCCTGGAAAATAGTAACACTTAACAAATATTTTTGAATGAATGAATGGAAGAAATTGCTCTTGAGGGTTGGTAAGATTCTGATAGAAAGGACAGAAGAGAGAATTTCAAGGAGTGGCTCAATGATAGGGTTAAAAGAGCGATATTTGGATGGCATTAAGAAGGAGCTTCCTGGCTGGAAAAGGGAAAGGGAGGAAATGAGATTGGAAAGGCAGGTGTGGCCAGATCAGAGAGAGCCTAAGTAGTCTGAACTTGACTCAGTAGGCACTGGAGAGACATGAGAAGGTTTTGATCAAGACACATGAATAAACAAGAGTCAAAGTGGATGGACGTGTTGGCAGTGTGTGAGGTGGACTGGATCAATGACTAGACCAGTGATGAGGAGATAGCACAAGGCCTAAATGAGAGGACAGAATGATAACATCTTCATTTTATTTTTATACTGGACTGGAAGATAGAAGTGGAACTGGAAAGGTGATGGAAGGACAGAAAAGGTATTGGTGGGGCCGAATACTGTAAGAGTGAGGAAGAAGGAGGGTTAAAAAAAACCTGTGAGGTTTTTAGTCTGCAAAGCGGGACTAGCAGGAGCCTCACTACATGAGATGAGGAAAGATTGAGGATATCTTGGATGTGTTTGTTTGAGGTTCTGAGGAAGGTGCCAAACTGGCAGGTAAAAAAATGTGCCTGTATCTGGAAGACCATTTTTTCAATAGCTGGAGTAAAGAAAGCTGAGGGCATTGCAAGCAAGACACAGGAATGTATTAGCAATAGAAGGAAGGAGAGGGCATGCTAAGTGAGCAGGCATTTGTAGAACTCACCAGTCTGCACATTCTAGTTGGGATGTTGGCATCAATAGTATGCTTCTCCCAACGTGGTCCTCCCGCCCCAGCACCACTCCAAGTATGACTTGTCAGATGGGAAGGCCTGGCCTGATAGTAAATGACGAACTCCAGAGTAGAGTTTGGGTAGATTTATCAAATACCAATTGTAAGATTATAGGAGAAGGATTTTGCAGACTTGCCTAGAGCTGATCTTTTAGACCAAATCATAAAGTAGATTCTTGTAGGCTTGTTTGCTTTCTTGCCTTGCCTTCGCCTGTATCCTTCCCTGATGCAATAATCAGCTAGACTTTCAAAATTGGTGATTTTTTCCCTCATTGGCGATAGCCCCAGACTGTCACATTCTGGAATTTGTAAGTCATTCTCAGATGTTGCAAATTTTAAATGTTATTCAGGCATAAGCCTAGGAATCTGAGCCTTAGTGCTGCTCCCCAGCTTTTCTGTTCCCCAACCCACCACATGGAGCAGGGCAGTCCCTTGCTTTGCTGTGCCTTGGTTTTCCCTTTTGGAAATAGATAACAATCATTCCCATGGCCTCAGGCCCTCCCAGAGGATGTGATGAGGACCAATAGAATAAGTCCAGAAGGTTTGTGAATTCTTTGGAGGGAAGCCCTTTGGAAGCCTGGGTGTACTATTTGTCTCTGGCAAGAGAGGCAGCATTCAGGCTTTAATTTTAATTTAAAAATGTGCCAGATGTTTTTTCAGCTCCTGGGCTAGCAGGCTTAATTTACAGCTAGCAGATCTAAAGGTCTTTTCATTAAAATATGTGTGCATGTATTTTAACGTTTCAAACCTTCTCTTCTGTTTTGGGATTGAATTTCTGAAAAAGACAATCCCAGCATTTGTGGTTTTGGAAGAGATTCCACAGGAGTGAAGTAAGGAGGGAAGTTATGTGCGTATGAGTGTGTTTTCCTACCAAGAGGTTTCTGAGCAGCCTATATAAGCTAGCAAGCGCGCAGTGAGCACTGACTGTGCCACAGAGGATTTCCCTGCCGCCTCCCCTGGCCCAAGGACAAGAGCAGCTGGGAGCACAGCTCTCCCGTCACGTACCAGGCCAGCCGCCCCACTCCGTTCTGACTCACGTTCCTCTGGGTGGGGTACAGAGTGGACTTCCATGTGCATAGCACCCAACAGGCCCTGAAGGGACCACCCAGAAGTCTTAAGTCCCAGGCCCCCTCCCCTCTGGGTTTACAGAGTTGTTGAGAGACGGAAGCAGCTCAATCCCAGTACAAGGCATTATACACGGCACGGGCAGTGAGGGCAAGGACTGCTCTCAGACACATGGCTACAAGCTTGGAGCGTGGGCTTAGAGACACACCTTGATTTTCATTCTTGTTTCTTTATTAGCTGTGTAAACTTGGATAAGTTGCAAAATCTTGCCAAGTTTTTTTGTTTTCTCCACCTATAAAATGGGTATAACATTGGCCATCTCATGGGTTGTGGGACTGGAGTGAGAAAACGGATGTAAAGTTCTTAGCACAGAGCCTGGTGTGTAATTCATTGGTATTTGATAAATGGGTAAATGATGGCCAACATAGTTATTATTATTCAGAAAAGATACAGGCACTGTGGCTAGGGTATAGGGCAGAAGCTCATGGAGGGGAGAGACCATATCTGTCTTGTGTTCACTATATATTTGTTGGATGGTTGAATGAGGTGGAATTTGGACCTTACAGAATGGGAAGAATTTGGTTCCATGGAGGGAAAGGAGAAGACATTCCATTTTGAAGGAATAGCAAGCTCAAAGCCTACTCTGACTGCTTTCCTAAGGTTTTGAAGAGAACAAGTCCCTCTCAACCATTCCTCTATGACAGACACAGAAATACAGACACACGTGCCACACACACATAGGTGCACGTGATACATATACGCACAACTCTATCACTGTCATGCACACACTCACAAGGACACACTCCGTACAGAGGTACACACCCATACTCAGACATACACAGAGGCATATAGAGACACATGACTCTCAGATGCATACACAGAGATGCCTATACACACACACACACACACCACAGTGCACACAAACACAGATGCACACAGACCCAGAGATACGCATGCACAAGTATGCACGGTGAGTTGGCAGAAGAACAAAGACAGTGACACCTGGGCCCTAGCCCTTTCTCTTCCCCAGACCTCATTTTCTGCATCCTTGAGCTCACCTGGCACCACCTTCCAGTCATATTTCTGCTGAGGGGACCTGATCTGCATTAAGACAGGAGTGGAAGCAGGATGCTTGAGCCATTGAGCTAGGTGTGTGCTGGATTCACGCTGTGTGGCCAGCACCGCCCTTCCTGGCAGGGTCTACTGAGCTCCCCCAGCAGGGCCTTTCCTCCTTCTGTGTCAGCCAGGGGCACTGAGGTTCAAGGCTTCTCTTCAGAGAGGCTGCGCTGCTGCCCCACGGTGGGGGAGGCACTGTTAGGGAAACCAAAAAACTAAACCCCTTGCTGTTGAGTCTATTCCAACTCATAGCTGTTAGGGAAAGACTCTGTGAATTAATGAAGTTGGCCCAGCCTGCCCACCTCCCTTCTGTGAAGCCACAGGGCTGATGTTACACAGCAGTAATTTTCCTGCTCTGCATTACACATTACACACTGGAATTCCAGCCCTGCCTCCTGCTGTGGGAAGAGGCAGAAGGGGGCTGGCCCAGGGCAGGGTTAGGCCTCAGGCCCCTTTTTGGCAACCCCTTGTCCATGTGTCTTTTTTTTTTTTTGTCCATGTGTCTTAGTGGCATGGGTCCTTTGTCCTGAATGGGAGCTGTAAAGGATCCAGGACCCAGGCTGGAAAACATAACCCTGCCACTGGCGGCTTTCCTTCCGCTTGTGTGGAAAGGCCGTCAGGGCCAAATACCATCCCTCTGAGCCCACATATTTTCCACCACCTTGAGGACTTGTGAAGCTGGGCCTGGCTTTGGACACTGGAGCCTAGTGGCCACGAGACATGAATCCCTGGGCACCCAGATAATGGTTCCGTTCAACCTCGTGGTTCATTTGCATCCTGGCTGGACAGGGGCTTGGGGCCCTCAGGTCTCTGGATTCCTGCCTGCCAGCCCCACTCGGACTAGCCCCACCCTCCCTCTTTGGCCCCACGCACACCTTTCTGTGGGCCTCAGAGTGTTTCTCACACTGGGTGTTAGATGCTCCCTTGCCTTTCTGTGGGCCTCAGAATGTTTCTCACACTGGGTCTTAGACGCTCCCTTGCCTTTTGGTGGTCCGGGAGGGGATAGATAGGACCAGTCATGAAGGGCTTTGAGTACCTTGCTAAGTAATTTGGACGTTACTATTAAACCCATCGACAGCAGTGGGTTTTTTTTTTATTTAGGCACAGTGGTTAAGAGCTTGGCTGCTAACCAAATGGTGAGCAATTCGAATCTATCAGCTGCTCCATGGAAACCCTATGGGGCAGTTCTACTCTGTCCTATACCGTCGCTATGAGTTGGAATTGAATTGATAGCAATGAGTTTTGTTTGGTTTGGCTTGGTATACAGGCAGAGGAGTCCTTGGGTGGTGCAAATGGTTATTTGCACCCACCCAGAGGTGCCTTGGAAGAAAAGCAATCTGCTTCTGAAGGTCATAGCCATGAAAACCCTGTGGAGCAAAGTTCTACTCTGCACAACTGAGGTTGCCGTGAGTTGGAATTGACTAGATGGCAACTGGATTGGTCATATAGGCAAAGAGTAGCCAGCCAATGTCAGGTTTGTGCTTTAGAAAGTGGGCTTGGTGGAAGATGGTTGGAGGGTGAGAGATGGAGGCACGGACTCAGTGAGGGACCATTGCAAGAACTGATGATGGCCACATTAGAGCAGTGGCAGCGTCAGAAAGAGGACGGACTGGAAGTAAAAAAGCCAGGAGGAAGGTTCAATAGTATCAGGAAGCCCATTCGGTGTGCCTTGGAAAAGCATAAAGAGTATCATCTTACCTCCAGAGTATCCCATATTCTTCTCTTCCAGCTTGGCCTCTTGAGGCCCCCTCTCCTTCTGCGTAATCCCTGGGATTCTGAGGCCTGGGTGTGGTGCTGGGACATTCCAGCTCAGTGTCTGAGGAAAGGAGAGAGCCCACATGGCAGTGAAGCAGGCACCTTCCTGTCTCCCATCCCCTCAGCCTCTTTACTTTTTCCTCCTCAGGCTCCTGCAAGTTAATCCTTTCCTTTCCTTTATCCACCCTGTACCAGCTACACCCACTTCTCTTTCATTCACTGCCACAGAAAGATGGGTTTCCAATGGGCTCAAGTCATTCAGAATCCTTCCTTTCCTAGCCATAGCCAAGTGGTGGTACCCCACTTCCCACTAGTGCCCAGGACACTCCTCACTTCTAGACAGGCCTGGGTTCTGCACACAACATGCTCCACACACAGCCTGTACTTATTCTTCCCCTACTTGCTCTCCAAGCCCTACCTCTTTGGGATTTTCAAACTGAGGAGTGACTACCCTGGGGTATATCAGGTAGTATGCAATGTGGCACCACCAACCTGAACTTCAGTCTGCCTGAAACTTCAGTCTTACTCAAAGATTAGTGGGACACACACACGTACACACATGCTTTGGAGTAAAACACAAAATGTGATTTCTTTTTAATATAAAAAATGAAAGTCCAAAGAGCACTCCTTCTCGCTTGACCTCTTATTTTGAGACCCCTAAGGAGGGAGGAGGCTGTTTGTCCTCTGCTCTCCAGGTTCTTTGGTAGAATGTGGGAGAAAGAGGCTCTAGGAGTCCTCTACCATGTGGGAGAAGGGCCAAGAGTCCTCCACATCGTCTCTGACTGCTCCAGGGCATACCCACTCCCCTCTGAAGGTCCTTGCAGCCACGCTACCCCTGTGCCTCCTACAACATAGCACTGTGTGGCTGTGGCTTG
This sequence comes from Elephas maximus indicus, assembly GCF_024166365.1. Taxonomy (NCBI): domain Eukaryota; kingdom Metazoa; phylum Chordata; class Mammalia; order Proboscidea; family Elephantidae; genus Elephas; species Elephas maximus. Next base: position 51,219,357 of record NC_064840.1, read on the forward strand.
GTTGCTGTCTGCTCCTGTGTACTTGTCAGGAGTGTCGAGCTAAGGTGGGTGAGCAGAGCACAGGCCTGTGGTCACTGAAGAAAATGTGTTGTTCAGTGCCTCTCCATGGCCAGACCAGGAAAATAACCCTTCTCCTTCCAATGCCTCCCTCTTCCCAGAACATGAATATCCAGGTGGAGGACATCCGGATCCGAGCCATCCTCTCTGCCTACCGCAAGCGCACCCCAGTGACAGAAGGCTACGTGGAGGTGAAGGAGGGCAAGACCTGGAAGCAGATCTGTGACAAGCACTGGACAGCCCAGAACTCCCATGTGGTCTGCGGCATGTTTGGCTTCCCCGGGGAGAAGACATACAACACCAAAGTGTACAAGTAAGAGGGCTGCACAGAAGCTGGTGGTTTCCTGGACTCTTATCCCACTGTCTTAGTCAGGGTTCTCTAGAGAAACAGAAATATATCTGTGTGTGTATACACACATATATATATATAAACCAAACCAAACCCTGTGCTGTCGAGTCGATTCTAACTCATAGCGACCATATAGGACAGAGTAGAACTGTCCCATAGAGTTTCCAAGGGGGTGCCTGGCAGATTAGATCTGCCAGCCCTTTGGTTAGCAGCCGTAGCACTTAACCACTACACCACCAGGGTTTCCATACATACATATATATATATATTTGAATAATAGTCATATTAACTGGTCTTCCTTGTAGGCTATGGATATTATCCTATCACTGACAGCATTGTACTTCAGGATAGATCTTGAAATGTTCTTTTTGACGATGAATGCAACACCATTCCTCTTCGAGTTGTCATTCCCAGCATAGTATACTATATGATTGTCCAATTCAAAATGGCCAATACCAGTCCATTTCAGCTCACAAATGCCTAGGATATAGATGTTTATGCATTCCATTTCATTTTTTTGACGATTTCCAATTTTCCTAGATTCATACTTCATACATTCCAGGTTCCGATTATTAATGGATGTTTGCAGCTATTTCTTCTCATTTTGAGTCATGCCACATCAGCAAATGAAGGTCCCAAAAGCTTTACTCCAACCACGTCATTAAGGTCAACTCTACTTTGAGGAGGCAGCTCTTCCCCAGTCTTTTGAGTGCCTTCCAACCTGGGGGGCTCATCTTCCAGCACTCTATCAGACAATATTCCGCTGCTATTCATAAGGTTTTCGCTGGCTAATGCTTTTCAGAAGTAGACTGCCAGGTCCTTCTTCCTAGTCTGTCTTAGTCTGGAAGCACAGCTGAAACCTCTCCTCCATGGGTGACCCTGCTGGTATCTGAATACCGGTGGTATAGCTTCCAGCATCACAGCAACACACAAGCCCCCACAGTACAACAAACTGACAGACACTAGGGCCAAAGATGAAGAAATAGAAGGTTTTTATCAGCTGCTGCAGTCTGAAATTGTTCGAACATGCAATCAAGATGCATTGATAATTTCTGGCGATTGGAATGCGAAAGTTGGAAACAAAGAAGAAGGGTCAGTAGTTGGAAAATATGGCCTTGGTGATAGAAACAATGCCGGAGATCAAATGATAGAATTTTGCAAGACCAACAACTTCTTCATTGCAAATACCTTCTTTCACCAACATGAACAGCGACTATACACATGGACCTCGCCAGATGGAACACACAGAAATCAAATTGACTACATCTGTGGGAAGAGACGATGGAAAATCTCAATATCATCAGTCAGAACAAGGCCAGGGACGAATGTGGAACAGACCATCAATTGCTCATATGCAAGTTCAAGCTGAAACTGAAGAAAATCAGAGCAAGTCCACGAGAGCCAAAATATGACCTTGAGTATATCCCACCTGAATTTAGAGACCATCTCAAGAATAGATTTGACGCACTGAACACTAGTGACCGAAGACCAGACGAGTGTGGAATGACATCAGGGATATCATCCATAAAGAAAGCAAGAGGTCACTGAAAAGACAGGAAAGAAAGAAAAGACCAAGATAGATGTCAGCGGAGACTCTGAAACTTGCTCTTGAGCGTCGAGCAGCTAAAGCGAAAGGAAGAATTGATGAAGTAAAAGAACTGAACAGAAGATTTCAAAGGGCCTCTCGAGAAGACAAAGTATTATAATAACATGTGCAAAAAGCTGGAGATGGAAAACCAAAACGGAAGAACACACTTGGCATTTCTCAAGCTGAAAGAACTGAAGAAAAAATTCAAGCCTCGAGTTGCAATAGTGAAGGATTCCATGGGGAAAATATTAATCGACGCAGGAAGCATCAAAAGAAGATGGAAGGAATACATAGAGTCGTTATACCAAAAAGAATTAGTCGCTATTGAACCATTTCAAGAAGTGGCATATGATCAGGAACTAATGGTACTGAAGGAAGAAGTCCAAGCTGCTCTGAAGGCATTGGTGAAAAACAAGGCTCTAGGAATTGATGGAATATCAATTGAGATGTTTCAACAAACAGATGCAGCGCTGGAGGTGCTCACTCATCTATGCCAAGCAATATGGAAAACAGCTTCCTGGCCAACTGACTGGAAGAGATCCATATTTATGCCTATTCCCAAGAAAGGTGATCCAACCGAATGTGGAAATTATAGAACAATATCATTAATATCACACGCAAACAAAATTTTGCTGAAGATCATTCAAAAATGGCTGCAGCAGTATATCCACAGGGAACTGCCAGAAATTCAGGCCAGTTTCAGAAGAGGACGTGGAACCAGGGATATCATTGCTGATGTCAGATGGATCCTGGCTGAAAGCAGAGAATACCAGAAGGTTGTTTACCTGTGTTTTATTGACTATGCAAAGGCATTCGACTGTGTGGATCATAAGAAACTCTGGGTAACACTGCAAAGAATGGGAATTCCAGAACACTTAATTGTGCTTATGAAGAACCTTTACATAGATCAAGAGGCAGTTGTTTGGGCAGAACAAGGGGATACTGAGTGGTTTAAAGTTAGGAAAGATGTGTGTCAGGGTTGTATTCTTTCACCATACCTATTTAATCTGTATGCTGAGCAAATAATACGAGAAGCTGGACTATATGAAGAAGAATGGAGCATCAGGATTAGAGGAAGACTCATTAACAACCTGCATTATGTAGATGACACAACCTTGCTTGCTGAAAGTGAAGAGAACTTAAGCACTTACTAATGAAGATCAAAGACCACAGCCTTCAGTATGGATTACACCTCAACATAAAGCAAACAAAAATCCTCACAACTAGACCAATGAGCAACATCATGATAAACAGAGAAAAGATTGAAGTTGTCAAGGATTTCATTTTACTTGGATCCACAATCCACAGCCATGGAAGCAGCAGTCAAGAAATCAAAAGACACATTGCATTGGGCAAATCTGCTGCAAAGGACCTCTTCAAAGTGTTGAAGAGCAAAGATGTCACCCTGATGACTAAGGTGTGCCTGACCCAAGCCATGGTATTTTTAATCACATCATATGCATGTGAAAGCTGGACAATGAATAAGGAAGGCTGAAGAAGAGTTGACGCCTTTGAATTGTGGTGTTGGCAAAAGATATTGAATATACCATGGACTGCCAAAAGAACGAACAAATCTGTCTTTGAAGAAGTACGGCCAGAATGCTCATTAGGGGCAAGGATGGCGAGACTGCGTCTTACATACTTTGGCCATGTTGTCAGGAGGAATCAGTCCCTGAAAAAGGACATCATGCTTGGCAGAGTACAGGGTCAGTGGAAAAGAGGAAGACCCTCAACGAGGTGGATTGACACAGTGGCTGCAACAATGAGCTTAAGCATAACAACGATTGTAAGGATGGCACAGGACTGGGCAGCATCTCGTTCTGTTGTGCGTAGGGTTGCTATGAGTCGGAACCAACTTGACGGCACCTAACAACAACACAACAACATATATATATATATATGTTGCTGTCAAGTTGATTCCGACTCATAGCGACCCTGTAGGACAGAGTAGAGCTGCCCCATAGGGTTTCCAAGGAGCAGCTGAAGTCCTGGAGGCGCAGTGGTTAAACACTCAGTTCCTAACTGAAAGGTCAGTGGTTTGAACCCACCAGTCACTCCACAGGAGAAAAGACCTGGCGATCTGCTCCCATAAAGATTAGCTAAAACCAGAAACAAAGCCTGTCAAGGTCAAGTCGATTCGGACTTGTAGCAACTCCATAGGACAGAGTAGAATTGCCCCATAGAATTTCCAAGGAGCAGCTGGTAGATTTGAACTGCTGACCTTTTGGTTAGCAGCCGAGCTCTTAACCACTGTGCCACCAGCCCAGAAAACCCTACGGGGGAGTTCTACTCTGCCCTACAGGGTCACTATGTGTTGCAATAGACTCGATGGCACCTGACAGCTATGTATATAGAGAGAGAGAAGAAAGAGAGGAACAGTTAGGGAGAGAGAGAGATTTATTGCAAAGGATTGGCTCCCAGGCTTGTGGAGGATTGGCAAAACTAAAAGCCATAGATCAGGCAATGGGCTGGAGATTCCAGCTGGCTCAAGGGATTATGAGGGGTTGACAAGCCCCAAATCCATAGGTCAGGTGACAGAAAGAGTGCAGAGTGGAAAGAGAGCGATTTCTGCCAAAATATCTGTTTATAGTCTGGAGGCAGAACATACCCTAAGGAACTCCCCTTTTAACTGATTGATTGATTACATTGCATTAGATTACATTATGGAACAGCAATTAGTCTGCTGCTTGGCCAAACCACTGGGAACCATAGCCTAGCCAAGCTGACACATAAAACTAACTAACCATCACACTCTGCCTTGTTAAAAGAGTGGGCTGTACGCAGAGGTGAGCCACAGACGGGCCAGCTGGCATTTGTTTCAGCAAACCCACACAGGCATCTATAGCAGGCCAGGCTCCATATTCAAAGGCTGTGGAGAGGCACCCCTTATCTTTGAGGAACTCACCCTTCTGTTGAGGAGACAGACCCTAAACAAATGGTTAGAGTAGAATGAGGTCAGGGTTAAGGCAGAGGGGAAGTACAAAGTGCTACCTGCCCAGAAACTCTCACCTCTCAGGGCTCACAGCTCAGTGGCTGTGTAGGCTGGAAAAGGACAATACTAAGGCTGGGTGGACCTATCACCAACTTAAAAAGAAACAATTTACTTGCCCTCAGTAAACTATTGTTCTGAGAAATCAGGAAATTTCAGCAATTATTAGGTAATTGAGAAACTGAAAAATTCAATTCAGTTTAACAAATCCCAATTAAATTTTACAATATTCCTTTGGTTTCCAAGGGTACTATCTCTGAGGAGACAGATAATAGTGAGACTTGGGATACTTTGCCCCAAGAGGTATCCAGTGAAGAAATTTAGGGCGCAGTGACAAGGGGGTAAAACCAAAAAAAACAAACCCGTTGCCATCGAGTTGATTCCAACTCATAGCAACCTTAAAAGACATAGTAGAACCGCCCCATAGGGTTTCCAAGGAGCACCTGGTGGATTCGAACTGTTGACCTTTTGGTTAGCAGCCACAGCTCTTAACCACTATGGCACCAGGGTTTCTGACAAAGGGGTAGTGGGAGTTTATTTGGTTGGTAGTAAGCTCTTCCTACCTTCCCTTAATAATGGCAATAACAATAAAACAAAAAAAAAAACCCAAACTCGTTGCCGATGAGTCAGTTTCGAATCATAGCGACCCCATAGGACAGACTAGAACTGCCCCATAGGGCTCCCAAGGAGTGGCTGGTAGATTCAGACTGCCAGCCTTTTGGTGAGCAGCTGAGCTCTTAACCACTGCACCACCAGGACTCCACAGCTAATGTTTATCGTGCCTGCAACAATAGGCTTAAACAGCAATGATTGTGAGGATGGTGCAGAATCAGGCAACATTTGTTCTGTTATATATAAGGTCGCTATGAGTCAGAGCCGACTTGATGGCGCCCAGCAACAACAATGTTTACTGAGTGTTTATCATGTGCCAGACACTGCTCTTGGCCATTTAATCCTCACAACACTCTGAAATAGGGTTTCGAGTTGTGGAAACTAAATCTGAGAGGGTTAATGCAACTAGTGTGTGGAGAGCTAGAACTCAGACACAGGTGATCCAGCTACAGGGTCTACACTCCTTAAAAGTATAGCCTCACAACCCCCTCTTCTTTTTCTTTCAAGTCAGAGGAAGCATGTGGAAAGAGAGGTGGCTTCAAAGTCAGAGAACCTGGGTTCAAGGTCCAACTCTCCCTCCAGTGCTTGGGGACGCAGGGTATGGCACATCCCTCCCTGGACCCTGCCCTGCCTGGGCCTTGGCCTGATGCGACTAAGCCCCAATAGGCTTTGATCAGAGCCCCCAGCCCACCATGTGGGAGTGCTGCCAGCAGAGCTGCCCCCTCCCAGCCAGGTGAGCTCCACTAGACCCCTAGGGTGATCACGGTGGTGATTCCCACCCCTGTCTTGCCCCAGACAGGGACCAGACCTTCCTGTTTGCACCAGGGGACCCTATCCTGTGAACACATTGGAGAACCTCCCAACAGCTGTTAATTCCTTTCCTTGTGACATCTGCTCAGCTTTTGCTACCCATTGGCTGCCAAGAAAAGCAAACACCCTCTCCTGACAAGCTTCCTACATGGCTGGCTTGACCAGAGTTCCCCAGCCTGGCTGCTCCTCTGAGCTCAGTCCATGGCTGGGCTCAGGGAGGCCCCCAGGGACCAGCAAGCCTGCGCCTTGCCCTGCTCTGCCGAGGCGGGCAGCATGCAGCTTGTTCGGATGGTGTTTGAAAACGGTTTCTCAACTGTGGACATCCAGAGTTCTTTTCCTGGTTTTGAGGAGGTAGACCTGATCTCAGACCCAGTGTCTGCAGATGGGCCCCGTGTAATCCTCTCACGTGCTGGGTTTGAAACCCCTCCTCGTCTGTGGTTTTGCCTTTTCCAATCAGGGCAGGGTAGGCTTTGAAGGCTGGGAGACATCCAAGGCCGGGGTTTTCTGCTGAGATGTGAGATGATTAACAGATGCTTCTGGAAACCAGCTCCTCCTCCCAGCAGACAGCGGGGGCAGGAGGGTGGGTGGGAAAACTTTTCAGCTGTCTCTGACGCTTCATGTTGGTATCTGGGACTCAGCTGAGAGTTGGACCGTCACGTGGCCCAAAAGAGAAAGGTGCGCCAGACAGAGTTTCTGTGCCTTGGTTGTGCTGTTAGGAGCTGAGATGGCAGTGGGTGGAAGAAATCGTTAGCAAAGAGCAAAGACTCAGCAGACTGAGGCCTCAGAGACCACCCAGTCCAAGGCCCTCAGTCCGCACAGGAAGAAACCAAGGCCCAAGGGCAGCAGACCTGGGGGTCCCACTGCCATCTCCTGGCAGAGCCCCAGAGAGAGCCCAGGTCTGCTCCAGGAAGAGAGCTCTTCTCTCTGCTGCCTCCACCTCCAGACCCTGTCCCAGGTCTGATCCTCATCGAAGCTCATGCCTTCCCACCCCACCTATGAGGCTTGCTGTCAAGTCTGAGAACTGGGGTGGGACCACAGAAAGGGTTGGCAGTGGCCCTGCTCAGGGAGTTGAGGACAACAGAGGCCTGGAAGCCAAGGGAGGGCCGGCACTCTGTATGGCCCCTGAATCAATGCCCTTTAATCCTAGCTTCTGGTTGCATCTTTCCCAATTTCCCTTTTACCCTTCCTGCAGTCTGTCCCTACTATTGCTAACATCATCTCCCTGACGTGAGAACTGGCCTCCCAGCGAAGTACGGACTCTAGGAAGGAAAGCGTTTGAAAAGTCCTTCTCCTCCTGGAGTGGGGTTGATAATCTCCATGCATCCACTGAGGGCCCTAAAGGACTTCTCCGCCTCAGAAATTCCCCTGGGCAGTGAAGGTGGCCCCTCTACCTTTGGGGCCTCCTCACAGCCCTTCTGTTGCTGGCTCCCTCTGCTAACCTGCAGCTCTGGTGGCTTCTCATGAGCCTCAGAGTTACTCCCCAGGGCTGGCCACTCAACTCTTCTCAGAGCCTCTGCTCCCCATGGTCAGAGGATTCCAGGGGGCTTAGCCACTGTGCTGTGGCGACCTCTGCATCCACAGATTCTTCCAAGAGTGGAGTCAGGGGCTCTCACTGAGGGCTGCTCTCTCTCATGCCCTGGCTTTGCTCTGGGGCCTGACTGCTGTGGGTTGGAGAGCTGTGGGTGTGCCTTGAAACTAATGGGTTTTAAGCTTCAGGGCCCCATCCCGGGAACAGGGGAGTATTTGTATTAATTTTTTTTTTCTTAAAGCAGGATTCCAATATTATCTAAACTTCATTGTTGTTTGTTATGCACCATACAGTCAATTCTGAGGCATGGCAACCCTATAGGAGAGAATAGAACTGCCCCATAGGGTTTCCTAGGCTATAGTTTTCATGGGAGCCGAGCACCAGGTCTTTTCTCCCATGGAGCCACTGGTGAGTTCTAACTACCTACCTTTTGGTTAGCAGCCAAGTGCTTAACCATTGCTCCACCAGGGCTAAAAAAGAAAAAAAAGCCTCAGGGCCCCTCAAATCCTGACTTCACCCTTGCCTGGGGGAACACCGATAGGATTTTTCATTTTACGCTGTCTCAGTCCATATCAGAGTTCTTCCTGTTACCCAGCCATAGGCCTAGACACCTCTTTCACAAGCTGATTTCCTGCTTGGCCAAAGGCTGCTCCTATCTCCAGTAACCCCTCAGTCACCAGGCCTAGAGTGGGCTGTCCACCAATCCTCCCCAGCTCCTCACGTCTGCACCCTGGGGCCTGTCCTGAGTGAACTGGCCACTGGGCTGGGGGAGGGGGGAGCACTTCCTGATGGGGGCCTGGAGTGGGCCACGGCACATTCCTGTAAGCTGATGTAAGAGGGAAGCGGGGCTGCCTCAGGAAGGAAGCAGCGCCATCTTTGGGCGGATCTGTGTTTGCTGTGGGTGCTTCGCTTTATATTAAGAGCTCAGTACATCTGTTCCCTGGGAGAGGGTGGTGTTAACTGAAAACCAGAAGCAAAAGGATTTTCCTGTGCCACATGCAGGATGGTGAAATTCCACCATTGCTTTCCCAGCTGGTATCCCCAGAGTGCTCTCTAGCCCAGATGTGGGGTTGTCATGGGGAACAAGCTGTAGGCTGCATTTCCAAGTGCAGAGGCCATACCAGAAGTGGGAGGGCAGTGGTTCTTGGGTTATTAATAGTTCTCTTATGTAGTTCTGTGCTCTAGGCTATAGCTATGATGAGCACAAAAATCAAAACCAGTTGCTGGGAAGTCAGCTCCAACTCATGGTGACCCCACGTGTGTCAAAGTAGAACTGTGCTCCATAGAGTTTTCAATGGCTGATTTCTTGGAAATAGATCTCCAGGCCTTTCTTCCAAGACACCTCTGAGTGGACTCAAACCGCCAACCTTTCGGTTAGCAACTGAATGTGTTAACCATTTGCACTCCCCAGGGGCTCCGTGGTGAGCATATATCCTGAATTCTCCATGCTAGTCCGTATTTGAAATATTCTGTGTCATTGTGCCCACAGGTATACTACAGTTGTTACAAGTCTCAATTTTTACTTAAGGAAAGAGGATGATGGTGTCTGTAGGATTTGTTCCTCCTCTGTATTCACATCCCATTCACTCTGAGACAAAGCAGCTACTTCCAGGCCTGCTTGACCAACAGGGATGCAACCTTGCTTTTGTTCCCTCCAGGGGTCGGCCTGCCCAGGAGGACTCACCACTAGGCAGCTGGCAGTGATGCTGTCTGCATTCTCTCTGACATCTTGCTGGGCTCTGCAAGCAGGGACATGCACATAGTCCCCAAAGGGCTGTGGCAGCATGAGAAGAAGGATGTCATCCCTGCCCTCCTCCCTTCCAAGTCCTCCCGGTCATTCAAGGTCCAGCACAAGTCCTCCTCTTCCGTGCAGTAGCCCCTCGTCGTGCCAGCCCACAGGCTCCAGTCCTTCTGTCATCCCTTTTAGGACTGCAACTTTTTTGCATTTTGTATTTACAGACTTTAGTTATTATTATTTTACTCTACTGTGTTAGTCCTTTCTTGCCTAGATTATAAGCTGCTTGAGGGCAGGGAGTCCTGTCTTCCTCTTCTGGATCCTATGCCCCCATAGATCCTGCCAACATAGACTAGGTGATCAGTAAGTGCTTATAGAATAGATGGTGGCAGAGATCTGTGAAGGAGGCCTAGCTCCAGCATGCATTGGCTGGCCCAGTGCATGTTTGTGGAAAGCGTGAGGAGTGGGTGCCATGATGCCCTGGTCACCCGCTCCCTCCCTCCCGCCCCCCTGCAGAATGTTTGCCTCCAGGAGGAAGCAGCGTTACTGGCCTTTCTCCATGGACTGCACAGGCACAGAGGCTCATATCTCCAGCTGCAAGTTGGGCACCCAGGCATCACGGGACCCTGTGAAAAACGTTACATGTGAGAACGGGCTGCCCGCTGTGGTGAGTTGTGTGCCCGGCCAGGCCTTCAACCTCGATGGCCCCTCAAGATTCCGGAAAGCCTACAAGCCAGAGGTGAGGATGGGGCAGGCAACGTGGCCACTTGGCACCTGAGGGAGGGCTAAGGGGACCCTCAGGAGAAAGTGAGGAGAGCCAGCCCTGTCTGAAACCACCTCCCAGAGGCAGCAAGGCAGTGTCTAGTCTGCCCAGGTACACAGCAAGGCCAGGCTCACAAGTACATGCTACCTCCAGGGTGTGCTTAGCAGCTGGGCCCCTGCCCCAAAACAGCATCACCACCGCCTGTCCTTCCACCATTCTTTCTTCGCTGTCCGAGACTGGAGTCCCCTCTGTGGAAGACAGATAGCTGCGGGGAGGAGAACACCTCATGATTAGCCATCACTGGTTCCTGTGCACTGTCTGCTGGCCCAGAATAAATAGACTGTGGCGGGGGTGGGTGGGCAGGGGCCTTCTGCTCCTGGAACGCTTCCCAAAGGGAAGGATAGTTTTGGAACTGTTGGCCACATGACACAATTCTCAAAATCATATGAAATCAGCTACAAGTGTTTGGAAACATGTTTTGGTTTATTCTGCAACAGAAAGGATGAAAAGCTTTCAGCAAGGTAGAAAATGAAAATCTACTTATACTTCTGTGGACCAGCATAACTAGATTTATGAGTATGTGTGTGTGTGTGAGTGTGTTTATGAACATGCATGAGTGTGTGTGAGTGTGTATGTGTGTGAGCATACCTGAGTGTGTGTAAGAGCATATATGAGTGTGAGTGTGTCAGTGTATGTGTGTGAGTGTATTCACTGTAGGTGTACATTGGCTCATAGAAATTAACACCCCTATTTCAACTGACTTCACAGGAAGAGTGAATTTTCCCTTGAGCCATCCTCTGGAAAACAAAAAGTGCACTATTATGTCTTCCAACCATAACCATTAAGGCAGTTAGCTTTTCTTTTTCCTATATTTTTTTCTCCATTTTTTTTTTTATATCCACCAAAGTGATGGCAGTGGGAATACGGGGCTGGCGAGTGGGGATAGTGCACAGGAATGGCGGGAGGGGTAGGAGAGGCATTGGGTCATTTATCAGGGTTGCTGCCCCATGCCAGATAAAACCTTGGTACTTAGTAATCCCCTTGGCAGGGTGAGTTCAGAGTCAGCTCTGAGGAGAAATGGGGCCCAAGTCAGGAGTAAGAGGGACCAAAGGAGGGAGAATGGCCCTGTGGGGGCAGCTGGGGTATTGGTCAGGTCTAGGCAGGGTGGAAGTAGCAGAAGGCAAGCAGACCAGTAGAATCCCTACCTAGGACCACAGCTCCCCACACCCGGTGGCTTTTGTTTTGTTAACAGAGGCAGCACCATCCATGTCTTCTCTCCCCTCTCCCTGTCTCCCCGTCCATCTTTCCCTCTGCCCTCTCTAATTTGCTTTCCTCCATCAACACCTGAAGAGCTGCTCTTGGAAAGGATGTGATAATACCCATCAAATAGAAGAGGGAAACCAAGGCAAGAGACTGATACACCCTATTGGATGTCCCCTCCTAGGCTGGGGTAGGATAGTTTGACAAAAGACATAGTCTTCAGTGAAAGAAGTGAAATGAATGGTATGATTCCAGCCATCAGCCAGAAGGTGTGGGAACTATGCGGAGGCAGCACCTGTGTATGGGTGGGTTGGCCCTGCCTTGCCAGTTCCCTCGCACAGGTGACTGCAGTGCACAGACGTAGCCACACCATCACATGTGTGCAGCCATGTAGGACAGACATACTTAAAATCATACTTGGATAGCATTATTTCAGGGCCCTCTCCAAACAAGCCACCCTGTAGTCCCCATCCTACCCCGCCCCACCCTCCCCTGCTACGTGATCTGAAGGCACACGTCCTTTCCACAGCCTCAGCCTCTGAGCTGTTCTCGTCTGTCATCTAGAATACCAGGTCCTACTGTTTTGGAATTCTTCTACTGTGTGGTTTAAAGCAAAGGAGTCAAGTTCATACCAAACCAATAAAAAAAAAAAAAAGCAAGAAAGAGCCTTACATCACGGTTTCCATGGGTTTTTTTTTTTTCTCTCCTCCAGGGCCAGCTGACTCTCTGCCTGGCCACTGCTGGGCTGGGGTGAGGCTATTTGACACTTTGCCTCTATTTAACGTGGGTCATCCACTGGATGGGAAGGGGGCCTGGCCTCCAGCTAGTCAGAAAGGTGGGGGAAGTGGGAGGTCACAGATCTACAGAAAACAGAGACTGGAGCCAGCAGCTTTGTTTTGTTTCTTTAAAGCAAGAATAAAGATGCTTGAAGCCACTGAGTGCTTTGTGCCCACCCCCCTTTTCTTCGCCCCCTAGTGCCAAGTCAGAGCAGTCCCTGGGGTCTGGTAAATCTGAGTGAGGTCCAATGCCCCCCCTCAGCACGGCCAGACAGTTGGCGAGACATGAGGTGCAGTCAGTGGGAGAGAGGTTGCCGAATGGGAACCTCGGCTAGAAGATGGAGCAATAAGGTTCTTATTTAATGCCTTGTCCCGTAAGGTGGCCAGTGTACATAAATGCTTGAAAAACACACCCTCCAATTAGGCCAGCCTCATCCGGGCCATCAGGGGGGTAGGGTGACAGTCGCAGGCTGAGGGCAGCATAGGCTAAGGCAGAACGTGATCCTTGTCTAATCGCTGCAGTTTCCCTTCCGTTTCTCTGGGTTGAGCCAAATAAGTCAGCCATAACTCAGGGCCGGGAAGCTTTCCGAGCTCCCCCACACACACACACCAAAATTGACGTAAACCAGGTTGTGTGGGCAGCTAGAGTCAAGTGACCCAGCTCTCGTAAGAAGTAATCTTGGGGGGTCAAGAAGCCGGTGGAGAGTGGGTTTTCCTCCTGGGCAATTAAATCAGCCCCATAAGGTTACTAAGGTTTCCCAGCTGCCACTGAGCATGTAAGAGCATTTAAACTAGCCCACCCCTCTCTGCATATCTGGTAAGGCTAGAGCTTTTGCAGAATCAGGCAGAATTGGATGTGGAGTACAGTTTAGATGGTAGAATTGGATGGGGAGGGCGGGAGCAGGAATGGGGTTGTGTGTGAGCCCCGCTCCAGAATGGATGTGCCGCTGTGAGGCTCCCCTCCTCCTTGCAGACTCTCTTCTTTAAGTCATGGCCTTATTAGCTCCACCCAAGCCCTACTTTCTCGTGCTCTGTCTGTCCAGTGCCTTTTTTTCTCCCTCCTGCCTTTCATTGGTGTGCATGGCAGAATCTGTTTAGTACCCAGGAGTCTTCCTTCCCATGAGGCTGCCCCTCAGGGCTCTGTTACAAGCAAGGTAGAGTGATGATGCCATCTGGACTCTGCAGACTTCTGGGAGTAGGAGCGTCTTTCTGTAGCTCTAAAGCTTGAGGTTCCGGGCTGACGGAGTGGTGGGAAGTACTGAGGGTAAGCTTCTTGAGCCAGGGGAGGGGTGTTGAGTGGAGAGGAGACTAAAGCAATTCACTTGTGTCACAGTTGATGACAAGTGGACGAGGGTGCCTGATTGGCCCCCCACTCAATGCTCCAGGACAATAGCTCCTTGAAAGGGCTGCGAAGGGAGCTTGTACCAGACTGAGCACAACCCTCCTCCCCTAACACACACACACACACACACACACACACATCAAGCAGAGTTTCCGCTCCTAGGCTGCGTGCCTGGGCTGGGGTGGGGCACAGTAGGGGCTGGATAGCATGCCTCCTGCTACTGTCAGCCGTGCCTCAGCTTCTCCGCTTAGCAGGACCATGTATCTCCTCAGCAACCCCTGGTGCGGTTGAGAGGTGGCGCCCACATCGGGGAGGGCCGTGTGGAGGTGCTGAAGAATGGAGAATGGGGCACCATCTGCGACGACAAGTGGGACCTGGTGTCTGCCAGCGTGGTCTGCCGAGAGCTGGGCTTTGGGAGTGCCAAAGAGGCCATCACTGGCTCCAGGCTGGGTCAAGGTAAGGAACAGGAGGCTGTTCAAGTGCCTGTATTCCTGGTTGACTACTGCATGATGAGCCCAGCTCTGGGGCCTAGCCCACTGCGGGGGCCCTGGCTGCTGGCCTTGAGCTGTTCAGGGTCTCCCTGCTTTTCATCATCCCTTTGGCAGCCGCTGTTCTATTAGAGAATCACAGTCCTAGCCCCAGACAGGAAGGGGCCTTAGAGAACATTAAGTGCAAACTCCCTACTTTATGGACATGGAAGCTGAGGCCCATAAAAGGAATTAAACTGACCAAAGTGAGACAACATATTTCAAACAAACAAAAAAAAAGTTGCCAGCAAGTTGATTCTGATTCATGGCAAATCCATGTGTGTCAGAGTAGAACTGTGCTCCATAGGGTTTTCAGTGGCTGGTTTTTCAGAAGTAGATTGCCAGGCCTTTTTTTCTGAGGCACTTCTGAATGGATTTGAACCATCAATCTTTCAGTTAGTAGCCACCCAGGGACTCAACAACATGTTAGTGAAAAATTAATCCTGTAACATAGGTCTCCCAACTCCTCGCCCAGGGCTCTCACCTGCCCACCTCGAGAAAGCCGGGGTTCTCCAGCCCTCCTCCAGGATGGAAACTCAGCATTTATTAGGTTGTGGACCGCCCCTGCAGACAAAAATTCTCAAATGTCATCTTACTTTTCCACTCTGGTGCGGCACCACAGAAATTCTCCCACTCATAGCAGAGAGAGGGAACGGGAAGCTTGGCACTGTAACTCTCATGAGATGCTGATGGAAAGGGGCCTGGTTTTTATTAAGTGTTCTGAACAATTCTTTCATTTGAGCAAATAATAAAAGCATAGCAGGGTTTCAAGTGGGTCACTCATTGAGAGAAACGTGTAGACACGAGACTACAACAGAACAAATAGTTTCCATTCCCCAGCAAAGGCCCTGTAAAGACCATTCATCCTTCCCAGCCCTGGTCCCTCAGAAGGAGGAGGCTGCCCCTAAAACAGACTGTGCAACCTAGTGAGTGCCCACCCTCCCCAGGGGCACTGTGGTTTGAGCGAGGGGAATCGCAGTCATTGCCTGGAATTTGTCAGTGCTGACCAGCAGGGAGGTGGTCGGGGACTGTGGGCTATGATGGCTGGGAGGGGCTTGCTCATGCTTGGCAGGAGCGTGTGGGAGGAAGGAACATGGGCTGCGGATGAGGGTGGGGGTGTCCTGTCCTGTGGCGAGAAGATGTTTCCATACTGTCAAACATACAGCCATCACCCCACAGAAAGGAATGTGGTGAGGTCACTGATCACAGCTTTGAGAAATAATAGTCTCCAGGCAGGGCCTGACCAACCACATCCAGTGGTTTCCTGTGTGAGACTCGAGTTTTGGAATCACGTTTTTAACTTAACCTCCAACCAGAGTATATGGAGTTGTCACACTGCTAGAAGCAAAGCTCATCTAGTTGTTGGTTTTTTTTACATGTCCACACCCCAGACTGGAGTGGGTCAGCTCTTAAATGGTTCTCCTATGGTTGGAAAGAGGCCTTGCTTTCTAGTGGACTGGAGAGAGGAGTCCTGGAACCACATGTGTCTCTGCTGGTGAGGACTCGGGTCACCTAGCCCAACAGATGAGGAATTTGAGGCTCCAGAGAACAAGTGATTTGTCTGAGGTTACCCCGATAGCAGCAGAGAAAGAGTGAAACCCAAGTCTTCTTATGCTCAGATTTGGGCTTTATCTTGGTTTTTTTTCTTTTCTTTTACACCCACCTGGTGGTGTAGTGGTTAAGAGCTACATCTGCTAACCAAAAGGCTGGGAGTTTGAATCTACCAGGCGCTCCTTGGAAGCCCTATGGGGCAATTCTAAATTCTACTCTGTCCTATGGGGTCGCTATGAGTCAGAATCGACTTGACGGCACCGGGTTTGGTTTTTTTGGTTTTGGCCCAGTCCCATTGCCATTTGAAACATCTCTCTACCTCCACTCTCCAATCTGGGCGAGCTTCCTAGGTGTGCACCGTAGTTTGGGGGTCTGGAACATAGCATCATCCTATCTGGTAGCTTCAGTTATGCAACACTACACTCCTCCTCCCCTGTCACAGCAAGCTCTCCAGGGTCCTACTGGATCTCAGATATTCCCACAGTCCATTTCACCGGTCAGTGGACATGTTGATACTTGCTCTCCTAAGGCCTACAGGAATAAACAAGCACTTGGATGACATAAACATTCCATTTATCGTGGGCGTGTGCTATTTGACCTATTTCACTGCCCAGAGCTGCCAAAGATTTCCAAGGCATCAGGGCAGGCAGAACTCTGGCAGAAAGAGGCATTTGGCATTTCCGATGCTGTCCTTGAAAGATCCATTGGGTGATTTATTATCTCCTGCCCTGCTGGGAGGCCTCCACCTCAGTAGGCAGAAAGGGCAAACTACCACATTCAAGATAAAGCGGCAGAGCAGACAGGGGCAGTCCTTCCGTCCTGGCTCTGGCCAGTGGACCAGGCGGCTGCACCCAGAGCCAGAAGTAGTGAAAGGGCAAGAACCAAGAGGCAGCAGTCTGAGACTTAGTCCTGGCCCTGCCACCTACTGGCTCTGTGACCTTGAGCAACCTTCTGCACTTCCAAATCTTTGCTGTCAAATGAGGTGGCTGGATTAATGGTTTGAGGTGCTGTCTGGCTCCAGCCTTCTGTGATTCTCTAAGAGACCTGCTCTTATCAGCAGAATGGATGTCAGGTCATAGTTAAGTACTGCTCCTTTACACTCCTGGATAACCCTGCATGCATCCACCTCGCCCCAAGCCTGAGCTCCGTGGGGGTGGGTCTGGGTCTTTTCTCTCTGTGTCCTTTCTGCTGAGTCTGTGCCCAGCACGTCGTGCTCAAGAGATGTTCATTGTTACGAGTGATGGATGAATGAGTGAATTCCAACTGAAAAAAGTGGGTCAGCTGAATGAACACTTGACGAAGAAGTTTCAACACTCTAGGGTGGCATTGTCCAGTAGAAAAATAATGCAGGCTGCATAAGTAACTTCAAATTTAATAGTTACCACCAAAAAAGTAAAAAGAAACAGGTGAAATTAATTTTAATAATGTATTTTATTTAACCCAATATATCCAAAATATTATTTCAACATGTGATACTTTACCTTTTTTTTTTTTTTTTTTTTTTTACTGAATCTTTAGAATCCAGTGTTCGTTTTACACTCACCACACATTTCAGTTCAGACTCACCGCATTTCAAGTACTTAAGTACTGGACAGAGCAGCTCGAGAACAGTGGCTTTAAACCCCTTTGTCTACAGCCCACAGTAAGAAATACATGTTACAGAATATGCCACACTCATAAAACTGGAGCAAAAATGTCCTACAGCAATGCTTACCTTTACAACATGAAAACACTAGGATATTTCCTATCCTGTTCAACTGTGGTTTTTAAAATCTGATTGTAACTGGCTAAGTTGATTGTTCAAACCGCTTACAGGTCTCAACGTTCAGAGCCCACAGCATTGCTCTGAGAGGTGGGATATGGCTTCTTCCACCACACCCTGCTCCTGCTCCAAGCCTGTGACCACCCGGGGCCCAGGGATGTTAGTACACAAGGGAAGAGTAAAATCAAGGTGGAGGTGAAGGAATTCAGAAGGTTTCCAGAACCCAGGAGTAGGTGAAAGCTGGAGGTCAGGAGTGTGGAAGGTCAAACCCAGGCCAGCAATCTGGAGCCAGGAACCCACAGACACCACAGGGCAAGCTGACGCTAGACAGCCTGCTGGTGTCCTTCAAGCGCCACCTCCCACCCTGTGCAGCCCACCCAGCTCTGGTGGTACAGGGAAGAGCGTGGGAAACACTATCTTCCGTCTCTGTGCTCTGCCTCTGATGTGGCATGAAAGTCCGTGCTTCCAGAAAGTGGGGCCTGCCCTTTGGGGCCTCGCCCCCAGATTTCTGAGAGAGCCACTTTGGGCCAGAATTTGACTAACCAATTGTTAGATGGAATATAAAACGTGTTAGGTTCTTTAGTTAACCTTTCCCCTTCTGTCCAGTCCCTTCCTGTGGTCTGTTGTTGTTCTTGTTAGTTGTTGTGGAGCCAGCTGACTCTTGGCCACCCATGTATGCAGAGTAGAACTGCTCCATAGGGTTTTCAGGCCTGTAACCTTTCAGAAGCAGATTGCCAGGCCTCTCTTCTGAAGAGCCTCTGGGTGGGTTCACACTGCCGACCTTTTGGCTAGTAGTAGAATATTTAACTGTGCTACCCAGGGACTCCTGTCCCATAGTGTAGCAGTCAACGAACATCGATTGAGTGCTATTGGGGGCTAGGTAATAGTGCAGTGGTTAAGAGCTCACCTGCTAACCAAAAGATCGGCAGTTTGAAGCCACCAGCCACTCCTTGGAAACCCTGTGGGACAGTTCTACTCTGTCCTATAGGGTCGCTGTGTGTCAGAATTGACTCGATGGCAGTGGGATTGGTTTTGTTGTTGTTTGTTTTTCTTAGGACTGGATCCTGAAATGGAGACTCATTTATTCCACAAACATTTGTAGGTAAAGTTTCTGCTCTCCAGGAGGTCAAGTACGGAAAATAACCCCAATCAAAGACAACTTATACTAACAAATAAATTATGATATAGAAGAAATGGTACTGATAATACTTACATTCACTGGGTCCCTAGTAAATGCCAGTCCCTTGACATGCTTTGCCTCATTCATTCCTCATAATCCCAACCCAGCAAGAGGGCCCAGAAAGATCTAGTCATCCTCTGAGGAGGTTGAATTTAATCTCAGACTGACTGCTAAGCGCACTGCCGAGTGTGTGAGTCATAAGAAGTAAATGCCGTGGAAGTTGAGATGAGGGTGAGATCTTTTCAAGCTGAGCCGTGGAGGAGGAGGGTTTGAGGTGTTCCTTGAGGGCAGAAAGTAGATGGCATCCCAGGAAGCAGGAGAGAGTAGTGATATCCCTAGAGGGAGGAGAGCGTAGGCTTTCTTTGGGATCAGGTTGCTCAGCTGTTTCCTAGAACAAACCTTATATTCCTTTCCAAAATAGGGTTTTTTTTTTCTTCTGAACGGGCTTCAGAAACTTTTCAAATCACGATTCTGGGTCAGATTGCCTGCTTTGAATCTTACCCCCACCATTGGGCCAGTTACTTAATCTTGGCCCTCAGTTTCCTCGCTTTGTTGGGTTGTTGTGATGATTAAATGAGTTAATATAAGCAATGTGTTCAGAACTGAATCCAGCACGTAGTAAGTAACCAATAAATATTAGCTACCATCATCATCATCATCCTTCTCCTCAAACAAGCCCCTAGGCTGACACTGGGGTACACAAATCCAAGGTTGCTGTTCGCTTTTATGCCCATCTTAAGCCATGAGCTGTGACCCATGCTTGCTTCAAGTGCTGTTTACCCATTTCAGTTGAGTCGGTTCCAACTCACAGTGACCCTATAAGACAGACTAGAACTGTCCAATAGGGTTTCCAAGGCTGTAATCTTTACAGAAGCAGCCTGCAACATCTTTCTCCCACAGAGTGGCTGGTGTGTTTAAACCACCAACCTTTCTGTTAGCACCTGAGCACTTTTTAACCACTGCACCACCAGGGCTCCTTAAGTCCTGTTTAAGATCTGTATTTTGTCACAGCCTTTTCAATTCTGAGTCCTTGGATGCTTCCAGCCATAGTAACTGTGTTTTTATAAATTTGTAATATTTCCAAGGAATTGGAAATTCCAAGGAATTGGAAACTTTATCATTTATGAATTTCCAAGGAAATGGAAACTTGGCTCTTACCTACTAACATAGGTTGCTCCTGAAGTTCATTACTGGCGTCTCCAGAAATCCCCAGACAGGTCCGAGGGCCCCTCCATTGGGCTCCCAAGCACCTGTGGTCACCTCCATCTGTATCATAAAAAAAAAAAAAAAAATTTTTTTTTTTCATATCACCACATTATATCACAAGCCTTTGTCTAAGCCTCCCCGTGAACTGTGAGCGCTTCAAGGCAGGGACCTGCCTTTTTCATCCTTGAATCTCCACCACTTAACACAGAGGCTGACATATAACAGGCACTTGGTGAATTCAACATTTAGACACTGCTTGTTAGCACTGCCTATTTGCTCAGGAGTCCCTGAGTGACACAAATAGTTAAGAGTTTGACTACTAACCAAAAGGTTGGCAGTTTGAACCCATCCAGAGGTGTTTTGGAAGAAAACCCTGGTCATCTGCTTCCAAAAAATCAGCCATTGAAAACCCTACGGAGCAGTTCTACTCTGACACACATGGGGTCGCCACGAGTTGGAATCAATTCAACAGCAACTCTCTTTTTTTTTTTTAGTTTACCTGGCACTGGTTGGGAATATAAAAGGGAAACCTGAGCTGACCCCTGCCCTGGTGGATCCTCCAGCCTAGTGGGGAAGAGAGACATTAATGAAATAACCACCTAGATACAATGGAAAGCAGAGGAATCAGTGAGAGGCTGCACAGGGGAGCCCAACTTAGGCTGGGGAGTCAGAACAGGCTCCTCTACGGAAGTGACATGGAAGCTGAGCCCTGAAGGATGAATGGGTGTTAGGGTGTGAGAAGTAGGTGGAAGAGCCATCTAGGCAGAGGGAAGTGCTCTGCTTAACACAGAAGCCAAAATGAGGCCAGTGTGGCTAAGGGAAAGGAGTGGGCAGAGCTAGAACAGTAAGTGGGGGGTCAGGTCCCAGAGGGCCTTGTAGACTATGCTGATGATTGAGGACTTTTCCCTAAGTGCAGTGAGAAACCATGAAAGGTTTTGAGACAGGGAATAACATGATTCAATATGCATTTAAAAGAAAAAATCACTTGGGCTGCTGTGTAGAGAACAGATTGGAATAAGCAAGAGGGGAGGAAGACTAGAGCTTGGACTACTGTTTGCAATATTAGTCAAAATAGAAGATGAAAGGGCTGAATTAGTGTCATGGCAGCAGAAATTGGGGGAAAATGTATTCAGATTTGAGGGGAGTGAACAGAATGTGGTGATGGATTGGTTGTCAAGGATAAAGGAGGAGGAGACAGTGCCTGAGATGACTTCTGGGTTCTGGCAAGAACAACTGGGTGGATGGAAAGGTTGTTCCTGAAATGGGGAGGGCTGGAGGAGATTATACCACTTGCCATGCAAGTAGAAAAGACAAGAACAGACAACTCTTCCAAGAAGTCCACCCTAAAGAGAGGAAGTAGCAGGGCAGAGGGAAGTGTGGGGTCAAGAGAGGTCACTGTAAAGATGGGGGACTCTAGAGCATGAGCGACATGGTCCAAAGAAGAGGGGACGGTGAGTATCAGGAGAGTGAGATCACGGGCAGAGCAAGGTCCCAAGAAGATGGGAAGAGATGCATTTGAGAGGACCTGGAAGGAGCTGAGCTTCCATCCATCCTAATGGGCTAGAAAGGGGAGAGTTAGTTGTATGACCTGAACTGAGCTGAAAGTTGGTCAGACTAGGAATTCTCTTTCCCAAGCAGTGTGAGGCTCACTCTTGTTATCTCAATGCCTGTAATAGAGGCCCCCTCTGTCCCTGTCCTCTAGGTCCATTCTCCACCCTTTTCCATATTGTACAGTGTCACTGGAGGCCCATTTGGGTTTGGCCAATGAGGAGCACTGGCAGGAAGCTGGAGGAGAGACAGGCCAGGGAATGTACTCTCCCTTCAGGACCCTAAGGGCTGCTACATCCCTCAACCACCAAAAACAGCTTTCAATAGGTGGCCCCACTACACAGTGTTTTAGCTCTGCTGGCTCAGATATTGGTGTCCTCCCCTCACTCCTACAGGCCTAGGGGTGGTATCTGTGTCCACTATTATTCTCCCCTGAGTACTGTACTGTCGTTTGTGATTTCCCTACACTCTGTCCACACTTCTATTTTAAAGTCTCCTTTTTTAAACTCTACTCAAATTATTTAATTACAGCATGCCATGTTTCCTGCAGGGTCCCTGACAGATACAGCGATGGGCACTGCTTTCCGATTGGTAGATGCATGGAATATTAACGTTGGGAAGAGCCTTAGATGTCTTCTAGTCTAACGCCTTCATTTGTGTGAGAAAACCAATACTCAGAGTAGCTGTGACACACTTTGTCAAGTTAGTGTCAGGAACCTCGTCCCAGATATGCGTTGTTTTCTCTTCCCCAGAGACAAGAGGCCTGAGTCATTGAGATGATTACGAGAGGAGGCTAGGAGGATGGGAGAGGAAAGTTCTCATCGTCCTGGACTTTCTTGTCAATTCCAGAGCATTTTCTTCAGAGGTTTTCATAGCTCACGCTTATTTTCCCTCATCAGGGATAGGACCCATCCACCTGAATGAAATTGAGTGCACGGGGAAGGAGAAGTCCATCATCGACTGCAAATTCAATGCTGAGTCTCTGGGCTGCAGCCATGAGGAAGATGCGGGTGTGAGATGTAACATCCCTGCCATGGGCTTCCAGAAGAAGGTGAGGGAACTGGATTGCATATGGCTTTCCTCATGGAGGCCCCAGACAGTACAGACCAGGTAGCCTACTCTGAAGTTTTCTAATGGGTGGTACCAGAAAGTGCTCAGGCTTTCCTGTTATCACCATGAATGACATTGTTACCTGCATTCGTAAATTCACCAAACAAAAAAAAACATATGTGGACATACGATCCTCCTTAGTTCCTTCACGTGGCAGATGTTGGGCATCCCCAGTATGCCACGCCCTGTGCAATTCAGTCCTTATGCCATGGATTGTAGCACCTGTGACACCCTTATCAGGGACCCTTTCCAAGGACCCAGAGGAACCACATCGGACAGCAGGTCTGCAAACCACACAGAAATGTAAACTCAATACAGGCAGTATTTTGGGAAGGAGGACAGTATTTTGTAATCAGAAGGAAAGAAAAGGGAAACTAAAGCATTATAGCTAGAGGCACTCTTCTCCCTTCCTGAGATGGGGTCTCTAAAAACCTACATTGTGTTTCTCTGCTCCGATGACCTTGCCCACAGGGGTACCTTACAAGATGAATTCCTCTTTGCTGCAAGGCACAGTACATCCTGTTTAACCATCTTCACCCTACCATGAATGTGGTCAGTGCTGCACATCACCCAGCACAGGGCTAGCATGTTGGAAAAGCCTCTTACGTTTTTATTTTAACAATGAGCAAATGCAGACATGTCAGAGTGCCAGATGGTTCCCCAGACAGATCTCTTTTCTCACAACAATGTTTGACCTTTGCACCAGCAGAGCCAAAGGTGCTACTGAACTAGTTGGCCACAATGTGCCTTATGCAGCTCACCACTCAACGGGGCCATGAAATGTGACCAGTAACAGCACTCAGCCAAGCCAGGCTTGGCCTGTGGGTGAGCAGGAGTGTGGGCCACAAACCCTACGCTGCGGGAGAGGCTTGCAATCTGTAATTGCCTAGCAGCACTCCAAGATAGCCATAATAAAGCTATGAGACGTGACAGGCTGTGAGTCCCAGTGTGCCGGAGCACTGTTAAGACAGATTGGAGTTTGGTAGGAGGGGATTCTCAAGCCAAATAAAAGCGCTAAGTCAAAAAAAAGTGATTTCCCAGAACCATTCTCTGATCGGCAGAGCTGAGCCAGGCCAGTGGAGGAGTCACACCCCAACACAACAAACAGCCCTGATCCCTTGCACGGAGGTCCTCCAGAGTCAAGGAGGTGTTCCCTGTGCTCAAGCATAGGATGCGAGAGAGTTTCACCCCTGGACTTGTTTGATTTTATCCCCCAGGAAGTAAACGGGGGAAAGTCACTTATGAATAAAATCCATATGGGCTACAACAGTTGTCTCACCACAGCAAAGGAATAGGCTATAGCATGGCATGGCATGTGGTCCCAAAGGGTATTAGCAACGACCTTGGGCAGAATCGGGAATCCCCAGTTCTATCGCTAGCCAGCTGTGTGACCGCAAGCTGGTTCCTTAATCTGGCTGAGTCTTCAGCTTCTTCCTCTGAAAATAAAGAGGTAGGAGAAGATGGTTCCTAACTTCCCTTCCAGTTCACTAGGAAACTGACTTGTCTAAACACCAAATAAAGGCTGCAGACTTGGAACTGGATGGCTTTGTCCATCCAGTAACAACAAAGCCTCATTTCTTTAATTGCTGGGAGTGAGGAGCCAAGGTGGGGAGGCTCTGGGAATGACAGGTGGGTTTGCCAAGCAGGCTAATCCACTGCAGGGGCTCCCGTGCCCTTGTTGACCCCTGGTTCACCTCTAAACTGTGGTCCTGGCTCTGGCTCGGCAGCAAGACCAAACACGTGGAATTTGAGTTGGAGAGTCCCCATGTTTCCATTCGTGCTAACATCTGGGTTGAGTTACTCTTACCTCACCACCTCCCAAAATAGGTATGGGCCTGGATGACCACAACCGTATCAAAACATGGTGCAGCCTTATAATAGCCACTGTTCGGAGGTGTGTTGTTTTCCCAATTCATGTTCAGAAAAATTTAGCTGCCCACAGTTTCCTCCCTTCTGCTGCCACTGAGAACAAGATAGGAAAAGGCAAAGGCCTGGGCTGTTTTAAGAAATTTTGAGAAGGACTGACTCTTTCCTGGTATCCTCATGCCTTGGATGTGGTGTGGCTGGATGAGCTATCAGGTGATGACTGGGAGTAGGGCCAGAGGCTCCTGGCCGACCCAAGGTCTCTTGGGGTTCCATTGCCTGGTGAGGTCAGACTACCTTCAGCAGTTCCCACAATACGGCCCCCCTGGTGTGAGTATTGTGAATGGGAATGGAGGAGAGCTGTGTCCTGGGCCAAGATAGAACTTCGTGGCCAACCACTCTGTGCCCTTCCAGTCTTCTCTGGAAAATGAGAAAAACACCCAAATTCATCCTGAATTGCCCAGATCCTTCCAGAGCAACCAAACTGCTCCCTGTCACAAATGCCGCCTCAGGCTTAGTCAGCCTTAGAGGAACACAGGGCATCTTGGAGCCTTGAGAATTGCTTCAAGGAGAGGCCATAGCTTGCTACGTATTTTCCTTGGCCCAGAGTCAGCATGGCACCCACATTCCTTAGCCAGAGCCTTTGCCACGTCCTTTGGCTGTAGGACCCAGGACAGGGATACTACCAACTTTGGGGAGGGTCACACAGGCAACAGAGGGCAAGGGGAGAAGGTCTTCTGATACACCCCCAAAGGAAGCCTTAAAGACAGCAGTCTTCACATTAGATTTTAACTGGGGAGCTCCACTGCCCTCCAGTAGCAGGAAAAATTGTGAACCAGGTGACTCTTCAAGATGCTCCACGCTCATCTTATATTGGCCTCAAGGTGGCAAAACAAAGTCAGGTCTTGGGAGGCGGTGGCATGAGATGGGGGCAGTGGTGGGAACCATCTGCCCCAGGTGCAGTCAGTAAGGCAGTGCCTAGTCTGTAGGGTTTAAAAACAATAACAGCCCTGATTGAAAGTCATTCTGCTTTTTATCATCACCATGCACTTGCATGCTAAACATCAGTGTTAACCTCTGCCCACTGGAACTGGCCGTATCTGCAACCCATTGGTGCACAGCGCTGTGCGGGCCTTCAGCACCACAAGGAAGCCAGGGAAAGCATGTCAAGAGGAAGGGGAGAGGATCTGGACCTCCCAAAGAGAAAGGAAACAGCTTCAGGCTTCCTGAAATCAGGACATAGGTTTTTTTTTTTTCAAAGGGCTCATCCTGAGGCCCAGAAACAGGGCCTGCTGTCTCTATCACAGGCCCCATTGTGTCTGCGCTTCCTGGATGCGGTTTTACCCAGTCCATGGCCAGGCCAGGAGGTTGGAGACTCGGGTAGGGAGTGAGGAGAGCAGGGCGGCTGGTACCTGCCAAGGCAACAGCCACTCAGCGGTGACCAGAGATGGTTTTCACAAGGGACAAAGTTAGGCGCTTTAGGAATGTCCTAAGCCCCAGCATCCCAGTAGACAATAAATGCCTTAGAACCCCCCGGGCCAGGATCCAGGGCCTGGACCTCCCACCAGGAGTGCTCTGTCCTCCATCCTGTCTATGAACACTTATGCTTTTTCTCAGTTCTGTTTCCCACCACCCTGCAGAGGCACACAGCATCTCCTGCTTTTGAACAAAAACATCCCTGGAGTTGGGGGCTTCAGGTAGATGACTTGGAGGTAGTCAAGTGTGGGAGTTAAAAGACACCTTGTCTGAAACTCTGCTTTCTCATCTGTAAAATGGGAACAACCATAGTACTGCCTCATAGTGTTGTCATGAGGGCTGAAAGGGCTAATGTCAATAAAGGACTTGTACAGGACCTGGGAGACAGCTGTGGTTGGTTGCCGTTGAGTCAGCCCCCAACTCATGGTGACCCCATATGTTACAGGGTAGAACTGCTCCACAGGGCTTTCTAGGCTGTAATCTTTATGGAAGCAGTTCACCAGGCCTTTCTTCCACAGAGCTGCCAGGTGGGCTCAAATTGTCAACCTTTAGGTTAGTAGCTGATCACAAACTGCTTGTGCCACCCAGGCTTCCTCAGGGAAACAGCAAGTGCTTCAACAGTTTCCCAGTGCCTGGCACACAGAAAGTGCTTAATAAATACTGATGAATGGATCAGGTAAAATCCAAACTGCAATATACAGTTTCATCTCTTGGGAGATGTTGGCATTACCAGCAAAGAGTTCACAAAGCACATAAAGGAACTATACAATGAAATGGAGGCTTTTGTTAAGTCTCAAATCAGCCAGGCAGCAGAGGGGGTGGCTTGTGGTTACCTAGAGACATCCTTGATGAGTTTAAATGCACACCCTGCTGAAGGGTAGCTGCCCCCCTTCCTCAGGATGTTAAAGCTGGGTAGCCTGCCTCCTGTCCAAGTCTTGGGCCATTCTAGGACTTTCCCGATGGCTCTGTTTGTCTTATTTGTTCGTGCATTTACTTAGGTCCACAGATATGTTAGTCACAGGTGAGGTACAAATTCACATTCAATACAATGTCCAGTGCTCACCTTAACCCTAGAAGCCCAGAGGCCCCCAGGAAGACCAGTCTCAACCTTCCTGAGGCCAGGCTCTTCTTGCCTGCTTTGACCTCTTCTATCACCTCTGAAATTTTTTTTTAATTATTATTATTTCTGATGTGCGCCAGCCCCTGTTCAGATCACTTTATGTGAATTATTTAATTCACCTACTCAAGAACCCTGGGAGATAGACTATCATTATGGCTAGGCTAGGCTTGGCTTGTCTGTTTGCAGCCCCTAAGTCCACACTAAGAATTAAGACCCGTGCACAAGGAGTTATGCTGTTGCTTAGGACTTGTGAGTAAACGGCTTAATAAGCTGAGGGCCCTAGGAGTGTTTACATTTTCACAGGGGTTTCCCAGAGATTCCCTGCCTCATTCCAAAGGAATGAATTGCTAGAGGCCGGAATTGTAAAAAAATTTTTTTTTTTTTTTAATGGGGAGCAGAGTAAGATATCCGGTTTGGGAGTGAGAGTTACATTTTCAGAACTCTTCCCCAAATCCAAACCTCCCTGTTTGACCCTCATACAAGTTAGTCAGTCCTTTCATTCCATAATATTATTCATTTATTCACTCATTCCAAAAATATTCATGGAGTGCCTAACATTTGTGAAAAGAGCCCTGGCAGTGCAATGGTTAAGAGCTCAGCTACTAACCGAAAGGCTGGTGGTTCCAACCCACACGGGGCCGTGCAGGAGAAGTACCTGGTGATCTGCTCCCCTAAAGATGGCCTAGGAAATCCTATGAGGCGATTCTACTCTGTCACATGGGGTCACTATGAGTCAGAACCAGCTGGACCCAACAACAAAAATAATATTTGTGAGGTACAATCTTAGGTATTGATCACACAATAAACCAGACAATACAGCCCAGCCCTTTAGAGCTTGTATTATAACAGGGGAAGCAGCTGTTAAAACAAGTTGAAAATTAGTTTAATTACAATTGTCGTAAATGCTAGGAAGAAGATGTATAGGAGCTGTGGGGTGTATAACTGGGCACCGACCCCAATCTGAGGGAAGTTTCATTGGGTGTGGAATCTGAAAGATGAACAGGCGTTAACTAGGCAATAGTGCACCTGTATGTGCCAGGCTACTAAGTGAAACGTGTTCATTACTGTGTGACATGGTCAAAACGGATAGTCACTGAACCTGAAAGAATGCCTGTGTGCCCAGAAGTCAAAGAATAAGGGTGAGAGAGATGTGAGATGAGGCTAAAGAGGACAGTAGGTAAAGGAATGGGGAGCCACTGACATGTTTTCAGCAGCGGAGTGACATGATCAGATCTGTGTTTTTAAAAGATCACTCTGGCTTCTGAGTGGAGAATGGCTTGGCAACGGCAGAAGTAGAGGCAAGGGGAGAGGTGAGAAGGCCCTGGCTCAGGTGACTTGGAGGAGAATAGGGATGGTGTTGGAGAGAATGGATGGACTGGAAAGACCACAGAGATAAAATCTATGTGACAAAGAATTTGATAGGATGAGGGGAATAAGAGAGAGAGATATCAGGGTTTGCTTCTAGATTCTGACTAGTATAATAGGATTGATTAGGGGGTCAGCACACTGTGGCCTGCAAACCAAATGCAGTCTGCCTGTTTGTGTACCTAAAGTTTTATTGGAACACAGCCACACCCAGTCGTTATGTATTGTCTGGGGCTGCTTTCAGGCTACCACAGCAGAGTTGAGTAGTCATGACAGAGACTGTGCGGCCCACAGAGTCTAAAATATTCACTGCATGACCCCTATAGAAGAAAAATTGCCAACCTCTGAAATAGATGATGATAACCTTTATCTGAAATAGAGACTAAAGGGAGGAACAGAGAACAAGTTTAAGGAGAGAGAGAAAAGAAGACAAGTTCAGATTTCAGGTTTCCAAGATGTCCAAGTGGTACTCTCCAATAGGCAGTTATGGGTCTCAGAAGAGAGCTCTGGATGGGACAGGACAGGGTGAGAACCATAGGAAGAATGAGATCAGGAGATGGAGTCAGCCAGGCAGAGGGTGTGGAAAAGACAAAAGGGCCTGGAAACTGGGGAGGAGTCTTAGGGAGTTCTAACATAAGGGACCCTTGACCCTCCTGAGCATCTGATTCTAAGAGCAGTCCCCACTGATGGGCAATGGGCTCATAGCTGGGAAGCAGCAGGGGGCACAGTCAGTCTTCTGTGGAGCCCAATGGGGGTCAGTGGGACTTCCCACTGCATAGGCTTCTGGGGCCCCAGGTGGCCTGGGGGCGGGACCTAATGCTTAAGACAATGCTGGGCACGATGCTGGCATACAGTAGGCTCTCAGTTGATGCTGTTCAATCTGAGTGTGCTCCAGGCAGGACTGTCTGACCTGAGGTTTGGGAAAATTGGGGCTGATGGCAATATGGTGGGAGTCTTCCTCCTCCCCTCTTGGTGACCAGGCCTTCCTTTCCTTCCACAGCTGCGCCTAAACGGGGGCCGTAACCCCTACGAGGGTCGGGTGGAGGTGCTGATGGAGAGAAATGGGTCGCTCATATGGGGGACGGTGTGCGGAGAGAACTGGGGCATTGTGGAGGCCATGGTGGTCTGCCGACAGCTGGGCCTGGGGTTTGCCAGCAACGCCTTCCAGGTGAGAAGCCCCAGCCCCTGCCCCCACTCCTCACCATTCATTCATTTTGATCCTGCCCATCTTTAATCAGCCCCATCTTCCATGAAACCCTCCCAAGCTACCTGGGGGTACAGAGTAAAGCACCCTGGACTGGAAGTAGCCACAGCTCTGCTCCTTACAGCTCTGAGTCCTTGGACAGGCTGCTCCCCATCTCTGGCCTCTATCTCCCTCTGCCGAATGAGGGGCTGGACTCTGGTCTCCATGATCCACTCTAGCTGTGCGTGTGGAGGTTCACCCTGACTGGGCTGAGGGCTTGATCCTGGGTGTCCTGATGTGCCTTTTTTTTTTTCCCCTTCCCTGAACCATGGCCTTTTTTTCTGGAACATGCAGTACTCTTACGTACCCTTTTTTTTTTTCTTTCTTTTTAATTGTGGTAAAATATATATCACAAAAAAATTGCCGTTTTAACCATTTTTAAGTGTACAATATATGATACTACTTACATTCATCGTGATGTGCAACATCACCACTATCCATTTCCCAAAGGTTCTCATCACCCCAAACAGAAACTCAGTACTCATTGAACAATAACTCCCATTCCCCGTCCCTGCTATTCCATTCCTCCCAGCCCCTGGTAACAACCGGTAAGCTTTTGTCTCTATGTATTTGCCTGTTCTAGATATTTCATATAAGTGGAGTCATGTATAGTTGATTTATTTCACTTAGCATGATGTTTTCAAGGTTGATCCATGTTGTAGCAGGTAGCAGAACTTCATTGCTCTTTATGGCTGAATAATACTCTATGGTATGCGTGTACCACATTTTATGTATCATTCATTTGTTGGTCGACACTTGGGTTGTTTCCACATTGGGCTGTTGTGAGTAATATTGCAATGAACGTTGATGTACCAGTATCTGTTTGAGTCCCTGCCTTCAAGTCTTTTGGGTGTATACCTAGGATTGGAATTGCTGGCTTATATAGTAATTCTGGTGGTGTAATGGCTAAGAGCTACGGCTGCTAACCAAAAGGTCGGCAGTTCAAATCCACTAGGTGCTCCTTGGAAACCATATGGGGCAGTTCTACTCTGTCCTGTAGGATCGCTGTGAATTGGAGTCGACTTGACAGCAACGGGTTGGTTTTTTTTTTTTTTCACAGTAATTCTGTGTTTAACTTTCTGAAAAGCCGCCAAACTGTTTACCACAGCATCTGTACTATTTTACATTCCCACCAGCAGTGCACAAGGGTTCTACTGTTGCCACATCCTCGCCAAACACTTGTGTATTTTCTGTTTTTCTGATAATAGTCATCCTCATGGGTGCGAAGTAGTTTCTCATTGTGGTTTTGATTTGCATTTCTTTGGTGACTAATTATTTTGAACATCTTTTCATGTGTTTATTGCCCATTTGTATATCTTCTTTGGAGAAGTGTCTATTCAAGTCCTTTGCCCATTTTTTAATTGTGTTGTCTTTATATATTTGGGATGTTAAACCCTTATCAGATACACAGTTCCTAAATATTTTCTCCCGTTACATAAAAAAATTGTCCTTTTGCTATTTTGAAAAAGTCCTTTGAGGAAAAAAGTTTATTTTGATGATGTACAATTTATCTGTTTTTTTCTTTTGTTTCTTGTGCTTTGGGTGTCATAGCTAAGACACTATTGACAAATCCAACTTTACACCTATGTTTTCTTCTGAGAGTTTTATAGTTCTAGTTCTTACATTTAGGGCATCGATCCATTTTGAGTTAATTTTCGTACATGGTATGAAGTATGCATCCAACTACATTCTGCATGTGGAGATCCAGTTGTCTAGTACCATTTGTTGAAGAGACTATTCTTTCTCCCATGAAATGGACTTGGAACACTTGTCAAAAATCAGTTGGTTATAGATGTATGGATTTCTTTTTCTGGACTTTCAATTCTAGCACCACACTATTTTGTTCACTGTAGCTTTATTGTGAATTTTGAAATCAGGAAGTATGAGTTCTACTTTGTTTTTCCTTTTCAAGATTGTTTCGGCTGCTTAAAACAAACCTAATGCCGTTGAGTCAATTCCGACTAACAGTGACCCTAAAGGGCCCTATATAAATTTGAAGATCAGCTTTTCCATTTCTGCAAAAAGGCTCTTAGAATTTTAATAGAGATTGTGTTCAATATGTAGATTACTTTGGGCAGTGTTTACATCTTAACAATATTACATCTTCCAATCCATGATCATGGACTGTCTTTCCATTTATTTAAAAAGGTGGTCTTTAATTTCTTTCAGAAATGTTTTATACTTTTCAGTGTACAAGTCTTTCATATCCCTCTTTAAATTTATTCCTAAATATTTATGCTTTTAGATGCTATTGTAAATGGTATTGTTTTCTTAATACCTTTTCAGATTGTGAATTGCTGGTATATAGAAACCCAAATGATTTTTACGTGCTGACGTTATATCCTACAACTTTGCCGGATTCATTTTATTAGCTATAGAAGCTTTTTTGTGGATTCTTAGTGGTTTTGTATATACAGGATCATGTTGACTCCAAATAGAGATAGGTACACTTCTTCCATTCCAATTTGGATAACTTTTATTTCTTTGTCTTGTGTAATTGCTCTGGCTAGAACTTCTAGAACAATGTTAATAGCAATAGTCAAACTGAGCGTCCTTGTCTTATTCCTGATCTTAGATGGAAAGCCTTTAATCTCTCACCATTGAGTATGATGTTAGCTGTGGGGTTTTCATAAATGTTCTGTATTATGTTGAGGAAATCCTTTCTATTCCTAGTTTGCTGAGTGTTTTTATCATGAAAGGGTTTTGAATTTTGTCAAATGCCTTTTCTACATCAATTAATATGGTCATGTGGTTTTTCCCCTTTGTTTTATTTATGTAGTGTATTACATTGATTGATTTTCTTATGTTGAACCATCCTTGCATTCCTGAGATAAATCATACTTTGTTGTGGTATATAACCCTTTCAATATGATATTGGACTTAGTTTGTTAGTTTTTTGTTTGTTTTTGAGAATTTTTGCACCTAAGTCTATGCAACGTTGTTGTTGTTAGGTGCCATCAAGTCCGCTCCAACTCATAGCGACCCTATGTGTAACAGAGTGAAACGTTGCCTGGTCCTGCATCACCCTCACAATCATTGCTATGTTGTGGCCCATTGTTGGAGCCACTGTGTCAATCCATCTTGTTGAGGTCTTCCTCTTTTTCACTGACCCTGTACTTTTACCAAGCGTAATGTCCTTTTCCAAGGATTAGTGCCTCCTGATATCCGAAGTAAATGAAACGAGGTCTTGCCATCCTTGCTTGCTTCTAAGGTGCATTCAGGCTATACTTTCTCCAAGACAAATGTGTTCATTCTTCTGGTAGTCTGTGGTACATTAAATATTCTTGGCTAACATCATAATTCAAATGAGCCAGTTCTTCTTCAGTCTTCTTTTTTCATTGTCCAGCATACGCAGTGATTAAAAATGCCATGGCTTGGGTCAGGCGCACCTTAGTCATCAAAGTGGCATCTTTGCTTTTTAAGATTTTCAAGAGGTCTTTTGCAGCAGATTTGCCCTATGCAATGCATCATTTGATTTCTTGACTGCTGCTTCCATGGACATTGATTGTGGACCCAAGCATGGATCCAAGCAAAATGAAATCCTTGACAACTTCGATATTTTCTCCCCTTGTCATGATGTTGCTTATTGGTCCAGTTGTAAGGATTTTTGTTTTATGATAAGGTGCAATCCATACAGAAGACTTGAATCTTTGATCTTTATCAGTAAGTGTTTCAAGTAGTCTTCACTTTCAGCAAGCAAGATTGTGTCACCTTATATATCACAGGTTGTTGATAAGCTTTCTTTCAATCCTGATGACACGTTCTTCTTCATATAGTCCAACTTCTCAGATTATTTGCTCAGTATACAGATTGAAAAAGTGTGGTGGCCTGCTGTACACCTTTTCCAATTTTAAACTGTGCGGTGTCCCCTTGTTCTTTCTGAACAGTTGCTTTTTGATCTATGTACAGATGTCTTTAGCTGGCTTTGGTATCAAGGCAATGCTGGTTTCATAGAATGCATTAGGAATTGTTCCCTCCTCTTCTATTTTTTAGACAAGTTTGAGAAACATTGGTGTTGATTCTTTAAATGTTTGGTAGTGAAGCTATCTGGTCTTGAAATTTTCTTTTTTGGGAGATTTATATTAATGATTCAGTCTACTCGCTAGTTATATATCTGTTGAGATTTTCTATTTCTTCTTGAGTCAGTTAGGTAGTTTATGTATTTCTAGGATTTTATACGTTTCCTCTAGATTATACAGTTTATTGGGGCAGAGTTGTTCATAGAATTGTCTTATGACCCTTTTTATTTCTGTAGACATGGTAGTGATACCCCTAACTTACATTTCTGATTTTAGTTATTTGTGTCTTTTCTCTTTTTTTCCTCGTCAATGTAGCTGAAGGTTTTGCTATTTTTTCAAAGAGCCCACTTTTTGGCTTCATTGATTCTATTTTTTTTTTTTTCTATTCTCTATTTCATTTATCTCTACTCTTTGTTCTTTCATTCCTTCTGACAGCTTTGAGCTTAGTTTGCTCTTGTTTTCCTAGTTCCTCAAGGTGTAAAGTTAGGCTACCAATTTGAGATATTTCTTCTATTTTAATGTATGTGTCTATAGCTATAAATTTTTCTCTGATCATTCCAAAGTCCTAACACCATTGACTCTGCTAGTTTCTGCTTGTTTTTGTTGTTGTTGTTGTTTTATTTTTTGTGGGGGGACAGGAGCATGGAATTGCTTACACTGCCATCTTGCTCTGGCCTTCCATGGTGTGCCTTTTGCAGATGGAATCAACCCAGTCTAAGGTCCAACAAACCCCTTATATTGTCCCACTGGAAGTCCCCTCTGGCCATTTTCCCAGCTGGACATTCATACATCATGCATTCTTCCATTGATATACTAGTAAATCTCCAAGGCTTGTCTGGAGTCATTGTCACACCCTCTGTCCTAGTCATCTAGTGCTGCTATAACAAAAATACCACAAGTGGATGGCTTTAACAAACAGAAATTTATCCTCTCACAGTCTAGTAGGCTACAAGTCCAAACTCAGAGCATCAGCTCCAGGGGAAGGCTTTTTCTCTCTGTCGGCTCTGGAGGAAGGTCCTTGCCTTCAATCTTCCCCTGGTTAAGGATCTTCTCAGGTGGAGGGACCCCGGGTCCAAAGGACAGGCTCTGCTTCCGGTGCTGCTTTCTTGGTGGTATGAGGGCCACCCCACCATCTGTCAGCTCACTTCTTTCTTTTATATCTCAAAAGAGACTGGCTTTCGACAAACTCTAATCTTGTAGATTGATTCCTGCCTTATTATCGTAACTGCCATTAATCCCACCTCATTAACATCATAGAGGCAGGATTTACAACACATAGGAAAATCAGATCAGATGACAAAATGGTGGACAGTTACACCATACTGGGAATCATGGCACAGCCAAGTTGACAGATACTTTTGGGGGACACAATTTAATCCATGACACCCCCTTCCCCAAAGAGGACGTAACTCAGCTAAGAACTCCTAAGTTCTGGTCTTATGTTTTTACCCTCCTTACCCCTAATCTCAAGGCAACACAAGAATGACAAGTAGGGCTTTGGCTTTAAAAATTAATTCCCTTTCTGGATCCTATAGCCTGACAGAACAGGGAACCCCTAGGGTGGACCATTGTCAGAAAGAAGCTGGGTAGGGTCGGGGAGGAGAAGTAGGAGGAGGAGATACGATACTCAGGGTCTATTCCCAACTGTATTCCCACCAGCTAGGTACATTATGGAAACCCTGGTGGCGTAGTGGTTAAGTGCTACAGCTGCTAACCAAAGGATTGGCAGTTCAAATCTGCCAGGCACTCCTTGGAAACTCTATGGGGCAGTTCTACTCTGTCCTACAGGGTCGCTATGAGTCAGAATCAACTCAACGGCACTGGGTTTGGTTTCTGGGTTTGGAGGTGCATTATGATCTGGTGCAAAACAGCCTCCCTTCCATGCCTCAGTTTCCCTCCCTGAAATGGAATGAATAATCCCAAGTCCTCAGTATTCTGGGCTCGAAACACTTTTGTTAAGCTTCTTACAGAACAAGAAAATGGTTTGAGACTGCCATCTTGTTTCCTAAATCTGACTCTAGCTCCTGTTCCCAGGTGGCCCTGCTTAGGGAAAGGTTTTCTTAGGAAGAGAAGAGATCCCTGTGATAGTGAGAACTCCAGCATCCTTGCTGAGCCTGTTTGTATCCCATAGGATGACCAGGGCCCAGGTTGTTCTGAGGGGAGGTGCTGAGTCCTGAGCAGAGACTCTGAGGCAGCTGGAAGGGCTTTTCTATGTCTCCTGGCCCTCTCCGACTCCTCACTCCAGCACTCCAGAAGAAACACACCTCTAATACAGCTGTCCATGTCCTCTGGGAGTATGGTTTCCCAGGGCAACGTAATGTTTCTGCTAATATTGTTTACGACAAGCCAGGGCACTCTTTATTTCTCCAAGGAGAATGGGAAAACAGTGCCACATTTCAGTTTGTCCTGCTATTTTTGTTCCCTGTCAGCTCATTGCTAAGACACTTAGGCTTGTACTCCCAGAAGCAGATTCCAAATGGAGTGCGGCAGGGTGTGCTATGTGAAGGAGAAGGTAGCCCTTGGGCAGCCAAGCCCACTTAACTGGATAATGGCCATTCGCTAGGGTCATGAAATAGGCCTGGGCCTGACGTCGGTCCCAAATCTCCCATTGATTACAAGCCCCGACCCCACTCTAGGCTCCAGTTTCCTCATCTGGAGACTGAGGGGTTGGATGACACGCTTCCAAGACCTTGCTGTCCTGGTCATCTCTCCTTTGAGGACCCCGGGAAGACTTCCCTGAACCCTCAGGTCCTAAGCCTGCAAAACCTCAGGAGCACAGGCACTTGTGTTCTTGTCCAGCTCTGCCTTTGATTTTCCCCACTCTGTTCCTCACATTTGTCTGCTGCAAATTTTGTGAAATGTGAGAGTATATTCTAACAGTATTTTGAAGCCCCTTAGATTTAAGAGGCCCAATAAATCCTAGTGTCATAAACTTGAGGTCTCTTTAGCCTCTGTGCAGAACCACTCTACTGATTGCTTTCCCCAGAATTAAATCCAGAAGTTAGATTTTATAACTAATTAGTGACATATGCAAATATATTTCTTCTATGCTGATAATTAGAATCAATCGGTGGTGTCTTCCTGGAGTGCTGTGTTGAGAAGGA
Source organism: Elephas maximus indicus (assembly GCF_024166365.1). NCBI lineage: Eukaryota > Metazoa > Chordata > Mammalia > Proboscidea > Elephantidae > Elephas > Elephas maximus. The sequence goes on from NC_064840.1 coordinate 51,256,240, forward strand.
TTCTGAGATCACATTCGGGCTTAGAGGAGGCAGTGCTAGGATCAATTTGCAATGTCTGCCCTGGGCTCATGATATAGGAGAGGGCAGCATGAGTTGCAGATACTTGCTATTCCTGGCATGCAACGTTGAATACTTGTTTGCAATCTTAGCTATCCTTTCCCAAGGGGGTAAGTGGCAAAATCCAAGTGCCAGGGTCAGAAGACCTGGATTTTTCCTTGCTCTGCCTCCAACTAACTGCATGACTTTGGTAAGTAGCTCTCTGGGCCTCAGCTGTCTCCATCTGAAAAATGGGGGTCATAAAACCTTGGGATTTTCATGAAGCTGAAAGTCAATAAAATATGAGAAAGTGACACATTGGCTATTTCTTTTGTTGATTTGCCCAGGAGACCTGGTACTGGCATGGGAATACCGGCAACAAAGTGGTCATGAGTGGAGTGAAGTGTTCGGGAACAGAGCTGTCCCTGGCGCACTGCCGCCACGACGAGGATGTGGTCTGCCCCCAGGGTGGGACGCAGTATGGGGCCGGAGTCGCCTGCTCAGAAAGTGAGAACTCCCAGGGCGCGTATCCTACCCTTCCTACTGAGATCCAAGAGAGAACCAGAGTCTCAGCAGTTATTCCATGCGAGGCTCCAGGGCCTCAACCATGAACTGGGCAAAGAGGGAGGCAGAGATCAATTCTTGTTAAGTGACAGTCAGAGACAAAAGGGATCCCCCCTACCCACCACCCCCCCCCCCCACACCTTCAATTATATAACCCTGCCTGATAACACAGAGGAAAGGAAAGCAGGGGGTAGGAACTTGGGAGTCTAGTACCCTTAGGTTCAGATCCCAGGCAAATTAGATGACTGAGAACTCTGTTTTCATGAATTAAATGAGGACAATAGCGTCTTTCTCAGTGTGCTTCTGAGATTGGTAAAGCATATGAAGCACATGGTAGGTGCTCAGTCAGTGTCAGCTGCCTCCCTTCCACCTACTCCATAGATCATTTCCTTTTTTCACACCCTGGGGATATTTAGGAAACCCTGGTGACATAGTGGTTAAGAGTTATGCTGCTAACCAAAAGGCTGGCAGTTCAAATCCACCAGGCGCTCCTTGGAAACCCTGTGGGGAAGTTCTACTCTGTCCTGTAGGTTCACTATGAGTCCGAACTCAATGGCAGTGGGTTTATGGGGGGTATCTAGCTTCCTGGTGACTCCCTGAGAGTCCTAGAGAGATTGAAAACATAGGAGGGGAAATCCCAGCCAGGATCCAGATTAACTACTTTATGAAGGCTGTCTTCCATGCCGAGAGAGAGAGAGGACTAGTTGGCCATCTCTGTGGATATGGTACTCTCCTGGGCCTAAAATCCCACTCTCCCCACCCGTGGCCTTATAGAGCCACATTTAGCTGTCTCAGACTATGAATCTGGGAGGTGGAACAGGTCCAGGAACTGGCCAGAGAACTTGAGACCAGACCTGCCACTATTAGTTGATCTTAGCCAAGTTAGTTAAGTGCTATAGTTGGTTTTCTTTGTTGTTGTTTGTTCTAGAAACTGGGAGTTAAATGTAACAATGAATATATGCAAGTGTTTGATAAACAATGATGCACTGTTATGTACCACTGTGGAAAGCCAGTGAGAGTAAACTGGAGCTCAGTCAAATCATTCTCCTACCAGCCCCTTTTAGACGCAATCAGCATTCCCTAACCCCTGTAAGGCAAGATTCTAAACTCCCAGGGGGAGCTTCTCTGGGTAGACACCACAAGCTATCACATCCTGTCTAAGAAGAGAGAGATGGTGAGATCACCACCCTCCCGGAGGAGAGCACCAAGCAGAGAGAATCAGGTCACACCCTGTCTGGGGGGCCTTTGCTTTATTAATTTATTTACACTTGCAATATCCCATCTTTTCCAAAAATTAATTAAGATAATATAAACTTAAGTAAAATTCAATGTAGCCTAAGTTAAAAGCTGATTCTTGAAAGGTGGGTATTGGGAAAAAAAGAAGTGGCTTAAAATAAAGCCAAGAGAAAGATTAATTTAAAAAATACTATAGAGTCCTAGGAGCCTTGGTGGTGCAGTGGTTAAGAACTCAGCTAATAACCATAAAGGTCAGCAGTTCGAATCTACCATCCGCTCCTTGGAAACCCCATGGGGTGGTTCTACTCTGTCTATAGGGCCACTGTGAGTCAGCGGCAATCGGTTTGTTTGTTTTGTTTTGTTTTAAACAGAGTCTTATATACTTACTATGGGTAGGTCATAAATTTAACAGTGTGCTTCCTTGTAGCCAAAGGAACAAGAGAAATCTGGTCATTAATATAATTTATAGTATCCAGGAGATAGAAATAAACCCACTATTCAAGAGAAGTCTACTATTCAAAGAGAATTTCTGTTTATAACGACCTAGGTTATAAAGTAGAGTTATAAAGGAATCCCTGGGTGCCAACAGTTAAGTGCTCAACTACTAGCTGAAAGGTTCGTGGTTCAAACCCACCTAGAGGCACCTCGGAGCACAGGCCTGGTGATTTGTTTCTGAAAGGTCACAGCTTTGAAAACCTATGGAGCAGTTCTATTCTGCACACATGGGGTCACCATGAGTTGGAACCAACTCAACAGCAACTAACAACAACAAAGAGTTACGAGATGAAGAATGTCCTCAGCATCCTCATGGCAGACCCAAAAATGAGTTTCATGGGGCTCAGAGCACCCCTCAGCTTAGACTGAAGACATCACTCAGAATGTCTCTGCAGGGGAGCAACAGCTAACTGGGCCAGGAACACAGCTCTTGACTTATATGGCTTTTAATACACATTTGAATATCTAGACAATTAAAGTATATTTGTCAGGCAATCCTTCGTAATTATTTTTCCTCGCTTATACAAGCCAGAAATCTCCAAGTCCTCCTTGATATCTCTTTCTCTTCCTCATCACCCCCCATATTCATTCTTTCTTGATTTCACCTTTCTGTATTCTCTCAACTGCCTCTGCTTCCTTCCACCCCACCCTCACTGCCTGTGTCCAGATGACCATCTTCTGCTGCAAAGGGCCCTCACTGGGACCCCACAGGGCACATCCCCTTCCGATTGTTTCCCACCCTGGAGCCTGAGTAAATGCTGTTCTGTTCAAATCCCTTCCAAGGTTTCAACAAGGCTCATGTTGTCCAGCCTTGTCTCATGCTACCTTCCACCCCAACTCAGTGTTGCAATCACACTGGCTGTCTTAGTCATCTACTGCCACTATAACAGAAATACCAAAAGTGGATGGCTTTAACAAAGAGAAATTTATTTTCTCACAGTCTAGTAGGCTAGAAGTCCAACTTCAGGGTGTCAGCTCCAGGGGAAGGCTTTTTCTCTGCTGGCTCTGGAGGAAGGTCCTTGTCATCAACCTTCCCTTGGTCTGGGTGCCTCTCAGCGCAGGAACCTCAGGTCCAAAGGATGCGCTCTACTCCTGGCACTGCTTTCTTGGTGGTATGAAGTCCCCATGTCTCTCTGCTCGCTACTGTCTTTTATATCTCAAAAGAGATTAGCTTAAGACACTATCTAATCTTGTAGATCTCATCAATATAATGCCACTAATCCATCCCATTACATCAGAGAGACAGGATTTACAACACATAGGGAAATCAGATCAGATGACAAAATGGTAGTAGACCATCATACAATACTGGGAATCATGACCCACCCAAATTGACAGATATGTTGGGGGGACACAATTCAATCCATGGCACTGGCCTTCTCTCCTTCCTCACACATCCTCCATCCTCCTCCACACCTCAGGGTCCTGGCACATGCTACTTGTTATGCTTGAAATGCTCTCTCCATGAAATACTTAGCCAAAAAAACCCCAAACCCATTGCCGTCAAGTCAGTTCTGACTCATAGTGACCCTGTAGAACTGCCCCCACACGGTTCCCAAGGCTGTAAATCTTTACGGAAGAAGACTTTCACATCTTTGTCCTGCAGAGCGGCTGGTGGGTTCAAACCACCAACCTTTTATGCTTAACCGTTCGTGCCACCAGGGTCCCTTATGAAATGCTTAGCCTTAGCTATTTCCTTTGATCCCTGCTCATCCTTCAGAGAGCAGCTGAAATGTAACTTTCCCCTAGGAAGTCTTTCCTGACCTCCCAGACTCAGTCCCCATGTTATAATTTCCAGCGTACCCCATATTTCTCCTTCAAACTCTTGTCACAATTGTAATTAAGTAATTAATATGTGCTTACATCTTTCTCCCCTGCTAGGATATGTGGTGGCCACACGTCTGCCTTCTCTAGCACTAGCAACAGAACCTAGCACAGTGTTCATCGTAACACTTGATGATGCGGGGGGCTGATAGAGAGATAGGTGGATAGATGAGCATTTTGGATATTATGGAGGTCAAGACAGGTGCTAAGAGTGCAGCTTCTGTGCACCAGCTAAGCATAGACCATGCTACTTAGCTTGTCCCTGAGCTGGAGGTAGGGCTGGCCTCCTCTGAGAAAGGTGAGGGCCGAATGGAGAGCTGTCTGCCCAGAGCTGGGCAGTGGGCCTGCCCATTGAGGACCAACCAGTGTTCAAATGAAGAAATGAGACTCACACAAAGCCCTCAAATGAGTGTGCCCAGAACACTCAGCTCTGAGCAATGCTGCATCCTGGTGTGCCCTCTGAGATGAAATATTTGCAAAACATCAGCAAATGAGAGCATCCTGACGTATTCCTTCTGTTCCCTACCCCACAACCTTTTACTACCATTCTGTTCCACACCCATTTTTTGTGGTAGACTTGCTGTCCAGAGGCTGCTGGGCCCCATCAGGTGTCCAGAAGTTCACAAGTGTTTATGGAGAGGCTGCTGTGCTCTATGTGCAGCTGGTTGGCCTAAGGAGCAGTGGGGGGAAAAGGGCAGATACAGGCAAGCTGGGCACATGCTCCGGCCACTGATGGATTTGAGGGAAGCAAAACCCATAGACATATGCTCACTTGAGAAATTTACCAGCAACTTGTCAAAAGACAAAAGATGGCTGGACCTTGTTTTAAATAATTACGCATATAAGACATTTTTGGTAATTGAAATTATCATAAATGTTCAAGGGAGGCTCGCTGTTTAAGGGAAATTTACAGTGAATCCTTTTATAAAAAAAAAAAAAACTAAGCCTCCTAACTCAATTGCTTAGTAAACATAGATTTTATTCATCAGTAATTTTTAAATAACCTGCCACGTGCAATGCACTAATTGAGTAAATTAAGTTTGTTTTAAAATATCTGAACCTGGGGAAAACCCTCACATAGAGCAAGAATGTGGGTGGAACCTAGAACAACTTATTAGAAAGAAAATTTGGCACCAAGCATCAGAGTCTTAAAAATATGCAACCCATTGCCCCAGCAGTTTCACTTATAGATTTTTGAGAAATAGTTATATACACAGATTCACTACAGGATGTTTATCTCAGCTTTGTTTGTCCACAACAGTGCAAAACTTCCAACCACCCAAGTATCCAAGAGCATGGAGTAGGGCTATGAATTAAATATTTTATTGCCATTAAATGAATGTTATAATGAATATTTATTAACATGGAAATATGGCATGAGATATTTTAAGGGAAACAGTATGAGCAAACTGTAAATCTACATGTAATATTATACATGTTAGAAAATACATTTCTGTAACTCTCAGAAGAGCCAGACCAAGGTGTCAACAATGCTGTCTCTCTGGGTAGCACAATTACATTATGTTGTTGTTTTCATTTTTTATTATGAAAAATTTTAAGCCACTTAAAAGTAGAAAAATATATGAGCTCTTACATACCCATCACCCAGATTTCACAATTGTCAACATTTTGCCAACCTATACTGTTAATTGAAGAAGTGTCAAAGAAGACTTCCATAACAGGGAAGGAGTAATTTGGGGTAGGGGTTAAATGAGAAAGGTAACCTTGAGAAGGAGATCTTGAGCCAGTTCCAGAAGAGGGTGATAGGCAGGGATGGGGGTTTTGTCCCAGCTCAGGACTCAGAAACTAAATACTTAGAGCAGTGGGATTCCTTGTCTTGCTTGAACGCCCTATCTGCCCTCCCCAGCTGCCCCCGACCTGGTCCTCAGCGCAGAGACAGTCCAGCAGACCACATACCTGGAAGACCGGCCCATGTTCATGCTGCAGTGTGCCATGGAGGAGAACTGCCTCTCAGCCTCGGCCGCCAAGACAGACCCCACCACGGGTTACCGCCGCCTTCTGCGCTTCTCTTCTCAGATCCACAACAACGGCCAGTCGGACTTCCGACCCAAGAATGGCCGCCATGCATGGATCTGGCACGACTGCCACAGGTGAGTCCCCCTTCCACTGCCACCAAGCTGCCCCAGCCCAAAGTCCAGCAGGGCCACAGAAGGGGGATTCAGAACCACCAGAGTCACTTAGAGCCAAGAGGCCACACAGTCCAGCAGAATGGTTTTCCTAAGTTGGAGTGAGTTGGTCTCCCACACAGGCCTTCCATGTTTACTGACGCTATTCTCCACTCCCAACTCCCCTGGCCCACCTCATGTGCCCCAAGCCCTGTTCTTCCTGCCAATGCCTCTAACATCAGGAAACTCACTTTGTTGTGAGCACCCAGTGCCCCCTTCATTGACCTGCAGTCAGTGTTTCCCAAGTCATGCTCTACGGCTAGTGCATGTTCTGCAGGGTGCTTTCAGATTCTGCAATTGTTTGCCTCTAATTTCATTTAAAAATGTATTTTAAATAGGAATGTAAACTTTAAATACCTGTAGGATGACAGTGGGTTTGGAGGCAGGAGTGCTAGCCCAGGAATCACAAGACCTGGTCTCTAAACCCAAATGTGTCTCTCATCAGCTGCATGATGTTGGGCCAGCTGGGCCACATCACCCGGGACCTCTAATGTCCCTGCCAGCTCTGTCAGTGTGTGGATCTGATCCCAGTGCTGTAAATCCTGGACAAGAACAGAGTGAGATCTTAGAGCTAGTTCCAGCTACAGCCCACAGAAGCCACCCTGTTCATCCTCCTGCCTTTTCTTTTTTTTGGCCTTGACCCTTGATCTAATCCAAAACCTGCTAGCCCTGCCTCTTCACATTTTCCTGCTGAGACCTGCACTGGGCAGGTAAAGGGAGCAGAAGCAAGCACACCATAGAAAAGGGAGGGAGAGTGGCCTCTGCCATTAACCCAGAAGGAACACCCCTGGAGGGTCCACAGACGTTGGCTTAGTGATGTACCTTCTCTGTGCCACAGAGAGCCCCTCCTCTAGAAAACAAATCATTTGTCTGTGCTAGATCCTGGCTTCGAAAAGCGAGGTCCATGGCCAGCAGTATCAGTCTCACCTGAGAGCCTGAGAAATGCTGAATCCCAGGGCCTGCTGCAGACCTATGAATCAGAGTCTGCATTTTAACAGGGTCCCCAGGTGACTGCATGGTAAAGTCTAGGCTCTGGCCTAGATGACCTCTAGACTTCCTTCCTGCTCCAAGATGCAGTGACCACTGTAGGGGGAGAACTAACACTTACTCACCCCCTTCTCAGTGCAGGCCCATCTCCTAGTCCTCATTTTACAGGTGAGGAAATGGAGGCTCAGAGTTTATGCAGCTTGCCCAGGGATACACAAGAAGCTGCAGAGCAGGGATCCCGACTTGGGCCTGTCTGACTCTGAAGTACGTCCTTTCTCTTATCTCTGCTGAATCTTAATCAGAAATCCATCTTTGGCTGCTTTTTCATGTCACAACTTTTCTTAGTCAAATTCCAGTCAGTTTGGGGAGACAGTTGTTCAACGAGTTTCAAAAGAAAGGACCGTGATATAATTCCGGGGTTGGGGGGGGGCTGTTTTTCTTTTTTGATTATTATCTGCATTTTCTGAAAGCCCTAATTAGCTAAAGAATTTTTGGCCTCTATATAGAAGCATGTCAGTCTTCAGGATGTAAGTCAAAGAGTAAAATTAAAGTCATGACAATACTGGTGCCTGATCTCCTTTAGGGAAGATATGTGTTGAAGCCCTGGGTCTGCAGGGGCTAACACTGCCTATGGGTCTATAAGTAGAAGATAATTGGATCTCTGCCCTACATATGGTGGTCCCCCCAGAGATTGCATGGTAGATGTGCCCTTGGGACATATACTTATGTCCTCGCCAAAGACACTCCTCTAAGAATAGTCGCATGGTGACATCATTGAAGGGCTTTTTCTGGTCCGGAGCCCTGGGGACACTGACCCCCACCCCCTCCCTGTGGTCTGTTTCTTTGCTTACAGATGTTCCAGTCAATGACTTGGGAGGAATGAGTAGGAGGGAACATGGTTAGGCCTATGTCCCTTTAAGCCTCCCCCTCCTGGGCCACATCACTGAGAAACTATGGCCATAAGATCCATGGGTAAGAGGACCACCTGGCCTCCAGAGCTCCAGGTGATTTCTCCAGGCTCTGTGGGAGGACCTTTCAACAGGGCTTCTGGCTCCAAACCTCTGAGTCCCTTTGGGAGTCATGAGAGCCGACCCTTCCTCCCCTCAGAAAAAAAAAAAAAAAAACAAAAACTGGAAGACTTACCATACTATTTCAGCAGATCCACAGACACTCTGGAGCCATCTGTGCAGCTCACTTTGAGAACCGCTGGCTCAAATTAGTGCGAATGGGAAAAAATCTTATTTCCAATTTAGTTCATGTGACAATGAAGAACAGAGCTGTGTTCTTTGAAAGCTCTAAGATGAAACACAAAGACTGATACTCTTGAGAGTTTCCTAGCCAACCAGAAATAGAATAAAATGTCCTCAGAGTCATTGTCGTTCATATGCATCGTGGCCCTTGGTTGATGATCTTGGTGGTCCTCTTGCTTCTTGTGCCCAAGGGCTGGGGCACACCTGTCACAGTCTTTGACAGGGGCCAAAAAAAGCTGGGTGCAGATCCTCACCAGGGTTCAGGGCAGCCCTGCCCCTCCTGGCTCTCTGCCACTGGAGCTCCAGAGGCTCAGCCCATCCCTCCTTGGGAAGCCCTGGGTGAGGACATGGGAAGCAGGGAGGCAGAGGCTCCAGCCCGAGGTAGCAGCCTCCCTCTGAGTCTCAGGAAGATGCCAGCACTGCTGCAAACAGGAGACTTCTGCCTGCTCTACCCTAACTCCTCCAGGTGCTGAGCAGCCCCCTGGAGGGGCAAAGCCAATTTGAGGCCCTGATCACATCTGTGGGGCTTTGTTCCTCCCTGGGGGCTCCTAGCACATGGGAATGTTGGGCAGAGCAAGCAGAAGGGCCCTGACCCTGTGTGGCAGCACTCCTGGAAGTGGAAAACATGCTTGGTGTTCTCTGGAAGAGCTGAGGGGGATGAGAGCATTGCCCCAGCCTCAGCAGAGCACTGGCCAGAAATATCCATTCCAGAGGCACCAGCAGGCATGTTGGGTATGGGACACGTGGCAGGCATGTGGCTGGGGCTGCTCAGCAAGTTTTAATGTGTCAGAGTCAAACTAAGCACCATACGGTTTTCAGTGGCTGATTTTTCTAAAGTAGATCACCAGGCCTTTCTTTCAAGGTGCCTCTGGGTGGACTGGAATCTTCGACCTTTCACTTAGGAGCTGAACACGTTAACTGTTTACACCACCCAGGAACTCTATGGGAAAAGATACAGAGCAAAAAAATCTCCACAAAGTACACCTATTCTTTAATTAAAAGTTTTATTTAGGCTCTCAAAGACCTAAGATAAAAAAGAATAAGCCAAACCCTGCCCCCGCATCTTTCTCTGAACTAGCTTTTTTTGTTATCCAACACCTCCTGCCTCCTCTGGTACTATCAGAATAATGACTTCTGTGTTCCCTTTATCTAGTTTAGAATGACCCCAATAAGTGTCAGGCTAGTCACTCTCTTTTTAGTGTTCTGGAATTTCTTTCCAAGTCTGTGTTTCCTTTCCTGTGCCCCATGGATCAGGCCTTCTCTTAGACTTCATAAAGTTAGGACACCTCAGCCTGGAAAGAGGAAGTGTACCTTCATCATCAGGACATTCCCTTCCATCTTCCCAGGAGTCAGTCTTTATTCCCTGGGGTGTGCGTGGAGAAATAAGGGTGCTCCCAGGCTCTCCACCCAGCCAACTGGGAGCAAGACATGGCCCCCGTGATGTCCACATTTGCCTGAGAGGAGCCCCCTGAGAGGGGCTCCAGGACAGAAGCTAGCTAAAATAGGCTCCAAACCAGCTGTTTCCTGCCCAATGTTCACAGAAGGAAAAATTGAAGAGCCAGGGAAGAATTTTTTCAATCAGGCCTACAGGAGGCAGGAGGAACGGGACAACGTCAGCCTTACAACAGTCCCTCTGTGGACTCCGTCTGAATTCTGTTTAGACAACGAAACATAAACCTGTTTCTCTTCAGTCTTTCCAGTCAGTAAACATGGTAACATAAGCCCCTCTCTGAATGATGCAGACATTTTTTAGGCAGTGAGTCAGACCTCATGTCTCATCTTGCTCCTTCAAGAAGCCAAAATAGATGCTTTCAAAGTCATCACCTCAACTGCCACAAAATGCCTCCTTGTGATTATTCTCAGTGAGCCCCTGGCCCAGAACCATCTTACCCAGAAACATGAGTGACCTGGGGAAAGCCCAACTTAGGAGCTTCTGGTATTATTTTTAGCAGAAACACACACAGGAGGAAGAAAAATAAGCCTCTAATTGCCTCTCAGAAAACCTATCCTTTTAATTCCCCTCTTCCCTCTGCACTCTGCTCCCATATATGGGGGTAGGGAGCCCGCAACAACCGCATGAGGCCTGGGAGGTGAGGAAGCTAACGCTGGCCTGGGAAGAACAGGAGTAATAAGAATGAAGAAAAGGTTGACAGGAACTGAGTACTCCCTCCATTACAAGCCATGCATCAGGTATTTTGTTTGATGTTTCTCATTCGATCTTTAGAACGCCCCTAAGACTGGGTAATATTATGCCCTCTTTACTGAGAAGGAAACCTAGATCACACGTATACCAAACAAGTGACTGCTCCCCATGCCTTGATACCTTGTTCTTCAGTTTTCCTGTTTTTCAAATGTTCAAATGACAGAGACGAGTGTGCTTGAATAGTTGCAGATGCTTGTGACACACACGTTGCAGCTTTAGGCTCAGGCTAAAGAAAGCCTGGTTCCTTCAGCCCTGGGCCTGCCCCAGGCCCGCTGAGAGGTTCAGGAAGGCCCCCCAGCACCACACGGCAGCCATGTTCCCCCTTGTTTATTCCGAACCAAACCCCGGCATCTGTTCTCAATTCCACACAAGTGAAGAGATGGGACATTATTATGTAAACTATCTGCCAGATGAAGAGTGCTGGGTTGCACAAGTCCTCTCCCTCCTCTTTTCCTTTCCAGAGCCCCCAAGGGACGCACCTCCTTACTCTAGGACTTTGTGTCTCTCTCTGAGAATGACTCACATCACCTTCCCATAGGGCTTCAAGCGTTGTCTTTTCCCTCATTTTATTTACTCAGTGCAAGGAACATGGACTTCCTGCTGCTCACTAGGCTGTCTGCCCAGCTGCTGGGCTGACCTGCACTCTCCAGGGCCCCAGAGGGGAGCTGCAGGCTCCTTAGCTCAGCTAAGATCCTCTCTGCTGTCTGTCACTAGTGTGCACTGTCTCATATTCAGCATTGTCTTAGTTATCAAGTGCTGCTATAACAGAAATACCACAAGTGGGTGGCTTTAACAAAGAAAAGTTTATTCTCTCACACTCCAGTAGGCCAGAAGTCCTAATTCAAGGCGCCAGCTCCTGGGGAAGGCTTTCTCGCTCTGTCGGCTCTGCAGGAGGGTCCTTGTCATCAGTCTTCCCTTGGTCTGGGAGCATCTCAGTGCAGGAACCCCAGGTCCAAAGGACGCGCTCTGCTCCCAGTGCTGTTTTCTTGATGGTAGGAGGTCCCCAACTCTGCTTGCTTCCCTTTCCATTTTAGCTCTTAAGAGATAAAAGGTGGTGCAGGCCACACCCCAGGGAAACTCCCTTTACATTGGATCAGGGATGTGACCTGGTAAGGGTGTTACAATCCCACCCTAATCATCTTTAACATAAAATTATAATCACAAAATGGAGGACAACCACACAATACTGGAAATCACAGCCCAGCCAAATTGATAACCCAGATTTTTGGGGAGACATAATTCAATCTATGACAAGCATAGTTGCCCATTTATTAATGTTTTTCTTCTCACCTCTCCCTCTTACTCCATATATCCCTCCTCTTCCTTTTGCTTCCCTTTCTACCATATTCCCACTTTTAAAAAGTTTAAGAAGACATTGAAATTTGATTTTTATTAACCTGAAGAAAGTTTGCAAAGTAGTCATGGGCTGTGAGTTGCAATTTAGAGCTGAAGAAACATCCCTGCTTATTAAAAGTAATAGTTTAATTTATTGAGTTTATGGTATACCAGGCCCTGTGCTATTCAGTTTATTCCCACTTAGCTGATGAGAGAACTTAGGTGAAGTAGCCTATCTGATTCCAGAGCCCACTCACTTAAGCACCACCTTCACCAGCTTCTGCTTGTCTTCCCTTTCCCCATGCTTCTGTGGCCCACCCCTCTTGCGGCCTGGCCACTTTCTGGACCATGGTGCTCTAGGTGTTCCCGAAGGCACACTGCCAGCTAGGGCAGCAGTTGCTCCAGAAACTGACCTCTCAGGCCCGTTCTCTCCCTCCCAGGCACTACCACAGCATGGAAGTGTTCACCCACTACGACCTGTTGAACCTCAATGGCACCAAAGTAGCAGAGGGCCACAAAGCCAGCTTCTGCTTGGAGGACACAGAGTGTGAAGGAGGTATGTCTGTGGGCAGGGGGGGTGGGACCTTGAGGGGAACTCCAATGCCCCCTCCATGCCCATCTAGCTCAGAGCCCAGACCTGACTCTAGACTTTGTCACCCTGGCCCTGGGTACCATTCACTCTCCACATGAGTTTTCTGTACTCTGGGCCTTTATTTGCCCAACTGTAGAGAGAAGGATCGCTGAGGCCTTCCATGGCTACAGCTTGGGGCTGTAGGGTATGGGAAGGGCTGGTTACAAAAGATCCCCCAGAGTTGTGTTGATGGAAACTGGTAGTCTACATGGTCTCCAGGGTAAGGGCCAAACCCTTTAGCCTCATACATATACCCCTCACTATCTGGCTCCCAGAAACCTTTCTTCTCATATATTCCACTGCCATTTGACCCATACCCCACCTGGCTCTTCAAGTTCAAGCTTAAATGACCCCCCACTGAGGTTCTCAGACTCTTCCAGGCCAGGACAGCACTCTGCTCACACCTCTAGTAGGGCCTCTTGCCTGCATTGTGATGACATGTTTGCCATCCTCATGTACTGAAAAGCAGACACATGGATTCCTCTTGGTGTACCCAACACCTAGAATACTGCCCCAATATAGTAGCCTCCCCAAAAATGTGTATTTAATTAGTTAGTCATTGGAGCAGTCCACCACTGACCTGCTGCAAAATCAAATAGCAAAAGGTTTTTGAGCGCCTACTACGTGCCAGACAGCATGCTGACCCAGTAAGGGTCACAGATAAATCAGACATGAACCTATGCTCGAATTGCTGATAGTCCAGAGGAGGGAGACCAAAGAACACTCACATTAAGCTAAATAATAAACATAAGAGCTTTCCCAGATAAACACACAATTAATTCCCAAGCTAATGGCATAGAAAATAAGTGTCAGGATTTCACAGAAAGGCCGGGGTGTAGACTAAAGTCGTCAGGGAAGGCTCCAGGGAGTAGGGGAGACTTAAACCAGGCCTGAGGCGATGGAGGATGGGTGGGAATCAAAGGGGTGCGTTCCATTTAAATCAGAGCAGATCATAAATTCACATAGGCTGGGTCAGGCTGCCGAGCCCAGATGAAGCCGAGGTTGGGGGCTTGGGGCCCAGGAACAGCACACAGAGCAGGATGGTTCGGGCACTCTGGGAGAGGGGAGGCATGGAGCAGAGGAAGGAGTGTTGATGGTGAGGCTGAGGGTAGATGGTGACGGCTTCCTGCCACCCCGCCTGCAGACATCCAGAAGAGTTATGAGTGTGCCAACTTTGGTGAGCAGGGCATCACCATGGGCTGCTGGGACATGTACCGCCACGACATTGACTGCCAGTGGATCGACATCACCGATGTGCCCCCTGGAGAATACCTGTTCCAGGTGAGGGGGTGGGGAGGGGATCCAGGCCCCTGCTGATGGGAGGATTTCCTGTTGGTGTTGAGACTAGGGCATGGAGGCAGACTATCTAAAGTGTCCTTCCCCCGACACTTACACCCAAAGACCATCCAGGGCAATCAGGTAACCTAAGTGTGTGAGGGATGCAGAGGCGTAACTAGGGTATGGCTGGTATTGCACTGGCCCTGGAAGTGTGGCACCACTGAGCACTTTCTATTAACTGAGTGTGGCCAGCGGTATATCTGTGGAAAGCGGATCCTATGGCAAACATGGAGTCGTGGTGGCACAGTAGTAAAGAGCTTGGCTGCTAACCAAAAGGTCAGCCGGTTCAAATCCACCAGCCGCTCTTTGGGAACGCTATGGGACAGTTCTCCTCTGTCTATAGGGTTGCTCTGAGTCAGAACCAACTTGCTGGCACCTAACAACAATGGCAAGCACTGAAATCATGCCCCTGTCCAAACACCTGACGCCCCTCTTTTAGATTACTTTAATATCAGCGCAAAAATAGAAGTTAAGTTCATTAATATTTTAATTAACACATTACCATGCTTGATCAAGGATGTTGGGCCATACTGGGTTAACAAACTACTCAGTGGTGCCTCACACCCAGGGCTGGTGCAATACCCTAGATAGGCCACCGGAGGCATGAGGGTTGTGAGAAATAGGGAGTGGCAGGGCCAGTGGGGAACTAGGTAGCCTAAGACATTTGCATTTAATTCAGTTAGCACCTGATGCTTGCAAATTAAAATGCATCTGCCAGCCGGATTTGGTCATCAGGCCAGGAATTTGTTCCCTGGAGTCTAAGGCAACCCCCACCTTTTACCTTTTTTTGAGCTGCATTCTCACCTCCACCCTAATGTCTGCAGTGCCTTCACCCTGCCCTGGGTCTGTGCTGTCCCAGCGGAAAGTAATTGCGTAAGGAGCCATTATTCTCAAGTGTTTGTGAGTAGCTTCTCCCAGGAATATTTGCCTCACAAGAGATCTGCAGAGAGGCCAATCCTCAATGCAAAGACATGAATCTATAATGGCAGAATGTCAAACATGAGACAGCCTGAGTGCCTGTTTTTGTGGGGACATCTAAGGGCTTCCACATAGACTGTCCAGGTGGAAAGCCAGCCCTGGGAGAAACCCAGGGTACTTTGGCCTGCCACCTTCCTATAAGCAGCTGCATGCTCCTGCCAGGGCCCCTCATTGGTGAGAGGTGATTCTAAGGGGCACCAGGGGCTCCGTATTCCGAGTGTCTCTCCCTCCTGATGCAGGTGTGCATTTCTGCCGCTGGTGGCTTCAGTCCACCCTCTCATCCTGTCCCACATTCCCACCCATCTTGCTTTCAGCCTTGCCCAGTTGGGTGGCAAAGTGGGTGACCAGAAGTGTGTCATTCTGCTTTGAAAGCTTTCCCTAAGTGGCATTCAGCCAGCTCGGGGCCAGGGCCTTGGTCCCCACCCTCCAGAGAGCCCTCTGAAGAAGCAACACCTGCAGAGAACTGACCACAGCAGGACTTTGGAAGGTTTCCCTGGCAATTTCAGAGCCTGGAAATCAGACAGCCAAGACATTTCCACCCACAAGCCCAGAACCGCAGACTTGGAGAGCCCCAACCAAAGAGCAGTGCGCTCTTTATTTTAAAAAATGAAAATCCATGTCTCTGTACACGTAGGCAGCACATGGCACTTTACATTTGAGGCCTGCTATCACTTTTCTGGGTGGCTGCATACCACTGTGTATTTTAACAAACGCTATCTACTTAATAACTATGATTTATTGAATATTTGTGATGCGTCAGGCACTGCCTAGCCTTTATAAATGCATTCTCAGTTAATCCCCCAAAGAAGGGGGCATTACTAATATCTTTATTTCACTGCCAGTCAAACCCAAGTCACCTCAACTCTACATTGTATGTTCTGTACCCCTAAACTCTACAATTAGCTCATTAACATATTAGGGGCATGCTAATACCTCTGATTAATCTAAAAGAGTATCTCCCTTGTGACAGACATGGAGCTGTAGACGTGTGAAGGCCCTGGCCTGGAAACTCGCTGATGCTTCTCGGTTCCCAAGTGAACCCAGGCCACTGGCCTCATCACAGAGATCCCTCATCACAGAGATCAGTACCGGTGATGGAATGGGAGGAACAAGCCGGCCAAGGAGGACGGGTGTTCCAGGCAGAGGGCCTTGTGAGCAAAGGCTCAGAGGCAGGGCTGAATTTGTTACTAGCTTCCTGGTGACCCTTTCTTTACCCTCATTCTCATCATCCTGGGTTCACAGCAGATCTTTCTTCTAAGAAACTAAAACCACTTCTCACAGATCCTCATGAGAGCCAAAGTATATGAGGATTGGATGGGACAGAGAAGACCATATATTTCAGCCCCTCTGCCCCACATCCCTGACAGCACCTAACAACAACAATCCCTGCCCCAAGTCAGTCAAGCTGGTCCTGGTAGCTCCGGGACACAGCCCTTGTTGCCCACTGTCCTGAGGCCTAGGATAGTTGTCTGCCCTGTGCTATGATGTGCTGGAGGGCAGGGAGGGACAACGAGGGCTGCTACATAGAAAAGAGGTCAAAGAAAAGTAAGGCTATCCCAGAGTGGGACATTTATTTACCTGCGTTAGCTGAAGAGACAGGGCCACAAGTGGGACACAGCTCCCATAGGTCTGACAAGCAGGGCCAGACGCACGCCACCCCCAGGACACAGGACTTGAGCCCTGCTGGCCTGTTTCCTACAGCATCTCTTTGGTCAGGCCAGCCTGCCAGCCGAAAAGTCATGGGTAGGCCCTTCTGAAGGCAAAGGTCCTATGAGCTGCAAACCTAAAGAATGTTCTTTAACTAGCAGCCTGCCCCCCTTTCCTCCCCCATCACAGCCTTCCAAAGGACAAGGCAGGGTCCTCTGAGGAAAGGCCTGTCGTGTGTGTCCTCCACACCTTCGCCCCAGCCCCCACTACAGCTTTTGTTTCTTCACCCTCCCACCTCCCTCCCCGCCACCCGCCTTTGTCTTCTTCTAGGTTCCTTACCCCAAATTTCCCCTTCTCTGTCCCCTCACAGAAACCTTCTCAAAATGATAGCCCTTTCTATTCCTGCTTCTTTGGGATACGACCTCTTAGCTGGGGATGTGAGAAGGAAGGATGTGGAAGGGGGACACAGTCTCCACAATAGTCCCAGACCCCAACTCCTGCCTCTCCACCAACCTCAAGCCTCCCAGAGCACCCAGGAGAGGGTAGTCCCCTTTTTAAGGCCCACTCTTGGTAGAGTTGTATGTGTGTGTGTGTGTAGATTACATCTACAGAGAAACAGACAGAGATCCACAGAGGTCTCACTCCTCCAAGCCATGCTCATCTCTGCCTCCCCCAAGGACTTTATCAGGACCCACACACTCCCCTCTGGCCAGTCCTGTCCTTAGTTGCTCTTGGATTACTGTATCTGCCATGCTCCCCTTTTATGAGGTCACTTGGGTTCTGGAAGCTGGTATGCTGTCTTGGCAGAGCCCCAGGCCTAGGGTGGAGGATGGTTGAGGGGGGAATCAACAGCTTCCTCCAACTTGCTCCTCTGCAGGTTGTCATCAACCCCAACTATGAGGTTGCAGAATCTGACTACACCAACAACATCATGAAGTGCAAGGCCCGCTACGATGGCCACCGCATCTGGATGTACAACTGCCACATAGGTAAGGCCCCTCCCTTCCTTCCCAGGGCTGCCTCTACCCCTGGGAGGCCCACCTTGTCCCTCCCCACAGCCCACGCTCCAGGAAGCAGGCAAGAGCTGCCCTACTTTCTCGAGGAGCCAGAGGCAGCTTCCTAATTTGTGCAAAGCTTGGGGAATGGAGCCAGCATCTCATTTCCACGTTCAGGAATGAAGCTATGGACACAGAAGGCCGGGAGGGGGACTGAGTTTTCATGGCCCGCTCTGGCCAAGTAGAGAGAGATGGCCCAGAGCAGACCCCAAAGCCATGTAAGGGCTGGAACTGAGGTCACCAACTCATTATGCTTCTGACCTCAAAATCGTGGGCATCAGCAATTTATGGGTTCCATCTATCAGGTTTTTCTCTGTCAAAAACCAGAGGTCACTTCCAAGTCTCCAATAAAGAAACTTTTTCTGTGGATTATACAACTCAGGGAACAAAAGGGAAAAGCAGAACTTTCTCTTCTGTAGGAAAAGTCATAGACCTCACTCTTGGTGAAGATAAAAAATGAAATGCACTGTATTTATTCATTCATTCACTCAACTTTTACAGAGCACCTGGTAGGCGCCTGGTCCTAGAGAGGCTGAGTGCCTAGTCCCTGCCCTGTGGCTCACACAGTGGCAGCCCCAGCTGGCAGACTGGTGGAGGGGGCTCAAGAGCTCTCTGGGGCCAACTGCTCTGGCCTGGGCAAGGACCAAGTATCTAGTTTGCCAAACTCTTCTCCATTTCCCACCCCTCAGGTGGTTCCTACAGTGAAGAAACGGAAAAGAAGTTTGAACAATTCAATGGACTCATAACTAACCAGGTCTCCACACGGTAGAGGATCATCCATGGTCACTACCTATCTTCAGGCCACACCGCATCTTCCCCAGGACTTTCCCAACAACTGCAGTCTGACCAACCAACCACAGCATTCCCCCTCGCTTGCCCAGACCCCACCCTGTCTCGACCCCCTGCAGTCATGTCCAAGCTCAGGAGGAAGGGGATGCTCCTGGCTTTGGCTGGGTGTTGCCTGATGTTTGGTGCCTGAGAAGCTCTAGGGCCTGGGGCTGAGCTGGTCCACAGGGTGTGGGCAGCACCACAGGCGCCAAGAGCTAGTCTGGCCTAGGACCCCTGGTGCACAGTTTCAGCCACTGACTCTGGTTGTCATCAGCATGTCCCATCCAAGCCACAGTCCATCCTGAGTCTGACACCACCAGCTCACCACAGATAGTGACATCTATGAGGCCATTTTCTTAAGATACATGTTGGCAAATGTGAGCTTATCAACCCCAATAGTGGTCAGGCTGAACCCCACATCTCCTCCTCGTAGGTCTTTTCCAGCAAACTTGAATCTCTCAACCTCTCTTTCAATTAAACAAACTGCCTCTACTCTAGTTTATCATAGCCACACATATAATGCTGCCACATGGTTTCTCATTAGGTCAGTTCAGCCTTGGTGCTTCTCCCCTTGCCCTTTTATTTTTAAAGATACCATTATTATATTTTCACAGACTTGGAAACACAAAGTAATTTAGTGGCATTTAATAGGGGTGGATTAACCAGTAAGCATGGTATGTGCTGGCTTACAGTAAGCAAGGTACACATGGGCTTGTATGAAATAGTGCACTACAGATTAGTAAGTAAGCACAATTAAGCCCATGCTTACCTTGCTTATTGGGTAATCCACCCTGGGGCATATGGGCCTTTGGAAGTATGGCTCAAAAGAAAAATCAATGCACCTGTGTAAGTGACTTGTCTTTCTGTTGTTCCAATTCTGTGGGTAACAAATTCAACGGTGCTATAACCAGGGTCAGGGTGATGAGGACACTCACCAAACGCCATGTGTCATCACAGACACTTACACATACTTGAAACCTCAAATAAAAGATTTATGATATGCATCTTGTATTTCATTTGAACCACTGTACCCAGCCACTGAGTAGCAGGGTTCCTGTGTTCTCTCAGCAACTGCCTAGTTTCAGATACCCTTTGTCAACTTATGGTTTCACCCTGCAGTGACCTGGGCACCTAAGTCCCCTACAGTCCAGTGTGGCCACCAAAAAAAAAAAAACCATTGCTGTCAAGTCAATTCTGACTCATGGCGACCCCACATGCTATGTGCTACAGAGTAGAACTCCCATAGAGTTTTCTTGGCTATAAGCTTTATGGAAGATCTCCAAGCCTTTCTTCTGCGGTACCATTGGTTCGAGGCACCAACCTTTAGAATAGTTGTTGTGTGCTGCCAAGTCGATTCCAACTCACAGTAACCCTATATGACAGAGTAGAACTGTCCCACAGGGTTTCTTAGGCTGTAATCTTTATGGAAGCAGATCACCAGGTCTTTTCTCACGTGCACAAACTATTTGTGCCACCCAGGGACCTAATGTGGCCACAAGAGCCCTCACTCAATACAGACTACAAAAGGAGCAACTCCTGGCCTCTGAGAACAGTCTAAGGAGATGACCAAAAAATACACAAACACAACTAATAGCCTTTTAGAACCATGGTTTTTTAAAGAAACTTGTCACAGAGTAGGGAGAGGTCAATCCTGTCCACCTGTCTTCTTTCTAGCACCCTTGGGGAGAGAAATCAGGATAGGATACTCTAACTCTGACCTACAGACAGGATATTTATTGTTCCCAAGAAGTCTAGGACAAAGGCCAAGTTACCATCTATGAGAGTATGGGCGCCCTCAGCAGGCTTCCTCCGAACAGTAGCTGTTAGGACCAGATGGGACATCTGCACTGAGACAATCACAGATGTCTCCTAAAAAGGCAGAAAGAAGGGCTCCGAGGCAAGAGAGTAGTGACACAGAATGTGCAAGTCAGCAGCCAGGAGGGTGGAGGGCCCAGAAGCAGCCGTTCTCCCCCAGATGTGGGGGTCCCCACTAGTGTCAAGAACCTGCTAAGCCATATACCACATACGCATATACCCACTGAGGGGCCTACAATGACCTCAAAGTGCCAGCCAGAGCCGCCTCAGCCCAATGCTACCCAAAGCAGGAGATGAGGGCACTGTGACCCTGTCCCACAAAGATGTGAGGAACCAAACTCAGCACGCATTTCAGATTTCACCTATTGGCTTTGTTCATGTTTATTTCTGCAAGGAGCCTTCTGTAACCAGGACTGACAGGTACCACTAGGACCAGCCCAAAGGGTTAGGGCCATTAGCCCACAGCTGCTGTGCAGCACAGGACGGCAGGCTGGGACACCCAAGTTGTTAGGGGAGACTGTGCAGGTGTCACAGAAGACGTGCAACCTACACCCAAAAAACTGGACAGGTCCTGTGCAAAAAATGACCTGCCAAGCTCCCAGAAGCAGCTTTTTCTTTAGCAGCCCCAGGCTAAAATAGATTGGACAGCACCCCCTAGTGTCCCATGGCAAACCATCACACTTGGAAGCAATCACATTACAACTTTGAAGTTTTTATTTTTCTTCAACTTCTAGAATTAGACCAAACTAAAGCCCACCACGCCCCACAGTGGGATTCCAACAATCATTCTGGCCTGCACAGGGCTGTTGTAGTGTCTGTAAAGGCTTTTGGTGTTGGGCACCAAGTTAGTGCTTGGGGCGTGCATCCAGGCTTGGGGGCCTCACTGCCTCAGGGCAGGAGATTCTCAACCCCGGGCCGCTCTCTCTTTTTGTGTTGGAGCCCCAGGGCCCGGGCCACCAGCCTCCGGGCCACCGCTGTGTTTGTCTGTGGTCTCTCCTTTGCCAGCTGCAGGAGCTCTAAAAGGAAAGTGCCAAGGGGCAGGGATGTGAATTCAAGGCCATGGCTGTGGCCATCAGCCAACCCCTAATGTTATGTGTGTGGGGCCTCAGGCCCAGCTGTGCCCATGGTGGGATGAGATGTTAGTGAGTGGGGGCCCACTTGGGGGCTCCAGGCTTTACCTGCTCCTGGCTCCCTATGGAACCTCACCCAATCCTCTCACCACCTCTGCACCCTGCTTCTCCATCTGTAAAATGGGAATGGGGAGGGGTTAACCCTGTCCACCTCCCTGCTTTCTAGTGCCTTCTGTGAGGAAAATCAAATCAGGATGGAATTCTCTGAGCCAGATAAAGGATATTTACTGTTGCCAGCAAGCCTGGGACAAAGGCCAAGGTACCATTCACAGAAGCATGGATGCCCTGTGTAGCCACAGAAAACTAGCCTCTGAAAACATCCTTCATGGCCTGTGGAAGGAGCAGAGGGAAGGGGAAGAAACTAACACTTGTGTGCCCATCACCATAGCAGGCAGGTCTCCATGCTATTTCATCCAATCCTCCCTCTTTCAGATCTGCTTATTGCACAGATAAACAAACCAACTCACAGACATTAACTGACCTGCTGTAGGTCAATTTAAATAAGTGACAGAGCCGGGATCATAGCCAGGGCTGACCCCAAGGCCCAAGCTCCTCTCACTCTACCCCTGGCCCTACAGCAGAAAGGCCCAGCTTTCCCTGAGCATACCCACAGAGGGCGTGTGCGGGAAAGCAACACCACGAACAGGCTGCAGACACCACTCCCTGAAGGGCCCTCATTTTTGGCACCCCCAGGCCCTCTGGGGAGTGGAACTGGCTGCAGCCCAGGGGTCCCCAAGAGCCGAGACATGTGGAAGTAGGGAATGAATCAGAAGGGGAAGACCCACCGTGCCCAAACCAAACCCACTCACACTCTCACACCCTCCTCAGCCAGAAAACCCCAGCTTCCTTACTTGGTCTCTGCAAGGCTTTGAGCTTTGACTGCTTGGTTCCCTGTGTGAGGGGCCGGATCTTGAGCAATGAGAAATCCCTGGACAGGGCTTCGGCAGCTATGGAAAGAAAGCAGATCTGAAGACATCCTCTTCTGCGTGAGGCCCCCTCAGGACCCAGAAGCACAGGTGCCACCCAAAACATGCAGCCCATTCACGCTCAGGGACAGGCTGCTCTGACACCACTCCGGCTGGGCCAGAGACACCACCACACACTGCTCCTGTCTCCCAGAGCCTGCAGGGGGTGCCGTGCTCTCAGATGGGAAAGCCTGTGCAGAGTTACCACACCCCGACCTGTGCTGGTCAGGGGCCGCACCAGTGAGGCTACACTTCTGACACCAGGAGAGGTGGTGCCCTGTCTTCTGAAGTGCAGGACTTTCCAGTCTACCTTTGTTCACCAAGCCAAGACCCTCTGGAAACAGGCACTCACTGCCCTGAGTTATGCCTTCAGAGCTGCATTCGGGCTACTGACAGAACACTGCGTGTCAGAGCAGCAAGGGGCCCAGGTCCCACACACCCACCACCTTACAGATGAGGAACCTGAAGTCGGGGTAGTTTGTGGCAGAGCCAAGGAGGGAGCCAGGGCCCATCCCTCCCCGTACTCATTCTTCCCGCCGCACCGTGCAGCCTCTGACCTCCTCTCCTTCCCTTCTCTTCAGGGGGCTCCCTCTGGAGTTTGAGCTCCCACCCCACCCCATTCCCCACTGCTCCCTAAATACTGCCTCCCACTTCTCTGAAACTTCAGGCCTTCCGGATGACCAGACCCACACCAGCCAGGGCTGCCCGCAGCTCTGGTGTTCAGAAGGTTGTGGTTCTAAGAAGCCAAGTGTGGGGGTGGGGGGTGTGATTATTTGTAAATACCCCCAAAGTGAACAGTGATGTGGCAGTGCAGCAGACCCTGGGCAGCCCAGGAAAAGTGGCTGAAGAAGGGGAGGAACACCGGGGTTACAGTCAAGAGGCCTGGGTGATGTCCTTGGCTTTCACACCATAACCTTGAACAGACCACTGACGTCCTAGGAATCTTAAGTCTCATCTGTGAAATGGGGGTGATCTGGCCTACGTCTTCAAGCCATCATGAAAACTGAATGAGAATGCATTAGTGTGAAGCACAGTGTCAGTATTTGAATGCTTCCAATGCTTTAATATGTGGAAATAGCCAGGGCTTGGCCCATGACAAGTGCTCAGTAAATGTCACCTAAATCCACCCCTTGAAACTGAAGGCACAAACATAAATACGGAAAGCTAAGGATTTATTACGGTGAGCTTCTGGGGCTACACCCCTCTGCTCCCACTGGGCCTTCAGGACTAGGCTGGCAGGGAGCAGAGCCCCGTAAGCCCTCCTGGACAAGTTAGCCTGCACTCTGGAGATGGACAATCCTCGTCCAGGGAAACAGATTCTCCCTGGGTACCAAGGGCCCATCCCCTCTCAGTGGTGGCCAGAGGAAGGGCACATTACCTGAGGCCAGGCAGGGAAAGATGCCAAGAGCATGAGTGTCATCCACCCACTGGATCTTGAAGCCCTTCTCTCTGTGCGGGTAGAGGAGACACAGTGGTGATGACAGCAAATGGCCAAGCCCTTTCCTCTTAGAATCCTAAAGGGAAGTTCCCTCCAATCCGCAATCCCCAAACATTAGGAGTCCAAGACAAGTTCCAGCCTCCTCAGGAGAAGGAGATAATCACTGGCTGCAAACTTTCTCTATTTGCTTCAGAAAGACAAATGTCACTCCTGTTAGTATGTCATGTGAGACCCTGATTCCTAGGACTAAAGAAGCTGGGACTTGAAGAGCTGGGACAGGACAATGCCAAGGACAAAGGGGCTCCTCACAGGCACTCCCACCACCAGGCCAAGGGCATGGGGTCTGAGGCTGCAGATGAAGTGTTTATGTGGTGGTGGGAAAAGGAGACAGGACTGAAATGAGAGCATGTGTGGTACTGTTCCTGGTACACTTTCACTCCTATTGTTCAGCACGGTATCACTGACTCTGGGGCCCATGACAGGCCAAAAGCAGCTCTGGGTCTCCATTTGGCTCCTTTGGGGGCACTGCCCTTCCTGGCTGAGGAAGTCACCAGGGTCCCCAGTCCAGACACACCTTCAGGGGTAGAGAGAAGAACTTCTCATGCCCCACCCAGCTGCCCCTCCAGTTGCCCCTCAGCTGAGGCTTAGGGAGGGCCAGGGAAGGCTGTTTGAGAAGCAAAGTCAGAAAAAACAGCCATGAAGAAGGGGGAAGGGGGAGTTTAAAAATCTAAGTAGGAAGGGGAAATGGAGAAAGGAAAAAGAGAATGAAAAAAGAAAAGAAACGGGGAGAAAAAAACGAGGTTAGAGTCAAAGGAATTTGGGGAAACAGAGAAAGGCAGACTTGTGTCTCAATCCATTCCTGCCAGCCCCCATCACCACGCTGTCTCAGCCCCACTTGAGCTGCTCAAGTCGAGTTCACTCAGAAATAGCACCAGGCAGAGATGGCCCTGTCTGCTACATGACTGACTGGCTGGGACGTAGAGCAAAGGGAGGTGGGTGGGTGGGCTGCCCACCGCCCCCATGAGATCCAGGATTTCCCTGGGTCCCAGCAGGCGTGTGTACAAGTAGGAGGGCAGGACAGAGGTTGCTGCTGTGACAGCAGGACCAGGTCTAGGGCCTTGGGAACGTCCACAACCAAAAAACCAGATCTCCTCTTCCCCATGGTCACGGCCAGTGGGCTGAACTGCTCAGGAGTATGGAGCCCAAAGCAAGCATGTCTACTTGCTGCCTTTCTTTCTAGCTCACTAGGCAGGGAAGGAAATGAGGAGGGTGGAGAGAGGGAAAACAAGCCCCCAACCCTGAAAAGATTTTCTAACTCTTCCCCAAAGGCAAGCACCCTGCCCCTGCTATCCCCCCGAAGCACTGCTGGCACTCACTGGAACTCAGAAAATGCTGCCAACAGGTCCTCTGTCTTGAGAGCTGGTTCAAAGCCATAGATCTCCACCACGTGGCCCAGGTCCTTCTCTCCAGGCAGCCCCTCTACAAAGGAGGTTGTGTCCACATAGATCTTCTCTATCTCGATTTCCTTCTCAGTCAGGTTGTCTGTTATCTGGGAGAAATCAGACCCTTTAGCAAGGAGAGCTCTGACACACATGGCTCCAAACAACTGGTGCCAAAACCAAACACAGAAATTCTGTAGGCTTCTGAGTCGGTGGGAAGGAGGGTCAAGGGTAGCTTTCCACGGGAGCCCTACCAGGCAGGGACCTAAGAAATGATGGCAGACTGAGCTGATCAAGAAGCATGAGGGAACTTACTTGTGTGGCGTCCCCACTGGGTGATTCGCACTTACGTACACTATGTTTCATATAATCCTCCAAACTATATAGATCCGTTTTACAGACAGGAAAACTGATGGCCTAAGAAGTAAGTGATTTGCCCAAAGTTACACAGTCTGTAAGAGCCAGAGCTAGGCAAGTCCAGGATCTTTCCTCCCCTCATTAACAATGTGATATTAAACAAGTCTTGCTGGTCTCCATTCCTCATCCATAAAACAGCAATAAAAGACGTCTATGGAAGCAGCAGTCAAGAAATCAAAGGACGCATTGCATTGGGCAAATCTGCTGCAAGAGACCTCTTCAAAGTGTTGAAGAGCAAAGATGTCACCTTGAAGACTAAGGTGCACCTGACCCAAGCCATGGTATTTTCAATCATATCATATGCATGTGAAAGCTGGACAATGAATAAGGAAGACTGAAGAAGAGTTGACGCCTTTGAATTGTGGTGTTGGCAAAGAATACGGAATATACCATTGACTGCCAAAAGAACGAACAAATCTGTCTTGGAAGAAGTGCGGCCAGGATGCTCCTTAGAGGCAAGGATGGCGAGACTGCATCTTACATACTCTAGCCATGTTGTCAGGAGGGATCAGTCCCTGGAGAAGGACATCATGCTTGGCAGAGTACAGGGTCAGCGGAAAAGAGGAAGACCCTCAACAAGGTGGATTGACACAGTGGCTGCAACAATGAGCTGTTTTGTTCTGTTGTGCATATGGTCGCTATGAGTCAGAATCAACTCGATGGCACCTAACCACCACCACCCTCCCAACCTAACAGCAAAGCCAGTCTCTGGGGCAGATACACAGTGCCAAGGAGATTAGATTAGTATGACAAAGCTTCAAGCAGAAAAGTAATTTTCATGACCAATGTTTGTGCCAGTAGTCTCTGACTTATGACATATTCGAGTTACGGCAAAAGACCGTCTGTTTTTTTTTATTTTGTACATCTTATTGTTAGTGATATGTACTATATACAATGTAGTATCACGTAATTTGCTGATGTTCTCATTCTCATGTCAACCCCCAAAGACAAATAAAGATTGGATTTATAAAAATACTGATAATAAAAGGTAATACCAATGAAAACTTAAAAAAAAAAAAAAAAGTTTTGACTTCCACTGGAACCAACTTAGGATGGGAGTCTTCGGAACTGAAGCCCAGCATAAGTCCGGGACTACCTGTAGTGCCCTGTGAAGCACTTCCACGTACATTCTCTCTGTCACCCTGTGAAGCATGTATGTATGTACTATGATTGTTAACTGCTTTTTTTCAGTGAGGAAGCTGAAACTTAGAAAAGCAAAATGACTTCTCCATGCTCAGATAGCACCTAAGTAGTTGGTCTGGGACCCAAATCCACAAATCCACGCCTCCTGACTCCATATCCTGAGTCTCTTTCTCCTCCACTATGTAAGTCCTGACTCTTCCGGCAAAGTCCCCACGCTCCTCCCCCATGTTTCCTAACGGTGCCCTGCCTGCCTGGCACATTCCCACCCCTCCACGTCATGACCCTTTGTTCCATCCACCCACAGCCACACCCACCTCACTTCCGCCCTCCCTTTTCTGGGCTTAAGAGCCTCATCACCTCCTGCAGCAGCTCACTATAATCGTCCTCAGAGTAGCTGCCATGGCCCTCCTCTTCCTTCTCCTCCTCCACTGTTGCCACGCTCCTCTCCAGCTGACTCTCATTCCCCTCTACCAGGTTCAGCTGTAGGCTCGACTCAAGCTGTTCGGCCACCTCCAACCCATCTCCTTCTCCTGAGCGACTCTCAGGCCCCGGGGCCTCAATGCCAACTGGGTCTGGCAGTGGATCATTCTCACAACTTTGGCCCGGGCCCGTTAGGTTCTCTGTTGCCTGGGCTATCAACAGAGGGAGTCCCTGATCAGAGTTGCGGTCCCCAGCACCAACATCTCTGGGCTCTTCTGGGATGCCATCAGCTGGAGCCTCTCCCTTGAGCCCTGGGGCAGGGGTTTGTGCCCCTTCTTCGTGCATGCGCAGCACCCGGGGCACATATAAAGCCTGGTCGGGCTTGCGTCCGCGATGCCACCGGCCAGCCCGTGCCCCTCGGGGACCAGCAGCCGCTCCCTGGTTTGAGTTGGGCCGAGGACCATGGTACTTGCCAGGATGGGAGGTAGGAGGGCGGCAGGGGCCAGAGAGGCCATCTGAATTGGGTAGCCTGGAGCAGGAGGAGAAAATTAGAGTGCTGATTAGGCCCAAAGGGAAATGGTTTACTAGAGCCACCTCTCATTTAAGCAAGTGAGGCACTCAGGTCGGCATTAAGCCAAAATGACCCTCGAAAATCCCTTAGAAAGGCATCTTGTCAGAGGCTGAATGCCATGTCTCAGTAAGTCCAAAGCATCCAGTTCTGTCTCCCCACCTTCCTCGGTTATAAACTGAATTAGAGATAGCCAATCTTTGGCTAAGCACCAGGTGAGGGAGCATTTAGGGACTATGTTAGTAGGAAAACATGTCATTTTAAACACTAGGGTTATTGTCATTACGATAAGATGCTCATCCTGCAAGATCCCCATGGAGACCGAGGTGACTAAAATAAGCAGATCCGCTGCTCCCATTCCATGGTCTCTCTGGGCATAAGCTCCCTGACAGGAAGGTGGGCAGACTCACCCTCGCTACTTAAATTCTGTCCCTCTCTCTCTTTTCTGCCCAGGTGTATAGTTGAACGTGAGTCAGTGAATGCCACAAGCAATGCACGTCTACTCCACTGCAAAAGGCAACATTCAACTTTAAGCAACTAGGCTGGGAATAGAAGCAGCAGCTTAGGGGTCCAGGCCCTGGTTCCTGACAAGCTATTCCCTCCCTAACCACCCACAATGAATGGCTGAGGGCCCTCCAAGGCGATAGGATACAAAGGATACACACCTGATGTCCAGGTGACAGATGACTGTCCTCCTCCTCCAGCCCTCCCCAACAGAGAAGCTGCTCAAGAGATCAAAATTCTCTGCTGTTCTATGGATCAGGTACCGGAGGCGACTGGAGAGCGGGGGGAAAAGAAGTACCCTGGAAAGGGACCAGAAAGAGCACTGTGCAGAGGCGTAAGGTCCAGCCCCTAGGGCCTAACCCCTACCAGGTCCACCCCCAGTTTAAAGGTGACTTAACACTAGGCTCCTTTTACCCCCTTGGGTCTCAGGCCAACTCAAGGCCCTGGGCATAGTGGTCATCACAGCAAGGATTCACTGGGAGTTATTGGCCCCACCCCCATTCCGGGGCTGGGTCCCTTCACTGTCACCAGCATCTGTCACTTATCTCTGCAACAACATTAGTATTTTATTTATGAGAAAACAGAGACCCACAAAGATGAAATAACTTGTCCAAAGTTACAAACATAGTAAAATTCTAGATTCTTCCTTTGAGCAGAGGTGGGTCTGATTCCAAAGCCTGCTCTGTATTTTTTTTTTTTCCATGACAGCATACTGAGAGTTACCAAGAAACGATGCAGTTGAGAGAGGCCAGAGAGATCTACTAGGACAAAATGTCAAGGTGTGAGCCAGCTGCAAGCCAGTTATCTTGGGGGCATCACTGGGGAGGAGGACCCAGGTGGCTCTGGGCGAGCCCTGCCCTTCCTAGCGGCAAAGCGGGCGCAGGCAGCCGCAGCCCCTCCACCGCCCTCATGCCAGCTTACTTTGACAGCTGCTTCTGCAGCATAAAGCGGTCCAGCTCCTCCTGAATGCGGTGGACAAAGTCATTTTCGGCTGCAGAAAGGAAAACACCGTCCAAGCAAAGAAGGGCCAGGGTGACAGGTGAGAGAGCCTGTGGGAAGGTGGACAGCGCCCAGGATCAGCGCACAGATCCCTGGCCCAACCACAACCCCGCAATGTCGGCGCTAAACAGGCCTGAGAGACCACCTGGTCCAACGTCGACTCTCTCGCAAGTGAGGAAACGAGCTCAAAGGAGGGGAAGTGCCTTGCCCAGGGTCCCCCGGGCAAGCAAGTCAACAGAAGGGAAAGGGAGCGATCTCCTGGCTCCTACTTCCGTGCTCTTTCCACTGCACCGCCCACTCCAGTGCTAAGGGATGGTATCCGAGCCGGGGGCTCACGGGCTCTCAAGCTGCCGCCTGGGACGGGGGCAGGGGAGTAGGGTCGACCACCTCGAACCGCCCGACGCACGGGCGGGTGCAGGAACCCGGGGTCCTGGAGGCTTGGCGCCCCGACACTGAGCGCGGTGCCATCGGAAGGCGGGCAGGACCTGTCCGCGCGGGCTCCCACCCTGGGCGGCGGAGGCGGGACGGGGGTCCGGGCGGGGCTGCCTTGGGCCTTCCCCGCGTGGGCCGGACGCCGCGCACGGGAAGAGGGGATAGCCCGCGGGCGGCCGGCGGACTGCGACCGAGTCACGCCTCCCCGGCCCCGGAGCGAGAGGGGCCTGGGCCGGCGTGGAGCCGGACCCGGAGCGGGGAGGACCTGCTCCCCAGCCCGCCCGCCGGCCCCCGGCTCTACTCACCTCGGCCGCACTGCCGCGTCGCCGCTTCCCTAAGGGTCCCCAGAAGCCTGCGCGCCTCGCGCGCCGGAGGAAAGACCCCGCCCCCGGCGGAGGCGCAGCGCCACCGCGCGGACTGGGGGAGGCATCGCAAGGACAACTTAGAAATTGGAGAGGGAGTGTTCCTGTCATCTACCGGGAGCCAGCACCTACCACTTATCCCCACAAGGACATGACTAAGTATTTAATTCTGAGAAAACAGTGACCCAGAAAGATGAAATAACTTGCCAAAAGTTACAAAGATATTAAATTCTAGATTCTTGCTTTGAGAGGAAGTGGATCTGATTCCAAATCCATCTCTTTTCCATGACCACATACAGTCTCCTAATATCAATTAAGTTGAGCAAACACTTTTCAGTAGCTATCATACGCTAGGTAGTTGGTGTATCAGATTTTCCAATCCACTGGTCCCCCCCACTAGGGTCATAACAGAGGAATAAAGAGGAAGGAAGTTTCTTAGCACCCTTTGCCCATGACGGCCCTTCGTTCTCCCCAGTGGTGGATCCTGCAGAGAGGCCGACTGCACATTACGGGGTCATTCACAAGGGGTATGAGCCTTGTGAGTAACTGGACTGGGTAGCCACTAGCACAGTGATTTTTAGGATATCAAATGTTATTACCTCGCTCCATACAGAAATAACTTTAGCACCTACCTTAAAGATGACTTGAATTTCTTACCATCAAACAGCCTGTGGGATAGGCGATTATAATCTAGGAGACCAAGGTTGAAATCCTCTGTTCCCTGAAAGGTGTTAAACTATAAGCCTTTGATCATCCTGAATCCAGAAGCCCATAGCAAAGCAGGACCCTGAACTAATAGCATTTAAGACATGTGTTTTGGTACAAAGGGGGACATTCTGAGTGAACTCTATCAGTAGGGTATGAGCGGGGATGGAGGCAGAGGAGCTAACTGAGAGAAGAGGCTTAGGAAAGGAGAAGTGAAGAAAATTAAGATGTGTTTTGCCCTTTTGTAATTCTTCCCAGAGCACTTCTAAACATGATGATGGTATTATACCACATTTACAAAAACAAGCTTCCCAGATTTCCACCAAAAGAATAAAAAGCACCTAGAATAAAGAATAAAGATGAGGAGTCCTGATGGCACAATAACTAAGCATTCAGTTGCTAACTGAAAGTTTGACAATTCAAACCCGCACCCCACCCCCAACAGCTCAGCAGGAGAAAAGACCTGACGATATGCTCCCATAAAGATTACAGCCTAGGAAACCCTGTTGAACACTCGTGGCACACAACAACAACAGGATAAAGACAAAACCAGGTGCAAAGAGAATCTGGGGAGCCAAGTCACACGTCTCTTTTCAAAGCATGGTTGCAAGGAGAGATTCTGAAACATGACAAGTCCTCATGATGCCACCCGAAGGGACATCCAACCCCTGGGAATGAAGTCATCATAATAAAACTGAAAACTAAAGGCAAAGAAAAAATCTTGAAAGCATCCAGAAAAAAAAATAAAATACCTTACCTATACGGGAAAGACAATTCAAATGACAGCAGATTTCTTACCAGAAATCACGAGGCCAGAAATAAGTAGCAAAACATTTTTCAAGTGCTGAAAAAGAAAGGAACTGTCAACCCAGAATTCTATACCCAGTGAAAACACCATTCACAAATGAAGTGAAAATCAAGACACTCTCAGATGAAGGAAAACTAGAACAATCTGTCACCAGTTGTCCTAGCCTGAAAAATAGTGAAAGGAAGTTCTCTAAATAGAAAGGAAACAATAAAAGAATCTTAGAATATCAAGAAGAAAGAAACACCACAGTAAGCAAAACTATGGGAAAATAGATTTCCTTCTTCTTTTGAGCCTTCTAAATTATATTTGACTGTTGAAGCAAAAATTGTAACACTGTCTGATGTCATTCAAAATATATATAGAAGAAATATTTAAGACAATTATAGTATAAGTGGGGGAGGATAAAGGGACATAAAGGGAGTTTTACCACTCAAATTTATGAAATGACTGTACCAGTAGATTGTGATAAGTTATGTGATACCCAGAACCATCACTAAAAAAGCCATATAAAAAGATACACTCAAAAACACTATATAAATAAATCAAAGCAGAATTCTTAAAAACATCCAAATAAACCACAGGAAGCTAGGAAAAAGAAAACAGAGAGCAAACTTTTTTAAAAAAATGGCAGATTTATGCCCTAAAGTATCTGTAATTACCCTAAATATTAATGGTCTAATTACTCCAGTTAAAACACAGAGATTGGCAGAGTCAATTTATAAAAAGAACGTGATTGAATTATATGCTGCATAAAAGAAACTTCAAATATAACAATATGGGCAGACTGAAAGTAAAAGAATGAAAAAAGATATAGCATGCAAATAATTAAAGGAGAAGGAGTGGCTAGATTAGTACTGGATAAAGAAGACTTTAAAGCAAAAGGAATTACCAGAGACAGATAAGGACTTAATATAACAAAAAAATGGTCAATACAAAAGGAAAACACAGCAGCTCTTACTGTGCATGTACCAAACAGCAGAGCTGCAAAATATGTGAAGCAAAAATTGATAGAGCTGAAACGAGTAATAGACAAATCCACAATTATAGATGGCAATTTCAACACCCCTGAGTCGGAATCGACTTGACGACAGTGGGTTTGGTTTTGTTTTTGGCTCTCTCAACAATTGATAGAACAACTAGACAGAAAATCAGCAAAGATATCAGAAGAACTCTCCAACTCTATCAACCAGCAGGATCTAATCAACATGTACAGAATACTCCACCCAACAACAGTAGACTACACATTCTTTTCAAATTCTCAGAGAACATCTATCAAGATATGCCGTATCTGGGGTCTTAAATGCTAACAAGCGGCCATCTAGATGCATCAATGGGTCTCAACCCACCTGGATCAAAGGAGAATGAAGAACAAGAACACCAAGGTCACACGACAACTATGAGCCCAAGAGACAGAAAGGGCCACATGAACCAGAGATTTACATCATCCTGAGATCAGAAGAACTAGATGGTGCCCGGCCACAATCGATGACTGCCCTGACAGGGAGCACAACAGAGAACCCTTGAGGGAGCAGGAGATCAGTGGGATGCAGACCCCAAATTCTCATAAAAAGACCAGACTTGATGGTCTGACTGAGACTAGAGGAATCCCAGCGGTCATGGTCCCCAAACCTTCTGTTGGCCCAGGACAGGAACCATTCCCGAGGACAACTCATCAGACATGGAAGGGACTGGACAATGGGTTGGAGAGAGATGGTGATGAAGAGTGGGCTACTTGTGTCAGGTGGACACTTAAGACTGTGTTGGCATCGCCTGTCTGGAGGGGAGATAGGAGGGTAGAGAGGGTTAGAAACTGGCAAAATTGTCACGATAGGATAGACTGGAAGGACTGACTCATTAGGGGGAGAGTAAGTGGGAGTATGGAGTAAGGTGTATATAAGCTTATATGTGACAGACTGACTCGATTTGTAAACGTTCACTTAAAGCTCAATAAAAATTATTAAAAAAAAAAAAAAGATATGCCGTATCCTGGGCCATTAAACAAGCCTTAGCAAATTTAAAGCAAATCAACAGAGTATGTTTTCCAACTATAATGGGATCAAGCTAGAGACCCATAGCAGAAAGATAACAGGAAAATCTACAAACACTTGGAAACTAAACAACATACTTCCAAATAACTCATGGATCAAAGAAGAAAGCTAGAGGGATTTTTTTTTTTAATAAGATGTTGCCATTGAGGGAAACTGAGTAAAGGGCATGTGGGATCTCTCTATTATTTCTTACAACTGTATATGACTCTATGATTATCTCAATAAAATTTTCAATTCAAGAAAAAAAGTCAGATATATCAAATGTATAAATCCAGTTAAAATGTTCAATAACTTTAATAAATATGAGGGGAAAATGGGAATAAATGTTTAAGGGAAATTTGTTCTGTCATCTTGAATTTATGAGTTTTTCTCATTTTATAGAAAATATATTAGATATATACATAAAATAATATTTGTATATGGAAAATAAATGCTTAATGAAAACCAGGTATTTAGAGTTGTTACTTTTATAAAGTAATATCTCAAAATTTAAATAATCATAAGAAGCTTTTTGTGAATAAAAACTCCTCTCACACATCAAAAACTCCACATAGACACAGAAAACTACGTGGAATTCAAGGCAAAAGCCAAAGAAATTATACCAGTTAAAAAACTTAAAAATATGGAGGCTTGAGCTGGAGAGCTAACATATGGATAATCAGTATACCTCAGGAAGAAAACAAAGCTATTGGAATAGAAAAAACAAAATGAAATAATATTTTCTTGAAACAAAGGAAAAAGAGAATTTATAAAGGGGTTCACTATGTTCCAGAAAAACAATAATAAGTAAAAGACAATCAATATTGATAAAGATTCATGGCAAAATTATTTTCTCTGGGAATTAAAAAAAAAAAAAGACAAGAGGCTTGAAGATTTCACTTAGCACTTCATATGCCCAAAGAAAATGCAACGGTGTCTGTAGAATGTCAAAGGGAAAATGTTATGACCCAAAAATTCCATAAACTGTGATGGCAAGAGAAAGAGATTCTCAAACCCAAAATGACTCTGGAACCCTGTGGCTTATAAAGAATTCTGCTGTCCAAAGCGGAGATGCCAGGGCATGGGTAGACATTGTTCAGGGACAGTCTGTCATGTGTCCTGCACGGCTTGACTCTCAAGACTTTTGAAAATCCACAGATAACTGAAATGGTTTCGTCTAATGACCTACTCGATCTATTCCAGAATAGACTACTCAGACTGGCCTCTTTGACAGCCTTCAGCTAATCACCTTAATTGTTGTCGTTGTTGTTAGGCACTGTGAAGTCAGTTCCAACTCACAGCGACCCTGTGTACCACAGAACAAAACACTGCCCGGTCCTGTGCCATGCTCACAATTGTTGTTATGCTTGAGCCCACTGTTATAGCCACTGTGTCAATTCATCTCAATGAGGGTCTTCCTCTTTTCCACTGACCCTGTACTTTATCAAGCATGATGTCCTTCTCCTGGGACTGATTCCTCCTGACAACATGTCCAATGTGGGTAAGACGTAGTCTCACCATCCTTGCTTCTAAGGAGCATTCTGGTTGTACTTCTTCCAAGACAGCTTTGTTCGTTCTTTTGGCAGTCAATGGTATATTCAATATTCTTTGCCAACAGCACAATTCAAAGGCGTCAATTCTTCTTCGGTCTTCCTTATTCATTGTCCAGCTTTCACAGGCATATGATGTGATTGAAAATACCATGGCTTGGGTCAGGCGCACCTTAGTCTTCAAGGTGACATCTTTGCTTTTCAACACTTTAAAGAGGTTTTTTTTTTGCAGCAGATTTACCCAATGCAATGCATCTTTTGATTTCTTGACTGCTGCTTCCATGGATGTTGATTGTGGATCCAAGTAAAATGAAATCCTTGACAACGTCAATCTTTTCTCCGTTTATCATAATATTGCTTATTGATCCAGTTGTGAGGATTTTTTTATGTTGAGGTGTAATCCATACTGAAGGCTGTGGTCTTTGATCTTCATTAGTAAGGGCTTCAAGTCCTCTTCACTTTCAACAAGCAAGGTTGTGTCATCTGCATAATGCAGGTTGCTAATGAGTTCTCCTCCAATCCTGATCCTCTGTTCATCTTCCTTTAGTCCAGCTTCTCGGATTATTTGTTCAGCATACAGATTGAATAGGTATGGTGAAAGTATACAACCCTGACACACACCTCTCCTGACCATGCAGTATCCCCTTGTTCTTTTCAAACGACTGCCTTTTGATCTATGTACAGGTTCCTCATGAGCACAATTAAATGTTCTGGAATTCCCATTTTTCCCAATGTTATCCATAATTTGCTATAATCCACACAGTCAAATTCCTTTGCATAGTCAATAAACAGGTAAACATCCTTCTGGTATTCTCCACTTTCAGCCGGGATCCATTTAACATCAGCGATAATATCCCTGGTTTGGCATCCTCTTCTGAATCTGGCCTGAATTTCTGTAGTTCCCTGTGGATATACTGCTGCAGTCACTTTTAAACGATCTTCAGCAAAATTTTGCTTGCTTGGGATATTAATATTGTTTGGTAATTTCCACATTTGGTTGGATCACCTTTCTTGGAAATAGGCATAAATATGGATCTCTTCCAGTTGGTTGGCCAGGTAGCTCTCTTCCAAATTTCTTGGCATAGATGAGTGAGCACTTCCAGCTCTACATCCGTTTGTTGAAACATCTCAATTGATATTCTGTCAATTCCTGAAGGCCTTTTTTCACCAATGTCTTCAGTGCAGCTTGGACTTCCTCCTTCAGTACCATCGGTTCCTGATCATATGCTACCTCTTGAAATAGTTGAACATTGACCACTTTCTTTTGGTATAATGACTCTGTGTATTCCTTCCATCTCTCTTTTTTTTTTTTAATTAATTTTTATTAAGCTTCAAGTGAACATTTACCATTCCAATCAGTCTGTCACATGTAGGTTTACATACATCTTACTCCCTTCTCCCACTTGCTCTCCCCCTATTGAGTCAGCCCTTTCAGTCTCTCGTTTCATGCCAATTTTGCCGTCTTCCCTCTCTCTCTATCTTCCCATCACCCTTCCAGTCAAGAGTTGCCAACACACCCTCAAGTGTCCACCTGATTTAATTAGCTCACTCTTCATCAGCATCTCTCTCCGCCCCTCCCCCCCCCCCCGACCAGTCCCTTTCATGTCTGATGAGTTGTCTTCGGGGATGGTTCCTGTCCTGTGCCGTCAGAAGTTCTGGGGAGCATTGTCTCTGGGATTCCTCTAGTCGCATTCATATCATTAGGTATGGTCTTTTTTGAGAATTTGGGGTCTGTATCCCATTGGCCTCCTGCTCCCTCAGGAGTTGTCTGTTGTGCTCCCTAGCAGGGCAGACATCGATTGTGGCCGGGCACCAACTAGTTCTTCTGGTCTCAGGATAATGTAGGTCTCTGGTTCATGTGGCCCTTTCTGTCTCTTGGGTTCTTAGTTGTTGTGTGGCCTTGGTGTTCTTCCTTTGCCTTTGCTCCAGGTGGGTTGAGACCAATTGACGTATCTTAGATGGCCGCTTGTTGGCATTTAGGACCCCAGGCGCCACAATTCAAAGTCGGATGCAGAATGTTTTCATAATAGAATTATTTTGCCCGTTGACTTAGAAGTCCCCTCAAACCATGTTCCCCAGACCCCAGCCCCTGCTCCACTGACCTTTGAAGCTTTCATTTTATCCCGGAAACCTCTTTGCTTTTAGTCCAGTCCAATTAGGCTGACCTTCCTTGTATTGTGTGTTGTCTTTCCCTTCACCCAAAGCAGTTCTTATCTACTGATTAATCAATAAAAAACCCTCTCCCTCCCTCCCTCCCTCCCCCCTTCGTAACCACAAAAGTATGTGTTCTTCTCCGTTTTTTCTATTTCTCAAGATCTTATAATAGAGGTCTTATACAATATTTGTCCTTTTGCCTCTGACTCATTTCGCTCAGCATAATGCCTTCCAGATTCCTCCATGTTATGAAATGTTTCAGAGATTCGTCACTGTTCTTTATTGATGCGTAGTATTCCATTGTGTGAATATACCACAATTTATTTACCCATTCATCCTTTGATGGACACCTTGGTTGCTTCCAGCTTTTTGCTATTGTAAACAGAGCTGCAATAAACATGGGTGTGCATATATCTGTTTGTGTGAAGGCTCTTGTATCTCTAGGGTATATTCCGAGGAGTGGGATTTCTGGGTTGTATGGTAGTTCTATTTCTAACTGTTTAAGATAACGTCAGATGGATTTCCAAAGTGGTTGTACCATTTTACATTCCCACCAGCAGTGTATGAGAGTTCCAATCTCTCCGCAGCCTCTCCAACATTTATTATTTTGTGTTTTTTGGATTAATGCCAGTCTAGTTGGTGTGAGATGAAATCTCATCGTAGTTTTAATTTGCATTTCTCTAATGGCTAATGATCGGGAGCATTTTCTCATGTATCTGTTGGCTGCCTGAATATCTTCTTTAGTGAAATGTGTGTTCACATCCTTTGCCCACTTCTTGATTGGGTTGTTTGTCTTTTTGTGGTTGAGTTTTGACAGAATCATGTAGATTTTAGAGATCAGGCGCTGGTCTGAGATGTCATAGCTGAATATTCTTTCCCAGTCTGTAGGTGGTCTTTTTACTCTTTTGGTGAAGTCTTTAGATGAGCATAGGTGTTTGATTTTTAGGAGCTCCCAGTTATCTGGTTTCTCTTCTTCATTTTTGGTAATGTTTTGTATTCTGTTTATGCCCTGTATTAGGGCTCCTAGGGTTGTCCCTATTTTTTCTTCCATGATCTTTATCGTTTTAGTCTTTATGTTTAGGTCTTTGATCCACTTGGAGTTAGTTTTTGTGCATGGTGTGAGGTATGGGTCCTGTTTCATTCTTTTGCTAATGGATATCCAGTTATGCCAGCACCATTTGTTAAAAAGACTATCTTTTCCCCAATTAACTGACACTGGGCCTTTGTCAAATATCAGCTGCTCATACATGGATGGATTTATATCTGGGTTCTCAATTCTGTTCCATTGGTCTATGTGCCTGTTGTTGTACCAGTACCAGGCTGTTTTGACTACTGTGGCTGTATAATAGGTTCTGAAATCAGGTAGAGTGAGGCCTCCCACTTTCTTCTTCTTTTTTAGTAATGCTTTGCTTATCCGGGGGTTCTTTCCCTTCCATATGAAATTAGTGATTTGTTTCTCCATCCCCTTAAAATATGACATTGGTATTTGGATTGGAAGTGCGTTATATGTATAGATGGCTTTTGGTAGAATAGACATTTTTACTATGTTAAGTCTTCCTATCCATGAGCAGGGTATGTTCTTCCACTTAAGTATGTCCTTTTG
This sequence comes from Elephas maximus indicus, assembly GCF_024166365.1. Taxonomy (NCBI): domain Eukaryota; kingdom Metazoa; phylum Chordata; class Mammalia; order Proboscidea; family Elephantidae; genus Elephas; species Elephas maximus. Next base: position 51,295,312 of record NC_064840.1, read on the forward strand.
AATTTCTTGTAGCAGAGTTTTATAGTTTTCTTTGTATAGGTCTTTTCCATCCTTGGTAAGATTTATTCCTAAGTATTTTATCTTCTTGGGGGCTACTGTGAATGGTATTGATTTGGTTATTTCCTCTTCGGTGTTCTTTTTGTTGATGTAGAGGAATCCAAGTGAGTTTTGTATGTTTATTTTATAACCTGAGACTCTTCCAAACTCTTCTATTAGTTTCAGTAGTTTTCTGGAGGATTCCTTAGGGTTTTCCATGTATACGATCATGTCATCTGCAAATAGTGATAGCTTTACTTCCTCCTTGCCAATCTGGATACCCTTTATTTCTTTGTCTAGCCTAATTGCCCTGGCTAGGACTTCAAGTACGATGTTGAATAAGAGTGGTGATAAAGGGCATCCTTGTCTGGTTCCTGTTCTCAGGGGAAATGCTTTCAGGTTCTCTCCATTTAGAGTGATATTGGCCGTTGGCTTTGCATAGATGCCCTTTATTATGTTGAGGAATTTTCCTTCAATTCCTATTTTGGTGAGAGTTTTTATCATAAATGGGTGTTGAACTTTGTCAAATGCCTTTTCTGCATCTATTGATAAGATCATGTGGTTTTTATCTTTTGTTTTATTTATGTGATGGATTACATTAATGGTTTTTCTGATATTAAACCAGCCTTGCATACCTGGTATAAATCCCACTTGATCAGGGTGAATTATTTTTTTGATGTGTTGTTGGATTCTATTGGCTAGAATTTTGTTGAGGATTTTTGCATCTATGTTCATGAGGGATATAGGTCTAAAATTTTCTTTTTTTGTAATGTCTTTACCTGGTTTTGGTATCAGGGAGATGGTAGCGTCATAGAATGAGTTGGGTAGTATTCCGTCTTTTTCTACCTTCCATCTCTTTTTGATGCTTCCTGTGTCGTTTAATATTTTCCCCATAGAATTCTTCACAATTGCAACTCCAGGCTTGAATTTTTTCTTCAATTCTTTTGGCTTAAGACATACCAAGCGTGTTCTTCCCTTTTGGTTTTCTATCTCCAGCTCTTTGCTCATGTCATCACAATACTTTGTCTTCTCGAGCTGCCCTTTGAAATCGTCTATTCAGTTCTTTCACTCCATCATTTCTTCCTTTTGCTTTAGCTGCTCGACGTTCAAGAGCTAGTTTACTTTCTTTCTTGTCTTTTTAATGACCTATTGCTTTTTTCATGTATGCTGTCCTTGATGTCATTCCACAACTTGTCTGGTCTTTCGTTATTAGTGTTCAATGCATCAAATCTATTCTTGAGATGGTCTCTAAATTCAGGTGGGATATACTCAAGGTCGTGTACTTTGCCTCCGGTGGACTTGTTCTAATTTTCTTCAGTTTCAACTTGAACTTGCATATGAGCAATTGATGGTCTGTTCCACAGTCTGCCCCTGGCCTTGTTCTGACAAATGATACTGAGCTTTTCCGTCATCTCTTTCCACAGATGTAATCGATTTGATTCCTGTGTATTCCATCTGGCGAGGTCAATGTGTATAGTCGCTGTTTATGCTGGTGAAAAAACATATTTGCAATGAAGAAGTCATTGGTCTTGCAAAATTCTACCATTCGATTCTAGCATCATTTCTATCACCAACGCCATGTTTTCCAACAAGAATTCTCCTTCTTTGTTTCCAATTTTTGCATCGCAATTACCAGTAATTATCAATGCATCCTGACTGCATGTTCTATCAATTCAGACTGCAGAAGCTGGTAAAAATCTTCAATTTCTTCATCTTTGGCCTTAGTGGTTGGTGCATAAATTTGAATAACAGTGGTATTAACTGGTCTTCCTTGTAAGCATATGGATATTATCCTATCACTGATAGCATTGTACTTCAGGATAGGTCTTGAAATGTTCTTTTTGAGGATGAATTCTACGTCATTCCTCTTCGAGGAGTCATTCCCAGCGTGCTAGACCATATGATTGTCCAACTCAAAATGGCCAATACCAGTCCATTTCAGTTCACTAGTGCCTAGGATATTGATATTTGTGTGTTCCATTTCATTTTTGATGATTTCCAATTTTCCTAGCTTCATACATTTCAGGTTCCTATTATTAATGGATGTCTGCAGCTGTTTCTTCTCATTTTGAGTCATGCCACATCCGCAAATGAAGGTCCCTAAAGCTTGATTCCATCATGTCATTAAGGTCAACTCTACAGGAGGCAGCTCTTCCCCAGTCATCTTTTGTGTGCCTTCCAACCTGGGGGGGCTCGTCTTCCAGCACTATATCAGACAATGTTCCACTACTGTTCATAAGGCTTTCATTGGCTAATTCTTTTCAGAAGTAGACTGCCGGATCCTTCTTCCTAGTCTGTCTTAGTCTAGAAGCTCAGCTGAAACCTGTCCGCCATGGGTGACCCTGCTGGTATCTGAATATCAGTGGCGTAGCTTCCAGCATCACATCAACACCCAAGCCCCCTCAGTATGACAAACTGACAGACACGTGGGGGAATCACATTAATTAGGAAAATGAAATTCACTCTTCCCAAATTGGCACCTTTTCTTTCCCTCCCCCACTCCATTTCTTTTATAAGGCCTTTTTTTTTTTTTTTTTTTTTGCCTTTGTTCATTGATGAGAATCTAACAACTGCCTACCTGGTGCATTTGGGAGTTAGTTATCTAACTAAGTAAATGTTTCTGAGTTATGCATTGACATTCATTATTCTTGCTGGATATCTACTAGACACCATAGTCTACACAACCAAGTAATGAACCAAAATAAATTACTCAAACTGCGATGTCAAGAGAGAAAAGATCTAGTGATGAAGAGTTTACTTAAATATCCAATTGAATGAAATAATCACAGCAACAACATGGTATACAAATAGAAATTTTGAAAGAACAGCTACACAATGTAAAAACGAAGCATTTTTTAAATCACAATAGGTTAGGCCAAGAATTCTAGAACGTATTCCAAAAGTGTGGAGGGAGGAAGAAGGGCATAAAGCCGTAGCAGAGTCAATAAGTACTATCTTTTCCAAATAACTGGCAGAGATTGGGGAGGTTGGTTAATAAATACTGAACATATAGCAAAATATGGGGCGGGGAAGCTAAAAATAAAAATGACAAAAAAGACGTGAAAGAGTTAACACCAAACACAGCTGTTGTAGCAAAACCATAAATGGGAAGATTTAACTATATTACAAACATTAAAATTCATTCAAAAGCAAAACATAATTATATGTTCTTTACCAAACTCACACCTAGAACAAAGTAACTTTAAAAGTTGAAAGTGAAATAACTGGTAACAACTGCTTTGCTTGACTCTACACAAATTCTTTTAAGAATCCAAATTAAGTAATCAAAACACCACAATGTGTGTAATTAGGAAGCACTAGGGACACCACATTAAATTCTGGACATGGCAAGGATATCCACTAACACCTCTATTATTTAACATTTTTCCACAGGTACTAGCAACAGCAAATCAACAGAAGAAAAAAATAAAAACTGGAAAGGATGAGATCAAATTGTTATTGTTTGCAGATTTTTTTTAAACCTAAAAATCCAAAAAAATCAACTGCTCTTTTAAGCAAGAACTGTTTCCAGAAATGAAGAGTCATCCTAGCACAGAGGAAGTGGCAGTGATGAGGAGGAAGATAGAAAAAGGCAGTGATGGGGCAAAGGCTGTAGAGAAAGGGCAGAACTAGTGAAGGAAAACACAGGAAAAGGGAAGAGTAAAGAAGTGGAGGGGCTGGAGGAGAAGGGAGTGGGAAAACCACCTCCAGCAGCTACTCTACCTGGGTAGCCAATGATGCTTTTGTTGTCCCTCAGTTCCCAGGAGACCAACTGCCTCCTCTTCATTCCAGCTGCTGAGTTCCACCTACCCTTCTTAAAGGGATAGAGTAATGGGAACCCAGACAGGGTGAGAAAGGTCTCCCCAGTGGGCTGTGGGGCTCAAGCCTGTCCTCTCAGCCTCCAAGCTCCTGCCGGGGACTCTGTCCGGGGACATGTCTTTGAAGATGTTTAGACACCTACCCCCAAGCCCAAATTTATTCTCCCAGCTCAAGAGCCACCTGTTACCCCAGTGGGGTATAAGGGGAAGGAAGAAAAATGAATATTAAGAGTTTATATGCTAGGAGCCCTAATACATGGCATAAACAGTATATAAAACATTACTAACAATGCACAAACACCAGAAAAGAAACTAGATAACTGGGAGCTCCTAAAAATCAAACACCTATGCTCATCCAAAGAGTTCACCAAAAGGTAAAAAGATTACCTACAGACTGGGAAAAAGTTTTTAGCTATGACATTTCCGATCAGCGTCTGATCTCTAAAATCTATGTGATACTGCAAAAACTCAACTACAAAAAGACAAATAACCCAATTAAAAAACGGGCAAAGGATATGAACAGACACTTCACTAAAGAAGACCTTCTGGTAGCTAACAGATAGATGAGGAAATGCTCATGATCATTAGCCATTAGAGAAATGCAAATCAAACCTACAATGAGATTCCATCGCACACCAACAAGGCTAGCATTAATCCAAAAAACACAACATAATAAATGTTGGAGAGGTTGTGGAGAGACTGGAACTCTTATACACTGCTGATGGGAATGTAAAATGGTACAACCACTTTGGAAATCGATTTGGCGCTTCCTTAAAAGGCTAGAAATAGAACTACCACATGATCCAGCAATCCCACCCCTTGGAATATATCCTAGAGAAATGAGAGCCTTTACACATACAGATATATGCACACCCATGTTCATCGCAGCACTGTTTACAATAGCAAAAAGATGGAAGCAACCAAGGTACCCATCAATGGATGAACAGATAAATAAATTATGGTATATTTACACAATTGAATACTATGCATCGGTCAACAATGATGAATTGGTGAAACATTTCATAACATGGAGGAATCTGGACGGCATTATGAAATCGGTCAGTTGTAAAAGGACAAATATTGTATGAGACCACTATTATAAGAACTCAAGAAATAGTTTAAACAGAGAAAAAATATTCTCTGATGGTTATGAGAGCGGGCAGGGAGGGAGGGAGACGGGTATTCACTAATTAGATAGTAGAAAAGAACCATTTTAGGTGAAGGGCAAGACAACACACGATGCAGGAGATGTCAGCAAACTGGACTAAACCAAAAGCAAAGAAGTTTCCTGAATAAACCGAATGCTTTAAAGGCCAGCATAGCAGGGAAGGGGGTTTGGGGACCACGGTTTCAGGGGACACCTAGGTCAATTGGCATAATAAAATTTATTAAGAAAACATTCCTCATCCCACTTTGGAGAGTAGTGTCTGGGGTCTTAAATGGTAGCAAGTGGCCATCTAACATGCATCAGTTGGTCTCAACTCACCTGGAGCAAAGGAAAATGAAGAACACCAAATAACACGGTAATTAATTATGAGCCCTAGAGACAGAAATGGCCACATAAACCAGAGACCACATCAGCCTGAGACCAGAACTAGACGTGCCTGGCTACAACTGATGACTGCCCTGACAGAAAACACAACAGACAACCCCTGAGGGAGCAGGAGAGCAGTGGGATGCAGACCTCAAATTCTCATAAAAAGACCAGACTTAATGGTCTGACTTAGAAGGACCCCAGAGGTCATGGTCCCCAGACCTTCTGTTAGCCCAAGACAAGAATCATGCCCAAAGCTAGCTCTTCAGACAGGGATTGGACTGGACTGTAAGATAAAAAATGATACTGGTAAGGAGTGAGCCTCTTGGATCAAGTAGACACATGAGACTATGTGGGCAGCTCCAGTCTGGAGGAGAGATGAGAAGGCAGAGGAGGTCAGAAGCTGGCTGAATGGACACAGAAATAGAGGGTGGAGAGAAGGAATGTGCTGTCTTATTACAGGGAGGGCAACTAGGAGCATATAGCAAGGTGTGTATAAATTTTTGTATGAAAGACTGACTATTTGTGAACTTTCACTTAGAGTACAATAAAAATTAAAAAAAAGGAAAAAGAGTTTATACATAGCATAGAAAGTGCCTATGTCAAAAAGTTAAGTAAAAAAAAAAAGATACAGGATTCATCTCATCTATTTTTTTTTTAAAGCAACAGAAGAAAATATTGGAAGACATACTAAAATGCAGGTTCTGCAGGTTATCTCTGAATGGTGCTATTATGGATTATTTTCTTCTTTAGATTCCCGTACTTCTTAACGAAATTTTCTATAATATATTGTCATGGATTGAATTGTGTCCCCCCAAAATATGTGTTGTAAATCCTAACCCCTATACCTGTAGGTATAATCCTATTTGGGAAGAGGGATTTCTTTGTTATGCTAATAAGGCCATGTCAATGTAGGGTTCCTCTTAAGCCAATCACTTTTTTTTTAATTTATTTTATTTTTTGTTGTTGTTGCGAATACACTCAGCAGAACATGCACCAATTCAATAGTTTCTACACGTACAGTTCAGTGACACTGATTACATTCTTCAAGTTGTGCAATCTTTCTCACCTTCCTTTTCCAAATTGTTCCTCCCCCATTAACATAAACTCACTACTCCCTAAGTTTCCTATCTAGTTTTCCAGTTTCTGCTGTTAGTTTAATCCCATATAGATAGTTCTTAAAAGAGCACAATGTTCAAGGCAGACATTTTTTACTAGTTAAGCTAAACTTTTGTTTGGTTTAAAGGAAACTTCAGGGGATAATTTTGGTTTAAGGATTAAAGATTATCTAAGGGCAATAGTTTTGGGCTTCATCCAGCCTCAATGGCTCCAGAAAGTCTGGAGTCCGTGAGAATCTGAAATTCTGTTCCACATTTTCCGCTTCTTGTCAGGATTCTTCTGCAGAGTGTTTGGTAAAAACGTTCAGTAATGGTAGGCCGGCACCATCCGGTTCTTCTGACCTCACACAAAGGAGACAGTTGTTCACAGAGGCAATTAGCCATACCTTCCATTTCCTCCTCCTATGCCTGACTTTCCTTCTTCTGTTGCTCCAGGCAAATAGAGATCAATTCTTGTACCTTGGAAGGCCACTTGCAATCTTCTCAGACCCCAGGTGCTAGCAAAGTACTAGGAGATAGAATGGAAGCACTAAACAAGATATTAGGCCAATTAACCAGGATGTCCCATGGAACCATGATCCCAAACCTCCAAACCAAGAAACCAAACACCATGAGGTATTTTGTTGTATATAAGCAGCCTCAGTAGCTATACTCTTTGTTGTTGTAAATATATCACACAACATTTGCCAATTCAACTTTCTACAGGTGTACAACTTACTGACATCTGTCTTAGTCATCTAGTGCTACTGTAACAGAAAGAGAAATTTATTCTCTCACAGACTAGTAGGCTACAAGTCCAAATTCAGGGCATCAGCTCCAGGGGAAGGCTCTCTGACTCTGTCAGTTCTGGAGGAAGGTCCTTGTCATCAATCTTCCCCGGTAGAGGAGCTTCTCAGGCACAGGGACCCCTGGTTCCAAGGATGCGCTCTGCTCCCAGTGCTGGCTTCTTGGTGGTATGAAGCCCCCCCACTCCTGCCCCTTTCCTTTTATCTCTTGTAAGGTAAAAGGCGGTGTGGTCCACAACCCCAGGGAAACTCCCTTTACATTGGATCAGGCATGTGACCTTAGTAAGGGTGTTACAATTCCACCCTAATCCTTTTTAACATAAAATTACAATCACAAAATGGAAGACAACCACACAACACTGAGAATCCTGGCCTAACCAAGTTGACACATATCTTGGGAGACACAATTCAATCCATGACAACATCAACTATATTATTCCTATGCCAATCCCTTTTGAGATATAAAAGGAGATTAGGCACAGAAGCAAGCGAACACAATGGAGAAAGAGGCCACTGGAGCGGTGGCATCACTGGGGGTTTGGGAGAGTGCAGACCACACCCACTCACACAGTCGGGGTGGTGACACTAAAATGACCCCAAGGTGTGCTGTAGCGACAGCAGGTGGGCGGTGGGCGGTGGGGGGTGGCGGGGCGCCAAGGTAGTGACGTCACGAGGGTTGGTGTCACCCGCCACCCAGGTAAGTAACTCTGTCACCGCCACCCACCCTACCTGCCAGTCAGGGTGCCATCCAAGGAGGGTCTCCGCCTGGCCAAGGGGAGGGGGAGGAGCTGCGGGAAGCCCCTAGGCAGATACCAGGCCTGCTGGGGGTGGGGCCCGGCCAGCCTGCTCCGCCCACGGGGTGGGGGGTTGCCGGCCAACCCCGGCCACCAGAGAGGTGGTGACACCAACCATAGTTGTGCCACTGACATGGAGCTTTCCATTATATTTCTTAAAGTTCAATATTTGACTTTGTGGGCTTGAATATTTATTTTTAATCTGAAGTCTATTGTCAGAACACCAAAGGGGGACACAGATCCTTAATAAAAGGCATATAACAATTCTTCCAGATACCAGTACTAATTAAAGCAAAACGAAATGGGAACTGTGCTTTATACATCTCTTAGGACATCCCACAGAATCACCAGCAAGGCAAGAAAGTTACATAACTAAACAAAAACAGAAGATCCCTACTTGGACCTTTCCCGAAGGAGGAGGGCCATAGGGCCTTGATAATGGTCTAAGAGCTAACAGGGATTGAATTGGCTTACTCTACACCAGGCACCCTCTGCATCCTTTGCAAAATTTAACTCATTTGATCCTCACAACAATGCTATGGTGGTAGTACTATTGCTGCTGGGTGCCACTGAGTCACCCCAACTCATAGTGACCCCGTGTGACAGAGATAACTGTCCATGGGGTTTTCTTGGCTGTAATCTTTACAGAAGCAGATTGCCAAGTCTTATTCCCACCAAGCGGCTGTGTGGTTTTGAACCACCAACCTTTCTGATTGTAGCTGAATGCTTAACTGTTTGTGACTCCAGGCTCCTTGGTAGTATTATTATCATCCACCTTGTATAGATGAAAAAATTGAAGTACAGAGAACTTCAACAACTTGCCCAAGGTCACACAGCTCAGGCTTAGGACTAAGTGAAAGGTAAATCATGCTGCCTGTCTCTAGGCGCTTTTTATCTAGGCCAGAAGAGAAACGTCAAACAATTCCTACAGTGATATAACAGAACAGGTCCAGAACCAAAACAATCAGACAAGAAACAAGGAGTTGGGGTGAGGTGCTGATGGGTGAGAAGGGGAGTGATTAGAGAAAGCTTCGTGGAGGTGGAGCCAGAGCTGGGCCTTGGAGGGCTTGAACTCAAAGCCCCCAGCAGCCTTTGGGGTTTCATCTGTCTCAGGCCTCAAGCTCCGTTCCCCTTATTCTTTTCTTTAACTGCTCAAATTCTCTTTGGGTCCCTCAGTGCCTGCTGCAAGGAGTGGTTAGAGTAGCTGGGAGGCAAGGAAGGCAGATGGGGGCCTTCAGACCCTCCAAGGCTAACAAGCCTCCTGCAATCCAGGTGTGGCCCCTTGCAATCTCATTCCACCAGGGAAGAGTTCATCTCCCTAGCTCCCTCAACACCACCCAGCACCCCTTCAGTTCCAGGCAGCCTGGACTGTGACTGCTTGGAAGAGGCTCCAAACCCTCAAGTGGCTGGAGGACTCATCTTGCAGGCAGTTGTTCAGCAGAACAGCCCCTTCTTCCCCTAACCCTGCAGCCTGGGAAAGGCACCTTCATTGCTGGCAGCTTTCTGCCCAGGCTCCAGCCTCCTTCCCTTCCAGAGCCCAACTCACAGACCCACAAACTCAGGGGTGCAGGCCACAGAAGGGAAGGAAGATTTGGGCCAGAAGCATGGCTGTGTATGAGACTGAGGTTTCAGAAAAGAATGGCCCCTGATTCCAGAGGGGACAGTTTAGAGACTACTACCTTCACCATAGCCATCGGTGATATAGCACGTGATTCATTCAGAAAGCATTTACACAAATGCCTTTCCAAATGCATTTAGTATTTATTTTCAGACATCAGTGCATCACTTCGAAGTAGGTGAAACAGAAATAATCATTCCCTTGATCTTTCCCCATGAAGAACCAAATTCTGAAAAGGCAAATGCTTTGCCTCAGATCTCACACCCAGGCACTGATGGGGCCAGAACTCAGCTCTCCTCTCTCCTGACTGATGGCACCAGTCACATTGGCCCATCCCTGTACACCCAGGAAGCCATCCCACATGTGTCCCCAAATGGGAATGAGGGTAGCTCCAAATACCCATCCACCACAGTGACAGTTAACATGCACCCCTTCCCAAGGAATAACAAAAAAAGCCAGATTGGGGACATACATTTCTATATTTTATACAAGAAAGAGGAAACCCCTGTATAAACACATAAGAAGGTAGCGTGTCCTAAGTAATTTTTTTAAATAGCAAAAAATGTAGACTTTTCATCTCCAAGTTGCCCCTCCTTCCATTTTCCCAGAACAGCATAATGGTTAAGAGTGTGAGAACTGCAGTCTGGCCCTGCTCTCCAGGTAACACTGAGAAACACAAGGTTTGTTACAGAAATATGACTTCCACCTACCACCCCTCCCAGGTTCTCTTAGTCCACCAGCACCCACCCCAAGGCTTCCTGCCTCAGCATCCCCATAGGCTCGGACTTCTTCCCTTACCTTCTCAAAACTTCACTGCTTGTTGTCTCATTTTCTGAAGCCCTGCCAGGAGGCTAGCTGGTTAGTCTGTTAGTTGAGTTCAATTATAATGGGTTAGTCAATAATTATGGCTTAATCAAGTAGGCTCCAGAGTAGCTTCTGTAGCCCTGTGCTAGGCCCTGCCAGGACAGGATGCCAGCTGCAGCCTGGGAACTGTGCCCACTGGCTGGGGATAGACCTTGGGACCCTGGGGCTGCCTTTAATCCAGATGGCTCCTTGTAGGAGTATGAGTCACAGCACCAGGCTCCTGGTTTCTCCTGTTCCTCACTCGCAAGTTGAGCTCGTCTTGGAACTCTAGTCTCTGAGGTTGCTTCCCTCTAAAGTTCTGCCTGTCAAACTTACCCTGAGATAGTTCAGAAAAATATTTTTTGATCAAGAATGAGACACCCTGTCCAAACAGGGCCTTGGGATGAGGCTTGCCCTAAAGTAACTGGGAAAAAATAACAGCAAAAAAGGGAAAACCTAGAAACAGTCCTGTGATTTAGGTACAGCTGAGGCTGAGGGTGGATTTTTGAACCCGAGAGGGGACTCTGTGCCTTTGGGCTGGGCACCCTGCTGGCCAGCTGCCCCTGCCTGAGGCCAGTGCAGCTAGATGGGTTGAAGGAGATGAGAACTGACAGCAGCCAGGCCAGCACAATGGCCACCAGAGCAGTTCCGAGGGTCACCCACTGCTCAGCTCCTAGCAGAAGGGCTGGCTATGGCCAGACAGGGCTCCAAGCTGATGAGGCACAGGTGCAGGATGAATGTGGTGAAGCAAAGAATTCAAAGGCCACCCAGATGTCCTAGAAGCCCCCAGAGGCCGGGAGCCAGCTGCCTGGGCTGCCGCTTTCCAGGACATCACCAGCAGAGCCACCAAGGTCGGAGACTCCCAGGGAGAAAACGAGAACGTTGGTGGACTTGGAGCGTTGGTGGCAGAACCACAGGAGGGCAGCACAACGGAACATTGCCCACCACCATGCAGGTGGTGAGCCGAAAGAGGAGTACTGAGACCACGCCGCGCAGGGGGCCTGCCTGGTCTCCGCCCCGCCCCCTGCTGCACTGGGGTCCTGAGTGACCTCCTGGGCTAGAATGAGGGGCAAGGCCGAGCTAGTAAGTCCAGGAGTGGAGGCCAGACCTCCCTAAATCACGTAAATGCCCCCGGCTACCCGCGGGGTCCACTCTGCTAAAGACGATATGCCCCTGGCAGGCTCCCGCCGTCGGAGAAGGGGGATACGGCCCTGCACGGCACAAAAAATAGGATGTCCTCGTTTTAACCGGTTCCAGCCGTTGGCTCTCCAGGCTCCTCCCAGTGTTCAAGGTGGTAAAGTTCCTAGAGCAGGTGGGAGGCGGTGTAGCTCGGTGGTGGGAGCCAGTACAGACCATAAACAGCAGTGACTAAGGGGCCATAGTCAGCCACAGGGGAGAGGGGGGAATGGTGTAGGAATACGAAGGGCGCACGAAATAGGCTGGACAGGAAAGAGTTATCCCGGACGCGTCGGAGCAGGGACCCGAGAAGCAGGCGGACTTCCCAGTTCTACTCGCCGCCTTTTTTCCGAGGACCCGTTTCCGGCGACTTCACGGCGCGACTGCTCCCGCGCGCCCGGCACCTGGAGCGCACAGCCTATGGGGCGCGCGCCCCGCTCACAAGCCTTCCGCGCTTGACTGCGCCCTCTCACCTCCTCCGCCGGGGTCTCACCTCCTTCCCCCCCGGCACCTGGCTCTCAAACCCCACTCCCGCCCCTCTGGGGACTGACGCGGAGGCAAAGCTCCCAGCGGGCGCGGGATCCCGGAAAGCCGAGCTGCGCCGCGCTGCCCGCCCCTCCGAGGCCGCTGGAGTCTCGCTCGCGGTGGGCGGAGTTCGGACGGAGAGAACTCCCAAGGCGGAGCCCTTCGAAAAGGATCACGTGCCCTCCGCCGTCCCCCACTGGACGCGGGAAGACCAGAAAAAGTGTTCTCTTGCTACTTTCTTTCTTTCTTTTTAAGGCAGAGGAGGGATCTGGGGGAACCTGACGCCAGAGATCCGGGTCTGCAGTTTTATTGTCAGAGAATTAGAGTAAGGCGCTAGGGGACCCCACTTCTACATCTGTGTAGGTCCTCTCGTTAGTGAAGAGGAGGACGCCCGCATTATTCTTCTCATCTTCTAAACTGTTTAAGACAGCTGAGGTTTGAATATTGAATATACGGTGGACTGTCATGGACAGTGAATAAGGAAGACCGAAGAAGAATTGGTGCCTTTGAATTGGGTTGGCGAAGAATATTGAATACACCACGGACTGCCAAAGGAGGAACAAATCTGTCTTGGAAGAAGTACAACCAGAATGCTCCCTAGAAACAAGGATGGCGAGACTGCGTCTCACGTACTTTGGACATGTTGTCAGGAGGAATCAGTCCCTGGAGAAGGACATCATGCTTGGTAAAGTACAGGGTCAGCGGAAAAGAGGAAGACCCTCGACGAGGTGGATTGACACAGTGGCTGCAACAATGAGCTCAAGCGTAATAAGGAATGGTGCAGGACGGAGCAGTGTTTTCGTTCTGTTGTGCATAGGGCCGCTATGAGTCGGAAGGACTTGACTGGCTTCAAAATGGACTACCAAAAGAACAAACAATTCTGTCTTGTAAGAAGTACAACCAGAGTGCTCATTAGAAGCAAGGATAGCGATATTACATCTTACATACTTTGGACGTGTTATCAGGAGGGATCAGTCCCTGGAGAATGACATCGTGCTTAGTAAAGTAGAGGGTCAGTGAAAAAAGAGAAAGACCCTCAATGAGATGGATTGACACAATGGCTACAGCGATGGGCTCAAGCATAGCAAGGATTGTGAACATGGTGCGGGACAGGGCAGTGTTTCATTCTGTAGTATGTAGGGTTGCTATGAATTGGAACTGACTCCAGGGCACCCAACACCGCCACCACCTCTGTTTGTGCTACTTTAGGTAGGTAGTGTGTTCGTAGAAACTTATCCATTTCTTCTAGGTTTTCAAATTTGTTGGAGTACAATTTTTCATAATATTTTGTTATGATCCTCTTTATCTTGGTTGATTCTGTTGTAATGTCGCCCATTTCATTTATTATTTTGGTTATCATTTTTGTTACATGTTATTTTTTTTCCTTTGTCAGTTTGGCCATTGGTTCGTCAACTTTATTGATTCTCTGAAAGAACCGACTTCTGCTTTTGTTCTTTCCATTGTTTTTCTATTTCATTTATTTCTGTTCTGATCTTTATTATTCTCTTTCTTCTGGTGACTGTGGACTTCTTTTGCTGTGCCTTTTCTATTTGTTTAAATTTTCAGGCTAAGTTATTGATTTTGGACCTTTTTTATTTTTTGATATGTGCATTTATTGCTATAAATTTTCCTCTGAGCACTGCTTTTGCTGTGTCCCAGAGGTCTTAGTATGCTCTGCCTTCATTCATATGTGATTCTAAGAATTTTTTAATTTCATTTTTAGTTTCTTCTGTGACCCAATAGTTTTTAAGTAAGGTGTTGTTCAGTTTCCATGTATTCAATTTTTTTTTTCCTTGCTCTTTGTTATTGACCTCTTGTTTTATAGCGTTATGGTCACAGAAGATGCTCTGTGTTATGTTGATGTTTTTGAATTTATTGAGGCTTGCTTTGTGGCCTAGAATGTGTTCTATTCTGGGGAATGCTCAACGTGTATTGGAGAAGAATGTGTACTGTGCTGCTGTCGGGTGGTGTGTTCTCTACATGTCTGTGAGTTTGAATTGGTTGTTATTTAGATCTTCTGTATCTTTATTGAGTTTCTTTCTAGTTGTTCTGTCCATCATCAAAAGTGGTGTGTTAAGGTCTCCTGCTATTATTGTAGAACTGTCTGTTTCTCTTTTCAGTTCTGTTAGATGTTGCTTTATGTGTTTTGGACCTCTAGAATTGGGTGCATAAATAATTATTCTTGGTAAATTGACCCTTTAATCATTATATAATGCTCTTCTTTGTCTCTTATAATGGATTTTGACCTAAAGTCTATTTTATCTGGAATTATTATTGCTGCTCCTGCTTTCTTTTGGTTACTGTTTGCTTGATATATATATATGTATATATATAAATATATATAAAAAATATGTGTGTGTATATATATATATATTTGCACCCTTTGATTTTTAACTTATTTATATTTTTGTATCTAAGATGTGTCACTTGTAGGCAATATATTGGTGGGTCATGATTTTTTCAATTCATTCTGCCACTCTCTGTCTCTTGACTGATACATTTAATTTATTTACATTCAGTGTAATTAACAATAGGTATGAATTCATTGCTGTCATTTTGTTATACTTTTTTGTGGTTTTAACAGTTTCTTTGTTCCTCTTAGTTTTTTGTGCTGAGTTGTTTTTGTATATGAATTTTCGTTTCCTATCAATCATTGCTGTTTTGGTGTTTACTGAGTCTTTTTGATTTTCTTATTATTTTGGTGAGTATATTTATTAATATTCTTTTTAGTTACCCTTAAGTTTACCTTTATCCTTTTAAATTTAAAACAGTCTGTTATAATTTGAAATTGCCTTGACTTCTTCTCCATATAGAAGTTCTGTAACTACACCTTTTATTCCCTCTTTTTGTTTTGAAATTGTCGTAGATGACAGCTTAACACCCCTCGTTCCCTGTAGTCAGTTTTGTGGTTTTATTTTACTTTTGTGAAATCTTTATCTGGGTTAGTATCTGTTGTGTGTCTTTATCTCAGGTTGTTGTCTGATGTCATTGGTTCTCTATCTGAAGGACTCCCTTTAATTTTTACTGTAAGGCTGGTGTGGTAGTTACAAATTCCCTTAATTTCTGGTAATCTCTTAGTTTCACCATCATTTTTGAAAGACGGTTTTGTTGAATATCTGATTCTTGGTTTGCAATTTTCTTAATTCAGGATTTTATATGTGTCATCCCATTGCCTTCTTGCCTGCGTGGCTTCTAAAGAGACATTGGTGCTTGGTCTTATTGGTGCTCGTTTGTAAGTGATATTTTGTTTTTCATGAACTGCTTTCAGAATTCTTTGTCTTTGGTTTCGGAAAGTTTGATGATGATATGTCTTGGTGAATATATTTTGTATGAGGTTCATTGGGCTTTTGGGATGGAAACTTTCTCATCTTCCATTATATTTGGAAAATTGTCAATAAATCTTCAAAATTTTTCTCTGTAGTGTTTTTTTTTTTCCTCTTTTGGAACTCCTATTGGGCATAAATTATCCCTCTTGATGGTTTCCCACATAACTCTTAGGTTTTCTTCATTTTTCTTCATTCATCTGTTTGTTCCTCAAACAAATTAGTATCAAGGGATTTGTCCTCTATTTTGCTTGTTCTTTCTTCTATTGATCCAGTTCTACTTCTGTATTCTTCTATTGTTATCTATTTCTGATATTTTATTGTCAATCTTCTGAATTTCTAGTTGTTGCTTTTGTACGGTTTCTAATTGTCTGTTGAGTCTGTCGTTTTGTTCTTGTGTTGTTTCCTGCAGTGTTCTAGGTTTTTTTCTGTGTTTTCCTTGACCTCTTTGAGGATCCTAAATATGTCTTTTGAACTCCTTCTCAGGTAGTTCTATTATCATTTCTTTGTAAAGAAGATTTTCTTTCTTTTTATTTTGCTCATGTGTTTGAGCCATCTTATCCTGTTTCTTCATACAATTTGTATCATATGGTGTCTCCAAGGCATTAAGGTGTTATTTGTTCATATATCTATTTACTGTTTGTTTTGTCCTGATTTTTTTGTTTTGATATATCAGGGTGGGCATGGTGGGCATGCTCAACTGACCACCAGTCTGGCAGCACAGGAGCACTTGCCACCTATTGCCAGGTGGGTGTGGTGGTGGAGGAGGGGGGTGGAGTGGGGTGGATGCACATCATCAATCCCTGGGTGGGCAGAGAAGTGGCAGGGAGTGGGCAGGGTGGGTGTGAGCTGCTGCTTGTCTGGTGGCACAGGAGTATGCGGTGCTCCTCGCTGGGTGGGTGAGGCAGTGGAAGGGAGGGTGAGGGGTGGGGCAGGCATGCACTGCCACTGGTCTGTTGGTGTGCAAATGTGTGCTGCTGCTCGTTGGTTGGGTGAGACAGTGGAGGAGGGGGTAGTGGGTAGGGCAGGCATGCACCACTGCCAGTCACCAATCCGGCGGTGTGGGAGGGTGTGTTGGCACTAACTGGGTGGGTAGGGTGGTGGGCCCGGTGGATACATGTCGCCAGTTATGGGCAGGGCAGGAGTGGATGGGAGTTATACAGGGGCAGAGGGCTCATATCACAATACCCAGGTGGCTAGGGTGGCGGGGTTGGGGGGCTCACTCTGCTGGTCACCAGGAGGGCTGAGGGAGAGGGAGTGTGCTCCTCTGGTCACCAGCCATGGGTTCTGGGGCACTCCCCGTAGGTTGCAGCCAGCCATCACTACCTGGCCTTGACCAATGTGAGGAGGGGTGCTTGCCCTGAGTCTGATTGGGTGGGGGATCTCCTGCTGATACTCTATGGGTCTACTACTCTGAGGGTTCCACCCACCCTAATGGTCAGGGACCACCACTGATGAGTGGTCCCATCTCTGGTTCCTGGCTCCCTCTCCACTCTGTGGTTGCCAGGATCCCTGGAGCTCTCGCCTGCCTTCCTGTACATTCCCTTCTTCAATTTGGTTCATGTTCTGCTCACCTTGCTTCATGCTGGGTTTGCCTACACAGTTTCTCTGTCTCCTATTGGAATTCTGTGAAATTGGCTTCCTATGTTCCTCACCCAGGGTTGCTGCTTGCTTTGCCTCAAGACAGTCGTGGTACACCGGGCTGGCTGGCAGGGCACCTTCAATCCATAAATCTCCTCGTTCACTGTTTTCATTCTTTCCTTCCCATCAGTGTTCTAATTCTTCATCCTTCCTTTTGATGCTCAGGGTTCCAGGATTGTCATCTGTATCTGTTTTACTTGGTTTTTTTGGTCTTTGCTGGAGGGAGACAGCATGGTGTATCTAAGCCGCCATCTACAGTCACCTCTTCAGTGAGCCCACAACTTGATTTATTCTCGGAACTTCCCTCTTTACCTGTACTTATGGTACTTTTGGGCAGGGTCTGGACCTGGTTTATTCGGACCTGCCGTATCTCCACATACCAGCTCCCTTAGTAAATCAAGCCCATTTCTCCAAGAGAATCTCCGCATGGCCCTGACTCCTGACGTGAGACTCAGCTTCCCCGTGGGGATCTAATGCTAAAAACTATAGCCACCACCAGACAGGGAACTGTAATGACTCCCTCTTTGTCCTCACTCTGATCCAAGCCCAGACTCAGTATCTTCTTTTAATTTCCTATAGCATAGCGAAGAATCAAGCGGCAACATTTAAACAAGGCCTCATCCATAGCTCAGGACAGCAAGACAAAGTAACAAACCAGGTGGTGTGGCTCACAAAGTACAGGTTATTTACTTTCAGTGAGAGGTTCCCTGAGAGCCCGGCCTGTCTTCACTCTGTTCAAACTGTTTCTGATCTGGTCTCAGAGCAGTCCCATTCAGAGATTCCACCCCACTATATCACTTGGAAACCCCGGTGGCATAGTGGTTAAGTGTTACGGCTGATAACCAAGAGGTCGGCAGTTCAAATCCGCTAGGCGCTCCTTGGCAACTCCATGGGGCAGTTCTACTCTGTCCTATAGGGTCACTATGAGTTGGAATCGACTCGATGGCAGTGGGTTTGGTTTTGGTTTTCTACCACCTGGTTTATCAGTGCCTATCTCTTGCTTTTCTGATCAGGTCCTAGGCTTTTAGACTCTTCTGAGGCTTTCTGACCTACTTCTCCTAACATATTTCCCTGGTTGGCTCACCTGCTGAGTTACCTCATGCTGTAGCAGATCCTCTAGCCTCCCAGTTCCCAACTCTACACTCAGCCTCACAGTGCACAGCAAACACCATGCATGTAGCAGGTGCTTAGTAAATACTGGTGCTAGACTTAAATACGGTAAGATCACTTGGGCAGAAGAAAGTAGGTCATTTAAAGACTACAGACAGAACAGGCAATGGAAAAGAACAAAAAGCAATGGCGCACTCCTAAGACCTATTCAAACAAAGTGTCCTCCCACAGAGCAATGTCAGTACGAGAGTGATCAATTTGACTGACCATCTTTTACCATAGCTCAATACTCAACACTATTAAGTTACTCAACGTTCTCCAGTGGCCTTAAGTGAAAGAACCAAAGTGTGGGGGGAAGCATGAAGGAACGAGAAACTTTATACAACTTAAAGAGGCAAGGACAAACACTTGGGGTTTTTTCTTTTAATTATTTACCAGATTAAAAAAGAAAAAATAGTGATTGTTTCTCTTCACCCCCAACATTTCATTTTACCAAGGTAGAGTGGGAGAGAAATTTGCTTAACAGTGATTCATGCTCCTGGCCTGGAGCAAATTCTTCCCCTCTGCACTATACCACCTCAAACAGAGGGACAGGGCAAAGGGCTCCAGGCAGAAATACTTGTGCTTCGGCA
The DNA here is from genome assembly GCF_024166365.1 of Elephas maximus indicus. Taxonomy (NCBI): domain Eukaryota; kingdom Metazoa; phylum Chordata; class Mammalia; order Proboscidea; family Elephantidae; genus Elephas; species Elephas maximus. The sequence goes on from NC_064840.1 coordinate 51,314,265, forward strand.
GCAGCAGAGCGGCAGTCCTCTCCTCTCCGTTTCTCTTCTCTGTGTTGCCAGAGCATTCAGACTCTCTCCTGTCTGTCCCCCCATACCACCCTCCCCAATTCCTCAAATGGGAAGATGGGACTTCAGGAGGCAGGGGCAGGTGTAAAACAGGGACTGGGGAAGCACACAGCAGATATGACAGAATGTCAACATCTGCTTCTATTGCACATCCTGGCTCAAATCCCCTGCCCTGAGCAATGGGCTGCAGAACGAAACGCTTTTCAAATTCACACAAAGAACCTATTATGTGCAAGGCTCACAAAGGGGAGGTGTGTTGTTGTGTGGCTTGTTCTGGAAAATATACATACATATTTTAAGTTATTCCATAATGGGGACAGGCAAAGATTATGCCTCTTTTAAAAAAGCATATGAGATTTAGACATTTTGGGGCCCTGTAGTCACCTGGGCCTCTCCGTACCAAGTTCAAAAGTCCAAGAATAAACCTTTCCCCAGTCAAGAGATCTTCTGCATAAGATGGATAAGGCAGCAGGGTCCACCAACCACACCAGAGTCCCCCAGCTGTCATGCTTCTAAGCCACTCGGGGTGACCTGGAGAATATGACAAATGACCCTAGAAAGAAACCTTTCACACTGTTATGTTTCTCCATAAAGTGGCAGGTGTTAAGTCCCCTCAAGTAAAACCTTTAAGTGTTTGATTCTCATTATTCTCATTACCAATGGGAACAGAGTGGGACAGGAGTAAGTAGACTAACTGATGTCAGAGACAGAAAAAATCCCTCTAAAAAACAGTGGGAGCAGGGGAGAGGACTGATTCTGATTTGGCAAAGCTGCAAATCTTTCACTCATTGGCTGGAACGAAGCTGGTGGGTGAAGACAAACCTAACTGAGCCAATGGCAAGAACTGCAGGCTATGAGAGACAACAGGTCAAACACAGAACTGTATAAATCGTGGCACTATAAAGATGAGAAGGTAGGTCCATGATACCAGCTGGGAGCAAGCCGTTGGAGCACCGCTTCCAGAAATTCTATGTGTCCTGTAGTAAGTGGTAGCATCCAGGCAACTCAGAATAATTCTCCTTCCTCCTCAACAAATTCTGAGAGTTTCTCATTTAAATACTATGTACATACACATAAAAGCCTGGTCTCTCTTTTATGTGAGGGTCCTTCACTTGAGGGTCCTCCAATGGCTTTAGAGAGTTGGTTCCAATTGCCTTTTTGGAGATTTACTGCTTGGGACCAAACCTGCAAGGAAAGGAAATGAATGATTAATAATGACAGGAAGATCTTTAAGATGAAAGCATCCCATTGTTTAAGGGACTGAGTCTTTGTATGATAAACATGCAACTCCCTTACAGGCCTTTGGTACCCCGGCAAACTGAGAATTGGGCTGGGACCCATCACGTCAATTTTACCCTGTGCCTGGCTACTCTGTCAGCCAGGGGACCACATGTCCATCCGCAACCCTGGGAACAGAGCTCCATACCTCCCTCTGATAAGGACAGTTTCTCAAGTTCAGCTTCAAGTTCAGCATCCAAGATCCTAGGGATAGGCACACTTTCGGTGTAATATTTCTTATCGGGGTTGTGGGGCACATCCAAAGGTTCTTTGGTGGTATCCTGAAGGAGGACGTCCAATTCCTTCTCAAGTTCCTCACTGTCAAAATCTGCAAAGAAAAGATAACATAAGGACATATAAACTCCGGAAAGGAAACACGTTCAGGAGTCAGCTTTACAAAGATGCTTAGGCCTCCTTGTGGGTTAAAAAAATCATGTGAGTTTCATAAGGTCACTGGAAGTGGAGAGTACCTTCAAACAGATACTCTTTTCTCATACACAAATCTAAGTCATCAAGGAGGTATATTTTGCTAACCCCATGAAACTGACCTTGCTTCCCCTTGCCTTTGAAGAAGGATCTTACAATGAGAAGCCTCATGAATAAGGAACACTGGAGCACAGCAGGGTCACTAATACTGCCCATCAAGGAGGAAGTGGCAATTCTGTATGACTATTCCTTTGTGTAAGCCCCAGAGAAAGGGTCAGGTAGAGAACCCTGGCTGCACCAGGAAAAGCAAATCCATGATCAAACCTATCACCATATCAAGGAATTGAAGTCCTCTTAAAAAGGAAGAAAGGAAGGAAATACCAGCTTGTCAACTTACCTAAGCCATTGGTTACCCCACCAGCCAGAGTCTGAGAAACTTCATCCTGGGTGTCACATAGCTATAAGAGAAAAGAACAAGGCCTTGAACTGTGCATGCATGGTGTCTTTGAGCATCTCAAAGTCTTTGGGGGAAAATGCCCAGGGTTATGAAGCAATACTGTCACATACGAGTATCAAGTAATGCTTCCTCAAGTTCATAAGATAAAAAGTCAAGAACAGCAAAGTCAATGTGCCCTAACTTCCTTTTGTATGTGTCCCTGTCTAGCCCTTTCCATACCTCTTGGATCTGATCCACAAGGCTCTCTGCCTTCTCTACTGTGACATCCTTCATGGAGAGTTTTAGTGCTCCTACCCCAGCCTGGTAGGCATTGAAAACCTAAAGAGACAGAGTTATCAGTGCAAATGAAGAGCATGTGGCAAAATACAAACAACACTGTTTCATCTCCAAACGCCAGCTTTGTTTTTTTGCAACCTACACTTGATTCACCCACACCTACTGGGGCCCAAATTTCCCAACAGGAATAGCAAAGGCAACTGTAGCTACATCCTGGAAGAGCCCAGGCCCCCTCCGAGCAGCACTTAGCCAACAGCAGAGACACAGTGGAGGAGATGAGCAGTGTGTGCTAGGGGGACCAGCCAAGAACTGGAGCAAAGCAGTGAGTGGCTACCATCTGGTCTGTCTGAGAGGCATAGATCCGGTCCAGGATGCCTTGTACAGTGTCCAGCTTGGCATGGAGAGCCTCGATGCGCTTCTCTGTCCGTTGCTTAGCCTTGAGAGACCTCAGTGCCTAAGAGGGCATGGAAATTCAGGTCAGAGTCAGACTGAGCAGGCCAAAGGGTAAGAGGAAGATAGCCCTTCCCAGACACTAAGATTATCCCAGGATTTCTTGCTTCTCATTTGAAAATAAGCTGTGGTACCTGGACCACCTGTAGACCTGTTCCCCTTAGAGCTCCTAGCACGTTGCTCTCTGACCTCCCAGGCACCCCTCGCTGCCAGCCCAGGACCAAAGTAGGCAGCTGGAGGGGAAAAGAGAAACTTACTAGTTGTTTCTTTCCTGCTCGGCAGGCTCGGCGGGCGTCTTCTTTACACCTGTGAAGCAGAGGACAGATGAAAACAGCCGTGCCACAGGATGGCGCAGCGGGGTCCTGAGGCGTCCCTGGTAGCAGACTTAATTCATGTAGTTTCAGATCTGAACATCCAATCCATTCCGCCTAATGGCAAGAAAAACCGTGCCTGACAACCCACTGCCAAACTCTGGCGGCAAGTCAAGATCCGAGCTTGGGCATCTGCATGTGGAAAAGGCAAACTGCCTAAGGATGAGCTTTGTCAACTCACAGGAAGAGAGAACATGGAAACATGGCACCTTAAAAACACACTCTCATTCTGGGAGCCTAGAGACAGGGAATGAACTCCTAACATCACCAATAACCCTGGGTATATCCCTTTGCGTTCTCAAAATGTTCTCACATGTAAGACAAAGTGAACGAGTAAATTCTAATTCAATATCTATATATTCTACTTTTCAGAGACGTGTTCATGTGACTTTACCAGGGACATCCTGTACAGTCATCCAAGGGGGAGAGGGGGATGCCCTCAAAAAGAGCTCTGTGAAGGCAAGGGTTTGGCTTGTTCACTACTGTGTCTCCAGTGCCTGAGATAATACTTGGTCAATGGATACAGGCATGGAAGAATATAAAACACAATGTAATAATCTTTGGGGGCAAAAAAAGATCAAGGCTCATCCTTTTCTCCTTTGTGATATTCTTATTTTCCATGATTTCTGCACTGCACAATTAGTACTTTTGTAATTAGTAAAAAAAAATAAGTTTTTTTTTTTTTTTCCAAAGAGCTCAGAGACACCAATGCTTTTCCAGCTCTGAGTGCCAGCTGGGGCAAGTGGGGCTCAGCTAAGGGGTAGAAGTTACCTCTCTGCTTCTTGGGATAAGGACTCCACCTTGCGCGAGAGGAGCTGCTCACTCTGCATCAGCTGGTATACCCCAACATCTACGTCGTTGACGGGAGAGACCTTGGCATGTGGCCCTCGGGCAAACTTGACAATCTGAGAGATAAGGAAAAATTACTGCTCTCCCTACCACAAATGCTGAGAAAATCCCAAGCAGAAATGCTGGTGGGCATGTTAGTTTATATGTAATAGATCACTGGTGAGGCAATGAATGAACAAATGAATTTCCGTACCTTTTCTCCATTCTGCTCGAGGACTGTGACTCTCTTCTCTTTCTGCAGCTGCAGCAACACCAAGTAGAAGGTCCTCTCATCTGGGCAGGAGCTAGCACAGACAGTACTCAGCTCTGACAGGGCCACCACTGGGTGGGAGGAGAGAGGGGAGTTCTGATACAGACGATACACCTCCTCAGCCTTTTCCTGCAAGGAACGGAAAATGTTCTCACCTGCCCTGATCACAGCCCATGGGACCCAATGAACTTGACCTCCATGCTTCAAAAACACTATCACACAAGGGAAGAGCAGGGGAACACCAATGCAATCTTCCTTTAAAGCAGCTAGCTTTTTTTTTTTTTTTTCCTCCATCTTTAAAGGATGAAGGATTTGTGTTTTTTTAAACCTTGAAGGAAAGTCTGGTGAATATGTCTGAAATGAGGTACATGAAATATTGGGAGCCAACTCTTGTCTGCACTTCCATTTGAGACTTTATGTTCCTACCTCTCCCTGCCTCACAGTTCCCCAAGGAAGAAGGAGGCAATGTGGTGTGCTGGAATAAGCCGTGAACTAGAGTTGAGAACTGATTTCCAGCCCAGCTAATGTAACCGTGGACTGGTCACTATCTCTCTGGCCCTCAGTATTCCTCTCACAAATCAAAGAGGTTGGATGAGATGACATCTAAATTCTCTTCCAATTCTAGTCTCTCTATTTTTAATCCAATTGGCAATACTGCAAACAAGAACACTACTGAGTCCACAGAGAGTCTCAGAAGGTCGAACAGGATTATTGTAAGAAGATAAAGAAATATCTACTAAGGTATCTATGGAGCGCTGTGAAAATATAGGGAAGCTCGAGGGTTTGCCTGGGAGTTCAGAGGTTTCTTTGGAAAAAAATGGTTGAGTAAATTACTAGGTGAAGGCTTGTGGGAAGGGTGTCTCAGGAAGAGGGACAAGCATGAGCAATGGCATAGAAGCATGAATCAGTGTGTACAGAGGGGAAGGGGAGAGTAAAAGCAGTCCTATATCATTAAAGTGTAATAACTTATACATCATCCTTTATTCTTCAGATGATGGTAGTGCAGTGCAGTGAATTACTTAATACGGTCCTTCTAGCCATGTATGTTCTTGTGACTCCCACAAAATGACTGGATTGGACATCTTGTTAATAATGCAAATAAAGTACACGGAACTGTGGGGGGTGGGACCATGCAAATAAAGTATATGGAACCTTAATGAGGGCATGGGTCAGTCTGCCATCCTGCTAGCCTTAAAGGAAGCCAATCCCAGAGGCTGAGGGGTAGGGAGGGCAGTGGGGAGAACCTCACTACCATTAAGAAGAAGAGCCAGGAGTGAAGTGCATCTTTTGAACCCAGGGTCCCTGTGCTGAGAGCTTCCTAGACCCAGGAGACAGGGGGCCCAGAGGAGCTGAGAGAGCTGTCTTGTACTGAAAAAGGGAGACTTTTCCTACATGCTTCCTGATCCTCGTCCTATGTTGTAGCCTGTTGATCCCAATCCTGAGTTGTAACCTGTTACTTCCCTAATAAACCCCATAACTGTGAGTATAATCTGTGAGTTCTGCGTGGCCATCGCAACAAATTTTTGAACCCAGCAGAACTGCAGAGAGTGCTGTGGGAAGGACGGCTGGTGTCAGAACTGGTAAAAAGGTTGGAGAGAGGAGGTATGTCTGACCCCCATCTCATAGGGATCATCAACTTTGGACTGATGCTGATGGTGATTCTCCTCCTCCTTCTTGAAGTCAGAGGACCTCTGATGCCATGCCGCCATTTTTACAGGTAGTCATTGAAGGGGAATGACGCGGCTAGAGTAACAAAAATCCAGCTGAAAACTGGGAAAGGATGGATTGTAGAGAGTCAGGATTGGTGCAGGGAGATCACTTATGCAAAAGAATATGAGGGGCTGAACTAGGGCGATGACAAGAGGGATAGAGAAGGGATGGATTCAAACAAAATGTATAAAACTGACAATACATGGTAACTGGGTAGGGGTTGAAGGGGAAAGGAGTCAAGGATAACTCCTAGGTTCTAGCTTAAGTGACCGGGTGGAGGTGATGCTATTAATTAATATCAAGAATACAGAAGGAAAAGCCTATTTTAAAGGAAAGGCAAAACATTCCATTTTGGACATGTTGGTTCGAGATACCTGAAGGACATCCAGGAAGATACATATAAGAGATAAATGGATTTACAAATTTGAAATTCAAAGGAAACACTAGAACAAGAGATGTAAATCTGGAAATCCTTGGCATATATGTGGTAATTAAAACTACAAGTGTAAATGCAATTACCCAAGGAAATTAAGAGAGGAAAGAAGTACGCTTAACGCACACTAATGTTTAAAGGTGAAGAAACCAACAAAAGAGACCCAGAAACATCTAGGTCAACTGACATAACAAAGTGTATCTAGAAAATGCTCTGCATCCCACTTTGGTAAGTGGCATCTGGGGTCTTAAAAGCTAGCAAGTGGCCATCTAAGATGCATCAATTGGTCTCAACCCACCTGGAGCAAAGGAGAATGAAGAACACCAAAGACACAAGGAAAATATGAGCCCAAGAGAAATGGCCACGTAAACTAGGCACTCCATTAGCCTGAGACCAGAAGAACTAGATGGTGCCCGGCTACCATCAATGACTGCCCTGACAGGGAACACAACAGAGAATCCCTGATGGAGCAGGAGAAAAGTGGGATGCAGAACTCAAATTCTAGTGAAAAGACCAGACTTATAATGGTCTGACTGAGACTGGAGGGACACCAGAAGACATGGCCCCAGGACTCTCTGTTAGCCCAGAACTAAAACCATTCCTGAAGCCAACTCTTAGACAAAGAATAGACTGGACTATGAGACATAAAATGATACTGGTGAGGTGTGTGCTTCTTAGCTCAAGAAGACACACGAGACTATGTGGCCAGCTCCTGTCCAGAGATGAGATGAGAAGGCAGAGGGGACAGGAGCTCGCTGAATGGACAAAGGAAATACAGGGTGGAGAGGAGGAATGTGTTGTCACATTGTAGGGAGAGTAACTAGGGTCACATAACAATGTGTGTGTAAGTATTTGTATAAGAAACTGACTTGAACTGTAAACTTTCACTTAAAGCACAATAAAAAAAGAACTGTGTTCCAAAAAAAAAAGAGACCCAGAAGGACTGCTTAGAGAGTACTAAGCAATGTAATGTCAAAAAGTCAAGGGAATGTGAAATTTTAAAGAGCAAGTGGTCAAAAGTGTCAAAGGCAGAAAAGTCTGATTAAGACAGAGACTAAAGTTTTCATTCGATTTGACTGCCCTGTAAGAAAATAACAGTATAAAGTTATTGCAGTAACAGTGTGGTATCTGCATACAAACACATTAATGGCATACAACATTAATAAATGGTGTAAAGACAATTGGCTATCCATTTGGAAGAATAAATTCAGAGCTTTTCCTCCCCACATATATAAAAACAAATACCAGAAGAATTGAAATTTAAGCTAAAACAATAGAATTATAAAGTAATTTGAAGAAAATATAAAAGAATATCTGATTAATCTTGAAGAAGATGCCTTCCTAAGCAAGAACAGAAATTCAGTAGCCATAAAGGAAATATGTGACAGCTCTGACTACAAAAAATGAAAACATCACAAATAAAAGAAAATCAAACATACAGGGTGAACACCCATGTTCATTGCAGCATTATTCACAGTAGGAAAAAGATGGAAACAACCTAAGTGCTCATCAATAGATGAATGGGTAAACATATGGTACACACACACATTGGAACATTACGCAACAATAATGAACAATGATGAATTTGGGAAACATCTCACACGGATGAGTCTGGAGGGCATTATGCTGAATGAAATGAGGCAATCACGAAAGGGCAAATACTGTATGACACCACTATTATAAAAATTCATGAAAAGATTTACACACAAAAAGAAACAACCTTTGATGCTTACGAGGGGTGGGGAGAGAAAAACACTGAACAGACAATAGGTAAGTGGTAACTTTGGTGAATGGTAAGGCAGTAAACAATAGTGGGGAAGTCAACACAACCGGACCAAGGCAAAGTGCATGAAAGCTTCATAGGCACACCCCTGAGGGAATGAATTACTGGACTGAGGTCAGTCTCGTGGGACATCTAGCTCAACTGGCATAACATAGTTTATAAAGAAAATGTTCTACATCCTACTCTGGGGAGTAGCATCTGGGTTCTTAAAAGCTTGTAAGCAGCCATCTAAGATACTCCACTGGTCTCACCCTGTCTGGAACAAGGGAGAATGAAGAAAACAAAAGACATAAGGGAAAGATTAGTCCAAAGGACTAATGGACCACACGTACCACAGCCTCCACCAGACAGAGTCCAGCACAACTGGATGGTGCCCAGCTACCAGCACCGAATGCTCTAACAGGGATCACAACAGAGGGTCCTGGACAGAGCTGGAGAAAAATGTAGAAAAAAATTTTAACTCACAAAAAAAGACCAGACTTACTGATCTGACAGAGACTGGAGAAACTCCAAGGGTATGGCCCCCAGACACCCTTTTAATTCAGTACTGAGATCACTCCTGAGGTTCACCCTTCAGCCGAAGATTAGACAGGCCCATAAAGCAAAACGAGACTAAGTGGGCATACCAGCCCAGCAGCAAGGACAAGAAGGCAGGAGGGGGCAGGGAAGATGACAATGGGGAACCCAAGGTCAAGGAGAGAGTGTTGACATGTTGTGGGGTTGGCAACCAATGTCACAAGACAATATGTGCATTAATTATTTAATGAGAAACTAATTTGCTCTGTTAACCTTCACCTAAAGCACAATAATAAAATAAAATAAAACACCATACTGAGAAACAATATTTACATCCCTAGCCCTGGTAGCACACTGGTTAAGAGAGCTTGGCTGCTAATCAAGAGATCAGCAGTTTGAATCCACCAGCTGCTCCGTGGAAACCCCATGGGGTAGTTCTACCCTGTCCTATAGCGTTGCTATGAGTTGGATATCAACTCGTCGGTAATGAATTTGTTTTTTTTGGTTAGTACTAAATATATTACATGTATCTCTAATATACAAAAAACACCTACAAACCAACATAAAAGACAAACAACCCAATATAAAAAAGGCAAAGGATATGAATAGGCAATTCACAGATATGTAAATGGCCGGTAGATAGGTAAAACGATGCTCACCTCACAAGGAGGAAGTATCATTTTTTTTTTGTTGTTCATCAAATGGGCAGAAGTTTCAAAGACTGATGTCATCCAGTGCTGGTAATGATGTGAGGAGACTGAACATTTTAATGTAGACTTGATGAAAGCATAAATTAGAACAAACCTCTTGAAAAGTAATCTGGCACTTTCTGTTAAAATTTAAAACTCGCATACTCATTTCACACACATACTTCTAGTAGGAATACACAGATATGCACAAGGCTGCTGGAAGTAGCATTTTTTGGTAACAGAAATTGGAATGACTTAAACGTTCATCAGTGGGCACTTTTGGGTAAACTGCGGCGTATCTATAGAAATTACACAGCCATCAAAAAGAATGAAGTAGATTTATGTGTAGAGACCTGGAAAGATGTCTATGATATACTAAAACGAAAAAGGAAAAAAAGCAGATTGCAGACTAATAGGTAAAGTAAGATTCTGTTATTGGAAAAAAATTGTGTGTGTGTATAAACATACGTATGTATGTGTGTGCATGGCGCTCTGGCGCACAGTGGTTGAGAGCTTGGCTGCTAACCAAAAGGTCAGCACTCCTTGGAAACCCAATGGGGCAGTTCTACTCTGTCCTATAGAGTTGCTGTAAGTTGGAATCGACTCCACTGCAACAGGTCCGGTTTTTCAGATGTATGTGTATATTTAGTCACTCATTCAACAAATATTTACTGACTGCCTACTATGTACCAGACACTTGCCAGCGTCCTAGAGCCCATGAAACTTCTCCCTTCTAGTAGAAGAGACAGGTAATAAACAAGTAAATAAGGTTTTCAGGCACTACTAAATGCTAACACAAAAATAAAATGGCAAGTAACACAAAAGAGTGTGGCAGCGGCAACAAGAAAAAGATATGTCTGTAGACAGGAAAAAAATGCAGAGGGCACATACTCAAAGAAATAAAAATGGAAACTACAGAAAAGAAACTTTCATTTCTTTGTATAACTTTTTTCAGTAGCAAAATCATGGTTAATTTTCCCCTTTTTTGTATTTTTCATTATTTTTTCAAATAAAGTAAAAAGTTACTACCTCTTTTCAATTTACTGCTGAAGCAGCCTTTCTTCTTTTTGTAAAAATTCCGAGATAGGACCCATCAGTTTCACAAATGTAAACAAGTCCCCAGCCCAGGAGAAAACAGCAAAGTCATCATATATTTGAATGAAGATTTTATCAAGGAAATGTTAAGCGTTCTGTTTAATGACATAAACTGGATATACATTTAACAGTACTATGCCTTTGAATTGTGGTGTTGGCGAAGAATGTTGAATATACCACAGACTGCCAGAAGAACGAACAAATCTGTCTTAAAAGAGGTATGACCAGAATGCTCCTTAGAAGCAAGGATGGGGAGACTGCGTCTTTCATACTTTGGACATGTTGTCAGGAGGGATCAGTCCCTGGAGAAGGACATCATGCTTGGGAAAGTACAGGGTCAGCAGAAAAGAGGAAGACCGTCAACGAGGTGGATTGATACAGAGGCTGCAACAGTGAGCTCAAGCAAAACAACGATTGTGAGGATGGTGCAGGACCGGGCAGTGTTTCGTTCTGTTGTGCATGGGGTTGCTATGAGTCGGAACCAACTCCACAGCACCTAACAACAACAACAACATGCATTCCACAGAAGATAAAAAACCCATTGCCGTCAAGTCGATTTTTACTCATAGTGGCCCTATAGGACAGAGTAGAGCTGCCCCATAACACTTCCAAGAAGCAGCTGGTGGATTCAAACTGCCAACCTTTTGGTTAGCAGGCAAATGCTTAACCATTGTGCCACAGATGATAGGCCTGGTGATCTGCTTCTATTAAGATTACAGGCAAGAAAACCCTATGGAGCAGTTCTACTCTTTAACACATGGGGTCGCCAGGAGTCGCAATAGACTCGGCTGCAACTAATAGCCATGATATGTTTCTGCAGAGCTAGAAGTATTTTTCTATTTAAATAGGATTGACTAAACTGCTTCCAAAAATTACTGTTGGAAGACGTATATAACTCCCTTCAACCCTCCACTCTCCCATCCCAGCATTTGGTCTGAAAAGATGGCGGAACAAAACCATGTATGTGGCGGGTAAATGGGTCTGGCTTCTCCTTTGGTCTAGATTAGAGAACACAGTAGGGAAAAGACTGCCAAGAGGAACTGAGCTTGGCCCATGACCACCCAAACCATCCTGTAGTTTCTGTGGGGACCCTGACTAAGCCCTAGAATCAGGACACTGGGGAGTACCACAGCAGGGAGAAGGGAGGAGGTGGGGGCTCCCCTGAAGAAAATGTGTGCTGCTCCGTCAAAAGTCCTGAGGAATACGAAGTGATTTGTAGATTTTGAAGACCTCCTCCTTAACCTAAGGCAGAGAGGATGAATTTGGAGATTCTCTTGGGGTGGGGGGTGGGGACTCTGCGCTGAAGCCCTGAGGTTGGGCTTGGGTCTGTAAGTTTTACAAGCAACTACTGCCTTGGTATACCTGCCTTGGTATACTTGTTACTCCGTGTTCAGTTAACTTTTGTAAACACATACACATTTAAAGGTTATTATAATCTTGTCCATACAGCTTTGGTGGAGTGGTGGGGGCTGAAGTATGTCTACGATGGGTCACAGAGTGAGTGGGAGGTGAGGAAGTGGTGACAAGGCATGAGATCACACTTAGCAAAGCTTGGCAAAGAAGGAGAGAGGCACAGTAGTAACTAGACAAGAGCCCAGGTCCCACCAAGGAGTAATTTTGTGATGAGGAAAACCCGGATGAGTTCAGAGGCTAAAGAAGGAGCGAGAAGGGAGAAGGAATATATATGAAGAGAGAAAGAGAGAGGGAGCTGGAATATACAGGTCAAGCGGCTAACTGATAGGACATTGGGCCAAGATGGGTACGGACAGGCTCACAAGCACATGTGGAATAGGACACTTCATCCTCTGAGCTTGGGGAGAAAGAAGTGCTCAGATGAGGTTAAATTTGAGGTGGAGGAACAGAAAACCGAAGGTGTTCACCCAGGAGATTCTACCTTCTCAAGGAAGTCAGAGGCAAAGTTGTAGAGTAGAGAAAGAGGAGAATGGAACAGGTATCAAAGGGAGTCGGAGAGGACAAGAAATATGGGCCGTAGAGTGCTCCACAGGCTCACCTAAAGCTGGGGACCGTGAATGTGGCCCTAGGCGGGTTTGTGGACAATTTTCACCAGCAGTGCATGTGGACTGTGTGGCTGATCTAAGGCTTTGGATTTGCCGGGCAACCCTTACTGTGGACCAAGAGTGATGTGAAGGAGCTGATGGTATTGATGAGGGTCACATGATCTAGGCTGAGTAGGGAAGGCGGGACAGAAGGAAGACAGCTGACCAGGGATGCCCGAAGGGGTCAAGGCTGTGGTGATCTCTTCTAGACAGAAGAGTAAGGGGCAGTGTGGGAGTGTGGAAGTAAGCCGTGAGTGAGCTGGAAGGGGAGAGAGTTAGAGTCAGAGAGGAGGAAATCAGCACCTAGTTTTCTGATTTAGGGGACAGCGAAGTCCAAAGTTACAAAGTCCTTAGAAATTTTGAGTAGTTGTTGTCAGTAAACTACAGAAGGCAAAGCATTTTCTAAACTTTGGCTTATTATTAATTCCTACAAATACTAGAAAATAGTCAACAGTATGTCCTGACAAGTCATAGACAAAAGATTACCATGGAAATGTAAAAGTCCAGCTAACAAATAAACAATGCTCAAGGTACAGTATAAGGAAGGTCTATATAATTCAGATAAACTTAGTTATCAGCTCTGTCACCGCGTAAAAAAAAGATATTCTTTCTCTAAGAAGACATACGAGGAATGAGGAGGGTCCTGTCACCATCAGATGACACCTAGACTTCTCCCTTCTAAGTACCCACCTTAAGCAGCTCCACAGCCACCAGTACCTCCTCAGCAGGAACCTTATTGTCCCCCAGCATGTTAGAAAGAGTCCACTTGAGGGGCTTCAGCAGAAAGACCCCGACTCCCCAGGAGATCCAGCTGCTGTCTACACTGGCCATGAAGTCTGACTCCCGCTGTAGCTCCCCTCGACTGCAGGGATGGAAAGAGTGGGCATGTCAGTAGTGCTGAATGTGCCATGTTTCATCCCAGTCCCCACCTTTCCCACCTCATTCCCTCACCCCAAGAGAGGAATTTCATTGGCACCATCATGTGGTTGTGGCGGTGGTGCCATCCAGTCAATTCCAACTCACAGCAACCCCGTAAGACAGAGGAGGACTGCCTCGTAGGGTTTTCTTGGCTGTGATCTTTACTGGAACAGATCGTCACGTCTTTTCTCTTGCAGAGCACCTGGTGGGTTCAAACTGCTGACCTTCTGGTTAGCAGCCAAGTGCATAGCCGTTGTGCCACCAGGGCTCCTTAGCATCAACATAACTACCACTTATTAGGCATCTACTATGTGCCAGTTGGAGTCCTGGTGGCACTGTGGTTAAAGAGCTTGGCTCCTTGTTGGATCCTTAGAAACCCTACGGGGCAGTTCTACCGTCTTATAGGGTCACTATGAGTCAGAATTAACTTTACGGCAATGGGATGTGCCAGTTACTATGAGCAGCAGTGTTTATACTCTGGCTCCAAGCCTCAAAACAACTCTGCAAGAAAAATGGTGTTATTGGCATTTTAATTAATGGGAAAACTGAGGGACAGAAGTGATCTGCCCAAAGCAAGGAGGCCAAATATTAGCTAGGATCTCTCTGGCCCCAGATGTGCAAGGAGGCAAGGGAGGGTACAAGACGTGTGCTGAAACTTCTTTTTACAAATGGAGCTCAAAATGATAAATTAAAATAACAATAATGCTTGGCTTCTGAGTGCAAGACTCAGGAAGAATACAACGATGTACCCAAACCCCTTGCCGTCGAATTGATTCCAACTCATAGTGATCCTATAGAGAAAGGGGTTTCTGCACTTCTTAGCTAGGGTGACAATGAAAAGTAAGCATTTTGTGGTGCTGGTAATAATAACAGCAACTAAGTTTTCTGAATACTTACCATGGACCAGGCACTATGCTAAGGGCTATAAAAGGAATATCTATTCAAATCTTCACAATAAACCTCAGTGCAATTATCACCGTCATTTATAATTTGTTAAACTGAAGCTTAAAGAAATCAGATAATTTTCCCACAGTCACATAACTTAGCAAGTGGCAGAGCCAGGCTTTGGGCCCAGGCTGTTTGGTCCCTGATGCTACTCTGCTTCCATGGAGAAATATCTCCCTCAGAAATTCTTCAAGTGCCAGATACAGGGAAGCACCAAGAAGCTTCAGTGAGCTCCAGGAGAGGGGAACTCATGGTACTAAAGGCCTCCGGATCAGTGTTTGTAAGTAATTTTCCTGCCGCAACATGGAAGCCCAGACTGGCCTTGTCCGTCGCTGACTTTTCAGCCACTATCTCCTCTGCTCCCCACTTCAGGCATGAACGAAACTTTCTCCACAGTACACTTCTTAGAGAGATTTCAGAAAAAGGCTTGTCATACCAATATCAACCAATGGGAAAAAAAACCAAAACGGTTGGGTTTATTCTGACTCACAGTGACCCTACAGGACAGAGTAGAACTGCCCCCATAGGGTTTCTAAGGCTGTAATCTTTACAGAGGCAGACTGCCATATCTTTCTCCTGCAGAGCAGCTGGTGGGTTCAAACCACTGTCTTTTTGGTTAGCAGCCAAGCATTTAATCACTGTGTCACCAGGGCTCCTTAACCAATAGAAAGGTACAGGGAATAAAAGTAGGGAAGGAAAAAGACAGCTCTTAATCAAATAGAGCAGCAAGTTAATTAAAATAACAAACATCAAAAACTTTCTCTTTCATTCACAGAGCAAAGCACCATGCTAGGCTGGCCTCAGTATGACATGTATAGTGTCAAGTGCAAATCATTTAGAAACAGAAGCCCAGGGGTCAAGTCTTATTATTACCCCTAACTAGCTGTGTAACCCTGGTAAGTCACTTGACCTCTCTGAACCTCAGTTTCCTCTTCTGTCTTTTGAGGGTAACACTATCACCTCACCCAGAGTACTACTGAAAGGATCAGAAGAAATGGTGTACGCACAGTATCTGCATACTGTGAACTGCTGAAAATCCATTAGACACTGATATTACCTCCTCCGGAAAGCCCCCAAACTTTGCACTTGTTGCACACATATCACCTACAGGACCTCTCAGGGCACCCAGGTACTCAGTAAAGCACTCACCCTCCTCATGTCGTCTGCTCCAAACAACTTGTGCCAAGGACAAGCCAGGATACGCCAGACACATACCTGTGCCAGGGAGTTGTTATCAAGATCCCTACAGGCTTCTTCCCCATAACTGTCCTCTCCTTACTGATCCTCCTTGGTTTAATAAATCCTATCTCACAGACCTTCTGTTCCAGGACTAATTCAAGTTTGAAGCCCCCCTAAGAAATAACTACATATTGGGACTCCAGGTCAGACAAATCTTTGTCACCTGTGCCAAACGGGCTTCTCCTGCCACCATCGGGATCCCACCTAATCGGACTACCCCGGCCCTCAAATTACCCCCCATACCCTCTCCTCACAAGCACACCTAACCCAGGCTCCTTCTTTTCTTTCTCCTTCTTCATCAATTGAACAAACACTGAACGCCCACTCTGTGTCAGACCCTTGGCTGGACATGGTGTGCTGTCAGTGAACAGGACCCTTCCCCTGCCCTCAGGGAGAGGCCCCCGCCGCCGCCCCCGCCCCCGCCCGGCCCGCCCCTCACCGCAGCAGGTCCTGCAGCACCGTGGGCAGCCCCAGCGGGACGCTGCCCTTGCGCTGAAAGGCCTCCTGCAAGTCTCGCAGACGCAGGCGCACCACCCCCTGGCGGCGGCTGTAGCTCAGCACCAACGGCGCCCAGAAGCCCATCTTGCTGTCCCAGTCGGTGCTGTTCACCTCGCGACTCCTTTTGAAGGCGGAGAACAGGAAGGACATGCGCTCCTCATCCTTCTCCCATTCGGGGGGCAGTAGGCCTGCCAGGTCTCCCCCGGCCGGAGCCTCGGCCTCCCGCTCCGGGGACCACATCGGAACCCCAGCCCCGCCAAGGCTCCAAACACAACCCCAGCCCTGCTTCCCTTCCCCCCTAGAGCCCTCCCGGCTTCCGTTCCTTATCACCTCCACGTGCGTCATCACGTCACCACCGCCCACAGCGTGAGATAAGTCTTGCACATCCTCATTGCGCGTGCGTGGCGCTGCCCTCCTTTCGCCAGAGGGCGGGATAACGACATTATTCTCAGAGAGACACACGGCGCTTGCGCCGACTTCTTCTCCCGCGGTCTTTGTGAGGAAAGAAGGGCTTTGCACATGCGCGGACGGTAGGCGTGCTTTTCGCCGGGTTAGGAATCATAGAGTTTGGCGAAGCGATATAGAGAGCCAAAAAATGATGCCACTTCCTTGTAGGAGCGATTCGAGGTACTAGACTGCAGAAGTCTCCGCTAAGGATTGTCAGCACCATTTGGATGAATCTCGAAACGCCGATCGTGTTTTACCAGCAGCTCTTCAGACATTTGAACTTCCAAATATGCCTTCTACAATAATGTCATCAGATAAACAACTGCAGGTTGCTTAAACTTTGTGATAGTGTACACACTGATTTTGAGAGATACGTAAGCTTCCACTGGAGCCTTGGTGGCGCAGTGGTTAAGCGCTATGGCAGCTATCCAGAGGTTGGCAGTTCAAATCCCCCAACTGCTCCTTGGAAACCCTATAGGGCAGTTCTCTGTCCTGTTGGGTCGCTATATGTCGAAATCGACTCAAAGGCAACGGGTTTGGTTTCTTTTTTTTTTTGGTAAGCTTCCACTACTCTTGCTCCCCACTTGCCGTCTTTTTTCCTTCTTACTTTCAATATCCTGTTGTTGTGTGCAGTCCAGCCGATTCGCACTCATAGCGACCCTATAGGACAGAGTAGAAGCGCCCCATAGAGTTTCCTAGGTTGTAATCTTTACAGGGTCGCTATGAGTTGGAATCGACTGTATGGTAACGGGGTTAATCTTTACAGGAGCAGGTCGCCAGGGCTGAGCCGCTGGTGGGTTCCAACCCCCAACCTTTCGGTTAGCACCCGGCGCTTAACCGTTGCACCACCGAGGCCCCTTGTCAATTTCCTAGATCCTTAAAAGTCCAGCTCAATTCAAACTCTTCCTTGAAGCCTTCTCCGAGTATCCTGACTCATTGTTGCTCTCTTTCGTGGACTACACAATTTAATTTTTACTATTCTGTCTCTTGTTCCTTCCCTAGTTCCCTGAGGGCAGGTACAATGACTTAAATATCCCTCTATAACACATAAACAAACAAAAACCCACAAAACAAAAATAGTTGTCATTAAGTCAGTTCCAACTCATGTTACCCCCACGTGTGTCAGAGTATAGCTGCACTCCATACAGTTTTCATGGCTGTGACCTTCTGGAAGCAGATCGCCAGGCCTTTCTTCCGAGGTGCCTCAGTGGACTATAACTGCCAACCTTTCAGTTAGTAGCCTAGCACTTATCGATTTGCATGACCCATAGACACATAGGCGATGCAGAATAAATGTTCCATAAACGGAAAAGTGGAAAACTTGACCCTCACCCTTCAAATATCTTAGAATTTGTTAAAATGAGAGCTCATATATATGATTCTCACAAAGAACTTAATAGCAATGCATATACCTAGTATGTTGAAAATAAATTGGTTTTCTTTTACTCAAACCGTTTAAAAAGTCAAAGGAGTTTCCTGTTTAATGGAACTAAGTAACAGTCACCAGACTTGAATGTAATGAATCTGGCCTCTGCCACTCACTGGCTGTGTGATCTTGGTCCAGCACCTAACCTCTCTGAACCCATTTCCTTTTATGTAAAATAATATTTCCTAATAGGGTTGTTTGGAGGAAATGTTATAGAACTTAGCACATAGTGTAATAAGAATTATCATTGAGTGGCGGGGTAGAACTGTCAGGAAGAATCTTAAGCATTTTGAAGGAGAGGAGGGATGTGACTGGTTATAAGAATAGTAGGCTTCACCTGACATCTATGTGTTGTGCTACATTCTACCCAACACTTTAACAGTCAATATCTCATTTAGTACTCATAACAATTCTGTGAGGTAAGTTTTGGTACTTTCTCCATTTTACGGTAGAAAAGGTTGAAACACAGCTAGTTTTAGACCAGAGAACATTCCAGAAAAGAAAAATGGTATGTGATGTGAGCAAATAAGTTGCACACTAAGAAGCACATTTCTCCTGTGTTATCATGTCCAATAAAATGGCCAGTTGGTTTGTATCCTGAGAGAGGCCAGGTTGTTTTCTGACCTTGTGTCTAATCAAATCAAAGTAGTCCTGTTCCTAGGCATTTTGAGGAGAGCAAAGGTATTAACCTGAGACTGTTTGCACCTGAGCAGACCGCTTTTACCTTTTCGAGGCTGGAAGGGCTACAGGTCTAGTGGAGGACACGGAAAAAAAGTTCTGCTGATCCTGACAGGGGCTACTGGGTATATGGCAACCTTGTTCTCACCTCAGGGCCTCTACCCTTCACCTGTTACACTTCTGCTCTCCTCTGCATGACTGGAAAAAGAGCCAAGTCACAGTTTAAAAGTCACTTCAGAGAGGCCTTGTTTGAATGCCCTATCTGAAATAGCCCCCTTGGAATTTTAGAATGAAGGGATCAGTTTGACGATACCTGCTGATTAATCTTAACACTGCAAAAAGAAAGACAAGCAAACTTTCCTAAACTAATACAATAGGAAGTACACAGAACCACCTATGTGTGTTGTTGTGAAAAATTTGAACCTGTTGAGTACAATCTGGGGTCTTAAAACCTTGTGAGTGGCCATCTGAGATACTCCACTGGTCTGGAGCAAGGGAAAATGAAGAAAACCGAAGACACAAGGGAAAGATTAGTCCAAAGGACTAATGGACCACAAGTACTACAGCTTCCATCAGACTGAGTCCAGCACAGCCAGATGGTGCCCGGCTACCACCACTGACTGCTCTGACAGGGATCACAATAGAGGGTCCTCAACAGAGCTGGAGAAAAATGTAGAACAAAATTCCAACTCACACACACACACACAAAAACCTACTGGTCTGGCAGAGACTGGAGAAATCGCAGGAGTGTGGCCCCCGGACGCCCTTTTTGCTCAGTAATGAAATCACTCCTGAGGGTCACCCTTCAGCCAAAGATTAGATGGATGCATAAAACAAAACAAGACTGAAGGGCACACCAGCCCAGGGCAAGAGAAGGAAAGAAGGGACAGGTAGCTGGTGATAGGGAACCCAAGGTCTAGAAGGGAGGAGTGTTGACATGTCCTGAGCTTAGAAACCAATGTCACAAAACAATATGTGTACTAATTGTTTAATGAGAAGCTAGTTTGTTCTGTGAACCATCTAAAGTGCAATTAAAAAAAAAAAAAGATGAGTAGATATATGTAGATGGCCCAATGTTCATTTGTGGTTACCAGGGAGAGTAGGGGGAGTGGAAGGTACTCTTTAGATCATAAAGACTTGTTATTTTTGGTGATGGGAAAAGCAGCACTAGATGTGGATATAGTGAGCACAGCACAACCAAAGTAAAAATGGGTGTTTGAGCGCATATGGATGGTATAGGCATACTGATACACAGGTAGATACAGGTGTGTACGTAAGTGAGAACAGATAGAAATAGCTGTAGGAATCTATAAATACAAATATGTAAGTGCAGGGACATATATTCATTGAAGACAAGAACACGTACTCCTCAGACATAACCAAATACCTTCCAAGATTCATCTTCTGGGTTGGAAAGTTCAGAACCGTAGTCTCACGGGACAACTCAGTCAATTGACATAACATAGTTCACAAAAATCATGATCTGCCTCCTAGTGAAGTGAGTAGCATCTGGGGTCTTAAAAGCTTGTGAGTGGCCATCTAAGACACAACTACAGGTCTCTGCTCATCAGGACCAAAAACAGTAAGAAGGAAACCAAAAGTTCAGAGAAGAAAGGAGTCTACACAAGGAACAACCTCATCTACCCTGAGACCAGAAGAACTCGATGGTGAACAGCTACCACCACTGACTATTCTGACCGTGGTCACAATAGATGGTCCTGGATAGACTGGGAGAAAAATGTGTGGCACAACTCAAATTCTTAAAAAAAAAAAAAATCCAAACTGTAACAGTAGAGAACAGAGGACTCCTTGAGTTATAGCCCTGAGATATTCTTTAAACCTAGAACAGAGCCTATGCCCTGAGATCACCTTTTAGTGAAATAGCAGGGTGGCACACAAAATAAAGGATCAAAACAACCAAAACCAAACCCAGTGCTGTCGAATCAATTCCGACTCACAGCGACCCTATGGGACAGCGTAGAACTGCCCCATAGAGTTTCCAAGGAGCGCCTGGCGGATTTGAACTGCTGACCCTTTGGTTAGCAGCTGTAGCACTTAACCCCTACGCCACCAGGGTTTCCATATAAAGGATAAAACCCAGTGCAGTCGAGTCGATTCCGATTTCAACTGCCGACCCTTTGGTTAGCAGCCGTAGCACTTAACCACTCTACCACCAATAAAGGATAGAACCTGTAAAATCAGTGCTGTACTTAAAAGCCACCAGTATGAGACCAAAAGGTCAACAATCACTCAAAAGCAAAGATGAGAAGATAAGGGGGCGGGGAAACTAGAATACAGGAAATGGAACAAACAAAACACAAAGAGATATTGACACATTGTGATAAACGTAATTAATGTCACTGAACTATCTGTGTGGGAACTTACCTTGCTGTGTAAACTTTCACCAAAAAGTCAATAAAATCTTATTAAAAAAAAAAGTTGAACCTGAATCTGATCAAGCCTCTAGATCTAAGTACTAGTTTACGCATGTTAAAAGAAAAAAAAGCAGAAGACAGAGGAACATGTTAAATGAAAACTGAGATTGTAACCAGCAAAATCCAATGTGTGGATCCTGATTTGCACGAACAATCATAAAAATTCACTTATGAGACAATTAGATAATTTCAATATGAACTGTATATTTGATGTTATTAGAGAATTATTTTGAGGGATAATGATATGACAGTTATGTCTTCTCAAAAGTCTTATTTTGAAGAGGCACTTCAAGTGTTTATGGGTGAAACTATATAATATTTGGGATTGGTTTTAAAAAGAATCCAGTGGCAGGGGATTGAGGTGAGGGGAGAATGAGACAGAGCCCCCACAGTGCTGTCTCCTTTACCTGGCTTCCTCCCTTACAGTGTTGCATTGAAAAATCATTTCCTTTGCTCGGCTCCCCGCAACTCTCAAAGCTTTGCATTTGAACCCTGCTTTTTTTTTTTTTGCTTGGAGGTTATATGTAAACCCCATTGCGCCTGCGTAGTGTGATTAAAAATGTTTCTGACATAACTCATATGAACTCTCTTCTTGTAAACCCCTTTAAAAGTGACTTGCCTGCCCACCGTTGGCAAGCAGGCTTGACAGCAGCAGCTCTGACTCCTTTTCCTTGTACAACAAAATATATGTGCTTTTCGTGTTCTCCTACCTCAGTCTCTCGTTTATTGGCCAATACGAGTCATGCTGAGCAAGAAACTGGGGTAACAAGAGTAAAAAAAAAGTAGGAGGTATAAATGAAACAAGATTGGCCATATGATAATTACTGATGCTGCTGGTGTGAGTTGGAATCAACTTGACGGCGAGGGGTTTGTTTTTTTTATTTTGTTGGGTACTTGGGGGTCCATTATGCTATTATCTCTTCTCTAGTATATGTTTGAAAATGGGCATAATAAAAAGTTAATAAGTAAAATAAAATATCCCCTTACACTATAAGTCTTTCTCCCAGTATCTGTTTCCTTCACACTTAGAGATTATTTTCTTTATTTACTTGCTGTCTTTCTCCTCCACCAAATTATAAAGAATCCTGTGTGTCTTATTCAGCATTATATCCCCAGAGTTGAGGGCAGTGTCTATGTCTAGGTGGTCAGTAAAAGAATTTATTCATTTTAATTAATTCCTTAGAATAGTTAATATTGGTAGGGTATTGTTAAATATTTAAGTATCTCCACTTAACATTTGCTTCTATGTCTGTTTACAGTTATTTTTCTGCAATCTGTGTTGTGTCAAGTTGTAATTTTCCAAAGATGCTCTTCTTATAATGTGACACTGATCCGCCTCCATGGAGAGGTGGGGTGTATATTACCTTCCCTTGAACCCAAGCAGACCTTTGTAACTGCCTCAACCAATAGAATGTGACAAAAGTGACACTGAGTAACTTCCAAGGCTGGGTCTGTTTTGTTCTTTCTTCTTTCTCCTGTCTTCTTTCTTCCTCTCCTTCTCCTCCTCCTCCTTCTTTCTGTCTCTTGATGTTTATCTTCGTAACCCAGCCACCATGTTGTGAGGAAGCCCAGGCCACATAGAGACCAATATAGGTGTTCCAGTTGACAATTCTAAGGTCTCAGCCAATAGCCAGCATCAACCAGATGTATGAGCGAACGAGACTTCAGATGATTTGGGTCCCCAGCCTTTGACTCTTCCAGCTGAAGCCCAAGACACTGTGGAGCAGAGACAAGCGGTGTCCCACCTGAATTCCTGATCCAATCTGTGAGTCCAATAAATGGTTATTTTATGCCACCAATTTTGTGATCATTTATTCTACAGCCAAAGGAACATCTATACACGCCTCAGACTATAATAGTGAAATGACAAGTATATTCCAATTATACTGCCATGACTTATCCTGTGCCCATGTTAGGCATTACTAATCAATGACAGAACACTCTCCTGCAGAGCCTCAATGTGGCCCTGACATGCTTCTCAATGTAGCCTGCAGCACATAAACAGATACTGTGCAAAGGTGGAGGGGGCTATTTTAGATATTCAGACAAGGCCTCTCTGAGAGCAAGTCTTGTAAGCTGAGACCTGAAGGATGGAAAGGAGCCAGCCGTGCACAGAGTAGTGGAAAGAGGGTTGCAGATGAAGGACCGAGCAAAGACAGCTAGTCCCATCAGCAGTGAAACTCCCAGTAAAATAACATAAGCTCCTCAAGGACAAAGAAATGTTTCAGTTATTTTTGTACTCTTGTACAAAATAGCATAAGCTCCTCAAGGACAAAGAAATGTTTCAGTTATTTTTGTACTCTTGTATCAAGCACAGAGCCTGGCAGTTAGATATTATTCAACATTTTTCTAAAAACAGTAAATAAATAAACATATGACTTAGCCCTGCATACTGGCTTCACCTTTGTCATTTACTTTCTGTGTAATTTCTGGCAAGCAAGCCGCCCTTCGTATCCTTCCTCTGTGAATTAGAGCTTCTACTCTGAGGTGCTCACTCTTGGATTCTAAATGTAACATCTCCTGTAGACATACGAGTGATGCAGCGACTCTTTAGTTCTGAGGAGCTTGAGGAAGAAAATTTCACCTTGTCATAGTCTCGCAGGGCTGCCATAACAAAGTGGGTGGCTTTAAGGAACAGAAATTTATTCCTCCAGTTCTGGAGGCCAGAAGCTCAAAGCCAGGCTGTTGGCAGGGCTGTGCTTTCTGTCTGTCCGAGGGGAAGATCCTTCCTTGTCTCATTCAGCCTCTGGCTCGTAGACAGATCCTCATGTGCTATCTTCCTCCCGTGTGACCCATTTGTGTCTGTTCTCTCTCCCTTCTTATAAGACATCACTCAGGGGGAATTAGGAAGGACCCACCTTACTCTGGTATAACCTGTTTTAACTTAATTGATAACAAAAGAAAAACCCTATTTCCAGACAAAGTGACGTTCCCAGGTACAGGGGTTAGGAATTTAGCATACCTTCTGTGGCGGGGCACGGTTCAATCCATAACACACCTAAACATCATCGTAATGTGGCAGTGATATTTATTTATTGACATCCCAGTATATTTTTGGCCAGACATCTAGGCATCCCATCCCTACTCAGCCATAACCCACAAACATCGAAGAGGCTTCGAATCTTGTGACACCTCTGTGTAACGCTACATGCTGCTTCCTGTCATCTCTTCTGCTTGTTAGCGATAACTCATTAGCCTGGGGCATTAGCCTTCTGTCCCTGGCTGGTGCAAAGAGTGCTTGGGGGTTAACCAAAAGCTTGGCAACTCAACTGCACCTAGAGGCGCCTTGGAAGAAGAAAGGTAACTCTACTCTGACATGCATGGGGTCACCGTGAGTCAGAATCAACTCGACAGCAACTGGTTTGGTTTGGTTTACTATATTAGTCAGTTATTTCTAGTACTTGTCTCTAGGATACCGGGCCTTTAAAACAACCAAAACTAGTTATCTTGAAGTCGATTCTGACTCATGGCGACCTCGTGTGTGGCAGAGTAGAGCTGTACTCTATAGGGTTTTCAAGGCTGTGATCTTTTGTAAGCAGATTGCCAAGCCTTTCTTCCCAGGTGCCTCTAGATAGGTTCAAACCACCAACCTTTTGGTTAGTAGTCTAGCACTAAACTGTTGCACCACCCAAGGACTTCTCATAGCCTTTTTAGGACTTGGATAATACAGAAATGAAACAGGAAAAAAAGATCCATTATTCATAAAACCAAACCAAACCCATTGCCATCGAGTCAATTCTGACTCATAGCAACCCTATAGGACAGAGTAGAACTGCCACATATGGTTTCAAAGGAGCTCCTGGTGGATTTGAACTGCCAACCTTTTGGTTAACAGCTGTAGCTCTTAACCAGTATGCCACAGGGTTTCCCCATTATTCATAGTCTATGAGATTTATGGGAAAAGAAACTGGGTCTGTTAATATTCTGTTCAGTCACCACTGTCTTTTGGAAGCCTCCCCTATTTATTCCTCTTTCTTCCTTCCTGCTTCAGGCTGGTTTAGGTGTCCCTCCTTTATCCTTCTATAATCCTGTCTACCTCTCTAGCACTTTACGCGTCTCATTGTCTTCTCAGTCTCTGTTTATGTGCTTACCTCTCTGACAGTTTAAGTGCCTTGCTGACAGGGACTTTGCTCTTAATTACTTTGTGGTTAGCATAGTAATCCTAGGGACTCAGTTTGTTAAATCAGCGAGTGAATTAATGAATAAATGAGTGTATTTATGCAACTATGAGTAAAGAAGCAATTCCATCAGAGCCTATCCCGTATGTCCTAGGAGCATTTATCCAGATATAGTATACTAATACCATGGTTCATCTTTTTGTTTGTTTGAATGGCTTATTTGTCTCTTAGCAGTTTTGAGCTGAAATGTATCTAAATTTAATCACCTGGATGCTCAGATAGAGTGGTTAGAGCAATCACAGATGTGGGAAATTCCCTTGCTTCTTTCTTCCTAGTGCCCTGCCCTACCCACAGGATACTGCTGCTCTCTGTCCATTCACTACCCTAACTTTCTAGAATGCCTCAGTGACCACTTGTGAAATTGGCTGTCTAATTTCACTCCAAGGAATTATCCCTTTTAATCTCAATGTCTTTTCTCCACTCTTCTCTGAAAAAAAATTCCTCTATTATCATGAAAAATCATGTATTTCCTAGAATTCAAGGCTCAAAAAAAGCAACCTGGAATTTCCTGCAACAGTTTTCTTTGGCTAGTAATAAATATCCAGTGTTTTTAACTCCTTAGACTATATGCAGATAATTTTGATAAAAAATAAAGAAAAATTAATTTAAGTTAATTAATTTCAAGTATATATTAATTATTAATACATGCTAAATTAATTAATATATCAAATCCCTGTGTCGAGATTTGAAGATTCCGAATATAAACAAAGCCCTCTGGTGTTCATAGAACTCTGTGGGGCCGTTCTATTCTGTTCTATAGGGTCGCTATGAGTTGGAATCGACTCGATAGCAATGGGTTTGGTTTTGGTTTTTTGGTGTTCATAGGGTGGCTATGAATCAGGATCAACTCAACGGCAATGGGTTTGGTTTTTTGGGTTTGTTTGGTATTTTTAGATAGATCTTTCGTCTCTAATATGTTATAATTATAAGCATTTCTTTCTTTTCTTTGCTGTTGCAAATTCTTCAAAGATTTCATCGTAATGAAGCTACCGAACAATAGCTACTTCCATACATAATAAGGAGCACAAATTGAGTCTTTCTTGAATTATTGTATGCTGAGGGGTTTTGAGTCTCTTTAGGGACAAAAATGAGCATTCTGTTGTGCATTTTGTGATAATTAAAGTTAGAAATATGCATAAAGCAATTTCAACATTGGGAAATATGCATTTTATCTTCTATTATGGAATCATACATGCCTAACCAAACCAAAAAACTAAACCCAGTGCTGTCTAGTCGGTTCCGACTCATAGAGACCCTATAGGACAGAGTAGAACTGCCCCATAGTGTTTCCAAAGAGTGCCTGGCAGATTCGAACTGCCAACCCTTTGGTTAGCAGCCGTAGCACTTAACCACTACGCCACCAGGGTTTCCCATACATGCCTACATGAGTAAAATTTGTCTTTCCTGAATCTGTAAACTTAGGTCTCATGTAAGAGGGAAATAGTCGCACTTCTCTGTAAAGGTTGTATTTAAGTCATTGGGATGAGCCTGCACTAATTTCTTGGATGCTTTCATGCAATCTTCATCAGGTATATTCACATTGTCGAAGAAGGAAAATCTGTTTGAAAGAACTTCATGCAAGGCTCAAATGTTGTCAATGATGGTATAGTATGTGGCTATGCGTGATAGATCTTTGGCACCCAGCGATACTTCTGGAGCACTTCCATCATTTAGTTGTTTATTTCTAATGCTTCTGTGATGGTAAACTGCTTGATCGTCAGTATTTGTTTTGTTGTGTTTTCAAATTTTTCTCTTAAATTATATAAACATTCTGTTAATGACTGGTAGAAATCTGTGCATGTCTTTACATTTACTTCTGTATCTTGGAGGGTTTGACTGATCCAATGAAAATGCTGCAATATATTATTCTACACAACCAACAAAAATATATATTCTACTGTTTCTGTTTTGTTGGCAGTATTTTCAGCTTCTCTTTTGGTACCTCCTTTTCCAGTCTGTTTTAGCAATATTTTCTAAGGCATCTAGAATCTAAGTGTACGATTCCAGGATTGCACTTGTTGCTATAGGAGGCATTTCTCAACGTGTTTTAGAAAGACATTTTAATACTTGATCATTGCCTAAATACATTCTAAAAACTGCCCATTGGTGAATAGAGGGAGCAAAAAATGTACACAGTAAATTTACAGTAGAAAAAAAATATTCACTGCTTCCAGAAACAATCTACTGTGCTACATCCCACAGGACTAAGTGAATGTGCAACACAAGGTATGAAAATGGCATATTCATTACATTCTAAAATGTTCTGTTGCACGTCTTTATAAGGCCCTGACATAATGGCAACATTGGTTTTGCTGTGTTTTCAAAATCTTCTCTTAAATTATGTAAAAAATCTTCTCTTAAATTATGTAAATTATGTTAATGACTGGTAGAAATCTGTGCATTTCTTTAAATTTACTTCTGTATCTTGGAGGGTTTGACTAATCCAATGAAAATGTTGGCCTGTGCACTTAGAAAAATCAATTTTACAAATTTCACATAGATAGTGAAGTACTTGACCTGCAATTTCTTCACCAGTGTGACTTTTTAAGCTAGTGTGATAAATTTCTTGACAGATTTTCCATCTGTTGTAGGTGTGTACCTTAAAACAATACTTAGCTGATCTGTATGAGAAAGTTCAGGATTGGAATCTACAGACAAATTGGAATATCCAGCTATACTTATTTCACTGAAAATAGTTCATTGACCTTTATCACTTACTAAGTTTATTAATTCTTCACACACTATTTCAGACATATATGATGGGTTGCCTGTTCCCGTGCTACCATATTTTGAGATGTGACCTGTTAAAAATGAATCAAGTAAACCTCAAAAGTTTCTGTTTTGTGGGGATCCAAACACTTCATTTGTTCCTTGAAAAGATAGTTATAATGACAGCAACAATGCATTGTCAAAGGGCTTTCCAATAATGACTTTCTTCATTAATTTGTTTCCAGTTCATGAGTTAAGCCAAAACCATGTCTTTGGTTTAAAATGACAACATACAATCTCTGTGAATTGAACTGTTTTCATGTTTATCAATTATATCCAAGGTGCACCAATCACTAACTCCATCCATAGCAAATTGAGAATTAAATGATTTAGGACTGAAGAGTTTGCAAGCAAAACAATGTACAGAGCTAACTGATGGAGAATACAGTACCCACTCCCTCATAATTTTCACCATTAGCTTTGTACCCTAGAAATACGTTCTGGCTACAGAACCTTGTTTGTTTATCATCCAGAAATTTTCGATACAAATTTTCAAATGGTCCACTGTGATGTTGACAATCATCAGAAGAAAATTATTCCACAAAGCAGGATCTCTATTTCTGTTATTTATGGGGTCTGCAGATGTGACCATTTCAGATTCTAAAATAGTTTCACTTTCCACACCATTATTAATTTTTTTACTACACAAGGAAGGAAGCAGAATTTAGAACAAATTCTGTTATATTCACATTGCTATTAGTAATTTCAGGACTAATGGTGCTATAAAATGATTTGCAGCTATTCAACTCGAGTGTTCAACAGAAGAATCCTCTTCTGATTCATTACATTTTTAAAAGAAGTTAATTTTGGAATCATCTTTAGGAATTCACAAATCCTTTTCTTTTTATCTTCTGTGAGCTTTTGTTTTTGTGTTCCATTTAGTTGTAGCCATTTCATCTTACCTGGCTAAAAAATGATGTCGCTTTTAAATTTGGTCCTACTGTAGCAAATAAATTTGAATAATTGAAAATAAACAAAAATAATAAAACAAGTAAAATTTACAAAATAAAATTTACATTTGAATTTGGATGTTAACACAAAAATTTATATTTGAAAATTAATGAGTAAAAAATTGATTTGGAACATGTGATTTTGTTCTTCAAGTATGAGATAGCCAAAATAAAATAGTACTTACAAGGCAGTCAGAAATAATTTCATTTGTTAGTCATATAATATTTGTTGGCGGGCATTTTGCAGATCTCCATGACTGTTTTTTGCCTTGAAACAATACTTAAAAACTTACACACTCACTTTCCATCCTTTGATGCTGTGTCTTCACAGTTCATTGGACTACTGCTGACACCCAGCAGCGATGACAGCGATTGCAAAGAGCATGACACAAATACAACGGTATGCTCAATCTGAAGATGCGTTTTAGTTCGCTTTGCACAGCCAGATGTTCACGAGTCATGTGATTATAGTGCTGCTGGCATGTTCTTATGTGGTTGATGAGAGAGAACTGAATGTGAGGTTATACCCTATCATTGCAAAATGAAAGGCAAATATAATAGTTATCAAATACAAATATATAAAATGGTATCAATTGCATTTAGGGCCCTGTCAGTTCACTTCCAAATGTGGCACTCAATTTTCCTTGTGTCCTGCCTGCTTGGCTTCTATGAATCTTTGCTTTGTACAACTGGTGCCCCTGTTCTGTTGATGCCCCAAGCACATGCTTACCTTGCTTGTTGGGTAATCCATCCCTGCCCACAGGACTGGTAGTAATGCCTTGCATCATTGGGGGTTTTGGGTTGTTTTTTATTTGTTTGTTTGGGTAAGGTTGGTCATGGAATTGGCCTAGTCTGTGCCTTTACTGCTATAGTTCAGGCTGATCAGGGAGGATCTTCCAAGAGGAATCAAGTATAAGTATGTTATTCTAAGTCTAAGGTCTAAGATTCTTGAACAAGGTGGTGAGGGGTGGAGATAAGGAGTAAGGACTACCCCTTAAACTTCTGCAACACTGCACCAGACAGGAAGGGAACTCACTCCAAGGTGAGTATCAGGGTGAATCTGCTCTGTCAATAAGCACTGGTTGCGTAATATGAGGGAGAAGTGATTCTGAGTGCAATACTGTGGAGTTCCTGCTGTATTAGGAATGAGAAGTAACCATAGCAACAAAACAGAAGCAGAAGCAAAAGAAGCAGATGCAAAAGAAGAGGAGAAGAAGCAGAACCAAAAGTAGTAGCAGTAGCAGAAGTAGAAGCAAAAGTAGCCACAGAAGTGGATTTAGAAAAAGCAAAACAAAAAGCAGAAGTAGCAAAAGCAGAAGGAGGAAAAAAACAGAAACTAAAGGAGAAACAGATGAAAAGCAGAAGCAGCAACAGCAAAATTGGCAGAAGCAAAAGTAGAAGCTGAAGCAGCAGAAGACTTGGCAAAGCAGAAGCAGAAGAAAAGAAGCACCTGAAGAAGCAAAAGGAGAAATAAAAGGAAAAGAAGTCGGCCAAAGGAAGCGGAAGCAGAGTAAAAAAAAAAAAAAGTAGAAGCACGTCAAAAGAAGCTGAAGTAAAAGCAAAAGCAGAAGGAGACTGAAAGAAGCTAAAGCAGAAGCAAAAGGAATAGCAAAAAGGAGAAGCAGAAGCAAAAAGGAGAAGCAGAAGCAAAAAGGAGAAGCAGAAGCAAAAAGGAGAAGCAGAAGCAAAAGGAGAAGCAGAAGCAGAAGCAAAAAGGAGAAGCAGAAGCAAAAAGCAGAAGCAAAAGGAGAAGCTGAAGCACAAGGAGAAGCAGAAGGAGAAACAGAAGCAAAAAGGAGAAGCAGAAGCACAAGGAGAAGCAGAAGCAAAAAGGAGAAGCAGAAGCACAAGGAGAAGCAGAAGCAAAAGGAGAAGCAGAAGCAAAAAGCAGAAGCAGAAGGAGAAGCAGAAGCAAAAAGGAGAAGCAGAAGCAAAAAGCAGAAGCAAAAGGACAAGCAGAAGCAAAAAGCAGAAGCAGAAGCAAAAAGAAGCAAAAGCAAAAAGGAGAAGCAGAAGCAAAAATCAGAAGCAAAAGGAGAAGCAGAAGCAAAAAGCAGGAGCAAAAGGAGAAGCAGAAGCAAAAAGAGAAGCAGAAGCAAAAAGGAGAAGCAGAAGCAGGAGCAAAAGTGAAAGCAGTAGAAGCATTAGCAAAAGCAAAAGTAGCCGAAGAAACAGAACCGCTTGGTGAGTGTCTATCACGTGCCAAGCACTGTGCTACCTTAGTCATCAGAGCAACTCCTTGAGGCAGACACTGGCAATCTTAGCAAGATCAGGTAATTCACCAAGGTCATCTGGTGGACAAACGGCAGGGCAGGAATTCAAACCGAAGTTCCTTTCTGCCCACTGCCCTTGACCCACTCCTGAGGGAACCTACGCAGGTATTCAACTTTAAGAACAATTAAATTTTAAAGTTTTAAGACTAATAAAACCACAATGCAATATTACTGCACCACCACCAGAACATCTAAAATGAAAAAGACAGACAATCGATAAGTGTTGGCAAGGATGTGGAGCAACTGGAACGCTTACACGCTAGTGGCAGGAATATCACATTTTATGGCACTTCCCTTTATAATGCTTTGCAGATATCTCATCTTTTACAAAGTGAAGGTTTGTGACAACTTTGTGTCTATCAAGCCTATCAATGACATTTTTCCAGCAGCATGTGCTCACTCTGTGTCTCTGTGTCACATCTGGATAATTCTCACAATATTTCAAACATCTTCATTATTATTATATCTGTTATGGTGATCTGTGATCAGTGATCTTTGATGTTACCAGTGTAATTGTTTTGAGGTGCCACTAACTGCACACACATAAGACAGTAAATTTAATCAACAAATGTTGTATGTGTTCTGAGTGCTGCACTGATCAGCGGTTCCCCCATCTCTCTCCCCTTCTTCAGGCCTCCCTGTTCTCTGAGACACAACAATATTGAAACTAGGCCAATTAATAACCTTACAGTAGCCTCTAAGTATTCAAGTGAATGGAAGAGTCACGTGTCTTTCACTTTGAATCAAAAACTAGAAATGATTAAGCTTAGACAGGAAGGCATGTCAAAAGCTGAGATAGGCTGAAAGCTAGGTTTCGTGTGCCAAATAATTAGCCAAGTTGTGAATGCAAAGGAAAAATTCTTGAAGGAAATTAAAAGTACTATTCCAGTACTTTTATGATACACGAATGATAAGAAAGTGAAACAGACTTATTGCTGATATGGAGAAAGTTTTAGCCGTCTGGATAAAAGATCAAACCAGCCACAACATTCCCTTAAGCCAAAGCCTAATCTAGAGCAAGCTCATAACTCTCTTCAATTCTTTGAAGGCTGAAAGAGGTGAGGAAGCTGCAGAGGAAAAGTTTGAAGCTACCAGAGGTTGGTTCGTGAGGTTTAAGGGAAGGCCTTAACAGAAAAGGGCAAGGTGAAGCAGCAAATGCTGATGTAGAGGTTGCCACAAGTTATCCGGAAGATCTTGGTAAGATAATGAATGACAGTGGCTACACTAAACAATAGATTTTCAATGTAGATGAGTCAGCCTTATGTTGGAAGAAGATGTCATCTAGGACTTTAATAGCTAGAGAGGAGAAGTCAATGCCTGGCTTCAAAGCTTCAAAAGACAGGCTGTCTTATTAGGGGCTAATACAGCTGGTGACTTTAAGTTGAAGCCAAGGCTCATTTACCATTCCAAAAATCCTAGGGCGCTTAAGAACTATGCTAAATCTACTCTGCCTGTACTCTATAAATGGAACAATAAAGCCTGGATGACAACACATCTGTTTACAACGTGGTTTACTGAATATTTTAAGCCCACCGTTGAAACCTCCTACTCAGAAAAAAAGATTCCTTTCAAAATATTACTGATCATTGTCAACGCACCTGGTCACCCAAGAGCTCTGATGGATATGTACAAGGAGATTAATGTTGATTTCATGCCTGCTAACACAACATCCATTGTGCAGCCCATGGATCAAGGAGTAATTTTGACTGTCAAGTCTTACTATTTAAGAAATACATTTTGTAAGGTTATAGCTGCCATAGATAGTGATTCCTCTGATGGATCTGGGCAAAATAGATTGAAAGCCTTCTAGAAAGAATTCAACATTATATGCCACTAAGAACGTTAGTGATTCATGGGTTGAGGTCAAAATATCAAACCTTAGCAGGGGTTTGGAAGAAGTTGATTCCAACCCTCATCGATGACTTTGAGGGGTTTAAGACTTCAGTGGAAGAAATAACTGTCGATGCGGCAGAAATAGCAAGAGAGCTAGAATTAGAGGTGGAGCCTGAAGATGTGACTGAATTGCTGAAATCTCATCATAAAACTAACAGACGAGGAGTTGCTTCTTGGGGATGAGCAAAGAGTGGTTTCTTGAGATAGAACCAATGCTGGTGAAGATGCTGGGAACATCGTTGAAACGACAACAAAGGATTTAGAATATTACATAAACTTAGTTGTTAAAGTAGCAGCAGGGTTTGAGAGAATTGACTCCAGTTTTGAAAGAAAGGAAGAGCCAATCGATTTGGCAAACTTCATTGTTGTCTTATTTTAAGAAATTGCCACAGCCACCCTAGCCTTCGGCAGCCACCACCCTGATCGCTCAGCAGCCATCAACATCAAGGCAAGACCGTCCACCAGCAAAAAGATTAAGACTTGCTGAAGGCTCAGATGATGGCTAGCATTTTTTAGCAATAAAGTATTTTTTTAACTAAGGTATGTACATTTTTTTAGACATAATACTATTGCACACTTAATAGAATACCGAAAAATAAATAAATAAAACCAAACCCATTGTCATTGAGTCGATTCCGACTCATAGCAACCCTATAAGACAGAGTAGTACTACCCCCATAGAGTTTCCAAGGAGCCCCTGGTGGATTTGAACTGCCTACTTTTTGGTTAGCAGCTGTAGCACTTAGCCACTATGTCACCAGGGTTTCCTAATAGACTACAGTATAGTGTAAACATAACTTTTATATGCACTGGGAAACCAAAAAGTTCATGTGACTCACTTTATTGTAATATTTGCATAATTGCAGTGGTCTGGAACCGAACATGCAATATCTCCAAAGTATGCCTGTACTCTCTTGGAAAAACTCTTAGTTGGCATCTACTAAAACCAAACATGCTATCAAAGAATGATGAAGCCGCCACTTAAAATCTGAAATTAAAAGTCAACATTCACTTTACTGCTGACAAAATAGTTTTGATTCTCCCGGAATCCTGATTTCTGGGTTCATGGAATTGGGGTGACCCACACAGGCCATCACCCTTAGGTGTCCTTTTGAACCTTGATGGACCTCGTTCCCTGGAGTCATCTTCAGGGCAAACAATAGCTTAGTAAGCAGCTTAGGATAGGACAGTGTTTTGCCTTAGGCACTGGCTTCTTTTGGAAAATGACCTACGTGCAGCCAGCTTCCAGAAGCAGGAACTCTAGTGTCTGGCTAGAAGCTGAT
The DNA here is from genome assembly GCF_024166365.1 of Elephas maximus indicus. Classification (NCBI taxonomy): domain Eukaryota; kingdom Metazoa; phylum Chordata; class Mammalia; order Proboscidea; family Elephantidae; genus Elephas; species Elephas maximus. The sequence goes on from NC_064840.1 coordinate 51,348,894, forward strand.
GTATGGCATGTCCTTGGTGACTATTTCTGTAACCTGCCTTGTGCTTTGGTGCTTTCTCTTGGGAAATTGACATAACAATGACCTATATAACCCGCTTTCTCTGTCCCCTCTTTGGAGCCCCTTCCTGACATGTCCAGGTGCAGAGGCCTGATTTGAATCATATCTACTCATAATAAATAAATTGTGTTACACTAATTTTTGGTGTTTCTCTAAGCAGTTTAGGTTTTTGACACTTCTTACTCTAGTAAGGGAGAGATAGGTTGGTCTAGTAGAGCCTCTCTGAGTAAAGCAAACTATTGATTTTACATAGGGTTGAGGGGGTATGGATTTCAGAAATCAATGAATTTAAAGAGGCATATGACGGAAACCCTGGTGGCATAGCGGTTAAGTGCTACAGCTGCTAACAAAGAGGTAGGCAGTTCAAATCCACCAGGTACTCCTTGGAAACTCTGTGGGACAGTTCTACTCTGTCCTATAGGGTCACTATGAGTTGGAATCGACTCTACGGCAGTGGGTTTGGTCTTTTTTTTTTTTTTTTGGTTAAGTGGGTAAACATAGGCTGTGGAAGCCTGGTGTCAAAAAGAAATTGAGTTAATAATAAAATTAACCTATTCGATGAGGTTTTTTTTTTTTTTTTAATTCGATGAGGTTTATTCGAGCAGAAGATTCAGAACCAGGTAGCGCCAAACCAAAGATGGAAAGGTACTCTGCCAGTTTATCAGCAGTAACTGCCTTTTTATTGACAAAATGTGGAAGCAGAGAAGCTTATTTCTGATTGTCTTATACAACTTACTATCGAAGTGCTGTCAGGATTTCATTGGTCTACAAGGGTGGCTGATTTACAGGAAAGCTAGGCTTAAGTTTCTTTTGGTAAAGACAAGTTTTAAGTTAGGCTTCAGTTTCTTCTTGTAAAGACAAGTTTTAGGGGCATAGTCCATGCGATCTCTGACGCCATTTTGTCAAGCACATGACTTCATTTTTATTTCACTTAACAATGGTTATAAGGTTGATTGGTTGGCACTCAGAGGCCTGTTTATTGCAGTGAATCTGTTCATAATTGCCTGACTTTGAGAAACAAGGAGCTACCATTGATGGGATGGGTTGGCTTGCAAAAGTGTGTTCACTGAGACAAACTGTCATTGATCGATCATAGGATTTTAAAATTTGTTCTGACAGTTACTTATTACCATGGCTACCAACTAGTCTCTTCCCAAGTGTGAGGGAAATTTTCTTTCCTGAATTCCTATAGCCTATGACGCAGCGATTCCACTCCTCTATATATATACACAACTGAGGAGTGATAAAATGCTCAACAAAAGATATAGACAAATAGTACATGCCAGCACTATTTGTAATAGCTCAAAACAGGAAAGAACACAAATGTACATTTGCCATGCAATGGATACATTGTAGTATATCTTACAGTCCCTACACGTTTGTCAGTTTGTCATACTTGGTGGCTTGCGTGTTGCTGTGATGCTGGAAGCTATGCCACCAGTATTTCAAAAATCAGCAGGGTCACTCATGGTGGACAGTTTCAGCTGAGATTTCAGACTAAGACACACTAGGAAGAAGGAACTGGTGGTCTACTTCTGAAAATATTAGCCAGTAAAACCTTATGAATAGCAGAGTAACATCATCTAATATAATGCCAGAAGATAAGCCCCTCAGATTGGAAGACATTCAGAATGCTACTGGGGAGGAGCTGACTACTCCAAGTAGAGTCGACCTTAATGATGCTGTAATTGTTAAGATTGTGTGTCAACTTGACTGGGCCATGATTCTCAGTGGTTTGGCAGTTATGATGTAGTTTACCAATCATAGGATGATGTGATCATTTCCATGATGAAATTTGATACAATATGATCACCTCCATGATGGGATCTGCTGTGAGTAGTCCATCAGCTGAAAGAGAGTTTGTTTGGGGGCATGGCCTGCATTGAATGTAAGTGGACTTTCTGGCAAAATTTATTGCTCACTCTGGGCCCTATAGCTAGCTCCTGTTCGTCTCTGGGACTTGAGTTAGCAGCTTTCCTGCCGTCTTGCCTGCCGATCTTGGGATTTGTTGATCTTCACAGGCTGTGAGCGAGAGCCCTGATCTCTCGCTGATCTGGGGTTTGCCAGCAACAGCAGCTACGTGAAGCCAGGGGAGGTCTCTATCCTGACCCAGGAACTTGGGACATTCCATCCTCTACAATTGTGTGAGCAATTTCCTTGATACAAATCTCTCGCTATACATATTTATACACTTTACTGATTTTGCTTCTCTAGAAAGCCCAGCCTAAGACATCTGGTACCAAGAGTGGTTCTAGAGAAATAAAATTGTAAGGATGAGTTTTCCAAATTGATTCTCAAGCCTGGTTAGCCTTAAAGATGTTGATGACTCTGTTTCTAGTAGTAAAGACAGCAATGTTAATCCATGTCATGAGGTGGCAATAGAAATACACAAAATATCACCACCAATAGATCAGGTACTGGTGAAAGGCGAGGCTCTGGAGATAGTATGTTTAATACCTTTCTACAATTTTGTCACAGTGAGAAGTATAAGGAAGCTGGCTGATTGGCGCCCTTTTGCTAAACAACATAGTTAAAGAAAGAGATGAGCTCAGAGCTTCAGGGTCAAAGCTCAAGCACCGCATAAATGACCTTGATGTTTTCGCTTGTGCCTTGAAAGAAAGCCTTATTTCTTGTAGCAACAGAGCTGATATTGCTGAAAACCAAACCTTGAATCTTATCATAAGAGTGGCTGAATTAGAACGCCAATTCAATTGCCAGCCTTGAGGGGTGTCTGAAGTAAAAGTGAGTGCATTTATTGGGAAGAAAGGGCATCCTAAAACTTGGAAAGGGGACATACGGGCAGATAATCAGGAAGCCGGGGACACTGAGCCCCTAAATTTCCATTGAATCACTCCTGCCAACAGAACCAGCCCTCTCACTCCCATCTGAAGAGATTACTCCATGTTTGTCTGCTAAGCCACCCTCTCCAGTAAAATCATTAGCCTCTCTACCCCCATCTAATAAGATTAACCCAGCTGTGTCTAAAGAGCCTTTGGCTGAGTCATCGACTAAGGCAGATGCCTTACGAGACAATTCTGAATGTCTTAAAACACATCCCCACCACTGATTTTGGTTTCTAGACCTATAACTAGACTCAAGTCCCAGCGAGCCCCAAAAGGTGAAGTACCAAGTGTGACCCAGGAGGAGGTATCCTACACTCCGAAAGAACTGCTTGACTTTTCTAATATGCACAAACAAAAGCTGGGGAATATGTGTGGGAATGACTATTAAGGCTATGGGATAATGCAGCAGGTAACATAAAGATCAACCAGTCTCAGTTTATTGATATGGGCCCACTAAACACAGATGGTTCATTTAAGGTTTCAGCTCGAGAAGTTAGGAAAGGATCTAATAGTTTATTTGGTTGGGTCGCTAAAGCATGGATTATATGGTGGCCTATACTAAATCAAGATGAAGTACTAGACCTGCCTTGGTATACTGTAGAAGAAGGTATTCAAAGGTTTAGGGAAATTGGTATGCTAAACTGGATTTATCAGGTTAGACTCACAGACCCACACATGGAGTGCCCAGAGGGCACACTTTTGACCACAATGGTGAGGAACAAATTTGTGAAAGGAACCCCAAAATCCTTGAAGACTGCTGTGATTGCTATTTTATGTAAGTCAGATTTGACCATGGGAACGCCGTAACTGAATTAAGACAACTAACTACAACAGGGCTGATTGGACTTTGCCATAGTAGGGGATAAGTGGCAGCACTCAATTGACAAAGACGAGGTAGGGTGGTTGCTGTAATGAGCAGCAGAATCAAAGTAGTAATCAGAATAGTCTGACTCGTACTGACTTATGGCATTTGCTACTTAGTCATGGTGTTTCAAGGAGTGAAATAGATAGGAACTGTAGTAAATATTTACTTGATCTGTACAAGTGCAAGAATTCTAGGTCAAGTGAACAAGTCTAACTCAAATAGCCAGAATAGAGGGTCACGGCCCCTCAATCAGTTCCCAGAACCACAACCCCTTGAATGAAAGGGATGTCAGGTCCCCTTGAGGAAGGACTCCAATGCACTGTCAAAAACTTATATTGTCAATCTTTCTCCCAGCCTTCTCCAAAGGGATCTATGGCCTTTTACTAGAGTGACTGTTCATTGAAAATAAGGAAATAATTGGACTTTTCAGGAACTATTGGATTCTGACTCTGAACTGACACTAATTCCAGGAGACCCAAAACAGTCAGAGTGGAGGCATATCGAAGTCAGGTTATTAGTGGAGTCTTAGCTCACGACTGTCTCACAGTAGGTTCAGTGGGTCCCAAACTCACCCTGTAGTGATTTCCTTAGTTCCAGAATGCATAATTGGAATAGATGTACTCAGCAATTGGTGGAACCCCCACATTGGATCCCTAACAAGTAGAGTAAGAGCTATTATGATAGGGAAAGCCAAGTGGAAGCCATTAGAACTGCCCATACATAGGAAAATAGTGAACCAAAAGCAATACCACATTCCTGGAGGGATTGCAGAGATTACTGCCACCATCAAGGGCTTGAAGAACACAGGGGTGGTGATTCCACCACATCCTTATTCGGCTCACCTATTTGGCCTGTGCAAAAAAAGAGATAGGTCTTGGAGAATGATGGTGAATTATCAAAAACTTAACCAGGTGGTGACTCCCATTGGAGCTGCTGTTCCAGATGTGGTTTCATTGCTTAAGCAAATTAATACATCTCCTGGTACCTGGTATGCAGCTATTGATCTGGCTAATGGCTTTTTCTCCATATCTGTTTCAAAGGACCACCAGAGGCAGTTTGCCTTCAGCTGGCAAGGCTAGCAATACATCTTCAGTGTCCTACCTCAGAGCTATATCAACTCTCCAGCCCTATGTCATAACCTAGTCTGCAGGGACCTTGATCACCTTCACTTTCCATATGGCATCATGCTAGAGGGTGAGAAGTTAACCTGACAAAAAGTCAGGTGCCTTCCACTTCAGTGAAATTTCTGGGGGTTCAGTGGTGTGGGGCAAGTCAAGATATTCCTTCTAAAGTGAAGGATAAGTTATTGCTCTGGCTCCTCCCACAACTAAGAAGGAGGCACAATGCCCAGTGAGCCTCTTTGGATTTTGGAGACAACATATTCCTCATCTGGGTGTGCTACACTGGCCTACTTACGAAGCAACTCAAAAAGCTGCTTGTTTTGAGTGGGGCCCAGAACAAGAGAAGGCTCTGCAGCAGGTTCAGGCTGCCATGCAATCTGCTCTGCTGCCTGGGCCATATGATCCAGCTGATCCAGTGGTGCTTGAAGTGTCAGTGGCAGATAGAGATGCTGTTTGGAGTCTTGGGCAGGTCCCTATTAGTGAATCACAGCACAGGCCCTTAGGATTTGGAGACAAGCCCTGACATCCTCTGCAGATAACTACTCTCCTTTTGAGAAACAGCTTTTGGTTTGTTGCCAGGCCTTAGTAGAGACTGAATGCTTAACCACGGGCTACCAAGTCACCATGCAGCCTGAGCTTCCCCTCATGAACTGGTTGTTGTCTGACCCACAGAGCCATACAGTTGCACGTGCATAGCAGACTCCACTGTTAAATGCAAGTGGTGTATTCAAGATCGGACTTGAGCAGGACCTGAAGGTATAAGTAAATTGCATGAGGAAGTGGCTCAAATGCCCAGGGTCTCCACTCCTGTCACATTACTTCCATCTCCCATTCTGCAGCTGTGGCCTCATGGGGAGTTCCTTGTAATCAGTTGACTGAGAAAGAAAACTCATGGCTGGTGTACAGATGATTCTGTGCAATATGCATCACCACTAGAAAGTGGACAGCAACAGCACTACGGCCCCTTTCCAGGACCTTCCCGAAGGACAATGATGCATGGAAATCCTCCCAATGGGCAAAACTTTCAGCAGTGCACCTCATTCACTTTGCTTGGAAGGAGAAATGGTCAGACGTGCAATTGTATACTGATTCATGGGCTGTGGCCAATGGTCTGTCTGGATGGTCAGGGACTTGAAAGGAACATGATTGGAAAATTGGAGACAAGAATGTATGGGGAAGAGGTATGTACATAGACCTTTCTGAATGGGCCAAAGAAGTGAAGATATTTGTGTCTCGTGTGAATGCTACCAAAGAGTGACCACGGCAAAGGAAGATTTTAACAATCAAATGGATATGATGATATGTTCTGTGGAAACCAGTCACCATCTCTCCCCACCCACTCCTATCATCAAGATTGCCCAGCGAGCTCATATACAAAGTGGTTATGGTGGCAGGGATGGAGGTTATTCATGGGCTAAGCAACATGGACTTCCATTCATCAAGGGACTTGGCTAGGCCAATGCTAAGTGGTGCTCAATCTGCCAGCAGCAGAGACACACACTGAATCCTCAGTATGGCACCATTCCTCAATGGGATCAGACCACTTCCATCATGAAAGGGCAGCGTTTTGTTCTTACTGGAATAGATACTTACTCTGGATACAGATTTGCCTTCCCTACATGTAATGCTTCTGCCAAAACTACCACTCATGAACTTACAGGATGTCTTATCCACCGTCATCGTGTTCCATACAGTGTTGCCTCAGATCAAGGGACTCACTTCACAGCAAATGAAGTGCAGCAATGGGCCCATGCTCATGGAATTCACTAGTCTTAGCAAGTTCTCCATCATCCTGAAGCAGCTGGCTTGAAAGAATGATGGAATGGCCTTCTAAAGTCACAATTATGGCACTAGCTAGGGGGCAATACCTTCTTGCAGGGTTGGGCAAAGTTCTTCAGGAGGCTGTATATGCTCTAAACCAGCATACAGTATATGATACTGTTGCTCCAATAGCCAGGATTCATGGGTCCAGGGATGGAAATGGAAGTGGCACCACTCACTATTACCTGTAGTGACCCACTCACAAAATTTTTGCTTCCTGTTCCTGTGACCCTATTCTCTGTGGATCTAGAAGTCTTAGTTCCAAAGGGAAGAATGCTCCACCTAGAGATACATCACTGATTCCATTGAACTGGAAGTTAAGAATGTCATCTGGCCACTTTGAGCTCCTTATGGTGTTGCATTCATCATCAAAAGGAGCATTTCAAAATCTGACCTGAAGTACAACGCTGTCAGTGATAGAAAAATATCCATATGCCTATAAGGAAGACCAGTTAATATGACTATTTTTCAAATTTATGCACCAAACACTAAGGCAAAAGATAAGGATATTGGAGGTTTTTTTTTTTTTTAACCAATTTCTACAGTCTGAAATTGATCAAACCTACAAACAAGATGCATTAATAATTACTGGTGATTGGAATAAGAAAGTTGAAAACAAAGAAGAAGGAATGGTATTTGGAAAATATGGCCTTGGTGACAGAAACAACGTTGGAGATCACATGATAGAATTTTGGAAGACCAATAACTTCATTGCAAATACCTTTTTGCAACAACATAAACAGTGACTATACAAGCGGACCTCATCAGATGGAATACACAGGAATCAAATTGACTACGTCTGTGGAAAAAGATGATGGAAAAGCTCAGTATCATCAGTCAGGACAAGGCCAGGGGCTGACTGTGGAATAGACCATTAATTGCTCATATGCAAGTTCAAGTTGAAGCTGAAGAAAATTAGAACAAGTACACAAGATCCAAAGTATGACTGTTAGTATAGGCTGCCTCTATTTAGAGACCATATTAAAAATAGATTTGACTGATTAAACGCTAATGACTGAAGACCAGAGAAGTTGTGGAATGACATCAAGGACATCATACATGAAGAAAGCAAGAGGTCATTATACAGGCAGGAAAGAACGAAAAGACCAAAATGGATGTCAGAAAAGACTCTGAAACTTGCTTTTGAATGTAGAGTAGCTAAATTGAGAGGAAGAAATGATGAAGTAAAAGAGCTAAACAGAAGATTTCAAAGAGTGGCTTGAGAAGACAAAGTAAAGTATTGTAATAAATGTGCAAAGACCTAAAATTAGAAAACCAAAAGGGAAGAACACACTTGGCATTTCTCAAGTTGAAAGAACTGAAGAGAAAATTCAAGCCTCGAGTTGCAGTATTGAAGGATACAAAAAAAAAAAAATTTTTTTTTTTTTTGTATGGAGAAAATATTAAACTATGCAGGAAGCTTCAAAAGAAGGTGGAAGAAATACATAGAGTCACTGTACCAAAAAGAATTGATGTTCAGTCATTTCAGGAGGTAGCATATGACCAAGAACCAATGGTACTGAAGGAAGAAGTCCAAGCTTCACTGAAGACATTGGTGAAAAACAAGGCTCCAGGAATTGATGGAATACCAACTGAGATGTTACAGCAAATGAATACACTTGTCTATGCCAAGAAACTTGGAAGACTGCTATCTGGCAACTGACTGAAAGAGATCCATATTTGTGCCATTCCAAATAAAGGTAATCTAACAGAATGTGAAAGTTATTGAACAATATCACTAATATCACACACAAATAAAATTTTGCTGAAGATCATTCAAAAGTGGTTGCGGCAGAACATTGACAGGGAACTGCCAAAAATTCAAGCTGGATTCAGAAGAGGACGTGAAATGAGGGATATCATTGCTGACGTTAGATGGATCTTGGCTAAAAGCAGAGAATACCGGAAAGATGTTGACCTGTGTTTTATTGACTATGCAAAGGCATTTCACTATGTGGATCATAACGAATTATGGATAACATTGAGAAGAATGGGAACTCCAGAACACTTAATTGTGCTCATGAAGAACCTGTACATAGACCAAGAGGCAGTCATTTAACCAGAAAAAGGGGATAATGCATGGTTTAAAATTAGGAAAGGTGTGTGTTAGGGTTGTATCCTTTCACCATACTTATTCAATCTGTATGCTGAGCAAATAATCAGAGAAACAGGAGCATATGAAGAACACAGCATCATGATTGTGGTAAGACTCATTAACAACCTGCGTTATGCAAATAACAAAACCTTGCTTGCTGAAAGTGAAGAGAACTTGAAGCACTTACCAGTGAAGATCAAAGACTACAGCCTTCAGTATGGATTGCACCTCAACATACAGAAAACAAAAATCCTCACAACTGGATCAATAAGCAACATCATGATAAATGGAGAAAAGATTGCAGTTGTCAGGATTTCCTTTTGCTTGGATCCACAATCAATGCCCGTGGAAGCAGTGGTCAAAAAATTAAATGATGTACTGTGTTGACGGCAGTGGTTTTTTTTTTTTGTGGGTATTGTGTTGGGCAAATCTGCTACAAAAGACCTCATTCAAGTTTTAAAAAAGCAAAGATGTCACTTTAAGGACTAAGGCGTGCCTGACCCAAGTCATGGTTTTTTTCAATTGCTTTATATGTATGCAAAAGCTGGACAATGAATAAAGTAGACCTAAGAAGAATTGATGCCTTTGAATTATGATGTTAATGAAGAATACCGAATATACCATGGCTGCCAAAAGAAGGAACAAATCTGTCGGGGAAGTACAGCCAGGATGCTCCTTAGAAGCAAGAATGGCAAAACTTCATCTCACATGCTCTGGACATGTTATCAGGAGTAACCAGTCCCTAAAGAAGGACATCATGGTTGGTAAAGTAGAGGGTCAGCGAAAAAGAGGAAGGCCCTCAATAAGATGGATTGACACATTGTCCGCAAGAATGCGCTGAAGCATAACAGTTGTGAGGAGGCACAGGATGGGGAAGTGTTTCATTCTGTTAGACATGAGGTTGCTGTGAGTCTGAACAGACTCCGTGGTACCTAACAGCAAAAACAACATATCTTACAGTGAAATATTAGTGCAATGACAATAACAAATCACAACCACATGCAACAACGTGAATGATTCTGTGGAAAGGAATTTCAAATACTTATGGAACCCAGACTTCTAGAGCTATTGAGCCTGGAGGACCCTTCAAAGCTATTGCCCTGAGGTAATCTTTAAATCTTAAACCTTAAAATCCTTAAAATAAAATTGTTCCCTGGAGTCATCTTTAAATCAAATGATACCAAAACACACAAACAAAAGAAAACAAAAAACCACACTCATTGCTGTGTGGTCTGACATAGCGATTCTATAGGACAGAGTAGACCCGCCCCATAGTGTTTCCAAGGTATAATCTACTGAAGCAGGCTGCCACTTCTTTCTCCCTCAATGATTTCTTGCAGTAGTGTTTTCTTCATACAGGTCTTTTATGTCCCCAGTTAGATTTATTCCTAAGTATTTTATCTTTTAGGGGCTATAGTAAATGGTATAGTTTTCCTAATTTCCTTTTCAAAGCTCTCTCTTTTGGTATATAAGAATCCAACTGATTTTTGTATGTTGATCTTGTATCCTATTACTCTGCTGAATCTTTCTATTAGTTCCAGCAGTTTTCATGTAGAATCTTTGGAGTTCTGTATGTATAGGATCATATAATGTGTGAATAGGCATGGTTTTACTTCTTCCTTTCCAATTTGGATGCACTTTATTTCTCTTTCTTGCCTTATTGCTCCAGCTAGGGCTTTTGGCACAATGTAAGGCAAACATTCTTGACTAATTAAACTATTGTTTCATTAGAAGGCCCTCCCTGATGGTGAGGTAGTTAAGCTCCTGGCTGCTAACTAAAAGGTTGGCAGTTTGAATCCACCTTGGAAACCTTATAGGGCAGTTCTGCTCTGTCCTATAGGATTACTATGAGTTAGAATCAACTCAGTGGTAACAAGTTTACTTTTGATTTTATTCTGGCCCTGCCCATGTAATGTATAACTACTAGTGATACATTGAGGTAAACTGAGGTATATTAAAAAAATAATAATATTATTAGCCTGTAAAAATCTTTTTCTTGGCCAATGTGCCTCATGAACAGCCATGACCTGTCTGTCAGTGATGCTGAACAAGCTTTAGCAGAGCTTCCAGACTAAGATGGGCTAGAAAGAAAGCCCTGGAAATCTACTTTCAAAAATTATCTAATGAAAATCCTATGGATAACAATGCTCTGGTCTTCAGTCAACCATGGGGATGGCACAGGACCAGGTGGCTTTGCATTCTATTGTGCCTGAGTAGGAGGCTGACATGGAAGCTAACAATAACAACTATGGACACTCCCCATTGAATATCTCTTCCTTCCAAATAGAATTTCTGCTTTTACAGTGGTTCTTAACTGATTCACAGCAGAATCTCACTTTTTGTTGTTAGCTGCTGTCAAGTCATTTCTGACTCATGTGGACCCCATGTGTTACAGAGTAGAACTGCTCCATAGTGTTTTCTTGGCTATAATCTTAACAGAAACAGATCACCAAATCTTTCCCCCATGGAGCTGCTGAGTGGGTCTGAGCCACCAACCTTTAGGTTAGCAGTTGAATGGTAAACTGTCTGTGCCACCTAGGGAGCTTTAAAAAATATGTTGGGACTGCAGAAGAAATGGTCAAAATGAGTGAAAATAGGGAATGTCAGTAGAGAAATGATAACTATAAAAGAAAAACCAAATAGAGACTTTAGAACAGAAAAGCCCATTACCTGAAATGAAAAATTCACTGGATATTCTTAACAGAGAGTGAAGATTGCTGCAGAAGGAATGAGTGAAACTGAGAGAGATCAACAGAAATCATCCAGTCTGAAGAACAGAGGAGAAAGGGATTAAAACAAAACAAAACAAAGAACAGAGTCTGAGTGACTTGTGGGAAAATATTAAGCAGTCTAATGGATGTGGAATTGGAGACCAAGAAGGAAAAAGAGAAAAAGAACGGAGATGGAAAAGTATTTGAGAAACAAATGGTTGAATACTTATCAGATTTGGTGAAGAACATCAACTTAGAAATTCAAGACACCCTGAAAACCCCTAGAAAGATAAATGTAAAGAAAACGTGACTTAGGCACATCATAGTCAAAGGTAAAAAGAAAATTTTGTGTCTAAGAAAACTGACTTCTCCTCAGAAACAATAGATGCCAGGATCTTTAAAGTAGTGATAGAAACCTGTGAACCCATTATTCTATAGTCATTGAAAGCATTTTTCGAAAACAAAGGCAAAATTTAGATTTTGCGACTGATCATATTTTCCAAATATGGCCAAAAAATTAAATATGACTGGGACAAATCATCTAATTGCAAGGCAGAGATTATCCAACCAGGCAGAAAAAAAAAATGTCTAAATTACAAGCTGTCTAAAATAGATGTACTGTAAATAAATGAAATAATTAAGTAATGGGAAAACTAAATAAAAAATGAGAAAAGATATATAATAAAACCAGTAAGCATAAGACCATTGATGTGGTTCTTGTAATATCAAACAAGGTAGATACAAGATAAGGCATATTGCCAAAAATAAAGAGAAACATGTAATGATAAAAAGATCAATTTATCAGAATGACATAACATTAAAAAAAAGTGTGCTTACCTAATAACAGAATATCAAAGTCTTGAAGCAGAAATTGACAGAATTAATGGGAGAAAAAAACACATCTAAGATCATAGAGATTTTTAACATCCCTGTCCCCACAATTGATAGAAAAACTAGTAAAAAAAATCAGTAAAGTCATAGATTATCTGGAAAAAAACCATCAACCACCTTGATGTAATTAACATTTATAGAACACTATATCTGACAACTGTAGAATATTAATTATTTTTGAGTGCACATGGTATGTTCACTAAGGTAGGCCATATTCTGGGTCATAAGACATGTCTCAGTAAATTTAAGAGGATTGAAATCATATGAGTGTGTTCTCTGATTGCAATGGAATTGAATTGGAAATCACTAACAATAAAAAACATGCATATATTTGGAAACAAAATATCACTCTTCTAAATAATCAATCCATGGATCGCAGAAGAAATTGCATGTGAAATTAGAAATATTTCAAACAGGATAATAATGATAATGTAAAATATATTTTTATGGGAAGTAAATAGAGAAGTGCTTAGAGGAAAATTTATAGGTGTAAATGTTTATGTTAATAAAGAAGCAAAATTTAAAATCACTGATCTAGATTTGCACTTAAGAAGCTACAAAAAGAAGATCAAAATAAACAAAAAGTAGAAGAAAGCTAATAATAAATATAAGAGACGATATCTATGAAATAGAAAATAGTAAAAAGAAAAAACAGAAATAATAAAAAGAATAAACATAATTATTTGAAAGGATTAATAAAATTTATAAATCCCTAGCAAACTGATAAAGAAAAACAAAAAATTACCAAAATCAGAATAAAAGGGAAGACACCACTTTAGATCATTGTGAAAATAAGGGAATATTGTGAATATCTTTACGCCATTAAATTTACAGTGTAGATAAAATAGACAAATTTTAAAAAATTTTTTACAGGACAAAAGTAACAAAGAAATAAAAAATCTGAATAGCTCCATATTGATTAAAGGATTCAAATGTATTATTAAAAGCTTCCAAACACACAAAGCAAAACAAAACAACAACAAAATTTTAGGTCCAGATGATCTTACTGGTGAGTGTTATCAAATATTTAAGGAAGAAACAATACCAATCTTACACAACTCTCAAGAATATAGAGTAAGTGGGAGCACTTCCCAACTTGTTTTATCAGACTAGCATAACCCTGATACCTAAACTTGAAAAAAGACACTAAAAAAAGTATATGTACATATTTATAGAAAGTGAGAGAGAGAGCTATGGCAGCATAGCGGACACTAAGCCTAGAACCCGGGACCAAAAAAGACCTTAAAATATTTTTGCCTTTGAGGTAGCACAATGATGCTGAATTAGATTTTTTTATTACAATGAGCTTAAGAAAACAATGAGGAATCTACCTTTTACTCAAGGTGGGCTAAATGGTTTTCTGTGAATCCCCTGTGAGTTTAGTGACAGTTTTCACCTTTTTTTTTTTTTTCAATTTTTAGTTTTTTTTAAGAATAAAGATAGCCCTGCTATGTGTAGAAGAAAATCCGCAGGAAGGCTGCTTCCCATAATATAGTCATTAGAATCACTGAGGAACGTCAGCAGTCAAGACAGGAGGAAAAAGAGGTAACAGTAACGAAAAACCAAAAGGTTGGCAGTTCAAATCCAAGGGCTGCTCCTTGGAAACCCTAGAGGGCAGTTCTACTCTGTCCTATAGGGTCGCTATGAGTCAGAACTGACTCGAAGACACCTAACAACAAATACACACACTCACACACAGACCAATATCCTTCATAAATGTAAATACACAAAATCTGTAAGAAAGTATTTGCAAACCAGATCTAGAACCGTGTATGAAAGGATAATATATTATGATCAAATAAAATTTAATCCAGGAATTCAAGGTAGGTTTAATATTTGAAAGTCAATCGATTTTGATGGAATAAAGGAGAAAGACCATATGAGCATGTCAGTAGATGCAGAAAGATATCATTTGACAAGATTTAATACCCATTTATGAGAAAATTTTATAGCAAACTGAGGCAGAGCCAACATAACATTATAAACAGAAGCACCAGGCTGTCCCTCTGCAGCAAAGACCCCCCAAAATAAGTAAAACCAAGGCAAAAGTCAGTCCTGGAATTGATCAAACACTTAATGGAATAAGAAACTGACAGACAACAGAGAATGAGGAGAGCTACAGAGTGGAGGTCCCCTACCAGACTATAGTCACCACGGAACTCAGACAGGGAATATGGGAAAACAACTTCATGGAACTCCAAACAGGAGACAGAGCATCTGGTAACCAGTGGTACATGCTTTCGAACTCCACGCCCTTCTTCCCTGTACGTGGCCTCCACCGCTTTCCAATGGGCCACAGTTGGCCTGAGAGACACCAGCTCACTGCTGGCCAGGTCCACCCTGCTCCCACTGGTTGGCTCCTTCAATGCCATATTTTTTGCTTTTTTTTTTGCCTTTTTTTGTTTCTCCTCTCTTCCTTCCTTTCCTTTCTTCTGCCTACCTAGCCCCATGTGCCATCCTTTCCCCTTCTTCATGGGCTATGTTACACCACTCAGCTAGAGAGGCACAGGCACACAGCCACCCTAGGTCTGCACTGCCCCTATCTGCAGGCTCCTTCAGTGTCATTTTTTATCTTATTAGTTTTTTTTTTCTCCAGTTTCTACTCTTTCATCCTTCTTCCCTTTCCTTTCTCGCGCACACCTAGCCCTGTCTGACGTCTCTGCACCCTCTTGGTGGGCTGTACCACACCACTCGGTTAGCGAGTCACTGGTGCATGGCCTCCCCGGCTCTGTCCTGCACCTTCTGGCAGGCTCCCTTAGTAGCTTTTTTTTTCCCCCTCTTATTTGCCAGTTTCTTCTCTCCCTCACTTCCTTCCTTTCCTTTCCCAGCACACCTAGCCCACGAGCTGCCCGCACCCCTTCTCAACAGGCAGTGTTGCACCACTTGGCTAGAGAGTCACTAGTCCACAGTGTCCCCAAGTCTGCACTACCCCCTTCAACTGGGTCGCTTAGTGGCATGTTTTTTTGTTTGTTTGCTCTTTTCTTTTTTTTTGTTTCTTCTCTCTCCTTTCCTTCCTTCCACCCACCTATCCCTGTGCAACACACCCACCCTGTCTTGAGGGCCATGCTGTAATGCATGGCTGAAGAGTCAATGGCTCTCGGCCTCTCCGGGGCTGTGCCACTGTCATGGACCAGCTCCTTCAGCTCCATTTTATTTATTTATTTGTTTTTGTTTCTTTTTTGTCTCTTCTATCTCTCCCTTGTTTACTTTTCTCCCATCCACCTAGCCCCGTGCATTGCCCCCTCCTTCTTGATGGGCTGTGCCGTACTGCTCAGGTGGAGAGACTCTGGCACGAAGCCTCCTCAGGTCTGCACCACAGTGAGGCAGCTAACAGACACATGAGGAAATGCTCCAGATCACCAACAATTAGAGAAATGCAAACCAAAACTACAATGAGATACCATCTCACCCCAACAGTACTTGCAAAAATCAAAAAAACAGAAAATACAAACGTTGGAGAGGCTGCAGGAGGTTTGAACACTTGTGCTCTGGTGGTGGGAATGTAAAATGGTAAACCATTTTGGAAAACAATATGAAACTTCTTTAAAAAGCAAGAAATAGAAATACTATATGATCCAGCAATCCCGCTCCTAGGAGTATAGCCTAGAGAAATAAAAGCTGTCACATGAATAGACATATGAACACACCCATGTTCATTGCAGCACTATTAACAATAGCAAAAAGATGGAAACAGCCTAGTTGCCCATCAACAGATGAATGAATAAACAAATTATCATATATAAACACAATGGAATACTATGCAACAGTAAAGAACAATGATGAATCGGTGAAACATCTCACGACATGTATGCTGAGTGAAATAAATCAATCACAAAAGGACAAATACTGTATGAGACCACTATTATGAAAACTCAAGAAAAGGTTTCCACACAGAAAGAAAGGATCATTGATGGTTATGAGGGAGGGGAGGAGTGGGAATGGGAAAACACTAAATAGACATAAGATAAGTGGTAACTGGTGAAGCGTAAGACAGTATACAATACTGGGGAAGTCAGCACAACTTGATCAAGACAAGGTCATGGAAGCTTCATAGACACATCCAAACTCCCTGAGGAACCAAATTACTGGGCTGATGGCTGGGGACTATGGTCTTTGGGGACATCTAACTCAATTGGCATAACAGTTTATAAAGAAAATGTTCTACATCCTACTTTGGTGAGTAGCAACTGGGGTCTTCAGAGTTTGTGAGTGGCCAACTAAAATACTCCATTGGTCTCACCCCATCTGGAACAAGGGAGAATGAAGAAAACCAAAGACAAAAAGGAACAATTAGTCCAAAGGACTAATGGACCACAACTACCACAGCCTCCATCAGACTGAGTCCAAAACAACTAGATGGTGCCTGGCTACCACCACCGACTGCTCTGACAGGGATCACAATACAGGGTCCTGGACAGAGCTGGAGAAAAATGTAGAATAAAATTCTAATTCACAAAAAAAGACCAGATTTACTGGTCTGGCAGAGACTGGAGAAACCGCGAGAGTATGGCCCCCAGACACCCTTTTAACTCAGTACTGCTGTCACTCCTGAGGTTCACTCTTCAGCCAAAGATTAGACAGGCCCATAAAACAAAACAAAACAAAAACTAGACTAAATGGGTACGCCAGCCCAGGGGCAAGAATAAGAAGGCAGGAGGGGACAGGAAAGCTGGTAATGGGGAACCCAAGGTTGAGAAAGGGAGAGAGTGACATGTTATGGGGTTGGCAACCAATGTCACAAAACAATATGTGTATTCATTGATTAATTAGAAACTAATTTGCTCTGTAAACCTTCAGCTAAAGTGCAGTTTAAAAATTTTTATAGCAAACTCAGAATAGAAGGGAACTTCCTCAGTTTGATGAAGGACATCTAAAGATACTTAAAATGAAAAAAGCAAGCCTCTCCCTGGAAGAAAATATTCACGACATATCAATTTGAGGAAAGACTTATATCTAGAATACATAAAGAATTCTTACAACTCCACAAGAATGAATCTTGAAACAAGAAAAGAAACAGGAACTCAACTTTAAAAAGTGGGCAAAAACTTGAATAGGTATTTCATTAAAGAAAATATCCATAAGGCCACAAGCACATGAAAAGAGACTCAACATCTTTAATCATCAGGGAAACGCAAATTTAAAGCACAATGAGAGAACATTATATACCCATTGGAAGAAATTAAATTAAAAAGACTGATGGCTGTAAAAGTTGGTAAGAATATGGGGCAGCTTGAACTCACCTACATTACTGGAGATAAGCTGGTACAACCTCTTGGGAAAACTTGTAGTTTCTTATAAAGTTAAACACACATTTACAGTGGCATAGTAAATCCACTCCTAGGAATTTCCCAAGAGAAATGACAGCATATGTCCACGAAATGTTTTTATATTAGTTTTTTTAGCACTAGCCAAAATATTTATATCATTTTTATTAAAAATGCCCCCCAAATGGAAAGAATCCAAAGGTTAATTAACAGGCAAATAGATAAATTATGTTATACACATACACTGGAATATCACCAAGTAAAAAATAAATAAATAAACTACTGATACACACAAAACATGGATGAATCTCAAAAGCTTATGGTTAGCAAAAGAAGCCAGAAAAAAAAAATACTTATTTTTTGCCTAAATTTTATTTATTTTGTTGCTGCTTATTTTGTTGAGAATACAAACAGCAAAACATATACGAATTTAACAGATTTTACATGTGCAATTTAGTGACATCAATTACATTCTTCAAGTTGTGTAACCATTTTCTCCGTGCTTTTCTGAGTTGTTCCTCCCTCACTATATAAACTCACTGCTCCCTAAGTTTCCTGCTTAATCTTTCGGTTGCTGTTGTCACTTTGATCCCATAAGGATAATTCTTAAAAAAGCATAATGCTCAAGGCAGATCTTTTTTACTTGTTAAGCTAAACTCTTGCTTGGTTTTAGGGTGACTTCATGGGACACTTTTGGTTTGAGGTTTAAAGATTATTTCAGGGCAATAGTTTCAGGGGTTTATCTACTCTCCATGGCTCTTGAAAGTCAAGAGTGCATGAGAATTTGAAATTCTGTTCTGTATCCCCTCCCCCCCACCCTGATCAGGACTTTTCTTTAGAATTTTTTGTCAAAATGTTCAGTTATGGTAGCTGGGCACCATCCAGTCCTTCTGGTCTCATGGCAAAGAAGGCAGTTGCTCATAGAGGCAATTAGCTGCATTTTCTATATCCTCCTCCTATTCCTGACTTTCCTTCTTCCTCTGTTGCTCCAGGTGAATAGAGACCAACTGTTGTGCCTTGGATGGCTGCTTGCAAGCTTTTAAGACCCCAGGCACTATGTAATGAACTAGGAGGTAGAACAGAAACACTAAACACGTTTTTAGGCCAGTTAACTGGGCTGTCCGATGAAACCATGACCCTGAACATCCAAACCAAGGAATCAAATCCCATGAGGTGCTTGATTGTATGTAAAAAGCTTCAGCAGCTATTTTTTCTTTTTGTTGTTGTAAATATATCTGTCACACAATTTGCCAGTTCAACTTTTTACGGGTGTACAACTTACTGAGATTGCAATAATCAACTGTGTAACTTTACCTTTAATCAATGTATTTTTCTATCACTGAAGGATACTTACTTTTTGATATCATTTATATGAAGTTTAAAAACAAGCAAAATTAGTATATGTTACTAGAAATCAGGATAATGGCTGCCAGTGAGGGGTGGGAATTAAAAAGAGTAGGGCACAATGGAATTATCTGGTTGATGGAAATGTTCTATATCTTGACTGGGTGCTGGTTACACAGTTGTTTACATTTATCAAAATGCATCAAATTGTAAACTAAGGACTGTGCATTTTGCTGTATGTAAATTTTACTCCAGTAAAAATCTTAAGTATTTGTTACTCAAACAGAATATGTGGTATGTGTTTATAAGTTATTAAGATGAAAGTGGAATATTTATTTTAATTTTACTTAAAACAGAAATAAAAATGAAATTGATGTAAAAATAAAAATTGTTGAATTTTAGATACCGTTTCTTCACTAATGTTATTAGTCACCATACAGTTGGCTCTGATTCATGGCTTCTCCATGTATTACAGAGTAAAAACTGCTCCATAGGGGTTTCTTGACTGTAATCTTAATGGAAGCAGATCTGTTGTGCCGACGGATGGGCTCGAACCGCTAACCTTTAGGTTAGCAGTTGAGCACAAACCATTTGTGCCATCCAGGGACCTTTCTTCACTAATAGAGTTCCTAAAAGACTGACCCTTCAAAGTCAAGAAAAAAGATTAAACGAACTATTGACAAGTTGCAGCCATTGTTTCAAATTTAGATAATATATGTTGACTCCCTGCTCTGGAAGATGAGGTAATCACACCCTTAAACTCCCTCCCACTTCCGTGCCCTGAACCTGTGATCTTGTTGCCTACATTATTTCTCCCCTCTAACCTGCACTGATTAATTCCCCACTTGTTTAGCCTTAGTCCATTATCTATTTGGATTCTGTGTATAACACTAGTCCTTTATGGTTCATTTGATAGTTTAGGGGTTTTTTTATGGCTGAATTGGATACTGACTTCCTTCGATTTGTTCGTGTTTGAGAATGTCTGCCTGTTGCTTTTAAACTCAAACAAAAAATTGACTAGAAACAATAATCTTGAGCCTCAAAATCTTTCCCTCCAATCTTACAGACATTTTGCCATTGCTTATGACAGTGAATATTGCTGTGGAGAAATCTAAGGAGCCTGAAAATTTTAACTTTAGGCTACGGCATTTTGAATATCCCTAAGGAAACACATACACAGCACCACAGATGTCCATTGTCACTGGGAGCACTGGGAACTGCCTTTGACTGTGAGGCTATCCATGTAAGGTAACTGCCAGGAAGCCAACTCTGGACATCTCCAAATGTCTCCATGCCTATTCTGTGGCAACACCATTATAGCCATTATGGTGACAGGAAGTGAGGCTGATAGGGATTTCCACTTGTTTCAAATTAGATGTTGACAAGAGGGAAAGGCATTGGGGAGCTCTCCTCTGGATGACTAGGTGACCAGGAACCAGCTCCAAAGTTAGTCAGAAAACAGTCTTTTCTCGAATAGGAAGGAGGAGAACAGTTAGGGAAACTTAACAATAAGTAATAGGACTCCCTTTCCCTCTCTATAACGCAGCTAACTGTGAAACATAAATAGGCTAAAAGAGAAACCAGAAGGAAATGGATTGGAAAGCAATACACAAATAGGAAGATGCTGGTTCTGGGAGTGTCTTAAATATCAAAGTAGGCAGTACAGACTTTTTCATAATATAAACAATAATAAAGTCTCAGACATGTGTAATGTAGTTTATAGTTTTCAACTCTCCTTCTATCTATGAGTTGGAATCGACTCGACGGCACTGGGTTTTTGTCTTTCTCCTTCTATATGTTGCCACCTTTGATCAAGAAACCATTCTTGTGGTTCTAGCGGATGGTGGCTGATGTCCCCATTCCACCCCAAAGATCCTGCTCTTTCTACAAAACACTTGGCACAAAAATTTGTTATCTTATATTTGATATAGCTTTAGGAAAATAACATTGGCATTGGAGTGCATTACAGCTCAGTTGATGGGGGGCCTGAGGCTAAGAAGTGAATTTGACACCCTGGTGTAGGGTGATGAGGCTGAGGGGAAGGTTGACCCAGGAAGCCAGGAGAAAGAGGGGAAGGTGGAGTGAACAGCACAGAGACCTCCATCTCCTGAACCTAGAGATTCTACCACTGGACAAGAATGTGCTACAGGGAGGGGAGATGGTGGGCAAGGATTTTTCTTGGATCTCAACTGCATCTATAATTATTTTATTTCTTGGGCAAAATGATGAAAACATTATGGTCCACTCTATTACTTTCTATACGTTTTGGTACCTCTACAACATTTCACAGTTTAAAAAAGGAAGGAAGGAGGGAAAGAAGGAAGAAAGGTAGAAAAGAAGGAAGGAAAGAAGAAAGGGAGAAGGGAGGAAGATAGCGCAAATGCTATGTTGCCATAGATGATTCACATGAAGTCTCAATTTTTTTAGCTTCAGAATTTTTAAAAATGTGGTTGTGTCTGTAAATCCATAGAAAAGGGCAATGCCAGGGGTCTGGGCTTCACATTCCCAAAACCATCTAATTCAGCTTTATGACCTTGTCTACACAGGTCATCCTCACGTTCAACCTGGAGACACACCGGTCACTAAAATAAGCTATTCATCATGCAGCATTAAACTTGGGTGTCACCTAATTTAAACTACTATTTCAGGAATAAATTCTATAATAGTTTTGTGACTAAAAAAGTGTTATTGCTTTTCTGAATTTACTATTAATGTGCTAAATGAAAACATTTAAAATTTCATCACTTGGGTACCTTTTTTTCTGGTATTTATTATTCGTTTTTACATACAAAGAACCTGGAAAAGTGCAATTGGCCGCCCCCTCCCCGCTCCTCTGTGGTTCCTCAAGTTGAACGACCCCGGAGTGAATTTCAAAACCTATGGAGACAGCGGGGTAGAGTGGCAAACTCCTGAGCAAGTCAAGGAAGGACACCGTTCTCTGCTAGGGAACAACAGAGCGTCTCTTTTCTTTATTTCTTTTTGTATCGGTACAACTGGTGCACTCACCCTGGGCTCAGGAATCACGACAGGCAACTTACTGGAATTAGGATACTGAAAGCAAGGAAGATAAGTATCTTGGCAGATGAAATGGCAAGTACAGACAGATGTAAAAACTGTTAACAATCGAGGTGACAGGATCTGGTAACTTCCTGGCTCTGATACACAAGGGAGGTGGAGCAGTCAAAGATGACTCAGATTCCTGTCTTTGAATCAGGTGACAAGAAGTATGACATTGCCCCAATGTGAATGGGGACCCCCAGATTGCAAAATGCAATCCTTGTGACCATCGCGAGACTCAGAGAGTCAGGAAGACAAAATAGGACTTGAGTTCGTTCATCTGTAAAATAAAGTGAACGACATAATCAGAGCCATGTAGCATTCTTTCTTCTGGGTTCCACACTGGGGGGTGGGGTAATCTATACCATGTCCCGAATGTTCTATCATTTAGAATTTTAATTTTATGAAATTACAGGGTAAAAGGTAAATTATCAGATTATATAAAAACCCAAACCCATTGCCCTCAGTCGATTCCGACTCATAGCACTCCATAGGACAGAGTAGAACTGCCCCACAGGCTTTCCACGGAGCAGCTGGTGGATTTGAGCTGCCGACCTTTTGGTTAGCAGCCAAACGCTTAAATATTGAACCATCAGGTTTCCATCGAATCATATAAGTACTAATAATTAAAGTTTTTAAGATGTAAACTTCCCAACGGGAATATACAGTAAGGGATCATTTCTATGTTTTTAAACAAAATCTTCTAAGTAATTCAATTGTAAATTGGTAATTAATTAACAAATACTTATTGCAAAATATCTACGGCAGTACTTTCCAACCTACCTGTCTTACTAAGTACTTAGATTTTTTAAAGTAAAATTGAAACTGTCAGTCCAAATCCGTTGCTCTTGAGTCCATTCCGACTCATAGTCAATCCACTGATCTTCAGAAAAAATTTAAGTTTTCATAGGTTATTTTAAATTCTGAGAAACTACCTAAGGTAGATTGACTTGTCCCCAGTATTGACTTTGAAAAGGGGATCCTTAGGGCAGGCAAGGCACTTAGAATTTAAAACAGCGCTTTTAAAAGGATAGCCATTCTGAGATGGCGCAATAATTTAGAACACCCCGTCTTCTCTGACTGACTGATGTGTTGGACCCTACATTTCTAGGAGCGCAGCTCCTGCTGTGCTCCTGCAAGTCCCACAGCTGAGCTTCCCAGGCTGAAGGAGACGCTGTGCTCGGTGGAGATCCTGCCTGGCAGCTCCTCCCAGAAGCAGGCGTCCTGGGCACTTTCCATGGGCAGGAAAAGGTCCCACGGGCACACAGCCAGGGAATGGGGGCACCTCAGTTCACAAGCCTCTCAGCCAGTTTGAGCCTCAGCTCCCCCTCACTGTCCTCAGCACCCAAGGTCCCTCCCAGTACAGCTTTACGTGGAGCACATGGTAGTTCTCAGCTCTGCCCACCGTTGAGGGAATTCTGTGCGACTCCTACAAAGAGTGAGGTAGATTTAGGAAGGCAAATACGCAAGACATTCAATAGTGTTAAAAGGAAAAAAAAGCAAGAACTAGCAAAACAAGATTTAAGTGTGTGAATCTTTTCTGTGTATTCTACGCGTATCTAGTGTGTGCCGGGAAAACATTCTGGAAGAGTTTAACTAGTTATTTGGGGGGTTAGGTTATGGGGACCTTAGAATAAACTTGCACATATTTGTCAATGGGAAAAAAAAAAAAGCCAAAAATCCTGTTGCATTAAGTCGATTCGGACTCATGGTGATCCCATGTTTTACAGAGTAGAACTGGCCCATTGGGTTTTCTTTTCTGTAATCTTTACGAAGAGGCAGATCGCAGGCCTCTTCTTCCACGGCGCCGCTGGGTGAGTTTGAACGCCAACGCTTAGGTTGCTAGCGGAGTGCAAAGCTTTCAGGCCACCCTGGGACTTTTTGCCAACAGGATACCCTAAAAGAAGAAAGGCCTTCAGCCCAGAACCCTGAAGTGGGAAAGGTTTTAGAGTGAAGGTGCGTCCTCCTCGCAATCCCGGGCACCCGTTCTTCGGACCCAAAGACATGCCCTCCTGCCCAAGGCAGGGTGACCCGACGATCCATTATGTAAAACACTTGCTGGGCACCAACTCGAAGCCTGGTGCGGTTGGTGGCGCGCCGCAGAGCTTCCGCGGTCCCTTCGCCTAGGCCACGCGTACTAAAAAAATATATATAAATTCTGTTCCGCTTGTACTGATGGCTCCGTTTACACACTAGAAGAGTTTTTCTCGAAGTCAAGTTCTTTGGCCCGATCTGCACATTCGAACTCCCGACCCCGCCCAGTTCCCCGGGCTCGGCCTCCCCAGGGCCAGGTAAGCGCAGCCCTTGGCAGGATCAAGTTCACGCCTTGCACAGAAGCAGGGCTTTCGAGGTCCAGGTTCGTGGCGAGATGAAAAACCTTTCCTCTGTTCTATAACGTTCTTGAAGATTTCCGCTTTCAAGTTAATTTCGAGCGGCCAGAAGCCTGTTGGGTCAGTCAGTAACCAATTCAAGTCGAAGTTTTAAGGAGCCATTTTCCATGACCATACAGTGTACGGTCACAAACTTGGCGCCCACTGGTTAACTGCGCGGGGACGAAGAGCTGCCCAAAGTAGGACAATTGGTCCAGGGCAGACCCTGGACATGGGGTCAAACCGCGGCTGCCAACTCCCCCGGCTGTCCTCGCTCCCCTGGGACTGGATTCTAGTACCCACGAGGTTCCGTGTGCTTAGGATCAGGCAACACTGAGACAGGGCCTGGGACTGGAGGCGCCCTCGGGTTCCTGCCGCCTGGTACCCATTTCCCAGCCCCTAAATCGCCTTGCGAAGGAACGTAACTTGACAACATTCGGAATTCTCCAGCGCCTTGGGTTCGCTCAGCACTGTGCGTGTGTAGAGACCGCTGAAAGAGCCGGAACGACCTGGGTGCCCCCTCCAGGTCCATCCAGTTTCATGTGCTGTGTAGGTAGTTTCCCCGCGGTGCTGCTTCCCGAGTTTTAAACAATCTCCCAGGTAAAGAAAAACCAGAAGATAGGCAGAATTGTGTTCCCCGGGCTTCCCTGACATCAGTGGAAGCAGAGCGAAGAAGACATCTTAACTGTGATCCCAAGCCGAGACCAGAAGAGACGATTGACCTGGAGTTACCGGAACAGGGAGGTGGTAAAGGGGGGGAGATGTGGAAGCCTCCAGTGACCCTGGATTTGGACCCCGTCCGTCATGGAGTCTGTGTCCTTCATTCCGTCCATCCATCCGTTCATTGAGCGTCTGCTTGGTGGCAGGCACCTGGCTACGGAGATGCTCGGGAAGTTTTGCGCTTCCCGAGTTTTTGAGCAACGACCCTTTGCGATCGAGTCGATTGCTGCTCACAGTGGCCTTATTCGCAGGAGTAGAGATGCCCCATACGGCTTCCAAGGCTGTAATGTTTAAGGAAGCTGGCTGCTACATCTTTACACGGCAGAGCGGCTGCTGGGTTCAAACCGCCGATCTTTCGGTAAGCAGCTGAGCGCTTTAACCACTGCATCACCAGGGCTCCTTTAGAGCAACAAAGGGACTCCAAATACAGTGACACCCATGAACTGGAGGTGGGATGGGAGAAGGATCAGAAGCTGAGAGCGGACCAAAGACAGAGGACGGAAGGTAGTTCAGGTTTTACGAGGGTAGGTGAGCTTGGAAAGAAAGCTCTTGAATGGAACTGTGAATCCTACTACTACCGGGTTCTCCGCAGAGGGCTCAGCGTCTGGGTGGTGCCCAGTGCTGCCCCTCCCATCTCACCAGGGGCGGAGATCAGAGACACCCAACCAAACCACAGGCGCGCTGCAGTCGTCAGCATAAAGATTTGGTTCACATTTTTTCTTCCCACCGAGAAGCACATAAAGGGGTGCGCAAGTCGTAATCAGAGCGTGAGTCAGACGAGACTTTGGAAGTAGGTTCAACTGTCAGGGGCGTCCATTGCGGGCCGGTTGGCCGAACTTCAACACTGGTTTGGATCCAACCGGCCAGGAGTGCGCCTTGGTTCACTGAGAGCAGCGCGTGGAGACAGTAGGGCGGGAGCGATCTCAGCGCACTGGCGGTCTAGTGGTGAAGATTCCGCACTGTACGAAATACATCGATTGGTTCCTGACTGATTTTGCCGAAGTTTAAAGACCGCGGCAGGTCTGGAAGCCGAGCGCTAATTTGAGTCATGCCACAGCGGGGAGCCTGCGCGCAGGCCGCCTGCGGGGCTGCGACCCGGACGGGGCACGCCCGCGGCCCCGGTCGTACCTGCGGAACCAGGCCTAAGCTCTGGGGCCCCAAAATGCTTCTCTTCATCGCCTTCTGTGTCCTGATGCCGGTGAGTCGCCCGCCTCGATTCTTGGCCCGGGAAGGGTGCGTCAGGTGTTCTGGGATCGGGCAAGGAAAGTGGGTTCCCCGGTGGGCTGGCTGGGGCTTCTTCCTGCTCTCCTGAGGCCGGGACATGCCCGGGCAGGACAACCGGGTCGGTGGAGTCGAGGGCAGAAATGCGTGTCCCCAGGCCCAGTGGGACCGACCCGGCCCGAGAGCGAGAAGAGCCGGCCTCCCTTTTCCTACGCCGCTGCCCGGCTCTAGGCGCTCTACGCCCCCAGCGGTAGATTACAAAAACCTCTGAAGGGAGAGGAAAGGAGCTGCAAAGTTCTCAGCAAGCCGCGGAGGGACCAGGTTCCCCGCAAGAGAGCGACACAGAGTCTCTTTCCTTTCTTAATTTTTGCGCAAATGTTTTAAATTCTGTCTCTGGTGGTGCAGTGGTTAAGCGCTCGGCTGCTAGCTGAAAAGGTCGGCGGCAGAAGGATGTGGCCTTCTGCTTCTGTAAAGATTTCAGCCTTGGAAACCCTATGGGGGCAGTTCTACTCTGTCCTATAGGGTCGCTATGAGTCGGAATCTACTGGAAAGCAACAGGTTTGGCTTTTTGCACTCTTCCTAAAATGGTTAAAAATACAGGCAGTGAGAAGAAACATTCGCTCTACCTCCTTCAGCTCCTTCAATTACGCCAGATTCCTTCAGCCATTTTGTTGCATACCGGCGTGTACTGGGCTTGTGTATACACCGTCGTTCCCGATCACACAGCCAAGGCCCCTGGGCTCAACCTGTAGATCCAGGAGAGGGGCGCAAAGCTCCGCTTTTAACAGAGCTTGTGAGACCACAAACCAGCAGTGGTGCTCATCCTGAAGAAACTCTTGGGAGGGGGTTTGGGGTGCACATACTTCGAGTTCCTTTCCAGGTGTGTTAAGTCGCTGGCTAATTGCACTTTTTGAGGTTCCTTGTATATTTGAAAAAAATTAAATGCCAAAACAAGGTTACGGGAACGATGAAATCTTAAATGTTTTCATTTAGCACAAACCAAAAAAAAAAAAAAAACCAAACCCACTGCCATCGAGTCAATTCTGACTCATAGCAACCCTACAGGACAGAGTAGAACTGCCTGATAGAGTTTCCAAGGAGCGCCTGGCGGATTCGAACTGCTGACCTTTTGGTTAGCAGCCCTACTACTTAACCACTACGCCACCAGGGTTTCCATTTAGCACATTAATACTAAATTCAGAAAAGCAGTAACACTTTTGTAATCACAAAATTATTACAGAATTTATTTCTAAAACACGTTTATATTAGGTGGGGCCCAAGTTTAAGGCTGCTTGATGAAGAGCTTATTTTAGTGACCAGTGTGTCTCCATAGTGAATGTGAGGATGACCTGGGCAGACAAGGTCATAAAGCTGAATTAGATGGTTTGGGGAATGTGAAGCCTAGGCCCCTGGCAGTCCCTTTTTCTATGCATTTACAGACAAACCACTTTTTAAAAAAATTCTGAAGCTAAAAAAAAAATTGCTTTAGATGTTTTATGTCAGTACTCTCAGATTTATCTTATTTAACATTGGAATAGTATTTTATAGCATAGGCGAAGTAGACACCAATGAACCAAGTTTACCATCCCTTCTTACAGACGGCTAATTTATATTGTTTTTTTTTTTTTTTTGCTAGTTCTACAGCATTGCGGTAAATATCCTTGTCTCTATCATCTGTCCACATATCTGTGTGCTCCAGTCTATTGGCTAAATCTTTAGAAGTGGAGTTGCTAGGTCAGTGGCTTAAATAATCTTATAATTTTGTTTAGATACAGGTAGTCCCCAGATTACGAACAAGTCCTGTTCCTAAGTCTTTAAGTCGAATTTGTGTGTAAATCAGAGCAAGTAGGTATGGCTCCTATGTAACGTCAGTTAGTCAAATGTTTGTCTTTGTATATAGTGAATGTGTACCTTTCTGTGCATAAAAAAATTAAAGAAACACTTCTAGATACACTAAAACATCTTTTACATAATAACACAGTAATAATAATAATAATGTTTTTTTTTTTTTTTTACAATAGATTGAAACCTTGTACTTCTTTTTTTTTTTTTTTTATAATAACTTTTATTAAGCTTCAAGTGAATGTTTACAAATCCAATCAGTCTGTCACATATAAGTTTACATACATCTCACTCCCTACTCCCACTTACTCTCCCCGTCTTGAGTCAGCCCTTTCAGTCTCTCCTTTCTTGACAATTTTGCCGGCTTCCCTCTCTCTCTATCCTCCCATCCCCCCTCCAGACAAGAGTTGCCAACACAATCTCAAGTGTACACCTGATATAATTAGCTCACTCTTCATCAGCGTCTCTCTCCCACCCGCTGACCAGTCCCTTTCATGTCTGATGAGTTGTCTTCAGGGATGGTTCCTGTCCTGTGTCAACAGAAGGTCTGGAGAGCATGGCCGCCGGGATTCCTCCAGTCTCAGTCAGACCATTAAGTTTGGTCTTCTTATGAGAATTTGGGGTCTGCATCCCACTGCTCTCCTGCTCCCTCAGGGGTCCTCTGCTGAGCTCCCTGTCAGGGCAGTCATCGATTGTGGCCGGGCACCAACTAGTTCTTCTGGTCTCAGGATGATGTAGGTCTCTTGTTCATGTGGCCCTTTCTGTCTCTTGGGCTCTTAGTTGTCATGTGGGCTTGGTGTTCTTCATTTTCCTTTGCTCCAGGTGGGTTGAGACCAATTGCTGCATCTTAGATGGCTGCTTGTTAGCATTTAAGACCCCAGACGCCACATTTCAAAGTGGGATGCAGAATGATTTCATAATAGAATTATTTTGCCAATTGACTTAGAAGTCCCCGCAAACCATGTTCCCCAGACCCCCGCGCTTGCTCCGCTGAGCTTTGAAGCATTCATTTTATCCCGGAAACTTCTTTGCTTTTGGTCCAGTCCAATTGAGCTGACCTTCCATGTATTGAGTGTTGTCTTTCCCTTCACCTAAAGCAGTTCTTATCTACTGATTAATCAATAAAAAAACCCTCTCCCACCCTCCCTCCCTCCCCCCCTCGTAACCACAAAAGTATGTGTTCTTCTCAGGTTTACTATTTCTCAAGATCTTATAATAGTGGTCTTATACAGTATTTGTCCTTTTG
Source organism: Elephas maximus indicus (assembly GCF_024166365.1). Classification (NCBI taxonomy): domain Eukaryota; kingdom Metazoa; phylum Chordata; class Mammalia; order Proboscidea; family Elephantidae; genus Elephas; species Elephas maximus. The sequence goes on from NC_064840.1 coordinate 51,378,361, forward strand.
CCTCTGACTCATTTTGCTCAGCATAATGCCTTCCAGGTTCCTCCATGTTATGAAATGTTTCAGAGATTCGTCACTGTTCTTTATCGATGCGTAGTATTCCATTGTGTGAATATACCACAATTTATTTACCCATTCATCCGTTGATGGACACCTTGGTTGCTTCCAACTTTTTGCTATTGTAAACAGAGCTGCAATAAACATGGGTGTGCATATATCTGTTTGTATGAAGGCTCTTGTATCTCTAGGGTATATTCCGAGGAGTGGGATTTCTGGGTTGTATGGTAGTTCTATTTCTAACTGTTTAAGATAACGCCAGATAGATTTCCAAAGTGGTTGTACCATTTTACATTCCCACCAGCAGTGTATGAGAGTTCCAATCTCTCCGCAACCTCTCCAACATTTATTATTTTGTGTTTTTTGGATTAATGCCAGCCTTGCTGGTGTGAGATGGAATCTCATCGTAGTTTTAATTTGCATTTCTCTAATGGCTAATGATCGAGAGCATTTTCTCATGTATCTGTTGGCTGCCTGAATATCTTCTTTAGAGAAATGTGTGTTCATATCCTTTGCCCACTTCTTGATTGGGTTGTTTGTCTTTTTGTGGTTGAGTTTTGACAGAATCATGTAGATTTTAGAGATCAGGCGCTGGTCGGAGATGTCATAGCTGAAAATTCTTTCCCAATCTGTAGGTGGTCTTTTTACTCTTTTGGTGAAGTCTTTAGATGAGCATAGGTGTTTGATTTTTAGGAGCTCCCAGTTATCGGGTTTCTCTTCATCATTTTTGGTAATGTTTTGTATTCTGTTTATACCTTGTATTAGGGCTCCTAGGGTTGTCCCAATTTTTTCTTCCATGATCTTTATCGTTTTAGTCTTTATGTTTAGGTCTTTGATCCACTTGGAGTTAGTTTTTGTGCATGGTGTGAGGTATGGGTCCTGTTTCATTTTTTTGCAAATGGATATCCAGTTATGCCAGCACCATTTGTTAAAAAGGCTGTCTTTTCCCCAGTTAATTGACACTGGTCCTTTGTCAAATATCAGCTGCTCATACGTGGATGGATCTATGTCTGGGTTCTCAATTCTGTTCCATTGGTCTATGTGTCTGTTGTTGTACCAATACCAGGCTGTTTTGACTACTGTGGCTGTATAATAGGTTCTGAAGTCAGGTAAGGTGAGGCCTCCCACTTTCTTCTTCTTTTTCAGTAGTGCTTTGCTTATCCGGGGCTTCTTTCCCTTCCATATGAAATTGGTGATTTGTTTCTCTATCCCCTTAAAATATGACATTGGAATTTGGATCGGAAGTGCGTTAAATGTATAGATGGCTTTTGGTAGAATAGACATTTTTACTATGTTAAGTCTTCCTATCCATGAGCAAGGTATGTTTTTCCACTTAAGTATGTCCTTTTGAATTTCTTGTAGTAGAGCTTTGTAGTTTTCTTTGTATAGGTCTTTTACATCCTTGGTAAGATTTATTCCTAAGTATCTTATCTTCTTGGGGGCTACCGTGAATGGTATTGATTTGGTTATTTCCTCTTCGGTGTTCTTTTTGTTGATGTAGAGGAATCCAAGTGATTTTTGTATGTTTATTTTATAACCTGAGACTCTGCCAAACTCTTCTATTAGTTTCAGTAGTTTTCTGGAGGATTCCTTAGGGTTTTCTGTGTATATAATCATGTCATCTGCAAATAGTAATAACTTTACTTCTTCCTTGCCAATCCGGATACCTTTTATTTCTTTGTCTAGCCTGATTGCCCTGGCTAAGACTTCCAACACGATGTTGAATAAGAGCGGTGATAAAGGGCATCCTTGTCTGGTTCCCGTTCTCAAGGGAAATGCTTTCAGGATCTCTCCATTTAGAGTGATATTGGCTGTTGGCTTTGCATAGATGCCCTTTATTATGTTGAGGAATTTTCCTTCAATTCCTATTTTGGTAAGAGTTTTTATCATAAATGGGTGTTGGACTTTGTCAAATGCCTTTTCTGCATCAATTGATAAGATCATGTGGTTTTTGTCTTTTGTTTTATTTATGTGATGGATTACATTAATGGTTTTTCTGATATTAAACCAGCCTTGCATACCTGGTATAAATCCCACTTGATCAGGGTGAATTATTTTTTTGATGTGTTGTTGGATTCTATTGGCTAGAATTTTGTTGAGGATTTTTGCATCAATGTTCATGAGGGATATAGGTCTATAATTTTCTTTTTTTGTAATGTCTTTACCTGGTTTTGGTATCAGGGAGATGGTGGCTTCATAGAATGAGTTGGGTAGTATTCCGTCATTTTCTATGCTTTGGAATACCTTTAGTAGTAGTGGTGTTAACTCTTCTCTGAAAATTTGGTAGAACTCTGCAGTGAAGCCGTCCGGGCCAGGACTTTTTTTTGTTGGGAGTTTTTTGATTACCGTTTCAATCTCTTTTTTTGTTATGGGTCTATTTAGTTGTTCTGCTTCTGAATGTGTTAGTTTAGGTAGGTAGTGTTTTTCAAGGAATTCATCCATTTCTTCTAGGTTTTCAAATTTGTTAGAGTACAATTTTTCATAATAATCTGAAATGATTCTTTTAATTTCATTTGGTTCTGTTGTGATGTGGTCCTTCTCATTTCTTATTCGGGTTATTTGTTTCCTTTCCTGTATTTCTTTAGTCAGTCTAGCCAATGGTTTATCAATTTTGTTAATTTTTTCAAAGAACCAGCTTTTGGCTTTGTTAATTCTTTCAATTGTTTTTCTGTTCTCTAATTCATTTAGTTCAGCTCTAATTTTTATTATTTGTTTTCTTCTGGTGCCTGATGGATTCTTTTGTTGCTCACTTTCTATTTGTTCAAGTTGTAGGGACAGTTCTCTGATTTTGGCTCTTTCTTCTTTTTGTATGTGTGCATTTATTGATATAAATTGGCCTCTGAGCACTGCTTTTGCTGTGTCCCAGAGGTTTTGATAGGAAGTATTTTCATTCTCGTTGCTTTCTATGAATTTCCTTATTCCCTCCTTGATGTCTTCTATAACCCAGTCTTTTTTCAGGAGGGTATTGTTCATTTTCCAAGTATTTGATTTCTTTTCCCTCGTTCTTCTGTTATTGATCTCTAGTTTTATTGCCTTGTGGTCTGAGAAGATGCTTTGTAATATTTCGATGTTTTGGACTCTGCAAAGGTTTGTTTTATGACCTAATATGTGGTCTATTCTAGAGAATGTTCCATGTGCGCTAGAAAAAAAAGTATATTTTGCAGCAGTTGGGTGGAGAGTTCTGTATAAGTCAATGAGGTCAAGTTGGTTGATTGTTGTAATTAGATCTTCCGTGTCTCTGTTGAGCTTCTTACTGGATGTCCTGTCCTTCTCCGAAAGGGGTGTGTTGAAGTCTCCTACTATAATTGTGGAGGTATCTATCTCGCTTTTCAGTTCTGTTAAAATTTGATTTATATATCTTGCAGCCCTGTCATTGGGTGCGTAAATATTTAATATGGTTATGTCTTCCTGATCAATTGTCCCTTTTATCATTATATAGTGTCCTTCTTTATCCTTTGTGGTGGATTTAAGTCTAAAGTCTATTTTGTCAGAAATTAATATTGCTACTCCTCTTCTTTTTTGCTTATTGTTTGCTTGATATACTTTTTTCCATCCTTTGAGTTTTAGTTTGTTTGTGTCTCTAAGTCTAAGGTGTGTCTCTTGTAGGCAGCATATAGATGGATCGTGTTTCTTTATCCAGTCTGTGACTCTCTGTCTCTTTATTGGTGCATTTAGTCCATTTACATTCAGGGTAATTATAGATAAATAAGTTTTTAGTGCTGTCATTTTGATGCCTTTTTATGTGTGTTGTTGACAATTTCATTTTTCCACATACTTTTTTGTGCTGAGGCGTTTTTCTTAGTAAATTGTGAGATCCTCACTTTCATAGTGTTTGACTTTATGTTAGTTGAGTCGTTACGTTTTTCTTGGTTTTTGTCTTGAGTTATAGAGTTGTTATACCTTTTTGTGGTTACCTCATTATATACCCCTATTTTTCTAAGTAAAAACCTAACTTGTATTGTTCTATATCGCCTTGTATCACTCTCCATATGGCAGTTCAATGCCTCCTGTATTTAGTCCCTCTTTTTGATTATTGTGATCTTTTACCTATTGACTTCCATGATTCCCTGTTATGTGTATTTTTTTTTTAATTAATCTTAATTTGTTTGTTTTTGTGATTTCCCTATTTGAGTTGATATCAGGACGTTCTGTTTTGTGACCTTGTGTTGTGCTGATATCTGATATTATTGGTTCTCTGACCAAACAATATCCTTTAGTATTTCTTGTAGCTTTGGTTTGGTTTTTGCAAATTCTCTAAACTTGTGTTTGTCTGTAAATATCTTAATTTCGCCTTCATATTTCAGAGAGAGTTTTGCTGGATATATGATCCTTGGTTGGCAGTTCTTCTCCTTCAGTGTTCTGTATATGTCGTCCCATTCCCTTCTTGCCTGCATGGTTTCTGCTGAGTAGTCAGAACATATTCTTATTGATTCTCCCTTGAAGGAAACCTTTCTTTTCTCCCTGGCTGCTTTTAAAATTTTCTGTTTATCTTTGGTTTTGGTGAGTTTGATGATAATATGTCTTGGTGTTTTTCTTTTTGGATCAATCTTAAATGGGGTTCGATGAGCATCTTGGATAGATATCCTTTCGTCTTTCATGATGTCAGGGAAGTTTTCTGTCAGAAGTTCTTCAACTATTTTCTCTGTGTTTTCTGTCCCCCCTCCCTGTTCTGGGACTCCAATCACCCGCAGGTTGTCCTTCTTGATAGAGTCCCACATAATTCTTAGGGTTTCTTCATTTTTTTTAATTCTTTTATCTGATTTTTTTTCAGCTATGTTGGTGTTGATTCCCTGGTCCTCCAGATGTCCCAGTCTGCATTCTAATTGCTCGAGTCTGCTCCTCTGACTTCCTAGTGTGTTGTCTAATTCTGTTATTTTATTGTTAATCTTTTGGATTTCTACATGTTGTCTCTCTATGGATTCTTGCAACTTATTAATTTTTCCAGTATGTTCTTGAATAATCTTTTTGAGTTCTTCAACAGTTTTATCAGTGTGTTCCTTGGCTTTTTCTGCAGATATCCTAATTTCATTTGTGATATCATTAAGCATTCTGTAAATTAGTTTTTTATATTCTGTATCTGATAATTCCAAAATTGTATCTTCATTTGGGAAAGATTTTGATTCTTTTGTTTGGGGAGTTGGAGAAGCTGTCACGGTCTGCTTCTTTAAGTGGTTTGATATGGATTGTTGTCTCCGAGCCATCACTGGGAAACTAGTTTTTCCAGAAAATCCGCTAAAAAAAAACTGCAGTCAGATCCCTATCAGAGTTCTCCCTCTGGCTCAGGCTATTCAGATGTTAATGAAGCCGCCTGGGGAGGGTGGGGGAGGGAACAGAGAGATAGGAGAGTAGCACCTCAGAATATAGCCAGAGTTGCTTGTCTTGCTTGGAATGACTCTTATATCTGAGATTCCCGCGGGCGCGTCGCCTATGTGTGCTGTCTGTGTGGAGATTGCCCCCGGGGGGTCTGGCCCGCTGGAGTCACGGTCAGATCCTCCGCTTCCAGCCCCACGCCCAGCGTCAAGGCTCCCCTACTGGGACGGTGCACTCTCGACTCCAAAATCAGTCGCTGCCTCCCGGGGACTTCTCGTCCCTCCAGCCGCGTGGCCGTGCCGCCCCCGTGAACCAGGTGGGCCCCCTCCCGGGGTTAGTTCAGATGGGTGGAGTAGCTCCCCGTGCTTGTGCCGCGACCGAGTGTCCCGGCTGGAACGCTGTTCTCCCCGCTCCAATACCAGTCGCTGCCTCCCGGGGACTTCTCCTACCGGCTGCGTCCCACGCCGCCCGCGCGACCCGGATGGTCACCTTCCCGGGGTTAGTTCAGGGGGTGGAGCAACTCTCCGTGTTTATGGCGTACCTGCGTGCAGTCCAAATCCCTGTGGGACGGTTCCCCGGCTCGGATGCTACTCTTTCTGCTCCAAGATCAGTCACTGCCTCCCGGGGACTTCTCCTAACGGCTGCGTCCCACGCCGCCCGTGGAACCAGCTAGTCCCCCTCCCGGGGTTAGTTCAGGGGGGTGGAGCAGGTCTCTGTGCTTGTGCCGTACCTGACTGGTATGCTGGCTCCAGGCTCTGGAAACAATCGCTGCTTCCCCGTATTAGTTCGTTCTCCGTCTCTAAATCTGTGTTTGTTGTTCAGGGTTCGTAGATTGTTATGTATGTGATCGATTCACTTGTTTTTCCGTGTCTTTGTTGTAAGAGGGATCCGAGGTAGCGTCTGCCTAGTCCGCCATCTTGGCTCCGCCTCGAATAATAATGTTTTTTAAAATAATTTTTATTGTGCTTTAAGTGAAAGTTTACAAATCAAGTCAGTCTCTCACACAAAAACCCATATACACCTTGCTACACACTCCCAATTACTCTCCCCCTAATGAGACAGCCTGCTCTCTCCCTCCACTCTTTTCGTGTCCATTTCGCCAGCTTCTAACCCCCTCCACCCTCTCATCTCCCCACCAGGCAGGAGATGCCAACATAGTCTCAAGTGCCCACCTGATCCAAGAAGCTCACTCCTCACCAGCATCCCTCTCCAACCCATTGTCCAGTCCAATCCATGTCTGAAGAGTTGGCTTTGGGAATGGTTCCTGTCCCGGGCCAACAGAAGGTCTGGGGGCCATGACCACCGGGGCCCTTCCAGTCTCAGTCAGACCATTAAGTCTGGTCTTATGAGAATTTGGGGTCTGCATCCCACTGCTCTCCTGCTCCCTCAGGGGTTCTCTGTTGTGTTCCCTGTCAGGGCAGTCATCGGTTGTAGCCAGGCACCATCTAGTTCTTCTGGTCTCAGGATGATGTAGTCTCTGGTTCATGTGTCCCTTTCCGTCTCTTGGGCTTGTAATCGCCTTGTGTCCTTGGTGTTCTTCATTCTCCTTTGATCCAGGTGGGTTGAGACCAATTGATGCATCTTAGATGGCTGCTTGCTAGCGTTTAAGACCCCAGGCGCCACTCTTCAAAGTGGGATGCAGAATGTTTTGTTAATAGTTTTTATTTTGCCAATTGATTTAGATGTCCCCTGAAACCATGGTCCCCAGACCCCTGCCCCTGCTACACTGGCCTTTGAAGCATTCAGTTTCTTCAGGAAACTTCTTTGCTTTTGGTTTAGTCCAATTGTGCTGACCTCCCCTGTATTGTGTGCTGCCTTTCCCTTCACCTAAAGTAGTTCTTATCTACTATCTAGTTAGTGAATACCCCTCTCCCACCCTCCCTCCCTCCCCCCTCTCGTAACCACAAAAGAATGTTTTCTTCTCAGTTTAAACTGTTTCTCAAGTTCTTATAATAGTGGTCTTAGACAATATTTGTCCTTTTGCAACTGACTAATTTCACTCAACATAATGCCTTCCAGGTTCCTCCATGTTATGAAATGTTTCACAGATTCCTCACTGTTCTTTATCGATGCGTAGTATTCCATTGTGTGAATATACCATAATTTATTTATCCATTCATCTGTTGATGGACACCTTGATTGCTTCCATGTTTTTGCTATTGTAAACAGTGCTGCAATAAACATGGGTGTGCATATATCTGTTCGTGTAAAGGCCCTTATTTCTCTAGGATATATTCCAAGGAGTGGGATTGCTGGATCGTATGGTAGTTCTATTTCTAACTTTTTAAGGAAGCGCCAAATCAATTTCCGAAGTGGTTGTACCGTTTGACATTCCCACCAGCAGTGTAGAAGTGTTCCAATCTCTCCGCAGCCTCTCCAACATTTATTATTTTGCGTTTTTTGGATTAATACCAGCCTTGTTGGAGTGAGATGAAATCTCTAATGGCTAATGATTGTGAACATTTCCTCATATATCTGTTAGCTACCAGAAGGTCTTCTTTAGTGAAGTGTCTATTCATATCTTTTGCCCATTTTTTAATTGGTTTATTTGTCTTTTTGCAGTTGAGTTTTTGCAGTATCATGTAGATTTTAGAGATCAGGCGCTGATCAGAAATGTCATAGCTAAAAACTTTCCCAGTCTGTAGGTAGTCTTTTTACTCTTTTGGTGAAGTCTTTGGATGAGCATAGGTGTTTGATTTTTAGGAGCTCCCAGTTATCTAGTTTTTCTCCTGCATTCGTAATAATGTTTTGTATACTGTTTATGCTATGTATTGAAAAAACAAAAAAATATATATTTTTTTATTGTCCCTATTTTTTCTTCCATGATGTTTATCGTTTTAGATTTTATATTTAGGTCTTTGATCCATTTTGAGTTAGTTTTTGTGTATGGAGTGAGGTATGGGTCTTGTTTCATTTTTTTGCAGATGGATATCCAGTTTTGCCAGCACCGTTTATTAAAAAGACTGTCTTTTCCCCATTTAACTGTTTTGGGGCCATTATCAAATATCGACTGCTCATATGTGGATGGGTTTATGTCTGGATTTTCAATTCTGTTCCATTGGTCCATGTATCTGTTGTACCAGTACCAGGCTGTTTTGACTACTGTGGTGGTATACTAGGTTCTAATATCAGGTAAAGTAAGGCCTCCCACTTTGTTCTTTTTTTTCAGTAATGCCTTATTTATCCGGGGCCTCTTTCCCTTCCATATGAAGTTGGTGATTTGGTTCTCCATCTCATTAAAGAATGTCCTTGGGATTTGGATCGGAATTGCATAAAGTGTATAGATCACTTTTGGTAGAATAAATGTTTTTATAATGTTAAGTCTTCCTATCCATGAGCAAGGTATGTTCTTCCACTTTTGTAAGTCTGTTTTGGTTTCTTGCAGAAGTATACTTAATTTTCTTTGTATAAGTCTTTTACATCTCTGGTAAGATTTATTCCTAAGTATTTTATCTTCTTGGGGGCTACTGTAAATGACATTGATTTGGTAATTTCCTCTTCGATGTTCTTTTTGCTGGTGTAGAGGAATCCAACTGATTTTTATATGTTTATCTTGTATTCCAATACTCTGCTGAACTCTTCTATTAGTTTCAGTAGTTTTCTGGAGGATTCCTTAGGGTTTTCTGTGTATAAGATCATGTCATCTGGAAATAGAGATACTTTTACTTCTTCCTTGGCAATCTGGATGCTCTTTATTTCTTTATCTAGCCTAATTGTTCTGGCTAGGACTTCCAGCACAGTGTTGAATAAGAGTGGTGATAAAGGGCATCCTTGTCTGGTTCCCGATCTCAATGGGAATGTTTTCAGGCTCTCTCCGTTTAGGGTGATGTTGGCTGTTGGCTTTGTATAAATGCCCTTTATTATGTTGAGAAATTTTCCTTCTACTTCTATTTTGCTGAGAGTTTTTATCATGAATGAGTGTTGAACTTTATCAAATGCCTTTCCTGCATCAATTGATAAAATCATGTGATTCTTGTCTTTTGTTTTATTTATTTAGTGGATTACATTAATTGTTTTTCTAATGTTGAACCATCCCTGCATACCTGGTATAAATCCCACTTGGTCATAATAATAATGTTTTGATGCACATCACACAGTAGTGCCCTTTTTTTTTTTTTATGAACCATTATATATACCTCAAATTTTAATATAACGGCTTTGACAAGGGGTTGGTTTGTAACTATGGGTTGTGCGTAAGTCAGATGTTCATAACCCAGGGACTGACTGTATAGCCAAATTGTCCTCCAAAAGAAAATTAGAGCAGTTTTATAAATACTAAGCGTACTCCAGTGTGCCTGTTTCCCTATGCTCTTGTTATGGTCTTACTGTGACAGGGTTGGTGTCTGTAGTCTGGTGCTGAGATGCCCACAGGGCACAGTGTTCTCCACTCCAGCAGGGGCTGCCACCTGCTTGTATTAGTACCTTGGCAATGGCTCCCTAAAGCTGAGGGCAGTAGCTTCTGAAGAATTAGATGGAAAGCTATGGTGGAGTGGTCGTGGAGGTATACAGAGGAACCCAAAACATCAAGTGATGACAGTAATGGCGTCTAAAAATGTGTCTAAAAATTATTTCAGTGTCCTTATGGTGAGCGCCTCGCACAAGCTGCAGAAGAGCAGGTGTGAGACTTACCAAATCCATGTGCCTCAACCCAACCTCTGCCAAGAAGGCCTCAGTCTCTGTTCTTAGATCACTTTTCTTTTAGCTGGAAATGGAAGAGAAGCCTGGCTCTACCTTCCAGGTCAGGGATGGGGGAGGATGGGGGCAGTAACGTGCATTGAACCGGGACTGTTGGGTTGTATCATGCACTGGCCAGGTGCTGCACATCCGTTATTTGATTTTTCTAACAACCTGGAGAGATGGGAATGATTTGTTCTATTTTACAGTTGCAGAAATTGAAGCTCAGAGAAAAATAAGTCTCTGGTGTTTTGCCTTGTCCGCCTTAAAACACTAGCTGTCTTTTGGCTAGGGAATGGTATCTCCTGCCATTTCAGTTTCCAGTATTTGGAGAAGTGGGGGAAGCGAGAATAAATTGATCTCACTGCTCTGCTTGCCTTTGAGTCTCTGCCAAACCAAGTGATGGTGGCTGACTCTCTTGCTATGACCAGTTCTGAATAAATAGCCTTTATTCTTGGTCTGTTTCCACAGTTGTTAAAAAGGTTAGACATTAGCCTAGAATTGTTCTCAAGGTCTTCCTGTGTCCTGAGATCGTCTGAGGTTGTTTTGTTTGTTTTAAGGGTAGTGAAAAGACCCTGGACAAGTCACTCTCTTCCTCTCTAAACTTGATGTTTATTTCTTGAAATAAGGGGTTGCATTAAATGATCTCTCAGGTTTCCTCCAGCACTGACCCTGTGCTAGCTGAGAGCAGACCTCCTAATGGAAGCCAGATAATTCTTATAAAATTGGGTGGTGGTGAGAATTAAATGAGTTAATTTGTATAAATTGCTTAGAACAGAGCTTGTTTTATTTTTGTTGTGAAAGATTTACATGGCAAAATATACATCAATTCAACAATTTCTACCTGCACAATTCAGCGGCATTATGTTCTTCAAGTTGTGCAACCATTCTCACTCTCCTTTTCCAAATTATTTTTCCACCATTAACATAAACTCCCTGCCCTCTAAGCTTCTCATCTAACCTTTTGAGTTACTGTTGTCAGTTTGATACCATATTGATAATTCTTTAAAAGAGTACAATGCTCAAGGAGGACATTCTTTACTAACTATGCTAAACTATTACTCAGTTCAAAGAATACTTCAGGGAACATTTTTGGTTTAAGGCTTAAAGATTATCTCACAACAATGGTTTTGGGGCTTCATCCACCCTCAGTGGCTCCCGATAGTCTGTATTCCACGAGAGTCTGAAATTCTGTTAAAACATTCCCAGGTAAGCAGAAGCTGAGAGAGTTATATCCACCAGAGTTCTGTATTTTTATATATGCTCTGGCCATTGTGCATTTGTTTATTCAGGCTCTCACTACTTCTCAGTTTAAGATAAAAAAGTCAAGTTCTGGTTGTGGCAGGGGTAAGGGCTGTGTAACCTGGAGAGGAAACACAAGTGTTGCTGGGTTGATTTCTTGAGCAGGAAACAGTAGTGTGAGGACCAAACTTCCCTGTAAAATTGTCTAACTCTTGCAACATTTGTGGGGGAAGTGGAAGACAAGAAAATTCCCCAGTTAATGATTCATTTCTGGGAAAAGAGGCAGGGCCAATAGGGTCTATGTGGGACAAGACCTGGAAAAAGCCACCCCCTTCCTACCTCTTTATTTGCCTTCTCTCCTTTGATCATGAAGCTTGCTGCCTTCTTTTACTCTCTCTCTCTGTCTTCTCAGACTGTCTTTATCTGTCTCTGTCTCTCCATCTCCGTCTCTGTCACTCTATCTTCCTCTCTCTCACATACATACCATTAGGTAGAGTCTGTGGGTAGACACAGCCTCTAATGTGGGCAAAGCAATTAGCTGCCCTTGAAGTCTAATAACTATGTAAATGATTGGATTCTTAGGAAAAAGAAATTTCTATTTTATCTACCATCTTTACTTCAGGGTGGGCAAGGTCCTCGGGAAAGTAAGAAGGAGCATTCTTGAGATATTAATGAGGTTGGTTTGCAGGGGTCCAGGTACATTTTTTGATAAGACACCCAGAAGTCTTGGAGCATTGTCCAGGCTTCTGGAGAGTTGTTTAATTTTGACAGGTACGAATACCAGAACTCAATCTAAATAAGCATAAAGAGATTTTTGAAAGTAATTGAGAGTCATGGAATCTCCAGGAGAGCCCAAGGATCAGGCCTGCCAACTGCGCAGCCATGTACAGTGTTCACATGGTGTGCTGGACCACCACAGTGGGCACCTTGCCTTACCACCACTGGTACTGAAGCTCATTTCACCCATTGCTGGGCACGGCATGCAACCACCAGGACTCTGCATTGCTATGCCTGAAAGCTGGGTATATCTTATAGAGAAAGAGAACAGTGCCCCCTAATTCTGCACATATAGCCACCCGAAGATCTCATTGACCCTGAAATAAACATGTGTGGGATAGACTTCAAGCAGCCCAGGCAAGGCTAAGGAACGCGGCAGAGATTTCACCTGGTTCCCATGTCAATGAAGACAGAATTAATTTCTTGAAAATATACACAATATTTAAACCAAAAAGTATAACAGTATGTGAATGATCAGTCAATAGAAAAAGCACGAATAGACCCTTATTTGTCATTGGATGATAAAGTCAGAAGAGACCTGTGGATCATTTTGTTCAGACTTTTAGTTTTACAAATGGGGACACAGATGCCCATAATGGTCAAGTGACCTACACAATATTTAAAGCAAAAATTATAACACTGCTGGAGGGCGTTATGCTGAGTGAAATAAGTCAATCACAAAAGTACAAATATTGTATGAAACCACTACTGTAAAAACTCATGAAAAGTTTACATATAAAAAGAAACAACCTTTGATGTTTACAAGGGAGGGGTGGAGTCGGGGTGGACACTCACGTAATAGTTAAGTGGAAACTTTGGTGAAGGGTTAGGCAGTACATAATACTGGGGAAGCCAGCACAACCTGCATAGAGCAAGGTCATGGCAGCTCCATACTCCCTGAGGGACTGAATTGCTGGGCTGAGGGCTGTGGGGACCATGGTCTCAGGGAACATCTAGCTCAATTGGCCCAACGTAGTTTATAAAGAATATGTACTACATTCTATTTTGGTAAGTAGCATCTGGAATCTTAAAAGCCTGTGAGCGGCCATCTGGGACGCTCCACTCGTCTGACCCCTTTGAGAGCAAGGAAGAATGAAGAAAACTAAAGATACAACGGAAAGATTAGTCCAAAGGACTAATGGACCACATCTACCATGGCCTCCAGACTGAGTCTGGTACAACTAGATGGTGCCTGGCTACCACCACTGACTGCTCTGACAGGGATCACGATAGAGGGTCCCTGACAGAGCTGGAGAAAAATGCAGAACAAAATTCTAAGTGAAAAACAAAGACCAGACTTTCTGGCCTGATGGAGACTGGAGGAACCCTGACAGTATGGCCCATGGACACCATTTCAGCTCAGTAATGAGGTCACTCCTGAGGTTCACCCTTCAGCCAAATGTTGAACAGGCCCATGGAACAAAACAAGACTAAAGGGGTGCACCAGCCCTGGGGCAGGGACTGGAAGGCAGGAGGGAACAGGAAAGCTTGGTAATAGGGAACCCAGGATTGAGAAGGGAGAGTGCTGATATGTCGTGGAGTTGCTAACCAATATCATAGAACAATGTGTGTACTAACTGTTTGATGAGAAACTAGTTTGTTCCGTAAACCTTCCTCTAAAGTACAAAAAAAAAAAAAAAAAAAAAATTATAACACTGTTAGTGGGGCTTATAACAAGTACATGTAATGTACAACTGTAGCAAAAGAATGTGTGCAGGGGGGAGGTGGTGGTGATAAACGGACCTATCCAGCTGCAAGTTTCTTCTATTTTATATTAGTACCACAATATTAAAGGAGCAATGCCACTCAGCCATGGAAAAGAATGAAGTATTGATGCACAGATCAACACAGGTGAACTTCAAAATAATCATGCTGAGTGAAAGAAGCCAGACGAAAAAGAATACATACTATATAATCCCATTTATAAGAAATCCTAGAAAACACAAACTAATCAATAGTGACAGAAAACAGAGCCATGGTTGCCTCAGGACAGGAGAAGTACGGGAGGAGGATTACAAAGAGGCAGAAGGAAGGAATCTTTTGGGGTGATGGGTATGGTCATTATCTTGATGGTGGTGATGGTTTCACAGATGTAAATGATGTCAAGATACAGTCACGAGTCGCTTAAAATCCACCATATGTTCTGTGAAATAGGACATTCTGTGATTTGGACTTTGTGTGAACCTCATATTACAGAAAGTCCTCAGGTTATGAAAGTCTGACTTTCGTACAACCCATAGTTATGAACTAATCCCCGTAAAGCCTATCATATTAAAAATTCAAGGTACGTACAATGGTTCGTAACAACAAACAGATGCTACTTTGTGATGTGCATCATCAGAATATTATTATTATGTTAAAGATGTTTTAGTGTATCTGGACGTGTTTCTTTAATGTTTTTTATGCATAGAAAGGTACACCGTATACTATATACTATGACAAATACTTGGGTAACTGATGTTAGATACAAACCATACCTCATTGTTCCTACTTACATACAAATTTGACTTAAAGATAGTAGGAACGGAATTCGTTCATAATCTGGGGACTGCCCCTATGTACCGTACCATTATATGCCTGACAGTGCAACTGCTTTGTATACAAGAGAGACGAGATGCACGCGTCGGTGCGGGAAGCTGTTGCATTCACTATGTCAGGTTGCTTCCGCTAAGTCCTGTTTTCCGATTGGGATTTCTAAACTCTATTATAACCTTATGGAACGAGAAAGTGTATGCAGATGGATGTTGCTAGAACAGATGTTATACCATACATGACTATATATCAAATTGTATAGTTTAATTTTCTGTAATGTATTCTATGTCAATTATGCCTCACTAAAGATTACTTAAAAACTTTAAATAGAATGTAAATGATTAAGTTAAAAAAAAAAAAAAACCGTTGTCGTTGAGTCGATTCCAGCTCATAGCAACCCTATAGGACAGAGTAGAACTGCCCCATAGAGTTTCCAAGGAGTGGCTGGTGGATACGAACTCCTGACCTTTTGGTTAGCAGCCAAGCTCTTAATTACTATGCCACCAGGGCTCCATGTAATCCCTATATCAACTGCTAAACAAATTATGCAAATATGTATAGATAAAAGGCCAATAAATAATTAAAATTCCAAAAAATACTCAGTTAACATGAAAGTAAGAAGAAAAGGAAGAACAACAAGAAAAAAAAGTATAGACAGGACAAATGAAGCAAATGGTGAAATTATAGAACTATTTCAACCATGCAAATAATTACATTAAGTATGAATCCGCTAAACACTGCAATCCAAAGGCAGGGATTGTCACAATGAATGAAAACTCAAGACCTGAGTATAGGTAGTCTCCAACTTACCGTGAGGTTCCTTTGCAATGACTCAGTTGTAAGTTTGTTTTGACGTAAGTAGAATACTTCTTTTTTTTTTTAGTTTTCATTATTATGCTTTCATAATTAGCGCGACCTTTGATTAGCACTTAACCACTACGCCAGTAGGGTTTCCCTTAGAATGACAGCCTCAGCAAATTACGTGCTGCAACATCATATGTAGTGCATATTACTAACAATATTACCAAAAAAAAAAAAAAAGGATGGTCTTAAGTGCAGTTTGTCGTAACTCCAATATGTCGTAAGTCAGCGACTACCTGTATATACCTATAAGAGATGCAAGTTAAATAGCAAGCAAGATAAGTTAAAGTAAATGGATGGAAAAAGTTATATCATGCAAATAATAAGCCTAAGAAAACTCGTGGCTATCTTGATGAGTTAATTTCAACACAAAGAGTATTATTAGAGATAAAAAGAAAGGTTTTTTGTAGTGTTAAAAAGGTCAGTTCATCAAAAAGACATCATAATTGTAAATGTGTATGTGTCTAATAATAGAGCTTAAAAACACATGAAGCCATAACTGTAGAACTAAAAGGAAACCCTCGTGGCATAGTGGTTAAGAGCTATGGCTGCTAACCAGAAAGGTAGGAAGTTCAAATCCACCAGCTGCTCCTTGGAAACCATATGGGGTAGTTCTACTCTGTCCTATAGGGTCGCTATGAGTTGGAATTGACTCTACGGCAATGGGTTTATAACAACCTAGTCTTAGTTATCTAGTGCTATCTTAACACAAATACCATAAGTAGCTAGCTTTAAAGAACAGAAATTTATTTTCTCAGAGTTCTGGAGGCTGAAAGTCCAAATCAGGATCTTGGCCCTATTGATTCCTTCCTTGTCGGTAGCCCTGGGCATTTCTTGGTTCCTTGACTTGTAGGCGATCCTCACATGGCATCTGTCTTTCCCTATTTGTGTGTGTTTCTGTGTTTAATCTTGCTCTTGCAACTCCCACGAAATGACTGGGTGAGACTATCCAAATGAGGTGCTTGTGGCCCAACAAGGGGCTTGGATAGTTTGCTAATAATGCAAATAAGGTGAATGGTACCCTTGTGGGGGTGGGACTGTACAAATAAGGTACATGGAATCCTAACAAGGGGATTGGTCAGTTTTGCCATTCCACTAGGCTTAAAATGAGCCATCCCAGAGGCAGACAGAGGGGACCTCACGACCATCAAGAAAGAAGAGCTGGGAGTGGAATGCATCCTTTGGACCCAGGGTTCCTGTGCTGGGAGCCTCCTAGAGCCAGGAGACTGAGACAGAGAGTTGTAACACTAGAGTCAGTGCAAGGTGGTGAGAAATGGTGGCAGAAAATCAGCAGCAGCAGAGGCAGCAGAACCAGAAGACTGGCAGGGGACTGTGCGATGGGTGTGCCAGCACACAGAGCAAGGCAGTTACAGCGCCTTCAGGCCAAGGTTTACTGGTGGAGTGGGGTGCCTCTGGACACTTATTGGCAGATGTGGAGGAGCTCTGTAGCTCTTGCCCCAGCAGAGCAGAGGCCAGGTGGGCCCAAAAGGCCTGAGGAGCTGAGAGGCCAAAGGCCAAGGAAAGGTTTGCCTGTGGGTGTGGCCGAGAAGCTGTCCTGACTGAAGAACCGTATCCTGAGTCGTTTCTGATGCTGGATTGTAACTTGTTACTTCCCTAATAAACCCTATAATTGTGAATATTGTCTCTGAGTTCTGCATGGCCATCACAATGAATTATCCAATCCAGTAGAGAAATAGAGAGTACCGTGGGAGGGACAGATGGTGTCAGAATTGGTAAAAAGCTTGGAGGGTAGAGGCATGCCTGACCTCTGCCTCATAGGAATCAACCTGGAGCTGTTGATCTTGATTTTCCTTCCCCCTTGTGAAGTTAGAGGAAGTCAGATGCCCTCGCCTTGCCATTCTTACACTGTTAATTGGTATGGAGTTTCTTTTTAGAATGATGAAATTGTTCTAAAACTGATTGTAGTGATGGTTGCACAACTCTGTGATTATACTAAAAACAATTGAATTATACACTTTAAATAGGTGAATTGTGTGGTGTATGGATTATATCTTAATAAAGCTGTCAAGGGAAAAAAAAAAAAAAGGGTATAAAATGAATGACCTAAATATCCACCTTAGCTGAGCCGGAAAAATAGTGTAAATTAAACCCAAAGGAAGTAGAAGGAAGAAAACAATAAAAATAAGAGTAGAAACCAATGCAATAGAAAAGAAACAATGAAATGAATGAACAAAACCAAAGTTAGTTCTTTGAAAGGGTCAACAAAATTCATAAACCCCTAACTAGACTAACAAAGAAGAAAAAAGAGAGAACACAACATACCAATATCAGGAGTTAATGATGGGATATTACTAAAAACCCTGCATACATGAAAAGGAAGATAAGGGGATATTATGAATAGCTTTAAGCCAATAAATTTGACAACTGGGATGAAAAGGACAAATTCCTTAAAAACCACCACTTAGTGAAATGGACACAAGATGAAAAGATATGAATGATCCCATATCTATTTAAGAACTGGAATTCATTATTCAAACCTTACCACAAAGAAAACTGTGAGCCCAGATGGTTTCATTGGTGAATTCTATCAACCATTTGTGGAAGAAAGAACACTAATCTTACACAGTTGTTTTTTTTTTTCCAGAAAGCATAGGTGAAAGGACCATTTCTTCACTTGCTTTATGAAGTAAGCATAACCTTCCTAACAAAACCAGACAAAGACATTAGAAAAAAAGAAAATTACTGATCAATATCGCTTATAAGCAAAGATGCAAAAATTCTTTATGACCAAGCAGGGTTTATCCCAGGAATGCAAGTTGCTTTAATGTGTGAGTATTCGTCAGTCTTCTTCACTATATTAAGTATAAAGGAGAAAAACAATATGAATGTCTTGAAATAAGCAGAAAAGCATTTGACAAAAGTTTAATGCCCATTCATGATAAAAAAAAAAAAGTTAAAAGCTGAGAGACATTCACAGAAGGCCATTAGAAAAAGGTCACCAATCGCTAATAACGATTTCCTTCATGAATATCACTCCTTCTGATCAGAGCCTGAACACATTAGGCGTTCCTGGAGAGTTGGCACGTGGGCAGTAGCTTTTATTACTTACAACAAGAAGCAGACGGCACACCAGAACAAATGTGGGTCCGTTTTTGAGCATCCCTCTGACTTGAGAAGGCTGGCTGGGTAGAGACAATGACTCTTCTTTGCGACTCCACTTTGTGCCATAAGTGAGGAACTTAAAAAGGGGGACCTACTTCTGCCGATCACCTACCCTCCAGGCCAGGTAGGCTTAGTTAGGTGGGCTGAACTTCTGATATGCATGCTTCACCTAGCATCATAGCTGAGGGGACCATGAGGTCCCTTGCCCAGCCATTTTTATACCCCAGAGTACAAGTGGCATGCTACAAACATTAGGCCTCAGGGGGTGGAGGGCAGTCGTGATGATGAGTTGGTGATGAGTTGGTGATGATCGTTTGCGCATGTTTAAGTTTCACCTAAAGGAGCCCAGGTAATGCAGTGGTTAAGCACTCAGCTAAAAGGTCAACAGTTCGAACTTCGAACTCACCAGTTGCTCCATGCGAAAAAGATGTGACAGTCTGCTTCCATAAAGACTACAGCCTTGGAAGCCCTGTGGGGAAGTTCTGCTCTGTCCTACAGGGTTGCTTTTAGTTAAAATCAACTCGATCGCAACAGGTTTGGTTTTTTTTTTTCTGGTTGTGTGGAGCTTAAGTGTTGCCTGGAGCCCTGGTGGCACAGTGCTTGGCTGCTAATCAAAACATCACCAGCCACTCTTGGAAACCCTATGGGGCAGTTCTACTCTGTCCTATAGGGTCGCCATGAGTCAGAATCAACTTGATGGCAATGGGTTTGGTTTTTTGGGTTTTGGTTTAAGTGTTACCTGACTGTTTTAGAAAAACAAAGAGCACTTTCATCGTTGGGGCTATTTTCAGAAACCAGAGACAGAAGGCCAAATCGAGTCCCTTTTCCCACAAAAACTCTCATTAAATTAGCAAACAAACCATCACTTGTGATAGTAAAATATTGTATGCTTTCCCTCAAAGTTTGGGAACAAGACCAAGAGTGTTCCTGCTCATCATATCTATTCAGCATGGTACTGGAGGTCCTAACCAGTGCAATAGGCAGGGAAGAAAGGCACAAAGATCAGACTTGAAGAAATACAACTATCTTCATTTACGGAGAACTATAGAACTAATAAGTGAATCTAGCAGGTCACAGGCACAAGCCAGAAAAAACAGGAGGGAATAGGATTGTAAGAGCAGAGAAGAGACACAATCATTACCTGGTCAGAGGATGCCCGGCCTGGACTTAAGGCACACACACACGAGTTTGAACCAGTAACCAGATGCCACTGAGTTGACTCTGATTCGTGGCAACCCCATGTGTGTCAGAGCACACTGTGCTCCACAGGGTTTTTAATGGCTGTTTTTTCAGATCACCAGGCCTTTCTTCTGAGGTGCCTCTGGCAGGCTAGAATCTCAAGCCTTTTGGTTAGCAGCCAAGTGCATCAACCATGTGCACAACCTAGGCACTCCCACACAAGCTTAAAACCCACTGTTGTCGAGGTGATTCCAACTCATAGTGAAACAAAGGAGAAATGCCCCATAGTGTTTCCAAGGCTGTAAATCTTTAGGGAAGCAGACTGCCACATCTTTCTCCCACAGAGCGGCTAGTGGGTTTGAACCACCAACGTTTCAGTTAGCAGCCGAGTGCTTTAACCACTGTGCCACCAGGGCTCCTCACACAAGCTTAGCTGTCAGCAGATACTTGAAAGGCTTTTTTCCCCCCCACCGTGGGAGAGGGCAGCGTTTTGTTTTGCTTAGAGCCAGTTGAATTGTGCTTAACATAAGCTGTTTTTAACATTCTTCTTTTTTTTTTTTTTAATTTAACTTTTATGGATTGAATTGTGTCCCACCAAAATGTGTGTCTACTTGGCTAGGCCATGATTCCCAGTATTGTGTCATGGTCCACCATTTTGTCATCTGTTGTGATTTTCCTATGCGTTATAAATCCTACCTCTATGATGTTAATGAGGCAGGATTAGAGGCAGTTATGTAAGTGAGGCAGGACTCAATCTACGAAATTAGGTTTTGTCTTAAGTCAATCAATTCTGAGATATAAAAGAGAGAAGCAAGCAGAAAGACAGGGAGACTTCATACCACCAAGCAACAAGAGCCAAGAGAGGAGTGTGTCCTTTGGACCAAGGGTCTCTGCGCTGAGAATCTCTTTGACTTGGGGAGATTGATGACAAGGGCCTTCCCCCAGAGAAGACAGAGAGAGAAAGCCTTCCTGTGTTGCTTGCACCCTGAGTTTGGACTTCTAGCCTCCCAGACTGTGAGAGAATAAATTTCTCTTTGTTAAAGCCATCCACTTGCGGTATTTCTGTTATAGCAGTAGTAGATGGCTAAGACACTTTCTGTTCTAAAACACTCTCAAGTTACACTTTCAAATTGCCAAATTTATACAAAACACTTTTCCCTGAACCATTTGGGAGCAAGCTGCTGACTTGATGCACATCATTCCTGAATACTTGAGCACATGTACTTGTTTCCCAGAGGCAAGGCCTTGCTTGCCCTTAACCACAGTACAACCACCAAACTCTGAAAATTAGCGTTGATATATTAATACCACATGCACCCTAATGAGCAGCATGAATCCAGTCCCCAAAATGTGGATTAGATTAATCCAGTACTCACATTCCCACTTCTCCAGCCTTATCACCAGCCATGCCCATGGTGCTCTCTCATTCTCTGACCCTAGCCAACTGGAGCTACATCAGAGCACACAAGTTAAAAGGACACGGCCCTTCAGATTGCCAAATAGACAGATGCCAACCACAACCACAACACCTCAACCTTTTGACCTGCTGGCCACCAATTCGGGGCTGGTTTTCCCTACTCCATTAGGATGCCAGCTGCAAGCTCAGGAGTCTACCTGACACCCTTACTTTCTGACTTGCTGGCTCCCACTGCTCCTTTGGGTTTAGTAATTTGCTGGAACAACTCACAGAATTCATGGAGAGTATACCATACTTAGGGCTATGGGTTTATTTTTAGCCCAAAATGATACAAATGAAGGGATGCCTAGGGCAAGGTCTGGAAGAGTTCCTAACATGGGGCTTCCATGTCCAAGGGAGGCACTACCCTCCTGAGAGCAGATGTTCTGGTCAGCCAGGAAGCTCTCTGATCCTTCATGTTCAGGGCTTTTATCAGCCAGATCTGCGTGATTCCAAAATATAAACCAAACCTGTTGCCATCACATCAGTTCCAACAGAGAGCAACCCATAATTGATATTGGCCTCCTGGGTGAGTGTCTTCTGATCTGGCCAGACCGTACTCACTAGCACAGATGATCAGGTATGACCAGGAAGTCCCAGACCAAGGCACTCCAGTTGCTCCAAGGGTTATTTCTCCAGAACCAAGTACTAGTTCCTTTCCCTTACACCATCAAACTCTCAGACCCCATTCAGATTTCTCCGATTGTCCTCATGATATGAAGGGTCCCTTGGAGGTTCAGTTTGTTTGTGCTTGGCTACTAACTGAAAAGTTGTCAGTTTAAATCGATTCAGTGGGACTGTGGAGGAAAAGCCTGGCTACCTACTTCCGTAAAATTACAGCCAGTGAAAACCCTATGGAGCGCGGTTCTGCTTTGAAACGCATGGGGTCTCCACGAGACAGAATCAACTCCATGGCAAAGGGTTTTGTTTTTGTTTTCCCTCATGATCTCCTTTATAGCTCAGAGATCTTATCTGAATCACTGTATTGTTGTTTCCTCTTTTTCTGTGTTTCTTTGGTATTTAATGGGACATCAACAGGCTATTTATGGGGCCAGCTTGTAAGGAGCCTTGTTAAACCAGAAATTCTTTTTGTGTGTGCTTTAAGTGAAAGTTTACAATTCAAGTCAGTTTCTCATACAAAAAGTTATACACACATTGTTATGTGACCCTAGTTGCTCTCCCTGCAATGTAACAGCACATTCCTTCTCTCCACCCTGTGTTTCCCATGTCCATTCAACTAGCTCCTGTCCCCTTCTGCCTTCTCATCTTGCCTCCAGACAGGAGCTGCTCACATAGTCTCATGTGTCTACTTGAGCTAAGAAGCGCACACCTCACCAGAATCATTTTATGTCTTGTTGTCCAGACTAATCTTTGTCTGAAGAGTTGGCTTCAGGAATGGTTTCAGTTCTGGGCTAACAAAGACTCCAGGGGCTATGACCTCTGGGATCCCTTCAGTTTCAGTCAGACCATTAAGTCTGGTCTTTCTACGAGAACTTGAGGTCTGCATCCCACGTTTCTCCTGCTCCATCAAGGGTTCTCTGTCGTGTCCCCTGTCAGGGCAGTCATTGGTGGTAGCCAGGCACCATCTAGTTTTCCTGATCTCAGACTGATGGAGTCTCTGGTTTATGTGGCCCTTTCTGTCTCCTGGACTCATATTTTCCTTGTGTCTTTGGTGTTCTTCATTCTCCTTTGGTCCAGGTAGGTTGAGACCAATTGATACATCTTAGATGGCCGCTTGCTAGCATTTAAGACCCCAGACACCACTCTCCAAAGTGGGGTGGAGAATGTATTCTTATTACACTTTGTTATGCCAATTGACCTAGATGTCCCCTGAAACCATGGTCCCCAGACCCCTGCCCCTGATACTCTGTCTCTCAAAGTGTTTGGTTGTATTCAGGAAACTTCTTAACTTTTGGATTAGTCCAGTTGGGCTGACTTCGCCTGTATTGTGTATTGTCCTTCCCTTCACCTAAAATAATTCTTGTCTACTATCTAATTCTAATTAGTGAATACTTCTCTCCTTCCCTACCCACCCCCATAACTGTTAAGAATGTTTTCTCCTGTGTTTAAACCTTTTCTTGAGTTCTTATAATAGTGGTTTCATATATTTATCCTTTTGTGACTGACTAATTTCACTCAGTATAATGCCTTCCAGATTTCTCCATGTTATGAGATGTTTCACAGATTCATCGTTGTTCTTTATCGTTGTGTAATATTCCATTGTATGAATATCCCATAATTTGTCTATCCAGTCAACTGTTGATGGGCACCTTGGTTGTTTCTGTCTTTTTGCTATTGTAAACAGTGCTGCAATGAACATGGTTGTGCATCTATCTATTCATGTGAGGGCTCTTATTTCTCTAGGATATATTCCATACAGTGGGATTGCTAGATCATATGGTAGTTCTATTTCTAGCTTTTTAAGAAAGCACCAAATCGATTTCCAAAGTGGCTGTACCATTTTACATTCCCACCAGCAGTATATAAGTGTTCCAGTTTCTCCACAACCTCTCCAACATTTATTATTTTGTGTTTTTCAATTAATGCCAGCCTTGTTGAGATGAGATGGTATCTCACTGTAGTTTTGATTTGCATTTCTCTAATGGCTAATGATCATCAGTATTTCCTCATGTATCTGCTAGCCACCTGAATGCCTTCTTTGGTGAAGGGCTTGTTCATATCCTTTGCCCATTTTTAAATTGGGTTATTTGTCTTTTTGTTGTTGAGGTTTTGCAGTATTTTGTAGATTTGTGCTAGGGTTTTTTTTTTTACATAATTTTTATTGTGCTTTAAGTGAAAGTTTACAAATCAAGTCAGCCTCTCACACAAAACCCATATACACCTTGCTACACACTCCCAATTACTCTCCCCCTAATGAGACAACCCGCTCTCTCCCTCCACTCTCTCTTTTCGTGTCCATTTCGCCAGCTTCTAACCCCCTCCACCCTCTCATCTCCCCTCCAAGCAGGAGATGCCAACATAGTCTCAAGTGTCCACCTGATCCAAGAAGCTCTCTCCTCACCAGCATCCCTCTCCAACTCATTGTCCAGTCCAATCCATGTCTGAAGAGTTGGCTTTGGGAATGGTTCCTGTCCCGGGCCAACAGAAGGTCTGAGGGCCATGACCACTGGGGTCCTTCCAGTCTCAGTCAGACCATTAAGTCTGGTCTTATGAGAATTTGGGGTCTGCATCCCACTGCTCTCCTGCTCCCTCAGGGGTTCTCTGTTGTGTTCCCTGTCAGGGCAGTCATCAGTTGTAGCCGGGCACCATCTAGTTCTTCTGGTCTCAAGATAATGTAGTCTCTGGTTCATGTGTCCCTCTCTGTCTCTTGGGCTCATAATCGCCTTGTGTCCTTGGTGTTCTTCATTCTCCTTTGATCCAGGTGGGTTGAGACCAATTGATGCATCTTAGATGGCTGCTTGCTAGCGTTTAAGACCCCAGGCGCCACTCTTCAAAGTGGGATGCAGAATGTTTTCTTAATAGCTTTTATTACGCCAATTGACTTAGATGTCCCCTGAAAACATGGTCCCCAGACCCCTGCCCCTGCTACGCTGGCCTTCGAAGCATTCTGGGGCTTTTTTTTGTTGTTGGGAGGTTTTCGATGACATCTTCAAACTCTTATTTTGTTATGGGCCTGTTATAGATTGATTTGTGTCCCCCGGAGATAAACTGTGCTGTAAATCCTAACCTCTATGCCTGTGTTTGGAAACGCTGGTGGTGTAGTTGTTAAGTGCTACAGCTGCTTAACCAAAAGGGTCGGCAGTTCGAATCTGCCAGGCACTCCTTGGAAACTCTGTGGGGCAGTTCTACTCTGTCCTATAGGGTCGCTATGAGTCGGAATCGACTCGACGGCACTGGGTTATGCCTGTGTTTATAATCTCATTGTGGAATGAGTTTTCTTTGTTATGTTAATGAGACAGGATATGTCTTAAGTCAGTCTCTTTTGAGACATAAAAGAGATTGAACAAGCAAGCAAAAGAAGCAGAAATGGAGGAAGAGAGATGCCAAACCGAATGAGGATCGCCCAGGAGCAGAAGCTCAAAAGAGACAAGGACGTTCCTCTAGAGACAGCAGAGAGAGAGAAAGCCATCCCCTGGAGCTGGCACTCTGAATTTGGACTTGTAGTCTCCTAAAATGTGAGAAAACAAATTTCTGTTAGTCAAAGTCCCCTACTTGTGGTATTTTTACTATAGCAGCACTAGGCAACTAAGACAGAATTTGGTACCCAGAAGTGGGGGTGCTGCTCTAACAAACACATACAATGTAGAAGTGGTTTTGTAGTTGGTAATGGATAGAGGCTGGAGGAGCTCTGGTGATGCAGAGGTTAAGAGCTCGGCTGCTAACCAAAAGGTCGGTAGTTCAAACACACCAACCACTTCTTGGAAACCCTGTGGGGCATTTCTACTCTCTCCTATAGGGTCACTATGAAACAAAATATACTTGATAGCAACAGGTTTTGTTTTGTTTTATTTTACAGGCTGGGAGACTTTTAAGGTACCTAATAATAAAAGCCTAGGTTGCTTCCAAGAAACTGTTGGTAGAATTATGGATGTTAAAGGCAATTCTGTTGAGGGCTCAGAAGGAAGTGAGGAGAGCTATAGAGAAAGTCTCTATCCTTTTAGAGAAAACATATGGCACCAGAAACAGAATGTTGTAAAAATATGCATGTTAAATGTGTTCCTGGGGAGGCTTTAAAAGAAAATGGTGAACATATTATTGGACGATGAAGGAAGGGTGATGCTTTTTATGCAGTTGCAAAGAACTTGTCTGAATTATGTCCAAATGTTTGGTGGAAGGTAGAACTTATAAGGGATGAATTTTGATATCTGACTGAGGAGATTTCTAAGCAAGATTTTAAAGGGTAATGGACCACATCTACAACAGCCTCCACCAGACTGAGTCCAGTACAACTAGATGGTGCCCGGCTATCACCACTGACTGCTCTGACAGGGATCACTATAGTGGGTCCCTGACAGAGCTGGAGAAAAATATAGAACAAAATTCTAACTCAAAAAGAAAGACCAGGCTTGCTGGCCTCACAGAGACTGGAGAAACCCTCACAGTATGGCCCCTGGACACCATTTCAGCTCAGTAATGAGGTCACTCCTGAGGCTCACCCTTCAGCCAAAGATTGAACAGCCTTATGGAACAAAACATGACTAAAGGTATGCACCAGCCCTGGGTCAGGGACTGGAAGGCAGGAGGGAACAGGAAAGCTGGTAATAGGGAACCCAGGGTTGAGAAGGGAGAATGTTGACATGTCGTGGAGTTGTTAACCAGTGTCATAGAATAATGTGTGTACTGTTTGATAAGAAACTAGCTTGTTCTGTAAACCTTCATCTAAAGTACAATTAAAAAAAGAATACAAAAAAAAAATCTTCAAGGGGCACATGATTTTTCTTTGCTTCTTATAGTAAAATGTGAGAGGAAAGAGATGGACTTAAAAATGAACTGTGCAAAATGAAAACAAAACTTAAAGATTTGAAAATTCTGTTGTATGAGCTAAGGACATGAGTCTTAGAATTTTCACCAAGGACGTGGCTACACAATCTTTTGTTGAAGAGGTTAAGCCTTTGACTGATGGATCTAACCAACTACCACAGCAGAAAACCCATCAGCTTAGATTGAAGGGAACAGAAAAAGAATGAAAGGAAAGAAGGCTGTCTCCCTCTTGGAATTCTACAGGCAGGAAACAGGCCAAAGCACCTACATCTGTTGTCCTCCAAGATAAGAAAAGGATCATCCCTGGAGCAGCTCAGACATTAGCAGAACTGTTGGAAGGAGCACTGGAAGCAGGGCCTTTTCCATTTAAAAGGGTGAGGCCACTGTCTCCTAGATCTCAAAGGGTGGGGCCACAGCCTCTTAGTTTTCAAAGAGTCAGATCTTTGCCAGTTCCATTCCAGAGTGTGGGACTGTCGTTAAGGCGGGCCAAGGATATGGGAGTCGGAATCGACTCCCCAGCACTGGGTTTGGGACCCAAACTGAGGAGGCAAGGCTTCCATGCCCAAGGGGTGGAAGGATTGGTCCTGCCAGGGCCGAGGGGTGAGGTTGCCACTCAGATAGACTAGGAGAATGGGGCCGCCCAAAGCCAAGGAGCAGAGTTGCTGTCCCAGTGGGCCTGGAAGGTGGAGCTGAAGCCCAGGGCTGAGGGGCCTCTACCCAGAATCCAGGGAGTGTCCAAAACCCAGAGTCTGGAGGGCAAGGCTGTTGCCCAGATGGTCTTAGAGAGCACAGGATTATTTTCAAGCCTTGAGAGCTAATGTAATGTGTTCTGCAAGGTTTTGGACTTCTGTGGTGTCCGTTTTCTCTTCTTTTCCTCCAGTCTTTCCCATCTGTGGCCTAAACTACGCCTATTCTGGACACTGTTGCATGTGCATTGGAGAAGAATGTGTATTGTGCTCCTATCAGGTGGTGTGTTCTATATATGTCTGTGAGGTCCAGTTGGTTAATACTGTTATTTAGACCTTCTGTATCTTCGTTGGAAACTCTGGTGGCGTGGTAGTTAAGAGCTACGGCTGCTACCCAAAGGGTCCACGGTTCGTATCCGCCAGGCGCTCCTTGGAAACTCTATCAGGCAGTTCTACTCCGTCCTATAGGGTCACTATGAGTTGGAATCGACTCGACGGCAGTGGGTTTGGTTTTTTTGGTTTGATATCTTCGTTGATTTCCTTTTCTAGTTGTTCTGTCTGTTGTTGAAAGTGGTGTGTTAAAATCTCCTACTCTTATTGTAGAACTATTTCTTCAATTCTATTAGTTTGTTTCATAAATTTTGGAGCTCTGGCATTGGGTGCATAAATATGTATTATTGTTATGTCTTCTTGGTGAATTGATACTTAGATCATTATATAATGTCCTTTTTTTGTCCCTTGTAATGGATTTTGACTTAAAGTCTGTTTTGCTGGATATTAATATTGCCACTCCTGCTCTCTTTTGGTTACCATTTGCTTGGTATATATTTTTCCATCTTTTGATTTTTAACCTATTCATGTCTTTGTGTCTAAGGTGTGTCTTTTGTAGACAACATGGGCCATTTTTTAAAATCCTTTCTGCCATTCCCTGCCTCTTGACTGCTGCATTTAATCCATTTACATTCAGTGTGATTATCCATAGGTAAGAATCCACTGCTGCCATTTTGCTATACTTTGTGTGTGTGTGTGTGTGTGTGTGTGTGTGTGTGTGTGTAGTGTTAATGGTTTCTTTGTTCTTCTTAACTTTCTGTGCTGAGATCTTTTTTTATATGGATTTTCTTTTCCTATCATTTGTTATTATTGTTTTTGTGTTTACTGAGTCTTTTTGAATTTCTTCTTCTCTATTTTAGTGAGTAGATATATTAATTTTCTTTGTGGTTACCCTGAAATTTACCTTTATCCTCCTATATTTAAAAGTATGTTTTATCTTGAAATTGCCTTGACTTCTCTCCATGTGGATGTTCTATAACTACACCATTCATTTCCCCTTTTGTTTTGAAGTTGTCATTGTTTACAGCTTAGTTTCTCTGATTTCCTGTAATCATTTTGTAGCTTTATTTTGCTTTTGTGAAGCCTTTACCTGGCTTGGTATCTGGGTGATGCTGTTGTGTGTCTTTATCTCAGGTTGTTGTCTGATGTTGTTGGTTCCCTTTCCCAAAGACTCCCTTTAATATTCTTGTAAGGCAGGTGTGGTAGTTACAAATTCCCTTAATTTCTGTTTATTTGGAAATGTCCTAATTTTGCCCTCATTTTTGAAAAACAATTTTGCTGGACATATGATTCTTGGTTGGCAATACGTTTCTTTCAGGGCTTTGTATGTGTCATCCCATTGCCTTCTTGCCTGCTTGGTTTCTGACAAAAAATCAATGTTTAGTATTATTGATAACCCCCTTTTAAGCGGTATTTTACTTTTCAAAAGTTACTCTCAAAAGTCTTTCTTTGTCTTTAGTTTTGGAAAGTTTGATTATGATATGTCTTGCTGAATTTCTTTTGAGGTCTACCTTGTATGAGGTTTGTTGAACTTCTTTAATGAAAACAGTCTTGTCTTTCATGATATTTTGGAAGTTTTCTGCCATTATAGCTCCAAAAATTCTCTCTGTAGTCTTTTTTTCTTTCTTCCCCTTCTTGAATTCCTAATATGCATATAATATTCCTCTTGATGGTTTCCCACGTAACCCTTAGGCTTTCTTCATTTTTCTGATTGTTTCTCAAACAAATTAGTATCAAGAATTTTGTCCTCTATTTCACTGGTTCTTCCATTGATTCCATTCTGCTTCTGTGTTCTTCCATTGAGTTGTTTATTTCTGATATTTTATTGTTAAACTTCTGAAGTTTTAGTTGTTTTTGTATGGTTTTTATTTGTCTACTTAGTTTGTCATTTTGTTCTTGTATTGTTTTCCCAAATTCTTCTAGGTTTTTTTTCTGTGATTTCCTTGAGGGGTCTGCATATTAGTTTTTTAAATTCCTTGTGAACTAGTTTTATTATCGATTCTTCCTCAGAAAGATTTTCAGTCCTTTTAATTTGCTCTCTTGCTTGAGCCATCTTACCCTGTTTCTTCATATGATTTGTTATTAACTTCTGTCTCCAGGACATTAGTTTTTATTTGTTTACATATTTCTTTTTGATCATATGTTTATTTTGCACTAATTTTTGTTTTGATATGTCAGGACCTTTGTTTCTTCTAATTCTCTTTAGAATAGCTTTCTTCCTTTATATTATTTTAATTGTTGTTGTGTGAAACTGATCTATGTATGACTCTGGTGGTGTCATTTGGCTGAGTATGATTTCCTCTTACTAATGGAGGTAGGTAGGTAGGTCGCACATACATGTGAGTCTTCTGTTGTTCAGCACATATGTCTTCCCTTACAGGATTGAGGAATGTGTGAGAGCAAGTCCCTTCACTGATGTGAGGCATCAAGTGTTGTGTACGCAGGGTCCCTCCGCAGCTCTCGTGGGATAGCATGGTCCTTCTGCATTGATACTAGCAGTTAGTGTGTCTGCTGGAGAGCAGGACAGGTCATCTTCATAGCGATAGGGCGGCAGTGCTACCCAAATGGATGGGGTAGACCCTCTGTGCAGGCAGGAATTGATGTCTCAGTAGGTGGGGGGAGACCAAGGGGTCTCAGTACACATGCAGTTGGCCTGTGGGAACTGGTTGGGTGCAAGATAGGTGCTGCTGCCACCAAATGCTCATGGGGTAAGGACATGGGAAGCACCTGTTCATCCCTGAGTGGGGACAGTACACAGGTGCACACCTGCTGGGATGTGCTGGGCAGTCGCTGGTCAGGTGGTGTGACTGCTGGTCTGTGCTGGGTGATCGTTGGTAGGATGCACAGGGTCGTGCCTGCTAGTTGCTGGGCTGGGGTATGGGGACACACCTGCCAGTTGCTGGGCAGTGGTGCAGGGTGTATTTCCGGTCACTGTGTGAGTGTGGAGGGATTGCACCTGCTGGTCTTTGGGCAAGAGTGCAGGGAGTGTGCTTGCAGGTTGCTGGGTGGGAGACGCAGGTAGATCACTGAGCGAGGGGTGCAGCATATGTGACTTCCAGTCACTGATTGCCATGGATTGAATTATATCCCCCCAAAAATGTGTTTATTAGTTTGGCTGGGCCATGGTTCCCGGTATTGTGTCATTTTCCTATCTGTTGTAAAGCCTGCCTCTATGATGTTAATGAGGCAGAACTCAACCTACAAGATTGGATTGTGTCTTGAGGCAGTCTCTTGAGATAGAAAAGAGAGAAGGGAGCAAGAGACAGGGGACCTCATGCCACCAAGAAAGCAGCACCCAGGAGCAGAGCACATCCTTTGGACCTGGGGTCCCTGTGCCCGAGAAGCCCCTTGACCAGGGGAAGATTGAGGACAAGGACCTTCCTTCAGGCCCAGCAAAGAGAGAAAGACTTCCCCTGGAACTGATGCCTTGAATTTGGACTTTTGGCCTACTTTACTGTGAGGAAATAAACTTCTCTTTGTTAAAGCCATTCACTTGTGGTATTTCTGTTATAGCAGCACTAGATTACTAACACACTGGTTGAGGGTGCACCTGCTGGTCACTGGGTGGGGGCGGCAGGGGCACACCTGCTGATCCCTGGGTGGGGGCGTGGTGCAGGGAGCACACCTGCCTGTCAATGGGCAAGCAGCAGGTATGTGGGGAGTGAGCCTGCTGGTCACTGGGTGGGGGGTGCAGTGAGCATGCTTGACTGTCACTGGGCATGAGTGCAGGGTGCTCCTGTCAGGCCTCATCAGGGGCTTGGCCTGTTTAAATGTGAGGGGAGGGAGGAGGCTGCAGAGAGGCTAGCTGGGTGGGGAATCTCTAGTTGTTACTCTATGGTTTTACTATTCAGTGGATGTTTTCTGTCCAAATGGTCAGGCACCACCACTGGTGAGTAGTCCTTTCCCTGGTTCTTGGCTCCCTCCCTTTTCTGTGTAATCAGGATCACTGGAGTTCTCACCCACCTTCCTGTGCTTTCCCTTTTTAGACCTGACTTGCATCCTACTCACCTTGTTTCATTCCAGGTTTGTTTACACAGTATCTCTGTCTCCTGTTGAGAATTCTGTGAGGTTTCCTTCCTATGCTCCTTACTCAGGAACACTGCTTGCTTTGTCTTAGGATGGCCACACTACGCAGGCTGGCTGGCAGGGCACTGAGGATCCAAAGATCTTGTCTAATTCTTCAGCTTTCCATTTGATGCTCAGGGTTCCAAGGTTGTCATCTGTATCGGTTTCATTTAGTTTCTCGAGTTTTTATTATAGGGGGATGTTATGGTCCATCTAACTAAGCCACCATCTTGTGCTCCTTTTTTGATGGATTCTTCGTGACTTTTGAATTCTTATAAAAACTTTCCTATACTTGCTCACATTTTCTAGAATAAAAGTGATTAATTTTATAATAAGAGAAAAGAATAAAGAAGTGTTTCAAGTGTATGTGATTTGGCTAGCCCCAAAGGCAAAGGGACAAACATGAATGCAAAAGAATGCTTGAGAGTTTGAGCTAGAATAAAGGCTCAAGCTCTTTTTATTTTTGGCGGCTGGGTAAAGGGGGTGTGCGGTGGATCATGTGATGGGTGAGAGTCTGGAAGCCACTCAAGCTGTCCCTGATTTGTCCCCACAGGTCCCAGCTGACTCAGCCCCAGCCAACCATCAGTACAGTGTTTACAGTCTAACAGCTGCCCGACAGCAAAGCCCTTCGGAGGAAGTTTGTGGAGCAGGTTTGTTCTAATACTGATAGCTCACCCTTCCACTACTGGCATCTATCTTCTGTCTTCTGTTTCATGCAGGTCCTGGTTCTCCATTCTCTATTCCTCCTGGTCCTGGACCTCTATGTCCAGTGCTGTGCTAGTGGAGGGCAGTGACCATTTCCCTTCTGGGAATTTTCCTTCTGGCATGGAATTGAGACACCCGGATCAATGTGAAAGTTAGAGGGGCATAATAAGCACTATGAAACATGATAGAGGATGTGTGAGACAGTGGCAGGGTTAGTGACTCCTCTGTGGGATGGTGACTTTGGGCTGAAATTCAAAGGTGGGCGAGGCTCAGCGTTGTAGTGAGCCAGGCCAGAGTGCTGTGGGAAAGGGCACAGTAGTAGCAAGCGCCTCAGGGTGGCAGGAGCTTGGGGTGTTCAAGCAAAGACAGGAGGCAACTGCCTTTGCTCCTTTGCCAAAAATTTGTTGACTCTATTTGTGTGGCTCTATTTCTGGGCTCTCTATTCTATCCTTATCTATTTGTGTGTTCTTTCGTCTTGATCGCTGTAGCTTTATGATAAGGCTTAAAGTTGTGTGGCATCAGTCATCAGTTTTTCTTCAGCACTATATTGTGTTGGCTCTTTTGGAGTCTTTTTGCATTTCTCTATGACTTTAGAATCAGTTTGCTGATATTCACAAAATAACATGCTGGAATTTTGTTTGGAATTGCATTAAATCTATAGATCAAGTTGGGAAGAATTAACATCTTAATGTTTATTTTTCCTATTTTTATAAGCATGGACTATCTCTCCATTTATTTAGATCATCTTTGATTTTTTTCATCAGTGTTTTGTGGTTTTCCTTATTAGATCTTGTACATATTTTATTAGATTTATGCCTAGTGTTCCTTTTTTTGTACGAATATAAATGCTGGTGTGTTTTAAATTTCAAATTCCAATTGTTCATTGCTGGAGTGTAGGAAAGCAAGTGACTTTTGTATATTAACCTTGTATATTGCTACCATGTTATAATCACTTACTGGTTCCAGGAGCTTTTTAAAATCAACGCTGGGGATATTTTACGTAGACAATCATGTCATCTGCTAACACAGTTATATATCTTCTTTCCCAATCTGTGTACCTTTTCTTATCTAATTGCATTAGCTATAATTTCCAGTATGATGTTGAATAGGAGTGGTGACAGGGAACATCCTTTTCATGTTCCTGATCTTAGAGGGGAAGCATCTGGTCTTTGACCATTAAATTAATGTCAGCTGTAGGTTTTTTTTGTAGATGTTCTTTATCAAGTTAAGGAAGTTTCCTCCCATTCCTAGTTTGCCGAGAGTTTTTATCATGAATGGGTGTTGAATTTTGTCAAATACTTTTTTTGCATCTATTGATATAATCATATGCATTTTTTCTTTAGCCTGTTGATATGATGAATTACATTAATTGATTTGCAGATGTTGAGCCAGTCTTGCATACCGGTTATAAATCCCACTTGGTCATGGTGTAGAATTCTTTTGACACATTGTTGCCTTCAACTTTCCACGACTTTGTTGAGGATTTTTTCTTCTATGTTCGTGAGAAATATTTGTCTGTAATTTTCCTTTGTAGAAATGTCTACAACAGGTTTTGATATTAAGGTAATGTTGACCTTGTAGAATGAGTTGGCAAGCGTTCCCTCCTCTTCTATTCTTTCGGAAGAGTTTGAGAAGAGTTGATGTTCTTATTTAAATGTTTGGTAGAAACCATTTGGTCCTGCTGTTTTCTATTTGGGAAGGCTATTAATTATTGATTCAAAAATTTTTTCAGTAGATGTAGACCTATTCAGATTATCTGTTTCTCCTGGTGGAGTTTTGATAGGTTTTGTCTTTTAAGGAATTGTTCTATTACATCTAAGTTATCAAATTTGTGGTCATCGAGTTGTTCACTGTATTCCTTTAGTATCCCCTTAATGTTCATAGGATTGCTTCTGGTAGGCCCTCTTTCATTTCTAGTGTTAGTAATTTGTGTCTTCTCTCTTTTTTCTTGGTCTACCTGGCTAGATGTTTATCAGTCTTTTCAAAGAATTAACTTTTGGTGTCACTGATTTCTGTTTTCCATTTCATTGGTATCTGTTCTAATTTCTTTTCTTCTACTTATTTGGTATTTAATTTGTTCTTTTTTTTCCCTTCAAATTTCCTAAGGTAGAAGCCTAGCTGACTGATTTTATTTCTCTCTTCTTTTCTAATGTATGCATTCAATGCTATAAATTTCTCTCTAAGCTCAGCTTGCACTGCATCCCGCATATTTTGATAAGCTGTATTTTCATTAGGCCAAATATTTTTTAATTTTTATTGAGACTTCTTTGACCCACATGTTTTTTTTTGAAGTGTGTTATTTAATTTCCAAATATTTTTAGGTTTTCCACTTATTTCTTGTTACTGATTTCTAGTTTAATTTCTTTGTGGTCTGAGAGTATACTTTGTATGATATCTTTTTTTTTTTTTAATTTGTTACTATGTGTTTTAACACCCAGGATGTCGTCTATCGGGTGAATGTTCCACGTGAGCATAAGAAGAATGTATGTTCTGCTTTTGTTCGGTATTCTATAAATGTCGTTTAATTGATCCAGTTGATAAATAGTACTGTTCAGTTTAACTATATGCTACTGATTTTCTGTCTGCTGGATCTGTCATAACTGAAAGAGGGGTGCTGAAGAGTCTGACTATAAAAGCAAACTTGTCTATTTCTCCTTGCAGTTCTATAAGTTTTTGTCTCATGTATTTTGATGCTCTTTTAAAAAAAAAATTATTTTGTTGTTGTTGTTGAGAATATACACAGCAAAACATATACCAATTCAGTAGTTTCTACATGTACAGTTCAATGACATTGATTACGTTCTTTGAGTTGTGCAACCATTCTCATCCTCCTTTTCTGAGTTGTTCCTCACCCATGAACACAAACTCTTTGCCCCCTAAGGTTCCTGTCTAATTTTTTGGTGGGATATAGATTTGATATCATATAAATAGCATAATGCTCAAGGCAGATTTTTTTTTTTAGTAGTTAAGCTAAACCATTTTTTAAGAAGACTTCAGGGGATATTTTTGGTTTAAGGTTTAAAGATCATCTCAGGGCAATAGTTCAGGGGTTCATCCAGCCTCCATGGCTCCAGAAAGTCTGGAGTTCATGATAATTTGAAATTCTGTTCTGTATTTTTCTCCTCTTGTTCAGAATTCTTCTATAGAATCTTTAATCAAAATGTTCAGTAATGGAAGCCAGGCACCATCCAGTTCTTCTGGTCTCATGGCAAAGGAGGCAGTTGTTCATGGAGGCAATTAGGCACACATTCCGTTACCTCCTCCTATTCCTGACTTTCTTTCTTCCTCTGTTGCTCCTGGTGAATAAAGACAACTTGTGCTTCGGATGGCCACTTACAATCTTTTAAGTCCCCAGAAACTATGCAGTGAACTAGGAGGTAGAACAGAAGCACTAAACATGTTATTAGGCCAATTAACTGGATGTCCCATGAAACCATGACCCTCAACTACCAAACCAAGGAAACAAACACCATGCTAACACTAATCAAAAGAAATCTGGAGTAGCTATATTAATTTCAGAGCAATGAAAATGATCAGAAATAAAGAAGGAAATTTCATAATGATAAAAGGATCACTTCTCCAAGGAGACATAATAATCCTTAATGTATATTAAAAAATCCAAACCCATTGCCGTCAAGTCAATTCTGACTCATAGCGACTCTAAAGGAGAGAGTAGACCTGCCCCATAGGGTTTCCAAGGAGCGCCTGGTGGGTTTGAACTGCCGACCTTTTGGTTAGCAGATGTAGCTCTTTGTTCTACGACATTGTTCTATGACGTTGGTTAACAACCCCATGACATATCGATACTCTCCCTTCTTAACCTTGGGCTCCCTATTACCGGCTTTCCTGTTCCCTCCTGCCTTCCAGTCCCTGCCCTATGGTTGGTGCACCCCTTTAGTCTTGTTTTGGTCCATGGGTCTGTTCAATCTTTGGCTGAAGGGTGAACCTCAGGAGTGACCTCATTACTGAGCTGAAAGAGAGTCCAGGGGCCATACTGTGAGGGTTTCTCCAGTCTCTGTGAGGCCAGCAAGCCTGGTCTTTCTTTT
Source organism: Elephas maximus indicus (assembly GCF_024166365.1). Taxonomy (NCBI): domain Eukaryota; kingdom Metazoa; phylum Chordata; class Mammalia; order Proboscidea; family Elephantidae; genus Elephas; species Elephas maximus. The sequence continues at coordinate 51,414,843 of NC_064840.1, forward strand.
TGAGTTAGAATTTTGTTCTACATTTTTCTCCAGCTCTGTCAGGGACCCTCTATAGTGATCCCTGTCAGAACAGTCAGTGGTGGTAGCCAGGCACCATCTAGTTGTACGGGACTCAGTCTGGAGGCCATGGTAGATGTGGTCCATTAGTCCTTTGGACTAATCTTTCCCTTGTATCTTTAGTTTTCTTCATTCTTCCTTGCTTCCTAAGGGGTGAAACCAGTGCAGTATCCTAGATGGCCACTCAAAGCCTTTTAAGACCCCAGACACTATTCACCAAAGTAGAATGTAGAACATATTCTTTATAAAATATGTTATGCCAGTTGAGCTAGATATTCCCCAAGATCATGGTCCCCACAGCCCTCAGCACAGCAATTAGGTCCCTCAGGGAGTTTATATGTGTCTATGGAGCTACCATGACCTTGCCTTGTACAGGTTGTGCTGGCTTCCTCAGTATTGTGTACTGTCTTACCCTTCACTAAAGTTACCACTCATCTATTGTCTATTAAGTGTTTTTTCCATCCCCACCCTCGTAACCATCAAAGATTGTTCCTTTTTGTATGTAAACCTTTTCAAGAGTATTTATAGTAGTGGTCTCATACAATATTCGTCCTTTTGTGATTGACCTATTTCACTCAGCATAATGCCCTCCAGATTCATCCATGTTATGAGATGCTTCACAGATTCATTGTTGTTCCTTATCATTGGGTAATACTCCATTCTGTGTATGTATCACAGTTTGTTTGTCAATTCAGCTGTTGATGGTCATCTAGGTTGTTTCCATCTTTTTGCTATTGTGAACAATTCTGCAATGAACATGGGTGCGCGTATGTCTGTCCATGTGAGAACTCTTATTTCTCTGGGATATATTCCTAGGAGTCGGATTGCTGGATCATATGGTATTTCTATTTCTAGCTTTCTAAGGAAGCGCCATATCGTTTTCCAAAATGATTGTATCATTTTGCATTCCCACCAGCAGTGCATAAGAGTTCCGATCTCCCTGCAGCCTCTCCAACATTTGTTATTTCCTGTTTTATTGATTTGTGCCAGTAATGCTGGGGTGAGATGATATCTCATTGTGGTTTTGATTTGCATTTCTCTAATGGCTAGAGATCGAGAGCATTTCCTCATGTGTCTCTTGGCCGCTTGAATGTCTTCTTTGGTGAAGTGTCTGTTCATATCCTTTGCCCATTTTTTAATTGGATTATTTGTCTTCTTGTTGTAGAGGTGTTGGATTTTCTTGTAGATTTTAGAGATTAGAAGTTTGTCTGATTTGTAATAGCCAATTTTTTTCCCCCAGTATGTAGGTTCTCTTTTTACTCTTTTGGTGAAGTCTTTTGATGAGCATAAGAGTTTAATTTTCAAAAGACCCCAGTTATCTAGCTTATCCTCTGGAGCCTGTGTGTTGTTGGTTGTGGTTTGTATCCTGTTAATGCTGTGTATTAGGGCCACTAGCATTGATCCTATTTTTTCTTCTATGAACTTCATGGTTTTCTGCTTTATATTTAGATCTTTGATCCATTGTGAGTTAGTTTTTGTATATGGTGTGAGGTATGGGTCCTATTTCATTTTTTTGCAGATGGACATCCAGTTTTACCAGCACCATTTGTTAAAAAGGCCGTCTTTTCCCCATTTGATGGACTTTGGGCCCTTGTCAAATATCAGGTGACCATAGATGAATGTATTTACATCTGGGTTCTCAATTCTGTTCCATTGGTCAATGTATCTGTTATTTTACCAGTACCACGCTGTTTTGACTACTGTAGCTGTGTAGTAGGTTCTGAGGTCAGGTAGTGCGAGTCCTCCTACTTTATTCTTCTTCTTCAATAGTGCTTTACTTATCTGGGCCTTCCTCCCTTTCCATACAAAGTTAATTGATAAGTTTTTCCATCTCTTTAAAGAATGTTGTTGGTATTTAAATTGGTATTGCATTGTATTTGTAAATCACTTTGGGTAGAAATGTCATCTTCACAATGTCGAGTCTACATATCCATGAGCATGGTATGTTTTTCCATTTATGTAGATCTCTTTTGGTTTCTTACAGTAGTCTTTTGTAGTTTTCTTTGTATAGGTCTTTTACATCCCTGGTTAGATTTATTTCCAAGTATTTTATTTTTTTAGGGCCTGTAATAAATGGTATTGTTTTCCTGATTTCTTTTTCATTGTTGTCTTTATTGGTGTATAGGAATCCAGATGATTTTTGTATGTTTATCTTGTATCGTGCAACTCTGCTGAATCTTCCTATTAGTTCCAGTAGTTTTCTTGTGGAGTCTTTTGGGTTTTCTATGTATATTATCATATCCGCAAATAGGGAGAGGCCAGGAAATATTCTTTTGTTAAGATTACCACCAAGAAAACTTTATGGAGCAGTTCTACCTTGTCACAGATGAAGTTGCCATGAGTTGAAATAGGCTCAACGTCAACAGTTTAGGGAGAAATAGAACAATTACAGTTCTTATTTCTGCAACTGGTCACATGGTCATAAGTGGTATTTAAAACTACCTTCTACCTCTACCCATTCCATAGTCCCTTTGCTCCCAGCAAGTACCTCAGCTGTTTGTGATTCTTTGCCTGCTGGTGTGACCCAAACCTTATTCCTGAAGAGTATGTGCTACTGGTAGTCCCTCCTGAATTGGGTTGTTGTAGTTTTTGTTGACTTTAATCACAGGGCATGGTAGTACTAAGAGGTGCCCTAAGGAATCTCCTGTATCCCAGACTACTCTTCTTTACCTCTATTGTGATAACAGTTCATTTTCACCTTGGTAGTCATGATCAGTCACTCCAGTCAGTAGAGTAACTCCCTCCTTTGCCTATTGATACAGAGCATAAGCAGCCCAAAGTGGCTGGGTGTCTGTCTTAGTTGAACAGAATCACTGTCGTGTCTCCTAGTGGAACCATTCCACCCTTTGGAACTTAGACCTCTAGATCATCAAATCATAGGATCATGGGAACAGGAAGTGAAACTTTTGCTAGTGGTTCACTAGGGGTAATAGTGAGTGATACCACTCACATTTCTTCCCCCTTGTTTTCTGGACCTGTGAATATTGACTGTTGAAGAAATAGCATCATAAATTGGATGCCGATTTTGAGCATATACATTGCAAGGCTGGAGAATATTGCCCCAGCCCTTCAGGATATTGCCAACTAGCTGGCACAGTAATTGAGTCTTCAAAAGGTCATTCCACCATTCTATCAAGCCAGCTACTTTGGGATAATAGGGAACATGGCAAAACAGTGAATTTCATGGGCATGGGTCCATTGCTACACTTCATTTGCTGAGAAGTGAGTTCCTCAGTATAAAGCAATGCTGTGGGGAAGGCATTCTATAAGACCATAGGTGGTGGAATTGACAGAAGAATTGTATGCAGGGAAAGCAAATCTGTATACAGAGTGCCTATCCCAGTAAGAACAAAATGCAGCCCCTTCCATGATGGAAGCAGTCCAGTGTAATCAACCTGACACCAGCTTGTTGTCTGATCATCCTGGGGAATGGTGTCATATCGGGGACTTAGTGTTGGTCTGGAGCCCTGGTGGCATAGTGGTTAAGAGCACAGCTACTAGCCAAAAGGTTGGCAGTTCGAATTCACCAGCCACTCTTTGAAAACCCCATGGGGCTGTTCTACCCTGACCTATAGCACCACTATGAGTCAGAATCGACTTGATGGCAATGGATTTAGTTTTTTGGAGTGTTGGTCTGTGCTAGTGGCAGATTGGGCACTCATCAATGGCTGTAGCCAGGTTAGCCTTGGTTTGTGGAAGTCCATGTGGCCTTCATTTGTATACCAAGAGGTCATAGGTACAGGCTGGGAAAGAGAAGATAATGTAGCAGGAGCAGGGATCATGGGTATTTGAGCCACTTCCTCATATAACTTACTTGTGTGTTCAGTGCCTGCTTGAGTCTAATCTTGTATATACCATTTCCATTTGATGGTAGAGTGCTATTGTTCACCCAACTTTATGGCTTTGTTGGTCAGACGATACCCAGTTTATGATGGGCAGCTTAGGTCACATGGTAACTTGGTGGCTCATGGTTAAGCATTCAGCCTTTACTAAGGTCTCGTAGCAAACCAGAGCTGTTTCTCAAAAGGAAAATAGTTACCTGCAAGGATGGCAGGGCTTTGCTTCTAAATCCTAAAGGCCTGCGTTGTGATTCACCAGTAGTGGCCTGCCAAAGGCTCTAAACAGCATCTGTATCTGCCATTGCCACCTAAAGAATCATTGGATTTGCTAGATCATATGGTCCAAATGGCAGAGCAGCTTGCATGGTGGCCTGGATCTGTTCTGGAGCCTTCTCTTGTTCTGGGCTCTACTCAAAACTAGCAGCTTTTCAGGTTACTCAGTTGATATACTGCCTCCAGTACACAAAGAGGCCCACTAGGCACTGTGCCTCTTTGATGGTTGGAGAGGCCAGATGCAACAACTTATCCTTTACCTTAAAAGGGATATTTTGACATGCCCACATCACTAAACTCCTAGAAATTTCACTGAGGTGGAAGGCCCCTGAGTTTTTGTCACGTTTATTTCCCATAGACTGGTACATAAATGTCTTCCTAACAAGTCTGGAGTAGTTGCTACTTCTTGCTCACTAGGTCCAATCAGCACGATGTCATCAATGTAATGGACCAGTTTGATGGCTTGTGAAAGGGAAAGGTTATCAAGGTCCCTACGGACTAAATTAAGACATAGGGCTAATGAGTTGATATACTTCTGAAGGAGAACAGTGAAGATGCTTTGCCAACTGAAAGAAACTGCTTCTAGTGGTCTTTACAAGAGCAATCGACAAAAAAGCATTTGCCAGATTAATAGCTGCATACCCGGTACTGTAAGATCTGAAACCAAATATGAAAAAGCAGCTGTAATTGGAGTCACCACCTGATTAAGTTTTATGATAATCCACTGTTCTTCTCTAACATCCGTTTTCTGTGCAGTTCAAATAGGCAATTTGAATGGGGATATGGTTTTTTTGGGTATGGTGGAAATGACCATACTTGCATCCTTTAAGTCCTTAATGGTGGCAGTAATCTTCACAATCCCTCCAGTAATGTATTACTTTTGATTTAATATTTTACTAGGTAGAGGCACTTCTGATGGTTTCTGCTTGGCCTTTCTTACCGTAATAGCCCTCACTCAACATGTCAGGGAAATAATGTGGGGATTCTTTCCCACAGCCAGTCGCTGAATATGTCTTTTCCAAGTATGCATTCTGGAACTGGGAAAGTCACTACAGTATGGTTTCAGGAACTCACTGTACTTATTGTGAGATGGGCATGAGCTAAAAATCCATTGATTGCTTGATCTCCCTCCATATGCTTATACTCTGACTCATGGGCTACAGTGACATTTTAGGTCTCCTGGGGTTAGTGTCAGTTCAGAGCCAGTGTCCAGTAATCCCCCAAAAGCCTATTTCCTTTTCTCCAATGTACAGTTACCATGTGTAATGGATTGAACTGTGTCCCTCCAAAATATGTGTCAACTTGGTTAGGCCATGTGTGGTTGTCCCCCATTTTGTGATTTTCCTAGGATACTGATTGGCTTAAAGTCAGGAAGGGTGTGTGTCAGGGTTGTATTCTTTCACCGTACCTATTCAATCTGTATGCTGAGCAAATAATCCAAGAAGCTGGACTATATGAAGAAGAACAGGGCATCAGGATTGGAGGAAGACTCATTAACAACCTGCGTTATGCAGATGACACAACCTTGCTTGCTGAAAGTGAAGAGGACTTAAAGCACTTACTAATGAAGATCAAAGACCACAGCCTTCAGTATGGATTACACCTCAACATAAAGAAAACAAAAATCCTCACAACCGGACCAATGAGCAACATCATGATAAATGGAGAAAAGATTGAAGTTGTCAAGGATTTCATTTTACTTGGATCCACAATCCACAGCCATGCAAGCAGCAGTCAAGAAATCAAAAGACACATTGCATTGGGCAAATCTGCTGCAAAGGACCTCTTCAAAGTGTTGAAGAGCAAAGATATCACCCTGAAGACTAAGGTGCGCCTGACCCAAGCCATGGTATTTTCAATCACATCATATGCATGCGAAAGCTGGACAATGAATAAGGAAGACCAAAGGAGAGTTGATGCCTTTGAATTGTGATGTTGGCGACGAATATTGAGTATACCACAGACTGCCAAAAGAACGAACAAATCCCTCTTGGAAGAAGTGCGGCCAGAATGCTCCTTAGAGGCAAGGATAGCGAGACTGCGTCTTACATACTTTGGACATGTTGTCAGGAGGGATCAGTCCCTGGAGAAGGACATCATGCTTGGCAGAGTACAGGGTCAGCAGAAAAGAGGAAGACCCTCAATGAGGTGGATTGACACAGTGGCTGCAACAATGAGCTCAAGTATAACAAGGATTGTAAGGATGGTGCAGGACCGGGCAGTGTTTCGTTCTGTTGTGCGTAGGGTCGCTATGAGTCGGAACCGACTTGACGGCACCTAACAACAACAACATTATAAATTATAATCTCTGCCTGTGGTTAAAGAGGATTAGGGTGGGATGTAACACCCTTGCTCAGGCCACATCCCTGATCCAATGTGAAAGGATTTTCCCTGGGGTGTGGCCTGCACCACCTTTTATCTCTCAAGAGATAAAAGGAAAGGGAAGCAAGCAGAGAGTTGAGGACCTTATACCACCAAGAAAGCAGCACCAGGAGCAGAGTGTGTCTTTTGAATACAGGGTCCCTGCGCCTGAGAAGCTCCTCGACCAGGGGAAGATTGAGAATAAAGACCTTCCTCCAGAGCCAGCAGAGAGAGAAAGCCTTCCCCTGGAGCCAACGCCCTGAATTTGGACTTAAAACCTATTAGACCGTAAGAAAATAAATTTCTCTTTGTTAAAACCATCCACTCCTGGTATTTCTGTTATGGCAGCACTGGATGACTAAGACACCATGGTAAAAGGCTGTAGAATGTTTTGGGGAAGGCTAGGAGAAAGATTAACAGTATAAAATTTTGGCAGCATAGTGGTGTCCTTCTTCAAGGGGACCTGGCCTCCCCTTCATACAATGGGTTGTGGGTCTGTAAATTGTTTCAAGTATATAATTTGATCGAGGGACCATGACTCTGTGATTTGCTGATTCAAGTTAAACTTCTGTTTACTTGACCTAGAACTCATCCGCTTACACACATCAAGTAAATATGTAGTAGAATTTATATCCCTCTCACCGCTAGGGACACCATATCGAATTAGCCAACTCCATAGGTCTATCTGATTAGCCAATTCCGTAGGTCTGTGTGAGTCAGGCTATTCTCCTTACTTGATTTTGCTATCCATTATGGTAACCACTCATCTTGTGTTTGGTGATGTCATTTAGCACCTGTCACCCCAGGATCCAATTTCCCCAATTGAATTTATGGTTCCGAATTCAGTGGTGGCAGTTCCCACTGTAATAACTGACCTACAGAGAAGAGCAACCACAGTGCTCTTCAAGGATGCTGGGACTCCCCTCACAAATGTATTCCTCAATCCCAGGCTAGATGGGTGGGTCTGACATGATTAATTACTCTAACATTCCAATTTCCCTAAGCCTTTGGATACAGTAACCAAAGGCAGTTCTGGAATTTCAGCTTCAGTTAGTGTAAGCCACCTTTTGGCTCGTGTTTCAACCAACCTACCAAACAGTTATATCCTTTACTAGTCCCTTAAACTAAAACATTGCGTGCAGAATCTCTGCTTAGTGGGCCCATATCAGTAAATTAGGCCTGATACAACTTTATGTTCCTTCCACCATGTCTTAGTCATCTAGTGCTGCCATAACAGAGATACCACAAGTGGATGGCTTTAACAAAGAGAAATTTACTGTTTACCTTGCATCAGGGAGGTGACCTGAGTAAGGGTATTGTTACAATCCCACCCTAATCCTTTTAACATAAAATTACAATCACAAAATGGAGGACAACCGCAGAATACTGGGAATCATGGCCTAACCAAGTTGACACATATTTTTTGGGGGACACAATTCAATCCATGACATACCATTATCTCACATTCTTAATATCCATTCCCAAACATGTTCCCTGGATTTCTGTCTGTATAAATTAGAAAAATTATGTAGTTCTTTTGAAGTGTAGTACACCTCCTTCTGAGTGTATTTACCTTTCAAGAAACTGTTGGGATTTAAGTGTAGTTACAATTCTAGAGCAAGGAAGGGTGGTGAGAGTGGGTCATCAGTGTACTGCAAGACACCTTGGGGGAGCCCATTACAGGTTCCTCAGGCAAATCAGGGGTAGTTTACTCAGATCAGGGTGGAAGGGCTTTTTCTACTGTCAAAGAACACTCAGAAGAATTTATTGGTTCAGTATCCCCAGCTTCATCAGCATCTGCCCATATGTCCCCACTCCAATTTTCAGGATCCCATTTCTTCCTAATCAGTACTCTCACTTTAACATTGACACCTTGCTGGGTTGGGAATTAAATCTGCATTGTAGTTCAGCCACTGATCAGATGAAACTCCGGGTTAGTTTTTCAGCAATCTCAGCTCTGTGACTGTAGGACATAAGGTGTTCTTCCAGGACACACATAGCAACTTTTAGATCATTTATGTGATGCCTGAGCTGGGAATTGGAAGCCCTGAGCTCATCCTTTTCTTTCCCCTCTTGGATCAGTGAAATTAGGAACAACTAGCCAGTGTCATAATACTGGTCAGTTTGCCAAAAATGTCCTAGGGTAGCAAATACGTGATCATACAGATCTTTGTCTCTCATAAGTGTTTGATTGTTGTTTTGTTAGGTGCTGTGGAGTTGGTTCCAACTCATAGTAACCCTGTGTACAACAGAACAGAACTCTGCCCAGCCCAAGTATTTGAGTAGGAGTGTCCAGTGGTGATATTTTGCATATCTTTATTGCCACAGGAGCCCTGGTTGCACAGTGGTTAAGAGTTTGGCTGGTAGACAAAAGGTCAGCAGTTTGAATCTATTGGCCGCTCCTTGGAAACCTTGTGGGGTAGTTCTACTCTGTCCTGTAGGGTCGCTGTGAGTTGAAATCCAGTCAATAGCAATGGGTTTTTTGGTTTGGTTATTGTCATATCATGCCATAGACTATCAGTGCTTCTTTACTCCTGGCAATAAAATCATTAGTGTCTTTAAATCTAATCTGATTTAAGAACCAATTCTAGTAACCCCAAAACCAATTCAGAAAACCCGTACTTAAAATTTTGCTCATTTAGAACCACTCTCGGTACGAAAAAAAAAAAAAAAAAAAAATTCTGTGTTAGTTGTGGTTCTCCAGAGAAACAGAACCAATAAGATATATGCAAATTAACAGAGCCACCATTTGTGGTGCAAATTGTTTTCTTTTGATTACTGACCTAAAGGCTTGTGGTTTGAGCCCACTCGGGGTACCACAGAGGAAAGGCCTGATGATTTGCTTCAGTAAAAGATTATAGCCAAAAGAACTCTATGGAGCACTTCTACTTTGTAACGTGTGGGGTCACCATGAGTCTGAATTGACTCAATAGCAATACGTTTTGTGTGTGTGTGTGTGTATATATATATATATATGATTTATTTTAAGGAATTATTTCTCACAGTATCAGGGGCTGGGAAGTCCAAAGTCTTTAGGCTAGGTGACAAACTGGAAGTTCCTACAGTATTTTTTTGTGTGTATGTGGTAAATATATATGTAACATAATTTTCCATTTCAGCCATCTTCACATGTACAGTTTAGTGACAATAATTAAGTTCATCATGTTGTTTCACCATCACTCTTATCTGTTTCCAGATTTTTCTATTGCCCTTAACAGAAGCACATTGTCCCCTAAGCACTGTGTCTTCCTTTCCGCTTCATCCTCACCCACCTCTGGGAGCCACTAATAAACTTTTGTCTGTATATACTTACCTATTCTAGATATTTCATATGAGAAGGATGGTACAATATTTTGTGACTGACTTAGTTCACTCAGCATAATGTTTTCAGGGGTCATCCATGTTGTAGCATGTGTCAAGGCTTTATTTCTCTTTATGGCTGAGTAATATCCAATTTTATGTATGTGCTGCATTTTGTTTATGCATTCTTTGGTTGACGGATATTTAGGCTGTTTCCATATTTTGTCTATTGCGAATAGTACTGCAGTGAACATTGGTTTACAAGTATCTGTTTGTGTTCCTGCTTTCAATGTTTTCTTCTAAGGGTTTTATGTTTTTAGTCCTTACATTTAGGTTCTTGATCCTTTTGAGTTAATTTTCATATATAGTGTGAGGTATGGGCCCAGCTTCATTCTTTTGAAACCCAGTTGTCCCAGCACCATTTATTAAAGAGACTATTTTTTCACCATTGAATGAACTTAGCACCTTCGTCAAAAATCGATTGGCCACAGATGTATGTGTTTGTTTCTGGACTGTTAATTTTATTCCATTGGTCTATATGTGTATCAGTGTACCAGTACAATACTGATTTGATAACTTTCGCTTTTTAATATGTTTTGAGATCAGAAAATGTGAGTCCTATTTTATTCTTCTTTTGCAAGATTTCTTTGGCTATTCGGGGTCTTTTGCAGCTCCATATAAATTTGAGAATATGCTTTTTCTTTCCTGCAAAGAAGGCTATTGGAGTTTTGATGAGTATTTCATTGACTCCGTAAATTGCTTTGGTTAGTATTGACATCTTTACAATACTGTGTCTTCCAATCCATGAATGAGGAATGTGCCCTTCCATTTATTTAGATCTTCTTCAATTTCTTTCAGTAATAATTTAATAGTTTTCAGTATACATGTCTCTCACTTCTTGGTTAAATTTATTCTTAGGTATCTTGTTCTTTTAGATGCAATTGCAAATGGAATTATTATATTTCTCTTTCAGATTTTCAATTGCTGGTGTATAGAAACACAACTTATTTTTGTGTGTTGACCTTGTATCCTGCCACTTTGCTGACTTTATTTATTAGCTCTAGTTGCTTTCTTGTGGATTCTTTGGAATTTTCTATATGTAGGATCATGTCGTCTGGAAATAGAAATAGTTTTACTTCTTCCTTTCTGTTTTGGATGCCCTATATTTCTTTTTCTTGCCTAATTTCTCTGCTAGGACATCCAGCACAGTGTTGAATAGCAGTTGTGAAAGTGGGCATCCTTATGTTGATCCTGATCTTATGACAAGTACTCTCAGTCTTTCTCCATTAAGTATGTTACCTGTGAGATCTCCACAAACACTGTCACTGAGCACTTTCCCTTCTATTCCTAGTTTGCTGAGTGTTTTATCATAAAAGTGTGTTGGATTTTGTCAAATTCTTTTTCTGCATTGATTGAAATTATCATGTGGTTCTTTTGCTTTGTACTGTTAATATAGTGTATTACATTGGTTTTCTAATGTTGAACAATCTTTGCATTCCTGGGATAAGTTCCACTTGATCGTGATGTATTATCCTTTTAATATGCTTCTGGATCCAGTTTGCTAATATTTTGTTAAGTGTTTTTGCATTTATATTTCTAAAGGATATTGGTCTGTAGTTTTCTTTTCTTGTGGGGTATTTATCTCACTTTGGTATCAGGCTAATACTAGCCTCACAGAATGAGCTAGAAAGTGTTCCCTCCTCTTCTATTTTTTGGAAGAGTTTCAGAAGAATTGGAGTCACTTCTATAAATGTTTGGTAGAATTTGCCAAGCTAGTCTGACTTCATTGTTGGGAGGTGTTTGATTACTGATTCAATCTCTTCCCTAGTTATGTGCCTGTTGAAATGTTCTATTTGTTCTTGAGTCACTATAAGTAGTATATATGTTTCCAGGAATTTGCCTGTTTCATCAAAGTTATCTAATTTGTTGGCATACAATTGTTCATAATATTTTCTTATGATTCTTCTTATTTCTGTTGGGTTGGTTATAATGTCCCACTTCCATTTCTGATTTTAGATATTTGCATCTTCTCTCTCTTTTTCTTTGTCAGTCTAGCTAAAGGTTTGTCAACTTTATTGACGTTTCCAAAGATCCAACTTCTGATTTTGTTGATTCTGACTATTGTTTTTCTATTCTCCATTTCATTTATTTCTGCTCTGATTTTGTTTCTTTCTTCTGTAGCTTTGAACTTAGTTTTTTAATTTTTTCCTATTGCCTCAAGTTGTAAAGTTATGTTATCGTTTTGAGATCTTTCTTCTTTTTTAGTATAGGCATTTCCACTACACATTCCCTTCTGAGCATGGTCTTTGCTGCATCTAATCAGTTTTGGTATGTTGTGCTTTCATTTTTATTTGACTCTAACTGTATTCTGATTTCTCTCTTAATTTCTTCCTTGACCCATTGGCTGTTTAATAATGTTTTGTTTAATTTCCACATATTGGTGTTATTTTCCAGTTTTTTTACTGTTATCCATTTTTAGTTTCATTCTGTTGTGGTGAGAAAAGATGCTCTGTATGACTTCAGTGTTTTAAAATTCATTGAGACTTGATTTGTGACCTAACATATGGTCTATCCAGGAGAGTAATCAGTGTGCACTGCAGAAGAATGTATATCGTGCTCTTGTTGAGTGGAGCGTTTTGTATGTCTGTTAGGTCTAGTTGGTTTGTACTGTTGTTCTTAGTTGTTGTCAAGTCAATTCTGACTCATGACGACCCCATGTGTGCCAAGTAGAAGTGTTCCATAGGGTTTTCAAGGCTGTGACTTTTCCAAAGCAAATTACCAGGCCTGTCTTCCAAGGCATCTTTGAGTGTGTTCAGACCGCCAACTTTCTGGGTGGTGGTTGAGCTCTTAACCATTTGTGCCACCCATTGTTCAAATCCTCTATTTCTTGATTGATCGTCTTTCTAGACGTTCTGTCCGTTATTGAAAGTGGTGTATTAAAGTCTCCAATTGTTATTGTGGAACTGTTTATTACTCCTTTCAATTCTGTCAGTGCCTGCTTCACATATTTTTGTGTGTGAAGTCCCTGGGTGGCACAAACAATTAAGCTCTCAACTACTAACTGAAAGGTTGGTAGTTTGAGCCCACTCAGAGTTGTCTCAGAAGACAGGCCTGGTAATTGCTTCCAAAAGGTCACAGCCTTGAAAACCCTGTGGAGCAATTTTACTGTGCACATGTGGGGGTCACCATGAGTCAGAACTGATGGCAACTAATAATAACAACATGCAAAACAAACAAGTTAGGTACATATATATTTATAATTGTTAGATCTTCTTGATGAATTGAGTCTTTTATCATAATGTAATGTCCTTTGTTTTTTTAGAACAGATTTTGACTTAAAGTCTGTTTTGTCTATAATATTATAGCCTCCCCACTTCTCTTTTGATTGCTATTTGCATGGAATATTTCTTTCCATTGTTTCACTTTCAGTCTATTTGTGTCTTTTGTACACAGCATATAGCTGGAACATGCTTTTTTATCCATCCTCTCCTTCAAAAATGAGGGTGAAATTAAGACATTTCCACATAAAATGTCTTTTGATTGGACAGTTTAGTCCATTCACATTTAAGGTAATTACTGATAAGGGAAGACTTCTATCATTTTGCTATTTGTTTTTTCTGTGCCTTATGTCTACTTTTTCCTTCATTTCCTGAAATATTGCCAATATTTTTGTTTAGTTTTTTGTTTTTCTTTTTTTTGTAGTGACCAATTTGATTCCTGTCTCCTTTCCATTTGTATATATTTTTTAGATTTTGTGTGTGTGTGTGTGGTTACCATAAGGATTACGTTTGACACTTAAAATTTTAACTACCTAATTTAAATTGATAGCAATTTAACTTCAGTAACACACACAAACTCTACTCTTACACTGCTCCTTCTATCACCTTATATAGTTGTAATTGTAAATTATATCTTTATATGTTATATACCTAATAGCATAAATTTATAGCTATATTTTATGTATTTTTCTTTTGGTATCATGTAGGACATAATCACTAAAGCTGTAAACTAAAAATACCATAAAACTAGCCCTTACATTGGTCCATGAGATTATCTTTATTGGGGAGATCTTTCTTCAAGTTATTGTCTAGTATCCTTTCAGTTCCATCTGAAGAACCTTCTTTAGAATTTCTTGTAGTGCAGGTCTAGTTGTCACAAACTCCTTCAATTTTTTTTTTTTTAATTTGGAAATGTCTTAATTTCACCCACATTTTTGGAGGACAGTTTTGCCAGACATATAATTCTTGGTTGACTATTCTTTTTTTTTCCAGTACCTGCTGGCCTTCTGAGGAGAAATTGGCACTTAGTCTTATTGAAGATCCCTTGTATGTGACAGTTTGCTTCTTTGTTGCTGCTTTCAGGATTCTCTCTTTATCTCTAGTTTTTGAGTTTGAATCTACTTTTTCTTGGTGTGGATCTCTTTGTGTATATCTTACTTGAAGTTCATCGAGCTTCTTGGATTTGTAGATTCGTGTACTTCCTCAGATTTTTAAAGTTTTCTGTCATTATTCCTTTGAATATTCCTTATGTTCCTTTCTCTCTCTTTTCCATCTGGAGTTCCTATGACGTGTATCTTTTTTGCTTGATGGAGTTCCACAATTCCAATAGGCTTTGCTCAGTTGTCTTTATCCTTCTCTCTTGATGCTCTTCACACTTGGTAATTTTAATTGCCGTATCTTCTAATTCACTTATTCTTTTTCTTCTTTTTTCAGCAGACAAAATCTGTTCAATATTCTCACTGAGCTTTTCATTTTAGTTATTAGCTCAGTATTTCTGTTTAGTTCCATTTTATCATGTCTTGTTTTGCTCATGTATTGTTTTTCACATTCCCTTTAGTTCTTTTAACATGTTTAATACTTTTATTTTAAAATCTTTCTAATCTGTCCATTATCTGGGCTTCCATAAAAACCATTTCTCTCCCTTTGTCTTATTATTTTGAATGGACCATCATTTTCGGTTTCTTTTTATGCTTTGTGATTTTTAATTGAATATTTTAATTAGACTATTAAAATATGTTAGCTTTCTCAATTGCCCTGTATACACAATGCTTTCAAAATGCTAATTTCTGCAAGAAACTCTCAGGCGGGCAAAGACTTTGTCTTTGTTCACCACTCCCTCCCCACCCTGTGAGAGTTCTGATTCAGGCCTGATTGAGGTTTCTGGCCTTCAGGCAGCCCCTAAAGAGATCAGACAGATATGCAGAGCAGTCCATCAGGGAGATGTGTCCTATTCTCTTCAGAAACTGAGATCAGAGCCCCTTCTTTGTGCACACAAGCCATGGTTCGGGTGTTCCTTCTTGCCATGCTGAAGGGGGAGAAATTGCAGAATAGAAAAACAGGTGTTCCTACCATTTAAAAAGTCACATTTTTCTTGCTTCATTTCGTGGCTAGTTGTTATAGTCCTCCCCTTCACTATTTCAGAGTTCTTACAGAGTTGAGTATGGATTTCAAGTTGCTTCTCTTGATACTTGTGTTAGAGTGTCAGGATCTTATGCCTACTCATGCTGCCATTTTCTCAGAAGTCTGCTATTTTTGTTTTAAACAAACTTTTACCTGTTAGATAAGTTAATAATTAGAAAAATTAAAAAATACTATTTTACCTTCACTTATTTCTTCTTTAATGCACTATCTTTCTTTATGTTGATCCACATTTCTGACTTACATAATTTTTGTTGTCTCTGAAGAAATTTTTTTTTAATAATATTTTGTTGAGTTTTTGGTGAAAGTTTACAGAGCAAATTAGGTTCCCATTTGACAATTGACAATTGTTCATTGATATTAGTTACATTTATTACAATGTGTCAACATTGTCTTTAATTTTGTCCTGTTTGTTTCCTTTCCATTACTGCAGTTTCCTTGCCTCTTGTCACCTTTGCTTTTGAGAAATTGTTGATCTTTTGGTCTCATACTGATGGTTTTTAAGTAGGGCACTGATCTTATGGGTAATATTCTTTATTTTATGTGTCACTCTGCTATTTTGCTAAAAGGTTATCTCAGAGAATAGGCTCAATTCTAAGTTTAAAGAGTGTTTCAGGGTGATAGTCTCAGGGAGTTCTCTGTTTTCTGCTGTTCCAGTTTCTCTGGCTTTTTTTTTTTTTTTCATTAAAAATTTGAGCTCTACTCCGTATTTTCCTCCCATCCTATCTGGGACCAACTATTGTGGCTCTGGTCAGAACAGCCAGTGGTGGTAGCCAGGCACCATCTACTTCTTCAGGTCTCAGGGTAGATGGAGTTGTAGCTATTGTAGACTTGTTTCTTCTCTGCACTTTTGGCTACCTTCTTACTGTTTTGCTTTTAGTGAGTCAAGACCCGTAGCTGTGTTTTAGATAGCCACTTCCAAGCTTTTAAGACCCCAGATGCTGCTCATCTGAAGAACTTCTTTTAACGTTTCCTGCAAGACTCGCCTAGTTGCAACAAATTCCATCAGTTTTTGTCTAGTTGAAAAGTCTCCTTTACCATGAAGGATAATTTTGTTGGGTAGAATTCTAGGTTGATGGTTTTTTTCTTTCAATACTTTAAATATTGCACTCCACCCTCATCTTGGTTGCATGGTTTCTAAAGAGAAATCTGATGTAATTCTTCTACTTTATCCTTTATAGGGAAGGTATCCCAGTGCCCTGGCTTCTTTCAACATTTTTCTCTTTGTCTTTAATTTTACACAGTTTGAAGATGATTTGCCAAGGTGTAGATTTTTTGGTGTTTATCCTGCTTGATGTTTTCTGGACTTCCTGCATCTGTGAAGATATAACAATTTTCTGTCAACAATTTTGAAGATTTTCAGCTATTATTACTTCAATTCTTTTTCCCCTTTCTCTTCTGACATTCTCATTATGTGTATGCTACACATTTTGTAATTGTCCCACAAGTTTTGGTTATTCTACTCTTCTTCAGTCTTTTTTCTCTTTCTTTTTCCATTTGGGAAGTATCTATTGACATATCTTCAAGCTCACTGATAATTTCCTTGGCTATGTTCTGTCTACTTGTGAGCCAGCCAGGGCATTCTTCATTTCTGTTACAGTGTTTTTGCTTGATCTTATTTCCTCTTGAGTATTTCTTAGAGTTTCAATCTATTTGCTTAAATAACCCATCTATTCTATCTATTTTTTTTCCATTAAAACCATTAGCATACTAGTCATCATTATTGTGCCGTCCGTGGAGACCCTGGATGGCACAAACAGTTCAGCACTCAACTACTAACTAAAAGGTTGGCGGTTTGAACCCACTCAGGAGCTTCAGAAGAAAGGCCTGGTGAACTGCTTCCAAAAGGTCACAGCCATAAAAACCCTATGGATCAAAGTTTTACTGTGCCACACTTGGGGTCACCATGAGTTGGAATTGACTCAACAGCAACTGATTAGTGTTTGCTACAGTGGAGGCACAAACAAGGCAGATGGGGGTGAGGGGGAGGGGAGGGGGAAAGGTTTAGCCTTATTAGTGTGGAAAGGTTGACTAATAATTCTAATATCTGTACCATATGTGAATCTGGTTGTGATGTTTACCCTGTCTCTTCATTATTCATTCATTTATTTATTTTTGCATGCCTTGTCGTTTTGCTGAAAGCTGGACATGATTATCTCGTAATAGGAACTGAGGTTCTTTCGGTTGTAAAGTTCTGTTGGTCTTGATGTGGTGGTAAGGTGTGAGAGGAGGGGAAGTGTTTTATAGTACTAAGGTTAGGTCTTTTAGTGAGTCTGTGCCCCTAGGTGGTGACCTGAAAGTGCTTCTCATCTTTTCCCTTCTCCTTTTAGGTGAAACAGGAAGGTTAGAGGTGCCTGGTGTTGGGTATTTCCCTTTCTCTCAAGACAAAATTTAGAAGAAGTCTATGGTTTGGCGGTTCTTCCCAATGTTGAAGGCTAGATTGGCTGGAAACGAGCACTTCCCCTCTTCCAAGTCATTTAGGCTCTAATAAAACTCACGTTGGTTAACCTGTAGTAAAGCCTTAAGGGCAGGCTGTGGTCAAGGAGAACAGAGCACTATTTCAAAATGGTTACTTTTTCCCTCTCCCCTCCAGAAGTAAGAGAACATTTTCTCCCAGCTTCACAGTGAAAACCCGATGGTGCTCTTGGAGGTGGAACTCACAAAATTGTGGGGCCCTTCTAAAGCTTGTCCTCCAGCATTTTTTATCTCTCAAGGTAGCCCATGCTTAGTGTCCAGCAATTAGTTAATTATTGTTTAAGTATCCCTACCTGATACTGGGTTTGGGGGAGGCAGTGTTGGTGGTGGCAGTCACTGCTCCCAGTAAGTGGTGATTCTCTGTATTATTCTGTATGTCTCTTTAGCTTTCAGGGCATTGGTTTCCTCTGTGATTTCAATTCTCTGATGAATCTAAGAAGAGTTGTTAATTTTCAAATTTTCACCTTTTTTCTTCTTGTGAGATCAGGAGGGATGATGTCCCATCTCATCATAGGCCAAGACAGAAACTAATCACACCTAAATTCTTGAAGGATAGTTTGCTGAATATAGAATTCTTGGTTGGCAATTTTTTTCTTGCAGCACTTTGACTATGTCATCCTATTGCTGCCTGACCTCCACAGTTTCTGTTGAAAAATCAGCTATTAATCTTATTGAGAATTCCTTGTATTTGATGAGTCATTTTTTTCATGCCTCTCAAGATTCTCTCTTCATCTTCGTAATTAAAAAATGTGACTATAGTGTGCCTCATTTGGGATCTGTTTAAGTTTATTCTGCCTGGACTTTATTGGGATTTTGGATGCATAGATTCAAGTCTCCTATCAAATTTGGGGGTTTTTAAACCACTATTTCCTCAAGTATTTTCTTCTGCAACCTTATTTTTCTCTTCCTTCTGGAACTCCCAGTATGTATGTTCATATGTTTATTGGTATTCCCCCAGGTCCCTTGGGCCTGTTTATATTTCATTATTCATTGTGTGTGTGCATGTGTTTGCTCCTCAGACTGGATAATCTCAATTACCTTGTCTTCAGGTTCACTGATTCTTTCTACCTGCTCAGATCTGCTCTTTATCCCTCCTATGATACAAAGACATAAAAAGACTAAAAGTATGGAAAAATTATGCTGCATGCAAATATAACCAAAATGAGCTGGAACGGCTACTCTATTATCAGACAAAATAGATTTAAAGTCAAAAGGGTTACAAAAACAAAGAAGAACAGGATATATTGATTAATGGTTCAATTCATCAAGAAGATATAACAATTATAAACATACATACACCTAAAAAGAGAACCACAACATTTATGAAATAAACGTTGACAGAACCGAAGGAAGAAATAGATACTCTTCCATTGATAGCTGGAGAGTTCAGTGCACCACTGTTAATAATGGATAGAACAACCAGACAGAAGATCAGTGAAGAAATAGAGAACTTGAACAACAGTATTCTGTTAGGTCAGAATTCGACCTAACAGACATATACAGGACACACTACCCAGTAACAGCAGGATATACATTTTTTTCAAGTGATCGTGAAACATTCCCAAGGGTAGACCATAGGTTAGGCCACAAAAGAAGTGTTAATAAATTTAAAGGTATTAAATAAAATAATACAAAATATCTTTTTCAACCACAATGGAATAAAACTAGAAATGAATAACAGAAGGAAAACTGGAAAACTAACAAATATGTGGGATTTAAAGACATACTGTTAAATATGCAATGGGTCAAAGAAGAAATCACAAGGGAAATTTAAAATACCCTGAGACAAATGTAAATGAAAACACAACATTCTAAAACTTACGGGATGCAATGAAAGCAGTGCACAGAAGGAAATGTATATCTGAGAATAGCTACATTAAAGCAGAAGAAAGATTTTAAATCAATAACCTAACTATAGATCTTAAGGAATTAGAAAAAGAACAACCAAAACCCAAAGCTACCAGAAGGTAGGAAATAATAAAAATTAGAAAAAAATGAAATTGAGAAGAGAAGAACAATACAGGAAATAAATGAAACCAAAAGCTGGTTCTTTGAAAATATCAACAAAATTGAGAAACCTTTAGATAGACTGATGAAAAAATCAAATTACTAAAATTAAAAGTTAACGACAGGATATTACTACTGACATAACAGAAACAAAAAAGATTAAAAGAGAATGCCTTGAACCACTCTGTGCCAATAAATTGGATAATTTAGGTGAAAGATACAAAATGCTAGAAACAAGCACTACCAAAACTGATTCAAGAAGAAATAGAAAATCTTAGTAGACCAGAATCAAGTGTGGAGATTGCATCAACAATCATAAACCTTCCAACAACAGGTGGGGCCTAGATGGTGGAGCATTCAGACTCTTCCCGTGGTCCCTTTTATAACAAAGGCACAAAAAACAAAGTGAATTGATTATAGATGACAAGCTAGGACACCTGAACATCAAAGGCAAAGTTGAGGAATCAGACAGCAGCAGGGAGAAGGAAAAATGGTTCAGAAGCAGTGAGGAACTGCCAGACCTGACTCAGTAGGAACTGGCACCCCACAGGCCGATCCCTCTGGCGCAAGTGCCGTTTGAGACGTGTTTTTCACCTTGGGAGAGAATCAGTGGCAGAGTCTGCTCAACCCTCCAGGACAAGCAAGAAGCAGCCTTCAATCAGCAAATAGATAAGTACATGCATTTAACCTACCTCGCTGATCCAAAAATAGCTCTTCAGGAAAAACCTCTCTCCCACTAACCTGCCCCTTCCCGCTCTACACTGGGTCCCACCTGGCTGCATCCCCTGGGCTGGAAGGACCCTGCAGTCACCCTGAGCCATTCTCCCGGCCTTCGAGAGGAAACAAACTAACAAACAGAGGAAAAAATAATCTGAATTCCCTAAGCTGGGAACTCAGGGCAGAAACAACTCCTTTGCCTAGGCACAGGCATAAGGGATCCACAAATTTTGAATGATTTTACCCCTGCATAGGCCTGTGTGGGCCCGTTTCAACAACATAGGCCCTATGCCAAGAAATATGGAAGACAGCTTCCTGGCCAACTGACTGGAAGAGATCCATATTTATGCCTATTCCCAAGAAAGGTAATCCAACAGAATGTGGAAACTATAGAACAATATTACTAATTTCACACACAAGCAAAATTTTGCTGAAGATCATTCGAAAACAGCGGCAGCAGTGTATCAACAGGGAACTGCCAGAAATTCAGGCTGGTTTCAGAAGAGGATGTGGAACCAGGGATATCATTGCTGATGTCAGATGGATCCTGGCTGAAAGCAGAGAATACCAGAAGGATGTTTACCTGTGTTTTATTGCCTCTATGCAAAGGTATTCGACTGTGTGGATCATAACAAATTTTGGATAACATTGCGAAGAATGGGAATTCCAGAACACTTAATTGTGCTCATGAGGAACCTTTACATAGATCAAGAGGCAGTTGTTCAGACAGAACAAAGGGATACTGATTGATTTAAAGTCAGGAAAGGTGTGTGTCAGGGTTGTATTCTTTCACCACTTTTTTTTATTCAATCTGTATACTGAGCAAATAATCCAAGAAGCTGGACTATATGAAGAACAGGGCATCAGGATTGGAGGAAGACTCATTAACAACCCGCATTATGCACATGACACAACCTTGCTTGCTGAAAGTGAAGAGGACTTAAAGCACTTACTAATGAAGATCAAAGACCACAGCCTTCAGTATGGACTACACCTCAACATAAAGAAAACAAAAATCCTCACAACTGAACCAATAAGCAACATCATGATAAACAGAGAAAAGATCGAAGTTGTCAAGGATTTCATTTTACTTGGATCCACAATCCACAGCCATGCAAGCAGCAGTCAAGAAATCAAAAGATGCGTTGCATTGGGTAAATCTGCTGCAAAGGACTTCTTTAAAGTGTTGAAGAGCAAAGATGTAACCTTGAAGACTAAGGTGTACCTGACCCAAGCCATGGTATTTTCAATCACATCATGTGAAAGCTGGACAATGAATAAGGAAGACCGGAGAGTTGACGCCTTTGAATTGTGATATTGGTGAAGAATATTGAATATACCATGGACTGCCAAAAGAACGAACAAACCTGTCTTGGAAGAAGTGCAGCCAGAATGCTCCTTAGAGGCAAGGTTGGTGAGACTGCGTCTTACATACTTTGAACATGTTGTCAGGAGGGATCAGTCCCTGGAGAAGGACATCATACTTGGCAGAGTACAGGGCCGGGGGAAAAGAGGAACACTCTCAACGAAGTGGATTGACACAGTGGCTGCAACAATGAGCTCAGGCATAACAATGATTCTAAGGATGGCACAAGACCGGGCAGTGTTTCGTTCTGTTGTGCATAGGGTCACTACGAGCCAGAACTGACTTGACAGCACCTAACAACAACAACAACATGCCCTCATTAGCACAGTACAACAGGGTATATACATGAAGTCTAACTTCCACTGTTTCAGCTACACGGTGGGGAGGCAGGTTTGTGACATTTGACACCGATCTGCCTATTAGACAGGGTCTTCACCTATGCACAGCAAGAGCCTGAGGGCTGGTGGCTACACCCATGACACCTAGCCACCCACAACAGGGGTTCAAGAATAGCATGCTTCCCAGTCCTTACAGCCAACAGCATTGGGTGCCCATAGTCTGGCTGCAAAACCTACCCCCTACACGCTCTAGGGAAAAAGGACATGTTTCCTCACAGACACTCAGGGGCGGTTGTCAGCTCCCTGCCTTGTTCAGTGCGTGACCCTCTACTGCAGCCAGATACCTGTGTCTACTCCAATCACCCCTGCTCATTTAGGACTGTGGGTGAGAGCCTGTACCACCTATTTGGTGACTGACTACCTGGACACCTGAGCTGAAGCTAAGCAAGAAAAGTGAATGGACTCATGGGCTCACATACCTAGTAACAACTCTAACCATGTGGTTAAAGGACGTTAGAGTTTCAAAGGTGCCAATAATCAAACTAGCCCACTTGAGCAGCCTATTTGGGCATATCAAAACAAAACAAGAAGCTAGGACACAGTAAGCAAACATAAAATAAGTAAATATAACTTATTGATGGCTTAGAGACAATAGTCAATATCAAATCACATAAAGAGGAAGACCTCCATGGCTTCAAAAAGCTCCTAAAACAAAGAATCAAGAAATCTTCTGGATGAAGAGAACTTCCTGGAATTACCGGAGGTAGACTACAAAATATTAATATACAGAACTCTTAAAGAGATCAGGAAGGAGGTCAGGCAAAACAGAGAACAAGCCAAGCAGCATACAGATAAAGCATTAGAGGAACTTAAGCAGATTAGACAAGAAAACAATGACAAATTTAATAGGCTTCAAGAATCCATAAAGAGACAGCAAACAAAAATTCAGAAGATTAACAGTAAAATTTCAGGGTTAGAATTCAATAGAAAGTCTTAAGAGCAGAAATGAGGCAATGGAAGTCAGAATTAGTGAGATTAAAGATAAAGCACTTGGCATCAACATATTTGAGGAAAAATCAGATAAAAGAATTTTGAAAAATGAAGAAACCCTAAGAATTATGTGGGACTGTATCAAGAAGAATAACCTAGGAGTGATTGGAGTACCAGAACGGGGCGGCGGGGGGGGGGGGGGGAATAACAGAAAATACAGAGAGAATTATTGAAGATTTGCTAACAGAAAACTTCCCTGATACCGTGAAAGATGAGAAGATATCTATCCAAGGTGGTCATCAAACCCCACACAAGGTAGATCCCAAAAGAAAGTCACTACGACATATTATAATCAAACTTTCAAAACCAAAGATAAAGAGAGAATTTTAAGAGCAGCTAGGGATAAATGAAAAGTCACCTACAAAGGAGAGTCAATAAGACAAAGTTCAGACTACTCAGCAGAAACCATGCAGGCAAGAGGGCAATGGGATGACATATATGAAGCCTTGAAGGAAAAAAATTGCCAACCAAGAATTTTATATTCAGCAAAACTGTCTCTCAAATATGATAGTGAAATTAGGACATTTCCAGACAAGCAGAAGCTTAGGGAGTTTGCAAAAAGCAAATTAAAATTACAAGAAATACTAAAGGGAGTCCTCCAGTTAGAAAGTCAATAACAGATAACCCAAAACTAGAACACAGGACAGAGCAACCAGATATCAACCCACATAGGGGAATCACAATAATAAATCAAAGCTAAAACGCTTAAAACAGGGAAACAGATGTCATTACGTAAAAGATGACACATTAAAACAAAAAAGAGGGACTAAAAAATGTAGTCATAGATGGTTATATGGAGAGGAAGTTAAGGCAATATAAAGAAATAAAAGATTGGTTTAAACTTAGAAAAATAGGGATAAACATTAAGGTAACCACAAAGGAAACAAACAATCCTACACATCAAAATTTGAAAAAAGAAAAACGTGAAGATTCAGCAAATACAAAATCAACAATGAAAAAGAGGAAAAGAAAATATATAAAGAAAAACAACTCAGCACAGAAAATTAAGTGGAACAAAGAAACTGTCAACAACACACAGAAAAGACATCAAAATGACAGCACTAAACTCATACCAATCAATAATTACACTGAATGTAAAGAGACTAAATGCACCAATAAAGAGACGGAGAGTGGCAGAATGGATTCAAAAAACACGGTCCATCTATATGGTTCCTGCAAGAGACACACCTTAGACTTAAAGACACTAAAGCTCAAAGGGTGGAAAAAATATATCAAGCAAACAACAATCAAAAAAGAGCAGGAGTGGCAATATTAATTTCTGACAAAATAGACTTTAAAGTAAAATCTGCCACAAAGGATAAGGAAGGACAATATATAATGATTAAAGGGTCAATACACCATGAGGATATAACCACAATAAATATTTATGTACCCATCGACATGGCTCCAAAGTACATATAACAAACTTGGAACAGCATTGAAAAGAGAGATAGACAGCTCCACAACAATAGTAGGAGACATCAACACACCACTTTTGGTGAAGGACAGAACAACCAGAAAGAAGCTCAATAAAGACATGGAAAATCTAAATGCCACAATCAAACAACTCGACCTCATAGACAGATACAGAACACTCCACCCAACAGCAGCCAAGTGTACTTTCTTTTCCAGTGCACATGGAACATTCTCTAGAATAGACCACATATTAGGTCATAAAGCAAGCCTTAACAGAATCCAAAACATATAAATATTACAAAGCATCTTTTCTGACCATAAGGCCATAAAACTAGAAATCAGTAACAGAAAAAGCAAGGAAAAAAAATCAAACACATGGAGACTGAATAACACCTTGCTAAAAAAACCATTGGGTTATAGAAGAAATTAAGGACAGAAAAAGAAATTCATAGAATCAAATGAGAATGAAAACACATCCTACCAGAACCTGTGGGACACAGCAAAACCAGTGCTCAGAGATCAATTTATTGCAATAAATGCACACACCCAAAAAGAAGAAAGGGCCAAAATCAAAGAATTAACCGTACAACTCGAACAAATAGAGAGCAGCAAAAGAAGCCCTCAGGCACCAGAAGAAAGGAAATAGTAAAAATTAGAATAGAATTAAATGAAATAGAGAATAGAAAAACAATTGAAAGAGTTAACAAGACCAAAATCTGGTTCTTGGAAAAGAAATAAATAAAATCGATAAACCATGGGCCAAACTAATGAAAAACAGGAGAGAAAGCAAATAACCCAAATAAGAAATAAGATGGGAGATGTTACAACAGACCCAAATGAAATTAAAAGAATCAAAACAGACTACTATGAAAAATTGTACTCTAACAAATTTGAAAACCTGGAAGAAATGGACAAATTTCTAGAAACACACTAACTACCTAAACTAACACAAACGGAGGTAGAACAACTAAATAAACCTATAACAGGAGTTTGAAAAGGTAATTTAAAAACTCCCCGCCCCCCCCCAAAAAAGCCCTGGCCCTGATGGCTTCACTGGAGAATTCTACCAAACTTTCAGAGAAAAGTTAACACCACTACTAGAAAGGTATTTCAGAGCTAGAAAAGGATGGAATACTCCCAAGCTCATTCTATGAAGCTAGCATAACCCTGCTACCAAAACCAGGTAAAGACACACACACACAAAAAGAAAACTATGACCAATATCCCTCATGAACTTAGATGCAAAAATGCCCAATAAAATTCCAGCCAATAGAATTCAACAATATATCAAAAAAAATAATGTACCATGGCCAAGTGGCATTCATAACAGT
Organism: Elephas maximus indicus; assembly: GCF_024166365.1. Classification (NCBI taxonomy): domain Eukaryota; kingdom Metazoa; phylum Chordata; class Mammalia; order Proboscidea; family Elephantidae; genus Elephas; species Elephas maximus. The sequence continues at coordinate 51,440,790 of NC_064840.1, forward strand.
TATGCAGGAATGATTCAACATTAGAAAAACAATCAATGTAATCCACCACATAAATAAAACAAAAGAACCACATGATCTTATTAATTGATGCAGAAAAGGCATTTGACAAAGTCCAATACCCACTCATGATAAAACTCTCAGCAAAATAAGAATAGAAAGGGAATTCCACAACATAACAAAGAGCATTTGTACAAAGCCAACAGCCAGCATCATCCTAAATGGAGAGAGTCTGAAAGCATTCCCTCTGAGATTTGGAACCTGACAAAGATGCCCTTTATCACCATTCTTATTCAACATTATGCTGGAGTTCCTAGCCAGAGCAATTAGGCTAGAAAAGAAATAAAGGGAATACAAATTGGTAAGGAAGAAGTAAAAGTATCCTTATTTGCAGATGATATGATCTTATGCACAGAAAACCCCCCAAAATACAGAAGGAGACTACTGGAACTAATAGAAGAGTTCAGCAAAGTATCAGGATACAAGATAAACATGTAAAAATTAGTTGGATCCCCCTACACCAACAAAGGGAGCTTCGAAGAGGAAATCACCAAATCAATACCATTTGCAGTAGCCCCCAAGAAGATAAAATACTTAGGAATAAAACTAACCAGAGACATAAAAGACCTATACAAAGAAAAGTACAAGAAACCACAAGAGACCTACATAAGTGGAAAAACATACTTTGCTCGTGGACAGGAAAACTCAACATTGTGAAAATGTCTATTATAACCAAAGGGATCTACAGATACAATGCGATCCTGATACAAATTCCAATGGCATTTTTTAATGAGATGGAGAAACAAATCACCAACTTTATATGGGGAAAAGGCCCCAGATAAGTAAAGCGTTACTGAAAAAGAAGAACAAAGTGGGAAGCCTCACACTACCTGATTTTAGACCCTTTATACCACCATAGTAGTCAAAACAGTCTGGTATTGGTACAACAACAGATACATAGACCAATGGAATGGAATTGAGAATCCAGACATAAAATCATACACCTATGAGCAGCTGATATTTGACAAAGCCCCAAAGTCAGTTAATGGGGAAAAGACAGCCTCTTTAACAAATGGTGCTAGCATAACTGGATATCCATCTCCAAAAAAATTAAACAAGACCCATACCTCACACCATGCACAAAAACTAACTCAAAATGGATCAAAGACCTAAATATAAAATCTAAAACCATAAAGATCATGGAAGAAAAAATAGGGACAGTGTTAGGAGCCCTTACACATGGCATAAACAGTATACAAAACATTACTAACAATGCACAAACACCAGAAGAGAAACTAGATAACTGGGAGGTCCTAAAAATCAAATACTTATGGTCATCCAAAGATGTCACCGAAAGAGTAAAAAGACAGCCTACAGACTGGGAAAAAAAATTTAGCTAGGAAAAATCCGATCAGCATCTGATCTCTAAAATCTACAAGATACTGCAAAACCTCAACAACAAAAAGGCAAATAACCCAATTAAAAAATGGGCAAAAGGTATGAACAGGCACTTCACCAAAGAAGACATTCAGGCAGCTAACAGATACATGAGGAAATGCTCACAATCATTAGCCGTTAGAGAAATGTAAATCAAAACTCCAATGAGATTCCATCTCACCCCAACAAGACAGGCATTAATCCAAAAAACACAAAATAATAAATGTTGGAGAGGTTGTGGAGAAACTGGAACATTTATACACTGCTGGTGAGAATGTAAAATGGTACAGCCACTTTGGAAATCGATTTGACATTTCCTTAAAAAGCTGGAAATGGAACTACCATATGATCCAGCAATCCCACTCCTTCACACAGACAGATATATGCACACCCATGTTCCTTGCAGCACTGTTTACAATAGCAAAAAGATGGAAGCAACCAAGGTGCCCCTCAACAGATGAATGGATAAACAAATTATGGTATATTCACACGGTAAAATACTACCCAATGATAAAGAACAATGATGAATCTGTGAAACATAGCATGGAGGAATCTGGAAACCATTATGGTGAGTGAAATTAGTCAATCGCAAGGACAAATATTGTCTGAGACCACTATTATCAGAATTCAAGAAAAGGTTTAAACACAGAAGAAAACATTCTTTGATCATTACAAGTGTGGGGAGGGAGGGAGAGGGATATTGACAGTAGACAAGGATTATTTTAGGTGAAGGGAAGAACAACACACAATACAGGGGACGTCAGCACAACTGGACAAATCCAAAAGCTAAGAAGTTTCCTGAGTACAACCAAACACTTTGAGGGACAGAGTAGCAGGAGCAAGGGTTTAGGGACCATGGTTTCAGGGCACATGTAGGTCAATTGGTATAACAAAGTGTATTAAGAAAACATTCTTCATCCCACTTTGGTGAGTGCCTTCTGAGGTCTTAAAAGCTAGCAAGCAGCCATCTAAGATGCAGCAATTGGTTTCAACCCACCTGGAGCAAAGGAGAATGAAGAACACCAAATTTTACACAAGAAAAATAGCTCAAGAGACAGAAAGGGCCACATAAACCAGAGACTCCATCAGCCTGAGACTAGCAGAACTAGATGGTGCCCAGCTATCACCAATGACTGTCCTGACAGGAAACACAGCAGAGAATCCCTGATGGTGCAGGAGAAAAGTGGGATGCAGACCTCAAATTCTCGTTAGAAGAGCACACTTAATAGTCTGACTGAGACTGGAGGGACCTCAGAAGTCATGGTTCTTAACCAAGGTCTGTTAGCCTAAAACTAAAACCATTCCCGAAGCCAACTCTTCAGACAAAGATTAGACTGGACTATACTACATAAAATGATTCTGGCGAGGCGTGTGCTTCGTAGCTCAAGTAGACACATGAGACTATGTGGGCAGCTCCGGCCTGCAGGTGAGATGAGAAGGCAGAGGTGGACAGGAGTAAGTTGAATGGACATGGGAAATACAGGGTGGAGAGGAGTGTGCTGTCACATTGTAGGGAGAGCAACTAGGGTCATATAACAATGTGTGTATAAGTTTTTGTATGAGAAACTGACTTGAATTGTAAACTTTCACTTAAAGCACAATTAAAAAAAAAACTTCTAACAGGTAAATATCCAGGACCAGATGGCTCATCGGTGAATTCACCACCCATTTAAAAAAGAATTAATTACCAGTCCTTCTCAGACTCTTTCAAACAGCTGAGGAGGAAGAAACGCTTCTGAACTCATTCTCTGTGGCCACTATTACCCTGATACTGAAGCCAAATGAACACACTACAAGATATGAACACTACAGACTAATATCCCTTATAAATGTAGATGCAAAAATTCTCAACAAAATACTAGCCAACTGAAGCCAGCAGCATATTCATAGGTTTGTACACCTTGACAAATGGTATTTATCACAGAAATGCAAGAGTGGTTTTACATAAGAAAATCAATCAATGTAATACACCACATTAATACAGTGAAGTTAAAAACATATATATATGTTATCATCTCAATACAGAAAAATCACTTGGCAAAATTCAATACCCTTTCATGATAAAAACACTCAATAAACTAAAAATAGAAAGAAACTTCCTCAGCATGATAAAGGACATATATTAAAAAAATCCACAGCTAACATCATACTCATGGGTGAAAAAATGAATATTTTCCTTCTAAGATCAGGAACAAGCCATGAATTTCCAGTTTCACTACTCCAATTCAACACAGTGCTGAAAGTTTTAGCCAGAGAAATTAGGCAAGTAAAAGAAACAAAGGGCATCTAAATTGGAAAGCCAGAAGTAAAACAAGCTCTATTTGAAGATGGCATCATCTTACATATAGAAAACCCTATAGAATACACACACACACACGCACACACAGAAAAACAAACCCAAAAACTGTTAGTGATAATAAATTCAGCAAAATTGAATGATACAAAATCAATTCTCAAAGATTGATTGTATTTCTAGAAATTAGCAGTGAAAAGCCCACAATATAAATTGTAAAAACAATTACATTACAATAGCATTGAAAAGAATAAAATACCTAAGAATAAATTTAACCAACGAGGATTAAGACTTGCCCACTAAGAACTACAAATATTGCTGGAAGAAATTGGGAAGACCTAAATAAATGGAAAAACATCCTGTGTTCATGGAATGGAAGTCTTAATATCATTAAGACAATGAAACTACCCAAAATGATGTATAGATTCAATGCAATCCCTTTTAAAATCCCACTGGCATTTTTTGCAGGAATGGAAGAACCCATTCTAAAACTGAATTTCAAGGGATCCAGCATTGCCGGAACAATGTTGAAAAAGAACAAAGTTGGAGGTCTCATACTGTCTGACTTCAGAACTTACTATAAAGCTACCTAAGCAAAACAGTGTAGTAGTTCCATAAGGGTAGACAGAGACCAATGGAATTAGACTTGTGAGCCCAGAAATAAACTCTCACATATGTGGTCAATGGATTTTCAACAAGGGTGCCAAGACCATTCAGTGGGGGTAAGAATAGTCTTTTCAACAGATGGTGCTGGGAAAACTTGATTGCCAAATACGAAAGAATAAAGTTGGATCCCTACCTTATACCGTATATGAAAATTAACTTGAAATGGATGAAAGACCTAAATTTAAGAACTAAAAATATTAAACTTTTAGAAGAAAACTGAGGGACAAATCATCATGACTTTGGATTTGGTAATGGTTTCTTAAATATGTCATCAAAAGCCCAGACAACAAAAGAAAAAAATAGACAAATTGGATGTCATTAAAATTAAAAAAAAAAAAAAACAAAAAACCATTGTGCATCAAAGAACACTATTAAGAGGGTTCAAAGACAACCTACAGAGTGGGAGAAAATATTTGCAAATTATTTATCTGATAATATTTAATATCTAGAATATATGAAGAGCTCACAAAACTCAACAACAAAAATACAAACAACTCAGTTTAAAAATGGGCAAAGAATTTGAATAGATATATCTCAAAGATGACTTCCAAATGGTCAGTAAGCACCTGAAAAGATGCTAAATATCATTAGTTATTAAGAAAATCAAAACCACAATGAAGTACTGTTTCATACCCGTTAAAAACCAAAAACAATCCATTGCTGTTGAGGCAGTTTAACTCACAGCAATCCTACATGTTACAAGGTAGAAATGTTCTATAGGGTTTTATTGGCTGTCATATTTACAGAAGCAAATTGCCTCATACCTGCCATTGTTGCTGTTGTTAGGAGCTGTTGAGTTGGTTCCACACATAGGACCTTATTTATAACAGAATGTAACATTGCCCAGTCCTGCACCGTCCTCACAATCATTGCCATGTTTAAGCCCATTGTTGCAGCCACTATGTCAGTCCATCTCATTGAGGGGCTTCCTCTTTTTGCTGACCCTCTTTTTTACCAAGTATGATGTCCTTCTCTAGGGACTGGTCCCTCCTGATAACACGTCCATAGTAAATGAGATGAAGTCTCACCATCCTTGCTTCTAAGGAGCATTCTGGCTGTACTCTTCCAAGACAGATATGTTCATTCTTCTGGCAGCCCACGGCATATTCAGTATTCATCGCCAACACCATAATTCAAATGCATCGATCTTCCTCTGGTCTTCCTTATTCATTGTCCAGCTTTCCCATGCATATGAAGCAATTGAAAATGCCATGGTGTCTTAGTTATCTAGTGCTGCTATAACAGAAATATCACAAGTGGATGTCTTTAACAAAGGGAAGTTTATTGGAGGCTAAAAGTCCAGATTCAGCGTGCTGGCTCTAGGAGAAGGCTTTTTCTCTATGTTGGTCCTGGAGGAAAGTCCTTGTCATCAATCTTCCCCAGTCGAGATTCTCAGTGCAGGAACCCCAGGTCCAAGGGACGTGCTAGTCTCCTGGCTCTTGTTTCCTGGTGATATGAGTCCCCCGTCTCTCTGCTTGCTCCTCTCTTTTATTTCTCAAAAGAGATTGATTTAAGATACAACCTAATCTTATAGATTGAGTCCTGCCTCATTAACATAACTGCTGCTAATTCCACCTCATTAACATCACAGAGGTAGGATTTACAACACATAGGAAAATCACATCAGATGACAAAATGGTGGACAATCACACAATACTGGAAATCATGGCCTAGCATAGTTGGCACATATTTTGGGGGGACACAATTCAATCCATAACATTCCACCCTTTGCCCCCTGCCAAAAATTCATGTTCTTGCCACAGATAAAACACATTCACCCCATCATATCATAGCAAGTCTTATCCAAGTCCAAAATCTCATCTGCAAAATTCTTCTTCCTCTGTGAAATCTAGAATACACGTTATCTACTTCCAAAGATCAGTGGTGGAACAGACACAAGGCAGATATTTCTATTACAAATGGGAGAAATTGGAGGGAAATAAGGGATAACAGGCACCAAGGAAATAAGCAGAACACATTACATAAGCTCTCAAGGCTTGAAAAAAGTCTTCTGTTTCTTGAGACCATTAAGGCAGTGGCCCTGCTCTCCAGACTCTGGATATTGGCCACACTGTCCTGATTCTGGGTGGAGGCCCCTCAGCCCTGGGCTCCAGCTCTGCCTTCCAGGTCCACTGGGACAGCAACTCTGCTTCCTTGGCTTTAGGCAGCCCTACTGTTTACTGTCCTAGTTCATCTGAGTGGTGACTCCACCCTTTGAGGCCCCAGAGGCCGTGGCCTTACACTTTGAGACTGAGGAAGCTCTGCTTCCTGTGTTCCTTGTCTCTTCAGCCTCTGCTTCCTGATTCCTTGGCTTTTTGGCCCCTTGGGCCTTGCTGCCCTGCTGAGGCAAGTGTTCCAAAGCTCTTCGGCTCCACTGATAAGTACCTGGAGGCACCCCCACTCCACCTATAAACTTCAACTGTAAGGCACTCAACTTTCTTGCTCTGTGGGTCGGCAAGCCAGGCTCCAACGATAAGTGCCAGGAGGCACCCTACTCCGCCAGGAAATCTCCAGCAAAAAGGCACTCAGCTGTCTCGTTCAGTGGGTCGGTTTCTCGCCATCTTGCACTGGTCTCCTGGTTTTGCTGCTGCTGTCTCCCTGCTGCTGCCGTTTCTCTGCTGCTGCTTCTAGCCATCTGCGATATCTCCAGTGTAACAGCTCTCCTCACTTCCTTCTGCGTTCTCACCAGAATTGTCCTTGATGTCCATAATTCCACCAACGGTCTCTTCAAGGCAATCTAGGCACTTTAAAACTCTTCCATCCTTTACCCATTCACAGTTTTAAAACTGCTTCTACATTTTAGGTATCTGTTAGAGCAGCACCCCACTCTCGGTACCAAATTCTGTCTTAGTCATCTAGTGCTACTGTAACAGAAATACCACAAGTAAATGGCTTTTACAAAGAGAAATTTATTCTCTCACAGTTTGGGAGGCTAGAAGTCCAAATTCAGGGTGCCAGCTCTAGAGGCAGGCTTTGTCTCTGTGTCAGTTCTGGAGGAAAGTTCTTGTCATCAGTCTTCCGCGGTTGAGGAGCTTCACAGCACAGGAACCCCAGATCTAAAAGAGGCACTATTCTCCTGGCTCTTGTTTCTTAGTAATGTGAGGTCCCCTTGTCTTTCTGCTGGCTTCTCTCTTTTATATCTCAAAAGAGATTGATTTAAGACACAACCTAATCTTGTAGATTGAGTCCTGCCTCATTAACATAACTGCTCTAAAAAACACCTCATTAACATCACAGAGGTAGGATTTACAACCCAGGAAAATCACATCAGATGACAAAATGGTGGACCATGACCCAATACTGGGAATCATGGCCTAGCCAAGTAGACACACATTTTTGGGGCACACAATTCAATCCATAACACATGGCTTGGGTCAGACACACTTAGTCTTAAAGTGACATCTTTGTTTTTAACACTTTAAAGAGGTCTTTTGAAGCAGATTTGCCCAATGCAGTACATCATACCCACTAGTATGCCTATAATAATAATAATAATAAAAGGGAAACTAACAAGTGTTGATGAGAATGTTTAGAAATCAGAGCCTTCATACATTGCTGGATAGGAATGTAAAATATTCCCGTTTAAAATAGGAATATAATAAAATATTATAGAATATAGAGATATTTAAAATATTCCAGCCACAGTGCAGTTTGGTGGTTCCTCAAAAAGTTAAACATAGAATTATAATGATCCAGCAATTTCACTCCAAAGAATTGAAAATGGAATCAAACAGATACTTGTAAGCAATAGTTCATTGCAGCACTATTCATAACAGCCAAAAGATGGAAACAACCCAAGTGTCCATCAACAGATAAATTGAAAAACAAAATGTAATATATATGTGCAATGGAGTATTATTCACCCATAAGGAAAAATGAAGTTCTGATGCATGTTATGACATGGATTAACTTTGCAAAAAATCATTTTGAGTGAAATAACCCAGATACAAAAGAGCAAACATTGTATGAGTCCTCTTACGTAAAATATGTAGAATAGGCAAATATATAGAGACAGAAGGTAGATTAGCAGATATTAGGCCTGGGAATAGAGGGAAATGGGCAGTTATTGATTATTGTGTACAGAGTTTTTGTGGCGATGAAAACATTTTGGAAATAGATAGTGGTAAGGGTTTCACAACATTGCAAATGTAATTAATGCCACTGAATTATACACCAAAATACGGTTAAACTAGCCAATTTTTTTCATATGTATTTTTTACCAAAATGAAAAAGTGAATGAGGAGAGAGTATGGGAGAAATTTTATTACTTTCCAGCAGTTTCCTTCATTGCATCAGCAGCATTTATTGTTTCATCAGTTTTACCATTGATATGAAGTGCCATCATAATACATTAATAAAGAACGATTTTTTAAAGGTGGATATTTTTAGAATACATTTCAGCATTGATAAAAATGAATCAGAGAGAGAAGTTGATCCTACAGGAGATCACCTAAGGAGCAAAGCCTGGAGGTGATGGGTTGAGTCTTGGGACGTGGGTACCACCAGAGCATGGACAGCTCCTGCACCTCAGCTCATGCCTGGAGAAGGCCTCTTCTCTCAGGGCGAGGTTTGGGCACCTTCCTTTGGATCATCTTTGACTCCTTACGAGTAGAAACCATTTTCCCTTCACCGTCCTGCCATAGCAGATGGCACGATCTTGAATTGAAGGTTTTGCCTTCTTGTTGAGGTCTTCCACTAACTCTGAGCTCAATGGGAAGGATTAGGACTTTCTTCTTTGGTGCAGTTCAGTACAGTATTCAGTGGGCACATGTGGCTATTGAGCTTTTGAAATATGGCTAATCCAAATTGAGATGAGCTGTTAGTTAAAAATACACAACAGATTCTAAGACTTACCATAAAAAAATGTAAAATATCTCAACTTTTATAATGATCACATGTTAAAGTGATATCCAAATTACTTTAGATATATTAGGTTAAATAAAATGCATTAAAATTAATTTGACCAGTTCCTTTTTAATCTTTTAATGTGTAAAAAAAAACTTCACAAATGACTGTATTATATTTCTATTGACCACTACTGGTCAAATGTATGTAGGAGATACAGAATGGATGAAGCTGACCAAGGCCGGGTACAGCAGGATTTCCCTGTTTGGATTCCACTGATGACCTAAAGAGAAGAACTCCGCTGACCCCTGCCCAGCCTTCAGGAATCCTGTGTGCATTTATTCACCTGCTTTTCTCTCCCTTCCCAGGTTTCCGTGTTTCAGAGGTGAGAGGTACTAGAAAATGTATCTCATGCACACGTGGAGTGAATTTCAGCAATCATTCGAACGCCCCTTTCTGCTTACTCTGTAGTGTTTGCAAACCAGGTACAGAACATACGGACTGCGGGCCCAGAGGTGGGGTGCAGGATGAGAAGGTGGGAATTGTACCTAATGTAGAGTCAGGAGACTTGGGCTCTAGTCCCAGCTTGGTCTTCATTTTACCCTGAAACATGATTATGGTTTTAAGTCAATAAAATAAAGACAGAAATGAATTATTTAATCTATGCCATTTGGTAGAGAAAATCTTTTAAACTATCAGTACGAAATGATGGGATAATCATCCATCCCCGATGGCCAGGCCAGTATGGTTATTGCATAAGGAAAATGCTCAGTTGGAGCTGTTGACATGGGTCTGGTTCTGTCCCAGCCTCCTCTTAGCTCTATGTCTGCTCTTCGCCAGGTACTCAGCCTCTCAGCCGTGACTTCCTGAAGTCACTCCTGTGTCTCTTAGCAGGGCCAGAGTTTTCTTTTCGGAACCCATCCAAGAGTTTCTCTCCAGCCAGGGTCATTCAATTATTACCCCACCCATTGCTACTGACCATATGATCCAGAAGAGTTTTCCTCCCAAACTTTGTGCATTAAACAATGAATCACGTCCTACTCCTTTTTCCTTTTTTTTTTAATTGAACTTTAGATGAAGCTTTATAGAACAAACTGTTTTTCATCAAACGGTTAGCACATACATTGTTGTATGACATCAGTTAACAACCCCACGACATGTCAACACTCTCCCTTCTCAACCCTGGGCTCCCTATTACCAGCTTTCCTCTTCCCTCTTGCCTTCCAGTCCCAGCCCGGGGGTGGTGCACCTCTTTAGTCTTGTTTTGTTCCATGGGCCTGTTTAGTCTTTGGCTGAAGGGTGAGCCTCAGAAGTGGCCTCATTACTGAGCCGAAAGGGAGTCTGGGGGTCATACTCTCAGGGTTTCTCCAGTCTCTGTCAGGTCAGCAAGTCTGGTTTTTCTTTTTGAGTTGGAATTTTGTTCTACATTTTTCTCCAGCTCTGTCTGGGACCTTCTTTTGTGATCCCTGTCAGAGCCATCAGTGGTGGTAGCTGGACACCATCTAGTTGTACCGGACTCAGTCTGGTGGAGGCCATGGTAGATGTGGCCCATTAGTCCTTTGGACTAATCTTTCCCTTGTATCTTTAGTTTTCTTCATTATTTCTTGCTCTTGAAGGGGCGAGACCAGTGGAGTGTCCTAGGTGGCCGCTCACAGGTTTTAAGAACCCAGATGCTACTCACCAAAGTGGAATATAGAACATTTTCTTTGTAAACTATGTTATGCCAATTGAGCTAGATGTTTCCTGAGACCATGGTCCCCACAGCCCTCAGCCCAGCAATTCCATTCCTCAGGGAGTTTGGATGTGCCTATAGAACGTTCCACTCTTTTTTTGTGGCTCTTCCAACCATTGAATGGTGGGTATATTTTATGTGCCCCTTTTCTGTTGCTGTTGGAAACCCTAGTGGCGTAGTGGTTAAGTGCTACAGCTGCTAACCAAAAGGTCAGCAGTTCGAATCCACCAGGTGCTCCTTGGAAGTTCCATGGGGCAGTTCTATTCTGTCCTATGGGGTCGCTATGAGTCGGAATCGACTCGACTGCAAGGGTGTCTGTTGCTGCAGAAACTGGCCCTGAAATCTGTTGGTGAACCGAGTTGAGCTGAGTGAGAAGGGGTTTGGGTGGCTGAGGGAGAAGTCAGGGAAACACATCTGTAAATCCTTATCCTTTGTCTCCAGATGAAGACGAGATAAGTCCATGCACCCTCACCAGAGACACGGAGTGTCAATGCAAGGCTGGCACCTTCCTTGAAAGAGATGCCCCTGAGATCTGCCAGAAGTGCAGCACTGGGTGAGACACGGGGCCAAGGGACTCCCACCAGCTCAAGGGGGCCAACAGAAGACCTGAGGTTTCCTTGTACCCCATTCTCTCCCCTCCTTCCATTAAGCCCCCTCTAACTCCCACAGGGCTTCCCTGGGCCCATGGGTCTCCTGAGCCTGTACAACCCTCCTCATCCATCTGCATGACCCACCAGTGGCCCCGCCACCCCCTTCCCACACCCCTCAGCACTCTTTCCCCTGAGGCAGGCCAGCTCTCCATTGGGCACGTGGGTCAGTCCTCAGAGCCCACGATACTTTCAGGGGCTCGCACACATTCTTTAATTTCATTTAAAACAAGAAGGAAGTAATTGAATAGAATCAATCCTGGATTATAGTCAGCCTTATACAGACGCAGTTATCAAATGTAAATTTTGAATATTTTTATGAAGAAAGCAGTGGCGTCACTAGGGGGATGTGGAGGTGCGGACTGCACCAGATTGATACTTCAGGGGGGTGACACCAAAATGACTGTCGACAAAATTCTTCTGTAGTGTCTCAGCAGAAGTTTATGTTTTACAAAAATATCCCTGTAGTTACTTATAACAGCAACAAAAAACTTTTTGTAAGCCCAGCTTACATGTATCAATATGTCTACAAGGCTAAAATTCTATACTAATTTCCTTTTTAAAAAAAAAAAAATTATTGTGTTTTAGGTGAAAGTTTACAGACCAAGTTAGTTTCCCGCTTAATGAATTGTACACAAAGTGCTCCATGACATTCAGAGCAATCCTCACACTGTTGACAACACACTCCCCCTGGGTTCCTCTTTCCTTTCATCTGGTTTTCCTACCTCTTCCGGCCTTCTCATCTTTACTTTTGGGCAAAGGTTGGTTGCCCTTTTGGTCTAGTATAATTGTTTGTTCTACAGAACACATCTTTTCAGGTGTTGTTGTTTATTTTATAGGCCTATTGTTTGACTGGGAGGTGGTTTCTGGGAGTGGCTGCAGTTCCAAGTCAGAGGGGCTAATTTACTTTTTAACCCTTCTCATTACAATCACATTTGGAAACACGTGCTGTTGTCTGCAGGCACTACAAGCAGGTGCTGTTGTTTTCCTTGCTGCCCTTGTTTTGATAGTCGCTGATTTTGTCGAATTTTCTGGTGTTTTAGCTACAATATTGTGGTGTTAGCGTGGAGGGGGTGACACCATGAGCTACTGCACTGGGTGACACCAACCCCAGTGATGCCACTAGGGAAAAGGGAACCATGAGGACAAATGTCCCCAAGGCCCCGGAAAGTCACAGTGAAGCGCATTTCACTCCTTGAGCTGACTCAACCTGCCTCACCCTTGGCCCGGCCTGTTCCCTGCATACCAAAAAACCCTTTGCTGTGAAGTCGATTCCAACTCACAGAGACTCTACAGGACAGAGCAGAACTGCCCATAAAGCTTCCAAGGAGCTGCTGGTGGGTTTGAACTGCTGACCTTTCAGTTAGCAGCCAAGTGCTTAACCACTGCTGCCACCAGGGTGCTGTGCCATCCATAGCAGCGAAGTTAGGAGTGAGTTAGCCGGGAGTGGGTGAAAGGTTAGTGCTACTCGTGAGGAAAGGTTGATGGAGGAGGTGGCTCAGCTTGTGGCCCAACGGCCCTCCTGACCCCTCCTGACGCTGCACCTGGACTGAAACCCCCAATGACGCTGCGGCCGCCCCCTCGCTGCCCCGGGAAGTTCACCGTGTGGCCTAGAGGCTGAGAACTGCGCGCGGAGAGCCCCAGGGGCTGAACTGCATATGCTCGGCTGCCTCTCCCAGCCCTAACAGAGAGAGCGAGGGAGGCCTCACCCTGGACGCTTGAGAACCAGGCTCTTCTCTAACAACTTGTCGGGGGACACTGGTGAGGGAGCGTTACTCTTTCTTCTCATCTTACCTGCTCTTGCTCACACACCCCTTCATTTCTCCCTGTGTCTGCTCGTAGGTGCCCAGATGGGAAAGTTCAGTATAGTCCCTGTACCCCCTGGAGTGACCTGAAGTGTGTCCCCAGAGAAGAAGGTACCAAAGCCACTGGGGAAGCCATGGTTTCTGGAGAGCCAGTAACCACTGGCCTGAAGACTCCCACTACTGCCTCTCCTTCCTCAGGCTTTAGATACCACGCGATCTGGATCCCAGTGGTTATATTGGTGCCCCTGGCCCTGGCCCTTCTGGTATTTCTTCGGAGGCGCATTCTTCAAGGTATGGTTTGGTGGGAGGGAAGGAGGAGCTGGCTGCTGGGTCACTTTCTGCCAATCGCCTCATCTTACCTGCATCTGCCCGGGATCATTCACACCCAGCTCCCTCACCTGATGGTCCCCTTGCCTCCCTGTCCATGTCCAGTTGGACAGGCCCTTTTCTTCACACCAGGGCAGAGGAGCCTAGGTTCTTGGTGGGGTGACTTTATTGTTTCCCACCTTCACTCCCTTCCCCGAGATACCCCCAGAATTGGAAACAGCCCATCCCCATCGTCCTCACACACTGAGTTAGCCAGCCCAGGGCTCTTGATTCTGAGTCTGAGTCCCCAGTAGATGCACTGCCAGCTGGCCCTGCCCTGGGAGGAGGCTGGAGCTGCAGAGAGGGGCCCTCCCTTCCCACTTGCTAAAAGAGATGTTCCTTCTCTTCCAGGTTGTGGAATGGCCTCCAAATACATAAACAGAGTGAGTTGGTGTGTTCGTTTGCTGGGGGCATCGGCTTTCAGGAGCTGCTTCCCAACCCACAGACAGTCCCAGCAGGGAGCGGGAAGGATTGACTTCCTGATGTGTCCTGTGCTCCCTTCCCCTGCCCAGGCCTGACAGCTCTCCAGCATTGCCTGGTGGCTCTGAGATGACTGTGAGATGGCAGGTGGCCCAAGTGATTCCTGACCGGCCAGCTGTGGTGCTGGAGTCCTGTCCTTCTCATGTTTGGGAGAGACCCTCATGGGCACCCATGGAGGGAGAGGGTGTGTCAGTCAGGGTGCTGAACTCACCTTAGGCACCACCCCAGGGTCCTGGATTTGCTGAGCTGTGTACCCACCCGGGATGACACTCCCAAGAGGGGTGGGGAAGGTAGGACAACCCACCCTGAGAGTCCGTGCAGGGGCCTTGGGTGTGCACCCTGACTGGGGCTCTTCCTCTTCCCTAGGTCTTGTTCTGGCAGCTGTGCTCCCAAGAAGGGCCTGGGACTCATAACAATGCTCAAAATGAGGCCCTGAGCAACAGGCTGGACCCTGAGCTGGAAGAGGAAGGCCAGGAGCAGACTGAGGTGACAGGTGACAGGGGACAGACCCCAGTGGAAGCAGAGCCTCTCCAGGTGAGTGAGTGACACTGTGCCTGGCCTTGGCCTTTCCTGCTAGCCCTGTAGTCTTGGTAGAAAGAGGGAAGGTGGTGTCCAGTCAGTTCTCCTGGGGCATGGGGAAGTGGTGACGTTGGAGAGACCAGGGACCTGAGTGAAAGGGGCTGCCTGGGGGGGTCGGGGGTGGGGGGTCTGCTCATGCTGATGTCACATCGTGTATTTTTATTGTCTGTCTTGTTCTCACTATTTCCCCAGAGCTAGAGCAGTGGGCACTCTGATATGCATTGAATGACTGGATAAGGGCTACACAACATTCCACTGTGTGGTTGAAACAGATGTAGTAAGCCATCCTTATACCATTAGGAATTTTGAATTTGTTTCAAAGTTATTACATTGTACGTATTTGAAAATGAATCTTTGTCCACAATTCTGATCATGTTCATAGGTGACTTCTTAAAAGAAGTAGAATTTCTGGGTAATGTGGAGAAGTCCTTTTTTTATTTAACATAATTATTTTATTGAGTTTTTGGTGACAGTTTACACAGTAAGTTAGGTTCCCATTTGACAGTTGCCACACAAATTATTCAGCGACATTAGTTACATTTATCAGAATGTGTCAGTATTCTCTTTAATTGTTTTTAATTTGTCCCTTTTCCAGTATTCTAGATTCCCTGCCCCCTTATCTTCTCATCTCTGCTTTTGAGTAATTGTTGACCTTTTAGTTGTGTGCCACTTTGCTATTTCGATAAAAGCCTCAGTGCTAGGTTTAGCGAGTATCTCAGTGCGATAGTCTTAGGGAGTCCTCTGTTCTCTACTGTTCCAGTTTGTCTGGCTTTTTTTTTTTTTTAAATAAGAATTTGGGTTCTCTTCCACATTTTTCTGCCATTCTATCTGGGACAATCCATTGTGGCCCTGGTCAGAATGGTCAGTGGTGGTAATCAGACGCCATCTAGTTCTTCTGGTCTCAGGGTAGATGAGGCTGTGGCTTGCATAGACTTGCTTCTTCTCCGAGCTTTTAGTTACCTTCTTACTGTTTTGCTCCTCCTGAGTGGAGACCTATAGTTGTGTCTTAAATGGCCGCTCACAAGCTTTTAAGACCCCAGATACTACTCACGTCACTAGTATGCAAATCATGATTTTTGTGAACTACCTTATGCCAGTTGACTGAGTTGTCCCATGAAACTCCCAAGCTTTCAAACCCATAAAACCAATCTTGGAAGGTGTTTGGTTATGTCTGAGGAGTATCGGTATTTGTGTGAGAAGTACTTGTTTTCCTACACACATACACAACACACATCCATCCACAGTTCGGTTCATCACAGTTCATCAGTCTTGATCTTACGTTGAGTGCTTTTCTTTCTTCATTTTTGCTAAATAGGAAACATTTAATTGGCTTAAATTTACATTTCTATGTTTTCACTCTTTTTTGCATGTTTGCTAGCTTTGTGAATCTCTGTATTTTTTAATTGACTTTTTATGATTTCTGTCTTGTCTGTTAGCGTCTTTCTGTGGAGACATGCTCTCCTGCACAGGCATTTTCTCACACAGAAAAGAGATTCCTGGTATCTTGTTTACCTTTCCATTTTGTCTCATATTTTATTGCACAGAAGTCTTCCATTTTCAGTATTTAATCTTTTCACATATTTATTCTTTCGTTGTTTATAACATTAGAAAATCCTTCCCCAATAAAAGGCAAGGCGAACTTCTCTAACTTCTTAGGATTTTTTTTTCATTAATGTTTTGATTTTCAGCATAATCTCAAAGGAAGTATTTTGTGATATGATATTAAGTTAGGAGCTACCCTGATTGTTCTAAGTAGCTATCTTGTTCCTCCAATACCATTTAGCAACCGATTCTCCTATTTCCTCTGCATTTGGCCCCTTCTTTATTCAGTGTTAAATGTTCACATAGACGATGATCTTTTCCACCTAGACTATTCTGTTCCCTTACCTTTCTTGCATCAATAGCACATTTTTTAAAAATACTGAGAAGATGTAAAAAGGAAAACAAATGGCCAATAATTCTCCACCCTGATTAACCAGTGTTGACATCTTCAAAAAACATTAATACATATTCTTTTTTAGACATTTTAAATACTATTGAAAAATATTCAGTGAATACTGAAAGCCTCCCCAACTTGTCCCCCAGCTGAAATCTTTGTGTATATGCTATATATATATATACATATATATACACACAGACATACATACACATATATATACAAAAAATTTTTTTTTTTTTATGAATGGTAGATTAATCTGGGAAGAGTTGAGATCTTTTCAATATTTTTCTTATCAAAGAAACACAAATATTTTTAAATAACTCAAGTGAGATAATTTTGTCAGTTCCCTTTGAAGACTCACGCTCCTTATTTTTGTTTCATGTCTTATTTATAAGCCAGAACTCTTAGAACAGTGTTCAGTGCGCTGAGAGAAGGAGGCAGTTGGTCTGGTTTTGACTTTGTTGGGAAGGCCTATAGTGCTTCACCATGAAGAATGATGTTGGCTCTTGTTTGATATAGAAATTCTTGTCATTATGGATGCATCCTCCTATTTTAAGGTGTTTTTTAAAAGTCAGAATTGGTGGTTAATTTTACCAAAAGTCATTTCAGCTACTACTGGAGCTATCTGATATTTTCATTTTCTTATTTAAACTATTGGTAGGGTTGTTATTCGATGCCGTTGAGTCGGTTCTGACCCATAGCACAACAGAATGAAACACTGCCTGGTCCTGCGCCATCCTCACAATTGTTGCTGTGTTTGAGCCCATTGTTGCAGCCGCTGTGGCAATCCATCTTACCAAGGGTCTTACTCTTTTTCACTGACCTTCTCCTCTACCATGCATGATGTCCTTCTCCAGGGACTGCTGCTGCTTACATGGGTATAGATTGTGGATTCGAGTAAAATGAAATCCTTGACAACTTTCATATTTTCTCCGTTTATCATGATATTGCCTATCTGTTCAGTTATGAGGATTTTTGTTTTCTTTATGTTGAGGTGTAATCCATTCTGAACATTGTAGTCTTTGATCTTCATCAGTAAGTGCTTCAAATCCTCTTCCGAAAGCAAGATTGTGTCATCTGCATATTGCAGTTTGTTAATGAGTTTTCCACCAATCCTGTTGCCACATTCTTCTTCGTATAGTCCAGCTTCTCAGATTATTTGTTCAGCATACAGATTGAATAAGTATGGTGAAAGGATACAACCCTGATGCACGCCTTTCCTGATTTTAAACCTCGCAATATCCCCTCATTCTGTTGGAATGACTGCCTCTTGGTCTGTGTACAGGTTCCTCACGAGCACAATTAAGTGTCATGGAATTTATGATCCACAGAGTCGAATGCCTTTGCATAGTCAATAAAACACAGGTAAACATCTTTCTGATATTCTCCACTTTCAGCCGAGATCCATCTGACATCAGCAATAATATCCCTCCCTCATTCCACATCCTCTTCTGAGTCCTGCTTAAATTTCTGGCAGTTCCCTGTTGATGTACTGCTGCATGTGTTTTTTAATTTTATCTTTAGTAAAATTTACTTGTGAGTGATATTAATGATATCATTCAACAATTTCCGCATTCTGTTGGTCACCTTTCTTTGGAATAGGCATAAGTATGGATCTCTTCCAGTTGGTTGGCCAGGTAGCTGTCTTCCAAATTTCTTGGCATAGATGAGTGAACACCTCCAGTGCTGCATCTGTTTGTTGAAACATCTCAGTTGGTATTCTGTCAATTCCTGGAGCCTTGTTTTTCACTGATGCTTTCAGTGCAGCTTGAACTTCTTCCTTCAGTACCATTGGTTCTTGATCATATTGTACCTTCTGAAATGGCTGAACATCAACCAGTTCTTTTTGGTACAGTGATTCTGTATGTTCCTTCCATCGTCTTTTGATGCATCCTGCATTGTTCAATGTTTTACCCATAACAAAAAAAAACACACCCAGTGCCGTCGAGTCGATTCCAACTCATAGTGACCCTATAGGACAGAGTAGAACTGCCCCATAGAGCTTCCAAGGAGCGCCTGGTGGATTCGAACTGCCGACCCTTTGGTTAGCAGCTGTAGCACTTAACCTCTGTGCCACCAGGGTTTTCGTTTTGCCCATAAAACCCTTCAAAACTGCAACTTGAGGCTTGAATTTTTTCTTCCCTTCTTTAAGCTTGGGAAATGCCAAGCGTGTTCTTGCCTTTTGAAATTCTAACTCCAGATCTTTACACATTTCATTATAATACTTTCCTTTGTCTTCTGGGCATGCCCTTTGAAATCTTCTGTTTATCTCTCTTACTTCCTCATTTATTCCTTTTGCTTTAGCTACTCTAAGTTCAAGATCAAGTTTCAGAGTCTCTTTTGACATCCATTTTGGTCTTTTATGTCTTTCCTGTATTTTTAAGGACATTTTGCTTTCTTCATGCATAATGTCCTTTATGTCATCAGTGTTCAATGCATCAAATCTGTTCTTGAGATGTTATCTAAATTCAGGTGGAATGTACTTAAAGTCATATTTCGGCTCTCATAGACTTGTTTAAATTTTCTTCAGCTTTAACTTGAACTTGGATATGAGCAATTGATGGCCAGTTCCGAAGTCGGCCCCTGGCCTTGTTCCAACTGATGATATTGAGCTTTTCCATCATCTCTTTCCACAGATGTAGCCAGTTTGATTCTCGTGTATTACATCTGGTCCCGCCTCATAGTGACTCTATGTGTAACAGAACAAAACTGACAGGTCCTGTGCTATCCTCACGATTATTGCTATCTTTGAGCCCATTGTTACAGCAACTGCATTAATCCATCTAGTTGAGGGTCTTCCTCTTTTTCACTGACACTCTACTTTACCAAGCATGATGTCCTTCTCCAGGAATTTGTCCCTCCTGATAATATGTCCAAAGTATGTGAGACAAAGTCTCATCATCCTTGCTTCTAAGGAGCATTCTGGCTACACTTTTTCCAAGATATGTTTGTTCTTCTGGCAGTCCATGGTATATTCAGTATTCTTCACAACTGATGGTCTGTTCCACGTCAGTCTTTGGCCATGTTCTGATGATATTGAGCCTCTCCATCATCTCTTTTCACAGATGGAGTCAATTTCATTCCTATGTATTCCATCTGGCGAGGTCTATGTGTATAGTTGCCATTTATGTTGTTGAAAAAAGGTATTTGCAATGAAGAAGTCGTTGGTCTTGCAAATTCTATCATGAGATCTCCGACGTCATTTCTGTTACCAAGGTGGTATTTGCCAACTACCAATTCTCCTTTTTTGTTTCCAACTTTCACATTCCAGTCACCAGTAATTATCAGTGCATCTTGATTGTATGTTTGATCCATTTCAGACTGCAGAAGTTGCTAAAAATCTTCAACTTCTTCATCTTTGGCCTTCATGGTTGGTGCATAAATTTGAATAATAGTCATTGTAACTAGTCTTCCTTGTAGGCATATGGATATTATCTTATCACTGACAGCATTGTACTTCAAGATCTTGAAATGTTCTTTTTGATGATGAATGCAGTGCCATTCTTCTTTGTCATTCCCAGCATGGCAGTCCATATGATTATCTGATTCAAAATGTCCAATACCAGTGCATATCAGCTCACTAATGCCTAGGATATCAATGTTTTTGCATTCCATTTCAATTTTTGATGATTTCCAATTTTCCTAGATTCACAATTAATACATTCCATGTTCCTAATATTAATGGATATTTGCAGATGTTTCTTCTCGTTTCGAGTTGTGCCTCATCAGCAAATGAAGGTCCTGAAAACTTGACTCCGGCCACATCATTAAGTTCAACTCTACTTTGAGGAGGCAGCTCTTCCCCAGTCATAGTTTGAGTGCCTTCCAACCTGAGGGCCTCATCTTCTGGAGCTATATTAGACAGTATTCCATGCTATTCATAAGGTTTTCATTGGCTAATTTTTTCAGAAGTAGATCACCAGGTTCTTCTTCCTAGTCTGCCTTAGTGTGGAAGTTCAGCTGAAACCCGTCCCCATGGATGACCCTACTGTTATTTTAAATACTGGTGGCATAGCTTCCAGCATCATAGCCACATGCAAGCCACCACAGTACGACAAACTGACAGACGCATATTGATAGGAAAGCACCTTTACATTCTGAAATAAACCCTACTTTAGGTTTTCCAAAATGCCCGCATATATATTCTTCTATTTGGGTCTCATAAAAGCCTGTGAAGACCTGGTTGTGCCCTGGGGGGCTAGGTGGGAATTGACTAGAGGGGCAGAAGACAAACTCTCTGGGGTGGTGGAAGTGGTCTGTGTCTTGATTTGGGTGTTGGTTGCACAGGTGTAGATAGTTGTCAGAACTAGAACAGAAAACGTAGTATGTATGCAGCTTACTGCATGTCAGGTATGCCTCAACAAGAATACAAGCAGAGCCTGAGAGGGTCGTAGGCTAGGAGGTTTATCTCTGTTCTCAGTCAGTCCCACAGAGGGCGCTGGCGTGCCTCAGGTCACACAGCTGGCTGGGTTTCAGGGTCAGTTCTAGAATCCAGGGCTTCTGACTTGGATCCAAAGGTGTTCTCCACTGTATTTTGTAGGTTTGCCAAAATGCTGAAGAGTCTCAGAGGGGATGGAAGCCTCTGGTTCCAGTGAATGGTACAGACCCCACTGAAAGTAAGTCTTTCATTCAGGGCGAACCAAACCAAACCAAACCCACTGCCGTCGAGTCGATTCTGACTCATAGCAACCCTATAGGACAGGTTAGAGCTGCCTGATAGAGTTTCCAAGGAGCGCCTGGCGGATTTAAACTGCCAACCTCTTGGTTAGCAGCCATAGCACTTAACCACTATGCCACCAGGGTTTCCTACAGCGCAGCGCCATGTAAAAGATGAATGAATTACATCTCATTAATAACTTTTGCATATTGATTACATGTTCAAATGATATTACATTGTATATATTGAGTTACATAAAATGAATTATTAAATTGATGTCACATTTTCCCCTTATATCAGCCATTAGGACATATGACATTGTATTTGTGACTCACCCTGTTTCTATAGGACAGCGATGTCAGAGCACTTCACATACATCACATTTGATCTCCACTGCTGTGCCATGAGACAGATGGTGTTTTGCTCCGTCTTACAGATTACATTGTTGTTCAGAGTTTACTTGCCCCTGGTAGGTCTGTCCCACTGTCAGTGAGGTTGAGCAGGGGTAAAGCTAGAGATCTCCAACCTCCAGGCCCTTGCTCTTTCCACTAAGGCTAGGCATCTGACTCTCATGATAAGAGCAGCCAAGCAGCGTCCCTCCTCTGAGGTCCTATTGCACCCATGGTCTGTCCTTCTCCTCTAGCTGGTACCATAGGTCGCTTTCTTTCTCCATCATGACCCATCCTGCCTCCCCGAGTAGGGTGTCAGCCCTCCCCTAGGGCAGGACTCTCTGTCAACCTTGACTCTCCCCCAGTGCCATGGACGTGGTGAGGGCCAGGCAGTGATGTCTTATCCTCTACAGATGGGGAAGCAGATGGGGGATGTGGAGCAGCAGGCAGACTACAATAGGGGGGTCATCAGTGTCTACCGTGGGGGCCTCGGCCTAACTTAGGGTTCTCTGCCTTTTCTGAAGTGCATCCCATCTAACCTCATTGTCTCTCTGACTTTAAATCTCACACAGCTCTAAGGTCATTCTTTGATTACTTCATAAAAGAAGTGCCCTTTGCTTCCTGGAAGGCAGTCATGCGGCAGATGGGCCTCAGAGACAATGAGATGGAAATGGCCAGAGCCAGTGAAACAGATATCAACGAACAGTGCTACAAAATGCTGGTCCAGTGGCTCCAAAAGACAGGGAAGGATGCCTCTGTCAACACCCTGCTGGATGCCTTGGAAGCACAAGGACAAAGAAATGCAAGAGAGAGAATTCAGAAGAGCCTGGTGCTCTCCGGAAAGTACACTTATAAAGAAGACAGGCCAGACACCCAATGATGTGTGCAACAGAGTGAAAGAATTGCTTCACGAAATCAGAGTTTCCCTAGTACACTTTTTCTCCTAGAAAGGGAAGCACGAACTGTACACATGAAGACACTCTGCCATCAAATACCATACCCGAGTTCTACAACTTGGGCAGTGGACTTGGGATCATTTTTGTAAAATGTTGTCTGTGATAAGCTAAGTGTAGAATTGTATAGAAGATAACTCTACATGTAGTAGTTTGTGTGTATGTGTTGAGATTTTATTTAAGAACTCATTCTTTTCATTCATAGCACTTTTGCATCATGTTAGAAATTAATTCCTTTCTTTGTATTTTGTAAATTGCAAGATCCCTCCATACTGGTCTATTTATATTTAATTATGTCTAAGTATTTCTTGATATTGTATGATGTGGATCTTTATTTATACTTTTGTATAAGATTATGTTGTCATTGTTGTTAGATGCTGTTCAGCTGACTCCACCGCAAAGCAACCTTATATATGTCAGAATTGAGATCCTTGCTTCTGAGGAAAATTCTGGCTGTACTTCCTCTAAGACTGATCAGATGCTTTTTCTGGCAGTCCATGGTATATTCAGTATTCTTGCCCACACCACAATTTGAATGTGTCGATTCTTCGGTTTTCCTTTTTCACTGTCTAGATTTTGCATGCATATGAGACAATTGAAAATACCATGGCTTGGACAAGGCACACCTTAGTTATCAAAGTGATTTTTGAAGATTTTAAAGAGATCTTTTGTAGCAGATTTTCCCACTGCAATACTTAGTTTGATATTGACTGCTACTCCCACAGGCATTGTTTGTTGATCCAGGTAAAATGAAACCCTTGATAACTTAAATTTCTTCACCATTTATCATATTTTTTATTGGGCCCAGTATAAGATTATATGCATACAGGAAAATTGTGGAAATATGCTTACTAGGTTGTTTACAGGGGTTACCTGGCTGAGAGTACCCAACCCTATAGGACAGAGTAGTACTGACCCAGAGTTTCCAAGGAGTGCCTGGTGGATTCGAACTGCCGACCTTTTGGTTAGCAGCCATTGCTCTTAGCCTCTACACCACCAGGGTTTCCTGGATGAGAGTAGAGAACCAAAAGATGACTAGAGATAAAAAAGGGTATGAGGAAGTAACCCTAATCTGTGTGTTTGCACTGGCTGAATTTCAGTCTCTTTAATATGCACTTTGAACCCAGCCAGGTTTGGATGACTGGCTGTTTCTAAAGGGACCAATATTTAAAACGTGACAATTTTTATAGGTAAATGACTATTTATTTACAGGTAGATGTTAGCAAATTTACAGAGACTTGAGAAGTCATATCTATGTGAAGCCCATGTTTCTGGTTAGTCCATGAGCTGGGCAGTCAACTTGGGCCTCCATTTTCTTATCTCTGCATAGGGACAGGGAGAGTAGGACATAGGGTTAGATCTGGGATGGAAAATGGGTTTTATTTTGTGTGCCATTTATGATGAATGTTAGTGACTTGGCACAGCATCATATCGAGAACCTTAAGCCCCATCTGGGCTCAGGAGAGAGAAGGTAATGATCTATTCCCGATGCCTGGCATGGTTACAAGGAGGAAGAGTAGCTGGTGCACATGATTTGTGTGCAATGTTTGCTAACCGAGGAGTAGATGGTCTCTCTCACTTCTGGTGATCTGTGAATTAGAGTCCAAGAGCTGCCTTTTGGGGGTCTGAATTGCCTATCTGAGGAGTCTGATCCTTCTGTAAGCATCTGACTTCTACATAAAAGACTGACACCTAATCGGGCAATTCTTAAATACTCTGAGAATGAACCCTAGAAATGGCTGATACAATAGGGTTCTTCTGTCATTTTTTTATTTTGTCTAATTTTTCTACATTTTCAGTCCCTCTGCCAAACCTTACTCCACAGTGTTTCAGTCATGAAAGGATAGCCTTACTGAGGTAGTAATCCTTGGGGATTTTGATCTTTTATACTCCAAGGCTTTGTGTGTATATCTTTCCAGGAACTGCTGTAACTGAGCCAAAAATAGAATTTCCTGAAAACATAGGCACATCAAGTGTATTGCAACGGGGTGGGCGGAAGAAGGAAGGGGGTGAGGGACACATGGAGGTCTCAGAGGCTCTGTTGCTAATATCCTTCTCTCACTTTAACAGAGGTCCAGCTATGCTGGCCACCTTTCATTACTTTGAATGCACCAAGTGTTTACTGCCTCATTGTCTTCTGTTTGCTGTTCTTTTTGTGCAGAATACTCTGCCCTCATACCTTTAGATGAATTCATTCATACTTGTCCATAAAGTTTCAGCTCACTTACCCATTTCTCAGACAACATCTTTCACTGCCATCTAAAGTATTAGCCTCATCAGTAAGACAGTAAACAGTACTGGAGAAGTCAGCACAGCTTGGCCAAGGCAAGATCATGGAAGTTTCATAGACCATCCAAACTCCCTGAGGGACCAAATTACTAGGCTGAGGTTGGGGACCATGGTTCCAGGTGACATCTAGCTCAATTGGCATAACATAGTTAATAAAGAAAATATTCTACATCTCACTTTGTGAGTAGCATCTGCAGTCTTAAAATCTTGTGAGCAGCCATCTCCACTGGTCCCACCCCATCTGGAGCAAGGGAGAATGAAGAAAACCAAAGATACAAGGGAAAGATTAGTCCAAAGGACTAATGGACCACAAGTACCATAGCCTCCACCAGCACAACTAGATGGTGCCCGGCTACCACCACAGACGGCTCTGACAGGGATCACAATAAAGGGTCCTGGACAAAGCTGGAGAAAAACGTAAAACAAAGTTCTAACTCAGAAAATAAGACCAGATTTATTAGTCTGACAGAGACTGGAGAAACACTGAGAGAATGGCCCCCAGACGTCCTTTTAACTCAGTACTGAAGTCACTCCTGAGATTCACCCTTCACCCAAAGATTAGACAGGCCCATAAAACAAAAATGAGACTAAATGGGTACACCAGCTCAGGGGCAAGGACGAGAAGGCAGGAGGGGACAGTAAAGCTGGTAATAGGAAACAATAAAAAATAAAATAAAAGTATTAGCCTCATCAATGTTCATCATGTTTACTCATTTATTTACATATCTGTCATATTTCTTTCACTAGAAAGTAAGCTTCATTAAGAATATGGTATTTTCTCATTGATTTTGTTTTTGTTGTTTTATACCCAGTGCAAATAGCACATGGAAGTTAGTAAGTATTTTTTTAATGGTTGAGTATCCTTTCATGATGCTAGGAAGATTTCTTCTTGGAAGAATTTGATGGTGACATCAAATTCTTGTGGAAGATTTCTTCTTGGAAGAATTTGATGGTGACATCAAACAATACAAGGAAGGCGATTAGGTACAGGTTACTTATGTATTTATGAATTCATGACCAAATTAAATATGAAAACTTTGTAAAAAGAAGTGTGTGTGTTTTCTCCTCTATCCTCCCTTTCTCCCTCCGAAACAGCTCTGAATAACATGAGTACAGGGGTAAATATTCCTGCTCTGGAACTCCCTGCTTCTTTTCTCCCCAAATGCCTTTCAGCTTGTCCTGCATAGGTATGTTTTGTGATTCTGCCTCACCTGAATTTCAAAGTGCAGGTTCATGGGGGGGGAGGGGGAGATTGGAATTCAGCACTTCCTCCCCCTCCCTCTGCTGCCTGTCCTTCCTTTCTGGGGAGAGGAGACACCAGCTTGGCCCAGCTCCCCCCATCACCTCCAAGGGTTGTTTCTGTGGGTTGCACCTGGGGCTGCTGGGCTCTAGTATGGTGTAGGTTGGCTCTGACAGAGCAGTTGAGGAAGGGGCAGTGGATCCCTGAGAGGTTAGCTGGCACTGGTTTCTGCGGGTAGTTCTGTGGCCACTGTCCTGTCTGCTTCCTCCAGCTCCTTGGCCAACCTTCACTTTTCTTCCCACTGGCCTTTTCTCTGTCCTCATCAGTGGACTCAGATTGCTCAGTCTGCAAGCAGCCTGGGAGACCCATTTCCCCTTCCCCTTGCTGTTTAGAATCCAGCTCTCCTTACCTACAGTTCATGGCAAGCCCTGTGGCCCAGGCACCTATGTTTTTCCACAGAATAAAGGTGCAGGGTGGGTGCAGTGCTTAGCTCATCTGTTGCGCCAGTTCCTGCCCATTTGCTAATCAGCCATCAATGTAAACTCAGCTGAAGAGAGAAAGATAAGCCAGCAGAGGCCAGCATATGGCTGGCTTCTCAGGTCAGTCACCCTGGACAAGGACTTGTAGGGGGAGGCAGACATAGCTTTGAAAGTATCTGGGGTTCAGACAATATCGGTGCTCAGTCACTTTAGATCTACTTGACCTGCCAACTCCTGCTCATCTTGATGAAGTTTTAACCGCAAATCTGTTGGTCTTGGCACCACGAAATCGTTGCAGAAGTTACCTAAGTAAGTCTGGCCTTTTTTTGTGAATTTGAATTTTGTTCTATGTTTTTCTCCCATTCTCTTTGGAACGCTCTAATGTGAGCCCACTTAGAGGGGTTGGTGGTGGTTTCTGGGCACCATCTAGTTCTTCTGGGCTCAGGCTGGTGGAGGCTGTGGTTCACGTGGTCCATTAGTGCTTTGGGCTGATATTTTCCTTGTGTCTTTGGTTTTCTTCATTCTCCTTTGCTCCAAATGTGATAGGACCAATAGATGTATTTTAGATGGCTGCTCACAAGCTTTTAAGACCCCAGACACTACTCACCAAAGTAAGATGTTGAACATTTTCCTTATAAATTATGTTATGCCAATTGACCTAGATGTCCCCTGAGACCATGGTCGCCAGCCCTCAGCCCCAGTAACTCAGTTCCTCAAGGTATTTGGATGTGTCTAGGATGCTTCTACGGCTTTGCTTTTGTCAAGTTGTACCGACTTCCCCTGAATTGTGTGTTGTCTTTCCTTCCACCGAAGTTAACACTTCTCTATTATCTGTTGTTGTTGTTATTAGGTGCCATCGAGTCTATTATCTAGTTATTGATCTTCCATCCCCACCCCTCCCCTCCCTTGTAACCATCAAATATTATTTTTTTCTGTGTGTAAACATTTTCTTGGGTTTTTATAATAGTGGTCTCATATAATATTTGTCCTTTTGTGATTAACTTATTTCACTCACCATATCGCTGGAATTTTTATTGAATTAACCTTCGATTAGCAAATTATTCTGGGATGGATTGTAATCTTTTTAATACTCAATATGTTTCTCCTAAGAAGATAATGTTTACGAATTTATGGATTTTATTATAACTCAGTTAGGATTTGTGTTTTCTTATAAAGTATTCTTATTTCTTGTCAAGGCTGTTTCTTTGTATTTTATGGTTTTTGTAATCATTATTACCCTATGGGGCAGTTCTACTCTCTCCTACAGGGTTGCTATGAGTCAGAATTGACTCGATGGTAACGGGTTTGGTTGGTTTTTTTGTTTGTTTGTTTTTTGGTAAACATTATTAATTAAATCCTCTTACAATTACATCTTTTTTCTGTGTAATTGAATATCCATCCAGATATATATATAAAAAAAAAAATCTGTTGCCATCGAGTCAATTCCGACTCATAGTGACCCTATAGGACAGAGTAGAACTGCCCCATAGAGTTTCCAAGGAGCCCCTGGTGGATTTGAACTGCCAACCTTTTGGTTAGCAGGTGTAGCGCTTAACCACTACGCCACCAGGGTTTCCTCCAGATATATATTCATTTTTAAGTACTGTAGTTTAAGCCTTAGGGTTTTCTAAGTATACAATCTTACCTAAAATAACTTATTTTGTCTGCTCACTTCTAAGGCTCATGCTTTTTATTTTTTCTTTCATGTCTTGTCACAGAAACCCAAATTTTTAGAACAATGATCAATGATGCTTAGAGAAGGCATGCATTTTGTTGTTGATTTAACTCTGTTGGGAAGGTCTCTAGCACGTCACCATTGAGAAAGATCTTACCTCTTATTTTGCTATAAAATTCACCATGGATGCATCCTGTTGTCATTTTTAAGTACTGTAGTTTAAACCTTAGGGTTTTTTAAGTATACATTCTTATCTAAAATAACTTATTTTGTCTTCTCCCTTCTAAGGCTCATGCTTTTTATTTTTCTTTCATGCCTTGTTACAGAACCCCAAATTTTTAGAACAATGATCAATGATGCTTAGAGAAGGCATGAATTTTGGTGTTGATTTAACTCTGTTGGGAAGGTCTCTACTATGTCACCATTGAGAAAGACCTTACCTCTTATTTTGCTATAAAATTCATCATGGATGCATCCTGCAATTCTGAAGTGTTTGGGAAAAAAATAGAATTGGTGTTTAATTTATCAAATATGAAAGGCAGAATAGACTGAAGACTTGCGTGGGGCTAGGACAGAAGCAGATCTTCATAGCTCAGCTGTTCAGGGCCCTGCAGGCTGATGAGGACAGAACTCTGGCAGAACATTCAAGCCTTTACAAAGAGCAGGAATTCTCAGGGAGGAAGTGTCATTCTCCAGGGAAGGGAGGACTCCTGGGAGGGGAAGTCACCAGGCAGAGCTCTCTTAGTCTGCCTATGGTGGGGTCACTGGCAGAAATGAGGGACCTGAAACTTCTTCCTTCCAGAATTTCTATGGAGAAATCCCTGTACCCACTGCTATCTTGTGGGTTGGTTCAATAATGGTCACAACTGCAGTTTCTTTCACTTTCCTTTATTCTATGAAACAAAAATCTACTGAAATTAGAGGCAAAATGTTTAAGAGGAAAATTATTCAAATTATACTCATATAAATGATCATTAACTTTATTCTTTTTTTTTTTTTTGCAGGCAAATTCTAAAATCCTTATTTTTTTTTATTAACTTTTATTAAGCTTCAAGTGAACGTTTACAAATCCAATCAGTCTGTCACATAAAGTTTACATACATCTTACTCCGTACTCCCACCTGCTCTTCCCCTATTGAGTCAGCCCTTTCAGTCTCTCCTTTCGTGACAATTTTGCCAGCTTCCCTCTCTCTCTATCCTCCCATCCCCCCTCCAGACAAGAGCTGCCAACACACTCTCAAGTGTCCACCTGATATAATTAGCTCACTCTTCATCAGCATCTCTCTCCCACCCGCTGACCAGTCCCTTTCATGTCTGATGAGTTGTCTTCAGGGATGGTTCCTGTCCTGTGCCAACAGAAGATCTGGGGACCATGGCCGCCGGGATTCCTCTAGTCTCAGTCAGACCATTAAGTATGGTCTTTTTATGAGAATTTGGGGTCTGTATCCCACTGATCTCCTGCTCCCTCAGGGGTTCTCTGTTGTGCTCCCTGTCAGGGCAGTCATCGATTGTGGCCGGGCACCAACTAGTTCTTCTGGTCTCAGGATGATGTAGGTCTCTGGTTCATGTGGCCCTTTCTGTCTCTTGGGCTCCTAGTTGTCGTGTGACCTTGGTGTTCTTCATTTTCCTTTGCTCCAGGGGGGTTGAGACCAACTGATGCATCTTAGATGGCCGCTTGTTAGCATTTAAGACCCCAGACGCCACATTTCAAAGTGGGATGCAGAATGTTTTCATAATAGAATTATTTTGCCAATTGACTTAGAAGTCCCCTCAAACCATGTTCCCCAGACCCCCGCCCCTGCTCCACTGACCATTGAAAGCATTCATTTTATCCTGGAAACTTCTTTGCTTTTGGTCCAGTCCAACTGAGCTGACCTTCCATGTATTGAGTGTTGTCTTTCCCTTCACCCAAAGCAGTTCTTATCTACTGATTAATCAATAAAAAACCCTTTCCCTCCCTCCCTCCCTCCTTCGTAACCACAAAAGTATGTGTTCTTCTCAGTTTTTACTATTTCTCAAGATCTTATAATAGTGGTCTTATACAATATTTGTCCTTTTGCCTCTGACTAATTTCGCTCAGCATAATGCCTTCCAGGTTCCTCCATGTTATGAAATGTTTCACAGATTCGTCACTGTTCTTTATCAATGCGTAGTATTCCATTGTGTGAATATACCACAATTTATTTACCCATTGATCCATTGATGGACACCTTGGTTGCTTCCAGCTTTTTGCTATTGTAAACAGAGCTGCAATAAACACGGGTGTGCATATATCTGTTTGTGTGAAGGCTCTTGTATCTCTAGGGTATATTCCGAGGAGTGGGATTTCTGGGTTGTATGGTAGTTCTATTTCTAACTGTTTAAGATAACACCAGATAGATTTCCAAAGTGGTTGAACCATTTTACATTCCCACCAGCAGTGTATAAGAGTTCCAATCTCTCCGCAGCCTCTCCAACATTTATTATTTTGTGTTTTTTGGATTAATGCCAGCTTTGTTGGTGTGAGATGGAATCTCATCGTGGTTTTAATTTGCATTTCTTTAATGGCTAATGATCGAGAGCATTTTCTCATGTATCTGTTGGCTGCCTGAATATCTTCTTTAGTGAAATGTGTGTTCATATCCTATGCCCACTTCTTGATTGGGTTGCTTGTCTTTTTGTGGTTGAGTTTTGACAGAATCATGTAGATTTTAGAGATCAGGCGCTGGTCGGAGATGTCATAGCTGAAAATTCTTTCCCAGTCTGTAGGTGGTCTTTTTACTCTTTTGGTGAAGTCTTTAGATGAGCATAGATGTTTGATTTTTAGGAGCTCTTTTTTTTTTTTTTTCCCAGTTATTGGGTTTCTCTTCATCATTTTTGGTAATGTTTTGTATTCTGTTTATGCCTTGTATTAGGGATCCTAGGGTTGTCCCTATTTTTTCTTCCATGATCTTTACCATTTTAGTCTTTATGTTTAGGTCTTTGATCCACTTGGAGTTAGTTTTTGTGCATGGTGTGAGGTATGGGTCCTGTTTCATTGTTTTGCAAATGGATATCCAGTTATGCCAGCACCATTTGTTAAAAAGACTATCTTTTCCCCAATTAACTGACACTGGGCCTTTGTCAAATATCAGCTGCTCATACGTGGATGGATTTATATCTGGGTTCTCAATTCTGTTCCATTGGTCTATGTGCCTGTTGTTGTACCAGTACCAGGCTGTTTTGACTACTGTGGCTGTATAATAGGTTCTGAAATCAGGTAGAGTGAGGCCTCCCACTTTCTTCTTCTTTTTCATTAATGCTTTGCTTATCCGGGGCTTCTTTCCCTTCCATATGAAATTGGTGATTTGTTTCTCTGTCCCCTTAAACTATGACATTGGAATTTGGATCGGAAGTGCATTATATGTATAGATTGCTCTTGGTAGAATAGACATTTTTACTATGTTAAGTCTTCCTATCCATGAGCAAGGTATGTTTTTCCACTTAAGTATGTCCTTTTGAATTTCTTGTAGTAGAGCTTTGTAGTTTTCTTTGTATAGGTCTTTTACATCCTTGGTAAGATTTATTCCTAAGTATTTTATCTTCTTGGGGGCTACTGTGAATGGTATTGATTTGGTTATTTCCTCTTCGGTGTTCTTTTTGTTGATGTAGAGGAATCCAAGTGATTTTTGTATGTTTATTTTATAACCTGAGACTCTGCCAAACTCTTCTATTAGTTTCAGTAGTTTTCTGGAGGATTCCTTAGGGTTTTCTGTGTATATAATCATGTCATCTGCAAATAGTGATA
This sequence comes from Elephas maximus indicus, assembly GCF_024166365.1. Classification (NCBI taxonomy): domain Eukaryota; kingdom Metazoa; phylum Chordata; class Mammalia; order Proboscidea; family Elephantidae; genus Elephas; species Elephas maximus. Next base: position 51,473,024 of record NC_064840.1, read on the forward strand.
ACTTTACTTCCTCCTTGCCAATCCGGATACCCTTTATTTCTTTGTCTAGCCTAATTGCCCTGGCTAGGACTTCAAGTACGATGTTGAATAAGAGCGGTGATAAAGGGCATCCTTGTCTGGTTCCCGTTCTCAAGGGAAATGCTTTCAGGTTCTCTCCATTTAGAGTGATATTGGCTGTTGCATAGATGCCCTTTATTATGTTGAGGAATTTTCCTTCAATTCCTATTTTGGTAAGAGTTTTTATCATGAATGGGTGTTGGACTTTGTCAAATGCCTTTTCTACATCTATTGATAAGATCATGTGGTTTTTATCTTTTGTTTTATTTATGTGATGGATTACATTAATGGTTTTTCTGGTATTAAACCAGCCTTGCATACCTGGTATAAATCCCACTTGATCAGGGTGAATTTTTTTTTTGATGTGTTGTTGGATTCTATTGGCTAGAATTTTGTTGAGGATTTTTGCATCTATGTTCATGAGGGATATAGGTCTATAATTTTCTTTTTTTGTAATGTCTTTACCTGGTTTTGGTATCAGGGAGATGGTGGCTTCATAGAATGAGTTGGGTAGTATTCCGTCATTTTCTATGCTTTGAAATACCTTCAGTAGTAGTGGTGTTAACTCTTCTCTGAAAGTTTGGTAGAACTCTGCAGTGAAGCCGTCCGGGCCAGGGCTTTTTTTTGTTGGAAGTTTTTTGATTACCGTTTCAATCTCTTTTTTTGTTATGGGTCTATTTAGTTGTTCTCCTTCTGAATGTGTTAGTTTAGGTAGGTAGTGTTTTTCCAAGAATTCATCCATTTCTTCTAGGTTTTCAAATTTGTTAGAGTACAATTTTTTGTAGTAATCTGAAATGATTCTTTTAATTTCATTTGGTTCTGTTGTGATGTGGTCCTTCTCGTTTCTTATTCGGGTTATTTGTTTCCTTTCCTGTATTTCTTTAGTCAGTCTAGCCAATGGTTTATCAATTTTGTTAATTTTTTCGAAGAACCAGCTTTTGGCTTTGTTAATTCTTTCAATTGTTTTTCTGTTCTCTAATTCATTTAGTTCAGCTCTAATTTTTATTATTTGTTTTCTTCTGGTGCCTGATGGGTTCTTTTGTTGCTCACTTTCTATTTGTTCAAGTTGTAGGGACAGTTCTCTGCTTTTGGCTCTTTCTTCTTTTTGTATGTGTGCATTTATCGATATAAATTGGCCTCTGAGCCCTGCTTTTGCTGTGTCCCAGAGGTTTTGATAGGAAGTATTTTCATTCTCGTTGCATTCTATGAATTTCCTTATTCCCTCCTTGATGTCTTCTATAACCCAGTCTTTTTTCAGGAGGGTATTGTTCAGTTTCCAAGTATTTGATTTCTTTTCCCTAGTTTTTCTGTTATTGATTTCTAGTTTTATTGCCTTGTGGTCTGAGAAGATGCTTTGTAATATTTCGATGTTCTGGACTCTGCAAAGGTTTGTTTTATGACCTAATATGTGGTCTATTCTAGAGAATGTTCCATGTGCGCTAGAAAAAAAAGTATACTTTGCAGCAGTTGGGTGGAGAGTTCTGTGTAAGTCAATGAGGTCAAGTTGGTTGATTGTTGTAAGTAGGTCTTCCGTGTCTCTATTGAGCTTCTTACTGGATGTCCTGTCCTTCTCCGAAAGTGGTGTGTTGAAGTCTCCTACTATAATTGTGGAGGTGTCTATCTCACTTTTCAATTCTGTTAAAATTTGATTTATGTATCTTGCAGCCCTGTCATTGGGTGCATAAATATTTAATATGGTTATGTCTTCCTGATCAATTGTCCCTTTTATCATTATATAGTGTCCTTCTTTATCCTTTGTGGTGGATTTAAGTCTAAAGTCTATTTTGTCAGAAATTAATATTGCTACTCCTTTTTTGCTTATTGTTTGCTTGATATATTTTTTTCCATCCTTTGAGTTTTAGTTTGTGTCTCTAAGTCTAAGGTGTGTCTCTTGTAGGCAGCATATAGATGGATCGTGTTTCTTTATCCAGTCCGTGACTCTCTGTCTCTTTATTGGTGCATTTAGTCCATTTACATTCAGCGTAATTATAGATAAATAAGTTTTTAGTGTTGTCATTTTGATGCCTTTTCATGTGTGTTGTTGGCAATTTCATTTTTCCACATACTTTTTTGTGCTGAGACGTTTTTCTTAGTAAATTGTGAGATCCTCATTTTCATAGTGTTTGACTTTATGTTAGTTGAGTCGTTACGTTTTTCTTGTCTTTTATCTTGAGTTATGGAGTTGTTATACCTTTTTGTGGTTACCTTATTATTTACTCCTATTTTTCTAAGTAAAAACCTAACTCGTATCATTCTATATCGCCTTGTATCACTCTCCATCTGGCAGTTCAATGCCTCCTGTATTTAGTCCCTCTTTTTGATTATTGTGATCTTTTACCTATTGACTTCCATGATTCCCTGCTATGTGTATTATTATTATTTTAATTAATCTTAATTTGTTTGTTTTTGTGATTTCCCTATTTGAGTTGATATCAGGACATTCTGTTTTGTGACCTTGTATTGTGCTAGTATCTGATATTATTGGTTTTCTGACCAAACAATATCCTTTAGTATTTCTTGTAGCTTTGGTTTGGTTTTTGCAAATTCTCTAAACCTGTGTTTATCTGTAAATATCTTAATTTCGCCTTCATATTTCAGAGAGAGTTTTGCTGGATATATGATCCTTGGTTGGCAGTTTTTCTCCTTCAGTGCTCTGTATATGTCGTCCCATTCCCTTCTTGCCTGCATGGTTTCTGCTGAGTAGTCTGAACTTATTCTTATTGATTCTTCCTTGAAGGAAACCTTTCTTTTCTCCCTGGCTGCTTTTAAATTTTTCTGTTTATCTTTGGTTTTGGTGAGTTTGATGATAATATGTCTTGGTGTTTTTCTTTTTGGATCAATCTTAAATGGGATTTGATGAGCATCTTGGATAGATATCCTTTCGTCTTTCATGATGTCAGGGAAGTTTTGTGTCAGGAGTTCTTCAACTATTTTCTCTGTGTTTTCTGTCCCCCCTCCCTGTTCTGGGACTCCAATCACCCGCAGCCTTCTTGATAGAGTCCCACATGATTCTCAGGGTTTCTTCATTTTTTTTAATTCTTTTATCTGATTTTTTTTCAGCTATGTTGGTGTCGATTCCCTGGTCCTCCAGATGTCCCAGTCTGCATTCTAATTGCTCAAGTCTGCTCCTCTGACTTCCTATTGTGTTGTCTAATTCTGTAATTTTATTGTTAATCTTTTGGATTTCTACATGCTGTCTCTCTATGGATTCTTGCAACTTATTAATTTTTCCACTATGTTCTTGAATAATCTTTTTGAGTTCTTCAACAGTTTTGTCGGTGTGTTCCTTGGCTTTTTCTGCAGTTTGCCTTATTTCGTTTGTGATGTCTTGAAGCATTCTGTAAATTAGTTTTTTATATTCTGTATCTGATAATTCCAGGATTGTATCTTCATTTGGGAAAGATTTTGATTCTTTTGTTTGGGGGTTTGGAGAAGCTGTCATGGTCTGCTTCTTTATGTGGTTTGATATGGACTGCTGTCTCCGAGCCATCACTGGGAAACTAGTTTTTCCAGAAAATCCGCTAAAAAAAAAAAAAATGCAGTCAGATCCCTATCAGAGTTCTCCTTCTGGCTCAGGCTATTCGGATGTTAATGAAGCCGCCTGGGGAGGGTGGGGGAGGCATCAGAGAGATAGGAGAGTAGCACCTCAGAATATAGCCGGAGTTCCTTGTCTTGCTTGGAATGACTATTATATCTGAGATTTCCGGGGGGCGCGTCGCCTATGTGTGCTGGCTGTGTGGAGATTGCCCCCAGGGGGTCTGGCCCGCTGGAGTCACGGTCATATCCTCCGCTGCCAGCCTGGGACGGTGCACTCCCGACTCCAAAATCAGTCGCTGCCTCCCAGGAACTCCCTGTCCCGCCTGCCGTGTCGCCGCGCCGCTCCCGCGAACCGGCTGGGCCCCCACCCGAGGTTAGTTCAGGGGGGGTGGAGCAGCTCCCCGCGCCCGCGCCCTGCCAAAATCCCGGTGGGACGGCTCCCCGGCTGGGATGCTGCTCTCCCCGCTCCAAGACCAGTCAGTGCCTCCCGAGGACTTTTCCCACTGGCTGCGCCACCACGCTGCCCACACGAACCGGCTGGGCCCCCTCCCGGAATGAGTTCGGGGGCTAGGGCTGGGTCCCTTGTTTGTGCCGTCTGCCCCCCCTGGGCTCTGCCCCAAATTGGGCGCCGAAGGTCATCTGACTGGTACACTGACTCCAGGCTCTGAAAACAATCGCTGCCTCCCTGTATTTGTTCGTTCTCCGTCTCTAAATCTGTGTTTGTTGTTCAGCGTTTGTAGATTGTTATGTATGTGATCGATTCACTTGTTTTTCCGAGTCTTTGTTGCAAGTGGGATCCGCGGTAGCGTCCACCTAGTCCGCCATCTTAGCCCCGCCTCCTCAACTTTATTCTTAAAAATATTTTTTTTGTGGTAAAAATATATATAACACAACATTCACCAATTCAACACTTTTTATGTGTACAGTTCAAATGACACTGATAACATTAATCATGTTGTATAACCATCACCCATATGCATAGCCAAATTTGTATGACCATAAACAGGCCCTCACTGCTTCCTAAACTATGATACCACATTTCCCCTCCTCCCTTCACCCCCTGACAACTACTAACAAACTCTGGCCTCTATGCATTTGCCTATTTTAGATTATTTCATGTAAGTAGGGCCATACAATATTTATCCTCTTATGATTGACTTACTTCACTTAGCATAATATTTTCAAGTTTTAGTTATGTTATAGCTTGTATCAGGATTTTTCTTTTTTGACTGAGTAATATTCCATTGTGTGTATACATCATATTTTTTTTATTCATCTGTTGATGGAAACTTTACTCTTTTCACATCTTCTACTCCAAATATCTGCTTACTTTTCTTTGCCTTACAACCCTAAATTCTAATCTCTACCCCGCATTTAGAATGTAGAATACAATAGGACTTCCAACATAAGGGGGCTAATGACAACGTAGTAGAGGTGAGTTTAGGTGGGTTGTGGATAAACGTTACTTTATTTTAAAAGTTAGATACAATTCCCTGAGGGACCGAATTGCTATGCTAAGGGCTGTGGGGACCATGGTCTCAGGGAACATCTAGCTCAATTGGCATAACATAGTTTATAAAGAATATGTACTACCTTAGTACCTGGGGTCTTAAAAGCCTGTGAGCAGCCATCTAGGATGCTCCACTAGTCTCACCCCTTTGGGAGCAAGGATGAAGAAAACTAAAGATACAAGGGAAAGATTAGTTCAAAGGACTAATGGGCCACATCTACCACAGCCTCCACCAGACAGAGTCCAGTACCACTAGATGGTGCCCAGCTACCACCACTGACTCCTCTGACAAGGATCACAATAGAGGGTCTCTGACAGAGCTGGAGAAAAATGTAGAACAAAATTCTAACTCAAAAAGAAAGACCAGACATGCTGACCTGACAGACTGGAGAAACCCTGAGAGTATGACCCCCAGAAACCCTTTCAGCACAGTAATGAAGTTACTCCTGAGGTTTACCCTTCAGCCAAAGATCGAACAAGCCCATGGAACAAAACAAGACTAAAAGGGCGCACCAGCCCTGGAGCAGGGACTGGAAGTCAGGAAGAAACAGGAAAGCTGATACTAGGGAACCCAGGGTTTAGAAGGGAGGGTGTTGACATGTTGTGGGGTTGTTAGTCAGTGTCATAGAACAATGTGTGTACTGTTTAATGAGAAACTAGTTTGTTCTGTAAAACTTCATCTAAAGTACCAAAAAAAAGTTAGGTATGGTTTAACGCATATTAGAAAAACTAACTAGCACATTAAGCCTTTGATTTATGGTTTGGCACGCTTTTTATTCTCCTACCTCACCTTGTACATCTTGTACATATTTCCATGCTTAGTTACCAATTAGTCTTCCCTTAAATGTTCTTCTGATTTTAAAATAATACATGTGGTGGACACATCCTTAAGTGGCCTCTAAGGTGTAATCCTCACACCTGGTGTAGGCAGAATCTGAGACTTGCTTCTAATCATTAGAATATGACAAAGGTAATGAAGTATCACTCTCTTGATTACCTTTAGTTATGTCAGGCTCCTTGTTTCTATGATGATATCATCCCTCCATGAGATCTCCAACCTGACTCCTTCTGTCCTTACATATTCACCAAATCATGTTGCTTTTGTCACCCCACCACCAATACCTCCAGCAGCTATCTATTCCTGCTCATTCCCATTTCTGCTGCCGAAGTTCAGACAACATGGTCACACACTCCCAGCCTCAAATCTGTCCCCTAGTTCATCTTGTAATCATCCTGCTGGGAGTAGGCTGAATCCATCCTTTCTTCCCTTTCTGCTGCTTCTCCCACTTCCAACAAGAATAAAAGCTTCAGAAAGAAGTAGTATAAAATAGACTTCTGGCCAACATGGCACCATAGACAGAAGCACCATGCCATCCCTCTACAGTAAAGACGAAAAACTAAGTAAAACAGAGACAAACATCATTCCTGGAACCTGAAGTGTCAAATGAAGAGATAATGAACTCAGCCAAGCAACAAATGGAATAAGAAACTGACAGAGGACAGAGAGTGAGGAGGGATGCCTGCGAGGGCCCCATCACTAACGCAGCACCGATCCAGCATCTTGGACTTCTGTTGGGGATCAGCAGACGGAGCACAGGAAAGCAGCTTCACATAGTTCCCCGCAGGAGACAGAGCACTTGGTAACAAGTGATACACGCTTTCCTAAATCCTCCTTCTTCCTCCCCACTTTGGCCTCCTTTGCTTCCTGCCAGCTGCAGTCTCTTGGCTGGGAGGCAACTGCTTTGGTCTCAGGCTGCTTGGATTCACCCTGCTGACACTGGCGGGGAACCTGAGCTGGTGTTGGATCTTCCTATCTCTTTTGGTTTCTTCTGTGGCCCCTACCAACTCCCCCTCCTTTCTCTGGAACACCTGGCTCTGTGTGCCATCTTTACTTCTCCTTGAAAGGCTTTAAAGCTACGCTTGACTGGGGAACAACTCCCCCAGCCCACAACAGCATGCTGGTGGGATCCCTGGGCCCTTTTTTTTTTTTGCCTTGTTTTGCTTTGTTGTTTTCTTTTTCTTTTCACAGCTTGGGAGCCCCTTCTAGCCAGGCTGTACTGCATGGCTTAGGAGCCACTCCGCCAATCTGCACAGCCTAGTAGGTGGGATCCCTGGGGGCATTTCTTTTCTTCCTTCCTTCTTTCTTTTTTTTTTTCCCCTTTTCTCTCTGTGATTCCTTCACCGTCTTTCCTCATTTCTCAGTTCTCATCTCTCTACACTTGTCTTCTTTTCCTGTTTCCTGAATACCTGGTGCTGTGTGACATCTATATCCCCTCTAGCCAGGCTATATCATGCAGCCTGGGAGCCACTTCCCTGGTCTTAGCAGCCCCACCAGTGGGACTTCAGGACTCGTGGGGGCTTTTCTTTTCCAAATTTTTATCTAGTTATTTTTTTTCTTTCTCTTTTTGCTTTTCTCCACTTCTCAGTTTATTTTCTCTCCACTCCAGTAGCAAGCTCCCTTAAGCACTCTTTTTTTCTTTCTTTCTTTCCTTGTTTTTTTTTTTAGCTCCTGTTTCTGTCTCCTCTCTCCTCTTTCCCATACCCCTATTAGCTCCTCACATCACAACCCTGTCCTTCTTTCCTGCCTACCTGCACCATGCACTGAACATCACACCCCCAAGCAGCACAGGCACAATATACTGGAACCTGCCCAGCACTGATTCCTGGCCCATCCTGTCAGCCCTAGTATGTGCCACAAACAACCCATCCCAGCCCTTCTCCTTCAGCTGGACTTGCCCGGCTGCACCATAGTGAATTGACTGGCCCTGCTCATTGGACAAAGAGGTGAAAAGTATTGTGATTACAGATGAGCAAACAACAAAGAATGCACAGCCTGCCTTCTCAGACATAACCAAATAAAACAAAAAAGCAGGATGAAACAAACAAACCTACAATCTAGAAACAAAGAAAATAACTACTGAATGTCCCAAAGACAGCAGACAATATCAAATACATTAAAAAACAGGACAGGATAGTTCCAGAAGGCATCAAAAATAACACACCAGATGACTTTCTAGGAGAAGAAAAGACACTAGAACTACCTGACAGGGAATTCAAATCTCTAATATTCAGAGCAATCCAAGAGTTGAAGCAAAAAGCAGACAAAAATGAGGAAAGAATAGACATTTATGGAAAAGGCAGACAAATTCTTGGAAAATACAGACCAAAAAAATGGAACAATTCAGGAAAGTCACACAGGAACAAAATGCCAAAATAAATTCACACCTAGAAATCATACAAGAACAATTAGAAATCCAAAAGATAAACAACAAGATTTCAGAAATGGACAGTATCATAGAAGTGTGGAGGAGCAGGTTTGAAATGACGGAAGACAGAATAAGTGAAATTGAAGATGAACACTTGGATACAACTCTGTTTGAGGAAAAATCAGAAAAAAGAACGAAGAAAAATGAAGAAACCCTGATAATTATGTGGGATTCTATCAAAAGCAAAAATTTACGAATGATTGGAGTTCCAAAACAGGGGGAGAAAATGGAAAACACAGAGAGGATCGTTGAAGAATTGCTGACAGAAAACTTGCCTAATATCATGAATGACAAAAAGCTGACCACTCAAGAAGCTCAACGAACCCCATATAGGATAGACCCCAAAAGAAAAACACCAAGGCATATCATAATCACACTTGCTAAAACCAAACACAAAGAAAAAACCCTGCGAGCAGCTCGAGAAAAACAGAAAGTCACATACAGAGGAGAAACAATAAGACTAAAAAAAACTAAGCTCTGATTATTCAGCAGAAGCCATGCAGAAAAGAAGGCAATGGGATGACATATATTAAAATCTTGAAAGAAAAAAAATTGTCAACCAAGAATAATATATACTGCAAAACTTTCATTCAAATATGATGGTGAAACTAGGACATTTCCAGATAAACAGAAATTAAGGGAATATGTAAAAACCAAACCAAACTTACAAGAATTATTAAAGGGAATCCTTTGGTCTGAGAACAAACAACATTAGACCACAGCCTGAATCTAGGATGCAGGATCGTACCAGCCAGATACCACCCTAGGAAATGAACTCTCAAGGACTATCCAAAACCAAAACAATTGCAACAGGGGACCAGAGAGGTTAATCTGTAATGATAAAAATGTCAGAACAATAAAAGAGGAAGTAAATGCTATAGGTATAGAACTTTCTAATGGAGAGGAAGGCAAGGCGATACCAAGTAATAATAAAAAAAATTTGTTTTTATTTTATTATTTAGACTGGTTCAAACCTAGGAAGATAAGGGTAAATTTCAAGGTAACCACAAAGAAAGTTAAGAAAACTACTCATCAAATTAAAGAAGAAAAACAAAGTCCCAATAAAAAACAAAATCTACAAAAACAAAAGAAATGAAAAAGAAATCCACAAAGAAAAGGAACTCAGCATAGGAGAGTAAGAGGAACAAAGAAAATGTTAGCACCACAAAAAAAAAGCACTACAAAATGACAGCAATAAACTACACCTATCAATAATTACACTGAACGTAAATGGCCTAAATGCACCCATAAAGAGATGCAGAGTGGCCAAAAAAAAACCCAAACCCATTGCCATCAAGTCAACTCTGACGCATAGCAACCCTATAGGACAGAGTAAACTGCCCCATAGGGTTTCCAAGGAACAGGTGGTAGATTTGAACTGCCAGCCTTTGGTTAGCAGCTTGAGCTCTTAACCACTGTGCCACCAGGGCCCCATATTCTGTCCAGTCCAGCTAACTTGAAAAGATTATGAAAATGAAGGTTCTAGTTGTCTGGGATTGTTTAGTGGCTTCCTCCCTGTTTACTTCTGTAGATTTCTCAACTTCTCTTTTCTCTGATAATTCCTTACTATTTTGTTATCTCTTTGATGCTCTTAAGAGAGTATTTTAAAAATATTTTATACAGTTTTTTAGTTGTTTTCAGCTGGAGGACTGATCCAAATAACCATTGCCAGAAATGGTGAATCTGGAAAATAAATTATTAATGCACAGTATTAAAAAAAAAAAAGGTAATATAAAATAGAAATGGGATATAGTTTTGTAAAATGCTAAAATTTGGGGGATTTAAAATATGCATGGTCACAATGGTCTTTTGTCATGTGGGCACTGTAGGCCAGGTGCTAGTGATGCTAAGAGTTTTTACCAGAAGGGCAGTAGGTCCTCTTCCTAGGCAGCAGTCCCAGGGTGTGCTGCCCCCAGAACACCCACTGCTAATCAAACTCTGACCAGGGCAGACCCTTGAGGATCAGCAGAAAGGGGTGGTGGATGAACTTGTATTCATCTGCTTCAGTGACTTGGTCTCTGCTTGGGTAATTATTTCTAGAGTTTCTAAGCAAAAAAAGTGATCAAAGTGGAAGGAAATGGAGGAGCCGCCTTGATCCACTTCCTCACTATGAACTGAAAGCCTCTTGTTATAGATTAAATTGTGTCTCCCAAAAAATTATGCTGAAGTCCTAACTCCTTACCTGTAAATATGACCCTGTTTGGAAAGAGGAGTTTTATTTTTTATGTTAATGAGCCATACAGGAATAGGGTGGGTCCTCAACCTGATCTCTTCTGAGTGATGTCTTCTAAAAAGAACAGGATAGTCCCAGGTATGTGAGGGGAGATGCCATGTGATGAAGAGGAAGATACATCTACAAGCAGCAAAGGGACGTGGAGACTGGATGGCTGAGAACCTGATTTGGACTTTTAGCTTCCAGAACTGTGAAAAAATAAATTTCTGTTCTTTGAAGCCACACACTTTGTGGCATTTCTTTGTCACAGCAGCCCTAGGAAAACAAGACACCCATTTAACAATCACTATACACTTCTTTTCTCTTCTGCTTTTGAAAAAAAGATAAAAAATAAATAATAACTGTTGTTAGCAGTCTTTCTCAGATAAGTACCACCAAGATAGGTAGAAATATAAATGTCCCATTATAACAAACGGAACATGTAATAAAAGTTCCTCTGAGGATCCTCCTTCCAAAAGCTGGCTCTTGACTATGCTGCTGGAGGTCAGGAGGCACTTGCCCTTAGAAGCAGCTACAAACGAAGTGATGGCCTGACAATCGTATGTTTTCACTCCCAATCACATCTGCTCCAGGGGAATGTATAACATGATCAGAACTTCTACTCTTCTCCCCAACAGATACATCGTTGTGGGGGGGAAACTCTCCGTGTCCTTCCTGAAAGAAGGGGTAGGGTCCATATTTGATTATTTTTGTTGTTAGTTGCTATTGAGTCAATTCTGACTCATGAGGATCCCATGTGTGCAGAGTAGAACTGCTCCATAGGGTTTTCAAGGCTGTGACCTTTTGGAAGCAGATCACCAAGCCTGTCTTCCATGGTGCCTCTGGGTGGATTCAAACCACCACGATTTTGGCTAGCAGTCCAGAGCTTAACTGTTTGCACCACCCAGGGACTCCCCATATCTGATTAGACCTGTGAAAAGGGGATTCATTCACAAGAGAGAACTAAAACAGGCAGGTGATATTTGAATGTTGTGATCTATTCTTTTGAATTGTAAATAAAGGGCAGCAAAGTCACCCTTTGGCTGATCTCTAGGTTTCTCTGGCACCTGAAAGTTCTCTTCATTGAGTATTTTAAAGGAATACTATATAGAGTTCAGCCAGGCAAGGCTTCTTTTGGCAAACACTTCCTACAAAGGCACTTTGCAACCCTTGGGGCCTGGCCTGCTTCCTGGTTAGCCAGCACACAGAGCACCTCCCCTCTGCCCTGTGCAGCTTAGGGCAGGAGCCTCATCCCCATTTGCAAGCATTCTAACAGGAATGCGTTGTGGAGAAAAATGATGAGTGAAAAATGGGAAAGGGGCATAAGAAAGAGGAGAATGACTTATTCTGCTTAGGAACTTGACACGAACTATTTGAAAGCACTTTAGGAGTATCATTTATGCTCAGTCATTTAACTCCTTTTATTAGTTATTATCTTGTAGGAAATTCACACTGAATGTTACTTAACATCTCTGTGCCTCAGTATCCTTATCTGTAAATAAACCCTTTAATAGTAGCCAGCTTCTAGTGTCAGTTTGTTGTAATGTGGTGGCTTGTGTGTTGCTGTGATATTGCAAGCTTTGCCACTGGTATTTCAAATATCATCAGGGTCATCCTTGGTGGACAGGTTTAGGTGGAGTTTCCAGCCTAAGACAGACATAAAGAAACACCTGGAGATCTACTTCTGAAAAAACTGACCAGTGAAAACCTTATATAGCAGTGGAACATTGTCTGATATAGTGCTGGAAGATGAGCCCTTCAGTTTGGAAGGTACTCAAAATACAACTGGGGAAGAGCTGCCTCCTCAATGTAGAGTCAACCTTGATGATGTGGATGAAGTCACACTTTTGGGACCCTCATTTGTTGATGTGGCATGACTCAAAATGAGAAGAAACACCTGCAAACATCCATTAATAATAAGAACATGGAATGTACAAAGTATGAACTAGGAAAATTAGAAGTTGTCAAAAATGAAATGGAACACATTAGTATTGATATCCTAGGCATTAATGAGCTGAAATGGACTGGTACTGCCATCTTGAATCAGACAATCATACAGCCTACTGTGTCAGGAATGACAAATTGAACAAGAATGGTGTCATGTTCATCATCGAAAAGAAAAATATTCATACACCTACAAGGAAGACCAGTTAATATGACCAGTATTCAAATTTATGCACCAACCACTAAGGCCAAAGAGGAAGAAATTGAAGATTTTCACCAACTTCTGCAGTCTGAAATGGATCAAACATGCAATCAGGATGCACTGATAATTGCTGGTGATTGGAATGCAAAAGTTGGAAAAAAAGAAGAAGGATCGGTAGTTGGAAAATATGGCCTTGGTGATAGAAACAATGCTGGAGATCACATGATAGAATTTTGCAAGGCCAATGACTTCATTGCAAATACCTTTTCCAACAAATTGAACAGTGACTATACACAAAGACCTCACCAGATGGAATACACAGGAATCAAATTAACTACATCTGTGGGAAAACATAGTGGAAAAGCTCAATATCATCAGTCAGAACAAGGCCAGGGGCTGACTGTGGAATAGACCATCAATTCCTCATATGCAAGTTCAAGTTGAAGATGAAGAAAATTAGAACAAGCCCAGGAGAGCCAAAGTACGACCTTGAGTACATCACACCTCAGTTTAGAGACCATCTCAAGAATAGACTTGACGCATTGAACACTAATGACCAAAGACCAGACAAGTTGTGGAAAGACATCAAGGACATCATACACGAAGAAAGCAAGAGGTCATTAAAAAGTCAGGAAAGAAAGAAAAGATCAAAATGGATGTTAGAAAAGACTCTGAAATTTGTTTTTGAATGTAGTGTAGATAAAGCAAAAGGAAGAAATGAAGTAAAAGAGCTAAGCAGAAGATTTCAAAGGGCAGCTCAGGAAGACAAAGTAAAGTATTATGATGAAATTTGCAAGGACCTGGAGATAAAAAAACAGAAAGGGGAGAACATGCTTGGTGTTTCTGAAGCTGGAAGAACTGAAGAAAAAATTCAAGCCTCGAGTTGCAATATTGAAGAATCCTATGGAGAAAATATTAAACAAAGCAGGAAGCCTCAAAAGAAGATGGAAGGAACACACAGAGTCACTGACCAAAAAGAAATGGTCAACGTTCAACCATTTCAGGAGATAGCATATGATCAAGAACCAATGGTACTGAAGGAAGAGGTCCAAGCTGTATTGAAGATATTGTCGAAAAACGAGGCTCCAGGAATTGACAGAATACCATTTGAGATGTTTCAACAAATGGATGCAGCACTGGAAGCGCACACGCATTTATGCAAGAAATTTGGAAGACAGCTACCTGGCCAGCCAACTGGAAGAGATCCTTATTGGTGCCCATTCTAAAAAAAGGTGATCTAACAGAATGCAGAAATTATTGAATAATATTATTAATGTCATGCACAACTAAAATTTTGCTGAAGATAATTCAAAAGCAGTTGCAGCAGTACATCAACAGGGAATTGCCAGAAATTCAAGACGGATTCAGTAGAGGACTTGGAAAAACGGATATCTTTGCTGATGTCAGACGGGTCTTGGCTGAAAGCACAGAATACCAGAAAGAAGTGTTTTATTAACTACGCAAAGGCATTCTACTGTGGGAATCATAGCTAATTAAGGATAACATTGCCAAGAATGAGAATTCCAGAATACTTAATTGTGCTTATGAGGAACCTGTGCTTAGACCAAGAGGCAGTCACTGGAACAGAACAAGGAGATATTGCTTGGTTTAAAGCTAAGAAATGTGTGCATCAGGTTTGTATCCTTTCACCATGCTTATTTAATCTGTATGCTGAGCAAATAATCCGAGAAGCTGAACTATATGAAGAAGAACACGGCATCAGGATTGGAGGGAGACTCATTAACAACATGTGATATGCAGATGACACACCTTGCTTGCTGAAAGTGAAGAGGGCTTGAAGCACTTATTGATGAAGATCAGAGATCACAGCCTTCAGTATGGACTAAGCCTCACCATAAAGAAAACAAAAATCCTCACAACTGGACCAATAAGCAGCATCACGATAAACAGAGAAAAGATTGAAGTTGTCAAGGATTTCATTTTACTTGGATCCACAATCAACACCCATGAAACAGGGGGCAAGAGAAGAAAACAAACGAGGCACTGCATTGGGTAAATCTGCTGCAAAAGACCTCTTTAAAGTGTTAAAAAGCAAAGATGTCACTTTAAGGTCTAAGGTGCTCCTGACCCAAGCCATGGTGTTTTCAATCACCTCATATGCATGTGAAAGCTAGACAAGGACTAAGGAAGACCAAAGAAGAATTGATGCCTTTGAATCATGATGCTGGCAAAAAATATTGAATATACCGTGAACTGCCAGAAGAATGAACAAATCTGTTTTGGAGGAAGTACATCCAGAACCCTCATTAGGAGCAAGGATGGCAAGACTTTATCTCACATACTTTGGACATGTTATCAGGAGGGACCAGTCTCTGGAGAAAAACATCGTGCTTGGTAAAGTAGAGGGTCAGCGAAAAAGAGGAAGACTCTCAATGAGATAGATTGACACAGTGGTTGCAATAATGGGCTCAAGCATAAGGATTGTGAGAATGGCGCAGGACTGAGCAATGTTTAGGTCTTTTGTACATAGGGTCGCTATGAGTCAGAACCGACTAGACGGCACCTAACAACAAGAACGACAACAGCTCCTAGTGATGTTCTGAGATTGATAGGATGTTACATGTAAAGGTGTTTTGGAGAGTGTCTGTCCCATAGTAAGGTTTTGATAAATATGAGCTTTTAATTTTTTATGACAAGTAGAACATACAAACAATATCCAAACTAACTTAACATATTTATTATTAGAGCAAATTTTAAAGAGTCTGCTACCCTAGTTCATAATGAGCATCAGTTTGAAAGTAATAAGACTGCTCCTCATTGGCACTGTTACATAACTCAAGATTTTTAGGTAATCAAAATTACTTTGCCTTTCATCAATCTGAAATTGAGATGAGGATTGTGGTCCTTCCAGAGGCAGTAGGTGCCAAAATGGGGGAGTGATTCTGGTAGAAGTGACCAAAAATGGTGAACGACCAGAAGAATGAAACTTCTAGTCTCTTGTCTCTTCTGAGCAGCAGAACTCATCTCTTCCTTCCTGTTTTCATTTATTCACTAATGTAATGAAAATTTATCAAGCATCTGCTTTGAGCCAGACATTGCATAAGGTTCTCTTGGCCTATAAGGCAATGAAATCAAGACAGAAAAACTACCACATAGAGGTGACAGTCTCCTTTGTAAAGCTGTGCTGGCTGAGCCACCGTCCTCTGGCAAAATTTTTGAGGTGACAGCATTGTTAATAGGAAAAACACGCATTTACAATCAGATACGAAAGGTTTCAAACTGTAGCTCCATCATTTAAAAGCTAAGGACCTTTCCTGGGTAAGGCTTTAGTTTCCATCACCTGCAGTAATGAACATGCTAAGACCTCCTCACAAGCTGTTGTCAGAATTGGATAAGATAATAAATTTAAAGCATCTGAGTGTCTGTTAAATGTTGTTGTTAGGTGCCGTCAGCTCGTAACAATACTATGTACAATAGAATGAAACACTTCCTCTTTCTGCTTCATCCTCACACTCATTGCTGTTCTAGCCCATTGTTGCAGCCACTGTGTCAATCCATCTCGTCCAGGGTCGTATTCTTTTTCACTGAGCCTCTACCTTATGATGGGCCCTGGTGGTGTGGTGGTTAAGAGCTCTGCTACTAACCAAAAGATCAGCAGTTGGAATCCACCAGCCACCCCTTGGAAACCCTATGGGGCAGTTCTACTGTGTCCTATAGGGTGGCTATGAGTTGCAATCAACTCAATGACAATGGCTTTGCTACCTTACTGAGCATGATGTCCTTCTCTAGGAACTGGTCCCTCCTGATAACATGCTCGAAGTATGTGGGACAAAGTCTTGCCATCCTCACTTCCAAGGAGCACTCTGGCTGTACTTCTTACAAGATACACTTGTTTGTTCTTCTGGCAGTCCATGGTATATTCAACATTCTTTGCTAACACCACAATTCAAAGGC
Organism: Elephas maximus indicus; assembly: GCF_024166365.1. Taxonomy (NCBI): domain Eukaryota; kingdom Metazoa; phylum Chordata; class Mammalia; order Proboscidea; family Elephantidae; genus Elephas; species Elephas maximus. Next base: position 51,489,667 of record NC_064840.1, read on the forward strand.
ATCAATTCTTTGGCCTTCCTTATACATTGTCCAGTTTTTGCATGCATATGTTAAATGTTAGGCATCTGAAAAATTGGACTTCTTCTACTGCAGGTAGTGTTTGCCCTCATACCTTTAGTTATTGATATTGTAGAACATTCCAGAGATACCCACAAGTGCTACAGAGGACCCTGAATATTGCCCATTGATTGTCACCAGATGCTGGGACTCCCTTTGATTGTGATGAAGGAGCAGTCCTGCTCTACCCAGACATCCTTGACCCAGGCCCTCAGGCTGTTGGCCATTCATGTAAGGTAACTGTCAGGAAGGTGACAAAACCAAAGCCAACCCTGGACATTTCCAAAGGCCTCATTGCTGATTGTGTGGCAGCACAGTTATCACTTTCATGTGCTAAAGTAAGGGTGAAAGGGATTTCCATTCGATTCTACTTGATCAGATGTGGCCAAGTGGGGAAGGTGTTTAGGATATCAGGAATCAGGCAGCTCCAAAGTTAGTGAGAAAATTGTCAAAGACTTTTTTCAAACATGAAGGAGAAGAGAAGTTGGGATATTTTCACAGTAATTAACAGGGCCCACATTCCCCACTGTAGAACATAGCTAGCGATAAAAAGTAGCCTAAAAGAGATATGAGAGGAAAGAAATGGATTGAAATGCAAGAGGCAAACAGAGAATTGGTTTTGGTTTCTCCTAGAAGGAGCTGACTCTGCCTCCCACTTGCTTCACTGCCATCACTTTGTCTATCTTTATCAAGAACCTCAAAATTTAGAAATAAGAAGATAATCATTGGGGAAGCTTAAATAGTCCCAGGAAGGAAAAATATGTATTGGGCCAAGTTTACGTCTCCATAAGATCAAGATCTACAAAAAATTATTGAACACACTGCTTATGTTAGAGATATTTGAGGTTAAAAAAAGAAGAAAATAGAAATAAGAAAGTTATAACTCTAAGTGAATTGTCATCAGGACATTTGCAGCCTGAGAAAGAATAAATCAAAACAGAAGGTAACAAATGCTTTTGTCAATGAGTAATTGACAAAAAGGTATTATATTTCCAAAAAAAAAAAAAAAATTAAGGAGGGAGAAATCTTTTTGATGAGATGGGGCAAAATGAGCTCTAAGGAAGGTGGAGGAAATGAAAAAGTACACTCCCTTCAGGAGAGAGGCCAGGACATAAAGAATGTGGAAACAAGGAGATTGCAAATGATGAGCTGGGACAAATAACCACAGCAGCTAGACTGGAGATTGGAGAGGGGGTCCTCGCACAAGAGAAAAAGATAATGGCTGAAGAGGCAAGTAGAGGTCTGACCATGAGAGGGTCTTAAATGTCAAAGTAGGAAGCATGGGTTTTGCTCTATCATAATATAAACAATAATAAGGCATTAGAAATGAGAAACGCACTTTATAGTTCTCAACTCTCCTTCAACACGTTGCCTCCTTTGGTCAAGAAACATTTCCTGTGGGTCTAGCAGCTGGTGGCCAATGCCCCCATCCTACCCCATAGATCTTCCTCTTTATAATACACTTGGCACAAATCCATTGGTTACATATATTTAATACCTTTAAGAAAATGACTCTGGCATTGGACTGTAATATGGCCCAGATATTGAGGCTCCTGAAGCTGAGAAGTTTATTATGACATCCTGTTGTGAATGATGAGGGCCCCCATGGGTTGAAACAAAAAGCCAGGAAAAAGGGAACCATGTATCCGAGAGTAGGGCCACTTCCTTTCTGTGAAGCTAGAAATGCGACCGCTGGACAAGAATTTCAACAGAGAGAGGGAGATAATGGGGAAGATTTTCGAGGGTCTTATCTACACTTTTAATATTTTTATTTCTTAGACAAGGTGATGAGGACATTAAAGTCCACTCTTATTTTCTATTCACTTTAGTATATCTACATTTCAGTTTCAAGAAGAAAGGGAAGAAGGAAGAAAAGAAGAAAACTGGTACAAACACTCTATTGCCATAGACAGCCCTCTTGAGCTCTGCATCTGCCCATCTGACCAGTTACCAGGATTTCCACACTCCCGACGCCCTCCCTGAACAGTATCCTGACAGTGTCTTGTCATGTAGGTCTTTCTTCATTTCTCTGGGTTACTGAAACCACTCCCACTTTAAGGACTATTTTGTGCTACCTAGGGAATTAACAAGATGTCTCAGTTTCCACTCTTCATGCAAATAGGGTTGTGGACATGTGTGACTACTGCCTGATGGACCTCTTGGTGACCCTGCAATGAACTAGTCTGAAGGAAGAGGAGAGGCTATGGAATGACAACGAGGACTCCCCCATGGCATGTTGGGGCACAGCATTCAGAGAAGGCAGCCAGAACTTTGACAGGTCAGCATTCCATTGTGCTGGGAACCACACCTAAACTCCTTCTAAGATTAAAGCAAAGCCACAAGGTATTACTATGTTCATTTTACAATAAGAAAACTGAATGTCAGAAAGGTCAAAATTTGTCCCAGGTAGTAAGGAATTTAGTAAGGAATAGAGCCAAACTCCACTCCATTTCACTGCCTGGATGTTAAATACCCATTATACTGAATTCTATGAATGTCTATGTATTTTTGTAGCTTTTTGACAACCCACAGTATTTTGAGATAGAACAAGTCCTGGTATTTCTAGCCCATTTCCTGAATATATTACTACCAAAGTGGTAAGTGATTTTTCACCCACCCCCTTTCAGCAGGTAGCCATCATTTGGAGTCAACGTTGGCACCTTTCCTTCACTCCTCACGTTCGGGTTTTCCCATCTCTCCTCACGTAGTCCGTTCTTGCTCCTATTCCTTTGTGTTCCCATTCCCGTCAGCGTACCTTGTCCTCTCATGGCTGAGTCGTCGTGAGGGGCTCTCCTCTCCTCCACTCATCCTGCTGATCCTCATGAGCTCTGCATCTGCCCATCCAACCAGTTCCCAGGATTTCCACCCTCCCCACGTGCCCTCCCTGGGCAGTGTCCTGACTGGTTCGTCTTGCTCTGTTTTTCTGGGTTTCTGAGACCATTCTCACCCTAAGGACTATTTTGTGCTACCATTAAAGAGTTAACTAAAGAAATAATCATGGACTGTAAAACACTGGGAAACCCCGGTGGCGTAGTGGTTAGGTGGTACGGCTGCTAACCAAAGGGTCAGCAGTTCAAATCCACCAGGCGCTCCTTGGAAACTCTATGGGGCAGTTCTACTCTGTACGATAGGGTTGCTATGAGTCGGCATCAACTCGACGACACTAGGTTTGGTTTTTATAAAACACTGATTTAGAAAAATGTTCCTAGCAGCATTTTTCATGGTGTCAAAATCATCAAAATAAGTAAAATGTTCCTAACAGGATTATGGTTTAAAAAATTGTGTGTGGGATATTAGTGGAATATTAGGGAGTTATTAAAAATGAAGTGTTAGCAAAATAATTCATGACATGGAGAAGTGTTCAACATATGGTAAGCAAAAACAGTCAGATTATTAAATAGTATGTATATGTGATGGCTTTAAAACATGTCCACAGATTTCGATGCTTCTCCCTTTAAGAGATATAGCTGAAAATGGGCTGGTGTCAAATCTAACGAGTAGGCTAAGGCAGAAGCATGGAAGCAACAGTTAAGAAATCAAACGACATATTGCATTGGGCAAATCTGCTACAAAAGACCTCTTTAAAGTGTTGAAAAGCAAAAATATTACTTTGAGGGCTAAGGTGTTCCTGATCCAAGCCATGATATTTTCAATCACCTCATATGTGTGCAAAAGCTGGACAATGAATAAGGAAGACCAAAGAAGAATTGATGCCTTTGGATGGTGTTGGCAAAGAATGTTGACTATGCAATGGACTGCCAAAAGAGTCCTGGTGGAGCAGTGGTTAAGAGCTCAGGCTGCTAACCAAAAGGTGAGCAGTTTGAAGCCACCAGCTGCTTCTTGGAAACCCTACATGGGCAGATCTACTCTGTCCCATAGGATTGCTATGAGTCGGAATTAACTCAAGAGCAATGGGTTTGTTTTTTTTTGCCAAAACAATAAACAAGTCTGTCTTGGAAAAAGTACAGCCAGAGTGCTCCTTGGAAGTGGGGATGGCAAGATTTGTCTCACGTACTTTGGACATGTTATCAGGAGGGACCAGTCCCTGCAGAAGTACATCATGCTTGGTAAGGTAGAGAAAAAGAGGAAAACCCTCAATGAGATGGACTGACAGACAGTGGCTGCAACAATGGGCTCAAGCATAACAAAGATTGTGAGGATGGTGCAGGACTAGGCCGTGTTTCGTTCTGTTGTACAGAGGGTCACTATGAGTTGGAACCGATTTGATGGCACCTAACAAAAACAACATGGCAGAAGTTGCAGTGTGTGACTTCTCAGGCTACCTCAAGACACCTGTGGAGAAGTCCTTGTGCTGAGGAACTGAGGCCTCCTGCCAACAGCCAGCAAGGAACTGAGGCTTTAGCAGTAGCCATGTGATGGAGCCATCTTGTCAGCAGATCCTCAGCTCCAGTAGATTCTACTGATGACTCAGCCCCCGGCAACATCTTGACTGCAACTTCATGACAGACCTTGAGCCAAACTATCTAGCTCTGAGACACCCTCAGATCTGTGACCCACATAGTCAAAAAAATAAATGTAGTTTTAAGGTGCAAAGATCTGGGTTAATTTGTAGGCAGTCACCCCAAATCCACTTCTCCCTCCTTTCCTAAATTCTATTCACCTGTCTATGTTTAGTGAAACATGACAATATTTTCTGAGTGATTTATCTAGATGTTGGGATAATTGGTGGGGTTTTGTATATATGCATCATTTTAATACCCTACAACAAACATGTTAAACAGTAAAATATAAAAAAGTAAAAAATCTTTTGTCCTTTTTGTAAGTAAAGCCTCTTTAGTACTGAGAAATTTTACTTTAGTGTAAATATTTCTCATAACAGACCAAATACTTAAAAGTCAGTGCAGCCTAGAACAGGAGTATAAATTTCTTTAGCTCAGGAGACATACCCAGTCCTGGAAAGGGAATTCCTGACAGATTCTTGAAGGAGCAGTCACCCACTGACATTTACAATATTGGGTGTTATTCAGCAATAACAGAATACGTTTATTCAATCTTAGTATATGCTATACCAGTAGCCATTGAGTCGACTCTACTTACGGCAACCTCGTGGGTGTCAGAGTAGAACTGTGCTCCATAGGTTTTTCAGTCACTGATTTTTTGGAAGTAGATAGCCAGGCCTTTTTTCTGAGGTGACTCTGGGTAGGCTTGAACCTTCAAACTTTCGGTAACAGCTGAAAGTGTTAAGTGTTTAGCCCACCCCAGGACAGAGGCACCCTCAAACACATAACTTCAATTAATTCCCGTATGTTTTAGGAGAAATTAGTTTTTAACTATTCCCATTTTTACCAGCCCCTAAGCCTACTTTTCTTTTTTTTTTTTTAACTTTTTACAGGTCTACAATTTATTGAAAGCAATTACAATAATCGGTTGTGCAACCCTGCCCTTAATCAGTGCAATATTTCCATCACCGTTAACCCTCTCATCCCCCTCCTCTAGCCCCTGGTAACCACTAATAAACTTTGTTCTCTATTCACTTGCCTTTTCTTATTTTATTTATTTATTTTTTTATACATAAGTGAGGTCGCACAATATTTGTCCTTTTGTGGTTGACTTAGTTCACTCAGAATAATGTCTTCCAGCTCCATCCATATCGTACCATGTATTCAGACTTTATTTCTCCTACTGGCTGAGTACTATTCCATTGTATGCACGTACCACATTTTGTTCATCCATTCTTCTGTTGATGGGCATTTAGGTTGCTTCCACCTTTTGGAATAGTGTTGCTATCCAGAATAGTGCTACTATAGTGAATAGTGCTGCAGTGAACACTGGTATACAAGTCTGTCTGAGTCTCTGCTTTCAAGTCTTTTGGATATATACCCAGGAGTGAAATTGCCCTGGTGGTGCAGTGATTAAGAGTTTGGCTGCTAATCACAAAGGTTGGAGGGAGCCAGGGCTAATATGGCAGAGTAGTCAGGTGTTTCCTGTGGTTCCTCTTACAACAAAGACCCCCCAAAAAACAGTGAAAAAAGAAGAAAGGGCCAAAATCAAAGAATTATCCCTACAACTTCAACAAATAGAAAAAGAGCAACAAAAGAAACCATCAGGCACCAGAAGAAAACAAATAATAAAAATTAGAGCAGAATGAAATGAAATAGAGAACTGAAAAACAATCGAAAGAGTTAACAAGACCAAAAGCTGGTTCTCGGAAAAAATTAACAAAATTGATAAATCATTGGCCAAAATGACAAAAGAAAAACAGGAGAGGAAGCAAATAACCCAAACAAGAAATGAGATCGGTGATATTACAACAGATGCAACTAAAATTAAAAGAATATATCAGATTACTACGAAAAATTGTACTCTAACAAATTTGAAAACCTAGAAGAAATGGATGAATTTCTAGAAACACACTACCTACCTAAACTAACACAAACAGAGGTAGAACAACTAAATAAACCCATAACAAAAGAAGAGATTGAAAAGGTAATTAGAAAACCCCCAACAACAGCAACAAAAAAACCCCGGCCTGGATAGCTTCACTGCAGAGTTCTACCAAAATTTCTACCAAAATTTCAGAGAAGAGTTAACACCACTACTACTGAAGGTATTTCAGAGCATAGAAAAGGATGGAATAGTCCCAAACTCATTCAAAGAAGCCAGCATATCCCTGATGCCAAAACCAGGTAAAGACACCACAAAAAAGAAAATTACAGACCTATATCCCTCATGAACTTAGATGTAAAAATCTTCAAAATATTATAGCCAATAAAATTCAACAACATATCAAAAAAATAATTCCCCACAACCAAGTGGGATTCATTCCAGGTATGCAGGGATGGTTCAACATTAGAAAAATAATTGATGTAATCCATCGTATAAATAAAACAAAAGATAAGAATCACATGATCTTATCAATTGATGTAGAAAAGGCATTTGACGAAGTTCAACACCCATTCACAATAAAAACTCTCAGCAAAATAGGAATAGAAGGAAAATTCCTCAACATAATGAAGGGCAATTATACAAAGCCAACAGCCAACATCATCCTAAATGGAGAGAGTCTAAAAGCATTCCCCCTGAGATCAGAAACCAGACAAGGACGCCCTTTATCACCACTCTTATTCAACACTGTGCTGCAGGTCCTAGCTAGAGCAATTAAGCTAGATAAAGAAATAAAGGGCATCCAGACTGGTAAGGAAGAAGTAAAAGTATCTCTATTGCAGATGACATGACCTTATACACAGAAAACCCCGAAGAATCCTCCAGAAAACTACTGAAACTAATAGAAGAGTTCAGCAAAGTATCAGGATACAAGATAAACATACAAAAATCAGTTGGATTCCTCTACACCAACAAAAAGAACACTGAAGAGGAAATCACCAAATCAATACCATTTACAATAGCCCCTAAGAAGATAAAGTACTTAGGAATAAATCTAACCAGAGACATAAAAGACCTATACAAAGAAAACTACAAGACACTACAGCAAGAAACCAAAACAGACCTACATAAGTGAAAAACATAACCTTGCTCATGGATCGGAAGATTCAACATTGTAAAAATGTCTATTTTTACAATTTATAGACACAATGCTATGAGTCAGAATCGACTTGATGGCACTGGGTGTAGATACAATGCAATCCTGATCCAAATACCAGTGTTATTTTTTAATGAGATGGAGAAACAAATCGCCAACTTCATATGGAAGGTAAAGAGGCCGGATAAGTAAAGCATTACTGAAAAAGAAGAACCAAGTGGGAGGCCTCACACTACCTGATTTTAGAACACATTATACTGCCAAGGTAGTCAAAACAGTCTGGTACTGGTACAACAACAGATACATAGAACAGTAGAACAGAATTGAGAATCCAGACATAAATCCATCCACATATGAGCAACTGATATTTTACAAATCCCCAAAGTCTGTTAAATGGGGAAAGACGGTCTCTTTAACAAATGGTGCTGGCATAACTGGATATCCATGTGCAAACAAATGAAACAAGACCCATACCTCACACCATGCACAAAAACCAACTCAAAATGGATCAAAGAACAAAATATAAAATCTAAAATGATAAAGTTCATGGAAGAAAAAATAGGAACAATGCTAGGAGCCCTAATACATGGCATAAACAGCATACAAAACATTACTAGAACTGCAAAAACACCAAAAGAGAAATTAGTTAACTGGAAGCTCCTAAAAGTCAAACACCTATGCTCATCCAAAGACTTCACCAAAAGAGTAAAAAGATTACCTGCAGACTGGGAAAAAGTTTTTATCTATGACATTTCTGATCAGTGTCTGAAATCCAAAATCTACATGATACTGCAAAAACTCAACTACAAAAAGACAGATAACCCAATTAAAGAATGGGCAAAGGATATGAACAGACACTTCACTAAAGAAGACATTTAGGTAGCTAGCAGATGCATGAGGAAATGCTCGTGATCATTGGCCATTAGAGAGGTGCAAATCAAAACTGCTATGAGAGTCCATCTCACTCCAAAAGGCTGGCATTAATCTAAAAAAACACAAAATAATAAATGTTGGAGAAGTTGTGGAGAGACTGGAACACTTATGCATGGCTGGTGGGAATATAAAATGGTACAACCACTTTGGAAATCCATTTAGCACTTCCTTAAAAAGCTGGAGATAGAAGTGCCATACGATCCAGCAATCCCACTCCTAGAAATATAACCTAGGGAAATAAGAGCCTTTACACAAACAGATATATGCACACCCGTGTTCATTGCAGCATTGTTTATGATAGCAAAAAGATGAAACCAACCAAGGTGCCCATCGATGGATGAATGGATAAATAAATTATGGTGTATTCACACAATGGGACTCTACGGATCGATAAAGAACAATGATGAACTGTGAAACATTTCATAACATGGAGGAATATGGAAGGCATTATGCTGGGTGAAATTAATCAGTTGCAAAGGGACAAATATTGTATGAGACCGCTATTACAAGAACTCAAGAAATAGTTTGAAGAGGGAAGAAGGTATTCTTTGATGATTATGAGAGCAGGGAAGGAGGGAGAGGGGTTTTAACTAATTGGATAGTAGATAAGAACTATTTTAGGTGAGGGGCAACACACAATACAGGAGAAGTCAACACAACTTGACTATACCAAAAACAAAGAAGTTTCCTTAATAAACAGAAAGTTTTGAAGTCCAGCGTAGCAGGGGCAGGGGTTTGGGGACCATGGTTTCAAGGGACATCTAAGTCAACTGGCATAATAAAATCTACTAAGAAAACATTCTGCATCCCACTTTAGAGAGTGGCATCTGGGGTCTTAAATGCTAACAAGTGGCCATCTAAGATGCAACAATTGGTCTCAACCCACCTGGAGCAAAGGAGAATGAAGAACACCAAAGATACAAGGTAATCATGAGCCCAGGAGACAGAAAGGGCCACATAAACCAGAGACTGCATCAGCCTGAGACCAGAAGAACTAGATGGTGCCTGGCTACAACAGATGACTTCCCTGACAGGGAACACAACAGAGAATCCCTGGGGAGCAGGAGAGCAGTGGGAAGCAGACCGCAAATTCTTGTAAAAAGACCAGACTTAATGGTCTGACTAAGACTAGAAGGACCCCAGAGGTCATGGTCCCCAGACCTTCTGTTAGCCCAGGACAGGAACCACTTCCAAAGCCAACACTTCAGACAGGGATTGGACTGGACTATGGGATAGAAAATGATACTGGTGAGGAGTGGGCTTCTTGGATCAAGTAGACACATGAGACCATGTGGGCAGCTCCTATATGGAGGGGAGGGGAGAGAGCGGAGGTAGTGAGGGGCTGACCAAATGAACAAGAAAACAGAGAGTGGAGGGAGGGAGTGTGCTGTCTCATTAGAGGGAGAGCAACTAGGAGTATATAGCAAGGTGTACATAAGTTTCTGTATGAGAGACTGACTTGGTTTGTAAACTTGCACTTAAAGCAGAATAAAAACAATTTCTTTTAAATAAAAAAAATAAAGTGATCCATTATATATGAGAGTCTAGGAGCCCTGAACATCAAAGACAAAGTTGAGGGGTTGGACTGAGTGGCAGGGGAAGGGAGAGACAGTTCAGAAGTAGCAAGGATTTGCCAGACCTGAACTGGCCAACACCATGCAGGATGGATTGGCCAGTGAGTGCAGGGTGAGGCGAGAAGTAGCGCTCAGGACGTTTTCTACACTGGGAGCAAAACTGTTCCCCTCTCTGGGAGGTACCTCTCTCCCATTTACCCACCCCCTCCCCACTCTGCTCAGTCCCCCTTCTGGCTTTAGCAATTGCCACGCCAGAAGCTGACCGTTGCACACCCCAGCCATTCTCCCAGCTTTGAAGAGGGAACAAATTAACAAATAGGAAAAAATAATCTGCCAGCTCCTCTAAGCCAGGAACTCAGGGCAGGCACAGATCCCTTCCCTAGGCACAGGCAGAAAGTGTCCATGAACTTTGAATGCCTTTCACCACTACATAGACCTGTGTGGGCCCATTTCAACAGCATAGGCCCTCATTAGCACAGTAAAACAGGGTATATACCTGAAGCCTATTTTCAACTGCAACAGCTAAGGGAGAGTGGCAGATTCGTGATATTTGACACCACCCTGCCCATTAAGCAGGATTCTCACCTACCCACATCAGGGGCCTGAGGACTGGCGGCTCCAGCCACTCCACCTAGCCACTTGAGGCATGGATCCAAGAATAAGTGGTGCCTCCCAGTCCTTACAGCCAACAGAATTGGGTGCCCATAGTCTGGCTGCAAAACCCACCTACCTATGCACTCCAGGGAACAGGGACATGCCTTCCACCCAGGCACTCAGGGGCAGCCATCAGCCCCCTACCTTGCTCAGCACATAACCCCCTACTGCAGTCAGATACTTATGCCTACTCCAATCACACTTAGGACTTTGGGTGAGAGCCTGCACCACTCTCGGTGACCAATGACCTGGACACCTGAGCTGAATCCACATGAGAAAAGTAAAGAGACTCCTGGGCTCACATACCACCTGGTGACAGGACATGAGAGCTTCAAAGATGCCAATAATCAAACTAGCTCACATGAGCAGACTATTTGGGCATATCAAAACAAGAAACTAAAACACAGTAAGCAAACAAATAAATGTAATAACTTATTGGTGGCTTGGAGACAACAGTCAGTATCAAATCACATAAAAAGGCAGACGATGAGGACTTCAGCAAGCAACCAAAACAAAGAACTAAGAAAACCCCCCGGAGGAAGATAAGGTCTAAGAATTACCAGAGGTAGAATTCAAAAAATTAATATACAGAGCTCTTCAAGAGATCAGGCAAAACACAGACCAAGCCACGAAACACACAGACAACACAACAGAGAAACGTAAGAAGGTTATACAAGACTATAATGACAAATTTAAACAGGAGTTAAGGGAATTTGCAAGAACCAAACCAAAATTACAATACTAAAGGGAGTCCTCTGGTTAGAAAATCAATAACATCAGATAACTTAAGACTAGAACACAGGACAGAACGACCAGATATCAACTCAGATAGAGAAGTCACAAAAATAAACCAGAGCTAAAACACTGAAAATAGGGAAACAGAGATGTCAATAAGTGAAAGATAACAACATTAAAACAACAAAAAGACACTAAATAATGTAATCATAGAACTTTCATATGAAAGTCAAGGCAATATTAAGAAATATAATGTTGGTTTAAACTTAGAAAAATAGAGGTAAATATTAAGGTAACCACAAAGGACACTAACAATCCTACACATCGAAGCAAAAAGGTTGGCGATTTGAATCCACCAGGAAACTCTACAGGGCAGTTGTACAGGGTCGCTATGAGTCGGAATCTACTTAGTGGCAATAGGTTTGGTTTGGGTTGGGTTTATGGTAGTTCTATTTTTAGTTTTTTGAGAAACTGCCACACTGTTTTCACAGTTTGCATTCCCACCAGCAATGGATGAGTGTTCCAATTTCCCCGTGTCCTCTCCAATATTTGTTATTTTCTGTTTTTTTTTTTTTTTTTGTCTCAGCCATCCTAGTGGGAGTGAAATGGCATCTCATTATGGTTTTGATTTGCATCTCTCTGATTGCTAACGAGGCTGAGCATCTTTTCATGTGTTTGGTGCCATTTGAATGTCCTCTTTGCTGAAAGGTCTTTTTGAGTCTTTTGCCCATGTTATGACTGAGTTATTTGTCTATTTGTTGTTGTTGACATTTCACATATATTTTGGTTATTAGATTCTTGTTGGATATATGGTTTCCAAAGATATTCTCCCATTTGGTAGCCTGTCTTTTTGCTTTTTTGGTAAAGTCTTTTGATGAACAAAAGTTTTTGATTTTTATGAGGTCCCGTTTATTTATTTTGTCTTTTGCTGTTTGTGCTTTTGTTATTATAGTAGATACTCCACTGTTAAAAGCTAGGCCTGATTGTGTTGCCTGCCCCTGTTTTTTCTTCTAAGAATTTTATGGTTTTAGTTTGCACATTTAGGTCAGTAATCCATTTTGAATTTGTTTTTGTGTATGGTGTGAGGCATGGGTCCTGTTTCATTTTTCTGCGTGTGGAAATCCAGTTTTCACAACACCATTTATTGAAGAGACTCTTTTTTCGCCATCAAATGGATTTAGCACCCTTTTCAAAAATCAGTTGACCAAAGATGTGTGGGTTTATTTCTGGACCCTCAATTCTATTCTAGTTGTTATACTAGTACCAGGCTGTTTTGATTACTCGACGGCAACAGGAACTGCATAGTATGTTTTAAAATCAATAAGTGTGAGTCCTCCTATTTTGTTCTTCTGTCAACATTGTTTAATTATTCAAGACCTCTTAACCATTTCACAAAAATTTGAGGATCGGTTTTTCTATTTCTCTAAAGAAGCCTGTTGGAATTTTGATTGGGATTGCATTGAATACATAGATCTCTTTGGGTAGTATTGATATCTTAACAATAGTAAGCCTTCCAACCCATGAACATGGAACATCTTTCCATTTATTTAAGCCTTCTTTAATTACTTTCAACAGCGTTCGATAGCTTCCATTTTAAAAACTGTTCACGTCCTTGGTTAGATTTATTCCTATATATTTTATTCTTTTAGATGCTATTGTAAATGGAATCATTTCCCTAATTTCCCTTTCAGATTTCTCATTGCTGGTGTGTAGAAACCCAACTGATTTTTGTTCGTTGACCTTGTACCCTGCTAAACTCCTCTATTAGCTCTAGAAGTTTTTTGTGGATTTTTTGGGATTTTCTATATATAGGGTTATATCATCCGTGAATAGAGATAATTTTACTTCTTCTTTTCCAGTCTGATTGCCTTTTATTTCTTCTTCTTGTCTTACTGCTCTGGCTAGGACTTGTATACAATATTGGATAGAAGTGGTGAGAGCAAGCACCTTTGTCTTATTCCCGATTTTAAGGGGAATGCTCACAGTCTTTCTCCATTAAGTATAATGTTGACTGTTGGCTTTTTATATATGCCCTGAATCATGTTGAGAAATTTCCCTTCTATTCCAATCATCTTTAGGGCTTTCATCAAGTTGGTGTTGGGTTTTATCAAATGATTTCCCTGTACCCATAGAGATAATCATGTGGTTCTTTTCCTTTGTTCTACTGAGGTGGTGTATTATGTTGATTGATTTTCTAATGTTGAATCATCCCTGCATTGATTGGTGGAATAAGTCTCACTTAGTCATAAAAAAAAAATTTTTTTTTTTTTTTTTTTTTAGTCATAGTGTTCCTGGAATAAGTCTTACTTGGTCGTGCTGTATGACTCCTTGGTTTTGTTTTGTTTTGTTAATTTTTTTTTCATATTTTTGTTTTGCTTATCTAAAAGCATTACATTTGCCCCAATATTACAGATTCTGAAAAAGAACTAAAGCAGTCCATATCTCCTGTTGGGGTTGAGAGCTCTCTGTATGGTGCATTGAGAGAGGGTAGGGAGACAGTGGGGAGGCAGTGCTCTGCAGAAACCCTGGATGCTAAGGCATTTATAGGATGCAGTCATATGATTTCAGCAAGCTTGGCTTTAGCCCATACCTCGTGATGAAAGTTTCACTTATTTAAAGGAGTTAAAAGGAAAACACTGTGTTATATCCTGTAGATATTTCCAAGCCAAAAGTTCCTACTGTGCAGACTCTTTGAAAAAAATCAGTTTGTTCTCCAATCAGCCTCAACGTAGAGAAAGGACACTGGACAACGGGTCAGTGTTTTGTTTCCTCTGTTTTGTTTCCTCTCCCTTTTCTAGCCAAGAGCAAAATAAGGACTTGGAAGAACTAAGAAAGGGGCCTGGAGTTCAGGATAAATATATGTTAAATCCAGAGGAAGATGGAAAAAAGGATTGGGCTGTGATAATTGTGTAACTGATTTTCAACAGAGCTTTTACAAAGTATTTTACATGCACTGTATTATCAAATCCTCACAAACCCTGTATGATCATCCAGTGGTAGAGCCCCCCTTTTCCTCCCAGTGCCCCTGTCAAGTGCCTTTCCTTGGAGCAGGTTGCCCATAGAACTGCCTAGCAGGAGATGGAAGGAGGGACAAGGGCTTGAGAGCAGCAAGATGGAAACCCTGGCAGCAGCCCACGGATATCCCAGGCTGAGCCGAGATATTGGCAGATGAAATGGAAAGTAGAGGACCATGTAAGAATCAGTGAAGAATGGAATTGACAGAATCTGATAACTACTTGGCTCTAACAAACATGGGAGATAGAGTCAAGTGTCAAAGGTGACTTGGACCTGTGTCTTTGATCCTGGTGTCAAGAATTATGACATTGCCCCACTGTGAATGGTGTTCCCCATATTGCTAAATTTGGTACTTGTGGCCATCAACATTCAGGGAGTCATGAAGATAAAATGACTTGAATTTATTCATCTATAAAACAAAGTGTGTGAATGACATTGCCAGAGCCATGCCAAATTTCCCCTTGGATTATACTGTTTGGGAGAAGAAGAAAGAAAAAAGATACACTATGCCTTAAATGGACTTCCATGTAGAATTTTAGTTTTATAGAATTATAGGAAAAAAGATAAATTTATGAGATAATATATATAGTGATAATTAAAGCTCTTAAAATACAAAATTCCCATCACAAAAATACAGTACTTCTTGATTTCTTTGCTTTTAAATAAAATCTTCTTAATAATTCAGTGCTAAATTGGTCATTAATTAACAAGTCCTTATTGAAAAATGCCTAAGCCAAAAATTTCCAACCTACTCGTCTAAACTCTCTAAATTTACTTAGATTTTCTAAAGTAAAATTGAACCTGTCAATTCACTGACCTTTAAAAAAAATTCAAAGTTTCATAAGTGCAGTGTTCTTTACAGTTTTGAGAATCTATCTAAGGTATCTTAGCTTTTCCTAGTATTGACTTGAGAAAGGAAATCCTTGAGGATAGGCAAAGTGCATTAGACTCTTAACAGCATATTAAAAATCATAATTATTCTGAGATTGTGCAATAATTTAGAACACCCTGTCTTCTCTGACTGAACGATGGCTGGACCATTTATTTCAAGGAGCTCAGCTCATGCTGTGCTCCTGCAAGTCCCACAGCTGAGCTGCCCAGACTGAAGGAGACGCTGCCCTTGGTGGAGATCCTGCCTGGCAGCTCCTCCTAGAAGCAGGCGTCCTGTGCACTTTCCAGGGGCAGGAAAAGGTCCCATGGGCCACATCTACCTTCGGGCACAGAGCCAGGAAATGGGGGCACCTCACTTCACAAAGCCTCCCAGCCAATTTGAGCCTCAGCTCCCCCTTACTATCCTCTGCACCCAACTTCCCATTACAGTCTTTACACGGAGCACGTGGTAGTTCTCTGCTCTGCCCAGTGTTGCGGAAACTGTGCTCCACTCCTAAAAAGAGTGAGGTAGATTTACAAAGACAAAAAAGCAAGAACATGTAGAGCAAGACTAAAGAGTCTGAATCCCTACAATACTTGCTGGGCAGCGACCTGGAGCCTGGCTAGGTTGGGGGCACTCTGGAGCGCAGAACATTCTTGATCTGTGACCTCTAGGACTAACCGTTCTAGGTTGATATAAGTCCTGCTCCGCGTGTCCTTTGGGCTCTGCTTCAACACCAGAACAGTCTCCCTCTGTCATTGCCTGCCAGATCTGCACTTTAGCTCCTCAACCCAGGCTAGCACACAGACCCTGCCCGGTATCGTCCCCTCAAGGCCTCGTGGACACAGGCCCAACAGGATCTATCAAGTTCATGCCTTGTGCAGAAGCAAGATGTTCAGGCCCCGATTTGTGGTGAGATGAAAAACCTTTTTTATGTTTTGTAAAACCCCCCTCTGATTTCCTCTTGGAACTTAATTTTGGAGGGGGTAAGGGTGAGGGAGAAAGGCTTTTGTGTTTTTCAGTAACCAACTCATGTAGAAGGCCTAAGGAGCCGTTTCGCATGACCATAGCACATATGGTCACAAACCTGGCACCCGTCCCTGTCCTGCATCATGGTCAGTTCTCATAATAGTTGCCTGGTTAAGCCCACAGGGGCCATGAGCTGCCCAAGGTAGGACAATTGGTCCAGGGCAGATCTTGGACTTGGGGGGAAGCTATGGAAGCAACTCCCTGCCCCCATCCTCTTCCCCACCCCTGTGACGTCTGCCCCTACCCACGTGATTGAACTTTTTATGTATAAATTGTTGAATAGGAACCAAAAGTGCTCTGTAACCCTTCACTGAAAACACAGTAAGTATTATTAAAATAAATAAATCAATAAAATTTCCTGGGATGGATTGAGATCTGTCATGGACTGAATTGTGACCCCTCAAAATACCTGTCAACTTAGCTGGGCTTTGAGTCCCAGTATGGCATGACTGCCTACCATTTTATGTGATTTTCCTGTAAGTTGTAAGTCCTATCACTATGATGTAATAAAATGGATTAGCAGTAATTATATTGGTGAGGTCTACAGGATTAGGGAGTGTCTTAAGCCAATCTCTTTTGAGATATAAAAGAGAGAAGTGAGCAGAGAGACATGGGGACCTCATACCACCAAGAAAGCCGTGCCAGGAGCAGAGCGCCTCCTTTGGACCTGCGGTTCCTGCGCTGAGATGCTCCCAGACCAAGGGAAGACTGATGCATCACAAGGACCTTCCTCCAGAACAGACAGAGAGAGAAAGCCTTCCCCTGGTGCTGACATCTTGAACTTGGACTTATAGTTTACTTTACTGTGAAGAAATAAATGCCTCTTTATTAAAGCCATCCACTTGTGGTATTTCTGTTACAGCAGCACCAGATGACCGAGATAAAATCTTTTCAAATTCAATATTCTTCCAATAAAAGAAGATAATATTTATCAATTTGTGAATTTTATTATAACCCAGTTAGGATTTGTGTTTTTCGTATAAATTAGTACAAGCCTGTTTCTTTTTATTTTCTGTTGTTTGTAACCATTATGAATTGGATCCCCTTATGATTACATTTTTTTATTTGCTAAGTAATTGAATATTCATCCAGACATATATTCATTTTTAAGTATTATAGTTTAAGCCTTAGGGTTTTTAAAGTATATAATCATTTCTAAAGTAATGGGTTTTTTTTGGTCTGCTGCCTTCCAAGGCTCATGCCTTTTATTTTTCTTTCATGTCTTGTTGCATAACCCAAAACTTTCAGAGCAATGTCCAATGATGTTTAGAGAAAGCAGGCATTTTGGTGTTGATTTAACTTTGCTGGGAAGGTCTCTAGTATGTCACCATTGAGAAGGATCTTGACCCTTGTTTTGCTATAAAAACTCATTATGGATGCTTCCTGCTATTTTGAGGTGTTTGGAAGAAAAACAACTTGTGTTTAATTTTACCAAATGTAAAAATGGAAAAGACTGGAGGCCTGTGCTAAGGCTGGGACAGAAGGAGATCTCCATAGCTGAGCTGTTCAGGGCCCTGCAGGCTGATGAGGCCAGAACCCTGGCAGAACATTCAAACCTTTGCAAAGAGCAAGGGATGCCCAGTAGGGAGTGTCATCTTCCAGGGAAGGGAGGACTCCTGGGAAGGAAAGTAACCAGGAAGAGCTGCCCTATGTTGGGGTCACCAGCAGAAATGAAGGACCTGCAACTCCTCCCTCCCAAGATGTCTATGGAGAAATCTTTCCTGTACCCACTGCTATCTTGTGGGTTGGTTCAATAATGGTTACAATTGCAGTTGCTTTCACTTTCACTTATTCCATGAAATAAAAATCTACTGAAATTAAGCCAAAAACTCAAAGAGAAAAATTATTCAAGCTATGCTTATATATCTGACCATTAACTTTACTTTTTTAAAATACATTTTTTATTGTAGTAAAAATATATATAACACAACTTTCACCAACCCAACACTTTTTACAGGTACAGTTCAGTGATACTCATTATAGCAATCATGTTGTGCAATGATCACCAGTATCCATGGCCAAACTTCTAGGACAGATACCCACCGCTTCCTAAACAATGACTCCCTCTTCCCTCTCCCTCCTCCCCCAGTAACTACTAATAAGCTTTGGTCTCTATGCATTTGCCTATTCTAGATATTTCATATAAGTGGGATCATATAACATTTGTCCTTTTATGATTGACTTACTTTACTCCTCATAATGTATTCAGCGTTCATCCATGTTGTACCTTGTATCAAGATCTCGTTTCTTTTTTTGGCTGAGAGATATTCCATTGTGTGTATATATCATATTTTGTTTATCTATTCATCCGTTGATGGAAACTTTACTCTTTTCACATTTTCTACTCCAAATATCTGCTTACTTTTCTCTGCCTTAGAGCCCTCAGTTCTAACCTCTATCCTACATTTAGAATGTGGAATACAACAGAGCTTCCAACATAAAGGGGTTATGACAACATCAGAGAGGTGAGTTTAGGTGGGACATGAATGAACATTACTTTAAAAGTTAGATACAATTTAATGTGCATTAGAAAAACTAAGTACTGAGTGAAATTAGTCACCGAAGGACAAATGTTGTATGAAACCACTATTATTATAAGAACTCTGGAAAAGGCTTAAACACAGAAGAGAACATTCTTTGATGGTTACAAGGGTGGAGAGGGAGAGAGGAGGTATTTACTAACTAGAGAGTAGACAAGCATTATCTTAGGTGAAGGGAAGGACAGCACACAATTCAGGGGAAGTCAGCCCAGCTGGACGAAACCAAAAGCTACGAAGTTTTCTGAATACAGCCAAATACTTCAAGGGACAGAGTAGCAGGGGCAGGGGTCTGGGGACCATGGTTTTAGGGGACTTCTAGGTCAATTGGCATAACAAAGTTTATTAAGAAAATGTCCTGCATTCCACTTTGGTGAGTGGCGTCTGGGGGTCTTAGAAGCTAGTGAAGAGCCATCTAAGATGCATCAATTGGTCCCAACCCACCCGGAGCAAAGGGAAATGAAGAACACCAAAGACATAAGGAAAATATGAGCTCAAGAGACAGAAAGGGCCACATAAACCAGAGACTCCATTAGCCTGAGACCAGAAGAACTAGATGGTGCCTGGCTACCACCAATGACCGCCCTGACAGGGAACACAGCAGAGAACCCCTGAAGGAGCAGGAAAGCAGTGGGATGCAGAACCCAAATTCTAGTGAAAAGACCAGACTTAATGATCTGACGGAGACTGGAGGGACCCTCAAAGACATGGTCTCTGGACTGTTAGCCCAGAACTGAAACCATCCCTGGAGCCAACTCTTCAGAAAAAGATTAGACTGGACTATAAGACATAAAATGATACTCATGAAGAGAGTGTTTCTTAGCTCAAATAGATACATGAGACTAAATGGGCAATTCCTCTCCAGGGGCGAGATGAGAAGGCAAAAAGAGACAGGAGCTGGTTGAATGGACACGGG
This sequence comes from Elephas maximus indicus, assembly GCF_024166365.1. Classification (NCBI taxonomy): domain Eukaryota; kingdom Metazoa; phylum Chordata; class Mammalia; order Proboscidea; family Elephantidae; genus Elephas; species Elephas maximus. The sequence goes on from NC_064840.1 coordinate 51,509,489, forward strand.
AAATCCGGAGTGGAAGAGAGGCGTGCCCTGTCACATTATAGGGATAGCAACTAGGATCACATAACAATGTGTGTATAAATTTATGTATGAGAAACTAACTTGAACTGTACTTTCACTTGAAGCACAATAAAAAAAAATAAAGAAAGAAAAACTAGCACACCAAGCCTTTGATTTATGGTTTGGCATGGTTTCTATTCTCCTGCCTCACCTTATACATATTTCCATTCCCAGTTACCAATTATTTTTCCCTTAAATATTTTTCTGATCTTAAAATAATACATGTGGTGGACACATCCTAAGGTGGCCTTAATGTGTAATCCCCACACCTGATGTGGGCAGAATCTGTGACTTGCTTCTAACCAATAGAATATGGCAAAGCTGACGGGGTGCCACTTCCTTGATTACCTTTAGTTATATCAGACTCCATGTTTCTATTATGACATTATCCTGCCATGAAACCTCCAGTTTGACTCCTTCTATCCTCACATGTTCACAAGTCAGGTTGCTTTTACCATCACACCCCCAGTGCCTTCAGTGGCCATTTCTTCCTGCCCATTTCCACTGTAGCTGCCCAAGTCGGACCCTTAGTTTTTCTTCGTCAACTGTGAGGTCACACCCTCCAAGCCTCAAATCTGCCCCCTTTTCCATCCTGTATGCTAACCCAGGTGATCATCCTCCTGGAAGTAGATAGAATTTATCCTTTCTTCCCTTCCTGCCACCTCTTCTGCCTCCAACAAGAATAAAAGGTTCAGAAAGAGGTTGTATCATATAGAAGTGAGAAACAGTTTTGTAAAATGCTGAAATCTTTGTGACCTAAAATACACACACTAGCACTAGTCTGCTGGCATGTAGTCACTGCTGGCCAGGTGCAGTAACGCTAACAGACTTCAAAGGAAGAACAGCGGGTTCTCTTCCTAGGAGGCAGTCCTGGGTGTTCTGCTTCCGGGAGCCCCACTGCCCATCAAAGCCTGGCTAGGATAGCCCCTTGAGGATCAACAGAAAAGAAGTAGTGGATGCATATGTGTCTACTTGCTTCAGTGGCTCGATCTCTGCTTAGGTAATTATTTCTAGAGTTTCCAATCAGAAAATGATCAAGGTGGAAGAAAATGCAGGAGGCTCCTTGGTCAACCTCTTAATTGAGACCCGAAAACCTCTTGTTTTGAATCGAAACCCCCCAAATTATGCAAAACTCCTAACTCCTTACCTGTAAATATGACCCTGTTTGGAAAGAGGAGTTTTATTTTTTATGTTAATGAGCCATACAGGAATTGGGTGGGTCCTCAACCTGATCCCTTCTGAGTGATGTCTTCTAAAAAGAACAGGATAGTCCCAGGTATGTGAGGGGAGATGTTATGTGATGAAGAGGAAGATGCATCTACAAACAGCAAAGGAATGTGGAGACTGGATGGCCAAGACTTTTAGCTTCCAGAACTGTGAAAAAATTAATTTCTGTTCTTTAAAGCAACCCACTTTGTGGCATTTCTTTGTCACAGCAGCCCTAGGAAAACAAGACACCCATTGAACAATCACCATACATTTCATTTCTTTTCTCCTGTCTTTTGAAAAAAGAGAAAAAATAAACAATGGTTGTTGTCACCAATCTTTCTCAGGTAAGTACCACCAAGACTGGTAGAAATATAAATGTCCCATTATAACAAACGGAACATGTAATAAAAGCTCCTCTGAGGATCCTCCTCCCAAAATCATGCCAGCTGGCTCTTGACTATGCTGCTGGAGGCCTTAGAAGCAGCTGCAATCGAGGCGATGGCGAGGCAATTGTGCGTCTTCACTCCCGATCACATCTGCTCCAGAGGAAGGTATAACATGATCAGAACTTCTACCCTTCTCCCAAAGAGATACATTGTTTTGTGGAAAACCCTCTGTGTCCTTCCTGAAAAAGGGGGTGGGGAGGGTCTACAGCCAATTGGATGTGTGAAAAGGGAGATCACTGACAAAAGAGGACTGAAGCAGACAGGTGATAGCTGAATGTTGTGATCTCTTCTGAATTGTAAATGAAGGGTGGCAGAATCATCTTTTGGCTGATCTCTAGGTTTCTCTGCTCCCTGGAAGTTCTCTTCAATGAGTATGTTAAAGGAATCCTATATATGGTCCAGCTAGGCAAGGTTGCTTTTGGCAAACACCTCCTACAAAGGCACTTTCCAGTCCTTGGAGCCTGGCTTGCTTCCTGGGTAGCCAGCACACAGAGCACCTCCCATCTGCCCTGTGCAGCTTGGAGCAGGAGCCTCAACCCCAGTTTGCAAGCATTCTAACAGGGATGGGTTGTGGGGCAAAATGATGAGTGAAAAATGGGGAAGGGGCATAGGAAAAGGAGATGACTTATTCTGCTTAGGAACCTGACACGAACTGTTTGAAAGCACTTCAGGGGCTTAACTGCATTTTTTAGCTACTTTTTTTTTTTTTTTACCTTGTAGGGAGTTGCCTCAGGTTTGTCATTCATAAACAAGGCTTCTAATAGTGCCTATCCCCTACTGATGTTTTGAGATTTAAATAAGTTATTAATGTAAATAGTTAAATATAACTTTGTTGTCTAAATTATTTAAATTAATATAAATAATTGTATTAATATAAAGAGCTTTAATGTAAAATGCTTGGAAGAGCATCCTATTAAGGTTTTGATAAATGTAAGCTGTGGTTAAGAGCTTGGCTGCTAACCAAAAGGTCGGCAGTCAAATCTACCAGCCGTTCCTTGGAAATCCTATGGGGCGTTTCTACTCTGTCCTATAGAGCCTCTATGAGTCGGAATTGACTCGATGGCCACAGGTTTAGGGTTTTTTTTTTTTTGGTATCAATTTTTTATCCTTATAATTTACAAACAATATGCAAACTAGCTTAATGTTTTTATTAAAAGCAACTTTTCAAAGAAAGTCAGCTACCCTTGTTTATTGTGTGTATCTGTCTGAAAATGAAACTGCTCCTTATTGAAGGTATTCTATAACTCAGATTTTCACCTACTTGAAATGACCTTTGCACTCATTATTCTGATTTTAAAATGATGATTTTGGTCTTCCAAATGGCAGGCAGATGATGCTACAGCCTAATGGGGAGGGATTCTAGTAGACATGTCCAAAATGTGGTGAATGGACCAGACGGATGAGGCTTTTAGTCACTTGTCTCTTTTGAGAGCTGTAATTCATCAGTCCCTTCATTCTTTCATTCGTTCACTCATAGGACACTTACCAAGCACCTCCTTTGAGCCAGAGGAATCCCTGGCTAGTCCACATGGTTAAGCACTTCAACAACTAGCTGAAAGGTCGGTGGTTTGAAACCACTCAGACACATCTTGGAAGACAGGCCAGGTGATCTGCTTCTGAAAGGTCACAGCCTTGAAAACCCTATGAGGCACAGTTCTACTCTGCACACATGGGTTAGGCAAGAGTTGGAATTGACTCGATGACAACTTACACTGACAACTTTAAGCCAGGCATAGGGCAAGGATCCAGTGGCGTAAAAGGCAATGGAACAAGATGGGGCACTTTCCCTCCCAGACTCTTTTGTCAGTGTGTGCAGCCTGGGCTGCCATACTCTGGACAAACTGTTTTGGAAAACACACAATGGAAAGGAAAAGCATGGATTTGAAATCAGACAAGAGGTTTCAAAGAGTAGCTCCAGCACGTAAAGCTAGGGACCTTATCTAAATTACATTATCTTTCAGGGCTTCGGTTTTCTGTCCTATAATATGGGCATGCTGATACCTCCTCACAGAACTGCAGTAAGAATTGAGTAACACATTTAAAGAAAAGGACCTAAAAGGTGTCTGGTAACCATTAACCAAACTCGTTGCTGTCGAGTGGATTCCGACTCATAGTAATCCTATACGACAGAGTAGAACTGCCCTATAGGGTCTTCAAGGAGCACCTGGTGGATTCAAACTGCTGATCTTTTGGTTAGCAGCCCAGCTTGTAACCACTGTGCCACCAGGGCTCCACTGGTAAATATTGAAGAAAAAAAAAAAAAGCCAAACCCATTGCTGTCGAGTTGATTCTGACTCATAGCGACCCTACAGGACAGAGTAGAACTTCACATAGGACTTCTGAGGAGCACTTGCTGGATTCGAACGCCACCAGGGTTTCTGGTAATTATTAGGCACCCAATAAAAGTTAGACCCTTTTCTTCTCCTGCAAGTACTGTTTGTCCTCTTATCTTTAGACCTGACATTTGGAATATCCCCCATGAGATTCACACACAGATACAGAGAGGTCCTGGACACTGGCCACTTTCATTGAGAACACTGGGAACTGCCAGGTTAGACTGTGAGGGTGGAGCAATTCTGCTTCCCCCAGGTCCCTGACCCCCAGGCCCTAAGGCTGTTGGCCATCCACATAGGGGAACTGTCAGGAATTTGACAAAATCAAAGCCAACTCTGGACATTTCCAAAGGCTCCAATGCCAGTTTTGTGGCAGCACCATCATCATTTTCATGACAGACAGTGAAGGTGAAAAGGATTTCAACTTGATCCAAGTCAGATGTGGACAAGAGGAAAGGCACTGGGGATCCCTCCTCTGAACCACCAGGTGACCAGGAACCAGGCAGCTCTATCCATTGCTGTTGAGTAGATTCTGACTGATTGTGACCCTGTAAGACAGAGTAAAACTACCCCATAGGGTCTCCAAGTAGTGGCTGGTGGATTTGAACTGCCAACTGTTAGGTTAGCACCCAACGCTCTTAACCGCTGTACCACCAGGCAGCTCCAAAGTCCATGAGAAATGCAGAGACTTTTCCCATACAGGAAGGATAAGAAAGTTAGGGAACGCTGACAGTAAGAAACACGGCCCACTAACAGTAAATCGAATCAAACTCATTGCAGTCTAGTAGATTCCAACTTAGTGAAACAAAAATAGCCTGAAAGACAGGGGCAGATAACCAATGAGCAGGGTACCCACAGTTTTACACTAGGTAGGCACAGGCTTACTTGTGTTTACTTACTAATCTGTAGTGAAATCGTTCACTACAGATTAGTGTTATTGTTAGACGCCATCCAGTTGGTTCCGACTCATAGCTACCCTACGTACCACAGAATGATACACTGCCAAATCCTGTGTCATGCTCACAATCATTGTTATACTTGAGCCCATTGTTGCAGCCACTGTGTCAATCCATCTCATTGAGAGACTTCCTCTCTTCCACTGACCCTGTACTTTACCAAACATGATGTCCTTCTCCAGGGACAGATCCCTCCTGACAACATGTCCAAAGTATGTAAGACACAGTCTCGCCATCCTTGCTTCTAAGGAGCATTCTGGTTGTACTTCTTCCAAGACAGATTTGTTCCTTCTTTTGACAGTCCATGGTATATTCGATATTCTTCACCAATACCACAAATCAAAGGCATCAATTCTTCTTCAGTCTTCCTTCCTTATTCATTGTCCAGCTTTCGGCTGCACATGATGTGGCTGAAAATACCATGGCTTGGGTCAAGCACACCTTAGTCTTCAAGGTGACATCTTTGCTTTCAGCACTTTAAAGAGGTCCTTTGCAGCAGATTTGCCCAATGCAATGTGTCGTTTGATTTCTTCACTGCTGCTTTCACGGGTGCCAATTGTGGATCCCAGTAAAATGAAATCCTTGACAACGTCAATCTTTTCTCCATTTACCATGATGTTGCTTATTGGTCCAGTTGTGAGGATTTTTGTTTTCTTTATGTTGAGGTGTAATCCATACTGAAGGCTGTGGTCTTTGATCTTCATCGGTAAGTGCTTCAAGTCCTCTTCACTTTCAGCAAGCAAGGTTGTGTCAACTGCATAATGCAGGTTGTTAATGAGTCTTCCTCCAGTCCTGATGCCCTGTTCTTCTTCCTATAGTCCAGCTTCTCAGATTATTTGCTCAGCATACAGATTGAGTAAGAATGGTGAAAGGATACAACCCTGTCTAAACAACTGCCTCTTGATCTATGTACAGTTTCCTCAAGAGCACAATTAAGTGACCTGGAATTCCCATTCTTCACAATGTTATCCATAGTTTGTTATGATCCACACAGTTGAATGCCTTTGCATAGTCAATAAAACATAGGTAAAGATCCTTCTGGTATTATCTACTTTCAGCCAGGATCCATCTGACTTCAGTGATGATATCCCGGATTCTACGTCCACTTCTGAATCCAGCCAGAATTTCTCATAGTTCCCTGTCGACATACTGCTGCAGTTACTTTGAATGATCTTCAGAAAATTTTGCTTGCATGTGATATTAATGATATTGTTCGATAATTTACAAATTAGTAAGTACGCAAAAATCAGCCCATGTATACCGTGCTTATTGTGTAATCTGGCCCTGATGAAAGAAAAATCAGAGAAAGGAAAAGGATTGGAATACAAGAGAAAAACAAGAGGATCGGTTTTGGCTTGTCCTAGAAGCAGCTGACCCTACTTCCCGCTCGCCTCACCACTGTCACTTTGCCTATCTTCATAAGAACCTTGACAATCAGATATAAAACAGCTTTGGGGAAGCATAACTAGCCCCAAGAAGGGAAAAATGTGTTGGTCCAAGTTCAATCTCTGTAAGATTAAGGTCTATAAACAATTATCGACCAAGTCTTGTGTTAGATAATGTTTATAAGAACGAAATAGGATACAGAGATAACAGATGTAAAAAAAAAAAAAGACAAAAATATGTAAATTACAACTTTAACAGAATTGTTAATTCAGAATTATGCAGCCTGCTACAGGATAAATCAAAAAGGAAAGTAACAAAGGCTTCTGTCAAGGAGGTAAAGGAGATTAGGTGCTACACTTCCAAAGAGGGAGAAATCTTTTTGATGAGATAGAGCAGGAATGAACTCTAAGCTAATAGCCATAAGGAAGGTGGAGAAGATGAAAAAGGACGCTGTCTTCAGGAGACAAGCATGGACATAAGGAATGTGGCAACAAGGAGGTGTGGCAAATGATGAGCTGGGAACAATAACTAGACCAGCTGAATTTGAGGTTGGGAACAGGGTCTTCATGCAAGAGTAGAGTAAAAGACATGGTTGGAGAGGCAGGTAGAAGATAGACATGGGAGGGTCTTAACTGTCAGAGTAAGAAGCACAGGCTTCACTTTCATAATATAAACAGTAATATGATGTTAGACGTATGTGATGTACTTTATACTTTTCGACTGTCCTTTGATACCTTGCCATCTTTCGTCAGGAAACCTTTCTTTGGGTCTAACAGCTGGGGGCTGATGATCCCATCCCAGACAAAAGATCTTACTCTCTACAACACAGCTGGCACAAAGCATTTGTTACCATACATTTCGAACCATTAGGAAAAAGACTCTGGCATTGGAGGGGGAGCCTGAGGTTGAGAAGATGATTATTACCCACCTGGTGGGTGATGAAAAGGGCACCCCAATAGGAAGCCAGAAAAAGGAGGGGCAAGTGGAGAGGAGAGCAGGGCCACTTCCTTGCCTGAGCCTACTGATTCAACCGTGGATAAGAATGTTCTATGGGGAGGGGCAGATCATCAAGGAGTTTTTTGGAGGCGCCTCAACTGCATATGTAATTATTTTATGTATGTCCAAATCAATTTCACCGACTTTTTCTGCAAGTGGCCATCATTTGGAGTCTTCTTTGGCACTTTTCCTCCACTCCTCATGTTCAGGTTTTCCCATCTCTCCTCACGTAGTCTGTTCTTGCTCCTGTTCCTCTGTGTTCCCGTTACAGGGATTTCGCCAGTTAGAGCCGCTGCCGCAAATAGCCAATTCTTGAGACAGGGGTGAGGTGGGTAGCAAGAGCTTTATTAGATATAGCGGTATATGGAGACGGAGGGGAATGATCTCCTCCTAAAGTCGTCTGTCTCACCAGACTACCGATGCGTTTGGGTTTTTAAGGGAAAAGGGGCCGTAAGCTTTAGGGACTTGTGGAATGTGCGCTCTCTTTCTTCTGTTTGGTTTCGGTGGTCGTACCTCAAACATGTTGATCTTGTCCTGCCATTATCCCATCAGCTCAGGGGGTAGCTGGCATCATTCTTCGTCTTATTTGACATCAATATCACTTGTTTTCCACAGTCTTAGAGGAAACATTGGTTAACACTTAACCATTTGGGAAGCTAACATCAGGATCTTACTTGGGAGGCAGGGATGGGCTAGGGGAGGGAAAGGAGAGAAAGAAGAAAGAAGGAAAAAAAATTGGCTCAGGTACTGTTCAAGATATGGCTGAGCAGCCTGTTTCATTCCCATTCCCGTCAGCACACCTTGTCCGCTCATGGCTGGGTCACTGTGAGGGGCTCTTCTCTCCTCCACTCACCCTGCTCTTCCTCAGGAGCTCTGCATCTGCCCATCCAATCAGTTCCCAGGATTTCCACCGTCCCCACGTGCCCTCCCTGGGCAGTGTCCTGACAGTGTTCTGTCCAGTGGATCTTGCTCCGTTTCTCTGAGTCGCTGAGACCATTCCCACCCTGAGGACCATTCTGTGCTCCCTATTAACCTAAGGAATTAATTTATGATATAATCACAGATTATGAAAACACTGATGTACAAAAATATTCTAGGAACTGTGGTTATAATGTCATAATCATCAAAATAATAAAATATCCTCAATGGAATTATAGTTAAATTAACTAGCTGTGGAATAAAAAAAAAATTTTTTTTTGAGAGTTATTAAAAATGAAGTTTTAGCAAAATAATTTATGACATGGAGAAATGTTCAACACATAGTAAGTGAAAAGAATCAAACTACTAAATAATACATACACGTGGTGATTTTAAATCATGTCCACAGGTTCTTTGATGCTTCTCCCTTTACGAGCTATAGTTGAACGAGGGCTGGTGTCAACTCTAATGAATAGGCTATGGCAGAAGTTACAGTGTGTGACCTCTAAGGCTACATCATAAAAACCACGCTCTCTCAGATTGCTTGCTCTGGGGGAAGCCACTAGGACACCCAAGAGTCCTATGGAGAAGTCCCTGTGCCAAGGAACTGAGGCCTCCTGCCAACAGCCAGCAAGGAACTGAGGCTTCTGCAGTAGCCATGTGATGGAGCCATCTTGTCAGCAGATCCTCAGCTCCAGTCGATCCTAATGATGCCTGCAGCCCCATGAGAGACCCCAAGCCACACTCCTCAGCTAAGACACCCTCAAATTCCTAACCCACATACACAGTCAAGTTGTAAGTGTTTGTAACTTTAGCTGCAAGCAGTGGAGATAATTTGTGGGCAACAATAGATAACTAATATAATATACATGTCTCACTGAGAACCAGTCACCCCAAATCCACTCCTCCATCCCTCCCTCCTTCCTCCTTTTCATAATTCATCTATTTACGCTTAATAAAATGTACTAACACTTCAAGAGTGATATCTGTAGATGATGGAATAATCAGTGGGTTTTCGGACATACGTATTTGGGATCCTTTTAATCTTCTACATCAAACATGTCTAACTGTATTATACAGAATAAATAACATTTTAAAATAGGTGTTTTGCCCTTTTATAAGAAAAGCCTCTTTAATACTGAGAAAATTTGCTTCAGTGTAAATCTCTCTCATAACACATAAAATACTTAAAAGCAAGTGCTGTCTACAAGAGTACTATAAATTTCTTTAGCTCAGGAGACACACCTACTCCTGAAAGGGGAATGCCTGACAGCTTCCTGAAGGAGCAGTCACCTACCCACATTTACAGCATTGTATCTTTTTTTTTACAGGCTAACATGTGAGCAGCCATCTAAAATACTCCACTGGTCTCACCCCATCTGGAGCAAGGGAGAATGAAGAAAACCAAAGACACAGGGAAAGATTAGTGCAAAGGACTAATGGATCACAGGTACCACAGCCTCCACCAGACAGAGTCGAACATAACTAGGTGGTGCTCGGTTATCTCCACTGACTGCTCTGACAGGGATCACAACAGAGGGTCCTGGACAGAGCTGGAGGACAATGTAGAACAAAATTCTAACTCACAAAAAAAGACCAAACTTACTGGTCTGACAGAAACTGAAGAAACCCTGATAGTATGGCCTCTGGACACCCTTTTAACTCAGTCCTGAAGTCACTCCTGAAGTTCGCCCTTCAGCCAAAGATTCCTGTTAAAACCCCTGGCCCTCGAGTTGATTCCAACACCCAGTAACCCTATAGGACAGAGTAGACCTGCCCCATAGAGTTTCCAAGAAGTGCCTGGTGGATTCGAACTGCCAACCTTTTGGTTAGCAGCGGTAGCACTTAACCACTAACTACATCACCAGGGTTTCCAGCCAAAGATTAGACAGGCCCATAAAACAAAACGAGACTAAATGGGCACATCAGCCCAGGGGCAAGGACAAGAAGGCAGAAGGGGACAGGAAAGCTGTTAATGGGGAACCCAAGGTCAACAAGGGGAGAGTGTTGACATACTGTAGGGTTGGCAACCAATGCCACAAAACAATATGTGTATTAATTGTTTAATGATAAACTAATTTGCTCTGTAACCCTTCATTTATAGCATACTAAAACAACAACAGGATTACATATTCAATGTCACTATACACTGGGTTTTGGGATATGCTAAAAAAAAAAAAAAAAAAGAACCAAACGCATTGCTATGGAGTCGATTCTGACTCATAGTGCTACACACAAACTTGAATGCATAACTTTGAGGCAGAGTCTGAGACAGTGGAGAGGTGGGGCTCTGCAGAGATTGTGGGCGCTAAGGCACCAGCAGGAAATAGTCACATGCTTTCAGTAAGTTTGGCTTTAGTACAAAGCACCTGAGGATGTTTTATTTCTTTAAAGAGGCTTAAAGGAAAGTATTGCGTATCCTGGAGATAGATAATCTACAAGCCAAAAATTCACATCCTGGCAAGTATTTTAAATATTCAATGAACAGGAAGGAAACCTGGCAGTGGGTCTCTTTTTGTTTGTTTCTCTCCCTTTCTTAGCCAAGAACAATACACTCCTTGGAAGAACCGGAGAAGTGGCCTGGAGCTGAGGATAAATAAATGTTAAATCCAGGAGAGCTGGAGGAGATAAGGGAGATGGAAAAGGGAGCTGGGCTGCCATAGATAGAATCCAGGCACCAGGCCTCCTTCAAATTTATTTTTAATTTTGTTTCAAAGCTATCATTCCCACAACTTCAGTGCGGGCAGGGAATGGGTCTGTCTTCACTCAGCACTAGCACATGCTTGGGGTCAGAGTAGGTGTCACGTATGTTGAACCCAGTCCTACGAGCCCAGCACACAGGGCACCCAGGCCAATCCATTTGGTGTTTGGGCACCACTGGCTCGGAAACATTGCCCAACAACCAACAATCCTGTTTCTGGTCCTAAGCTCACCAAGTGATTTCACTTCTGCTTTCAAAGGAGAAGGATTTTGTAACAAGGGATCTTTCATCTCTTCCATTTAGTCTGCATCATCAAATGTGAAATGTCTTAAAATGGTACTATAACTGACTTTCAATACAGGTTTTCTTAACAAAGTATTTTTACACGCACTGTATTAGCAAATCTCACAAGCCTTGCAGGATACAAAGCTCAGCACCACTGAATCACCCCCTTTCCCTCCCAGTGCCCCCTGCTAAGTGCCTTTCCCTGGAGCAGGCTACCCTACAATGCTGCCCAACAGGAAGTGGAAGGAGGGTCATGGGCTTGGGAACAGCAAGATGGAAACCCTGGCAGCAGTCCACAGATATCAGAAGCCTCACCGAGATAATGGCAGATAAAAGAAATTTTGAACGATGGAGGTGACAGGATCTGGTAACTACTTTGCTCTGACAAATAAGGGAGAAGCAGTCGAAGATGATTTGGACATGTGCCTGTGAATCTGTTGAAAAGAAAGATGGCATTGTCCCGATGTGAATGGTGACCCCAGATTTCAAAACATAGTTCTTGTAACCAGGGGAAGACATTCAGAGAGTCATAAAGATATCACTGGACTTGAGTTCGTTCATCTATAAAATAACATGTTTGAACAATGTAATCAGAGCTATGCCACACTTTTTCTTCTAGATCTCACTGTGTAAAAAAAAAAAAAAAAAAAAAAAGCAAAAACTGTACAGTGCTCCAAGCATTTTATCCTGTAGAACTTTAATTATATGAAATTACAGAGGAAAGGTAACTTTATCAGAGCGTATGTTCTCATTATTACTTGCCATGGTGGACCCATGTATGCAAAATAGATCTGCTCCGTAGAGCTTTCAAGGCTGTGACCTATAGGAAGCAGATGGTCAGCCTGTGTTCTAATTTGCCTCTGGGTGGGTTTGAACCACAAGGCTTTCCGTTAGTGTTCAAGTGCTTAACCATTTGCGCCACTCGGGACTTTTCCGAGAATTATGACAGAGTTTAAATGACAATTATTCTGAGATTGAGAAATAATTTAGAACACCCCATATTCTCTGACTGAACTATGGGCTGGATCTTATATTGCCAGGAACTCAGCTCATGTTGTGCTCCTGCAAGTCCCGCAGCTGAGCTGCCCAGACTGAAGGAGATGCTCCCCTTGGTGGAAATGTTGCCTGGCAGCTCCTCCCAGAAGCAGGAGTCCTGTGCACTTTCCCGGGGCAGGAAAAGGTTCCATGGGCCACACCTACCATCAGGCACAGAGCCCGGAAGGGGGGCACCTCACTTCACAATGTCTCCGAGCTAGTTTGAGCCCCAGCTCCCCCTCACTGTCCTCTGCACCCAACTTCCCACTAAAGTCTTTATATGGTGCACGTGGTAGTTCTCAGCTCTGCCCAGGGTTGAGGGAACTCTGTGCGACTCCTAAGAAAAAAAAAAAAATTAAGAGGGAGGGAGATTTACAAAAGCAACCCTGGTGACGCAATGGCTAAGAGCTTGACTACTAACCCAAAGTCCAAGTTCCAAGGAACCCACCAGCGATTCAGGGAGAAAAACTTTAGTCAATCAGCTCCCACAAAGATAAAAAAAAAAAAAAATTTTTTTTTTTTTTTTTTTTACAGCCTAGGAAACCCTGTGGGGCATTTCTACTCTGTCCTATAGGGTCCCTGTGAGTTAGAATCGATCGAAGGCACACATCTACAACAATTTTTGAAAGACAAGGGAAGATACACAAGGTGAATAAAGAAGGAGCTTGCAGTACAAGTTTGAAAAGTGTGAATTCATTCTTTTCTATATAGTCTATGCATGTCTAGTGTGTGCCTGGAAAACGTCACTACCTGTGCTGCTTTCTGGGAACAGTGCCAACCCGCCAAAACCCTCCGAAGAGCAGGCTGCAATGGTTTCGTCAGTGCTTGCGCGACCTCGCCCTGATTGCGAAATTGCGGGAATACCACCGGAGCTGGCACCCCTGCTCTCATCTTTAGCAGAGAAGCCAGGAGGGCGGCGCGGAAGCACAAGGCTGTCTGGTGGAGAAGTCTCCGCACCCTGCGACATACACAGATTGAATCGTGACAGATTTTGCAGGTCTTAAAACTGCCAGGCCAGTCAGGACAGTGTGGGAAAAAAAAAAAAAATTTTTTTTAAAGTCACGTCGAAGCGGGGAGCGAGCGCTCTGGCAGCTCCCGGAGCGGGGGCCAGGGCAGGGCGCGCCCCGGGAACCAGGATGTCGTGGGGAGCCAGGCCTCCGCTACACAGCTCCGGGAATGCGCTCGGCAGCCACAAGATCCTTATCTTCGTCGCCTTGAGTGCATTGCTACTGGTAAGTGACCCGCCACGGTTCCTGGCTCCGGACAGATGCGCCGGGTGTACCGAGGGCCGGCATAGGGAGTGGGGTCCCCTGCGGACTGGCGGGGGGCTCGCCTGGCTCTTCTGGAGCCGGGACTTGCCCGGGCAAGACAACTCCGTCGGCGGAGTGAGGGCAGAGCGGGGGCCGGGGCCGGGCTGACCCACCCAGGCCGAGCCGGGGCAGAGTGGGTCGCCACCTCCCAGCTCCTCTGCCCGGCTCGTCGAGTTCAGCGACCCCCGGAGTGAATTTCAAAACTCACGGAGAGAGCGAGTGGAGTCGTCCTGCGCTGGCCGCGGAGGGACCGCCTTCCTGCTGGGGAGCGACACAGGGAGCCTCTTCTTCATTCGTCCTTCTTTCTTACCTAACTTTTTTATACAAATGTTTTCAATACCAAAACGTACTCCTTGCAAAGTGGCGAAAAATGCCGGCAGCCAAAAGTAACTTTTCCTCCGCGCTCCTGGGCACCTTCACTTCCTCCCGCCCCGCCCCCCTCAGTGAGCGGCGTCTCCGGTTCCTCCAGCCATTTTCTTGTACAGGGACGTGTATGGGCCGTTGTTCACGATGGCAGAGTCAGGATTCCGGGGCTGGACCCCTAGACCCGGGGCAGGGCTGCCGAGGCTCCGGTTCTGACAGAGCTCTGAGAGGAGAACTCTGTACTCGCGCTCATGCTGAGGAAACTTTGTGGGGAGAGATGACCTAGGAGACAGATCACATACTTCCACTTCTTTTCCAGGCGAATCGAGGCTCCTGCCAATAGCACTTTTAAAGTTTATGTTAAAAAAAAAAAAAATTAAGTGCCCAAACAGGGTTACTGGAATCATGGAATTTTAATTTTTTTCATTTAACAAATTGTCGCTAAATTCAGAAATACAAGTTTTGTGGTTACAAAATGATAGTGAATTTCTAAAATAGCATATAAAATAGGACCCATGTTTAACGCTGCTTGATGAGTCACTCAGTTCAGTAACCTGCCTGTCTCCAGAGCTGATGTGAGGATGAGGTGTGTAATGAGGTTTTTGGGAATGTGAGGCCCAGGCCTTCTTGCATTGCAGACACGGTCTTATCCCCCATGAGTCTTGACCTTTCTATTCATCCACAGGCACAATTGCTTTTTCAAAATTCTAAAGTTATATATATAAAACATTAGATGTTTGTGTTATTGCATTCAGATTTATCTTATTCTCTTTAACTTTAGGGTAGTATTTTATAGCATGGGTGAAGCAGATACCAACAAACCCAGTTTATATTACCATCTCCTCTTATGGACAGCTTTTTTCTTTCTTATATTCCGCTTTGTCTTTTGTGATTCCAACTACATTGTAGTAAATATCCTTGTCTCTATCATGTGTTCACATATCCATCTGCAGTCTGCCACTGGCTGACTCAGTAGAAGTACAAATGCTGTTCAGTGGTTTAAATAATTTTAGAATTTTGTTTAGATGTTGCCAAATTGTCCTCCCAAGGAAGGTTGTATCAATTAAAAAAAATTTTTTTTATGGTGCTTTAAGTGCTTTATGTTTACAGCTCAAGTTAGTTTCTCATACAAAAATTTATACACACATTGTTCTGTGACCCTAGTTGCTATTCCTATAATGTGACAGCAGACCCCTCCTTTCCACCCCGGATTTCCCGTGTCCATTCAGCCAGCTTCTGTCCCTTTCTGCCTTCTCACCTCACCTCCAGACAAGAGCTGCGCCTTCAGTCTTATGCATCTACTTGAACTAAGGAGCACACTCTTCACGAGTATCATTTTATGTACTGTCTTATAGTCCAGTCTAATCTTCGTCTGAAGAGTTGGCTTCGGAAATGGGTTTAGTTCTGGGTTAACAGAGAGTCTGGGGGCCATGTCTTCCAGGGTTCCTCCAGTCTCACACAGATCATTAAGTCTGGTCTTTTTAACTAGAATTTGAGTTCTGCACCCCAATTTTCTCCTGCTCCATCAGGGACTCTCTGTTCTGTTCCTTGTCAGGGTGGTCAATGGTGGTAGCTGGGCACAATCTAGTTCTGGTCGCAAGCTGATGGAGTCTCTGGTTTATGTGGCCCCTTTTGTCTCTTGCGCGAATATTTTCCCTGTGTCTTTGGTGTTCTTGGCTCCAGGTGGGTTGGGACCAACTGATGCATCTTAGATGGCCGCTCGCTAGCTTTTAAGACCCCAAAGCCACTCACCAAATTGGAATGCAGAACAATTTCTTAGTGCCTTTGTTATACCAGTTGACCTAGATGTTCCCTGAAACCATGGTCCCCAGACCCCTGCTACTCTGTCCCTTGAAGTATCTGGTTATGTTCAGGAAACTTCTTAGCTTTTGATTTAGTCCAGTTGTGCTGACCTCCCCTGTATTGTGTGTTGTCCTTGCCTTCAGCTAAGATAGTTCTTGTCTACTGTCAACTTAGTGAATGCCCCCCTCCCTCCCTTACCACCCTTGTAACCGTCAAAAAAATGTTTTCTTTTGTGTTTAAACCTTTCCTTGAGTTCTTATACGGGTGGTCTTATACAATAATTGTCTTTTTACAACTGACTAATTTCCCTCAGCATAATGCCTTCCAGATTCATCCATGATATGAGATGTTTCATGGATTCATCGTTGTTCTTTATCGTTGCATTCATATCCTTTGCCCATTTTTTAAATTGGTTATTTGTCTTTTTGTTGTTGAGGTTTTGCAGTATCTTATAGATTTGAGAGATTAGACGCTGATTGGATAAGTCGTAGCCAAAATTTTTTTCCCAGTCCGTAGGTTGTCTTTGGAAGAGCATGAGTGTTTGATTTTTAGGAGCTCCCAGTTATCTAATTTCTCTTCTGGCATTTGTGCATTGTTAGTTATGGTTTTTTTTGTTGTTGCTGTTTTTGCAATGTGTTAGGGCTCCTAGCGTTGTCCCTATTTTTTCTTCCATGATCTTTCTTGTTTTAGAGTTTATATTTAGGTCTTTGATCCATTTTGAGTTAGTTTTTGTGTGTGGTGTGAGGTATGGGTCTTGTTTCATTTTTTTGCAGATGGATATCCATTATGCCAGCACCATTTGGTAAAGAGACTGTCTTTTCCCTATTGAACGGATGTTGGGTCTTTGTCAAATATTAGCTGCTTATAGGTGGATAAATTTACCTCTGGATTCTGAATTCTGTTCCATTGGTGTATGTATCTGTGGATGTACCAGTACCAGGCTGTTTTGACTACCATGGCAGTGTAATGGGTTCTAAAATCAGGTAGTGTGAGGCCTCCCACTTTGTTCTTCTTCAGTAATGCTTTACTTATTCAAGTCCTTTTCCCTTTCCATATGAAGTTGGTGATTGTTTCTCCATCTCATTAAAAAATGTCGTTGGAAGGATTGCATTGTATCTGTAGATCGCTTTGGGTACAATAGACATTTTCACAATGCCGAGTCTTCCTGTTCATGTGCAAGGTATGTTTTTCCACTTATGTAGGTCTGTTTTGGTTTCTCGTAGTAGTGTCTTGTACTTTTCTTTGTATAGGTCTTTTACGTCCATGGTTAGATTTATTCCTAAGTATTTTATCTCCTTGGGGACTATTGTAAGTGGTATTGATTTGGTGATTTCCTCTTCAAAGTTGTCGTTGTTGGTGTTAGAGGAATCCTACTGATTTTTGTATGTTTATCTTGTATGCTGATACTTGGCTGAAATCTATTAGTTCCAGTAGTTTTCTTGTGGATTCTTCTGGGTTTTCTGTGTGTAAGAGCATATCATCTGCAAATAAGTATACTTTTACTTCTTCGTTACTAATTTGGATGTGCTTTATTTCTTTTTCTAGCCTAAGTGCTCTGGCTAGGACCTCCAGCCTAATGTTGAATAAGAGTGGTGATAAACGGCATCCTTGTCTGGTTCCCTTTCTCAAGCGGAATGCTTTCAAACCCTCTCCATTTAGGATGATGTTGGCTATTGGCTTTGTATAAATGCCCTTTATTGTGTTGAGGAATTTCCCTTCTATTCTTATTTTGCTGAGAGTTTTTATCGTGAATAGGCATTGGACTTTGTCGAATGCCTTTTCTGCATCAGTTGATAAGATTCTGTTACTCTTGTCTTTTGTTTTATTTAGTGACGGATTACTTTGATTGTTTTTCTAATGTTGAGCCATCCTTGCATACTTGGTAGGAATCGCACTTGGTTGTGGTGAATTCTATTGGCTAGAATTTTGTTAGGGATTTTTGTGTCTGTGTTCATGAGGCATATTGGTCTGCAATTTTCTTTTTTTTGTGGTGTCTTTACCTAATTTTGGTATCAGAATTATGTTGGCTTCATAGAATGAGTTTGGGAGTATTCCATCCTTTTGTATGCTCTGAAATACCCTTAGCAGTAGTGGTGTTAGCTCTTCTCTGAAAGTTTGGTAGGATTCTCCAGTGAAGCCATCAGGGACAGGGCTTTTTTGTGTTGGGAGTTTTTTAATTACTGTTATTTTGATCTATTTCTTTTTGTGTTCTTGACAGTTTCTTTGTTCCACTTAATTTTCTATGTTGAGTGTTTTTTCTTTATGTGTTTTCTTTTCATTGTGTTGATTTTGTATTTACTGAGTCTTTACGTTTTTCTTGTTTTTTATTTTGATGTGTAGGATTGTTAGTTTCCTCTGTGGTTACCTTAATATCTACCTCTATTTTTTTCCAAGTTTAAACGAATATTTTATTTTATTTCTTGATATCACCTTGACTTCCTCTTCATATGAATAAAGGAACTAACTACATTATTTAGTCCCTCTTTTTTGTTTTAATGTTGTCATCTTTTACATATTGTTATCTCTGTTTCCCTATTTTCAGTGTTTTTGCTTTGGTTTATTTTTGTGACATCCTTATCTAGGTTGATAGCTGGTTGTGCTATCCTGTGTTCTAGCCTTGGGTTGTTATCCGATGTTAGTGATTTTTCTAACCAGAGGACTCATTTTAGTATTTCTTGTAATTTTGGCTTGGTTTTTACAAATTCCCTTAACTTCTGTTTATCTGGAAATACCCTAATTTTGCCCTCATGTTTGAGAGACAGTTTTGCTGGGTATATAATTCTTGGCTGGGAATGTTTTTCCTTCAAGGCTTTATATATGTCATCCCATTGCCTTCATGCCTGCATAGTTTCTGCTAAGTAGTCAGAGCTTAGTCTTACTGACTCTCCTTGTAGATGACTTTTCATTTATCCCTAGGTGCTCTTAAAATTCTCCTATCTTTGGTTTTGGCAAGTTTGATTGTAATATGTCTTGATGAATTTCTTTTGGGATCTACCTTGTGTGGGGTTTGATAAGCTTCTTGGATAGATATCTTCCTGTCTTTCATAATATCAGGAAAGTTTTTTGCCAACAAATCTTCAACAATTCTCTTGGTATTTTCTGTTATTCCCCCTGTTCTGGTACTCCAATCACTCGTAGGTTTGATAGAGTCCTACATAATTCTTAGGGTTTCTTCATTTTCTAAAATTCTTTTATCTGATTTTTCCTCCAGTAAGTTGGTATGAAGTGCTTTATTTTCAATCTCACTAACTCTGACTTCCATTGCCTCAATTCTGTTCCTATGATTTCCTATTGAGTTTTCTAATTCTGAAATTTTATTGTTAATTTTTTGGACTTCTGTTTGCTGTCTCTTTATGGATTCTTAAAAAAAAAAAAAAAAAAACAACCTGTTAAATTTATCATTATGCTCTTGGGTAACCTTCTTAAGTTCCTCTATTGCCTCGTCTGTGTGTTTCTTGGCTTGTTCTGCATTTTGCCTGATCTCCTTCCTGATCTCTTGAAGAGCTCTGTATATTAATATTTTGAATTCTACCCCCAATAATTCCAAGCCGCTTTCCTCTGGACGGTGTTTTGATTCTTTGTTTTGGTCACTTGCTAAAGCCATTGTGGTCAGCCTCTTTATGTGATTTGATATTGACTGTTGTCTCCAAGCCACTGATAAGTTATTATATTTGTTTATTTTATGTTTGCTTACTGTGTCCTACCTTCCTGTTTTGTTTTGTTCTGATACGCCTAAATAGGCTGATCATGTGAGCTAGTTTGATTATTGGTGTCTTTGAAGCTCTGACATCCTGTCACCAGGTAGTTAGAGCTGTTACTACATATGTGAGCCCAGGAGTCTGTTTACTTTTCTTTTATGGATTCAGTTCAGGTGTCCAGGTGTGAGGTGCAGGCTCTCACCTACAGCCCTAGATGGGCAGGGGTGATTGGAGTAGGCACAGGTATCTTGCTGTAGTAGGGGGTCATGCACTGAACAAGGCAGGGGGCTGACAGTTGCTCCTGAGTGTCTGGAAGGAAAGCGTGTCCCTATTCCCTAGAGTGCGTAGGTGGGTGGGTTTTTCAGACAGACTGAAATGTTGTTGGCTGTAAGGACTGGGAGGCACCACTTATTCTTGGGTCCCTGTGAAGGGTGGCTAGGTAGCATGGGTGGAGCCACCAGTCCTCAGGCCCCCGATGTGGGTAGGTGAGGAACCTATTTAATGGACAGGGTGGTGTCAAATGCCACAGAACTGCCATTACCCCTTATAACTGATACAGTTGAAAATAGGCTTCAGGTATATACCCTGTTGTACTGTGCTAATGAGGGCCTATGCTGTTGAAATGCACCCACACAGTTCTGTGCAGGGGTGAAAGGCATTCAAAGTCCATGGGACCCCTTATGCCTGTGCCTAGGCAAAGGGGCTGTGCCTGCCCTGAGTTCCCAGATTAAGGAAGCTGGCAGATTATTTTTTCCTGTTTGTTAATTTGTTCCCTCCTCAAAGCTGAGAGAATGGCTCAGGTCATGCAACGGGTCCTACTTCCAGCCCAGGGGGCATGGCAGTGGCTGAAGCCAGACTGAACCTGGTGGAGAGCAGAGAGAGGGCAGGTAAATGGGAGAGAGATTCTTTCCAAAGGGGGTGTTTTTTTGATCACGTGGTAAGTTAGACACTACTCCCTTTCTCACTGGTTCTGGAGGCTTGAGCAGACTCTCTACCGTTCAGTCTCTCCTGATGTGGAAACTCATCCTGAGTGCCACTGCTTGGCTCTCTGTGCATGCCAGCTGATCCAGCCTGCAGGGTGCTGGTGCAGGCCAGGTCAGGCCTGGCAACTCCTCGCTGCTTCTGAACCATCTCGCCCTTCCCCTGCTGCTTGGTCTGATTCCTCAACTTTGCCTTAGATGTTCAGGACACCTAGATTATCATATGTAATCGATTCACTTGTTTTTTCGGGTCTTCATTGTAAGAGGGACCACAGGAAGAGTCTGACTGCTCTGCCATCTTGGCCCTGCCTCTAGGTTGTATCAATTTTATACTCACCTAGAGTACTCAAGTGTGCCTCTTTCCCTTCACTCTTGCTACACTGAATTTTAATTCTTTGCTTGTCTGAGAGGTAAGAAATGGAACTCCACAGTGCTCTCTTTTTGATTCCTGGTGCTATTAGAGATTTTCAAGGACCTCTGAGTTTCCTGAAATTGGAAGCAGATGAGCCAAGAATCCCCAGATTGATCAACAGAGGAGTTTTGGGGAGGCTGGTAAGGGAGGCTGGAATCTAGGCTCTACACTTGAAAACTGTGTCACCTGGGGTGATACTGCCACCCAGTCATGCCTGTACAAAGGTAATAATGTCTTTTTGCTTGGGCTGTTAAAGGATGACATCAGATGAGGTCCAGTGCTAAGTTCATTTCCTGAGCTGAGATCCTTATAAGTAGTGATATGATCTAATTTCTGTGCTAGGTCCTTACTCCCAGGTCCCTCTGTATCAAAGTAAGAATTGTGAACTTCTGAAGGCTCGGAAACACAGACATTTGGACTGTAATAGAATCTTGATATTGGAGGCTGGAGACAGCTGGGCCCTGATGTTTCTTTCTAGCTTTGTGACCCTGATGAGGGCCCTGTGTCTCCATTGTAAGATATGAGAAGACCAAAGTATTTATTGGCCTTTTGTAAACAGTTGTGAACTGTGTTGGCAGATGTGTGAGGTTGTGTAGGAGGACAAATCACATCAGAGTTTGTGTCTGTCACTCTGGTGCTGGAATGGCCACATGGCACAGTTTTCTCTTTTCCAGCAGGAGCTGCCACCTGCTTGTATTGGCACCTTGACAACAGCACCCAGAGGTTGAGGAAAGTCGCTTCTAGAGAATAGAATGGAGAGTATGAAAGAGGGGGTCAAGGAGGAATACAGAGGAACCTAAAAAATTAAGTGATGGCATCTAAAATGTGTCTAAAAATCATTTCAGTGTCTTTGCGGTGAGCACCTTGCACAGGTTACAGTTTGATGAGTGAATATCTTTAGGTTTAAATGCTTGGTCATTATTTATTCAAATATTTTGTCTGTTGTCTATGCCTTCACAGATCTTCCAATTATATTTGTTGGAATGCTTGGTACTGTCCCAGAACTCTCTGAAGATTTGCTAATTTTTTTTCCAGCAGTTTTCTCTCTTGGGTTTCATTTTGGTTCATTTCTATTGCCCTCTCTTCAAATTCATTGGTCTTCTGTGAAGTGTCAAATCTGTTGTTAATCCTATCCAGTCTATTTTTCATCTCAGATATTATATGTTTTCAAATCTCTGGAAATTTCCTTTGGATCATTTTAATATCTTCCCTCTCTCTCCTGATCATGTTCATGTTTTCTTTCACATCCTGGAACATATGTATGTGAGTAATAGCTGTTTTTATTACATGTTCATCAATTCTATTGTCACTGGAATTTTCTGGGTTGTTTCTGTTGATTGTTTTTTCTCCTGGTTTTGGGTGATATTTTCTGGTTTCTTCCATGCCTCACAATTTCTATATTGAATGACAGACATTGTGATTTTACTGGATTTTGTCGTGCTCCTTTAAAGAGTATTGAGTGTTGTTCTGGTGCACAGTTTTAAAAAATGGAGGATCAGTTCCACCCTTCAAAGGCTAGTGGCTCTCTCATAAACAATTCCCAGCCCTGAATTTGCCTTGGTAATTGTTCACCCTGTAGGTTTCTGATGGTTCTCCTCTCAGCCTGGGGCAATTTCTCCTCCTGCAGGCTCAGATAGGTTCTCAGACACAGGGTAGAGGTGTCACTCTGCAAATCTCCAGAGCCCTCTCTGTGTTGCTTTTTCCTTTCTAGTGTTCTGTACTACATATCACCTCCTTGAACTCCTAACCCTGTATCCTCCACAGAGTCCACAGGTCTCTGTTTGGGCTCCCATCCCTGTACTACAGCTTGGACACTGTCCTTAGGCAGTGAGCTGAGGCAATTTTTAGTCTCACCTCACTTCCTTCCTGGAGTGGAGTGCAGTTATTCACGCATCAGTCATTGATGAACTCTCCACTCTGGGAAAGGTCTATCCTGGACCCTGGGGTGGGAAACAAATGACTTCTGTGTGAATCCTGCTCCCTGGGAGCGTACAGTCTTCTAGAGAACGTGAGACCAGAGACCTAACTAACTAAAATAAGGTAGCATAAGGGAAGTACAAGAAATTCTACCACCACTGTCGCACCCAGTGGTGATACTTGGGTTGGTGTCACCCAGTGGAGTAACTCATGGTGTCACCCCCTCCCACAAACCTCCTCCCTACCAGACCTTACAGAACTCCTAGTAATGTTTATTATCAATTTTAATCATAGAATAATATGTGATAGATATAGTTGTAAATTGCTTAAATGTAATAATTCTTAGATTATATGAATACTAACAACAAAATTGTTTTGTAAAATCTTTGTACACTATTAGTAACTAACAGGAAGACTTTTTTTTAATTTTTCATCTTCTTTTCCTTTAATTACTACCTCATTCTCAAAAAAGTCATTTATATAGGTTTACAAATACTAATTACATTATTGCAGCTAACACACTAAAAAATTTGACAAAATCAGCAACTATAACAACACTGGCAGCAACGAAAACAGCAGCTCGAGTTTATAGTGCATGTAGAGGAACCAGGTGATTTGAAGCATTATCGTAATTAGGTAATTATGACAGCTCTGACTGGAGTGCATTAGAAGGTTTAAGAAGTAAATTACCTTGGAGTTTTAGCCTTGCGGGTATATGTATACATTTAAGCTGGGCTTACGAAA
This sequence comes from Elephas maximus indicus, assembly GCF_024166365.1. Lineage (NCBI taxonomy): Eukaryota > Metazoa > Chordata > Mammalia > Proboscidea > Elephantidae > Elephas > Elephas maximus. The sequence continues at coordinate 51,533,038 of NC_064840.1, forward strand.
AATGTCCTTGTGGTTTTAACTAACTATAGGGATATTTTAATAAAAAGAATAAATTTCTGCCAAAACACTGCACAAAAATTTTATAAACAGTCATTTTGGTGTCACTGCTTCTGACAGTATCACCTGGTGCAGTCCATACCTCCTGCACCCCCCGCCCCAGTGATGCCACTGATCTTACCCCACCTCCCAGAGAGGCTGTGATAGTTCCTGGGCATGTCATACCACCATATTTTGACCCTGATAGGTAAAGCTGTGGAGTTGCAAGAGCCCAGTTTATAGTATTTTTAGCCTGGAGAATTTTGTTCTGATTCTCTCTGACTGAAAATTAAAATCAGCATTGTAGGTATTGATTATACTAATCACAGCTTGTGCTTAAATTCAGTATTTACCACATACTCATACTCTGTTCTAAGCACTTTGTACATATTAACTCATATAATTCTCACCACCACCGGACTGTATAGGAACTACTTGGCTCGTGTTAGGAGGTTTGCTCTCAGATAGCACAGGGTTACTGCTGGAGGGAACCTGAGAAATCATTTAAAGCAACTCTTCACTTCCAGGAAGATAAACATGACTCTTCAACAAATAAAAAATGGTGCTGGAAAAACTGGATTTTTACATGCAGAAAAATGAAACAAGATCCATACTTCACACTATACACAAAAACTAATTCAAAATGGACCTGGGAGCTAAATGTTACATGTAAAACCATAAAGTTCTTGGAAGAAAATTTAGGAGCAGAGCTTTGGGACCTAAGTTTTTTCAGCGATAATCAAATATAACAATGAATGCAGGAGCAACAGAATACAAGATAGATAACCGGGACCTCAAAGAAGTTAAATACTTATGTTCATCAAAAGACTTTATCAAGCATCCCACTTTGGTAAGTGGCGTCTGGGGTCTTAAAAGCTTGTGAGCAGCTATCTAAGATGGATCAATTGGTCCCCTCCCATTTGGAGCACAAAAGAATGAAAAAAACAAAGACACAAGGAAAATATTAGCCCAAGAGACTAAAGGACCACATCAACCAGACTCCACCGGCCTGAGACCAGAAGAACTAGATGGTGCCCAGCTACCACCAATGACCACCCTGACAGGGAACACAACAGAGAGTCCCAGACAGAGCAGGAGAAAAGTCTGGAGCAGAACAAAATCCACGTAAAAAGACCAGACTTAATGGTCTGACAGAGACTGGAGGAACCCCCAAAACTATGGCCCGTGGACACTCTGTTAACCCAGAACTGAAACCATTCCCAAAACCTACTCTTCAGACAAAGATTAGACAGGACTGTAAAACAAAAAATAATACATGTAAGGAGTATGCTTCTTAGTTTAATCAGATTCACTACATCAAATGGGCTGCTTTTTCCGGAGACAGGATGAGAAGGCAGGAAGGGACAGAAATTGGTTGAATGGACACAGGGAACCTGGAGTGGAAAGGGGGAGTATGCTGTCACATTGTGGAGATTGTAACTAATGTTACAAAACAATATGTGTATAAATTTTTGTATGAGAAATTGAGCTGTAAACTTTCACCTAAAGGAAAAAAAAAATTTCTTATGGACAATTCCAGGAAGCCAAAAAAAAAAAAAGACTATCAAAAGACTAATGAGAAAATCGACAGATTATGAAAAAAAAAAAAAAACTTGGAGAATGATATAACTGATAAGGGTCCAAAAGGTACATTGAAAATGCCTATAATTTGACAACAAAAAGACAACCCAGTCAAAAACTGGGCAAAGGGCATTAACAGACACTTCACCAAAGAGGATATTCAGATGGCCAACAGACACATGAAAAGATGCTCAACATCATTAGCCATCAGAGAAATGCAAATCCAAACCACAATGAGATACCATTTCACTCCCACAAGGATGGTTAAGATAAAAAAAAAAAAAGGAAAATTACAGGTGTTGGAGGGGATGTGGAGAAATTGGAACTGCCATCCATTACTGGTGGGAACACGAAATGGTATACAGCCATTGTGGAAACAGTCTAGTGATTTTTTAACAAACAAGAGGTAGAGCTGCCATGCAACTCAGCAATTCCACTCCTAGGGATATATCCTATGGATCTAATAGAAGTGACATGAACAGACATATGCACACCTATATTTGCAACACTGTTCCCAAAGGCAAAAAGATGGAAACAAGTGCCCATCAAAGGATAAATGGATAAGTAAAATGTGGTACATATGTACTATGGAATACTACTCAGCGATAAAGAAAAAATGAGTTCTTATAACATCCTGGAACATGGATGAACCTGGAGGATGTTATAAGCAAAATAAGTCAACAACAACAACAAAAGAAAACCAAATATTTATTTTCTCACTTTTATGAAATGACATGAACAGGTAAATATACAGAAACTAATGTTCATTAGTGGTTACCAGGGATGACTGGGAATAGGGCGGGTGGAAGGGGTTCATTATCTAGGTAGTAGACACGTTATTTTTGGTGATGGGAAAGGTAACAGCAAATAAGGGTGAAGTGTACACAGCTTGAGGAAGGTAAATGATGTCACTAAATTGTACACAAGAAAAAGAACCTGTTGGTAATTGCTATGGCATATATAATTTTGAAACAAAAGCAACAACAACCAAAAAATATATCAGCAGGTATTTATGTAGGCAGGCATATGTATGTGTAGGTATGTATATGTGAGTATACATATGTGTATGTAGGTGTATGTATATGTATATGCATCTATGTGACTGTATGTATATATATTCATATATATAACTAAAAACATGGGGCACAGTTACAGATACTTCTTAGATATTACCAAACACCTTGTGGGGTTAGATTTATGGGTGTGAAAGATTAGGACCATAGTCTCATGGGACATCTTGGTCAATTGGCATAATATAGTTCATAGAGTTACGTTCTACATCCTAGTTTGGTGGGGAGTGTCTGTGGTCTTAAAAGTTTTCAAACGGACATTGGTCTCTACTCGTCTGGAGCAAAAGAGAAAGAAGGAAGCCAAAGACTCAGAGAATAAACTAGTATATGGGACTAATAGTCTGCACAAACCAGGACCTCATCTACCATAAGATCAGAAGAATTAGATGGTAACTGGCTACCACTGACCATTCTAATCAGGGCCACAAAATATAGACTCTGACAGAATGGAAGAAAACTGTGGACTAACACCTCAGATTCCTTAAAAAAAAAGAAGAAGACTTACTGATCTGGTTGAGGCTGGTGGACTCCCTGAGACTATTACCCTGAGACACTCTTTTTTTGTTGTTGTTGTTGTGCTTTAAGTGACAGTTTACAAATCAAGTTAGTCTCTGATACAAAAATTTATACACACCCCACCATACACTCCTAGTTGCTCTCCCCCTAATGCAACAACACACTCCCTCTCTCCACCCTGTATTTCCATGTCCATTCAGCCAGCCTCTGTCCCCCTCTGCCTTCTCATCTCCCCTCCAAACAGGAGCCGCCCACATAGTCTCATGTGTCTACTTGTTCCAAGAAGCTCACTCCTCACCAGCATCATTTTCTATCCCACAGTCTGGTCCAATCCCTGTCTGAAGAGTTGGCTTTGGGAATGGTTCCGGTCTTGGGCCAACAGAAGGCCTGGGGACCATGACCACCAGGGCCCTTCTAGTCTCAGTCAGACCATTAAGTCTGGTCTTTTTATGAGAATTTGAGGTCTGCATCCTACTGCTCTCCTGCTCCCTCAGGGGTTCTCTGTTGTGTTCCCTGTCAGGGCAGTCATTGTTTGTAGTCGGGCAGCATCTAGTTCCTCTGGTCTCAGGCTGATATAGTCTCTGGTTTATGTGGCCATTTCTGTCTTTTGGCCCCATAATTACCTGTGTCTTTGGTGTTCTTCATTCTCCTTTGCTCCAGGTGGGTTGAGACCAACTGATGCATCTTAGATGGCTGCTTGCTAGCGTTTAAGACCCCAGATGCCACTCTCCAAAGTGGGGTGCAGAATGTTTTGTTAATAGATTTTATTATGCCAATTGACCTAGATATGCCCTGGAACCACAGTCCCCAGACTCCCGTCCCTGCTACGCTAGCCTTTGAAGCCTTTGGTTTAATTCAGGAAACTTTTTAGCTTTTGGTTTAGTCCAGTTGTGCTGACCTCTCCTGTATTGTGTGTTGTCTTTCCCTTCACCTAAAATTGTTCTTTTCTACTATCTAATTTTTTTTTTTAATTAGTGAATACCCCTCTCCCTCCCTCCCTCCCTCCCCACTCTCGTAACCATCAAAGAATATTTTCTTCTGTTTAAACTATTTCTTGAGTTTTTATAATAGTGGTCTTATACAATATTTGTCCTTTTGCAACTGACTAATTTCACTCAGCATAATGCCTTCCAGATTCCTCCATATTATGAAATGTTTCATGGATTCATCATTGTTCTTTATTGATGTGTAGTATTCCATCGTGTGAATATACCACAATTTATTTATCCATTCATCCGTTGATGGGCACCTTGGTTGCTTCTGTCTTTTTGCTATTGTAAACAGAGCTGCAGTGAACATGAGTGTGCATATATCTGTTCAGGTAAAGGCTTTTATTTCCCCTGAGATACTCGTTAAACTTTGAACCAAAACAAACCCCTCAGGGTCACCTTGTAGCTGAATAACAGATTGGCTGACAAAGTAATGAATATCACCTGTAAGTAATGTGCTCCTTTAAAAAATCACCTGTATGAAACCAAGCAGTCAATAATTACTTTAAAACGTAGATGAGAATGTAACGGGGGCAGGGAAATTAGATTAATGGAAACAAAACAATCAGAATGGATATAATGAGAATGTTGACAAATTCTGAAGAATATAACCAATGTCATTGATAATTTTGTGTAAAAATTGTTGGATTTGAACCTAAACTGCTGTGTAACCCCTCACCAAAAACATGATAAAATATTATTAAAAAAAGATAAACATGAAGTTTAGAGAGGAAGGGAATGACTGGACCAGGGTCAGGCAGTTATTTAGTGAAGACCCAGACTAGAAGGTAAATGGTTTGACTCTTAATCCAGTGGGGTTTCTACTGTACTTGAATCAATTAACAAACAAACAAACCCCAAGATGATTTTAGGCCACAGGAAGAACTTGAGAATAATTCTATGCTAATATCACACCTTCCTAACTATTGTTAATTTTAAGATAAAGAAGGCAGGTCTTGGGTGTGAAAGTGTAAGGGTGCATGTGGGAAAGAACTGGAGTGCTGCTGGGTTGAGTGTTAAATAGGACTTTCCAGTTGAAAGGAACTTTGACATAGGCTTGGGAAGTGCACAGACTTAGGAGTTCTCAGTTTTTTACAGGAGGGTAAGCTAAGGGTCATTTTTGGCTGCAGAGCTCTTGCATCATTTGTTGGGAAGGAGAACACAGGGAAATTACTCAGTTAAATGATTCACCTCTGGGAGGAAGGGCAGGGTCATTTGTTTTCATGAATGACTAGGAACAAACCGCCCCCCTTCTTCCTCAGCTGCAGCCTCTCTTTTGATCATGCTGGTGGCTGCTTTCACGCTCATTCCCTCCAGGCCAAGCCTCTGTGTAGACACAACCTCAAATCCTGACGTTGCTCTCCTCCAATCAGTGAAGAACATAAACTACAGATTCTTGTCTCCTACCTTTTTTTTTTTTTTTTTTTTTTAGTAACCTCCACCTGTATCCCCACCTATGATGGCATCAGTCAACTCTCTCAGGGAAACCTCTTCGTGCCCTTTTAACCTCTGTGCACCTTGAGGTTATTTATGTCTATACTAAAAAATACTAAAGCTCCTCTTTAAACTGGAAAGTCCTAAGGAAAGGATGGTTATGTCTTACCCCAGATACTGCCCAGGGCCTGCACAGTGCTGCCCACAAGGTGCCAGATGTGTCTTCCCTGAGGAGTCAGTCACTTGAATTCTAAGATTCCTGGACAAATGCTGATGCTATGTCCTCACCTTGTTCAGAGTATTTGTAACATTCTCTTAAAGGCAATCCACAGCACCTTCCTTCAAGGTAAATACAAAGAAAGGGTTATTAGTGTTAATCCAAGTTGTTTGAAGATAATTCAATTCCTTTTCTTTGTATTTTTGACAATCCTGCTGTCTTAACCAATGCTCTGTAAACTTTTTAGACATGTACCTCCATCACCTACCTGGGGCTCCCCTGCTCCCCCCCTACTCCTCAGAGGTTTACCCCACTCTGTGATGGTGTTCCTGGTAACCATCCCTTATCTGCTTGTTCATACAACTTGGGGAGCCCTGGGGGTCGGGGGTCAAGGATTGTGGGCAGGTTGATCTTCACAGTAATCTAACCAAAAAAAAAAAAAAAAAAAAACCCATTGCCACTGGGTCGATTCCTCCCAGAGGTGAATCATTTAACTGAGGAATTTCCCTGTGTTTTCCTTCCCAACAAATGATGCAAGTGACCCTGTAGGACAGAGTAGAACTGCCCTGTAGGGTTCCCAAGGAGCAGCTGGTAGATTTGAACTGCCAACCTGCTTAGCAGCTGAGCTCTTAACCTCTGGGCCACCAGGGCTCTTCACAGTTATCTGGAGAGCCTTATAAACAAAGATTCCTAGGCCTCTGAATCCAAGTTTCCGGGCTGGGTCCTGTGAATTTGTTTTACTGCCTCCTCAGGTGATTCTGATATATAGCTAGGTTTGGGAAACACTGTGTAGAGAGAGGAGGGTCTTTATCTCTCCCAGGAAGTTGCATGGGGAAGGCTGGGAGGGGAAACGTATATTTATCAAGTTACCTACTGAGGAATTTCCTTGTCTTCCTTCTTCCCCACAAACGATGCAAGAGTTCTGCAGCCAGAAATGATCCTTAGCTTCCCTTACTGTAAAAAACAGCTCGTAAGTCCACGCACTTCCTAAGTCTACATCAAAGCTCCTTTCAACTGGAAAGTCCTATTTAACAATCAACCCAGCAGCACTCCAGTTCTTTCCCACATGCATCCTTACATTTTCACACCCAAGAGCTGCCGTCTTTATCTTAAACTTAGCAATAGTTAGGATGGTGTGATATTAGCATAGAACATTCTCAAGTTCTTCCTGTGGCCTAAAATCATCTTGGGGTTTGTTTGTTTGTTAATTGTTTCAAGTGTAGTAGAAACTCCACTGGATTGAGAGTCAAGCCATTTACCTTCTAGTCTGGGTCGTCACTAACTGCCTGACCCTGGTCCAGTCACTCCCTTCCTCTCTAAATTTCATGTTTATTAGTAGTTCCTGAAGTCTAATAACAATGCAAATGATCAGTCGATAGAAAAAGCATAATAGACCCTGTCGTGGATTCAATTGTGTCTCCTCTCTGCTCCTGCCCCCAAAATATGTGTTGAAATTCTAACCCCTATAGCTGTGGATATAGTCCTTTTTAGGAAAAGGTTTTTTTTTTTTTTTTCCTGTTAATGAGGCCCTATTAGGGTAGGGTGTGTCCTAAACCTAATCACTTGTGTGAGTTATAAAAAGAGCAGATTTGAACACATACATACATACATATACATACATAGGGAACACAAACATTATCTGAAGGGGATGGAAGCAGATGAACCTCCAAGCCCAGGAACTCAAAGCGTTGCCGGCTACTAGAAGCTGAAATAGACAATGAAGGACTTCCCCAGAATTCAGCCTTCTGGCCTCCTGAATTGTGAGAAAATAGATTTCTGTACTTTAAAACCACCTACTTGTGATATTTCCATTACAGCAGCACCAGGAAACCAAGGTAGACCTTAACTTGTCATTGAAGGATAAAGCCAGATAAGACCTGGGGATCATTTTGCCCAGACTTTTCATTTTACACATGGGGACACAGATGTCCCTAGTGGTCAAGTGACCTGCCCATGGCCATCAACTATTTAAGACCTGGGTCTTCTGACTCCTGAGTGTAACTACAGTGTGGAAGTCAATTTTGTCCCACAACCCCTCAGAAACTAAAAATACACCAATAAAAAAGAGTCATCTGATTGTTGTGAACAGATCCAAGATTCAAGCCTTCCTTCCGGCACTAAAGAGCTCTGTGGCCTTGGACAAATTCCAATTTGGAATGGTAATAATTCCTGATGCACCATATTGTGGAGATTACTGGTACTAAAAAAACGGGGGATCAAATTAGGTAATAATTGTTTCAACAACTGAAAGTGTTATACAAGTCTAAAACACAGGCATTTGCTGAGTACTTAACATCTCTCTTATAACCAAGTTCTGTTTCTGTGTAAATATCAATGCTAAGGCTTCTATCTATTTCTCAGCCATGCCTCATGCTCAGGCACTTAGGTGGGTTTCTGTGGCAGCCCATCCTTTACCACACAATCAATATTGTCCACAGGTTACGTTGGACCATCGCAGTGGGCACCTTTCCTTTCCACCACTGGTACTGCAGCTCACTCCGTCCATGCTGGGCACAGACTGTGACCACCAGGACCTTTCATTGCTACACATGAAAGCTGGGTGTATCTTAGAGAAAGAGAGGTTTGGCCCCAAGTTCTGGAAATACAGCTGCCCGAAGCTCTAGCTGCCCCTGAAACAAGCATGTGTAGGATAGACTCCAGGCAGCCCGGCTAAGGCCAGAAATGCAGCAGAGATTTCAGCTGATGGCCACTTCAGTGAAGACAGAATTAATTTCCTGAAAATATACACAATATTTCAAATAAAAATTATAACACATAATGCATAGGACAACTCTAGCAGAAGAACAGGAAGGGATGATAAACGAACCTATCCATCTGCAAGTTTTTTCCATTTTCCATTAATATCACAATATTAAAGCAACAATACCACTCAGCCATGGAAAGGAATGAACTACTGATGCACAGAACAACATGGGTGAATTTCAAAATAATTATGCCAAATGAAAGAAACCAGACCAAAAAAAAAAAAAAAAAGAGTACATACCATATGATCCCATTTATATGAAATTCTAGAAAATGCAAACTTATCTATAGTGACAGTAAGTAGATCAGTGGTTGCTTGAGGACAGAAGAGAGGTGTGAAGGAAGATTACAAAGGGGCAGAAACCTTTTGGGGTAATAGGTATGGTCATTATCTTGATTGGGGTGATCGTTTCACATTTATGCATATGTCAAAATTGATCAAGTTGTATACTTTAATTATATGTAGTGTGTTACTTGTCAATTATACCTCAATAAAGCTATTAAAAAATAAAAACTTTAAACAGAATGTAAAAGTTGGCAGTACATATTGTAATCTCTATACCCCATTGCCATCAAGTCAATTCCAGCTCGTAACAACCCTGTAGTACAGAGTAGAACTGCCCCCACAGAGTTTCCAAGGCTGTAAATCTTTACAAAAGTGGATTGCCACATCTTTCTCCCTCAGAGCAGCTGGTGGGTTTGAACTAGCTGACCTTTTGGTTAGCAGCCGAGTGCTTAACCACTGAGCCACCAGGGCTCCTCGTAATCTTTATAAAACCCAAACCCAAACCAATTGCCGTCGAGTCAATTCCAACTCATAGTGACCTTATAGGACAGAGTTGAACTGCCCCATAGAGTTCCCAAGGAGCACCTGGTGGATTTGAACTGCCGACCTTTTAGTTAGTAGCCATAGCTCTTAACCACTACGCCACCAGGGTTTCCCATATTCTCTACAGCAACTGCTAAATAAATAAAGCACATATATAAAGGTAAAAAGCCAACAAAAACATGGAATTCTAAAAAGTATCCAGTTAACAATAACCAACCAAGAAAGGAAGAACAGGCTACTTTGGGGGACAGCTTGTCAGGAGCCCTATTAAACCAGAAGTTCAATATTTAAACATTTGATGCTGTATACTGATTTTTTTTTTTAGTTTGCATGTAGTATAACCCTCATTTGTAAAAGTTCATATGTGTGTATGAGTGTGCATGTGAGAGAGAGAGAGAGATTGAAAGAATTCATAATATACAACCAAATAGTAAAACTGAGTAAGTCAATATATTAATGGATGTTATCATCCCTGGTGGAAGGCAACACATAATTTTTGCATTCTTATACAAACTCTCCTATACTTGCCCATATTTTCTAGAATAAAAGTAATTTATGATAAGAGAAAAGGATAAAGGAGAGTTTTTCAACGTATATGGCTTGGCTAGCCTCAAAGTCAGATGGGTCAACCATGAAAGCAAAAGAATGAGAGATTAGAGTGGGAAGAAAGGCCCAAGTTCTGTTTGGTTTGGAAGGCTGGGTAAAGGGGACGTGCGGTGCATCCTAAGAAGGGTGAGAGTCTGGAAACCACTCGTGATATCCCTGCCTTGTTCCCACAGGTCCCAGCTGACTTGGCTGCAGTCAACCTGCAGGACGGGAAAATAGCTGCCCCACAGCAAAGGATCCCCAGATCACTGGAGGGGTTTTGCAAACCAGGTGCGTTCTAACACTGACCCCTCACCTTTCCACCACCAGTCTTCGTTCTTTCACTTCTGTTTCCTGCAGTTCGTGGTTCTTTTATTCCACAGTGTGTCAGGCACTGTACTAGTGGAGGGCAAGTGACCCCTGCCCACATAAAGCTTTCTTTCTGGGTTGGTATTGAGACAAAAGGTCAACGTGACAGGAAGGCACGATAACCCTTGTGCAGGATAATAGAGGACATGAGAGACAGTGACTGGGTTAGCGAGTTTTCCCTGGAGTGTTGACTTTGGGCTGAAATACAAAGATGGGCAGGGCTCACAGGTGCGGTGAGCCAGGCCAGAGTGCTGTGGAGGAGGGACAGCAGGAACAAGGGCCTTAGGGGGAGCAGGGGCTTGGGATGTTTAAGCAAAGGCAGGTGGCAACTGGGAAGAGTGGAGGGGTATGGGGTCAGAGGGCCAGGTGGGTCCAGATGACACAGGGCAGGGAGACTGGGTTTTATTTTGTGAGTAAGGGAAGTCCCTGAGAAGTTTTATGCAGGGGACTGACAGGAACTGGTTTGTATGTTTAAGCGCTCACTCTTGGTTTGAAAGGGGCCAAGAGCAGAAGTAGATGGAGAGACTTCCATGGATTATTGTGAAGTAGGAGGAGCAATATATAAAGCAGCATGTATAACACAGGCCATGTATGCTATGGGATTGTCATGTGTGCATGGAGAAAGGGATAGGGAACCATGCCCATAGAGGTTGTTGATCGTGTTTTTGCCTCACACATTTCTTTCTTTCCCCACTTATATAAGTTAGAAATTGACATCTCCTGTGCAAGGACTTCCAGAGTCAGCAAGTGCAGTGTTTTTTTAAATCCTTTTTATGAATTTGCATTTCCTGTGTGTGTTGTAGAAAACCAGTGTTACCTTAGCATCAGGGCAAGCCCACTTTGGACATGACCTGTGCTAGTCAAAGTGTTGGATTACAGAGAGGGAAGACCCTAGCCCAAAAGAAACAGAAACACACTGAAGAAGCAGAAGAGCTTTAGGCACCTATTGCCGTAGTCCATGGAAGGAGTGGTTATGGTTTGAACCAGGGTGGTGAGCAGAGCTGTAGGGAGAATAGGACTGACTCAGGACACATTTTGGATATAGCTGTTAGAACTTGCCAATGGATTACATGTGGGGAGTTGAGGGCAAGGGAGTTATCAAACAGGAATGCTCAGGTTTGACTTGAGTCTCCAAAAGCATGGTGTGTGGTCAGGGCTAGTGGTACACATCTGGAAATGTCAGCATGTACATGGTGTTTGAAGCTCCAGTACTATGTGGGTCACCCAGAAAGAGACTGCTGATGCTAAAGAGGGGAGGGTGCAGTACTGAGTCCAAGAGGACTCAGACATGGAAACATCAGTCCAGGGAGATTAGGTCAGCAAAAGGACTGAGGGAGAATGGCCAGGACATGGAAGGCAGAATTGATGTCATGGAAGGTGAGAGAATACTTCAATCAAGAGGGAGCAGACATCATAGCAAATACCACTGAACTGAGAAATCAAATCTCTCAAACTGCATTTCTGAATGGGGTCAGGGATCTTTTCATGAGGTAGAGGTCACTTGTGTTTCACTTTCTGTGAACTTTCTTTTCAGTGTTTCTATTAAGGTGTTATATTTTTTATAACTGAGTTGTATGAATTTTTTTAGATTAAGAAAATGATGCTTTTAAGTGTGATGTGTTGCAAGCATTTTCTTCTAGCTTGTTTTTTGTCTCTGCAGTGAATTCTGCCGTACAGTTTTCTTCTTAATTTCTATACAGTTGTGTTTATCCAACTTTTACAACCTCCTGTCATATTAAGGAAGTCTTTACTCTCCTCAACTTGTAAGAAAAATTTCTCAGATTTATTTGCAGTATTTTTTTGGTTCTGTGTTTTATAATTAAGTGATTGATCCATCTGAAGTTTATTTTCTTATAAAGAAAGAGTAAGGGAGCAACGTTATTATTTTCCAGCATTTTCCCTAGTTGTCCTAGCACCATTAATTGAATTATCATATTTTTTCCATTGATTTGAGAAACCATAATACAATCATTATTAAGGAAGTTTTTTAAGGTTGAATGTTTTAGGGTATCTTTCAATATTGATAAAAATGAATTAGGATACTCATGTAGGCAGCATGAATGGATCATATTTTCTCTTATTCATTCTTCCAACCATTGTGTTTTATCCAGAGAGACTTTAATCCATTTACATTTAAATTAATTAATGATAAAGAAGGACTTATGTCATTTAGCCATTTATTTTCTCTGTGTCTTATATGCTTTTTGTTCCCCAAATCCTCCATTACTGCCTTTTTCTATAGTTAGTTTTTTTGGTAGTATACCATTTTGATTCCCTTCTTTCCTTTTCTGTGTAGTTTTTGTCATGTTCTTAGTGATTACCCTGGGGATTATAATTAACATTTTAAACTTAGAACAGCTAATTTGAATAATACCAACCTAGTTTCAATACAAAATCTCTGTTCCTATATATCTTCATTCCTACTCCTTTACATAAAACCCATTGCCATCAACTCAATTCTGACTGATAGCAACCCTGTAGGACAGAGTAGAACTGCCCCATAGAGTTTCCAAGGAGCGCCTGGTGGATTTTGAACTGCCAATCTCTTGGTTAGCAGCTGTAGCACTTAACCACTATGCCACCAGGGTTTCCTCCTTTACATAGCATTAGCTATATACATTATGTGCTTATTTGCATCTATTGTTTTATGCATTTGCTTTTAAATCATAGGTACAAAAGAAGAGTTGTGAATCAAAAGTGCAATAATATGGACTTTTATATTTACCTATGTAATTACCTTTACCAGCATTCTTTATTTCTTAATATGGCTTGAAGTAACTGTCTAGCGTCCTTTCATTTTAGCCTAAATGACTCCATCTAGCATTTTTTTTCTAGAGCCGGTCTAGTAGTAATGAACTCGCTTAGCTTTTATTTATCTGGGAATGTCTTAATTTCTCCTTCATTCCAGAAAGATAAGTTTTCAGGATATAAACTTCTTGATTGACAGGTTGGGTTTTGTTTTGTTTTTTCTTCCAGCACTTTAAATATGCCAGTCCACTATCTTCTTGCCTCCATGTTCTCTGATGAGTAATCAACTGTTAATCTTGTTGATGATTTGTTGTACTTGAAGAGCCACTTTTCTCTTGTTGCTTTCAAGATTCTGTCTTCATCTTTGGCTTTCAACAACTTGACTATAATGTGTCTCATTGTGGATCACTCCTGCTTGGAGTTTGTTGAGCTCTTGGATGCATAGATTCATGTCGTCCGTCAAATTTGGGAAGTTTTTAATAATGATTATTTCTTCAAACATTTTTTTTTCTGCCCTATTCTCTCTCTATTCCTTCTGGAACTCCCCTGATCTGATGTTGGTGTGTTTGTTGGTGTCTCACAGGATCCTCAGGCCTGTTCATTTTTCCTTTTCCTTTGTTTTCCCTAGACTGTATACATTCATTTGTCTTATCTTCAAGTTTGCTCATTCATTCTTCTGCCTGCTCGGATATTAAATTTAACCCCTCTATTTTTTTTATCATATGAAGACATACAAAGGCTGAAAGTGAAAGTATGGAAAGAGATGTTACATGCGGTAACTAAAGGAGAGCTAGATTGGCTGTATTATTATCAGACAAAATAGATTTTAAGTCAAAAAGATTATAAGAGACAAAGATGGACATTATATAGTGATCCAAGTTTCAATCTATCAAGAAGATATAACAGTCATATGCACATCTAACAACAGAGCCCCAAAACTTATGAAGCAAAAACTGAAAGAATTGAAAGGAGAAATAGGCAGTTCTACAAAAATAGCGGCAAACTTAAATATCCTACTTTTGATAATGGATAAAACAACCATGCAGAAGATCAGTAAGGAAATACAGAATTTGAATATCACCATAAACTAACTAGACCTAACAGAAATATACAGAGCATACCACCCAATGACAACAAAATACATATTCTTCTAAGTGAACGCAGAACATGTTCCAAGATAGACCACATATTAGGTCACTAAACGAGTCTTACTAAATTTGATAGATCGAAATCATGCAAAGTGATCTTCTGATCATAATGGAATGAGACTAGAAGTCAATAACAGAAGAAAACTGGAAAGCTTATATGAAGAAATGAAAACCGCATTCTTAAATAACCAATGGGCCAAAGGAGAAATCACACGGGAATTAGAAAATAGTTTGAGAAAAAATTAAAATAAAATTACAACATACCAAAACCTATGGGATGCAGAAAACACAGTGCTTACGGGGAAATTTATAGCTGATAACACCTACATTGGTAAAGAAGAAAGATCTCAAATCAATAACCTAACTCTGTATCTTACAGAATCAGAAAAAGAAGAGAAAACTAAACCCAAAGCTAGCACAGGAAAGAAATAAGACTAGGTCAGAGATAAACTACAGAATAGAAAAACAATAATGAAAATCAGCCAAACCAGAAGTTGTTTCTTTGAAAATACCAATACAATTGACAGACCTTTAGCTAAACTAACAAAAAAAAAAAAAATAGTGAAAGAGAGAGAAAAAAGACTCGAATTACTAAAATTGGCAGTGAAAAGGGGGACATTACTACCACTTTTACAGAAATAAAAAAAGATTATAAGAGAATATAAAGAAACAATGTAAGATAATAAATTGAATAACCTAGATGAAACGGACAAATTCCTAGAAACGCACTCTACTAAAATTGACTTAAGAAGATATAGAAAACCTGAATAGATCTGTAACGAGTAAGTGGATTGAATTGGTAATTAAAAACCTCCCAACAGAAAAAAGCCCAGGACCAGATGGCATCCATGTGAATTCTACCAACTATTTAAAGAAAAATCAACACCAGTCATTCTCAAACTCTTACAAAAAATTGAAGATGAGGAAACACTTCCTAAGTCATTCTGTGAGGCCCATATTACCCTGATGCTGAAGCCAAAGACACTACAAGAATTGAAAACTACACACCAACATCCCTTATGAATATAGATGCAAAAATTTTCAACCAAATACTAGCAAATGGAAGCTAACGTGTATTAAAAGGATTACACACCGTGACTAAGTGGGATTTATCCTAGGAATGCGAGAGTGGTTCAACGTGAAAAACAATCAGTGTAATACATCATATTAATAGAATGAAGGAGAAGAAAACTCACATGATCATCTGAATTGATACAGAAAAGGCATTTGATAAAACCCAATCACCTTTCATGATAAAAACACTCAATAAACTAGGCATAGATAGAAACTGCCTCAACATGGTAAAGGTCATATAGAAAAACCCCAGCTAGCATCATAAAAAAAAAAAAAAATTTAAAGACAGAAAGCTTTTTCCACACAGAATCCTTCAAAACTGCAACTCGAAGCTTCAATGTTTTCTTCAGTTCTTTCAGCTTGAGAAACGCCAAGTGTGTTCTTTCCTTTTGGTTTCCTAACTCCAGGCCTTTGCACATTTCATTATAATACTTTGCTTTGTCTTCTTGAGCTGCCTGATCCCATATAGATAGTTTGTAAAAGAGCACAATGCTCAAGGCAGACATTCTTTACTAGTTAAGCTAAAGTGTTGTTTGGTTTACGCTTTCAAGACCTAATAATTTTCTGCTTTGAATTTTTTTTTTTTGATACCATGTGTTTTTATTCATGGAAGCAGGCTGAGTATGGGGTGTGTTTAAATTTTTGGTTGATAATATGGTTTTAAGAAATATTATGTGGGAATACATGGTTACCCAAAACTCAGGGTGTTCTCAGGCAGTATGATTGGTGGGCACCTGTCTGTCCCACTGGGCTTGGTGGCAGGATGTATTGCAGGGGGCCTTCTATCGGGGTACATTGGGCACCTCTGGTTTTCCAAATATCACACACACATACACACACACCCCCCCAAACCCACCAGAGCTCCCTAACTATAGCACCAAAAAAAAAAAAAGACCCATTGCTATCGAGTGGATTCTGACTCACAGAAACCATAAATATGCTTACAAGGCTTATTTAGCTGTACAAACGCCAAAAGAGACAAAAGTTTTACCCAATCATACTTCCTAGATGCACTAAAAAACCTCACATTTAAACCTTCTGCCCAAGCTATTTGTTTTAAAAAATGTTTGTTACCTTTCACCAGTACACAAGTCCCCACTAGTGGGCAGCAAATACTTTCGGTGGGAAAAGTAGTCCCAAGAAACCTAAACCAAAAACAAACAAACCAAACCAGTTGCTATGGAGTCGGTTCCGACTCATAGTGACCCTATAGGACAGAGTAGAACTGCCCCATAGAGCTTCCAGGGAGCTCCTGATGGATTTGAACTGCCGACCTTTTGGTTAGCAGCTATAGCTGTTAACCACTATGCCACCAGGGTTTCTAAAAGAGACTAAAGAAACAAGCAATGAAGAGACAACAACCAAATTAAAAAATGGGGAAAGGATTTGAATAGACATTTTTCCAAGTAAGATATACAAATGGCCAATAAGCACGTATAAAGGAACTCAGTATCATTTGTCATTAAAAACTAAAGTCAAACTCATTGCTGTCAACTCAATTCCAACTCATAGCAATCGTATATGACAGAGTAGAACTGCCCCATAGAGTTCCCAAGGAGCGCCTGATGGATTCAAACTGCCGACCTTTTGGTTAGCAGCCATAGCTCTTAACCACCGCCAAGGTTTCATTTGTCATTAAAAACCGAGAAACCAAACCCGTTGCCGTCGAGTCGATTCCGACTCATAGCGACCCTATAGGACAGAGTAGAACTGCCCCATACAGTTTCCAAGAAGCACCTGGTGGATTTGAACTGCCAACCTTTTGACTAGCAGCCGTAGCTCTTAACCACTATGCTACCAGGGTTTCCTCATTTGTCATTAGGGAGTTGCAAATCAAATCCAGAACGATATACCACTTCACACCCACTAGGATGGTTATAATCAAGAAAAATAAAAAATGGTGGTGAGGATGTGGAGAAATCAAAACCCTTGTACATTATTGATGCGAATGTTAAATGGCACAGCTGCTTTGGAAAACGGTTTGGAGGTTTTTCAAAAAGTTCAAAATGGAACTATCATATGCCCCAGAAATTCCACTCCTAGGTATATACCCAAAAGAATTGAAAACAGAGCTCAAGCAGATACTGGTACCCAATGTTGACTGCGGTATTATTTAGTTGCCAAAGGTGGAAACAACCCAAGTGTCCACCAACAGATGCATGGGGAAAAAAATGTGGTAAATACATACAAAGGAGTATTATTCAGCTATCAAAAGGAATAAAGTTCTGATACGTGATATAACCTGGGTGAACTTTGAAATGGTTATACTAGGTGAAATAAACGAGATAAAAAAGGCAAATAATATATGATTTCCCTTATGTGAAATATCTAGAATAGGCAAAGTCATGCAGACAGAAAGTTAGATTAGAGGTTACCAGGGCCTGGGGGAAGAGGGGAAAGTGCCTTATTGCTTAATGGGTACAGAGTTTTTTGGGGGGTGACAAAAACATTTTGGAAATAGTGGTGATAGTTGCCCAGTATTGTGAATGCAATTAATGCCACTGAGTTACGGATTCTAAAATGGTTAAAATGGTAGCTTGTATGTTATAATCTTCACCACAATAGAAAAATGAGTCAAGAGAGCAACTCGATTACGTTCCAGTAGTCTCTTTAGTTGCCCTAGCACTATTTTATTAATCACATTTATACCACTGACATGAAGTACTTTCATAATATATTACTAAAGCTTTTTAAAGTTGCATTGTTTAGATTACCTTTCCATATTGATAAAAATGAAACGAGAGAGAGAGAGAAGCTGGTCCTGCTGGAGAGATGGAGGTTACATGAAGAAGCAAAGGCTGGAGGTGATGGGTTGAGCCTGGGGACATGGGTACCGGAGGAACAACACCTTTGCACTGCAGCTCATGCCTGGAGAAGGCCTCTTCTGTCAGGACCAGCTTTGGGTCCCCTTTCTTTGGATCATCTTTGACTCCCTACGGGTAGGACCCATTTTTACCTCTACTGTCCTTCATGCGCAGATGGCCTGAGCTTTAATTGAGGACTTTTTCATCATCATTTCATTACTTCTGCTCTTGCTTATGTCTTCCACTGACTGTGAGCTGATTGAGGACAGGGATTATAGCTTTCTTCTGTGAGTTTGCAGTGTCAAAGGCGGCATAGTCCAACACAGTAGTCAGTAAGCACATGTAGCTGTTGAGCACTTGAAATATGGCTAATCTGAAATGTGCTGTAAATTAAAAATACACAATGGATTAGAAGATTTATTATAAAAACGATATAAAAATCTCAATTTTTATATTGATTACCTGTTAAAGTTATATTATTTTTGATATATTGGGTTAAATAAAATGCATTATTAAAATTAACTTGACCAGCTTCTTTTTACTCTTTTAATGTAGCTACTATAAAATTAAACTTCATGTGTGACTGTATAATATTTCTACTGGCCACTGATGGTTGAAGGTAGGTAGGGGACGCAGAAACAATGAAGCTGACCAAGGCTGGGTAGAGTATGATTTCTCTGTTTAGTTTCCACCAACAACTTAAAGAGGAGCTCTCTGCTGACTACTACCCAGCCTTTAGGAACCCTGTGAGCACTCATTCACCAGCTTTTCTCTCCCTTCCCAGGTTACCATGTTTCCATAGACTCTGAAGATTGTATCTCGTGCCAGTATGGAGTGGGTTACACCAACCATTCGAACATCTTATCTTCCTGCTTACCTTGTACAGTTTGTAAAGCAGGTACAGAGCATATGGACTTGGGGCCCAGAGGTGGGATGCATGATGAGAAGGTGGAAATCATAGCTGATGTGGAGTTAGGGAACTTGGGTTCCAGTCCCAACTTGGTCTTTATTAGACCCTGAAACATGATTATGTCTTTGAGTCAATAAAGTAAAACAAAGAGAAATTAATTATATAAAGCATGCCATTTGGTATGGAAAATCTTTTAAACCATCAGTAGGAAAAGGTGGACTACTAATCTATTCCTTGTTGGGGAGGACAGTATAGTTATCTCATAAGGAAATGTGTGGCATGGGCAAAGTGCTCAGTGTGAAGCGGCTGACACGGAGCTGATCCTGGGCCAGCACCTTCTTAGCTCTGTGTCTGCTCTTGGCCTGGTGCTCAGTCTCTCAGTTGTATTTCCTAAAGCCCCTCCCACCTCTCTTAGCAGGGCGAGGTTTTTTGAGAATCCACCCAAGATTCCTCTCCATCCAGGGTTGCTCAGTTATTACCCCACCCATTGCTATTGACCATAAGATCCAAAAGATTTTTCCTTGCAAACCTCAAGCATTAAACAATGAATCATGTTCCACTCTTTTTTATGACTCTGGCAACCATTGAACTGTGGCTGTATTTTATGTAGTCTCTTCGCACTGGTTTTGTTTGGGTATTGGTGAACCGAGTTGAGCTGAGTGAGAAGGGGTTTGGGTGGCCGAGGGAGAAGTCAGGGAAACACATCTGTAAATCCTTATCCTTTGTCTCCAGATGAAGACGAGATAAGTCCATGCACCCTCACCAGAGACACGGAGTGTCAATGCAAGGCTGGCACCTTCCTTGAAAGAGATGCCCCTGAGATCTGCCAGAAGTGCAGCACTGGGTGAGACACGGGGCCAAGGGACTCCCACCAGCTCGAGGGGGCCAACGGAAGACCTGAGGTTTCCTTGTACCCCGTTCTCTCCCCTCCTTCCATTGAGCCCCTCTAACTCCCACAGGGCTTCCCTGGGCCCATGGGTCTCCTGAGCCTGTACAACCCTCCTCATCCATCTGCATGACCCACCAGTGGCCCTGCCACCCCCTTCCCACACCCCTCGGCACTCTTTCCCCTGAGGCAGGCCAGCTGTCCGTTGGGCACATGGGTCAGTCCTCAGAGCCCACGATACTTTCAGGGGCTCGCACACATTCTTTAATTTCATTTAAAACAAGAAGGAAGTAATTGAATAGAATCAATCCTGGATTATAGTCAGCCTTATACAGACGCAGTTATCAAATGTAAATTTTGAATATTTTTATGAAGAAAGCAGTGGCGTCACTAGGGGGATGTGGAGGTGCGGACTGCACCAGATTGATACTTTCAGGGGGGTGACACCAAAATGACTGTCGACAAAATTTTTCTGTAGTGTCTCAGCAGAAGTTTATGTTTTACAAAAATATCCCTGTAGTTACTTATAACAGCAACAAAAAACTTTTTGTAAGCCCAGCTTACATGTATCAATATGCCTACAAGGCTAAAATTCTATACTAATTTCCTTTAAAAAAAAAAAAAATTATTGTGTTTTAGGTGAAAGTTTACAGACCAAGTTAGTTTCCCGCTTAATGAATTGTACACAAAGTGCTCCATGACATTCATAGCAATCCTCACACTGTTGACAACACACTCCCCCTGGGTTTCTCTTTCCTTTCGTCTGGTTTTCCTACCTCTTCTGGCCTTCTCATGTTTACTTTTGGGCAAAGGTTGGTTGCCCTTTTGGTCTAGTATAATTGTTTGTTCTACGGAACACATCTTTTCGGGTGTTATTGTTTATTTTATAGGCCTATTGTTTGACTGGGAGGTGGTTTCTGGGAGTGGCTGCAGTTCCAAGTCAGAGGGGCTAATTTACTTTTTAACCCTTCTCATTACAATCACGCTTGGAAACACGTGCTATTGTCTGCAGGCACTACAAGCAGGTGCTGTTGTTTTCCTTGCTGCCCTTGTTTTGATGGTCGCTGATTTTGTCGAATGTTCTGGTGTTTTAGCTACAATATTGTGGTGTTAGCGTGGAGGGGGTGACACCATGAGCTACTGCACTGGGTGACACCAACCCCAGTGATGCCACTAGGGAAAAGGGAACCATGAGGACAAATGTCCCCAAGGCCCCGGAAAGTCACAGTGAAGCACATTTCACTCCTTGAGCTGACTCAACCTGTCTCACCCTTGGCCCGGCCTGTTCCCTGCATACCAAAAAACCCTTTGCTGTGAAGTCGATTCCAACTCACAGAGACTCTACAGGACAGAGCAGAACTGCCCATAAAGCTTCCAAGGAGCTGCTGGTGGGTTTGAACTGCTGACCTTTCAGTTAGCAGCCAAGTGCTTAACCACTGCTGCCACCAGGGTGCTGTGCCGTCCATAGCAGCGAAGTTAGGAGTGAGTTAGCCGGGAGTGGGTGAAAGGTTAGTGCTACTCGTGAGGAAAGGTTGATGGAGGAGGTGGCTCAGCTTGTGGCCCAACGGCCCTCCTGACCCCTCCTGACGCTGCACCTGGACTGAAACCCCCAATGACGCTGCGGCCGCCCCCTCGCTGCCCCGGGAAGTTCACCGTGTGGCCTAGAGGCTGAGAACTGCGCGCGGAGAGCCCCAGGGGCTGAACTGCATATGCTCGGCTGCCTCTCCCAGCCCTAACAGAGAGAGCGAGGGAGGCCTCACCCTGGACGCTTGAGAACCAGGCTCTTCTCTAACAACTTGTCGGGGGACACTGGTGAGGGAGCGTTACTCTTTCTTCTCATCTTACCTGCTCTTGCTCACACACCCCTTCATTTCTCCCTGTGTCTGCTCTTAGGTGCCCGGATGGGAAAGTTCAGTACAGTCCCTGTACCCCCTGGAGTGACCTGAAGTGTGTCCCCAGAGAAGAAGGTACCAAAGCCACTGGGGAAGCCATGGTTTCTGGAGAGCCAGTAACCACTGGCCTGAAGACTCCCACTACTGCCTCTCCTTCCTCAGGCTTTAGATACCACGCGATCTGGATCCCAGTGGTTATATTGGTGCCCCTGGCCCTGGCCCTTCTGGTATTTCTTCGGAGGCGCATTCTTCAAGGTATGGTTTGGTGGGAGGGAAGGAGGAGCTGGCTGCTGGGTCACTTTCTGCCAATCGCCTCATCTTGCCCTCATCTGCCCGGGATCATTCACACCCAGCTCCCTCACCTGATGGTCCCCTTGCCTCCCTCTCCATGTCCAGTTGGACAGGCCCTTTTCTTCACACCAGGGCAGAGGAGCCTAGGTTCTTGGTGGGGTGACTTTATTGTTTCCCACCTTCACTCCCTTCCCTGAGATACCCCCAGAATTGGAAACAGCCCATCCCCATCATCCTCACACACTGAGTTTGCCAGCCCAGGGCTCTTGATTCTGAGTCTGAGTCCCCAGTAGATGCACTGCCAGCTGGCCCTGCCCTGGGAGGAGGCTGGAGCTGCAGAGAGGGGCCCTCCCTCCCCACTTGCTAAAGGAGATGTTCCTTCTCTTCCAGGTTGTGGAATGGCCTCCAAATACGTAAACAGAGTGAGTTGGTGTGTTCGTTTGCTGGGGACATCGGCTTTCAGGAGCTGCTTCCCAACCCACAGACAGTCCCAGCAGGGAGCGGGAAGGATTGACTTCCTGATGTGTCCTGTGCTCCCTTGCTCTGCCCAGGCCTGACAGCTCTCCAGCATTGCCTGGTGGCTCTGAGATGACTGTGAGATGGCAGGTGGCCCAAGTGATTCCTAACTGACCAGCTGTGGCGCTGGAGTCCTGTCCTTCTCATGTTTGGGAGAGACCCTCATGGGCACCCATGGAGGGAGAGGGTGTGTTAGTCAGGGTGCTGAACTCACCTTAGGCACCACCCCAGGGTCCTGGATTTGCTGGGCTGTGTACCCACCCGGGATGACACTCCCAAGAGGGGTGGGGAAGGCAGGACAACCCGTCCTGAGAGTCCGTGCAGGGGCCTTGGGTGCGCACCCTGACTGGGGCTCTTCCTCTTCCCTAGGTCTTGTTCTGGCGGCTGTGCTCCCAAGAAGGGCCTGGGACTCATGACAATGCTCAAAATGAGGCCCTGAGCAACAGGCTGGACCCTGAGCTGGAAGAGGAAGGCCAGGAGCAGACTGAGGTGACAGGTGACAGGGGACAGACCCCAGTGGAAGCAGAGGCTCTCCAGGTGAGTGAGTGACACTGTGCCTGGCCTTGGCCTTTCCTGCTAGCCCTGTAGTCTTGGTAGAAAGAGGGAAGGTGATGTCCATTCAGTTCTCCTGGGGCATGGAGAAGTGGTGACGTTGGAGAGACCAGGCACCTGAGTGAAAGGGGCTGCCTGGGGGGGTGGGTGGTGGGGGGTCTGCTCATGCTGATGTCACATCGTGTATTTTTATTGTCTGTCTTGTACTCACTATTTCCCCAGAGCTAGAGCAGTGGGCACTCTGATATGCATTGAATGACTGGATAAGGGCTACACAACATTCCACTGTGTGGTTGAAATGGATGTAGTAAGCCATCCTTATACCATTAGGGATTTTGAATTTATTTCAAAGTTATCACATTGTACATATTTGAAAATGAATCTTTGTCCACATTTCTGATCATGTTCATAGGTGACTTTTAAAAGAAGTAGAATTTCTGAATAACATCAAGAAGTACTTTTTTTGCTACACACACACATCTACAGTTTGGTTCATCACAGTTCATCAGTTTTGATCTTATATTGGATGCTTTTTTTGTCTTCATTTTTGCTAAGGAGGAAACATTTTACTGGCTTAAATTTACATTTCTTTGTTTTCATTCTATGTTGCATATTTACTAGATGTGTGAATCTGTTTCTTTAATTGGTTGTCTATGGTTTCTGTCTTGTCTGTCAGCGTCTTTCTATGGAGACATGCTCTCCTGCACAGGCATTTTCTCACACAGGAAAGAGATTCTTAATTTCTTGTTTACCTTTCCATCTTGGCTGATATTTTAATGCACAGAACATCTACATTTTCAATAGTTAAATATCTTCATGTATTTATTATTTCATTACTCGTAAGTTTAGAAAGTCCTTCCCCAACAAAAGATAACGTGAGCTTCTCTAATTCCTTAGGGTTTGTTTTTTAATTAAAAATGTGATTGTTAGCATAAGCTCAACAGAAGTTATTTTGTGATACAACATGAAGTGAGGAGCTACCCCGATTGTTCTCGGTAACTGTGTTGTTTCTATAATACCGCTTAGCAACAGATTTTCCTATTTCCCTCTGCTTTTGGCTCCTTTATCACATGTTAAATGTTTACATAGACAATCATCTCTTTCCACCTAGACCATTCTGTTTCCTTAACTTTTGTGCATCAACAACACATTTTTTTAATATTGAGAAAATATACTAAATGAAAAAAAATCAATAATACCCTATCCTGATTAACCAGTGTTGATGTTTTTAGAAACAGTGCAATACATATCCATTGTAGGAAAATGTCAATAACATAAGAAGGCCCTCAGTAATTAAAAAAAGCCTCCCTACTTGTCCCCTAGCCCCCTGGTGCTTTTTATTTGCAGTAACTCTGATAATAATACCTTGTGATTCTTTGCTAAAATCATTGTGTATATGCCCTCTATATATACATGCATATGAATATGCAGATTAGTCTGGTAAGCATTAAGATCTAATCAATATTCAATATTTTTCTTATCAAAGAAGATAATATTCATCAGTGCAAGTATTTTATTGTAACTTAATTAATTTTATCTGTTCCCTTCCAAGACTCATGCCCCTTATTTTTGTTTCATGTCTTGCTCATAAGCCAGAACAGTCAGAATAACGTTCAGCGTGCTGAGAGAGTGCAGGCGTTTGGTCTTACTTTGACGTTGCAGGGAAGGCCTATAGTGCTTTATCACAAAGAATGACCTTCACTCCTGTTTTGATATAGAAAACCCTTTCATTATGGATGCACTCTCCTCTCCTGTTTTCAAAAATCAGAATTGGTGGTTAAGGTTACCAAAAGTAATTTCAGCCTCCATTGACGTTTTCTGGTGCTTTCGTTTTCTTCTTATTTAAACTATTGATATGATACGTTATTATTAATCAAAGCACATTTGTGTTCTGAAATAAACCCTATTTTAGATTTTCCAAAATGCCCACATACATATTCTATTTGAGTCTCATAAAAGGCTGTGAGGACCAGTTGTCTCCTGTCGGGCTGCATGGGAATTGACTAGAGGGGCAGAAGGGTACTCTCTGGGGTGGTGGAAATGGTCTGTCTCTTGGTTTGGGTGTTGTTTACACAGGGGTGAACAGTTGTCTGAACTGGAACAGAATATGTAGGATGTATGTACCTCACTGCGTGTCAGGTATGCCTCAACAAGCAAGCAAACAGCCTGTGAGGGACTCAGGCTAGGAGGTTTAGCTCTGTTTCCAGTCAGTCCCACAGGGGGCACTGGCGTTCCTCAGGTCACACAGCTGGCTGGGTGTCAGGGTCAGTTCTAGAATCCAGGGCTCCTGACTTCTCCACTGTGTTTTGTAGGGTAATGCTGAAGGGTCTCAGATGAGAAGGGTGCCGCTGGTTGTAGTGAATGGTGCAGACCCCGCTGAAAGTAAGTCCTTTGTTCAGGGCAGTACCATGTAAAAGATGAATGAATTATATCTCGTTAATATTTTTTGTATCTTGATAACGTGTACAAATAGTATTTTGTATATATTGAGCTACATAAAATGTACTACTAAAATTAATGTCACCTTTTTTCTCCTAATGTAGATGAGGAAATATGACATTATATTTACGACTCTCCTTATATAACTATTGGATGGCAATGTCAGTGCATTTCACATGCATCTCATTTAATCCCTCATTTGCTCCATTTTACGGATTAAACTGTTGCTCAGAGTTTACTTGCCCCTAGTAGGTCTGCTTCAGTGTCAGTGAGGTCAAGCTGGGATAAACCCAGAGATCTCCTACCTCCAGGCCCTTGCTCTTTCCACTAAGGCAGGTGCTCCAGCCCAGGGATCTGACTCTCATGACAAGCAAAGCCAAGCAGTGTCCCTCCTTTGAGGTCCTGTTGCACCCATGGTCTGTCCTTTTCCTCTGGCTGGTGCCATAGGTCGCTTTCTTTCTCCATCAGGGCCCATCCTGCCTTCTCAAGTCGGGTGTCAGCCCTCCCCTAGGTCAGGGCTCTCTGTCGACCTTGACTGTCCCCCAGTGCCATGGACGTGGCGAGGGCCAGGCAGTGATGTCTCATCCTCTGCAGTTGGGGAAGCAGGTGGGGGACGTGGATCAGCAGGCAGACTACAATAGAGGGGTCATCAGTGTCTACCGTGGGGGCCTAGGCCTAACTTAGGGTTCTCTGCCCTTTCTGAAGTGCATCCCATCTAACCTCATTGTCTCTCTGCCTTTAAATCTCACACAGCTCTAAGGTCGTTCTTTGATTACTTCATAAAAGAAGTGCCCTTAGCTTCCTGGAAGGCAGTCATGCGGCAGATGGGCCTCAGAGACAATGAGATGGACATGGCCAGAGCCAGTGAAACAGATATCACCGAACAGCACTACAAAATGCTGGTCCAGTGGCTCCAAAAGACAGGGAAGGATGCCTCTGTCAACACCCTGCTGGATGCCTTGGAAGCACAAGGACAAAGAAATGCAAGAGAGACAATTCAGGACTACCTGTTGCTCTCCGGAAAGTACACCTACGCAGAATCCAGGACAGCCACCAATGATATGTGTGTGTGTACAGGAATGAAAGAATTGCTTCATGACCCACTTCAGACACCAGCCTGGAATAAATAGCCAAAAATCTAACATGAACAGTACACGAATAAACGGCCTTCAGATACTATACAGCAGTTAAAATGTTCTGGAATTCTTTTTGGAATAATTTTCTTGACATATTGGCAATGATAAGCAAACTGTAGAAATGTATGATTCTAGTTATGGTATACTCACATGTTTCTGTGGGTATGGACAGTTGTTTTCAGGATCTCATTGTTTTCAACTTATGCACTTTTTAACATCATAGGAAAAAAATTTTAACTTATATTGCAAGATCCATGTATGTGGCTATATTTATATTTAATTGTGTCTAGTGTTCTTGGGTGGCACTAACAGTTAAGCTGTCAGCTATTAACTGAAAGGTTGGCAGTTCGAACCCACCCAGAAGTGCCTTGAAGGAAATGCCTGGTGACCTGCTTCTGAAAGGTCACAGAGCCTATGGAGCACAATTCTACTCCAACACGCGTAGGCCACCATGAGTTGGGATCGACTCAACGGCAATTGGTAGTGGCCGTATTAATACTGTATGATGTGGATCTTTATATTTATATATTTTTATGTATTATGGGAAACCCAACTGGGGAAAAAAAAAAAAAGGAAATTTAACTAGTTTGTTTACTAGGGTTACCTGGAAGAGACTGAAGAACCAAAACACAAGTAGAATGAAAAAAGTCTGGCGTGGAAAATCCTAATCCATATATTTGCACTGATTGTGTTCCAGTTTCATTCCTATGCACTTTGAGCCTACCCAGGTTTGGATGACTCAAAAAAAAAGCCACTTCTTAAGGGGCCAGACTGTGAAACTTGACAATTGTATAGGTGTGCGATTATTTATTTACAGATGGATGTTTACAAGTGACTGAGAACTTCAGTAGTGGTATGTGAACCCCATGTTTCTGGCTTGTATGCAATGTGAGCGGTCTGCTTGGGCCTCCCTTTCCTCATCTTTGCACAGAGGTAGGGAGAGTGGGACATAGGGTTAGATCTGGGATGACAAATGGGTTTCACTTCATGTGTCATTTCTGATGAATGTTAGCAGCTGTGCAGGACACCATGTTGAGAACGTTACCCTATCTGGGCTCAGGAGAGAGAGAGCAGTGACCTGTTTCTGATGTATGGCATGGTCATAAGAAGAAAGACCTGTCAGTACACATAATTTGTGTTAAATGTTTGCTGAGGACCAAGTGATCTCTCTCACTTCTGGTGGTCTGTGAATCAGAGCCCCAGAGCTGCCTTTTGGGGTCCGGATTGCCTATCTGAAGAGCTTAGCCCCTCTGTAAGCATCTGACTTCTACATAAAAGAGTTATACATAATAACTACTCTGGGAATGAACCCTAGAAATAGCTGCTACATTAGGGTTTTGACCTTTTGTTGTATTTTTTTAAATCCTTGGTACCCATTTCAGTTCTCCTCTGCCAGACCTTTCTCCATAGTGTTCCAGGGATGGCAAGATAATTTTATTGAGATTAAGTCTGGGGGGTGGGGAAAGAGTTGATCTTTTTCATCTCAAGGCTCTGTGTGTTGTGTTGTTCTGGGGGCTAGTGCAACTGAGCTAAAAATAGAACTTCCTAAAAATGCAGGTGTATTAGGGCATTGTTTTTTCACTGGTGTTTTGAGGAGGGACCAGGCCCCAGGTTAGTCTGGTGCTAAAATCTTTTTTCTGTTTATTTCTGAGGTCCAGCTGGGCTGAACACTTTACATGGAACTTTGCATTTGCTATTCCTCTGAGCAGAACACTCTGCTGTCATAGCTTTAGATGGACTCACATACTTTTGTCAACAAGGCGGCAGCTCACTTATCCCTTTCTCAGAGGACTTCCTTGACTGCCCATCTAAAGTATTAGCCTTACCAGGGTTTGCCATGTTTACTCATTTACTTGTCTATTGTCTTTCACTAGAAGTAAGCTTCATGAGAATACAAAAATATTTTTTTGTTGCTTTATACCAAGTCCAAATAGCACCTACCACATGATAGGCTCTTAATCTTTCTTTAATGGTCGAATATCCTTTCATGCAGCTACCCAGTGGAAAATACCCTTTTGGAAGTTTGCCAACAATGTCAATCAATACAAGGAAGACCATTAGGTACAAAATACTTATGTATTTATGAATTCATGACTAAATTAAATATGAAACCTTATAAAAAGAGGTGTGTGTTTTTGTTCTCCCCCATCTTCCCATTCTCCCTCTGAAACAACTCTGAATGACAGGAGTACAGGGGTATATATATTCTTGCTGAAAACAACTCCGAATGACATGAGTACAGGGGTATATAGTCTTGCTGAAACAGCTCTGAATGACATGAGTACAGGGGTATATAGTCTTGCCCTGGAACTCACTGCTTCCCTTCTCCCCTTCATGCCTTTAGGCTTCCCCTCCATGGGTGTTTCATGCTTTTGCTTCCCCTTAATTTCAAAGTGCAGGTTCATGGGGGATTGGAATTCAGCACCTCCTCCCCCTCCCTCTGCTGTCTGTCCATCCCTTCTGGGGAGAAGAGACATCAGCTTTGGCCTGGCTCCTCCATAGCCTCCAAGGGTTGTTTCTCTGGGTTGCACCTGGGGCTGCTGGGCTCCAGTGCAGTATAGATTGGCTCTGACAGAGCAGTTGGGGAAAGGGCGGTGGATCCCTGAGGGGTTAGCTGGCCCTGGTTATTGGGCTAGTTCTGTGGCCACTCTCACATCTGCTTCCTCCAGCCCCTTGGCTAACCTTCACCTTCTCTCCCCCATTGGCTTTTTCTCCATCCTCATTAACGGACTAAGATTGCTCAGTCGGCAAGCAGCCTGGGAGTCCCCCTTCCCCTTGTTCTTCAGGACCCGACCCTACCCCTCACTCACAGTTCCTGACAGGCACCTTGGCCCAGGTGTGCAGGCTCCTCTGACACCATCCCCAGAATAAAGGTGCAAGGTGCATAGCTTCTCTCTTCCCTTTAGGCTCCCTTCCTGCCCTTACTCATTGGCTCTTCTTCCTCTCTCTTGAAGTTAACAACTGTGACCTCAGCTGAAAGTAGGCCGATCAGCCAGCAGAGGGCAGCACACGCCTGACCTTCCAGGCCAGTCACCCAGAAGAGGGACTTAAACAGGAAGGCAGTTTTAGCCTTGGAAGAGCCTGGTGCTCAGACAACATTGGTTCTCAACCACATTAGATCTGCTTGACCTGCTGCCTCCTGCTCATCTTGATGAAGATTTAACCCCAAATCTGTTGGTCTTTTCACCAAAAATCGTTGCTGTGGTCGCCTATATTTCAGGTTTTGCTCTATCCCAGGACACTGGGACTGAAAGCCAGTACCTTTCCTTAAAGTGGTTTTCTCAGTTGAGATGATGAACCCTGAACCCATGACCTTACTGCTGCCCTGGCTCTGCCTCTCATCAGTAAGACAGTCTTTTAAGTCTAAAAAAAGGGGGAATGAAGTATGATCAAGATTAGAAAATGGGGGAACGGTCAACTGTGGCCCAACTTTTGCCCCCACAGGCCCTGCAAGCTACTGTTTAATTTTTCCCCTTTTCTGAATTAATCTTACTTTTGCTTCTGCTCTATTCTCTCCCTTTTGCTCCTACCTTTTTACCCCAAACCAGCACTAGTTAAGGCTCTATGTCCTATGATCATTCGTCACAGGGGACTCTGTTCCTTTTCCCTGACTTTGATCCTACCCACCCACCCCCAACATTCATGCAACAAACATCCTATGGGGTCTACCTCTGAAGGTGAAAAGGGTCACCTGCATTCTCAAGATGGGCAAAGGCTACAGTCTAATGCTATGTTCAAGCCCAGAGGCCACCACCACCCCTCAAGTCCTCAATCAGCAGCATGTTGGGGCCCAAGAGCCTGCACTGCCCCTTAGAGTCAGCCGAACTAAGCCAGGGCACCCTCCGTCAGGACTGGTGATAGTTTCCTGAAGGGCACCGAAGTGGAGTCTACAACCCAAACCTTTGTCTCATGAGTGCCTCTGTTTGGCTTTATAAAAATGTAAGCTATAACAGGGTCTTTTTTGTTTTTCGTTCTTTGTAGGGAAGAGGACAGAGTGTTTTCACTGGTGGTGATTTTTTCGTTTGTTTCTTTTTGTTTTGTTTTTTGCTAATTTTGCCCCACCCCATAAAAAGCAGTGCTAACCAAAGGCAGGGGAAGGATTCCAGTGGAGCATGGGATTGGTGGGCACGGATTCCCATCACCTCCCTTCTTTTTTCCTCCCCATATCCCAGTTGTTCCCTTTGCTTCCCTTAGCCAAATTTGAAGGTGACTGGAGGGAAGTTAAGGGGTAGGGGCTGGGGGCATGAGGGAGGAGTTTCTCATTGCACCAAGAGGCACTGCTTCTAGGCCTGGAGCTCTGAACAACTTTCTACCATGCTTTATCAGCCCTTGGGGGGATGCTGGCAGGATGTCAGCCTGTCCACCTGTGGTCTCTTGCAGCTGTACCCCAGGATCTAGAAGCCTTGAGTTGTCTCTGAAGGTTAATTTCTACCCTGACTTCTCAGGTGAGGACTTAAGTAGGTTCCATGTGGAAATGCCCACAAAACATTTATAACCCTCAAGTCCACTGGTGGAAAAACATGACCAGTAGAGGCAGGAGCCTCCCTGCTCACTTCACTGGGAGGGGGGCTGCCTCCTTGGCTACTGTACAGACCAAGACCCACATACAAGCCCTGGAGCTTTGTGGCTAGGAGGATTTTCCCTTTGACTCTAGGGCTCTCAAACCCAAAGCTTAAATGCCAGAGCTCTTAGCTCTTTCCCTGCTCCCTGCCTCCAAGCAGTTGTCTCCTACCCTGCTTAAAACTGAGGACCTCTGTAGGTGGTCCCTGTCCTGATCCACAGGGCCTGGCTCCTCTCTTGCTGAGCTATGTTGGCTGGTGAGAACAGCTCCGCCCTTAGGGTCCTGGTTATGTGGGTCCCCTTGTCCCTATAAGGTGGAGGGGGAGATGCAGAAGAGCAGGGGCAAGGGCAGATGGGGACAACAGCAGCAGGGTCAGAAGAAGGTGGCAGCATCTCAGACCACAGCCGAGGAGGAAGATGGGGAGGAGGAGGAGGCTGCAGAAGAGGATGGTGAGGAGGGGCCATTCCAGAATAGCCATCGCCGTTTGGGCTGCCGTTTCAGGTGGAGATAGTCCTCTTTCTCACGCTCCTTCCGTGCCCGCTGATAGTGATCTTCCTCCTTCAGGTACCAGACAGGTGGCCACCGGTGCTTCTCAAAATACTCCTGGTTTTCTGGAGCAGAATGCAGTGGGGCTTGGTTAGAAGGAAGGCAAGAGAAGGAGGAACAGGGGCACTGGGACATGGAGTGTGGCCAAGGGATACCCACCCCCCACCCTGCTGCCACTAGGAACTCCAGCAGGCCTTCCGTCCATCAACTAACCCGTATTGATCCTGTGGCCCAAGAAGTATAAGACCCGGGCCCCGGCCCCCCCTTCACAGAGCTCCCAGTCTAGCTGCGAGCTCAGGAAAGTAAAATGCCTGGTGAGCGGTGCAGCCGGTCAGCACTGGGGAAGGCGCTTCCAGTTTGTTTTCTCTAAAGACACAGGTAAGATCTGAACTGGGGCTTAATGTATACTGTGAATAAAACAGGCTGAGGCGATTAATAATGGAGAAGAGGAGAACAAACGTGTCAGCAGGAAATAGCTCGGAATGGTTAGGGGATGAGCATAGAATGATCTGGCCAGAGCTGAGGTTCTGAAGGGGAATAACAGGTAGGCTGCAGACATGGGGTCAGACTGGAGGGGAGGCTAGTCCGAGGGGTTTGGACTTACTCTGGAAGGCATGGGGAGCCAAAGGTTTGGAATCTGGGGAGTGACGCAACTGGAGTTGTGCTTTAGACAGACAACACTGGAAGAGCTGTAACAAATGTAAAAAGGAGGAGAGAAGGGCCGCAAAGAATTGGTAGGATGTGCTGTGACCTGGCAGCAGGGGGGAGGCTCAAAGCAGAGTGGAGGAGGAGCCCAGGCAGCAAAAGTGAAGACCCCCAAGAACACTGGGTGGCAGACCCCTCAGGGAGGTCAGTGCCACCACTCCCTGGAGCTGTGCAGTTGCTGTTGGGCTCTGGGACCAGGAAAAGCAATAAGCAGAGAGAGAGCTGCAGGGGACCTCAGGGGATGTCCAGGCCTGAGTTTTCCAAGCTTAGCTGTACACATTCCTAAGTTGTGAAATCCATTTAGTGGGTCACGATCAGCATTTAAAAACTTACATATTTTCCTATTGGTGTACAGAGCTGCAAAGTAAAATGTATTTCTTATTTAAAACCCTGGTCAAAAAAGTTTTTAAAAAATACCAACTCTAGTTCAACGCCCTCTTTGTACCTCTGAGAAACAGGAGCCAGAGAAGTAGGGCAAGTTGCTCAAGGTTCCTTAGCAGGTTAGTGGCAGAGCCTGCCTACAATTCAGGTCCCCTGCCCTCCAGGCCAGGGCTTTGCCTGGGCCCCCACTCACTTGACTGGCTTCACCTTTGCAAGCTGCTCCCAACCTCAAGGCCAAATTAAGCCCAAGGAGCACTGGCAGCTTCCTGGCCCCCTGGGTAAGTCAGGGCTGTGGACCCAAGTCAAGGCCCCCATCAGCATAGGAGAGCAGCAGGTCCTGTTAGGGCTGGCCCCGGGTGCTCACCTGAAGACATGGCCTTCATGTCTCGGGGGAACTTGCGGCACACGTTGTTGTAGTTGGTACAAATGTGGTGGAGGCACCAGTCAGCCAACTGGTATGCACAGTGGAACTAGGGATGGAACAAAAGATCATTTGTACTGAGCACCCCTGCCCCCCAGGAGACAGGCTGTCTGTGCAGACATCTGCAGTTGCCTTTGGAGCTGAGGCTTTGATGCAGGATGGACAAAAGCCCCTGCAGTCATAAAATGCCCACCTCCAGAAGCAACCACCACAAAATTGTGAGGAAGACAATGCTTGCTTTAAGTTCTTGGCACCACCACCATCACCTTGCCTCAGTCCTGCCCCTAATTCTGTCACACTACAGATCTCCATGGACAGATAGATGCCCTGCGTGGTGGCTTCCTACTGCATCTATTCCTCAGATCTTGCCCCAGGGGACTTCAACCTCCACCTCCCTCCCCACCAACGGTCCAAAGCAGTCCGCACTAAGGTGTTGATAACTAGGCTTGGGGAGCTAACTTTCTCAGATGTGTCTGCAAGCCTTGAATTAGCCATGCCTTAAGTTTATAAACTAATTTTTAATGGTAGAATTTCTGGCACCGTGAGGGCCTGTATGGTAGTTTTTACTTGCTTGCTTATTTGCTTG
Organism: Elephas maximus indicus; assembly: GCF_024166365.1. Lineage (NCBI taxonomy): Eukaryota > Metazoa > Chordata > Mammalia > Proboscidea > Elephantidae > Elephas > Elephas maximus. The sequence continues at coordinate 51,567,023 of NC_064840.1, forward strand.
GCAATAAGTGGGTGGGGCCATTAATTTTAGATGAAGAGACCTCAGTGTTCCTAAGATGACCCCAAGTAGACAGCAACCATGCCTAACCATGAGACTGAATGTTCCCTGCCTGCCCTCTGGTTGCCTAAAGTCTCAGTCCCTTCCTCCCAAGGCCAGATTCTCCTCTTGGAACATCAGGGAGTTCTCTAGCTGTTCCCTAACTCGAGAGTTGAGAGGGCTCCACCCAATCAGGGTCCTGCAGGGAACCAAGACTGACAATGGGTTTACTTACTACCCACTACCTCCCAGCCCTCCCCTTTCACTGCCAATGGGCAGGAGAGCTAGAGTTGAGAATGCTGGAGCTTCCTTCCCCTGCCATTATACCTGAGCCAGTTCCAAGAACACAAGGACGTCCCCATCGATGTCCACCATCATCTGGGTTGCTTCCATAAGCCCGGTCACTGTGTACTGCTCTGTGACACACACAGCGAGGAATCAGTGGAATAACCACGTGAATGGCCATGCACTCACTTATATCTCCCAGCAGGGGCTCATTGCAGAGCAAAGAGAGATCAGGGCCAGGGACAAGTCCCAACAGGCCAGAAAAGGCTACGGGTGATTTAAGTCTGTTCCACCAGTGGGGAAACAGGAATTAGAGCAAAACTTTCCCAGTGGAGTGGAGGTGTTGGGGGGTGGAGGAAGATATTAGAATCATCAAATAGGATTATTTAAACTACATACATTTCACCAAATATTTCTGATATACCTGGAGTGAAAGTCCCCAGTAGAATCAGCCACTGATACTGATGAGAAAAGGTATTAAGCCTCAGGTTTGTTGCAAACAGAAAAAAGGCTGGATTAGACCTATGGATCTGTGGATTAAACCTAGCTGTTTATATTAATTTAAATTTTGTAACAAGTTGTATGCTCACCTTGCATTTCACTTTAAAATGTTTACATTGAAGAAGTTCAGTAAACATCTTTAGTCTTGAATTTTAATCGGAAAGATCAGGATAAACTCAGGAGGTATTTTATTTTTAAAAAGATTTTATCTTTAAAATGATTCCCCATGTCTGTTCACAGAAAAGGCCCAGAAACAATAACCAACCCAGTAGCAATGAGCATCCCTAGAGTTCAGATTACAGTCTTCAAACACTACTTCCTTTCCAACTATAAGAAACCAGAGCTTCTTGGAAAATGGCTGATTCCGGATCTGGGGCAGGAAATGTACACAATGAAATAATGGTACATCTTTTCCTATCAGATAGTGTGATCTCTTGCTTAGCCTCTCTCTTGCTTCCTATCCTAAAGTCCCCTGTGCCCCCACTTGGGACCCCTGGACTGCCTCTGCAAGCTCAGCTCTTCATATTCCAGTACTGATAAAGAATTTTTGCCTTCTCCTATGACCAAAAAATCCACACCAACCCAGCTGCCGTCAAGTTGATTCCGACCCGTGGCAAACCCATGTGTTACAGAGTAGAGCTGCTCCATAGGGTTTTCATGCTGTACTCTTGGTGGATGCAGACCACCAGGCCTTTCTCCCACGGCACAATTAACGGGGTTCAAACCACCAACATTTAGGTTAGTAGTTGAGCGCAAGCTGCATCACCGAGGGACCTTTCCTATGACTAGGTCCCAACTTATGACTCATTTGCCATCGTGGGATTGCTGATTTTTCCCCCATATCTGAGCTTCAGACTTGATAGTCTGCCTACCCCCCCAGCAATTCTGACACTTGGGTCTTACCCAGTGGAGTCCCTACTCTTTGCCCCCCGACCTTCCAAACAGTATTAACTCCAGGATCAACACCAGGATTGGCAGCAATGCCAACACCAACACCAATCCAAACACCAAACTCTAACACCAACAGAAGCTATCTGCTCAGATATCTGGTCCCAAACTCCCTTCACTAGGAGAGCATAACTTCTCTTCCCTAGACCCTTGATGGAAACCCTGGTGGCGTAGTGGTTAAGTGCTACGGCTGCTAACCAAGAGGTCAGCAGTTCAAATCCGCCAGGCGCTCCTTGGAAACTCTATGGAGCAGTTCTACTCTGTCCTATAGGGTCGCTGTGAGTCAGAATCAACTCGATGGCACTGGGTTTTTTTTTTCGTTTGTTTGTTTTGGGGACTGGAAGACCCTTGATGCTAACCGTCTGCCTGCTTGCTCTCCCTATTGCCTCAGTGCTTGTTCCACTCCAGCAGTTCTCTGGGAATGGTCCATTCTAAATGCTCCCCACTCATCTGTCAATTTGTCATACTGTGGTGGCTTACATGTTGCTGTGATGCTGGAAGCTATGCCACCGGTATTTCAAATAGGGTCACCCATGGCGGACAGGTTTCAGCAGAGCTTCCAGACTAAGACACACTGGAAAGGAGGACCTGGTGACCTACTTCTTAAAAAAACTAGCCAGTGAAAACCTTATGAATAGCAGTGGAACACTGATATAGTTCTGAAAGATGAGCTCCTCAGGTTGAAAGGTACTCAAAATACAACTGGGGAAGAACTACCTCTTCACAGTAGAGTCAACCTTAACGATGTGGATGGAGTAAAGCTTTCGGGACAGTCATTTGCTGATGTGACATGACTCAAAATGAGAAAAAACAGCTGCAAACATCCATTAATAATTGGAACATGGAATGTATGAAGTAAGAAAATTGGAAGTCGTCAAAAATGAAATGGAATGCATAAACCTCGATATCCTAGGCATTAATGAGCTGACTGGACTAGTGCTGGCCATCTTGAATTGATCTACTATGCCGCAAAGGACAAACTGAAGGGGAACTGCATCACATTCATTGTCAAAAAGAACGTTTCAAGATCCATCCTGAAGTACAACGCTGTCAGTGATAGGATGATACCCATATGCCTACAAGGCAGACCAGTTAATATGATTACTATTCAAATACATGTACCAATGACTAATGCCGAAGATGAAAAAAAATGAAGATTTTTACCAACTTCTGCAATCTGAAATTGATCAAACATACAATCAAGATACATTGAAAATTACTGGTGATTGGAATGCAAAGGTTAGAAACAAAGAAGGATCGGTAGTTGGAAAATACAGCCTTCGTGATAGAAATGACACCAGAGGTCGCGTGATAGAATTTTGCAAGACCAATACCTATTCATTGGAAATACTTTTTTCAACAACATAAGCGGCAACCTTACACATAGACCTTGCCAAATGGAATATAAAGAAATCAAATTGACTACATCTGAGGAAAGAGAGGATGAGGAGGCTCAGTATCATCAATCAGAACAATGCCAGTGGTTGACTGCAGAACAAACCATCAATTACTCACATGCAAGTTCAAGTTGAAACTGAAGAAAATTAGAACAAGTCCACAAGAGCCAAAACACGACCTTGAATATAATCCACCTGAATTTAGAGACCACCTCAAAAAAATTTTTTGATGCACTGACAATCATAACTGAATACCAGACGAGTTGTGGAATGGCATCCAAGATATTATAAGTGAAGAAGGCAAAAGGTCATTAAAAAGACTGAAAAGAAAGAGAAGACCAAAATGGACGTCAGAAGAGACTCTGAAACCTGCTCTTGAACGTCGAGTAGTTAAAGCCAATGGAAGAAATGATGAAGTAAAAGAGATGAATGGAAGATTTCAAAGGTTAGCTCGAGAAGACAAAGTGAAGTATTATAATGAAATGTGCAAAGGCCGGGAGTTAGAAAACCAAAAGTAAAGAACACTCTCAGCATTTCTGAAGCTGAAAGAACTGAAGAAAAAATTCAAGCCTCAAAAGTTGCAATACTGAAGGATTCTATGGGCAAAATATTGAATGACACAGGAAACATCAAAAGAAGATGGAAGGAATACACAGAGTCATTGTAACAAAAAGAAATGGTCGACATTCAGCCAGTTCAGGAGGTGGCATAGGATAGATCTGATAGTACTGACGGAAGATGTCTAAGCTGCGCTCAAGGCATTGGTGAAAAACAAGGCTTCAGGTATTTATGACAAATACCATTTGAGATGTTTCAACAAATGGATGCAACGCTGGAAGCGCTCACTCATCTATGCTAAGAAATTTGGAAGGCAGTTACCTGGTCAACCTACTAGAAGAGATCCATATTTGTGCCCATTCCAAAGAAAGGTGATGCAACAGAATGCAAAAATTATCGAACAACATCATTAGTATTAAACACAAGTAAAATTTTGCTGGAGACAATTCAAAAAGGGTTACAGCAGTACATTGTCAGGGAACTGCCAGAAACTCAAGCCAGATTCAGAAAGGGATGCAGAATGACTGATACCATTGCTGATGGCAGCTGGATCTTGGCTAAAAGCAGTGAATACCAGAAAGATGTTTACCTGTATTTTATTGACTACGCAAAGGCATTTGACTGTGTGGATCATAACGAATTATGGATAACATTGCAAAGAATGGGAATTCCGGAACACTTAATTGTACTTATGAAGAACCTGTACATAGTTCAAGAGGCAGTTGTTGGAACAGAACAAGGGGATACTGTGTAGTTTAAAGTCAGGAAAGGCATGTGTCAGGGTTGTATCCGTTCACCATACTTATTCAATCTGTATGCTGAGCAAATAATCAGAGACGCTGGACTATAGGAAGAAGAACGTAGCATCAGGATTGGAGGAAGACTCAATAACAACCTGCAATATGCAGATGACACAACCCTGCTTGCTGAAAGTGAAGAGGACTTGAAGCACTTACTGATGAAGATCAAGGACTGCAGCTTTCAGTATGGATTACACCTCAACATAAAGAAAACAAAAATCTTCACAACTGGACCAATAAGCAAAATCATGATAAATGGAAAAAGATTGAAGATGTCAAGGATTTCATTTTACTTCGATCCACAATCAACGCCCATGGAAGCAGCAGTCAAGAAATCAAATGACACATCGCAATGGGCAAATCTGCTGCAAAAAAACCTCAAGTGTTAAAAAACAAAGATGTCACTTTGAGGACTAAGGAACGCCTGACCCAAGGCCATGGTATTTTCAATTGTCTAATACACATGCAAAAGCTGGACAACAAATAAGGAAGAGTGAAGAATTGATGCCTTTGAATTATGGTGTTAACGAAGAATATTGAATATACCATGGACTGCCAGAAGAATAAACGAATCTGTCTTGCAGGAAGTACAGCCAGAATGCTCCTTATAAATATGGATGGCGAGATTTTGTCTCGCCAAGTTTGGACATGTTATTTGGTGGGGTCAGTCCCTGGAGAAGGATATCATCCTTGGTAAAGTAGAGGGTTAGTGAAAAAAGAGGAAGACCCTCAACGAGATGGACTGACACAGTGGCTGCAAAGGGCTCAAACATACGACGACTGTGAGAGTAGTGCAGGACTGGGCCGTGTTTTATCCTGTTGTACATAGGGTCTCTATTAGTTTGAACTGATTCAATGGCACCTAACAACAACAAACACTCAGGTCCAGTTCTCACAACCCTTTCAAAGAATTAGAAGTGATGAGTCAGTGTTTGTTTTCAACTTGGGGAAGAAGAACGAGGATGAAGACAAAGAGGAGAAGGAGAAGGTAGAGGAGAAGAAAAAGATAAGAAGGAAGAGAAGGAGAAAAAGAAGGAAGAGTAGAAGAAGGAAGGAGGAGGAAAAACATCATCATCATCATCATCAATGTTATGGATTGAATTGTGTCCCCCAAAAATATGTGTCCATTTGGCTAGGCTATGATTCCCAGTATTGTGTGATTGTCCTCCATTTTGTGATTGATGTAATTTTCCTATGTGTTGTAAATCCTAATCTCTGCCTATGGTTAATGAGACAAGATTAGGTTATGTTAAAGAGGATTAGGGTGGGATGTAATACCCTCACTCAGGTCACATCCCTGATCCAATGTAAAGGGCGTTTCCCTGGAATATGGCTTGCATCTCCTTTTATCTTACAAGAGATAAAAGGGAAGGAGAGGGGGACCTCAGACCAGCAAAAAACAAGAGTCAAGAGAATAGCAAGCCCTTTGGACATGAGGTTCCTGCACAGAGAAGGTCCTAGACCACAGGAAGATTGATGACAAGGACCTTCCTCCACAGCTGACAGAGAAAGCCTTCCGCTGGAGCCATCGCCCTGAATTTGGACTGCTAGCCTACTACACTGTGAGAGAATAAACCTCTGTTTGTTAGAGCATCCACTCGTGGTATTTCTGTTATAGCAGCACTAGACGACTAAGACAATCATCATCAACAGATAGAAACGTGAAATTGTCTCCTATTCTTTCTGGCTTGTGTAGCTTTGCTCAGGTGAAGCCAAGCTGATAAGAACATAAGGAAGTATCATGTAACGGAGACCACTTCATTAGGCTGAAATAACCTTTGAAGACAGTGACCTATGCAGTGACCCCATAAAACATGTTTCACACATACACTCCTTTACACCTGCGTCCTCACTCAAAATTTAATATACATCAGCATATTTTATTTTATGTAAATTTATTGCCTTGGTGTTACCAGTCTGTCCCCTAGGAGGAGTGAGGTGAAAGAAGAACATATAATCACCCCTGGGCTTTCCCTGACCTCACCCCCAGGCAGGTCCCTGAGTCCTCTGTTAGTTACCTGTGAGGGCAACCAAGTGTGGCAAGCAGAGGCGGTTTGCAAGAATGATGAGCTTCATGTCATCCAGGTCAGGACTGGAGGTGAACATGCCGGTGTAGAGGTACTCTAGCACTGCCCTCATGCAGCTCTTGCTTGTGTAAGGAAGCACCACCTGGGGATGGGAAAGAGTAGACCAGGCCACAATGAGCTCCAGCTGTAGGGCAGGGTTACATAGTTCTGAAAAATTAAAGAGGCCCTGGCCTCTAAACCTGGTCTCTCCCAGACAGGCAGCCTACCCTGTGCTGCTCCTATACTGACTCAGAAGACCCCGAAAGCCCTGTCTCCCAGAGCAACGACCTTGCCTGAGGCCCAGTTTGCCGATGGCAACAACAAACAGGGCTCTATTATTTTTTATTATTATTATCATTGTAGTAAATATATAGGTAACAAAACATTTGCCCTTTCTACTATCTTCACATGTGCAATTCAATGACCTTAATTACATTCATCATGTTGTTCAACCGTCACCATAACCGTTCCTGAATTTTTCCATCACAGTGTCCCTGAATCACTGTGTCTTCCTTTCCCCTTCCTCCCGCCTGCCCCTGGTAACCACTAATAATCTCTGGTCTCTATACACTTGCCTATTCTAGATATTTCAAATAAGTAGGATCATACAATCTTTGTCCTTTTGTGACTGACTTATTTCACTTAGCATAATGTTTTCAAGGTCTATCCATTCTAATGTCTTCTAAAAGCACCTGGATTCTCACTGGCATCCTTTTGAACCCGTTCTGAAGTCTGGATGCTTGGCGGCGTCCTTTTCAGCCACCTGAACCTACACTCCAGCCCCTCCCCTCCCTGCAGGGAGCAGTGGAACTCCAGCTGGCATCTCTTCGCTGCTTGAAGCGGTCTTGCTCTGGGCCTCTGGGATCTCTTTAAAGCAACGCGGCAACAAAAACTGCTTTCTCATCAGACCCAAGTCTCTCCAGGCTGCACTGGGAATCAGCTAGAGCTCTAAAGCTGGCTTCTAGGGTTCTCAGAAGTGCCTGTGGCTGACACACCCCTGGGGCTTCCAAGAGTTCTTAGTCGCACACTTTGCATATCCAAATCCTACTCGTGCTTAAAGGATCAGGAGCCAAATCCAACCCCTCCACTTGGCCTCCCACAAATACCTCCTTCCCGGAAACCTTAGGAAACTCATATTCTGTGACACAGGGTGCTATGTTGCATTGTTCTTATCTCAGTTTTGCATTCAAGTATTTGGTGAGCGCTCACTAAGAGGCCAGCACTAAGTAAGTACTTGGCAGGAGTAAAAGACCTAGTCTACAAACTCAAAATAAATTACACACCTGTTGGGAAAACCGGAGGTGGACACTCTGAGCATTTAAGCAGCTGTATATATGGCGTAGTGGTTAAGTGCTACGGCTGCTAACCAAAGGGTCAGCAGTTCAAATCCACCAGGCGCTCCTTGAAAATTCTATGGGGCAGTTCTACTATGTCCTATAGGGTCGCTATGAGTCAGAATCGACTCGAAGGCACTGGGTTTGGCTTTTTTTTTTGTTTGTTTTTTTAGTATACCAAAAAACCAAACCTGCTGCATCAATCTGAACTCATAGCAACACTATAGGACAGAGTAGAACTGCCCCATAGAGTTTCCAAGGAGCGCCTGGTGGATTCGAACTACCGACTTTTTGTGTAGCAGCCATAGCTCTTAACCACTACACCACCAGGGTTTCTATATGTAGTACAGTACCTTGTTAACTATAAGCCTGAGTGATGGACTAAAGTTATAGGCGTTCAGAGAGGGCTAGGCCTGGGCTACTCTGCTTGGCTGGGAGAATGGAAAGCAGAGGATAGACTTAACAGAAAAATTTCTAAAGACACATTGATAGGCCCCTTTTGAGTGCTACGACTTGTTCAATTCTCAGGTTTCCAATCTAAGTGCCTGAGACAACAGTGGGTGGTGTCAATGAGAGATCCGGTGAGTTGGAGGGGCGCTGATTAGAGGGATAGGCAGCGGATTCAGCTTGGGACACACTGATATTTTTAAGTTGTTTCATGTGCCTATGCTAGTCTTGGAGGCAGCAAAGTGTAATGGGAAGAGCCAAGAAGTCAGAAGTCCTGAGTTCAAGTCCTAGCCTCTCTACTTTCTACCTACACAACTTTGGGCAACTCACTTTCCTTATGTATAAAGTGGGAAAGCCAAGATATGTGTAAAAGTAGTATGTGGATTAAATGATATGATGTATTGGAAGGGCTTTCTAAACTATGAAGTTAAGATGTTACTATGTATATTCTCAACAACTACAAAAAAAAAAAATGATGCAGCACATGAAACCAAGTTTTAATAAGTCTTAATGACATTAATGAAAAAATCTTAAATATTATAACAAAATGCCAACAGCATAAGCATCAGCAAACACTACAACATAAAAACATTAACTCTCAAAACAAATCAAAAAAGGAATGAAGTACTGTTCTTTCTTTTAATAAAAGAACTATGTACTTGTCCCCCCCCAACCCCCCCCCCAAAAAAAGGTTGTTATAATTCCCTTTCCTGGTACACTGTAAAATCCTTAGACATAGAAACCATCTCATAAAAGTCTCTTGGACCTATCATGATACGTTTAGCACATTGTCAGTGCTGAAGAAAGTGCTACTAAATGATGGATGCTTCAGATGCAGAGGGTGTAAACCTCTCTCCTACCTACCCCTTCCCATCCTCAGCCTTACCTCTCTAGTGGAACTCTCCACAAACGGCCCTCCAAACATGGCAGCCATCCAGTCACAGCTGGAAATCAACAAGGGCTTGTGGGCACTGATGGCCCCATCATCCAGGATGAAGGTCACATCTATCCAGGAGGGGAAGAGGCATCACATGAGGGTATGTTGAAAGACTGTGGGATAATCAACCCCAAGGTTGTCACTGAGCCCAGACAGCCCCAGCCTCCTTCTGAAGCTGTCCTCCCCATAACTCTGAGCTATGGAAGACAGAGCTTAAGGAGCAGAAGTCCATCTTTCCAGGGCAGCAGAAATTGACTTGGAATGCCAATCAGACCAACCCAGATTCATCAGCAGGCTACCTGGAGAGAACTCCCCTGCCTTCTAGCCATCAGTTCCCAAGCATGTTCCATACCTGAGAAGGTGCCTTTTGCCAAGCACTCCTTAACCCGGTTGGTCCGGCGGACATGGAAGGCCTTGGTGATCTCCTGGTTCATGAAGGCCTCATTGTTGAGAATGTTGGCCACCATCATGCGCAAATCAAAGACCTCAAGCAGCTCAGCGATGTGGGCAATATGCATGAGATCCCGCTCATTCTCGTCCAGCTCCCCTGTATACAGGTACTTGAGAACAGCTCGGAAGGGCCCCGGCTGGATGGAATTGTCCATTTTTACCACTACCATCAGCCTGGATTTGTAGGTCAGAGGATCTTCTGTCATCTCTTCCTGGATGCTCACAAAGGCTCGGCTCCAAGAAGAGAGCACTCGACCCCTCCCCGGCAGGTACCCTGTCCCATTGCCCCGCAGGATTCCATCACTGGTGGAGGGCCGGAGTCCAGTAGGCCCAGAGCCCCCACCCTCATCCACGGTCTCACACACATCAAAGCTGGCTGCCCGAAGCAGAAAGTCCCGCCCGTGGTGGTGGTGGTGGTGATGATGGTGGTGGTGGTGTTGATCAGGGTGACCCCGGTGGTCCTCTGGATGGGGGCCCCCTGGCCCAGAGAGGTCCCCCAACTCCCCCTCACTCAGGTCCATGAGAAACAGGTCATAGAACTTAGAGGAAGAGGTGGAGAGGTAGATCTTGTGGGCAAAGATGCGCACCCGCTCCTGCAGCACCAGGATGACATCCGCACAGAGCGGGTCCTCCAGGAGATGGGCGGGGCACTCCTCACTGCTGGAGGGGGGGTCGGGCACCACAATGATGGGGGGCGGTGGCTTGGGGGGCAAGAAGGGGGCCTGCAGTAGAGGCCGCTGCACATTGCGGAGGTGGGACTTCCAGAACTGCAGGTGCCGGCGGGAGATAAGTGCTGCCCGGATGGCGTTGTCAAAGACATCCTTGATGCCAAACTGGGCCACCACACTGGTTTCATAGTAGGGGATGCCCAGCTCCTTGGCCACCTCCCTACCCTTCTCTGGAGGAAGGATCTCATTGGGCTTGATGGGCCTAATGGGTTCAAGAAGGGAAACAAAACTTGTGTTGGTGGTGGAAGGTTGGGAACAAGAAGAGACAGTTCCCCAGAGCCTGCCTGTTCCTCACCAGGCTGAGGGATTCTGCTCAGGATTTGCTTCCTTAGCCCCTACTCATGCCCTACTCATTTCCACTGAATCTTTGCCCCTGCCTCTTCTATCTAGACAAATCCTACCAGTCCTTCAAGGCCCACCTCCAAACCCTTCTTCCAGTAAGTCTTCCTTATCTATGCCAGGCCAAGGTGATCTCCCCAGCTCAAAGCAATGACCGCCCTAACTATCTTCTTGGCAATCAGCACACAATGTTTCACATTGGTGTTTAACGTATTTAGTTTATCACGTAGCAAGATTATAAGACCTTTTTATACAAAGACCATCTTCCTCTCTCTTTCTTTCCTCGTAGCGTCTAGCACAGTATTGCTTACGCGGTAGGTGTGCAGTCGATATATCCGTGAGTGAACGAATCAATGAGCATCCTTGTCTTGTTGGCTCCCTTTGTGAGCTAGCTCCAAAGATGGGGGGTGGGGACGTAAGGCTCAGTGGGATTCCCTCAGGGCTGAGCAGGGAGTCATGGTGATCTGTTGATCCCTCCATTTTCCTCCTTTTCCCTCCCTAGGCACCAGCACCCCTTACCTAGCCAAGGGTCGCCTGGCCCTATTGACAGCTTCCAGGTCAGCGTAGCGCAGGTCCAGCTGGCAGCCCACCAAGATGACAGGTGCTCGGGGGCAGAAGTGCTTGATTTCTGGGTACCACATGGTCTTGACATGGTGCAGGGAATTGGGGTTGGCAATGGAGAAACAAAGAACCACCACATCGGATCTGGGGGTAGGAAAGGGATGTTATGGGCAGGGGAAGTTAGGCGTAGGTTACTGCCCACTAGAACAAGGGAGTGTGTGCATACCTACCCCCAGCATATGGGTCTACTCACATGACCTTACACAAATCCTAGAATCATACCTCTATTTATACAGCATTTTAGAGCTTTCAGAGACTCTCATTTGACCTTGCAGCTATCTTGTAGAGTTAGCAAGTATCATTCCACAGCTGAGAAAAATCAACCCAGAGCAGTTCCCCTAACTGCACAGTCACATAGCTAGTAAGTGACAGAGATGGGACTCAAACCCAGACTTTGGACTCCAAATCCCAAATTCTTTTCACCGCCCCTGTGAGGTTCTGCTAGTGCTGTTTTCTTGGCTCCTTCCTCCCAGTTTAAATGTTTCAGTTCCTTGGGAAAGCAGGAGAAACCCACCCTCTTGGCTCCCTGCAAGCAGCCAGAGGCTGTCCATACCTCCCATAAGCAAAGCGCCGATCTTTGTGGTGGTCTCCAAAGGTGTCCCAGAGGCGCAGGGAGACGCTGACATCATCTACCACATCTCGGGAGCGTTCCAGCACCTGCCAGGGTGGGGGTTGGAATCAAGCACAAGGGCTCTTGGAGCTCATTGCATGTCAGCTCAGGATGGGTGCCAGCTCAGCCCCAAAGGTCCCAGGCAGCATCGGGGGTTGAGGGCAGAGTAAGGTTGGTATATCCTACTGTGTGCCCTGCACAATACTGTTTACTCGGGTGAAATCTGTGTAGAATCAATAACATGGGCAGCCTTCAAGTAGAATAAACCATAACACGGCAGACTGTTTTGCATGTGGAAAGGTTCTCTTGTTCCCTGCTTTACCTGCAAGTCTTATGTTTATGAGTCTCTGATCTTGTGGTGTTTGCTAACAGCTACTTTCCACCTCTACCTCTCCAAAGCCCCAGCCACCTGGTGCTCCCCATTACTTAGGGCTGCGATTGCTCAAGATGCTATGCCCCAGGCAAAGCTCTAGTCCCAGGCAGCAGTTCAGCCATGCAAAACACAAATAAATAGTCAAAGATGGCTCCCCATGGGGTAGGCACGCATCAGATCTCTCTCCAGGGGCTTCTTCCTCTTTAGCTGCCACCACCCTACTCCTAAGAGGGCTCAGTGAGCTCAGTGCAGCTCAGTGGCATCACTAATGTTGGTATCACCCAATGCAGTAGCTCATGTCACACTCCAGCCCCACGAGCAGAGCCAGCCTGGCAAAGCCCTCCACCGGTGGGCAGAGTGGCCTGGTCCCATCTGCCTTGCTCTGGGGCCCGCCCTGCTCAGGAGTAAGCACTACACTGTGTGCCCTGCCTCTCCCAGGCCCACTGCCCTGAACTCTCCACAGCTTCTCCCCTCTCCCATTGGCCAAGGCGGAGACCCTACTCTCCACCTAATGGTGGGGCCATGGCCCAGGCAGCGAGCAACCAGACTGGCAGGTGATGAGGGTCGGGGGGTGGTGAAATTACTGCATGGGTGACACCAACCCTAGTGACTGGCAGGTGAGTGGGGGGATGAGGTGGTGAAGAATTACTGCATTGGGCAATGGGTGACACCAACCCCAGTGACACCAATGCCTTGACGGCCCCTTCCCACTGTGCCGCTGACCTGCCCGCCACTGCCCAGGCAGGCCCTGGGGTCATTTTTGTGTCACCCCATCTGGTCTGCACCACCCCCCTCCTGCAACCCTCTAGTGACACCACTGGTCCAGCTCCTGGTTGGAGACACCAAGCTACGGCTTGGGACATGGCACGGACCCCCAACCGAGTGGCCTTGCAGCCTTACCTCCTGGCACACCCGATACTGGTCGATGGCCCAAACCGTGGGTACGTGGGTGGCAAGCAGCTGGTATTGGGTAAGGGTGGCATTGCAGGCCCGGGCACAGATGAGCCTGGTCTTGCCCACGGCGTTGTCCCCGACCACAACACACTTGATGGTCTCTACGTTTGGCCTTTCATAATCCATGTCAGAATCCATTAATTGGGACCTGAGGGAGAGGAGGGAACTGGTCAGGACAGCTTTGCATGTCAGCAGCCCAGGGCCAGGCCAAGCAGCTCTCCTCAGCCAGGGCTGCTCCCTCTTCAAGCCTTTGAGCTGAGAAGAGGAGAAAGACATTGGCAACTTTCTGGACAATAGCTGTGCAGAGGCCTGGGGAGGTAGGAGCCCATTCAGGCTGAGAGGAACAGTTCCACCAGCTTGACCATTGCTCCCCCTCTGGTGGGTTTCTGGATGAGGGGAAGCCTGTGACAGAGCCTACCTGGAGCCTATCCCCACTCTCTCAGAAAGAGAAGACTTGGCCTGAGAAGCTCACTTATCATCTGCTCTCCTCCTCCTCCTCCCCACAGCAGCGCTGTGGCGGCAGAACAACAAACAGCTGAGAGAAGCAGAGTCAGAGCCAGGTTCCCACCCCTTCCCAGCATGCCTGAGGGCTGGGCCACTTGAAATTTAATGGACTTGTCAAAGCTAGGCGGCAGCTTTCCTGGCCCCTACCCTGTCCCCTCTACCTCTCTAGTGGAGGGGTTCCCAGCTCCTGTCTATGTCTGTCCTGTAATTGCAGGCCCCAGGCCCCTTTATGCACATGTGAGTTTTTCTCCCAGATTTCTGGGGTTGGAAGGCTTCTGGCTGCACCTGAGCAGCCCATGAGCCTCCCCTCCTACCCGCTGGGTCTGTCACATTGCTTGCATGTCTCACTCAGCTGCAGGCCCAGCTTTGAGGTGGGTTGAGGGGTAAACCACATGCCTGCAATGATCTCCTACCCAGGACTGCCCTCCAGGCATCCTGTATTCACCCCTGGGAGAGTGAGATACACCCCTTCTGCACTTCACAGTCACAGGAAGGGGGTGTCTTGGGCCACAAGCCCCCAGACACCTGGCACTTCTGGAAGGATACTCACTAAATTGGCCACATGGATAACGGGGTTGCTGGAGGAAGCACAGGGTAAGAAACTTGGGCCTGAATTTTTGGGTAAATATTTGCCTCAGTTTCCTTCTGTGTCAGGCAGAGAGCAAGTGGCTTGTCCACCCACAGAGTGGGAGGGTTTAAATGAGCAAACAGAAGGCCATTCTCTAGTCAAAATGTCATGTCAATGTTTAAAAAGCTGTCACCAGCCTGGAGGGTGTTTTTACTGGCAGCCTCCCAGCTGGCCTCCACCCTCCTGGGAGGACTGCAGGGAGAGGTTATTAGTGAGGGCCTCAACCAAGCTTGGTTTCCTCCTTGGTCACCGACCTGCCCCTGCCTCACATTCCCTGCCTGCATGGTAAGTAGTCTGCGGTAATGGAGCAGTCTGTGGTAATCCTTCCTAGGCCAAGGGAAACTGAGCTCAGAGGAGTTCTGAAGGCTGCCCAGGCCCCCTCACTGCTGAACCATCCAGCCTCAGAGCCAGGCCACCAGCAGCAGCAGAGAAGCTCCACTCTCGCAGGCTGCCGGTTGCTGTAACTGGATGCCAGCATGCAGAAATGCAGAACCCAAGTAACAAAGGCAACTGGGATTTGTGGATGCATCTCAGCCATCTAAGCAAAAAGTGCAGCAAGGACTTTTCAATGAGACAACCTCCTCTTCCTTCTTGGAATTTCACAGGATCCAGACCCGAAACAACCAGGGGTCTCCACCCAGTTCTTTCCCAGTCTCCAGAGCAATTGTCTGCATCATTTCTGCTCGTCTCCAACCCTCCTCACCCTCCCCCAACAGCTGACCATTATTCTAACCACGATCTTGCCTCCTCTAGTCTCTGTCCTAATCTGAGGACTGGGAACCCACTTTGACAGTTCATGGTCTAAAGTCAAGAAGCTAAGGGATTGTGGCCAGTGGGAAGAATCATCTGGGTTGTGGTTTCTATTTCATTGAGTGAAAAATAAAAAGGAATCCCAAATACAAATATGTACAGCTGTAGGGTAAAGATTAAAGACCCACTAGCCCTGGTGGCACTGTGGTTAAGTGATATGGCTGCTAACCAAACGGTTGGCAGTTTGAATCCACCAGCCACTCCTTGGAAACCCTATGGGGCAGTTCTACTTTGTCCTACAGGGTCGCTATGGGTCGGAATCAACTCAATGGCAATGGGTTTGATTTTTTTTAGCCAGTAGCACCTTTTCAAATTTACATTCTAGTGCCATGTAGGTCTGTAAGCGGAAGGGGGAAATGAGACAAAGAGGAAGGCATTGGTTCTTAAATCCAGGTATGCCTTGATATCAAGAATGACGCCAGGACACCAGCAGAGCAGTGTGTGGTCCAAGTTCAGCCACTTCATGATTAAAACACTCATGCACACTTGATGCACTGCTAAGGTTAAGTAAGGGACAGCCAACCAATAAGTAGAATGGAAAATCCTGCACCATGAGTTTAAACACTAGCCTTGCTGGATTGCTGCCCAGGCTGATACCCCTCCCCATCCATTCCCCAGCTGCCCTCACCCTTACTCTGCTTATTCTTCTAACTTCCTCCCTACTTTCATTATTTTCACCCATTCCACCTGTGTCCCAAATGCCTGGCTGGCAAACTTCATTGTCTTATCTAGGAAAGGGCAAATCACTTTTCTGGACATCAGTCTCCCCCTCCAGAAAATGGGAAAGAGGCTTTAGAATAAAGTCTCCTGGCTCTTGGTTGATTCATGCCATGAGAGCCTGGGCTGAAAGGAGGTGTTTGTCTTCTTATGTAACGTTGGTATTATATAATACTAGATTACACATCTATATGTGTAATTATATCTTTTTTAAGACACAGACTGGACCAATTAAGCCTGCAGAACTCTTTTAGTCTAATTAGGCCTGTCTTAAATGAGGACCTTGTCCTGGAGATTGCGTGCCAACAGTATAATTTTTGCTCTAGAATATTGCTACTTTATCTTTGCTGATGTATGATGAGACAACCCACTCAGTGAGCTTCTCAGCTTCCCCTTTCCGTCTGGCACTCTCTCCTTCCATGACTCTAGACTTTTCCTCACTATTGCCTCATCCCCATTCAGTCCAAGCCTCCTGACTAACCTCCACAAACTATGGCTTCCTTGCCATTCTGCCCTGGGTATCACACTCCCAATTCATTCCTCCGCCCTCAATGACCCTAGAGTGATGGATATCCTCCCATTGCCCCCCGGTCCCTGTCTCCCCTCCAAAAACACCTCGTGCCCACTGCTCTCCCAGCTCTTTGTACACAGTCTAAGCCAAAACCCAACGTGTGTTCCGATTAGCTACAACCCTCTCACCTCGCTACACACACTCTTAGCCGAGCCCAGGAAAGTCCCCCTTTCCCTCCCACAGCTGATCGGAGGCTTGTTCATCTGAGGCTGCCCTAGTCTGGTTGTCAAGGAAACTACAGAATCTCCCTGGGAGCCTGGTTTGTCTCCTAGCAACCAATATTCCACATCCTGCATCTTATAAAATGCGAAAGGGAGGAAAATCCTGAAAATGAAGGTAAAAAAAATCAAGAAGGATGGATAGGAAGAGAGAATCAAGAGAAGAGCAAAGAAAGGGTGAACTCGGAATTAAAGGAGGCTCCCACTGGAGTTGCTGACAGTGTAATACCAGGAAGCGAAGAGACGAATCTGGCGGCAGCAGATCCAATGGAAAGCAAGGCCCACAGGGATCATGAATGGTCACATAACAAAAATGCAAGCCTAGCACAGCTTAAGCCGTCTCAAAGCTAAAGTGCCGAAACATCAACAAACAACGCTCGGAATTTTCCCAGTAGTTTGCCAGAACTCAGTTGCAGAGACTCCAGTGGAGTTGAGTTGAAAGAAACAGCTCTAGAACCGTGAACAAAACACCCACATTCCATTGATTTTTAACGGAAACACTTCCATCGCTCTGGACCCTCCCCCCCCGCCACCATGCTGCTCCCACACACACAAAATAAAAATAAATAAAAAATAGGGAAGGGGGAGGGGCACGACACACCACGACGATCAAGTCATCTTCCTTTCCCTAGAAAACCCCAGAAAAGGTTAGTCCCCCTCGGAACCCAGCAATGGATGAAACCATAGTCCTGGGTGCAGCTGGGTGGGTGCGAGTGGAAGTGCGGAGGGGCGCAAACGGGGCGGGGGAGGCGGCAGGAAACTGCTTGCAGCCCGGCCATAAGAGAAATTAATCATTTACTTACACCACTACCTGTGACCGGGCAATTTCTAGTGTAAGGAACACATCTCTTCCTGCTAAGCACGCTCATTTTAGTGAAATGCCTGGGGTCACTCCGTGCGCGCAAGTTCGGACGAAGCTGCTGCCTCCGCCGCCTGTGTCCTGGCGCTAACGCCGCGCCGCTGCTACAGCCCACGGCCCCGGCTTCGCCGTTAGATCAGAAACTCTGACAGAGCAGCCCAGGCCGGACGGCGGACCGGGAGCAGCCGGGCGCTCTGCACTGCAGCCATTGCCTCTTCCGTATCAGCATCTCCCCGGGCACCGGGCGCCCAACGTCATGGAGGCGCGGGGCCCGCGCTGGCGGGCCAGACCCAGACGCTGGAGCCAGGGGCTGCGAGCCTGCCGGCCTGTCCGAGCTCGGGCGCTGGGCCGCGCCGCCGCCGCCGTGGCCGCGGTTCCGGCGGCTCAGGGCAGAGGCAGCGCGCAGAGGTGCAAGGAGAGGGGCGAGGCTGCTTCTGCTACGCGCCCAGGTCCTCTCCGAATGCGGTGCCGAGAAGACGCCCAGCGCTGCAGTCCCGGGGACCGCTCGCGACCTCCTTTTTTCATTCACAAAAAAAAAAGAAAAAAAAATGAGAGGAAGAAAAAAGGGGTAAAAAAATCGCACCCAGGGCAACGGCCGTGACAGGCACCGCCCACCGCGGCGCTCCGTTGGTGGAAAGGGGTCGGGGGCGGGGAAAGGGCGGGGAAAGACGGGGATTGGTCGCCCCCGCGGCCCACCCCTCGGCCCCGCCCCGCGGCCGCGGCTCCTTCCCTCCCCTCCCCCTCCCGGGAGCATGCCCGGGAAAGGGTCTTTGCTCGCCGCTGGGTTCAAGGTGCAGAGTCTCAAGGGACTGCCAGGGTATTTTCCCCTTTCCACCAAAGCTGAGAGGCATGCTAGCCCACCCTGGAACTCGAGTTTTTTTCCTTGTCTTCCCGCTAAAACCAGGCCTCCACCACTTGCCCACTGGTGGAGAACAGCGTTTTCTCACAAGCCCTCTTCCGGCTTGGGAGTTTTTCTGGTATTTGAGGGCCTTCCTCCCTCCATCACCCCTGTAGCCACATGCTGTGACTCCAGCTGCCATTGCCCTTAATGAGTTTCCCGGTGGGACAGATCCCAGCACCATTTCCCACCTGTGTCTCCCATCTATGCCTTCTCTCCCTCCCCCTTCTTCATTGGTCCCCACCTCCAGCCCACCCCCATCCTACTGTCACCTGGAGTTCACTAGTATTTTCTGATCTGCCCAGGAAACGCCATGAAGACATTATCCACAGAGACGCCTAAGTCTTCTTTGGGCTCTCTGTCTCAGTTTATCCCTCTGTAAAATAAGGAGGTTAGAAACCAAAACTAGTTGCCATGGAGTCGATTCAGACTCAAGGGAACCCCATGTGTGTCGGAGTAGAACTGTGCTTCATGGGGTTTTCAATGGCTGTGATCTTTTAGATGTAGATTGCCAGGACTTTCTTCCAAGGTGCCTCTGGGCAGACTCAAACTGCCAAACTTTCAGTTAGCAGCCAAGGGCTTAACAATTTGTGCCATCCAGAGGCTAAAATAGGGAGGTTAACCCCCGCGAAAAAAAACAAACCAGTTGCCATCCAATCGATTTCGACTGATAGTGACCCTATAGGACAGAGTAGAACTGCTCCACAGGGTTCCCAAGGAGTGGCTGGTGGATTGGAACTGCCAACTTTTGGTTAGCAGCTGAGCTCTTAACCACTGCGCCACCAGGGCTTCAAAATAGGGAGGTTACAAGAGATTAAATCTGTAATGTGAGTCCTCCTCAAAAGAAAGTTTCCATATTCAAGGCTGGTTTTATGGTGATGACCTTGACTGCTGGTAATTATAATAGCTCAGTCTGGTTTATCCATCTTGTGGATTACCGCTGAACAATTTTTAAAGCTGGAACTGGTGTGCCTTCCACCTAACCCCCTCCATCGCACATCCGGCTTGTGCTCTGAGAATGCAAATCCACTTAGATATCAGCTTAAGCAACATGTGATTAGGAGGAGAAATCCACTGGCAAAAGAAATCAAACTAACTCCAGGGCCAAATATAAAAAATCTCGTATTGTGTGAACTATGGCTTCCCACCTATTAATGCATATAGCTGGAAGTTGCCCCTCAAGGTATTCAGGATAATAACATGCTTTCTGGCCTGGTCAACATAAAATAAATGCTTTATTGTTTGAGGCTGTCTCCCTCGCCATCTTCTGTATCTACCTAGAGCTGGAGAAGAGGTTAAAGATGACTGAGGATGCTACTTACTTTGTACTTCTGCCTGTGACTCACCCCTGTATAAGACAGAACATATTGGTTTGAATACATATTTAAGAAAGAAACTAAACCGCATGTTTGGTGTTGAAGAGCCTCACCCCATCATTGTATGCCAAAGAGTCACTGAACTGTGGAGAGGCACAGAATGAGATTTCTGCATGGCTCCCCACAGGAAGCCGGGGCCTCTCCCGCCAACACTCTAGTCCCCTTCACTCATTTCCACAGAGAGCCACATATTTGTTCCAGATGTCTCTTGCCATCACCCTGGCAGCCAGCAGGCACAGCCCCAGGGCAGCACACAGTAGGAAAACCTAACACCTTTCCCCTCAAAGTCAAGTTGGAGAGGGAAAGTAGCTATTGGGCCTGAAGCTATGGAGTCAACACCTTTTCCCTCTTTGGAGAAAGAGCCAGCTCAGCTGGGAAACTCACTGCATAACCAGGCGTGACTGTGGGGGTTTGAAGGTGTAGGGCTGGGCTGGGTGGGGAGAGGGGTTGGTCTTGGACCAGTACACAGCCTGCTCATCTTCGGTAAACTGTCTCAGGCAGAGCCAGGTGCTTGCCAGAGGGTATCACCTCAATTCCCAGCCCTACTTTTTGCTCACAGTCTCATCTTTCAGCTTTTCCTCAAACCAAAGTGATCCTCATGACCTCATCTCTGAGCATTCCCAGTTACAGCCCTGGTCAGTCCTCCGCTGTTACCATAGTCCCCTCATCAGTGTCCTCCTTGGAAACCAATGCCCCACCCCTTCCTCCTCATGCACTCGTCACTATCAAACCATCCCATCCATGTGCCACTCCCAGGGTGCCTTGGGGTCTTCAACAAACCTGGTCTCTCCCAGAGGCATATCTATGGGAAGCACTAAATTGCATCCCTGCTGGGCCAGGTCAAGGGCAAGGAGCACCCAGGGGCAATCTTTAAGTTGCCCACCCCCCACACACATTTCAAGACGAATAGTTATTGATAGCTGTGATGTGGCAGCAGAAATGCCTTCTCCCCTCTTGTCCCGCTGCCTCAATCAGGCACCTTTCAAAGATGTGGCCCCTCTAAATGTCATTCTGCGCCTCATCTGGCACCCCCTTGGACTTGGTGCCCAGGGAAAGTGCGCACCTGTGCCCCTCCCCTATGCCTCTGTGTCTACTGTGCTTGAAGAAGAACCCTAGGCCATACTGAGTTAATAGAAACTGCTCAGTGGTGCCCCCATGCCCCCTTCAAATGGCTCCCACCGCCTGTGCCATATCTTAGATACACCTCTCCCTCTCTTTCCCCCTCAGGCCAGCTTCCTGGACCTCCAGTGGTTCCTCACACTCTGCTCAGTAACCGGGATCTCCAGACTCCAGGTTGCAGCTTTTTCCCCAGAGCAGGGCAAAGTACACATCACCTGCAAACTCCAGCCCTCAGCCTGTGCCCCAACTGTGGCTGATGGCAGGCCATGTTCCCACCCAGCCCTGGCCAGGACTGTAGTCTGGCCCTCAGCTCATTCCTCTTCTGCTGCTCATGGCAGCATCAAGACCCTGGCTCCCAGGCTGAGGATCTGGTTACTACATTTACTCCATCTTTGCCCAGCTCATTGATGCCAAAATCCTGGCAAACAGGGCCATTCCCCAGGGCTAGTTCCATCATCAGCAAGCCAGGAGTTGTCAGTTACCCAGTTCATAGTCCATCCCAGTCCTCAGCTCTCAGCACCTGGCAGCAACACCTCCCATAGACTAGGCAGCCTCCCCGATCGCTCCACCTCGCACACCCTCCCACTCCAGCCCCGATGGGAGGCCATTCTTTCTCCTTGCTCTAAGTTACTTCTCCATCAGGCCTGAGTGGGAAGTTTTCCGGAAATGCTCCTGGACTCTTTCTCCCCCTTTCTTCCTCCCCTACTCCCTTGCCCATTTGCTGCAGCTTAGAACCACTACTGTGGTTCTGAGGTGTGCTTCAAAACAAGAAGTTATTTCCCATATCTCTGGATGACTGGGCTTTGGCACTCTGCCCTTCTGCTGGTGGACCTAGGAAGCGCCCTGCCACGTGATCTGGCTTACTCTCCTTGGGGGGTGAGGCCTGCTGCAGCCTGAGAAGTTCCTGGCAGCCGGGGGAAAGAAGCCGGGAGGCAGGTTCAATTCCAGAGTTTCCCGCTGCCTCCCCGCCCCATATCTCTTCCCTTACCAAAGCCCTCTCGTAAAGCACCCCCTCCCCAGTGACATAAACCTTTTAAACCCAACCCCAAAAGGTGCCCCCTCCACCCAGCTCCGTAACCGCCCTCCTCACGGACATCACACAGCTGCTGTCTCCCTGAAGCTGGCAGATGTCTGCCATGAACGGGAGGCTTAGTCTGGGGAGAGAACTCTCCATCCTGTTTCTCCTGAACTACAAGCAACCTCGGGAAGGCACACACGCAGCAGCAGGCTCTTGGCCGGTTTCAAGAAAGTCTCTTCTTTCTGTGACTTCAAAGACTCCTCTCCATACCTGTTCAGTGCCAGCCCAAGCTTTGCAGACCCCTCTCTCCACCCTTTTGCCAACCTGTACGTTTCATCTGCTTCATAGACATAACCCCTTCAACGATTTGCAAGCTACTAACCTTACCTCAGAAACCCCGCTGGCACGGTGGTTAAGAGTTCAGCTGATAACCAGTTCGAATCCACCAGACACTCTTTAGAAACCCTATGGGTCAGTTCTACTCTGTCCTACAGGGCCACTATGAATTGGAATCCACTCAACCAACCACAACGGGTTTGGTTTTTGGTTTTGATTAACCTCGCTTCACTCCACTCCTCTCCTTGAACACTAGAGCCTCTTCAAAGCCGGGGCAGTCCTGAGTCTACCCCCTAGGCCTGAGACATGAGCTCTACCTGCCTCCCGAGAAGTGTGCAGAGACTGAGGCATATGGCATCACAACTCTGAAGTCAGGCAAAGTTCAGAACCAGCAGTATGCAAAAGCAGCGGAATTTCAAGGTGCAGAGCCTCGACAGGGTGAAGGAGCTGAATGTGGAAAGCCTGGAGTCTCTCAGCCTCCTTGTCCAGGGGTCAGGGGGCACCACCAGGTCTTCACAAGGAAATGGAGACATTTTGCGCCTTTGCATAAGCAGTTCCCTCAGCCAGAACACTTCCTTTCCCTACCCCTTCACCAGGATAATGCTTGCTCACCCTTCCAGTGTCAACCTAGACATCACTTCCTCCAGGAAAACTTCCATGAACACCCTCCCCCCCAAGTCTGGGTTCCTGGTCTCTCCTCTGTTCTTCCCTAATAATATCACTCACAAAGCTCTCTCTCTGTGTGTGTGTATATATATATATATAAATATGTATATAAAACTTGTCGCTATTGCATTGATTCCAACTCATAGCGACTCTAGAGGACAGAGTAGAACTGGCCCATAGTTTCTCAAGGAGCTGCTGGTGGATTCAGACTGCCGACCTTCTGGTTAGCAGCCGAACCGTTAACCACTGCGCCACTGGGTTCCATATATATGTGTGTAGATATATATGTATATATATCCCTCACCGTATTGTGAAGTACTTTAGGGAAGGAACTATGGTTATTCCAGAGGGTATCCTTTGGGCTGATCTAGTGCCTGGCAACATGTGTTCAAGAGGTGCTCAATAAGCACTTGGGATGAATGACTGTTTTGGGGAAATGAAGTTGAAGGGTAGGGAGGTGACATCACAAAATGGTTACTCACATGTTGTCCAGAGAGGTCTTCCATGGGCTGTACTCGCCTTTTCTCCTGGCTTCCATTGTTCTGGGTCCAGTCTAGGCTCCTGGTTAGGATGAGCAGAAATGAATGGGGCAGGGCAGTAGATTACAGTGGAGAGGAAGGGAATGAGCATGCTGCAAGTTACCCAAAGAAGCACCATAGGTCAGTCAGCCCAAATGGATGGTCCTACCAGGGCAGGTGTGGTTCCTGCTTTCCAAGCCCGGTGGACTAAGACCCCTAGACCAAGACAGAGGCCACCTCAGGGAGTCAAGGGGCTAGACAAGAGGCAAGAACTGGGGTCATGATCCACCCCATGCTGGTGGCATTTGCACATTCTGAACTGGTTTAATAATTTGGAAAGAGTCGCCAGTTGTCCATCAGGAGGCTTGGGTTCTGTCATCACGCAGCTGTGTGACCTTGGACAAGCTCCCCCTCCTTTCTGGGCCTCAGGTTTCTCATGTACAAGGGTTGGGTCAGGTGACCCCTAAGGTTCATTCCTGTACTGACTTCCTAGTACATTCCTAGCATGTAAGGCCTGTATTTTAATCGGTAACCCTATTTATTCGTGCAACTCCTGACCCAAATTGGGACTCAGCAAAATCAGCTGATAGCTGCCAAGGCTGAGAATGGAAGGGAGAAGTATTTTTTTGGAAGGGGGTGGAGACTAGACACATGGTAAGAGGCAGAGAGAATCTTATTCTGCAGTCTTCCCTACCTTCAGCTTCCTTAAATGGTCAGTTGCAATCTTGGGACCAGTTCAGCCAAAGGAAATTCTAGAATCTCAAGAGAAATAAGGAGTGATCAGGGAAGGGCTTGGAGAGGGCAAATAGATAACTCAGGAAGCAGTTGGCCCTGTGTAGTTAAGTGGAGACGGAGGGCCATCTCATGTGGCAACCCCTCTACCTTCATCCCAGGAACAGGAGGGAGACAAGGCAGGAGAAAGCTAAGAGAAGAGGAGGCCTAACTCCAGCGTGGACAGGGATGTGGTATCATAAACTGAATTGTGTCCCCCCAAAATATGTGTATCAATTCAGCTAGGCCATGATTCCCAGTATTGTGTGATTATCTACCATTTTGTCATCTGATGTGATTTTCCAGTGTGTTATAAATCCTATCTCTATGATGTTAATGAGATGTGATTAGTGGCAGTTGTGTTGATGAGGCAGGACTCAATCTACAGGATTAGATTATGTCTTAAACCAATCTCTTCCGATACATAAAAGGGAGAAGTGAGCAGGGAGACAGGGGGACCTCATAACACCACGAAAGCAGAGCCGGGAGCAAAGCATGTCTTTGGACCTGGGGTCCGTGTGCAGAGAAGCTCCTAGACCAAGGGAAGGTTGATGACAAGGACCTTCACCCAGAGCCAACAGAGAGAGAAAGTCTTCCTCTGGAGCTGGTGCCCTGAATTTGGACTTCCGGCCTACTAGACTGTGAGAGAATAAATTTCTCTTTGTTTTAGCCATCCACTTATGGTATTTTTGTCATAGCAGCACTAAATAACTAAGACATGGGGGCAGCCCAGAGTGAGAGAAAACCAAAGTGGAAGAGCAGCCATTGCACTAGGTGATGCCAACCTGAGCTCTAGTCTTACTTGCACCAAGAACTGGCTGTGTGACTTTGGAGAGGAACTTAAATCTCTCTGGCTTTCCATTGGGAATAATGTTATTGCTTGCCTGAAAACAGGGTAGCTAGATAATCTTCTCACAGCTCTTTCCAACACTAAGATCAGAGATTTTTATCATTCTTCTAACTCTTCCTCCACTTCTTTGCCACCTGCCACCTCTGTCTGCTCCCCGTTAGAGACCTACGCTACATGCCCCTGTGTAAAGAGGCACCCAGCTCGCATCTGTGCCTCTACCATCTGGGCAGTGTATGGAGAAGAGGCAGTTCAGGGGACATGGGGCGAGGTTATGGGGGTGGAATTCTAACAGACTAATCCACCTGAGCCAGAAAATCCCATCTCCACCTTGGCCCTGGTGACCTGTGAGTCCTCTAAGAAAATGAAGAAGGAAGCAAGGGAGGGAGTCAGTGAAGGGAGCTGAGGGAAAATTCTGCTCAGGAGCGCCAAGGCCTAGCAGCTGCTCAAAGCAGGAGCTAGAGCATTCACTTCAAGCCTGGTCTGGCCTGGCTACAGCCAACATCCACCGCCCCCCTCCACTGGCAGAGGTTCCAGCATGGCAGACCCTCTGTCCATTCACGTAACCCTCCCTAACCTGGCCCTCCCCATGAAATATTTATTGCAGCTCTGAAGCAGCTCTTCATTCAGCAGAGAAATTTGGGCTCTTGTTGGTTTGTGTTTTTAAAGAGCTGAAAATATTACCATTACAGCCATGGGGGAATACATAGCTGTCTCTCCACCCAAGTCTCCTGGGATGTTGATTTCTCAGGCCTGTGTACTTAAGCTACCATCAGGCAGGCTCTCAGCAGCAAGAAGCTGGATGGTGTTACTTTTGTCCTGTTTTATAGGCAGAGAAGCTACAAGAAAAGGGCAGAAATGTAACCCACTACCAGTGCTTCCAGGCCTGAGAAGTATTTACTTTGACCAAGCTGCAGGCCCCAGTAGAGAGGGCGGCCCCCATTCCTTGAGCCATGCAGAGCTAGAAGTGAGAAGCTTTGAGGAGGATGATCACCCCAAAATAGACTTTTTTTTTTTTTTTTAACAACTTTTTCACGAGGCATTGGCATCTCTTGCAGCATGGAAAAAAAAAATAGCCTGAACCGTTAACAAATAAAGATTATAAAAAGCCCCAAATGTTCCCCATGGGCCTCCATGTGGCTGTGGTGTTCTAGAGACAGGAGGAGGCTGGAGAGAGGGCAGGGGAGGTGTGTGTCCAGGAGGCCCCAATCTCTTCTCTTCTGACCCATTTTCTCCCTCAGTATCTGGTTCTGCCTAAAGCTCACATGACAATAATTGATGTGATGGATGGAAAAGTCTTTTGTTGACTCTAAGGAGTGGTCCATTGTGCATGTGTATTATTGTTTTCTGCTTCCAGAAAAGGAATGCATGGCACAGAACAGGGCATCAGAAAAACATTACCACCTTGCAATGAGGCCAGTTTAAATTAGGTTGCACTAAGGGGAGGACAAAGTTTGCTTAGTAAATGCGTGGAGGGTGCTCAATGTTCTCATCAGGGTCAGCTTAACTTGACCTTGGACCTGCCTTGGGCATTGTTAGGTGTCAGTAACAAGACATCAGTTAGGGGTTGTAGTTGTTTTTGACCCAGGTTAAAGGATTGTCAGGGGCTACCCAGCAAGGGATCTGGTTCTCACCTACTGCCCTGAATGCCCCTTGTAGAGCTCCATGCTAGACCCCGGGAGTGAGCCCCTGCACTCGCTACCCTAGCCCTGAGAGCCTCCTTGGTACGTAGTATTGCAGCAACAAAAGAGAGAGAATGGAGTCAAAGGTCCTAGAACAGAGTAAGGAACCTTCCCCGCAACCCCAGGTTCTCAGTAAAATGAGGTGGTTGAACTGGATAATATCTGAGAGGTCACCTGGCCTTGACTTTTCATAGTCTAAAGAGAATTGCCCTCAGGGCTCCAGAGCTCGGTGTCCCCCACAAAGCCTGGGATCAGTGGCCTACTCCATCCCATTTTTGTGGGCTCCTCTCTCTTTTCTCCTCCTTTCCTCCCTACCACTCTATTATGGATTGAACTGCATCTCCTAAAAAGATATGCCAGAATCCTAACCCCTGATACCAGTGACTATGACCTTGTTTTGGAAATATGGTCTTTGAGAATGTTATTAGTTAACATGAGTCATACTGAGTAGGGTGGGTCCTGAGCTCATCTGAGTAGTGTCCTATGAAAGAGGAGGAGACACTCAGGAGGAAGACCGCCACTTGACAACAGAGCTATGCTGCAGCTGCAAGCTAAGCACCACCAGGGGCTACCAGCAGCCCTGAGAGACAAGAAAGAATCTTCCTTGAGAGCCTTTGGAGAGAACACGACCCTGCCAACACCCTGAAGTTGGACTTTCAGCCTTCAGAACTGTGAGATGATAATCGCCATGCTTATCAGCCACTCAGTTTATTACAGTAGCCCCAGGCAACTAATACTCCCTCTTTCTGCCTTTTGCTTTTCTCCCTTATTCTTTCCTTTTC
Source organism: Elephas maximus indicus (assembly GCF_024166365.1). Taxonomy (NCBI): domain Eukaryota; kingdom Metazoa; phylum Chordata; class Mammalia; order Proboscidea; family Elephantidae; genus Elephas; species Elephas maximus. The sequence goes on from NC_064840.1 coordinate 51,594,727, forward strand.
CTGTCCCCATTCCCTGGGTAAATCACAAACCAAACCTGTTACCATCGAGACCATTCTGACTCATGGCAACCCAAGGTATTACCGGGGAGAACTTCCCCATAGGATTTTCTTGGCCGTAATCTTTTACAGAAGCAGTTCGCCAAGGCTTTCTTCCATAGAGCTGCTAGGTAGGTTCGAACCACCAACTTCTAAGTTAACAGTTGACCACAAACCACTTGTACCACCCAGGGACCTACCGTATTTTTACACAAGTAATGTGCTCCTTCTATGTTTGTTTGCCAACCGCACCCTCCTCCTGCAAGGTTTTTTCATAAATGCTGCTATGTCAAAAAAAAGTTTTTTTTTTTAATTTTTTACAGCACTTCCTAGGTGGAGATTTCTATAAATATAAAACCATGTGGCTCTGGCTTGGTGAAAGAGGCATGAGTCAGAATCAACTCGATGGCAACCCTGTATGTGCAGGACTGCTCCATAGGGTTTTCATGGCTGGGACCTTTCAGAAACAGATCACCAGACCCTTCTTCTGAGGTGCCTCTGGGTGAGTTTGAACTGTCAACCTTTTAGCTAGTAGTAGAGATCACTTAAGCATTTGTGCTATCCAGGGACCCCATCATCCAGCTAGCTACCCAAGAAAATTCCATTCCCCTCCTAGGGTCAAGGTTTTTAAATGGCTAAAAGGGAGAAAAGGGCTGGGCAGAGAATGTTATTGTGATTGACACAAGCCAGAGCATTGTTCTGCAGGGTGTGGCCATTCCAGCTTAGTGGGCCTCCCATGGAGTGAAATGAGCTGGGGAGAAGGGAGGTAGGCCAGGCCACAATGGGGCTGATGGGCACAGAGAGAGAAAAGGAGCCGGTATGCAGAGTTGGGAGCTTTCCACACAATAGGCAGAATATGTTCCCTGCATGGCAGCTCACTAGCCAGCCTGTGGTGCCAGGTCCTTGGGCAGAGTTGTAAGGGAAGCAAGTGGCTGCTGTGCTGCCCCTTAAAAAGACAGCTTAGGCCACCTCAATGGCCACTGAGTACATGCTTTAGCAGGACTTTGGCTGGTTGTCTGGAGTTTACCACAGGCACTGGAAGATTCAGCCCCTGGCCACCCTATCTTTCTCCAAACAAACCCACTTCCTCCTTCTAAGAGGACCCAGCTGAGAGCTCTCTGAGAGTCTGGGCTATTCCTAGTGGAATCCTAGGGCTGGAGGCAGGTCCAAGGGGAGATTCGGGACCTGAACTGCTGCCTCTGCATCCCACAGGAGGCTCCCAGAACAGTACTGCTTCAGGTGACCTTGCTTTGCATGAGCTCCAGCGGCCTTTGCGCAGATGCGGAACTGAGGACCAGTTCCAGACATCCCATTACGTTGCTTCTCCAGAACCAGGAGTATGCGAGTACACTGTTGCTGACAGTGTAGGCAGCGTGGTGATGGCACAGGTAACACAGTGCCGGCCTGGAGGCCCATGACCCACATACAGCCCAAGTCACATCACTTAGCCTGGGTCCCAGCTTTCTTCTCTGAAAAAATGAGACTTGTCTTCCCACTCATTCATTTATTCTTTCTCTTTCATTTATCAAATGCATGTTAAGCTCCTACTAGTGCCAGGCAGTGCTAGAGATTGTAAGTGTCGTATGCTTATAATGCCATCCCTGCTTCCAAGGAGCTTAAGTTTAATAATAGTAATTGATTGCATGTTTATTATATGCCTAGTTTTGTGCTAAGGAACCTGAGTGGTGTAAGCGGTTTGTGATTGGCCCTAATTGAAAGGTTGGTGGTTTGAACCCACTCAGCATCTCCACAGAACAAAGGCCTGGTGACCAGTTTCTGTAAAGATTAACCAAAAAAAGAAAGAAAAGCCCAAACCCGTTGCCTTCAAGTTGATTCCAACTCATAGCGACCCTACAGGACAGAGTAGAACTGCCCCATAGTGTTTCCAAGGAGCGGCTGATGGATCCAAACTGCCAGCCTTTTGGTTAGCAGCCGAGCCGTTAACCACTGTACCACCAAGGCTCTTCCATAAAGATTTAAAAAATCCAAACCAAACCCATTGCCGTTGATTCCAACTCGCAGCAACTCTATAGGACAGAGTACAACTGCCCCACAGTGTTTACAAGGGGTGCCTGGTAGATTCAAACTCCCAACCTTTTGGTTAGCAGCCGAGCTCTTAGCCACTAGGCCACCAGGATTTCAGCTCTACTCTGTAACACATGGATGTGCCACGAGCTGGGGGCTGACTACGGCAGCTAACAAGGCAGTTTTGTGCTCCTCATTTTCCATCTACTAGTTCATTTAACCTTCACAACGATCCTATGAAAAGTAGGTACTATTATCATCATTCCTATTAAGCAGATAAGGAAATTGAAGCTTTGAAAGCTGACACGACTGCCATAAACTGGGCAGTAGCAGCAGCTCCAGAGCCTCTCAGGGGAGATGGAATAACCACTGAGCCCTTTCAGCCTATTGCCCTGACTTTACAGCATTAACATGTTGTTTTTAACTCACATAAAAATGACTTTATGTTACAGATGAGAAAACTGAAGCCCAGAGCACAAGCCGACTTGCCCAAAGCCACACAGCTGGTTTGTGGTCATGTCAGGCCCAGTGCTGTGGCCGCTAAGCCAGACTATCTCTGGGCTTCAGTTTCCTTGGTTTTGCTGGATGATTCTTCACTCCCTCTCACCCCCCCGCCCCAATTCCCACTTAAAAAGAAAAAAAAAAAACAGTTGCCATCATGTCAACTCCAACTCATGGTGACCCCACATGTGCTCCATAGGGTTTTCAATGGCTGATTTCTCAGAAGCAGATCTCCAGGCGCTTTTTTTCCCAAGGAGCCTCTGGGTGGGCTCAAACTGCCAACCAGTCCGTTAGCAGCCAAGAACATTAACTGTTTATACCACCCAGGGACTCCTGGATGATTGCTAAGGCCCCGGTTTTGAAATTCAGACTGTATGATGTTATCAGATGCTGTTGCTTTCTGCCATCAGTCAGGGAGGTCAACAAGAGCTCACTGGCCATAGAGAGAAAGAAAGCTGAGAAGCAGGGATGGACCAGTTGAGACTTGCCTCACAACCTTCCCAAGGCACACTATGCAGCCACACACTCTGCCCCAGGGTGGTGGTGTTGCTTTGTGCCACCAAGTTGATTTTGACTCACAGTGACCCTATAGGACAGAACAGAACATAGGGTTGCCTAGACTGTAATCCTTACAGGAGCAGATCGCCAGGTCTTTTCTCCCACAGAACGGCTGGTGGGTTCAAACCACTGACCTTTCGGTTAGCTGCTGAGTGGTTAACCACTGTGCCACCAGAGCTCCTTACCCCAGGGTGGGGGCCATGGAAATCCTTTCATGCATCAAGAGTTGAAGACTTTAACTTAGGTCCAGTGACTGGATTACATATAGGCACGGATAGCAGAGGAACTGACAGGTTTTAACAGCTGGAGGGAAGGAATGAAGATTCCGAGGCCCATCTACAGAGGCACCAGGTGCCTCTGGGTGGGTTTGGACCACAAACCTTTCAGTGAGTAAGGACTCCAGAGATGAAGGAACATGGCCTAAAGGTGGAGAGTGAGAAGATAAGATATAAAAGGCACCCAGGGACTCCTGAGACAGGGATTATGGCCTAAAGGAGAGAGAGAGATAAGATATAAAAGTACGTGCTTTAGATCCTGGGGCAAAGGTTGACAGTGAATATGGTCAGCTAAGTCCTTAATTGGTCACGTCAGTCAGACAGACCCATCTCAGCCAGGCTGACAGCTCTGCAGAGGCTGTGCCCTTCCCACAGCTGCCTAACTCTTGGCTCCTTCTCTGAGTTACTGCGCTCAGTTCTCAAGAAACCTCAGTGTAAGCCTCATTCATTCCTCACTCAGCTGCACCTTTTCAGGGAAGTGACAGCAGGCTGGGGTCTCTGCTGCTCTGGAAAGAATTCTGGGAGCAAGCCTGAAAGCTCTGGGCCAGATGTGAATGGAAACGGGAACCACTCTGGGGAGGGGGACTTGGGGTGAGAGAGAATTAGGATTAGGGGTTATGCTCAGATTCTTTTTGGATCAAGAGATCCTCTTGCCTGAAAGTTTCAGCAGCTTCTGGAGTGGGGAGGGGCTGTTAAAAGGCCTCCCAGGGTCTGAGGGTGAGTGGCAAGAAAAGGCCAGGTACATGATAACTGAAAAGGGAGAGGCATTGGCAGAGCAGAGGCCCTTCAGGTTGGGGAGAAGAGTGGGCGTGAGTGCTGAGGTTGTCCTAGCATCACATGCTGTTACTGTGCTCTGTCCTGACCAGGAGTCCCTTTGATTGTTAAGGAGAGAGAATGTCATCTGCAAGCTCCCCCTGTCTCCCCATGCATCCTGGCCAGGATCACAGGGAGACAGTGGAATCTAGACCTGCCGTTGGCACACAGTAACTTAGATACTCCTGATATTCTAATTGCAGGTGGAATCCCTCCGCTTCATGCCCTGGGTCTGCACAGTCAAGGGGCTGCTGCACCTTGTTGAATAAGGTACTCCGTACCTTAACCCACCCCTGCTCTCCTCCCTGACCGCCTTTCTTCAGGAGGAAGCCCATTCTGAGCACTGCAAATTGTGTGCAGTGATGTGATCAGGCGAAGGCAGTTTCTCTCTTTTCCCCAGGCAGACAGCAAGGGCCCCCGGGGTGGTCTCAAGTCCAGCAGGGTGTGAGCCATAGACTTACCTGCTGCTTCTCCTTCGGGGCCCAGCAGGCCTGTCACCATGTCCACAAGCGGAGCCCTGGGACAGGTCAGTGGGAAGAAGTGTGTGAGGAAGTAACACACGGGTTTTAAGGGCTGGGATCCAAAGCCAACCTATAGGGAGCCAGGTAAGGGACACGGTTTGTATCCAGGGGTGTGACCCAGGAGGCCAGGCTATTGGTCAGTTTCCTACTCCTGCAGGGCTGGGCAGAGCCCAGAGACAATTCACCAAGATGGGAGGTCCTGTTCCCACCTTTGAACAGGTGAGCATTCTTGATACATTAGCCCAGCCCCTAGCCCCTGGGGTTTTGCTTTGGTCAGCTGAAGGCTCCAATTTTGATTTGTGTCCTGGCTTCTCCCTCTTAGTCTCTAGTGACTCAGACTGCTTTGGAATTTCACTCACCAGCTTTCTCTGACGCATGTCCTGAGATTCTGGCCTCCAGCCAGGGAACAGCACATTTGCTCCAAACCCCCTAATTAATTTTGGCTACCTGTGCTAGAGGCTAGAGGGGTTTAGGAGGGGGCAGACAGAATGGGAAAATAAGGTGGCCTATGGCTGCTTTTATGGCTGCTGGTTAAAAGGGGAATGGCTTTCCTCCTGCTGTGCTCACTGGAACACAGAAAACAACAGACTTGTAGTGGTCAGAAACACCTGGCTGGCCAGCCAGGAAATGCAAGGAGGTGGAGTTACTGTGTTTAAAACCTAGACTGGCCACTGTGAATGAATGAATTTTGGGATCCCAGTTTACCCTTTATAAAATAGTGACTGTGCGTCTTAAAGGCTTGATAGCCTCACTTGTTTCTCTGATTGTGGATGCTAAGAAATATTGCCCTTTTACATGGTTAGTGGTATTTACATATCACTCCAACAATGCACTAACCCAGTTTTTTAGTCCCAAAGAGTCACTTCAGTGAGAGGAACTATAGGCCAGGCCAAGGGAGGTTGGCCTATCAGTGAAGGTGAAGATAAAGGTATGCCCTGAGGTTTGGCCAATACTTTCTGGTGGGGTGAATGTGGTAGGGAAAGCTAGAGAAGCAAGCATTCAGCACTCCATCTTTCCTCCTCCCTCTTAGCCATCAGAAACCCTGGTGGCATAGTAGTTAAGTGCTACAGCTGCTAACGAAAACATCAGCAGCTTGAATCTACCAGGAGCTCCTTGGAAACTCTATGGGGCAGTCCTACTCTGTCCTACAGGTTTGCTATGAGTTGGAATTGACTCAATGGCAACAGGTTTGGGTTTTCTTAGCCATCATTTGAGAAAATGCAGAGGAATAAGGGGTGGGGATAAAGAAATAAGTCCTTTCTTCTATACCTATACCAATAACTAGAACAGGGAACTTTTAAAAATTAAAATCAACTTTAATTAGACAATACATCATGATCACATCGGATAAAGGGTTTAGAATTGTAAGTCAGACAGACTGGGCTCAAACTGAAGCTCCACCACTTATAGGCTTTGGATGTACACCCTCTCCTCACTTATAGACATGATTGTGATCCAAAGACCAAGTCATTATGTGAAATCGGTGTTATATGAAAATGGAGGATGACTGCATCAGATCACAAAATGGAGGATGACTACATTATTATATAACTGCCAAATTACATCATTACTTAACTGCCAAACCACTGAGAATCATGGCCCAACCAAGTTGGCATATAACCTTACTCTCACCTCACACCTCAGTGTTTCTTACTGTAGGCTGTATGTCATTAATGGACAAAATAGCCGGATAGCAGATTTTGTACAATTGTCATAAATGCAAAATGTCAGATAACTAATTAGTCGGTAAGTGAGAAGAAAGCCCAATTATTCATGTTTCCTTCTGTAGTAATTAACATTTTTAAAAGACGTACTATATGATAAAGGAGCCCTGATGGCTCAGTGGTTAAGCACTCAGCTGCTAACTGAAAGCACCAGCCACTCCATGGGAGAAAGATGAGACAGTCTCCTTCCGTAAAGATTTACAGTCTTGGAAACCCTATGGGACAGCTCTACTCTGTTCTATAGGGTTGCTGTGAGTCAAAACTGACTTGACAGCAATGGGTTCGGTTTGGTTAATAGATGATACATAAAAATACTGCACAGAGCTAAGTAATAAAACATAAAAAGAACCCCAACAACTGTGAATCCTATATCCAACTTCAAAAAGTAGAACACAACCAATACACCATATGGTTGAAGCTACACATATGTAACTGCCTATTGCTATTTCTTACCTCTCCAACAGAGGTTACCCTGTTCTAAATTTTGTTTGTCATTTCCTTGATGATTTAAAAGATTTTGCATCATATCGTGCAGGTATCCCTAAATAATATACTATTTAGCTTTCCTTGTTTTTACGCTTTTTGATAACATATTATACTCTATGTACATCATTATTTTGAACTGTTTTTCACTCAGCCTTATGTTACTACAATATATCTATATTGGTGTGTGTTGCTGTATTTCCCTCATTTTCACTGCAGTATAATATTCCATTGCTGAAGCATACTATTCTGCTGACCTGTTTTTTTGGCTATTACGAAAACTGCTTCTTTGAATATTTTTGTGCTTGTCTTCAAGCACACATGTGCAAACATTTCTTATTGAGTAGGTATCTAGAATTATAATAATTCTAGAAGGAAGTGATTGTTCATGGAGACAGTTAGCCACATATTCCATTTTCTCCTATTACTGACTCTCTTTCTTCTGTTGCTCTGGGTGAATAGATATCAATCATTGTATCTTGGATGGCTGCTTGCAAGCTTTTAAAACTCTTAACGCTTATGCAACTTTGTTAATCGCAAAATGTTCCCCAGAGTAGTTGTAACACCAGCAGTGTATAAGAGTTCCAGTTGCTCCATGTTCTTACTACCACTTTGTATGTCAGATTTAAAATTTGGTCTATCTTGTGGGTATATGGAGTCCCTGGGTGGTGCAAATGGTTACGTGTTCATCTGCTAACTGAAAGATGGGTGATTCAAACTCGCCTAGAGGCACTTCAGAAGAAAGGCCTGGCGATCTGCTTCTGAAAGGTCAGAGCCATGAAACCCTATGGAGTACAGTTCTACTCCGCATCGCATGGGGTAACCATGATGGCAACTGATTTTTGTTGGTGGTGGTTTTGTGGGTAGATAGTGGTATTTCAATGGGAATATTTTGTGTTTCTCTGATTGCTACTGAGGTTAGTGAATTATTCTCATACATTTTGGTACATTTGTGTTGTTTCTTCTATGAAATGCTTGTTCATGTCCTTTGCCTATTTTTTGGACACTTTATCATTTTCCTAATAATTTGTAGGAGTTATTTATATATTCTAGAACTAATATTTTTAGTTATATGTGCCACAAATATTTTCTCCAGGAGTGTGGCTTGCTATATGACTTTCTTTATGATATCTTTCGATGAACATAAATTCCTCTTTTTTTTAGTTGTCAAAAATATATGCCAATTCAACAATTTCTACATGTACAATTCAGTGACATTGGTCACATTCTTCCAGTTGTGCAACTATTCTTACCCTCCTTTTCTGAATTGTTCCTCCCCTGTATAATGTAAACTCATTGCCATCTAAGCTTGCTTTTAGAGTTGGTGCTGTCAATTTGATCCTATATAGGTTGCTCTTTAAAAGAGCACAATGCTTAAGGAAAACATTCTTTATTAATTAAGCTAACCTATAGTTTGTTTAAAGAAGACTTCAGGGCATAATTTGGCTTAAGGCTTAAAGATTATCTTGAGGCAATAGTTTCGGGGGTTTGTCTAGCCTCAGTGGCTCCAGAAAATCTGAATTCTATGAGAATGCACTCTGTTCCGTGTTTTACCACTTTTGGTCAAGATTCTTATATGGGCTTTTTGATCAAAACATTCAGTAATGATAGCTGGGCACCATCCAGTTCTGATCCCATGGCAAGGGAGGCAATTGTTCATGGAGGGAATTAGCCAGGCATTCCATTTCCTCTTATTCCTGACTCTCCTTCTTCCTCTGTTGCTCCAGGCAAATAGAGACCACCTGTTATAACTTACATAGCCTCTTGAGACCTTTTAAAACCCCAGGCACTATGCAACAAACCAGGAGGTAGAACAGAACCACTAAAAATATCCTTAGGCCAGTTAACTGGGGTGTCCCATGAAACCATTACTCTAAACATCCAAACCAAGAAACTGAATCTCATGAGGTGTTTAGTTGTACATAATCCACCTCAGAAGCTGTTCGCCCCCCTTTCGTAAAAATATATATCACATGACTTTTGCCAATTCAACTTGAACATAAATTCCAAATTGTATTGTAGTTGAATTGATCAAATTTTCTTTCATGGCTAGTATGTTTTGTCTTGATTTAAAAAATCCTACCCTATCCCAAGGTGATAAATGTAATTTCCTATATTTTTTCTCAGATATGTCAAACTTGCCTTTCCCTTTTAGATCTTTACTCCATCTGAAATTGATTTTGTGTTGTGTGAAGTTGGATTTTTTTTTTTTTTTTTTTGCTTCCTTGTTTTTAAGAAAAGTGTTTTAATTTTTTTCTGGTTATATAAGTAACAAATGCTCATTAAAAATGTTAATAAATGCAAAAAACTTAGAAAATATGAAAAAATTAAAACCACTAAAATTTTCACTATCAACATACATGTTGTTTCACTGTTAGTTGCCAGGGAGCCAGTTCCTACTCTTGGCAATCCCATGTGTGCAGAGTGGACCTGCTTCATAAGGTTTTCAAGGCCGTGACCTTTTGGAAGCTGATCGCCTGGCCTGTCTTCTGAGGTACCTCGGGTGGGTTTGAACGCCAACCTTTCGGCCAGTAGTGGACTGCTTTATCGTTTGCACTCCCTGGGATTCCTATCAAATTCATAAAGATACTAAAAATACATGATCAGTATAATGCTATGTATATGGTATTATATTCTTTTGTATCTTATTTTTTCTGATAGCTCATATTCATGGTAGAAAATTTAGAAAGTAGGAAGAAAAGTAGTGTGTATTTCGTGCTACCCTGAAAATGTTAAATGCACCTCCCAACATTCCAAATGATTATTCAGGAGCAGAGTTCTCCACTGGCTAGAAGACTCCAGATCATAGTCATCACCACCAACAGTTCAAAGACTTTCTAGTCATATCCTTGGCCAATAAGAGACCATGCACACCTCCTGGAATAAGCATGTCTTGAGGAGGTCATTCAAGTCCCCAATGTAATTCCAAATGGGTCCATTCAATTTCCAGGAAAAAAAAAGTAAATGGAACCATCTAAAATACAGGAAATCAGTTATGTAAATGAAAATAAGTCATGGCTACAACTGGACCAAAAAGCAACAACATGATAAACAAAGAAAAGATCGAAGTTGTCAACATTTCATTTTATTTGGATCCACAATCAACACCCATGGAAGCAGCAGCCAGGAAATCAAACGATGTATTGCATTGTGCAAAGCTGCTGCAAAAGACCTCTTCAAGGTGTTAAAAAAACAAAGAAGTCACTTTGAGGACTAAGGTGCACCTGACCCAAGCCATGGTATTTTCAGTTGCCTAACATGTATGTAAAAGCTGGACAATGAATAAGGAAGATCAAAGAAGAATCGATGCTTTTGGATTAAGATGTTGGTGAAGAATACTGAATATACCACAGACTTCCAGAAGAACGAACAAATCTGTTTTGAAAGAAGTATAGCCAGAATGCTCCTCAGAAGCAAAGATAACAAGACTTCATCTCACAAACTTTGGATGTGTTATCAGGAGGGATCAGTCTCTGGAGAAGGGCATCATGCTTGGTAAAGTAGAGGGTCAACGAAGAAGAGAAAGACCTCATTGAGATAGATTGACACGTTGGCTGCAACAATGGGCTCAGGCATAGCAATGATTGTGAGGATAGCGCAGGACTGGGCAGTGTTTTGTTCTGTCGTACATTGAGTCTCTATGAGTCCGAGCCAACTCAACAGCCAACTAATAACAACAACAATTTCTTCTACAACACTAAAAAACTTTTTTTCCTTAAGGTAAAAATGAAAACATAGGTTATGCTTATCATCACCAAAACCAAGTATTTTGATGCACTACATTTTACTTATGCTTTATTATGGCTGAAATATCAACCTCAGAGTTTCATCCCTTTTTAGCTAAACTCTTCGGACTCTATTTCACTGGATTGGTGTAAAGGTAGTCTACACATTCTGTATATCCACACTCAAACGAATGACTGGCAGAGCTAACCAACCATGGCACTCACTACTTCTAAACTGAGAGACTGGAAGATGCTTCATAACCCCTCAAGCCGGGGCCTCTACCAATGGATTGGAGTTTACACAGACCCTAAAGTTTAATTAGTTAGGCAGTTATACCATGGTATATAAGAAAGGCTTGGGAATGAGTGAGTGGCAAGAGGGAACAGTGGATGGAGCAGAATCCCCCCACCAGCAGGTGGAAAAGGCCAGCAGATTGGGGAAGAGGCTCCAGAACGGACATTACTATCCTGCCCAGGGCCTCCCTTGACCTGCAGGATGGAATAGATATGATTACCCTAAGGCCTTAGCCTCAGAGTCTTCCTGCACTTGGGTTAGGTAGAATGGTGGGAGGGCAGAGCCAGAGATAGCAGGAACAAGGGAAGTCTTCTCTCTTCTAGCTGTGCAGCGGAAATGCCTGAGCCGATCCAGTTCCTTAGCCTCCCCAGCAATGGACATCACCATTAATAGTTTGAGGGCTTTGAGATCCCAGTGGAGAAGCATGGGATCAAAGGGTGGGACATGCAGAGGGGCTAGCTGCACCTGAGCATAAATTAGTCCAGTTATTGGGCTGACCAGGCTGCAGCGGCAAGGCGCCATTGCACATGGAGCTCAGCTGACTGGGCTCAGGGCCAGGCTTAGGCCCTAAGCTGCTCCAGAGAACCTGGCACTTTCCTACAAGAGTATGCCAGCTGGGAGTGGGCCTAGTACTTACTCTGCAACCCCTGGAGAACAGGCTGAGTTGCTTCAGGGGCAGGTAAGAGGAAGAAGGAGCTGCAGACTGCACTTCTGTCCCCTCGCCTCCCCCCTCCCACAGAAGGTGCAAGGCCAAAGGGTCCGTACCAGCTGCAGCTGTGAATTCCTGACGGTGATGTGATGGCTTATTCGAGTGAATCTGGTTGGCAAAGACTTAGCTTTCAAAACCAGCCCTCTTCAACCCATCTTGAGGGGTCTGCCCTAGTGAGGAGAGTGTCTCATGGAAGCAGAGAAGAGTGATTGGGGCGGGGGGTGGAGAAGGGAAGAAGAGATGAGGAGGTCACTGAAGCTTGGGAGGGTCCCATTCTGGGAATGAACTCAGAGTAGCAAAGTCAGACTTTCTCAGGCTGTCTTTGTTTCAGTCAGCAATAAAATTCTACCTAAGTTTAAAACTGTCACGTGACCAGAGTTAAGAATACATTTCACCTTTAACGATGGATGACTGAATCAACCCCAGTCAACAAACATTTATTGAACCAGCTATGGAAGGCGCTATGCCAGGCGCTGACAATTGGCTTCCACAATAGGAATTTAGATTATAAATGTATATATGTATGTATAACCTGACAAGCCAGCATTTTAAATATACTGAAGCAGAATTCTAGAAATACATTTATAAATCTCAGAGAAAAATCAGTAGGTGGTTTAAAATTGGAAAAGTTGTGAACAATTTCTTTTACTTTAAACTCTACAAACAGGTAATGTATCCCGCTCGAAAGAAGGAGCTGCTAAGAGCAATTTAGTGTTGTATTTTGATTAGCTACGGCTTAAAGGGAATGTTAAATACAGGAGACTTAAGCAAAATTTTAAAACGTTGTTTGTGGGTCATAGCTATGGGGTGAATTGCCCTTAATATAATCAAGTTAAAGCACAAAGTTGCAACTTGGGATTTCTAACGTATTTGGGACATCACACAAAGCTGTTAGAAGATAGGATTCCTTGGAATTTAGAGCTCAAATTTTAAATATCCACAGTTTGTTTTTTAAAAAAACTTGGTATTGGACATTAGTTCAAACTTTCACTTTGAAGATAGCTGGAATAACAATCAAAATTTTCCTGATTAAATGAACTGACCCTTCTGTTTTTCAAAATTATCGAGGAATTTGGCGCTGAAATGAATTCTTTTTTCTTTTCATACTGGGAAGATAAATATACAAGTTTTTTCCTTCTTGGTCCTCATAAATATTCTAATTCATTGAGCATTTAAAATGTAAAGGATTTTAATTTACCAGTAAATTATTTTAAACAGGTAAAATAAGCAAAAAACATGCAGATATAATTCGTATAATAAACATGGAGACAAACATTTTAAATAGGTTTAACCTCAGTAATATAAAAAAATGAAAATGAGACCAATTTTAACCTATCAAACAAGCAAAGGTCTTTTTCAAATTATAGTTCTGAACTTCTGCTGCTTGGTGGGAGTATAAATTGTTAAAACATTTCTGAAAACAATCAGGTGATATATATTAAAAGCCTTAAACCAATTCATAGATTTTGATCAAAGAAAGTTCCAAGAACAAAATTTAAGAAAATAATCAGAGGTCAGGAAAAGGTTGATATATAGGATGTTCACAACACTGGCAATGATGGGAGAAAATAAAGAAAAAAATAAAATAAACCAACTGTGTTACAATAGGACAAGGTTTAAATAAACTATGGTATATCCATAAGATGGAATGTATGTGGCACACTCAAAAAAATAAAAACAGGGTATATGATTGTTTACCAGTGTGATCTCCAACTATTAAAAAAAAGTAATTTATACATGGGAAAAAGAATGAAAAGAAATATCTCAAAATGTTTAAAGTGGTTATTTCTGGATAAGGAAATTATTGGTCTTAAAATTGTCTTCATGTATATTTTTTCTGTTTTCCAGAATTTTACAATTAGTATGTAATACCTTAAGATTTGGAGAGATGAAAGCACTGAAGCTCTTTATTTACCAAAATAATAAACAAATTCATTTGAAAGGAAGAAAAGAATGAAGGAAAATATTTTCCAGGCCTTTTCTTTCAGTTGTAAATTATCTATCATTCAAGCAAGGAACTTGAGTGGATTTTTTTTCTTAAGGTACAAAAAGAGTATTTTAATTCTGTTTTATTACATCTTGTAAATCAAAGATGAAAGAAAATATAACGTAACCAAGTTGAAACACAGAGTCGCAAGTTGGTATATTGAATAATTTGTTCTGAACAAACTCTATGGCAACCCTGGGTGGCACAAGTAAGCGCTCGCTATTAACCAAAATGTTGGCAGCTTGAGTCCACTTGGAGGCATCTCAAAGGAAGCCATGGTGGTCTACTTCTGAAATATCACAGCCACTGAAAACTCCTTAGAGTACCATTCTACTCTGAAACACACGGGGTCGCCATGAGTAGGAATTGACTTGATGGCAGCTAGTTGTTGTTGTTGTTGTTTTAATAGACTTTATAAAGTTGTCAAGGATTTAATTTTACTTGGATCCACAATCAACGCCCATGGAAGCAGCAGTCAAGAAATCAAATGACACATTGCGTTGGGCAAATCTGCTGCAAAGGACCTCCTTAAAGTGTTGAAAAGTAAAGATGGCTCCTTGAAGACTAAGGTGCACCTGACCCAAGCCCTGGTATTTTCAATTGCATCATATGCATGTGAAAGCCGGACAGTGAATAAGGAAGACGGAAGAAGAGTTGACGCCTTTGAATTGTGGTGTTGGCGAAGAATAATGAATATACCATTGACTGCCAAAAGAACAAACAAATCTGTCTTGGAAGAAGTACAACCAGAATGCTCCTTGGAAGCAAGGATGGCAAGACTGGCTCTTACATAGTTTGAACATGTTGTCAGGAGGGATCAGTACCTGGAGAGGGACATCATGCTTGGCAGAGTACAGGGTCAGCGGAAAAGAGGAAGACCCTCAAAGAGGTGGATTGACACAGTGGCTGCAACAATGAGCTCAAGCGTAACGATTGTGAGGATGGCGCAGGACCCGGCAGTGTTTCCTTCCATTGTGCATAGGGGTCACTCTGAGTGGGAACCGACTCAACAGCACCTAACAACAACATAAAGATATACATACGTAGATATCATGGCAACATAAGATAAAGGAGCTTAGGCAGTGGATTGCTTATTGTATATAGCTCTTAAAGGTACCGTTTAAAGATAAGAAAACATAACAGGAAGTTAGGTAGGTTGGGGTGACTTCAACATCAGAGTGACGATTATTTTCAGTTCTTCTATTTCCATGCTATATAGTTTTGTACATTTTTTTCACCTTTTTGTGTATCAGTCTTGGAAGACACTACGTGTTTCTTTTCTGTCTTCCAGCCTCATGCTGCATCATATACATTATCTGTTTTTAACTTTTCATTGTAAATATTTGCAAACGTACAGAAATTTTTTAAAAACTAGTACAATGAATACCTATATCCCCATTACCTAGATTTAACAATTGTTAACATTTTTCCCTTTTTTTTTTTTTTTGGCCAAAACGTCATATAAGTTGTAGATACCATAACAGTTTATCCTTCAATACTTCAACATGTATTTCATTAAAAAGGACATTACCTCCATAACCACAAAGCCATTATCACACTTAAGAAAATTAATAAAAATTTTCTAATATCATTTACTACCCAGTCGATAGTCATATTTCCCTAATTTTTTTCAAATGGGTTTTACAGCTTTTTCCTTATTCGTAACTTTGAAAACATTTGCACTATGGTAAAATATATATATTAAAAATTGGCCACTTTAACCATTTTTGAGTGTACAATTCAGTAATATTAATTGTACTTACAATGTATGCAGCCATTAAAAAAACGACTATCAATTTCCAAAACTTTTTCATCAACCCAAACCAAAACTCAGTACCCTTCAAGCAATAACTCTCCATTCCTCCCTCCCCTCCAGCGCCTGGTTACCACTAATCTACTTTGCTCTCTACACAATTATTCATAACATTTTAACAGTTGCCTGATATTGTTACGTTGCCATTAATGGATACGTCGTTACTGTTGTGTGCCATGAAGTTGATTCTGACTCAAAGCGACCTTGTAAGACAGAGTATAACTGCCCCGTAAGGTTTTCTAGGCTTACCGGAGCATATTGCCAGGTCTTTTCTTCTGCAGAGCAGCTGGTGGATTCAAACTCCTGGCCTTTTGGTTAGCAGCCAAGCACTTAACCATTTTGATACCAAACCAAAACCAAGCCCATTGCCATCGACTCGATTCCAACTCATAGCAACCCTATAGGGCAGAGTAGAGCTTTCCCATAGGGTTTTCAAGGAGCGCCTGGTGAATTTAAACTGCCAACCTTTCGGTTACCAGCCGTAGTTGTTAACCACTACACCACCAGGGCTCCAGTTAATGGGTATACAATGATAAAAAAAAAAAAAAAAAGGTGGAATTAACCACTTCTCCTAGCTTTGACCCTTTAAGCTGCTTGCAGTTATCAAGGGGATTGTCTGCAAATTTGTTGTTTCAATGAATATGTATTGAGCACCCACTATGTTCCGGCAAAGTGGTGGGTGCTGAACATTATGCCCAGAATTTTCCCTGTGCTCTTGGACATGAGCCAGCGGATATGTTTCTACATTCTTGGAGCATATGGTCAGTGGTTAGCAGAAAGAGGTGAGTCAGATAGCGGGAGCTTGTGTCTTGACATGTATATCATTACTAAAAAAAAAATTTTTCCCCCACTGATTTTTACTGAAGAATATTGAATATACCACGGACTGCCTGGTGGCACGAAAACCCTGGTGGTGTAGTGGTTAAATGCTACACCTGTTAACCAAGAGGTCAGCGGTTCGAATCCACCAGGCACTCCTTGGAAATTCTATGGGGCAGTTCTACTCTGCCCTATAGGGTCGTTATGATTCGGAATAGACTCGATGGCAGTGGGTAGTGGGTGGGTACCACAGACTGCCAGAAGAACTAGCAAGTCAGTCTTGGAAGAAGCACAGCCAGAGAGCTCCTTGGAAGCAAGAGTGGCAAGACTTCATCTCACAAACTTTTGACATGTTATCAGGAAAGACTAGTCCCTGGAGAAGGACAAACTCCATGCTTGGTAAAGTAGAAGGCCATCGAAAAAGAGGAAGACCGTCAATGAGATGGGTTGACACAGTGGCTGAAGCAATGGGCTCAAACATAGAAACGATTGTGAGGATGGTGCAGGACGGGTAGTGTTTTCTTCTGTTGTGCATAGGGTCACTATGAGTCAGAAATGACTTAATAGCACCTAACAATAACAACAACTATACTGTGCACAGAGCCCTGGTGGCACAGTGGTCAAGTGTTTCACTGCTAACCAAAAGGTCAGCAGTTTGAATCCACCAGCTGCTCCTTGGAAACCCAGTGGGGCTGTTCTACTCTGTCCTGCAGGGTTGTTATGAGTTGGAATTCACTCAAAAGCAATGGGCTTTGATTTTATACTGTCAACAGAAACAATGCTTCTGACATTTACTCCAGTTACAAACGATAACATCCCCTTTATTGGGACTTCTTCCTCTTTATCCTTCATTTTTCTTTTTTGGGACTTATAGTAGAAAATGATCATAACTTTTCTTTATCCTTGATGACCAATGTGAATTTTTGTTCCCTTAACTTT
This sequence comes from Elephas maximus indicus, assembly GCF_024166365.1. Taxonomy (NCBI): domain Eukaryota; kingdom Metazoa; phylum Chordata; class Mammalia; order Proboscidea; family Elephantidae; genus Elephas; species Elephas maximus. The sequence continues at coordinate 51,611,950 of NC_064840.1, forward strand.
AATTTGCTTTTGTTTGGCTTTGCTTCCAGGATTCTTTCTGCAGCTCCTTCCTTCCCTGTTTCCCCACCTCCCAAGCATTCCTGCCCCTGGAGATAAGAGACTTTGCAGAAGTATTTACTGCCCTGGGCTTCTCTAAATGGACTGTCTTATGCAACACCCTAGTCTCAGACTGAAAGATGGCTGGGTTGTCCTCAGCCTTCTGCTTAAGGCTTTCTCATAATCTCAGCCTGCTGAAGGCATCTTGCATCTTTGAACCTTACTTTTTTCTCACCTCCAGGAGTCCCTGTGGTCTCCGGTAAACAACAATCCTTGATTGGGTGGCCAGGGCTTGTTATGCAGCAGAGGATGGAAAGAGAGCAGAGAACGAGGAAGAAGGCACCCAGCTAGGAGGACAGGTTTGAAGTCAAGCCTCCTGAAAGGGATTCCACCTTTTTTTCCTAACCTACCTTTTGCTCCTACAAGACTGTTACATTCTTCCGGCATACCATATATTCTCTGTGATGTGCTTTGCCTTATCCTACCTCTGTTCCTTCTCCGGGCTCCCTGCCTCGAATGGTTTCCCCATTCTCTCCTCCAATGTCATTTCTTACCATCCCTCAAAGGCCAAGCTCAGGTTCTAGTGATTTTTATTTCTTCTGCACTTGGCTCACACCCCCTTGTCCAGCTCTCTTCAGCCTCATCAGCCCACCAATTTCTCTTCCCATCTCTTACACCCCGCCACTTCAAACCTATTGCCATCAAGTTGATTCTGACTCCTCCGCTACTTGGGCCATAAGATACTTACCCCATTCACCAACTTTCCCAGGAAAGTCACCTAACCACTTCTAGTGTTCACAGCTAGGCTCTGGAAGGAGTCAAATGATCACTTTGGTTTGCATGACAAGCTCACTATCTTTAGTCATCTACTCATCTAACTAGATTACCTGATGCTTTCTTCATGTATGGTGTCCTTGATATCATCCCATAACTTGTCTGGTCTTCAGTCATTAATGTTCAATGCACCAAATCTATTCTTGAGATGATCTCTAAATTCAGGTGGAATATACTCACAGTTGTATTTTGGCTGTCATGGACTTGTTTTAATTTTCTTCAGCTTCAACTTGAACTTGCATATGACCAGCTCACGGTCTGTTCTGCAGTTGGCCCTGGCCTTGTTCTAACTGATGATATCGCTTTTCATACATGTAGTCAATTTAATTGCTGTGTAATCCATCCTGTGAGGTCCACACGTTGTTGAAAAAGGTACTTGCAATGAATAACTCATTGGCCTTGCAAAATTCTATTATGTGATCTCTGGGGTTTTTTCCATACCAAAGCCATATTTTCCTACTACCCATCCTCCTTCTTTGTTTCCAACTTTTGCATTCCAATCACTAGTAATTATCGGTGAATTATTTTTTATCATTAATATCACATACAAGTAAAAAAAAACAACCTGGTTGCTGTCGAGTCGATTCCAACTCATAACGACCCTATAGGAAAGTGCAGAACTGTCCCATTGGGTTTCCAGGGAGCAGCTGGTGGATTCAAACTGCCAACCTTTTGGTTAGCAGCTGAGCTCTTGACCACTGCACCCCCAGGGCTTTTTGTGTGTGTGTGTGAAGTTAATTCAAAAGCAGTTGCAGCAGTAAACTGACAGAAATTCAAGCCAGATTCAGAAGAGTATGTGAAATGAGGAATATCATTGCTGATGGCAGATGGATCTTGGCTGAAAGCAGAGAATACCAGAAAGATATTTACCTGTGTTTTATTGACTATGCAAAGGCATTCGACTGTGTGGATCATGACATATTATGGATAACGTTGTGAAGAATGGGAATTCCAAAACACTTAATTGTGCTCATGAGGAACCTGTACATAGACCAAGAGGCAGTCAATCCAATACAGCATGGTTTAAAATCAGGAAACGTGTGCATCAGGGTTGTATCCTTTCCCCATACTTATTCAATCTATATGCTGAGCAAATAATCTGAGAAAGTGAAATATGTGAAGAAGAACCTAGCATCAGGATTGGAGGAAAACTCATTAACAACCGGAGGTACGCAGATGACAAAACCTTGCTTGCTGAATGTAGAAAGGACTTAAAACACTGAAGAAGATCAAAGACTACAGCCTTCAGTATGGATTGCACCTCAACATAAAGAACAAAAATCCTCACAATTGGACCAATAAACAACATCACGATAAATAGAGCAAGTATGAAGCTGTCAAGGATTTCATTTTACTTGGTTCCACAATCAACACCCATAAAAGCAGCAGTCAAGAAATCAAAAACTGGACAATGAATAAGGAAGAGCAAAGAAGAATTGATGCCTCTAAATTATGGTGTTGTTGAAGAATATTGACTATATCGTGGACTACCACGAGAACAAAGAAACCTGTGTTGGAAGAAGTATAGCGAGAGTGCTCCTTAGAAGCCAGTATAGAGAGACTTCTCTCACGTACTTTGGACATGTTATCGAAAGGGACCAGTTCCTGGAGAAAGACATCATGCTTGGTAAAGTAGAGGGCCCCTGAAAGAGAGGAAGACCCTCAATGAGATGGATTGACACAGAGGCTGCAATGATGGGCTTGAGCGTAACAACTATTGTGAGGATGACACGGGTCCAGGCAGTATTTCCTTCTGTTGTACACAGGCTTGCTGTTAGTCTGAACTGACTCAACAGCACCTGATAACAACTAGATTACAAGAGTTGGAAGCAGAGACCCTGACATAAGCTTCAAGGCGCATCTGCCCCCAGATAGCCTGGAGTCTTTTCTGGCAGTTCTAAGGGAATACAACTTCAGTATTTCCCAGCAGGTTATGAAAGTCTCTCTCAGTGCCTGTTCCGTCCTTCTTAGGTAGAAATAACGTGGGGCAGATGGAAGGGCTAGATTTGGGTATGGAGAAGGCCTGTGGTTCAGCTTGAAAACTTCTGAACATGACGCATCAGTGGGACAACTGTTTGGAGATATGGGCTTGACTCTCAGGAGAGAGGAGGTGCTGGAGATGCAGGTTTTGGAGTCAGTAGTGTGGGGGGTAGATGTTTAAACCTTGGAATCAGGCCTCTAGGGAGGCAATAGGAAGAGGCCCGGGGAGAAAATGAGAATCCAAGAGAACCCAGCTGACGAGGGCTAAACGGGACATGTAGTGGGGGAATCATGTCTGTCATTTTAACCACAAAACCAAAAAAACCCAAACCCGCTGCCATCAAGTTGATTCTGACTCAATGACCCTATAGGAGAGATGATCCAATAGGGCAGAGTAGAACTGCCCCACAGGGTTTCCAAAGTTGTAAATCTTTATGTGGAAGCAGACTGCCACATCTTTCTCCCATGGAGCAGCTGGTAGGTTCGAACTGCCAACCTTCGGTTACCAGCCTAATGTTTTAACTGTTGCACCACCAGGGCTCCTTATTTTATCCACAGGACTTCAGAAGTGGTAGTAACTCCAAGTAGTACCGGTTTTTGCACAGTGCCTGGGCCAGATGGCTCCCAACAGCCCTTTCTCTCCTCACTGCTGGTGATGGGATTTAATTATTAACTCAGGATACTGTTCCCCCATAGAAGGGCTTAATGGTTGATTAAAGCTCTCTACTAACTGCCTATGAGGAATTGGTAGTTCAGTGGTACAATTCTTGCCTTCCATGCAGGAGACCCGGGTTCAATTCTGAGCCAAAGTGCCTCATGTGCAGCCACCACCATCTCCATGGAAGTTTGCTAAAAAGGTTTCGGCAAAGTTCCAGACTAAGACAGAGTGGGAAGAAGGTTCTGGTGATCTGCTTCCAAAATTCAGCCAATGAAAACCTTATGGATCATAGCGGTTCAATCTGCAACCAATCAAAGCAATGGCGCAGGGCCAGGCAGCTATTATGTTACATTGTGCCTGGGGTCGCCATATGTCTCCTGACCAGCTCAAGGACAACTAACAACTAACTGCATATCACAGGTCTGGGGCTCCTCCTGGCCTGGCCTATAGATTCTAGGCCTTCTGGGAACCCAAATTTCTCCCTGACTACATTCTGTTGCGACTAAGATATCTTTTCTCAGGTTCTCAGGGGGAGACAAATTAGAATTATGAAATCAGGTGGTGACTGGGACAGTTGTTGAACTAGTTACAGACGGACGGTCCGAGTCTAGAGCTTCTGTTGTTTAAAGCCCTGGTAAGATCCATGGGCCACTTGCATCTCAGCTCCCAAGGTGTGGGGCCCAGTATGTCTGCCTTTCTCACCAGTGACACTATAGGAGCACAAAGAGCAAGCAGGGCACCCTGCACCCCACACTTTGCCTCTGCCTTGTGACTATGCTTAATATAGGTCAAATGAAAACAGCTCCCAAAATAGAAGACCTCTGAGAAACAGCTGCAGTTGTGAAATGCTCCACAGAAAGGGAGAAGGTGTGGGTGACAGGGGAGTGTAGTTCTCCGCAGGTGTTATATAACCTGGGCTTGAATATCAAGGCCAAATATTGATGGAGAGAAAGCAAATCTAACCCTGCCCCTTCACCCCTTTTCTCTTCTGTGCCATGCTCAGGCCCCCCCAAATCAGCCCCAACCACACAGCAGCAAGCTCAAAGCTGGTTCCATTCAGGATGGCAAGGTCACCTGTCTCAAAGCATCACTCCAGGGAACTTGTCATGCATACCTAAGCAATCACATGACTGCCGCTAGGGCTTGGCTGTGTGCACTGGAAGGGGTCAGGTGACTGTCCTGGGAGAGTTGGTGAATGGGATGGGTTTGCAATGACCAGACTGGTGGGGTAGGAGGAAGGGAGGAGAGAGGTGGTGGGCTGAAGCAGCTGAGAAGAACTGGGCAAGATTGCCAGCTGGAGGAGGCTGCTGCTATTATTGTTCAGGGACAGATGAAACCTGCTATGCTGTCCCTCCTGCTGATGCTGCCTCGCGCAAACTCTGTATGGGGGTGGGGGTGAAGGGGGAATGTGGCCTAGCACACTGTATAGCAGCCTCTTCCTCCGACTTTTTCATCTTTTCCTCAGGCCAAAGGGAAATTCTATAATGAAAGAGAGCTGTCTCCCCACAGTATTTTATTCATTCAGTGATCATTTAATAAGAGCTGTTAAGATGACTGGCTACTAATTGAAAGATTGGAGGTTGGAGTCCACCCAGAGGCACCTCAGAAAAAAAGGCTTGGGAATCTACTTCCAAAAAATCAGCCACTGAAAACCCTATGGAGCACAGTTCTACTTGGCACATATGGGGGCACCATGAGTCAGAGTCCACTCAACGGCCACTGGTGGCCTACAAAGTACCAGGCCCTGTGCTGGGCACTGCAGATGTAGCTGTGAATAAGACATAATCCCTGTTCTCAAGGATTTTAGAGTTTAGAAAGAGGTAAAGAAAAGTAAGGAGGTAGTTATAGTCCAAGATAGTAAATGCCATGAGAGGTGAGCACAGGTAGGGTGGGAGCCCATAGGAGTGGCACCTAACTTGGGGGTTGAGTAGGAGATGGAAGAGAGGCTTCCCTGAAGAAGTGGCTTCTGAGAAGAGACAGGAAGGATGAAAAGGAGCTAGCCATGCTAGGAAAGGCAAAACTGGGGAGAAAGGAGGACTTAGAGGAAGTTCCTGTTGAAGGAAACAAAGTATGTGAAAGGCCCAGAGGAAGATGGAGAGCATACCTCCTGTGAGTAACCACAACTATAGTAGAATGGCTGGACGACAGATACAGAAAGGCACGGTGAAGGTGGGGCCAGTAGGGTAACAGATATCTCATCACCGTGGACCTTACTAAGAAGTGTAGACTTGACTCCAACAGAATTAGGGAACTAATAAGCAGGGGTTCTCAAAGTGTGGTCACCTGGGACTGTGTCAGACATGCAAGTTGTCACCATCCTCCCTCAGATCTACAGAACCAGAACTCTGGGAGTGGGCCCAGCAATCTGGATTTTAACAAACCGTTCAAGTAGCACTCAGCTGCTAACTGAAAGGTTGGTGGTTTGAACCCATTCAGAGGCTCTGAAGGAGAGATCTGGTGATCTGCTCCTGTAAAGATTACAGCCTAGAAAACCCTATGTGGCAGTTCTACTCTGTCACATGGGTCACTTTGAGTCAGAATCTATTCGACGGCACACAACAACAACAACCAAGTGATGCTGATTCTCGCTGAAGTTTGAGATCCTCTGAGCAAAGGTTTTTATTCAGGGAAAGGGCATAAACAGATTTGCATTTTAGAAAGTTTGGGGAACTGGTCCGTGGGGGTTCACTGAAATACAGACCAAGTAGCAGATTTGCAGAATGAGATAATAATGTTTGTTTCATACAGGTTTGAACTTGAGGTGTCTGTGGAATATCCAAATGAAAATGTCCAGGAGGCTGTTGGATAAATGGGCCTGGAGCTTAGATACAGATTTGTAAGTCATCACTGTAAAGGGGGTAGCTGAAACCAAGGGAAGAGCTGAGATTATTGTGGTGGTAAATTTAAGAAGGCAAGAGTCCAAAGAGTGAACCCTTAGGTACAATGACATTTACAGAAGAACAGAGGAAGGAAAACCTGCAAAAAATGATAAGGAGCAGCCAAAAAGGTAGAAGGAAAACCAGAAAAGTGTGGGGTAAATCAAGTAGGTGAGCATTTCAAGAGGGAAGTCATTAACGGTGTCAAATGCTGCAAAAAACTACAGGCAATGGGGGTGAATTGTCCCTTGGATTTAGCTGTCAACCATCTTAGTTATCTAGTGCTGCTATAACAAAAATACCACAAGTGATGGCTTTAATAAACAGAAATTTATTTTCTCACAGTTTAGGGGACTAGAATTCCAACTCTGTCAGCTCTTAGAGGAAGGTCTTTGTCTCTTCAATTTCTGCTTCCTGATTCCTTGGAGATCTCCATGTTGCTTGGCATCAATCTTCACCCATCTCTGCTCTGCTTGCTTGTTTAATCTTTTTTATATTTCAAGAAATTGACTCAAGATACACCCTGCACTAATCCTGCCTTATTAACATAATAAAGACAATCCATTTCCAAATGAGATTATAACCACAGGCATACAGATTAGGATTGAAAATGCATATTTTGGGGGGACACAATTCAACCTATAACACCAACAAATAAGGTGGTGTTGGCCTTGGCTCTGTAGATGGGGTGGAGGTGTGGAAGTTCATTTGTAGAAGTGAAGACAGTGCGTATAAGTTGCTCTTCCAAGAATTTGGCTGTGAAGGAAGGGAGAGAGGTAAGGTGGTGGTTGTTGGGGTTGTGGGGGTGAGAGGAGACTGTCTTCACTGGGAAACAGATACTGAAATGGAGGTATACATGCAGGAAGTTTATTGGGGCTGCTCTCGGAAGTGAGGGAAGCATAATTGGGCAGAGGGAGAAATTGGCCTGTGATGCAGTGATAACAAAGCCTGCAGCAGAGCTCTCTGGGAGCTGTGGAATGGGGCTGGACCTTCAGAGTTGTCCCAGAATCAAGACAAGTGAGATTTGGCCTTTATACCACTACCAACCAGTCATTGAATGTGACCTGCCATGGGCAAGGGGTGTAATCTTGGGCAAGGCAGCTCCCTTGGACAATTCCTAGAGAAGGACTCAGCTGTGAGCTATGGCAGCCAACACTCTGGCAGCTGGGAGAATGAGCACCTAAATCCAAAAGCGTGCATCCGGGTGATACATCAAAGCATCCACTACAGAGAGATTTTTAAAAGATGGAATAGCCAAGTATATTTCAATGCTGGTAGGAAGAAGTGAGTTAAAAGAGATTAAAGGTACAGGAAAAGAAAGAAACAACTGATGGGCTGAATAAGGGTCAAGGGAGTTGAAGCATAAGTAGAGGAAGGAGCCTTGGACTCACGGAGGGAGGGAGGTGGTGGAATTGAGGTAGTTATTTTCTCATAGCTGCTGTTTTTCCTATAAAATAGAAAGGACTATGAGAGGAGCCTTCATGTGTCTGTTAGTTTGCTGTACTGTGGGGGCTTTCATGTTGCTGTGATGCTGGAAGCTATGCCACTGGTATTCAGATACCAGCAGGGTCACCCATGAAGGACAGGTTTCAGCTGAGCTTCCAGACTAAGACAAACCAGAAAGAAGGACCTGGCAGTCTACTCCTATTAGTTACTGATTGGAAACAAAGAAGGATAAGTAGTTGGAAAATATGGCCTTGGTGATAGAAAAAATGCTGGAGATCAAATGACAGAATTTTGCAAGACCAACAACTTCATTGCAAATGCCTTTTTTCACCAAAATAAACAGCAGCTCTACACATGGATCTCACCAGATGGAATACACAGGAATCAAATCAACTACATCTGTGGAAAGAGACAATGGAAAAGCTCAATATCATCAGTCAGAACAAGGCCAGGGGCCAACTGTGGAACAGATCATCAATTGCTCATATGCAAGTTGAACTTGAAACTAAAGATAATCAGAGCAAGTCCACGAGAGCCAAAATATGACCTTGAGTACATCCCACCTGAATTTAGAGGCCATCTCAAGAATAGATTTGACTCATTGAACACTAATGACCAAAGATCAGACGAGTTGTGAAATGACATTAAGGACATCATACATGAAGAAATCAAGAGGTCACTGAAAAGACAGGAAAGAAAGAAAAGACCACAATGGATATCAGAGAAGACTCTGAAACTTGCTCTCGAATGTCAAGCAGCTAAAGCAAAAGGAAAAAAGGATGAAGTAAAAGAACTGAACAGAAGGTTTCAAAAGGCAGCTCAAGAAGACAAAGTAAAATATTATAATGACTTGCAAACAGCTGGAGATAGAAAACCAAAAGGGAAGAACACACTCAGCATTTCTCAAGCTGAAAAAACTGAAGAAAAAATTCAAGCCTACAAATGCAATAGTGAAGGATTCTATGGGGAAAATATTAAACAACGCAGGAAGCATCAAAAGAAGATGGAAAGAATACACAGAGTCATTATACCAAAAAGAATTAGTCAATGTTCAACCATTTCAAGAGGTAGCATATGATCAGGAACCAATGGTACTGAAGAAAGAAGTCCAAGCTGCACTGAAGGCATTGGCAAAAAACAAGGCTCCAGGAATTGATGGAATATCAATTGAGATGTTTCTACGAATGGATGCAGCACTAGAAGTGCTCACTTGTCTATGTCAAGAAATTTGGAAGACAGCTACCTGACCGACCGACTGGAAGAGATCTATATTTATGCCTATTCCCAAGAAAGGTGATCCAACCGAATGCGGAAATTATTGAACGATATCATTAATATCACATGCAACCAAAATTTTGCTGAAGATCATTCAAAAGCGACTGCAGCCGTATATCGACGGGGAACTGCCCGAAATTCAGGCGGGATTCAGAAGAGGTCATAGAACCAGGGATATCATTGCTGACGTCAGATGGATCCTGGCTGAAAGCAGAGAATACCAGAAAGATGTTTACCTGTGTTATATTAACTATGCAAAAGCATTTGACTGTGTGGATCATTACAAATTACAGAAAAAATTGCCAAGGATGGGAATTCCAGAGCACTTAATAGTACTCCTGAGGAACCTATACATAGATCAAGAGGCGGTTCTTTGGACAGACCAAGGAGATACGATGTGGTTTCAAGTCAGGAAAGGTGTGCATCAGGGTTGTATCCTTTCACCATACCTGTTCAATCTGTATGCTGAGCAAATAATCCAAGAAGCTGGACTATATGAAGAAGAATGGGGCATCAGGATTGGAGGAAGACTCATCAACAACCTGCATTATGCAGATGACACAACCCTGCTTGCTGAAAGTGAAGAGGACTTGAAGATCAAAGACTACAGCCTTCACTATGGATTACACCTCAACAAAAAGAAAACAAAAATCCTCACAACTGGACCAATAAGCCACATCATAATAAACAGAGAAAAGATTGAAGTTGTCAAGGATTTCATTTTACTTGACCCACAATCAACACCCATGAAGGCAGCAGTCAAGAAATCGAAACAGCCATTGATTGCATTGGGCAAATCTGCTGCAAAGGACCTCTTTAAAGTGTTCAAAAGCAAAGATGTCACCTCGAAGATTAAGGTGTTCCTGACCCAAGCCATGGTATTTTTAATCCCATCATATGAATGTGAAAGCTGGTCAATGAATAAGGAAGACCGAAGAAGAATAGACAGCTTTGAATTGTGGTGTTGGTGAAGAATATTGAATATACCATGGACTGTCAAAAGAAGGAATAAGCTTGTCTTGGAAGAAGTACAACCAGAACGCTCCTTAGAAGCAAGGATGGCGAGACTGTGTCTTACGTACTTTGGACATGTTGTCAGGAGGAATCAGTCTCTGGAGAAGGACATCATGCTTGGTAAAGTACAGGGTCAGCAGAAAAGAGAAGGACCCTCAATGATATGGATTGACACAGTGGCTGCAACAACAGGCTTAAGCATAACAGTGATTGTAAGAAAGGCGCAGGACTGGGAAGTGTTTCATTCTGTGATACGTAGGGTTGCTATTAGTTGGAACCGACCCGATGGCACCTAACAACAACATGAGAGGAGGGAATTCCTGGGTGGCACAAATGGTTAAGAGCTTGGCTGCTAACCGAAAGGTTAAAGCGGCACCTCAGAAGAAAGACCTGGCAATCCACTTGCAAAAGATCAGTCATTGAAAACCCTAGGGAGCACAGTTCCACTCTGACACACATGGGGTCACCATGAGTCAGAGTTGACTTGATTGTTTGTGAAAGGAGAGAGGCTTGTAGAAGGTAGGGAAGGTTTGAAATTATTACTGCAAAGAATGGGAGAGTAAGAAAAGACTAGGAAATTATAAATTAAACTACAACTTCACGGACCCAGTTGAAGTGACAGACTATCATGTTTTAATGGCAACCACTTGTGGAGTTGTGTGTGTTCTCCTATAGAGCTCAGCAGCCTGGGTGTAGGGATAGATGAGGCAACAAGTTGGACTCCTTGAGGACTGCAGTTCTGTCAGACACTTACTACGGAAAGAAAACTGAGCAAAGGTAAAACATATTACTAAATTACTGGTTGAAATTATGAATTGAGGAATCAAGGCTGGAAGGAAGAGACATGATGATAGGAGAAAATAGTGTAATGGAACTGAATGGTTTGATGAGGTTGGGAAACAACTGTAGTGGGAAGAAGGGAGCGAATGGGAGAGTTGGAAGGATGGGGCTGAGAAGAGATGTGAGATTTAAGATTGCAGAAGTGGAGTACCTAGTTCTCAGAGACGGTAAACTTTAGGGTGTGCCCTTTGGAGTGGGTGACTAAGAAGAAATAGAGTTAAAGCTCTTAGAAGGTGAAGCAGTCAAGGAAGAGGCCAAGGTGTTTGATGGGTCACATTTGTGGATGCTGAATTCACCTAGAGAATGGTAAGACTCAAGTAGAGAAGACAACGAACTGGATTTGAAAGTCATCAGGGAAGGAAGAGATGTGACTAGGAGGTCAGCAGATGGCACTGACGAGGAGGTACAGAGGATTACATGTCCTGGAGGCTGGACTTTTAGAAGTCAGCTGCAACTCAGAGTAACTACGCCCGGGAGGACATCACATCTCCTCTTCCATGTTTGTACTTTACTTAAATCGTGCCTTTCTCTACTTCATCTCATAACTAAGACCACAGATTATGAGGTCTGTAAAGTAAGAATTGTGTTTCTTCTTTAAATGGAATTCTTGGGCAAAAAGAGCTTGAGAAATCAATATAATTGCACACATTTGGATAAAATCTGTAGATAAATATAGGTGGAGCGGGGATGACAGTTCACACGAAGGACAGCGTGGCCACTGATGAAGGTGTTTATTATCTCTTCTCTCTCTTCTCTCCATCTTACACCTACTTATTCTCTTCTCTCTCAATCTACTTACTTAATATTTTCTGATTTATGAAAGCGCAACATGCATATTTTAGAACATTTTAAAAGAAAGAGTTATAGAACTGAACACAAAAACAAAACTATAAACCCCTGCCCCTCCCAAAATAACCACTCAAAACTCTACCACCCAAAAGCAACACCTGTAACAATTTTGGCACTTTTTTTTTTTTCATCCAGGCTCTTTACTTCTTAAAGCTGTAACCTGCATATAATCCTTGGAATTCTTATTTTATTTTTATAACATTCATTCTATCAAATCCAACACATACATACAAGCAAAAACTATTTATAAATCAGCCACAATGTAATGTTAGTTGCCGTCAAGTCAGCTCTGACTCATGACAACCCTACGTATAACAGAATGAAACATTGCCCAGTCCTGCGCCATCTTCATGATCGTTGGTATGACTCCATTGTTGAAGTCGTTGTGTCAATCCATCTCATGAAAGTTTTCCTCACCTTCCTTGACCTTCCGAATTACTAAACATGATGTCTTTTTCCAGCAATCAGACCCTCCTGATGACACAGCCAAAGTAAGTGAATCAAGGCCTCAGAAAATATTCTATGTTCCGTAGGGTTTTCATTGGCTGATTTTCAAAAGTACAGGCCTTTCTTCCAGTGCGTCTTCGTCTAGCAGCTCCACTGGAACCATGGGTGACCCTGCTGGTATGTGAAATACCAGCGGCGTAGCTTCCAGCATCACAGCAACACATAAGTCCCCACAATACGACCCGCTGACAGAGTAGAACATAATATTACAACCCACGTATACCTGGGTATAACGTACATATAAATAGGATTAGAAATCATATTATTGATATTGTCTTGTAACCTGCTCATGTTGTGTAACTCTCTGTTGTCCTACTGGGTGCCTTCTGTTTGCCCTCAGGATCTGCTCTCTATCTTTCTCTGCCCCATTGTTGCACCAGAGGCTGCCCTGTGGGGTAGCCTTGTCAGGAGATAAGAAGATGCCAGAAGAGTGAGGACAGGGTACTTATCTATCCCCAGGCAGCTTCCAGAAACCCCGGTGGTGTAGCGGCTAAATGCTACAGCGGCTAACCAAAGGGTCAGCAGTTTGAATCTGCCAGGTGCTCCTTGGAAACTCTACGGGGCAGCTCTACTCTGTCCTATAGGGTCATTATGAGTCAGAATCGACTCCACTGCAACAGGTTTGGTTTTGGTTTTAGGCAGCTTCCATGTCAGGTGACCTTGGGCAACTCTGCCCCTCTATTCAGCATCATTGTTGCTCTCAAGGCAGCCTTCCCTGCAGGATTCTCCCTCCAAATTCCTTGAATAGCTGGGACTTGGACGCCCTGAGAATGAGTGCCCTCACTCCCTTCGCCCTAGTCCCTGCCCTGCCCTCCCCTCATCCCTTGGGACCTAGTGACACTTAGCCAGTTTTAGCCCTGTGTTATTGCACTATCCCTTACCCGTTGCCATAGATTCAACTCCTACTCATGGCAACCCCATCTGTGGCAGAGTAAAACTGTGCTCTGCAGGTATTCAGGGACTTATTTTTCAGAAGCAGATCACCAGGACCTTCTTCTGAGGTGACTCTGGGTGACTTGAACAGTCAATGCTTTGGTTGGCAGCCGAGCTTGTTAACTGTTTGTACTACCCAGGGACTCCTGCCCTATACCTTACTCTCCCCCTTACTCTCTGCTCTCACCTTTGTAACTAGTCCCTTTATTAATCCTTCCTTGATTTATCCCCATTTGAGAGTGCCATATCCTCTTGGAACTCTGACTGCCATAATGTATATCTTTCCGTGTCACTGAAGTATTTTTTACGTCATTTTTAACGGTGTGTTTTCTGCGTTTTAGTTGTGTGTTTCCCTGTCCAAAGGTACTGCAATTTTTAAAATCTAACTTCCTACTGTTAGGCTTTGATATAATTTCCAAATTTTTACTTACATAAACAAAACCACAAATACTTGGACATTAAGGTAGATTCTTAATAGAATTTCTGGATTAAACTGTAGAGGCATTTTTAAGGCTTTTGATGTACATTGTGTATAAAAAGGCATCTAATTTCAATTTGTGTTCTTTGATAGCTAGTGAGATTGAACATTACTTCAATCGTATTTTCATTTCTTTTGCTTGTAAATTGCTTGTTCATGACCTTTACCCATTTTTCTAGTAGGATGTTAATTTTTTCTTGTTAGTTTATAATTGTTCTCTTTATATGTTAATAATATTAATCTTTTGTCATCTGTTGTAAGCCTTATCTCCTAATTTGCTGCTTGTCTTTTATCCTTGTTTATTGGCATTCATAAATTTCAGATTTGTATCTTTTAAATGTCATCCATTTTTCATTTTTGGTTTCCTTCCTCACTTTTATTCTTACAAAATCTACTCCCTTCCACTATCATATAAATATTTTTACATTATTCTTCTCATTCTTTTATAGTTTTATATTTCATGTCTAACTCTTCGAGCTAAAATTCTATTTTTCTGAATAGCCAATTTTCCTAACTTCTTTACTTCCCTAATTTAAATGCCACTTTTATCGTACATTAAATATTTACTTATACTTGGATCTGTTCCTGGACTTTCACTTCTGTTTCATTGATCTGTTTGTTTTGTGACAGAACCATAATGTTTTAATTATTGTAGCTTTATAGGAAAACTTAATACTAATAGGACATGTTCTTCTCCCCTCTATATCCTATTAACTTTCTTTGTCAAAAATTTTTTGACTATTCTGCTACATTGGTTCTTCTAAATGAGGTTGAAGCTTATTTTGTGAAGTTGCATTAAAAACTCAGAATTTTGACTGCAATTTCTTTATTCACTTAAAGGTAATTGATATTTTTGAAATATTAAATCTTCCCACCTAGATACATGGATATAGTGCCAGGAACTCAAAACCTTTTAAAAATTAAGATGTCTTTAATAAACTTTATTAAATTTCATCATTTTCTCCATATATGTCCTATTGATTTAATGTAAAAAAAAAATGTAGATCTTTTAAAAATAATCGATCATTTTACTGTTGTTGGCAATATACACAGCAGAACGTACAACAATTCGACAATTTCTGCATGTATGATTCAGTGACATGGGTTACATTCTTCCAGTTGTGCAGCCGTTCTCACCCTCCTTTTCTGAGTTGTTCTTCCCCCATTAACATAAAGTCACTATCCCCTCATCTTCCTATCTACCTTTCTAGTTGTTGTCAGTTTGATCCCATATAGATAACTCTTTAAAAGAGCACAATGTTCAAGGCAGACATTCTTTAGTAATTAAACTAAACTCTTGTTTGGTTTAAAGAAGACCTCAGGGAATATTTTTGGTTTAAGGTTTAAGATTCAAAAATTATCTTAGGGCAATAGATTCCGGGGTTCATCCAACTTCCATGGTGCCAGAAAGTCTGGATTCAATGAGAATTTGAAATTCTGTTTCACATTTTCTGCCTTTTAATCAGAATTCTTCTAATGCAGACCTTGTTTAACTTGTTAAGAAAGAGCTTTCTATTTTAAGTTTATTAAAATGTTTTTAATATTAAGAACGGATGTTAAAAATTATCAAATGGCTATTTGGCATTTTTTTAAATGATAATCACACTAATAAACTACACCCATTGCCGTCCAGTATCCAATCATTCTTACATTCCTGGGATAATGCCAATCTGATCATGGTCTACTATTCTTTTGTAATGTTGCCAAATTTGACTTGCTAGTATATTTATGAGTTTTGCTTTTCTATTCATAAGGAAGGTTGGTAAATCCCCTTTTTTATACTTCATTACGTTTTGGTATTACACTTGCGCTAGCTTTGTAAAATCTATTAGGAACCTTCTATATTTTTCGCTGAGGTGAAACTTTTGTAGCGTGGGAAATATTGTAGTGGTTAAGAGCTATGGCTGCTAATGAAAAGGTTGGCAGTTCGAATCCACCAGGTGCTCCTTGGAAACCCTATGGGGCAGTTCTACTCTGTCCTATATGGTCGCTATGAGTCAGCATGGACTTGACAGCAATGGGTTTGCTTTTGGTTCTATTAAGTGTTTGGAGCCCTGGTGGGGCAGTGGTTAAGACCTTGCCTGCTAACCAAAAGGTCCACAGTTTGAATCCACCAGCCACTCCTTGCAAACCCTATGGGGGAGCTCTACTCTGTCCTATAGGGTCAATGCTATGAGTCAGAATCAACAGCGATGGGTTTGGTTTGGTTTATTAAGTTCTTAACAGCAGGTGTGAATATTACATAGGTTCAGAGATACGAATACTAACTGTCTTTATTTCACTATAACAGATATTAACTTAATTCAAGATAGCCCATTTCTGCTCATGAGAAAAAAGTTTGCCTTATAAGTTTAAGTCACTTTTGTATTTAAATGTACGAATTCAAAGTATAAAGTCAGTTTGGTCTTTTCTCCTCCCCCTCCGCTCCCCTTACCAGTGGTGATCTAAATTCCGGGAGGCTTACTCATCTTTCCGGCATGGAGTAGGTTATCGGCTCTGAGCAACATCTGCTGTCATTTGGTTCCTATTGACATGTGTTGGCACCTGCGGCTGATGTGCCTAGTTCTGCTGTAGCCTTTTCTTCATCACCTACTGTAGCTGTAACAGAAATACCACCACTGGGGGCCTTGAAAGAACAGAAATTTGTTTTCTCCCAATTCTGGAGGCTAAACGTCCAAATCAGGGTCTTTGCCATGTTGACTGCTCTCTCGTCAGTAGCCCCAGGCATTCTTTGGCTGTTTGTGATCCTCACGTGGTGTCTGTCTTCCCCATTATGTGCTTGGATCTGTGTCTAATCTGGTCTTTTTATAACTCGAAAGTGATTAGGTTTGGGACACAGCCTACGCTGATATGGTCTCGTGAACAAAGTGAAGGAAACTTTTTCCAAATGGCATTACATCCACAGGTATAGGGTTAGGATATCAACACACATTTTGGGGGAGGCACCATTTAATCCACAGCAAGCCTCGAGTCGGCAATGGGTCCATGAACACTGCATACTCCTTGTCCTGAGGACAGGACTCTCCAGGTTTGTGGACCTGTCTACTTATGCTTCTATGGGCCCCTAGGGCTTGGCTGCTTCCCCTGAACTGCTCAGGTTGTGTGGGACTACGTGAGTCTGCCTTTAGATCTATTCAGCCACGTGACCTACTCAGCTGTTTTGATTTTACCATCCTTGTTCCATGTGTTCCAAGGCTTGCTTGGCTGTGGAAAACCAAACCATGGGCCTCTCTGCTCTGGGACTCCCTTACAGCCATCTGGGATGGGAGCACTGGTGGTTCAGTGGTAGAATTCTCCCTTTCCATGTAGCAGACCCAGGTTCGATTCCTGACCAATGCACCTCAAGTGCAGCCACCACCCATCTCTCAGTAGAGGCTTGCGAGTTTCTATGATGCTAACAGGTCTCATTAGAGCTTCCAGACTAAGATAGACTATAACGAAAAAACGAAAGAAGAAAAAAATATATCTGGGGTTTCTCTCACCCTACTGCTAGGTTTCAACCAGGAGAGTATCATGGTGCAGAACACTTCTCAGAGACTTGTCTGAGAGTAAGAATGCTCACTCTGTTAAAGTAAGAGCAAAGAAATTTATTGAGGACAATATGATTTGCAAACTGGGGAAACACACAGCAGAGAGGAATCTACCAAGTGCTCCCCAGCATGGGGGGAGAGATGGGCTTTTACAGTAAAGATGGGGAAGGGAAGTGGGAAGTGCCTGATGGTCACAAGGTGGGTCTGTCATCAGCACAGCCTTCTTCCTAGAAGACTTTGAGTAAACTCTTTCACATTCCTGACTCCCACCACTATTTACTAAAAAAAGAGCTGCTAAACCACATTCCTAACCCTCACCCTTATTTACTTACAAGTGGCTTGGGGCAAGAGTCAGGCTTGTTTAACAAGATAATTGATAGGGGGGTCTGGGTCTTCTGGTCCCACCCAGCCAGAGGTCCATTACCATATGCATAGGAGTGAGGAGAAGTCAAGGTTACATTCTCAGGAATTCAGGAGCAGAAGTTTTGTAACAAAATGGAATTTTGATTCAGACTTTATGTCAGCCATTTTATTATGCCCAGTGCCTTAGTTTTAGAGAGTTCCTAGCACAGGTTCTTTGCTTGGTGTCTGTCAGTGTCCCCTTCAAACATCCTTCCTCCTTGCCGCCAGCCAGTTGCTGTCATCAATTTTGGGGTGAGAAAACTGTTTTGTTTTTTTGTGTGTGTGTGATCATAAACTCTATGTCCTCAGTGGTTTTGTCTATAGTCCTTGCTTTGTAAAATCAAGTTTTTTAGAATATAAAACAAAATAAAAATAATTCTTTTTTCCAAATCAAGTGTTTTTGGATGCAGGCTGTTTTACTTCCAATAAGTTAAAACCGACTTTGAAACAGATTTAGGAAATAACATGGGAATCATCATTCCCTGTCCTTGAGCATAGAGAACGTGACCCAGCTGGAGCTGGGCTTACAAGGGCTCAGGAGGACTCACAAGGACACATCGACTGGGCCCTGATATGAAGACGATAGCTAGGATAATCTTGGAAAATATCTTTTAGGGAAGAAAAATATCTTTTAGGGAACCTTTCACATAAACCAATCAAACAGAACACGTTCCACTCTTACCTTTTTCTATTAGCATTTAAAGAGAGTAAAAACTTTAGCATTTAGTGAATAGAAAATTGTTGTGAGACAGAGCCCCCACAGTGCTGTATTCTTTACCTGGCTTCCTCCCTTACGAAAAGCGTTATACTGCAAAATCATTTCCTTTGCTGGGACACCCTCAGCTTTGCATTTGAATTCTGCTTTGGCTTGGAGGTTACATGCAAACCCCATTGCGCCTGCTTGTATGATTAAGAATGTTGCTGATGTAACTTGTATGAACTCTTTACTTGTAAATCCCTTTAAAGGAAACCTGCCTGCCACCCTTGGTGAGCAGTCTTGGCAGCAGTAAGCACCGACTGACTCCATTTCCTTGTGCAGTGAAATAAAGGTGGCTTTTTTGTTCTCTCACCTCTCTCTCTCTCGTTTATTGGCCAATACGAGTCATGCCAAATAAGAACCTGGGGTTTCTACCTGGTAACAGTTGGATCAATGAAGCCCCTCTGACTGTCATTATTGAAACCTGTGCCAATGATTATTAAGAAAGATGATTGAAAATGTATAATCATGTTGATCTAGCAGCTTTTAGCCAATCCGTGAAAAGGTGAAGCTTTCAATGATTCTACCCTTTCTGTGATGTTAATATATACTGATGGTTCTGTAACTTTCCTCGAATTCGGGCAGACATTAGCTCTGGTAGCATGCTTGTCCACTTCCCACTTTTGCCTTTTTGAATATACGTGGAATAAAGCTTTCTGTTTGCTTTACTAAACTTTGTGATTTTTTTCCCTACAACAAAACTCAAAGATGAACAATGACTTCTTTCACACTGGACCTGCCCTATCCTTAAAGTGGTGACTGTCTTCGAGTAGCTGGGACCCTGGTGGTGCAGTGGTTAAGAGCTCAGCTGCTAACCAAAAGGTCAGCAGTTCAAATCCACCAGGTGCTCCTTGGAAACCCTATGGGACAGTTCTAGTCTGTCCTATAGGATAGCTATGAGTTGGAATCAACTTGACAGCAACGGGTTTGATTTTTTTGGTTTGGTCATTGAGTAAAGGATGATGAGCTGCTGGGTAATAAGAGAAACTAGGAGTTACATTTAATGAGAAAATGCATCTATAATGTTAAATAAGATATCCTGCTACATTTGAAATTATTTCCCCATAAAATCACGTGGGTCAGGTATACATCCAGAACGTAAATCTTTGATAACATTTTCAATTTTTTCCATTGTTATTTGTCTCTTTGTGCTTTTAGTTTTCTGGTAAGTTCAGATAGTGTCTTAGTCATCTAGCACTGCTCTAACAGAAATACCACAAGCAAATAGTTTAAAATTTTTATTTTCTCACAGTTTAGGAAGCTAGAAGTCTGAATTCAGAGCGCTGACTCTAGGGGAAGCCTTCCTCTCTCCAATGGCCCTGGGAGAAGGCTCTTGTCTGTTTGCAGCATCTGTTCCTTGGTGACAGCCATCTACCCCCATCTCTGCTTATTCCTCTGTCTTAATCTCTTCTTTTTATAACTCAAAGCTGATTGGCTTAAAATTCACCCTACGTGATATAATCTCACAAAATCACAAAGAAAACCTATTGCCAAATGGGATTATAACCACAGGTATAGGGGTTAGGATTTACAAGATGAATTTTGGGGGGACACAATTCAATCGATAATAGAGACCTTATACAGTAAAGCCTGCAAAAGCTGGAATTTGTATAAGGCAGAAACCTGTCAGAGAAGAAAAACTCAAATATTTTCCACTAAAAGAGCAATAGAGAAGTGGTAAGACTGGACCCTGTCAAAGGCGGAAAACTTGTGAGTCCTGGAAAAACAAGACAGTCCCGTCTAGTTCCAGCTCTCACAGGTTTCACTATATATTCTTAGAAACTATCAATTTAATCAATGCTTTCAAATTGGTTAGCACAGAGTTGCACATGTCACTCATAATTTTTAAAACATTTTTTGTATCTGTGGTTATATCATTTTCCTCACTTTATTAGCGGTTTCTCTCTTTTACCTGCATCTGTCAGGGTTCAGTGTCACAGAATAGAATCCCTCTATTGGACTCCCTGGGTGGTGTAAATGGTTAACACAGTTGGGTGTTAACTGAAGGCTGGCAGTTAGAGTATACCCAGAGGCACCTCGGAAGAAAGACCTGGTCATCTACTTCCAAAAAAATCAGCCACTGAAACCCTATGGAGTAAGTTCTAGTCTGACACACATGGGGTCTCCATGAATCAGAATTGACTTAGTGGCAACTGGCTTATTGATGTAAGCAAAAGAAAATTATGTCAGCGTGGTAAATAATTTACAGAATTGTTGGGAAGAAGTTGATGTCTCAAAGACAACTTTCAAAGCTACAAGAAGGTGTTTAGAAGTCCTCATCATGTGCCCCCTCACAACATTTTTGCCCTATGTATCATCTTAATTAACTCTCACAAAACACTGTGAGGTAGGACAAACACAAAGACCAATGAGCCTGTGGTCTCCATGATCATGAACAGGCCAAAAGGTAGGGCGCCAGGACTAGAAAAATCATGTTTCTGGTGTAAGGTAACCATGGGTCAAAGCTGAGCTGGGATGGACCACGAGGTGGTTATGGCAGGCAAGGAACTAAAAGCCAGCATTCGTGACCAGACGTTAGCTAATAACAGGAATCAGAATTCCGGACTGAATCTGATCCAGAGATAGAATTATTTTCTTGCTGATGAGTCCTTAGTTTAATTCCTGACCTGGGAAGATAAAAATGGTCCCAGAATGTGGTTAGATAGGGACTATGGCGAGGGTCTCCCTGGAAGGAGGGTTTTGCTATGGCAGGAAACACACAGCGTGGAGACCAAGGGAGACAGGTGTTGGTGGTCTTGACACCTTCCCCAAAGAGTTCAAGGAGGGTGAATAGTGGGTTTCTGTACCTGGAAGCCTGACAGGTCTCATTCATCTTCATATGGCAATGACCTGAGGCCTCTAGTCTGGCACAGCAGCCACACAGTTTCCTATATCTAGTGGCCTCACAGCTGCTGGACAGTGTGGCCACATTCTGTGTGATACTGGCCTCCCCTAACATGGGTCTCACCCAGATATGTATCCATAGCCTCACAGCTTTTATATATTTCAGACTTGGAGCCTGGGGAGTAACAAGTTCCACGAATATATTTCCTTTAGTATAAACTCAAGCGCTCTTGCCTTGATTTTTAAAATTAGCCCCTTCAGTCTTCAAGCTCTCCTTTACTTCACATGGTGCGCCAGTTTGCCAGTATTTTAAGGAAACCAACAAGTTCGTCTTTACCCTATCATTCCCACCTCCCAGCCTTCTTAACCCGGGTTGTAGAAGACTAGCTTATTAGCCTGTCTTCATATTTAAAGTCCTTTCCAGCTTTTTGTAATCCAATTTGCCTTTTTTTCCAGACCTTTTGGAGCGTCCTCATGTCTTTGGTGAGGAGTGGGCACCCACGCAGTGCTCCAGGCAAGAACAGTGTGGCTTCTTTGTGCCTGTGGGCAGTGAAGGGAAGGAAAGAGCAGATACGTACTTTCTCAGCTGAGAAGCTGAGTGGGACTGGTGCTGCCAGAGGTAACCAGATTTAAGAAGCCCATAGCAGAGACGTAAAAAAGAGCTGACAGCAAAATTTAAGCAGAAATTGGATGCTGGTATATTCTCAAATCATTCCCTCCACCCCAAATATTTAGTAATTACAAAGAGAAAAATAGAGACTTTGCCGTGCAGAAATCTGGCTCCACTTGACCAAATGGTCAGGGTCAAATAACTGGTAATGCATATCGACCTCACATACCCCCTGAGGTGATGCGCCAAGAAGGGAGACTCGCCTCTGTGGTATTCTTCTCAATAATGCATAACCTCAGTCCAAGCATGAGAAAGCCTTCTACAAAACATCTGACCAGCACTTTTCAAAAGTATCAAGGTCATGAAAGACAGAGGAACTGTTACAGAATGGAACACACTAAGGAGACAAGATGGCTAAATACAATGTGGTATCCTGGAACACAGAAAGGGCATCAGTGGAAATCTGGTGAAATCCAAATACCTTCTGTAATTTAATTAATAGTATAGGACCAAGGCTAATTTCCTAGTTTTGATAATTGTTCTGTGGTTATGTAAGATGCTAGTTAATATGAGGTGAAGCTGGGTGAAGGGTATACAGGAAATTCTCTGTTCTATTTTTGTAACTCTTCTCTGTAAGTCTAAAATTAACTTTTCGAAAAACCCACAAACGAACTAAAAAAGTTCCCACAAACTAACAGAGGTGGGCTGAGGATCTAACCAAGAGGGAGCACAGGCATGTTCCTAGAATGTTTCCTTGGTGTTTGCCTCCATTTAGGGTTGCGCCCTTATTTGTGATTAGGGTTTGACTCCTGCATCAACAATTTAGGAGGAAGCTCTATGAGGATGGCTTTCCTTCTTTTTTTTTCTTCACTTTTTTTTTGTTGTACTTTAGATGAAGGTTTACAGAACAAACTGGTTTCTCATTAAACAGTTAGTATGCATATTGTTTTATGACATTGGTTAACAACGCCATGACATGTCAACACTCTCCCTTCTCAACCTTGGGTTCCCTATTACCAGCTTTCTTGTTTTCCCCTGCCTTCCAGACCTTGCCCCGGGGCTGGTGTGCTCCTTAAGTCTCATTTTGTTTTATGGGCCTGCCCAATCTTTGGCTAAAGGGTGAACATCAGGAGTGACTTCATTACTGAGCTGAAAGGGTGTACTGGGGCTATACTCTCAGGGTTTCTCCAGTCTCTGTCAAGTGTGGTCTCCCTTCTGTGTCCTCAGTACCTGGCACAGAGTGGGCACTCAAAGGTTTGTTGAATGAATAAATAAGATCCTGGTTTCTCTAAGAGAAGCAGAATTGGTTTCCACAGTGAGAACCTTTACAGTAACTGCAGTTATTAAAGTCAGCCTGGGATCCTAGGAGATTAGGGCATGAAGCCAGAGTGAGAATACAGTTGGTTTCACAATGAGCTCTTTTTAATGTTTGAGGGTGCTGGTGCTCGTATGAAAGACATTGAGGGAGCAACCATACGTACAACTCTGGAATCATTTGAACTCCCAGTCTCTTCCAATACCTTTCCCCTTCTTTCCGCTGGGTTGTTGGTCTTCCTTTTATTTGATTTGTAGGAGCTCTTTATAAATTCTGCATACTGATCCTTTATAGCCACATAAATATTTTTTTATCTGGAATTGACTCAACAGCAAACAGCAACTTGAAAGTTTTTGTTTTGAATGTAGCCAAATCTATGAAAATTTTTTCTTATACTTTTTGTTTTTTCTGTTGTATTTCCTACCCTAACTTAAGACTAAGAGATCCATATTTATGCCTATTCTGAAGAAAAGTGATCCAACCAAATGCTGAAATCATCGAACAATATCATTAATATCACATGCAAGAAAAACCTTGCTGAAGATTACTCAAAATGGCTACAGCAGTCTATTGACAGGGAACTGCCAGAAATTCAAACCAGATTCAGACGAGGGTGTGGAACCAGGGATATCATTGCTGATGTCAGATGGATCCAGGCTGAAAGCAGAGAATAGCAGGAAGATGTTTACCTGTGTTTTATTAAATATGCAAAGGCATTCTACTGTGTGGATCATAAGAAATTATGGATAACATAATAAAGAATGGGAATTCCAGAACACTTAATTGTGCTCATGAGGAACCTGTACATGGATCAAGAGTCAGTCGTTCGAGCAGAACAAGGGGCTACTGAGTGGTTTAAAGTTTGGAAAGGTGTGAGTCAGGGTTGTATCCTTTCATCATACTGAGCAAATAATCTGAGAAGCTTGACTATATGAAGAACACAGCATCAGGATTGGAGGAAGATTTATTGACAACCTGAGATATGCAGATGACACAACCTTGCTCACTGAAAGAGAAGAGGACTTGAAGCACTTACCGATGAAGATCAAAAACTATACCCTTCAGTACAGATTACACCTCAACATAAAGAAATCAAAAATCCTCACAACTGGACTAATAAGCAACATCATGACAAATGGAGAAAAGTTTGAAGTTGTCAAGGATTTCATTTTACTTAGATGCACAATCAATACCCATGGAAACAGCAGACAAGAAATCAAATGACACATTGCATTGGGCAAATCTGCTGCAAAAGACCTCTTCAAAATGTTGAAAAGCAAAGATCTCACCTTAAAGACTAAGGTGCACCTGACCCAAGCCATGGTGTTTTCAAGCGCCTCACATACACGTGAAAACTGGACGATGAAGGAGGAAGACAGAAGAATTGATCCCTTTGAATTGTGTTAATGGAGAATATTGAATATACCATGGACTGCCAAAAGAATGGAAACTCTGGTGGTGAAGTGGCTAAGTGCTACGGCTGCTAACCAAGAGATCGGCAGTTCAAATCCACCAGGCACTCCTTGGAAACTATGGGGCAGTTCTACTCTGTCCTATAGGGTCGCTATGAATTGACTCAACGGCAGTGGGTTTGGTTTTTTGGTTTGGCCAAAAGAATGAACAAATCTGTCTTGGAAGAAGTACAAACAGAATGCTTCTTAGAAGCAATGACAGCGAGACTTGGTCTCACATACTTTGGACATGTTATCAGGAAGGATCAGGCCTTGGAAAAGGACATCATGCTTAGTAAAGCAGAGGGTCAGGGAAAAAGAAGAAGGCCCTCAATGCGATGGGTTGACACGATAGCTGCAACAATGGGCTCAAGCATAACAATGATTGTGAGCATGGCACAGGATTGGGCAGTGTTTCATTCTGTGGTACATAGGGTAGCTATGAGTCAGAGCCAACTGGATGGCACAGGACTGGGCAGTGTTTTGTTCTGTTGTACATAGGGTCACTATGAGCCGGAACCCACTCAATGGCAAATAATAACAAGATCAACGACTTTAGGTCATAAAGCTATTCTCCTATATTTTCCTAAGTTTAAAAGTTTCTATTTTTAGTGCATCTGATATTTGTTCTTGTGTAAAGTATGAGTAACAATCTGGTTTTCTCTTTTATATATAAATCTAATTGTCCCAGCACCATTTATTGGATAGTCTTTCTTTCCACATTGACTTGAAATGTTGCCTCTGTCATGTAAGGAAATTTGTTATAAGCAAAAAAGATTACTGGGTGTTTGCAATGGAAAAGTATACATAGCTTAAGCACACCCTTCCAAGTCATCTGATTCTGCATCTTGCATTGACTTTGAGGAGTTCCTTGCAATGGCTTTGTGAAGCAAATGGTTAAGTGCTCAACCACTAACTGAAAAGTTGGTGGTTCAGACTCATTCGAAGGTGCCTTGGAAGAAAGGCCTGGTAATTTGCCTTCTAAAGGCCCCAGCATTGAAAATCCTACGGAGCAGTTCTACTCTGCACACATGGAGTCTCCCTGAGTCAGAATCAACTCTTCAGCCACTAGCAACAACATTGACTTTGAGCTACTTTGCAACTCCATTCATAGTAGGTAACTAATTAAAAAATAATAATAAAATAATCCTTGTCTACAGACATGTAAATAGATTCTGTCAGGTGAAGGTTCAATTGACTTCCTCCCCTCACTGTAGAAGAAGCCAGTCTTGCCACCATTTGCATGTTCATTTCAATATTCCTGATGTGTAAATGTGTCTATTTTTTGGAAGGCCTTTTGAACCAGTTGTAACATCTTACCCGTTCCTCATTAATAATGAGTTAAACAAAAATTTTAACATGTGTTCATTTTATATCTATATGAGTCACAGTTTTACCTTTTAAAAAAAATTCTCTATCAATGACATACAGCTTTAATCAAACCCAAAAGGATCGATTGGTAGCAATCCTTCACTTATATAAGCACTTCCTATGTGAGCAGTTGCAATCGGATCCCGTTTGCAAGCGTTAATACCATTTTTCAGAAACACAGTCCTGAGCACCAACAGGCATGCTTGTGCCTATGACGGTGCTCTAATGGGTAAGAAAATAAAACGAAACACCAGAATACACATTTTTATGTCTATCGACAACATTACAAGAAACACTTTCAACATTGTGGTGATCATATAATCTACACTGAGCATCTAGAGTGAAGGCACCTGGCCTAAGAGAGGGAAAGGCACCAGCTTGCCGGGCACTCCATCTGCTCATCCATGTACTCAACAAATATGTACTGAGTGCCTACAGTGTGCAGTGCATAGTGCCAAAATGCATTGGGGGAAATAAAGAAGTCTCTTTAAAACCAAAAACCCAAACCTGTTGCCGTCAAGTCAATTTCAACACATAGTGACCCTGTAAGACAGGGTAGAACTGCCCCCATAGGGTTTCCAAAGCAGCTGGTAGGTTCGAACATCTGGCCTTTTGATTAGCAGCTGAGCTGTTAACCACTACATCACCAGGGGTGGAACTAACCATGTGGGCCCTACACAGATGTTATAGATTCATGAGATATAAGCAGGTCAAAAAGCAAGTTGTCTCAGCAAAATAGGAATAGAAGGAAAATTCCTCAACATAGTAAAGGGCATTTATATATACAAAGCCAACAGCCAACATCATCCTAAATGGAGAGAGTCTGAAAGCGTTACCCTTGAGATCGGGAACCAGACAAGGATGCCCTTTATCACCACTCTTATTCACCACTGTGCTGGAGGTTCTAGCCAGATCAATTAGGTTAGATAAAGAAATAAAGGGCATCCAAATAGGTAAGGAAGAAGTAAAAGTATCTCTATTTGCAGGCGACATGATCTTACACACAGACAACCCTAAAGAATCCTCAAGAAAACTACTGAAACTAATAGAAGAGTTCAGCAGAGTATCAGGATACAAGGTAAACATACAAAAATCAGCTGGATTCCTCTACACCAACAAAAAGAACATCAAAGAGGAAATCATCAAATCAATACCATTCACAGTAACCCCCAAGAACATAAAATACTTAGGAATAAATCTTACCAGAGATGTAAAAGACCTGTACGTAGAAAACTACAAGGCCCTACTGCAAGAAACCAAAAGAGACCTACTTAAGTGGAAAAGAATACCTTGCTTCTGGATAGGAAGACTTAACATTGTAAAAATGTCTGTTCTACCAAAAGCGATCTATAGATACCACGCAATTCCAATCCAAATTCCAACATTTTTTAAATGAGATGGAGAAAAAAATCACCAACTTCATGTGGAAGGGAAAAAGGCCCCAGATAATTAAAGCATTACTGAAAAAGAAGAACAAAGTCAGAGGTCTCGCTCTACCTGATTTTAGAACCTATTATACTGCCACAGTAGTCAAAACAGCCTGATGCTGGTACAACAACAGATAAATAGACCAGTGGAACAGAATTGAGAATCCAGACATTAATCCATCCACATATGAGCAGCTGATATTTCACAAAGGCCCAAAGTCAGTTAAATGGGGAAAAGACAATTTGTTTAACAAATGGTGCTGGCATAACTGGATATCCATCTGCAAAAAAATGGAATAAGACCCATACCACACACCATGCACAAAAACTAACTCAAAATGGATCAAAGACTAAATATAAAATTTAAAATAATAAAGGTCATGGAAGAAAAAATAGGGACAACCCTAGGAGCCCTAATACATGGTATAAACAGTACACAAAACATTATTAGTAATGCAAAAGAAGAGAAACCAGATAACTGGGAGCTCCTAAAAATCAAACACCTATGCTCATCCAAAGACTTCACCAAAAGAGTAAAAAGATTACCTACAGACTGGGAAAAAGTTTTAGCTATGACATTTCTGATCAGCATCTCTAAAATCTACAAGATACTGAAAAAACTCAACAACAAAAGGACAAATTAAAAAATGGGCAAAGGATATGAATAGACACTCCACTAAAAAAGACATTCAGGTACCTAACAGATACATGAAGAAATGTTCACAGTCATTAGTCATTAGAGAAATGCAAATGAAAACTACAATGAGATTCCATCTCACTCCAACAAAGCTGGCATTAATCCCAAAAACACAAAATAATAAATGTTGGAGAGGCTGTGGAGAGATTGGAACACTTTTACACTGCTGGTGGGAATGTAAAATGGTACAACCACTTTGGAAATTGATTTGGCGCTTCTTTAAAAAGCTAGAAATAGAACTACCATACGATGCAGCAATCCCACTCCTTGGAATATATCCTAGGGAAATAAGAGCCTTTACACGAACAGACATATGCACACCCATGTTCATCGCAGCACTGTTTACAATAGCAAAAAGATAGAAGCAACCAAGGTGCCCATCAAAGGATGAATGGATAAATAAATTATGGTATATTCACACAGTGGAATACTACACCTCAATAAACAACAATGATGATTCCAGGAAACATTTCATAACATGGAAGAATCTGGAAGGCACTATGCTGAGTGAAATTAGTCAGTTGCAAAAGGACAAATATTGTATGAGACCAGTATTATAAGAACTCCAGAAATAGTTTAAACAGAGAAGAAAATATTCTTTGATGGTTACGAGAGTGGGGAGGGAGGGAAAGGGGTTTTCACTAATTAGATAGCAGACAAGAAGTATTTTAGGTGAAGGGAAAGACAACACACAATACAGGAGAGGTCAACACAACTGGACTAAACTAAAAGCAAAGAAGTTTCCTGAATAAACTGAACGCTTCGAAGGCCAGTGTAGCAGGGGTCGGGATTTGGGGACCATGGTTTCAAGTGACATCTAAGTCAATTGGCATAATAAAATCTTTTAAGAAAACATTCCGCATCCCACTTTGGAGAGTGGCATCTGGGGTCTTAAACACTAGCAAGCGGCCATCTAAGATGCATCAATGGGTCTGAACCCAACTGAAGCAAAGGAGAATGAAGAACACCAAAGACACGAAGTAATTATGAGCCCAAGAGACAGAAAGGGCCACATAAACCAGAGACTACATTAGCCTGAGACCAGAAGAGCTAGATGGTGCCCAGCAACAACCCACGACTGCCTTAACAGGGAACACAATAGAGAACCCCTGAGGGAGCAGGAGAGCAGTGGGATGCAGACCTCAAATTCTAGTAAAAAGACCAGACTCAATGGTCTTACTGAGACTGGAAGGATCCTGGAGGTCATGGTTCCCAGACTTTCTGTCAGCCCAAGCCAGGAACCATTCCCAAAGGCAACTCTTCATACAGGGATTAGGCTGGACTATGGGATAGAAAATGATCCCCGGTGAAGAATGAGCTTCTTGGATCAAGTAGACACATGAGACTATGTGGGCATCTCCTGTCTAGAGGGGAGTTGAGAGGGCAGAAGTGTCAAGAAGCTGACCGAATGGTCATGAAAAGAGAGGAGAAAGGAATGTGCTGTCTCATTATGGGTAGAGCAACTAGGAGTATACACCAAGGTGTATATAAATTTTTGCGTGAGAGACTGACTCGATTTGTAAACTTTCACATAAAAAAAAAAATGACAAAAAAAAACAAGTTGTGACTTTTGCCACATCAACTGCAAGAGTGCGGATCATTCACAGCATCCAGACTTTTGGCATTCCAGAAAATGTCTACGTGACTCTGAAGGAACGCAGTTATTGGAAAGGGCCCCAGAAGAATCCTGTGGAGGGACTTCAATCACACCAATGTAGACCTCAGTCTCCTTGGAAAGAAAAAGAGGTTTCAGGTTGACAAGCGGTGGGAAAATAGAAAAGAACTGGCTACAGTCTGCACTATCTGTAGTCACATAGAAAACATGATCAAGGGTGTCACACTGGGCTTCTGTTACAAGATGAGGTTTGTGTATGCTCACTTCCCTATCAACATCATTATTCAGGAGAGCCCATCTCTTGCTGAAATCTGAAATTCGTTGGGTGAAAAATACATCTGTAGTGTTTGGATGAGGCCAGGTGTCACTTGTTCAGTCTCTGAAGCCCAGAAAGATGAGTAAATTCTTGAAGAAAACGGCATTGTACTGGTATGAAATTCAGCAAGCCATGGCAGTTAAAAAGAAAAAAACAAAGGATATCAGAAGAATTTTGTATGGTATCTCTGTCTCTGAAAAAGGAACAGCTCAGCAAGCTGATGAATAAGATCCAAGAGTTGTGCAGCTACAGAAACAAGACGCTAGATGATTCCTAAGACTTGTGGGTGATATTTTTAAGATTCAATAGAGTTCATCTATTGGGAAAAAAAAAAAAAGGAAATTGTAGTGTTTGTCTCCAGTCTTAGACTTGGTTAAGAAGGAGGAGGGCCCATGCCAAGAGGAGAATGAAGAGTTATGGCTGTCATCAACACAGGCAGGGCACATTATTACTGCTGGCAGAGAGAAACTGGGTGCCCCAAGTAATTGTCTGTTAGGGCTTCGGTGGGTGTGGCAGACTGGCTGTCTTATGGAGAAGATCCACTTTCAAGGGACCCCCTGGAAGAAGGCATGGCATCATCATCTGTTTAGGCGTTATTAATTTAGTAGACAACCTGGTGACCAAAAGGAGACAGTGGCATTTGCTTGGAAAGCCTAAGCCCATCAAAAAGAATTTTCCAAAGAACCCCAGACAATACAAAGCCATAGTGGCTGCAATCAAGAAATATACAACATTTTCCTGGGCAGAGCTGGAGAGAAAATGTAGAACAAAATTCTAAGTCAAAAAGAAATACCAGATTTGCTGGCCTGACAGAGGCTGGAGAAACCCTGAGAATATGGCCCCCAGTCACTTCTGAGGTTCACCCTTCAGCCAAAAATTGAACAGGCCCATGGAACAAAGCAAGACTGAACAGCTGCACCAGCCCTGGGGCAGGAACTGGAAGGCAGGAGCAAAGAGGAAAGCTGGTAATGGGGAACCCATGGTTGAGAGAGCAGAGTGTTGACATGTCGTGGGGTTGTTAACCAGTGTTATAGAACAATGTGTGTACTGACTGTTTGATGAGAAAGCAGTTTGTTCTGTAAACCTTCATCTAAAGTACAATTAAAAATAAATAATTAATAATAAAAAAAGAAATATACATTTCGAAAAAAAAGAAGAAATATACAACGTTTTTAATTGAAAAATTTCAGAAATAGTGATGGCTGCACAACATGGCAAATGTAATTTTTTTAAGTATAATTTTTTATTGTTGATGTTGAGAATATACACAGCAGAACATACACAAATCCAACAATTGCTACTTGTATAATTCAAAGGCCTTGATTACATTCTTCAAGTTATGCAACCATCCTCACCTTCATTTCTGAGTTGTTCATCTGCCATTAACATAAAATCACTATCCCCTAAGTTTCCTGTCTAATCTTTCGAGTTGCTGTTGTCAATTTGATCCCATATAGATAGATCTTAAAAGAGCACAATGCTTAAGGCAGACATTCTCTACTAGTTAAGTTAAACTATTGTTTGGTTTTAAGAAGACTTGAGGGGATATTTTTGGTTTAAGGTTTAAAGGGCAATAGTTTCTAGGGTTCATACAGCCTCTGTGGCTTTAGAAAGTCTGGAGCCCATGAGGATTTGATATTCTGTTCTGCTTATTCCCCCTTTTGATCAGGATTCTTCTATAGACTCTTTGATCAAAACGTTCAGTTATGGTAGCCAGGCACCACCCAGTTCTTCCGGTCTCATGGCAAAAGAGGCAATTATTCACAGAGGCAATTAGCCACACTTTACATTTCCTCCTCCTATTCCTGACTGGCCTTCTTCTCTGTGCTCCAGGCAAATAGAGACCAGTTGTTGTACCTTGGGTGGCTACTTGTAAGCTTTTAAGACCTCAGGCAGTGCAAAATGAGCTGGGAGGTAGAACAGAAGCACTTAACACATTATTGGGCCAATTAACTGGGATGTCCCATGAAACCATAACCCTAAACCTCCAAACCAAGGAATCAAATCCCATGAGGTGTTTGGATGTACATAAGCAGCCTCAGCAGCTTTTTTTTTTTTGGACACTGTTGTATTTCTATCACACAACTTTTTCCAATTCTGCTGTAAATGTAATTAATGCCACTGTACAATTAAAAATGGCTAAGATGGCAAATTGTATGATGTATGTATTTTTTATCACAACAAAAAAGGGCGATGAAAACAGTTAAGTGATAGGCTGCTAACCAAAAGGTTGAGGGTTAGCGTCTATCCAGAGGTGTCTTGGAAGGAAGGCCTGATGACCTGTTTTCAAAAAATCCATCAGTTGAAAACTCTGTGGAGCACAGTTCTACTCTGACACACATGAGGTCACCATGAGTCAGCATCTGCTTGATGGCAACTAATTTTTTTTAATATCAATGAATCCAGTGAATTTAAAAATATTTACCAGCAGAATTATTATTATTATTTTTTTAAATCTTAAGCAGAACCTCAATGTAGAAAGCAGATGAGTTTTCTGGTGGAAGCAGGAGCCTACCTGCACCTGCCACAGGTGAGCGTCCTTGGTGAGACCTATGGGCAAGAGGAAGGTAAGAAGGCCCAAGAAGGCCGCTCTAATCATTCCTCTGAGGTCTTAAACTACTAGCCAAGTGAAGAGCAAGAACCTGGCCTTGTCCCAGGTCTGATCTTTATTCCTTATCTGATGTCTGCAAAGCCTCTAAAATCCTGACCAGACCCTTCAAGGCTCTCAGTGCACACTTGAGTTACCAGCTTAATGACTTGGCTGCCTTCTCTACTCCACCAGGCTGCTTTACAGCAATTAGTCCTCAGACCAAAGGCTGCTCTGAAGGGATTAGTGCAAGTACTTGTTGGAGAGGCACTGTAGAGGCCCAGCCATGATCACTGTGTCAGGGGCCTGCCCAGTGGGAGAAGGGCTGGGCGGCTGATCTAACAGGCTCTGTTGTTGTTTGTTGTGTGCCCTGGAGTTGATTCTGAGTCTTCTCAACCCTATAGGGCAGAGTAGAACTACCTCATAGGCTTTCCAAGGCTGTAATCTTTATAGAAGCTGACTGCCACATCTTTCTCCCACGAGTGACTGGGGGATTTGAACTGTGACCTTTCCATTAGCAGCCAAGCACTTTAACCACTTCATTAACAGGCTGTGCAGTGATGGCTAATTCAGTTGTCAGAGCTTGGTGCTCAGGTGGGCCCCAAGGGATTTTTTTTTAATTAATTTTTTATTTTGGTAAATATATAGGTAAAAACATTTGTCATAAAATCTATTAAGAAAACATTCTGCATCCCACAATGGTGAGTGGTGTCTGGGGTCTTAAATGGTAGCAAGTGACCATCTAAGATGCCTGGAGCAAAGGAGACTGAAGAACACCAAAGACACGAAGTAATTATGAGCCCAAGAGACAGAAAGGGTCACATAAATCAGAGACTACATCAGCCTAAGACCAGAAGAACTAGATGGTGCCTGGCTACAACCAATGACTGCCCTGACAGGGAACACGACAGGGAATCCCTGAGGGAGCAGGAGAGCAATGGGATGCAGACCTCAAATTCTTGTAAAAAGACCCAACTTAATGGTCTGACTGACCCCAGAGCTCATGGCCCCCAGACCTTCTGTTAGCCCAAGACAAGAGCCATTCCAAAAGCCAACTCTTCAGACAGGGATTGGACTGGACTATAGGATAGAAAATGATACTGGTGAAGAGTGAACCTCTCGGATCAAGAAGACACCTCACCTGTCTGAAGGTGAGATGAGAAGGCAGAGGGGGACAGGAGCTGGCTGAATGGACATGGGAATGCAGGGAGAAGAGAAGGAGTGTGCTGTCTCGTTAGGGGGAGAGCAACTAGGAGTTAGCAAGGTGTATATAAGATTTTGTAAGAGAGACTGCCTTGATTTGTAAACTTTCACTTAAAGCACGAATTAAAAACAAAATTTGCCATTTCAACAATCTTCACATGTAAAGTTCAGTGACATTAAATATGGTCATCACGTTGTTTAACCATCACTGTTCCCGAATTTTTCCCTCACCCTTAACTGAAGCTCAGTGCCCTGAAGGCCCCCAAGGATTTGATCCAAGAGTTCTAGAGTAAATAGCCTCTAAAACTCATTTAAATACCCCCTCCATTGTGCAGCCTTCCGCAGTTCCCGTCACATTACACCTTTGCTTTCTGTGTCTATGGAGTCCATGGGTAGGACAAATGGTTAATGGGCTCAACTGCCAAATAAAAGCTTTGGAATTTCAAGTCCACCCAGGGGCGCCTTCAAAAAAAGACCAGGGACCTACTTTTGAAAAAATCAGTCATTGAAAACCCTATAGGGCACTGTTCCATTCTGACACATATGTAGTCACCATGAGTTGGTGTTGACTTTGACGGCAACTGGTCCATGCTATTTGGTTTATTCCTTCATTATAGTTCCTATCACAGCCTGATTTGTTTTACTGTTGGTTCAATAAATGCGTGTCTTTGCTGTTAAACTGTGGAGGCAAATATTGTGCTTCATTTATCATGGTGGCAATCCCCGGAGTTTAGAACACCGCTTCGTACCTGGTTGGGTCTAGCGGAAGTTTAAATTAAATTGGCAGAGAATCTAGTCACCCTTCCTAGAGGGAAAGCAGGCAGCTAAAATTGTCTCCAGACCCAGCTTAGGCCACTTTTTTTTTCTAATTGCACATTGGTATAGTGTAAAGGGCCCACGCATCCTCAGAGGTGCATACTACCTGGCCTGGGGAAGGCCCCTGTGACAGTCTACCAACTGAATGAATGTACAAATGAATGGGAAGAGACATGTCCAAGAAGGTCCAAAATCTCCTGAAACAGTTGCAGTTTGGGTGAACTATGAATCAAAGTGATAGAGCTTGCCCCCAACAAAGGATATTTGTGTTAACAGGATATCCCAATGTGGGTAGTAAGGACACAGGCTTTGGGTTCAGACAGATCTGGGTAGGGCTCTGGCTCTTCCATTTACTAGCTATGTGACTTTGGGTAAAATTTTCAACCACAACAAGTGTCAGCTGTAAAATACAGATAATATTACCCAAGTCATAGGGCTTTGGGAGGACTAACTGGGTAGTGCTGGTTAAGTGCTCACACGCAGCTTGGCACATAGTATGCACTCAGTAAATGGTTGGAAGGCATTCAAAAGACAACTGGGGAAGAGCTGCCTCCTCAAAGTAGAGTCGACCTTAATGATGTGAGTGGAGTAAAGCTTTCGGGACCTTCATTTGCTCATGTGGCATGGCTCAAAATGAGAAGAAACAGCTACAAACATCTATTAATAGTCGGAACCTGGAACGTATGAAGTACGAATCTAGGAAAATTAGAAATCCTCAAAAATGAAATGGAACTCATAAACATTGATATCCTAGGCATTAGTGAGCTGAAATGGACTGGTATTGGCTGTTTTGAAATAGACAATCATATAGTCTACCATGCTGGGAAGGAAAACTTGAAGAAGATTGGTGCTGCATTCATCGTCAAAAAGATCATTTCAAGATCTGTCTTGAAGTACAACCCTGTCAGTGATAGGATAATATTCATACACTTACAAGGAAGCTCAGTTAATACGACTATTATTCAAGTTTATGCACCAACCGCTAAGGCCAAAGATGAAGAAACTGAAGATTTTTGTCAGCTTCTGCAGTCTGAAATTGACTGAACATGCAATCAGGTTGCATTGATAATTACTGGTGATTGGAATGCAAAAGCTGGAGACAGAAAAAGGATTGGTAGTTTGAAAATATGGCCTTGGTGATAGGAAAAATGCCGGAGATCAAATGACAGAATGTTGCAAGAGCAATGACTTCTTCATTGCAAATACCTTTTTTCACCAACATAAACAGTGACTATATACATGGACCTTGCCAGATGGAACACACAGGAATCAAATCGGACTACATCTGTGGAAAGAGATAATGGAAAAGCTCAATATCATCAGTCAGAACAAGGCCAGGGGCCAACTGTGGAACAGACCATTAATTGCTCATATGCAAGGTCAAGCTGAAACTGAAGAAAATCAGAGCAAGTTCATGAGAGCCAAAATACAACCTTAAGTATATCCCACCTCAATTTAGAGATCATCTCAAGAATAGATTTGACTTGTTGAACACTAATGACCAAAGGCCAGACAAGTTGTGAAATGACATCAAGAACATCATACATGAAGAAAGCAAGAGGTCATTGAAAAGACAGGAAAGAAAGAAAAGACCAAGATGGATGTCAGAGGAGACTCTGAAACTTGCTATCGAACGTCAAGCAGCTAAAGCAAAAGTAATAAATTTTGAAGTAAAAGAACTGAACAGAAGATTTCAAAGGGCAGCTCAGGAAGACAAAGCAAAGTATTATAATGAGATGTGCAAAGAACTGGAGATAGGAAACCAAAAGGAAAAAACATGCTTGGCGTTTCTCAGGCTAAAAGAACTGAAGAAAAAATTCAAGCCTCCAATTCCAATAGTGAAGGATTCCATGGGGAAAATATTAAACGACGCAGGAAGCATCAAAAGAAGATGGAAGGAATACACAGAGTCATTATACCAAAAAGAAAGAGTCGACATTCAACCATTTCAAGAGGTGGCATATGATCAGGAACTGATGGTACTGAAGGAAGAAATCCAAGCTGCACTGAAGGCACTGGCAAAAAACAGGGCTTCAGGAATTGATGTAATGTCAGTAGACATGTTTCAACAAACAGATGCAGCGCTGGAGGTGCTTACTCGTCTATGCCAAGAAATATAGAAGATAGCTTCCTGGCCGATCGACTGGAAGAGATCTATATTTATGCCTATTCCCAAGAAAGGTGATCCAACCAAATGCAGAAATTATGGAAAAAATATCATTAATATCACATACAAGCAAAATTTTGCTGAAGATCATTCAAAAGCGCTGCAGCAGTATATTGACAGGGAACTGCCAGAAATTAGGTGGGATTCAGAAGAGGACGTGGAACCAGGGATATCATTGCTGATGTCAGATGGATCATGGCTGAAAGCAGAGAACACCAGAAGGATATTTACCTGTGTTTTACTGACTATGCAAAGGCATTCGACTGTGTGGATTGTAACAAATTATGGATAACATTGTGAAGAACGGGAATTCCAGGACACTTACTAGTGCTCATGAGCAACCAGTACATAGATCAAGAGGCAGTTGTTCGGACAGAACAAGGGAATACTGAGTGGTTTAAACTCAGGAAAGGTGTGCATCAGGGTTGTACCCTTTCAACATACCTATTCAATCTGTATGCTGAGCAAATAATCTGAAAGCTGGACTATATCAGGATTAGAGGAAGACTCATCAACAACCTGCATTATGCAGATGACACAACCTTGCTTGCTGAAAGTGAAGAGGACTTGAAGCACTTACTGATGAGGATCAAAGACTTCAGCCTTTGGTATGGATTACACTTCAACATAAAGAAAACAAAAATCCTCACAACTGGACCAATAAGCAACATCATGATAAACGGAGAAAAGATTGAAGTTGTCAAGGGTTTCATTTTACTTGGATCCACAATCAATACCCATGGAAGCAGCAGTCGGGAAATCAAAAGATGCATTCCATTGGGCAAATGTGTTGCAAAGGACCCTCTTTAAAGGGTTGAAAAGCAAAGATATCACCCTGAAGACTAAGGTGCGCCTGACTCAAGCCATGGTATTTTCAATCACATCATATGCATGTGAAAGCTGGACGATGAACAAGGAAGACTGAGGAAGAATTGACACCTTTGAATTGTGGTGTTGGTGAAGAATATTGAATATACCATGGACTGCCAAAAGAACGAACAAATCTGTCTTGGAAGAAGTACAACCAGAATGGTCCTTAGAAGCAAGGATGGGGAGACTGCGTCTTTCATACTTTGGACATGTTGTCAGGAGGGATCAGTCCCTGGAGAAGGACATCATGCTTGGTAAAGTACAAGGTCAGTGGAAAAGAGGAAGACCCTTAATGAGGTGGATTGACACAGTGGCTGCTACAATGGTTTCAAGCATAACAATGATTGTAAGGATGGCGCAGAACCAGGCAGTGTTTTGTTCTGTTGTGCATGGGGCCTCTATCAGTCGGAACCAACTCTACAGCACCTAACGACAATAATAGTAAATGGAAGCTGCCATTGCCATCAGAACAGCACAGTGTCACAGGACTTCCAAGCAGAGCAGGACACTCAGCAGGCAGAGAGCAAAGTGGAAAAAGCTGTCCCTCTCCAGCCTGTTATTCCTGCAGAGGGGCATCTGAACTTCTTCGGCCTGTTACAACATCCCTTTGCCCTGCAGCTTTCTCCCAGGGCTCTTCCTTCCACACAAACACAGTCCATATTGAACCTGAAAATATGCCTGAGAAGCAGAACAGCAAAATTCCAAAGGGCCTTAATTTAGTACAGCAAGTTTGTGGGGGCTGGCTCAGACAAGCAGAACCCGTGGCTTCTCCAGACCTAAAGTCCCAAGGACAGCTTATGACAGGAATTGTCTGGAAGGGAAGGCCCTTACTGAACTATAACCCATCGACAACTCATGAGCTGTTGTCCAGCAATTTTTATGGAATGTGTTTTTTTGCTCTCATCAGATTAAGAATTTTTCTTGGCTTAAGGGGAAAGCAGTGGAAACAAATATACTATGTGTCAGACACTGTGCCTCCCTTCCCCTTCCTCATCTCCTTTAGTGCCCACAACACCATGATGTATGCGCTGTTATGCCCCACTAAAGATGAGGACTACTACCCATCTGGCAGTACTATAATGACTTGTGTGTTGCTATGATGCTGGAAGCTATACCACCAGCATTTCAAAATACCAGCAGGGTCTCGCATGGTGGACAGGTTTTAATGGAGCTTCCACACTAAAACAGACTAGGAAGAAAGGCCTGGCAATATACTTCTGAAAATTAGCCAGTGAAAACCTTATGGATCACGACAGAACATTGTCAGATGTAGTGATGGAAGATGGGCCCCCTAGATTGGAAGGCATTACACAATGGCCGCAACAATGGACTCGTACATACCAACAATCATGAAGATGGTGCAGGGCCAGGCAACGTTTCATTCTGTTATACATGTGTCGGGCTGACTCAACGGCAATGAATAACAACAGCAAAGATGAAGAAGTAGTCCTAGAGAGACTAAGAAGTTTGACAAAGGTGCCATGGCTAGCAGTGTTAGATCCACGATTCAGGCTCAAAGCACATGCTCTACGTCAGAAAGAAGAGCCCACTATACCTGGCTCTGTAGTCCGATCTCTCTTCCCATCGTCTCCTTGAGCCAGGAATGTTGGTGCCAGTCTGAAGGGTCTCCACCATAACCTCATAAATATTCACAGAAGCCCAAACTGAGAAATGGGTTAGTTAGTAGGACTAGAAAGGTACGTAAGTCAGCTTTTATTCAAGGAAGAGTCAACTCCCCACCATGCCTTGGTTTCCCTACCTGTATTCTCTTACTTTCTATCCAGCTTTTGCAGATGTTGTACGGTTGAATGACAAAGCCAAGGGGCATCCCATGCTGTCCCTGAGGTTCTCTGATCCAGCCTCAGACCTGCATCTTTGTACCTGCGGCATCTGGCAAATGCCTGCAACTAGTTTCTGGTTTTTTAATGCAGTGATTCTCAGGCCTGGCTATTCATTAGAATTGCCTGTACCCCATACCCGTTGCCACAGAGTAGATTCTGACTCATAGCAACCCTATAGGACAAACTAGAACTGCCTCATAGGGTTTCCAAGGAGCAGCTAATGGATTTGAACTGCTGACCTTTTGGTTAGTAGCTGAGCTCTTAATCATTACACCATCAGGGCTACTAGGTCTTACCCTCAGCAATTCTAATTTAATTCATCTGGAGTGATGCTGGCACTGTTATTTTTTAGAAGCTCCTCAGATAGCTTAATGTGCAGCTGGGGTTAAGAATCACTGGTTTAGTATATGGATTTTTCATTGACTCCTTGAATTTCTTGGGAGGAACTTTCTAGGGGGAAAGCAAGGCT
This sequence comes from Elephas maximus indicus, assembly GCF_024166365.1. NCBI lineage: Eukaryota > Metazoa > Chordata > Mammalia > Proboscidea > Elephantidae > Elephas > Elephas maximus. The sequence continues at coordinate 51,651,964 of NC_064840.1, forward strand.
GTTGTTATTTAAATCACAGCAGGACACCCAGGTGCTGAAAACCAGCGACTTGCCATGGGCTTGTTCACTGTTGCAACATTACCTGCCACAACCTGAGTCTGGGCTGACCTGGTAGACCTGGGCTTGAACCAGGTGTTATTCTCCATTCCTCTGAGGGCTCCAGGCCACAGTCAGAAGGAAGAGGCTCTTGTTCCCTCTGGAGTAAGGTTCTTGTCCTTGCTGGATTCTCTAGAGAAGTAAAGCATATAAATAAATATAGAGAGAGCGAGAGATTTATATCAAGGAGATGGCTCATGTGATTGTAGACGCTGGAATGTCTCAAGTGCGTGAGTCATGATAGAAGCTTCTCCTGATTCACATAGCCAGAGGGGCTGGCAAAGGTCAGACAGCAGGGCTCTTGCTCACAGGCTGCAAAGATCAATGAATCCCAAGATCAACAGGCAAGATGACAGGTAAACTGCTAGCTCATGTCCCGAGAACTAAAGGTCAAATGAACTGGAGCCAGCTGCAGGATCCAGAGTGAGCAAAAGCCCAGGAGTCTTTCCAGAAAGTCCACTTATATATTTGATACAGGCCACACCTCCAAGGAAACCTTTCAACTGATTGGCTACTCACAGCAGATACCCACCATGGAGGTGATCACATTATATCAAATCTCATCATGGAAGTGATCACATCATCATATGACTGCCAAACTACATCATAACTGCCAAACCACTGAGAATCATGGCCCAGCCAAGTTGACACATAACCTTAACGTTCACAGTTCTCAAGCCCATCTCTCCACTGTCTGTGTCTATGTGCCTTTGCTCCACATAGTCAAATGCTGTGCATCTGTTTCCAGGACTCTGGACTCCAGTGGCTTCTCTTTCTACCCCCTGCATCTTTCTCTTTGTGCATCTCTAGTGTCTTCTCTGCCTGCCTTGCTGTATGTCTTGAACTATAGGAGAGATGGTAAGAGAATTGTCTCTGTGTTTTCCACTCTTTTCCTTAGAATCCTTGGAAGGGGGAATGCCAGAAAACCCACCCATTCTTCTTTTCCTATTCTTTCCCACCCTACATATTAGCTCCTCCCTGGAACTTTCCTGGAACTTGCTCCAACTGCCTCCCCAACGGCCAACTGCTGTGCAAGGCTCTGGCTTCCTGCTTCTTCAGGAACCTTCCCCAACACCCTCACACCTTCAACACTGGCAAACCCTGATTACCTTAAGAGGCCCACTGTGGAGCATCCTGGAGGGAACTTTCTCCCCACCTTCTCCAGCCCAAAAACCTGCCAAGATATCTCACCCCCTCCCCACCACCGCCCAACGGCTCCCACAATGCTCTGGGTAAGTGACAGAGGCTCTTCCCCCTAGTCAGTGTAAGGCAAGGACTTTCAAGAAAGAGCGAAGAGAGAGAGGGTAAGTCTCAAATAGGAACTGTGGTCTAAGGAGCTAAAGAGAATTATTGTTAAGGGGGCAATTTCTGATTTCTTCTTTCTAGCATCGTTTGAGGCCATTATTCAAGGTGCTCTTTAAGGTGTCTTTCACGATGTTTCTAGGCGCTTGTCTCTAAGCATCAAACGTTTCTCTAACTCTCCTCAGAAAGGGTGTTTTGGCACATTTCTCACTGTTAATATTCTGTACTGGGATTAGCAATACTGATTTCAAATTCAGGCAGGCCTGACTTCTGACAGACTTAGTTTCTTTCCGTGAAGTAGGAAGAAAATTCCTATCTCCCTACATCTTCAGAAATGTTGGGAGAACCACAGGTTGGATCTGTAAAGTGAGGAAGAGGCTAGGCAGATACACAGCTCAGATTCTAAGTTCAATGTTCATCTCCACGAAAACAGACAAAATGCCCAACCTTTCATGGACGGAATGGCAGCAAAGAAGTGAGAAGCGCTGCCATTTCATTGTGCCTCTGGGGTCTTTCATTCTGTGAGTGAAGTGATTAATTAATATGTACAATACATGACTGGAGAAATGGGATTATTAGGTTAACAGTTGGTTGCAGAGACCAATAATCTGAGGCTACCTGAACAGAAAATTTGTGTCCCTGGAGCAAAGTGTCCTAGGCCTCCCCTCTGGCCAGAAGTTTAGCAGAATCCTTGGATAAGAGGAGGGGTAGGACAGAGGCCAGGGCTGGGCTTATCTCACAGTCACTCTCCTGGTCCCAGAGCTTGGGAATTTAATTACTCAGGAACTCTGGCTGTGGAGCACTCTTTGCCCTCCCTCCCCCGATTCCTGTATGCTCTGCTTGATAAGTTAAGGATCTACTATTCAAGATGCCATAAAAGGAAAGCAAGAGTTTCTTAAAATAACAACAAAAGAAATTAAAATATGAAAAAATAACACTTTTTCATTCCAAGACAATTTCCAAATTGGTCATCTGGATAAACAGCAGCAAATAGTGGTTGATGACTAAAAGATGGCCCAAGGACAACAAAAGGTCAGCATATTCTGTTTACAGCATATTGTTTTTAAATGTGTTCATTTATTTAATGATTTATTGAGCATTTATGTCAAAGTGCTGTGGGGAACACAGAGACAATTGAGGCCCTCACAAGTTGAAGCATAGCACAGAAAACTAGAAATGAAGAAGCATATCAATGAATGCTATTGAGGAAGGAACAAACTTGGCTCTGGGAGTGAAAGTGAGACCTTGATTATATCTAAGAGAGGTGGAGGTGTGATCTTTAGGAAGTCATCATCTGACCCTCCCTTTTTTCCTTCCTTCCGCAAATGTTAATTGAGCACCTGCTCTTTCCAAGGTACCTTGCTAGGTGCCAGAGACACAGCAATTCACAGGACGCATATGGCCCTTCCCCTCATAAAGTTTTCAGCCTAGTGGCAGATAAGCACAATAGGCAAATAAAAATAGCCTGATATGCACTATCTCCTCAGAATTATTGCAGATACTGTATGTGCATATGAAAGGATATCCAAGAAGGTTCCCTGAAGGAAGTGATATTTAAATAATACCTGAAAACGAACAAAAAACTGTTGTCTCCCAGTTGACTCTCACATAAATATCACATTGAAACTGGACTCCGTAATTTACTGAGCAAATTAGGTTCCCATTCAGTAGTTTGTACGTAGTGTTTCATGGCCTTGGCTTCATTCCCCACAATGTGTCAGCACTCTCCCCATTTCTACCCTGGGTTCCCCATTTCCTTTCATCCTGATTTTCTACCCCTTCCTGCCTTCTGATCTTTGCTTTTTGGGCAAATATTGCCATTTGGATCTCTTATAATCTATTGTTCTAAGGAGCATGTTCCTCAGGGTGCTATTGTTTATTTTATAGGCTTGTCTATTGTTTGGCTGGAAGGTGGTCTCCAGGAATGGCTTCCATCCCAGGTCGGATGGGTGTCTTAAGGCCATAGTCTCAGGGGTTCCTCCATTCTCTGTCAGACCAGTAAGTCTGGCCTTTTTTGTGAATTTGATCTTTTGTTCTACATTTTTCTCCTGCTCTGCCTGGGGCTCTAGGCTGTAATGCTAGTCAGAGCGGTCAGTAGCGGTAGCCAGGTACCATCATAGTTCTTCTGGCCTTGAGGTCATGTGGGCTGTAGTTCATGTTGTCCATTAGTCCTCTGGACAAATTGCTCCCTTGAGTCGTTTGTTTTTTTCACTCTCCTGTGCTCCGGACTGGAAGAGACCGATAGTTGTATCTTAGATAGCCATTCACAAGCTTTTAAGACCCCAGATGCTACTCACCAAATCGGATGTAGAATATTGTCTTTAAGAACTATGCTGTGCCAATTGATGTATATGTCCCCTGAGTTATATAGAGTTTTCAGTGGCTGATTTTTCTAAAGTAAATCGCCAGGCCTTTCTTCCGAGGCACCTCTGGGTGGATTCAAACCTCCAAACTTTTGGCTAGCATGGCAGCACATTAACCATTTACATAAGCCAAAACCAAAAAACCAAACCCATTGCCATCAAGTCAATTCTGAATTATAGCAACCCTATAGGACAGTGTAGAACTTCTTCATAGGGTTTCCAAGGAGCAACTGATAGATTCGAACTGCCAGCTTTTTGGTTAGTGGCTGAATGCTTAACCACTATACCACCAGGGCACCATTCAGGGACTCCTAAATAATACCTGAAGGATGATGGGCAGGAAAGAAGGACACTCCTTGCAGAGAGAACAGCTATGCAAAGGCCTAGAGGTGGGAAACAGCAGAACCAATCAGGAGAATGGAGAGTAGTTTGCAAGACTGATCAAGTTGCCTATTCAGTGAGGAATCTGGATTAGGCCAGTGCTCCCAAAGTGGACTCTGTAGAACACTAAACAAAACCCATTGCCATCTAGTCGATTCTGACTCCTAATGATCCTATAGAACAGAGTAGAGCTGCCCCATAGGGTTTCCAAGGAGCGGCTGGTGGATTAGAATTCCAACCTTTTGATTAAAAGCCTAAACTCTCACTCACTGCATAGAAAACTAGTTCCTGGGATTTTAGCAGATATATTGCAGAAAAAGGGTTCCATGGGTGAATAAAACAGGGAAATACTGGACTGAACTGAAGTCAGACACTTTGCTAATCTGTGGGCCTTCTCTGTTAGTCCCCAGAGGAGAATCCAGCTGGCAGCATTTTTCTGCTGACCTCAGAAAGCAATGAAGATGCTGGTCTGGAGCGTAAGCTCCAAAAGACAAATCTGCCTTCTTTACCCTCTTGCCCAGGGCTGGAATAATTCTGGGCTGAGTCAGCCCTCTGTGACTATTTATTGAATTAATGATCCCTAAGGGCCCTTCCAGATCCAGTGCTCTGGATTCCATCTTTGAGGTATAAAGAGTAAGAAATGCTTGCAAAATGCAAGAAGTACCATAAGTCTTGCTTTAAACCAAAGCAAATCTTACTTCTTCTCTAATATCCATCCAGTAAGGTAGACAAGAAATTCAACCTCAGCACCTCCCGGAATCTTTCCCCTGTCCCTCCCCCCTCTGCCCGAGGCTCTGCCAAGGGCACAGCGTACTGAAAGAAGGAGAAGGTGTGGGGAGCAGCAAGCGTACATGGTGGGGCAGGCACTTGGACTGTTCCAAAATTGGACCTGTGCTCAAAGGCTGCAGCAGGAGGATGGGGGTGGGACATAGGGGAACTTGAAGATGTTAGCAAGTGAATGGTGGAAGAAAAGGTTCACAGGACCTAGGTACCAGAGAGAAGGAAGTCAGAATAGGTAAGGAGAAAGGAGAGTGGTCAAAGGACCAGAGTTCAGAATGAGATGAAAGACTAGGTGCAGTGGGAGTAATAAAATGAGAGAGTAGGAAGGAGAGGTTGTGGTCAGAACAGCTGTTTGAATTTAAGATTTTAGGGATGGAGCAGTTTGCTGTGATGGCAGAGTCCAAGAAGTGACTATGGAAAGGGAGGCTGGGAGGAGGGGAGGAAAGAATTGGGAATGAGCGTCCACATGGATGTGGAAGTTATCCAAGCTGATGGCAAGACTTGGATCAGGAAGAATGTTTGTGTACCAGGGAGCAGCATCTTCAGTGAGGGAGAAGTGAAAGGAAGGCCTACGACCCTGATAAGGACTGGTTCCAGGTGGAGTGAGCCTTGAAGAGTGAGAGTTTGGCAAGAAGAACGAGCAGTCACGGTCTGGAGCAACAGCAATGGGAAGCTGGGCACCTTCCAGCCCTGAGATACAGGAGGTATGGGAGACTGAGAAGTCACTACTTAAAAGGACACAGGGAAATTCCAGTTATGGCAGACAATGGAGAGAGCTATTTGGTTAAAAAGTTAAGAATGAAGGTTTTTGTTTTTTTAATGAGGGAAAGAATTGTCTTTTCAACAAATGGTGCTGGGACAACTGGACTGCCACATGCAAAAGAATGTAGTTGGACCCCTACCTCACACCACACACAAAAATTAACTCAAAATGGATCGAAGACCTAAATGTAAAACATAAAACTCTCAGAAGAAAACATAGGTGTAAATCTTCATTACTTCGGATTAATCAATGATTTAGATATGACATTTAGAGAACAAACAACTAAAGAAAAAATAGACAAATTGGACTTCATCGAAATTAAAAACTTTTGTGCTTCAGAAGACACTATCAAGAAAGTGAAAAGACTACGCACAGAATGGAAGAAAGTATTTAGAAATCATATATCTGATAAGAGTTCAGTATACAGAATATATAAAGAACTCTTACAACTCAACGCTAAAAAGACAAATAAGCTATTTTTTTAAGTGGGTAAAGAAATCGAATAGGCATTTCTCCAAAGAAGATATACAAATGGCCAAAAAGCACATGAAAAATGTTCAACATCATGTTGTTTTTGTGTGCTGCTGAGTCAATTCTAACCTCTAATGATGCTATAAGATGAAGCAGACCTGTCCCATAGGGTTTCCTAGGCTGAAATCTTTAAAGAAGCAGATCGCCAGGTCTTATCTCCTGCAGGGCCTCTGGGTGGGTTCAAACTGCCAACGTTTTGGTTAGCACCCAAGGGCTTAGCCATTATGCCACCAGGGTGATATGCAAATCAAAACCACAATGAGATACTACTTCACACTCACTAACATGACTATAATCAAAAGGACAGACAGGGGGCCAAGATGACGGAGTAGTCAGATGCTTCTGGTGATCCCTCTTACAACAAGGACCCGAAAAAACAATTGAAACGATTATATATGTGACAAGCTAGGAGCCCTGAACATCAAAGGCAAAGTTAGAAAATGGACTGAGAGGCAGGGGGAGGGAGAGACTGTTCAAAAGCAGACAAGAGTTGTTGGACCTGAATTGTTGGAACTCTCAGGCACCATTCCCTGGAGAGACCACGGCAGGGCTGGCAGTAGCATTCTGGATGTGGTTTCCACAGGGAGAGACAGCAAGCCGCACAGACTGCTCACACCTCTGAAACCAGAGAAGAATGGCGCTTTCAGCAAAAGCTAAGTAGTTTCGTTTATTGTACCATGCCCCTAGCCCCCAAGCTGGCTTCAGTGGCCGTCGATTTCCCTGGGCCTGAGACAGGTCCTGCTGCACACTCTAAGCCATTCTCCCAGCCTTGGAGAAAAATAAATTCATAATCGGGAGAAAAGATAATCTGCCAGCTCTGCCAAACTGGGGAGCTTAGGACAGAGGTGGCTCTTGTCCAGGCACAAATGGTCGTTGGATTTTGAATTCCTTTCTCCCCTGCATGGACCTGTGTGGGCTCATTTCAGGGGAATGGGCCCTTGTTGGCAGACTGCAACTGTTTCAGCTGTGCAGTGGAGAGGTGAGTCTTTGATGTTTGACACTACTTTGCCTATTAAACAGGGATCTCACCTACCCACATCAGGGGCCTAAGGACTGGTGGTTCCACCCATAAAACCTAGCCACCTGTGACAGGAGTCCAAGGATAAGTGGTACCTCCCAGTCCTTGCAACCAAAAGCATTGGGTGCCTATGATCTGGCTGCAGAACCTACCCACCTGTGAGCTTTAGGGAATAAGAACATGCTTTCCTCACAGACACTCAGAGGATGGTTGTACTCCCCTGCCTTGTTCAGAGCGTGACCACCTGCTGCAACCAGATACCTGTACTTACACCAATAGCCCCTGCCCCTCTAAGACTATAGGACAGAGCCTGTACCACACACTTGATGACCAACAACCTGGACTGGACACCTGAGCTGAATCCATACAAGAAAAGTGAATGGACTCATGGGCTCATATACCTGGTAACAGCTCTAGCCATCTGGTGACAGGACGATAGAGCTTCAAAGGCGAAAGTAATCAAGATAGCTCACTCAAGCAGCCTATCTGGGCATATCAAAATGAAACAAAGCAAGAAGCCAGAATACAGTAAGGAAACATAAAATAAACTAAAACAATAACTTATAGATGGCTTGGAGACAACAGTCAATATCAAATCACATAAAGAAGCAGACCATGATTGCTTCAACAAGCTGTCAAAACAAAGAATCAAAGAATTGAATTTTCAGGATGAAGGTGTCTTCCTGGAATTACCAGATGCAGAATACGAAAGAGTAGTATACAGAACTCTTCAAGACGTCAGGAAAGAGAGCTGGCAAAACGCAGAACAAGCCAAGGAACACACAGATAAAGCGGTTGAAGAAATTAAAAAGGTTATTCAAGAACATAATGAAAAACTTATTAAGCTGCAAGAATCCACAGAGAGACCAAAAAACCAAACCCACTGCCATCGAGTTGATTCTGACTCATAGTGACCCTATAGGACAGAGTAGAACTGCCCCATAGAGTTTCCAAGGAGAGCCTGGTGGATTCAAACTGCTGACATCTTGGTTAGCAGCTGTAGTGCTTAACTACTATGCCAACAGGGTTTCCACCCATAGAGAGACAGCAATCAGAAATTCAGAAGATTAACAATAAAATTACAGAATTAGACAACTCAGTAGAAAGTCAGAGGAGCAGAACTGAGGAAATGGAAGGCAGAATTAGTGAGACTGAAGATAAAACACTTGGCACCAATATATTCAAAGAAAAATCAGATAAAAGCATTTTAAAAAATGAAAAAACCCTAAGAATCATGTGGGACTCTATCAAGAGAAATAACCTACGAGTGATTGGAGTACCAGAACAGGGAGGGATAACAGAAAATACAGAGAGAATTGTTGAAGATTTTTTGGCAGAAAACTTCCCTGATATCGTGAAAGATGAGAAAATATCTATCCAAAATGCTCATTGAACTCCACATAAGGTAGATGTTAAAAGAAAGTCACCAAGGCATTTTAATCAAACTTGCCAAAACCAAAGATAAAGAGAGAATTGTAAGAGCAACTGAGGATTAACAAAAAGTCATCTACAAAGGAGAGTCAATAAGAATAAACTTGGACTACTTGACAGAAACCATGCAGGTAAGAAGGCAATGGGATGACTTATATAAAGCACTGATGGAAAAAAATTGCCAGCCAAGAATCGTATATCCAGCAAAACTTTCTCTCAAATATAAAGGTGAAATGAGGACATTTCCAGATAAATAGAAGTTTAGGGAATTCATAAAAAACAAACCAAAACTACAAGAAATACTAAAGGGAGTTCTCTGGTTAGAAAATCAATAATATCAGATACCAACCCAAGACTAGAACACAGGACAGAGCAACCAGATGTCAACCCAGATAGGGAAATCACAAAAATAAATCAAGATTAAAAAAAAAAAAAACTCAAAACAGGGAAACAGCAATATCATTATGTAAAAAAAGACAACGTTAAAACAATTCAGAGGGACTAAGAAAGGTAATCATAGATCTTTCATATGGAGTGGAAGTTAAGGCGATATAAAGAAATAAAAGGTTTAAACTTAGAAAAATAGGGGTAAATATTAAGGTAACCACAAAGGAGACTAACAATCCTACTCATCAGAATAAAATATAAGAAAAAAATAAAGTCTCAGCAAAACAAAATCAACAACAACACATAAGAGGAAAAGACAATATATAAAGATAAACTACTCAGCACAAAAAATTAAGCGGGAAAAAGAAACTGTCAACAACACACAAAAAAAGACGTCAAAATGACAGCACTAAACTCATCCCTATCCATAATTACTCTGAATGTAAATGGACTAAATGTACCAATAAAGAGACAGAGAGTGGCAAAATGGATTTTAAAAACGATCTGTCTATATGCTGCCTACAAGAGACATACCTTAGACTTAAAGACACAAAGTAAAACTCAAAGGATGGAAAAAAATATACTAAGCAAACAGCAATCAAAAAAAGGCAGGCGTGACAATATTAATTTCTGACAGAATAGACTTTAAAGGAGCCATTATGGAATCCCAGAATCTCAAGTAGCATAAAATTTACCCAACCCATGTCCTAAAGCAATGTTTTAAATTCTTCAGTGAAGTGTATCTTACAGCAGAACAGTGTGAGCTCTTACTTTAGAACTTCTAGCAAAAGCAGAGCTTCTAGACGTCATTGCAAGAGATGTTCATGATAAGTATGAAAAACAAAAACATACATTTATGTTAAAAATTGACATGAATGTGTTCTAATCCACAATATACAACTGGTGTTTTTGCTAGTATCATGTAACCCTGTCACGTCAATTTGTACTCTTAAGAGTAATTATACTACAGAAGCAAAATATGACTGATACAGTCATATTATGGTCCCCTTCAGTCATTTAATGTGAGAATCCTTATATACACTTCATGTATTCATTTCTTAATTTATTTCACAAATATTTACTTCATGCCTACTACATTCCAATCTCAGTGAGGAGAAATCATTATTCTGTGAAGATGAGTCAAGCAACTTGCTTCTTCTACTAGCTAAATTTCTCTTACCTACCCTCACCCTTTCGGTTGTGGTGGCCACACATCCCTGCTTGCCAGGGATGATCTGAGTTTATATCAATTGTCCTGGAGCCCTGTTGTGAGAAGCAAAACAGTAGAACGTATAAATGTATATATAGAGAAAGATTTATATCAAGGAAATGGCTCATGCGATTATAGAGGCTGGAAGGTCCCAAGTCCGTGGTCAGGATAGAGGCTTCTCCCTGATTCACTTAGCCACAAGGGCTGGTGAACCCAAGATCGGTAGGTCAGACAGCAGGTAAGCTGCTGGCTCAAGAACCAAGAACCAGAGATCAGACAAACAGGGGACAGCCGCAGGACCCAGAGCTAGCAAAACCCATGAGTCTTAATAGAAAATCCACTTATATATTGGATGCAAGTCACACCCCCAAGGAAACTCCCTTTCAACTGACTGGCTACTCACAGCAGATCTCATCATGGAGGTGATCATATTACATCAAATCTCCATGTGGAAGTAATCTCATCATCATAAGACTACCAAGCTATACCGTAATTGCCAAATCACTGCGAATCATGGCCCAGCCAAGTTCACACATAACCTTAACAATCACACCTGCCTAGTTAGCTCTTTTTTTACTCTCAAAAATATCCCAGTTTGGATGATAAATTAAATGGCTCCAGTTGATAACAAGTTCCAAAATTCATCTCAGTAGATAATATCTGCTAATTCTCCAATTAAAAACAAACAAACAAAAAATTCTGTGAAGGGCACTGGTCACTGACTGGACACGGAAATTACAACATGTGCTAATTAAAACCAGGCACATGTTAAGTTAGTCCACCGAATTTTTTGAGAGTATTTGGATAACTACATTATGTAATGCATTGTTTCTGGCATTTTAATAGAATAGAAAGTTGTAAGAACCACAAAAGAAGAAGAAAGAAAACTCACAGGCAGAGAGTCAAAAGAGGCAGTATAACATTACTTGCAGGAGCTCATAGTGTCCTTGTGTCAGTTTGTCTGGGTTTGAGAACTGTCTTTGTTCCTTACCAGTCATGTATATTTGGATAAGTTAATTAACCTCTTTTCAATTTTCTCAACCACAAAATCTCAGAAATAATAATCTCTGTAGCATAGGGCAGTGGTAAAGATGAAATAAGAAACTAAATATAAGCTTCTTAACACAGTGCCTGGTGCATAGCAAGCCTTTAGTATGTCAGAAATTGCAACTTCTCTGAGCCCCAATTTCCCTATCTGCAATGACATAATAACCATACCTCCGCTGTCTGTGGATAAGTGAGGTTGTAAATCAAACGCAAGAACGCCTATGATTGCGCTTTCTATGCTATGAAGAACAATGCACTCTACAAATGTAAGACGTTCCTTAAGGCTATGATTTATCAAATACTCATATGGATTATGAATCTGTTCTTGTTTGTTTGTTTTTCACACTTTGTTATTAACCCTCATTAAAATTTTGAGTGCACTTAAAAAAAAAAAAGACAGACAATAATAAGTGTTGGTGAGGATGTAGAGAAATTGGAACTCTCATATATGTACATAGTTTGTGGAACTATAAAATGGTGCAGTCACTTTGGAAGACAGTCTGGCAGTCCCTCAAAAGATTAAACATGAATAGATAACCAAAACGTGACATGTTCATATAGTGGGATATTTATTATGTCGCCATAAAAAAGAATGAAATACTGGTACATGCTACGACATGGATGAACTTTAAAAACATCATGCTAAATGACAGAAGCCAGGCACAAAAGGCCACACATTGTAAGGTTTTATTTATATGACTTGTCCAGAGTAGGCAAATCCAAAGAGACAGAAAGTAGATTAGTGGTTACCAGGGCCTGGGAGGGAAGGGAAAATGGGGGGCTATTGCTATTGGGTACGGGGCTTTTTTTGTGTGGTGATAAAAATCTCCTGAAATAAGATTGTGGTAGTGGTTGCACAACATTGTGAATATACTAAAAGCCACTGAGTTGTTCACGTTGAAAGGATAAATCTTATAGTACATAAACTTGAAATTAAAATTTACCCTCAATTAATTTTTTTTATTAGGAATGAAGAAAAAAAAGAAGGGGGAATTGTTCACTACAGTTTAATAGAGATCACAGAGCTTGGGCAGAGGGAGGGGAGAATGGGATACTGTGTCAGGTAGGGAAGAGGAGGGGACTCCTGGGCAGTGATGTAGGCTGTCAGGAGGCCTGGAAAGATGAGAGGGGTGTCAAGAGCTCCAAGATCACTGGTCCAGCTGACCCTGGTGACTGGAAGGATCAAGGGATATCAGGAAGCCAGCAGGCTTGATCTGGTTGATGGTAGTTAGGGGTAGTACCAGACCAGGTGATTGAAGGAAAAGAAAGGGTCTCCAGGAGAGGGACTGAGGGATCTAGAGCTGGGAGCTTCCAGGAATGAGAAAATTGAGCAAAGCAGAGTGGTGCTGGGGAGGCGGAGTTGTCCCTCCCTGGGTTTGAACATGGCTCCCAGCTTTTGATTTCCAAGCATGCAACGAAGTCCTAAAAATCCCCAAGAGAAAGATCGGGTTTGAAAATACTGAGAACCACTGTGTTGACAGATCTCTCTGTACATAAACAAACTAGAGAAGGTTAGATAAACAAGCACAAGAGATCCACGGCTAGGGGCCAGCCTGAGTGGTTATTTTCCTACTGATGTTTATAGAGACTTATGAGCTGTTAAGTGGAAATATGGACTATCAGAAACAGAAATGGCAAGTTTGCCATGCATTCAAACAAGAATTCATTAAGCATCTATACATACAAGGCATGAAACTTGAAATGCTGAAGACAGACTTGGTGACTGTCTCCAAGAAGTTTGCCATCTAGTGGGATAGACCATCATTCAGCAAATAACTACAAAATAACTTATTGTAAACATGCAAGAACAATAAGGAAAAGAATAAGATGTTCTGATTATATATAAAAGGAATCTATTGGGGCCTGGGGGCAGGGCAAGATTCTCTGAAAAAATGGCATTTCAGCTACATACCAAAGAGGGTAGGAAGAGGGAGTGGGGCAGGAGGCCCTGGGACAAAAGGCCCTGGGGCAGGAGGGAGCTTGGCTCACTGGGCAGAGGACTGGTTGGAGTAAACATGTGAGAGGCAGAGAGCGACTAGACACGGGAGAGGCAGGAAGAGACAGATCGCGCAGGGCATTGTGGGCCATGTGGAAGACTCTGGGCTTTATCCCAAGAGCAAAAGGAATAGAGGGAAGTAAACAGAGGGACAACAGAGCAGCAAGAGGGGGAAGCAGAGCAGAGTGTTTAAAAGCATAGAGTCTGGACCCAGACTGCCGAAGTTCAAATCCCAGGTCTGCATCTTACTGCCTGTATGAGCAAGGTCAAGTTATCTAATCTCTCTGTGCCTCAATCTCATCCTCTGTGAACTGGGATAATACTAGTACCTACTTCACTAGGTTGTTACGAGAATTCAGTGATGCAAGTGCCTGGCACATACTAAGTAAGGAGGAAGCTGCTTGGGAAGGGGGAGGCCTTTTGTCTATAAGGTGGGATCATGGAAGCAGAAATTCAACTGGAAAGCAGGCTATGCTGGATACAAAAAAATCTGTAAAGACCTAGCTGCGTGTACTTTACATGGAAGTTATGTCATCTTCCTTAGCAAGGCACGGGGTGATGGGATCATTTTACTTGTTTCTGAAAGGGGGAAATGGTGCATCCTAGGGAGGCATTAACTTTCCCAGTCACCACTGGGCAGAGCTCAGAGCAGAACCCAGAAGTCCTGAGCTCCCAGCTGGTGGTACACAACCCCCTGCAACCTCTAACCCTCTCTCTGAGGGAACAGAGAGCAGATCAATTGGAAAAGCATTAAGAGAGCTGCTTTTGATCTTCCCCCATCTGCTCTGGATCTAATCAGAGTCCCACACACTCCTTTCTGCAGTAGAGTTCCCAGGGGCGATGCAGGCTCAGCTGTCCAGGCCGAGGAGGCTCAGTGTGGGCTCAGCCCAGGTCCCGCTTGCTCCCAGTGTCAAAGTGTTGGTGCAGACCTCCCCCTTCCCGAGCAGCTTTGCTTGGCCTTCTTCTCCATAGATTATTATTTTGGCAGAGTGCTGAGTTCAGCACTGCTGCGGGGTGCAGTTGGAGGCACTCTTCTGTCCTCAGCTGGCCCTTCAAGAGCTGGCCTTGAAGCTGGGGCTGCCTGACCCCATGAACAGCAGCCCCTCCTACATGCAGTCACAGTGTCCAGTCACAGCCTCCCATCGGACAGCAGTGTGGCCTTTCCAGAAGCTGAGAGAGGTGGAAGAGGAACCGAGGGCTGGAAGGGGAGAGCTACTCTGAGCGGCATAGCCTTGTAAGCCCCTACTCCTAAGAGAACAACTGAAGCAGGGCTCTCGTGAACACCTGCAGCATCTGCCCCCAGCCCTATGCCTGGGGTCACCAGCTTCCCAGAGTTTGCCAAAAGGCCAAAGGAGCAGGCTGGCCTTCAGCCAACTGACCATCCCAGGGGCAAGAGCTGGGGGCAGGGCAAGGAGCTGCACTAAGAGGCTTATATAAGCATTTCAACTCTGCAGGCCAATCTCCGCACTGGCAGCCAGGACAAGAGTGACAGCAAAGCCCTGCCCTGACAGGGGAGGTGCCTCAGCCAGCACTGCAAATTGAGTCTGGCTTGGAGTGGGCCCAGGTACTCCAGGGTATTCTTGTCCGGTTGGCAGATTAGCTGCTGCAGCCCCAAGCAACTGCCTGCCTTTCTCCTTCTACTTAGCCGAGGTCTCTGCCCAACCAAGCGAGCCCCTGGGGGAGGGGAGGGGAAGGGAGCCCCCTGCAGAGCGGACCTTAGGCTCTAAAGGCTCCTTCTGTTACAGGTGCCCATGAGGTCAACAATGAGGCTGGCCACAGCAGTCCTGTTACTGGGTCTAATCATAGTGGTCACTGGAAGGCAGGAAGAAAATGATCCATGTGTCTATGAAGGCCTCTCCAGCGATGACGCCCTTTTATGCAGGTAAGGAAGGGTAGTCTGGGACGGGAGGTAAGATGGGTGGGTAAAAACTGGAACTGAGATCTCAGACAAGGGGTCATTTCCAGAACCAAGGAGAACTGCCTTCTAGACCAGCTTTGGTGTGACAGGTAGAAAATATGTTAGGTCTGGGGACCACCTTGACCGAGCATTACATTGAAGAACAAATTTTGCAATAGGCTTCTCCCTTCCAGGTGACAGTTCTTCCAGGCCCAGGACCACTATGGAATAGCCAGATCTCCCTCAGGCTATCCAAATCTGAGTGGCCCTCTGGGCCTGGCTCACCTTCTTTGCTGGGACAGAAGGGCTACTGTTTAGAGAGAGACCAGCCCAGAGTGCTCCCTCCCCCTCCAACAAAGTGACATTTTAAATGTGGAATTTGAAAGACAGTGGGTACTTGGACCCTCCCATGTGAGAGATGGCTGTTTGTTTTCTGGTAATCAACCCCAGAAGTGTCTGGAGAGATGGACCTTCTAGGGAGTATGGTCACTAGGTGGAGTCCAGTTCAGAGACAGGCATTGGAAGGTAAACTTTTCCCTTTTCAAGGGTGTAATTTTCTCTCAGTCTGTGTCAAAAAGCCTGGAGTTTAACTCTTTCCTCACCAACTTTGTTGGTTAGGAAAGCAAGTCTTAATTTTCTGGCCTTGGGTCATCTTCAGTGTTTCCTGGTCCTCTTTGCTGCCAACTCCCTTACTCCAGTTTGGTGGCTAAGGAGGGTGACCCCTACTGAGATCATCTCTGAGAAACTGGACAGGAGGAAGAACTGTCACTTTCATTCTTCCTCGGTATTATTTGAATTTTCACAGACATCACCTTTACAGCAATACATAACTGTTTTCCCTTTAAAAGTTATACAGTTTAATCCCTTTAAAAAAAAAAGGTAACACACATTTTTTTTTTACTTAAATCAGTACATTTTGTGAATGAGCAAAATGGCTCACTTTTCTGAAATTTTAAAAGCAAAGGTTTATTAAGGACTAAAACAATTGCAGTTGGGGAGCTGCATGGTCCACTGAAAAGAAGTCAAACAGCCTGGGCAGAATCGCCACACAAGCATTTTTAAAGAGTTGAAAGAGGAACTAAACCATATGTTAAACAATTACAAGAAAATTAAACAAATATCATAATAATCACACTCTGATTGGATATACGTTAGTTACAGTAAAAGTTATACGTATTGATAGGAATTACAAGAAAAACTACAAATGTACTAAAACATGTTAACATGCTTGAGCAAAGAAACCACAATGAATTTGCTTCTAATTTCTCATTGGTTGATACTTTATAAGAGACCACAAATTTTGATAAAGGCTTCCTTGGAACAAGTTGTAAAACATTTTCTGGGAACAGTAAAGCAGAACTAAGTTCTGGACAATTGTCAAGAGGCCAAGATAGATCCTGGCCTTACTTTAGACAGAAGACTTTATTATGTCAAACAAAACACTAAAGTAACTTAACAAGTAGTAAAATGGATTCTGATTTTATATTAAAGCTTAAGATGGTTTAAGATCCTAGCTGTAGGTTGCAGCTTTCCACAAACCAAGTGCCTAAAATTTTAATCTTTTACTCATTCCCTCCTTTTGATCATAGATTTTGTTGTTTAAAATCCTTTAATCACACTTAGGTTGGCATAGTTTCTTCTGCATGGGCTTAGATTATGAATCTATTATGCTGTTGCTTAGTGGCTGCTTGAATTAGCAAGCATTTAAGACCCCAGATGCTATATCTGTAGTAGCCAGGCACCACTGGTACCTTTGTTGCCAGGCAGCTTCAGTAAATGTTGGCTTCACTATGCTTTGCTGCAGCACTCAGTCGTCAGTGATCATCCTATGAGGGTGATTATAGAGTTGGGCTACATTACAGGAACTGCTTAGATCGTGGTTTAAGCTACAAACCTTAAAGCAGGAGCTCAAGTCCATCTGTAGAATATATCTTATCTATATACATAATTCACTTCCTGGGAAACATGCTGGTTTTCTTAGAAATCACATTGGAACTAACTTTCATACCAAAAACAAACAAACAAAAAACCCCACTGCTGTTGAGTTGATTCTGCCTCAGAGCAACCCTATAGGTCAGAGTAGAACTGCCCCATAGGGCTTCCAAGGCTGTAAATCTTTATGGAGGCAGACTGCCGCATCTCTCTCCCACAGGGTGCCTGGTGGGTTCAAACCACCGACCTTTCAGTTAGCAGCTGAGCACTTTAATCACTGCACTACCAGGGCCCAAACTTTCATACAACATTCGATAATTCCAATGATAATGACAATCACAATAATTATTGCAAATTCAGTCATTAGTATAGATCTAATCCAATAGCCTATTCCTGCAGGTAGCCAGTTATAGATATCAAGGAAGGGAAAGTTAGCTGGGACAGGTACGTGAAGCCATGTAGCCATTTTGCAAATTTCCTTAATGTCTTGTTCTACTATGCCAGAAGTGTTCATTCAAATGCAACAAGAAGTATTAGTGATCGCACAAACCACAACTTTTTGGGCTAGAAAAAAATCTAAGGCAATTCAGTGGTGCAATACAACCATGGCAAGGGATTTCAAAGATTTTTCTTCATTTGATATAGTATGTGCAGTTTTGCTTGCCATTCCTTCCACAGTGCTGGACAGCTTACGAACAGCTTGTTCCAAGGCTGCAACTTGTACCAAGGCAGAAATGCTCGGAGAAAAGAATATCCTATGCCAGGATGGGAAACCCTGGTAGCATAGTGGTTAAGTGCTACAGCTGCTAACCAAAAGGTCAACAGTCTGAATCTTCCAGATGCTCCTTGGAAACCCTGTGGGGTAGTTCTACTCTGTCCTGTAGGGTCTCTATGAGTCAGAATTGACTTGACGGCAGTGGGTTTGGTTTGGGTTTTTATGCCAGGATGGGTGCTTAAATTGTTGTCTTAGTCATCTAGTGCTGCTATAACAGAAATACCACAAGTGGATAGCTTTAACAAAGAGTTTATTTCCTCACAGTAAAGCAGGCTAAAAGTCCAAATTCAGAGCATCGGGTCCAGGGGAAGACCTTCTGTCTCTGTCAGCCTTCTCATCAATGTTCCCCCCAGACTAGGAGCTACTCCGTGCAAGGACCCTGGGCCCAAATGACGTGCCCTGCTCCTGGCACTGTTTTCTTGGTGGTATGAGTTCCCCATCTCTCTGCTTACTTCCCTTTTCTCTTATCTCTTGTAAGATAAAAGATGGTGCAGGCCACACCACTGGGAAACTTCCTTTACATTAAATCAGGGACATGACCTGGGAAAGGGTGGTATTACAATCCCACCCTAATTCTCTTTAACATAAAATTACAATCACAAAATGGAGGACAACCACACAATACTGGGAATCATGGCCTAACCAAGTTGACATATATTTTGGGGGAACACAATTCAATCCGTGACAAGGGTTTTCATTGTTTCTGCCTTGTTCATCTCTGATGGACTTTTTTGTTTTTTCATATAATTTTAACTCACTGGTCCAATGTATACTTCTACTATAGAAGTAAGAGTCTAAAGGTATTTCTAGATATCCTAAAGTGCATTGGTCTAGATATCCTAGAGTGCATTGGCCAGACATGCTCCATTCATTCAGGCAAGGCAAAGCCCAAGCAAAAGGTTGGAGATAGGTGCCAAAATAGCCTGATCTTTTACACAAGAATATAGTCCAGGTGGTGCACATACCATTCCTGCTCTAGTCTGATATTTCAGGTCAGGGATAGTCTAGTTTGTATTTGTAAGCCATGCTTGAGTAAGAAAGTCATTACAAATGGACAACACTCCTAGGCTGATACATGTTGAATAATGTTGCAAACTGATTTTGAATCCTGATAGTTACAGGTTGCTAGTAATGAAAGGCATAGGTTTTCCATTACTATAGGTAACATTAGTTTTTGTGACTACATAAGAAAGTTGAAACAAGGTACTAAAATAGTGGAACCTGTTGGATGCCATAGTTTGACTTCAATGGCTCGTCTAATTGAAGCCTTGAGGTTGACAATTGCATTGGGTACTAAACTTTAGTCTAGCACTGAGGTTGCTACAGGGTCTGCATTTCCATGAATAACTCGTGGCAAAGGGTTACAAATCCAGCATTTAGGCTGGCTGCACTAACTACAAATTGAGCCAGCTTAACAAATGCATTATTTTGCCATGGGTCACTAGGAGCTGTGAAGACCAGTAAAAGAGAGCCTTAGAAACATTTCGTAAGTGGAGAAACACAATCTAAAAATTAAAGGTAGCATTGGTAAACAGGGATCTAGGTTTATAAGAAAGGAATAAAATGTCAATGCAGGGAGTAACACTGTAAGTCTGCAAAAAGGTGATGATGATTACAACTCCAACCAGCAACAGTGCACAAAGTCTAAAAAGTCCATAAAATGTAGTAGGTTCCATGAAATCTTGTCCCAACATCTTGGAATTAACTATCTACTCTAGAGATGTCTGCTTCTCATCCTTGGAGTGGTGGAGGGTAAACTTTAAGTCCCCATTGGGTTCACAGGTCCACTGCGATGGTGGCTTTTTGGATTTCTTGAGCTTTGAGAGAGGAACCCAAGGGTTTATGCCCTTGAGTTTAGTGGCACAGGGGTTTGTTGGAAGGACTAAATAAGGTCCTTTCCAATGAGGCTCTAAGGAATCTTTTGGTTGGTGCCTCTTCCAATATACATACTCACCCAGAGAAATGTCAGGTTTGTTACAGAATTCAAGTTCTTGGTCATTAAAGGCTTCTCTGATTTGAGAATGGTACTCAAGACTAAGCCATTAGGGATTGGCAGTATTTCAAAAGGTCTAATTGGGCTATATTAGGATCATTATAGGCAAAGTAAGGGAGACTCATGGGTCTTCCAGTAACAATTTCATAGGGGGTAAGTTTATGAGTTCCAAAGGGTGTGGTTCTGAGATGCAACAGAACTAGAGGGAGGATATTAGTCCACGTCAAACCTAGGGATTCACAAAGTTTAGACAATTGAGTTTGAATTATACCATTTGTCCATTCCACTGGAGGTGGTAGGTACATTGCAACTTCTGAAAGATAGGAAAAAAATTTGCAAACCTCTTAAATAACCTGTCCAGTGGAATGCATTTCTCTGTCACTGCCAAGAATAGTAGGCACTACCCAAGTAGGAATAATGTTTTCAAAGAGCTCGTTGGCCATAAATGTAGTGGTTGCATTAAGTAATAACTCATCAGGGATAGAGGGCATTTAAGGGACAAGCATGTTTGTTTCTTGTTGTTTTAAAGCCTGCAAATAGCAAATGATGTCTTCTGGGTGTGACGGAGGAGGGTCTGGTAAATTTAGTATAATTTCTCCATTCTCTGTAAAGTGCAGGTGGCAGTTCTATTTACATAATAAATCTTGTCCTAATAAGTTTACAGAGTATCAGTACTAGGTAGAAATGGATACATATCTTCAAGAAGTCCTAAGGCTATACTAACAGGTTGAGACTAAGTTACAGTTTGTGTTTGGTTTGCCACCTCCACTATTTTAGCCCTTTTTAGACTCTGGGGCAGAGGTTTTTGTAAACACGTGGGGTTTAAAAAAGAGGCAGTGGCCCCAGTATCGATTAAAAATTTACCCAGTTCACTGTTTGTTTGAAGAGTGGTTTCACCTTGTAGATTTTAAGCCACCATTGGAAAAACCTCCGTAGATTCCCCAGAAGCTAGCCATGCTGATGATTGCTGCCCTGGCGGGTGGTAGAGGATTAAATTTATTTCTATTCTCATTTTTGAGTTTCCTACATTCCTTCATAAGGTGGCCTGGCTTATTACAGTGAAAACAAACAATAGGCTTTAGATTGAAAGCGTTAGTTATTAGGGGAATTGCCTCGAGGAGAGAAGCTTTTCTTGGTGGTGTTTGAAGTCATTGGAGTTGTAAAGCCATTAATTTATTAACTTGTTTGCCTTTGCAGCTTGTTTAGTTTCCCCAGTTTGGGCTAACTCATGTGCCAACTCAGCTAATTCACCAATCCAGGCAGTGTCATTTAACTAGGGCTGAAAGCCTAGGATTAAGTCCAGTGATAAATACTGAGTTGAAAGCTGCAGAAACTCCTGGTGTTAAGTGGGTCTAAACCTCAATGTTCAGAAAAGTTATTAAGCAATCGAGTCTGGTAATCATAAACATTCTCATCCTTTCTCTGCACACAGGAATGAATTTTTGTCCAATCAACCATGAGGGAAAAGCTGTGTCAAAGGCTTTAAGTAAAGCATCCCCCTTTTTATGGGCTTCTTTTTTTTTTTTTTTTTTAACTCCTTCACTGTATTCTTTGTAACTAAAGCAAGACAATTTCCGCCATCTCATCGTTCAGCATGTTGTAACCATAATTGGGCATCTCCAGGACTGGCTAACATGTGAACTAATTGGTATAAATCTGGTAAGCCAGGTTGATAAGCTTCAAGGAGGATTTTAAATTCTTTAGCAAATCTGTAGTGATCTTTTCTTAAATCAGAAAAGTCTTTAATAATATTATGTAATTTGGTGTGAGTCCAGGGGACAAGGGTTATACCAGGCTTTTTGGGAGTTTCTCTGGTGCTCACACTGGGAGGTGCAGGGAGAATTTTAAAAGGCATTTCAGAGAGTGATTTTTCTCCCTCAGCAGGTCCTTTTGGGAAAAAGGGAAGTTCAGATAGAGTATTTGAAGGCTCTAAGGAGTAAGCTGGTAAAACAGGGTATAGAAAAGAGGAAGTTGATGAGTGAGCAGAAGCAGAAGTGACAGGTGCCTCAGAAAATAATTCTTTATATAGCTTATTAAATCTTGAGATTGAATCTCTTAGACAATTTTATCATCCTGCTGTCTTTTGGATGCTTCCTGGCATCAATCATAAAAATAGTCCCACTGCTGCTGTTTCGTGCGGAGACCTGTGTTCCCTCATGTACTATGCAGGAAAATTAATTTAGACATGTCAAAAGTTTCCCACATGGGAAACTGGTCTTCCAAGCTACCTTTAGTGATAATGTGCCAATTTTTAAAAAAACAAACAGGTAGCAGGACTATAGTTTTTGTATATATAATGAGCTGGAGTGCCTGTGGGAGGTTCCACTTGGTCTTTTGAGTGGGCACTTCCCTTTTTTTTTTTAAACTAAGATAGTCACACACAGGTGATTTATGTTAAAATTTGTTCTAGAGGCTAACAAGCACGCAAAAAGAAATCATAGTACTCTTAAAGAAATAAAAGTTAAATTTCCCAGCCATTCTTGACCAGAAGTAGAACTTTCTAGCTGTTTTTTTTTTTTTTTTGGCCAGAAAAGCAGAAGTTAAAAGGAAAAGCTTTGTGCACTTTAAAGATGAAAATGATTAGTGACCACACACTTCTGAAAACTCAGATTTTAACTTTGAGATTCAGGTTCTACCCATAGAATCAGATTCTAATTCTCCACCCTGGCTTTTGGGATTCCAGCTGTCTTAGTTATCTAGTGCTGCTGTAACAGAAATACCACAACTGGATGGCTTTAATAAACAGAAATTTATTCTTTCACAATCTAGGAGGCTAGAAGTCTGAATTCAGGAGACCAACTCCAGAAGAATGTTTTCTCTCTGTGTCAGCTCTGGGTGAAGGTCCTTGTCATCAGACTTCCCCTGAGTCTAGGAGTTTCTCAGTGCAGGGACCCCAGGTCCAAAGACCTGCTCTGCTCCAGTTCTTTCTTGATGGTAGGAGGTCCCTCTCCTCTCTGCTCACTTCTCTCTTTTATATCTCAAAAGAGATTGACTCAAGATACAACCCAATCCTGTAGATTGAGTCCTGCCTCATTAACATAACTGCCTCTAATTCTGCCTCATTAACATCACAAAAAAAAATTTTTTTTCATAGAGGTTAGGATTTACAACACATAGGATAATCATATCAGATCACAAAATGGTGGACAACCACACAATACCAGGAATCGTGGCCTAGCCATGTTGGCACACATTTCTGGGGGACACAATTCAATCCATAACACCAGCTCTGAAAAAATTCAGCCCTGGAAACCTAAGTTTTACAGAAGTCCAGTTCCAAAAAACCCAGCTTTGGATGTCCAACTTCTGGAATCCCAGCACTGAAATCTAGTTCTGAGATTCCAGGTTTCTCAGCTCTGGGAATTCAGTGCTGAGAACTCAATAGGATATGTGGATAGTGAAATAAAAGTAAAAAGAGTTTTTTTAAAAAAAGGAGGAGCTAATAAATCTCGAAAGACCTCAACAAAGGTAGAAGATGGAGTTCCAATTTGCAAGTGCTTACCTCAAAAAACCAAAACCAAACCAAACCTACTGCCGTTGAGTCGATTCCAACTCATAGCGACCCCACAGGACAGAGTAGAACTGTCCCATGGAGTTTCCAAGGAGCACCTAGCAGATTCAAACTGCCGACCTTTTGGTTAGCAACCATAGCACTTAACCACTAGGCCACCAGGGTTTCTGTTTAAACAACCCTCAGAATCTGTGGGGATGAATTAAGCTCAAGGGGCTTTAGCAGGCATGCCAATGATCCAGGTCAAGTCCTCTGGGCTTGCCTGAAAGTAAGATGCCTTTGAATCCCACCACTGCCACCAAAATATGAACAAGCAAAATGACTCAGACACTTGTCTGAAATTTTAAAAGCAAAGGGATTTATTAAGGATCAAAACAATCACAGTTGGGGAGTTGCATGGTCCACCAAAACGAAACCAAACAGTCTGGGCAGAACCATTACACAAGCATTTTTTTTTTTTAGCTACTGTTATTATTATTTTTTTAAATTAACTTTTATTGAGCTTCAAGTGAACGTTTACAAATCAAGTCAGACTGTCACATATAAGTTTATATACACCTTACTCTGTACTCCCACTTGCTCTCCTCCTAATGAGTCAGCCCTTCCAGTCTCTCCTTTCGTGACAATTTTGCCAGCTTCCAACTCTCTCTATCCTCCCATCCCCCCTCCAGATAGGAGATGCCAACACAGTCTCAAGTGACCACTTACACAAGCATTTTTAAAGGGTCAAAAAAGAACTAAACCATACATTAAAGGAAAATTAATGAATATTGTAATAATCACATTCTGATTGGATATATGTTAGAGAGTTACATATTGATAGGAATTACAAGAAAAACTATGAGTGTACTAAAACTTGTTAAGTAGCTTGAGCAAAGAAACCACAATGAATTTACTTCTTATTTCTGATTGATAGATACTTTATAAGAGGCCACAAATTTCAGTAAGGGCTACCTTGGAACAAGTTGTAAACATATTTTCCAGGAACAGTAAAGCAGAACTAAGCTCTGGACAATTGTCAAGAGCCCAAGATGGATTCTGGCCTGTACTTTAGACAGAAGCCTTTGTCATGCCAAGCAAGCATTAAAGAAGTAACTTAACAAGCAGTAAAATGGATTCTGATTTTATAACAAAGCTTAAGATGGGTTAAGGTCCTAGCTGTAAGTTGCAGCTTTCCATAAATCAAGAGCCTAAATTTTTTATCTTTTACTCAATTAAAACAAACAAACAAAACCAAATTAAAAAAAAAATTCTGGCTAAAGTTTTTGTGCAAGAGAAAGGAGAGATATGACAGTCTCTTGAATCTGGGTATCAGGTCGGCTCTGATTCTCTAGGCGTTCTGCTGAGTGAAATTTTCCAGAGGCAGCAGGATTTGAATGCTGATAACCACAGGGTCAAATCCCGTAGAGAGCTGGGGAAGTCAGCAGGACGGGGCAAGGCTGGGCAGGGCCACAATATTGGCCCCTTTATGGACAGCTTCAGCACTTCCCAATGCATTCCACATTGAGGTGCACATAGAAAATGATAATATTTGTATGGGCCCTGGAGGCAGCTGGCCTGGGGCCCTAGAAGACTCTGCTGCCAAGATCCATATCTGGTCATCCTGGGGATCTGTGCACCATGGCACACACAGGAAGCTCTGGTGCACCTGTTACGCACCAGGCACTCTACAGAAGGCTTTCAACCCCTTGACTCATTCGGTTGTTATAACGAGCCTGTAAATAAATATTATCTTCCCCATTTTGCAAAGGAGGAACCCCCAGATATTAATAACCTGCCTGTGATGCTTACACAGTTTAGAAGCAGCAAGGCCAGGATTCAAAAGCCCGTTGTCTAACTCCACCACCACTCAGGCTCTTTCCCCACCCTGCCTTCTGCTACTGACCCTTCCCTGCTGCAAGAAGCTTATCCAGAGCCCAGAGTTTCTCAAACTTGAGTAAAGGGAAGCCATTCTCAAGGACTCCCTAGAATACACCAGCAAACCCCCATTTGAGAAAATGAATTTAAGAAATTCAGGTTCAATGCTATTTAAATGTCTTTTGGTTGTAAACCATCAAAGCCAAAAGAAAAGCTTTGTCTTTATTACTGCTGAAGGTTTTTGTTCATCAAACATCATCATTGAAGTGAAAACACATCATAGACGTATCAGAGTCCCAGGGAGAGATCCGTATTTCCTGCGCTGGGGCCTCTCCCTGAGAACCCTGCTCAGCTCCTGGCTCTGGCCTCCCCACCTCCCCTCATGTCTCCCCGCCAAGAGAAAGCACTTCTTTGGAGATATTAGATTCTAATAGGAAATTCTTGAAGTTAAGACTCAATACCTAAAGGTATGAATCTCTAAAGGAGGAATTTTATTTACAGAGATAAGCAATAGGAAAACATTTTTAAGAAAGAATGTCTTCCAGAATAATACCTTCCCTACTTCTGAGATAAACCAGGGACTAGACTTTAAAAACACTGGGAGGCAGAACCCTAGACTCAGCCTCAGAATCAAAGGAACCACGGTTGTCGGACCCCCTACTGGAAGGGTGAATCCCTTCAACAGCACCCTCCCCGCTGCCCACACAAGTGGTCCTGGAGCCCCTCCTCGAACTCTTCCAGCAGCTGGGAACTCACTCACAAAGCCCTTCTTTCCATGATAAACAACAACAACAACAACAACTCTAACCTCCTTCAGAAATCAATAACCACCGAGTGGACTGCAATTCATGGCAACCCTGTGCGGGCCAGAGTAGAACTGTGCTCCACAGGGTTTTCAGTGGCTGTAATCTTATGGAAGTAGATCACCAGGCCTTTCTTCTGGGGCACCTCTGGGTGGCCTCGAACCTCCATCCTTTTGATTAGCAGCAGAGCACATTAACCTTTTTTGCCACTCAGGGGCCCCCTCCTTCAGAAACTGTGTCTTTATCTCAAGGCGGGGACTGCTTTTCTTTAAGTTCAACCCATTCTTTCTAGCTCTGCCCCAGGAGCTGCACTGAACAAGTCTAGTTTCTTCTTGAAAAAAAAAAAAGACAGCCCATCAAACGCTTGGAGACATATGTCATGCCTCCCCACCCCCCCTTCACTCCCAGCTCTTCCTAACTTGGGCAGCCATCTGCAGTCCTTCAGTACCTCCTCGGGGGCCTTGGTTCTGGGGCCCCCACCTTCAGAAAGACATGGTTGGAGTTGGATTTATTGCTCTTTTTTTAAAAGCATGGGGTCCCGCACTTTCACACTGAGCACCATGCAATAGAAGGCAAGCTGCTCACCAGAGCCCCTCATGTCTTTGGGAATTCAGTCTCAGATCCCACCGGGCCTTTTTGTCATCCCAGCTTTTGGGCAGCTGGAATTCTAAGCCCTTCCAAATGTACAGCTGGGGAGCCATGCTTCCCTGATTCCATTCTTACAACCTTCAATAGACTTCAGTGACCCTGTGCTAGACCTAGCTACTGACCTTTCTCTGGGGCTTTGAGTCTGGGCTTCTGTCTCTCAGTGTTCTTGTCAGTCTAGTCCCTGGCTTATCTTAGAAGTAGGGAAGTATTATTCTGGAAGACATTCTCTCTTAAAAGTATTTTCCTACTGCTTATCTCTGTAGATAAAATTCTTCCTTTATAGATTCATACTTTTAGGTATTGAGTCCTAACTTCAAGAATTCCCTATTAATATCCACAGGTGAGAAAATAGAATCCTGGAGGAGTTAAATGACTCACTAGGGTAGCTGCGTGGTATAGGGGAAATGCCAGAGAAGCCCACCAGATTAGCTACCTATTGCTGCATAACAAATTACCCCAAAACTTAGCTGCCACAGATGTTTATTGTATCAGTTTCCCTGGACGTGGCTTAGGTGGCCATCTCTGGTCAGAAGTTCTCTCAGGAAGTTGCAGTCAAGCTGCAGTCTCATCTGAAAAATCAACTGGATAGGGTGGGGTGCCATTTCCAAGCTCACTTATGTGGTTCTTGGCTGGCCTTGGTCCCTTGCCATGTGGCCTCTCTGCAGGGCTGCTCACAACATAGCAGCTTGCTTTCTCCAGGGCAAGGCTCTGAGAGAGAGAGCACAAGAGAGAGGACTGCCAAGCAGAAATCACTGTCTCCTTATAAGCTCATCTCAGCAGTGATATTCCATACCTTCTGCTGTGTTCTATTTGTTAAGAGTGAGCCACTAAATCCAGCCCACCCTCAAGGGAGGGGATTACACAAGGTCACGGACACCAGGAGACTGGATCATTGGGGGTCATCTTTAGAGACTGCCCACCCTCCACACCCACATTCCTCTTCCCTTCTCAGTTTACAAACTATGGACGCTGTGCTAGTTACTGAACTTTCTCTGAGTCTCAGTTTATGTTTCAGAGTACTGTTACGCTAAAAGGAATAACATGTCTGTGAGGCACCTGGTCTATTGGGGTGTTCCAATAAACGCCATTCTTCCTCTCCCCGTCTCCCAGTACCGATGTTAGTTAATGACAAAGCTTTTTTTCACTCCAGTATCTAGGGTGCCTCCAAGTCTTATTCAGGGAGATCAGGAGGTCCCTAAAATCTCGGAATGGAAACTAGAACAGACCCCTCCTGTGGTAACCCATGAGCAGTGAGAGCAGTACCGGAAAATGGCACCTTCAAGGTTTAGGGCCTTGAGTGCATGTTTAAAACATATTCTTACTAAATTTAGCCTTTGATTCAGTTCACCTCAGGCTTGTTCGGATCTTTTTTAGGGTTGATTTGATCATCTGAATTGTTAGCTGTCAGTTCTGTGTCGTTCATGAATCTGAAAAATTTTCCTTCCGTGTTCTTAGCCAAGTCTTTGGTCAACTTTGACAGAGGCCAGAAGTGCACACATGCCACTTGGGACGGCTCCCATGTGGGCAAAGTGCCGTCTTCAAGGGTGGCAGAGGGACAGAGCCCCATGGATGTAATGGGGGCACATACCTTATCCCTGGTCTCCAGCATGTCCTCCATCAAAGGCATTTTCTGTTGCTCTAGGCCTACTCACCAAATATCAACTTGCTTAATTTTAGTTGTTTAACTATTTTAAAGTTTGCAGCAATTCTACTGGGATAAAAAGAGGAGGCTGTTTACTGGGGGAAGATCCACTGGCCCTCAGTTTACCCCCTCCCTTCCCTTGGCTCATCCCAGGTCTGAGGTGGGCAGCCTGGGCCTGCTCTCTATCTCCCACCAGTGGAGGGTCCCTTTCTCTACCTCAGACTTCATTAGCTGCAGCGGGAGGGAGCTGTGGCAGCAACAAAGCAAACAGTCCTTAAAATGCTGCTATGGAGAGGCTGGAAAACCCATAAACTCACTAGACTTGGAACACTGTTAAAGCTATACCATCCAAAAGGAATTGCTGTAACTTTGAAAGAGTTAGAAGAAGCAAGTACCCTCAGACAAATATCCTTTGGCTAATGGCTTCAGGGCACTGCCCTGCTTCCACTATTTGCAACCAGGCCACCTGAGTCCTGGCATTGGGGGTGCTGATCCCCAGAAGTGTCCTGCATCTGCTCTTGTGTTTGGTCTGCAGCCAGGTTGTGGGCTTAGACTACCTCTGCACCCAAGGGTGGGGGGAGAGTGGGGTTCTCCCCACCAGGAGGCACCTCTTTGCACTACTCCTGGCACTGAACCTTGGGGAACTCCTTCTCCAGGCCTACACCTTCAAAATATGTTCTTAATGGGTCTCCTTCAAACGTGCTCCCAGCAGGGGACCAGGACAGCTCTGTGGAACAGTTTAGCTATACAGGGGTTTTAGGAAAGCCTGGGACCTGCATGTCCTCAGCCCAACCCCCACCCAATAGCCCTTCTTCCTCGGTGAGTCAATGAGAATCATTACAACCAAATTAACCCTACAGAAACCCTGGGTCAGGGAGGAAGGGCAAGTGAAAAAAAAAAAGTTGGTACAAAGTTTTTTGTTTTTTTAAAATACCTATCTGAAAGCCTGGCTTATATTCCAGAGTTTCAAAATCAGGTAAGCCCTGAAGACCAACCTGGGGAAGTTGTGGACTCAGCCAAATTTGTTCTAGGCTGCAGCCTTGGGCTCCTTGTTCTGCATCTTCTTTTCTTCCCTTCCAGAAAGCCAGGCTCTTGGAGCGCTCATGTTGCTCTGGGCCTTCTTCTTAGGGAGAAAAGAGATAAATGAATTCACTACAGTGTTAATAACTAGACGCCCCCCTCTCCCAGGGATATTTCCATTTTAAAAGAGAGCCAAAGGTATGGGCAACGCTGAACCCAAAGAATTCATTACTCAACTCATGGTGGAATTTCAGGCATGTGGGGTGGTGGATCTTGATTGTTTAGAGGAGAAACAAGGGTTCCAGCAACAATTTTCTCTGCCCATAAAGGAGACAGAGAAAATTGTTACATTCTTTGTATAATAAGAACGTTCCTGAAAAGCAATGCATAAATAATATTCTTATAAATCCAATCCTACTTTTAAGACACTGACTAAGTTTGCCTAAGGAAGTATAATCTCTCTGGGAAGTAAATGTTAGTGATAGTTAATAATTTTTGACTGCTTATAACATGCCAGGCTCTGTTCTAAACGTTGAGCACCACTTTACCCCTGACACCAACCCAATAAGGCAGGTATTGTTAGTGTTCCCATTTTACAAGTGAAGAAAAAGGCACAGAGAGGTCTAGTAACTCTTAGGTCACACAGGTCAAGCCCTGTGAGCCCCAGGCTCCTCTAAAACCCTGACGTGGGGTGACCACCTCCCTCTCTCTGTAGGGGCCTTGAAGTTTTGTACCCAGAGGTGGGGAACATTAGCTGTATGTATGTTCCTGACTGCAGCAACTACAGAGAGAAGATCACCTCCTGGCCGGAGCCCATAGTCAAGTTCCACGGGGCCTTAGAGGTGAGTGAGCAGGGTCCTGAAGTGGGTAGGGTGTGGAGCCTTTGGTTTCCCTCAGAGCTTGCTCATCTGGATGACTTGAAGCTGTATGCAGAGCCATCTGGGCGGGATCTGGTGGCACCAGATGGCTGGTGCACAAGCATGTGCCTTCCCGAGGGTGGATCCATTGCCTTGGGAAGGAGGCTGGGTGTTGGGGGAATAGGGAGGAAGGGTTCCAAGCCAGGAGCTTTGTCGACGATCAGGAACCACTCTGCTCAGGCCTTTTCCTGCAGCCCTCTGCCTGCTGAGCCTGGCTCTGCGGTGTCAACGTGAAGACCAGCTGGGCTGGCGTGTGCTTGGGAATCAGCTGAGAAGAGGAGAAGGGGCAGTGGAGGAGCCCCTTCTCCCAGGTGCCAGGTGGCTGGGCTTTCAGGAAGAGCTTCTCGTTTAGGTTAAATAAGCAGAGGTCAAGGGTCTCGTGACCCTTGGTCATTACCCAAGGTTTTCTAAAGGAGACCAAGGCATTTTAGGGATTGGAAGTAAGTCTTTCTGATACTGGAAAATGATTAGTACCATGTTTTCTGGAAGCTTCCCTTGGCTTGGGGAGAGCGGATGGTCTTCAACAATTACTTTCAGAACTAGAATGCTTGGGGAAGGGCAGTGCAGGGTAGGAAGTGGAGCTGCTGCTGCTGCCTTCAATAGCTGGGCTGTGTTTTGAGGGGAGTTGCTTCAGCCTCCTGGCTGCCATTTCTTTCTTCCTTGACTTCTAGTACCAGGCTGAGGCCCCGAAAGTGCCGGGGGGGAAGGAGGGTGACTTCTTGCTTTCTGCTGTCTTTTAGTAGGAGGTGCCAGTGTCAAAGTAGGCACAAGGAATATGATATGACCAGGAGTCAGGTCACAAGTGAGTGGGGCAGAGGCTCATGGTCGGGATGTGAACAAGCTTATGTGCTGAGGCCAGCCTTCTGGGCCCCTCTGGGCAGTGTGGCAGGGAGAAGCTACAGTGGGTTCTTCCTCTTGGTCCAGCCTCATGCCCCCGCCCCGACTGGGGGCCCATGTCCAGATCCCTCTGGCCCTCAGTGCTGCTCCCCACCCCACCACCTCAGGCCTGACAGCAGTCAGCATAGACACAAACAGGATAGCAGAATAAGACATTCCAGTGAGGAGGGCATGGCACAGAGTACTTGGATATAGAGGGCTAGATTTTCATTTTTTTTTTCCTCAACTTTTTTTCACTATCAGAGAGCAAGTAGATTGTGATGTGTCTCAGAATTTACAAGGCTGATTTCACGGCGCTTTGATGGTTCGCGTTTGCAGCAGCGACAAACCTCCTTTTCTCTGGAAAGCCCACAACGGAGCAGTGAGCTCCTTCTGGGTGTCCTTTTTCTCCCTGCCCAGCGCTCACACACGGACACACACACACACGCACACGCGCGCACACACACACGTCAGCCCTTCTCCATGGAGACCCTTGGTCTGGGTCATGCCTGTGGACAGCTAAGAGAAGCAGAGGAAAGGAAAGCTGCTAGGATTACTATTATGGAAGGTGGAGGGCCACGGAAGCAGGGCAGGAACCCAGTCTGTTACGTGAAAAGCATGTGCTACCCGCATGGTACAGGACTCTCTACTTGACCATTAAGTCACTCGTCCTCAGTTATTTCATTTGTAGAATGAGTAAGGAGGTTGGACCATGCTTTCACAGTCCAAGGATTCTCCTGAGGGAAGAGTTCTGAGTAAAGGGTTTCACTCTGCTCACGGATATTGTGGCAGGCGTCCACTAGATGGCAGTGTGGACTTTCTGAGTACCTGGTATCCTTTTGGATACCCCATACCACAAAGGGATTTGAAGCAAGTCCAGAAAGTCTTTGGGTTTGATTCTGTTTATCTGATACTGGTGGTCCTGGGATACACAGGGAAGATAGCCCCACCATGTCCCCAAACCTCCTATTTTTAACAGACTCAGTCTGTCTCAGCCCAGGGTTGAGTGAAAGAGAAGAGGGGCCTGGTACGTAGACACTTAGGAAGGACACAGAGCTGTGGTCATAAAAGCAAAGAGGCCAGATACTTCACAAAGAAAGGTTTGGTCAACGGTAGTAGAAAGAAAGAAAGAAGAAGCAGTATTCTACTACAACAGAAGGGGGAAATGATGTTGGGTGGGAAAAACAAGAAAAGTGCCTATAAAGGTAAGTAATTTGACCAAGTACATAGCTAATAAGTAGCAGAGTCAACATTCAAGCCCAGGTCTTCCCAAGCC
This sequence comes from Elephas maximus indicus, assembly GCF_024166365.1. Classification (NCBI taxonomy): domain Eukaryota; kingdom Metazoa; phylum Chordata; class Mammalia; order Proboscidea; family Elephantidae; genus Elephas; species Elephas maximus. The sequence continues at coordinate 51,684,416 of NC_064840.1, forward strand.
TTGACCACTAGACCACTGGTCAGGGCTCTAAAGAGAGATGTCAGTGGGTATGAGCATGGTTAGGGAGGGCTAGACAAAGGGAAGGTTTCCATAGCTAGAATGAGAGGAGAGGGCAGAGACAACAGGAGTTGCTAACAAAGGTGGTGGAGAAAAGGTAGAGACAGTGAACAGTCAAGCCAGGGACAATGAGAAATGGCTGGAGCTTCCCTTATGGAGTTAAGGTTAGAGACACCTGGAGAAAGAGAGATGGGTAAAGTTGGAAAGGAAGCAGATATTTGGGACAAGGTCCCTAGAAAATGGGTGTGGAGGGAGGCTGAGTAGTTAAGGACAGAGAAAAGGATGAAAGCATTTCCTCGGGCCTGGGGCCTGGGGCCTGATGGAATAGGGCAAGAGGTTTGGTGACTGGCTATATGGGGTGAGTGCCTTGCTTCAAAGGTGATTAAAGCAATACCACAAAAGCAAGACTGCTGGTGGGCATGCCCGGGGAACCCTCCAAGCCTTGAGACCCTGATGGGTGCAGCATGTAGCAGGTGTGGAACACCTGTGAGACTGGACTGGACCATTGGACCACAGCTGCTGCAGCCTGTCCAGCGCCACCATGGACCACTAGAGCTCTTCTGGCCCGCCCTACGCCTTTGCTCAGGCCACTTTTTCATATATGGATGCTACACTATGGGACACTCTGCCCACATCAAAATGCTTCCTCTACCAGGAAACCTTCCCTGACTTCCCCCTTCTGATCTTACCCCACCCTTGGTTGGTCTCTTCTTTCTCTGAGCTTTTTAATGCCTCCTCTACCTTCCAAATCCAGTGTTTACCTCATTCTGTTTTGTATTGTGGTTACTCATCTCTCTCAGAGCTTCAATTTATAAGCTCTTAGGAAGCAAGGCTATGGGTCACATTCCTTTGAATCAACCATAGCCCCTGCCATCACTGCAGACCTGTGATGGCCAACTGGGTGACTGGGTGAGTGAGTGAGTGAGTGAGTAAGTGAGTGAGTGAATGAATGGCAGGTGGAAGGACACCTCCTAGAGTCTGAGTGATGTGCTGTTTAAACCTAACCATTTGCCCTGGGTGTCCTGGGGCATTTGATGGAAAGCTGCTGAGCCTTGTGGCCACCCTGGACAGTAGCACCCTTTCCTCCACCCAGGGTGGATGTGAGCTGGAGGGTGGGGAGGGGAAGCAGAGGGAGAAAGAAAGAAAGCCAGGTGGGCTCACAAGAAGGCACAGCACTGCAGAAAAAAAAAGGATGGCCCCAATGAGAGCTGAGAGAGGTGTTGAAGTAAGAGGAAGCTTTTCTACCCTGGCACTTGGACAAACATTAAGAGGCAAACATTTTAAAATGCATCCCGTTCTCAAGCCAATGAAAACATGAAAGGCCTCTGAGAAGCTTCTTGACTGGGGCTTATTCTTCACCTTAAATTTAACCAGCTGGAATTCTTTGAAGTGAAAAAATTGCCATTAAGTGGGGAATGTGCATTGCATTGAAGGGATGGAACAAAAGGCTGGTGCTCCCTCCCCAAGCAGCCGCCCCACTCTCCCTAGGCTTCCAGTCAGGTGATCCACCCCACCCTCAAGTAGGTGACCCTGGGCACTGTCCCCATGTTACCTCCACCAGCTCCGCCTACAGCAGCAGTGTTTGTATGGCTACCTCCTGAGTGGCCACCTTCTTGCCCTTGTCAGCCTATGGTAAAGACACAAGTTGCTACACAAACTTTATCAAGGGTAGAAATCTGGAGACCTGCACATTGGGTAAAGTATCACAGATGCCCCCCTCTGATAGCCCAGAGCTCATCAGCTTACCACCCCCTGCCCCCCACTTCTCTTTACACGTAAAACTGAAAAAACGGGCCTGCTGTGGCCACAGTACAGCTAGCCATGGCAGGACCAGGATGTGGGACTTCTAGCTCTCAGGGTAATTCTGGGTGGAGCAGACCTTGAGGGGTCGGGAAGATGGGCCAAGGCAAGCATTAGAGTCCTGAATGCAGGACTCAGCTGAGTGCAAATGAAGGACATTTATTCAGGGAACAGCTGCCCGTCCTGGCTACTTGGTGTTAGGGATGTGAACCGATTCACTTCACAGATTTAATGAAACACACTGTGTCTCTGGCACCATACTAATACTGTAGATTCAAAGACAGAAGACACTACCATGGAGCTCCCAATGTAGGTAGGGAGACAGACAGATATACAGCAAACATGCTGATGCAGGGGTCGGTGCTGTGACCAAGGAACTGTGGTGCCAGGAGGGCCAAAAGGAGGGCAACTGCCTGAGTTGGGTCAGAGGAGGCCTCCAGGAGGAGGTGGCCACCAAGCTGAACCATGGGAGATGAACAGGCAATGCTTTCCAACAGGAGCCCACACCTGGCAAAGTAGGGCGGGGAGGAAGAGGTGAGCCTGGGGCGGAAGCAGGGCCACAACACAAGGGGCCACAGAAGCTGTGGGTTTTGAATATTGAAGCCAAGGTGGGTGGAGGAAAGGGGGGAGGGAGTTGGTCACTATTTGATTTTTTAGACCAACGAACGTGATCAGATTGGAATTCAGGAAGGTCACTGGCAACGAGTAGGTTGTCTAATGGAAGAAGGGTGAAATTGAAGGCAAGGGGACCACCCTACTGAAACTGTACAAGTGAGGGTATAAACCCAGGGGATAGATATGAGAGACATTGCAGAAACCCTGAGGGTGCTTAGGGAATGCCCATGTGTGCAGAGTAGAACTGTTCCAAGGGGTTTTCAAGGCTATGACCTTTCAGAAGCAGATTGCCAGGCTTGTCCCCCAGGTGCTTCTCAGTATGCTCAAACAGCCAACCTTTCAGTTAGTACTTGAATGCTTAACTGTTTGTACCACCCAAGGACTCCTATGAAAGATATTAAGGAGGTTGAATCCCTAGGGCTTGAGGGCAAAGGGAAGACAGTGATATTGGGAGAGGGGAAAACCCTTAAGTTTCTGTGACAGACTGGCAGGTGGGGAAGGGTAAGGTTGACCATATAATTTATCACCCAAAACGGGACCTTTCTGAGAATGCAGGGGTGTGCTAGGTCAACGGGTGATCCTGCACTGTCCTGGCAAGCTGGGGCTCTAACATTCACCAGGTAAGGAACACAATAGAAGCACTAGATTTGCCAGGATGGCGGCCAGTGGCAGGAAGTTCTAAATACATTGAATTTGAGGACTCTGCGTGGCACCCGGTGTAGCCGCCCAGTACCCCGCCTACGGGCTGAGGCTGGGAGTAGAAGGCAGGGCTGGAGGTCTGGGTTTGAGTCTTCAGCATCTGGGGCGGTTGAATGTAAAGTGGACGGGCTCACTTGGGGAGGGGATATGGAATGGTCAAGGCAGATAGGCAACGGAAAACGGGCATCGGATTTGACCTCCAGCAGGCTACTGATGAGCGGAGCGGGTGGGAGACCGACTGCAGGGGTGGAGGAATGAGTGAGATGCACACACAGTGCAGTGGGAGAGAAGAGATGCCTGGGAATATTTGAATGCTGACGGGAGGGAGCCTCTAGAAAGGGCAATGTCAAAACACAGCAGGGAGAAGAGATAACAGACCTATTAGAAAAGTTCACATGCGAGGAAGAACAGGGTGACAGGATCAAATAGAGAGGAGATTTTGAAGGCTGCCTTAGACTCCTCAAAACTGCCGGGACCTGGTGGCTGACTTGAGGCTGGAGGTGGGAGCTGTTAAAGATGCTTCTGAGGTCTGAAGCCTGGGAGACCGGGATGCGCAGGAAGAGGAGGCGGGGAAGGTGGTGAGTAGGCACAAGGGGTTTCAGTGTGGTCCAGGGGCTGGAGGGGTTTCAGTGTGGTCCAGGGGCTGGAGGGGGTGGTCCAATGCCTGGATGAGGGGTTGCCTAAGCTGCTGAACCCATGAGCTGGAGCTCAGCCTGCAGAGCCATTGGCACAGAGGTGACAGGTGAAGCAGAGAGGTGCCATGGATTGCAAAGTGAGGGGCTCAGTGAATGGTCACATGTGGGTGTTGAGGATAGAGAGGTGACGAGGGGCACAGAGGAGCAGGGACGGTGCATTCCCAGAGAGGTGGGGTTGCCGACAGGCTCAGACACTAGGGGACGGTGTTGCAGGGGGCGGCTGGAGAAGAGCCATAGGATTTGGCAGGGTCCTTGGTGCTGCTCTTGAGGAATGGAGAGGGGAGTTTCAGGACAGTAGGTTAGGGGCAGAGGGCAAAGTCAGGACAAGGAGAGAGGTCCACAAGGGCAGTGGGAGGCCACCAGAGCACCAAGTGATGCCTTGAGGAAGAATTAATGAGAAAAGTAAAAAAGCATATGAGATAAATTACAACCATAACCCAATGCCTTGCATGTAACCAGAGCTTCATAAGTGATATCAATTGTCATTATGATAAGAAGAGGCTGGTTTGGAGCCTGAAGGGTAGAAGGCTCAGAAACGTTGGTAGTTTTGAGGCCCTGTGTAAGTCTGAGCCAGTGCACAGGGAGGGTGGAGTCTGAGGATGCAGGTGAGGCATACCCAGCACACAGACCAGAGCGAGGAGGACACACTGAGGAAAACCAGCACACACGTCATTGTATCTTATGTCTCTGGCTCCTAACTCAGGCAGTCAAAGTCGGCTAAAATCCCCAGAACTGTGTCCAACCCTGGCCCAGGCCCCTCACGCAGCTGTTTGTTATCTGTTACCAGGCCCCTCAGGGCAAGACGGAACCAGGTGAAAGAGGAGTGATGGTTATCGCCATTTCTGACCTTTGGGGTTAGACCTTTAGGTTGCGAAGGAACTTTACGTGCAGGATGCCATATAGGCCTCCTAGCTACATGGTGAGATGGGTAGGGTCGGTATTATTCCCACAATTAAGAATGTGCCCAAAGTCATGTCTTACCAAAGCTGGTAAGTAGGAGAGCTAGCTCTTGACTGCAGATCTGCTGCCATCTCATCCACCCACTGCTCTTTCACCCACATAATTTTGCCTCTGGAATCCACCCTGAACAGCAGAAATTAGCACCTAATGTTCTCGCTGTACTCATGGTATCATTCATTCATTCATCCACCCATTTATTGGGACAGGCCTTTATCGAGCTCTACTTTCTCTGGGACACAGTTACAGGAGAGAAGGATATTAACAAAAAGAAACCCCAGCCCTGCCATCGATGGGCATCTTATAATAGTAAGAATATTAATTGTTTGTTATCGTTATGGATCCATTCAAAAACACCTGAGAGCTGAGGGAAAAAATGTCATAGAATGAACTACGTGCTTATGTAACTAATTTCTTGCTTCTGGGTTATTTCACCAGGAAGTTTCTGAGTCTCAATCTTTATTCCCAGCCATCTCCCACTCTGTTGTTGTACGGAATGCTGCAGGGTTTACAGAAATTCTGGTCAGAACGAAGCCCCGACCCTCCGGGAGCTTTTTAATAAAGCAGGCCCATTTCCAGCCTAAAATGATACTACTCGAGACCCAGGCAAACATGGCGCTTGTTCGGTAATTGAGCATCTGATGTTGGTTGGAAGCTTCCAGTCAAGTGCTGGGGAAACAGGTTCCAGATGTTTTTCAGATCAAATAATGTCTCTTTGAAAAAATTGTGTGGGATGTCCAACTGATGGGGCATCAAACATGAAAGGAGAGTTCAGTGGGTTTGCATCCTGGTTTAAAAAAAAAAAAGGCAGCTAGCCAAGTGTCTGTGTGGCGTTATTCACATGTTTGGAGTCTGTTAACAGTGGGTCTATTGGGAGTGTCAGCAGAGGCTTCTTGGATTTTAAAATAGCTGCCCTGCCTTTGTCAGAGCAATTTAAAGGAATGAATGCATGTATTTTGAATGCCACAATGATTTGCTGCCTTCTCTTGCTGGAGAAATAAGGTGGTGGCCTGAAGAAGTAGTTTAGATAAAGGTTTTGGGGATTTTTTTTTTAAGAGTAATGTCATTTATTATATGTTAAAACTTGCAGACTTGGGGGATGAAGGGAGGAAAGAAGAGATGGAGCCACTGCTAGGAGAGGTGCTGACTGCAGTCTGAAAGTCCAAAGGAACCCGACAGAACCCTGGGTCTGCTGAGAACAGGGGTGGGGTTGCTGGTGGGGCCTGCAGCTGGTGGGGGCAATTGTCATGAGGGTATCTCTCCTCTTCACACTGTCATGGACCCATGCACCCCTGGCACTTTGGTCAGCACATTGTACTTTGTGAAGCTCATTTGATCCCAACCACAACCACATGGAGTAGGCAGAGGAGTGCAGGTGTTATTGTTGTAATTTTAAAGATAAGGAAACAATAGCTCAAGGGATTTTCTTTTTTTTTTTTAATGTAAGATCGATACAGCATGTTGGCCGAAGAGCCTAGACTACCACCTGGGCCTCCTGACTCCTATTCCAGCACCTTCTTCATTGTACAAGGGTTTGCTTATTAGTTTCCTAGGTCTGCCGTAGCAAATCACCACAAACTGGGTGGCTTAAAAAACATAAACGTGTTGTTTCACCATTCTGGAGGCTGTAAGTCTGAAATCAAGGTGTCAGCAGCGTCGTGCTCCTTGGAAGGCTCTAGGGGAGAATCTGTCCCATGCCTTTTCCTAACTTCTGGTGGTTTCTGGCACCCTTGGAGCTCCTTCCCTTGTAGATGCAGCACTCCTATCTCTGTTTCTATCTTCACATGACCCTCTCTACTGTGCCTTCTGTGTCTCCAAATTTCCCTCTTCTTATAAGGACACCATTCATTGGATTAAAAAAAAAATAAACAAAAATCTGTTGCCGTAAAGTTAGTTCTGACTCACAGAGGCCCCATATATATCAGACCAGAACTGTGCTCCATAGCATTTTCAGTGGCAGATTTTTTTCAGGATTAAATTGCCAGGCCTTTCTTCTGAGGTGCCTCTGGGTGGACTCAAGCCTCCAACCTTTCGTTTAGCAGCTGAGCACGTTAACTCTTTGCAACAGCCAGGAACTCCCATTGGATTTAGGGCCCAACCCTAATCCAGCCTGTAGCTTGATTGCATCTGCAAAGATTCTATTTCCAGCTAAGGTCACATGCCCAGGTAACGGCAGTTAGGACTTGAACGTATCTTTTGGGGAGACTTGATTGAACCCATAACAGTTTGGTTATGCTATCCATCTTGACCCTAGCCAGTGGGCAATTTTCCCGTGGGTTAGCTTTCCTTCTGAGAATTGTTGTTGTTGTTAGGTGGTGTCAAGTTGGTTCCGACTCATAGTGACCCTATGTACAACACAACAAAACACTGCCCAGTCCTGCACCATCCTCACAATCATTGCCATGCTTGAGCCCATTGTTGCAACCACTGCGTCAGTCCATCTCATTGAGGGTCTTCCTCTTTTCTGCTGACCCTCTACTTCACCAAGTGTGGTGTCCATCTCTAGGGACTGATCCCTCCTTATAACACGTCTAAAGTATGTGAGATGATGTCTCGCCATCCTCTCTTCCAAGGAGCACTCTGTATTTCTTCCAAGACAGGTTTGTTCGTTGTTCTGGCAGTCCATGGTATGTCCAATATTCTTCACCAACACTGTAATTCGAACATGTCCAAAGTACGTGACACTCAGTCTTGCCATCCTCACTTCTAAAGAGCACTTTGGTAGTACTTCTTCCAAGACAGATTTGTTTGTTCTTCTGGAAGTCCGTGGTATACTCAATATTCTTTGCCAACACCATAATTCAAAGGCATCAATTCTTCTTCCATCTTCCTTATTCATTGTCTAGCTTTTGCGTATATGTGAGGTAATTCGAAATATCATAGCTTAGTTCAGGTGCAACTTAGTCCTCAAAGTGACATCTTTGCTTTTTAACACTTTAAAGAGATGTTTTGCAGCAAATTTGCCCAATGCAAGACATCATTTGATTTTCTAATTGAGAATTACCCTTCCCTTAACTGGGCATTTCTACCAAGGCTTTGGTGGGGACAGAAATCCCCCTACATTCTCACCATTCATTTTCTTGTCAGTCTCTCCAGCTAGAATGTAAACTCCTCAAGGGCAGAGACCTTTATATCCTTGGGAGATAGGCAAGAAAATAGGCAGTTCCGGTGCAGCAAGGTCAGTTCTGTGATATGGAGATCAGTGCAGGGTGCTGCGTGTTTATCTCTTGGTCAAGCTGAAAGAACTGAAGAAGAAATTTAAGCCTCGAGTTGCAATATTGAAGGATTCTACAGGGAAAATATTGAACAACGTAGGAAGCATCAAAAGAAGACAGAGGGAATACACAGTCGTTGTACCAAAAAGAAATGATCAATGTTCAACCGTTTTAGGTGGTAGCATATGATCAAGAACTGATGGTAATAAAGGAAAAAGTCCAAGCTGCACTAAATGGAGTGGAAAAAAACAGGAATCCAGAAATTGATGGAATCCCAACTGAGATGTTTCAACAAACAGATGCAGTACTGGAAGTACTCACTTGTCTGTGTCAAGAAATTTGGAAGACAGTTTCCTGGCCAACCAACTGGAAGAGATCCGTGTTTGTGCCCATCCCAAAGAAAGGTGATTCAACAGAATATCACACACAAGTAAAATTTTGTTGAAGATCATTCAAAAGCTGTTACAGCAGTACATCGACAGGGGCCTGCCAGAAGTACAAGCCAGACTCAGAAGAGGATGAGGAATAAGAGATATCATTGCTGAATACCACAAAGATGCTTACCAGAAAGATGTTCACTTGTATTTTATGACCACCCAAAGACATTCAACTGTGTGGATCATAACAAATTATGGATAACATTGCCAAGAACAGGAATTCCAGAACATTTCATTGTGTTCGTGTGGAACCTGTACACAGACCAAAAGGAAGTCTTTCCAACAGAACAAGGGGATACTGCGTGGTTTAAAGTCAGGAAAGGTGTGCATCAGGGTTGTGTCTTTTCACCATACTTATTCAATCTGTATGCTGAGCAAATAATCGTAGAAGCTGGGCTATATGAAGAAGAACGGGGCATCAGGATTGGAGGAAGACTCTTTAACAACCTGCAATATGCAGATGACACAACCTTGCTTGCTGAAAGTCATCAGGGCTTGAAGCACTTACTGATGAAGATCAAAGACTACAGCCTTCAGTATGAATTACACTTCAACATAATGAAAACAAAATCCTCACAACTGGACAATAAATGACATCATGATAAACAGAAAAAAGATTGAAGTTGTCAAGGATTTCATTTTACTTGGATCCACAATCAATGCTCATGGAAGCAGCAGTCAAGAAATTAAATGGCTTATTGCATTGGGCAAGTCTGCTGCAAAAGAACTCTTTGAAGTGTTAAAAAGCAAAGATGTCAGCTGAGGGCTGGGGCCATGATCTCAAGGGACATCTAGTACAATTGGCATAACATAGTTTGTAAACAAAACATTCTTCATCCTACTTTGGTGAGTAGTGTCTGGGGTCTTAAAAGTGTGTGAGCAGCCATCTAAGATACTCTACTGGTCCCACCTCGTCTGGAGCAGGGCGAATGAAGAAAAGCAAAGACACAAGGAAAGATTATTCCAAAGGATTAATGGACCATAACTAGTACAGCCTCCACCAGACTGAGTCCAGCACAACTAGACGGTTCCCAGCTACCACCACCGACTACTCTGACAGGGATCACAACAGAGGACCCCGGACAGAGCTGGAGAAAAATGTAGAACAAAATTCTAACTCACAAAAAGAGACCAGACTTACTGGTCTAACAGAGGCTGGAGAAACCCCGAGAATATGGTCCCTGGAAACCCTTTTAACTCAGTACTAAAGTCATTCCTGAGGTTCACCCTTTACCCAAAGATTAAACAGGCCCATAAAACAAACAACAATACACGTAGCTCAGCTACTAAATGGATACACCAGCCCAGGGCCAAGGACAAGAAGGCAGGAAGGGACAGGAAAGCTGGACGAATGGAAATGGGGAACTCAAGGTTGAGAAGCGGAGAGTGTTGACATGATGTGGGGTTGGCCACAAATGTCACAAAACAATATGTGTATTAATTATTTAATGAGAAACTAATTTGTTCCGTAAACCTTCATCTAAAGCACAAAAAAAAAAAAAAAAAAAAAAACGAAACAAAGATATCACCCTGAGGACTAAGGTGTGCATGACCCAAGCCATGGTATTTTCAATCGCCTTGCATGCATGTGAAAGCTGAACAATGAATAAGGAAGACTGAAGAAGAATTGATGCCTTTGAATTATGGTGTTGGCAAAGAATATCGAATATGCCAGGGACTTCCAGAAGAACAAACAAATCTGTCTTGGAAGAAGTACAACCAGAGTGCTCCTTAGAAGTGAGGATGGCAAGACTGAGTGTCACGTACTTTTGACACATTATCAGGAGGGAATAGTCCCTGGAAAAGGGACTGGTAAAGTAGAGGGTCAGCGAAAAAAAGGAAGACCTTCAATGAGATGGCTTTACACGGTGGCTGCAACAATTGGCTCAACTATAACCAACGATTTGAGGATGGTACAGGACAGGGCAGTGTTTCGTTCTGTTGTACAAAGGGCCGTTGTGAATCAGAACCAACTTGACACTAAACAGCAATAACAACAATATGGTAAGCTTTACAGTTTTCAAAGCGCTTTCCCTGTCCTAACAGTCCTTTATATCTGCACCATGTATATCGTGCTATCTCACATTCCTGATCTCCAAACAGTCCTGAGAGGTGGGTCAGGCAGGTGTTAGACTCTGTCCATGAGGAAGAATCTGAGGTCCACAGAGGTAAAGCGACTGGCCCAAGATCAGCCACCCTGGTGTTCAGTGGCTGCACTGCAGTAGAACCCAGATGCTGTGACTCAAAGCCCAGCGCCCATCTGCTTCTTGCCTCAGAGCCTCATTTGAGCCTTGTCACAACCTTCTGGACATTAGTTTGCTGTAATGCACAGATAGGAGGCCCCGGGTGGCACAATGGTTAAGCGCTAGATTACTAGCGGAAAAGTTGGCTTTTCAAACCCACCCAGAGGCACCTGAAAGCTCACAGCCTTAAAAACCCTATGAAGCAGTTCTACTCTGACACACATCGACTCGATGGCAACTAACAGCAACAGTGTACAGATGTAGTAAGTGAAATGATGAGACTAGAACCCAGATCCTCCTGGCTTCTAAAATGTGGTCTTTCCCCACCTAACTCCACCCCTATTGTCACCAAATATTTACTACCTGGCTCCATTTACTGACCATTCACTACCTGGCCAGGCTTTGAGCTAAGCACTTTTGAACACAGCCACCTTGCTCTCTCAGTATGATCACCTTTGTTTTACAGATGAGGAAACTGAGGCACAGACAGATTCCCATAGCTCGCAAGCAACAAAATCAGGATTTGAACTCAGTCTATCTGGACTTCAAAGCTCACGCCCCTAAGCACTCCATAATACCGCCTTCTGAGAGGTACACAGGTACCTACAGTGTGCCCCAAGTGCCTAGAGATATTTTCTGGCTGCCACCTCAGCTACTAAGAGAGGCCAGCCCCCAAACCAATTCAGGGAAGGAGTGGGTTATGGAGTCCCTCTTGTTCCCCCACCTCCTTGACAAACGGGCTAACGGAGGACAGGCAATATCAAGTGCCTTAGCAAGGGAAAGATGGGGAGTGGGGTGCAAGGCTGTGTACAAATCAGGGACCCTCCTTTTTTTATTCCTGGTTACATCTTCATCGCTAACCAAGCAGAATCAGGATAAACCATCAGACATTCTAATTCCCAGGCCTGTGTTCTTTCCACTGCGGCCGGGAGCCCATACGGACTGTGCCTCTGGAGCATGCTGCCAGCCCCGTACAGGCCCACGCGGGCACCAAAGGGCCGCAGGGCCTTAGGCGTGGCTCCCGGAAGGCCTGACTTGTGGGTAGGCTTAGATCGCTGTTATCTCCCGGGGCTGCAATTGGAAAAGCCAACACTAGAGGGAGATAGATGACCGTCATCCTGCCCTGGGCAACTGGGGCTGAGAGGCAACTCAGCTGAGAGGCATTGAGTGAAGACCACCGATATAGGAAGGCTGTTCAGAGAGCGGGTCAGAAGGAAACCGTCAGGCTAAATAAGGGTCCCTAATTTTGGGAGAATGTGCACGTCTACACACCCCGACCCATCTCTTCCTTTGTCAATCGTTTGTGGAAATTCCTTTCTACTATTAACATGCAAATACCCTGGAGTGGAATGTCTTAAACCAGGGCCACTAACTCATAATCCAACTTGGGGGCCAAGCCTCTAACATGGTTGGGTGAAATGGCCAGTTGGAAAAAAAGCCAGGCAGGCCTAGCTTTCACCAAAGGAAGGATGCCTCTCTGGATTAAAAAAACAAATAAACAAAAGGACTGGCAATCTCTCTTTCATCCCCAGTTCCCCCAGCCTGAAGACTTCCTGAGCCCTCATGAATTCCCTAGCAAGAATGAGTATTCTTCAATATTAGAGGTGACTTCCTTGGCCTGGAAACCCTGGTGGCATAGTGGTTAAGTGCTACGGCTGGCTGCTAACCAAAAAGTTGCCAGTTCAAATCCACCAGGCGCTCCTTGGAAGCTCTACAGGGCAGTTCTACTGTCTTGTAGGGTCGCTATGAGTTGGAATCAACTTGATGCCAATGGGTTGGGTTTGGTTTGGTTTCCTTGACCTGTATAGCACTTGGGGCCCGAGGGGTTAGTATGAGACACAGTAGGGGCTCTGCCTTTGCACAGACCTTGGTTTAACATCCTAATTGTTTCTTGCTTTGACCTTTGAGTGAGTTACTTCATAATTCCCACGTCTGTTCTCAATCTTAATCTTTGACCCATCAGCCGCATTTGGCTGAATGGTCACTGCCTCCTCCAAGATGCAATTTTTTCACTTGTCTTCCAGGACCCACACTCTCTGGATTTGCCTTTGCCTTTTCTGGCTCTTCACTTCTTCATCTCCTCTGCTGGTTAGTCCTCTTCTCCCCAGCCTCTTCAAGTAGGAGACCTCAGGTCTCAGTCTTTGGTCTTCTCATCTTTATTGACACTTGCTCCTTTGATGGTCTCGCCCAGTTTCATGACTTAAATCATCATCTATATACCAGTGATTTCCTACACACATATCTGGGAGACTCCACAGACTATCAGATGATGGTCCAACACCAACCGCTCCATCTGCAGTCTTTCCCCATCTCTGTAAACAGCCACTCCAGGCTTCCAGTTGTACAGGCTGAATATCTTGTGGTCATCAGGAGCTCCTCTCTTTCTCTCCCACCATATGTCCATCCATCAGGAAACCCTGTTGGCTTTACCTTCAAAACATATCTAGAAGCTCACCACTTCTCCTCTTCTCCACTGTTAACACCCCGGTCAGGGCCACCATCTTCTCTCACCTGGATTATTGCAACAGCCTCCTAACTGGTCTCCCTGCTACCGCCCTCACCTGCCTCAAACACAGCATATTACCACCACGGCAGCCAGAGTGAGCTTTTATAGCTGTAGGTCAGATTAGTTCTCTCCTCTGCTCAAGCTCCTCCAATCCCTCCTTAATCCACCGGAGTAAAAGCCAAAGTCCTTACAATGCCTTACATAACCCTTTGTGACCTGACCCATTATCACCTCCCTGACCACAGCCCCCACCACTTTCTCCCTCCCTCTCTGGCTCCAGGCCTCCTAGCCTCCTTTGCTATTTCTTGACTATAACAGGCATGTCCCATGTTAGGGCCTTTGTACTTTGCTGTTTCCTCTGCCTGAAACACTCTTCCTCCTCATGTCTTTATGGCTCATGCCCTCATCTTCTTCAAAGCTTTGCTTCAATGTCACCATCTCAATGAGGCCTTGTAATTCTCCAGCTCTGGTACTACTGAGCCCACTTACCACTTTCTATAGTATTTCTGTAGTATTTGTCACCTTCTAAGACACGTATAGTTTTCTTATTTATATTGTCTCCTTTTTTTTTTTTTTTACTATTTCCACCCTACCCCATGGCTAGAATGTAAGCTTCATGAGGGCAAGAGTCTTTGTCTGGCTCATTCACTGGTGTATCCCAAGCACTAGAGCACAGTAGGCATTCAATAAATATTTGTTGAATGAAATGGCTTACTGTGAAGATTAAGAGAGTATGTTCGTAAAGCCTGTCAGGGCCTGACCAGGGAGCACTGAGTAGATGGTGATGATAATCTTCTCCAAGTGCCAAGGACACCCAGGTGACTAGTGTAGTCCTGCAACATGATAGCCAAGTGAAGGCAAGGGCTAGTGGAAATGGTTCTCAAGATTGGGTTGCTTTCTTTTTGAGGAGTTTGAGGAGAGGAAGATAAAGGTACCAGAACTGGGGCAGTGGGGTGGAAGGAAAATATTTTGTCCCTCGTGGAAGATAAATAGAGCTATAGGACTGGACACGGGCCAAAAAAAAAAAAAAAAACAGTTGTTGAGTCAACTCCAACTCATGGTGACCCCATGTGTGTGGAGTAGAACTGTGCTCCATAGGATTTTCAAAGCTGTGATCTTTCAGAAGCAGATCACCAGACCTGTCTACTGAGGCACCACTGTGTGGGTTCAAACCACCAACCTCTCAGATAGCAGTCAAGTGCTTAACTGTTTGTGCTACCACACAGGGACAGGGCTATACAAATAGTAAGAAAAAAAACCAAACCCATTGCTGCCGAGTTGATTCTGACTCATAGTTACCTGAGAGAACAGAATAGAACTGCCCCATAGATTTTCCAAGGAGGGCCTGGTGGATTTGAACTACTGACCTTCTGGTTAGCAGCATTTTGGTTAGCACTTAACCACTATACCACCAGGGTTTCCATAGAAATAGTAGGCACTCAGTAAACCCATGGGATGAATGAATGAATTCCTTGCTTTGTCTCTACATGCAGAACTGACTTTGGCAAACTGGGCACACCGACTTAGGAAAAAGTTTGAGGGCTGGATAGAAATGGGGGTATGGAGGGCACCATCCTTTGGGGCTGGACAGAGAGGACAGTTTGCAGCACCTTCTTCCCAAATGGTGTCCTGGGGTAACCAACTGCCGGTGGATTATACCATGCTATCTGATACTTTACTGACTGTATGTGGGGCACTGACTCCCACATCTCTACGGAGTTGAAGTCCCAGGCTCCCTCCTTCCCCAGTCCCTCTTCTTCGTGAAAACCTGGTGTTCGGTGACACGCAATGCTAGCAAAACTGCCTCACTCTTCATTTTGCAAATCGAGTGATGGTTAATTTCAGGTTTAGAATCCGATCCCTTGATGTCTAATGTGCTAAGACGGGAGCTGCTTGCCAGCTTTCCGTACATCTGGCGCTCCCCATCCTTCACCTCCCCCATCTCAGATGGGAAACAAAGTCGTGTGAGGTGCACCTTTCTCAGCGTGTAATCGTGGAACAGCTGTTTCCTTCTCCCTGTTCGTTTCTTCCATTCACTAGCAACACCCAGGGCCCTGTGGAGAAGTAGGTGCCTGCAAAGCTGAGATTGGAAAGACAGGAACAGCAGACAGGTCAAGCCCGGCATCTCCAGCAACCAGGCTCTGACTGGCCCAGTAGACCCCTGCCTTCAAGACCACTAGAAAGTGAGTGCAAACCCCCACCTCCACGTGGAATCCTGGTGGCTTAGAGCAGTCCACATAAAACCAAAACCACACGGCCATAAGACAGCTATGAAAACAACAGACAGGTAAATGTTTATCTGATCTCAGCATAGAGCGGTCGGCCTGGATGTAAAATTAAAGGACGATGCCATGAAGAAAAAGCCGATGGATGTGACTTACAACACTACTTGAAACTTCTGCACTTAAAAAAAAAAAAATGCCATGACCAATATAAAAATCCAACAACAAACTCAGAGAACATACATGCCACAAAGGACTGTTACTTTTTGCATAAAGAGTTTTATAAACCAGTAAGGAAAAGATGTGTATTCCCAAGGGAAAGAGGAGGAAGGTTGTTAACAGGTGATTATAAGAAGAAAGTCCATTAAAAATATGGTGGAAAAGCTTAATTCCATCTATAATTCAAAGAAATGTAAATTTTTTAAATGGTATAAAAACGAGTTGTCCCGGAGTCAATTCTGATTTATGGCGACCCCATGAGTGTCAGAGAAGAGTTGCTTCCTAGGGTTTTCAACTGCTGGTTTTCATAAGTAGATCACAGGACTTTCTTCCAAGGCTCCTCTGGGCGGATACAACTTTCAGGTAAATAGGCGAGTGCATCAACTATTTGCACCACCCAGGGACTCCAAATATGGCATGGACTTTATCTAAAGCCAACCCCCCCAAAAAATTTTTTTTTAACACAAGAGTATACATTACAGGTGAAGTATAAATTGTTTCGACCTGTCTGGAGGGTGACTTAGTAAAGCATATCAAAATCATTAACATGTTCATTGCGTTTGAACAGTAATTTTAGTTCTAGGAATTTATTCTAATTTAATTATTTAATCAGAGACACATAGAAAAATTTACGTGGAAGAATGTTCACTGGGGTATCATTTAAAATAGAAAAAAAGGAAAACCATCTAAACATTCAACAATAGATTGGTTAAACTGAGTATGCTATATCCATATATGGAAGCCTGGTGGTGCACTGGTTAAGAGCTCAGCTGCTAACCAAAATGTTGGCAGTTCAAATCTACCAGCCACTCCTTGAAAAACCCTATGGGGCAGCTCTACTCTTTCCTATTAGGGTCGCGATGAGTCGGAATTGACTCAGTGGCAAGAGGTTTGGGTTTTTTATATCCAGATGCAAAAATGTCATATAGCCACTAAAAATTTTGTTTGCAAAGAAAATTTAAGGCTATCGGGAATCCTCAGAACATATTTTTCAGTGAAAGAAGTCAAATGATGAAACAGTAATTTCACCACAGTCCCAGTTTTGAAAAATTATATATTTTATGCATGCATAAAAAACTAGACAAATGGGAAGAAAGTCAAAATGTTAGTATTGGATCTCCTTGAGTGGTCAGATTAAGGGTGATATTTATTTTCTCCTTTACACTTGTCTGTGGTTTCCATATGTTCTCCATCGAATGTGTGTTTCTTTAATAATAAGGGGGGAAAATGCTATTTGGGGGAAAAAAGTGAATGCTAAGAGGAAAAGGCTTCAGCTACCCAAGCAATCTGAGTGTTGGTTGCTGTGGAAACTGTAAGTTTGAATTGCCCAACTTTTTGTGAATTACTTCCCTGCGTCTGCAGGGTGGGTGCTAGCGCTGGAGTCAGCATGATGCAGGCGCAGGCATGTGTCCAGAAGGAAGTGGTAAAAACAGAAGGTCCCTGCCTTAGGCAAAGGTCATCTGAAGGTCTGGGGAGGTGGGCAAGGAGACCTTGGTTCCACACTGGCTCCCTCTCCCCTTCCAGGTAACGAGGGGCTCTTGGCACCCTGCTGGGGTACAGGCTGCCCTGTGTGCACATCAGAAGCCTGGTGCTTTTCTGACTGGGCATCTCCCAGCACTGCTGTGCACTGGTTCTCATTAATCAGGTTTGCCTCACTCCCAGCCTGGCAACTAAAGAAGGGAAGGGGTCCCAGTAGTGGTGTGGGATGGTGGGGCCTGTGGCTTTCTTTTTCTTTTTCTGTTATAAACAAAGACGGGAGATGGCACTGAGTCTCAGAAACAGTTCATTTAAGTTGGGCATCGAAATAAAAAACCAGTCGCTGTCAAGCTGAGTCCAGCTAATGGCGAAACCGTGTGTGTCAGAGTAGAACTGTGTTCTGTAGGGTTTTCAGCGGCTAGCTTTTCCGAAGTAGATCGCCAGGCTTCTCTCTCAAGATTCCTCTGGGTGGACTCGAACCTCCAACCTTTCAGTTATCAGCTAAGCTCTTTAACCATTTATACCACCCAGGGACTCCTGGGCATCTAAACAAAGTCCTGATCCCAGCTTTTGCCCTGACTATTTGCTCCCTCTTGCCTTCCCTTCTTTGCACCAGAAGAGCAAGCCTGGCATTGGGCGGGGGCGGTGGGAGGGAGGGGTAAAAGATGAAGCCTGGCTCTGGCACCTTTAAGGAAGCCAGGAGCCTGGGTACCAGGTAGTATTGGCTGAGTGCAAAGTCACTCTCCTAGTCCTAGTCTCGGAAAGTGAAGGTCTTGCTGCCATTTGCGAATCCTGCTTGGAGCTCTCGGGTGTGGAGAACTGGTTGATTTATAGACTGAGGCAGCCACAAGTTGGAATTTTAAAAAAGCAATGTGTCCTTTGAGCAGGAGCCCGGGCTGGGGGCTTTGCAGGCTGTCGCATTGTCCCAGGGACCAGATGGAACTTGTTTTTCTGTGCACTTGGGGGTTTAACCCTTCGTGCACTCCCTCCCCTAAGCCCCATTCAGGAAACACTGCCTCCAGGGTGAGGAGTTGGTGACAAGAGAGAGAACCCACGTATTGGAGCCCTAACAGCCTTTTTTGGAAACACCTCATATTTTCAATGCTCTGCCTTTGCCCAATTATTGTGTTTTATTTAGCACACACTGACAGGTGCCAGGCACTGTTCTAAGTGCTTTAGAAATTTTAACCCATTTACTCTTCACAACCATTATTATTCCCATTTTACAGATGAAGAAACTGAGGCCCAGAAAGGCTAAGCAACTTGCCCAACATCACACAGTTTGTGAGTGATAAAGCCAGGATCCAAACCCCAGCAGTCTGGCTCTTGAATTTGTGTGTTTAATCATAGCAGTTAACCTTTGTTAAATGATTCAGCATCATCATTGTAAACAGCTGTCACAAAATGGAGCCTTTCTTTCCCATGGTGGCAGGAGTTGTTGAGTTGTGTCCTAACTGTTTTTTTTCAGTGTGCTTCTATACACCTAAGGCCACACGCCAGTTATCAAGCATCTAAGACAGGAAATTAGAACTCTAGAGGTTGCCTTAGTTGAGTTGGACAGTAAAGAGTGGGTGGGCAGTTGTAAAGATGACCTCAGCTACGTGAAGGCAGCCTGGACAAGGAGCAAATACATCCCTCTATGGGGATGACAAGTTGAAAATTAACATGACAACTCCTATAGGGGCAGAGATAGCAGAGGGAGCAGGAGAGAGAGAGTTGGTCAACTTCACATCCCTGGGCCTAGGACTATGCTGGCTCATGGCAAGTGCCTAATCTATATTCATTGATTGCATGAATGATATACAAATGGCTCCTTTGCACCCCATCGTCTGGTTTCATGCTATTTCCTTCATCCACAATGCCCAGTTTTCAATGTCCAGGACAGGGGCTCACAAAAGGTGGGATGGATTTGAGGGAAAAAGGATCAGGGCAGCTCAAAGTCCCACTGCCCCACCCTGAGTGGAGATTATCCTTCTGGAGCCAGGCCTGCCTGGGGAATACAGCTTTTATTATATTTTCACATGGAAGGCAGAATTTATTTAGAGCACTCACAATGATATCTGTAGGGATCAAAGAAATCTGCAAGGCTATTTGCTTCTACACAAAACCACCCAAGACTGATAAAATTATAAACAATTCTTTTCCCTTCTGTCAGTTGTTACTTCTGCTGCTATCAAAGATGAGTTGTACCCTTACATCCCTTCTAATTTGTAGCAGGTTGGGAAACCTGATAACTAAGTATATTAGAATTATGTCTAAATTAAGAGTAAGTAGGCTCAGAATAAGAATGTGAGTCAAGAGCATGAGTTTCAGCCTGTGAACACCGTAACATATGTTGTTGTTGTTGATTTTCGGTGCCGTCGAGTCAGTTCCAACTCATAGTGAGTACCTAGGTACAATAGAATGAAACACTGCCCGGTCCTGTGCCATCCTTACAATCGTTGTTATGCCTGAGCCCATTATTGCAGCCACTGTGTTAATCCACCTCGTTGAGGGTCTTCTATTTTTTTCCCGACGCTCTATTTTCCAAGCATGATGTCCTTCTCTAGGGACTGATCCCTCCTGACAACATGTCCAAAGTATGTGAGAGGAAGTCTCCCCATCCTCACTTCTAAGGAGCATTCTGGCTGTACTTCTTCCAAGACAGATTTGTTCGTTCTTTTGGCAGTCCGTGGTATATTCAATATTCTTTGCTAACACCATAATTCAGACGCATCAATTCTTCTTCAGGCTTCCTTATTCATTGCCCAGCTTTCTCGTGCAACAGATTGAGTAAGTATGGTGAAAGGATATAACCCTGACGCACAATTTTCCTGACTCTAAAACACACAGTATCCCCTTGTTCTGTTCAAACGATTGCCTCTTGGTCTATGTACAGGTTCCCCATGAGCACAATTAGGTCTTCTGGAATTCCCATTCTTCCCAGTGTTATCCATAATCTGTTATGATCCACATAGCCAAATGCCTTTGCACAGACAATAAAACACAAGTAAACATCTTTCTGGTATTGTCTGCTTTCAGCCAAGATCCAGCTGACATCAGCAATACTATCCCTCATTCCACATCCTCTGTAAGATGCCTTTTTGTGCATTTTCCAGAGGTGTGGATCAGGAAAGCAGCACAGGCTACTTAAAGCATGGGCTGTGGAGGTTTATGAAGACAGATTTCAGTTTCCAGTTCTGTATCTAAGTAGCTTAGATAAATTTCTCAACCTCTTAGTCTCAGTTTCCTTATCTGTAAAAAGTGGATAATAATATCTATGAGATATTGGGGGCCCTGGTGGTGCAGTGGTTAAGAGCTTGGGTGCTAACCAAAAGACTGGCAGTTTGAATCCACCAGCTGCTCCCTAGAAACCCTATGGAACAGTTCTATTCTGCCCTATAGGGTTGCTATGAGTCGAAATGGATTCAACAGCAATGAGTTTTTCTTTTTTCTTTTATGAGGTATTGAGAGGGCTAAAGGAGAAAGTCTATGTAAAGGAACCGATTACAGTGCGCAGAGCTTTTCCCATTGTAAGTACTCACTAAATACCAGTTTTTGCCACCCCTCCTTGTCTTAGTCATCTAGAGCTGCTGTAACAGAAATACCACAAATGGATGGATGGCTTTAACAAAGAGAAATTTATTTTCTCACAGTCAAGTAGACTAGAAGTCCAAATTCAGGGCGCTGGCTCCAGAGAAATGCTTTCTTTCTGTGTTGGCTCTGGAGAAAGGTCCTTGTGATGCATCAGTCTTCCCTTGGTCTGGAAGCATCTCAGCACAGGGACCTCAGGTCTAAAGGGTGCTCTCTGCTCCTGGCACCGCTTTCTTGGTGGCATGAGGTCCCTCTGTCTGCTCACTTCCCTTTCCTTTTTATCTCTTAAGAGATAAAATGTGGTTGAAGCCACAACCCAGGGAAACTCCCTTTACATTGAATCAGTGATGTGACGTAGGGAAGGGTGTTTAACATAAAATTACAATCACAAAATGGAGGACAACCACACAATACTGGGAATCACGGCCCAGTCAAATTGATACACACATTTTTGGAGGGACATAATTTAATCCATGACACTCCTCCTCTTTCTGATTCTCCTCTGTGTTCTGGATAGTTGTTGTTAGTTGCCTTCAAGTTGGCTCTAACTCATGGTGACCCCATGTAAAACAGAATGAAAAATCGCCTGGTTCTGCACCAACGTCAGGATGATCGGTATGCTCAAGTCCGTTGTTACAACCACTGTGTATTTGAGTGACTTCCAACTTAGGGGGGTTTTACCTTCCAGCACTATGTTGGACAATATTCTGTTGTGATCTGCTATTGATTGAATTGTGACACACACCCCCGCCCCCCAAACATGTGTCGGTTTCCTGTAAAATGGTGGTGGTAGTACTATCATCAGAACCAGCCTAAATTCATGACAGGGAATAACAAGAATTATCGTCAGCCCGAAGCTGATCCCAGTGAGGTGCAGGTCAGACATATCTCCACTCTCGAACCTTTTTACCAATTCTGACATCACCTGTCCCTCCCACAACACTCTCTACTTCTCTTCTGGGTTCGATAATGCGCTGCAATGGCCACACAGAATTCACAGACTATACTTATAGGTAAGTGGTTTATTAAGGAAATAACAGGGTACAGCCTGGGATGAAGATCAACAGGCTACAACTCAGGGTCAGGAAGCATGTAGGCAAGGTCTCCCTTCTTCAGTGCAGGACAGGTCTCTCAGCTCCTCTTAGTCATGCAGGCCTCCTCTTGACCCCTCAAGGACAGGCTCCTCTTGGCGCTGCTGTCTGCCATTGGGTCAGTTCCGGGCCTCTCACTGTCTTCAGCGTTACAGCCCTTAACCTGTGATACAAATCTTTTAGGAGGTTACTTGCTTCCTCTCTCTGTGTGTTTCTTCTCTCTTCTTTGTTCCTTCTGTTTCTTCCTGGGGTTTTTATTCCTGCTTCTTTCTGTCTCACAAACTTCTATGGGGCTGGCTGCTTAAATATACAAACCCTTGTCAATTTCAAGGCTTCGCACTCCCACCAGGGCCACAAACTGGCCCATTCCCTCTGGGTAGGCCACATACACTTCATTTGCATAGTAGGCTACAACTCACCGTGTTTGCATACTCTATTGACCAATCACTGCAAGCAGGGATGGGTTAACCAGTAAGAAAGGTACACACATGCTTACGGTAAGCAAAGTATATGTGGGCTTAATTATGTTTACTTATTAATCTCTAGTCCACAATTTCACATGAGTTTCACCATATCTTGGACGTGGTGAAAAACAGGTGAAATTGTGCACTGTAGATTAGTAAATAAGTAAACAAATGTAACTCTGTGCATACCTTGTTTATTGAGTAATCCAATCCATCCCTGCCTGCAAGGTGCATATCAGTCACATGGCAGGCTGTCTCCCAGGGCCAGATGAAAAGTATTAAACCACAAATTGCTTATAGTTTACCCAGGAAATGTCCATCGACCTGGACAAAAGGAACAACTCTGGGGTAGAAAACTAGGGCAAAAGTAACTCCTCAGAGTTCAGGGGAAAATCTCTCAAGCTGTTTTTCCAAGGAACAAAGGCAAAAAGCCACATAAAGGAGCACATTTCACCACAGTTCCTAACCCCTATACCTGTGGATGTAATCCCATTTGGAAATAGAGTTTTCTTTGTTGAGTTAATGAGACCGTATCAGTGTAGGGTATGTCTTAAACCTTACCACTCTTGAGATATAAAAAGAGCAGATTAGACACAGAGATAAGCAAGAACAGATGGGAGAAAGACAAAGGCCACGTGGAGACTGCCAAGGAACCAAGAACCACTGGGGGTAGAGAAGCCCAGACAAGGGGCTTCCCCCAGATCAGACCGAGAGCCTTCCCTTAGAGCCAGTGCCCTGCATTCTGACTTCTAGCCTCCTAAACTGTGAAAAATAAATTCCTGTTTGTTAAAGCCGTCCACTTGTGGTATTTCAGTTACAGCAGCGCTAAGAAACTAAGACAGAATTCATAAGGTTTTCACTGACCAATTTTTGGAAGTAATCACCAGGCCTTTCTTCGTACTCTGTCTCAGTCTGGAAGCTCTGCTGAAGCTTATCCTGCTGGTGTTTGAAATACCAATGGCATAGCTTCCAGCATCACAGATACGCGCAAGCCACCACAGTACAACACACTGGCCAGGTGGTAGTTGCAGTTGTGGGATAAGTGACCTCGGATAAATTATTTTGATTGTATCTTATATTGAGGTAACCTGTTATATGTTTCATATTCCTTATCCTCATTTCATAATAATCCTGTGGGGTTGGTACAGCAAGTATTATGGTCCTCAGTTTGCAGATGAGAAAGGCTAAGTATAAAGAAGTTACCTTGCCCGTGGTCAAGTGGTGACAGAGCCCAAGCTGTGGAGCTATGCCACACTCCTGGTGTCCCTTGCCCAGTAGCCACCAGTGAGAGGTTAGCCACGTTCGTGCATTCCCTCATGTGTAACATGGGCCATCCCTTGTCCCAGGGTTGTTAGGCGGTTCCGGTGAAACAGTGCCCATAAAAACTCTTCGCAAAATTCAAAGCAGCACACATACAAAGCGACTTTTTTTGCAGTTAAAAAAAAAAAAAATCCCTGTCTAATAACACTGGGTAGGTGAGATGCCTGAAGCCCTTACTCTGTCCTCCCCACTCCGGCTACTGGAAAGCAGCCAGGAGTCAGAGACGCTTTTCCGGGATGAAAGGCACCACCCCCACAAGATGCTCCTTGTCAGGCGCCACAGTAACGGGTGAGTCGCAGGTGCTGGCAGCTTCCTTCTGCTGGGAGCTCAGCATCAGGCTCCAAACCACAGGGTGCATCCAAAGAGTTCCCAAAGTAGAAAATTAACAAACATATTTTTTTGCCCCCTGCAAAACCAAGTTCCTTGTCATGCTCTGGCTTTTGAAATTAATGATTTTAAAGTCCCAGTTATCTCAGGTAAGCCCTTTTGGACTTTCAGAGAACAAGTCGGCTAGACTGGATCTCTCTGGTGGTTTCCACAGGCCAAAGCTGCTCAGAGGGGAGCTACACTTCCCAAAAGGGCCTTGGGTTGGGGAAGGGCCAGGAAGAGGTGATGATAGCCAAATGCCCCCTGCCCTCCAGGCAGCCTCCGGACAGGCCAGCCTGTGGACAAACACGGATCCCTGTTATCCAGCCTGCTTGGGCAGCTTTTCTACCTCAGCATCTTTTCCTCCAGAGAGCTGAGCGTGATAATAGGTCACACTATGTGTCCTGAGTTCTTTGTTAGCATAGTCTTTTCATCTTTCCAGCATTGCTTTGAGGTAGATACTATTATTCTCCCCATTTTCCAGATGAGGAAACAGGTATGTAGCTTGCCCAGGGTCACACCTAATAAGCTTCAAAGCCAGGGTTCAAATCCAGATAACCTGGCCCTAGAGGCCATGTATTAGCCACGATATGTTGCCTCTCCAGGACAGTGGACTTTAATTAGCCAAGCCTCATTTCCTTGGAAACATCCACATTAGGAAATCGCAAAGGCTGACTTAGGGTCAGTTTCCCTTTCTAGTCCAGTTTCCATGGACCTCTCTACCTCCTAAACTCCTCCCCTCTGAAGAGTAAGGGAAATCTCCTCAGGGCTCAAACCAAACAAACCAATTGCCGTCGAGTCGATTCTGACTTATGATAACTCCGTGCGTGTCAGAGTAGATCTGTGCTCCATTTAGGGTTATCAATGGCTGATTTGACAGTAGATTGCCAGGTCTTTCCTCTGAAGCACCTCCGGGTAGACTGGAAACACCAAGATTTTGGTTAGAAGCCAAGTACTTAACTGGTTACATACACGGGGAAATCCCTCAGGGCTCAGCCCCTCCTAATTCACCCCTTTATTACCCCATGGGGCTCTTCAGCCTGTCCTGCCCTTCATCTTGGCTGGTGCATTTCAACCACAAATGTTCTTTCACGAACTATGTCTCCTTTACCCTAGACCTTTAAGAGAGACTTAATAACTTGAGAAGAAAAAAAGGGGGAAAGAGGAACCGACAGGCATCTGAGGGCCCCAATCTAGCTTTCACTTGGGGAGGCAGAGCATGAGGGGAAAGCATCTAATTCCATTGGGCAAGACATCCATGGCGCATTTTAAAACTTACTCTAAACCAGAGCTTAGAGCACTTTGGTTGAGAGGCTTCGTAGTAGATTGAGCTGTTTGAAGACTGGGAAGCTAGAGTAGCCATTTTCTGAGATAGGAAACACCAAGAGAAGAGTAGGGTTAGGGGGTGAGTGCAGGAACTCAGGCGTTCTGGTTTGGACATGCGGGGTTTGAGGTGTCTATTAGACATCAGACGTTATGCTTGCCAAAGTGTAGGGTCAATGAAAAAGAAGAAGATCCTCAAAGAGATTGACACAGTGGCTGCAACAAATGGGCTCAAACACAGCAACAATGGTGAGGATGGCACAGGACCAGGCAATGTTTTGTCCTGTTGTACATAAGGTCGCTATGAGTTGGAACCGATTAGATGGCACCTAACAACATCAGACATCCAGGGAGAGATATCAAGTAAGCTTTTGCATATACGAGTTTGACATTCAAAGGAGAGTTCTGGTCTGGAGACAGTAATGCATTTAAAACTTACCTCTCCAAGCCGCAGTTTTCTGTGGGATCAATAATACCCATCTCACAGGGTTGTTGTAAGGTTAGAATAAGAAAAATGTAATACTTGGTGACATTTTTATGCCTACTAAGACCAGAGAGCTAATTCTTGAGAGTTAACTGGCAGAGAAAACCCTGGGTGAAATAATGAAATGGACGGTTTGCCTTTGGTACTTTCACCCTCCACATTTTGTATCCTTTCCCCTGTCTCTTTCCTCCTTAGACATGACACCATCCTCTTTCTCCTCTCCCCCCATTTATATCGGTTCTTCTGAAATGTATCACATCACAGTGTGGTGACTGGTAGCAGCTTAAAATGTTACTGGTCCCAGGGAACTTTGCATGCTAAAAGACTAAACAATCTTAAATTTTAAAAGAGGATGAAAAAGAAGATAAAAAAGAAAGGCGAGGGCTATATTTTCTCATTTAGAAGAAAAGGTATAGAATTTACTCAAGTTTGAGTTTTTCTGTCGTATTTTTCTTAAATCTTCCTGCATCTCTATGTCTACACTAAGCTGTAGTATATTTGGATATTTGATTAATATTCAAATTCAGTTAAATATATCAAATATCTCTCTAGATAGATAGCTAGGTAGAGAAGCTTCATATACTATGCTGTCAATACAAGTTGAGAACTACTGAGTTAAAGAAAAGACACACTAACTGTGGATTTTTAGGCATCAAATATCAGGTGGTATAATATTTGAGGCATCTGACACCTTAGAAATTCTGCCCCATCATAAATTATCACCTCTCAGCCTTTGCGTAACGCTGATTCTACCAATGGGCAAATGAGGCACCATTGAGAGAATCTGAATAATTGCTGAGCCTCAGCTTGAACAATAATAAAGAGGCCAAGGACAGGTGGGGAAAATGAGAGATGAAATAAGTGACATGGTTCTCTAAGAATCTAGAACTGGAAAAAGCTTACTGGACAAAAATGTCAGGAAAGTTAGTGAAGGGTACATCTAAGTCAGCCCCAAGAAACCCATGGGGATAGGGAGTGACAGGAACTGTCATGGATTGAATTGTGTTCCCCCAAAATCTGAGTCAACTTGGCTAGGCCATGATTCCCAGGATTGTGTGGTTGTCCTCCATTTTATGATTTGATTATCCTCCATTTTGTGATGTGTTGTAAACCCTAGCCTCTTTTGCTGTGGTTATGGTCCCATTTGGGAGGGAGCTGTCTGTTATGTTAATGAGGCAGGATTATGTCATGTTAATGAGGATTAGGGTAGGATGTAACACCCTTACTCAGATTATAGCCTTCATCTGATGGAAAAGGAGTTTCCCTGGGGTGTAGCCTACATGGCCTTTTTTTTTTTTTTTTATGAGATAAAAGGAGAGAGAAGTGAGCAGAGAGAGAGGGACCTCAGCACTACCAAGACAGAAGAGCCGGGAGCAGAGTGTTCCTTTGGACCCAGGATCCCTGCACTGAGAAACTCCTAGGCCCAGGGAAAGATTGGTGCCAAAACCCATGGAGATTTCCAAGGAAATTTGGGCCTGCAGATGTTGCATGGAGACAAGGACTTTCCCCCAGAGCTGACAGAGAGAAAAAGGCTTCCCCTAGAGCTAGCACCCTGGGTTTGAGCTTCTAGCCTTCTAAACTGTGAGAGAATAGATTTCTGTTTGTTACAACCATCCACTTGTGATATTTCTGTTATAGCAGCACTAGATAACTAAGCAGGAACCAATCATCTGGATGATGAGGGAACGTCAGGGGATGCTCAGACTAAGGTTACCTCAGTAAGAAGGGTGATAATTTCCCCTCATTGAAGACTGCAGCCATTAGTTAAATAAGTCATTGGAGTGAGAATTGATAGTTCGGCAAGGGAAGAACTTGATGCTTCCTAATTATTAATAAGTGTTATCCCTGACCCATGCATTGCTCTAGTTCAGACCTTCATTATACCACACTTGGGTTATAACAATGGTTTTCTAAATTCAATTCCCTGCCTGTTTTTCCCAGGTTAACACACCTTCCTCTCTGGGCTCCCACATCACTCTACACTCTAATAGAATTTATCTCACTCTGCTCACTCACTCAATTCCTATTGATAAAATATAGCCTGATCTAAAATTATCTTCTTTTCTCCTTGACCTAGCAACTTAAAATGTATTCCCACAAATATTTCCCAGATTTCTGCCAATAAACAAAAGAAAGCAAATTGCAGTTATTTTGGTGTAGAAGTTTACTGTTTAAGGATCAGCCTTTCTACTTATCTCCCTAGTGCATGCTGAAATCTGACTTTAGAATAAAAAAAAAGTTTAGACTTTAGAATAGGCCAGGAGAAATGAGGGGTGTTAACTGTAGGCATCAGGGAGAGTAGGTATTCACTTGAGGATCAGACTCATCAGACAGGGCAGGGGGGAACCTGTCAAGGGAGGCTCGGTGGAGTCTGAGATTCAGTCATCTAAATCCACCATTCCAATTCACAGGATCTAAATCTTTCCCAGTCGATGCCCTCTCACATAAGAGACCTGATGAGGCTGTGAACTTAACTTCAGTTGTAACTCAGCAACTGCAGGGTCAGGCTCCACAACTGACTTCCATTTGTTGGCTCTGAAGCTATAGGACATGGGAGATTGTTTCAGGATAGTGATAAATGTTCTCTAGTCTTCTGATTGTTCCTTGAATTAAAAATTTAACCTCTGAGCTTATAATTTTTTTTTTAATAACTTTTATTCAGCTTCAAGTGAACGTTTACAAATCCAATCAGTCTGTCACATATAAGTTTACATACATCTCACTCCCTACTCCCACTTGCTCTCCCCCTCTTGAGTCAGCCCTTTCAGTCTCTCCTTTCTTGACAATTTTGCCAGCTTCCCTCTCTCTCTACCCTCCCATCCCCCCTCCAGACAAGAGTTGCCAACACAATCTCAAGTGTCCACCTGATATAATTAGCTCACTCTTCATCAGCGTCTCTCTCCCACCCGCTGACCAGTCCCTTTCATGTCTGATGAGTTGTCTTCGGGGATGGTTCCTGTCCTGTGCCAACAGAAGGTCTGGGGAGCATGGCCGCCGGGATTCCTCCAGTCTCAGTCAGACCATTAAGTTTGGTCTTTTTATGAGAATTTGGGGTCTGTATCCCACTGATCTCCTGCTCCCTCAGGGGTCCTCTGTTGTGCTCCCTGTCAGGGCAGTCATCGATTGTGGCCGGGCACCAACTAGTTCTTCTGGTCTCAGGATGATATAGGTCTCTGGTTCATGTGGCCCTTTCTGTCTCTTGGGCTCTTAGTTGTCGTGTGGCCTTGGTGTTCTTCATTTTCCTTTGCTCCAGGTGGGTTGAGACCAATTGATGCATCTTAGATGGCCGCTTGTTAGCATTTCAGACCCCAGACGCCACATTTCAAAGTGGGATGCAGAATGATTTCATAATAGAATTATTTTGCCAATTGACTTAGAAGTCCCCGCAAACCATGTTCCCCAGACCCCCACGCTTGCTCCCCTGACGTTTGAAGCATTCATTTTATCCCGGAAATTTCTTTGCTTTTGGTCCAGTCCAACTGAGCTGACCTTCCATGTATTGAGTGTTGTCTTTCCCTTCACCTAAAGCAGTTCTTATCTACTGATTAATCAATAAAAAACCCTCTCCCACCCTCCCTCCCTCCCCCCCTCGTAACCACAAAAGTATGTGTTCTTCTCAGGTTTACTATTATTCAAGATCTTATAATAGTGGTCTTATACAATATTTGTCCTTTTGCCTCTGACTCATTTCGCTCAGCATAATGCCTTCCAGGTTCCTCCATGTTATGAAATGTTTCAGAGATTCGTCACCGTTCTTTATCGATGCGTAGTATTCCATTGTGTGAATATACCACAATTTATTTACCCATTCATCGGTTGACGGACACCTTGGTTGCTTCCAGCTTTTTGCTATTGTAAACAGAGCTGCAATAAACATGGGTGTGCATGTATCTGTTTGTGTGAAGGCTCTTGTTTCTCTAGAGTATATTCCGAGGAGTGGGATTTCTGGGTTGTATGGTAGTTCTATTTCTAACTGTTTAAGATAACGCCAGACAGATTTCCAAAGTGGTTGTACCATTTGACATTCCCACCAGCAGTGTATGAGAGTTCCAATCTCTCTGCAGCCTCTCCAACATTTATTATTTTGTGTTTTTTGGATTAACGCCAGTCTAGTTGGTGTGAGATGGAATCTCATCGTAGTTTTAATTTGCATTTCTCTAATGGCTAATGATCGAGAGCATTTTCTCATGTGTCTGTTGGCTGCCTGAATATCCTCTTTAGTGAAATGTGTGTTCATATCCTTTGCCCACTTCTTGATTGGGTTGTTTGTCTTTTTGTGGTTGAGTTTTGACAGAATCATGTAGATTTTAGAGATCAGGCGCTGGTCTGAGATGTCATAGCTGAAAATTCTTTCCCAGTCTGTAGGTGGTCTTTTTACTCTTTTGGAGAAGTCTCTAGATGAGCATAGGTGTTTGATTTTTAGGAGCTCCCAGTTATCGGGTTTCTCTTCATCATTTTTGGTAATGTTTTGTATTCTGTTTATGCCCTGTATTAGGGCTCCTAGGGTTGTCCCTATTTTTTCTTCCATGATCTTTATCGTTTTAGTCTTTATGTTCAGGTCTTTGATCCACTTGGAGTTAGTTTTTGTGCATGGTGTGAGGTATGGGTCCTGTTTCATTTTTTTGCAAATGGATATCCAGTTATGCCAGCACCATTTGTTAAAAAGGCTATCTTTTCCCCAGTTAATTGACACTGGTCCTTTGTCAAATATCAGCTGCTCATACGTGGATGGATCTATGTCTGGGTTCTCAATTCTGTTCCATTGGTCTATGTGTCTGTTGTTGTACCAATACCAGGCTGTTTTGACTACTGTGGCTGTATAATAGGTTCTGAAGTCAGGTAAGGTGAGGCTTCCCACTTTCTTCTTCTTTTTCAGTAGTGCTTTGCTTATCCGGGGCTTCTTTCCCTTCCATATGAAATTGGTGATTTGTTTCTCTATCCCCTTAAAATATGACATTGGAATTTGGATCGGAAGTGCGTTAAATGTATAGATGGCTTTTGGTAGAATAGACATTTTTACTATGTTAAGTCTTCCTATCCATGAGCAGGGTATGTTTTTCCACTTAAGTATGTCCTTTTGAATTTCTTGTAGTAGAGCTTTGTAGTTTTCTTTGTATAGGTCTTTTACATCCTTGGTAAGATTTATTCCTAAGTATCTTATCTTCTTGGGGGCTGCTGTGAATGGTATTGATTTGGTTATTTCCTCTTCGGTGTTCTTTTTGTTGATGTAGAGGAATCCAAGTGATTTTTGTATGTTTATTTTATAACCTGAGACTCTGCCAAACTCTTCTATTAGTTTCAGTAGTTTTCTGGAGGATTCCTTAGGGTTTTCTGTGTATATAATCATGTCATCTGCAAATAGTGATAACTTTACTTCTTCCTTGCCAGTCCGGATACATTTTATTTCTTTGTTTAGCCTAATTGCCCTGGCTAAGACTTCCAACATGATGTTGAATAAGAGCGGTGATAAAGGGCATCCTTGTCTGGTTCGCGTTCTCAAGGGAAATGCTTTCAGGTTCTCTCCATTTAGAGTGATATTGGCTGTTGGCTTTGCATAGATGCCCTTTATTATGTTGAGGAATTTTCCTTCAATTCCTATTTTGGTAAGAGTTTTTATCATGAATGGGTGTTGGACTTTGTCAAATGCCTTTTCTGCATCAATTGATAAGATCATGTGGTTTTTCTCTTTTGTTTTATTTATGTGATGGATTACATTAATGGTTTTTCTGATATTAAACCAGCCTTGCATACCTGGTATAAATCCCACTTGATCAGGGTGAATTATTTTTTTGATGTGTTGTTGGATTCTATTGGCTAGAATTTTGTTGAGGATTTTTGCATCAATGTTCATGAGGGATATAGGTCTATAATTTTCTTTTTTTGTAATGTCTTTACCTGGTTTTGGTATCAGGGAGATGGTGGCTTCATAGAATGAGTTGGGTAGTATTCCGTCATTTTCTATGCTTTGGAATACCTTTAGTAGTAGTGGTGTTAACTCTTCTCTGAAAGTTTGGTAGAACTCTGCAGTGAAGCCGTCCGGGCCAGGGCTTTTTTTTGTTGGGAGGTTTTTGATTACCGTTTCAATCTCTTTTTTTGTTACGGGTCTATTTAGTTGTTCTCCTTCTGAATGTGTTAGTTTAGGTAGGTAGTGTTTTTCCAGGAATTCATCCATTTCTTCTAGGTTTTCAAATTTGTTAGAGTACAATTTTTCATAATAATCTGAAATGATTCTTTTAATTTCATTTGGTTCTGTTGTGATGTGGTCCTTCTCATTTCTTATTCGGGTTATTTGTTTCCTTTCCTGTTTTTCTTTAGTCAGTCTAGCCAATGGTTTATCAATTTTGTTAATTTTTTCAAAGAACCAGCTTTTGGCTTTGTTAATTCTTTCAATTGTTTTTCTGTTCTCTAGTTCATTTAGTTCAGCTCTAATTTTTATTATTTGTTTTCTTCTGCTGCCTGATGGATTCTTTTGTTGCTCAGTTTCTATTTGCTCAAGTTGTAGGGACAGTTCTCTGATTTTGGCTCTTTCTTCTTTTTGTATGTGTGCATTTATTGATATAAATTGGCCTCTGAGCACTGCTTTTGCTGTGTTCCAGAGGTTTTGATAGGAAGTATTTTCATTCTCGTTGCTTTCTATGAATTTCCTTATTCCCTCCTTGATGTCTTCTATAACCCAGTCTTTTTTCAGGAGGGTATTGTTCAGTTTCCAAGTATTTGATTTCTTTTCCCTAGTTTTTCTGTTATTGATTTCTAGTTTCATTGCCTTGTGGTCTGAGAAGATGCTTTGTAATATTTCGATGTTTTGGACTCTGCAAAGGTTTATTTTATGACCTAATATGTGGTCTATTCTAGAGAATGTTCCATGTGCGCTAGAAAAAAAAGTATACTTTGCAGCAGTTGGGTGGAGAGTTCTGTGTAAGTCAATGAGGTCAAGTTGGTTGATTGTTGTAATTAGATCTTCCGTGTCTCTGTTGAGCTTCTTACTGGATGTCCTGTCCTTCTCTGAAAGTGGTGAGTTAAAGTCTCCTACTATAATTGTGGAGGTGTCTATCTCACTTTTCAATTCTGTTAAAATTTGATTTATGTATCTTGCAGCCCTGTCATTGGGTGCATAAATATTTTATATGGTTATGTCTTCCTGATCAATTGTCCCTTTTATCATTATATAGTGTCCTTCTTTATCCTTTGTGGTGGATTTAAGTCTAAAGTCTATTTTGTCAGAAATTAATATTGCTACTCCTCTTCTTTTTTGCTTATTGTTTGCTTGATATACTTTTTTCCATCCTTTGAGTTTTAGTTTGTTTGTGTCTCTAAGTCTAAGGTGTGTCTCTTGTAGGCAGCATATAGATGGATCGTGTTTCTTTATCCAGTCTGTGACTCTCTGTCTCTTTATTGGTGCATTTAGTCCATTTACATTCAGGGTAATTATAGATAAATAAGTTTTTAGTGCTGTCATTTTGATGCCTTTTTATGTGTGTTGTTGACAATTTCATTTTTCCACATACTTTTTTGTGCTGAGGCGTTTTTCTTAGTAAATTGTGAGATCCTCATTTTCATAGTGCTTGACTTTATGTTAGTTGAGTCGTTACATTTTTCTTGGTTTTTATCTTGAGTTATAGAGTTGTTATACCTTTTTGTGGTTACCTTATTATTTACCCCTATTTTTCTAAGTAAAAACCTAACTTGTATTGTTCTATATCGCCTTGTATCACTCTCCATATGGCAGTTCAATGCCTCCTGTATTTAGTCCCTCTTTTTGATTATTGTGATCTTTTACCTATTGACTTCCATGATTCCCTGTTATGTGTATTTTTTTTTTAATTAATCTTAATTTGTTTGTTTTTGTGATTTCCCTATTTGAGTTGATATCAGGACGTTCTGTTTTGTGACCTTGTGTTGTGCTGATATCTGATATTATTGGTTCTCTGACCAAACAATATCCTTTAGTATTTCTTGTAGCTTTGGTTTGTTTTTTGCAAATTCTCTAAACTTGTGTTTGTCTGTAAATATCTTAATTTCGCCTTCATATTTCAGAGAGAGTTTTGCTGGATATATGATCCTTGGCTGGCAGTTTTTCTCCTTCAGTGTTCTGTATATGTCGTCCCATTCCCTTCTTGCCTGCATGGTTTCTGCTGAGTAGTCTGAACTAATTCTTATTGATTCTCCCTTGAAGGAAAACTTTCTTTTCTCCCTGGCTGCTTTTAAAATTTTCTGTTTATCTTTGGTTTTGGTGAGTTTGATGATAATATGTCTTGGTGTTTTTCTTTTTGGATCAATCTTAAATGGGGTCCGATGAGCATCTTGGATAGATATCCTTTCGTCTTTCATGATGTCAGGGAAGTTTTGTGTCAGGAGTTCTTCAACTATTTTCTCTGTGTTTTCTGTCCCCCCTCCCTGTTCTGGGACTCCAATCACCCGCAGGTTATCCTTCTTGATAGAGTCCCACATAATTCTTAGGGTTTCTTCATTTTTTTTAATTCTTTTATCTGATTTTTTTTCAGCTATCTTGGTGTTGATTCCCTGGTCCTCCAGATGTCCCAGTCTGCATTCTAATTGCTCGAGTCTGCTCCTCTGACTTCCTATTGCGTTGTCTAATTCTGTAATTTTATTGTTAATCTTTTGGATTTCTACATGCTGTCTCTCTATGGATTCTTGCAACTTATTAATTTTTCCACTATGTTCTTGAATAATCTTTTTGAGTTCTTCAACAGTTTTATCAGTGTGTTCCTTGGCTTTTTCTGCATTTATCCTAATTTCATTTGTGATGTCTTTAAGCATTCTGTAAATTAGTTTTTTATATTCTGTATCTGATAATTCCAAGATTGTATCTTCATTTGGGAAAGATTTTGATTCTTTTGTTTGGGGGGTTGGAGAAGCTGTCATGGTCCGCTTCTTTAAGTGGTTTGATATGGATTGTTGTCTCCGCGCCATCACTGGGAAACTAGTTTTTCCAGAAAATCCACTGCGTCCAGTCCAAATCCCTGTGGGACGGTTCCCCGGCTCGGACGCTGCTCTTTCTGCTCCAAGACAAGTCACTGCCTCCCGGGGACTTCTCCTACCGGCTGCATCCCACGCCGCCTGTGGAACCGGCTGGTCCCCCTCCCGGGGTTAGTTCAGGGGGGTGGAGCAGCTCTCTGTGCTTGTGCCGTACCTGACTGGTACGCTGGCTCCAGGCTCTGGAAACAATCGCTGCTTCCCTGTATTAGTTCGTTCTCCGTCTCTAAATCTGTGTTTGTTGTTCAGGGTTCGTAGATTGTTATGTACGTGATCGATTCACTTGTTTTTCCGTGTCTTTGTTGTAAGAGGGATCCGAGGTAGCGTCTGCCTAGTCCGCCATCTTGGCTCCGCCCTCCTCTGAGCTTATAATTTAAAAGAGAAAAATCTTTACACTTCTGGCAGAAGAAGCCAGTTTACTCAACAGTCTCTGTATGCATCATTCCCAACATAGCCATCTATCATGCAACTCAAACTCTTGCTTCCAACAGTTGCTTCATTCTAGGCAACTACGTCGATAATTAAAAATCTTTTGCCACTGTGTGTCATGGGTTACCAATGTCACATTTTCTAATAGTAACTAGCTTCCCCATCTTCATCACCGGTTTTAAATAATTTGATTATGATGTGCCTTGGTGTAGTATTCTACATGTTTCTTTTGCTTCACATTTGTTGAGCTTCTTCAGTCTGTAAGTTTAGAGTTTTTGTCAAATTTGGAAAGTTTTCAGTCATATTTCTTCTAACATTTTTTCTGTTGCCCACCACCTTCCTTCAGGGACTCCTGAATAGATATAAATTACATCTATACTTGGCTACTTGAGGTTGTCTCACAACCTATTGATGTGCCATTCTGCCGTTGTTGTTTTTTCTCAGTTGTTTTTCTCTGTTTTATTTTGGATTGTTTCTACTGCTGTGTCTTCAAGTTCACTAATATTTTTCTCTACATCGTAATCTGCTGTTGATCTATCCAGAGTATTTTTTATCTCAGACAGTGCATTTATCTATTCATATTCAATTTGGTTCTTTTAAAAAATATCTTTCATGTCTCTAACATTTTTAAGCATTTTTCTACCTTCTTGAACATGGAATATAGCTATAATGACAGTTTTAATGTCCTTGTCTACAACATCTATCATCGGCGTCATTTCTAGGTCTGTTTTTATTGATTAATTTTTGTCTTCATTATGATTTCTATTTTACAGCTTCATTGTGTGTCTTGTCATTGTTTTTGGATGACAGACATTGTGAATTTTTTACGGTATTGGGTATTGGATATTTTTGTATTCTTGTAAATATAAAGCTTTGTTCTGGGATGAAGTTAGATTAATTAAGAACAGGCTGATCCTTTGGAGGATTACTTTTAAGATGGGTTAGGTGGAAACAGAGCAGCCTTTTTTAGGGCTAATTTTGACCCACTACTGAGTACTCAAGGAGCCCTGGTGGTGCAGTGGTTAAGCACTCGGTTGGCAGTTTGAACCCACCAGACACCAGCCACTCTGTGGGAGAAAGACACGGTGATCTGCTTTCATAAAGATTACAGCCTTGGAAACCCTATGGGGCAGTTCTGCTCTGCCCCGTAGGGTCACTATGAGTTGGAATCAACTTGACAGCAATGGGTTTGGTTTTTTTGTTACTGAGTATTCTGCCTTGCCCCATAATTTACAAGGATTTTTCATTCTGGCTGCCAGGAACACAAAGTATTCTCAGCTCTCTGTAAACCCTGAAGATTGTACCCTCTGGCCCTTTTGGGGGTTTCTTTCCCTGGACTCTTACCTGTGCTGAATAGTACTCAGCTGAAAACTCAAGGATGCCCCTTTGCAATTTCCACAGTTCCCTCTGTGCAGCCCTCTCCCCTTCAATACTCTGCCCTTTAAATTCTAGGCACCTTACCTCCTTGGGCTTCCCAATTTATCTCAAATCAGGTTCACTGTTAGGCTCCATCTGAGTTTTTCCTCCCTGCAGTGTGGCCTGGAAATTCCAGGCAGTAAACAAGGGTAATCATAGCATTCACCCTGTTTGCTTCCCCTCTCTCCATGATCACTGTCCTGCACCACCTGATATTCAAAGTCTGAAAACTGTTGTTTCATATATTTTTGTTTAGTTCTGTAGTTCTTTCAGACAGATAGGTAAATCCAGTCCCTGCTACTATACTTTGGTTGGAAGTGAAATTTCTCTACCTGTCTTCAAACCCAACCAGGTAGATAATCACCAGCCCCAAATAGGGGGGGGTCTATTGCCTCCACCCTCACTGAATTCTAAAACACTATGTCCGTCAGTGTTCAGTTGCAGAAAACTGAAACCACAGTCTAGCTATTTGAAGCAGAAAAGTATTTACTAGAGGGAGTCAGGTGATTACAAAATTGTTAGATGGGCTGAGGTGTAGGCTCTCATCGAGGCTTCCAGGAATGACTTCCAGAATAAAATCACCAAACTGGCTTACCAGAGAAGCTGCTTTTTCTGCCCCAGTGAGGAAGCTGGGGAGTCAAGAGGCTGCCTCTGGAGCTGATGCCTTCAAAATAAACACACCGCAGTAGCTACAATCCAGGGATTGGGAAGCTGCCACCATCACTGCTTGAAGAGTCTCTTAGCTCCCATGAAGTCAATGACTAGGCATGAGAACATTGAGTCTGGATGTCTCTCCTGCTGCATCTTCCTCTCACCACCCCTCGCAGACGCTCAACACCAGAGCGCTACTGCAGAAAAACCCTCCACAAGTATATCAGTACAAGTAGGAAGGTGGCCTCTGCCTCACTTCTACCTTCCAGACTGTGTGTGAGTGCATTTAATTGGTGAAGTCTAATTTGCATCCAGAACCCTGCCTGCAAGGGAGTCTGGGAAATGTGGTGTTTAGCTTCCCAGTCTCCACAGTGCCAGGTGGCACACTCAAAGGAGGTTGAGGAGAGTGCCGAGCTGCGGTCACCATAATGCTGCATGGGAAAAGGAGAGCCTGAGTTAGGGATGGTGTGAATGTGAGTAGCTGAACAGAAAGGCACAGAATTATGATTTATATGGACAAATCTGGATTCTTAGTTTATGTCCTGTTAATAGTCTCTTTGTATGGAGTTTATATTCTGATACATCCTCATTATGGTGGTCAAACAGTCTCTAGGCTAGAGAGTTACTCTTGGTCACCATGAGGAGACACACCAGTGACGAAGAAGGACTGTGGGCTGGGGCCTTCACTGGAGGTGGGGCCTCAAGTCCTCAGCTAATGCTAGCGAAAGCAGGGACCACAGTGCGCAGCCACATCCATCATTAAAAGGAGGTAGGGGGACAATATTTTTTTTTAATTTCATTTATTTTTTTGTTGAGAATATACACAGCAGAACATACACTAATGGAACAGTTTCTACATGTACCATATAGTGGCATTGATTACATTCTTCAAGTTTGCAACCGTTCTCGCCCTCTTTTTCTGAGTTGTTCCTCCTCCAATAACATAAATTCACTGCCCGCTGAGTTTCCTATCTAATCTTTTGAGTTGCTGTGGTCAGTTTGATCCCATATACGTAGTTGTTGAAAGAGCATAATGCTTAAGGCATATGTTTTTTACTAGTTAAGCTAGACTGTTGTTTGGTTTTAAGAAGACTTCAGGAGATATTTTTGTTTTAAGTTTTAAAGATTATCTTAGTGGAATAGTTTCAGGGGTTCTTCCAGCCTCCACAGCTCCAGAAAGTCTGGAGTCCATAAGGATTTGAAATTCTGTTTTTCGTTTTCCCCCTTTTGTTCAGTAATGTAGCCAAGCACCATCCAGTTCTTCTGGTCTCATGGCAAAAGAGGCAGTTGTTCATGGAGGGAACTAACCACACATTCCATTTCCTCCTCCTATTCCTTCTTCCTCTGTTGCTCCAGGTGAATAGAGACCTATTGCTGTGCCTTGGATGGCCACTTGCAAGCTTTTTTTTTTTTTTTGGTTAGAGAGTAGCCTCAATTCTCTAGTTTATTTCTTTTTTTTTTCTCATTCAAAAATTTATACACAAATTGTTTTGTGACATTGGTTGCAATCTCCACATTTTGTCTGCACTCTGCCCCTTTCCCTTTCTACCCCAGGTACCCATGTCCATTCTTCCAGTTTTCTTGTCCCTTCCTGCCTTTCCGAATTTGCTTTTGGGCAGATGTTGCCCATTTGGTCTCATATCCTTGATTGAACTAAGAAGCACTTTCCTCACATGTATTACTCTTTGTTTTATAGGCCTGTCTAATCTTTGGCTGAAAGGTGGACTTCAGGAGTGCCTTCAGTTCTGAGTTAGCAGGGCCCATAGTCTCAGGGGTTCCTCCAGTCTCTGTCAGACCAGTAAGCCTGGACTTTGTGTATGTGTGAATCTGAATTTTGTTCTAGATTTTTATCCTGCTCTGTCCAGAACCCTCTATTGGGATCCATGTTGAAGTGGTTGATGGTGGTAGTAGCGTACCATCTAGTTCTTCTAGGCTCAGGCTGATGGAGGCTGTGGTTCATGTGGTCCATTAGTCCTTTGGACTAATATTTTCTTTTGTTCTTTGGTTTTCTTCATTCTCCTTTGCTCCAGGCAGGATGGGACCAATAGATGTATCTTAGATGGCTGCTCGCAGGCAAGCTTTTAAGACCCCAGGAGCTGCTCACCAAAGTAGGATGTAGAACGTTTTCTTTATGAACTATGTTATGCCAATTGACCTAGATGTCTCTTGAGACCATGGTCCCCAGTCCTCAGCCCCAGTAATTCAGTCCCTCAAGGTGTTTGGATGTGTCTAGGAAGCTCCTATGACTTTGCCTTGGTCAAGCTGTGCTGATTTCCCCTATATCATGTGTTGTTTTTCTTTTTTTTAATTTGATTGACTGTTAACCGGTTCAAAACCACCAGCAGCTCTACAGGAAAAAGATGTGGCAGTCTGCTTATGCAAAGATTTACAGCCTTGGAAACCCTATGGGGCCGCTATGAGTTGAAATCAACTTAAAGGCAGTGGCTTTGGGTTTTTTTGTTTTTTCTTTTAAGGTGAAATTTTACAGCTCAAGTTAGTTTCTCATTCAAAAATTTATACACATATTGTTTTGTGACATTGGATGCAATTCTCAGAATGTGACAGCACTCTTCCCTTTTCTACCCAAGGGTCCCTGTCTTAGTCATCTAGTGCTGCTATAACAGAAATACCACAAGTGGATGGCTTTAACAAAGAGAGGTTTATTCTCTCACAGTCCAGTAGGCTAGAAGTCCAAATTCAGGGCACCAACTCTAAGGGAAGGCTTTCTCTGGCAGCTCTGAAGGAAGGTCCTTGTGATGCATCAGTCTTCCCTTGATCTGGGAGCATCTCAGCACAGGAACCACAGGTCCAAAGATGTGCTCTTCTCTTAGCACTGCTTTCTCGGTGGTATGAGTTCTCCCCTCTCTGCTACCTTCCCTTTCCTTTTATCTCTGGTGCAGGCCACAACACAAGGAAACTCCCTTTACATTGGATCAGAGATGTGACCTGGTAAAGGTGTTACAATCCCACCCTAATCCTCTTTAACATAAAATTACAATTACAAAATGGAGGACAACCACAGAATACTGGGAATCATGGCCTACCCAAGTTAAAACACACATTTTTGGGGGGACATAATTTAATCCATGACAGTCCCCATGTCCATTCATCCACTTTTCCTGTCCCTTTCTGCCTTCTCATCTTGCCTTTGGGCAGGAGTTGCCAATTTGGTCTCATATATTTGATTCAACTAAGAAGCACATTCCTCCCATGTGTTATTGTTTGTTTTCGAGGCCTGTCTAACCTTTGTCTGAAAAGTGAGCTTCAGGAATGGCTTCAGTTCTAAGTTAGCAGGGTGTCTGGGAGCCATAGTCTCGGGGGTTCCTCCAGTCTCTATCAGACCAGTAAGTATGGTCTTTTTTTTTGGAATTTGAATTTTGTTCTAAATTTTTCTCCCACTCTGTCCAAGACCCTCTACCATGATCCCTGTCAGAGCGGTCAGCAGTGGCAGCCAGGCACCATCCAATTCCTCCAGGCTTATGCTGGTGGAGATAGTGGTCTGTGCAGTGGTTTAGCCCTTTGGGCTAATATTTTCCTTGTGTCCTTGACCTTCTTCATTCTCCCTTGCTCCAGACAGGAGAGGACCAATAGATGTATCTTCGGTGGCTGTTCCCCAGCTTTTGAGACCCCAGATGCTGCTTACCCAAGCAGGATGTAGAACATTTTCTTTATGAATTATGTTATGCCAATTGACCTAGATGTCCTCCAAGAATATGGACCCCAGCCATCAGCATGAGCAACTGAGTCCCCCAAGGTTTTTAGATGTGTCTAGGAAACTTCTATGACTTTGCCTCAGTGAAGTTGTGCTCACTTCACCTATGCATGTGTTGTCTTTCTCTTCACTAGCGTTGGCATTTGCCTACTACATAGTAATTTTCCCTCACCATTCCTTCCCAACAACAACAACATTCCTCCCCACCCTCATAACCATCAAAGGATTTTTTTTCTGCATGTAAACATATTCTTGAGTTTTTATGAAAGTTGTTGTTGTTGTTAGGTGCCATTGAGTCAGTTCCGACTCATAGCAACCCTGTGTGCAACGGAACGAAACACTGCCCAGTTCTGCACCGCCCTCACAATGGTTATGTTTGAGCCCATTGTGTCAATCCATCCCTCTGAGGGTCCTGTTCTCTTTCGCTGACCCTCTACTTTACCAAGCATGATGTTCTTCTCCAGGGACTGATCCCTCCTGATAACAAGTCCAAAGTATATGAGAAGTCTTGCCATCCTTGCCTCTAAGGAGCATTTTGGCTGTACTTCTTCCGAGACACATTTTGTTCATTCCTTTGGCAGTCCATGGTATAGTCAATATTCTTTGCCAACACCATAATTCAAAGGTGTTAATTCTTCTTTGGTCTTCCTTATTCATTGTCCAGCTTTCACATGCATATGAGGCTATTGAAAACACCATGACTTGGGTCAGCACACCTTGGTCCTTAAAGTGACATCTTTGCTTTTTAACACTTTAAAGAGGTCTTTTGCAGCAGATTTGCCCAATGCAATACATCATTTGATTTCTTGACTGCTGCTTCCGTGGACATTGATTGTAGATACAAGTAAAATGAAATCTTTGACAACTTCTATCTTTTCTCCATTTATCGTGATGTTCCTTATTGGCCCAGTTGTGAGGATTTTTTTTTCCTTATAATAGTGGTATCTTATAATTTTTATTCTTTTGTGATTGGCTTATTCTATTCACATAATGCCCTCCAGATTCAGCCAAGTTGTGAGATGTTTCACAAATTCATCTTTGTTGTTCATTGTTGTATAGTATTCCATTATGTATACGTACCATAATTTGTTTATCCATGTATGTGTTGATGGGCACTTAGGTTGTTTCTATTTTTTTTGCTGTTGTGAATAATGCTACAGTGAACAGGACTGTGCATATGTCTATTTGTGTGTCGGCTCTTATTTCTCTAGGATGTATTCCTAGGAGTAGCTTTCCTAGATGGCATGGTGTTTCTATTTCTAGCTTTTTAAGGAGGCACCATATCGTTTTCCAAAGTGGCTGTACCATTTTATACTCCCACAACAGTGCATGAGAGTGCCAATCTCTCCGTAACCTCTCCATTTGTTATTTTCCAGTAATGTCAGGGTGAGATGGTATCTCGTTGTAGTTTTGATTCGCATTCTCTAATGGCTAATACGGCACTGGTTTTAAGGGCTAATGATTGCGAGCATTTCCTCATGTGTCCGTTAGTCGCCTAAGTGTCTTCTTTGGTGAAGTGTCCGGTCATATCCTTTGCTGATTTTTTAACTGGATTGTGTGTCTTTTTGTTGTTGAGTTCTTGAAGTGTTTTATAGATTTTAGAGATTAGATTCTTGTCAGATAGGTCGTAGCCAAAATTTTTTTCCCAGTCCGTAGCTTCCCTTTTTACTCTTTTGGTGAAATCTTTTGATGGGCATTTAAGTGTTTAATTTTTAGGAGCTCCCAGTTATCTAGTTTATCTTCTGGTGTTTGTGCATTGTTGGTTATAGTTTGTAATCTATTTAAGCCATGTGTTAAGGCCCCTAGCATTGTCCCTATTTTTTCTTCCATGATCTTTGTCATTTTAGGTTTTGTATTTAGGTCTTTGATTCATTCTGAGTTAATTTTTGTGCACGGTGTAAGATATGGGTGCTGTTTCTTTCTTTTTTTTTAACATACAATTTTTTCAGCATCATTTGCTAAAAAGAGTGCCATTTTCCCCATTTAATGGACTTTGGTCCTTTGTCCAAGATCCATCAGGTGGATAGATTTGTGTCTAGGTTCTCAATTCTGTTCCACTGGTGTCGTTGTACCAGTACCAGGCTGTTTTGACTACCATGGCCGTATATTAGTTTCTGAGATCAGGTAGTGTGAGGTCTCCTACTTTGTTCTTTTTTTTTTCAACAATGCTTTGGTATCTGGGGCCACGTTCCTTTCCATATAAAGCTGATGATTAGTTTTTCCATTTCGTTAAAGAATGCTGCTGGTATTTGGATCAGAATTGCATTATATCTGAAGATCACTTTGTGTAGAATTGACATTTTCACAATGTTGAGTCTTCCCATCCATGAGCATGGTATGTTTTTTCATTTAGGTAAATCTCTTTTGGTTTCTTGCAAAAGTGTTTTATAGTTTTCTTTGTCTAGGTCTTTTGCATCCCTGGATAGATTTATTCCTAAGTATTTTATTTTTTTAGGGTCTATTATAAATGGTATTGCTCCCTGATTTCCTTTTTGTAGTTCTCTTTATTGGTGTATAGAAATCCAACTGATTTTTGTATGTTGATCTTTTATCCTTCTACTCTGGCTTGCAAGCTTTTAAGACCCCAGGAACTACGCAATGAACTAGAAGGCAGAACAGAGGCACTAAACACATTATTAGGCCAATTAACTGGGTTGCCCCATAAAATCATGACCCTAAACCTCCAGACCAAGGAACCAAACCCTGTGAGGTGTTTGGATGTATATATGCAACCTCAGCAGCTATGATTTTTCTTTTTTTTTAGGTCTTTGTTGTAAATATGGGGTGACAGCTTATTGGTAATTTCGTATTCTCACCTCTGAGCAGTGACAGTGGGTGTCACCAGCCAGACTTGAATACCATGTTTTACCAAATAGGGACTTGAAAGGGAGAAAAGCAAACTCTGCCATTGAAAACCCTCTGGCACTCAGGTCTACTCTGTAACACATGGAGTTACCATGATTCAGGGGCCAACTTGATGGCAGCTAACAATAACATGCTCAGTTGTACAGAGCAAGACCCTTATCCTGGGGTTCATCAATAGTTTAGAGACCTTAGATAGGCTTTGGGGAATCCACCAAAACCAAACCTATCACCATCGAGTTGATTCTGACTCATTGCAACCTTATAGGACAGAGTAGAACTGACCCAGAGGGTTTCTAAGGCTGTAATCTTTACAGAAGCAGACTGCCACATCTTTCTCCCATGGAGTGGCTGGTGGCTTTGAACCACCAACCTTTCAGTTAGCAGCCAAGTGCTTTAACCACTGCACCACCAGGGCTCTTTGAGGAATCCACAAACCACCCAAAATGACTTGTCCATTTGTTTCTATGAGGTGTTTTCTGGAGTACATAATTTTTTTTTTTCAGATTCTCTTTAAGATTCTGTGACTTAAAGTTAAGAATTCCTGATGTGACTACCATTTAAAATTATTTCAATTTTTTTTTTTTTTTTTAGCTTTTACAAAGCAAATTGTCTCAGGGGTTTTTGAAATGATCACTTTTATTAAAGTCACAATGGTGTGTTATCATGCCCATTTTCAAGCTATGAATACTGAAGCCTAAGAAATTTTAATTTGTTCTAATTTCATATTAAATTGGCACTAAACCATCACGTAGCCTGGAATCTTCTGGATAGCCTGGAATCTTCTGGGCTCCTAGTCATCACTTAACCGGTTGAACCATGCTACTTGCCAGCATACAATCTCTAATTTTATCACCCCCTGCCTACCAAGACCAGTTCTAGAGGCAGAAGATGGGCTTCCTGTCCCAGTTTTACTCCCCATAAGTC
The DNA here is from genome assembly GCF_024166365.1 of Elephas maximus indicus. Classification (NCBI taxonomy): domain Eukaryota; kingdom Metazoa; phylum Chordata; class Mammalia; order Proboscidea; family Elephantidae; genus Elephas; species Elephas maximus. The sequence goes on from NC_064840.1 coordinate 51,729,169, forward strand.
AGGGAAATGAAAAGGGTAAGTTTTATGTGCTAAGGATTTGTAAAGGAAGGGAAGACTCTAGTAGCTTGAGTCTGGGAAGCCTTCTTCGGAGAGATAAGCCTTTAAACCACTTAACGTTTACATGATACTGCCACAGAGGAAAGGATGAAATGTTCAAGGTGAAGACATGGAGCAGGACTCCAAGGTTAAAAATGCAGGAGGAAACTCATACTTTTTTTGTAAAAAATGCCTATTTTGTTTTTGGCGAAAATATACACAGCAGCACATACATCCATTTAACGATTTCTACATGTACAGTTCGATGACATTGATTACATTCTTTACATTGCATCACCGTTCTTGCTATCTCTCCCCATACCATTTCTTCACCATTAACTTAGGCTCACTGCCTCATAAACTCTCATCAATGCTTTAGAATTAATGTTGTTAATTTAATCTGATATAATTCTTTAAAAGAGCACAATCCTCAAGGCAAACATTCTTCACTAATTCAGTTAAACTGTTGTTTAGATGACTTCAAGGGATAGCTCCAGTTCAAGCTTCAAAACTTTTCTCAGGGCAACAGATCCAGGGGTTCCCCCAGCCTCAATGGGCCCAGTAAGTATGGATTCTATAAGCAATTTGAAATTCTGTTCCACATTTCTTCCCTTTTGATCAAGGACTCACTTGTTGAGTCCTTGATCAAAACGTTCAGTAATGGTAGCTGGGCACCATCTGGTTCTTCTGCTCTCTTGGCAAAAGAGGCAGTAGTTCATGGACGCGACTAGACCTGCAGTCCAGTTCCTTCTCTGATGCCTGTGTCTTGTTCTTCCTCTGTTGCGCCAGGCAAGTAGGGACGCTTACAAGCCTTTAAGACACCAGGCACTACTCACGGAACTAGGGGGTGGAACAGAAACTCTAAAACCATTGTTAGGCCAGTTAGCTGGGCAGTCCCACAAAGCCATGACCCTAAGTTTTTGAACCAAGAGAACTAACCCCATAAGGTGTTTGGTTTTACCTAAGTACAGTGAAAACTGTGAGAGCCAGAACTCGATGGAACTGCCTTGTTTTTCCGGATCTCACAAGTTTTCCACCTTTGACATGGTGCACAGTCTAAGCACTTTCCTATTGCTATTAGTGGAAAATATTTGAGTTTTCCTTCTCTGACAGGTTTCTGCCTTACACAGGTTCCACCTTTCCCATGTTTTACTATTATCTCAACAACAGCTTCCTCTTTTTGTTGTTGTTGTTGTAAAATTATATGTAACACAACATTTGCCATTTTTCTGGTGTACAACTTAGTGATATCAGTTACATTAGTCAAGTTGTGTAACCACTACCCTTAACTGATGCAAGTTTTCCCATCACCATAGATATAAACTTGCTATTTTTCTGAGAATTATTCTTTCTCTTCCTCCCCACTTCTGCCCCAGGTAACCACTTATAACCAGTGGTCTCTACATATTTACCTATTCTTGTCATCTCATGTAAGTAAAGTCATACAGTATTTGTCCTTTTGTGAGTGATTTTTTTCACTCAGAATGATGTCTCCAAGGTTCATCCATGTTGTAGCATGCATCAAGACCTCATTTTTCTTTACAGCTGAGTAGTGTTCCATTGTATGTACCACATTTTGTTTATCCATTCATCCACTGATGGGCACTTAGGTTGTCTCCACCTTCTGCTATTGTGAATAATGCTGGTATGAACATAAAAAAAAAAAAACAAAAAAACCGTTGCCTTTGAGTTGATTTCAACTCAGAGGTGTATATATGTTTGTTCATGTTGCTACTTTTAAGTCCCTAGGGTACATACCTAGGAGTGAAATTTCTGGGTCATATAGTTCTATTTTTCATTTTTTGAGGGATTGCCATACTGGTTTTCACATCAGTGGTACCATTTTACATTCCCACCAACAATGGATAAGGGTTCAGATCTACCCACAACCTTGCCAACATTTGTTATTTTCTGTTTTATTTATTTATTTTTTATCATTGCCATTCTTAAAGGGGTGAGGTGGTAATTCATTGCAGTTTTGATTTGCATCTCTTTAATAGCTAATGACACTGAGCATCTTTTCATATGTTTATTGGCCACATGGATATCCTCTTTGGTGAAGTGTCTGTTCATGTCCTTTGCCCATTTTTTTAATCTAAATTTTATTTATTTTGTTGCTGTTACAAATATACACCACAAAACATGTATCAATTCAACAGCTTTTACGTGTACCATTTAGTGACATTGATTACATTCTTTGAGTTGTGCAACCATGCTCACCCTCCTTTTCAGAGTGTTCTTCCCTCATTAACACAAACTCATTGCCCCCTAAGGTTCCCATCTAATCTTTCGAGTTGCTGTTGTCAATTCGATCCCATTTAGAGAGTTCTTTAAAGAGCATAACGCTCAGGCTTTGCCCACGTATAGATTGGGTTGTCTTTTTGTTGTTGAAATTCACACTTCTTGAACACCTACTCTATGCCTGAAATATTATAGACACCAACTCATTTATTCATTATAGTCCCAGGAGACTGGGATGTTATTGTCTCTAGTTTATACATCAGGAAAAGGAGGTTCAGAGAGATAAGCCACTTTTCCAGGGTCATGATTTAAAAACAAAACAAAAAACCTGCATGAATGGAGAAAAAAACCCCAGAAGTTTAATCCAGGAAATGTGGACCTGTTCACATGTACCTATTTTAATTTTTGTTGCTGTTCCTGCTATTCTTTGGCAAAAATGTCACCTCCCAAATTTTGAAGATTTAGACTGAAATTTCATTGCTATAGTCATAGTAACAGTAAACATGACAAGGGAAAAGAAAAATCTGCATTAAAACGTGACCTACACCTCTCATTTAAAAATAATTCAGAAAAGATGTTACTTAGAAAATGATTTTAGCTATTTTAGCCTTAAATATGCTGTCTACTAAATTTCTATTTCTCAGAAGTTGGTTTAATGAAGTAAGAATCTTAGTTCCCCTTTCTTGGTTTCTTAAGATGTGCGAGAGGCTATGGTCTTTGGTGGAAAGATGACAGATCAGGGTCAAAGACTCAGTTATAACCCAGGCATTGCCCTCCTCAGCTGTCTGAGGCCTGTCCACCTCTTGGGTCTCAGTTACCGACTGAGACTGCTCTCTAAGAACGCCAACATTTGGCTACACGCCCCTGACTACATAAGGAGCATCCCGTGGTGTGCTCCAAACAATACAGTGCCTCACCAGGTTGACACCCCCACACCCAGGCTTCTCCTCCCCTAAACAGCTTTACCCCCTGTATGGCCCCCTGTATGGTAGGCTTCACACCAGATCAAGAGGCTGAGATGAACATTTCATGCATTTGTCACTTGAGTGTCATTAGTGGCAGTGGGGGGAGAAGATTGGGGAGCGCAGGAGGAGCCAGGCTCCATCCTTCCGCACTCTGCCTGCTGCCCTAGTTTCTTTCTACTGTGCTATCTAGTAGGAGCTTTGCCTTCTTTCTTTGTCTCAGCTGTCTCATAAGCCTTCGTTCATTCATTCATTTGGCAAATCCATATGGAATAAATACAAAAGGGAGCTGACACTTATTGAATGCCTGGTATTGTGTCAAGCTCTTTATATATGCTATCCCATTTAATGAGATGGGTAGATTTTAGGAAAGAATTTTATTCCCGTATTACCAGTGAGAAAGTTGACTGAGGCTTAAGGGGCAAGGTAACTTGCCCAAGATCAAGCATGTTTGCCAATAAGTGGTGGAGTCAGAATTCAAAACCATGGTATTTAATTCTAAACCTCCTCTTTCCACCTCACTAAGCAGTTTCCTGCCACCAGCTGGGTGATCTCTAGGCACTCACTGCCCAGTGGATGTGACAGTGTGATGTGATCAGTGGAACTACAAAGGGGTACCCATAGTGCTGCCGGAGCCCAGAGCAGGGAAGGAGGGAGTTTGAGAGAGAAAGCACTAATAATGCCATCCCTGTGTGAAGACTGGGGAATGACCAGATTACTTCTTGCAATTTTCCCAGCTCTAAGATTTCTAAGTTTATGATTTCAGGACGGTTGTTAAGGTTGGCAGTTTGAATCCACCAGGTGCTCCTTGGAAACCCTATGGGTCAGCTCTACTCTGTCCTATGGTGTCGCTATGAGTCGGAATTGACTTGATGGCAATAGGCTTTTTTGTTGTTGTTGTTAGCAAGACCACCACCTGTCTGTCAGTGTGTCATGCTGAGGTGGCTTGTGCGTTGCTGTGATGCTGGAAGCTATGTCACCAGTATTTCAAATACCAGCAGGGACACCCATGGTGGACAGTTTCCGGACTGAGACAGACTAGGAAAAAAGGCCTAGCAATCCACTTCCAAAACTTAGCCAATGAAAACCTTATGCATCACAACAGAATATTCTCTGACTCGCTTGCTTTGGACCCATCATCAGGAGGAATCAATTGCTGAAGAAGAACACCCTGTTTAGTTAAGTAGATGGTCAGTGAGGGCAAGGGAGACCCCAGGGAGATGAATGGGCACAATAGCTGCAAAGGTGAACTCAAACATGCTGGTGATCCTGAGGATGACACAGGATGAGGCAACATTTCATTCTGTTGTACGTAAGGTCACCATGAGTCAAAGTCAGCTGAGTGGCAGCTATCTATCTATACATTAGCATGAATCTCCTAAAACTCAACCAAAGTGTGGTCTAGAGAACTGCTCCTCAAAGTGTGGTCCGTGGACTGACTAGCAGCCTCGGTGTCACCTGGCAGCAAGTTAGCAATGCACGGACCTAATAGAAGAGCCAATTATTCTATAATTAGCTGAATCTACTGAATCAGCACAGTCCCCAGGCTCTTGAGTGCTTGTGAGTGCCCGTCACCCTGCAGCCCCTGGACACCCTAGAACACACTTGTTGCTGGGTGCCCAGGCCAGGCAGCTAGCGCTTCTCCATTCCTCAGCTCCTTCCAGGGCCTTTCATCTGTCTGCCAGTTGAGGGAAGTGAGGGCCAGCTTGTGTCTCCCCACTCCTCTCGAGAAGTGTGAGGTCTTTCAGGTAACATCTGGTAGTGCTCAGCGGCTCTCTCTGAGACCTCAATATTGCTTGGCTCAACCAAAAATAAATTGGAAAAGAAAATTGAACATTGCATCAATTTGAAGCAAGTTTATAAATTCTGCAGCTAAGCAATACCAATAGAAAATGATAGATGGCTGTGGAGCAGGGCGTCCCTCCAGTGATGTATAGTTGCATTAGCTGAAATACCGTATTACATGATTCTGCTTTATTACCAGTGTTGGTGGCAGACAGAAAAACAGATTACACTTGAGTTCAAATCGATAGGAACTTTATTTACTGGCCTTTTAAAAACATATTTCTGCACTTTATAAAAACATACGGTAGATGCTATTGATAGAGCTTGTCTGCTTGTTAAAAAGCAATTTGCCCAAAACGAGGCTTTTAAGCTGTAATTTACAGCATTACCTTTTACTTTTCCTTTTTTCGGGGTTCTGTTCGCCTGGCTGTGCTTTGACGGCTTCCTTAGACTTCTCTTGCATTTAATTTTCTCTCCCACTTATCATCTCCCTAAGCTCTAAGTTCCCTAGGGCCTTACAGCAGGAAAGAGAAAGGAGCAAAGGTTTCTTTTATGGAGGTTGGGGTCTCTACCCAAAGCCCACCATCTTATCCTCAGCCCGCTTCTAATAGCCCTGGGTTTTGAGGGGGTTCCTGTGGGTTCCGATGGCCCGGCCTCTCCCTCCTGCTGCTGCTTCTCACTTCCATGGACCCTGGAGCAACCCATGTCTTGCTTCCCGGCTCTAAGAAGGGCAAGTCTCTCCTGTGGGTCCTGATGTCAGTAATCCTGTGTGGGAGGAATACTATCCCATTTGATTGTTGTGCAAACTCAGGCTCAAAAAGGTCAAACCCCTGGCTTCTGAGTCCAAATCTAATCCAGTTTTTTTTTTTTAATTGCTGTAAATATGTATGTAACAAAACATTTGACATTTCGACAGTTTTCACATGGACGGTTCCGTGACATCAATTATACTTATCATGTTGTTCAACCATCACCCTTACCTGTTCCCAAATTATATCATCACCCTTAACAGATCAAGTCGCTTTCGGGGTTTGAAGATACGCTTGGTACTCAGGATGCTAAGGGCACACTACGGGCAGCTAAAGCCTGAGTCAGGCTAGCCAAGAGCCTGTGATCTAGGTGAGGAGTCAGAACAAATGCACTTTTAAGCAACCTGTCGGAGGCATAATGGATGGCTAAATCGTAAGGTGACCGGGCTTCTGAAGGAGCAGTTCAGGAGGCCTCCTGGAGGAGTGAGGGCTTGGGCTGGCCCTGATAGGTGGGCTTAGCCTGGAGAGGGGAAATGAGAGTCCTGCCAGCAAAACGGAGGCCAGCACGCTCCTGACATGGAGGAAAGCAGGCCTGGCAGTCTGCCGGAGAGGTGTGGGAACTTAGCCAGTTGGCAAGCAGGGCATGAATGGGCCAGGTGCTTTTGAGTCGATTATGACTCACGGGTACCCCAGGTGTGCAGAGTGGAACTGTGCTGCACAGAGTTTTCAATGGCCGTGACCTTTTGGAAGCAGGGTTTCTTCTGAGGCATCTCTGGAGGAGTTCAATCTGTCAACCTTTCAGTTAGTAGCCAAGTGCTCAACCGTTTACATCACCCGGGGACTCCTGAGCATGATGGTGGAGGTCTTTAAACACCCAGCAGAGAGCTTAGATTACACGGGAATGACAAAAAGGGGCATTGTAGGTTCCCGAGCACAGGAATAGCATGAAAGTAATGATTTAGGAACATTTGCTCCACATTGATGTATAAGATCTTAGTTGGAAATATTGGGACCCAGAGAAAGTGCCTACAGCTGTGCTAGCCCCTGGCTCCAGCTGAGCAGACCTCCAGGTGGGCTGGGTGGAAGTGGGCAGAAGCTAGGTGGCCGCCTCAGCTGTAAGCCCAAACCTCCGAGAAGGGGGCCAAGACTGTTTGATCTTCAACAGCTCGTCCTTTTAGAAGTGGGTGGGTCAGCTGGACACCTAGCTTATGTTCTCAAGAAGATGTAGGGAGTCCTCCTGTAGCTCACCACATGGCAAGACAAGTCAATGCAAATAAGTGGAAGGCAATTAAATTTAGATAGCTAACTCTTGTTTTATTACTGTCATTGTTGTGATTATTGTTCGAGTTACCAGCACTTGCACTTGGTGCAGAGTTCAAAAGGTACATGAAGGTCAGAGTTAAAAGTTAATCTCCCTTCTACTCCAGTTCTCATCTCCTAAGCAACCCCTGGTACCAGCGTCTTCTGCGTTCGTCAGAGATTATTTCAGATTTTTTTTTTAATGAGATTAAAATATAAAGCATTGTAGGCAGGGAACATAAAACTTCATGTGGTAAATACTATTTTAAAAAGTGATTAGGAGCTTCCTCAGAGTCTAGCAGCCTGAGGGGATTAAAAATGAATCACCATCACAACCAGTTGTCATCAAGCGGACTTCAACTCCTGACAGCGCCGTGTGTGTCAGGGTAGAACTGTGCTCCACAGGGTTTTCGATGGCTGATTTTCGGCAGTAGACACCAGGCCTTTCTTTCTGTGATACCTCTAGGTGGACTTGAACCTCCAAGCTCTTGGTTAGCACCTAAGTGCGCTAACCATTTACACCACCCAGGGACTCCTAAAAAATGAATACAAGTCACAAAAGCTAAAATAAAGAAAGATGAGCCGTACTTAGACCAATAATCCACCCAAACTTTACTCTCTGACTTGAGCCGCACCCTAGCCATCCTCTAGCCCCCTCTGGCCTCTGCCAGGAAACCCCTGCTGCAGCTGAAAATGCAGCTAACTGCGCCCTCCACCGCCTACTGCCTGAGAAGCCCCGTCTGCTAACAGCTATGGGCCCAGTGCTGTGTTGTGGCCTGAGCTTTCCCACCCTGCCCCCAGGGCTTTCAGCCAGGTGGGCCTCCCTGTCTTAACTCCCTGTCACTGCCTGCCTGTGCCCAGGGGGGAGTGGGGCAAGGGATGACTAAACCAAGCACTCCAGTGGTCTCCACCTCAGTGCCACTACTGTTCTGGGGCAGGCGGGTTGTGTGGGGGCTGCAGCCTCACCCCGTGGGCTTCCAAGTGGCAGGGCCCTGTGTTTCTCAAGCTCTCTCTCTCATTCCGCTCCAGTCATAACAGTAGTGGGAGGTACCTCTCCCTGCCCCTGCACATTAGCCTTGACTGAGACCCCAGGCGTCAGGAGTGCTAAATGCTTTATACACGTTATTTCATTTAACCCTTACAACTCCATGAAGTAGGTGCTGTTCCCAGCTGCATTTTAAGGATGAAAAAATCTAGGCTCAGAAAGTTTAAGAAACCCCCAAGGTCCCCCAGCCACCAGTCGATAGAGTCAGAGTGATAGAATGCTATTAAATTGAGGGCCAGGTTCAAATGCCTATTCACTGCATTGAATTGTTTTTTGATAACCAGCCTAAATTTAGGAATCTCCTTTTGCCTATTCTAGAAGTGCAGCATCTTACAAACACAAGAAGGGGAAACAGACAAATCATTTATCAGGAAACCTTGATGCTGACCCCTCACACCTAAGCATCCAGATGCCATGTTGCACTACACAGCTGGTGGCTGCCATTGGTCACCTCTGTCTTGTCTATCTGCAGGGTGCAGAAATAGAACCTGAATGCCTCCGGGAAAGAACTCTTACTCATTTGACAGTCCTAGCACTAAGACAATGTCTGGTGTCAGTATTCGTCTAGGAAGGGCTTACTTGTTGAAGATATGAATGAGTGAGCAAATGAATGAATCAACAGAGGAATATAACTTCCCTCCTTACCCTGTAATTCCATGTTCATTATGCTTAAAAAACACAGAAGATAAGTGAGTCTGACTCCTTAAAAGGGGTGGATAAATCAACTCTTTATGCAGTGTGTGAATATGAAGGAATGAGGTATAGTCTTGGAGTGATCCGTAAACTGGTATAAAAGGCAATTCTCAAATGCAGGTGTTCCTATACTCTTGCATCCTGGTGAGACACAGGACTGACTTCCCAGGGAGGCCCCAGGTGAACACCACTAAGGAGTATTCATATGTGAGTCCTCACTTCAGTCAGAACATCACTGAAGGTCTTTGCCAGAGGCCTCCATAGAACAGTACTGCAGGAGCCAGAAAGTGGAGATAGTGCAGACAGATTGTCCCTTCAGGAAGCTGGCCATCTTCCGAGTCTGTCCTAAAACTAGAGAGTACAGCCCCTTTGGTTCAGCAGGAATGGAAGAATCAGCTTCTTCCCAGAATCAGGAGGGAACACAGATGTATCAGGTGCCTGGCACTGGGGAGGTGGGACAAATGGTGATTATAGCAGGCATAGCTGAGCTCAACACTCATATCATGGAACAGACCAACGCCAGCCTGGCTTTTTGTGTTTGATTTCAGGAGAAAAGGGAGGACCAGCCAGGCTTGGGTTTGAATTCTGGCTCAGCCGCATACTGAGGGACCCTTAGCAAATCACCTGAAGTAACTAAGCCTCTGTTTCCTCATATATAAAAGGGAGAAAGTGAGAAAGATAAAATGAAATGATGCAGGCAGAACACTGCATTCATAAGCTTTCAGTAAATATCTACTATCAAAAGATCAGCCACTGAAAACCCTACGGAGCACAGTTCTACTCTGACACATGTGGGGTCACTATGAGTTGGAATCAACTTAACAATGACTGGTAAAAAAATTCATTTATTAACTAGATTCAAGAGTACACATATCATGAGGCCATGTAGTTCCTGTTTTCAGTATTATCACAGTCACCACCTGCTATTCTGAAAGCACCACTACGTGCAGAGACGTCGCATTTCATTCTGACTCCCAAGAAGTGTACCCTTCCTTCGTTGAGAGAGTAAAGAACTCTGTGCAAGGTGTAACCCGATAATTATCTAGCAATAAGTGGCACTGTGGTTCAGAGACAATGGGATATCATTGCAGCATGGGGCTTTCTAGAAGATGTGGGCCTGGTTACACCTTGAAGGATGGGTAGGACTTGAATGAGCAAAGGGGAAGGCTTTTCAGGTGGGTCAGGAAGAGTAAACTGATTATTGCTGCCTTTGGGTCTCACTGCTATTATTTGTCGTTAGTTAGATGGAGTCAATTCAGATTCATGGTGGCCCCACTTGTGCAGAATAGAACTGCCCCATAAGGTTTTCAAGGCTGTGACCTTTTGGAAGCAGATCACCAGGCCTGTCTTCTGAGGCACCTCTGGGTGGGTTCTAACCATGGATATTTCACTAAGAGTTGAGCACTTAACTCTTTGTGCCATCCAGGGACTCCTTGGTTAAGGAAGAGTAGGATAGGCCAAGATATGGAGGCAAAAATTCAAATTTGAGGACACAGCCAAATTTAGAAGAGGATGCTGGGAGAATATGGAGGAGGTATGGGACCTAACTGGTCCTGGGAAGGTTGGGGGTGAGTGACAAACATGCCCAGAGAAGGAAAAAAAGGAAATCAGAAAGCACCCCAGGCTTTGGGGAATGTCAAAGTCAAGGAGGCATACATGGACCCTTGGAAGCAAGTCTTTCTTCTCCCTTTTCCCTTTGCTGATATTCTCAACAGTTGTGAGCTGAGTGAGTCTTGTCAACTGGTGCTTCCTTGATTAACTTTCCTCATGGAGCCTTCCGTATGGTTTACGCTTGCTTTCCCTAATAGCTAGTGCACTCACCATCCCGATGGGAGAGGAGAAATCACATCCTGACACTATAATAGGCTAGGGAGAAGGAAATGCTATCATCTGCGGTGGTGACAGCAGTCTCCAAGCCCTGCCAGGTAACTTTAGCAACTTTCTAGTCTTCCTTGTCTTATTAATTAGGAGAGTCTATCTCACAGATTTGGGCTATGGACCTCAGACAATAGCTCTTCAACCGTCATAACTGCTTCTAACTAGGTGGCAGAACCATTTGCATTTCATATTCATTTTAAAGAGGCTATGGGATTTGAGAGCTGTGTGTGCGCCCTCGTTGAGGGGGAGGAACGAGAGGAACTTCAGCGCCATAGAAAACAGGGACATTATCTACATGGCTCTTCCATTGCCTCCAAACTTGCTAACCCTTCAGCCCCTTGAGTCAGGATATGTCTGTTCAGTCTCCTTTTCCAGCTCCCTTCTCAGGTTCGAGGACATGTGTCCAGGTGTCAGGGTGTCTTCACACTTTAATATAAATATTTGCGAACACTGGAGCTAAGGGTTGGTGAAATCAGCTGATGCTAGAGTTTTCCCCCTTTTTCCTATTCCCTGTAAATGGTGTACCATAATCAAAGTTTAAGCAGCCTGAGATGAAATAATTGCTTAACAATCATATAAGACAAAATGATTCAACAAATGACAATGAGGGCCCGTGATACACAGAACAGATGCATTCAGTGTACCATATTATAATGTGCTAACACAAGATTGACAGCACAATAATAGGAGTGAGCAGCAATTCAGCCTATAATTCCAAACCAAATGTGAGGCTGTCCACAGAACTCAAATCCTAGCAGGCTGCAAAATTAGAGGTAACACCACGCAAGGTTCAAGACGACTCATTAGCAGGTTGGCAGAGTATTTCAGGAGCAAATTTGTCTGTCGAAGGAACTAATTTTGTGCCTTCTTAGGCTCAGATTTTTTTTTTTTCTGATGCGAAGATACCACCTTCCCTGGAGAGGAATGCAGGGGTGGGGTTTGAGATCTGGTCATAGCCTCTTGGGGCTCATTGTGGTCACTGGTGTCAGCCTTTGACCAGCTAGTATTGGGTGAGTTATTAGGGTGTGTTAAGGGGTGTGGCAAAAAGCCAACTAAGCTGAGGGTAACAAACACTATTTGGACAATCTAAACGTGAATGAGTGATGGAACTCCCCACTGGTTCTCTGGGGCTGTTCCCATACTCTAGAGGGTTTGGATCAAAGATAGAATAAGGATGTGATAAAAATACTTCCAGGCCCTGCATTTCTGAACCTTCGAATAAGCATCATAAGGTAGTGGTGTGGCTCAGTGGTAGAATTCTCATCTTCCATGCAGGAGGCCCTGGTTCGATTCCCAGCCAATGCACCTCATGCGCAGCCACAACCCATCTGTCAGTAGAGGCTTGCACGTTGTTTATGATGTCGAACAGGTTTCATCAGCGCTTCCAGACTAAGATAAACTAGGAAGAAAAGTCTGGTGATCTACTCCCCGAAAATCAGCCAGTGAAAACCCTATGGATCACAACTGTTTGTGGTGCCAACACCACTGACAAACAAGATCATAGGCCCTTCTTTGTAAAAGATGCCTCTTCATGGCCCCACACCTCCAGCTGGCTTCTCTCCTGGAGCCATATTCCTTTTCTGCCCATTGGAGGTCTCCCTCTGTCCCTTGCCCAGTCCCAGACCCCTGATCAAAACAGGACATGGTACCGTCACCACGTGTACATGATGAAAAGTCTTGCTACATACCCCGACATTGCCCCACTTCCTGTATGCACACAGTCAGGAAGGGAAAGTTTTACCTGCCTCCAACCAGTGGACCCATTGCCGACTTTCTCCATCTCTCCACAGCCAGAGCTGCCTGAGTGAACAGTACCAGGTATGTTATTGGTGCTGACAATTCACAGGTTTTCTGAGAGTGTGACTCAGAAATCCTATGCCCCTCAGTTCTTCCAATAGCAGCCTGTGCGGCCTTGGCTAGGCTGCTGCGCTTTTCTGGGCCTCAGTTTCTTCACATATCTAAATGCCTCATTTCTCTGGATCACTGGGAAAAAGGATGGGGAGGAGAACACAAAAGCTAATGAGACTTGGGAGACTTTCTCTAATCTTCACATTAAGCGGGTGATAGCCACAAAAACTAGAGAAACCTCCAAAGTCTCATCAGCATTTCGGATCCTTTCAATTTAAGATGGTCACAGTGATGATGATGATGGTCATAGTAGCTGATATTACACTTAGCACCTACGAGGTGGCCAGGCTTTTACATGAATGACCTGGCTTAATTCCTACAACCCTATGATAGGATAGCCAGTCTATTAGACCATCTTACAGCTGAGGCCCACCGCCTCGCGGTCAGTTTGTAGTACTGTGGTGGCTTGCGTGCTGCTGTGATGCTGGAAGCTATATCACCGATATTTCAAATACCAGCAGGGTCACCCATGGTGGACAGGTTTTAAAAGAATTTTCAGGCTAAGATAGATTAGGAAGAAATGCCTGGCAATCTACTTCTGGTAATTAGTCAGTGAATACCCTATGGAGCACAACAGAATATTGTCCGATATAATGTTGGAAGATGAGCCTCCTAAGTTGGAAGGCACTCAAAATACACAGTGGCCACAACTATAGACTCAAACATCTGAACAGTCATGAAGATGGCACAGAACCCAGCAACATATCGTTCTGTTGCATGTAAGATCACCAGGAGTGAGAGCAGATTCAGCAGCAACTAACGCCAGCAGCACAGCTGAGGAAACTGAGGCTTAGAGAGGCTAAGTCATTTGTGCACTTCCTAGTGGCCGTACAAGTGATAAGAGAGAGCCAGAGCTCCACCCCTCAAAGCCTCATTCCTAATCACTGTACTCTGCTGCCTCCCTCTGTCAGGGGCAGGAATGTCCACCAAGGACTTGATAAGGAAGCCCTGGTGGCATAGTGGTTAAGTACTACGGCTGCTAACCAAAAGGTCAGCAGTTCAAATCCACCAGGCACTTCTTTTTTTTTTTTTTTAATTAACTTTTATTAAGCTTCAAGTGAACATTTACAAATCCAATCAGTCTGTTACATGTAAGTTTACATACATCTTACTCCGTACTCCCACTTGCTCTCCCCCTATTGAGTCAGCCCTTTCAGTCTCTCGTTTCGTGCCAATTTTGCCGGCTTCCCTCTCTCTCTATCTTCCCATCCCCCCTCCAGACAAGAGCTGCCAACACACTCTCCAGTGTCCACCTGATTTAATTAGCTCACTCTTCATCAGCATATCTCTCCCCCCCACTGACCAGTCCCTTCCATGTCTGATGAGTTGTCTTCGGGGATGGTTCCTGTCCTGTGCCAACAGAAGGTCTGGGGAGCATGGCCGCCGGGACTCCTCTAGTTGCAGTCATACCATTAAGTATGGTCTTTTTATGAGAATTTGGGGTCTGTATCCCATTGGTCTCCTGCTCCCTCAGGAGTTGTCTGTTGTGCTCCCTGACAGGGCAGACATCGATTGTGGCCGGGCACCAACTAGTTCTTCTGGTCTCAGGATAATGTAGGTCTCTGGTTCATGTGGCCCTTTCTGTCTCTTGGGCTCTTAGTTGTCGTGTGACCTTGGTGTTCTTCATTTTCCTTTGCTCCAGGGGGGTTGAGACCAATTGATGCATCTTAGATGGCCGCTTGTTAGCCTTTAAGACCCCAGATGCCACATTTCAAAGTGGGATGCAGAATGTTTTCATAATAGAATTATTTTGCCAATTGACTTAGAAGTCCCCTCAAACCATGTTCCCCAGACCCCCGCCCCTGCTCCGCTGACCTTTGAAGCTTTCATTTTATCCCGGAAACCTCTTTGCTTTTAGTCCAGTCCAGTTGGGCTGACCTTCCTTGTATTGAGTGTTGTCTTTCCCTTCACCTAAAGCAGTTCTTATCTACTGATTGATCAGTAAAAAACCCTCTCCCTCTCTCCCTCCCTCCCCGCTTTGTAACCACAAAAGTATGTGTTCTTCTCAGTTTTTTCTATTTCTCAAGATCTTATAATAGTGGTCTTATACAATGTTTGTCCTTTTGCCTCTGACTCATTTCGCTCAGCATAATGCCTTCCAGATTCCTCCATGTTATGAAATGTTTCAGAGATTCGTCACCGTTCTTTATCGATGCGTAGTATTCCATTGTGTGAATATACCACAATTTATTTACCCATTCATCGGTTGACGGACACCTTGGTTGCTTCCAGCTTTTTGCTATTGTAAACAGAGCTGCAATAAACATGGGTGTGCATATATCTGTTTGTGTGAAGGCTCTTGTATCTCTAGGGTATATTCCGAGGAGTGGGATTTCTGGGTTGTATGGTAGTTCTATTTCTAACTGTTTAAGATAACGCCAGATGGATTTCCAAAGTGGTTGTACCATTTTACATTCCCACCAGCGGTGTATCAGTGTTCCAATCTCTCTGCAGCCTCTCCAACATTTATTATTTTGTGTTTTTTGGATTAATGCCAGTCTAGTTGGTGTGAGATGGAATCTCATCGTAGTTTTAATTTGCATTTCTCTAATGGCTATGATCGGGAGCATTTTCTCATGTATCTGTTGGCTGCCTGAATATCTTCTTTAGTGAAATGTGTGTTCATATCCTTTGCCCACTTCTTGATTGGGTTGTTTGTCTTATTGTGGTTGAGTTTTGACAGAATCATGTAGATTTTAGAGATCAGGCGCTGGTCTGAGATGTCATAGCTGAAAATTCTTTCCCAGTCTGTAGGTGGTCTTTTTACTGTTTTGGTGAAGTCTTTAGATGAGCATAGGTGTTTGATTTTTAGGAGCTCCCAGTTATCTGGTTTCTCTTCTTCATTTTTGGTAATGTTTTGTATTCTGTTTATGCCCTGTATTAGGGCTCCTAGGGTTGTCCCTATTTTTTCTTCCATGATCTTTATCGTTTTAGTCTTTATGTTTAGGTCTTTGATCCACTTGGAGTTAGTTTTTGTGCATGGTGTGAGGTATGGGTCCTGTTTCATTTTTTTGCAAATGGATATCCAGTTATGCCAGAACCATTTGTTAAAAAGACTATCTTTTCCCCAATTAACTGACACTGGTCCTTTGTCAAATATCAGCTGCTCATACATGGATGGATTTATATCTGGGTTCTCAATTCTGTTGCATTGGTCTATGTGCCTGTTGTTGTACCAGTACCAGGCTGTTTTGACTACTGTAGCTGTATAATAGGTTCTGAAATCAGGTAGAGTGAGGCCTCCCACTTTCTTCTTCTTTTTCAGTAATGCTTTGCTTATCCGTGGGTTCTTTCCCTTCCATATGAAATTGGTGATTTGTTTCTCTATCCCCTTAAAATATGACATCGTAAGTGCGTTATATGTATAGATGGCTTTTGGTAGAATAGACATTTTTACTATGTTAAGTCTTCCTATTCATGAGCAGGGTATGTTTTTCCACTTAAGTATGTCCTTTTGAATTTCTTGTAGTAGAGCTTTGTAGTTTTCTTTGTATAGGTCTTTTACATCCTTGGTAAGATTTATTCCTAAGTATCTTATCTTCTTGGGGGCTACTGTGAATGGTATTGATTTGGTTATTTCCTCTTCGATGTTCTTTTTGTTGATGTAGAGGAATCCAAGTGATTTTTGTATGTTTATTTTATAACCTGAGACTCTGCCAAACTCTTCTATTAGTTTCAGTAGTTTTCTGGAGGATTCCTTAGGGTTTTCCATATATACGATCATGTCATCTGCAAATAGTGATAGCTTTACTTCCTCCTTGCCAATCCGGATACCCTTTGTTTCTTTGTCTAGCCTAATTGCCCTGCCTAGGACTTCAAGTACGATGTTGAATAAGAGCGGTGATAAAGGGCATCCTTGTCTGGTTCCCATTCTCAAGGGAAATGCTTTCAGGTTCTCTCCATTTAGAGTGATATTGGCTGTTGGCTTTGCATAGATGCCCTTTATTATGTTGAGGAATTTTCCTTCAATTCCTATTTTGGTAAGAGTTTTTATCATAAATAGGTGTTGAACTTTGTCAAATGCCTTTTCTACGTCTATTGATAAGATCATGTGGTTTTTATCTTTTGTTTTGTTTATGTGATGGATTATATTAATGGTTTTTCTGATATTAAACCAGCCTTGCATACCTGGTATAAATCCCACTTGATCAGGGTGAATTTTTTTTTTGATGTGTTGTTGGATTCTATTGGCTAGAATTTTGTTGAGGATTTTTGCATCTGTGTTCATGAGGGATATAGGTCTATAATTTTCTTTTTTTGTAATGTCTTTACCTGGTTTTGGTATCAGGGAGATGGTAGCTTCATAGAATGAGTTGGGTAGTATTCTGTCTTTTTCTATGCTTTGAAATACCTTCAGTAGTAGTGGTGTTAATTCTTCTCTGAAGGTTTGGTAGAACTCTGCAGTGAAGCCATCCGGGCCGGGACTTTTTTTTGTTGGAAGTTTTTTGATTACCGTTTCAATCTCTTTTTTTGTTATGGGTCTATTTAGTTGTTCTCCTTCTGAATGTGTTAGTTTAGGTAGTTAGTGTTTTTCCAAGAATTTATCCATTTCTTCTAGGTTTTCAAATTTGTTAGAGTACAATTTTTCGTAGTAATCTGAAATGATTCTTTTAATTTCATTTGGCTCTGTTGTGATGTGGTCCTTCTCGATTCTTATTCGGGTTGTTTCCTTTCCTGTTTTTCTTTAGTCAGTCTAGCCAATAGTTTATCAATTTTGTTAATTTTTTCAAAGAACCAGCTTTTGGCTTTGTTAATTCTTTCAATTGTTTTTCTGTTCTCTAATTCATTTAGTTCAGCTCTAATTTTTATTATTTGTTTTCTTCTGGTGCCTGATGGGTTCTTTTGTTGCTCACTTTCTATTTGTTCAAGTTGTCGGGACAGTTCTCTGATTTCGGCTCTTTCTTCTTTTTGTATGTGTGCATTTATCGATATAAATTGGCCTCTGAGCACTGCTTTTGCTGTGTCCCAGAGGTTTTGATAGGAAGTATTTTCATTCTCGTTGCTTTCTATGAATTTCCTTATTCCCTCCTTGATGTCTTCTATAACCCAGTCTTTTTTCAGGAGGGTATTGTTCAGTTTCCAAGTATTTGATTTCTTTTCCCTAGTTTTTCTGTTATTGATTTCTAGTTTCATTGCCTTGTGGTCTGAGAAGATGCTTTGTAATATTTCGATGTTTTGGACTCTGCAAAGATTTGTTTTATGATCTAATATGTGGTCTATTCTAGAGAATGTTCCATGTGCACTAGAAGAAAAAGTATACTTTGCAGCAGTTGGGTGGAGAGTTCTGTATAAGTCAATGAGGTCAAGTTGGTTCATTGTTGTAAGTAGGTCTTCCGTGTCTCTATTGAGCTTCTTCCTGGATGCCCTGTCCTTCTCCGAAAGTGGTGTGTTGAAGTCTCCTACTATAAATGTGGAGGTGTCTATCTCACTTTTCAATTCTGTTAAAATTTGATTTATGTATCTTGCAGCCCTGTTATTGGGTGCATAAATATTTAATATGGTTATGTCTTCCTGATCAATTGTCCCTTTTATCATTATATAGTGTCCTTCTTTATCCTTTGTGGTAGATTTAAGTCTAAAGTCTATTTTGTCAGAAATTAATATTGCTACTCCTCTTCTTTTTTGCTTATTGTTTGCTTGATATATTTTTTCCATCCTTTGAGTTTTAGTTTGTTTGTGTCTCTAAGTCTAAGGTGTGTCTCTTGTAGGCAGCATATAGATGGATTGTGTTTCTTTATCCAGTCTGTGACTCTCTGTCTCTTTATTGGTGCATTTAGTCCATTTACATTCAGCGTAATTATAGATAAATAAGTTTTTAGTGCTGTCATTTTGATGCCTTTTCATGTGTGTTGTCGGCCATTTCATTTTTCCACATACTTTTTTGTGCTGAGACGTTTTTCTTAGTAGATTGTGAGATCCTCATTTTCATAATGTTTAACTTTATGTTAGTTGAGTCGTTACGTTTTTCTTGGCTTTTTTCTTGAGTTATGGAGTTGATATTCCTTTTTGTGGTTACCTTATTATTTACCCCTATTTTTCTAAGTAAAAACCTAACTTGTATTGTTCTATATCGCCTTGTATCACTCTCCATCTGGCAGTTCAATGCCTCTTATATTTAGTCCCTCTTTTTGATTATTGTGATCTTTTACCTATTGATTTCCATGATTCCCTGTTATGTGTATTATTTTATTTATTTATTTATTAGAATTAATCTTAATTTGTTTGTTTTTGTGCTTTCCCTATTTGAGTTGATATCAGGACGTTCTGTTTTGTGACCTTGTATTGTGCTGGTACCTGATATTATTGGTCATCTGACCAAACAATCTCCTTTAGCATTTCTTGTAGCCTTGGTTTGGTTTTTGCAAATTCTCTAAACTTGTGTTTATCTGTAAATATCTTAATTTCTCCTTCATATTTCAGAGAGAGTTTTGCTGGATATATGATCCTTGGTTGGCAGTTTTTCTCCTTCAGTGCTCTGTATACGTCGTCCCATTCCCTTCTTGCCTGCATGGTTTCTGCTGAGTAGTCTGAACTTATTCTTATTGATTCTCCCTTGAAGGAAACCTTTCTTTTCTCCCTGGCTGCTTTTAAAATTTTCTGTTTATCTTTGGTTTGGGCAAGTTTGATGATAATATGTCTTGGTGTTTTTCTTTTTGGATCAATCTTAAATGGGGTTCGATGAGCATCTTGGATAGATATCCTTTCGTCTTTCATGATGTCAGGGAAGTTTTGTGTCAGGAGTTCTTCAACTATTTTCTCTGTGTTTTCTGTCCCCCCTCCCTGTTCTGGGACTCCAATCACTCGCAAGTTATCCTTCTTGATAGAGTTCCACATGATTCTTAGGGTTTCTTCATTTTTTTTTAATTCTTTTATCTGATTTTTTTTCAGCTATGTTGGTGTTGATTCCCTGGTCCTCCAGATGTCCCAGTCTACATTCTAATTGCTCGAGTCTGCTCCTCTGACTTCCTATTGCGTTGTCTAATTCTGTAATTTTATTGTTAATCTTTTGGATTTCTACATGCTGTCTCTCTATGGATTCTTGCAACTTATTAATTTTTCCACTATGTTCTTGAATAATCTTTTTGAGTTCTTCAACAGTTTTATCAGTGTGTTCCTTGGCTTTTTCTGCAGTTAGCCTAATTTCATTTGTGATGTCTTTAAGCATTCTGTAAATTAGTTTTTTATATTCTGTATCTAATAATTCCAAGATTGTATCTTCATTTGGGAAAGATTTTGATTCTTTTGTTTGGGGGGTTGTAGAAGCTGTCATGGTCTGCTGCTTTATGTGGTTTGATATGGACTGCTGTCTCCGCGCCATCACTGGGAAACTAGTTTTTCCAGAAAATCCGCTGGTACGCTGGCTCCTGGCTCTGAAAACAATCGCTGTCGCCCCGTATTTGTTCGTTCTCCGTCTCTAAATCTGTGTTTGTTGTTCAGATTTTGTAGATTGTTATGTATGTGATCGATTCACTTGTTTTTCCAAGTCTTTGTTGCAAGAGGGATCCGCGGTAGCGTCCACCTAGTCCGCCATCTTGGCCCCGCCTCCACCAGGCACTTCTTGAAGACCCTATGGGGCAGTTCTCCTCTGTCCTAAAAAAGGATTGCTATAAGTTAGAATCGACTCCACAGCAACAGGTTTTCAGTTTGGTAGTTCCAAGTAGCAATAGATAATAGAGCCAGAAGGGGTTACCCCAAAGAAGAAGAATCAACCTCCAAGGAGAAAAATTGCCCCATGGAGAAAACTCTGGAACTTAAGACGTTTCACTCATTCCTTCTTTCAGCAAATACGTATTGTCCTTTAGATGCCTGGCATGGCTCTAGTCCCTGGGGATATACAATTATGAATGAGACAGTCAAGCTCCCCACTCGGGGAGCAGACATCCTGATGGAGGGAGACAGACAAGAGGAAAAGAGATGAGTAAATACAATAGCTGTAGAAAGCAGGCATCTCACAGGCTCTGGTCCTCTCTGCATCAAGGCCTGCAGGACAGGAAACTCCTGAAACCTGAGGCCTGTGTCCAACCAGAGAGTGGAGGGCTGGCAGCCACTGCCCTCAGTTATGAGGCCAGTCTCCCTGAGCACTCTGGGAATTGGCAACTGGGGCCAAACAGATGAACAGAAAACCATGCTGAGTATTAAAACAGAGGGGATTTAATGCGTGAAATTGGTTACACAGGCAGAGGGAGGTCTGAAGCCAAACAGAGGATGGGAGACAACCTAGAAATTAGCACTGGCAGGAAGCCACTACTGCCTCCAGGCTGGAGGGACAAAGAAGGTGTAGAGTTGGCTGGGTACGGGGGCTTGGGTGTTCCTGAGGAGCTGGGGCCACAGGGGCCTAGTAGACACAGCCGTGGCCACAGATACTGTCTAGGGCTGAGAGGCTTCTTCCTTCCTCTTCCCTCTAATCTCCTGCCACTGCTTCCCCATGACCTGATCCAGGATAAATCCAGATGATATGGGAAGTCTGAGAAATGCAGCCAGCAGAAGTCAGTCCTCACACCTTCTCCCCCATACAAACAAAAAAAAATTTTTTATTTTATTTTTTTAAGTGAGGGAAAATAGACCCAGGCACATCTTTGTCGGGGCAAGGCATGACCTCAGGTGGGGCAGGACCTGGCAACATTTCATTCTGTTATACGTAAGGTCACCATGAGTCAAAGCTGGCTCAACGGCAGCTAACAACACAGCTGGGGAAGCCGAGGCTTAGAAACTCAAAGCAAGGCTCAAAAGCAGACTTCTGGGAAAAGTTTTGGTTTGAGGTTTGTTTAAGTTATTTAGTGCTGCTATATCAACGGCACTGGGCACTGGGTACTGGATATAACAGAAATACCACAAGTGGGTAGGTTTAACAAACACAAATTTACTTTCTCACAGTTTAGGAGGCTAGAAGTCCGAAATCAGGTTGCTAGATCTAGCGGAAGGCTTTCTCTATCTGTCAGCTCTGGGGGAAGGGCCTCGTCTCTTCAGTTTGTGTCTCCTGGTTCCTTGGAGATCTCCAAGCACCTTGGCATCTATCTTCCCCATCTCTGCTTTTCTCACTTGATTCTTTAATCTCTTCTTTTATATATATATATAAACAGATTGATGTAAGACATACCCTGCACTAATCCTTTCTCATTAACATAACAAAGACAGCCCATTCCCAAATGGGATTGTAACCATAGGAATAGGGGTTAGGATTTACAACACATGTTTTTGGGGGTCACCATTCAAACCATAACAAGGTTTAAGGATTATCTTGGGGGAATAGTTTTGGGTGTTCATCCAGTCTCCATAGCTCCAGGGCTGGGTTCCACTGAGGGTCTCAGGGCCTATAAAAGCTTCCCGGTGGGATCAGGGGCATCACTTGCCCTTAGCAGAGTCTGGGGCTGGGGCTCCTCCCCATCAGAGCTCCAGGTGGCCCATTCCCACTCTGAATGCCATACCTTGGGCACCCCATACCGGTCTCTGCATGGCCAGATGAAGACAAGGAAGGGGAAAATGCCTCTTGCTTCCTGTCTCACTGAGACCAATGAGAAGGAGGGGAGGGCACATGGGGAGGGCCCTTTGGTGCTGAATGTGAAGGGAGCTGGGGGAGAAGGGCACAAGCAACCTTCGGATGTCTCTCGTTTGGTTTAGCTGAGCTGGTATGGTATGCACCTACCATATGGCAGGCGCCTTGCCCTGTGAAGGGATAGAGACTGCTCTGGAAGGGCCTCGGGTGGAGTATTGGGAATCAAACAAACACAGATACTGTCCTGAAAGGAGAGGCAACCAATGTGTGAAGCAGAATAAAGTTGCCTGTGGAGTGGTTTTAAACAATTTTTTCTTATAGACTCTAGGGCAGCCATCCACAGGCCCTGTCTTCGTCTTCCATGCACAGCCCCCATCTGCATCTTCCTTCCGGGATAATAATAATAGCTCACATTTATACAGCAATATGAGCCTCTCAGAGTAAGTTCACCTGTAATTTGACCCTCACAAAAACCCCTCGAAGTAGACTGGCAGGGACATTGGATGAAGTAGCCAAGGTTGCAGCAGCGCTTTCTGACAGAGGAGAAGCCAGACTTGGGGCTTCTGTCTCCTCAGTTGTATTGTCCAGAAGGCCCTTGTACCCGACTGCTCTTTGCTTTGTCATCTCCTCCCCATTCTGTGCTGTCTGGACCCAGGCCCAGAACAGAGTTCCAGAGGGAGGAATTGGCCCTATTGTCTGGCCGATTGCACCCTCCTCCTCAGCCTTTCTCTCAGTCCCAAGTTTGAGTGGTGCTATTCTGATTTCAAGGAGCCCTGGTGGCACAACAGTTAAGTGCTAAGCTGCTAACTAAAAGGTTGGCTGCTGGAGCCCACCCAGCAGCTCTGAGGAAGAAAGACCTAATAACTTGCTCCTGTAAAGATTAAAAAAAATACAACCTAAAAAATTCTATGGGGCAGTTCTACTCTGTCGCATGGGGTCACTATGCATCAAAGTCAACTCAGTGGCACTCAACAACAACATTGCTATTCAAAGCCAAACTCAGTGCATAGAGCAATCCGCTTCTCAGTCTGAGAGATCTAAAGGAACAATATTTTTAGCTGCAGATGCAAAAATGGTGGTTAGCACCCCCTTCATGCAAATGCGATATGCCCATCTATCTGACGTATACTTTTACCATATTTTACCATGAAGTAAACATACCAGAAATTTTTTTTTTCTTTCCTTCTGTGGGGGAGGATGAAGAGATTTTGGTACTTAAAATTTCCCTCCACCAGTGCTTAAATCTCAGAGATAATTGCATTGCTGCCACAGATGTGTGTTTAATCACTCAGTTTTGTTGTAAAGCATGCGTGTACACCAAGCCTGGCCTGGGAGCACAGCTTCTCCAGCATGAAGCACGTCGACGCTGCCCTCACTGTCCACCCCAACCAGCAGACAGCACACTACAGGGGGAGGACAGACAGCTGGGCTGTGGTCCTGCTCTGCCTCTAACTGGGTGGGTGGGATTGAGGATGTTGGTTAACTTCTCTGTACTTCCAGATATGTCTTCTGTAAATTCAGGAGCTTGAACTTGATAATCTCGAGGTTATTTCTACCTCTTTTTTTTTTTTTAGAATTTTATTTTATTTTTTGTGAGACTATATACAGCAAAGGATATACCGTCTCAGCAAATACTACGCGTACAATTTAGTGACATTGTTTACATTCTTCAGGTTGTGCAGCTGTTCTCTCTATTCTTTTCCAGATTATTCCACCACACGTAAACTCATTGCTCCCTAAGCTTCTCCTCTAAACTTTTAGGGTGCTGTTGTCAACTTGATTCCACATAGATAAATCTTTGAGAAAGCACAGTGCTTAAGGCAGACGCACTTTACTAACTAGGCTAAACAGTTGTTTGATTCAAAGCAAACTTCGGGGAAAAGTTTTGGTTTGCAATTTAAGGCTTAAAGATTATCTCAGGGCAATAGTTTCTGGGGTTCATTCAGCCTCCATGGTGCCAGAAGATCCAGATTCCATTGAGAATTTTAAGTTCTGTTATCTTTTCTCCCCCCTTTTGATCAGGATTCTTCTATAGAATCTTAGATCAAAACATCCAGTAATGGTAACCAGGCACCATCCAGTTCTGGTCTCATGGTAAAGGAGGCAGATGTTCATGGTGGCAACATTTTCTTCTCCCATTCCTGACACTCCTTCTTCCTGTGCTACTCTAGGTGAATGGAGACCTACTGCAAGTTTTTAAGACCCCAGGCACTCCGCGAAGAACTAGGAGGTAGAACAGAAGCACTGAAAAACAGTATTAGGACAATTGACTGAGATGTGCCATGAGATCATTACCCTAAACCATCTCTTTTGATGCTTCTTGGAGTGTCATGCCTCTTGAGAGATGGCCATCTCTTCCCACTGGGTTTTAATCTCTGCTTTTTTTACTAACTGATTCAGGCATTCATGGCACATTTATTGAGCACCTCTTTTGTACCAGGCCCTGTGCTAGGCTTGGAAGTACAAGGATGATTAATATATGGGCCGTGCCTCTGGGGAGCTCAAAGTTTGGTGGGATAAACAGCCCAGAAGCAGATACATCACAATTAAACATGTTAAGTGGTATTTCAGAGGTATGTACTCTCATTATGTGGCCTTACACAGGTCAATTAAATCTCTGTGTCTCACTCTTCATCTATCAGCTGGAGATCTTTGTCTGCCCACCTGCCTGCCAACCTGGGATACTATTAGCTGTGAGTGGGCTCCAAGAGAGTACAGTACCATGGTACAATAGTTGTAGTAAAGCATTTCCCATGGGTAAGGGTTGGTCTTCTCTTTCTGCCATACGAGAAACTAAGGTACACAGACGAGGTACAGTGAGCCCCATAGCCACACTGAGTCAGGGGCAAGAACCATCATTTTTAGCTCTTGCTTTTTCCAGATGCTCCTTGGAAACCCTATGGGGAAGTTCTACTCTGTCCAATAGGGTCACCATGAGTTGGAATAGACTCGACAGCAATGGGTTTGGTTTTTTTTTTTTTTCTTACTCACTGTTCTCTGATAAGAAGCCAGACCAACATCTTTCTAAATGTCCTCTTACAGCCTCTGGGATCTGTCTATACACAGTGGCTTAACTGTTTCTCCCTCAGCTTCCAACTTGGCCTGGTGTTCAGTTTGTACTCTGTTGCATGAGCTCCAGGCCTCCTCTTTGAGCCAGGAAATGCACACTTGTTAGGGGTGCTTGCACATGTGGGGCTGGCCAGGAGGGAAGAGTCCATGTGAGCAGCCCAGAGGAGTGAGGTGGGAGAGCCTCTTTCTGGCTGGTTTTGAATGCAGGAGTGCCATGCTCAGAAGAGGAAAGCCCTCCCCTCCCCTGCCTGTACTTTGCAATCAGATATGAGCAATGGGATGACTCAGAGCCTCCACTGGCAGCAATCTCACTGGCTCCATGAGTCAGGTAAATTGAGTAGGAAAGTGCCACCCAGAGATTGGGGGCCTTCTGCAACAACACCCTGTACCCCCACCTCTGGGAGTTTTAGCCAGCCTTGGCCCTCTGAACATCCGCTGGCCCCCTCAGGTCTCTCCCACAGTTTGCACACTGATTTGACCTGGGGGATAAATTTGAAGTGGAAACTCCCACCTAAACAATGTCACAATGCCAGTCCCCTGCTATATAGATGCTAACCTTAAATTCCAGGGATTTAGCCTCTTCTTCCATCTCCATCCTCACCTCCCCCTCATCCCTCCCAGGACTTTCTTGGGCAGTAAACCTCCCATGCCTGGGATGGGTGCAGTAGCAAGATAGATGCAAACTCCTGCAAAGGAGACTCCAAGAGTTTCCTTTCCCAGCCAAGTTATATTTGGAAGGGAGTGGTGAGGAAAAAGGTCCCTGAGTGGCACAAATGGTTTGCACTCAACTACTAACTGAAAAGTTGGCAGTTCAAACCCACCCAGCAGTGCTGCAGAAAAAAGCCACAAGATTACAGTCAAGAAAATCCTATGGAGTTCAGTTCTGCTCCAACACATGGTGGAGGGGGGTCTCCATGAGTCAGAATCCACTGGAGACAGGAAAAGGTTAGGTTTTCTTGGTTTGGTGTGAGGAAATAGGGAGGGCTGGGGATACAGGCCAAGTTCCATCAAGAATGAGGAAGGCTTGATCGTACTGCCTTCATCTCTGCCTCCAGGTTACAACTGAGGAGGTGACAAACCTCGAGTCATAAGTCATATATATATTTATATGGGTGTGTGAGTGTATATATATACATGTATGTATAAACGGCCCCCTCAATAGTGGGGTGGCAGAGCTGTTCTCTCACTCGGCATCTCTCTGCCCCGCCCTCCGCCCTCCACCCTCCACCCTCGTCCTGACTCTGCGCGTCCCACACTGCAGGTGTCTCCGAGGCAGTGTTTATGTAAGCTGCTCATGTTCTGCGGGGCTACATCAAGAAGCTGTTGTCAATTTGAGGAAAGCCCCCGGCTGCCCACATGTGTGGTTGTCCCCGCAGGGTTTCATAACAGGCCTGGGGAGGCGAGTGGGTACAGAGCCCGCGGGAGCGCGCGCGGCGGCTTGCTGGGCTCCCCAAAGAGGGCCAGAGCGCGCTCCGCCGGCACCTGCACGCGTTCAGGCGGCCTGGGCTCCGGGGAGCCTCCCCCGCCGCCTGATGTGTGTGTTTACAAGCTGTCGGCCTCGGGGTTCCGCGGGCGCTGCATCTGGAAGCCTGCGCCGCTCTCCTCCCGTTCTGCTTTCTTGGCACTTTGGCTATGGAGACACGGTGAGGAAATATGTAAGTGCTTCCCTTTCTGGCAGGCTTTGGGCAGGAATTTAGTACATGGCTTGTGTGGGGCTGTTTAAGTTTCAGAGAAGAAACCTGACCTCTTGAGGAAGGCATGGAAGTCCCAAGGACCTACCATCCTACCCAGCCGGCTCTAGCATTGCCCCTCACGTTTTGATTCTTAATAAAGAAAAGTAGCTCTTTATTGGCACATACACCTGTTATAAACTACTAGTCCCTTTATTCCAAAGTAGCCGACCTCATGAGTCACAACCAAAGACAGGGGAGGGATGAACACAAAGGGCTTTGAGCCGCGGAAATAGTTGAAATGGCTTGGAAACCCTAGCTCTGGGCGGAGGGGCTCAGGTCAGGGATCCCTTCCTGCACCCAGGCATCACAGAGCCCTAGTCTTCTTACTGTTATCAGTTCTCACATCAGGAGAGCCCTGTTTGGGGAGAAGAAGAAAAGATGTCCATCTGATATGTTTATAAGGGCAGAATATAACCCGTTGCCGTCGAGTGGATTCTGACTCATGGTGGCGCCATGTGTCTCCGAGTAGAACTGCACCATAGGGCTTTCTTGGCTGTAATCTTAAGGGAAGTAGATTGCCAGGCCTTTCTTCCAGAGAGCTGCTAGGTGGGTTCTAACCGCCAGCCTTTATAGTCAAGCCCAAACCATTTACACCACCCAGGGACCTAAGGGCAGAATAAAATCCCCAAAACCCAAACTGTAATTAAAATAGCTAATATTTACAGAGCGGAGCCCTGGTGGCAGAATGGTTAAGTGCTGGGCTGCAAACCGAGGGTTGGCGGTTTAAACCCACCAGCACCCCCACAGAAAAGACCTGACAATCTGCTCCCATAAAGATTTCAGCCTGGGAAACCCTATGGAGCAGTTCTACTCCATCCTACAGGGTGGCTCTGAGTCGGAATCAACTCAACGGCACACAACATTTTCTGAGTGCTTCTCTGTTCCAGGCATCATGTTACATAATTTGTGTTTGGATCCTCACAAGGACTTTATTATCCCTGTTTTAAAGACAAGGAGCCAAGGCCTGGGGCTGCATAGCAGCTGGAGGGAAAAGACCCAATTAAAAGTTTGAGTCTTCCTTTCTATCATTCAACATCACAAACATTTACTTACCTTTTCTTGCTGATCAAACCAGGTCTTTGTTTTGCTTTGTCAAAGTTAATGTCTTACCTGAGGGGTTCCCACCACCACCACCCCACTGCCATTGAGTCAATTCCGACTCATAGTGACCCTATAGGACAGAGTAGAACTGCCCCATAGAGTTTCCAAGGAGCGCCTGGTGGATTTGAACTGCCGATCTTTTAGTTAGCAGCCGCAGCACTTAGCCACTACGCCACCAGAGTCTCCTCACCTGAGAGGTAAAAAGGTAGCACTGTTTAAATAGTGGAAGAAACAGTTCCGAGCTTATTTATTTTATAATATACTTCAAAAGTGCTTATTTAATTAATTCAGGCACTGTAAACATTCATTGTCATCCATGAAGCATGTTTGTAAAGAGTCCCCCTGGACTGGGAGCTGAGGTAGAAAGGGAACATGCCACCACCACATCGGTTCCTTCATCATTGGCTATTGACCTCTTTCCTAAGTTTCTGGCTTTTCAAGTGCTCCCAAGTCATCGCAGGCCAAAATTCTCCTGGAATAAGGCCTAATGTCAAATCCTGAGAAATTGAAGAACACGCTGGATGCTGTCTGTCCTGGGTAGTTCATTCATTCAGTCCTTCAACAAACCCTGGCTGAACTTCACTGTGGACACTATGTATCAGTGATGCAGAAAGTGATAAGACTTGACCCTTCACTAGAGGGCCTGGCAGAAAGGACCAGTTGACATGTTCTTACAGTACGGAAGCAGCATGAAATGAAAAAACAAAAAAAACGTTGCTGTCCAGCTGCTTTTGACTCACGGCAACCCCATGTGTCACAGAGTAGAACTGCTCCATAGGTTCTTCCCGGCTGTAATCTTTACGGGAGCAATCACCAGGCCTTTCTTTTGTGAAGCCATTGGGTGATGGCAAACTGCTTGCGTCAACACGTATAAGGAACTGTAGTGATAATGGAAGAAGTAAATACAGAAGAGGTGATGTTGAGTCTTGAAGGCTGAGAATTCCAAATTTAGAAAGGGAGGAAAGAACAGTCCGGGTGGAGGGAAGAGTAAGAGCAATGACAAGAAGATCTTGAAAGCCCTGGATGTATTTTGAAGAACAGCATGAGATTTTGCCCGGTGGCAGAACATCACTAGTTGGGGAGGTGTTGGGAGATGAGCAGAAATGGCGGGCTGGGGCTAGCCTGCAAGAGCCTTGTGGACCGGAAACTGGACCCTAATGGTTCTCAGCTCTTAAATGCTTGCCTTCAGCCCTGTCAGGCAACAGAGGAGCAAGTTGTGGCAAAATGTGAGCGAGGTTCCACGTATTTTGCTACAGACAAGAAAATGGCCAGAGTTTGCGTAGTTTGCTTTTATATAAAGAAATATTTGGCTTGTATTTAAGATTATTACTCAAGTTTAATCCTGTGTTATTTCGGGACTAAGGAGAGAAAGGGGTGGGGGTACCTTTTGTGGGCAGGTCATTGTGCACAAAAGCCGGTGCCCTCGCTCATGGGAGTGTATTGACCCTGAGAATCACTGGTTCCTGAGTCTCAATGGCAAAAGGCTGCGCACAGCCGGCTCCCAGGGATGAATTCATTATTGCACTAACAAGGTTGACTCCCAAGTCAGTGAAGGGAAGGAATTTAAAGGTTGGGGGTATGTGGCCTGAAAGAGAAAGCAGGGAGGCAGTCACAGACCTCACCTAGAAACCAAAATAGCGAGCTAGACCACCAGCACCTCCATTTCTTAAAGCCCTGATGAATGGCTGAAAATTACTTGCCCCTAAAAAAAAAGAAAATAAAATAAATTCCACATTATCATTTCAATGACTCCTCACTTAAATACCAAAGAATCGGAAAAGCTGGTGCCTCATGTTGCTCCCAGAATCTAAGAAACGGTATCTTTCAGTTATCGGATTTGATTTCTTTGCAGCGTTACATTTTATACATATTTATTCATGCAGAACAGAAGCGCAGCGTTATTGAGGCTGCCACAGGAGCGGAAGGAAAAGCTGTTATACATAAGAATACACCGCATTTACGTTGTCGCACTTCGCAACAATTGAACTATATGCAACTTTTTTTTAAAAATAATAAAAAAACTCGGGCTTGCATTTAATTTGCTGATTTTTTTTCTTTCTTACTCCTGAATTTTCATATGCCATAGAAAATGTGGGGTAGGGGGCGTCAAGATCCTTTTCAAGATACAAAGGTTGGGGGCTGGCAAGAGGCAGCTTTAGCCGGGAGGGGTCTGGAATCCAGAGCAAGTTTGTAACTAGTTCTTTTTTAACAGGTGCAGTTAACTGAACTGCAAAACATTCATCTTCCAATTTAATAACTCATTCTCCCTGCATATAGAGGGGTATTATAGTGCCAGATATTGCTTTTCTGGCTTTTGAGTATCAATGATGAATCCCCATCTTCTAATAAAATACATTTTCATAGTAATTGAAATAATAATTTTCTGCCTCATCATTTTCCCAGGTACTTAAAAAAACAGGGCTTTTGACTTCTTTCCCTTGCCACTGTCCTGACCTTATTTTCTTTTAACTGAAATTCCTTCAGCTCCTGAGTGGCAAGAGTCCCTGCTTCTGGCATCTGGCCTCCCTGGTAGTCACAGGCACAGGATTGGCTTCAAACACATAGAGCCACTTAGGGGGACTAAGATAGCAAGACTGGGAGACCTTGGCTGTGTTTGTCTTTTTACCTCCATTTGCTTAGGGAACTGAGCTGTCCCTAACCGGTAGCCGTAGTAGATTCTGACTCATGGTGATCCCATGTGTGTCAGAGTAAAACTGTGCTCCATAGGGTTTTCAGTGGCTGGTTTTTCAGAAGTTGATGGCCTTGCCTTTCTTCTGAGGCATCTCTGGGTGGCCTCAAATCTCCAACCTTTTAGTAAGCAGCTGAGCACGTTAACCATTTGCACAAAAGAGGGACTCCTGGAGTTGTCCCTAGAAAGGCACAAATGTAAACAGGCAGCTGGGGGGCAGCCAGAGAGGAGTGGGGAAGGGCCCCAACTTTACAAATCCCGAAGTTCACACTAGGCCAAACCTAAATCTCTCCTAACACCCCCAAGGTCAAAATCTGGGGCTTCCCCTCCCCTTTCCACAATCACCTCTTAGGCTGCAAGTGACTGCATTCCTGTGAAGTTAAAATGAATATCAGCGTATTAAGGGCAGCATTAATTTCTCAAGTCTAAAAACAGGGAGGGGGTGATGTGGGCAATGAAGGTATTTCCCACCGTGTCATGTGTTTAATCTATCCTCTGTTAGTAGGGCTGACTTCAAATGCTATCTTGGAGAGCTTAACCAGAAAGCACAGAAAAATATAAAGTTGCCACCTCAGATATTTTTTCCTCTCATCCTTTCCTCCATGGCTGACAATGAGGAGAAAGAAAAAAATATGTAACTAAGATTATAATGGATTTAGAAGTCCCTGGGTGTTGCAAACATTTAATGTATTGGGCTGCTAACTGAAAGGTTGGAGGTTCAAGTCCACCCAGAGGCACCTTGGAAGAAAGGCCTGGTGATCAACTTCTGAGTAATCAGTCTTTGAAAACATTATGGAGCACAGTTGGGGTCCCCATGAGTCAGAATCAACTCCGTGGCAACTGGTTGTATAATGGGTTTAAGAAGAGCAGTTGAGTTACAATCTCTCCAGTAACTGTACCAGCCTTGGAAGATTTTCCTAGCCCTTTCTCTTCATACTCACCCAGAAAAGGATGATTTTTGGTGAGATCTTGGTCAGTTTAAGCTGTAATTTAACTTTGCCTATAGAAATTCTCTCCCATTCTATGTCTAATCTTTCCTCATGTAGTAAAAAGAACTCGAGTCAGGAATCAGGATTTGGGACCAGTAACATTTGGCCAGGAAATCAAAGTAGCTATTTGAGTGAAAACCTTTGATGGCAATGCCTTCACATACGGTAGTTGAAGTAATAATTTTCTGCCCCTTCATTTCTCCAGGCACTTAGAAAGGGCTTTGACTTCTTTTTCTTTCCCCTGACCGTTTTGTTTTGGGTCCCAACCAAAGCTTACACATGGCCCTGGTCTGTCCCAGGGGGCAGGCTTCACCGTGCAGGGCAGTGGCCAGCACACTCAACACCTTCATGCAAATTACAAAAACGAATCCTGTCCCTTGGCTTGATACATTCTAGGCCAGGATGCCTGGCTTGACAAGAGAGGCCAGGCTGGATTTCAGGGCCCAGTCATCCCCTTGACCAGGAAACTTTGTGCAGTGTTTAAGCACTGCATAATTCTGCTGGCAGTGGATTGTAATCACAAACATAGCTTTTGAGTTAGAAAGATCCGGGTTCAAATCCTGACTCCACCACTTTCTAGCTATGTTATCTTGGGCAAGTAGCTTGATTTCGTAATATAAGGACTACTTGAGATACCATGTGTAAACCTCTTAGCACAGTGCCTGGCACTAAATCTGTAGCGGCTGTCATTCCAGAGACGCCTTTTTCAATCCTTTAGTCCCCAAGAGAGGCAAGGGTGAAGCTAAGTTTTCTGCAACAGGGACGGAGGGGACAAACCTTGGGCCTAAGCGTGGATGTGACTTGTCCTCAGGACAGAATTTCTAGGCCAGATGATCTAATCTGCTAGAGACAGGAGAGGGCAGGAAGGAGAGAAAACCAGAGGATTCTTGACTTTCGCTTGTAGACATAGGCTGGACTCTTGCGCCTGCTTATGGGTGCTCTATCCCAGCTGTTCCTGCTTCTCCATTTCAGTGCACCCACCTCTCTCCAGAGCCCGGCAGCATTTCAGGGGATTGAAGGGTCTTGCTTTACCCTGGACTTTGGAATTGCCGGGGGCGGGGGGGGGGGTGCGGTCAGAGGGCAGCAAAAAGAAGTCTTTCTTTTACTTCCCTGCCCTCATTTGGTTTGAGCAGGAAAGGAACAAGTCCAGAGGATCCTCCAGGATGTCACCCCGTCTAGGGCCATGCTTGATCCTGAGAATTTTGAGGTGAGATTTTTTCCAGAGCAAAGCCCCTTCTCTGGCAGCGACCAGGGGCTTCTTTGGATAGGTAAGAACCAGCCATTCAGAGACTGAAAATTTACTGCTTGGAAAGACCTGGGGCCGTTCAGTTTTGTTCCCTCTTCTTGTTGTGCTCAGCAGACCCTCAGTTCCGCATCTCCCTGAGAGAGCTGCAGAGAAGCCAGACCAACTGTGGAGGGGCATGGCTTCCTCAGGAAAATGTGTGGGCCTGTGATCACTGCTCAGTTCAAACCAACATGCATTTATTCATCCATTGAGTCAAATCCAACTCATAGTGACCCTATAGGACTCAGTAGAACTGCCCCATAGAGTTTCCAAGGAGCACCTGGTAGATTTCAACTGCTGACATTTTGGTTAGCAGCCGTAGCTCTTAACCACTACACCACCAGGGTTTCCTCTTCATCCTTAAAGACTTACATTGTGTCATTTCTGTTCTAAGTCCTGGGGATACATCAGTGAGCAAAACAGACAAAGTTCTAAGTCTTGTGGAGCTTACTTTCTCATAAGGAGGAGATGTATTTAAAAATAAACATAGAGACATACACCAAAAAATCTACATAAACATGCCATATAGCAATCTATAAGTAAGTTCAATGTGAAAAAAAAATTGAGCAGAACAAGGGAGACTGGATGTACTGGCAAGGGAGAGGTTTGTCATCTAAATAGGGGTAGCAGGGTGAGAAAGAGACATTTAAATAAAGAGGTTGAAGGAGGAGCCAAGGGCAGAAG
Organism: Elephas maximus indicus; assembly: GCF_024166365.1. Lineage (NCBI taxonomy): Eukaryota > Metazoa > Chordata > Mammalia > Proboscidea > Elephantidae > Elephas > Elephas maximus. The sequence continues at coordinate 51,762,808 of NC_064840.1, forward strand.
GATCAGGCAGAGGGACCAACCAGTGCAAAGGCCATGAGGCAGGAGTGTGCCTGATATGTTTGAGGAATAGCAAGGAGGCCAGTGTAGCTGGAGAGGACTAGAGTCAGGGAGAAAGAACTAGGATGGTGTGGGGAATGGAGTGCAGGCCAATCCCATAGGGCCTTGTAGTCCTTGTACGTTGTTGTCGTTGTTAGTTACTGTTGAGAGGATTCTGACTTATGGTGACCCCATGTGTGCAGAGTAGAACTACTCCATAGGATTTTTAAGGCTGTGACCTTTCAGAAGCAGATCGCCAGGCCTGTCTTCCGAGGCACCTCGGGTTGGGTTGGAACCAACAGCCTTTCAGTTGGAAGTGCAGCACTTAATTGTTTCACCATCCATTGGCTACCATAGTCCTTGTATAGGCTGTGGCTTTTACTCTGAGAGAAATGGGGATCCACTGGAAGGATCTGAGCATAGGAGTGACATGATCTCACTTCTATTTTAACACTACTTCTGTGGCTACTGTGCTGAAAATACCGCAGGGGCCCAGAATGGAAGCAGGGAGGCTAGCGCAGTAATCTTGGTAAGAGATGATGGTAGCTGCAAGGTGGGCGAGAGCGGTCAGATTCTGGATATATTTGATTGTAGACCCAACGGGATTTCCTGATGGATTAGATGTGGGTGTGAGAGAAGGAAGAATCAAAGATGACACCGAGATTTTTGGCCTAAGCAACTGGAAAGATGGAGCTGCCATTAACTGAGCCAGGGAGACTGTGGATAGAGCAGATTTGAAGGCGGGGGTGGGCAGGATAAGGGCAGAGATCAGGAGGTCTGTTGTGGACATGTTGAGTTGGCGCTAGGTATCCTAGTGGCAATGTCCCTACGTGGCACAAATGGTTAAGAGCTCAACTAAAATAGCTGAAAAGTTGGCAGTGAAGTCCACCCAGAGGCACCTGGGAAGACAGGCCTGGTGATCTGCTTCTGAAAAGTCACAGCCTTGAAAATCCTATGAAGCACAGTTCTACTCTGACATACATGGGGTTGCCATGAGTCAGAATCGACTTGATGGCAACTAACAACAACAAAGTGGAGGTGTCAGGGAGGCAGCTGACTGTACGGGTCTGGGGTTCAGCGGAGGTTGATGCTGGATACGTAAGCGTGTCTGGGGCTCTTGCTGTGTATAAGACACTGGGCTGAGCGCTGTGGGGAATACAAAGAAGAAGGAACATTACTCCCCTCCCCCCGCACCACCCCCAGCTCTGCCCAGGCCTTACTCAGCAGCTGAATGGAGCGAAGGAGGGCATTGCAGGAAGCAGGCGCACCCACTGGACAGCCGCTCCTTGAAGCCTTACTGAAGCTCAAAGGCAGGTGAACAAAATCAGGCTACCAAAAATTCCACCAAAGACACAATCAGATAAAAGACAAACCCTGAGATCACCTTGACTGTCCACGACTAAAAAGAGGGGAAAAAGAAGAAACCAGGATGGTTTTATCCTTTCTTGAGAAGCAATAAAATAGTCACTTCAGATTTTGGAAAGTTATCACAATAGCCTCTGACATAGTCCATTTGCCTTCCCACTTGCCCTGCGAGGCGGGTAAAGAAAGGAAGAAAAGCTGAGAGGGAGGGTCCACCGGACCTGCTGGCTCCCACCGGGGCAGTCACTTCAGCTCTCTGCTCTCCTCTCCTTCAGCTCAGCCCCCAGCCACTTGCCAAGCAGCCAGATCAACCCCAGGCTGGGCTGGGCTGGGCTGGGCTGGGCTGGGCTGGGCTGGGCCATGCTGTCTGCAGTCTGGATCCATATGCAGAGGTAGCTGTCTAAAAGGAGGCGAGCTAGGAGGGTTCGCCACCTATTAGAGGCCAAATCTCTAATATAAGCAGCACAGGTCCTGGGGTTAATGCGCCTGCGCTGTGGTCCTCGCCCTGAAATATAGTCAGTTGCTCAAGCAAGAGCCGTGTTTTCATATTAAACATCCCTGAGTCTTTCTTGTTGAAGTGGCAGATGGTGAATCTCATGCAATGACGTGAGCAAAGGCCCCTCTATTTCCAGCCTGGGACTGGGAATCTGCAGAGAAGCTGCTACTCTCATTCTGTGTACTGGAGGTTGCAACTCTTGCTCGGGGATGTTTCTCAGAGGGCTGGGGCCAGGAGGGTGAAGAGCAGTGAACTGGCCTCTGTCCCGTGTTCTCCAATGCGGAAAGGGGAACCAGGGCACTCTGGGAACCCTGGACCTGCCATCCACAACCTGAAAATCTAGTGCTTTAATAAGCTGAGGCTGATACTAGAGCCAGAGCACCGGAGAGGCCTCAGAGAGATGGGCAGAATGGTGCAAGTGGGGGGTTATTAATGGAATGTTTTTGCAGCCTCATATCTGGGGGAGAGGGAAAGTAAGTTATGAAATATGACCAGATTAATGAAAACGTGCATGGTAACAGCTCATCCTAGATGATTCTACCCAGCACTTTGGCACCTTCTGACCCAGATATGTTGACAGAGTCCAATGTCCAACACCCAGCTTTTTCACCTCCAAAAATAGAAAAAGATTTATAACACAGTAATAACCTTCAGCAATCTCAGCCCACTCCTAGACCACCCTCTTAGGACCCCAAGGGAATTACTCCCTCAGGACTGGGTGTTAGAATGATACTGCTGTTGTTAGCTACCCACAAGTAGGCCCTGACTCATGGCAACCCCTTGCACAAGGAAATCAGATGTTATGATCCATAGGGTTTTCACTGGCTGATTTTTTTTGAAAGTAGATCTCCAGGTCTTCCTTCCTAGTCCGTCTTACTCTGGAAGCTCTGCTGAAATCCATTCAGCATCATAGCAACACGAAAGCCTTCACAGACAGATAGGTGGTGGCTGTGCTTGAGGTGCATTGATGGGGAATTGAACCTGGATCTCCCACGTGGAAGTTGAGAATTCTACTGCTGACCACCACTGCCCCCAGGATGATGGTACTAGGGGTTTGGAATTCTCTACTTGAGGTACTTCAGAAGACTACTTCTCCCTGGTTTTTTCCCTCTTCCCTCCTGTCACACAGATTTGAAGTTTCCTCAAGTGCCCTCTGGTCTCTGCAAGGCTCTCTTTGCTGGAATGCCCTTCCTCCTTTACCCGACTTGACCCGCTCCTCTTCTTCCATTAAGAGATAGCCAAGCAACAACACCTCGTGGAAGCTGTGTATTCCAGGTGTTCTTTAATAACATTTCCTTCTTTTTTTCTTATTATAAAACTCATGGCCAGCACAGAAAATACAGAGCATTCTAAAAATGAAGAAAACAAAAATTACCCATCATTTTGACATCTCTTGGTCTTTTTCCTATGTGTGTTTATTTTTTAATTCAGAGTATAGGTACTGTTTTGTGATCTGCTTCCCCCTCCTCCCCCAGCCACGTAGGGCTGTATTAAAAAAAAAAAAAGGCTGTAGAGTTAAGCAAAAAAGAAGCAGTTTAGCATAGTGGTTAAGTGTGGGTGGGCTCTGGAGTCAGACTGTCTGGGTTCAAGTCCTGACTGCACCAGTACTGAGAGCTGGGCAAGTGAGCGAATTTCTCTGTTTCCGTGTTTAGAAAACTGTGGTTTACGCCATATTTTGATCTATAATTTTGTTTTCTCTCTCCCTTGCTAGGCTGTGAATTCCTGGAGGCCATAGAGTGACTCTTGTTCATCTTTGTGTCCTATGGCTCTAGCACAGTACGTGATTAAAACCCAAAAAAACCCAAGCGCATTGCCGTGGGGTCAATTCCAACTCATAGCAACCCTATAGGACAGAGTAGAACTGTCCCCCATAGAGTTTCCAAGGAGCGCCTGGTGGATTCGAACTGCTGACGTTTTGGTTAGCAGCAGTAGCACTTAACCACTACACCATCAGGGCTTCCTAGTACGTGGTTGGCATTCTAAAAATGTTAAATGCGCGAGAAACCCCAAAGACTAGGGCTGGGAATCAGATGAAAATCTTTTGAATTTCAGGTCCCAAGATTTGTGTTTGTGGCCTTGTTTCTCACACCTATTAGCTAAAGGGGGCAAATAAGTTGTTATCTGATGCTCCCATTTCGGCATTTGTAAAATGGAAAGCGACAGGGTGATTGTGAGACGAGCAAGACAATTTTGTGGACCTGCTCTGTCAACTGTAAAACTTCGCAAGTGAAGTTCGTATTTATTAATTTCTCGTGGCACTCTCTGGCTCTGAATGGGGACAAGCACGGAGCCCTCAGTCCGGGAGAGAAACGAACGGGAGGAGCGCTCAGCCCCGCTGTCCTGCAGGGCTCGGCGGCTCCCAGAGCCAGCACCGCAGGGCGCCAAGCAGACTCCTGCCGCTTTGCCGACCGGACGCCGCCGAGGCGCCGGACCCAACCTGGGAGCGCCTGTCCCGAGTCGGAAGTGTGGGTGTTTGGGCGCCCGAGTTGAGGGCGCAGTGCCGGGAGGGCGCGCGGAGAGTGAGGGGCGCACCAAGGCCCGAGCTAGGGAGGGCGCGGGGTGCGCCGGCCTTCCCACAGCCCCCACGGCCCCGCAACCGGCCCAGCCTCGGCGGGGTTCGAGCCCGGGGCTTCTCGGGGCGCCGCCGCCGCCGCCGCCGCTCGGCCCCCATCACTGCTGCCTTCTCCTTCCCCCGGTGGCCGATCTCTCCACCCACTAGATCCGGTGGGGAGAATCCTATACCCTTTTTCTAGGATCCGGGCAGGGGGGTGGTGGCTAGAACGGAGTCTTCCTTTGCCTCCTACTCTCAGGCAAAATCGGATTTTTTCTGAACAGGATGGGGTGGGGGGCCGTCTGCGCTGGGGCGGAGGGAATTCCTTCCCCGGCAGGCGGCGGCCCCGGCAGCAGCGCCTTCCCTTTTTTAGCTCTTCCCCGAGGCTCTTTCTCCTCGGCGCGGCCGGGGGGTGGCGGCAAGCTCCACCTCGCTGTTGGGGAAACCGTCGTCCCCCCTCGCACCCCACCAGGCGCCCGGGGAGGGGAAGGTGGGAAGGTCCGCGAAGCCGGGGACCCTCTGCCGCCATCGCCGCCGCCGGCCGTGGGTCGCCGGGGAGACTTGCTGAAGGGAGACCCGGGGTGATTCCCATCCGCCCGCAGCTCTTCCACGGCTGCCCTGATTAAAGAAGTGTTTTGTAATTTTGAAAAAAAAAAAAAAAAAAACCATCTTCATTCTCACCCCCCAGGCTGTTTCAGAAATGGCACTGAGTCAGACCTGAGTCACAGGATAACGTCCCCCCCCTCCCGCCCCAATCCCGCGGCTTCTGCAGTTCTTCCTCCGCCCGCCCCCAGGTCCCGCTTTCCCACCCCCGGCGGGGTCTCCGCGTCTGGCACCGCAGGCTTCTGCCTGGCGCCTGACCCCAGCCCTCCGGCCCACCCTGCCTGCCTCCTTCGCGCTCACTGCGATACCTGCCCACCCGCCCGGGGGCCAGCCCTGCCTCGCGGCCCGCCCCCTCCGTCCCCCGGCTGCTATGAAGTAGGCTGGGCTAGGTCCTGAGGCAGCAATCATGTCCTCAGACCCTGAAAAGGCCGAGCTCTGCCCCTTGCCTCGGCCCAAGACAGTCCACCTGCCCCGGACCTTCCCGAACAGATGGTGCATGTTCGAGTCTTTGGGTCTGCTTAGCAGGAGCCGGGCGCTCCGTGGTGGCCAGTGTCTCCCGTGGGAGTGTACTGTGGTGCACGCCACCCTCTAGGACTTGGTCAGCTTCTTGCACCTCTGGCTACCTACTTCCTCACCCCTTCCACCCCTTCCTGAGCGCTCTGCGGAGAAGGTGCCACACAACTCTATTTTTAGTCCTAACAAGCTGCCTGCCGAGGAGCAGCTTCCATCTGCAGCACTCAGAGCCCTTTACAAATGCTAATGAATGGAAGCTGCTTCCCCCAGAGTGACTTAGATCCCCATTGCTCCCCGCCTTCCCCACCGTCTACGGTTTCCTAATGGGAAAATTGAGGCACCGGGTTAGGGTATGGAAACGTGATCAAGCCCAGGACAGAGCCCCAAGGTTTCTTGTGGCCTCTCGATGGTTCTGTGGGTCTCCACCACCTTGTGACTCCTTTTACTTGACAAGTCAGAGCCAGACAGGCCAAGTTCGTAGGTCAGACAGTCCCTGTCCTCAATGAGCTGAGGCCCAGTGGGAGAGATGGACATAGAAACAGATTGTTAAAATACAAATACTTGGCCCCACAAAGCTGTTTCTGCAGAGGGTTTTACAGAAGTACAGACATCTCATCTCACCCAACCTGGCAGGGAGGAGGGATGTCAGGTAAGGTTTCCTGGAGGAGATGATGCCTGAGCTGAGACTATACTGGAGAATTGAAGTTAATAAAGTGAAGGGCAGGGGGCATGAGGCATCCCATTAACAAAAGCACAGGGTCGAATTAGTGGAGGTGAAAATGTTCCGTGTGCTAAAGTGGGAGTTGAGGTTGGAGAGGACTGTGCTAGCTGTCTGGCCCTGATCTCTGAGCCATTCATGGGTTTCAAGCAGAGACACGGTCAGATTGGAGTTTTAAATAGATCATTCCGGTGGCCGGGAGAAGGGTGGGTTGGATGGGATAAGAGTGGAAGCTGGGAGACCAACTAGGAAGCTTTTGTAATAGTGGAGGCAAGAGAAATGCCTGAACCCAAGCCGTGTTGGTGCCATGGAGAGGACAGGATACATTTTAGAATTGCTTGACAGTTACTTAACTGGAAATCCAAGGTAACATAATCTTTTTTTTTTTTTTTTTCTCCCTCCCCTCCATAGCCTACTGTTAGGCTGGCAGGGCAAACATCTACCAAGGACTTCAGCCAGGTGTAATCACACAGGTGACACACTTCCCTTTTGCGCTGAACGCCTGGTGCTCCTAGAGAGCAGAGACCTATTCTATCTCTGCCATGGCAACTAGCAGTCTGCGCTCCCGAATGGTGGCTGAATGAATGGTGCTTTGATCAGGAAAACGGGTAGAAAATACTCTCATCAACTGCAGATGCAGGACCCTAACCACTCCTTATCCTAGTAGAGTTAAAACCCAGTTCACACTTTAAATGGGAACCAACCCTCCCTCCACAGGCCCTCGTTGAATCAGAAAGTCCTGCCAACTGCAAAGACTTTTGCTTCAGAAGCTGTGGGAACCCTCCTACCAGCTAAGGCCCTGTTTTCCAACTAAAAAATCATGGAGCCATTCTTTGAAAACCTGAAAATATGTTCAGATATGGAGCAGGCTGTGCAGAAGGCGGGCTTGTGTCATGGCCCTTGGAAGGCACCCTTGTGGGCACAGAGAGGAGAGTGGCATGGAGGGACTCACCCACATTCAGCAATTTTGTATGTTAGGGTAGGGGGAATGCAGGAGATAGGTCTTACCTAATTCTCCATGCTGTCAGTGTTGCTCCATGAGAATCCTACCGCTGCCTTTTACTGTGAATAGCTTCCTTTGCTCATCTTTCCAGTATTAAATCCAGTAGTTCTACTGTGGTAATAAAAGAGGAAGTCAGCATTCTGGGTAAGAGCGTGGGCTCCAGTATAGGCTCAGACCCCATCTCCTCCAATTCTACTAGCTGTGTGAAGCCTGTAGCTTAGAGAAGTGACTTATGCAGCCTTTTGAAACCTCACCTTCCTCATCTGTAAATTGGGTATTACATAGTTTATAAGAGTTAGTGACTATTTAAGCATAGAATAGTGTCTGATACATGGTAAGACCTCAATATTAATATTGCCAGAGTCCTTTATTCTATATTTGGCCTGGCTATACTTCCCAGCTCCTCACCAGCTGATCAACACAAGTTGCTGTTTTGGGATCCTGTGAAGTCTTCCCTCATTCCATTCCTTTATTTTAAGTCCTATGTACTTAGGAAGGGCACCACTGACCCTGTAATTGCTGAATAACTCTTTTGGGGACCAAAAAAAAAGGCTTTATTTAGGAGAAGAGTGCCATTTTACACTGAAAATGAGATACTGTTGTAAGAATTGACTAGAATACAAAATCATAGAATGTCCTAGCTGGAAGACATCTTGGAGGTACTAATTCAAGCTGACATTTTTCAAAGGCCCCGAGAGATGGAGTTACTCGTGTGACTAGTGGGAGATGGAGGTCTCCTGCTCCTGGTGTCTCCTGAACATCACTGCGTAGCTTCCCCTGGGCTCTTCTGTCACCCCATGTATTCAGTCCGTCCTGAGTCCTCTTTGGCCTTTCCTTTCCCCTCTTGCCATCTCTACTTCTGGTCAAGACCCTTCAGCCTAGGCCAAAACCATCCGTCCCTGTATCAGTCAGGGTTCAACAGAGAGCAGAACCATCAGGAGATATATATTAAAGGCTTATTGCAAGGAATTGGGGGCTGGCTGGGCAAGTCCAAAATTTATAGGGCTGGCTGTCAGGAAGGGATGGCTGGGACTCTCAGGCATCAGCTAAAGTTGCAGTCCACAGGTGAAATTTCTTCTTCTTCCAAGAAACCTCGGTTCTGCTCTTAAAGCCTTTCAACTGATTGAATCAGGCCCAACCAGATTACCTAGGATAATCTCCTTAATGTTAACTGATTATGGATGTTAATCATCTCTACAAAATACCGGCACAGCAACACCTGGATTATGTTTGCTTGAATACCCACAGCTGTCGTTGATTCTAACTCATAGCAACCCTACAGAGCACAGTAGAACTGCTCCATAGGGTTTCTTTACAGAAGCCGACTGCCACATCTTTCTCCCATGGAGTAAGTGGTATTCAATATTCTTTGTCAACACCACAATTCAAAGGTGTCAATTCTTCTTCGGTCTTCTTATTCACTGTCCAACTTTCGCATGCATATGTTGTTGTTAGGTGCTGTCAAGTCAGTTCCAACTTATAGCAACCCTATGCACAACAGAATGAAACACTGCCCGGTCCTGAGGCATCCTTACAATCATTGTTATACTTGAGCACATTGTTGCAGCCACTGTGTCCATCCACCTGGTTGAGGGTCTTCCTCTTTTGCACCGACCCTGTACTTTACCAAGCATGATGTCCTTCTCCAGGGACTGATCTCTCCTGACAACATGTCCAAAGTATGTAAGACGCAGTCTCACCATCCTTGCTTTTAAGAACCATTCTGGTTGTACTGCTTCCAAGACAGATTTGTTCATTCTTTTGGCAATCAATGGTATATTCAATATTCTTCACCAACACTACAATTCAAAGGTGTCAATTCTTCTTCGGTCTTCCTTATTTGTTGTCCAGTTTCACATGCATATGATGTGATTGAAAATGCCATGGCTTGGGTCAGGTGCACCTTAGTCTTCAAGGTGACATCTTTGCTTTTCAACACTTTAAAGAGGTCCTTTGCAGCAGATTTGCCCAATACAATGCATCTTTCAATTTCTTGACTGCTGCTTCCATGGGTGTTGATTGTGGATCCAAGTAAAATGAAATCCTTGACAACTTCAATGTTTTCTCCATTTATCATGATGTTGCTCATTCGTCCAGTTGTGAGGATTTTTGTTTTCTTTATGTTGAGGTGTAATCCACACTGGAGGCTGTGGTCTTTGATCTTCGTCAGTAAGTGGTTCAAGTCCTCTTCACTTTCAGCAAGCAAGGTTGTATCACCCACGTAACGCAGGTTTTTAATGAGTCTTCCTCCAATCCTTATGCCCCATTCTTCTTCATATAGTCCAGCTTCTCAGACTATTTGCTCAGCATACAGATTGAATAAAAAAAAAATTTTTTTTTTTTTTATATTGAATAGGTATGGTGAAAGGATACAACCCTGACACACACCTTTCCTGACTTTCAACCACTCAGTATCTCCTTGTTCTGTCCAAACAACTGCCTCCTGATCTATGCACAGGGTCCCCAGAAGCACAATTAAGTGTTCTGGAATTCCCATTCTTTGCATCTTTATCCATAATTTCTTATGATCCACGCAGTTGAATGCATAGTCAATAAAACACAGGTAAATATCATTCTGGTATTCTCTGCTTTTAGCCAGGATCCATCTGACATCAGCAATGATATCCTTGGTTCCATGTCCTCTTCTGAATCCAGCCTGAATTTCAGGCAGTTCCCTGTCAATATACTGCTGCAGCCACTTTTCAGTGATCTTCAGCAAAATTTTGCTTGCATGTGATATTAATGACATTGTTTGATAATTTCCACATTCGGTTGGATCACCTTTCTTGGGAATAGGTATAAATATGGATCTGTTCCAGTCAGTTGGCCAGGAAGCTGTCTTCCATATTTCTTGGCATAAACGAGTGAGCACTTCCAGTGCTGCATCCATTTGTTGAAACATCTCAATTGATATTCCATCAATTCTTGGAGCCTTGTTTTTCACCAATGCCTTCAGTGTAGCTTGGATTTCTTCCTTCAGTACCATCGGTTCCTGATCATATGCTACCTCTTGAAATGGTTGAACGTCAACTAATTCTTTTCGATATAATGACTTTGTGTATTCCTTCCATCATCTTTTGATGCTTCCTGCATCATTTAATATTTTCCCCATAGAACCCTTCACTATGGTAACTCGAGGCTTGAATTTTTTCTTCAGTTCTTTCAGCCTGAGAAACATTGAACGTGTTCTTCCCTTTTGGTTTTCTATTTCCAGCTCTTTGCCCATCTTATACTTTACTTTGTTTTCTCCAGCCACCCTTTGAAATCTTCTGTTCCGTTCTTTTACTTCATCTTTTCTTCCTTTTGCTTTAGCAGCTCGATGTTCAACAGCAAGTTTCAGAGTCTCCTCTGACATCCATCTTGGTCTTTTCTTTCTTTTCAATGACCTCTTGCTTTCTTCATGTATGATGTCCTTGATGTCATTCCACAACTTGTCTGGTCTTCAGTCATTAGTGTTCAACGCATCAAATCTATTCTTGAGATGGTCTCTAAATTCAGGTGGGATATACTCAAGGTCATACTTTGGCTGTTGTCAACTTGTTCTGATTTTCTTTAGTTTCAACATAAACTTGCATAGGAGCAACTGATGGTCGGTTCCACAGTTGGCCCCTGGCCTTGTTCTGACTGATGATATTGAGCTTTTCCATCGTCTCTTTCCACAGATGTAGTCGATCTGATTCCCGTGTAGTCGATCTGGCGAGGTCCATGTGTGTAGTCGTCATTTACCTTGGTGAAAAAAGGTATTTGTGATGAAGAAGGCATTGGTCTTGCAAAATTCTATCATGCGACCTCCGGCATCGTTTCTATCACCAAGACCATATTTTCCAACTACCGATCCTTCTTCTTTGTCTCCAACTTTCTCATTTCAATCACCAATAATTATCAAGGCATCCTGATAGCATGTTTGATCAATTTCAGACTGCAGAAGTTGGTAAAAATCTTCAATTTCTTCATCTTTGGCCTTAGTGGTTAGTGCATAAATTTGAATAATAGCGGTTATAAATGACAACTGAAACAATTTTCTGTTTCTTTTCATTTCCCTCTGTCCACCACCTTTCTGTCAAGAGAAGTTCTTGGTTCTTGATGTCTCTTTATAACCAAGTGGACATCCTTTGGACCTAAGGAAATTCAGAATTCAGATAGGATGCAATACTCTGAGAAAAGCCAAAATAGAAAATAGATCCTTGACATCAGAGAGACCTTGGTTAAACCCCCTCTTATGGTTTTAAAGAGATTCTCTGAAGAGTTCTGATAAATGAAATTTACATCAAATCTTGCCAAAATGAGATCAATAGAATAGCATAATAGTATGAGTTTGCCTGCCTGGGTTTAAATTCTGGCTGTATCACTTAATTTCTTATATAAACTGGTAAACCAAACCATTTGCTGCCAAATACAATTCCGACTCATGGAGACACCATGTGTTTCAGAGTAGAACTGTGCTCCATAGGGTTCTCAAGACTGTAACCTTTTGGAAGTAGATTGTCAGGCCTTTCTTCTGAGGTGCTTCTGGGTGGGTTTGAATTGCCAAACTGTCAGTTAACAGCTGAGTGAGTGCTTAACTGTTTATGCTCCTTGGAAACTCTATAGGGCAGTTCTACCCTGTCCTATACTGTCACTATGAGTCGGAATCAACTCAACAGCACTGGGTTTGGTTTTTGGTGCCTCAGTTTTATCATTTGTAAAATGGGGACAGTAACAGGCATTTATTTATCCTAGATAAAACCTACCACCTAGATTTGTTATGAGAATTAAATTAGTCCACAGAAAGCACTTAAAAGCCTAGCAAATGCAAAGAGCTCAATACATTTTAAATGCTGCTGTTATTAAATATCACAGGGCAAATTGAACTGCCACTTCTCCCTCTGCATATGTTCAGATCAGTAGGCTTAGAGTAAGGTGCTTTTGTAAAGTCCCCCACTCTACCATGTGGGCTTGGAGTCTAAACCTGTGGCCCTGGACCTGAATTAAGTGACAGCTCTGGCAAGGAGAAGGGCACGGACTTCTAGCTTGTTGAGTCATCTGGTAGTAGCTTCACTGGGTGGGTCAGTTAGAAGTCAAGGAGCCCTTCATTTCAAGGGGCTGAAAATTAATTCTATTTTAACAAATATTTATTGGACATCTTTTATGTTCAGTATGTTGTGCCGGGCACTGGAGATACTGAGATAAGATAAGCTTACAGGTGAGGCGACTAACATGGAAACCTCCAAGTACCCCCTGCAGCAGCATGCAGTCAGGACTGCACAGAGCCACCAACAATATGCTCAGGAAGCTGGGCTTGGACAGACTCAGGGAGAGACTGTGGCTTACTCATCCTTGTGTCCCTGTTGGCTAGCACAGTGCCTGACACAGAACACATGCTCACGAAATCTTTGTGAATGATTAATTATAACTGAGGGTCTTGAAGAAAGCTTCATGAATGAGGTACCCTGGGTTTTAAGACAGTCAAATTTTGAGAGGACAGAAAAGATGGGGAAAGGACTGCACGAAAAAAGGTGTAAACAAAGGCATGGGAGTGTAGAATGTATTCAGGAAAGGGTGGTTGACTGATATGGCAGGAACTTAAAGTACAAGGAGGGATGTAGTAGGAGATGAGGCCAAATGGGCCTTGAATGCTGTGCTGAAGAGTCTGGAGTTTAAAATTTTGGCTTTGATTTCATATATTGCTGAGGTAGGTGTACTAATATTCTCAACCCAGGCCACTATAGAGTCATCATAGGTAGTCTGCAGGCCAGTGAGCTAAGCTGTTGTCCCTGTTCTCCCCAGACTCAACCTCTTCTGCTAAGCAAGCTCCAAAGATGACCTCACCTGGGCCAGAAGGGGCCATTGCACCTGGGCACTTCTAGATGCTTCCTCTACTGGCTTTGGTTTGAGCCAGGACTTTGAACTAGTTCATTCCAGTTCAAGCCCCTGCTGAGAATTTGTATTTCCAACCCAGATATACTGAATCAGAATCTACAGTTTAACAAGATCCCCAACTGATTCTTATGTATAATATATTTTGAGAATGACTGTCCCAGTAGTGCTTCTCAGAATTGGTCCCTAACCAACAGCATTAGCATCCCCTGGAGACTTGTTAGAAATGCAAGTTCTCAGCAGGGGTTTGAACTGGAATGAATGGGTTTGAAGCCCTGGTTTGAACTGGTCCCCCCTGGAATGTTTAAGCTCCAGCTACACTAATGGAAACTAATGAGTTTCCAGCCTGACTGGCTCAACTTCTTTCCAGTTGAATATGCTAATACCACCTCAGTGGTGCAAGCTCAACATTTGGCAAATTACTGGCTCCGCATCAGAAACTACTTGGATTGCCCATCCCTGATTTTCTCCCAGGGTGCAGGCTCCACAGGGGAGTCTGATGGCCATGTGATAGGCTTCCCTGGAAGGTGCTGCCTTAGTTTGCTTCAGAGGCTGGGCTTTTCTTAGCCTAAAAGGAAAGGCTTCCTAGTTGAAAGTAGAAATGAGCTGGTCTGTGACATTTTGGAGTTCGGTCTTGTTTTAGTTTTCTAAGTGTTTGGGTGTTGTAAGGATGCCCATCTAAAGCAGACTTCTAGATGGAGCCTTGAACCAAATGGCCACAAGACAGAGCTCTCGATGGAGCTCTGTTATTTATTTAACATGAGATTTTTAAGCTTCTGTTATCGTCTAAGCCTCAAGTGTTTTCGTCTCTAAAATGAGGGTAATAATCCCTTTTTTGCTTTCTAAGGATATCAAGATGAATGGAGTAGAGACTTAGAGATCTGAATAGCAGGATGAGATACATAATATGCATCCCCAAGAATGCTGGAGCTAAACCATTGCCAATGAGGATGTATTTTGTATGCCCCTTAACTCTACATGTACCAAATGGAAAACAAAAGGAAAAAAATTCTGGTTTTGAGATTGACAAAAAACCCTATCCTGAGTGGTCATGCATTAAAGCCAGGCTAATTCCTTTCTTGAGACACATTGCTAAAAACAGTTTAAATCAAAACATTAAACAAAATGTCTGTGTGGGTGTGTGCATGCCATTTAGTATACTTTAAAAGTAGCCCAAACACCATCTAAGCCAAAAACCAAACCCATTGCCCTGTTGATTCCGACTCATAGCAATCCTATAGGACAGAGCAGAGCTGCCCTATAGGGTTTCCAAGGAGTGGCTGGTGAGTTCAAACTGCTGACCTTTTGGTTAGCAGCTGAATGCCTAACCACTGTGCCATCAGGGCTTCAAACGCCATTTAAGATACAATTAGTCCCTTGCTATCCAGAGCAAAGAAGAGTGAAGAAAATCAAAGACTCAAGAAACCAATTAGTCCAAAGGACTAATGGACCACATGAACCACAGCCCCCATAAGCCTGAGACCAGAAGAACTAGATGGTGCCCGGCTACCACCACCAACTGCTCTGACCAGGACCATACCAGTAGGTCATGGACAGAGTGGAAGAGAAATGTAGAACAAAATTTAAACTCATAAATAAGACCAGACTTACTTGTCTGATAGAGACTGGTAGAACTCCGAAGACTATGGCCCTTAAATGCCCTTCAAACTTGGAACTGAAATCACTCCCAGAGATTGCATTATAGCCACACAATAAACAGGCCTATAAAATGGACAACAACACCAGTGAGAAATGTACACCTCAGAACAATCAACTATGCAAGACCTAAGACCTAAAGGACAGCATTTACCCAAAAGCAAAGTTCAGAAGGATGGTAGAGGCAGGAAAGCTTGGCGAATGGACACGGGGAACCCAGGGAGGAAGGGGGAGAGTGTTGACAACCAGGTGTTATGAAACAAGCTGTGAATGGGAAGCTGTTGAATGGGAAACTAACTTGCTCTGTAAACTTTCACCTGAACAACAACAAAATGCTCAAAACAAAACAAAAAATAGCCGAAACGTTCACTACAAGAATTTGAACTACCCAAATAAACCAAAAAAAAGGAAGAAAAAAATTAAATGCCCTTAATCCCACACTAAAAGATGGCTACTGGTAATCTTGATATAAATTCCTGCAAACTTTGATATCTGTATATTGTATCTTACTCTGCATACTGGTTTATAATTTGATTTTTTTCACGTAATAATGGTTTGTGTCCCCAAATACTCATCCACAAATTTATTTTAGACTCTGTCATATTTCATTTAACCAATTACTTTGGTTAAACATTATGTCGTTTCCAGGGATTATTTTTTTCTTTCACTATTATAAATAATTTGATATCAGGAAAATTGATTTAAAATTTTTACTTTTACTATATTTTTTAATTCTTTGGGAAAAGATCCTAGAAGATTTAACCTGTCAAAGAGTACGCACCCTTTCAAGGTTTTTGATACTCATTGCCAAACTGGCACCAAGAAAGTCATGCCAATTTATGCTCCCATACCTTCACCCCTTCACCACCACTAGATATTGTACCCAGTGAACCAAGATATTGTAAGTTGTTAAGATAGTTGCCAATTTGATAGGTGAAGAAATAGCACCTCACTCTTTAATTACTAATGAAGTTGTAATTTTTCGTAAACTCTTCGGCCGTTTGAACTTAGTTTGTGATTTTTCAATTCATTGTTGCTCATTTTTTTCTAGGAATTTTTTTTTACTATTGATTGATCAAACCTTTTTTAATACATTGAGGATCTTAGCCCCTTTGTCATATACGTTGGAAATATTTCCTTGGTTTGTTGTTTGCTTATTCCTGTATTTATGGAGTTTTTCGATATAAAGAGATTGTACATTTTGATATGGTCTAAACCCACTGTGCAGCACCTTAGAGGTAAGTCCTGGTGACCTGCTTCCATAAAAACTACAGCCAAGAAGCCCTCTGGAATACAGTTCTACTCTGTAACTCATGTGGTCACCGTGAGTCAGAATCAACTTGAGGGCAATGGGTTTGAGTTTTGTTTTTTCAGAATCTATCAATCTTTTCCTTTATAATTTCTATCTCGATATTATTATTGGGGAGGACTTCCCCACTCATTAGACCATCCTTTCTCTTTAAATTTAACTCCAAGTTCTAGGATCACATGATTCAAGCTATTTTATCAGGACTTAGGGATGTACTGCTCCCAAAGGACCTGCAGGGTAAAGGGGGGAATATGGAAAATGCAGATTTTGACCCCAAATCTAATAGATCAAGCCCACAAATCTAATAGAGTCTTAGAGGACTGGGAAGGCTTATAACCAGTTCTGGTCTCCCTGTGTCATTCTAACAAGTCCATACTCTGCTTGAACACCCCTGGTTGTCTCGCCTGGGGAATTTCACATCTTCTGCAAATCTTCAGAATTATGTCAACATTTCCCCAAGCTTCGTTCTCCCAGGAGCTCCCAGCCATGACCTGTGCAGGGCCATCCTCCCTGTGCAGGGCCAGAGGTCATCCTAGTCAATTACAGGAGGGAGGAATGGAGAGAAGAGAGAAGGGGTTTATCTCGGGTCACAGAGTGAGTCACCATCAGCCATGGAAACGCTGACTACAAGGCTGGTGTGCTATTCACACCTGGGCCATGGCACTTCTACCAAGGTTAGAAAACGCCTTTCTTTCCTGGAGTGTGTGTACGTGTGTGTGTGTACATACATGCTCCCTCACTCAGGCTTGCACGCGCACATCTCCTAAACTTGTGCTTGTTAATCCTAAACGGAAGAAACAGTCTCTGTAATTTTGCAGAAGAGGGGGAAGAAGAGAAAAGAAAGCCTTTCTAGAAATAGAAAAAGATGTGCACTGAGCATGTGCAGAGTAATTTTTCTTCTCCATGCTTTATTAAAGAATTATATGACATAATTACACGTTATAATGTCTTTACACATATTTATGGTAATTACGTCAATGCACATTTGATGTTCTGTAATTACAGTAAATACACAACAATCCTGACAAATAGCTTGATCAAGAATTCAAATTCCCTAAGTGAAGACCGGGAGGGAAGACATTAACTCTTCTGCCTCCTGATTGCCCCAGCTCCTGTTCTTTCTTTACCTTCTACTATGGCACCTTAGAGGTTCTTTATCTCTCTGGGTGTTATCAAGGTACAATGGCATTCATTCCCACCAGGGATGTTTCTGAGAGTGGTCTCTACAACATTACTTATTTTTTACCATCATTTCCTTACAATACTGTTGTCTATGCTGCTTGTGTAGAAGAAGTGGGTGCCAGGCACTGATAGAACCCTCGGGGCAGACAGGGAATGAGCATTTGGTGAACCCTCTGTGAAGAGAATTGTCCTGGGGGATGTGGGGAAATACAAGAAAGTTGTTGGTAAGGTTCCATCTCCCGTGGAAATTGCAGCCTCCCTTGGGGGGGGGTGGGGCGGGGAACAGCAGGAGGACGAATACCACAGAAGCACTTTCCATGCCTATGCTGTTGTCATTAGCCGCTGTGGAGTCAACCTGACTCATGGTGACCCCATGCACAATGGAACAAAACAATGATCAGTTGGAGCTGGGACTGTGCTGGTCCATAGGGTTTTCATTGGCTGATTTTTGGACATAGACTGCCAGGGCTTTCTTCGTAATCTGTCTTAATGTGGAAGCTCCGCTGAAACCTATTCAGCAGCATAGTAACATGCAAGCCTCCACTGACTATCCTTGAGGTGTGTTGGCTGGGAATCAAACCTGGGTCTCCTCAATGGAAGGTGAAAATTCTACCACTGAGCCGCCAATGTCCTCATTCCCTTGCCTATTTCCAGTTGCCATCCCATCAAGTTGATTTGACTCATGGTGACGCTGTGTGTGTCAGGGTAGAACTGTGCACCATACGATTTTCAAAGGCTGATTTTTTAGAAGCAAATTGCCAGGACTTTCTTCCAAGGTGCCTCTGTGTGGACTTGAACCTCCAACCTTTCAGTTAGCAGCCGAGTGTGTTAACCATTGGCACCACCCAGGGACTCCTCCTTGCCTATAATTCAGCAAATTCCTAATGGACAGGATCATATGGGATTTTTCATAGTGAGGCTATAATATCGCCTATCCGTGTGCAGCATTACACACATTAATTATCTTGGAGTGATAATTTTCTTCTCTTTATGAATATTTTTCAGTATCTCATGGTCTCTCAATTCTAGGAGGTTTTGTTGTTCTTGATAATTAGGACCTGTGGCCAGCTTATCAGAAACAATCAGCACTTGGCATATTTGTTGTCCCAGTCAAGAAGCATCTCCTGTGATCTGTTCACACGCCCATCCAAGAAGCATCTCCTGCGATCCGTTCACACGCCCATCCTAGTCCCTCCTAAGATCTTTACCTTTGTCCTGATGAGTTCCTGATTAGAACCATCCATGGACTCAGATCGTCATTCATTCAGCCCAAAGAAGGAGCGATGGGCCTCCAAGAGGCAAGAGAGGAAACTGAGTTCAGGATTTGGACTCCAAATCACCCGGGCGATGCTACAAACTCATCATTTCCTCCACTGTAAGGAATTTGCTGTGAGGCAAGTTGTAGAACTGAAAGAACGCAGGGCTAGAGGGGGGAAGCCCTGGTTCTCCCTAGTTCAGGTCTGTCTTGGTTATCTAGTGCTGTTATGACAAAAATACCACAAGTGGATGGCTTTAACAGAGAGAAATTTATTCTCTCACAGTCTAGTAGGCTACAAGTCCAAATTCAGGGTGTTAGCTCCAGGGGAAAGCTTTCTCTCTCTGTCGGTTCTGGAGGAAGGTCGTTGTCACCAATCTTCCCCTGGTTGAGGAACTTCTCAGCATAGGGACCCTGGGTCCAAAGGATGCAGTATTCTCCTGGCTCTTGTTTCTTGATGGTATGAGGTCCCCCTATCTCTCTGCTCGCTTCTCTCTTTTATACCTCAAAAGAGATTGGCTTAAGACACTGCCTAATCTTGTAGATCTCATCAACATAACTGCTGCTAATCCACCTCATTAACATCATAGTGATAGGATTTACAACACATTGGAAAATCAGATCAGATGACAAAATGGTGGACAATCACACAATACTGGGAATCATGGCCTGGCCAAATTGATATGCATATTTTTAGGGGACACAATTCAATCTATGACAAGGTCTAATATTAACCAAATTTGTGACCTTCTTGCTGGGGCGAAGGGTGCCTTCTCTACCTATTTCACAAGGCCTGGAGCCCCAGTTAAGGAGTTTGAAAAGTTAAAAGCTTTGAATGAATGTCAGGAATCTGCAGTGAACTCTTCCCAGTGCCCAGCCTTGACCTCCTTTGGCATTAGAGGCAGGAATAACACTCCCACTTGTGCCCACTTATTTCATCCCACCTCTGCAACCTGCAGAAACCAATTATCCCCAGAACAGGTGGTCTTGAAGGGAGATCTCCCTGGTCTCCACAGAGGGAAAAAGAAATCTGTCATACTGCTTCAGACCAGTGTGGGAAAGGACTAAAATGAGGGCTGACTAATGATTCATAAAAGTAGCAAACTTATTGACTAATACAATTCTTAGTCATGAAGTCCCCATGTTCCACACGTACTGAAATCAAGGCAATTACGGATTTAAATGAAGCTGGAGTCCTTAGTGTGGAAAATGCTTGTTTTCGCCCAAGATGGAGGCTAGAGGTGAGTGACCCGTTACTCCCCGAGTAATGAAAGTGCCTTGCAACCCGCAGGCTTCTCTGGATGGTAATTGCTGAGGGCTGAGATAGGAATCTGACTGCGCTAATGATGCCCTGTTCCTTTTTTGAGGCCTCATTCCAGTTTTCACATAGTGCCCAGGTTGCAGAGGAATGCAGAGCGGTACACATGAACACATTAATACGCACTTCTTAGCATTTTGTGTTTCTCAAATGCTGCCATCATCTTTTAGTCTTATTTCATTGTTTTGTTTTGTTTTTTAATTGTTCATTGCTCAGGGCCTGGTAAATTTAGCCGGCTGCCTCATCACTGTATTTAAACGTCAGCAAGTGAAAAGGAAACAGATGCAGCATTTTCTTTCTTGTTTTTTTGTTTTTTCTTCTTTTTTAGTGAGGACTTTGCATGACCAGGAACCGTAATTCATATTTTGTTCACACTCACAAAAAACTCAGCTAGAACCAAATTCGTATTGAGAAACAGGTTTTGGGGGGCTCTTTCTGACTGGGTGGTGCTGTGTGTTTTTAAATGCTGTTCATTTACCAACTACTAGAAAAGGCAGGCTCAGGGGGAAAGTAGACCAATGCTTGCTCCTTTTTACATGGATTTGGAAAAGAAATTGGGAAATTTGTGCCCCCTTCGATGGTCTTTGAAGATAGGAAGGACTGGGAATCAACAAGGTTTGTTTGTATCATCAGAGCCAGGCCATTTTGCAAAAGCAATCTCTTGTCTCAAAACAACAGAAGAAGAAAGAAAGGAATGCAGCTCTTGTACTTTCAAAGGGCTGGTGCTTTGGAGGTGTAGGGCAGGAGTTTGAAATTAAATATTCGGAACAGAAATCAGCAAGAGGCAAAATCTCCAGCAAGAGAATGTCCATTACGTCTGCAGTGATGGGATTGCCAATAAAGTCTGTTTCAACCCCTCTCTCCCTCACCTCTTCCCCACCAGGAGAGTTTGGGAGTTCAATAACTCCCCCGGAGGGACTGCGCTCTATTCTCTCCAGGTCTGTATAATCCTTGGCAGCTGAGCTACCTGACGGCAGTCCCTGGGGATTGAAAATTAATTTCTTTCCCTGCCCCAAGCAGCTGATCCCAGCTGGCCCGTGGCTCAGCTGGGAGCTGGGGTCAGATGCACGAGACAACCAGGTGCTTGGAGTAAATGATCAGGACCTTGGGCTGAGAAGGCTTCTAACAATACGGAAATGGCATTTTCCACTTAACTCAATTGCAGTGCTGTCTGGCTCTCTTCGCACCAAGATTCAATTACCAGGGCTGGTACCTGTCCCCTCAGCTCCCCGGCCACCACCACCACCTCCCCCCCGCCCCCCGCCACTTCCCAGGCCCCGCCTGTGCTTTCTGAGGAGCTGTTTAGTGTCCTTTTTTTCTGGCAGCTATTTTTTTTTTTATGGGTGAAGGGATTCCAATAAACGAGAGAGAGGATTTTCTGCTTGTTGTCAGCTTGCAGTATGAGGACCAGAGCTAACTGAGGCACAGAGGGTGGTGGCAAGGAAGAGCACTGGGAGTGCAAGTTAGAAGACCATGGTTCTAGCTGTGTGGCCTTGGGCAAGTCACTTAACCTTCCTGATCCTCAATTTCTTCCTCTGTACCACAATAAGGTTATACCTGATGAGCTCTGGGTCTCACCATCTAGTTCACTGAGGGTCCCGAAGAGCTTTCTAGATAGGAGTGTGTTCATTCTCAAGAACTGATTCAGAAGAAACTGGAATACAAAGTCATGAATGAAAGGCATTCAGTGACCCAGAAACTGGTGTGGCTGGGCCTCGAGCCAGGTGTTTGGACTTCTGGCCCAGGGTATTTTATTTTTATTTTTTCTTCAGGAAGCCCAGCCGTCCTGGTGGAGCCCTGCATGTTCAAGTTCATGAGAGGCACCTTGCCGGCCAGGTGTGGATGGGGGGGGGGGGCAAGATTCATTTGGACTTTGTCTCTAAGAGGTTTCCTTCTCAGGTCCTCAGCCTCTCGTTCTTCAGCTTGTGGAGCTGTCAATGGGAACCTGGTCCAAGTGTTGCTGATTCAATGATGTTTGCCCAAATGCTGTTTCTTAAGAACTGTTGGATGCCCAAGATGCCTTCTGAGTCTGTTTTCTTTTTCCAACAAGCCCGTTTCTTTTCCTGGAAGTGGGACATGGCATGAAGCCGGTGGAATCTGAACTCGAGTCTATTCCAACTTCTTTCTAAACTTGGACCACATTGCAATGAGAGGACTTGGGAACCCAGCAGAGGTCCTTCCTTCCACCCCTCCCCAAGGGTTCTGGAAGGCTGGGGGGAGCTGGGGTCTGGCACAGCTTACAGTTAGTAAGCACTTAATGCATGCAGCAGCCTCCCTTATGAGCTAGGCATAGCTCCATAGAGCATTATTTCATTTAAACGTCAAACCACATTGGGAAGTAGGTGTTAATCTCTCCGTTTTACAAATGAAGAGCTAAGACTAGAAGTAGTATGGCAGACTCCACATTCAGACCTAGGCCCGTAGCCCTTGCTTTCTTGTATCACACACGCGTACACACGTATACACACATTTGCCTTGAAGATATGCTCTTTTTTTTTGAGACCGAGAAGAACCCCTCTATGTGGCGCTGTTCTGAGCCATTCGTTAAAACCAGCCTGTTGCCGTTGAGTGGATTCCGACTCACAGAGACCCTCATATAGTTTAGAGTGGAACTGCCCCATAGGGTTTTCAAGGAGCAGCTGGTGGATTCAAACTGCTGACCTTTTGGTTACAAAGGCAGCCCCAAACCACCAGCCACACCACAACTCCTGCCTCACCATGGCACACCTTCTTGGCTATTTGAACACAACTTTACTCTCTGCCTTCACAGTCCTCCCAGCGGATTGGCTTGCTCCAGTGAGGAGGCCCTGGCTTTGTTCCTTTCCCTGTTCTTGCTTCAGTCCCTTCCCACTGCTAGGCAGTCTTGTTATTCTAAGTCAAAATGCTGACCAGCCTGTCATAGCCCCGGTTGCTCCCACCGGTCTAGAGTCTCCATAGTTTTCAGTAGCTCCTATCAACCCTAATTTTTTGAAATAAGAAAAACAATAACCCCAGCTTTATCACTCACCAGCCATGCCTTGTGCCCATCACTTGTCATTTCGGAGCCTCAGACTTTTTGTCTTAGAAATAATAACAATGCCTTTTTCTCTCATAGGGTTTCTGTGAGAGAAGAAGGTCTTATTATTACCTCTTTTTAAGATAAGCCAATATGCATGGATGTACTTGGTAAACCGTAAAGCACTTGGGTTCAGGATCAGGTCCCCCAGTGCCCATTTAAAAAAAAAAAAAAGTTGCCATCAAATCAACTCTGACTCATGGCGATCCCATGTCTAGACCTCTGCTCCACAGGGTTTTCAAAGGCTAATTTTTCGGAAGTAGACCATCAGGCCTCTCTTCCAAGGTGCCTCTGGGTGGACTCGAACCTCCTACCTTTTAGTTAGCAGCCCAGCTCATTAACTGTTTGCACCACCCAGGGGCTCCCTGTGCGTATTATTCCACTCTGATTTACCTCTATTTTCTGTCCACTCAGCATTTATCAAATGCCCACACGTGTCACCTCCTCTGAATACGCCCAGGTCCTCTCTCCCAGCCCCACTCACAAACAGGTTGCATTTCACGGCCACGGAAGACGGATTAGAGCCATGGACACTTGAACATCTTGGGTTGCCTCCATGGGAAAGAAATCAGAAGCATTTGACATCTTTTAATTTTTTTTTTTTTTTTTTGCATAAAAAGTAGATGTGAAGAGTGAAAAGTTGTAGTAACACCCCAGGCCAAGTAGCACGTTAAGACAGCATGGCAGGTGACACACAGGATGTCAGAGAACATGACAGCAGCCCTGGAGATGTGAATAGCATAATGCTACACACTCGTGTTGCCAGCAGAGCCAGTATAACTTGGCAGAGGGCATGCAAATACCGTCTGGGTCAGAAGTTGCCAAGAAGAGCTGGTGTGTTATCATTAGCACAAGCAACACACAGATTCAACCAAAGCTGCTAATACCAAGTTACCATGTCTTTCATCCCATCTTTCTATCCTATGACCCACCTCAGGTCAGTAGTTTCTCTTTCCCCTACAGATCCAGTGGGGTTTCCACCACAACATTTAGACTGTAAAGTGCCCTGAGGGCAAGGACCTTGTCTTTTAAATGCCTTTTATCTCTACCAGGCCAGAAAAATGCTTTCAGGTAGAAGGCACTTCATATTTGTTAACTGATCAATAGCCATAATCTATTTTTACTCAGTGCCTCCATTCCTCCATTTGTAAAATGGGAGAATAATTCCAATCCACTCCAAGACTGGTTCAGAAAAAAACAGGATGTCCGTACAGAAGGCTGAAGCCATCTGTTACTAAAATTACCGGACATTCATCTTCAGTTCTGATTATGGCCTCTCCCATTCCTGCTTGAAGTCATTATGATCTCAGGAACTGAACTGGGACTTAAGACACTTGGTGCTTTCCAGACCTCTGCCACTTGACTATGTTAGGGGAAGGGGTGAGGACCTCTGACTCTCTGCTGTGACAGGGGCTAGTGCTGCTAAGGAAAAAAAAAGGTTAGAGACGAGTCAGTGCACTTTTTTTTCTAAAGATACTTCTTCAGCCGTCTTACCTCTTGGCCCACACCACTGTTTCTTTACTCTGAAAACACCGCTGAAGAAAGGCGATTTCTCCTTCCTCTCTTCCTACCCTTGTTACTGCCAAAAGTCCAGGGTCTCCACATTTGGGACTCCATCTCCCCCTTCCCACGTGCCCATTTTTCTCTGGCTACCAGGCATTAAAGATTTATCTGTTTCCTATGGCTTAGAGTGGAATTTGACTATATGCATGGAGACAGCCAGGCAGAGCTGACAGCAATGTCAGACAGCAAGCAGAGCTCCTGACATACATGCTTAGGGGAGTGAGCGCGCACACACCCCCCTTCCCTTCTCTAAGCCCCCCACAGGATTTCCTCTCCCAGGTCCCCTTTGGTTGGCCCTACATCCTCCTCTCTGCTGGTCCAGCCCACTTGCCACCACCGCACAACCCCAAACTCCACTCCAGGCAGACAGACAGCCCTCTCTTGCCTTTCCCCCTCCTCACAAATCCAGTACCGGGAGGCCGGGAGAGCTGTTGGATAATGAGTTGAAAACTTACAGCCTCTCGTCTCTCCCTGGCTGGTGACTGACACAAATGGAATTCATCTTTAATCATCTGTTAACTCGTTGTCTATTATAGCTCTTTAATAGCACCATAGATATTCTTAATGAAGCATGATTTAAGGTATTTACAGCCCATGGACCGACAGACATCACTCACAGTGTGCAGGTAATGAGGCATAAAACGGCTTTTGAATTCCCCCCAAAAGAGAAAGAGCTGGAGAGAGAGAGAGAGAGAAAGAGCTTTAGCACTGAGGAGGGGGGACTGGAGGGGGGAGGATTAAAAGCCTTGTGTTGTACGGTTTGTTTTAAAATGTTTAGGCATTTAAAGTCATTTGAGCGCTTTGGAGGTGTTTGGCTCACAGAGTTCAGCAATTACCCCCGCTGAGAGTGGCAGGCTCAGGTTCTCACGGCAGCCACCTCAAACCCAGACATAACTCCTGGTGCATTTGGGGGCCAGGGTGCTGAGTGGGGCTTCTCAGAGGACCCCAGTGTCTTTCTCCATGTGGAACTCTGGCCTTCATCTGGTTTGCTCCACTCACCCAGCCTTCCCTCAGCCTCCCCTAATGGTGTTCTGAGCGCATTATCTTGTTAGGAAGAACAGGCAGACAGTGCTATTGAGAGCCGCCATGGAAGGGATGGCGACCAACAGGAAAGTGAACGGGCTGGGAGTGGCCTTCCTGCCTGGTGGCTGGGCAGGAGGTCTGTAACTAGTGCCGCTGCACACACTTCACAAAACCCAGGCAACTTTATCCTTAAAAGTGAAGCCTGTTAGAAGCAGACAGGACCTAGCATATCGTCTTGCCCAACCCTTCAATTTACAAATGAGGAGAGCCAAAGTCATCCAGTGAGTTCATGAAGAAACCAGAACAAACACCAAGATCCCTCCCACCTCTAGGATGCCCCTCTCACCACATGGCAGTGCTCTGTTGTTTCTTGGTTCCAACTAGACAAACTCCATAAAATCTCCGAGAAAATAAGGATTTTAAGGGACTAGAGAGGCCAACTGAGCCAATGGGGTAGGAGAATCATTACCAAGGACATGCTTTATTTTATTTTTTATTGTATTTTAAATAAGGGTTTACAGAGCAAATTAGTTTCTTATTAAACAATTAATACACATACTGTTTTGTGACATTGGTTGCTACCCCCACAACATGTCAACACTCCCCTTCTTAATCTTCGGTTCCTTGTTACTAGCTTACCTGTTACCTCCTGCCTTCTTGTCCTTGCCCCTGGGCTGGTACGCCAATTAGTCTCATTTTGTTTTATAGCCCTGTCTGATCTTTGGCTGAAGGGTGAGCCTCAGGAATGACTTCAGTACTGAGTTAAAAGGGAGTTTAGGGGTCATACTCTAGGAGTTTTTCCAGTCTGTGTGTGTGTGTGTCTGTGTGTCTGTGTGTGTGTGTGTGTCTGTGTGTCTGTGTGTGTGTGTTAGGGAAACCCTGGTGGCGTAGTGGTTAAGCAGTTAGAATCCACCAGGCGCTCCTTGGAAACTCTATGGGTTGGTTCTACTCTTTGCTATTGGGTTGCTATGAGTCGGAATCGACTCGTCAGCAATGGGTTTGGTTTTTGGTTTTTGGAGTCAGTTAGAATTTTGTTCTAGATTTTTCTCCAGCTCTGTTCAGAACCCTCTATTGTGATCCCTGTCAGAGCAGTCAGTGGTGGTAGCCAGTTGTGCTGGACTCATTCTGATGGAGGCTGTGGTACTTGTGGTCCATTAGTCCTTTGGACTAATCTTTCCCTTACACTTTGGTTTTCTTCATTCTTCTCTGCTCCGGGCAGGATGGGACCAATAGATGTATCTTAGATGGCTGCTCACAAGCTTTTAAGACCCCTGACACTGCTCACCAAAGTAGGATGTAGACCATTCTCTTTATAAACCATGTTATGCCAATTGAGCTAGATGTTTCCAAGGCCATGCTTTAAATCTAGAGATCTCCAAAACAAAAGGGTCTCCTTTTGAGTTTTCTCCCAGAGTATGACAGGCTAGAAACTATGAGATCTGAATTTCAGCTCTGACCCTTGCTGCTGCCCTAGGTGGGTCTTTGAGTTGAGATATGTTACTTATATCTTAAGGCCCAAATTCACCAATATCCTCTCCTTTCCATTGCCCCTGCTACTCCACACTGTCCCCCACATCTGCCGTCTCTATCCTGGCATGAGCCCAAGGCAAAAGCTGGGCAAATATGACTTACATGTCATCTGCAGCAAACCCCCTTCCCACAACTGATCCATGTTGACCACTCTCAGGCCATGGTAGATATGGGCAGGGAACAGGAGGCCCCAGGGCCATTGTGGTCCCCCCTTGGGAGGGAGCAGAGTTGGGATGTTTTACAGTCAATGTCACACCTCTCGTCTGTGTATAGATCTAGGCTGTCCACCACACCAAGAGAAAGGAGGGCTGTGAGCATCACAGCAAGAGCACTTGAATTATGCCCAAGGGGAGGTGAGGGGAGTGGGGAAACAGGACAAGATTTCTCAGAATGGGGCTATGAGGATGGCCATGTTGGCTTGGCTTAGGTCAGCAATCTCTCTCCCAATTCAGGGTCCAATGTTTTTAAAAGCAGTAGACCCTAAATTCTAAGAAATCCATTTCACCTTTTCCAGTCCGGAGAAGAGGACAGAGAGAGAAGGGACTGGTCTAGATCACGCATGATCAAAATTCTCGGTCCCAGTGCTTCTTGGGCTGTTTCTTCTGAGGAACCAATCTGCCGCCACGTATGCTGCCTCTTCCCACGTCTCTGAGAGGCCAGTGGCTGTAGGAGGGAGCCAGACACCCTGATCTGTGCATGCGCATGTGCGTGTGAGCAGGAACATTCTGAAGACACAGGGAGGAAAAGGAGACCATAGTTCCAGCCCAAAGGTGGAAACCTATGTAGGAGAACTGCACGGAACTCAAGCCAAAGGGTGTTTCTCCTGGGCATTTCTACCCAAAGATTCAAGTTATTCCCTAAGGCACACCCAGCCCAAATAAGAAGGAGCCTGTACATTCTAGGGCCAACCACATCATTCTTTTGTTGCCTCGTGCATTCATTTCATTTCTGGCCTTTTAGTGAGGGCCAGACACGTGCCTGGTACTGAGCATAACCGAGCAGCTTGCCCAGTGGAGCCCATGGTCTGATCGGAAGACACATTCCTAAAGAAATAATGTCTGACAATGGGTTAAGGGGATGAGAACCACCTTGTGTGGCATACTCCCCTTACCAGAACAAATCTGGATGGAATAATGAAGATATTTATGATGTATTTTACAACCTTAAGGATGGTAAGATGTTTCCTACTACTAACAAGCCATGAAGCTTGGTATAGAGTGGGTGAACTTTCCGCAATATGTAAACTCATTGAATGCCAGGATTATAGAAAGCCCTCAAGTTTCCCCTACAATATCCCCGTCATGTGATGGTAAACTTATTTCCCTCCGCCATCTCCCCCACTCCCAAGCAGCTGATTCTATGTCTGCTCAGCTCTGACTCTTAGGAAGTCCTCCTTTACACTGAGTTGTAATCTGTCTCTGTCTTCCACTGAGAAGCTTTGTTCTACTCTTAAAGGAAGGGAAGCCTTATATGGGGGATTTGTG
Organism: Elephas maximus indicus; assembly: GCF_024166365.1. Classification (NCBI taxonomy): domain Eukaryota; kingdom Metazoa; phylum Chordata; class Mammalia; order Proboscidea; family Elephantidae; genus Elephas; species Elephas maximus. The sequence goes on from NC_064840.1 coordinate 51,791,321, forward strand.
AAAACTAGACAGAGAGTGAAAGGCTGGAAGGGACCAAAGGGTCCCCAGAGCTGAATCCCTCCTGCACAGCTGCACTCACCTCTGGATGCTGTCACTTTGGCCCCTCATGAGTCTCATCTGTGCACGGCTTTGACCTACCACCACCCTGACTTCTTCTACCCCCATTGCTAATGAGCCCTGGTTCAAAGTGCTGATGGCAGAATAGGATTGATCCAGCCCAGGCTTTTTGTGCCAGGACATATACTGGCTGGTCCATCATCGTCCAATCAACTAAAGACCAAAGGATGGAGAGTAGGGGGGATCCAGGTCAAGTCCCAGGTGCGCTGGCCACCTGCTAAGTGCGAGGGTGCAACCCTGAGAGTGAGTTATGGACATACGTCTGAAACACCTTCAGCTAGTAAGGTCTTCTCTGTCTGGACACCTGGAGCCAGTATTATCCCCCCAAGCACTGATTTTCTGAATAGAAAAGAGAAAGAAAATAGTTAAGTGAAAGGAGAGAAAAAAACATGAGATACTTTATTGGGATACTTGAGATTTTCTAACCAGGCAAAGCCTCTGGGATGTCCTTGTGGCATGATCTCGTCATAATTTACACTAACTTCCTTTTCTCTCAGCTGAAACATGGCAGCTAATAGCTGTATTAGGGTCTGTGGGGGATTTCTGGGACATCATCTTGGTTTCTCTTCTGTAATTATTTCTAGGGTAATATGAACACTCAGGTTAATTATTTCAGTAGTATTTTTTTCTTTCCTAAACTACATCAGTAAGGACTCTGCCAAGAACTGGCACCTTCATGCTTTCTAAGAAGAATTTGACATAACTTGCTCTGAAGATGGAAGAGTGAAGTGATTGTTAGAAACGTCACTTCAAAGTGGTGATAGGAGAGATGAGGGGAGCCAAGAGGCACAGTCTGGCCTAGGGTGGCTCTGAGTGTCTTTTTTTTTTCCTTCCATAGTATCATCTTCACCCTTGAGTCAGAATCCAGGCTCTTTAAGCTTCCCAGAGAACTCAGGAGTAGCCCTTGTCATAAGCCAAGGTCCTTGCTTAAGGACACTTCTGAAAAACACATGTCTAGGGGTAAGGCCAGGAAAAGGAGAATGCTGCCCTTCATTCCCAAACATCCCATTGAGACTAGGCCCTCAATCTCCCCAGGCCTCAGTTTTCTAGTCTTTAAAGTGGAGATAACAGCTCTGAGTTCATGTGATGGCTGTAGAATTAAAAGAGGCTAAGGGTAAAAAAAAAAAAAAAAACTTTTTTTTTTTTTAAGGGTGGTATAAAATAGTGGTTAGGTTAGGAATAGTGGTTAGGAGCTACGGCTGCTAACCAAAGGTCGGCAGTTCGAATCCACCAGGCATTCCCTGGAAACCCTATGGGACAGTTCTACTCTGTCCCACAGGGTTGCTATGAGTTGGAATCGACTTGATGGCAAGGGGTTTGGGGTTTTTTGGTTTAGGGATACAAAGTGACTGGCAAATAGTATAATATGACTTGATTAAGGGTAGCTATTATTGGTTTGATAATCTTTTATTACTGATTACATCAATTTATACATCCAGAGTTTTTTTTTTTTTTTTAATGAAAAGGCATTTGCTTGGCTGATGCACTCAGCCGTAGGTCATCTAGTGTAGGTCAGGCACCATGCTGAGTGCTGAGGACACTAGGACCCAGCCAGTCCCTGTCCTGGAGGAGATCAGGAGGTATTGGTGGAAGCAAACACACTGAAAATCAGAGTATAATGTAACTAGTCTTTACTATGAGCATTCTCTCAAAGAACTAATTCACAGTCTTTCCTCCCATCCAATCAAGTCTTTGAAGTCCCTGAAGGGTACAAACAGCTAATATGCTCAGCTGCTAACCAAAAGGTCTGAGTCTACCCAGAGGCACCTCAGAAGAAAGGCCTGGCAATCTACTTCCAAAAAATCAGCTACTGAAAACCCTATGGAGCACAGTTCTACTCTGACACACACGGGGTCACCATGAGTCAGACTCAAATTGATGACAACTAGTTTTAATGGTAGCCAAGTCTTGGCCAAAGAAGAGTTTGTGGATTTCCCAAAAAATTTTCAGAAAATTTATCAACAAGGCCAGGAATAACTCAAAAGCTCCCCCTCTCAATTTCTTAATAAGAGAATCAGGTTCTGTTTGTTCCCACATTTTCACCCTCACCCACATATTTTTAAAAAACTTCGATAAAAGCCCTCCAGTCCTTGTGATTCTCTTAATCTAGTTTCGGTAGATCTAGAACATCCTAATCAGTTCAGAGGGTAATTTTAAGTGAAATATTATCTTCTCCACACCCCCCTCAAGAAAGGCAGTCAGAATCTATTCAGTCCCTCAAAAATTTTTTGTACCGTGATGATTAGAGGGTGGCTTCTCTGACTCTCTAGCTGAGCCTTTCCAGAATTAAAAAAAAAAAAACAAAAACATTTGATGGGTTTAGAGAATATTATACAATAGTGCCTCACCAAAAAAAAAAAAAAAATTCTAGAACAAGTATCTTATTTGCAGCTGAGTAGTCATGCTTTGTAGGTCTCTTTCAAATAAAAGCACTTCCGTGAAATTGCAAGAAGGCTTACAAATCACATGGTCGTATTCCCTTAATTCATTTATGGTCATATGCTCTTAATTGATTTATTTCTTTCCCCCTCAAGTTCATTCCTAAAAAGCTTTCTCCCTGGGCCATTCCAATTGGCATTTGGACAAAGAGATAAGTCTACTGTCTTCAACTTCGTCGAATGAGATGTGAAGCTCAGTGCTGGGACCCTCCCATGGACAAGCTGAGCAGTGAGAGGGAGGGTGCCAGAACAAATCACAAGGGCCCATCAGGTTGTTGTACTCACAGTTATGCCTCCTTTAGCACCCCATGGAAAGAAGGAAACCCACACACACTATGCTCCCAAATCAGGGTGTTTCAGATCCACAAATATTTGCTTTGTGCTTTTAATAGTTATTGAATTTCACACACCATGTCTTAATTGTCCTTTGTAGATCTGTTAACCCTCCATCAGAAGAATTCTCAATATTTTGTAATAATCTATTCATTATCCTAATAGCCCTTAAAGAAAGGAAGTAGTGGAGATGATTCCTTCTCTTTTTATACATGGAGAAACAGAGAACCAGAGAGCGCTCAGCTCAAAACCCCCACCTCCCCATTCCTGATGGAGGACACCAGCCCTTCTTGGTTCTCCAACCTGTCCTGGATACCATCTAGCTCCTTTGAGCAGCAGGCGGCCATACCATCCAAAATGTCTCTGTCTAGCGCTGGGGACTCCACCCCTTCCTGCACCTCCTCACTGAGCAGCCTGTCCAAAGTTCCACCCACCTCAGCTGGGGCCAGATCCTCTAGGGACCAATACCACCTCCAAAAGGCTTAGCCACCAGCCCGACCACTCACCCCCATCTGCCTGAGCTTGGTCACCCCGAACAAGTGTGAAAACGCCACCTTTGCAGGCCGGAATCCGACAGAAATTGGAAATCTGCTGTTAGCTCCATTCCCACTCTCTTCTCGTGTTTGCTGTTATTTTTTAACACTTTTTTTTTTTTCCATAAAAGCACTATCCTCTTCCCCAGAGCTTGCCTGTAGCGAAGGCATGGTCTGTACAACTGCAATTATTTCAGAGAACAGATGGAGTGAGGAGCAGAAAGTCTGTTAATAGTAATAGAAATGCTACATGTTAACCTGGACAGCACATGATGACAGTCCCATGACTACCCGTTCTGTTCCCACCAGCTGGGCAACCAAAGTAGGAATGAGATATTCACAAACACAGCCATCAGCCACGTAGCCACCTAAAGTTAGAACTCAAATTCCTTCACACTAGGGGCCCTGGCGACTCTGGCAGCTTAGGCTGAGAGCAGAGGAGGCCAGGCCACAGCTCAGCACCAGGCCTAGCAGAATTACCCTGGCTCTGGCTCAACTACCGAGGCTTCCTGGGTCACCTGAGGCCAGGCCTGGATTTTAGGCAAATGCTGAACTTTCTGACCCTAGCCAGAAATCAATCCAACCAATGCTTTACATGATGCTCTTGGGAGGAGGCATTAGGTTTGGCCTGAGATGATCTTGACTTCCTGGAAAGCAAAGTATGAGTGAGAGGCCTGGTTTAGGAGCCAAAGGCTTCCACTGTCCAAGGTCGGAGCCCAGAAAGGCGAAGGGGAAGGGTCCACAGTGAGTGATGCAGGGTTGGGCCCAGCGATAGAATGGAGTGGTCCAGCTCTGGAATAGAAATCTCTTCCCCGTTCTGGAATGGGAAAAAAATAATGTCTTATCCTAACAGAGAAAATGGGTAAATTCATTTCAACAAATATTTTTTATGTACCTACTATGTGCAAGAAAATATGCTACGTACTTCAGGAACAAAGAAATAATCGTCCTTGCCTTCAAGAAAATTATAACTTAATAAAAGTTACCAAGAGGAGCCAACTTCTAACCAAATACATAGCTGAATATGATAAGGATCATAGCAAAGGCACAAATGAAATGCCATTGGGCTCCAAAGAAGGGGGATGGCTTATTTACTTCAAGGAAATTCAAAGTCTTTTTAGAGGAGGTGGGTAGCATGTGAGGTGTGTCTTGAAGAATTGGAAGGATTTTTTCTGATGGGCAGAGAGACCAGTACAAATGAAGGCACAAAGATGGGAAAGCAAGAATTGAACTGGAGATCAGAAGCCTTGCCAGTCTGCATGGGCCCATGTATGGTATGATAGAAGATCATCTGAGTAAGCTGGCTATGTTGTTGTTGTTGTTAGGTGCTGTCGAGTCAGTTCCGACTCAAAGTAACCCCATGTACAACAGAATGAAACATTGCCCAATCCTACACTACCCTCATGATCATTGCTATGCTTGAGCCCGTTGTTGCAGCCACTGTGTCAATCCATCTTGTTGAGGGTTTCCTCTTTTTTGCTGACCCTCTACCAGCATGGACTGGTCCCTCCTGATAACACATCCAAAGTATGTGAGACGAAGTCTCACCATCCTTACTTCTAAGGAGCATTCTGGCTGTACTTCTTCCAAGACAGATTTGTTCGTTCTTTTTGCAGTCCATGGTATATTCAATATTCTTCACCAACACCATGATTCAAAGGCATCAGTTCTTCTTTGGTCTTCCTTATTCATTGCCCAGCTTTCACATGCATATGAGGTGATTGAAAACACCATGGGTTGGGTCAGGTACCTTAGTCCCTAAAGTGACATCTTTACTTTTTAACACTTTAAAGAGGTCTTTTGCAGGAAATTGCCCTAGATGATTTCTCCTATATGAAGGACAGTATTTTATGGGAGGCCTTAAATCCCAGGTTAAGAAGTGCATATTTAAGTCTTAAGACTGTGGTGAACACTTCATTAGAAAGATTATCAGGCAGCAGCGTCCTGGAGCCAGTTTGTAGTGTGCTGATGCTGCACATCTCTGCCCAGCTCCTCCTTCAGTGACCTCGCATTGGAAGCTGGACTCAACCCTGGTGTATTTACCCATGGAAATGGAGAAGCACTATGAATCCGGGCTTTTGTTTTTCAGAAAGCCAGTTTACTAAGACACTACTAAGTAGACTACCCTGAGAGCAAGCAAGCACAAAATGAGCAGGGAAGGAAGAATAGAGGTAAGAAGGCCAGTTAAGATGCTACTGAAATAGCACAGGCTAGAGCTAGCTCAGACCACACCCAAGGGTGCCAGAGAGAATGAGAAAAGGTGGGAATAGATTCTAGAGAGATGCTGCACTTGGAGATCAGTAAGAATTGGGCACTACTGGAGAGGGAAGAGCCAAAGATGATTCATATTTTGAACGTGGTGGCTGACAAAATGGCAGTGCCATTCACAGAAATCAGTCAGTCAGACAAGGAGCTAGTTAGCATGGTAGAAATGACTGTGGCCTTGGAGACAGAGATATTAGTTTAATAACTAGATTAAAGAACTGATGCCCATGCTGTGTTGCTTAGGAGCTCTCCCTTTCCTTTCCCTTCCTTCAGTTTCCTTCTCTCTCTCCCATACAGAATGGAGAATGTCTTAATTAATCACTCGACATGCAGTGATTTCTGCTGTATGCTTGACTGCGGCATGAGGCTTTGAAATTTACATAATTCGGCTTTATTAAGACAGAAAAGTTGCAGTAGACTGTAGGAGACAGAGTACAGGCTTTGAGGAGGGGAGAGAATACAGTGAACGCTGCAGGATTTGAACTCACCTCTCCGTACTTCCACCCGCGTAACCTTGGTGCACAGCCAAAGCCATCTGAACCAGGCGAGAGTGTTCCTTCTCCCCGCCATCTTGAGGGTGTAGATGCTATGGAGGGATTCTAGTCCCCGGAGGACTGGGCAGTGTAGTGGCAGAAGGCACTTGATTCAGAGACACTGGAACACTTTGGCAACAAGTACATCTTTGTAGTGTGTATGTTTTAACTTACACAAGTGTCCAGAGACTTAGGCGTGGAGGAATTTTCAACATGCAAACAAATACCGTATTGTTGGGAATAAAAGGCAACTCCAAACCCGTCCGTCTGACTGCTGATCTGTGCCTGCCCTCCTGAGCAGGGGGAAGAGGGTAGAATTTGGAGATAAGGGCATGGTTTTATAACCCAGAGAAGCCACGTACCTTTTAACAACTGACATCAATCATTTAAGATGTACAGGGCACTATTTTCAGGCATTTATGCGTATTAACTCACTTCATGCACAAAACGCTCTAAGAGAACGGCACTATCATTATCTCCATTCTACAGATAAGGACCCAGAGACCTGGAGAGGTTAGGCCGCAGAGCAAATGAGCAGGCTTCACACCATTTCACTAGGGTATCTTGCCTCAAGCAGATTCTCTGATCCCTCTGAGCCTCAATTTTTCCACTTGCAGACTCAGAATAATAATCTCTATTGGGAGGGTTTTCCCTGCAACATCAGCGATGGAATTCTATTGTTGTTAAAAAAATTATTGTTGTTGGGTGCCTATTCTGACTCACAGAGACCTCGAGTGAGAGAGTAGAACTGCCCCATAGGGTTTTTTGGGCTGAATCTTTACAAGAGCAGATCACCAGGTGTAATGGATTGAATTGTGCCCCCCCAAAATATGTGTCAACTTGGTTAGCCCATGTGTGGTTGTTCTCCATTTTGTGATTTTCCTGTGTATTATAAATTATAATCTCTGCCTGTGGTTAAAGAGGATTAGGGTGGGATGTAACACCCTTGCTCAACCCACATCCCTGATCCTATGTAAAGGAAGTTTCCCTGGGGTGTGGCCTGTACCACCTTATATCTCTCAAGAGATAAAAGGAAAGGGAAGCAAGCAGAGAGTTGGGGACCTCATACCACCAAGAAAGCAGTGCCAGGAGCAGAGCGTGTCCTTTGGAACTGAGGTTCCTGCGCTGCAGTGCTCCCAGACCAAGGGAAGACTGATGACAAGGTCCTTCCTCCAGAGCCTACAGAGAGAAGAAAGCCTTACCCTGGAGCTGACGCCCTGAATTTGGACTTGTAGCCTACTGGACTGTGAGGGAATAAACTTCTCTTTGTTAAAGCCGTCCACTTGTGGTATTTCTGTTATAGCAGCACTAGATGACTAAGATAACAGGTCTTTCTCCCACGGAGTCACTGCATGGGTTCCAACATTTAGGTTACAGTTGAGCACTTAACCATTGCACCACCAGGGCTAACCCAGAAGGGCTAGCCACACCAAATTATACCCTTAACTGACTTGAACCTGTATCACCTGTAACCTCTGACTCCAACGCTTGGCCCCTGCAAAATCACCATTATTCTTTCTCATGGAATATCACCTTCTCTCTGAAGCTATACCTCAGGCCTTCCTTGCCTCCCTCCCCCCTCTCCCTCGCCCCCCCCCCCCAGTTTTGCACAGAAATATTTAGTCTCTCACCTGGGCTCCCATGCCCTTTGTACTTGTCTACCACAGCTTGTCATACTGTTCTGTAGTTGTTTACCTGTCTGTGTCCTCCCCCCACCACCCCATATTAGTTTTGTGAAACATTCAAGGGCATCTTTGCATAGAATGGGTCTAAATGTAGCCTCAGGTAGCTGAACAAGTTGAAGAAAGAGGGAACTTTTAGCTCAAACAAAAAGGATACCTGAAGGGCTGCCTCGTGCAGACAGGACTGGACCACTCTGTGTAGTTATCAAAGAAAGAACTAGGGGCATTTTTGGCTCCATGAGGTGTAGCCCATTGTAACAATCTGAGCATTCCCAGGGGGGTGAGAGCTCCCCTTTGCTGGGAGAACTCTGGAGATGCTGGGGGGCTGCTTGTTAGCTTTTTAGCTTCACTGTGAAGGAAACATGGTCCCTGTTCCTTCCAGTGTCCCAGGATTCTGTCATCAGTCCTACTCTCCGGCAAATTTAGTCCCTCTGGGGACACAGAGAGGTAGAGGAAAGTGAGGGCTGGATGGGGGTTGGAATCTCAGCTGCAGTGGTTTCCCCAGGCCATCTCTTTCCTGGCTGATTCCAGACACTGGGAGTTCTGTCTCTGGCTCCAGGCAACTGGAAACAGGCATTTTGGAGGAATCTGGCTGTCAAGGTAACTGCTAATCCAGGGACCACTGGTAACAAGCACTTGTGCCATTTGTTCACAATCACAAAACTTGACCCACAGACATTGCTTCGCAGCCTTAAAAATACTTTCACACTTCTACCTCATTTTATTTTCAAAATAACCCTAGGGGGTGAGACAGGTATTATTGCTATTTTGCAGCTAGTATACGGTACTTTGGTAAGGCTAAGTAACTTCCCCCTGAACACACAGCCTAGATGTTCAACAACTGGGACTAGAATCTAGGTCCCTCTCATTTACTTGAATAATCTTTTCACATCGGTATGCTTTTCTGAAGACCATCTTCTTGCACCCACCTGCCAAAACAAGCACAGAAAACTGACTTACGTATCAGGTAGGGCTATGTTTCAGGTGCAAGAAACAAAAAACCCTACTATTGGAGCTTAAATTGTTGGTTTCATGCAACAAGAAGTCCAGGCATTGACAATTCCAGGCTGAAGCAACAGCTTCAGGACCCAGCCTCTTTTCATCTTTCTGCTTCACCATCATTAGCACATAGGGCTTCAACCTCATGCTTGTCCCCACTTGGTCGTAGGATGGCTGCTACACGTCCAGCATTGCATCCACAATCCAGGCAAGAATAAGGAGGAAGTGTGAAGGGACAAGGGGTAACAAGAGATTTCTCTTAGTTAGTCTTTGCCTTTTATGCCTTTCCCAGGGATTTTCTCCTACATCTCCTTGGCCATAACATGACTTCACTTGATGCAGGAGTCTGGGAAGATCCAGTATTTTTGCTTTCTATCCTCTATAGTAGGGGCAGGCAAGTGAGAAGGATAGTTGGTCTAGTGACTACACAATACCCCTTCCCAAAAATGTAAAGCATGAGATAAGCTACAGCTCCCAGGATGGAGATGCCTCTGTCCTCATAGCCCAGGATATGTATTTGCAACAGCTGTGGAGAGAAAGAGGTTGCTGGGTGACGCAAAAAGTTTGTGCTTGGCCACAAACCAAAAGGTTGGCGGTATGAACCCACCCAGCAGTGCCACAGAAGAAAGGCCTGGTGATCACAGCCAAGAAAACCTTATGGAGCTCAGTTCTATTCTGTAAACACATGGAGTTGCCATGAGTCAGAATCGACACGATGTCAACGAGTTTGGTTTAGGTTTTTGGGTGAAGAGAAAGTCTGCGTTTCAGGATGGCAGCCTGAAATGTGAGCCAGTCCTCGGGGATGAAAGGCTTTAGACTCAAGGGGCAACAGCCGGGACTACATCCTGGCAGGACCAACAGTCCTGGTGAGGAGCAGCTGTTACTCTCAACCTCCCCCAGGAAGAAGGCTCTTAACTAGATTTCCCATACAGAACTTTGTGGGGGAGGTTCAAAAACAACCAACCCACTATAGGCTAAATTTGTATTCCAACCAACATCGCAAGGAATAGTGGGAGAGGAGGGCTGCTTGTGTTTGTGACTTCAACATCTCCGTTGGGTGCTCCAGCCCCTTTGTCTTCAGGGTTCAAGGCACAAGGGATAGCAGCTGAGGTCAGGTGAAACCCGTCTTCTTCATTTAAAGGGCACATGGTCTTCCCTGAGGGCACTAAGCAGGAGGCAGGACACCTGGGTTTTAATCAATGGTGAATTTGGTGAAGGACTTTGGGGAACCAGACTTTGGAGTTGTGGTTCTCCTCCTAAACTATACAGTAGAATCACCTAGGGAACGTTCAGACCACCATTAATGCCTGGGCACCACTGCAGACCCATTAAGTCAAAACCTCTGCAGGGTAGGGCCCCAGCCTTGGGAGTTTTTTAAGTTCCCCAGGTGATTCTAATACTGAGGTAGCGCTGAGAACCACTGCCTTAGAGAAGTGGCCCTCCACTTGACCCTGAACCCTAACCTGATCAGGTCATCTCAATCTCCTTTCAAAGACAAGTGAGTGTTATAGGCAACAAACCACACCCATTATTCAAAGCTTCAGAAAATAAAATAAACACAATTCTAAAAACTCCTTAGGGCCCTGTAATCTCCTAGTGGGTTTGTTGGATGTTTGAAACAGCAGTGCTGTGTGGAGTCGATTCTGACTCATGGCGACCCCATGTGTGTCAGAGTAGAACTGCGCTCCATAGGGTTTTCAGTGACTGTGATCTTTCCAAAGTAGACTGCCAGGACTTTCTTCCAAGGAGCCGCTGGGTGCATTTGAACCACCAACCTTTTAGTTAGCAGCTGAGCACTTAACTGTACCACCTAGGGACTCCATCAGAGCCAAGGGCCTACCTGATCAGTACTTCTAGGACTTGGCACTGTCTCAGTGTCAATTTAAATCTTGTCACATTCTGTCCAAAGAATACTTTTCATTCCTCCTCTTTGGGAAAAGAAAGCATACACAGACTTCTTGAGTGGCCACGTGGAGGGCAGAGGACCTCATAGACTCTACAGTTCACCTCTGTGTCAGGTAAAGCCTCTTCTGCCTTGGCATCTCTTGGTCCTTGGCCAAGCAGGGCATTAGGGAGGGTGAGACACGCTGGTCTACCCTAAGCTGTTGACCACGGTCTTTGGCAGCTCTGACCAGAGGAGGGAATGACCACTCTTGTGCCATGCTGACCCATCCCTTACACAAATCAGACTAATAGCTTCCACCAGTAATCACTGTGCTCACCCTGATCCACCTTTCATCTCTCCACCTGTGGGAATTCTCTACCTACTCTCTGGCTCTGATCACGTCACCTCTAACCCCCCATTTGCAACCCCCCCATGCCCATCTGCCCTATCTGCTTTGCCAGCCTTCTCTGCTGCCTCTCCCATTCCCTACCACTCGGCTTTGTGAATCCCGGGCTCCAGACATGCAGTACTACTTGCTGTTCCCTCTCATATCATCGTGCCTTTGTACATGCTACTTCTTCTGCCTGCCATGGCCTTCCCCATGGGCAAACCTCCATTCATCAGGACCCAGTTCAGATGTAACATCCCCTGTAAGGCCTTATCTGGTCACTTCAGGCAGAGCTAATCACCTCCTCAGGTTTGCTTCTGCAGCGCTAGATGTGTGCCTGATTAGAGCACAAAGGATATTTAGATTATTTGCAGATATACCCAGCTCCCTCAAAGACCGTATCTTTCTCATCCCTTATGCCCAGCCCTCATCATGGTACTTAGTGTATGAGAAAGGCTCAATCAAAACTTGATGAATAAATGAATGAATGAACAAACAATTGAATCACCTGAGCCAGGTGCAAGATTTATTTCATTTATTCCTTTGCAAATATTTATCGAGTGTCTACTACATGCCAGCCACTGTACTCTACCAGAGATATAACGGTGAGCAGAAACGGACATGATACCGGCTCTCCAGGAGAATATCATCTTGTGAAGGACACAGAAATTAATCAAAATTATATCCATGAATGTACAATTAATTTTAAACTGAGATAAGTGTTTAAGGTAAAGAAGTGTAAGGAACGTGGAATGGGTGTCAAGGGATATTGCCCTAGAGAAATGACCCTGAACTGAACTCTGAAGAACACAAATTAACCAGATTAAAGGGGGTAGATTGGGAGTGAGCAAGCTTTCCAGACTTAAAGAAAACAAATGCAAAGTCTGTGAGGCAGGAAGGAGCTTGGTGAGCCCTAGACACAGAAAGACCTAGGAGGCTGGAATGCAGAGAACAAGGGGAATATGTACAAGAGACAAGGAGAGGTAAGCGGGAACCATCTTATACATACCTTGTAGAACACATTAAGGATCCATGGAAAACAATGGAAAGATTTGAAGCAGAATAACATAATTTTACTTGTGTTTAAAAAAATAATAATCTGGGTCAGGGTAGAACATTGATTAAGCAGTCAAAATGAATATGAAGAGACCACTTAGGTGGTTATTGCCACAGACAAGATGATGGCAGCTCAGGCTTACGTGGTGGTAGTAGAGATGAAGGAAAATTGATGGATTTGAGACTGTTGGGAGATAGAATTGACAAGACTTGGTGGTGGATTAGAAATGGACAGAGTAACAAGCATAGCTCCTGGATGTCTGGTGTGCAACCAAATGGAGGATGCTTTCATTCACCCAAACAGAAAACACTGAAAAATCAGGCAGGCGATGTTGTTGGACACAATTAGTGTGAGGTGCTCTGTAACAGCCAAGGGGAGATGTGAAGTAGGTCGTTGGGCATAAGAATCTGGCACTCTGAGAAGAAGTCTGGGTTAGAGAAATAAATGTGTCTGTGGGTTGATATTCCTGAAGAGGAGGTTAGAGTGATGAAAGAAGAGAGCTCAGGACCTAGCCCTGAGGGAAACACACCTTGAAAAGAAGAGCCTACCAAAGAGACTGAGAATAAGCACCCAGTAAAGCGGGAAGAAAATTTGAATGGCCTGGGATCACAGAAGTCAAAGAAAAAAGGTATTTCAATAAAGAAGGAGTGGCCAGCTATGTCCAATGCAACTGAGACATCCAGTAAGATGAGGATTGGAAAGTGTCCATTTGATTTGTTGACATAAGGTATAACTTTAGCAAGGGTTGCAGCAGAAATGATGGGGGGAAGTGGGTTAAAGAGTAAGTGGTAAGTAAGGAAATGGAGACAGTGTATACTGACAACACTTTCATGGAGTTTGCCAATGAAAGGAAGGAGACAGGATAGCTGAGGAGGATATGGGGCCAAGGAAGGATTTTTTTTTTTTTTTTTTTTTTTTAATTAAAGGAACTTGATCCTGTTTTAATGATGACGAGGGGAAGGAGAATGCAATATTCTGGAGAGAAGAGGTATGGTTGATAGTGGAGAGAAGTTCCAAAGCACAGGTGAAGGGAATGGCTTCATTCTTGTTTGAGGCTTAGACCATTTAACTTCTCTAATGGAAACCCTGGTGGCGTAGTGGTTAAGTGCTACGGCTGCTAACCAAGAGGTCAGCAGTTCAAATCTGCCAAGTGCTCCTTGGAAACTCTATGGGGCAGTTCTACTCTGTCCTATAGGGTCGCTATGAGTCGGTAATCGACTCGATGGCAGTGGATTTAATGGACTAGGAGGTTGGGTGCAGATGCACTTAGATGCAGGACTTTAAAGAAGATTTCAAAAGAACTTCTCATATGATGGCTTCAGTTTTCTCTGAGAAGGTTATTTGCCAAGAAGGGAATCTAGGAGAGGTTGGAGGCTTAAGGATTATTGGAGAAGGTTTGAAATAGTAGTCATTACCAAGAGTAGGAGATGAAGTTGACTAGAGAAATGCAGTGGCAGTGTGGGATGTGGGCTATCCCTGAGGGTGACATTTCACTACTGGAATAAGTGGTAGTAAGTAAACAACCCCATGTGCAAATGGTAGTTGAGGGAAGACGTCAGAAGTTCAAGGTTGAGGTAAATGGATCAGAGTAGAGTTACAGGCAAATTCTTTCTGAAGTATTAAGAAGGCAAATAGCCCAATCTAAAAATGGTCAGAGAAGATATACAAATAGCCAACAAGCACATGAAAAGATGCTCAACATCATTAGTCATTAAGGAAATGCAAATTAAAACCACAAAGAGATAACACTTCAAACTTACTGGCTACAATCAAAGAGACAATGACAATACAACAAAGACAATACAAACGAAGACAATCACAAGTGCTGGCCAGAATGTGGAGAAACCAGAACCCTCGTACATTACTGGTGGGCTTATAAAATGGTACAGCTGTTATGGAAAAAAGTTCAGTAGTTTCTTAAAATGTTAAATACAAATTTATAGTATGACCCAGCAATTCCACTCCTAGGCGTCTACCCAAGAGAAATAAAATACATGTCCACACAAAGACTTGCAGCAAATGATCATAGCAGCATTATTCATAATAGTCAAACAGTGGAAACAACATAAATGTCCATCAGCTGGTGAATGGATTGACAAAACGTGATATAGCAAAGCAATGGAATACTATTCAGCAGTAAAAAGAAATGAAGTATTGCTTCATGCTACAAGACGAATGAACCTCAGAAAACATTATGCTAAATGAAAGAAGACACCAATGATCACATATTACAGAATTCATGTATATGAAATGTCCAGAAAAGGCAAAAAGTAGATTATAGACACAGAAAGTAGATTAGTGTTTGCCTGGGGCTAGGGGAGGGAAGAGAGAGTGACCGCAAATGGCACAAGGTTTCTTTTTGGAATGATGGAAATGTTCTACATTTAGATTATGGTGATGGTTGCACAACTCCGTAGATTTACTAAAATTCATTGAAATGTACACTTTTAAAATGTGTCAAAGTTTATGATATGTAAATTATACCTCAATATAGCCATTTTTTAAAAAAGTTATCTGGACAAGAATGGACCTAATTCCACTTCTAGGTTATCATCAACCTCTCAAAGTACTGTGATTTGTTAACATGGCTTCCCATACCTTGTTCATGCTCTACAGAACACTTCCAGCAATTGTTCTTCCCCTAACTGCTCTCCAAAAAATGAGTAAGGATTCTCTGACCTCACCTGCTGCAGAGCAACAAGGCTTTCTATACTTCTTCACCTCTCAGCATCAGCCAGAGGTACTGTTGTTGTTGTTAGGTGCCATCGAGTCGGTTCCGACCCATAGTGACCCTATGCACAACAGAACGAAACACTGCCTGGTCCTACACCATTCTTACAGTCATTGTTATGCTTGAGCTCGTTGTTGCAGCCACTATGTCAGTCCACCTCATTGAGGGTCTTCCTCTTTTCCACTGACCCTATACTCTGCCAAGCATGATGTCCTTCTTCAGGGACTGATCCCTTCTGACAGCATGTCCAAAGTATGTAAGACGCAGTCTCGCCAGCCTTGCTTCTAAGGAGCATTCTGGTTGTACTTCTTCTAAGACAGATTTGTTCATTCTTTTGGTAGTCCATGGTATATTCAATATTCTTTGCCAACACCACAATTCAAAGGTATCAATTCTTCTTCCGTCTTCCTTATTCATCGTCCAGCCTTCACATGCATATGATGCGATTGAAAATACCATGGCTTGGGTCAGGTGCACCTTAGTCTTCAAGGTGACATCCCCGCTTTTCAACACTTTAAAGTGAACCTTCGCAGCAGATTTACCCAATGCAATGCATCTTTTGATTTCTTGACTGCTGCTTCCATAGCTGTTGATTGCGGATCCAAGTAAAATGAAGTCCTTGACAACTTCAATCTTTTGTCTGTTTATCATGACGTTGCTCATTCGTTTTCTTTATGTTGAGGTGCAATCCATACTGAAGGCTGTGGTCTTTGATCTTCATTAGTAAGTGCTTCAAGTCCTTTTCACTTTCAGCAAGCAAGATTGTGTCATCTGCATAACGCAGGTTGTTAACAAGTCTTCTTCCAGTCCTGATGCCCAGTTCTTCATAAAGTCCAGCTTCTCAGATTATTTGCTCAGCATACAGATTGAATAGATATGGTGAACGGATACAACCCTGAGGCACACTTTTCCTGACCTTAAACCATTCAGTATCCCTTTGTTCTGTCCAAACAACTGCCTCTTGATCTATGCACAGGTTCCTCATGAGCACAATTAAGTGTTCTGGAATTCTCATTCTTTGCAATGTTATCCATAATTTGTTATGATCCACACAGTCGAATGCCTTTGCGTAGTTAATAAAACACAGGTAAACGTCTTTCTGGTATTCTCTGCTTTCAGCCAGGCTCCATCTGACATCAGCAATGGTATCCCTGATTCTGCATCTTCTTATGAATCTGGCTTGAATATCTGGCAGTTCCCTGTCAATATACTGTTGCAGCTGCTTTTGAATGATCTTCAGCAAAATTTTACTTATGTGTGATATTAATGATATTTTTCAATAATTTCTACATTCGGTTGGATCACCTTTCTTGGGAATAGGAGTAAATATAGATCTCTTCCAGTCAGTTGGCCAGGTAGCTGTCTTCCAAATTTCTTGGCATAGACGAGTGGGCACTTCCAGCGCTGCATCCATTTGTTGAAACATCTCAACTGGTATTCCGTCAATTCCTGGAGCCTTGTTTTTCACCAGTGCCTTCAGTGCAGCTTGGACTTCTTCTCTCAGTACCATTGGTTCTTGCTCATATGGCACCTCCTGAAATGGTTGAACATCAATCAATTCTTTTCGGTGTAGTGACTCTGTGTATTTCTTCCATGTTCTTTTGATGTTTCCTGAGTCATTTAACATTTTACCCATAGAATTCTTCAATATCACTACTCGAGGCATGAGTTTTTTCTTCAGTTCTTTCAGCTTGAGAAATGCAGGGCGTGTTCTTCCATTTTGGTTTTTCATCTCCAGGTCTTCATACATGCCATTATAATATTTACTTTTTCTTCTCGAGGGGCCCTTTGAAATCTTCTGTTGAACTCATTTACTTCATCATTTCTTCCTTTTGCTTTAGCTGCTCAACGTTCAAGAGCAAGTTGCAGAGTCTCTTCTGACATTCATTTTGGTCTTTTCTTTCTTTCCTGTCTTCTCAATGACCCCTTGCTTTCTTCATGTATGATTTCCTTGATGTCGTTCCACAGCTCATCTGGTCTTCAGTCATTAGCGTTCAACACATCAAATGTATTCTTGAGATGTTCTGTAAATTCAGGTGGGATATACTCCAGGTCGTACTTTGGCTGTCATCAACTTGTTTTAATTTTCTTCAGTTTCAACTTGTACATGAGCAATTGATGGCCCATTCCTCAGTTGGCCCCTGGCCTTGTTCTGACTGGTGATATTGAGCTTTTCCATCATTTCTTTCCACAGACATAGTCAATTTGATTCCTGTGTATTCCATCTGGCAAGGTCCATGTGTATAGTCACCGTTTATGTTGGTGAAGAAGGTATTTGCAACGAAGATGTTGTTGGTCTTGCAAAATTCTATCATGTCTGGCATCGTTTCTTTCACCAAGGCCATATTTTCCAACTACTGATCCTTCTTCTCTGTCTCCAACTTTTGCATTCCAATCTCCAATAATTATCAATGCATCCTGATTACATATTTGATCAATTTCAGACTGCAGAAGTTGGTAAAAATCTTCAATTTCTTCATCTTTGGCCTTAGTGGTTGGTACATAAATTTGAATAACAGTCATATTAACTGGTCTTTCTTGTTGTTGTTGTTAGGTTCCGTCGAGTCAGTTCCAACTCATAGCAACCCTATGCACAACAGAGTGAAACACTGCCCAGTCATAAGCCATCCTTAAAATCGTTGTTATGCTTGAGCTCATTGTTGCAGCCACTGTGTCCTAGGCATATGGATATTATCCTATCACTGACAGGGTTGTACTCCAAGAAAGATCTTGAAATGTTCTTTGTGATAATGAATGCAACAACATTCTTCTTCAATTGTCACTCCCAGTATAGCAGACCATATGATTGTCTGATTCAAAATGGCTAATACCAGTCCATTTCAGCTCACTAATGTCTAGGATATGAATGCTTCTGCATTCCATTTCATTTTTGATGACTTCTAATTTTTCTAGATTCACACTTCATACTTTCCAGGTTCTGATTATTAATGGATGTTTGCAGTTGTTTCTTCTCATTTTGAGTTGTACCTCATCAGCAAATGAAGGTCCCAAAAGGTTGACTCCATCCACATCATTAAGGTTGACTCTCCTTTGAGGAGGCTGCTCTACCCGTCATCCTTTGAGTGTCTTCCAACCTGAAGGGCTCACCTTCCAGCACTATATCAATGCCCCACTGCTATTCACAAGGTTTTCACTGGTTAAATCTTTTCAGAAGTAGACTGCCGGGTCCTTCTTCCTAGTCTGTCTTAGTCTGGAAGCTCAGCCGAAACCTGTCTGCCATGGCTGACCCTGCTGGTATTTGAATAGTGGTGGCATAGTTTCTAGCATCACAGAAACACGCAAGCCCCCACAGTATGACAAACTGACAGACACATGGGGGTCTCTTTTTTACATAGAAGTGAAATACTAGGTACTCTGTTCTGAGTCTTGCTTTTTTGTTTCCGCTTAATTTCACTTAATTCATATCAGATCTTAGAGCACTCCTTTGCTGTTTTTTATAGCTATAAAGTATTCCTTTGTGAGTATGTATCATTGTTTATTTAACCAATCCCAAACTGATGGACACCTGAGATATTTCCAATTTTGCTATTACAGACAGAGCTGAAGTGCATAACCTTATATATAAACCATGTGCAGATATCTTTAGGAAGGAAAGGTAAATTGCCCCCGTTTTGGATTCCCACAGCAATGTGTGAGAGCCTGTGGTTCCCCACAGCCTTGCCAACAAGTGTGCTGTCAAACTTCCGGGTTTGCAGAATGTTTTGGAAGTCTATTAATTCCATCCTGCTTTCTTCAACCAGGATTGTTTTTTCTGTTGTTAACTGGTGTTGAGTCAGCCCCCGGCTCATGGGGACCCCATTCACAACAGAACAAAATGCTGCCTGGTCCCCCGCAACATCCCCATGATTAGTTGCAGATCAGACAATTGTGACCTGTAGGGTTTTTAGTGGCTGATTTTTGGAAGTAGATGGCCGGGCCTTTTTTTCTAGCCTGTCTTAGTCTGGAAGCTCTGCTGAGCCCTGTTGAGCATCATAGCAACATGCATTATATCTAGGCACCTCAGGACCCACTTAATGGATGTTAGAACCTGAAGGAAAGTAGGTGGTCTAGCTCAGCGCACCCCACCCTGCTTTTCTAGGAGCAAGCCAGAGAGAAGGACTTGGCTAAGATCTCCCAGCTCACAGTGCAACAAGCATTCATTGGGTACCTATGCCTGGTATTTACCAGGGCTGTGTGATAACCCAGAGAAGGTATCTGGGACAGTCTTTATCCCAAACAAGAGGCAAGTATAAAAATCCCTGGAGACAATTCCATGACATGTGTTGATTGCAGGTCCTTCTCTCTTGGCTATGTTTAGGGGATGGGCTACCAGGGTCAGAAACCAGTTTCACATGCCTGCAGACTGGCTGGTCTCCTCCTCATCCTACCTCAATCTAGCTCCTCCAAGCACCTGCACAGAACAGGTACAGGCCTGGGTCAGGCTTCATGGAGTCCAGCTAAGGGCCAAACTCTGGAATAATCTGTTTCCCAATTCACTGAGTGAAAACTCCCCCCATCCCCACCCACCCCCTCTTCAGTCAAATATTTGCTAGGGAGTTTCTGTTGGCAATTAGCCCCATTGAAAGGGTCGGGAACCAGTTCCTTGATTGCATTGAGAGAGAAGATGCAAACACCATGACCACAAAAGCCCTTTCCTGTTTTGAAGGGGTCTATTGTGGGGGTGCTTAGCAGTGAGGTGATCTAGGGCAAACCTCAGGATATAACCACCTCAGAGAGCACCATGCAACACAGACTCACCCACAAAGACCACTCTCCTGGCTCACTAAGTGAAGAATCAGACACCAGTGTAGAGATTGCTGCAGGTGGGGGCTGCTGACCATAAGGAGGGAAAGTGTGGGGAAGGAAGAGAAACCTGCCATTGAGAATTCCCCTGGGGGTTGTTTCAGAAGAAAGAGGATTCCGGAACTTCTTACAGTGGCTTTTGTAAAAATACAAGTCTTTTTTTGTAAATGTGCAAGCAATGCATTTTACTGCAGAAACTTTGGGAAATGCCAAAAAGCACCAAGAAGAAAATAAAGTTCATAATTATCCCATCGCTCGGAGATCATCAATATTTAAGTTCCTATCTTTCTAGTTTTCTTTCCATGAGGAGTGTATCTGTGTGTGATATATGTTTTTGGTCTTCTTCCTCCCTACTTTTTTTTTTTTTTAATAATTTTTATTATGCTTTAAGTGAAAGTTTACAGATCAAGTCAGCCTTTCACACAAAAACCTGTATACACCTTGCTACACACTCCCAATTACTCTCCCCCTAATGAGACAGCCCGCTCTCTCCCTCCACTCTTTTCGTGTCCATTTTGCCAGCTTCTAACCCCCTCCACCCTCTCATCTCCTCTCCAGGCAGGGGATGCCAACATAGTCTCAAGTGTCCACCTGATCCAAGAAGCTTATTCCTCACCAGCATCCCTCTCCAACCTACTGTCCAGTCCAATCCATGTCCGAAGAGTTGGCTTTGGGAATGGTTCCTGTCCTGGGCCAACAGAAGGCCTGGGGGCCATGACCACCGGGGTCCTTCTAGTCTCAGTCAGACCATTAAGTCTGGTCTTACGAGAACTTGGGGTCTGCATCCCACTGGTCACCGGCTCCCTCAGGGGTTCTCTGTTGTGTTCCCTGTCAGGACAGTCATTGGTTGTAGCCAGGCACCATCTAGTTCTGGTCTCAGGATGATGTAGTCGCTGGTTCATGTGGCCCTTTCTGTCTTTTGGGCTCGTAATCACCTTGTCTCTTTGGTGTTCTTCATTCTCCTTTGATCCAGGTGGGTTGAGACCAATTGATGCATCTTAGATGGCTGCTTTAAGACCCCAGACGCCTCTCTTCAAAGTGGGATGCAGAATGTTTTCTTAATAGATTTTATTATGCCAATTGACTTAGATGTCCCCTGAAACCATGGTCCCCAGACCCCTGCCCTGCTACGCTGGCCTTTGAAGTATTCAGTTTATTCAGGAAACTTCTTTGCTTTTGGTTTAGTCCAGTTATGCTGACCTCCCCTGTATCATGTACTGTCTTTCCCTTCACCTGAAGTAGTTCCTATCAACTATCTAATTAGTGAATGCCCCCTCCCACCCCCCCTCCCCCCTCTCGTAATCACAAAAGAATGTTTTCTTCTCAGTTTAAACTATTTCTCAAGTTCTTATAATAGTGGTCTTAGACAATATTTGTCCTTTTGCAGCTGACTAGTTTCACTCAGCATAATGCTTTCCAGGTTCCTCCATGTTGTGAAATGTTTCACAGATTCCTCACTGTTCTTTATCGTTGCGTAGTATTCCATTGTGTGAATATACCATAATTTATTTATCCATTCATCCATTGATGGGCACCTTGGTTGCTTCCATCTTTTTGCTATTGTACACAGTGTTGCAATGAACATGGGTGTGCATATATCTGTTGGTGTAAAGGCTATTATTTCTCTAGGATATATTCCAAGGAGTGGGATTGCTGGATTGTATGGTAGTTCTATTTCTAGCTTTTTAAGAAAGCATCGAATCGATTTCCAAAGTGGTTGTACCATTTTACATTCCCACCAGCAGTGTAGAAGTGTTCCAGTCTCTCCACAGCCTCTCCAACATTTACTCTTTTGTGTTTTTTGGATTAATGCCAGTCTTGTTGGAGTGAGATGAAATCTCATTGTAGTTTTGATCTGCATTTCTCTAATGGCTAATGATCGTGAACATTTCCTCATGTATCTGTTAGCCACCTGAATGTCTTCTTTAGTGAAGTGTCTATTCATATCTTTTGCCCATTTTTTAATTGGGTTATTTGTCTTTTTGTAGTTGAAATTTTAGAGATCAGGCGCTGATCAGAAATGTTATAGCTAAAAACTTTTTCCCAGTCTGTAGGTAGCCTTTTTATTCTTTTGGTCAAGTCTTTGGATGAGCATAGGTGTTTGATTTTTAGGAGCTCCCAGTTATCTAGTTTTTCTTCTGCATTCTCAATAATGTTTTGTATACTGTTTATGCCATGTGTTAGGGCTCCTAATATTGTCCCTATTTTTTCTTCCATGATCTTTATCATTTTAGGTTTTATATTTAGGTCTTTGATCCATTTTGAGTTAGTTTTTGTGCGCGGAGTGAGGTATGGGTCTTGTTTCATTTTTTTGCAGGTGGATATCCAGGTATGCCAGTGCCATTTGTTAAAAAGACTGACTTTTCCCCATTTAACTGTTTCGGGGCCTCTGTCAAATATCAACTGCTCATATGTGGATGGATTTATGTCTGGATTTTCAATTCTGTTCCATTGGTCCATGTATCTGTTGTTGTACTAGTACCAGGCTGTTCTGACTCCTGTGGCGGTACAATAGGTTCTAAAATCAGGTAAAGTAAGGCCTCCCACTTTGTTCTTCTTTTTCAGCAATGTCTTATTTATCCGGGGCCTCTTTCCCTTCCATATGAAGTTGGTGATTTGTTTCTCCATCTCGTAAAGAATGTCGTTGGAATTTGGATCGGAATTGCATTAAATGTATACATCGCTTTTGGTAGAATAGACATTTTTATAATGCTAAGTCTTCCTATCCATGAGCAAGGTATGTTTTTCCACTTATGTAAGTCTCTTTTGGTTTCTTGCAGAAGTGTACTGTAGTTTTCTTTGTATAAGTCTTTTACATCTCTGGTAAGATTTATTCCTAAGTATTTTATCTTCTTGGGGGCTACTGTAAATGGCATTGATTTGGTGATTTCCTCTTCGATGTTCTTTTTGTTGGCGTACAGTAATCCAACTGATTTTTGTGTGTTTATCTTGTATGCCGATACTCTGCTGAACTCTTGGGAGTTTTTTAAATTACCTTTTCAATCTCTTCTTTTGTTATGGGTCTGCTTAGTTGTTCTACCTCTGTTTGTGTTAGCTTAGGTAGGTAGTGTGTTTCTAGGAATTCATCCATTTCTTCTAGGTTTTCAGGTTTGTTTGAGTACAGTTTTTCATTAGTTTCAGAAGTTTTCTGGAGGATTCCTTAGGGTTTTCTGTGTATAAGATCATGTCATCTGCAAATAGAGATACTTTTACTTCTTCCTTGCCAATCTGGATGCCCTTTCTTTCTTTATCTAGCCTAATTGCTCTGGCTAGGACCTCCAACACAATGTTGAATAAGAGCGATGATAAAGGGCATCCTTGTCTGGTTCCCAATCTCAGTGGGAATGCTTTCAGGCTCTCTCCATTTAGGGTGATGTTGGCTCTTTGCTTTGTATAAATGCCCTTTATTATGCTGAGGAATTTTCCTTCTATTCCTATTTTGCTGAGAGTTTTTTATCATGAATGGGTGTTGGACTTTCTCAAATGTCTTTTCTGCATCAATTGATAAAATCATGTGATTCTTGTCTTTTGTTTTATTTATGTGGTGGATTACAGTAATTGTTTTTCTAATGTTGAACCATCCCTGCATACCTGCTATGAATCCCACTTGGTCATGGTGAATTATTTTTTTGATATATTGTTGAATTCTATTCAGGATTTTTGCATCTGTGTTCATGAGGGATATAGGTCTATAATTTTCTTTTCTTGTGGTGTCTTTACCTGGTTTTGGTATCAGGGATATGGTGGCTTCATAGAATGAGTTTGGTAGTATTCTGTCCTTTTCTATGCTCTGAAATACCTTTAGTAGTAGTGGTGTTAACTCTTCTCTGAAAGTTTGGTAGAACTCTGCAGTGAAGCCATCCGGACCAGGGCTTTTTTTCGTTGGGAGTTTTTTAAATTACCTTTTCAATCTCTTCTTTTGTTATGGGTCTGCTTAGTTGTTCTACCTCTGTTTGTGTTAGCTTAGGTAGGTAGTGTGTTTCTAGGAATTCATCCATTTCTTCTAGGTTTTCAGGTTTGTTTGAGTACAGTTTTTCATAGTAATCTGATGTGATTCTTTTAATTTCAGTTGGGTCTGTTGTAATATCGCCCATCTCATTTCTTATTTGGGTTATTTGCTTCCTCTCCTGTTTTTCTTTTGTCAGTTTGGCCAGTGGTTTATCAATTTTGTTGATTAAAAAAAAAAAAAAACCGTTTTTGGTCTTGTTAAGTCTTTCAATTGTTTTTCTGTTTTCTATTTCATTTAATACAGCTGTAATTTTTATTATTTTTTTCTTCTGGTGCCTGTGGGTTTCTTTTGTTGCTGTCTTTCTATTTGTTCAAGTTGTAGGGATAATTCTTTGATTTTGGCCCTTTCTTCTTTTTGGATGTGTGCATTTATTGATAAAAGTTGGCCTCTGAGCACCACTTTTGCTGTGTCCCAATGGTTCTGATAGGAAGTGTTTTCATTCTCATTGGATTCTCTGAATTTCTTTATTCCGTCCTTAACGTCTTCTATAAGCCAGTCTTTTTTGAGCAGGGTATTGTTCAGTTTCCAAGTGTTTGATTTCTTTTCCCTGCTTTTCCTGTTATTGATTTCCACTTTGATGGCCTTATGGTCAGAGAAGATGCTTTGTAATATTTCAATGTTTTGGATTCTGCTAAGGCTTGCTTTATGACCTAGTATATGGTCTATTCTAGAGAATGTTCCCTGTGCACTAGAAAAGAAAGTATAGTTGGTTGCTGTTGGGTGGAGTGTTCTGTATACGCCTACAAGGTCACGTTGGTTGATTGTGGCATTTAGATTTTCTGTGTCTTTCTTGAGCTTCTTTCTGGATGACCTGTCCTTCACCAAAAGTGGTGTGTTGAAGTCTCCTACTATTATTGTGGAGCTGTCTATCTCACTTTTCAATGCTGATAGAATTTGTTTTATGTATCTTGCTTTCCTGTCATTGGGTGCATAAATATTTAATATGGGTATATCCTCTTGGTGTACTGTCCCTTTAATCATTACATAGTGTCCTTCCTTATCCTTTATGATGGATCTAAATGTAAAGTCTATTTTGTCAGAAATTAATATTGCCACTCCTGGTCTTTTTTGATTGTTGTTTGCTTCATATATTTTTTTCCATCCTTTGAGTTTTAGTTTGTGTCTCTAAGTCTAAGGCGTGTCTCTTGTAGGCAGCATATAGATGAATCTTGTTTTTTAATCCATTCTGCCACTCTGTCTATTGGTGCATTTAGTCCATTTACATTCTGTGTAATTATGGATAGGTATGAATTTACTACTGTCATTTTGAGGTCTTTTTTTGTGTTGTTTACAGTTTCTTTTTCCCACTTAATTTTATATGTTGAGTAGATTTTCTTCATTTATTGTCCTTTGCTCTTATTTGTTGTTGATTTTGTTTCTGCTGAGTCTCTATTTTTCCTTTGTATTTTATTTTGATAAGTAGGATAGTTTGTCTCCTTTGTGGTTACCTTATTATTTACCCTTATTTTTCTAAATTTAAAACTAACTTTTATTTCTTTGTATCGCCGTATCTTCCTCTCCATACAGAAGGTGTATGATTACATTTCTTAGTCCCTCTTTATTATTTTAATGTTGTCTTCTTTTATATAATAACATCACTGTTACCCTGTTTTGTGCTTTTTTTTTTTTTTATCTTGCTTTGTTTTTTTGGATTTCCCTGTCTGGGTTGACTCTGGTTGCTCTGCCCAGTGTTCTAGTCTTAGGTTGATATCTGATATTATTGATTTTCTAACCAAAGAACTCCCTTTAGTATTTCTTGTAGTTTTGGTTTGGTTATTACGAATTCCCTAAACTTCTGTTTATCTGGAAATGTCTTAATTTCACCTTCATATTTAAGAGACAGTTTTGCTGGATATATGATTCTGGGCAGGCAATTTTTTTCCTTCAATTTTTTAAATATGTCTTCCCATTGCCTTCTTGCCTGCATGGTTTCTGCCAAGTAGTCCAAGCTTATTCTTATTGGCTCTCCTTTGTAGGTGACTTTTCATTTATCCCTTGCTGCTCTTATAATTCTCTCTTTATCTTTGGTTTTGGCAAGTTAGATTAAAATATGTCTTGGTGACTTTCTTTTCAGATCTACCTTATGTGGAGTTTGATGAGCATCTTGGATAGATATCTTCTCATCTTTCACAATATCGGGGAAGTTTTCTGCCAACAAATCTTCAACAATTTTCTCTGTATTTTCCGTTATCCCTCCCTGTTCTTTTTTTTTTTTCTCCCTGTTCTGGTACTCCAATCACTCGTAGGTTATTTCTGTTGATAGAGTCCCACGTGATTCTTAAGGTTTCTCCATTTTTTTTAATTCTTTTATCTGATTTTTTTTCAAATGTATTAGTGCCAAGTGATTTATCTTCGAGTTCAGAAATTCTAGCTTCTACTTGCTCAGTTCTGCTCCTCTGACTTTCTACTGAGTTGTCTACTTCTGTAATTTTATTGTTAATCTTCTGAATTTCTGATTGCTGCCTGTCTATGGATTTTTCCAGCTTATTGAAGTTTTCATTATATTCCTGAATAATCTTTCTAATTTTGTCAATTGCTTTATCTGTGTATTCCTTGGCTTGTTCTGCATATTGTCTCATTTGCTCCCTGATGTCTTGAAGGGTTTTGTATATTAAATTTTGTATTCTGCATCTGGTAATTCCAGGAATGCACTTTCATCTAGAAGATCCCTGGATTCTTTGTTTTGAGAGCGTGTTGAGGCGATCATGGTCTGTTTCTTTATGTGACTTGACTGTTGTCTCCAAGCCATCTATAAGTTATTGTATTGGTTTATGCTTGCTTACTGTGTCATAGCTTCTTGCTTTGTTTTGTTTTGGTATACCCCTATAGGTTGCTTGAGGGAGCTAGCTTGATTGTTTTTGCCTTTGGAGCTCTGATGTCCTGTCTCCAGCTGGCTAGAGCTTTTATCAGGTATATCAGTCTAGGAGTCCATTCAGTTTTCTTGTATGAATTCAGCTCAGGTTTCTAGGTAGCTGATATCAAGTGTGTGGTACAGGCTCTGTCCTACAGTCTTAGAGGGGCAGGGGTGATTGGCTTATATACCGGTATCTGATTGCAGCAGGGGGTCACGCTCTGAACAAGGCAGGTGGCTGAGAACTGACCCCCAAATATCTCTGAGGAAAACGTGTCCCTGTTCCCTACCTAGAGCATGCAGGTGGGTGGGTTCTGCATATGGACCATGGGCACCAAGAGTTTTTGGTTGTAAGGACTGGGAGGTACCAGTTATCTTTGGACCCCTGTCACAGGTGGCTGGGTGACCTGAATGGAGCTACCAGTCGTTAGGTCCCTGATGTGGGTAGGTGAGGACCTTGTTTAATACACAAAACAATGTCAAATATCAAACACCCACCTCTACACCATACAGCTAAAATGATTGGAGTTTGCCAACAAGGGCCTATTCTCCCTAAGTAGGCCCACACAGGTCCATGCAGAAGGGAAAGGTGCTCAAGATCCACAGACGGTTTATGTCTGGACAGGAGCTGCTTCTGTCCTGAGCTCCCCTGATTAATGGAGCTAGCAAATTATCTTTTCCCCCCAATTGCAAATTTTTTCCTTCCCCAAGGCTGGGAGGATGGCTGTAGGTGCTCACCAGGGTCTATCTCAGGCATAGAGATTCAGCCACTGAAGCTGGGTTGTGGGAGGGGCGCGGTAAAATATACACAAGTACTTAGCTTTTGCCAAGAGTGCAGTTCTCCTCAGGTTCCTGAGGTGTGAGTGGGCTGTGTGGCTGGCTGCTTCTCCCTTAGGAAACTGCGGCCAAATGCTATTACCAGCCCGCTGAGCTGCCACTGCTGCCGCCGCTCCAGGAATGGTGCCTGAGGGCTCCCTGCGATTCAGGTCCACTAAATCCTCTCTGCTTCTGAACGGCCTCTTCCTCCCCCTGCCCCTCAGTTTGTTTTCTAAGCTTGCCTTTGATGCTCAGGGCTCCCAGCTTATCACAAAAATACTTGTTTCACTTGTTTTTTCCGGTCTTTGTTGTAAAGAGGGCTCGCAGGAAACATCTATTTCCGCCATCTTGGCTCCGCCTCTCCCTCCCTACTTTTTAAAAAAGAAAATGGAATCATAGGTTATATACCATGTTGTACCTTACTCATTGTTTCTACGTATCTTAACTCTGGAGAGAAACATTAAAAAATGTGTCAATTTTATAGGCAAAAATGGGATTTTATTTTATAATTTGTACATCTTTGGCTAGTGAAATTGAGCATTTATTTACATGTTTGTTGATCACTTGTATTTCTTCATGAATTTCCCATGCATGTCATTAGTCTTTTTTTTTTTTATTATTGATTCACAAAAGCACATTATATATTAAGGATATTAACTCTTTGTCATAGATTTTGCAAATATTCCCCTAATTTAATGTTTTTGAATTTTATTTATTTATTTATTTATTTTTTGCCATATTGAAGTTTCAAAAGTGTATCTAGTTAAATACCTCAGTCTTTTCTTTTATGCCATTTACTGTTAACAGTGTGGTGAGTATTTTTGAGACATTTTCTATGAATATGCAAATATGTCTATAAATATAAATGTATATATAAATATACATATATTTATAGATTTAGGTATATAAATTTTTCCTACACATTTAATATCACCACAAACACAATTCTGCAATTTGCTTACTAGTGTATTATGGCTATCTTTCCACATTAGGTTTTAAAAATCTAATGCTAAACAGAGTATTACATTGTATGGATTGACTATAATTTTATTGGACTAATTTTAATTTCTTTTTTCATTTTCACACTTAAATCTGGAAGTTGTGGTGTATGAGAGAAATAAAGACCTAAGTTTATTTATTCCACTTGGTCAATCAGTTGTCCCAATACCAAAAAAAAACAAAAACAAAAAAACCTGTTGCCATCAAGTCATTTCCAACTCATGGCAACCCATGTATCACAAAGTACTTCACAGAACTACTCTGCTTCACAAGGTTTTCTTTGCTGTAATCTTTACAGAAGCAGATCACCAGGCCTTTCTTCCATGGTGCCCTGGATGGGTTTAAATTGCCAATTTTTTGGTTAGTAGCTAAAGCACAAACCATTTGCATCACTCAGGGGCCACAATCTTCCCATTAACATTTATAAAATAATCCATCCTTTCACACTGATTTGAAAAGATAGTTTTATTTTATATTAAATATCATATATTAAATGGTGAGTTTATTTTATGTTAAATACCCATATATTAAAAACTTGGGTTTGTCTCTAGATTCTTTGTTTTGTTTCCTTTACATATTTATGCTTTAACTAACACTACATTGTTTTAATTATCTTAGCTTTTTGTATGTATTAATATCTGCAGAATTAATATTTTTCAATATTACCTTGCCTTTTTTTTTTTCCCCCTCTTCACTTATGATGAACTTTAGACTCATCTGTGAAGTTCCCAAAACATCCCTTTAGGATTTTGATTAGAATTGTGTTAAATCGACAAATTGATTTAAGGGTTATTGACATCTTTACAAAATGATTGTATCAACTTATAATCATAATACGTCTCTCTCCATCAATTCAAGTTTTCTTTTTTGGACATCAGGAAGATTTTTGTTTTTTCCCTATAAGTCCTGCATGTTTCCTCAAGTTTACTCCTAGATATTTTCTATTTTTGTTAAATCATGAATGGGATTTTAAAAAGTATGTTTTCTAACTGTTATTAATATGTAGGAAAGTACTGATTTTGTGTATATTTTATAATAGGTTGCATTACTGAATTAGTCTAGTTTTTCAGCTGATTCTTTCGAATTTCCCAAGTAGACAATCATGTCACCTGCGAAATAACAATAAATGAGAGAGGATCCTTTTTGTTTCTTCTTTTTTAAAATTTATACTTTGTTTCTTTTTATTTTCCTATTGCTTTGACTAGAACCAATTCTTGGCTGTATCAATCATACAGGTCTCTCTTCTGGAATTCCTCTCTGTGCATAGACCTATTCTAATAAAAATCCAGTCCTTTCTACTCCATTGAAACAAGACCTGTCAGGATAACCAGGAACCTCCAAGTTGTCAAATCAAATTGTCACACCTGCATCCTCATCTTGCCTTACATTTCCATAGCATTTATCACAGATCATCCCTTTCTCCTTCTTGAAACATTTTCCATTCTTGGTCCCGTGTTTTCCTCCTAACTCCTTGGCTTTGCAATCTCCTTTGCTGGATTCTCCTCTCTTCTCAATGTTAGCATGTTCTAGAGTTCGGTCACGAGACCTCTTTCATTCTCTATGTCTGCTCTCTCCATGGGTCATCTCATTATTCTATGGAATTAAGGACCAA
Organism: Elephas maximus indicus; assembly: GCF_024166365.1. Taxonomy (NCBI): domain Eukaryota; kingdom Metazoa; phylum Chordata; class Mammalia; order Proboscidea; family Elephantidae; genus Elephas; species Elephas maximus. The sequence continues at coordinate 51,821,372 of NC_064840.1, forward strand.
CTATCTGCCAATGACTTTCAGATTTATATATCCAGTCTCAATTTCTCCCCTGAACTCCAGACTCAAATGACATATATACTTGATTGTCCTCTAAGAGGCATTTCAAACTTAGTATGTCTAAAACAGAACTCTTGATTTCTCCTTTCAAACATTCTCCTTTCTAATCTTTTCTATGTTATTAAATGGCATTCACCCAGTTGCTCAAGCCCAAAACCAAGGAGTCATCCTTGATTTCTCTTTCCCCACCTCCTCCTCACTGCTCTATCATCCAATCCACCAGCAAATCCTGTTGATTTTACCTGAAAAATACATCCCCAATCCATCTACTTCTTTATATCCATTGCTACCATTCTATTTCAAGAAACCATTATCTCTCTATATTCTACTACAATGGTCTCCTAACTGGCCTTCTTACATCCTCTCTTGCCTGCATGTTAACCACTTATTCTTTACCCAGCAGCCAAAATAATGTTTTTAAGATGTAAATCAGAACAAATTACTCTCCTGCTTAAAACCCACCAATGGTTCTGCATTGTACTTGTATTAAAATTCCAACTCCTTACTCAGGCCTACAAAACCTTCTGTGGTCTGGCTCCTGCCCAGCTCTCCAACCTGCCATGTCCACCTTCCCCCTTGCTTTTTCCTAGACACAGTTGCTTTCTTTCTGTTCCTCAAACTCTAAATTTTTCCTGCCTGAAGACCTTTATAACAGCTGTTTCCTCTTCCAGAACTCTTCCTCTTTCAGCACCCTGTTTTTTTTTTAATCATAGCACTAATAACAGCTTGATTGATCCTTTATTTTTTATTATCTGTTTTTCTCACATACAGTAAAGGCTCCCTGAAAGAACAGATCTTACTCTCTTGCTCTCTGTTGGATTCCCAGCCTCTGGAATTTCTAGTGCATGCTAGGTATTCCATAAATGCTTGTTGAAGAATGAATGAATCTTCAAGTATTCCCTGAGATTAGTAAGGTTCCTAGCACAGAGTAAGCTCCCATATCTGTATTTGCTGAATTAATGGATAAGTCTCTCCAACTAAACTGTGGAGCCCTGGTGGTGCAGTAGTTAAGAGTTCAGCTGTTAACCCAAAGGTCTGCAGTTCAAGTCCACCAGCCGCTCCTTGGAAACCCTATGGGGCAGTTCTGCCCTATAGGGTCACTATAAGCCAGAACCAACTCAATGGCACATAACAACAACAACAACTAAACTGTAAGCTTCTTGAGAGCAGAAGTCTTGTTTTAAGTTTCTTTGTTTCCTCCACAGCAGCTAACATGATAGGTGCTGAGTACCTATGCCTTATTTGATTTATTTTTCTTTATAAAAGGGAAAGCTGAGAGTCCTTCTGCCTACTTAATACACTTCTCTGGGAATAATTAGGTGACTTGAGAGGAATGTCATGAGAACAGAGGGAATGGCTGGAAAGTATAGGGGCTTGTCGGTAATTCTTGGCTGGAATGGGGTTTAAAAGGGGAGCCTGAAAGCAGGAGTGCAAACAGACACATACACACCAATATTCATTGCAGCACTATTCATAATAGCCAAAAGATGGAAACAATCTAAGTGTCCATCAGAAGATGAATGGATAAACAGAATGTGGTCTATACACACAATGGAATACTATTCAGCCAGAAAGAGAAACAATGTATATGCTACAACGTGGATGAACCTGAAAAACATCATGCTGAATAAAATAAGCTAGTCACAAAAGGGTAATTATTGTATGATTCCACTTTTCTGAAAGACCTAGAACAGGCAAATGTATACTGACCTAAGGTAGTTGCAAGGTTTGAGCAGGAGGGAAGGGGAAAGGGAACTCACTTGCCAAGCAGACACTGAGTTTCTGTTAAGGGTAATGGAAAACGTGGGAAACAGATAATGGTGATGATTGTGCGACAAGATGGATACAAGTAAGGTCACCAAATTGTACATGTGAAGAATGTTGAAATGGCCAATGTTTTGTCACACACATATTTACCACAATTTTAAAAAGGGCAGGAAGGGAGTCTTCACCTTGTTATTTTTCTATCAAAATTCTAGCCATGATGCTACATTCTTTTTGGTGAATTTGTTCCAGGATGCAAAGTATATGCTGATCATGGTGGATCCAGATGCCCCCAGCAGGTCTTCTCCCATAGCACGCTTCTGGAGACATTGGCTGGTGACAGATATCAGAGTGAGTAGGCCACCAGGCACTTTCTGACTCATTTGGGATTATAGCTGGAAGATTATCGTACTGTCCGGTTCTCAGCTCTCACGCAGGAGAGTTAGAGACTACAGTGAGTGGAGCTGTGTCAGATTGTCCCCAGCACCCTGCTGTCACACCCCCTCCCAAGTTTTCTAACAGTTTCAGAAAATGTCCCAGGGACCATGGTGTGATGCTAAACCAGCTCTTAGGAAAAGAAGGCTCTGATTTGCAGTGTGTTGCTGATTTCTGTGGTGTAAATTCTCCCACCGCAGCCAGTTTCAAGTTATGATTTAACGAGTGATCCACAAAGTTCCTAAAACTTTAACAATTAGCTCCCACACACCACGGCCAGGGGCCTGGATTTTAGGCACTGGGTGGTTCTGTACAGTCCAAGTGGCAGAACTGGCAGGGGAGCACTGCAGGAGCACCCCCTCCTGATGGGCAAGGGGCAGGGAGGGGAAGCAGTGATTTTCTTCTTACAGACACAAGTGGCCACCCCTCGTCTTTGTCCCTTTGTTGTCACTGTAGTTGTGAAGGAGCATGGCTCACCCTTTCCAGGGTAGGTCTGAGAAACAGAGCTGGTGACTCGTTAGTGGGTATCTTAGTGTCTCAGTGCTGCTATAACACAACTACCACAAATGGGTGCCTTTAAGGAACAGAAATTGATTTTCTCGCAGTTAGGAGACTAGAAGTGCAAATTCAGGGCACTGGTTCTAGGGGAAGGTTTTTCTCTTGGTTGGTTCTGGAGGAAGGTCTTTGTCTCTTTTCAGCTGCTGTTCTTTGGTTCCTTGCCGATCTCTGTGTGGCATCAATCATCCCCAGTTGTCCTTGCTTGCTTTTGTGCCTAAACTCCTCCTTTTATAGCTCAAAAGTGATTGGCTTAAGACACGCTCCACTGATGTGGCCTCATTCAAACAACAAAGAAAACCCTATTCCCAGACAGGATTGTTTCCACGTGTATAGGGGTTAAGATTTACAACATGTATTTTCAGGAGACACGATTAAATCCTTAACAGTGGGTGTAATGTGAAATACAAAAGAGCCCCACCACCAAACAAGTTTCGGCAACCCTGGGTTAAAACTCTGGGTTAAGCTGCATTAATCCCATTCTTCACGGAAGGACTTTTTGGAGCTTTTAATATCCTAATATGAACTACATAATATGGAAAAAAAAATTTCATTTTCAATATCATCTGACCATTGCATCTTTTCCTTCTAAGAGCTTGGCTGTGCATTTTGGAAAAATCTACACTAGCTTAAAGCATTCCTCCATTTGTGCCTAGAAAACATAGACGGTTTTTGCAAAGACTGGGCAAAGGCATAAACCCCATAAGACAGGGGGAACTAGAACTAGAAAAACTAGTTTGAACCCAGGCTTAGCTGGTTACCAACTCCATGGCCTCTTGTCAAGTGGAACCTCTCTGGGCTTTTGTTTCTTTATCTGTAAAATGGGAACAAGCTTACCTACTTCATGCAGTTGTCGTGAGAATCAAACGAAATAACAGTGAGAGCATTTTTTAAAACATGGAGAATACCACAAATTATAAAGGATTTGTGTTATTCTTTCTAGAATTATAGGGTGGAGGAAGGGGTATCAGACTGAACTAGCTATTGACTCTCCTGATGACAGACCATGGCAGGGACTCACAGCCACTGGAGCAGGGAAGGGGATGGGTGGGGAGTGAGGGGAGTTACCCCAGCAGCCAACCCATGCCCCAGTGACCACGGGCCCTTACCAGGATGCTCAGGTGGACAGACTCTCCTTAGAAACAGTTCTGGCATGGGCCCCAGAAGCAGCTCCCCTGAGCCTGTTTGACCGTGCCTGAGCCAGGCTTCTGAGAGAAAACCTGGAGTATGGTCCAACACACTTCCTGACCGAGAGTGTCCCAGACTGGCAAAAAAAAGCCTTGGAAACACCATAAAACGCAGAGTTGGGGCAGGGTCATGCCATCAGGGCAGGGATGGGAGTTGAGAACTAAAAAGGGAAAGACATCGGACCCTCCCCAACCTACAGCGTTGCCATTATCTGGACTTGGGACTCCCTGACTTAGTTGCCTAGTGCTGCTGTAACAGAAATACCACAAGTGGGTGGCTTTCAAGAACAGAAATTTTATTTTCTCACAGTTTAGGAGGCTACAAGTTGGAATTCAGGGCACCAGATCTAGGGGAATTCTCTGTCTGCTTGGGGGGAAAATCCTCATCTTAGCTTCTCTAGCCCATGTTCCTCCATTCCATGTGTGCTTGCTTCTCTGTGCCTTATCTGCTCTTTTTATATCTTAAAAGTGATGAGGTTTAAGGCACACCTTACACTGATATGGCCTCATTAATATAACAAAGAAAACTCTATTCCAAAACTGGATTACATCCACAGGTATAGAAGTTTGGATTCCAACACATATTTGGGGACGGGGGACACAGTTTAATGCCTAATTGCAGGGAGTGAAACTCTCAGGGAAGAGTGATATCCCTGGATATCACATTTATAGTCCACTCAAGCACACAGGATTTCTGTAAGAGAGTTCTACCAGGCAATTTGGAGGCTAGAGTTCAACGGCTGTTATAGATGGAATAATTCTGGAGTCAAGGGGGTCTTGGGATGAATGAGGCTCCCTCTCTTCCAAGCCTGAAGTCCCCCACCCTCCACTCTTCCTTCACCCCAACACCACTCAGGACAGTTCTCTTGCACAAGCTTTTTGATGCAAACTTGGGTTCAGGCTTAGCAGCCCAGCTTAGAAGTGAAGCAGGTGGCAGGTGACAGGTGACAGCTGTCCGGCAAGGCTGCTAAGCCAAAGAGCTTACCAGGGACACCTGCCCGGGTGCAGCCCTCAGCCTTCCCCTTCAGGCCGGAGGAGGCTTGGGTTTCAGTCACATTTTCACCCACTTTCCCTGATCTGAGTGGCCAGCAGGAAGCAGCAGCTCTCCTCAGCTGTACCCACTTGGCCCTGCCCACCAGCCCCCAAAGTCCGCCAGCCACGGACACAAAGATGGTATAAATCAAACCCTTGTAAGTCTCAGGCTCTTAATTTTGTTCAAAGGAAGAGAGATCTCTAATCACATCCAGAAATACTTCCTTTGTGTAGATGTTAGCTGCTGCTGAGTGGGTCAGAACCATTAGAGGGCATCAGCATCAACTGAGCTTGTTGAAATGCAGATTCCTGGGTGCCACCATGATCAACTCATAAAACTTTTAGTTCAGTCAGACTGGAGAGACCAAGGCATCTACGTTTTTTTTTTTAAGGCTTTTAAAAATATGTATAAGTAGGTTAAAATTTTATTTCAGGGTAGTTAAAACCAAAAAAAAAAAAAAAAAAAACCCCGTGGCCATCAAGTCAATTCCAACTCGTAGCCACCCTGTAGGACAGAGTAGAACTGCCCCGTTGAGTTTCCAAGGAGCGCCCGGTGGATTTGACCTGGCGGCCTTTTGGTTAACAGCTGTAGCACTTAACCACTACCCCAGGTAGGGGGTGACATAAATTATTTGTTACAAAAATGAGATAGAATCTAATAGAGTTGAGAAGCACCTTCAGACTATGTGTTACTTTGTAAAAGAAAGTAAGTATACATGTGTTTTGTACCTGGTAGATATGTTTCTTGGAATTGGTCAATTTATGGTTTTCAAATTGCTTTTGTGTACATTGTTGCATTTGATTACTGCAGTAAGTCTGTAAAATAGCAAAACAGATATTGTTCCCATTTTATAGTTGAGAGAATTGAAAGATATGTTAACTTGTCCAGTGAAGCTGCTGGAGCTTTGATTAGAATATATCATTTTATTTATAGCAGTCTAATGCCTTTGTCTATTTTTTTAGTGCCTTTGTCTATTATACTTTCATACTGCTCTTAAAAAAAAAAATCATAATCTAGAGCTATTACATGTAGCTGTTACATGTATATCCCTGCTGGGTTTTGTTTTATTCATGTATACAGCTGCTGGGGTTTTGTTGTTGTTCTTGTTGAGAAGAGCATCTACATTTAACAAGCATCTAAGAGGTGTTTGGTAGCTTGAAGTAAGCCCACAGAGTCCAGTATCAGGATGCCTTGGTTGTTGTTAATATCAGCCATTTTATGGAGCAATTTTCAAGTGAAAAGTACTTTTGAAACTTCCTTTTGATCTTCACAATTATTCGTCAACTAGGCATTATCCTCATTTTATAGATAGATGAAGGAAAGGAAGCTTGGAGAGGTGGAATGAAACAGACTCTTAACTAAGTAGTTGTAGAGGCGGGTCTTCAATCCAGGCCCCCTGACTCCAAACCACATACCCTTCCTCATATGCCATGTGGTCTGAATTTACACCACATCTCCACCTTTTTTTTTTTCTCCACCATCAGTTCCACTATGGCAGGAAGCATGCTACCATGTCGTCTCTGGAGTACGGGAAACATCATTTCTGTGCTCTAACTCCTGCCCCCCGCCCTCCAGTATGGTAGAAAGACAACAGTTCACTCCCTGGCCTTTATTTCTGGTTATCCTTTATGGGTAAATATGTCCAGGGGCTCTCCCCAAGAAATGCTATCTTGGTAAATAAAATACTCCTGGTAAATGTTTCGAAACCCATAAAGAAGAAACCCTACCTATTGTCATCACCCAAGCAGATTCAGCAGGAAGTCATGCCATGAAATCACCACAGACACAGGGTCAAGATGGCCCTGTGATTCACAGTAGCCACAGAGGCCAACTTGATGAGATCTAGGCTGGCATTAAATTCAGGGAACCCATCTAACTGGGTGGTGGCCATAGCTATGGGAGCCCCTCAGTAGGGACAATTTTTGGACAGTCTGTCTAGATTGAAACAGGACACCAACCAGTGCCCAGCAATACAGGAAACATCTTCAGCCCCCCATAGAGAGGCTGGGAGGGTCTAGTACATGGTAAGGGAAAGCTCTAGACCTGAGGACAACTTAAGTAGAAGCTAGGAGTTGGGGAGAAGTCTATCAGTAAGAACCAGGCATATATGGTATCATTTTATTCATTTAATTCAACAAGTATTTATTGAACAGTATTCAATGCATTGTTTAGAGCAAGTACTCTGGAGCCAGACTGCTGTGGTTTGAATCAGTTTGTGATCTTGGGCAAGTTGCTCAGCCTCTCTGCACCTCAGTGTGTTGTTGTTCTTAGCTGCTGTGGAATTGGCCCCTGACTCATGGTTATCCCATGCACAGTGGGATTGCTGTGATCTGGAGGGTTTTTGCTGGCTGATTTTTGGAAGTAGATTGCCAGGTCTTTCTTTCTAGTCCATCTCAGTCTGGAGGCTCTGCTGAAACCTGTTCAGCACCATAGGAACACAAAAGCCTCCACTGATAGACAGGTAGTGGCTTCGGATGAGGTGCAATGGCTGGGAATCAAACCTGGATCTCCCACATGGAAGATGAGAATGCTACCGCTGAACTACTAACGCCTCCTCAGTATACTCACTTATAGAGCGGGAATACTAACCTCATACTATCCTTACCTCATACTGTTGTTATGAAGTTTAAATGAGTGATTTTAAGTAAAGTGCTTAGAACAGTGTCTGGAACACATAGTAAACTCTATGTAAGTGTTGGCTATTATGTTATTGTTATTATTCCTCTGAGTCAGGCTTTGGGGCTACAAACACAGACAGAACAGATGAAGTCTCTGCCCTCACAGGGCTTCTATTCTATGAGGCAGAGGAAGGAGGAGGCAGCTTGATGGTATGACGGGGCATGAAGGGCTCTCTCAGGCACAACTTCCTATGTCCTGTGGGTTCCCATTAGCTCAGGGACAGGACTAGACTTCAGTCCGCAAACCTGGCCACACGGGCAGGCAGGAACTGATACATAAAGCACACTGTCATTTTCAGCCCCCTCTTTGAATATCTCTCATTGACAAAAGAGATTTCTAACCAAGCACTGACAGATAACATCTTTCTCCAGTGCTCCATCTTGCTCTCTCGGCTTTTCCTTAAACATGTTTTTCAGTTCTGGTTCAATCTAACTACTAATCTTCATGCTAAGGCCTAATTAAGATATCAATTAATGTGCATCATTCATTTCAGAAGAAACGCTTATTGGTTCATCTCCTATTTGTCTCTGAAATTAGTGCTCTGGGCTTTTTATGCAGGTATTTTCATTAGACTTTGTACTGTTAATAGGAATATTGAACACAGGAAGACGGTATATTAATACTTTCCACAAAGAATATCATGATTGGTGACAAAGAACACTGAGAACAATTAAGGAGACAAGAGTACCTTTTTTCTTCCAAAAAAGAAAATCTTCCTAGAAACCGTCAATGATTCTAAAATTTGCCCTGAATATCTTTTTTGTTTCAAGAAAGAAAAGGAGACAGTAAGTTCACGGTTCCCTCTCATTCAGTGCCCTCAACTTTCAGCTGTTATAACTGCAACCAGTTCTGGGAGGAATTAACAGGACCTCCAAGGTTTCAGTACCCTCTTCTGTCTATTTTTGTCTGTGTTTGAATTTTTCCATAATTGCCATGTTTTCTTAAAAAGACCTCTGAGTGCAGTAGGTGAATAAGATAAATGGGAAACACAATAAACAGGGCAAGGATCATAGCCCCCTGATTTCATTATGGGGTTAGCCTGAGTCAGGTCCTTATGTTTGAATCCTTGGTCCTACTACTGAGTGATCTCAGGCAAATTACTTGACTTCTTTGAAACTGAATCTCCTTGTCTGTAAAACTGACACAAATCCTTTTTCTTCAGTATTGAGGCAAGGAAAAAAGGAAATTAGATATTCAAAGGGGAGAAGCCTCCCTAGAGAGAAGCACTATAGACAGCGGCATGTTTATCCTTGTTCCTAATCAATTGAACAGCAAATCCTGTAGGAATTTTAAATTACATATATATATATATACACACATATTTATATGTATACATATAGCTAAAATATGTATATATAAATAATTGTATAATTATATATATACAGATACGTATATATGTAATTATATAATATGATTTTCTATATGCCCAGCACCAAGCTAATGATAAGTAAACAGAAGAATAAATAATCTTTCTCAAGACTGCGGGTTCAAGTGAAGAGATCAAACCAAGGAACTGGGATTATTAATTATTTCTTTATTTAGACAGGTGTTTTTGGTTTTAGACAGCTGATACTTGTACAGTTATCCATGTGTGCTTTGTCTTGTATTATCATTGCCTGTTTTAAGTAATAAACAACTGCAGGACCTGTCTTAAATTGCCTAAGATAGATTCAGGTCTATGGATTGTGAAGGGTGCTTATAGGTTGACACAAGGGGTGACTCTGGTTATAATCCAGACTTGTTTTACGTGGCCCCCCAGAAGGGCAAGGGACAGAGCCTGGACTTCTCGGTCAGATGAGCCAGCGGAGGCTCCAGGCTCTGCCGCTTATGGATGGGGATCTCTGAGCCTTGGTTTGTTTTTTTCTAATCATTAAAATGGGGATGATAATAAAGTCTATTTCCTAATGTTCAGTGCAATTAAGGCTCCTGACAATAATTGTTGTTAGTTGCTGTCGAGACAACTACAACTTACGGCAACGTTGCGTATAACAGAATGAAACATTGCCCAAACCTGTGCCACCCTCCTGATCATTGATATGTTTGAGTCCATTGTTGTAGCTACTGCATCAGTCCCTCTCATTGAGGGTTTCCCTCATTTTCCTCATTCCCCAAACACGTGTCCTTTTCTAGGATCACAACAAATGTGACTCTCTCTCTGCTGCCCCAACTTTGAGATCTGACCACAGCAGCTACTTCTGATTTAGCCGCTTCCCCTAGGCTCTTGGACTCATATTTTGCAAAGTAAAAATGCTACTAGGTAATACCCTGAGTGAACAATGCTGGTGAAAACGGCTCACCCCTTTGCCTATCAAGTCTCAGTGGATTCAGGCTCAGCCTGCAACACCTGACCCGACCCAGGATTACTTTGGTGGAGGTGGTAGTGTGAAGGGGGTGGTGGTGGAATTCCATCATTCAGCCTCTGGCAACTGCCCTAGGACTCCTGCACCAGATGAGGCCCCCCTGAAGTCATCCCAGTCCTCGCCAGGGTCTGAGGCTGGGCTGTAAGCAATGGCCAGGCCTATAGGAGTGCTTTTCCTGCTTGCTGTGCTGACCTCCCAGCGGCAGCCCCACAGCCACTTCCTCCCCAACTCTTTCTGCTTTTATTTTCAGGACATCATAGTACCACTCGCCATTTCCTTATCACTAACAGTCACCATTCTGCTCTCATTGTCCCACCCCAGAGATGCCTTCACTCCCATTCAAAATAATTTAAATAAAATGTTGGTACAAAGTGGAATATTATCTTTTGATGAATGTTTTTAAAGCCCTTTAGGTTTTCATGGTAATTTGCGGTATAAAATTATTTAGAGATAAGAGCCAAATTAGCTCTCGTATGCCGAGGTCGCTGTGTCCTGTTATCCATGTAAGCAGTGTTTAAATATAATCAGCCCTTAGACTAATGCAGCATAATTGTTCATTTGAAATAGCTTTTTATACTCCATTCAATGAGTCATTAAAATATTCAAGGGATAATGCAGTGAATTGGAAATGAATTTATCATATTATCCATACATACTGTAGTGCTTCAGGTAACTAAGGAGAAAGCAAGAGAGAGAGAGAGAATATGAATATAAGGTATACAGGCAGGAAGGGAGCCCGTGTATACAAGGACTATGGTGAACAAAGCTTTTTACTTGGTTTATGGGAAGCATCTATGGAGAGACTGCCTGGGAGGGGTGAGGAGAGAAAGAAAATGCTGCTCTTCAAGCAGGTCTCTCTCCTCTCTCTCTCTGAGCACTCTGAGAATCTGTGCTTCACCACAGCTCCGCTGTTAACTTATTTTTATCAAATATGTTTATATCAGAAAGTCGTTATGGAAACCAATTCTGCCATCCAGGAGAATTCCTGGATCAGGCAGAAAACTCTCTCTTTCTCTCTCTCACACACATATATACACATACTGATACACACAGGCACACACATACATACATACACATTCACTCACTCACACACTTACATATACCACCACACACATAGGCACACACACACACACAGATGCCCCAAAGGGAATGGCACCATCTCGCTCACCCAACTCTGAATTCATCTCCCCTTTCCCAGACAAAGCTGTAAAATGGCTAAGACTGAGGCCAACAATACAAATCCACGACTGCCTTAAAGTGAGGAACCTGGGCTGTCACTGTCCACTGGCCTCAGCCTTCCCCCTACCTGCTGAGCAGATGCTCTTAGGAAGAGACAATGGGGGTGTGGGGGCGGCTGTGGCAACATATTTGAAACACAGTGATCCTTCCTTGATCCGTGGAAAGCTATACTAGTTTGCATATTTATGCCACACCTGAATAATGTCTTCTTTTCTGGTTGCGCTATGTTAGCAGAGATAGTGACTAAGGAGGAAAGAACCAGAATGGTGAGTGAGGGTCTCTAGAAACTACATCAGGTGAGCAACAGCTGAAAGAAGTAGGGATGTTTAGCCTGAAATAACAAAGGGAAGACATGAGAACTACCTTCCAAGATCTGAATAAATCTCATGGGAAGACAAGGTAGGCCTTGCTTTGCTCCACTGGGCAGAATTAGGACCAAAGGGTAAAACTGACATGGAAGTAAATTTTGGCTCCATATAAGAACTTTCTAACCATTTGACCTACCTAAAAATTGAGCATATGAGCACTGAATATGAGCATATCGTCACTGAAATAATCATTCATGGATGACCCAGCAAGTTTCTACACTGTGTAGAAGGCTGAGCAGGTACCTGTAATCTGTACCCCTTGGCATCTCCAAACAACGTTTGTGCCTACCACATTTCCTCTTGTACCAGACGCTGTCTTCTTATATCCATATAATGTATTAACAATAATAATTAAGGAGGAAGAATAGAAAGAAGGAGAATAAGAGAAGGAAAAGAAAAATAAGAAGAAACATTTGTGCACTTAGCATGTGATGCCAGGCACTGTGCTTTACATGAATACCTCATTTAACCCTCACAAAAACCCTAAGAGGAAAGGGATATAGATGAGAAATTTGAGGCCTAGAGGGGTTAAACAACTTGCCCGAGGTCTCATAGCTAGCAAGTGGCTGAGCTGGGATTTGAACCCTATGCATAATCATGACACCACACCATCTCTCCAGAGTTTGGGTCAATTTCACACCCTTGGCCCAGCCCATGTAACAGCTTTTATAGGGCTGGGTATGGTTGCTAAGAGGCCATGGTACTGATGCGAGTGGTGTGGTTTGGGGTTGGTGCCCCTCTGCCCTAAGCCTCCATTCTTGGTCACACCCACCTCAACCTTGGCATAGCCCTAAATCTGGGCCTTCAAGTGCAGCACAGACCTACAAGCTAGATTCTCCTACCTACTGTGGGTAAATTATTTACATCCCTGAGTCTGTTTCCTCATCTCTAAAAGATGACAATAACATCGGCCTCATGGGAATGTTACAAGGGTTCCATAAGATGACATCTATAAAACAGCCAGCACACAGCACCTGACACTCAGTAGGTGCTACGTATATGCTCTTTCATTACTCCTTCTACCTCCTCTCACCCTCAGTCCTCTACAGGAAGTAAACAAAGCTGAGCCTTTGATAGTAAGGAGCATGTATTACTTCTAAGAGGTCAGATACGGCTGGGAAGATGCCCACATGGTTATCATTTAAGAGACCTTGAGGAAATAAAGCCACCAGCAGGCATCAGACACAACAGGAAAGAGTTGGGGCCAACTTTTGAACTTGTACCATGCTCAGTGCTGTGGCTATAAAAATAAAATAAATATTTGACAACTAAATGTAAGATGAATTTAAAATGATGTTTCTTTTGCTCAGTCGGAAAGACAAGGAAATAATTAGAGAGTAATACTCAGAGATATAGAGTCAAGTCTAACTGGGCTATTTAGCCTCAAATAGCTATGAGCGTTCAGAACATGCTCCCCTTCTCTGTGGCAAACTCCTCCTCCTCCAAGGCTCAGCTCAAATGTCACCACCACTGAAAGCCTGCTCTGCCGCCCCCAGACTAAGCGAGTCTGTCCCGCCCTGTGCTCCTACCGCATTCAGGGGAACCTCAATTACAGCCTTCATCACACCAGTTTGTAATTATTTATGAGTCTCTTTTTCCTTTTAGACCATGAATTCCTGGAGAGCAGAAATGTGGATTACTCTTATTATATCCCTAGCACTTAGCACAGCACCCAGAACACAGAAGGCCTCACTCAGTAAATGTTGACTGAATGAGTAAAGGAATGAAGGAATGAGTAGATGGGTAAAAGGATGGATGGGTAGTGGTTGGGTATGTGAATGGATGGAGAGATGGGGGTGACTGGGCTGGAGCTCTCTGCAGTGACTCCACAGGTGGGAATAGAGCCAGGCCTTGAATTATGAGCAGGCCTGGAAAAGACAGAGACTACAACAGACTGCATTTCAGGAAGGGAAGAACATAGTTAAAAGCTCAGACATTTGTACGGTATGGGAAAAAAAGAATCATAAACATAGGATTAAGACTCAAGATAGCTGGATTAATTGAAGTCCTTATCACCTCTCTAGATTGTCATCATAAAAGTCTCTTACCTGGTTCCCTTACTATAATCTCACTCCCCACAGAAGTTACCATTCTTCTTTCATGGGAATGATTTTTGCCAATGTAAACATAATCAGGTTACTTCCCTACCTGAAGCCCTTCTGTGACCCCTTCAGCATGTGTCTCTTCAGCATGTCACTCAAGGCCTGTGAGGCTCTGATGCCTGTCTGCCCACATGCCCCCACAGCACAGTTCTCCTGCTGTGGTTTCTCAGACCTTCTGCGCTGTCTCAGGCCTCTAAGGACCATTACTTACTCTGTTCCCTCTTCCTAGAAAGCTTTGCTCCAATTTATGAACACATTAAGTTGCTTTAAGTGGGTTAAGATTGCTAGATGAATTATACTCCAAGGTCCAGACACCAGTTTATATTTTTCTGAAATTGAAATTATTTCCAGAAATAGGAAAGCGAAATGTGGATTCCCGAATTTAGGCCGGTGAGTGTAATACCAATTCCCATCAAAATTCAAAAACAGTTTAATAAGCAGATGGCCTGTGACAACAGAAAAAAGAGAACAGTGAACAGCAGGAGTCAGCATAGGTTCACTAAAAACAAGTCACACCTGACCACTCACATTTATCTGTTGATAAATGTACAGGTCTGGTGGGCCAGGAGAAAGCTGTAAGCACAGTACAGCTTGGCTGACCCAAGGTATTAGCCCAAGTCAATCATGGTAACCTTGTGGGCAAGGGGGAGAAACATGGTTTCAATTACTGTAGTGTTAGGTGGATATGTGGCTTGTTAAACAAACCATGCCTAATGAGAGCTGACTAATGAGTCAGTGGTAACCTCGAAGGTGATCCCTGGTGACATGCCACAGGATGCTGGCATAAGACCCACTTTGCTCAATACTTTTTATAGAGAACATGCTCACCAAATTTGTAGGTCATATAAACTTTTTTTTTTTTTTTTTTGGTGCTTTAAGTGAAAGTTTAAAAATTAAGTCAGTCTCTCATATAAAAACTTATACACACCTTGCTATGTACCCCTAGCTGCTCTCCCCCTAATGTGACACCATACTCCTCCTCTCCACCCTGTATTCCCTGTGTCCATTCAGCCAGCTCCTGCTCCTCTCTGCCTTCTCTTCTCACCTCCAGACAAGAGCTGCCCACTTAGTCTCATGTGTCTACTTGAGCCAGGAAGCTCACTCCTCACCAATGTCATTTTCTGTCTTATAGCCCAGACCAATCCCTGTCTGAAGAGTTGGCTTCAGGAATAGTTCCAGTCTTGGGCTAACACAGAGTCCAGGGGCTGTGACCTCTGGAGTCCCTCCAGTCTCAGTCAGACTGTTAAGTCTGGTCTTTTTACAAGAATTTGAGGTCTGCGTCCCACTGTTTTCCTGCTCCATTGGGGATTCTCTATTGTGTTTTCTGTCAGGGCAGTCATCAGCGGTAGCTGGGCACCATTAGTTCTTCCAGTCTCAGGCTGATGGAGTCTCTGGTTTATGTGGCCCTTTCTGTCTCTTGGGCTCATATTTACCTTGTGTCTTTGCTATTCTTCATTCTCCTTTGCTCCAGCTGGGTTGAGACCAATTGATGCATCTTAGAGGGCCGCTTGCTAGCATTTAAGACCCCAGACGCCACTCACCAAAGTGGGATGCAAAATGTTTTCTTAATACATTTTGTTATGCCAGTTGACCTAGATGTCCCCTGAAACCATGGTCCCCAAACCCCCGTCCCTGCTACTCTGGCCTTCAAAGTGATCATACAAACTTTTAAGGAATAGCTAATATACCAAAAAACCATTGCCGCTGAGTCAATTTTGATTCATAGTGACCCTAGAGGACAGAGTAGAACTACCCCAGAGGGTTTCCAACGAGCAGCTGGTGGATTCAAACTACTGACCTTTCGGTTAGCAGCCGAGCTCTTAACCACTGTGCCACTAGAGCTCCAGCTAATATGATGGGTGACACAAAACAGTTAATTTTGGCAAATTAGGATACACCTGCATTGAAAAACTTAAATTTAGTAAGGATTAATCTAAACTTTACATTTGGAATCTAATCAATTGTACACATTCAGAATGGGGAAGATCTGGCCTATCAAGTGTTCATGAAGAAAAAGATGAGAGGAGTTTTAGATACTTTTTAAGTTCCATAGGATGCCAAACACAATGCTGGGGCTAAGGAAGTTCGTAAAATCATAGGCCGTATCAATAGAAGTAGAGACTTTAGCTCACTGATGACTATACTATATATTTTCCCTTATTCTGCATTAGTCAGGGTGCCTTTGTTCATTCATTCATTCATTTAGCATGTGCCCAGCACATCTTAAGGCATAGGTTCCATTCAGACACTGCAGAAAAAGGTTTATAAAATCAAATCCCTTCCATTAAGGAGCGTCCTGACTGTCCAGAGAGGCAGAGAAATACATTAATGGCTCCATATGGGTTGGGGAGTGTTAGGATGGAATTAAGTTCCAAGAACCATGGGAGAGAGTGGAGGAAGCTTAACTCTGTTAGGCGATGAGAAGGTGGGCAAGGGGCAAGGCTTCACAGAGGAGGAGACCGTTGGACAGAGTAGAAATTCACCAGGTAAACAAGTGTGAAAAGGTCATTCTTGGCAGAGGAAATAGGAGCAAAAGTCCTGAGGCAGGAAGGAGTTTGGTGTGTTGAAGGAACAGAGAGAAGGCTAGTGTGGGTAGAGCGGACCGATCAATGGAAAGGGTGTAGGAGATGAGGTCAGCGAGTACATCAAGGGAGACCGAGAAGGACAGAGGTCATGAACTCTGACTGCTCATTAGAATCACTGGAGAAGCCATACCCCAGACAAAGAAGTCAGACTCTCCAGGGCCGGAGCCCAGGCATCATTATTTTTAAGGCTCTCCCGGTGATGCAGATTTGCCCTGGGGATTGAGAACCACTGATACAAGACCCTGTATACATACCGGGCCAAAGAGTTTGGTACATAGGTTATCGGAGGATTTTAAACAGGGGGGCCATTTACTGAGCTGGGAAACACTGGAGGATACAGGCAAGGGGGGAATCAAACCTGGATCTCCCACATAGGGAGGAATCTACAGTTCTGTTTTAGACATGTTCCTCCTGAGATGCTTTTTAGATCTCCAAGTAGGGATTTCAAGTAGGTGGTTGACATGAGTCTGGAACTCAGGGGAGAGGTCAAGACTTTGGAATATATCCATGGTATTTCCAGCCATGGGGCTGAGTGGTGGCTGTAGCAGCAGCTGTTTAAAGCTGTCTCTTGATGGGGAGTGGTTTATCTCTGAAGATGTTTAAGAAGAAGCCATCCATCAGGGACTGGGCAAGAAGGGAGCTAGTTTTGCTCTAAGCTGTTTCCTCCAACTCTCAGATGCTGTCGTTGTGTCATTAGCTGCCATCGAGTTGGCCTGGCCTCATGACAGCCCCACGCACGGTAGAACAAAATGATGTCCAGTCCTGGGAATCAGACTGTTGTGATCCATAGGGTTTCCATTGGTTGATTTTTCAGAAGTAGAACACCAGGCCTTTCTTCCTAGTCCATCTTAGTCTGGAAGCTCTGCTGAAACCTGCCCATCCTCATAGCAACATGAAAGCCTCCACTGACAGACAGCTGGTGCTTTTGCATGAGGTGCCTTGGCACAGTCTCCCACATGGAAAGTGAGAATCTACCACCGAACTACCACTGCCCCCTAGTCTTAGGTGCTAAGATTTGATAAATGGGCCTGACATCAGCCTTCCTAGAGCAGAGCACCTGTGCTGGGAGAAAAGGGAGGAGAGGCAGGTAGGCACAGGCTGTGGAGAGCCTTGGACACCAGGCAGAGACCCGAGAGGAGGTGGCTCCATTTACAGAAGACTGTGTGATGTTTAGGGAGCAGCTTGGCACTAGGATTCAGAAGACCTGCATGCTAAGCTCAGCACTGTCACTTGCTACCTGGGTGACTTGTTTGAGTCTCTGTCCCTCTCTGGGTCTCTAATTTCTTGTCCACAAAATGAGACAGGTAGATTTTGGACATAAGGACCAACTCTGATGGTCTACGATTCTATAAGTGACCTAATGAGCGGTCCTCAGCCTTTTTCTTCTGCCCAAACATTGTTCGTATGCACAACACCCTCCCCTGGGCCTCAGAATACACAGAAAACAAGCTCCAAGGAGCGTGCGATTCCCCAGTGCGCTTGCTCTCGCAGCCAACAAAGCGTTTTTGAATGCGAGTGAGAGCGGCATTATTAGAGGGAGAGCGACGAAGCCACTCTCATTTATTTTCAAAGGTAAATCATTCACTGGAGCTTTATTATTAGTAACACCCGCCTTGGAACCCACTTCACTAGTGATTTGCAACTGGCGGTTGTGACTAGTGTCAGGTTGGTGCTGAGAACCTCTGCTACAGACAATAGAGGACCAGGGTGGGTTACTGAGCAGGGCATAGCCTGAGCAGCCCTATGGTTCAGGAGAGTCAGCTGGCAGCCTGCTGAGGAGGCTGCAGGAGGAAAGCGCAGTGACAGGAGGAGTGTTGGGGGTGGCTGAAGGATAGCAGGCTCGCGGGTGCCTGAGTAAGAGACAGGGCTAGAATGGGGGCAGTAGGGCTGGGGAGGAAGGCCTGGATGTTTCCCAGGGCCTCTCCTGTAGCCTTTACCCAGAAAGACCACAGTGGAGGTGGTGTGGAGAGACCAGAGGCTGAGGTGCCAATAGCTGACGGCCCAGGAGTCAGGAGGAAGCCCCGCCCCATCCCTTCATGGGCTCCGCTGCTTCCCAGAGAGTTGAGTGATGAGGAAACCTCAGTCCAGAGATCTCAGGCAGGACCTGGAGACTCTGCTTGGATGTGGGGAGGGGCAGTGGCAAGGGACTGAAACAGGGTCCGAGGACAGGTGCCCAGAGCTCGTTGGGATGCTGGCCTGTCAAGCACTTGGCTAAGAATTAGCTTTTTCCTTTTAAAGAGTGTGGAAGTCACTGTTTTCTTGTCTCAGTTGATGAACAGATTTTGGGTGGCAGGAGTCACCATAGAAACAGGTGCTATCTTAAGCAAATGAGCCTTATTAACCTTAAGAGTGGTGGAGTTTTCACAAGATTGCACATATAGGGTAGGAGGGAGAGTGGGGTTTGGTGGGGGAGGGCTGCTATGGCTGGAGAGCCATGTTGCTGTGGCTCTGGGTGTGGATGCATGCGTGTGTGCGCGTGCATGTGTGTGCGTGCACTGTGTGGATGTGTTGTCTACATGCGCTTTCGCAAAACTGTCTCCCAGGGAGAGAGCTCGTATTCTGCCTTTGCCCTAAGAAATACATGTTTCCCTCAAAAGAAATCTTGGTTTCTTTTGGAATTGGCCTCAATTTAGGAGAGGCTCAGGGCCCTGCCTCTCTCTCTCTTTCCCCCTAGTGTCTCTGTCCCTACATCCTCCTCAGCTCTTGCACATCAAGAATAGGTACTTCCCTTAGGATCTGGGCAGCCAGAGAGCAGGGCCTCCACTCGGAGGGCTCTGGGCTCCTCTTACTCCAGGAGGCAGTATGGTGCAGTGGTAGATGAACCTGGGTGCCTTTGGCTGCTCTGTGACCTTGAACCAGTGACTTGCCTCTCTGAGCCTCAATCCATATAAAGCAAAAATACCACATACCTCACAGGCTGCTGTGAGACTCAAATGAAGTAATATGTGTCGACAAGACTAGCTCACTGCTAGGCACATGGAGTGTTTCCCCCTAGCTTTTCTTTTTGTGGGGAGGGGAAGTGGGGCTCTCCTCTCAAGCATATCTGTGACCTCACAGAGGTTGTTCAAAGGCCATAGAATTAATCTTTCACCAGCATTATCTCACCAATCAATAGGTTTCCACTCGGTACCTGCTGTGGGTTCTATGCTGTGCTAGGATCTGGGGGAGATTAGACAAAGCTTAGGACAAAGAGCCTGCCCTCAGGGAGGTCGCCATCATTTGGGGGGAAAAGATTTTCAACTAGGGATCAACACCGGGAAGTACAGATTTATGTAGATTAAGAGCTACAGAAGCTCAGAGAGTGGCGGGGGGGGGGGGGTGGGGAGGAGGGACTGGAGCAGAGCCTTGAAGGTGGGGGTAGGATTGGGTAGGCAGAGAGGAGAGTGTTCCAAGAAAAGGGACCTATATTCGTCTCCTGGAGTACCTGGGTAGCACAAACAGTTAAGTGCTCGACTACAAGCAAAAGGTTGGTGGTTCGAACCAACTTAGAGGTACCTCGGAAGACAGGCCTGGCAATCTGCTTCTGAAAGGTCACAGCCTTGAAAACCCTGCGGAGCACAGTTCTTCTCTGCATACCTGGGATTGCCGTGAGTCGGAGTCAATGAGATGCCAACTAACAACAACATTCATCTCTTGAGGCAAAGTTAGCCAAATTCTGGACTGCTCCTAGGTTGTGAAACATAAAAAAGGAAAGAAAGTAGCATTCTACAGGATCTGGGAGTTGTGTGTCTTGGCTCCGAGAAGCATGTCTGCTGCCCTCTGCAGCTCCGCCTTGGGCAGGACACTTACTTAACTCCGGTTACCACACTGTTTGCCCAGTCAGGGAATCAACCGGAACTGCCACCCCAGGGGCTCCGAGGAGTAGTCCTGTGAGGCCCTGCTGTGTGTACCCTGCAGTCTGAAGTATGGATTGCCCCAGGGGACAACAGGGAGTTGGCCTGCTCACTGAGTGTGCCCTGGGGAGGGCATGGCTAGGGGCCAGCCTTTATTTTCCTTTGCCATGAAAAGCAGGGGCTGATTAACCAGTAAGCAAGGTACACACTGGAGCCCTGGTGGTGCAGTGGTTTAGAGCTCGGCTGGTAACCAAAAGGTCGGCAGTTTGAATCCACCAGCCACTCCTTGGAAACCCTCTGGGGCAGAACTACCCTGTCCTATAGGGTCGCTATGAGTTGGAATCGACTTGACAACAATTCATGTGAAATTGTGCACTACAGATTAGTAAGTAAACACAGTTAAGCCCCTTTGTACCTTGCTTATGGGTAATCCCTGATGAAAAGTAAAGGATCACAACATACACCTAAAGCCAGGACAGGGCTGACAGCATGGTTGAGAGACTCTTTCCTGCTTCATAGATTTCTAGGCCTTCAGAGCTGGAAGGACCCTCAGATTCACTTGATCCTACTCCTCCATTTTACAGATGAAGAAACTGAGGCCCTGAGAAATCAACTCTTCCAAGGTCACACAAGCTTATCAGTGTGGTGTGGACAGGATTTAGATGTGTCCCAGCTTTTAGCCCTACTGCCCTTTCTTTTTGTTGCCCAGACCTTGCTGGATGAGAGAAACCCTGTCTGGCTGGTGCATAGAGGGCCTGGTGCAGTCACTGGTGATTGACAAGTCTCCAGTCACACTGAGGCACAGAAAGTGTCTTTAAGGTCAGACTGTGATAAAGAGGAAATCGAAAGTTCACCGTAGGCTGCCCGGCTCTCACCCCGCCTCCTTTTCAAAATCAAAATTTGGCTTTTTGTGAGCCTCATCTATCCCCTGCCAAGGACCACAATTTTAGAGGTTCCAGAAAAGTTCACCTGATCGACCCATCCCTAGTTCCCCGATTATCTTCCCCATTGGCTTCAGAAGTGCCTACAATTCCTCAGGAGTCCTTGGGTAGTACAAATGGCTAACGCACTCTGCTGCTGACAAGTTATCAGTTCAAGTCCACTCAGAGGCACCTTAGAAGAAAGGCCTGGTGAGCTACTTCTGAACAATTAGCCATTGAAAATCCTATGGAGCACAGTCGTACACTGACACACATGGGGTAACCATGAGTCGAAATAGACTCCAGGGCAATTTTTTTTTTTTTATCTTCCTGGGGCTGTTGTCATGAGTCAGGGACCACTCTGCAGCATTCTGGGCGTTTGTTTGATGTGTCTCCCCTTTATCACCCCCTTTCACTCTAAGGTATAGTCCTTTCTTCCCCTGAGTTTATAGTTGGGTCAGGGAGGTAACACATGAAGATAAATAACTGTAAAACAAGATGGGAACTTATCAGAGTCAGAAGGTAAGTACAGATAAAGTGCTATGAAGTCAGAGGAGGAGAGATTATTTCTGTCCGGGGAATCCGGGAAAGCTTCCTGGAGGAGGTGGCATTTTGGGTGCTGAAAGAATGGGTAGGATATGGCAGTGGTCATGGTGAGAGGAGGAATCCATGGGTAGTACAAATAGTTAAAAGTTCTTGGCTGCTAACCGAGAGGCTGGAGGTTCGAGTGTACCCAGAGGGTCCTGGAAGAAAGGTTTGGTGATCTACTTCTATGTGGGGTCACCATCAGTTGGAGTCACTCGATGGCAACTGGTTTGTTTTTGTGTTTTTACATTCCTTAATGGCAGGGCAAAGTGTCACACCACAGTTTAAGGGAAGGCTGAAAGGGCTACTCAAAGAGTGAGGTTACGAGTTGACTTAAGCCTCAAATAGGAAGCAGCAGTAAACAGTATTAAAATTTTGTCTGGACCCCTCAGAGGAAGACAGCAGGAGGCTGCTGGGCAGTGAAAGAAAGTTACAGATTTCAGGGTGGAGGGGTCAAAGGAAAGGAGGGAAGATCTGAACCCACTCTGAAGCCTAAGCTCTTTTTTTTAATACCAGCTGCACCAAAATATGATTGCTGTTCCACTTTTTAGAAACTCCTTCTCTCTGAATGCTACTGCCTTTCTAAAATCTCTGCTCAAAATCCACCTAGTTTGGGCGCCTTCCTTAGGACTCCAAGATCCATCCCTTTCTTGGGCTTCCCACTTAGACTTAGTCTGCACGCACAATTTAGCACTTGATTACACGCTGTCTTGTTTCCGAGTCGTCCCAGGGCACTTGCCCTAGTTCTCCAGCCCCTTGGGAAGGCTCTGTGAGCCTTCCTCCTGCCCTAGTGCCCATTCAGCCCTGCACCCAGAGTGCAGCCATCTTTCTTACCACCAGCCCTCCCCAGCCAGGGTGCTCTCTGACCACCTCACCTTTCATGCTTTCATCTCCTGGCCAGGCTGTCACAATATGCCCCATGGTCCTTTACCCCGCCTCTCTGGGATCACGTGGACCCTGCAACAGCCTGCCGACTGCCTCCTCCAGCAAACACACACCCTCCACTGACCACCACCCACCACTGATAGCTATTGCTGCTCACCACCAACAGCCTACTCCCACCTCCAAACCTATTCTCTTGCCGCTCCCTACCTGAAATACTCTCTCCCTTCTTCTCTCCCCAAAGTCCTTACCAGTCTCCAAACTGCTTAAAGCCCATCACTTCACCTTAAGAATTACACTGAACTCTTCCACCAACTAGCTCACTGCCTCTGAGTCAAATTATCCATCTCCCCGGGCCTTGTGTCCTCTCAGGTAAAATGAAGAGGTGGTTTCAGCTCTAGCTATCTGGGCTGCTGACATTCTCTAGGTAGCTGGTCCTTGGTATATGGCAAGCATTTCTTCTTATGCAGCATGTAGGCAAAGAATATAACTTTAATGCCTTAGGTATTCTCTCCAGAGAGCCAGTGCAGAGCACGGCCCAGAGGAAGCTTCCAGAGCTGCTTCTTATCGACCAAACTGTTGATATAATAGCAAGAGACATTTCATTCAATTCAACTATGATTTACTGAGCTCCCTCTCTGAGTTCAGGTCTCTACTGGGCATTGTGAAGGCTCCAGAAGAAAGGTAGGATTAAATTACTGCCCTCAAGGAACTAAAAAGTTCAGTGGGGAAATGAATTACAGTCATCCCTTGGTACCAAAATCCAAAGATGCTCAAGTCCCTTGTATAAAGTGGCACGGTATTTGCGTATAACCTGCGCACATCCTCCTGTATACTTTAAATCATCTCAGATTACTTGTAATACCTAATACAACGTAAATGCGACATAGTTATTATACTGCATTGTGTAGGGACTAATGACAAGACAAAAAGTTGTGTTTTCCCCCCAAATATTTTCAGTCCAAGATTGGTTGAATCTGCAGATGAGGATCCTGAGAATACTAAGGGCCGACTGTATACACACACACACTATCTGAGAATTGCCAAGGGAACTGAATGAATCTATAGGCAAAAGGGCCTGATATTCATACCAGTTTGAGTCACTGCTTTTAATTCCAACTGTGGATTTGCGAACACTGGACTCTAAGTATCTGACAATGTGACAACAAAGAAGCCATCCATGAATATTGAGTGTCCACCATGTTGGAGGGCTCTGTGCCGGGCATTTTGAACTTAGAGATCATATATTTAGAATTTTTCCAATACAAACCCAGTTTTAAATATGTTAAATATTCCTACCTTAACCATAGAAATACTTACAAATTCTCATATTTCGGCACAGAAACTATACCTCCCAAAATGTCTTTGACACTTAGAAGTCCACACAAAAAATCTTATCAATATGTGTGATGGTTTTTGGTTCAGAAAATATGGTAAATCCATCTATATTTTATACTAATAAACAATATGAAATATCAATAAACTACCCAATACAGATGAAGAATTTCATTTAAAAAAATTTTAGTGGAGAATATGAGAGCCTTGGCTATATGGAGAGATACATCCTAAGTTGCTAAGTCAGTATTCCCCATATTAATTTTCACGTGTTCCTCGTTGATAATAAAGAAATTTTTTATTGGAACTTGACAAAATGATTTTTATTGAAACTCAAGGTGATTATAAAGTGGACCTGGAAGAATATTCAAGAAAATTTTATAAAAAGATGACTAATAGGGAAGGGGGAGCCCTGGTGGTGCAGTGGTTAAGAGGTGGGCTGCAAACTGAGTGGTCGGCAGTTCCAATCCACCAGCTGCTCTTTGGAAACCCTATGGGGCGGTTCTACTCTGTCCTATAGGGTCACTATGTGCTGGAATCAACTCAACAGCAATTTTTTTTTTTTTTTAAATAGGGAAGGGTGGGTAGGATGGGGCGATTATATTTCTAGATGATATAAAGCTGTAATAATTAAAAGTGTGATACTGGTGAGAGAAGAGGCAGACAGGTCACTGAAACAATAAAAGGATCTGAAACATTAAAATGCTTAACATATGATAAATAATCATTTCAAAACAGAAAGGAAAAAGATTGATTATTCTAGAAATGGTTTGGGGCCGATCGACTATCCATTTGGGGAGGAAATAGAGTTGGAGCTCCTTTTCATACCATAATCAAAATAAATTTTAAAAGAATTAAATATTTAAATGTTAAACCATAAAAGAACCAAAAGAAAGTATATGTTAATATTTCTCTGACCTTGAGATAGGAAAAGACCTTTTAACACACACATGCAAAGTCAGAAGTAAAATGATTAATTTAACTCATAAAACTTTTAAACTTCTGGAAATCAAAAATCTCCAAAGATAAAAGGCAATCAACACATTGAAAAAACTATAATATATGTGATGAAGGATTACTGTCCCTAACATACAAAACATACAAGGCACTTAGAAATCAATAAAATAGTAATTGTACATTCCTCATGGAGTTTTTGGAGGGAGAAATGAAATCAAGCAGTATGTGAAGTGGTTAGGACAGTGCCTGGCATATAGTTGTTGTTGTTATGTACCATCACGTCAATTTTGACTCACAGTGACCTCCTGTGACAGAGGAGAACTGCCCCCACAAGGTCTCTAGGTTATAATCTTCATGGAAGTAGATCACTAGGTTTTTCTCCCCTGGAGACTCTGGGTGGATTCAAACATCCAACCTTTAGGTTAGCCCCTGAGTACTTAACCATTGCACCAGCAGGGCTCCTTGGCATATAGTAGGCACTCAATAAATGTTAGCTGCTATTAACTTATTTTTTAATAAATAGAAAATGGGTAGATGATACGAACAGAAAAAAATTTTAAAAAGAGGTAGAAGGTAAACATGAAAAATGAAAATCTAACTACACTGGTAGTCAGAAATGCAAATAAAATAAGAGACCCTCCCACCCCCCATTCCACACCAATGGTCATTATTAAATGGGTGATGTTTTATTTGTTTTCTTTTTAAACAAAGATAATACCCAGGGTCCTCCTGTATAGGTAGAATATAAATTGTTAAAACATTTTGTAGGGTTATTTGGTAGTACATATCAAATGCCTTTAAAATGTATAGAGTCTTTGATCCAACATCTCCTTCGAGAAATGTCTATTGAAGAAGTCATAATGGGTGAGAGCAACAACTCATCCACAAGCTCTTCATTAGAGTATTGCTTATAATAGTGAAAATCCAGAAGCAACTTATTTGTCCAACAGCAGAGGACTGGCAAACAAATTATGGTATGTGGAATACTATGCAGCCATTAAAATAATGGAAGATGAGTATGTAAGAGCATCAGAAAAATTTACCTGTCACATGAAAAGAAAAAGAAATTAAACATCATTAGAGTACAACCTATTTTTGTTGCATGAGGGAAAAAACCGGAAAGTGTATACACTAAGATGTTGAAGCAGTTATTTCTGGGAAGTAGGATGATGAGTAATTTTTACATTGTCCTTTGAGCTTAGCTATTTTTCCAAATTTTCTATAATATGTATTTTTTATAATTAGATTTTTAAATACTATAGAGAAAATTAAATTACAGGGCAGGAAAATAGGATCATTACAGCTGTGGGGAGTACAAAGAGAATTAGGTAAAGTTGCTATTCCAATGAGTCTTCAGGCCTTTGGGGAGTGTTCAGGCATCATCTCTTCTAAGGAGCCCTGAGAGCGTCCCCCCTCCCCGTCCCGCCGTCTCCCATAGCATTCTATGCACACCTCTGTCATCTGCCTGACATACTACTTGTCATACATGTGTGCTTGCCTGTTCCCCTATTAGGTATGATTTCCTGATGGGCAAAGCCAGGGTCCTTCATCAGTGTGTCTCCAATGCAAGGGTCAGGCCCTGAGTAGAAGTTCTCTGAGTGCTCTTTGAAAGACATATACTTTCAAAGATCACTCAGAGAACATATACTTAGAACAAAAAATAATGCCTATCAACATAAGGTAGTACGTGTTCAGTGTCATCTGATGAGTCACACAGATAGTATGAAACAGAACAAAACGCCACCCCATCTGCCCCATCCTCACAATTCTTGCTATGTTTGAGCCCACTGTTGCAGCTCCTGAGTCAATCCATCTAGACTTCCTCTTTTGCTGATCCTCTATTTTACCAAGCATAATGTCCTTCTCCAGGGACTGGTCCCTCCTGATAACATGTCCAAAGTACATGAGACGAAGTCTCGCCATCCTTGCTTCTAAGGAGCATTCTGGCTGTACTCCTTCTAAGACAGATTTGTTCATTCTGTTACCAGAATAAGGTTCTTACCTCTCACTGGTCAAGAAGGAGCAGGTAAAGCACGTAGTTTTCCACACGAGCAAAGCTTTATTGAAGAGCCTTGCAAGCAGAGAGGAGGAGGGCATACCCCTGTCTCACAGAACAAAAGACAGGCCTGAGTTTTTAAAAGTTCTTGGGCAGGGAAAAGATTCATGTTTATTCATATACACAGGCGGGGGGAGGGGGGCAGGGATCAGTGCCTGCACAGCAGCTTTCCAAGATGGCTCCTGTCCCGAAGGACTCTGGGATTCGTAGAAGGACTTATTATGGGGTGTCGTGCCTGTGCAGTCTCTCTCTCCCAGGGTTGGATTCCCTGGCTGGGGTTGTAGCCCCTCACGGCCCCTGGTGGAGATCATACAGCGGTCACAGGTGGATGTTCTGTGCATGTCCCTGGGCCTGGTTTTCTCCAGCTCCTTCTGAAAGGCAACTTTAAAGAAGTTTGTGGGCTATTTTTAGATACCCTGCCCCATTGTTCTGGGGAATGGCTTTGTTTCAGAGCCCCGGCCCATTTTTTGTTACTTTGTTTGCAGACTTGGGGGCCCCTCCGTTCTGTCTTACTAAGCCTCCAAGTTCCACACCCAACCCCCTATTACCTCCCTGATAGTACAGTCTATTTCTCTCTTACTTGCTTCTCTTCTAACATCACCAGTTTCTTTGCTATTTCTCAAACAGGTACCCTCTGATCTCAGGGCCTTTGCTCCCTGTCTTAATTCTTCTGGCAGTCCATGGTATATTCAATATTCTTCACCAACGCCATAACTCAAATGCATCAATTCTTCTTCAGTCTTCTATATTCACCGTCCAGCATATGAGGCATTTGAAAATACCATGGCTTGGGTCAGGTGCACCTCAGTGACATCTTTGTTAAAAAGCAAAGATTTTTGCAGTAGATTTGCCCAATGCAGTACATCGTTTGAGTTTTTGATTGCTGCTTCCATGGGCATTGATTGTGGATCCAAGTAAGATGAAATCCTTGACAACTTCAATATTTTCTCCATTTATCATGATATTGCCTATTGGTCCAGTTGTGAGGATTTTCGGTTTCTTTATGTTAAGGTGTAAGCCATACTGAAGGCTGTAGTCTTTGATTTTTGTCAGTAAGTGCTTCAACTATTCTTCACTTTTAGCAAGCAAGGTTGTATCATCTGCATAGCAAAGGTTGTTAATGAGCCTTCCTCTATTCCTAATCCAGTATTCTTCATATAGTCTAGCTTCTTGGATTATTTTCTCAGCATACAGATTGAATAAGTATGGTGAAAGGATACAACCCTGATGCACACCTTTTTAAATTTTAAACCCTTTTTCTGTTCGAATGACTGCCCGTTGGTCTATGTACAGGTTCCTCATGAGCACAATTAAGTGCTTTGGAATTCCCATTCTTTGAAATATTATCCTTAATTTGTTATAATCCACACAGTCAAATGCCTTTGCATAGTCAATAAAATAGAGGTAAACATCTTTCTGCTGTTCTCTGCTTTCAGCCAGGATCCATCTGACATCAGCAATGATATCCCTCGATCCACATCCTCTTCTTAATCTGGCTTGAATTTCTGGCAGTTCCCCATTGATGTACTGCTGCAACTGCTTTTGAATGATCTTCAGCAAAATTTTACTTGCGTGTGATATTAATAATATTGTTTGATAATTTCCACATTCTGTTGGATCACATTTCTTTGAAGTGGACACAAATATGGATCTCTTCTAGTTGGTTGGCCAGGCAGCTGTGTTCCAATTTTCTTGATATAGATGAGTAAGCACCTCCAGCACTGGACCCATTTATTGAAACATCTCAATTGGTACTCTGTCAATTCCTGGAGCCTTGTTTTTCACCAATGCCTTCAGTGCAGCTTGGACTTCTTCCTTCCACGCCATCAGTTCTTGATCGTATGCTACCTCCTAAAATGGTTTAACATCAACGAATACAGTGGCTCTGTGTATTCCTTTCATCTTCTGTGTTGTTCAGTATTTTGCCCATAGAGTCCTTCAATATTGCAACTTGAGACTGGAATTTTTTCTTCAGTTCTTTTAGCTTGAAAAATGTCGAGCATGTTCTTTCCATTTGGTTTTCTAACTTCATGTGTTTGCACAATTCATTATAATGCTTTGTCTTCTCAAGCCGCCTTTTGAATTCTTCTGTTCAGCTCTTCATCTTTCATTCTCTTTAGCTACTCTACATTCAAGAGCAGATTTCAGAGTCTCTTCTACATCCATTTTGGTCTTTTCTTTCTTTCCTGTCTTTTCAGTGATCTTTTGCTTTTTTCATGATGTCCTCCCACAACTCGTCTCGTCTTCGGTTATTAGTGTTCAATGTGTCAAATCTATTCTTAAGATGGTCTCTAAATTTAGGTAGGATGTACCCAAGTTCATACTTTGGCCCTTGTAGACTTGTTTTAATTTTCTTCAGCTTCAACTTGAACTTGCATATGAGCAATTGGTGGTCTATTCTGCAGTTGGCCCCTGGCCTTGTTCTGACTGATGATATCAAGCGCCTCTATCATGTCTTTCCACATACGTAGTCAGTTTGATTCCTGAGTATTCCATCCAGCAAGGTCCATGTGTGTAGTTGCTGTTTATGTTGTTGACACAAAGGTATTTCCAATGAATACGTCATTGGTCTCACAAAATTCTATCATGTGATCTTCAGCGTTGTTTCTATTACCAATATCCTTCTTTGTTTCCAACTTTTGATTCCAATCACCAGTAATTATCAATGCATCTTGACTGTATGTTTGTCTATTTTAGACCACAGAAGTTGGTAAAAATCTTCAATTTCTTCCTCTTTGGCATTGGTGGCTGGTGCATAAATTTGAATAATAGTCATATTAATTGGTCTTCCTTGCAGGTATATGGATATTATCCTACCACTGACAGTGTTGTACTTCAGTATAGATCTTGAAATGTTCTTTTTTACAATAAAGGCAACACTGTTCCTCTTCAATTTGTCATTCCTGGCATAGTAGACCATACGATTTTCTGATTCAAAATGGCCAATACTAGTCCATTTCAGCTGACTAATGCCAAGGATATTGATCTTCAGATGTCCCATTTCATTTTTGACAACTTCCAATTTTCCTTGATTCATACTTCACACTTTCCATGTTGAGAAATGGATGTTTGCAGCTGTTTCTTTTCATCTGGAGTCATGTCACATCAGCAAATGAAGGTCTTGAAAACTTTACTCCATCCACATCATTAAGATTGACTTTGCTTTGAAGAAGCAGCTCTTCCTCGGTCTTATTTTGAGTGCCTTCCAAACTGAGGGGCTCATCTTCCAGCACTATATGAGACAATGTTCCACTGCTATCCATGAGGTTTTCACTGGCCAATGTTTTTCAGAAGTAGATTGCCAGGTCCTTCTTCCTAGTTTATCTTAGTCTAGAAGCTCTGCTGAAACCTGTCCACCAAGAGTGACCCTGCTGGTATTTGAAATACTGGTGGCATAGCTTCGAGCATCACAGCAACAGGCAAGCCACCACAGCATGACAAACTGATAGACAAGTGGTGGTAAAGCCTATACAAATAAAAAACAAAAATAAAAAAACCAAACTCACTGCCATCGAGTCCATTCTGACTCTTAACAACCCTAAAGGACAGAGTAGAACTGCCCCATAGAATTTCTAAGACTGTAACCTCTACAGAAGCATCCTGCCACATCTTTCTCCTGCAAAGCAGCTGGTGGGTTCAATCGCTGACCTTTTGGTTTGCAGCCGAGCTCTTAACCACTGCACCACCAGCGGTCCTTGGTAAAGCCTATAACACATGGTATTCCCAGGCAGTTTCCCATCCAAGTACTAACCAGGCTTGACCCTGCTTAGTTTCTGAGATCAGACAAGATTGGGTGCGTTCAGGGTGGTATGGAGTAAAGGGATAAAAAGAGGTTACAAAAGAAAGAACCCACCAACCCCAGTCCCCAGCTCTTTCATCTCCACCTTAAAAGCACCCAGGAGTATTCCTTGGGGACAGGGCCTTACTGCCCTGAAAGATTGCCTATGGCAGGGAATCCTAAATGAACCTTACTTGCAACTATTTCACCCAAATGTGCTGCCTTTCTTGTATTAAAGGAACGTTGATCTATTTACGTATTTAACTTGCATACTTGATGGCAATCGATACAGCTTTCCTCACCTTTGTTGGAAACCCTGTATTAAGTGTCCAGTGGATTTAAATGTTGGCTCCCTAAGGCAAGGGCTTTGTCTGATTTGTTCATTATGTTACTCCCAGGGCCTAGAACTCTGTTTAATGAATAAAAAAATAGGAAGTGCTTATTTAATGTTTGTTAAATAAATTAAATATGATAACATGAATATTGGCTTACAGGAGTCTGCACTGTGTTACACATTTATGGGATGAATAAATGTACACGCATGGCTGCCTTGTGAATATGTATTACGTGTTTGTACATAAGATGCGGAGAGAACCTTAAAACTAACATGCACCGTTTGGGAAAATACCAAAAGGCGAAGCCCATAACTTTCTCAGGAGTCAAGTACATCCTTTAAGAATAGAATTCCAATAAAATAGAATTTGGATGGTGTCACAAATAAATTTGCCTTTCTGAAAACTCCCAAATTAAAATTTGAGATAGGTTTGAACAGGAGTACAGGATGGCAACGAATAGATTTGAATTTGCTTTATTTGTCCAGCCCCTCAAGAAACCTCTTCATATCATTAGGGGGTGAGAGGCTCTGGTGAGGAAAGAAAGCTGCAGGTGAGTGAAAGGAGACAAGATGGGAGTGCTGAGGCTCACCTGTACCTGGCTTCACCCTGCCTCCTCTGTACCACACCCGTTGGACCATGCCGTCCCTGCCCTGTGCCCATCCCTAGGAACCCACTTTCTCTCTGTGTATTGGGGGAGGGGTAATGTGCAGGAACGTAGCACTTTAGGTTAACGGTGCCTGTGAAAGTATCCAGTTTAGCTGTCTATTCTTCTGGGCCTCTGGCCAATCAAAGGGTGCTGGCTACCCTCCCCCCAGTAAGAAAGTTCCTGCTGTGGTTTTGTTCCAGCATCTTAAGCCCTGGGGGATCATTGTATACCCCAGTCCCTCCCAGATCCAAGCGCCGCCTGTTAAGGACTGTATTTAAGGGTAATATAAACAGTTTGATCTTTAAAGTATCCTGGATGCATAATATCTATACATAGTTCTTGAAATTTTATTCTAAAAACAATTAGCCAAAAAGCTCTTTTTATATGATATTTGCAACTACACTGACAGTAACAGCAATTAAACCCCGTCTGTTTGCTGAGAAAGGAGCCAATTCTCCACTTCTCCAGAACCTGGTAAATGTGCAAATCCGGAACTAGAAAACTAAGCCTTCCACAGGTTGCCACAGGACCCTCAAGGTTAGGCCCCAGCTCAGCTTTTACTCCCCTCAACTCTGCATGATCCCATCATTCCAGCCAACCTCAGCAACCCCCAAATAGCCCTCGTGTTTCTTCCCACTACTGAGCCTTGGCCATGCTTGTTGCCACGCCTGTGATGTCTTCCTCTTCCCTCCCTCCTCATATCCCACCCATATTTCAAATCCCACCTGATTCATGAAGGCTTGCTTCCTCATGTGTGGTAAGCCATAAGGGATCTCTCCGTCCTCTGACTTCCTGTGTCTACGCCTCTCATAAGGTGCTTCCGTGCTGCCTGTGGGACACTCAGTTCTGAGGGAGCTCTTTATGGATGAGACTGCACCTGGCTCTGTCCTTGCATGTTTGATGAATGAACGAATGACCTATCAAACGGTCTGTAAAATGGCTGATGGCTCACAAAAGGAGGGCTTCCAAGTATATGGAGACTGGTTCTGGGGATGAGGAGTTAGTAATGGTGTTGTAGGGTGGAGTTTGGGAGCCAAACTTCAGACATAATTACAATTCTCACCCTAAACATCGAAATCTTTTCTATTAAGGGCTGCTTAAATTTCCTCCGTATGCTTTTCTGGTGGTGATGGGGGGTGGGGGGAGGGTGCTTCTAAGTTCATAACTTTTTTTCATTCCTTTCATTCATTCAACAAATTTCTGGGGCGGCTACACTGCACCACTCTATTCTAGGCACTTTGGATACATCAGTAAACAAAGCAAAAATCCCGCCCCTCTTGGGTCTTACTTTCTAGAGGGGGAAGACAAGGAACGATAAACACAATAAATAAGTAAACAATAGGGTATATTACCAATCCAAAACCATTGCTGTCAAGTCAGTTCCAACTCACAGCGACCTCATGTGTGTCAGAGTAGAACTGTGCTTCATAGGGTTTTCAATGGCTGATTTTTCAGAAGATTGCCAGGCCTTCTGAGGCACCCCTGGTGGACTCAAACTTCTAACCTTTCAGTTAGCAGCCAAGCACATTAACCATTTATACTACTCAGGGGTTCTGGGGGGAAAGAAGAAGCTTATTTTGAGGAAGAAGAATCATATCACAAAGTGCATGACAAGGTGAGGATAAATTCTTTAGGAAGACAGTGAAGCCCAGTTGTGGATCACCCAGAGACTGGCTTCCCTCTGGGATACTGGATCAGCTCCAGAAGGGTCCCGCTGGAGAAGTCACCAAGCTGAGCTACTACCGAACTCTGCAGAAGGCCCAGGGAACCCCACGTGTATCACAGTAGAACTGTACTCCACAGGGTTTTCAATGGTTGTTGCCTTTTGGAAGCAGATGGCCAGGACTTTCTTCTGAGGTACCTCTGGGTGGATTTGAGCTGCCAACCTTTCAGTTAGTAGAGCACAAACTGTCTGTGTCACCCGGGGACCCGCTGGGAATACAGTCACCTTTAAATACCAGCAGGGTTTCTCTGAGGCATAGCAGAATGTTACTGTAAACTAAGAAACCAGGAGACCTGAGTCCTAGGCCTGTCACCCACCTTCATCCCCACCCTCAACTAGTAACTGTCCTAGATTTCCCTCTAAGCTTGCATTTCTTCATTTGTAAACTGAGAAGTTTGGCCCTAGTGATCTCTAGGGTGAATTCCAGCATTTTAGAATTTGTCCACTTCTTTGACTCCATGACAGTGTTGTTGTTTGTTGTGGAGTCAATTCATACCTAATGCTTCAAAATTCACATGAACACACTTAACACAACTCTGTCTTCCTGTTTAGTTTTTGCAACTAGTTTTATTCCAGATCATACTTTACTTGCTTGCCAAGAGAAGAAAAAATGACATTAATTAAAAATTTGGTCTGTGTCCTAATCAAAAAAATTTTAAATGAATGCATCATACTGTATACTCTGTAATGTAGCCTGCCTTTTAACTTAGCAATATATCATTAACATTTCCCCATGTCAACCCATATTCTCCCAAATCATGATTTTCAGTGTAGAAGTAGTTTACCATATGGATGTACTGTAAATTACTCAGCCAATCCCTTACTATTGGGCATTAGGTTGTATCTATTTATATATATATATATATATTATTACCAAATGCTACAATGAGTAGCGCTGTGAATATACAAGTCTTCCTTCACCTCCATACTTTCTTAGAATAAATTCATAGAGGTAGAATTGATGATCAAAAGTCACAAATTTGAAGGCTTTGTGCTCTATATACCTACTCCTCACATATTGACTGTCTCGTTATCTGACATTTCACATTTATGACAATAGTAAAAAATCTACTTACTATCCGACTATTTTGCACATTAATGACGTACATCTGGCAGTAATGAATGCTGAGGTGGGAGGCATGAGTAACGCTGGCTGTGATGGTTAAGATTATGTGTCAACTTGGCTGGCCATGATTCTCAGTTGTGTAATGATGAAATTTGGCAGTTATGTAATGATGTAGTCATCCTCCATTTTGTGACCTGCTGTGGTCACTCTCCATTTTTGTATAGCTACCTAGTCTTTGGAATCTAACCATGTCAATAAGTGAGGAGTGTGTATGCTACTAAAAATGTAATCCAGAATACACAAATGCATAGAGACCAAAATTGGTTAGTGGTTACCAGGAGTGGGGGGGAGAGGAAGTCATTGTTTAGGGGACACTGAGCTTCCATTAAAGATGATGGAAAAATTTAGAAACAGATAGTGGTGTTGGATGACAACATAATGAACTTAATTAATGTTACTGAATTGTACTTGTTAAAAAAGTCAAAATGACAAATGTTTTGTTATATATATATTTACCACATGAAAAAAAAAATACCATCCAGAGTTTACTATTCCTGTCAATCTAGAACCCTATCATTAGCACAGTAATAGCCATTAGAACAATCAAATTTAAGGGTTGTCAAGAGCCCTAGCAATGCTGTAGTTCAGCACCTTCATTTTACAGGTGAGGAAACTGAGGCCCA
This sequence comes from Elephas maximus indicus, assembly GCF_024166365.1. Classification (NCBI taxonomy): domain Eukaryota; kingdom Metazoa; phylum Chordata; class Mammalia; order Proboscidea; family Elephantidae; genus Elephas; species Elephas maximus. The sequence continues at coordinate 51,856,535 of NC_064840.1, forward strand.
GGGAGGTTCTTGGACTATATATTTACCCTGGGCACTCCCTACAATCGTTGTGTGAGACTTTGAGTACAGGCAGGAAGCACTGGACCCTGCTCGTACCCCTTCTTGCCAACCTCAGTCCCCACCACAACCTGCAGTGGAAGGGCTTCTGGAACCTCCCCTCTACCTACGGCACCCCCACCTCCTGCCTTGCTTTCACGGTCAAGTTGCTTCTGAGAGCAGCCTGCACTTGGAATGTCTCCTTCTTCATTTTCCATTCATTTCTCCTCTTGCTGAAACTGCTTCTCCTCTGACCTCTTTGCTGCCACATAGGATTGAACTTTTCAGCTGTCATCTTGGAGGCATCTTGGTGATATTTAGATGAAGGACATCTCGTTTTGAAACTCTCTCCTCCTTTGGCTACCGTGGTTTTCCTCTCGCCCCTAAGGCTGGGCCCCTCAATCTCTTTCACAGGCTTGCTTTCCTCTGGCTGATTTTGTCTGTTGCTCCTGGTTCTATTAGCATCTCTTTTCCATTATACTTTCCCAGAATGAGCCCATCCATTCATAAGGCTTCACCCAGCCCCTATTTACCTCTTCTTGAGCTCCAGACCTGCGTACGTATTACATGTTTCTGCTTGGGTGCTCTGCAAGTCCATTCGCAGTGTGTTCAAAATGAAGCATTATCTCTCCCCCTCCCCAGTCCACACACCTTGCTGATGAACCCGCCTTCTCTGTAGCATCACCATCCACCCAAGGCAGAAACCTGGGAATCAACCTGGAATCTCCCTTCCCCCTGCCTCGTGCCTCCTCGGTGTCTGGAGCCCACCCTTTTCTTCCCAGGTGGTCATCCTGCTTTGGTTTAGAGTAACTTCTAATTGGTGGGAACTCCCTGGGTGGTGCAAACCGTTAACACGTTTGGCTGCTAACTGAAAGGTTAGAGGTTCGAGTCCACTCAGAGGTTATCTTGGAAAAAAAGGCCTGGTGAGCTACTTCCTAAAAATCAGCCATTGAAAACCCTATGGAGCACATTCTACTCTGATACACACAGGGTCACCATGAGTTGGAGTTGACTCGATGGCAACCAGTTATTGTTTTCTTCCTAACTGGTCACCTTGCTTCCAATCTCTGTGCTTTCCAACCTGTCTTCTAGCCCCTCACTACAGAATCTTTCTAAAATGCTAGTCTATTCTGATCACTCCCCAACTTAATCATTTAACTGCTTCCTACACTTATAGAGATAAATCAAACAACTGGCATGGCATGTGAGGCCCTTCCTGACCTTCTAAAGTCCTCTCCAGCCTCATTTGTCACCAGCACCCTTCTACCCAACACCCCCCTCCCCACTTCAACAATAACAGACTTCACATGCTCCTCCTTGTCACCCTGTTAGTTAAGCTCTCAGTCTTCTCCTCAACCCCCTTGTCTGACTAAATCATCTTTTAAAGCTGAGCTTAAGCATTTTGTCCTTCACCACACCTTCCTGGAAACTATCTTCTTTTAGGCAGCACTGAGCCGCCTCTTCTCTGGAAACCACCACAGCTCATACTTTCCTTCACTATGGAATTTAGCACAGTAGTGCTATTATTATTATTTTATTTCTTCAACTCCCCAACTAGAGAACAGAAAAAAACCCAGAGAACAGAGGCCATGTTTAATCCACCTTATCCCCAGTGTGTGTTTTTTGCAGGGCTTTGAACAGGTTCAGTCTAGTTCAAACCCCTGCCGAGAATTTGCATTTCTAACAAGTTAGGGAACAATCCTGAAAACCACTAGTAGAGCGACAAACCAAACCAAGCTCACTGCCATGAAGTTAGTTCCAACTCACAACCCAATTGAACAGAGTAGAGCTGCCCCTTAGGATTTCCAAGTGTCTAAGTTATCTGGTGCCACTATAACAGAAATACAACAAGGGATGGCTTTAACAAAGGGAAATTTACTCTCTCACAGTCTAGTAGGCTAGAAGTCCAAATTCAGGGTGTCAGTACCAAGGGAAGTCTTTCCCTTTCTCTGTTGGCTCTGGAGGAAGGTCCTTGTCATCAATCTTCCCCTAGTCAAGGAGCTTCTCAGCGCAGGGACCCCAGGTCCAAAGGATGTGCTCTGCTCCCAGCACTGCTTTTTTAGTGGTATGAGGTTCCCCAACTTTCTGTTTGCTTCCCTTTCCTTTTATCTCTTGTAAGATAAAAGGTGGCGTAGGCCACACCCCAGGGAAACTCCCTTTACATTGGATCAGGGATGTGACCTTAGTAAGAGTGTTATAACCACACCCTAATCCTCTTTAGCATAATCTAATCTTGCTTCATTAACCACAGGCAGAGATTGGGATTTACAACATATAGGAAAATTACAAAATGGAGGACAACCACACAATGCTGGGAATCATGGCCTAACCAAGTTGACACATGTTTTGGGGAGACACAATTCAATCCATGACACCCAGGCTGTAGATCTCTATGGATGCAGACTCACGTTTTTCTCCCTGGGAGCGGCTGGTGGATTTGAGCCACCGACCTTTCAGTTAGCAACCAAGCACTTTTACCACTGCCATTGGGTCTTCTTATTAGTAGAGCAATGGTTCTCAAAATTCTATTATACATAAGAATCACCTGGGGATCCTGTTAAACTGTGAACTCTGATTCAGTGTATCTGGAGTGAAAATGCAAATTCTCAGCAGGGGTTCAAACTGGAACGAACAAGGTCAAAGCCCTGGTTTGTTAACTGAACAGCAGTGTTGGGGCAGAGTGAATGTTATTGTTACTGATTAACTCTCTTTTCTCATGCCATCACTGGCCAACTGGGAATCAGTAAAAAGAGTAGTTTTTGACTGAAAGGAAGGGGATGGGTACCATGGAAACAATTACCTGACAAAATACTGGTGTCTCCCCTTCTTCTGTGTCTGGCAAGGGCTTATCTCTGCAAGACCCAAGCAATTTCCCTCAGGCAAGATCAGTGTGAGATTTTAAGACCCTGTGTAATTCTCAGGAGCTCTGGTGGGTAGTGGTTAAAGAACTCAACTGCTAACCGAAAGCCCAGAAGTTCGAACCCACCAGCTGCTCCATGGGAGAAAGATGTGGCAGCCTGCTCCCGTAAAGATTAAAGCCTTGGTGATACCATATACAGTAGCCCCCAGGAAGATAAAATACTTAGGAATAAATCTAAACAGAGATGTAAAAGACCTATACAAAAAAAGCTACAAGACACTACTGCAAGAAACCAAAAGAGACCTACGTAAGTGGAAAAACATACCTTGCTCATGGACAGGAAGGCTTAACATTGTGAAAATGTCTATTCTACACAAAGCGATCTACATATACAATGCAATCCCGATCCAAATTCCAATGGCATTTTTTAACGAGATGGAGAGACAAATCACCAACTTCATATGGAAAGGGAAGAGGCCCCAGATAAGTAAACCATTACTAAAAAAGAAGAACAAAGTGGGAGGCCTCATTCTACCTGATTTTAGAACCTATTATGTCACCACAGTAGTCAAAACAGCCTGGTACTGGTACCACAACAGATACATAGACCAATGGAACAGAATTGAGAATCCAGACCTAAATTCATCCACCTATAAGCAGCCGATACTTGACAAAGGCCCAAAGTCCATTAAATGGGGAAAAGACAGTCTCTTTAACAAATGGCACTAGCATAACTGGGTATCCATCTGCAAAAAAATGAAACAAGACCCATACTTCACACCACCATGCACAAAACCTAACTCAAAATGGATCAAAGACCTAAATATAAAATCTAAAACAATAAAGATCATGGAAGAAAAAATAGAGACAATGCTAGGAGCCCTAACACATGGCATGAACAGTATACAAAACATTACTCACAATGCAGAAGAGAAACAAGGTATCTGGGAGCTCCTAAAAATCAAACACTTATACTCATCCAAAGACTTCACCAAAAGAGTAAAAAGAGAACCTACAGACTGGGAAAAATTTTTTGGTTATGACAAATCTGATCAGCATCTAATCTCTAAAATCTATAAGATACTGCAAAAGCTCAACAACAAAAAGACAAATAACCCAATTAAAAAATGGGCAAACAGGCACTTCACCAAAGGAGACATTCAGGTGGCTAACAGATACATGAGGAAATGCTCACAATCATTAGCCATTAGAGAAATGCAAATCAAAACTACAGTAAGATACCATCTAACCCCAACAAAAAGACTGGTGTTAATCCAAAAAATGTTGGAGAGGTTGCGGAGAGACTGGAACACTTACTTATATACTGCTGGTGGGAATTTAAAATGGTACAACCACTTTGGAAGTCATTTGGCGCTTCCTTAGAAAGCTAGAAATAGAATTACCATACAATCCAGCAATCCTACTCCTTGAAATATATCCTAGAGAAATAAGAGCCTTTACATGAATAGATATATGCACACCCATGTTCATTACAGCACTGTTTACAATAGCAAAAAGATGGAAACAACCCAGGTACCCACCAACAGGTGAATGGATAAATAAATTATGGTATAGTCACACAATGAAATACTACACAATGATAAAGAACAACGATGAATCCATGAAACATCTCATAACATGGAGGAACCTGGAAGGCATTATGCTTACTGTAATTAGTTAGTCTCGAAACGACAAATACCATATGAAACCACTATTATAAGAACTCAAGAAAAGGTTTAAACACAGAAGAAAACATTCTTTGATAGTTACGAGGGCAGGGAGGGAGGGAGGGGGTATTCACTAATTAGATAGTAGACAAGAATTATTTTAGGTGAAGGGAAGGACGACACACCCATACAGGGGCAGTCAGTACAACTGGACTAATCCAAAAGCTAAGGAGTCTCCTGAATACAACCAAACACTTCAAGGGACAGAGTAGCAGGGGCAGAGGTCTGGGGACCATGGTTTTGGGGGACATCTAGGTCAACTGGCATAACAAAATGTATTAAGAAAACGTTCTGCATCCCACTTTGGTGAGTAGCATCTGGGGTCTTAAAAGCTAGCAAGTGGCCATCTAAGATGCATCAATGGGTCTCAATGCACCTGGAGCAAAGGAGAATGAAGAACACCAAAGACACAAGGAAAATATGAGCCCAAAAGAAAGGGCCACATAAACCAGAGACGCCATCAGCCTGAGACTAGAAGAACTAGATGGTGCCCAGCTACCAATGACTGCCCTGACAGGGAATACAACAGAGAATCCCTGATGGAGCAGGAGAAAAGTGGGATACAGACCTCAAATTCTGGTAAAAAGATCAGACTTAATGTTCTGACTGAGACTGGAAGGACCCCAGAGGTCATGGCCCCCGGACTCTCTGTGAACCCAAAACTAAAACCATTCTCGAAGCCAAGTCTTCAGAAAAAGTTTAGACTGGACTATAAGATATGAAATGATACTGGTGAGGAGTATGCTTCTTAGATCAAGTAGACACATGAGACTCTGTGAGCAGCTCCTGTCCGGAAGTGAGGTGAGAAGGCAGAGGGGGACAGGAGCTGGTTGAATGGACATGGGAAATACAGGGTGGAGAGAAGGAGTGCGCTGTCACATTGTAGAGAGAGCAGCTAGGGTCACATAAAAATGTGTGTATAAGTTTTTGTATGAGAAAATAACTTCAATTATAACTCTCACTTAAAGCACAATTTAAAAAAAAAAGATTACAGCCTTGGAAACTGTATGAGGCAGTCATACTCTGTCCTATAGGATCACTATATGTCCAAATTGACTTGACAGCAACAGGTTTTTGGGCTTGCGTAATTCTTTCCCTCTGACCACATCTCCAGTAGAAACTCTTCACTCTAGCCTGACTGATAGACTTTAAAAACAGACCGCAGCTCTTCAGCTCCACTCTTTGTATTCCATTCCTCTAGAATACCACCCCACTTCTCACCTCTGCTGGAAACCCCAGCGGTGTAGTGGTTAAAAGCTAGGAATGCTAATCAAAAGGCCAGCAGTTTGAATCCACCAGGTGCTCCTTCGAAATCCTATGGGGCAGTTCTACTCTGTCCTATTGGGTCACTTTGAGTTGGAATTGACTCAGCAGGTATACGGGTCCCACCTGTGTTACGTCTATCCATCCTCCAAGATGGGCTCTGGGAGGTGTCCTGGAGGACCCCTACCCCTGAAGACCTCACTCTTGTGGGAATGTCAGGATCCCAGTTAGAAGAGGCCAGCCCCCTTCCCTTCACATGACTCACCTGGCATTGATCATTGACTTTCTCAATCAATTCTCCTCCCCACAGTGCCTGCCATGAAGCTTGGTACGGAGGGTGATGCTAAAGAATTGACTCTTAGAGGGACTGAAGAGAAAGAGATGATTTTCTCTGTACCGTCCAGCTGCCCTGCCAATTTAAAATAATAGATGGGGTTTCAAAGTTCAGAAATATATCTAGCCTCTTGGCACAGGCCTCACCCCAACCTAAGAAAAACTTACACAAAAGCATATTAAACATACTGGAGTAATTTTCTCTGGTGTCACTAATCCAGAGCCTTCTGGAATGGATGGTTTAGCAGTTCTATTGCTGGGAGACAAAAAGATGGATCAAGTGGATAGGAAGGAGGGAGGGAGGGAGAGAGCACCAGAATTTATTTATTCACTTTCTGTTTTGTGCTGGGCACTTTCTATACGTACATTATCTTATATTCTCACAACAACCCTGAGAGATAAGTATTAACACTATTTTACATATGAGGGAACTGAGGTTCAGAAAGAAGCTAATTAACTTATCCAGGGTCACATAGCCAGGAAGGAGTGGAGCCGAAGTTTAACCTCAGTTCTGCTGTCTCCAGTGCCTATGTTCTTTCCCGTACCACCTGTAATCTCCAGGATCAACTCTGACCAGCAGTGAGGCCCAGGAGACTCACCTCCATGTTCACCTGGTCAGCCTGCCACTGCCTCAGTAGTCACAGAAGCCACCCCCACCGCCATCTGTGGACTACTTACTCTGTGCTAGACACAATGAGTAGACATCATCTCCTTCACTCTCCACAGGACCTGTATGGTCAGTATTGTTCCTGTGGTAAATGAGGAAGGAGGCTCAGAAAGGATAAGTACGTTTCCAAGGTTACACCACTAACAAGTGGCAGAGCTAGGTCTATCTGAATCTTTAGCACCCTTGGTCACCCCTGACTCCCTATCTGGGCTTTGTCTTAATTCCCCTTCCCCTGATTTAAAAAAAAAAAAATTGCCATCAAGTTGACTTCAACTCATGGTGACCTCATGTGTGTCAGGGTGGAACTCTTTTCCACAGGATTTTCAATGGCTGATTTTTCAGAAGTAGATTGCCAGGCCTTTCTTCCAGGGCACCTCTGGGTAGACTAGAACCTCCAACTTTCTGGTTAGCAGCGGAGCATGTTAACCGTTTGCATTACCCAGGGACTCCCCTGATAAGTAGGAGCAGCATTTGTGGCTGGGCATCACGCCATGAACGTGGCCCAAAACGGACGGCACCTTGGCATTCCTTAACCAGCACTCTTATCTACTCTTACCCCCTACCAGGGAGCTGACGTTCTCTGAAATGCCGTGCTGGAGGATGCTTAGGATCTTGATTTGGCTGTGGCTTTTTCCTGGAAACCAGGCAGGAAGTGCTGAGGAGAGGCCTAGGTACCCCAGAAGGACAGGGAGTATAACACGAGGACTAGAGCGCTCCCAGCTCCATTTCCTAGGGCCTAATATTCTTGGAGAGCCCTGGTGGCATAGTGGTTAAGAACTTGGCTGCTAACCAAAAGGTCATCAGTTCGAATCTACCATCTGCTCCTTGGAAATTCTGTGGGACAGTTCTACTCTGTCCTATAGGGCCGCTATGAGTCGGAATCAACTTGACAGCAATGGGTTTTTTAATGTCTTTGGTGGTAGACAATTGAGGGTTAGTGAGCTTTTTTATTTAAAGAAAAAAAAAAAGTTGTCAAGATACCACTGAATTTGGCCCACGATCATATTTTCCTATAGTTTGAAGAAAATGCAGAGCCATGCTTCCTGAGTGAAACTGATGTTGCCATGAGGCCAGGCCCCTGTGGGTCTGTACTAAGCTGTCCTCCTGTCCCACTGCAGCGGAGGCAGCATTTAGACCTGAAAAGAGTTGGGCCAAATGGGGTGACAAAGTGTTCCGGACACACTAGTGTCCCCAGGAGGCAGGCTCAGCCCCAGCTCACCCATGACATGCTCTGAGGCTTGTTGGTGGCTGGGTTGTATCCGGAGGTGTGGCATGGCAGCCCTTGGCCCCCTTACCCTGGCTCTGTCTCCAGCACTCCCAAAGGGTGGCGGGACCCCCAGATGGACCTCAGAACTTCTCAGATGGTCCTTCCCTCCTGCTCCTGCCTTTCTCCTTGTGTCATCACTGTTGACAGAGGGTTATGTAACCTCTAAAAAAGGGAGGCCTGGAGATCTCTCCAAGGCGGTGGGTGAATCAGTTTTTGCTGCCGTCATTTTCACAGTCGGAATCTGCTTTATGCAGATTGGATTTAGGGGTTTTTCCTGGATGCTTCTATTTCATTTAACATGCAAGGGCTAATAACTTGTCACAATTCAATAAGGCAGTGGTTACAAACACCCGGGTGGCTGCTTATTTAAATGCAGGTTTGTTAATTAGCTTCTCTTAACAAGGCGTGTGCTAAATCAGGCTCCCGGCTGGCAGCACCCAAGCCTGGCACTTCTCCCAGGTTGTGTAAGGGGTCATGCCCAGTCACCTGCAGGAGGGCCAGAATTCAAGTCCACCCCACTGCCTCAGTTTCCCTAAAAATAAGGCATCAGGACAAATTTTAAAAACAACGTTAAGATAACCACATTCTAACTCTTCCAGCCCACTCTGGTCCTGTTCCCTCCCTGCCTTTTATTCCTGAACACATTTCCCCCACTGAGTTCATTGTTTGCGTTTATTATTGCTGGTCTACTCATCTCCTAGGCCTAGCTTAGTTCCCACCTCTTCCACTAAATCTTCACACATATTCCTTCAACCCTCACTGACACCCTTCTCCTCTTACACATCACTGCGTACTCAGTTTTGGTAGTGGGGTACAGGTGGCAGGGAAAGAAGAAAACCAGCAAATATCACGTGTCTACTGCATTCCAGATTCCATACTAGTTACCACTGAGTCGATTCTAACTCATGGCGACCCTATGTGTGTCAGAGTAGAACTGTGCTTGATAGAGTTTCCAGTGACTGATTTTGGGAAGAAGGTCACCAGATCTTTCTTCCCAGATACCACTAGGTAGACTTGGACCTCCCACCTTTCCATTACCAGCCAAGCCTGTTAGCCATTGGTACCAACTAGAGACTCTCTGGAGTCCATATGGGGCCTCTTAACGTGGTGTCCTCTGTAATACTCACAACAGCCTAGAGCAGAGGTGTCACTGGCCTCCTTTCACAGATCTGGAAACCAAGGCTCAGAGAGGTAACATAACCTCCCCAAGGTCATCACTGAGCCAGTGAGAGTAGCTCTGGACTTCCACCTCCAGCTCTGTCTGACTCCAAAGCTTGTGCTCTCTCTACTCCTGAGTATACAAGAGGAACTTGAAACAAACCTTTATTAAGTGGCCATTATTCATTATTGCTATTACTGCTCTGAGCTCTTTCTGAGAACAATGACCATGGTTGACTCCTAGGAGGGACCCAGTGAAGCTCCCACCCAGGCAGCTGACCACCAACCCCAAGACAGTCGCTGAAGTCCCCAGGAGCAGCCAAACAGACAGCTCTTAGAGGGCCTCGCCCTTCACAAGTCTCTCCAGGGCAGCCTGGTCACCATTGTCTGGTGAGGAAATTGAGCCTTGAGTAAAGACTTGAGATGGCCATAGCCGAAATCCTAGGAGGTGTTACTCTATAGACAGCTGCCAATCCTGATTTGATAGCAATTCCCATCTTTCCTCAGGGCTGAGGGACAGAGGAATGAAAGCCCAAAGAAAATCGCTAGACATCATTCCTTTATTCTCAAGATGGGAATGAGAAAAGATCTAAATATAGAAGGGAAATAAAAGTGAGTTTGGAATGGGGGAAACAGAGCCATAGAAAGTCCCAGCCCTTGCCCGGAGAGGCAGGAAACCGCACCCACTTACCTTGTACCCAAAGCTCACAGAGCCCTGCTCAGAGAAGAAGCCAGGTGCGCTTATGCATGAAAGAAGTACCCTTTGGCAGATGTTGGACCTGGGGTTGCTAGCAGCTGGAACCCCCGGGGCTTGCCCTGCCTGTTATGGGTCTGGGTGGGAAGGCTGGGCAGGGGGTCTTCCCTGGCCCTGGCAAAAGTGAGTGACACGCATCCTGGGAAGTTGGTTAGTAGGTTACATGCCCTGTGGACATGAACTTCAAGGCGTGGTGATTTTTGTGCTGGCTCTCACTCTCAGGAGTACTTAAAACATGCTGCTTCCATAGCAGCTAATTCTGGAGCTGGGTCAGCAGCAACGGCCTCTAATAAAATGGTCCTTAACCTTCCGGAGGATCATAGACCCCAAACCTGATGAAAATTGTGGGCCCTCTCCCTAGAAGAATACGTACAAACATATACCAAAACCTGTTGTCATCCAGTCAATTCTGACTCATGGCAACCCCATGTGTGTCAGAGTAGAACTGCACTCCGTAGGGTTTTCAATGGCTGTGATCTTACAGAAGTGGATTGCCAGGGTTTTCTTCCATGATACCGCTGGGTAGATTTGAACAGCCAACCCTTCAGTTAGTTGTTGCTGTTAGGTGCTGTTGAGTTGGTTCCGACTCATAGCGACTCCATGTACAATAGAACAAAACACTGCCCAGTCCTGCACCATCCTCAGAATCATTGTTATGCTTGAGCCCGTTGTTGCAGCCACTGTGTCAATCCATCTTGTTGAGGATCCTCCACTTTTTCAGTTGGTTGCCAAGTGTAAATTGTTTGTAACATGCATGCTATTTGCAATTTCTGGTCATTTACAGACCTCCTGAAGCCTGTTCGTGAATCCTAGGTTAAGAACTCCTCCTTAAAGAAAACATTCTAAGAGACGTTTCTCCTAACTAGAACCCCTCTATACCTGGATGAAGAAGCCCTGGTGGCACAGTGGTTAAAGAGCTCAGCTGCTAACTGAAAGGTCAGCAGTTCAAACCCCACCAGCTGCTCTGCAGAAGAAAGATGTAGCAGTCTGCTTCTGTAAAAATTACAGCCTTGGAAACCCTGTGGGGCAGTTCCACTCTGTCCTATAGGGTCTCTGTCTTAGTAATCTAATGCTGCTATAACAGAAATTTCACAAGTGGTTTTTAAAGAGAGGAGTTTATTTCCTCATAGTAAAGTAGGCTAAAAGTCCAAATACAGGGCTTCAGCTCCAGGGGAAGTCTTTCTCTCTCTGTTGGCCTTCTCTTCAATATTCCCCCCAGACTAGGAGCTTCTCCGCCCAGGGACCCTGGGTCCAAAGGGTGCACTCTGCTCCCGGCACTGCCTTCTTGGTGGTGTTAGATCCCCAACTCTCTGCTTGATTCCTTTTCCTTTTATCTCTTGTAAGATAACAGGTGGTGTAGGCCATACCCCAGGGAAACTCTCTTTACCTTGGATCAGGGATGTAACTTTAGTAAGGGTGTTACAATCCCGCCCTAATTCTCTTTAACATAAAATTACAATCACAAAATGGGGGACAACCACACAATACTGGGAATCACGGCCCAGCCAAATTGATGCACCCATTTTGAGGGGGGATATAATGACAGTCGCTGAGTTGGAATTGACTAGACAGCAACAAGTTTGGTTTGGTTTTTGGATGTCTAGGTGAGATCTTCTGTACTTGATCCACGGACCCTATCAAAAACTCAATGTTCTCTAAAACCCTCTGATGGATGGTTCGGGCATTTTCATGCTGGGCAGCAGTCTAGATCCGATGGATTTTCAAGGAGTTGTACAATACTTAGCACGTAGTGGGCACTCCACAAATATGTGTTGAATGAATGAGTGAACGGTTCCTACATGCTCTGTCGTTTTGTACTTCTCAATTTTTTTTTTTTTTTATTTTCATAGCTCGCATGATTGCCCCTAATTCATAGTATCAAATCTACTGGTCAAGCACCTTGTAACATTAGGCTCAACATTATGGCCTTTGTTACTATTATAATTATTTTAAAACTGTGTCTGTATGTTACAAACTGGGACCCTAGTGCTCAGAGAGTTTAAACCCACAGTCCAAGGCTAAGAATAGGGACTGGGTGAGAGCTTTCCTAAGAGCAAGTTTGGATAGAAGAGAAGAATGAAAAGGGGCCCTGGGTGGAGACACCAGGAGGAGGAGACCCTCATAGGATGGAACACTGGCCTTTAAAGCAAGTATATGAGGACACACCAGGTCTGGACTTCTGAGTCCTTTGCCCAGTGTTTCTAGTGCCCATTCCAAGAGACTTCCCCCCACTCACCCATACCCCTACCCCAAGGCTTAATTTCCCAGGCAAGTGGGAGCCTCCATTCTTTCCAAGCTGACACAGGGCAATGGTAAGGGAGACAGAGAGGGGCTGAAGGAAAAGGACTTCATCCCAAACCCTCTCCCCGCAATAAGATATTGACAGTAAGGTGACTGGGGTGGGGGGGGGGGTGGATCGAGAAGCTAAGGCCAGCAAGCCCTGTTCTTGGGCATGGTGGCAGTGTGAGTAGTTCCAGCCCCAGTACTCTGTCTGGGTCTCGCTGAGACAGACCCAGCTCTGCCACCTCCCCTCCCCCACGGAAGAATGAGGCCAGCCTGCCATGTCTAAAGCCCAACTTGGGCACCTCCAGACGTGAGCTGGGGCCTCAGAGTCTAAGCCAAGCTCAAGGCCTGAAAATATAGGGGGGTCTAGAATGGGGGCTGAAGCCAGACAGGGACTTTGGTCTTACCAGATTTATCTGGGTGGCTGGGCCACATGACATTGCCAACTGAGGCGGGAGTGGCTGTGTGGGAGGCTGGGTACAGGGGGAGGGAACTCCTACCCCCGCCCAGGCCTTGGATCATTTGAAAGGCAAATGTGCTGGGTTGCCTAGGGAACAGAAGAAAAGGGACTTCCCTAGCACCGGTGACTAGTAAGGAATGGAGACGGGAGCTGTGATGCTGAGAAAATTGTTTCCAAAAAAAAAGGAGAAAGCGGTGACTAAGCAGCCCTGGTTATGTAAAGCGATCCCTGAGGAAGTGTGGGGAAAAGCCTGGAACCCACCCCCGTGTGTCCCTCCTCCCCACTCCCAGCCCCGGTTCCTGCTGCCTCGGAGAGTTTCCACCAGCCCCTTCCTCCTCCCATTCTTCAGAACTCCCTACTCCTCTACAGGACTGGTGAGGAGGAGCTACCTGACCACCCACCCCCCACCTTGCCCTCACCCCACCCTCCATGGAGCTCTCACAGCCCCTGGTAACCAAAGGTACAGGTCACCCATTGTGACAGTTTTGGGACTTCGGCTCAAAACAAGGAACCCAAAGGAAGCCCAATGGGGGCAAAGAGTCATTTGCCATCCCAGAATGAGGGTCTGCCCAATCCAAAGACAAAGAGCTCCAGCTGTGAACCCCAACATTACTATTTGCTAACTGTGTGACCTTAGACAAGTTGCCTACTCTCTTTGAGCCAGTTTCCTTCCAAAAAAAGCCAAACCCAGTGCCATCAAGTCGATTCCGACTCATAGCGACCCTATAGGACAGAGTAGAACTGCCCCGTACAGTTTCCAAGGAGCACCTGGCGGATTTGAACTGCCAACCGTTGGGTTAGCAGTTGTAGCACTTAACCACCAGCCAGTTTCCTTAGCAGTCAAAAAAAAAACCAAACCCAGTGCCGAGTTAATTCCGACTCATAGCGACCCTATAGGACAGAGTAGAACTGCCCCAAAGAGTTTCCAGGACCGCCTGGCACTTAACCACTACGCCACCAGGGTTTCCTCCTTAGCAGTAGATGGTAGATAATGTCCATGACACAAGATTGTTGGGGTACTTAACTAAGACAACTAGTAGTTCCAAGCACAGGCTGACACATGGGAGGCACCCAGCAGGTTGTTTCCTTCCCCCTAGCCAGAAGAAACCCTAGAGACCCTCTTGTCCTTGTATAGAAGGGGAAACCCATGGCTGATAGTAAGACTCATTCTAGATCCAAAGAGTCTAATCTGAGTGCCCCTGTCCGCATTCTACCTGCTGATCAGGGCTCCCTAATCAAGGCACTTTGTCTACCTGGATACCTACACCAGGATATCTACCTGTATGTGGCTTAGTTAGCTTGTGCCATCAGGACTCATAATTCCCACCCTGGTATTCTTCTAGCTTCCCAGGACCCTACCTCAGGCTGCCTGAAGCGTGTCCTCTCTAGAAAAGCCCAGGAGAACTGTGGGACTTCAAAGAACGGGTGAAATGACAGAGCCCATAATCGTCATCCGTGATTCAGGCAGAAATACAAATGCTTCTGGCTCCTCCATTCCGTACTGTGTACCATGCCATCCCCTGAGAGAGAAAGACCTGACAGTTTGCTCTGGAAAAATGGACTTTGAGGGATAAGCTACTCTGGGCCTGAAAAATACAGGAAGGATCTGCAAAACAAGAGCCTGTTACCAGTGAAATTGACCCAGGGCCCTGAGTGAGGAAGGGACTGTAACACATCACCTTACCTCAAGATGCATCATTTAAGAGACATGGAAATCTATCCTATTTTAACTATTTCCAACACACTATTCTTGAGTCCTCTCAATAGGCTTCACGTATCCAATCTATATATCCCCAGTGTTAAAGTTTAGAGTCTGTTTTCTCTCATTTGCCCTCCTTGGAAAATAAAAATAGCTAACCACCTTCTGTATGCTTATACTTAATACATCCAAAATACCAGGATAAGCATCATTTAGGGATCAAGGCTGGAAACCTAACATTTTCCCAGAAGTCTGAGGGACTGGAGAAGCCCTTGAATCCTTTGTGAACACTGTTCCTAGTATTCCTCTTGGGTTTACTGTTAAAAGGACTTCCTTGGTAGACAGGACAGACTTGCCAGGCTACTAGAGCAGCTGGGTCTAACTCAACAGCAGAGGTCACAGCAAAGGAATGGGGACAGCCTACCACGGAAGTCTTGGCCACCAGATGCCCTTCTGCCCTTCCCTTCACTCTGCTCTCACCTCCCTGACAGATCTCGTTCCACTCTGACCCATGTTGTGCTCACACGCTAGACTCATGTTCAAATCCTTCTTCTCCAGGCCCAGGAAGGCAAAACAGTAGATTTTCTTCCAGGATCCTCAGTGACACTTCCACCTACTACTGAATGTCAAGCTTGAGCTGAATCTCTCTTGAAGAAGAGAGACCTGGGTTTCCTCAGCCTTTCTAGTGCTAAGCACAGTTCGAGGCCGTAGTAAACCATCAGCAGATATTTGTTGAATGGATGAAGGTCCCCAGTCCAGACATTGCCGAGCCTCTAGGAGAACCCCTCCTCTGCAGAGGTAAGGCCGAGTGGGGAGAAAGCGTTCCTCAGCTCAGCTCCCCTAGGCCTTACAGTCTCCCCACATGATGGGTGGGAGGGATCGTGACCTAGATGATGTGCTCTCGGCCTAGCAGTAGCTGTGACACCACAAAAAACACATTGGTTTTGGAGTCAGAGTCATGTATTCATCTAGCCTTATCACCCACCAGCTAGGTGACCTTTGACAAAGTCACTTATATCTCTGAGCCTCAGATTCAATTTATCCATAAATTGAGGGTGGTTGGAAGAAAGGGTGCCTGGCACATCAGAGGTACTCCAAAAACACTGGGTGAATCTAAATATAGGGCATCTGGGACCCCACAGGGGTATAAGACTCTCCTCTGGGGAGCTCTGGGTCTCTATCGGTTTCTTTTCTTAGAATCTCAAATTCTCCTCTGGTGACCATGGTACAGGGAACCAAGAGGCAGCTGACTTAGTGAGGAAACCCCATCTCCCCACCTCCCCCGCCTCCCCCACCCACCTTCCCACCACCTACTCCACAGAGGCTCCTAATTGGTGTTGTGAGGATTAGTCATGAGCCAGTGCAAGGATTCCTCCCCCACAGCCCCATGTCCCCCACACAGGCATACTGCCTGAATGCTTAATTGGAGTTCCTCACACCTCTGAGGACAGCGTCGGACAAAATGACAGAGGAATCAGAGCTCCAGAATTGGGCCCTGATTGTGGAGGGGTGCTCAAGTTTTTCTCTCTGGTCAGGAGTTTTCTTTCTCTAAAAAAAAACCACCTTTAAATGGTCTCAGTAAAATAGGGGGAGAAAGCCAGTGCAGGGCAAGGAGGAAAGTCTAGGAAACTGCCTCAATGTCCAGCACCCCAATAAGACAGTACTTCCAGAAACTTCTAAGAGGGTTGCTGGAAAGATCTCCACTTAGGCCTGTTCATCTCAGTAGAAAGTCCAGCTCCACCAGCAGAAGCCTCTTTTCCATCCAAAGGTTACAGAAGAGGGAAATGGGGACAACAGGAAGGAGGGCAGAAAGAACTCGGTTGAGCAGCTACTACCATCTGGTGAGGGCTGGAGAAGGCTAGGGAACCTGTCCAAGATCACACTGTGTCAACACTCCTACATGCATACTCCTCTGTCCCTCCATAAATGCCCCTAAAGAAGATCAACTTGGGTGTCTCAGAGGCATGTGAGGATCCAGTCTCACATGGAAGCTCATCAAATTGGCTGCTAGGGGACAGCTGGGGACATTGGGTCCAGGGGAGTGAGGTCACTCATTACTTGATCCTTGCTGAGCCAGAGCAGTACTGTATGAAAAAGCCACTCACTATAGGGCTCAGATAAGATCAGGATGAGCAGAAGAGGCCAGACTTAGGTGACCCTCCAGGTCCCCGGGGGCAAGGGACACAACCCATGAACCCTCTCTCCACCCCTGTTCCATAGGCAAGTAGAGAAAAGAAGGAACAGTGGTGGCTGCTGCCCTGGAAGTGCTGTCTTGAGTCCCACCCCTGTGGAAAACTGTTTCTCCCCTCTGAGGTGATTATTCCACCCTGAGTTAGAGTGGGATAGATGATGGGAAGACTTGGGGCATAAGAATCAGAGTATGATGATGTCCCTGGGAAAGGAAAGTTGGGGAATGGAAGAGGATGCCAGCCTGTAATTTCTCGTGTAGGGCCTGGAGAAACCAGAAAGCGGAAAAAAAAAAAAAAAAAAACCTTCTCCCTCACGCCCTCAGCCTCCCCAGCATTGCATATCTAATTGGATTTCCTCTGCCTCCTACGAGGTTATCCTTAGCTCCAGGGAAATACCTCATGGTGGGATTCTCTCCTCCCTCTCTAGGGGAAGGTTGGGGGCTCTCAGGGAAGCTCTGCCATTCACATTTTCCTGCCTGAAGTTTGGCAGTTCCTCACACCCCAGTCACCACCCCCAGCTCTGGTGACGACAGGAATGCGGTGCAGTGTGAATGAAGAAGCCACAGTGTAGCTCCCCAACCTTCTTCCGGAAGCTTCTTGCCGAGAGGCCCTGTCAAATGTAGTCCCAGCTAAAGCCTGCCCATTTCCTTTAGGGGCCTGGCACTCCCCTGAGGGTCCAGGAGCTGTGTTCCCATTCCCCTCCCTGATCCATGTGCATTCCAGGCCAAGCCCCCCCTGGACACTGGTTTTCAGGTAACTCTCACAGCCTGGAATGGTTCTACCCACCATCTCATCCCTCCCCAATCTCATATAAATCTTATCTGTCCCTCAATCCTTCCACGAATCCATGACCACAGCTATCCTCATAGCATTCCCTGTAGCAACTTAGCACTCAGTTGTTCTTTAATTGCTTCGTTTTGCCTCCCCAGCTGGAGTCACTCCTGAAGACAGAGCCACACCCCACATCTCCCTGGTATTTCTCGTGAGGTTGGACTTAGGGAAACAGTTCTTTTTTTTTTTTTTCAAAACTAAACATTACCAGACACTGTCTTTCTACTTCACACTTAATGAGTTAATATTTTTAAGGGTTTTCAAGATAACAGTTTTTATAGTCAATCTCTATGTCTGACTAAAAGCATTATACCAATTCAAACACGTACACATATCAATAGATTTCTCTTCCGCTTGATTGTTCATCTGAAATACTGACCTTAAATCCAGTGGTGGATCCTGAACTCTAAGAGGTGGCGGTAGGAATGTTGGCTTATGTGACTGGGAAACAGGGTGACTTACAGGCTAAAATTCTAACTTTGAAGTTTGTTGAGTGAACCCTAATAAATTAATTGAACTATTTTTTTGTCAGTTTTTAAAGTCCATTATGTGAAAAGAGGATTTCCAATTAATCTATTTTTTTCTTCCTAAGTTTTATTTATTTTGTTGTTGTTGTTGAGAAAATACACAGCAGAACATTTTTAGTGATTGATCGCTCACACTGTTCTGTAGCCAAGGCCCAGACTTCTGTCCAAAGGGTCTGTTTAACCCATTGTCTCAGGGAGCAGAAGAAACAAAGAGGCACTTCTTCCTATCGAGAGATGTTTTTTGCTAAGCCTCTCAGCTCCTCGAGGGCAGGGTTGGTGTCATCTGTGGGATCCACACAACACCTAACATCATACATCACAAGTGCTCAACAAAGGGAAGTAGATGGAGAAAAGAAGGTGTGGGTGGCACAGTCCTTCTACCTCATGGTCCACTTGGTGTCACTGAAGATAGTCAACCGTAACCAAGTCTCAGTCCACCTTACTGTTCTCAAAAGAGTGCATGTCTCTGGTATAGCACAGTGTTCTCTCCCCACAAACCCCAAATCACTTAATGGGCCCTGTGGGGAGAAAACCCAAATGTTTTCTGAGAATGTTATCTGATCTAAGGGAGAGGTTCCCTTGTCACCTGTAGTCCTACCTCCTGAGAAAAGGACCAAGCAGAGATGCTGGCTGCCCAAGCCACAACACACTCCCCTGTCCCAACTCTGCCACCAACTGACTGTGTTACTTGAGTGAGGTACCTCACTGGTCTGGGCCTCAGGATGCTTGCCCAGTTTCCATCCAACAACAAAAGATTTGTGATTTATCCCATGACCACGCAATAATGCCCTTTGAGCAAAGTGGCCAAATTTGCCTTTGATATCCCTTTGCCACAACCCTCCATGCCCTACTCTAGGCCTGTTCCATAAAAGCATCTTCTGTATGGCCTGATTTTATCATTTTAATATTCCTAAAGCAGATGTACCTCTCCCTCCCCATTACATCTCTCCTTTTTCTCCTCCTCTGATCCTCTGTATCTCCCTGCCTCCCTCCCTTTACCTCTAGCTCTTTCCTCTAAACCCTCTGTCTTTTTTCCACTTGTCTACTGGGACATTTACTGGGACAAGTGCACAGAGGCAGAAACAGGTGAAAGGGATGGAATAGTAATTGCAGGAGCCCCACCTGTCCTCCTGCACAAACTGGAGTCCTCATCTTTTTGGCGTTGAGAATGGAACTCTGAACAAACTTCTCCAGGGCTAGGACAACCGTCGCTCCACTGTGGTCTTGTCCTCTTCTTCCCAGGAAGCCACGCCCTCTTTTTCTATTATGTAAATGTGAGAGATGACAGAGATGGAAAAAGTGGGGAGAATGGAGGAATAACGAAGGGGTGGACCAGAGAGGAAGGAGGAGTGAAGAAAATTCTGGAAGGTGAGGAAGGAGACAGCACCTGCCCTACTCCTCAGCCAGATCAGTACTGAACTTCTTTCGCAGATTTTCTCTTGTGTTCCCTGGGCCATGCTACTTGTCTTCACAACTATCCCCTTTGTGGCACTCTCCCCTCCAAGCCTCAGCTGGTGCCACCCCTCCATTCTGCCCAGCGTTCATGCCATCTCTCCTTCCAAGCCTAGCCTCTATGGTGCCTATTGCAAGCTGTCCCAGTTTTTCCCCACCAACCTAAGCCATGCCCGAGCCTTGCCCCCATGCCATCCTTCAGGCCTGGCTGGTTGGACTCTGGCCGATGATACGAGGTGATGTGCCAACCTTCTTCCAGCCCAGTGAGCTTCACTTCAGGGTTACTCTGAAGAGGAGGAGCTGAGTTAGCCAGATGGGAATTCCTGACCACCACCTTGAATGTCTTGATCAAAAAAACACCCAGGCAGGGATGGATTACCCAATAAGCACGGTACACAAGGACTTACTTGTGCTTACTAACTAATCTATAGTGTACAATTTCACCTGTTTTTCACCACATCAAGTGAAATTGTGCACTACAGATTAGTAAGTAAGCACAAGTAAGCCCATGCATACCTTGCTTAATGTAAGCTCTTGCATACTGCGTACCTTGCTTACTGGTTAATCCGCCCCTACCAGCCAGCCATTCTCCTTCTCACATTCCGTACCCAGCTACTAAGCTCTGTAAGTCAACAAGTGATGGTGTTTTAATTATGTGGAAAATAGACTGTGAAATTAGAGCTAGGGAGGAATCAGTGTTTGGAAATAGGGAGAGGAATAACATCAGGAGAACCCAGAAATCCAGTGAAGATAAGTAAAAATGCGGAGAAGACTTAATGATGGAGAAACCAGTGGGTGGAGGATGAAGAGGATGGAGTGGCTGCCTAGATGAAAGGTCAATAATTTGAAGGCTAAGAGCAAGACAGATGGCATAACCAGGAGGGTCAACAGACCCTGCAGCCAGCCTCGCTGCTGTTGAAAGGCTCATACATGCTGGGCACCATGGAAAGCTCCTGAAAGCCACATTATTTTTACTGTTGAAAGATTATATCTATTGGCTTCAAGTTCGGAGAACTTTCGTGTTTTCTACCAAATCCTTCCTATGAGTAAAAAGTGGTGTGAAGAGAGGGTAAGGGGTTTGTAGAGGCTTCTGGAGGCCCATATACCCCCCAAAGTCCTTAACACAATCTTTGCATCCCAACATGGAAGCCCCAGGATCAGCATTTTAGAGTTCTGCTCTTGCAGAAAACCTGTGCCCCTAAACGAGGCTTTCTATGTGCTACTTTGGCATAGGAGTGAAGAATGAGAGGGCCCGAGTGGTCCCCAGGCCTGCAGAGATAATGGCTTCTGCTCTTTGGCAGCCCAGGGCCACAGCCCCACCTGTTCTCCAGTTGGAGATGCCTCTGTGTGTGCATCAGTGACCCTTACTGTTCCCTGGGGTGGCGGGGGACAGATAGGCCAGAGAAGCTCGCTGACAGGTTTCCAGAATGGGAAACCCCCCCAAGAGCCAAGGAGTCGAGCAATCTTTTCTGCCCACTCAGAAATTCCGGAAGCCCTTCGAGTCTGGAGAACCCGCCTCCCCAACCTCTTTCTCTCTCTTCCTCTGTCTGTCTCCTTCTTGCGACTCCTGTGAGTGCACAGGAGGGCTGAGGGAAGCCCCGTGTGCCTGTGATGAACGGAGCTAATTTCTGGTTTGCTGGTATGCCGCAGAGACGCTGCCTCCGTTCCCCTCCTTCCCAGCAAACCCTCTCCCACACACAGACAAATAGGCTGCATATTTAATTGGAATTCCTCACACCTACAGGGTAAAGCCTTGTCAGTAGAAATAGAGCCCACAGCCAGCTGGCTTCCCCCATTCCACCCACCTTGTCTCTTAAAAAGAAATCCCCCCCCCCATACGTGAACACCCACCCACGGGCCCTTGCACATCCCTCCCAGCATGGTTGTAAAGGAGGGATTTGTTGGCAGTGACGCTCCTTTCCTGGGCTGCTACGGCTGGGCCCACCTGGCAGAGACCACCCAGAGGCTTCTCCCTGGCAGACGTGCCCTGACTACCTGCTCATTGCCCACCTCAGGAATCCCCTCGCCAAAAAGCTCTTGGGGCACTGAGGTCCCTAAAGGTGCTGAGAGACACAGGCTGTCTGGGTATGACAGGCCACGTGATCTGGAGAAGAAAAGAGAGGAAGGCCATAAAATGCCAAAATACAACCTGAGAAGAGACCTCAGAGCCTATCTGGGCCTAACCTCTCACGGTACATGTGGAAAAGCTGAGGCCAGAAAGGTGAAGAAAAGCTTGTGACATAGCGACCTTATGCCGGACGGGGCTAAGCCTGGCTCTCTTGGTTCCCAGGATGCAGCTCTCCCCCTCAGCCTGTGGCATTTCCCCATATGGGGAAGGGAGGTGGCACCCAGGGGCTGTAGGACCAAAGAAGAGGGCTCCAGGATAGAGAGAAGAGGGCACAGAAGGGCAAAGGAATAGAAAGGGATGAAACAGACCAAGGATTCTTTGTGGAGGAAAGCCAGATTGGTTGTTTCCCATATGGCCACAGAGAAGGAAGCTCTTAAAGAACGAGGTGGGGCAAAGAAAGGGAAAGGCATTGACAGCCCAGGGTAGTGGCTACACTCCTTGGGGCAGCCTCATTGATGCCCAGCCCTGACCTCTGCCCGGGAAGCATGGCTAGCTCAGCCCCCTGTCAAGACCTGGACATTCAGGGTCAGCAGCCTCAGCTGGGTTTGCGAGGCCTCAGTCCCCGACTGTGATTCCATTCTTGCTGCCTTTCCCTGTAGACCTCCCTCCCTCCCTGGATAATGCTTCCTGTCAGATTGAGCCTGGCTCATGCCCGAGCCAGACCTGTGTGTCAGTGAGCAGACAGCTGTCTATGGGGCCCCGAAGAGCGCTGTGACATCCTCATTCTCCCCCACAAAATATCATCTCAGTTTGCCTGAAAGTTCACCATTAGTGACTCATTTCGTTGGGTTAAACATAGCCCTCCCTTTTTAAATGCAGCTGCTCTAGGAAAGGGTAACTCATTGAGTTCTTAA
Source organism: Elephas maximus indicus (assembly GCF_024166365.1). Classification (NCBI taxonomy): domain Eukaryota; kingdom Metazoa; phylum Chordata; class Mammalia; order Proboscidea; family Elephantidae; genus Elephas; species Elephas maximus. Next base: position 51,879,023 of record NC_064840.1, read on the forward strand.
CATCCTAGTGTGAATGGGAATATGTATATGTATATGTGTATATATATATATATATATATATGATCTAGGAGACTGAGAGGAAATGAAGAAGAGAAACAAAGAGGCAGAAGGAAAGTTATTGAAAGGGAAGAAGAGAACAAAGAGAGGAGCAGCAAGAAGCAAATCTAGTTCCACCTTGATTGCTGCCTTTCACAAGCTGTCACTGTCCCTCTGGGCTTTGATTAGCACCGAGGAGGTGTCCAGTAAGTGCCCATAGTGAATTAAATAAGCCATCTTTATTTATGTACAGCACTGTGTGGTTTACGAAGTCCTTTCACATACATTCTCATTAGGTCCTCATAGCTGTGTGAAACCAGAAAGATGTAGGTTGTTGTACCCACTTTACAGCTGAAGAGACTAAGACTCATGGAGGTTGGATGACTTGCCATATAGCCAACGGGCAGGAGAGCCAGGACTCTTCACTCTACCCACCTTTGCACAGAACCTGTTAACACGCCCTCACCGAGCTTACCTTTTCCCCAACACTCCCGCGGGCCTCTGATCAGAGCAGAGCAGGAAAATGCCCTGGAAGAGGAACAAGAATGAAATGGTGCAGAGGAGCAGGCAAGGGGATGGAGGAGGTAAAGCAAAGACCACCACAGTGGGAGAAGCAAGCATACTCCATGTCCTAAAGCCCCCAGCTGAGACTCGGACATTGGAAAGAAAGGTGTGGGTGGGAGGGTGCAGCCCCCACTTGCTCACTGGTAACAAGCCTGAGGCCAATTTGGGAACATCTCAAGTCTTTCAGTCAGCAGTTTCACTTTCCAACATTCACTCAGGCCTAGAGGCCTATAGAGGTTGTTGCTGGCATGGGGTATGAGGATCTGGTTCTAGAGGGAACAAGGTCGGCTAGACCCAGGATGTTCCCCAGGTGGACAGTGAGAGAAGCAGGAGACCCCAAGCGTCCTGCTTAGAAATTCCACAGACTTTCAGGCCCAGCTTTTCCCACATCCATCCTATCCTTTCTTCTGATCTTCCTTCTTTCTTCCCTTGCACCACAGTTCTCTCTGCAAGCTTTCCACCCTGCAGGAAGTGGTCTGTCTGCCATATTGAAACCATCCCCTGTGTCTCCCTCTTAACGAGCCAGGTTAAATACGCTGTAATCAGGGTAATAATACACCTGAGCTGGTTCTTGAGAGAACTGCCTTTTGTACTGCGATAGGACATTAATAGCAATTATTCTGCTTTGTAATTGGAGCTTTAAATACTAATTCAAACAGCCAGAGGAAAACCAATTAGTGCTAATTTATCTCTATGTGTTTTCCAGAGCTGGTGTCTGTCACACTGTGAAGAAATAGGTTGGTAATTAGTACAGTTGGGTGGTAGATAGAAGTAATTATCAGATTCTTTCATTTTTCTTTAGAAACAAAAAATGAGTAGGGGGCAGGGAGGGCCAAGATAGGTTCTATAAGTCTTTGTTCCCTTGAGGTTTAAGAGGGGACCCATGTTAGCTCCGAGATCCCAGCCCTCAGCGTTCTGTGCTGTACAGGTATTCCTGAAAGCAGCTGGGCTCTGGTGAAAGCTGCCTAGAAGGTCTTAACAAGGACCCTGCAGCTAATAAGCTCACCGAAGTGCCACCGGTAACATTACAGGAAGCAGAGCACTTCCTACTTGTCTGGAAAAGGGTTTGTGAGACCCAAACAGCTGGACAATAGGGTAAAGGGATCAGTCAGGGCTGGGCCCCAGGCCATTCTCTAGGTCTCTGGCTGTGTGGCCTTGGCAGAGGCACTGAACCTCTCTGAACGTTGGTTTTTCCAATTGTAAGATGGACATAATAACATCTACCTCAGAGGGTTGTCATGGGGATTAAACTAAATAAAATAATGTACACACGTATCATGGGCCTGTATTGTTAGTTATTAAGTGCTGCCGAGCAGACTCCGTCGGACTCATGGCAACATTATATACAACAGACTGAAACATTGCATGGTCCTCTGTCATGCTCACAATCGCTGGCATATTTGAGACCATTGTTGCGGCGATTGTGCCAATCCATCTCACCAAGGCTCTCCCTCGCCCCCACTGGCCTTCTACTTCACCAAATATGATGTCCTCTACCAGCGATTGATCCCTGCTGTTGGTGTATCCAAAGCAGGCAAGTCAGATGAGGTTCTGTTGTGGTCCATAAGGTTTTCATTGGCTAATTTTCCGAAGTAGATCACTAGGCCTTTCTTTCTAGTCTGTCTTAGTCTGGAAGCTCTGCTGAAACCCGTCCATCATGGGTGACCCTGCTGGTATTTGAAATATCAGTGGCATAGCTTCCAGCAACATGGCAACACTCAAGCTACCTCAGCACAACAAACTAAAGGGTGGTGGATAATGGGCCTAGCAGCCAGTAATAATAGGTACGATCGATTGAGTGCTTACAAGTTGCCTGCGACTCTTTTAGATAACTTTGTATACGTTATCTCTAATCTGCCAAAGCCACTGGGCTGACTCACTATGTTAATTTCCCTGTCCCCTTTCCTGTCCGTACCTTTCACCAGCTGTGTGGCCCTGGAGAAGTTACTTAATTGCCTTAAGCCTCAATTTCCTCGTTTATATAAAAGAGGTAATAATAATATCTTCCTTCAGAATTACTGTGAAGATTAAATGAGGCAATGATTATAAAAGCTCTTAACACAGTGCCAAGCATGGAGTAAAAACAAAGGAGTAAGTTCTCCATAAATGTTACTTATCGATATCAATATTATTATTATTTTATTTCATCTGGGTTTGTTGTAACATTTCCATCTGTCAGTGGTGATTTGTACTGAAGAGGTTTTAGCAGAGCTTTCAGACTCAGATAGACTAGGAAGGAAAGCCTGGTGATCTACTTCCAAAAATCAGCCAGCGAAAACCCTATGGATCACAACAGTCTAATCCCTAACCAGTCATGGAGTTGGCACAGAACCAGGCAGCATGTCATTTCGTAGCGTATGGAGCCGCCATGAGTCAGGGGTCAACTCAATGGCAGCTAACAACAACATACAAATTCTCTATTATAAAAGTGTTACAGCACTATAAATGCCAAAACAAACCAAACCTCCTGCCCTTGAGTCGATTCCGACTCATGACAACCACGTGTTGCATAGTGGAGCTGCTCCTTAGGATTTTCTTGCCTGTAATCTCTATAGAAGCAGAGTGTCAGGCCTTTCTTCCACAGTGCCACTGGGTGGGTTTGAACCATCAACCTTTAGGTTAATCATGCACAAACTGTGCCACCCAGGGACATGAATTAATCCATAAGTAGCTATCAAATGTCTGGTATGTATTCAGTAGGGAGCCAGCTCATGCTACTTAGAAACCTAAGACCTGCACGCCTTGAATAACATACGATGAGGCAATAATGGCATTTCATGGAGCTTCACAGTTTACAATGTGTTTTCACGTATATGATGTCAATGCCTCTTCACAACAGTGAGTAGGCTGAGAATTCTCTCAATCCCCATTTTATAGGTGGGAAAAGGAAGTTCAGAGAATTTAAGTGCCTTCTTGAGAAAGCAGCAAAATCAGAACTCAACCCCAAGTTTTTTACTGCACAACCTGGGTAGACACTCAACAAATACTTGTTGATTGAGTGAGTAAGTGTGCTTTCCCTGAAGCCACAGAGCCTAAACTGCCAGCTCTGTCTGATACTTCTGCGTGAGAAGCAAGGCTGGTCAAGGGAAGGTGGGACGGCAGCATAGAAGTCTTCAGGGGAGACATGGGTGGTCAGGGAGTTGGAAAGCTTTGCTCAGCCTAGACAAGGTTTCTTAAAGTTTTGTATGAGAGGGCAACAGTGAAAAAATGGGAGACTTCATTTAATAACCTGGATGAAGATCTGGCTATACTGGAGAGCAAGGCGCAGGAACTGAGTGGGAGTTGCCCACCGCTGAGAGGGCAGCCCTCTCCTTTCCTCCACAGACACCAGCCCACCCACTGACTCACTCAGGATCGTTCCCAGGACCTGGACCCTGTGGGCATGTGAATGTGTGACCCCTGGACTAGGTCTCAAAGGGTGGTTGTATAAGGATGAGGAAAAGGGAAAAGGGTGTAGACGGTGCAGCTTCAGTGAGGGCCTGAGGAAGAGCCAAACGTGTAGTATTTGAGAAGGGAATGGACTGGCCTAGAAGCACTGGCAGGTAAGTGCTGGGAAGGGCAGGAAATGAGCTTTATAAGGTAGGCTTTGGAAATCACACTGCAGAGGGCAAATTTGACCAGTACAGTTATTTACTGTGCCCCACCAAGGGGAAAGTACGGGCTGCATCCAGCCCACACTCCATCCACTAGGCCATTCACCCCGCCCAGAGCTTCTTGCATCAGGAGGAAGAGGAGCCTTCTTTCTGTTCACACCAAGGTGCCTACCACATGCTTGCCAAGCTGCGGGCTTCTACCCAGAAGAACACCTCTTTCCTGTGGGCTCCTGGCTGCTTTGCATTTTTGAAGGCAGTGTCTGAGAAGGTTAAACTGATAAAGGTGGAAAATGGATGAGAGGAGAGAGGCCCAGGGTCAGGGAGAACATGACGGGAGGAGAGCATGGGCTCAGTGACAGCAGCAGGAATGGAGGGCAATGAAAAGCGAGAGAAGTATGCAGGTATATAAGCATAAACAAGGGACCAAGCCAGTTGCGGTTGACTCTAACTCGTGGTGACCCCATGTGTCTCCGAGTAGAAACTGCACTCCACAGGGTTTTCAATGGCTGGTTTTTCTGAAGTAGATCACTAGACTTTTCTTCTGAGGCACCTCTGGGCGGACTCAAACTTCCAACCTTCCAGTTAGCAGCAAGTGTGTTAACTGTTTGAACCACTCAGGGTCTCCCAAACTTGGAGTGTAGCAAAACAAATAATAATGTTTAGCGCTGGCTGGAGGAATTGTGGGCAATTTTTATTTTCTTCTTTTTGGTTATCGGTATTTTCTAAATTTGTACACTGCCCATATTTCTCTTTTGTGCTAAGAAAAACAATGAAACTTGTTTTTAAAAAAGGAAGGGACATATGCCAGAGACATTTTGAAGGAAGAACTGACAAGATTTGATAAGTGGCTAGATAAGGGTGATAAAGGAGAAAGATGAATCAAAAATAACTCCAAGGTTTTGGAGGCTGGGTGATAGGGAAAATAACAGAGGAAAGGAAGTTGCGAGGCGGGGGCAGGGTTGTATGGTGGGGAAATGACTGTAAGGACTGTGAAACTTGAGCTACTGGCCAGAGATCCAATTGTCCTCGTGTGGCAGAAGAGAAAGAGTCTCACAGAAAGGAGAACTGAGGCACAGAGGGAGGAGGGGCTTTGTCAGCAGACCAGCACGCAGCACACCCCTGGGCTCAAGAATAGAACTTGGATTGTCCTTACCAAAATTTTCAACCCAGTAGCTGCTGAAAAAGAACCAGGTGTACTTGTCTCCAAGAACAATAATGGGGACCTGCCTCTCCAGTGGAGCCTTTAAGAGACACCCTAAGATAAGACCCTGAGGCAGACACACTCCATGGACCAGACTGTCTGGCCAGGCTCTGGAACTTGTGCTGCTGGATTGGTAAGGAGAGCATGGGTCTGAGGCGCCAGGCTCAATGGTGTGACCAGACAGCCAGGCTGAGGAGTGTAGGACTGACAGGAAACTGAGACTGAGCAGGACGAAGGCTTGCCATCACCAAGATCCCAGTGCCATTGGTGGTGGCAATATAGGAATGGAAAGTGAGGTAACTCATCTCTGGAGATTAATGAGCTGTTTTTCTCATCAAGAAGGAACTCCTTCCCTAATTGTCCATAAATGTACTCAATGCCCAGAAACCCATTCTGCCTGGCACCTGGCTTTGAACCTGGTGGAGCAAAGAAGGCCAACTGTCCCAGACCAAACACACACCCAACATGGAAAGGCTGTTCCCTCTGACCTCTACAACCTTCTGCCTTTTATCTGTTGGTGACATTGCCAAGGGTGGGACTCCTGAGGCTATGAGATGAAATATTGCTTCCTAACTCTTGCCATCCAGCAAGCCAGCAACAAACCAGACCGCCTCTTCTCTTCGGGTCACCTTACTGTCGCCACTGCACCCCCCACTACACCTGCCCTCCCTTGGGCCAGGCTGGCCTCACCGAACCACTGCCTTAAAAGATTCCGTATTGACTGGGGCTGAGGCCCCACCCGAGGCTGCGTCACTGTTTCCTAGGCAACCAAAAGGGGTGGGTGAAAAGTAACACACAAAGCAAACAAAATGAGCTCCACATGGGTGGCCCAGGAGCAGTCACCTCAGCATAAAAGAGCCACAAATTGGGGGGCCGTTGCCCAACTTCTTTCACTGTGGTGGCTCAGGGGGCTCCCCGATGCACCCCAGACCCCACACTAGGAACACTTTGCAACATGCTGCAGTAACATGTGTGCCCTTACTTACCTCTGCTATGGGGCTGTCTTGCCAGGAGAAATAAAATTATCTGATAAAGGTACCGTCTGTGCACGCACTGGTGCTAATGAGGCTAAGATGTCAGCCCCAAAATGTCGTCAGCCAGGAGGTAGCTCCTGGAGCTGCAGAGCCAGTAAGGGGAGTGGGCAGAAGAGCCACAAGGAGTGCTCTTGGCGGGCAGTCCCTGCAAGGGGGGTGAGGTGGGGAGCAGGGCCTGATGGGGATCCCAGTGCCCCCAGGGTTCTGAAATTAAACTTCATCACCCCACTCTCCTCACCCAAGGCACTGGGGCATGTCAGGAACTTCTAGCATTGACTGTAGAAAAATCCCTCACAAGCATGTGCCTAGGACTCCGAAGTGTTTTCGAAAAAATTTTAAGTTAAAAATACATACATGAAGTACACAGATCTTAAGTGTACAACTCCGTGGCTTATTACCCATGTAACCACCTCCAAGATCAAGACCTAGAATGTTTCCAGCACCGCAAAAACCTCTCACGTGCCTCTTTCCAGGCGACATACCCATCCCTGAGGTAGCATCTGCGGGGACAGTGGTAGTTCAGTGGTCGAATTCTCACCTCCCACGTGGGAGACCCACGGTCCCTGCCCGGCCAATGCCCCTCATGCCCAGCCACCACCCATCTGTCAGAGGAAGTCTGTGTGTTGCTGTGATGCTGAACAGGTTTCAGTGGAGCTTTTAGACTAAGACAGACTAGGAAGAAAGGCCTGGCCATCTGCTTCTGAAAATCTGTCAGTGAAAACCCCGTGGATCACAGCAGTTCAATCCTTAACCAATCATGGGGATGGCACAGGACCCGGCAGCGTTTCGTTGTTTCGTTGTGCGTGGGGCAGCCATGAGTCGGGGCTGACTGGATTGGATGGCGGCCAGCAACAGCGACAAAGTAGTATTATTCTGGACTTCTGTCACCATCTGTCAGGCCTGTTCTTGAGCTCCATGTAAACAGAATCATATGGTATGTGCTCTGTGCATGGCTTCTTTCATGTTACTCTGTTGTGAGAGTTGTCTGTGTCATTGCAGGAAGCAGTGGTTCGTTCTTCTCCGTCGTTATGCAGTATACCTGGTCCTTCCAAATTTCTCAAAGGCTTTCACATTTGTGTTCTTCCCCAATACGGGGGTGGGGGTGTGGGAAGAGCTCCAAGGCAGCGACTTTGAACTGTTATTTCCACCAGGACATCTATGCCCAGGCACGCCAAGTTGTGCTAAGTTCCAGGGGCACCCTTTCTGTCCCATCCGAGAAATCGGATCTGAGTGGGCATGACGATATTATACGGATAGCCTTGAATTACCTCTGACTTACCAAAAGAAAAAAGAAAAAAAAGGAGGGGGAATTATTCGAAAACTGCGGCACTTTATTATTAGTAACATATTTGTTTGTGATACATCTCACAACTGCTGGTACCACACCGGCGTGTCGCAGCTTTTAGGTTGAGAACTGCTGGTCTAAGCGGTGTGATTTCAGGAGCAAAGGAAGGCCATTTCCTGCCCCAAAATATCTCTTTCTTCTACCCCACTGCTTCCCCTGTCAATTTATTGTGCTGTATTAAGCAGCCCGGTATCCTCTTTTAAAATGCAAGTGCTCCTGAGGGGAGATAATACATTAAAGCCATAGCACCTACATGTGACTTAAAGGGGACCTGGAAACTCACATGTGGCGAATGCTGGCCGTCTGTGGTGCCCCATGCTAGATACTTCTGCATCCTGTCAAACCTCAAAACCATGTAATGGGGAGGGTATAATTATCTCCACTTTACAAATGAAGACATAGAGGCTTAGAGACATTAACAAACCAGCCTAGGGCCACACGACAGTTAGGTAGTAGCAGCAAAAGCAACCAGTTTCCAAAAAGAAACCCAAACCCATTGCCATCAAGTGGATTCCAAATTGTATTGACCCTATAGGACAAGTGGAACTGCCGCATAGGATTTGCTAGGCTGTAATCTTTACAGGCGCAGATCACTACATCTTTCTCCAGAAGAGTGGCTGGTGGGTTCTAACCGCTAACCTATTGGCTAGCATCCAAGCGCTTAACCACTACAACGCCAGGGCTCCCCAAACAAGTTTAGTCTCCTCCAAAGCCCATTTTGTGACTTAATTTGGTGAGCAGGAAGTACTAGGCATTTGGGAGCAAGGAGGGAGAAGAAGGACATAGAAAGGAGAAGTACAAGAAGTCATGCTGAGCAGAAAAGTGACATGCCAGGTCATAAGGCGAAGTGTTAAAGAAAAAAAAAAAAAAAAAAGCTTCGTATTGTCACCCCAGAGATGCTGGCACAAGTGCTATCGGGACTGTCTCTTCACCAGCAGCACCCAGCACCTCTCTGTTCTTCATTGCCACAAAGGCCAAGGGCAATTCATCCCCAGAGAGATGTGCACAGGTGTTCCTGTCCCTAAGGGCCACTCGCTTCAGCACCTCTTGAGGTACAGAAGAATACCCTTTGGGAATCTCTGTGGAACACCCTGTGCCGAGCACCCTATACGCCTCATATCAGTCTCTACAGCAACTCAGTACAGTGTGTGTTACTAGGCCCCTTTATGAATGAGGAAGTGGTTGCTCAGGGAGTTGAGTAAATTGCCACCAGGCTGCAAGCTCCATGAAGGCAGAGACCTTAGCTTTCCTGATTGTCACAGCCACATCTACCACTGTGCCTGGAATCTCACTGAGTGCCCATTACCCCTCTGCAGGCTGTAACTGCCTGAAGTCACACACAGGTGTACAGCCAGGTGTGCCTGACTCTGAAGGCCATGTCCTTTCCACTGTATCAGTTGATCTCACTGCAACAAGACTGGGCAGAGATACAGGGTAGGGTGAGGAAGGCCTGGTTCCGGGGAAGGAGGCGTGGGTTCTGTGAAGAAGAGGGTGTATTTAATGGGTCCACCAGGTTAGGTGAAGGAGCTGGCTGCCTGTATCTGTTGGTGTGAGGCAAGGCGTATTCCTCAATAATAGCACCTGAGCTGCCCACGATTCCACCGTGATATCTTTACTCTTTGGGTATTAAAATGTGAAGGGTCACAGTTATACAATTCACCAAACTTATATTAGAGACTCACTCTGTGTCAGAGACTGTGTTAGGCTGTGAGATAACAAAGTGGATAAAACACAGTCCTGCCCTTTAGGTTCAAGGAGAGGTGCAAAGCCCATGATTGCTAAGGCTGTGAGCAGAGCCCACCCAGGGTGTGAAGCTAATATCTGCAAGGTGCTTAGGACAGTGCCTGGCATGCAGTGTTCATTAAATATGCCCATACTCACATGTACACATGCTAAGGAGTTTGCCTGTTATCCTAAACTAGATGGGAGATCTTGTCAAAGGGACTTTAGCATGATAGTGACAAATTTGTTTTCTGTTTTGATAACTTTGGCAACAGCATTGATTCAGGGGATGAGAGAGTAAAGAGGCAAGGGGACTGCCCAGAGGCTACTGCAATAGCCCAGGCATCGACTCACATGGGCCTACATTAGTGCCTGGGAGGAGGAGATATTCAGAAAAAAGAAATGAGAGGACCTAGTGGCTATTGGATGGGAAGCAGCGTGAAGAAAGTGCTCAGACTAATGCCCCTGGCAGCGCTGGCTGCATAATTTGCTGTGTAGCAGTGCAAATTATATAAAACAAAAATGTGGGGCCCTGCCTGGGGTAGGGGAAGTCAATCTCTCCTTCCCAGGACCCACTGCCCCAACTCATGGGAGGGACTGCAACCTCCATGCTGAGACCAGGATCAGGCACAGGGAGGAGGTCCCTGCGAGTTACCCACTGAATGTGCGGCCGTGCTGCCAGCCGAGGGCAGGGACAGCCACTGCTTTCCCCACTCTGAGACACTGTGGGAAGCATACCTGACCCTGACGCTGTACCTGTGCCCAGGTGCCACTGAGAGCTGAGGGTGGGAGAGGTCTCAGGGCAGGGGTGGGGAGAAAGCAGCCATGAATGCATCCCAGGGAAGTGGCAGGAGACGGGACCACACATGGTTGAGGCTCCAGACCCTCAGAACGTGCTCCATTGACCCACAGACTTCACTGACAAAATGCAAATTCAAAGACCAAATTACTAAGAATTTGGAAACAGCAACAACAGAGCATTAAACCCCAAGTGTAGGGCCCTTCAGAGCACAGGGCCCTGCTTGGCTGTACTGTCACACAGCCGTAAAGCTGGCCCTGGTCCCTGGGTTTTGGCTGACATGTAGAATGGGTGGGGGGGGGTTCCCCACTAACTTGGGGCATTCTGGAAGAGTCACATAGCAGTTGGCACCCTAGCATATCAAGCAATACCTCAGCAGACAACAGTCCTAAATTGAGGAGAGACTTGGTAGAAGATGGAAAAGAAGGGTCACAGGGAAGTGGGCAGATACAAAGACAACCTTCTCAATTTAGCTGGAATCAGCCCAGGGTGGAGGGGCTGGGTAGCATCTGTGTGTATGGGTGTACATGCACACACACACACACACATTTACATTAGATTCCCCTGGGAGCTTTAAAAAGCCACCTACCTGGGCCCTATCTAGTGCAATGGAATCTAAGTCTTTTGAGTAATGAGCACTACAGGTGTGCCTTAGTCGGTCTTTTTAGGTAATGGACCCAACGCCTGGCCTGGACAGAAGCTCAAGTTTGCTACCATTTTTACTGTGTCCCTGATGTATTTCTTTGGATAGTTTCATATGAAGAAAATGGATTGGGACGGATTTGACATCATGCTAAATGAGGAACAAAGAAACTGGTGAATATTTCCCCTGGGGAAGAAAAATTCTGAAGACAAACGATAACTTCTAGAATGTAAACTCCTTGAGAGCCAGGACCAGGTCTTTTTCACGTCTCTTTCTGCATCTAGCACTATGCCCTTGGCATGCAGGGGTCATTTAGTGAAAGCTGTGCAGTGAATGAATGAAATAGTGGGCAACAGTCATATAGGAGAGAAGTTAATTTAGAATTACGGTCGTTAATTAGGGGTAGTTCAATTGAGTGAAAAGATGAACTTTCTCATAATAATACCAGCTAACCTTAATGAGGCTTTGGTGGTTCAGTGGTAGAATTCTCTCTTTCCATGGGGGAGTCCCAGGTTCGATTCCTGGCAGATGCACCTCATGCGCAGCCACCACCCTTCTGTCAGTGGAGGCTTTCATGTTGCTGTGATGCTGAACAGGTTTCAGCAGAACTTCCAGACTAAGATGAACTAAGAAGAAAGGCCTGGCAATCTACCTCCAAAAATCAGCCAGTGCAAACCATTTGGCTCACAACAGTCCTATTGCCAACTGATCATGGGGATAGCACAGAACCAGGCAGCATTTCATTCCATTCTGCATGGGGTAGCCATGAGTCAAGAGCCAACTTGATGGCAGCTAACAATGAAACCTTGTTTAGCTTAGTAGGTCAGGCACCGCTTGGCATATATCAGCTCATCTCATCCTTCCAAAACTCTGCAAGGCAGGTGCTCTTTTTATGCCCACTTTACAGACAAGGAGGAAACGGAAGCAAAGAAATGTTAAGTTGCTAGCAGGTAAGTGGCAGAGCAGAACCTGAACCCAAACACTCTAGCTCCAGCTTTCCCTGCTCTTAAGCACTTACTTCTAACCCTGAGAGCTAGACAATAAGGATCTAACTGCAGGGGTGGAGGGGGTGGACAGCCCATCCCCGGAGGAGCCAGAGCTAAGAATGAACAAGTCCTTTGCTGGGGATGTTGTGGAGGGGATTCAGGCAGCAACTGGAGGGTTAGACTAGGTGACATTAAAGTCTTCTTGCAGCTCACAGAGAATGGAAATCTGTCATTTGTTCCTTTGCTTTCTGTCATTTTTGCGCGGAAAGTGTTCCTTGAAGCTACTCTGTTTGAAGTGGAAAGAACATTGGTTTAGGAGCCAGGACCCTGGATTCCAGCCTTAGCTGCAGGCAGCTCTGTGATATTAGGCAAATTACGTGGCCCCTGTTGGTTGGGGTTTCTTAGCTGTAAGATAAAGAGGTAGAAAATCTCTAATCCCTTCAACTCTACGATTCCACAGTTTTTGATTTGGTATGGGGGAAGTAAAGGAAGATTACAGTAGGGAGACAGGGGCCCCCACTTTGCTACTTACACATTCATAATTTGCCCTTTCTGAGACCCCGGAGTCCCTTTCATCTTTAAAGGCATGATAATTGGAGGCATGACCGACAAGAAACCAGCTGGGTCAATATCAGGCCATCCACTCCCAAGGAACTTGGCCTTCTCCTCCGTTCAGGACTCTAGGGCGTCTCAAAATTGACCTTGATTTTTCTCAGCCATGGGCAAGGGCAGAAATATTTCCCAAAACCAATGGAACAGAATTGGTGGAACATTCATAGATAGGCATTTTGAAGGGACAACCTGCATTCTTGCTTGAATGCTCCCTGCCACATGGTTTTCCACCCCAGTGTTGCTTTTAAATAGATACGTATTTATATACATATAAATATCTCTTTCCCTAAGGGACAATAAAGCTCAGCCAAGTGGGAATTCAGTGCGATCCAGTAAAATTCATTATGAAAGAATTTCACTGGGGTGGAGAGTAGAAATTGTATATTCAGGACATCACCCAGTTAATAAAAAATTGCACAGCTCCCACGAACACGTGAGATTTCCTTTCTTTCTTTCTTTTTTTTCCCCCTTTAAATTAACAAAGGGTGTGTTGTTTCCTCCATTTTTTCCAATTTAAATTGTGATTTTTTTTTTTTTTGACACAATAAACAAACTAACAGTAAAAAAAAAAAAAACAGTAGGGGTTAAATAATTTGTTAAAGGATTCGGGGTAGAAAGGAGTTGGGGTTTGGCAAGGGTAGTGGAGGGGGGACTAGAATCTGCCAGTATCAGCAATAAATGCAGAGTTATGCCCTAGGCATTAGATATCAAAGAAAATATAATGCATCCAGCTTAAAACTAATGATTGCCATATAATTAGATGAGAACCATTGTGCTATAAATGTGTATTCTTTAGCGTGCTGTGATTTTACTGTAAAAAAAAAAAAAGAGAGAGAGAGCGAGAAAGAAGGAGACAGAAAAACACAGAGCCCAGCAACATACTATAAAAAGAACCCTCTGTTGACTTCTCTGCTGTTTAGTATTCCTTGGCTGTTCTCCCTTGGGAGTGTGTAATTAGTACTTTATGAAGAGTACATTTAAAGCAGTTTAATATTCACCTCATTCAATCTGAAACAATGTGATCCATGCTTAGACAAATCAGTGCTCCTTGCTGACATAATCTGTCAGAACATTACCTCTGAAAAGACCTTTCAAGAGGTTTGGATGTTAATTAGTTGTCTATCATGTATAAACAGAGCAGTGAGCAGAAGGGGCCCCGACAGGCCAGAGGGATACGTTGGGAAATGCATTTTGTATGAACGCTGCTTGCAGGGGGGTCTTTTCCGTTCTCCCCGCCTCCTCCCCCGCCCCTTCCTCCCGCCTCCACCCATGTCAGCAGCCGCACAGCTTTGGACGTCTTCCGGGCAAGAAAAGGGCTTTCCGGTTGGACTTCAAGGGGCAGCGCTGGCACTCAGAGGGGACTGTGAACGCTAAGGTGTTCGCACACACACACACACACAAGCACACACACACATCACCCTGCCACCCCTGCCCCAGAGGCCCAGCAGCTCCTCAGGGCAGAGCCAACAGCAAGGAGAGAAGGGTGACTGCTGTCTCTGCTCAGTTCCAGGAAGAGCAACCTATAGGCCCACCTGGGCTTACTGGGGGTGCTCCAGGCTTCGGGGCTGGCTGGCTCCCGCCTTCTGGTGTGGAGAGGGCCAGGAGGTGACAGAGAAGCCAGATGTCTTGATGCATTTCTTCACATCCACCTTAAAGGTCTCCTCCTCCAGGAAGTCACTCTGTAGTATGCGCAGTTGCGTGATGCAACAGAGGACTAACATACATGGGGACTTAAGCACACACAACTTCCTTTAACACCGTGGACTCAAAGAGTGTCAGCAAGGCCCAGAACCCGCAATCACATAGTCCAGACCCCGCCTGAGAGGTGAGCCTTTTCCAAAATATATCCTACAATGGCTGGGGTAGAGGGTCTTCCCATGTGAGCTGTGTAGGGAATTTAACACGCTATCCTCTATTCTTGACTTAAAATGCCTGCAGATAGAGCAGTTCCTAGCGTATTAAAGATGCTCACTGAGTCATAGGTCAGGAAATTATCCCTAGCTCCTGCTAGGCTCATGATTCCAAGATGGCATAGCATGGGCCCAGCAGGAACCTCCTTCCCACCCAAGGTCCAGGTGCCCTCCCCTCTCCTATTGTCAACTTAGCTGCCTCTGGGGCTGTCAGCAGGTCTTCCTTGCCCTACTCCCAGGCATCCCACCTTCCTTCAGTGGCCTTCAATGCCCATGGCCTCTTTTACTCAACATTCATTCCATAAGCATCTACTATGTGCCTTGTACTGTGCTACATTCTAGGACACCAAAGACGAGTTACGTGGTCTCTGCTCATGAGGCATTTACAGACCTACAAACTTATAATTACAGCTTGGGGGTAATTATAAGTAATGTAAGGGAGGTGATATAATTTAGTGGTTAGGAGGAAGGGCAGTGGAATCAAACTGCCTGGGTTCAAATACCACTTAGTAGCTAGGTGACTTTGGGCAGTTTATTTAGCTGCTCTTTTTTGAAAAAACCTTAGTTTCCTCATCTGTAAAATGGAAGTAAGAATACCAGCCTCATAAGTTAAACGAGATGATCCAGTAAGGTGCCTAGCACAAGGCTTAGAGTGCGATAAGTGCTCAACTAATATTTGCCCCCCAAAATAATGTGAATAATAGAAGCACAATCAAATACCATAAAGTAGAAGGAGGAGTTCCTAACTGTCCCTAGGAAGTCTTGGAAGGCTTTCTACAGATGACATTTTGAGCTGTTTTAAAGGACGAAGTAGAAGTTGACCAAGGTCCCCGGGTGCTGCAAGTGCTTTACAATTGGCTACTAACCTAAATGTTGGTGGTTCAAACCCAGCAAACAGCACGAGAGGAAGAAAGCCCTGGCAATCTGCTTCCATAAGATTTTTGCTAGAAAATTCTATGGAGCGGTTCTACTCTATAACACATGGGGTTGCCATGAATTGGAATCAACTCTACGGCAATCTTTTTTTTTTTTTTTTTTGGAAGTTTACCAGGTGAAGAAGTGAAGGAGGGGCTTTCTAGATAGAGGAACAACACATGCAGATGCATAGGGGCACAGAAATGAATGGGGTGTTTGGAATCTATCAAGACTTTGCCCTATGCTCGGTGCTGCACTGCTGATTTACAGCCTGAGAGGCTGGTCCCAGTTCAGCTCTTCAGAACCAGCCCTGAGATGCTGAAAGTACATAAAGGGAGCCCTCTGCATTTCAATGGCTGGTTGACAATGGGCTTCTCCCAACAGCGTACAAACCAGTCCCTTCTTGTATTTCTCAAAAAGAAGAATTAGGATCTCAAAAGCACCCTTGGCCTGGGTATCCTATGCAATCCTGAAGCCATGGGCAGGGGTAGGTTTAAACCAAGGCAATAGGACATGAGCTAAAGCAAGACTGCTGACATTGGCCAGCTCTCCTGCTCTCTGCATTACACAGGCTTGTTGTCAGGATGGGCGGTACCGGGTATAAAGCTGCAAGCACAACGCCTGGGGCTCAAAAGGTGCTTAGCACAGGGTAGCTTTTATGGTTCATAAAAAGAGCTCGCTCCAGCCCACATTTTTTCCAAATGGGTGTCTTTCTCTAATTTTTCACTTGAGAAGAAGCCAGGACTCAAGGGGACCGGGTATTCCCAGGCGTCTTCTCTGCAAAGCCCTAGGCATCCCTGGCCCACTACCTATGCGGGGTCTCTTCGAGCCCTGCAGGCTCCCACCCCACCCCTACCCAAGACAAAGCTGGCAATGGGGCCAAGGTCTCCATCCTCCACCCCCACCTCCACCTCTCCTGGAGCCCTCGTGGTCTATTCTGAGGAAACTCTAGGCTGCTGCCAGCCTGCCCTCAGCCTCTCTCTCCCTCTGAGCCGCGCTGTCATGGGCTCTCTGACCCAAGGGGATTCTCTTCCTCTCCAGGCCAGCAGAGCCTATCATGCTGCCTGGAAGCAGGTCAAGAGCTGCTTCCCATGGTGCTCCCCACCTCCCTCACTCTGCAGACTGCCCTAGCTCCCCTCCCTCAGCCTTCCCCTACTCCATGCTCCAGTTTGTGCCAACCAGCCCCCAGGCATAACCCCAGATCTTCTCTCCTCCCCTGCTCATGAGGCTGGCCAGGAAGGGGAGGCTCTCCCCTTAGAGGCAAGGCTTTCATCACCCCGTAGAAATATCACAGACGCTTGGAGGGTGCTGGTCACCATTTCACACCAAGCACTAGAGGGGCAGCCGCTGGCCCTGCACTCACTTGCTCATTGAACAGTAATCATGATATCAGCTCCCACCTACCAGGTGTAACGGGGCCGGCATTTTATATATATTGCTCTCACAACATCCTCTGAAGTAGGTGCTATTATCATCTTCAAACAATTTAAGTCCAAGGGGGTTAAATGAGTGGTCCAAAGGCATAAAGCTAGGTAAGTGGCTCTCTGTTTCCTATGGCTGCCCTAACAAAATTCCACAAAATGAGTGGCTTTAAAGAACAGGAATTTACAGAAGTTGGAACTCAGGGTATCCACAGAGATAGCCATGCTCTTTCTCAGTCAGCTGTAGGGGAAGATCCTTCCCAGTAGCCCCCAGGGACTTCTTAGCCTACATTTGCGTGTAGACAGTCTTCACATGGTCCTCCCCGCTGTGTGTGATTCTCTCTCACCACTCAGAAGGACTTAGGACTAGGACCCACTCTACTCTGGTATGATTTAACTGGTAATATCTTCAAAGAAATACCCTATTTCCCCAAACAAGGTCACATTCATAGGCGTGGGAGTTAGGACTTCAACATACCTTTTGGGAGACATAATTCAATACATGAAGTTCTAGTCCTTTCCTGTTCATTTCCAAAGACCTCCCTTTTATACTAGACCAGTGTTCAGCAAACTACAGCCCACAGGCCAAATTGGCCTGCTTTGGTAAGGCTTGTGAGTTAAGAATGGTTTTTGCCTTTTAAAGGATTGTAAGAATTTTTAAAAAAGAAGGAGGACATGTGACAAAGACCCTATGTGGCCCAGAAAGCCAACAATACTATCTGGGCCTTTACAGAAAGTTTGCTGACCCCTGTACTGAAGATCACGCAGGCCTCAACATGAATGTTCAGACTAGGCATTGAGTACTAAAGATGCAAAGTGACAGAGACACAGTAAGGAACATGACAAGGGCAATCCTGCTGTGTGATCCACTGCCCTCCAAAAAAAAAAAAAAAATTGTATATATATATATATACTTTTTTAAGGTTGTGTTGTATTGATGAAATCAGGTTAAAGGGGCCGCTAGTAGATTCATTTTGTGCAGGGCTTATAGTTCATGACGAAATATTTTATACCCAATGTCTCTTTCAGTTCAACACTTTTATATGGTTATTAGCCCAACTTTTTGAATGAAAAATGGAAAAGTTGAGAGGGAGAATGACTAATTTAGGGGCCCCTGGTGACTACCCTCCCCAGGCCCCATGACCTCAAGGCCAGTGCTCTTTCCATCACACCACTGCGGCCTCTGACGCCCAGAGAAGGGACGCTGTGACACACAGAGGCAAGGAGCTGCCCAGGCAGGGCTGCAGGCTCCTGGTCAAAGGGGGAATAATTGTGGTGACCATTAGTCCCATACATAAGCCCAACTCTCTTGGAGTTGTTTCAGCAACAGAGTTACCCCCAAGAAGAACACCCCAATTTGCTGTATCTCACCGGTGATTCTAGCTCATATCCTTCAAGTTCAATAACTGTTCTAGAGGGCAGGAATGCCTAATTTCTAGTCTCAGCCCTTCCACCGGCTGGCTGTGTGGCCTAGGGTAGGCCACCATCCCTCTCTGTGTCTCCTTTTCTTCCCTGTAAAAGTAGGGTTAATCCCCACTCCCCTCCCCCCCACCTCCAGCCCACATAGGATTCTGTGAGAGTGGATGAGATCACGTCTGTGAGTTACTTGGCGGAAGGGAACAGCAAGAGAAGTGTACAAGGTAGTATTATTTTCTGGGTCTAGTTGGGCAGTTGCCATTAAGTTGCTGAGATGTGTAATCATTTCAAGGGCCTCGGGAACCAGTCCCATGAATACCACAGGAAGGCAGTATGTCAGAACTGACTTGAGCTTCAGAGTCACTGAAACATAAGTTCACATCCCTGCTCAGCCACTTAATAACTTTGGCATACCACGCAATTGCTTTCAGCCTCCGTTTCCTCATCTATAAAACAGGAGTAGCCCCAACCACTCAGGGTTATTTGGTTAAGGATTAAATAAAATAATCCCTGGCATACAGTGATCACTCATTATTATTAAGGCTCTGGGTCTGTCATCTTGCTAGAGTACCTCTTTGTATTTCTCCATAAACTGCCTCCAAATAAATGCAAATGTTCTCCATGCGCGTTTCCCTGGGGACGGACTTGTGCGTAGCAATGGGGCTGAGCTTACCTCACCACCTTTTATAAAAAAGTGGAAACTGGAACAGGGAGCACAGACCTTTCTCCTGCATCACCCAGGGAGCCTGCCACCCACAGGACCAGGGGTCCAGGGCCAGAAAACAGTTGAGGCCAGATGTCCCCTGGAGCCCTTTCGCCCTTGGGAGATGGTAGAGAGAGAGCACTGAGTTCTGAACCCAACAGTCCCAACCTCAGCAAGCCAATACTTGCAGCTGCCGGCCATCCAAGGGCAGCAGGCTGTAGCTCTCTTCTCATTCACCGTGGAGCAAAATGAAGGTCCTCAGTGAGCCCCTAGGCAAATGGTTCTTTGGGGACAGGCAGAAATAAGCTCTCCCCCTGGCCTTTTTGTGTCGAGCAGGAAGGGACACAAAGGTGGGATGTTGGACACTGTGGAGAAGGCTTGCCTCCCCAAGCCTCCCTGGTCTGAGTGGGAGGGGTGGCAAGGGGGCATTGGTCGAGGCTGGAGGGAAGAAGCAGTGTGGTAGGACTAAGGCCAGGGAGGAAGCTGAGAGATCCATCCAGCAGAGGGTGTGAGAAGCAGCCACAAGCCTGGCCAAGGTCTCAGTGCAGCTAACAGCAAAGCTGCTGAGCCAATCTGGCTGAGACTGTCTGAATTAGTCACCAGTTTTGACAAGGAGTTAAATCGGTTACATAACAGCCTCCCTCATCCTCCACTGGCTCTCCTGAGCTGGGGCTCTGCTGGAAAGAAGAGTCTCAAGGCAGAGAGGGTCACAGTCTGCGAGCCTAGGGGCTGAGGTTCTGGCCCAAGCCCTCCCTGGGTCTGCTCCAGCCCTGCAGGGCCAGAAGGAGGCGC
Organism: Elephas maximus indicus; assembly: GCF_024166365.1. Lineage (NCBI taxonomy): Eukaryota > Metazoa > Chordata > Mammalia > Proboscidea > Elephantidae > Elephas > Elephas maximus. The sequence goes on from NC_064840.1 coordinate 51,898,715, forward strand.
CAGCTGTTCACCTCCTGTCTGAGTCTTTGGCCACCCTGCCTCCAAACCAATCCCACACTAGTCTTGCAACCCTACAGTTCCGGGCTTGAGCAGGGAAGATAGCCCAGACAAGGAGTTAAATATGTTTGTCAGCCCATGGCAGCTCAGGAGCACTCTGTGTTCTCGTGGGCCACTTCCCCTGCTGAATTCATTAGAAGACATCCCTGTAATAATTATTATCAATAAGCATCAGTCAGCACCCTTTTTTGTGGCCTTGTTCAAGGCACTGTAGGGGCTACAAAGATGAATAAGACACAGATGTGTAGCAGCAGCAGGAGCTTAAAATTATAATGCCTTTTCTCCAAAGTGGAGATACTTTCACAGAGAGGAGTGCAAGGCAATTGGCTCCATTTCCTCCTCTGGGCCTGGCTGAGTCTCTTTAGAACTACCTATATAAGGGTTGGAGTAACCAGCCTCAAACAGAGATATGCTGGGACAGGGTAGGCTTATGGCCAGATTTTCTGGCTAATGTACCCATCCATTGCACAGGGCCAAAGGGAGAATAAGAAATGTTTAACAATATTAATTTTATTGATAATATGAATATTAACAAAATATTAATATTGCTAAGCATTTATTAATATTAATAACGAGCGATAGCGATGGTGGTGATGATGACGATGATGGAAATGATGTTAAAGAAGGGTATACATGTGCTATTTTGGCCCCGAGCCCTTGAGATGCTAATTCTTTCTTCCTCCCTATTGGCATCTCTGTTACACTCGCTAGACAAGAGAATACCAGGGGTAAAATACCAGGGGTAGGAGCTTGAAAATCATTCCAGCAGTCCTTCTGGACTCTACTGAATCATTCAGGGAGAGTCACCATTGCCGCAAGTGAGTGAACACCGGAGTCAGTAGTGGGGGAAGGCCTTGTCATATAGTGCTGCTATAACAGAAATACCACAAGTGGATGGCTTTAACAAAGAGAAATTTATTCTCTCACAGTGCAGTAGGCTAGAAGTCCAAATTCAGGGTGCTGGCTCCAGGGGAAGGCTTTCTCCCTCTGTCGGTTCTGGAGGAAGGTCCTTGTCATCAGCCTTCCCTTGATCTGGGAGCATCTCAGTGTAGGAACCTCAGGTCCAAAGGATGTACTCTGCTCCTGGCACTGCTTTCTTGGTGGTATGAGGTCCCCCAACTCTCTGCTTGCTTGCCTTTTATCTCTTGACAGATAAAAGGTGACACAGGCCACACTCCAGAGAAACTCCCTTTATATTGGATCAGGGATGTGACCTGAGCAAGGGTGTTACATCCCACCCTAATCCTCTTTAACCACAGGCAGAGATCATGATTTAGAACACATAAAAAAATCACAAAATGGAGGACAGTCACACAATACTGGGAATCATGGCCTAACCAAGTTGACACATATTTTGGGGGGACACAATTCAATCCATGACAGGCCTCTTGGGCCCTTCCTTCCTTTTCTAGGCCTAAGTTAAGGGAAATGCCCAGCCCAGGCTCTCAGGGAACAGTGATGGTAAAGTCAGGGACCATATTCAGTACTCATCATCTGACCAAATTTGTGATAAGGGCTGGAAGGTATCTCAGAGGTCACCTAGTCCAGTATTCTCATTTTCCAGATGAGAAAACTGAGGTCCAGAGAGGAGGAATGACTCACCCAGGGCCACACAGCAGAGCTGAGACTCAAACTCCTATCTGCTTTCCACTACACTGTGAAAACCAGACAGAGAGAGGTGATAGAGGAGATAGGCATGGGCAAACTACTTGCCTTCCATACTTGCAGAGGTCAGCGTGATCCAAGACTCCTGCCAGGTCTGGCTCAATACTAGGCAGGTGACAAAAGCCTTGCACATCCGCCCCAAGAAGGACATGCAAACGTCCATGATGCCAAGCCAATAGGTAGAGTTTCTAGAAGCAATGGAGCCTTCCCTCTCTGCTTCGCTACTGAGAAAAGAGCAAAAGGTCAACTTACCCCGGGCCTGCAGGCAAATTCCTGGTGAGTGTGATCTACCTTCTGTCTCTCCTGGATGTCTACTGGGGATAAGGTTTCCCAGCAATATTTAAAGCCAATTAGAGAAAATTAAGGGATTAAATAGGAAAACTTCTGTTGGTTTAGGCCACAGAATAGTTCATTCCTTCATTCAGTAAACTCCTGGAGTACCTATTCAGTGAAGATTCAGAGACGAAGTAGACAAGGGCTCTGATCTCAGTACACCTGCAGTCAGTAGGTAAGACAGAACCATAAGAAGTTACCTCAGGGACTTGAATAGCTACAATCCCAGAGGCTTGGGTGGCACCTAGAAGAGAGGCCCATCTGGAGCGAGGAGTTGAGGGGCTCAGGGGTAGCTTCACAGAGGAGAAGGCATCAGATCCTGGGTTCTGGAGCCCGTGAAACGTCAGAAGCCCATCCTGAGCAGATGCAATTTGATTGATTTGCTTCCAGTTTTCACTTTGCACCTTTGTCCCTCCTCTTCCTCAGCTAAGCAACTTTTTTTTTTTTTTTTAATCTGAACATACCCCTCAGCAACCCCTAGCTCTAGCCTCTATCTTCAGACTTTCCTTTCCCATCATTTTCCCCATTTGTGGAACACAAACTCAGTCCGCACCCTATTGATGAACAAACGTGTGGACTCAGCCTAGAGGTTGTAGGGAGGAATCTCACCAGGCTCACACCCAGACAGATGTGCTCTGTTCCCTGTACAGCTGTTGGGGGAGCCCATCTGCACTCACTTCCTGCCTCCCAGCTCCAGCCCCTCACACCTCCCACGCAGAGGCGGGGAAGTCTGGAGGTGGGGAAGTCTGGTCTGGAGATTTTCACCTCAGCCTAAAAGCCAATGTTGAGGCAGCCAGCACAGCAAAGCCCATAGCCCAGGATGCTGGCTTCTGCCCTCCACCCCCCCTGCAAAGAGTGGTGACCTGGGAAGGATTTCCACCAGGTGGGGTCTTTACCCACCACTCTGTCCAGATCTGCCTGGAAGTTCAACCTCAGTCTCTTGGCAGCTGAGGGAGATGCCCAGCTCTGAAGTTTTCCCAGCATCCTTTGTCCATTTGAAATACACCAACAATATCACTGATCTGATCTCATTAGTTTTTCAAGACTAAGAAGCTTGCTTCACTTAGGTCAGATGTCTGCATGGAAAGAAAATATTTTCAAAAAGAGTTTGATGTGAAAGATGCCCCAGCAAGAAGTCAGTCCCGATGCCCTTAAATCGTGGACTCCATGTGGCTCCACCAGTTTCGATGCTGGAAGATGGAGTCAGCCTGGATGAGAGGAGGTGGGAAATTGCCAGAGGAAGCGACTTCTTGGGAAACTTGTGTGTTTCTGGGATGCTCATAGCTCCCTTCTGGCTCCTAAGCAGGGAGTATCCATTCTCTGGGGGTACAGAGATGATGCGGGTAACTCTGCAGTTCCCATGGGCTGAACACTCCTTAAGGGCAAGGACTATTTTTGTATTCCCTGTAGCACCCAGCCCTGGATCTGTACATAGTATGCTGAGCTGGGCTGCTGGCTTCTCCCCTGGCCACATGACTGGTCCAAACAGGCTAGTTGAGAATCTGACTAACCCTCTCAATTTGCTCTTAGGAAACTCAGCTTGGGCAATGAGGAAAAGGAGGGACGTAGCAGCAACGTATCTCCAAAAGAGAGTAAGGATAGAGGATGTTGATGAGGAGTGGGAAATTTGAATGTAAAATGGCAGGTATTCCCTACTCAACCCAGAGCCTTTTCTTTATATCCTAATACATTGGGACTTAGGCAGAAAGATGATAAGTTGTTCCTTTAGGAATATATACAAACCCTCTATATTATTCCTCTGTATCACCTGAATAGTGGGATTGCTTGGGTGGGAACTGGCTTCTCCTGGCAGAAATGAGCCTCCAGAACATGGTCAGCTACCAAGAACAAAAACAAAGAGCTAACCCAGACTTCCCCAGTGCCAGAGGGGATGCCATGTCTTGACCACCATTTTTAAATGAGGAGGAATTCCATAAGTTCCAATTCACCCCACTCTCCCTGCCACCTACACACACAGTCTCTGTAAATGACTTTAGGTAAGGGCAGTGCTGGTCTTTCCACCAGGCTAGAAATCCATTAACAATGGATGTTTATTCAAGTTTTTAAAATTGCACCTTTGGGGTGAGCTGCCTCAGGATAACCAGGCCAATGTAGACTCTGGTAGGTTATTTTACTCTCAAAGTGTTTTGTTAAGTATCTAAGGAAAGTTCTTTCCCAATGACATTCATGTTACCTTCCTTCTATTTTACAAATCTGGCCACTTTAATTGTGAATGAGTCCTTGCAATCAGGTCTCAGCCTGCTAAGTCTGAGCCTAATGTAACAGAAAGGGAGGATGGATGAGTAGATGGCTGGTGACAAGAGAGATGGGTGACAGATGGGCAGGAAGGCAGGCAAACAGGTCAAGAGCCCCATCCTTGTCTAGGACCTTTGAGGCAGGCTGTTTGGCAAAAGAATGCTCTCCTTTGTTCTAAGAATGGAAATTTATACTCCTGTTGCTTCGACTAAAAGCAACCCAAAGTTTTTTTTTAAATACAAATATATAGACAGACAGACAAATACACACACACACACACATAAACACACATATACCTCCTCCTCCTCTAAGGCAAAGCCTCTGTTCCACCATCCCAGGCCAATGACTTGGGATCTTTCACTACTCCAGGCCTAAGAACCCACAAACCAAACTCAGTGCCGTCCAGTCCATTCTGACTCATAGCGACCCTATAGGACAGAGTAGAACTGCCCCACAGAGTTTCCAAGGAGCGCCTGGCAGATTCGAACTGCTGAATCTTTGGTTAGCAGCCATAATACTTAACCACTATACCACCAGGGTTTCCCCAGACCTAAGAGAAGGGGAAAATTCGTATTCACTTACTACCTGGATTTCTCCACTAGTTCGTGAAGATAGGGAAACACTAGGATCCCCCAGACGTTCCTAGCTCTCAGTCACAGCTCTTTAAGGCAACTAGGGATTGGAAGGAAGGAACAAAGCTTCATTCCGATCAACCCCAATAGATGCAAATTGTCTCTGGAGCCCACAGCAAACCTCAGTCTCATAGAAACACACCAGCACCTCTAGGTTTCAGAGTTGAGTACCACAATCTTTGCTCTTCTAGTCCTAGAATCTCAGCTCAGGGCAGTAACCCTTGTCCTAGAAGGGTAGTTACTCTACCTAGAAGCAGGGGACCTTGGAACCCCTGAAGCATGGATTCCCCAGAACAGATTTCACAACCCAGCGCTGAGTTTTACTACAAGTTTCAGACAAAGAAGGTGTGTCGGAGCCGAGAGCATGCTTCTGCCCGCTGCGTGGGCGTCAAGTTCAATGCCTTCTTGTCAACACTTGAATGTGTTGAACATCACTCATAAGGACATTCTTTAAGAAACCTATTAAGTTAATTACCCAGGCATTTTTTCTCTTCCCCCTCCACCCCCCATCCATGCATCTCATATTAAAAATTGGCTTTCTTCCTTTCTGAGATACTTTTGATGTAACCCTTCTCCCATCGGCACAAACACATCTTGCTTATTTCTCTAACAGAGTCAGGGTGGCTGCACAGTACAAACTGACTCCTTTGCTCAGGTTGTAGCTCTGAGGAGAGCTGAGAAAGAACAAAATGTGACCCTAGGATTGGGGGAGTGGTCATCTAGCATCCTCATTTCTAACTGCTCAGCAAGAGTGGAATTCTAGAGGGTGAAAAGAGTGAATGGATGAAACCAAGCTCCCACACACTATGTTCCTCCTTCCTATCAAGGATGAGACATGAGCCACCCAGACGAGCAGGTCAATCAGCAGGCACTTATTAAATGCCAGCCATGTGCCCAGAATCATCCACCTGGACTTTGGAAGAAGAAAAAAGTGTCCCCCATAAATTTTGCTAAATTCTAGTTTCATGCACCCAAGCCTCTGGCAAGATGAAAGAGCAGAATTAATTCATTATAAAGAATCTCAAACTGGGACAGGAGAACTAAATTCCAGACCCACTGCTTGTAACTAGCCCTCTGGATGCTGTGGCCCTGAATTTGCTCCTCCGTGAAATGCAGAGGATGGACTTTGCCAAAGGATTTCTGAGCTCCCTTGCAGCTCTTATCTGTACCACAACAGCTGTCTGTAGCTAGCTACCCACCAGTATGGAGAATCTGTTCAGAGGAAGGGCAGGGACACTCAGACAGTGACATTTGTTCTCCTCCTCGAGATAGGCAAATGGAGACCACCTCCATCCTGGAGAGCTGATCCTCATACTGTGTTTGGTGGCTGTGCCCTGGGGGGTGACCCCTGTCCAGGGAGGGAGGAGAAGGGTAGAGGCCCCGTGCTAGGGCAGGCATGGCTCTCCCACACTAGCAGGGATTCCTGCAGGGCTTGAGGGGTAGGTGGAAGCCTGTGTTCCTCAGGCTGCTACTACATAGATGGCAACGCTTGTGTATGGGTCTAAAGCAAGAGGAGCTGCACAGAGGCTCACAAAGACATCTAGAGGGGACCACCAACCAGCTAGATTTCAGCCTTCCAATCACTGGGGCTGCCAGCTATGATAAAGAAGAAACCGACTCCACAGCTTTCTTGCCAAGACCATAAATAAGTGAAAAGAAATTTACAGGCCTTTCCAACCACCTAAGATTTGTTAGATCTCCTACCCCATTTCCACTCCCTTTACTATTTCCAGGGAAGCAAAAACATAAATTCATAAAATCCAACAGAGCTGTGAGATATCTTCCTTCTGTACCCACACCATCTTGGTCTTCTGGCCCTGATTGTCATTTCCCTAGTCTCAACAGTGGAATAGCCCAAACTCTCAGTGGACCAGTCTAGGTTCCACAAGGCAAAGAGGCACTGGTGTGATGGGCCCTCTGTGTGGAATTACAGAGTAAGAAGGGGCCCAAGGGATCATCTGGTCTAATTCCCTGCCACCACACAGGTCTGCTCCTAAATCATTCAGGACTTGTAGTGGCCTCTCCTAGGGTGTGTGGTGATGGCAGAGAAAAGCCCGGTTCTGCACAATCAGGACCCTCACAGCTTCCAGGGAGGGTTTTCTTTTCCCCAGGATGCTCTTGCTTGTAGGAAATCCCAAGACTACCTGAGCTGTTCCACCCACCTCCCTGCCCTCCGACTCAGTGGCTGATTGACCCTAGTGGCCTCTGGTTCACACCCACCATTCTTCAGTACTTCCAGTGACCAACTGCAGCCTCTGTCCATGTGCAGAAGAATGTTGGGGGAGAGGGGAGAAGAGCTTGTGGAGGTCAAAGATTTGACCCTAAGTAGCTGAAGGTAGAAAATTAGGATCACAGGCCCTCAGTGCCCTCTCCCCTAAGGCATCCATCATACAGTTTCGCTCTGATGCAACTCTCTGCCAGGCGGGTTCTGTGACCCAGGATCCCTGAGGCTTAGGCACCTTCTGGGGCAGGAAGAGAAGTTATCCTCTTCCCTCCATACCACGGCCATGTTCCATCAAATGCTGGCTGATGAGCTTCTCTCTCCTCCCCTGGAGTGCCCCCTCAGTGGCCCACCCTCCTCAGCAGTAGGCTTGGAGCCACTATCCAGCCAATAGCCCTCTCTTGGAGCATCCCCTCTGCTCTCCAGATGTGGGGAGATCTGCCACTGGCAGAGGCTTGCAGGGAAGACAAAGTTGCAAAGGTCAATTCTTGTCCCTTCCACACACCTCCTTACTAAGTGTGCGTGCGTGTGTGTGTGTGTGTTCCGTAGTTGCTCAAGTTGACTAAGCGTCTAAGCATTGCATAAGCTAGGGCCTGAGTCCAGGCAAAGATCGGCCTCTCCTGTCTCCACCCAGGCTAGGACAGACATCTCCTCCACTGCCAGGGCCCAAGCCTCTGTGGGAAAGCATACACACAGCCTTGGACTTCTGCTGGAGAGGGTTTGTGTGCACACACACTCACACATTCCCTGAGAAAGCCCCTGAGGCCTCTGTGGGAAGGCTTTCCGGGAGACTTTTATGGCAAAAGAGGAAGTCTGGGGCATCATCAGAACAGCCCGGGCCAGCAAGAGGGCAAACGCCTGTCAGAAGTTGAGTCAGGCTGCAAGACCCTCCCACTAACCGTGGATCCCTTAACCCTCTTCCTGATAACAGGCTGCTCAGTTAGGAAGGGTCAGACTGATGAGCAGGGCCCTCCAAGGTCCCACTGCTGCCCCTCATAGTCCTTCTCCCCCACATGCACACACATGCGTGTGTACACACACACACAGCCTGCCTGGCGGCTCATGCTGACTGGCTCAGATCTGATCACAGCAGGCTTCTGGGCAAAGAAACACAGATCTTAGAGCTGGAAGGAAACCTTGAGGTTTACAAGAAATTATCATCACCATTTTACAGAAATTATCATCACACATTATACATGGCCACTGAATCTCACAAATCAAGTTACTTGCCCAAGATCACCCTGCTCCAAGTCCAGACCTAGGCCTCTCACAGGTTCTGGATGAGCATGGGAGGGAAGCTGGATCCACACAAAGCCCTTGGGGAAGAAGGGCCTGGACAAGGGGTGAGGGATGACTCCAAGGACCTCCTGGGAGTCCAGGATTGGCACCATTTAGAGCTGTGTGAAGTGTCTGGGTGCCGGAGTCCCGCACTTGGCTGCTAACCAAGAGGTTGGAGGTTCAAATCCACCTAGAGGCACTGAGGAAGAAAGGCCTGGCAATCTACTTCTGAAAAATCAGCCATTGAAAACCCAATGGAGCACAGTTCTACTCTGACACAGGTAGGGTCACCATGAGTCAGGATCAACTTGACAGCAATTGCGTTTTAGAGCTGTGATGTCTAATATGGTAGCCACTAGCCACATTAATTAAAATTAAATAAAATGAAAAATTTAGTTCCTCAGTTGCTCTAGCTACGTTTGAAGTGTTTAATAGCACATGTGACTGGCAGCAACTATATTGGGCAATGCAGATATAGAACTTTTCCTTCACCACAGAATGTTGTAGTGGACGGCGCTGATCCTGAGGGAAGCAGGCTGGGGGATCAAATGGCCTGAAGAAATCTGCTTCCTTCCTAATAGAGGGGCTGAAGTCCCCTGTGAAGTAAGGAGAGGAGAAGGGAGAGGAAGAGAGTAGAAGAAGAGTGAAGCGGAAGAGGCTGGAGAAAGGAGAGAGAAGAGGGGAGGATGAGAAGCTGGAATAAGAGAGAAGGGGGAGGGGAAGGAGCAGAGAGGTGAAGAAAGAACTAAGATGAGATCAAGGAAGGAAGGGAAGGGAAGGGGACAGGAGAGAACTCTGGCTTTCCCTTGTGGCAGAGAGCTGACAGTCTGTCAGAGAATAACCACTGTCCACTAACAGCCTGACCCTACTCTAGAAGGACCAGAGAGCAGAATTAATGGATACCACAACCAGCCAGGGCCAAAGGTACAGCATCTGCTGGTTTCCAGGTCTCAAGACCCAACCTGTTCCCAAACTGACCAGCCCTTATGCTCAGGGCTCTCTCCATGCCCGGGCATGGCTTCCACCCCTGAGCACCTGGGTTAGCAGAGATTCCCTTGCTCTTTCCCATCAGTAGGGCAGACCTAACTGGAATGAACCTGAGGCCATTTTCACAGGTTACTTCAGCAAAAAAAAAAAAAAAAAAAAATGTACCTTAGGAATGAAAAAAAAAAAGTTGAATCTAGTGAAATGAAAATGTTTCTCCTGCCATAAATCGGGTGCATTTTTCAAGCCAGGAGACAACACCTTGATTCAGTTCAATGGACACATAATCCATGAGTAATCCACTTTGTCACTTTCTTCCATATTCTTCTAACCAAACATTTGAAGAGAGTGTACTGAGCCGGGCAGAGAGCACCATCTATGAAATCAGAAAGAAAAAAAAAAAAAATAGCTGGGTTTAATTCCCGTTCTGCTGCCTAATGACTTGAACAAGTCACCTCCTTCTCTGAGCCTCAGTTTCCCACCTTGCAGGGCAGTTGTGATTATTAAGTGCACAGATGTACATAGAACACACGGACAAAGCAGGTTGTGTGCTGGAGTTCCTCCCCTTCTGCCCCAAATACTTACTGTCTTCCATCTGTGTTATGGGTAGGAGACAGAGAACAGGGACAAGACTCCCTCAAGGAGCTCACAGTCAGAGGAGAGGCAAAGGACAGCAAACAGCTGTGGTTCTTGGCAGAGTGGGGTCCTCACCATAATAGAGACAAGGACAGAGTGTGAGGGAGGAAGCGGTGGTGTCACTGGGGAAGGGCAATTGAGGAAGGCTTTACAGATGGGGAAAATGTAAAATGGACTAGAAAAATGAAAAAAGGACATTTAAGGCTGAGAAAATAGGTGCGCCAAGCTCATAAAAAACTTCATCAACTCTTGTTGGTCAAGCTAGATGAAGGCTTTGGGGAGGTATTTCAGCCTTGGATGGGTAAAACTCCTAGCCACTGCGCCCCAGACCCTCGCTGAATCACTTGGACCACCCCTATCCCTCCAGGTCTTACTTCCCCATCAGGTAGCAGGTGGCCCTACAGGACCCAAGGCTAGTGAAGTGTTGACTCACCCCAGCCCACATTCCACTTAAGAAAGCATTTGGGCCTCCTTAAGTCAGGGGGTGCTGGAGAAAGTGGCCAGTCCCTGGCCTGGAAGCTTTCTGCCCCCAAGACTGGTAGTGACCTAGAGGAGATTCGGGGAGCTCTTGAGCCATCCTTTAGCCCAACTTGTTGAATGTCCAGCGGGGGTAGCCAGAGAAATTCCAGGAAGAAGAGAGAGATCATCTCTTCCCTTCAGAACTGGATTTCTTAACACAGTCCCCTTTGTTATGAGGTGTAGGCAAAAGAATACTGGACTATGAGTCAGGAGACTTAGGTCATGAGCCAGAATACCTGGATTCCATTCCCAGATATGCCGCCAATTTGAACTATAATCTCAGGCAACCTCTTAAGCTCTCCAGAGTTTGTGCTTCCCATCAGCAAATTGGGGGTGATAATCTCTGCCCTTCTTGCCTCTTCTTGAAGGAGGATTAAATGATAATGTGGTATGGAAGTGCTGACATGCCTAAAAAATGGACAGAGCCGGACCCATGCCTGGGATGACTATTGGTACTATCTGATAACAGAGACACCACTGCCGAGTGACTCACGTGACCTATTTGCTCCCCACTTTTCAAGTATTTAAGACTTACATCTAAATGTTCCTTTCCTACCCTCACATCCCCAGCTGAGAGGCAATAATGTGACCCAAGAACAGTGCTTTTTCTGCCTGGGATTGTAAGAGGGCCATTGTTTGCAAGGAAAAGGGAGATGAAAAGGAGAGGTTAGTTAGGGGCACAGGGAACCTGCATTCTTGAATCCTCTGGCCATCCATTGACCTCAAATATCTGCAGATCACTAGGAGGCAGGGCGGGCCCAGGGATGGGAACACTGAGGCTGCGGCTGACTCACTCTGAGTCTTCTGCCACTGCCAGGCCCTATCCTGGTACCCCATGACTCCTGTCCAGGCTCTGGCCACAGTTAGGCAAGTCTAGAACCCTGGGAAAAGCAAACTGGCCTGTTGCTCCATCCTAGTGGATCTTGGGGTCCTTCTGATTCACCCATTCCAGGACTGAGCCCTGTTTCACCTCCCTCAGATGCTACCAGTCATCAAGACCCCTGCTGCCCTAGGGGCTTTTCTACGGCAAGGGGATTGGATTGTTTATTTCCACTACACAATTTGTCCCAAGGGATTTTATGTTCCCTTGACCAGTTTCTGCAATCAAATCAGGGGGAAGGGGGAGTTCAAAGGAAAATCTGAACTGAGCTAATCCTGGGAACACAGGGGCAAGTATGTCTTTAAAAATCGTCCCTGCTTAGCAGGCCACAATGGCCTGGAGCCACAACACCGTGCGCCAAGAGCTCACCAAGCTCCAGTAAGCCAAACAGGGTCAGGCTTGGCCAGTCCCTGAGCCGGAGACATCCCAAGAAAAACACAGGTGCTGCTGGTGATTCAGCAAGTGGAGCACCTCCCTACGAGTCTGATTCTTCTCAGGTGTTGGGGTTGACACTGGGATGATTCAGGGAGCTTTTGACCTACCTGGACAGAGGAAGGGGGCGTGGCACAGCCAGGATGCTCCCTGCTCTTTCCCTGCCTCCGTGTGTTGTAAGCCTTGACACTGTTCTTAAGAATCAGGGTGGATCCACTTCCTCTCTCCCTACCCCTTCCCAGTTCCTAAGGCTGGTCATTGTCAGCCACCCATCCACCTCAATTCTTTGGACTGTTTCAATTAGATAAAAGATGGAGGAGGCAAAGGCAGCCTCCCGAGGAGGCCTCGGGCTCAGGAGCCCATTCCCCTACCCCACCCCATCTGTGGTCTGTAGTGGCCACCAGGCTCTAGGCCTCAGCCCCCAGGATGGTCCCTTCTGATTTGGGAACGGGTGAGGATGAAAGGGGCTACATTAAATGAGGACGGTCATTAGCCCGTTTTACGAGTACACAGATATTCATTATGCCCCAACCCAGTCATCAGAGGTTGCTACAACAGCTCGGGCCCCTTCTTTGCTGCAGAAGAAATGGAGTGGGTTTCTCCCTCAAATGGAGCTCTGCTTCCACTTCCGGGAGGGGGTTTGCCCAGGAGAAGTCGGTAGCCTGCCTCTCACTGTCCTTCAGTGCTCTGCCGTCGCCAGCCCTCCCTCCCCCAGCAGCCAGGCAGCTGAAGAGAAAGAAGCTCAAAGACGAGAAGCTGGGGCTTCTCAGGGAGGGGAGCCCCTCTTCAGAGCCCAGGCCTGGTGGCTGGAGTCTGGAATAAGGGGGCATTTCCAACCTAGAGCACAGCTCTCCCTCCCCTTGCCCACCAAACGCCTCTCTCAGGTGGAGGGCCTAATCCAGCTCTCAGGGAGGGGAAGACTTCCCTGCTCCACAGACCAGGTGAAAGCCCCATGCTTAGCCTCCCTCAGCACCTGTATGTCCTCTTTTTAGTGCTCACCACACTGGTAATCACCTCCTCACACTCATGTTCACCGCCAGACTGTAGGCTCCCCAGCCCTGGCACAGTGCTTGGCACATGGCAGGAGCACCACAAACGCTGGCTGAGTTAACAGCAGCCAGGAGCTATGGTCAAAAAACCAGTTGCCATCTAGCCAACTCCCACTCATGGTGATCCCATATGTGTCAGAGTAGAACTGTGCTCCACAGAGCTTTCGGTGGCTGGTTTTTTGGAAGTAGATTGCCAAACCTTTGTTTTGAGGTGCTTCTGGGTGGACTTCAACCTCCAACCTTTTGGCTAGCAACTGAGTGTGTTAACTGTTGGGACAGAAAGAAGGGACTCCTGATCCTCTTCCTCTTTCTCTGCCTTCTCTCACAGGGCAAATGATCCGAGGGGCAGACAGCTTTCTCGAGGCCATAGTCAGGGAGAGATTGCCTTTTTTAAGCCCTCAAAAGGAAAACCATCTACTGTCGTCTAGGCAGTGCCCCCTACTTACCTTCTAAATGGGATCCTGGGACAAAAACCCCATTGAGCAGCTTGTTGGGTCTCTCCTTGCAACCTGTCCCCTCCCTCTCCCCAGAGAGGTGACCACATCACTATGGGTGACCACCCAGTGACAGAGTGGAGCAGGGACAAGCCCTTTTCTCCAGGACCAGTCCCAGGAGCACCTCATGCATGACGAGACAGCAGGCTGTTGGGGGGGGGTAGAAGAGGGGAGCTGCCCTGACCCCCATTAGGGCTGGAAGCACCAGTCGTAATAGGTTGGCGCCCACCCCGCTGGTGCAGGCCATCGAGGCTGAATGGAGCGTGGCCAGACCCCACAGTGAGGAGCAGGGGGCTCCTGAGCTGGTTGGTTAATCAGCTGTCGTTTGCATTCATTAAAGGCCCCTTGCTTGTGTGTTACAGCCTCAGATGGCAGGCAATTAACTGCTCACAACAAAAAGTTCTGGGGAGAAGTTTGTCTCAGCTGCCTGTTGCATAGCCTAGGGATTGGCCTGGCATCCTAGAATCCCAGACTTCTGGGGATCCCTGAGGTGGAAGGCTTCTGAGGCCCAGCCAGATAAGTGGGGGCCTCCCTGGATTAAACCTTTGGAAGCAGGTAGGGTGTGCCCCAAATCAGAGGCCTGGGGATCCACAAGTGTGGAAGTCCAAGGCTATGGGCCCCTTGGTCCCCTTTGGGCCTCTTCCCTGCTGTCACCCAGTACCCTTTGCTCCTATCTTCTCATGCCCCTGGGCACTGTTACCTGGAATGTCTCAGTCCTCCTCAAGGTTGTGCAAAGACTCAATTTCAACACACTCAGAGAGCTGATGAAGTTCCCCATCAGGGATGAAGCCAAGCACCACAAACTGCCCCAAACTCAGCTCTCCTGCCTGCTGAGAAGGCAGGAGACGTTCCAGAGGCAGCTGGGGTCCTCTGCACACAGGCCTACTCACCCAGGCCTGTGGAGATGAACCGAGCTGCTCTTAACAGATGACCACCCATTAAAGGGTAGATAACATAATAACTCAGGCTCAGCTGGCCTTGTCAGAGAGGGCCACAGACACCCCCTTCCTCTCCTGGGGTTATGTCAGCCACTGAGGCATTCCAGAGATGGATGGAAGCAGCCATGAGGCCAGGGTGGAGTATACCGTGCTCAATCTTGGTTGTGTTTTCATTGTAATTGCCAAGCTCCCCAGATTGGCATTTGCCTGCTGGGCACTGTAAAAAGCAACACAACAGAATGAGAGTAAGGCCTGGTCTCGGCAGACGATTGCATGGCACTGGGCCACAACAGGCCCCTGGTGGTCCATATTCACTGCCCCCCTTGGCCCAGACAAATGAGTGTGGTTTTTCCCAGGGAGGTAGGGCCACCATACAGGCCACACAGGGCATGGCCAAGGAACATGAGGGCGCAGTGGCAGGTGGTCAGGGATACCAACTTTGACTGGGCATCTCTAAGGAGAGAAAACTGAGGATGTCACTTAACTACAGGCCTTCTGCTGGGACTAGGGCCCCTAGAGTAGGTCCTGACCCACAAACCTGGGCTGCCCCCCCCCACACCCTACTCTGGTCTGGAGGCTACAGGAAGAGTAACTAGTATCTTGCCTCCATTTTCTTGTCTTTTACCAAGACCCCTGAGGTCCCTGAACACCTGGGGAACAAACATTCCCCCTCCTCTAATGGGGCCAGGAGTGGGGAGCATGATCTGGGGAAGGGAGCACAATGGGTCTGTTAAGAGCCCACAAACACCCCCCTGTAGCACCATCAAGCAGTGCACCCAGGTGTGAGTAGACAGGCCCCCCACCAGTGGGAGAGGCCCTCTTGCCCAACTTCCTGTCTCCCTCGAGGTGATTCTTCCCATCTCCACCTTGCATCACAGCCCCCAGGAGCTCAAAGGCTCAGAACAGCGAACCATGCCAGGGGAGTCACTGATCTGGCACTGCTTTTCTTGGCTCTGAGCAGGGGGCAAAGGAAGAAGATGTATGCACCAGACCTCCTGACTCCCGTCCTGGCAGAGCCCCTGTTGCTCCAGCTTACTGACCTACTCTGACCATGAAGGAACCTCAGTAGTCTGAACAATCTGACCTGCTAGCTGGGGACACCTCAAGGTCCTAAAAGTCAGCTAGGTCCTGCCTGGGGATGGGCGGCTGCAGAAGGTCTCCAAAGTCTGGAAGGGACAGGAAAGGGGCTGGGTAAAAGAGGACATGATCAGGGATAAGAGCTCAGATGGTTCCCACCATAGCTGCCACTACCAGTCTGATTAAGAGTCCTCTTCTCCAGACCAGAGGGCCCAGGGAAGTTGGCCAGAAGGCCCTGAGAGGAGGACTTTGGCTCAGTGCTTTAACATGCATGAGAATCACCTCAGGTTCTTGTTAAAAGGAAGATTCTGATTCACTCTGTCTAGAGTGGAGCCCGAGATTCAGCAATTCTAACAAGCTCCCAGATGAGGCTGATGCTGCTGGTCCAAGGACTGCAATTTGAGTAGCAAGGCTCTAGGGGACTGGAGCCAAATTGACTATTGGTCCCTCTGAAAAAATCAAGATGTGATTTGAATGAGACTTATACTGTTTTCTCCTTATTGTCACTCTTTCTAATGAGCACAGGGTTTCACAGAGCCCCCAAATCTTTCCAGCACTTTTTCTTCCTCAAAATTCCTTTCTTCTGGAGAGTCCCTCTCCTCTAGTGCCTGCCTGCCTTCCTTTCTACCTTCCTTCCCCCTTCCTGCCTTCTTACCTACCTTCCTTCCCACCTTCCCTCCTACCTCCCTTCCTTTCTTCTTTTCTCAGGGCTACTCCAGACCAAGAGCCCAGACCATTGGCCTGAACTCTTTGGTGGGAGGGAAGGAGGAAGCTCAAAAATGTGGACTGTGTTTTATCTTTTCACGCAAAAATTTCCTTCATAAGGATCAGCACAAAGCTGGTTCCTATGAGGCAGAGGTTAAAGATGTCCCAAATGCCCAGCTTTTCCAAGCTGCTGTACCACTCCATCATCTCTAACATCAGCTACTCCCTCTCCCCTCAGTACTCTCCCTTTCATCTTTGGGTTCCCTAATTTGCTGCAACATCTCACAGTACTCACGAATCATATAAAGGAAATGGCTCACGTGGTTGCGGAGGCTGACAGGTCCCAAATTTGTGGGTCAGGCATAGAATTCTCCCTGGCCCTCAGTCGATGCCCAACGGCACTCAGCTTTCTCGTTTCATGGGCCGGGAAGCCCACTGCACCATCTCCTGCAGATCTCTGCTGCCAGTCTCTGCTGTGGGTCCCTCCTTCTTTGATGGTGGTGGGCTGTCCTCTTGTGCTCTGGAATTGGCTGTCTTTTAAGGCAAGACTGACCAATCCCCTCAGTGGGCCACAATTATCTTATTTGTACAGCCCCACCCAATCACCTGGGTGGCAGTCACAAGACCATGGCTAGAAAGGCCACACACAAAAGTAATTAAGCACACTGCAGAAACCTAAAATAGGGCAAAGGAGGGAGACAAAGCAGAGAGCAGAACCCAGAAACCTGACTTCCACCTACTGCTTCCCCGAAAGAGATCCCAGTAGAGGTTCGTGGTAGTTGGGCTCTCTCCCTCATCTCACTTGTCTCCCAGATGATGGGATGGTATGAGGAGAGAGCAGAAACAGTTGGCCATTTCCTGGTGGCAGTAGAGGGCAAGGTGGGTCATGGTGGGGGGCTGAGGCACCTCTTAACCAAAAAAAGGAGAGATGGAGGGAGTGGCCAGGAGCTGGAGGAAACTGCTGAGCCAGAGGTCTAAGAATCTCCATGGGAGTCTATGGAGACTGTCCTTGATCCATAGAACCCCAGCTCTCATGGCCACCCCCTGAACCCGGGGCTGTGAGGTTCCAGACACAGAGCTACTGCTCACTCACAGCCCTTGGATACCACTCGTCAGCCCAGGTATGTGCTAGGGGGCCGCTGCGCCACCTCAGCTCAGCTGGAGCTGGGGAGCAAAGGTCTGGTGGAACAGCCTCCTCCCAGCTTATCGGTCCTTCCCAGTTTCTCCTCTCCTCCCCTCCTGGGATTGCAGCCACTTAGCCAGAAAGACTGGATGCTGAGAGATGGAGCTCAATAAGACCCGGGGCTGAGGAGTTAGTCCTGCAGCTCCCTCCTCTCTCGTTAGGTTGCAGTTTCTCAAGTCCTGTTTGTTTTGGGGATTAACTGTACCCGTTTCCTGTTGTTCTGATGCTCCATGGAGCGCAAGCATACAGCAATGGGATGGGGCTGGGTCAGGGGACCCACCACCACCTCCTCCTTGTTGGTCAGGCCAGATTCTTCTACCTTCCCTCCTATATCCCCACACCATTAGCTCTAAGTGGGTAACAGACCAGCTCAGTTCTTATTCAGACCTCAGTCCTAATCAGTCATCTGTTTGTCCTGGTCCCCTGCCAGGGGCCTGGAGATTCCCACACCCACTTTTCCAAATCCCACAGTCCAAGCTTTAGCCTTTCTACAGACCTTCTTCCCAAATGCTCCCTTGCTCTCCCCATCATGTTCAGTCTCTGACATCCCCACAAGTGCAACAGCTGCCTGGGAGGTGGAGTGTGTGCGTGTGTGTGTGTGTGTGTGCACACACGTGTTGGAGTGTATGTATGTCTGCATGTGTATAAGCATGTGTGCACACGTGTGTGTGTGTGACTCATTGATCTCCCTTCTCTGGCACTCACTTTAGCCACTCCCAGGGCCTCTCAGACCCAGCCTAAGGGTGGCCTGCACACTTCCTTGGTCTCCTTCCCTTCCTGCTTCCATCAAGCAACCCAGCCCCTCCCCAGCTCCAGCTTCTCCTATCTCTCCCCCTGTTATTTCAGTCTCTATCAGTTTTGGAAAAGTCTCGCCACTGTTTTATTCCCATCAGCAAGCAGTTTCTGGCCAAGCTTCCACCTAACAGTAGAGCCAGAGGCATGCTACATCCTCCCTCAGCCAGGATCCTCCAAGAGTCAGATCCCTGTGCCTGGGTCCTCCCCATCCCAAGCCCCCTGCTCCTTGGACAGCCAGGGAAGGGAGAGGGCTCAGGGCTGGTCTCCCTCTGGCTCCCCCTCTGTCCTGACCTCCTTCTGTGTGTCCCCTGTGTCTCTGTCACTCTGTCGCTGCCTCTCTATGACTGAGTGTGTCTGTGTCTCCTTGGGATGGGGAAAGAGGAAGGAGCAAGGAATGAGATGGGGAAGGAGGCTGGGCTCAGATGGTGTCATTAAGAGATATTAATGTCCCTCATCAAGGCATATTAATAAACATTATCTGCCACTCGCTCCACACACCCTGGGTGAGTGAGACCCAGCAGGACAGGCCCCACATTCACAGCCGAGTAACCCCTGAGCCCACGGCAGAGCCATTAGTCTCGTGAGGCTGACCCTGCCAGGAACGTTCTTGGGTCATAGCAAAACAGAGCTTGTGGGGTGGGCTCTGAGGGCTTCAGTGGTGGAGTGGGCAGCATCTCATCCTCACCCTCGCCCAGCTCCCGTGCCATGTCCACACCCAGGGCAGACCCTGAGCTGTCTTCTTCCTCCAAGCCTTTCACTACAGAGGCCAGCTGGGAAATGGGAACAGTAATGATCCTTACACTTGGACTGCACCATGGGACTTTAGAATATTCCATTTCTTAATTTCTTAACTTTCACAACAACTCTGTGAGGAAACCAGGGCAGGTATCACTATCATCACCATTTTATAGGTAAGGAAACTTAGACACTGAGAAATTAAGTGTCTTACTCAAAGTCACGTAGATAATTGGTAACGGCATTGGATGCAAGCCCAGGTTGCCCTTTACAATGGCTGTGTTAGAAGCAGAGCTGCTAACAGAGTGGGGCTGCTTGTAACTGGATGGCACCCTTTCCCCAGTTCTCATGGCTGCCAGAAACCAGAACATGGTACACAACTCCTCAAGCAGGACCGTGGCTCTTTGCCCTCTAAGTGTGGCTCTCCTATGGGCCATGGTGGCGGGGGGTGGGGGGGGAGGGGGATTTCCTGGAAAACAGAGACTGGAGTGAGTTGTGTCAAGAGCCTGGCAGGATGCCTGCTGTGTAGTAGTTACATCGCCGAGGTGGTTTCCTTTTCTGTATAGAGTGACCACTACATTATCACTAATTATCAGCCCCTAGGCTCAATGGCTAAGTGCTCAGCTGCTAATCGAAAGGTCGGCGGTTTGAAGCCACCAGCTGCTCTGAGGGAGAAAAGAGCTGGTTATCTGCTCCCATAAAGATTACAGCTTAAGGAACTCTATGGAGCAGTTCTACTCTGTCACGTAGGGTCACTATGAGTCGGAATAGACTGAACGGCAATGAGTCTTTTTTGATTTATTAGTCAGAATCACCTCAGTGGCACCCAACAACACAGTCCCTGGGTGTTGCAAAAGGTTAATGCATTCAGCTGCTAACCGAAAGATTGGAAGTTTGAGTCCATCCAGAGGCACCTCAGAAAAAAGACCTGGCTATCTACTTCTGAAAAATCACCATTGAAAACCCTATGGAGTAGAGTTCTACTCTGACACACATGGGGTTGCCATAAGTTGGAGTAGACTCAACAGCAACTGGGTTTAAGGAGGTTTGAGCAGGTGGAAGTCTGAATGGGTTGTGCCTTTTATTTGTTTTTAGGCACTACAGTCTGGTACCGTTATTGGGTACAAAACCGGTATTCACCATAACAACCACAGAGTGGTTAAGAGTTACAGCTGCTAACCAAAAGGTCAGCAGTTCAAATCCACCAAGCGCTCCTTGGAAACCCTATGGGGCAGTTCTGCTCTGTCCTAAAGGGTCACTATGAATCGGAATTGACTCCACGGTGGTGGTATGGTGACAACCACAAAACTGTTAAAAATTACATAAAATATTCTCCATGTAGTCTGTTTAAGAAGACAAGAACCAGTGTTTTAATAAGATCACTATCCAACATAAAAAGGAGTTTGCGAGCTAAAATTGTAAGATTCAAGATATCAGGGAAATGTACTCATGAAGAAAACCCAATTTTCTACAGGATTCCAGATAAATCAGGCATTCCAGCAACCTGTGGCTGGCATCAAAATCTTTGGCTTTTGTTCCATGTATCTAGAAATGTCAATCTTTAGTCTAAACTGGCTTGCTTCAACACTTAATAATCATTATATTTACCTATAAACTCTTGATATTTGTTTTGAACCTATCTTAATAATTCTTGTCTATTTCTAAGTGGAACTGGTTTAACAGGACTATACACTGTATTCTTTATTCCTTTTTTGCTGGCTACCCTCCCTAGCGGCATAGTGGGTAAGAGCTACAGCTGCTAACCAAAAGGTCGGCAGTTCAAATCCACCAGGCGCTCCTTGGAAACCCTATGGGGCAATTTTGCTCTGTTCTTTTGGGTCACTATGAGTCGGAATTGACCTGAGGGCAGCGGGTTTTTTTTTTTTTTTTAACCCCCCTCCTATCCCTACCCCTGAGCTATACCCAGAGAGCCGGTGACCCTCGGACAAGCAAGGGTCAAAGAGGGGTGGGTCTGCAATCTTCAGGGACTGAAAATAACTCAGGCAAGTTTCCCCAAGCACGAGACCCTCAAGGGCAGACAGATGCAGAGTCTCAGCCAATGCAGGCCCCAGAGGGCACCAGGGACTCAAAGCTGGCACCTGTGTGACAAGAAGCTTTGGAACCTAAATTCAGGTTTCCCCCACTATCCTAAAGTAGAGCGTTCCCAGGAAGGCTTTCGTAAGCCAAAACGGCATAAAGCGAAGACGCGATTACCATTAATTTATACAAGAAAAATTTTTCAGTGTTCCCAGACCCAAAATAAATTGAGATAAAGCACAGATGCTTACAGATACAGTTCAAAGTTATGGCGGCTTGATGCTGAGACGCTGAGGATAACTATGCTGCTCGGGGTTCCACCGTCTCTTTAATGGCTCGCTGCAAAACAAGCGCTGACTGCTATTTCTGCTTTTCGCCTTTTTTCGTAAAAGCGAAAATCTTCTTGAGATTTCTTTCAGTTGGCAAAAACAGGTACTAATGTAGGTCTTTCCTAAAAGCAAAGTGGTGTAAAGCAAACTTTCAAAAAGCGGGGGAATACCTGCACAAAGAAGGGAGCCAGCGTGTTTTCAGAGCAGTTATCTCTACATGGTACAATTCAGAAGATTGTTTTTTCCTTTCCAGTGTTTAAAATTTTTTGTATAATGAACATACGTTAGTTTTATGACCGGAAAAAAATAGCTTTGTTGTTGTTGTGAGTTGCCATCAAGTCAGTTCCGACTCATGATAAACCCGTGTGTTCGGAGCAGGCCTGCGCTCCACACCGTTTCTCAAGGCTGTGATTTTTTAGAAGATGATCCCCAACCCGTCTTCCAAGAAGCCTCTGGGTGGGTTTGAACCACGAACCTTTTGGCTAGTGCTCTAGCACTTAACCATGTGCACCACCCAGGAACTGTTTGTAAAAGGGTGATGTTGGGCTCAGGGGTCCCAGACTCACCTGGGTCCTGCGCTGATCTCCTGCATGGGCAATGTCCCAAAGCCTAACCCTTCCCAGATTCTTTCTTGACCAGAGAGGTAGCTCTGCCAGCCTGCTCTGATAACCCTCCAGAAACAGAGTTGCTGAGGATTTGGAAAACAGAAAAGGCCTTGCCTAGGGTCTGTGGCCCCAAGGTTGAGGTTGCTGATAGCTTCGATTCTCAGAAACCAGGAGTATTTCCTGCCAGTCCTTTCAAGCCTAACTCCAGTCTATATTTTTCAAGCTTATCTTGAGTCTCCTCCAGACACTCATGCTTGGTTCTGCTTCAGCAGACAGCTAAGTCATTTGAAATCTTTTTATATCTCATTGACACATTCATACATTACTTATGCTGTTTCCTCATCTTAAGCTGCCCTGCCTTTCCCCTATCTTGTCCATTGGAAAACCAAAAAACTCCTATATATCCTTCAAGGCCCAGAAAAAGTACAAGCTCCTTTCAATAGCTTTCCCTAGTCACTAGCTCCAAGCAGTTACACCTTCCTTCATCTGTGCTCCTCTACATTTCATGTAAAAAAAAAAAGCTTTCCATCTAGTCATCTCCAACTCATGGTGACCTGTGTGTGGCAGAGTAGAGCTGTATGCTCCATAGGGTTTTCAATGGCTGGTTGCCAGGCCTTTCTTCCAAGGTGCCTCTGGGTAGACTCAAACCAGCAACCTTTTGTTTAGCAAGCAAGTGCTTAACCATTTGCATCGCCCACGTTTTATGTAAACCTCAATTAGTTAGGCCTGTCACAGAGTTATTTCTTGGTTGATTTATTTGCCTGTCTAGATAGCATGAACTGGGTCTTATTCATATTTCTATTTCCAACACAATCCTCTCATTCATTCATTCAACTACCCATCTACCTAGCCATCATTCCTCAGGGCCAACTCTGTGCTTGATACTATCACACACAGGTGCAAGACAGCGTGACTTACTAGGGAACCATAGGCACTTCCACATGGCCTGGAACAAAAGGCCTAGACAGCTTGTACTTTTCAGCTATAGACAACCATGGAGCATGGTAACATCCCGGGTGAATCTCCTTCCGTCCTTATCCCAAGGAGCATATCATTCCCCAACAGCCACCTACCTCACCCTATTTTGGCATCTAGAGATCTAGAGAAGTAACTAGCTCCATACTTGAAGCCAAATTAAGAATCAAAATCTAGGAGTTCTGTTGCCAATCTGTGCCGAGATACCAGGATCTGCTGACCATCAGCTGGTATATTCTAAAGATGACATTCACCATGCCATCTCCACTGCCCGGGAAGGTGACGGGAAAAGGCCTATCAGGTCTTTGATGTTGACATTTCTTGAGGGAATACTGGTGCACAAAATAATTGTCCATCCTGCACCCTGGAGTCTAGAAGCACTCGACTCCCAAGAGGGCTCAGGTCTGTGCCTGCTTTCTTCTCACTTCCCACAGACTTCATTCCACCCACCTCAGTAGCTGTCCCTTCTTTCCCCATCCCCAGGGCAAAAAAGCACACCATAGGGTTAACTGACTTCAGCCTTTCCCTTTGAGCAGGCACTGGTCTCCCTGGCTGGGTCCTCTCCAGGTTGGTGTTAAGAGGCCTGGCAGCCACAGCCCCTGGGGAGCTCAGAGCCTGGGAGCTGTCAATCGCTTTCCACTCACTTACCCTTTGTTAATTGCAGAATACACAGATTGCTGGGTAGCACTTTCCAATCCTGTGCCTTTTCCTGGATCCTTTGCCACTTGGCAGCTTGCAGGCAGCTGTGCGAAACAGCAAGGAGCTTTCTTGTTTGATGCCAGTGTCAGAAAGCTTGGAACTCTGTTTCTATTTTCCCTTTTTTCCTATTTCCCCTAAGTACTATATTTTGCTCTTTTCTCCCTCCCCCCTCCGCTTTCTTCCCAACATCCTTATGTACTTCACTTTTCAAGTTAGAGATTCTTCTGATGTCCTCCCCCCCACCCCCCGCCACCACCAACCCATAGATCAAAAAGTGAAACTTCCCACTCTGACTGGGGATTATAGCCAGGAAGGAGAAGTGATTGATTCGTCCTGTCCAGATGGGAAGAGGTGGGTGAAGAGATTAAATCATCTCACACGAGCTCAAGGAAATGTGCTGCTGACCCTCTGCTCTGGGGGTCATCCAGCTTGAGTACCTGGGGCCTCCACAAACGCCCAGGTGGGCGGGCAGTTGGCTGTAGGTAATTGAAGAGGAATGAAGAAACTGGGCCAGCCTTCCTGCTGGAACCAGCGACTGAGCCAAGTCCCCTTCCCACCCACCAGACCTCACAAACCCAATCTAGGTACCTAGTCTCAAAGAGCCCTCAACTATGGGGCTCCCAAAGAGAGGGGCATCTCTGCACCCTCAATTCTAAGAAGAGGCCTCAGAAAATGTAGCTCTCTGACTGTCTCCATGAAGACAGAAAACAAAGGATAGTGGTGGTGTTAGTATCTACTTGGCTCATCTGTCTACAGTTCTCCAAAGACTTGATGTATCAGGGACCAGTTCTGTCAGGGAACTCTGAAGCCTGGCCCAGGAGGACAGAAGGATCCAGGTCCAGGTGTCAGCAATATGATCCCATCAGAAGAGCCCGGGCCAGGGTTCAGGAGTATAGACTCCTAGTCCTGGTGTTGCAGCTACTTATGACACCTTCGACAAAGGCTTCTCTCATTGCCTCATTAATTCAGTTAATGCCAATTTGACACCTACCGTCTTAGATTGGATTTTCCCATAAGCAGAGCTTGAGGCAAGGATTCTAGTGCAAGTAGTTTATTTTCAAGCTGATACAAGGAAACACCAGTAAGGGAGAGGGTAAGCGAGACAGGAAAATGAAGGCAACCAATAAAGGGTTCGTTATCAAATAAGTTCCACTGTGAGTACCTGCAACCAGAGTGAAATATGCTCTCAGAGTCATCCCACCCAAGAGACAAGGAGCTGGAGTGTTTATAGACCAGTTCCCATCAGTCATTGGCTAAGAGCTAAGGCCAGGGGGTGTTAACACCCCAGCACTCTGCTCCACTACACAGAGGGTAAAGTGGGCTCTGGAAGCCAAGAGAAGTGGGTAGGAGGTGCAAATGATTTGTGCTGAAGTGGTCTGGGCACGGGGATGTGGCCAGGCACTGACAATATCCACTACACCAGCTATGTGCAAAGCACCTTAAGGGCTACAAAGATGGACGGGATGCAGTCCCTGCCCTTGAGAAGATGATATGTGGGTAGACACAGCCTTTCTGGGGTAACAGGGATAATGGTATCTGCCCTTTTCGTGCTTGAGATGTTGTGAGACCAATCAGCTGGATAGCGCTTTAGGGAGTAAATGCTGGAAGCACTGTAAAAACCAAAACCAAGCCAGTTGCCGTTGAGCTGATTCCAGTTGATGGTAACCCCATGTGTGCAGAGTAGAACTGTGCTCCATAGGGTTTTCAAAGTATGATCTTTTGAAGCAGACTGCCAGACCTTTCTTCCAAGGCACCTCTGGGTAGGTTTGAACAATCAACCTTTTGATTAGTAGGCAAGCGCTTGACCATCTGAATAATAATCGCCAGCTTCCAGTGCTGTGCTCTTCATTTAACCTGAGACAAATCAATCAAAACAAATTTGGTAGGACAGGCTGCATCGCCCTGGTCCAGGAATGGGGTTACTATGACTTGTGGTCTAGCACCAACTTAATTATCTCACATGCCAGTTCCAACCTAGTTTGACAAAGAAGTAACGAACTCTGAGGTGGAAGAGAAGCTGGAAAGAAAATCGCATGTTCTAGAAACCCAAAGATTCCTCCAAACTGTCTAAAGAGTTGAACTCCTTTTCTGCAATAGAATAGTTTATATTTATTCCTATTCTATGCATTCATACACTATCCAGTACCCTAAACACACCCCCCAACCACATTGAGGACCAACTTGTAAGAAAAAGAAGAGACTACTTATGAAGTCCCTGGCAGTGCAAACAGTTAAGGCACTTGGCTGCTAACCAAAACACTGGAGGTCCGAGTCCACCCTGAGGCTCCTTGGGAGAAAGGCCTGGCAATCTACTTCCAAAAAATCAGCCATTGAAAACCCAATGGAGCACAGTTCTACTCTGACACACGTGGGGTTGCCATGAGTCAGAATCGACTTGACAGCAACTCGTTTATTCTTACAGCATGAGTATTTCAGGATCTACTCCACCTCCTCCTCCCCACCCTCTGTTAGATAGGTGATGAGTATCAAACGCCCTATTTCCACAGGATGCTGATAAGGAAAAGTGTTTCCATCCCAAGGCCATCCAGCCCCTGACCCTCAGAAGGACCCCTACTGTGTGCAGAAGGCCCTCCCGAGCACCCCACCCAAACACCTCAGGTGCTCCTGGCTTGAGACCCTGATATCCGGAAAGCCTGGGCTTCTCCATGTTCTTGGGGATCAGAAACCTATTTCTACACTGTTTGTAATTTCTGAAATTCTTTTCTTTTTTTAACCTTAGCATTTAGACAAGTTCCTTTTGAAAATGTCAGCCTGTGTTAGAGTAAGGGAAAGGAAGTTGTGCCTATGATAGAGCCCCTCTGAAAGGGAAGCAAGCACACCTGTGGGCTGGGGGGAGGGATGGCCAGGTAGAGGCAGCAAGGTCAAGATAAGGAAGCCCAAGGCGGGGGTTAGCTACTGCAGGCTCTCCTTCCAAAGCTCTTCTCTGCTCAAACCTGGCAGGTGTGCTGTCTGTGTTCCTCAAGTGTCGGGTCATGCCCCATCCTCAGGGCGTCCCTCAGCCCAGTATCCCTGAGCAATGCTTGGAACTATAGACTCGCCCAGGACCCCCACTCTGCTCCTGAAGCCCCCTGATTCTCATCCATCCCCGAGAGTTGCAGCTTTCTAAGGTGACCGCAGGCTAAATATGAATGCCTGATCCACGACAATATTTTAGGAGAGTTGGCGTTTCCATATGGGGAGGAGGTGGGTGGGTAACCATTTCCACTGCAGCCCTAGCCCTCCAGGTAATATCTGTGTATTTTAATAACGGTCTTCTGAAAACAACACCTCCCAGAGGAGTGATGGGTTGTCACAAGGTCATAGGAAACGCCCAGGACAGCTCTGTAAATCAAAGGAATGACACCCTGCCTTGGCTGTTAGACCTCAAGCCAGCTGGTCTCTGAGGCCCCTTGCCCCTTGAACACTCATCGGTTCTCCCGCTCACTGGCTATGTGCTCTGGACAAGCACCTTGACCTCTCTGGGGCTCAACTTTCTCCCCTTCTGAATGCAGTATTCTAAAACCCCTACTAGGTATTTGATTCTATGGTAGAAAGTTTAGCCCCCAGGACAGAGCAATGAGGGAAGTACTCAGCTCAACCCAAGTAAACAACAAAAAAAAAAAAACAGCCACCTGAAATTGGACCAACCCTGACCATACATGGCTGTGGGGGCTCCACTGCCACCAGGTCGTTCCTCTGCCTTACTTCCCCGCACTTCCTTCCAGCAAGGACCAGGGCCTCTACGTAGAACCGGCTCCAGACATCACTCTGTTCTTGGCTGTGTTGTTAGCTGCCATAAGTCATGGCAACCCTACATACATCAGAATCAAACACTGCCTGATCTGTCGTGATCCACAAAGTCTTCACTGGCTTATTTTCAGAAGTACCTTACCAGGTCTTTCTTTCTAGTCTGTCTTAGTCTGGAAGCCCCACCGAAACTTATTCAGCATCAGAGCAACACACAGGCCTCCACTGACAGACGGGTGATGGCTGCGCTTGGGGCGCATTGGCCAGGAATTGCCCCTTCTGTATGGAAGGGGAGAATTCCACCACTGAACCACCACTGCCCCCCAGACAGGACCCTGAACAGTCTAAACTTCATCATGTCCTGGGCTGGGGAAGACAGGCAGGAAGGGCCTGGTGAGTTCACTCAATGAATTCAACCCAAAGGCTTGTGTGTGTCTTTGCCAAGTTGGCCCCAGTTGATGAGAAAAGGCTCCCCAGAGTGAGCGGGAGGGGAAGGAGAGCCTTTCCACCCCGAGCAATGATACAAATCAGACTTTCCACACCACTCTGCACAAACTAACTCCCTGACCTTATGGGCCCCAAGCCCCCACCTCATCCCATCCCTACATTCACACAACAGAAGAGAGAGGCCTGTTTATCACTCTGGGTGGGACCAAAGCCTGTGGGGAATTAAAAAAAAAAAAAAACACCAGCCAGCTTGGGTTGCTATTGTTTGGTTTAAACAAACCGCTGGTTGGGCGGACTTGGAAAGGAATGAGGGGAAGCTAGGGAGCACAGAGCAGGGTAGGCAGGGCCAGGCTTCCCTGGGTCGGCCCCGGATCTCTCAGTCTTCGCTAGGGCGGCCAGAGGAGCTATTTTAGGAGAGTGACTGCTAGGCCTCAGGTCCTTACCTCCTCTGCCAGAAGAGATGGGCATCCAGGGGCAGGGGTGCTGAGAAGACAGGAAGTAGTATCAACCTGTGCCCCTTCCACCTCCGTTCTCCAACACCTTATCATATCTTGGTGTCCCTGTATCTCAGCCCCCGACCTCACCTGGGCCTGATGCCAGCCCTGGATAATGCAAGGGAGAGTCAGGGGACTATGCTGAGAAAGAAGCAGGCCAGGGCTAGAGTGTGCACTACTCTGCTCATGTTCCTGAGGAAGAAAGACAGGGGTTTGAGAGGATGGAAAGGGACCTCACCCGGGTGGGGGTGAAGAAACAAAGTGTGAAGGGGCTCTTCATGGAGGGGTCCACCCCCCTACAGTCTCCCACCCCTTCTCCCAACCACGGGTAACCTAAACCACTTGCTGTCGAGTCAATTCTGGTTCATGGCAACCCTATGTGTGTCAGAGTAGAACTGTGCTCCACTGGGTTTTCAGTGGCTGATTTTGCAAAAGCAGATCACCAGGCCATTCTTCCAAGGTGTCTCTGCGTGGGCTTGAACCTCCAACCTTTTGGTTAGCAGACTTGCACAGTAACCATTTGCACCATCCAGGGACTCCACAGGTAATCTAGATGGCTAGGTTGAGCCTAGGGAAGAGGATGTTTGGCAGAGGAAACCCAAAGTGAGAATGGTAGGGGGACAACAATTAGTAGCCTAAAATGGAGATCAGGAAGTGTTCTGGGAGGAGGGAACAGACCTTTAGTTTTGTAAAAAGTAAACCGCAAGCCAAAGGCTGGGTCACCCAGCTGACCCAGAGATTCTCCACAGAGAACTGAGGTAGAATCTCACCTTCCCGCACCCACTTTCTCACAACCATTCAAACCAGGGCCTGTCACCGTTCTCAACCCTCCTCCCACCTTGAGCCCCGGCAGTCAACCCTCCTGCAAGGGGAAGGGCCAGGGGCTGGGCTAGGAAGAACTGGGTGGAAAGGTGGCCAGGGCACAGTGAAGTGTTGGCAGAATCAATTAAAAGCACCTTAATCATCATCATTAAGGCTATAAAATCCCACACTAAGGGGCCACAGGGCTCCCTGGCCTGGCCCGGGGCCCCGAGCTGTGGCACAGACCCAGGGGCCCGGCTCCAGTTCCTTTCATCTGGCATCTCCTGGTCCTGCACAAACAATAATTAGCACCTGCCCCCAGGATCACCTCATTATCCCACAGACACTGAGTGGAGGGGAGAAGGGAGGGAAAGGGAGAGAAGGAGGGAAACTGAGGCTGTGCCAGCGGCCGAAGAATCTGTCTCTAGGGGCTGTGGGCTGAGTCAACTCAAGGCTGGGAAAGAAGCTGCCTCGAGAATTCATGGGGCCTCCTCCCACCTGTCCTTTCCCTTCTGCTTGCTCAGATAGCCATTGGCCTAAGAGACTGAAGGCTCCAAGGAATGTGGAATTCCCTCTCCTGAGAGGATGGGCTGGCTGAGCAGCCTTTGAGAATTGTCAGCTCCTCCCTTCCATCTGACCAGACCCCCCAGATTGTGGGTTGTGTCCTGTGCCTGGTCTCAGGGTGCAGAAGTATTGCCTCAGGATTCTCCAGAGCTCAGGCAGTCTATTCCCCACCTGGAAGCCATCCTCAGGATATCTGTGTCTGTCCTCTCTCGCCAGACGCCCCCTGAGACACCATAGCAAAATCCCACAGTCCTGTTCTAGCAAGGTCTCCCAGAATTAGCCATACATCTTCCTCCTTGTCCATCCTACTTCTTCAAAGAGAGAAACAGCTCATCAGAAACCAGCTGCATTAAGTATCGTGTAAACCATGCCTTCTGCTACCCAGGAGTAACTTGTGTCCATGCCTGTCTCTTCTTTCAGGGCACTGATATGAAGAATGGGAGGATCCAGGGCCAGGAGCTGACACGTGAGTGAGACCCTCCAGCACCCCTCTCCCCATAGGTATTGGGGTGAGGTGTGCCCCCAGCCAGAGAAAGGTGATAATCACAAGAATCAGAATAATATTACTTAATAATGATACATTGCCTTTATTGGGTAATGTTATTAAGTAACATTAACGTGCAAAGCATCAATCCAAAGATTTACTTGTGTAATCTAATACTCACAATGAACTTTGAAGGTACTTGCAATCAATATCTCCACTGTAAAGAGAAATGAAATGGAGGCAGAGACTGACCTGCCCCGTGTCACACAGCTAGTGAGGGATGGAGCCAGCATTAAAATGCAGGGGACCTAACTGGAGCCATGCTCATAACCACAGTGCAATGTGGCCACTTGCCTGGCCGGGATTGGCGAGCATCACTTCTTTTCCTCTGCCCGCCTCTCTCTCCTCACCTGCCTCCAGCCTCCCAGTGAGGTTGCACAGATCTCCCTCTTCTCAGCTGCCCTCCTCTTCTTGCCCCATTCTCACCATCGGTTGCCTTCCCCTGGCTCTCTCAGTTCCCCGCCCTGAGAGTATGCCCTCAACTGAACTCGAAGGGAACGCTCCGGTGGTGAGCTGGCCTTCTGGTGCAGGAATGAGGAAAAAACTCAGCCTCATGGGATTTGGCAATAAAAAGGCCTGGATTCAAATTCCAGCTCCACCTCTTACCATCTGCCTGACTTAACCTCTCAGAGCCTCAGTTTCCTCATCCATAAAATAGAGATAATACCCACCTTTATCAAGCTGTGGTGAGAATTAATGAGATGTCAGAGGTGAAAGAATTTAGCCCAGTGACTGGCCCAGAGTTGTTGCTCTTCCATTTCTCTTCACCCCTTTCATCCCTACTTTTGGAGGGGGAATTCTTCACAAAAGCCCTGGTGATGGGGGGTTAAGTCTCCACCTCCCCTGAAGACAGATTTTCAGTTGTACAGTACCAGTGAGTTCTAACTTCAGACTTAGCCACACAATCTGTAGACAGCGTGAGATATGCCCACCCTCAAGCGCATTTGCCAACCCATACCCCCATCTGCCTTGATGAAAGCTGGCCTGGTCACATCTGCCTTCCACACACTCACACACACCAAGAGACGCTCTGGTACCCACCTATGCTCCGAAGTCGTTCTCATCATTGGCAATATTTGTGAAACAACTCTGATTTACCTGCATTTTCACACACTGACAGAGACCCTCAAAAAGCAGCCTCAGAGCTCTTCCAATCCATGACCTGCCCGAGTGTAAACACAAGCCACACAAATTCCCACAGCCCCCAGCACACCCTGTACTGTTCTTACTCTGAGCACGCACCCACATCTGATCTGCACTGCAAAAACTCTGGGGAGGAGGAATAGTCAGGAATTCCCCCTGGCTGTTGGCATGCTGAGACTCTAGTGGCTGGAAGGGCACAATAAGGAACTCTTTCAATAGCTCCAAAACTCAAGTTGCTCTTTTGATGAGTGACTGAGAGAGAAGAAGGAGATGGTCATCATAAAGTACCACGCTCCCTCCCACCAGCATCCTCATTGCAAGCACTCAGTCCCCACGCACCCCTAGGAAGTTTCTTGGCTCCAGCCTGACTCCCTTCCTTGATGCAGAGAGGGCAACGTGAGTGGCAAGTGGCACAGCATTCTTGGAAAGAGTCCCATCTTTCCAGACAAGTCCAGAACCAGCAAAACCCTGAGGCCATGCATAGATGTCGGGGAGGGATGAGGGATGTCCCCGCCCTACTTTTCCCCCTAAAAAAGGCCTGCCTCCTGGCGGGAGAGCAAAGGGGAGGGAGATTAGCCTTCTCCTCCGGAAGAGCCTGAGTGGGCTCCCTGTTGCCCTGAGCACCCAGATCCTACAGCTTCCATGATCAAACCTTTGAACCCAGTCCCACCCACCCCATAACCACTTCCAGATCCTCTGGGTCCAGCCAAAAAAATTGCTTCTTTGGGGATTGAGTTCATAAGGAAATGCTGAAAAAATAAATAGAAATACCCTGCCAAAGCACTCACATAGACACACAGGGGAAGATGGGTTTCTCTTGACGCAGGAAATCCATCGAGACGGACTAAAGCCAAATGAGGATAGTACCAACACCCACTCACCCAGGAAGGTTTAAGAGCCCCACCAGCCTCAAAGACCTTCAAGCCAGCCCAGAACACTTCCTCTTGGACCATCTGCACCCCCCCCCAGAAAAGTAACATAAGTACTCTTAAATGAAGATACTAAAGATGTGATCCTGCCAAATATAAATCCTAATTGTTTGCAATGGGTGAGCCCACATCTGGGGCTCCAGGAGGGTCAGCAGGGACCATGAAAATATATAGAATCAGCATCTTCCCCCTGCCCTGAGCAGCAAGGAGGACTTGCAAGTAAGGAGCAATGTCCGGGGTAGTACAGGTTGTAAAGCCCACCACTCTCCTTTTTCCACCCACAGCCTACCAGCCTCCCACCCCACCAGCACAGACTGGCTTCCACCGCTACCAGTTCTTCGTCTATCTTCAGGAGGGAAAGAGCATCTCTCTCCTTTCCGAAGAAAATGACTCCCGAGGTAAGACCTTCCCATCCCTCAAGCTGAAGCTGAGGTGAATTCTGAGGGTGGAACTAGATGCTTAATGCTTTCATGGACAGTTGGAACCTAACCCTCCTCCCCATGAGCCTCAGAGGCTAGGGTCAAAGGGTGGTGTTTCTTGGAACTGAACTGGAATGGTTATCCTAGAGAAGATGTTGTTATCAGATGTGGTCCCACTATAGAAGTAAGTCCCATAGACCAAGATGGTGACTTTAGCTGGGTGGGTTGGTATACATATAAGGCAGGGTCCCAAAGGGTGCAATTGGAGCCAGGGAGAGCAGCATCTCCCCGACAGCCATGGATGGCAAGTGCAGGCAACTGCCCCACATGACCTCTGCAGATAATTGTACCCTATAATCAAGAATGATCTGGGCAACAGGGCCCTGGAATGCCACCCTGCCAGTCTGTCTTCATTGATGGCTAATCACTCTGTCTGCCAGTGCCATCTCCTAGTATCATTCCCTCCTCAGTGGCTGGGCAGACTTCCCCAGCCACACCTCCTCCATTAGCGTCTCTGAACAGCCCTCCTCAGAGTCTGGAGAAGGCCCACTCCACTAGAGCTTCCTACTGGCTAACTCGGCTGTCTCAGCCTCAGTCCTGCCACCCTCAGAGAGGAGCTTTGGACACCTGGCCACTAACTGCAATGCTGCAGGTGACTCACCTGACCCTGTGTGAGACAGAACCCTCTCTGAGCCTCAGATTTCTCTTTAGGAAAATGGGAAATCAAGTCACCCCTGTGTACTCTCTCACCTCCCCAATTTGAGGGTGCAAAGAACAGGTTCCCTAGGTTGGCAGAAGGCTGAGTGGGTGGGTGGGTGTCATCTGCCATTTCCTCTCACCCAGTGACCCTGACCAACCTCTACCCACTGGGAAGGCAGTGATGGTATTGTTACAACCCTTGAGGCCTGAGGCCCCAGATGAGAGGAGTGTACAGTCCAAAAAGGCACCTGTTGAGTGATGGAGCCCTTCAGCCTATCTGCTGAGCAGGGGCCACAAATCACAGAGGGTTCTGGGTCATCTGCAAGTGGAGCTGGAGCAACCTTTCTGCTGGTGAACCCTAGCCGGGTGCCCTCAGCACATGGTACCTCTCCAATCTGTAAATCTGAAAGAGCTTTGCCAAAGACACACTTTTAAGTTTGATTACGAAGGGAGAAGGAAGAAAAATATGACTGCCAAGGCCAAGGTAAATTTCTCCAGCTCCCTGGGTACCATTCTCACATAGAACATCATGAAGCATTTTGACCAGCTCAAGCACTGTGATTTCTGAGGACTGACAGCTAGAACTTCAGCCTACAAGCTTCTGCCATGTGTGGGATTCTCATAAAATGAGACAGACTCAATTAAATGCCCCCGTTAGACTTCAAGTCACAATGCCAATGCCCTGGGAGGGATCATGCTCAGACAGGGTGACCTTAAAAAGCCACTCGCAGGATCAAGTCATTTCTGAGGGCAAGATGGAGGAGAAAAGAGAAAGCATAAGGTGACAAAGAGGGGCAGTGAAAGGGGCAAAGACAAGGGAGTCTGTGTACACCAAAGATTCCTCCCAACTCTGTCATGGGCAGGGATCCTGAGGTTTGAACACTACACTGTACGGTGGTCCCCAGCCTGAAGAAAGAAGTGGCCTGTGTGCCCAGGACAGTCCTGACCTGCAGTCCTATAATGTTGGAGGCCAGACAAGAAACCTGGGATTGTATCAGGCCTTAAAACCATTATTAGTCCCTTTGGATTTCTGCCACAGCCACGATTTGTTGTGGCGCCTCTGGCCTCACCTTCCATCCACGTGAAAACTTAGAAATTGGAATTGCATCTGGGCAGAGTCCCTTTGGCTTCTGTGCTATTTTGTGTGCTTCCTCATAGAGGTGGGGAAGTTATTCTCCCAGAGGAAGGCTCTGGCCAGGGTACCAATCCCACCATGTAATGCCTTTTATGTGCCCAGCACTGTGCTAGAGCCTTTGGAGAGGACACAATTGGATGCCCCAGGAAGTTTTCCCTGCCCTCGAGGAGCTTACAATTTTGGAAACAATTAAATAACAATATAGAGCAGTTCATAATTAAGGGCTTAACTGTGTGATTCTGACTGTAAGTACAACTGGCAATCATGTGGACTTAGGGATAGACTACTTCCTATCATAGGACTCTCTCCAGGATAACACATCCCCTTCAGCAAGGGAAGGTACAAGGATATTTTACTGCCGAGTGAGGAAACCTTGACTTCTCATCTCTAGCTAGTGATTTGACTTTTGAGCAAATCAATTAGCCTCTCTGGACCTCAGTTTCTTCATCTAGAAGATGGTGGGTTGGATCTAGATGATCTATAGATCCATATATCCCTAAACCTACAATGAAGAGATGGGACATGAGCTGGGCCCTGGAGAAGGAGGAGATTTGAATCCTTGAGTGAAGGAGAGAGGGAGTTCTGGGTTGGGGGAATTGCAATGCACAGATAAAGAAGCAAGAAGGAGCACCCCTGGTGAGGGGGTGGTGATGAGAAGAAAGGGGAAAAAAAGACGAAGGTTGTGGAGGTTGTTGAAAACCAGGCCAAGGTATGGTTTTGATGAGTAGACGATGGGGAGACATGTGAGATTGTCAACCAGAGACGTAACCAACAAAAGTCACTTTTTAAAGATGACTAACCTAGAATGCTGGGCACAACTGACCAGAGATAGAAGAGACAGAGGACAGGAGGCCACCAAAGGCATCAAAACATGGGGCAGTGAGGGTCTGGTCTGGCCTGGATGAATCCCAAGTGGCTGCAGAAGTGGTAGACCCTTGCATAATGCCAGAACTCCAAAGGCCCAATGTTCTCTAAAGTACCTGGACAGTGTTTGGTAATCATGGAGCCCCAGATTGGGAGAACTCTC
This sequence comes from Elephas maximus indicus, assembly GCF_024166365.1. Lineage (NCBI taxonomy): Eukaryota > Metazoa > Chordata > Mammalia > Proboscidea > Elephantidae > Elephas > Elephas maximus. Next base: position 51,934,178 of record NC_064840.1, read on the forward strand.
AGGTGCCCAGGACATGGGGTCCTGCCAGTAAACACAGGCCCCAGGACTTGCCTTGATCTAGTTTTTTCATGGCAAGGTATTGGGGGGTAGGGATGCATTAGGGTATATATAGTATAACCAGCCACTTGCAACCCCTGGGTGAATAGGCAGAAGCAGCTTCTAAGGATAGAGGCAAAAGGTAAGCATACAGGACCAAGGTAGAAGGGCATCTGTGGAGGACAGTTAGCTTGACCCACTCATATTCAGATCACTTCCCTCTCAAGGCCTAAGCTTCCTGATGTGTAAATGAGAGGCTTAGAATGAGACTGGAGCTTCAGATTATTCTAGTTTAACCTTCCATGGCCGTGTAATGGGGTGGGAGCATGGAGTGGCGCTGTTCAGACCAAAGGGATGAAACTCTCTCCAGGATTCCTCTCTGTACTGTGACTCCAGGGTAGCATACACTTGGTTAGTGAATGAGGGAGAAGAAGACTTTACTGCAATACGAGGAAATCTTGATGTCCAAACTCTAGTTGTGTGACACTGGACAAGCCACCCAACCTCTCTGGGCCTCAATTTCTGTATCATCAAGATAAGTGGCTAAACTAGTTGGTCTACAATCTAATGACCCTAAACAGAGTTCCTTCCAGCTTACGGAGCTCTCCTCACCTCCAAGTTCTACCAGACAAATGCAGGAGCAGCTGATAAGGTTTGACTCCACCAGGCCAACCACAGACATTTCTCATTGGAGGCATTCGATCAGAGAAGGGCTACCAAGACCACAGCAAGGACCCTGGGAGGGGGTGGTGGGTAGTGAGAGCCACTTCACTTCTAGTTTAGAAATCTCTGCCTTCCGCCCCACTCCTCCTGCCTAGACACAGCTCCTTCCTCTCAGTGGCCATTTTCCTCACATGCTTGTCAGGATTCATTCAGGCCCGCCACATTTATTCAGAATGCTGGGTACCCACTACATGTGGGGCTCCATTCCAGGCACTATGGGTACAGAAGTGAGGTCAATGGACAGTGTCCCTGCTCTCACAGAGTTTCATCACAAAGTAGCTCTGTGGATAATTGGAGCTCATAGAGAGAGTCAGGGAAGAGAACAAGAGAGATGTTCGAACAGCTCATGCATGTCCCGAGTGGGCGAATGGCAGGGGCAAAGTCTGAAGTTGAAAGAGACTAAGACCTGCCCTATGGCAAGGGCTTGCCCAGTTTCACTTGTCCCAAAAGCCACACTTTGCCTGCCATCGTGGATTTGGAGCTGTTGTTACCTCAGGGCTGTAATACACCGGACTTCTACTCTCTGCCTCCAAGTTAACACCTCTCTCACAGCTCTGATCCCTACTCTTCCACCCTCCACGCCCAAAGCCCATCAGATTCATGATGGTGTCTCCAGGCATTTTCCTTACAACAGCCTTGGATTCGGCCTCTAGACTTCTAGATTCTAAAGGAATCAACTTAAGGCCATTGAGGGGGACATTTCTGAAGATGGCCCACCCACAGTGTTCATTCACACCTCATACCACATACCCTTCATCCCTCACACTGCCAGAATGCCCATGACATACTCTTTCACTCATCTCACCCTGCCCACCACTCTCACTGAACACCTGATATGCCCCTACCTGCCAAGTTGTGCACACCACTTCTGCCTCCCTCACACCTGGATGCCTTCCCCACCTTTAGATCACCAGTCCCCTTTTATCATCTCCATGAAAAAAAAAAAAAAATTTTTTTGGGGGGGAGGCTGTTCAAAATAACCCCACAGGCTGGGTTCTCTCAGTCGAACCTGTCCCTGCCCTCTCCAGCAGTGTCTATATCTTTTTCCACACTCACATGGCCTTTTGTTGTACTTTGTTAGTCACCTGTTTTTATGTCTTTAGTGTTACTAAATCATTTTGCACTTGCTTTGGTCCTACTTCCACCATGGGACTACAAATTCCTTGAGGGAAGAGCTTATCTCGGCCTTGTTTCCTTCTTGCCACCCATCAGTGTGCTCTGCAGGCTGTGGACTTTCAGTCAATGAGCGTGTCTGTGTATGAGACACACCGACGGTGCCACATTCAGATCACACAAGGATCTGTACCTTCTCACACTCCCACAAACACACACCGTTGACTTCCTTCAACACCTGAAAAGGCAGCCACGTCTGTGAACACAAATGAAAATTTCCATATCCACATCCTCCCTGTCCCCAGCCAGGCAGACAGGGCTGCTAACACCCTCTCCCCAGCCTTCCCTGCCCTTCCCAACTTGATCTCAGCTGAACTGAGCCCAGCTGTGTGAGGTGGACAGGAGGGACAGGGTGGCCATTATCCACTCTTGGCAAATGAGGAACCTGGAGCCCAAGGGTCCGCAGCTAAAAACAAATTAACTTTCTTCTAACTTTGGGAGCTGGGCTTTTTGTACCTGTCGCTGACTCGCCAACATTCCCTCTCCCCGACCCAGACCACCAGACATCTGGGCTTTCTGGTAGAAGTAGGGGTGGGGGTATGGCAAGCTCACCCTGCGGCCCCTGGGGCTCCTGCGTCAGGAGCCGCAGGAGCCGCAGCAGCCGCAGCAGCAGCAACAGCAGCAGCAGCCGCCCAGAGGCAGCCCCACCCACATAACCCCTCTTCTGGCCAGGGCTGTGGCTCAGCACAAGTGGAGACTAGCGCTCCTTGGAAGCTGTGGTCTGCGCCATGCCACACCTCAGCCACCTCGCCCAAAGGTGTCACGAGCCGGCCTCACGCTCCTCTCGTGAGTGAGCCGGGGAAATCCCCTCTCTGCCCGGCAAGATGATGAGCCACAGCTTGCTCCAGAAGCTCTCTCAAAGGCGGCGAGCCCCAGGCGGCCCACAACGCCAGGCAGCTAACGGGCAGCCTCTGGGGCCTTCAGAGAGAACAGCGTTGCTAAGTGGAGTGGGAGGGGCACGAAGAGGGTAAGGGGGTCCTTGGAACGTCCGGCCAGACAGCCATGATTCACTCCCCAGCGCCTAGGCGCCTGAATTCAGCAGGGCCTGGGTGGAGCCATCTGTCCTACAGGGGTCAGAGAGGAGAGGCAGGCAGGGACTTGACACACAGTGGAGTTTAAATCTTGATTGTGGCATCTGAAGGCCTGCAGGGCACGGCACCGTGGGTGACTGAGGCAGGGGCATTGTGGGGAAATGCTTTAAAGCACAGGCCAAAGGCATGAAGGCTGCTGCACTCCAAGTAGTGTCAACAGTAGGAGGCACTGAGTTGAAGGGAGAGGCTAAGAGGAATTAGAGGAAATACAGCAGGCCTGGTGGCAGTGAGGAAAGAGCACATGATACAGGGAAACAAGGAAAGAGGCCTGAGAAGGAACAGGGCAGTGGTTTGCCCATACCTTGCAGCCTGGCCATGCCTAAAGACCAGCTCCAACACTCAGACTGCCCCTAATCCCACACCCCCAGCACACAGAGACAGACAGACAGACACAAACAGCCCACTGCACAACAGCCTCCCCTTACCTGCCCCCCATGACCTCCCATGGTGGTTCACATGGCCAGGCCCCAGAATCCCCCAGGGCCCAGCCCTTGAGTCACTCACTGTGTGGGCTTCTGAAAAGCAGCTCTCTGCCTTAGAAGGGCCCTACCCACCTGGCAGAGCGGGTAGGACTGGGGGCCTGGCAATGCCCCAGTTGGGGCCATCTTAGGCAACTCTCAGACAGGCACCCTGGCTGGGAACTGCCAGAAACCTCTGCAGGCCCCAGGCAGACCTCATCAAGATGCATGTCTCAGTCAAGTCAAACATCAGCCATCTAAAACAGTATTGAACAGATCATGGGAAAACTACAGATAATCCCCAAATTTCACCCAAAACCCCAACGGGCCATCACTATTACCAAATATTGGAATGTTTAACTGGGAGCTAATTGACAGCTTAAGAGTTTCGCCTCCTCTCTCTCTCCCTTCCCTACAGGGTACGGGAATAAGTCCTGGGTGTTCCACTGACTGGATAGTTAGGGTTTGAACTTCCACCCCCCAGTTCTCCTGGGTTCTCTGCTCCAGAGGAGATGGGGTGACACCCCACCCCACCTCAGAACTCCACCCAGCACGCCCACCCTCTCACTCCCGCCAAAGCCAAAGTGGTCCCCTCTACCCCAAGCATCTCAAGCCAGCAGGATCAGCCACTCAGCAAATATTCTCCAGGAGTAATTGAATGTGATGGAACGAGGGCTTTTCAGCTCCTGAGTGGAAGTCTCTGGATGTCACTTAATGGCACAAAAAATAAAAGGCTCAGGCCTCCCGCCCAGCACCACCAGGACATCATTAATCTCAGCAAAAAGGCATCAGCGCTTCTATCACTGCAGCCAGCCCCGTGCCGAGCAGACAAATTACAGACCTGCACCAGGCTCTTGGTGGGGCAGTTATTAGGCTGGAGTCGAATTTTTGTGTTTTCTTCAGGGCCACCATCCCCTGACAAGAAGCAGAGGTGCTCCTGCCTAGGGGGAGAGTAGAGCAAGGCCAGGGAAGAGGGTGGCTGCGTTGGTTAGGCACAGTCACCTGCCTAGCGGCACAGGGCGGCTCAGAGCAAGGTGCTCCAGGTCCCAGCAGAGAATGCCTCAGGCAGAAGGCTGAAGCAGCTCAGAGGAGGCCAACCACAAGGACTAGAGCTCAGGCAGAAACCGCTCCCTTGTTCTCCAGCCCACCTGAATGGAGGCTGGCAGGAGAAAGGAGATGGGCAGGCAACCCCACCCCCACTTCCCAGGCTGAGAGGGAAACACTTCAGGGCCAAATGACAGGTCAGGTAGAAAATATCCTTTGACTAGAGCAGGGACATGCTTAGGGGGCCACTGTCCTGTGCTCTCTGGGAAGGCCTAAGGGTAGGGCTGCTGGAAGGATGGAACCTGTCTACTGGGGGCCTGGGCTGCAAAGTTATGCTGCTGGCCAAGGCCACTCTTGGAAGCACTTGTTTAGTATTAGTCCAGTGTTAACTGTCTTATAAAGAGAAGGCAGTGGTGGTTCAGTGGTAGAATTCTCGCCTTCCATGCAGGAGACCGGGGTTCAATTCCTGGCCAATACGCCTCATGTGCAGCTACCACCCATTGGTCACCGGAGGCTTGTGTGTCACCATAATGCTGAATAGGTTTCAGCAGAGCTTTCAGACGGAGATGGACTAGGAAGAAAGGCCTAGCAATCTACTTCTAAAAATCAACCAGTGAAAACCCTATGGATCACAGCAGTTCGATCCCATTGGGCATGGGGTTGCCTACTCTACAGCAGCTAACAATTGTCTTATGTTAGAAACTGGTAGAGGGCAGGGATTGGGCTGGGTGAAACAGCTCCCTACCAAGCCTGGCAGAGTCCCAGGAAGGCAACTGTCAGCACTGAGGAAGCCCTCTAACCCCGGGCCAGCTCAGAACTCCCCACTTCTAGCAGAGGGGCTATCCACCCCATCCTCCTACAAAGGGAGTGGGGGCAAGATGGGGTGTGGAATCACTCAGTCTCTGGGATAACTGTTTTCATCCCGTAACAGGCCCAAGGAGCTGTCCAGTTGCACGTGATAAAGCTTTACTCAACAGGGGTAAATCAGCCACACAGATCTGGGAAGCTGGGGATGGAGTCAGTGTCAAGACCTGCACCAGGGCCATTCCCAAACACCCCAGACCTTGCAACCCTTGGAACTCAAGCTCAGAGGATGAGTCTCTGTGGGGCTGGGGCTGGGGGCTGGAGCTGGGGCCCCTCTCCCAGCTATTGAAAACTGGGTTCATTCATTCCCACCCCTCCTCATGTCTACTATATCATCATGCATGCAAAAGTGGTTCAAAACCCGCTGAGGGATTTATGATAAGGTCACCTACCTCTCCTGCCCGGGCCCACACTTGGAACATCTCCCACCCTGCACAGCAGCAGCTCTCTCATCACGGATATATTCCCTATCAGCAATGAACAACAAATGAGAGAATGCCTCTAGGCCCAGCCACTGCAGATGGTTATGCAAGATGGGACCAGCACCCCCTAGGGTTGTGCAGGGACCAACCTGCACATCCTATGTGGCAGCCCTGCCCTGAGAAGGAGCAGACTGTTCCAGCCACTGGGTGCTCAGGAGTCGGGCATCAGACACCTTCCTCCCACTTTCTCCCCCCAGACTGAGGCCTCAGACCACAGAGGCCTCTGAAGTACACTCGCCACCCCTGCCTGCCCTTGTCCCCGGAAGCACCCATCTCGGGTGGGTCCAGGGCACAAGTCAAGTGGCCCCAAGCTCTGACAGCAGCACCGCCCTCTTCCTGTGCAGGAGGAACCTCACTCAACCCAGGGCACAGAGCAGTGCCATACAGGATGAAGCTTTCCTTCACGCCGTGACCACAGAAGCCACAGCCTCCCAGCTCCCCAGCTCTCCCCACACACACCCCTGAGGGCCTGACTCACCCCTCTTCCTTCTAAACCCTGTTCAGGGTCAGTTCCTCTTGCCCTTTGTGGCAGGAAACAGGGAAGGGGGGTGTAAGGAGTCGCAGCCAAATTGTGGAGAGGAGGTGGCAGGAGGCGAGTGGCCAGGCTGCACTCTGCTCGGCTTGCTTGAGGGAAGACAAGACCTGGGTTTGAGGAGCTGCCCAGGAAACCCGAGAACCACAGGGTTGTCAGAAATGTGACAGGAAAGGAGCTGTGAGGTCCCCAGGGCACTATAATCATTCAAGAGATATCTTCTAAGCTTGGGGAGGACAAACTGTGCTTCAAGAGGGGAGGGAAGTCTCCCTAAGGGTGGAGGGGATTTCTCTCCACCAGCTTGCTGCTGATCTCGTGATGAGTTTCAATTCCCTCCTCGCCACCCGGGTTCCTTCCTGTCCTACTTGGTGGGGAAGGCCCCCTGGCCCCCCCGTGCCTGCCACACACCAGCTCACCATGAACCCTTTCTCCTCTGGCATACGCACACACACTCACATATAAACACTTGCCCAGGGACATGATAACATCATTTTTTTCCAGCCAGCCAAGGCTCCCTGATGGATGCAAAGGTCACAGCCAGGCACAGTACCTTTGAAGGGGCACCCAGACCACACAAGACCTCCCTCCTTTCCCTCATAGTGGAAGACCCCCCTCCTTTCCCTCATAGTGGAAGACCCCACTGTGGTCAGTACATCTCTCCAGCCCAGCAGCAACCCATCCAACAGGCAAGGCTCTCCCTTACTGCCTCAGCCACTCTTCCCTGCAGAGAATTCTTGAAACCTCTTGCTTTCCAGCCCAAACAGGCCTAATCTGAACATGCAGTCACCTAGCCAGATGTGACTGGAAAGAAAAACCAAAGCCAAACCCCTTGCCACACAGTTCATTCCAACTCATGGTGACCCCATATGTGTCAGAGCAGAACTGTGCCTCATAGGGTTTTCAATGGCTGATTTTTGAAAGCAGATCACCAAGACTTTCTTCTGAGACATTCTTGAGTGGACTCACACCTCCAACCTTTTGGTTAGCAGCAAGAGTGTTAACTGTTTGTACCACCCAGGAACAACGTGATTTGAGGGAAAGTAAAAAGGCCCTTTCTCCCATCCTTGCCCCTAAAGAAGCTTCCTAACCAATATCAGAAAAGTTGCCCTACCTTCTGCCTCTGTTGTTCCATCTGTGCACTGGGGAAGATTACAATAAAAAAAAAAAAAAAATTGCCATCAAGTCAATTCCGACTCGTGGGGACTCCATGTGTGTCAGAGTAGAACTGTAATCCATACAGTTTTCAATGGCTGATTTTTCAGAAGTAGATTGCCAGGCCTCTCTTCAAGATGCCTCTGGGCAGACTTGAACCTCCAACCTTTCTGTTAGCAGCTGAGTGTGTTAACTGTTTGTATACCCCAGGGACACTGGAGATAACAATAGTTCTTCCTTACAGGAGTATTGTGAGCATGAATAAATATGATAGAGCTCCTAGCACAGTGCCTGGCACTTAACAGGAAGCCTCTAAGGTGTGTCATTACCATTGCAATTATTGGTATTTTGTTTCTTTGGATTAAAAAATTGTCCCTTCCTTGAGAACATCTTTGAAATACAAATCGCCACTGGGAGGGAGGAAAGGTTGAGTGACTAACACTTCAGTGGACTTGCTTTCTTCGTTGTTACAAAGGGCACTGGGTGCAGACAGAGAACAACATGTGGGTAAATGGGTGATAGCAAGTATCAGGTGAGGCTCCAAGAGGATTTTTAGGCCACGAGCCAGCCCCTTGCCCTACTCTCTGTGGGTATCAGAAATTCCTAATCCCATCACCCCATGGCATGGCAGCCCCCGCCTAGCTCTGCACTGGGCAGTGTCTTCCCCAAGCATAGTCCATTCAGGGAGGGTTGCCAGATTTAGCCAAAGAGGGGAGAAAAAAATACAGAACACCTAGTTAAATCTGAATTTCAGATAAATACGAATAATTTTTTCTAGTATAAACATGCCCCATGCAATACTTGGGATAGACTGAAAAAAAAAAAAAAAAAATCTGTTGCTGTGGAGTCAATTCCAACTCATAGCAACCCTGTGGAACAGAGTAGAACTGCCCCATAGAAGTTTCCAAGGCTGTCATCTTTACGGAAGCAAACTACCATATCTTTCTCCCATTGAGTAGCTGGTGGGTTTGAACTGCCAACCTTCCAGTTAGCGGCCAAGCACTTTAACCACTGTGCCATCAGGGCTCAGTGGGATATACTAACACTAAAAAACTATTTGTCATTTATCTGAAATTCAAATTTGACTGAGTATCCTGTATTTTATCTGGCAACCATACACTTAGGATGCCTGAGGCCCAGGATTTGGGAAACAAGAGCGTGGGAATATGCCTCTGACCACTTCCCTCAGCCTCTCCCCAGTGCCGTAAGCTGTGGCCTCCTTGCCCTGCCACTAGGCCTGTTCACACTTGCCCCAGAAGATGCACCTACCCCTATACTCCTGTGTTTTCTACCCTTGAGAAGGGACCCCGCTGACTTCAGCATTGACTGGGCTTCTCCAGGTCCCAGCCTGGGGACAGCTCTCTCACACTCTGCTCAACCTCCTGGATCTAGGTGTCTAGGTGGAGAGAGAAGCACCCTGGCTGTCCTCCCTGCCCCTTGACCTCTACCACAGCCAGGGAAGGAACACTGTTGCACTGAGTGTCCTGGGAGCAGCAGAGGAGATGGTTGGGTTGTGGGGAGAAGACTGAAAGAGTGGCCCAGGCACTTCTGCTAATCTCAGACCCAGCAGCTGAGGTGACCAGATGTGAAAGGAAGGGAAGCATTAAGGCCTCAGTCATGGGGTCATGCAGGAAGAGAGGGGTGGGTGGAGGAAGTGGGCAGCCCACCTGATTGGGCATTTCCTTTCTGCATATGAATGAGAAGGCAGAGTTATGATAAATAAAAGACACTTGAAGGAGACCCAAAGGCAGTCTCTTACTCTATCTGAGTTTTTAGTCTAGCCAGACATATTCAAAGTGACCTCTTGTCCCATTGTCCTCGGGGGAGCAGGCAACCCAGAAATTCATGCTACTTCCCAGCTCTGCTAATATCCAGGGGCTGTCTTGCCAGCTAGGAACCAGAAGGCACCCCCGGCACTATGCCCCTTCAGCTCAATGGCCAAGGTCATCCTCTGCTGTCTCCACTCAGGCCGCTCCCAGCTCTGAAGTCCATGATTCTCTCTCACTGCCTTCCTGTGGTCTGTTTGTCCTTCCAGGCGCTTGGAATATGGAGAGATTTCTGAGCCGCTTTCACTTCAATGAACCGGAAGCATCCACCCAGTTCTTGACCCAAAGCCACGAGGACTCTCCTGGAGGAGGTGGGAATGCGCCTAAGGGCAAAGCAGAGATAACTGCATCCCAGGCCTTAGGTTCCCTCTTCCAGGTGTGTGCCTACCTCCAATGGGCTGGCCTCTGAATAAGGAACCACTTATCTTTCAGATTAAAGGAAAACAAAATATCATCCAAGGTTGTCTCATTTGGTGTTTTGTTTCCTTACATGTCTTCAAAAACCAACAAGAGAAAATCAAGCAATGCCTGGCACTGGGGCTTGGAGCTCTATAGTAAATGCAAGTGGGGGGGATGGGGCTGGGGATAGATTGTAGGCAGGAAGAGGGTAGGGACCTTTAGCTCTGAACTGTCACTGAGTCACTGTGTGCCCTTGAGCAAAATCACTTATTCTCTCTAACGTTCCGCTTCCTCGGCTGTGAAACTGAGGTGGGAAGAAGAGGCAGAGTACAGCTGGTGTATCGCCATGGTCCTTTCCAGCTCTGACATTCAACAACATTCATTTAACAAGTATTGTTGCTACCTATCATGTGCCTGACCTTCTGCTAGCTGCTGGGGAGATATCAGATAAACAGGGCAGACAAGATACGGTACTTGCCTCATAGAGCTTACACTCTAGCTGGGGAGAGAAACAGGCATCAGACTAACGCAAGCAAATTATAACAAACTGTGATAAGTGCTATGAGTGTGTAAAAGGGGGCTGATTTTTGATGGAGGGGGAGGGCTGAAGGCTCAGGCAAGGCCTCTCAGAGGAAATGGTGTTTAAATTCAGGACGGAAAGGCTGGGTAGGGTTAACTAAGTGTCTTAGTTATCTCGTGCTGCTATATCAGAAATACTACAAGTGGACGGCTTTACCCAACAGAAATTTATTTTCTCACAGTTTAGGAGGCTAGAAATCTAAATTCAGGGTGCTGGCCCTAGGTGAAGGTTTTCTCTCTCTGTGGGCTCTGGAAGAAGGTCCCTGTCCCTTCCAAGCATCTGCTCCTGGAACATCTTCATGTGGCTTGGCATCTCTCTTCCCCCATCTCTGCTTGTTTCACTTGATTTTTTTAATCTCTTTTATATTTTAAAAAAGATTGACTCAAGATACACCCTACCCTAATCCTGCCTCATTAACATAACAAAGATAACCGATTCCCAAATGGGATTATAACCACAGGCACTAGGTTAGGATTGACAACACATATTTTGGGGGGACAAAATTCGATCCATAATGCTAAGTGAGTGACAGCAGGGCTGAAGAGCATTCCAGAGAGAGGAAACAGCACCTGCAAAGGTCCTGTGGCTGAAAGGGACATGCATGACATGTTCCCTTAAGTCAAAGGCCAGGAGATTGAAGGGAAGAATTCAAGGAGGAGACTGGCTGAAGAGGTGGCAAAAGACCACAACATGCCAGGCTTTGCAGCGATCTTCAAGTTTTAGAGTGGCGGGTGCAGTGGGGAGAAGAATGGCGTAATCCGATTTATGCTTTTGAGAACGCTACGAATAATCCCCAGGCTATTCCTTTTCTCCCAGGAAAGGAATTTTGGCATCTAACTCCCCTGGACCTCCTCCGGAGGTCACTTGGCTCTCCGACCCCAACCTCTGGGAGAGACCTCTCTGTTATGGTCTCACAGCCTGAATCATGCATGGCTCCCCAAGCCACCCCCAACCCCTACTCTTCCCAGCTCCAGTCCTCTCAGTGCCTCCTCCCAATTTCCCCCTCAGCTCAGCTTCCCTCCAAGAGTTAATAACCCCCCTCTCCTTGGCTAGGGTGACTCATGTGCACACAGGGCTTTGAGATCCCCAGATGAAAGGGGCAGGCTGCAGCTGGGCACAGGGTTATTACCTTCTTAGCACCATGGTATGTTCAATTGCCTCATATGCACGCAGAAGTGGAACAATGAATAAGGAAAACTGAAAAAGAATTGATGCCTTTGAATTATGGTGTTGGCTGTAAATATTGAATATACCATGGACTGCCAGAAGAATGAACAAGTCTGTCTTGGAAGAAATACAGCCAGAGCGCTCCTTGGAGTGAGGATAGTGAGACGTCAGCTCACGTACTTTGGACACGTTGTTAGGAGAGACCAGGCCCTGGAGAGGTACATCCTGCTTGGTAAAGCAGAGGGTCATCAAAAAAGGGAGACTCTCAACTAGATGGATTGATACAGCGGCTGCAACAATGGGCTCAAACACAGCAACAATTATGAGGATGGCACAGGAGCAGGCAGTGCTTCGTTTTGTTGTACGTAGGGTTGCTATGAGTCAGAACCGACTCGAGGGCACCTAACAACAACGCCATGCTCCACATTCGCTGAGAGGCAGAGGAGCTCTGATCCAGGCTTAGCCCTCTTGTAACTAGTTGGAAAATTTTAGCCTTGGGAAGCTGAATAACGCAATAGAGTGGGAGACTGAGTTTGTGAATGGGCTCCCCACTCCCACTAATAAACTCGTTCTCTGCCCAGGTGATGGACACCAAATCCTTGTTTTCTAGAACAGCATTTGATACCAGCCCAAAGCAAAAGGAACCCTAGGCCACAGGAACTCCTGAAGCTCCTCCCTCCCTTCTACCCCACCAGGCAAAACATGCGAGAAAAGCTAAAATAAGAAGGGAAAAGGAAGAGTCCATTTGCAATGTCATAGAAGGCAGCCTCCAAAGGGACTTTCTGGGTATGTGTGAACCTCACACTCCCTGGGGCCTTCTCCCCAGCCCCCACCTCCACCAGACAGGAGTGTAATTGGCAGCTCCGGTTGGTGCCCAGGGCCGGGATAAATAGAAGGTCAGCTTCCTCAAGCAGCCCCAAATGGAGACATATCCTCCCCTCTTCTGCTTTTAATTCCTTGTGGCTAGCATGTTTATTTTGGGTGAGGAAAAAAAAATCGGATGTTTATCCTTCGAGGAAATTATCGGCTTGCTTTCATTCCTTTTTTTTTGCCCCCCACCTTTCTAGTCCTCTGGTGTTTTGGGCTTTTAGTTCAGTTGCAGGAGAGATCCCCACCCTCCTGCCCCCAAAATGTGAAGATAAAACAAAGCTGACCCAGGCTCTAGGCCAAAGCCGTTCCTTCCACAGGTCGATCCCTGGAAGCCACAGAGAACGAGGTCCCAGTGGCAGAGAGGGGAATCCTGGAAGCCAGGGAGACATTGGGGGAAACCCACCCTGGACTCAATTTTCTGCTGCAAAACTCCTTGAGCCTTTCACCCCTTTCTTTTCACTGGCTTCTCTAGGGAGAAACAAGAGGACAATGCGAGTTGCTTTGAGACCTGTAACGAAACAGCTAAGGAAAATATAAGGGAGTGTTAATGACCCCTTTACAGGGAGAGAGAGAACAGACGTGATTATTACCATCATCATTAGCAGATACCATTTACTGAGCACTTTCTACATACCAGGCACTGTGCTGAGTGCTTTGCACGCATGATCTCCTTTACTGCATTCCTATACTGCTTCACAGCTCACAGGGGTTTCCTACATATTACCTCATGCATTTGTCACAACAACATAATAATGTCAGTGCCATTATTCTCATTACATAGATGAGACTCTGATAAGCTAAATAACCTACTCCCTGTTTCCCAACTAGTAATGGTGGAATCTGGAGTTAACTCAAGTCTTCTCACTCCTAGTATTAGAGGTAAGCAGCACTCTAATTTTACTCTCTGGCCTACATAAAACGAATACCAGGCCTTCTATTTACTCAGGAGCTGGACTGAGCCAAAATAGGGAGAGCTAGAAGTTCCAGAAGAACCTAAAGGAGGCTCCCCCAAGCGTCTGCCCTTCCTCCAACTTCGGCCATCTGGACCAAGTGTGATTTGTGGGGCTTTGGGATATTCATGGGGCAAGGAACCAGTTCAGTCCAGAACCATTACCACCACCGCCATCACCACCACCACCCCTGCCCAAGGCCCAGACCATGGAACCACCCCTCTCCTCCCAGAAACACACCTGTGTGATAAGTGCCCTTAGGTAGGGAAGCAAGGTGGGAAAGGAAGGAAAGCCATGTAGGAAAACTCCCTGATGTTGATGAGGGGGATGATGATAAGGACAGTGATGACTGTGAAGAGGAGGAATCCAGCTTAGGGCTGAGCAGCCATGGGATGGGAAGAAAACCTGGTATATGCATTAAGTGGTGCAGTTTTAAAAGCACAGGTTTTCTTACTAAAAAAAAAAAACAAAAAAACAAAAAAACACTAGCAGACCTAAATTCACATCTAATTTCCACTACTTAATAACGCTGTGATCTCAGGCAAATTTCTTAACTACTCTGGGCCTGTGTCTCAACTGTAAAAAGCAGACAATGAAAAAAAAAAAATGGAAATAAGTGGCTTCCTTAAAAGATTTATTGCCATGATTAAACGAGGTAGCACGGAGGATTGCCCTAGCACAACGCCTGGCATGTATGTCTCCTCTCCTTCCCAATCCCACCTTACCTGTTCTCCCCAGCTCCACTAAGCAAGCCACCAGATGTAAGGCTTAGGGTAATGGTAAAGAGCCATCTTTTCCAGGTGAGAATCCCTCCCAAGAGACCCATCATAGCCTCTGCGGCCCCAGGGAAAGGACCAACTGCCAAGGGAGCCTCAAATCTCAGCCCTACAACCCCCTCCCGAGCAAAGCAAAACATGGAGAGACTTGGATCAGGAAAGACATCCCAGTTCCTTAGCAACTAACAAGCATTTCTCTGTAAAGACAAAGACCCTTCACTCAGAATGCTCCCTCCTCCCAGCTTCTCCAGGTGTCTGATCCTCTTTGCAGAAGTGGGCTAGGGGCTGCCCGATCCCAGGATGTCCTGCCCTCCCCTCTTGGCTATCCTGATGTTACCTGCAATTATCTCACAGCACTTTTCATCCTGGTTATAATTAACTTTCCCATCTACCCCTAGGAACTGCTGGGAAGCATGTGACACACACACACACAGGAATGCCCATCTCTCCCTTTCTGAGACTCTCGGCTCCATTTTACAGACCAGGAAACTAAGGTTAGAGAGAGGAGCCTTGGTACTTAGAAGGAGAAAAAGGAACTGGAGAGGATAGTTCAGGAAGAGGAGAGAACACGGCCTCTTGCATATCTTGGGGAATGTCGGGGAGGGGGGGTGGTGGGCAGGAAGGAAAATAGGCTTTTGAAAGAACTGAGGAAAATCACGACAGGACAGGCCACCTTGGTGCCACCAGATGCAAATTGTCCTGCTGAACACAGAGGGGACATTTGAAAGAGAAAAAAGAAAATATTTCAATAGAAAAAGAAAGGAATAGAAGGTATCAGAAAAAGTAAATAGAAGAAGAAGAAGAAAAAAGATAAGGACATTTGGTGTGATGGAGCTGAAGGAACCCCTGACCAGGAACAGAAACCTGATTTTAGTTCCAGCTCTACCATTCAGGGCTGTGTGACCCTGGGCAAGTCAGCCCCCTCTCTGGGCCTTGGTTTTCTTCATCTGTAAAAGAGTTCGGGAAAGGTGTTCTCTGAGGCCCCCTCCTGCTGAATCCTGAGAGTCCATACAGCTTCTGTTGGGAGCGGTAGAGAGAAAGCCACCACCGCTATCCCTTTGGCTTGGAGGTAAACAGAAGCTGCCAGAACTGGGTAGAATGAGCATTCTTGGATTTGAAAATGGAAAAGAGTCGAGTGCTTTTGGCTACAGGATCCAGTAAACCCTGGTGGGAGGCCTAGGTTTAAGCAAAGCACACAGATGTGGGGATCTAGAGACCACAGGGTTTCAGGAGAGCCCATCCCCAGAAGCAGCAGGACAGACCCCATCCTCTCCTAGGTCTAGGCCAGAAGGAGCCTATTCAAAAGACTCCTCCATGCCTAGTAGAGGGAAGGAGCACATGTGGTATGTCTGCACTCTGGGCAGAGAGCAGAGGCGTAACTTTAGGGTCTCCAGACTGTTCTGAATGAGGGCAGGACACAAAAGTGCCCTTTCTTTTTTTTTTTTTTTCCTTATGGGCTGAAGTCTGCCTCACTGGCATAATTCCTCTGGGCAGGGAATAGAGGGCTAAAAGGAAAGGGGCTGAACCTGTCAGAAAGGCTGGGCTGGCAGGGCCCCAGAGTTCTAGCTCTCATTCCCATCCTCATGATGAAAGCAGAAAAGCGGGCTGAGTGCACTTCCTTTAGGGCCTGGAGAGCAATGGCACATTGGCAGCACCCTAGAGGAGTCCCAAACCCTCCACCCGCCACCACATCCCCTGTCACACCCACACACACTCACACACATACACAGAAACAGCTGGAGGTATGCATTCAAATCACCATAAAGAAAGTGATACTTGCATACACACGGCAGCTGGAGGGCCAGCA
This sequence comes from Elephas maximus indicus, assembly GCF_024166365.1. NCBI lineage: Eukaryota > Metazoa > Chordata > Mammalia > Proboscidea > Elephantidae > Elephas > Elephas maximus. The sequence continues at coordinate 51,950,108 of NC_064840.1, forward strand.
TGCAGCAGACAGTCTCCAGTATTTACAGAGGCTCAACCGGGTGCTAACAAGTGAAGGGACTACAAAACAAACTTAGATGGTCTCTGCCCTCTGGAAGCTTTGACCGTGGGAGAGAATATGGGCAGACACAAAGCCTATCAAGAGTTGTGTGCTTGTGAGGCCTATAGAAGTTCAGAGTCAGGAGAAAGACAGGCTAACAAGGAAAAGAGAGGGAAGCATTTCAAGCAGGGAGGGGATGTAGCACCCCGTTGGGGGGAAAGGGGCTTGAGGAACAAGGCCTGACAGGCCTGTGAGGGTTCTTGACGTAAAGGCACACAAAGCAGCTGCTGGGCCATAGCCAATGCTCCCACAGGTATACACAGACCCACATCTGCAGCTCACTAGCATACCCTCAATCCCTGATCCATGGACGGCATCCCCAGTCCAGCATTTGCCCCTGTGGAGACCGGTCACCATTGCCCAAGGCTCACCTGTCTTCTCCCACATCCTTAGCACCAGGCCCTGCCCATCCACAAATACTCTGCATATGTAAATGTGCACACACATACTTACATACACCTCTACTGTACGCATCCTGCACACACACACTGTAAATACAGCAGCCCACACAAAATCACATGGTGTATGTACTCGCTAGACACTCCAGGGTATCAACGCTGCCAAGCTCTTTCTAGACATCCATGCAAGCTCTGTATACATGCATTGTTCAGCACGGGCAAATGTGAACATATTATTTGCATGTACATGCTATCTCCGTATACGCACTCCCACTTCATTCACAATCTACAAACACACCAGCCACCGCTGACAGACATACTAACCTTGGATTACACTCAGGACCAGACAAGGACTAACCACAACTCTCACTTCGCAGTCTCCTGATGTGGCAAGTGGATTTTTGGTGGCAGTGGAAATTGTGCGTATGTGGTTTTTTGTTTTTTTTTTCTTGGGGTGGGGGGAAGAGGAGGCAGAGGAGGGAAATCAGGCCTTATAATCCACAAAGAAGGCACGCAGACGCAGCCTTACCTCTGGCCCCTCTCTGCTACCAGGCCAGGGACAGAAGAAGCTAAAAGTGGTTGGTCTGAGTTGCTAAATTGGTCCTTGGCAGTGAGGGGAAACGCGTCAGTTCCCTGGGGAAGTGGCCGAGACCAGGGCAGCCACAGGCCCCTGGGCTTCTACTCCAATGGAACAAAAGTTGCTCAAATAGATCTGACGCTTTGTTTTCGAACCCAAAATACCCTGTGGCAGCCGCCGGAAGTGTGACCGCGGGAGGGAAGTGGGGCAAAAGGAGAGGATTAGTTTGAGTTTCCACTGTGGCAACTTTTTCTTTCGTTTGGGGTCTAGAAGAAGCGCTCTGCTGCCGTTCTGAGACAGGGTTTGTGAGTCAGGGAAGTGCGACTCTGAGATTTAGGGCTGGGGTACCCCAACCACAGTCACCCTATGCCCACTCCCATCCCTGCCCCAGAGGATTTCTCTGAAGGCAGCCCTGGTCCTCTTGTGCCATCAGAAGTACATCTCAGGCCACCTGGTGGCAGGGCGGGAAAGCTGACCCAGGGAAGAGGGACTGATGGCAAGGGAAAGGGGCCAAGTCACAGGTGACTTTGACTTCAAAGACCTGACTTTCCCTAGTAGACTTTGAAGGATCTTTTGAAAATAAATATCCTATTTACACAGAATTTTCCAAAGAGCATGCAATAAATTAGGCCATAGCTAGACTAAAACATAGACCCAGATATTCAAATTCAGCACTTCAGTAAGTCAGGGACACCAATACTAAGCTCCAAAATGCAAGAATTACTGCATAAAACAGGATCTTAGCCTGCACTCCATCACTCTCTCTCCCCTTAGCCTAATTTATGTTTTCACTGTGGCACATACCACCACTTCACATTTATTTCTTTATTATCTGTCCCCACCCTGACCACACTGTTGTTGTTGTGTGCTGTCGAGTTGATTCCGACTCACAGCAACCCAGTGTGACCGAGTAGGACAGCCCCCAAAGGGTTCCCTAGGCTGAAATCAGCAGAGCAGATAAAAAAGTAGCCAGGTCTTTTTTCCTGCAAAGTGGTTGGTGGGTTCGAACTGCCAACCTTTTAAGTCTTTAGTATTCCCAATGTCTGACACGCAGTAGATGCGCAACGTGTATTTGTTGAATGTTGACAAAAATGGGACATGAGAGGTCCTCAAACAGTTCCATCGCCTCATAAATCAACCAGTCACCGTCCAATCGATTTCAGCTTAGCAGACCCTGTGTGCGTCCGAGTAGAACTGTGGGCCGCAGGGTTTTCAACATCTGGCTTTTCACCGGCAGATCAGCAGGCCTTTCTTTGGAGGCTCCTCTGTGTGAACTGGAACCGCCAGCTTTTATGTTAGCAGGTGAGATGGGGTAACTGCACCACTTAGACTCCCACCATTGCCTCACAGACTTTTGAATTAATTCCAAACTGCTGAGGCCTGCTGTAGGCCAGACACGGGGCGGGGGGGGCAGGGCGGGGGGGAATACAATAGTGAGGAGAGAAAAATCAGAAGTGGTGCCTGCCCTACTGGAACCTATAGGAGAGGGGAACTGGCAAACAGATATTTATCAAAGAATTACACAAATAAAGCAAAAAAATTAAGTAGAATTACTGGCAAACTAGAAGTGGTATTCAGGAGTATCACCGGGAAGGCCTTGCTCAAGGATAGATGGGGTTTAACTGCAAGGACACAGCCCCTGCCTTTAAGGAGGAAACACCAGAAAATGGCGAAGTGATGTGCTGGTTACGACTGCCACGGAGTTCGGGTGGACGGGCTGCCGGGCGGCGCAGGCCGCCCATCCTTGCCCCCTGGACACAGGACATTCGAACTCGTCGCCAGGGAGGTTGAGCGGCGCGGCCTGCGGCCGGGCCCCGCGCTCTCGGGCCTGTGAACCCGGGCGGCAGTTCAGAGGCGGCCGCGCGGCCTCTGTCCCTGAGTGATATTTACCGGATTTAATGACGGCAGGGTAATCACCCCAATGAAAAACTCCCTCCGGGCTCGGGGCAGCCAGACGGCGATGAAGAAACCGGGAGGCATTTCGGAGCCGCCAGTGACTCACTCTGAGTGTGCACGGGGCCGGGCTGCCACTGGGCGCGAAGGGCGCGCAGGCTCCCTGCTCTCCTCGGTGCACGCTCTGGTCCAGCGCCGCCCCTGGAGCTCCGGGAGCAGAGGCCGCACGGCGCGCCCTGGGCCTAAGGTTCAGGGGTCCACCTCTCAGGGGCACCCGGACCTCTGCCTTGGGAAACCCAGGGCCTTCTGGGCCTGACCTGGCTGTCCTCCAGCCAAGCCACGGGCAAACCTGGATTCCCCCACTGCCACCCTCGGACAGGCTGGCGGCTGGGACTTCTTTCTCTGCGCGGGTCCCCAGCACTCCTCTCCCACTCGTGACCTCAGCATGAGGACGAGGAGGAGGTCACGCTTTGGTGTGTTCAGGGCGCCCAGGAAGATCCACTCTCCTAGTGACACTTTCTCTGCCAGTGCCTCAGTTTCCCTAACAGAGTAGCAGTGGCTACAAATTTTCCACACCACCCCCCACCCTGCCCCCGGGTGGCAGGAGTATTAATTACAGTTTGTTACTTGCTTTGAAGATGAAAAGTGCCAAGTATTATTACCACCCAATTAACAGGGCTATTAGCCTTGGAGTTTGTATTTGATTAATCCTACCCTCCCCCCAACCTGGGCTCCATGTCACCCCCTGATGCCCCTTCTTTGGACTCTCCTAGTCTCGTTTCTTCCTCGGGGATTTCACTCAGGGGGTTAGCCCACTTTTCTGATCCTGCTGATGGCGTCAGGAATGAGGCCTGGTAGAGTGTCTGGAACATTCATTCTTCAACAAACATTTATTGAGCACCTTCAATGAGCCAAGTTCTATCTGCTGGTGACACAGCAGTGAAGGACACAGACCCACACTCTTGACTTCCTGGAGTTTGCATTCTAGTAAGCGCCCAGATGTCTGAATGAGATCTAGCTTATATTCAGGGCTGAATTCTGTCTCCCACCTCTCCCTCTGGGACTCCTCATTTATCCATGCAACAAAAAAAAAAATGATGGGGCCTCCTATGTGCCTGGTACTCTTCCATGGAGAGAGTCCAGAAGGACAGTACTAATAGGTTCTACTTTTAGATAGGAATGAAAGAAATAAAGGTAACCTGAAGAGGAGGGGGAAAAAAATCACAGCTCTGTGCACAGAGCCTCCCCTTCCCTTCTTTTCCCCACTCCCCTCTCCTCCTCACTTAGCTTAGTCCCTCCTCAGGACTTGATCAAGCCCCACCTCCTCTACCAGGCCTTCCCCTTTCCTTGAACGACTTCCTCCCAAACCCTCAGTGGTCTTTACCCACTCTGACCTCCTTATCACTCTTGTACACAATTGTTTCTGCCAGAGTCTTACTCTTCACTTCACATTAAACTTCCAGCTCTCTGATAGCACGAATCTAGTCTTCACTTTGTTTCCCTCCTCAAAGAGTGCCCAGGAAGTGCTCCGTAGATGTTTGTTTCATTGAACTCAGGCTGCTAAGCCCCAGACCTAGGATGTCCCCCTTGAAATGGAATCCCAGTGGACAAGGGCCTCCCATGCTGTGGGGGTGGGGGATTAAGAAGTAAAAGAACCAGGAGGGAAGGATGAAATGGATCAGGCTCCCACTCAAATCACCCATAATTCAGAACTATCAACTTGGACACGTGAATTTGGTCGACAACCACTTATTGAGAACCTGCTGAGGACAGGCACAGTGCTAACTGCTGGGGATATAAAGATGAATAAGATACAGTCCCTGCCCTCAGAGAGCTTGTCTATCATGTCTTTTCTTTCATTAACTTTCTAGGTGATCCTGGGTCATCCAAAACCCAGTGCCGTCAAGTCGATTCCGACTCCTAGCGACCCTATAGGGCAGGGTAGAACTGCCCCATAGAGTTTCCAAGGAGCGCCTGGTGGATTCGAACTGCCAACCCTTTGGTTAGCAGCCATAGCACTTAACCACTACGCCACCAGGGTTTCCCCTGGGTCATGCATAGCCCAATTAATTCTGTACTCTCTGAGAGAGAGAGAGAGGGAACGCACCCCTTCTCCTTTGCGCTTCTACCGTGGACCCTGCCTGGGAAGCTCATGCCTTCAGTCAGGGCTTCCTAGGCAATATGCAGGCCTCCAGTGGGTTATAACTGGGCCAATAGTGATCCCTCAGCCCTCAGGGTGACAAGATGGGGCTGGGGGCAACGTCGGTCCTTCACCCCAGTGGCTGTAAAAAGTTTCATTTTCTATGAGAATTACAGCACCACAAAGGGAAGCCCTGCTTACGCTACCCGGTGAAAGAGGATGCTCATACAACTCACAAGCGTCATGAGCTGCTGTACGCAGGATCCCAGATTTTTCACCCTATTAAACAGCAAAAAAGAAACCAAAGAGTCTGCCCCCTACTCCTCACTCAGATGAAGGAGGCAAAGGGCCAGGTCCTTTCAGGCTAAGGAGGGCCCCGAGGCTAGGAACTGATAAGAAACAAGGATCAGGAAACTGCAGCCATCTGGTGGGGGAGGGGGAAGGATGTACCTGCCAACCTTGTGGACTCCACATCTGTCCCATGGGTAATGCTGGTACCCAGCAAGAGGCTGGGTGTGTGGAGAGCAATGGGAATGAGAGCTTGCTCTCATCTCTTCTCTCACCTCTCTCTCCCTCCATTTCTGTCACTCTTTCTTTGCTCCCCTTGACTGCCTCCCCCACTGCCCCCCCCACACTCACACCTTTTCTAGTTCATTTCAAATCACAAAGTTCCTCTTTCCAAAAAGCCCCATCCCCAGAGAGCTCTTTCTGCAGACACCCATCCCTCCCTGCTGACACAGGGGCTGTCCCACAGTAGCCCCCAGGGGGAATGACAGGCCCTCTGAGCACATGACTCCACTTACCCTCCACACACCCCGTAGCTAGGACAGCAAAGTTCCCATTACAAGCCCTCACCCCCCCCCCCCCCCCATCTATTCCTCCTTCTCTGCGGGCTCCAGCCCAAGTCCTACTGAGTCCCTACTGAGGCCTCTACCTCAGGCCTCCTCCCAACCTTTTCTGTGATAGGATCAGAAGCTCATGGAAGGAATTTAGAGGTTACCCAGTCCAACCCCTTCCAGAAACCCAGGAACAAGAAGGGCCTGGCTCATAGTCATATAGATGATTTATGGCAGAACCTGGAACTCCCGATGCCCAGGCCAGGGCTGGTACTCACTCCACTTACCTACACACAAACTTTTCTTAAGTCTGCCCTTCTGTCTTCTCTCCCTCCCTGGCTCAGCCCTGCCCCGTGCCCTGGACACTCATCCTCTGGACCACCCATGATAGTTACTGGTATATTGACAGGGGTCTCCAAGAGGATCCACTTTGGGGACTTTGAGCCCCCCAAACAAATGTCACTTTGTAACAAGGCTTTCTCCCTCTGGTTACCAGATGTTGTTGTTGTTGGGTGACTTCAAGTCGATTCTTGACTCATGGCAACCCCATCAGGCAGAGTAGAACTGCTCCGATAGGGTTTTCTAAGCTGTAATCTTTATGGGAGCAAATCACCAGGTCTTTCTCCGGCAGAGCTGCTGGGTGGGTTTGAACCCCCAACCTTTTGGTTAACAGCTGAGCTCTTAACTGTTAACTGTTGCACCACCAGGGCTCCCTGGTCATCAGACTTTCCCCTAAGTTGCTTGAAGTCTGATCAAAACAGCCTGGTTCAACATAATTATCATGACTGAATTTGAATTTAGACACAAGCAGGTATTTAAAATGGAAAGGTGTGTTTGTTTTGGAGAGGGTCCTGTGACCTCTGAGACAGCTTAGGGTAGCAGACATACACTCAGAGTGGCACAGTTGCCATTCCACCTCCTGAGAGCCCCTGGCAAAATTGCTCCTCCCAACCTCCTTTCCGCCAGGCGCTCCTTGGAAACTCTACGGGGCAGTTTCTACTCTGCCCTATACGGTCACTATGAGTCGGAATCGACTCGGCGGCACTGGGTCTGGGTAACCTCCTTTACACCCCCTCAGGCTAGAGCTCCTTCCCTACCCTCCTGCTGGGCCCCAGGGGGTGCTGGGAGGAACATTCAAGTTTGCCTGCGCTTTATTCATTGGTTCCTCCACAAGTTCTCTGTCTTACATCTTCCATCTCATTTCTTTCCCCTGATAAAATTGCCTGACAGTCATAATGAGGACAATGGGTGAAATTAAGTGGAGCCACGTGGACCTGAGTTTGAATCTCGACTCAGCCACTGAGTGGCCAGGTAACCTCCAGCAAGCTTTAAAAAAAAAAAAAAAAAAACGAGGGGCAGCCCTAAAAGCTTCCTCACAGGATTGCTGAATGAAGAAAATGAAGCATATCCACAGAATCTGCCACAAGGCAGACGTCAGCAGTCGCTCCCATCTTTTGTGGCTACAGACTGGAAGCTCTGCAAGCCAAAAAACCTCCTGCAGCTCCATACATGATGCTCAGCTTTGACTCCCAAAGAAAGCACCATCCTCAAAAGTCTCCGTGAAGCCTGTGGGGCTCTTTTTTGGCTGCCAACGATATTTCTCTTCAAGTTTTGAGGCAAAACTCACCTAGCTTTGGATTTGGCTGTCACTATGGAAGAAATGGCAAGGACCTCTAGAATGCCACAGAGGGTTGGCCAAGGAGAGTTCCGCTGATGACCTCTTGGTCTTCTCTGAACCACCTATGGGGCACCAAAAAATGGAAAGCAACTAAAGAGAACTGTCATTCAGGAGCCATCCCATCAGCATGGGCCCTGCACATAAATGTGTGCCTGTTGTGATTTGAGGAACACCAGGCTCCCCTAACCTCCCACTACTTGTCACTGTGCCTAATGTCCCAGAATAAACCTTATTCCACCAGTATTAATCAGCACCTACTATTTTCCATGCCAAATATGGGGCTTAATTGCTTTGGGTTATGTATTACTCTCCAAGCATTTTCTTTCAAAATGCAAATACCCTTTCAGGAAGGTACTGCATTAAGTCACTAACACCCCTGGTTGAACTAAGTTGGGGATTTCTTTCTTGTAAGACAGCAGCGAAGGACTGAACATCCTGAGCAAAAGGAGAGCTGAAGTTCAGAGTGCAGAGGTGGCTGTAGAACTAAGGACCAAGACAGAACACCTCCCACTTCCCATATCCTTTCACTAAGACAAACACACCCATTTCCCCCACAGGCAGCAGCATTCCCCACAAGCACAGCTGGTGAGGCGGGCTGGATTCCTTGGAAGAGAGGAGCTATGGGCTTGGCGCCTTGGCCCTGCCACAGAGGGGGCCAGGCCTGGCTTTCACAGTCTCCAGGTTAAGGATGCCCTGAACTTTGGTAATCTCGCTTGAGCCCTCCAATAAAACCGAGACAACCACCCTCAGCCCCTCTTTAGCAGGGAAGGGGGAAAAAGGAGGGAGATAAACATTTTTTCTGTGCTGAATTCAAGGCCTGGCAACCAGATGGGAGAATGCTATTAGTGTACAGAGCAGTTACTCCAAACACCTTACCCCCACTACACACCCAGGGGTGTCCCCTTCTGCTACAGAGCCTGGCCTCCGTCTGCCACCGTCATCCAGGGTAACAGCAAACACTAGTGCGGGCTGCACCCTGAACACAAACCAGGCAGTGAGGCCTAAGCTTGAAGAGGCAGACTTTCCCCCTGTGTGGCAGAGGAAGGATTCAAGGGTCACCAGAGTCCTTCTCCCCCTGGGAGCCACAGCTCCCCTCCAAAAAATCTAGACGGTGTTCCAGAGTGTTAAAATCAACTGAGTGACTTCCTTGTCCTGTCTTATTTCACCACCAGCTGTTGACTGCTCTATCCTTGTCTGGGTTGCCGGAGAGTAGGGACCATTCCCTGGGTTGACACAGTGCCCAACAGGTGCCAGATACACAAATAAGAGTTTCCTTTGTTTTCTTTTTCCTAGGTAATAAACATTGATACTTCTTGTATGTATTCACTCTGGGATGGAATGGAGTCCCACGCCTGGCCTAGTTTACTACCTAAACTCACTCCAGGGAAACGCAAAGGGCTTTTCTGTCACATGGTGGGGGGCGGGGATAGTTTAACAATAGTAATTACTATTTATTGAGTGCTTTTTTTGCTAGGGTTCTGACATAAGTACTTTATAAGGATCATCTAAGTTAACTTTTCCTAAAAGATTTCTCCTCACCCACTGCCATGGAGTCGATTCTGCCTCATAGTGATCCTACAGAACAGAACAGAACTGCCCCTCAGGTTTTCCAAGGAGCGGCTTGTAGATTGGAGCTGCCCACTCTTTGATTAGCAGCCATAGCCCTTAACCACTGCACTACCACGGCTCATATATATACATATATATATATATATATATATATATGAAATATATACATTTCATAGTGAGAGAACATAACCATACACCACCTTTACCATTAACCCTCTGACCCACCACAGGGTCATCTCTTGCCTAGATTTCTTCAGTAATGTCCTAACTGGTCTACCTCTTTCTGCCCTTGCTTCCCCTTCAGTGGAACCTCAGCACAAGAGCTGGTACTATTATTAGCCCAATTTACAGACAAAAAACTGAGACTGAAAAAGAAATTCAGAAATTTGTGGAAGGTCGCACAGAAGCTTCAATGTATGCTTATTTAATTGAGGGCTCCCATTCTATGCCAAGAATTTGGCTCCTCTTCAATCTTGACAACATGTCAACAGGCCTAGTGCAGGCCAGCAAGGTCTTCCCCTGGGGTGCAACAAGTCCAGCTAGCCTAAAAGTGGGGGCCATCTCCCGAGTGGCCGGGGTGCGCAGTCCCTGTGGCCCTTGAAACGGTCCGAATGCTCCCATTGCGGCTGTCTTTCCCAATGCGGGCCCCTACAGAACAGGAATGGGGGTTCTAGCTCCTCCCTCTGAGTGCCCTCCTGAGGAGAGGTCCCGACAGGTGGGAACCGTGTGCATCAGCTAGGGTTCCCCGGGAGTTGAGCGGGGCAGACCGAGGCCTTTCACTTCCTTCCCGCCACCCCCGCAGACTGAACTATGCCTCCGGCGGGGAGACCGGGGAACTGCAGCCACTTTTGGGGCCTGCGGCGGGCCCAATGCAGAGGACCTCGCACCGTCTCCTTGCCCCGGGCAGGAGCCCTTTGAGACCCCGCGGCTCAGGATGCACGCGTGGCAGGAAGCGCTGCAGAGGGGCCGGGACCAGGACTGGTGCGGCGGAAGCTCGCTGGCCGCAGTCGCTCCCCGCTTCTCACCTACTGCCAGACTCTACGGCTAGAGGCCAGAGTCGCTGGCTAATTTTTCACGACGCCCCCCCACCTCCCCGACCGCCTCCCTCGGTGACGCTAAGCCTGTGCGGTTCCTTTAAAGGCTTCGGGTTTTGTTCTTTTCTTTTCCACTGGATGCCAAAATATGCAAATCCGGGGACCGGAATCTGCAGCCAAATGTAGAAGGAGAAGGGGCGCGGCCGGCGCGTCACCGGATCCGCTCCTTGTATGGCTCTTCCCGGCTTGGCCCGCCGCCCCGAGACCCTCCCTGCAGCCGCCGGGGCCCCTCCCGCGCCCAGCGGGGCTCACAACACCGCCCACGCCCCGGGGTGGGCCGTTAGCCCCCCCAGGGAGGGAGCCGGGGGCGGGTAGCGCTGTATGCCCTGATTCCGGCCGGAGCCGGGACCGCTGCAGCGCGCTCCCTCCCCTCGCGGCGCGGGCGGAGGACAGCCCGGGGGCGCTATGCCTCCCCAGTATAGGTGTGGGGAGACTAGCAAGAGCGCGGCGGGGGTGGGAAAGAGGGGCTCGCGTGTGGCGGGAATCCCTCCTTTCCTGAAAACTAGGGAAGTTCCGGAGGAGGCCGGGCCCTTCCCAGCCCCAGCTCTCCACCTAGTGAGTGGAGGGGAGCGGAGCGAGGTTGTCATCCACCCCCACCACGATGTGCAGCTCGGGAGTTCCTCCCACACGTCCCCAGCCCGCGTGGCCCTCCCACGGCGTGAGGCTTGGGGATCCTCTCTTCCTCCTTGTCAACACTCCCACTCCCCCTGAGAAATGCACGTTCCCCCAACCCCGACTCCCCAGCGGGGGACGTGGGATTCACCGCGCCCACGCGGCCATCGATGAGGGATCTTCCCACGCCAAGCCGATGTGATTCAGGGTCGCTTCCCCAAGCTCCCTTCCTCTCCTACCCCTCTCCCGCGGCCTGGCCGCGAGCGCTCCAGAAGCAGGCCTCGGGGAACGCACCAGCCGCCCCCGGAATCAGCTGCCGCTCGGGGAGGTGACTGCGCTCCGGGTCAGCAAACAGGCTGCCCTTGGTTGCAGGGCGCCGGCAGGCAGTAAAGGTGGTAGCCCTGTGGAAGGCGAGGGGGAAGGTAGAGACTAAGAGAGGCCGCCCTGGTAGCTCAGAGACTGTGGGTTCGGCTTTCCCCTGCCACAATTCAGAAGCGTCCCTTTGCAGGCAGCAGTAGACAAGGACTGCACGCCCGGGCCTGCTGGGCCCTACCATCCCGTGGCCAAAGGGGTTGCTTTGGAACCATTAGGGGATTTACTGGGGATTTGGTGCACGTGTTTCCTATCCCTTCAGCTACCACCAAAACCTCACATCCGTGCTCCTAGAGCCAGGGCCTCGCCTCTGGCACAGCCCAGCAGCAGCTACAAATCTCCCCAACACAGCGCTCAGCGGGTAAGGAGCGCAAGGTCAGGGTCCCACTAAGGCGCAGGGGTGTGGGCGGCGAATCAGAGATAAGGGTGGCACAAAAGTTCTCAAGATACTGGACCAGGGAATCCTGACACTCTGGAATCCCCCTCAAAGGAACGTGCTCCTTTTCTCCTATTCTAGGGTAGGGTCCTGGACCGGGACCGCTCAGTGGGAGCCGGGGCTGAGCGCACACCTTCCGGGTTTCCCTAGCAGTTGCCAGGCTGCAAAGGACTTCGCCAGGTGCTTTAGTTTCTCTTTCTTCCTGCTGGGGGTGTTCGAGGCCACTTCCAAACAAGCCCACCCCTTCTGCCCCCCGCCCCACTAGCGCCCTCTCCTAGTGCAGATCTCAAAAACGCACACACTGTTAACTGCTTTTTCAACTTCGTGCTGCGCGCGGCGCGCTTGGCTTTCAACTGCATCCCTCTTTCCTCTTTTCTCGCATTTTCCTTCTTTCTTCTCTTCCATTTCTTTCTTTTTTTTTAAGAACGCCGAGCGGTGCGGGCGCCGCACGTTGGCTGCGGCCCGCTTCCTGCTTTCTAATGTTCCATTGTGAGGAGCTTCCATTGTGACGTCGCGCCCCTTCGGCTGGGCTTTGTCTGTCCATATATGGGCAGCTACGTCACGGAGCTTTCCCGGGGCTCAGATAAATAGGCTGGTGGAGTTCCCTGGCTGGGAGCTTTTGGGCAGCAGTGAGCTTGCTAGGAAGCGGCAGGGCTGGTGGTGGTGGTAGCAGCGGCAGCAGCAGCGGCAGAGGAGGCGGCGGCGGCGGCGGCGGCAGCGGCGGTGGCGGATCGGGGGACGGGGGGGGCCGCGGGCGCGTGTCTGTTTGTGAGATCAATACTGAGGCCGCATCCGACCCCCGCGGACCGAGATCCCCCCCAGCCCACCCCCCACCCCCACCCCCGCACACACACCCCCAACCCCAATCGACCCAGCCTCTTACGACAGACACCAGCCGAGGATACCACCGAGGATTACTCCCCTTTGCCCCCTCTCCCACCCCCCCAAAGAGATCCCCTCCCCTGGCCCACGCCTTCCCCTCTTCCTTCCCCCCTCCCTCCGAACTTTTCCTCTCGCATGCTTTTCCCCTGCACCACGGATCGCCTCTCGGATGCCGCTTGCCTGGAAGCTGCGCTAGGAGCAAGCGGCAGCGGTGGCGGCGGCGGCGGCAGCTCCGGAGTGCTATGACCGGCAAACTCGCCGAGAAGCTGCCGGTGACCATGAGCAGTTTGCTAAATCAACTGCCTGACAATCTGTATCCCGAGGAGATCCCCAGCGCGCTCAATCTCTTCTCCGGCAGCAGCGACTCGGTGGCCCATTACAATCAGATGGCTACAGGTAAGGGCGGCAGGAAGGCGGTGAGGCTGCGAGGAAGGAAGCGGAGAGAGAAGGGAAGAGGAGGAGAAAACGAGCTAGCGATGGATGGGTCGATGGATGGATGGATAGATGGATGGATACACAGAGAGATGGGGGGCGCGCTGGGAATTTTCCGGGGGGCGAGTTGCTTTTCCCACCCACTCCTCCCGCCCTCCCGGATCGGGAAGGCTCGCTTAACGACGCCACGGTAGAGGCTTCGGTTCTCCCGGTGGGGGCAGCCGCTGACCGAAGGGAGGTAGGTGCGAGTGGCTCTGGGGTTCTCCCTCCCTACGCAGGGGGCCTGATCGCCGGGCCGCACGCAAGGCGTGGTGCTGTCGCCCCCTTTCCCGGGAGGAGCCCAGCGTCTTTTTCACCCGCGCTCTTCCCCTTACTCCCTCAGCCTCCCACCCGGGATGGAGCCATGTGCGGCGTGGAGTCCCCGCGGTGGGAGAGGTACTGCGACGCTGCCTTTCCAGGGCGTTCTGCAAAGCCGTAGGGGTGTGGGGACGGCAGGGAGAGGGAGGTGGCCCACCCGCGGGGGGGGGGCTGTCACGGGGGAGAGGGCGATCCCGGGAAAGGTGGCCACCTTGGAGACACCGGCCGGTCTTCCGCCGCCCCACATCCTCCCTAGCTGGGTCTAGGCTTTCTCCCTCCCGCGAGAGCCAACAGCTCCTTTAGGCCGGGAGGAGGCTGGGGCCGGGGTAGGCGGCGGGAGAGCTCCTTTTACGGGCGGCACCCTTCTACGCGCGGAAGACAAAGCGTCAGGGCGCTCTGGGTCGCCGACCCGGTGCAGCGCTCTTAGGGGGCTTCGGCGGGGCGGGAAAAGGCGCGGTGTCCCGGAGCCGCCAGGGCCGGGGAAGCGGCCGAGTTGTGTGAGGGAGAGTCAGAGAGCCCGGCACGCTCCGGGTCTGAAACTACCTGTAGCTGAAGCTACCTGCCCGCCCCACCTCGGGAAGAACAACAATGCTACTCGCGCGCGCGCGCGCGCGCGTGTGTTCGTGTGTGTGGTACGTGAGTGTGTGCGCGGCTTTTGCGGCGGTGTGTGTGCCGCAGCCACTCCACACCCCGATCCGTAGTATTTTGCTGTATCCAGGTTGCACCCGGGAGCGAGGCACCGCCCGCTTTGCGCCCGGCGCAGCGTTCTTCCTACCCCGTGCGCTTCGCACTCCACCCCGCCGCACCCTCGGCACCTGGGCAAGGACCTGGGCGCTCCGGCCCCGAGCCGGCTCGGCTTCACTCACCCCTCCCCTCTTTCCCCCCGCTCTCCGCAGAGAATGTGATGGACATCGGTCTGCCCAACGAGAAGCCCAACCCGGAACTCTCTTACTCGGGCTCCTTTCAGCCAGCCCCCGGCAACAAGACCGTGACCTACTTGGGAAAGTTCGCCTTCGACTCCCCTTCTAACTGGTGCCAGGACAACATCATTAGCCTCATGAGCGCCGGCATCTTGGGGGTGCCCCCGGCCTCAGGGGCGCTAAGCACGCAGACGTCTACGGCCAGCATGGTGCAGCCACCGCAGGGCGACGTGGAGGCCATGTATCCGGCGCTGCCCCCCTATTCCAACTGCAGCGATCTCTACTCAGAGCCCGTGTCTTTCCACGACCCCCAGGGCAATCCCGGGCTCGCCTATTCCCCCCAGGATTACCAATCGGCCAAACCGGCCTTGGACAGCAACCTTTTCCCAATGATTCCTGACTACAACCTGTACCACCACCCCAACGACATGGGCTCCATTCCGGAGCATAAGCCCTTCCAGGGCATGGACCCCATCCGGGTCAACCCGCCCCCTATTACCCCCTTGGAGACCATCAAGGCCTTCAAAGACAAGCAGATCCACCCGGGTTTCGGCAGCCTGCCCCAGCCACCGCTCACGCTCAAACCCATCAGACCCCGCAAGTACCCTAACCGGCCTAGCAAAACCCCGCTCCACGAGCGGCCCCACGCGTGCCCAGCAGAGGGTTGTGACCGCCGTTTCAGCCGCTCGGACGAGCTGACCCGGCACCTGCGCATCCACACGGGCCACAAGCCGTTTCAATGCCGGATCTGCATGCGGAGCTTCAGCCGAAGCGACCACCTCACCACTCACATCCGCACGCATACGGGTGAGAAGCCCTTTGCCTGCGAATTCTGTGGGCGCAAGTTTGCGCGTAGCGACGAGCGCAAACGTCACGCCAAGATCCACCTCAAGCAAAAGGAGAAGAAGGCAGAGAAGGGAGGTGCGCCCTCTGCGTCTTCGGCGCCCCCCGTGTCCCTGGCCCCCGTGGTCACCACCTGCGCCTGAGGCTTGAGCCCCCAGATCCCCACTTTTTCCCTCCAGTGCCTCCCGGCTGCTAGCCTGACAGCAGCGGGAAAGCCGGCCACGGAGGCGTAGGGGCCGCGCCCTGGCCTCTCCATGGACGTGCGGTTCCTTGCACCCTTTCGATGCCCCCTCCCCCGGTTCCCACCCTTTCACATCGGCCAACGGTGGGGGCCAGAGCAAGAGGCGCCTTCCCCTCGCTGCCCCCCTTAGCCAAGGCGTGGGGGCGGGAAGGTGGCGTCTAGCCTGCTTTGTTCAGTTCGGATCGCCTTGATCCAGGGGCCGCTGGGCCGCGCCAAGGACCTGAGGGGAACTGAGGGCGGGGCCGGTCAACTCTCGCCGGACTCTAGCACCCCACTGTTCCCCCTAGTCTCCCTCTGTTCCCCCTCGAAGACCAGAAGAGGGGAGGGGGTAAGGAGCGCACCAAAGCGCAGGCAGGGCTTGCTGCCTGCCGCACGCACGCGCGTCTGCGTGCGGGGTTGCGCGCGAGTGTGTGCGTGCTCGCGTGTGTATATGTGTGTGTGTGTATGTGTGTGTGTGCGTGTCCGTGACCGCGCGCGCTCGCGTGAGACTCTTGAGCTGAACTGGCCTGTGTCCACCCCAAACTCTTCCCCACATTGGGTCCCCAAGCCGCTGGGGTCTGTCCCAGGCTGGGCGCCTGCACGTGGCTGGACGGGATGGTCTTCCATCTGCTCGGAATTAATGTTTCTTACAGAAATGCCTCGCATGCTGCCGCCGCGGTGCCGCTGCTGCCGCTGCTTCTGGCTTGGCGGCTCAGAACCCTTCTCTTTTCCGAGCGCTTCCCTCTTGGGCCTCAGGGCAGTTTGATCTTCCGGGAGAAGGAGCAGCCATCACTGAGCCTGCCTTTTAAAAAATGTAATTCCTCAGAGTTTGCCCTCTACCTTTCCCTTTTTCTCCCTTCTCCCCTTTCAACCTTCTTCCATCTCTTTCTAAATTTTTCCCAGAAAGGCAGGCCTCAACCAGCCTCCCCCATTTCACCGTCTTTTTGTTTCTTCTCACTCACATACCCATTTCTCCTTCCCACCGTTGATGGGAAAGCTGGCTCTGTTTTTGCCATTTGTCAGACAGAACTTAAATATACATATGGTGTGTATGTGTGCGTGTGTGTATGTATATGTGTGTGTATATATGCATATATATGACACATACACACATAATATGTATTCCCAACAAAATCAGATCTCTAAGGTACTTGGTTTTCTAGTGCAGTGCACCGGAATGAAGAGAATTTGTAGGCATATACAGCTTTAAGTGATTTATTTTTTATGAAAATTTTAAGTGATTAGATTATATCTATGTGAGTATGTGTGTATATATATATGCATATACATATATATATCCAAATTTTCTTCAGAAATATGGGGATTTTTGCATTAATCTATGTTGATGAATGAGGCAAAGCTTTTCCATATCCCAGTCTCACCTTCTCCCCGCCCTACCTCACCTCTTCTCAGGCACCCACTCCTCCCCAGCTGTCCTCTCCAGCCCTTCTTGGTACAGGGGTGGTTCTTTTAAAGTGGAGTAGTAGGGAAGATTGCTCTTTGACACAGCTTCCAGCACAGTCTTGACTGAATGTACTGTTCCCTATTAGTGTCATTTCTCCTGTGGTCAGTAAGCTGCCCAGAGAGAAGGAACAAAGGTCTGGAGTTTACAGAATGTCTGTTTTTGAAGTCACTTTATGCGTTACCCACTTTTTTTTTTTTAAAGAAAAAAAAACTTTTTTTTTTTTTTGGTGGTGGATTAAATAATACTAAAAGGACTCTAGTGAAAGCAAAAAAAAAAAATCAAAGAGTAGGGGGTTGTGAATTTCCAGGTACTTGGACTTTTTGTAGGCGAGAGAAGGAGATGAAGTTTGCCAGGAGGGCCCATATTTTTTCAGCTGAAGGGTAAAACCTTTCTTTGCAGAGACAGTATTTTGCTGAATACTTTTTATAATGTGATGATTATTAAAAACAAAAATTTTGGTCACTTCAAAGCTGGAAGGAGGAATCAGATACCCTTTAATATTTTTTCCTTGCTCCTTCTGGTATATGCATGTCACTGCATGATAGCTCTGAGTTTTCCTTTGTTTTAATAAAACTGTTCTCAGACGTTTAAGCTAAACTAAGAGAAAAATAACTTTGTTGCCAAAAGGTTGTGCTATCCAGATTTTTTATATGTCTGCATGTTTTAAAAAACAACAAGAGAAAATGCACTCTAACTTATGTGAACTGAGAGAAAAAAAAATCAGGTTTTAAACAGGAAAACCTACGGGGAATGATATTTTTTGAAAGACTTTTGTATAAAGTTGAGTACTTAGAAAAAGACAAACCAGATGTAATATATTTTGTGGATGTTTTTATTTCTTGGATTTATAGTACCTTATACTAAGGTTAAAAAAAATATGCTTGATATTGTGAAAAGGTGAAATTCTTCACCAACATTTCATTTGCTCCTTTGTCACATTGTTATGCCAATATAATATAGTTAATGAAAACAGCATTTTTAAAAACTGAAATATTGAAATGGTGTAATGTTGTACCATTTGCACTGTGAGCAAATGCTAATACAGTAAATATATTGTGTTTGCTGACAATCAGCTGGCCTATAAATCTCCTTATTTTATTTCTTGTTGTCCTAGCATAAAGTTTTGATTTGGCCTGTTGTTTTGTCTTGTTTTGCTTTTGGCTGTTGGTTTGTTTGAGAGGGTCTTATGCCTGATTTTGCCCTTCTTGTTCTGAAAACTCTCAGAGTAGAAATGTGGAACTTGGTGTTATTGGAAGTTGGTCAGAATTTTGTGCAGGTTCTGATGTTTACAAATCCAGTTTTGAGTGTGTCATGTGCTTCTAGGAGAATAGGTTTCCCCTGCATCCTTCTGGGAGCCTCGAAAGACTAGATAAAAATTGACGGGAGTCAGGACTGGTAATTGGAATCTTCTAGAACCCTTCTCTCTGGTTTCCAATGGGTTTGGGGGTAGAAGGAAGGGGAATCTCTTGGTTTATGAACAATTGCTCTGATGGTCATAGAAAGCACCAGAACAGGACCCTGGAGGGTCCCTATGGCCACACTGAGTAGTTCTCTTGCTAAAGCTTTTGAAGCCTGAAAAACAGGTGGAGACTTGAGAGGGGTTCTTCAGGGTTGGCAAGCTCATTGGAGAGAGAAAAAGCTCTTTTGTGGTCAGAGATAATTGGGAAAAATCAGGTTTTAAAGTTCTGCATCTTCAATCCCACTTAGGATTTCCCAGGCTTATTTGTAGCTGCTTGGTGAAGGTGGCACTGCCCCCCCCCCCCCCGCAAAAAAAAAATCACTCTTATGAACTGTCCAGGGATTAGATGTTTTTAAGGGAAGAAAGAACATTTGGGATTTGGAGGACATATGGAGGAATGTTTTATGTAGCATCAACCCTTCCATCTTATGACTGTCATCTCTTATAAAAGCAATGCTTCTCCTACCCTATGAGCTTCCTTCCCCAAAAACCTTCCCCTTCTTAACTGAGTTTGTTTGCCAGCCTTAGAGTTTTCTCTATTTCTCTAGAAGAAATACATTCCCTCCACTTCCTCCTTGTGTCCACAGCTCCAACCTGCTCCCCTCACCTTACTCCTCATAATCTTCAGAATCCTTTATCCCTGTAAGGCTTGTTCTGGGGCAGCCTTCTGGACAAGTTAGTCCTCCCTCCCTCCCTTACTTCCTGCTTGCCCTCTAAAAACTCACTTGGGCTTGTCTGCTGCGCATTTTTACGTATTATCTGCCTCACCAAAGATTAGGGGCTTGGTGCGTGATGCCGAACTATGTCAATGTTCCACCAGATCGTGACTGGCGGAGATTGTCTTGTTCTCTAAGGTGCCAGCCAAGCCAGGCATAAGGCAACAGAAATGAAGTGTAGCATCCCTGGTCAAAAACTGTTTTTGCTTGCCTCAATCCAGGCCCATCACAGTGAAAAATGTAGGTAGTATTTCTGGATGGCTGTAATTACCAAGAAGTTGAGGCCAGACTTGGGTGGAAGGAGTGGGCTGTGGCCTTAGAACAGAATATTTTTGAAATGAGAGATGAGCAAAGAGAATGCAGTACGGAATTTTAATTTTTCGCAACTACACAAGTCTCGCACACAAGTCTGGGTCATTGGTTGCCATCTTGAATTTCCTTCCCTCACTTCACAACACTTTTAAAATTCCAAACTGCTGCTTTATTTATAGTCACAAGGTATCTTTCTTAACAAAGGGAATCCTATATCGCTAGAAAGTCCTAATGATTGAATATATAATCTATCTCTTTGGTAAGCTAGATGCTTCCTTCCAGATTTTTATGTATTTTTCAAGTGAATATTATCAGAGGAAGATGGTGTCACTGGGTGTCTTCATAGTTAGCATCCAGCCCCACCTGCACCTTCTCCAATTAAACCAGGCGTTTGGGGTTACACTTTAGTCAACAGGGTACTATGCTGCACGATTAACAAACTCACTTCCTATTGGTGGATATTACTCAACTCAACCTGGTTCGACCACTGGGTTACTTGGCAAGATGGCAACCCGCCTGGCTGGCACCAGCCCTGTGTGGAGTAATCACTGATTCACACTTTGTAGCTAGATAAAGCTGTCCAGATAGCATCACACCAGCAACCCAACTTGCCTGGGTTTTGTAAATATTGGGAGGAGGAGCTTAACCCTGAAACTTACTGATGAAATAGAAAAATGGTGGAAGAAAGGCCTGGATGGGGCTATCATGAGAAGGAATCAATGGATGCTTCAGAAGGAAGAGACCCTGGAGCACAATCAGCCATAAAAGTGTGGAAGATATAGAGGCTTAACTCCTTCCAAGTAACCCCTGAGGTGTTTGAGGAATGAATGAAAGGATGCCTAACACGCACACACCACCACCACCACCACCCCAAGTCAGGGTGTGGTATATTGAAGGTACAAAAGTGCACAATTTCCCGTGGATCAAAGATGTGGTGAAAAACAGGTGAAATTTGTGTACTACAGGTTAGTAAGTAAGTACAAGTAAGCCCGCGCATACCTTGCGTACTGGGTAAATCCATACCTGATCCCAAGTGGTGGTTTTCAGAAAACCCACTCATTGTATGAACAGGAAAGAGGTCTCCAGAAAGGGAAAGAACAGAGTGAATCTCGGAGCCCTTTGGTCAGACCAGTCCCTGGAACAGCCTTGAGGACACAATCACTCAGCAATCAGTCGTCCACAGAGGCCAGGAGCACTCCTGGTCCCCTCTCAAAGTCACGGCTTCTCTCAGCATCCTAGCTCACTAAACCTTGAAGCTTCACCACGAATTTGGCTTAAAGGTTCCCACATGCCCATCTCTAATATTGGCAACAATTGGTCGCTTCCACAGCCCTATGCAAGAATAAAGGAGCCCTGGTGGCACAATGGGTAAGCACTTGACTACTAGCCGAAAGATCGGTAGTTCAAACTCACCCAGCAGCTCTGAAGGAGAAGGACCTGGGTGATCTGCTCCCGTGAAGATTACAGCCTAGACAACACTATCGGGCAGTTCTATTCTGTCACATGGGGTGGCCATGAGTTGGATCGACTGTGTGGTACCTAACAACAACAACAATGAGAGGGGTGGGTCAGGGCCTGGGGTAGTGTGATGAGGCTTTCCTCAAATTTGCAATAAAGACTCTGTATGCAAATGGTTTCTTGTCCATGCTCAGGCAGGAAGGGGCCAGGCCCTGACTCTGCCTGGGATCCTCATTCCCCAACCTCAACATTGCTGGTTCTTTATCGGCTTTAGAATCCCTGCCACCAACCCTTCTGACCACAAGGGGTACAGTATTCCTCTGTCCACTGACCCAGGTGTGGAAACACTGTTTATTCCCCTCTGGCTGGCATGCAGATGACTAGAAGAAAAGTTTCTGAGTAATTTCATTAAAGAACTAATGCAAACAGTGCATGGCCGCAAAGATGCAAAAAAGAGTTAGGGAGTATTAGGTTCTAGACTGTGTTGACTACTCAAAATTTATAATTTCTAGGGTGAGTCAAAGTCAGACCTAAAATCAAACCCAGTACTGCCGAGTCGATTCTGACTCACAGCAACCCTATAGGACAGAATAGAACTGCCCCATAGAGCTTCCAAGGAGCACCTGACGGATTCAAACTGCTGACCCTTTGGTTAGCAGCCATGACACTTAGGCACTATGCCACCAGGATTTCCAAGTCAGACCTAGTCTCTTTAATATTGCCTGATCTGCTTCCTAAGGAGTCCTGGTGGTACAGTCATTAAGAACTGGACTGCTAACAGAGAGGTCAGCAGTTCAAACCAACCAGCCGCTCCACAGGAGAAAGATGTGGCAATCTGCTTCCATAAATCATATGGGGCAGTTCTACTCTGTCTTATAGGGTTGCTGTGAGTTGGAATCAACTCCTCTGCACCAGGTTTGGAATCTGCTTCCTGGCCTTGCCTCCAGCAAGACCCTCCCCACCCCCAGTATTTCCTTTCAGGGTCTCTCTAGTTCACTTAGATCCCAAAGACACTGGATGAAGATGGCATTTTCCCTAGGCCTCAGGCATCCTGCAATCTCCCCTCCACCCCATTCCTGAGGACCTGTAGGATTCCACAACCCTCCAATCCTATCATGGTTGCAATGCTGTTCTCTGGGCCCTGCTCATTTTGCATGAAGCATAAGCACTGAGGTCCTTCAGGCTGGTTTACCCCAAAACACTAACGAAGGCTACAGCCATATTGGCCCTGGCCCTTTCAAAGTGGCATCATGACCCAATCAGAAACAGCTGCTCTTTTCTGGCAACAATAGACTTGAGTTTCCTTTTGGGTCGCCCACAGACTTCCTAGTTAAACTCTCAGCAATGCCTCCACCTTTCAGCTCCTTTGAGGAAAAGAAATGTCTGATGCCCCTGAGGCTGGGCACACACCAAACCCTCCTCAGGGGAATTTACCCTTGTCTGTGGATCTGTATTCTCTGGGATGGCTCACCCCAAGGGAGGCCACCCTCCTAGCATTCATCAGTACCTTGCTTCTATCCAAGGGAGAGAGATTAGTGACCAGCACAGAACAGGGCCTCCAAGCCCTTTGGCTTCTTCTCAACTACAGGCTGCAAGACCTCTGGCACTTTCTACTCCTAGGCATTTGGTCCCTCTAGGTTGTCTGAATGCCTAAAGGTCTTCCATTCCTCCTTGTTCCTTTGTCCCCACTGCTTAAGAATATCAGGTAATCTGAGCAGGAAGGCAGAAAACTTCTGGTACCCATGCAGCCCCAGAATACTAGGGAAAGCCTTTTGGGGGACACTTGTTACTTTTTAGGTCTCTGTTCTGAAAATGAAGAGGCAGTTTGATAACCCAGCAGCTAAACTGACTTTTCCCTCAATGGCCTTTCACCTGCTTTGTAATATTCACCTCCATCCTCCATTTGAATCTCAGTTCTGCCACTTTCTTGCAACATGACCATAGACCTGTTTCTTAGTCTCTCTGAACCTTAGTTTCCTCCTGTGTTATCGTATTGCTGTTATGGAGTTCAAATGAGGTAATATATATAGGATACCTAGCATGGCACTTGGCTCATTGTGGGTGTTTCAGGTATGTTATTTATCTTCTTTGTCCCTTATCCTTGTTCCTGTTCCCCATTCTCCAAACATAGTTGCAAGAAGGGCTTTGTCTCCATCAGGTACTGGTATGCCAATTCAGAAACAGCCAGAGAACTTTCCAGTTCTTGCCACCACTCCTGACTCCTGCCATCCACAGAATATCTATATTCTGAAAAGTGGATCTTCTCCACCCCACCCCCAAACCCACCCGAAGAGGACAGGAGTCCTTCCCCTTCTTGGCCACAGCTGATGCTCATTGTTGTCATTTCCTGGCCTGGTTCCTGACCCCTTCCCAGGTCCATTTGTCCTATCTCTCTCACTGAGATGGGTGGATGTAACACCTTCCTGATTCAGTATCATCTGCAAAGTTAATTAATGTGTCACGGGCTATTGCCTATTTCCTGATCCTTATCAGGGATTTAAATAAAACGCAGCAGCCCCAGTTCTTCCCAATCCCTCTCCCTTGATCCCAGGCTTGTTTTTAGTCATCAGTCCTGACCTCAGCCTTTCTGGCTGGTTCTCAGCTTCCAATCACAGGGTTGGTTCCTCTGCCCCTGCTCAGCTCCAGTTTTGGAGCAGGAGGTCCATCTACTGCTTTAATGTCAGTGATGTTCTGTGAGAGAATTGTGGACATCAGGTCCCTTACTTTTCTCACCCTGCCCCCCAAATGTGTCCCTCTAGATTTGTGGTCATAAGGGACTTGAAGAGTCCAACATATTCCTTATCAGATAAGGGAACAGAGGCCTACAGAGGTTCAGTGATTTGTCATAGATGATACCTCCAGTAAGTAGCCGAGATGGGATTTCAGACCCAGAGCATCAGTAGAGGGTCTGGCAGAAAGGTGTTGATTGGTTCATTTATTTCATAAATATTTGTTGAGGGTCCACCATGTACCACACACTCTTCTAGGCACTGAGGATACAGCACTGAACAAAAAAAAGTCCCCGCAATCTCCAAGTTTACCTTCTCAAGGAAACAAAAAACAAACAAGCAAGCAAATATTATATCAGATTGTAACATGTGTTGTGGAGGAAAATACAGCAGAGTGAGAAGAATGAAGAGTATTGGCATGAGTGGTTAGGGTTAGAGATAGGTAGCCCAGGACAGCCCCACAGGGAAGGGGACGTTTGAGCACAGACCTGAAGGACTGAGCCATGTGGACAACTGGGGGAAGAGTGTTCCAGGCAAAGGAAATAGCAAATGTAAAGGCCCTGAGGAAATGGTGTTCTTGGACTATTCGAGGAATAACATGGAGGCCAGAGTGGTTGGAAAGTGAGGAAGGGCGTCGGTAATAGGAGATGAAGTCAGAGAGGTAGTATGGGACCAGATCATGGGAGCTCTTTAGAGGAAATTAGTATATCCAAAATATATCCAAAGGACGCAAACAAGCTCTGAAGGCTAAAGCCAGAGAAAGGCCCAATGACCCCTGGGGAGAGCCATGACCTGTATCTAGGCTGCAGGGCCACAGGGCAGTTACTCTCTCCTTCTCCTCAGGCTGCCCCCCTTTTCAGCCCCCAAAGCCTCATTCCTCTGCTTGGCCTTCATAATTCCCCTGATTGCAGACTTCTGAACCTTTATTTTATGTCACTTCGGAGGCCACTGATGTATTCCTAAAATCCGGCTTGGCCAAAAAGAGAAAGCACTGCCTCATTGGAGAGCCACGGCCTGAGACCCTCTTCTCTTCCTGTTGACATTTGCCTTGGTGCCAAGTTCCTAATAAGATGGATGACTCTTCCTGCTGCCCACCCTAGGAGTGGGAATCTCCCTTGGCCTCCTCTCGGAAATCACTCCTATAAATGCAGCTTCCTCATTTGCCTGTGGCTGGATTGGCCATGTTTCCTGCCTTTGCAAAGAGCTGGTGGATGGCCAGGTTCTTCCAATGTGGTCATATTCTCACACATACCCAGAGCCCTGAGCATCCAAGATATGACATTTTTAAAATCGCTTGATCCACAATACTCCTTGCCCTTAATTTGCCATTTCCCTAGATTCTTGCAAATCTCAGTCTTTTATTTAGCATCATTTCTGTAGATTTGTCCAAGCAGTTTCATTCCCAAAAAGAAATTTCAACCCTCCCCCATGTTTTTGATCCTCCCATTTCATGCCCCTCGAAAAGTTTCCCTCAGTCTGTCTTTCCTTGGTTACTTGGCCGTTATTTAGAGCTTCTTCACATTTCATTCATTCATCTATTAATTTTGCAAAACTATATTAAGCCAGGCCCCTGAAGTCTTCTTAAAACCAAAATAATAGTTTAGCTTACCTGGTAAAGAATGTCTGCCTTGAGCATTGTGCTCTTTTAAACTCTATCTCTATGGGATCAAATTGACAACAGCAACTAGAAAGGTTAGATAAGAAACTTAGGGGGCAATGAGTTTATGTTAATGGGGGAGGAACAACTCAAAAAAGGAGGGTGACAATGGCTGTACAACTCAAAGAAAGTAATCGATGTCACTGAATTGTACATGTAGAATTTGTTGAATTATGTATGTTCTACTGTTTATATTCTCAGCAACAACAGCAAAAAATTTTTTAAAAGAAAGAAAGAAAAAAACTGTATTCAGCCAGATACAGCACTCTGCTCCAGGGCTGGAGAATACAAAGACGAACAAGACATAGTCCCTGACCTTGAGGATCTTAAATTCTTTCAGAGAGAGACAAGTACAGAAATGTATCATTTCAGTACATTGGGACTAGTGTCATATTAGTGGTGCTCCCCAATAGTAAAGCACCTAAACAGAATCTGGGAGGCAGTAGGAGGCACAGGGGGCAGTAGTAAGGGAAACTTCCTGGAGGATCTCAGAAAAGTCCTCTTCCAGATCCCACAAAATAATACCAGAACTACTAACGTGTGCTAAGTACTTGCTACATGCCAAGTACTATTCTAAGCACTCTACACAAATTATCACATTGGTCTCCAACCCACCAGACCAAACCCACTGCCGTCAAGTCAATCCCAATTCATAGTAACCCTATAGGACAGAGTAGAACTGCCCCATAGGGTTTCCCAGGCTATAAATCCGCAGAGTGACCGGTGGGTTCAGACTGCCAACCTTTCGATTAGTAGCCGAGAGCTTTAACCGCAGTACTACCAGGGCTCCACATTGCATCAGGTAGAGTGAAACTGCCCTAGGGTGCTCACCTGATGCCCTGTGGGGTTGCTCACTCTTTCATCCTTGTTCCAGAAGAGGAAGAGAAAATCCCAATGGCCCACCAGCCCTGGGAAACAACATAACAGCTTGGGATCTTTGGAGCGTGCCCAGCTGGCTTGGTGGAGGTTGTCCAATCCAGATGACACTTCCCTGTGTTACATTCTGGTTGCTTCTCCTTGCTACAGGGCAGACTTTTCTAGGGCTGGGGGAGGGGATAAGATGGGGGCTCCATCTTCTGATTCTCCCTGGTCCATGCAGAGTGGCCTTCTGCTGACCTCCACCTGTCCTGCCTGGCTGGGGAGCCAGCTCCTCAGCCCAGGACCTAAATGGAGAGCCTCTTCCTCTTTAGGCACCTAGAGTTTTGCTTCCACAATTTCAAGCATGGGCAAACCTCTGTCTTCCCTCCCTCAGCCCACCAACCTTTTCTTCTCCCACCCCAGAGTTGTCTGCAGTGCTGCTGAAAGGGCTCAGACCTCTCGGCCAAAAAACCAAAGCTGGAGCTTCAGTTCCAGCTCAGCCTTTCTCTCCATGAATCAGTCTCTTAACTTGGTTGAGCCTCTGTTTCTCCATCTGTACAGTGGGGGAGAATATACCCCTTACTCCACAGGGTTGTCGTGAGGATCAGCTGAAATGCAAAATTATGTAACAGAGCTGTCCTGTCCCAGAAGCCTGAAGAAGACTTTTTGGGAAAGGAAGTGGGGAGGGTTTGTTCCTTCCATGGGTGAATATTCTGGGAAGACATTCTAGATAGACCGAGGAGCTGGCTTTAAACTAAGCCACTATTCTTACTAGGTAGCTGAGAAAACCACACAGGATACAGGTGGCTCAGAGGTGACAAGCACAAGAATCTTCCCTGCTTCACTGTTAGAAAAATGTATTTTCTGGGCCTTAGGGCACTGAAATCTGCACCAGGCAAGAATAGGTATGGCCAAACAGCTCTGGATCCCGCAGCCCCAGGGGTCAGGAGAGCTGGCTCCTGGTCTTGGCCCTGACACTAGGACAGGCTGTATGGCGTTTGCAAAGTGATTCCCCATCGGAAAAGTTAGCAGTCCTCGTAGAAGATCCTCATGGCAGCTCCAGCTCTAATATTCAGAGGTTCCAGGGCTGTTACCCCGTGCACAGCAGGAAGGCTGACCCTCCACCTCACAGCTAGGGGGCTGGGACAGGGCTATGCAAGGGCAGGACTTGGAAGAGAATTCTGCTTTTATCCTGCTGGGCCCAACCTATAGACCCTGGTTCCTGCTGCTCCAAAACATAGGTTCTGTCCATCCTCCATGTGGCTC
The DNA here is from genome assembly GCF_024166365.1 of Elephas maximus indicus. Taxonomy (NCBI): domain Eukaryota; kingdom Metazoa; phylum Chordata; class Mammalia; order Proboscidea; family Elephantidae; genus Elephas; species Elephas maximus. The sequence continues at coordinate 51,977,386 of NC_064840.1, forward strand.
CACATGGCTTCCCTGGGGCTATGACTCTTCAGGCCAGCAATCCCCTGACTCTAATCATAGGAGCTCCATCTGGCCTGAACCCATGGGGAAATGTTCTGTGGCTGTGCTTGTTTCATACAACTTTTTAAAAACCTTTTCTCTCTTATGTTTGTCTGAGAAGTGTATAGAAATGATACTTGATGAGGTCTTCTGGTTTGGGCCCCATTCAATCCAACCCAAGAAATGCTTAGCTGCAGAAGTGTAGCCTCTGGTGCACAGATCAGCCTCCTGTCCACGCACTGGAAGGGCCTGGGGGTGGCCAGAGCACTAGTGAGGGAACTGCAGGGGACCGGAGGGCTCAGGAGCTCTGCGTTTTAGGAGCCACCTGGAGAACTTCTACTGATGGGAGTCCTCAGTTTTTGAATTTTAAAACCAGAAAAAAAAAAAAAAACACAGTTGCCATAGAGTTGATTCCGACTCATGTCAGCCCATGTGCTTCAGAGTAGAACTGCCCTCCGTAGAGTTTTTAATGGCTGAAATTGCTTTTCTTCTCAGGTGCCTCTGGGTGGGTTTGAACTACCAACCTTTCTTTTAATAGCCCAGCACTTAACCGTTTGTACCACCCAGGGACTGTCTTTTTAGCCCCAAGGTAAACCCACCATCTGAGCCTTTGCCCATATACTAGGAGCTTCTGTCAGGAAAGGCCCCTCAAAAGGTCCTGTGACCTCATTCCTTCTGCCCATCCCCAAAGTCAAAGTGTGCTCCACCCCATCTTCTTCCCAAGCATGAGCTGCCTGGAACTCACAGCCCCTCCCTCTCAACACGCCCTCTCTCCCTTATCTTGGCATCACCCATTTATTCCATTCTCACCCCACTGTAGCGTCTGCTGGGTTACCCAACCACCCCTAGGTCAAGCCTGTGTCGGATGGGCTGAGTCATTACCTCCATCTCCTCCCCAAACCTTCCCAGTCCCAGGGCTTGGTCTGGTTTAGCAAGCCGGGAGGGAGGGTTCCATTGCTTCCATGTAGGCCGTCTCCAATGCTCCAAGGGCCTCCCGTGACCAGGATTTTCCTGGTGTTCAGCCTCACTTTTTCTTCCCCGGAACAATTCCTGGTGGACCCTCCTATGCTTCTCAGCACTATACCCCCGTATCATAAACTAGATCACCCAGCAGATCACCTGGGTTTGCTTACGGCCCATCCCCACATGCCACATCCTCTGACTAGTCATGGAACCCTGGACACAGCAACTAAACTCTCCGGGCCCCGATGACACATCTGTAAAGGGGATAATGATACCTCCCCTGCCTCGAGGCAGAACATGGGGCCAGCTGATTTCCTGAGGTCCTCTTCCAGTTCTCTTAGGCCTCCCAACGCTCAGCTTTTTCTCTCCATTACCCTTAGATCACCTCATCAGCAACCACTTAGGACTCTTAGTTCACTGCATCCCCATCATCGGTGACACCAGTTCTCTCTCACTAACAGTTCTCTCTTACAGCCAAGCTCTCTCTCATCTCCATGCTCTGACCCTCAGGGTGTCTGTAGACTCTCCTCCAGGAGTCTCAGCAAGTGTGATACCTACCAGATAAGTGCAATAAAATCCCTGAGAACAGGCCTCCAGACCAAGCCTACAGAGGTTGCAGGTCACCACTTCCCTCCTCACTCCAACCTACACTATCCACGGAAACCCAGAGATTAGAGAGCAAAGCCCAGTTTCCCTCTGGAGATAAGAAGACCAGGTTCCTCCTCTTATACTGCACTCTGGAGTCAGTGGGGTCCTGGGCACTCTTTCCTGCTTACAGCCCAGGGGGCTGTGCACATGACCATCTTTGCACCCATGCACTCACAGTCCTACTCAGCTCTCCCCCAAGCACACGCTCTCCTGCTTCCCTCCCCCTCGCTATCTTTCTCTTTCTGCACTGCTCCCCTAGAACACACCCTCCCATCCCACCAATCCTGCACACGCCACTGCTGCTGTACAAACATCATCTCAAGAATTTCCCAGTTCTCCGCTTGCTCCTTCCACACCTTCTCCTCCAACTCCTCCACCCCCATAAGCAAAGATGCCCTCCAAGCCTGCCTTTATGGGAAGGGTCCTTGCTAGCTTCTCCCCAATACCTCCTTCCCTAAGCCTCTTACCTCCCTCTCCTCATAAAGAAAAGCAGCCTAAGGGCCCCCCACCAGCCTAGCAGCCCCTCCCCAGCATCTGGTGAGAGAACAAGAAGAAGGGAGAACTGTGGGTTCTTTTCCCTGAGAGTCCTAGATTTTGCACCAAAATGCAGGGTGTGCTCCTGTTTGCATTTTTTTTTTTTTTTGTTTCCTTTCTGAAAATAACCACGAAACTATCATTTCCTCCCACTGCCTTTTCCCTATCTTATTTGGATTAGCAGAGTTGCTGGGAGAGGTGGTTTGGAGCCAGTGAGAGGCTCCTTCTCTGACCTGGGTCCAGAGAACTCACAGGTGGCTGTCAAGCAGATGCAGCCAGATGTATGCTGGGTCCTAAGGGGTGGAGAAAGGAACACAGAAGCTGGGCATGGTGGGTCATTGACGACCCCCTGAACCAGAGACCTCTGGGAAGCCAGGGTTCTGCCCTGTGTTGTCTCCAAGTTGACAAATATTGGAGGTATATGTCTCCCCTGGTTTTCCCTCAGCTGTAGTTTCTTGGGTGGGAAGGAAACCAGCAGCTCAGTTCCCTCTCTTGTCTGCAAAGCAATCTTTCCACTGGGTGACAGGTAGGGAAGCTGTAATGGATATGAACTCTCAAAGTGTCACGGGGGTCAATTTATAGAAGAAAATAGGGTGCTTGGTGGGGAGAGGGATATTTTCCTTTTTGTTTTCATTCAGGAATTCCTTCCGTTCAGCCATTTCTGGGCATTCATGCTGTTCCACCAAGAAGTAAGCCTTTCAAGATGTCAGATCCACAGTTGGGGGTGGTGGGCCAGAGAAGCCCTGAAGGAATCTGTCTCTAACTCTAGCTGAGTGCTTTCAGGGTCCAGACCACCCAACCTCACAACTTGCCTTGAGAAGCTGGGCTCTCCCCACCTCCCCCTGACCTCACTTTTGGGATGCTGCTGGCCCAGCAGTCTCAAGCCTGCTCTGATATCTCTGGTAAACCAAGGTCTTCTTTAGCAGAGGAGAGAGCAGTTAGAAATAGAGGGGGGCTAGAAGCCAGGCTTCCTGGCCCTGAGGACAGTCTTTTCTTAAAACACCACATTCAAAAGTGCTGCCCCCAGCTATAGGACTCTAGCCTCCAAAGCTGCTGTTGACTGATTTTGTGTCTTGCTGAAGAGGGCCCTGTGGGATGGTCCCTCTGTTGGTACTGCCAGTCCCTGGGGCCTGGGAAGTTGCAGTCCCAAGCAAGGTGAGGGATGGCCGAGGCTAGAAGAGGGGCTAAAGACTAGAGGTGGCCTGAAGAACTTTGGCCTGCCAGGGCAGGGGACATTCATGCCCCCAACCGTCTCCTCAACCTTGGCCTGTCTTTTCTGTCTGTTGTTTACCTTCTTTGGGGATTCTTTCCTGATCAGTCCAGAGGTACAGCAGGCCAGGGATAGGTGGCAGCTGGTCTGGCCTCAATGGCCCTACTGGCTTTTCCAATACAACAGTGAAGCCCTCTCTACATGCCCCCTCATGCTGGCCACCACCTTTTCGCTGTGACCAGATTCTCCTCAGAAGGGCTGGAGTAGTGGCTTCTGTCCACCCAATTTCTCCAGGGTTGGCCTGCTACAGTGGGATCACATCTGCTTCTTCAAAGGTCCTGGACTGCCCGAAAGATAGAGGACTTGACATGAAATCTGTCCCCCGCTCCACCCCAGGCAATCCTTCCCAACACATCCACCCCACACACCCCGTTAATTCTGGCCCTTCCTCCCCATCAGGACCCTTCTCCTCCCCCCTCTCCCAGTGCCAGGGTGAGTTGCTTGGCTATTTGGGGCACCGGCTGGCCCTGCGGTGTAATCAGTGCCCAGGGATAATTGCTACCTGGCCCGCCGGTGTCTGGGGGCTGTCTCGGCCACAGCAGCAGGGGGTGGACACTGGGCAGCCAGGCCTGGAGCAAGGTCAGGCTAGGGCAGTCCCTCCCGCTCCCAGGTCTGCTTCTCACCACGCATGGGACCTGCAAGGATTCCCTAGGAAATCATTCTTCCTGGGAGGTGTGCTCACCTGGGATACCTGTGGCTTTAGCTGGGGTGGATGGTTATCCCAACCAGGAGACAAAAGCCTGCAGGCTGCTCTGCTCACCCACAATCAACCCTAAACCCTGCCCTCTCCATACTGTGCTCAGTCGATCCCCTTCTGCCTGCAAGCTGTCCTCTAGGCAGTACAATGGCTGAAGCATGGGCTTTGTAGCAAGAGAGACTTCTGTTTCACCTTCAGCTCCACTGCAAGCTTCCCTGTGATCAAGCCTCATTGTCCTCATGCAAGAAGGTCAATGAGATGACATGTGGGAGTGAACCTTCAATAAATGCTAGCTCCTCTCCTCCTTTGCTACCTTTTTTTTTTTTTTTTCCTACTCCAAGGCAGTTTAGTCCACCTGTGTTTAAATTCTTGTCATTCTCCCTTAGCCAGCCTATAAAACAAACCTTTGGTTTGCTGTCGAATTGATTCTGACTCATAGTGACCCTTTAGGACAGAGTAGAACTGCCCCAGAGAGCTTTCAAGGCTGTAACCTTTACAGAACCAGACTGCCACGTCTTCCTCTTGCAGAGCGACGGGTGGGTTCGAATCGACCACCTTTCAGTTAGCAGCCAAGCACTTAACCATGGTGCCGCCAGATCTCCTTAGCCAATCTATGACCTTGAGCCTCAGTTTCCTCATTTGTAAGGATATAATCAAAGGAGCTGCATCATCAAGTTACTGTGAAGAAATCATTGTCTAATACATTTGAAATGCTTAGCCCAGCGCCAATAAGACTCTACGATGGTAGCTCTTACTATTAGGAACTGCAAAGGGCAGAGAATGGGGGCAGAGAGCATCCATATGCTGGCTAGAAGATGCTCAGGAAAGGAAATCTGAGGACACGTGCAGGGGCTGATGGAGCCAAATACAAAGCAAGCCCAGGGCCTGGCCCCCCTCTATTGCAACTATGGCTCTGGTGGCCTCCCACGGGACTTCTCCCTCTAGGAGAACCTACTCCTGCCTCTTCCCAGCCCATTTGCTCTAAGGTGGTGCCATTTAAGCTTTTGAAGGCCAGAATACACCAAACACATGTAGATATTTTAGTTTTGAAGGAGAATCATCAGTAGCAAAATCATCTTGGGAGATGTTGAAATAAAATTGTTTCTGTCTTTTTCTTTACCATGGTGGTAAAAAGGTTATTTATTCTAAACCTTGGAATTATTCATGCAAATATTCATGGCCCTGCCAGTTTAAGGGCCATCAGATACATGTCTTCTTTCCTGGGTGGAGCAATGTTGTGGGGGGAATGGGGTGAAGGGCTGGGCTGAAAAAACAGGATTCACAGGGTCAGCCTGTCCCTGAAGCAGCCCAGTTCCATCCCTCTCTGCCTTAGTGCCTTCCCCAACAGGGCCCAGAACTTCCATCTCTGGCACCTTGGAACAACAAGCCAGACTGGGTTAGTCGTCCTGCCCTACCAACACCAAGGCAGAAGCAAAGAAGGCATCTTTGGCCAGGAAGGCCAGCCCAAAGCACTAGATACTGCCCTCTTGGGGATGGAGAGGAAGTGAGGCTGCTAACTGTGGAGAGTAGAAAGTGGGTACCATCCCCTCCTGCCAGCAACTTCTCAACCCCAATAAGTAGCTCACCACCCACGCCCCCCCCCCACCCGCCTGGGCAGCAACACCACATTACAGCCATTATGGAATCTACCATGGTCTTCCTCATCTTTTTCAGTCAGCAATGCCCCACCTTAGGATGGATGGCAAGGAGCAGACAGCCTCAGTGATTTCTTCTGGTGACTTCCTGGGTGTACTCTGGACCTATTGTAGGAACAGACTACCTAGAGCCCACTCAGAACCCCAGAAGCCGTGGGCTCAGAAGTGCTCCTCTACCAATTCTCTTTCTAGTAGGCACCTCCTACTGTGGGTCTGGGGCCACCTCAGAGCCAGTCGGAGGGCTGCCCAGCCTTGTCCAACCACCCTCCATGCCCCCTTGGCAGCCCTTGGACTGGTGCCTGGGGAACATATTGTCCAATGGGGATTGTTTTCCCTCCTGGATGCACTCTCTCTCACTCAGCGTCTCCTCCCTGGGTCCTGTGAGCTAATCAGAGAGAAGGAGGGGGAGGAGGGGGAGGAGGGGGTTGCTGCTTGCCTTCCCCGTTATCTGCAGCAATCCACGGTGACTAATGCTCCCAGTTGGTAAAAAGGCAGTGTAATCAAAACACTTTTTTTTTTAGTTCTTAAAGTTAGTCATTCTCCCAGAGCAGAGGAAAAAAAAGCTCACAGCAGGCACCATGAAATGCAAGCTGAGAGGCTTGCCCTGCCTAGTGGAACTAAAGCATTGGTCGCGGCAGCTCCCCAGGGGTCTGAGGCTCAGGCTCCTCCTCTGGATCCTTGGTCAGCCTTTCTCTACACCTTCCTGTGTTCCTGCTCTTCTCAACACAAAGCGGTCTGATCCCAGCTCAGGACCAAGTCAAAAAAAAAAAAAAAAAAAAAACCCAGTTCCGTCGAGTCGATGCCGACTCATAGTGACCCTATAGGACAGAGTAGAACTGCCCCACAGAGTTTCCAAGGAGTGCCTGGTGGATTAGAACTGCCGACCCTTTGGTTAGCAGCCGTAGCACTTAACCACTATGCCACCAGGGCGAAGTCAGGCTCTCCCCTTTTCTCTCATCCTGCCAGGTGCTGCCACCTGCTGGTCCTGAGCTCTGTGAACTGGGGGAAGCATATAAAAAGCTCCCAGGATGAGGCCGAGCATTGGATGGTTGTAAGGTGCCTGGTCGTGAGCTGGGCCTCCACCCCCTCACCTGGTCACTCAGTGCATGTGCCTCTCCTGGCTCCATCTGCCTGCTGGCTTCCAACCCTGCTTTGCCTTGACTGGACCATAGATTTTCAGAGGTGGTGGGAACCTCAGGGGTCATCTAGAAGTGGTATACCATAGTGATGAAAAGCAGAAGGGTCAGAGCCAGGCTGTCCAAGTTGGAATCTCTGCTTTACCACTTCATGGCTGTGCTTCAGCTCCTTCAGCTGTAAAATGATAGTAATAATAGTACCTATCTCAGAGGGTTGTTATAAGGATTAAATGTGAACTGCTTAAGAATACTGCCTGGCACACTGTGAATACTCAGTTATTGTTGTTGTTAGTTACCATTGCGTCGATTTCCACTCATAGTGACCCCATGTGGCAGAGAAGAGCTGCCCCATAGGGTTTTCTAGGCTGTCATCTTTACAGGAGCAGATTGCCAGGTCTTTCTCCCATGAGTTCAAACCTCTAAACTTTTGGTTAGCAGCTAAGTGCTAAATCGTTGTACTCCGAGGGGTCCTATTATTAATTCATAATACTAATAATAAAACAAAAAAATAATAAAGTAAAATGTTAACCATCACATTCCCCTTACTTAATCTAAGGCAGACATTGCTAATTACTCACAGAACTTCACCAGCCATTGGTGGATTCCCCCAGAATCCTCAGTACAGCACTCCAGGGAGCCACTAGCAAGTGATCAGAGTTGGCACATGGAATGACACTCACCTGACATCCCAAACCAGCCAGTTGCCACTGAGACAACTCCGGCTCACAGCGACCCCATGTGTGTCAGAAAAGAACCGTGCTTTACAGGGTTTTCAATATGGAGTGGTTTTTCAGAAGTAGATCACCAGGCCTTTCTCTTGGGTAGACTGAACCACCAACCTTTTACTTAGCATTAACCATTGGCACCACCCAGGGGACTCCCTTGCCATCCCAGACTTAAGTTTTTTTGTTCACATTATAGTCAATGAAGATGAGTCCAGAGGAGGGAAGAGACTACCTCCAGCTACTTGGTGCCAGAGCCAGGTATTCCTGGTCCTGATTGCTGCTTGCCGGTCTAGTTTCTGATTTGCCACTTCTCCCTGCCCTTTGAGCAATCAATGTGGGCTTCCCAACACTGGAAACTGTAACCCTGATATCCTCCATGTTCCCCCACTCTTGCTCCCCTCCCCATGTTCCTGGTCCTGCACTGCTCAGGGAACTCTGTCGTTCTGAGGCATCCTGCTGAACAGGTGCAAAATAGGGTAGTAATGCTACACAAAAACCTGAGGGCCTGCGTCTTAATTTATGCTGGGGCACAAAGGCCCAAAGGCAAAGGCAAGGGAGCTCAGCCCCTCAATTTGGGCCCTTCACACTCAGGCCCTCAGCCTTAGCCCTGAAACTTAGTGAAGCCCCTAATGGATTCTGGTTCTGGGCATCCTTACTCTTAGCTGATTAGAGGCTGGCAAGGTGAAAGAGTTGGAGGGTCAGCCCTAGGCCTCTGTGTGGAAAAGTCTGGGAGTGGGCAGGATCAGATAAACCTGGAGGTGAGGTTCATGGAGAATAGCTGCTTACCAAGTTCTGAGTAAAAAGCTCCAAGGAGAGTCAGGGGTCTGATGGCCAACCTGGTTCTTCTGCTGCTTTCCCTTTGGTAAACTATTTTGTCTCCCAGAGTAGGTCCCTGTTACCTCAACATTTTTAACTTCCTCAGGCTCAGACTTCTGGGGAGGAAGCAGTATTTGCCAAGCTTTAAGTCAGAAGCAGAAACCCTGGCAGTGCAATGGTTAGGAGCTCAGCTGCTAACCAAAAGTTAGGCGGTTTGAATCCACCCAGCGGCTCTGCAGGAGAAAAGGCCTGGCCATCTGCTCCTGTAAAGATTACAGCATAGAAAAACCCATGCGGCAGTTCTGTTCTATCACATGGGGTTGTTGTGAGTAGAACTGACTCAGTTGTACCTAACAATAACAAAGCCAAGAGCATCCGCTTCTATCTGAAGCTTTTCTACTCTTTGCCTCTGACTGGAAATCAAATTTGCTCCTTCACATGCCTCCTTTGAAGGGGAAGGATCAACCTGTGCTGTGCTGTCCTTTGGTTACAGAAAAGAAAGACATAGCCCCCAACCCTGGGTCTGGAGACCAGGCTGAGTTCTTCAGAGCAATGGGAGGTGTTTGTTCTTCACCATGCCTAGCTTCCTAGGGATCAATGCCACACGGCATGTCAGGTTCACAGAGGGAAGCAGATAGGTCCACAGGATAACAGGATCCCTGATTGTCTCTCCTAAGTCCAGCACCATTCAGGCTGAGCAAATGAGCCACATGTAGGGAGATGGAGTTTACCTCAGAGCAGACACTTTCCGGACAGACTTCTGGGAGGCCAAGATTCTTCCCAGTAACCTCAGAAGTCCTGTTGGTTACATTAGGGGTTTGGTGTTTGTGATGGTTACGGTTGTGTGTCAACTTGGCTGGGCCATGATTCTCAGTGCTTTGGCAGTTATGATGTAGTTTGGCAGTTGTGTAATGATATAATCGCCTCCATGATGAGACCTGTCATAATGTAATCACCCCCATGATGAGATCTGCTATGAGCAGCCAATAAGTTGAAAGGAAATTTCCTTGGGGGTATAGCCTGTATCCAATATATATACAGACTTTCTGGCAAAGCTCACTGGCTTTTGCGCTGCTCTGGATCCTGTATTTGACTCATCATCATCTGACCCCTGGTTCTTGGAACTTGAGCCAGCAGCCTACCATCTTACCTGCCAATCTTGAATTTGTCAGCCGCTACACCTGTGAACCAGCAGCCTTCCATCCCACCTGCTGATCTTGAGTTTGTCAGCCCCAGCAGCTATGTGAGTCTGGAGAAGCCTCCAACCTGACACCTGACCCATGGACTTGAGGCTTTCCAGCCTCTCTCTCTCTGTCTGTGTGTGTCTCTCTCTCTTTATATATATATATATATGTGTGTGTGTGTGTGTGTATACACTTCACTGATTTTGCTTCTCTAGAGAACCCAGCCTAAGACATTTGGTACCAAGAGTGATTCTAGAGAAAAAAATTGTAAGGATGAGTTTTCTAAATTGGTTCTCAAGACTGGTTAGTCTTAAAGATGTTCATGACTTTGTTTCCAGTAGTAGTCATTGCTAGTCTTAAAGATGTTGATGACTTTGTTTCCAGTAGTAGTCATTGCTAATCTATGGCGTGAGGTGGCAATAGAAACACACAAAATATCACCACCAATAAATAGATCAAGTATTGGTGAGAGGTGAGGCTCTGGGTGATTGCATGTTTGATACTTTTCTAAAATTTTGTCAGAGTGAGAAGTATAAGGAAGCTAGTTAGTTGGTTCTACTTTCACTAGACAAAGTGGTAAGGGAAAGAGATGAGCTCAGGGCTTCAGAGTCAAAGCTCAAGTGCCACATAAATGACTTCAAAGTGGTCACTTGTACCCTGAAAGAAAGCCTTATTTCTTGTAGTAACAGAGCTGATATTGCCGAAAACCAAGCCCAAAGTCTGATCGTAACAGTGACTGAATTACAACACCAGTTGAATTTCCAACTTCAATGGTGTCTGAAGTTAAAGTGAGAGCATTGACTGGGAAGAAATGGGATCCTGAAAATTGGAATGGAGACATATGGGCTGATAATCAGGAAGCTGAGCTCCTAAATTCCACTGGATCACTCCCACCAATGAAATCATTACTCCATCTGATGAGATTAACCCAGCTGTATCTGAAGAGCCTTTGTCTGAGATATTGCCTGGGGCAGCATCTGAGTCATCACCTGGGACATTGTCTGAGGCAGATGCCTTACAAGACATTGCTGAGTGTTCTCAAAACACATCCCCACCACCCATTTTTGTTTCTAGACCTAAAACTACACTTAAGTCCCAGCAAGCCCCAAAATGTGAAGTAAGAAGTGTAACCCAGAAGGAGTATGCTACACTCCAAAAGAACTGCTTGACTTTTCTGATATGTAAAAGCAGCAATCTGGAGAATGTGTGTGGGAATGGCTATTAAGGATGTGAGATAATGGTGCAAGGAACATAAAGTTGGTCAGTCTGAGTTTATTGATATGAGCCCACTAAGCGCATATTCTTCAGTCTGTTTCAGCTCCAGAGGTTAGAAAAGGATCTAATATTTTATTTGGTTGAATCACTCAAGCATGGATTATGCAGTGGCCCACACTAAATCAAGTTGAAGTACCAGACCTACCTTGATATACTGTAGAAGAAGGAATACAAAGACTCAGGGAAATTGGCACGTTAAAGTGAATTTATCAGGTTAGACCCACGGACCCACACATGGAGTGCCCAGAGGACATACCTTTCACCACACAGTTAGGAACAAATTTGTGAAGGGAGCCCCAGCATCCTTGAAAGTTGTTGTGATTGCTATTTTCTGTAAGTCAGGTTTGACAGTGGGAGCTGCCCTAACTGGATTATGACACCTAACTACAATGGGGCTGATTGGGCCCTGTGATGGTAGGGGCCAAGTGGCTGCACTCAATGGATAAAGACAAGGTGGACATGGTTACGGTAATGGACAGCTGAGTCAAAGCAATAATGAGAATAGTTGAACTCATATAGACACATGGAATTGGCTACTTAGTCACAGTGTCCCTAAGAGTGATATAGATTGGAAATCTACTAAATTTTTACTCGAGCTGTACAAGCAGATGAATCCTACGTCAAGTGAACAGAAGTCTAATTCAAATCACCAGATTAGAAAGTCACAGTCTCTCAATCAATTCCCAGACTTGAGCCAGTTTACAGACCCACAATCCCTTGAATGAAGGGGAGGCCATGTCCCTTTGAGGAAGGACCCCACCACACTGCCCCAAATTTATACTGCTAATCCTTCTCCCAGCCTTCCGCAAAAGGATCTATGGCCTTTTGTGAGAGTGACTGTTCATTGGGGAAAAGGAAATAATCAGACTTTTCTAGGATAACTGGATACTGGCTTTGAACTGACACTAATTAAAAAAAAGAAAAACAAACTCTTTGCCATCAAGTTGATTCTGACTCAAAGTGACCCTATAGAACAGAGCAGAACTTCCCCATAAGGTTTCCAAAGAGTGGCTGGTGGATTTGAACTACTGACCTTTTGGTTAGCAGCCAAATGCTTAACCACTATGCCAATAAGACCCCACACTAATTCCAGGAGACTCAAAATGTCAATCAGAGTGGGATATATGGAGATCAGGTTATTAATGGAGTCTTAGCTCATGTCCATCTCACAGTGGGTCCAGTGGGTCACCAAACACATCCTGTAGTGATTTCCCCAGTTCTAGAATGCATAATTGGAATAGATACACTCAGTAACTGGAAGAACCTCCACGTTGAACCCATGACAATTGGATTAAGAGCTGTTATCGTAGGAGAAGCCAAGTAGAACCCATTAGAACTGCCCCTACCTAGGAAAATAGTAAAACAAAAGCAATACAACATTCCTGGAGGAATTTCAGAGATTACTGCCACCATCAAGGACTTGAACGATGCAGCGGTAGTGATTCCCACCACATCCCTATTCAATTCACTTATTTGGCCTGTGCAAAAAAACACATAGATCTTAGAGAATGATAGTGAATTAAATTGTTGAAAACTTAACCAGGTGGTGACTCCAATTGCAGTTGCTGTTATAGATGTGGTTTCATTGCTTGAGCAAATTAATACATCTCCTGGTCCCTGGCAGGCAGCTATTAATCTGGCTAATGCCTTTTTCTCCATATCTGTTTTGAAGAACCACCAGAGCAGTTTACCTTCAGCTGGCAAGGCCAGCAATACACCTTTATTGTCCAACCTCAGTTATATCAACTCTCCAGCACTGTGTCATAATTTAGTCTGCAGGGAACTTAATTACCTTTCCATTATATTAATTACATTATGATGATTGGACCTAGTAAGGGAGAGTGCCAATGACTCTGGATTTATTGGTAAAACATTTGCATGTTACCCGTTAAAAAACCCATTGCCATTGAGTCAGTTCTGACTCATAGCAATCCTATAGGACAGAGAACTGCCCCATAGGGTTTTCAAGGAGCGGCTGTGGATTTGAACTGCTGACCTTTTGGTCACTTAATCACTGTACCTAGAGGGTGGGAAATTAATCTGACAAAAATTCAGGTGTCTTCCACTTCAGTGAAATTTCTAGGGATCTGGTGGTGTGGGGAATGTCAAGGTATTCCTTCCAAAGTGAAGGATAAGTTATTGCATCTGGCTCCTCCCATAACTAAAAAGGAGGCACAATGCCTGGTGGGCCTCTTTGGATTTTGGAGACAATGTATCCCTCATTTGGGTGTGCTACTCTGACCTATTTATCAAGTAACTGAAAAAGCTGCTAGTTTTGAGTGGGGCCCAGAACAACACGAGGTTCTGCAACAGGTTCAGACCACTGTACAAGCTGTTCTGCTACTTGGGCCATATGATCTGGCTGATCCAGTGGTATTTGAAGTGTCAGTGGCAGATAGAGATGCTGTTTGGAATCTTTGGCAGGCCCCTATTGGTGAATCACAGTGCAGACCCTTAGAATTTCGGAGCAAAGCCCTGCCATCCACTGCAGATAACTATTCTCCTTTTGAGAAACAACTTTTGGCTTGTTACTTGGCTTTGGTAGAGACTAAATGCTTAATCATGGGCCACCAAGTTTCCATGCAGCCAGAGCTGCCCATCATGAACTGGGTGTTGTCTTACCCACAAAACCACAAAGTCGGACATGCACAGCAGCAGCACTCTGTCATTAAATGGAAGTGGTATATATGCAAGATCAGGCCTGAGCAGGACCTGAAGGCACAAGTAAATTGCATGAGATAGTGGCTCAAATGCCCAGAGTCTTTATTCCTGTCACATTATATTCCATCTCCCAGTCTGCACCTGTGGCCTCATGGGGACTTCCTTATGACCAGTTGACTAAGGAAGAAAACCCATGCTTGGTTTTCAGATGGTCCTGCGTGACATATAGGCACCTCTCAAACATGGACAGTGGCAGCACTACAGCCCCTTTCTGGGACTTCCCTGAAGGACAGTAGTAAAATGAAATCCTCCCAATGGTCAGAACTTCGAGCAATACACCTGGTTGTTCACTTTGCTTGGAAGGAGAAATGGCCAGACGTGCAATTGTATACTGATTCATGGACCGTGAATTGGAAAATTGAAGACAAGAAGGTATGGGGAAGAGGTATGTGGATAGACCTCTTTGAATGAGCCAAGGAAGTGAAGATATTTGTGTCTCATGTGAATGCTCACCAAAGGGTAACCTCAGCAGAGGAGGATTTTAACAATCAAGTGGATAGGATGATGCATTCTATGGAAACCAGTCATCCTTTTTGCCCAGCCACTCCTGTCATTGCCCAATGAGTTCATGAACAATGTGGCCATGGTGTTAGGGATGGAGGTTATGCATGGGCTCAGCAACATGGACTTCCACTCACCAAGGCCAGCTTGGTAACAGCCACTACTGAGTGCCCAATCTGCCAGCAGCAGAGACTAACACTGAATTCCCAATAAAGCACAATTCCTTGAGGTGATCAGCCAGAAAGAAACCTGGTGACAGGTTGATTACATTGGACTGCTCCCATCATGGAAAGGGCATCATTTTGTTCTTACTGGAATAGATACTTACTATGGATATAGATTTGCCTTCCCTGAATGAATGCTTCTGCTGAAACTACCATCCATGGACTTTCAGAACACCTTATCCATGTCATGGTATCCCACACAGTATCACCTGGGATCAAGGGACTCACTTCACAGCAAATGAAGCGTGGCAATTGGCCCATGCTTATGGAATGCACTGATCTTACCATGTTCCCCATCATCCTGAAGCAGCTGGGTTGATAGAATGATGGAATGGCCTTCTGTCTTAGTTATCTAGTGCTGCTATAACAGAAATACCACAAATAGACGGCTTCAACAAACGGAAGTTTATTTCCTCACCATCTAGTAGGCTACAAGTCCAAATTCAGAGCATCAGCTCCAGGGGAAGTCTTTCCCTCTCTGTCAGCTTTGGAGGAAGGTCCTTGTCATCAATCTTCCCCTGAACTAGGAGCTTCTTCACGCAGGAACCTTGGGTCTAAAGGATGCACTCTGCTCCTGACACTGCTTTCTCAGTGGTATGAGATCCCCATTTCTCTCTGCTCACTTCTCTCTTTTATATATCAAAAGAGATTGGCTTAAGACATAACCTAATCTTGTAGACTGAGTTCTGTCCCATTAACATAACTGCCGCTAATCCCACCTCATTAACATCATAGACATAGGATTTACAACACATAGGAAAATTACATCAGATGACAAAATGGTGGACAATTACACAAAACTGGGAATTATGGCCTAGCCAATTTTACAATTAGTTTTGGGGGAAACAATTCAATTCCTGACACTTTCTAAAGTCACAATTACGGAACCAGCTAGGTGGCAATACCTTGCAGGGTTGGGACAATGTTCTCCAGGAGGCTGTATATACTCTAAATCAGCATCCAATATATGGTGCTGTTTCTCCCATAGCCAGGATCCAGGGGTCCAGGAATCAATGGGTGGAAATGGGAGTAGCACTACTCACTATTATCCCTAGTGACCCACTCACAAAATTTTTGCTTCCTGTCCTCACGGCCCTATTCTCTGTAGGTCTAGAGATCTTAGTTTCAAAGGGAGGAATGTTCCACCTGGAGGCACATCACTGAATCCACTGAACTGGATGTTAAGAACATCACCTGGCCATTTTGGGATCCTCATGCCTCTGGATCAACAGGCGAAGGGAGTTACCACATTGGCTGGTGTGATTGATCCTGATTATCAAGAGGAAATCAGATTGATAATATATAATAAAAGAAGAGTACATCTGGAATGCAGGAGATCCCTTAGGACGTCTCTCAGTACTACCATGCCCTGTGATTAAAGTCAATAAATAACTACAGCAAACCAATTCTGACATGATTACTAATGGCCCAGACCCTTTGGGAATGAAAGTTTGGGTCACCCCACCAGGCAAAGAACTACAACCAGCTGAGGTGCTTGCCGAGGGTAAAGGGAATATGGAATGGATGGTGGAAGAAGGTAGTTCTGAGACCAGCTATGACCAGTTGCAGAAACGAGAACTATAATTGTTACGAGTATTTCTTCCTTGTATGTGTACATCAAATATTTTTATTTCTTCACTTATATAGAACGTAAACAGGGCTGATACATTTTCAGTTGTGTGTTAGTTGTATCATGTTAGGTCCAAGTATGACTTTATAATTGTTTTTATTTACAGATTATGTATGATTTAAAGAGATGTGTACGGGTGCCAAGTTGACAAGGGGTGGAATATGATGATTAAAGCTGTTGTCAACTTGGCTGGGCCATGATTCTCAGTGGTTTGGCAGTTATGATGTAGTTTGGCAGTTATGTAATGATGTAATCACCTCCACAATGAGATCTGATATAATGTAATCACCTCCATGATGAGATCTACTATGAGCAGCCAATAAGTTGAAAGGGAGTTTCCTGGGGGGTGTGGCCTGCATCCAACATATATGGGCTTTCTGGCAAAGCTTGCTGGCTTTTGCTCCACTCTGGATCTTGCATTTGGCTTGTCATCATCTGACCTCTGGTTCTTGGAACTTGAGCCAGCAGTCTGCTGTGTTACCTGCTGACCTTGGGTTCATCAGCATCTGCAGCTCAAGAGTCAGCAGCCTACGTCTAATCTACTGATCTTGGGTTCATCAGCCCCTATAGCTACATGAGTCAGGAGAAGCCTGATACCTGATGCCTGACCCATGAACTTGGGGCTTTTCAGCCTCCACAACTGTACAGATATCATATACCATATACACATACACACATATATATTTGGCTTCATCCCAAGACATTATTGACTTCCTCAGACCTGCTCACTTCTCTGGGCTTGCCCCTCCACTCAGGGCCCACCTCATATGCCTCCCCACTTCTCCTATTTCCCAAGGGCTTCTCGAGTCAATAAGACACTTGACTTAGAACCTTAGAATGCTGGAGACTTTGGCGATGTCGCCTACTTCCTTATTTTATAGATGAGGGAACCAAGGCCCAGAGAGGGGATATGACTTGTCTGAGGTCAGTATTAGCGTCAAAGGTGGAACTAGAGCCCAGGATTCTTCCAGACTCTTAGTCTAGTGCTCATTATTCTCACCCTAAAGGATGTGTCTCCCTAGAGAGCTGAAACGGAGCTTCCCCTGGGATATGGCAGTGGCCTAAGCTAATATTTTTGGAAATTGTGGGGAAACAACTAAGAGAGGCAGAGTGTGGGGAAGGGAGGAAGCAGATGGGAGATTCATCCACGGGTTTGCAAAAGAAAGCCAGGAGGCTCATAAACATGCAGCACCCCATTCCATCCATCCTACACTGTGTGAAGCAGCAAGAACTGTCCCATCCTTTGCCCATACTCCTTGCCCAGCCTGCTGATGCTCTTTGGTCACTTCTCCTCCCTCTCTTTTCTCTTCAAGGATGCTCTAGATGCTCACTTTGGCCTGTTTACCAATGAATAACATGGTGATGGAGCTGATCTGTGTGATGTGCTTGGGGACCCATTCCTCCCACCCCCACTGGAAAAGCCCTATTGAGTTAAAGTCTAGAATCTAAAAAATGGAAACGGAAAACACAAATGAGAAAGTACCTCCTGTGTACAACCTTCTGAACTCCCCTACTTCTCCTAAGCACGCCTTCCACCCCACCCTGGAAGGTCAGAACAAATCACGGGGGGTCATATATGTCTTCTACTCTAATTCAGTGGCCTAGCTATTTCCCAAGCAGCCCCTGAAACACTTGTGGTCCATTTGAAGGAGGAGAGTTCCTACAAAGAAGGTCCTCAGTGGCCCAGCAGTTACTTGCACAGGCCTTACTGCCTGCTCTTCTCACTTCTAAGGCAGAAAGGTACTTGGAGTGGGGAGGTCAACACAGTCCATGACCCCAGACGACTTGTGAGAGCCCAAGGCTCTGAATTCTGACTTTGAAAAACCTATTGCAAGTCAGCTGCTTGCGTGGACCTCGGTCCTCTTCTTAGCCAAGATTACATTCCCTCTGCGTGGACCCCAACTCCCACCCCTCATGAGATTCACCTGGTTAGCCTCAGGACTTGCTTAATACATTGACTCCTCCTGGAAGCAGTCACTAAAACACCATGTGCAGGTTGTTGTTCTTGGCTGCCATTGAATTGAGTCAGCTCTTGACTCATGGTGACTCCATGCACAATGAAACCAGGGCTTTGAAATGGTTTGTTCTGGATCGAACCCCTGCTGAAAATCTGTATTTCCACCCCAGATAGTGAATCAGAATCTACATTTTAACAAGATCCCCCAGGTGATTGTTAGGTATAATAAATTTGGGGAACAACTGCTGTACTAGCGGTTCTCAGAATTTGTCCCTAATCAGCAGCATTAGCATCAGCTAGTAACTTGTTAGAAATGCACATTATTGACAGGGGTTCAAACTGGAACAAACTGGTTCAAAGTCCTGAATGAAAGAAAAGGCTGCCCAGTCCTTTGCCATCCCCATGATTGATTGCAGATAGGACCATTGTGATCTGTAGGGCTTTCATTAGCTGAATTTCAGATATAGATCACCAGGCTTTTATTCCTAGTCACTTGTAGTCTGGAAGCTCTGCTGAAACCTGTTCAACATCATAGCAACCCGTAAGTCCCCACTAATAGGTGGTGGCTGTGGATAAGGAGCATTGGAGGGACCCTTACGCAGGTGCCATAGCACCCTGTTCTTTCCTACCATACATTATTACTGTAATTGCCCGTTTACCTCTCCCTGCAGGTAAGTAGCACTGTAAGGGCATGAGGTCAGGAACCTTGTTTTTTTTTTAATGGTTGTATCCTGGAAGGAAAATTGGAAGTTGCCCAAAATGAAATGGAATACTTGAAGATAGATATCCTAGGCATTACCCACTGCCGTTGAGTCGATTTCAACTCATAGCGACCCTACAGGACAGTGTAGAACTGCCCCATAGAGTTTCAAAGGAGCGCCTGGTGGATTCGAACTACTGACTTCTTGGTTAGCAGCCGTAGCACTTAACCACTACGCCACCAGGGTTTCCATCCTAGGCATTAGTGAGCTCAAATGGACAGCTACGGGCCATTTTGAATCAGACAATCATATGGTTTACTGTGCTGGGAATGACAAATTGAAAAAGAATGGAATTGCATTGATTGTCAAAAAGAACATTTCAAGACCTATCCTGAAGTACAACGCTCTCAGTGATAATATACATACGCCTACAAAGACGAGTTAATACAACTATTATTCAAATTTACATACCAACCACTAACGCCAAAAATGAGGAAATTGAAGATTTTACCAACTTCTGCAGTTTGAAATTAAGCAAACGTGCGATCAAGATGCATGGATAAGATAATTACAAGTGATTGGAATGTAAAAGTTGGAAACAAAGAATAAGGTTCAGTAGTAGGAAAACATGGCCTTGGCAATAGAAACACCACCAGAGATGCCATGATAGCACTTTGCAAGACCAATGACCTATTCATTGGAAATACCCTTTTTCAGCAAGATAATTGGTGACGGAAGGAATACACAGGAATCAAACTGACCACATCTGTGGAAAGAGACCGATGGAGAAGCTCAATATCATCAGAACAAGGCCAGGGGCCAACTGCGGAAGAGACCATCAACTGCACATATGCAAGTTTAAGTTGAAGCTGAAGAAAATTAAAATAAGTCCATGCAAGCCAAAGTAGGACCTTGTGTATATTCCACCTGAATTTGGAAACCATCTCAAGAATAGATTTGACACATTGAACGCTGAACACCAGACGAGTTGCGGGACAACATCAATGACGTTATATATGAAGAAAGCAAATGGTCATTAAAAGGACAGGAAAGAAAGAAAAGACCGAAATGGATGTCAGAAGAGATTCTGAAACTTGCTCTTGAACATAGAGTAGCTAAAGTGAATGGAAGAAATGATAAAGTAAAAGAGCTGAATGGAACATTTCAAAGGGTGATGGTTCAAGAAGACAAAGTAAAGTATTATAATGAAATGTGCAAAGACCTGCAGTTAGAAAAACAAAAGGTAAGAACACACTCGGTATTTCTCAAGCTGAAAAACTGAAGAAAACTCAAGTCTTGAATTGCAATATTGAAGGATTTTATGGGCAAAATATTGAACGATAGAGGTAGCATCAAAAGAAGATGAAAGGAATACACAGGGTCACTGCACCAAAAAGAATTGGTTCAACCATTTCAGAAGGTAGCATATGATCAAGAACTGATGATATTGAAGGAAGAAGTCCAACCTGCACTAAAGACACTGGCGAAAAACAAGGTCCCAGGAATTGACAGAATACCAACTGAGATGTTTCAACAAATGAATGCAATACTGGAAGTGCTCATCTGTCTATGCCAAGTAATTTGGAAGACGGCTACCTGGCCAACCGACTGGAAGAGATCCATATTTGTGCCCATTCCAGAGAAAGGTGATACAACAGAATGCAGAAACTATTGAACAGTATCATTAATATCACACGCAAGTAAAATTTTTCTGAAAATCTTTCAGAAGCGCTTGCAGCAGTGCATTGACAGGGAACTGCCAGAATTCAAGGAAATTCAGAAGAGGATGCGGAATGAGGAATTTCATTGCTGATGTCAGGTGTATCTTGGCTGAAAGCAGAGAATACCAGAAAGATGTCTACCTGTGTTTTATTGACTATGCAAAGGCATTCGGCTTTGTGGATCATAACAAATTATGGATAACATTGGGAAGTACGGGAATTCTAGAACACTTAATTGTGCTCATGAGGAACCTGTACATAGATCAAGAGGCAGTCATTTGAACAAAACAAGGGGCTACCGCATGGTTTAAAATCAGAAAGGTGTGTGTCAAAGTTGTACCCTTTCACCATACTAATCTGAAGGCTGAGCAAATCATCTGAGAAGCTGGACTATATGAAGACGAATGGGGCATCAGGATTGGAGGAAGACATATTAACAGCCTGTGATATGCAGACAACACAACCTTGCTTGCTGAAAGTGAAGAGGACTTGAAGCACTTACTGATGAAGATCAAAGACTACAGCCTTCAGTATGGATTACACCTCAACATAAGAAGACAAAAATCCCCACAACTGGACCAATAAACAACATCATGATAAATGGAGAAAATACTGAAGTTCTAAAGGATTTCATTTTACTTGGATCCACAATCAATGCCCATGAAAGCAGCAGTCAAGAAATCAAAGGACATAATTGCGTTCGGCAAATCTGCTGCAAAAGACCTCTTTAGCATTCAAAAGGAGAGATGTCACTTTGAGGACTAAGGTGCACCAGACCCAAGCCATGGTATTTTCAATTGTCTCATATGCATGTGAAAGCTGGACAATGAATAAAGAAGACCAAAAAAGAATTGATGCATTGGAATTGTGGTGTTGGTGAAGAATATTGAATATACCATGGACTGCCAGAATAATGAACAAATCTGTCTTGGAAGAAGTACAGCCAGAATGCTCCTTATAAAGGAGGATGCTGAGACTTCACCTCAATTACTTTGGCCATGTTATCAGGCGGGACCCCTGGAGAAGAACATCATGCTTGGTAAAATGCAAGGTCAGGGAAAAAGAGGAAGACCCTCAATAAGATGGGTCGACACACTGGCTATAACAATGGGAACAAACATAGCAATGACTGTGGGGATGGTGTAGGACCGGGCAGTGTTTCCTTCTGTCGTACTTACGGTCACTGAGTTGGAACAGTCTTGACAGCACCTAACAACAACAGCAATCCTTGAAGGTTAGCACAGTGCCTGATACATTGTAGAAGCTCAATATTTGTTAAAGGAATGAGTAGAAAGAATGGAACCATTCACATCATTCTGTAGTGAGGAGCACAGAAGGAATGACTGGAAGACTAGGAGCAGCCTCTTCCTTTTCATACCCCTTTGTTGAATCGACTGCACCTTTTTGTTGAGTAAATTCACAGAACATTCCTCCTTCCCCGAAAAGCACCTATGCTATTTATATTCAGCTCTACCTGCTCAGAACCCTGTGACCTCCTGAGGGAGGGAAAAGATCCTTTTGTTTGTTTGTTTTAAACAGGTAATGCATGTACATGTTACAAAATTTATAAGATTCAAAAGAGTATATCAGTGAATGTAAGTCTCGCTCACACCCTTTACCCATTACTGGTGCTCCTTCCCTTATGGACAATTACTGTTAAGAGCCTTTTGAGTAGAAATCACTTTAAAGATAGAAAAACTGAGGTAATTACCAGGTTGAGCGGCACGTGTGGACAGAGAAAAAGATTCTACAACTCAGTGTTTAAGGCAGAAAATGGGCCCAGATGTCTTCATCCCTCTCCCACAGGAGCGTCTCTAACCCCTAGGCCAAAGTATGAAGGTCACCCGCAAAAGAAATACCTCGGGAAGCAAACGGTTAACGCGCCGGGCCCCGCCCCTTTAGGGCCGCTTCCGGGCAGAGGGGGCAAGTTAACGTCACTTCCTGGAGACTGGCTGAATCCGGAAGTGATCCCAGAGAACTGAGTTGCGGCTGAGGACCCCGGTGGCCGGCGCTTCGGCCTTCGCAGGGCCAGCTTCGGGACCATGAGCTGGTGAGTGAGGTCCAGGAGGCAAGGGGGTGCTGGAGCCCCAGACTCGCGATGCGCCTTGTCCCAGCGTCAGTTGAGTCCCATTGCCCGCCGGCGTCTGCTCTTCTTGCACGGACCCTCCGCCCTAGACCAAGGCCCGACTGGCCCCGGCTCTAGGGTAGTTAGTCGTTCAAGGGGCCTTCCTCCGGGTGCTCACCCGAAGCCTCCATATCCTGGAATCCCGCATCAGACTTCTGTTTCCTGACTCCTCCTGTTCCAAGAAGCTGGCCCCGTCTTCTTCCAGCTCCTTGGAGTAAGGGACTTCCGTGGTCCCTCCTCTCTTAAGTATCCTTTGGGGTAGAGTAAATGTCTTTTCCTTCTCCCCTTTGCTTATCTCTCCGCCACTCCCATCAGCCTCAGAGCTGTGGCAATAGGGCCGTCAGAGACCCGTTCACTGACCAAAACCCATGCCCTTTCAGATTATCAGCCTTTCCACCACTTAACAGCCTTCACAAGACAGAGAAAACTTGCTTCTCTTTTGGGAGGAGCCAGGATTACCGTTCCCGCCCACCCCCCCTCCCCCGTGAGATTGAACTATTTTGAATCATTTCTGGGACCATTACCTACCTCTCTCCCTCCAAAATAGACATAGTTAAGCTTAAACATTATGGGAGCTATCATGTCTGGAGCAAAGAAGCAAGGGAGTCTCAGCGTAGTAGTCACAACTCTAGAGCTGACAGCTACGTTGTTGCAGAACTATTTCATACTTAGCACATAATAGACACTTGATAATGTCTAATGGTTAGTTTATTTTATGACTCAAGTTGTCCAAAAGGTAATTCCTATATGTTGCTCTGAATTATTACTGTTCAAAGGAGGTACAACCATGGCTTGCCTGCTCTCTGGGGCTTCCTTGGGCCAGCCATGCGAAGAACCTTGCCTCAGGCCCAAGCACTGACATAGCATAGCCACAGCACCAGATCTCAGGGAATCTAACTACAATATGCTTGTATGAATACATTGATCCCCAGAGATGTACGAGATGAATCAACCCTTTTAGAATCTTAGTTCCATTAATGTAGGAACCATGTTTGCCTCTTTGTCCTCAGAGGCTAGCCTGATTCTTTACACAAAGTAAATATACAATAGTTACTTGAGAATGAGTGAAGATAGTAGAATATTCTGGAGGAAGGCTTTTGCAGGCTAACATTTGGTGATCAGTGGAGAATAAGCTCTGGCCACAACCAGCTGATGTGTCAGTCAGTGTCAAGGCCAGCTCTCTAAAGTAAAATTTAAACTATTGCTGCTCCCCTCCCTTGCTTCTCAGACTAAGATTGATAGACAAATGTCAGACAGTCAGTGCCAGCACGTGGAGGGAAGCCTGGAGCCATGTCCTAATAAGCCCCGGGAGGAGCTGCTCCTTTCCCTCCACATTTTGCTCTAGGAGGCTGATGGGGGCTGGAGCCTTAAAAAGCTAACTTTCCCATCTTGTTACAACCTAGTTAGTGATGGACAAATT
This sequence comes from Elephas maximus indicus, assembly GCF_024166365.1. NCBI lineage: Eukaryota > Metazoa > Chordata > Mammalia > Proboscidea > Elephantidae > Elephas > Elephas maximus. Next base: position 52,001,328 of record NC_064840.1, read on the forward strand.
GGCAGTTCTTCAGTTCCATCTCCTAGAGGAATTGCTTCTTTAAAGTGTCAGTCTGGTTCTCCAACCTTACAGTGTAGATATACTCTTGCCTGCTACATCTTGAATCCCTGCAGTTCTCTTGCCTGATTTTTGCAAAGTAAAAAAGCAGAAAGTACAGATACGTTCTAGTGCTTAGATTGCCATTTACAGTTTTTAAAAATCAGCACAAATTGGGAGAAGATGGAGCAGAGACCACTAAAGGTAAATGGTTCTCTGGGTGATCTGAGGCAAGTTTTCACCTGCGTTGCAGAAAGTTTCTTTTCTGAAAAACTATTAGCCCATTTCCTAAAGTCTAACAGGGTGGAGACAGTTGAAATTGACTACTGACTGTACAGCAGGAACTGAGATTTTCATCCAGTAGAACTAATTTACCAGTACACTGCACATCTTGGCATCTTCTTGGACTGAGGGTCACAACCAAAAGGGTGGCTTTGTCCCCTCAAAGCTGAGATTCCTTTCTCTTCCTCCTAAGAGGGCTTCTACGTCATCTGTTGCGTGGACCCTGACCCTCTCTCCCTGACAGAGGAACAGCACCGGCGCCTTGGCACACAATTGCACTCAGTTCCTGGCTCAATGGCTGGCAAAGGGACCAGAGCTGGGTCCTTCTGATTCACTCCCAGAGTGGTTTTCCTGCTCCCAGAATGAATCCATCCATTCATTTAAGATTGGAATTCTCAGTGGGGGAAGAGACCAGAGTGACGTAGAGCCATCATGGGAGGCTGATGCCCAAGGTCAGGTTCACCAAGCACATGGGATATGCCAGCTATCACTGAATATAGCCCATAGTTCCCAGAGGGTAACCATTGTTCTGGGCTATGCTGGGCTTTCAAAATGTCACACTGAGAAATGTCCAATATTGATGCCCTTTGCACACTGTGGACTTTGCATGAAGAGTGAGAGGTCTTTGTTCTTTGCTTCCTCTGTGCGGGCAGCCCACCCACCCCCTGTTTATTTAGTGGATGCGTGCTGCCCTCCTGCTCTATCTACCTATCCAGACATCTACTATCCTTCCATTTTTGTTCAGCAAGGTAGCTCAGTGGTCAGCCCTACTGAGAAGAAGGCATTTGATAGTCACATTTTAGATCATTGATTCACTTCTTGACCCTAATCCAAGTGTTTCTCTCTCTGTGTGTGTTGTGTGTATGTGTCCTTATCATACTATGGAATTAAATAGAATTAAGAAGAGTGACCTTAATCTGGTTTAGCTGTCTCCAAGTATTGTAGCCTTCCCTAGAACCACACACCTGATGATTTCAGGCTTAAACAACAACAACAACAACAAAAAGCCAAACCCATTGTGATTGAGTCGATTCTGACTCGTGGCAACCCCATGTATTACAGAGTGGAACCGCTCCATGTGGTTCTCTTGGCTGCAGTCTTTACAGAAGCAGATCATTGGGGCTTTCTTCCACACACCACCGGGTGTGTTCGAACTGCCAACCTTTAGGTTACTGGTCTAATGCAAACTGTTTGCACTACTTGGGGACCTTGATTTTAGGCTTATAATGAGGAAAAAAGGTACATTGGAGGAAAGCTCCTTTATCTAGGGATCCAGTAGTTTGACTCAGAACAAAGCAAATTAGAGGCAGTGCAGATAAGTTTGACTAGGAGTTTAGAGTGCTGAGTTCAGGTTCTGATTGAATTACAGTGATCACGTTCTCCATATATAAAATGGAATGCATAATCCCAGCTGGCACTGGGTGTCTGTTGTGAAAAGACACAACAGACTGGGCTCTTCTGCCTCTGCCTGCATCTGAAATATTGGTATTTCTCTGGGTCGATCTTTTTTTTTTTTTTTTCCTCTCTCTCTGTTCTCAACCTATATGCACACCTAATCATCTTCAGGGTAAAGTTTATGGCTTTACTCTGGCTTATAAGGCCCTTCTGGATCTGGCTGTTTCCCTTTACTTCCATGTGGCAATTCTCCAAGCTTTCCCTGGTCGTCTTTGTGTATAGTGTTCCCACTGTCTGAAATGCTTTTCCATTACTCCCAAACCCACTTACCAGCCCAGCTTCTGCTCACCCTGCAGCAGTTGGATCAGATATTCACCTCTCTTGAGGGTCCTCCCTGAACTACCCCCCCATACCCTGCCAACTGGGTTGGGTGCCCCCCCTCTGACCCCCATTAGCATCTGTACTCGAATTATCGCTTTACTTGTCAGTAACCCCACTAGTTGTCTCTGAGTTGCTGAATATAGGGACTGTCTCTTGGTCATCACTGCACCCCCAGCACTGTTCCTGGCCATTGGTAAATGTTTATTGAATGTATGAGTGAGGACTTTTTTCCTGTTACTGACTTGCCTCAGTTCAGGAAAATTTTTAAGATAAAAATGCAAAGCTTACAAGCCACTTCCTGAAATGAATAGCCTCTAAGAGTGCTGTTGTTAAAATTGACTGACAGAAGTAGCATCCGAGCCTCCCTGAGGCCTTCTCTAATTTTAATCCTCCCTTCGCTTCTCCATTCTCCCCACCATCAAACTGTTTTGGTGTATTTATTCTGTACTTCCATAGTACTTCCCTTCAGTGCCTCCACATTCTGCTATTGCAAGTGTGTCCCTCTCTCCCACTTAAACTCCTGGAGAACAGGATCTACAACCTCTCCATCTTTGTGTACACATACTATCTTGCACGTAGTTGGTACCTAATAGGTAATTATTGAGTGAAATAAATGGAATATAAAGAAAGGAAGGTAAACTACTAGATCAGATACAACTATCCATTCAGTTTTCTGACATCTTCTCAGTAGCGTCTTTTCCCCCCGTTATTACCCTTGCTATCTTACATTTATATAGTGCTTTTTGCTTTTCAAATTACTTTCCCATCCATTATCTAATTTCATCCTTACATCTAACCTTTGAAGTACACAGTGCAGATCTCATTATCCCCCTTTGACAACTTAATAGAATTCACTCAGCTAGTAACTGGAAGAACTGGAACTAAAACCTGTGCCTCCTGAGTATTCTCTCCACTTGAACAGGAACGTTGGAAAAGTGGAAGACCATTCCCAAACTGATTGTGATTCCAAAGGAAAGCTTTCCACTTGGCTAGGATGTATCTGCCAGGTTGATATTGAATTATAGGATATTGTCACATATGAGGAAGCTCTCTTAGTGTAGTGGTTAACAGTTATGGCTGTTATCTAAAAGGTCAGCAGTTAGAATCCACCAGGCACTCCTCGGAAACGCTGTGGGGCAGTTCTACTCTGTCAGATAGTGTCACTATGAGTCAGAATCGACTTGATGGTAACAGGCAACGGGTCACATATGAAATGACGTAGGAAGTCCTTTTGTCCTGTAGACCTCTAGGTATTCTGTAACCATCTTAGTTTCTTCTTACTATGGGTCCTCCAAGCCTTTCCCTCATCTGTAGAGAGCATGGTGATGTCTAGAATACAGAGACCCTGTGAGGAGTCTATAAGATTTTGTATACGATGTTGCTTTGGACAGCAAATGTCATATATCTCACACCCATTTCATCTTTTTGTTGTGAGAGGGGAAGGGACTTTTCCAGATTTTGGAGCAATTAGAAAGGGTCACGTATCTTGGAGTCTCACCATTCCTTAGACAAAGTGTTTTCTTATGTATTACTCTTTAAGTAAATCTGTTGAGGTAGTTTTTAGAGTTGACAACTAAGCTATTATGGTTGTTTTCCCAAGCCCATTGTTTTGACGGCTACTCCGTCAAATATTGTTGGGTGACAACAGGTTGATTCTGACCCACAGCAACCCCGTGTAACAGAGTACAAATGCCCTATAGAGTTTTCTAGGCTGTAATCTTTACAGAAGCAGATTGCCAGGTCTTTCTTCTGCAGAGCCACTAGGTAGGTTTGAACTGCCAACCTTTCTGTTAGCAGCCAAGCACTTAACCATTGTACCACCAGGGCTCTTTAATCCATCAAATAGGGCTTAGTATATAGTGTGTTGCACATAGGCAATGCTTAATAAATATTCGTTGGTTTAATGCTTATTGAATATTTAGGGTCTGTGCTAAATGTGGGGGGACATTCAAAAGGTTGTAAGATTTGATCTCTTTCTTTAGCCAGCATGTGAAAGGTGCCAGGAATTCAAAGGAGGGACAATAGATCATTAAGTGTCAGCAGTGGCATCACCAAGAAAGACTTCAAGTGGATGTAACTGTAACTGAACCTCGACCTAGCAAGTATGCAGTTTTTCAGTGGAGAATGAGAGGGATCCAGGTTAGAAGAATGGCATTGGAAAAGGTGCATGGAGACAGAATCCATAAAGAACACTTGAAGGGGACAGTCAGGAGGCTAGTTTGGATTTTGTAAAAGTGATTTGGGTAGAGGGTTTGTTGATGAGAAATGAAACTTTAGTTTGGGGCCACATTGTATAGTGCTTTCAGTACCGTGCTGAGGAATTGAAATTGAGCCTAGGTTTTTGAAAATTGAAGGTTTTTGAGCAGAGAAGTGGCAATGGCAAAAGCAATGATTTAGTCCAATTAATTTGGCAGTGGTCTGCAGGATAGATGAGAAAAGAGAAAGAATGGAGCCAGGGAGATAAAGTTGGACAGTGGCTTTCAAAAATTTTTAACCATAACACACAGAAATACCTTTGACATTACAACTCATATGCACATATGTGCACCTATACACAATTATACTTGAACTAAGTTTCATGCAGTATATGTGTGGTACACTCTCATCACTCTAATATTTTCTATTATGTTCTATTTCATTTTTTAAAGAATAACTTGCTTCAATTGATTTCATGACTAATTTTGATATATGTATGTAATAGAGTGCTGTGTAGCGGTTTAGATGAACAATGGGTGATAGACATCCTACATGAACCTAATTGGAAAAACACTTATCCAGGAGTTTGTTACAAATATTCAGACTGTAAACTATCACCTCAGACCTCAGCCAGCTAAAGATAGGGTTGTTTATTTGATTGTTTCTAATTAATTAATTTTAACTCTTATTTAACAAATTAGAAATACATAAGAGGCAGCTGTGAAGAACACTGGCCATATTCTTTAAGAGAAGTTATTCCATATATCTGAAAACTGTTGATTACTTCACAGGAAAGAAAACCCAAATGGACCGTGGTGTTGCATTTATATGGCTTTTCTAGCCATGGTCTTACAACTCTTATCAAAAGATTGGGTGAAACTGTGAAAATAAGGTGCTTATGACCCACCAAAGGGATTGGACAGCTTGCTAATTATACAAAAAAGGTGCATGGTACCCTTGTGGGGGCAAGACCATGCAAATAAGGTATATGGAACTGTAACAAGAGGACTGGTCAGTTTTGCCATCCACTAGACTTAAAATGAGCCATCCCAGAGGCAAAAAGGGGGAACCTCACTACCACCAAGAAGAAGAGACAGGAACAGAGTGCATCCTTAGGACCTGGGGTCCCTACGCTGAGAACCTCCTTTACCAGGAGACAGAAACAGAGAGCTGTAACACCAGAGATGGCGAGAAGCAGCGGCAGCAGAAACAGGAGACCGGCATGAGATGGCACGGTGGGGTCCCTTGCCCATGGAGCAAGGTGATTGCAGTGAATGTGCCAACCCATGGAGTGAGAGAGCTGAGAGCCTTTGGGCAGGAGGCTTCCTGGTGAAGTGAGGTGCCTCTGGACAATTGTTGGCAGAGCTAGGTTTGCTGACCCATGGAGTGAGAGACCTGAGCACCTTTGGGCAGGAGGCTTCCAGGCAGAGTGGGGAGCCCCCAGACACTTATTGGCAGAGCTAAAGAGCTTTGTAACATTTGCTCTAGCAGGGAAGAGGACCAGGCCAAGAGACTGAGAGGCCTAGCTGCAGGCAGGGCTGAGAAGAGGCTATCTTAACTGAAGCATTGTATCCTGAGTTGTTCCTGATTCTGAATGGTAACCTGTTACTTCCCTGTTAAACCCATAATCATGAGTATGGTCTGTAAGTTCTGTGTGGCCATCACAGTGAATTGTTGAACCCAGCAGAGGAGTAGAGTCCCTTGGGAGAGACAGCTGGTGTAGCAATTGGTAAAAAGTTTGGAGGGTGGCGGTATATCTGACCTCCACCTCATAGGAACCAGCTTTGTGTTGATCCTTATAAAAGAAATATTCATTTAGTTGGTGTCAGAAGTGGGATTTGTTACATTGGCTCTGGACTCATGGAAACATGAGGCTTAGGAAGAGAAAGAATGAAGGGGCATGGGAAGTGAAACTTATGATTCTTATGGTTACTTTGGTTGTTGTTACCTGTAATGGCTGAAAAGAAATTAAGAGATGTTATGTTGCAGCTGAGGGGAGAAAATCTGCATCTGGAATGACTTGGGGCAAAAACCAGGCTGGTTAAACAAGATGATTGGTAGGGGGCCAGGGTCTTCTGATTCCACTCAGCCAGAGTCCAAAGGCCATATGCATATGGATGGGAAAGTAGTCAAGGTGTAGAGAAGATGAAACTGGAATGTTTTTAAAAGGGTTACGTGTATTTATTTGAATGTACTATGGATATTGAATGTTTCTCCTACCTAGTGTTGTGAAACAGACCTAAATGTATGGTGGAAATGAATGTTGGGTATTGTAGGTAACAGGGATCGGGTAACTTCACCTTCAGCCAATACTTGATTAGATATGCTAAAAGGGGAACTGGAGTTTGGCTGAAGGAAACACAGACTGTTGGTTTGAATGCAGTAGCCCTGTGTATAGAGTATTCGGGGTTAAGGTAAAAAACCTGAGCCCCACTCAGAACCTTTGGATTCAGGAAATTTCCATTTGAAAGGACATGCAGCAGAGAAAAAAACTTACTTTTCCTTTTGAATTTCAAGCAAGCAGCTTGCTGTTGGATGCATCGAGGCAGGAAAAGTCAACGTCCATCAAAAGAACCCCCCTTCCAGGACTGAAAGTTAAAGAGAGCCAGTGAATAGACAGCCTTGTATGCATGCTTAAGGAGACCACCTGGGGCCACAAGATGAGGGGAAGTGGAGGAGGCGTAGCAATGAAGAGATGCCCTGAGTTTGGATATGTTCAGTTGGTACCTCTTGACCTAGCCCACTGGGACTAGGAATGAGAGAGAGAAGGGGCTGGCTGGTTGGAAGTACAGGGAGTTGTGTGGACTCCTGAGCCTATGGCTGGTGCCCTTTGACTTAGCCCATGGGAGCTAGAGATGCAAGAGAGAAAGAAAAGGGGCTGGTTGGTCTAAAGTTCAAGGAAGTATGTGGACCAGGGCTTTGAACCAGTTTGAACCAGTTCTGTCATGGCCAAGGAAGTGACCTGAATTTTTACAATTTGTATTAACTGGAACGATAACTAGAACAGGGAGAATTACCACTTGAAGCCCTGGAGTGGGAGACTCGAAGGAGGCGTAGTAAGCCCTTTCAGGAGCCCAATGGGTGAGACTGGATTAGCAGGACTGTGGGGAGCGACACATGGTCACAGAGGCTCGGTAGGCCACCATCTTTGAGTGAGGCACTACCGTTTCCAACTCTGCTCAAGATCCAGCAGACGGGAGACTTAGTTGCAATGCAACACATACGCCACCCTTGTTTTCCAAGGAGGGAGATTAAGTTTCTAGCAGGGCTTCAACCTGTAATTTTCCCCACACCCATTATTGTTCCAATTCACCCAAACTTTAAAAATTCAGGTCTGTTCTGGTGTCACTTCTTCAGACATGACTTAGCCAGGAAGAACTTGTTCAAAGCCCTGATACGGACTCCTGAGTCTATGGCTGGTACCCGTTGACCTAGCCCACGGGGGCTAGGGATGAGCTGACCAGAACCCTACCGAATGGAGAGAGAGAGAGAGAGGAATGTTTGACACCATGAGCTGGTGTAAGTTGCTGCAATTTGGTGGCCTGCTCTGAACTGGACTTTGCTTATGGATGCAGATGCTCAAAATTCCAACCAGAACAGAAGATTCTTCAAGACCAAGGCCCATGCTTGTCTCCTCAGAGTACTGGTTTGATAGGGATGAGCAATTTAAGCATTGGCTATCTAAAACAGGGGGAGATAAAGGCACAAAGTGCCCGGCTTAAACGCTTTCATGGGTGTGCTTACACTCAAACTGAGGGAGGAGAAGGGAGGATCTCCACCGAATAGATCCCTCTTTCCTGATAGGTCTGGGGAAGAGAGAATGGGAGAAGATGCTGATAGGATTATTTGATTCAGTTGTGAGTGTTGACTGTTAGTAGGGTTAATTGTGATTGTAAAAACTGTAATTGTAAAAGCAATAACTGTGAAAGAGTGGACTAAGGGGAAGGCACTGCTGGACTAGGATACAGTAGCTGAACCTAAAACCCCTTAAAGGTTTTGCTATTCTGATACCTCATGAGGCTCAGAGCAAGGGAATAACCTTCTCTCAGTTAAATTTTATCAGACATCAGAGAGGGTGAAGCCAAGATGACTTTTGGAGAAACTGACCAGATTGGATGGATACCTGCGGCAGAACTGAGTGGCTGATACCTGAGTAACCTCACCCTGAGGACTCAGCCCTACTGAAGGACTGTTAATGACTGTTTTGGACTGGTTAAATGATTGGGAGGGTAAAGTTATCCTCCAAGTATAAAAAGAACCATGGCTAGAAAATTCAGGGGGTAGGCTACTGTGCGATGGATCACTTTTATATGGCCTTCCTAGCCGTGGTCTTGTAACTCCCAACAAAAGATTGGGTAGGACTATGCAAATAAGGTCCTCATGGCCCACCAAGGGGATTGAACAGCTTATTAATAATACAGATAAGGTGCATGGCGTCCTTATAGGGGCAGGACCAAGCAAGTAAGGTGTATGGAACCCTAACAAGAGGACTGGTCAGTTTTGCCATCCCACTAGGCTTAAAATGAGCCATCCCAGAGGCAGAAAGGGGGATCTTCACTACCACCAAGAAGAGACAGGAGCAGAGCATTGTCCTTTGGACCCAGAGCCCCTGTGCTGCGAACCTCCTAGACCCAGGAGACAGAGGCAGAGAGCCTTAACATGAGACGGGGCAAGACGGCGAGAAGTGGCAGCAGGGAAATAGCAGCAGCAGAACCAGGAGACTAGTGTGAGATGCCCCAGTGGGCTTCCTGGCCCAAGTAGCAAGGTGGTTACAGTCAGTGTGTCGACCCGCAGAGTGAGAGAGCTGAGCGCCTTCAGAAAGGAGGCTTCCTGGTGGAGTGGGATGCCTCCCAGCACTTGTTGGCAGAGCTAGGCTTGCTGACCCGTAGAGCAAGAGAGCTCTGCACCTTTGGGCAAGAGGCTTCCTGGCAGAGTGGGGTGCCTCCAAGCACTTTTGGCAGAGCTAAAGAGCTAACACTTGCCCAAGCAGGGCAGAAGCTAGGCTGAGAGGCCAAGGACCAGAGAGTGGCATACCTGCGGGCACAGTTGAGACAAGGCTGTCTTGATCAACGAACTGTATCCTGAATCATTCCTGATTCTGAATGGTAACCCGTTACTTCCCTAATAAACCCCTAGCTGTGAGTACCATTGTGAGTTCTGTGTGGCCACTGCAACAAATTGTCAAATCCAGCAGAGGAGTAGAGAGAGTCCCATGGGAGAGATGGCTGGTATAGGAATTGGTAAAAAGGTTAGAGGGTGGAGGTATGTTTGACCTACACCTCACAGCAGTCAGCCTTGGCCTGTTGGTGCTGATGACGATTCTCTCTCCTTCTCCTTGTGAGGTTAGACGAGGAGTTCTGACGCTACAAGTTTTATAGTTGGTGCCATTTTTTTTTTTTACATGGACAAAAAATTATGAGAAGACGTTCAGTCTTATTAGTAATCCAGGGAAAGCCAATTGAACCAAAAATGAGCTGCCATTTCGTAGCCATCAAACTGGCAAAAACCTTAAAGTCTTAATGATACCAAGCATCTGAGAATGAGGAGTAATGGGAGCTCTGTATACTGCTGGTGGGAGTGTACATTGGAAACCCACACTGGAGATTCTGGACTCCTTAATATATTTGAAGATGTGCCTGCCTACCCTGTAAGCCAGAGAAACTCTTGTGCCTGTGCAACAGGAGATAGGTACAAGAATGTTAATTACATCATTGTAGATGTCCATCTGGAAAATGGGTAAGTAAATTGTCATATCAATGGAATATTATGTAGTGGTTAAAATGAAGTAGTACAATGTATTTCAACATGGATAAATTTCAGAAACATAGTGTTGAATGTAAAAAGCTAGTTTCAAAATGATGCATTTAGTATCATAATACAGGTATGTGTCACTTAACATCCATCTGGGCAAAGGCCGACCACTTATACATCCATGGGCCAGGGCACACAGGTGTCTGAGTGCCAGGATGCCAGACCCCAGTCTTGAAGTCAGGGTCCCATGTCTGCCCGGTTGCTGCACGCTGCCTGGAAGCCACCTAGTCTGCAGCGATGGAGGCCCAGTCCCAAACTCCCAACCCCAGTCCCCCTCAGGTCCCCTGACTTGGCTGGTCTAGTCCCTGTGTTTTGCCGGCTGTGGTCCTGTAAAGCACTGATTGAAAGATACGTGCCCCAGATGCCCCAGCCTGGCTTGGGTGCCCTCAGCCCCCTTGGCCTGCACCATCCCTTCCCTGGGCAGTTGCTCACGGGTGAGCTGAGCTTCTCTGCAGCTGGCTTAGCAGAGAAGCCAGCAATAGCTGGGCCTACCTGAGTGTTCACCTGAGACATCCTCAGCATCCAAATCACATAATGTCTTATTGCACAGAGTGTATTGTGGACATTAAGTGACGTGTACCTGTATTTATATGAAGTTTAGACCTGTAAAACAATGCTGTGTTTTGCTAATGAATTTAAACATATGTAGAAAAAATATGGGAATAATAAATACTAAATTCAGGATAGTAGTTACCTTTAGAGAAACAAGGAAGGAAGGAAGGAAAGGGAATCAGGGTGCGATACCCAACGAACTTCATCAGTATCTGTACTGTTGTTCTTGCTTAAAGAATAAGATCTGAAGCAAGTAGGGCTTCATGTTAGAGTTTGAGAAGGCTAGGTGGGTACAGGAGTATTTATTATATATTCTCTATAATATTCTGAGTGTTCACAATATTTTTTTTCTTTAACTTTTGTCATACCAAGCCTGACCAGCATCATTGCTAGGGCAGACCGTTCTCTTCATAGCAAGAGAATTATTGCCTCCTGTGACCAATAGGTGGGGATGATCTAGGGAGCTGAGCCTGGAAGTGAGTTTCCATTTCAGTCCTCTACTCCTCTGCCTCCTGCTTTCTAGGGGCCAAATAGATGTAGAGCCTCAAATTAAACAGCTGGTCTGTGCTTCTCAGAGTTTGGTCTAAACCACCGATAGCCCATCAGAGTGGAAGTCAGGTTTCTCTCTGGCTTGTTGAGTAAGCAGGACAAGCCTTTTACCTCAGAATACCTTATGTTTCTCTTTTATAAAACGGGAAAACTAATTTTCTGCCCCTTCCTGTCTTACAGATTAGAATGAGAATAGATGATAGCTTGTCTGTCGAATACTAGGAGTTTCTTAAGAATTCCTAAGGAGGCTAAAGTGCCTTCTTGAATTACCTTCTGTCCTCTCTTTTCTTGATCTTTATCCATCAACCTTCAGACTTCTGTCACAAAAAACTAGGAGGAAGCCACACTTAGTTTTAAGCAAACTTAGGAACTTGGGCTTGGTAATAATGTGTGATGGGATGGGATGGGACTGCTGCTTGCCCCAAAATAGAAAAAAATAATTTAAGGTGTCCATTCTTTGGGGGATAGTAGAAAGAGCACTGTGCTGGGAGTCTTGGATAACTGGGCTTTGGTCCTGGATTTTCCGCTCATCTCTGTGTAACTTTGTGCAAGTCATCCCTTCTGGGCCTCAATTTTATCATCATTATCACAATACCACCACCACCATCTTCACAACCAACACCTAGAGCCTGCTTAGTATATTTTCAATCGCACCGTGTGCGTGTGAATGCTGGACAACAAATAAGGAAGACCGAAGAAGAATTGATGCATTTGAATTGTGTTGTTGGCGAAGAATATTGAATATACCATAGACTGCCAAAAGAATGAACAGGTCTGTCTTAGAAGAAGTACAACCAGAATGCTCCTTAGAAGCAAGGATGGCGAGACTGTGTCTTACATACTTTGGACATGTGGTCAGGAGGGATCAGTCCCTGGAGAAGGACATCATGCTTGGCAGAGTACAGGGTCAGCGGAAAAGAGGAAGACCCTCAACAAGGTGAATTGACACAGTGGCTGCAACAGTGGGCTCAAGCATAACAACAGTTGTGAGGATGGCTCAGGACTGGGCAGTGTTTCGTTCTGTGGTACATAGGGTCACTGGGAGTCAGAACCAACTCGATGGCACCTAACTAACAACCCTACTATATGCCAGGAATGGTCTTAAGTATTAAACTCGTTTAATATTCACAGCAGCTCTCTGAGATATGTCCATTATTATACTATTTTAGAGATGAGGAAACTGAGACACAAGAAGTCACTTGCCAAAAGTTCCACAGCTGGTGATTGGCTGAGGCAGGACTTGAATTCAAACAGTCTGGCTCCAGAGTCCATACCCTTAACCCGTGCACTGTCTCTTCTGTAAAATACAGTCGTGAACCACGTTGAACGATCTGATGTTTCTGAAGCACTCAGCACAGAAACTGGCAATAGTAGGTGTTCAATAAATGGTAGCTTTAATTAGATGATCTCCAGATCCCACGTGGCTTGACGTTCTGTGGTTATTCTCTTTGCTTTTCAGAGATCAGCCTGGGGAGCAGTGGGGAATGAGGGAGCACAGCTGAACCGGATGATTGTTCTGGTCCAAGTAACAAATCAGCCAAGTCACAGAGTCATGCCTTGTATTTTTAAATACACACATACTTCCTTGGACTGGTGGCAAATCGGGGTGGTGTTCTATGTGCTCTGGTTTTGGATCTGGCTAATTTAGGGGACAAACTGAGCTGGGGCCAGAGAGGCTGTGGTCATAGCCACTGGAAATGGATAATTTACAGCTCAATTCATTTCCCTTCTGATGGCATCTCTCATGTCCTTGCTCAAGCTGAACTTTCCTTGGCCCTTTGGCATTGTGACCAGCTGGCCCTTCTTAAAGAGGATAGCATCGAACAAGCAGCTGCTCTCCCAGAGTCAGATGACCCTCAGTAAGCCCTGCCCTGCCCTGGCCCTCTGTTTTCTCTCCGATTGTTAGGGTGGTGGTATCCTTGGTGGGGCCTCAGACCAGAAAAGGCAGTGAGCCGGAGGATAAAGTAACAGAAGGATGGGGGTGGGGGAGGAGGGCTCGCCCTTTCAGCCCGCAGAAGCTGCTGCCTTTCGCCCACCTTCCTGCTCTTGCCCAGACAGTGACTCAGGCCCATACCACTCCCCGGGGAGGCAGGATTTCAGCCACTATCAGCTGCCTCCTACTCTTTGCTCAGCCTTCCCTTCACTACCCCCTCCCTCATGTCTTTCCCCCAAAACTGGCTAACAGTTCGAAGTGGATCTCTTGCCCAGCTAGGGTATCAGAAAGATGAGGGGTGGGTAGACTGAGTCACTCATTTCTCTGTGAAAAATCGTTTCAGGGTTCTGTCCACCCCCGAGTCAGGCCTTGGCTCATTCATGTTTAGTAAAAACAAATTCCAGAGGCCAAATCCTTAGGTTTTAGCTTCTTTATACCCTTCTTGGTAATGAAAGTGGAGACTCTCCCAGGAAAGCAGGGACAGAGGAATCCACTAGGGTGACCAGGGGATCCCCACCCCATGCCATCTGGGCCTGCCTCTGATCTCTGCCTCTGCAGTGGAGGGGGTGGGGAAACAAATATTGAGAAACCTAGCAAATGGAAAATGCAAAGGAGCTGTTTTTGTAAGTAGGCATTATACAAGAGCAGGAGTTTTTTTGGAAAGGTTTTACTGAGACAGACAGAATTAGCCAACTGGCATCATGCTGCTAATAGAGATATTTACTGTTTGAAAAAGTGTATTTGTAGCTTTGGAGAACATCCTGTTGACTTTTCTTTATTGTGAAAGAAAATAGAATCTTTTTTCCCCCTTTCCCTCTGTACACATAGAACTTTTTTTTTTTTTTTTTTTGAGGTGGGGCATGTTGAAGGTTGGAGAAGGGTAGGGTTGAGAGAAATGTTTTCTCCATTTTGTTGCTGAGACCAAAATACCCCTTCTTCTGCCCTTTGGTGCTCATATTTATGGAGTGGCATGCAGAATGGAGTAAGGAGTTCTACTCCAGAGGCAGGGAGCTCAGAGCCCTCTTAATTCCTTCCAGAACTCAGAGATTCTCAGGGAGCAAGCCCTGTCCTCTCTCTGGACTTCTGCTTACCCACACAATTCCAAGGGGAGAACCCCGAGGAAAGCTGTGAGGAAGAGGAGGAACAAAAATCCTGGAGCACAGTGAGCCTCCCCATGCTCTGGAGGACTGCCGACCTTGGGCCCCAAGTGCTCCAGCTGTGCCAAGGCAGCCACTGCTCTTGGAGATGCTTCGATGCTGTCACTCTTGCCACACACTTTCCAAAGCAGCTGTTTCTTATGAGGAAGTCCCTGTTTTCCAGCAGGAGAATAGAACCACAGGGATGAAATCAGGGCTTTGAACTGGTTTGTTCCCCTGCTGAGAATTTGCATTTCCACCCTAGAAATACTGAATCAGAATCTACATTTTAACAAGATGCCCGAGTGATTCTTAGGTATAATAAATCTTGAGAGCCACTGCCCTACTGGCGGTCCTCAGAATTGATGCCTAAGCAGCAGAATTAGCATTGCCTGGGAACTTATTAGAAATGCAGATTATCAGCAGGGGCTTCAATGAAACAGAACCGGTTTGAAGCCCTGGATGAAGTGGATTCAATGGGAGGCAGTGGCAGAAGGTCCTAGTTGTTCTCCTCTTTTCCACTTGCTTTCCCTCCTTGCCGCCTTTCACTGTTTCCTGCAAGGATGCTGTTTCAGTGGCAGAGAATCTCTGAGCTTGGCAGGAGGGCATCTGCCCCCTTCTTCTGGCTATTTCTCTAGCAGAATGGGGCATATCTACCATTTGGCAGCCTCTGAAGAAACCCAGGAGTCTCTTCTCCCTTCATACTACCGTTTAGATGCTTTAAAATATTTTCCCTTGACCTGTACTCTGAAAATTTCATCCGGCTTGACTTCCAGTGCCAAATGCCAGCTCTGTTTTCTTGGTCTCCACTGAGTGTACTGTCCCTTGACTCCAACTGAGAGTTGTGGCTGGTATGCTTTTTGGGTTTCCTTTCAGTCAGATAAGAACTGGGAGACCAAAGAAGATGATATTACCTTTCTTTATTCTTTATATGGCCTAACCCTGGCGGCGTAGTGGTTAAGTGCTGCGGCTGCTAACCAAAAGGTCAGCAGTTCAAATCCACCAGGCACTCCTTGGAAACTCTATGGGGCAGTTCTACTCTGTCCTATAGGATCACTATGAGTCAGAATCGACTTAATGGCAACAGGCTTTTTTTTTTTTTTTTTTAATCTAAGAGTAGCTTTTTTCAGGAATCTTAAATTAGAGCAGAATGTTTTACAGGGCCTTTGGGGCAATGTGGAGCCCTGGTGGCGTAGTGGTTAAGAGCTCAGCTGCTAACCAGAAGGTCAGCAGTTCGAATCTACCAGCAGCTCCTTCAGAATACTGTGGAGCAGTTCTACTCTGTAGGGTCGCTGTGAATCAGAATTGATTGGACGGCAACTAGTTTTTTGTTTGGTTTTGGGGCAATGTACTTATTCATTCATTGGTGCTTACTAACGTGCATAAAACTATAAGTGCCATGAGCTCATGGAATGTGTCTGTCTCATTCATCCCGATAGCCCCAGAACCTAGCACAATGCTTGGCACAAAGGAGGTCCTTAGTACATATTTATTGCATATACATTGAGTGAGAGGTTGAAAATAACACTGCCCCCAGTACAGTACTGGCAGGGTTTGCAAAGAAGTATGACAATCAGCTCCTGCCCTTGAGGTGCTTGTATTTCATCATCAGACATATACACACCAAAGTCGATTTACACGTGCTCTTTACCGAGCAGACTTTACTTCAGTAATGAAAGGATGGCTGAACGTGAGGAAATGTATTAGCACAGTTCATCACAGTAATCGGTCATGGGGGAACAAACTGGTCGTCTAAATGCATGCCCAAAGGCATTGATATAATTCAAAAATCCAATCTTTGTATCTTTTGGTAAACTAGGAACACAAAGATATTTCCTTACTACTGAAACCAGTGGTCCCTTCTTATTTAATAGTGAAAGATCAGGCTTGAAACACTCTTACTAGTTGGAAACTTTTTTTTTTTTTCCTATAATTTCTAGCTGGTGTTGAACAGAAGTCAAGAAATAGGGTATAGATATTGGAAAAGAAAAGGTAAATTTTATTCTTTTCAAATGATATGGCTGTCTACCTGAAATGCCTTATTAGTTCCCCCCTTCCCCCTAGCCCTGCCACCCCAGTTGAATGTCTTGGGCTATATAGGTTTAAGTATGGAGATATGGTGGCTGGATTCAGGGTAAATTTTAAAAACTCAGTAGTTTTCCCATGTATCAGGAAGATAAAATGAAAAAGAGAATCACATCCATGGTATAATCAAAAATATAAAATTTTATGCAGCACACCTAACAAGACATGTATAAAAAAAAAAATTTTAGAGCTGAAAAATTTACGTGTTACTTGGGATCTTAATATTTAGCAAAATAAACTTATATGAAGAGAACTGTTAAGACCAAAGGCCATAATAAAAAGACTTGAATTAATGGAAAGGAATGGTATGGCCCTGAATGAGCAAGCCTCATATTTGTCAAGATGTTGATTTTTCAAAACTTAACCTATACATATAATGCTTTTCCGTTAATAAATATCCTTACGGGATTGGGGCATGGGGGGGAACAACACAGATAATTTTGAAATTCATCTTGAATTATAAAACAAATGAAAATACCCAAGAAATTATCTGAAAAAGAAATGTAATCAGGAGGGATTCACTTTACTAGGAATTGAGATCTGTTATAAGCCTAAACAAAACTATGTTACTGGTGAAAGAGTAATCAGATCCATGATATAGAATTACTTTTCAAAGATGAATTAGTCAAAAAATCATGTTAAAACAACTAGCTAACTAACTACCCATCCAAACTCTAAATGGAATAAAGATTTAAATATAAAAATAAGCCACTAAAATTCACTGGAAATGCAAGAGACACAGAGTAGCCAAACAATCTTGACAAAGTTGGAGAACGAATACTTCCTGTCTTAGTTATCTAGTGCTGCAATGACAGAAATACTGCAGGTGGATGGCTTTGACAAACAAAGATTTATTCTCTCACAGTTTACCCAGCCCAGTGCTATCGAGTCGTCTTCTCACAGTTTAGAAGGCTCCTAGAAGTCCCAATTCAGGGCACGAGCTCCGGAGGAAGGCTTTCTCTCTCTGTCAGCTCCAGAGGAAGGTTTTTGTCTCCTTTCAACATCTGTGCACCTGCTGTTACATAGAGATCTCCATGCATCTTATCATCTATCTTCCCCTGGGTCTAGGAGGTTCTCAGTGCAGGAACCCCAGGTCCAAAGAATGCCTCTCGCACATGGCTCTTGTTTCTTGGTGGTAGTGTGGTCCCTCTCTGCTTACTTCTCTCTCCTTTTATCTCTTCTAAGATAAAAGACATGACTCAAGCAAGGATGTGACTTGAGTGAGGTGATGAAGACTATTACTTGAGTCATGCCCTTTAGTAAGATACGCCCACCCTAATCCTGCCTTATTACACAATTCCACAAAATGGAGAAGTAGTACACAATACTGGGAATCATGGCCTAGCCAAGTTCACACAGATTTGGGGGGGACACAATTCAATCCATGATACTTCCCAATCTCAAAACTTACTACAAAGCTATAGTAATTAAGACAGTGTGGCACTGGCATAAAGATAGACTTGTGGGTCATTGGAACAGAATTGAAAGTAAAGAAATAAACCCTTGTATTTAAATTTTCAGCAAGGATACCAAGACAATTCCATGGAAAAAGAGTAGTCGTCAACAAATTGTGTTGGGACCACTGGATTTCCATATGCAAAAAAAAAAAAAAAAAAAAAAGTTGGACCCCTGTCTCATACCATGTGTAAAAATTAACTAAAAATGGATCAAAGACCTAATTTTAAGAGCTAAAACTATAAAACTCTTAGAAGAAAACATGGGGGTAAATCTTTATGACCCTGGATTTGACAAAAGTTTCTTAGGTATGACACCAAAAACATGAGCAACAAAAAAATAAATAAATTGGACTTCATCAACATTTAAACGTTTTATACTCAAAGAACATCAAGAAAGTAAAAAAAAAAAAAAAAATCCACAGAATGGGAGAAAGTAATTTGCAAATCATATATCTGAGAAGGCATTTGTATCTAGAATATATAAACAACTCTTAAACTCAACAGTAAAAAGACAACCCATTTTTAAAAATGGACAAAGGATTTGAATAGATGTTTCCCCCCCAAAAAAGACATAGAAATCACCAATAAACACATGAAAAGATTCTCAACATCATTGGTCATTAGGAAAATGCAAATCAAAACCACAATAAAATACCTTCATACCCACTGGAATAAAAAAACCCACTGGAATAGCTACAGTCAAAAAGACAGTAACAAATATTGATGGAAAGGTGGAGAAATTGCAACCTTCAGACAGTGGAAATGCAAAATGGTATAGCCACTTGGGAAGACAGTTTGGCAGTTCCTCAAAAGGTTATACATAGAGTTACCATGTGACCCATCAGTTTCATTCCTAGATATGCCCAAGAGAAATGAAAACATATGTCCCCACAAAAACTGACATTATTCATAACAGCCAGAAAGTGGAAACAACCCAAATGGCCCTCAACCACTGAATAGATAAGCCAAATGTGATATGTCAAAATGATGGAATATTATTCAGTCATGAAAAGGAGTGAAGTTCTGGTACATGCTGCAATATGAATGACCCCTTGAAATCATTCCAGGTGAAAGAAGCCAGACACAAAAGGGCACATACATAATTCTGTTTTTATGAAATGCCCAGAATCAGCAAATCCATAGTCGGAAAATAGATTAGGGGTTGCCAGGGGCTGGGGAGAGAGTGGGAGTAGGGATTGACTGCTAAAGGACATGGGTTCCTTTTGGGAGTGATGAGAATGTTCTGAAATTTGATAGTGGTGATGGTCATACAACCGTATCAACATAGGAAAAACTTTTAGAAATACACTTTAATAGGGTGTAAAGCCATTATTAATAAATTAGCCAGGTTCTGAGTAAAGATGACAGATTGAATATATATATCTAATTTGTTTCCCCCACAAACCCCACAAAAAGCACAGTAAAACAAATTTTTTAAGACACAGATCTACAAGTTCTAGGAGAATAGAAGAGACATCAGCAGCGACATTTGGGAATTCAGACGAAGTTGCAAGAGTTAACTGGCTTAGGAGTTCCAAGAAAACCAATCCTAAACTGGCATTTGGGGAAACCCAGAGCCATCCTAACTTATAGCACAGAATCTTGAAAGGTTCAGAATTTGGTGGCTAGGTGGTACAAATGGTTAAGCACTCTACCACTAGGCAAAAAGTTGGCAGTTCGAACCCACCCAGAGGCACTTCGAAAGATAGGCCTGGTGATCTGCTTCTGAAAGGTCGCAGCCTTCAAAATCCTATGGAGCAGTTGTACTCTGCAGGCATGGGGTTGCCAGGAGTCGACCGTCATCTACTCAACAGCAGCTAATGACAACACGTACCTCTGGAAGTGGGAGTGAAGCTGAGTGCTAAGGTAAAAGGGATTGCATAAAAACTGTTAGGAAGAAGTTACATCTCCTTCCCTACCCCGCCCCTGCAGAAGAACGAAGGGTTTATCTGTACCCCTGAAGAGTATGAAACGGAGCCTCTAGAGTAGGGGGCACAAAAGTGTATTTACTGTGTGAAACTAAGAAAGCTTCAGGTCCTTAGTTTGTGTGGGCCTTTTCCAAGAACCGGAAGGAACCTGAGCCATGCATTCACATGGTCCTGTATTTTTGTAAACTTTGAAAACAAAGTATTTAAACAGCCATCCCTTAAGAAAGCCTCTGTCTTCACCTCCTACTGTTACTACTTCATGCTAACCCTCATGTCAGTAGATTTGGAGTAGCCTTGGCTGTTGGGGCGGGTGGGGCTAAGGAGAGTTGAGTTGGGAGTATGCCAGGTTAACTGCAATTTGTAAAGGCACTTTTGGGAAATTATTAGAAGTGACTCCTGAGTTGGAAATACACGAAGAGTACCTTTTTTGATCATTTTCAAATTTATTTAAATACTAGGGGTAAATTTAGATAAAAAGTAATGAATACAAAACAAAAGTGACAGAGGTAAGCAATTAAATAAAGCAAATGATCCTGAAATCAAATATGTAACCAAAAAAATTTAGTTGTATCGGAAGCTAGTAAATCACTGAGAGAATGAGACAGATTTTAAATAGGAGTGGCGATTGTTTGCCAATCCAGTTAATGAAGAGGAGGGGCTCATCTGAGGAATACCTTGACGTTTCTGGTGGATTTAACAAATACAGAACGAAGATAACATAGAACTCGTTACGTGCCCTCCTACAAGGACGTCAGTGGCAAGCTGGTTAGTGTCATTAATTCAAAGAACATTTAAGATTAGTCGCTAATAAGAAAACTTGAAATATGCCCTGGAATCCTACAGCTCACTTATGAAAGAAACATGAGATTTTCCTAAATTTGACAACACTTCTCAAATTTGTATTTATGTGATATTAGTAGTAAGCTGAAAAAGACACTTTCCTTATACTGTCAGTAATAGGAAACAAATTTCAATCAAACATGCTAGAGGAAAGACTGAGTTATCTTTGTATTGAAAAGGCAGTCATAGGTTGCATAGCCAAAAAAAGTAGGGGAGAAAAAAATACAGAGGTGTGTCAGGCAGATGATTAAAAAAATATTATTCTTGATTTTCTGATATTTGCATTGTTAGCTCTTTATAATTTGTAATTCTGCTTTTTTCTCTGTCTAAATAAGTACTCGGTTTCATACCTATTTTTATATTTGTAATTTTATATTATTTTTCTTTAAAAAAAAAAAAAAGGACACATAAAATGAGTCTAATCTCTAGGCCCACAAGACTCAAATCCACCCCTGAGAGGACATCAAGCACAGTTGAGAATACCGAAGTCAGGAGGATTACGTGAATGCACGCATGCTGAGTGGGAATGCTGAGGAGACACACAGGCACACACACACACACGCACACGCACACACACACAGGCACACACACAGGCACACACACACACAGGCACACACACACGCACACACACGCACACACACACACACACACACACACACACACACCCACTTCTTCCTCTCACTCAGCTCTCAGCGCCCAGAACCCTGAGCTGGGCCTTTACCCTGGAGGCAAGAGATTGGAAGAACTTTCTGTAGGGAATTTGCCTGCCCAGGAGGAAAGATTAAAGATACTGACTTCAGGGGCTGCCCACAAAACTGCCCCACTAAATCATGCTACACTATTAATAGGCAAGCGTTATCCGTGTGCTCAGAGCTTTTAATCAGCTTTTTTGTCCCCCAGTCATACATGTGAGCAAACAACCAAGAATTACCACACATCCCAGGAAAACACTTAGTATGAAAAACAGACCAAAACAAACAGAAAAAAGCATTTTGGAGGGCAACTGAGACTATACAGGGAGAAGAAACTTTTTTTAAGTTATCATTAAGGTCCTCAGGGAGACATGGCATTCATGAAATAAAAGCAGTATGCAATTTAAAAAACAAAATCAGAAGTAAAAAGAGCTCTTGGAAATTAAAAATATGACAGCAGAAGTGAAAAACTCAGTAGCAGTGTTAGAAGAAGATAAAATTAAGAAACATTGAAAAGTAGGAGAGAAATTAGGTGACCAGCCAAGGAGGGTCGGTACTGGAATTATAAAAATCGCAGAAATAATAGAGAAAATGGAGGGGAAGAAATCAATCTTTTTTTTTAACCCCAGAACTAAAGGTTATGAATTGCCAAATTGAAAGAGGCCTGTGAGTACCCAGCACCGTGGATAAAAGTAGACCGACAGGGTACATCATCATGAAATTTTACACTAGGGACAAGCATGTGATCCTGTAAACTTGACTAAAGAGGAAAAAAAAATAAAACGGGCTACATACAAAAGATAAGAATCGAGAATGACTTTAGATTTCACAACAGCGGCCCAAGAAGTTAGAAGGCAGTGAGTCAATGCCTGTGAAATTCTGAAAGCAATTATGTCCAGCCTATAATTCTATACCCAATCACAAGCGAGTGTGAGGGTGTTAGAAGTACAATAAAACTTGTTCTGGATATGCAAAACTTCAAATCTACCACATAGTTTTTCTCTGCCAAAATGAGGAATAAACAGTTATTAAAACTGAAAATTATTAATTTTGGGGAAAACAGGTTATGCACTGTTACTAGTTACTTATTGCTGTGTAACTAGTTAGCCCCAAAATTAGTGGCTGAAAACAACTATAAGGTTTCTGTTGGTCAAGAATTTGAGAGTGGCATAGCTGGGGAGCTCTGGCTTGGGACTGTCTGTAAGGGTCAATACTTCGGCCAGGACTGCAGTTTTCTGAAGGCTTGGCTGAGGCTGGAGAATCTGCTGGTTAAGAGAAGGAAAGAAAACAAAACACATGCTAATAATAGTTTACTTACTATTGATCTAACAAAATTACAATGTAACTATATTGAGAGGCAGGAGAGTTGCAAGTGTGTCTTTGTTTAGTGGGGGTGGGGCCCCAACGAGTTTTATGTGTTTAGTTGAATCCTCATCTTCCAAAGTAAAAAAGTCAATAGCTAGTGCCTAAAACTAACAATCAAGAAGTAGCAATACAGGCATTTTATTTAGACATCCAAAGACATATAACCAAAAAAATCAGCTGAGTTGAAAGTAGTTGCCTCTGAACAAATGAGATTGGGGGGCCTAGGGACTCCTGTTTTACTTAGCAAAGCTTGTTGACGTATTAAACTGTGCACGTGTATAACTGATGAAAAGAAAGATTAATAAGAGGAAGCTATAAAAGTAATGAAAATATATATAGGTGAATATTTACATATCGTTGAGGGAGAAAGCTGGTATTTCTCAATATGACACCAAAAGAAGAAATTAACAAAGGAAAAGGTAGATTTCATAGATTTGACTTTATAATAGTCAAAAGCTCTGCACATTAAATACACACAGGTACAAAAGTAAAAGGCAGACAGGAAGCCAGGAAAAACTCCTGATATGTAAGTCAAAGGGCTGGTGTCAAAATGTAAACTGTTGCAATCTTTTAGAAATGTAAAAGGTTTCAATTTGTCTCTAAGGCAATTTGGCAAAATGCATCAAAGCCTCGACCATGTACATGCCCTTGGTCTTAGCAATTCCAAATCTTACGAATTTATCCCATGTGACTAATCCTTGATGTGCACAAAGATTTAGTCATTAGATTTAGCTATTAGAGTTTTTGTTTATAATAGAAGAAAAATTTGAAACAGTTGAAACAACCAACGATAAGTAATGTAGGTTAAAACAAATAAAACTGGTGCTACAGATATATATATATAATGAAATACTATGTATATCTTGAAAATCAGGCCAGTGAAAAAGTATAACTGATGTGTAAAATCATGATGTATGTCTCTAGATGATAACCACCTTTATTTTAAAACTGTGTATATACACATTATGAGTTGTTTTTTTTTTTTTTTTGGTGTCTTTTGTACTTTGTGTTCATGTTTTCAAAGTTTTTAACAATAACCATGTTATTTTCATAAACAAGGGAAAAAAAAAACCTAAGGGTTTTTCTTGTTTGTTTATTTGAAAAATATGCTAGGAGAAAGAAGAGGACAGTAATGGTATTTCCACCACCCAGAATTAGCCAGTACTAACATTTGCCTTATTTGCTTCTAGTTGTTTTCTGTGTCTGCAAAAAAAAAATTTTAATTAATAACACCAAAATATTACCCTCGATTATCTTTTATACAAGAGATTGCAGGCTTTTTTTGTTTGTTTAACGTTTCTGTATTTGTAAAGTTTTTTTTTCTAATCATGTTTTGCTTTATAAAGGGATAAAGTGTTATTAACCATAAAAAGTAGAATATTAAAAATGTCAAATGAGTCTTAGACATTTAAAGAAAGTAAGAGAGATTTTGGACTTGAGAAAGCCAGGAGAAGGGAAAGCATTCCAACGCAGGTGGGGTGACCATATGTCCTGGTTTGTCCTGGACAGTCCAGGTTTATGCCTGTTGTTCTAATGTAATTATTAATGGCACTCCCTTTGGCACTCAGAAATGCTGCAGTTTGAGACAGGAAATTATAAGAAGTTTGCATTTGGGGGATACATGAACAGAGCCATTTGGCTGAATCAGAGTGGTTGTACAGGGTGTGATGGGAAAGAAGACTGACTGAAAGGAAGGTTGAGACCATGTCATAGAGCACATTGAATGCTGATGTGAGAAGTTCCTCCACTGATTCTAGGAGCTGGGAAGGAAATAAACAAATGAGCCCTGGACCATGTTGTGGTGTGAAAGTAAGGAAGTGCCAGAACACATGTACCATGTTGGGGGTATGTCACAAGGACACAGGAGCCAATTGAAAGAGCTCCCAGTGGCCAAAGGTAGGGCAATTAAAGCAATGAAATAGCATTGGGTTGTAACCCAACGTATAAAGTAAATATGAGTTCATACTGATATAACTAAATGGTTGAGAAATAGACAAATCTCCTGCACAGAACTCCAAATGATTTCTGTAGATACTCTTCCCTCAAGGTGGAGCATAACTCCCTGCTCCTTCATGTGAGCTGCACATAGTGACTTCCTTCCAAAGACTACCCAGTGGAAAGCGGTGCAGGGAGTAGCTTCTCAGTGGAGAAACCTGGAGAGCACTACCTCAGCCAGGTGATCAAGGTCAGTGCCCTTGATAGGATACCATGAGAATGGCACTTTACCCCTGTGGTCTTCCTCCCAAAACCCATCCCCCAGCCTAATCACGAGAAAAACAGAAAAATTCTAATTAAGGGACTTTCTATAAAATACCTGACCAGTACTCCTTAAAATTGTCAGGGTCATCCAAAACAAGGAAAGTCTGAACAACTGACACAGACAAGAGGCCCCTAGGGAGACATGACAGCTAAATGCAATGTGGTTTCCTGGATGGGGTCCTGGAATAGAAAAAGGACATAAGGTAAAAGCCAAGGAAATCTGAATAAAGTATAGACTTTGGTTAATGTATCAATATTGATTCATATAATTGTGGCAACTATACTAATGTAAGGTGTTAATAATGGGGGAACTGGGTTTGGGGCATATGGAAATTATGTACTATCTGCAATTTTTCTTCCACTTTTTTATTTTAAAATCAAACTGTTTTAAAATGAAAAGTTTGTTTTTTTAAAAGGACATTCTTCAAACAGGTAGAAATAAGCCTTGAGCGGGTGAGTCAAGAAACTAATTAAAATAGTACGATAAAGTTATATATATATACCTGTTGTCGTCGAGTCGATTCTGACTCATAGTGACACGATAGCACAGAGTAGAACTGTCCCATAGGGTTTCCGAGGAGCGCCTGGTGGATTTGACCCACCAGCCTTTTGGTTAGCAGCCGTAGCTGTTAACCACTATGCCACCAGGGTTTCCAAAGTTATATATATATATAGATCTTCAGTAATTGAAGTGGGAATACAAAGAAAGAGACCTGGTTCAATCTACAAAGTATACTTAACTTTTAATTTGTGTGGAAGCACCCAGTTCAGCACACACCTTCTTCCTTGTGGTAATGCTCTTCCCTTTAGTTTTTCAGTCTTGTATAGAATGATGAGCCCCTTCTAATTCCTTAATGCTTTAAGACTTTCAAGACTAGACTAGTTTGATCAAATGATTTTTTTAAATAATTGCTTCAGGTACGTTTAGCAAATTCATATGAAAACAGTGTTAAAGTATTAGTAGTAGAGAGAAAACTGGACTGGAAGTCAGGAGACTCGATTGTTCTAGTTTTATTGTGGACAAGCAGAGTGACCTTGGGCTAGTCACTGGACCTCTCCAGATTTGTTTCTTCATCTGCAGAACGAGAGGATTGAGCTGGAAACATTTCTATGGTAACTTAGAGTTCTAAAAATACTGTGATTCTAAATTAAGATTTAGAGAGAGGCTGTGGCACTACAAATAATAGAATCTAAGTTCCTAGTTTCTTGGTACCTAGTCTACAGTCCTAGACTTTAAGTTAGAATCATTGTGAAGACCATTCTGAGAATTCTTTAGATACATCTTTCTTCCCCATATTCTTGGGATGGAGATTCCATTTCGACTCCCAAGTTTTAAAGCTGAAGGAACCATCTGTTCTAACTTACTTGTTTTAGAGTTTAAGAAACTAGGTTCCAGAGGGCTTATGATTTGTTCAAACCACAAAGCTAGTCAGAGGCAGAGACCAGGTCTTCTGATTCCTGGTCTAGAGCTTTTTATACCATTTCATACTTCTTAAGAAACACAACCAATTTTTTAACAATGCTACCAGGACCTCATTTGCACTGTTACCAAAATGGTCCTTGAGGGCAGTTGTCTGCTGTCCAAAACCATTGTGTCAGTCAACTCCATTCCCTGACTTGGGGGAAAGTAGCTGAGGGCATGAGGATGGGGCTGAGGAGATCATCTCCCCTTGAACCTTCCCTCTTTAGGTCCAAAAAAGGGAAATAACAATTTCATTTTGCTTTTCAGCTTCATAACCTGTCTTTCTCCCTGGGAATTATATAGCCAAGGATTATTTGTTTACAGAAGCCACGTGAATCAGCCAGCCCCCAAAGGGTTAACGCTCCCAAATTATGGGGCTGGGTTAACAATAAACAGGATGTCCTCCAGAAATTAAATTTAAACCACTGTGACTCAGGCTGGCCCAGCCTCTCAACCAGATCGTTGTCTGGGGTTATTATCGGTAGTTAATTATACCGTTGGGTTTAGAAACAGTGTTGGTCAGTTTGGGCCAAATCAAACCAGGCTCAGGGAGAAGGGGGTGTGAAGGGGAGGGTGGGATCTGGGGCCTGGAGGACTGGGTCAGTTGCAGCATTGGAAGCGGGAGGTTTGAATTAAAGAAAGCTGAAGGGAAAGTAGTGAGAGTAGCTGGTTGAGTCTTACCCTCAGGGCTCTCCTGCTATAGCCCTTACCCTTGTACTAATTACAAGAATTCTTTACTTCTTCCCCAGGTAGAAGAGAAGCCTACCATTCCTATAGCTGTCTGGATGCCCAGAGTTTGCTTTCTAGCCTGGCTCCAGTTCTTTTATTCTCAGAATTGTAGAATCGGAATTTTCAGTGCCCTCAGTTATCTAGATTAACTCTTTATTTTACAGAGTAAGAAATTAAACCACAGGGCAGCCAGCTTATTGGAGGTGGAGGCTGGACTAGTGCTCAGGTTTGGACTCCCTAACTCATGATCTTCCGTTATGCCAAGCTACCCTCCCAAGCCATCTTCCATTTGAAAGTAAGCAGTCAGGTGTAGCACTTCATAGCAAGTTCAAAGCAGACTGGGGCTGGATTTCACGTTCTTGTCCAAGTTAGCCACATTTTGATTTTGTCAGTTTTCATAGAGGTAACTCAGCATGGCCAGTCATTAATGCCCCTACAATGTCATCTCCCCAGCCTCCCAAGCAGCTCTTCAGATCTACAGTTTGTCTCTGTACAGAGAGATAGTGAATAAATGAGTATATATATAAAAAATGATTTTTATGGTGTTTTTAAAGGTATATATTCAGTGATGATAGCTATTAAAGTAAGTATGTAATTTCAGACTTTGTAGCTCCTCAAGACACAAGGTTTATAGTGATTGTTATTCTTACATTATCTCCCTTTTCCTACCTTTTAAATGTGTTTAATGACGAACTAAAAGTAGGAAAAATGCTCTGGGGCAGAAGGTGGCACCCAAGAACTTCTGATGGACACTGTTGATGGGAAGATCACTCATCTAGAGCCAAGCCTGAATGCTAACGGTCCTAGGTCCACCAGGGCACTTGGCACAAGTACAAAGTAGCTAGCCACTGCACAGTTCTTTACCTTCCTGGGAGAAAAATGGCCTACGCCATTTCTTTTCAGCCACATTTCTTTTGTTCTATCTCATTTCTCATAATTTCCGTTTGTCTCTTTCTCTTTGAGGATTCCTTTCAAGATTGGGCAGCCCAAGAAACAGATCGTCCCTAAAACAGTGAGTAATCCTTTCTGAGATTCAGTTCTGTTTCACATGGCTTTTGTAGAGAACCAGAGATTTGACTCAGCACATCTTGTGGCTGGGAAGGCAGAAAACATGGGCCTTATTCCCAGTCATGTCGATCTAGAACCTCATATAGACTGGAGCTTTCAGGGGCCTCCTGTCCTGGCACATTTTCCACTCTCAGATCAGCCTGGGCTCTTCCCCTTCCCTGAGCAAATAGAAGAGGTGGATTACAGGATGTAGAGGAACAGTCCATCTCTGGGATTGGTACAGTAGTCTGTACTTTTCTTAAGAGGGCTCCAGAAACACAGGTCCCTGCCAAGGACATGTCCCAGGCCTGTATTTCTGACTACCTCAGCTGGATAAGAGACCAGAAAGTTCTCCAGGTGGTCCAGGCCCCTTTCTCTCCACTGCTAAATGCATTCTTGGCCATGATCCAGAGATATTCAGCAGGAAAAGATGATTAAATCATGCCCACCTCCCTTTTTTTCCCCCCATCCCTCTTTTAAGGCCACAGGCTTTATCCCTATTTTGTCTCCAAAATGGGAGAGGAAGAGAATTGTAGATTTTTAAAAAGTTAGATCTGGAAGCCCTTAGAGATCATCTAGTCAGCTTCCTGATTTTTCCTGATGAAGAAATTAAGGCCCATGGAATTGCAGTGACTTTGCTAAGGTTATAAAAACGTGATGCAGGCAGAGCTGAAATTAGAACTCCAGTTTGAGCCTCTCTTCAGTACTCTTTTCATTGCTTTATGCTGCCTCAGGCAATGAAGATCTCCCAAGATGCTGGAATTCTAGTCAAGAATAGTCTCCTCAAGGCCCCAGTTAAGTAAAGCACTATCGAAGAAGAAGAATAAAGTAGGAGGACTCGCACTACCTGACCTCCGAACCTACTGTACAGCTACAGTAGTCAAAACAGCCTGGTACTGGTACAACAACAGATAACATTGACCAGTGGAACAGAATTGAGAATCCAGATGTAGATCTACCTACCTATGGTCACCTGATCTTCAACAAGGGCCCAAAGTCCATCAAATGGGGAAAAGACAGTCTTTTTAACAAAGGGTCCTGGCAAAAATGGATGTTCACCTGCAAAAAAATGAAACAGGACCCATACCTCACACCATATACAAAAACTAATTCAAAATGGATCAAAGGCTTAAATATAAAAAGTATAAAGATCATAGAAGAAAAAATAGGATCAACTCTAGAGACCTTTATACACAGCATTAACAGGATGCAAACCATAACCAACAACACACAAACTCCAGAAGATAAGCTAGATAACTGGGATCTTCTAAAAATTAAACACTTATGCTCATCAAAAGACTTCACCAAAAGAGAAAAAAGAGAACCTACAGACTGGGAAAAAAAAAATTTTGGCTATTACAAATCCAACAGAGGTCTAATCTCTAAAATCTACAGGAAAATCCAACACCTCTACAACAAAAAGACAAGTAATCCAATTAAAAAATGGGCAAAGGAAATGAACAGATACTTCACCAAAGAAGACATTCAGGCGGCTAACAGACATGTGAGGAAATGCTCAAGATCACTAGCCATTAGAAAAATGCAAATCAAAACTACAATGAGATTCCATCTCACCCCAGCATTACTGGCACGAATCAAAAAAAAAAACAAAATAACAAATGTTGGAGAGGCTGTAGGGAGATTGGAACTCTATGCACTGCTGGTGGGAATGCAAAATTGTACAACGACTTTGAAAAACGATATGGCACCTCCTCAAAAAGCTAGAAATAGAAATACCATATGATCCAGCAATGCCACTCCTAGGAATATATCCTAGAGAAATATGAGCCGTCACATGAATAGACATATGCATGCCCATGTTCATTGCAGCATTGTTCACAATAGCAAAAAGATGGAAACAACCAAGATGCCCATCAACAGATGAGTGGATAAACAAACTATGTTACGTACACAGTGGAGTACTATGCAACAATAAAGAACAATCATGAATCTGCGAAGTATCTAACAACATGGATGAATCTGGAGGGCATTTTGCTGAGAAAAATAAGTCAATCATAAAAGGACAAATATTGTATGAGACCACTATTGTAAAAACTCATGAAAAGGTTTACATACAAAAAGAAACAATCTTTTATGGTTATGAGGGAAGGAAGAAGTAGAGATGAAAAAACACTAAATAGACAATAGATTAAGTGGTAACTTTGGTGAAGGGTAAGATAGTACACATTACTGGGGAAGCCAGCACAACTTGTCCAAGGCAAGGTTATGGAAGCTTCATAGACAAATCCAAATTCCCTGAGGGATCGAATTGCTGGGCTGAGGGCTGTGGGGACCGTGGTCACAGGGAGCGTCTAGCTCAACTGGCATAACATAGTTTATAAAGAAAATGTTCTACATTCTACTTTGGTGAGTAGCGTCTGGGGTCTTAAAAGCCTGTGAGCAGCCATCTAAGATACTCCACTGGCCTCACCCCTTCGGGAGCAAGGGAGAATGAAGAAAACTAAAGATACAAGGGAAAGATTAGTCCAAAGGACTAATAGACCATGACTACCATGGCCTCCACCAGACTGAGTCCAGTACAACTAGATGGTGCCCGGCTACCACCACTAACCACTCTGACAGAGATGACGATAGAGGGTCTTGGACAGAGCTGGAGAAAAATGTAGAACAAGATTCTAACTCACAAAACAAGACCAGACTTACTGGCCTGACAGAGACTGGAGAAACCCCGAGAATATGGCCCCCGGACTCTTTTAGCTCAGTAATGAAGTCACTCCCCAGGTTCACCCTTCAGCCAAAGATTAGACAGGCCCATAAGACAAAACAAGACTAAAGGGGCAGACTAGCCCAGGGGCAAGGACTAAAAGGTAGGAGGGGACAGGAGAGCTGGTAATAGGGAACCCAAGGTCGAGAAGGGAGAGTGTTGACATGTCATTGGGTTGTTAACCAATGTCATGAAACAATATGTGTACTAACCGTTTAATGAGAAGCTAGTTTGTTCTGTAAACTTTAATCTAAAATACAAGTAAAAAAAAAAAAAGAATAACCTCTTCATTCCCCTCACCCGCAAATCTGAGCGAGTCTCCTGGTTTTAACGTGGAAGACAGTAACTGTAGAGCCTCTTGTTATGACAGTCTCCAGGAAGTCCAGCACTATCAACACGTGGGGACCCTTGTCTGTACCAAGTCAGCCCCTGAGGGTGCTTGTCTTAATAACTTCATCCCTCCTTGGCTTAGGTCTCAGAACTACAGGAAAGATACTGCTTCAGTTTGGTGGGAAGTTTGGCACACATCTGACCGGTGGCTCTATCTTTGGGAAATCCAAAGTTAGGTCACTTAAAAGGAAATGGGCCAGAGTTAAAAGAGTCCTCCCCTTTTTCATGCAAACACAGGTCCCTGACAAACTCAGAGTTTACCTCCCATGCAGAGGCTGACCATCTGTGTAGGCTCTCAACTGAAACTCAAAGAATCTGGGCGTGCAATTGTTGGGCTCTAGCCGGCTACAGGAAGTGGGAAGGTGTGGCTTTGGGTCTCTAGAGTTTAATCCAGGACAGATCTGAAAGGGAAGTGGTTTAGAAAAGGGTCTTTAATTCCCAATGCTCATTAAAAAAAAAAATTAGAAGTAAAATAACTCTCAGCACCCCAACCTTTATGGAAATTGCCTTTGTTTTCCACAGAAACGTGTAGGCTAGAATGTAGTTTCCAACTTCTTTGCCTGAGCTTGTTGACGGAAAGATCCCTGGGTCCTTTAATCTGAGGAGTGGCAGTCTCCCCGAGAGAAGGACGGATCACACATCTGAGAAAGCCACATCTGAGAAAGCCCTTCGCTCCTGTAGATGCCCTTCTGTGGGCCCATAGGTTCCCTCTTCTTGCATCTGTCTTGTTTGGAACAGAATTTTAGCCCTCTAACTCTTTTTTAACTCATGCCATCAGCTCTCCCAGGCAGACTAGGTGTCATGTAGAGGTTAAAAATCCAGGGTTGGGAGACTTCCAGCCTGGATTCTGATCCTGATTCTGCCATGTGCTGAGACCTTGGGCAAGTTCCTTAACCTCTCTGAGCCTTAGTTTTCGCATTTGTAAAATGAGGACAGTGATAGTATTTCAGTAGTCATTTTTTTTTATTGTACAGTCAATACACTAACATTATTTCATTGGTGTATTGTAAGTCTTACTTGAGGTAATGCATATAAAGCTCTTAACAGTGTACGGCATATAGCCCTTAATAAATATTAACTGTATTGCAGGAAGTTCATTGATTACACTCTCTATAAACCACCTGGGTTCAGCCTATCCCAAGCAGTGAGGTTCCCCAGTGCAAAGGAGTCATGGCTGGGCGTTTGATCTCTCACATAGAATCAAAGCCAAGTTACAGCTTGGGATAGAGTTATTTGCTTCCTTGGCTTATGCCCCGAAGCTCCCCAAAGGCGCTGAAGTATATGTAGCAAGACCCTGCCTCTTCAGAAGCTCACTGTCTACTTTATAACTCCTCTTCCAGTCCCCAAACAGGCCTGGCTGTGCAGTTGTCTCAGCATCTCTGGCAGCTGCCCCCTGAACAGTGGTGACGCACAGTTAATTCTTGCCCAGGCACTTTCAGGGAGGGGAGCAGCTGTGGCTCCCTGGGTTATTAGAAGTCATGGAGCCCCTGTCATGGGAAGAAATGCTCATGTTATCTTCAGGGAGTTTCAGGAGGTTTTTGGCTCAAGGCACCCAAATGTCAGACACAAAGAAAGCATTGTGTCTTTGCCCTGACTGTTCTCCTGTGCCCAGGTTATTAACACAAATTCCATTATTGTTAGGGCTTTCGCTAGAATGGCATGTTCTCTGCAGGAGCTGACCACTGGAACTGAAATGTGAGGACAAAAGCTCCCCACCTCCCAATTTTACCCTTCCACATAGTCCCCCACTCCCCCAAGTCCCATAAAGTAGCTGTAGCATCTTGGTGTGGAGAAAAGAAGCTGAACTTCCTTCCATAACCTGGGAGGATGGAAGAGCCCTTTGTCCAAGGTTCTGCTGCCTGTCTCCCTCCAAAGCAAGGGTTGCACAAAGGAAAGCACCCACTTAGATTCAGAGCTAGATGGCGCTCTATGAAGCTAAGGCAGAACAGAGTCTCACCACACTGAACCTCTCTCTCCTCTTGAGAGAGATTTTCACGGGCAACGTGGAGGGACCCTTAGCTTCATCCCTTAATCCTGTTGTAATATATGGAAGGGAAGGCTGCTTTCCACCCAGAGCATCCCTGGAAGAGGGGCATCTCAGAATGATGAGGGCTCCCTTTGCCTCAGCTCTGATCTGACACATCTTAGCTCTGGGATCAGAACCCTGGGCCTGCCTGTCCTTTTTCACTTCGCCATGAGCAGAAGTTTGGGTGGAAACTCAGCCCATTCGCTCATTTAACAAATAGGTCCTGCTGTGTGCCAGGTCCTGACCAAGGCACTGGTTATGGAGCAGTGAATGGCACAGTTCTCTCGTCCACCCTTAAGCCTTTGAGAATGCAGGGAGTAGCCAAGGGTAGCCGTTTGGTGCTTGATTCTCCCTGCGTTAACCTCGCCAGCCTGACCCAGCCCATCCTGATCCCCTAACAGACCGAGCACATGTGTTTACACTTGCATTGTTGACTGGTTTCCAATTGCCTTTTTGGCAAAAGAATCGAGCATTCAGAGATGTTCAGATATTTTCTATTTGGCTCTTTCCCTCAGAATGAACATATTGGAATGAGACTGTAGTGTGCCCCTTTATTCCCCTAGCCATTATCTGAGGAGCTAGGATTCTGGCATTGTCCCCCTTAGATCTTTCCCACTGGAGGAGAGAGATCTCAGGGCCAGTGAGCTATAGAAGCAACCCAGCACCTGAATGCTGGAGACATTGGAAGTGAAAGGCTTATGAACTTCTCTTAGGCTGACAGTTGGCCTTGGGTGGCATAAAGTAGAAGGATCAGGCTCCTATCCCTGACACCCTGTCGGCTTCCGGTACGAGACCTTGAGCCTTTCATCAGCCAGAATGATCCTACCTACTTGGAAATCTGAAGTCGTCCTTCTCTGTGCAAGTCCAAGCAGTCCCCAGCCAGGGAGACCAGGTGTTCTCTGGCATCCCACACACACATCAGCACACTCGGAGAATTGCAAAAGAGGAGTGGGAGCCAAAGGTCGTAGCTTTGGTGGCTCAGCAGGCGCTTCTGCCTCCCCTTCCAGAGAGTACCTACTCTGTGCTCTTGATCTTGAGGAGAGCTTGATTCTGCCCAAGAAATCCTTCACTTTAATTTCATCTTTTTAGAAATAAATACTTTTAGTATTTAAAGATTTTGCTCAGCATATCCTGTTAAATAAAGAAGGAGCTGTGACCACTGACAGGAGGCACAGTCACAGTGTACCGACACAGGACAACTCCAGGTTTCCCAACCAAGGGTAATCTCAGCTGCCAGTTTACTTTATGCTTTGGGCTGCTTCTCCTCTCTGCTGAAGGTAGACCAGAACCAGTCTGCATCCCCAGACTGGCCCTGGTCCTTTCATCACCCCAGTGTGTAGGAGAGGAAAGAGGAAACTAGCAATTAGTACCCACCATCTGTGGGGCAGGCACTTTGCAGTGTGCCCTACGTATTGCCAGTTACCAGTTGCTGTCGGGTCAGCTCCAGCTCGTGGTGACTCCCTGTGTGTCAGAGCAGAGCTGTGCTCCCTAGAGTTTTCAGTGGTTGATTTTTTTTTTAAGTAGATTGCCCGGACTTTCTCCCAAGACACCTCTGGGTGTACTCCAACCTCCAACCTTTTAGTTAGCAGCTGAGCATGTTAACAGTTTGCACCACCCAGGGACTCCATGCTCTGCATACACTGCCTCTTGAATCCTCAAGACAACCCAATGAGGTGGGTGTTGTTACCCCCACTTCCTTGTAAGCCCCTACAATTTACATGGGACATGACTAAGGGAGATTCTCCACTTTACTAGGAAAGAAACCAATGCTCAGAAATGCTGGGTAATATCTTTTAAGGCTCCACAGCTAGCATCAGAGTGCCTGTCTTATCTGTCTATGGTCATTCCTTTAAATCACATTCCTCCATGGACTGTTCAAGAAAAGACCCCACCTGCAATTGTACCCTAGAATTTCCATTCCCTTGGTTTAAGACTGATTCTTGTTGAACTACAAATCCTCAGGGATAGGTAACACTTGAACCTTTATCAATGTGTACATGCTTTAGTGTGAGTGCATTTTGAATTTCTTCGTAAGAGCAGCTTTTGATGGCTCACGAGGAAGGTGATGATGGAAATATTAGATTCCCTACATGGAGAAAGGGTAGGTCTGTTGAAAAGGGGAAAAGAGATTGTAAGATCCGCGGCAAGGTACCAATGATGAATTTTATTTCACAATGTTGTGTAAAGTTTGGATGCTGGGGTCATAAAGTCAGGAATAGAGCATGGTTTTGTGCCTCTAAATTCTACAGTTTAAATGGTTGAAGGCAGTTGAGCACTGTGCTCTTTTAAAGAGCTATCAATAAGGGATCAAATTGATGGCAGCAACTCCAAAGTTTAGGCAGGAAGCTTAGGGACAGTGAGTTTATATTAATAGGGGAGGAACAATTTGGAAAAGGAGGGTGGGAATGGTCGCACAACTCGAAGAATGTAATCAGCATCACTGAATTGTAAATGTAGAAATTGTCAAATTGGTGTTACGTCCTGCCGTGTGTATTTTCAACAACAACAAAAATAAAATAAATTATTAAAAGGAAAAAATAAACGATCAAAGGCAAGGTCAGATCTCCATAGAGGGGAGACATGTCGTCATGCCCTGACTAGCATCTCTAAGTAGGTTCTCCATGTAATTCTTTCACAGCACCGTGCCCCTGCCCTCCACAGGGCTTTTCACAATGTGCAGTTATATGGTATTTGTTGTTTATCTATCCCGCCGGGGACCATGACCGCCTGGCAGAATCCATTGCATGCAGTAGGTACTCAGTAAATGTTTGGAGATGAATGAATGTTGTTTTAAAAAAGGCCTGAACTGGGAGTTTGCATTCTTGCCACGTGTCCTTATGTAAGGCCCTTTCCCTCCCTGGGCATCAGTCTCCTCATTCATGACATGAAGCAGTTGGCCTGAATAATGTTCTGTGATTCCATGACTGTAAATCCAGACCTGGCATGGTGAGGCTCGTGGACTTTTAGAGTAGGCTTTAACTGGGTAAATGTTGATGGAAGAGCACTTGCAGTAAAGAAAAGTGTGGCTTTGAAGGTTTTTGCAAATATGCACTCCATGACCCTCAACCTGTAACAAGACAGTCAGGGTTTAGGTTTCTCACTGGCAGGAGCCTTGGGGTAGCAGCCAAGAAACCTACCGTCTTAGGTCATGGCTTTAATTCATCAGTGACTACCGCCCCCCCCCCCCCCGCTCTTTTTTTCTTTCAGTAGAACCACAGAGAAAAGCGCAGGCTCTGGAGCCAGGCGGCCTGTGTTCAAATCCCAGCTCCTCTGCTCACTAGTGGTGTGATCTTGGGGAGATCACTTAACCTCTCCGTCTCAGTTACCTTCTCAGTAAAATGAGAATAATAGTTATACCCACCTCATAGTGAGGTATGGAGAAGAAATCAGGCCATGTGAAGCGTGTAGCGAGCACCCAGTGAATGTTAGCAGCTGTTAACTCCCCAGAACATCTAAGCCCGCCTGCCTCTGAGTCTGCCTTTCACCAGGGAGGCGGCACTGCCTCTGTGGCAGAGAACACATGAGAGGCCTCTGGCTTAGTCCCCCTCTTTAGCAAATCCTAGCACCTCATGGAGGCCACTTACTTCA
The DNA here is from genome assembly GCF_024166365.1 of Elephas maximus indicus. NCBI lineage: Eukaryota > Metazoa > Chordata > Mammalia > Proboscidea > Elephantidae > Elephas > Elephas maximus. The sequence continues at coordinate 52,038,192 of NC_064840.1, forward strand.
CATAGCACGAAGCAGTTGTCAAGATCCCATTTTACAGATGGGGAAATTCAGGCTTTGGAAGCCCAAGTGACTTTCTTGACTTCACCTGACAGGTGGGTGGCAGAATTGAGTTCAGGAGTCACACCCATCAGTTTAAATATTGCTGGCATTGGGAAAATTTGATAACTAATCAAGAATTTATAGGGTCGTTACGAGTCGGGATCAACTCAACGGCAGTGGATTTGGTTTTTCTTTTTTTTGCCTGAGGTAGTAGTAATAGTAGGATTTGGTACTTCCAGCTTACAGAGCATATATACCTCATCTTTCTTGAGCCACCCTGAACCTAGCAGGCAGGTAGGACTATGGAGGGAACCAAGGCTATGGGAGGGAGGCGACCTGCTCAGGTCTCACAGCTTGCAAGTGGTAGAGACAGCACTGGACCCTAGCGTTTCTGACTCTGGAGCCCGCCCTCTTTCCTCTATGCCCTGCTGCCTCCCTAGATGAGTTTCCATCACCTTCTTAGCTCCTTGGCTGCTGCAGAGAGGGGAGGGTGAGAAGAGGACTCACAGCTTTGCACCTCACTCCCAGTGGTGGAAGAACAGAGCCACAGACCGCTGGTACTTGCCTGGATGGCCCATCTGGGAGGGGACTTATTCTCCCTCAGTCAAATGCTTAATTAATTTGAGAACATAGGGATACTGTGTAATTAACGATCTGTTGGTGCTTGTATGAACTGGACGGCATTGTTTTCTGCAGGCTTGGGGGCGGGGTGTGGAGAGAGTTTCAGTAAGCTGGGAGATTTTTTCCACCATGTTGTCATTTCTCCGATGATTGAGTTATCTCTTTTGTTGCAGGTGGAGAGGGACTTTGAAAGGGAGTATGGAAAACTCCAACAGTGAGTGTGAAACCCCAGAAGGGTGAGGCGAGAGGTAGATAGGGCCAGAGCCTGCTGCCGTGTCTGCTCCTGCACTGCCACATCTGTGCATCACCCAGTCAGTGGGCTGCCTAAATGGCCCGTTAGCACCCTGGGGGCAGAGGGTAGCTCAGTTCACTAAGCTGCCAGAAATTTGCCCCCAGCAGACGGCTCTATGGGAACTGGTAACTCGTAGCCTTTGGGTGACTTGCTTTGTGCAGAGCTTGTAGTGGCATTTTAGTTGGTGGGAAGAATCTCTATGGAAAGGGCTCCTTCTCCCTGGCAGGCATTCTAGGGTGCCAGGTTGGGCTTAATTCAGTTAGATGGGAAGAAAGTGGGCCAGGGTAACTTGGGAGTGCCAGGTACCCAGGCCTGTGCCTCTGCATTGCAGGCTGGAAGACCAGACCAAGAGACTACAGAAGGACATGAAGAAGAGCACGGATGCTGATGTGGGTAGGTGGCTCGTCTGCCCACGGCTGGCATGGAGAGGGGCAGGGGCAGAGGTGGATGCACTCCTCCCTCGATCATCCTAAGGGCTAATGTTGAAGCAGTGACACTCAGGAGATACCCCAACAGTGTCCCTGAGAAGCAGCCTCAGGTCACTCTTCCATTATCAGATCACCACTCCCCACTGTCTACAAACCTTCTTCTTGCCTACTCTTGCTTTAGGGGCCAAGTGTGAGGCTCTCCTGAGTTTCCAGTTAGAGATATGACTGCAGCACATAAAAGCTCATAGTTGCAAATGCTTCCACTGCCTCAGAATCTGGGCCACTAGCTCAGGCTGTCCAGAGACAAAAAGCATAGCATTCTATTCTTGCAGAAATTAAGAGCCTCCTGGGACCAGTGAGATTGGCTGTCTGGGGGTGACAGGAACTGGAAATTCTGTATGTTTAAACAAGAGGATGGGTTAAAGTGTAGCATTAGAAGTACCTCAGGATACTTTGGTCCTTACTAGGAGCACTGAAAGGTCTAGAATTAGGGTCTTTGGTAAGTGGCGGTTGATAGGTGCTAGGAAACAGCCTGTAGTCTTGGAGAGGTTTTGTGGTTGCAGAGTTCTTGTTTGAAATGAGAAATTAGAACCAGGAGCCAAGAGATAAAGGAGGCTCTGAAAAAAGACCACCACCAGGAAGCCTTCTGCACAGACAGTGTGGCAGGGGCCAAGCTGGGAGTAATGAGAAGCTTCTCTTTGGGTTCCTTCCTCAAGGCCTTTGCTCAAATGGATGCCCTCAACCTTCCCCCCCTAGAACACCACGAACTTGACCAAAAGTTCAACATTTGTGTAACCTTGGACAACTTAACTAAGCTCCTGGTCCCTCAGCTTCCTCATGTGGAGGCGCAGTGAGTGTTAGCCACTATCATCATCATCATCGTCATCGTTATTGTCAGCAGCAGCAAGGCTGCCAGGACATAACTGAGTGCACCTCAGTGGCTCCTCCTTTGGGTTACAGTGGGAGGGACTTATCTAACATGTCACTTGATAATGGGGACCTAAAAGAGACTTAGGTGTTCCCAGGGCTGCCCATCTTCTTTCATTTAACAAATAATGATTGAGAACCTGCTTGTGCCAGGCCTAAGTCTCAATGCCAGGGATTCACCACTAAAGCAGGCAGGAACTTACATTCTAGAAGGGAAGGCATACAATAAATTAATAAATAAATATGTATTGTGGTGTCATGTAGTGGTGAGTGCTATGATGGAAACTAAGGAGCTGGAGAGTGACAGGGCACTGCCTTAGGTGAGGTAGTCAGGGGAGACATCCCTGAGGAGGTGTCACTTGTGCAGAGTCCCAGAGGAATGAGGGAGTAATCCGTGCAAGTATGGCTGAAGGAAGAGTGCCTCAAGCAGAGAAGACAGGCAAAGGCCCTGAGGTGGAAGCAGACTTTTCCCCCAGAGGATGTCCACACTAACCCTAAGGTTCAAGAGAAGTAGTAATAGAATTGAGAATCCATCTTAAATCCGTTAGGCCATGGTCCCCAAACCTTCTGTTGGCCCAGGACAGGAACCATTCCCGAAGCGAACTCATCAGGCATGGATTGGACTGGACAGCAGGTTGGAGAGAGATGCTGATGAGGAGTGAGCTACTTGCACCATGTGGACACTTGAGACTATGTTGGCATCTCCTGTCTGGAGGGGAGATGGGAGGGTAGAGGGGGTTAGAAACTGGCAAAACGGTTACGAAAAGAGAGACTGGAAGGAGGGAGTGGGCTGACTCATTAGGGGAAGAGTAAGTGGGAGTATGGAGTAAGGTGTATATAAGTTTATATGTGAGAGACTGACTTGATTTGTAAACTTTCACTTAAAGCTCAATAAAAATTATTAAAAAAAAAATCCATTAGGCCACACCACCCACGTGATAATCCTGTCTGATGGCGTAGGTGAAGGAAATTTCACCTATGTTATCTCTTCTGAAGTTGAGATTGGCAGGACAAGCAAGATTTCCATTTTATAAAGGAGGGAACTGAATTCAGTCCAGCCCCTCTTCTCCAAATTCAGTCCATTGTCTTAGGGCAGAAAAGCCTGCCCACATTTCTCACTCACTCCTTTGCCCCTCTAAGGTAGAAGGTGGGTCAAAATAGCCCTCCCTCCTGAGGCCTGGCCTGTCTCCGTACTGGCACGGCTGCCTCATAGGCAAAGTCAAAATGGGGGGCAGTGTCACCATCTCCAGGGCAATGGGCACCTAAGGGTGGAACTTGGGGGCCACCCTGATCCCTCCTGGTATTATCATTTAAAAAGAAGAGTTTGATACATCCTTCATAGAGGCAGTGATTGTATATTTGTTCCCATTTTAACCCAGATGTTAGGGCCTAGCCAGTTACTTATATAAACATGCATCTTTCCTGCAAGGGGCACTGTGAAAAGCTGATAATGAAGTAAATACTTCTTCCTTCGCTGGGAGCAGCCACTGCCACCACAGCCGAGTAAGAGCTGACTGCCTGTGTGTGGACTGCTGCCTGATTTGGTCTGTGCTGTAGACTGTAATGTTGGTGTTGGTCCAGAGGACTTGGGCTGGTCTCAACATGACCTGTACCTAAGTGCTGCCTCTAGCGTCTCCAGACTATTTGTGTAGCGAACCAAGTGTTTTCTTCGGGAGTTCATCTGTTACTGTTGCAGTTACTCAGTCCTGAGCTCTTTGGATTGCATCTCTCTTTACCATTCCCCACTGCCCTTCCAGTAAGAGTGTCGCTGTCACCTACTGCTCCTTTCCTTCCTGCTTCTTCAGATAATTGCATTGTCAGCGTGTCAGTGAAATGAAGATTTGTTGTTTTCATAGTAAGCAGCTTTGGAATCAGGTCGAACTCCAGGCATTCATGCGGTGTTAGTTTTCCAACAAAGAAATCAGGGTTAAATTGGTGACTTCAGGAGCGTAGGACACTGACCTTCTAGAGTCAGCCTCAGAGTACTCAGACCTGGAGCCTGAGCAGAGAAAGCCCTCCTGAAACAGTGGTTTCCTATTGGATCACAGGACCAGAGCCTGATGGTCCATGCCAGTGGTTTTCACACCTTGGTGGCATCAGTATCACTGGAGGGCTTGTCACAGCCCAGATTGCTGGGTCCCACCCCTGGAGTTTCTGATCTGGTAGATCTGGGTGAGGCGTGAGAATTTGCATTTATAACCAGCTCCCAGGTGAGGCTAATGCTGCTGGTCAGGGACCCACTTTGAGAATCACTGACCCAGATAATTGAGGGGAATTTTTACCTTTCCTGGTCTTGGAATTTCCTGAACTCCCTGGACAAGATCTAAAATCCCAGGCTGCCATTCCAAAACAAGGTTATCTCAGACTGATCTGTCTCTCCTAGGTCTTTGTTGACTCTTACATTCTAGAGGCTGCATAAGGACACCAAAGGCCCAGGTGGAGTCTGCAGCCTTGCTTTCTCTAAGGTCAAAGGCTACCAGCTTCCTAGTTTGTACTAGGCTGACCATGCCCCCTCCGCTAGTCCCCACAGAGGCAGAATTAGGAATGTGAGCTGTGGCAGGGGACACTTGGGCTGGGGGAAAACGGAAGCCATGGTTATGTTGACATTGTTAGCACCGTGCTTTGCCCCAAAATCTGCTGTACAGGCGGAACGTGATGATACTACCAGGATGGGGCTCCAGACTCTGTTTTGCCAGTGTTTGATTGCCTGAGCAGACTCAGTCCTTTGACTTCATATGGTTTGAGCAAAGAAAGGAAGAGACCAAGGCATGAAGAGGTGAAGGTTTTGTGGAAGAAATTCTTCCCCTCCCCCCAACCTCCTTCCAGGACTTTTTGTTTTGGGGTTTTTTTTTTCCCTCAAGTATTGAAGAAGAAAAAAAAAAATTACTAGGAGAAAATTTTCAGAAACGTTTTCGGTTTTACCCAGGTTTTTATTGTCTTTTAATTATGCTTTAGTCACCATTTCATAATTAAATCAAGCTACACATAATGTTTGTTCCTAAACCTACAAAGTCACTTTACAGATTTCAAAAAGTGTTTTGTTTTTTTTCCTTCCATTGCTTCAACATTTCTGGAAAGTTCACGTTTCAAGTCTCCCGCATTCTGCCCTCCTTGGTGGGCGAGGAGCCTCTGATTGTAGCACCTCCCCAGATTCAAGAGACCCCAGAGTGGTGCTACCTGAGCACTGTCCGCTCAGGGCTGCCTGGGTGAGGCAGGGCCCCTCCGGCTTCTACTTCTCCCAGTTCACAGTGGAAGGGGCAAGCACTCCTCAGGGAGGGTCAGGGTTAGGGCTACATGCTACTCCCATGAAGTAGCAGGGAAAGGCCATATTTGTAATTAAGTATGAGTTGGACCTTTTTTTTACTGTTTCTGTTGTTGTTGTGTGCCATCAAGTCGGTTCCTACTCAACAGGACCCAGTATAACAGAGTAGATCTGTCCCGTAGGGTTTTGTAGGCTGTAATCTTCGTGGGAGCAGATCACCAGGTCTTTTCTCCCATGGAGCCACCGGTGAGTTCAGACTGCCAGCCTTGCGGTAGCAGCCAAGCCCTTAACCGTGAATGCCACCAGGGCTCCTTCTACTGACTGTGAGGCACTTTTTTTGTAAGACATTTTTTTTTTTTTAAACATCTTCACATCTCTGAAATCAAGGTACCATAACATCTGACAGTGTGTCCTGGTTTAATTGGCAGTGTTTTTTCCTTTCTTAGGGGTTTATACAGTAATGATGTGTCTTAAAATTGATAGTGTCTTCAATTCAGTGAAATATAGTAGTAAGAAATAAATTCAAAAAATTGTGTTCTCCTGAGAAACACCCCGACATACACTGAAACCAGTACAACGGTATCAACTAAGCACGACCCTTCTCCTGCCTCTTTCCCTGCCCCTGTAGAATTTTGTTTGCAAATAATCGAGACCTAAAAACTTGCATGGGACCGAAGCTGCCAATAGGTGTCGATCCCTGCCTCTGGCCTGCCGTGTGACTTCCGGGTCCCCCATCTGTCTAACACAGTAACGAGTAGTATGAATATTAATCTGACACTTACCGTATCAACTGCTAAGAAAGGGGGAAAAATGTTGCCAATTAAGCCTGGACATACCATTTGATTTTATTTTTTGTTTTTGATTTCAGAGATGTTAATATGTGGAAAAGTTGGTCTTAGAGTCCATAAAATAAGGTTCGCCTCATAGTTAATTACAGAGCTTTAGCCTCAATCCTTGGGGAAATGCTACCAGAGAGTTCTTTTTAAAATGAGCAGTGATTTCCCACCAGAGGATCCTGGGGCCTGTCCCCTTGCTTTCTCTAGACAAGATCACAGGAAGAGCATGACCTGAAAGGAAGGGTACCTGGAGTCTAGTCCTGGCTCAGCACTGGCCAGCTATATGACCTCAGAGGACTTACCAACCCTTCTGAGCCTCACTTGTCTTATCAATAAAATGGAACCAAAATAGATCTTCCCAAAATGTCTCTTGGGTTGTTTTGAACCTTAAATAGGACAGTGCGTGCTTGCCGATCTTGCAAGCCAGGGGTTGGCAGACTTCAGCCTGCAGACCAAATCTGGCCTGTTTTTGTATATACGTTTTATTGAGCACATCACAGCTCACTATTTACATATTGTCTGTGACTTTTCACATTACAAGGCAGAGATGAGTAGTTGCAACAGAAATTGTATGGCCCGCAAAGCCTAAAATATTTACTTCTAGTCCTTTACAGTACAAGTTTGCCAACCCTTGATGTAAACTAGAGTACTATGTTATTCTTATTGGTAAGGAAGCCCTAAACCAAGTTTCACATCCAAAACTCATTGTGAGCCTTTTTAAAATGCATATTCTTGGGCTCCAGACTTGCTGATTTAGAATCTTTGGAGCCAGAAATGTGTATTTCTTACAGCTTCCCAGATGATTCTATTATAGTCCGTAGAGTGGAAAATTAAGTAATTGCAGCAGGTAAAGCTACTCAAAAGAATTACCTGGAACAGTGTCAAATGGCCAGAAATGATCACCATATAGTAAGGATTACTGTCTTATACCTCTGTAGTGCTTGGTGGTTTTTATAATCTACGGCCATTGGCGGAGACTGTCTGGGTGCCAGCCCCTGGGCCCTGGGAGGGCAGGCAGCCCTGAGTAGAGGACCTTGAAGCCTAGCCTTTCATAGATTCTTAGTCATCTAGTGCTGCTATATATAGCAGAAATACCACAAGTGGATGGCTTTAACAAAGAGCAGTTTATTCTCTCACAGTCCAGTAGGCTAGAAGTCCGAACTCAGGGTGCTGGCTCCAGGGGAAGGCTTTCTCACTGTTGGCTCTGGAGGAAGGTCCTTGTCATCAGCCTTCCCTTGGTCTGGGAGCATCTCAGTGCAGGAACCTCAGGTCCAGGATGCACTCTGCTCCCAGTGCTGCTTTCTTGGTGGTGTGAGGTCCCCCAACTCTCTGCTCCCTTCTATTTTATCTCATGAGTGATAAAAGCTGGTGCAGGCCACACTCCAGGGAAACTCCCTTTATATTGGATGAGGGATGTGATCTTAGTAAGGGTGTTACAATCCCACCCTACTCCTCTTTAACTTAAAAGTACAGTCACAAAATGGAGGACAGCCACACAATACTGAGAATCATGGCCCAGCCCAGATGGATACACACATTTTTGGGGGGACATAATTCAATTCAAGACACATAGGTTCACTGAGCTTTTACTTCTTACAGCCATGTCAAAATCTGCCATGAAGATATCCTTGGACTTACTCTCCAATCCCCTCTGTGAGCAAGACCAGGAATTCTTGAACATGGTGACAGCCCTGGATACAGCCATGAAGCGGATGGATGCCTTCAACCAGGAGAAGGTGACTGGGGTCTTGGCCTTTGGCGGCCAGGAGCAGTACCTCCTTTTCTTTCTACCACTCTTGGCTTCTGTCTGCTGGTGTGCTCACATGGAGGGCTCAGTCTGCTCTTTGGACTTGCTAGCCCTCTGAGAAACCTCTGTGTTGTGAGCCCAAGCTGAATTCTTTGCTGGCTGATCTGCTTCAGTACTGCTTGCTTCCCGTGGCTCCCATAAGCGCACATCACTCACTCTGAGGCCATGAGGAATACTCAGGGCAGCTCCTCTAGCCCCCAGCCCCTCGAGTGGGCCTAAACAGCTTTTCATAGCTGTCCACACAGCACTTTTCACTGAGCGGGGCCGTCATAAGTTTTGGCAGACAGCAGCTAGTAGGACGAAAACTGCCCAGGGGCCAGGGAAAGGGCTTCTTGTCCCCAGCTGCCACCCCTGCCTCTCTCCAGCTGCAGAGTTAGTGGTGCCACACCTTTGCCTGCCCTGCTCTGGTCTCCTTTCTGCTCAGGGCTCTCGGGGGATCCCTGACAGGCGTCTTGCCTCTTCTGGGGAACTTGGAGCCTCCCCTTTTAGGAAGGGCCTGACTTCTCCCCGATTTTATCATCATCGGGTTTTTCTTTTGACAGGTAAACCAGATCCAAAAGACCGTGATTGAACCCTTAAAAAAGTGAGTAAATGTCATCTGGGGACTAAGGGTCTCAGAACTAGGCTCAGGGCACTTATTTAAAAGGTGGGAATACCAGAAATTTGAAGGGGAGGCAGATCCACTTGCCCCTTGGGTACCAAATATCATTGCTACCAGCCTGTCCCCAGGTTTAAAAAGGGGCTGACGGGAAACTTAACTGGGGATGCCAGCTCTGTGATCTGTGGCCTAAGGGTTGGTGCTCTGGGTTGCTCCAGCACACCGGTGATTGCCCTGACACGCTAAGTAATGGCAGGGAACTTCTGATCCTTCCGCAGCGGCCCGACTTTGCTCCAGTGGTCATTTTGCCATTTCTCCCTTTGTTCGTGATTGAGAACCAGTGAGACCAGGGCTTGCTGAATTAAGCTAGCAGAGATCTTGGCCAGCCCTCAGCGGAGATGAGCTAGGCCTTTCATCTCTCTCAGCCGGATTGGGAGAGCAGCTGCCTGCACCGCTCGGCTTTTGAAATGTGGGGGTGGCCGCACATGGGGAAGGGAGCAGCAGCCTGGTCCTGCCTGGGAAGGCCCCATAATTCATGGCCTGTCAGGGTCAGATCTTCTTCTGTGGGACTCATCTTCAGTCAGGCAGGGCTCTGGTCAGCGATCAGACAGGCCTATTCCCTGAGTCCCCTGAGGGGGGAAGTGTACAGGGGGGACAGGCAGGAGCATTGCCTTGAAGCTCCCGGATCACTTCATCTTCTTCCCTTGCCTCGCCCAAGCCGCCCTGACCTAGAAAGGCTCCCTGCTCCAGTCCAGCAGCTGCACTTTATTACCTCTTCTGTGGTGGTCCCTGGCAGTTGCCTCACCAGGGCCCTGGGTAATGAGGCTCCGCTTAATTATCATTAGGCCTGGATCAGGGCCCGGAGGTAGATGAAGAGAGCAGTTTTTGATCCTCCAGCCCCTGGTGTTTGGAGGTTGTTGAGCTATTCATTCTGTGTTCAGGTCCAAGGGGTGGGGTTAGGACAAAGCTCTCCTAACCTCTTAAAGCTGTTCTTTCTAAACAGGGACTGTCTGGAGGCTCAGGGCTGGCTGGGAGGCGAGAAACTCTCCTCCCCACTCCTTTTCCCTGGGCCTCCCCCGGCTCCCCAGAGTGGGTATTCACAGCCCCTTCCCCCTCCTCGTTCTTGTTCGGCCCCAGACTCCAGGGTCAGATGAGGAGCTCATTGCTGAGGTGACAGCCAGCCAGCTGGTGGGTCAGGAAGAAGGTGTCAGGATAAGCTTGCTTGCTTGTGGCTTTATGTCCTGGCCTCCAGAAAAGAGGGTTCATAATACAGGCGGCTGGAGGCCGGCAGAGCATGCCCATCCATGTAGGACTCCTCTGGGTGGGGGCTGCAGGGTCCCAGAGGCTGTGCCCTCCTGGGTCAGCTGAGCTGGTGCCGAAGCTGCCACAGCGCCCAGAGCTGGCAGAGCCCAGCAGGGAACACCAGCTCAGAGAGCTGGGGGGCTGACTGCTGTCTCAATTTCACAACCAAAGAGGCGGCCTTGAAATCTGATCCCTTGCTTCTGGAGCTAGAGCCAAATGGAGAGAAACCCCCGCTACTTCCCACCACCATGGCAGCCCACCACCTGCCAGGAAGGTGGGTGAGTGGCAGAGGGGCAGGCCGTCTCCCTGAACAAATCCGCTGACCTCTGTATGAGCCCCTCAGACTCAGGCCTGACCGGGCCACCGCCCTGCATCCCCACCCCTCCAACCACAGACACCCGGCACTGCCTGTTGCCTTCTCCCCATTTGCTTCCTCTTGCCAAGAGAGAGGCTCCCAGGGACCCTAGCACCGGAAACAGGAAACTGCAGCTTTCCTGTCCTCTAATGAAGATCATCGCCACATGGCCACCCAGCCACCCCCAAGCCTCCCCCCAGGGGGCTCGGCCTCTAATCCCCCAGTCTCTGGGCCTGCGCGCACATGGTCGGATGGGGATGCTTTCAATTTCCTTTTCCTGGTGGGTGGAAGATCCCGGCTATGTGGGCACAGATTGAGGAATGGCAGGCATTCCCCACCAGGCCGGCTGCTCTCAGCCCACCTCCCAGCCGGCCTCCCTCCCTCCCTCTTTCCCTCCTCCCTCTCTCTCTCCCTCTTCACCCCACGCTTACCCAGGGGAGATAGCTTGATATCAAACCTTAGGACAGGCAAGAAATGGGCAGTTGGCATTGTCAGAGTTTCAGTGAGGCCTAATGTGGGCCTCACCCTGTCCTCCCTTCTTTGAGGAATCCAGGATAAAGGTAGTTCGACTTTAGAAGCTGATGGCCTAGTGGGGAGGCCATGACAGTGTTGTCAAGAAAGGAGCCAGGTATAGTAACTGCCAGCGTGGAGCAGTGCCGCGGAGTGGGCAAGTGCTGGACCGGCAGCCCCAGCCGGATCCACCTAGCCTCTGACCTCGGGCAAGTCACCACTCCTCCGTGTCTGGTTCCTCATCTGCAGGAAGAGAGACAGGTTGGAATTCTCCAGAAGATATACTTGATGCTTAGGAGCAGGGGAGCGAGGTCCTGCGGGAGGCGGTGCCATGTGAGCTGCAGAGCAGAGTGTATCCTGGAGTCCTGACCAGGGATCCCTTGTTCCATCTCACTACTAAATATCGATGGAGGGAGAGGGGTCCCTGGGCACAGAGGGTCTGAATCTCAGCCTTGTTTCTTTATGGTAGATAAGTGTGGCCTCCATGCCTCAAATAGAACTGGGTCCCCATCGTCTCCATCCTTCTCCTTGTTAGATGGAGTCAGCAGGCACCTCAGTGGAGTCCTAGGGGCATGTCTGGGAGAGGCCCTGGCACTGGGGGCCAGCCCATGCTTGTGTTCATCCCTGCTGGCTTCCCTCCCCTGCTGGCACCCAAAGCCCTGATCTGAAGGTGGAGGAAAACACTCCAAATCTGGGGGGGGAGGGGAGCGTTTCCTGCTGTCAGACGTGCACAGCACCATGGGTGTTTCCACTGCCTGCCACTTGGAGCCAGGAAAGTCTGTTCCACGGCTCATGAGTAGAAAATAGGGAGGTGGATGGATTGCAAAGCCCTGGTCCCACCGTTCTCATCAGCCAGCTCCAGATAAGCTGTGCCCCTTCACCAGCCATGTCTTAGTTTGCCTCCCTTTAATGTGAGATGAGTGTGAAACCTGCCCCTGTCCTGTTGTTGTTGCTGTCAGGTGCCGTTGAATTGGTTCCGATTCATAGCGACCCCATGCACAACAGAATGAAACACCGCGCGGTCCTGTGCCATCCTTACAATCCTCGTTATGTTTGAGCCCATTGTTGCTGCCACTGTGTCAGTCCATCTCGTTGAGGGTCTTCCTCTTTTTCACTGACCCTCTACCTTACTGGTTCCTCCCAATAACATGTCCAAAGTATGTGAGACAAAGTCTTGCTATCCTTCCAAGGAACATTCTGGCTGTACTTCTTCTAAGACAGATTTGTTCATTCTTCTGGCAGTCCATGGTATATTCAATATTCTTCGCCAACACCTTAATTCAAAGGCATCAATTCTTCTTTGGTCTTTCTTATTCATTGCCCAGCCTTCGCATGCATATGAGGCTATTGAAAACACCAGGACTTGGGTCAGGCGCACCTTAGTCGTTAAAGTGACATCTTGACTTTTTAACACTTTAAGGAGGTGTTTTACAGCAGATTTGCTCAATGCGACACGTCGTTTGATTTCTTAACTGCCACTTCCATGGGTGTTCATTGTGGAGCCAAGTAAAATGAAATCCTTGACTTCCGTTTTTTCTCCATTTGTCATGATGTTGCCTGTTGGTCCAGTTGTGAGAATTTTTGTTTTCTTGAGGTGAAGGCTGTAGTCTTTGATCCCCTACCCCTAAGAAATACCAAAGCCCAGGGAACAAAGCCACCAAAGTGGGAATTTGTTAGTAACTCATCTCCAGTGAGCCAAGCCAGCTGAGCCTTCCCATGGCATCCTGACGGGTGCTAGTGTGGGAGGCAGAAGTTATCCTGGTGAAGAAATTGTTTTCCCGGGGGGTCAGGTGACTCTAGCAGAGCAGTCATAACCAGTTTCCACTGTAGCCACTTCCTCCCCTAGAGTACAGATGGTCGTGGTTCCAGAAAGCTGAAGAGTAGAAGCCCTGTGATGATAGGTAGCATCATGTGGACACAACCACTCTTACCCCATCCATCACCTGAGGTTACCTCAGATTGTGTAGAAATCTGTAACCCTGGTATATCTGACTCTGGCCCTTGGACATAAACCCCCAGGTGACAAAGCAGGCAAAGGAGTTATGAGAATGAGCTAAGGCACAAGTGCCACTGGAATCAGAGGGTATCATCTCCTTCGTTGAAGGGCTGCCTCACCACTTGCATAACAATCCCGCCTTGCACCTCTAGAATGCTTCTTACCATCCAGAGCATCTCACACCCATTATTTGTTATGATGCCCTCTTTTCCTGAGAATACAAGTTTGAAGTGATGAGGCTGTAGCAAGAGGAAGAAAACTCTCCACCTGCTACTTGCTGCCCATTTTTCATTCTTGTCCTATCTCTGCCTGTACTCGCCCAGCACCTCCCAAGCAACCAACAAGGTAGAAATGGAAGCTCAGGTACTGGGGCTACCCAAGCAGCAAATCGCTTCTAGCAAGAGAATCAGGATGGCTGCTGGTAGCCCTTGTCCAGTTGGGGTGGAAGGGGAGGCGGCCATGGTAGCTTCTCAGGCCCAACTGCACCTGCTCCCTTGAGCCACATGCCTGCTCAGCTGCCAGTCACACTCCTCCCAGGAAGGGAGAGGAGCTCCCCTAGCAACTGAGACTCCATCATAGCAACTGCCTTAGGCAAAGCAGTGAGGCCAGCTCTCCCAATGGCATCACTCGTTCAGACTCAGTCTATGGGTGACCTTTTGTCCTTGAGGTGTCTAGTTCCCACATCAAGTTTGTGCAGCACTGACTAAGCCTACATCTTCTGCCTGGTCACATCCATTGGCCAGATATTGACTTTGTGTGTTACTTTGTATATTACAAATATTACTCAGTATAAGGGCCTGTGGCTGAGGCTTCAGAGATGTTTGGGTGGTTTTACCCACTTTTCTAGCATTTCCAGTTAGTAGTGAGCTCATTATGGTTTTTTTTTTTAATTGAACTAGAAGAATTCTTTTTTGTACCATTCTCAGGGATAAGCCCTTTGTTCCATCAAAGTCTCCCCTCTGGGTCAGAAGCTTAGTTTGGGGCTTAGTTTAATGCCTTGGTCCAATTTATATCCCCTTTTTCTGGCGAAAATGTGTGTTACTCTTATCTCACATGTACCCTGGATTTGTTGAGGCTTTTAAAAACCAAATTTGTGGTCATGTTCCTTTGAAAGACAAATTCGGGAAGTCGTTCCACATGTGGTATCTGAACTACCTGAAGGTGAGCCATGAGCTTCTGGACCAGAATGCTTGTGAAAGGCTGAAATCAGCAACTGGCTTACGTCCCACTGAGGTGAGCCCCAGCCTCAGCAGCTTGTTCCTACCCCTTGTCCTCCATCTTAATCAGAGTTGCTCATAAACCATTCCAGGAGGACATGGTTTGATGGTGTGGCGTTTTCAATGGTGGACCCATGGGAGTCCTGCTTTTCCCATGTTCAAGTGGTGAGAGGAGCCACTGGCCAGAAGTGGGTTCTGATTCAGTTCTGTCACCTGCTGACAATATCACGAGGTGGTGGGAAGAGTACCAGACAGAGTACTGGGGCATTTGAGTTATTTTCTGGACTGTTAGTGTCTAATTGTGACCTTGGGAAAGTCATGTAATCTCCCTGGCCTCAGCTTCTTTTATTTTTTTTTAATGGAGATGTTGGACAGATGGCTCCGAAGGTACCTTCCAACCCTAACTCCTCTATTACAGGTCTGGCTGTCCTCACCTGTGGTGTGAGGCTCGTGTGAGGTGGGTGGGTAAAGGAGCAGTGGGCAGCGTAAATGGCACCATTCATTCGTTCCCCATCATATCTTACACAGATCCAGCACAGTGACCCTTAGCCCTATCTTCTTTCCCTTGACCTTATCCCAAGGGCTAAGGGCCAGGGCCTCATCTATCATGTTCACAGCTGAATCCCCAAAACCTAGAACAGAATCTAGCACTTAGTAGGTACCCAATATATTTTGAACAAATGATGAGCTGCCTGCCCGTGCCTCCAGGCACTGGGCCTATATCCAACCACCCTGTGTCTGGCAGGTTTGGAAGTGTCTTCCCGAGCCTCAACATGGCGGTGAAACGGCGGGAACAGGCCTTGCAGGACTATAGAAGATTGCAGGCCAAGGTGGAAAAGTACGAGGAGAAGGAGAAGACAGGGCCAGTGTTGGCCAAACTCCACCAGGTACCAAGGGAGAAGGGAGCAGGGAAGGAGGGTGAAATGGAGGCAGAAGGAAAGGGGACAGGGGCCATTGTGGTCATTGGTGGTAAGTTCCTCCCTTCACCCGGGCACCTACTCTCTGGAGCTGTGGGACCAAGCCACCATATGTCCTGATACCCACCCCTCACACACACACTGTTCACCCAGTAGGGATTCTGAATAAGCCAGCGAGAGTTTGCCATCTAGTGTTTTCTTCCCTAGGCCCGGGAAGAGCTTCGCCCTGTGCGGGACGACTTTGAAGCCAAAAACAAGCAGCTCCTGGATGAGATGCCACGGTTCTACAATAGCCGACTCAACTACTTCCAGCCCAGTTTTGAGTCCTTGATCCGAGCCGAAGTGAGGCCGCTCCCCACCCTTTTGATGGCCCAGCACTTTTTCCCTTGAGAGACAGGTCAAGGGCTTTGTAGACATATCTCATGGCAACCACCACGCTCCACACTGGAGAATAGCTTAGCCATTCTCTGGAAAGACAGCATCACCACCATACCCTACCCTGTATACACCTCACCCTGTCCCCCACTGAGGAAATTCATTTCAGTACTGGAATCTCGGGGGCTCTGGAGACATGAGGATTCTGATTTTTTGCCAGAATTTCTGATTTGGTTCCTGCATTGCTCTCTGGCTAAGCCCAGCCCTAGGATGGACAAGGTTCCTTTTGTTGAACAGTTCGTCCCTCAGTCTCTCCCTCTCCTCACATTTACTGTAAGCAGCGGGAAGGAAGCAGGCCACACCTCCAGCCTCTCCCTGTTGATAGGCAGGTGCCCAGTGTGCTCAGGTGGAGATGGGGGATCTGGAGGCCTGCAGGGTGAAGGTAGTTGAGCCACTTTCTGAGGATCCAGCACCCCTCCCCTCGTTGCCCTAGTTAGTCCTCTTCATTTGACAGGAGACCATGAGGAGCCTTGACTTAGCTACCGATGGAGGAGGGCTCACTGAACGCTGAGAGAGGCAGCTTAGCCTTGCCTGGGACCCAGCTCTGGGCCGTGGCGCACCTCCAGTGGGAAGGCAGCATGGGCTGCAGGGCCGGTGCTGGCAGGTTAGTCAGCTGGAGCATTAGGGCCGTCCCTTCTCCATCCGGAGAGTTGGACACAGGTCAGGAACCTGTGTCTCCTGTTTCTCAAGTGTGTGATCATATGTAGCTCCTACTGTCCTGGCCCTCGTTGTTCTCAATCTTTGAGAACGTGATTACTCTGTCCATTTATAAAGGAGAAAAGGCTAGGGTGCCAAAGCCAAGACAAGGTCTTCCCAGGTGGGACCCCCAGCTGATTGCATGTGCTCGGCATCAGCCTGAGGACCCTGCCACCCTTCCCACCAGGGTGAACTCATCACCAGGTAACAAAGCTAAAGAAAGACCTAGCAGGTTTCTACCTACCTCATCCCATTTCTGTTCTTGGTCTGGGTATCTAGCGCCCTCCAGTGGACGTTGTCACTCATTGAGATTCCACAATCCCAAGAGTCCAGGAAAAACCTGATTCCCACCTCCCAGCCTGCCATCTTTGGAGAGCACCAAAATCCACAGTGCCCGTCCCCTTATACCAACAAGCCTGAAGCTGGAGTTATGTTGCAGCTGGGACTTGGCAGTGACCCCTGTCCTTGGTCATCTTGAGTTGTGTCTAGGGAGAAAGGAAACAAGAGCTGACTTGTGTATGTGTGTATGCACACACCCTTCACCAGAAGGAGGGAGTCTGAGGGAATCCCCACATTTGCACCCAGAGCGTTGTCCCTGGAGGTGGTGTCCTGGGAGTTTCTTCCCAGCAGCTTCCCCGCTCTGACCACGGAGGAATGTGTTTCAGAGGGAAACCTGTGCCTTCCCTGTCCTTTGCTGTCACGTCCCTCCTTCAGCCCCCGCCAGAAACCTGTGTGCTGCCCTGCCTCCTCCATTGGTGTTGCTCACAGGGGAAGCGCCAGGGTGCCCAGGCTTAGGCATGACCAGGTTGGAGCAGCAAGGGGACAGGGATGCCCTGTAACCAAGCAGTGTGGGAGCTGGGGGTTGTTTACTGCCTCCTCAGTGCCAGCCTCCTCCTCACCCGGCTGCCGCTGCCATTAGTCACTGGAGAAGTGAGCATTCCTAGTGACTCACCCGGCGCAGTGCGGCTTGTGTGGGGTGGGCAGGTGGACCATCGCTCCCCCCAGCACTAGCCTAGGCCTGCCCCCAGACCCCCATCCCCTGAAGTGACAGCAGCAGGTTGAGACCTTCTCAGTTTAGCTCCCTTCAGCCCACTTAGACACCTGGCTGTGGGAGTCGGGGAGAGAGATTTCTTTAGAAACAGCTCAACCACAGGGCCCTGCCATCGAGGCAGAGCCATTGCCACCAAACCCTGCTGCTTGGCCTTGCCTTAGTAGTGAGGGCTTTCCGAGCTTCTAAAGAAGCAGAGTTTCTTCTCCCCGAAGACTCTTGGAGCTGGAGATGCTAAAATTAGGACTGTTGGAATAGCGTGGACCACTTTCATGAAGTACATGCTTTCACTTAAAAGCATGAGGTAGAGACTGAGGCAGAAATGCCCTCCATCCTCTCCTGGAAAAGCCCCAGATCCTCGGCCTCCTCCGACCCTGGATCTAAGCAGCCCTCAGCCATCCTGAGAGGTTGCTGATGGGTATTGCCCCATTCCTGCTCATGCTCCTGGCCTCTCATTCCTGTGTTTTTCTTCCATCCCATTGCTGTGCATACATAGAAGGAAACATGGAAACGAGCCTGGCCTCCAAGCCCTGCTTTCCTGGTAACACAGCTAGGCAGTGGGATGTCAGTTGGGAAGGAAGAGGACGAGAAAGGTGTAATCTTTCTCAACTTTTTTACTTCTAAGACTGACTCTCAAGGCTTTGTAAGCCACAAACCTACCATTTCCTCTTTCTCCTATGAACAAAGGCTTTGGGCTTCTGTCCTAACTTAGATAAAGCAGCAAACTCCTAGCACAGTGCCTGTCTCTCCTTTGCCTTTCCAGAACCAAGCCAAGGAGTTGCTCTCACTCTCTGCAGTCCTAGCCTTGGGTTGTGCTTTGTCTTTCTCCCGCCCTCCACCTACCCCATTCCAAGTACACAGGTCCATCTCCTTACACATCAACATTGCTGCTCGGCTAGAACCAGGAGGTATGAGTGTGCAGCCTCCACCTCAAAAGGGACCCATAGTCCTTTCCTCCCTTTTGGTAGACTGCTACCCTGGGGTCTAGACCAGAGCCTTTTCCTCAATGGACATTCCTGAAGAGCCTGGGGCTGTGGCTTCACTCCTTCCCATGCTGCCATGCAGTTTACAGAAATGGGGTAAGGGGAGACAGGTATTGGGGCCGTCTCAGAGCCACAAGGGTGAACACAGGGGTGAGAGCCACATGACCCCAGTTCTCTGGCCCTGCTTTCCCACCTGCACTGCTGTGCCCAAGGGATGCTTTGGGGGCGCTGGTACCCAGGGAGCCCAGCACTTGTTGACCTTCTCTTGCCTCCTCCCAGGTTGTGTACTACTCAGAAATGCATAAGATCTTTGGAGACCTGACCCAACAGCTTGACCAGCCAGGCCACAGCGATGAGCAGCGGGAGCGGGAGAATGAAGCCAGACTGAGCGAGCTCAGAGCCCTCTCTATAGTGGCTGATGACTGAATTCCTTTCACCCTCCAAAGACTGCTGGGACATTAAGTCCCCCTTTTTAGCTTGGGCTGGTGTTCTTCCCACTTGTCAGCCTAGCAAAAGGCCCTCTTCCGGGCAACTAGCAGGTTGGGGACAGAGGTGGCTCCTGCACTACCTCACCAGCCCCTTGAAATGGGTCTTCGTTCCCTTAAGCCCATCACCAGCCCCAGGAGCCCCAAGCAGGCTTGTCTCGCCACTTAATAGGAAGCAGCCGCGGACACTAGGTAAGCAGTGTAGAAAATCCAAGGGGCTTTTTTATTTCCAAAAGAACCATCCAAAGTACAGCACCCAGGCCTAGAGCCACAGCCAACTTCAGCCTTTTCGAAGGCATGGGTTTCGTCAGCTCAGCTGAGGGTCTTAACCTTGTGTGTGTGGCTGAAATCGTATCTACCTCCAGAAGACCCATCCTGGGGCGCCCACCAACCCCCCTCTGCCTTTTCACTTCGAAGACTGTCTTTTACGGGAGAGGCCCATGACAGTGTCCTGTGGAACATGAGAACTGTGGTCCCCCAAGGCGTGGTGGAGGCCCCTCACTCAAGCGGCCAAGCAGGACAAAGGCTGATTCCACCCATTTCTATCCCTTAGCTAAGTTGCAGGCAAGAGCCCCAAGTTGGTTAGGTTCCCTAGGTAACTGGGCCTCAACTTATGTAACTGTTGTACCACACTAAATGACACAGATAATTCACAGGCCTCAAAGAAAGAACAGTGGGTTTGTGTCTCACCTGAAATTTGGAGTTTTTATTTTTTCAAGTAAAGTTTTCAATAAAATGTCAGTTTATTATTGTGTTATAACTAAGGAGAGAAAGGGAAAGCCATGGGAGATTTTCCTCAGGACTTTGCTGCCCCCTGCTGATCTGGCACAACAGCTGCAGCTCTCTCCTTGGCCCACAGCAGCTGAGAGCCCAGAACACAAAGGCTCTTACCTCTCTGTGCTCTGCCCCGCCTTCTGGAGATACCTGCACCATGGACTGGGATAAGAGCTGAGAATAAAGGGAGTGCAGGAGGAGTAGGGGAAGAGCTATGGAGGACACCTGGTCTGTTTTTGACTTTGGTTTATTTAAAAAACAAAAAGCCAAAAAAAAAAAAAAAAAAAAACCCAACTTCATATACAAAGTCAAACTGAAACCACGGATTATGGAAAGAGGTGAGAATTATGGGTGGGTAACAGGGAGAAAGGCTGGGCCAGGGCCAATACCACATTCTGAACACGGGGAACCAGGGGGGGAAAAGAGGTGCTGGTTTCTTCCGGCAAGTCTGGGGTGGCTGGAACACAGTGTTCTATTGGTGCAAACAGCCCAACACAGATCTTTCTAGCACTGACTCCATTCCAGTGGTGACCAAGTTAGGCCCTCCCCAAGAACCTGCTCCTGTAGCCTAGCAGGATTTGTGCCATCCAGGTTACGGGGTTCTTCTTAACCCCAGCCAGACTCCCTGTTTCTTCAGTTTATTGGTGTTAGACCTTGTCGTGTACTCGAAAAGCCTTTTCCTCCCCTGTCTTATTCTAAATTGGAAGAGGACAGGAGAAAGTCAGCACAGACTAAAAGGGCCCCAGAAGAAATTCCAAGGTAGAGGGCAAAATGACATTCTAGGGGTGTAAAAGATGTTGTATTTAGTAGTAAGTGGAACTGGGGTTCCTCACTGATCTGTCCCACAGCACAGATAGACCCCACCTTGACAGCTTGACCTCCCCTAAAGAGGCTGAGCACAGGGGTCAGCCTCCCCTGCCTATGGCTCCTAGGTCCTGCTCCAGCTGCTTCCTGGTACCAAAAGGGCTCTAACTTCCTCAGACTCCATCGCTGACCTCACAGGATGGCAGTTCCTGTGCAAGGCCCCTCAGTTGGTAGGTGCTGGCTCCTCCTTTTCTACCCAGCTGTCAGCCTGAAAGAGATGTAAACAGAATTAGAACTCCCAAGAAGGAAAAGCAACAAGATTTGAAAATTACTGAATACTTCCATCTAGGAGACTTAAATTGCAAGCTGACTAATTCCATGAGAAACCAGTGAACAGAGGCAGAAAGCAAGGTACCCTTGGGCAAGGAGAAGGGCTGACATACTGGCTCTCCGCTAATCAACTCTTGAAATGACAGCTAGCTCTCCTCAGGAACAGCAGGGGGCTTTTGAAGCCCCACCCAAAGAAACTTCAGTTCCCTCCTGGCTCTTCCCCCACCTCACCTTTTCAACCATCCGCTGCATCTCAAGCTGCAGGGGGGTCAGGCGCCTTCGGAAGTCCTGTAGCAGCCGCTGAAGCTGGTTCTTCTGTCGTTCAGCTGTCCGGGCTGTCTCCTCTGCCTCGGCCAACCGTGTTCGCAACTCCTGCATTTCTGCTGCCAGTGTCTTATTCGTCACTTCAGTGGCTGAGAATCGGTTGTGGCTCTCCTCTGGGGATAGGGAAAAATAATAAAATACCAAAAAGATGGCTGCTCAGGCAATGGTTGAAGCATAGGGCAAGAGGACTGAAATCTATGGAACAGGCTCTGCCTCCCCGCTAGTCTCAGTATATCCCATCCTGTGACAAGTCCCTGCAGCATCACACCACACCACTCACCCAGCTTCAGTTCCAGTGTGTGAATCTTGTTCTCCAGGTAGAGCCGTCCACTGTCCTGCTGCTCTGCACGCTGCAGCAGGTTCCCCACATTGATCAGGCTGCCATTGTGGGACACCAGACCTTTGTGTTCCATGGGGACAGCACTTGGCTTTGCGTTTTTCCCAGGAGGAGGTAGCAGATCAAGGTTTCCTAGGAGGGGCCATGAAAAAGACTTAAGGAAAGGGCCTCAGGAGGAAAAAGAAGCCTGCCCTGCCCATTCCCCACCAAAGGAAGCAGAGCACCAATACATACCAAAGAGCACCTCCTCAGGAAGTCCGCCATCCATGCCCTCCTGGCGGCTATACTGAAGGCTCCGGTACTGGCAGATGTTCTGGGTCACCACCCTGCTGACCAGCTGCTTGGCCTACAGCAAACATACACCCCAGATATGTAGCTCTTAACCAGTATGCCACCAGGGTTTCCCCAAGATACCCACTGATCAAAAAGTCCAAGCCCTTGTCCTGGTGATGTTCAAGATCCTGGAACTAAAGTACTGTGGTTCACCCAAATGAGGTTAAGTGCGTGCCTGTGTTTATTTATGTTAGGAAAGGCCGTTTCAGAAAGGATTGGTGGTGGAAGTGACAAGGTACCTGCTCTGCACTAAGCCGGAGCCCAAGGGTAAGCAGAATCCTCTCCAAGTCTCTCCGGTGCAAGTAGCCACACCAGTTAGCATCAAAGAACACAAATGCAAGAAGACAATCCAAGGGGAGCACAGCAGAGGGATCCAGCTCCTTGGGCTGCCGAGAGAAACAAAGATGTACAGGCAATTTACAAATAGTACTTTCAGTGGCTAAATCACCCAGGACACAGCCTTTCTAAGCTGAATGGCTTGGCTGACTTAACCACACCCAAGCAGGCCTTCCAGTTGGAGACACTCAGCCAGGCTGGGTCACCAGACCTATAGCCAAAGGCTTAGTTGGGGTGCTTTCACAAAAG
Source organism: Elephas maximus indicus (assembly GCF_024166365.1). Lineage (NCBI taxonomy): Eukaryota > Metazoa > Chordata > Mammalia > Proboscidea > Elephantidae > Elephas > Elephas maximus. The sequence goes on from NC_064840.1 coordinate 52,060,433, forward strand.
CCCCACGAGCTGTCACGTACAGAGAAACCTCGCACACTCCTCGGTCAGATACCAATGGAGATAGTGAACTGGTCTCCCGGATCCTATGAAATGGCATTCTACAAGCCAAGAAACACATTTTGTCTTTTGTCAGTCAAGAGAAATCTTGTCTGCCTCTGAGATGCCAGAAGTCACGTGGTAAACACAAAGGCTCATGCAGTGCTCAGCATCCCTCTCCCAAGAGTGAGTCAGAGGCCTTGCTAAGCTTTACCAGCAGGGAGGCCCAGAGGGATAGAAAAGAGGTCTCACCATGTCCTGAAGTGAAGAGAATTCCATCTCTGACTGGTTTGAGGCAACAGACCGTACCTCCGAATCCTCCAGCTTTGCTCCTGCTATAGAAAGCCTGACATAAACATGGAATAGAGGCCACACCCGGCCCAAACTTGATCTACAGTCCCAAGAGGAAAACGCTTACAGCTACAGATCCAGAGAATTACCAACCCTCTCACACCACTGGACATACCAAATTCCTCTTCTCCATCATCCCTCAGAAGCAGTAGTTCTGGGTCCAGAGCCATCTCACAAAGGTCCTCGGATGCCTCACCCCGGGGTTTCTCTTCTTCCTCTCCTCCAGAAGATGGGGGTTTGGGCACAAGTCCATCCTCCTTCTAAAGGTGGCAGACCGAAATGAAAAGAAGGAATTGTTAACTGTAATTACTAACAATAATAATAGCTAACATCTGGGTATCAACTATGTTCCCGTCACTGTGTGAAGGGCTTTGTATGCCAGTTTCGTTTAATGTTTTAAACAGGAGCCACAGCACACGTGGGGGATTTCCAGACACCTGGGATTTTCCTCAAGAGTCAATCTCAGTCCCATAAGAAATCATGCTTACTTGATAGTACTTAGGCAAAAGGCAGACCCATGGGTCTTAAAAAGGGTTAATAAAATGACTTTTTCTAGTTAACCATCAGGTAATCAAAACACTTCTATCCTCAAAGCATTCTCATTAACTGGGACCTCCATGCTGCCACAGCTTGTCAGCCAGGCTTCCCTTCACTCTTCTAGGCAGCATCCCTTACCCGAGATGGACCATTTTGCTATCCGGGTGATCATGTGCCAAATACCTAACCTCTCAGCACTTTAGAACCTACCTACTAGGGTTATGAGGAGTAACTAAGCCTTGTATGAGGAGTAACTAAGCCTTGTAAAGTGTTTAGAACAGTGCCTGGTACAAAATAAGTACTGAAATTATAGTAAGCATCATTCTTTCAGTCCCACTATCAGTCTGGCAGTGACAAAGGTGCTCACCAGCGGGTTGTCTGACTCAGCAGCTGCTCCCTCATTCTGTACCTCATCCTTCGACTCCTTGGCCACCTCTTCTTTGACCACTTCTTCCTCCTTGGCTGCTTCCTCCTTGGCTGCCTCCTCCTTCTCAGGCTCAGGAGGAGTCACTGCCTTTTCAGGGAGGCTCAGCAGCACCTTATAAACCCTATAGCCAAAATCCCTCTGCAGCATCTCCAGAAATAGCTCAGCCAACACCATCACCTGTTAGGAGAGACAGTGAGAAGGGAGCCATGAGCACCAGGGAAAAAAGGATTATTCTGTCATCCCATACCTCCTACCCCACAATCTGCCCAAGATTCTAAACCTACCTCAAAAGAGATCCTTTCTTTTGGCCTCCGATCCTCCACGATAGCATGGAGAGAAAGGTTTATACAGTCAGGGCGTGCAATGACAGCAGGTTCTAGAGGCGGTGGAGGGGCCTCTGGGAGATCAGTGTCCATTTCCTGCTGTGCAGCGACCTCCGCGTTCTCTGCATTCTGTTTAGAACTATCTGCTGCCTGCTCTGATGCATCCGCTGCCTGCTCAGAAGACTCTGTTTCCTGCAACAGAAGCAAAGAGTTATGACCACCTGGGCCCAGGGGTCAGGCACCTCCTTCCCCCTACCTTCTTCAGACGGTTTGGCCTTACCACTGGTGCCTCCTGAGGTGGGAGAGCTGCCTCTGCAGCCTTCTGCTGGCACAGGGCCTCCCACTCTTCCAAAGTAGGCATAATGGTCCAGACATCTGGCAAGTACACCACCACTGTCTGGAGTCGCCTTGGGGGTCCCAGCTGCAGGTACTGAAACTCAGCAAAGCGCCACCTGCTCACGGCAGAAGGAAAACTGAAGGCTAACCCATGATGCACTCATACAGACACCACATTCACAGACAACTGCTTCAGTTTCCAATCAACATTTAGTGAGCACATACTGGGTGCCAAGCTTTCCAGTACAAAAATAAAAGATACAGACCAAGTACTCGAGAAACGTTTGGTCAACAGTGAAACATTAAGCACTTATTACACAAGGTGCCAAGGCAACAAGAAGGAGTGCTGAACATGGCTGACACGTCAGATAAGCTGGCCTTCAACACACATACAAATACCTAGTCACGCTCATAGCCAAGGCTATCATTTGTGAGGCAGCTAGAGAAGTGAAGTGAAGGATGAACTGGGACTAGGCAACAGAGGACAGCTAACAGGGTCAAAAAGAAGCAGAAGCTTGGCCTCATAAGTAAGTCACCAACTCAGTGAGTTGTTCACAAACGAGAGCTCGAAGAAGCCCACTCACCACTTCGTGCAGCTGCTCAAGTCGATGCCTGTCTGAGCTTGTGCACAGCGGATGGCCGTGCGGACTAGCACCTGTGGGTCAGCCTTGGGGTCAAGGCCATCCAAGGAAGGAGACCACTCACCCCCAACCAGCACTGCCTCTTCGTCTTTCCGGCCCAGCAAAAACTGCGAAAATAGATTAGGGATGAGAAACTAAAGCCTTATTACCCGAGTCTCCCACTAATCAGGAGTTAAGGCAGCACCGTGTGCTGAAGGGCCCCCCATAAAGGGACTCTCTACCCATTAACTAGTCAGGTAACGGTTTCTGACAAGTAAAAACATCACGGGGCCACATTTTCCTCAGGGGTAAAACAGGGCATTTCGCCTCTGAGATGCCTTATTCCTAATGCGTTAATAAATGCGAGCTGAGCTGAGTATCTTGCCTCTTAGATTCCAGTCCTTACCTTAATCTGCTTCAAAGGATGTTCTGGCGTCTCCCTCGGCTCAGCCATGTCATCCACAAACAGCATGCAACAACGATACAATTCCTCCAATCCCGGGGAAGACAGCAACAGTACCTGTGCAGAGGAGGCATGAAGGTGCACACTCAGGAGCCATCTTCAGCCCCCAAAGACTGGATAAAGCAACAGGAGCCCAGTCAACTTACCTTGGAACTATACGCGGGGTCACTGTCTGAAGGGATGGGCTCAGCACCAGTGTCTGGTGCTGGCTCCTTCTCAGAAGATACCTGAATACGGCTTGGATGGTGGAGAGAAAAGGGCTGGCTCAGAGGGAAGGCTGACAGCCAGCTCAGATGAACGGCCAGAAAATCTGAGGGAACCAGGAGGCTGCGGTATCGGCGCTGGAGTTCTAAGAAGTCACAGATGGGGCTACAGAAAGCAAGCAAGGGAATTCAGATTGATTAAAGACTAAAAATATTTAAAAAATGGAACTGTAAAAGCCTTGAAAAAAATAGGCTAATTATTTTATAATCTGGGAAAGAAAGATTTTCTACGTAAGAACGGAAAAGACAGATCAGATTTGACCACTAAAAATTCTAAATCTCTGTGTGACAAAATCAAGTCAAACTGGGGGGAAAATTGCAATAAATGACAGAGAAAGTGGTCATTAGCTTAATATAAAACAAACTCAGAAATTAATAACAAAAAAAAAAGGGAAAATAGTCCAGGAGAAGAGTGGGAAAAATGACATCAAGTACTTAACAGAAAAATATGTTAAGACATAGAAGCCCATGAAAAAATGCTCACTCGCCTATAATTAAAGAAATATAAATTAGAATATCACTTTTCACCTATCAGATTGACAAAGATCAAAAAGTTTGATAATACAGCACGGTACTGACAAAGGCATAGGGAAACCACAGCTTCAAACAGGTTCATTCTGGTTTGAACCTCTGCTGAGCAAATTTGCATTTCCACCCCAGATATACTGAATCAGAATTTACATTTTAACTACCCAAGTGATTCTGTGTATAATAAATTTTGAGAACCACTGCTATACTAGTGGTTCTCAGAGCTGGTCCCTAACCAGCAGCATTAGCACTGCCTGGGAACTTGTTGTTGTTAGGTGCCCTCAAATCAGTTCCGACTCAGCAACCCTGTGTACAACAGAACGGAACACTGCCTATTCCTGTGCCATCCTGACAATCATCATCATGTCTGAGCCCACTGTCGCAGCCACTGTGTCAATCCACCTCGTTGAGTGTCTTCCTCTTTTTCGCTCTCCACTCTACCAAGCATTATATCCTTCTCCAGGGACTAGTCCCTCCTGATAACACGTCCAAAGTATGTGAGCCAAAGCCTCGGCATCCTCGCTTCTAACGAGCATTCTGGCTGTACTTCTTCCAAGACAGGTCTGTTTGTTCTTCTGGCAGTCCATGGTATATTCGATATTCTTCGTCAACTTGTTAGAAATACAAATTCTTAGCAGGGGTTCAAACCAAAATGAACTGGTTCGAAGCCCTGTATCTATCAAGGTTTCAAATCAAACCCTTTGAGCCAGCTACTCCATTTCTAGGAACTGATCCCAATAAATACTTGTACCTGTACACATAAGGTACGTGGCAGGATGTTTACTGCCCCAATATTTATGACAATTAAAGACTGAAAATGGAGAAGTGGTTAAATAAATTACAGTTAATTCACTCACTGAAATACCATGTAGTTATTAGAAAGAATAAGATCAATCTAATAAATGTTGTTGTTAGGTGCCATCAAGTCAATTTCAACTCATTGCAACCCCATATGACAGAGCAGAACTACCTCACAGAGTTTTCTAGGCTGTAATCTTTACAGAAGCAGATCGCCAGGTCTTTCTCCTGTGGAGGGCTGGGTGGATTCGAACTGCCAACCTTTTGGTTAGCAGCCGAGGGCTTAACCATTGTGCCACCAGGGCTCTATTTAATAAATATTAACAAGAGTAAATTTTAAAATACGTTATGTAAGAAAGCAAAATACCAAACAGTATGTATAATAGGCTTCCCTTTGTGTATTTTAAAAAGGCTATAAGAACACGCATGAGCACTTGCATAGACTGTACCTCGTTTATACCAGCAGCTGTTACAATCTGCTAGTCTCATCCCCACCTCAGCCTCATCACTCACCTGTCTACAGTATACGGAGTGAGGTGGACCCGGTAAGGAGGCAGGTCATGCCTTGGTTTCTTGGCACCCCAAGGCTCTCCGCCAGCCCGTTGTTTGCGTTTCTTGGAGTCGTAGTCATCACTGGAGGTTGATCCATCACCCAGGAGTAAGAAACCATATTGTTACATACATATTCAATACGTACTACGGTATAAAAGAAAGAACTGAAAACGACCTGAATCCACAACGTTAAAAGAAATGGTTAATGAAACCATGCTAACAACCATATGACAGAATGTTGTGAAGATATTAAAAGATACTTAAAAACTTCTGGTAGTGAGATGACAAGGCAAAAAGGGACAGGAGCTGGTTGGATAGACACGGGAAATCCAGGATGGAAAGGTAGAGTGTGCTGTCACATTACAGGGAGAGCAACTAGGGTCACATAACAATGTGTGTATAAACCTTTGTATAAGAAACTGACTTGAACTGTAAACTTGCACTTAAAGCACAATTAAAAAAAAAAAAAGCTTGTAGTAACATAGAAAAACATTCATACATTAAGTGAAAAGCATAGTATGCAACCCAGTATATACAGTATGGCTCCAACTAAGCAAACAACTTTAAGACTCAAAGAAAATAAAATGTTAATGGTGGATGACTCTGTCTGATAAGCTTATAAATAATTTTTCCTTTATATTTCTCTGAATTTTCTAAATTTTCTGTAACTTTTTGAAATAAAAAAAAAAAAAAAAACAAGCAAACGAGACACATACATGGTACCCTGCTAGGGGTTCTATGTGAGTTTTATTAAGAGAGAGTTCCTGGTGGCAAATTAGCAACACACATTAAAGTCATTAAAAAAAATACTCAAACCCTCTGATCCACTAATCTACTCTTGAAACTTTATCCCAATTAAGCAATTCAAAAGAAGAAAATGAAAGTATATATAGTAGAAAGAATTCAGGCAGCAAAAGCTGAGAGTAAGAAAACCACAGAAATACCCAACAATACCAGGGTTTCTATAGTAAATAAATCCAGTGGTCATGCAGCCATAAAACAATGATAAGGATTATGCCGCAATATGGAAAAATGTTTACTAAGAATATAAAAAATAATGTGAACTCTGAAACTCTTTAAATGTGACCTTTCAAACTCTAAGACCTTTAAAAAGGTCTGCCTGTGTACAGAGAAAAGACTAGAAGAGAACCCAGGAAGAATCATGAAGTGCCAGTAAGTAATTGCTCTTTTTAAAAATTACTTTCTAAAGGTCTTCAAGAATACCTATGTTTAAAAAAAAAAAAAAAACCTACATGTTAATGGTTACCTCTGAAGGCAAGAGGAAACCTTCCCTTTTACATATTTTTACAGTATTTTAATTGTATATAATCACATGTACTACTTTAGAAGTTTTTGTCATAAATCACCTATTACAATATTACGATGTTATAGATACAATGGATAAAAATACTACAGGACGGAAAAACCTTTAGACAATTAAAAATGCCAGGCTGACAAGGGAAAATCCTCCATGTCTCATGAGAGAAATGAAATCAACTGTCAACTATTCATGCCTGGGTAACTGAGTTGATTGTATTTACCAGGTTTTTATTCTTTCCTTTTAGACCTGCCTGTGTCACAGCTCTGTTCCTCAGAGCCCTGAGTAACTCTGTTAATTACATTTAACTCAAGGTTTTTGTTCTTTTCTATCTGCCTGGATAAATTCTGTTTATGAGCATCTCCATACCAAAGCTGCCTACTTATCTGCTTTTATGGGATGTCAGTGCACCCTTGTTCTAACAGAACTGTTCCGCAGTGACTCTGACACCTCTATACAGCTGACCCAGCGACTGCGGTGAACGCTGCGGTAGTACAGTAAACCTCTAGTCAAACACTATGTTGCACTGAATCCTGCGGATTCCGTGGCCATGGTTTTCTCTCATCAATGTGAGTTGTCAGGAGCAGGCTGTAAAAGGCAGTATCAGTAAGTAAACGACATCTCAGTAAGTGCTGCAACAGCAGCCCAGCTGAGTGTCCCTGTCTAAAAGCCTCAGTTGTTCATCAGGAGCAGTCCTATGGAGACATTATTGGCTACCTCTCAAAGGTGAAATTCCTGATAAAACCTGGTTTCTAACCCAAATGCTAATGTGGCTGATTCCTTTATAAATTAATGTTACCCCCTCCCCGCCAAGTGACCTAATTCCCACTGCTGTTTTTCCTACTTCAAATTGTCTCTACTGACTGATAACTTCCCCCCTCCCAACAGTACTATCTCCTTTCTCTAGAAGCTACGACACTGAAGGATTATGGCCACAGCAATATAACAGGCCCCGCACAGGACTGGCATGGCCACAACAATCAGATACAACCTATTATATGTTGTTATTGTCATATGCCATCGAGTCAATTCTGACTCATAGTGACCCTAAGGGACAGAGCAGAACCGCCCCACAGGGTTTCCAAGGAGCAGCTGGTGGATTCGAACTGCTGACCTTTTGGTTAGCAGCCAAGGTCTTAACCATAGCACCACCAGGACTTCAACCTATTATATATACAAAAAAAAAATTATATAGAAAGCCTGAATTTGAACCTAAAGCAGAAAGTAAACAGCGGTCATTGACTCCCACCCACACTACGTTATTTCACACAGACTACGTTACTTGCTCTGATTTTGTAATGAAGCATTTAATAAACTCACGGAACGTGAGAGGTGGGAAGTCCTTAGAAACTGCAGACCAGGAAGACGTCCAGGGAAGGAAGAACTGATATATGCAAGACATATACCAGGGACTGGGAATGGGATAAAGTGTTACAAGTAGTAGAAACATTGCAGAAAATAATCCTAGGCAATCAAACTTCCTCCCAGTTAGAATTCACAATGACCTACCCCAAGGGAGCAAACACTAGCTTCAGCAGGATCGGCTACATCACTTTTGCCTAAACTTTTTCTCTGAGTTATTCCATGCTCCTTTTAAGTGTTCACATTGGTTTGCATTTCCAGCCCTTTTCATGTAATATGTAATCCACTGGCATCTGGGATGGGGGTTGTCTCCCTCTTGGTAGAGTTCACATTTCAAGAGAACTACAACATGAACGAACTTTCTAAAGCGATGAAAATGTTCTATGTTTTAATAGAGCGAAGGTTGTATGGGACTTTGCATCTGTTAAAACAGTCCAGTTAAGATTTGTGCACTTCAATCTATATAAATTGTATCTTTAAAAAAAAAAAAAAAAAAAGACCAAGAGCAGAGGGCAACTGGTGAGTGAAGGTATACAAGTTGTAGATGAAAAACAATGGATGAATGTCGATAATAACCATTGAAGCTGGTGATCGGTGCATGAGAGTCCATCATACCATTCTGTTTACTTTGCATATATTTGAAATTTTCCATAATAAAAAGTTAAAAGGAAGACAGAACTAGAGAAAGTCTTAAACTAGTCTAGAGCTTAACACCTAGGGATAAAAGCAAAAACTCTGAGAGAGTAAAACAGAATAAGGAACATATGAGCCACAGAGAGAACAGATAACATGCTGCTGATAGTCCCAGCATTTAAAGATTATACAGGGTCACCTAGGAATGTCCAAAAGTCCCAAATCAACCATGCCTACTTCACATATGGCCCAGAAAGAAGCCTGTCATTTCTATGGCATAAAGCCTGAATTTCTGGGCAAACCGCAACATACACATGATACCACACCCATCGTATAAAGTGTATATAAAGAAACATGGATTTTCTAAACTAGGAATTAAACCATATGCTACAATCATACTTTTCTGACATGTTAGTATTTCCTTGATAATCTTGATTCTTGGTATTGCTCTTACAGTCTAGAAATAAAATAGAAATTTATCTTAAAAAATTAAAACTTATATTAAGTTTATATTAGAAAGAAACATATCAAAATGACGTTTCAAAAGATGAACTAAATCCCCACTTGCTGAGTCAGTACATAACGTTCCAGTATTTGATATACATCTTAATGTGTCTGCCCATTACAGGGCAAAGGGAGTAGGATCTAGCCGCAGTGTGAAGAGACAGCAAAGAAAAGGACATTGCTCCTGGAGGCAAATAAAACAAAACATCTTTCCTGCCTGATCCACTTACCTTCGGCCCTGATCCAACCGTCCATGAGGACCCCGAGCAGGAAATCTGTTCAGGTGGCTCAGATGAAGTGTGTGGGATGTTTGGAAGAGACTCAGAGCTGCAGAAAGGAAATGGCCAGTGACTCCAAAACCCTAAAAACCTTCCCAGGTCCCCTCTCTCTTTCTTCCAATGCAGAAAAGTAACCACTTCTATTCTGATAGCAGCAACCTAATAGTTACATGTCCATTCACGCATAAAACCACACCCCACCATCCATGCCACAGTACTCACGCTTCTGAGGGAAGAGCGGGGGAATTCGGTGATGCTGGAAGATCAACTGAGGCTGAGCTCCCAGGATGCCTTGCTTCTGGCCCAGGGCTGCCACATGCAGAAGGGGAGGTGCTGGTGACTTCAGCAGGGGCTGCAAGACAGTAGCCAGGAAATTCAGAGGATCCCAGAACTTAGGTGCTCATTACCTTGGAAAGATGCAGTCCCACCACCTCCATAAAAGCATGATTCTTGCCCAGTTTTCGGGGCACAAGTGCTTCCCTCCCTCCCCTTTCCAATGCACATGCCAAAGAGAGATGAATACCTGGTTGGAGAGTGTCTGCACCTTGACAGCATTCCAGGGCACTGCCTGGCCTGGGTTGTATGCAGCCTTCACCAGCACCTTCTCACCCAGCTGGGGCAGCCTGCCCTTCACCACGCTGCCAGCACAAAAGCCAGGAGGCCCAGTCAGGAGAGAGACCCTGGCCAAGCCACCCTGACTGTCCCCCGTGAGGCCCCTCCCACCAAGATTTCTCACAACTTGCATAAGAACAGTAAAGCAACTGCTTTAGAAGAGTCCCCACCAGTACGGCGACAGAATTGAACCCAATAAGCTTTGCCTGTAGCGGACCAGCCTCAAGCCTACCTTAGCTGAAAAAAGACTTCTTCATCCACCACCCCAAAGTAGTCATGCAAACTGGTAACAATTCCAGTGAAGACCCGCTGCTTCTCCCCACCCTGTAAAAGAGGGCAGTTTTATAGCAACAGGGAGTAACTTGGACAAATACACAGTTTGCCACTATCTTCTCATCTCCACCACCCAGCTCAGAGTATGGTATCATGATTCACAATGAAGAAAGCCTATGTGTATAGTAGACATAATCCACTTACAGGAAGAAAAAAATTGAGCTCATTCTCGAGTCACAAGCTTCTTCTAGGATTTCCAGTTCTTCTTTAATTCCAAGAGGCACCCTAAAGATTTCCCTAGAACCAAAACTTAAGACTCCCCAATCTGAAGGGTGTCTGGTCACCCCCATACTGGCTGACATAGTTCCCAAGGCTAAAGCTCACTGGAAAGGATGCTCAACCTACCTGAAGGTGCCTGGCATTTTGGGACAGATCTGTGGCCACAGGAGGAGTGAGCAAACCAGGAGGAGGGCCCAGAAGAGATGTTGAAGCTGCGCCTATGGGACAGAGAAGCAACCTTCGGGAACTGCTCCTACCACTTTTAGCACTACAGTCAGCTAGAGGATATGATAAGCCTAAAGGGCAATCTGACCCCAACCAAGTTCTCTACAGGATTTCACTAACAACCACTGTGGTCATCTATTTGCCTACAAAACATCAGCAGCACATTGCTCTCCAAGAGGGAGACCCCAAAAGCCATATTTTTTAAATACTAAATCCAAAGCACACGCTTCCCAGTATGATGCCAAATAGAGATAAAGGTGATCACCTGAGAAGTTGCGTCCCCCTGGAAGCGGATTGATCCGCTGGCGCTTAAACTGGGACATTGGGAATGCAGTCCTTTTTCAGAGTCTTGGAAAAAACCTTCAATCAGAAAAGAAGTGTTATCAGTTCATGAGGAAAATTTCCACCTACCCCAAAAAACTGGAGAACCTTAAAGAACTAAAGCTCTTATGGAAAACGGAAAGGGTGGGGTGCTGAGAATGAAAGGAGATAATAAAGAAAATATAAAGAGGAGCAGGAAATTAAATAAGACGTTACATTGTTCCAGTTTGCCCTTAATAACCTAGTGGTGGGCATGTTGTCGTGCTATTTTACTGAGAAGGAAACTGAAGCTCAAGAGAGAGGTTTGCCCGAGGCCACATATCCAGTTAGTGACAAATCTGGGACTCACACCCAAGTCTCCGACAACTTAGTGCACCTCTCACTGTGTCACGCGACCCCAGGAGTGATGGAGGGTCGGGGGGAGAGTTGGGAAGAGCCTCAGTGACATTCATTCATTCAAAAACATTCACTCAAAAACAAAACAAAAAAAATGCTCCAGGGCAGGGCCCAGAAAAATGGAGGAGGCTGGTGCCGGAGAGGAGACGGTGTGGGCCCCGGAAGCCCGGTCCGTCGTTCCCCGGACAGGCTAGTGGGAGGGTAGCTGTCTGGCCCGGCCGAACGCGAACCCCGCTGCGCTCCACCTTTCCGGCTCCCGCGCTACCTGGCCCTCCGCTCCCGCCTCAGCAGCCGCTGGCGCCGGGTCTCCCGGGCCGGGCAGCGGCGAGGCCACCGTGGGAGGACGAAGGCGCGCGCGGTTTCTCCTCCTCCCGCCCGCCCCCAGGGCCGAGGCCGTTGCCAGGGAGACGGGACCTGCAGACCGTAAGGGGACTCGGCCTCTTCCGCGACCAGTGCATCTTCGCTATCCGGCCCTCTCCGCCCCTTGGCCAGGGGAGTGGCGAAGAGGCAGAGGGGTGGCGGGAGGGCCCCCAACCTACCTGCGGGCCAGGGCCGCGACACCGGGGGACAAAGACACCCGGAACCACCACAGTCCCTGCTGCCGCCGCCGCCGGAAGCGCCTCTCCGGAAGCGCGACCACTGGTCGGAAGCTGCCACTCTCCCGGATATGGTCCCTCCCCCTTCTCCACCGATCTCTCCCTTCCCCCACTCTGGCTTGACATCCTTCTCCAACTGCAGACGGAAGTGCGCCTTCCCCGATCGGATGCACGTTAGGAAGCCGCGCCTCGGTGGTGTCCACACTCAAGAGTCCCATTAGAAAAGAGGCTTCAGAGACTTGGTTCCTGGTGCAAAGGCAGCTGAACCTCAAACGTAAGGGAGCACATACCACCACCATCCCCACCTCGTTGTGGAAGACCACAAGAGTGCAGCAGCAAGAGAACCAGTCCCTCCTGACTGAAGAAGGATGCTTGATCAGCGGCAGACACGAGATATTCCTGTGTCTGTGACTCAAAAACAAATGACCCATCCCTAAACCTGCCCTTCCAGGGGCCACACCCCCACACGTCTCATCTTCTGAGTGCCTGCAAGAGATTAAGCTTTTCACCTTTCTCTAGTTATCTAGAGCTGCCATAACAGAAATACAAGTGGATGGCTTTAACAAGTTTATTTTCTCACAGTTTTGGAGGCCAGAGTCTGAATTCAGGCTGCTGGTTCTAAGAGAAGGCGCTCTCTGTGGCTGTGGGGTTAGAACCTCGTGGGGTGAGCTTCTTGCTCCTAGGAGATTTTCATGTGGCTTGGCATCTCTCTTCTCCCATTGCTGCTTGCTAGCTTGTTTAATCTTTTATATCTCAAAAGAGATTGACCCGAAATACACCCTACATTAATTCAACCTCGTTAACATAATAAAGACAACCCATGCCCAAACAGGATTATAACCACTGGCAGAAGTTAAGATTTCCAACGCCTAATTTTGGGGGACACAATCCATAACAGGCCTGACTAGGCCATAGTAAGATAAACCACTGTAATACTTAGGTAAGGCAGTGATAGTTCAATAGAAGTCTCACCTTCCATGTGGGAGACCTGGGTTCAATCCCTGGCTGATACACCTCATGCCTGGCCATCACCTGTCTGTATGTTGCTATGACGCTATGATACTGAGCAGTTACAGCAGAGCTTCCAGACTAAGATGGACTCGGAAGAAAGGCCTGGTTGTCTACTTCTAAAAATCAGCCAGTGAAAATTCTATAGATCACGATGGTCTGATCCCCAGCTCATCAAGGGGATGGCACAGAGTTGGGCAGCAGTTTTTTTTCTGTTATGCATGGGATTGCCATGAGTCAGGGACTGACTTGACAGCGGCTAACAACAACGGTATTTGGACAGACGTTTACAGAGCTCCTGTAGACATTTCCTTTTCTCCTTGAAACAACCCTTTGAAGTGCCTGAAGTTCTAGTAGTGCCTGAAATCCTCTAACTTCAGGGCGAAAAGAGAGAATCACTATCAGCCCAAGGCTGATTCTTGTGAGCTGGAGGTCAAACATACCTCCACTCTCCAACGTTTTTACCAATTCTGACACCAGCCATCCACCCCGTGGTACTCTCTACTTTTCTGCTGGGTTCAATAATTCATTGCAATGGCCACACAGAACTCACAGACCATACTTACAGTTAAGTGGTTTATTAAGGAACTAACAGGGTACAACTCAGGATCAGGTCGGGAAGCATGTAGGCAAAGCCTGGGAGGTCCCCTGGAAGTGGAGAGCACATCCTTCCCTTCTTTGGTGCAGGACAGCTCTCTCTGCTCCTCTCAGCCATGTAAGCAAGCAGATTTTCTCAGCTGTGCACATCCCCTTCTAAGACCCCTCAGAACAGGCCTCCTCACGCCCCCCTCAGGAAAGACCTCTTGGCCCGGCATACCCTCTTTCAGCCATACAGGCCTCCTTTCACCCCCCCAAGACAGGCCTTTCTGCCTTCAGCCTCTTTACTGCTAAATGACGCAGTTCATAGCTACTGACGCAGCTCATAGCCAGTCTAGCTGCATTCCTAGCAACAGGATTCTGCCATCGTCACCAAATCTGCCACAGGGCCCCTTATGGGCCTGTCACCAATGGCTCTGACCAGGCCTCTGTCTTCAATATTACAGGCCTTGACCTGTGTTACAGCTCTTTTAAGGTCCTCACCTCCTCTCTCTGCTTCTCCTTTCTCCTTCTTCCTGAAACCTCTGTGGGGCTGGCTGCATATATAAACAAAAACTTATCAATTTCAAGGAGCCCTCGTGGTGCAGTGGTTAAAGCACTCAACTGCGAACCAAAAGTTCCGTGATTCAAAACCGCCAGCAGCTCCGTGAAAGAAAGATGTGGTGGCAGTCTGCTTCCCTGAAGATTTACAGCCTTGGAAAACCTATGAGGTGGTCCTAACCTGTCCTGCAGGATTACTCTGAGTGGACATGGACTGGATGGCAACTCCCTTGGTTTCTGGGTTTTTTATAGCCACTTCATTTGCATGGCACACTGATCAATCACAGGGCAGGCTACAGCCCAGGGCCAGACAAAGAGTATCAAACCATCAAGTTGTTTATATCTTACCCAGGAAATGTTAATCAACCTGGACAAAAGTAACAAACTCTCTGGGGTAGAAAACTGGGACACAGCTAACTCCTCAGGGTTTAAGAGAAAAACCTCTCAAGCTGTTTTTCCAAAGAATCAAGGCAGAAAGCCACATAAAGGAACACATTTCACCCCAGCAGGTCAGGAATTAGTGCCTTATTTCTCAGATATAAAACCTAAAAGACCTTAATGAAACGACTTGCTCAAAGCCTTGCCAGTAATCATTGGCCACTTTAGTCTCCATTAGCAAACCCCAGTTCTACCTTATCCTCTCACCTCCCCATCAGCCCTCCTCCAGCCTACCCTCCCTCCAACACCAATACCCTCCTCCCCTTTCCTATTCATGTAACAATTCATAAAGCACTTCAAGACATTTTAATCTCTTTTTAGCATCATCAGAAGCCTGTGAGGTAGGTAGGGCAAGCATCATTATCCCATTTGGGAGATTGAGTGGGAAGCTGTGGCTCATAAAGTTATGGGACTTTCTCAAGGTCTGAAAACTAGTATGGGCTTCTGGTTTCAGCTTTGACATGTATGCAAAAGCAAATACGGAGCACAGCAGCTGAGAATTGCCCTTGAACGTGTTCTCCCGTTCTCCCTGTTGTCACTGACCCTGCCCATCCCTGGCGCAGCCTTCAGGGGCTCTGCTCCAGGAGCAAGACTCAATGCAGAGGCGGCCACAGCAGCACCATCTTCGTCTGGGGGCTGCCCATACATATCTGAAGAAAGCAGGAATCCGGATCAGTCACTGCCCACTGATGAACGAAGGTCAGTGCCATCCTTCCACAGATGGCCTCACCGAGAAGACCAACTCTTCAGCGTGCATGATTCCAGGAGAGATGGCGGGATCCAGCCACTTTACAACACTGAAAGCCTCACAGCTCTAGATAGACAATTATGCATAAATACCTATCTGCAACACGCTGGGCCTGGACAGATCATCGTGCCAAATGTGCTCTGCGGACGCTTGATAAATAAGTTAGTTCACATTGTTTAAGCCCAGGGATTTCTGGCAAACAGAGAGGAGCCTTGGAGCTGCCACGCTGGGAGGCCTCTCCGGGAATGGGGCCCCAATGCCAGGCTGCTCAGAGGAGAAAGACCCGGCCCTCACCTCAGAGAGAAGGGCAAGCATCAGCAGCTTTTCCTGGCAGTGACAAGAAGCAGCAACAGGGCAAAGGGTGAGGAAGGAGATGTCACTGCACACCCCTCTACCCAAGGTCATGTCCCTGGCACCAGGAGGTCTCAGCAGGCAGAAAGGTTTTTAGCTCGTTGTTTCTTAACCACTAAGAATGGCATAAAGGTCTTCCGGTGGGGGCAACACTGAGGCCTTTCAGAGAGGTCCCTTGACTCAATCCTGTGAAAAAGAAAAGGAAGACATGAAGCTAGGAGGAGGAAACAAAGGTAGCAACGGCCCAGAATTGATAGAACATTCCTTATCTGCTATGGGGAACCTGGGGATATTAACTGACATAATGCTTCTCCCCCTGCAGCATACTGGCATATAACTCCCCAAGCATGATGGACTTCCCCCTCTGCCAATCCTTTGTGCCACTACCTGCTCCTCCCCTCCCTGCTCCCTTAGCACCCCCCACCCCCCAGCAAACTCAGGGAGCTGACCTAAGTTTTAGCATTGAGGGGTGACTGCTTGCTGGGCTGGGCTGAGGAGCTCTCCCATATTCTGGTCCTGGCTCTGCCACCGACTTACTTTTTGGCCTTAGGAAAGTGACTTCCCTCCCTGATCCCAGTTGCAGCCTCCTCATCTGTAAACAGTGTTTTAACTACTTTTGGTTCTCTCCCAGCATCCCCTCCAAGAAGATCTATGTCTCTCAGAGTTCAAGGGGACAAAGACAACTCCCAGGAGTATAATCCCAGCATCCTGGTCATCAATCCCTGCCCCCTGCCCTAAGCTGGGCTGGACCACAGGACTCACCTGGGGGCTGGGCCATTGGGAGGGGCAGAGCGCTTAGGGTGTTGAAAGCTTCTCCAGGGGATCCGGTTGAGCACGACCTTGACCTTGTCCCAGTGGGAGAGATCCAGCTGAGCAGACGGTAAGGGATCACCACAAAGCCCCTCCCCCACACATACTCTCGACCAAGCTCCCAGGGACAGCCCTCACCACAGCCAGGACAAGCCACCTGCTCCAGACAGGAATGCTGTGTCATCTTCCCAAAGTGTCTGGACTTCAGGGTGTCCACACATCCCTATCACCTTCCCATCCTCCCACCTGCCCCCGCCCCCCCCCCACACAATATGCATTACCTACCTTGTGTCCCTGGGAGGATGGACCGGTGTGAGTTGGCTCTGCTGGGGCCTCTGGCAGGTTGGAAGAGTTGCCACTGGGCACCCCCACTTTTGGGAATGAAGCTGCTTTTGCCCCTTCAGAAAGAGAGTCAGGTTACCCAGGGCCAAGACCAGGAAGCCACCCTAACAAGAGGGTCTGTCTGCTGGTGGGGCCCCCGGACAGGCAGGGCACAGGGGAAGGGAGACACAATTGCGCCTCACCTGTCTCCTTTGTCAGTCTAAGCAGGTCACATGGTACCCGCATCTCATTGCCTGGGGCATGTGAGGGTGAAGGTGAAGGGGCCAGGGCAGACTCCTCCTCCTCTTCAGGGTCCTGTGCGTGAAATGGACAGGGGTAATCAGGGCCTAACTAGAGGGTTGAGGCTGTCGGGAGGGAGCCCTGAGGCCAGGGAGGCACCCCTCCACTGCCTCCCCCATGGGCCTATCCACTCACTGGCCTGACCACCCTGTGGCTCACTCACCCTGAGGGGCCTCTGGGTCTGCAGCTGTAGATAGA
Organism: Elephas maximus indicus; assembly: GCF_024166365.1. Classification (NCBI taxonomy): domain Eukaryota; kingdom Metazoa; phylum Chordata; class Mammalia; order Proboscidea; family Elephantidae; genus Elephas; species Elephas maximus. The sequence continues at coordinate 52,077,775 of NC_064840.1, forward strand.
GCTGTTGGAGCCTCGCCATCTGCTCCAGCACTAGGCACAAGTGTTCTAGGTAACGAAGACCCTGCCCTGGGAGACTGGTCCAGACTTCAGGCTCCAAGCCCCCCTGTGGGACGCAGTGAGGTAGGGAACACGTCTGAACGCACCAGATGCCCACATGAGGCGGCCAGCCTGCTCACCCAGAAGATGGGGGCAAAGCAAGCAGGGAGAGGAGGGACACACACGCCCCACTGGCTTCCCAACTGCCCAGCAAGGCAGGGCCCGAACTTGCCCACTCTTCTGTGGTAGTAGCTCTGCACAGCTAGGAGTGGGGTGAGGCAAGAAGCTGTGACACAACCTACCAATTAGGGGCAAAGAATGCCCTGCCCCGAGAGAGCTCCAGGGAGAACAAGGGGAGCAGAAGGCCCTACTAGTCCCAGTGTAAAAGGACTGTCTACATCCCAGTCTTGCCCACTCTGAGTGGCACTCACCACCTTTGCTTCTTCCAGGCCTGCCTCTAGGCCAGTTTCTGCCTCAGTGGCCTCTTGTTCCCCTGCTGCAAAAGGGAACATTTCACACTCAGGCTTGCTTGGCAGCTGGAGGGGGCGGTGCTGTCGTGACAAGCTGGCAGGTGAAGTCGGGAGTCGGTGGGACCGCTCCAGCACCTGCTCCAGCTTGCGGCTAGCCAGGAGCCTGCCTAGCTGGGGTGGGGGCTCAGAGCGCCCAGAAGGCTCAAAGTCCAGAGAGTCCTGAGAAATGCCTGGCAAGGTGGCCAAGGAGCTGTCCCCAATCGCCATCTCCACTCCTGAGTCCCGGGAGGCCAGTTTCAGAAGAGGCACCTGCCTCCCAGGACCTCTCAGCTGGCCATCTCCATTCCAGGAGTCTGATGAGCACCAATCAGCAGCGTCCTGGATCCGTCTGTAGGTGCTTGTGACTCCAGGCACTACACACCCACGTGCCAGATCCTCCGTAGCCCCATCTGCAAGGAGAGTCAGTGTCAGGCTGGACAGCCACCCCCAGCATTCCTGGCAGCATTCCCCCAGGGAGCGTCCCAGGTGAACAGCGAAGGGAGGAGCCCAGGCAGCCACAACTCAGCTAAAGTATCTCTCTGGATCTGCCAGTGACATGGGGTTCCCTGCACAACAATCGCTGCAAAGAATAAGGAACCCATAATATGGGCTGTTTGGTAGGCAAAGCTCTTTTAGATCATGGCCAACAGCTCCTTGAATGACCCACCTTCCTTTGAAGCGTGTGGGCCCTTTCTTCTCAGGAGCCCTTGTGGTCCCCAATTAGGGTCAGCCTAAGACCTTCAAATCATAATGGGGGTCGGGAGGGGGAGACTGCAGATTCTTCAGCTGCTCACCAAGGGTGAGGGGGCTAAGTATGACTGTGCACAGGCTCAGGGAGAAGAAAACGGGTTCAAAGTGAAGCCTAGGGCCTAAACCTTCTCTCTTGATGCCCCGGGGGGCATCAAGATCAAGTTTCTCCTAGAGCTTATGGGGGAGTGTGATAAAAATTACAGTAGCTATTAACTATTTTGGGCTTTTCTTTTAAGTGAGAAATAGTGAAGATTTTGTGGAGAATTTAAAAGAAAAAAATTACACGGAAAAATGGGAACTAGAAAAGGAGGTAATTAGTGCCCATTTATTGTCACCTCTGTGTCAGGTCCTTCTGCAGAGCCCCAGTTGTACATTACAAACCAAGGCTCGGAGGGGTTAGAAAGCTTGCCTAGGTCACAAGGCCAGCTAAGCGCCAGGGCCGGGATTCAAACCTGGGCCCTTCTAGGCAAGGAAGTCAGCCAGGAAACCCACCCCTGCAGGGAGGGCTCTCCTTGGAAAGCGGTCTGCCAAGGACGGGGCTTTCAGAGCTGCTAGCTGGGGGAGGCAGCAGGCAGATTCGGAAAACCTTCAACCGGGGCAGGAAAGGATCGAGACGGGAGATTAGAAGGAAGTGGACCCAGAGGAAGTGGGATGGAGGTGGTGGCTGGTTTAAACGCCAAAAACCAGAGGGTTTCCAATGCCCACCGCGTCCGCAAATTAATCAGTCGGGCCCTCAAACTGAGAGGTAAGGCGCCTCCGACGGGTGAGCCGCGTGGGGCTGTGAGGGCAGAGAGGGCCTTCCAAGGCGCGCCCCAGGAAGGGCTCGGGAATTGGCTCCAGGGAAAGAGGACCCCCAGGGACAGCGGGAATGGGCAGGTCCGCAGAGGTCCGGGGCTCGGAGATCCGGCCCCGGCCGGCGCTGGGGGCGGAGGCGACTCACCGCGGCCGCCGCGCGGCTCCACCGCGAAGACTCGCCGCCGGCCCAGCATGCCGGCCCCGACGCCGCGCCCGGGCTGCAGCCGGACAGAGCGATTCCGGCCCGCGTACCCCGCGGGTCGGTCGGTCTGTTTAGCTCACTAGTCCGGACCCTGATGGGCGCGGCCCCCGGACACTCCCAGACGGGGGAGGGGGCAGGGCGGGGCAGGGGCGGAGAGGAGAGGGGCTGGTGTGCGGGCGGGGCGGGGGGCGCGCAGCGGGGCGCGGGGATTTGGAGGGCCCAGGGGCGCGGGCGCGGAGGGCTGGGAAGGGGAGGCAACGAGGAGCGAGGACCTCGGAGGCGCGGGGTGGGGAACACCCCTGTCACCCTCTTCCTGGCTGTGGCCAAAGTAAGAGCCCGGATCTGCTGTCTCCCCAACTCGGGCAACCCGGCGCTCCGGCGTCCGACCACAGAGCGGGTCCCCGCCTGGGGACGCTGTTGGGCTCCGGGCGCGAAGTCACCCCGCCCCCCAGTTCACACGCGGGCTCCGTCTTCCTGCCGCCGAAATGGAGCCCCGGGCGGGGGAGGGGGAGCACTGGACCGGAGCCCGGAAGGAAACCGAGGCCCACGTGCTGGCAGTGGGAAGAGCGCTGCCCAGGACGCGGCCTCCCAGCGCCTGCAGCTGTGTGGCTTGGGGCAAGTCACTCAACCTCTCAGACACCACGTGCGAAAAAAAGGGGAAATGATTCCTGTCGACCCCACCCAGTCTGTTTCTCGGGTAACTGGGTCAAGTGAAACAGGGGAGGGAAAATTTTTTACAACAACTGCAGAGCGCGAGGTTGTAGTCTGGCGCGGAACGAGTGTCCAGGGCTAGATCTGAACCCCTGGCCCGTCTCATACCTCCTACTCACTCCAGTACCCTAACGGCGGGGTCCTCAGGATCTGAGAAAGACTTGAGCCGCCGGACCCGGGAGCATTCTGGAGGCGGGGCCAACCTGTTAGGGCTCCCCTGGCCCTACCCCACCCTCTTCTGGTCCGTGGAACTCTATCCCCTTCCTAAGGGGGGCTGGGAGCCCACACAGCTGCTGAAGGTGGGACAGCCTAGAGACTAGACAGGGGCTAGTGGCCTCTAAGCCTCTTCCTCCTGAGGGTGGGAGAAGGGCCGAAAAATACCCCAGCAGGTCCCAAATCCCCTGGGGGCAGGTAAGGGAGCTGGTGGACGTGCTAAATTGCACCTGAGCCTGGAGCCTCTGGGTGGAAGTGGCTGTTAACAGGGAGGGATAAGCCAGCCGGCCCACCCATTCCTGCTCCTTGCTCTTTCCTAACCAACCAGCGGCACTGCTGTGATTCCCATTCATGGCGACCCCATGTGTGCCAGAGTAGAACTGTGCTCCGTAGGGTTGGAAGTAGATCGCCAAATCTTTCTTCCCAGGCGCCTTTTCAGCAGCCGAGTGCCTTAACTGTTTGTTCCACCCAGGGATGCCTTCATCAAGGAGCCTCAAATTATCAGATTCTAACTTTATAAGATGAGGAGACTGAGGCCCACAGCCAAGCCTGAATTATGGACCATCTCTTAAGACCTTGAGCTTTAGGCCCAGGCCCTTCCCTGTTAACCCTGGGTTGGTGGGCTGTCCCCCTCCCCTCCCTGTCCTCCCAGACGGCACCCCTCTGGTCCCTCTATTCTAGATACAGAGAGGGAAACAGAATGCTGGGCCTGGCAGGAGCTACTCTACGCCAATCCAACAGGATATGTGGCACCAATCCCCAAAACCGTGCCAGACCTCACCCCAGCCCTCGCTAGGTAGAAGGGCAGGAGGCTGGTCAGGTGGCTTCCTCCCCTCCAAAGTCAGAGGGTGGGAGGTAAAGAGAGGGGGCCTTTGCCAGATCCGCCCAGAATTTGGAGAATGTGGGGCCAGATTCCAAGCAGTCTCTGTGGTGACTCTGGGGCAGGAATGCATCTGGAAACAGGAAGCCCAACCAGCAGGAATGCAGTGTCTCAGCACAAGCCTTTGTGTGTGGCTCAAAAGAACCCCCCCGCACTCACACACACACACCAACACACACACCCTCTAGGCCGCGGCCCCCATGCCCTGTGCAGATGAGCAGAGCTGAGCCCAGAGCTCTCAGAGCGCCTACAAGTCTATGTGAGGATCCAACATGGGGGCCTTGGTGCCTCTTCCCATTTGCCTTCTGCGGCCCTGAACCAGGCAGCCCTTTACCACCCAGAAGCCTCTGTGGCCCCTGCATAATCTCCTCAGTCTCTCCTTCGCCAGCCTATTAAAAACCAGTTGCCGTTGTGTCGATTCCAACTGATGGTGATCCCGTGCATGTCACGGGTCCATAGGATTTTCAGTGTCTAGTTTTTTGGAAGTAGATTGCCAGACCTTTCTTCTGAGGCACTTGTGGGTGGATTCAAACCACCAACTTGTCAGTTAGTAGCTGAGCACCTAACCATTCTTGCCACCCAGAGACAGGAATCATTTCTCTTTGAGTGGTGCTTGAAGGAATGGGAGGGGCAGCACAGCCACACCCTCACTGCCGATGGGGCGGGATGAATAGCCACTCAGCCTCCACGGGTTCCTGAGACACAGTGGCCTGGCCGAGTCATGCCTCAGACTGAGGCCAGGGATGCGCAGCGGCTTTACAGCCTCAGTGGGGAAGTCCCAGCTTCAGGAAGTGCATTTCCTGCAAGCTCTGCACAGAGCAAGCCCTGTGGGAGGAAGGGCAAAGCCAAAGAACCTGTAGGTGGCTCCTGCCAGGCAGGAGAGGGCTGGGAGGGGCCATGTGACCTCCAGAGCTGTGCCTAGAAGGTTGCCTCTGGGGACAGAGGGGCACGAACCCCATTTGGCAAGCCAGAAACTGGGGAGGCAGCCTCCTTGGTTCCATTCCCAGCTCCTCACTAGCTTCGGTGTCCTCGGGCAGATTGCTTAACCTCCCTGTCCCTCGGTTTCTTTACCTATGAAGCAAGAATGATAACAATACCTACCCCAGAGTTGTAAGAATTAAAAGATTTAAAACACTTAAAATGCCCCGGCACTTCAAAAGTGCTCTAAAATGTTAGTCACTGTTATTATCTAGCTGTATAACTTTGGGAAAGTCTCTTTCCCATCCCTAACTGAAAACAAACCAAACCAGTTGTTGTCAAGTCAATTCCAACTCATGGCGACCTCATGTGAGGCATTAAAGAACACTTTAGTGTTTTTAATGGCTGATTTTTCAGAAGCAGATTGCCAGGCCTTTCTTCCAAAGTACCTCTGGGTGGGTTTGAACCATCAACCTTTCAGCTAGTAGCCCAGTGCTTAACCAACTGAAGGAGCTTGGATTTGATGCTTTCTCTGGTCACATCTAACTCTAATCTATCATCATCTCTGAGTTATTCCTCCAGCTGCAGAAAGAAGTGAACACTGGATCAGACACATTGCCATAGCACAAATGGTCAGTCTCTTGCCCCATACACATATGTCTGGGGTCAGAGGGGGTGGGTGTTCACCACTGGCTTGGGCTGCGGTTCAGGGCAAAGACTGCCCCAAACCTTCTCTGTTGACAAACTGGTTTGGCTAATAACTCCATCCTACAAAGAAGTTCACTCCCAAGCTCAGGCCAGTTAAGTGCCTGCTGAGATGGACAGTCTTCCTTCCTTGCGCATGTCTAGGGTCAGAGAGGGGGTGGACTGGCCCTGAGAGGAGATGTGGCCCCCCAGATTCCAAATCCATTCAGAACCCATTCAGGCTTCGAAAGGCATTCAAAAGCTCACTGGCACACTCACTGAACAAGTGTCCCCACCCCCATTTGCTCTCCTCCACTTCCTGTTATCACAGTGCCATCATTCATGTGGTTTGTTACATGCAGTCATCTGACATATGACTAGTCCAACCCGTCTTTTCAACCTGCCACTGCCCTGCTTTAAAATGTTCAAAGGGTCCCGAGTGCCTCAAGCTGAAGTGCAAGCCATTCAAGATTGCTCTGTAATTTGGCCCCATCTCCCTTTCCAGTTTTATCTCATGATCCCGTTCAGCCACTGTCCTAAGCTGAGCATTACCCCATCACTCAGAATAATGTCTTTTCCCTCACTCCTGACTGACCACTGACCGGCTTTCTCTGCCTGTCCAAACTGAACTTACAGCCAGTGGCTCCCAAACTGAATCTACAGGGTGCTCCAGTGTGTTCCATCCTAGCCCTTAGCACTCACTGCCACATACTATTTCATTCATGTCAGCTTGGCTATGATCTCCAGGGAAGCAGGTAAAGTGCTATATCTTTCGGTATTACCACTTGCTAGCCCACTGCTGTCGAATCGGTTCCGACTCATAGCAACCCTATAGGACAGAGCAGAATTGCCCCCATAGAATTTCCAAGAAGCGCCTGGTAAATTCTAACTGCCAACCTTTTGGTTAGCAGCGGTACCTGCTACACCATCAGGGTTTCCATACCACTAGCTAGAACCCAAGTATTTGTGCAAGCACAAATTCACATTTTGTGAGCATTCTTCCCTGTCGCAGGCTACATCTGACACTAGGTGGCGCCAGGGAGGGCATTTCATTTCTGGGCAGACCATCCTGGCCAGACAGACTCCTGAGCCACAGAAGAGACAGCCTTGATCTTTTCTATAAAAATAAAGGCCGGTTTTCAGGCAGTCATCCAGGCAAAAGGTGAGACAATTGCAAGGTGTAAATTATATCAACAGGTGTCTGAGGAGGGAACACAAGCAAGGTCTCCGCCAAGATTCCTTCCTAAAAGGGCGAGATAGCACACACTGCCCTCAGAGACCAGCCACAGGATCCCTCTGAAGCCCTGTTTTGATCTTCTCTGTGAAAAGAAAGCTGTGGCTACTGCCCAGCCCCAGGGCTACAGGGGAGGGGGTGGATCTAGAGCACCAGCTGTACCAGGATCTAGAGGACCTTTCTGAAATGTCTTCTGGGATCAGGACTGGTGGGGTAAGTGAATCAGACCAAAAATCCTGGGCTGGCAGGCAACCACTGCCCCCTCCCCTCTGATGTCAAAGCACCCCCAGGGTAGGACAGGTAGCGCTGGACTCATGCTAGGTGTGTTTCAAAGCAACCACCAATGAAGCAAGAGTGTCTTCCAGGAAAGGGGTGGGAGGTCAGCCCAACCCTGGCTTGGAGTCAAGTCCCCTCCCTGGTGGTGGTGTCTGATGGTGGGGGCTCTGCTGAGGTTGTCTCAGACCCCAGCCCTACCCTCCTGGGTGAGGCTAACCTGCAGCCTTTACCCAAAGTTATCTCTGGTGATTCTCTCTCCTAAACAGGCGAGACAGCTTCAGGCATGTGCAGGAGGCACTCTGGACATCGCCCTCCTGGACACGGCTGCAGCCTCCCTTCCTGCCTGCCTGGCACATCTAAGTCAGTAGGGTTGGCAGTGTCCACATCAAGTCAAGTGAGGGGCACATAGAAAGCAAAACTAGCCCAGGGCTGGCTGGGCAGGAGACTGCCTCACCAAGATGGGGTCTCTGCATTCTGTCCCCCAGCATCCCTTTACCCCACCGCCTCCAGGCTCCCAGAGAGAAACTTCTTCCCTCTAAAGTCCTAGGGATCACCCCAGGAAAGCGGGCGTCTTTATCAAAGGGTTATGAGGAGAGCACAACCCTCAACCTAAGAGGAGGAAGTGTCTCCAATGGGAGGTCAGGGACTGGGGTACTAGGTAGGGTGGGGATTTTGAGGGAGGGGAAAATGAGAGGGAAAAAAAACTTGTAAATAAAGACTCTCTCTTTTTTTTTTTTTTTTACCCAGCAGTAGGAAGAAGCTCATACCCAGAGGTTGGGGAAAGGAAGAAAGGGGATGGCATCTACTTTATTTTGTTATGTATATATATTTATAGAGCTTGTATTTTGAAAACTTTACAAAGTGAAGACCTTTAGCCTCTGGCCCACCACCTCCTTCTAGATACTTGGCTCCTTGTCCCACCCTGCTTACCACCTGGTACACCCAGAAACCAAATGCAGTGCCCACCCCAGACCATGGCAGTGCCTGTCCTGCAGGGCAAAAGCTTGCGAGTGTCTAGGAGAGACCTGAGGAGGTGAGGCTGCCCTCAGTACCCACAGCCAGAGATAGGTCCCAGCCTTTGGCCTCACCCAGTGAGGATGAAGGGGCCTCAGGCCCCCAAACTTAGTTCACGTAAGAGCCACTACCCACCAACACCTCTTCCATGCCAACTTGCTATTGACATGGCCCCTGGTCCGGAGATGCCCCAGGCCTCTCAGTCAAAGGCAGGCCCTCAGGCCTGGGAGCTGAGGGAGGAGGTTGCAGAGTAGCGCTGGCGGGCATGCTTCTCGCAGTACAGCTCATCCCCCACCCAAAAGTGCCCGCGCATCTTCAAGTTCAGCCCGCAGTCTGCGCAGGTGTAGCAGCTGGGGTGGCGGTACCGGCCCTCCTGGATACGCACAGCCTGGTTCCTGGGGGAGAGGGAGAGCCATTAGCCTCAGGGACAGAGAACCCACACAACCCCAGGGGCAATGCATCTGCCTAAGGCCAGGACCCCAACCTGAAGTCAGGGCCTGTGGAAGAACCAAAACCTCCCCAGAGACCTAACTGTCCGAGTCTCCCCCTTCAACTACCCTTCACCACCATCACACACACCACCACCAGGGCATCTAATCAAAAGAAATGAAGTCATTCCTCTCCCACACAAAGCCAGTCCAGAGTCTTCTTTATTTTTATACAGCAGAGGGTCAAAGTGTGGTCCTGGGACCAGCAGCATAAGCATCACCTGGGAACAAGTTAGAAATGCCAATTCTCGGGCCCTACTGGCCTCCTGAATTAGAAATTCTGGGGTGAGACCCAGCAATCCATGTTTTCACAAGCCCTGCAGTCATGCAGATGCCAGCTCCGTTGAGAGCCAGTACTATGTATAAAACATGTTATTTTTCAACACAGGCTCCTTACACCTGTGTGGCAGGAGGGTTACATCGCATCGCATCCTGCAGGTGAGAAAACAGAAGCCCAGAGAACTGAAGGGATTTGCCCGCAATGAGTCATCTGACCCTCACACTGGGCACTGAAGAAATTCACCGGAGGGGGGGACTTTCAGCAATTTTCCAGAGAATGTGGTTGGATTATAATACCACCCACTGAGAAAAATGAACCCACTTCTGGAAAATTCAGCCCTTTCCAAAGGTGGGGGGAGGGAGTGGGGAAGACTAAAATTTTCCAGGAAGAACTGCCTCATCTATAAAGGCAGGTCTCCAGAAGCCTTCAGATCATTGAGGAGAAATCCAAAGCAGGGGCACTTCTTACTCTGCTGAGGAAGGAGAAAGGGATAGGGAGGGAGGGAGGAGAAGAAGGGGCAGCTCTTGGAGCACGAAGGGAGGAGATGCTGCAGGAAGAAGCCAGTGCAGGCCTTAAAAAAAAAAATCCAGTTGCTGTTGAGTCATTCCGACTCATGGTGACCCCATGTGTGTCAGAGTAGAACCGTGCTCCACAGGGTTTTCAATGGTGGTTTTTTTCAGAAGTAGATTACCAGGCCTTTCTTCTGAGGTGCCTCTAGGCGGAAGGGTGAAAATAAACCACCACAAAAACCACTGGGGCACATATTCCCCTCTAGGGTCCTGGTGCCATTGGTAGGGAAGTCACTCACTGGGTGCCCTTCCTGAGGCGTCGTGTGCCCAGTGCCCGTCTTCCAGAGTGTGTCCCGGTCCCCCCTTCCCTGGCCCCCTGATACTTACGCAATGCTGGTACTGCACTTCTCACACGTGTGGAGCTTCGGGGGAGTGGCCAGTGCCCTGCCAGTGGACAGGGAGGCCTGGGGGCTCAGCGAGCTGGGCAGGAAGGCAGGCGTGCCACCTGGGAGGGGTGGGCACAGACACACAAGAACTCATCAACCGGCAGCATCTCCCAGGCTGTATTTTATCCCCCACCCACTTCCGAAACAGGCCCCAGGAGCCTTGTAAAAGGCCCACTTATAGAGGGTCCTCTAAAAGCAGCATTGGGCTTGAGAAGTTAGTAATGGAAGGAAGATGATGGTGCGAAAAGCCTTGGCGGAGGCTGGTCAAGGGCACAGAAAGCTAAGGCAAACCTGAAGGTGGTCAGCACTCCACGGCTGACACAGCAGGCGGAGCGGGCTTTTCCTCACTTGTGATCCCATAATGATGGTATTCATAGATAATAATAATAGGCAATAACAGCACCACAGTACCTTTGTACAGTTTTCAAAGGGCTTTCATATGCATTATTGCACACGAGCCGTGGAACAAAGCTAAGATGAAGCCCAGGTTTTATTGGGCAAACATTGTCTCTATTTCTAACCTGAGGATACCCAGCCCCTATGGTGAGGTCACGAGGTCTTCTAGTGCCCATCTGTGTATCCTCCCCTGTACCCACCACCTCCTCCCTGAGCTCTCTCCTCACGGTCCTCTGTGAGTACCCCCAGGATCTCAACTAAACACCACAGCTGGAATCAGCCACCAGCCCCTATCATTCTGCCTCTCTGACACTTCTCCTGCCCCTGTCCCATCCTCTCCAGCCCTGCCTAGACACCACTGCCCAGGCCAGATGCTCCTCATCTCTCCCCTGCACTAGGGCACTGACCCCCCACACACACATACAGCTGTCAGAGCAATCATTCTAAATGCCTGTGAAGCCCCTTCTCTGCCCATGCCCCACACATACCTGACCATAGGAGGAACACACCAAATGCTGGTCACGTGAATACCTAAAGGGCTGGCCAGAGCCTGTAGCCCCTGTGTTGCACATTTTGGCATCTCATGCACTGCCTGGCATGGTTATTTGTCTGACTCTCCCAGTTATAGACAGGGCTTCTCAGCCTAGCACCCAAGACCATCCCAGAGGGACAGAGCCTCCATTCCTGCCCTCACACTGCCAGGCCACGCTGTTTACTCTTGCCCACACCCAAAGCCCTCTTGCTGGCAGCCTCCACATTCCAGGGTCCTCCCTACCACCTGGTGGCATAGTGGTTAAGTGCTATGGCTGCTAACCAAAGGGTCAGCAGTTCGAATCCGCCAGGCGCTCCTTGGAAACTCTACGGGCAGTTCTACTCTGTCCTATAGGGTCGCTATGAGTCGGAATTGACTCGACGGCACTGGTTTTTTTTTCCTTCCACCGTCTTAAGGCCACTTGTTGAAATCTTGATCTTTCTTCAAGGGTCAATTCACTAACCCTCTTCCTCCCAGAAGCCCTCCCTGGAGACGCAGCCCCATGGTTCTCCCCAGCCTCCTTCATCATCCCCTCTAACTGTCCTGTCTCTACTGCTGCTGCCTTCTGGGTAACCCCTACTGGTCTATAGGCTCCTAAAGGCAAGGACTGCATCTTCTCCATGTCTGTCCCTCCTTGGTGCCCAGTTCAATAAAATGTCACCCCTTGGTGGTGTCCTGGTGGACACTTTCCCCTACCCGAGCCCCTGGGTCTCCTCACCTCTCTCTTCAGCCTCCAGGGCTTCCTGCAATAGCCGAAAAGAGCTGGACTGCCGGGGGGCCACCCGCCCCTCACGATTTTCCTGCAGCATCTTGAAGACTTCCGAGTCCTCTTCCAGGAGGTGGCGTCTCCCTTCTGAGTCCACACTGTGGGCATGGGAGGCAGCAGGGAATGAGGGTCCCATTCCTGGAGTGTTAGGACCAGCACAAAAGGGCAAAAAGAGTGTGCCCAGTGGGACTTAGTGGGGGCGGTCTCCATTCCTTCCCGGGAAACCAGTGTCCCTCCTGCCCCTCCGAGACCCTCTGAGACCCCACCCGACCCTCTAAGGCCTGCTGGTACCTGAGCCTGGGGCTGGAGGACCGGGGGCCCAGGGAATGCGGCAGCACCAGCACTGCTGAGTTGCCAGCGCGGCTGAGGCCGGCCTGTGGGGAGGAGAAGCAGCCAGGGGAGGAGTCAGTGGCTGGAGCCTTTGGCCAACACACCCATCTGTGCCACTAAGCCCGGCGGTTCCCCAGGTCCAACACCAGAGGGCTCCAGACCCTTGCTGACCAGCGAGAGCCCGCGAATGGCCAGAGCCCTGAACCTGCCCTCAGCAAGAAGCCAGGGGAAGGAGGTCAGCTCAGAAAGAGGGATTTGTCCCAGCTTTTATATATATATATATATATATATATATATATATATATATATATATATATATATATATATTTTATAGATGTATGTGGGTTCAGTGAGAAGATTGGGCAAGGGCTAGAATGAAGACCACCAGGTCGTGGGATAAGCATGGATACCATGCATATTACTCTAGGTTATGCTATGTTATGGAGTCCCTGGGTGGTGTGAATAGTTTATGTGCTTGACCACTAATTGAAAGGTAGGAGGTTTGAGCCCCCCCAGAGGCACCTCAGAAGAAGGGCCTGGAGATCTACTCGACAGCAATTTTTTTTTTTTTAATGCTATGCTATGTTTTCAAAGATGTACACTGGGGCCTGTCTCCAATTTGACAGAACAAGCAGAGAGGAAACAAGCTGACCCTTTTGTAGTGAGGAAATAGAAACATAAAGGATAAAGTGTAGGGGCCAAGACTCCCCTTGGAGTCAGGGTTGGGCTGGACAGAGGCCCTGTGTATACATATGCTGGCCCCTCTCCTAAGATGACCTGGGTCTGACCTAAGCAGCCTCTCTTGGCTGCCCTGGGAGGTCTGCCATGTCCACAGAGCCTTGGGGAGCCAAGCCCATCTTGGGGCCCACACCCCATGCAGTACTGCCATCTCCCTAAGTGTGCCCTGTCCATCTGGGCTGTTACTTTTGCTCTCTGCATGAAAATTTTACCTTCGCAAAACTACAGAGACAGTAAAAAGATCAGCGGTTGTCAGGGACTTGGGTGGAGGTATGAATAGGTGGATAAGACAGGACAATTTAAGGGCAGCGGAACTATTCCATATGATGCTGTGACGGTGGACATGTGGCATTGTGCCTTTTTCAAAATCCCCAGAACTTTATAACATAAAGAGTGAACCACTAAGACTGACTATGGACTTCCGTTAATTATAATGTATCAATGTTAATTTGTGAATTGTAACACACATTCCATACAAATGCAAGATATTAATAACAGGGAAACTGTGCAGGGGCACCAAAGGGCATGTGAGAACTCTGTACTTTCTGCACAACTTTTCTGTACACCCAAAACTGCTCAGAAAAAATAAAGTCTGGGTTAAAAAAAAAAAAAAAAAAGGTGCCTTCAACCTCATCGCTGCTCCTTGAGGCCAGTTTCTCTCTGGTACCCCTACTCCCCTCCCTTCTGAGCTGCCATCCCAAACATGACTAAGCTTGAGGAGCCTGCACCAGCCAATGCAAGGGACAGCCTAGGAGACATCTGGTCCCACACACCAAAACCAAGCAGGCCAGGTGTGCAAGCTTGAGGGCACCATTGCTTGGGAAGCCAAATTCCCTCAATGCCCAGTAAATTTAAGCATTATTTTTAAAATGCAAAGTCATGGATGAATTATGGGTTAGAATGAACAAACTGCGTGATTCTTCAGCTAAAAGAGAAGACAGCTCTAGACCCTCACTCCACCAGCACTTCTGCCATCAGTTCACATCCTTTGCTCTTGGGGCCCTGTGATAAAGTTGTCAGATAAGGAGGCTGAGGGCCAGAGGCGAGTAGGAGGCAGGGCTACGACTCTAAGCCCTGGCTCCTGGATGCCTGGCTGGGGCTGTGATGTCAGCTGACAGATGGTGGTATAGTTTCCTTAGGAAGCACAGCCAGCACCACACACTCAAGAATTATGTCACATCTCACTGTCCTAGGAGGTCAGCATGTGCCCTTTAACACTTGTTGAAAGGTTCCTTTCAACAAGCCAAGTCCTTGTGCCCATCCAGAGGTAGAGTGCTTTTTTCTATTTTTTTGAACTTTTCATCTGCTCACCAAGGAGTGGGCCTACCTGGAACGGCAGCTTCTAGTCCCCAGAAGATACCACAGGGCTGGGGTGCCCTGTGCCTTGGCCCCCTGCGGCCTCATCCAGGCCTGGAGCCATCAAGAAGGCCATGACCACCAAGAGGTGGGGCCACACCTCATCCACCATCACCTGTGCCCCCTCCAGCCCACATCCCATCCTCATGTGTGCCCCACCTCACCTTCAGCCGGACCACTGTGCCCTGCTGGAGAAGAAGCCCACCTCCCTTACTTGGAAAGGATCCTCCTTTCTCCTCCTTCCCTCCCAGTCAGGTAGGGACAGCTACCCTCACAGAAGGAACCAGTCAGTCCTCTCCAAATTCAGAATTGCTGCTCCCTCTTCACCTGCCCTTCAAGAATTATCTGTAGCCAATGCCTCTGGAAAGACGTTCTGGGAAACACAAGTTTGTCATCCTTGTGGGGATGTTAATAAGCGAGTATATGGGGATGGAATGGGGGTGTCAGGAGGAGTTCTGTGGTCAAACAAGTTTGGAATATTGACAAAATTAAGTAGGTTTCTTTCTCATGGGACTTCTGAGGCCTTTAAGATGCCGAAGTGCTTGGCGAGCTCCAAGAGGGGGCTGTAGGCCCTGTGACTCCACGCCCACTTGACCACAGCCCCATTCCTCACCCGGAATGTAAACTCTGAGGGTTAGCAGCGTGTCTGTTTTTCCACTCAGTCACCCCCAGAGCCTAGAAGCCTGCCTGGCACAAAACAGATGCTCACTAAATATTTGTTGAAGGAATGAGGAAATAACCAGGGTTCTCAGGGTCAAGGAAGAGAACTCAGAGTACCTAGTCCAACTCCAAGGCCCAGAGAGGAAAAGCGGCAGGTCCAAGGTGACACAGATGGGACTAACCCAGGTCTCTCCAGGACCCAGCCCCGTGCTGCTCCTCACACTACAGTGGTGGTTCTCAAACCTTCGCGTGTATCAGCTTCACCTAGAGGGCGTGTTAAAACAGATCCCTCTGCTGGCCCCGACCCCACAGTTTCTGATTCCACGGGGCTGTGGTGAGGCCAGAGATTTTTGCATTCCTAACAACTTCCCAGGTGATGCTGCTGGTTTGAGAACCACTTCCCCACACCATGCTGCATCTCCCCTTGGCTAGTCTTGGGGGACATCACAATAAATGTGCCTGGGGAGGCATTCCCTTGAGTACGTGGTCCCACTAAGACTGCCCCCAGGAGCCTTGGCTGAAGCAGACCAGGGTGAATTGCCTCTCCTCAGCTATTCTTGCTGACCTCTGTCAAAGCTCGCTTTGAGAACCTTTCCCACAACCCTACCCCAGCCCCAAACACTCCAGGTCTTACTTATACCACTGTGTCCCCATCTCCCAGAGTGTCCGTCTTCCTGTCACTATTCTCTTATCTAAACCTTACCCTGTCCTACCTTCAAGGTCCAGAAAAATTTCCGACAAAGCTTTCCCAGGCCACCCAGCCCACACTCATCTCTCCCCTCCCAGAACGCCTCCTGCCTTTATAATTAATACCACAATGTTCAGGGCTTAGTTGTTTTGCATGTTTGTCTTATCTCCACAGCTACATTGTAATTTATTTAAGAAGAGGGATCGCATCTAAAACGTCTCTGCCCCACAGCACCTGGAAGACTGCCAGGTGGGCACACAGAAGGTCACCAGGGAGCTCCTCCTGTGCAGCCCCCGGAGAATCCTGTTCCTTCCTTCTCCAGCGCCCCCACCTCTGTTTCCAGCACTATCTCCCATCCGCCCCCAAAGGCTCTCTCTCTGGAATGCAGAATCAACCCTGAGGTAGCATTCCAGCAGCTGGGCCTTATCCCCTGCACCCGGATGGGCGGTTGGACACCCCCTCTGCCCCCAGCAGCTGTGGCCCAGGACTGTCGGGGGTGCCTCACTCCCTCACCTCCCACCCCTGATCTTGGTGAGAAGAAACACCTCCAGTGGAGTAAGGCTACCACTAGTGGACAGTGGGACCTGAGGGTTTCCGGGAGAAGGGTGAGGGCAGCAAACAGAGAATAAGCTAAGTGCCACTTGAGGCAGAACCACAGTCCAGCTGGTGGTTCTGGGGCTGAGTAAGGAGGAAGCAGAGGGATGGGGCGTTGGGAGATGGGGGCGGGCATGGCGCTTGGAATGGGGAGGAATGTGTTCAAGAGATGCAGCCAGAGCCAAAAGGGAATCATCCCAACAACAGCAGCAGAACTATTTCAGCCCCAGCCCAAGAGAAACATACAGAGAAGGGAGGGTGCCAGCAGGAAAGGGGAGGGAGGTGGGAGCAGGGAGGCTGCGGCCAGGGAGTGCAGGAGGTGGAAGGCCACCTGGGACTGGCAGGGCAGGACCCACCACCAGAAGCAGTGGTCTCCCTGGCTCAGGAGAGGTGCGCACTGTCGCTAGGAGATGGAGGCACTGGCTCCCCAGGTGCCCAGGTGAGATCAGCTACCTGACTGCAGCCCCAGAGGGCGCTACCAGCTGGGAATGGGAGGTACTTAGTTTCTCTGACTCTTTCCTTCCCTTGGGTCTGCTCACCTGTTGGCTTCCAGGGCGACCCCCATAGGATAATCGGTCAGCAGCGGGTCCCTGGCTGTGTGCCAGGCTCTGGAAACTGAAAAGGGGGAAATGGACACCGTGTGTGCCAGGGGCACCGCCCAGCCTGTCCAGGGAAGAAGAGGGTGCCCTCAGGACGCCCTTAACATAGCTACCGAGACTTTGAGCGGCCCAGCCCAGAGCTAGTGGCCCAGGTGGCCAGGTGCCCACCCCCTGAGCTCACCTGCGGCTGATCACTGCCTCTCCAGCAAGGGCATGTGTGCTGGTGGGGGATGGGGTGGAGAAGGGGCTGCCAGGCCTGGGGCTGAGGGAGGCTGGGCTGGAGTAGGAGGACCTCAGGGAGGATTGGCTGTCGTTATGTGTCCTCACAGAGCCCTGTGGAGAGAAGGGCCAGGAGAGCTGGGCTGATCTGCCCAAAATGGGCCCCGCCCCTCACACCTCACCCCTCACTTCAGGGTCCTGGGGCTCCCGGATGGCAAGACATCTTACCTGGAAGCGAGTGGCCAGCAATTCCAAGGAGCTCTCACCGTTGGTCTCCCCGGGAGAGGCAGCTCGGGACCTAAGGAGGTAACCGAGAGAGGGGAGTATCATAGACACACTGTCCCCAGGCTGGGTGGGACCTCAAGACCAGTAAAATGTTCAAATAATTAGGACATTCGGTTGTTAACTTTTAACTTTGTCAAATTCAAAACAAACAACTATCATCTACTACCACTAGAATTTCTTCTTAGAATAAGGGACAGTTTAGCACCAGAAAATAAAAATGTAGGAAGGACATAAGTTCAGAAAAAAGTCATTTAAATTCAATAAATTTAATTTTATTAAAAATTCCTTATATTATCCCCCGTCCTTTGTTTCTTTTTGTTTTCCATTTCAGCTAGACTTTGTCACTAGCTAACAGTTTGTAGGTCAGTTTTGGAGAGACTGTTGATTTCATATAACCCCTTGTATTTTACCCATGGGGAAACTGAGGCCCAGAGAGGGACAGGGAGTTGCCCAGAGTCCTAAAGCTAGTCAGTGGCTGGGCCAGTTGCTCAGTCTCCCCCAACCAGAGGCTTGTCTCCCACAGCTCAGTCACTCGTGACTAGAGTCCTTTTGAGAGGGTCACTCACTGTCCCTTGCACAGGTTTTTCCCCACTTCCCTCCTAGGCAGGCAGCTAAAGGACGAGGTCTGGAGAGCTAGGGCCACGGGCAGGCCTAGCTCCCCTCTCCCCACCCCAATCACAGCCCACAGGGACAGAAGCGCCCTACCCCAGTTCCCCAAGGACCCCCTTCCAAGGCCCTTCCCAGCTGAGGCAGGCTGGAGCCATGAACAGGAGGCCATTGGAAGGCCAGGGGCTGGTAGAGGGTGAAAGGGAGCCCGCTGAGTTCCATCACCACTACGCCATTCCTGGATGGCTGGCTGTTTCTAGAGAAGTCAGCAGGAGCCCAGGCCTCCCCAGGGAAGGCTGTCGGGTCAGTTTGAGGGGAGCTCCAGCTCTGGCTCCTGCCCAGAGCGCTGCTTCCTGCCACAGGGCTTCTGAAGGCCTGAGAGGTCTTCTGGGGGCTGGGACAGGGATCTTGGGAAGAGAAAGAAGTGACGTGGACCTTTGACTGGCCAGGTGTGGAGCTGGAGGCAGGGAGTACTCGGCTAGGCCCACCTCCCTGACCCCTAACTCCTTCTGAGAGGGACATGAGAGGAAGGCCTGGTGTCAGCAATTCCTGCCCCTCCCCCACCCCAGACTGTCGATTTTGGTCCCATTCCCAGATGCCATGAGGTGCTTCCCACCCTCCTCCTCTGGGTCCCACTCCTGCAAACACTCATGGTCCAGAAGGGCACGAAGGAGTCACTACAGGGGCCGGGGCTGCAACAGTGTCCTGACCATCAGCTGCTGTCACACTGTCAGAGTGCCAGGCCAGTGGGCAAGGAGAGGACATGGAGACAGAGCCGGAGAGAGTCTGGTAGGGTGTGGGGGTGGCAGAGGTATCTGACTCAGGTTCAAGTCCCTCCCAGAGGGCTCTCCTAGCTGAGGGATCTCCTAGCATTCCTGACCCTTGACTGTTGGGAGTCACACCCCAGAGAGTCACCTGTTCTCCCCACCTCTCCTCCCCTGCAACTCTTGCCTCCAGGCTGAAAACCCCACAAGCCCAGGAATCTGTGTTCATCAGCAGGGCCCAGAGTGGAGATGGGGAAGGATGGAGGGGCTCTTTGGGGAATGATGTCCCTAGAACTCCTGACCCCCACCTGGGATCTAAACAAAGGCCATCCCCTCTTGGAGGCAGGGGTGCTGGAGACCTAGCACAGAGCACACCTTACCCAGAAGTTTCCCCTCTTCAATCCATTTGATGCCCATGCCCTATACCCTTCACACTCTTGGGAACCAGTCAAACCTGGGCTTCCAGGTAGCTGGTGCCAGCCTGCCCTGCCCTGCCTGTGGCTGTATGCCCAGCCTGGCACCCACCTTCACCCAGCTGGGCACAGGGACCCCCTCAGCCCAGCCTGTGTCCCTCTCCCCTGTGCAGATGTGCAGAAAGGGCCAGAGAAGGCCAGTTTGGAGCTTATCATCTCAAGGCTGTGGGCTGTGAGTCAGGGAGGCTGCGTTGGCAGTGAGCTGGTGAAGAAGAGAGAGACTGCTAGGAGGCCCAGCAGAAGGTGGAGGTCCTACCTGTCCAGCTGTAGCCGCAGGGGTGAGGGGCTCTGGCGGATCTTGCTCTGGGCCTCAGCGTGAAGCATGCCACCCGCGCTCTCCCCATTAATGGCCACAATAATGTCGCCAGGTCGCAGGTCAGCAGCTTCGGCCTTGCCCCGCTCTGTTACCTTTAGGGGTTGAGGAGCTGGTGAGTTTGCCGTAACTATGCTCAGACCCTGGGGTCCAGTGAGGGATGGAGGAAAGAGGGTTTCCTTCCTCCTGCCCCAAAACACAGAAGCGTGTTTGGACTAAGCTGGCCAGCATCCCCTTTTAACGTCCCTCTCCCTTCCCCAGTCACCCCCTGTCCCAGGACAACTTCTCCAGCCCTCCTCTCAGCCAGCCATCAGCTAATCCTCTCCGAAAGCAGGAGTGGCAGCCCCACCCCACCCCTGGAGCACTGCCATCCTAATGGGGGCCTCCCAAAGAATGTGTAATGGCAGGATTTCAGGAACTGTGATTGGAAATACCTTGGATAGAGAGCCCTCCCTGTGCAGATCGCACCTTGCAGGTGGCTGCCTGTATGCCAGGCCCTCCTGGACAACACTCCCCAGTCGAGGCCCAGGCCTGGGTCAAGAGGAAACTGCTGAGAACTCAGGGGCTCTTGTTCTAGTAACCACCCAAAATGGCTGTCAACGTGTGGTTAGTGACCCAGGAGGAAAAAGGCCCCGCACATAAAGCCTGTTCCAGAAGTGGCCATCATGTCCCCATGGCAACAGGGCCTGGCGCTCCCCCCTCTCCCTCCCCACGAACACTCCCAGAAGTAGGCCTCTGGCTCCAGAACAAAAAAGAAAGATGTCCATGAGGACCAGAGTGGACAGGGCAGACCCTAACTTTTGGCGTCACCTCTTTGCCTCCTAGAACTAACCCTTACCTTGGTCACCACGATGGGTGTGTGGAAATCCCTGCCCCCCGTGATGCGGAAGCCCCAGGGCGCCGGGCCCACCACATCCACTGTCAGCGCCATACCTGAGGAAGAGAGGACCAAGAGGTGGAGACCGCCCCCCACCCCAAGAAATGCTGGAAGGGGGCAGGACAGAGGGAAAGGAGAAGAAGAAGGGATGACAGGTCCACAGAGCAGCTAGTCAGGGCCAGGGGTGGGTGGGGTGAGTAGCGGAAGTGACAAAATCCCTCCCTTATCGCCCCCCCGCCCCGGTTTCACTTCCCCCCACCCTGGAAAGCCATGAGTCTGAGTTCCCCCTTCCTGTGGTCCTCAGCAGAGCAGCTCCCAGGAGGTGGGCTGTCCAGGGTGCCAGACAGGGGCTTGCTGGAGATGGGTGGGCAGGGGCTGGCAAGTAGTAGGAGCTGTCAGCACTTCCTCCCTCTCCCCCTCCTTCGCCATCAAGGCTGTTAAGTCCCACTAGTGCTTGCTTCCTGTCCCCAAAACAAGGTACTTCCTCCCCACTCTGGGGGAGGGCAGGCGGGCAGCCTGGTGAGTGCAGGGCTCTGGGAACAGGAGTGACAGCAAGGAAGGGGTGGTAAAGCCACAGACTGTAAGGAGACAGCTGGTTGGGGGGCTGGCTGAGTAGAGGGTCTTCAGAGGGGTCTCCTGGCTGCTGCCAGGCCCTGGCAATGTGGATCAGGTGGGCAAGGCTCCACCAGGTGCCTGCTGCCCTCTGAACAGCCCCAGCAAAGGGACAGGACTCATTTGCCAAGCTGGGCACATCCACCCCCTGGTGATGACCTGCAGTACAAGCTGATGTCTCACCCCCACCTAGCCTGGGAGCCAGCTGATGCTGCCTGACAGCTGGGGCCACAGGCCTTCCATCCACGACCCCCTCCACTGGGCAAGGGAGTGTCCTTGCAGACCAGGCCCTAGTAGGATTTCCTGAGCCTCAAGTCTGGAGCCAGAAGCCAAACCAGGCAGGAAGCTGCAGTGCCAGGCTGGGCCACCACCCTGCCCAGCACCCTCCCCCCCCCGCCCCCGCCCCGGGGCTGCCCCTGGGGAGTCCCAGAGACAGCAAGTGGTGCCTAAATCTACCAAGGACACCAGGGCCGCTTCCTACATTTAAGATCCTGGGGAGGGGGCGCTGGAGCGAGATCATCTGTCTGTCCTACGCCAGACCAGGACCAGCTGGTTTCCACTTTTGCCCAGGCCCCCAGGTCAGCGCTGGCTCTCGCAGACGCCGAGACTCCCAGACCTTTGAGCCGGCCAGTGGACTCCGCGCTGCGGGCGCCACGGGGAGGTGCCCAGCCCGTCGGTCCGGCATTCCCAGTTCTGGAGCCTCGTATGCTCCGAGGCCAAAGTACCCACAGGCGGGGGGCCGGGCGGGTAGCACCCGGGTCGGGCCGCCAACACTGAGGCGAGACAGCAGGGAGAAGGGCTGTGGGTGGAGAAAAGGGTCCAGGACTCGAGCGGAGCGCAGAAGGAGACGAGGGCTCAGAGCGCTGTAGGGGAGCCGGAGGCGGAGGGAAGCCTCGGCAGCCCGAGGCTGGGCCGGGAGGTCGCCGGCTGTGAGGAGGGTGCGCAGGTGGGCGCGCTCACCTGGCTCCCGCTCACCTGTTGGGGTGGGCGGCCAGGCCCGGGAGGGAAGGGAAGAAAGGAGGGAGAGGAGACACTGCTGATCCCGCAGCTCCCGCCGCCGCTGCTGCTGTCTGCCCGACTCCGGGGAGAGCCCGCCCGGGGCTCCGGGACCTGCCTCCGCCCATGTGATCCCGGGGCCGCCCCTGCCACCGCCCCTGGCCGGGGAAGCCTCCTCCTCCGAGCAGCCAAGCCAGAGCGCGGCCACCTGGCCTGCGCCTCGCGGTGGGATCGCTCTCTGGGGCCCCCTATAGGCTGCGGTAGCCCTCCCGAAAGGTGCCCCATCCTTCCGACTACCCTACCTGAGTGCAGGGGAAGCAGTCTAGTGACAAGCCCACGTCCCACCTCGCAGAGAGCGGAGGCTGCTGTCCCCCAAAGCTCTCCCAGGCTGGCAGAGTTCCACGCCCCCCTTCAAAGTGTCCCTCGAGCACCCCCACCAAGGTTCAGGGCTGGGTAGGGCTGGCTGGGTCGGTCTGCTGTCCGCCTGGCTCCTCCGCGCACTCCAAGCTCCGATGCTGGCGCAGATGCAGCCTCGACACCCACAAGTCCCAATACAGGGGCCGCCCTCCTCAACTCCCTCCTTGGACTGCCGGTGCCCTCCCTTGGCGGTGGCCGCAGACTCCTGCGGTTCTCCTGGCAGCACATTGCTTCCCGACGCCGCGGGACCAAGGCATTGCCCCGGGCCGCCCGCGCTTGAGATTCCCCACAGTCTGCTCCGCAAGGCGACCCCTGCGGGGCCGGAGGAGATGAGAAGAGACTCCTGGCTGGGGTACCGCACCCCCCTGAGCTACACACTTCTCTCTCTCTTCTGGGCTAAGGCTTTTCCCATTCCTGGTTGCTCCTATCTGACCAGCTCTGCCGCCCTACTTGGGGTGGGTCAGCCCAACAATCGCCACTGGCCCTGCCCCCCCAGCTCTCTGCCCACCGCCTGGAACCCAGGGTCTAGGGATCAAGAGAGGACAGCCATGGAGGTGGGCCCAGGTGCCAGCTCCAGAAGGGCGAATCATCTAGCAAATGATTCCTGAGAGCCACAGCTGACAGCCCCTGCCCTGGGGACCTCAGAGCCCACCAGAGCTCATCCTTGCATCTCCCATTGGTCTGGACTTCAAACTTCCTCTGCCAGGGGAGCACTCCTGTGGGCACAACTGTAACTTGCCTGCCTCAGCTGTGAGTCATCCCGTTTGAGTTCTCTCTGCAGGAGCGCCCTCACCACCCCTCTCCACCTACCCATGCCTGACCTGTGCCTGGCCCTCCCTGGACTCACAGCCAGCCACCTCCAGCCCCAGCTACCTCCCACAGCTTCTGTCCTTGGTGTGAGGAAATCACTCTCACAGTAACTATATAATCCTGAACCTCTTGCTATGGCCACTGTTCCTGATGCACCTGTTCTACCTCTCCAACTAGACCAGATGTCCTTTGAGGGAGCAAGAAGCTGCATGGAGGACAAGCACAGCCTCAAGGTCACACAGACCTAGCCTCAAATGCCGGATCTGCCTCTTTCTGCCTATGCAAT
The DNA here is from genome assembly GCF_024166365.1 of Elephas maximus indicus. Lineage (NCBI taxonomy): Eukaryota > Metazoa > Chordata > Mammalia > Proboscidea > Elephantidae > Elephas > Elephas maximus. The sequence continues at coordinate 52,101,037 of NC_064840.1, forward strand.
CTTGGGCAAATTCCTTAGCTCTTCTGGGCCTCAGTTTCCCTATGTGTAAAATGGGGGTAATGCATAGCTTACCCACCTGTTATGCAGATTTCTCTCCCATATAAAGCTGCTGGCACACAGAGGTTTCCTCTAAGGGCGGGGTTCTTGTTTGTGTCACTGCTCCATTCCCAGAGCCTAGCACAGTGCTGGGCACAGAGTAGGCACACGATAAGTATTTGTTGAGCTAGCAAGCAGCCATCTAAGATGCATCAATTGGTCTCAACCCAACTGGAGCAAAGGAGGATGAAGAACACCAAAGATACAAGGTAAATATGAGCCCAACAGACAAAAGGGCCACATAAACCAGAGACTCCATTAGCCTGAGCCTGGAAGAACTAATGGTGCCCAGCTACTACCAATAACTGCCCTGACAGGGAACACAACAGAGAACCCCTGAGGGAGCAGGAGAACAGTGGGATGCAGACCTCAAATTCTCTTAAAAAGACCAGACTTAATGGTCTGACTGAAACTGGAGGGACTCCAGAGGTCATGGGCCCCAGACCCTCTGTTAGCCCAAGACTGGAACCATTTCCGAAGCCAACTCTTCAGACAGGGATTGGACCGGACCATAAGACAGAAAATGATACTGGTAAGGAGTGAGCTTCTCGGGTCAAGTAGACACATGAGACTACATGGGCAGCTCCTGTCTAGAGGTGAGATGAGAAGGCAGAGGGAGACAGAAGCTGGCTGAATGGACACAGGGAATACAGGGTGGAGAGGAAGAGTATGGTGTCACATTAGGGGGAGAGCAGCTAGGAGTACATTGCAAGGTGTATGACAGACTGATTCGATTTGGAAGCTTTCACTTAAAGCACAATAAATTTCAAAAAATTCATTAAATATTGTTTGAATGATTGAATGGATGAATTTCCTTTCTTTTTGTACTGCCCCCCCCCCTCCTTTTTATGGCAGGGACTCTCTTTTACACCTCTTTGAACTCCCGACTTTGCCCTGGACAGTCTCAAGAAAAACATCTATAGGTTAATCTGCAAAGTTTTCTGCTGGATGGATTGTGCACTCACAAAACTCACAATAAACACAGCATGACCCTATGGAACGCAAAGGAGTACCGTCCTGCTCTAAGCAATTCTGTGGGCCTGGACAAGTCACTCACCTCATCCCTATAATGGGTGAGCATTCCCAGTGGCCTAAGGGACTTTCTGGCTCTCTGACTCCTAGGGCAGACAAACCAGGAACCCAGGTGCCCAGGGCTCCCCTCACCCCTCAGGCCTCTGATCCTTCCTCCCCAGGCCCTCTTGCCAGGTCAAATCACAGACATGGTCATCTTACAAGCAGGGTTGTCATGGCAGGCAGCCCAGAGGCACCGGATTTGTTGGCTGCAGAGGTTTCAGGGCCCCATCAAAGAGAGGGCTTGGTTTCTGCCCCAGGGAAAAGAAGTCTCAACCCTCATAACTTTTATGAGGGCATCAGGGAATGTGAAAGGGGCTGAGATGGGGGATGATAAACAGGTCAGCAGATTCCTGAGGAAAGGTCCTTTCCAGTGCAGGATGGGCTGGACCTGCCAACTTAGAACCAGCCGTGCTGAGGACTGGGGCGGGTAGACTGCATGGAGGAAAGGAGTGCACACAGGTCTTGTTCTTCGAGCTGCTGTTTAACCACTATGCAGTGCCCCCGGCCGCACCCAGGCTCAAGGAAACTGCCAGGACCAGGACACTGCCCTGTCATCACAGGCCTCTCCTGCCTCTGTCCTGACTGAACCAGGCACCACCGCCCTTCACATTAGCCATCACCTGTTCCCACCCACCTGGGGTTGGGGCAACTTCAGTGACAGGCCTAGAAGACAGGACTTCCAGGAAGAATAGAAAAGCAGTCATGACAAAGAGCCCAACCCTGGGCCTCCCCAGCAAAGTCCCTGACCTCATGGCCTTCCTTCTCCAGGGACATCTGGACAAGGCCCGCAGAGGCACTTGGTAGGTTTCATGCAGAGAGGTGGCAACAGTCATTAGGCCTGAGTTTAGATCTTGACTTCACCATTTAGTAAGTATGTGACCGGACAGCTTAATTTCTCAGAGCCTGAGTTTCTCCTGTAAAATGGAATCATAAAGCCTGCCTGTTGTGATGCTTATATTAGACAACACATACTCAACCTTATGCCATACTCAGCTCACAGCAGCTCACAGCCAAGGAACCGAGGTTTCCTTCCTGGCGGTGCAGCCAGGCCCAGACTGGCCCAGCCATCCCCCACACCTCACAGGAACCACCGAGCCCTGGGAAATCTAAAACCTTGGGCAAGAAGAGTCGCTTTGGCTAGCCATGACCTACCACTCCCAGCTGCCCACAATCGATTGCTCAAAAACTCAAGCCCAAAGTAGGAAAACAAAACAAAAACAAAGAAAACACACGAGCACTTCAGTGTGGAAATAAAGCACACAGAAGGAAAACATTAGCAGCAGAGTAGTTATAAAGGCCATCTAGTCCAGCAACCCCACGGCTGCAACAGCCTGCAAACAAGACCACATTCAGTCCCCATCTTTGGTTTCTCCTCACAGTCAGGCCTGGCCCTGGTCCTGTGACGCTCTCTGCTCAGCACTGCTTGTCAGACATCTGCCCAGTCGGTCCTTGGGTCTACCCGATTCTGCCAGAGGCCTGAGCTGAGATCTTTACATATTAATGCTGCTTTGTCACTCTTCCCACCCCTCCCCATATCCCACACACACACCTTCTCCCCAGCACAGTCCACTGCAGAAAGAATTCCCATAATCCCAAGCCGTAGGAGGCCTTTCTCACCCCAGAGGAAAAGGACTCAGAGGCAAGGTCCCTGGTCTCCAGATTTATTTTACATTCTTTTCCAGAGGGAACTTGGGGGCTAGGGAGGGGGTGCTGGAGAGACAGGAGGGCAGCAAACCTCAGTCTCCCCTGGAAGACATTTGGGACAGGCCAGTCCTCCAAGGCCAGCAGCCTGGGCAGCACAGCAGAGGAACGATGTACAGAGCCCAGGCTAGGGCCTGGCAGCCTTCGGAAAGAGGGGCCTTTAGGCAAGACCTACCAGGCCTGAAGGCTAAGAAGGTGGCTGCATCCGCCCCCCACCTGCTCCCAGGCCCAGCTGGAGGCAGGAAGGCAAAGGAGCAGCAGGCAAGCTGAAGTGAAAAGGGAAGAATCCCTTCCAGTCAGAGGCATTTGGTCTCTATTAGGTTAGGAAGCTGGTCTTGGTTAGAGGAACCCCATGGGGGTGAAGCTGGGAGCCAGTCCCTGTTAGAGGAAACACCATGGCGGGTAGGGGTGGGCGGCTTGGGGGTCTGGTCTCAATAAGGCCTGGAAACAGTCTCCACTTCAAAGCAGACCTCTGTATTTGGGGAGTGGGCTGGGGGAGGAGATGAAAGGGCCGTCACAGGAACGCCTGTGAATCGTTGGTGGGGATCAGGCCAGGGGGCTCCAAGGAAAAGGTTTCTGGGGTTGTCTGCAGATGCTGGGAGCTCAGGCCCAGGGCAGGGACGATGTGGGGGAGGTCACCTTTCCCTCCCCTAAGTGCTACTGCTCCCCAACCCATCCTGGCTGGGCTGTGACTTGCCACGGAGGCCACTCACACCGGAGCTACGTAATTTCCGGGGAATGTTCCAAATTTCTGGGTCCTCCGGGAGACACCTGAAAGGGAAAGACAGAAACAGCATTCCTCCGCCTCCTTTTTTTAAACTGGAATGAGGGGCTAGGGCCCTGCCCCCTGCTGACAGTGTCCAAAACTGCAGGTGGAGTTCCTTTCCCAGTGAGGGGGGTTTGTTTTCCTCATTCCTGCCCCCTAGTGGCTTAGATGGGCAAAGCTACATTTCCCTAACCCAGTATTCCTTTTAACCAAAAAATCTGAGCAATCAACAAAGGTGCACAACTTTGCCCACCGCTCTGAATAACTCCATCCTTCCTTGGGAAAGAGAGGAAGCAGGGGACAAAGAACAGACTTTAAATCAGATGGAACCTCACTGTCCAGTATGGCATCCTCACTTCACAGATGGGGAGGGTAAGGCCTAAGAAAAGGAAGTCAGAGTGAAGTGCCTGAAAACTGCTTAGGCTTAGGAATAGTGAGGACTAAAATCTTGGCCTCCTGTATGACATACCCCCCAAACACCTGAGGCATGGAGTGGGAAGGGGGAATGCTAGAAGATTAGGAATATGAAATGAAATAAAAGCTAGTCCTGACTTGGGGTAAATTGATGTTCCTGGGCCTTCATTTCTAGCAGGCTGGTGTTATGGGTTGAATTGTGTCCCCAAAAGATATCTGTTGTAAATCCTAACCCCTATATCTGGGGATGTAATCCTCTTTGGGAATTGACTTTTCTTTGTTATGGTAATGAGGCCATATCAGTATAGAGTGGGTCTTGAGCCAATCACTTTGAGATATAAAAGAGCAGACCAGGCAGAGAAGCAAGGGAGTGCAGATACGGAAGATAAGATGCCAGGCCGCAGGAAGGTCGCCAAGGAACTGAGGAACAGAAAAGAGACAAGGACTTTCCCCAGAGCCAACACAGAGTGGAAGCCTTCCCCTACAGCCGGTGCCCTGAATTCGGGCTTCTAGCCTCCTAAACTGTGAGAAAATAATTTCTGTTTGTTAAATCGACCCACTTGTGGTATTTCTGTTACAGCAGCACTAGATAACTAAGACAGCTGGTACCCTTACTTTGCTATAAAAACCCATGTTCATCTTGGCCCCAGGCCTTGCTGATACTGTTCCCCTGCCTGAAGCATCCCTCTTTTTTGCCCTGTCTCTTCAAATCCTTCCACTGACCCTTCAAGGCCCAGCTCCCCCACCTCCCCAGGGAGCCTTCCCTGACCAGCCCACATTGATGTAAACCTATGCTGTCCAAAAGGATAACCACTAGTCACATGTGGCTACTGAGCACTCGCCATGTGCTAGTGGGATTGAGGAGCTGAACTTAACATTTTACTTCATTTTCATTAATTTAAATGTAAGACAGCCACACGTGGCTACCACACTGGACAGTGCAGCTGTAAAACTTTTCTCTGAAAACACTGGTCCTTATACCACAGAAGTGGAGCTTTGTTTTCTTGTCTCTATAAATTGGCAAACTTTATAAGTTGTAAAAAATGCAAAAGGAGAAGTATAGACAGTAATATTAGAATGTACCCAGCCCCCGCCCCTCTGAGGTAAGGACTGTTAACAAGTCGGTGCTTAACAACCACTGGTATGTTGGAAGCCTGGTCACCAGTGAGGTACTGGGACACAGGCCAGGAAAGGGCAGGCTGCCAGGTCGAGGGACTGCCCCTGTAGCCACTCCTGCCCAGGTACCCTCCAAACTTCAGGTCCCACAGCCTGCTGGGTGGGCTGTGGCTGCTTACTTCTCTGGAGACCACCGGTCCTCTGAAGCTGAAATCTGGCCAGGGCCTGCCCACTCTGGGGAACCAGATCATGTGAAGCCCAGTAGGTGGGCCACCCTGAACCAGGCCAACTGAGTCTTCCCTGCTTCAGTCCTTTGCCCAGGCTGCCCTTGGGCCAACCCTGAGAGGTCGGGATCTTGCCTCACTCCCCTCTCCCCAGGCCCAGAGAAGCTAGCTGGGGGCAGAGGGATGGGGGGCGGCGGGGAAGAGGCTACAAAGGTGTGAGACCTGGTCCCTTCTATCAGGAGTTTGGCGTCTGCGGGAGACAGGATGCCCCCTTCCCCACAGACTGCTCTCTGAGGAGGCAGAGGTGTGTGGTGAGGAGTTGAGACTGGGGGTCAGGAATCCTGCCCTGTGTCCACAGTGACTCGCAATAACCTTGGGCTGGTGCCAGCTTCCTCTCAGGCCTCACCCCTCTTCAGGGCATGGAGAACAACCAGCACAGAAGTGCTGGCTTGGAGGAAGCATCCAGGGCCAGGCTTCCAGCAGCCAAGTCAAAAGCTGAGTGGGGGTGGTCAGACCATGAATCTTTGCTGAACCACACTGGTGAGCAGCAGCTGCCCACCAAATCCTCCCAGGGACCCTGAAGTACCTTCTTCCAGCCTACTTCCCCACCCATGCCCCAGGCTCACGTACCCACGAACCAGCCATCATCACACTGCTGCATGACGTCCACCCAATCCCCCTTCCACAGCTCCAGCTCGTCCTCATTCTGGGGCCGGTACTGGTACATCGCCCGATACCTGTGGGAGACATCGTTACGGCTACCTCCCCCAGACCATGTCTGGAGGGTCTCAACCCAACTACTGGCACTCTCAGAAAACACTCTGAATTGCCAGAGTTCCTCCGTGTTCCCATTAGGCCCTGGGCCAGCTCCTAGAATGACTATTCTCTGCCTGGCTTCCCCAGGTCTGCTCCCTGCCCACCACACCCTAATCACCCAGACCTCACCTCCTCTGAGCTACCAGTGCCTTCAAGTCTGTTCTACCAGTTCTCAGCCTTGGTTTACACGGGCATTGACCTCAGGGCTGGGAACCCAATGAGGAGGCTGAGCCAAGAGGCCAAGGGGTAGGGAGGCTTGCTTTAATGTCACATGGCTGGCAGGGATGGGTGGAGCCAGGAACACCACAAACAATTGCCTTCTCACCTGCCCCTAAATCACCTGTAAGCACCTCAAGGATGAGCACTATCTAATGGGAGTTTACCAAATACATCATAGGGGGAGGGGAGAATGTAGGAGCCAGTGTGCTCAGCACTGCTTGCTGGGCTCCCCCTGACCATGCGCCCTCAGATGGTACTCACGGAGTCCAGTGTATCTGAGTGGTGTTGGAGGAGGAGGTCCCCGGGTCCAGGGTATGGCTGGCGCCTTGAGGATGGGACAGAGCTGATCCGGGAGTGCTGAGACTCTGTGGGGTCACAGAAGGAAAGGAGAGTCAGAGGAGGAAGACAACAGGGAGGAGAACTGTATTGGGCCTCACACATCACCTGCAGGAAGCATTTTTACACACTACCTCATCTTATCCTTACAAATCCCAAGGCCCAGGGAAGATCTGGTTTGACTAGCTCACTTCACAGATGCTGGTAGTTAAGTGACAGGATTTCCAAATGCCAGCACAAACAAAGCTGGGGACAGGAGGAATACCGTGCACTGGTTGTAGCTGGTTCTCCGGACCCACAGCAGCCTCAGATCACTGAGGCCTTATGGCCAGGGAGCGTGTGATAGAGGTTTGCCGAGTGAGTGGATGAAAGAACGAATGAGTGCTGGCTGCATCAGCACTATGAATAGTGTTATTTTTTCCATCAGCTACTCTGAACTTTTAGCTCAAACTTACCCAACTACCCTCTGCAGTGGGAATTTTTACCCCCATTCTACAGGTGAGCAACATTCTACAGGTAAGAAACCCAAATCCTGAGAGGGAAAGTCATCTGCCCAAGGTGCCACAGCAGGCGAATGGCAGACCTGTGATTCCTGGTACCACCTGTAAATCAGGACAGAGTGGCATTTGAAGGGCCAGGATGGCCTGGGCTGGCTTTGGGGTCCCACTGAGAGCTGATTGGCTGCCTCAGGCCTTCCTGGGCTGGGCTCAAGGACTAGAACCAACTCAGCGGGTATGAGGTCCCTAAGGCCAGTGTGGGGCTGCAACACAAGGTCCTCCCCAATCACTCCGCTACTGTGTCACCAGTCCCAGGAACAGGGATGTGGCATGGGGGCAGGGCTTGGCTCTCCATACTTAGGCAGGCTACCTTACCTGGGTCTGGGGTCTTGGCTCCTGGGTGGGGCAAGAGAAGCCGGTGCGGTGGGGGGAGGTCTGGCCTCCCCATTCGGTGGGGTCAGCTGGTCTGCGCGGGGCAGAGGAGGAGCTGGGGCTACTGGCCAGACGGGCAGTGGCAGTCAGGTGGGGGGATCCAGGGAGCTGGGGACTATCATCACAGATCCGGAGCCGGGGCTCACGGCACACATGGACGTAGCTGGCAGGGAAGATGCCCTGGCGCCCGGTGCCCGAGATACGGCCCTCATACCAGTTCTCGTTCACCTTTCGGATCAGGCAGACACGCTCCCCCTGGGGGTAGGGAGAAATGAGTCAGCGTCTGCAGGGCCTACCTGGGCACCATGCACCCTGAAGGTGCTTTACATGGGCTGTCTCATCTTGCAGAGGAGCTCCCTCCACAACTTGCTAGGTTTGGATCAAGCCTGCCTCTTCTGGGAAGCCTACCCTGCATGCATCCCCCTCCCACGTCACAGCACTCTCCCTCCCCAGAGCTCCAATCACAGGGGAGCCCGGTGGTTAACAGCACAGTCCAAACCCAGTTCCAACAATTCCTAGCTGTGTGGCCTTGAGCAAGTTGCTTTGCCTCTCTGAGTCTTGGTTTCCTTACATGTTAAGAACCCATGGCCATAGGGATGATTCTGACTCATGCTCCCCACCATGTGTTTCAGAGAAGAACTGCTCTCTGTAGGGTTTTCAATGGCTGTAATCTTACAGAAGACCAACAGGCCTGTCTTCCACGGCGCCACTGCAGAGATTCAGACCACCAACTTTTGGTTAGTAGCCGAGTGTAAACCATTTGTGCCACCCGGGGCCCCTTCACATGTTAAGAGGGGATAAGGATATTATCCCCGTGAGGAGCAAATGAGATCAATGGTAGACATGTAAGAAGCACTGGACAGATGTTAGCCATTGTTGCCATGACAGTGTCCTGTCCCTGCCTTACACACTGGGTGATCCTGCCACCAGTGTATCTAAATATCAGCTCCCTGAGGGCAAGTACTGGGTCCTTAAGCCCACATGATGACTGATGTCAGGGGCAGAACTACCACCACCTCGGTGGGGCAGTTCTAGAGAGGATGGTCTCCAGCCCTCGCCATCCCCTGCCTCCTCCTGCTCCCACTCCCCCTCCACCCAGCCACCCCTCTCTCCCTGGGACCAGCTCTTCCAGATGTCACTCACTAGGGACATTCATGGCCTGAGCCCCCAAAATAAAACAAAGGGAGACCAATTCCCTGCTTTCTAGGACATTTTTCAAACTGTTTTGAACACAATCTATAACAAAAATATGTTTTGATAACAATCCAGTACACATACACATATGTATATACATAACTGCCAACGTTTGATAAAATACCCTTTCTACACGCACTGCAGTCTAATATTTCTATTCTTCTCTTTTAAAATGTTGATTATGATCCTCACAACCTACTAACCTGCAATTGAAAAAAACACAACTCTAGAAGGTTATAACCTTTTTAAAAGGGGCTAAATTAAGGGAAGTATATTTGAAGAGACAGGGAAACAATTTGAAATACTGGGTAAAAATGGGTAACCCCGACTCTTTTAAAAGTGTTTTTAACACACATATTTAACCATGTCTTCCCCTGCCCCGACCCTGCCCCACCACTTCCTGCCTGGCCCGGCTTCACCTTGCGGAAGGACAACTCCACGTCCAGATCCCCCTTGAAGTTGTACTGGGCCAGGGCTTCTCCATATTCTAGCACTTGGTAGGTCGGTGGCTTGATTGGCTTGGGGATCTCATCTGCGGGCAACACCTGCAGGAAGAAAGGTCATGAGTCAGGCCACTCCTTAGCCTGAGCATCAACTAGGTACAGGCTTGGGGCTCCTGGGAGGAGTGTAAGGCAACAAAGAGAAGATGAAAAACAAAAGAAGAAAAAGAGAAGGTGGCATGTGCAAGATCTGACCCCAGGCCAGAGACATGAAACACAGACACCAGACACAAGCCCTAGGAGTGGCCAGGGGTGAACACAGCCAAGGGGGTGGTCAGTCCAAGGAGGCTCCCTGGAGAAAGAATTTTCAGTAGAGGTATGTTTAGCGGGCATTACTGGAGTCAGGAATGGCAAGACTTGAAAGTGGAAGCAAGCCTAGCTGGAGAGTTTAAATTAGAGCACACAAGGAAATGAGGAGTAAGTAGCATTTGGTAACCTGTTCTGAAGCTGAGGATTTAATATTTTACCACTGCTGAGAACCAAGTGTTCCCCTTCTCTTCCCATTTTACTCCACCAGGTGCCCAGCATACTCTCCACTTCACCCCAACTCACAAAAATCAAGAAGTCAGTAAACTATTTGATACTAAGATGTAAATGACTAAGAATACTGCACATACTTTGTGGAATTTCAAGATCAGGGAGATTGTCCTGAGGGTAAGGGAGGCCTCCTAATGCCTTTCAAATTAAGAACATGAATTAAATAACAACCCAACCCATGGGTCAAAGAGGAAGTCACAAAAAATTAGAGAATATTTTGAACTCAATCAAAACACAATATATCAAAGTTTGGAATGCAGCTAAAGTAGAATCTAGAGGAAAATGTATAGCATTAAATGTTTATATTAGACAAAAAGAAAAGTTTCAAATTAATAATCTGAGAACCTTAAGGAGCTAGAATAAGAACAGTAAATTAAATCTAAAGCAAGCAGAAGGAAGAAAATGATAAAGAGCAGACATCAATGAAATTGAAAACAAAAACAAGAGAAAAATCAAAGAAATCAAAAGCCAGTTTTTTGGGAAAAAATCAATAAAATTGACAAACCTATAGCAGAATAAAACACAAATTATCAATACCAGGAATGAAAGAGAGGACATCACTATTGATCTTACTGACATTAAAAGGATAATAAAGGAATATTACCAAATAAATAAGTTTGATAAGTTGAAATTCCTTGAAAGACACAAATACCAAAGATAACCTGAGCAGTCTATCAAATCCAGAACCTGACTTTGGGAGGCAAGACCTGGATTCATATTCTGGATCTTCTACTTAATAACTTGCTTCCGAACCTTAGCAACATGGGAATAATGTATCACTTCCCCGATTAATGAAAGGAACAAGGGGGGTAACACACACATACGAGATTATGCATGTATATGTCATTTGTCCCTGGGCAGTACAAACAGTTAACACCATGGGCTGCTAATCAAAACCTTGGCAGTTTGAATCTACCCAGAGACACCTCAGAAGAAAGGCCCGGTGATCTAATTCTGAAAAATCAGCCATTAAAAGTCCTATGGAGCACAGTTCTACTCTGACACAACGGGGTCACCATGAGTTGGAATCGACTCAATAGTAACCGGTTTTTGTCTTGTTTTATTTTTTGAAGAAGGTCTGTGCTGGCTTCTTCCTGCAGTATCTTCTTCCCCCGCCCAAATCTGCTCCTTCTTCCCCTCCTTTCCTTCCCTATCTCTTTTTCTTTCCTCAGAGGAGTACTTCATAGCAACTGGTTATGTGATTTGTAAACCAGTTAAACACTTGACACTCTTGGAAGTTGCAATTACAATTATTCCCAGGGGCAGCTTTAGAGAGATGGATCTGAGTGCTGAAAGTCTGCAACACTAGCTGGGGGTAGCAGTCTGTGGTCCAGGAGCTGCACTGTTTGGTTCTCCCCAGGGCTGAGCCCCACCTTTAGCCCTCACTTCACAAACATTTCCTAGGTACCACTTCCTGCATGGAAACCCTAGTGACTAGTGGTTAAGAGCTACCACTGCTAACCAATAGGTCCGCAGTTCAAATCCACCGGGTGCTCCTTGGAAACCGTATGGGGCAATTCTACCCTGTCCTCTAGGGTTGCTATGAGTCAGAACTGACTTGATGGCAACAGGCTGCATGCAATGCACTGGGCCAGGCACCCTGGGGGTCAAGGGCATTAAGGATATTTGGTCTCCGCTCCGTGAGCTCATAGTTTTTACATCTTACGAAATGGTGCCAAGAAATGAGGTATCAGTCAACCCCGGCAAGGGGCCAGGGATAAAGGGGTCTGCACTCCAAGCCTCTTCCAACACATCCACTCTGGCTCCTGCTTGCTCCCATCTCTCCCCGCTCACCTCCACGTAATTAGCAGGGAAGATGCCCAGCCTGCCATGGTGCTCCCCCTCCAGCCAGTTCTTGTCCACCTCCTTATGGATGTAGACAATGTCACCCTTCTGCAGAGTCAGCTCCCTGCAAACCAGAGCACCAACATCTGGGCAAGCTGAGGTCTCCAGATCCTCCTTCCCTTCAGACCCTGTCCAGTACACTCCAGAGTCCCCTCCACCCCTCTGAGGAAGTCCACTGCAGCCCTGTCTCCCCATCCCTCCCCCCGTCGTGGAGGGGTTTGAAGCTGCAGAGGCTCTGCCCCTGGGTGGAAAATGAAGGTAGAGAAGGGGTACTTACTTGGGGGACTGTGCCTGGAAGTCATATTTGAGCCTGGCAGCCTTCATCTGGGCAGGGGGAGAAAATGGGGGGCTTACCTAAGTCAGATAAGTGGCAGGTCCAGAAGAGTAACCCGGGGACCCGCCCTAGGCCCTCCCTGAACCCCGACCATAGAATCCCTCCCTTACCTTCTTCTCTTCCTTCCTGGCTGGGCTGACCCCTGGTTCAGCGGCACTAGGGTCTGTGGAAAAGCACTACCTCAGCTTGGGAACCGGAGGGTGGGGTTGGGATGCGGTCATGGCATCACCGCCCACTACAGGCACCAGTGAAGGCAGAGGCTCTCTGACCTTTCTGCCATCCCAGGAACCAGCCTATCTGGTGGGGGGCGGGTGTCTGGGTGAGATACAGAGTAGGATGTGGTCCTTACCTCGGACTGGGGAAGGGTAGACAAAGTCCCTACGACCCAGGAAGGGGCTTCCTCCATCCGCCATTCTGTAGGGGCTCACGGATCGGGAGGGACCCGGGTAAAGTGCATGCGGGGAGCTGGAGCTCCAGGCTAAGGTTGGGCTGCGGGGACATCGTGAGTGAGCCACTTGTCTACAGCTTCACACCCTACCCAGCTCACCCCTAGACCTCTGTTTCCCAATGTCCCCCATCCCCGCTTCCGCCACCACCGCCTCCCAAGGCGTCTCCCAGGTCCTAGGCTCTCAGCAGGATGTCCTACTTCCCGTGCAGCCAGGGTCAGGAAAGGGTGAGGCCTTGGACAGGGAGAGGGCGGAGGAGGTTAAGTTCGCGGGAGCGCGCGTGCCAAGTGGCGGCTCCCCGCTCCGCGCTGCGCCGCCAGTGGCGACAGAAGTCCTCGGGCTTGAGGCAAGTCCGCCTCTGTGGGCGACGGGACGGCCCCCTTGCAGAGAACCGCGGCTCCGAGTCCCTCCCTCGGCTGGGCTGCGGCGTCCCGGCCACGCAGCGGCTCTCCAGGCCCCTCCTCTCCGCTCTCCCCCAGCTCGCCCGGTCCCGGTGGATTATACGGCTGCCGCCAGGCCCGCCCCACGCCACGTCCCTCCGCCTGCCCCAGACAGGCCCCTGTCCGGCCCGCGTCTCCAGCCTCTCACCCGGCCGGGGGTCGCTGCTCCGGGGACCGTCGGGGCGCCTGGGAGCTCTGTGCGGGAAGGCGTGGCCGTTCAGTGCTGGGACCCGGTGTCCCAGCGCCAGCGAGGCCGCGGCCTCCGGAAAAGTTGGTAGCTCGGCAGAGGAGGGCTGGGGAGGGGCGGGCGGGACGCGGGGTCCTAGAGTCTCCCGCGCGCAGCGGGACCGGACCGCGGAGGAGCGGGGGGGAGGGAAGCTAGGGTGGCGGAAGAGGGAGGGAAGCGACTGGAGAAGGAGAGGCCGGGGAAACTCGGGCCTTTTAGGGGTTGGGGGTCCCTGAGGGCCGAGGTTCAGGGGGCGGGGCGAAGCTCGGTGGGGGGAGCCCTGGCACCGGGACTTCAGGCTGACGTGGAGTCGGCCTGGAAGGGTTCTTAGCTAAGGGTCACTTGGGAAAGTCAACGCCCTGTATTTTATAGAAGAGGAAAGAGATCGGGATGACGTTTTGCCCAGGGCCACAGCCGGTGTGTGGCAGGAGGCGATACCTCTTGACTGGCCGCCCTCCCACCCAAGCCCAGGGACAGGGAGAGGCCGGACCGTCCAGCGCTGCAGGCTCAAGATTCCAGCTCAGGGAGCCTGCGGGGGCTCCCAACGTGGGATTGGGAGGCTGGTACCTTGGGGGACGGCAGCCGGGTCTCAATTGCCCGCAGGTCCTTGTCCAGCTCCGCGCTCAGCTTGGCTAACTCTCTCTCAAGCAAGACCTGAGGGGCAGGGGATGAGACTTCAGGTAATGGGGCAGGGCAGGGGGAGGAGGCTGGTCAAAGGTCAGATGTGAGAAACCCAGTGGACAGCAGGACAGGGCATACTGTGCCCGGGTAAAAGGGCCGACCTCAGCGCACAGGACCGGGGAAGGCAGGGGGCTTGTGGGGAGGTGTTTCAGGGTGTCAAGAGGGCATCCCTACAACAGCCTCTCAGCTAGCCCCTCCCTCCTGACCTATCCTGCTCTCCCCCATAGTGCCTTAATGCTCCCCTATTTTTTTTTTTATAGTGCCTTAATGCTCGCTGATAGCGTCATAGTACTCCCTGATGGTACCTTAGCACTACCTGAAACCTGGACACGCTGGTGGCATAGTGGTTAAGAGTTCGGCTGCTAACCAAAAGGTCAGCAGTTCAAATCCACCAGGCGCTCCCTGGAAACCCTATGGGGCAGTTCTACTCTGTCCTACAGGGTTGCTCTGAGTCTACGAGCAACAGGTTTAGTTTTTCTGGTTTGATAGTGCCTTAATGCTCCCAGATAGTGCCTCAGTGCTCCCGGATAGTGCCTAAGTGCTCCGGATAGTGTGTTACTGTTCCCGGATAGTGCCCAAGTGCTCCCGGACAGTGCCGTAGTGCTCCCACAGAGTGTCTGAGTGCTCCCACAGAGGGTCTTAGTATTTTCTTTGTCATGTTACTTCCCTGTTCAAGAATTTACAGTGGTTCCCTATCTCCTCTCCCATCAAGTCTTTCATGGCCTTCAACAGCCTGGTTTCACTGTCCCCATCCAGCTGTCCCTCCCACTGCCCATCCCAGTCTGCTGTTGCACACACACCCCTCCAGGCCCTTCCTAATGCTTCTCCTCTCACCCAGAACATCCCTCTGTCTGGTTGGCCAAACCCTCCCATCTTCATAGACCCCAGCTCCACCTCCAAGAATACTTCCGGACAATTCTAGTCCACACTGGCCACTCCCTTCTCTGCTTCCGCTTTGGTCAACACATATTTATCCAACACATGTTTATTGAGCTTCACTCTGAGTCAGAATCAGCTCGACAGCAATGGGTTTGGTTTTTGGTTTCTGATGCTTTAGCAGATTTCAGCAGGTCATCCCGACTAGGAAGAAATGCCTGGCAATCTACTTCTGAAAATTAGCCAAGGAAAACCCTGTGGATCACAATGGTCCAATCTGCAACCAATCCTGGGGATGGCACAGGACTAGGCAGCGTTTCGTTTTGTTCCATTGTGCACGGGGTCCCCATGAGATGGGGGCTGACTCCACAACAGCTAACAACTGTATGTCAGGCCCTGGCCTGGGTGCTGGGGATACAGAGGTGAGAAGTGCTCAGCCTAAGTAAACCGATGGGACTAGAAGGGTCAGAGCTTTTGCCTGTGGTCTTTGCGCATGGGCACTGGTGCCCACCTCGCCCAGAATCTCTCTCATACATCCCCCAACATTGGTGTCTACCTCCTCACCCCACCCACCCACCCAGCTAGCACTCACCTCAATGGGCTGAGAGGGCTTATCAACAGGCTCGTCCACCAGAGGTTTCTTTGGCTGAAGGATGAAGAAGAATGTGTCAGAGGGGGTGAGTTTTCTTCCCAAAATGCACTTGCTGGGGGTATGTCCGCTCCCAGGGGGCCAGGTTGACACTTACCCTCTGCCCAGTCTCTAGTTCCTGCAGAAATTCATTCCAGGAGTCCTCCTTCCAGATGCCGTCTACTCTCTCTTGGCACCTGGGCACCTGCGTGGAGGCAGGCAGGCATCACCTTGAGTAGAGGGGTACCTGGACACTGGCCAGACTGAGAAAGCAGGCTTCCGGGCCCCTGACCCACCCCTGTGCCCACTGGTGCTCTCCGAGGGATTCTGGGCTATACCGGACCCAAGCTCAAAGGGCGTTATCTCTGCTATTCCAGCAGAGGGGTCTGGCTACACAACGTGAAATTGGGGGGTGATAAGGGAGGATGCGGGGCAGGCTACCTGATTTTGTGTCTGGAGCAGAGAGGAGGATGTTCTAGGTTTATAGTTCAATGTGCTTCCAGGAAACTCTTCAGGGAGGCCCCGGCTTCTTCTGAAGAAAAGGAAGGACAGCTCTTCAGTTTCCTTTTAGGGAAACTGAGGCAAAAGTGAGCACACAGGCCTGGTTCAGGGAGCTGCACACCCCAGCACCTGTTCTGGGTTAAGGGGCCAATGGTGCCTCTGGCTGCTCCTGCCTGTTCCTGTGGAAGTGATGTTAAATAGTGAAAAGTATTCAAATCTTAGCTCCACCACTTAGTAGTTGTGTGACCTTTGGGCCAGAAGATGTAAAATGGGTATAGTTCACCTTCATAAGGGGTGTAGTGATGCTTAGGCAGGGAACATGTGTGAGGTGCCCAGGAGAGGGCCTGGCATATAACGGCTGCTCCATAGTGGCCTTCGGTAAAATGTCCTGGAGGATGCGACAGTGTTCTGTCTGACCCTGTGATCTTAGCTACATATGTCTGTGCAGCTTTGATGAGGCCGGTCTTTACAGCTGCTGTGGCTGAGCAGGACGGTCTGGCACCCATGCCCAACAGTGTACGCTAAGTCATATTCCAAGGAAAACCTCGGGGAAGGGGAAAGAGCCCTGGCGCCCTGAGCAGCGGTGGGCCCTGGGCAAATTCCTTCTCCTCCCTGGGCCTCTGTCCATGAGGAGCTGGATTCAGTCACCTTGCCCTGAAGCCACCCCAGCTGCCGAGGCTCTGCACTGTCCCTGGGGGTTCCTCACTTTTCACGTTTGCTTTAGCTTCCCTCCTGCCCCCATTCTTGGCTGGCTTAAAAGTTCCAGCCTCTGTTTTTTTTACTCTTTCCAAAGTAGAACCACTGTATCGAGCTTATCAAACAATGGAATGCCTGACCCGAGGGTCAGGAATTGTTGACTGTAATTATGATTCTCTTCTGATTTTAGCAATAATAAAAGGGAAAATGAGAATGGTCTCTGTCATTTCTAATATAAGGAAGCTCTATTCATAATTAGACCTGTACGATAATGATGTGTGGAGGCTTACTATGTGCCAAGCGTGACACATTATCTCATTTAATCCTCACAACAACCCTATGATCCCCACTTAACAGATGGGGACCCTGAGGCTCAGACTGCTTAAGCTGCCCAAGGTCACATGGCAGGGGAAGCGCACTAGCTGGAACCCAGAACTCTGGTTCCAAAGCTGTACCTTATTGGTGATGCTAATAGCCGGGCCACTTAAGGCTATGCTGACTGGCTAATCCCTCCACGTAAAGGAATGAGACACTCATTGAGTTAACTCTGAGAGCAAAACTCCTGATTCCCAACATTGGGCTGAGCCCCTTCTGAGCCCTGGCGGCCCCACTGGGCTTGTGAGGATTGCACAGAGGAAAGGAATTTCATCCTTAACCTCCCTGGTGTGGCTCCTCTCTCAGCGTCAGAAGTCCGGTGGAAACTTGTGTTCATCCATACCCTTCTCAGGGCTCTGCCCAAGGACTCTGAGTCACGTTGCTCCCCACCCCATATGACCTGTGGATTTTTTGGGTGATGGAGTTCCTGCTACCGAACACAAACGTGTCACAAGCGTTCCTGACCAGGAATGAGTACCACGTGCGCTCTCTGCTCGCCTTTCCTCTTTGGCCCTGGTGGTGGGGGAAGTCTCCGGGGCCTTAGAGACCCTGAGAAAAGACAGGGCCCATCTGGGGAGCCAGACCCCGGCCTGTCTGCCCCAAGGCTGCCCCAGCTGTGGCCACCAGGGGGCGCCGGTCCCACAGGGAAGAGCTGATCGCGGCCCCTCCGCGCCCTCGAGCCCCTTCCCCACTTCTCACGCTCACCCGCTCAAGGTTGCGGCGGGGCCTGGTCTGGAGGCAGGTCTTCGCTGGTGCCTGGGATGAGTTGCGTCTGCTGAGGAGACACACGAGGAAACTACTGAAGGTGAGAGTTCAGGCAGCAGCGCGGGGAGGGGCGGGAGCTGGAGTTAGGGCGCCTGGGCGCCCATTTAAGGTTCTGGCACCCACCCCCACCCTCGCTCCCTGGAGGTGGAGAAAGGGAGGTGTCCCGAGCCACTAAATGTGTGTTTTGCCCCCTGAGGGTCACACGATTCACTAAGTCTTCAAAAACAAAAACAAAAACTGTGGGGTAGGTTGGTGTCCTCATTTTACAGGTGAGGAAAGAGAGGCTCAGAGAAGTAAAAACACCGCCAGGGAGTGGCCGAGGTAGGATTCACGGGGCTGCAAAGCTGATGCTTTTTATTACCATTTTTTTAATAGCTAGGGCGAGAAAGGGAACTTGGAGGTCACCGGAAAAAAGCCATAACAACGTCTCTAGTTGAACTAGGGCCAACTGGGGATCCCCCAAAGTCAGGCCAGCTGCACATCCCAGCTTCAGGGAAGTGGGAGCCTGGGAGGTGTTTCCCGGCTGGGGCGACTGGCACCTCCTCACCTTTGGGTGGTTCCTCGAATGTCCAGTCCAGCTGCAGGTCTGTGAGAGCAGAAGGGACGCAGGTCAGGAGTGGGCAGAAAGGGAGAGAGAGCCCTGTGCCACTGCCTCAGCCGCTCCCAGCCTCCCGCCAAGAGCTGGGGGCGACAGGCTGAGTCAGGGCCTGAAGAATGTCCGAGGGAGGGAAGGAATTAGGAGAGCAGCTCTCCGGAGGGCTTGAAATGCCTCTGGCCCACTTGAGGGCTGGAGCAAGCCAGTGCTGGGCAGCCCACTTGCCCAAACCCTCCAGCTCCTCCCTCCCTGCGTTCCCACACACACCCTCTTCCCGACCTTTGTGGACCTGCCCTTCCATGTCAGGTGGGAGGAATGTGATTTCCTCTTCTCCCTCTTTCCCATCCTGCACCCAGTTCTAAATATTTATCTTTCCCCCTTTGCCCAGACCCACACTCTTCATGGTGCTCATGAATTTCCAGGGTCTTCTAGCAAAAGCTACTGACCAGCCAACCAATTTGATCCCTTTGCATGAAGACATGCTGCAACAGCTCCTACCTTAAACACAAAACTCTATTTTCTCCATCCCACATCTTCCCCCAGCTGCTGGATTTTTCTGCTTTCCTCTACAGCAAAAGGTTGTAACTAACTCACCACCTCCAATTTCCTACTCCCATTCTTTCTAATCAGGCATTCGGCCCCATCACCTTTGTCCCCAACCACTCTTACAAAGACCCCGGTGAGCTCCACCTCACCAATCTAATGGTTCATTCTCAGTCTTTGTCTTAATTTGACCCATCAACAGCATTTGTCACAGTGGATCCTTTCTTGCTTTTGAAATTCCCTCTTCACTTGGCTTTAGGGAGACCACACTGCCTTTGTTTTCCTCCTTCCTCCCTGGCTGCACCTTCTCAGTCAGCTTTGCTGGTTCCTGTTCATCTCTCAAACCTCTTAACATCCTTGGGCCTCTTTGTCTCTCCATCAGCATTCCCTCCCTAGATGATCAAGTCTAGTCTTAAAACCAAAAAACCAAACCCAGTGCCGTCGAGTCGATTCCAACTCATAGCGACCCTATAGGACAGGGTAGAACTGCCCCACAGAGTTTCCAAGGAGCGCCTGGTGGATTCTAACTGCTGACCCTTTGGTTAGCAGCCATAGCACTTAACCATTACGCCACCAGGGTTTCTAGTCTTAGAGCTTTTAAAATACCACCCATTCCAGTGGTTTGCAACCCTGGCTGCACATTAGAATTACTTGGGGAACGTTCAATCAGAATCTCTTTAAGTGAATCCCAGGTGTTTATATCTGCAGTTTAGACCTCACTCATGAACTACTGAAAAAAAAACCCACTGCCATCAAATCAATTCCAACTCATGGTGACCCCATGTGTTACAGAGTAGAACTGCAATCCATAGGAGTTTCTTAGCTGTAATCTTACAGAAGCAGATTGCCATGCCTTTCTTCTAGGTGGGTTTGAACTGCCAACCTTTCAGTTAGCAGCTGAGTGCAAACCTTTTATGCAACCCGAAGACTGGTCCATGAACTACAGGGTTGTATATTCAACTGCTTACTTGACATCTCTCCTTGGACATAAACTATCTAAACTGGATTTCTCTTAAACCTGCTCTTCCTGCAGTCTTCCCTATCTTTACAAATGCCGACACCATCCTTCTATTTGTTCGGGTTTGAAATCATCTGGACTCCTCTCTTTCATGCAACACCCAATCCATCAGCAAATTCCCATGACTATCTTCAAAATAAGGAGCCCTGCTGGTGCAGTGGTTAAGTGCTCGATTCAAACCCACCAGCGGCTCCATGGGAGAAGAGGCCTGGTGATCTGCTCTTGTAAAGATTTACAGCCTTGGAAACCCTACAGGGCAGTTCTACTCTGTCTTACAGTGTTACTATGAGTCGGAATTGACTCGACGGCACCCAACAACAGCAACAATCTTCAAAATGTATCCTGAATCCCACCAAGTCCC
This sequence comes from Elephas maximus indicus, assembly GCF_024166365.1. Lineage (NCBI taxonomy): Eukaryota > Metazoa > Chordata > Mammalia > Proboscidea > Elephantidae > Elephas > Elephas maximus. The sequence goes on from NC_064840.1 coordinate 52,121,289, forward strand.
CTCAAGTCCACTGTTACCATCCAGGTCCAAGACACCATCATCTCTAGCCTGAATTAAAGCAAAAACCTCCTAACTGGTCCCCTGCTTCCACCCCTGCCTCTACCATCTCTTCTCCACACCTCAGCCAGAGTGATCCTTTGTAGCTATTATTAGTCAGATCTGCCACTCTTCTGCTCAGCACCTCCCAGTGGCTCCTCATCTCTCAGAGAGTGAAAGCCAAATTCCTTATCATGGCCCACAAGGCCTCCATGATCTGACCACATTACCTCTCTGATTTCATCTCCTACCTCATGCCCCTCTCGCACTCCATCCATCCTCTTCCTGCTGTTCTAGAACATGCCAGGCATGTTTCTCCTTCAGGGTCTTTGGTACTCCCTCTGCCAGGAATGCTGTTCCCTACCTCTCTGCCAGGCTAACTCCTTCACCCTCTCAGGGCTCTGCTCAGAGCGGCCTTTCCTGACCATCCTGTGTTAAGTAGCAACCTCACTGGGCTCTCCACTGACGCTTTACCACCATCTGCCATATTAGATACAGTCACATGTTACTTAACATCCACAATATGGTCTGTGAAATAGGAACACCATATTATATACAGGCAGTCCCCAGATTATAAATGAGTTTTGTTCCTAAGTCTGTCTTTAAGTCGAATTTGTATGTAATTCGGAACAGGTATGGTTCATATCTAATGCCAGTTAGTCAAATGTTTGTCTTAGTATATAGCATATAGTATATAGTGTAACTTTCTATGCATAAAAAGTCGTTAAAGAAACACTTCTAGATACAATAAAACATCTTTAACATAATACAGTAATAATAATAATAATGTTTTTTCAACATACATAACCGTAGGTGCTGCTTACATGTTAATATTGACAATAGAGGACACAAGGGGCAGAATCATGGAAACTTCTTAGACATAACCAAACACCTTGAAGGATGAAGTTTCTTGGCTCAAGGATGAAGGGCCATAGACTCAGGGATCATCTACATTAATTGGCACAACAGAGTTCATAAAGTTCTGCATCCTGCTTTGGTGAGTAGCGTCTGGGGTCTTAAAAGTTTGCGAGCCGCCATTTAGATACATCTATTGGTCTTTTTACCATCTGGAGCAAAGGAGAGTAAAGAAAACCAAAGGCTTAAGGGAGCAGCTAGTACAAAGGACTGACGAACCACGTGAACCACAGCCTACACAACCCCAAGACCAGAAGAACTAGATGGTGCCCAGCTACAATGGCTGACCACTCTCTGACTGAGATCACAAAAGAGGGTCCCAGAGAGAGTGGAAGAAAAATTATAGAACAAAAAATCAAATTCATAAAAAAGACCAGACTTACTATTCTTACAGAGCCTGGAAGAAGCCCCGAGACCATGGCCCTAAAACACCCTTCTGAACTGGAACTGAAGCCATTCCTAGAGACCACCTTCCAGCCAAACCATAGACAGGCCCATAAAATAATAACATCTGAGAGGAACGTGCTCCTTAGAACAATCAGTTATAAGAGATCAAAAGGGCAACATTTGCCCAAAAGCAAAGATGAGAAGGCAAGAAGGGACAGAAATTCAGGACGAAAGGAAACAGGGAACTCAGGGTGGAAATGGGGAGAGTGCTGACACATTATGCAGAATGAAACCAATGTTGTGGGACATTTTACATACAAAGAATCGAATGGAAAAGTAATTTGCTCTGTAAACGTTCACCTAATATGCAATAAAAAATTAAAAGTATAATAATATTTTGATGTGTGTCAAAAAGTAGCTCCCATTTGTTATGTACCTCGAATTTTCAATATTATAGGCTTTACAGGGGTTGGTTCGTAACTAGGTGTTGTACATAAGTTGGACATTTGTAACCCAGGGATTGCCGTATAACCTTAGGAACCATCGTTGGACATTGCCCAAATGGACATTATGTGGCACGTGACTGTGTTTATCTGTTTAGTACACGTCTCCCTCTATCTAGAACATAAGCTGTACTAGAACGGAGACACTCTTTTTTATTATATCATCAGCCTTCCGTGTGAAAGACCTGGGTTTGATTCCCCGGCAGTGTACCTCATACGCAGCTATTACCCGTCTGTTATGGGAGCCTGTGTGTATCTGTGATGCTGAACAGGTTTTAGCAGAGCTTCCAAACTAAGATTGACTAGGAAGAAAAACCTGGCGATCTGAAAATCGGCCAATGAAACCCTGTGGACCACAACCATCTGATCCACAACCAGTCATGGGAATGATGTAGGGCCAGGCAGTGTATTGTTCCATTGTGCATGGGGCACCATGAGTCGGGGGCCAGCTGGAAAACAGCTAACAACAAGAAGTATCTTCAGCGCCTAAAGCAGTGCTTGGCGCCTAGTAAGTGCTCAGTAAACATTCAAGGGACCAAACGATTGAATGAGTGAACTTGTAGGAAGCTCATGTATACTTCCCAGGGTTGGCTGCAGTTTAAGTCATGGAAGAAAGCAATTAATGAAGAGGAATGAACCACTAATGGTGGAATTTCAGCCTGGCAGGAAAATCAGAAATTTCAGGAATGAACCATCTTCCCAGTACCCTCAGAGGATACCAGGGGACAGCGTCTAGTCATTATCTTGGAGGATGCTCTGCAGGCTACTGCTGGGCCCTGAGTACCTTTCTTTGACCAGTTTTAGGGACCACACACCACAGGGCCTGGGGTGGGTGGAGAAGGAGCTCCCTAAGCAGGTGAGTTCCCCTTTCTGTCCCTCCCTCCCGAAACACAGTCTGGCAGGGAGAGGGCCCTGGGAGGGTGTCCCACCTGGCATTTTCCAGTGAATCTGCTGGAACATTTTCCGGTACCAGTCCTTGGGGCTGTCAACACTCTGGAATGAGAAAAGGCAAAGTCAGGCCTCACTGCTTACCCACTCTTCCATTATCAAGCCACAGAAATTCTTCCTTAATGAGCCCTTCCTCTGGCCACCCCTGAAGGTCCAGTGGGTAGGCTGGTGAACTTCTCCGTTGTGATATCCTTAATAACAATGACTGTGTGTGACATGTATATGGCTAAGACACATGGAAGGATGTACATCAAAGCGTATACAATGATGAGCCCTAAGTTATGAAGCATTGGGTTTACATTTTTTCTCTTTGCTTTTTTTTTTTTCATTTCTAATGTTTCTACAGAGGGCAGTGGTGGTTCAGTGGTAGAATTTTCACTCTTCATGTGGGAGACCCAGGTTCGATTCCCGGCCAGTGCACCTTCATGGCCAGCCACCACCTGTCTGTCAGTGGAGGCTTGTGTATTGCTGTGATGCTGAACAGGCTGCAGTGGAGTTTCCAGACTAACATGGACTAGGATGAAAGGCCTGGCAATCTACTTCCAAACATCAGCCAGTGAAAACCCTACAGGTTACAATGGTCTGATCTGTTGTGCATGGGGTCATCCTGAGTCGGGGGCAGACTTGATGGTAGCTAACAACAACATTTCTACAAAGAGCATATGTTTCTATGTAATTTAAAAGACACACAAAAAGTAATAATATAGGAGAAATGATATTTCAAATTCCCTGCCTCATCTGAGCCTCAAAACTACCCTGGGAGGCAGGAAGGGTATGTTATCAACTCCATTTTCCAGATGAGAGGGTGGAGGCCAGAGGCACCTGGTTGGCTCAAGACACACAGTGGGTGTGGAAGGAGGTCAGGGCCCACTGAGCCTGGACCTCTGAGCCCTCCACGCCTGCCTGCTACAGTGCAGGGCCTTCTCACTCAGGACTCACTCCTTCAGCTAGTTGTTCACTCATCACCCATTTCATGAGCACTGTCCAGTCCCTTGGGATACAAAACTCCGAGCTGGGCCCTGCCAGGCTCAGCCCTTACAGCAGTGGTTCTTCACCTTTGAGAACCTGGTGGGAATTGTAGACCTCCCCCCTCACAAGCCACTTGTACAACTCAGACACACAAGGGTGCCCAAAACTTTATGGGGTTCCATGACCACCTGAAACCATCCATGGTGGAGCCCCAGCGGAATGGTCTGGATACAGCCTTTACTGCCCACCCCACTGTCATTCACAGAAGCGAGCTCAGTGTGAGTCCCTGTGCTCCATCTGTTTGTGGCCCCCAGCCCTGGACTCACGGATCGGGGTGCAATGGGCATGCCGCTCTCATCCACAGGCCCGATTCCCTTGTACTTGACCCAGCGCTTGTCCCGACGCTTGCTGTCCTTGGTCCACGTGGCTGACCAGTTCTGGGCTTGCTGGGGGGCAGGGGTCTTTGGGCTACCTGAGGGCCGGCTCCCAGGCCCTGGCCAGGTCTGATACCAGGCTGTGTCTGTGGGGTGTGCACAGGAGAGCATTACAAAAGGCAGGGCCCCCACCCAAACTGGTGCGTCCCTTAGCTCCTTAGAACATGGATCCCTGTGGGCTCCAAAGTTTCAACATCTTGTTTGTTTGAGTTTCTGACACAGACTCTACAAACCTCCCATCCCCAGAAGTACCACAGGCTTCTGTTTACTTTTTCGTTAAAGGGAATTAAAATGGATTTTGTTTTGAGAAATCTGTGCCCGACTCCACCGCACCCTGCTGTCCTGGAGTCTTCCTAAGAGTTTTTAGAAGGAGGGCTGGGAGTTACTGCTTGTAGAGAGCGCTGCGGACTTCCCAGCTGGGGAGGCAGAAATGGCGCGGGGGCCTGAAGGGGACAGGGCTGCATTCAGACCTCAGTGTCTCAGTTTCCCCTTCTGAAAAACGAGGGTAATCGCTGCAAAGATTCAGTGAGATCTAAGTGTGCGACTGTGGCCAGTGCAGTGTCTGACACACAGTCGAGAGGCGCTCAGTGAGGGACAGAAACTCATTCACCAGACATGGCTGCTGTGTCCTCAACTTCCCCAGAACCTTAGGCCCCAAGAAGCCAGTGCAGCCGCCTAAGGGCTTTGGGTTTGAATCTCAGCTCAGCCTTTACTAGCTGAACATCTCTGAGACTCAGTTTCCTCACTGGGAAGATGACACTAATTGTGACTTACCTTGCCAGGATATTGAGGGATTCAATGAGGTAAGGCTTGTAAAGCATCTTTACAGTGTCCAGTACACTGTAAGTGTTTAATAATTTGTTAAATGTATAAACCACTTCACCTGGGGCTGCCTCAAAGGAATGCTTAATAAAGGATGCCACCCTCTCAGGAGATGGTCACTCAGGGCTGGCCTGTACCAAGGAGGTCCCCTGCTGACATGTGGCTAGCTGGCCTCCTGAGCACAGATGAGACAGCTCAGAGGCATGCCTGTAGTGGGGGGTCAGCCCTGCCCCTTCTAGAACCAGCATGTGCTCCCATTCGAATTCACCCTTTCATCCCCACTCCAAGCTAGTCCCTGGCTGGAGGCCCCCCACTTCCCTTCCCTGGTACTGGGGGGAGGGGCCGGGAGTGGAAGGGAAGGGATGTGTCAGCCACTCTCTCCCACAGCTGATTTCACTTTCACAGGGCTACACATGCTCACACAGGAAGGGGACAGCTGAGCTGGGAGCCCTGGGGCACCAGGGGGTAGTCCCTGGGGGGGCCAACTGGGTGTAGGACCTCCTCATGGCCTTGAGACACCCCTCCCCACCCCCATCCAGGCCTCTGCTGCCCCTCCTGCTCCACACAGGGTGGTGCCTGATGGCAGGGCAGCTTTGACCCCTACCCCCCCATGGGGCTCCTGGAGCAGGTTTTTCTGCCTAACCCACCTGGGCACCGGGAAGCATCTCTCCTCTGTGGGAAGCACCCATTGCACACGGTCCGGGGTGCAGGGTCGTGGAACTGGAAATTAAGGGTGTTGGAGCCCCCACTCCGGATCACGGGCATCTGTGGAAAGGGCCAGGAACGGCTGCTCAGGGCCCAGAAGGTCCCGCAGAAGGGTGGGAGGGATGGCTGCCAGGGCGTAGCCCACAGCCCGTGGTGAGGGCTCCAGGGCCCAGCCTGACCCTTTCGCAGGAAACCAGCGAGGCTCTCTGCAGCTACCTTCTGACTCCTCTTTCCTCCCTGCATTCCTTTAGTCCTTCTGTCCTGCCTGTCCTGCTAGTGTCCCCCTAGGGTGGGACCAGGGCACCCTCTCCCTCAATGGTCTCACTCACCCGTGTCCCATGGGAGGATGACCCTACATGGGCCCGGAGGTGGCCAGGGATGAAGTCGTCCAGGCTCAGCCCAGCAGGGAGGCTGCAAGGGGGGGCCTGCATGCTTGGGTCAAGGTGGGAGGACTCTGGGTGTGCCAGCTGCTCCGTGTGTCCTCTGCAGGGAAGACAGAAGGGAAAGCCCTATTGGGTCTGACTGCTTATGGCCTCTTGGTTCAACCTAGGGGTGGGAAGGAGGGGAAAACCTTGGGAGGGGGTTGGGGTCAGCTGGGTGGGAGCCCACAGGACCCAGGAAACAGGCCACTGTGGGCACCCGCCTGCAGGCTGCCTGTGCCAGCTCCCATAGGCACAATGGACTGCTTGTTAGGCCCTGGGCAGGAGCTCCTGGTGGGAGTGGGGGTGGGGGAGGCCTGGGCAAGGAGGAGGGAAGGCTGGCCAGGAGCAGGCTTGCTGGACAAAGCCTCCTTGGGCATGCAGGTCTGCAGGACCAAGCTCCGGCCTTCGCCCTGTTGGGCAGCCTCTCTGGGGCTCTCACTGCATAGCACAGCCTGCTCCCCCAGAGGAAGGCAGAGGGGAACTGGGGCAACTGGCAGAGAGGGGTAGGGGGATATGAGACTTTGTTTCAGTTCCCTCTGCCTCCCCCAGTCCCTGAGTGAGCATCTGCTTGCCAGCGGGCACAAGGAGCAACTCAGGCCAGGGGAGAGGCCCTGGCCAACAGCAAGGGCACCGCCCACTGCCCGCTGGGAAGCAGTGGTGGCACCCTAAACCCGAACAAGGCCAAGGTTCCGGGGAGGGGTAGAGTGGGGGGCATTTCCAGGCAGCAGGAACCACTCCTTCTGAGCTCAAAGGGAGTATCAGCTCCATCCTTTATCTCCCTTCCCTCAGACTGAGGACTCAGAGGTTCAGCGTGCAGTGAGGAGGGGGTGGAGAGAAGTAGCCGGTGAGAGGAAAGGTGGACCTGGAGGGTATTCCCTGGTGCTCTCTTGCACATGGTCACACACACACACACACACACACACACACACACACACACACACACACACACACACACACTTCCTCCTATGTCTTCAGACTGATTGTTGGATGGAGGATCTTCCCTGGCCAGCCAGGTTCTACTGAGGTTAGGTCAGGGGTAAGGGGCTCCAGGCATTCAGGAGATGGAAATGGAGGAAGGGAACTCAGAGGGGTGGGTGGAAGAGGACAGGGAGGAGGTTCTCAGGTCAGGGTGTCTAATGAGGCTCTTCTACCCAGAAACTGGTGTGGAGGCTGTCCCACCTCACCTTTGCTGTTGGACTGGGCCACTACCTTCTGGGGCCAGACTAGTTCTGGGCTTTTTGCTCAGTGTGACTGTGTGTGCCTGTGGGGTCGGTGGGGGTTCATGGGGAGGGCAGCCAGTGGGATGGGAATGGAGGTGGAGTGATGTGGCTCTGACTTGTGGGGGTGCCACCAGTGGGGATCATGTGAGCAGCATGGGTTGTGGGTACAGAAGGGAGTCAGCTGAATTGTATGTGGGTGTGTGTATGCAGTGGGTGGTCATATGAGCAGCACACGACTTGCGGGGACCAGAGGAGATGAGGGTGCATAGGGGCTGTGACTGGTTGTCAGGCCTTGGGGGGGGTTGGCAAGGGTACAGACAAAGCTGGGGGCAGCTCCTTGTCTCTGGTCTGAGTTTGGGGGGATTCCTTCTGACATTCGAGCAGTGGCCTGTTGGGGATCTAGCTTTTCCGTGGCTGTGGGGAGTGGAGGGCTGAGACTGGAGGAGGGGCAGCTCACCAGCTGGATCCCATTAAGACTCCTATCAAATGCGAAACATGCAGACACATCCTAGTTCCCCCACTGCTCTCTTCCTTGTGGGGAAATTGAGGCAGAGGAGAGTGGGAGGTCAGGAGGCCCAGGACAGGGTAGGTCCAAGCAGGGACCCCTCCCTGTCCAGCTGACTGCTTGAGGCCAAGTTGCCTGGTCAGCATCTGCAGTCTCTGCCCGTCAGCTGACCAGACTCTTCCTTTCCCAGCCTCCCCATTCCACTCTGTACTCAGTGACAACTGCCCTCTTGTAGAGTGGTGGATGGAGGGCAGGAGGTGCCCCCCAACCACTTGAGTTTTCAGGGGTTGTTGACCCTTGATGCCTCAGCCTGCCTGCCACCCCACCCCCATCTGGCCCAACCTTCAGGGATAGACAGAGGTGGGGATGGGAAGGGTAGTCTGAGTTTTTCTCCTCGAAGCCCTGCCAGGAAACATTGGGGAGGGCTTTTCATAGGGACGATGAGGCACCCAGGGGAATTGGACCTGCATCTGGCAGAGGACAGAGGGTGCCTGGACATTTCTGGTGTCCTTCCAGAATTCATCCAGCCCCTTTCCTTCCAAACAGCCAGCTCCAAAGAGCTGGAAGAGATGCGGTACTTCTACTTCGGCTGGCAAACACCTTCCCATCTCTAAGTGCTGCTTTGACCTTGGGGTCTTGGCCCTACGCACTTTTCCAGGTCCAGCTACAAGTCCACGTGGACTTCTCAACTTTCCCCTTTTCTGGATTGACGGGAGGGAGGAACTTCCAAGCTCTTTCCACCTCAGTTTCCCTGAGTTTGGGACGCCCAGCCTCTGAGGACCCCAAGGGGAGGGGCTCTACTGCCTTCCCTTTGGGCTTGGCGCGGGGCAGGGTTGGCTCCCTGGTCTCTCCCTGACTGCGGCCTCCGCCTCCTCTCCCGCCCCTCTCCATGCCGGCACCTACCTTCCCCGGCGAGCAGGTGGCGGGGACTGAGACCGCCTGGGAGGGCAGGAGCATCTCTGCTCGGCTCCCGCCTGGCGCGGCCGCTGCGGGCCCTTAGGGAGGGGCCCGGGAGAAGTCCGAGATGTGCTCTCTCCCCTCGTGACCGGGTCAGGACAGGGCTCCGAGAGGCTGGGCGCACGAGGAGGAAGAAGGAGGCAGAGGCAGTGAGCGAGCGCGAGCGCGCTGGGAGGCAGGGGACGTGAGCTTTGGCAGAGGGAGGGCGACCGGCGGAGTTTGTGTTTCCAATCTGGACTGTTTGCGGAGGGGTGGGGTGGGGGGCCGGCTACTCCCTTTCCCGCCTCGCGGGGCGGGGGCTCGAGGACAGCCCGCCAAGGGCGTGCGAGTGCCCTCCGTCCGGGCTTTGGCCGGGCGCCCCGCGGGGACGCTGGTGGCTCCTGGCCCAGGAGGCCGGGCCGGCCGGGAGGCGGCGCCGGCAGGAGCCACCCGAAGGTCCCCGGGGAGCCTGCTCTGGTTTCCCAGCTGCCTTTCCCCGGCCCCCACCGCAGGGCTGGCGTCGGACAGGGGGCGGAGGAGCCAGCAAAGGCCACTCAGAGTTTCCAGCGACACTTCCAGCTTGTGGGAAGGGAGCGGCTGCACAGCCGAGCCAGGACAGGGCAGGAATGATTAACAAGAACTAGCCCTGGGCCCCAGGGCCCGAGTCGAGCCAGCAGCTGATACGGAGTCCGCAACCTCAGAGAAGCCCGAGACGGGCCAGAGATGAAGACAGGCTGGGACCAAGATAAGCCGGAGAACGCCGAGGGCCTCCCAGACAGAGCTGCAAAGCGGAACGAGTTAAGGCCTTGGAGAAAGATTTTTGTGCTTGCGTAGACACGCGTCCGGACGTGTGCAAACACACACACACTCGCCTGCAAACATGCCGATGCTCACACACGTGCAAGCACCGAGGACTGCCCGGGGAGAAAGTCAGCCTGAGGGAGCGGCCCACTGGGCGCACCACGCCTCTATAGGATGAGGGTGGGGCCCCTCTGGCCGGGATGGGGTTAGGAGGGTCTTGGTGTTCCCATACGCCGTATTTATTTTGATTTTGTTGCTTTTCCGCTGTTCCAGCTGCTCTGGCACAAGCCCCAAGAGCCCCGCCCATGGGCTCCCTGACCTTTCTGGCTACGCCACCCCTCCCCCGCCCGCCCTGTTTGCACAGGGTCTGTTGTAGAAAGCGGGGATGCTTAATGAATGCTTATCGATAATGGAAACAGACGCTGGAGTACTTCTAGCTCTTGGCTTGGCTGTGGGACCCCAGGCCCCAAACCAACAATCCAACAGTAACTGAGCAACTCCACATACTTTTTGGGACAGAACAATGACAGATTTTGAAAACATGTAAACATGGACCGCATACCTACTGGGTGTAAGGTTTGTACTCTGAGGCCACAATACACCTTGGAGTACTTACTCAAAAGTTGAGAGTGGGGAAGGGGATGAACAACTTTCCACCTTTACCATCCTGAACGTTTTAGCTTTATATTTTTTCTATGCAGTTGAAAGAGCTCAATCAGGATGCCCAGAATGAGCGTGAAACAATGTCCCATAGAAAACAGCTGAAAGAGATGTTTAGGCTGAGGGGATACTTAGGAGAGACAGGGCATGCTGGCTATCTTCCAGTACCTGCAGGGTTGCCACGTGGAAGTAGAGTGGTTGCACTGTGGGTCTAGGAGCAGAAGTGGGACCATTGGGTGTAAATGATAGGGAAGCAGATCCAAGGCTTCCAAGGAAGAGTTTGAGGGGAGGCAGCCGTGCCTTTTCCCTCCCCTAAAACTTGGATACTTACCACCCCTAGGTACTATGGGCTTCCTCCCTCAGGGACAAACTATGTGCTCATTTCCCTTGGAAACTGTGGTGGCATAGTGGCTAAGAGCTATGGCTGCTAACCAAAAAGGTCAGCAGTTCGAATCCACCGGGCGCTCCTTGGAAACCCTATGGGGCAATTCCACTCTGTCCTATAGATAGGGTCGCTATGACTTGGAGTCGACTATTCGAGTTGGAATCAATGTTCCCTAGTCACCAGTTTTTCCTACCTGTCAGGGTCCGTGGGACTAGAAAGGACCACATCACTTTCATTTTTTTCCTTGTTCTCCAAAGATGGTGACGCTGAAGATCTTCCAACTTTGGGAATCCTGGCCATACCCTCTCTCCCCAGGAGCAAGCTTCCTTTGCTTTCTAGGGCTCTGACCAGGACTCCAAGATAAATATTTAACAGAGGTTGCAGCTGAGCTGACAAAGGTCCCAACTTCCTGTTTGTCATAAAGGGAGGTGGCAGCCATCGGTAAGGAGCTGGGGACTGGCTACCACTTTCATCACTATGGGAATAGGGAGTCCAGTAAACAGCTTTGCAAGAGGAGGCGGGACAGGCCCAGGTGGTGACCTGAGCCTTTTTCCTAAGCTGCTTTGACTTTTGCCTGTCTCGCTAGGCCCCTGTTCCGGGCTTACCACCTTCTCTCTCAGGTCAGAACCTGCTTTGCCCTGGCACCAGTGGACACTCTCCTTCCCAGAGTCTTAGGCTCTCTGTTAGACAAAGGAGGGTCTATGACCAGATCCCCCCATTGTGTTCCATGGTGCCCATCTGACCTCACAGAAGAGAGGATGAGAGATTGGTGGGAGCATAGCGCAGGAAAGACATAAGGAACTGTGTGGCTAATTCCTCCTTTTCTGCCCATATTTAGGGAGAAAAATTCGTCTCCTTGGAAAACTGTGAATGATGGGAAAAAAAGTAGCAAGGTCCAGGGATTCAGCCAAGAACCAGGTATCTGGTGGGCAGCTCCTGTCTGGAGGTTAGATGAGAAGGCAGAGGGGGCAGGAGCTGGTTGAATGGACACGGGGAATACAGGGTGGAGAGGAGGAATGTGCTGTCTCATTAAGGGGAGAGCAGCTAGGAGTACATAGCAAGGTGTGTATAAGTTTTTGTATGAGAGACTGACTTGATTTGTAAACTTTCATTTATAAGCACAATTAAAAAAAAAAAAAAAAAAGAACCAGGTGTCTGATTTCTCAACTTCTCCCTCTAGCTTCAGCTCTACTTGCTGCTGGCCTAGCTCCACAGCAGGCATCTTTCTAGGGAGAGACTGAGGATAGGGAAGGTCGTCCTAGATAACATTAGCTGTTGTCAACAACAGAGCAGATTCCTTTCATCCCAATGTGCTATCTCCTGGGCAGGATTCCCTTATATCTTTCAACAGGGACCTCCCTCCCTGTGAGTCGGCCTCTTCTCCACCTATGGCACTGCCTTTTGTCAGGAGGCTCCCTCTGCCTTCTCAGAGCCACCTGAGCCAGAGTAAACACAGTTACATAACTGCTCTGTTTCCCTAGCAATCTGATCCCAGTCACCAGTATTCTGTCCCCCACCTCCCCACCCCTTAGGCTGCCGCCTTTTGTTCTGTGGATTATCCCCCAGTAGCGCCCATGTCAACAGAAGTCTGTCCATTCTCACCACTCTAAAGGACCATTAGCCAAGAGACTGCCAATAAAGGATGTGGCTCTTCACACGGAGGGGGAGAAGAGGGTGGCTGTTCATACAGAAATGAAGGTCACTCTGAAAACCAACCTCTGTCGCCAGAGAAAGGATGAATGGAAAGAGCACTTAAGTAGCTTTTTTTGTAACAAGGAAGGTCAGGTGAGTAGGAGAGAGCAGAGAACTCAGTTTCATTTCTCAAATGGGAAAAGGGAAGCAAGGGATCCCAGAAGACGTAAACCTGGACTCTCGTTTCTTGGGGAGTGTCTTTATCCAGGGCTGAAGTCTAGCATTCATGTCACACTGCTGAGCTCCACCCTGCTCAACCAAGAGGCTCCCCAGCTCTGTGCCTCAGTCCCCCGTATTAGATAAAGGAAGGGCAGACGAGCCCTGGCATATTCTTCAGTTAGGCTTTGAGCTGGTTTCTCAATTGTGCTCTCAGAAAAGTGTTTTCTTCCTGCCAGGGGAACTCAGCAAGTAGACAAGAATGGGTTAGGAAAGAAAGTGCTGTCCCTTTGGAGGAGTTTGGTCTTCTCTGGAGGGGAGGTGAGGGACTGAAATAAAGTCATACCAGATGTACGAGCACAAATCTGGACTGTTTCACCCCCTGGGCTCCTTTCCTCTCTCCTGGTCCTCCTCTGATTCTAGCGCCTGCTTATGTTGCCAGCCAAGTTCTATTGATGCCCGTTGTCTGTGTCAGCCACTCATGGGAACAGGAGACGGCAGAGGAGGAAAGGGCTATTTCCAAGCCTGGCCCATCTGGAATCCAAGTGTTTTGGGGGTAGTCACTGTGAAGTGAGGGATCTCTGAGAGTGAAAAGCTACACAATACAGGTCAAGTATGTCAGTGTTAGGCCAGCCAGGATGAGTGCGTGGAAACCCATAGGAGTAACATTATGAGGCTTTCAGGCCTGCTTTGCACAGATCTTTCCATAGCGTTCGCATGCTGTAACAGGCATCTATTCAGGGTTCTCAGAGTCAATCAAATCCAAACCCTGAAGGCTGTGAGAGAGTTCAGCCTGTTGGCCAGTGTATCTAGCTTATCCCCAAGGAAGCCTTTACACTGACATCACATCAACGATTGGTCTCTCTCTTCCTCTTTTTATAGATGAGCAAACAAGCACAATGTTGTTGCCTTTGAGAAGAACTGAACTGTATGAACCGCTTTTAGTTCTCAGGCAAGATGGAAACAGCAAGTGGCTGTCAGCTCTTTAGACAATAGATTTTATACGAGAAGGATAAATGAGTGATGACCTCAGAGGGAAAACCCAGCCAAGTCAACTCAGCCACAAAGAAGGGCACAGAACCAGGAGTTGGAAAATTAGGTCTGCATCATCCTTCTTTCCTAGCTCAGGTATACTGAGATAATAAGACAAGAGGGCTAATGTGTTGACTAGTGGATACCATGAGGTAGTGCTTTGGCCTCTAAACAAAGAATAACCTTGTCTTCCCACCTCCTTGAATTCTATGATGAACCTTTTCCTTAACTGCATCAACATTAAAGAAAAGACTACCTAATTGGCCATTAAATTCTTAATCCCTTGTATCAAAACAAAACATACTTTTTCCCCAAAATCTCAAAGTTGTGGTAAGAAGCAAAAAGTGAGACCCTGCAATTACACATACTGGGCAAGAAAGTGGGGATTAGATCTAGATATAGTTAGAGAGGAAACCCTGGTGGCATAGCGGTTAAGTGCTATGGCTGCTTACCAAGAGGTCGGCAGTTCAAATCCCACCAGGTGCTCCTTGGAAACTCTATGGAGCAGTTCTACCCTGTCCTATAGGGTCGCTATGAGTTGGAATCGACTCAACGGCTGTGGGTTTTATAGTGAGAGAGAAATAAGAATTTCATTTGAGTCATTAACTAACAGGCTTTTAAACAGTCTTTCACAACTCTAGAAATAAGGAGAAATATAATTCTCATGTTTAAATAGATTCTCATTTTACTGAAGGATTAATTGAAGTAGAAGGACACTCGTAAGTCAGGATGCTGTTTGGATAACAAAGAATCTAAAATGCATACCCAGCTTATGTGAAATTAGAAGTCTGGGCTCCTTTTCTGGCCTGTAAACTGCACTGTGGCCCTTAATGGGGCTAAGTAAACACTGCCTTACTTAGGCCCTGCAGCCCTGGACGTAGGCTTCCTACCTCCATTGCCATAGCTGGTAGAATTCCCTCACTGACACGTGGTCCTCTCTAGGCCCCAGGCACTTCCTCGGTGCTCCACTTACCCAGAGGAAGCTACTCTCCCTGTGTATCCACAGCACCTCATGTCATTTCTACTTTCCTCGGGGGTCTGCCGCCACCTTTAACTCCTCTCTGGTTTCTTCAACTTCTTCCAAGTTGGAATTCATCCATGTCTCTATTATTAGGATCACGCAGAGTTATTAAGTTACTATGATAAAAAATTACTTTTACCCTTTGTAAAGGCTGTAAGTTTACTGAGAAGTCTTTCTTCCTTTTTTTCAAGTAGCAGCCCTGCTGGAGAAGCCACAGAGGGAAATTGGACTTGAGCATGCGTTAGTGGTGGGCTAAACGCCAGGGAGGCCAGGGGCAAGGGAGTGGATTCTAAGTGGGGAGAAACAGAAATACCACTGCAGTGTCAGGCAATCTAAAAATAAAGAGCTGGAGAGATGGAGGAGAAAGGTACTTTTTATTGTGATGCAATCTCCTCCCTTGAGAGGAGAATTCCCTGACCTTGTCAGAGATCAGACCAGACCAGACATCAAACATGAGGCTTCCCCTTGACTTCTGCAATTTTTAAATGGGTAAGAGCCAAATAACAATAATAAGTGTCTCCACCAGGAAATAATGGAAATAAAGACAGAGGGAGCCAATAACATTATCATTTAATTTTAAGGGTTTTTCTTTTTTTTACCTTAAAGATGACTTCCAAATTACAGTAAGAAAGTTCTAACAGCTTCACTTCTTATTCACAAAAAAAGACTTATTAAATGATTTCTGCCAATAAATCACATTGCCACCATTTTCTTTAAAATAACTGAAAGCAAGAAAAGGCAGGGAATCTCTAAGCACAAATAATCCAGCATTCAGAGAACCTTAAAAAAATAAACTAAAATTGTACCACCACCTAGTTTTATGAGTCTGACCACCTCATTTAGGAAGCAAAGCCAGTATCCTTTCTTGGCAAATGCCTGTGGACTTTTTTTTTTAGGAAATATAGCTATTGGTAGCAGTGTACTAAGAAAAGATAAGTGTTCATGAAAGTTCTTTGACAAATATTGCCCCAAATTAGAATCCATGGCAGGCCTCCTCCTTACTGAACGCACTTCACCAAAACATGCAAAAACAGAAATATTTATTTGGAGACAGCTGTGTCACGAGAGTGAAGGCAAAGTGGGCAAGAGCTTACAGGAGGGCGGTGTGTACGGCCCTTACTTTAGAGCTGCCCAGAGGGATGCTCCATGGCCATGTCCTTGGTTCTTTATCTTATTTAGACTTATAGGCAGGGGAGAGAAGAGCCATAATCCTGTCTCAAACAAAGGTGTTATTTAGCAAGTTTTGCCAAGGTTGCTGAGGCATGAGGCCAACGCCTCCTGGGAGGGAATATACTCTCCAGTATCATCTTTACCTTGGTGGCTGCATAGATGAAGGCAGCTAACAGTGACCCCATTCACTTCTTTTGGCTAGATATAGACAGGTCAGGTCACAAGTCTCAGCGTGATATAGGTTTCCTTTCATTCTCTGTCACCGGCACAGAGCTCCATTGTTAATGTAGTTCTTTGCTTTCACTCAAGGTAAGTATAACAACCCTGTTTTTCTACTATACAACCTTCTTCCTCTACACATCTTTACTTTTTCTTATGGTTTTCCTATGTGTGTCTGAACACAGCAATGCTGAAAAGGGACTGTGGTGATCCAAACACTCCTCAATCTATTGCTGGAACTTCCTAGATTGCCTTTTACTCCTCCCTTACAGCAGATTCCAGAAAAGATGTGGACTGAGTGCCAGACAAGGTGGAACCAAAGGCTATAACCACAAATGATTTTAGGCAATTGGAGCCTCATGCCTGCAACTTGGGCTCTGGGTTCACCCTCCCGCTGAAATCTCTGCGTGGCGGGGAAAGAAAGCTGAAAAATGCTTTGACAGAAACTGAAGTTCTACTGTTCCTGTAACAACCAGAGTAAATACTAGGGATCCTAGAATGTTGACTCAACAAGTCTATATGGGATAAAAAATACATTTTTAATGCAGAGACCAGAGACAAAATCCTGATAATTAGCAAAAAGAAAAACTATGATTTAATAAATCTGGGGCAGTTGAACTGATTTAGCTGATTGGTCACCCAAATTGGTCAGGATGAACTTAATTCTCAAGAGCTTACATTTCATATTTATAGATACGTTACAGTCAAAACTTCTGGGGATCAGCTATAATATTTACATAAAACACAGGAGGGCAGAGGGAACAGATTTTAGCCTGACTCATTCTGAGGGGTTGGAGAGATTCTTGGGTAATGACCATGAACGTGTAAGCCCCGCCATGTAGGCATGGTTTATTTTTCTTGAAACCTCTTTGTCTTAAGACAGCAGCTGCCTCAAACTTTGTTTTAAGAACTACCAGAGAGAAAAGGACCTAAGGGACAACACCAAGGCTGAAAGGGCCCCAAGTTATCCAATTTCATGAAATCCCACTCTTGTTCCTCCATGACATTAAATATTATTATTCTGTTGACAAAACAAGTAAAGGCTTTTCTTTGCCCATTTTGAACAGTGTCAGGAAATCAGCCCCATGTTATCAGGATAAGAAAGCAAATCTTTGCTATTGAGAGAAAAGTGCTCCATCAGATCCCAACTGTGTACAGAGGAAGAGGAAAGACAATGTAAATATAGATTAGAAGATATGGAAAATGCTGATATTCCTAGAAACTCTGACTCTTCTATCCCTAGGCAAAGAGCCATATCAAGCCCATCAGCTTGTGATAAGCAGTTTTCACTTGGCTGGTCAATATCTAGTCACAAAAGGACAGTGAATCAGCAATGCCTGTTCCCATAATCAATGTGTTGCCTTGAAGCTTTAAGGAAAATGGAAGCTGTTCTTGTTTAATTTACACACACACACACACACACACACACACACGAAACATGCCTTGGCTTATGGCTTTTACTTTTGTTCTAAACACTCAGAACACAAAGATTATAAATGTGTATTTTAAACTTGTTAGATGATTTTTTTTATTAAAAAAAAAAAAAAAGTCAACTGATTAATTTTAAATTTCATAGGATGTGGCTGTAACCAAAACTGGGAAACATGTTCCATGGGAAGTGTCATTTTCAAAATGGTAGTTCAGATAAGTTTACAAAAAAGTCCTCCTACATGTCTAGAGAACTGATGAAAGATTTTTTTTTTCTTTCTTTTTCCCTTTGATGGGAGAAGTTACAGAAATAGAAGGTCCTGTGGCCCTTAATGTGACGGAGAACAAGAGAACAGTATTTTTAGTATCTTTAGAAAATGCAGGGGGAAGACTTTAATAAAACAGAAGAGCCTTTGAAAACACCAATACTGCACAGAGCTTTGACAGCAGTTTAAGTACCTGCTTGCAGCCTCAGCTGCTATTTTTTTTTTTTTTTGTCATTGTTCTAAATATATCTGTCATGGATTGAATTATGTCCCCCCAAAAATGTGTGTATCAATTTGTCTAGGCCATGACTCCCAGTATTGAGTGATTTTCCTATAGGTTGTAAATCCTGCCTCTATGATGTCAATGAGGAAGGATGGGTGGCTGTTGTCTTAGTGAGGCAGGACTCAAGATTGGATTGTGTCTTGAGGCAATCCCTTGAGATATAAAAGAAAGAAGCAAGCAGAGAGACACGGAAACCTCATACCACCAAGAAAGAAGCACCGGGAGCAGAGCGTGTCCTTTAGACCCGGGGTTCCTACGCAGAGAAGCTCCTAGTCCGGGGGAAGACTGAGGAGAAAGATCATCCTCCAGAGCGGACAGAGAGAGAAAGCCTTCGCCTGGAGCCGACAATGAATTTGAACTTCTAGCCTACTTTACTGTGAGAAAATAAACTTTTCTCTGTTAAAGTCATCCACCTGTGGTTTTTCTGTTATAGCCGCACTAGGTGACTAAGACAATATCGATCATACAACTTCTGCCAATTCAACTTTTTACAGGTGTACAACTTATTGACAGCAATTAGAATAATCGGCTGTGCAACCCTACCCTTAATGCAATTTTTCTAGCATTGTTAACCCCCCTTTTCTTCCTCCCTCCCACCCCTAGTAACCACTAATAAACTTTGGTCCCTGTACATTTGCCTTTTCTTGTCGTCTTATATAAGTGAGGTCATACAATATTTGTCTTTTTGTGATTGGCTTATTTCGCTCCGCATAATGTCTTCAAGCTCCATCCATACTGTAGCATGCATCAAGACTTCACTTCTCCTGGGATTTGGTTCCTTGGTTTAGAGGGTTAGGGTCATGATTTCATGGAACATCCCAGTTAATTGGCCTAATAATGTCTTTAGTGTTTCTGTTATACCTCCTAGTTCACTGTGTAGTACCTGGGGTCTTACAGCTTGGAAGTGGCTATCCAAGGTACGACAGTTGGTCTGTATTCACCTGGAGCAACAGAGGAAGAAGACTCAAGAATAGGAACAGGATATGGAATGTGTAGCTAATTACTTTCATGAACAACTGCCTCCTTTGCCATGAAACCAGAAGAACTGGATGGTAGCCAGCTACTATTATTGAACATTTTGATCAAAGATTCCACAGAAGAATCCTGATTAAAAGGGAGAAAATGCAGAAAAGGATTTCAAATTCTCATGGACTCCAGACTTGCTGGCACCATGGAGGATAGATGAATCCCTGAAACCATTGCTCTGAGATGATCTTTAAACCTTAAACCAAAAATATCTCCTGAAGTCATCTTAAAACTGAACAACAGTTTAGCTTAACTGGTAAAAAAAAGTCTGGCTTGAGCATTATGCTCTTTTAAGAGCTATCTATATCAGATCAAATTGACAACAGCAATAGGAAAGATTAGTTAGGACCCTTAAGGGGCAGTGGGTTTATGTTAATGAGGGCGGAACAACTTAGAAAAAGAGGGTGAGAATGGTTGCACAACTTGAAGAATGTAATCAACGTCACTAAATTGTACCTGTGAAAATGTTGAATTAGGTGTATGTTTTTCTGTGTATATTCTCAACAACAACAAAATAAATGAAATTTAGGGAAAAAAAAAAGTATCTGCTTGCTTGAAACAATGGCCCCAGGCAGGAGCAGCAGTCCTAGAGCAAACCCAGGGCAGGCATCCAGCCTCCTTGGGAGCTATTGTTTAGATTAAAACATTAAAAATATTAAAATTCTCCAATGACGTCTAAAGTGAAGAAAACGCAGTTATTACAGCGTATTCCTACAGTTCACGCTTTCTAAACTATTTTGAGTCATAGGTGCAAATACATACGTAGGTACATTAATTGAGAGTCTCATTTTAAGAAACTTGTTTATACCATTGAGACACATTTACCACACAACTTTCTAAACTGTGGAAATACATACCCTACCTTTCTAGAGAACATAAGAAATACCTTTACCTTTAGAATTCAACAGAATTTTCATACCTAGTTCCCTTTAAGAGCTATGGTTGCTCTATCTTAAACTCACTCAGATTTTCTTGGATCATGACTTCTTACCTTTCTCCTCTGCTGATCCCTCAACACCACAAAGGGTACTTGTAAAAAACATCCTTTTGCGAAGCTTCCGTCAAGGAAACTTGCTTTTATCACACTACAACTTTTACAGACTATAATGAAGACATTCCTAAATGTTCACCTTTTTTACTAGCAAGTATTATTTTTTGCTTACAAAGATTTGTAATAACTATTTCACTATGGCCTGCGGACTTAAAAAAAAAAAATTTTTTTTTTTTTTTTGCGGACTTAGGCCCTTAAAAATGGTTTCTACCTTTGTGTGGGTTGTATATGTCTGCCAATAGTCCCAATGAAAGGAGAAAGGGATAAGAGATTCTCATCTATGAAATCTGTCACTTAGGCCTGACTTTCATAATAGGGGAGACTTCTAAAGACAACTATCTTTTCTAATACTGGGATGTGGGGATGAGGAGTATGAGGCTTGTCCAGGCAATTAATTCCCTCTGAGTAAAGAAGACAGATACTCAACACTTTTTCTCCCTTCTTTATAGGTTTTGCTTACAACCTAGTAAGAGATTCTTATCTCCTTCCACAATATCCTTCCTACTTTTTATTAACAAAGCAATTCACGCCAAACCAAAAACCGAACCAAACTCAGTGCCGTCGAGTCGATTCCGACTCATAGAGACCCTATAGGACAGAGTAGAACTGCCCCATAGTTTCCAAGGTGCACCTGGTGGATTCAAACTGCCAACCCTTTGGTTAGCAGCCATAGCACTTAACCACTACGCCACCAGGGTTTCCCAATTTATGCCACCAGGTTCCAGTTCCCAGAAGGGCTTTGATCTCTGTCAAAAAAAATTGGAAACTACTAGCAAAAGGTATAGGAAAACTGAGGCAGGTGGGCTAAATCCTCGATCTTCTAATAAAAATTATGTTTTTTTGAGGAAGGTTTCTAGTTTCCTTCAAGGTCCCAACGTGAAGCACTACTATCTGAGATACTTGCTTCAATGCTGGAAACTCATGTCCCTAAAGACATTAAGGAATTCCATAAATTTGCATTTCCATGCTTTGATATAGTATGCCCAGATATGCACATTCACTGCAGAACTGACCAACAAATACGGTGCCGTGACCAGTCTAAGCCAAAAGTGGGAGCCTAAGGATCTCCAAAATTTCCTTAAGTAGTTGTTAGTGACTTGAAAAACAAACTAAAGGAAGATTTTTCAAAATATTATATATGAATACTTGTTTTGGTATTCCAAAATATGCTAATGACGTATATAGTTCAATCTAATGAGTGTTAAAAGATGGAGAAACATCCTAGTGGTTGATATAGAAGACAGGAAATCCTCACTTATCCAAGGCCCTTTGGCAAGACTTTCAACTCACACTGAGATCATTCTACCCTAGTCAGTTTTCATAGCCCCAGTTGACTTCGGAAAAACTGACACAGAAAATCAGAAGGAAGATGGAGAGAATGGCTGCAATTACTGGTGCAACAGCATTAAAAAAAAACCAAAAACCCTGTGCTGTCGAGTCGATTTCATGCAACAGCATTAAAAAAAAACCAAAAACCCTGTGCTGTCGAGTCGATTTCATAGAAGGGCATAAATACTTCTTGCTGTCTAAGGTTCTGCTGAGGGCATTTATAAAATACTTAGAAAATGTAACTTCCTTTGCAGATGGGGTAGGTCACCTGTGATTCAAAATCGAAAGCAAAAGTATCTGTCATCAGTTAAAGCTTTTTCAACGTCTCTTTCTCCTCCAAAATTCTAAAGATATTTTCAAATTAGGCCCATGGTTAGATGGATAAGTTTTAAGTAATTCTAAGAAAATCTCTCATTAGTATTTTTTATTTACTTTACTAGAACACAGTGAAAGGAATGGAGAGTCCAGAACAAATTAGGTTATTATGGTAAACATTTCCCTTGGCCCTTATAATTAATCACGGGGTTTGGGGTTATTCAGGTAGAAGTGCCACCATAATCAGGTTTTCCACAGGTTTAGCCACTGAATCTAAGAGACCTTCTTCAATGGCCGCGAAGCAGAAAGAAAAAAAGAAAACAACCACAAACCTCTAGCACGTGAATAGTTATTCATCTTAAATGAAAGATGTCACCTTCCAAAAAACCAGGAGTAAAGGTTAATTAGTTCATGCCACAAACCCAAGGCTGTGGTTTCTAAGGCCCTTTTATTAGGGGAAGGTCATCTTCATAGCACAAGACTTCATATATGTATCAACAACAGTCAGATCATTTTCTAAAAATCAGGGAAAAAGAGAAAACACAAATGTACTTTTTATATATATTGAAGATAAATTAAAAGAATTTATAAAACGGTCACCTTTCTTACAGAATAAATGCAGACTGCAATTATGAATGCACCTCCAAGTTTAAGTTGCTTAAGTTTGTTTTGTTTTCCAATAATAAATAAATAAAATTTGTTCTTAAGGTTTGGATCCACCTGTGCCATTCTGACCACTACTGGGTTTTCTTCCCTGGGTCGCTCCTGTGTACAGCGTTTGGATGTACAGGGGTTACCAATTTCACTGGCCCATCAGGGTGTACACTATCTTTTCGGGGTGGCATCCGCTCATTAATTCGGTCCAGACCTCGGGCTTCTTCAAAACTCCGGATCTTGTGCTGAAGCGAAAACCCTCTGATGGC
Organism: Elephas maximus indicus; assembly: GCF_024166365.1. Classification (NCBI taxonomy): domain Eukaryota; kingdom Metazoa; phylum Chordata; class Mammalia; order Proboscidea; family Elephantidae; genus Elephas; species Elephas maximus. The sequence goes on from NC_064840.1 coordinate 52,143,848, forward strand.
TAGAGGAAAACAGGAAAGGAGGAAGGGGGCCTCAGTTAAGCAGCAAAATGACAAACTTACAGAAGTTTCTTAGCATATAACAACCTCCTAGAGAAAAACATGGAAGGGTGGCTAAGGAGCACATGTCTGGAGAAGGCAATGGGCACATATTTGACTGAATTAGCTTGGTCTGAAGCTACTGTTTCCTTAAGGCCCCCCAAACAGCTGAAACTGTGAAAGGAATTTCCATAAAAGCTCAATATGGTTAGTGATGGCAGAAGTATACTGACAAAAAGCTAAAAAGTTCTTATTAGACTCAATACATGTGAGAAAGAGTTTCTTTTATGGGCCAGAAACGTGCTCAATTCTAGGAAAAAAGAGGCAACACTAGAATAATAGAACAAGTTAAACACACAAGAGTTACTATATGCACAAATACCACATTGACCACAAAAAAGTAAGAGTTAACAAAAAAGTAACAAAAAAACTGTTCAAAAGGACAGTTTTTTAATCTTGCACAACCAAGAGCTGAACGTAAGTGAAAAGCCATTGAAATAGCTTCTAGATATTTTCCTGCTAATTTAGTTTTTGATTAGTCAAGGAAAGGCATTCACATTTTGAACCACTTTACCTACAAGACAATTAAATTTATAACACAAGTTTATCCATTTCAATGGTTTCCATCCATAAGTTCATAGATAAGCTGTTACTTAAGACAGGTTTCCATAGAAACAAAGATAATTTAGCTTGACTGCCTTAGGGCAACCTCAGAAATGAATCGAACTAAATTCCTTCCACTTATGCCTTTACTCTTGATGTCCTTTAGAATCATTAGATAGAGGTTGACCTGTTTTGAATCTTGTGTAATCAAATGGATGTCTCGTGCATATGGAAGGGATTTAGAATTAAACTACTTGACCCCTCATGACCAGCTGCTTAAGCTTCAGCCAAGGGCATTAAAGCTGATAGAGCCCAGAAAGGACTCTAGCCCCAGTGAGGGTCATTCAAAGGAATACAAACACAATACACAAAGGAAATCCTTGCTTTGTGAACATGCCTAGAAACGTCTATGCCTTTTCTCACTGTTACAGTTCTGGTGATGCAATAATAAAAGATTTCAAACTGTTGATAAAGCTTTTTAAAACTAGTAAGACAGACATAGGACCACATCTATCAGAGAAGTACGGCCATACCTTCCCGGGCCTCTACGGCTTCTACTGTGGCTGTAAGAGGGCAGGAGCAGTGGCATGCAAAAATGAAGACAGAAAATGAGTGAGTAAACCAACAGCACTGCTGCCAGCACAGATACCCCAGGGCCCCACCTTTTAGCCTCTCTCCATCCATAATAAATGTCCACTAAAGAAGCCAGAGGGTTACTGCAAGAAACTGAATTGGGGTGGAATGGGAGGTGGGGAGAGTTTCCAAGGTCTCCCACACTTCCAGTGGCATGGGAATCTTTTGGCTAACAGCTATAGCTAAGACACTGGGTCGGTCAAGCTGATTAGAAGAAACAAGGAATTATGCTGCTTTCCTCACTTGAAACAGCCAGCTGCTAATTTAATGTCTTGATAGCCACATATCGAAATAACTCATCAAATCAAATAATTTAAGATCACCACTGTTCTTTAGTTTAGAATAGCTCAGATGGTGTTAAGTGAGCTGCTGCCGAGTCCTATTAAAAAAAAAGAACTTATTTAAAACTACTTCTTATTGCTCTCATGTAGGATCCAACTGTCTTTTTTAATTATTAAAAAAACACAAACTATCCTTGAATAACAGACTGGCATTTGGAAAGAGAGAAAAATGGGTTTTACAAGTGAGGGTTATTTCTTAGCAGGAGGTGGAATACTAAACTGGCAAAGGCATTAAAAAAAAAAAAAAAAACCCAAACCTGACTCAAAGTGGTGCTATAGGACAGAGGAGAACTGTCCCATAGGGTTTCCAAGGCTGTAATCTTTTTTTTTTTAATCTTTATGGAAGCAGACTGCCGCATCTGTCTCCCGTGGAGTGGCTGGTAGGTTTGAATCTCTGACTTTTCAGCAAGCAGCAGAGCCCTTAAGTGCTGCGCCACCAGGGCTACTTGGCAATTCCAGATGCAAGTTCATGTACCATCTGGGAGTAGAGATAAAGCAGAGGCTGACATTTCCAGCCCATATAGCCTCCATTCACTATGTGAAAGGGCAGACCCATTACTAAAGAAGGCCCTCTCTTCCTCAGTGTGATGGAAAAGTAGGCAATTTAAAAATTAGCACTGACAGGTAAAAACTTCTTTGCATCCTGTTTTTCAGACAGTAAAAACCCTAATATATGAAAAGGTTATAGGCTGTAGAAAGAAAGATCTCTTAGGAGAACCCTGTCAGTTAATCCAATACCAGTTTTCTTAAAGAAGGCAGGGAAGAAGAATGAGCAGAACTGTTGGCTGTTCCTAGGCTTCACAGATCAATATAAGAAGAGAAACTGGTAAGAACTGAAAAGTTAACTTCCTAACACAATGTGGAAAATGGATACTTGGCATTAACTTATCAAGTGCCTACTTTGCCAACCATACATAAGCACATATTAAAGCAATGTTACGCCCTCTCTAATCTCAAATGGAAAAATACACTTCACAAGAAAACCACAGCGCATTCTGACAGAACATCACAGACGTGACTGGTAGGAAGTGGGGCACAAAGCATTGCCTGAAATTGTATACAGAGTGTCGGTCTAATGAGAGTTTAAAAGCTTTGTGGTAAAGTGTGAACTAGCATTACATCGTTCTGGGGCCCTTCTAGAATTGCTTTTTGCAATAGGGCAGATATGAATGATATCAGTCTGCAGTGAGGGACACTATAAAAAAGTCATATAAAACTGAGTAGCTGGTTTTTTCTCTTTTTAACGCCTTTATTGAGATATAATTCACATACTCTAAAACTCAACCGTTTGACGTGTACAATTCAATGGTTTTAGTATATTCACAGAGTTGTGCAACTATCATCACAATCTGTGTTTAGAACATTTTCCATCACCTCAAAAAGAAACTCCTATCCACTAGCCCTCACTTCCCACCTCCCTGCCTTACAGCCCCCACCCTCAACCCTAGTCAACCAGCAAGCTACCTTCTGTCTCTATCCCAGACCCAGTGCCGTCGAGTCAATTCCGACTCCTAGCGACCCTATGGGACAGAGTAGAACTGCTCCATAGAGTTTCCAAGGAGCGCCTGGTGGATTCGAACTGCAGACCCTTTGGTTAGCAGCCATAGCACTTAACCACTACGCCCGCGGGGCTATTAGATTTGACTATTCTGGACATTTCAGATAAATGAAATCATATTATATATGATCCTTTGTGACTGGTTTCTTTCACTTAGCATATTGTTTTCAAGGTTCATTCATGTTGAAGCATGAATCAGTATTTCATTATTTTTTATGGCTAAATAATATTCCATTGTATAGATATACCACAATTTTGTTTACTTATTGGGTTATCTCTACTTTTTGGCTATTATGAAGAATGCTGCTATGAACATTTGCATACAAAAACTTGTGGACACGTTTTCATTTTTCTGGGTATATAACTAGGTGTGGAATTGCTGGGTCATATGGTAACTCTATGTTTAATAGTTTGAAGAGTTGCCAGACTGTTTTCCAAAGGGGCTGTACCATTTTACATACCCACCGGTGTATGAGGTTCCCAATTTTTCCACATTCTTGCCAGCAATTGTTATTATCTGTCTTTTTTTTATTATAACCACCCCAGTGGGTGTGAAGTGGTATCTCAGTGTGGTTTTGATTTACATTTCCCTAAATAGCTAATAGTAGGAGAAAAGACACGGCAGTCTGCTTCTATAAAGATTACAGCCTTGGAAGCCCTATGGGGCAGCTCTACTCTGTCCTATAAGGTTGCTATGAGTCAGAGTTGACACCACGGCAATGGGTTTAATGGCTAAAGATAGAGTCCCTGGGAGGTATGAACTGTTAACCCCTTGGTTACTAGCCGAAAGGTTGATGATTTGAACCCACCCAGAGGTGCCTCAGAAGACAGGCCTGGCAATCTGCTCCTGAAAGATCATAGCTTGAAAAACCCTAGGGAACAGTTCTCCACTGCGCACACGTGGGTCACCATTACTCGGAATCGACTTGGCTAATGATGCTTATGACCATTTGTATGTCTTATTTGGAAAAATGTCTATTTATGTCCTTTATCCAGGTTTTAATGGGGTTATTTGTCTTTTTTTATTCAGCTGTAAAAGCTCCTTCTATATTCCTGATACTAATCCCTTATCAGATATATGATTTGCAAATATTTTCTCTCATTCTGTGCATTTTCACTTTCTCGAAGGTAACATCTGCAGCACGAAAGTCTTTAATTTTGATGTAGTCCAATTTATAACTGATCTGCTTTTATCCCATGGTCTTTGTGAATTTTGTTCTGTTCTTGGCTTTCCTCTTTTATATTGGTGACTAGGAAGCTTGGAGTCAAATTTGTGGCTGACTGTTGGCTTTTTTTTTCCCTTTGTGTCCCAATTTCCAAGCATATTTATTTTACTTCGCTGTGTTGTCTGTATATTGTCCCTCATTCAAATTCTTCCTGGAGTAAGTTGGGGCATATAGGAACATATGTTATAAGGCCATATGGGATACTGTTGGCTGAAAGTTCTTTAAGCAAAGTTATATGAACAATAAAAGAGCTTTTTAAGCTAATGTACCAGTTTGCCAATGAACTTGTGGAACTGAGACTCTGATGTGAAAATAACAAAGTAAATTCAGTTTCTGTCAATCAACAAGAGAGAATAAGAGGCTCTAAAAAGTTAGCTCCAGCTTTAGTTTTGTTCTTTTCGCACATTCCTGAAAATTTCTATCAGTTTCTTAGTACCCATAAACAATACTGTTTTTACTGTAACACTCATATTCGAATCAGGAATAAAGAGAAGCCGGATACCTTTGGGACTGAAAACAGAAGGTAGACCAAGAATTAAAACCAAATAAATCCCCAAAAGACACATCTATAAAATTCTCTGTTACTAATCCCAGATTTGCAAATTTGCAGTTTCAAAGGTCTAGAAAAACACTGGTTTTATCTTAAAATGACAACTTTGTGGCTCAGCAAGTTTTCAAAACTTTTCAAGTAAGTATGCTGTAGCACATTTTTTTTTTTCCTTTATCCAGATTACTTCCTTATTACTCTAAAATACCCTTGTTGGAACTTGTAGATGCTGCTCTCAGAATATCTTACATGACTAATTACTATGCAAAATAATGATGGAAAAGTATTTTACTTGCTAAAACTGCACAGTTGAGAGAAAAAATTCAATCTGAAATAGCTTACTGTGCTTTTCTATTTCTACAGAAATTAAGAAAATAAACTTTATACTTCCAAAGAGAAGATGTTAACTCTCCCTTCTAAACAGCTAAATGCCAACATTCCAGCATTCAATTTGGAAGAGAAGGAGGAATTCAATTCTATAAAAAGGAAAGAATGAGCTTGTTCCTACTAGTCAATGGCAGCGAAATTTCCACAAAAAGCAAAGGATTCCTGTAAGTGGCAGAATGACATGGGGAAAAAGCAAAAACAAACAAAAAACCAAATTGAAACAATTTAAGGAAAGGGGCAAAAAAGCAGTAAAACATTAGTTGAAGATATTAATGCTTCAACTCCAGTTCTCACGCCTAGAACTAGGCATCCCATGATGTAATCTTAAGTCTCCTTTCCTTATCTGACCAGATCTACGTTTATTCTGACAAACAGCAATCTTTTCATTCCAGGATCCCATAAGGCCCTCTCCTTAGAAGTCAGCTCCCGCATCATTTTTAGAACCGATACTCTGGTTGAAGAGGTGATGGTGGCTGCAGGCTATCTCTCTTATTGAAAACTCCAACAACAACAAAATGTTTTAATTAAGGCATAAAACATATAAAAATAAGGCAAAAATAAGGCATATGCTCAAATATGAAGTATACAGGTTGATACATTTTTATATATGTAACCCTGGTGGCACAGTGGTTAAGAGCTATGGCTGCTAATCAAAAGGTCAGCAGTTTGAATCCACCAGGCGCTCCTTGGAAACCCTATGGGGCAGTTCTACTCTGTCCTGTAGGGTTGCTATGAGTTGGAATTGACTCGATGGCAATGGGTTTATACATACTTGTAAATATAATCCAGATCAAGATATAGAATATTTCTAGCAGTCCAGAAGTTCCTTGTGCCCTTTCCCAGTCAATATTCATCCACTAGAGGAACCATAATCTGACTTCTACACCATTGATTAGTTTGCTTGTTCTTGAACACCATGTAATTAGACAGCCTGTGTTCTTTTGTGTCTGGCTTGTATAGTTCACTGCGGTATCTGTGACATTCGTTATGTCGTTGCATGTATCCATAATGTGTTTTTCTAATAGCTGAGTAGCATTCCATTGTATAAATACAACACAATTTATCTATTTTCCTATTGATAGTCTTTTTTTTTTTTTTCTCCAATTTTGGGCTAATATGAATAAAGAAAGCTACAGCAAACACTTGCATACAAATCCTTTGGTGGACACATGCACTAATTTCCCCTGGATATATACCAGGTGCGAAATTTCTGGGTCATAGCTTTACTGCTCAACAGTTTTCCAAAGTGGTTGAACCAATTTACAAGCCCATCAGCACTGTATGACAATTCCAGTTCTCCACATCCTTACTAGCTCTAGGTATTGTCAGACTTCTAAATTTTGTCCGTTCTAGTGTTTTTTTTAGTGGATATGTAGTGGTATCTCACTGTGGTTTTAAAAGCCACTTCTCAGATGAGTAACTATATTAAGCATCTTTTCATATACTTATTGGCCATTTTGATATCCTCTTTTGTGAAGTGCCTGTTAAAGTCTTTTGAACATTTTTTTTAATCGATGGTTTGTCTTTTCTTATTGCATTGTAGGAGTTCTTTATATATTATGAATACAAGTTCTTTGTCAGATATGTACATTGCAAAAATCTCCCAGTTAGTAGTTTGCCTCTTCCCTACTTAATCAGTACGTTTGTGAACAGAAGTTCTTCATTTTAATGAAATGCAGTTTATTGGTTTTTTTTCTTTTAAGCTAGCACTTTTTGTGTCTTATTAAGGACTCTCCGTCTATTCCAGCAACTATTCTCCATACTTTCTTCTAGGAATTCTATTGTTTTACCTTTTATATTTAAGTTATAACCAATTTTGAATTAATTTTTTATGTATATAGAGAGGGAAAGGCCAAGATTCGTTTTTCTCCATATGGATATTCAACTGCTCCAATATCACTTACTGAAAGAAGTCCCAATTTTTAATATACGTTGACTGTCAGATAACAGGAAGACACCTTCCAAGAAAAGAGCATTTCTCATACTCACCTGTCTGAATAGTCTGCTTTCCTCCTGAGAGGACACCCAGAGGGAGTGTACCAGTAGGAGTCAGGCCCTTGAGAGTCAGCACACTCTCACTCTCTTCCCTGCAAAGGAAAATCAAAACCCTGGATTAATGCCAGGGGGCCCACCATTCAGCAATTCAAGAAGATACTTGAAGGAAGTTAAGAAAAAAATCACAGAGATGGAAGATTTTCCTACTCCTTATCCCTTCCCTGACTCAAGGAAAGGGATGTATTCTGTAAATATTTCCGTTTTAAACAATCAGTCAGTTCTTGCTTTTCAATAAGATGCACATAGTTGCCAGGTACTTTTCTAATGTTTCCTATATATTATCCCATTTAATCCTCCTAAAACCTGGAGGTAGGTTCCATTATTATCTCAATTTTACAGATGAGGAAACTGAGGCATAGAGGTTAAGTCCAAGATCACACAGCTAAGAAATCTGGCTCCAAAATCTACACTAACCCACTACACTCACTACTTTAAGCTAGTGCCAAATAAACGTTTGCCAGAATGTTTTAGTCACGTTAACAGGTAGGTGTGATTCAATCGGCACTTGACATGAAGACTAGCAATTCCAATCCTAAATTCCAACTTGAAAAAAAGAAAAGTTCTGAATGCTTTTCCTGAACGCTGTAACGCCAGGCTCTTCCTTACCGAAGAATTGAAAAGACTCGTGCCATCTTCCCAATTGCTCTGATTTTATTCTTGATGATCTCCTTACGGACTGTCGTGCCTCCTTGGAGAATACAAAGAATAAGTGAATTAAAGGAACGTGTTCGCAGGCTGGTTTTTACAAATTCAGGATCAAGTATCTTATTTAAGTTAAAGAAACTGTTGTTTTTACAAAAAGAAATCAAGGCCTGAATTTATTTAAACAAACAAAAATCTCAGGAAGTTCTAAGGAACAAGAGAAAATAAACGTAGAATAGAAAAAGGATGAAGTAAAAAATGGAGAAGCCACAAAAAAGACAGACTCGGCGGATCTATCAGAGATAGGAACCTACTTGTGGTTCTGAAAAGTAGAACACAGCGAGGAATGAAATATGCACATGTAAAGAAACCGCACACAAACACAGCTGCTATAGCAAAGATCTCTTCTGAGAATGCTGTGGGTCACGTTAGTATGCAAAGTTTGGCCTGCCAAACAGCAAGTGATCATTCGAGCGGTTTTCTTCTGTGTGTAAACTCAATGTACAGCTAGCTCTCCTGAACTTAATGGGGGTTGTTTTCATACGTTAATCCTCACTTACTCACATCCCGGTGAGTTATCTTCTATTATAAACAAAACAAAACTTGTTGCCATGGAGTCGATTCCAGTTCATAGTGACCCTATAGGACAGGGTAGAACTGCCCCATAGGATTTCCAAGGCCGTAATCTTTACAGAAGCAGACAGCCACAACTCTCTCCTGCAGAGTTGCTGGTGGTTTCAAACCACCAGCTTTTCAGTTAGCAGCTAAGCGCTTAACCACTGTGCCCCCAGGGCTCCTTGTTTTCTACTATTAAAAAAAAAATTTTTTTTTTTTCTACTATAGGTACAAATTACGAGGATGGGTAAGGTATTTTATAAAGTGACATCAAAAAAGTTAATGCAAGACAGTTAACGCAAGACTTTGTGTCCTTTTCTCAGCTAAGATTCAGGAAATAGCCCACACATGAGAAGCTAAGATTTAGGCATGCACCAGGTGATGGCATTCAAAAGTCAGAGAAAGAAACATGGCCTCTCCTTCCTCACCCTCCAGCTGTCAATACTCTGAGGGGTCATACAGCAGCTTCATACAAAACATTTACCGTAAAACAGAAAGGGAGGATGGAGAGTCTGTCTTGAATTATTCAACTACCAACTAAAAAGTGTCTAACTAAGAGACTGTGGTGGTACAGGCAGTGAGTATTAAGCTCTTAGCACATTTTAGTCGGGTACCTTTCTGATAGCTTGAAATGTAGTGATCTTCAGGGAGAAGAGACACCAAGAAACAAGAAGATGAAATAGAAATATGAGAAGAAAGATTTAAATTTACATGGAAGAGAAAAAAAAAATCAACGTGAAATGCAATGAAAGAGGTAGGTTATTGTCTTTATCAGCTTCTAAGAGACATCCTTGGCATCATGGTAGGACTAAATCACAGATTTTGTCTGTCAGGAGTTTTTGCCATTTCTTAAAAGTTTATAATTTTACATTAATTCATATTTATTGCTATCCAACATTTTCTATCCCCACAGATCATGAACATAAAACTAGGCAACGAAAAAGATATTGTTTGTGGAACAAATGATGCTGAAAACAAGGAACAAAAACAGACAATGGAATGAATAAACAGCTTACAAATCCTAAGAACATGGTGCAACAATTCAGACTATGCTCAGTAAAAGTAACGGAATAACATGCCTGTGAATTCGAAGAAAAAGAAATAAAGATGCATAGTTTTTGCTTTTCTACCAAATTTTAGACCAGTTTGCTAAGTGACTGAAAACCATGCTAATAAGATGATGCACCAGCCAGCATACTTAAAGAAAAATTCTGTGCCATGGTCACAACTAATTGTATGTAGGTGATTACACGCACTGTAATTCCTCTTTATATCTGGCGGAAGAATCCAAAGCACATAGTCTACTGGCAGTAAGCTATCTGTTTCACCTTTACAGAAAGGAAAATATTATTTCATAATTGCAGAGAACTATTTTCTCACTGGAAACTCTGGTGGTATAGTGGTTAAGAGCTATGGCTACTAACCAAAGGTCGGCAGTTCAAATCCACCAGGCGCTCCTTGGAAACTCTATGGGGGCAGTTCTACTCTGTCCTATAGGGTCGCTGTGAGTCGGAACTGACTCGATGGCAATGTTTTTTTTTTTTCTTCTCATTTCTCCCAATTCCTTCCACTCAACATTATAAGAAACTATTGAACTTCACTGTGGTTTTGAGAGGATAAGAGTAGAAAATAAGCAGTAGATAAGAGGGTGAGGTGCCCTCCTCAAGGACCACTAAAACCTCAGTGTGTAACTGGTCAAAACTAGATATGAAAGCCAACACCATTTTTCAACTGAAAAATCCAAAAAAGCCAATGAAAATACTCTTCACTATTAAAAACAAAAAGTAGTAAGTAGTCCAAGTCCTTTCTTCTACCCCTCTAACTGCATCACCCAGAAGAAACAACTGTTTAAAAAACTTATCAGTTTTAATCAAAGTCTTTCTGGACTTTTTATTAAAAAAAAAAAAAAAAATCATGCTATACATATTGTTAGGCATTTGCTTTTTTTTTCCCCTTAACTTTTCAAATAATATCAAACTTATAGAAAAGTTAAAAGATTAGTACAAAGAACTATATATTCTTTATCTAAAATTCATCTACTTGATCTCTCTATATATTATTCATATTATTTCTTTCCCTGAAACATATGAGAGTTAGTTGCATGCACTGTGGCCCTTTATCCCTGAATACATCCGTGTGTATTCTCACTGCCAGTACCACCACATAACATAGTGTGTGGTTCTCATATAACTACAGTACAGGTATCAACCTCCTTAAATTTAATATTGATATGATACCTTTATCTAATCTACTGTCTCGATTCCAGTCTTGTCAACTGACCCAATAAACTCCTTTCTACCTTATACTCTTCTTTCCAGCACAGGATCCGGTCTAGGGTCACGTATTGTAATTAGCTGTCACATCTCTTTAGTTTCCAGTTCTTTAGACTGTTTTTTGTCTTTTATGGCATGGACATTTTTGAATAATACAGTCCCTCCATTCCCTGTCTTTTTGTTTAACAGGACGTTTCTCCTTTGGGATTTCTTTGATGTTTTCTCATGATTAGATTTAAGTTATGCATCCCTGGTTGGAATACTACGTAAGTGACATGTCCTTCTCAGGGCATTGTATCAGGAGGTACCTGACGTGCACCTGTCCCTTGGTGGTGGTTAATTTTAATCACCTGGTCAAGGTGTTTAGTTTCTACACTGTATAGTTACTATTTTTTTTTCTCTTTGAGGCTAATAAGCAACCTGTGGGTAGACGCTCTAAGACCATATGTAAATATCCTGCTTCTGATCACAATTTCCCCACCAGATTAAACATCCATTGATGATTCTTACTTGAATCAATATTTACTATGGTGTTTGCAAAATGATGGTCCAATCTAACCTCCCTCCCCCAGTAACATACTTCTTTTGAGTTCATCATTTTCTTGCTTTTCTTTATAGTTCTTTTCAATTATGAAATGTACTGCCAAACAACGTTAATTGTTGTTTTAGAAAAAAACAAAGGAAGTAGCCAAGGCAAACTTAGCTGGGTGATGAAAGGGCAATACTGCCATTAATAGATGAGGATTTACAGAAGCAGGTTAATAGGATAATCTGGCTTCAGCTTCACAGTGTTTTAAGGGCCTCTCATGGAGAAGTCAGTAAGCAAGGTCCTGAGTAAAGTCTGGGAAGCAGACATCTGGCAGGAATCCGCTCAGAGGAAAAAGAGTACTGTATACTTTCTGCTTCCAGCTCACCCTGCTCTACCTCCTGTTCTCAGAAGTTTATCAAGGCAGAATCCTTTCATGGGGTGAAATAAATATCACAGTTGATTCAAGCAGCAGGGAATGAAGGGGAAATGAGAAACATTATCAGTACATGATCAAGATGAGTACAGATACGAATCAGGAGACGTTCAACTGGGCATTTCGTCCTCAGATTAAGAAGACTGTACAACATTATCAGCGATTTTAGATATGATTTTCCTTAGAATATCTTGTCTCTTGAGGTTATATTCCTCAAATCTGGACTTGTTTTCCTCTACACGTGGTGCACAGCTGTCATTTACGGCTCGACATTCACCATCCTCCTGGGATTTCCCTTCATCTCTCCTGTGCTAGATCTCTTGTTTCATCTTGCTTGGTTTCTCTGATTTTGGTGAAACACATTTTCCAGTGGGTTTTTGAGAAAGGGTACATAGGAGGTAATTTTTATTGAGATCTTGCCAGTCTCAACAGGGCTTTGATGGTTTGGCTGACTGGAATTCTTACCGGAGAAAATTTTTTCTTCAGGATTTTGAAGACATTGCTCCACTGACTTGTTTCCAGCTCTCAATCTTTTATATATAACCGGTTCTCCTCTCACCCAGTAAGCTTTCTTAACCTTCATATTCTGTACTGTAACACTGTTATGCCTTGGTGTGGGTCTGTTTTCCTCTAGGTGGTGGATCCTTCATCTCTCTTAGTTCTAAGGGACTTCATGTCCCTTAATTCTAAGAATTTTTCTTGAATGATTTCCTTCCCTTCATTTCCTCTCTACTCTCTTTTAAGAACTTCTACTATTCAGATGTTAGACGTCCTGGATTGATCCTCTAAGCATCTTTATTCTCCTATTTTCCATCCCTGTTTGTTCTACTTTCTGGGAGATGCCATTAACTTTATCTTTCAAAAGGCTATTGAGTTTTTTATTTCTGCAATTTTTTAATTTTCAAGAGCTTTCTGCTTTTCTGAATGTTCCTTTTTAAAATAGCAGTATGTTTTAGTTTAAAGGATTCTATATCTTCTATTATCTTTCTGAGGATATTATAGTTTTTCCTTATTTAAGTTTTATATTTCCCTCAGAATTCCAGTTCACTTAAGTTGCTTTTTGCTGTTTTTTTTCTCTCACAGAGACGTTCCTTAAGTATCTGATAAGTCTTGGTGTTTGCTCATGATTAAGACTGAGGGACTAAGGATCTTTTTGAGTTGGTGGGTGGAGGGTGTTGACTTTAAGCTTTACACAGAGTGATTAGGGTGGGCCATTATTAGGGAATTCTTGATATCAGTAATGAGTCCACATATGGTCACTTAATTCACCTGTTTTTAGTAAGGTATTGAAACCTTCATTTGTATCTCCCGTTCAGAAACCATTTGGTTTTACATATATTAGATATTACTCTCCAGACCTGAGGAAAAGACAATTGCCCAGTGGCAACTAGAACTTCAGCTGTCTTTCAAATGGCTTTCACCCAGTCTTCTTATTTCAGCTCACTGCCCCCATCAGACCCCAATCATAGCAATTGGTGCTGTCCATTCTTTGCCTTTTGAGGATTCTGTGGAGGACACTGGGTTATATCTCAGCATTCCACATTGCCAAATCGGGCTTTAGCTTTCCTCAGTCAGCTAAATTAGTAAAACTAGTTTGTTTAGCTCCCAAAAATTCCTATGAAAATTTGTTTTTGTAGGTTTATAACTTTTTTTTAACCCTTTCTAGTGTGAAGTATAATAAACATACAGAATAATGCACAAAGGTATAACTCAGTGATTTATTAAAAAGTAAATGCACATATAACCATCACTTGGGTCAGGTCATTACCAGCATCCTAAAAGTCCCACTTGGGACCCTCCTAATAATTATAGCCTCCCTCCCCCAAAGTAAATCATTCTCTTGACTCTTACTGAAATCATTTTTTTACTATGTATACATGCATCCATAAACCCTGCAGTTTTCAGTGTTTTTGAACTTTATATAATTGGAACAATCAAGTATGTATCTTGGGGGGAGGGGTCTGGCTTCTTTTCCTCAACATTATGTTTGTAAGCTTCATCCAAATGTTCCCTACTGCTATAGTTCATTCATTTCCCCCTACTGTATACTATTCCACTATATGAATATAACACAAGTATCTTTTTTACTGTCAATGGCCATTTGGACTGATTTCAATTTTTGGCTATTATGAACTAGGCTGCTATGAATACTCCTGTACATCTCTCTTGGTTGCACATGTGCACATATTTCTATTAAGTATACTCCTAAGATTAGAATGCCGAGTTACAGGGTATGTCTATGCTCAACTTTGGATAACAGTTTAGCATTATCTAATCAAGTGGTTGCATCAATTTACACTTTTGCTGCTCCATATCCTGGCTGATACTCTGTATTAACCATCTTTAATTTTAGCCAATCTGGTGGGTGGGTAGTATAATTCCATTGTGGTTTTAATTGGATGCCCATGATTACCAATGTATTTTAATATCTTTTCATATTTTTGTTGGCCATTTGGGTATCTTCTTTTCCGTGCCTGTGCAAGTCTCATCTTAATGATCTGTAGTTCTGTAAATATACTGCAAATGAGCCTTTGTTGGTTATGTTGCAAACATCCACTCCACTCATCTTTCTACACCCTTAAGAGAGTCTTTTGATAAACACAAGTTCTTTCTTCTAACGTAGTCCAATTTATTATTAGTTTCCAGTATGGTCAGTACTTTTTGTGTTCTGTTTAAGAAATTTTCTTCTACCCGAAGGTCATGAAGACACACTAAATTATTGCCTAGATGCTTTATTGTTTTGCCTTTCATGTTTGAATCTACAAGTCTGCCTGCAATTTAACTTTTAATTTAATAGGGTTGAGGTTTTTATTTTCTCAAATAGATATCCCCAAACCATTTATTGAAAACGCCATCATTTTCCTACTGTTCTGCAGTGCCACCTTTGCCATAAATTAAGCGTCCGTATATGTGTGGATCTATTTCCAGATTCTCAATTCTGTTTCATTGGCCTGCTTGTCTGTTCTTGCACCAGTAAGTCTAATTACTCTAGCTTTATAGTAAATCATGACATTTTATAGAGCCAAACCTTAACACCTTATCCTTCTTTAAGAGTTAAACTTTTTCAATATTAATTTTAGAATCAATCATTTGCATTTCCATACACATTTTAGGGCCAGATGGTCAAGTTTTAAAAAAAGAAAAAAGCCTGTTAAGATCTGACTGACTTTGCATTGAATCTACAGATTAATCTGGGAAAAATCTGCATCTTTACAATATTTAGATTCCTATAATCCATGAACATATTTCTTTCCATTTATTTAGATCTGTTTTAATTTCTCTAATAATGTTTTATTATTTGTTGCTTAGAGGCATCACACATCACTTGTCAGTTTACTGATAGGTATGATATTATAAATGACATCTTTTCAAAAATTCCATTTTGTTGCTGATAAACAGAAATACAAGAGTTTTGATTATTGACTGTATCCAGCAGCTCTGTAACATGGACTCATTGATTCTAATAATTTATCTATAGATTCTTTTAAATTTTCTTTGTATATATTCATATAATCTATAAATAGTGATAGTTTTGTTTCTTCCTTTCCAATCTTTATATCTTGTATTACTTTTTCTTGTTTTATTGTATTGGCTACGAGATAGCAGGCATCCTTCTCTGGTTCCCAATCATCACTAAGGAAAACGTCTTAACATTTCATAAATGTTTGCTACATGATACTCTGACATATATGTCATAAATGTGTATAGATACTCTGTCAGATTAAAGAAATTTCTTTCTAAATCTAGTTTGTTAAGAGATCTACTGTGAACGAAAGATGAATTTTATCTAATGGTGCTTCAGCATCTACTGAAATATGATCTCTCTCCCTTTATTCTGTTTACGCAGTGAATTAAACTGATTTAAAAAAATTATTTATTGTGCTTTAGGTGAAACTTTACAAATCAAGTCAGTCTCTCATACAAAAAGCCATACAAACCCCGCCATGCACCCCCAGCTGCTCTCCCCTTAATGAAACAGCATATTCCTCCCCTCCACACTGTATTCCCTGTGTCCATTCAACCAGCTCCTGTCCCCCTCTTCCTTCTCATCTTGCCACCAGACAGGAGTCGCCCACATAGTCTCATGAATCTACTTGAGCCACTAAGTTCACTCCTCACCAGCATCATTGTCTGTCTTATAGTCCAGGCCAATCTCTCTCTGTAGAGTTGGTTTCGGAAATGGTTCCAATCTTGGGCGTCAAAGGGTCCAGGGACCATGACGGTCAGGGTCCCTCCAGTCTCAGTCAGACCGTTAAACCTGGTCTTTTTACGAGAATTTGAGATCTGCATCCCACTGTACTCCTGCTCCATCAGGGATTCTCTGTTGTGTTCCCTGTCAGGGCAGTCATTGGCGGTAGCTGGGCACCATCTAGTTCTTCAGGTCTCAGGCTGATGGAGTCTCTGGTTTATGTGGCCCTTTCTGTCTCCTGGGCTCATATTCACCTTGTGTCTTTGTTGTTCTTCTCTTTTGCTTCAGGTGGGTTGAGACCAATGTATGCATCTTAGATGGTTGCTTGCTAGCTAAACTGATTTTTTTAAAGTAACATTTTTATTTTAGAATAGTTTTGTTGTTGTTGTTAGGTGCTGTCAAATTGGTTCCAATTTACAGAGACCCTATGTACAACCGAACAAAACACTGCTTGTTCTTGCAGCGTCCTCACAATCATTGCTATGTTTGAGCCCATTGTTGCAGCCGTTGAGTCAATTCATCTCACTGAGGGTTCATTTTTTTTTTTTTTTTACCGACCCTCTACCAAGCATGATGTGCTTCTCCAAGGACTGGTCCCTCCTGATAACATATCCAAAGTACGTGAGACGACGTCTCGTCATCTTTGCTTCTAAGGAGCATCCTTGGCTGTACTTCTTCCAAAACAGATTTGTTCATCCTTCTGGTAGTCCATGGTATATTCAATATTCTTTGCCAAAGCCATAATTCAAAGGCATCAATTCTTCTTCAGTCTTCCTTATCCATTGTCCACCTTTTGCATGCATATGAGGCGACCGAAATACCATGGCTTGGGTCAGGCACACCTTAGTCTTCAAGGTAACATCCTTCTTTTTAACACTTTAAAGAGGTCTTTTGCAGCATATTTGCCCAACACAATCCATCATTTGATTTCTTGACTGCTGTTTCCATGGGTGTTAATTGTGGATCCAAGTAAAATGAAATCCCTGACAACTTCAATATTTTCTCCATTTATCATGGTCCAGTTGTGAGGATTTCTGACTTCTTTATGTTGAAGTTAAATCTATACTGAAGCCTGCAGTCTTTTATCTTTATCAGTAAGTGCTTTAAGTCCTCTTCATTTTCAGCAAGCAAGGTTGTGTCAGCTGCATATCACAGGTTGTTAATGAGTCTTCCACCAATCCTGATGCCACATTCTTCTTCATATAGTCTAGCTTCTCAGATTATTTGCTCAGCATACAGACTGAATAAGTATGGTGAAAAGATCCAACACTGATGCACACCTTTTCTGATTTTAAAACATGCAGTACCCCTTTGCTTTGTTCGAACAACTGCCTCTTGGTTCCATGTGAGTATAATTAAGTGTTCTGGAATTCCCATTCTTTGCAATGTTATCCATAATTTGTTATCATCCACATAAATCGAATGCCTTTGCACAGTCAATAAAACACAGGTAAACATCTTTCTGGTATTCTCTGCTTTCAGCCAAGATGCATCTGACATCAGCAATGATATCCTCTTCTGAATCTGGCTTGAATTTCTGGCAGTTCCCTGTCGATGTACTGCTGCAACTATTTTTGAATGACCTTCAGCAAAATTTTACTTGCATATGATATTAATGATATAGTTCAATTTCCACATTCTGTTGGATCGCCTTTCTTTGGAATGGGCACAATACGCATCTCTTCCAGTCGGTTGGCCAGGTAGGTGTCTTCTAAATTTCTTGGCATAGACGAGTGAGTGCTTCCAGTGCTGCATCCATTTGTTGAAATATCTCAGTTGATATTCTGTCAATTCCTGGAGTCTTGTTTTTTGTCAATGCCTTCAGTGCAGGTTGTAATTCTTCCTTCAGTACCATCTGTATTGATGCTTCCAGCATCACAGCAATACTTAAGTCACCCAGTATGACAAACTGACAGACAAGTGGTGGAGAATAGTTTTAGATTTACAGAAAAGGTGTGAAGATAGTACAGAATTCCCATATAACCCACACACAGTTTCCTCTATTGTTAACATTTTACATTAGTGTGTACTGATTGACTTTTGAATGTTAAATTTATAGTGTTTTTGGAATAGACCCAAATTGGTTGGGAGATATTATTCTTTTTATTATGAGTTTCAGCTTGCTGATATTTTATTTAGGATCATTGCATCTATGTTAATGTCCTTGTCAGGTTTTAATATCATAGTTATATGGGCCTCATTTAATGAATTCAGGAGCATTTCGTCTTTTTTATTCCCAGGAAGAGTTTGCATAAAATTAGTGTTATTTCTTAAATGTTTGGCGGAATTCGTTGGTGAGGCTATCTCTACCTGGCTTTTTCTTTTTAGGACAGTTTTAAATTACAGCTCCTATTTCCTGGTAGGTACAGGATTGTCAAGATTTTCTATATTGTGTTAGTTTGGATAAGGTATATTTTTCAAGGAATCTATCCATGTTATCTAAGTTTTAAAATTTACTGGTGTAAATTTATTTCCTTGTTATTTTCTTAATGTCCATAGGAACTGTAGTGATGTAACCTTTTCAGTACTGGCGTTGATTATTTTTTTCTTCTCTTTTTTTCTTGATCAGTCTTACCAGGGGTTTACCAATTTTAGTTTTTTCAAAAGAGCGTTTTTTGGTTTTGCTGCTCCTATGTGCTGTATTTTGTTTTCTGTTTTGTTAATACTGCTCATAATTTTTTATTTTATTACTTTTACTTTCTTTAGGTTTAATGTGCTAGCCAGCCTTTTGCTAACTTCTTGAGATGTATGCTCATTTTCTACCTTTCTTTTCCAATATACATGCATTTAAGGCTCTAATTTTTTCTCTAAGCAGGGCTTTAGATGCATCCCAGAAGTTTTAATATGTACTACTTTTAATTTATATTCAGTTCAAAATGTTTTCTAATTTTCATTGTGACTTGTTATTTGGTCTATGGGTTATTAAATACATTTTAACATTTCTTTACATAGAGGGGTGTTCTAGTTATCTTTTTATTATCCATTTATATCTTAACTGCATGTGCATATGATTAGAGAACACATAGTCCTTACGGTTTTAATACACTGAGAGTTGCCTTTAACCCAGTATATGGCCAATTTTTTTTTTTTAATTTTTATTGTGCTTTAAGTGAAAGTTTATAAATCAAGTCAGTCTCTCAAACAAAAATCTATATACACCTTGCTATATACTCCTAGTTGCTCTCCCCGTAATGAGACAGCACACTCCTCTCCACTCTCCATTTTTGTGTCCATTCGGCCAGCTTCTGAGCCGCTCTGCCCTCTCATCTCCCATCCAGACAGCACCTGCCCACACAGTCTCATGTGTCTACTTGATCCGAGAAGCTCACTCCTCACCAGTATCATTTTCTATCCCATAGTCCAGTCCAATTCCTGTCTAAAGAGTTGGCTTATAAGAATGGTTCCTGCCTTGGGCTAAGAGGTCTGGGGACCATGACCTCTGGGGTCCTTCTAGTCTCAGTCAGACCATTAAGTCTGGTCTTTTTACAAGAATTTTAGGTCTGCATCCCCCTGCTCTCCTGCTCCCTCAGGGGTTCTCTGCTGTGTTCCCTGACAGGGCAGTCATTGGTTGTAGCTGGGCACCATCTAGTTCTTCTGGACTCGGGCTGATGTAGTCTCTGGTTTATATGGCCCTTTCTGTCTCTTGGGCTCATAATTACCTTGTGTCTTTGGTGTTCTTCACCTTTGTCCCAGGTGGGTCGAGACCAATTGATGCATCCTAGATGCCTGTGTGCTAGCGTTTAAGACCCTAGACGCCACTCTCCAAAGCGGGATCCAGAGTGTTTTCTTAATAGATTTTATTATGTATATGGCCAATTTTTTTAAATGGTCACATGTACTCGAAAAGCATGTATATTCCACAGTTGTTGGGTGCAGTGTTCTTTATATGTTTACTAAGTTCATTAATTGTGTTGTTCTAATTTCCTACAACCTTCCTTATCTTATTTGTTTGCTTATTCTATCAGTTACTGAGAGATATTTGTTAATTCTTTCACTCTGATTGCAGATATTTCTATTTCTCACTGTACTGTGTTAACTTTTGCTTTCTATATTAAGAAACCATGATATTAATTGCATACAAATTTAAAACTGTTATATCTTATTTTTGTTTTAGAGTCTACTTCATGTAATATTAATCTATCTATATCAGCTCTTCTTTCCTTAGTACTTACATTGTATATTTATTCCTGTCCTTACTTTGAAACTTTCTGTAGCCTTAAGTTTTAGATCTTTTATAAAATATGATAAAGTTTCTTCTGATCCTATCTTCAATCTGTCTTTTATCCATTTATATTTAATAAAATTGCTGATATATTCTATTTGCCCTAATGTTATAGGTTCTTTTCTCCTTTCTTGCCTTCTGCTAAGTTAGTTTTTATCACTCAATCTTTTTTAAAACTTAAAAGTTATATGCTTAAAGCAACAAAGCAACAACTATTTTCTTATAGGTTATCCCAGAGATTACAATATGCATTTCTTACTTATCAAAGTATAATGTTAACAGGTGCTTTTATCCTCTTCCCAGATAATGTATGGCCCTCAGCACTTTTAACTCCATTTATTCCACTGCCAACTATTATTTTCATAACTCTGTATTTTAAATCCAATAAAACATTATTATTATTGTTTAAAAAATTCTACATTTATTTGATTTGCCAACATATTTTCTACTATTTTTACTCTTTACTTCTTCCTGAATTTCCAAGCTTCCATCTGGCATTTTCTTTCTACGTTAACAACATCCTTTCAAATTTCATTTAGTTTGGATCTCCTGGTAATTAACTCTCTTAGTAAAGTTTTTAAAAAGGGGGAGAATGTCTGAAAATCTGATTTCACCTTTATTCTTCAAAGGTATTTTTTCTGGGTATTGAATTCTATGTTAGCAGTTAATTCCTTTCAGGGCTTTGAATATGTTATTCCATTGTTTCCTGGCTTCCATGGTTTCCAAGAAGTATCTGTTGTCCGTTTAATTGTGCTTTTTTGAAGGTAATCTTTTTTTTTTTTTTCTTCTGGCTGCTTTAAGATTTTTTTGTCTTTGATTTTAAGCACTTTTACTATGATGTGTTTAGGTATTGTTTTCTTTGTATTATGCTGATTGGGTTTACAGGGCTTCTTCAATCTGTGGGTTAATATTCTATCAATTCTGGAAAATTCCCATCCACTATCTTTTCAAATATTGCTTCTACCCCATTCCCTCTCTCCTCTTCTCTGGGACTCAAACACATATGCTAGGCCTATTCAATATATCCTCTATGTCCTTTATACTTTTTTTTTTTTTTGTATTTTCCTTTTTTCTCTTCATGCTTTGTTCTATACAGTTTCTTCTGATTTATTTTCCAGTTCACTTATTCTCACTTTAGCTTTATTGAATCTGTTGTTAAATTCATCTGTGGCATTCTTAATTTATTTTCCAGTTCTAGAACTTTCTTTTTGGTGCTTTACCAAATCTGCTACATCTCCTTTTATAGTTCACAGTTCTCTGCCAACATTCTCAATCTAATCTTTTATGTCCTTGATGACAGTAAACATAGTTTTTTTTTTTTGTAATTTTTTTAATTAACTTTTATTAAGCTTCAAGTGAACATTTACAAATCCAATCAGTCTGTCACATATAAGTTTACATACATCTTACTCCCTACTCCCACTTGCTCTCCCCCTATTGAGTCAGCCCTTTCAGTCTCTCCTTTCGTGACAGTTTTGCCAGCTTCCCTCTCTCTCTATCCTCCCATCCCCCCCCAGACAAGAGTTGCCAACACAATCTCAAGTGTCCACCTGATTTAATTAGCTCACTGTTCATCAGCATCTCTCTCCCCCCCACTGACCAGTCCCTTTCATGTCTGATGAGTTGTCTTCGGGGATGGTTCCTGTCCTGTGCCAACAGAAGGTCTGGGGAGCATTGCCGCCGGGATTCCTCTAGTCTCAGTCAGACCATTAAGTATGGTCTTTTTATGAGAATTTGGGGTCTGTATCCCACTGATCTCCTGCTCCCTCAGGAGTTCTCTGTTGTGCTCCCTGTCAGGGCAGTCATCAATTGTGGCCGGGCAGCAACTAGTTCTTCTGGTCTCAGGATGATGTAGGTCTCTGGTTCGTGTGGCCCTTTCTGTCTCTTGGGTGTAATTTTTTATAGCATAGTTATTTTCAAGGTTGGCTTGATAATGCCAATGTCTAAAGAACTGGGGGAGGGGAGTTTTTATTTTTTGCTGTTTCTGCTGGTTCTCATTCATGTGTTATGTCTCCTCACGTGCCTAATTATTTTTTGTTGTGAGCAAGATATATTTGAAAGACCATGTGTAGAAATAATTTGAGATCCTACATGATGTTATCTTAAGTCTAGAGAGGTTTGTTTTTTCCAGGTGTCTGTGACCATCCTGTTTCAATTTTGGGGTCTGAAATAATTTGAAGGTAGGCTCTAGTCTCTTTAAGGGTTTTTATATTTCCAGCTTACCCTAACTCTTATGTAGATGCAACCTTTGGGAGTTCCAAACCAATCTGCAGAAACTTACTAGCACTTACATCATCCTTGGCAAGCCTCAAATTCCAACTATTTTAGATTAGCCATATAAGGCTATTAACAGGGCTGCTCAATCTCTTAGCCCCATCTTTTGAAATTCGTAAATGCCCTGAGGAGACAAATGTTCCCAAATATTGGGTCTCCATCTGGCAATTCTTCACAATCTTGTTAGCTCTTCGATGCCATCAAAGCACACTTAAATTTTTTCGTCTAGCTTTTCCAGTTGTCTTAAGAATCAGGGTTGATCCAAACTATCTAGTCTGTCATTAAAAAAAAAAAAAAAATTTTTTTTTAAAGTCTGTCATTACTGAAGTGAAAATCCTTAGTTTATATCATTTAAAAATTTATTTCATTGTGGTTTTAGTGTGATTTCAAGAGGAAATGGAATTAGAAGTGTGTTCAATTCAACATCTTAACTAAAAGACCCTTATTCATTTCCTTTCAGGAAAAAAAAAAATGTATGTATCAGGGTACATACATGCATGGTTTAAAAATGGAAATTAGATAATTCTGTTCACTTAACTGATTAAGAGATTTTTCCTATCAGCCCCTACAGCCCTACTTCATTCTTTTCTTTAAAAAACTTATACTCCATAAATTCAATTAAACCTAATTCAACAAATACCTACTGTGTTCACTGCACTATACTTGGCTTTAGGGCTATAATGGTGAGCAAAAAATTAATGCTGTCCCAGCACTCTGAGAGTTTACAGGTGAGTGGGAGTTAAATATATTAATCATGCAACGATATATAAATAAATATAAAATTGCAACCCTAATGAATATTAAGGAGAGGTAGATGGGATATGAGAGCAGAACAGGGTTTTGAATCTAGTCAGGGAGGCTACAAGTAACAAGAACCTGAAGAGGAGTTAACTAGAAGAGGAAGAGAGAAAGGAGGCATGCATAAAAGGAAATAATACTTCAGGTAGAGGAAAAAGTATCTATCATATGGGTATACCATAACTGATTCACCTAGCACCCCCCTGAGGGACATTTAGATTGTTTTGAATCTTTTGTAATTACAGAAAATACTTGAATAAATATTCCCATATACAATTCTGGGTATACTTTTATAAGCATATCCTTCTGATAATCAAGATTTCTTCCTTAATATATGTAATAGAGTTTACAATCATTTCGATTTCCAGTTAGATCTGACTGTAAATCTTACTCAATTGATTTCTTACACGTTTCATCTTTCCCTAACTTAAATTCCTTATTTTGTTTTAATTTTCATTTGACTGCCCTATTTCCTCAAGAATAACTGCAGTGATCTTGTAGTGATTTCCTAGTCCATAAATGAAGGTACTCACAAGCTATGCTCCATCTGCTCTGTACCTTCACTGTAACTGTTCTACTAAACTTAAAGTTATGCTAATCACCTAGTCACTTTGAGCTTCTCAATTTACTGAACAAGGGGGAAAAGAAAGAAGTTCCATTTAGGCAAGAAAATTCAACATTGATTACAATGATGAGATAAGACTGCTGCTCTGTACTGAAGGTAGGGAATAATAAGTATGGAATTTGGGGAGCTCACAGGGGCATCTCTTGATTCCCAAAGTAAGATAAACTTTCTCCACTACGTAGATGGCTTGTTCTAACAGCTGAGTGGATCACCTTAGCAGAGAGCTTGGAGAAAATCAGACAGAGGTTTGTGCTCAGGCACCACCATCTTTCTAGAATCTTCTGCATTTCTAGACAAGTTAGGATCTACCTTTAAAATCAAACTTCTCACAACACACTAGAAAAAATGTATATGGTTATATATACAACAAAATGTTGCTAAATAAAGATTCCTAGAATCCAGCAGAAAAACGGGCAAAAGATATGAATGGACAATTCACAAAAGAAAAATAAAAATGCCCAATAAATACAAAAAAAAAAAAATGCTCATCATAAAAATACAAATTAGAATTTAGAAAATACTGGCCTATAACAATTATAATAAACAATATTGGAGAGAGCACTGTAAACTGAGCACCACACACACAAAATGTAAACTGGTACAATTTTTCTAGAACCTATTCGCATCAGACCTAAAATTTTAAGTACAAATTGACCCAGATATTCAATTCCTAGAAATTTATCCTATGGAAATAGTTAAGAAAATGTTATTCTTGATCATCTTACATTGCTTTACTTTCTCCCATAGCATGTATCACCATCTGACTTATATCTATGTTGTTTGTTGTCCTCCAGCCCCGCACCAACCCACTACAACATGAGCTTACTGAGAAAGAAAGGACTTTTTCTGCATTCTCTAATGGATCCTCAGTACCTCAGGCAGTGGCTGGCACATTATCAGGCATGTAACAGGTACTGGTTGTTGACGGAACATGCAAAGATTTATCTTTTAGAACTTTCAAAACTGTAGGGTTTTTAAAAGCAATGAGTTGGAACAAATCCAATATCCAATAGCAGGGGATTGGTTAAATAAAAGATGATAGACAGGACTACTACGTAACCATTAAAAATTAATCTACAAAATATAAAACAGAAAATACTCGTGATAGTATTATATGAAAAGGGTAGGGTACAGTATACTATGACCTCATTTTTGCCAAAAGGATAGAGAAAAATCTCTACACCTATTCAAAGATAAAAGACAGCTAACACAGCATACATCAAGATGTTAACAATGGATATGTATGAGATGGTGGGATTATGGGTAACTTTTTTTTTCTTATTTATGGTTTTCTGTATTCTTCAATTTATTTTTTTTTACAATGAACACAATTCTTTAATAAGATAAAATTATTCAAAATACAAATCAAAACCAAAACGTCTTAATTTCCAGTTCAAATGAGGAAAAGGCAAATTTACCTTCTAAGGATTCATCATCGGAAATTAGTTCATCATCAGAGCATATGTTGAGAATGTTAACCAGCATCTCTGTGACTATATGATAAGACAAAATAACCCAAAATTTACACAATTAACTAAGCACTCTTTCTAAAATAATGTGGGTATCTAAATAAACATACATGTTAAATCAACACAAATAATGATTTGCCATTATAGTATTAAGATTAATATAGTATTAAGAGTACTGGATACAGTATTAAGAGTAGTAATAAATGCATACCTTTGGGTTTAAATGGAATAATCAGCTTACTCACTCCAGTAAAAGTCTGGAGTCTTTTCAGATTCCTCTGTATAATTAACTCGATTTTCTTAGATTGTTGCTCAGAGTCTTTTCCTTACTGATATGCACGTGAAAAAATTTCCTCCCATTTAACAAAGAAGTTAAACGGCTTATGTCCAACAGCTTTATTTTATAGTTGCAAAGTTTATTTGTGTAGTTTCACAAATAAAATCCTAAGGACAATATTTCCTGTTTAATCTCTTCAGCACTGAAGAAATCACTGAGCGAATGACATAGGGACTATGTTATTTTAACATATTGATATAGTAGGACAGCTACTTTAAATTGCTATTTAGAATAAGAAAACCATGGCCCACTATAATTTAAGAGTCAATTAACTATCATTCAAAAATCTTTGTGGAGAACAAACAAAATTATGTATCAGAAAATTATATATACCAGAAAACGTTTCTGATAACGTCATTTCTGAATCGTCAGCGGAGCTACGTATATAGATGTACTCAGGCACTAGTTAAAACAACTGATGATCCAGATGCTTTATTTCTCTTACCTTTCTCTCCAACAAAAGGCAAAGACCACGTGAAAACATCCATAAAGTTTGGAAGCCAGTAAGGGTGTGGAGAACAGTTAAACTGCCTGATATTCATGACATTGTTTTCGTATTTCAGCACAGCAGCTAAAAAAGAAAAAGCAAGAAAATTTGAACACAGAGGAGTGTGGTACAGCAATTGATATACTCTACACAGCTTTACACTTAACGCACAGAATTCAGGAACTTTCTATCTGTAAATTCAGAACTAGGTACTTAAGTGCAGATGGAAAAAATGTACACATTTTATAATATTTTAT
The DNA here is from genome assembly GCF_024166365.1 of Elephas maximus indicus. Taxonomy (NCBI): domain Eukaryota; kingdom Metazoa; phylum Chordata; class Mammalia; order Proboscidea; family Elephantidae; genus Elephas; species Elephas maximus. Next base: position 52,170,384 of record NC_064840.1, read on the forward strand.
TCTCTTAAGAATTATCCCAAGGAACAAAGTTACCTGAAGAGCTCATATAATAAAGGTACAAAGCAAACCGAGCTCTGAGACTTCAAAGGGTCGCTATAGAAACCTCAGGTTTGACATGAGGAAAATTTCCTTTTATAGGCCAAATGGTAACAGTTACAACTCTCCTTTGAGGGCAAGTATCACTCATTATATGAACACAGCCTGTTTTGCTAGTCATTAACCAGATTCTATTTCCTGGGAGCTCATAACACAGTAGTTTTCAATTCATATTGAGGATACAAATGGCAACCTTGGAGCAATCTATTATCAGTGTTCAAAAGTCTGTTAAATCATCTCTACATGCAATACAGTGAATTGAAAAAAATGCTTATCTGTCCTATATGCAATCAGTACATTGACGGCACTCTATAAATGTTTAATATTAATCAGTGTATACAGTTGCACACACAATTTTGGTGCCAAACTGATTCATTATATTTTAAAAGTTATAAAATCCAATTCCTTAGTATTCATCACCAGTAACATTGTTTGCACTATTCTTGTAAGTATTCTTACTATGTCAGAAAACAGAATATGACAGAAATAGGTCATCTCCTGGTTCCTGTTTGTTACTATAGGGTAACCTATGGTTTAAAGACAAAAAACCAAACCTGTTGCCATTGAGTCCAATCTGACTCATAGCGACCCTAAAGGGCAGTGGAGAACTGACCCATAGTGTTTTCAAGGCTATAATCTTCATGGGAGCAGACTGCCACATCTTTCTCCCACGGAGCGGCTGATGGATTCAAACTCCCAACCTTTCAGTTAGCAGTCAAATGTTTTGACCATTGCACCACCGGGGCTCCATTACCTATGCTCTAGTGTTCTCAACATTTAAGTCACTGAATGCCAAAAATGTACATCATACATTATAAAGAAAACACATGAAAACAGGATCTCTGGCCCTCAAAAATCTAACACTGCCAATAACATCCACACCCCATTATTTTCATAGATGTGTATTTTATTTAGGTTAGGTGAATTCCCTCAATCTACACAGGAAAAAGAGGTGAGAGGTGGGCCACCATAGTAAATGATTAGAAACGAAAGCTGAAAAAATGGCTTTTGGATATGCTCCCAGTGGCCAGAAAATAATAGGAGAAAAATCTTTAAACATCATCACGTTTTTCATGTAACCAGTGGAACTAAGAAATACTTGTGGGTACCAGTAAGTTTAAAGGATATGAAAGAATGAAAAGAAACAGTGGAAGAGAAGGAAATGGAGGATAGAATTTCCTTTTTAAAGAAAAGGGGTATTTGTATGGGCTGCAATTGAGTATCACCAGAGATCGTTTCAGATGCCACATTTTCTGCCTTTTTCCTAGAAAATACTGAAGAAATAACAAAGGAAAATAAGATTTTTTTTTCAAGAGGATAAAGTTGCCAATTATGTCATAGCTTACAGAAAACTCAGGTATAAGGGACTGTGACTTCAAAAGCTTACTGAAGGAATAATCAAGAACAAAACCAGGTTAGAATGGGACAAAAAAAAAAAAAAAAGAGCTGGCAGTTAGTATAGTGATTGCTGATTTAGGTGGCATGCGTCAGCTCAGCACACTGATAAATCCATTGAGCAGTCAATAGATACTCGTCATAAATAAAGTAAGAAGGGAAAGGCTTCATCACAAATATGAGGACTAGGCCACTAAGTGCCCTTGAGGAGAAGTTTAACAACACAAGCAGTGTATACCTTTGATAAGGGAGGAGCAACGATAGCAGCAAGTTACTAATATATTGAAAATGTTAGAAAAAGGAAACAAGAAGGAACAGAGTTATGAAGAAGCAAAGCACTGGAGCATAGTTGAGGCTTACAGAAGAAATAAAAAGAAAACAGACTGGGAGAGAACTTAGTAAAATAAATGCTTTTTAAAAACGGACCATGAGTCACTGAAGGATGCAATGAAGGGATGATTTAAATTGGATTTAAATGAGATTCCATAGATCACTTTTTCTTTTTTAAATGCTATTAAGTATAATCAAGGCTAAAAAAAGGGAAACTATGGGTTTTATAATTTTCCTTGTCTTATAAATGGAAGCATACAAACTTCAAAGGAAGACAAGCTTTTTCCTGGTGCAGTCTCTTCCCTTCCCCTAACCCTGGAGGTTCTGATTTAATTGGAATGGAGCGCAGCCTGGAATTGTGTTTGTTTGTTTGTTTAAACAACAACTCCCCATCATTCCCTCTCTCTAGTCTCTGGTAACCACTAATCTACTTTTGTCTCCATGCATTTGCCTATTCTAGATAGTTCATACAAGTGGGATTATATAATATTTATCTTTTTGTGTCTGGCTTATTTCACTTAGCATAGTGTTTTCAAGGTTCATCCAAGTAGTAGCATGTATCAGAGCTTCATTTCTTTATGGCTGAATAATATTCCATTGTATAGATATACCACACTTTCTTTATCCATTCATTTGTTGTTAGATGCTTACTTGGGTTGTTTCTACCTTTTGATTATTGTGAATCATAGTTCACTTTTAAATATTAGGTACACTGTGGACTTCTTTTAAACTTCTCTCCCCAACTGCATATTCAAGACGTGACTATAAAGTAATGAGACTTAAAAAACCACCAACAAACACACCAGACCTTATATATCATGAGTGTGGGCCTCTGATGTAATCCCATCAGGCACAATAACAGCAAAATGTTACTGTATTATTACGCTTTACGGTTTGACACATCCTTTAACATTCATTTGCATTACTCCAACTTATCTTCAACAACCCTATGTGACAGGTATTTTAAAGATAAACTGAGGCTCAGAGAAGTTAAGTAACTTGTTAAAAGTCACACATTTAAAAGTGAAGCAGGACTACACTGGAAATTCTGACTCCTAGCTTAGCGCTCTTTTCAACACACCTTGCTGCCTTGCTGTCTATTTAATCCAATGATGCTGCCGTTAGCCAAAACGTTTTTGGAACTCCTCTTTTGGAATTACCTCCAGAGCCAGTTTATAAGCAACACAAGAAAGACCAGTCTCATTACCTTATAATCATACCTTGTTTCTGACCCCAAATGGTATCATCTAGCTTGATCACTCACCTTATTCATCAGTCTTGGCTCCGAATGACTTTTGGCTGTTCCAAAAATCAAATCCACCCTCAAAGGACGAAGATTTGCCATCATTGAGGATAATCAAAAGAATGTGTCGCGGACTCTGAAGGCAATGCCAAAAAGGAAGTTCCAAAATGTTTTGAGCAATGGCAGCATTGTTGGAATAAGCGAATAGCCTCCCCGGGTAGCTACTTTCAAAGGGATAATACTCACGTGGATATATATGTTCTGGCGTGTTTGTTAGAAAGTCATATTATTTTGTAGTCATATCTTACAAAATAACAAAATATTTATAGATGCAGCAAGTGTTTAGTAGGACCACTGCCCTTGTACAAAACTATGAATCATAAAAAATTTTAAGCTTAAAGGCTTTAACAGGAAGAAGTCTTAAAAATAGAATTTCTAGATCAAAAGGCAAGTGCACACCCAATCCTCCCCCCTTTTATTATTGTTTTTACATAGAAAAAACTAAAGTTTAGAAAAATTATGTGACATACTCAAAGTCAAACTCTCTGCTTCTGATAGGGCTTGAACTGAAATGAAGACTTTTTCTGACTTGTGGTATAGTACTCACTCTACCTATACCATTCCTCAACAACAACAAAAAAAGCAGAGCTAGCTTAATAATCTACAAACATTAAAACACCAAATGATGACATTTTAGTAAGATATTGTTACAAACAAATAAAATTAACCAAAGCCAATAATTTAAGCTGTCTGGTCTACTTAAACCTGAAGTAGTTTATTCTTCTTATACTTTGATTCAGTAGTACAAATCAAACTGATTATAATTATTATACTCAGAAAGAGCTCAGTAATCCTTAAGAGATGCAGCCTAAATTCTAAATTTCTTGGCCTTCATTTCAATTAAAATCTCTTCCATTCTTATTTTAAGTTTACATACAGAAATAATACACACATACACACACGCACACACGCACACACACACACATGATTAAACTAGAGCTCACGTTTACTCACAAATTCAAACTGAAATATCGCTGGATTCTTTTACCTTTATTGTTATAGACATCTAGGTAATTCGGGGCAGAGAAAATTGTAATGAGTGATGGAAAGCCTGTTGTTTGGCTCTTCCTGTACATTCGATACCTGGAAGAGAGACAACAGCTTGTCTATTTTGATATTAAAGTGAAAATTCTACAGTGAAGTTTGGTGTAGTTTTAATATAGCTTACCCAGCATCTTGGGCTTCATGGGCTCTGATTATTGACAACAAATTATTGTTCTGCAAAAATTCACAAACTGCAGGGTAGCTGAAAATGTATTAAAAAACACAAATCCAGGATTAAAACAAGTTATTTGTTAATAGAAAGGGGGTGAAATGTCAAAATGGCATGAGTTGATTTTGTTTCCAGATCAAAGGTTTACACGCCGCTGAACTTTTACATATAGCTTAGTAGTCATCATTCTGTTTTCCATTTCACGAATATACTGTTTTCCAGATCAAACATGCAGGTAAGAGCCAACCCTATAGCAGAAATAGGGCTCCCCAACCTTTTTATTTTTTTATCTTAACACATAACAATAATAATCCAATATCAAAATTTTCTTGGTATTTTGATATTAAAAATACCACAGTAGTATGTGTATATGTCTGTGTGCATAGCAAAATTGAACACACAATTTTCTTCAACCATCAAATTATCAAATGTTAGAAAAATGAAAGAATTTACTTATAGCTTCATAGGCAATATTAACAAGACATTATATGAAGCAGGAATATTTCAAAAGCAGATGCAAATATTATACCCAACCATATTCTAATGAAAGATGTGATATTTGTGTCAACTCCTGAAATATTCTTTTAGTGCTAGTACCTTTATGAATAACAAATACCTTATAGGAAGGACTAGAGAATAGATAATTAACCTGGGATTATCCAGGTGTTATTAACTAGTTTATGTCATTTAAATCTTTGTTTCTCATTAATGCTAATCAGAAAAAAATTAACTTTAAAATGGATAATATATTCATATGATATAAAACAGAAGGATACAGAAGAGTATACAGTGAAATGTCTCCTTTCTACCCCTATTTTCCAGCCACCCTAGAAACAACCAGTGTTTCTAATTTCCTGAGTACTTTTTCAGAGATACTCCGTTCACTTTTAAGCAATTATACATACGCACTTTCCCCTCCTTTTTTAGATGTTAGCAGATGGTACACATAAAAAAAAAAAAACACATAGTTCTGTACTATTTTTTTAATTTTATATTCATGATAATTCTATATCAGTTTATTTTCTTCTTCTACATTAAAAAACAGTTTCCTAGTATTTCATTGCTTGGATGTACTTCAATTTATTTAATTTGTCTCCTACTGCTGAACATTTAAGCTGATCACAATTTTTAGCATGAGTAACAATGTGATGAATAATCTTGCACCTATTTTTTACACATCTGCAAGTATATTCATAGAATTAAGTCTAATAATTACAAGAAATTCTTCTGGATCAAAAATCACGTGCCTTTATAAATGAGAGATATTGCCAAGTTGACCTCCATGAAATTCCAATTTATATTCCGCCAATAATAAAAAAAACCAAAACCCGTTGCCATCGAGTCAATTCCGACTCATAGTAACCCTACAGGACAGAGTAGAACTGTACCACAGGGTTTCCAAGGAATGGCTGGTAGATTTGAACTGCCGACCTTTTGGTTAGCAGCCGAGTTCTTACCACTGTGCTATCAGGGCTCCCTGCCAATGATAAATAAGTATTATATTCTTCTTAAGCAATGTAGAGAGAAGTAAAATTTAAATGATTTCATCACATTAGTAACTGGCAAAGTTGGCAGTGAGGAAGGAAAAAAGGTTGCTTAGAAGAATGTTAAAACTGATGGCAAAAATGAGGCTTATTATTATTATTTTTGTAGATTTCACTTAATGGTTGCATTATCTTAGCTAATAAACAGGTATTTGGGGAGGACTAAATGCTTGTATCATTTGTCAGAATAAAATACTGAGATTTAAAAAATTAGACTTCGAACCTCTCTAGGCCTCCCTATTTTTGAGTGGCAAAACACAGGAAACGCTCACAGATGAGATTTAAGGTAACAGCCAACGTCCATGGAATGCACTGAGCTTAGTACATTTTAAGCTCAAAGTCTTGTTCTCTTTATATTTTTGCATATAGCAGTGGTTCCAAAACCTGGAGAGCTTTTAAAAAAAATAACAAGAAATTTTTATTTTAAAAAAGTCTGTAGATGATGTTTGGGAACAAATAATCTAGATCATTTAGAGTCAGATGACAATCCTCAAGCCATGCAAGATGTCCTATCACATTCAGTGTGCTACACTCACTAGGGCATAATGCCTAATACAATATAAAAAACAACAAACAGAGAGGGCTTTCTGTCTTCTATTAATAAAAAATTTAAACAGAATGCCCTATACTACATGTGTTCAAGATACAAAATACTTAAAAATAATGTGATAAAATCTATTACCATTTCTTTTCCTAATTTTATAAGATTGAGAATCAGCTTACCTGTAGAAATAAGAGCACCCTCGGACAGTGTTGTGGGTATAGTGCTCCAAGGTCTTTTCACTGCCATAATCCTCTGAGGGATCAGACCAAAGCAGGTCACACACTGGCCCAAAGGCTGGAGGTTCTTTAAACCTGTCTAACTAGAAGACACACAAAAGCCAAAACGAGAAAAATAATGAAAGCAAAAGAGCTCTTAGAAATTGGTATGGGTCAAATACCTCCCTTCTACCCACAAGAATGTATCAAGAGAGAAGGCAGTAAGCCCCTAAAGGATTTTCCTGCAAGGAAAAGAACATTAACAAATTATAACTATCTGTTTTAAAATTTTAAAACTGTTTTTTTTTTGGTTTGTATGGGATCAGTGGGAGAAAGATGTGGCCTTCTGCTTCAGTACAAGGTTATAGCCTTGCAAACCCTATGGAGCAGTTCTACTCTGTCCTGTAGGTTCACTATGACTAGGAATTGACTTGACGGCAATGAGTTTGGGTTTATTTGGGATCTACCTGACAACAGCAACTCAAAAGATTAGATAGGAAACTTAGGGGACGGTGAGTTTATGTTAATGGAGGAGGAACAACTCAGAAAAGGAAGGTGAGAATGGTTGCACAGCTCAAAGAATGTCGTCAGTGTCATTGAACTATACACGTAGAAACTGTTGAATGGGTGTATGTTCTGCTCTGTATAGTCTCAACAACAACAATGAAAAATAAATAAATTTTAAAAAAGCAACAAATCATAGATACATAATTTCTTACTATTTTTCTATAATAAATTCTCATAAATATCCCTGTCATCTAACCATATTGTGGAAAAACAAAAAAAAAAAAACCATATTGTGGAAAAATAAAGGACCCTTTTATATCTTAAAATCAGTATTCATTTAATATAAATGTAAAATCAACCACTATAGAGATAAGCTATTATTTAGAAAGATTATCTGAAGTTAGTTTCAGTTGCCTAGGTGAGCCAATACTACCATGAGGGCAGGAAGGTTTTACAATGGTTCTGTTCTTTGTTTTACCTCATTTCAATGGGGACTTCTTCATTTTGAGGAATGCTAGCTTTATTTAGTAAAGAACTTTCATCCTTTCTACTCTATGTAGTGGAGGCATTTCAATATAACTTAAGCCTTCGATATAACTTAAAATAGCTTAAGCCTTTAGTCGCTGCTGCTTTAGTTAAAAGCATAAAAGCCAGGAGAAAACAAGTAACAATAGCTGAGTGCCAAGAAGAGGACTTCTACTAAGGGAAAGGGGAGCTTTTTATTGATACAGTTGATTCAGAATTCTAAAATTCAAGACTTACTACGCTGAAAGGAAATGCTGGTTATTTAAAAGACAATAAGGCAGCAGAAAAGGTAGTGCAAATAGGCAAACCTTCTCACCCTGAGAAGAGTGACTTTATTTCACAGAAAACAGTTTTATAAATGGAAAAATATTAGCTCTGGTACCAGAATGAGAGAGGGTAATGTAGAACAATAAGTGAAAAAATACTGAGAATTGAATACCAAATCATGAAGATAGAGAATCTTGGGAATAATAATCTCTAAGTAAGGCAAGTATAGCAACTAAACTATATCATCTAAAATGTCAAATTCATGGAATTTCAGAGCTGAGAGAGGATTCAGACTATTTATTCCAACTTTGTCATTTCACAAAGAAGAAAATGTGACCAAGAGGTTAAATGATTTGATCAAAATTACACAGTTAATTAATAGCAGGACTGGGATTAGAACCTTGGTTCCTTTGCTTCTCCATTGCTATGCAATTTAAAGTTTCAGGGCTATACACAAAGAATCTTATGTTTCAACTTAATAAGATCAAAGATTTCATAAAAAGTTATACAAAATTTTTGGAAGGTATTAAAATGTTAACAGTAGTTATTGCTCAGTGATGGGATCGCAGGTTATTTCTCTTGTCTTATTTCTGATTTTCTGTGCTTAAAAATTCTCAGCAGTAGAAATATATTGGTTGACTGTAATAAAAAGCAAACTTAAAAAATACATTACATGAGAATAATGAGAGATTACTTACTTTCTTAATGTCATCTAAACAAGTAATTTCCGGTGACATCCCTCCATGTACACACAGAAACTGCTGATTTAAGAGGGCAGCAAGAGGAAGACAGTCAAATGTATCCATACATGCATCATACACCTCTTCAGAATATTTGATTCGACCTATCAAAAAAGAAACACGGTCAATGAAAAAAAAGCTAAAATATATCACATATGCAAAAGGATACAGGCCAGAAAAATATGAAGCTATTTCAAAGGCCATTTATTTTGGGAAAATTTGAAAACACTATTATCTTTGTAAAGACATTTTTTGAAAAGCTGTGGATTTCAAGAGTTAGCAAAACCTTTCTCCATCTTTAAAGACAACTTTGACCTTGGATTAACTTCTTGCTCTGTTCCCCTGGAAACCTTATAAAGGTGAATGTCAACAAGGCTTATGCTAAAAATGATTCAATTAGCAAACTGCCTCATAACTATAAATACTTGATGGAAGCTATAGCTTTGGGCTTCTCTGAGTGAAGTGGCTCATGATTGGGCATGTCCCTGGCTGGGACTCTGGAAGGTACGCCCAACGAGCACTGGCGGTTGTGATGCGTGAGGTTTCCTAAGCTAGGCTGGCGCCCTAATATGGCCAATGTGAATATCGTTTCTTTGCCTCTGAACTGTTTCTAGCATAAATCATCCAGGAAGAATAGGTCATGGAGTAATGGGGGAATCTGGGAGAGGGGCTTTAGTTTAAAGAGAAAAGGAAGGTCTTCTTCTCCCTTGGCCTTGGATTTCAAAAAGTCAAGTCAAGCTTGGGAGCATGTGTTGGTAGAACAGGCCAGAAGTCATATAGGCAGGTAGCCCTTCAGAACTGTGAGCTTGTTCTTTTCCAAGATTCCAGGAAGATTCAAATTAGGCCTACAGAATCAAGGGAATAAACCATAGCTAGTGAGTCAGAGTACTGCATCACGTTGGGAATTACGTCTGTGTTTTCCTTTTTTGTACTCCCAGCCTTTAGATAAAAACATATTTAGATATCAGAGCTTGGCCTTGGCAAGGATATAGGGAATAAAGTGAAGGATAATGGGTCCAGACTTGGGTCAGAGTACAGTATAGGAGTGGCATGAATGATTATTATGGAGACATCTCCTAAAGGGAACATGTAAATCAGTGGACCACACTTGAGGTTATATGGTCCTTTCATCCCTGAACATGTAAAGATTCTCTCTTCTTTGCCAACACTGAGGGAAGAGCGTTTGAATTCATTAAAGGAGTCTGTGGATTCTTCAGAAATTTTCAAAGCGTTTTGTATGACTGTGATAGCAGTTAAGATCACCTATTACACTAAAAACCAATTGCTGTTGAGTTGATTCCAACTCATGATGACCTCGTGTGTGTCAGAGTAGAACTATGCTCTACAGGGTTTTCAATGGCTCATTTTGAGAAGTAGAACACCAGGCCTTTCTTCCAAGGCACCTCTATGTGGACTTGAACTGCCAGCCTTTCAGTTAGCAGCTGAACATGTTAACAATTTGTACTACCTAGGAACTCCACTTTATAGTTACAAGCGCATATCTTGCCTTGTACTTAAACACTACAGATTTTGGCTATTTAAAAAGTGGATCCAACATTGGCCATAAAGCCGTTGGAGGCCCCCCCCCGCCAAAAAAAAAAAACCCTTTCCATTTGTGGCCACTGATTAACTTTTTTTCCCTGAAAATCCTGGGAACCAATGCTGTCAAAATGCCGTTGAATTTCTTTGTAAGGTCCTAACTTTACATATAGGCATGATCCATAACACCACCTTACATTGATAAAATGCCTTTCAACTCTAAGAATGACACAAAAGAATTCCATAGTCTACTTCCAAAAGGACGCCAAGTGAAGAGGAAGATGGCAAGTAATATGGTGTATTATTAACCCATTTTGTAAATTAAAATAGCAGGTCAAAAATCAACTTAAGCAAAAGAAAGTTCACATTATATTAATAAGTTACTAAAATAGGTCATAAAATGTTACCTTTTTTTTTCTTTTTTGAAGTATATGAACAAACACATAAATACCAAAATCTGTATTTTTTTCTGAGAGGCTAGATTGAAGATGATATTTATATTTCTCCTTGATTTGGTTTGGCTGTATTTCCTAAAATTTTTATGATGACTATATAATCTTTGTATAATAATATGTACTATTATATTACCCTTATTATCAAAATTTATTGAAGGGTCACAATGTGGCCATCAGTGTGCTAAGTGTCTCACACAGCATAGTGGCTGAGAGATGGAATCTGGAACCAGACTGACTCCTGGATTTAAATTCTAGCCCCACTACTTACTAGTTACGTGACCTTGTACAGATTCATTAATTCTCTGTGCCTTGGCTTCCTCATCTATAAAATGGGAATAATAACATTTACCTACATTATAAGATTGATTTGAGGATTAAATGAATTCACATATGTAAAATTCTTTTAACAGTGCTTGGGGTATAGTTGTTGTCGTTACTGGATGTCGAATTGGCTCCGAATAGGAACTGTATAACCATTAACCAATAAAATTACATTATTTAATCCTCACAGAACCCTGTGAAATAGGAACTATTATTGTTTTCATTTAAAGGTTGAGGAAATAGGGCCTACTTGCCCAAAGTTGCAATCTAGTTACTGACAGAACTGCGACTTGAACTCAGTTTTGTCCGTCTCAAAGTCCATGCTCTTAATCACCATGCAATATTCCTCCTAATTATTATTTTTATGGTATTTTTTAAAATTACCTAAAAAAAACTCAAACAAATCCATTGCCATTGAGTCGATTCTGACTCAGTACTCCTATAGAACAGAGCAGAACTGCCCCATAGGGTTTCCAAAGAGCGGGTGGTAGATTCAAACTGCTGGCCTTCTGGTTAGCAGTTGAGCCTTAACCACTGTACCACCAAGGCTCCCCTAAAAATTACCCAGGATTATCTAAATAGTCAAATATGTAATTCACAAAGGTAAAGTTAGCTAACCCAAGTGCTCTACTTTCATTACAAATTATAAGATATATCACATAAAACAATTATTTCTGTAATGAAGGAAAAATGCACCATAGCAATAGGCTTACACTGATACAAGTTCTAACTAGCATCAATAATACAACATTACCAAATAATTTTCCACAAACTTCTCTGAAAGCAATTTTAGGAATGAGTACTATTGACAAGAAAACACCACCTGATCTAGCCACTGCTTGTATATTTGTTTTAATTTTTATTTACTTTCATTAAAAAAAAAAAAAGGTAATACATTTACATGGTTTAAAATTCAAAAGCTACAAAAGGCTATACAGTGAAGTTTAATCTCCTACCCCTCTCCATAGGCAACCAATATTACCTGTTTCTTGGGTATCTTCACAAAGATATTCTATGTATACCCATGCAGATTTGTGCATTTATTCTCTTTTCACAACTCCCTTTTGATTTTTACATAAATGGTAGTACATACACATTATTTTGCATTTGCTTTTTGTAGTTAATGTATTTTAGAGATCATGTCACATCGTTATAAGAATAATTTTCTTTTTTTCTTAAACATCTACATAGTATTCCACGTTTTGAATCTATTACACTCTAACCAGGCCAAAAGTCTGCTGCTAAAAAATAACGCTGCAATGAACAATGACAAGCAATATTTGCTTATTAAAAAAAATCTGTCCTAACAATACTGTTTTCATTAGCAAAAATTATAAGTTTCTGGAGTCAGTTTACTTTAGAAACCTGGACTTAGAGCTATGAGATAGAATCATAAAAGCACTCGGTTTCTTGCTTTCCAAGTACGTAACAGTAAAGAAATGTTTTTGCAAAGATAAATAATGTGTTAAAAATTAAACGTTATACTATTCTTTGCTACTCAAATTACTTCTGCATTTGAAAGAAAATTAAAAAAAAAAAATCCAGTATAAAGCAATTTAAGAACTGATATGAAAAGAGAAAAGCCCCCTCCCTCCTTTAAAAAACTTTACAAGACAGGGCCAAGATGGCAGAGTAGTCAGACGCTTCCTGTGGTCCCTCTTACAACAAACACCCGAAAAAACAAGTGAATCCATTATATATGACAATCTAGAAGCCCTGAACTTCAAAGACAAAGTTGAAGAGTCAGACTGAGTGGCAAGCAGAGGGACAGTTTAGAAGCAGCGAGGATTTGCCAAACCTAACCTAGCTGCTAGCACCTTGCAGGCTGAATCGGCTGGTGTGCGCAGGCTGAGGCAAGCAGTAGCACTCTGGAAGCGTTTTCCACGCTGGGAGAAACTGAGCAGTGGAGAATCTGCACAAGCCTCCGGAACCAGGGAGAAGCTGTGCTGGAACTGTGAAAGTTAAGTGCAAGCCTCTAATCTACCATGTGGGATCAACAAAACTGTTCCCCACTCTGGGAGGTAACTCTTTCCCATTCACCCATCCCCCTCCCCACTCTGCTCCTGTCCCGGTCCAGTTTCAGGGATTGCCACACCCCCTGGACCAGATATGGGACTCGCTGCACGCCCCAAGCATTCTCCTGGCTTTGGAGATGGAACAAATTAACATACAAATAACAAACAGGAAAAAATAATCTGCCAGCTCCCCTAGGCTGGGATCTCAGGGCAGGCACAGCCTCTTTACCTAGGCACAGGCATAAGGGATCCTCAAACTTTGAATGACTTTCACCCCTGCCTAGACCTGTGCGGGCCCCTTTCAACAGCATAGGCCCTCATTAGCAAAATACAAGGTACATACCTGAAACCTATTTTCAACTGCAACAGCTAAGGGGGAGCAGCAGATTCATGACATTTAACAAGGCCCTGCCCATTAACAGGGTCATCACCTACCCACATCAGGAGCCTGTGGACTGGTGGCTCCACCCACTCCACCTAACCACCCAAGAGAAGGGTCTAAGAATAAATGATGCCTCCCAGTCCTTATAGCCAACAGCATTGGGTGTCCAAAGTCCAGCTGCAAAACCCACCCATCTATGGGCTCTAGGGAACAGGGACACACCTTTCACCCAGGCACTCAGAGGCAGCCATCAGCCCCCTACCTTGCTCAGCACATAATCCCCTACTGCAGCCAGATACCTGTGTCTGCTCCAATCACCCCTACATAGCCCTGTCCATCTAGGACTGTAGGTGAGAGCCTGCACCACACACTCAGTGACTGATGACCTGGATACCTGAGCTGAATCCACACAAGAAAAGTTAACAGGCTCCTGGGCTCACATACCTAGTAGCAGCTCTAACCACCTAGTAACAGAATGTGAGAGCTTCAAAGACACCAATAGTCAGAGTAGCTCACATGCCAAGCCTACTTGGGCTTATCAAAACAAAAGAAGAAGCTAGAACACAGTAAGAAAACATAAAATAAATAAATATAATAACTTAGTGATGGCTTGGAGACAACAATCGATATCAAATCACATAAACAGGCAGGCCATGATGGCTTCAGCAACCAACCAAAACAAAGAACTAGGAAACCTCCTAGAGGAAGGTAAGGCCTTGGAATTACTGGAAGCAGAATTCTAAATAGTAACATAAAAAAGCTCTTCAAGAGATCAGGATGATTAGGCAAAACGCAGACTAAGCCAAAAAACACACAGACAAAGCAATAGAAGAACTTAAGAAGGTTATACAAGAGCAAAATGACAAATTTAACAGGCTGCAAGAATCCATAGAGAGATGGCAAAAAGCAATCCAAAAATTAACAATAAAATTTCAGAATTAGACAACTTAATAGAAAGTCACAGGAGCAGAACTGAGGCAACAGAAGTCAGAAATAGTAAGACTGAAGATAAAGTAATTGAGACCAATTTATTTGAGAAAAAAATCAGATAAAAGCTTTTAAAAAAATGAAGAAACCCTAAGAATTATGTGGGACTCTATCAAGAGGAATAACCTACAAATGATTGGAGTACCAGAAGGGGGGGGGGGAGGTGAAAGGAATAACAGAAAATACAGAGAGAACTGTTTAAGATTTGTTGGCAGAAAACTTCCTTGATGCCATGAAAGATGAGAAGATACCTATCCAAGAAGCTCATCGAACCCCGCACAGGGCAGATCCCAAAAGAAAGTCACCAAGACATATTATAATCAAACTTGCCAAACCAAAGATAAAGAGAGAATTTTAAGAGCGGCTAGGGATAAACTTAAAGTCATCAACAAAGGAGAGTCAGTAAGACTAAGCTCTGACTACTCAGCAGAAATCACACAGTCAAGAAGGCAATGGGATGACATACATAAAGCCTTGATGGAAAAAAACTGACAACCGAGAATTATATATTCAGCAAAACTGTCTCTCAAATATGATGGCGAAATTAGGGCATTTCCAGATAAAAAGAAGTTAAGGGAATTTGTAAAAACCAATTTAAAATTACAAGAAATACTAAAGGGAGTCCTCTGGTTAAAGAATCAATAATATAACAAACCCAAGACCAGAACACAGGATAGAGCAACCAGATATCAACCCAGAAAGGAAAGTCACAAAAATAAAAGAAAGCTAAAACACTGAAAATAGAGAAACAGAGACATCAATATGTAACAGATGACAACACTAAAACAAAAAGAGGGACTAAATAATGTAGTCTTAGAACTTTCATATCAAAAGGAAGTTAAGGTGATATCAAGAAATAAAAGATTGGCTTAAACTTTGAAAAACAGAGGTAAATTTTAAGGTAACCACAAAGGAAACTAACAATCCTACATATCAAAATGAAAAAGAAGAAAAACACAAAGACTCAGCAAATACAAAATCAACAACAATGAAAATAAATAAAGAAAAATGACTCAGCACAGAAAATTAACTGGAACAAAGAAACTGTCAACAATACACACACAAAAATACATCAAAATGACAGGACTAAACTCTTAAAAAAACTAAAAACAAAACAAAACAAAAAACTCTTACCTATCAATAATTACACTGAATGTAAATGGACTAAATGCACCAATAAAGAGACAGAGAATGACAGAATGGATTAAGAAAACACAATCCATCTATATGCTGCCAGCAAGAGACACCTTAGACTCAAAGACACAAACAAACTAAAACTCAAAACTGAAAGGATAGAAAAAATTTTATCAAGCAAACAACCATCAAAAAAGAGCAGGAGTGGCAATATTAATCTGACAAAACAGACTTTAAAGCAAAACCCACCACAAAGCATAATGAAGGACACTATATAATGACTAAAGGGTCAGCATACCAGGAGGACATAACCATAATAAATATTTACACATCCAAGGACAAGATTCCAAAAAACATAAAACAAACCCTAACAGCAATGAAAAGAGAAACAGACAGCTCTAGAGTAACAGTAGGAGACTACAACACACCACTTTCGGTGAAGGACAAAACATCCAAAAAAAAGCTCAACAAAGAAACAGAAGAACTAAATGCCACAATCAACCAGCTTGATCTCACAGACATAAATAGAACACTCCACTCAAAGGCAGCCAAGTAGACTTTCTTTTCCAACGTGCATGAAACATTCTCCAGAATAGAACACGTATTAGGCCATAAAGCAAGCCTTAATAGAATCCAAAGCATTGAAATATTACAAAGCCATGTTTTAGGCCATAAAGCCATAACAGTAGAAATCAATAACAGAAAAAGCAAGGAAAAATTTTGGGCATGGAAACTGTACAAAACCTTGCTCAAAAACTACTGGGCTACGGAAGAAATCAAGGACGGAATAAAGAAATTCACAGAATCAAATGAGAAGAAAACACATCCTACCAGAACTTTTGGAACACAGCAAAAGTAGTGCTCACAGGTCAACTGATAGCAATAAATGTACACACCCAAAAAGAAAAAAGGGCCAAGATAAAAACATTAACCCTACAACTTGAACAAATAGAAAGAGAGCAGCAAAAGAAGCCCTTGGGCACTGGATGAAAGGAAATAATAAAAATAGGAGCAGAAATAGTGAAATAGATAATAGAAAAACAATTGAAAGAGTTAACAAGACCAAAAGGTAGTTGTTTGACAAGATCAACAAAATCAATAAACCATGGCCAAACTGACAAAAGAAAAACAGAAGAGGAAGCAAATAACCCAAATAAATTAGATGGGCAATATCACAACAGACCC
Organism: Elephas maximus indicus; assembly: GCF_024166365.1. Lineage (NCBI taxonomy): Eukaryota > Metazoa > Chordata > Mammalia > Proboscidea > Elephantidae > Elephas > Elephas maximus. The sequence continues at coordinate 52,187,081 of NC_064840.1, forward strand.
AACTGAAATTAAAAGAATCATAATAGAATACTATGAAAAATTGTCATTGTTGTTGTTAGGTGCCATTGAGTCAGTTCTGAGCCTATGTACAAGAGAACGAAACACTGCCTGGTCTTGCGCCATCCTCACAATCGTTGTTTGAGCCCACTGTTGCAACTACTGTGTCAGTCCATCTCACTCAGGGTCTTCCTCTTTCTCACTGACCCTCTACTTTACCAAGCATGATGTCCTTCTCCAGGGACCGATCCCTCCTGACAACATGTTCAAAGTATGTGAGACATAGTCTCACCATCCTTGCTTCTAAGGAGCATTCTGGTTGTATTTCTCCCAAGACAGATTTGTTGGTTCTTTTGGCAGTCCATAGTAATTCAATATTCTTCTCCAGCACCACAATTCAAAGGCGTCAATTCTTCAGTCTTCCTTATTCATCATCCAGCCTTCACATGCATAGGAAATGATTAAAAACACCATGGCTTGGGTCAGGTACACCTTAGCCTTCAAGGTGACATCTTTGCTTTTCGACACTTTTAAAAGAGGTCTTTTGCAGCAGACTTGTCCAATGCAATGTGTCTTTTGATTTCTTGACTGCTCCTTCCGTGGGTGTTGATTATGGATCCAAGTAAAACGAAATCCTTGACAACTTCAATCTTTTCTCTGTTTATCATGATGTTGCTTAGTAGTCCAGTTGTGAAGATTTTTGTTTTATGTTGAGGTGTAATCCATACTGAAGGTTGTAGTCTTTGATCTTCATCAGTAACTGCTTCAAGTCCTTTTTGTTTTCAGCAAGGAAAGTTGTGTCATCTGCATAACACTTGTTAATGAGTCTTCCTCCGATCTTGATGCCATGTTTTTCTTTACATAGTCCAGCTTCTCGAATTATTTGCTCAGCATATATAGATTGAATAGGTATGGTGAAAGGATACAACCCTGACGCACACCTTTCCTGACCTTAAACCATTCAGTATCCCCTTGTTCTGTCCGAACAACTGCCTCTTGATCTATGCACAGGTTCCTCAGGAACACTATTAAGTTTTCTAGAATTCCCATTCTTTGCAATGTTATCCACAATTTGTTATGGTCCACATAGTCAAATGCCTTTGCATAGTCAATAAAACATAGGTAAACGTCTTTCTGGTATCCTCTGCTTTCAGCCAGGGTCTATCTTATCAATGATATCCCTGGTTCCTCATCCTCTTTTGAATTCGGCCTGAATTTCTGGCAGTTCCCTGTCCATATACTGCTGCAGCCACTTTTGAATGATCTTCAGCAAAATTTTACTTCTGTGTGATATTAACAATAAAAAAAAAAAATTCTTTTTTTTTTTTAGTGTTCGATAATTTCCGCATTTGGTGAGATCATCTTTCTTGGGAATAGGCATAAATATAGAACTCTTCCAGTCAATTGGCCAGGTAGCTGTCTTCCAAATTTCTTGGCATAGACAAGTAAGTACTTCCAGGGCTGCATCCATTTGTTGAAATATCTCAACTGGTATTCCGTCAATTCTTGGAGACTTGTTTTTCATGAATGCCTTCAGTGCACCTTGGACTTCTTTCTTAAGTACCATTGGTTCCTGCTCATATGGTACCTCCTGAAATGGCTGAATGTTGACCAATTCTTTTTGGTACAGTGACTCTGGCTCCGCATCCTCTGTGTATTCCTTCCATCTTCTTCTGATGCTTCCTGAGTCATTTAATATTTTCTTCATAGGCTCCTTCAATATTTCAACTCAAGGCTTGAATTTTTTCTTCATTTTCCTCCAGCTTGAGAAATGCAGAGCATGTTCTTTCCTTTTAGTTTTCCATCTCCAGGTCTTTGCATGTGTCATTATAATACTTTGTCTTCTTGAGCCGTCCTTTGAAATCTTCTGTTCAATTCTTTTACATCTTCATTTCTTCCTTTCACTTTAGCTACTTGACGTTCAAGAGCATTTTAGTCTTTTCTTTCTTTCCTGTCTTTTTACCGACCTCTTGTTTTCTTCATGTATGATGTCCTTGATGTCATTCCACAACTCATCTGGTCTTCAGTCATTAGTGTTCAACACATCAAATCTATTCCTGAGATGGTCTCTAAATTCAGGTGGGATATGCTCAAGGTTGTATTTTGGCTCTCGTTGACCTGTTCTAATTTCTTGCAATTTCAACCTGAGCTTGAATATTGAGCAACTGATGGTCTGTTTTGCAGTAGGCCCCTGGCCTTGTTCTGATTGATGATATTGTGCTTTCCCATCATCTCTTCCCACAGATGTAGCTGATTTGATACCTGTGTATTCTATCTGGTGAGGTCCATGTGTATAGTCACCATTTATGTTGGTGAAAACACGTAGTTGCAATGAAGAAGTCACTGGTCTTGAACAATTTAATCATGCAATCTCTGGCACTGTTTCTATCAGCAAGGCGATATTTTCCAACTACCAATCCTTCTTGTTTCTAACTTTCACATTGCAACCTCCAATAATTATCAATGCATCCTGACTGCATGTTTGATCAATTTCAGACTGCAGAAGCTGGTAAAAATCTTCAGTTTCTTCATCTTTGGCCTTAGTGGTTGGTGCGTACATTTGAGTAATAGTTTTATTAACTAGGCTTCCTTGCAGGCATATGGATATTATCCTATCACTGACAGCATTGTACTTCAGCATAGATCTTGAAATGTTCTTTTTGATGATGAATGCAATGCCATTTCTCTTCAAATTGTCATTCCTGGCATGGTAGACCATATGATTGTCCAATTCAAAATGACCAATACCAGTCCATTTCTGCTCACTAATGCCTAGGATATTGACCTTTATGTGCTTCATTTCATTTTTGTGGATTTCCAATTTTCCTAGATTCATGCTTTGCACATTCCAGGTTCCAATTATTAATGGATGTTTGCAGCTGTTATTTCTCATTTTGAGTCATGCCACATCAGCATTTTACTTGGATCCACAATGGACACCCACGGAAGCAGCAGTCAAGAAATCAAAAGATGCATTGCATTGGGCAAATTGGCTGCAAAAGACTTCTTTAAAGTATTGAAAAGCAAAGATGTCACTTTGAGGACTAAGGTGCACCTGACCCAAGCCACGGTATTTCAGTTGCCTCATATGCATGCGAAAGCCGGACAACGAGTAAAGAAGACTGAAAAAGAATTGTTGTTGTTGTTGTTGTTAGGTGCTATAGAGTTGGTTCTGACTCATAGCTACCCTATGTACCACAGAACAAAACATTGTCTGGTCCTGCACCAACCTCAGAATCATTGTTATGCTTGAGCCCACTGTTGCAGCCCTGTCAATCTATTTGCAGATGATATGATCTTATACACAGAGAACCTGTAAGAATCCACAAGAAAACTACTAGAACTAACAGAAGATTTCATCAAAGTATCAGGGTACAAGATAAACATACAAAAATATGTTGGATTCCTCTATACCAATAAAGAGAACTTCAAAAAGGAAATCATCAAATCAATACCATTTATAACAGCCCCCAAGAAGATAAAATACTTAGGAATAAATGTAACCAGAAATATAAAAGACCTATACAAAGAAAACTATAAGACGCTACTGCAAGAAACCAAAAGAGACTTCTATAAGTGGAAAAAAATACCTTGCTCATGGATAGGAAGGCTCAACATTGTGAAAATATCATTTCTACTCAAACCATCTACAGATACAATGGCAATCCTGATCCAAATTCTAATGACATTTTTAATGAGATGGAGAAACAAATCACCAGCTTCGTATGGAAAGGGATGAGGCCCCGGATGAGTAAAGCATTGCTGAAGAAGAACAAAGTGGGAGGCCTCACACTACCTGATTTTAGAACATAGTTTTTGTTGGGTTTATGGCACTGGTAGTCAAAACAGCCTGGTACTGGTACAACAACAGATACTTAGGCCAATGGGACAGAATTGAGAATCCAAACGTAAATTCATCCACCTGTGAGCAGCTGATACTTGATAAAGGCCCAAAGTCCATTAAATGCGGAAAAGACAGTTTCTTTAACAAATGGTGCTGGCATAACTAGACATCCATCTGCAAAAAAATGAAGCAAGACCCATACTTCATACCATACACAAGAACTAGCTCAAAATGGATCAAAGCCCTAAATGTAAAATCTAAAATGATAAAAATCATGGAAGAAAAAAGAGTAACAATGCTAATACATGGCATAAACAGAACACAAAACGTAACAATGCACAAACACCAGAAAAGAAACTAGATAACTGGGAGCTCCTAAAAGTCAAACACATGCTTATCAAAAGACTTCACGAAAAGAGTAAAAAGACAACTTGCAGACTGAGAAAAGAATTTTGGCTATGACATATCCGATCAGGGTCTAATCTCTAAATTTACAAGATACTGCAAAACCTCAACAACGAAAAGACAAATAACCCAATTAAAAAATGGGGAAAGGATATGAACAGGCACTTCACCAAAGAAGACGTTAAGGCAGCTAAAACATACATAAGGAAATGCTCATGATCACTAGCCATTAGAGAAATGCAAATGAAAACTACAATAAGATACCATCTCACCCCAACAAGGCTGGCACTAATCCAAACAATCCAAAATAATAGATGTTGGAAAGGTTGTGGAGAGACTGGAGCACAAATGTAAAATGGTACAACCACTTTGGAAATCCATTTGGCACTTCCTTAAAAAGCTAGAAGTAGAAGTATCATACGACTCAGCAATCCTTCTCCTTGGAATATATGCTACAGAAATAAGAGCCGTCACACGAACAGATACATGCACGTCCATGTTCATTGCAGCACTCTTCACAATAGCCAAAAAAATAACCTATGAGCCCATCAAAAGACAAATGGATAAACAAATTATGATATATACACACAATGGAATGCTACGCAACGATAAAGAACAATGAGGAATGCTCGAAACATCTCACAACATGGATGAATCTGGAAGGTATTATGCTTAGTGAGATCAGTCAGTTTCAAAAGGACAATTATTGTATGAGACCTCTATTATAAGAACTCAAGAAAAAGTTTAAACATAGAAGAACATTCTTTGATGGTTACAAGGGTAGGGTGGGAGGGAGAGGTGTATTCACTAACTAGATAGTAGACAAGAATTATCTTAGGTGAAGGGAAGGACAATACACAATATAGGGCAAGTCAGCACAACTGTACTAAACCAAAAGCTAAGAAGGTTCCTGAACATAACCAAACACTTCAAGGGTCAGACTAGCGGGGGCTGGGGTCTGGGGACCATGGTTTCAGGGGACATCTAGGTCAGCTGGCATAACAAAGTTTATTAAGAAAATGTTCTGCATCCCACTTTGGTGAGTGGCATCTGGAGTCTTAAAAGCTAACAAGTGGCCACCTAAGATGCATCAACTGGTCCCAACACATCTGAAGCAATGGAGAATGAAGAACACCAAAGACACAAGGAAAATATGAGCCCAAGAGACAGAAAGGGCCACATAAACCAGAGACTCCATCAGCCGGAGACCAGAAGAAGTAGATAGTGCCCAGGTACCACTGATGGCCACGCTGACAGGGAACGAAACAGAGAGATCCTGATGGAGCAGGAGAGAAGTGTGGTGTAGAACTCAAATTCAGGTAAAAAAGGCTAGACTTAATGATCTGACTGAGACTGGGGGAACTCTGGAATACATGGACCCCAGACTGTTAGCCCAGAACTAAAACCATTCCCAAAGCCAACTCTTTAGACAAAGATTAGACTGGACTATAAAAGATAATACTTGTGAAGAGTGTGCTTCTTGGTTCAAGTAGACACATGAGACTAAATGGGCAGCTCCTGTCCAGACGCAGATGAGAAAGCAGAAAGGGACAGGAGCTGGCTGAATGGACGTGGGAAACTCTGGGTGGAAAGGGGGAGTGTGCTGTCGCATTATAGGGATTGCAACTAGTGTCACATAACAAACAATATGTGTATAAATTTTCATATGTGAAATTAATTTGAGCTGTAAACTTTCGCTTGAAGCACAAAAGAACAAAAACATAAAAACAGAATATTGGGATGTTTTAAAAACAAAAATTACAAGATTTCAGCTGCACAATCTGGAACTAGGCTTCACTTGGCAGTAATTATACGGTGCTGATTCTAAAGTCAAAGTGGTCCTTTAAGAGAGATCAGCTTATCAGTGAAAACAGGCATGCAAAGGAGCACACATGTTCTTTCCTTATATGGAAATAAAATTTAAAAATTGTACTAAAATTTGTGCACTTGTTCCAAGATTTATTTACAACTCAGATGCAGAGTTCAAGTGGAGCAGAAGCAGTATCTTGGTAGATATGAGAAAAAGAAAACAACCAAATTTACAGTTAAAGCATGTGAAAAGCAAATAAAAACCCGAGGTAAGAAATTCTGTGCAAAATGAGAGACTCAAAATGTCTCCTGAGCCTATTGTTCCCTCTTCTAAAAATAGCTTCAATCAGTTTTACCAGTTAAATAAGATCTCTGACAGAACAGAGAATTAGATAAAATGTCACCTAAAAAAACCCTGTACTACAACTTAACAGCAAAAAGACAACACAATCATAAAATGGGAAAAGGACTTAAACAGACATTTCACCAAAGAGGACATTCAAATGGCCATCAAACACATGAAAACATGCTCAACGTCATTAGCCATCAGAGAGATGCAAATCAAAACCACAATGAGATACCATTTCACTCCCACTAGGATGGCTAAGGTCAAAAAAAAAAAAAAAAAAAGCAAGAAACAAAAACACATGTTGGTGAAGATATGGGGAAATTGGAACCCTTATCTATTACTGCTGGGAATGCAAAATGCTTCAGTTGTTGTGGAAAACAGTGTGGCAGTTTCTTAAAAAACTAAAGACAGAACTACCATATGACTCAGCAATTCCACTCCTAGATATGTGCCCAAAAGACTTGAAAGCAGAGACTCAAACAGATACTTGTACACCAGTGTTCACTGCAGCACTATTCCCAACAGCCAAAAGCGGAAACAACGTAAATGTCCATCAACTGTTTAATGGATAAACAAAATGTGGTACATACCTATATGGAATACTACTCACCCAGTAGGAGAAATGAAGTCTTGACACATGCTACAATAAGGAATGGAGCTTGAAGACATTATGTTGAGTGAAATAAGTGAATCACAAAAGGACAAATATTGTATGACCTTATTTATATAAAAAAGGCAAGAACAGTCAAATGAATAGTTTATTAGTGTGAGGGAGTGTGAAAGGAGGGGGGTTACTGCTTATGAAGTACTGAGTTTTGGTTTACAGTGATGGAAAAATCTAATTGATTAAGGGAAGGGATGTATAACTGATTAACGTGATTGCAGTCAATAAGTCGTAGACTTGTAAAAAGTTAACTGGCAAAAGTTGTATAACAGATATATCTACAAAAACGACAAAAAAAAAAAAGAAGAGTAGCTGCTGAGCTTGCTTATCTACAACCAAATACCTGATGGGTTTGATTCCTTGGTATGCAGGTTTAGGGTCATGGTTTCATGCGACATCTCAGCTAATTGGCCTAATAACGTGTTCGGCGCTTCTTTTCTACCTCCTAGTTCACTGTGTAGTGCCTGGGGGTCTTAAAAGCTTGCAAACAGCCGTTCAAAGTACAACAATTGTTCTCTATTCGCCAGAAGCAACAGAGAAAGAAGGAGTTAGGAATACTCTACACGTTCTCCAAACAGCCTTTCTCACCTAACGGCATATCCAAACATATCTCTTTATCAGTATATAGATCTTCCTTGGTCTTTCCACAGCTGCCTACTATTCCATTTTCTAATGTACTATTACTTAATCAGTCCCTTATTGACACTGAGATTATCTTTGTTTTTTTTTTTTGCTATTACAATTAATACTGCAAGGAACATCATTACATCCTTATACATACATATATTTGTGTCTTTCTGTGAGCTCATCTCCATGGTAGGCAGACTTCTAAGGTGACCTGAAAGGACCTAAACCTGTGACTAGGCCCCCCTTCTTTGAGTGGGTGGAACCTGTAAATATATGAAATATCACACCTGTGACTATGTTACATTATATGGCAAAGGACATTATCCTAAGTGAGCCTAACCTAATCAGAGCATTTATTAAAAGCTCTGTTTAAAAGTAGAGCATTTTCTCCAGCCAGTTGATTGCTGAAGAAGTCAGAGAGATGCGTCCTGAAAAGCAAACACCCATTTTGTGAACTAGTGATGGAGGTCATGTCACAAGACAGTAAGCAGTCTCTGGAAGTCAAGAACAATCTCCCAGCTAGCAGGAAAATGAGGCCCTTAGTCCCACAGTCACAAGAACATATAATTCTGTCAACAACTAGTGAGTTTGGAAAAGGACTCCAAGCCCATATGAGAACTACAATCCTGACTGACAGACACCCTAATTTCAGCTGAGTGAGACCCTGAGCAGAGAATCTACCCACATTGTGCCCGGACTTCTAACCTACAGAAAAAAAATGTGAGATTAAAAAAAAAAACAAAAAACACGTCTTGTTTTAAGCTGCTAAATTTCTGGTAAGTTGTTAAGTAGCAATAGAAAACGAACACAGGCTGCATAAAACATTCCTAGAAGTCACACTGCTGGGTCAAGGAACTGTACACTTAAAATTTCTATAGCTATTGCAAAAGTGCTCTTCAAACGCTTTACACCAATTTACAAACATCTCATTTTTTAAAACTTCCTGGTTATTATCTGTTGATGTTGCTGTTAGCTGCCTTGGAGTTGGCCTCTGACTCACAGTGACCCCATACATAATGAAACAACTCTTCCTGAGCCTATGCCATCTCCATAATCACAGTGTTTATTCAAGTAAGTCCCCAAGGGCTGGGATGATCTGTAGCTTGCCCACTTGTAGCTAATTTTTCTGTCAGAGGAATTTTTCGAAGTGTTCATACCCTATAATTTAATAAAAATCACCTTTCCTTTCAGGCTCTACTAAGAGGGAGGCTGTCATTTCAACTACCATCTCCTAAGTAGAAAGCTACTGGTAAAATGAAATGTTCATATCAACTTATAAATACAAACATATGGAGCGCTGTATCAAATTGTATTCTAAATATCACTAAAGGGATTTCATGGGAGGGAGTGAATAAACTCTGAGTCTCTGAAAACAAATTTAAATGTTTTTATTTTCATTTTGAATATTCTTTTGGGAATAAAATCTTAAATATTTTATAATATATTCCTCCAAGGTAATAATTTGAAGAAAAATCTGAATGGGACACGAAGTGAAATCCATGATCAAAATATCAACTATATGAATACTAAAGTAATTTTATATATTCACGGTTATTTGGGAAAAGAGGTAGATTATATAATTTCAGAACCAGAAGGGACCAGATAAATTTAGTTTTGTTTCCTTATTTAACAGAGAATATGCAAACATTTTATAAATCATAAGAGGTATAATTTTTCTTTTGTTTATTTCAGTATCTTCCTTGCACTATAAAAATACAAAAATTACTTGGAATATAAATTGATACTTTTTTTTTTTTTGGAGGGATATTTAGAATATGTATCAATAGTCTTTAAAATGCTCATTCCCTCTGGCCTATTAAATTGTCTTCAGAGAGTTTGTCCTGAAGATACAAATCACAGATGCTCATTCATTCAACAAATACTTTTTAAGCATCTCCTATGAGCTACTATCATCGCTACGAGTCAGGATCGACTCGATAGCAACAGGTTTGGATTTTTTTTTTTTAATGAGCCACTATCTAGATACTATTCTGTCTGCTGAGAAAACAACAGTGAACAAACATGTCCCTGCCATCATGGAGCTTACATTGTGGTGAAGAGAGAAAGACAACAAGCAAGTAAATATATTAAAATTTTGTTGTTGTTGTTAGTAGGTGCCACTGAGTCAGTTCCAAATCGTTGCGACCCTATGTACCATGAATGAAACACTGCCTGGTCTTGCGCCCTGCTCACAATCATTATGCCTGAGCCCACTGCTGCAGCCATTGTGTCAGTCCATCTCGTTGAGGGTCTTCTTCCTTTCCACTGATCCTGTACTTTACCAAGCATGATGTCCTTCTGCAAGGACTAATCCCTCCTATTAACATGTCCAAAGTACGTAAGACGTAGTCTCGCCATCCTTGCTTCTAAGGAGCATTCTGATTGTACTTCTTCCAAGACAGATTTGTTTGTTCTTTTGGCAGTACATGGTATATTTGATATTCTTCGCCAACACCACAATTCAAAGGCATCAACTCTTCTTTGGTCTTCTTTATTCATTGTCCAGCTTTCGCATGCATATGATACGACTGAAAATACCATGGCTTGGATTTTTTTTTCAGTCTTTAAAAAAGTGACATCTTTGCTTTTCATTATTCCAATTATTAATGGATGTTTGCAGCTGTTTCTTCTCATTCTGAGTCGTGCCACTTTAGGAAATGAAGGTCCTGAAAGCTTGACCCCATCCACGTCATTAAGGTCAACTCTACTTTGAGGAGGCAGCTCTTCCCCAGTAATGTTTTGAGTGCCTTCCAACCTGGGGGGCTCATCTCCCAGCACTATATCAGACAATGTTCTGCTGCTATTCCTAAGGTTTTCACTGGCTAATTCTTTTCAGAAGTAGACTTCTTCCTAGCCTGTCTTAGTCTGGAAGTTCAGCTGAAACCTGTCTGCCATGGGTGACCACCCTATTGGTATCTGAATACCGGTGGCATAGCTTTCAGCATCACAGCAACATGTGAGCCCCCCCAGTGTGAGAAACTGACAGATACTTGGGAAATTAAAATTTTAGCTGTTGATAAATACTACGGGGAAAAAAAGAAGAGTAGGAAGGTAAAATGACAGATTTTAATTTAGAAAAAGCAGCCAGGAAAGAAAATCTCATAATGTGAATGAAGTAAGGGTGCACAAGCCTTATAAGCAGAGAGATACATGGGAAAAGAAAAAACAATAAATGCAAATACTCTGGGGCAGAATCCCCCAAATATCCCCAATCATACTGTTTGTTAAGAGAGCAAATTAGGAGTACCTGGCTTCTGGTCAAAGAAATCTGTGGGTGTGCTTTCTTTTTTAATCATCTAGTAACCTTTTGACTTAAAAAATCCTTTATCTTCCATTTTTCTACTATTACAGTATATTATTTATAGCTAGAAAAAACCTAAATGTCCTACAAATGTCCTACAGTTGTTACTAAATTGACTACATAAGTGATAGTGCTTCCATAAGATGAAACACTTCAAAAACATTAAAGTAACATTTTCAAAATCACGTTTTCGAAAATATTTAATACAGAAAAATGTTATTACGTTAAGTGAAAAGAGCTACTTATTAAACCATATATATAAGCCCAATATTATTTAAAAAATATACAGATACATATGCTTGAACTAATAGATTTTTATATATACAGAAAAAACAATGAATGGAAGACTATATCCCAAATAGTGAGATAACAGTGATTATCTCTAGGTGGTATGATTATGGACAATTTTTATCTTCTTTGGACTTCTTTATGTTCTTCAAATATTCCCAATTTACTACTTTATAAATAAGAGGGGAAAAAAATCAAAATTATTTTCAAAATAAATGTCCCAAAAAGTAGAATCTTGATTCTTACCAAAAAAAAAAAAAAAAAGAGAGAGAGGAAACATTTGCATTCCATTAGTTTCTTTTTCTTTATATTTGATTCACTTCGGACAAGTCTAAAGAGTAACTGAAAGAGTTGTGAAGAAATGACTATACTTACATTCCTGTTTGAAGGTGAAGTATTCTGTAAGATGCCTGCATTCATGATTGCCTCGAAGTAGAAACAATGTTTTGGGATAATTAATCTTTAAACTCCATAAATAGAGCACACACTGCAAGACAAATTCAAGGACAAAATTATAAGCAATTAAAGTTTGGCAAATGTTGTTTATAAGCAGAGTATACCAGAAATTATTAACAATAAATTTTACAATAGATTTAGGAAATAGTTTAGTAAATATACTCAATTTACAAACCAGAACTAATATACTGGTTAACTAAATCTAAAAAGCTGTTTTAGTGTTTCCCAATGTATTTCTGGTGATCCCAAAGGTCTAACCTATCAACTAGTTTAAAGGGGTCTGATAGTTTCAGATGAAAGAAATAGGACAATTTTATTTACAAAAAAATAAAATTAAAAACTTGGAAAATAAGATTAATTATGATTTTTTTCAAAGAAGTCCCATTATAGGCTTAATGACTATCAATTTCTGAAAGGTCATACACATTCTACAAAGACAGCCTTGATCAGTTTGCCTTATCTAACATTCAATTAACAGAGCAGTTCAACTACTAAAAAGAAAAAAATAGGAGGTGGAGCCAACGTGGCACCCTAAAGAGACACACCATGCCATCCCTCTGCAGCAAAGACCTAAAAAACTAAGTAAAACAGATATAAACATCAATCCTGGAATCCTAAGCATCAAATGAAGGATAAAGAACTAGATCAAATGCTGAATGGAAGAAGAAATTGATGGAAAACAGAGAATAAGGAGAGATACAAAGTGTAGGTTCCCTGCCAACTAACATGGCACAGCGTCGCCATCCTGGAACACAGCCAGCAACAACCCCAGACAGGGAGTAGGGGAAGGCAACTTCATGGAGCTCCCAACAGGAGACAGGGCACCCAGTAACCAGAGAAACACGCTTTCTCACATAAAATAGACTTTAAGTCAAAATCAACCATACAAGTCAAGGAAGGACATTATATAATGATTAAAGGAACAATCCACCAAGAAGATATAACCTTAATTAATATCTATCCACCCAACAACACGGTTCCAAAATATATAAAACAAACTAATAGCACTGAAAAGAAAAATAGACAGTACCACAATAATTGTAGGAAACTTCAACATACCACTCTTGGTAAAGGACAGAACATTTAGAAAGAAACTCAACAAAGATACAGAAGATCTAAAGGCCACGATCAACTAACTTGGCCTCAAAGATATATATAGAAAATTCCAACCAACAGTAACAAAGCACACATTTTTTCCCAACACACATGGAACATTCTACAGAACAGACCACATTTTAGGCAACAAAGCAACCCTCAATAAAATCCAAATCATCAAAACAATACAAAGCATTCTCTCTGATCTCAATATGATAAAAGTAGAAATCAACAACAGGAAGTGTAAGGGAAAAAAAAAATCAAATACACAGAAACTGAATAACACCTTGCTTAAAAACAAAGAGGGAATCAAAAAATTTCTAGAATCAAATGAGAATGAAAACACATCATATTAAAATCTTTGGGACACTACAAAGACAGTGCTCAGAGGTCAATTTATAGCAATAAACACACACATCAAAAAAGAATGGGCCAAAATCAAAACGTCAGCCCTACAACTTGAACAAACAGAAAGAGAACTGCAAAAGAAGGCCACAGGCAACAGAATAAAGGAAATAATAAAGATAGAGCAGAAATAAATGAAATAGAGAAGAGAAAAACAACAGAAAGAATCAACAAGACCAAAAGTTTGTTCTTTGAAAAGGTCTACAAAATCAACAAATCACTGGCCAAAATGACAAGAGAAAAACAGGAGATGAAGCAAATAACCCAAGTAAGAAATGAGATGGGGACATTACAACAGATCCAACTGAAATAAAAAGGATCATAACAGAATACTATCAAAAATTATACTCCAACAAATGAGAACCTAGAAGAAATGGACAAATTTCTAGAAATACATAAACTGAGAAAATCTGAATAGACCCATAACAATAGAACAGATTGAAGAAGTAATTAAAAACAAAACAAAAAAAAAGGCCCTGGCCGAGACAGCTTCACTGGAGAATTCTACCAAACGTTCCAAGAGGAGCTCACACCACTACCATTCAACCTATTTCAGAACATAGAAAAGGAAGGAATACCCCCAAATTCATTCTATAAAGCCTGCATAACCCTGATACCCAAACCAAGCAAAGACACCACACAAAAAGAAAATTACTGACAAATATCTGTGATGAATATAGATGCAAAAATTTTCAAAAAAAAATCCTAGCTGATAGATTTCAGCATCATATCAAGAAAATAACACACCATGACCAAGTGGGATTCATACTAGGTAAGCAAGGACGGTTCAACATTAGAAAACCAATCAGGAATAGGAATACAAGGGAAGTTACTCAACATAATAAAGGGCATCTGTACGCTAACATCGTTCTTATTGGAGAGAGGCTGAAAGCATTCCCCCTGAGAACGAGAACAAGACAAGGATGCCCTTTATCACCACTCCTATTTAACACTGTGCTAGAAGTCCTAGCTACAGTAATAAGGCAAGAAAAAGAAATAAAGGGCATCCAAATTGAAAGGAAGAAGTAAAACTACCCCTATTTGATATGATACTATACATAGAAAACCCCAAAGACTCCACAAGAAAACTACTAGAACTAACAGATTCAGCAGAGTAGCAAGATACAAAATCAACATACAAAAATCAGTTGGATTCCTATACTCCAACAAAGAGAACACTGAAAAGGAAATCAGGAAAACAATACCATTTATAATACTCTATAAAAAGATAAAATACTTAGGAATAAATCTAACCAGGGATGTAAAAGATCTATACAAAGAAAACTACAAAACAGTATTGCAATAAACCAAAAGAGACCTACATAAATAGAAAAACATATATGCTCATGGATAGGAAGACTTAACATTGTAAAAGTGTCAATCCTACTCAAAGTGAGCTATAGATATAATGCAGTCTCAAACCAAATATCAACAGCATTCTTTAATGAGATGGAAAAACTAATCATCAACTTTATATGGAAAGGAAAGAGGCCCCAGATAAGCAAAGCATTATTGAAGAAAAAGAACAAAGTAGGAAGACTCACACTACCTGATCTCAGAACTGACTATACAGCTACAGTAGTCAGAACAGCCTGGTACTGGTACAATGACAGACACATAGACCAATGGAACAGAATTGAGAACCCAGACATAAATCCATCCAGTTATGGTCAGCTGATCTTTGATAAACAACCAAAGTCCATTAAATAGGGGAAAAGACATTCTTTTCAACAAATGGTGCTGGCAAAACTGAATGTCCATCTATGAAAAAATGAAACAGGACCCATACCTCAAACCATACACAAAAACTAACTCAAAATGGATCAAAGACTTAAATATAAAACCTAGAACAATAAAGATCATGGAAGAAAAAAACAGGGTCAATGCCAGGGGCATAAATACAATATAAACTATAACAATACACAAACACCAAAAGATAAACTAGATAACTGGGAGCTCCTAAAAATTAAACACTTATGCTTAACAAAAGACTTCACCAAAAGCGTAAAAAAAGAACCTACAGGCTGGGAAAACATTTTTGGATATGGCATATCCAACAAGGGTCTAATCTCTAAAATGTATAGAATACTTCAACACCTCAATAACAAAAAGACAAATAATCCAATTAAAAAATGGGCAAAGGATATGAACAGACACTTCACCAAAGAAGACATTCAGGCAGCTAACAGATACATGAGGAAATGCTCTTGATCATTAGTCATTAGAGAAATGCAAATGAAAACTACAATGAGATTCCATCTCACCCCGATACTACTGGCACTAATTAAAAAAAAAGGAAACAGAAAATAACAAACGTTGAGAGGTTGAGGGGAGATTGGAACTCATGCATTGCCAGTGGTTATGTAAAATGCTACAACCAGTATGGAAAACAATATGACAATTCCTCAAAAAGCTAGAAATAGAAATACAGTAGCCCCCCTCTTTACCCATAGTTTTGCTTTCCAGGGTTTCAGTTACCCACAGTCAACCGAGGTCCAAAAATGTTAAATGAATAGCATGATGAAATCTCATGCCTTCCTGCTCCATCCTTCCTGAGGACCACATTCACACAGCTTTTATTACAGTATATTGTTATAATTGTTCTATTTTATTATTAGTTATTGTTGTTAATCTCTTGCTGTGCCTAATAATGTAGAAATTGAACTTAATCACAACTATGTATGTACAGGTCAAAACATAATATATATATAGGGTTTGGCACGATCCTCGGTTTCAGGCATCCCCAGGGGGTCCTGGAACGTATTCCCCCACAGATAAGGGGGGACTACTGTACCATACAATCTAGCAATGTCACTCCTAGGAATTTATCCTAGAGAAACAAGAGCCATCACACAAAGAGACATATGTTCAATGCATTCACAATAGCAGAAAGATTGAAACAACCTAAGTGCCCATCAACAAATGAATGGATAAACGAATTATGGTACATACACAAAATGGAATACTATGCAACGATGAAGAACAATGATGAATCCACGAGACATCTTACAACATGGGTGAATCTGGAGAGCACTATGCTGAGTGAAATAAGTCAATAACAAAATAACAAATATTGTATGAGACCACAATTATAAAAACGCAAGAAAAAAATTTGTTGTTGTTTTGTCAGTTGCCGTCGAGTCAGTTCTGACTCAGAGTGACCCTATAGGACAGAGTAGAACTGCCTGTTTCCAAGGAGCGGCTTGTGGATTTGAACTGCTGACCTTTTGGTTAGCAGCTGAACTATTAACTACTACACCACCAGGGCTCCAAGAAAAGGTTTACACACAGAAAAAAACAATCTATGATGGTTACGAGGGAGGGGAGGGATGAAAAGGGAAAATCACTAACTAGATAGCTGACAAGTGTTAACTGTGGTGAAGGGAAACACCACAAATAATATAGGGAAGTCAGCACAATTTAACCAAGCCAAAGTCACAGAAGCTTCCTAGATACATTCAAACACCTTGAGGGACGGAGTTACTGGAGCTGAGGCTGGGGTCCATGGTATTGGGGGACGTCTAGGTCAACTGGCATAACACAGTTCATAAAGAAAATGTTTTACATCCTACTTTGGTGAGTGGCACCTGAGGTCTTAAAAGCTTTCCAGCAGCCATCTAAGATACATCTATTGGTTCCATTCCATTCGAAGCAAAGGAGGATGAAGAAAACCAAAGACACAAGGAGAATATTAGTCTGAAGGGCTAATAAACCACATGAACCAGAGCATCCATCAGCCTGAGCCCAAAAGAACTAGATGGTGCCCCGCCATCACCACCAGTGGCTCTGACAGGGATCACAATAGAGGGTTCCAGACAAAGCTGGAGAAGAATGTAGAACAAAATTCAAATTCCAAAAAAAAAGAACCAGACTCACTGGTCTGACAGAGAGCGGAGGAACCCCTGAGACTGTGGCCCTCAGACACCGTGCTAACTCAGAAATGAAGCCACTCCCAAAGTCCACCTTTCAGCCAAAGAGTAAACAAGCCTGTGAAACAAATAACACGTGTGAGAAATGTGCTTCTTCTTAGTTCAATCAAGTACAAGAGAACAAATGGGCAACACCTGCCCAATAGCAACAATGAGATCGTAGGAAGGGACAGGAAACCTGGATGAATGGAAATGGGGAACCTGGGGTGGAAAAGGAAACCAATGTCACAAAACTATTTGTGTATAAATTTCTGAATGAGAAACTAATTTGGATATAAACTTTAACCTAAAGCACAATAAAAAAAAAGTCTGATTTTGCTGGTACAGAAAGAATTCTAAAAGGTTTTAAAAGTAAAAAAAGCATGGTACAGAGTATGAACTTTATTATGAACGTATTTTAAAAGCATACATAATTATATAAATATGAATATGGACATAATTTTTCCCCCTACAAGAGCTGTTAATAGTAGTTACTTTGGAAAGAAGGACTTGGGGTTAGGGGTGAGGTGGGATGGACATGAACAGAGAGAGTGGAGGGAAGGAGTGTGCTGTCTCATTGGGGGAGAGCAATTAGGAGTACATAGCAAGGTGTTTATAAATTTTTGTATGAGAGTCTGACTTGATTTGTAAACCTTCATTTAAAGCACAATAAAAATTAAAAAAAAATTTCTTTATGACTATGATAATGCATAAAGACAATTTATATAAATTCAAGTGACTTATTACAATGGCAAATCTCATTATTATTCTCAAGTATGAGATCTAGAATGTGATATGCGTGTTGCCCTAGAATTTGACAGAACATTTATAAAGCAGACTTCATAGAAAGCCCTTCTTCATTTCAGGGTTTACATTCTATCCAAATATCCACAACTCTCTGACAAGGCCACCAAACACACACACATATATACTTTATTCCTAAAGCCTATATTTTACTCAATGGGGAAAGACTAAAAGCATTTCCATTAAGATCGGGAACAAGGCAAAAATATTCAGCACCTCTGCTATTAAACACTGTACTAGAAGTAATAGCCAAGGTAATTAGACAAGAGAAATCAATTAGAGGCTTAAGAATGGGTAAAGAAGAAATTAAATTACTTCTGTTTGCAGAGGATACGCTATGACAGTGCAACTGGAAAACTCCAGAATAATCGATAAAACTAGCTCAAATAATAAACCGATTTGATACAGTAGAAGGATATAAAATTGATGTACAAAATCAATACCCATTGTTGAACTGGTGTATGTTCTGCTGTGTATAATATCAACAACAATAAATAGGACATGATGGTATAGAAAACCTTATCAATAATAGCAAGAAAGAAGATTAAATACAAAGGAATGCCGTATTTTTATGCAAATAATGCTCGCCTTCCATGTTTGCCAACCATGCCCTCCTCCTGGGAGGTATTTTTCTAAGCATGCTATGCTAATTTTTATGCACACCAACATGTAAAAAAAAAATTGGCAGAGCATTGCTTAATACCTTGTGAGGGGGAGGGGGAGGCTGGCAAACACACAGAAGGCACGCATTATTTGTGTAAAATTATGGTAAATATAGCAAGAAATGTGCTTGTGTGACGTGTCTAGAATGGACAAATGCACAGAGGCAAAAGTTTGTTGGTGGTTGCCGGGGACTGCTGGGAGGAGGGAATGTGAGTTATTGCTGAAGGGGTACTGAATTTCCGTTTGCGGTGATGTAAAACTTTGGAAATGGATAGTGGTGATGGTGCTACAACATGGTGAATATAATTAATGTCAATGAATCGTACATTTAAAAATGGTTAAAATGGCAAAGTTTTTTCGTGGTAAAAACATATATATAACACAATGTTCATAAAATGGCAAACTTTTGGTTATATATATTTTACCACAAAAAAAAAAAATACGGTATTACTGAGAGAGATTTGCAAATTATTAAGAGCCATACCAACATAAATTATAGACAATTCATTAAAATATTTATTATTTGCTGCATTTATCAGTACTTCTGCCTCCTGGCTTTGGATACTGTACCATGATGTTAAATCCAGCAGGTCTGAAATTTGCCTAAAATAAGAACGGTACCTACACGGCACTAATTCCTGCTCAAGGCACAAAACGTTTTGGTTAAAAGTGTTGCTTTGGGCCATTCGAGGTACAAAATTGGTCTCAATCTGCCTGGAGCAACAGAGGAAGAAGGAGAGTCAGGAACAGGAGGAGGAAAAGGAATGCATGGCTCATTGCCTCCATGAACAACTTCCTCCCTTGTCACGACCGGAAGAACTGGATGGTGCCCGGCTACCATTACTGAACATTTTGATCAAAGATTCTATAGAAGAATCCCGATCAAAAGGGGTGAAATGGATTCCAGCCTATCTGGAGCCACTGAGACTACTGCCCTGAGATAATCTTTAAACCTTAAACCAAAAATATCCCCTGAGGTCTTCTTAAAACCAAATAAGAGTTTATCTTAACTAGTAAAGAATGTCTGCCTTGAGCACTGTGCTCTTTTAAGATCTATCTGTATGTGATCAAATTGACAAGAGCAACTGGAAAGATTAGATAGGACCCTTACCTGGGGGCAGTGAGTTTCTGTTAATGGAGGAGGAACAACTCAGAGAAGGAGGGTGAGAATGGTCGCCCATCTGGCAAAATGTCATCAGTGTCACTGAATTGTACATGTAGAAATGGTTGAACTGGCGTATATTCTGCTGTGTATAATCTCAACAACAAAAAGGTTTTGCTTTGCAACCATGGGTTTAATGAGTTTCTGGGCAGTTGATAACTACCTGTCCACATTGTTTACTGAAAACAGTGAGACTGTGGATTTCCATCTACTTTCAGTAAGACCTCAGAGAACCCTGCTGTTGAGGCAGGCTGTGAAGCAGGGATATATCTATGCGACTAATAAAATATATACATGTTAAAAAATAATAATAATAACCCAGACTACACTCTGTTTTGGTCTTCCTGGTTCCAATTGTTCAATGTCCACATCAGTGGTTCCCAGTCCAAGACAGAAAATGTATCTCTTGTGCCATGGGCACCTAGAGAGAGGACAACAGGGGCATGCACCTTGCCTTTCTGCACCCCTTGCAATGAGGCAGTCTTTGGCTGTGATGTACATCTTTACTTTAATGGTGTTGCTATACTGTATCCTTTTCATGTACTACACTGTATGTTTGTAAACACTGTCATTTTGGGCCTGTGAGTCTTCTTTAGCAATTGAACTCTCTTTAACCACCACCATTAGTGCAAATGTCATTCTTCCTTTTCTTCACATACCACAGCCAATCCAATGACTAAAGTCCAGAGGACCCTACCTTCAAATTACACCTGGAGACATCATGGCAAACTAATACATTCTAGGGAAGCCACAGAAGCTCGAAGGCATTCGTTGGATCTCTCAAACTATAAAAACCAAGAGAACTTCATGGCAAAACAGAAGGTGATTTGTCCCTTTCATGTGTAAGACAGAATGGCAGCCCAGAGCAGAGGACAGCCAGAGTACCACCTACGAGAGATGGAATGGGGAAGAGTTTTTTAGCTATGACATTTCCTCTTCCCTATTATGTACCCTGGGTAGCTCATTGACCATCCTACAGCCATTGCAAGGTCAAAAAAAAAAAAAGGGAAAGTTCTTTAGGAATTGAAATGGAATATCTCCAAGACATACTGTCAAGAGAAAAAAAAAGTGAGGTGCAAAACAGGGTGTATAGTATAACATAATTTGCGTAAAAATGTTTATAATTATATAAAATTATATACACATATATGGAAAAAGAATAAATATATAATTATTTATATATACAGAGACTATATTTAGAAAAATACACCAGAAATTAGTAATACTGGTTGTCACTGTAGAGGGGAACTGGGTGGCTGGAGGGCAAGGTAAGAAGGAGCCTTTTCACTATGTACTCTTGTATAATTTCAATTGTGCATCATCTACAACATTATCTATTTAAAAGTATAATTTAAATTAAGCTAAAAATAAGTAAATAAACATAAAAAGAACATCAAAATAAATGTGAGGACAAAACAAAAATACTCTCAGGCAAACGAGGTATACTCCGCATAGGATCTTTTTGAACACACGCTTGGATGAAGTACCCCAAAAATCTAGAAGAATGCTCCAAGCTAGTAAATAAATAACCTGCAAAAACTTCCTGTTTTCAGTACATTGTTGTTGTTGTTAGGTGCCATCAAATTAGTTCCGACTTATGGCGACCCTATGTACAACAGAACGAAACACTGCCTGGTCCTGCACCATCCTCACAATCATTGTTATGCTTCAGCCCACTGCTGCAGCCACTGTGCCAATCCATCCCATTGAGGGTTTTCCTCTTTTTTGCTGACTCTCTATTTAATGAAGTATGATGACCTTCTCCAGGGACTGATCCTTCCTGACAACATATCCAAAGTATGTGAGACAAAGTCTCGCCATCCTTGCTTCTAAGGAACATTCTGGCTGTCCTTCTTCCAAGGCAGATTTGTTCATTCTTTTGGCAGTCCATGGTATATTCAATATTCTTTGCCAACACCATAATTCAAAGGCATCAATTCTTCTTCAGTCTTCCTTACTCAATGTCCAGCTTTTGCATGCATATGAGGAGATTGAAAATACCATGGCTTGGGTCGGGTGCACCTTAGTCTTCAAGGTGACATCTTTGCTTTTTAACACTTTAAAGAGGTCTTTTGCAGCAGATTTGCCCAATGCAACGAGTCTTTTGATTTCTTGACTGCTGCTTCCATGGGCGTTGACCATTGATCAATGTTAAGTACCAAAATAAAACAAATAAAATAGGTGTATTCCAATCAACCCCAAATTAATTTTAGTTGATATTAACAATGCAAAGGAGACATCAGTGAGACCAAGTGATAAAAATTATTTTTTTTAGGGAAAGATATGTCTCTTGATAAACATAAAAAAATTAACAAAGAAACATAAATATTGGTTTTAATTAGTTAGGAATCATCAGATAGTACAAATAAAATGTACAACTGTCAAAGTAGCAGAAGGAAAGGCAATTTATCCAATGTATGGTAAAGAGAAAAAAAGCATGGCAAAAGAAAATACAAAATAAGGTGGCTGAAACTGTTATAAACATAACAGTAGTTTTAATAAGTATAAATGAGTTAATGATGAAACAGCAGAGGCTCTTAAAGAAATCAAAACAACGACAAATCAAGATCCAATAAAATACTATCTACCAGAGGCACACATACCACAAAAAGGTACAGAGATGTTCAAACCATGTACATGCACTAAAAGAAAAACAAGGTGACAATTTATATATCAAATGAAACTAAAAGACAAAGCTATCATAGAGGATGCAATGCTGGCAGAAGGTACAATAGATCAGGCAGATATGCACTAATCATGAAACACACATGTCTAACATATAGACCCACAGCATAAGCAACAAGTGAGAAACAAATCAATAGTTGGAGATTTTGACACAAATGTGAAAGTAACTGATAGTTCAAACAGACAAAGATAATCAAAGATACGAAGAATTTGAACAATTGAACAAATCGAGAATGCACGTTCTTTTCAAGCACGTATGGGACAGTCATAAGAATCTGTCATGTATTACATCACAAAGAAAGTTACAATAAACTCCAGAGAATGAGTATCACTCAGATCATGTTCTCTGATGAAATTACACTAAATTAGAAACCAGTAACAAAACACTAGCTCTAAAAATAATCCCACATGACTGAAAATAAGCAAACAAAAAACAACTTCATTATCCTAAAGTTAAAGAGAATTCTTAAAATACACGATACTGAATGATACTGAGAACACATGTCAAAATCTGTGGGACCTGGATAAAACAGCACTCAAAGGGCAATGTACAGTGATAGATATACAAATATGTGTACATATATACACACATTTTTTTTGTGCTTTAAGTGAAAGTTTACAAATCAAGTCAGTCTCTCTTATAAAAATTTGTATACACCTTGCTATGTACTCCTAGTTGTTCTCCTAATGAGACTAACGATAGGTACATTTTTAAAAAGAGGTGTACAAATATGCTTGCATATGCTTAACCTAATTCTGAAAGGCCATACAAGAAACTTAACAGTAGTTCTCTACAAAGAGCTAAATGGCTGATACACGAGGAAATTCTCAATTTTATTAGTAATTTAAAAACCCATTGCCGTCGAGTCGATTCCAACTCATAAGGACCCTATAGGACAGAGTAGAACTGCCCCATAGAGTTTCCAAGGAGCACCTGGTGAGTTCAAACTGCCGACCTTTTGGTTAGCAGCCATAGCTCTTAACCACTGTGCCACCAGGATTTCCCATGAGTAATTAGAGAAATATTAATTAAAACAAAAATAAGTCACTCTGATGCATGCTGAAGTTTGAGAATCACTGAACGGCACAATACGTTACCCACGCCCCCCCCCCCCAAAAAACCTATATGTTAACAAATTATATACGTATTCTGAGGCATATACCAAATACAACAGAAACATGTATAAACTAGGTAGAGGGAATGCGGAAGATAGCGGTCACAGATGAGGGGAAAAAACCAACGAAACAAAAGAGAAGGACTGCAAAGACTAACTTCATACCTATCGTATTGGCAAATATTAGAAAAATCAAATTTTGGAAGGGGGGATGTGAAAAACTAGCAACTCTTAGGTACTGTTTGTTGGTAGGTGTATAGATTGGTACAGCCATTCTGAAGAGTAATCTGGCAACACTCGGTTCATGCATGGATGCGCATACCCGTTTTCCTAGCAACCCCCCTCTTGTTCATAAACCATGGAGAAACTAAAGCCCAGGTCCTTAAAGTGGACATAAGTGAGGATGTTCATTACAACAGCATTCACTGTAAACAGAAGCTAGAGGAAGGAAACATAGGCGTCCATCATTGAGAATAAAGAAGTAAAATGTCACAGATGACTACTACACAGCAGTCAGAAGCGATAATTAGAGGCCCATATATCAACACAGTGATGGGTAAAAAAAAATAATCAACAGAAATAGAGCTACCGCAGTGGCTCTCAAAGTGTGGTCACATTCATCCCCAAGTGAAGTACACCAGCATCACCTGGGAAGTTGTTAGAAACAGAATCTCAGGCTCCACCCTAAACAAACAAACAAACAAAAATTAGACAGACAAAATCTGAAACTGGGTGGGGCCCTGCAATTTGGGTTTTCACAAGCCTACCAGGTAATTCTGATGCATGCTAAAGTTTGAGAATCACTGAATAGCACAGTACTTTACCCACACAAAAAAAAAAAGGCAGGGGGTCCAACAAAACAAAAGAGAAGGACTGCAAAGACTAGTGATAAATGTACTATGAGCCAAGGAGCACAACTAAGATCTCCCCGCCCTCTAAAAAGGAGAGACTTTAAAAATCCTGAATCCAAATGGTTCTCAATATGACTGATCTAAGCAACCAACATCTCTTGCCAGATTATTGCATTAGAGTCCTAACTGGTCTTCCTGTACCCACTCTTGAGGCTCTACAGTCAATTCTCCACACATAACAGTCAGAGTAGTTGTTTTAAAACAGTAATGGTAGTATGTCACTTTTCTCAAAAATAAATAAATACATTTAATTAAAAATCCACCAATGGTTTCCTATCACATTCAGACTAAGATCCAACCTCCTTAATATGGTCTGTAACCCCTGCCTATCTGTTATAGATTGAACTGTGTCCCCCCTAAAAAAATGTGGAAACCCTAACCCTTGTACCTATAAATATGACCCTGCTTAGAAATAGGGGTTTTCTTTTGTTATATTAATGAGGTGATGCCAGAGTAGGGTAGATCTGAAACTTAATCACGTCTGGGCGCTTTCTCATAAAAACAACAGACCAGACAAAGACACACACACACACAGGGAGAAGATGGCATATGAAGATAGCCACACACTGCAGATGTGAGCTGCCTCTGCCGGAAATGCACTTCTGCCTGATCTATGCGTGGCGTGCTCCCTCTTTCCATTCAAGTTTTCAAGTAAAGAACATTGCTTTACTTGTTCATCTCCATAGTCCCAGGATTTAACAATGTTTTTCAACACAGGTCCTCCTGACAATTTGAAAAGCATAATTTTTTGTTGTTTAGGAATCTCCAGCACATTGGAAGATGTTTAGAATCCCTAGACCTGGCTTATTATATTATTATATATTTATGTTTATATATATACGTGTGTGTGTGTATATATATATACATACACATGAATGTATGTATATATATTATTACATAAAATACCAATAACGCTTCTCAATCATTGTGACAAACAATTCATTGATACATCTTTATACATAATCATGAGTACACCTGCATAAGTTTTCAAAAATGGAATTAGTGGATCAAAGTGTTATGTACATTTTATCTGAGATAGACATTACAAAATAACCATTATAAATTTTAAATATATGGGCACACACAAATACAATTCCATGCCTTTTTTTCTTTTTTGTTGAATTTCACTATCAGAATATCAATTTTTACAAAATAGTCCAAGGAAAAATTAAATTAAATCTATATATATTCTTTGGCACTAGAAGAAGAAAAGATATATACTAGCACAAACCATATCTAAGCTATAATGTAATTTGGCTGATAAACCTCTTGGCCTCCAATTTCAAGTTTTAAATCCTTATTTTGTGCATCAGGATGCAACTGTACAATTATTTTGTGTTCCATTCAGTTAAAAGGTCATGATAATCAGAAGCTCTGTTCAGACACTCAGTTACGTCTTCCTAACTATACGAACAGAATTTTTATCCCATTTCCTAAATATTTCTCCATGTCAACAACTGTTCATTTATATCACCTGGTCATTTGATAACATTTTCTCTTTGGTGGCTCCTGTACATTTTAGTGAGGAACTGAATACCCTACGCTGAATATATCCCCTTTAATCCTTTCTCTTCTCATAAAATCACTTAAAGGAAACTAAAATTTAGGTTTCCCCTAGCATGGAAGAAGCACTTTCCAATAGGTACAAATGAAGAAGGAACATCAAAAGGCTGAAAGTGACGTGCAACTTTACGCTTCTGTTTTATCAGTGACTTTTGGATCAGTCCCTGGTGTACTCATCAAAGTCCACATTGCTTCAGGAAAGAGCAATGCTTGCTCTGAGCATGAGGAAAAAAAACAAACCAAACCAAAAACTCATCGTGCTTTGATTCTCTCATTTAGGCTCAAGGAAAGAGAAATTGTTAGATACATAAGGAGAAAAGTAAAATAAGGCTCTCTGAAAATAATGTGGCACTATGTACCAAAAGTCTTAAGAATGTGGACACATACTCTTTGATTCAGTAACTTCATTTAACAGAATCTGATCTAAGGAAACATGGGAAATGCCACTAAAGAAATACGGGAAAAGATATCAACTGCAGTAATATGCAGAACAGAAATAACTGGAAAACAACCTTGTACCACTTAGGGTACAGGTGACACGATATTTGATTTACAGTTCCTAAGCTATAAAGACATTTAAGTATCTCACAAAAGGAGAAGTCTGGAAATAAGTTGTTTGGTGTGCCAGTTCAACATTGTCACCATAAAACCAGGGTTTCCGCCTTTGTTCTGTGATTCATAGCAAGTCTGCTTTTTAACCTTAATCGTGCTCACAAAACCAAACAACCACATTTAATGTGACATGGTGGAGTGGGGAGCCTAAGGCTTTTGCCTTCCAATAGTTTTTTCCATCTGGGAATAAAATGTTTTCCAGAAAACACCCGGAAGATTTCCCCTTATGTATTATTGGGCAAGACAGCATCACATGTTTACCCCTAGAATAATCACTGGTAACAGGAAAAGGATTGCCTTGACTAGTTCAGACCAGTCAGAATTTATTCCCTGGGGCTAGGGTAAGGGACTTTCTTCCCTGAGAACAAAAGTCTACTTGTATCCTTTCAATCCTATTTATGCGAAGAAATAAAAAATATGGATTTTTTTAGCAAGAAGGAGGGAAAGGGTAGGGATTAAGCAGCTCCTGCTATATATCTAATGATCTAGCAATAGAGGAACACTTAAATAAATTATGGCTATTTATAGCATTATCCATGTTTTTGACGATATTTTCATGATCACAAAAAATGCTTTCAATACAATATTGAGTGGAAAAAGAAGACTACAAAAAGAAATATATAAATGATGCCAATTTTCTTTAAAAACAAAATATACACAAATGTAAAAGAAGGAAAAAGTCTAATATGAAATATAATAAAATCTTAACTGTGATTATTTCTGATTTGTAGAAAGTTTGTTTTCTTAGATTCCGCATTTCCCAACTTTTCTACCGTAAAAAAAAAAAAAGAATTATCTATAACAAGATAATTTAACAAGGGCTCCATTAATTTATTTTCATCCATTTGATCAAAATACCACATTCATGTTTATCACAGACATTGATAAAAAATTACTTTCCTATCTTATGCACGATTATGCTGTTAGTTGGTATCTACTGCTGTTGGGTTGGTGCTGACCGGAGGTGACCCATATGTGTCAGAATGGAGCTGGGCTTCACAGGGTTTTCACTGGCTGATTTTTCAGAAGCAGGTCGTCAGGCCTTTCTTCCTAGTCTGTCTTAGTCTGGAAGCTCTGCTGAAACCTATCCACTATGGGTGACCCTGTTGGTATTTGAAATATTGGTAGCATAGCTTCCAGCATCATAGCAACATGCAAGCCATCAAAGTATGACAAACTGACAAGTAAGTGGTGGATATCGCCTTAAGTCCTTTTTGGGATAAGTCAGCAGTATAAATTAATAACTAGGTTCTCAGAGAAAAATGTAGAACAGAATCTCAAGTTCCTAAAAAAAAAATCAAATCAAACAGACCTACTGGACTGGTTGAGAGTGGAGGACTCCTTGAGACTACTGTCCTGAGATACACTTCAAACCTTGAACTGAAAATAATTCGCGAGGTCACCTCGTAGCTAAATAATAAATGGGCTCAAAAAATGACTATCGCCCTTAAGTACTGTGCTCCTTTAAAGTCACCTATATGAGACCAAATGGTCAACAATTACTTTAAAACAAAGACAAGAATATAATGAAGCAGGGTAACTAGATTAACAGAAATAGAACAGCCAGAAGAGAAAAAACAAGAATGTTTATGCATTGTGAGAGTATAACCAGTATCACTGAACAATCGTTGTAGAAATTGATGAATGGAAACCTAAACTGCTGTGTAAACCTTCACCAAAACCACAATAAACATGATTTAAAAAAAATTACTTTTTAAGTGCCTACTTGTGCTGTACTAGGCTAAACTGTAACCTACAGAATTTTACAGTCTAAGTGGTTTACAAGTAAGTGACTTTCAACTAAATATTAAATATATCTCACAACTCAGTTTTCAAACTAGCATAAAATAGCATTGTCACAGTTAAATTTTTATTTACTTACCTCTTAAAATACTACAGAAAAACCCTTTAAGTTAGCTGCACATCGAAAAATAAACCCAAATACAAACTATGATTTATTAACATTCATTCATACAACAAATACTAATTAAGTGCCTACTACATGTCCTGCACTGTGCTAGGTCCTAATATGAAGAATGAAGCAGATATAAACATTTTCGTATTACCATATTTTACATAAATAATGTACGCCTTCTATGTTTGTTTGCCAACCACACCCTTCCCCAAGAGGCATTTTCATAAATGTGCTATGCTAATCTTTTTACAGCAACATGTCAAAAAAATTGGGATAGTGGCACTTATGAAAATACCTTGCGGGGGAAGGGCGCGATTGGCAAACAAACATAGAAGGCGTGCATTGTTTGTATAAAAATACAGCATTCTTTTCTATTAGACTGCCAGCTCCTACAGAAAGCACGAATCTTATTATTTCAGCCTTTCAAAAAGTTGGCACTCAGGAAAACATTTGTTGATGAGTAAGGGGAAAACATGCATAACAAAATACTTCAAACAATATATGTATACAAAAATCACTGTGGATTTTTTTTGTGTGCATTATTGAGCATACTGACCAATTAAAGCTATTTTTAAAGTATGTCAGTTAACAATGGGAAGATAATTTAGCAAAAGGTAACACCGAATTAGGGTGAAGTATGTGCAGCTTGATCAAGGTAAATGATGTCACTAAAATGTACACAAGAAAAAAAGAACCTTTTGGTAATTGTTATGACATATATAATTTTGCAACAACAACCAAAAAATTTATATGTGGGTATATACCTATATATCTAGGCATATATGTACAAAGGTGTGTATATGTGGGTATATATGTGTGTATACATATGTATATGCATATGCATGTATGTGTGTACATGATATATAATAAAACACAGAGAGTGCACAGTTACAGATACAAATCTTAGACATAACCAAAAACCTCACAGGATTGGTTTTCTGGGTTGGAAAGCTTAGGACCATGGTCTCATGGGACAACTCAGTTAATCGGCATAATATAGTTCATAAAGTTTATATGCTACATCCTACTTTGATGAGTAGTGTCTGGGGTCTTACAAGCTTGTGAGCAGCCATCCAAGATACAACTATTGGTCTCTACTCATCCAGAACAAAAGAGAAAGAAGGAAATCAACAACTCAAGAAACTAGTCTACAGGACTACTGGACTACACGAACCATGGCCTCATTTACCCCTACACCAGAAGAACTAGATGGTGCCCAGCTACCACGACCGACCATTCTGATCAGGGACACAATAGATGGATCCTGATAGAATGGAAGAAAAATGTGACAGAACCTCAAATTCTTCAAAAATCCAGATTTACTGGACCGATTGAGACTGCAAGACTCCCTGAGACTATAGCCCTGAGATACTCCTTAAACCTTGAACAAAACAAACACCTAAGGTCATCTGTTAGCTAAATAACAGACTCACCCATAAAACAAAGAGTATCACCCGTGAGTACTGTGCTCCTTTAAAAAATCATCTATATGAGATCAAATGGTAAGCTATAGAACAAAGATGAGACGGTAAGGGGACAGGGAAAATAGATTAATGGAAATGGAACAACCAGAATGGAAATAATGAGAATGTTCACACATTGTGAAGAATGTAACCAATGTCACTGAAAAATCTGTGTAGAAATTGTTGAATGGGAAACTACGCTGCTATGTAAGCCTTCACTGAAAACACAATAAAATATCATTAAAAAAAGAAGATAATTTGGCATGATATTATCACTTTTAGAGAGCTGTTTCATCATACCAATTAAGTAAAAAGTTCAATAAGTTCCTGTATTCTTCTTTTCAGCCCCTAAAAACTTTCTCATGCTAGCAGAGTCAAATGCACAAAGAAGTAATCATTCAATGTGTCTTTCAAACATCCATAATTCTGACTCTATTGAAACATGATATGAATAGGAATAGGGAAGCTTTTCAATGATAGCTTGATCTCTACCCATTCCAAATACCTATTTAGAGACCTTGGTAATTTATTGAGATTGACTAAAGTAAGTCACAGGAAAAATGTCCTTATTTTCTTATCTTGTATATTAACTTCTTTCCTCACATTTGACACTAAATGAATTTGGGGCACTGGCAGATACACTGAACTTTTCTGAAAAATGAATTTAGATTGCCTACCTAACTAAAGAGTGAGGTTTCTTTCTCTTGTCACTGATTTTTCCTCCAGCTTTAGAATAATTGTTGTTTCTTTGTTGAGCACCAGGTGAGACAGTTGACTGGTATGTACGAGCGACACCACGTGAACAATTAACCACCAGAAACTCACTCAGTACAGTGAACCTCTCACTATGAACGGCAGGTAGGACTAAAGACTGAAAGGACAGTAAGCAGATTCAATTTCTCATCTCATGCTAATTCTGGGGCATGTGTTCATCACAAATTAGACTACCCACAGTATCTCAAAAGTTATTTCTCTTTTATTTGGCAAATATATACAGTTCCACTGTACTCATGACTTCCACTAGGTTCCAAAATAGTTCTATCATTTATACATACATTTATACTTTGCTTTTAATTCTAAAACCTTTTCCTCTCATCATTCAGTTTTCAAAATACTTAAAAGTGAATTGTGAGTTTTCATTAGTTAACTGTTATTCATTTCTCCTCCAACAAATACTTAGTAACTGCTTACTATGTGCTACAGTATCAGAAATTATTCCTACAAGAAGTTAAAACCCGCTGCCATTGAGTCAATTCTGAATCATAGTGACCCTACAGAACAGAGGAGGGTTTCCAAGGCTGTAAATCTTTATGGGGCAGACTGTTACATCTTTCCCCCACAGGGTGGCTGGTGGTTTCGAACCACTGACCTTTTGGTTAGCAGCTGAACGCTTTTAACCACTGTGCCACCAAGGCTCCTTACAATAAGCTAAGTACCTGCTTATTTACCATTGGCAGTTAATCTCAAAGTTCGCTGTAGCTCAGCAGCTTACGGTCTTATAATTAAGGTCAGCTAATACAACCCTTGTTTAGAGGGAATAAAAGTTTATTTCATTTATATACAGCCTGAATGCTATCTTCAAGGAGCAAACGTTAGTAAACATTTAACTTATGTGCAAAGCCGCATTAATATAACCTTTTATATATTAGACTTTCTATTAGTTAAAAAAAAAAAAGGAACAGACTTTTTATAACAATTAAAACATTTCCCTATCACTTTAATTGTTGAAAGTAGCAAGGTTTATCAATTCCACTGGTGTTCTCATTTTAACTTCTTCTACTAAAGAATGGAAAGCAGATCTTCTTAAAAGGACAAGACGATAGTTGCTACATGTCCAGTTTAATGTTTACCTCTATACTGAAATAGCCTCTATCCACATAGTCACCCAGAAAGAGGTAGCGTGTGTTACTAGGTGATCCTCCAACTTCAAACAGCTTCATCAGGTCAAAGAACTGTCCATGAATGTCACCACACACTAGGGAGAAAAGGACATAGGAAAAGGTGAAAATTTATGTCTCGGGGAGAAAAAAAAAAAAAGCATTACATCAACAGAGGTCACAGTTTAACTTTCAACTTAAATCAGTTTTGACTGTGCTTCCCTATAATTATAGCATATATCTTTTTTTTATATTATTTTATTTTTTTATTGTATCTATACAGAAAAAAAAAATAGTCCTAGAAATGTTAAAACCCAAAAACTAATTGCTGTTGAGTAGATTCTGACTCAAAGTGACCCTATAGAACAGAGTAGAACTGCCCCATAGGGTTTCCAAGGCTGTGATCTTTACGGAAGCAGGCTGCTACATCTTTCTCCCACAGAGCAGGTGGTGGGTTTGAACTGCTAACCTTTTGGTTGGAGGCTGAGCACTTAACCACTGCACCACCAGGGGTCCTTTTAGAAATATTAGACATTTTAAATTTTATTTCTTTAATGAACAACAGGCATACTAAGCAATCCTAAGGCTATCTCGTAATTCCTAGATAAATTATTATACCACATTTTGGTTGATTATTTGTATACATTTTTAAAAATTAGCACAAAATATATTTGCCATCACACAAATACTTCTCATACCTGTGACTGGAGCATCTACTTCTATCATAGTCTTCTCTTGTCTCAGTATGGCAGCCCCATCCTTGATTATCTTCAAGGCTACTTCCTCTTCCAGTCGGCCTTCCTTCACCAAATGGCTTTTCAAAACGTCAATTTTAGGTTTCCCATTTTCAAATACTTCCTTCAAAGTCAGCCGTTGAGTTGGAGGAAAGGGAACGGCTAGAAAGAAATAAAAAACTAATTTAAAACACTTAAAAGTATGGAGAACACACTTATGTGACGAACTGAACTTAATAAATCACCAGGATTTCACATCTACAGCATCAGAACTATGTGGGAAAAAAATCCAAGATACTGTATATTATAAATGATCAATTAGAATTTCAAGAAAGGCCAAAATTAAAGTAAAAGTCATTTAATGCAAATATCACGAGCCTTCTACATTTGTTTGCCAACCACACCCTCTCCCCCATGAAGTATTTTCATAAGTGTCGTTATGTCAGTTTTTAAGCTGATTTAGGGAACAAGCTAAAAGTGAGACTAGGGACAATATGATATGAAATATCTTTATCTTTCTATCTATGAAAAAAGTGTTAAACGGTGGTTAAAGAAAATAGAAGAAATCACAACACTAAAAGGGCACTTATTTCCTTCAAGAAATGACCTAATGAACCATATGTTTTAGGAATCTGACTCAATTTATGATCAGATGTATACTTTATTCTTAAAAGGTGGTTATTTAGTATATTTACTAAATAATAAGAATACTACCAATAGGATGGAGCTTTTGAGATTAGCTATAGTAACAGAAAAAAAAAAAAAAAACAGAGCATAAACTTGAGAAGAACAGATATAGAAATTCTAGTTGTATTTTCTAATTAGAAATACTAACAATTAACTTCATTTATAGAAAAAATTTTTGACATTTTAAAAATGGCTATTATCTCACCACTTACCTACTTTATAGTACAGCCTACTTTAAAGTCCCTGAGATCAAATATAGCTACAAGTCTACCAATCATAAATTTAAAAGAAGAGATTTAATTTAATCTGTGATATATACCTGGTGGTACCACTTCCAGCTTTATGGAAGAGTTATTAAGAGCCAAGCTGAAATCTGCAGGCGCTTTAAATAAAAAGACTTTATCCATACCATTTTGTATTATTTACAAGTAAAGAAGTGCTATGGTAAGTCACCTCGTGCTCTTAGCTACAACTTGACTCCTTTTTGACTACTCAAATCCCACTGAAAAAATGATAGAAGCTACCAAATATGATGGTTAATTTTTTTTAATTTTTATTGTGTTTTAAGTGAAAGTTCACAAATCAAGTCAGTCTCTCATACAAAAATTTATATACGCCTTACTATACACTCCTAATTGCTCTCCCCCTAATGAGACAGCCAGCTCCTTCCCTCCACTTTGTTTTTGCATCCATTCCACCAGCTTCTGACCCCCTCTGCCCTCTCATCTCCCCTCCAGATAGGAGATGCCAACACAGTCTCAAGTGTCTACTTGATCCAGGAAGCTCACTCTTCACCAGCATCTTTTTCTATCCCATTGTCCAGTCCAATCCCTGTCTGAAGAGTTGGCTTTGGGAATGGTTCCTGGCTTGGGGCTGTGTTGCGGGCCGTGACCACCAGGGTCCTTCTAGTCTCAGTTAGACCATTAACTTCGGTCTTTTTAAAAGAATTTGGGGTCTGCATCCACTGCTCTCCTGCTCCCTCAGGGGTTCTCTGTTGTGTTCCCTGTCAGTGAAGTCATTGGTGGTAGTCGGGGACCATCTAGTTCTTCTGGTCTCAGGCTGATGTAGTCTCTGGTTCATGTGGCCCTTTCTGTCTCTTGGGCTCATAACTACCTTGTGTCCTTGGTGTTCTTCATTCTCCTTTGCCCCAGGTGGGCTGAGACCAATTGATGCATCTTAGATGGCCGCTTGCTAGCGTTTAAGACCCCAGACACCACTCTCCAAAGTGGGGTGCAGAATGTTTTCTTAATAGATTTTATTATGCCAATTGACTTAGATGTCCCCTGAAACCATGGTATGATGGTTAATTTTATGTGTCAACTTAGCTAGGCTATGGTTCCCAATGGTTTAGTCAAATACTAGGCTAGTTGCTATCCCATAGAGTAATGTAATGAAATGTAATATAATGTAATGCAACGTAATGATTTTCCACTATGTAACCTAATGTAACACAATCAATCAATCAGTTGAAAAGGAAATTTCCTCAAGGTGTGTTCTGCTTCCAGACTATAAATACATACTTTGGTAGAACGTGCTTTCTCTTCACTTTACACCCTTCTTATCGCCTAACCTACTGATCTTGGACTCAAGCCTGCAGAAGTTTCCAGCCTTCCACCTGACCTGTGGATTTTGTGCTTGCCAGCCCCCATACTCCTGAGTATACCTTACTGGTTCTGCTTCTGTAGAGTACCCTGACAAAGACACTAACCACTAAAATAACTAAATATTACCCTGAGATAACCAAAAAGATAGGGGAACCATATATATCCCAGTTTGCCCAGGACAGTCCCAGATTTCACCTGCTATCCCAGCATAATTTGTAACAGCGCCTCCTTTCACTCTCAAAAATACACTAATTTAAAGAATAAATTGGATGTTCATTCTGCTTTTAAGTGAATAGAGAAATTTTTCCAGATCTTTATTTGTGTTACTCAGATGGAATATCAATATACTGCTTTAATAGGATATCCCACATCCAAAATAAATAAAAATATTATGATGTATCTTTTATTTACTCATCTGGTGAGCCTCCAGGACTAAAAGGTTAGTCCTGAACAAGTTTACTTAAATTTTTAGTTAATCATTCCCCTTTTCAAACATAATTGCCACTTTTTGGTTTTTAAACTCTTATTCTCATTTTCTGGCTACCTAGTCTACCTAACTCTGTAACCCTACTTTTTCCCAGTCTTAAAATGAACCCCATACCAAAATCAAAGAATTATCCCTATGACTCAAACAAACAGAAAGAGAGGAGCGAAAGAAGCCACTGGGCACCAGAAGAAAGCAAATAATAAAAATGAAAGCAGAATTGAATGAAATAGAGAACAGAAAAACAATTGAAAGAGTTAACAAGACCAAAAGCTGGTTCTTTAAAAACATCAACAAAATTGACAAACCACTGGCCAAACTGACAAAAGAAGAACTGGAGGAGAAGCAAATAACCTGAATAAGAAATGAGATGGGCAATATCACAATAGATCCAAATGAAATTTAAAGAATACTCTGAAAAATTGTACTGTAACAAATTTGAAAACCTAGAGGAAATGGACAAATTTCTAGAAACACAGCACCTACCTAAACTAACACAGGGATATAACAACTGAATAAACCTATAACAAAAGAAGAGATTGAAAAGGTAATTAAAAAACTCCCAACAACCACAACAAAAAAACCCTGGCCTGACGGCTTCACTGGAGAATTCTACCAAACTTTTAGAGAAGAGTTAACACCACTACTACCAAAGGTATTTCAGAGCATAGAAAAGGATGGAATACTCCCAAACTCTTTCTATGAAACCAACATACCCTGATACCAAAACCAGGTAAAGACACCACATAAAAAGAAAATTACAGACCAATATCCCTCATGAACTTAGATGTAAAAATCCTCAACAAAATTCTAGCCGACAGAATTCAACAACATATCAAAAAAATAATTCACCATGACCAAGTGGGATTTATACCAGGTTTATGCAGGGATGGTTTAACATTAGAAAAACAATTAATGTAATCCATGACATAAATACAATAAAAGACAAGACCCATACGATCTTATCAATTAATGCAGAAAAGGCATTTGACAAAGTCCAACACCCATTCATGATAAAAACTCTCAGCAAAATAGGAATAGAAGGGAAATTCCTCAACATAATAAAGGGTATATACAAAGCCAACAGCCAACATCATCCAAAATGGAGAGAGTCTGAAAGCATTCCCCTTGAGAAGGAGAACCAGACAAGGATGCCCTTTATCACCACGCTTATTCAACATTGTGCTGGAGGTCCTAGCCAGAGCAGTTAGGCTAGATAAAGAAATAAAGGGCATCCAGATTGGTAAGGAAGAAGTAAAGTATCTCTATTTGCAGATGATGTTTTTTATGATCTTACACACAGAAAGCCCTCAAGAATCTATAAGAAAACTACTGGAACTAATAGAGGAGTTCAACAAAGTATCAGAATACAACATAAACATATAAAAATCAGTTGGATTCCTCCACACCAACATAGAGAACTTCAAAAAGGAAATCACCAAATCAATACCATTGAAAAAAGAACCCCATAGAATGCCTACGTTAACCTCTCACTTTGTAAATCAAAGAAATTGGTCAACAAACTAAAAACAAAATGAAACAATGCAAAGCAAAAATGTTGAACTAGACAGAAAAAGTATTATAAGACAGGTGGTTCCACAGACAAAATATTACTCAACTTCTACCAACGGTATTATTATTACTAATAAAAATTATTTTCCTCCAATATTACTTGGCTGTAATAAGAAAAGATTTTACAAAATAGGAAAATATTTTTCTTATACATCATATAAGTAATGTAAGCAGAGGTGATGGCAACCTGAAGAGCTCCTTAGGAAGTAATTTAGAGAGATCTTTTTTCCTTTCTTCAAGTTCTTTGATTGCAATTTATTTAAAACAAAATAAGCAAACAAGTCAGTTAAAGGAAAGCAAAAGCAAGGCTGAAAAGGATCAAAAGGATTATGCCCACCTAAGGGAAATGAGACACAGCTTAGTTAGGAACACTCAGGAATTAAGGTTAGCTCGGGACAACAACACGCATGACAAAAAGTTAGAGAAAAGTGCTAAGTTTTCAGATTAGGGCAAACAAAACCAACATCCTTCAAATAAGGAAAAAGGAATCCTCAACTTTAAAGAAGTAGGTCCTACATCTCTCAAGTTACTCCCTAAAATATAGCTATGTTTAGAAGCCCTGAATACTGTGTCCTTTCTTTTACCAGGTAATTCTATCTAGGTTATAGCTGAGGTTGACTCATAGTAGACTAGGAACAGTCACACCTCTGAGAAGGCTAAAAGAAATCTAGCTACATTTGGTCATGAAACGAAATGGTAGGAACCTTCAAATTAAACTTCAAATCAAATCACCATTTTCTTAAAATGTGCTCCAGATAGAGGGCGACCGTCTGTACCAGTGTGCCTATTAGGACAGTCCCAGTTTATGCCTTTGGTCCTGGTGTAATTATTAATAGTTGCTCCTTTGACCTTCAAGTATCCTGACTCAAACAATCTATCCAAGGACAACTTTCATCAGAATCAACTGAGGTGTTCGTTTAAAATGTAGACTTTTGAGCCTCAGACCTATGGAATCAGAATTTGGGGGGATCTTATCTAGGAATTTGCATTTTAAACAAGTGCCCCAGGTAATTCTTGTGCACACTAAAGTTTGTGTCAGAGCAAAGCAGAAAAACATTTAAAAGGAATTCCAAGTAAAGATAATCTCAGATAATCAGCAACTTCATTCGCCAGTCATCACTTCACATTTTATTGGTTTTCGCTTCTTTTCCCTAAGTCTCTTCTGTGGCCATATGGATATAAAGAATTTGGAATGTTTCTGAGGGAAAAAAAGAAAATCTAGAAAAGTCCAAGTG
The DNA here is from genome assembly GCF_024166365.1 of Elephas maximus indicus. NCBI lineage: Eukaryota > Metazoa > Chordata > Mammalia > Proboscidea > Elephantidae > Elephas > Elephas maximus. The sequence continues at coordinate 52,225,315 of NC_064840.1, forward strand.
GCAGGAATTGTCCTCCTCCCCCAATCTGTCAGGATGTATACTTTGTAAAATGCAATAAAAGTAAATTATTAGAAAAATTATTATGTTTAGATGTGCCAATGTCAAATGGCTATAAAAGTTTTTAAATGCTCTATTTCGGTACTCATACAGACTAGTAATAATCTGTGGACTGACACTGGTCTACAGACCACACTTTGGGTAACGATGGCCTGGTTATGGGAGTCCCTGGGTGGCAAAAACAGTTGCACACTCTACTACTAACCAAAAGGTTGGCAGTTCAAATCCACGCAGAAGTGCCTCAGAAGAAAGGCCTGGTAACCTGCTTCTAGAAGGTCACAGCCTTGAGAGCCCTATGAAGCACAGTACTACTCTGACACACGTGCAGTCACCATGAGTTAGAATCAACCTGACGGCAGCTGGTTTGGCTTTTGGGTTTTGGTCTAGTTAAACATGGATTTAGGGCAACAGGAGCAGGACTACAGTCAATGTATGTACAAATCTTCAAGCCCTAGTTGAGAGATTTCAATAAATCTAAGGTACACAAAAATTATGTTGGCCTAACTTCATTACTCACTTCATAGCTAACGATAACTTTTTTCTAAGAACCCAACTCATCTGACAAGTTCATTTCCAACTGCCTTTAAAGGCAGAAAGGCTCTCACTAATAAAAATACAACCTAATCATTTGGACTCCACAGGGAGATGAACAAGTTGAATTTTTAGCTTCTAACATCTTATCCATGCTTTAGTTAAAATATGAAGTATATGAACTATATAATACAGTTATAATTTTATTTACATTTTAAAAGATACTGCAATTAAATTCTCTGAATATTTTGCTACATTTCCCTAGCCACCTCAAAAGGAGCGGAATACACAAATGCAAGTAAATTGTTTTAAATGCTCCGTATAAAAGCAAATTACACGAAGATAAAAACTATGAAACTTTGTATGGATGGACAAGTTTGCACGGCCAAGAGAAATAAGAAAAACAACATGATAGGTTTTTTTTCCCCCAAGTTATAACTCAAACAGTCTAAAGATGAATTAAAGTCATTAAAAAAAAAAAAAACTACATGTGCAAAGAAGCAGCAACACTATAGTAAGATTTTTTAAAGGATTATTCTGATCCAAAGGTTCATATACCCTCAAATAATAATACTTAAAAAATTATGCCACAACACCTTAAGGAAAGAGAATCACATCTAGACCAATGGAACTGAATCATGAACTGAGTCATAAATTCATTTACCTACAGTCAGCTGATCTTTCACAAAGGGCCAAAATCCATTAAATGGGGAAAAGACAGTCTCTTTAACAAATGGTGCTGGCAAAACTGGATGTTCATCTGTTTAAAATATGAAACAAGACTCATGCCTTACACCATACACAAAAACTAACTCAAAATGGATCAAAGACCTAAATAAAACCCAAACCAAACCCTTACCCATGACGCCACCAGGGTTTCCAAAGACCGAAACAGAAAACTTAAAACAATAAAGATCACGGAAGGGAAAACAGCGACAATGCTAGGGGCCCTTATACATGGCATAAATACAATATAAACCATAGCTAACAATGCACAAACACCAGAAGATAAACTAGATAACAGAGAGCTCATAAAAATTAAACATTTACGCTCATCAAAAGACTGCACCAAAAGAGTAAAAGGAACCTATAGACTGGGATAAAGTTTTGGCTACGACATATTCGACAAGGGTCTAATCTCTAGAATCTTTAGAATACTTCAACACCTCAACAACAAAAAGACAATTCAATTAAAAAATGGGCAAAGGATATGAACAGACACTTCACCAAAGAAGATATTCAGGCAGCTAACAGACACATGAGGAAATGCTCGAAATCATTAGCCATTACAGAAATGCAAATCAAAACTACAATGAGATACCATCTCACCCAACATTACCTGCAGGAATCAAAAAAAAAAAAAAAACCCCAGAAAATAACTAACGTTGGAAAAGGTTGCAGGGAGATTGGAACTCTTATGCACTGCCAGTGGATATATGAAATGCTACAACCACTATGGAAAACGATACGGTGACTTCTTAAAAAGTTAGAAATACCATATGATCCAGCAATCCCACTCCTAGGAATATATCCTAGAGAAATAAGAGCTGTCACGTGAATAGACATATGCACACCCATGTTCATTGCAGCGCTGTTCACAATAACAAAAAGATGGAAACAACCTAAGTGTCCATCAGCAGATGAATGGATAAACAATGATACATATACACAATGGAAGACTACGAAGTAATAAAGAACAATGATAAATCCTCAAAATATCTTACAACATGGATGAATCTGGAGTGCATTATGCTGAGTGAAATAAGTCAGTCACAAAATGACAAATATGGTATAAGACCACTATTATAAAAACCCAAGAAAAGGTTTACATGCAGAAAAAACTTTGATGGTTACAAAGGCTGGGTGAGGTGGGGAGGGAAATTACTAACTAAAAGTAGACAACTGTTAACTTTGTTGAAGGCAAAGACAACACACATTACAGGGAAGTCAGCACAACTTGACAAGGCAGTCATGGAAGCTTCCTAGACACATCCAAACACCTTGAGTAACGGAGTTACTGGGGCTGAGGACCATGGTCTCAGGGCACAGCTAGGTTAACTGGCATAACATAGTTCATAATGAAAATGTTCTACAACCTACTTTGATGAGTAGTGTCTGGGTCCTTAAAAGCTTGGGAAGAGCCATCTAAGATACATCTACTGGTCCCATCCCATCCTGAGCAAAGGAGAACGAAGAAAACCAAAGACACAGGAAAATATTAGTCCAAAGAACTAATAAACCACATGAACCACAGCCTCCACTAGCCTGAGCCCAGAAAATCTAAATGGTGCCTGGGTACCACCAACCACAGCTCTGATAGGGATCACAATAGAGGGTCCTAGACAGAGTGGGAGAAAAATGTAGAATAAAATTCAAATTCACACACACACACAAAACCAGACTTGCTGGTCTGACAGAGACTGGAGGAACCCCCAAGTCTACGCCACCCCCCCCCCACACCCTGCTAACTCAGAAATGAAGCCACTCCCAAAGTCTACCTTTCAGTCAAAGATTAGACAGGCCTATAAAACAAACAATAACACGAGGAACGTGCTTCTTAGTTCAATCAAGAATAGCGGACTAGATGGGCAACTCTTTCCCAAATGCAAAGAAGAGAAGGCAGGAAGGGACAGGAAAATTGGATGAATGGACACGGGGAACCCGGGGTGTAAAGGGAAAGGGGGAGAATGCTGACACATTGCGGGGTTTGCAACCAATGTCACAAAATAATCTGTGTATGAATTTTTAAATGAGAAACTAATTTGCACTGTAAACTTTCACCTAAAGCACAATAAAAAAAAAAAAAATGTCTGCCTCGAGCATTGTACTCTTTTAAGAACTGTCTATATGGGATCAAAGTGACAATGGCAACTTGAAGGATTAGATAGCAACCTTAGGGGGCACTGAGTTTATGTTAATGGCGGAGGAACAACTCAAAAAAGTAGAAGAATAGCTGCACAACCTGAATTATGTAATCAACGTTAATGAATCGTACACGTAGAAACTGTTAAATTGGTGTATGTTTTGCCATATATATTCTCAAGAACAACAACAAAAAGAGGTAGAGTCTAACTCCTCTCCCATAGAATCTGGGCTCGCCTTAGCAACTTGTTTTAACCAAAAGGTTGCAGCAGAAGTGACTTTGCAGCTTCTGCATTGCTCTCTTGGGATGCTTCTTCTCCAGGCTAAAAGGAAAGGCCAGGTGTATGTACTCTAGTCAATAATGCCAGCTGAGCTCAGGTTCCCAGTCATCTCAGCCCAGGCAGGACTCACTTCATTCAAGCTTAAGATTAAAAAAACATCTATATGGCACTTACTATGTGCCAAGCACTGAACTGGCTCTTGGGATCATCAGTTTAAAAAAAAAGCTAAAAAAGGCAAAAACTCTGCTGAGCAAGGGAAAGCGAACACCATCCCAAAGACTCAATGAAAGAGCAAAACATTGAAAAGGACTCGCAGCATGATCCAGAGGACATTTTTATGTAACTTACAAGACAACATGGCCTCTGTGAAATAGGATCAGAAGGCAATAATGAGAAGAAAGGAAGGGTGGTTGAGATAAGGAAGAACTGTTAGGAAAACAAAAAACACATTAGCAAAATTTAGAACCATGCCAGAGAATGTAAAGAGAAGAAATTAAATTGCTGAAAATAAAGTCTGTAATATGGAAGACAAACTAGAGAAATTACTTTAAAATGCAAAGAAAAAGACAAATATGAAAAAGATGAGAGACGATAACATATGGTGAAGAGAAGATGGAGAGCCAAGTTAAGAGTTAATGATATTCCTGAAGAAACAGACTAGAACAAATGGAACAACAACAAAAAATCCCAAACAAAAACTCAAAATAAATTAGAAAACCTTTCCAAGCTATGGAAAGGTCTGTTCAAACACATTAAATTGGACTGCTGTGTTTCAGAAAAAGCTAACCAAGAGACACATATCTAGGTATATTCTCACAAGATTTCTGAATTGCAAGGATAAAGAAAAAACAAATCAGACTGGTCTGTAGTTTGTTTTTTTTTTTTTTTCCTGAAATATTCAATTTCTAACATCACTGAAATAGTATGTATAGAGTGCTGAGGGGAAAGGTGATAACCTGTAAATTTAACACATAAACAATTCGTATTTGTGTGATGGCCATAGAAAGGTATTCACAGAATGAAAGGGATTTAGAAAATATATCATCTACATTGCCTTCTTGAAAAAAAAAAAACTATCTCAACAGCTACTTAGGTAATATTCTGTCTCCTGATTTGGATGTTGGTTACACAGGTTTGTTTCCTTTGTGAAAATTCATCAAGCTATTCACTTAGTATTTGTGTACTTTTCTATATGTATGTTATACTTCAGTAATTTTTTTAATTGATGCAAAAACACTTATACCTAGCTGACCTCAGTCAGCACTGAACTAAAATTAAGAAAGAAAAATTACAGAAGTCATGGTACCAAACGCTTCCAAATCTAGTTTTATTGTTTATTCAGTCTGAACCCTAGGCTCAGAAGTTCAAGTTGACTATTATTTCAAGAAGATTATGTAACTCACAGATCAAACTTCCACTCACGTGCAAGCCTTCTGTTTCAGTTCCTTCCCAACCACAGGAAATGTGTTTCTAGTATCATTTCCTTCACCCCACAGAATCTCTCTTGTTGACATGGTCACATCCAAATCACATTTTGGATACTTCGCAAGAAAAATTACTAAATGACGTACGTATTTGTCTATTCCTCTTTCCTCTCCTCAAAAACAGGAGTACATTAAGCAATAAAACAAACTATTATCATTACCAAGTAACTCAAATAATAATTCTCTGTATCTTTAAAATGGCTATGCATAATCAATGAAGTCATTTTTAAAGGTTAGGATACCAAAACCTGCCATGTGATCAGTTATACGCCAAATGCCTCTTATTTAAAATCCACAAACACTTAGGTGTTAACTCTACTGAAGAATGAATCCACACAGTATAATCTAAGCCATAACTAAAAAAATGCATTATACAAGGCAGTAAGAAAATACATTCAAATATTAGTGCTAGGTAACAAGATTCTAAATGACTTGATCTTTCCTACTTGTTTTTCAAATTTTCTCCAATGACTCCACATTACTTTAATAATCATAAAAAAAAGTATATCTATTTAAGAAGTCAGTTTATACAGTTAATATATAATCATAGTTATGTTTTTAAGTGAACAATAAAAACCAGAAGGATGAAAGTATAAGCAAAGATGTTTATTTCGGTTTTTTTTTTTTCTATATGCTTTGCTCTATATTTCCAATCTTTCCAAGTTTTTACAAGCTTAATTAAAAGAAAAAGTAACAGAAGCCACGTGTAAAAAAGGCAATCCTATTGGGAATTACTCTACTTCTGTTAATCAGTTTTACACATAAACAACAAAAACTGAGATCAGAGAACTGTATCCCAAACTAACTCTTACCTATAACATTCAAAAACTGAACCTCAAATTTAAGCGACACCTGAAAACAACCAAGAGTTAGCAAGATGAATAGAAGAAATTGTGTGACTAACACTTCAAAACATTAAAAAGACTTGTGGTAGGTGGAATTCTAAGTTGGTCCCTACAGGTTCCTAGCCCCTGGTGTATGTACACACCCTTCTCCCAATTATTTCATCCAATACTAATCTAGGCATTGCTGTAAAAGAGTTTTGCAAATGTAAGTAAGTTCTCAAATCAACTGACCTTGAGACAGAGACGTTACCCAGGTGGGCCTGACCTACTCACAGGAGACCTTTAAATCTACATCTAGAGGCCAAATATGTATGAGTTCAGAGATTTGAAGGATGAGATGGATTTAAGAAGCAAGCTCTCCATTGTTGGCTTGAAGATAGAGGAGATCATGTAGCAAGAAATGCAGGAGGCCTCTAGGAGCTAAGAATGGCCCCCAATCAACAGTCGGCAAAAACCAGGACTTCATTCCTACAATAGCAACGAGCTGAACTCTGCTAGCAATCTGAATAAGCTTGAAAGCAGATTTTCTCCAGAGCCCCCAGATGACAACTCAACCCGGTCAAGACTTTAATTTCAGCCTGTGAGACTCTGGGCAGAGAAGTTCAGGCCATGACTAGGTTTTTCACCTATGAGCTAATAAAAGGATGGTATTTTAAGCTGCTAAATTTGTGGTAATTTGTTACACAGCAATAGAAGAAAAATAAAGATGTTTGAGTAACTCTTTTTCTTTCTTTTCTTTTTATTGTGCTTTAGGTGAAAGTTTACAGCTCAAGTTAATTTCTCATACAAAAATTTATACACATATTGTTATGTGACCCCAATTGCTACCCCTACAATGTGACCGCACATTCCTCCTTTCCACCCCGGATTTCCTGTGTCCATTCAACCAGCTCTTATCCCTTTTTGCCTTGTCATTTTGCCTCTGGACAGGAGCTGCATTTGGGTAATTCTCGAAGTCAAAGTTTTTTATAAGACCTCTCAACAACTGCAAATACTTTTTCAGTATGCACAAGAAACTAATAGTACTGGCTGCCTCTGAGAATTAAAACGGAAACCAAACTTATAACTGTACTATGACTCATAAAACAGATAAACTGAACCAAACCAAACCATGATGTACACCACAGACTATCTAAGCTCTTTTTAACACAAGATCTTTCAGACCTATGGGTTCCAAGATGAGACCTCAGGCAAACTAATTTAACAGTACTCTTATTCAGGCCTTAGTTTATAAGGACAAAGAATAGTCCTTATAAAGTTGTAGAAAAGGTGACCCAAGGTTTGACCAAAGATACCAGTCTGATGAGGCCTTCTGAACTTGTCAGTCTTTGGGCTGCAAAGACTAAAATATTTACTATCTGGCCCTTAGAATACAGGAATAACAAATGTAGGGTACAGTTACTAACTCTAGGGATGAAGTAAAGTGCCTAAGAGATGAACAAAGTTGGAAGTTTGTGGTGCTGGCCCATAATAAAGTAACCATCAGGATGCTAGAGAAACTTGCCATAGGCTGGGCAGAAAAACTTAAGGTAGCCACCCGTTGGTACAGGCTGGAGCCTGCCCATAAGAATCCACCTTCCAGATCACTGGAGAAAGTCACTGGAGGTTGAGCTGAGTTTGTAAACAGAGAAACTTGCTGGAGGCTGAGCACCACCAGGTCCTAACATGCCTATTGGCAGACACACTGCAGAAAGGGAAAAAGGCACACCAGAGCCAAGAAGGGAAGCATCTTCCACTGCTATGTCTTACAGTGTCCCTCCAGCACCCCCTATTGACAAAACCAAACACTGTATGGCTGGCAAAGAAAAAACATGTCCAACTCTAAATACCATAAACCAAAAATCCAAACCCAGCGCCATTGAGTTGATTCCGACTCATAGTGACCCTATAGGACAGAGTGGAATTGCCCCATAGAGTTTCCAAGGAGCACCTGGCGGATTCGAACTGCTGACCCTTTGGTTAGCAGTTACACCACTACAGTTTCCCTTAATACCATACACACACACACAAGTGTCCAACTCGAATGTCACAAAACAAGGCAGAGAAGGGTGGATTGGGAGCTTAGCGACAATAAACGGGTAACTGGCATATATGTTTAACTAAGTGGAACTGTAATAATGGATTCCTTTAAAAAAAAGTTTGTGCATTCTCATAATGCTACAAACCATAAGAATTAATGCATAAACAAATTATAATCTCCCAATCTTTAGCTAACTTTAAGCCCTTCAACTAATATTAATTGGAGTTAATTGGCAAATATTCTTAGGTACCTGTTACGATGGTTTTGAAGTACGTTCAAGTTATTTTGCTACTCTTTCCTTCATGAGGTGAAGCCTAAATTTCCTCTACTTGAGTGTGGGCTGGACTTGGTGCCTCACTTCTAATAAACAAAATAAAGCAGAAGTGACAGTGGGCAACTTTGGAGACTAGGCATAAAAGGTACTGTGATTTCCATCTTGGCCTCTCTCTCTTGAATTTCATCTTCCGGGGGAAGTTAGCTGCCATGTCAGGAGGGCACTCAAGCAGCCTGTGGAAAGGCCCACATGATAAGGAATTAAAGCCTCCTGCCGATAACCATATGAGTGAGCCTTCTTGTAAGCCCATACTTCAGCCCCAGTCAGGCCTTCAGATGACTGCAGCCCCTGCCAACATCTTGACTACAACCAAATGAGAGACTTGAGTCAGCACCACCCAGCTAAGCTGTCCCCAAATTTCTGACCCACAGAAACTATGAGATAATAAATGTTTGTTTTTTTAAGCTGCTAGGTTTTTGGAGTAAACTATTACATAGCAGAGATAAAATGAATACCCCTGGGCAACATACTTTTAATCTACCTATATAAAGACGTCACTTGGAGCGCTAAGGTGCACCTGCCCAAGCCATGTTATTTTCAATTGTCTCATATGCATATAAAAGCTGGACAATGAATAAGGAAGACTGAAGAAGAATTGATGCGTCTGAATTATGTTGTTGGCAAAAAATATTGAATATACCATGGATTGCCAGAAGAATGAACAAATATGTCTTGGAAGAAGTACAGTCAAAATGCTCCTTACAAGCAAGGATGGAGCGACTTCATCTCACATACTGTAGACATGTTGTTGGGAAGGACCAATCCCTGGAGAAGGACATCACGCTTGGTAAAATGGAGGGCCAGAGAAAAAGAGGAAGACCCTCAACAAGATGGACTAACACAGTGGTTGCAACAATGGGCTCAAACATAGCAACAATTGTGAGGATGGCAGAGGACTGGGAAGTGTTTCATTCTGATGCATGTAGGGATGCTATGAGTCGGAACTGGCTCGACAGCACCTAACAACAACAACACGCTTTCATTTAATACATTATAGAGTAGTCATCAGCCAACAGGTTAAAAAAAGATGTACAAATGCCTCTGAGTTATGTTCATTTTGCAGGAATGTAAATGAATGTGTATGAGAATGGGAGGTGTGAATGCATAATAACAAATGTTTCTGTTTATCTAGGAATTAAAATTAGGAATTTTGATTCAAAATAACAAATGTCTGGTTATACCAAGATATAAAAGATAATGAAAGGCAAATTCTACACTACACCCACTCCTCACTTATTGACTTGGTTAGGTTCCAAAGACCAGGTTATTACGAGAAAATCGGCATGATGTGAAAATGGAGGATGATCACATCAGATCACAAAACAGAGGATGACTACATTATAACCAAAAAAAAAAAAAAATCCAGTGCCGTTGAGTCGATTCCAACTCATAGCGACCCTATAGGACAGAGGAGAACTGCCCCATAGAGTTTCCAAGGAGCGCCTGGAGGATTCGAACTGCTGGCCTCTTGGTTAGCAGCTGTAGCACTTAGCCACTACACCACCAGGGTTTCCGACTACATTATACAACTGCCAAATTACATCATTACACAACTGCCAAATTACATCATTACACAACTGCCAAATTAAATCATTACATAATTGCCAAGCCACTGAGAATCCTAGCCCAGCCAAGTTGACACATAACCTTAACCATCACAGCTAGCATTACTCTCGCCTCACACCTTGGCATTCATTAATGTGGGACGTGTGTCATTAACGGGTAAAAATAGTTGGATAGATTTTTTACTTTTGTTGTAAATGCAAAATGTCAGATAATGAGATAGTTGGTAAGTGAGGAGTAGATGTATACCATAAAGGTAGAAGGTCTTAGGAGTAGTACAATTTATTTATCTGGCATTTATAATACCTGTTTAAAAAAAAATTTGAAGGGAGAAATGAAATATTTTCAGATTTTTTACAAAACTGGTTCAAGTGACAGGTTTACTCATAAGCAACAAAGGCTTGTAAATCCTTTCAAGGTAAATTATTTTATGAATAATATACAAATAAAGTAAAACCAGAATTTGATTTTATTCTGTTAAAATAGCTAAGTTATTCTGTGTCCAGGTAAGATATTCTTTAAGTCACCAAAAACATTTTGTGAACTCTCTGTGCATACTCTTAAATCATTTTTGGAAAAAAAGTTACTTACTTAAAAAAAAAAGTTAACATTCCTAATAATCACTTTCACTTATTGCTGTGTTTTGCCTTTAACTATTTATTACCTTTGGATACTCATGACTTCTATTTTGTCTCATGACAATTCTCTCTGATACGGTCTTCCCCAAATTCAGAATAAAAAAACTGCTAAGATGTCTTTCACACCTACAGTCTCTTTGAGTTTATACCAAATGGTCACTAATAAAAAAAAATTGTTGTTGAGTCGATTCCGACTCACAGCGACCCCACAGGGCAGAGCAGAGCTGCCCTATAGGGTTCCCAAGGAGCGGCTGGTGGATTTGAACTGCCGACCTTTTGGTTAGCAGCTGATCTCTTAACCACTGCGCCACCAGGGCTCCATAAATGGTCATTAGGTAGCATAAAGATTTGGTTCTTCACCATATTGAAAAAAAAAAAAGATTATAGAAGTTATTAACTTTGACATTCTCTGATTTTTTATTTTGAGAGCTTTTGCTTTTTTATTACACTTGGGTTAAAAGAAGAAAAAAAAAACTTGACAAATCGAAAGAGAAATTTAGCCTTCCTAAGTTAGTCGTGTGTAAATAAAATGTGTTAAAAACAAATATACTGCAGTGTTTGTATATCTTTCAGATTAAAGTAAGCATTCATTCATATACAAAGACTGACACAAAGCTGTCTACAAACAGATTTTGTAGCTTGGTTTAAATAAGCTAGTCAGTTAGTGACATTCATAATACACTTTATGGGAAAAATGACAGGCCTGGAGATGTATCAATGTCCTCCCTGTTCATAACATGTTTTCCTTTCAAGATAATCAGACTATATCCTTATAAAACTGACTGTGTACTTTACTACAATAGAAGATTCGACTCTCTTCCATTCTAATAACGCTGGTTAATGCAATAAATTAACTTTTTTTATGGTCTTATCTTCCAAAACTGGTTTCTGATTTTTCCTTACATTCACCTAAAGGTCTCAGCTATAAACTAAAGATCAGGAATTGGGCCTTATGGAAGACACAGCAAAAGAATTTCAGTAAAGGTTTGTAGCATACACACGTAACTATTGCTACTATGGGGAATAAGGTATGGGTATCGCTGATACTGGTGCTGTGGATGGACATCGTGGCTGAGTCAGAATTCCCAGAACTGTTTTGGTCTAGAAGCAGAAGACAATGTAACTGCTTACATCCAAGACCATCAGAACGCAATCTCCCAGATGCCAGAAGCCACCGGTTACCACGCACTTTGCATGATTTTGCCCTTTATTCTCTTGGCTATTTTCTTCTCTCTCCGCTGGTTCAAGATTCTGGATTGTTAATAGACACCCCTGTCACTTACTCTTAGTACTATCAAGACCTTTATCCTTGACAATCGCCAAGCATACAGGCAAAGATGGACAATCTATATCCAAATTAATGGGAAAACTTAATAAACAATCACAACCTGTCAAACAACAGTACAGATCTTGATTGATAACCTCCCCGAAACGATCAATTCTCCAGTTTAAGTGAAGAAAGATCAGAGCAGAGACTGAGAATTGAAAAAAAGACCATGAAGTACTCACAAAAGCTCAGAAAAACACTAATACTTGCAAAACAGTTAAACAACCAAACCAAACTACAATGTCCATCACAGACTCTCTAAGCTCGAACTTTTTTAATATTAGCTTGTTCAGCCCCCACATGTTCCGAGACCATAGACAAACTGTTCTAACAGTGACTCCTCAGGGACTCATATGTGCTAAGCCAACGACTGTGCAGCAACTCGCCTAAATTATATATTCTTACCAAGCCCTTCCACCGTAAAAGCTCTCTATGACCAGCCTCAGCTCTTAAAACACTGCGTGTAGTTTTTTCTCACTCCCTCCTTCTGAGATGCCCACAGTTGTTCTGGTTTATGTTATTCCTTGCTGCAGCAGGCTAAATCAACATAACTTATATTTTATCATAGACGTGTCCTGGTGGTCTCTGGTGATGGGCTTTAACATTCCCAATGCAGGGAACTGATGGCTGAGAGTTAGGGATAGGTAGACTTTTCGCATACACCTTTTTAAATTTTATACCATGTTATTGTATTACTTACTCAAAAAAATCAATAAAATTATATTTTTAAAGTATATATTTTATTGTATTTTTTATCTACAATAAACCGTACCACTTAAAGTGTACATCCAAGGAGTTTTGGCACATGTATACATTTGTCAAATCACCAACGCAATCAAGATTCAGAACATTTCCATCACCCACAGGCAGGAGATTCCGCCTGCCCCTTTGCTGTCCATCCCTCCTCTGCCCCCAGCACCTGGTAACCACTGATCTCCTTTATGTCATTATGTATTATTTGCATTTTCTAGAGTTTTATATAAATGGAACTGCCCCATATGTAGTCTTTTGTATCTAGCTTCTTTCACTAAGTATAATAATTTTGTGATTCAGCCATGCTCTTGCATGTACCGGCAGTTTTTATCTTCTTATTGTTGAGTAGTATTCCATTGTATGGATATACCACATTATATTTATCCATTCATCTGCCAGGTATTTTCCATTTTGGGCTACTGTAACTAAAGCTGATATAAACATTTGTGTATAAATCTTGTGCTTTCATTTTTCCTGGGTAAATACCTAGGAGTGGAGTGGCTAGATGGTATGGAAGGTATACAGTTAACATTTTAAGAAACTGTCAAATAACTTTCCAAAGTAGTGATATAATTTTACATTCCCACCAGCAGTGCATGGGAGCTTCAGTTACTCCACATCCTCACCAAAATGTGCTATTGTCCATCTTTTTTTCATTTCAGCCTTTCTAATGGGTGTGTAATAGTATTTCATTGTGATTTTAATTTGCATTTCCCTGATAGCTAATGATGTTGAAATCTTCTTATAATACGCTCATTGTCCATTTGAACATCTTCATTTGTGACTTGTTTGTTCAAATCTTTCGCCCATTTTCAAATTTTGCTGTTTGTCTTCTTACTAGTGAGTTTTAAGTTCTTTACGTATTCTAGATACGTTCGTAAGACATATCTAGCATGAACACTTTCTCCCAGTCTGTGGAATGCCTTTTCTTAATGTATTTTGAAGAGTAAAAGATTTTAATTTTGATGAAGTCCAATTATCATTTTTATGGTTTATGCACCTTGTGACCTAAGAAAATTTTCCCTACTCAAAGTTCACAAGATTTTTCCTACAAGTTTATAAAAATCCTAAGTTTCAGCTTTTCTATTAAGGTGTGTGATCCATTTTCAACTAATTTTTTATGTAGGGTAAGAGTCAGGTTTCATTTTTTTTTTTTCCATATGGGTTTCCAGTTATTCCAATATTTGTTTTAAACACTTTTCCTTTATTTGCTGAATTGCTCTGTCAAAATCAATTGACCATTATGTATGGGTCTATTCCTGGACTCAATTCAGTTCCACTGGTCTGTATGTATATCACTCCCCCCCGCCCCCCCCCCCACTGTCTTGATCACTGCAGCTTTTTATTACGTTTTGAAATCAGGTAGCGTTAAGTCCTTCAACTTTGTATCTTTTAAAAATTGGTTTGGCTATTCTTGGTACTGTTCATTTCCATATAAATTATATCAATTTCCATAAAAAATTCTGCTGGTATTTTGGTTGGGATTGCATTGTATCTGTAAGTCAGTTTGGGGAGAACTGACATCTTAGCAACATCGTATTTTCTGATTAATAAATATAATTCTCCTTATGTTCAGATCTTCTTAAATTTCTCTTAGTAAAGTCCTGTGGTTTCAGGGATGAAGTTTTTCACATTTTCTGTCAAACATATTGTTAAGTATTTTACGTTTTTTAGTGATGTTACAAATGAAATTTTTAAAAATTTCATTTTCTTACTGTTTGCTGATAGTACATAATAATATAACTGATTTTTTAAAATTAACTTTATATCCTATGACCTTGCTAAATTCACTTATTAATTCCAATAGTTATTTTGTAGTTTCCTTAGGATTTTCTACATAAACAATCTTGAAATCTGCAAACAGAGACAATTTTACTTCTTCTTTTCCAATCTGTATGCCTGTGGTGCGGTGAATTACTTAATATGGCCCTTCTAGCCATAGTCTTTGAGATGCCTACATAATGATTGAGTGGGGCTATACAATTACAGTGCTTGTGGCCCACCAAAGGGATTGGACAGTCTGTTAAGAATGCAGGTAAGGTGCGTGGAATGCTGTGGGAGTGGGGCCATGCAAATAAGGTATATGGAATGCTAAAGACGGGATTGGTCAATTTTGCCTTCCCGGTAGGTGTAAAAGAGACCCAATCCCAGTGCAAACAGGGACCTAACTACCACCAAGCAGAAGAGCTAGGAGTGGAGAGCATCCTTTGGACCTAGGATCCCAGTGCTGAGAACCACCTATCTCTTAGGAGACACAGAGAGTGCTGTAACACTGAAGATGGCATAAGACAGCAAGAAGCAGCGGCAAGCATGGCAGAGAACTGGCAGCAGCAGAACCAGGAGACCAGCAGGAGACAGACGGTACAGGGGGATTCCCAGCCTACAGAGCAATAAAGCTGAGCGCCTTCAGGCAGGAGGCTTGCTAGCAGAACAGGGTGACTCTGGGTACTTGGCAATGCTAGGCTTACTAACCCACAGAGCAAGAGAGTTGAGCGCCTTGAGGTCAAGGCTTACTGGTGGAACAGGGTGCCCCCAGGCACTCATTGGTGGAGCTAAGGAGCTTTGTAACACTTCTAAGAGCAGGCAGGGATGGGCTGAGGGACCAAGGGGCTGAGGGGCTGAGAGAGGCCTGCCTGGCGGCGTGGCTGAGAAAAGGCTGTCCCGATCAAAGAACTGCTGAGTTGTTCCTGATTCTGAATTGTAACCTGTTACCTTCCTAACGAACACTATAACTGGGAGTATGATCTGTGAGTTGTGTGGCCACTGCAACAAATTATCAAACCCAGCAGAGAAAGAGAGAGTTCTGTGGGAGGGACAGCTGTGTCAGAATTGGTAAAAATGTTGGAGGGAAGAGGTGTGTCTGACCTCCGCCTCATAGGAATCAGCCTCGGGCTGATGCTGACAATGATCCCCCCGCCCTGCGCAGTTAGAGGAGGATGTCAGACACCTCCGCATCACCGTTTTTACAATGCCTTTTATTTCTATTTCTTGCTTATTGCAATGGCTGCCTTTTATTTCTATTCCTTGCTTATTGCCATGGCTAGGACTACTAGTTATAATGTGGAATAGAAATAGTGAGAAAGGCCATCCTTGCCTTAGTTCCAATCTTAGAGGGGAAGTGTTCAATGTTTTACCATTCAGTATGCTATTAGTTGTAAAATTATCATAGATGACCTTTATCAGTTCAGGAAGTTCCCTTCTGTTCCAAGTTGTTTTAGAGTTTTTGTCATGAATCCGTGTTGAATTTTGTTAAATGCCTTTCCTGCATTTATTGAAGTAGTAATATGAATATTCTTTGTTAATATGGTATATTGATTGATTTTCAAATGTTAAACCAATCTTATATTACTGGGACAAACCCTACTTGGTAATAATGTGTTATTCTTTTTATATATTAATGAATTCAATTTGCTAATACAAAATCCATGTTTCTAAGTTATTTATGTTGTGCTAAATTGTTAAAACTACCAAATCCATTGCTGTAGAGTTGATTCTAACACACAGCAGTCCTATAGGACAGAGTAGAACTGCCCCATAGGGTCTCCAAGGCTATACTCTTTACAGACGCAGGCTGCTATATCTTTCTCTCGTGCAGTGGCTGGTAGGTTTGAACCATCAACCTTTCGGTTAGCAGCTGAGTGCTTTAACCACTGCACCACCAGGGCTCCTACAGTACCCACAAAATGCTTTTTAATACAGGTCTTAGATTTCAATATTCCTAACTGGAATAATAAATTTCAGTGGCATTAATAGTGATCATAATAATGTTATTGGTGGGATGCTATGTCACAGGCATAATGCTAAAGGTTTACATTTAACCTAATAACATGCTACGAAGTATTATTATACCCATTTTACAGATGTGGAAACAAGGCTTAGGGAAGTTAGAAAACCTGCCTAAGGTTTCACAACTAGTACCCACAGGAGTTGGGAGTTTGATGCCAGGTCAGTTGATTCTAGAGACTAAGCTCTTATCCTCTTTGCTATATTGCTTTCTCACATAATCTCTAATACTTGTTCTTAATACATAAATCAAAGTAATATGACATGAGCTAGAATAAAAATAACCTCTCTCAGAGGCCAGTGAAATTTAACTCCTAGTGAGAACTAGGCATAACACAAAATGGATAACATTCATACGCAAGATATATATACTCTGGAAACAAAAGGATTTTACATAATTCTAGATAAATTAGCTATGACTGTCTCTTTAAAGAAAATAACACAAAATAAACAAGGGTGAAGTGATTACTAGTGGCAATCTTTAGTCTACTCTAATTCTCACACGGACACACAAAAAATCATTACAAATGTTTAAGACCTTAAATATTGTTAGTAACAAATTACTTATAATATACTTCACACCTGGATTGCCTTAACAAACAGTAAGAAATTTGTAGCTCTCTCCACCTTAAAAGAGAATAGAGCTAAATAATAATAGCAATCATAAAAAATTACTAAATTTACCTCTCTAGTATCAACCTCAATACATGGAACATATAATGCCACATGCTAAGATTGCACATACTTTTGATAACAATGGAACATCTTTTTCTTTTATCATTCTACTCACTACTGCTGACCCCCTTAATTTTACGTAAAAATTTTAAGAAATTCACTGACCCCAATTAGAACTACCTTTGCATTTCCCTGAAATAAGAGCTAGGAAAGACTATGAATAGAGTCGTCAAATCCTCCTGTTCTTTTTACAAAACTCCAACATTTCAGCCTCATCTCCAATACCAGTGGGGAAGGTTTGCAGTTCATGTCTAATAACCCAGTGTCATCCTTGTAAAGGCTAAAAGATTGAACATTTCTAACTGAAAAACAAAACTTTCAATAACTAAACAGATCTAGGATCCTGGAAATAGTAATATCTGTTAAAACTTGAAATTCTGAAATAATGTGTTATAGGACTGCTGTGTGTTAGAATCAACTCTACAGCAATGGATTTGGTAGTTTTAACAATTTAGCACAACATAAATAACTTAGAAACATGGATTTTGTATTAGGGAGACAGAGCTGAAAGCATTCTTAGAGTAGCATTCAAAAATATTAGGGAAAAAATACTAAGAAAGCCAATTATACTCTATTTAAATAATTAAATATTTATCTAGCACTAACTACATGGTTACACTTTGTGGGCAATGTGTGGAATGTACAAGTTTAATGAGCAGACTACCTTTAAAACCTTATGTTCTAATTAATGTAGACAAATAATTCACATGAAACAGGATATAATACAAACACAACATACTTAAGGAACAGACTGTATAGTACAGACTTTAAGTATGAAAAATTACAAAGAGGGGAATCAATGACAGCTAGAGAAATCAAGGAAGGGCATCAGAGAGCTAAGACTTGCACTGGGTCTTAAAAATAACTAGGAGGTATACTGAAGGGAGAAAATATACATATGTAATATACATACAGTATTACATACATTTTACGTAAGAATGGATAAAGAAATAATACAATACAGATAATACAAACACCCATGTGTCTATCATGTAGATTTAAAATATCAAGTTTGCCTTATCTCTTTCAAATATTTTTTTGTGCTGAGTAGCTCTTCTTTGTAAATTATGTTTTCCTCTTTTTCATTGTAGTTGATTTTGTTTTTGCTGAGTCTATGTTTTTCTTGTATTTTATTTTGATGTGTGATTGTTAGTCTCCTTTGTGGTTACCTTATTCTTTTTTTTTTTTTAATCTACCCCTATTTTTCTAAGCTTAAACCAAGCTTTTATCTTCCTATACCGCTCTGACTTCCTTTTCCTTTTGAAAGATCTATGACTACTTTATTTAGTCCCTCTTTATTGATTTTGGAAACCCTGGTGGCGTAGTGGTTAAATGCTACGGCTGCTAACCAAAAGGTCAGCAGTTCAAATCTACCAGGTGCTCCTCGGAAACTCTACGTGGCAGTTCTGCTCTGTCCTGTAGGGTCACTATGAGTCCGAACTGACTTGATGGCAATGGTTTTTTTTTTTTTTTTTTTTTTGGTTTAATGTTGTCATCTTTTATATAACAACATCACTGTTTCCCTGTTTGGAGCATTTTTTTTATCTTGATTTATTTTTGTGATTTCCCTATCTGGGTTGATATCTGGTTGCTCTGTCCTCCTGTGTTCTAATGTTCGGTTGATATCTGATATTATTGATTTTCTAACCAGAGAATTCCCTTTAGTATTTCTTGTAATTTTGGTTTGTTTTTTGCAAATTCCCTAAACTTCTGTTTATCTGGAAATGTCCTAATTTCGCCTTCATATTTGAGAGACAGTTTTGCCGGATATATGATTCTTGGCTGGCAATTTTTTTCCTTCAGTGCTTTATATATGTCATCCCTTTGCCTTCTTGCCTGCATGGTTTCTACCGAGTAGTCCGAGCTTATTCTTATTGACTGTCCTTTGTAGGTGACTTTTCATTTATCCCTAGCCACTCTTAAAATTTTCTCTTTATCTCTGGTTTTGGCAAGTTTTGATTATAATATGTCTTGGTGACTTTCTTTTGGGATCTACCTTATATGGGGTTCAATGAGCATTTTGGATAGATATCTTCTCATCTTTCACAATATCAGGGAAGCTTTCTGCTAACAAATCTTCAATAATTCTCTCTGTATTTTCTGTTTCCCCTCCCTGTTCTGGTACTCCAATCACTCATAGGTTATTTCTCTTGATGGAGTCCCACACAATTGTTAGGGTTTCTTCATTTTTTAAATTCTTTTATCTGATTTTTCTTCAAACATATTGTTACCAAGTGTTTTATCTTCAATTTTGCTAATTCTGACTTCCATCTCCTAAATTCTGCTCCACTGACTTTCTACTCAGTTGTCTAATTTTGAAATTTTATTGTTAATCTTCTGAATTTCTGATTGCTGTCTCTCTATGGATTCTTGCAGCCTATTAAAGTTTTCATTACGTTCTTGAATAACCTTCTTAATACCCTCAACTGCTTTATCTGTGTGTTCCTTGGCTTGTTCTGCGTTTTGTCTGATCTCCTTCCTGGTGTCTTGAAGAGTTTTGTATATTAACCTTTTGTATTCTACATCTGGTAGTTCCAGGAAGACTTATTCATCTGGAAGATTCCTTGATTTTTTGTTCTGGGAGTCTGTTGAAGTGATCATGGTCTGCTTCTTTATACGATTTGATATTGACTGTTGTATGTGAGGCATGGAAACCTTGGTGGAGTAGTGGTTAAGTGCTACGGCTGCTAACCAAAATGTTGGCAGTTCAAATCCACCAGGCACTCCTTGGGGCCGTTCTACTCTTGTCATATAGGGTCACTATGAGTCGGAATCGACTCGATAGCAGTGGGTTTTTGGGTTGTCTCTGAGGCATCTATAAGTTATTGTATTAATTTGTTTTATGTTTGCTCACTGTGTCCAAGCTTCTTGCTTTGTTTTGTTTTGATATACCCGAATAGGCTACTAGAGTGAGCTAACTTGATTATTGGAGCCTTTGAGGCACTAATGTCCTGTCACCAGATGGCTAGAGCTATTATCCGGTATATGAGCCTAGAAGTCCATTCACTATTTTTGTCTAGATTCAGCTCAGGTGTCCAGGTAGTCAGGTCACCTAGTGTGTGGTACAGGCTCTCACCTACTATCTTAGAGCAGTGGTGATTGGTGTATGGATGGGTTTCTGGTTGCAGCAAGGGGTCACAGTCTGAGGAAGGCAGGGGGCTGACAACCTTCCCCCAAGTATCTGTGAGGAAGGCGCTTCCCTGTTCTCTAGAGTGCACTGGTGGGTGGGCTCTGCAGACATACCATAGGCACCCAATGCTTTTAACTGTAAGGACTGGGAGGCGCCACTTATTCTTGGACCCCTGTCATGGGTGGCTAGGTGGCATGGGTGGAGCCATCACTCCTCAGGCCCCTGATGTGGGTAGGTGAGAACCCTGTTTAATAGGCAGAGCAGTATCAAATGTCAAACCCCCACCCCCCACCTCTCCACTACACAGTTGAAACAGTTAGAGTCAGACCTCAAGCACATTCGCCCTTGCAATATAACAGCAAGATCCTAGCTGCCGAAATGGGGCCACCTGGGTCCATGCAGGGGTGAAAGACATTCAAATTCTGTGGATGACTTGTGCCTTGACAGGAGCCGCTTCTGCTCTAAATTTACAGATTGGGGAGCCGGCAGGTTATTTTTCCCGTTTGTTAATTTGTTCCTTCTCCAAGGCCAGGAGGATGACTCAGGGAGCACAGCAGGACCTATCTCAGGCCCAGGGAAATTTACTGTCACTGAAGCTGGATGGGGGAAAGGGAGGAGGGATCAGATAGATGGGAGAGAGTTCTTTTAAAAGGAGGAGCTATTAGACCCACGTGGTAAATCAGACAAAATCACTTATCTTGTGCAGAGAGCGGTGTTTTATTGCTGATTCTGGAGGCATGCGAAGATTCTGTGCACTGGCTCAGCCTCGCCGTGGTCATGCCAGGGGATCGGGGCTACACCACTTCACTTGCCTTCTTTCACTGAAGTAACTGCATCCAAAACACTACTGCTAGCCCCGTCGCGGTCGCGCCAGGGGATCAGGGCTGCGCCACTTCACTTGCCTTCTTTTGCTGAAGTAACCGCATCCCAAACGCTACCACCAGCCCCACTGTGGTCACTTCAGGGGACAGGACTGAGGGGCACCAGTTCCTGCTGAGTCAGGTCCGGCAACTCCTCATTGCTTCTGCACCTGTCTCTCCCTCCCCCTGTCACTCAGTCTGATTTCTTAACTTTGCCTTTGATGTTCAGGGCTCCTAGCTTGTCATATATATCATCGATTCACTTGTTTTTTCAGGTCTTTGTTGTAAGAGGGACCACCAGAAGCATCTGACTACTCCACCATCTTGGCCACGCCCAGATCAAATATTTTTTGAAGAGCTAAAATATTACAGACACAGTTGAAGACACCCTCTATCCTATTTCTCTTCCTTCCTCCTCAGAAGTAACTTGTATTTTAAATAGGTGTGTATAACTCACACGTGTGTATAATTTTGTTACAAACATCTATACACAATATAGAATATTTGTAAATGTTTATATAAATGGTATCACACTGTAAGTATCCTTTTGCAACTTGAATTTTTACACTCAACGTTGTTTCCAAGATTTATCAGGAATAGGGCCAAGGCGCCCATTTTTTCTTCATTGTTTCTTTAAGCTCCACTGGTGATTCTGGTTGGTAGCCAGAGTTAAGAGTCATCATTCTAAGCCTACACATCTTCATCCAAGAAGGCTTTTTTCCCCACTGCCATCTAGTCTATTCTGACTCATAGCGACCCTACAGGACAGAGCAGAACTGCCCCATAGGGTTTCCAAGGCTGTAAATCTTTAAGGAAGCAGACTGTGACATCTTTCACCTACGGAACAGCTGATGGGTTCAAATCACTGATCCTTCCGTTAGCAGCTGAGCGAGCGCTTTAACCACTGAGCCACCAGTGGTTAAAGCCACCTTAAGAAGGCTTTTGGTGCTCCAAAATTGCTAACACATTTTAATCTAGCTTTTTCACCATGCCATTTGCTATATTTCGATAAAGACTCTTGTACAATGCTTCAAGTTTGTATATGATTCAGAACAATAACCAAACTATAAAACACACTAAATTTCTGGTGGGGGGGATTTACAGAATGGGTAGAGGAGTAACGTAAGAGAGCCTTGTGCTGATGGTACACTTGAGTATCTTGATTGTGGTGGTGGTTTTACAAGGTTATACAAAGTTTTGTCACACGTCACACGTGTGACAAAACTGTACAGAGCTAAACACAGATGCGCACGCACACACACACAAGAGTGTGCATGATGTGTGAGATCTGAATAAACTACATGGATTGTGCCATTATCAATTTCTTGGTTTTTGTCTTGTACCATGTGGTGGAGGTGAGCGGCTGAGGAGGCATATGGGAAGTCCCTGTACGTTTCTTTGCACTGTCCTGTGAATCTATTTAAAAGTAAAAGTTAAATAAATTTTAAAAAGCTAACTATATTAAAGACCTTTAAGTTTCTAAAGTACACTGAAGAAATTAAGCTGCCTTTCAAATTCAAGCCTACTGCTACAATCTACATCCACAACATGAACAATACATATTTTCTGCTAAATATATCTGACATCTGATGCAGAGCTCTAAAAGAGAAAAGGCCACACTGATGATGACAGTTTTAATCCTGCAGCAAGTATAAAAAATAAACCTTAAAAATTAGGCTTATAAGCTATTATTTTTAGATTATTGTGTAGTCTACGCTCACGGGACACTAGGATTTACCTAAATAACTATCTCTGTTCACTGTAACTAACCCTGGTTTCATTCCTATTTTAAGCCAGCAAGCCTGTCCTACTTTTGCAGACTGATTTCCTAATCTACTCACTTGCCTTTCTAATCATAAACCAGTTATACCCTTCTGAAGAGGTTATACTAAATATTATACTGAAAGTCATATGCATCTTTTCGATTCTTTGATAACTGATCAGAACAAGTAATTCTATTTCAATGATCTGACGCAGCTCTTTGAGGCCATTCCCTCTGTTCACAGTCAGAGAACTCACTGTGAAGTATTAGGAACTGGCCTTCCTAGAACCAGTGAAGCAGTAATCACCATCAGTGACAGTCTGACAGAAATAATAACTTCCATAATGACATCATATGTTTAAAAAAAGAAACAACAGTGCACAATAGTAAAAAAAAAAAAAAAAGTCTAACTTGCTTCCATGGATACCAACTACCTTCATTACTCCAGCCATTCATTGTTGTTGTTGTTAGGTACTGTCGAGTCAGTTCCCACTAATAGCGACCCTATGTACAACACTATGAGACACTCCCCAGTTCCGTGCCATCCTGACAATTGTTGCTATGTTTGAGCCCATTGTTGCAGCCACTGTTGTCGATCCATCTCATTGAGGGACTTCCTCTCTCTCACTGACCCTCTACTTTGCCAGGCATGACGTCCTTCTCCAAGGACTGGTCCCTCCTGATAACATGTCCAAAGTACATGAGATGAAGTCATTCAATAAAACCACCCTATTTTATTTTTGCAGCCCTAGTGGTACAATGGTTAAGAGCTCAGCTGCTAACCAAAAGGCTGGCAGTTCAAATCTACCAGCCACTCCTTGTAAACACTATGGGGCAATTCTACTCTGTCCTAAAGGGTTGCTATAAGTCGAAATTGACTGGATGGCAACGGGTTTTGTTTTTTAATTTATTTTTAAAGCCCCACAAAGCCTTAGGTTACAAGAATGAAATGCACCTAGACACACACACACAAAATCACACACAAATTGAAATCTTAGCTCTTTAGGTCACTGATCACAGTCAAATTTTAAACTTTAAATGATTATCAGTATATAGAATGAAGAAGCATACATTTCATACCAGATGCAGTCTACGGTTTAGTCGTCTGCTCTTCCCAGTGGTATTAGTCATAGGGAGCATCACAGTTGTAATTTTCTGTTACATTTTTGGGGGGCTATTACATTTTATGTTGTGTGAATACTTTTCAAAACAGTATTTAAGCTTCTAAAAAAAAAAAAATAAATAACCAAAAATGTGTTGTAGGAACTCATCAGATATTTGTTTGTGAATACCTGATTTCCAAAATTCCATCTATATTACAGAAAAGGAAATTTTCACCATTTTCTTTATTAAACATTTTAGGTTTAAATTCTCTCAAAAGCTAAGGAGATGATTTAAGGTTAGAAAATATAAAAATCCAATATACTTAAGTCTTTATGTCATATACACCCCTTGAAGTAAAACAGGTCTGCTATCAAATCTCACCAAGATTCAAGATTAACTTTTTTAAATAGATAGCGGCTAACATTTATCAAGCACCCACTGTGGACACTGTGACCATGAGTCATAATCAACTCAACAACAACTTTTTTTTAAGGGGCACTGTGCTAATCACTTTACATACAACATGAAATGTATTTTTTAAATTCTGAGGTTGGTACTATTTTCCATTTTACACTTGAGGCAAGGAAGATAAATAGCAAATGTCATACAGCTAGTAATTAGCAGAGCTTGTGCTCTTACCCACACTGGCTTCCATAAAGTAAGCTTCTTATGCTTTCACTTACCTAACTATTTACTAAGCACCTAACCATATGCTAGAAACTATATTTGGCATTAAGGATACACAATTCTTGTCCTTGAGGAGGACATTTCAGTGTGAATAAAGGGCAAGGAAATAGTTAAAGCAACGAACTGCACATGGGAGCACCATGGACACAATATCTAACGACTCTTCTGATGATGATGACAGCAGCTGACACGCACTGAGCGCTTACAAAGTGCCAGTCACTGTACTTCGTGGAGTTTATTAATCCTTACAACTATTCTGTGACTTAAGTTTTATTATCCCCCTTCTACAGATAGGTAAACTGAGGTAAAACAAAGTTATTAAACTGAGGTAAAACAAAGTTATTTGTCCAAAGTCATGGAGCTAGTAAAAGAGGCAGAATTTGAATTCAGGTGTATCTGACTCTGAAGCCCAGGCTCTGAAAACACTACTCTATACAGCCTCCTAGGCAGAGGAGAAAAAGTTTCTCAGAAGTCATCTTGCTAAATCTTGATAGGTAGGTAGGGGTGAGTTAAGCTGGGGGCCCGGCTTCTACATAGAAGTAACACAAAGAGCCCATTCACAGATATAAAACCTGGCATTCTAGAGAACTACGAACAGTAGTAAAGTAGGCTTGGGAATAGGGGCATGGAATGTGGAGAAAGTGGGATACAAGGTTAGAAAGGTTTAGCACAAAGGGAACTGTACCTCAAGCAACGTAGTTTATCCCAGAGGCAGGAAGTGCTCATGAAGGATTTTAAGCAAAACAACGATGCTTTGCTTTACATTATTTGGAAACCCTAGTGGCATAATGGTTAAGGGCTACAGCTGCTAACCAAAAGGTTGGTAGTTCAAATCCACCAGGCACTCTGAGTTGGAGTCCACTCAACGGCAACGGGTTTGGTTTTGGTTTTACATTATTCGGTGATCATGATGGCAGTGCAGAGTAGATTCAACAGATTTAGCAGCCCTAGTATTCCTGTAACAGTACAAGCAAGAAAT
Source organism: Elephas maximus indicus (assembly GCF_024166365.1). Taxonomy (NCBI): domain Eukaryota; kingdom Metazoa; phylum Chordata; class Mammalia; order Proboscidea; family Elephantidae; genus Elephas; species Elephas maximus. The sequence continues at coordinate 52,251,050 of NC_064840.1, forward strand.
GAGAGAAGGGGATGAAATAGGAGGTTATTTAGAATACAAAAGTCCACAGAATTTAGTCTGGTGAAACTGAATAGAAAGGGAAAGGGAAAGGAAAGAGTCTGGTCTGATTCTCTGGCTTGTCATCTGAGTCAGTGACTAAATGGGTAAGTGGTGTGATTAACAGAGATGGGAAATACATTTAGAAAATCTTTTCTACCTCCTCCACTCGTTAATGATTTTTCTAATTCAATATTCTTTTTTTATTGCTCATTAATGCTTTAATATAATATTCATTTCACCCTCCCATCACTTTTTTTGGAGTCCCTGGATGGTGCAAATGGTTAAGCACTGGACTACTAAATTGGCAGTTCAAACCTATTCAGAGGTAGGTACCTCGGAAGTAAGGCCTGAAGATCTGCTTCTGAGAGGTCACAGCCTTGACAACCCTCTGGAGCAGTTCTACTCTCTACACATGGGGTGGAATTAATTTGACAGCAATTGGCAACATCCAGTTTTTTGTTTCTCTCTCTCCAACAAAATGAAAACATGGCTATCTCACTTTCCGCATCATCTGTTTGAGTCATGGCTGGATTTGCTGTAATTCTGGCAGATTTCAGCTACCCCTTTTCCTCCTCCTTTTCTTCATTTTTCCTTTCAACTCTCTGGCGCTTCTAACTTAGCCACCTTCTCTCTACTCCTTAGTCAAGTACACGTTTTTTCATCCCTTCTTCTGCACGTTTTTCCAGGCCCCACCAGGTAGCTAACACGATCTGTTTCTGCTAAACAAGCTGCCGCCACTTCATATCAGCTGTAACATTCTTAAAAACTCATTTTCTTCTTTTTAACTTTCCTCCACTAAGACACTACTGATCTCTCAAGCCTAGTTGTTCTGAGGCATTTCTTGTACTATTTTTTCTCTTCCCAACTTTATATTTTTTTAAAAACTAAAACCCTATAGAAACATAAAGAATAATAACATGAGCACCTATTTGCCCTTTACCTAGATTCACCATGGTTAATGTTTTACCACTTTTGTTTTCTCTACAAATATATATATTTTTTCTGAATCATTTGAAAGCAAACTGCAGACATCATGCCATTTCAATCTAAATACTTTATCAGGTATTGCGGTAACCGAACGCCGCCTAAGAATAAAATCATTCTCCGCTATAACCACAATACCACCACATCATCATACCCAAGATATTTAACATTGATACAATATTATCTCATATATACTCCATATTCAGATTTCTCCAATTGTCCCAAAAATGTCTTCTATACTTCTTTATTTTCCCAATCCAGGCTCCACATAGCACTTGATTATCATTCCTATTTTGTCTTCTTTCATCTAGAATAGTCTCCCTGCTTTTTCTGCTTTCCATCACTTTGACATTTAAAGAACCTAGGCCAGTTGTCCTGTATAAAGCCCCACAAACTGAATTTGAGTGATTATTTATTCATAATTAGTAAGAATAGGTAATTCCTGAATGAATTAATAAATCATATCCCAATGTTTATTTCATTTAGAATTTCAGTCTGTTGGGATGATATTATCTAGACATTGCACAAAAACATCATGAATTCCTGGCGTTCAATAAATCTAATCATGATCACAAAAGACACACACTATCTTGGTCAGCTTCTACAGCATGCCTTCCTGTCACCCAGTCCAGAGATCCTGTTACCAAGTTATACCCCCTCTAACAATAAACAAACACTTAAGAAACTACAGGGTTTTCATGATAAAAATGTAGTTTGCCAACAAAACAAAACTTAGTTTAGGGAACTAAAAGTTCTCTCCGCACGCATCTCGGTAGCTAAGTAGATAATGAAAGATAACCAAGTCAGATACCACTGAGGTTGGGCGGGAGCTTTCAGACCTCACTTTTGAAATTTAAATTGCAGCTAAAATTTAAAGTTAAAACTTTAAGAGAGAGTGCTATAATGACTGCACCAAAAGATAATACTGATTCCAAGACATCCCTTTATTTCCATTAGCCATTTAACAGGTAGTAGCGAAGCTCGGAAATGATGACAAACAGTAGAATTAGCTGAATAATTTTGTCTCTCATAGATATCTGTCTAAAAATTAAATTTTAGTTTTTTTTTTAGCGAAGCTTGGAAATGATGACAAACACTAGAATTAGCTGAATAATTTTGTCTCTCATAGATATCTGTCTAAAAATTAGCTTTCTCCAAAAATGTCACCTTACTGGAAAGATAATCTATTTCTACAACTAATTACATCTTATGAATAGATCTTTAATTCACTTTAAGTAAGGAATCTGTTTTGCTTCTTTACTTTGGTTTAAGTAATTTTTTCTCAAATGATGCAATAACTTTTTTTTTTTACTTTGCAGCAAAATGTAATAGCATGTTATTTTATAGAGCAAAGTTTTATTGCCAAATGCTTGCAAGAAAATCCTCAACTTGTTCATTTCATGTTCATTATAACGTTCTTTATATATTAACATGTAGGTGAAAAAGAATGCCTGACCACTGCTCATAAAGTGTTTAAATTAAGCTGCCCTTTCCAAGGTTTAAGTCTTCCACCCAGAAGCATGAATCATCATTTCCAATGTTTCAGTATTACAGTATTAATTATAATGGTAAATAAAACAAACAGTGCCGACAATTCCCAAAAACATGCACTGGAAGACTTGTTAACACTGGAATTTTATACTTGGAAAATGTTGTAAAGTCACGTTTCTTCCAGACTGGTACTGTATCAAATGATCAGTGTGTGCCCAACCAGAAATATGAAGAACCAAAATCTGAATATAAGCAGCAAAATAAAGAACTAGCAGTCTCCCATGTATGCTACAAACAGTACATGCTGTGAATACACTAATAACAAACTTTGATGATGTAATTCCTACTGAAATTTCTTTGCTGCTTACAAAAAGATTCACTCCAGAGGAATAAGATATTTTTATAGGAATCATTGTCAAAGGAAGAAAAAAAAAAAAAAAAAACCCTCAAACAGGAAAAGAAACTCAGAAACTGGAGAGAAAAAATGAAACTGAAATAATTTCATGATTCAATCATTTGAGTTGCTAATTCTCTGATCCAGATACCAGTAGCATATGATCTGGTTTAGAGGTTCAAAGAAGTGTTACTTTTAAAGCAAGGAAGAAATAAATGAGTACCTATTTTTTATCAGAGTACATTGCAGATGATATACAATAAACACTTAATGAATGAAGGAAATCATAAGAATTTTTAAACATAAAGCAAGCACCTTCGACTACTAGAGAAGAATCCAGCTGCCGGGGAAATACGAGACAGAGCTGTATTAGTCTCTTCACATTGTTACCCATAGGATTCCATTCAGATGTCCTTTATATCATAGAACCGGTATCTCCCTGACTGGAAACGTTTTCCTAACTTATGCTGTAATTTCATAACTTCCAAATTCTGCTATTTTTCATAAGTTACTGATTTCTCTACAACTACTTACATAGTAAGTGGTCTGTTATTAACTATCATGTTTCATAATACAGCAGCCCTGGTGGCCCAGTGGTTAAGAGCTTAGCTGCTAACCAAAAGGTTCACAGTTTGAATCTACTAGCCGCTCCCTGGGAACCCTGTGGGGCAGCTCTACTCTGTCCTATAGGGATGCTGTGAGTAGGAATTGACTTGGCGGCAGCAGGTTTGGTTTTGGTTTTTCATGATACTATTTTGTCTTAAGCTTTGTACATCCATTATATTACCTGCATAGCCCAGATGCTTGACAGGGTATTATTAACTCTATTTTGCAGATGAGACTAATGAAGCAAAAAAAAAAAAAAAGTAGATAAAATGACAAGGTCACAAGTAAGCTCCAGCAGCAGAAGTGAAACCTCCGTAGGTTCTCTGACAGCCAGACTACTGAAAGCTGTTGGATAGCTTTCCTAAAGGACACCTTAAATTAGAACACTTTTTAAATATAAATCACTACCACTCACCCACTCTTCTTTCAAGATTTGCTCAAACTTAACAAGTAGTCTTTAAAGTTAACAGGAAATGGCAGAGCCAAAAATAACTGGGGTGTGGTTTCACCTCTGAAAAAGCTTTCAAACTGTGAATAAAGGCAGGCAACTCTGGCCGGACAAGATAGCACACACCGCGATTTAGTACCCAATACAATGAACCCGTCTTATAAATACAGGGATACCTTACTGTCTTAGAAGAAACTGCAACTATTTGAAACTGGAAAACCCAAAATAAAGCAACATTAAGTCGTGAGAAGTCAAAATAGCTGTGATCAAGTTCTTACACTAAAGTTTTTATATACGAGATCAATCCATGCCTTCTAAGGGCCTGAAATCATTCATGTATTTAAGAGTAATCTTAAAAGTACACAACATACACTAATTTGTAATTTCACTGAAGAACAAATGTTGCCAATGCAGGCTGTGAGGCTCATGTTCGTTTAAACCGGCATCTATCTGCCTTTTAACCATGTTTTATTTTACTTTTACAAATGTGAAGATTTCCTTTATATCTATGGCATTTTACAGTGGAAATTACATTCTACAGCAGTGTTCAGAATTTGAGATTCCTGAAGGTCCGAGAATTGCCACTAAGCTTCACTGGGATGCTATTTATTCTTTGACACACAGCTCTAGTTTATCTGGTTTCCCTGACTACCTCAGCTTGGAAGTGGCAGATTAGAAGGGAGTAAGGGCAATTTTTGACAGAGAACAGTACTGGAGGAGAGAGAGAAAGTGAAAACAGATAAAAATACTAAAAAATTATGGCAGTGAGGAGGCATTTTAGTACAGAAGGAAATTGCCGACAGCCTTATACAGCGCGATGCACCAGCCATATTAACAGCACAGTACAGAAATTAATGTACTTAGGATGACCTTGATTCACAAAAAAGGTTATGTTTAGTATATTCTGAATTTTTGAGAGGGTTATGTACTCCAAATGGATTACATGCTATAAAACTTACGTTAAAATGTTCAAAATAATTTAGCAGTTAAAGGGATAAGCTTGAGTTAGTTACATGAATAATTCCCTTAAATAATTCCCTAATGATGCCAGATAAATGCCCAGTACATAATTCTCAAAACCCCCATTAATATTTACTAAATTTACGTAGTGTGGATAATCAACATTTTATGATGCTGGATGTCGTAGGGGGGAAACTAAGTTCCCCCTCGCTGAATATATTCTTTCCCCTTAAAAAAAGAAAAGTATTCTTGTCATCAATCTTAATGCCCTTTCTCTTTCTAAAACCAAAATGAAAAACAAACAAAAAAGTATTTTAATAGTTTTCTCCCACTTTACCACTAACTCATTTATCCAGGGACCCGCTTACACAGCTGGTCTAATTTCTTTCTTAGATAACAAGTGCTTTCAAAACGACAGTTAACACTCAAGACAGAGAGAAGGCTTGTGCTTAAGTCTTAGGACTGAACAAAAGAGCCACATAAATTAGTGGCTATGTTTCACAGATTTCACTAGTTTAAAGGCAGAAAAGACTTCTATGTTAAACCCTACAAAAATCAGTAAGGAACACTTTATTTTATATTTTGTTCTTGTAACAACAAAAATCTGACACAGATGGACACCGGAACCAAAGAATATCCTTCTCCAAGTCTCTATGAGCGAAGGCAAAATAAAACACCAACATCATTTCAAGAGATCTGTAAATCCTTTCAAACATCATGAAATGGATTTATTTGCATTTCAGCGTATTACTTTTCTTTAAACAATAACTGTGACTTGTGATGCCCTAGGGAAAGTGGACCAAGAGGTACCCGTATATATTTTAAATAAAAGAAGGGCATAAAGATCTGATCCTACCAAAGGGGAGGGGTAGAAAGATTGACTTGGATGACTCCACTAAAGTCCCTGCCCACGCCACCCCACTCCAGATAAGAGATTAGAAGAGAGGAATCGTTTCTTTAAAAAGATGGATTCCAGGTCCTCTGGGGGAGATGGAATCCTCAGCACACCTGGAAGCCAAATCCACAAGAGATAAATGACCCATCTCTAGCTGCCGGTCTAGGTGTAACAGAAAATGCCCGGGTCCCCGTGGAGCAGCTTCTACTGGGGATCCCGCCTTCGCCTCTTCCACACCCCGTTCAGGTCCTCCTCCAGGGATGGGCGCAGTCCGGGTCCCCCAGCCTCCCTCTCCGGGCTGTGGCTGCACCTCCTCCGCTCTCTCCCTCCCTCCCTCCCTCCCTCCCCTAAGCCGTCGCCCAGCCGAGAGCCGTTTCCCGCGGGTCAAGGAGGAAGGCCCGGCCCGGTTGGCACCTTTGATGACGCGTTCTGTAGTGGAGAGTTGGGCGCTCCTCCCGGACATGGTCCCCTTGGCCTCCTCCTCGCTCCAGGAGCGCCCAGACCTGCGCCTCCGCCTCCTCCGCCGCCTTCTTCTCCAGCAGTCTCAGCTCCCCCGCGGCCACTCAGCCCGCGGTGCTCCGGCCCCGGCTTCTCACGGCGGTTCAGGCACTAGACGGAGGCGGCCGCGGCAGCCCAGGGCTCGAACTCCACTGACAGGACCCGGGCCCACGGTCCGCTCCCTCCTTAGGCGCCAGCGGCTGCGGCGGCCTCGAAGACCGAGTCGGGAGCGACAGCGACCGCGGCTTAGGGAGGAACCTGGGCTCGCGGCCCGGCCCTGCCGTGCGCGCACGCGCGCCCCCGCGCGCCGCGCTCCCAACTTCCCAGCGGCCCCGCGCGCCGCCGCCTTGCGCCTCGGTGCGACGCGCGGCCCCACTGTCCAGGCCTGCCCGGCCACCTGACCGCCCGGCCCTGGCTGTCGCCGCCCGGTCATTGCTCTTCCCCTGGAGGCCGCAGGTCCGCTTGGCTGCCCTCCGCGCGCGCACGCTTCTTTCCTCTTGCTCTGTTAGCCCATTTTCCAACAGTTCGTTTTCCCTTCTCTTCAGCCTGCTCTCCCTGCAGCTAACTCCTTTTCTTCTCCTTGCCCCTGGCCCGGCCTGTAGCCCCTAAAATCAGCCCCTACATCCTGCGCGGAAAGTCCCAGCGAAGCCGCGGCCATCTTGTCACCTTGCGACGGCTGGAGCATCCTAGTAGCAGCTCTTTGGAGACCTGAGCCTCCTCGCTGCTCTCACCCTGGGGTAAACTTGCAGAGAGATCTTATCCCCTCAAACCTTCACCACTGGAGGACTCCCTTCCTCTCCTCTAGATCTTGCATTCACTTTGTCCCTAGGAGTCGTCATCAGTTTGACCATGTTTTTTTTTTTTTTTTTTTCATTTTACTTTCCCCTCCTCCTCACCTGCCCCATTCACTAAACTCAAGCATTTAAACCTCCTGTTTTAATTTTTCTCATTTGTTCAGTGCAGATAATATAGTGAAGGCATCCTGCCTTCTCCCAGTCCAGGAGTTGGAGAGCCTCAGTTTCCGGGTAAGGTGGACAAGACCCTCTGCTATGTATGCCCCACTCCCTCTTCTTCCCTTTCTATGTTCAAGAGAAAGACTAGGTGTCCTGCTCATGGGAGCCTGTCCAGCCAGACCTCTGTGAAAGGAACTGACCTCATGAAGCCCTGCTTGTCACCGCCTAGCTAGAAGCTCCCCTCCTTCCTACTTGATGCAGTGACACAATACCTGCTTCTCCGTGGGCTTGTGTTTATTGTGGAATACCCTGGTCAATCTACAAAGATTTTTAAACAATCTGATTCATCTCTAGGTTAAAAACTGACCTTTTTCTCTTCTTGAATTGTAAACCTAGAATAGAAACTGTTACAACTATCTTTCCTATGTAGTATATAATGGCTGGTGTCCAGGCATGGACCAGTAACGTGAAACTTGCCTCAAAAAATGGAGGGCACTAAGAGACTGAAGAGAGAGGCAGGCAACTCCAGTGTGACAGTGGAGTTTATTAGGAAGACATACAGACAAGGTAAGTCCTGGGTGTCTACAGGACCAGAGGGGACCTCCACACTCTGCAGTGGGAGGGCAGAGGTTTTACAGCTGTAGTGGACAATAGCGGCTACATGCCAGGGACTTACATAAGAATACAAACTGTAGTGAACTGGCAGAACACATGAGGGTGCCCATGTTTGGCCTCACAAAGCCTGTTTCCCCTTCAGTCCACCTGACAAGGGTAGCTCCTACAATCTGGCACGTTCCCCTTCTTGTCCCATAGTGCAAGAGACCCCGCTGCCTCCCTTCTGGGAACAGATATAGAAGTGGGTTTGGCCAGGTGCTGTACGGCCCCCGCGCTTGTGCAAGAGACAGAGAAAGTTACTGTGTGCCCAGAACAGGGGGAAGGCTTCTCTGATACGGAGAAGGAACCAGGAGAGAGAAAGTGACCCAATTCCCAGCCTCCTTATCAAAGAATATTCTGAGTCCAAGGCCTTTACTTAGGCAGCCGGTTGGGAGGCATATAGGGAGCCCATTCCCCCAACACCTGGCATTCAAAGTCAGAATGTTCTTAGATGTTAGCAATGATAATGAAATACTGAAACTGACGTCCAAGGAAGTATACGGAAATTATAACGAAACCAGTCTTAACAGTTACTGCAATGTCCTTTAAATATTCACATATGACTATATAAATTTTAATTAATTAAAATTAAATTAAAAAAAAACTTTAGTTCCTCAAGTGCCCTAGCCACATTTCAAGTGCTCAGTACCCTACATATGGCTAGTGGCTACTCTATTGGACATCACAGAATAGGGCATTTCCATTATCTCACAAAGTTCTATTAGATAGCCCCTGGCCAAAAAATTAGAGGGGTTAAGCCTAAATCTCCATTAATATAGATTCATCATTGGGAGGCGGCGTGGGAATATACACTGGAATCAGACCCTGAAATATCCATTGAGTTTGTCTTAGGGACATTCATAGCAACCTCTATCAGGCAGGAGCTGAATAGAATTTGGTCCTGTTTTCATGGGTCTTGACTTCAGGCTTCAAAGAGAATTGTACAGATTTTCTGAAGAAATTCTCCATTTAAGGAGTAATCAGAGCCCCACACCTCTATCAAAAAGAGTAAATCTCTAAATCTCAGAAATAAACTGGGCCCTGCAGCATAGCAGCTGCCACACTTCATCTAAGTTTATGAACAGGATGGCTGAAAACACAGTTTAAGAAAACATTGCTTATCGATGTGAAAGGATGGATTATTTAACAATGGTAGTGGGAAAATTGACCAATTATTTAGGTCTCAAGTTGGAGCCAGTCCATAATATCAAAATAACATGAACCTGGTTTACATGTAAAAAATAAGACAAAAAAAAATTTAGAAGAAAATGTAGACGAAGTTATCCTCCTCAGATAACTATGGGCGTTCTAGAGCTAATAGGTGTCAATAGGTGCTCACTCCTCCCTGAGGAAGGGATATGTGCATTTATCAGATGGAAACCACTGTTTTGATATACTTCCTAAGCACAAAAGTAATGAAAGCAATTACAAGCGATGCTACACTTGGAAATTTAAACTATTATATGCAGCAAAAAGATAAGCACAATTAAAAAGCACAAAAACACAAAACTTGTAAGATAGTTGCATCTCATACGTAGGTTAAAGAAAATTCACAAGAAGAGCTCTACCATACAAATAAAGGGCAAAGGCCACAAACAATTTGTAAAAGAATAAAATAATAAGCCACTAAATACAGGCAGCCCCTGGGTTGTGAATGTCTGACTTACATACAACTCGTAGTTACGAATCAACCCCCGTAAAGCGTATTATATTAAAAATTTGAGGTATATACAATGGTTTGTAATAACAAATGGGCTCTACTTTGTGACAAACATCAAAACATTATTATTACTGTATTATTATGTTAAAGATGTTTGTGATGGTTAATGTTATGTGTCAACTTGGCTAAGCTACGAGTCCCAGTATTATGTAACTATCCTTTATTTTGCGATCTGATGTAATTATCCTCCATTTTGTGATATGACATAATTAACCTCATTTTGTGTGTTGTAAACTCTAAACCTCTGTATGTTAATGAGGCAGGATTAGTGTCGGGTGTATCTTGTGACCGAAGTCACAACCCTACTCAAGTCACACCCTTACTCTAAATCACATCCTTACTCAAGTCACAGCCTTACTCAAGTAAGGATTTAAGGGCATTTTCTTGAGGCTGTGGGCAACAACCAATATATACTGCTGCTCTGGCAAATCTCCCTCTCACTCTGGATCCTACGTTTGGCTCGTCATCATCTGACCTCTGATTCTTGGGACTTAAGCCAGCAGCCCATTGTCTGACCTGTCAGTTCCGGGATTCTCCAGCTTCCACAGCCCCGTGAGCTAGTAGCCTGCTGTCTGACCTGCTGAGTCTGGGATCACCAACTTCTGCAGCCCTGTGGGCCAGCAGCCTGTCGTCTGACCTGCGGATTTTGGGTTCGTCAGCCCCTACAACCACGTCAGTCAGGAGAAGCCCCAACCTGACACCTGACCCACGAATTTGGGACTTGCCAGCCTTTACAACTGCGTGAGCCATTTCCTTGAGATAAATCTCTCTATCTATACTTAGATATATATATACTTTATTGCTTTTGCTTCTCTAGAGAACCCAGCCTAAGGCAATGTTTTAGTATATCTGAAAGTGTTTCTTTAATGTTTTTTTTATGCTTAGAAAGGTACACTATATACTATATACTGAGACAAACATTTGGCTAACTGATGTTAGGTACAAGCCATAACTAACTGTTCGACTTAAAGACAGACTTAGAAACAGAACTCGTTTGTAATCTGGGGACTGCCTATATTTAAAAATGTTCAACCTCATTAGTAATTTTAAAAAAGGTTAATTAAAACAAGGTTCTATTTTTTCATACAGCAAATTGGAAAACACTTTTTAAAAGGTAACACTGTTGATAGAATTGTAAATTAGCACATCTCCAAAAAGGGATTTGGCAATATCAGTCAAAGAAGAAATTTGTGTATGGCCAATGAAAAGATTCTCAACATAGCTAGTCCTCAGGGAAATAGAAAATAAATACTATTGAGATACCACTTCACTAGTCCACTAGAATAGCTAAAATTTAAAAGACTGCCAATACCATTTGTTGGCAAGAGTTGGACTAATTAGAACTATTATACTTTGATGAGGGGAGAGTGAAATGGTACCACTTCTTTAGAAAACACTTTGGTTGTTTCTTATAAAGTGAAATATACATCTACTCTATGACCTGGTAATTCTACTATCAGGCATTTTGTCCAAGAGCAATAAAAACATATGTCTGCAAAAAGATTTGTAAACAAATGTTCAGAGTAGCTTTATTGATAACAGCCCCAAACTGGAAAACAAACTCAATGGCCATCAATAGGTGGAACTAACTAATTACTGATATATGCAGCAACATGAATGCTCTTAAAAACATTATATTGAGCAAAAGAAGCAAGACACAAAATAGTACCTACGATATGATTTAATTTGTAAGGGAAAATGGTTAAAGTATGCTACTGAAGACAACAGAGCACACAAGGGCCACAGTCAGGTCAACTTCTTAGACATAACCAAACACCTTGTGGGACAAAATTCCTAGGCTCAAAGGCAAAGGACCATAGACTCCAGGAACATCTACATTGATTGGCACAACATAGTTCATAAAGACAATGTCCTGCATCCTACTTTGGTGAGTAGTGCCTGGGCTCTTAAAAGCTTGCAAATGGTCATCGAAGATACAACCATTGGTCTGTTCTGATCTGGAGCAAAGGAGAGTGAAGAAAACCAAAGACTAAGGGAGTAATTAGTCTAAAGGATTAATGGACCACATGAACCACAGCCAACAAGACCCTAAGACTAGAAGAACTAGATGGTATCCAGCTTCCACTACAGACCACTCTGATGGGATTACAACAGAGGGCCCCAGACTAGGCGGGAGGAAAATCGTAAAATAAAAAATCAAATTCCAAAAAAAGACCAGACTCACTGTTCTGACAGATACAAGGAACCCCTCAGACTATGGCCTTCTGAACTGGAACTAAAGCCATTCCTGGAGACCGCCTTTCAGCCAAACCATAGACAGGCCTATAAAATAAACAATAACGCCCAAAAGGAATGTGCTCCTTAGAACAATCAATTACATGAGATCAAAAGGGTGACACTTGGCCAAAAACAAAAATGAGAAGGCAGAAAGGGGTAGAAACTCAGGACAAAAGGAAAGCAGGAAGCTAGAATGGAAATGGGGAGAGTGCTGATGCATTGTGGAGAATAAAACCAATGTCATGGAACACTTTATGTAAAAACTATTGAGCAGAAAACTAATTTGCCCTGTAAACTTTCACCTAATGCACACACACAAAAAAATTTTAAGTATGCTAATGAATGGAACGTTATGCAGTTATGAAAAACCAAGTCATAGTTTACATTGGAAAAATATTTGCTGACATGAGAAGAGCCTCAGGAGATAATGAAAAGTGAAAAGCTAGAGTATAACCAGATACAGCATGGTTTCCATTTTGTTACCAAACAAGCAATCATATACATAAAACAAAAGACTAGAAGGAACTGTTGTTATAGTCATTCATTCGACAAATGTCAATTAGGTGTTTACTGTGTGCCAGGCACTGTGTTAGATGCTAGGTGTACAGTGATGATCCACAGCTAACACAGTTCATACTGAGCATAACCTATTAAGGGAAAAAAAAAAGTTAACAATAGCCATCTCTTGGCAGTGCAATTAAGAGTAAGTTTAAAAAATAATTTTCTATATTTTTCAGATTTTCTATGGTGAGAAAGTATTACTTTATAATTGGGTAAAAAAAAAAAATGTGTTCTTGTCTTTTAAAGGCCCATCATCCAGGCCTATTTCCAGTAGTGCTAAACATTCGTTTTGGGGGACTTCCTGATTAAAGTAAAAACAAAACATCTAGAGCCATTCAATGAAAATATAAATGAGAGAAAATTCTAAGCTCCGTTCCCAAACAAATTTTTCAATTAATAAGACCTAACTTCATCGGCGGCGGTGGTGTTTTAGTCATCACCCTGACAGATGCCAGCAACAGTTGGACAGCTCTGTTTCTTTTGGCTTCTATATTTGTCCACCTGGCCAGAGTCGGTCATGTTTTTTATCTAATTGGTAAATTTGAAATCTCCTTCCTTTTACTTTTTGCATTGGTTAGAATGCACATGAATATTTGAAATTACTAAGATTAATTTAAACTGGCATTTATACTAATTTTTTACTATTTTAATTTCTTCACATCTAGGTTTCCATCTTACAGGGCTCAGGAGACTTGGTAGATTTCCTTGTGAAACTCCCTAAACACTTCGTAAACCTTAATTAACTACTCTGAGAAATAATTATGAATGTTTTTAATCTAACAAAAGCACAGGGAATCCTTGTTTCCACTGTTGTATAAAAGTAACCTGGTTTCCAAAAGCAAAGAAGTTTCCTGAATAAAGTGAATGCTTCGAAGGCCAGCGTAGCAGGGTCAGGGATCTGGGGACCATGGTTTCAGGGGACATCTAAGTCAATTGGCATAATAAAATCTATTAAGAAAATATTCTGCATCCCACTTTGAAGAGTGGCGTCTGGGGTCTTAAACGCTAGCAAGCAGCCATCTGAGATGCATCAATTGGTCCCAACCCACCTGGATCAAAGGAGAATGAAGAATGCCAAGGACACAAGGTAATTACGAGCCCAAGAGACAGAAAGTGCCACATGAACCAGAGGCTACATCATCCTGAGATCAGAAAAACTAGATGGTGCCCGGCTACAACCGATGACAGCCCTGACAGGGAACACAACAGAGAACCCCTGAGGGAGCAGGAGAGCAGTGGGATGCACACCCCAAATTCTCATAAGACCACACTTAATGATCTGAGACTAGAAGGACCCCAGTGGTCATGGCCCCCAGACCTTCTGTTGGCCGAGGATAGGAACCATTCCCGAAGCCAACTCTTCAGACATGGATTGGACTGGACAATGGGTTGGAGAGGGATGCTGGTGAGGAGTGAGCTTCTTGGATCAGGTGGACACTTGAGACTGTGTTGTCATCTGCCTGGAAGGGAGATGAGAGGGTGGAGGGCGTTAGAAGCTGGCGAAATGGACACGAAAAGAGAGCGTGGGGGGAGAGAGCAAGGTGTCTCATTAGGGGGAGAGTAATTGGGAGTGTGTAGCAAGTTAGCAAGGTGTATATGGGTTTTTGTGTGAGAAACTGACTTGATTTGTAAACTTTCACTTAAAGCACAATAAAATTATTTTTAAAAAAAGTAACCTGGTTTCAATTCTTAGTTGTGTAAAGCCTTTCAACATTAAACTTCTCTGTTAAGTGAAGGCAAGAGAATGGTAGAATGCTTTAAAAACTAAATGTAGACTAAAATGATAATTTCTAAATTAGCTATACAAAAGATTTTATAGTGTATAATCTTCAATTTTATATAAAAACACCACATAAATGTTTTATTAATTACACATATTGTATAGACATCATATACTGTATCATATTTTGTACGTGTCCCCTGGTGCTTACAGTTTTGATTAAATTCTCTTGGCATCAACCCTCAGTCTTGAGGTCTAAAAAAATCAGTGAGTACAAGTAAGAATATTTTTTGTAATTAGGAGAACATAGGCCAAAGCAACAGCCAACCAATAATAGGCTGATATTGAATGAAACCCCGCCACATGTCTATCAGTTTGTCGTACTGTGGGGGCTTGCCTGTTGCTGTGATGCTGGAAGCTATGCCACCAATATTCAGATACTAGCAGGGTCACCCATGAAGGACAGGTTTCAGGGGAGCTTCCAGACTAAGACTGGGAAGAAGGACCCAGCAGTCTACTTCTGAAAAGCATTAGCCAGTGAAAACCTTATGAATAGCAGCGGAACATTGTCTGATATAGTGTTGGAAGATGAGCCCCCCAGGTTGGAAGGCACTCTAAAGATGACTGGGGAAGAGCTGCCTCCTCAAAGTAGAGTCAACCTTAATGACGTGGATGGAGTAAAGCTTTCGGGACCTTCATTTGCTGATGTGGCACAACTCAAAATGAGAAGAAACAGCTGCAAATATCCGCTAATAATCGGAACCTGGAATGTACGAAGTATCTAGGAAAATTGGAAATCGTCAAAAATGAAATGGAATGCATAAACATCGATATCCTGGCATTAGTGAGCTGCGATGGACTGGTATTGGCCATTTTGAATAGGACAATCATATAGTCTACTATGCTGGGAATGACAACTTGAAGAGGAATGGTGTTGCATTCATCATCAAAAAGAACGTTTCAAAATCTATCCTGAAGTACAATGCTATCAGTGATAGGATAATATCCACACACGTACAGGGGAGACCAGTTAATATGACTATTATTCAGATTTACGCAACAACCACTAGGGCCAGAGATGAAGAAATAGAAGATTTTTATCAGCTGCTACAGTCTGAAATTGATCGAACATGCAATCAAGATGCATTGATAATTGCTGGCGATTGGAATTTGAAAGTTGAAAACAAAGAAGAAGGATCAGTAGTTGGAAAATATGGCCTTGGTGATAGAAACAATGCCGGAGATCGAATGATAGAATTTTGCAAGACCAACGACTTCTTCATTGCAAATACCTTTTTTCACCAGCATAAACGGCGACTATACACATGGACCTCGCCAGATGGAACACAGAAATCAAATTGACTACATCTGTGGAAAGAGACGATGGAAAAACTCAATATCATCAGTCAGAACAAGGCCAGGGGCCGACTGTGGAACAGACCATCAATTGCTCATATGTAAGTTCAAGCTGAAACTGAAGAAAATCAGAGCAAGTCCACGAGAGCCAAACTATGACTTCGAGTACATCCCACCTGAATTTAGAGACCATCTGAAGAACAGGTCTGACGCATTGAACACTAGTGACTGAAGACCATACAAGTTGTGGAACGACATCAAGGACATCATACGTGAAGAAAGCAAGAGGTCATTGAAAAGACAGGAAAGAAAGAAAAGACCAAGACGGATGTCAGAGGAGAGCTAAAGTAAAAGGAAGAATTGATGAAGTAAAAGAACTGAACAGAAGATTTCAAAGGGCGTCTCGAGAAGACAAAGTAAAGCATTATAATAACATGTGCAAAGAGCTGGAGATGGAAAACCAAAAGAGAAGAAAACACTCGTTGTTTCACAAGCTGAAAGAACTGAAGAAAAAATTCAAGCCTCAAGTTGCAATAGTGAAGGATTCTATGGGGAAAATATTAAACAACACAGGAAGCATCAAAAGAAGATGGAAGGAATACACAGAGTCATTATACCAAAAAGAATTAGTCGATGTTCAACCATTTCAAGAGGTAGCATAGGATCAGGAACCGATGGTACTGAAGGAAGAAGTCCAAGCTGCTGTGAAGGCAGTGGTGAAAAACAAGGCTCCAGGAATTGATGGAATATCAACTGAGATGTTTCAACAAACAGATGCAGCACTGGAGGTGCTCACTCGTCTACGCCAAGAAATATGGGAGACAGCTTCCTGGCCAACTGACTGGAAGCGATCCATATTTATGCCTATTCCCAAGAAAGGTGGTCCAACCGAATGTGGAAATTAGAGAACAATATCATTAATATCACATGCAAGCAAAATTTTGCTGATGATCATTCAAAAACAGCTGCCGCAGTATATTGACAGGGAACTGCCAGAAATTCAGGCTGGTTTCAGAAGAGGACGTGGAACCAGGGATATCATTGCTGATGTCAGATAGATCCTGGCTGAAACAGAGAATACCAGAAGGATGTTTACCTGTGTTCTATTGACTATGAAAAGGCATTCAACTATATGGAACATAACAAATTATGGATAACATTGCAAAGAAAGGGAATTCCAGAACACTTAATTGTGCTCATGAGGACCCTTTACATAGATCAAGAGGCAGTTGTTTGGACAGAACAAGGGGATACTGATTGGTTTAAAGTCAGGAAAGGTGTGTGTCAGGGTTGTATTCTTTCACCGTACCTATTCAGTCTGTATGCTGAACAAATAATACTAGAAGCTGGACTATATGAAGAACGGGGCATCAGGATTGGAGGAAGACTCATTAACAACCTGCATTATGCAGATGACACAACCTTGCTTGCTGAAAGTGAAGAGGACTTGAAACACTTACTAATGAAGACCAAAGACCACACCCTTCAGTATGGATTGCACCTCAACATAAAGAAAACAAAAATCCTCACAACTGGACCAATGAGCAACATCATGATAAGTGGAGAAAAGATTGAAGCTGTCAAGGATTTCATTTTACTTGGACCCACAATCAACAGCCAGGGAAGCAGCAGTCAGGAAATCAAAAGACGCATTGCATTGGGTAAATCTGCTGCAAAGGACCTCTTTAAGGTGTCAAAGAGCAAAGATGTCACTTTGAAGACTAAAGTGCGCCTGACCCAAGCCATGGTATTTTCAATTGCATCATATGCATGTGAAAGCTGGACAATGCATAAGGAAGACCAAAGAAGAGTTGACACCTTTGAATTGTGGTGTTGGCGAAGAATATTGAATATACCATGGACTGCCAAAAGAACGAACAAATCTGTCTTAGAAGAAGTACAGCCATGATGCTCCTTAGAAGCAAGGATGGCGAGACTGCGTCTTACATACTTTGGACATGTTGTCAGGTGGGATCAGTCCCTGGAGAAGGACATCATGCTTGGCAGAGTATAGGGTCAGCGGAAAAGAGGAAGACCCTCAACGAGGTGGATTGACACAGTGGCTTCAACAATAAGCTCAAGCATAACAACGATTGTAAGGATGGCTCAGGACCGGGCAGTGTTTCGTTCTGTTGTGTGTAGGGCCGCTACGAGTCGGAACCGACTCGACAGCACCTAACAACAACATCAAATGAATAATCTCTGTAGACACTGTTATGGGTTGAATTGTGTCCCCCCCAAAAATATATTGAAGTCCTAACCCCTGGTACCTGTGAACCTAACCTTGTTTGTAGGGATTTTGAAGATATCAGTTAGCATGAAGTCATACTGGAGTAAGGATGGGTCCTAATCCAACGTGAGTGGTATCCTTATAAAAAGAGAAGGCACACAGAAGGAAGACAGAGGCAGCGATTGAAGTGATGCCTCTATAAGCCAAGGAATGTCAATAATTCCCAGGAACCATCAGAAACAAGGAAGAGGCTTCCCCTAGAGCCTTCAGAGAGAGCTTGGCACTCCGACACCTTAATTAAAGACTCTAGCCTCCAGAACTATAAGTAAATAAATTTCTATTGTTTTAAGCCACTCAGTTTGTGATACTTCATTACCGCAGGCCTAGGAAACTAATACAGACACCTGTAAGCAAAAAAATGCTAATGAGAGTTCTGCTGAATGGTGAATAAATTTATAGGCAGATATTCAGGCCATCTTTTGGACAATGTACAAACCTCTTAATGATGTGTTTCACTCCCAAGAAAGTCTTCTCAGGAGAACCCAATACTATGAGAACTGTGACAATACATTGCCCACCCAAGTACTGGGGAGTGAGGGTTGGCCCCAAAGCTGCCATCGCTCAATATTACTATTGTTTGCATCATTACAAAGCAAGAGGAAATGGTGGCAGTCCTTATTGGCCTACATAATACCGTACAGTCTAGGAGAATACTTAATACCTCTCTCATACGTGGGCTCCAACAGTCCACAGGTAAGGTGCTATAGGTAAATGGTACTGCCATTCATCTAGTCGCTTGGGGCAAAAATGTCCAGTTGGGCCCCTCTTTCCCTCACAGACTGTATCATGTCAGCTCAATTCCCCCTACAGTCCATTTTTCCATATAGCAGATATTTCTAAACCTAAAGCATAGATCCAATTTATGTCATTCCTCTGGTTAAAACCCTCAAATGGCACCTCCTTTCCCTGATGTGATCTGACTCCAGTCTACTTCTCGGAGTTCATGTCATACCTCTTTCCCACACCAACTGCGGTTCAGACATACCAGCCTGGTTTACAACCCTCAAAACAAGCTTATTTCTCACCCAGATCTCTTGCATTTGCTGTCCTTTTACTTGGAACACTCTTCTCCTAGATGTTCCCCAAAATGCCTCTTTGTTATTAATGGCTCAACTCAAATGTCATCTCCTCAGAGAGGCCTTCCCAGACCACTATAGCTAAAGCCACAACACCCGTCCCCCATTCTCTACCACATTACCTGATGTTCATTTATCTGTGGCACTTGTCAGTACCTGAGATTACCACTTTTACTTAAGTGTTTGTCTCCCTCACTCCTTAGGGGGAAGACCTTTGTCTGCCTGTGTGCAGTGTCACACTTCACCTGGCCCAAAGTTGGAGCTCAGTAATTTGTTCAGTGAATGAATATCAGCTTGTCTAGAGCAGAAGTTCTTAACCCTGAGCCCAGGGGTTTCAAGAGATCATTCCCTTTCCTCCCACTTCCCCTCTACATCCTGTTCCTAACTGGAAATGAAATTGAAGTTTTGAGTGTACGTATATATTTTTTTCTTCTCTCTCTCTTTTTTTTTTTATTGTGCTTTAAGTGAAAGTTTACAATTCAACTCAGTTTCTCATACAAAAACTTATACACACATTGTTATGTGACCCTAGTGGCTCTCCCTACAATGTGACAGCACACTCCTTCTCTCCACCATGTATTAGTGCTTTGGGGTGTTAGTGAGACATGTATGTGTGGAGAAGCATGTATTTTTTCAGAATTGCAGAGGGATCCAAACAACAAATGTAAATTGCTCTTTGTATAGCATTTTAATTTATAAAGCCCTTACTCCTGCATTTAGTTCTCATTAAGCCTATGGAGAGAGGTAATATAGAAGTGGTAATTTCTACTTCATAGATAAGGACATTAAGATTCAGAGAGGTTAAATATATTATCCAAGTTCACACAGCCAGTCAGTAAGGCAATTGACTCAAATCCATTCTTTTGTATTCAAGATCCTGTGCTCTTCTTGTCCCACTGCTAAAGATGAAGATAGAATCCAGAACCCTGGGGAGGGGGCAGGTTACATTGGTTCTTGCTTCTCTTCATTAAGTTCAAAAAGTACCAAACTTAAATACCTTTCCAAGAATGGCCTCACTTAAGCTAGCTTATCAGGGCTGCATTAAGTTTTTCAATGAAAAAAGATTGCGATCAGCTAGATCAAGGCAGTTCTTCCAGGTGGTTAACTGCAATTTTCAGATAAAATTTAAAAGTAAGGTATGAACCAAGCAGTGCAAAACAATTTTCCATTAGGCTGTTGATGTTAGGTGCTGCTGGTTCATTTCCGACTCCTTGGAGCCCTAAGTACAACAGAACGAAACACTGCCTGGTGCTGAGTGATCCTCACAATCGTTGCTATGTTTGAGCCCATTGTTGTAGCCACTGGGTCAATCCATCTCCTTGGGGGTCTTCCTCTTTTTCACTGACCCTCTGCTTTGAGCATGATGTGCTTTTTCCAGGGACTGGTCCCTCCTAATAACATGTCCAAAGTATGTGAGACGAAGCCTCACCATCCTTGCTTCTAAGGAGCATTCTGGCTGTGCTTCTTCCAAGACAGTTTGTTCTGGAAATCCATGGTATATTCAATAATCTTCGTCAACCCCATAATCCAAAGGCATCAATCCTTATTATTTTTATTTATTTTTTATTGTGTTCAAGTGAAAATTTACAGTTCAAGTTAATTTCTCATACAAAAATTTATACATATATTGTTATGTGACCTAGTTGCTCTCCATATAATGTGACAAGCACACTCCTCCTTTCCACTCCTGATTTCCCGTGTCCATTCAACCAGCTTCTGTCCCTTTTTGCCTCCGGACAGGAGTTACCCATTTAGTATCATGTATCTACTTGATCTAAGAAGCATTCTCTTCACAAGTATCATTTTATGTCTTAGAGTCCAGTATAATCTTTGTCTGAAGAGTTGGCCTTGGGAAATGGTTTAAGTTCTGGACTAACAGAGAGCCCAGGGGCCATGTCTTGCGGGGTTGCTCCAGTCTCAGTCAGACCATTAAGTCCGGTCTTTTTACTAGAATTTGAGTTCTGCACCCCACTTTTCTCTTGCTCCGTCAGGGACTCTCTGTTGTGTTCCCTGTCAGGGCTGTCATTTGTGGTAGCCAGGCACCATCTAGTTCTTCTGGTCTCAGGCTGATGGAGTCTCTGGTTTATGTGGCCCTTTCTGTCTCTTGGGCTCATATTTTCCTCGTGTCTTTGGTGTTCTTCATTCTCCTTTGCTCCAGGTGGGTTGGGACCCATTGATATAGCATAGATGGCTGCTCGCTAGCTTTTAAGACCCCAGACGCCACTCACCAAAATGGGATGCAAAACATTTTCTTAATAAACTTTGCTATGGCGGTTGACCTAGATGTCTCCAGATCCCTGCCCATGCTACTTGAAGTGTTTGGTTGTATCCATGAAATTTCTTAGCTTTTGGTTTAGTTCAATTGTGCTGACTTCCCCTGTGTTCTGCGTTGTCCTTCCCTTCACCTAAGATAATTCTTATCTACTTTATCTTTTTTTTTTTTTTTATCTAGTTTGGGTATCTAGCTAGTAAATGCAACAGATACATAGACCAATGGAACAGAATTGAGAATCTAGACATAAATTCATCCATCTATGAGGAGCTGATATTTGACAAAGGCCCAAAGTCCATTAATTGGGGAAAAGACAGTCTCTTTAACAAATGGTGCTGGCATAACTATATATCCATCTGCAAAAAAAAGAAACAAGACCCATACCTCTCTCTCTTTATACACCCTCGTAACCATCAAAGCATATTTTCCTCTGTGTTTAAAACTTTTCTTGAGTTCTTATAGTAGTGGTCTCATACAATATTTGTCCTTTTGCGACTAATTTCACTCAGCATAATGCCTTCCAGATTCATCCATGTTATGACATGTTTCACAGATTCATGGTTCTTTATCATTGCATAGTGCTCCATTGTGTGAACACTCCACAATTTGTTTATCCATTCATCTCTTGATGGGTACCTAGGTTGTTTCCATCTTTCTGCTATTGTGAACATGCACATGGGTGTGCACATATCTATTCGTGTGAGGGCTCTTATTTCTCTAGGATATATTCCAAGGAATGGGATTGCTGGATCATATGGTACTTCTATTTCTAGTTTTTAAAGGAAGTGCCAAATCTATTTCCAAAATAGTTGTACCATTTTATATTCCCACCAGCAGTGCATAAGTGTTGCAGCCTCTCCACAACCTCCCCAACATTTATTATTTTGTTTTTGGATTAGTGCTAGCCTTCTTGTGGTGAAATGGTATCTCATTGTAGTTTCGATTTGTATTTCTCTAATGGCTAATGATAGTGAGCATTTTCTCATGTATCTGGTAGCCACCTGAATGTATTCTTTGGTAAAATGTCCATTCCTTTGTCCGTTTTTAAATTGGGTTGTCTTTTTATTGTCATGGTTTTGCAGTATCTTGTAGATTTTAGAGACTAGAAGCTGATTGGATTTGTCATAGCCAAAAATTTTTTGCCAGTCTGTAGGTTGTCTTCTTACTCTTTTGATGAGCGTAAGTCTTTGATTTTTAGGAGCTCCCAGTTATCTAGTTTTTCTTCTGGTGTTTGTACATTGTTTGTAATGTTTTGTATTCTGTTTATGCCATGTATTAGGGCTCCTAGCGTTGTCCCTATTTTTTCTTCCATGATCTTTATCGTTTTAGATTTTATATTTAGGCCTTTGATCCATTTTGAGATAGTTTTTGTGCATGGTGTGAGGTACCGGTCTTGTTTCACTTTTTTGCAGATGGATGTCCAGTTATGCCAGCACCATTTGTCTTTTCCCCAATTAATGGACTTCGGGCCTTTGTCAAATATCAGCTGTTCATAGATGGATGAAATTTATGTCTGGATTCTCAATTCTGTTCCATTAGTCTATGTATCTGTTGTTGTACCAGTACCAAGCTGTTTTGACTACCGTGGCAGTATAATAGGTTCTAAAATCAGGTAGTGTGAGGCCTTCCACTTTGTTCTTCTTTTTCAGTAATGCTTTACGTATCCAGGGCCTCTTCCTTTTCCATATTAAGTTGGCGATTTTTTTCTCCATCTCACTAAAAAATCCCACTGGAATTTGGACTGGGATTGCATTGTGTCTGTAGATCGCTTTGGGTAAAATAGACATTTTCACAATGTTGAGTCTTCCTATTTATGAGCAAAGTATGTTTTTCCACTTATGTAGATCTCTTTTGGCTTCTTGCAGTAGCATCTTGTAGTTTTCCTTGTATAGGTCTTTTACATCTCTGGTTAGATATATTCCTAAGTATTTTATCTTCTTTGGGGCTATTGTAAATAGTATTGATTTGGTGATTTCCTCTTCGAAGTTCTCTTTTTTGGTATAGAGGAATCCAACTGATTTTTGTATGTTTATCTTGTATCCTGATACTTTGCTGAAATCTTCTATTCATTCCAGTAGTTTTCTTGTGGGTTCTTTGGGGTTTTCTGTGTATAAGATCATATCATCTGCAAATAGAGATACTTTTACTTCTTCCTTACCAATTTGGATCCCCTTTATTTCTTTTTCTAGCCTAATTGCTCTGGCTAGGACCTCCAGCACAATGTTGAATAAGAGTGGTGATAAAGGGCATCCTTGTCTAGTTCCTGTTCTCAAGGGGAATGCTTTCAGACTCTCTCCATTCAGGATGATGTTGGCCGTTGGCTTTGTATAAATTTATTATGTTGAGGAATTTCCCCTCTATTCCTATTTTGCTCAGAGTTTTTATCATGAATGGGTGTTAGACTTTGTCAAATGTCTTTTCTGCATCAGTTGATAAGATGTGGTTTTTGCCTTTCACTTTATTTATATGGTGAATTACATTGTTTTTCTAATGTTGAACCATCTTTGCATACCTGGTATGAATCCTACTTGGTCATGGTGAGTTGTTTTTTTGATATGTTGTTGAATTCTATTGGCTAGAAGTTTGTTGAGGATTTTTGCGTCTATGTTCATGAGGGATATTGGTCTGTAATTTTCTTTTTTTGTGGTGTCTTTATCTAGTTTTGGTATTGGCGTTATGTTGACTTCATAGAATAAGTCTGGGAGTATTCCGTCTTTTTCTATGCTCTGAAATACCTTTGTTAGTAGTAGTGTTAACTCTTCTCTGAAAATCTGGTAGAATTCTCCAGTGAAACCGTCAGGGCTAGGGCTTTTTTTGTTGTTGTTGGGAGTTTTTTAATTACCTCTTCAATCTTTTCAGAAACCCTGGTAGTGTAGTGGTTAAGTGCTACAGCTGCTAACCAAAGGGTCGGCAGTTAGAATCCGCCAGGCGCTCTGGAAACTCTATGGGGCAGTTCTACTCTGTCCTATAGGGTGGCTATGAGTTGGAATTGACTTGACGGCACTGGGTTTGGTTTTTGGGTTCAATCGCTTCTTTTGTTGTAGGTTTATTTAGTTGTTCTACCTCTGTTCATGTTAGTTAAGGTAGGTAGTGTGTTTCAGAAATTTGTCCATTTCCTCAAAGTTTTCAAATTTGTTAGAGTACAGTTTTTCCATAGTATTCTGTTATGATTCTTTTAATTTCAGTTGGGTATGTTGTGATATCGCCCATCTCATTTCTTATTTGGGTTATTTGCTTCCTCTCCCATTTTTCTTTTATCAGTTTGGCCAATAGCTTATGGCTTGTGTTGATCTTCTCAAAGTACCATCTTTTGGTCTTGTTAACTCTTTCAATTTTTTTTCTGTTTCATTAAAAAAAATTTTTTTTTTCTATTTCATTAAAAAAAATTTCATTTAATTCTGCTCTAATTTTTATTATTTGCTTTCTTCTGGTGCCCCAAGGGCTTCTTTTGCTGCTCTGTTTCTGTTTATTTGAGTTGTAGGGTTGATGTTTTGATTTTGGCCCTTTCTTCTTTTTGGATGTGAGCATTTATTCAAAGGCATCAATTCTTCTTTAGTCTTCCTTATTCATTATCCAGCTTTTGCATGCATATGGGGTGATCGAAAATACCTGGCTTGAGTCAGGAGTACTTTAGTCCCCAAAGTGACATCTTTGCTTTTTAACACTTTAAAGAGGTCTTTTGCAGCAGATTTGTCCAGTGCCACACATCATTTGATTTCTTCACTACTGCTTTCATGAGCATTGATTGTGGATTCAAGTGAGATGAAATCCTTGACAACTTTAATCTTTTCTCCATTTATCATGATATTGCTTATTGGTCCAGTTGTGAGGATTTTTGTTTTCTGTATGTTGACATGTAATCCATGCAGAGCGCTGCAGTCTTTGATCTTCATCAGTAAGTGCTTCAAGTCCTCTTCACTTTCAGCAAGCAAGGTTGTGTCATCTGCATACCACAGGTGGTTAATAAGTCTTTCTCCAATCCTGATGCTGCATTCTTCTTCATATAGTCCAGCCTCTCTCATTATTTGCTCAGCATACAGATTGAATAAGTATGGTGAAAGGATACAACCCTGACTTAAACCTTTCTTGACTTTAAGCCACGCAGTATCCCCTTGTTCTGATCGAATGACTGCCTCATGATCTGTGCACAGGTTCCACATAGCACACTTAAGTGTTCTGTAATTCCCATTCCTTGCAATATTATCCATAATTTGTTATGAGCCACACAGTCAAATGCCTTTGCATAGTCAATAAAACACAGGTCAACCTCTTTCTGGTATTCTCTGCTTTCACCCAAGATCCACCTGACATAAGGAATGATACTCCTTGTTCCAAGCCCTCTTCTAAATCTGGCTTAACTTTCTGGCAGTTCTTTGTTGATGTACTGCTGCAACCATTTTTTAATTATCTTCTGCAAAATTTTACTTGCATGTGATATTGATGATATTGTTCGATATTTTCCACATTCTGTTGGATCACCTTTCTTTGGAATGGGCACAGATATGGATTTCCTCCAGCTGGTTGGCCAGGTAGCTGTCTTCCAAATTTCATGTTATAGATGAGTGAGCATTTCCAGCATTGCATCACTTTGTTTATACTTGTCAATCGATATTCCACCAATTCCTGGAGCCTGGTTTTTTGCCAGTCCCTTCAGTGTAGCTGGGACTTCTTCCTTCAGTAAATGCCATTGGTTCTTGATCATATACTACCTCTGAAATGGTCAAACATCGACCAGTTCTTTTTGGTACAGTGACTGTGTATTTCTGCCATCTTCTTTTGATGGAAACTGTGCCGTTGAATATTGCAACTTGAGGCTTGAATTTTTTCTTTAGTTCTTTCAGCTTGAGAAATGCCAGTCGTGTTCTTCCCTTTTGGTTGTCTAACTCCAGGTCTTTGCACATTATAATACTTTACTTTGTCTTCTCCAGCTGCCCTGTAAAATCTTCTGTTCAGCTTTTTTACTTCATCATTTCTTCTGTCTGCTTTAGCTACTCTACATTCAAGAGCAAGTTTCAAGATCTCTTCTGACATCCATTTTGGTCTTTTCTTTCTTTCCAGTCTTTTTAATGACCTTTAGCTGTCTTCACGTATGATGTCCTTGATGTCATCCCCCAGCTCACCTGGTCTTCGATCAATAGTGTTCAATGCGTCAAATTTATTCTTGAGATGGTCTCTAAATTCAGGTGGTATATACTCAAGGTTGTACTTTGGCTCTTGTGGACTTCTTTAAATTTTCTTCAACTTCAACTTGAACTTGCATATGAGCAATTGATGGTCTGTTTATGTAGTTGGCTCCTGGCCTTGTTCTGACTGATGATATTGAGCTTTACTATCATCTTTTTCCACAGATGTAGTCAATTTGATTCTTGTGTATTCCATCTGGTGAGGTCCATGTGTATAGTCACCATTTATGTTGTTGAAAAAGGTATTGCCAATGAATAGGTCATTGGCCTTGCAAAATTCCATCACACAATCTTTGACGTCATTTCTATCACCAAGGCCATATTCCTAACTACTGATCCTTCTTTGTTTCCAACTCTTTAATTCCAATCACTAGTAATTATCAATGCATCTTGCTTATATGTTTGATCAGTTTCAGACTGCAGAAGTTGGTAAAAATCTTCAGTTTCTTCATCTTTCACATTAGTGGTTGGTGCATAAATTTTAATAATAGTTGTATTAACTGGTCTTCCTTGTAGACGTGTGGATATTATCCTATCCCTGACAGCGTTGTACTTCTGGGTAGATCTTGAAATGTTCTTTTTGACAGCAAATGCAACACCGCTCTTCTTCAATTTGTCATTCCCGGCATAGTAGACCATATGATTGCCTGATTCAAAATTGCCAATACCAGTCCATTTCAGCTCATTAATGCCTAGGATATTGATCTTCAAGTGTTCCATTTCATTTTTAATAACTTCCAGTTTTCCTTGATTCATGCTTTGTGCATTCCACATTCCAATTATTAACAGACATTTGTTTCTTCTCATTTTGAGTCGTTCCACATCAGCAAATGAAGGTCCCTAAAGCTTTACTCCATCCATGTTATTAAGGTCGACGCTACTTTAAGTAGGTAGCACTTCCCAGTCACATTTTGAGTGCCTTCATACCTGAGGGGCTCATCTTCTGGCAGTATAGAAGACAATGTTCCACTGCTGTTCATAAGGC
Source organism: Elephas maximus indicus (assembly GCF_024166365.1). Classification (NCBI taxonomy): domain Eukaryota; kingdom Metazoa; phylum Chordata; class Mammalia; order Proboscidea; family Elephantidae; genus Elephas; species Elephas maximus. Next base: position 52,278,373 of record NC_064840.1, read on the forward strand.
TTTCAATGACCAATTTTTTCAGAAGTAGACCGCCAGGTCCTTTGTCCCAGTGAGTCTTAGCCTGGAAGCTGCGCCGAAACCTGTTCACCATGGGTAACCCTGCTGGTATTTGAAATACCGGTGGCATAGCTTCCAGTATCGCAGCAACACACAAGCCACACAAGCTACCACAGTACCACAAACTGACAGGTGAGTGGTGGTCTATTAGGCTAAGTAGAACATAATTAGAAAAATAGATTTGTAGGTAATACATGTAACACACCTTAAAACTACATGAAAATTATGTTGAGATAACTAATGTTTAGATTTTAGCTGTCCTTTTAGTTACGGTGTATAATTATGCTATCTATACTGAAAATGAACTTAATTAAAAAAAAAAAAAAAAAACAGCTTTCCCAGGAAAGGAAAATCTAAATTCCACATCTCTTTTTCCTGCTTACCTCCATTTTAAAAAAAAATCAGTGCCTGTTGCCATCGAGTTAATTCTGACTCATGGCAACACCGTATGTGTCAAAGTAGAACTGTCCTCCGTAGGATTTTCAATGGCTGATATTTTGGCAGTAGATCACCAGGCCTTTCTTCCAAGTTTCCTCTGGTTGAATTTGAACCTCCAGCCTTTTGGTTAACAGATGAATGCATTAGCCATTTGTACCACCCAGGGACTCAATTTTCAAGAAAGAAAGGAGAACAACAACAACAACAAACCCTTTATTATTTGGAGGATTACTACAAAATATTTAAACTGTATAAATGTGGCAACATAAGACATTTCTTCTGAAGGGCCACGTCTATAGAATATAGCCAGAGAACAGCTTCAGAAGATCTTGTTTTATTAACTTCGAGAAGTTATACGGAACATACCACTTGAAAGAATCTTCTATTCTGGGAGGATACACTACATGAAAGAGATTTTTTTTCTTTCTTGCTAGCATCTATAATTGAAGACTTAATCCTTTATTTGAATTAAAAAAAAAAAAGTGTACCATTTATTTAGTTCTTTTCCTTCTCCTTCAAACCCACAAGGTTGATATCATGTTTTTGGAAGGAACTTCCATTTCACTGGCTTGGGTGTCATCTTTTAGATTTAGATGCATTTAAAATGTCAGCCGCATGCAGAAGGATATATATTTGGGTAAGAGACCATTTCACATTTAGAATTAATTTATCAAAAGATTTCTAGTCAGAGACCTCCACTACTACTTTCCTGATGGCTTTGTTATGTATTTGTGAATTATGTGGATTATGCAGTTTATTCTTTTTTTTTTTTTCTTACCAAAACCAAACCAAATCCATTGCCATCAAGTCGATTCCAACTCACAATGACCCCATGCATTAGAGCAGAATTGTTCCACAGGATTTACTTAGCTGTAGTCTTTATAGGAAGCCCTGGTGGTGCAGTGGTTAAAAGCTTGGCTGCTAACTAAAAGGTTGGCAGTTCGACTCCACCAGCTGCTCCTTGGAAACCTATGGGGCAGTTCTATTCTGTTCTTTAGGGTCGCTATGAGTTAGAATCGACTCATCGGCCACGGGGAGTCTTTACAGAAGCAAATCACCAGATCTTTCTTCCATAGCGCCGCTGGGGGGTTAGGACCACCAACCGTTTGGTAAGTAGTCACAAGCAAGCTGTGCCACCCAGAGATCTTTTAGTTTATTCTTAGACAATCTGAATGTTCCAAAGATCTATAAGCAAACCACGTATACAGAAACGCAGAGCCACTTCTTGGCTTATGATTGCCACAGTTAGAACTGGGTTATTCCTTAACTATAACTGATACTACCATCTCAGAATCCTACCCACTTCCAGGGTCAAAGATTGCTCTTATACAGGAAGGACAGTCTCTGTTAACTCCCTTCCTTTGTTATTTTATAAGCTGTGAATAGACAACTGACAAGAAGGGTTGTGATGGTGAAAAGAAAAATTATTTTTGGCTGGCTGCTTTTAACATATTTAGCTTGAAGTATGATAAGAACATTTGGATCTTTTCCAACCACCATTTTTTCTACTTCAAAAAGAAGAAAAAAAAAAACATTATATGAGAGAGCCATCTATCATGAGTGGAATATAATTCAGCTTATTCCAGAAGGATGAAAAGTGATTCACTTCTGCTGGGTTTGAACCTACCATTCTCAAAAGTCTAGGTATTTCGTACTATCTTTAAAATAGACTGACTTTTTTCACAAAACAAAAATCCCACATCTACTTTTGGTGTCTTTATTATGTCTTGGAATGGATTTTGCTTACTTCAGATCTCAGCATCAATAGATGGTAAAAAAAGAGTGTGCAGAAGCAAGAAGATAGGCGAGAGGCACTAACCTAGAACACCTTTGACAATGTGTTTCACCTTCTACCCAAAAAGACTTAAGTGGCTTAGTTGGTTAAGAGTATTACCAAGAGATGACAAATACCAGTTTTAATCTTAGTGACCTGTTTACTTTGCTTCACTCTATTCTAGAGCTCAACTGACCTCTTTCAAACTTACATTTCTAAATACAAGTAGGACCAGGTGACAAGGCATAAACAAAACCATTACCAGGGACAGGAAAAAAACAATAGGAACTGCTACCAATGAAAAAGGAACATTTTCACAAACAGAACTAACAGGCATTTCATCTGGTCTTTTTATTCACTTTCTATTAGTGTGGCAAGTGTTGGAATCACACAAAGGAATGAGATACAGCCTTCACTCAAAGGGAACTCAGTATAAAAAAACAACAAATGCAATGCAAGCTCTGAAACTGAGGTTGGCACAGATAGGCATGAAACTCAGCTTGGGATGGCAGTTGGGAGGGTGAGCAGGGAAGGCTTTTCAGAAGAGGTGGCACAAGCTGAAGGATGGAATGGATGTCGTTTTTAACAATTCCTGAAAATAGTGAACTGATACAGTAGATATGTAATGTAAATTAAAGGACCAATATGAGTAATAATGAATAATAATATGTTATTATTGAGTTAAGCAAGAAATGGAAGGATTGAGCAATACACATTTGGCAACCTTTAACGTACATACTTGACGGCCCCTAACAACGCTGTATGCAGTAATTAGAGCATATCAACCCATATGGTTCATTTCTATCGTCAAAGAAAAACACCAGATCCCTGACCCCGTATCATGACTAAGTTAGATTAAGAACAGGTTTAGAATCTTCCCTTGCAAGGCATTAATAGGAGATGTGGTTTAAATGAATAATGCCAATTCTACAAGCTTGAAATCATAGATTTATAAAGGGAAAACAGGGTGATAGAAAGCTTCTTAGCAAACACCACAATTCTTTTATCATGCAACATCAGTGAAGTCACATATTCTACAAAAGGTAATCATTTTTAAGGTGAGCATGTTGATACTGAAGGTTCCTTCTAAGTCTTTCTTGAGAATGTAGGTTAGATGGTAAAAAAGAACTTTGTACAACAGTGGGACACCATCGCCATCTTGTGCTTAACTGTCTTCACTACATCCACAAGTCAAAGAAACCAAACAAACCCATTACCCTCCAGCAGATTCCAATTCATAGCGACCCGAGAGGACAGAGTAAGAACTGTCCTCTAGGGTTTCCAAGGCTGTAATCTTTACAGAAGCAGACTGCCATGTCTTTCCTTCATGAGCAGCTGGTGGGTTCGAACCGCTGACCTTTTGGTTAGCAGCTGAGCACTTTACTACTATGTCACCAGAGCTCGTTAAGAAGCCAGTGAGGGCTGATTAACTACTGCAAAAGATCACACTTAGGACTCTCAAAAATTACAGAATATAGCTTTATTTATAGAATCTTACAAATAAAACATTTACAGTCCACATAAGTTATTTTCTTTCTAATTTCTTCTCATAACACCTGAGTTACTTAAAAAAATACTGTGATGGAATTGCAGAACTGTAAAGGGATGAACAATAAAGACCTAACAGCTATTTTTGCAAAAATCAAAGAAAACTTTTAAAGCAGATTCCCAGCATACTGCCATCTCTCTGAAAGTGGACTTACTAAAAAATAGACTTCAGGATACCCAAAGAAGCCTTCTTTTTTAACCCAGGGTGAAGGACAAATGAGGGGCAGCATAAGTTGACACTAGACACAAAATACCTCTGGGGGCAAGGACAGAGGGCAACCTGCCTCCCAGAATGAGGGTGGCAAGCAGCAGAGCCCCTCTCCCTGGGTTAGCACTCCTACATATGACTTTTCTTGCAAAAGTTAATAGGAGCTGATCCATCCCGAGAAAAGTGAGGTTGAAGATGTTAACGTCAGGGGTGAAGAATTCCTCAAAATAAAGTTGCTATTCCTTAGACTTCTAATATGGACAAATGCTTAAAACAGCAAATTTAACACTTAAAAGCCAAAAAGAAACTGCCACATCTTCAAATCATGAGGCCAGTCTGTTGCCAATGGCAACACACAGTCAGTCGGGCTATTTGAGTGTCTCCACCCCTCCTAAGCCCCAACTATGACTGGCTTCTGCACCAATGACAGTTGAAAGGATTTCCCTTCGAGGCAGCTGTCTACGAAAAGCTCTGAAGTTGATACAGGTATGCAAGAAAAGGGAAAGCATCCTACTATTTTATATTTTATTTTTTAATTTGTTAAAGATTATTATTTTTGACCTCCTCTCTTAAACTAGAAAGCCACTAACTCGAACTTAGTACCCTACTCCAAGACAAATGTTATTTTTAAGGAATGACAGGATCTATAGGGAATGCTAACATTTTCAATTTAATACATCAATGTGAGTTAAGTAAAGCAACATTTTCCAAAGTCAGAGCTTTGAGCGTTATTTTCTGCTAGCTCCTGAAAGCATTTTGAGAAAAATAAAACAGAAAAGACAATCGTTTTGAAACAGTAACAATAACAATAATATAAAAAATTAGATTCCATCGTTCAAGGAATTGGTTCTTTGGTAAAACTGGATCCTAATCCTATCAGGAGTCAATCCTGACATTTAATCTAGAATCTTGATAAATTTTCCTCCTTCAACTCATTCTCAAATCCATCAGTCAACAAGGAGAAAAAATTTCTAAAATATTGTCAGCAGTTTTCCCTCTCATGTTCTTTTCAAGAAAATTCCTGACTTGAAGGAAGTTCCCCAAGAAGAAAACCAAAATAGATGCTTTTAATTATCATATAGTGGAAAGTTTCTCTGTGTAAGGACAGAAAAACTCGCGGGTGTTGACAATGAACCAGTACCAATGAATCAGTCATGCACGCAGTTTGCTAACACAGCCCCTGGGCTGCAACTGTGGGCACCACTAAGAAAGGCTTCTGGAGAGACTGGTTCCCCAAAGTGGCTAAAGAATCTCACATTATCAATATGATAATAATAAATCAATTCACCTAGTGAACCTAGAGATTAGCTCCCCCTGAAGCCAGAGTTCTGAGGAGAAAGCTCCACAGTGCCTGAGGCTGGCCAACAATTCCACAGACAAGTATTTCCGTCCATTTTCTGAAGAGGGTTATAGCAATTGATATTCAATTTGAAACAGGACTCAACCTATTCTGGTTTGGGGGTGAGGGAGGAAGCAGTAACCTAGACAATGCCATTGAAAACCCATTTGCCACGCAAATTAGTAAGTCTCTGCAGACATCTGCAGTGCCCCAACCCAAGTTTCTGACCTTATAGCTCAGAGTTCCCTCCTACTCATCCTTGTATTTATGTCATTAGAAAATTCTAAATCTTGCCTGCACTGATTCCATTTCTGATTACCCTTGTCTAAAATAGAGCATAAAAGCACTCCAATTCTCAAAGTCAACTTGGCATTCTGCAGCAGTCCTGACCAGGGGAAGTAGGTTTGTGCAGTCTCCACTCTAAAACAAGCATCTTAAATGTGCTCAGAATGTGCTTCTAGGGAGGCGGATAAAAAGTTTCTCAGAGGATGAGAGTGGAGAAGGGAAGTGGAAGTCACAGCAAAGCCAATGGATTTCTTGCAGACCTTTCTCCCTCCACTCTGTCCATGTTAATATGAGAAGAGGAGGTCCAGGCAACTGAATCGACATGCCAGCTCCCCTGAACGGTCAAGAATCACCAGAGGTGCTGCCACAAAACCAATATCCAGCATCCCAGAGGGATAAATGACCGTCACTACAGGACACACCCATCCAGTTCTACTTCCCTTCTCATTCAGGATTATCATTGCCTCTTCTCTTGCTCTACTCATAGGTTCTCAGTTTCCATTCTCTTTGAGGGAAGTGATAGGCAACTGAACAGATTTTGAAAAACGAAAGGGATCTCTGTCTCCTGTACCTTCTCTGTAAAAATAGGTATGCCCATTTCATAATGGGCCATCTCGAGGTCCAGAATGGGATATTTAGATTCATGGGCCCCAAACTATGATTCAGCTCCTGATATTTCTAACCAAGTTATGACCACTAACTATATGTTTGCATGTATGGTAAAGAATTCAAAAGCTCTCAGTGCTGGTTCAAAGAGAAAGAGGCCAGGGTAACCAGAGGAAAAAGTGAGGCTTGTCTTCTAAGCTGCATTCAGGTTCCAGAGTTACTCTGGGAAAAGAGGGAGAGGAAAGGGTGAGAAGCGCTACCTAGAGACTGGTTACCAGGGCAGCTTATTCCTAGGACTGAGCATTTTAAAAAGGGCCGACATCTGAATGCAGGAATACAGTCTGTGTCACAGTTTTTAATAAAACTGCCTCTTCTGTGGTCCTTCATGGATGCTGAGTCCTCAGTCCAGGGATCAGGCAGCCAAGGATCCCACTTCCAAGCCCACTGGCTCTGGGCAGGGCTCTACCCAATCTGGATCTGCCCTGAATACATGGTGAGGAGCAGCATGATGGTGAATCCAGTCAAGAGGCCCAGGTTCTGGATGACAAAGGAGGTCAAGACACTGCCCTTCCTCTCATCCTCTTGGCTGACCTCATTCATCTCAGGGAACTGAGAAAGAACAAAAAAATAAACAGAGCTATAATTCTTTTCGGAACCTTGTAAGTCCAGGGCAAATTCAGTGATTGATGTATTTATAAGTAAAACTAACAGCAATAGCAGTTAAACCTTTCCTCAAGGTGATTATCACCACTTGACCACGATCTAGGCAATGTTGCACATCTGTGTGGCCCTGGATGGGTTTAGATGCTGGCTAAAAATTAACATGCTGTGATAAAAATAAACCTTTTATTGCGGACGTTAAAAACACTTGCAAAAATCTTTTGCTACCAAAACGTTGTCATCTCTTTGGGAAATCAAGCAAGTATGTAAGGGAAGAAAGAATGGAGCTATAACATGGCTGGGATTCAAGGTCTCCTGTTTCTGGGAACAGGGAGCCAGGCCTGTGAGGCAGGTGACAACTATGAGACATTCCTATTCAAGTAATGCAAAATACCCCCTAACCATGGAGAGGGCTCCTCACAGAAGGAGAAAATCTAGAATGTCTCCACGGCGTAAGGCTGCATCGTGATGGGCAACAGTCTCATCAAAGGTATTATTTTCAAAGGACATAAAAAAATAATTCATGCGAACATGCTGCAAAACATGTCAGGCCAACAAAGAAAGAAAAGAAATCAACTGATGAGTTATATAAGAAATGCAACAGATCAGGCTTTACACCAGCATTTTCAAAATGACTGCACTGGATGCACCCCATGTTAGCAGGTACAGTAGAATGTATACTTCCATATACTGCTCATAACGTAAAAAGCAGGATCATCTTTGAAAAAGGTTAAAATGTAAAGAGGTTAAGCTCTTTTAGAAAGCAATTTGGCAACGTGTATTAAAAGCCTAAATCCATGCACCCCTTTTGAGTTGGCAATTCTATTTCTGGGATTAAGGTATATATATCCTCTCACCAAATGATACCGCTGCTGCAAAGCATGTTTTCAAAGACTATGTAACATGGGAAAATGTCTACGATATATTAGGTAAAAAAAGAAACGAGACATAAAATCAAATTTCCAATGTGATTATAGTTATTTCAAAACAGACACGATACACTGAAACAAAAAAAGAAACAAACCAAAGTATTAATCGTTATTGTTGTTTTACAGCAGAATGATTCTGGGTAATTTTCTTTTCTTCCTTCCCTCCACCCTCCATCCTTCTTTTTATTTATCTATCTATCTATCTACACCTATTCAATAATATTTAAGTAAGGATCCTGGAGTTTCATTTAATCATCTTTTTTAATGATATATGCTAATCGGAGTAGAGATATTCTTCCATTGAAACCTAACGTTCTCACACACGCAAAACTATCTCTGCCCAAAAGCCACTGAATTGGACAGTTTAAACAGATGAATTGTACAGTATGTGAATGACATCTCAATAAAGCTGTTATTAAATACAAACAAATAAAAAAGCCTAATGTTCCCATAGCAGTCTCCCATCCAGCAAGTTTCATAGTTCTGCCCACGTGGCACAAGGAAAGACTTACCATATCGGCCAGAGAAATATACAAGAACATTCCTCCAGCCAGCGCAAAGATCCAATTGGCAGAGAAGTGGCTGCCAGCCAGGATCCCAAAGGCCAGGCCCACATAACAGCAGCAGGCAGAGAGGAAGTTGAAGAAGAGAGCTTGCTGGATACTCATCCCAGCATTGAGCAGAATTACGAAGTCTCCTACAGTGGGAGAACAAGAAGGGGAGGGATGCTGAAGGAAGAGTCATGCAAAGTCTTGGGAGACAGAGAATATTGATGGGGGCTGACTGCACAAACTATGAATAAAGTCTGGGTTAAAAATCAAGACAGCCACAGATTTGAGATTGAAGTAACAAGACTAAGTCCCCTTCATCTTAAATTCAGGAGCTGTACTCCATAGGGGATACTGGCCATGTACGTCCAGCCTAGAGGCTGAAAATAATTCATAGGATTTTTAAAATAGATAACCACCTAGCAATGGCCTCAATTCTCTTTTGATGGTGAAATAGAAGGTGCTCTTCTTCTCACAACTACAATGAACAGTTCTTTTTAGTAACAAAATCAAGACTGAAAGAAGTTCAGTAATTTGCCCAAAGTCAAAAGCCAATAAATAGCAAAGCCAGGATTTGACCTTGACTGAAAAGTCTGTACTTTTTACACGCTACTGCTGATAAAATAAGTACCAGACTTCCTACTCCTGGCTCATCCACTTTGTCCACCCTCAAACTTCTAACATACATTTCAACCTTGGGAAGATCAACATGACACAGGAGATAGCCTTTACTGAGCACGTGGAATAGTGTGCGGCATACAGTAAGTCCTTTTCACTATTCATTTCCATTAAATTCTATGAGGTAGGTACTATTATTAACCCCATTTTATAGGTGAGGAAACTGAGCCACAGGATATGGGGCTAGAGGAAAACAAACACTTCTGTAAAAAAAAACTATCATTTAAAAAATCATTTATTTGACTGTTAAGAAATAATGGTTTGATTTCACACAGCTTTTACCAGTTGCCATCAAGTTAATTCTGACTCATGGCGACCCCCATGTGTGTCAGAGTGGAACTGTGCTCCACAGGGCTTTCAATGGCTGATTTTTTGGAAGTAGATCACCAGGCCTTGCTTCCAAGGCATCTCTGGGTGGACTCGAACCTCTAATCCTTCAGTTAGTAGCTGAGTGTGTTAACTGTTTGTTCCACTCAGGGACTCCATCACACAGCTTAGGGACCGTGTTAATTAATTACAACAGGCATTTTGAAGGAGATTAGCAAGGAATAATCTATATGAAGGATGCCCGCACCAAAACCAAGGTGACAAAAGTGGACCAGGGGGATGCATGCTTACCTAGCTCATGTGGAAACTCCTCACAGAGAATGGCCACTGAGGTACTGATGCCTTGGAAAACAGATACAGTGAAGGAGGCGCCAATGGCCAGGCCATCAATGAAATTGTGGAGGCCATCGCTCAGAGTGATCATCCAGGCCAGAGTGCCGATATCAGAGTAGCGGACACCTTTTAGCCAGTAACATGTGCTTTGGGAAGCCTGCAGGTCCTACAAGAAAGCCCATCCCATGTCAAAGGGTAGACTATGTACCTTCAAGGTAGGCCCGAGTCATCAAGGCCATTACTGCTTCAAGGCTCCCACCAAGCAGCTGATGGCCCACTGACCTGGACAGACAGCGAGCCCACAATGACCTTCTCGTCCATCATGGAGGCCTTGCAATCCAACTCGCTGTTCTGGTGCTGAGGAATCATGTGGTCCAGATCCCCATTCTGCAGCTTCTCCATCATACCCTCCTCCTGGTCCTTCTTGGAAGGATGTGTCTCAGAGGCATAATGGCTATGTCCGTGATGATGCTGGAGGGACAAGGGGGTGGGAGGGTTGTCAGCATGCACTCACAAAACCATAAACCTTACTGAGTACCTACTCTTACTCATTCCTACCAAAGAAAATATAATCAGTAACACACAAAAGCATAGTTGTATTATAAAGCTGTACCAAGTGTGAATGTAAGGACTTGGTGTTAAATATATATCAAAGCAGTCATCTTAAAAGGGTAAATAAACACTTAGAAGGGTAAATTCCAGAGAGGCTGCCACTACTCAAAATATTTAGAGTTTCTCCTTTGTAATGACGAATTTCAATCCCTTCAGCAAATGTTTAGAGTATAACTACATACTAGGCACTAAAGATATATTTTGGGGACTACTATAATAATCGGGAGCAGTGGTGGTTCAGTGGTAGAATTCTCACCTTCCATGTGGGAGGCCTGGGTTCAATTCCCAGCCAATGTACCTCATGGACAGCCACCACCCATCTATCGGTGAAGGCCTGCATGCTGCTATGATGCTGAGTAGTTTCAACGGAGCTTCCAGACTAAGACAGACTAGGAAGAAAGGGCTGGTGATCTACTTAGGAAAATCAGCCAACAAAAACACTATGGATCCCAACAGTTGGATCCACAACTGATCATAGGGATGATGCAAAACTGGGCAGCATTTCATTGCCATGAGTCAGGTGCCAACTCACCAGCAAATAACAACACACCTAAAACAATCAGTCTCATTTCTCTGAGGTCATACTTCATCACATAGATGATGGATATACTTATCAAGCCCCTCCCTCATCTTCTAAAGGTATAACAAACCCCAGTGCCGTCGAGTCGATTCCAACTCATAGCAACCCTATAGGACAGAGTAGAACTGAACTGCCCCATAGAGTTTCCAAGGAGCACCATTCTAAAGGTATAAGTGTGTATTAAGGAAATAATCTAGAAAAAAACAAAGGGGATATATTGCTGTTTAGTAAAAAGCATACTGGCCAGATCTCATCTCTGGTCTGGCCTCACTCCCTGCTAATATATTGTGAAGTGAAATGGGATTATATGCTCATGAAATTTGTGGTTTTTAATCCATGGTGGGAGGATACCAGGTAAGCTCACGCTAACAGTGTTGAGGTAACACCACCACCACACCCAACCTACAAATACATAAACATTTTTGGAGATGGTGTCTTCCCCAGACCAATGTCTCACCTCATTTTTCTGTTTAAGAAGAATCTTCAAGACCTTCTCTGTGAAAAAGAAAAGATAAAAGCCTCCAAACACCACTGCAGACTTTGAGACATAATAGTCTTCCAGAGGGTTGAAACCAAAAGCCTGTGGACCCAGGAAAACAGAATGAGTTTAAGACAGTAAACATCTTCACTGGTTCCCTCATCTCTTAGCCACTTCCTTGACTCTAGTAAAGAGACATTCTGCACAAACTCTTCCATGCACCCATGCTCTTTTCAGCAAAATCTAATCCTTGTTTCCCTAATGTGACATCATCAGACCTGTTAAGATTCTCTCTAGCTTATTCTCTGAATCAAAAGACAGGTGGTCTTTAGCGTTTTAATCTTAGGAAGAACAGCCACAGATACTGTTTTCCACTCCTCATAAGGACTCTGTCTTTGCTACGAAGGCATACTTTGTGAGTAAATCCCATTATTTAAGGAGAAGGTCTGTTTGCGTTCAGTGTATCTAGTGTCCCTGGCTGATCTGCCTGCAGACACAAGGAAGATGGTATAATTATACTTTCTAAAATGGGAAATCCACCCCTCAGTTAAAAAGTAAGAGTTGCAGCATCTTCCTGACCACAGACCTTCCAGTGACCACAAAGCCAAGAAAGCAGACTATATTGCTGCATGTTTCTTTTTTTTTTTGGTTTTTGTTCTGGGTTTTTTTCACTTATGAAGGGGGCAAAAATGCATGGAAAGAGAACAAGAGTAGAAATCAGGGGAATCCCATCCTGCATTAAGCTCCTGAGTTATGGTAGGAGCTCAGGAAAGCGTCAGATGACCTGCACCTCAGTCTCCTGACAGAAGAGGGGACTTGAAAAAACTCCAGCCTTCTCATGAACAGGTCAAAGATAAAAGCGATCATAAGTACTAGGCTGCTTAAAAAGTGTTTTTCCTTTCTGTTTTAAAGGGACAAAATATAATTACTACCCCCTACCATAGTTTTCTGGAATCCCTGGGTGGTACAAATGGTTAATGGAAGTTTGAGTCCTTCCAGAGGTGCTTTGGAAGAAAGGCCTGGTGATCTATTTCCAAAAACTCAGCCGTTGAAAACCGTATGGATTTCAGCTCTACTCTGACACGTGTGGGGTCGCCAGGAGCTGGAGTCGATACGACATCCGCTGGTGGTCACTGTAGTTTTCAAAGAGCCGAGTTCTAGAGTAGAAACGCAACACACAGGCCAACTTCGGGAAAAATGACGTGAAAACAGGCAACTAACACCTCTTTACAAAAAGCCGTGCAGGATGGCAGAGTACAAAAGCATGGCTTTAAGTTATAAAACCGGGATTCTAGGCTTCGTGAATCTTGTGCAGGTCAGATTCCTTATCTGTTAAACGGGTAAAAAATTACTTGTTCTATAGATTTCAGAATTGATCAACTAAGGAAACTCGCAATAGCATTCTGGAAAACATAAAGTGCTATGTAAGAAGCACGTGGTATCACCTTTTTGCTTCAGTTACTGCTATGTCCAGGCCTGTCAGACCACCACAATGCCTGAATCTGTTGCTGTTGAGTTGATTCCAATGCACAGCAACCCTAGACAACATCATCTTGAGGCCGGTCCTATTATTTTCCCCATTTTACATAGGAGGAAACAAATGCAGAGAGGTTAAGTGACTTGCCCAAGGTCACAGAATTTGCACATGGTGGAGCTGGGATTTGAACCCAGACTGCCTGATGTATAGAGTTCATGTTCTTCAACCTACATTATGCTGCCTCTCCTAGCTCATACCTACAAGTCCTTACTCTACTTTCCAAAACGGAAGGACCCTGACGTCTCCTCTCTATGCCTTCCATCTAAATGGAGGGTCCTCCCACTGTTCCCCCAGAAGGCAGGCTGTGCTCCTGTGTGACAAAGCCCTGGCTTGTCATACCTCGGGGATGAGCTGGAAGAGGGCGTTGGAGTAGAGGGTTCCAATCGCCAGAGCTATGAAGTAGAGCAGCAGCCTCTTGTAAAAAGTCTTCTTCATGAAGGGCACCACGCTGGCCCCCATGAGGGAGCAGAGGGAGATGATGGTCACACAGAGGAGACCGTATCCCCACACTGCCGCAGGGGAGGGCCAGCCCCACCCAGGACAGGGAGAAGGGTGGACGCCACATTGCACGGTAACCACAGTAACCGCCATTTAGGGAGGGGAAGGTGGAGAGGATGGGAAAGTAACAAGGGAAATGTTGGTGGATATTAACAAAAGGAAACAAAAAAGAAAAATCAGAGAGAAACAAGTAGGGAGGGAGAGAGAAATAGAAAATTTGTTAGTGATTCGAGTCTGATGAAATTTTCTTCAATCAGTTCAGAAGAAGTGAGGAGGAATTCAAGGTGATCTTGGAACCCTGTGACTCCCGCCCCTGTGGCCTTTGGTGGCCCAAGTCACACCTGCCAGCAGGGAAGTGAATGCTGCCAGGGTGGTTGCTGCTTCTGGCACACGCCTGAGGTATGCTCAGGACTATTACAGAGGCTGCCCATGACAGACTTTGGACTCGAGGGCTCTCCTCAATAGCAAACAAGAGCAGCGGAAAGAGATCAATCGTTGGGCTGTGTTTGTTTTGTACATTCGATCTGTATTGCATATGCACATGTGACACGACCTGGATTTGGTTTGGTTTGTGCAAAATACAACAAAGTCAGATGTGCAGGGCAGAGTGTGGAAAACAAGTAAGGGTCAATTCCCACAAAATTTCAGTTTCTTAACTTCTCAGTGTTTTTTGTCTCCATTTGCATTGAGAGCAACTCAAGCATAGAAAACAGAGTTCCATGATCACCAAGTCACAAAAATATTTCCTCTGGCATTTCCCAGTATCACACACTCCAGGCTTTGAGTCCAGGCCCAGATGGGGCAGGACAGAACTGGGCTGAGATGAGAACGTCCTCTGCAAGCCACAGGGGTGGAGTATGTACAATGATTTGATTTCCATTCAAACTGGCAACGAGCCATCACATTTCAAGTCTTCAAACAATTAATAAATTACATTCCTGGAGCTGAAAATATAGCCCAAGATGAGGCCTCCCCTGAGAAGTGCTGAGTTGACTCATGGGGGATTTTGAGAAAGCATCAAGGTGGCGAACCTTAAATCAGATTCCTTTTTTCATTATGAAGGAAGAACAGGGAAGGCACAGGAATCCCCCTGGCACTTTTCTGGGTTTGAATCTTCTGATTGGGACAGGCTGGGAAGCCGCTGGCAGACTCTTTATGAAATGCGGCGCCCACAGTTCTCAGAGGGGTTGAAGATGTGTCTGCGTCCCTATCTGAGCTGAAAAGGCAGGCTGTCAGCTTGGGTCTTATTTTTATAGCTCCTCAGTGACAAAAATTAGAAAACAAAGTTAACAAACATTTCCAAACAGTCAAGTAAGGGTACCAGGAATTCAGTCCTATCAGGACAAAGTCAAGATGCAAGGTATGAAGGATTGGGTGCCCCTTTCATTTATTTCGTATTTTTAAACTTATTTGATTGCATTTTTACATAGTCTTTGTTCTATGTGTGGCCCTCTCTGCTACAAATTAAGGACTGCTTGAAAAAGGGATAGCTTAACTTCAGGATTACTTCATTTCTACTCATCAGGTGGTAACCTGATTCCAGATGAACAATCTCTTGGTGGCCATGCTTAACCACTACTGGGGTTTCTAGTTAGAAGGGAGGGGCTGTGTAATACCAAGGGTATGGAGAACATCCATGAGCTACAGCTTTCCTTCCGAGCCCTACAAATGGGGCTTACGAAAGGTACTGAGGTACGGAGGTCCCCAACGGGGAGGGCAAATGCTAAGAGCCTTGCATCTGACACTACCTGAAGAGGCCAGAGGCAAGCCTGAGTACCCCAAGGAGTGAGAGAAGGCCCCTGAGATCCAAAGGTAGAAGTCAATTGCATCTCTTGATGTGAGGGATCAATTAATTTCTCAGGTGTCAGTTGGGTGCCTTATAACACAGGATGTAGGGAAACATCAGCCAAAGGAAGGCTCAGCTGTGACGCCCAAGGGAAAAAGAACACGTAAGAGGGGTTTTCGTGTTTCTGTTCTACTGCACCTCTGGGATCAGCTGGAAGAGCGCGTTAGAGAACAGCGTTCCAATGGACAGGGCGATGAAGTAAGTGAGCACACGGCTGAAAAACGCTTTCTCGGTGCAGGGCAGGACGAGAACTCCCAGGAGAGAGGCCAGGTTAATCAGTGACACACTGAGGAAACCAAAGCCCCACACTGTGGAGGAACAAGAACAGACGAGGGCCTCTATTATTGAGGGTGGGTAGGAGCATCCCTGCTGCCTGGGTGTGCCCGTCCCAGATCAGGTGTGGAGAGGGCAGCCGGAGGAGATCAACCAACCCATCAGCAAATACTTAATGGTGTCCATCTTCTGCTAGGTGCTGTGGACAAGCCTAAGAAAAATATATCAAAGCTGCTATCCAAAAGATGCTTACCTTTTGGATGGAGAGACAGATGAGAACATGAAAGGTTAAATACCATATGTGTTAAATAACAACAGCAGAAAACAATGCCACATAACCCAAGGCCTCATATGCTAGTGGCGCACACCAGTTACAGGATTTTAGAAGGGTAATCTCATACATTCACAGACCAGGGTTAGTCCAGTGTGGCTGGAGCAGAGCTATGGGAGAAAGAAGTGGGCCAAGGGCAGACTCTGCAGGGTTTTAAATGTTAAACTAAAAAAACAAAACAAAACCCAGCATTTGTCCCTCTGTGGTTTAACGAAAACCAAAAAGAAAAATGGACCAAAGACAGCATCCACAAGGCTGATCAAAAAGTCCCACACTTGGAACATGCACCAGCCACACAGCCCAAGAGTCTGACCATGTGCCAGACCAGGTCTGTGAACGCAGAAAATAAAAGTACAGTCATGAATTCTTCCCTCCTGATGTGGACAACCTGGTCCTGGGGCAAACATTCAGGGAGGCTCACAATCAGGAGACAGGCCCCAGCAATCAGTGTGAGGCCAAGCAGGAAGATCAGGCCCCTCCTTCCTCTCCCAGCTTACCTTCAATGTTGCTTGGCTTCCCCTCTTCTGTCTGCTCACTCTCCTCCTTTTCCTGGTTCTTGGAAGTGCAGGCCTGGATATCCAGCTGCTGGAGAATGGTGGGGCAAAACTCCTGGAACTTAGTCCTCCCAATCCGCGACTCCTCACTGAGATTGTGGGCAGCAAAGAGGTCTCCAGAACTGAAGCACTGAAACAAAGTGGGGGGAGGGTGCAAAAAGGGTGCTAAAAGTCATACCTTGCCCCTTGGCAGCCATCTATTCAGCCTTCTAACAGAAAAAGGAGAAGACAGGCAGATTTCAGGGACTCCGTGGGCTAATTTCCAGAGATGATAGCAAAGTAGTCCCTAAACTTAGAAAAACTGATAAGCAATGTTAGAGAGCAGCACACCCATCTGTAAATGGTTGCTTGGGAAGTTTTGGGAACAATTAAATTCCAATCATTGTGACCATCGTGTGGTTTCTAGAAAGCTTCATTCAGATACCGAATCTAGTTGCCTATCACAATAGCCCAGGGAGCTATTATATTAAAATGCACATTCCAGAAACTTCTCCAGAGTTGAGTACTGGTATCTATAGGGGTGGGGCTCCCTGGAAACTGTGGTACCTCCGAATCAAACCAACATGTGGGGACTATGTTGACAGAGGTTAACTTAGCACATCGAGTTGATTCTGACGCATGGCGACCCCATGTATTACAGAGTAGATCTGTGCTCCACAGGGTTTTCTTGGTTGTAACCTTTGTGGAAGCCAGGCCTTTCTTCCATGGTGCTACTAGGTGGGTATGAACCACCAACCTTTAGGAGTCGAGTGCAAACTGCACCACCCAGGGACCTTAACAGAGGATGGGGAAGGAAAATCTAAAAGATTCAAACTCTGCCAAGGGGCAAGTGCGGGTAGGCCAGTGCACATGAGCACTCCAGTCCCCTTGGAAGGTAGCAGGTAATGGTTCTCATTCCTATGAAATGCTGCAGTGTTACTATCTCTCAGATTCACCCCTCTGGGTGTGCTGACAAAATAAGAGTTTCTGGGCCTATAAGGAAACCTGGTGGCATAATGGTTACGAGCTACGGCTGCTAACCAAAAGGTCGGCAGTTTGACTCTATCAGGTGCTCCTTGGAAACCCTATGGGGCAGTTGTACTCTGTCCTATTAGAGTTGCTATGAGTTGAAAATCGACTTGACGGCAATGGTTTTTTTTTTCTTTTTTTGGTGGGGGAGCCCTATAAAGCTGAGGGCTGGGCTCTGGTGACCTGAAGACACTGCTGCTGTCCTGGGAGGCTCTGAAACCCACCCTGGAAAGCATCTGGAGTCAGGCTGCTGTGCCCTCTGGGGGCACACTCTCAGTATTATTCCAGCTCACACTCATCTCCCTTTCTCATTCCTGAATCCTAGTTACTGTCCAACCCACAAAATTTAACACTTCATTTTAATACCAGCTATCTTTGTTCTCTGTTGATCTCTCCATCTTAACCGTAAACTCATAAGATATGACTCATTTCTCTCTCTTTCTCACAACACTCAGCACTGAGAACAAAGTAGATATATAAAGACATGGCCAGTTGACTTATATTTGGCTGCCACAAATACTTCACACTGAATAGCTAAGAAGATATGAAAGAAAGAACACAGAACGAGGAGCCAAAAGACCTGAGCTCTTAGTCCTGGTTCCGCCAGTAACTCACTGTGTATGGGACCCTCAGTATTCTCCCCTATGAAATTAGGATCATCCCACCCTCATCTGGAGGTACTATGAGGCGCACATGGCATAGTGTTCAAAGTGCTTTGTAAACTGTAAAATCTATTAGAAATGCTAACTGTCCTGGGAGCTGGAGCTTTCCAGAGGTTCCAGGTGATCCAAGCACAGTTCTAAGAAAGAGTCTGGAGGGCTTCGAACCCCTACTTCACTACTGTCCTTTGCTAAGGGCTTCAAAACACTGTTCAAGTGGTCAGGGGGAGGCTTTGTTGATTGAGACGAAGGGTGAAAAAGAATGGGCCTATCTGCTGTGTTATCAAGATTTGTCTGCCTTAAGCTTACCCATAGGAGCCCTGGTGGTGCAATGGTTAAGTGCTCAGCTGCTAACCAAAAAGTTGGTTTTTCCTAACTACCCAGCAGCTCCACGGGAGAAAGACCTGCTCCTGTAAAGATTACAGCCAAGAAAACCCTATGGGGCAGTTCTATTCTGACACATGGGGTTGCTGTGAGTCAAAAAATCAACAAGAACCGTATCCCAAGCGGCTCAGCTACCCTGTGCCCAAGTTGACTGAACTGTGAGACAGCAGGGGCAGTGCTGGGCAGAGCAGCTGGCCGAGATGGGGCCCTTACCCTGGAGAGGTTCCTCTGCTCCTGCTTGGGCTGGGTGACATTATCCTGGCCCACTCCCACAACCAGGTGGTTGAGTAGGGCCTTCAGCTGCTGCAGAGTGAGGCTGTCCCCCTCACCGTAGCGATGCATGAGATTCTGCAAGAAGGAGGCAGCACTGATGGGTGGCGTCCCCGCAGACAAAGCCTGAGCTTCGGGGGCAATTCTCCATAAGCTGAGCAGGGTAAGCAGGAAGCAGCCATGGAAGGGTGGATGGAGCAGCTTCATGGTGTCTAAACAGGCCTGCAAGAGAAACAAGCCAGGTGGAGGTGAGCTTTAAGGAAATCTACCTCTTCTCCCACTCTCTCCGTCAGCCAGTAACAGACTAGACCCGTGGGCCATAGCCCAGGAGGGGGCTTTGATTCATTCCTCTTCTTCAGACTTGGAATTCAGTCAGTATCAAAGTCTGACTCAAAATAAATTCAGTGCTCACTCCTTCTCTAGTTCCTCTGCCTAGCTTTTGAGAAAAATCCTCCTTTTGAAAGGATGGAATAAAAAATAATAAAATAACAAATTCCACAGGCTTGCCTAGATACAATTTAAAAATTAAAACACAATAAAACCATGTGGTTGCCATGAAGTCAACTCTAGCTCATGGTGACCCCATGTGTGTCAGAGTAGAAGTGTGCTCTATAATTCTTCATAAAAAAACACAAAACCAACACCCATTGCTGTCGAGTCGATTCCAACTCATAGCGATGCTATAGGACAGGGTAGAACTGCCCCATAGGGTTTCCAAAGAGCATCTGGTAAATTTGAACTGCTGAACTTTTGGTTAGCAGCTGTAGCTCTTAACCACTACACCACCAGGGTTTCCATAGTTCTTCATATGGGAGTATAAAACCCGAAACTCATTGCTGTCGAGTTGATTCCAACTCACAGTGATCCTATAGGATAGGGCAGAACTGCCCCATAGGGTTTCCAAGGAGTGGCTGGTGGATTCCAACTGCTGACATTTTGGTTAGCAGCCAAATGCTTAACCACTGCACCACCAGAGCCCCATGTGGGAGTGTAGATGAGGCAAAATTGGCCATTTGCTGATAATTGTTGAAACTGAGTGCTGGGTAGATGGGAATTCATTATATAATTCTACCTACTTTTGTACATGTTTGAAATTCTCTGTAACAAAAAGTTATTAAATAATAAATACTATAACTAAAAGAAAAAAAAAACCAGACTGGGTAAAATATACAAACGTTTATGTCTACACTGCACCAAATTAGTGAACAAACAAAAAATACTCAGCCTTTATACTACATTAATACAAATGTAAAAAAAAATGGATGGTGCCATTTTGCTACTTATTAAAGTAGTAAAACAGATTTTCCTAGATACAACACCTAATGTTAGTGAGATTAAACAATGGAATAAAACACTGCTGAGGGTTGTATAAATAATATGATTCTTTTGAAAAGTTATATAATAATAAAAATATTTAAATCCTTGAAATTAGTAATACTAATTATACTTCTAGAATTTATCCTAGTAGATGTAATTCAAAAATAAAAAGGCTATAGACAGAAAGATGTGTTATGGTCAAGTGAATCATAATATACCATATCGATTTCATGGAATATTATGCAACTCTAAAAAATGAGAATCATAATATTAAGTAAATAAAGAAGAACAATTATATAAGAGTTAGGAACCAAGAAGGAGGGGAGGGGTGGTAGATAAGTGGTAACTTTGGTGAAGGGTAACACAGTACACAATACTGGGGAAGTCAACACAACTTGACCACAGCAAGGTCAATGACACATCCAAACTCCCTGAGGGACCAAATTACTGGGGTGAGGGCTGGGGACTATGGTCTCAGGGAATATCTAGCTCAATTGGCATAACAGAGTTTATAAAGAAAATGTTTTACACCCTACTTTGGTGAGTAGTGTCTGCGTCTTAAAAGCTTGTGAGAAGCCATCTCAGGTACCCCACTGGTCCCACCCTGTCTGAAGCAAGGAAGAATGAAGATTAGTCTACAGCACTAATGGGCCACAACTACCATACCCTCTACCAGGCTCAGCCAGCACAACCCAGCTACCACCACCGAATGCTCTGACAGGGATCACAACAGAGGGTCCTGAACAGAGCTAGAGACAAATGTAGAACAAAATTCTAACTCACAAAAAAAAAAAAAAAGACCAGACTTACTGGTCTGATGGAGCCTGGAAGAATCCCAAGAGTATGGCCCCTGGACACCCTTTTCAATAAGTATTGAAGTCCCTCATGAGGTTCACCCTTCAGCCGAAGATTAGACAGGCCCATAAATCAAATAATAATAAACGTAGTTCAACCACATGTATGAGATCACCAGCGCAGGGGCAAGGATGAGAAGGCAGGAGGGGACAGGGAAGCTGGACGAATGGAAATGGGAAACCTAAGGTCGAGAAGGGGAGAGTGTTGACGTGTCACGGGGTTGGCAACCAATGTCACAGAACAATATGTGTATTAATTGTTCAATGAGAAACTGACTTGTTCTGTAAACCTTCATCTAAAGAACAATTAAAAAAAAAAAAGTAATCTTTTCCACAATCAAAAAAGAGAGAGATTAAACAAGTGAGCAGGGGAGACACGGGGTACGATAGATGCCAAGACACTTGGAGTCGCAAAGAGAAAAAAAAAAAAGCCTTCCCCTAAAGCCGGCACTCTGAATTTCGACCTGTAGCCTCCTAAACTGTGAGAAAATAAATTTGTTAAAACCAAAAAAAAAAAAAAAAAGAACCAAGGAGGAACACAGAAAAACGAAAGCTTAACTGTGAACTCCCAGAAGAACAAACAAATCAGTCTTTTAAGAAATGCAACTAGAAAGTTCCTTAGAAGCTAGGATGGTGAGACTTTGACTCACTTACTTTGGACACATCAGGAAAGGCCAAGCACTAGAAAAGAACATCATGGTTGGTAAAGTGGAGGATTGGCAAAGGCAAGGGAGGCCCTAAGTGAGATGGATTGACATAGTGGTCAAAACAAGGGACTCAAACATAGCAACCATGAAGATGGCACAGGACGAGGCAATGTTTCATTCTGTTATACGTAAGGTTGCTATGAGTCTGAGCTAACTCGATGGCAACCAACAACAACACAGCTAATAGGACTGATGATGATTTTTCTTCTGTTAATAATTTCCCTTAAAACCCAGTTAGTATAGTTACAATTTGATTAGTGAAATAAACAAATACCAAGGGGGGAAAATGATCCTCCTTAATCCAGACCCCCGAGTCCAAATCTCCGCAGTCCTTTCCACTCCTCCCCAGGCACCTAGGGCCCTAACACTGGATGTCTGACAGTGAATGTCGGGGTGTCTCCCCCTCTGACCTTTGCTTGTGAGAAGGGCACTAGAGCAGAGCGGTTAAGAGCAGCTTATTTGAATCCTGGCTCTGCTTTTTTTTTTTTCTGCCAATTATCAGCTGTGTGAACTCTGGTTAATTATTTAACCACAGCCAACAGTCTAGAACCACCCAGAGTGGTGATACAGTTTACCATGGCCTTTGGTGTCAGACAAGCCTAGCTTGAAGTCCTCAGTGCTGCTTACCAGATCAATGAACTTAGGCAAGTCACCTAGCCTCTCTCTACCTCAGTTTTCTCATCTATAAAATTGGTACCTACCTCAGTGGATTATTGTGAGGATTTAATGTCATTGGCTTTTGTAGGGCTCTGTGGTAAGGCCCTCACAGACTGCCTGAACTATAGAAAGTCCTCAATAAAATTTAGCTGTAAGACTCAAAATTTGCAGAGTTCCTCCACATTGACTCTCAGCCCAAACATTAAACTGCTAACGGAACTATCAGGAATACACTGGTGGTTAGCTTTACTTTCAGCTAATAATGATCATAATTCTAGGCCTGTAGCACACACATCACACAAGTCCCCAGCCACAAGTATAACCAGGAATATCCCAGGCTTTAAATTCCAAACATGGGGCATGCAAAGAACCTGGGGTTATAAAATGGCACCCTCCAAAATTTTTAATGGAATATACTTTGAGTCACATAAATGGATGGATTAGGCATCAGCAAAAATGGTCATTTAGAAAAGTGTTGCTTTGAGACTAACAATTCTCAAATCTGCAACAAGAAGAACCAAAAGTTAAATTATGGTGAACAAGGTGGATTTTAGACAAAATGACTAGAACCCATTGTACAAAGAAAGCTGCCACTCACCTGATGCTACTGTAATCTGTCTAAGGCTCCTACTGTGTTGTCAAAATAAATGGGAGGAGGTCTGCCTGGATTTGGAAAAAGAGAGACAAAGAGATGATGATGACAGCAGCTACCAGAAACCAAGTATTTAGCAAAACCTTGCTAAGCCCCTGACATTCACTAATTCCTTTAAAAGAAGTTGTTAAACTTACCCTGATCTAATGAATGAGGAAGCTGGGGTTCAGAGATTAGGAAATTTGATCCACAGCCGGCAGGTAGTGAAACCAGGAACTGAGTTTTTTTCATGAGTTAAAATCAAGTCTGAATGACACTAATGTCAGTGCGCTCTTAGCCACTGTCCTCGCTGTGTAGAGACAGAAAAATACAGGTCCTAGATGCCATGGAGAGCCACAAAATCCTGCTTGTCCCCAGCAGGATCTCTACGCCCCAATAAGCACCCCAAATCCAGTTTTAAGATGCCCTGAAGGCCTGTGTGAGTGACACCCCATGTATGCTAAGTGCCTCAGAGGCCAGACTTTATTACATGGTTCCTTCTGTAGAATCACTTGTGGAAAAAAACAACTGTTTTTACTTCAGAAATATTTCTCAAAATATCTGCAAAAACACTCAGAAAACACAAATACATTTCAAGTGTGAGAAACATGAGGCAGGTGCTAGAAGCTTTGCCACATACAGGTAACCACTCTCTCTCTCCCCCAGCACTGCTGCCTTTTCATCTGGGAAACCAGCTGCTTTGGGTTTCACTGATGCCCAGAAGACAGCACCAGGCTCAGGAGTCTACACCAGTTTCCACAGAGCTGAGAGACATGACTCGGCCTGCCTGACCCAATACCTGAAACATGCACCTGCTCCCCAAAGAGTCAAGGGATGGTCTAAAACAACTTGAGGGCAATAAGAAGTCCTGTTCTGGAGACCTTAGAGTTGCTAAAGTCACTTCAGAGCTAAGGGAACCTGGCCTTTTGGCAGACTTGGAAGGGGAGCTTTCCGTTCCAGTGGAGATTTTATTTTTTTCTTAACTACAAGTTATTCTTAGGAAAAAAAAAAAAAGTTTACAAAAGATTCTTTGAAGGAAAAATGAAGAGACGAGAAGAAGGAATCATCTACAGCTCTAGGTGCAGCCGGGATGGTGGGGAAGGGCAGTAGGCCTTCAGCAGGGGTCCCCACCACATGGCCCTGGCCGTAGGAAAAAGCCCTGTTCCATTCAGGCCATGGAAACTGGTGGGCCTCCGGGGGAGCTACTCCAGTCCTCCTAGGCGGCTGAGCCAGCTGCCCTCAAATAAAGAAAGGATACTTCCAGGGGTATTAAGGACAGCGGACAGTACAGGGCATGAAAACAGGCTGGGAAGAGACAAAGGCTCATGTATGCTGTTGACTCTGAGGTCCCAGCTCTTCCTCCTGAAGAGAACCTTGAGTCTCTCTACCCTTTTGTTCACTTGGCTCAAGTTCAAAGAAGTAAATTATTTTAGTGCCTTAGGTCTGTCTCCCAGGTACCACACCCAACCCTCCCCGGGGAGAAAAAGAAAGATATATGAGAAAGTTAGCAAGAGAAGCTTGATCTGGCACTCCATGAAGGCCTTTAGAAGTTTTCTTACCATCCTAAACCAAAACCAAAACTCATTGCCATCAAGTCAATTCTGGCTCATGGCGGCCCTATAGGACAGAGCAGAACTGCCCCCTAGAGTTTCCAAGGAGCACCTGGTGGATTCAAACTGCCAACCTTTTGGTTAACAGTCATAGCACTTCACTATGCCACCAGGGTTTCCACACCACCAGGGTTTCCAACCTGGAGGCTCCTAAGTGGGAATTCCACCTGTCTGCTATCTCTTAGAGGAGCCCTGATGGTACGGTGGTTAAAGCGCTCGGCTGCTAACCAAAGCGTCAGCGGTTTAAATGCACCAGCTGCTCTGTGGCAGAAAGATGTGGTAGTCTGCTTCTGCAAAGATTTACAGCCTCATAAACCCTATGGGGCCGTTCTACTGTGTCCCGTAGGGTCGCTATGAGTTGGAATCAACGGCAATGGGTTTCGTTTGGATTTGGTCATCTCTTAGCTTGATCCGGAAGTATCACCTCCTAGAAGTGGCACTTCTGTTCTGTGGACATACCTTTACTATTGTATTTAAAACAAAACAAAAAAATCAAACCAGTTGCCTTCGAGTCGACTGACTCATGGTGAACCCATGTGTATCAGAGTAGAACCATGCTCCGTAGGGTTTTATTTACAGTGCTGTATTTTTCTATGTCCCCATCCCCTCTCAGAATGCTGGACCTTTATGTGACTAGAACAAGTAACATTTCCTTTCTTGCCCCATCAGCTTGCCAGTTAGCCCACCACTGTCAAATTCCTCTGGGCTGAGGAATGAAACATGGAAGATAAGACCAAATGCTCAAGGGATAAACTTGATGTCTTAGTTATCTAGTGGTGCTCTAACAGAAATACTTTAAGTGGGTGGCTTTAACAAACAGGAGACCCTGGTGGTGTAGTTGTTAAGAGTTTGGCTGCTAACCAAAAGGTCAGCAGTTCAAATCCACCAGGCGTTCCTTGGAAATCCTATGGGGCAGTTCTACTCTGCCCTATAGATTATGAGTCGGAATTGACTCGATGGCAATGGGTATGGGTTTTTTTGTTTGTTTTAACAAACAGAAATTAATTTTCTCACAGTTTAGGAGGCCAGAAGTCTAAATCCAGGGCACTGGCTCTAGGGGCTCTCTCTGTTCCCTCTGGGGGAAAATCCTCGTCTCAGTGTTCTCGGTTCCTTGGAGATCTCCACGTGGCATCTACCTTTCCCCTATTGTACTTTTTTGTCTATGTCTATGCTGCTCAGAAGCTATTAGATTGAGGTCATACCCTACACTAATACGGCCTCATTAACAAAGAAAACCCTATTCCCAAACAGGATTACATCCACAGGTATAAACCAAAAACCCCTGCCATCCATTCTGATCCATAGCAACCCTATGGGACAGAGTAGAACTGCCCCCACAGGGTTTCCAAGGCTGTAATCTTTAAGGAAGCAGACTGCCACATCTTCCCTCCAGAGCGGCTGGTAGATTTGAACTGCTGACCTTTCAGTTGACAGCTGAGTGCTTAATTAACCATTGTGCCACGAGGGCTCCTTCCACAGGTATAGGTGTTTGGGTTCCAACACATATTTTTGGGAAACACAATTCAATCCCTAACACTTGGCCAGAGCACAACTGTTTCCAACGCCAGCTGGTATGTCACAGGAAGTGGGTAAAAGATGTATATTTGTAACCCCACCCACCTATGCCTACCTCTGTGCCCCCTCAAAGTAGGGGCTATATGGGGGATAAGGAACTATGAGGGCAGAACTCTTAAATCGAGTTTTAGTTAGCCGGAGGCTTAAAGACAGCAATCAGTTTGTGGGCCTCCTGAACTGGGTTTACAAAACACTTTATATAAATTGAGAAAAGGTTGATTATGCATACCAAAGAATGATCTCCCCTGGGGAGGTGAACAAGGTGAGGAGGGCAGCTATATTGATAGAAATTATAGTTCCCCAGATATCTTGGTTCTACCACTGACCAGTCTTAGCGATCACCTTAAACTTTCCCTTCAACAGTCTTCTCACCACCTGGAATTCAAAGGAAGTAAAAAATGGTGCCTAGTTCTCTTATATCCTTCACAGGGACAGAGAGGCAGGCAGTTTCTGAGGTACCTGTGGCCACGGTACATCATCCAGGGTTGTGAACTTCAACAACCCTACAAGGCATCTCCTATCCCTCTCTTGGGGACCCTCTCTCAGTAAACAGCTGTTTTCTAAATAAGACCTTAATGCAGACTGGTCTTTCTCCAGTCTCCCATCTCCCTCCCCATTCTAAGGTTGTGACCTCTCAGACTGATAGAAATTTATCTCAAACTTGTTGTTGTTGTTAGGTGCTGTCAGTCAGTTCTGACCCATAGAGACCTTAGTACAGCAGAGCAAAACACTGCCCGGTCCTGCGCAACCCTCAAAATCATTGCTATGTTTGAGCCCATAGTTGTAGCCACTGTGTCAGTCCATCTTGTTGAGGGTCTTCCTCTTCTTCACTGACTCTCTACCAAGCACGGTGTCCTTCTACAGGGACTGGTCCCTCCTGATAACATGTCCAAAGTATGTAAGAGGAAGTCTTCCCATTCTTCCTTCTAAGGAGCATTCTCACTGTACTTCTTCCAAGATAGATTTGTTTGTTCTTCTGGCAGTCCATGGTATATTCAATATTCTTCACCAACACCACAATTCAAAGGCGTCAATTCTTCTTCGGTCTTCCTTATTCATTGTTCAACTTTCACATGCATTTGAGGCAACTGAAAATACCATGGCTTGGGTCAGGTGCACTTTAGACCTCAAGACAACATCTTTGCTTTTTAACACTTTAAAGAGGTCTTTTGCAGCAGATTTGCCCAACACAATACATCATTTGATTTCTTCACTGCTGCTTTCATGGGGATTGATTGTGAATCCAAGTAAAATGAAATCCTTGACAATTCAATCTTTTCTCCATTTATCATGATGTTCCTTATTAGTCCAGTTGCAAGGATTTCTGGTTATTTTAGGTTGAGGTGTAATCCATGGGGAAGGCTGTCGTCTTTGATCTTCATCGATAAGTGCTTCAAGTCCTCTTTACTTTCAGCAAGCAAGGTTGTGTCATCTGCATATCGCAGGTTGTTAATGAGTCTTCCTCCAATCCTGATACCTGTTTTTCTTCATAAAGTCCAGTCTTTCTGATTACTTGCTCAGCAGATTGAAGAAGTATGGTGAAAGGATATAACCCTGACACACACCTTTCCTGATATTAAACCACGCAGTATCCCCTTGTTCTGTTCCAATGACCACCTCTTGGTCTATGTACAGGTTCTGCATGAGCACAACTAAGTGTTCTGGAATTCCCATTCTTCACAATGTTATTCATAATTTGTTATGATCCACACAGTCGAATGCCTTTGCATAGTCAATAAAACACAGGTAAACATCTTTCTGGTTTTCTCTGCTTTCAACCAAGATCCATCTGACATCAGCAATGATATCCCTCATTCCACATCATCTTCTGAATCTAGCTTGAATTTCTGGCAGTTTCCTTGTCAATGTACTGCTTGCTACTTTCATCTCCACCTTATTCACTGCTAAAGTTTAACTGTTACTGAGTAAACAAAGCCAATGGCTCTGGGTGAGTCAAAGGCTCAAGAACATTTCTCCACTACTAAAAAAAAAAAAAAAAAATTTTTTTTTTTTCTAATAAGGAGAAAGAAAAAAACAAATGTATTGCTGTGGAGTCAAGTCCAACTGAGGGCAATGCCATGTGTCACAGAGTAGAACTGCTCCATAGGGTTTTCTTGCTTGTAATCTTTACAGGTTGTCAGGCCCATCTTCTCCCATACCACTGGTTGGGTTTGAACTGCCAAACTTTAGATTAGCAGTCAAGGGCAAACCCTTTGCACTACCCAGGGGCCTTTCCATTAGAAAAGGAGTATAAAAAAGGAAACTTGCAGATAAGCCTACACCTCAGGGTGGAAGGTAAAGGTCTAGAGGAATCCAAAGACCTGGTATTTATCTTTCGTAATCAGGGAAGCACTGACTGGATCTCCATGGTTGAGGCAGTGGAATGATCACTGACCTTGGTGTTAGAAGACCAATTTGCAGTGCAACTCAAGCAGGTCATTGATCCCACTAAGCCAGTTTCTTTAGTTTGAAAAGGGGAATATAAACTCACAGGGTTTTATGACTATTAAAGAAGATGAATTATATTGAAACACATAAAAATAAAATACCAAAGTTAAGATTGTACTTATTCCGATAATTAACAAAATGAGCAAAGAATAGTAAGAAGCAGGCACACACACACACACACACACACACAAATTCCACCAACAGCAACCAAACAAGGAAAGGGCATAATCTAATATAGTAACTTTAAAACCGGAGGCAAGGAAAGAAAGGAATGAGGCACCACACATGGTTCCGCTCCTAACCCTGGCCCAGCCCTGACAAGCCACAGTGACAAGAGAGTAGAACTGGGGGAATTCTCACTAACATCTCCAAATCTGGAGAGAGGCAAGCTGCCAGCACTTCTTTCTTCTCTTCAATGGAGGAGTAACGGGAAATACTGATTGAAAAAAAAAAAAACCCCAAGAAAAACTGAGAGAACAATGGGCTGATTCTCTCTGAGGGAAGTAAGGGCTGAAGGCCACATACTGAATTGAGGAAACTACCCAATTTCAAGGAATATTCCGTCTCTTCCAACAGAAATGGAATACACCTCCCAAGTAACTGGTTGAGCCATGATACAGGACCTCAAACAAAATTCCAGAAGAGAGGACAGATCCATCTCCCCACCTCACCGCCACCTTCACCTTCACCATTCCTTTAGGCTACAGAAAACAAGTCATAAATACCCAGCCCTCAGCACTATTGTAGTTGGTGTGGGGGGACGAATCAGCCGCAATGTGGTGGAAAGAAAGCTACTTTCTCTTTTTAGAGCCAACAGAACATATGAACACAACAGCACAAGCAGGAACAAGATGAAGAGAAATGGCAGGTAAACCATGCAAAAGTCAAAGATGTTAACCTAAAGTAAAACACAACTCCAGGAGGAAGCAATTCCTCACAACTGCTTCACACTGTAGAATAACTTAACCAGGACATTAATACAATAAAAAAAAAAAAAAAAATTTTTTTTTTTTAAGAGCTCAAAATGAGATCACAAAACAAAATGAGTTAAAAGAGGATGCAGACTTACAAAAGAGGACCACAACAGAATCACTGAAGAACTAATAAATAAGTTATAATCAACAAAGAGCAAAATTCTGCCAGTAGATTAAAACAGAAAGACTGACAAAGGAAGGTATCTTAGCTTCCTAGTACTGCAGTAACACAAATACCACCAGCGAGTGGCTTTAAAGAATAGAAACTTATTTTCTCACAGGTTAGGAGGCTAGAAGTCCAAGTTCAGGGCACCGGCTCTAGGGCAAGGCTCTCTCTGTGGCTCTGGGGAAGATCTTGGTTCCTTGGTGATCTTCACCTGGTATCTATTTTCCCCCTCTTGTGCTTGCTTGTCTCTGCATCTATGTTGCTTATAACTCAGCAGTGATTAGGTTTAGTACACACCCTACACTGATATGGCCTCATTAACATAGCAAAGACAACACTACTCTAAACAGGATTACACCCACAGGTATAAGGGTGAGGATTCCAACACATATTTTCAGGGAACACAATTCAATCTCTAAAAGGTTTATAATATCACAGTGAATGTGCCTGGAAAAGACAAATTAAAGCAAACAGTGAGAAGACAAAGATACTCACATTAAGGATAACTGGTGTTCCTGAAGCATAAAGAACCTAAGAATGGAATAGGAGATATGTTGAAAGATAAATAATATAAGATCATCCTGAAAGGAAAGGAAAAACAGAATCTTAAGATTGAAAATTTGAAGCAGAATGCTCAATACTGAGACACTGTCTAGTTAAGCTACCCAATAGAAGACTTTTTCAGTCATCCAGAAGAAAAACTCTTTTTCCCCAAAACATTTTATTCCAAAAATTGTGAAACATACTAAAACTTCTTTTAAGTGGGAGATAATGCAGAACTCATCATCCCCATAGCAACATTCAGCATCAAAAGAAAATGCAAAATGTCTAGATAATTCTGTGACAAAGAACATTATCCCTGAACCAAGAACATTATCCCTCACCAAGGTGTCACATATACTTGATAAAGGCAACAGACAAAAATTCTCAAGCATGAAAGAAGTCAGAGAGTACAGCCCAACCTCTTCCTGGAGAGAGAGGAAAAAAAAAAAAAAATGACAATAAAATACAGTTAATTAATAGAGAAATAAAAATAAAGAGCTCAAGCGGCCATCTAAGATACTCTACTTGTCTCATCCCGTCTGCAGCAAGGGAGAAAGAAGAAAATCAAAGACACAAGGGAAAGATCAGTCCAAAGCACGAATGGACTGCACTATCACAGCTTCCACCAGACTGAGTCCAGTACAACTAGATGGTGCCCGGCTACCACCACTGGCTGCTCTGACAGGGATTGTAATAGAGGGTCCTGGCCAGAGCTGGAGAAAAATGTAGAATGAAATTCTAACTCACACACACATAAAAAAGACCAGACTTACTGGTCTGACAGAGACTGGAGAAACCCTGAGAGTATGGCCCCCGGACACCCTTACAGCTCAGTAATGAAGTCACTCCTGAGGTTCACCCTTCAGCCAAAGATCACAAAAGTCCATAAAACATGAGAGTAAATGGGCACACCAGCCCAGGGGCAAGGACTAGAAGGTAGAAGGAGACAGGAAGGCTGGTAACAGGTAACCCAAGGACGACAAAGGACAGTGTTGACATGTTGTGAGATTCGTAACCATTGTCACAAAACAATATGTGTATTAATTGTTTAATGAGAAGCTTGTTTGCTCTGTAAACCTTCATCTAAAGTACAAAAACAAAAAAAACCCTGCAAGTTAACAGAATGCCACAACAACAAAATAATAAAGAGCTCAACCCAAAAAACAAACCCGTTGCTTTTGAGTTGATTCTGACTCATAGTGACCCTATAGGACACAGTAGAACTGCCCCATAGGGTTTCCAAGGAGTGCCTGGTGGATTTGAACTGCTGATCCTTTAGTCAGCAGCTGTAGCACTTAACCAGTATACCACCAGGGTTTCCAATAAAGAGCTCAGGAATGCAGAAATCATGGTAAGAAAACTAATGGTAAGCATTGTTATTGTTGTGTCATGGAATAGATTCCAACTTGTAGCAACCCTATAGGACAAAGTAGAACTGCCCGATAGTCTTTCCAAGGCTGTAATCTTTACGGAAGCAGACTGCCACATCTTTCTCCCATGGAGTGGCTGGCAGATTTGACCTGCCAACCTTTTGATCAACAGCTGGGCATTTAACCACTGAACCACCAGGGCTCCTTGATGGTGAGCATTAATAACACCCTGTAACTAAGAAACAATAAAAAACAACTATGGGGATGGGATTAGACAATTCAATATTATAATTACTGAAAATCAGGAGATGGTTGGAAAGATGAGAAAAAAATGTGAGAATGCTAACCCATTGCCGTCGAGTTGATTCCAACCGATAGCACCCCACAGGAGGGGTAGAACTGCCCCATAGGGTTTTCAAGGCTGTAATCTTTATAGAAACAGACTGCTACATTTTTCTCTGTGGAGTAGCTGGTGGGTTTGAACAACTGACCTTTCGGTTAGCAGCTGAGCACTTAACTACTGCACCATCAGGGCTCTTATAAGAATGCTAACGTCCTCATTTTCATAGCAAAGAGTCAATAGATACTGTCTAAGATGGAAACAAGTAATTGAAGATATGACTCACAATATATTATCTTTACCTTATTGGGGTCTTTTAGGAAATAATCTCTCTTGTGAAAAACACGTTTATTTAAAGCTCAATAATTCCTTTAATTTTACTGCAGTTTCTTCTTCTGTCACATCCAAGGAAACTTTAACACTTTATTATAAGAGCATTTATATCTACTTCTCTATATTCATTTATCTGTGCGTATGCCGGGAAAAATGTATGCAAAAAGCTCACCTAATATTAATGATGGCTATTTCTGAATAATGGGATTTGGAATTTGTTTTTGTTTTAGTTCATTTCACTGATGTGTCAACAATCTACTGGTAAGGGTTGTGGTTAGCTGCAACACCATGCACAGTGGAAATGCTGCCTGGTCCTTCGCCATCCCTATGATCGGGTGTGAATTGGACTGATATGATCCATAGGATCACCAGGCCTTTCTTCCTAGTCTGTCTTAGTCTGGAAGCTCCGCTAAAGCCTGATCAGCATCCCAGCAACACACAAGCCTCCAATGGCAGACAGGTGGTGGCTGCATGCGACGTGCGTTGGCCAGGAATCGAACCTGGATCTCCCCCACGGAAGGCAAGAAATTCTACCACTGAACCACCAATTCCCTCATATTAATAACAGTATGTCAAGTAAATAGTGAAACACTAGAATAAAATGTAGGTGATTATATTTAAAATCAAGGAGTTAGGAAGGCCTTTCTAAGTATGGCACAAAAACCCACAAAAGAAATTAATACATTTGACCACAAAAACTGCCAAGTGTTCTACAAATACTTAATTAGTATAATCGCAGTATTCATGGTCAAGCTAATAATGACACAGCCGTCTATGTAAGTCCTAGTATACACAATTAAAAAGCAAGTGGTCTCACAGCTTGGTACTCAAGCGAATGCTGCCTTAGAAGCTCTCTGGAGTTCAAAGAGCTTTGGGGGAAACTCCCCAGCCTCCCCCTCCCTGCAGCAGCTCTTACCACCCACCAAATGAACATTGTCTACAAGGTCACTGTCCCCTCACACAAGCTGAAACCCCCACCCAAGTGAAGTGCAAATATTGCAGCATGGATCCCTGACTGATAGCCAACCCTCTGGCCTTGCCCTAAGCTCCCAGGAACTCAAGGGGCCTTTCTTCTCCTGCGTCCTCCTGCCTCCCACCTAAAAGCTCAAAGATATACCCTAAAAGGATGTGTTCTCTTCTTCCAGCTCCCACTCCCAGGACCTTAGCCTCAAGCTTTGGCTCAGCTAAAGGCCACCCAGGGTACAAGATTTCCACAGACAGTGCAGGAGGCCTTTCTAAACCCTCACCACTGCCAGGGGAGGGAGTGGGGGTACCTAGGGGGCCGCCTACTTCATCTCCCCATGAAACCTCGCATTACTGGGAGTGGTAGGATGGGAAGACTTAAAAAAAAAAAAGTGGTGACCCAGAAGCAGGGAACAAAATTAAAATCAGCCAGCCTGCTGCACATTGACCAATATTTACTGAGCCCCCACTGTGTGTCAGTCCGTGCGTAGGAGGTTATAAAGGGCAGAGGCTGGTGGTCAGGGCCCCGGGGCAGACAGCTCTGAGGATCAGGAGACTGAGACAGTTATTTAGCCACATGCTGAGCCCTGAGTATAAAGACAGCCAGGCCCAGAGGGCTGAAACCAGCAGTGGGAGGGAGAGGGTGAACGCCTCTGCCCAGCTGGCTCCCGGCTCCAGCCTGGGCCTGACAAAGCAGAGGACTTCCAAAACTGAGTCAGGCAGTGAGCAGGAAAGGAACCACATGAGCCAGCCAGTGCTGCCCCACCCAGAGCCCCTCTCCCACTAAAGGCAGGCCAAGAGTCACCTCTATTCCCATCATTTGTCCATCAACATTTCCCAGACTTCCCAACACTTCTTGCAACATCGTGACCTGTTGTCCCTATAAGTTCATTCTTGTTTGTCATGCCATGTGGCCAAGCACGAGGCTTAGGAAACCCAGTATTCATATTCACTGTTTACATCACCCACTTCAGTCAAAACTACCCGACTTGTGATTCAGGGTAAAATAAATAAAAAGTATGATCTAGTGGCTACAACATGGGCTCTGGAGTCAGGCAGACTGGGTTCAAATTGAGGGTCTGCAATTAACTCACTAGGCGTCTCCAGCAACCTCACAGGGTCATTCTGATAAGAGCATGGAGTCAGTTTCTTTCTAGTTCCCTATGCTTGGAATTCTCAGGATAATCCCCTCACCTAGACATGAACCCTGCTAATGCTCAAAGGTCAGGTCAACTCCTTCTTCTTCCATGAGTCTTGGACTACTCCTTTAGCACTTTTCTCAAACTACTTTGGACCCTTAATTATGTCTCCTAGGGAGTCTCCCTGAAGTCCCTGGGTGGTGCAAAGGGTGAATGTGCTGTGAAAACCCTGTGGCACACAGCTCTACTCCAACATACTTGGCGTCACCATGAGTCGGCACTGACTCGATGGTAACTGGCTTTAGGGAGTCTCCCCAGTTAGATTTTTGTTTCTTGAAGGCAGAACCCCTGCCTATTTCCCTTCTATATCTTCCCTCCCTCATCCCCACAACAAAGGGCCTGGCACAGTGCTGGGCACACAAGGGGGTAGATGCAGAGAATTTCTGCTGGAAGATGGGAAGCCCAACCTCTCTTCTAACTGACATCTGTCTGCATCGCCTCTATAGCTTGAAGAGCAGGGAGCTCAGCACCTCCTTCTCTAGGTGTTCTATTCCCTCAGGGCCCAGAGACCAGGCTTCACCCAGGTTATCTGAAGTCAGTGTCATGACCATTTATCTTTTCTCCTCTAGACTAACCAACAAACCCACTGCCATCGAGTTGATTCCAACTTACAGGACAGAGCAGAACTGCCCCATAGCCTGTAATCTTTACCGATGCAGATTGTTACATCTTTCTCCCTCTGAGCGACTGGTGGCAATCAATGACCTTTCGTTTAGCAGCCACGCCCTTTAACCACTGGGCCACCAGGGCTCCTTTCTCTAGATGGAACAACTCCCTATTCTTGAATTTCATTTATATTCGCTGAACTAAGAGCTAGCTAAACCCATCCGACTTTTAAAACTCAGTCCAAGAGTTCATTCACTCAACAAATATTTATTGCCTGCCAGTTATACACTGGGAATTATGCTAGGTGTTGGGGAAGCAGAGAATACACCTAGTACCTGCCCTCTTGGAGCAGCGAAAGCAAACAAACAGGTAACTTACAAGAACTATGATACGGATTATGTACTGATCAGGGTTCAGGTGGGCAATTTAACTGAGAGGGATTTTGTACAGGCTGTTAAGTGGCTTAGAGAGTCATCTGAAGAGCTGAAGAAACAGACTCTCAACTGAGCTTCCAAGAACTACTCCTAAAATAACAGGACTGGGGCTGCCAAGGAGTTGCTGCCCTGCCACCACTGGGAAGCAATGACATAAAGAAGCTGCCTGCTCCAGAATTATGCCATCCTGCATCAGCCCACAGGAGTTCTTAGGTGGTGCAAATGGTAACGCTAACTGAAAGGTTGGAGGTTCAAATCCACCCAGATGTGCCTTGGAAGAAAGGCCTCACAATATACTTCTGAAAAATCAGCCACTGAAAACCCTGTGGAGCACACTTCTACTCTGACACGATGTGGAACTGCCATGAGTTGGAGTGAACTCAATGGCAACTGTTTTTCTGCCATGGTCCACACCAGCAAAATAGATGTCTCTTGTCTGAAAAGCTTGTGAGTGGCCATCTAAGGCACTCCACTGATCTCACCCCATCTGGAGCAAGGGAGAATGAAGAAAACTAAAGACACAAGGGAAAGATTAGTCCAAAGGACTAATGGACCACAATTACAACAGCCTCCACCGGAATGAGTCCACACAACGAGATGATGCCTGGCTACCACCACTGACTGCCCTGACAGGATCACAATGGAGGGTCCCAGACAGAGCTGGAGAAAAATATAGAACAAAATCCTAATGCACAAAAATAAAAATAAAAAAAGACCAGACTTCCTGGTCTGACAGAGACTGCAGAAACCCTGAGAATATGGCCCCCAGACACCTTTATAGCTCAGTAATAAGTCACTCCTGAGGTTCACCCTTCAGCCAAAGGTTAGATTGGCCCATAAAACAAAATGAGACTAAATGGGCACAACCAGCCCAGGGGCAAGGACTGGAAGGCAGGAGGAGACAGGAAAGCTGGTAATGGGGAACCCAAAGTCGAGCAGGGGAGAGTGTTGACATGCTGTGTGGTTGGCAACCAACGTCACAAAACAATATGTGCATTAATTGTTTAATGAGAAGCTTGTTTGCCCTGTAAACTTTCATCTAAAGTACCAAAAAAAAAAAACAGATGCCCCTCCTCCAGCTTCTTCCTATGGGGCTGTTACTTGTGTAAGACTTGACTACATCCATCTACTTTGTAGAATCCAAATCTCATGGGAAATTTTAGTGCAAGGATTTCTGGAAAGTTAATTTTTTATTTTCTACTCTCAGGAGGTTGGACCATCATGTATTAGCTAAAGGAGGCGCGATAATAAACATGCTGAAACAACAGGAGCAAATCACATGGTTATCTTTGCGTAAATCCCGGTGAGCAGACCAGTCTACAAGGCCCATCATAGATCATGATGAGGCCAAGTACAGGAAGCTACGGAGAACACAGAATGTCAACCTAATCTAGTTTAAGAGGTCAGGGGAGGCCTTCAAAAAGAAATGTAAAAGTAAGCCAGGTGAAGAGAAAGGGGGTGGAGAGGGAATGTTGCAGGCAGAAAAAGCTGTATTTGGAAAGACTCAGATAAGATAGCACATCTAAGAACTTAAGAGTCCAGTATGGCTAGGGTGGAGCCCTGGTGGCTCAGCGGTTAAAGAGTTCAGCTGCTAACCAAAAGGTCAGCAGTTTGAATCCATCAGCCACTCCTTGGAAACCCTATGGGGCAGTTCTATTCTGTCCTATAAGGTCGCTATGAGTTGGAACTGACTCGATGGCAATGGATATGGCTAGGGCATACCTGAAAGGATGTGGTATGAGAGAAAAAGGAACTACAAAGGTGGGCAGAGGCCAGGTCAGGGACAGCCCTGTAGGCCACATTAAGGTGACTGGACTTTATCCACAGAGTAACGGAGGCCATTTTAAACAGACATGATCAGATCTGTGTTTTTAATGTAACACAAATATAACACTGGCTGCAGGGTGAAGAATGGACTCGGGGTGGGTAATGGGGAAACCAGGAGACCAGGCAGAAGGAGGCTATCACAGCTGTCTAGGTGAGAGAATACAGTGGCTACTATGCTTAAAAAACAAGGCTTATTTCTCCTAGCTTCAGGCTTAATGGCAACCCAGCTTGGGTTGCTTCCCCTCCCCAAGGGTTGCCAACCTTATAGAAAACCTGTTGCTGTCGAGTCAATTCCGACTCAGAGCGACCCTATAGGACAGAGTGGAACTGCCCTACAGAGTTTCCAAGGAGTGGCTGGTGCATGGATTCGACCTCGTGACCTTTTGGTTAGCAGCTGAGCTCTTAACCACTGCACTACCAGGGCTCTACCAGCCTTATAGTTTCCCGTTAAAGAACCAACAGACACCTCTTTAGAGGCTAGGAGCTGTGAAGTAAGCCCTGCCACTGTCCTGACAACCAAAATGTAAGTATCAGTGTGAGTTCAGAAAGACCAGCCCTTACCACACAGTGTTCTAAATCATCCTGTGACTTACCTGCTCAACTTTCTTGCTGTGGCAGGAAAGCTATTTGTAAAGGCAAACTCCAACTTCTGGGCAGCAACACTCTGGGCAAAATTTGCCACCAAGGGCTTGCTCCCTTCCTCCCAAAATGGGTAAGAAGGGTCTGCTGGGCCCTAGGCTCCTTTCGAAGGCAGGTGAGGTAAGCCCTTCCCAGACAGTGAATCTTTGGGTCTACCTAGGGTACTCTACTATCATGGTAAGCAACTGAGCTACAGGGGGCATACGGTTCCCCATGCAGTTAATTTCTACTAGAAGCCAGGCCCAGGGGCGGCCTCCACTGCTCTGCCTGTAGCAAAGACTCACTACCAAATTCTCCAGTCAGGGACTTACCCACTCTCCCTCCTCGCCCTCCTGCAGCACTGCCTTCCCCCTTTATAGCCCTCCCATCCTTTCAGCCAGCTGAAGCCTTCCACTCCTCAAAAGACTCTGACCGCATTAGTCTCCAGAGTGGGGATGCTGAGTTCTGTATAATTTCTCTAGGAAAGTGGTTCTCAATGTGTAGTCCCTAGACCAGCAGCATCACCACCACCCGGGAACCTACTGGAAATGCAAATCCTCAGCCCCACCCAGACCCTAACAAATCAGAAGTTCCGGGGGTGAGGCCCAGTGATCTGTGTTTTAATAAACCCATCAGGGACTGTGAGGTACACTAAAATTTGAGACCCACTGTGCTATGGATCACAATGGTCCGATCTGCAACCGATCAAAGAGATGTCACAGCGCTCTGTTGTGCAGGAGTCATCATGAGTCAGAGGCCAACAACAGCTCTCTGGAGACTTAGATTCCCAGATTCCTTGATCACAGGGGGTTAAGAACCCCTGGAGTCCAGTGACTGCCCCGTCCATAGGCCTTCTGCAGCCCTTTCCCGTCCGGCATTCAACCTTCCTGCATACCTACTAAGGAACCTGGATGGCGCAAGCTGTTTGCAATCAGTTGCTAACCTAAAGGTTAGAGGTTTGAACCTCCCCCCACCCCTCGCCCAGCGGCTCTGTGGAAGAAAGGCCTGGTGAACTGCTTCCGTAAAGGTTACAGCCTAGAAAACCCTATGGAGCAGTTCTACTCTGTCACATGGGGTTGCTATGAGTTGGAATCAACTCGACAGCATGGGATTTGGCTTTGGTTTGGATAGTTACTGATCACGAATGCATGACCAGGGCCCCCAGCAGGAAGGCACGGGCTGCAGCTTGGGCCCTGTCTTTCTCAGTGATATGGATATTTATCAACAGATTAATACAGGAGCCCTGTTTTGACAAGAAAGAAGGTGAATGAAAAGAAAAGCCCAGTATTTTTAAATTCGGGTGAGAAAGAGGTGGCAGCAGGAGATTTAGTAGTCACACAAATCAGAATTCCTCCATTCTTCCTTCCCTCTGTCCAAACCGCCCATGTGGAACATTCTCTGGCTAAGGTCATAGGCAGTCATCATCGGATTATTTCGGTGAAAGGCCTTCCCACATCCTGCTTCCTCACTGTGGGTTCCGCCATGTGACCAACGCATCGCTCGTCCTCAGATTCCACGCTCCTGAAGAGAAACCACTGCAGCACCGGCCATGTGCCCTGGGGTGCTGAGAGCCAGGAGGGCAGAGGCCTGCACACCACCGCCCCAGCCAGGGGCCACTGCCTTATAACCTTCCACCCATCTCAGTGAGAAAGCCAGCAGCACCAGGGTAAGTGGACAAGAGAATGCAGGCTGGAAGAAAAGGGGAAGAAGCAATGTCCCTTGTTAGTTGAAACCATATACAACATATAAAATAAGCCACTATATGACAGTCTGTACTCATGGCTCTATTTCTTCTTAAGGATTAAGGTTCTGCGGAATACTCTGCAGCCCCCAATTAATCCATCCTTTCCAATTCACTTCACCCACTTACGCCTTTCCAATTCACTTATGCCCACTTTGGTCCCTCTCCCTCCGATCCATTCTGCATCTCTTTTATCGTATCACCTCACTGCTCAAATAAACACTTTTCCACCATTTGCCTGTTACGGATTGAATTGTGTCCCCTAAAATTATGTGTTGACATCCTAACCCCTATACCTGTGGATGTATTTCCATTCGGAATAGGTTTTCTTTGCTATGTTAGTGAGGCCATGTCAGTGAAGGGTGTGTCTTAAACCTAATCACTTCTGAGATATAAAAAGAGCAGATTAGAGACAAACAAGCAGACACAGGGTAAAGACAGACACTATCTGAAGACAAAGGGGTCAGGCGAGTCTACAAGCCCAGGAACCCCAAGGGCTGCTGGCTACTAGAAGCTGAAACAGATAAGGAAAGACCTCTCCTGACAGTCAGTGCCCTGAATTCTCTTAGCCTCCTGGACTGTGAGGAAATGAATTTCTGTTCTTTAAAACCACCTGCTTGTGGTTTTTCAGTTACAGCAGCACTAGCTAAGATGTCCCCTTCTATCAAATAACGAAGTTTAATTCTTCTGCTTAGTGGCCAAAAAGGTGCCCTGGTGGCGCAGTGGTTAAGCACTACGTCTGCTAACCAAAAGGTCAACAGTTCAAATCCACCAGCCACTCCTTGGAAAACCTATGGGGCAGTTCTACTCTGTCCCATAGGGTCACTATGAGTCAGAACTGACTCAGAGGTAATGGGGTAGTGGCCAAGGGTCTCTCCCACTAGGCTCCTCCCTACCTTTCCACCCTCACGTGCCATTGTTCTCTTGCCTGGGCTCCATCCAGACTGCCCCTGTCCCCTTGCTCCTGCACCTGCCTGTCCCCACACCTCCCTACAGGACTAGGAGCTCTGATTAACATCTGTAAGAGATGAAGGTAGTCTGGATATGGCCCCAGACCACTCTCCATGCAGTGAAGGCCTTGGGTATAAAAAAAGGATTAAAGTGCCATCACTATTACCCCCCAAACTGTCCCTAGCACAAGTCCCATCCCATTGTACCTTGAATTGTGTCCTCCGAAAAGATAAGCTGAAGTCCTAACCCCCAGTACCTGTACTGTTCCTTGTTTGGAAATAGAATCTTTGAAGATGTTATCAGTTAGGAGGTCATATGGAATAGGGTGGGTCCTGATCCAATATGAATGGGATTCTTATAAAAAGAGGAAAGACAGAAGGGAGAAGGCCATGAAGATGGAGGCAGAGGCAAGAAAGGGGTTATGCTGCCAGGAGCCAAGGATCATCTGGGGCTACCAGAAGCTGGGAGACAAGAAATGATCTTCCCCTAGAACTTTTGGAGAGAGTCTGGCCCTGATGACATCCTGAATTCTGACTTCTAGCCTCCAGAACTGTGAGGCAATAAGTTTCTGTTCTTAGGAGCTACCCAGTTTGTGGTCTTTGTTACTGCAGCCCTGGGAGACTAATAAACACCCCATGCAGGACGTATTCTCACCTTCTGAGTCCTACCATTCTGTTTCAATATTGTACATATCTGAATAACAGTTCTTATATTTTAAATTAACTTTGTAGGTTGTTTTATAACAATCCTATGAGGTTGCTGCATGAATAAACACAAAAACTCATATATGTAAACAGATACAATCTCCTTTTCTAGAGATTACAAAATGGCTGAGATTGATTCCTTCACTGAAAATGCATTATTCAGGCCCAAGGGGTCAAGGGCAGGAGAGTATGACTATCTTCTCGAAGCTCCCTCTCAAAGGTACAAAGGACAGAGAGGCTGTCACGGGCACACATACAGATGAATTCCAGAGCAAAGACAAGCAGGTTTCTGGCTCATACCACATTCAGATATAGAGCAGGGCCAGCAAAAGACTAACACGGGAAAAGTTCCCATCCTTGATTTAAAAAAATGAAGGTCAGAGGAATGGTGGCAATCTCCAGACAATACGATATAAAGGAAGTGGCTGCTTTAACAACATATCAACCTATTCATGCATTTCCACTTGAACTTCCCACTCCCCTACCTCCTACAAACTGTGTGCCTATTAAAAAGGGATCAACATTCTAACCAGACTTAGAAAGGCTTATCCTTTCCTGCCAATACTAACCCCAAGGGGACAATTGTACTTGCCACATGGAAAGGGTTCCTGATTTTAGCTTGCAACTCCAACATGCTCCAGTTTGGGTGACTTTCAACCCCAGAGAGGTAACTAATAAATAAATAAATAAATGATGGCTATAAGAATTCTCCTGGCAGCACTATTCCCATTAACTAACATCTAGAGACAACCCAAAAGCCCATCAGCAAGAGAGTAGATGAATAAACTGGAGCTGATGCTCACAATGGAAAAGCACACAACCAAGTAAATGCACTATAACAACAGTAACACTAAGTGTATGTTGACTAAAAACTGAGTTTTGAATGGACTTATCCTTTAAGACCTCTCCTCTAGGAAGATTTGAAAGGATTTTCTGAATCTGAAGACACCACACTGTACACTCCCTGAGGACTCTTAAGCCCATCCCAGATTTCTTTATAAAGCCCATGGAACACAGGGAATTTGAGTTGAGGAATTGTTAAAATGTTAGTTGGAATAAAATAAAATTTCTTACCTGCCCTAGCTTCCACTCAGCACCTCACCCCATATTGTCCAAGTCCTCTACTATTTTTTTTTAAGTATAACATATACATAAGTACCCAAATCTTAAGTGTACAGTTCAATGAAAGAGTCATGCTTTTAAAGTACAAATCTGATTACAGTGCCTTCTTTGCTTAAAACTCTCCAATGGCTTCCCAGCATAAATAGAACAAAATCTGAACAATTTATCCACATCACTGGCCTCATTCTTGACTTCTCTTCTCCTCACTCACTAGGCTCCAGCCACCCTGGCCTCCCTTCTGTTCCTTAAATACTTCGAGCCCATTCCCACCTCAGGGCCTTTGCATGTGCTGTTACCTCTGCCTAGAATGCTCCTCCGCTAGATCTTCACTATCAGGTCTCAGTTCAAATGTCACCTCCTCAAAGTGGAGGGCCACCTGGCAGAAAAAGCCTATTCCCAGTCCGCTCAGTACTCCAACACTCAGTCTTATTTTTTTACTAAGGATTTTTCACTATCTAAAATAGTCCTGTTTTTATTTACATATTTATTATCCATCTCCCCCTAGTAGACTACAAAGCCCGTGAGGGCAGAGACTCAGGGCCTATCTTATTCATGACTCCCAAAGTCTGGAAGAGTGAGTGCTTGGCACCAAGTCAGCACCCAGCAAACATCTGCTCAACGGATGTGTTCACTTCTCATTGCCCATTCACAGCGCCACACAGTTCAGAATTCTACCGTTCTTTGATCTCTACACCCAGGTGAACTGTATGCAACCTTAGGGCGCAGCATTTCTTGTCTTACACACCCTACAACCTCCCATCCCACTCCCTTACCCCCGTCAATGCAGAGTTCCTGAAGGGTCACCTCAATACAGCTGAAAACCCTAGAGAGCTAGGGAAGTCGACCTAGGGCTAGAATACAAAACATAGGTGGGGGATCCAAAAGAAAGGTGGGGAGCAAGAGGCAGGTAGGGCAGGCAGCTTCCCTTCCGCACATCCCTGGAAACAAACGTGCCAAGGATGAGCAATTATTATGATAATCCGGAAGATATGTGTTAACATTTCCCCCTGGCAGGAGAAGAAAAAGGAAACTCCACAAAGTACAGGCTGTTTCCAGAATTTCTCAGCTGTTCATGGAAACTCTGAATTTCAATCCCATTGCATACAACTTCTCTCAACGTGCCAACTCCACACATCCTGAAATGCTTCAGGGGGAGAAGGGGGGTGCTTGTGAGTGGTTGCCAAGAAGTGGGAGTGGTGTGAGAATAATCAAGGTCACGGTCATAATCTGGCCATCAGAGCTGTGTACACGCCACGGTTTACCCTCGGTCAAGGCCTCTGCCATGGAAGGCCCCTCTACATAGTGCCTGCTGGGTGTCAGAGGGGTGGCAGAGGAAGCAGGGGTGGGGGCAGGAACCCTAGAGTCTCTGTTCCTAAAACTGGCAGGCACTGAGAAACAGCTGATCAGGCTGTTCCAGAGGGCAGTGAGTCTGTGGGAGCGGGTGACTGTACTTTCTGCACCTTTCTGGGAAAGGAGATGGTAACAGCAGTGGCTTGCTGCCCTTGGAAACTGCCCAGGGACTCGGTATCCTGAGAACTTGCCCAGCCCCTCAGACGGGAAGCATCCAACCTTAGGGAAATGACCAGAATTCAAATAAACCAGTCAATGACCGAGGTGTGGGGAACACCCTAGGAGGTATACTGGTCAACATGCACCTGGGACAGCAGAGCTCAGGAATACACCACGAGGTGAGGAGGGAGAGAAGGGTGGAGGCAGGAAAGAATTCCAGGGCTTAAGCCCTGATGGGCTGCTAACCACCTCATCTCCTGTGGGAAAAGTGGACCAGCCTCCTCTTGGGCCAGCATGAATCCACCTCCCCCCAGCCTCACATACCCTGGGGGCTGGACTGGAGCCCTCTGGTTTCCAGGAAAGAACAGGGTGTTCCTACAAGGGCTCAGCCTGTTCTCCATGACTTACAGGGCTCTTCTGACTAGTGGGACCCACACATGCAGCCTTCTTTCTCCCACACACACACCACCTTTCAGACTTCTAGTAAAAGAAGTGAAAAATAACAGCTGGTTCAGGTCTGCCCTTCTTTCCCTCCCTTTGGCAGCCCCGCAATTGCTGGTGAGGGTGAAAGACCTTCCGGGGAGCCACTGTTTCCTCTCAAGCCACCACCAACAAATTGGCAGCAGCAGGGTACTGGGAAAGGCCCTA
The DNA here is from genome assembly GCF_024166365.1 of Elephas maximus indicus. NCBI lineage: Eukaryota > Metazoa > Chordata > Mammalia > Proboscidea > Elephantidae > Elephas > Elephas maximus. The sequence goes on from NC_064840.1 coordinate 52,322,980, forward strand.
AGGCGGAAATAGATCTTCCTAGAGGGAACCCGTGATATGGAGAAGCAAATTGGCTGGGGCCAGTCCCTGCCCCCAGAGGGGTCAATCAGTCTACAAATACTAAGAACTTGCTACACAATTTGCTAAACTACCCTCCTGAAGATCTGACCAATTTAATACTCCTACTACTTGCGAGAAGCCCTGGTGGCACAGCAGTTAAGAGCTTGGCTGCTAACCAAAATGTTGGTAGTTCAAAAACACCAGCTGCTCCTTGGAAACTCTATGGGGCAGTTCTACCCTGTCCTATAGGGTCGCTATGATCTGTCCTATATGGTCGCTATGCTCTACCCTGTCCTACAGGGTCTCTAGGAGTCAGAAACGACTCGGTAACAATGGGTTTGTTTTGTCTTGTTTTTGGTTTATTTCCCGTGTGTAAGAGTGCCTGCTTCATAGAATTCATACCAACATTGAGGATATTCCATCTTTGCCAATTTGATCAGTGAAAAATTATTCTTTTAATTATTTTAATTTGCATTTCCTTGATTACTAGTGTGGCTAAACACATTTTTAAGCTTACTAACATTTATGCTTCTTCTTTTATAAACTGCCTGCTAATCTCCTTTTTCCATTTTAGCCGAGATACAATTCACCTATTTTCCTATCAATTTATGTAAGAGTTCATTGCATGGTAAAAAAAATGGTAAGTTTTTGTTACATGTTACAGATATTCTTTCCAATTTGTCATTTGTCTTTTTACTTTTTTAACTGGTATTATTAAGAAACAACATTTTTTAAACAAGTAAAGTCAAATATATCACTTTTCCTTCAAGGCTTCTTCTTTTAGTAGCATGCTCGTAAGGTCCTTTCCCGCCCCGAGATTATATAAATATACATCTATATTTTCTTGCACTGTAAGAATCTAAATCTCTAATCCATCTAGAATTTGGCAAAGAGTGAGAAATAGAATCTAACTGTATTTTTTATAAACAGTTAACCAATTACCCCAATATTGTTTAGTAAATAATCTACCTTCCTTCTAAACCTTCATCATAGGGTCTATAAAGATAAAAAATAAAGGTAAACTCAAATACACCCTGTGCACTAAAGGTGGCCATATGTGACTGTTCTAGCCAATGAGATGTAAGCTCAAGTCTGTGGTAGCCATCTTGTTCCCTTCCTCCTTCCTGCCTGGAGGTATAGGCTTGAAAGTGACAACCTAAGACAAAACCCTACTTGTGAAGGAGGGCAGAGCAGAAAGATACATTTAAAAGAGCCTGGGTTCCTAAAGGCATCATTGGGCAGGTACCCGTCTCAGACTCTAATCCTTGGGCGCTTCCCATCCGCCCTGCCTAAACGAGCACTGGCTGGACACTCTATTATTTGCAAATAAGCACCCATTTAACTCGTACACCATCCCTTCTCTTTACTTTTTTAATGCTAATAAAAATTTATAATGTTTACTGTTGTCTGCCGGCACTGGGCTAAACAATTTGTTTACATTATCTCATTTAATCTTCTCAACAACCGTATTAAAATACATTTGACAACACTTCTCTAAATTATAAAAATCATCAACAACACCTTTTCAGAGTAGGAAAAAAACACTATACTAAATGTACGTCAATTAGATACCGCCCTATTTCAGAAATATTAAAACAAAAAATATGTCTCTTAAAATTGAGGAAATATGGTGTTATCCCTATTTTACAGATGAAGATCCAAAAAACCAAACCCATTACCGCTGAGTCGATTCTGACTGACAGTGACCCTAAAAGACAGAGTAGAACTGCCCCCACAGGGTTTCCAAGGCTGTAATCTTTACGAAAGCAAACTGCCACATCTTTCTCCTGTGGAGCAGCTAGGGGGTTCAAACTGTCCTCCTCTCAATTAGCAGTCAAATGCTTTAACCACTGAGCCACTAGGGCTCCTTATAGATTAGGATACTGAGACTAAAAGCGTATAGAAGTAACTCGCTCAAAAATCAAACTAGATCTGGTAAAAAATACCTTTCTCATTTGCTGAATTCCTATACACACTTTGGTCTGTTTTTGTACACTTCTATTCTGTTCCATTCATTACTTGCTTCTAAATGCAAACACATTGATGTATCAATGTCACACCTTTTTTTTTTTTTAATTGTTCTTGGCTACTCTTGTACATTTTATTCTTTCAGCTATACATTTAAAATCATCTTATCAAGCTCCAGTACTTTATTTTAGGAATTCATTCCATGGAAATTATCTTGAATGCAGGTAAATATTTAGCTTTAAGGGTTTATAGACGCATACGTTCAACAACAAATACTTATCAAGTGCCGACTGTACTATGCATGGGGAACACAGCAACGGAGAAAACAAATATTCCTACCTTCGTGGGATATCCTTGCATGGTTTATACCTGTGAAAAATTGTAACCCATCTAAATGTACAATAAAAGGGAATTGCTAGAAATAAAAAGGTAATCTGTATAGTAAAATATATATTGCAAAACACTGAGATTAAGAGCTTGGCTCTGAGTCAGATATCAGTTTGAATCCTGAATCTGCAATTTACTACTGGCTTTCAAGGTTTTGGGCCAAGTCACAACTTCAATGAGACTCATTTTCCTTATATAGAAAAATGAAGATACCAACAGTCCCTCCCTCATAGTAACTGAGAAAATTAAATGAGATAATGAATGATGAATATACCTACAGTATTTGATACACAGTAACTGCTCCCCAGAAACCCAGAGCTGTCGAGTCGATTCCGACTCATAGCAACCCCATAGGACAGAGTAGAATTGCCTTATAGAGTTTCCAAGGAGCGCCCGGTGGAGTCAAACTGCTGACCCTTTGGTTAGCAGCCGTAGCACTTAACCGCTACGCCACCAGGGTTTCTAGTAAATGCTCAATAAGTGTTATTTGGGAGAAGAATGATCTGGAAAGATGTTCATGATATGTCAAGTGAGGGGAAAAAAAAAAAAATCTGCTTACAAAGCTGTATGTACAGCAACCACTTTTTCTTAAAATGTATATATTCAAAGAAAATGACTAAAAACAACATATGTAAAATCTTATCTCTTCGTGGTAGGTTTCATGGTCATTTGTTATCTTCTTTTTATTTATCCATATTTTTTACAATGAACATGTATTACTTCAAGCAGAAAGTTACTTTAACAGTTTTGTTTTGTTTTTGAACAGAGTCCAATTAGGAAATGGAAAAGGCGACCAAGTGGGGAGACCTTCCCCTTCCTTTTTGAAGACCTTCACTTGGAATTTGGAGGTCTGGATTCCATCCTAATCTGCCCCACACGCACTACTGCCAGCATCTGTACATGTAGTTCTGATGGATCAACATGGCTCCAGTCTGGTGCACCAGTCTGACATTTCAGGACTGCTGGACTAGACACTAAAGTCCCCTCTAGCTACAACATTCTGTGGTTTACTGAAACTCCTTAAACTCAGTTTTTCCTCTCTGCCAAATGGGTACCACCTTCTGCCCTGCCCATCCTGCAGGGATGCTGTAACACCAATGAGATTCCATGAGAACTCTTCGTACAGAGGCAACTTGTTAGTGCTGCATAGAGTCTAGGACATTAATCCATTCTGGATTCCGAAAATGGAGGGCCTCTGAAGCCAGCTTCACACCCACTTAGCTTTTGGATCTCTGTCAAGATGAGGAGAGCAGGCAGCCTGGGACTGGGCTGTGGCCTCGACAGCAGCCAGACCTGCTTTCTGTCTTAGGTCTAAAAAGAAATCTCCCTTTTCTTTTGCAGCTCTATGAAACAGAGTTTACAAAGGACATTTTTCCTCCATCCTGGACAAGCTCTCTGATGCCTAGAATTAGTACCCAAGGCTCTCTATATAATTCTACTTCTCTTAGAATTACGCTATAGCTGCCATAGTTCTAAGAAGAATTATGACCCTCACCCTTGTGTGGTCTCCTGCCCTTGAGTGTGGGTGGAACCTGTGAGTATGAAATAGCACTCCTACAATTATGCTACATTATATGGCAAAAAGATTTTGCAGATATAATTAGACAGATAGACAGCTACCATCAAGTCAACTTTGACTCATGGTGATCTTATGTACAACAGAACAAAATGTTGTCCAGTCCTACATCATCCTGAGGATCACCAGGATTTTTTAGTCCATCATTGTAGCTACTGTGCCAGTTCACCTCACCAAGGCTCTCCCTCACCCTCTCTTGCCCTCTACTTCACTACAGATCTACTAATTAGTTGACCAAATTAGTTAATCTTAAAATAGGAAGATTATCCTGGGTGGGCCAGCTCTAATCAGGTGAGCCCTTAAAAGGTCTCTTCCTGGCAAGAGATTCAAAGCATGAGTAGGAGTCAATGTGAGAGAAATTTCCTGCTGCTGGCTTTGGAGAGGGAGAGGGCCACACAGCATGGAATGTGGGTAGCCTCTAGGAGCTAACAGCCAGGAAGAAAACTGGGATCTCAGCGCTACAGCCGCAGGAACTAAATTCTGCCACAACCACCTGAGCCTGGAAGAAAATCCTAAACTCCATGAGAACACCAGCTGACACCTTGATTTTAGCCTTGTGGGATGCTGAGCAGAGAACCCAGTCATGTTGTACCCAGACTTCCAACCTACAGAACTGTGAGACAATAAATGGTGGCGTTTTAAGCCATTAAGTTTGTGGTACTTTGTTACAACAGCAATGGAAAACTCATTTGCCCTCTCTGATAGATAGACAAACCAACTTGCATCGCATGGAACATTGAACTGACCAATTCTGGTCATGGATGGCAGAGCCAGGCTATTCTAGGTCTCTGTTCCCCTTCCTATTCCAGTTCACTTCCCGTTAACTCCTTGATGACAAACACATTCCTACTAGCAGCAGGTGATAAAGTAGGAATAAGTGGCAGTCGTTTCTGATTTAGGACCAGGCAGCTCTTTTAGCTTTTGGCAACAGGGTCCAGTATGTTCTCACTCCACAAGGAATTCAGAAGCGAGGAACTAGATGAGAACATTAAAACAGATGCACTTGGCAGGAAAGTGGCAGAGAGGACAGTGTAGTCATGTGAGCATAGATCTGAGAGGGGTATTCAGAAGGCACTGTGTTTACTGAACATTCAATATATCCTAGTGCAGCTCTGGGTACAGAATCGCACATTAGTCAGGGACATGCATCTGCCTCAGGATGTTATAAAAGGGGAGTGGAATCAAATAAATCTACAGTCCAGTGTAAATGTGTGCAGATCAATGCCATGATGACAGCAGCAAAACAGCTGAAAAAGAACCAAAAACTCAACATTAATAAAATGGTTGGAAGGGTTTCTCAAAATTAAGGAAAAAATTACAGGTCATCCCCAATTTACAACAGAGTTTCATTTTGATGACTCCATCCTAAGTCAGCTCTGACATAAGTCAAATACTCCCTTTTTTTTTTTTTTTTTTTAGTTTTTATTATTATTGCTTTTTATTACCAGTGTATAAATCCAGTCTTTATTTGTCTCTGGTAGTTGGAAACATCACAACATCTAAAGAATGATGACATCAGCAAATTACATGCTGCAACACTGTATGCAGTACATATTACTAACAATTAGAGGTACAAAACAAAAAACGGATGGTCATAAGTACAGTTCATCGTAACTCAATTATGTTGTAAGTTGAGGAGTACCTGTATAATGGCTAAAATAAAATGAACCTTGTGGTGTCAGACTGAAATCAGAGCTATTGGAATTAAACTCATGGTTTTTAATATAAGGACCCCTGGTGGCACAGTAGTTACATGCTTGGCTGCTAACCACAAGGTCAGTGGATTGAACCCACCAGCTGCTTGGCAGGAGGAAGATGTGGCAGTTTGCTTCTGTAAAAATTTGCAGCCTTGCGTCTGGGGTCTTAAACACTGGCAAGCAGCCATCTAAGATGCATCAATTGGCCTCAACCCACCTGGATCAAAGGAGAATGAAGAACACCAAGGACACAAGGTAATTATGAGCCCAAGAGACAGAAAGGACCACATAAACCAGAGACTACATTAGCCTGAGACCAGAGGAGAGAGATGGTGCCTGGCTACAACCCATGACTGCCCTGACAGGGAACACAACAGAGAACCCCTGAGGGAACAGGAGAGCAGTGGGATGCAGACCCCAAATTCTCGTAAATAGACCAGACTTAATGGTCTGACTGAGACTAGAAGGACCCCGGTGGTCATGGACCCCAGACTTTCTGTTAGCCCAAGACAGGAACCATTCCCAAAACCAACTCTTCAGACAGGGATTGGACTGGACAATGGGTTGGAGAGGGATGCTGGTGAGGAGTGAGCTTCTTGGATCAGGTGGACGCTTGAGACTATGTTGGTACCTCCTGTCTAGAGGGGAAATGAGAGGGTAGAGGGGGTTAGAAGCTGGTGAAATGGACACAAAAAGCGAGAGTGGAGGGAGAGAGTGGGCTGTTTCATTAGGGGGAGAGCAATTGGGAGTACGTAGCAAGGTGTATATAAGTTTTTGTGTGAGAGACTGACTTGATTTGTAAACTTTCACTTAAAGCACAATAAAAATTTAAAAATACACACACACAAAATTTACAGCCTTGGAAACCTTATGGGGCAGTTCTACTCTGTCTTATAGGGTTCACAATGAATTGGAATTGACTCAATGCCAATGGGTTGCAGATACTGAAATATAGCTATATGTGTATGCATGGGTTAGTATACATACATATTTTTTAACTGTGTCCACTGAGAGGGCCTGAAAGCAATGACACTCCAGTAGCAATGAGCATATTTAGCACCCAGATCTTGGCTTCTAAGCACCATTCTCCAATAAAGGGAACTAGGGCTCCTTGGAGAAGTGGTTGAATCTAGAGTTGGGGCAGGGAAAATACAAGATGATCTTAAAACATCTTGTGGTACCAGAAATTAAAGAAATGTTCAAAAAACAGGTAGTGCTTATCAAAAGAACACAAATAAAAACAACTAGAGTTTGATTTAAAAAAAAAAACAAAACAGACAACCTGGAGGAGTTCCTAATGCCTAAAACTGGAAAAATTTGAGCTACAAATAATGATAGTATTGAATTTTAATCAATAGAATAAAATAAATACTTATGTGTCCATAATACATAAATAAAAGAGGAAGAAGGGACAGCTCTTCCTTACAATAGAATTCCAATTAATAAAAGTAGAAGAGAGAAATAAAGAATCACAACTAGGCAAAGACCTAGTTTTCAAGGTACCTCTACCAAACTACAAAAGGAAAGATAGTAATTTTTCCAGTATAGAAATCCAGCAGACAGCAACTTAACCAAGTGATGAAGGCAAACACTCCCAGGAATAAGACACAATGACATCATGAATGCCTTGATATGATGCTTTGAAAAGGATACAACAGAATGAAGAACACCAAGGACACAAGGTAATTATGACTCCAAGAGACAGAAAGGGCCACATAAACCAGAGACTACATCAGCCTGAGACCAGAAGAAATAGATGGTGCCGGGCTACAACCAATGACTGTCCTGGCAGGGAACACAACAGAGAACCCCTGAGGGAGCAGGAGAGCAGTGGGATGCATAACCTAAATTCTCATAAAAAGACCAGACTTAATGGTCTGACTGAGACTAGAAGGATCCCGGTGCTCATGGCCCCCAGACCTTCTGTTAGCCAAAGACAGGAACCATTCCCAAAGCCAACTCTTTAGACAGGGATTGGACTGGACAATGGGATAGAAAATGATACTGGTGAAGAATGAGCTTCTTGGATCAAATAGACATTTGAGACCATGTTGGCATCTCCTAGCTGGAGGGGAGGTGAGAGGGCAGAGGGGGTCAGAAGCTGGTGGAATGGACATGAAAGGAGAGAGTGCAAGGAAAGAGCTGGCTGTCTCATTAGGGGGAGAGCAAAAATTTTTGTATGAGGGATTCACTTGATTTCTAAATTTTCACTTAACGCACAATAAAAATTTTAAAAAAGAAAAGGATACAACATCATTTTTGTGGTATTTTTCCAAAAAATGCATGACCTCACTGCAATAAGGCAAGATCAAGGAACTGTTACAGATTGGAGAAGATAAAGGAGAAATAACAATTAAATGCAATGTGGGATCATGGACAGGATCCTAAAACAGAAAAAGAACATTAGTGAAACCAGTGGTGAAGTTTAAATAAGGCCTGTAGCTAATAATACTGTGCGAATGTTAATATCCTGTTCTTAAAAATAGTTACTATGTATGATGTTAATGTTAGGGATGAGGGACATAAAGGAACTCTTTCTATTTGTAATTTTTCCTGTATATCAAAAATTAGTTCAAAATACCGCCACCCGACTGAGTCTAGTACAACTAGATGGTGCCCGGCTACCACCACTGACTGCTCTGACAGGGATCACAATAGAGGGTCCTGGCCAGAGCTGGAGAAAAATGTAGAACAAAATTCTAACTCAAAAGGAAAGACCAGACTTGCTGGCCTGACAGAGACTGGAGAAACCCTGAGAGTATGGCCTCCAGACACCCTATCAGCACAGTAATGAGGTCACTCCCAAGGTTCACCCTTCAGCCAAAGACTGGACAGGCCCATAAAACAAAACGTGACTAGAGGGGCACACCAGCCCTGGGGCAAGGACTAGAAGGCAGGAGGGGACAGAAAAGCTGGTAACAGGGAACCCAAAGTAGAGAACGGAGAGTGTTGACATGTTGTGGGGTTGTTAACCAATGTCATAAAACAATATGTGCACTAACTGTTTAATGAGAAACTAGTCTGTTCTGTAAACCTTCATCTATAGTAAAAACCCCAGTGTCTATAGTACAAAAAAAAAAAAAGATTAGTTTAAAGTAAAGAGAAATACAATAAATTAAGATATAGCTGTAAACAGACTAAATGCACAGGGAGAAATTTTGATGCCAAGGTCAGCGGGGGAAGGGGGCATGCTGGAGAGGAAGGCAGATACCCAATTGTACATATGCAAAAAACATAAGAATATGCCCATATGTTGATGTGTTAACAGAGGTCATTGTGTTAAAATATATACAACAAAAATATCTGCCATTTTAACCATTTTTAAGTGTACAATTCAGTGACATTAATCACACTCATTATGTTGTGCAACCATCATCACTATCTATTTCCAAAACGTTTTCATCACCCCCAACAGAAACTCAGTACCTCTTAAGCAATAACTCCCCATTCTCCCCTCCCCTCAGCCCCTCGTAGCCACTAATAAACTTCTGTCTCTATGCATCTGCCTATTCTAGGTATTTCATGTAAGTGGGATCATATATTTGTCCTTTTGTATCTGGCTTATTTCACTCAGCATAATGTCTTCAAGGTTCATCCATGTCATAGCATATATTAGAACTGCATTTCTTTTTATGGCTAAATAGAACTCCACTGTACATATACACCACATTTTGTTTATCCATTCATCTTTTGATGGATACTTGAGTTTTTTTTTTTCCACCTTTTGGTCATTGTGAATAATGCTGGAATGAACATGGGTGTACAAGTATCTGTTCTACGCCTAGCTTTCAACTCTTTTGAGTACATACCTATAAGTGGAACTGTTGGGTCCCATGATAATTCTATGTTTAACCGTTTGAGGAATCACCAAACTGTTTTTCATAATGGCTGCACCATTGTACATTCCCACCAACAAAGCAAAAGGGTTCCAATTTCTCTACAGCCTCATTAACCTTTATTATTTTCCATTTTTCTGATAATAGCCATCCCAGTGGGCATGAAGTGGTATCTCATTGTGGTTTTGATTTGCATTTCCCTAAAACAGTAATGATATTAAGCACCTTTTCATGTGCTTATTGGCCATCTTCTTCAGAGAAATACCTATTCAAGTCCTTTGCTCATGTTTTAATTGGGTTGTTTGTCTTTTGTTGTTGAGCTGTAGGAGCTCTTTACAATGAGCATGCATTATTTTCAATAATCAGAAGGAAAAAGCTTACAAAAATATCAAACAATTGTTTGGGGATACTGTAAAATATGATTAATCAACACAGAGTTTCCTGGAAGAGGCTTTTAAGATAGAGAGGACTGTGGTGTGTTAAGTGGACTAGAAGGGAGGGTATTCCATGCTTCTGAGGGTTAAAAGGGAAGACAGGCAGGAGGTTGAAGTAAACAGATTGGCAAAGGGAATATGGACTTTGGGCCATGGAATTGCTCTAGATAAGAGCGGGCTGATTGGCTGGACCTCAAGACTGATGGCTGCTAAAATAGAGCACTACGTCTTTGATACCAAACAGGTAAAAGTCCTTAGAAAATGCTGGTGCCTTAGACTCTAAAAAAAAAAAAAAAAAAAATTTTTTTTTTTTTTTTTTTTTTTTTTTTCTAAAGCCCGTCCAAAATCCTGACTCAACCTAAATTTCTAGCCATGTCGCTTGCTCTTCCCTGTATCAGCTACCATGGTCTTTGTTGATCGCTTTGGCCCCAGGAATACACATCTGTAACATTGTGCTTGCCAGGGTCCTGCTTTGTCTCTCCTTAGATTTCAAAACTAGGAAGTTCCTTCCTTTGGCCTCTTTAAGCCCTTCTTGTCTGTTCCACTCATTTGGTCCTTAACTAATACCACAAGATAGCATATAACGTTCCACAAGTACTTAGTTCATTGTCACAAGTATTTACAAGCGTCTTTGCAATACAGCGCTTTGCCTGTCTTCATGGCGTAAAGCTCTCTTAGCTGGCCTCCACAGGATCAGCCAATTCTCTTCATTCCTTCTGTGCATCTCCTGCAGCAAATAGGCCCCCCACTTGTCCGTGAGGAATCCCTAGGTAGTACAAATGGTTAACATGCTCGGCTACTAACTAAAAGGTTGGAGGTTTGAGTCCACCCAGAATCACCTCAGAAGAAGGGCTTGGCGATCTGCTTCCAAGAAGTAAGTGACGGAAACCCTATGGAGCACAGTTCTATTCTGACACACGTGGGGTCTCCAAAGGTTGGAATCGACTCAACAGGAACTGTTTTTTTTTTTTAAGTTTGCAATGAACCTCTTTTATCACCAGTTGAGTTACCTGCCAAGAGTCAGTTGTGTCTACTCTCAAACCTCTTTATACCAGTTCTATTTGTTTTTTATAATTGGAATTTATTTAACTAACTACTGAAGTATAAATGCAGAAATAAAAAGTTCTGGTTTCTACGAAAATGAAGTGATCTAGAACAGTAATTCAGAAATTGTGGTTTTAAATGACACCTGGGCTCCATGAGATCCTCTCAGGTGGGGTCCATGGGGTAAAAATTGTTTTTATTATAATATTAGGACATTACTTGATTTTTCATTTTCATTTTTCAGAAGCTGCACGAAGTGTGGTGAATGTGTGCCTGCATAGTCTGAGTTCTCTAGAACTTCCTAAGCTAGAAACTTTGGGTACAAATATGTACATTTTCAGGGATTAACAGTTTGTTCCCAAGACTATACCTGAGCTCATACCAGTGACCTTGGATTACACCTGCTATAATCTGTTATCTCATTATCATCCAACAAATTACTTTGAAATCCCAAAGACCTGCAAAAATATAAAAATGATGCCATTCTTTTCATTTTTAATTTTGGAAAATATAATTTTTTTTCATAAAAATATGTTCTTTATATTAACATGTAATGGTCTTACTTTTCTGTTAAATGAGTTAATAACTATTTTAAAATTTCTCAGTTCTAATTTTTAATACAGTAAACACTGCTACAGTCACATAACGAAAATCTCTTTGGGGTCTTTAATAATTTGTAACAATATGAAGAGGTCCTAGGATCAAAAAGTCTGAGAAGTGCTAATCTTGAAACACTTAATACAAATGAAAAGTAAAAAATTGCAATTAAATTGTTGTTGTTGTTAGGTACCATCAAGTCTGTTTGTGCCACCAGGGCTCCTTGCAATTAAAGTAAGTGTGTATAGAAAAAATTTAGAATTCTAAATGCAGATTGGTTTGCAAACATCTTTAAGTTCTTGCTTTATTTAAAAACAAAACCAAAAAATAGACATATTTATCTTTTTACCCAGCAATCCCACTTCTGACAATTTATTCTATAGTTATACTTGCACATGCAGGAAACTCCGTTACTACAACGTTACTCATCGCCGCATCGCATGTGATAAATAGCAAAATACTGGAAACAACCCAACAGTGTCGGGGGGGCGGGGAGCAGTGCATGTTGGTTAAAAAAAATCATGGTACATCCTTATTATTGAATACTATGCAGCTATAATAAAAGAATGATAAAGCATTCTTTGTGCTGATGTGTGACAATCTCTAATATAGTTGCTAGGTGAAAAAAGCACAGTGCTGAGCAATGTGTCTAAAATGCTACCTTGTGTAAAAAGTGGTAGGGGGAGGGATAGGAACATACTGGAGGGATACCCAAGAAATGAACACATGTGGCTGCGTGATATGAATAGGGTGGTTGGGGACAGGAATAAGATATTTTGCTGAATACCTATTTTATTATTTTGATTTTTGAACTCTGTGAATATGTAGCCTGGTGGAAAAAATTAATAAACTAAAAGAACTTGGAAATCACAGGTGAGATATTTAGGTGTAACTTTTATATACAACGATTTGTAAATCCAATTAGAGGGGCCTAGACTCAAAGAAGCAGCCCTGGTGATGCAATGGGTAGGCATTCGGCTGCTAATCAAAAGGTTGGTGGTTCAAACCTACCCAGCGCTCCGCAGGAGAAAGATCAGCGATCTGCTCCTGTAAAGGTTACAGCCTAGGAAACTCTATGGGGCATCTCTGCTGTCACATGGGATTGCTATGAACTGAAATTGACTCAATGGCACACAACAGACTCAAAGAAAGGATCCCTGGTGGCACAATGGTTAAGCGTTCAGCTGCTAACAGAAAAGAGAAAACACCAGGCACTCTGCTCCCATAAAGATTTCAGCCTAAGAAACCCTGTGGGGCAGTTCTACTCTGTTCTGTAGGGTCACTATGAGTCAGAACTGACTCCACGGCACACAACCACAGCTCAAAGAAAAGGTCTTGGGCCTAAACCAAAGTTTTGGTGAATAACAATACATGCACGTTTTTAAGAGAAGATAGTTTAAAAGACGTATTTTTTTATTTCCAACTTTTAATTGACTTTGTTTTTATTAACCAGCTGACTACTCGTACTGAGTACACTGACTAAGAGGACATAGAGGTATTAACGGTAATAAATTCAGGGCCATCACCATCTCATTTCAACAAATCCTGGATTCCCTGGGGCCTAACTCAGAAGGACGAAGGTTAGGAGGCCTGAGAACACGGTCAGACTTTGAGTTACCAAGGCAGCAAATTTGGTTTCCCATTACTAGGCATGCCAGGCTTCCTTGCCAGGCTGATTCTGTGGCTGCCCGGCCTCCTGCCCTTGTACAGGCCCCAGAGGCCACAGCACAGGGCTCTACCTTCTAATCTTAGCTAGGCCCAACAAGATGCTTCCTTGGGAGGCTCGCTGCCCACAGTAGGGGCAAGATGAGACAGTTGGGTTTCGGTGACCTTGTGGTGAGGCTGTTCTGCTGCCCATTTGGGGGGCGGGGGCATGAGGCTCCTGGCTGGCAGCAGTCCTGAGTTAGCAGGCTCTGAACTCTTTATCTCCTGGCATTCTTACATCCCACCAACCTCGAGGTCAGAGAAGTCTCACAGTAGACATCTAGTGAGCCCCAGACTGAGGCCCTAGACTACCCCTCCCCTTCCAATGTCTCCAGGGTGTCTGGAAAGAGAAAGAAGTAGAAGGCTTCTCCAGAAGTACAGACCCCCAAATAAGCGCAGAGACAATGAGCTCCTTCCTCAAGTTTTCAAGAAAAAACTAAGATTATCAACAATTTCATCATCACATTACGAAAACAGAACCCTTCTATTATCTTTTCCATTCAGTCTCTTGGCCACTAACAAGAAATGTGACCTTGGGAACATCAATTAACTTTTCTGGATCCAGTTTCTTTAACTGTAAAATAAAGGGGCTAGACTAGAAGACTGCCAAAGTCACTCCAATTCACCTTTCTATGGTTCCGCAGTAGTGCAAAATGGGTAAGGTTACATTCTTCAGGCATCAAGTGTGAAAAGGACTTTCACCACGGTCATAAGTTGAATTTTCTGGCATAGTGGGGAGACCGAAGTCCTCGTTCCCAGACATACACAATCTATTCACAGCACTACGACTTAGATCCCATGATTTTGAAAACACTGGACATGGATTGAGGTTACTCCTGCGATAGATTATGAACAGAAGACTGGTGAGAAGGGTTAGAAAAGAGAACCAGTCCTGTGATTGATATTGTATCCACAACAACAATAGTCTACTATCAGTTTGGAGATGGGATATTTCCCTTATCTGAAGGAATCAGAGTTGCTCCCAAAACTAAAGGTAGAAAAAAATCACTTTTCCCTACGATTGTCCAGTGAATCAATGGGAGGTTCTTTCTCCCCAATAAGAGTCTGCACTCTAGGGGCAGCAACCAGGCCTTACACATCTTTTTGTACCTTCCACAGTGGCCAGTGCAGTGCTGAGCACAGACCAGACACTATATGTACTGAAGGAATGAATGGCTACTCTGCAAGTTATGATGCTCTGGTACCTCAAGGAGCCCCCAACACTTACGCTCTTTTTCTTGCCTCAATGACAATCCTCCAATCCATTCCTCTAGACTCTCCTCCTCCTCCAATCCATTCCTCTAGACTCTGCACTAACTGGTTATCTGACATGGTTTCTTCCATATCGTGAGATAGGTCCAGTACCTGGCTTTTATCACCCCCTCAGCCCTGCCTTCTGTCTTTCCATATTTGCTCTGTCTAATCAGTGCCATTCATGGTCCCAGAGGCCAGATGGGTAACAAAAGATTGATTAAGCAGGGAAAGGCCTTTTGGTCTGTTTTTTGGGAGGAAAAGACAGTATTCAGGGTCTTTCTTCTTCACTGTTGCATTAATTCTGTCTGGTGCCCTCTAATCAGACCTGCAAACCAATGACAGGAAGAAGACCACTAGTCTATCTCCTGACTACTCTACAATTTATAAAAAAACTCACCTCTCTGGGTTTAAATAACTGAGTTTCCCACAGGAAATGGAACATGTGGTTTTTAATTTCAGCTGCTAAAAGTTATGATTTTGGACATTCCTTCTCTTGCTTCACCAAAGAGGCAAGTTCCTCTAAGGCTTTAGGAATTGTGTTTTAAGAGGTAAGGACTGCAGAATTGTAGATACTGTGGATATAGGGTCGCTATGAGTCAGAATCGACTCAACTGCAGTAGGTTTGGTTTTTTGGTTTGGTGGATAAGAGATAGAGTCCAACCTTAGTACTGAGACCTCCCTAAGGTTACAACAGAAGTTAGAAGCAGAGCGGGGACAGAGACCAACCAAGGTTGTCACTCCCAGGCCAGTTCCTACAACTTCACTACATCACCACTTCCTAGCTGAAGCACACCTCTCAAAATGGCCTGGGGCTCCTAGGGAAGAGTAGGTAAAGTCACAACGTCAGATGCAGGGTTACTCCAGGAAGACGTCAGGTCAAAGTGCTCCTGCCCCCTTCCATTCAGGCCCCAGAAGAGCCCTCAGTGCCTCACCACATCATGCTCAGGGTCCTGTTGGGCACCCAGGCAGTTTAACTACTCTGGAAGCAGCTCTTCTTGGAACCCAGGCCGACACTAGAGATCCTCAAAATTGAACCTACAACCCAGAGCTGAGGAAATTTTCTTGGCTTAATCTGACTTCAGAAGCACATGGTGAAACGGCTTGATGTCTATTTTGTCCCATTTCTCTATCCCACCAAAAGGGGGCAGCCTGACCCAGACCACCTAACTTGGTAGGTATCGACCAAAAATAGCCAAGAAGCCATCCTCAATTAGTCTCTCCTTTGCCATTCTCTAGCTTCTACTACTGATCAGCTGGGAGGTGGTCTGGTCATGGGGGCTGCAAACGCCGACAGTTCCTGGAAAGCAAAGTTAGGACAAGCGCCCTATGGGAGCCACTCCAAGAACTGCCTATCACATTTACCCATCTATTCTGTTTTTCCTCTCCTCCGCGTCCGTGGGTTCCAGGAAACCCCTCAACCTTTTAGTGCGTATCCACATTCTGGACACCCTTCTCTGAGTCACACATCCCGCGTTTTCCAGTCGAAGAGACTGCAGCCCGAGACCTCCCTTCCGTCGCCACCAAGTAACCCCATCATTGCACCGCGGCCAGGTGCCCCCTCCATCCAGCTCTTCGGGCCCTTTTGCGCGTCTTCCGGAGAAGCTCCCAGGTCTAGCCCGAGGCTTCGGAAACCACAGCTCCGCTCCTGGTCCTCGGCACGGCTAGTGCCCCCCACCCCCACTCAGTGACCCCAAGCCCTGGAGGCGCGCCGTTCCTCCGCATAGATGCCCCATCCTTCTGGCACTTCGCGGCCCCCGCCAGCAGCTCTCCGGCCCTCACCTGAAGCTCCAATGGACGCCACCTGTGCCCCGCGCAACGGCAGCAAGGCCCTTCGGTGGACAGCAGCCTTCAGGAGTTCAGTCCGTGCGTCCGGGCAGGCAGCACCGAGCACCCGGCCCCCCTCCCTCCGTCCGTCCACCGCCACCGCGCGCATGCCCGGCTATATACCCTGCACGTCAGCACCAGGGCCCACCCACACTGGCCCCCACGGCCCCGCCCCGCCCCTCGCCCCACCCAGCTCTCCCCAGAGCCTGCCACGTTGTGCCCAGCCGGCGGCAGAGGTACATGGGTGAGGAGCGGGACTGGGGCCAGCGGGGAGGACAGAGGGCAGCGGTTAGCTTGCCGAGGGTTTGGAGGGCGAGCCGAGCGCCTTTCTCCGCCTCGCAGCCGCAGGATCTGGCGCTGAGATCCTAGTTCGATCTTCGGCAAATTGCATTCTTGATTCACTGAGACCTCACAGGCTCCTCCTTCTGGAAACATCCCCTTCAGACATTTTACCCCTTAAATATGAGGCTTTTTTTTTTTTTACAACCTGGCCTTGGCCTCCACCGCACACTCCTAGGAGTAAGACTGCTACTCACCTGATATGTATATATCTTAACACGTTTCATCTAAAAAGCTTCTCTTCCTTACCTCAATTCGGAAATGCACCCTAGAAGGGGACCGACGTCCCCAGTGTATCCTCTGAATATTGCCATCAGCCAAAAGAACGTAATTTCTTATTCAGGTTTCAAATACCATATTATATTCACTTTTAAAACTGGATGTCACATCAATCCCCCAAAATGATCAGGCTCTCTAAGGAGCCATACTAATCCCAAAGCTGGAAGAAATGTTAAAATAACCAAGGATTTTTGTGTAAGTGGTGTTCTAGCAGTCTCTACTGAGGTGGGATAGGGTTATTGAGATTGGTAGCAGGCCGCAGAAATGCAAATTTATTGAAAAAAATAAACCACCTGTCCAATTCCTGTTGCTCTGTTTTACTGGATATCAGGATTACTTCCTCTGCAGCTGGCCAGCTGCCACGTGGATCTAGGTGCCCCGAACGGTCTTCTAGCAGAAGGGAAGCCGGTTAACACCCATGCCCCTTCCCAGTACAACCACTGGTGCACAGCAGGCACTGTCTGCAAGCTGGCTTAGGGAGAGACAACCACATCTCACTCCACGCGAGTCTCGAGGCAAGCAGCCCCAAGGACTGCAGTGCCGAGGGAAGGAAGGCGGGCCAGCCCCGGGGCAGGGGACAAGGATCTGGCGCTCAGCGGCAGCCTGTTCCTAAAGGCTGGACAGAGATGGAAAAGAATACACTGAAGCGAAGCCAGAGCGGGCCAGATGCTCCATGTCGCTCGTGAAGAGACTAGCTGGGCTGTGAGCTTTTCTAACATTCAATTATCCTCACCCTGTAATTACAGTGCTCCACCTGGGTAAGGGGTGGGAGTGGGGCTCCTCTCATTTATTTTCCAAATGATTTCAAAGTAATGGTATCTCTTGTAGAATTTCCCTCAGAGTCCCTTCATCTTTATAATAA
Source organism: Elephas maximus indicus (assembly GCF_024166365.1). Taxonomy (NCBI): domain Eukaryota; kingdom Metazoa; phylum Chordata; class Mammalia; order Proboscidea; family Elephantidae; genus Elephas; species Elephas maximus. Next base: position 52,340,820 of record NC_064840.1, read on the forward strand.
CCTGTTATATTTGTCTTTCTCGAAGTATTTTTCAGACATTATGTCATCTGTTTGGGACTCCTAATCCCACCCCCAAGAGGCTGTTAGAAACTGTTCATTCCCTACCACTCCTTTCCTTGAAGTATTGGGAAAGTAATGAGAAACTCACACAGAGATTAAGTAAAATAAGCATGCTTTGTAGAGCTCTGAAAATTATAAAACCCATAAATACATATTACAAAGGTTTGTTAATCTCTGCTAAAATGGAGGTCCAAGAGCAACTCCATGTCTTTTCCAGGCAGGTTGTCAATATTACACACAGGGCAATACGGCACCTATCAAAGAGATTGCTCAAAGTGCAGGGGGACAGAGGAGGCAGGACAAGACACCCCACCACGGGGCCTATCACAGCATTCACTTGTTTGCAATCAGACTAAGGTTAGAGTTGCCAAAGTCCACGCGGGCAACCAACGCTGATAAGCTATCAGTCATCCATTAGGGGAATGTTACTAATTATTAACATAGCTCAAAATCAAAAGGTCCTATCTCTTAATAGTACACTGAAAATTCTTCACGTTTACCATAACTAAATCCTATCTTAACACTGGGTACTACTCCGTCTCTCAGGCGCCTAGTTTGGGGCCCTAATTATCTCTCTTTCTCCATTTAAAATGCCCTTTTTTCCACTTATTATCCTTTTTCCACTTGTCAAAATTCTAACTCTTCAAAGCCACCTGCCTTCAGGAGGCTTCCTAATTCTGTAGCATGTTTTATCTACCCTCTCAAATTTTTTTGAATGTAACCCACCTTAAAAATATTTTACACTGCAACCCCAGGATAAATAACAGTAAAATACTTCACAAAATTTCTTTACCATATACAATGTACTGATATTTTGCACTGTTTCTATTATTTTAAAAAGAAGTGGTAGCAAACCCACTAAATTGATTACATGACTGATTATTGTTGGGTTGTGATCCAAAGACTTAAAACATTTTATATGGTTTATTGTACTTAACTATATTTCTCCCTTAAAATTATTTCTTCTCTAACCTTCTTGGACTTTAATCCGTCTTAATTATAAGACACTTTTTTATATACCCTGCATCCCCTAACATAGTATCTTGCATGTAACAGCTCCTCAATAAATATTTGTTCAATGAAAGAATAAGCTAGCTCACTAACACCCTGATGTTGGGCAATATTTAAAGGAGCTAAGCACAAAAATCTGGTTATTTTTGTTGCTTAACTATTTCCCTTCTGACAAGATACCACAAAACCAAACCTGTTGCCATCGAGTCAATTCCAACTCATAGCAACCCTACAGGACACAGCAGAACTGCCCCATAGGGTTTCTAAGGAATGGCTGGTGGAATCCAACTGCTAACCTTTTGGTTAGCAGCCGAACTCTTAACCAGTATACTACCAGGGTTTCCAAGATGATATAGCTACCTGCCAAAACACATGTAGAAAGATCTTCCATAGTTGAGGTGAGTCGAACCTAGATCCAGGTGGCAGCTGGCTAGCTGTAGAGGAAATAATCCTGATGTCCAGTAGAACAGAACAAAGAGTGTTTAATGGCTGGTTTATTTTTTCAAGAAATTTGCATTTCTAAGGCCTGATATCCATCTCAAAAGCCCTAGTCACCTTGGAAAGAAGCCAGAGAAATGAAAAAGCTGCCAGGATTCTGGATCTGGGGACTCATATGGGTCGGGACTTGGAACTCAGAAAATTGAAGCCCCCTCCATGGTTTGTGTTGACAAGGTAAGCAACCTGGTGCAAAGATCCCTTTTCCACTCCTCAAATATTAAGCCAGCTCAAAGCAATGCTGGGTTTGCTGAAGAGAGACTATAGCTTTTCTTATAGCCTATCAAGAGATCAAAGGAGCCCTGGTAGCACAATGGTTAAGCACTTGGCTGCTAACCAAAAGGTCAACAGTTCAAAGCCACCAGCCGCTCAGTGGGAGAAAAGACCTGGTGACCTGCTTCCATAAAGATTTCAGCCTAGGGAGCCCTATAGGGCAGTTCTGCTCTGTCCAATAGGGTTGCTATGAGTCAGAATCGACTTGATGACAACGGGGTTGGTTGAATTTGGATCAGGAAAATCAATAACAAAGTTTCTATCATACTTTCAAGGGGAACAGTAAGTTTTCTAAGTTTTGACAAGACTTAACTAGTTTAAGAGGATCAGAGGGAATGTGGATTTCTCTTCTACCCAAAATCATGTCAGAGAGCTCGTGGACTAGCACCCAACACTATCAGCCAAGGATTAAAGAACCTCTGTTGCTGTTGTTCGCTGCCCTCAAGTTAGCCCGATTCATGGCAACCCCATGTACAAGGCAACAAAATACTTCCCAGGCCTGAGCCTGACAATCAGTTGCAGTGCAGTTTGTCGTAATCCATAGTGTTTTCATTGGCTGATTTTCAGAAGTAGATCACTAGGCTTTTCTTCCTAGTCTGTCTTACTCTGGAAGCTCCACTGAAACCTGTTCAACATCATAGCAACACCCAAGACTTCTCTGACAGATGGGCAGTGGATGCGCACGAGGCATCTTGGTCAGGAATCAAACCCAGGTCTCCTGCATGGAAAGAGAGAATTCTACCACTGAACCACCAGTGCCCTAGAAAACCTCTTTAAAAAAACCCATTATCATCGAGTCAATTCTGACTCCTAGTGACCCAATAGGACAGGGGAGAACTGCCCCATAGGGTTCCAAGGTTGTAAATCTTTACAGAAGCAGACTGCCACATCTTTCTCCCGTGGAGCAGGTGGTAGGTGCGAATCGCTAACCTTTTGGTTAGCTGAGTGCTTAACCACTGTGCCACCAGGGCTCCTCTCAGAAAATATTTAGAAGCCTCAAATTGTGAATCACTGTGTTATCATCTGATGCTTTTTCAGCAGACAAAAAGAACAACGAGGAAAAATAAAGAATGCAACAGCAAGTGATCTACAGCAGGGGCAGGAATCCAAGCCTTAGTTATTCCACTTTGAGATCTTTGCTTTGCCTTTTTTTAAACCACCATCTTTTTTCACCACTCCTCAACCCCCGCCCCCATACCACAAATCTTTTGACTTCTACCCTGCTTGCCTCTAGACATGCCTTCCTTCAACACTGCTGATGGCATTTCTGGTTGAAAAAAACTGCCAGCCCTGGCTGTATTCAGCTGTAGGCCCAGAAAGGCCATTATTTCTCTTTGTCCTCTTTCCAGAGGGATCCAACAGACCAAATTCATCCCTTTAAAAATGGCTCCCCCCCCCAAAAAAAAATCTATACAAAAAGAAAACAAAGTACTTCCTCTCATTTATATTTACCGACAGGTTTACCACTTTCCTTCTTCCTGAAAAGTACATCCTTTGTTTTTCTTTAAGCAGTTCGTCTTTAAATCTTCGTGTATCAAAAAAAATCACTATTTTTGTCCATTGTTCTATTGATATGGTCCATCACATTGATCTGATTTTTACCTGGGAAACTAACCTTGCATTCCTGGGATAAGTCCCACTTAGTCACGGTGTACAATACTTTCGTTATGCTGCTGGATTCAGTTTGCTGATATTTTGTTGAGGATTTCTGCATCTATATTCCTGAGAGATATTGGTCTGTATTTTTCTTTTCTTGTGATATCATTGTCTGATTTTGGTATCTGGGCAATAGTGGCCTCACAGAATGAGTTGGAAGTGTTCCTCTTCTATTTTTTAGAGAGTTTGTGAAGAATTGGTATTAGTTCTTCTTTAAATGTTTGGTAGAATTCACCAGTGAAGCCCTCTGGGCTTGGCCTTTTCTTTGTGGATAGTTTTTTGATTACTAAGTCAATCTCTTTACTTGCATAGGTCTATTTAATTTTTCTCTTCTTGAGTCAGTTTCAGTAGTTTGTGGCCTTCTAGGAATTTGTCCATCCCATCTAAATTATCCAATTTGTAGGCATATCATTGTTCATAGTTCATAGTATTCCTTTATAATTCCTTTTTATTTCTGTAATGTGATGTCTCCTTTCATTCCTGATTTTACCAATTTGTCTTTTTTCTCTTGATCAGTCTAGCTCAAGTTTTGCCCATTTTATTAAGCTTTTCAAAGGAACCAACTTTTGTTTTTGTTGATTTTCTCTAGTTTTTTATTTCTGCTCTAATCTTATTAGAAAATATCATTTTTATCTTCACGTCTGAACAAAAATTTAGCTTGGAACAGAATTCCAAGTTGACAGTTATATTCCACTGGCATTTTGAAGTTATTTCTTTGTCCATTTCATCCATTATGGCAAATGTTTTATGGGTATTTACTTTTAATATCCTCTTGTTGTCATCAGTTGCTGTCGATTGACTGAGACTCATGGTGACCCGTGTGTCAGAGTAGAACTGTTCTATAGGGTTTTCAAAGCTGTGATCTTTCAGAATCAGATCTCCAGGCCTGTGTTCCAAGGTGCCTCTGGATGAGTGTGAACTGTCAAACTTTTGGCTAGTGGCCAAGTACTTAACTGTTTATGCCACCCAGGGACTCCTACTCCTTTGTCCTATGGCATCTATTGTGGTTGATGACAAGTCTGCAGCTAGTTTGATGGTCTTTCTTTGTAAGCAATCTTTTTTTTTTTTCTTTAAGATTTTCTGTCTTTGGTACTCTATACCTTTAAAACAGTATATCTAGAAGTAGATTCTCTTTTCTTAATGAGTTTCTTCATTTAGAGGATTCATATCTGTATTTAATTCTGGAAAATTCTCAGTCTTTGTATCTTCCATTATTGTCTTTCATCCATTCTTTCTAGTTTAACCTACTGGAACTTCTACTGGGCAAATGCTGGACCTCACCCAAGGTCAAAAAGGGGAGAGTGTTGACACATCGTGGGGTTGACAACCAATATCGCAACACAGTATGTATATTAACTATTTAATGAGAAACTAATTTGCTCTGTAAACCTTCATCTAAAGCGCGTTAAAAAAAATGTTGGACCTTCTCATTCTCCCTTATCTCTATTCATCCATAGTTTCCATTTTGACCTCTCTGTGCTGCAATCCAATTGACTTTGTATTTGTTTCTTCAGGGGTCTGGGACTTTCAGCAGCAGTCTTGGCCAATCTTTGTTAATTTTTCTACTTGTGGCCCTTTAGTATACTGGTAATATAAAATTCAGACTCCTGGATATCTCATGGGTATCTTTTTACCTCTTATCAGTACTCCTGGTCAAGCAATAAGCTTCATTGCTGCTGCCTTAGGATGGCTTGCATGGATTTTCTAGTCACCTTCCGGGTTCCAGCTCCCTTTATCCAGGAGATTTAACTCCAGCAACGCTGAACTTCAGAGGTTGGAGACCACATCTCCTATCCTTACTTGGAATGAAAAACCTCAGTGCCGCTACCCCTGTATTGTGTCCATAACCTTGGGAGCTGGCTTTGAGTTCCCTTTCTTTCTTGTGCCTGGATATTTCCCTCCTTTCTTCCCTCCCTCCCTTCCATCTTTTTCTCCCAGTACAGCTGCATAATAAAAAAATTTTTTTTTCTGTTTTGGCCAACTCTTTCAGTGTGGTTAACTCAGTCTGCCATATTACCAGAAGTCTCCCTATTTTCTTCATTTTTTAAAAAAAAGAAAATAAGTTCAGATAGGAAAAGTTACTCAGAAGCTTAAATAACGCAAGTTATAGAGCCAGAACTAGAAAATAAGGTCTTCTCCAATAATCCTAAATCACTGAGAAATTAATTTCAGGCCCAAATTTTAAGGTTTTCAACATAAAGAGCCAGTCATTTATAAATCTCCTTCCTTTTTCACACTATAGGTAGTCCCCAACTTACAACGGGGTTGCATTCTGACAACTCCATTGTAATCTGGTTCTGTCATAAGTCAAATACCTCATTTTAAAAAAATTTTCATTATTACTGCCTTTTATTATCAGTATCTTTATAAATCCAATCTTTATTTGTCTTTGGGGTTGGAGATATTACATTTAAACATCTGCAAGTGAACATCTGAGAATAGTAACATCAGCAAATTACACACTGCAACAATGTATGTAGTACACATTACTAATGATAAGATGTACAAAAAAGCAAATGGACGGTCGTAAGTGTGGTTCGTTCTAACTCAAATACATCATAAGTCAAAGACTACCTGTATTTCAACAGAACACTGCCCAAGTAAAAACGGTCCTGTAGCACTGTACAGAAAATAGGTTCTTTCCTAGAATGAGTTCTAGAGGCACTGTATCATCTAAGGATGAGGCTTCTAAATACACAGAAAAAGCTGTAGTGGTTCTAAAGGAATATACTGGTGAAACCAACAGCCAGGGTGCTTTGGGAAGGCATTTTAAGGGTTACAGACACATTATAAAGTATATGTAGAGACAGTCAACCATTTTTTTTAAAAAAGAAAAGTATATAAGGCTACTCTTGGGGGCTGGCTCTCACTTTAGCTAACAGATGTGGTTGTCTGATGGAAAAAGAGACTTTAAAAAAAAAAAAAAAATGCAAACACACAAAATGAGTGCCTCATCTGTCCCAGAAGAGAGACGGCTAGTCTCTTTTCCAAGAAGTTTCATTACCTGGTTACTGACAATGCAGCTGCACCTTGCATGCAGAAGAAGAAAAATAATTCCAACGAGTGTTGTGGCTCTCAGAAGGAAAAGAACTATAATCAATATAATGAATAATGATACTATTTCAAACACAACTAAACATTTATACAAATTTGTTTTTATTTTCCACCCCATTACTCAATCATTTGGGATTAAAACTGCAAAACAAGGCTAAAAAAAAAAAAACCCACCCAAGAATAAAAAGTGAAAAAAAAATTTTTTTATATTCAAATATTTGCCTTTCTGATTATATAAGAGAAAAAGAGTACTAGGAAATCCAACTTTAAAAGAGAAATTAAAAATGCTTCCAAAAAATCAGAAAACTGATCTGTTAAATTAGAGACCAGTGATTCAATTTGTTTGATTCAGTGCTTTTCAAATTCAGGGTCTTAGCCTTACCTTATGTCCTGCATTCCAAATAAAAACAAGTACACTTGAACAATAATGCTCATACTGCCTCAGCCTCTGCTAGGCTCTGGAACAAATCCAAAACTCAAAAACTTTCCTGGTTTTCTTTTTCTAAGGAATTTTAAGTTACTCTTCTCACACACTGTCGTTTAAAATGGGAAGTTCGGCTTCAGAGCCTCCCTGTGGTCACACCAAAAATATAAATAATTGAAAAGGTTAAATAAAACTGACTTTTAAAACCCAACAAAGCAAGATGAGATGCAATCAAACCTGAAGGAAATGGAAGGACATTTAAAGGAGGGCCAAAAAACAAAGCAAAACAAACACACACACACAAAACAAGGCTTCCCCAAACCTAGAGGCATGGTGATAACTTTCTGAACTGTGATGTCTGGACTTTGGTAGGAGTGTCACATTTTCCAAAGCCAATTTCTGGGATTCTTGACCTGGATTCAGAAAAGTTCCTAGCAAAGGGAGCCAACATCCAGGAAGAGGTTATTGTGCAAGGAAAATGAGAATTTCAACTTACAAACATACATCAATAGGAATGAAGGCCACATACCTGGGAGAAACGTTCAATAAAAACTCACAGTCTTGAACCTTCCTAGCTGTTGAATTGTTTCTACGTGTTATGGTTCTTACTAAAAAAAACCTGAAACTTACTTAGTAAAGATCAGTAACAAAGAGCAAAGGTATATGTATGTGTCTATATACTTGGGGGAGGGGGAGGAATTCAATATAGTATACTATAAAGCGACTGAAATATATAGAAAAAACTTCATCTGGGATCTTTCAAGAGGCCTTGGAACAGCTAAAACCCTTTTTTCAAATCTAGATCAAGTCACAGGTGTCATAAACGTAATCCTTAGGGAAGATTAAGTTAGCAAGGCCTGACTATGCCATAAGCTAATATACAACATGCCTTTCAAACCTGCCAGCAATACCAGTATCTGGTTGAAAGACTGCTTCACAGACCTTTTTATTACCATTCCCAATAGCCCAAATAAAGTAACTCTACTTTAAGAAACTTGCAATGACTTCATTTGTTATCACCTCTGGCGCCAGAAATGGGAATGGCTTAGTAAGCACAGCTTACAGGTGTAATTACTGCTCCTGCAGGTTTCTACAGCTCACGTTGGCTGTTCAGACTCTTAAGTCTCCTGTATTCACCCACTCCATCTACACAGTAGCAACCCTACCTCCATTTGCTCTACAAAGGCAACAAAGCAATTTCCAGCTGATAATTTAGAATGGGACTTGCTTCTTGGTTATACAAGGTTTAAAAGAGCAAAAAAACCCAAAACAAAACAAATTATTCAACCGAGTTGGGGAAAGGGAAAACACCAACACAAAACCCCCACTTCCATCTCTGCTGACCCTGCAAGAATCCCAGCTGAGTCTGGCAATCCCACTTCTCCTAAGGAGCCTACATCCAAATCTGTCCAGTCACAGGAAGAACAGGTTCTCGCACAGCTGGATGGCTGGTTCATGATGCAAGATTTGTCCGGACAGAAAAGCTAGCTTGTGGGCATACTTGCAAGGAGCTGGAACTCTTATGGTACCAGGCCAATTCCAGTACATGTGGCACAGTTTGAAAGTCAACCTGTGGGCCAAGAAGAAAATACGATCCTTATCACCCTCCACCTTCAATATAGGGTATGATTATAAAAAAAAAATTTTTTTTTTTTTAAATTTTGTGTATTTAACAGGTATATGACACACAGTATACTTCCCAGCAAACTGGGGAACTGTGGAAAACATGATGTAGCTTTTGAAATCGTAACTTATAAGTAGAATTGTTTCTATACCAACTATCTGTAAGTCAGAGGGCATGGGGAAATCCTTTCACTTTAGGTGCCCCCCATTTTTACATCAAAACAAGGTAAACAACACAAGGAGGAAATTTTTTTGCCTCAAGAAAAGGCTGCAGAGTACTCACGTGATCTAAATTCAAGGGCACTGGGTCTCAAATCTGGCTGTATGTCATATTCATCTGGAGCAGTTTTTTAAAAACACTAATGCCCTGGTGGCACCGTGGTTAAGAGCTCGGCTGCTAAGCAGCAGTTCGAATCCACCAGCTGCTCCTTGGAAACCCTATGGGGCAAGCTCTACTGTGTCCTACAGGGTCACTGTAAGTTGGAATTGACTTGACGGCAATGGGTTTAATGCCTGGGCTCCACTCAAGCCGGAATATAAAGCAGAATTCTCAGGTGTTGAAGCCTGTGCTTTTAAAAGCTCTTCAAGTAATTTTAATGTATGATCACTGCTCAAAAGGATACCATGAAGAAACGCAAGGGGTAACTATTCCTGGGGTAGACAGTGACTCTACCTTAACTAGTGGACCAGAATTACTTAGGAGTGAGAAAGAGCAAGTTACTGATTGGCTCACCTCTGCATATGATCAGGGCTCAGGTTTGCAGTGTTGAGAACACATACATAATGTGTAGGAATGCCACAGCCCTGACGTACATGATGGGCAAGAAGGTAGAAATCCACCCTAGTACGGAAAAAGTACAAATCAGTGATACAGGCTGACTTGGCCAGGTTAAGCTGGGAAGGATCTTAGAGATCATTCTAGTTCCTTTACCTAAGACTCAGAGAGTTAAGTAACTGGATCAAGGACACACAGTGGCCAAACCAAGATTAGAATCCAGGTATCCAAACTCAATGGGTTATTTAAGAATGGGCTAGACACTACACTATCTGTGTGTAGAGGGTTAAGCACACACTATCTTGGGAAAAGAATGTATGTTCAATATTTTATACTTTAAAGTTTTACTGTTTTTTTAAACAGTTTTTTTAAAGCTTTGTTTTTTTAACAGAATCTCTAAGGATTCCATACTACACCTCTCCAGGCAACCTCCCCATTCCAATACCCAGGGAAGAGATAACTTCTCCAACCCATTCTTCCTCATGTTTTTTGCCCACTTACCATTCACAACTTGTTATTGTATGGTCCACCACAGTCCCAGGGGAGGGAGTCACAAAGTGCTCAGTAGCAGCCAGGTACAGATTGGTGCTGATTTTCTTCTGAACTACAAATACCACCATCTTGGGCTGATAATTGTCAAAAGCTTCAAAACACTTCTGTAGCTGAGGAATCTCATAGTTGGCAACTGTCTTTAGTTGGCCATCAGACACTCCATCACGGTACACCACTATCTTCTCTGGTAGACAGTGGTTCACCTGAAACAACACCCTGGATGAGGTAAATCATGTGGTTCCTGGGCTACACGCCACAGTAAGAGGCTCACTCAAATTGCACATGGCAGTAGATCCTGCTGCAGTTCAGCCCACAGCTACTGTAAAAACGGTGAGGGGGGTGTCTGACCTCTTCTAACTTCACGAAGGGGAAGGAGAATCAGTATCAACAGCCCAAGGTGGTTCATATGAGGTGGAGGTCACACAGACCTCCTCTCTCTGACCTTTTTACCAATTCTGACACCAGCCATCCCTCCCACAGTACTCTCCTGCAATGGCCACACAGAAGTCGCGGACCACACTCACAGTTATGGGGTTTATTAAGGAAGTAACATACTACAGTTCAGGATCAGACACGACCCAGGAAATAATCCTTCAATCAGGACAGCTTGTTCTTAGGCATGCCTGCAGGCCAGGCCTCTCTCTGGCCCTTGCCTCTTGGCACCTCAGGCCTCTTGGGCCAGCCTGGCCTCTGCCCTGCTCAGGCCAAGTGTTAGAAAGCTCTTAGGTCCACCAATAAGTGCCTAGAGACAGCTCACTCCACCAGTAAGCCTCCTGCCTAAAGGTGCTCAGCTCTCTTGCTCTGTGGGTCAGTAAGCCTAACGCCGCCAAGTATCCAGAGGCACCTTACTATGCCAGCAAGCCTCCTACCAGAAAGTGCTCAGCTTTCTTGCTCTGTAGGCCAGGAAGCCCACAACGCCATATCCTGCCAGTCTCCTGGTTTTGCTGCTGCCAGTTCTCTGCCACCATACTGAGCCATCTCCGGCATACAGCTCTCTGTCTCCTGGGTCTAGGAGGCTCTCAGCACAGGGGTCCCTGGTCCAAACGACTTGCTCCACTTCTAGCTGTTGTTTCTTTGTGGTAGTGAGGTCCCCCCTTTCCTTGTCTGGGATGGTTCATTTTAAGCCTAGCATGATGGCAAAACTGGCTAGTCCCCTTATTAGGGTTCCATACACTTTATTTGCATGGTCCCACTCCCACAAGAGTGCCATGCACCTTATCTGCATTAGCAGCAAGCTGTCTAATCTCTATGGTGGGCCACAAGCACCTCATTTGCATAGTCCCACCCAGTTGTTTGGCAGGAGTTACAAGACCATGGCAAAAAAGGCCATATAAAAGCAAGCCACCACCTGGCTATTCCAGCCATGGTTTTTTCATACTTAGGGGATAATTCCCCCCTCCCAATCAGTTTACCAGTCCAAAACAATCATTAACAATTATTCCTTCAGTAGTGCAGAGGTTCCTTAGGGTGAGCTTACTCAGGTACCAGCCATTCTGGTCAGGTTCTCCAAAAGTCATCCCAGGTTCACCCTTTCTGTTGTCTGATGAAATCTGAGAGAAGATTATTCCTTTGCTCTGAGCCTCACAAGGTATCAGCATAGCAAAACCTTTAAGGGACTTTCAGCTTGGCCACCGTACTCCATTCCAGCAGTGCCTACCCCTTAGTTCACTTTTTCAGTTACTGCTTCTACAATTATAGTTTTTATAATCACAATTAACCCTGTTAACAATCAACACAACTGAATCATATAATCCTATCAACATCTCACCCCACCCTCTCTTCCCTAGAGCCATTAGGAAAAAGGGAAACTATTCAGTGGGGATCCTCCCTTGTCCCCCCATATTTTGAGTGTAAGCACATCCATGAAAGTGTTTAAGCCAGCCACTTCATGCCTTTATCTCTCCCTGTTTTAGACAGCCAATGCTTAAATTGTCCATCCCTACCAAACCAGTGCTCTGAGGAGACAAGCTTGTTCCTTGGTCTAAAGAACCTTCTCTTCAGGTTGTAAAATACAGTCCACAGAAAGCCATCAAATTGCAGCAATCTATACCAGCTCACAGTGCCAAACATCTCTCTCTCTGTTCATTCAGTTGGTTCTGGTCAGCTCATCCCTAGCCCCTGTAGGCTAGGTGAATGGGTATCAGCTGCAGACTCAGGAGTCCACAAACCTACATGCACTTCAGACCAGCCAGCCCCTTCTCTTTCTCTCTCATCACTAGCCCCCCTGGGCTAGGTCAAAGAGTGCCATTGTAACATACCCAAATTCAGCCCACCCCTTTATTGCTTCACCTCCCCTACTTCCACTCATTGAGCATACCACGCTATTTGTCGACTCCCTTTAACTTCCACGGGGTTCTGGAGGGCACCGGCTTTTCCTGCCTTGATGCAACCAAAGGCAAACCTCTTGCTCGAAATTCAAAAGTAAAAAAGTCATTTTTTTCCTATGCTGTGTGTCCCTTCAAACGCAAATTTTCTGACTGGAAAGATTCTGGGTGGGGCTCAACTTTTCCAACTAAACCCCCAATACACTATACACAGGACTACTGGACTGAAATGAGCAGCCTGTGTGTCTTTCTGGCAACTCCTAGTTCCCTTTTTAACATATCCAATCAAATACTGGCTGAAGGTGGAGTCACGTAATCTCTGTAATCTATAATACCCAATATTGATTTCCACCACTCAGGTTTTACAACATGAGGTAGGAGAAACATTCCATATCCATAAAGTATATTCAAATAAAAATATAACCTTTATAAACATTCCCGTTTCATCTTCTCCACCCCTTCACCATCTCCCATTTATATGGCCTGGGGCCTCCGGCTGGGTGGAACCAGAAAACCCTAGTCCCCTATAAATCATCTTGCTTAAATGGCCTGACTTCTGCCCTAAGCCGCTCCGTATGCAGCTTTTCTCTACTCAACTGCAGCATAACATCTCTTAGTTTCCTTTCAGCCACTACAGACAACAACCAAAGTAACCATTGAAGAATCAAGTTTCACCTCTAATGCCCCTTCATTCTTTCTCTCACAAAGCCTGGAGCCATTCCAATAAGTCCTGCTCCTGAAACTAACTGTAAAAATGGCACAGTGGGGGCATCTGACCTCCTCTAACGTCACAAACCCCGTGCATCTGTCAGTTTGTCGTACTGTGGTGGCCTGCGTGTTGCTGTGATGCTGGAAGCTATGTCACCAGTATTTCAAATACCAGCAGGGTCACCCTTGGTAGACAGATTTCAGCTGAGTTTTCACACAAAGACAGACTAGGAAGAAGGATCTGGTAGTCTACTTCTGAAAAAATCAGCCAGTGAATACTTTATGAATAGCAGGAGAACACTGCCAGATATAGTGCCAGAAGATGAGCCCCTCAGGTTGCAAGGCAATCAAAATACGACTAGGGAAGAACTGCCTCCTCAAAGTAGAGTCGACCTTAATTTATGACGAGGTTGGAGTCAAGCTTTCAGGACCTTCGTCTGCTGATATGACACAACTCAAAATGAAAAGAAACAGCTAAAAATGTCCATTAATAATTAGAACATGGAATGTACAAACTATGAATCAAGGAAAACTGGGTATCATCAAAAATGAAATGGAACACATAAATGTCAATATCCTAGACGTTACTGAGCTGAAATGGCCATTGTGAATCAGACAATCATATGGTCTACTATGCCAGGAATGACAAATTGAAGAGGAATGGCATTGCATTCACTGTCAAAAAGAACATTTCACGATCTACCGTGAAGTATAACACTGCCAGTAACAGGATACTATGCATACGCATACAAGGATAACAAGTTAATACGACTATTATTCAAATTAATGTACCAACCACTAAGGTCAAAGATGAAGAAAGTAAAGATTTTTATCAACTTCTGAGTCTGAAATTGATTGAACATGCAATCAGGATACACTGATAATTGCTGGTAACTGGAATGCAAAAGTTGCAAAAAAAGAAGAAGGATCAGTAGGTGGAAAATATGGCCTTGGTGACAGAAACTACCTGAAATCTCAGGATAGAATTTTTCAAGAGCAACGACTTCTTCATTGCAAATACCTTTTTTCAACAACAAAAATGGCAACCGTACACATGGACCTTGCCAGATGGAATACACAGGAATCAAATCTACTACGTATATGGGAAGAGATGAAGGAGAAGCTCAACATCCATCAGTCAGAACACGGCCAGGGGTCTACTGCCAAATGGACCATCAATTGCTCATATGCAAGTACAAGCAGAAGCTGAAGAACATCAGAACAAATCCACGAGATCCAAAGTACGACACTGAGTATATTCCACACAAATTCAGAGACCATCTCAAGGACAGATTTGACTCACTGACCACTAGTAACCAAAGACGAGATAGGTTGTGGGATGACATCAAGGACATCATACGTGAAAAAAAGCAAAGGTCATTAAAAAGAAAGAAAACACCAAAATGGATGTTAGAAGAGGCTCTGAAACTTGCTCTTGAATGAAGGGTAGCTAAAGCAAATGGAAGAAATGATGAAACAAAAGAGCTGAACAGAAGATTTCAAAGGGAGGCTCAAGGAGACAAAGTATTATAATGACATGTGCAAAGACCTGAAGTTAGAAAACCAAAAGGGAAGAACATGCTTGACATTTCTCAAGCTGGAAGAACTGAACCTGGCATTGCAATATTGAAGGATTCTTCCAGAAAATATTAAACGATGCAGGAAGCATCGATGGAAGGAATACACAGAGTCACTGTACCAAAAAAAACTAGTCAACGTTCAACTATTTCAGGAGGCAGTAAATGATCAAAAACTGGTGATACTGAAGGAAGAAGTCCAAGCTGCACTGAAAGCACTGAAAAAATACAAGGCTCAGGAATTGACAGAAGACCAATTGAGATGTTTCAACACACAGATACAGTGCTGGAGGTCTTCAATTATCTATGCCAAGAAATTTGGAAGACAGCTACCTGGTTGACCGACTGGAAGAGATCCATTATCTGTGCCCATTCCAAAGAAAGGTGATCCAACAGAATGCAGAAACTACCAAACAATATCACTAATATCACACGCAAGTAAAATTCTGCTGAAGATCATTCAAAAGCTGTTGCAGCAGCACACTGACAGGGACCTGCCAGAAATTCAAGCCAGATTCAGAAGAGGACATGGAACAAGGGATATCACTGCTGATGTTAGACGATCTTGGCCGAAAGCAGAGAATAGCAGAAAGATGTTTACACCTATGTTTTACGCAAAGCCATTCAACTGTGTGGATCATAACAAATTATGGATAATATTGTGAAGAATGGGAATTTCAGAACACTTAAGTGCGCTCATGTGAAATCTGCACACAGACCAAGAGGCAGTTGTTCGAACAGAAAAAAGGGACACTGTGTGGTTTAAATTCAAGAAAGGTATACATCAGGGTTGTATCCTTTCACCATACACTTATTCAATCAGTATGCTGAGCAAGTAATTAGAGAGGCTGGACTATATGAGGAAACCCTGGTGGTGTAATGGTTAAGAGTTATAGCTGCTAACCAAAAGGTCAGCAGCTCCTTGGGACTCTATGGGGCTCTTCTATTCTGTCTTATAGGATCACTGTAAGTCAGAACAAACTTGACGGCAACAGGTTTGTTTGTTTTCAGATTATATGAAGAAGAATGGGGCATTATGTTTGGAGCAAGACTCATTAACAATCTGCAACATACAGATGACACAACCCTGCTTGCTTAATGTGAAAAGAACTTGAAGCACTTAGTGATGAAGATCGAAGGCTACAGTCTTCAGTATGGATGAGATTGCAACACAAAAAAAACTTAAATCCTCATCACTAGACTAATATTTAACGAAGGATTTCATTTTTCTTGGATCCACAATCAACGCCCATGGAAGTAGCAGTCAAGAAATCAAACGACGCATTGCACTGGGCAAATTGGCTGCAAAAGACCTCTTTAAAGTGTTGAAGAGCAAAGATGTCACTTTAAGGTCTAAAGTGTGCCTGACCCAAGCCATGGTTTTTTAGTCACCTCATATGCATGAGAAAGCTGGACAACGAGCAAGGAAGACTGAAGTAGAACTGATACCTTTGAATTACGATGCTGGTGAAGAATACTGAATATACTGTGGATTGCCAAAAGAACGAACAAAATCTGTCTAGGAAGAAGTACAACCAGAATGCCCCTTAGAAGCAAGGATGGCAAGACTACATCTCACATACTTTGGACGTGTTATCAGGGGCAATCAGTACCTGAAGAAGGACATCACGCTTGGTAAAATCGAGGGTCAGCAAAAGAGAAGAAGACCCTCAAAATGAGACAGACTGACACAGCAGCTGCAAGAATGGGCTCGAACATTCTAACAATTGTGCGGATGGCGCAGGACAAGGCAGTGTTTTGTTCTGTTGTGCGTAGGATCACTATGAGTTGGAACCAACTCGATGGCACCTAACAGCAACAACAAGGAAGTAACAGGTTACAATACAGGATCAGGCACGACTCAGGACACAGTTCTTAGATCAGGACAGACTCTTCTCAGCCATGCCTGTAGGCAGATCTCTTTCTGGCTCTTGGATCCTTGGGCTGGCCCAGCCTCTGCCCTGCTTGGGCAAGTGTTACAAAGCTCTTCAGCTCCACCAATAAGTGCCCAGAGGTACCCCACTCCACCAGTAACCCTGCTACCTGAAGGCATTCAGCTCCACTGCTCCACTGGCTGGGAAACCCACTGCACCATCTCCTGCTAGTCTCTTGATTCTGCTGCTGCTGGTTCTCTGCCATGCTTGCCACTGCTTCTCACCCTCTTTGCTGTCTCTGGCATTACAGCTCGTCTTTCTTGGTGGTAGTGAGGTCCCCCTTTTCGCCTCTGGGATGGCTTGTTTTGAGCGTAGCGGATAGCAAACCCGACCAATCCCCTCATTAGGGTTTCATATACCTTACTACTTGCATGGTCCCATCTCCACAAGTGTTCCACGCACCTTATTTGCATTAGCAGCTAGTTGTCTAATTCCACTGGTGGGACACAAGCACCTCATTTGCGTAGTCCTACCCAGTCATTTGATGGATGTTACAAGGCCATGGTGAGAAAGGCCACACAAAAGCAATCCATCACACTACAGCTACTATGTGTAAAGGACAGGGTGTTATGAATTGAATTGTATCCCCCCAAAATGTGTGTCAATTTGGCTAGGCCATGATTCCCAGTGCTGTTTGACTGTCTACCATTTTGTCATCTGATGTGATTTTCCTATGTGTTGTAAATTCTGCCTCTATGATGTTAATGAGGCAGGATTAGAGGCAGTTATGTTAACGAAGCAGGACTCAATCTACAAGATCAGGTTGTATCTTGAGTCAATCTCTTTCGAAATATAAAAGACAGCAGTGAACAGAAAGACAGGAGGACCTCATACCACCAAGACAGAGCACGTCCTTTGGACCTGGGGTTCCTGCGTGGAGAAGCTCCTATACCAGGGGAAGACTGCTGATAAGGATGTTCCCCCAGAGTCAACAGAACAAGAAAGCCTTTTCCTGGAGCTGGTGCCCTGAATTTGGACTGCTAGCCTCCTAGACTGTGAGAGAATAAACTTCTGTTTGTTAAAGCCATCCACTTGTGGTATTTCTGTTATAGCAGCACTAGAGAACCGAGACGGGGGAGAAGCTAATCATTTCTAGGCTTCCTCGGAGTAGTAAGAGGCCTGGTACAACAAAGGCGTTGTATCGAAGAAAAATAAGCAAGCTATGAGTCATGTGCACGTGGCTTATCCTCAGTGTTCAAGTTAAACGGAATGTAGGTGAGATTGGGTAATTAGCAGAACACAAGTGCTGAAAGTACACTACATTGTGCAACAGGTCATTTCAAAGTGATTTTCTCTAGGAATTGTCCTCAGAGGAAGAAAATGTCAGAGTTTCTTGAGTCTGGAATTACGTAACAAAACTTTAATCAGAGAAAAAAAAAGGGAATGTAGGAACATTATGGACTTGAATCAATCTTCCTTTTACTTGAATTTAACACTAATTACTGTCTAGGGAAAGAACAAGGTTAACTAGAATATACAGAAATCTAAAAAAACAAAATAAAAAACCAAACCCACTGCTATCAAGTCAATTTTGACTCACAGCAACCCTACAGTGTTTCCAACGCTATAAGTCTTTACGGAAGCAGACTGCCACATCTTTCTCCCTCAGAGCAGCTAGTGGGTTCTAACCGATGGCCTTCTGGTTAGCAGCCAGCTGCTTTAACAACTGCGTCAAATTATAACACGACTGCACAGGCTGCAGATAAAAATCTCCAGGTTTTTACATACAATATCAAAAGGTGCTGTCGAGTAAAAGAAGCCTTTACTAATATCATCCTACAACCTAATATTATCCTACAGCTGGGTAATTCTTTGCTGCCGACGGCTATCCCGGGCACTGCAGGATATTTAGCAGCATCCCTGGCCTCTGCCCACTGTATGCCAGCAGCAATCTGCCCAGTTACCATAGAACAAAAACGTCTCTAGACTTTGCCTACTGGGAGGACAAAACTGCCCCGTTTTGTGTGTAACATTTTTACTGTAACGAAAAAATTAGCAAACAGCCATGATAAATTGTCCAAGAATCCAAATAAAATTAAATGTTGGCTTGAATCAGTTTGAAGAATACTTTTTCTCTACTTAGAGAAGATAATTACATTCTGTTCCACAGTTCAAGAAAATAAGCTCAGTTCCATTTTAAACTAGAGCTTCCTTTAAAAGTGTACTGGTTCAGTTCATAGTTATTAAAAAGTGGGAGCTTTGGCTATAGTTGAGCGCCGTCCATTCTAGTGCAGCTCATCAAAAAAAAAAAACCCAAACCCGTTGCCGTCGAGTCAATTCGACTCAGAGAGACCCCACGGGACAGAGCAGAACTGCCCCACAGGGTTTTCGAGGAGCGGCTGGTGGTTTTCAAATTGCCAACCTTTTGGTTAGCAGCTGAGCTCTTAACCATAATTTCCCTTAAAAAGCCAAAATTATCACTGAGTTAAGTAGGTACACATTATACATCCTTTACAGGCTACTCTACATAAAAATTTAAGTTCCAAAGAACTCTTTTTTAAAGTAAATAATCACCTACAACCTCTTTGGAGTGAGATTCAGAATTTCAGATATTTTATAAATGCCCCTTTTTTTCCTGAGACACTTCAAGTGCATTTACAAGCACTGAATTCATCTTCACATCCAATTATTGTCCCAGTTTTATACACATACATATACACACACACATAAACATATGGTCTAGCATCCATTCCGTCTTTTTGGTAATGGCACTCTAGTTTCCTCCCTCCCCCAACGGGATACAGTCTGACGCGACTATTCCCAATCTTCCCCTAACCCAGTATTTCTGAATCTCAGCAGTTCTGATATTCAGGGCTGGATAATTCTTTGTCGTTGGAGACTATCCTGTGCACTGTAGAATGTTTAGCAGCATCCCTGGCCTTTACCCACTAGATGCCGGTAGCAATCTGCCCAGTTGTCATAAACAAAATTGTCTCTAGACACTGCCCACCGGGAGGACAAAACTGCCCCCAGTTGAGAACCAGTGCTGTGAACAAATGACATATAGATGACTGAAGCCAATCCAAAAGAATGCCTGTCCTTTGCTCTGAATCTTGAGCAGAGACTGAAGAAAAGTTGGAGTCTGGTCCCTCAGTGGTGATGCCTCTTGAAGTCCCTCCTTCTGAAACTCCAGAAGCTACCCTGCCTCCTGTCCATTTCCCAGCTTGGATCTCCAACCTCATCTATAGTCTGAGGCTCTCCATGATCTTGCCAATTAAGTCCCGTGTTGTTTAAGTCAGGCTGCACATTTCTATAACTTCCCAAAGACTCCCAACTGATAGTGTGTTAAAAGATAAGTAAATACAGAAGCTTAAATCTGGAAACTCACAGTTCATTACCAAGGAGCTTAAAAAAAAAAAAAATCTAATGTTAAATCAGGAATGTTAAATTTTCGAGGTTGTCTTGACCATCCTCATTTCATAAATGATAAAACTATGGTCTGGGTAGGAGTCAGGATAAGAGTGGTTTTACGTTTAGCCAGTATGTTGTTTTTTTTTTTTTAATGTTTAAATATTGTGATTTGTCTCCTGTCCTAAAACCTACCTGACCCTTTCCGTTGTAGTCGATGCTAGGGATATCAAGATGAATAAGCACACTCCTTGCTTTCACGGAACTGTACTTATTCGTCTTGATATCCCTAGCACTGAGAACAATGGCAAGGGTCAAGTAGGCAATAAATATTTGTTGAATGCTTGAGATGTCCTTTTATGAATGGCTGCATTCATTCTTAAGACAAACAGTGCCCACTAGACATGAGTCACTGTGCTAGTCTCAGAAAGGTAAAAAATTGTTATGGTACCATTCAAATTCTCATAAATCTCTAACTAGAACTGGAGAGGCAGACACATAAAGCAAATACTTGCAACATGTTATAAACAACACAATAAAAGTAAAACGCTAAAAGAACAGGTAGTTAAGTTATAAGGGATTTGTTCTTTAGAGGGAGAAGTGATTTCAGAAAAAGGCTCGATGCAAGAACTAGCAGAGGATCCAGCCGCGAAGATGGGTAAGAGAACTGCAGGCAGAGCGTGAGCACAAGGCCCAGGTGGTGGCTAAACACGAGGTAAGTAAAGGAACGGGCTGGGAATCAGATGGAGAAACAGGCAGGTGGCAACCTGGGAAGTGTGAAAGGCCCACTGAGAGTTTGGACTTTATTTACAGAAGCAGTCAGATCACTTCACAGTCACTTCTTATTTATATAAGAAATATTGAGGAGTTTGAAAGAAGAAAAAAAGAATTTACTAGAGAACTAAGACAGTTACTAGAGGTAGGTAACATACTAGAATACAAAACAGACCATTACTTGGGTAAAATGCAGGATAAGACATATCCACATAATTGAACACTTTCTCTGGTGAAGATAAAAATGAATAAAGCTCATTTTCGCAGGCTCCTAGGAAGGGGCAGCCACTGACAACAGTAATATTACATGGTAAGGACTATGAAAACATTCTTCCAAAAACAACTACTCTGTCTAGTTGAGGAGTAACAGTGTTGGAATGAGAAAGACATGAAATGTTCCAGGGAAGAAATACTATTTGAACTACAAGTTAACATCTAATTAAGATTGAATCAGGCAGTCAAGGGAGAAAAAGAATCCCAGACAGCAGGTTTTGGTCAAGGGTCAAGCTGAAAAAAAAAAAAAAACTAAAACCAAATTAAAGAGTATATTTATTTGGTAGGTCATCATTTCCTTAAAAACATTCTGTAGAATCCAAATCTCATGAGATGCTCAGAAAAAAGTGGTCAATCAGTTTGGGAAATGCTTGCATTCTCTGTCTATATATCTCTCTCAGAGATTCACAATGAATACTAGCATTTAAGGGATCTAATGAATTCTGCAGTTAGGAAAAAAAAGTACTTCATTTATTCTAGTGTTTCTCAAACTTACTGGACTCAGGGAAATTCTTTTAACTTAGTATCGATTAGCAATGATGGAACACAACTGAGGAAAGAGTGCTGAAATTAACTGGGAGCCATTAGGAGCCTTTAAGCACGGAGGTAACATGATCACATTAGTGTTTTAAAAAAGAAAAACTGGCAAGAGTGTGGAGGATGGACTGGAAAACAATTAAAAGCAAAGGGATGCTACAGAGGCTGAAGATTCAGAATACAATTGGATATGTGGTATAAGAGAAAAACAAACAAAAAACATTGCTATCCAGCAGATTCTGACTCATGGCAACCCCACGTGTTACCAAGGAAGGCTGGCAGTTCAAACCCACGCAGCAGCTCCAAGGGACAGAGCCCTGGCAATCTTCTTCTGTAAAGATTCCAGGTAAGAAAACCCTGTGGAGCAGTTCTACCCTGTTGCAGGAGGTCACTGTGGGTCAATATCAACTACAAGGCGCCTAACAACAACAATAACAGTATGAGACCAGGCTAGTGAGACAGGCAGGGGCCAAATCTTTCATGCAACATAAAAATTTTCCAGATTTTAGGCTAGGACCCATATTATCAGCCCCTTTTAAAAGATTATCCTGATAACAATAGACAGAACAGACTGAAGAACAAGAATAGATATCAGAAGATCACTCGCAGTTTACGACGCGAGAAGACAGAGAAAACGTTTGCTGCCATGGTAACACCAGAAAAATAAAAATAATATAAAAATTGCATGCGTTTATGAAACTATCGAAGACCAGATGCAAGAAAGGTTTTTTTTTTTTTTAATAATTTATTTTCGTTGCTGTTATCGAGTATAAACAGCAGAATATACACCAATTCAACAGTTTCTACATGTACAAATCTGTGATATTGACTGCATTCTTTAAGTTGTGCAATCATTCTCACCCCCCTTTTCGGAGTCGTTCCTCTCCTAACATAAATTCACTGCCCCCCAAGGTTCTTATCTAAACTCTCAAGTTGCTGCTGTCAATTTGATCCCATATAATTCTTAAACAAGCATACTGCACAAGGCAGACCTTTTTTCCTACATAAGCTAAGTAACCTATTGTTCAGTTTTAAGATGACATCAGGGGATATTTTTGGTTTCAGGCTGAAAGATTATCTCAGGGCAATAGTTTCAGGGGCTCATCTACCATCCATGGCTCCAGAAAATCTAGAGTCCATGAGAATCTGAAATTCTGTTCTATATTTCCCCACTTTTGATCAGGATTCTTCTTGTAGAATCTTTGATCAGAATGTTCACTAATGGTACCTGGGCACCATCCAGTTCTTCTGGTCTCATGGCAAAGGATGCAGCTGTTTATGCAGGCGATTAGCGACACATTCCTTCTCCTCCCCTATTCCTGACTCTCCTTCTTCCTCTGTGATGCAAGGAATTTTTGATGTAGTGGTTTCCGGTGAGCAGTAAGCCTCAGAAGCTTTCAAAGGGCAATGGGCAATGCCAGGAGTGTATGTGGGTAGGAGGAAGAGGAAGCCTGAGCCCTGAGAATTTTATCAGGTCAAGGAAGACACCAGAGAAGCTACTGACAATTGGTGGGTGCAGGAAAGGCAGACTGGAGTCCGGAAGATCCCCCTCAAGACAATAATCATTGCTTAAGATAGCAACTCTCCACCCCAACCTTCCCCCAATTTTTCTGAGAAAAGTGAAGGTAGAACTGAAAAACAGAAAGAACATACTCAGTCTCACACATTCTAGAGGTGCCTGAAACTTCTGATTTCAAAGGTGATACCTTGGCCTCCTCCCCCTTGCTCTAGGTCAAACACTACTCAAAACTAGTCTAGACTTTAGCCAGCCACAGGCCTCAACAGCAGCAAAAGGGGCTGACCTAATTAGAAGTGAGCTCAATCTGTTTAAAGATCAGCCCAGATAACGGACCACCTGAAATTTGGTGATTAATCTTTCATGAGAAGTAACGCAGAGACAGGTGTCAAGAATGTATCTGATTTTTAACCTTCACATCTGAGTGGAAGGAAACACAGGAGCTCAGATTTACATATTAGCTTTTAGTGGCTTGTAAGACATTCAGAAGTATTTGGGTGATACAAACTGGTAACAAGCTCAGCCGCTAAACAAAGGTTGGAGGTTCAAGTCCACCCAGAGGTGCCCCGGAAGAAAAGCTTGGTGATCTACTTCTGAAAAAATCAGTCACTGAAAAGCCTATGGAACATAGTTCTACTCTGACACACATGAAGTCACCATGAGTCAACACTGACGCAACAGCAACTGATGTGGCGTATAAGACATCCAACTGGACGGGTCAAGCAGGCAGCTGGATATGTGGTCTAGGCACTCAGATGAAAGGTAAGGGCTAAAGCAGTCACTCTCAGTGTGTGTTCTGGGACACACACACACCCCTCCAGGAGTTCCTGGGACACTTTCAGGGAGTACACAAAGGAAAATCTATTTTTATAACACTACCACATTATTTCCCTTTTTCTCATTCTCTCATAAATTAATCACAGAATTTTCTAGGCAGCAAATGACGTGCAATATTTTAATAGACTGAATGCACAAGCAGAATTTATTTACCTTTTATTAACCCAAACATTAAAGTTCAATTACAAAAGTGTAAAACAATGACACTTTCTCACTGCGATTTTTGGAAGTACTTACCTTTAATTAAAATAATTTATGTCAGTAAGTACTGAGTTTATAGTCACTTATTAAGCAAATCAACATTTTAAGAATTCTCACTTTTAACTTCCAATACAGCAATTACTGACAGATGCCCACATAAACCCACATAAACAAAAGCTCTTTGGGGCCCTAAATAATGTTTAAGAACATAAAAGGACCCTTAGATCAAACATTTTGAGAAGTGCTGGACTAGAAATATAAACCTAAATTAAGACATTAAGTAAAACCATGGATATCCTTAAGATTGCCTGGTGAGGATTCAGAGAAGCCCTACAACTAAGGAAAATTGGAAAGCTGGAAAAAACATCCTATGTGAAGACCTTAGAGAACTAAAAAGATAGGAAGTTCACAGCAAGGATCAGAGAAAGCATGGAGGCTGTTAAGAATTGTGTCCCCCCCAAATTTGTATTAACTTGGCTAGGCTATAATTCCTAGTACTGTGTGGCTATCCTCCATTTTGTGATTTGATGTAATTTTCCTATGTGTAGTAAATCCTAACCTCTATGATGTTAATGAGATAGGATTAGAGGCAGTTACGTTAACGTTAATGAGGTGGGACATAATCTACAAGATTAGGTTGTATCTTACTTAGTCAATCTCTTTTGAGATATAAAAGACAGAAGTGAGCAGAGAAGAGAGGGGCCTCATTATCACCAAGCAAAAAGAGCCAGGAGCAAAGTATGTCCTTTGGACCCAGGATCCCTGCACTAAGAAACTTCTAGACCAGGAGAAGATTGATGACAAGGACCTTCCCTCAGAGCAGACAGGCAGAAAAAGCCTCCCCCTAGAGCTAGAGCCCTGAATTCAGACTTCTAGCCTCCTAAACTGTGAGAGAATAAATTTCTGTTTGTTAAAACCATGCACTTGTGGTATTTCTGTTACAGTAGCACTAGATAACTAAGACAGAGGCCCCCTGGAATAAGTCAGGCATTTGAAGCTATTCTTCTCTTAGTAGTGTTTGATGATTACACCGGGGGTAACTAAAAGGCTGTGAGGTTGAGCAATGTTTTTTTAAACAAATCAACCCCAGCTTTATTGAGATGTAATTCACCATACTATAAAATTCACCCTTTTGAAGTGTACGATGGTTTTTACATTTACGGAGTTGTGCAATCACATCTAATTTTAGAAAGTTTTTATCACCCCAAAAGGAAACTCCATACACATTAGCAGTCACTCACCATGCCCAGCCCCCCAACAACCACTAACGTACTTTCTGTCTCTATGGATTTGTCCATTCTGGACAAAGAGAATCACCCTATACATGACTAAATAATTTCACCTTGCACAGTATTTTCACAATTCATTCATGTTAAAGCATCTATCAGTACTTCTTTCCTTTTTATAACCAAATAATTTTGCATTATATGGATACATTACATTTTGTTTATCATCAATTCATGGACACTTGCGGGTTGTTTCCACTTTTTGGTGTTTATGAAGAATGCTGTTATGAACATTGTGTCTAAGTTTTATGTGGACATATGTTTTCCCTTCTCTAGGGTATAGATTAGGAGAAGAATTTCTGGGTCCTTCAGAGAACTGTTACATTTTGAGGAACCGCCAAACTGTTTTCCAAAGTAGCCACACCATTTTACGTTCCCTTCAGCAGCAATATAGGACAGTTCTAATTTCTCTACATCCTCACCAACACTTATCTTTTTTATTTTAGCCATCCTAGTGGGTGTGAAGTGGAATCTCATTTTTTTTTAATAGACTTTTTTTAGAGTGGTTTTAGGAAACCCTGGTGGCAGAGTGGTTAAGTGCTACACCTGCTAACCAAAGGGTTGGCAGTTCGAATCCATCAGGCGCTCCTTGAAAACTCATATGCGTCAGTTCTACTCTGTTCTATAGGGTCGCTATGAGTCAGAATTGACTTGATGGCACTAGGTTTGGTTTTGGTTTCCCCTCCTCCCCTCCCAGCCCACAGTTTTTCCAACTATTACTATCTTGCATTAGAGTGGTACATTTCTCACAATTATTGAACCAGTGCTAACTAAAGTTCATAGTTAATCTTAGGGTTCACTGTGTTGTCCAGTTCACTCATTCTGTGGTATAGAACAGTGATGCCCTAAAAATTCCCTGTGCTCCACCTATTCATCCCTCCATCCCTCTCCCCAAACCCATGGCAACCGCTGCTCTTTTCAGTGTCTCCATAGTTGTATCTTTTCTAGAAAAGTCATATCGTTGGAATCATAGTCATCTTTTCAGACTGGCTTCTTTCACTTAGCAATATATATTCAAGGTTCCTCCATGTGTTTTCAAAGCTTGATAGCTCATTTCTTTTTATTGCTAAGTAACACTCCATTGTATGTTTATCCATTCACCTACTGAAAGGTTATCTTGGTTACTGCTAGTTACTGGCAATTGAGAATAAAGCTAAAAAAATTTACGTGCTAGTTTTTGTGTGGACAGAAGTTTTCAACTTATTCGTGTAAACACCTACGAGTACAGTTGCTGGATCTTAGGTAAGACTATGTTTGGCTTTGTAAGAAACTGCTGAGCTGCCTTCCAAAAGCGGCTATACCATTATACATCCCCACCAGCAACAAAGGAGAGCTCCTGCTGCTCCACCTGCTCACCAGCCTTTGGTATTGTCAGTTGTTCAGGATTTTAGCAATTCTAATAAGTGTGTAGCAGTGTCTTGTTTTAATTTTCAACCCCTAGTACCATGATGTTGAGCATCTTTTCATAGGTTTATTTTCTGTCTACGTATCTTCTTTGTGAAGCGTCTGTTCAGACGTTTTGCCCAATTTTAAGTGGGCTATTTTGTTATTGTTGACTTTCAAGAGTTTTTTGTATCTTTTGGATAAAGTCCCTTATCAGATATGTGTTTTGCAAATGTTTTCTCTCAGTTTGTGGCATGTCCTTCATTCTCAAGTGTTTTTCACAGAACAAGAAGTTTTAAATTTCAATAAAGTCCATCTTATCAATTCTTTCTTTAGTGGATCGTGCTTTTGGTACCGTATCTAAAAAGTCACCGACCAACCCAGCGTCACCTGGGTTTTCTCCTATGGTATCTTCTAGAAGTTTTACACATTTGCATTTTAGATTTCGGTCTATAATCCATTTTGAGTTAATTTTTGTGAAAAGTTTTAAGGTCTGTGTCTAGATTCATTTTGTTTGCACGTCAATGCCCAGTTGTTCCAACATCATTTGTTGAAAAGATTATCCTTTCTCCATTGAACTACCTTTGCTCCTTTGTCAAACATCAGTTGACTAGATTTGTGTGGGTCTGTTTCTGGATTCTCTATTCTGTTCCAGTAATCTACTCGTATATTCTTTTGTGAATACCACACTGCCTCGATTACCCTAGCTCAACTTAAGTCTTGAGGTAGGGTAGTGTCGGGTCGTCTGAGTTTCTACATGATCAGACCATCTGCAAAGACAGTTTTATTTCTTCCTTTCTAATCTGTATAATTTTACTTGTTTCTGGTCTTACTACATTAGCTAAGACTTCTAGTAGGATGCGAAGTAGGAGTAGTAAGAAAGGATGGCCTTTGTTTCTGATCTTAGATGGAACGCATCTAGTTTTTCACCATTAAGCCCGAGTCAGCTGTAGGTTTTCTGCAGATGTTCTTTATCAACTCGAGGACGCTCTGCCCTTTCCATAGTTTGCTAGGAGTTTTTCTTCTCATGGGTGGGTGTTAGATTTCGTCAAATGCTTTTCACCCATCTATTGATATGCATACATGCTCCTGCTTTAGCTGCTGCTGTGATTAATTGGTTATCAAGTGCTGAAAGAGCCTTATGTTACTTCAAGAAATTCCACTTGGCTGTGGTGTACAATTCTTTTTATACATAGATTTCCTTCGCTAATATTTTGTTGAGAATTTTTTACAACTATGTTCATGATAAGTGCTGGTTTGTAGTTTTCCTTTCTTGTAATGTCTTCATCTGGTTTTGGTGTAAAGGGATAGCTCATTGTTGTTTTTGATTTGCGCTTCCCTAACAACTAATGGAAACCCTGGTGGTGTACTGGTTAAGTGCTACAGCGCTAACCAAAAGGTCGGCTGTTCGAAACCACCAGGTGCTCCCTGGAAACTCTATGGTGCAGTTCTGCTCTGTCCTATAGGGTCCCTATGAGTGGGAATTGACTCGATGACAATGGATCTGGTTTGGTTAATGACTAATGATATTGAGTTGCTTTTCATGCGCTTACTGGCTATTTATATGCTATCTTACTTCGCTAGTGCTGCCATAATGAAAAATATACCACAAGAGGGTGGCTTTAAAGAACAGAAATTTCTTTTCTAACAGTTCAGGAGGCTAGAAGTTTGAATTTAGAGTTTTCAGCTCCAGTGAAAGATCCTTGTCTCTTTCAGCTCCCAGTTGTTGCCAGCAATCCTTGATGTTTCTGGCTTGTAGATCCATCTGTTTCCATTATCACATGGTGTCTGTCTTCACCTTGTATGACATGGGTCTATTCTGCTCTTTTTAAGACACCATTCAGAAGGATTTAAGAGCCAACCTACTGTGATATGTCCACGTTAACATTACGAAAGAACACACCTATTTTTCCAGAGTCATGGTTACTGGTACACATAGCTTTCTTAGGGACACAATTCAATCTGTAACTTGTACCTTCTTTGGAGAAATGTTTATTTAAATCTGTGCCCATTTTTAAATAGGAATGTCTTTCATTATTGACTTGTAAAGAGTTCTTCATATATTCTGGATACTAGACTCTTAACAGATACAGGCAGTCCTGGGATTATGAGCAAGTTCCATTCCTAAATCTGTCTTTAAGTTGAATTTGTATGATAAGTCTGAACAGGTACAGTTTGTATGTAACATCCGTCAGTCAAATGTTTGTCTTAGTATACAGTACATAGTGCACCCCTCTATGCATGAAAAACATTAAATAGCTCCAGATACACTGTAACATCTTTAACACAATAATGCAGTAATAGTAACAATAATGTTTTGATGGCATGTTGCAAAGTAGAACTCATTATTACAAACCACTGTATGTACCTTCTCCACAGTTGAAGAGATAGCTACAGGGCAAACGTTACCCAAAATACTCAGAAGATTCTATTCTGTAAAGTCTTTGAGACTCATCACTTTATTGCAGACTCTGAACTAACTAAATCTACATTGTATCACTGGGCTGCATTTCTGCTGGGTTCTGCGGCAGGGAAGGTTTGGGGTGTGGGTAAGGTGGTGCTGGGGCCAGATGGATTATTCCATCACCTCCTCACCAGACCTGCCAACCCCACGCACCAAATATGATTGCCCTGCCTTGGGGCACAAGGGAGAAACTGCAGCTCAGGATATGCTAAGAGAGAGTTGGGGCCCAAGGGTTGGGAAGAGGACGCTTAAGGAAACCCAAGTTCGATACTTCTCCATGGACCACCCCCTCCTCCTGAAACCATATGGACATACAGAGGTCAGGAATCTTAAGACTGCCCCCAGATTCTAGCCACCAAAAAGCCAAGAACCACTGTAATAGTGAGATCTCCCATGTGTAGGGTAGGGAAAACAGAAGCCCAGATAAGTGACGGCCCCATGCTGCACAGCACGAACGGCCTGGCGGGATGAGGCGGGGCACAGCTGGGTAAGCAGACACCATAGAGGCCCAGCTGTGTATCCTGCAAGATGTACTGACCAGTTGTACTTGGAGAACACACAGAACACAGTGCCTGCACCCTGGCTGCCAGCCACCACCACCTGCAGGCCTGTCAAGCAGAGCGGAGCTGTGGTGCTTCCAAGCCCCTAGGGAGGCAGGTGCATGTGGGCTCTCTGCTTGCTGCTGTGGGCTGAGGCTGTGTGCACCATGTTGCAGGGCCCTGCCTTCCACCAGCAGCCATCCAAGGACCCGCTGCAGCATCTGCATACACGGGAGAAATGTGGTCCATCATGGGAGACCAGTGCCTGAACAATGAGTCAGTTTTTTCCTGACAGGCTTTACGGGGGTTGGTTCATACGTTAGTCGGACGTTCGTAACCTGGGGACTGCCTATATATGATTTGCAAATAATTTTATTCCATTCTATGGGTTGCCTTTTCACTCTCCTGATAGCGTTCTTTCGAGCACAAGTTTTTATTTTGATGAAGTCTAATTTATCTAATTTTTTTTTGGTTACTTATGCTTTTGGTATCATATCTAAACTGTTGCTTCATACACAGTCACAAAGATTTACACCTAAGTTATTTTCTAGATTTTTATAGTTTCAGCACCTACATTTAGGTCTTTGATCCACTGGGAGTTAATTTTTACATACAGTGTGAGTTAGGGATCAAATTACATTCTCTTTCATGTCAATATCCAGTTGTCTCAGCTCCATTTGTTGAAAAGATTATTCTTTCTGGACTCTCTATTCCACTGATCTATGTATCTATTTTGATATTCCACAGACTGTCTTAATTACTGTAGGTTAAGTTTTGAAGCTGAGCAATGTGAATCCTCCTACTTTGTTCTTCTTTTTCAAGATTCTTTTAGGTATTCTGGGTCCCTTGCATGTCCATATGAATTTTAAATCAGTTTGTACATTTCTATTAAAAAAAAATTATACACTTCTGACAGAAATTTCACTGACTCTGTAGATCAGTATGAAGAGTACTGCCATCTTAATATTAAGTCTTCCAACGCATGGACTCAGGTTTGTCTTTCACTTACGTCTTCAATTTCTTCAACGATGTCTTGCAGTTTTCAGTGTACACGTCTTTCATTTCTATTAAATTTTTTCCTGAATATTTTATTTTTTGACGTATTATAAATGGAATTGTTTTATTTCATTTTCAGATTGATCATGGCCAGTGTACAGATATACAGCTGATTTTTTTTATATTGATCTTGTACCCTAAACTTTCCTGAACTTGATTATTTGCATTAATAGTTTTTTGGTAATCTATAGAGTTTTCTATATACATAAAAGCATGTCATCTGCAAACAAAGATAGTTTTACTTCTTACTATACAGACTGGATGCCTTTTCTAGTTTTCTTCTGATGTCCTTGTCTGCCTTTGGTATCAGGGTAATGTAGGCCACATAATATGAGTTAGGAAGTATACCTGTCACTCTTATTTTTTTGGAAGAGTTTGTAGAGAATTGGTGTTCATTCTTCTTGAAATGTTGGTAGAATTCAACAATGAAGTCATCAGATCTACAAAACATCTCACAACATGGATGAATCTGGAGGGCATTATGCTGAGGGAAACAAGTCAATCACAAAAGGATAAATACTGTATGAGACCAGTATTATAAAAACTCATGAAAAAATTTACACATAGAAAGGAACAATCTTTGATGGCTATGAGGGAGGAGAGGGGCAGGGAGGGAAAAACCAGTAACTATAGACAAGTAGTAACTCTGGTGAAGGGTAAGACAGAACACAATACTGGGCCAGTCACCACAACCTGACCAAGGTCTATCCAAACTCAGTGAGGGACCAAGTTACTAGGCTGAGGGCTGAGAACCATGGTCTCGGGGGACATCTAGGTCAGCTGGCATAACAGACTTCATAAACAAAATGTTCTACATTCTACTTTGGTGAATAGCATCTGGGGTCTTAAAAGCTTGTGAGCAGCCATCTAAGATACATCCAGTAGTCCCACCCCACTGAAGCAAAGGAGAATGAAGAAAACCAAAGATACGCAGGAAAGATTAATCCAAAGGATTAATGGACCACAACTACCACAGCCTCTACCAGACTGAATCTAGAACAAGTAGATGATGCCTGGCTACCATCACCTACCACTCTGACAGGAATCACAGTAGAGGGTTTGGGACAGAGCTGGAGAAACATGTAGAACAAAATTCTAACTCACAAAAAAAAGACCAGACTTACAGGTATGACAGAGAATGGAGAAACCCCGAAAGTAGGGCCCAGAAACATCTTTTTAAAACTTTTTATTTTTATTGTGCTTTAAGTGAAAGTTCACAAATCAAGTCAGTCTCGCAAACAAAAATTTATATATACCTTGCTATATACTCCTAGTTGCTCTCCCCTTAATGAGACAGCACACTCCTTCTCTCCACCCTGTATTCCCATGTCTATTCAGCCAGCTTCTGTTTCCCTCTGCCTTCTCATCTCCCCTCCAGACAGGAGCTGCCCACACAGTCTCATGTGTCTACTTAAGCCGAGAAGCTCACTCCTCACCAGTATCATCTTCTATCTTATAGCCAGGTACACTTTTGACTCAGTACTGAAGTCACTCCTAAGCTCACCCCTCAGCCAAAGATTAGACAGGCCTATAAAACAATAAAACAATAACACACATAGTTCAACCATGTATAAGAGACTAAATGGGCACACCAGCCCAAAAGCAAAGACAAGAAGGCAGGAAGGGACAGGAAGACTGAATGCACGAGAGTGTTGCCATATTGTGGGGTTGGCAACCAGTGTCACAAAAACAATTTGTGCATTGTTTAATGAGAAACTAATTTGCTCTGTAAGCTTTCACCTAAAGTTCAATAAAAATAAGTAAATAAGCCAGACAAGAAGGAGGAGGAAGTAATTAAAAAAAAAAAAAAAAATCATCAGGCCTGGTTTTTTTTATGGGATATTTTTTGGTTACTAACTCAATTCCTTTACTTGTTATGGAGCCCTGGTGGCGCTGTAGTTAAGAGCTGCGGCTGCAAACCAAAAGGTCGGCAGTTTGAATCCACCAGCCACTCCTTGGAAACCCTATGTGGCAGTTCTCTCTCATAGGGTCACTATGTGTCAGAATCTACACGAAGGCAATGGGTTTGGTCTGGGTTTTTACTTGTTACAGGTCCATCTATTCAGATTTTCTATGTCTTCTTGAGTCAGTTTCAGTAGTTTATGCCTTTCTAGAAATTTGTCCATTTCAAGTAGGTCATCTAATTTGCTGGCATAGAGTGTTCACAGTACTCTCTTATAATCTTTTTTTTTTTTCCTGTAAGGCCAGTAATGATGTCCCCTCTTTCATTTCTAATTTTAGTAATCTGAATTTCCTATTTTTTGTGGGTAGTTCTAGCTAACAGTTTGTCGGTTTTGTTTATCTTTCAAAAAAACCAACTTTTAGTTTCACTGATTTTGCCTCTCGGCCTTCTACACCCTTACTTTATCTCTGACCTTCATTACTTCCTTCTTTCTCCTTTGAGTTTAGCTTGCTCTTCTTTTTCTGGTTTCTTAAGGTGGAGTAATTTAGGTTACTGATTTGAGACCTTTTTTAATGCAGGCCTTTACAGTTAGAAATTTTCTTCTAAGCATTGCTTTAGCTGAATCCGTAGGTTTTGGTATGTTGTGTCATCATTTTCATTCCTTTCAAAGTATTTTCTGATTTCCATTTTTGTTTCTCCTTTGACCTATTGGTTACTTAGGACTCTATTGTCTCATTTCCACGTACTTGTGAATTCCCAAGTTTTCCTTCCGTTATCAACTTCATTTTATCATGGTTTGAGAACACTGTATTACATTTATCTTTCTAAATTTATTGAGGCTTATTTTATGGCCCAACATATGGTCTCTCTTGGAGAATGTTCCATGTGCATTGAGAAGGTTTGTAATATTATTCCTATCTTCTATTTCTTTGTGGACCTTGTGCCTAGTTTTTCTTTCAATTATTTAAAATGGAGTTCGGAAGTCTCCAGCTATTATTGTTGAATTGTCTACTTCTCCCTTCAATCCTGTAAATTTGTGTTTTGGGACTCTGTTGTTAGGGGAATAAATGTTTGTTAACTGTTACATCCTCTTGATAGATTGACTGTTTTCTCATTATAAAAAGTATCATTCTTGGTCTTTAGTAGCAATTGTTGTCTTAAAGTCTATTCTGTTTGATACTAATATAGCCACTCTAGCTCCCTTTGTATTACTGTTTGTGTGGTATGTCTTTTTCTAGCCTTATACTTTCATGCACTTGTAAATTTGAATCTAAGGTGCATCTCTTGTAAATAGCACACCTACGTGCTTTTAAAAAATTAAATTCTGCCAATCTCTACTTTTTCATTGGAGTTTTTATAGTCCATTTACATTTAGTGTTATCAATAATGCTGTATTTCTGTCTGCCAGTTTGCTATTGGTTTTCTATACGTCTTACGTATTTTTTATTCCTCTATTTCTCCATTACTGCCTTATTTTGTGTTAAATTTTTCTAGTTACCATGTTAATACTATTGTTGTTTCTTTTATTATATTGTTTGGAGTTTTTTTCTTAGAGGTTGCCTTGGAGATTACAATTAACATCAACGTAAAATTAAATTCTATACTATACAAAAACGTTACTCTTATATAACTCTACTCCCCTACCCCCTTTATGGTTAATGTCACACAGATTACACCTTTATACATTATATGCACGTTTATATAGATTTATAATTATTATTTATAATTATCTTTTAAGTCAGGAAAAGAAAGTTATAAAAAATATATATTTTAATATCTTTTACATTTGTCTATGTAGTTACCTTTCCTTGTGCTACAAATTATTTCATGTGGATTCACGTTACTGTCTAGTGTCATTTCATTTCAGCCTGAAAGACTTTTAGAACAGGTCTGCTAGTAATGAACTCTGTTTTTGTCTATCTGGCACTATCTTATTTCTCTTTCATTTTTTAAAAATTGTGATACAATTCACATAAAATTTGCTATTTTAAAGTGCACAATTCAGTGCACCTATCAACACTATCTAATTCCAGAATATCTACATACTCCCAAAAGAATCCTGTACACAATAGCAGTTATTCTCCATTCCTACCTGTCTCCCCAGTCCCTGGAAAACAGTCATCTCCCTTCTGTCTCTATGGATTTGCCAGTTCTGAACACTTCATAGAAATGGACTCATATAATGTGAGACTTCTGGCATGTCTCCTTTTTACACAGCAAAACATTGTCAAGGTTTCTCCTTTGGTTCTGAATGGTACTGTTGCTATGCATAAATTCTTCCTTAACAATCCCTTCTTTCAGCACTTCACATATGTCATTTGAATATGGCCTCCGTGGTATCTCATGAACTCATCTGTTAATCTTGTTGAAGATTGCTTTGAGTGTGATGATTTTTATCTAGCTGCTTTCAAGATGCCCTGTCTTTGGCTTTTGACAGTTTTACTATGATGTGTATAGGTGCAGATGTCTCTGAGTTTGTCCTACTTGGTGTTTGTTGGGCTTCTTGGATGGGCTGGTTAATCTTTTCATCAACTATGGGAATTCTCTGACCATTATTCCTTCAAATATTTTTTCTGTTCCTTTCCTACCCTCCTGGGAATTCCATTATGCCACTGTTAATAGGCTTAAGGATGTCTCACAGGTCTCCGGCTCTGTTCATTCCTCTTTGTTCTTTTTTCTTTCTCTTTCTCATAATAATCTCAATTGCCCTACCCTTCTAGTTTACTGCTTTAGGTAACCACAGTGTCAAGTATTAAAACTAGCTGTACTCGGCAAATAGCCATGATGTATGTCTTTTCTCTCTGAGCAAGCTCTGAGTCAAGCCAAATAAAGACCAACCTGTGAATGAGGCTTTTTCAGGGAGCTAACAAGCAGCTTCGAGAATGACAAATCTCTGGAAATGGGGCCTTGTTGGGAGACCCAAATCTGTTCTGCTCCTTTCAGTGACTCATAGGCTGTTTTCACAGTTACCATGGTTGTGGGGCTGTTGGTGTCATGGCTACTGAATAGATGGGGTTCACAAGGCTGGCTGTCCTTACCAAGATTCAATCATTTTTCTTGAATAAAAGCACTTTTGACTGCTGGCATTAGAGAACCCCATCATTTAGTTACAGGCCTTAAAGGGCTGTATCCTAGGAATAAGGGTAAATCAGAGGTATACAGGCCTTTAGGAGTGACTGCATCTCAGCTTTGAATTATTTCACCTAAAATTAGATATGATGATCCAAAGTGTGAATGTTCCCAAGTTTCTCAGAGAGCTGATACACCTGGAAGAAATAAACCTAAGTATTCTCTCTGGGAAAAACATCATTCCTGGCCGCACACTACTTCTGTGAATGGTACTGCAAATACCATGTTTATCACCTAATTTTTAAAAAAAGGTATATATTACGGTTCAATTGATTACTTTTGTGCAGCCTTTCTAGCCATGGTCTTGTAACTCCCACCCAGGTGACTAGACAGGACTGTGTGATAGGTAATTGTGGCCCACCAAGGGGACTGGTCAGTTTTGCCATCCCGCTGGGCTTGAAATGAGTGGCCCCAGAGGAGGGAAAGAAAAAAGCCCAACACTACCAAGGAAGAAGGGATCAGTAACAGAGACCCAGCAGCAGGAGACGGCAGTGGGCGTCCCAGCCCAACAGAAAGAGAACACTGAGTGCCTCTGGGCAGAGACTGTGGGCCAGGGAGAGGTGTTCCTGTAAGCACGGCTGGGAAGAGGCTGTCCTGATGGAAGAACTGTGTCCTGAGTGTTCCCGAGCCTGAATTTTAACCTGTTACTTCCCTAATAAGCCCTACAATTTTGAGTATGGTCTGTGAGTTCTGTGTGGCCATTGCAACGAATTACCAAACCCAGGAAAGAGTGCTGTAGGAGGGACGGTTGGCATCAGACTTAGTAAAGATCATGGCAAGAGAAGGCATGTCTGACCTCTGCCTCATAGGAATCAGCCTCGGGCTGTTGATCTTGGCTCTCCTTCCCCCTTGTGAACTTAGAGATCAAAAACTGCCCCCAATTCCTTAGAATGGCTCCAGATTCATGAAAGCATGGGCCTTTGTAAGAGAAAAAACAAAGGGGCTTGGGAAGTGAAACTTTTGATTCTTACATGGTTACTTTTGTTGTTGTTACCTATAATGGCTGAAAAGCTGCAGCTGAAGTGGCCTGAGGCCAAAGCCAGGCCAGATAAGCTGGACGACTGACAGGGTTCTGGTTCCATCCAGCCAGAGGCCCAAGGCCATATGCATATGAATGGAAAGACAGTTCAAGTGTGGAGAAGAGAAGATTCAACTGGAATATTTTGATAGGGGTTATGAGTTTAAGATTACCTGTTTCATTGAGTGTACTATGGATATTGAATGCTTCTCCTACTTAGTGTTCTAAAGCAGACCTGAATATATGATAAAAATGAATACTTGGTACTACAGATTATAGAGTGCATGTAACTCCCCCTTCAGCCAATACTTGATTGGATATGCTAAAAGCGGAACTAAGATTTGCCTGAGGAAAACATAGGCTGTTTCAATGCAGTAGCCCCATGTATAGAATGGGGGCTTATGTGGAAAATCTGAGCCCCACCCAGATTTTACATTTGAAAGGACATGCAGGCCTACCCAGAACCGCTGAGAGAACAGGAGATTTACATTTGAAGGAAAAAAAAGTAACTGTTTTCCTTTTTGAATTTCAAGCAAACTGTCTGCTACTGGATGCACAGAGAGGCAGGAAAGTTAATGTCCATCAGAAGGAACTCCCTTCCAGGACTGGATGTTAAAGGGAGCCAGTGAGACGACAGCTTGGTATCCTTGCTTGTGGTGACCACTAGGGTCCACTCAATGAGTGGAAGTGGGGCAAGTGCAGCAATGAAGAGATGGGCTGAATCTGGACACATTCTACTGGCACCCACTGACCTAGCCCATGGGATGAGAGAGAAAGAAAAGACTGGTTCATCAGGAGTAAAGGGCTAGGGGTGAGAGAATGTAAAGGGGCTGTCTGAAGTGCTGGGTGTGTTGTGTGTGAGCTCCCGAGCCTGAGGCTGCTACCCACTGTGACCTAGTTCGGGTGGCTAGGGGTGAGCCTACCAGAACTCAACCAAATGAAGGGAAAGATGTCTGACACCGTGAGCTGGTGTAGACTGCTACAATTGGTGGCCTGCTCTGGGCTGGACTTTGCTTATTGGATGCATATGCTTCAAGTTCCAACTACAACAGAAGATTCTTCAAGACCAAGGAATATGCTTGTCTCCTCAGTATACTGGTTTGATACAGACAGGCAATTTAAACATTGGCTACCTAAAACCGAGGGAAATAAAGGCATGAAGCAATTGGCTTACACGCTTTCATGAGTGTGCTTACATTAAATAAGGGCAACAAGGGAGAATCCCCACTGAAGAGATTCCTCTTTTCCTGATGTGAAGAGAGGGAGGGGGAAGATGCTGATAGGATTATATGATTCAGCTGTGAGTGTTGATTGTTAACAGTTGTGATGGTAAAAACTGTAACTGTAGAAGCTTTAAGTGTGAAAAAGTGGACTAACGGGGAGGCGCTGCTAGACTGGAGTACAGTGGCCAAAGCGAAAGTCTCTTAAAGGTTTTGCTATGCTGATACCTTGTGAGCCTCAAAGCAAGAGGATAATCTTCTCTCAGTTAAATTTTATCAGACACCAGAGAGGATGAAGACCAGATAAACTGCTGGAGAGCCCAACCACATCAGATGAATACCTGCAGCAGACCTGAATGGCTGGTACCTCAGTAACCTCACCCTTGGTACCTTTTGTCCCTACTGAAGGATTGTTGATAACTGCTTTGGACTGGTAAAATGATTGGGAGGGGGAAGTTAACCTCCAGATATGAAAGAACCATGGCCAGAAAAGCCACGAGGTGGCCTTTGGTGTGATTACTTTTGTGTGGCCTTTCTAGCCATAGTCTTGTAACTCCTACCCAAGTGATTGAGCAGGACTGTGTGATAGGGTAATTGTGGCCTGCCAAAGGGACTGGTCAGTTTTCCCATTCTGCTAGGCTTAAAATGAGCTACTCCAGAGGGAGGAAAGAGAAGAGCCCACCACTACCAAGGAAGGAGAGATCAGCAGCAGAAACCTGGCAGCAGGAGACAGTGCAATGGGCTTCCCAGCCCACTGAGAGAGAACACTGAGTGCCTCTGGGCAGAGACTGAGGGCCAGGAAGAGGCATGCCTGTGAACACAACCGGGAAGAGGCTGTCCTGATGGAAGAATTGTACCCTGAATGTTCCTAAACCTGAATTGTAACTTGTTACTTCCCTAATAAACCTCATAATTGTGAGTGCGGTTTCTGAGTCCTGTGTGGCCACTGCAATGAATTATCAGACCCAGTAGAGAGTGCTGCGGGAGGGACAGTTGGTGTCAGCGTTGGTAAAGATGGCGGAGAGATAAAGCAGTCTGACCTCCACCTCATAGGCATCAGCCTGGTTGTTAATCTTGATTCTCCTCCCCCTTGGGAAGTTAGAGGAGGTCAGACACTGTCCCCACATTGTTTTTACATATACATGCGTGTGTGTATATATATACACACACGTTTTTTAAAAGGAACACATACATACGTATAAAGTTGAGATCTAGTCGATTCCACTCATAGCAACCCTACAGAACAGGGTAGAACTGCCCCATAAGGTTTCCAAGGCTGTAATCTTTACGGTCCCCATGCGTCTGTCAGTTTGTTACACTGTCGGGGCTTGTGTGTTGCTGTGATGCTGGAAGTTATGCCAATGGTATGCAAATACCAGCAAGGTTACCCAAAGTGGACAAGCAAAGATGTTACCTTGAAAACTAAGGTGCACCTGACCCAACCCATGGTGTTTTCAATCACCTCATATGCATGAAAAAGCTGGACAATGAATAAGGAAAACCAAAGAAGAATTGACACCTTTGAATTGTGGTGTTGGGGAAGAATACTGAATATACCATGTACTGCCAGAAGCACAAACAAATCTGTCTTGGAAGAAGTGCAACCAGAATGCTCCTTAGAAGCAAGGATGGGAAGTCCACGTCTCACGTATCTTGAACGTGTTATCAGGAGGGATCAGTCCCTGGAGACAGACATAATGCTTGGTAAAGCAGAGGGTCAGTGAAAAAGAAGACGACCCTCAACCAGATAAACTGATGCAGTGGCTACAACAATGGGCTTAAGCATAACAACGGCTGTAAGGATGCAGTAGGATGGGGCAGTGTTCATTCTGTTATACACAGGCTCCCTATGAGTCACAATCACCTTGAGGGCACCTAACAACAACAACAACCCTTACGGTAGCAGACCACAGGTCTTTTCTCCTGAGCAGCCACTGGTGGGTTCAAACCACCGTTTTGGTTAGAAGCCAAGCACGCAACCCAGTGATTGATTTTAATGGAAGAGCTAATGAAGCAAAGAAGAATATGTAAGCCAAGACAACAAATGACAGAAACCCAGACAGCTGAGCTCTGATTTGGGTTACTTTTCCCCTAGAGACATATGCTAATTCAGGAACAGGCAGCTGAGAGACTGAAAAGTTACGCAGCACTTTTCAAAGTCCCTAGAGGTAAAAAACCAGTAGTACCAGGCATACATCCTAGTCTAAGGACTGTGAATCCAAAAGGGTTACGTAGCAAGAAAAAAGATGAACAGGAACCAACTCTCAATTATTTCAATTTCTGAATGTGGTCTAAAGTGAGCCCTGACAGCTATTTTCACTGCTACTTGTCAGAAGCAATGGAAAATCCTATAGAGAAAAGTAACATATTCTAGATATCAAATTATTTCTATAATCTCTGACAGTAAATAAAAAGTAACCAGGAACACAAGGGGAGAAAATAAAGAGGCTCAACACCAGGAAAAACAACAGATAACAGCTCCAGACCCATAGAAGACTCAGATAACCCATTAATCAGACACATTTTAAAACAACTATGCTTAATATGTTCAAGGAAAATCAATCAACATAATACACTACATTAATTGAACAAATGCAGGTGGCGAAGTGGTAAAGTGCTACAGCTGCTAACCAAAGGGTCGGCAGTTTGAATCCGCCAGGTGCTCCTTGGAAACTCTATGGGGCAGTTCTACTCTGTCCTCTAGGGTCGCTATGAGTCGGAATCAACTCAGCGGCACTGGGTTTGGGTTTAACTGAACAAAGGAAAAGAACCACATGATCATCTCAATTGAAACAAAAAGACACGTGACAAAATACAACAGTCTTTCATAATCGAAACACTCAATAAACTAGGAATTGAAGGCAAATTCCTCAATGTGATAAAGGGCATTTCTGAAGAACCCACAGCTAACACCTTAAAAAAAAAAAAAAAAACTTTTTTTTTTTTTTTTTACTGGTAAAAGAATAAGTCTTTTCTTTAAAATCAGGAACAAGACAAGGGTGCTTGCTCTCACGACTAGAATTCCTAGCCAGAACAATTAGCCAAGAAAAAGATATAAAAGGAATCTAAATCAGGAGTAAAGACATAAAACTTTCCCTATTCACAGATGACATGATCCTCTACATATTTAAAAAAAAAAAAAAATCACAAAGAATTCATAAAAAAGCAACTATATCTAATAAATGAATTCACCACAAGGGTAGGGTACAAGGTCAACACACAAAAGTCAACTGGGTTTTTGTACAGCAGCAATGAGCAATCTGAAAAAGAAATCAAGAAAACAATTCCATTTACAGCAGAATCTAGAAGAATAAAATGCTTAGGAATAAATTCAACCAAAGAGATAAACGACTTATACACTAAAAACTATAAAACATTGCTGAAAGAAACTGAAGGAAAAAAAAAACCTAAATAAATGGAAATACATCCCACGTTTGTGGAACAGAAGACTTAAGATTGTTAAAATGTTAATACCACCTAAAGTGATCTATAAATTCAATGAAATCCCTATCAAAATTTCAACAGCCTTTTTTACAGAAATGGAAAAGCCAATCCTCAAATTTATATGGAACTGCAAGGGGCCCCGAATAATCAAAGCAATCTTGAAAAAGAACAAAGTTAGAGGACTCATACTTCTAAATTTTATAACGTACTACACAAAGGTATAATAACCAAAACAGCCTGTACTGGTACAATGATAGACATAAAGACTAATGGAACAGAAAGTCCAGAAATAAACCCATATATCTACGGCCAAATGATTTTCAACAAGGGTGCTAAGTCCATCCAATGGGAAAAGAAGACTCTATTCAGTCACTGGTGCTGGGACAACTGGATCGCCACATGCCAAAGAATGAAACTGAACCCATATCTTATACCATATACAAAAATTAACCCAAGAATGGATCAGGGTCCTAAATATAAGAACTAAAACCATAAAACTCTTACAACAAACCATAGGAGTAATATTTTGGGACCTAGTTTTCAACAATGGATTCTTATATATGACACCAAAAGCACTAACAACAAAAGATAAAACAGATAAAGTAGTCCTCATCAAAATTAAAATCTTCTGTGTATCAAAGGACTTTATGAATAAAGAGACGACCTAGAATGGGAGAAAATATTTAGGAATAACATAGCTGTAAGATTTAACACTCATATTATATAAAGAACTCCTGTAACTCAACAACAGATAGCCCAATTCTAAAAAAAAAAAAAAGGCGGCACAGGACTTGAATAAACATTTCACCAAAGATATACAAACAGCCAATAAGCACATGAAAAGATGCTCCAAGTCATTAGTCATTAGGGAAATGCAAATCAAAATCAGACAATGACATATCACTTCACACCCACTAGGATGGCTATTATCAAACAATACCAAGTGCTGGAGTAACTGAAACTCTCATCCATTGCTGGTGGGACTGTAATATGGTACAGCTACTGTAGAAAACAGGTTGGTGATTCCTCAAAAAGCTAAAGCATAGGATTACAATTCTATTCCTAGGTATATTTCCCCCAAAACACCAGAGACTTAAACAGATATTTGTACACCAATGTTCAGTGCAGCATTATTCACAATAGCCAAAAGGTGGAAACAACCCAAATGCCCATTAACAGATGACTGGATAAGTAAAATGTGGTATATACATACAACAGAGTATTAGTCAACCATAAAGAGAAATGAAGTTCTGATACATGCTACGACATGGATAAACCTTGAACACACTATGCTGAGTGAAAAAAGTCAATCACAAAAGGACTAATATCATATGATCCCACTTATATGAAATATCTAGAACAGGCAGATGTACAGAAACCAAAGTTGTTTAGTAGTTACCAGGGCAGGGCTGGAAGGGGACATGGAGGTATTATTTAAGTGGTAGTGAGTTTCAGTTGAGGGTAATGAAAAAATGTGGAAACACTGCTGATGCCTGCACAACACAGTGAATATAATTAATGTCACTGAATTGCATACATAAAAATGGTTGAAATGGCAAATGTTTTGTTATATACATTTCTCCACGATAAAATTTTTTAAAAAGAGGAAGAAGCCAACTATCCAAGGAAAACAGTAAGCAAAAATTTTATCATTGGAAATGAGTCTGGAAGACAAATGAAAAATTTAGAATGGAGAAGATGGGCCCCAGAATAACAAACATTGATTTGAATGGGAATGAAAATGTACAAGAAGATAATCTTTTGCAGGTCCTGGAACTTTTGGTAGCTACTGTCGTTCTTAAGGGCAGATAAAATTTGGGAGTCTGGAGAGAGTCAGAAACTTAAGATTAAATTTGCTTTGGGGCCACTAAGGAATTAGGATAAGGGGAAAGGCATGATCAAATAGTTTAAACAGAAGAGATTCCTTCTGCTATGTGCAGAACAGCTAGAGAAACAGAAAAAGCTGGCACAGGACTAAAATAATAGTAAGCCCTTGAGTTAAATGAAACCTCTTGATTCAGACAGTATGTGAAAATTTTTGTTTTATTCTAGATTTAGAAATGCGTAGATCAATTTTGTCTATGACCTGGTTCAATAGGACTTAACAAACAGTACTTAAGTCCATAGTTCAGGTAAAGAAACAAAAACCAAAACAGTGTTATTTGACTTAGAACAGAGCCAAGCACTAGAAATTCAATGTAACTCAAGAAGAAGAGAGCCAACTAGTACAAGGCACTATAAGGAATACAAAAGTAGTCAAGACAGTGCTTGAAGACTACAGCCTTGCAAACCCTATGGGGCAGTTCTACTTTGTTCCATAGGGTCACTATGAGTTGGGATGGAGTCAATGGTAATCAGTTTTTTGCATTTTGTGAATCTGGGCAAGACTTTGTGGTTCTGTCAACAACAAAAAATGCAGTGAAAGTGATACTCTGTGACTTCCAAGGGTATGGCATGAAACGCAATGTAACTTCCATCTGGCTTTCTCATTCTCTTGAAATGTTTACCCTTCGAACATAGCCACCATGTTGTGAAGAAAACTCAAACTAGTCATATGAAAAGACCATATGAAGAAGGCTACATGGAAAAGAACTGAAGCTCTACTATCCCCTGTCCAAATTCCTGTCTATGAACATTATAAATGGTTGTTTTACTCATTAAGTTTTAAGAAAATTTGTTACAAAGCCGTCAATAACCAAACACTACTCAACTAATTTACAACCCAATGGAAGACGTAAAGATACAAATAACTAGTCTAATGCAGAATATGGTAACTACTACATAGAACTATAAACAAAAGGCCATGGGAATGGAGGATAAAGAAACCATTCTGGAGTGGAAAGGGAATAATGGGAAAGGCTTCATGGAAGTTATTTTTGAGCTAAGGCCCAAATGATAGCTGCAACTCTGAAGGAAAAGAACAGCAAGAAAAAAGAAGGTCTAGTAGAACTTGGTGACAAAGCAGCATACTATACGGACCTCTTAGGGACAAAAAATTAACTTTTTTAAACATACTCTCTAATACCTGAGCAATATCAAACCATCTTCAGGAAACATTATTATGAAAAGAAACACGAT
The DNA here is from genome assembly GCF_024166365.1 of Elephas maximus indicus. Classification (NCBI taxonomy): domain Eukaryota; kingdom Metazoa; phylum Chordata; class Mammalia; order Proboscidea; family Elephantidae; genus Elephas; species Elephas maximus. The sequence goes on from NC_064840.1 coordinate 52,385,292, forward strand.
GGATTTCTAGAGGCTGACTTTAATCATAGAAAATTATTAAATTTCTTGCTGTTTAACCTCTAAGTAAAGGGCTAGCCCAGCCTAAGAGACACAAGCCACTTATTAAGGTTTCCTTTGATGTACTGGCCAAGGCAAAAATCAGTACCTTGCTTAGTCATTGTTCCAGACCTGATATCAGCTTAATGACAGCAATGTGCTAATTCTCCATGGCTAGCATTCTTTGGGGTCCTAGGGTTAATAAACAAGGAGGTATTTGTCTTGAACCAAAATTAAAAGAGTCAGCTCCTAGTAACAGACATAAAAAGCTGAGTAAATTCATAAGCTACTTTAATTGTTGAAATTTACCCTCAACTACCTTGATAAGGGCATGAAGATTATGTCCACAGGCATCACGCGGACAACCTGGGAAGTAATACCATTTGCCAAACCAAATCAAGTTGAGTTGATCTACACAAGGAGGAGCCTGAAAGGAGTAACTCTGAGCTGCTTGTTCAACAATGATTAACTATTAAGTCTATTTAAGAGACTCACCTTTGATTTGGGATCCGTCTTGTTAAATCGGACTTCCTGTTAAAGCCAAGGTGGTCAGGTAAGTAAACTCTGAAACTACAGAATTTCTGCTCTCCTCACCTCATAAAACTTTTTTAAGGAGCCCACTAGGCACAGCTTCAGGCTATCCACAATCTCCTGATGAGGCATCTGGAATACCACTCGGGAATACCATTTCGTGAGGGTGCTGGGGCAGGGAGAGGGTAAAGAGAGAGAGATGAACAAGCACACACAGAAGACCTATCTGAATATCACCTCACACAGGCTTCTTTATGTACCCAATTTGTTGTTGGCAACAAGTATCTACTAATGCATTTATGATACATTTAACAAATTGTGATAACATGGGCAAAAAACACATTTAAGCCATACAACAGAACCAAAAATGTATGTATAATTATGAATATTTGTCACAAAAATGCTTCTAATACAAAAAAATTTAACTACCTACCTACAAAGAACTAGTTAAATAGTGATATACAACAAATTCTGTGCAGCAATTAACAAGAATTAGTTGAGATTTATTTATACTGATACAGGAAAAGGTTGAAAATAGATTTTTTAAGTGCATAAAACAAGATGAGAAAAAGTATAATAGTACTAACCCACTTGTGTAAATGCAAGTATATGTCATATATATACACATATACGTATGTGTATATATATACACACATACACACCACCTTTAAAGGTCAGTAAGGGGCCCTGGTGGTGCAATGGTTAGGCACTCATCTGCTAACTGACAGGTCAGCAGTTCAAACTCACCAGCGGCCCTATGGGGGAAAGAACCTGCTGATCTGTTCCCAGAAAGATTACAGCCTAGGAAACCCTATAGGGCAGTTCTACTCTGTCCTATAGGGTCACTATGAGTCAAAATCGACTCTACAGCACAAAACGACAACAACGTATGTGTTAATATATGTATAAAAGAAAATCTGAGTTTGATAGCAGTTGCTGATAAAAGATGAACCTTGAGTAAGTTTCATTTTCTAAATTTCTACAGATAGTTGCAGTAAGCATGCCTTACTTTTACAATCAGAAAAAACAAAGAAAATCCCATTTCGGGGGAAATGTCAACAAGACAGCCCCTATCCCGCAGCAGCTTATATTCTAGTAAGGGACCAAACTTACACACGTGACAAGTATGCTAAACAGGGTACATAAACACGTACCACAGGAAGACAGAAGAGGAATGAGTTCAGCACTCTTTATACTATAATACGTAATACTCAAAAAGATATTTGCTGGATCTATAGTAGGATTAGGCATCAAAATTCGGTAACAAAAGAAAATGAAACTATCAGTAGTACTTACAGATTGATGCTCGCAACAAAGCCAACCACGGAGCGCATGCCTCTGCTAGGGTCGTGGTAAACATCCATCCCAATCACCATTAATTGTTTCTAGGTTAGAAAAACACAACAACAAAAAACAAGCAATACAGCCCTCCATTTTTAATTATTACCTGAACCCCAAAACAACCTTCGATTTACTTTTTATATAAAAAAACAGGTTCTGGGAAAGAAAAATACTACAATCATCTTGACATTTTTTAAATATTATGAACAAAGTCAGAGATTTAGAACAGTAAACGACCAAAGTGTAAATACGTTAGGTTTTATGGGCCTACTCTTTGTCAGGACTGCTCAGTTCTACCATTACAGTGAGAAAGCAGCCAGACAGTACGTAAATGAACACACGTAACTGTGTTCCAACATATTTAAGGACACCGCAAACTGAATCTCACGTAATCTTCACGCTCGTTGAAAAAAATTGTTTTCAACCATTTAAAAATGTAAAAAACATCCTTAGATCATAGACTGTACAAAAACAGGCAGCGAGTCATTTAGATTAATGAGTGAACACTGAAAATAAGAAGGATAACTAGCTTAGGAAACCAGCTCTAGGCAGGATTTTCCAGATAGCTGAATTCAATAAAGACATATCTCAACATCACTCACCAGGGGAATATCCACTCCCCAGAGCTCACCACCCAATTTACAGTTAATTTGAAGTAAAATTTTCTGGGCCACACTCCGAAGCCTGGTGGGCTGCCCAATGGTTCGGACATTGATGACCTATAATCAAAGTACCAACAGCAGGACATTATCAACCTCTTAGAAAATGTAAACATTAATTCTAAAGCAAGTATTATACCAAGTATGTAAGAAACCTGAGTTAGCAGATAATACCCTTTGCATTAATAGTTCTAATTCTAGGGTTTCTAGGTGCACACACATGCGTGCACATGCACACACATGCGTGCACATACACACAGAAAAACACAAAAAGCAACCAACAGAAAGTTTCAAAAGGATCCTATGCAGAGTGAGTTTTTTTTTTTTTTAAAACCTCGACAGCAAAAACAGCTTTCCCCTTTCAAAGCGAAGCCTATAGTCTGAGAACCCAGTCAAGTGAAAGCAACAGGAGGCTCAACCTCTGAACAAGCGAAACTACTCATTTGGGAAAATAAAGGGACCATTTATGAAGAGCTACCTGCCATTCACCAGTTTAATAAGAGAAACTTTAAACTAGAAGAGTCCACACATATTGGCTTCTAATAATTAGTGTTATTTAAAAATGTGATCTTGCTTTTCCAAGACTCAAGGAAGGCTACAATTTTGACCTATGCCTCATGCCCCAACTCTACTCACCTGCGAGGGCACTGGAGACTGCACACAACACAGCTTTTTGATGGCCCCATAGAGATCATCACGTGTGCCCATGATGATGCAAACAACCATCTGTATCTTCCCCTTCAAGAGATAAGGTACATAGGTCAGGCTTTGGAACTCTCTGGGGACTTTTATGAAACTCTGTTATTGTTGTTATTCGGTCCCATGAATCGATTTTGATGCACAGTAAACCCCATGGATCAGAGCAGAACTGCCCCACAGGGTTTCCTTAGCTGGAATCTTTACTGAAGCAGATTATCAGGTCATTCTTCCATGGAGCCACTGGGTGGTTCTGAACCGCCAACTTTCAGTTAGCAGTCAAGTGGGACGCTATTTGGGGACAATTTGCAAAGCCACAAGAGCTTTATGGTAGACAGAGAACTGAAAGTAACAGGGTGGACATTCCAACCCTGAAAAAGTTTCTCAAATCTAAATGAGGATTTGCTCAGCTCACGACTTCTCAGCACACACCAGGCTGTGTCCAGCACAACGAGATGGTGCCCAGCTACCACCACTGACTGCTCTGACAGGGATCACAACAGACGGTCCCAGACAGAGATGGAGAAAAACATAGAAGAAAATTCTAACTCACAAAAAAATAAAAATAAAAAAAGACCAGGCTTCCTGGTCTGACAGGAGAAACCCTGAGAATATGGCCCCCTTCATAGCTCAGTAATAAGTCACTCCTGAGGTTCACCCTTCAGCCAAAGATTAGACTGGCCCATAAAACAAATGAGACTAAAGGGCACACCAGCCCAGGGGCAAGAATGAGAAGGCAGGCGGAGACAGGAAAGCTGGTAATAGGAAACCCAAGGTCAAGTAGGGAGAGTGCTGACACGTCGTGGGGTTGGCAACCAATGTCACAAAACAATATGTGTATTAATTGCTTAACGAGAAACTAGTCTGCTCTGTGAAGTAAAATAAAAAATTAAAAAAAAAAACAAAACTTTGTTGCTTTCACCTAAGTCTTGGAGCCCTGGTGGCACAGTGGTTAGGAGTATGGCTGCTAACCAAAAAGCCAGCAGTTCGAATCCACCAGCCGCCCCTTGGAAACCCTACGGGGGAAGTTCTACTCTGTTCTATTGGGTCGCTATGCGTAGGAATTGACTCGACCTCAACGGGCTCAATGGGGTCTTGGCCCAGGTCATAAGAGTGTTTATTATGAGCAGAGCTTAATGTAGGTGTTGAGAGGGAATGAACTCTCTTCCAGTGGGCCTCGGCAATCCAGACCAAAACGAACATCTAGTGGGTTACATGTTCTTCAGGCATATTCTTAGATATCTTTAGAGTATGTCTCAGAAACAGGAAAATCCCAGAAGGGATATGTTCTCTGATATTCTAGGGGTCATAAATTACCTAGAGCTGATCCTGATTACCTGTTTTACTTGTAAGAAGACTTGAGAAGATAAGTGGGAAAGGACCAGGCTTGGAAATATGCAAGGGTTAATTACTGCTGCTGCTTTCAATTCCTATTTGCTTGCTTTTTTGTTTGTTTACCATTCTCTTAAGTTAACTAAGTAACTTAATCCACTCATACCACAGAGCTTTAACTGAGGAGATGTGGAATGAAATACTGTTTTTATGCAAATAACTAGGACCTTCTATATGTTTCCCAATCATTCTCTATTTCCCCATGTCCCCCCCACCTCCACACCCTACCCCTTCGAGGTATTTTCGTAAACATTATGCTAATTTTTTTTACAACAACATGCTAGAAACTGCAATCAATGGTAAACCAATAGTATGTTGTTGTCTTTAGGTGCCGTTCAAAACGACCCTAATGTACAACAGAATGAAACACTGCCCAGTTCTGCACCTTCCTCACAATCATTGCTATGTTTGAACCCACTGTTGCAGCCACTGTGTAGTTGTCCTCTTTTTCACTGACTCTCTTATCTTACCAAGTATGATGTCCTTCTGTAGGAACTGGTCCCCTTGATAACATGTCCAAGGTATGTGAAATGATGTCCCACCATTCTTGCTTCTAATGAGCATTCTGGCTTTACTTCTTCCAAGACAGACTTGAAAGTCCATGGTATAGTCAATATTCTTCACCAACACCATAATAAAAGGCATCAATTCTTTGGTCTTCCTTATTCATTGTCTAGCTTTCGCATGCATATGAGGTGGTTGACAACATCATGTTTTGGGTCAGGTGCACCTCAGTCCTCAAAGTGGTATCTTTGCTTTTCAACACTTTAAAGAGATCTTTTGCAGCAGATATGTCCAGTGCAGTATGTTGTTTGATTTCCTTATTGATGCTCACCTGGGTGTTGATTGTGGATCCAAGTAAAATGAAATCCTTAAAAAATTCAAGATTTTCTCCGTTTATAATGATGTTGCTTATTGGTCCAGCTGTTGGGGTGTAATCCATACAGAAGACTGCAGTCTTTGATCTTCATCAGTAAGTGCTTCAAGTCCTCTTCACTTTCAGCAAGCAAGGTTGTGTCACGTGCATATCACAGGTTGTTAATGAGTCTTCCTCCAATCCTGATGTCACCTTCTTCATATAGTCCAGGTTCTCGAATTATCTGCTCAGCATACCGACTGAATAAGTATGGTGAAAGGATACAACCCTGATGCACACCTTTCCTAACTTTAAACCAATCAGTATCCCCTTGCTCTGTCCGAACAACTGCCTCTTGATCTATGCACAGGTTCCTCATGAGCACGATTAAGTGTTCCGGAATTCCCATTCTTCGAGATGTTATCCACAATTTGTTATGACCCACAGTCGAATGTCTTCTCATAGTCAATAAAACACAGATAAACATCTTTCTGGCATTTTCTGCTTTCAGCCAAGACCCGTCTGACATCAGCAATGATATCTCTCATTCCACATCCTATCCTGAATCCGGCTTGAATTTCTGGCAGTTCTCTCTGCTGACGTACTGCTTCAATTGTTTTTGAATGATCTTCAGCAAAATTTTACTTGCGTGTGATATTAATGCTATTGTTTGATAACTTTCGCATTCTGTTGTGTCACCTTTCTTTGGAATGAGCACAAATATCAATCTCTTCCAGTCAGCTGGCCAGGTAGCTGTCTTCCAAATTTCTCAGCATAGATGAGTAAGCACCTCCAGAGCCGCATTTGTCCGCTGAAAAGTCTCAACTGGTATTCCATCAATTCCTGGAGCCTTGTTTTTTGCCAGGAAACCCAGGTGGTGTAGTAGTTAAGAGCTACAGCCCCTAACCAAAAGGTTGGCAGTTCAAATCCACCAGGAGCTTCCTGGAAATCCTATGGGGAAGTTCTACTCTGTCCTATAGGGTTGCTGTGAGTCGGAACTGACTTGACAGCAAATGGGTTTGTTTTTTTGTTGTTTTTGCCAATGCCTTCAGTGCAGTTTGGATTTTTTCCTTCAGTACCACCAGTTCTTGATCGTATGCTACCTCCTGAAATGTTTGAACATCCACCAACTCTTTTTGGTACAGTGACTCTATGTGTTCCTTCCATCTTCTTTTGGTCCTTCCTGTGTCGTTTCGTATTTTGTCCAAAGAATCCTTCAGTATTGCAACTAGAGCCTTGCATCTTTTTTTTCCAGTTTTTTTCAGCTTTAGAAATATCAGTAAGTGTTCTTCCCTTTTGGTTTTCTAACTGGAGGTCCTTGCACATTTCATTATAGTACTTCACTCTGTCTTCCTGAACTACCGTTTGAAATCTTCTGCTCAGCTCTTTTACTTCATCTTTTCTTCCATTCACTTTAGCTACTAAGTTGAAAAGCAAGCTGGAGTCTCTTCTGACATCCATTTTGGTGTTTTCTTTCTTTCCTGTCTTTTTAAAGACTCTTTGCTTCCTTCCCTGATGTCATCCCACCAACAATTCATCTGGTCTTACTTCAGTCATTAGTGTTCAATGTGTCAAATCTATTCTTGAGATGGTCTTCAAATATAAATGGGATATACTCAAGGTTACATTTTGGTTCTCACGGGCTTGTTTTAATTTTCTCCAGCTTCAACTTGAACTTGCATATGACCAATTGATGGCCTGTTCTCCGGTTGGCCCCTGGCCTTGTTCTGACTGATACTGAGCTTCTCCATCATCTCTTTCCACAGATGTAGTCGATTTGATTCCTGTGTTTTCCATCTGGTGAGGTCCACCTGTCTAGTCACCATTTACATTGCTGAAAAAAGATAGCTGCAATGACGAAGTGTTGGTCTTACAAAATTCTACCATGTGATCTCCAGCATTGTTTCTATCACCCAAACCATTTTTCCAACTACCAATCTTCCTTCTTCTTTTCCAATTTTCACATTCCAATCACCAGTAAATACTGATGCATCTTGATGTCAAGTTTGATCAATTTCAGACTGCAGAAGTTGGTAAAAATTTTCTGTTTCTTCCTCTTTGGCCTTAGTGGTTGGTGCATAAATTTGAAAAACAGTCATATTAAAAGGTCTTCCTTGTAAGCATATGAATATTAACCTATCACTGACAGTATTGTACTTCGGGATAGATCTTGAAATGAATGCAACGCCATTCCTCTTTGTCATTCCCGGCATAGTAGACCACATGCTTGTCTGATTCAAAATGGCCAATACCAGTCCCTTTCAGCTCACTAATGCCAAGGATATCGATCTTTACATGTTCCATTTCAATTTGACAACTTCCAATTTTCCTAATTTCACACTTTGTACTTTCCACATTCCAATTATTAATTCATGTTTTCAGCTGTTTCTTCTCATTTTCAGTCATGCCACATCAGCAAATGAAGGAAGGTCCTGCAAGCTTGACTGCATCCACATCATTAAGGTCAACTCTACTTTGAGGAGACAGCTCTTCCCCAGCCATATTCTGAGTGCCTTCCAACCTAAAGGGCTCATCTCCTGGCACTGTATCAGACAATGTTTCGCTGCTATTCATAAGGTTTTCACTGGCCCATTTTTTTTCAGAAGTAGACTGCCAGGTCGTTCTTTCTAATTTGTCTGAGTCTAGAAGCTCCGCTGAAATCTGTCCATCATGGGTGATCCTGCTGGTATTTGAAATATCAGTGGTATAGTTTCTAGCATCACAGCAACATGCAAGCCACCACAGTATGACAAACTGACAAGACATGTGACATAATCAATTGTATACTATTCCACATCATGGTTAGTGTTATGTTAAGACTTCTCAGAGGATACATGCTCCAATGACCACAACAAAGAATTTCCAAAGTTATGTAAAACATAGGTTGCATACCGGGAGTCCATGGGCTGGATATAGCAAACACATGTGCTTTATTTAGGGTCCTGGGTAGTATAAATGGTTTCTGCACAGCAGCTAATCGGAAGTTTGATGATTCAAACCCACCCAGTAGCATCATGGAAAAACGGCCTGGCAATTTGCTTCAAGTAAAGATTTCACACAAGAAAACCTTATCAAACAGTTCTACTGTGTAACACACAGGGTCACCATGAGTTAGAATTGACTTGATGGTACCTGGTTTGTTTTTCTTGGTGTTTTGTTTAGGCCTCACAATAATTTGTAAGTTTTTTTTTTTTTCCAACATTTAAAAATAGGAAAGCACACATACCTAATCCATATTTTTTGCTTTTATTGAAAAACAAATTAAAAATCAATTTAGCAATACTGGTCTTGTATTCCCACATAGTAAAAGTCATAGGGATTACCCCTTTGCTTCATTATAGTCCCTTCATAGCCCACTTCATTCATTACTTCTCTGGCCCATGTAAACATCCGAGTTTGTGGCCCTTGACAAAAGCAATAATAAAATGTCCTAAGGATGACAAAGATAACAAGACCAATATGAGATAAGCATGGTAAAAATCACGAATGAAACTCATGTCTATGGCACACAAAAACTGTTGGCTGTTTGTTCTGAGAGAGAGAAGATGAGAAGTTGTAAAATGGGAGAGTTGACATACTAAACTGGGTTATTCTTTTGAAAGCAGAGCAGAGTTTATCAGTGATGAGGCCCAGGGGGAAGTCCTGGTAGAGTATGACAGGCACAGGCAGTCAGGAGATAAATTAAAAAGAATGTGAGAAAGAGAGAACATGACTGTGCTGCTACTACAAATGACTTATCAAGAGCAGCAATTCAAAAACAGAAAGCAATGATGCCAAGATAATCTAATTCTATTACTGATCTCGCTAGAACCAACTCTTCAATTCAAGGACTAATTTAATTACTTCCAAAATCTTTACCTCTTCTTTCATTCCCTCCATAATCTTCTTCCTTTATCTAACTTACAAAAGGAACTGAAAGGCCTGAACTACTGGGTTTTGAGTGCTACGAACCGCTCAGCTCCAGTGTTCCTGATCGATGATCATGACCAAGTTGATGGGCCATCTGCCAAGTTTATCACCACAGCAATTTGAACCTTGAGACAAACCAGACTGTGATAGCTCAGTACTGAACCATACAAGATGACACCTGGGCCAAGTAGCTGCCTTCCTGAGCACAACATGTCCTACAGATAATGAGCTAAATTTAAGGCAGCTATTCTCTCAGCCAGTACTTGAGGAAAAGACGACTAGGGTGAGTGAGAATGCCAACATAAAATGACAGAAAACTAACCAAAGTGCATAAGAGACTACGTTTTTAGTTCAATATTTCATACATGCAATAGACATCAGCAGCAGCAGACTGACAGACTAAACATCCAAGTGTTCAAGTATTATAGAGCAGACTGTCTATAAATTTAATCAATTTATTACCTCAACTCCCAGCATGGATTGAATGGTCCTGATATAGGTCTCTATCCGGTCATCCTTTAGTTCAACCCAGGCTGGTGGGCTCATTCGCATGCCAATGGGGCCAGCTATCTTCTCTAACATGTTAACCAGCTCTCGGGCCTGATCCATTGCTCTCTTTGGGTAAAACAGTGCCCAGAAATGCATGGGGACCTAGAAACAACCACAAGCTATTTTAGTACTTCCTACAACTTGAACATTCCAAATTTACACTCAGGAGTTTTCATTCTTGAGAATAAATCACTGTTCACGCCCTCTGCTTGAGACCTGACTTATCCAATTCCTATTACTAACACAAATGTGTGTGATAAATAAATTATGGCACTTTCTCACAATGGAATACTATACAAAAACAAGAATGGAAGATCTACAACCACACCTAACAATATACATGAAACTCACCAACATACGGTTGAAAGAATCCAGACAAAAAAAGGATATATACTCTAAGATTCTATTCATATATAAAGTACAAAAGCAGCTGAAACTAATCTGTGCTGTCATATGAAGTCAGAACAGTGGTTATCCTTGGTATGTGTGGGGGTGAGGGCTAGGTAGTGACTAAGAGTATGGAGGGGGGTTTCTGGGGTACTGGTAAAGTTCTATTTTTTAATCCTCAATGTTGATTACACAGGTCTGTTTAATTTGTGAAAATTCATTAAGCTATACATATAAAATACACTTTTCTTCATACATATTGATTGTATTTCAATAAAAACTTTTAAAAACAGGGATGTGTATTTTATGTATGGCCATAAAGACCAGACTGACCAAAAATATTTAGAAAGAATTACATACCATTTTGTTCTTTCATGAAAATAGCTAATACATTAGTTGACCTGGTGAGATACTGTTTTAATCTAACATCGCTGGTGGATAAAAACACCCTCCAGGAACCCGCAGGGGGGAAAAAAAATGGGAAAAAAGAGGGCGGGAAGAAGGAAGGGAGAAAGAAGAGGGGCTGATAAGTCACCAGAGGACTTACTACCTTTTCGTAAGTCTGTCATCAGGCAAAGGGCTTAACTCTAGCAACTCATCACCTTGCTCTATCTGCAGAACCCCTGTCCTGTTTTGTAGATAATCGAAGACGGAAATTCAGTTGTTACTTTCTCTCAAAAAGAGGACACTATACATTCCTGCTTCCCTAATTTCCACACTTTTGAGAATACTGGTCCTATATTTACCCTTAAAAAATCACTTACAGTCAAAATGGAAAGGTCTCTGGTTACTTCCTTAATCCAGTTGAGTTCCTGAGATGTGGTAAATGAAGTATTTCTTAAATTAATTCTTTCCACTGGCAGAACTCGTCCTTCAATCTAAACAGAAAAAAAAGTATCTATGACATGAGTCACCTATAAACAGTATTTAGAAAAACACTGACGGTGTCTTCTCTGAGGCCTGGTCAGCTCCACCATATAGGTTTTCCCTGTTATAATTTTTAAGAATGGCAGAAAAATGAAACTGCTGACAGTGAGAGTTCACATCAATGAGAACCTGACATATACAGGTAAGATTTCAAAAGCACTACTCTTTTCATTACTGAAGCTTCCAACGTGGTATCCCAGGGTAAGGATCAGAAAGCATCGCTTCTTTACAGACAGTGAATGGGTGTAAAATGACTATAATTTCAAAGTCAACAGAAAAATAATCTTTGAAAAATATTTTAAGGAAAAAATTGAAATAAGAAAAGGCAAATTTTTTTAGTAAGACTGAACATAGACTACTATTATATTTTCTACGAAGAAAAATGCTGAAGGGAAAAAGGCATAAATATAATGAAAGAATAAATTAACAATAAATAGATTTCATCTAAATATCCGGTGAGGTAACTAAGTTGATGATGTATTGATAAGATGGACTATTTTGCTATTGTTAAAATCATTTTCTACTAAAGCACAATAAAAATTTTTAAAAACCATTTTCTAACTACATTCAACATGATCCTATCTTTGCAAAATCAAATAGTAAAGTATAAATCATAGAAACTCGATGAGCCCAAGTTTAGTAGTGATTATCTCTGAAGGAGGTGTAATTATGATTTTATTTTTATGATCTCTACTGTTTGCTTTTTTTTCTAAGTAACACTTAGCTATAAATGAAGAAAATTAAATGGTTTTCATACAATCATAAGGAATAACAATATCCATATTAGTGAAGATGTAAGGAATCAGGCTATCTCATCTTCTCCTCATGAAAGCAAAAATGTTGAATCTCTCTAGAGGGAAATGTGGCAATATATAATAAAAGCATTAAAAATCATGAATACCCCGATTTAATAATTTCACTTCCATAAGTCTAAGTAAATAAATAACATGGGCTAAGATTTAGTTATAGAGATGTTCACTGCATCATTAATTATAACAGAAAAATGCTAAATTGAATTTAAAGATGTCAGAATAGCACATTGTTAATAAAATATCTTGCAGCCATTAAAATATTTTTTTAATTTTTCAATGATACAGGAAAACATTCAAAACACAATGAGAAAAAAAAATAAAAAGGAAACCAAATGAATGCGTACACTGGCGGTGTGTGCGTGTGCACGTACAGAAAAAAAGACTGGAAGGATAAATACCAAAATGCTAACCGTGGCTATTCTGATATAGCAAGATTATAGGTAGGCATTCTTCTTCTTTGGCTTATGTTTTCTACACATTCAAATAATATTTAATAACATGAAAACATGTTTTTGATATAAATTAAGTAGAAAAAAAGATGCAAACCCATAACACAGCATAATTGAAATTTTGTAAGAAAAAGGTTTATTCTCGCAGAAAAACATTTTAAGGAAAAAAAATACTGAAAATATTATCTTTTATGTGTGTCTGAAATAAATCACTGAGATATTATCTTTGGATAATGCAACTATTATTTTTATTTCCTCCTTTATATTTTCTAAAGTTTTCTAAATTCTCCTTATTGACAAAATATTAATAATCAAAATAAAATTAACAGTTTGAACAAGGAGTCAATTCAGAATGCAAGAGAACTAGAGAAAGATTAGAATTCATTGTTTTGGTATAATCTCAAAAGAAAGGCACAAAGTAATAATAGTTAATACTTATTAAGCACTTGCTATATGCCAAATATTATATGCTAAAGACTTTCTCATTTAATTCTTTTAACTCAATCATTATCCTCATTTTAAAGATAAGGAAACTGAGGCTCAGAGAGGCTAAACAAGCTGCTCAAAGTAACCAAGATGACAAATGGTAAAGCTAGGATGCAAAACCAGGTAAGCTGACACCAAAGCTCAAGGATTTAACAACTTCCCTATACTGTCTCTCCTCTATGAATCATGGCTGCACAAAATAAAACACAGTTGACTCAGGCAAACTCCAGGCTGAAAGGGCCACCAGAAAATTGGATTGTAGAAGTCTGAGACTCTCTTATGCCAATGGGAAGAATGACAACAGTATATTCAAGGAAACACTAATTATTGGGAAAGAAAAAGAAATAAAATTCTGAAATAAAAGGAAGGAAAAAGACGTAGAAAATTAAGAATAATTCAGGTTGGAAAACTAAAAATAAGGTGAAAATAAATAAATCGATACTTGTTTTGCTATCTGACTGGAAAGTAATAGCTTATATTCCTAGAAAATAAAGGGAAAAATCCTATAAGAAATACTAATAAATTAAGTCAAGGAAATTCAAATACCATATCTGGGGCCAAAAAAAAAAAAAGAGTATTAAGAATAAAGCAAAACCTCCAAAATAAAGATAAGATAGAAAGTTATCACTTAGCCTCAAAATGCTTTAGAATCCTTCATCGTTTCCTCTCCCCATCAACACCTTCAGGTTTACCTTATGTACATCATTTTGAAGACAGAGACCCCAACGTGTCATTTCATTACTGGCTGCCTCATTCTTTGAAATTCTCTGTAGCAAACATTCCAAAGCATTATGGTGCTGTTTAGGGCTCAGATTGATCTGTTGAGTCAAATCCTAAATAAAATTAAAATGGAAATAAGTTATAAGTATTACTTTAACAAATATGAGGTTAAATCAGCTGCAGCGTTTAAAAAATGTCTCTGTAAGAGACCTCCTTCTCATTGAAACCAACAGAAATTTTCAAATATCTCCAAAGACTTTAATAAAGCAATGTGAATGAGGTATAAAGTTAACAATTTAGTAACAAAAGTAAGAATTTTAAAATGTTACTGGCTCTTTCTCTCTTATGACATCCGACTCTTATATAACTCTTTCTCAAAATATGGTCTGAATTTAAAATTCCTAGAAGATAAATGTGGAAATTATAGGACAATATCATTAATATCACACACAAGCAAAATTCTGCTGAACATCATTCAAAAACGGCTGCAGCAGTGTATCGACAGGGAACTGCCAGAAATTCAGGCCGGTTTCAGAAGAGGGCGTGGAACCAGGGATATCATTGCTGATGTCAGATGGATCCTGGCTGAAAGCAGAGAATACCAGAAGGATGTTTACCTGTGTTTTATTGATTATGCAAAGGCATTTGACTGTGTGGATCATAACAAACTATGGATAACACTGTGAAGAATGGGAATTCCAAAACACTTAATTGTACCCATGAGGAACCTTTACATAGATCAAGAGGCAGTTGTTCGGACAGAATAAGGGGATACTGATTGGTTTAAAGTCAGGAAAGGTGTGCGGCAGGGTCGTATTCTTTCACCATACCTATTTAATCTGTATGCTGAACAAATAATCCGAGAAGCTGGACTATACGAAGAAGAATGGGGCATTAACAGCCTGTGTTATGCAGATGACACAACCATGCTTGCTGAACGTGAAGAGGACTTGAAGCACTTACTAATGAAGACCAAAGACCACACCCTTCAGTATGGATTACACCTCAACGTAAAGAAAACAAAAATCCTCACAACTGGACCAATGAGCAACATCATGATAAACGGAGAAAAGACTGAAGTTGTCAAGGATTTCATTTTACTTGGATCCACAATCAACAGCCATGGATGCAGCAGTCAAGAAATCAAAAGACACATTCCATTGGGCAAATCTGCTGCAGAGGACCTCTTCAAAGTGTTGAAGAGCAAAGACGTCACCCTGCAGACTAAGGTGCGCCTGACCCAAGCCATGGTATTTTCAATTGCATCATATGTATGTGAAAGCTGGACAATGAATAAGGAAGACCGAAGAAGAGTTGACGCCTTTGAATTGTGGTGTTGGCGAAGAATATTGAATATACCACAGACTTCCAAAAGAACGAACAAATCTGTCTTAGAAGAAGTACAACCAGAATGCTCCTCAGAAGCAAGGATGGCGAGACTGCATCTTACATACTTTGGACGTGTTGTCAGGAGAGATCAGTCCCTGAAAAAGGGCATCATGCTTGGCAGAGTACAGGGTCAGCGGAAAAGAGGAAGACCCTCAGTGAGGTGGATTGACACAGTGGCTGCAACAACAAGCTCAAGCATAACAACGATTGTAAGGATGGCGCAGGACCGGGCAGTGTTTCACTCTGTTGTGCACAGGGTCGCTATGAGTCAGAACCGACCTGACGGCACCTAACAACAACACAAGATGAACCAGACAGGAGCAAAGGAAGCTTGACTACACCTACTTAATATCTGGGGAAAAAGCAGAAAAAAAGAAAGCAATGTCATGGCTCAGGCATCCAGTCGAACATCAATGAGAGGAAAACCACCTCCAGTTTTATGCTTTATGTCATACTATATTAGCCATTTAATGCCATCTTATGACCATCGTATGACACTTTTTGGTCCAGAGCTTGCCACAGTATTAGGCCCATAATAGGTGACTGCTGAATCTTTATTGTGAAACAATGTCTAACAAAAGTATGTACGAAGATTCTGTATCACATAAGTGAATTCTTTACTTATTCTTCTGGGACTAATGAATTGTACAGCTGTTGTTCCCTGTAAGGCAGTCATTAGGGTAAACCTATTAATAATAATAAAAAAAAAACCCATTGCTGTTGAGTCAATTTCGACTCATAGTGACCCCATAGGACAGAGCAGAACTGCCCCATAGGGTTTCCAAGGAGCGGCTCGTGGATTTGAACTGCCGACCTTTTAGTCAGCAGCCAAGCTCTTAAACACTGTGTCACCAGGGCTCCAGTAAGCCTATGGGGGCTATATAAATAGCTCTGTGGTCATAAAGTCATTAGGCAACTGGGAGTTGTAAGGAAGGTGCCTTGGACCTACATATTAAAAGCAGAAGTACCAGAAGGTAAGCATGAAAGAAGTCTCTTACAGGAATTTCACCTCAGGCTCTTTATGCTACTAAAAATAACATGGCACCTGAGACAAGCATGAATCCAAGGATAAGACAGACAAGGATGGAGAACGTGAGGCAGGAGAAAGTAGCTCACAGTTGTGGAAAGCCTCAGGAATCAGGGTGCGGAGCTTAAGCACTCACGTTCCGGACTCCACTGGGTGGAGGCTGCTGTACACATTTCAGCTTCTCAACTATTTCCTATGGGACTGAGCCCAACACACTCAGTAAACTCAGAGCCCCACAGAATAAACTTCCACCCTTTTGTCTCATGCTCTGACTTGTTGACTTTTGCTACATTATCTCCCTCCACACCTTCAAATGAACAGAAGGCTTATGGAAATGCCAGAATAATTTAGTGCTCTCAAAGAACCTCATTTCTGGTCACATGACAGTTTACAGTCATGGGATTGCAGAGGGTGGACAGTTATTTCTTCTACCTTATAATCATTCCCTCTACTGTTCTAGCAACCTTCAAAAGGAAGGTCAAACAGGCTTTTTCACGTTGTGTGTGGGAAGGGGCATGGAACATATTTTACAGAAGGGAACGTGGAGCCCGGCTGCCCATGTTACAATGCAAGCCACTATCAGAGCCAGAATCTGGGCCTGGTTCTAGATCAAACTGCTGTCCAAAAGACCTCCTGCTAAAACCAGGTATTTCCTACTAAAAATGGCAAGACTCCAACCTTCATGGCTCTGAAGTCCTTCTTCATTTTCTCTGGGATTCCAGTCATGAAGGAAAGCTCAGGCAGCAGCAGTATTTCGCCTTTTAGCAACTTTAAAGAAAGAACAGAGGGGGAAAACAAGGCAATCAAAGAGGATACTGTTCCCCTGACCTGTACAAGACATACCACGGCCCTGGGCTGATCCTGTAGTGATACAGCTTACACAATAAGGAATATAAAATCCCGGGTAAGAAGGCAGTAAAACAGTAGAAGTATTTCACTCCTTTTTCACCTCAGTTACAACATACATAGCGTATTACAATAGATAAAGTGGAAAATATTAAACTGTCAACAAAGAGATGAAAAACTAAAAAATAGAAAAAAATTATTTCCCTCTTGGGTCCCAAGACAGTTCAAAGACCAAATTCAAAAACCAAACTCATTGCCATCAAGTCATACTGATCCTATAACAACAGAGTAGAACTATCCCATAGGATTTCCAAGGCTGTAGTCTTTATGGAAGCAGATTACCGCATCTTTCTCCCATGGAGCTGCTGGCTGGTTAGGACCTCTTGGTTAGCAGCTGAATGATTAACCACTGTACCACAAGGTTCCTAATTCTAAGACAATACATCCTATTATGCGGTGTGCTTCAATCTTTTTTTTTTTTTTTGATCTTCAGTCTTCACATTTAAGACAGAGAAGTCAGGTGTCAAGGCACTTTCCCCTGACCCTTACCCCAGTTAAAATGAGTGTCTGTAACTTCCCTAATAGACCCAACTTTTAAATCTTCATTAGCAGAAAATTCTTTCTATTCCTTTAACCTAAATCACTCGTGTAGATATTTAGCTCCTCCTTGTGGAGACTTCAAAAGCATATCCTGCCAGTGTGAAGTAGCACACCTTTTCCCAGTCCCACTGTAATCACTGATTCATGGCTGCCGGAGAGCCTCGAAGAAGACTAAAAACAGACGACAGAATGTGGAGTTTAAGCTGACAGTGTAAGCCTGACACCCCCCACTCACCATCCCTTGGTTATTCTGTCTCTCACTGGGCCTGTGGATCAGCAGTGGCTGGTCCTCTTCCTTAACTGTGATCCCGTAGTTTTTGCTAGAGCAGGGTAGAGGCAGGAAAAAATTTCAGAAGCATCATCACTGCTCTTATAGCAACACAGTCTGAGTCTCTTAACCAGGACTGGGTATATAATTTGCATAATGTCCTTGTCAGAGATCCACCAGAAATGGATCATAATCTACTTATAACGGGAAAAAGTAGGCTCAAGTTATGCTGCAAATTAAATAAGGCAAACAGTATAGGAGACTTTGTTAAACACTGCATCAGGCTAAAAGGCTTAGGCAACCAGAAGATAAAATGATAGTGAAATGACTAATGACTCGAATTTAATCTCTGCAACCAGTTTTCTATAATCAAACCAGGAAAAGAAATACAATTCAAAGCCCTGAGATTGATTTACAAAGTAACCTCTGCAAGTACTAAAAGAGACTAAGCTGTAAAGGTAGCATACTCAAGTCAAATCCCACAAACAAGTTCATTCAATCTTAGGCACATTACCAATCCAATTATTCTAAAACTATCAAGTTGTATGCTATCATGGAGCTCAATATCCTGTTAGAGAATGGCAGAACACATCCTACCCTTATACCTAGGCCCAAACCCAGTCTCTTCTACCTGTAGTATTCCAAGAATGTGATCTCCTTCCCATCAGACATTGTGAAGCGATCTTTTGGAGTCTTATTCCAGTCCACATCATCAATACGATAAGTGCGGTTGTTGTATCTGGTTATAACAATATTGCCAACCAGAAGCTTAGTGCATTCATCCTGGAAGTTTTCTTTGTTCTGCTGATACACAGCATGCCTTTGCAAAGAGAGACAAGACTTTTGATCACATTTGTATACACAGAGCACTATAAAAGGGACGGAGGGAGCAAACAATTTCCGGGTATAATCCCAGCTGAGAAAACGAGAAGGCTTCAGTTGTCTCTTTTAGGAGATGTTGCTCTCACCTCTTTCACAAAAAAAAAAAAAAAAAAGATTAAAACACCAACTATAAATAAATAAAATTCATGGTACTCCTTAAAATAAAGGTACTTTTGTCACCAAAATATTTTATATCCACATTATTAACGTATAATCTACAGAGGCAGACTAAAAAATTCTTTAAACTATATTTGCCCTTTCCTAGCTAAAGGAAGAAATGACAAATACCTATCAGAAAACAGGCACTGGTTGAAATGCTTAAGATGTAGAGAAAGACCTGCGATGAACAAATATGCTCTTGCGGTAACCTCTATAATGCTATAATCCAGGCAACACAGGAAACTTGCAGACAGCATGTGTAAATATGCCCAGAGATGTCAAGGAAAGCTTACAGAGGAGATACGCTTGAGTTGGTAGTTGAAGGAGAAATCTGTTAGGCAGAAATGGATGGCTCAGAGGAATGAGCAACACTCCTGGCAAAGGAACTGGTACTTAGAGGACAATCAAGTATCTGGTATTGGGGATAGGGAGGAGGTGAAAGAGGCAGAAATTAGTAAGCAATAAGGCTGAAGACAGGTGGGGACCAGAGATAAACTCCTGTGTAAGTCAAGGATCAGAGTTTGGACATTTTTTCTAGAGACCAGTGTCACCCAAGGTGTTACTTCTTAGGAACGCTAGTCCCTTGAGAGGCAGTGAGGGGGCGGAAAGGTTTCATGATCAAATTTCAGCCATTCTGCAGATCATAACCCCTTCCTGCAGAGCCACAACATACATTACACATCAGGCTCTGGGAAGTACTAAAGTAGAGAAATCTGTTTAGCTTTGTTTACCTCCAATTTAATTAACCACGGACTTTTCTCCCTGTCTTCTTTTAATTTTTAGTACCCATTTGGCTCCTATGACCATTCTGGGTAATTGGTATTCTGCAAAACTTGCTCACCAAAAAATCAAGACAGGCCAGGGGTACTGAAGCTAAAAAAGAGAAGAATTCCACTCCCACCCCAACAGCTGACACAGAAATACCTTTTCCCTAGAGTTGACTGCCATTTGTGGTATTTCTGTTATAGCAGCACTAGACAACTAAGACACTACTCTTTCATATTCATATGCCTCCCACCTTCCCCACTAATTTGTTCCCTAACAAAATGATATATGATGAAACCATAAAGTATGTAACCTTTTGAGGTTGACATTCTTCACTCTGCATAATCCCGCTGAGATCCAACAAGGTTACTGCAACTATCAATAGTTCCTTCCTTTTTATTGCAAGTAGTATTCCACATGGGATTACCAGGATTCGGAAATGACTCAGTGGCAATTAACTAACAACATTCTGCTGCAGAGCCTCAGGCTGCAGAGGAGCTGGGAACCTCAACAGGTGCCTGCAGGTTCCGTACTGCCTGTGAGTCTGCCTGGAGGCCGGCCATGGAGAAGTGCAACTTCCCTGCCTGCAAGAGGCTTCATGGGACACCCTCCCAGAGGAAGGGATGCTCTACAGCCCTTTCTGCCATGCCTGCCCCCTCATTAATGCACAAAATAGTGGGATATTAGATTTTTTTACTATTGTCATAAATGCAAAATGTCAGATAAAGACACAGTCGATAGATAAGTGAGGAATAAGTATATCGTAAACCCTAACTTCTATGCCTGCGATTATAACACCCTTTGGGAATGGGCTGTCTTTGTTAATGATACGGGATTAGCGTATGGTATGTCTTGAGTCAATCTCTTTTGAGATATAAAACAGATTAGAACAAGCAGGTGAGAGAAACAGAGATGGGAAAGACACATGCCAAATCACACGGAGATCACCCAGGAGCAGAAGCTCAGAGAGACAAGGATCTTCCAGAGCCAAGAGAGAGAGAAAGCACTCCCCTAGAGCCGGCACCCTGCGTTCGGACTTCTGTCCTCCTAAACGGTGAGAAAAGAAATGTCTGTTCAAGCCCCCCTCGTGGTCTTTCTGGTAGAGCAGCATAACTAAGGCACTGGTAACTGAGAAATTGGTGCCGGAAGAGCAGGGTGCTGCTCTAGCAGATACCGAAATGTGGAAGCGGTTCTGGCATTGGGTGATGGGTAGTGGCTGGAAGAGTTTTAAGGTGCCTAATAGTTAAAAATATATAAATATAGGGTCGCTATGAGTCGGAATCGACTCGACAGCACTGGGTCTGGGTAATAGTTAAAGCCTGGATTGCCTTGAAGAGACTGCTGGTAGAATAACGGACAGCAAAGGCAACTCTGATGAGGGCTCAGAACAAAGTGAGGAGAGTTATAAAGCCTCCATCGTCTTAGATACGTACGGTGCCAGCAACAGAATGCGGCTAGAAACGTGGACGGTAGATGTGCTTCTGGTGAGGCTTTAAAAAAAAAAAAATGAACATGTGACTGGACAATGAAGGAAGGGCGATGCTTTTCATGCAGTGGCAAAGACCTTGTCTGAATTATGTTCAAATGTTTCGTGGAAGGTAGAACTTGTGATGAATTTGGTTATTTGGCTGATAAAATTTCTAAGCAAGATCTTAAAAAGGCCATATGATTTCTCTTTGCCGCTTATGTAAGTAAAATCCAAGAGGAACAAGGTGGACTTAAAAATGAACTGCGTGAAGTGAAAACAGAACTTAAAAGATCTGGGAAATTCTGTTGTACAAACTAAGGACACGTGTCCTAGAATGTTCACCAAGGACATGGCTACACATGTTTTGTTAAAGAGGGTAAGCCTGTGCCTGATGGATCCAACCAACTACCACAACAGAAAACTCAACAGCTTAGATCGAAGGGGACTGAGAAAAAAATGGAAGGAAAGAACACTTTCTGCCTCTTTAAATTCTACCAGCGGGGAACAGACCAAAGGAGCTAGACCTGTTGCCCTCCAATAAAATAAAAGGGCCATGCCTGGAATAGCTCAGAGATCAGCAGAGCTACTGACAGGAGCACAGGAAGCAGGGCCTTCTCGGTTTCAAAGGGTGTGTCCATGGTCTCCTGGATCTGAATGGGTGGGGCCACAGCCCCCTAGGTTTCAAAGACTAGGACTTTGCCAACTTGGTTCCGGAGTGTGGGGCTGCCATTAAGTGTGCCGGGGGGCTGGACTGCTGCCCAAAGCTGAGCGGGCAGGGCTTCCATGCCCAAGGAGCAGAAGAATGGGCCCTGCTGGGACCAAGGAGGTGGGGTCACCACTCGGATGGACTAACAGTATGGGCCACCTAAAGCTGAGGGGGCAGAGTTGCTGTCACAGAGGCACAGAGGGCCTTGAAGAGGGTGTTAAAGCCCAGAGCCTATACGCCTCCACCCAGGTTCCAGAGGGCATGGCCAACACCCAGAGTCTGGAGGGCAGGGCTAGTGCCCAGATGAGGTCTCAGAGAAAAAAGGATCATTTTCAAAACTTTAGAGCTACTATAAATTGTTCTGCTGGGTTTTGAACTTGCTTGGTGCCCATTATCCCTTCTTTCCCTCCAATTTCTCCCATTTGTGATAGAAATGTCGACTTTGTGCCTGTTCACCATTGTATTTTAGAAATAAATAACACGTACTGTAGATTTCACAGCTCACAGATGAAGAGGAATTTTGCCCCAGGATGGAATACACCTCAAGTCTCACCCATATTTGATTTAGATGATTCAGAAGATAAGATTTTGGGCTTGGGGTTAAAACCTTTGGGAATGTGTTGTCTTTGTTATGTTAATGAGACAGGGTTAGCATACGGTGTGTTTTGAGTTAATCTCTTTTGAGATATAAAGCGAGATAGGGAAGACACACGCCAAGCCACATGAAGACTGCCTGGGAGCAGAGGCTCAAGGAAACAGCTGACGAGAGAGAAAGCCTTCCTCTAGAGCTGGCACCCTGAATTTGCACTTCTAGTCTTCTAAGCTGTGAGAAAATAAATTTGTTTGTTAAAGTCATCCACTTGTGATATTTCTGTTACGCAAGCACGAGATAACTAAAACACCACCTGAAGCTGTTGCGTCTGCCAAGCATTCCCTTCTCCCATATTCATGCAGCTAACTCCCTCACTTCTTTCAAGTGTTTGCTAAAATGAGCTTGGCCGCTCTATTTAAAATGCAGCTCTTCCCTTCTCCACCCCTACTACTGAGCCCCCATGCTCAGTTTTCTACTTGATTCCTTCCATAGCTCTTATCATTCTGAATGCACTATACAATTTACTTACTACATTACTTATTGGTTATCTCACCTGACTACATTTAAGCTCCATGAGGGGAGGGAGTTTCGTTTTGTTAATTGATATTTCTCAAGACTCCAGTATATAACTGGAGTTCAGTAAGTGTATGTTGAACAAATGAATGCATTTATGAGATAAGCAAAGATTTATAAGCTTGATAATACTCAAGGGTTAGACACAGGAAATAAACTGAATAAAACTTTTAGAGGGTAATTTGTCAATATATATTTAAATACCAGTTATATTAAATACATATTAAAAGCCTTAAAAAATGTTCATACCTTTTATTAAGCAATTTCACTTTTAAGTATAAAAAACCAAAGCCAGTGCCGTCGAGTCAATTCCGACTCATAGTGACCCTATAGGACAGAGTAGAACTGCCCATACAGTTTCCAAGGAGCGCCTGGCAGATTCAAACTGCCGACCCTTGGGTTAGCAGCCGAAGCACTTAACCACTATGCCACCAGGGTTTCCGTTCTAAGTATATATCCTAAAAAATAATCAGAAATGCACACAGATTTATGTATAAGATAGGATTTCATGCAGCCACTACAAGATTATACACATCCATATTTACTGTATTAATAATATATATGTTACATAGTATTAAACAAAAACTCAGACGTGTGCACACTAAATCTTCTTAATCAGACTTAAATATACTGAAGATCTCCATTCAGATGTCCACTCAGTATTCTTGCTCTAGTTACAATTAGAAGCCCAGACCTAACCATTTCCAATCTTGCCAGCTATTACTGAACTTTCCAGAAGACTGTCAGCAGGTTAAAGGTAGCCCCCCATTCACTCACATGACATCCAGCACAGAATCATTCCGAATGACCTTATGGGAGACATCAGCCAGCAGGAAAAGGCCTCCATCTGTCCTCCGGATGCTAGCTGCATAGCCTGGCCAGATCTGCAATCTTAAGGGATAAGCGGTCTTTACCCCAGGGTGCTAGAAGAGACCGTATTTCCATCCCTAATTTGAAACAATACTTTGCACAGATATGGCTCTTTCCTAACAATGAGAAAGCACCAGGAACAAATTAAATCAAATCAACATCATTGCAAACTTACTAAAGAAGCTAAGTAAGAGACTTAACTGACAAATTGTATTTACTATTACATACTACTACTGAGATTTTTGCCCTAAACACAATGGTCATGATGAAAATTTTCCTCCCTGAAAATTCAAAAGTGAGAAAGGGAAAAAAAAACACCAACCTGTGTTGTTGTAGTACCATAGCACTTGTAGGGTCATAGAAGTTTCTCCCCACAAGCTTCATATCTAAAAGTTTCATTACCCTGAAATAAAAATTAAGAGTGGATTTTCTAATAGAAGAATAAAAAAATTAACCTCTACTACTCTGTTTTGGAGCCCTGGTGGCACAGTGGTTAACAGCTATGGCTGCTAACCAAAAGGTTGGCAGTTAGGATCCACCAGCTGCTCCCTGGAAACCCAATGGGTCATTTCTACTGTCCTACAGGGTCGCTATGAGTAAGAATCTACTCGATGACAATGGGTCGGTTAGTTGACTGTTTTATTCTGGAAGTCTAAAGGGTCAGAAATGTTGCTCTCTGAACAATATAGCTTTTATGTTGAGAAAAATCTTGCTAAATGAAAATGACCAAAGCATCTTGGGGTATACTCACTGATTGCAGCCTCTTATTAGCCAACCAAACATCTGTAATTTATTTCCCAGGCTCGATTCACATTATTTTTCACCATTAAAAAAGAACCAAGAGAGCCATTTCCTATAAAATTGTGACCATCAGTCTGGCAAAGGGAGCTATGTGCATTCCTGGTAGAAATTAGGTTCTGTTTTAAAGTCCCTGAATGAATCCAAAGGAATCCCATTCCCGTAACCAGCTATCTCCGATCCTGCTTTAACGTATCTAAATCTGGCCTATCACTTGTGAGATAACTTTTGAGAAAGTCAGTTTCAATAAACCAAAAAAACCAAACCCGTTGCCATGGAGTCCACTCCAACTCACAGCGACCCTATAGGACAGAGGAGAACTGCCCCATACAGTTTCCAAGGAGCACCTGGTGGATTCGAACTGCTGACCCTTTGGTTAGCAGCCGTAGTACTTAGCCACTACACCCGCAGGGTTTCCAACAGTTCCAATAGCAACTATTTATTTATTAAATGCTTCCACATCTATCTAGACACTGTAGTGTCATGCCATTCAAGATTCTTGAAGAGCATTATTACAGATATAAGGCTGCAGTTAAAGGGAAAGGATCCTGGGAAAATAAAACCAGCTCCTTCTCACCTACGGAAAACAACATTGTAGAAGGGGATGCATAAGTCAGAACAGGGCTCCAGGATCTTCGTCAACTGAATTTTAATGCAGATATCAGCACCATCAGTTTTCCTCTGACTTTTTAACTCAAGAGTCTAACAAATAAACACATACAAGTAAAAAGAAATGACAAAATTACCAGGTCTTAATCTAGTCCCACTGTGTTCCAGAGGAACATTAAACTATCTTAAACAATTTTTCTGCTTTTTTCCTCACTTTGCCGCCCGCATTGGACAAAATCACAACAGCAACTAGGATTTAAGAAATTTTTTGGTAATAGAAACCCAATAAAGAACTACAATAGAATTCCTTTGAATTTGGGATTTTAAAATATCTTTATTACTGAGGTCAAAGGTTTCCAACCACTCCTCCCAGGAGAGAAGGTACTCCTTGAGAACTCAAATGAAAAAGTTTCCCAGTTATGATACACAGAAATCGGTCTGCCCTCTCAGAATAGGAAAGTACAAGTCAAATGTTCAGGGAGCCTATGATTTCCCATTACTCAGAGTACAAGTGTATTTCCTATTTGGTCTCACTTGTTGCAGTTTAACAGGCAGATAGAGAATGGATCCATCAAAAGCAGTAACATTTCCGGTGACAGCTTGATGGTCCTTCAACATCCCAAACCTCATGCTTTTGCACTCCACGTTGGGGCTAGAAAATAACAGAGAGGATTTTACTTCAATTTGAACGGAACAGCAATCTTTACTATAGCTGTGCCTTACATATATTACAGAAGTACGAGTTTGTAACTCCTGCCCCATCTAGTTGGGCAGCCCCATCTAGTGGTCATGTTAAAAAATTCAAATAAATCTGAAAACAAAGAGAAGCCTGAACCATGGATACCTGCTCACTGAAGGAACATCAGAAAACACAAGTAACTGGGGGGGGGGGGGGGGTGGAGAAAAAAACCATAATTCTATCACCTGAGGATAAGTACCTTAACATTTCAATGTATATTCATCCAAACCTTGACCAGGGGTCAGCAAACTTTTTCTGCAAAAATCCAGACAGTGAATACTGTAGGCTTTGCAGACAGTACGATCTCAGTCACAACTTGGCCTTGCCTGTCATAGCAAGAAAGCAGTCACAGACAACACGTAAACAAATGAGCATACTCACATCCCGATAAAACAGGCAGTAGGCCAGATCTGGCCTGTGAGTTGGCCATAGTTTGCCAACCCCTACTTTAAAATCTGCATAAACACATTTTAAAAACATTTAAAAAAAATAGGATTTTAATTTAACCCTTTTTCACTCATGGAAATTTCAACTTTTTATTGACCCATTGTCACAAAGCTCACAGCCTGGAAAAACTCAACTACTTTATACAACGATTGTCCTATTATATCACAACAACACACAACCTTGCTCTACAATTGTGAAGTTTAACCACATACGAGGCTAGAAAGGGTCAAGTATGTTCAAGTATAAGAAAAACTTAAAAAAAAAAAAAAGTCAAGTGCTAATCCAACATAATTGTCCCTAAAAGTAGGCACTCACATGCCAACACCACATTTCAAAACACTTCTTCAACAAAATTCTTATAGAGGATGCCCTAAACACAGAACTTAAATTTGCCCTCATGTACTACGAGAAAGCTACAGGGTGACCACTTCATTTTAATACATCTTCTCAGTATTCTCTCAATGACCCAGCATTACCTTCACATTGGGGCTTCAAAGGTTCACAAACACACTCTCGAAACCTGTAAATCCATCTCTTCTCCACCTCCCGTTCATGCAAAGAGATCTGAGAGAACTCTCGTACAGCCTTTCTACTTCATAAACATCTGTCGACCAGTTTTCAGAAAAAGGACTCTTCCCTCTCTTTAGTGCTCATCTCATGTTCCTACTACCTCCCCCTCTCGGGGTTCAATTTACCCCCTTCTCTGGATCCTTCCCTTTACCTGTCATAGGTGCTCAACTTTGCTTTCTTACCTTGTTGAAATCTCCAGCACAATCCTGCTACCCCCTTTAATTATCACTCCGTTTCTCATTCCTCTTACAAGCTTTTCTCCTGAATGGTAAATTCCCTACCTGTTTCTCATAACCTATGCCCTCCTTTGTTTTTTTACTCTAGGTTATGTACTAGGAAATCACCAAGAATGCCCTGGAAAGCAAATCCAGTAACATTTTTCCTGTGGCCAAAGTCAACCAACTACTACTCCATATTCCAATGGACCCTTCTTTTGATTTTTATAGCCTGTGCTCAAGGGTTTCCCCCCAACTGTTCCTTTCCTCGCTCCTTCACTCCACTTCTTCCTCTCGTACCACCAATTAATAAATGTCCTTCAAAATAGCTTCCATCTTCTCATTTTCTCCACAGGTATTTTAAAATATTCATTTTTATAATTTCGGCTAATAGCCTCTAGCTAGTGACTACCCTAAGATCTTAAAAGAGAACACAAACAATATAAATCCTTAATCTAAAAAAAGTAAGATAAATCTTGTATTTATTGATACAAAATTATTTTCCCTGATTTTCTCACCCTTGAATTTAACCCTAGATTCCCTCTGTGGAGACATCAAATGTTGGTTTGATGACTCACGCAGGTGAGGGTCCTGGTTTTGTGGGGTGTGGATCTTATACAACTTGGGGGGCTCGCCTTAAGAAAAGTAATACAAAGTTACTTATACAAATTTAGTTAAAGTGGTGTATGTAAGTAAAGGGCCCTGAACTTAAGCTTCACTGCTATTGATACCTGCCTCTGAGTTGCCCCCAAATCACGGTGACCCCATGCACAACTGAATGAAATGCTGCGTGGCCCTACGTCATTCCCATGACTGGCTGCAGAATGGACCATTGTGTGCCATAGGGTTTTTATTGGCTGATTTTCAGAAGTAGATCACCAGGCCTTTCTTCCTAGTCTGTCTTAAGTCTATAAGCTCCATGGATAACCTGTTCAGCATCACAGCAGCATGCAGATGTCCACCGACAAATGGGGGGTGGCTGCACATGAGGCACAACAGGAGGCGAGAATTCTACCACTGAACCCCCACCACTGCCTCCCTAAGCTTCATTAACCTCACAGAAAACACAGTTCTGGCCTCAGGAATAAACTTCTGAACTGGTAATATAAGTAAGTATGTTTTTAAAGTTAAACTTATTTCAAAGATATGAGTACATGCATTATTAGGGGGAGGGGATAATCAGGAATTATCCAGAACAATATTCAGTTATTCCAGGAAAATTACGTCATTACTGTTCTCTAAGCAGTAAGCAATATAGAGAGAAGATGCTATGAATACCTGAAAGCCACATGATATTGATAAACTGCTTCATTATAACACTGTATTTTGATGAGGTTCAGTCCCAAAGATTGAGGTTTTCCTTTTGATCCTTGCTTCACAAAAAGCTCTCTGGAAAACAAAAATTAAAAACAAAAGCACCCACACATGACAAGAACAAAAAAACAAAACGAAAACAAAAAAACACGCACATACAAAATAAAGCCTGGGGAAAACAATAACACTTCACACTTGGCTTAAAGCTACACAAACGAAAAATTAAGACAAGCAAAAGCAAGCTCTGGAGGCTAGAAGAGAAATTCTTAGCAATGTCTAATTGGAGAAGCAAAGTCACCTTACTTGTCCTAGTACTATCCCTGCAATAAGCTAGGTCAGCTAACTCACAAGACACAATTCTATAAAGAAAGATGAGCTGCACAATATTTTTTCTAAACAATTTCCTTATCTTGTACATGACAAAGAACTGCCTATGTCTGCACTGGAAAGGAAATGAAAAGCAATGACCCTACTCTCTGGTATACATTATATATACTGTTAACCCCATTTCACTTAGTCAGCAATTGTCCCTCCTGCTTGACAATCTCCCCACTGAGGGAAAAAACCCTGCAGTACCTAGCACCTAAGGAGGACTTAAGAGACAAGAGAAACACTGTTTACAGCACTACACACGAGCCAAAACACAGAGGCTACCCAGGACAGCAATGATTAACCAGAGATAGCAGTGCTCCTGACTTACTTCTCCTTGTGTTCGACAGCCACAGCTGGAGGGCGATCTGGAGAGTGTAGTGAGGACTGGGGCAGAGGTGGCGATGAAGACAACTCTGGTGGGTCCCGGGAAGTCAGGCTGAGTGCACTGGGAGGTCTGTATACTCCCCGGCCTAGCCCCCCAGCTGCTCTTCCCAATGGTAATAAAGAAATATCTGAACTTCCTCTTCCAAGCATTCTGAAATGTTGCAAATAGAGGCAAAGATCAGTCTTCCTTTTTTTAAATTGTGCTTTAGGTGAAGTTTACAAATCAAGTCAGTCTTTCATACAAAAACTTATATACACGTTGCTATATGCTCCCAGTTTCTCTCCCCTTAACGAGACAGCACATTCTTTCCCTCCACCCTGTATTCCCCACATCCATTCAGCCAGCTTTTGTCCCCCTCTGCCTTCTCATCTCCCCTCCAGACAGCAGCTGCCCATATAGTCTGTGTCTACTTGAGCCATGAAGCTCACTCCCCACCAGTATCTTTTTCTACCTTATAAACCCATAGTCCAGTCCAATTCCTGTCTGATGAGTTGGCTTTGGGAATGGTCCCACTCTTGGGCCAACAGAAGGTCCAGACACTATGACTTCTAGGATCCCTCTAGTCTCAGTCAGACCATTAAGTCTAGTCTTTTTATAAGAATTTGAGGACTGCATCCCATTGCTCTCCTGTTCCCTCAGGGATTCTCTCTTGTGTTCCCTGTCGGGGCAGTCATCAGTTGTAGCCAGGCACCATCTAGTTCTTCTGGTCTCAGGCTGATGTAGTCTCTGATTCTGTGAACCTTTCTATCTCTTGGGCTCATAATTACCTTGCGTCTTGGAAAATGTCCATTCTTTAACATAAAAACATGCAACCCTTCTCAGAGTTTCTCCTTTGACTTACACAGATATACCATCTGAATATGGTGGTTACCTGAGAAGGTAACTTTACCCACCTATTCCAACCAATGGTGGCCTCTGCCAACGTGCTATCCCCACCTGCCAACACTGATGGATCTGGAGAAGTGGGATGAGGTTCTTCTTTGTCCTTGCGCACCATATTAGCAGACAAGCCTCGGCCAAAAATGCCTCTACCTGGATGGAAGAGCCAAACGTCAGCTATAATTATAAGATGAACATGTTCCAAAGTAATTTTCTGAAGATACACATTATGAATTTAAGAATAAAGCAATCATACATACCACCATATTTCTCAGGTTAGTTTTTCACTTACCTAAAGGAGGCATTTCTCGTAACAGAGGGGTATGGGACACAGTTTCCAGGCCTAGTCCCCGGAACATGGAGACTAAACCCACAGATTCCTGTGGAAAGTCAAAGAACAAAATTATTCTAAGATATAATTTAAAACCCCAGGAACACTGGTGGCTTTCTTAAAGTCCTGGTAAACAATAAAAATCATCTTCGAACCCTATAAATGTTATGAGGGTTAAAAATAGCTTATAAAATACTTATAGCCATGTCATTACGTGTTTAAACATAGATACCAAACCATACCTGTTGACATCAAGTCAATTCTGACTCATAGTGACCCTACAGGACAGAGTAGAACTGCCCCACAGGGATTCCAAGGCTGTAATCTTTACAGAAGCAGACTGCCACATCTTTCTACCACAGAGCAGCTGCTGGGTTTGAACTGCTGACCCTTCAATCAGCAGCCAAGCGCTTAGCCACTGTGCCACCAGGGCTGCTAAGCATAAATAGCTATGGTTAAAAGTCCGTGATTTGATGTACATTATAAAAGAATGTAACAGAACAAAATTAACTTTTCTATTTTTCTAGTTTATTTCTTGTACCCCCAAAGTAAGAGGGAGCAAGTGTACTGGTCAATAAATTTTCAAAAACACTGGTCATTTAAGGATACCAGAGGATTTAGGTTTTTTTTTTTTTTTTAAACGACCTCCAACAAGACCTGCTACTGCTTCCTGGTAGCAGTCTTGAAAGCACACTGCTACCATACCACTTAGAGCTGTCACATGAATAAGACAAAAGCCACAAATACTAAGCAATTCATCTGAGTAAAAATACAAGATCACTGTCATAGATTTTTCTTTTTACAAAACGTTACATTTCGAGGAGCCAAGATGGCGGCATAGACAGATACGTCTGGCGAGCCCTCTTTACAACAAAGACCCAAAAAAAACAAGGGAAACGAGTATATTTGTAACAATCTGGGAGCCCTTAGTATGAAAGGCAAGCTTAGACAAGGAACTGAGGGGCGTAGGGAGGAAGAGGCCGTTCAGAAGTGGAGAGGAGTTACCGGACCTGAATTGCGGGGAGCCCTCAGGCACCCTTCCCAGATCGGCGGTAGCAGTGGTGGCGGCAGCGGGCTGGTACTAGGGCTCGGCTATAGTTTCCTCAGGGAGAAGCAGCCAGCCACGCAGCCCACTCACACCTCCAGAACCTGAGGAGAACGTGCTCTTGGCAAAAGCTAAGTACTTGTGTATACTTTACCGCGCCCCCCCACCCCCAAGCCGGCTTCAGCGGCTGAATCCTTGGGCCTGAGACAGGCCCTGTTGAGCACCTGGAGCCGTCCTCCCAGCTTTGGGGAAGGAAAAAATTTGCAACTGGGGGGAAAAGATAATTTGCTGGCTCCATTAACCGGGGGAGCTCAGGACAGAAGCGGCTCCTGTCCAGACATAAACCGTCTGTGGACCTTGAGCACCTTTCCCTTCTGCATGGACCTGTGTGGGCCTCTTTTGGGGAGAACAGGCACTTGTTGGCAAACTCCAACCATTTCAGCTGTGCAGTGGAGAGGTGGGTGTTTGACGTTCAACATTGCTTTGCCTATTAAACAAGGTCCTCGCCTACCCACATCAGGGACCTAAGGACTGGCAGCTCCACTCAGGTCACCCAGCTCGTGAAAGGGATCCAAAGACAACTGGTACCTCCCAGTCCTTACAACCAAAAACTCTGGGTGCCCATGGTTCATCTGCAGAACCCACCCACCAGCACGCTCTAGGGAAGAGGAACACGTTTTCCTCAGAGACACTCGGGGGTCGGTTCTCAGCCCCCCGCCTTGTTCAGAGTGTGACCCCCTGCTGCAATCAGATACCAGTATATACGCCAATCACCCCTGCCCCTCTAAGACTGTAGGACAGACCTGTACCACACACTTGATATCAGCTACCTGGAAACCTGAGCTGAATTCATACAAGAAAACTGAATGGACTCCTAAACTGATATACCTGATAACAGCTCTAGCCAGCTGGGGACAGGACACCAGAGCTCCAAAGGCAAAAATAATCAAGCTAGCTCACTCAAGCAACCCATAGGGGTATACCAAAACAAAACAAAGCAAGCAGCTACAACACAGTAAGCAAGCATAAACTAATACAATAACTTATAGATGGCCCAGAGACAACACTCAATACCAAGTCACATAAAGAAACAGACCATGATCACTTCAACAGGCTCTCAAAACAAGAATCCAGGGATCTTCTAGGTGAAAGTGCATTCCTGGAATTACCGGAGCCAGAATACAAAAGTTTAACATACAGAACCCCTCAAGACATCGGCAAGGAAATGAGGCAATACACAGAACAAGCCAAAAACACACAGATAAAGCAACTGAAGAAATTAGAAAGATTATTCAGGAACATAATGAAAAGTTTAATAACCTGGAAAAATCCACAGACAGACAGCAATAAGAAATTCAGAAGATTAACAATAAAATTACAGAATTAGACAACTCAACAGAAAGTCAGAGAAGCAGAATTGAGGAAGTAGAAGCTAGGATTTCTGAACTCAAAGACAATCACTTGTTGTTGTTGTTGTCAGGTGCCGTCGAGTCAGTTCCGACTCATAGCGACCCCATGCACAACAGGACGAAACACTGCCTGGTCCTGCACCATCCTTAAAATCGTTGCTATGCTTGAGCCCATTGTTGCAGCCACTGTGTCAGTCCACTTAGTTGAGGGTCTTCCTCTTTTCCACTGACCCTGTACTCTGCCAAGCATGATGTCCTTCTCCAGGGACTGATCCCTCCTGACAACATGTCCAAAGTATGTAAGACGCAGTCTCACCATCCTTGCCTCTAAGGAGCATTCTGGACACACTTCTTCCAAGACAGATTTGTTCGTTCTTTTGGCAGTCCATGATATATTTAATATTCTTCGCCAACACCACAATTTAAAGGCGACAACTCTTCTTTGGTCTTCCTTATTCACTGTCCAGCTTTTATATGCATATGATGAGCCTGAAAATACCATAGCTTGGGTCAAGCGCATCTTAGTCTTCAGGGTAACATCTTCGCTCTTCAATGCTTTGAAGAGGTCCTTTGCAGCAGATTTGCCCAATGCAATGCATCTTTTCACTTCTTGACTGCTGCTTCCATGGCTGTTGATTGTGGATCCAAGTAAAATGAAATCCTTGACAACTTCAATCTTTTCTCCATTTATCATGATGTTGCTCATTGGTCCACTTGTGAGGATTTCTGTTTTCTTTATGTTGAAGTATAATCCATACTGAAGGCTGTGATCTTCACTTTCAGCAAGCAAGGTTGTGTCATCTGCATAATGCAGGTTGTTAACGAGTCTTCCTTCAATCCTGATGCCTCGTTCTTCTTCATATGGTCCAGCTTCTCGGATTATTTGTTCAACATACAGATTAAATAGATACGGTGAACGGATACAACCCTGACGCACGCCTTTCCTAACTTTAAACCAATCAGTATCCCCTTGTTCTGTCCAAACAACTGCCTCTTGATCTATGTAAAGGTTCCTCAGGAGCACAGTTAAGTGTTCTGGAATTCCCTTTCTTCACAATGTTATCCATAATTTGTTATGATCCATACAGTTGAATGCCTTTGCATAGTCAATAAAACACAGGTTAACATCCTTCTGGTATTCTCTGCTTTCAGCCAGGATCCATCTGACATCAGCGATGATATCCCTGGTTCCACATCCTCTTCTGAAACTGGCCTGAATTTCTGACAGTTCCCTGTCAATATACTGCTGCAGCCGTTTTTGAATGATCTTCAGCAAAATTTTGCTTGCATGTGATATTAATGATGTTGTTCTATAATTTCCACATTCAGTTGGATCACCTTTCTTAGGAATAAGAATAAATATGGATCTCTTCCAGTCAGTTGGATAGGAAGCTATCTTCCATATTCCTTGGCATAGACAAGTGAGCACCTCCAGCACTACATCTGTTTGTTGAAACACCTCAATTGATATTCCATTAATTCCTGGAGCCTTGTTTTTTACCAATGCCTTCAGAGCAGCTTGGACTTCTTCCTTCAGTACCATCGGTTCCTGATCATATGCCACCTGTTGAAATGGTTGAATATCAACTAATTCTTTTTGGTATAATGACTCTGGGTACTCCTTCCATCTTCTTTTGATGCTTCCTGCGTCATTTAATATTTTCCACATGGAATCCTTCACTATTGCAACTCGAGGCTTGAATTTTCTCTTCAGTTCTTTCAGCTTGAGAAACACCGAGCCTGTTCTTCCCTTTTGGTTTTCCACCTCCAGCTCTTTGCACATGTCATAATACTTTGTCTTCTCGAAAAGCCCTTTGAAATCTTCTGTTCAGTTCTTTTACTTCATCAATTCTTCCTTTTGCTTTAGCTGCTTGACGCTCAAGAGCAAGGTTCAGAGTCTACTCTGACATCCACCTTGGTCTTTTCTTTCCTGTCTTTTCGGTGACCTCTTGCTGTCTTCATGGATGATGTTCTTGATGTCATTCCACAACTCGTCTGGTCTTCGGTCACTAGTGTTCAATGCGTTAAATCTATTCTTGAGATGGTCTCTAAATTCAGGTGGGATGTACTCAAGGTCATATTTTGGCTCTCGTGGACTTGCTCTGATTTTCTTCCTTTTCAGCTTGAACTTGCATATGAGCAATTGATGGTCTGTTCCACAGTCGGCCCCTGGCCTTGTTCTGACTGATGATATTGAGTTTTTCCATCATCTCTTTCCACAGATGTAGTCAATTTGATTTCTGTGTGTTCCATCTGGCGAGGTCCATGTGCACAGTCGCCGTTTATGTTGGTGAAAGAAGGTATTTGCAATGAAGAAGTCGTTGGTCTTGCAAAATTCTATCATTCGATCTCCGGCATTGTTTCTATCACCAAGACCATATTTTCCAACTGCTGATCCTTCTTCTTTGTTTCCAACTTTTGCATTCCAATCGCCAGTAAGTATCAATGCATCTTGATTGCATGTTCGATCAATTTCAGATTGTGGCAGCTGATAAAAAACTTCTATTTCTTCATCTTTGGCCCTAGTGGTTGGTGCATAAATTTGAATTATAGTCGTATTAACTGGTCTTCCTTGTAGGCATATGGATATTATCCTATCACTGATAGCGTTGTACTTCAGGATAGATCTTGAAACGTTCTTTTTGGCGACAAATGCAACACCATTCCTCTTTGAGTTGTCATTCCCAGCATAGTAGACTATATCATTGTCTGATTCAAAATGGCCAATACCAGTCCATTTCAGCTCACTGATGCCTAGGATATTGAGGTTTATGTGTTCCATTTCATTTTTGACAATTTCCAATTTTCCTAGATTCATACTTCATACATTCCAGGTTCCGATTATTAATGGATGTTTGCAGCTGTTTCTTCTCATTTTGAGTCGCGCCACATCAGCGAATGAAGGTCCCGAAAGCTTTACTCCATCCACGTCATTAAGGTCGACTCTACTTTGAGGAGGCAGCTCTTCCCCAGTCATCTTTTGAGTGCCTTCCAAACTGGGGGGCTCATCTTCCAGCACTATATCAGACAATGTTCCGCTGCTATTCATAAGGTTTTCACTGGCTAATGCTTTTCAGAAGTAGACTGCCGGGTCCTTCTTCCTAGTCAGTCTTAGTCTGTAAGCTCAGCTGAAACCTGTCCTCCATGGGTGACCCCCCTGCTGGTATCTGAATACTGGCGGCATAGCTTCCAGCATCACAGCAACACACAAGCCCCCACAGTATGACAAACTGACAGACACGTGAGGGATAAATCACTTGGCACTAATATATCTGAAGAAAAATCAGATAAAAGAATTTTTTAAAAATTAGGAAACCTTAAGAATCATGTGGGACTCTATCAAGAGAAATAACCTACAAGTGCCTGGAGTACCAGAACAGGGAGGGATAACAGAAAAAACAGAGAAAATTGTTCAAGATTTGTTGGCAGAAAACTTCCCTGATATTGTGAAAGGTGAGAAGGTATCTATCCAAGATGCTCATTGAACTCCACACAAGGTGATCTGAAAACAGTCACCAAAACATATTATAATCAAACTTGCCAAAACCAAAGATAAAGAATTGTAAGAGCACTGAGGGATAAACGAAAAGTCATCTACAAAGCAAAGCCAATAAGGACAAGCTCGGACTACTCGGCAGAAACCATGCAGGCAAGAAGGCAATGGGATGACATATTTAAAAAACTGAAGGAAAAAAATTGCCTGCCAAGAATCATATATCCAGCAAAACTGTCTCTTAAATAGGAAAGTGAAATTAAGACATTTCCAGATAAACACAAGTTAAGGGAATTCGTAAAAACCAAACCAAAACTACAATACTAAAGGGAGTTCTTTGGTTAGAAAATCAATAACATCGGATATCAACCCAAGACTAGAAAATTGGGCAGAGCAACCAAAAGTCAACCCAGACAAGAAAATCCAAAAAAACAAAGATTATAAAAATTTAAGAAAAAGCCTAAAACAGGGTAACAGCAATGTTATTATATAAAAGAAGACAACATTAAAATAATAAAGAGGGACTAAGAAATGTAATCATACATCTTCCGTATGGAGAGAAAGATACGGCAAAATAAAGAAATAGAAGTTAGATTTAAATTTAGAAAAATAGGGGTAAATAATAAGGTAACCACAAAGAAGACAAACTGTCCTACTCATCAAAATAAAATACAAGGGAAAAACAGAGACTCAGCAGAAACAAAATCAACAACAAATATGAGGAAACCACCATGTATAAGAAAAAATCTACTCAGCACATAAAATTAAGTGGGAAAAAGAAACTATCAACAACACACATCAAAATGATAGCACTAAATTCATACCTATCCATAACTACCCTGAATGTAAATGGACTAAATGCACCAATAAAGAGACAGAGAGTGGCAGAATGGATTAAAAAACAAGATCCGTCTATATGCCGCCTATAAGAGACACACCTTAGACTTAGAGGCACAAACTAAAACTCAATGGATGGAAAAAAATGTATCAAGCAAACAACAATCAAAAACGAGCAGGAGTGGCAATATTAATTTCTGACAAAATAGACTTTAAAGTTAAATCCATCAGAAAGGATAAGGAAGGACACTATGTAATGATTAAAGGGACAATACACCAAGAAGATATAACCATATTAAATATTCATGCACCCAATGACAGGAAAGCAAGATACATAAAACAAACTCTTTCAGCATTGAAAAGTGAGATAGACAGCTCCACAATAATAGTAGGAGACTTCAACACACCACTTTCGGTGAAGGACAGAACATCCAGAAAGAAGCTCGATAAAGACACAGAAGATCTAAATGCCACAATCAACCAACTTGACCTCGTAGACATATACAGAACACTCCACCCAACAGCAACCAACTATACTTTCTTTTCTAGTGCATATGGAACATTCTCTAGAATAGACCACGTATTAGGACATAAAGCAAGCCTTAGCAGGATCCAAAACATTGAAATATTACAAAGCATCTTCTCTGACCATAACGCCATAGAAGTGGAAATTAATAACGGGAGAAGAAGTCAGACACTTGGAAAATGAACAATACCCTGCTCAAAAAAGACTGGATTATAGAAGACATTAAGGATGGAATAAAGAAATTCAGAGAATCCAGTGAGAATGAAAACACTTCCTATCAGAACCTTTGGGACACAGCAAAAGCGGTGCTCAGCGGCCAATTTATATCAATAAATGCACACATCCAAGAAGAAGAAAGGGCCAAAATCAAAGAATTATCCCAACAACTTGAACAAATAGAAAGAAAGCAACAAAAGAAACCCACAGGCACCAGAAGAAAATAATAAAAATTAGAGCTGAACTAAATGAAATAGAAAACAGAAAAACAATTCGAAGAATTAACAAGACCAAAAGCTGGTTTTTTGAAAAAAATCAACAAAATTGCTAAACCACTGGCCAAACTGACAAAAAAAAAAAAAACCAGGAGAGGAAGCAAACAACCCAAATAAGAAATGAGATGGGCGCTATTACAACAGACCCAAAAGAAATTAAAAGAATCATACCAGATTACTATGAAAAACTGTACTCAAACAAATTTGAAAACCTAGAAGAAATAGATGAATTCCTAGAAACACACTACCTACCCAAACTAACACAAACAGAGGTAGAACAACTAACTAGACCCATAACAAAAGAAGAGATTGAAAACATAATCAAAAAACTCCCAACAAAAAAAGCACTGGTCCGGACGGCTTCACTGCAGAGATCTACCAAACTTTCAGAGAAGAGTTAACACCACTACTACTAAAGGTATTTCAAAGCATAGAAAAGGATGGAATACTACCTAACTCATTCTATGAAGCCACCATATCCCTGATACCAAAACCAGTTAAAGACGCCACAAGAAAATTATAGACCTATATCCCTCATGAACGTAGATGCAAAAATCCTCAACAAAATTCTAGCCAATAGAATTCAACAACATATCAAAAAAATAATTCACCATGACCAAGTGGGATTCATACCAGGTATGCAGGGATGGTTCAACATTAGAAAAACAATAATGTAATCCATCACATAAATAAAACAAAAGACAAGAATCACATGATTTTATCAATTGATGCAAAAAAGGCATTTGACAAAGTTCAACACCCATTCATCATAAAGACTCTCAGCAAAATAGGAATAGAAGGAAAATTCCTCAACATAATATAGGGCATTTATAAAAAGCGAACAGCCAACATCACCCTAAATGGAGAGAGCCTGTAAGCATTCCCACTGAAATCGAGAACCAGACAAGGATGACCTTTATCACCGTTCTTATTCAACATTGTGTTGGAGGTCCTAGCCAGAGCAATTAGGCTAGACAAAGAAATAAAGGGCATCCAGATTGGCAAAGAAGAAGTAAAAGTATCTCTATTTGCAGATGACATGATCTTATACACAGAAAACCCTAAGGGATCCTCCAGAAAGCTACTGAAACTTAACAGAAGAGTTCAGCACAGCTCTGGGATACAAGATAAACATACAAAAATCAGTTGGATTCCTCTACACCAACAAAAAGAACATCGGTGAGGAAATCACCAAATCAATGCCATTTACAGTAGCCCCCAAGAAGATAAAATACTTCGAATAAATCTTACCAGAGATGTAAAAGACTTATACAAAGAAAACTACAGTACACTTCTGCAAGAAACCAAAAGAGACTTACGTAAGTGGAAAAACATACCTTGCTCATGGATAGGAAGACTTAACATTATAAAAATGTCTATTCTACCAAAAGCGATCTATACATTTAATGCAATTCCAATCCAAATCCCAACGACATTCTTTAATGAGATAGAGAAACAAATCACCAACTTCATATGGAAGGGAAAGAAACCCCGAATAAATAAGGCATTACTGAAAAAGAAGAACAAAGTGGGAGGACTTACTTTACCTGATTTTAGAACCTATTATACTGCCACAGTAATCAAAACAGCCTGGTACTGGTACAAAAACAGATACATGGACCAATGGAACAGAATTGAGAATCCAGACACAAATCCATCCACATATGAGCAGTTGATATTTGACAAAGGCCCCAAAACAGTTAAATGGGGAAAAGACAGTCCTTTAACAAATGGTGCTGGCATAACTGGATATCCATCTGCAAAAAAAAGGAAACAAGACCCATACCTCACTCCACGCACAAAAACTAACTCAAAATGGGTCAAAGACCTAAATATAAAATCTAAAACAATAAACTTCATGGAAGAAAAAATAGGGACAACGTTAGGAGCCCTAATACATGGCATAAACAGTATACAAAACATTATTAAGAATGCAGAAGGAAAACTAGATAACTGGGAGCTCCTAAAAATCAAACACTTATGCTCATCCAAAGACTTCACCAAAAGACTAAAAAGACTACCTACAGACTGGGAAAAACTTTTTAGCTATGACGTTTCTGTTCAGCACCTGATCTCTAAAATCTACATGATACTGTAAAAACTCAACTACAAAATACAAATAACCCAATTTAAAAATGGGCAAAAGATATGAATAGACACTTCACTAAAGAAGGCATTCGGGTAGCTAACAGATATATGAGGAAATGTTCACGATCATTAGCCATTAGAGAAATGCAGATCAAAACTTCAATGATATTTCATCTCATTCCAAGGCTGGCATTAATCCAAAAAACACAAAATAATAAATGTTGGAGAGCCTGTGGAGAGATTGCAACACTTATACACTGGCGGTGGGAATGTCAAATGGTACAACCACTTTGGAAATTGATTTGGAGCTTCCTTAAAACGCTAGAAATAGAATTACCATCCAATCCAGCAATCCCACTCCTTGGAATATATCCTAGAGAAGTAAGAGCCTTTACACAAACAGATATATGCACACCCACGTTTACTGAAGCACTGTTTACAATAGCAAAAACATGGAAGCAACCAAGGTGCCCATCAACGGATGAATGGATAAATAAATTATGGTATATTCATACAATGGAATACTACGCATTGATGAAGAACAGTGAGGAATCTGTGAAACATTTCATAACATGCAGGAACCTGGAAGACATTATGCTGAGTGAAATTTGTCAGCTGCAAAAGGACAAATATTGTATAAGGCCACTATTATAAGAACTTGAGAAACAGTTTAAACTGAGAAGAAAACATTCCTTTGTGGTTACAAGAGTGGGGAGAGAGGGAGGGTAGGAGAGGCACATCCACTAATTAGATAGTTGATAAGAACTACTTTAGGTGAAGGGAAAGACAGCACACAATACAGGGGAGGTCAGCACAACTGGACTAAAACCAAAAGCAAATAAGTTTCATGAATAAGCTGAATGCTTCGAAGGCCAGCATAGCAGGTGCAGGGGTTGGGGACCATGGTTTCAGGGGACATCTAAGTCAATTGGCATAATAATATCTATTAACAAAACATTCTGCATCCCACTTTGAAGAGTGGCATCTGGGGTCTTAAACGCTAGCAAGCAGCCATCTAAGATGCATCAACTGGTCTCAACCCACCTGGATCAAAGAACGAAGAACACCAAGGACACAAGGCGATTACAA
The DNA here is from genome assembly GCF_024166365.1 of Elephas maximus indicus. Classification (NCBI taxonomy): domain Eukaryota; kingdom Metazoa; phylum Chordata; class Mammalia; order Proboscidea; family Elephantidae; genus Elephas; species Elephas maximus. The sequence goes on from NC_064840.1 coordinate 52,426,824, forward strand.
GCCCAAGAGACAGAAAGGGCCACATGAACCAGAGACTACATCATCCTGAGACCAGAAGAGCTAGATGGTGCCTGGCTACAACTGATGGCTGCCCTAACAGGGAACACAACAGAGAACCCCTGAGGGAGCAGGAGAGCAGTGGGATGCACATCCCAAATTCTCATAAGACCACACTTAATGGTCTGACTGAGACTAGAAGGCCCCGGTGGTCATGGCCCCCTGACCTTCTGTTGGCCCAGGACAGGAACCACTCCCGAAGCCAACTCTTCAGACATGGATTGGACTGGACAATGGGTTGGAGAGGGATGCTGGTGAGGAATGAGCTTCTTGATCAGGTGGACACTTGAGACTATGCTGGCATTTCCTGCCTGGAGGAGAGATGAGAGGGTGGAGGGGGTTAGAAGCTGAAGAAATGGACATGAAATTAGGCAGTGGAGGGAGAGAGTGGGCTGTCTCATTAGGGGGAGAGTAATTAGGAGTGTGTAGCAAGGTGTATATGGGTTTTTGTGTGAGAGACTGACTTGATTTGTAAACTTTCACTTAAAGCACAAATAAAATTATATTAAAAAATACATATTACATTCTCAGCTCTACTTAAAATGTCCATAACTGCATTATTAAGTAGTTTCTGTATTTTCCGAATCTTTTTTAAGGTTTATTCATAATAGACAAACACTGTTCTTAAAATTCCTACATAATTAGGAGATTAAGATCGTGGACACATGCAAGTGTGCACACAGCAGCAGCAACAGCTGAAGATTCTCTTTTTCTTTAAAATTTGGGCCTTTCCAAAGGAACCAGTCTAACAATTATTGCATCAGAGGCAGGAACCGCTTCTAACCAAATCTAAAATCTAAACACTCAGAAGAGAGCGAGAGACTGTATCTTTAAATCCATCTAGCATATACGTATGTATTAAAGCTAGAAAAGGATTCAGTCCAACTAACATTCTTTTTTAAGGCACTTTTTCCAGACTGTCAGCCTTAGGGTTTGAAATACTTCATGTCCAGAAGATGCCGCTACTTGTTAGAAGGGGGAAAAAACCCTCAACCCTTGTTTTTGTATAGGGCTTCACAGTTTTCTAAGCACATTCAAATCCACCACTGCATTATCGAGCAGGTAAGATGTATGCTGCTACTACACATCCAGAAGTGTTTTTACCTTTTGTGCTGAACCATTCTGTGGGCTTGGTTCCTCTGGTTTTCCAAATACACTGCCTCTGCCTGCAGGTCCTGCCCTGCCCAGAGCTGAGTCCAAGTGTTTAGGAGCTTGTGCCCAGGAGCCTGGCATCCGTACATACTGAGATGGGTGGATAGGAGAAAGGCCCCTGAATGGCGGTCGAACAGGATCCATTGAAAGGCTGCAGAGGACGCTGGCGTCGATCCTGTTCTGGTTAATTACCTGCCAGCATTTTATGAAAGATTAAAGATTCCCAGTTGTTCTTCTTTAACGTCAAGGCAGACTCACAAAGCACAAACAAAAAAGTTACTTTGGGAGAGGCCTATCTAGGGTGGGTCTCCCCGCCAAGGTCGGACTCATGCCCTGGGCACCACTTGAGGTGGGGAGCCAACGAGCAGTTTCTGTTGCCCAGGACAGTTTCCATGCCAGTTGTGAGAGATCATTCAACAATTTAACACTAATCGCCCTAGGCACTATTATCCATAGATAGGCCCCCATTTGGAGTCAGACCAGTGATCTGACCCACTATTTCTGTCCAAATAACACTCACAGCCACTAAGACCCCCTCCTGAGTCCTGCCCTCAACTGACCACAGCCTTCCCACCTTTTAGAAGTCCTGTGTTCCTCCCACACACCCAGCCTGAAATAACTGACTTCCTGCCAGCCCTGCCCCACCCAATCAGCCTCCTCTAACACATTCACTTCTATTTGCCCCTTAAGTATCCTAAGCACCCTTCTTTAGCAATCCATTAGAGGGCCAAACCCTTCTTAAATTTAGTTCGTTTATCTTCCACCCTAACAGCTTCTCACAGAGAACCAAGTCCTGTAAGGTAAGTATTTATTGCAGGAGGCCCTCTTTATGTGTGTAAATAATCCTTTGGTTTGTAAACAAGTTTACAGTTAACATATGTATATGATAAATACACGCTCACGATAAATATTTAGTTATCATCCACTAGGTGGGTGTTTTGTTTTTTGCCTCTCTCTTCTATACCACTCGACGGTACTGGGTACTGGGTTGGGTTCTTCTGTACCAGGGAGCCCTGGTGGCGCAGTGGTTAAGTGCTATAGCTGCTAACCAAAAGGTTGGCATTTCCAATCTACCAGGCTCTCCCTGGAAACCCTATGACACAGTTCTACTCTGTCCTATGAGGTCGCTGTGAGTTGCAATCGACTCAATGGCAGTGAGTTTTATACCAGAGTTCTAATTCTTTTTTCCAGCCCATGTGCTCCTTGGAAACTCTATGGGGCAGTTCTACTCTGTCCTATAGGGTCGCCATGAGTCAGAATTGACTCGATGGCAGTGGGTATTACATTAAAGTATTCCATCCCCTTGATCTCTTCAGTTGGTTCTCTAAGTCTATTCAATTTCTTTCCAGAAAACCTTCTTTCAAACTCCACGAGAACTACAGTCTCCAGGTACAGACCTTTTCTGCTCTGAGTCTACAAGGCCTGCTGTGTCTCCCAGGTTACACTTCACATCGTGCTCTTCCCAGGTAACCAGGGATGATGCTCTCCCTGCCCTGCCTCCCCATCCCAGGCCCACCAAGCTTCTTCAGTATCAACTGATAACCTACAGATTTCAGAACTCCCTCTTTAAGGGGCTCCCCTAACTGAAAAATCTCTTGTTATCGTTTGAAAACGTAAGTATTAACTACAGAAAAGTCAGGCTATGTATACTAAAAATTTAAAAAAAAGATTTACATACATTTCATAAGTCAACAATATAGGCGGTGATAGTTCAGGAAAATTGGCAAAATTTTTTGAACTAAATTATCCTCTTTTACACTATAATGGCAGGATATGCCCCCCTTTCTCAAAGGCTACAACGGTTTTCTCCCTTAATCGCTAAAGTTCCTTTTCAGTTAGCCTGGACTCTGCTCACACCTCCCCAACCTCATCCGATGAATCCATACACCCAGCTACCTAACTAGTGCACCTAGAGGTGCTGCATCGACTAACGATTACAGGGTTTTGAATTCTCTTTCTCCGCCCCTTTCTCACCCCCATCACCACTTTTACAGCTCCATGCCCCTCCTCCAGAAACTCCTCCTTTTCTATGGACTTTCTCTGCGGCTTTTGAGCAGACACGTGGCTGACTGCAAGATCCTACAAGAAAGGTTCCCCGACCCGGACAGGCCTTCCTTCTCCCCCTCTCGAGGTGAACCCGGGCTGGGGCAATACAACAGAGGCCCTAACCAGAAAGGAGGCCCGGTGGGCAAATCCCACCCCTCCGTCACTGGAGAGAAAAGTACCTCTCTCAAAACCCACAGCTCTGCGGAGGGCCCTGCCCACTCCTTCCGTCCACTGAAACCTCTCCAGGGTGCCTCCCTCAACCGACCACAGCCTTCCCACCTTTCCGGGGCCCGCGGCCCTGCACACAGCCGGCCTCAAATAACGACTTCCCCGCCTCCCCTCGCCCCTGCCTCCCCAGGGCCCACGTGACCTCCCTCAGCGGGAGGGGCTAGTCGCCACGTGCCGAGCTGAAGCCCACCCCAGGCCACGCTCAAGTGACTGCGGCCTGCCAGGCCTGCCATGCCAGAGTCCCATCCACTCACCCCCACTCGGTCCTCGCTGACCCCGCCAGGCCAGAGGCGAAAACTGCGTACTGCCCACCCGCCACGCAGAATAACCCACCTGCTCCGGACCCCAATTTCCGGTCCCCTCGTGGGCGGGCCACGGGCTGAACCCATTGGTCGAAGGTGCGCTGCTCACAATATCCAGCCATCTCATTGGGTTATCCGCAAAAAGCGAACTAGTTTTAGCAGCCTTATTCTACGGAGGAGTCCACGCTAAAGGAGTATTCAAAATGGACTCTACAAGTTGTAAGTGAGCATTGGGGATTAAAATGTGTTAAGTTTTCGAGCTCCTGACTCCCTGTGGATAACTCCCTATGGACAGCTCCTGTAAATGGATTTAGCGTACATGCTCATGCTGAAATTGATTTGCCCCATCCCCCCCCCCACTCCCTTAGGGGATATAGGAATATGGGTGGTCAATAGTACAAAGTAAGCTTGAGTTGATGTTCAAACTATGTAACCTCAGTTTTCTTACATATAACATAGGGATAAAAGTACCCATTCAGAAAGACAACACACAATATATGGGAAGGCAGCACAACTGGACCAAGGAAAGTCACAGAAGCTTGCTAGACACACCCAAACACATTGAGGGACCCAGTTACTGGGGCTGAGGGCTGGAACCATGGTCTTGGGGAACATCTAGATTGGCTGCCATAACATAGTTCATAAAGAATATATTCTACATCCTACTTTGGTGACTAGTGTCTGGGGTCCTAAAAACTTGGGAGTGGCTATCTAAAATACATCTTCAGAGCAAAGGAGAATGAAGAAAACCAAAGATGCAAGGAAAACCTTAGTCCAAAGGACTAAGGGACCACATAACCAGAGCCTCCACAAACCTGTGCCCAGAAGAATTAGACGGTGCCCAGCTACCACCACCATATAGGTCTGGCAGGGATCACAATAGAGGGTCCCAGAGAGAGCAGGACAAAAATCTAGAACAAAATTCAAATTCATAAAAAGCACCAGACTTACTGGTCTGACAGAGACTGGAGAAATTCCTGAGACTATGGCCCCCTGGACACCCTGCTAACTCAGAACTGAAGCCTTTCTTATACCTTTCAGCCAAAGATTAGCCTATAAAACAAACAATAACACAAGTGAGGGACATGCTTCTCAGTTCAATCAAGTATATGAGACCAAATGGGCAACACCTGCCCAAAAGCAAAGACATGAAGGCAGGAAAGGACAGGAAAGCTGGACGAATGGACACAGAGAACTCAGGGTGGAAAGGGGAAGGGGAGGAGTACTGACAGTTGCAGGGATTGCAACCAATGTCATAAAAAAAAATTGTGTATAAATTTGTAAGAGAAAAACTAATTTACTCTGTAAACTTTCACCTAAAATACTATAAAAAATTTTTTTACGAAAGTACCTATTCATAGAGTTTTATGGAAATTAAATGAGATATTTCGCACAAGGAGAGTAAGATGAACCACAGTAAATGTTGCCTGTTGTTACTGTCCTGGTGACCTAGTGGTTAAGAACTACAGCTGCTGACCAAAAGGTCGGCAGTTCAAACCCACCAGGCACTCCTTGGAAACCCTATGGGGGCAGTTCTACTCTGTCCTATAGGGTGACTATGAATCAGAATTGACTCAATGGCAATGGGTTTTTTGTTGTTGTTTGTTTTTGTTGTTACTGTTATTATTTATTAATGCCTAAATCTGTGAGCCAAAAAAGAGCAGTTAATACTGCAATTACAGAATACTTTCCCCCAAGAAATAAAGATTCTCCCCCCCCCAACCTTTTTGGCAGATAACGGCTCCCCCTTGCCTCCTCTCACCAAGGTTTTAGGAGGTGGTTGAGGTCTAGTTTTGGGGGGCCTTCACTCTCAGATGAAAGAGGAGTGGATCTGAGATCAGTGCTATAGAGACATCCAAATGCTCTGCATGGAACTAGGGCTGAAGAAGGGTTGACCTTACCTTTCCCAAGCCTCAACTATCCCATGCCTTGCTTTAATCCATACACTCAAGGACCCTCCTTCTCTCCTTCCCAAATCAGAACACAGTCTGAAAATTATTGGAGCAGCAGGATGACCTTCAAGGCAGGAATCTAATTGGCAGCATGCCCCTGCCCTGTTTGTAAAGGTTGTTTAACATAACACTGTAGCATTGTGAAGTCTTCTACCCCACAGTCTTTCTACTGTGCAATATTACAATGCTAAGTTATAATAAAAAACAATTGTTAGAATTCTGCCACACAGGAAAACATTTAGTAGTAGCAAGTACATTTAATAACAGTCATTTAAACTGTTCCGTAACTTTGATGACATCCCAACTACCTGTTCTTTTAGATGCTCTGCCCAAACCTTTTATGAAAGATTCATTCAGTAGAGATTAAAAAATATTTTAGGGGCAAGATTCCACAAACCTTCTAGTCAGAGTAAAGCAAAACATTCTCAGATAATGTTCTGAACACGGGTCTCTTTTGGAATCTAAACTAAGAGCACCACTCCAAAGAGTATACTATATCCATATACTATTCTTTATCCAAAGAGTTTCCTATAACCTGTTCATGCAAGAATAGGTGACCTCTCGTAGTTCTAGCCAATGCATACATCACGAATACCACTTATTTAACCAAAGGATAACCCATATATTCTTGGTGTTGACTGAAGATAACAATGGTTGGAGCTTTTGAATTATGGGCATCTGCTTAGAATCTTTCAAAAGCTAATCAACCTCTCCTGGAGTTTATATTCCCTAGTAGGATACTTCTACCACCTGTCTGTCAATTTATCTTGCTAAGGTGGCTTGTGTGTTGTTGTGATGTTGGAAGCTATGCCACAGGTATTTCAAATACCAGCTGGGTCACCCATGGTCTACAGGTTTCAGCAGAGCTTCCAGACTAAGAGAGACTAGGAAGAAAGGCCTGGCAATCTACCTCTAAAAATTAGCCAAAAAAACTGTGTGGATCACACCAGAATACAGTCTGATACAGTATCCTGGAAGTATGCTGGAAGATGAACACAGCAGGTTGGAAGGCACTCAAAATACACAGTGACTGCAACAATGGGCTCAAGCATACTAGCGATCATAGGAATGATGCAGAACGAGGCATTCTGTTGTATATGGGGTTGCCATGTGTCGGGGCTGACTCCATGGCAACTAACAAGAACAACAGTAAGCCGAAAAAACCAAACCCAGTGCCGTTGAGTCAGTTCCGTCTCATAGTGACCCTATAGGACAGAGTAGAACTGTCCCATAGTTTCCAAGGAGCACCTGATGGATTCAAACTGCCAACCCTTTGGTTGGCAGCCGTAGCACTTAACCACTACCCCACCAGGGTTTCCAAGAACAACATTAGGCTACTTCAATTGTTAGTTAGCCCTAGAGAACCGATTAAAATTAGCGCACACGTATCATGCTGTCTAAACTGAAGTATGTTAAAGTAAACTACAGATTTTTTTAATTCGAAAAAGTCACACCACCAAATTCTGTCCACTTGGCCATGAAGATAGACCCATCATGATACAATCTGAATTTTTCCCAGGCAGTCATGACTTCAAATACTCTGGCTATTTGTCCCCATAAGTACTTCCATTCTGACCTTACATCCTGATTTATTTGTTCAGAAGATAAGGTCACCAGAGTCACAGCAAGATAAAACCAAAAAACCCGTTACTGTCGAATCAATTCTGACTCATAGCAACCCCATATAAAAGGCAGAAAATCACACTACTGGCTTAGCCTAGAAATGACAGGGAGGATTTCATTTAAAGTGGACCTATGTTTAGAAAGTCAGCAGTTCAAATCCACCAACCACTCCTGGGAAACCCTATGGGGCAGTTCTACTCTGTCCCATACGGTCACTATGAGTCGGAATAGCCTTGCTGGCAATGGGTTTAGGGTTTTTTTGTTTGTTTTGGTTTTGGTTTATGTCTCTAGTACCTCTGGATTCCCAGCAGTTGTTGTTAGGTGCTGTCAAGTCTGTTCCAACTCATAGCTAGCATGTACAACAGAAAGAAACACTGTCTGGCCTCAGAATAGGTCAATACAAATCCTCCCAGGAGAAATGCCCTCAACCAGGCCCCAAAAACTCACACATAAAAGTGCCAGTAAATATGAGCTCACAAAAACAAACAAACAATCACAAAACATATTAGGTTGAACAATAAGAGGACAAACAACCCAGTCAAAAATCAGCAAAAAATATGAACAGATATTTCACCAAAGAAGAGGTATGAATAGCTAGCAAGCACATGAAAAGATACTCTACACCATCAGTCATTAAACCCACCGCCATCGAGTCGATTCCGACTCATAGTGACCCTGTAGGACAGAGTAGAACTGCCCCCGTAGAGTTCCCCAGGAGCTCCTGGTGGATTCAAACTGCCGACCTCTTGGTTAGCAGCCATAGCACTTAACCACTACACCACCAGGTTTTCCCAATCAGTCATTAGGAAAATCCAAATTAAATCTACAGTGAGATATCATTTCGCACCCACTAGAATGACTATAATAAATAAGAGACAATAACATATGTTGGTGAGAATGTGGAAAAACAGGGACTCTCATACATTGCTGATGGGAATGTAAAATGGTACAGCCTCTTAGGAACACAATTGGGTAGTTAACCTAAAAGTTAAACATAAAATTATTGTTGTTCTTGTTGGGTGCTGACAAGTCAGTTCCGACTCACAATGACCCTATTAACAACAGAACGAAACACTGCCTGGTCCTGCACCATCCTCGCAATTGCATTGTTGCAGTCACTGTGTCTATCCATCTCGTTGAGGGTCTTCCTCTTTTTCTCTGACCCTCTACTTTACCAAGCATGATGTCCTTCTCCAGGGACTGGTCTCTCCTGACAACATGTCCAAAGTACGTGAGATGAAGTCTTGCCATCCTTGCTTCCAAGAAGCACTCTAGCTGTATTTTTTCCAAGACAGACCTGTTCGTTCATCTAGCAGCCAGTGGTATATTCAATATTCTTCATCAACATCATAGTTCAAAGGCATCAATTCTTCTTTGGCCTTCCTTATTCACTGTCCAGCTTTTGCATGCATATAAGGCGACTGAAAACACCATGGCTTTGGTCAGGCACACTTTAGTCCATTAAGGGACATCTTTGCTTTTCAACACTCTAAAGAGGTCTTTTGCAGCAGATTTACCCAATGCAATACGTTGTTTGATTTCCTGACTGTTGTTTTCATGGGTGTTTGTTCTGCATCCAAGTAAAATGAAACTCTTGACAATTTCATAATTTTCTCCATTTATCACAATGTTGCTTATTGGTCCAATTGTAAGAATTTTTGTTTTCTTTATGTTGAGCTGCAATCCATACTGAAGCCTATAGTCTTTGATCTTCATCAGTAAGTGTTTCAAGTCCTCTTCACTTTTCAGCAAGCAAGGTTGTGTCACCTGCATATCACAGGTTGTTAATGAGTCTTCCACCAATCCTGATGCCATATTCTTATTCATATAGTCCACCTTTTTTTATTTTTAGAACATGCAGTATGCCCTTGCTCTGTTCAAACAACTACCTCTTGATCTATGTACAGGTTCCACATGAACACAAGTGTTCTGGAATTCCCATTCTTCCCAATGTTATTCATAATTTGTTATGATCCACACAGTCGAATGCCTATGCATAGTCAATAAAACACAGGTAAACATCTTTCTGGTATTCTCTGCTTTCAGCCAGGATCCATCTGACATCAGCAATGATGTCTGAATCCAGCTTGAATTTCTGGCAGTTCTCTGTTGATATACTTCTGCAACTGCTTTTGAATTATCTTAAGCAAAATTTTACTTGTGTGATGTTAATGATATCGTTTGATAACCTCCACATTCTGTTGGATCACCTTTCTTTGGAATGAGCACAAATATGGATCTCTTCCAGTTGGTTGGCCAGGTCGCTATCTTCCAAGTTTCTTGGCACAGACCAGTAAGCACCTCCAGCACTGTATTCATTTGTTGAAATATCTCAGATGGTATTTTGTTAATTCCTGGAGCCTCATGTTTTGCCAATCTCTTCAATGAAGCTTGGACATCTTTCAGTACCATTGGTTCTTGATTATATGCTGTCTCCTGAAATGGCTGAACATCAACCAATTCTTTTTGGCACAGTGGCTTTATACATTCCTTTCATCTGCTTTTGATACTTCCTGCATCATTCAATATTTTGCCCATAGAATCCTTCAAAATTGCAACTCCAGGCTTAAATTTTTTCAGTGTTTTCAGCTTCAGAAATGCCAAGTGTGTTCTTCCCTTTTGGTTTTCTAACTCCAGGTCTTTGCGCGTTTCATTATGTTTTACTTTGTCTTCTTGAGCCGCCCTTTGAAATCTTCTGTTCAGCTATTTATTTCATCATTTCTTCCATTCACTGTAGCTACTCTACGTTCAAGAGCAAGTTTCAGAGTCTCTTCCGACATCCATTTTCGTCTTTTCTTTCTTTCCTGTCTTTTTAATGACCTTTTGCTTTCTTTAGGTATGATGTCCTTAATGTCTTCCCACAGGGTCTTTGGTTGTTAGTGTTCAATGCATCAAATCTATTCTTGAGATGGTCTCCAAATCCAGGTGGGATATATTCAAGGTTGTATTTTGGCTCTTGTGGACTTGTTTTACTCTTCTTAAGCTTCAACTTGAACTTGCATAGGAGCAAATGATGGTGTTTTCGGCCTTGTTCTGACTGATGACACCGAGCTTCTCCATCATCTGTTTCCACAGATGTAGTCAATTTGATTCCTGTGTTTTCCATCTGGTGAGGTTCACATGTATAGTAGCTGTCAATGTTGTTGAAAAGAGTATTTGCAATGAAGAAGTCGTTGGTGCTGCAAAATTCTATCATGCAATCTCTGACATCATTTCTATCACCAAAGCTATATTTTCCAACTACCTGTTCTTCTTCTTAATTTCCAACTTTTCCATTCCAATCACCAGTAATTATCACTGCATCATGATTGCATGTTTGATCAATTTCAGACCGCAGAAGTTGGTAAAAATCTTCAGTTTCCTCATCTTTGGCATTAGTGGTTAGTGCGTAAATTTGAATTATAGTCGTATTAACTAGTCTTCCTTGTAGGTGTATGGGTATTATCCCATCACCAAAAGCGTTTTACTTCAGTAGAGATCTTAAATTTATTCTTTTTGATGATAGATGTGACACCATTCCTTTTTAATTTGGCATTTCCAGCATAGCAGACCATATGATTGTCTAATTCAAAATGGCCAGTACTAGTCCACTTCAGCTCAGGAATGCCCAGAATATCAATGTTTATCCATTCCACCTCATTTTTTACAACCTCCAATTTTCCTAGATTCATACTTCATACATTCCATTTTCCAATTATTATTGGATCTTTTCAGCTGTTTCTTCTCATTTTGAGTCATGCCATATCAGCAAATGAAAGTCCTGAAAATTTGACTCCAACCACATCATTAAGGTCGACTCCACTTTGAGGAGGCAGCTTTTCCCCATTTGTATTTTCAGTGCCTTCCAACCTCAAGGGCTCATCTTCTGGCACTGTATCAATGTTCCACTGCTGCTCATGAGGTTTTCTCTGGTCAATTTTTTTCAGAAGGAGACCGCCAGGTTCTTCTTCCTAGTCTATCTTAGCCTGGTAGCTCTGCTGAAACCTGTCCACCAAGGGTGACCCTGCTGGTATTTGAAATACCGGTGGCAAAGCTTCCAATGTCACAGCAACAGGCAAGTCACCACAGTATGACAAACTGACAGATACGTAAGATTGCTGTAGGACCTGGAAATTACATTCCCAGGTAACTACTAAAGAGAAATAAAAACATATATCTACACAAAATTTGGACCTGAATGTTCATAGCATTATTGATAATAGCCCAAAACTGGAAACAACTTAAATGTCCATCAGCTGGTGAATGGAGAGACAGAATGTGGTATATCCATACAATGGATGCATTCAGCAGTAAAAAGGAATGAACTACTGACACATGACGTGACATAGATGAACTTCAAAAAAACGTTATGATAAGTGAAAGGAATTCAGACGCAAGGGACTACCTATTGCATGATTCCATTTATACAAAATAGCCGGGACAGGAAAATCTATAGAGATAGAAAGTAGACTAGTAGTTGAGTACACGACTGAGGATTTTTCAGAATTGATGAAAGATAAAAATCTTTGCGTTCAAGAAGTTCAGCGAACCTCAAGCAGCAAAAAGTAAAAAGAAATTGCACTTAGCACATCGTAGTTATACTATAAAATGCCAAAGCCAAAGAAATCTAAAAAATCAGCCACAGAGAAAAAAACCAAATTACCTACAAATTAATGAAAATTGGACTCAACAGCAGGAACATAATTAGCCTGGAAGACAGTGATATGATATATCCACAGCTGTGAGAGGTTAAGAGAAAATAGGTAATAACTAACCTGTCAACTTAGAAATTGTATATCCAGTGAGGTTATCTTTCAGAGACAAGGGTTAAAGAAAACATTTTCAGATAAACGGAAACTGAGAGATTTGCCTCCAACAAACCCTCTCTAAAGGAATTTCTAAACAATATATTGAAGAAAAATAACCCCAGAAGGACAGTCTGAGATAAAAAAAAAAAGGAACAATAGATAAAGTGGTTGACTGAATAAAACAATGATAATGTCTAACACGTTGGTGACTTAGTCTAGTTCCCCAGAAGGCAGATCCTGAGACAAAGGTTTTTATGCGAGAATTTTATTGGAGAATGAAATCCCAGTGAACAGGAGTGAGAGGCAGAGGAATGATGCAGGGAAGGAGAGAGGTCCCATTCCAGGATACCTTGAGTTGACCACTGCTACTGGGACCTGGTTGTCCCATCCTTCAGGACCATGTGAGAAGCCATGTGAAGTGCATGTCATGACACCTTATCCTGGAGGAGCAGGGGAGAAGCATGTATCCATGGACTCTCTCCTCTCCCTTAGTCAAGGCTCACCTCAAGGAGTGTTAACCCCCTATACTTACTAGCTGCACCACGGTGTTCTGTCCCCATGACCCTATGCTCAGCTGATCTAAATGTCTTAGTTCCAATAGGGAAGAATTCTCCTGCCAGGAAACACAACACTGATTCCATTGAACTGGGAGTTAAGGATGCCACCTGGCCGCTTTGAGTTCCTCATGCTTCTGAATCAACACAAAGAAGGGAGTTACCATACTGGCTGGTGTGATTAATCCTGACTACCAAAGAAATACCAGATTGGTGTTGCATAATGGAGATAAAGAAGAGTGTGTCTGGAATATGGGAGATTCCTTAGGGCATCTCTTAGTACTACCATGCCCTGTGATTAAAGACAACAAAAACTACAACAACCCAATTCAGACAGGACTACTAATGGCCCAGACCCTTCAGGAATGAAGGTTTGGGTTACTTCACCAGGCAAAGAACCATGACCAGCTGAAATGCTTGCTGAGGGCTTAGGGAATATGGAATAGGTATTGAAAGAAGATTGTTTTAAATACCAGCTACAACCACATGACCAGCTGCAGAAATGAGGACTGTAATTGTTATGAGTATTTCTTCCTTGTTTTGTTATGTTTGTGTGTGTGTATATCTATATATAAATATAGATATAAAACCAAACCCACTGCCGTTGAGTTGATGTATAAAGAGACAGATGAGGCTGAGACGATCTGTAATGGAGCATAAGAGGTGTTCACTAAAGTAAAAGAAAAGAATGATAGAGCTAAAAGTTTAAGAAAAATAATGTGTAAGTCAGGAGAGAGGTTGTTAAGGATTGAGTTGTGTCCCCCCAAAAGTGTGTGTCAACTTTGCTAGGCCATGATTCCCAGTATTGTTTGATTGTCCAAAATTTGTCATCCATTATGATTTTCATATGTGTTGTAAATCCTGCCTCTATGATGTTAACGAGGCAGGATTAGAGGCAGTTATGTTAACGAGGCATGACTCAAGCTACAAGATTAGGTTGTATCTTGAGTCAATCTCTTTTGAGATATAAAAAACAGCAGTGAACAGAAAGACAGGAGGACCTCATAGCACCAGGAAAGTAGTGCCAGGAGCACAGCATATCCTTTGGACCCGGGGTCCCTGCACTGAGAAGCTCCTAAACCAGGGGAAGATTGATGACAAGGACCTTCCTCTAGAAGTGACAGAAAGAGAAGGCCTTCCCCTGGAGCTGGTGCCCTGAATTCAGACTTTTAGCCCACTAGATTACAAGAGAACAAATTTCTGTTCGTTAAAGCCATCCACTTGTTGTGTTTCTATTATAGCAGCACTGGATAACTAAGGCAAAATTTGGTACCAGGAGTCGGGGTGCTGCTCTAACAGATACCTAAAACATGACAGCAGTTTTGAAATTGTGAATGGCTAGAGGCTGGAAGAGTTTTAAAGTGCCTAATAGTAAAAGCCAAGATTACTTTGAAAATACTGTTGGTGGAATTATGGACGTCAAAGACAATTCTTGTGAGGACTCAGAAGGAAATGAGGAGAGCTGTTACACTGGATACTGAGCAGATGGCGAGAAGCAGCATCAGAGAAAGCAGAAGAACCAGGAGACCAGCATGAGACAGTGCTGGAGCCAACCCGCAGAGCAAAAGAGTTGAGTGCCTTTGTGCAGGAGGGTTCCTGGTGGAGTGGGATGCCGCTAGGCACTTACTGGCAGAGCTACAGAGCTTTGGAACACTTGCCCCAGTGGAGCAGTCATAGGCGGTGAGGTCCAAGGGGCCAAGAGACCAGAGAACCAGGAAGCAGGAGCTGAAGAGACAAGGCGCACAGGAAGCATAGCTTCCTCAGTCTCAAAGGGTAGGGCCACGACCTCTGGGGTCTCAAGGATGGAATACAAGTTATCTTATTGTAACCCCTGCCCATGGTCTCTGGGGTTTCAAAGAGTCAGATCTCCACCAAATCAGTTCCAGAGTGTAGGGCTACCATTCACAAGTGCCAGCAGAATGGGGCCAGATCCACTGCCCAAAGCCGAGGGGGTGGGACTGCCATGGGGAAGAAGAACGGTGCCTTCCAGGGCCGAGGGAGTAGAGCAGCCACTCAGATGGACTAGGAGAATGGAGCTGCTTAAATCCAAGGAAGCAGACTTGCCATTCCAGTGAGCCTGCAAGGCAGAGCTGAAGCCCAGGGCCAAAGGGCCTCCGCCCAGCATCTGGAGAGTGTGGCCAACACTCAGAGTCTAGAGGGCAGGGCCGTGGTCTCAGAGAAGAGAAGATTATTTTCAAGGCTTGAGAGCTAATATAATGTGTTCTGTTGACTTGTTTGGTGCCTCTTATCCCTTCTTTCCCTCTAATTTCTCCCATCTGTAATGGAAAGGTCTGGCTTGTGCCTGTTCCACCATTGTACTTTGGAAGAAGATAACTTGTATTCTAGATTTCACAGATGAAATTTTTGGATTTTGAACTTGGAGTTGATTTAAGACTTTTGCTATGATAAGATAGGGTGATTGTATTTTCATGTGGCAAGAACATGAATTTTGGGAGACCAAAGGCTGGAATGTCATGGATTGAATCATGTCCTCCAAAAATGTGTATCAACTTGGCTAGGCCATGATTCCAAGTATTGTGTTGTGGTCCACCACTTTGTGATTTGAACTGATTTTTCTGTGTGTTGTAAATCCTACTTCCATGATGTTAATAAGGCAGTTATGTTAATGAGGCAGGACTCAGTCTAGGTTGTGTCTTCAGTCAATCTCTTTTGAGATATAAAGGAGAGAAGCGAGTAGAGAGATGGGTGGGCCTCATACCACCAAGAAACAGGAGCCAGGAGAAGAGTGTGTCCTTTGGATCCAGGGTACCTGCATTGAGAAGCTCCTAGACCAGGGAAGACTGAATAAAATGACCTTTCCCCAGAGCCAACAGTGAGAGAGGGAAAGCCATCTCATGGAGCTGGCATCCTGAATCTGAATTTCTAGCCTCCTAGACCGTGAAAGAATAAATTTCTCATTGTTAAAGCCACTCACTTGTGGTATTTCTGTTATAGCAGCGCTACATGACTAAGACCAAACAGTCTTAGTCATGTAGTCAGGGTCTCAAAAAGCTTGCACAGGGGTATCCAAGGTACAATTGGTCTCTATTTGTCAACAGAGGAAGAAGGAGAGTCGGGAATAGGAGGGGAATATAGAATGTTTGGCTAATTGCCTCCTTTGCCATGAGGCCAGAACTGGATGGTGCTCAGCTACCATTACTGAACATTTTGATCCAAGATTCCACAGAAGAATCCTGATCAAAATGGGGGAAATGTAGAACAGAATTTCAAATTCTTATGGACTCCAGACTTCCCAGAGCCACAGGGGCTGGATGAACCCCTGAAACTATTGCCCTGAAATAATCTTTAAACCTTAAACAAAAAATATCCCCTGAAGTCTTCTTAAAGCCAAATAATAGCTTAGCTTAACTAGTAAAAAATGTCTGCCTTGAGCATTATGCTCTTTTAAGATCTATATGGGATCAAATTGGTAGCAGCAACTCAAATGATTGGATAGGAACCTTAGGGAGGGAGTGAATTTATGTTGGAGAGGTTATGGAGAGACTGGAACACTTATACACTGCTGGTGGGAATGTAAAATGGTACAACCGCTTTGGAAACTGATTTAGCACTTAAAAAGGTAGAAGTAGAACTACCATAGACCCAGCAATTCCAATCCTTGGAATATTCCTAGAGAAGGGGAGAGTTTTCACAGGTTATGGGGATCCCAACCAATGTCACAAAACAATGTGTATTGATTATCTAATAAGAAACTAATTTTCTCTGTAAACATCTAAAGTACAACAAAAAGAAAAAAATAGCAAAAAGACAGTATTGAAGTGGTGTATGTTTTGCTAGGAATTGATGGAATATCGAGATGTTTCAATGAACAGATGCAGCACTGGAGGTGCTCACTCGTCTATGCCAAAAAATACAGAAGACAGCTTCCTGGACAACTAACTGGAAGAGATCCATATTTATGCCTATTCCCAAGAAAGGCGATCCAACCGAATGTGGAAATTAGAGAACTATATCATTAATATCACACGCAAGCAAAATTTTGCTGATGATCATTCAAAAACGGCTGCAGCAGTATATCAACAGGGAACTGCCAGAAATTCAGGCCAGTTTCAGAAGAGGGCGTGGAACCAGGGATATCATCGCTGATGTCAGATGGATCCTGGCTGAAAGCAGAGAATACCAGAAGGATGTTTACCTGTGTTTTATTGACTATGCAAAAGCATTCGACTGTATGGACCATAACAAATTATGGATAACATTGTGAAGAATGGGAATTCCAGAACACTTAATTGTGCTCCTGAGGAACCTTGACATAGATCAAGAGGCAGTTGTTTGGACAGAACAAGGGGATACTGATTGGTTTAAAGTCAGGAAAGGTGTGCATTAGGGTTATATTCTTTCACCATACCTATTCAGTCCATATGCTGAGCAAATAATACTAGAAGCTGGACTATATGAAGAAGAATGGGGCCTCAGGATTGGAGGAAGACTCGTTAACAACCTGCATTATGCAGATGACACAACCTTGCTTGCTGAAAGTGAAGAGGACTTGAAGTACTTACTAACGAAGATCAAAGACCACACCCTTCAGTATGGATTGCACCTCAACGTAAAGAAAACAAAAATCCTCACAACTGGACCAAGGAGCAACATCATGATAAATGGAGAAAAGATTGAAGTTGTCAAGGATTGCATTTTACTTGGATCCACAATCAACAGCCGTGGAAGCAGCAGTCAAGAAATGAAAAGACGCGTTGCATTGGGTAAATCTGCTGCAAAAGACCTCTTTGAGGTGTTGAAGAGCAAAGATGTCACCTTGAAGACTAAAGTGCGCCTGACCTAAGCCATGGTATTTTCAAATGCATCATATGCATGGGAAAGCTGGACGATGAATAAGGAAGGCTGAAGAAGAATTGATGCCTTCGAATTGTGGTGTTGGCAAAGAATATTGAATATACCATGGACTGCCAAAAGAACGAACAAATCTGTCTTGGAAGAAGTATAGCCGGAGTGCTCCTTAGAAGCAAGGATGGTGAGACTGTGTCTTACATACTTTGGACATGTTGTCAGGAGGGATCAGTCCCTGGAGAAGGACATCAAGCTTGGCAGAGTACAGGGTCAGCGGAAAAGAGGAAGCCCCTCAACGAGGTGGATTGACACAGTGGCTGCAGCAATGAGCTCAAGGATAACAACGATTATAAGGATGGCTCAGGACCGGGCAGTGTTTCATTCCATTGTGCATGGGGTCGCTATGAGTCAGAACCGACTTGACGGCACCTAACAACAACAACATTCTCAACAATAACGAAATAAATAAAATTGAAAAAAAAATAAGACCCTATTTTCCCCAAAGAAGGTCACTTTCATAGGTAAAGGGGCTAAGACTTCAACATATCTTTTGGGGGAGGACACAATTCAATCTGTAACAGCCATGAAGGAGAAGTCTAGGTAAAATTTACCTCCATATCAAACCAGGCAGTGTTTTGACACCTACCTGAATGCCTTCTAGAGCCAAGGTGGTGTCATTGATCACTTCAGCTAAATTCATGGACAAATTTCATACCATTTTTTCTAATTGGATGACTCTCATCATAAGGATAACTTCCGAAGGTGTGCCCATAAATATCAAGTCAATTATCCCTGTGTATTTAAGGGTAGCCTCATTTCAAAGGGATCACTGTGGTTTTCTAAGGCCTACATGATCCTTAAGGGGATATTTCCTTAAAGTCTCTTAGTATTCACTCTAGGATGGAAGTCACCATGTTTTTGAGAGGGAGGCAAGTTAATGCCTGGCATCCACACCAGAAGTACAACCCCAAGGGTGGATATGGTGCTCCTGGGAAAAAAAACAAACAAAAAAAGATGTTATTTACAATGGTTGGTCATCTCCCAAGTGGGACCTAAATCAGTAGGGGGCTCTGGTTGACAATGTCTCTCATGAGGCCTCTCGACAGGATTATAAATCTTAGAGTTTCTAGTTCAGTTCAAATAATTGAGTCCAGTCCCTAGTTTTTTGGGCAGGCAGCTCAACCTGCTCTATCTACCTGCAGCAAAGGGGCATTCATCCAGCCAATGGAATGACAGAGTAATGGTAGGGGAGGGGACTGAGGGAGACATCTGGAGGTGCTGATGGGTGTTCTGTGTGGAAGGCGCAGGAGCTAGCGTCCACCTTCTGCTGTTTCTAGTGGACTTCTAGCTAAGATTAAGGAGAGTAGTGAGCAAATCAAGGTCAGAGCTGTTAGGCAGCGGATGGTATACTCGGTAGTCAGTTAAATTTAACGGGTTTGAGACAGCTTGAGAGAGAACCAGGGTGTTATCCTTTGTGAGAGGGCTTCAGAGGCAGTTCTAATGGACACAGATCATTTATGTTCCTCCCTCTCCTATATCTCCCAGGGACTGAAGTGTTCCTTCCCTGATGCCAGAGGTGATACTCTCCCTCCACTGCCACAAAATTGATGGGTCCCATTTCAGTAGCTATAAATTCATCTTTTGTCACATCCAGAACTTTTGTCCAGAAGGGTCAGGTACAAGAGGGACAAGGGCACTTTAATAAAACTTCATCACCTGTTTTCTTAGTGTCTTAGTAATTTTTCATAGCAACTCAGTCCAAAAGAAATACCTACAATTCCATTTATGAAGTTGTTAGGTACAAATATCTTAATATTTATTTCTGTATTCACAAATGAGTAGCCTTTAAAAAAAAATCCCTATAAACTGAAAGAAAAAAATATTTTCACTTCAGTTTTAAATAATCACAATTATTAATGGGATTTATGCACCTGTTGGGTGCTGCACAACTTCCCGAACCTTTGAATCAGATTGGACATTGCCATGCTCACTTCCAGTCCCACACAAATATTCACGTAGTATTTGCTTTTCATCGCAGCAACTGCAGAAAACCCAGCTTCGCAAAGCTATGATGTTATCAAAAGGATAATAATCTACTGTTGAAACCAATATCTACCTTATACTAGTCGTTTGCATGGTTTCTAATAGATGTCTTGTATCACCATGTTTCCCTTGAAATTTTAAAATATTTTATGTTGTCTCATAGGCTTGCTGCTAGGGTGCCTCAGGGAACAGTGTGGGAACCACCGATCTAACGCAGAAATGCTATTCAGTTTTGGGGATAAAATTTTGGGGGGAAAAAGTAAAAACAAAATTGTTATACTTGATATTACTTAATAATTATTGGGAATGTTAACAAATTATATTGTTGTTGTTAGGTGCCACTTAGTCGATTTCGACTCGTGGTGACCCCATGTGACAGAGTAGAATCGCCCAATAGGCTGTAATCTTTATGGGAGAAAATTGTTGAGTCTTTTCCTCTCAGAGCCCCTGGGTGAGTTGAAACAGCCAGTCTTTTAGTTAGCAACCAAGCACTTAACTGTTGAGCCATCAGGGCTCCTAAGAAATTATGCCCAGTCTTGCACCAGCCTCACAATCATTATATGTGAGCCCATTGTTGTAGCCACTGTGTCAATCCATCTTGTTGAAGTCTTCCTCTTTTTCCGGGACCCTCTACCTTACCAAGCATGATGTCCTTCTCCAGGGACTGCCTCCTGGTAACATATCCAAAGCATGTAAGATGAACTCTCACCATCCTTGATTCTAATGAGCATCCTGGCTGTACTTCTTCCAAGACAGAGATATATGTTCTTTTGGCAGTCCATGGTATATTCAATGTTCTTTGCCAACACCATAATTCAAAGGAATCAATTCTTCTTCGATCCTCCTTATTCACTGTGCAGCTTCCTCATGCATATGAGGCAATTGAAAACACCATAGCTTGGGCCAGGTGCACATAAGTCCTAAAAGTGGCATCTTTGCTTTTTAACAGTTTAGGGAGGTCTTCTGCAGCAGATTTTCCCAATGCAACGCGTCTTTTCATTTCTTGACTGCTGCTTCCATAGCTGTTGATTGTGGATCCAAGTAAAATGCAATCCTTGACAACTTCAATCTTTTCTCCATTTATCATGATGTTGCTCCTTGGTCCAGTTGTGAGGATTTTTGTTTTCTGTATGTTGAGGTGTAATCCACACTGAAGGGTGTGGTCTTTGATCTTCATCAGTAAGCGTTTCAAGTCCTCTTCACTTTCAGCAAAGTTGTGTCATCTGCATATCGCAGGTTGTTAAAGAGTCTTCCTCCAAACTTCCTCAGTTTATTTGCTCAGCATACAGATTGAATAGGTATGGTGGAAGGACATAACCCTGATGCACACCTTTCCTGACTTTAAACAAGGCAGTACTCCCTTGTTCTGTTCCAAAAACTGCCTCTTGGTCTAAGTACAGGCTCCTTATGAGCACAGTTAGGTGTTCTGGAATTCTCATTCTTCACAAGGTTATGGATAATATGTTATGATCCACACAGTCGAATGCCTTTGCACAGTTAATAAAACACAGGTAAACATCTTTCTGGTAGTCTCTGTTTTCAGCCAAGATCCATCTGACATCAGCAATGATATCCCTCGTTCCATGTCCTCTTCTGAATCCAGCTTGAGTTTCTCAGAATTCCCCGTCAATGTACTGCTGCAACCGCTTTTGAATGGTCTTCAACAAAATTTTACTTGTGTGTGATATTAATGATACTGTTTGATAATTTCTGCATCCTGGTGGATCACCTTTCTTTGGAATGGATACAAATATGGATCTCTTGCAGTCAGCTGGCCGGGTAGCTGTTTTCCAAATTTCTTGGCATAGACAAGTGAGAATTTCCAGCATTGCATCCGTTTGTTGAAACACCTCAATTGATATTTTGTCAACTCCTGGACTTTCACTTTTCATCAATGCCCTCAGCGCAGCTTGGGCCTCTTCCTTCAGTAACATAGATTCTTGGTCATATGTTACCTCCTGAAATGTCTGAATGTTGGCCAATTCTTTTTGGTACAGTAACTCAGTATATTTCTTTCATCTTCTTTTGATGCTTCCTATGTGGTTCAATATTTTCCTTGTGGAATCTGTCAGTATTGCAACTGGAG
This sequence comes from Elephas maximus indicus, assembly GCF_024166365.1. NCBI lineage: Eukaryota > Metazoa > Chordata > Mammalia > Proboscidea > Elephantidae > Elephas > Elephas maximus. The sequence continues at coordinate 52,448,463 of NC_064840.1, forward strand.
GCTTGAATTTTTTCTTCAGTTCTTTCAGCTTGAGAGATGCTAAGCATGTTCTTCCCTTTTGGTTTTCCATCTCCAGATCTTTGCATATGTCATTATAACACTTTGTCTTCTTGAGCTGCCCTTTGAATCTTCTGTTCAGCTCTTATACTTTGTCATTTCTTCCATTCAATTTAGCTACTCTACATTAAAAAGCAAATTTCAAAGTCTCTTCTGACATCCACTTTGGTCTTTTCTTTCTTCCCTGTCTTTTTAATGGCCTCTTGCTTTCTTCATGGATAATGTCCTTGATATCATTCTGTTATTCATCTGTTCTTCAGTCATTAGTGTTCAATGTGTGAAATCTATTCTTCAGAGGGTCTCTAAGCTGAGGTGGGATATTCTCAAGGTCATACTTTGGCTTTCGTGGACTTGTTCTAATTTTCTTCAACTTCAACTTGCATATGAGCAGTTGGTGGTCTGTTCCACAGTCAGCCCCTGGCCTTATTCTGACTGATAATATTGAGCTTTTCCATCATCTTTTCCCACAGATATAGTTGATTTGATTCCTGTGTATTCCATCTGGTGATGTCCATGTGTATAGTTGCTGTTTATGTTGCTGAGAAAAGGTATTTGCAATGAAGAAGTCGTTGGTCTTGCAAAATTCTGTCATGTGACCCCTGCTGTTATTTCTGTCACCAAGGCCATATTTTTCAACTACCAATCCTTCTTTGTTTCCAACTTTTGCATTCTGATTGCCAGTAATTATCAATGCATCTTGATTGCATGTTTGATCAATTTCAGACTGCAGAAGTTGGTAAAATTCTTCAATTTCTTCATTTTGGCATTAGTGGTTGGTGGGTAAATTTGAATAATAGTCATATTAACTGCGCCCCATCTTCCTTGTAGGGGTATGGATATTATCCTATCACTGACAGCGTTGTACTTCAGGATAAATCTTGAAATGTTCTTTTAACAATGAATGTGATGCCATTCCTTTTCATTTTGTCATTCCTGGCATAGTAGACCATATGATTTTCTGATTCAAAATGGCCAATACCAGTCCATTTCAGCTCAGTAATGCCCAGGATATCAATCTTTATGTGTTCTATTTCATTTTTGAGGACTTGTATTTTCCTAGATTCATACTGTGTACATTCCATGTTCCAAGCAGCTGTTTCTTCTTATTTTGAGTCATACCACATCAGCAGATGAAGGTCCTGAAAGCTTGACTCCATCCACGTCATTAATGGTGACTCTACTTTGAGGAGGCAGCTCTTCCCCAGTCGCATTTTGAGTGCCTTCCAACTTGAGGGGCTCATCTGCCGGCACTATATCAGACAATGTTCTGCTGCTATTTAATAAGGTTTTCATTGGCCAATTTTTTCAGAAGTAAACCACTAGGTCCTTCTTTCTAGTTTGTCTTAGTCTGGAAGCTCCGCTGAAATCTGTCCACTAAGTTGTGACTCTGCTAGTATTTGAAATACCGGTGGCAAAGCTTCCAGTATCACAGCAACACGTAAGCCACCACAGTAAGACAAACTGACAGACATATGGTGGAAGAAATTATGTAAGGAGTTGTTTTTAAAAAACTTAATCAGAATTAAGTTTAAGTCTCCTAGGCCCCCTTTTGTTTGAGCAGCCACTAGTTGGGGAAACCAACCAGGCTGGTGGGGCTGTCATTAGGAAAAAGAAAGAAGCAACATGCCTAGGAATGGTCAGAAAGGAACCTAGAATTTTCAAAACACAACAACATCCCACCTTTTCATCTTGCTTATTACCCAGGGAGGGGCCAAGAGGGTTGGTCCTTTCCTGAGAACAGTCACATTCAGTGACCAAACTGCCTTACTAATGCATATGGACCAGGAGGAAGTGAAGGAGGTAGAGTCAGAAATCATTTTGAGCTGATTTTTGAGGAGTGTCTTAGTTATCTAGTGCTGCTATAACAGAAATACCACAAGTGGGTGGCTTTAACAAACAACGTATTTTCTCACAATTTAGGAGGCTAGAAGTCCAAATTTAGAAAAATGGCTAGAAGGGAAGCCTTTCTCTTTCTGTGGGCTCTGGAGGAAGGTCCTTGTCTCTTCAGCTTCTGCTGCCTGGTTCCTTGGAGCTCTTCATGTGTCTTGGTATCTATCTTACCCCACCTCTTTCTGCTTACTTGTTTAACCTCTTTTATATCCCAAAAGAGATTGAAGCAGGGTACACCCTACACTAATCCTGCCTTATTAACTTAACAAAGATAACCCATTCCCAAATGGGCATACCAAAAAAAAAAAAAAGCCATTGCTGTCGAGTCGATTCCAACTCATAGCAATTCTATGGGTCAGATTAAAACTGTTCTATAGGGTTTCTAAGGAGCAGCTGGTAGGTTTGAACTGCCTACCTTTTTGTTAGTAGCCTGAGCTCTTAACCACTGTACCACCAGGGCCCCAGCACAGCCGTAGAGGTTAGGACTTACAACACATAATTTTGGGAACATAATTCAATCCATACAAGAAGGTCATTCCAATGCTGTACAATACCAGATGATGGTTCATCGATTAGTAGTTAAGGAAGGTTCATCAAATACCTTGAATGACTTGAGAGCCCATCAACGAATGGCTTTTATAATAAAAGGCGCACCATTGTCAGACTGCAAATGTCTGGAAAGCTGAAAATATGACCCATATTAGTTTCCAGGGCCACAGTGATGTGGCCAGTCAGCTGATTGGATTTGAACAGCAACACTGTAACCTGAAAAAAGCGTCAACAATGGTAAGGCACTACCAAGAGTCCCAAGAGGTCCAGTGTTTGATGGAGTCACCTGCCATGCCCTGTTCAACATGGCCTCGATCACTGAGAGACAAACAGATCAACTTTTATTGGGAGTCACAAGTCTAGCATGCAATGATAGCTTCTGCCTCTGAAACATTCAGTTCTTTACTTTGTGCCCAGTCTATGGTAATGGATGTTGCCATGTTTGGTACAATCTGGCCAGTGCAAGCTCAATCCACAGCTTGATTCCAGCTGAGCTCATCAGAGAATGGGCATCTACATGAGTGACTCAGGTGGTTCAATCAGCAATCACGATTTTTTCCCATAGTTCACAGCCCCAAGAGGGATGACTTTAATCCGCCAGTCGGTAGTTTTCCAAGTAGCAGACCAAACAGTTGGGCCATTATCAACAGCCAAAAGTTAGTAAAAATACAAGGTTCATCAAGCAGTATTGGCCAGAAGTGTGAGATTGGCTTTGAGTTCTGCTTACAAAGCAGAACAACCACATCAGTTTTCCATTCCACCTTGCTGGCCCGGATGCTGAACAGCCACAGCAGCGTGGTAGACACCATCGGGTTTCACCTTAGCTGAACCATCAGTGAAACAGGCCCAGGCATTTAGGGGAACCTCTGGGAAGTGAGAACTCTCTTGAGTTAGTGGCTTTGCTTCCGGCTGTAGAATGGAGAATAAATGTTCCCCAAAGGAATAGTTGCCATTTTTTTTTTTTTTTAATGTAAAATCAAAACACCACTGGGGCCAGGCCAGTTGAATATTTGAATTTATCATTTCCATCTGACAAGTAAGACTTGTTGGGTCTTTCTCACATTGTTAGTTGTCGAATCTGAGTTAACTCACCTCAAAGTGGGATCATCAGTCATAAGGACTGTATGGGTCAGTTGCTCAGTTTTGACAAGAACCCAACACCAAGATAAGACCTTCTTTTCAGAAGGGGTGTTCTTCTTAGCCATGTCAGGGAGGCAACAAGTTCAAAACCCTAAATGGCACCTCCAGGTGGAGGCTGCCTCCCTTTACCAAAGGCTCCAATCAGCAAAATGATCAGTCAGAGAGACTTTTAGCTTAAAGGGGTCATTTAGGTTGTGGAGCCCCAAGATACTAACACTTTTGTATATACAGCAATATCCCAATTGGTATAAACCCTTCTGGTATTTATGAGCATTCACAGTATACACTCAGCAGCGGAAGTCACAACGGTACATTGAATTGGTCCAAAATCTTACCCACAAGGTCTGCCAGATTCCTTCTTCTTCCTGGAAAAGTGAGGGATAGTTTTCCTCTGTGAGAAAAGTTAGACTTTTCAGCCACATCAGTTTTCTTTTTGTATTTGCTCAGAAATGGGGTTATTAGTTCTTTTGCACATACTTATCTTTATACAATAACCGTCCCTTCATTCTTTCAACAAACACTTATTTAGTGTCTATTGTTGGTGGTGGTTGCCATCGAATCAATTCCAACTCATGACGGCCCTATATGTGCAGAGTAGAAGTGGTCCATAGAATTTTCAAGGCTGTGACCTTTCAGAAGCTGATCGCTAGGCCTGTCTTCAAAGGTGCCTCTGGTAGGTTCAAGTCACCAACCTTCTGGTTGGTAGTCAAGTGCTTAAGTTTGCGTCACCCAGGCAACCATAGTGTCTACTACCCCAACCCAGTGCCGTCGAGTCGATTCTGACTCATAGCGACCCTATAGGACAGAGTAGAACTGCCCCATAGAGTTTCCGAGGAGCGCCTGGCAGATTCGAACTGCTGACCCTTTGGTTAGCAGCCATAGCACTTAAACACTACGCCACCAGGGTTTATAGTGTCTACTACATTCAAGGAATTATTTTAAGTCTTAGGAATACAGTAATGAACACATCAGTCTCTACTCTCACATAGCTTATGTTCTAGTGGGAATATCGGATTAAAAAAAAAGGAAACATGTCAGGTGGTGATAAATGCTATGGGGAAAAGTAAAGGAGGGTAAGGGGCACGAGTGTCAGGGATAGAAATTTATTAATTTATTTACAGTTGTCAGGGACAATCTCATAGACCTAAAGGAATTTGAGCAAATAAGACATGTAACTATGTGGGGAAAGTGGGAAAAAGTGCAAAAGCCCTAAAGCTGGAGCATGCTTATGGTGTTACAAAAGTAGCAAGGAGGCCAGTGTGGCTGGAGTGGAACGATCCAGGAGGAGTGTAGGACATAAGGTCAGAGAGGTAATGGAAGGATCCCATGGGGTCTTGTGTGGGGTTCAAAGAGCTTCTTGGATAGATATCTTCTCATCTTTCACAATACCAGGGAAGTTTTCTGCCAACAAATCTTCACAATTCTCTCTGTATTTTCTGTTCTCTCTCCCTGTTCTGGTACTCTAGTCACTCGTAGTCTGTTCCTCTTGATAGAGTCCCACATAATTCTTAGGGTTTCTTCTTTTTTTTTTAATTCTTTTATCTGATTTTTCCTCAAATAATTTGGTGTCAAGTGCTTTATCTTCAATCTCACTAATTCTGACTTCCGTTGCCTCAATTCTGCTCCTATGACTTTCTGTTAAGTTGTCTAATTCTGAAATTCTATTGTTAATCTTTTGGATTTCTGTTCGCTGTCTCTCTATGGATTCTTGCAGCCTGTTAAATTTGTCATTATGCTCTTGTATAACCTTCTTAAGTTCCTCTATTGCTTTGCCTGCGTGTTCCTTGACTTGTTTTGCGTTTTGCCTGGTCTCCTTCCTGATCTCTTGAAGAGCTCTGTATATTAATCTTTTGAATTCTACCTCCAGTAATTCCAAGACCTTATCTTCCTCCAGACAGTTTCTTGATTCTTTTTTTAGGGTGCTTGCTGAAGCCATCATGGTCTGCCTCTTTATGTGATTTGATATTAGCTGTTGTCTCAAAGCCATCAATAAGTTATTATATTTATTTTATGTTTGCTGTGTTTTAGCTTCTTGATTTGTTTTGTTTTGATATGCTCAGATAGGCTGGTTGTGTGATTATTTGTGCCTTCAAAGCTCTTACATCCTGTCACCAGGAAGTTAGAGCTGTTATTAGGTATGTGAGCCCATGAATCCGTTTACTTTTCTTGTATAGATGCAGCTCAGGTGTCCAGGTAGTCGATCACCAAGTGTGTGGCGCAGGCTCTCACCTACAGTCCTAGCTATGCAGGGGTGATTGGAGTAGGCACAGGTATCTGGCTGCAATAGGGGGTCATGTGCTGAGCAGGGCAGGGGGCTGACGGCTGCCCTTTAGTGTCTGGGAGGGAAAGCATTTCACTGTTCCCTGGAGTGCGTAGGTGGGTGGATTTTGCAGCTGGACTATGGGCATCCAGTGCTCTTGGCTGTAAGTATTGGGAGGCACTGCTTATTCTTGGACCCTTGTCAAGGGTGGCTAGGTGGTGTGGGTGGAGCCACCGGTCCTCAGGTCCCTGATGTGGACAGATGAGGACCCTGCTTAATGGGCTGGGCAGTGTCGAGTGTTACGAATCTGCCACTCCCCCTTATAAGCTGATACAGTTGAAAATAGGCTTCAGGTATATACCCTGTTGCACTGTGCTAATGATGGCCTACGCCATTGAAATGGGCCCACACAGGTCTATACATGGGCGAAAGGCATTCAAGTTCATGGACCGTGCCTAGGCAAAGTGGCTGTGCCTGCCCTGAATTCTTGGTTTAGAGGAGCTGGCAGATTATTTTTTCCTGTTCTTTAATTTGTTCCCTCTCCAAAGCCAGGAGAATGGCTCAGGACATGAGACAGGTCCTACTTCCAGCCCAGGGGGCACAGCAATTGCTGAAGCCGGCCTGGAACCTGGTACAGAGTGGGGGGGGGGGGTGGTATATGGGAGAGAGGTTCTTCCCAAAGGGGGTGTTTTTTTGATCCACATGGTAGGTTAGATGCATGTACTTATCTTTTGTGGATTAACCGTCACTTCTCGATGGTTCTGGAAGCTTGAGCAGACTCTGCAGTTCAATCTCTCCCGACATATAAAATGCATCCCGAATGCCACTGCTTACCTCACCATGCGTGCCAGCCGATCCAGCCTGCTGGGTGCCGGTACCTGCCAGTTCAGGTCTGGCAACCCCACACTGCTTCTGAGCTCTCTCTCCCTTCCCCTGCTGCTCAGTCCAATTCCTCAACTTTGCCTTTGATGTTCAGGCCTCCTAGATTGTCATATATAATCAATTCACTTTTTTGGGGGGTCTTTTTGTTGTAAGAGGGACCACAGGAAGTGTCTGACTACTCTGCCATCTTGGCTCTGCCTCCCCATGGCATCTTAATAGATTGAACAAATTGGCTTTTACTCTGCATGAGATGGGAAACAGCAAGATATGGCACATTTTAACAGGATCTTTCTGATTGTGGTGTTGAAAACAGGCTGCAGCTGGTGGCGGTGGTGGTGGTGGAGCCACCAGCGCAGAGATCTGTGTTTTGCTGTATCCTAAGTTCCTGGTGGAGCTTACCACCAAAGGTAACTAACCAAAAAGTTGGCAGTTCTAGTCCACCAAATGCTCCTTGGGAATCCTATGGGGCAGTTCTACTCTGTTGCTGAGTCGGAATCAACTAGACTGCAAGAGTGTTATATTATTATACTATAAGCTCCTGGTGGTGCAGTGGTTAAGAGCTTGGTTGCTAACCAAAAGGTTGGCAGTTGAATCCACCAGCCACTCTTGAAAACCCTGTGGGGCAGTTCTACTCTGTTCTATAGTGATGAGTAAAAATTCACTGGATGGCAGTGGGTTTGGTTTTTTTGTTTTGTTTTGTTTTGTTTTGTTTTAAGCTCCTAGAACTGTGCCTAGCACACAGTAGATGTTCAGTATATGGATTTTCTCTTCAGTTGTTCCAGGGCCCAATCTTCAGCTCTGTGGTCTTCCAAAAGCAGTTGAGACTGTAGGGATTTCCTGATTCTTGGTTTGCAGCTACAACAATGTATTCTTGAACTTAATAGCTCCCAATTCTCCACTTTCCTGATTATGGTAGAGGATATGGGTCCCCTGGTGGATCAATTCTCTGGTGTTCTGATAATCATTCCTGGAGGCTCAATCTATAGTTCACTCCTCCAGCCTTCCAATGAGTCTATAAACTCTTATTTCCTTGTATTAAATCTTTTTTTTTTAATCGTGCTTTAGATGAATTACAGAGCAAATTAGTTTCCCATTCTATAGTTTGTACATAAAGTGTTTCATGACTTTGGTTTCATTCCCTACAATGTGTCAGCACTCTCCCCATTTCTGCCCTGGTTTCCCCACTTTCTTTCATCCGGATTTTCTACCCCTTCCTACCTTCTCATCTTTGCTTTTGGGCAGATAATACCCTTTTGAGATCGAGTAATTGATTGTTCTAAGGAGTAAGTTTCTCTTGGATGTTATTGTTTATCTTATGTGCTTGTCTATTGTTTGGCTGGGAGGTGATCTCCAGGAAGTTAATTTTCAGATCAGAAGGGTGTCTTAGAGCCATCGTCTCATTGGTTCCTCCAGTCTCTGTCAAACCAGCAAACCTGGTCTTTTTTGTGAATTTGATTTTTTGTTTGACAATTTTCTCCTGCTCTGTCTGGGACCCTCTGTTGTGATCCCAGTCACAGCAGTAGGTAGTGGTGGCCACGTACCATCTAGTTCTTCTGTTCTCTGGGTTGTGTAGGCTGTGGTTCCTATGGTCCATTAGTTCTTTGGACTAATTGCTCCCTTGAGTCTTTGGTCTCCTTCATTCTCCCTCCCTCTGGATGGAAAGAGAGCAATAGTTATATCTTAGATGGCTGCTTGCAAGTTTTTAAGACCTTAGACACTACTCACCAAAGTAGGATGCAGAACACTGTCTTTTTTATGTGTTATGTTGTGGCAATTGACATATATGTCCCCTAAGTCTATGGCCCTTTGTTTTCTAGCCTAGGAACTTCATCCCATTAGGTGTGGTTATGTCTAAGAGGCTACCCAGGTGTGCTCTATATGAGCTGCACCTACAGTCATGTATGTAGAAATATCCACCACAAACCTATATTTACCAGTAGGCGTGTTCCCTTACATCCTCCCACATCTTTTGGAGGATCTACCTACTCATCCATTTGTAAATTATTGTTTTTTTTTAATACAATTACTGCAGGATCGTCTAAGCTATAGTAGTTACCGTAGTTGCTCTTTATTCTTGCGTTCCTCTCAGTGTCCGTTCTTGCTTGGTCATGTTGTACCAAATACCCCCCTATTATGTATTGCATTTCCCTATGTCACTGGTAATTTTCCCTCTCTCCCTGTCCTGTCCCTGGTAACCATCAAGGAATATTTTTTCTTTTTTTCCTGTGTGTAAACTTTTTTTTTTTTTAAACTTTATAGTAGTGGTTTCATACAATATTTGTCCTTTTGTGATTGACTTATTTCACTCAGCATAATGTCCTCCAAATTCATCTATGTTGTGAGATGTTTTGCAGATTTGTCATTATTCTTTATCATTGCATAGTACCCCATTGTGTATATGTACCAGAGTTTGTTAATCCATTCATCTGTTGATGGCCTTGTATTAAATCTTTCTGCTTAGAATACTAGAATGGTTTCTGTTTTTCACTGAACCCTGAAAAATACGCAAGATAAAGTTGTTGGGCCAATGATGATCAAGAATGCATTTTTTCTAACTAGGTATCTTAAGCGCAAATGAGTCAAATAAAAGAATGTCCAACTTCTAAGTCAGCTTTTGGGAGATGAACCAGTGATTTCTCCAATAAAATGAAGTGAAAAAAAAATTATTTAGAAAGTTAGAAGTTGGCCACAGAGGGATTACCAAAGCTGGCCTTCTATCTCCATTTTTTTTAGAAACCCCTGAGACCCAAGCTATTCCGGCTCCCATGTCCACAAAATAGAACCTTGGTAGGGACCTCTGCAGCTGAACTACAGCCCAGGAGGAGCTATTCGTACCACATCATTAGCCACAGCCCCAATTCTGGAAATATCCTGCCCTAGATCAGTGATTGGAGCACAGGATGAACAAACGGTGCATGCCACTTTCTACAGTGTGCACTGAGTCTAAGAAATAAGCCTCTTTTCTTCTAAAGAACCTAGTGTTAATCTCATTTGGTCCACGTAGGTAGGTCTGAAAGAATTAAAACCTATCTTTAATTCCTTTATCTAGCTCTTAGGTACCTGCAACACAAGACACTTATTAACATGGAAGAATTGTATATATTTTTGAGATAAAGCATATAATAAAACAGCACAGTTTTTGTTTTTCATTTATTTATTGTGCTTTAAGTGAAAGTTTACAGATCAGGTCTCTCATACAAACATTTATACACACCTTGCTATGTAACCCTAGCTGCTCTCCCCCTAATATGACAGCACACTCCTCCTCTCCACCCTGTATTCCCCGTGTCCATTCAGCCAGCTCCTGTCCCACTCTGCCTTCTCATTTCGCCTCCATACGGGAGCTGCCCACATAGTCTCATGTGTCTACTTGAGCCAACAACCCCACTCCTCATCAGTATCATTTTGTCTTACAATCCCTGTGTGAAGAGTTGGCTTCAGGAATGATGCCAGTCTTGGGCTAACAGAGGGTCTGGGGGCATGACTTCTGGGGTCTCAGTCTCAGACCATTAACTCTGGTCTTTTTATGAGAATTTGAGGTCTGAATCCCACTTTTCTCCAGCTCCATCAGGGATTCTCTGCTGGGTTCCCTGTCAGGGCAGTCATCGGTGGTAGCTAGGCACCATCTAGTTCTTCCGGTCTCAGGCTGATGGAGTCTCCAGTTTACGCGGCCCTTCCTGTCTCTTGGGCTCATATTTACCCTGTGTCTTTAGTATTCTTCACTCTCCTTTGCTCCAGTTGGGTTAAGACCAATTGAAGCATCTTAGATGGCCGCTTGCTAGCATTTAAGACCCCAGACGCCACTCACCAAAATGGACTGCAAAACATTTTAATTCATTTTATTATGCCAATTGACCTAGAGGTCCCCTGAAACCATGGTCCCCAGACTCCCGTCCCTGCTACTCTGGCCTTCGAAGCATTTAGTTGTATTCACGAAACTTCTTTGCTTTTAGTTTAGTACAGTTGTGCTGACCCCCCTATATTGTGTGTGGTCTTTCCCTTCACCTAAAGTAGTTCTTGTCTACTACCCAACTAGTGAATACCCCTCTCCCTCCAACCCTCTCCACTCTCATAACCATCAAAGAATATTTTCTTCTGTGTTTAAACTTTGAGTTCCTGTAATAGTGGTCTCATACAATATTTGTCTTTTTGCAACTAATTTCACTCAGCATAATGCCTTCCAGGTTCCTCCATGTTATGAGATGTTTCACAGATTCATCATTGTTCTTAATCATTGAGTAGTATTCCATTACGTGAATATACCATAATTTATCTATCCATTCATCCAGTGATGGGCACTTCGGTTGCTTCCACCTTTTTGCTATTGTAAACCATGCTGCAATGAATATGTGTGTGCTTATCTGTGCAAGGGCTCTTCTTTCCCTAGGGTATATTTCAAGGGGTGGGATTGCTGGATCATATGGTAGTTCTATTTCTAGCTTTTTAAGGATGCGCCAAATCGATTTTCAAAGTGGTTGTACCATTTTACATCCCCACCAGCAGTATGTAAGTATTCCAGTCCCTCCACAAACTCTCCAACGTTTATTATTCTGTTTTTTAGATTAATGCCAGTCTTGTTGGGGTGAGATGGAATCACACTGTAGTTTTGATTTGCATTTCCCTAATGGCTAATGATCGTTGAGCATTTCCTCATGCATGTTAGCCACCAGAATGTCTTCTTCAGTGAAGTGCCTGTTCATATCCTTTGCCCATTTTTTTAACTGGGTTGTCTTTTTGTTCTTCAGTTTTTGCAGTATCATGTAGATTTTAGAGATCAGATGCTGATTGGATTTGTCATAGCCAAAAACTCTTCCCCAGTCTGTAGGCTCTCTTTTAACTCTTTTGGTGAAGTCTTTGTGTGGGCATAAATGTTTGATTTTTAGGAGCTCCCAGTTATCTAGTTTCTCTTCTGGTGTTTGTGCATTGTTAGTAATGTTTTGTATATTGTTTATGCCATGTATTAGGGCTCCTAGCATTGCACAGTTTATATAATTACAAATAACATACAAAATTTTGCAAAAAGAATATGTACTAAGATGTTAAAACTGGCTTACTTAAGAGCATGAAAGGTGATAGAACATTTTAAAAATACTACTTAAATGTACTTTATGATTTTACTACAATAGATATTTTTTGAACATGGTGGCAGCTATTATGGATTGTCTACCTAGCTGTCATTCGTTTCCTCCCTACTAATAGAACCCCATCTTACCAGCAACAATATTCCCAGTGCCAAGTGATGAACTGGTCTACCTATTTCCCTTTGCCAGTGACTGGTCGAAAGATGGGTATGTGGCCTAGCTCTGTCAGAGACTCAGGGGCAAGTCTAAAGATGCAATACTGAGGATGGCAGAACAGGTGGATCCATAATTTTGATAGCATTTTTAGCTGCCACCCAACTCTGGAACTGTCTACGTCCAGGGTTCTGGTTACATGAGATAATTAAACATCTTTATTGCTTAAGCCAAGATCATTCTGGTTTTCTGTTATTTGTGATGATCACATCCTAGTATGAGCATTTATCTGACAATGAAAAAATGCTTTATGTTCACTCTAATTTAAAAGCAACCCAATTAAAAAGTTACTATTATCTCATTTTTTATAGAAAATAAAAAAGTAAAACCAATCTTAGAAAGGATGAGTGTTTTTCCCAAAGTTACTGGTGGAGTTCAATTCCACCCTGACTCTAAAGCCCACAAACTGTTACTCGTGTACGTATAAACAACATCATCAAGATGAACAAGCCTATAGTTCTCTTCTTGTATTTTAACAAAATACATATACACAGATGCAGGTAGTGATAAATTTGCAGCCGTTGGCACTCACACAGAAATTCAGCTTTGAGCTTTTTTCTGTTATTTTCATGTATCTGTTGGTAGGAATGTATGCTTCAGAGGCTCAGCCAAGAAAGCAGACGTGCCTTGTCTTTTCTTCCACTATTTTACTGATGATGTCTACAAACCTGAACATCAGGGATACAGAGACAGGTCATGAGAACTTTGATATAGTTAGAAGGTTCAATCCCCAAGATACTTTGAGGTAAAAAGGTCAATATGAAAGTGGTACATGCTCTTCCTCAAGCATTCTAGGACGAGTCAAAGAACTAAAGTCCAAACGCCTAATGAGGCCAAGCCTTTGACTTAGTCCAAGAAAGCAGAATATCTTTGAACCATAGAAACAGAAAAGAAATATAACAGAAATCCACTGGCAGTGCATTAGTTATTTAAAGGAGAAAGCACTGGGGTCCAGAGAACAAAAAGCAGTTGGATAATCAAAAGCTTAGTCTTACACCAAACAGGACTTCTGTGAGTATATGCTTCCAAAGAACACTTTCCTCTTCAGTCCTCTATAGTCAGAAAACAGACCAGACAATACTGTCTAGCAAAGCAAATGTGAGCTTTTAGCTATAGGCAAAGAAGAGGCCATGTAATGACCAAAGAGTTGATCCCCCTTGTTATGGGTTAACTTGTGTCCCCCAAAAAGATAGGCACAAGTCCTAACTCCTGGTACCTGTGAGTGTGACCTTACTTGAAAATGGCATTTTTGCAGATGTAATTAGTTAACAGGAGGTTATTCTATATTAGGGTGGGCCTTATAGAAATGACTGCTATCCTTGTAAGAGGAGACACAGCGACTAAGACACAAAGAGAGTAACACCATGTGACGACAGGGCCAGAGATTGGAATGATCCATCTACAAGCCCAGGAACTCCAAGGACTGCTGACAACCACCAGCAGCTAGAACAGAGGTGTGGAACACAGCCTTCCAGAGGAATCAAATCTGCCAACAACTCGATTTGGGACTCCTAGCCTCCGGAACTGTGAGAATAAATTACCGTTATTTTAAGCCACTCAGTTTGTGGTACTTTATTATGGCAGCCCTAGGAAACTGATATACCCCTCAGAACTGCTGGCTGGGCGGTTTGAAGGGCTCAGCATAGGGAAAGCCTCAATCATTAGCAGGGCCGAGGAACAGAAAGAAGGAAAGTGAGACTAAAGGAAGACATAGCCAAAACCTCTGGGGCCACCCAAAAGTCGGGAGGAGGCAGCTCTTATTGGGCCTCTGTGACTTCATCCCTGTTCAAGAGGCAGAGTGGTAAGATCACAGTAAAGGGTGGCTAAGACATCAGCTTCTAACAGCCAAAGAATGCTGTTGCATGAGGCTTTTCCTTAACCCCCAAAATGTCTCCCCCAGCTGAACCAGGGAAAAATCCACGCTGACAAGGAAAGGGGCAAGAGAAGCTGTTCTCCATGGACTACACATCAGAAGGGCAAAGAGTGTGAAGACGTGGTGAAGGCAACAAGATCATGGACCCAGAAACTAAAAGGTGAGTGTTACCAGCTGGGACTGGGATCCACGCTGAGTTGGTGGACCTAGTAATGCCTCTCAAATTCAAAGTTTTTGAAGTGGTGGGTCATTGTCGAGTGTCAAAGAGGCTATTAATAAATCCCTAATTTTTTTTTAAGAGTTGTTTTTAGCAGTATTTGACTTAGTGTGGTGACAATTCTTTGTGAGTGGTCAGGGTTTTCTCTTTGAGAAATATTTAAACAGAAGCTAGAAGAGTACTGGGTACTTACTGTGGGGGTAATGAATCCTGGGAACTACCACGTCACTCAAAGGCATTTGGAGGGTGCTAGGCACCATTTTTTTTTTTAGGCATCATCTGTACCCTTCACTTCTAATCAAATCTACGGCTAGTGCCTCACACTTGGCTGAGAGTGGCAGGATAAAGCCTCAACTTGTATCTTCAGAGCATCAGGCCCAGGGTGGGAACAGGGCACATGGTAAGAACGGAGGGACACAAGTGGGTAACTGAGCAGCTCTATTCAATTCCAAGAAATTCTTGGAATCTCTATTTTGTTTGAAAATAGACTCAGGCAAAGAAAAGGCAACGTAATATTTATTGAGTGCCTACTGTGTATATGTCTGGCCTTGTGCAAGGAGTTTTCATCTATACTATTCCATTTAATCCTCACACCAACCCTGTGAGGTAGGTATTATCCCCATTTTTGTCAGATGAGGAATACGAGGCTCAAAAAGGTTAGGTGGTTTGTACAAGGTCACACAAGTAGTAACTGATGGAGCTGGGACTGAGTACTAAGTCTCAGACTCAAAACTTCCCTGCTCTCTCTACTGCACTGCCCCTCAGGAGGAAACAGGGAGCAAAAGCAGAAGGAACGGTTCTTACACTTCCTACCCTGATAACCAAGAGGGTCACCAAGAGAAAGAGCCCGTACTTTCCCACAGACCCTCCTCTCTCTACCTTGGGAGGATGTCGTCAGTTTAGGAGGTAAGACATAAATATAAAAATAAATAACATGGACAAGTCCCCCATAAGTGTGGGTAGATTACTGTGCCATCCACAGCTGCTGTGGGAGGAAGCTGCTTGACATTTGGGACCCATGGGGATAACTGGGACAATGACTGCCAAAGGCTGGAGTGGGTGGGCTAAACAGGCCTCTTCTGGGTCTCAGAGATTCGAGAACAAAACGTCCGGAGCAGGCAGCAGCCGTGGGCAGTCGCCATCATCCTCCATCTGCTTATTTTATCGGTGTTTGTGATCCAAGAGGGATTCAAAATCGGGGGAACACACAAGTTTGTGTTTCACATGTCCCAGGACTGTCATATCACCTGTCCTACTCTCTCCAAGGCCCACGGACACCAGCTCCTGCCAATGGACAGAGACAGCAATGAGAACCAAGCCATATTCTCCCCCTTCCTCAGTTCTATGAATTGTCATGTATTTTAATTTTAATAATCCCAAGAATCCTACTCCCTTATTTAGAACTGACTCCTCAACTTCTTGAAGAGCCTCTACCCTTACCCTAAGGGCACCCACCTGCAGGAAAGAGCAGGAAGTTCCCATCGTTACATCCAGAGTCACCTTGCCCAGGAGGAGCTGCACCTTTCCTGACTTGCGGATGAGCAGTTTGCCAACCTGGCCCTCTGTCAGGTCACCCAGGGTACAAGTATTCTCTGCCAGCCTGGCTTCCTATAAAGAAAATAAGAGGGAAGAAGCTCAGTGAACCTTATTTTATCTCCCAAAGGAAGGCTTCAGCCAGCAAAGATCAGGCTGAGCTCCCCAAAGTGGGCCTTTTTCTAGGGCTGACTGCCATTCATTTAAAAAATAAAACCTAAAGTAAACAACAACAACAAAAAAAACAGCAAATGCATAAAACATCAATAGCTGCTGAAGCTGGGTGATGGTACCTAGGGGTTTATGTTCTCTCATCTGTATTCAAAAATTTTTCATTATAAAAAAATGCACACAAAACTAGGGTTGGATATACAAAGCCCAAGCCCCTTTCAGGTACAAGGAACACATGCCTGTAATTCTTTCATTTCAGCTTAGGTGACATACCTTTGCTTCCCCCTACAGGTCAGTTTCCCTCCCTGGTCCCGCACATTTTCACAGAACTCATTCCTGATCATACCCGATCTTTCTCCTGCTTTATAACCACCATCTGTCCATCCTCGCCCTGTACTTCTGTCTTGATAGGCTTGATGTCCTGAGTAGGTGGCTGGCCAGGGAGGGTGTCCGGCAGCTGGAGGAACAGCAGTTCTTCCTCCTTGGTGAGGCTCAACTCCCTGAGCAGCTCTGCCACAGATACGTCCTTCGGGAGGCCCGGGGTCTTCCGGGCTGCTCTGGGGGGAGCCTTCACCTTGGCCTCCTCCTCCTCATCTTGTGGCTCCTCTTTCACTGCTCGGGATAATACGAACGGAAGGGCTATCATGTCTCCACCCTCTATATCATCTCACTGCACCCATCCCTTCGCCCTGTCTGCTCTATTGTCACTCGGCCAGGAAGTGGAGGGAGATACTGGTTATAGGGCGGGACAACAGACAGCACATTACACAGCATGTGATTTATCTAAAAAGGAATATCTGATGCTAGGCCCACTGACCCACGTCAGCACATGAACTTTCTGAGAGTAAGAATCTAGCACTTTTTTTCAGGTCACATGTTTTACAGCTGTAAGGGGAGAGGACCTGTTTGTTAGTGGTAGTTTGGGAAGTTCTGTATGAGGGATTCAGGGGGTGGGGGACAGCCACAGAAATGGAGAGAAAATGCTAACTGACACAGAATACCTTTCACTACAGGCACATCCACCTCCATGTCCTCTTCCTTGGGGCCAGCCAGCCGAGGTTTAACATCTGGTTCTTCATTCTCTTCCTTGAACAGCCAACCAGAGTGAGCCAGCGGCAGCTGCACAGGCATGTTTCGTGTGTCATTCCTCAGCCCAGGGTCATCGATGAACTGCCAAAGAGTTGGAAGGGTCACATGGTCTGGCCAGCACAAGGACCTGTATTGGAGTCTACCTGAGTCCCTTTCTAACCAAAGATTCCTGCTTCTCACCAAGATTCTGGGAGACTAGAGAACTCTTCCTCCCCTAATGTTAGCTCCCCAAAAGCCCTTTCCCACAGCCACACCATAGCCCCTCCTCCCCAGACCTTGGTACCCACATCATCCTTCTCCAGCATGCGCAGGATCTGTTTTGTTTCTTCATCCGTCTCCCTCTTCTCTTTTTTGATGTTGATGATATGAGAGGGCCCCATGTCTGATATATCCACTGTCTTATCCCAGTTCCCTATGGAAAATCACCCAAGTCACTACGGATAAGGAAGAGACCGACACCAAAAGTAAACCGAGAGCAGGGAAATTTCTCTCAGGTAGTCTAAACCAAAATCCACTGCTATTCCTCTCAGAGCCCCAGCAGCCTTGTACCTTTTTTCTTCATCATTTCAGCTGGGCCCTGCTCAAAGATGGAGTGGGACTGGATAACTTCTGGGCGACCCCGGCCACGTCCATGTCCTTCTCGCTGTCGATCTCTATCCCTTTCACGCTTCTCCTTCTTGACAGTTACTTCTTCCTTAGGCCTGGAAAAGAGAATGGACTAAGGGAAATCACTCATTCACCTTGCCTCAGAGAACTTATCTTACTCTCCCACGCCACTCTATTCCAACTAAGCAGAGTTTATAAGCCAGCAGTTACATCATGAGGAGAAGCAGAAGTTATCCCTAGGTCTAGCATCTTTTTCACTTCCTTAATGGGGCAGGGTAATTTCAATTTGCTTTACTTTACCTTTTTAAGAGTATATGTCAGAACTATAACTCAAATGCTGAACTACAGAAACTCCCCAAATATGTATTTTTTTTTTTTTTTTTTTTTTTTTGAGCTGACTGAAAACAAGGTGGCTGTAATACATATGAACGTTAAGGGAAAACACTACGTCTCTGTGTAAACTAGCAGCTCTCAACTCTGGCCGTGTAAGAGAAACATTCCATTTCACTGAGAAAGCTAAATTACAATTCTAGGGATTGGGTACCAGGCATCAATATTTTTTTAAAGCTTGCATACCTGAATCACCTGGAAGCTAAGCTTGAAAGTCACTAATGAAAATAACTAAATACACAAGTTTAATTTTCTGAGCCACCTACTTTTGTGTGTCCCAAACATACAAAGTAAAGCTCCAAATTCAGAGCATGTAAATGAGGGGCAGGTATTCAGAGGCCCAGCTACTTACTCTTCCTTGATCTTCCGACTGATGATGTTTGGGGTAAAGGTTTTCTGAAAGTAAAATACAGGAGTCACTGATTGGTTAAGTTCTAACCCCAAAATACAGAGGAAAATGAAAACTCGCAAAGGGCATCTTCTAAGGACCAAGCTCATCCTAGCTCTCTTCCACACATCTGACACTGTTGTCAGAGATTAGAGGTAGACATGGACCCAAAGAGCAACATCATACCGCGGTAGCAGTGAGTTATACAAAGCAGATCGGGACAGCAAAAACCATTTTAACTAGCAGCCTCAGCTTCTGCCCTCTGAAAAGTTCTAAAAGCTAAAGAATGTATCTCATCTCATCTCTTGTCTTCGAACTACTCTAGAAACCAGTCAACATCAGAGGAAAGCTGCTCTAACAGCAAGGCTCAATAGGAGATCTGCTCACACTCAGAGGATACAGTTAAGACTGTCACCCGAATTTCCCAAGACAAAAAGTTCTAAAAAACTGGCTGCTTTATGTTTCTTTTTTTTTCCCCTCCTCTTCAGGGCTACCCTTTACATCTATAGGCATAAATATAACATGAGGGAACTCAGAGCCTCTAATGCTATGCCTTGATTCATTACAGGACAGATCAGAAGTTGCATACCCAGATACATGGAGAATTCCTAACCCCCTAAAATTGCAGACACACATTTATGCCTGCCTGGCTTTCTTGGGTTTCTCAAAGGTGTTTCAAACACAAAGTAAAGAAACACTGCTCAAATTGCTTTTGAGTCTTGGACTCATTAGGATTCTCTGTGAGGTGCCCTGGTGGTGCAGTGGTTAAGTACTCGGCTGCTAACCAAAAGTAGAAAGGTGGGTGGTTTGAACCTACTAGCTGCTCCATGGGAGAAAGATGTGGCAGTCTGCTTCCATAAAGATTTACAGTCTTGGAGACCCTATGGGGCAGTACTCTGTCCTACAGAGTGGGCTATGAGTCGGAATGGATTCCATAGCAATGCGATTGGTTTTGTTTTGGTCCTTCAGTCACCTCTGGGAACCATCCCAACATCTCGTACCCAACACTAGACGTGAAAGTTCAACAAGATCCCCAGAATTTAGAGAGGCGTAGGCAGAAGTCTCAGCACAAGATTCATGGGGGGCTAGACACCACGCCTGGCACAGTGTAGGCCCCACATCAGTATTAGCTGCATCCCAACCCACTGCCGTCGGGTGAATTCCGACTCATGGACACTCTATAAGACAGTTTAGAACTGCCCCACACCAGGGTTTCCAGCTGAATCCCAGGAACCTGGAATTCAAGGTACTTGGGTCTCTTTAGCAAGGCTACCTTCTTCACTCCCCCGAGGGTGAGGTCCCTGGAGCGGACAGAGGGAAGGCGGCCCGCGGTGACAGAGGGCGCTGGCCGCCTCCCGATAAGCCCCCGGGGTCCAGAGAGAAGGGGTCGGGGCCCTCCGGGGATACTGGGCTCGCCCGCAGCATTTCCTTCCGACATACTGCCTGGGAGAGAATGAGAAAAAGGGCAACAAAGTCACCCGAGGGTGCGGACACGCGAACTCTAGGCGTAACCCAACCACGTGGCCTGCCGCCCCCCAGACAGTGTGTCCTTCCTCGTGAGTCTCAGCTCCTCCCCCTCTCACGTGGCAAGACTCCCTGGACCACCCGGTTTGAGGTTTTACTCGCGACCCCGGTCCGCTGCCCTTCGCCCTCTCCCCAAGCTCTCCAGCCAAGCACGAGGCAGGGACGCACTCCAGAGCACCCGGAGCACCCGGGCTGCGGCTCTACACCACGCGCGTCACGACTTCACCTCCGACACGAGCCGCGGCTGGCACTCAGTCTCCGCGCTAGGCGGAAGTCTGCGTGGCAGGGCCCGGGCGCCGCCATTTTGCCGCGGGGCGGAAGTGAGGTCCGGTGGGCGGGGCCGGGGCACAGTATTTATCAAGCGGCACCTCGCTCCCCTCCGCCTTCTCTTCCCGGTTCTTCCCGGAGTCGGGAAAAGCTGGGTTGAGAGGGCGAAAAAGGATGAGAGGACGGGTCTGGGTTACAGTAAGATGTTGTGCTCAGGGGTCTGGCCCGGGACCGGACGTGGGGACGCCGAGTTCAGGGTCTGGGGTCCTTGGCAGCCGCCACGCCACAACGTGAGGATTCGCCTCGGCGGAGCCTGTGGAACCAATGGGGTCGCAGCTCGGATGGGGCGCGGGGCAGAGAGCGAGACCCGGATTCACATTCGGGAAGCCCTGGGGCAGGGCCGAGCCGTGGCCGCGGCGGTTGCCGCTGTGGACTCCAGATGGTGACCTTGGAGTGGTCACTGTACCTCCAGGCAGTGGCTTCGCTCGCGTTTGCTGTCGCTCGGAGGCCCCTTTTTTGAACTGGTGGGGTCCTGGTGTGGGGCTGTCGGGGCAGCGCTGGAGCAGCTGCAGCGGACGAACCTGCTGGGCTCACGACTGTGCAGGTTCTTGTGTGCGCTCTTGGTTAAAGCCTGGAAGGTACCTGAAAAATGAAAAATTTTGCAGGAGAGGCGAAGTGAAATAACTTTTTTATTGTGACTTTGACGCTTGTAGTTTGACATAAAAAATGTCCTTTAATGTTACACTTTCCTCACTGTACAGCATATAAAACCATGTAACAACATTACGGAAAGTTTGGGGAAGGGAAAGTATTTGTTAGAATTCCACCATAACCAAAAAAAAAAAAAAAAAATTCTCTGCTGTGGAGTCGATTCCGGCTCAGCGACCCCACCATAGAGTGCTACTGTTAAAGTTTTGGTAATACAGTCCTGTATCCTTACCAGAACCTCTTGTACCACAATTTTGTATGCTTTTTCAAAGAACATTTCTTTTGCTGCATCCAAATGAGTAATTCTCTGTCGTGTGCTGTTATGGATTGAATTGTGTCTCCCCGAAATATATGTTGGAATCCTAATCGCTGTACCTGTGGATGTAATTCTGTCTGGAAATTAAGGTTTTCTTTGTTATGTTAATAAGACCATATCAATGTAGGGTGTGTCCTAAACCCAATCACTTCTGAGTTATAAAAAAGCAGAAGAGACACAGAAGCAAAGCAATGGATACCTCTAGATCACTGAGCAAGCAGGACTTGAAACTGAGACAGGAATTTACCACCACCACCACCCCCCCACCAGACTGGACAAAGAGCAGTGAATTTGGACTCCTAGCCTCCTACATTGTGACAAAAACAAATTTCTGTTCTTTAAATCCACCTACTTGTGGTATATGTTACAGCAGCACTAGGAAACAGACAGGTACATCGTGATTTATTTCCCTGTTGTTTGGACACTTAGATTTTTTTTTTTTTTTTTTTTTTTTCCCTCGGTTGTAAATAACTCTGCGGTGAACATCTGGTTCGTTTAATGTTTTTTTCTTCTTTTGGGTTATTCCCTTGGTCAGATGTCCAGAGCTGGAGTAACTGACCTAAAGAACATGTGCAGTTTTTTAAAGTGAACTTTATATTTTGAGATAATTATAGATATACTCACCGTTGTTAAAAAAAAAAATAGTGCAGAGTGATCCCAAGTACGGTTTACTGGAATTCCCCCAATAGTAATGTCTTACAAAATTATGGTACAATCTCACAACCAGAATAGTAACATTGATACCGTCAAGATATGCCCGTTTAATAGCCATGCCTACCTCTGTCCCTATCCTCACCCTCCCCTGACAAACACTGATTTGTTCTCCATTTCTATAATTTTGTTATCTTAAGAATGTTATATAAGTGAACTCGTACAGTATGTGACTCCTTGGGATAGCTTTTTTCACTCACCCTAATTCCCTAGAGATTTTCCAAGTTGTTGCATGTATCAATAATTCATTCTTTTTTATTGTTCCCTACCCATAGTATGTATGTACCACAGCTTAACCAGTCACCTTTTGAAGAATATCGGAGTTGTTTCCAGTTGTTCACTGTTATGTGTAAAGTTACTATGAACATTTGCGTATAGGTTTTGAGTAAGCATAGATTTTCATTTCTCTGGGATAAATGCTGCTGTTGAGTTGCCCCCAACTCATGATGACCCCATCCATAACAAAATGAAATGCCACCCAGTCCTGCACCATCCCCATGATCCGTTGCGGGTCAGAACTTGAGATCCATAGGGTTTTCATTGGCTGATTTTCAGAAGTAGATGACCATGCCTTTCTAGCCCCACTGAAATCTGTTCCGCATTGTAGTGACACACAAGCTTCCACTGACAGCATGGTGGCTGCACACGAGGCACATTGGCTGAGCAAGAATTCAACCACAGAACCACTAATGCCTCAGTCATATGACTTGTATGCTTAGTTTTATAACAAACTGCCAAACTTTTCCACAGTGGCGGTACATTTGATGGTTCCATGTTGCTAAATTGCTTTAAAAAAGGATTGTGCTGATAATGCATCACTACTAAATATATGCATACAAGAATATCTATATAACATATTTTTTAAAAAAACCATCGAGTTGATTCTTCTCCTAGCGACCCTAAAGAACAGAGTAGAGCTGCCCCATATGATTTCCAAGGAGCACCTGGTGGATTCTAACTGCTGACATTTTAGTTAGCAGTGTAGCACTTAACCACTACACCACCAGCGTTTCCGTATAATATATAAGAGTGCATATAACATAACTCGCCTGCCCCCTAGAGACCTGCTTTGCTTTCTCCAGAGAATACATTTGCAGGTTTTTGCCTTGGTAGGAGAGAAGCGTTTGCCTAACTTCATAGAGCTGGGAAGGGAATCTGGGGATCTGACTGCTTTTTAAGCAGACTTGCAACCCATCCTCCTCCGGCTAGTTCCCCTTTTCCTCACCTCCACTTCAAAAGGAACCTGGAGCTAACTGGTTATGAGCGCCTCAGTGAGTACTGGTTTGGCTCTTGGTGCCCTCATTACTGCCTTAGGAGTCAGTTTTCTTGGTCTCCTAAGTCTTTTACCACTCTTCCATCTGTTTTCAGTCTTCTCAAATTCTGTTGCCATTGTCATTTTATGAAATGCTATGATTTATATAAAAAATATTGTATTTTTGGTGAACATACACACTGCAAAATAGGTTCCCATTCAACAATTTCCACACATACTGTTCATTGACATTGGTTAGATTTTTTGCATTGTGTCAACATTATTATTTCCATTCTAGTTGTTCCATTCCCATGAACCTTCTCTCACAGCCCCTAAACCTTCTCATCCATATTTTAACCATTGTCCATTGACAGGAGCCATGGTGGTGCAGCGGTTAAGCGCTTGACTGCTAACCTAAAGGTCAGCAATTCAAACCCACAAGCTGCTCTGCAGGAGAAAGATGTGGCAGTCTGCTTCTGTAAAGATTTATAACCTTGGAAAGCCTACAGGACAGTTCTACTGTGTCCTGTAGGGTCACTATGAGTTAGAATCAACTCTGTGGCAATGGGTTTAGTTTTGCTTGCTTTGGTTGTCCATTTGGGCACATATAGTTAATTTTTTAAAAGAGCTCAGTACTCGATTGACATTTTTTGTTTTGAGTTAACCTGCTATTTAGTTAAAAGGTAACTTCAGGATATACTTTCTGTTCAGAGTTTAAAGAGTATCTCAGGACAATGGTCCCTTGGATTCCTCCAGTCTCATAAGTATGCGTTCCTGGGGAATTTGAAGTTTTGTTCCACATTTTTCTCCCTTTCTATTAGGATTCATCTACTGTGTTGCTAATCGGGACTTCAGTATCCAAGAGCCATCTAGCTCTTCCGGTGTCAAAGTAGAGGAGACTGTGGTTTATGGAGAAAATTAGTCCTGTAGACCAGTTCCTTCTCTGATTCTTGGGTTTCCTTCTTTCTCTTTTGCTCCAAATGAATAGAGACCAATAGGTGTATTGTAGATGGCTGCTCACAAGCTTTTGAGACCCCAGAGGCTACTTGCCAAACTGATGTATTGGATTTTACTTTAACTTAACATGGGGGTGGAAAAGTGGGAGAGAAGATGGATAAAGAGTCAGTAATTATAAAGTATGAGTTAGTAAATATATGGTTGTTTTTAATAGTACTGTTTCTATCTTTTTACATGTCTGAAAATTTTCATAATAAAAATATTTTTAAAAAAGAGTACCTATAATGTTTGTCCATATCCTTTTCAGTATTGGCTCTTAAAATTTTAGACATGTTTTTGCCAATTTAATACTATATTAGTATTGTATTCTGTTGGTGCCTAACCAGATTTTTTTCA
Organism: Elephas maximus indicus; assembly: GCF_024166365.1. NCBI lineage: Eukaryota > Metazoa > Chordata > Mammalia > Proboscidea > Elephantidae > Elephas > Elephas maximus. The sequence continues at coordinate 52,472,933 of NC_064840.1, forward strand.
ACTTGTCTTCTCCATATCGGTTTCATGATAACCAAATAAAATCCCTACACACAGAATTCCTTAGCTTCTGACTGAAGCGCTAGATGAAATTTATTTGATTTGATTCTCTGGGCTTTAATGTCCACCAACCTTTTACCAAAAAACAAACAAACCCGTTGTTGTAGAGTCAATTCTGACTCATAGCGACCCTGCAGGACAGAGTAGAACTGCTCCATAGGGTTTCCAAGGAGCGGCTGGGGGATTCAAACTGCTGACCTTTTGGTTAGCAGCTGAGCTGTTAACGGCTGCACCACCAGGGCTCCACCAGCCTTTTGGCAGCTCCTAATTTTTTTGTTTTGTGTTAAAAGATATTTGTTCGTTGTAGAAAATTTAGAAGATTTTAAAAAGCACTCAGAAGGAAATGAAAATCATCTATTATTATCACATCAATTTTTATATGTATTTGATGTTGGTTTTTCTATGCATATAGGTTTTTAAAATTAAGGTATTTTTACATATGGTGCTATATCCTGCTTTTTCTCTCTTAACAAAGATTTTTCTGAGTTATTAAATATTCTAAGTTGTTTTAGTCATCTAGTGCTGCTATAACAGAAATACAACAAGTGGACGGCTTTAACAAAGAGTAATTTATTTCTTCACAGTAAAGTAGGCTCAGAGTCCAGATTCAGGATGTCAGCTCCAGGGGATGGCTTTCCCTCTTTGTCGGCTCTGGAGGAAGGTCCTTGTCCTCAATCTTCTTCTGGTCCAGGAGCTTCTCAGGCGCAGGGACCCCAGGTCCAAAGGACGCGCTCTGCTCCTGGTGCTGCTTTCTTTGTGATATGAGGTCTCCCTGTCTCTCTGCTTGCTTCTGTCTTTTATATCTCAAGAGATTGCCTCAAAACACAATCCAATCCTCACTGACACAACTGCCGCTCATCCTCCCTCATTAATATCATAGAGGCAGGATTTACAACATACAGGAAGATCACACCATACCAGGAATCATGGTCCAGCCAAATTGATAGACACATTTTGGGGGGGGTTGTAATTCAATCATGACATAAGTTATTTCTTTTAATGGCTAAATAGTACTCCACATAAATTATTTAACCAATACCTTTCTGCACTATTTGTTGGATTTCCACAACATCTTTTACCCCAAAAGGACAAAGGAGAAGACTTACCAGTAAATCAGACCTTCTACCTTTGGCATTTTGGGGGTTACTTTCTAAAACTGGTTATTAGGATTTCCCTTTAGGAACATTCCCCAACTTCCCTCTAATTAGGCTAATATACTTTCAGCACCATTTTTCTTTCTTTTTTGCTCTCCCCAAGAGCGTTCATTGTTTTATCTAGCCTCGAAATAAACACGTAAATTAACTAGCTAAACCCACGAAACTTATGTAATTGTAGCAGCTCTTAATCGACATTAATAATATTTTACCACATTTATTTCCACATATTTTATAGTAAAGACAATATTCTCATTCTTTTCTGATAAATAGTTCAACCAATGCTCGAATTCTTAAGAACAATATACACTTTTCTGGGTCTAAATACAGGTTTCAGAAGGTATAGTCATATTTTGTCAAAGTCCTATTCCTGTGAATTCTTGATGGGCATTGAAAATGCTAAATGAATAAGGAACTGCTTTGAATATGTTTGAGTAGAATAAAAGTGGAATGTGTGGTATGAGAATGCTGTCCAAGAGAATGCTATCCAAATTCAAGTGCTTACATGTGCTCTACATGTAATTTATCCTAGTTTATTTGTTTCATTTTGCAGGACATTGCTTCTCAGTCTCCTTTGCTGGTTCCTCCTCTCCTTGACTTCTAAACATTGCAGAGCTCTAGAATTCAGTACTTGAAACTCTTCTCTTTTTTCCTCAATACTTACTCCCTTGACAATGGTCTGGTTTCGTGACTTCAGTGTACTGTGTGCTGATGACTCCTAACTGCGTATCTCCAGTCTGGACCTCTCTGAACTCCAGACGTGTATTTCTGCCTATTTCACATCTCCACTTGGATGTCTGCTAGGCATCTCAAATCCAAACTTCCTTTTCAACCTACTCCTCCAAAGTTCCCCCCATCTCAGTAAACATCAACTCCATTCTTCTAGTTGTTCAGGTCACGTATCTTGCGGTTATTCTCTCTATCATGTGCTACATCTATTATGTCAGCTGTATCTTCCAAACAGATCCAGGATCTTACCACTTTTCATCACTACCCTGGGCTAGGCCACCATCATCTTTTGCTGGAGATACTGCAATAGCCCCCTAACCAGCCTCCCTGCTCCCACCTGGATCCCCTCAGTCTAGTCGCAAATAGCATAATTAACATATTTCACATTAGGTCAGGTCTCTGCTCTAAACTTCCCAATGGCTTCCCATTTTAGGGCAAAAACCAGAGGCTTCATAATGGCCTACGAGGTCCTGCATGTCCCTCCACCCACCATCTCTCTGGCTTCAACTCCTACCACACTCCACTCACTCATTCTGCTCCAGCCACACTGGCCTCTTTGCTGTTGCTAGAACACAGACCCGCTTCTGCATCAGGGCCTTGGCGCCTGCTACACGGAATGCTCTTCCCCAGGTATTTGTTTATTTATTTTAAAACAATACTTTATTGTGCTTTGGTGAAAGTTTACACAGCAAATTAGGTTCCCATTTAGCAGTTTCGGTGACATTGGTTACATTTTTTACAATGTGTCAACATTTTCATTTCTATTCTAATTGTTCTGTTTCCAGTCATTTAGTATCCCTGTCTCCTTTACCTTCTCATCTTTGTTTTAGCCCCCAGGTGTTTCTACATGGCTTCTCCCTCCCTTTGTCCCTCCCTTCGTTGAGATCTTTTATTCCAAAGTCACCTTTTCAGAGAGGCCTTCCCTGACCTCCTGTGACATTCTCTACCACTATTTTCTAACTTATTTTTCTCTAGAGTATTTATCACTACTTTATATATGTTCATTCATTCATTCATTCATTGTCTTCCCCCCACTAGAATGTAAGCTCCATAAGGGCAGGACTTTTTGTCTTCCTCCCCCTTCCTCCCACAACTGTATCCTCATTGCTCAAAATGGTGCCTGATATATAGTAAGCACCCAATATATGCTGAATGAATGAATGAGTTCTAGTTTGTGGTGAGACCAAGTGGCAAATCTGGATATGCATTAGAAAAATAAGGGTGGATTGTTTCCAACCGGTAGTTTAATTGTGGCACATTGATGTAAAAGCCATCATTGAGTTATATTTTCATATATCTTCTCTATAGGTTCTTCTGTAAGCAGCTCTCTTAATAGAATACAGTAGCAAATATTGGATGAGTCAGGAGAAGCCTTTCCATCATAGCAGTATGTTCAATATGTCTAACTCTTTCTCTCGATATCTTGCCATACAGTGCTCGGTGGTATACCATATTCTCTACATTATGTTCTTTCATTTCAAGTAAAACATTGATTATTCCAATATTATATTTCTATTAGATTAGTCCCTCCACTTCTCATTTCAGTTCCAGTTCTCTTTCTCCGTTGTTCTCTGCCTTCTTCCCTTGAATTTTCTTTTGCCCCTCCAATATTTCATTGGTGTCTCTTCTATAGTTTTTTAGAGTTCTTAAATATAATTCAGCTATTTTTCCGTGTCTTGAAATTGTTAAATATTTAAGTTTAATAAAAGCTAAAAGACTTATTTTCTTTTAGCTTTTATTTTATTTTCTTTGAGTAATGCTCAGACATGTGTCCAATTTTTAGAATCGCTTTAATGCCCTTTATTAAGTTAAAAAAAAAGGGGGGGGAGCAGTGAGGATTGTAGGATGTCTAAACATAATTTCAAAAAAGGTAAGATAAATAAGCACTCAGAAATCCATACAATTCTTATAACTAGTCCTTCCCCACTCCTGTCGTCGTCACTGTGTATAAATGAACAAGGTGATTTTCATGGAATCTCTGATGCATGCACGTTCATTAGCTACAGAGATCTCCACACTTGGTTTAACCATGGGGAAATGCATGTAAACATTTTGATTATATAAAATACATAAGCAATATTAAGAGGGTAGTTTTTTTTTAATAGCTCGTTAAAATCAGTATTCAAATAAAGTCCATACTCTTTAATATTTCATTGGAAATACAATTAAGGTATGGGAAGAGATTTTACTGTAAGACTGTTCACTTCAGTGTTGTTTAGAGTAGTGAAAAAGAAAAAATAATTTAATCATAAACAAATCATGAAAAAGCCAGTCTTTTGGATTGGCTCCAAAAGACGAGTGCATGACCTGACAATTAAACACTACACAGCAATTTAAAACGATACTGCAGAAAGACTATGTAATGAACAGGAAAATTAAGGGGGAAAAGCAGGCTATAAAACAGTATTTATACTCTCATTCTATTTTCATTAATAAATTACATATATGTATCTATTATTCATATTCCTGGACGGTAGGGAAACAAACCATTTTAATTCTCATAAATTTAAAAATGAAATGTTCCTGTCTTTCTCCAATGATCTTGTATTACTTGTATAATAAAATATTATTAAAAATAAAAATGTAGCAGAAATGCCTCTTGGTGGTGGTTTAGTTGGTTTCATGCAGAATGAGTTATACTTAGCACATTGTGTTTTGTTCTTACCATGTGTTTTCGCCTGTGATCTGTATAGAAGTCCTGTGAGGCAAGAAGCAGCAGAAGCTCTGAAAGGGTCTGTGCCTTCACCTGACGCTAGCACAAAGCTCCACAAAAAGGTATTCAGAGGGTTATTGTGCACTCCTCAGTACACTTGATCTCACGTAGTATCCACATGTAACCCTGAGAAGGTGAGAGGCAGAGGTGACGTTCGCACTAGGCTGCCTGTTACAGAAGGGGAAACCAAGTCACAGAGAATCTGACTTCCTCACACCACCCACAAGGTCCTCACACTACCCCAGGTTGGTCTTAGGGGCCGGGTTTTAGTCCAGATGTCTGTTGCTTTGCCATAACCAAGGGATTATGTTTTGATTCTCTTCTGAGTTTCATCATCTCAGTGTAGGTGTGTGAGGGGAGGGCTCTAGTTATGTTTGGCCAAGGGAGTGCTTGATCCTGCCCCAGTGTAACACACCACGCCACATTCTGTGGTTGAGAACCTGACACAACTTGCTCAGGTTGTCCACACCCATTTAAGGTAGGATTGGCTTCTGCTTGTCTTTGCATCCTATGAACAACTCTCTGTCTACTGTCACCTCCTAACCTTTGCCACCAACATCTGCAGCCCCGTGGCTCCCTCTCGGTGAGTGTCCCTTACTCTCGGCTCATGCCTTCTACAGCTCTCTGAGGCCCTCACCCCAGCACTAAGCCCATCCGACTCCCCCCACACTTATGCGTTCAGTCTCCTCTTGACTGTGCCCCACCTGCATTCTAGAGCTGGTCATGACTCCTCTTTCTCTGAGTTCTTATCTCTACCTTGCAATTTAGTTGGGTACTCCTTGTTCTGTAGTTGTGTCATTGGAATGTCCACTTTTCTTCCCCTGAAAGACCATGGGCTCTTGTAGGAAGAGACTATTAGTAATGATGGGACTGATAGCAGCTCTGATATTGACTGTGTGCGTATTATGTGCCAGGCCCAAAGCTAAATGACTTACATAATTATCTCATTTAGTGATCACAATAACCCTGTATTATCCCATTTGACAGATTAAAAAAACTGAGGCTCAGAGAGGTTGAGTAACTTGTCTAAGGCCACTAGCTAGAAAGTGATAGAGCAAGAATTTTAACCATACCTCTCCTATTGCAAAGCCCACGCTTTTCAATACCACACATGCCTAACAGGGGTGTTCTTGTCATTTTTGTTGTTTGATTCAACTTGCTTTGAGTGCTCTTCGTGGTGGAATCCACGGTGTCCTCGCTTCTTGGTGAGTAGGAAAACCTCCTGCCGATAAGAAAGCAGATACTACCCTCTCTAGCCGACATATTCAGCTTGGCTTTCTCTGACCTCAGATGGTGGGCTGGGATGAGAACACTCAAAGCTCTGTATGTTCCTCCCCACCTCTTTTCTTACACCTACACACCCTTCATTGCTCCACAGCTTCTCTCTGCTGTCCATTTCCCTGGGGATGCCTAAGCAGCCAGAAGGTTCTCATTAGAGAATCAGGGGTCCCTTGGGCTGCAGGTCTGCTCTCTCGATACAGTTGATAGGAAAATGGAGCCACAGATCAGCAAACGGCGCCAAGGAGAGAATCCAGGCAGAAGACAGAACCCCCATGGCTCACATACCCCATCCGGACCCCTTTACAGCTTGCCTCCCCTTCCCCCAATCAGAATCCTTGTTTTGGGGCTCTCAAGCCCTTGAGCTTAGCCCCACCCCCTCCCAGCATCCTAAAGTTTAAGGGCCTCATTCAAGTCAGAGATTTTCAGGTAGGGGTGTGTTGGATGGACTTCTTCTGAGGGCAACTTGCCCTGAAAGAATGGGGGAAGGTGGCAGCAGCCACCGCTGTCACTGAGGACGTCTGTGTAGCTCCCTGGGAGACCCTCTGCCCTTTCCCCCTCCCACCAGCCGAGCCTAGCAGGGACCAAGCTTGCTTATTATCACCTGACGCTGTGCAGCCACTGATCCCATTGGTGGAGCCAGATTCGGTCTGTCTCTCCCGTTCCTTCTCGCCTTCTCTGCCTCTCTCTCCTCCACGCTGCTTTTATTTCTCTCTTGCCTCTCTCCTTGCACTCGGCTGGGGAATATTGTCTCACGGGGGGCAGCAGCAGTGTGCTGCAGAGCCAGACAGGAGCTGCCTGCGGGGCATGGAAGAAGCCTCCTGGGCAGCCAGGAGAGGAGCAAGCCAGTGCTGCTGCCTGTGACCCAGAGTCTGGCCACTGCTCCTGTGCCTGGGGAGCTCATCCACACAGAGGTCTCCTTCCCTCCCTTCCCTTCCCTCCCAGGTCTTCCTCTGCAGAGCCCGGTGGAGCCAGGTGAGTGCCCTTCCTCCCCAGAGCATCCTGCTGTCTATCGGGAGAGGAAATCCAGTGGCCAGGGTCTGGGAGCTGGGACACCAGGGTGCTGCCAGTGCCTAGGGTGCCCTTCTGGAATGCCAGGCCCGATGACCTTGTCCCCTTTCCCCTAGGCCCTTGTCAAAGGGGTTAACAGCTGGATCCAGCCTCTGGGGCCCCACAGTTAGTCACCCCGTGACCATTCTGCTGCAGTCAGCAATGCCAACAGGGACAGCAGGTTAGGGGAAAGCTTTCCCTCTGGCATCTGGGTAGCTCTTCTGAATGCGTATGGGTGAGGGGTATCAGTGTGTACAACGCGTGTGCATGTTTGCGAGGAGTCTGAGGTTTGCATGCGTAGGTAGGTCTGTCTGTGTGCGGTTTGCTCATGTGTGTGACTTGACTGGTGTGTGACATGTCTATGAACACATGCTTCTGGTACACGTGAGTAACATATGTGTGTGGGAGGAGTTATCCGAGTAGCCTGTGGGTATATGTGCGTGGGGGCACTGTGAGCCAGTATATTTAGGGGGTGGACATATCACTTGTCATGTGTGTGGGAGTGTATGCAACCAGAGGGTTTCTATGTGGGGAGGTGCAACTCCAGAGCAAAAGGTGCTGGGGAGGTGGAAAGAGTGGGCAGAAGCCATCGTCTGTGGGCAGACCTGTTGGCATGTGATGGGCTCCGGTTGGTAGCCTGTGATCAGAGGCAAACATATTTTCAAAGCCTGTGTCTTTGAGCCTTGAGAGAGAATACGAGAATATGGGTAGGGACTGAAGTGTGTCCAAGTGGACATGTGTGCACAAACAGGCATATCGTTTGAGTGCCTTCTTGTAGAGGTGGCACGCATGCATGTTGGTGCCTGCAGCTTCCTCTTTTACCCCAATATGGCTTGTGCAAAAGTGCATGCAAGTGTGTGCGCGTGCCCCTGTGGACATGAACGCCTGTAGGTCTGTCTGGATGTGGCAGCTTGTGGGAGGAAAGCGGTACAATACTGTGAGAATGTGGAAGGTGGAGGAAGGTGTCCAAGTGTGTAAGTGAGTGTGTGGGAGTGAAGGTACATGAGGAGGTGTGTGCAGCCTGTGTGTGACGCGATGTGGGTGGGCATACTTATGTGCATGTGTGTATGTGTGCAGGACGTGTGTACGTGCCTGCCTATGAGTGGGTGTGTAAATGCTTGTCTCTGGGCGGATTCACATGGGAGTGTGGGTGTTTCTATGGTGTTGCCTCAACCTGTCCCTCACACCCTGCCCTTCCCCAATCATCTGGGCGTAGGGAGGGGGAGTAATCTCAGCTTTCCTAGAATTGTGAGAGGAAGGGACATGTAGACACCCAGGTCCTGGAGACCACAATCACCAAACGCAGCTACCCCTGTCTCTGGGAGAGCTCTGAGGAGGCACTCTCTGGGGTGGAAGTGTGTCTGTGTTCATGTACGTGGGTGGGTGTATGTGTGTATGCGCAGGCGGGCACATGTGTCTCCCTGGAAAGCTTCTCACTGGGAGCCTGGGGAGATGGTAACTCCCCACTGCTCCCACCTGTCCCTATGGATTCAAAACTAGGTTATTACTGTGAGGTTGTTTCCAGACACCCAATCCAGTTCTGTTTTATTTGGGGTTGGACCTGGGTAGCAGCACCATGCTTATTTACCTTAGGATTTCTTGTATACAAAGCCACAGGCAAATGGCTGAACTTCATAAAAAGCAAGCACAAGCTTTAGGGTGGAAAGCTAAGATGAAACAAGGACTCAGGTGATACCCTGGGGCAGGTAAGAGCCATCACCCACATACCTCACCTTGTGCCTGCCATCCAGGCAGCCCACAGATTAATTTAGAGGTGCCAGGCTCTGGAGCAGACTTACCTGACAGGAAAGTGTGGGCTGTAAATTCTGGAAGCTATAAATAAAATACCTGCTTTTGCAGGCACAAGGTACCCTCACCTCTAGTTCCTGACCAAGGAGAGGAGACGGGGAGAGAAGAGAGGAGAAGGGGAGATGACACTCCAGAAAAATGAGGCGTGCCGTGCCGGGAGCTGGGCTTGAGGAGGGAACTAGGAAAGCTTGCGACCCACTGGCTACTAAGCAAATGCCCTGGGAGAAAGCCCAACCCACATTAATGTTCTGGTCCCAGAGAAGCCTCTGCGCCATGCCCCAGAGCTCAGGTGAGCCAGCCAAAGTCAAGGCCAGAATCAACTCAGAATCAGCACCAGTGATGGTGATGGTGGTGTGGTCCTTTTATACCTGAACAGCAGCCAGAGTAGCGGGAGAACTGAAGAAGCGAGAGAGAGAGGTGAGAGAAAACGTAATTGCTCAAAAGGGAAGGAGGAAGCAGGAAAAATAAACAGTGGAAACACCAGTGCTCCTATGTTTGCGCACACACCACACATGTGACACACACACACACACCACACACAAGGGGACACAACCTTAGAACTTGGCTCCAGTGTTAGACAGACCTGAGTTCAAGTCATTTATTAGCTGGGTTACCTTGAGTATGTTTGTGTCCCCCAACCTTAGTTACCTCATCTGGAAAATGGGGATAAGACCTACCTATTGAGAGGTTGCATGAGGTAATATTTATGAAATTATTAGCACAACTGATGTTAACGTGAAAGCTAATTATTTAAAAGTCAGTCAAGGGTGGATCGGCTGAAAGAGAGTGACTGAGAGTCGTAAAACTTACGGGTGGAATAACAGCATGTCGCCCATGCTGCTCCCCTCCTCCCACGAGCATATTCCCATGTACCTACATGGCCCTGTGGTGTGGTGACTCTTGGAGCTTCCTTTCTGTGGAGTTTGAAGCCCCAGAGAAGAGAGAGGCCCGTGTCCAAGAGCCCTGGCACCCTTGGTCCCTCGGCTGCCTCGTTCCTTGCACCACAGCTCCTCAGCAGGTGTTTCCCGTCTCTCCTACTTGCCTTACCCATTCTCTCCACCCCCACCCCTTTCCCACCCCATTCCTTTCTCTTTTCACGCCTGCTGGCTGAAGGCCCCCTCCCTCCTCGGCTCCATCTGCTGCAAATCTGTCCCGCCCAGCACGTTTGCAGCATTCCCACTGCCTCTGCCACCTGTCAGGTGCCGTCTGCTCTGTAGACCCCTCTGAGGAGTGCCAGAGCCCCTGGGGGGGACACCACATTCCATCTCCAGTCCCTTCTCTCCAACCTTCCCTGTACAATCTTTTCCATCAGATCGTAGGTGCAGTCCAGGGGTTCTCAAGGTTCCACCTCGAAAGGGATGTTGACAGCAAGACATTCCAGAAAACTCCATAGTGAGAGGGAGGTGCTGATCCCTCCCCTTCCCCTCAGTCCCCACAGGAGCCAAACCAGAGGGGAGCATGGAGCTGCTGTCTACCCCCCACAGCATTGAGATTAACAACATCACTTGTGACTCCTTCCGCATCTCCTGGGCCATGGAGAACAGTGACCTGGAGAGGGTCACCCATTACTTCATTGACCTCAACAAGAAGGAGAATAAGAACTCCAACAAGTTCAAGCACCGGGTGAGTAGAGAGGGTGCCCAGAGGCACCTCTTCCCAACACCTGTTCTGAAGGAGGCCAGATAATGGAATGCCTGGGGGGTATACTTGGAACCAGATAGACCTGGTTAAAATCCAGACTTCTTACTGTGTAAGCTTGAGAAACTTATTTAACCTCTCTGAGCCCGAGTTTCTTCACTGGTGAAAAGGGAAAAATGCCAGCCCTCACAGGGTTGTTGAGAGAAATCAATGAGATAACATGTGTGTGTTGTTTGGCACAGTGCCTAGCACACAGTGAGCACTATTATCACATTATTACCGGGTTTTCAGACATAGGCAGAGAACTGTGCTGGGATGGGGCCAAGGACTCCACATCACACACACGGATGGCGTCTCAAGTTCTGATGAAGCTCTGGGCTCAGGGAACAGCCTTGTTGGTAACTGGGAGGGTAGCATGCGCAGTGGGAAGGGGGTGGTACTCAATGATTCTCCCTCAGGCCCCCCCGTGAGCGTCTCTGGCCCTTGCCCTCTGGCCTATTATGTTCTTGGTTTAGAAAGGAAATGTTAGAGAGTCCTCTGCTGGTGCTTTAACTTATGAAGTGAGTCTTTTCCCTGGGTTAAAGCCTTCGTGGGGGCAGGTGGGTGGAAGCCTCCCATCTTCTCAAGCTGGCAGGGAGGAAGGAGGAAGAGTGAGGTGGGAAGAAGCTGGTTCCCACGACGACAGCATCGGCGTGGGTTACTCACCCTCTCTCTCTGGAACTGGTTCTCCTGATCAGGGTGTCTTTTGGCAGGCCAGTTGCCACGGTGATGCGAATGTTCAACACCACCCCCTTAAAGCTCCCCCCCAGAGGATAAGGCATATTTTCCCTTCCTCCCAGGCTTTTCAGCATTTGCCGTTGCCGTGGAGACGGCACTGCAGTGTGCAGAGCTCTAAGTCTCCCTCAAAAACGAAGGTCTTGCTGCCCTCAACTTTGTGGGCCTCCTCCCTGGTGGCCTTTTACCTCAGGTCCCAAGAGAATGGGGCATCAGGGGCTTTTAAGAAGGGCACAGGCTAGGGAGTATCTGAATCCTATTGGGAGTATCCCAATGCTTATCCAAGAAAATTGTGGCCAGGGCATGGAGCCATCGAATCTCTGAAACTCTGGCCCTCTCAGGAGGAATGGGAGCCATTTCGGGAGTGAGAAATTTGGGGGAAGGCCAACATTGGGCCTGACCCCGCAGTTTGACTTTTGGCTCTCTGTCTATACCTCATTCCTCAGGATGTCCCCACCAAGCTCGTGGCCAAGGCTGTGCCACTGCCCATGACAGTAAGAGGCCACTGGTTCCTGAGCCCCCGCACAGAGTACAGCGTGGCTGTACAGACAGCGGTGAAGCAGAGTGACGGGGAGTACCTAGTGTCTGGCTGGAGTGAGACGGTTGAGTTCTGCACTGGGGGTAAGGCCCAGCTCTCACATCATTATCCTGTTCCTAGGGCCCACCTAGCTTACTTACGGTCAAGAGGAGGCTTCATTGCCACCCAGCAGACATTTATAAGCACCTGCTGTACACTAGGCATTATGCTTAGGCCATAGGGGAACCAGACATGGATAAGACCCTCCTGTCCTCAAGAAGCCTGTAGCCTAGTGTAGGAAGCAGATGTAAACATTGCTAATTCTGTTGACAATAACACTTTCATAAAGAGATGGAGTTACTTTCCTGGCTAGGGGTATCCCGTATTGGTTGTTTTGAACTCTTTGTCAGGGAAAATGGTCCCTATTCAATGGCCCTGGAAGCCCTCTTAGCAGAACTTAATTTGCAAATTCCAGCATGAACACTGGGCTTGTGTGTCATCGATGACCCAGGACCTATCCCACAATATTCCATTCTTTTGGTGTCCATGGTGAGAACTGCTCCAGATCTCCCTCTGTCACAAGGAAGGGGCAGGGAACGTTCTCAGCCCCAGGCCTCTAAGGCTGCTGGCTCCGTCCTCTGCCAAGGCCCATGCCCCAAGTCTCCTTGAAATACCAGTGTTTTTTGAGTGGTGCTTTTTCTTAGCTCTGCTGCAAAACTCCACTCCCTGGAAGCACTTTCACTCCCACCAGGGAAAGCCCTAAAACTCCACATGTAGTGGGAGTTTAATTCAAACTGGGGGACCTGGGGATAGCTGCAGTCCAGTCCACACTCCTCTTGCCAAATGGGCCAGGGCTGCATCAGCAAGGAGGAAAGGGCACCTTTTAAATTTGTACAAAGGTGCTGCGTAGGCTAGCAGCAGCTGTGCCTGGATTCCAGGACCCCAGCCTCTGGCCCTGGCTGAGGGTTTCAATTTTACTATCCTGTTTCCAGGCTTCCCTGCTTCTCCTGGGATGCTCTGGCAGAGAGTCACTGCCCTGGGCTCTGGTCTGCCTAAACCTTCACCTCTGTAAGGCCCAGGCTTGGTTCTTTCCAGCCTCCTCATGAGCCCCTACCTTTGATTACAACCAGCTTTCATGTAGGTGGTATAGGCAGCCTCCTATCTGCTGGATTTGAGAGGTTCTACCCTCTCAAGTCCTTCTTTTGTCTGGTGGTCCTCTTTTTACTTGAGGCTGGCCTAGGATTACAGCCTGTGAGGCCCTGGAATGATCGTATAACTGGCAGCCTTTTTGCCCTTTTCTGACCCATAGAGCCCTGAGCTCTGGCAGTGAGGCCACAGGGATGAGAAGGACAGACAGCATCCAGCTCTCAGTGTTCCCAGGTGAGGCCAGCTGGCCTGTTTCCACTTCAGCCCAAGATGCTGTGGCTGTTTGGTATCTCCTGCTGCTCTGGAGTACAGGGATTGACTGGCATTCACCGTGTGGGGTGGGCGAGTTGGGGGAAGAGGTTGTGATGCCCCAGCTGACCGGCATGGCTGCCCCCAACCTGGGCTCTTGCAGATTATGCCAAGGAGCACCTGGCTCAGCTGCAGGAGAAGGCAGAGCAGATAGCAGGCCGCATGCTTCGCTTCTCCGTCTTCTACCGCAACCATCACAAGGAGTACTTCCAGCACGCCAGGTATGGCCTGGCGCAGGCTCCCCAGCAGGGCCTACTCAGCCTCTCATTCCTTCCTGAGGCTTTTCTGCACTTGCCCTAGCTCACTCTGAGGCCACCCCCACCCTGTTGATTGTCGGGCCCTCTTCTGAAGTCCCCATGCCCTCATGTTACCAGACAGGCTCTGCAGTGATGGCTACTTTGAGATTGGACACCAGGGAAGGTAGAGGGCTAGTGGGGTGGAGGCAGCCCGGCAGACCACTGTGCTAACGGGCCAGGGTTAACAGGGTCCTGGGTTTGATCCTCTCTGGGACAGTTCCTTTCACTGGGCTCTACCACCTTAGCCAGATCAGCTGTCTCTCAAATTCAAGACCAAAGGGGAGGTGGGTGAGGGAAGCTCGCTATGAGAGGATTCTGAGCATGAAAGGTCCTAGGGAATACATAGCTCAGGGGCTTTGAAACTATGTGCTGAAGAGCCTGGAGACTCCAGGGAGTTCTGTCAGGGAACACCTCAGGGTGTAGTGAGGGGGCTGGAGAGGAAACCAGAGGATGGGGCTTTGTGGCCCCCGCCTATATAATCCAACTACAGCAACTTCAATTTTATTTGCCTATTGCCTGCCTTTGTGTACTTTCCTTTGGGAAGAAAAAAAAGGGGGGTTCTGCAGTCCAAAAACGTTTGAAAATTGATGATCTGTCCAACCCTCTAACATACAGATGAGGAGACTGAGACCCAGAGGGGAAGCAGGTTGGCCTACCACGCCAGCAGGTCTCTAGGGCAGCCAGGACCAGGCAAGAGTGAGGCAGGATCAGGGATTGTCCACCCCTACCCATGCATGCTGAGACCACTGAGTTCAGGTCCTTTATCACCACATTCAAATGGGGCAGAGCCTGAGGTGGGATGGGAAAGGGGGAGGCTGGAGGAAAGAGGCTTAGTGTTTGTATTAAAGAAGTGAGGCAGTAAGGTACAGTAAGGTATGTGGTGAGGGCACTCGCTGACAGAGAGAAAGAGAGAGATGAAGAGCACCTGTATGTGCCAGGCACCTCACTATGTTCTAGGATATAAGGATAAATAAAGCCATAGCCGAACTCTCCAGAACCTCAGAGTCTAGTCAGGGAGACAGAAAGCTCTAACATAATAAATACGTGTGGTCGTCAAGTAACAGTCACGGTATCCAGCACATGGTGGTAGGCAGCCAAGTATTTGTGGCATGTAAATGGCAGATGTTCCAGGATGGTTTTAGAGAGAAGTGGACACCTGTGCTGGGCCTTGAAGGATGATTAGGAGTTTGCCAGGCCCGGTGGAGACAGGTGGGAAGGGCAATCCAGACAGAGGGACGAGCACTGCAAAGGTGCAGAGGCAGGAAAGAGCTGGGCATGGAGTTCACACGTGGCACAAGGGTGTTACCTGCGGGTGGGTGTGTGGGGGAGTGGGAGGTAGGAGGTAGAGAGAGGCCAGAAAGACCAGATCAGGAGGGCCTTGCTTTTCATGTAGACAGTGACACCCCATCCAAGGGTTTTCAGCTGGGGAGTGACAGGTTCAGATCTCTTCTCTGGAGTGGGCTAGATGAGCCGATCTCCGAGGGCCCCCCCTACGAGGGCTCTGGAATGCTACATTTTTGAATGCTGGAGGCGTGGGGCTGGTGGGAGAGCCAGGAGCAGGGCCCCCTCCCTTCTCCACCACACACTGCAGCTGCAGCTCAGCCTTGCTGACCAGGGGCATTTTCTCTTCCCTGCGCCACTTCTCCCGGCCGGCAGGACCCACTGCGGGAACATGCTGCAGCCCTACCTGAAGGACAACAGTGGCAGCCACGGCTCTCCCACCAGCGGCATGCTGCACGGTGTCTTCTTCAGCTGCAACACGGAGTTCAACACAGGCCAGCCTCCCCAGGACTCCCCCTACGGCCGCTGGCGCTTCCAGATCCCCGCCCAGCGCCTTTTCAACCCCAGCACCAACCTCTACTTTGCGGACTTCTACTGTATGTACACGGCCTACCACTACGCCATCCTGGTGCTGGCGCCCAAGGGCTCCCTGGGGGACCGCTTCTGCCGCGACCGCCTGCCCCTCCTGGACATTGCCTGCAACAAGTTCCTCACCTGCAGCGTGGAGGACGGAGAGCTGGTCTTCCGCCATGCCCAGGACCTCATCCTGGAGATCATCTACACCGAGCCCGTCGACCTGTCCCTGGGCACCCTGGGCGAGATCAGCGGTCACCAGCTCATGAGCCTGTCCACTGCCGATGCCAAGAAAGACCCCAGCTGCAAGACCTGCAACATCAGTGTGGGCCGCTAGGGGCTCCTGGGGAGCCGGGGGACTAGGGAGAGAGGACCAGAAGGGTGGAGATGGGCTGGCGTAGGTTCAGGGCGTTGGTCTTCTCTCCCCCTGCCCCTTGTCCCCTGGGCTCCACCAGTCTACTCCTTTCCCCCACCCCTTGGCACTGGAGGCAATAGGGGGTGGTCCTCTTGGTAAGTGTGGCCCACCCCGTGCCCCATTGACTTGGGAAGGCTTCTTAGCCTCAGTAGGTCAGCGGATGGTTTGGATTTCTGGAGACGTCTCCTTTCCTCTATTTTCCCTGTCCTGTTCTTCCTTGCCTCAACCTAGCCCTCCATCTCGGAGACCTGCTGGCCTTCTGAGCTCTCCCAGGGAGGCCTCTCTGGGCCAAAGCCCATGTGTAGTTTGCCTGCCTTCAGAAGAGATGCAGAGAGATGTGGGGCGTGGTTTTCCTTAGCCCCACCCACCCCACTCAGGGCCAACCACAGAATGCCCCTCCCCTCTGAGCTGGGGTCCCCTGTGCCTCCCACTCTGGCCTGGGGCCCTTCCCCCTATAAATAGTCCCTGTGCCCAGCTGTACCCCCTGGCTGCTCCTTGCCCTGTAGAACCTTCTTCCTGCATGGGGAGAGATGTCCCTCCCCTTCCCCACCTGCCCACTCTGGACCCTCCTCCTGCTTTCTAGAAAGGGACCTTTTTTCTCTTGGCTTTGGAGGCTCTGGGCTGTTGGGATTTTTCCTTTCTTCTTTCTGGAGATGATACACCTAGCATTTTTTCTCCCTTGCTCAGAACTCTGGGGTCTGGAATGACAGCCATTGGGGTCGAGGAGGGGGAAAGAGACCCCTGAGGCCCAGAGGTACCAGGAGGGGGCTGCCTTGGGCCCTGGTGGGGCCTGGCGTGGAACTAGAGAGCTGAAGGCTTCCCTGCAGAGCCCTGGCACCCACCTGGCTGTGCCGCTTTGCTCGCTCGTGCTCTGCCGCGGTGCCGTGACTGTATTGTGCCTGTGTGTGAACCAGACCATGGATTCTCCGCCACTCCACCTCCCGCCCGCACCCACTGGCACTGTTAGCTCACCTGGTGGGCCTATTGGCTGAGAGGCCCTCCCCCGGAAGTTCTTGGTGAAGTCTTTCCTTGGCCTCCTGGCATTCTCATGATTTCCTACTTTTGTATGGGTCAGGAGGCTGGTGGGGGTGGACTCCCTAAGGGAAGCAAACCAGGCGGAGTGACAAGAGAGGTGTGACGGAGGCAGCTAGCTGTTTGAGGGATGATGGAGGTGATGTCAGACAGAGAAGAGAGCGGTCCCCAGAGTGACTGGCTCCGAGGCAACAGAGACCACAGACAAGCACCTGGACCCCTGTGATGAAGGGCTGATGGGGCCAGCAGGCCAACAAGGGCATAACTTCAGAGAGGGGGACAGGACAGCTGGTAGCCTCTCCTGTAGCCAGTGGGGAGTGGTCAGCTGCCTCCTTGGAACAAGTCAGAAGGCCTGGGGGCTCTGGGAGATGCATGGAGAAGGAGAGGACATGGGCCCCAGGCCCTTTACCCCTCTGCTTACAGCATTGCTGTGGGGGTGCCCGCCGCCCTCCCCAGCCCTGTGTCTGCCCTGTGCTGGGGGCACACCTGCCTGTGCTGTGCTTTCAATGTGCATCAATAAACCGCCATGGCCTGAGGGCCCTGCCTCTCTTTGGGCCCTGGGAGGGGTGAGGGGGGTGAATTGCAAAGTCCACAGGGGAGCTCAAATTGGGACGCCCCCCAGGACAGGCTACTGGGAATCTTCTCCAAGGGTGCACTAAATCCCACTGTGGGAGGCAGGGCTAGAATGCAGAGCCAGTGTCTCCAACTTGAAAGGGACTTTGGAGGTCATTTAGTCCCTTTCCAGATGGGAAAACTGAGTCTCCCAGGTCCAACCCCAACCAAGTTCCCCAAACTCCTCATTTGGAGCCCTTCCCCTGCAGCTGCTTGTCATTGTTTCAGACCCAGATGCCACTGAATTTCCCTCACCCCAGAACTCAAATATCCCCTCCCCCAGCAGGGCTCCTTATTTGCAGCTCTGAGTCACCTCTGCATCTATTATTATGAGCTTATTAAAATGGTCCTTTGCCTGAGTGGAGAAGCTCCAGAAAAATCAAAGGCACCTCGCTGACACTGGGTGCCTGACTCAGGGCCAAGTTAACACGTACCTTCTAGAATTTGGGTATACCCTCTTTGGGCTAGGAAGGAAAAGCTGAAGAGCTGAAGGGCAAACTGCCATTTCTTGAGAACCTACTATGTGCCAGGCATCGAGCCAGGACCTTCCACACACATTTCATTTAATATTCACAATGGCCCTATGCAGTAGTATTACTATTTCACATGTGAAGAAACTGAGTCAAAATGAAGTTAAATGACTTGGCCCATGTCTTATAGCTAATAGGTGACAGTGCCCAAGAATCATCCCATGCCATTGCCCTGTCTCCCCCAGTATATGCTGGGGACCACCTGGGGCAGGAAGACATGAGAGGGCCAGCCTCAGACACAGGGGCTTGACAACTCCACCCTCCTGTCCCCCCACCCCAAGGGATCTCCACATCTCTGCTGGCTCCCTGAGGCCATGCCTACTTCCAGAGTAACACCAGGGGGGGCTGTGGAGTTACAAATGCCATAAAAGTTTATTTTAAAGGCATTGAGGGTGGTACACTTGGAGCTCAGAATTCCAAAGATGGAAGGTGACTTCCATGGTCCATCGCCCTGTTTCTGCCCAGGATTTCCCCCCCAGTTGAGAAGTTTTCGGAGTCTTCCAGAAGAGGAAGTTTCAGTCTTCCTTTTTTGAACCCTTCCCTGTGAGTTTCTTAGGAGGGGGATGAAGGCAGCAAATGGAGATGTGAAATTCCAGGTAAGTTGCCTCCCGAGAGCCTGCTTCTCTTTTTTCTCTCCAGGTGGCCAGCCCTGGGCTGCTTGAGGAGCCCATCGGATGGTGCTGGGTCAAGGTACCCGCCAGACTCTCCCCTGGAGTCCCTCATGGCCTGCCTCCTTCTAATCTAACCCAATGGAAGGAGAGAGGTCTACGTGTGCATGCAAACACACACACATACACACACTCCCTCTCTGGGGTGGATTTAGAGGACAGCCTAGTAGGCCACATAGAGCTACGAGGTGAGGGCCAGTCCTGGATGGTAGCTGCCATTGTTTAACTGAGGGGCCCCAGGGTTAGCTGCATCTTCATCGTTGGTTACCCTCACACTGCAGGTGGGGGTGGGGAGGATGAGGTGGTGACCACAAAGGGGCAACTCTGGTTCACAGGTGGGGTGCTCTGCTGTGCACATACACACATGGTCGTACACACTCTCACCCCTAACACAGCTCACACATTCGCCTTTGTTCAGATGGATGCCCACACTTTCCTGCCTACTCCTTCCTCCCAGGGCAGCATCTTTACTTTTTATCCTGGGTGGATAAGAGGGCCCCCCAAGCTGGATTGAGGGAAGGTACTGGCTCTGAGGATCTTCACAGTTTCATTTGGCTTCTTTAGTATGTGTCACATCTCCATGTTAGGAAAAGGGGTGGCTGAGGGCCCAAGGAAAGGGACCAGGGCCCATTGCCTGAAATGGAGGGAGGCCTTCAAGAAGCTGAGCTGAGGTGATTGGCCATAAAACAGCTTGGCCACAACATCTGGAGGAGATTAGAACCAGATGTTCTCAGGGTGGGGAAGGGGAGGGCGTCAGATGGGAGGGGGCTGGCGCAGGAGCAAGCAGCAGCTCTGAGTGGCAGGAGGCTGGGTTAGGGGCCTCATGGTTCTCTAGGATAAGCATCTGGCTGCCCTCTTCCCAGCTCTCCAAATCAGGCAGTACTATCTTTGCAAACTGGAGCAGCAAATCTTTTTCACGGATTCTAGAATCAGCCTTGTGTGTAGGGACAGGCAAGTACAGGGTGTGACTTGGGAGATGTCCAGAAAGACTACCAGTTAGTCAGAAATATGTCCCCTACTGCCCCTTGCTGTGGGTTAAGCATTGCTCTTTTCTGGCAGGAGTCTTTCTGCACTGAGCTCCTAACATCTAGTTAGTGCACCCAGAAGTTTCCTTTTAGGACAGGTATAGGGTTGTACAGGAAGTAGTAAATTATCTGGTAAAGGCAAGGAAGCTGCATTTATTGAGCTTTTTTTTTCCTATTTGCCAGGCACTGTAACATCGACGGCACTGGGTTACTGGGTAACAGGCTCTCTTCAGCAGTTATCTCATTCCTTCTTCACAACCGTGTAGGAAGGTGTAATTACCATGCCATGTTTATAGATGAGGCTCAGAGAGGTTAAATGACTCATCCACAGTCACACAGACACTACATGGTAGAGCGAGCGTTCAAAGCCAGCTTTGTATGTTCTCAAGCTTATGTCATTTTTACTACTGAGAAACACGTGGTGTTAGGGAGAGTGGAAGGAAAGTAGGGGAAAAAGAGTGAGGGCACAGGTCAGGGCCTGACTTGACTTACTTGGCAGGGTCAACAATTGGCCCAGGTGGCCCCCACACCTCTGCTGAGGGTCCCAGTGACTTCAAAAACTTGGCCCCTCCACTCTAGCTGCTCTGGAGACAAGATGGCACCCGTGTGGGAGTCTGCAGGCTTATGCCCTTATGTCCAGGCGCTTGGAGACAAGAGGCTGGTGGAGCAGGTGTTCCTTCCTCTCAAGGGGTCACCTGAGCTGATGGGCAGTTGCATTTGAGTTGGTCTATCTAGAACCCTGGTGCAGCTAGACACTGAGAGTGGGCTGGGCCCAGAGAAAATGTAATTGTTGTGTGTTGTCGAGGCGATTTTCCAACTCATAGCAAACGTTACTAATGTATTAAACTCTAAAATATGTATTAATGGCCTGCAGCCAGCTCCCAAGCAGCTTCCACCACCCAGAGAAGGCAGATGCCAGCTCCACATCCTCCTTCTCCTCCACCACCATCTTATCTTCCCCTGGCTCTGTCTGCCTCTGTCCTCTTGGTATTTCTCCTCTTCCTCCTGCTCCATCGGAGCCTGCTCATCACCCATGCTTTGGTCTGCCTGCTGCTCAATTCCAAGCACTTGGGGGTGAAAGTCTGGGCATCTAGACAGGCCTGTACCCCTACTTCTTGAGCTGCTTCTTGGTCTTCAAGAGTTCCTTCCACTTCACTGGGCAGTGTAGACGCTACACACTGTTGCTCTGGCCCTGGCACAAGAGCCTTCAGGACTGCTTAGGTTTGGTTATGGGTCTCCAAGATGTTCTGCTCCTTTTACTACTGCCACCAAACTTTCCCTGTTGGGCCTACCTTTAACCTGAGGTGCTACAGTTAGGGTCTGCTTCTTAAGATGGGCCTGGGTAGAAGATTGGGAGGTCCTGCTAGCATGGATCCCTGAGCCATTAGAAGAGTCTCTGCTGGTGATAGAGTCTTGGGACATGTCCCTGAGGTGGCTGCATTAGTTGATCCTAAGCCTACCTCTTGTTGTGGTGTTGCTGTTCATATGACCCTGTTCAAAGTGGAGCACCAGGTACATCTCTGTGGGTTGCTGGCTCCTTCTGGGCATGTGGCTTGTAAACTGAGATTGTGGTCCTTTGAGCTTCAGAGAACTTGGAGGGCTGGTGAGGAGAGGGTTAGCCACTGACTACAAATTCTGCCACAGAGAAGCTAACGCCAAGTTGGTTGGCAAACTGCCTGGGTAAGCTGCCCAGGCAGCTGCATGGTCTGGGGACCTCTCTATTCTGCATGTGGCCCTCTGGATTGTTCCATGGCTACTCTTGCCAAGCACCATGGTCAGGAGAGGAGGAGGCAGGGAGGGTTGCAGTGACATCACAGCCTTACGATTTCACTGCAGCAACAAGCAGCAACCCCTGCGGGCATCACCCTCTCCCTCACACGGTTTTGGACCCACACCTGTACTAGGGACTAGAAGAGAGAGCTGTAGCCTGGCCGTGAGATCAGGCTGGCTTCCTGGAAGAAGAGGGTCCTGTGGGCTCAAATGGCACAAACATCAGATAGTAGGCAGTGTGCCTGGTTTCCACTACTGCTTTCTGCCTAGAGAACCAGTATAGTGTCCACCATGCCATACTGCTCCCTGGGGGTGGGTTCCCCCCACATGTTCCAGACAGTGTCTGGCATAGCATCGGCCCCTGCAATAGGGAGGAGCCTGGGGCCAGTAAAAGACCTACAGTCCTACTGAAGGCTCCCAGGGAGCACCGGGCTCAGCGCAGACTGCCTTGCTCTCTCCAGAATCTGTGAGAGTGGCCAGCCAAGGCTTAAGAACCACAGTCTTCTTAGCTTTCTTGCTCTGTCAGATCCATGTAAAGGAAGTGGAAGGATAGTCTCCTCTGAGGGAAGGCCCAGGAATGTGGTTTCTGTCTCCTGGCCTCCAGGAGACACAGGTATGTGCCTCACTCCTTGTGCCAGGAGGGAACTGCTGAGAGCAGCTTGTTACGGAGGGAGGAAAGAGGAGGCCAGACAAGACATGGCCTTGGGTCGCCTTGGGCGAGGGGGCTGGAGCTGGAATGTTTGCTCAGTGGCTGCGAGCGTCTGGCTTTTGTCTCCCACGTGGAGAGGAGGACCAGCTGGGGCCAAAGCTTCGTGTCTGGCCTTCAGGAAGGCAGGCACCAGGAGCAATGCAGCCAAGAGACCAGGACAGCTAGTGGACTCCCCCAGCTGGAAATGAGGCCCCCATGATTCCCCCGTTGGACTCTCTTTCATCCCACCCCCGTTCCACAGACCCAGGGGCAGAAAGCCTGGATGGTCAAAGACAACCTACCCTATTTTACAATACCTCCCTGACCCACCACGTAGCCTCTTTACACAATGTGCCCCTTGCCCTACCTCGGTGTGGGAGGGCTATGGGCAGTGTGTGTATACAGTGTGCCTACCAGTGGACGTGTGCAATGTGTCTGTGTTTCTGTGTGCCTGAGTGTAAAATCACACCCTCAGGGGGCTTGGAATTGAGGGAAGAACAGCCAGAGAAGCCAGGTGTCCTGGCCACGGCCCGGCCCTAGACACACAGCAAGCCTGCACCTCTGGAGTGAGACGCGCCTCCCCTTCCCCCTCGATGTCCCAGACATCATCTGGCACAGGATATTGGCTGTAACACTTTCGGTTTATTGGCTGGGGTGCCCTGGTGTGGCTGACCAGCCACTGGGCCTGAGAGAAGCCCTGTCCTGTATGTCCACCCCCCCTCATCTCCCCACCGTGGCTCCTGTGAGATGTGTATGGACACTCATGCCCCAGGAACGGGGGAAATAGAGGTTTCAAATAAAACCAAATCCAGGTGGGGGGGTAGGACATGTACATTACAATGAAGGTTATGCCACCTGCTCTACACAATACAGTGTGTAGAGACAGGCAGGAAAGGTGGGAGGGTCCTGCTGACAGTCCCTCTCACCAGGGCAGGACCCTCAGAGAAGAACGGTCACTTCAAGTGTCTCAGTGAAAGCTCTGACTCCTGGCCCTGGCCCCTCGCTCGGGTGGGGGCAAGAGAAGAAAGGCTCATGGGGAAGTGGTTTATGAAGGAGTCCAATCCCCATGCCTCCTGAGAGCAGCCTCAACTGAGGTCCGGGTGCCTGGGGGAGAGGGCTGGTATGCCCGCCTTCTGCCCTCCCTGCATTTTCTGGCTTCCTAGGGAAGCATGCCTCCTGTTCCCTTCCCCGGTGCGAGGGTAGTGGTCACTTCCTGCTGTGGAGTGTGTCCTGAAACTTGGTGCTGGTGTACCGCAGGTGGAAGCCTTTTTTGGTGATGGTGTCATCTGAGTGGAATTTCACCAGGACAGAATCTCCCGCTGAGTATACCTCCTCAGGAGGCTGAGGGAGAAAAGGGATGGTGTAAGGCTGAGGAAGACGGTGGGGCTGGGAAGGGGTGAAGGCCAGCCCTCCCACCTGGAGAGAAACAATCCAGCTTCTCCCCCAGTCCCAGGCTCCCCAGCTATAAGGGAGGCAGGAGACTCCTGGCCTTTCACCACATCCCTCCAGCCCCTTTAAGCAGACTCTTGTTGGTAGGAGTTTAATGGGGCACCTGGGGGGAAGGAGAAAGCATGGGTTGGAGAGGTTTGCCTTAGGTTCGGAGTAGACTTCCATACTAAACCTAGCCCTGCTACTACTAACTAGTTAGCTGTATAGTCTTAAGGACTCTCTGGGCCTCATTTTCCCCAACTGCAAAAGGGAGGAAATGCTACCTGCTCTCCAAGCCTAGAAGGGTTAGTGGGGAAAAACAAATGAGATGATGAATGTGAGAGTCTTGCAAAGGGAGTGGGTTCTCTGAGTGGGCTGCCTTCTTGCTGCCGCCCCTCCCCCCCATCTCTTGGAGAACACTGGGCAGTGCTTCTTTTTGCAGTGGTGTGGAGGACACTGGCAGAGAGAGGCACAGTCCCCCTCAGACCTGGACTCTGCCACCCTCTGCCATGTAGGTTCTGGCCATGACCTACACTAGGTGATGCCTTCTTTCTGGGAGGGTCCCTGCAATCCTGCTCCTCACCACTGTGAGAAAGCACTCACTGTGAGCCACCTCACAAAGCAGCAGTACCTAAATGCCCTGGGCCCTCCCTCAGGGAACAGAAAGAATCCTTTTTGAGAACCATGGGGGCATTTCCAGTTAACTGTAACCATGTGGGAAGCCCTGACTGGGTTCCTTCCTAGGTTCCCTCCCTGATGCTCCAGCCTGGTAGAGCTCTCTGGAAGAAGCTGTGCCAAATCAAGGGAGCTGTAAAGGGCCAAGCGGGGCAGGGGTTAGCTCGGTAGCCAGGGGATTCCAGAACAGTGGAGGGCAGGCAGAGGGGCTGTAAGCTCTGCTTGCCTGCTCCACCTCTCCACCCTGTCCTCCAGCCCTCTCTAGCCCCTACCACACACAAAGGCTGAAGCTCTGCTCCTAAGATTCAGCCAATGTTGGGTCCCGCAGCTGCCACAGTTCCTGGACAGTTTAACCCTTCCTGGGGCCCCCAGGTTGTCCTGGAGCATGGTTGTGAGAAAGGCAAGGGACAAGGGAGGGGAACAAGGGGGATGGTCGAGGGAAAGTGCATCAGAGTGTGTGGGGTAGGGAAGGGAAGATGGCTTTCTCTAAAGGAGGATTCAAAGAAACAAAAGGAAAAAAAGAAGCCACAAAGTCTTATTGGGAGGGAAAAAAATCCACCTATGTGATTAGCCCCTGGTCTTAGTTAAAATCCCATCAAGCAAAACTTTGCCCACTGTCTCTGAAAGTGCTATGTTACGGGGGCCTCATGGTGGAAGCAATGCTCAGGGTTTGCTTGGACAACAGCGACGTCTTTGGGACAAACTGGCATCTCACCAGGACAAAAAACTGGCAGCAGAAGGCATGAGGTGTTTTAATGGATCAGCCAGGCAGATTGGCTAAGCTCGGGCCTCCTGGCCCTGGGCTTTGCCTCAACCTCTGGTCCCCACTCCAGGCCCTGGAGAGCTGCCTTGGGATGGGCGTGAGGGGAGTAAAGGAGGCAGAGAGAATTCCATCCTCCTCCCCAGGGGCAAGACACCTCCCAGAGTCTGCAGGAACCTCCGTTTTGCCTAGAAAGGACCTGGTTTCCTGGTCCTTCTGGGTGGGAGAATGGTGCAAGGCCAGGAGGGTCTCAGAGCAGCCCCCTCCCAGCTCCTACAGGGGGCCAGGTATGTGCTACCACTAATCCCAGCTCCCCTATCCCTTCAGGGCACTGCTCACACTGGGAGTTGGGTTGTGAGTGCCTATAAGCCCCAGAGGGTATGGGCAGGGCCTTACCCCAGAGCCGCAGTAGCGCCCCAGTCTGGGGGCTGTGCTGTCGTAGCCGTCAAAGAGTTCCATGTAGTCGTAGCCGCAGTCAGTCTCCTCCTCCACCTCGAAGGTCTGGAACACGAGCCCCACGCCATAGCCCTCCTCTGCCACAATGACCCACTCGCAGTCCACCCCCCCAGGGTAGTTGTTGTCTCCAAACTGGGCGTGGGAGTACAGGTCCTTGGTCTTCACCTCTGCTCGCACCTGGCCCCCACACTCTGCAGAGGGAGACAAGATTGGTGGGCATTTCCTAAGTACTGCCCATGTGCCAGGCACTGGGCCCCATCATGTTTAATCCTCACAGTGAGATGGAGGCCTGGAAGAAGGCCCCGCAGCTAGGGAGGGGTGGGGTTTGGACCTGGCCCAGAACTTTAACTGCATGGCTGGCCCTCCTACCTCTGGGATCAATGTCTGCTGAGGCCGGGGGAATGGATCGGGGTGAAAGACATCGAGTGAAAGACAGGCGGAGTGATGGCACTGGGAATGCACACTGTGTCGAAAAAGGACGGTTGCTAATTCACTCCAGGTGGTGACTGCCGTGGAAGAATGTGGGTTCAGCCTTGCCAGGTCTTCGATTTTTAAAAGAAAAGCTATACGTCTGGAATTTATGTAAAAATTCCTGATTTTTAAATGCTAGTTCAAATGTATAAAAAACACATTGTGGGCCAAACACAACAGGTCAGAGGGCCAGATGGAGTTCTGGGGCCCCCAGTTTGTGACCCCTGTTCTGGGAAAGGCAAAGAAGAATACGTGGGCCAGGAAGTTCAGTGGTCACCCTCTTTCTGACACCCTCTGGCCTCCCTCCCTGCAGCTGGTGTTCATGTCTCCCTGGAGGAGATGGGGAGAAAGCTGGGTGGGGCCAGGGTCAGGGACTGAATCTAAAAGGGAGGAAGGCTGTGGACTCAGCAGTTCTGGGAACTCTTCAGCAGATGGCTCAAGACCCATGAAGAAATTGTGAAGATGTCTGAATCCTTGGTCTGGCATTCAAGGCCTCCCAGGACTAGGTCCAACCTTTCTTGGTAGCTACATCCTTCCCACTTCATCTCCGTTAGTGTTCTCACACACTCAGTATTGTTGCTGGTGTGGGGTACTGTCAAGTTGATTTTGACTCATAGTGACCCCCGTGATAGAGTAGAACTGCCACATAGGGTTTTCCTGGCTGTAACCTTTACAGAAGCGGATAGCTAGGTCTTCCTCCTGCAGAGCCACTGGGTGGGCTTGAACCACCAACCTTTTGGTTAGTGGCCAAGTGCTTAACCATTGTGCCACCAGGGCTCCCTTACACACCCAATACTCTAGCCAGACTAAATAAATTGCTGTAACCTGGATACATCCTGAGCTGTCATGGGTTGTGGCTTTCCTTGGGCTTCCCCCTTATACCTCCGCACTCCCCGCCCCCCCCGCCCCGCCTGGAATGACCCCACCAACTCACAGCTGAGTTGGCGCCCAGTGCCTTTCTTATTGCCCTTATCATGTTTTGTCTCATGCTATAATTATCTGTGCGTGTTTTATCTCACAATGGAACTGTGAGTTCTTAGGGGAACAGGGTGGAAGGCTTCACGCCTGCTTCATCGCCATGTTCCCCTCAGAGTCTTCTTACATAGAGAGCTCCAAAAATAGTTGTTGAATAAATGAACACATAAATGCAGAGTAAGCTCCTCAAGGGCAGGGGTCTTCGCCTGCTTTGTTCATTTTTTTGATCCACACTTAGAACACTGCCTCCTACATATTATGCATTAATAAATGTTTGTTGAATGAATGAGTGAAACTTTGGAATTGGAATATGGGTGGGCTCTGCATTGTCAAGTGCCCTATGCTTGGGGACTTTGGGAGATTCCTGAGAGGGGTCTGGACCGATAGGTAGTTTCCCCCACCTTGTCCCTAGGTTCCTTAACCCCCTCATCACTGCTTTCTTTTCTGGCCATCGCAGTCCCCAATCACAACCTCCACTCCTGCACCCTCTAGTGCTTGCTCTCTGTTCCCCTGGCCTGGCCCTCACAGCACATTGTCTGATTCCCTCATCCATCATTCTATATTCTACAAGCTGTCTCTCCACCCAGGCTACAAGGCATGGTCTGTCTGTGCTTCACACAGGCTCTTTGTCAATGCCCACTTCTAGTCTAGGCCTTGGCTTTAAGTAGAGGATTAGCAAATACCTCCAGAACATAGGACTTTAGGGTCCAGCTGCCTAGCACCTTGGCCTGAGGCAGGCCTCACCTGTGGAGTGGGATGCTTGGAAACCCTTCCTCTGGACAGAGTTGTCAGAGAAGAATCTCAGGAACATTCGGTTGCTAGTGGCCAGGACAGCCTCCGGCTTCTTGCTTCCACAGAAGCGGCCCAGGACTGGAGCCTTGGCGTCCCGCCCATCGTACACCTCCAGGTGGTCATACGCACACTCAGGCTGGGACTCTATGTCCATTTCCATGAAGGTCTGGAGGAGAGGGGTGCAGATTAGGAATGTGGCTGGGAAGGTGGCTGGGGTGGGGACTGGGAGGCCCCAAATCTAGGCTTCTGGACTGCAGCTCACAGACATCTCAGGGGAGTGGCCACTGTTGGTGGATGACAGTGAGAGAGGACCCAGGAATGAGGCAATAGCAAGTAGACCCCAATGGATACTGGGAATGGGGGCCTCTGTGAAGATCAGGTTTGGGGGTTCTCATGAAGATGGCTGCACTATGGGCCCAGCCATGACCCCGGGTCTGCAGCCTGCATTGCTCTGAGCAGCACCTCTGATTTGTTTAGGACTTTGGAGATGATGGAGATATAGGCAGTGGGCGGACTGCATTAAGGGGGCAGCTGTGCCCATGCAGGCTGGGAATGGGCACCTTACCAGCTTGACCCGGTGCCCAGGGGTGCTAGAGATGGCCCAGGTGCACTCCTTCTTGCTGGGATATTTGTCAGGCCAGTTGGGGCTAGTGATGGTGCCACTGGTGGAGGTTACCTTGTGATCACAGCCAGCTGTGGGGGAGTCAGTAAATGGCAGGGAATCAGCAGGGACTCCAGGGCTCTGATGCCCCCTATGAAGAAAGACCCTTCCCTTCTGCCCACCCCCCTTTTCTTTTTTTTCTCATCGCCCACTTAAAAACTGGACTGAAGGTTTACATCACCTCTCGTTCAGTTACCCATGCCTGGGGAAAACCTAGATAGCTGGTTTTGAAAGAAGCCATAGCTAGGCCCTACCTTGCAGCAGCACAGATGCCCAAGACCCACAGAAGCTGTCATCACAGACTCCCCTGTGTAGCCATCCCCAGCCCTGGACCTTTGAGGCCCATGCTGTTGGCCATACCACCTCTGCCCCTCCCTGGTGGTGTCATCTGCTGATCTCCTGCCACATCTCCCATTCACAGAAGACTTTGGCACCTGACTCAGTTCTCCTCTCCCCCTTCACTTCTGCCACCATCCTAGGTGATGTCAACAAACATGTGACGGTCCCTCCAACACAGTGGCCTCCAGTTCTTTGACCTTCTCAGCTCTATCAGTTATTATCTCCTTGAGATACTCATGGTCATGATCTCATCCCAGGGTTTGTCATCATCATCTAAGATTTCTTGATGTTACAAATGCATCACTCTCTCTGTGGCCATCTCTTATTCTTCTAGTGGGCTCAGGTCCTCACTTTTCCTACAATAGTTACTCAGCTTTAGAGACCCCCCATGGTCTTCATCTTTCAGTTTTATCTCAGTAAAGCCTCCTCCTCCACTGACTTAACACATGTCCTTATCCAGCTAGACTACATGGTTGATCACTCAACACCCTACACATCAGCACTCTTAATGGCCCTGCATCCCATCTTATAAAACTCCATCTGTGGTCTATAACTTCAGCTGGGTCGGCAGACCACTTGATACTCTTTGGATTTTCCCTTAGCCAGCTCCGTTTCTCACCTTCTCAGCAACTGTTCCAAAACGTCAGCACTCACCTCAAGTCACTGCTCAATTCCCAACCCATCACTCCGAGCAGACCACTTCACCTCCTACCTCTCTTGAGAGAATCAGGGTCGTCAGGTATGAACTACTTCAACTGCCCACCCCCTACCTGCAAACATAACTTACCTGCCTCCACCTTCTCTCCTTTCCTTTGGTTTCAGAGGAGAAGGTGTTCCTCCTCTCTGTCAGGGATGAATTTCTCTTCTGTGGGTTGGAGTCCTTTGCTGCCTGCAACCTGAGGGCCCTCATACCACAAATTATCCACCATCACCCTCACTCTCTCTACCGGCTCTATCATCCCATCTTAAAATAGCTCTCCCATGACCCTAATTCCCATCTAGATACCACCTATTCTCTCCCCTTTTCTTTTCAGCTACGGTTTAAGATAACTTGTTATTACCATGTTACCACTACTTATGGCTCCTCAGTCTATTGTAATCTGGCTTCTGCCTCTAAAAAGCATGGCCTCACAAAGTCAAATTTAAAAGCAGATGCTCACTTTTCATTACCAATCAACCCGACAGGTCCCTCTGAGGAACAGTGAGCAGCTAGTGTATCGTTGCACCCAGGCAGGAAAAAGGGATGAATGGGGTGTGTAGACTGCACATACGTGCCTAGAGTCAGGGGCTCATAGAGCGAATGGCACAGCCACAGGGGTCCAGGGAGGATATCCCCACATTTGAGCTGTGAGTTGTTTCCACTCTCCACCTGTGGTCTGACATCTCCTCCTCTGCCCTCGTCCACTGATACACTGGTCTTCCACACTCTCTCATTTTCCCTTGCACATTCACTCCTCTCCCCAGCTAGGCTGAAATCTCTGACAGCAGAGAGAACTCTCTTCAATACCCTACAGAACTCTGCACAGTGCTGAGCCCTCAGGAGGGCTTCAGGAAATGCTGATGGATTGGTAATTAGCCTATCATTTGCATAGGGAACCCTGAGTACTTCTAAAGTGAATCAGAGTTATGAACGGGTCATCTTCCCTAAAAGTTTAAACCCTCTCCTGGCTATCTTGTTGATGCTGCTATCTGATTTATCAAAACGCTCTTCTTTTTTTTTTTTTTTTTCATAAAGTATATAGAGGTAGAATGGAATTTAGATAGTATCAGGAAAGAGTCCCCTTGAGCTAAAAAACTAGGTAGGTGAGAGGGAGCTCTGTGAGTCAGGAACTCTATGTTGGGGAAGCCTGAAGTCACGGGGTTGGAAGCCCTTAACTGTCCACTGGTTCACTGTAAAGTGCTTCAGTTCTGTGGTCAGCAGCTTGCTTATACCTTGATTGTCCATCTTGGGACAATGGGAAAAAGAATCATTTGCCAGGTGCTGTGCTAGGTTTCAGAGCAATATCTATCAAGCTCAGTACCCTGCAAAGCAGGCAGCATTTATAACATTTTATGGATGAGGAACCAAGCTCAGAGAGGCTGAGTGACTGCCCAAAGTCACACACATTAAGAAGTAGAGGCAAGAGTTGAAGTCTGTGCACTTGCCCTGTGCACTTGCTGCTGGCATTGTGTGTTGCCAGCAGGCAGGGGCTTCATTGGAACTAATGACTTGGTGTAGGCCTGTGTTGTATCATGTCCAGAGAGTATCAGACGACATTGGCAATGACATAAGCAACTGTTTCCAGATATTTGCAAGGAATATCTCTCAGGAAGGCAGCAGCCCTGTTCAAAGTGCAGGAGTACAACCAAGAATGGTAACAGCTAACGTTCACATATGATTGTGCTCACTATGAGCCTCTCTGCTAATGGGAAGACATTACAAAGAGAAAGGTTTGGACCTGGTTTTTAAGAAGTACTAACTACCAGAAGAACCTAGAAATAGAATAGGTGGTCTTGGGGCAGCAGTGAGCTCTGGACACATCATAGACAGACTGGAAGTGCATGTGGCTCCGATATTGCTGGAGGGGGAGAGGAGGGACCTGTGTGTGCACCAGGTGGGAGGCTAAACAAGGGGACCTGAGGGGGCACTCAATTCCACAAGTCTAAAGTCAGGCTCACACAGATGGGTCTTCTCTGACCTACCACTCCCCAGGCTCTGGTCCTTCACGTCCAGATAGCCCGAGGCACGTGGGCCTCCCCACAGCCCCCAGCAGGCTCTGGCACCAGCACTGTCATTGCTGATCTCTGTGCAGCCCTTACCTTCCTTGCAGTCGTGTTTGTTGTCGTGCAGAACGAAGCCGCTGCGACACTGACACTCATAGCTGCCGAATGTGTTGACACAGTCTTGCTGGCAGCCGCCATTATCCTTGGAGCACTCATCCTTGTCTGCAGGGGGGCAAACAAGGGCAGACCCCGTGTCTGTGCAGGGCAGAGGTCTGCAACACCCCAGGGGAAGGAGGGGGCCTGGCTGGGCTTCCTCCCCCCAGGAGAGAGCAACAGCAGCCGGCGGTGTGGGCAGTGGGAGGCCAAGGCCGTGGGGATCTGGGGCAGTGCATCAAATGGAACCAGCTGAGTGGGGCCTGGCTATAGGCCCCTGCGTCCCCGTTGTGGGGAGAGAAAGTAGAAGTGGGATGGAGGAGGGACTGAGGGTCCAGAGCTGACCAGCATGGGAACCCTCTACCATTACCTGCTTACTGGACAGACGGACAAGTGGAAAAACAGACACACGGACAAGCAGACTGCAAGAGAAAGGAGCAGGACGCAGGGGTCCCTCTTTTACTTCACAACAGGAAATGTCACAGACACCATCAAAATGGGAGGGGGTGGGGCAGGGAAGGTCCCCTGTCCACGCAAGGGGGCACAGGGGAGAAGAGGAGAGCACCAGTTCTGTCCAGCCAGAAGGAGGCAGGCCGGAATGGCAGAGCGGAGGTGGGGGGGTGGGCACCGAAGCCCCCGTCCCATTCCATCCGACGTGAGGTTCCTGAGTAACAAAGGGTCCAGGAGGCCTGGCAGGCCTCATTGGGGGGTCCGGTTTCTTTTCTGCACTCGGAATTTGAGCTGATGGGGGCGTCCCCGAGGGGGCTGCAGAGCCGGCCTCTTTTCTGAAACGAGAGAGAGAGAAGGAGAAAAGGGACCACAGGGTGGGGGTGGGGGGGCGGGGACCTGGGAGGGAGAGCAGTGAAAACCAGGTTGGGGCCTCTGTTGAGGGGGCGTCCACAGGGCGGGGTGGGAGCAGCGAGAATACACATGCAGGGCAGCGTGTCCCCGTGCAGCCAGGCCACGGAGGGGCAGCGGTGGGAGTAGGCACAGCAACAGGGGACAGGGCAAGCCCGTGGCAAGGGGAAATCCTGGGGGGACAGGCACACGGAGGCCGGTGCACTTGGTGTGGAGAGCAACTAGGCATCAGTAGAGGGGGCAGTACACCAAGAGGGGGGCCTTGACGAGACCTCTGCTCTCACTCATTCGGCTTGCTGCATCCATACAACGTGGCAGACAGACATACACTCACACACACACCTGCAAATACAAGACCTCCCACAGCTCCATTCATGGATGTTCCAAATATGGAAACACAGGCAGTGATCCACAGGCACATACACACATGTGCACATACACCTGTACATAGGTGTACATCACCCACGCATACACACCAATGCATGGGCAGACACACAGATACAAACACACTAATACATGTGAAGATACAGAGACACCATCATCCGAACACACACGTAATCACCCATTCACAGATTTGTCCAGATGCACACAAGAGATACACATTACTTATCCTCACATATATGTGAAGAAGCACGCACAGATATAGAGGCATACAGCTAGGCATACACACGCAATCTGAGAACCTGGACTATATGAAGAAGAACGGGGCATCAGGATTGGAGGAAGATTCATTAACAATCTGTGATATGCAGATGACACAACCTTGCTTACTGAGAGTGAAGAGGACTTGAAGCACTAACTGATGAAGGTCAAAGACCACAGCCTTCAGTATTTTTTTTTCAGTATGGATTACTCTTCGACTTAAAGAAAACAAAAGTCCTCACAACTGGACCAATAAGCAACATCATGATAAATGGAGAAAAGACTGGAGTTGTCAAGGATTTTATTTTACTTGGATCCATAATCAATGCCCATGGAAGAAGCAGTCAAAAAATCAAACAACATACTGCATTGGACAAATCTGCTTCAAAAGACCTCTTTAAAGTGTTGAAAGCAAAGATGTCACTTTGAGGACCAAGGTGTGCCTGACCCAAGCCATGATATTTTCAATCACCTCATATGTATGCAAAAGCTGGACAACATATAAAGACGTCTGAAGAATTGATGCCTTTGAATTATAGTGTTGGCAAAGAATATTGAATATACCATGGATTTCCAGAAGAACAAACAAATCTGTCTTGGGAGAAGTACAGCCAGAATGCTCCTTAGAAGGGAGAAGAGTGAGACTTTATTTTACATACTTTGGACATGTTATCAGGAGGGACCAGTCCCTGGAGAAGGGCATCATGCTTAGTTCAGTGAAAAAGAGGAAGACTCTTGATGAGATGGATTGGCCCAGTGGCTGCAACAATGAGCTCAAACATAGCAATGATTGTGAGGATGGCGCAGGACCGGGCAGTGTTTCTTTCTGTTGTACGTAGGATCTCTGTGAGTTGGAACCAACTTGGCGGCACCTAACAACAACATACACACACAAAGATATAGACCCACATGCACATGCAGAGACACAAAGACGCATAGGTTCACTACCAGACCTCTGGATCCAGGTGTACTCACACATGCCGTTGCTCACACTCTGGTGGACCCAGACATGCACTCACATGAACGCACAAACTTGTGCATTGATGCACACAGAGATACACATGGTCATAGCATATGATCCAAATGGGCACCCAGAATTCCAGAGATGAACCATGAGGTAGAAAGATGCCTGCTGGCATTCCAATGGCCAGGTGGGGTCTGTAACAAAGGCCCTGCCTCGGGGCTCAATCAGGAGAGGTGCCTGAAGCCTGAAGCACTGGCTCCAGAAGGCTCTGCTTCTCCAACCCATCCTCAGGCAGGTCAGACCCTTCAGGGCCCACAGGAACCCAGGCCAAAAGGTAGAGTCCCCAAGTCCCTTCCCAAGGGCTCCTTGCTCAGTTAGAGCATCAGAGAGGACCCTGACCGAGGGCCATCCCTGGAACTGCTTTGCACTAGCCCTGCAGGAAGCATGGGGGTGAGGGGGCATCCCAGGACTAATCCTGAGGATTCACTGAGGGAATTGCAGGGGCATCCAAGGAGGCTGACTGCTGGGAGTTTGCAGGGTTCCATCTCAGGGACTGAGCAAAGATTTCCCTGACACACTTTGACCCCCACGCCTCACACATAGTTGCATTCCAAATACCTAGTGTCTGGCACATAGTAGGGGTAAAAGAAATACTTGCCAAGTGAATGAATGAATGGGTAAGTGAATGACTGAATGAATCAGTGAGAGAAACGTGAGTCCTAGGTGAAGGTCTGCTTTAGCGTCCCAGGAACTGGGGCTCTGGCACGGGTGGGGAATGGGAGTGGGCAGCCTCACCTCTAAGCCAGGGAGCAGGTTTCAGGATGGCAGGAGCAGGGGGAGATGGACATGGGCCCAGACAAGGGGATGGCACTCACCCTACAGTGCCCAAATGCCCCGAGAGCTGGCAGGGTCAGACTGAAGGTCTTCCAGGCTCTTTCTTCTCCTTCTTGGCTTAGGGTCTCCTCGATGGGTATGCCAAAAGTCCAAAGAGTCCCCTCCTCAGCGGCCAGAGTCAGATGCCCCACACCTTGTGGGCTGCACCTTCATGCCCACTGGTGAGGCTCTTCTGCAGGTTTCTTGTGCGGTGGGGCAGTGTGTGTATGTGCGTGTGAGTGTGCACATGTGTGTGGGTGTATGCATGCACATCTCTGTGCAGAGCTGAGGGTGGGGTGGGCACAGAATCACGCCAGGGCAGGGCAATATTCCTTGGGTGGAGAGCTCTGGGCTCTAGGCCTGACAGATGTGAGTATCGGTAGCCTGCCCACCTCCAAGACTGGAGCAACAGAGAGGCAGGAAGAGACGAGAGTAAGCAGGTAATGGTTTCCCTAGGGCAGAGCCCACACTTGAGTAGTTATATCCCCTCAGCCCTCTGGTTAGCATCTTGTAGGAGTTCCAGGTGGGCACAGGGAAGAAAGGGATTTGCATAGTGAGGAAAGGTCTGGGCAAGCAATGGGGAGGGGCAGTGGGACAGATGGGAAATGGGCACTCAAGCAGAGCAGGGTAGCTGCAATGCCAAGCAGGGAACCAGTGCACAGGGAGCCGTGCATGGCATCCAAGTGGAGCAGGCAGGGATGCAGGGTGCCCACTTGGGGGCTCAAGGATGCAGGAGCCTGGGCAAAGGGCGGGGGGCGGGGTGGTGGAAAAAGAAGGCGGCACTGACTGGAGCGTGGACAGGGGCTCAGTCCCAGAGCCGTGACTGCCTTCCTGTCCGCCCGTGCCTGCACCACCAGGCACGTTAGGATAAGGATCTCTGGCCCACTCCTCCACAGCCCACCGGCCTCCCATTTCCTCCCACACCATAGAGCTCCTGCATTCACTGCCTGTACCTGGGTCTTATTGCCTCTGGAAGACCACCACCCCTTACAGCCCATCCCCAGGGTACCAGATATACTGCCAACCATAGGGCTGAGGGGGTTCATAAAGTAAGGAGAGGTCTCTCGGAACCCCTGGGGGCCCAGCTAACTACTTTCTACTGCCCCTGAAGATGGGGGAGGGCCATCCCAGAGCCAGAGGAGGCAAAGGACCTGGAGCCCAAGCCTTACCCTGGACAGACTCAATAAACTGATGGGATCTAACTCCCACCAGGGGGAGAGATGGCTTTGGTGTTGAAAGAACGGAGGCTACTCCTTTTTTCTGAAGGCCATGGGC
This sequence comes from Elephas maximus indicus, assembly GCF_024166365.1. Lineage (NCBI taxonomy): Eukaryota > Metazoa > Chordata > Mammalia > Proboscidea > Elephantidae > Elephas > Elephas maximus. The sequence goes on from NC_064840.1 coordinate 52,509,022, forward strand.
TGAACCCAGTTGGCTTGTGCAGGGTCTGATTAGAGGTCCAATCAGTGCCAGATAATCTACCCTACATAGGCCAATCCAAACACCCTCCCCCTCTCCATCCACCCCCCAAGCTCCAGCCAAACTGAACTCCCTGTTCCCAGGACCTGCCCTCTCTCAGGCCTTGGCCTGCATGGTTTCTGACACCTGGAATGCCCTCTCCCTGGATTTCTGTAAGCTCATGTCCTGCCCTGAGGCTCATGTCATGGCCTCAGGAATAAGGAAATTCCAACTGCCAGGAGGCTGGCTTGGGACAGCCTGGTGGTAGAAGGCTGGTGGGGGAAGGAGAGGGACAGACCCTGTGGTCCAGGCACCAGGGAGGGCTGGGGAATGCAGAGGCACGGAGAAGGGGGGTGCCCTGCCCTCTGGGGGAGGAAGGGCTAAGAGCTGGGGAGTCCTGGGTTACCTGAGAAAAAGTGGGCCTTGAAGCCCTTTTTGGAGACGGTATTGTCAGACTTGAACTCCACGCGCATGTTGTTGTACTGGGATGTGATGACCTCAGGCTTCTCGGAGCCACAGAACTTGCCATGCAGCTTGGAGTCAGCTGTGAGTCCACTGCGCACCTCCACGAAGTCGTACTTGCACACCTGCAGGGGAGTCCAGGTCCAGGCTGCCTCCTCCAGGAAGCCTCTCCTGGTCACTCCCACCTGGGGTGAGCTCTCTGTCCTGCGAATCCTTTAGCCTTTAATTACCTGCTCTACCAAATCTAACAATTGGCAATGGTGCCCCCTCCTGCCCCTCAGCGTCCCTCCCGCTGGATCCCCATATCTGAGCCCTCCCTGCTTCCTGTAATTGGCAGCATCTCTCCTCCTCTGCAGTTTTAGCATATTTCTGCCAGAACGTCTTTCAGCGGGGTAGGAAGCAGGCCAAGCCGAGATCCCACGCCCTTCCTCAGCCCGAGAAGGGCACTTACATCATTGCCCTCAGTCTCGAAGAAGTCGAACTGCAGAGAGATGCGGTACTGCGTGGGGGCCACCAGCTGCCAGATGCAGTTTTTGTTCGGGGGATACTCCTTGGGCCAGCCTGGGCTGGTGATGGAGCCGTTGAGCTTGGTGAGGAATCCACCACAGGCAGCTGGGGGAACAAGAGAGATGGCACCTTTGGCCGGTGTCCCTGCTCTAGGGAAAGGGATGAAACATGAGAGCTCAGGAAAAGCTGGGTGCTGGGAGGTAGGAGGGAGGAGAGGGACCGGGTGGATTTCCAGCAGCCCCTGGGTCCCCTGGGACAGAAGGGGAGGAGGCAGGGTGAGGACGGGTGTCTTCAGAGGCGAGTCTGGATATGGGAGCGTGAGGAATCATTTGCGTGGCCATTTCTATTTCCTCTGAGAGATCCAGCCAGAGTATCTGCTGAGGGGGAGGAGGAGAGAGGGGCTCAAGGCACACAGTGCAGGTGGACAGTGAGGAGTGGGAGGAAAGTGAGTGCAATTCCGCAGTGAGTAACAAGATGGCGACAAGATGGCCAAGCGCCACGCAGCTCAGGCTGAGGTTGGGGTTGGTAAAGTCAGGAAGAGATTTTCACCAGCATCTTAGGAACATGCTTAGAGAGAGGCCATCCTAGAACAGTGGTTTTCAAATTGTAGATCATGACCCACTTGTGGGTGGTGAAATCAATTAGCAGGTCAAGATCAGCATTAAAAAAAAAGAAGAAGGTTGAAAAAATAAACACACACCAGGGTGCATCACACATGGTGATGGTGTGTTCTGGGTTGCAATATAAAATGTGTTTCTTTACATGAGTTGTGAAAAAAGTGTTAGCTTTCCCAGGATGGCGTCTGTCCAAGGGGATAAAAAAAAAACTTGGCTGGGGACAGTGGGGCACGGAGGAAGCAGGGGTTCTGAGGCAGTGTGAGGGCACTTACCCTCACAGCGACGCTTGTCAGGGGCCAGCTCATACCCAGGGTCACAACTGCACTTGTAGCTGCCCAGGGTGTTGAGGCACCGCTGCTCACAGCCCCCACGATTGGGCCTAGAGCACTCATCCACCTCTGCCACAGGGAAGGAAAGGGGGTCAGGGACTTCCAGGCCAGGGCCTGGTTCCTTCTTCCTGCCCCCTCCTTAAGGGTCAAGTCCGGCGGCCCTCAGACTTCCCATGATCACCCCCAGCCTCATTCTAGTGTGTGGGGGGTCAGCTATGAGCCTCATGTCCACGCAGCTCTGAGGCCTTGGGCCTCCCTGCCCCACCCAGCCCACCAATGGCTGCTCAGAACTCCACCCATGTCCCAGGGGATCCTACTTGTGAGAGCCCCAACAGGACAGTAGTGACCTGAAGGAGGGGACAGGTGGGGAGATGTTGGACCTGAGACCCCACAGAGCCTTCCTTCTGAGCACACCAGCTGGACTAGTGGCCACCATCATTTACTGGAGCTGCTCATGGGCCATGCCCTGGGCTAAGTACTACTCTTCCATTTATGCTTCAACCCTTACACCACACCTGTGATGGAGGGATGGCTACTATCCCCATCCCTGCAGAGGAAAGGGGGTCAGGAAGAATACCTTACCAAGGTGACACAGCTAAGGAATTCACACTGCCTCTCTCCCTCCCACAGCTTCTATGGCACTTCCTGCCTCTACTCCTCCTTGGCATTTCTCCTATACAAATTCTTGGACTTCTGGGCAACTCCTGAATCGCTGCTTAATTCACTATTGAGCACTTACCATATGCCAGCTACTGTTATGTAAGTTACATCACTTAATCAATTATGGAGTTTTTCAGTTGGGTTGATCCTTCCTCCCCAGTGAGGCATGAGCTCCTCAAGAGCAGGGGCCTGGGGTCTCAATCATAACTGCATCCCTCATAGAGTCTGTATGTTGAATGAATGAATGAAGGAGGACTGAAGGAGACAGACTGGCCATAGTGGGAGGACTAGGGAAGGAGGCACCTTTGAAAAAGTTGACAGCGAAGCCAGCTTTGTTAATGGATCCATCAGAGACGAACTTGAGCCAGAGGCGGCTGGATGTGCTTTTGATGTCATCGGGCTTCTCGTAGCCACAGTAGCGCCCGATGAGGGTGCTGCTCTCGCTGTGCCCGTCGCGCACCTCCAGGTAGTCATAGGCACAGCTGTCATGGCGCTCAATCTGGGGGGCGGGGTGATCAGCAGAAGGAGCTCTAACTGCCAGGGGCCCGACACGCCGGAGCCCGCAGAGAGGTGGACAACGGGAGGACTCATGTTGGATCAGAGGGTCTCTGAGGTACCTCAAAGGACTGGAACGTGAGGCCCACATGGAAGCCTTCAGACACTTGGATCCGCCAAATGCAGACTTTGCTAGGCCGGTAATCGTCCGGGTAATTGGGTGACTGGATGTGGCCATTGTCCTTTTTCACATCACCCCCGCAGATGGCTTTGGGGACATAAGGTGAAGTGGGAAAGGAAGGTTGGTGAGAATGCTCTGTCCTGCTTGCAAACCCTTTTCTCCATTCCGTTGTTACCCTCTGCCCCCAGCTTCCTAGTACCCTCCCAGCCTCAGCCAGTCCTCCCTCCCCCCTTCTCTCTGCTCACTCATGAGTCCTCCTATTTACCTTCCCTTCAACCCTGCCCCTCCGGGAGCCATCCTTTCTAGGATACCCACGAGCCTTGTATCTGACTCTGCCACCCTTCCTCAGTACCTTCATAGACGGCAAAGAAGCCCTTTCCAACCCAGTTGCTGCTGCTGCGGAATTCGACCCAGAGGCGGCTGTCCGTGGAAACAATGGGCTCCGGAAGCTTGCCTCCGCAAAACCGGCCTGCACGGTGTGGACAGAGGAGTAGTGAGGACCCCAATGTGAGCCCCTTTCCACCTCTCGCACCAGGCCTGGGCCTCTAAGACACCTGCCCTACCCCGGTGGGTGGCTTGGGGTCTCCAGCCCCAACCTCTGCCCACTACACCAGTTTCCCCACAGCCGCGCAGGCCCCCGCAGCCTGACACACACTCCCAACTGCACCCCTTCTGGTTGGCTTGCATTTGCCCAAGGTTCCGCTTGGCTTTGCAAAGCCAGAGACCATTCTTGAGGATGTCAGGCACTTGGGATATGGATCTATTTCTGGCAGGAAAGGCAGATCCTCAAAATAACCGACTGTACGTGTGCTTTATTTTCTTTTTTAACAGCATATACCATCCTTCCTTGTCTTTTCTTATTTGGTCTCCAGGCCAAGAAACAGTAATCAAGAAGGAAACAAAGCTTTGTACACTACCAAATGCTTTCACTTGCTCCAACACAGGGATGCAACAGGATCTTGAATAAATCCCAGAATCTGGGGACTGGGTCAGAAAAAGTCCCCTTTGAAATAAAAATCATCATAAGTGGATGTGTGGAATTCTCTGTAGGCAAGAATCTACTAGGGATGACCTGTGTGTTCCTAGTAAGACTGGGTGTTTCCCAACTTTCAGCAAGGGACAGAGGGTGCTGGCCTAGGAATGTAAGTTATGAAAAAGAAACTGTAATCTTGGAAATGGCAACACGTCTGCAGGAGAAGTGTTGTAATGACAGCTGCTTTGCGTGACTAATAAGAAATATTTGAATATCAGAACTGAAAAAAAAAAAAGAGAGAGGGTTAGCAAGAATTTGTCAGCCTGCTTCAGGCACAGTCCGTGGGACCAACAGTTCTCATGCAAATGAGCAGCCCTGAGCTATTTAGGATTATGTCCAGACTGGAGAAGGATAATTCATAGAGCTCCTCAGGCTTGTTGGAAATACTGTTAAGAAACGCCTGACTCCCTCTGCCCTAATTTTGGGTTCATTAAAGTACCTTCTGCTCTGTGGTTTTAACCCAATTACCCCCCACTACCACCCTGCCCTCGACACACACCACCAGGGAAAAAATATCCTGTGCAAGCAACCATGGACCACCACGCCAGGCATGTAGCCCTCCCGTGGTCAGTTAATAGACCAGCTCTCTTTTGAGCCTGCCAGCATGGTGGGCACCTAAGCCAGAACTAGCAGACAATTAAGGTAGAGCCTCTGGAACTGCACGGATGAGCAACAGACCATGGAGCTATGGGGATGCCTCAATGCCCAGAGCAGGACAGCCTGTCTGCCTCTGTTTGGCAACTCATACGATTTCCTCCCCCTCCCCATAGGACAGCCACCCTCCCAGGGAGGCCTGGAAGACCACACCAAAGACCCTGAGGTCCAGATCAGGAGGATCTTGTCCAAAGTCACACAGCTAGCTGGTGATGGAGCTGGGTCCCAGAGAAGGATGAAGAGAGTATGGTGTGAGTCCTCCTAAGAAGGAATCAGCCTCGCAGGTAGCAGGAAGGTAGCTGGTGCCATTTTACCTCGAAGGGGTGCCTTTCTCCAGAAGCCATCTCGAACCTCCACGTAGTCATACCAGCACAGGCGGCTGCGATACAGATCCATGGATGTGAAGTTAAGAATGATCTAGGGGAAATGGGGTGGGGAGTAAGGAAGAGGGTTACACTGCTCCCCACACCTCATCGACCTTCCCCTGCCAGCACCATGACCACTGCCCACCTACGCTAGACTGTTTGCTAGGGGTAATAGTTAAGGGATTCCACCTATCCATTGCTGGTGGAACTGTAAAATGGTACAACCACTATGGAAAATGGCATGGTGCTTTCTCAGAAATATTATAAATAGAACTACCCTATGATCCAGCAATCCCACTCATAGGAAAATACCCTAGAGGCCTAAAAATAATGACACGAACAGACATATGGACACTCTGTTCATTGCTGCTTTATTCACAATAGCAAATAAAAGAAAATAACCGAAGTGTCCATCAATGGATGAATGGATAAGCAAATTGTGGTACATACATACAATTGAATACTACACATCCATAAAGAACAATGATGAGTCTGAGAAACATATTATAACATGGATGGACCTGGAGGGCGTCATGCTACGTGAGTGAGTCAAGCACATAGGGACAAATATTGTACGATCCCCTCTTATGAGAAGACAAGAATAGATAGAGACTGATGTTCAGTGGTGGTTGGGGGAAGTGGGAGTATGCGTTGCACCATAAAGACTAGTTATTTCTAGTGATGGGAAAAGTGGCACTGAATGTGAATGTAGTGAGCACAGCACAACCAAAGTAAAAACGAGTGTTTGAGCACATAGGATGGGTATAGGCAAATTGGTATATGGGTAGGTACAGGTGAGTATATAGGTAAGAACAGATAGAAGTATCTATTAAAAAAAAAAAATTTTTTTTTTTTACTTGTAAATACAAATACGTGGGTGTAAGCATATATAGTCATTGAAGACACAAAAGCAGATACTCCGCAGATATGATCAAACACCTTCCAACATTGGTTTTCTGGGTTTGAAGGCTTAGGACCATAGTTTCATGGAACAACTCAGTCAATTGGAGTAACACAGTTCACAAAAAGCATGACGTGCATCCTAAAGAAGTGAGTAGGGCCTGGGGTCTTATAAGCTTGCGAGTGGCTATCTAAGACACAACTACAGGTCTCTATTCACCAGGAGCAAAACAGTAAGAGGGTAACCAAAAGCCACAACCTCATCCACCCTGAGACCAGACGGAGCACAGTAGTTGTTACCAGATGTAAAAAAAATAATGGGAGAAAAACATGGAGAACTGAAATTCTTAAAAGAAAAAAAGAAAGAATCCAGAAAAACTGGAACAGTAGAGAATAGAAGACTCTCTGAAACCATTATCCTGAGACACGCTTTAAGCCTACAATTGATCCTATCCTGAGATCACTTTTTAGTGAAATAGCAGTGTGGCAGGCGAAATAAAGGATATTACCCATAAGATTGGTGTGCTACCTAAAAACCATCAGTATGAGACGAAAAGGTCAAGGATTACTTAAAACCATGGATGAGAAGATAAGGGGGCAGGGAAACTAGAGTACTGGGAAGGGAACAAACCGAACACAAAGAGAAGGCTCACACATTGTGATAAAATAAATAATGTCATTTCATTTTACTTGGATCCACAATCAACACCCATGGAAGCAGCAGTCAAGAAATCAAATGACATATTGTATTGGGCAAATCTGCTGCAAAAGACCTCTTTAAAGTATTAAAAAAAAAAAAGCAACGATGCCCCTTTAAGGACTATGGTGTGCCTGACCAAGGCCATGGTGTTTTCAGTTGCCTCATATGAATGTGAAAGCTGGACAATGAATAAGGAAGACTGAAGAAGAAGTGATACCTTCAAATTATGGTGCTAGAGAAGAATATTGAATATACCACGGACTGCCAGAAGAACAAGCAAATCCGTCTTGGAAGAAGTACAGTGAAAATGCTCCCTGGAGAAGGACATCATGCTTGCTAGGGTAGAGGGTCAGCAAAAGAGAAGAAGACCCTCAACAACATAGACTGACCCCGTGGCTGCAACAATGAGCTCAAGCATAATGACAATTGTGAGAATGGAGCAGGACCAGGCAGTGTTTAGTTCTGTTGTACATAGGGTTGCTGTGAGTCGGAACCTAACGGCACCTAGCAACAACAATGTCACTGAACAATTTGTGTTCGAATTGTCAAGTGGGAACCTAACTCGCTGGGTAAACTTCCACCAAAAACTCAATAAAATATTATTAAAAAAAAAAAGGGGGGGATTCCAAAAAGGCGCTCTTGGCACAGAAATGTCACTCCTACCCAGATGCCTGCCAGTTAAGGTCAGCCTTCTTCCTAGACACCCCAGGCCAGTCTTCTCTGTTCCCATCACAAGATATATGTATGAGACCAAGGGCCTCATTTTGCTGACATAGTCCTGGTAAGGAGCCATTGCTTTGGGTTAAACACCCAGCTGTCTGCAGTCAACTTAAATAATATAAATCACAGCATCTTGAGAGTGAACAGGTCTCCTCAATGATGGGAGGGTCCAGGGTGGCATGAGGGGTCTGAAATGAGAATTAAGGGTCCAGGGAGGAGAGGCAGAGGGAAGAGAGGCTGAGTCACCAACCATCACATATTTATTGAGTGCTTACTCTGGGCAGGGGTCATGCTGTCTGCTGAGGGGGATACCAGATGTGAATCCTTCCCTTGAAGGGTTTTAAGATACATCCCTGTCCTCAAGGAGATTACATCTTACTTACAAGGATAAGACATAGATATGAAAAGATCACTTAATGAAAAAAGCTCAGGTTCCAGGCACAGGAACCTGGGTTTAAATCTCAGCTCTACATTTCATTTCCTGCTATGCATCCTTGGGTAAATTACCCAACCTTCCTGAACCTCAGCTGTAAATCAGGGTCAAGAGCATCTGACCCTTACATAGCACTTCATGTGTCTGAGGCATTGTCCTAAGCACCTCACATGTATTAACTCATTTCAGCCTCACTAAATATGAATTCATTAAATGTTAACTCAGTGCTGGAGGAACATTTGACACTGTAAGTACTGATTCTTCCCAACAGGTCAAGAAGTAGAGAAAAAGTAGAGAGGCACACTTTCCAGAAAGGGTTTCCTTGTATGTTTCCAGAGTAAGCCCAAAAGCCTGTGTCCAGAGTTCCAACAGGCAGGAACTCCAGAGGGCTGTTCACCCCAAACTGCCAGGGTGGCCTGTGGACATGTGATGGCCTGGGAGGCTCATGATTTATGTGCTAGCCGGGTTCCCTGCTGCAGGAAAAGTGGATAAGAAGGTCTTCCTATCCTATGGCTTATTGGAGAGTTAGACGCAGACAGAGTGGAAGCCAGGATGAAAAGACTCCTAAGTGGGCGCCAGCAACTGCTGTCTGTAACCAGGGCCAATGATGGTCAAGGAGGAACTTCTGGCTCACTGTCACTCTCTAACACCGATCTTGTCATATTGCTTGGTGATTTCAACATCCACTTGGACGATCCTTCCAATTTCCTGGCCTCTCAGTTCTGTGACCTCTTCTTTCTACCATTCTCTATCCTTTCTTGGCCACACATTACCACCTGAAATTCAAGACCACCAACTTTGACTGGAGCACATTTCTCCTCTGACACACACAGGGCTGCCACACCTTGTCCTCCTTCTTCACTCAGTCCCAGCCCCACCATCATCTCTTTCCAGGGTGAGTTCATTAGTCCCTGCTTTTGATCTTGCCACCCTACCACAGCAGCCAGAGAAACTCTTTCATGACATAATTTGGATCATGTCTCCCCTCTGCTCAAAATCGTTTAATGCATGCAACTCAGAGTAAAACTCAAAGTCTTGTTGCCTCTCTGATCCCATCTCCCTCCACCCTCCTCCTTGCTTACTCTGCTCTGGCCACAGTGACCTCCACCTGTTCCTCAAACACACCAAGTGTCCTCCTGCTTCAGGGCCTTTGCACTTGCTGCCTGGAAGCTTATCCCAGATATTCACCCAGCATGTTCCCTCACTTCTTGCCAGTTTCTGCCCCAAGGTTACCTGACATGAATGAGCCCTTCCCTGACCATCCCACATGTAACAGTGATCCTTTTATGGGTTGATCGTGCCCCCACCTCCCACAAATGTGTGCTGGAGTCCTGACCCTATACCCGTGGATGTAATCCTGTTTGGCCTTATGTTAGTAAAGCCATATCGGTGCAGGGTGTGTCCTAAATCTGATCACTTTTGAGTTATAAAAAGACCAGATTAGACACAGAGACACACAGGGGAAGACATGTGCAATGTGAGAATCTACTACAAGCCAAGGAACCAGGGAATGCCTGGGGCTGCTGACAAGGAGGGAATCCACAATGCTGCGACTCTGATTTGGACTTTTAGCCTCCAGAACTGTGAGAAAATACATTTCTGTTCCTTAAAATCACCTACGTGTGGTATTCCTGTCAAAGCAGCACTAGGAAGCTAAGACAAACTCCCATTTCCACCTCATCGCCTTACCCCTGCTGCTGTGGTTTCCTCTATAGCACTTATCAGCATCTGATCTACTGCGCAGTTATTCGCTTATTGTCTGTCTCTCCCTCACCCTATACCAAAATGGAAACCCTATAAGGGTATGAATTTTGTCTGTTTAATTCACTGTGGTATCCCCAGTGCCCGGCACATAATAGATGCTTAATAAATATTTTTAAAATGAATGAATGGAATTTTGCTTTTAGGAATCTATTTCTACAGATAGACTTGCCCAAGTGTACAAAGATGCGTGTTTAAAAATATTTACAATATTGTGGATCATAACAAATTATAGATAACACTCCAAAGAATGGGAATTCCAGAACATTTAATTGTGCTCTTGAGGAACCTGTACCTAGAGCAAGAGACAGTCGTTCCCACAGAATAAGGGGATACTGTGTGGTTTAAAGTCAGGAAAGGTGTGCATCAGGATTGCATCCTTTCACCATACCTATTCAATCTGTATGCTGAGCAAATAATCCAAGAAGCTGGACTCTGTGAAGAAGAACAGGGCAGCAGGATTGGAGTAAGACTCATTAAAAACCTTCATTATGCAGATAACACAATCTTGCTTGCTGAAAGCAAAGAGGACTTGAAGCACTGATGAAGATCAAGGACTACAGCCTCCAGTATGGATTATACCTCAACATAAGGAAAACAAAAATCCTCGCAGCTGGACGGATAAGTAACATCATGATAAATGGAGAAAAGACTGAAGTTGTCAAGGATTTCATTTTACTTGGACCCACAATCAACACCTATAGAAACAGCAGTCAAGAAATCAAAGGAAGCATTGCACTAGGCAAATCTGCAGCAAAAGGCCTCTTTAAAGTGTGTTGAAAAGCGAAGATGTCAACTTGAAGATTAACATGTGTCTGACTCAACCCATGGTGTTTTCAGTCGTCTCATATGTATGTGAAAGCTGGACAATGAATAAAGAAGACCAAAGAAGAACTGACACCCTTGAATTGTGGTGTAGGAGAAGAATATTGAATACACTATGGACTGCCAAAAGAACAAACAAATCTGTCTTGGAAGAAGTACAACCAGAATGCTCCTTGGAAGCAAGGATGGCGAGACGATGTTTCACATACTTTGGACATGTTATCAGGAGGGATCAGTCCCTGGAGAAGGGCATCATGCTGGGTAAAGTAGAGAGCCAGCGAAAAAGAGGGAGACCCACTACAAGATGGATTAACACAGTGGCAGCAACAACAGGTTCAAGCATAACAACGATTGGGAAGATGGAGCAGGACTGGGCAGTGTTTCACTCTGTTGTACATAGGGTCACTTTGAGTCAGAGCTGACTTAATGACACCTAACAGCAACAACAACAACAACCAAAAGAACAAACAAATTAATCTTGGGAAGAAATACAACCAGAATGCTCCTTAGAAGTGAGGATGGGAAGACTTTGGCTCTCTTACCTTGGAAAGACCAGTTGCTAAAAAAGGATACCATGGTGGTAAAATCGAGGGTCAGCTAAAATAAAGGAAATCCTCAGTGAGGTGGCTTGACACAAGAGCCACAACAATGGACTCAAACATAGCGACAATCATGAAGACGGTGCAGGACTGAGCAATGTTTCTTTCTGTTACACATAAGGTCGCCGTGAGTTGGAGCCAATTTGAGGGCAACTAACAACACCAAAATGTGTATACACATGCATGCATGTACACACATAAAAAAAAATACACAAAATGGTCTGGAAGGACACACCAAAGTATTACCAATGTTTAGCCACTTCTGAGGACAGGGATTTGGAGGAGGACCAAAGGGAAAATATTCACTTTTTACTTTATACACTGCTATATTACATTGTTCAAATTTTTTTACAACATGCACAATTCTCTTTATATCTAAAAACATGATATTTAAATTATCTTTATATCTAACAAAAAACAAAGATATCATTAAAAGAGTTGCTGGGAGGAAGAAGGAAAGCAGAGGACTGAGTAAGGAAACTACCTGGCTCTGTCCTGAGAGGATGAATTCAGACTTTCCGAAGAAGGAACCCGCGCTCGTCACCAGAACCCCAAAGGGCCCACCCCAGACCTCCTGTCAGCCAGGAGGGACCCAAAGTTACCTCATTCAACAGGAAGAGACATGCTGGCAGTTAGGGACATCCTACAGGGAGGTACAGTGATGGCTATATTGAGACCGGAGATGTCTAATTAAGAGTTGTAATGACTTCTGTCATGTGGAAACAGCTGTGCTCTGGTGACGGGAGCACTGCCCTTTGCCAAAGAAAACTTGGCCAGCTCTGCCACTTCCTGCTCCGTGACTTGGGGCCTGTGACTGGACTTCTTTAGGCCTCAGTGCCTTTTTCTGAAAAGATGGAGGTAAACATAACTACTCCACTGGAGAGTCGGGTGGTTTAAATGAGGTGCTTAGCCTGCTGCTCCAACTCATGGAGACCCCATGTGTTACAGAGTAGAATTGCTCCCTAGGGTTTTCTTGGTGGTAATTTATCTATTTACTTTTTTGTGCTTTAAGTGAAAGTTTACAAATCACGTCAGTCTCTCATACAAAAACTTATATACACCTTGCTATGTATTCCTAGCTGCTCTCCCCCTAATGAGACAGCTCACTCCTTCTCTCCACCCTGTATTCCCCGCATCCATTCAACCAGCTCCTGTCCCCCTCTGCCTTCTCATCTCACCTTCAGACAGGAGCTGCCCACATAGTCTCATGTGTCTACTTAAGCCAAGAAGCTCACTCCTCACCAGTACCATTTTCTGTCTTATAGTCCAGTCCAATCCCTATCTGAAGAGTTGGTTTCAGGAATGGTTCCAGTCTAGGGTTGACAGAAGGTTCCAGGGACCATGACCTCTGGGTTCCCTCTAGTCTCAGTCAGACCATTAAGTCTGGCTTTTTTTAATGAGAATTTGAGGTCTGCATCCCACTGTTCTCCTGCTCCATCAGGGTTTCTCTGTTGTTTTCCCTGTCAGGGCAGTCATCAGTTGTAGCCAGGTACCATCTACTTCTTCCGGTCTCAGGCTGATGGAGTCTCTGGTTTATGTGGTCCTTTCTGTCTCTTGGGCTCATATTTACCTTTGTGTCTTTGGTGTTCTTCATTCTTCTTTGCTCCAGGTGGGTTGAGGCCAAGTGATGCATCTTAGATGGCCGCTTGCTCACATTGAAGACCCCTGACGCCACTCACCCAAGTGGGATGCAGAACGTTTTCTTAATACATTTTGCTATGCCAATCGACCTAGATGCCCCCGAAACCATGGTGCCCAGAACCCCATCCCTGCTACTCCGGCCTTTGAAGCATTCAGCTGTATTCAGAAAATTTCTTTGCTTTTGGTTTAGTCCAGTTGTGCTGACCTCTCCTGTATTGTGTGCTGTCTTTTCCTTCACCTAAAATAGTTCTTGTCTACTATCTAATTAGTGAATACCCCTTTCCCTCCCTTCCTACCCTCATAACCATCAAAAAATATTTTCTTCTGCATTTAAACTACTTCTTGAGTTCTTATAATAGTGGTCTCAAATAACATTTGTCCTTTTGCAACTAATTTCACTCAGCATAATTGGCAGTAATCTTTACGGAAGCAGATTTCCTTTCTTGTGTGGTACCACTGGGCAGATTCAAATCACCAACTTTTAGGTAAGTAGTCAAGCACAAACTGTGCCACCCGGAGACCTCTAGTACATATCCACCACTGTTGAGTCAAGTCTGACTCATCGTGATCCTATAGGACAGAGTAAAACTGCCCCGTAGGGTTTCCAAGTCTGTAATCTTTACCAAAGCAGACTGCCACATCTTTCTCCCTTTTGGCTAGCAGCCATGTGCTTAATCACTGCACCACCAGAGCTCCTTAAAAGAGGTACTACTGGGTGCAAATCTCCTAGTGCACTGGCATGTAGGAAGAACTCATTATGTTCGCTGGATGCTCTCAGAGAAGAATCAAGAGAACAACTAGCTTCTCATTTCAGGCAGAGCCAAAAAGTGCTGTTAAGCACAGAACCCCTCCAAGACCCACTGCCTGGCTTCATGCCTGGCTTTGCTGTGTGATCTTAGCATGTAATTTAACTTCTCTGAGTCTCCATTTCCTTTTTTGTAAAATGGTAATGTAATAGTGGAGTCCCTGGATGGTGCAAACAGTTCACACACTCAGCTGTTAACCGAAAGGTTGGAGGTTTGAGTCCACCCAGCTACTGAAAGCCCTATGGAGCAGTTCTGCTCTGACGCACATGAGGTTGCCATGATGGAATCAACTCAATGGTAATTGGGTTAATGATAGTGCCTGGCTTGTGAGGTTCAGGGGAATATCAACGTGTAAAGCTTCACAGTCTGGCAGATGATAAGCACTCAATAAATGCTAATTTTACTATTATAGTTTGCATAAGATTTTCATACTGAATGGTTAAGACCAGAATCCTGGAAGTAGAATGAGGCAAATGGAGCAGTTGGGGGAGTTGACCAGGGCTTACTCACTTAATAGATTAAGAATAAACTGATATAATACAGCTGACACTAATTGAATTCTCACTGTGCTAGGCACTGTTCTATGCACTTTATGTTGATTAACTTGTTTAATCCTCCTATCAACCCCATGAGGGAGGTGCTATCACCATGCCCATTTTACAGATGAGGGAACAAAGGCACAAAGAGGTTACGCAACTTCCCCAAGAACCCAGTTGCCATCGAGTCGATTCTGACTCATGGTGATCCTATGTGCGTTAGAGTAGAATTGAGCTCCACAGGGTTTTCAATGGCTGATTTTTCAGAAGTAGATCACCAGGCCCTTCTTCCAAAGCACCTCTGGGTGAACTTGAAAGGCCAATCTTTCAGTTGGCACCCAAGCACATTAACTGTACCACCAGGGACTCCAGGATCACACATCCAGTAAAAAGCATCCAGGCACTTTGAATCCTAAACTCACACCCTTAACCACTACTCCAGGTGACCTCCCTGGGTCTGCAAATCAGTTCTGCTCAGCAGCTGTGCTAAGAACAAGCATTAGCTTTCACTTCATCCTCAGAGCCCCGTGCCCTGCAGCACACAAAAAATAGGGACTTAGACAAAGGGATAGCACAGGCCTTGCAGAGAAGGGAGGGGGCACATTCGCCTGGTTGGGAGATGGGAGGCTGAGGCCAGGGACAGCATTGTGGAGGAGGCAGGATGTAGTAGGATATGAGAAGGCAGAGTTAGGAATGATACCGCCAAATCCAAAAGGCATTTTAAGTTCTTATCCTCTTGGCTCCTCGGCAACACTTGACCTGTTGACCACAATCTCCTTAAAACTCTCTCTTCCTCATCAAGGGCCTGTCTTTACTGCTTGGAAAACTTAGTAAGTCTTCTTCAAGTCGGCTACAAATTATTTGAAGTATAGAGACTTGGGGAACCTAAAAGAGGGCTTTCAAAATGGCATTTTCTCTTGTTTGACATACCCATGGCATATGCTGTCCTCTAAGATTTTACCACTCACGTTTCCGACGATAAGCTGAGAACTGGGAAGCAAGGGAAAAAATACCTGTCAGCAGCCAAAACAGAAGTCAAAGTCCACCTGCTAAAGCAGGAGGATTTATTTAAGGTTCACTGTTGAAAGCATAGACTTTGGAGTCAGATAGTCCTAGATTTGAATGCTGGCTCTACCACTTAACTACTTACGCAGATTTGAGCAGATTACTCAATTCCTTTGAGCCTCAATTCCCTTATCTATACTGGGGTTTACTGGGTATATCATCTATGGGGATAACGGTACCTATGTCATAAAGCTATTATAAGGAATAATGAAACAATGCATACAAGATAATACTTTGCCTGGCACATAACTGTTAAACAAAAAAGTGACCATTATTATTTGATGACACCATTCTCTTCTGGCTTCCCAGCCTTTGCAGGCCCTTTAAATGTTTATATCCCTCAGGGTTCCATCTTTGGTTCACTTACAACTCTACAATTTTATCCAAGACCATGGATGATTCAACTACAACCCATGTGCTGATGACTCTGGAATTTTTCTCTCTAGCCCACTTCTTTGCCTAGAGCTCCAGGATCCAGGCAGGCCTCTGAAAAAGGATGAGAAGTCTTCTGGGAATAATGGAAGGAGCAGACCCAAGGCACAGAGAGGCTCCTGGGGCAAGGCCATGTGTCCACTAGAGAGACTAGGGCCAGTCCATGCCAGCCTTGGACAACAGGGAAAGAAGCTTCCATACCTGTGCCTACTGAATAGAACTCCTGAGCAGGAATGAGTGAAGTGCTCTACCCAACTCTATGCTCCTCGGGGCCAGGGACTGTCTTATACATCTTTACAGAGCTTGGCCCAGTGCCGGGCACAGAGTAAGCACACACATCTGCTGAAGAGCACTAAAGGAGCTGTTGAAATGGAACAGGATTTTAGAAACATAGTATTGCAATCCGAGGCCCTGGGTGGTGCAAACGGTTAACGTGCTAGGCTGCTAACCAAAAGGTTGGTGATTTGAGTCCACCCAGAGGTACCTCAGAAGAAAGGCCTGGTGCTCTACTGCCCAAAAATCAGCCAATGAAAACCCTATGGAGCACAGCCCTACTCTGACTCATATGGGGTCGCCATGAGTTAGAGCTGACTCAACAACGACTGGGTTTTTTGCTTTGTTTTGTTTGTTTTCAGTATTGTAATCACAGACTTTTGAGTCATAATCCAAGTTCTACATGATCTGTGGATATATTGCTTAACTTTTCCAAGTCTGTTTTCTCATATAAAAATGGGGATGTTAGTACTTGGCCTATAATGTTGGGGTGCTAATTAGAAAACATAACACAAATGAGGAATTTAACACATGCCTTGCCAACTGTATACTCAATAATCATTAGTTATTATTATTATTAAGGAACCTGGTGGCGCAGTAGTTAAAGTGATTGACTGCTAACCGAAAGGTTGGCGGTTCAAAGCCACCAGTGGCTCCATGGGAGAAAGAGTAGTAGTCTGTTGCTGTAGAGAACTGACGCAACAGCAGTGGGCTTTGGGTATTATTATTACCTGCAGGTGAGATTTTCAAAGAGTCGCATAGTAGAAAAGGAGCTTTGAACCAGTTCATTCTGGTTGGAACCCCTGCTGAAATTTGCATTTCTACCCCAGATATACTGAATCAGAATCCACAGTTTAACAAGATCCCCAGGTGATTCCAACGTATAATACATTTGGAGACCCACTGCTCTACTAGTGGTTCTCAGAACTGGTCCCTACCCAGCGGCAGCAGCTTGGCCTGGGAACTTGCTAGAAATGCAGGTTCTCAGCAGGGGTTCAAACCAGAACCAACAGGTTCAAAGCCCTGAGTAGAGACCCGTGGAAGAGGGATGGCCAGATAGTAAATCAATACAAGATAGTAAAAAAGAATTGCAATTTTTAAGTTAGCTTCAAAACAAAACAAACAAAAAAAAAAAAAACAAGGAAGGTATAGGTTCACTTTTGAGGGAAGACGGTAGAAAGTTAATCAAAGGCGACAACAGAATTACTCAATAAAAGTCCGTCTTAAGTGAGAGTAACTCTTAAATTACAAGAAATAAAATAAGCATCATTTGGAAAGGAAAGGAAAGCTCAATAACATAGACGTTGGAGAGCCAGTGAGCGCCTCTTCTCTGTAAGTTGGCTATTGTCTCTAGGCTCAAACTTACGTCATAGGGCATTCAAATAATTTGCAGATGTGATCAGTGACTGTCATTTGAGAACTTAGAACAAATGCTTTCCCAATCTTCAAAATGGGGGTGTATGGGTGTGTGTGCGTGTGTGGAGTGTGTATGTGTCTGTTGAAGGAGAGTTGGGAGTGGATTCTGGGAATTGCTACCCACTGAGTTGAACGTCAATGCCCAATTAAACAGATTTTCTGTGACCATTTAGAAAAGAAACTCTTGATTACTAGAAGCCAGTTTGGGTTCACTTGAAACAAGGCATGTCAAATGAATTTCTATTCCTTTTTAAAAGGGGTTTTATCAACTGGTGGAACAGTGGATTTGATTTTGATAAGGCATTCCATCTACGCAGTCAGCATTTATGAACCACTACCTGTGCCAGGGATGTAACGATGAAAGGAGTTTACATCCCTGTCAACAAGGCGGTGGCCTGTAGCCCAGATGGTTAAGTGGCATCACAGCTGGTTGGATAACTATGCCCAAAGCCTACAGATCAACAGATCAATGTCAGTTTCAAGGGAGATACTGGATGGCAGCTCTCATGGCCTGTTTTTGTTCATGTCCTGTTCAATGTTCTGATCAAAGACCAAGATCAAAACCCAGAAGATATGCTTATCAAATTAGCACATGGCAGAGGGAAGAGGGATGGCCACCATGCTGGATAGTAGAATTCTGATTCAAAATGATCCAAGATGTTGGAATGAACAAGGTGACCAATAATAAAATCTAATTCAGCTTGAGGCCACTCTAGTATATTAAATACCATGTTCCAATCAAGGGAAATAAAGTCTTATAGTTCACTCTTGGGAGCCACAAATATAAGAACACAGAAGACCCACGGTTGGGTGAGAGGTCTGGCCTCCATGTGAAAAGCCTGTGAAGGGATCTGGAGAGGCATGAGAGTGGCCTTCACACATTAGGAGGGCTGACATGGGAAAGAAGGAGCCAATTATTCTGAATTTTTCTAAAGAGAAGTATTGGGGCAAGTGAGTGATTCTCCCACGTATCAAGAAGAAACTCTAACATGAAGAGCTGGCTGGAGAACAGAATGGGATATACTGAATAGTAGTGATCATCTTATCACCTTGGGTATTCAAACAAAGGCTACTCAACCGTGCAGTGAGAGATTGGACCACTGGAGTCCTTCCAGTGCCCAGCTTCCACCCTGCTTGAGGCCAATGAGTGTCTTTCCTGGCAGATGCTCATCAAGTTCTATGGCTTCCTGGAGGAGGTAATATCTGAACTAGGCCTTGAAGATGGAGACAAACTTGACCCACTTCCATAGTTTGCCCAAAGTCAGCCCCACAGTGACAGCAAGTGTGAAGACCAGGAGCTTACCCACAAGAAGGTGAGTGGGGAGGTAGAGGCCAAGATTTCTCTCTGAAGCAGAAATGATTCAGCAGATAAAAGGTGGGGAGAGGAGAACCGGAGTGTTGGTAGAGAAAGGGAGTATAGAAAATCAGGCCAAAGACGCAAACTCTGGTGGGTTCTAATGTGTGTAAAAGAAAAGGAAGGGTGGGAAGGAGAGACCCGCAGGGAAGCATTACCTTGCAGGCTTTTGCACTGCTCCTTAACTGTATCCCAGGATGAGAGGTTGTCACAACTGGGAAGGTACTGGTGGGAACATCTTGGCCAATGAGACAGATGAAAGAGCTGAGGGCCAGGGTAGAGCAGCTCATTCAAGGCCACCCAAGCAGTTGGGGAAAGGCTGGGGATCAAACCCAGCCCTGAGAAGGGTTCAAATCTTGCCTTACCCGTTGCTAGCTATGTGGCTTTGGGCAAATTATTTAGCCTCTCTGTGCCTCAGTTTCATCATTTATAAAATAAAGACACAGGATAGCTGTAAGAATAAGAAGAGGTATATATGGAAAACACTTAGAAAAGAGCCTGGCATAGAGTAAGTGCTATCTAATAGTTAACATTCAATTACGATTAATATTAGAAGTAGTGGAAGGCTCTGAATTATAGAGGGCCCCTCCTCACTGCGGTGCTCCATAATACTAATGGAGTTGCATTAGCTAGGTAGGTCATTCACACCACGTTGACCCCCACTGTGGGACTGAGTCACTGAGCTAGGGTTCTGGGGAGGAGATAAGCTCCCCTGCTCTCGGGGTACTGGCAGAGGAGGGGACGCTCAGAGGCCCAAGGCCACAGTTACCTTCTCCCCAGGTGTGACGGAGATGCGCCATACGCAGTGCATGTGGGCAGAGTATCCGTTGGGGTACTCAGGGGAAGAGAAGTTGCCTGTGCTGTCTTGTAGGGTCTCTCCACAGGCTGTCAAGGAAAGGAAATGACTGGGAAGCTGGCTGCAGGTGTGGAATCCCCCCACCCTCTGGCTCACTCAGCTCTGAGCCTTGGCATACTCCAGGGGAGAGAAGAATGGCTGAGGAGAAGAGGGAGTCAGGGAGGGTCCTATCCCTTTAAGACCCACCCCCTCTCCTCACATATAAGTACATACCATCCTACCTCTCCAGGGCTAGTGCTGCCAGGGTAACCAACTGCCATGTTGTCAAGGCAACATAGGTTCCAGAGTTAAGGTCAAGCTCTGGTGTCAACCCACTCCTTTGGTGCGTCTCAACTCCACCTCACTCCCTTCCAACTGTTCTCCCCTTTTTCTAGTGTCACTGTCCCTCACTCTCTCAGGCCTTCAGCTCCTCACCACCACCTGACCCTCATCCCAGTTTGGTTCCTTGACTTCAATATTGCCCCTCCCTCTGTGCCCCCTCCTCCCAACTCTAGGCAGCCTCCTTCATTGTCTAAGACATATGGCTTTGACCTTCTTGGAGGCCCCAGGCCCCGGCCTCTACTGCTCCCTGGACCAGTCCTTCCCGGCACTATGCTTGAAGCACAAACCTGGGCACTTGTAGAGCTTGCGGGCCTGGGCAATATCCCCTTTGCTGAGCCGGGTCCTTTGGCCAATTGGCGGTTTCACCCCATTCACCTCATACTTGGGAACGATGGTGTCCAGGAAGATGCCCCTGGGAGGAAAAAGCCCCAACCTGGATGAGAGTCTGATAGATGGTGGCGTGCCGGTCTGTGCCCACAGGTCACGACCCTGCCTGAGCCCAGACATTCCTCAGCAGGGTCAGGGAAGGGTGGAGTCGTCTCACCCTGTCATTAAGCTGCCCACTGACCAGCATTCACCCTGCTCCGTGGCAGCCACACCAGGAACGCTTTGGGAGGTCAAGGACATGGGCCTGTGATGCAGTGGGGATCCCACTGTTGCCCTCCAGCCCAATCAGGCCCCAACTCTCAGCCACAGAAGAGCTATAGATCCCTGGCCCATCTTGTCTTCCTCCCAGCTGCCCCTCATACTCATTCAGCCCTGACTGAACTTCTCCCAGGTTTATCCAGGGCCAATGCTTCACCCTACTGGCACTGGCTGCTCTGACAGCACCTGGAACAAAGCCAAGGACAAGTTCTACCTCAGCCAGGCCAGACTCTGGGGGCAGCCCTGCCAGCTCCCAATCCATTAGTGTCTCCTATCCCCCACCAGTTCCTCCGTGTTAAACTCTGGGCATTTCCATCTGGGAGGAGCAGAACGAAGGGGAAACAGGCAGACCTCCACCTCCCCAGGGCCCCTGACTCACACCCAGCTGGGTGGAACACAGCAGGGGGTGGGGTAGGATGTGGTGGGAAATGTAAGGGTGGGGGGTCTGTGGGTGTGGGGGCTGGAATGACCTCATCGCCCTTCCTTGGTCTCTATTCCCTCAGGCCTGGAGGCAGAAAGAGTGGGGTCTAGAAGGAGTGACGGAGGAGAGGGAGGAGGGCCACTGTCTAGGAAAGCAGAGACAGTAGATGAAGAAAGAGCCAGACATGGGAAAGGTCAGTTGGGAAGGAGAGTGAGGGCAGGGAGGGGTCATTTCCCACACTCCTCCAAGAAGAAGCTGGGCTCTCAGAATGGCTGTGGCTATTTAGCAGTGGGTGGAGGTGGGCTGAGGTAGGCCCACCTGGACACCATGGCAGCCTGGCTTCTGTTGTCCTGGCACATAGCCAGAGGGCAGTTTTTCAGCTGAATCAGTACCTTTGGAGGGTCTGGCTGTGACTGCTGGGAACCTGGGAATCAGCACCCTGATCACGGTGGGCCCCAGGATAGGGAATAGGTGTGTGTATGTGTGCCTGTGAGTTGGGTGTGGGGACTAGTCCAGGGCAAGAGCTAGGCTTTGCGCAGATTAGTCAATTACAAAAAGGCACCCCTTGCAGGACGAGCAACTAGAAAAGTATGCCCTCTTTGACTGATACAGTTCTGGTGCCACGGCACAACTGGCTTGCAGAGTGGCTGGGTTTCAGCCTCCTCGGCCAGGTATTCTGGGTGTGCACAGTATTACGTGAAGAACTCAGATTTTGTGAATCCAGTCTGAGGTGGACTCACGCGAGGAAGAGGGCTGTAGGGTAGCCAACACCCACAGATCCTCTGCCTGGGAACACAGCCTCCCAGAGGACAACTCTTGTCATTGGTCACTACCTCAGCAGGCCAGGCTGGTATGAAGCGGGAAGGAGAAAGAGAATGGCCTAGAGAGGGCAGGGCTGGGCTGGTCCAGAGAGGCCCTGACTCCATCTCTCACCTGGAGAACGTGTTCCGAGCATAGTGCATGATACTGTCAAAATCATAGGTCTCCCCCAGGGACTCCACTTCCTGGAACTCCATCTTCAAGAAGTTATACTCCTGCCCTGCGGATCAGGAAAAGATGTGGGGGAGGGGCAGAGAGGGGCGGGCCTGTGAGAGATGGAGTGCTGCCTTTTCTGAGTTGGAAATGGGGTCCTCCCTGTACCTGAGAGGTGTCCTCCCCCACCTGAGGGTCGGGGATCAGTCAAGAGAAGCTTGCGGGGAGAGTAAGGGAGGGTCTCTAGAAAAGTCCTGTCCAGCAGAGGGGCAAAGTGAATGGAAGACTTTCTGGAGGAAAGGCTCAAAGGAATATGGGAAGGAAGCACCCATTTCTAGAACCATAGCCTGGAAGGATTCAGTGAAGACTGGAGGAGGCCTGGAGGAGAGAGGGAGGAAGCAGAAAAGAAGGGGAGAGAGATAAAAAATAATACAAAACAGAGTTGCCATAGAGTCGACTTCAACTCATAGTGACCCCATGTGTGTCAGAGTAGAACTGTGTTCCATTGCTGATCACCAGGCCTTTCTTCAAAGGCACCTCTGCTTAACCATTTACACCTCCCAGGGACTCCAGGGGAGAGAAATAGTGAGGAGAAGGAAGAAAGTAAAAAACCCTTAGAGGACAGAAGACAGAAGACTGGATAAAGATGAGGAAAAAGGCCTGCCACGTATCCAAGGTTGAGCTGACCACGCCGCCAACACTGCAGGGTAGGCTATCTGGCTCTGGCTGCTCATGCTGGCCGGAGTCCTGGACTAGGAACTATCCAGGACCCTCAGAGTAGCTCCATAACTCATTCTCCGTCCCTGAGCCTCAGGGATGAAATGTGGACCGACCTGGGCCAAGGGCAGGGGCTGCAACTGCCTAGCCTGCTACGTCTATAATGCTAAGTTGACCAAAACCAAAGACGATGTCTATGGCGGCCCTGGAAGTGGGGGCGGAAGGCGGACGCCGAGAGTGAGCAGCTCCTACCTGGCTGGATGTTCTCGCGAATGATAGAGACATGGCGATCCCGGTCCGGCCGTGTGTGCTCGTGCCAGAAGCCGATGACGTGGCCCAGCTCGTGGACCACGATGCCAAACTTGTCGCAGTTCTTCCCTATGGAGATGGCCTGGGGGCCTCCGCCACGGCGACCCACGTAAGAGCAGCACCTGGGGGGCGGGACCAGCTCAGGGGGGCGGTCCCGAGCTGGGGGAGTGCATCCACTCAGGGGCCGGGCCGGGCGAGGCTGCCAGGGGTGGGTGGGAGCAGAGGGGCCCGGGAAGGACCTGAGTGTGGAACGCCCAAGCTGGAAGCTATGTGTTGGGGTCGTGGTCACATCAAGGGGCAGTTCATGGGGAGATGCCCAGTGCCAGAGAGGGGACAGATCCAGGGCGGTGCCCAGCTGGGGGCAGCTGCAGTGTAGCGGGCAGAACATGGGTTGGGGCGAGGCCTGCGGGTGCAATGCCCAGGGGCCCCTGCTCACCCGCAGGGTCGATAGGTGAATACAATATAGCTGTCCTCATCTGTGCGCTCCAGGAAAGTGACACACGTATGCTTCTCCCAGTGTCTCATGGCCTGCCGGAAGACTGCCCTCTGGCTACCTGCCAGGACAAAGGAGGCCAGGCTGTCACAGTGTCCAGGTGGGCTCACCTAGGCCCACCTCCACCCACCGCTAGAGTCACAGCCATTCTGAGAGCAGACTGCATGAAAAGGAACTTGTGGACAGAGAGGCAGAAGGTACCGTGCAGACTGCCGTGGGACAGGGCTGCCCCAAGGCTGCCTTCCGTGTTCCCCTGCTAGGACCCACGCTTACCGGTGAAATTTCCCCCAATGACAAAGGGGATGACTCCATCGGGCCACACCCGTTCTGGTCTGGATGTTGCTGCCCGTCGGCTCCGGCTCCTGGACCTGCCTCTCCATCTCCGACGGGGTTTCCTCTGAGGCTGCCCACTAGCACTCTGGCAGTTAGGAATGGAAGAGTTTCCTGGATGTGAAAGAGGAAAACACTGGTAGAAAGTGGGTGGAGCGGAAGAGAAGGAAAACTAATTGAAAAAGTGAGCAATTGTGTTATCATTTCCTAGGAACTGCGGGACAGCTGGGGGGACCCCAGGTTAGGAAAATGTTCGTGTCTCATTTCATAAACCTTTTGCTTGTGGTGTAACACAAAATTTTATGTCTTCTTTTGTTGTTATATGCCATCAAGTCAATTTCAACTCATAGTAACCCCACGTGTGACAGAGTAGAACTGCCCCATAAGGTTTTCTGGGCTATAATCTTTATGGGAGCAGATGGCCAGGTCTTTCTCCTGCAGAGCCGCTGGGTGGGATCAAAGAATCTACCTTTCAGTTAGCAGCCTAGCACTTAACCATTGTACCACCAGGGCTCTTTAAGTCTTCTTTAAGGATTCCCAAATGTGTGTTCTTGTTTGATACAGCAGCACTATGGGATGGACAGATGCAGAAACTAAGGCCAAAGAAGTAATTTGCCCTAAGTCACACAGTGGGTCAGTCACAGAACCCAAGTGATCAAACCCCTACATGCTGTTTTCCCCTTGCACATGTGTACTAGTTCCCCACTAAGGTCAAGGTCACCCTCCAATGTCAGTTGCTCTCTGGGGTAGTTTGACCTTTATCCACTGGTTGCTCATGCAGGATCCTCTCTTATGCTGGACAGGACAACTGCCTGGCACCACCAGTGTATGCTGAGAACAGGACTAAGTGAAAATCCCTGCCCTTGGGCAATGGGAGAGCTACATGCGGGCAGGACTGTGTCTTGGTCAACACCTTTGGCAATGACCAGCCTTTGCCCCACTACAGAGTAATGAGAAAGTTAGAAAGAACTGACCACCCCCCGCCCAGGCCCTCATTCTTCCCATCCCCTCCCCTATTCACAAGTGCCAGGTGTGCTATCAGGTACTTGGACCACAACCAGAGATAAGCAGGAACCATCCTGCCCTTGAAGAGCTTTGAGTCCCACTGTGGAGAGAGCCATAGAAACAAATAACTTTGATACAGTGTGGTAATTATACTAACATTGTAAACACAGAGCAGAGAGAGAGCACAGAAAATGGAGATATAGTCATGTTTGGGGCAATTAGGGAAGATTTCACAAGAGAAGCCTTTGATATGGGCCTTGAAGGATGCATAGAAGCTTGAAAAGTAGAAGCAGGAGGAAAAGCCAGAAGGAATTACACTACTGGGGGAAGAGACTTGGATTTGGAATGAGAAGGCTTGAATTTCAGGCCCAACTCTGCCACTAACTAATGTTGTGATCTTGGACAAGTCACTTTACCTCTGTGAGCCTTAGTTTCCGTATTTGTAAAACTTGAGTTGTTCTAACACCTACTTTTGAAGGTGGTTGAGGACAGTGAAGTTAGATAATACTTATGAAAGTGCTTTGTAAACTCTAAGCAGAGAGGACATTAGTTCTTAGTTCCTGGGTATGTCTACAATAACTGCTCCTCTGGGGAAGGGATAAAGGTATCCCAGGGGAAGAAAGGCCCTTGTGCTGGGTTCAAGTTAATGGCCTCTGTCTATGAACCACAATTTGTGTCTGGGAGCAGGGAGGTTCCTTGTTTCTGCAAGTTTGGAACCCATTCCCAGGGCACGGAAAAGCTGGTCCATACCAAGTGTACCTGAAGCTTTGATGGAAGACCGATGGATTGCACGCTGTCTTAGATCCGCAGCCTGCTGCACCTGGAAGGCCCTCAAGTCCTCTTCGTCCAGGGCAATGTCACCAAGAAAGGCAGCTGGAGAGAAAGAGAGACCAGGAGCTGTGTTAATGTTCCTACCCAGACTGAGTGCAGTGTGCTCATGAGCCTAACCCCGTGGGCACATGCCCACACCCCCCTCCCCCGCAGCAACTTTAATGCTCAAACCCCATATAAGGAAGAATAAAGAGAAGGGCAGGGAGGGACTGGCCTTGAGGGTCTCTTGGGAAACTCCTGCCCACTTTTTAGTTGGAATCCCAGCAAAGCTGATGCCCAGCCCCCAGCAAACTATTAGATCCAAGAAGACACAGTTGCATCATTTATTCTTTGTTTAACAAATGCTTAGTAAGCACCTACTATGGGCCAGGTATTTGTTGTACTTTGGTGGCTTGAGTGTTATTATGATGCTGGAAGCTATGTTACCAGTATTTCAAATACCAGCAGGCTCACCCAGGGTGGCCAAGTTTCAGGGGAGCTTCCAGGCTAAGAAAGACTAGGAATAAAGGCTTAGTGATCTACTTCTGAAAAGTGACCATTAAAAACCCAGTGGCTCACAACAGAGTCTTGTCTGATGTGGTGCTGGAAGGTGTGTCCCCTAGTTTTGAAGGCACTCTAAATACACAGTGACCGCAACAATGGACTCAAGCATACCAACAATGGTGAAGATGCACAGGACCAGGCAATGTTTCATTTGCTGTATATGGAGATGCTCTGAGTTGGAGCCAACTCAATGGCAGCTAACAACAACCTGGGCCAGGTACTATTCCAGAGATTAGCAAGACTGAGAAGCTAACATTGTAGTAGGGGAAAACCAACTGTAAACAAGTAAACGAATACCGAACGAGAAAATTCTAGATAGTGATGGGTGCTGTAAAAAAATAAAATGAGGTGAGATAATGGAGTGACTACTTCATGTGCCCATAATCCCTGGCACTGTGCTAAGCATGCTGTGTTCACTCAACAAATGCCAACTTAATTAAATTGAGGGGAGGATATGAATAAAAATTGGAGCAGAAAAGGATATTAGGGAAACTGAGACACGCAATGGGAGCTTTCCAGCCAGGAGGAAAAGGTTTTACAGTTCTCAAGTGATGCCCATTCTGAGTCTTAGGGTCCCCCTCTCTGGTGGAAGAGGCTCTGTGGGAAGAGAGCTTCCCTAATAGGCCATTTAGATTTCTGGAGCTGGGGAGAGATGTTTCTGGAGAGATGGGCTCAACAATCTGTCTTCTTTTTGAGAAGTCTGGAGCAGGAAGAAGCAGAGGTCATACAGCTGACCGCTTTGGAAGAAGCTCAGATGGGAGCTTCGTGCTGGGCTGGGGTGGGGGAGACGGGAGGCTGAGCCGGAGGTGGGAGCAGAGAGCAGCTTCCCTGCAGCTCCACCCACGGCGACATCTGCTTCTCATCCTGGAGTGCTACACAGGCCTGGCGGTCAGCATTACACAAATTGTTTTAACCTTGAGGCCTTACACACAGGTTTCTCCTCCCCCGATGGCCCTACTGGGTAAATGCACACACTTAGTTCATCATACACAGAAGAAGACAGTCTGTTAGTGTCCCTCAGACATACGATGATATCCACGCCCATGCCATCAAACACAGAGCTCCACAAAGTCACAGAGACATCCTGTGCAGGCAAACAGTGCCCAGCACAGGACTTCCATGCGTCAGGCATTCAATAAGTGTTTGAATGAATGTAGTATCACGATATTCTTCTGGCCTGCAAATACATGCCCAGACAGACCCATGCTTATATGCAGATGTGATCTAGACACTGATCAACTGAACATGGGAGTGACTTCAGCAGTCACCTAAGCCAACCTCCCATTTTACAGATGAGGAAACTGAGGTCCAGAAGGAAAATGATTTAATTAAGGCCATACTTCCAGTCACTGGAAAAGATGAATTGATAACTCAGACCTCCCGATTCCCAGTCTAGTGCCCTTGAGTACATTACCTCTCTCTAGAATCCGTCTTGTAAATACATACACACAAAAATAGATACTCATGCAGACACACATCCACAAAAAAATACACACACAATCACAGATAGTCCAAAAAAAAAAAAAAAAACCACACACACACACATGCAAGTTCCAACATACAATTTCAGGAACAAATCAAAGCCAAACTCTGGACCCACTAAGACAATAATAATAGCAATAATGATACCTTAGGTAAATGTCTGTTGAAATTTATGTGTCACTTTCCAGTTTACAAACTGCTCTCACTTTAATGAGTTCATTTAATCCTGGCTCACCCACAACATGCCCAATAGGCCATACTCCACCCCATGCAGTTGCCTGGGAGTGTCCCATTACAAACTCTTGGAGAGATAACCTAGTGACTAGATTCCAGCCCACATCCCTGTCTTTAGAGATCAGAACACTTGGGTCTAGAGAGAGGAAATGACTTACTCAAGGTCACCAGCAGGTAAGTGGCTCAGAATCTCTTCCACCACTTAAAAAGCCTCTCTTACTTCAAATGCCACCCTCAGTGGCTTGGCTCAGCAACTGATGGGACAGCAACAGAAGAAGACATTTCTCAGCTGACATGCAAGAGTGGCTTTAGCAAGGATATGGGATGGAAAGTGCATTCTAAGGATGTGATGGTGGGTTCTTAGATGTTAACATTCACGCAGGTGCACACGTGCCACATAAGTACCCCCATGCCTTTGCACACCTGCAGACGCTGCACCTCCAGACTCACACACCCACAGCCACACTCACATAAAAAAATACCCCCATATACACATGTGGCTGGATGTTTAGACTCGTCTTTGGATATGGAAGCAAAGAACAAGGTCTTTGGAGTCAGGCAGACCTGCTTTTGAATCCCAGCTTGCTACCACTAGCTGACAAATCATATAAACTCTTCTAAACGTCAGTTTTCTCATGTAAAAAGGGGCTAATAATAGAATCTGTCTCCTAGGATTACTGCATGAAATAAGGCATGGAAATAAAGCAGCTAGCACAGAACCTGGAGCACAGTCAGCACCCATTAAAAGGCCACTTTTATCAATTTCCCAACAACAACCCCTAAGCTCAAGTTCACCACTATACTTTCCAAGAGCGTGCTGGTTCATCCACACTCGCCTCCTGGCTGAGTGAAGCTCTGGGCGATGAGAACCAAAACCTCAAATTCCAAGTCTGGAGGCCATAGAACTCTGCTGGCCTGCGGGCCAGGGCAGTGTGGAGGACAGGGCAAGCAGAAGGCGGAATAGGCCCGGGGCCCAAGAGCTCATCTGCCGAGTGAGCGGGGAGCCCTGTGGTGGGGATGTCATGGCTGAAGAATGCATGGGAACAGAGTCAGGGTGGGAAGAGATGGGTGGGCAGGAGACCTTATGGCTCAGGCACTAAGCCTGAAGACCCTGACCCTTTGGGATTCCTTCTTGGGAAACTAGGCAATCTAGAGAGTCCACGACAGCCTCCCTTACCCGGAAGGAAGCCCTGGGGTCAGGGTCAGGGTAGTAGTTGTTTTCAACACAGGATCAAAAGTTTTTGTTTTGTTTTCCGGCTGTAAACCAGCCAGGAGCACTCGTGGCTGCTCCACAGCCAGGCCAGAGCAGGAGAGGAAAGAAGGGAAAGAGTCGGACCCTGTGGGCCTTGGGCTGGGAAAGAGTCTTTCTCCTCCAGGTCAGCCTCTGGACCCCAAAGTCACCTCCCCCAGGGCATGGTAAGACATCACCAGCTGAGGAGGCGGTGGGGAATGGGAGGACCCTGGCCAGTGTGATACAGCCCTGTAAGACCATGTGTACAGGGTATATACGTGTCCCATGACATAAATGCAAATTTCCAGCTGGCGAGGACACACTCAAGCTCCCAAGAATAAGCAAATGGACTTAATTAACCACATGTGTACACTTACACATAGCTGCATATTTGCATGCACACTTGCACATACTCAGGAGTACCCACATGCACAGTTGAATAGACTTGCCCATAATGCAGTGATACTCACAAACATACAAGCACACACACACTTGGCCACTTCCTTGTCCAAGCCCTAGTGCTTTCAAACACACAAATCACTGCTTGTTCACAACACATCTGCAAAGGACACCCCCACCCCCGCCAGAAGCTAGAGGGAGAGAGATTGGCCAAGCCTCCTTGATATCACTTAGGAGAGCCTTAGTGGCCTGAGGAGTAACACTCTGGAGAAACTAGAATTCGTAGGAGTCCCTTCTTCCTGGGGAGTCCCACTGGTCTCCCTCCATCTGGAGCCTGGGGAGATTTTAAGTCTTTTCCTCCTCCCTTGGGGCACCTAAAAGAAAAGGTGACTCAGCAGGAGCAGAGGTGGGTGGGATGACTCATCCAGCATGTCTGGAGGGGGAATGTGGTCTGGTGAAAGAAGGGATCATTTTTCAACCTCCAGGGCTCCCAAAGTCCAAACCTGAGCCCTGAAGCCCCTGGGGTGAGGACAATGAGGAGGGATGGGGAACTACGGCTCCACCTCACCCTCTGCGGACCTCTGAGCTGTCAGCTGAGGTAGAAGTGGAAGCAAGGTCCTGACTGGCTCAGGATCAGTCCACATGGGTTTCTCTGCTATGGGATCAACTCTGTCCCAATTCCTGCCTCCACAGTCTCTCCCACAGCCCCAAGATCACTGGCAAGTCTGTTCCCGCATCAGAGCAGCTGGGCTGGCCAAAGGGCAAGGGAATCTTGGGGAAGAAGACCCTCGAACGTTTAGCATCCCAATGCACAATAAATCAGGGCTGACTTGAAATCAGCTGAGCAAGGGCAAGAGAGAGGGCTTAGTAGAATCAGCTCTGAACACACAAACAGACCTGCTTGACTTCCTGCCCATTACTCTGTTCTTGGCCAAGAAGATCCAGGAACCTCCCCAGAGTCTCAAGGGTCCTCAATTCGCCCTTACTGCAACAGTAACCACACTCCAACAGTAACAGCAAGAAGTGACTTCAAATGAAGGGAGATGGCTATCCTCAGAGCAACCTGAGAGATTCCGAGTAAGCCAGGCAGTCAATGGGGCTTTTATTCCTGGTCCTTGGTTTGGGTGGAGGAAAAGGAAAAAGCTGGAGAAGAGCAAGTGAGGAGGGTAGCAGTCATCCAATAGAAGTAGAGTCAGGCATTGCCACCATTATCACCAACATCTGGAGAGCAGGGCTGCAGGAGGGGCAAGAAGCAAAGGCAAGCAGGAGAAGACGACACACAGAAGAAAGCCAGTGGACCCTTGACTTGAGGGCAACAGGGTGGGGTCTTAAAGAGTCAAGCAGGAGGAAGGCAAGGCTCAGCAGAGGTGTATGTAGGTAAGGGCCCGGGAATGCACATCTGAGTTTCCTCTAGACACGGGCAATGGGACTTGGGCATCAATCACGTGCAGGAGGGAGGCCTGGCCTGACCCTGAAGCTTAGCCTTGTCAAGCACTAGGGCCCTAGAGCCACCCCCATGCCTGGCCCGGCTCCCCACAAGCCTCACTTCACCCTTGTGGAAAGCTTTCTCCAGAGCTGTTGTTTGAAGTTCCAACTCAGCTAGCCCCACCCTAGCATGAAATCTGAGACTGGGGATAGGGCCCTCAGCCTTTCGCTGCTCCGAAAATCACTCCAATTTCAAACTAGAAGTGAAATACATCAGATTGGCTTCCTACCCATTCTTTAAGGCCTTGCCCCAGCCCCACCTCTTCCATGAAGACATCCCCAAACCTTCCCAGCCTACAGTGCTCACTTTTTCTCTGCCACCATCACCACCAGGCTACGAAGAGGGCAAGAACTCCTTTAGCCATCAAAGTCTTGTTTTCTAATTTGGTACTTAACACACATTGGTTTATGCTCTTGGTCGTGTCTGTGTCTTGTCCCCCTACTAGACTATTAGCTCCATGAGGGCAGGGGCCATGTTTTACACTTTTCTGTATCGCTGACAGCATCAAGCAAAGTGCCTGGCATGTATTAGGCATTTGGTAAATGCAGATTAATTGGATAAATAAGTGACACAAAGACAAAGCCAGGAAGAAAACCTAAAAATAAACAAATAAAATAAAGTGAAAGTCCAAGGCACAGAAAACAGAGGGTAGGCAGCCAACATTTATTTAGTGCATACTGTGTGTTAAGCACTAATAAGTGTTTTTATATGGTCTCATACTTAATCCTTACAACCACTCTGTGTGTTATCAAATCCATTTTACAGGTGAGAAAAACCAAGTTCAGAGATGATAATTAACATTCCCAAGGTGGTATAGCTGATGAGTAGTGGGTCCAGGATTGAAACTAGGTGGCCTGCAAATAAAGCCCATGCTCCGTCTACTTAGCCTCATGCCCACCCCAGGCACCCAGCGAGAAAGATGACAGCTAACATCCCAGTTTATCCATAGCCCAGGGGGGTGCAGGAGGAAGGCATGGGGGGCTGGGCTTGTCCCCTTCCACTGTGAAGGGTCTCCCATTCCTGCAGTCTGCTATAATCCATCCATTCAAAGAGGGTGTGAAGGAAAGGAAAGTCCTTGAACAGGGTCCCCAGAGTCAGGCAATTCATTCTAGAAACTGTACCACAGCCCCTGGCTCTGGCTATTTGGAGCCAAGCTGAAGTCAGAGGCAGGAAGTGGAGAAAAAGTTCTGATAGCTTGTGCCCTCTGTGTGCTCTTGTTCCAGGCAGCCTGCTCAGGGTCATTTGGTCAAACAAATGGCCCAAGTGCCTGGCCATCTGGTCACTACAGGGGGTTATACAAGGTCTTCATGGACAAAGAACACATACACATAGACACAAACACACACTCCAGGGGCTCTGACCTAGGCTAATTAGCCTCTGGTGTCTATGGGGTGAGAGAACTGATACACAGGATCTGAGTTCTCTTTGTGTTTTTCCTCTTTCCACCTCAACTTGGCCTTGGTAAGGGCCTCCTGGCACATAGTGGAAAAGATAAGTCCCTTCTGGGCTGGCTTCTCTGACTTTGACAGCTGCCTCCTGGATCCCAGAAAGCTGCTGCTGCCAGTCAGGGACTATGGGATACCCAAGGAGCACTGTCTCTGGGGATCACAGGAAAAACTGTCTTCTTCCACTTGGGCTGGGCCGGGGGTCTCCAGAGACTTCTCCTTGGGGGTGCAGGCCACCCCATAGCAAGCTAGACAGATGTGCAGCCCCAGGGCAGTCAAGACGGACTGTGTCCTGGAGTAGGAGATGGGAGAGAAGGAAAAAGTGCACACACACACACTCTGTCTCGGGAGTCTGGCCAGAAAAGTTTCCTGCAGAAGGAAAAGCCTCTTTGCCCCGCTGGTTTCTCTCAGGGACCCTGGGAAATTTCCTCAGGAATCCTCTCTGAAGACCAGAGGCAGCGGCAGCAGCTTCCACAAACAGCAGCAAAACTTGAGTCCTAAAAGTCCCCCAAACTTCCCCCTCCCTCTCCCCCTCGTTCTTTTGTTCCCCACTGCATTGCCAACCAGGCAGCTCCCGGCTTCCCACACTGGACTGTCCTCCCCCAAGCCCAAACCCTAAACCCAGCCCGCGCCTCCCTGCCGGGCCTGCCCGAGCCCTAGCCCCTCGCGCCCGGCCGGCCGGTGGCGGGCTGCTCCCTACCCGCCTTGCAGGGGTCTTTGTAGTTGAGGGGCTCCCAGTCGTCCTCCTCTCCCAGGTCATAGGTGTAGTCGGCCAAGTCCAGCGGCCGGCCCGGGCGCGGGAGCAGCAGCAGCCAGAGCAGCAGCGGCAGCGGCAGCGGCAGGCGGGCCACGCCGGGCATGCTGGCGGGCGCGGCGGCGGCGGCGGCGGCGGGCGCGGCGGCGGCGGCGGGTCGCGCCCGGACGCGGGAGCGGGCGAGAGGGGAAGCGGAGGAATGGAAGCGAGGAGGAGGGCGCTCCCCTCTTCTCGCTCGCTCGCTCCCTCCCTCTCCCGGCCGGCTCCCTCCCTCCCCCTCGCCCCTGGCTCCTTCCCTACCTCTCCCCCTTCCCTCCGCTCGCCCGCCCTCCTTCCTGTCTCCCTCCCCTGCCCTTTCCCGATCTCCCTTCCTCTGCCTTCGCCTCCGGCCTTCTGCCTCTCACTTCCCTTCTTTTCCTTTCTTTCTTTCTCTCCTTCACTCCCTCCCTCCTTCTCCCCCCGTTTTAGGGAAATGAGCTCGCTGGAGGGCGTGTTTTCCCTCGGAGCTCGGCCCCCCGGGGCCGGGACTGTGCTCCGCCGGGCCGGGAACTGCGCCAGCCCGAGGCGGAGAAGGCGAGAAGCCGGCCCGCACTGGGAGGGGGCGCCCGCCGCCGCCTCCTGGCCGCCCCGCTGTCTGCGGAGGGGGCGCTCGGCCCCCCGGGGTCCCTGGCCGGGTGGCCGCTGCCGCAAAGTGCCCTCTAGCGGTGACTTCTACCGGGGGTGTCCCAGCCCCGCAGCCCCCTTCCGGGCTGCGGGACACGCTGTCAGGCGCTGGGTCCCTCGCGCTGCGTCCCTTGCGCTGCCTCTGCCTCTCTGTCCCTATATCTGTGTGTTTCTCACCTTGCATCTCTCACCCTCTCCCGTATTTGGACCCTCAATCTCTCCCACTCTCGGTCTCTGTCTCTCTGTTTCTGCCTTTCCGTCTCTGTCTCTCTCCCTCTCCCTGCAGACACCACTGGAGGGCGCCTGAAGTCCGTGGATTGCTCCCCAGTTCCCTCCCTACTGCCCGTCCTCCCCTGCCGGTGGTGGACTGAATCCCCAACACACTGGGACAGAGGGAGAACGCGAAAGCACCCTCTGGTCCCCTAAGGCTCTGGCTTCCGCTAGCCAGCCCCTACCAAGAGCAGGACCGAGGGGGTGTCAGGCGATAGAAGAGGTACACCCTTTGTTTTTCTATAAGGCTGCTTTATTCTTTTGCGGTAGGAACGCGCTGGCCCATAGAAGCCACCCCTCCTCTCCCAGCTCCCATCCTCGCCCCACAAGCTCCCATTTCTCCAGGGCCAGTCCCACAGTAAGGTTGGAGAACAGCTTTCTGCCTGTCTGCAAAAGACCCTTTGCTTGATGGATCTTTCCTGTCCCCTTGGGGCTTCCACAGACCCTGTGAAGCAAAGGAACACTATCATGTGAGGGAGAAGGACTGGGGAAGGATGTCTTTGAACCTTCCCTCCCCTGAGCTCCCCAGGTGAAGGGGCACCAGTGGTTCCTCCAAGGCCTGGTCAACTGACACGGCAGGTGGCCCAAGCAAGCCCTCCTGGAGTGCTGCTGCTCCAGTGCCCTGGCACCAGCTCACCTGAGGGTCCTAGATGTAGTAGAGAGGCACCTCGCCACACAGGGTGCTCACGGCGGTGCCCAGGAAGGCCAGGTCTCCAGTGGATGCTGAGCTAGCGCTGCGCCTTTCTTCCTGGTCTAGCTTAGAGGTAGGCACTGCAGGCTTGGCCTGGAAAGAGTACCTGATTCGGAGTCTGGGAACTGAGTTTTTGTCTTACCTCTGACCTTATTGTGGGACCTCAGGTATGTCAGGTACTCTCTCTGAGCCTGTTTCCTTACCAATAAAGAGGGGATTGTGCTACAGCCAGAGGTTTTGTGTGGGTCCGGTAGCTTGGCAGTGGAGTGGGCAGAAACGGGTAGGGAAGGCGCTGTGCAGGTGAGTATAGAGAGGGGCACTCACCCGACAGCCCACGAAGAGTAGTGCTTTACAGTTGACAATATCTGTCATTGCAAATTGTCCTCACAGCAACCTTGGGAGGGAGACAGCCCACTCCCTCTCTCCCACACACCTACCTGGAAGTTCTGGAATTTTCTAATCAGAGCCTCAAGACTGGGGATGCCCTCCGGAGCCATCTTCATGATGTAGCAACAGGTTCCAGGGGCTGACTTGTAAGCGATCAGGAGCTGGGCACAGGAACGGCAGAGTTCATTAGGAAGCCCCCTGCCTGGCTCACTCCCAACCCTGATCCTTACCCATCTCCCTCTAGGTTGGCCATGAAATTCATATTGGAATCTGGGGTCATGCATCTTAAGAGGAGGGAAAGAGGCTGGGGAATGGGAGAGTTGGATGTTATGAAGTGGCACAACTGAGTGCACCTGACAAAGTCTTGTCATTGGCTGCCAGCCCCAAGGTCAAGAGGTTCAGGCATACCCACCCTCTTGTAGTCATACACTACGATGCCAGTGGAGCCGATGGAGAAGGTGGCAGTGGTACCCGCATGCTCAGTCAGGGCCGTGCGTTGCTGAGTTTCCAGTCCCCCCATGCTCATCTCTAGGACCTGGAGGTGGAGGATAGCGCTGCCTCTTTTTTCAAATGCAATTCATTCTTTCCTGAGAGCTCAGAGAGGCTGAATGAACCGAGTGCTGCAGGATATAGGCTGTTACACTGTAGGGCAGGGGCTCAGTGGATAAGCCCAGGCCATGTTTACCCCCTGTTCCTCCCTCCATCCTTCCCATGCTGTGTCCCTTTCCTCTTCCTCTTCATTTCCCTTGAAGTTTCTTGTGTCCATCCCCACCCAGGCCCTCTGCCCACTGCCCACCCTATCCCAGCCTTGCTCACCATCTCGGTATGTTTCTGGCTCATGTGAAGACCCATAAGCAGGGCCCCTACAATCACCACGACGACAAGGACCACGACCACAACTATGATGAGAAGGCGTTTGAGGTTCCCAGGGCAGCAGGGGATGACAAATCGGCCCCGTGGGGCTGCTGAGTAGTCCTGACATGATGGGACAAGCAGGGAGATAGGAGTGAGGTCATGAGGATTCCCCCTCCTCTCCTTGCACAAGCTGGACACCTTCCCATACCCTCCCAGAGCTGGACAGTTAATGCTATGGACATGCAAAGGAGGACTGAGATGGCTCCTTGAAGGAGGTGGAACTAGAAGATGCACAGGACTCCAACCAACCCATAGATGCTTAGAAGCAAGGACTAGTTTAGATGGACCCAAGAAAGCCTGTTTCACCAGCCTTATCTCCTGCCCTTTCCTCCAAGCGTCTGGTACTCCAGTCATGCCCGGATGTTCTCTGTTCCCCAAATGATCCAGGCTCCCTCATTCCTCCACGCCCTTATACATACTACCTGTTCTTCCTGAAATGCCTTCCTCCTTCTCTAGCTGGTAAGCTCCTATTTATTCTTCTGGATCCAGCTGAAATGTCATTTAAGCCTCCCAAACATGTAGTGGCTCATTACTCTATGCTCTCTACAGCACTTTCCATATACCTCTATGGTGGCTTTCAGCCATGTCTACCTCTCCAAGGGACTTTGTCTTGGTGGTCTTGGTGTCCCCATCCTAACTTAGTACAATCAAAGGTTGGAGTTTGTAGTCCACCCAGCAGCACTCAGAAGAAAGGCTTGAATACCTACTTCTGAAAAATCAGCCATTGAAAACCCTATGGAGCACAGTTTTACTCTGGCACACATGGGGTTGCCATGAGTCAGAATTGACTCAACTGCAACTGGTTGGTTGATTGGTTGGTTGGTAGGTGAGTTAGTTGAATGGATGAATCTGGATGAGGAACAGGCCCAGAGAGGCATGTAGGAGGCAAGACCCACCACCACACACACACACAATCACACTCACCGGCGGGCTCTCCATCAAGATCTCTTTGCTGCCAACATCCATCTTGCTATAGGTGTCTTCCTTCCCTCATCTCCCAAGTGTGACCAGAGTCTTATATGTACCAGTGGAGAGAGGGGGCCAGAAGTGAAGAACCAGGCTCATGTTTGCCATCCAAGCCCTCAGCTTTGAAGCCTGTTTGTTCCTGACCCTCCAGAACCAAGGCCCTGATAAGCCAGTTACAAGAGCGCCCAAGGGCCGTTGGCCCTGGCACATGAGTCCTCTTGGCCCCAGCAAGAACAAACCTGGGTGAGCTGAGCAAACTTGCCCTTAGGCAATCTGCACCTTTCACCATGGGTGTCTTCCTGGCACAACTGCCTTTCTTGCTGGCACCTGCCCCTGCAACCCTGTGGCTCTTTCTGTTCTTTGCCAGGCTGAACCACTCAGGACGCCAAGGGTCTGGCCCAATAGGCCATCCATTACATTCCCCAACAGAATGTCCCCCAAGATAAGGGATGAGCTCAGGAAGAGGACTGAGGAGGCAGTGCCTGTAGACCCAGAGGGGGCACTGCGGAAAGCAGAAGGTGATTTGGCATAGGTTTGGGGGAGGGGGGTGAGGGTCAGCAATTTCTATTTCTTTCCTGTGGAGAGTCAGATTTCCACCTCAAGTCCTCTTTACCTGCCTTACCTAACCTCAGACTTGCCACGAGTCTCTTTTCCTATTTTTGTCCACTCTGCTGATAACTGTTTTTCACATGTTTCCCCCCAACCCTGCCCACGCCATGGGTTTGTTTGTAAGCTGAAGGCTTCTGATGGTAGATCCCATGTCTGGCCCTTCTTTCTTGCTCCCAGACAGCCTTGCACAGAGCTAGACGTGGTGATTGACTAGGTCCCAACCTTCTTGTCTTTGAACCAGCCCTCTCACTCCATGGTACCTATCCCCCTGCTCCTCTGGACTCCACTTTTTATATCCCTTGATCCTAAATTAGGTCCCTGAGTGGTGCAAATGGTTTGCACTTGGCTACAAGTCTAAAGGTTGTTGGTTTGAACCCATCCAGTGCCACCTCAGAAGAAAGGTCTGGCAGCGATCTGCTCCTGTAAAGATCACAGTCAAGAAGACCCTATGAACCGCAGCTCTACTCTGTAACACATGGGGTCGCCGTGAATCAGAATCAACTCAACGGCAACAGCGTTGGTTTTTTGGTTTGACCTTAAACTTACCCTAAGAATGCCTGCCACTCACCCAAATATGGTCCCCTCTCTGGATCTTCTCCTTCTCCACTGTTTTCCTCACCTCTTGTACTAAATCAAATCCACTAACGACTTTGGTTTGGCTACATCCTCTCGGCCGCCTTTCACTTGTTGGGCCAGGTGGTCTCTAAAGTGCCTTCCCCTCTAATCTGGCACAAGTGTATTACTAAGAGCCCTACACCTCACTTCTCTATTGGCCTGACTCTCTTATCCTCCTACACTTTAACTCCAACACTTCAGCCCAATTCCTGTTCCTTGCTCAGGGGTCCTTCACACCTTGGCCTGCCCTTCAATCATGAACTGGCCCCCATTCTTTAGCCCTGGCAGGCTCCCTATCCCCACGAGGACACTCTCTCCAGCTGGAGGGCCTTCACTCTAGAGATTGCACAACAGCATGGCATCCGAGCTGAGAGCCCCTGAGAAGCTCAGGGAAGGACAGAGGGAAGGGAAATATTTGCTCCCACTACCCTCCTCTCCCCCCAGCTGCCCCTTTAAATATTTGCCCAAGCCTCTGCCAGCAGGGAGAGTGTCCTAGGATGAGTGGAAGAGGGGGAGGAGTGCAGGCATGAAGGGGGAGTGGGGAGAAGCATCCTCCTCTCAACTTGGCCTCAGCTGTGTCCAGGTGCCAGATGCTGGAGACAGCCCGCCTGCAGTGCCCACCCCTGCCCTCTCCCCAGGGCCCCCACTCCTGCCTCTGGTTGTCCTAGCAACGTTGGGATTGATCGGCTGACTCACGAGTACTGGGCCTGAGCCAGGCGGGCAGCAGGCCAGTGGGAGAACTGCAGGCATTTCGGGGTCCCTGTGGGCATTTCAGGAGGCCGCAGGGTCCAGTGGCAGGGCTTGTTCTGAGCAGGTGCCAGGGCTTGCCATCCTCAGTGCATGCTGGGAAAGGGGTCTGTTCCTTGGAAAGAAGCCACGCTGTCTTGGGTCCTCACTCTCTCTGCAAGACTGCCCTTAGGTTGTATACAGTTCTCACAAGCTTTATGGCAGTGGCTGCCTCTTCTTTTCCTTCTCTTTCTTCTTCTTCACTCGTTTTTTTGTCTGTTTGCGGGCCAGGGAAGGAAGCCCTCAAGTTTCATAAGAAAAGTTTACATTCTACCACCAACTGGTAGAGGTTTTGGGATGCTTGAAGAAGGAATGAAAGGAGGGATTTTTTTTTTTTAAGTATTTTATTTATATTATTGTGCTTTAAGTGAAAGCTTACAAATCAGGCCAGTCTCTTACACAAAAATTTGTATACACCTTGCTATGTACCCTAGTTGCTCTCCCCCTAATGAGGCCCGTACACACTCTCCACCCTGTATTCCCTGTGTCCATTCAGCCAGCTTCTGTCCCACTCTGCGTTCTCATCTCTTCTCCAAACGGAAGCTGACCACATAGTCTGATGTGTCTACTTGAGCCAAGAAGCTCACTCCTCACCAGTATCATTTTCTATCCCATAGTCCAGTCCAATCCTTGTCTGAAGAGTTGCCTTTGGGAATGGTTCTGGTCTTGGGCTAATAGAAGGTCTGGGGAACATGACCTCCCAGGTCCCTTCGGTCTCAGACCATTAAGTTTAGTCTTTTTACAAGAATTTGAGGTCTTCATTACAATGCTTTCCCGCTCCATCAGGGATTCTCTGCTGTGTTCCCTGTCAGGGCAGTCATCAACTGTAGCTGGGCGCCATCTAGTTCTTCCAGTCTCAGGCTGATGTAGTCTCTGATTTATGCGGCCCTATCAGTCTCTTGGGCTCATAATTACCTTGTGTCTACCTTGTGTCTTTGGTGTTCTTCCTGGAAGGAGGGAATTTAGGTGGGCACGCATGCTCCTTCAACCTTGAAGCTCCAGTCTCCCTCTTTAGCCACATGGCCCACTCTCCCCAACACCAGCCCTCTGCTCCAGCCTTCTCATTTCTTTGCTTTGTCTTAGGCCATTTCTCCCTCGTGGAAAGCCCACTCCCAGCATCTCTCCACCTCTCTGGACACCACCCATCCTAAAAGGCCAAGAGCCAATGCCATGCCTCCATGACCTCGCCTCCCCACAGTGCCCCTCTCCCTTCTCTGAAATTCTCTTGCTACTGACCATACTGCTATTCTTGTCAGCTATGGGCATGCATTTTGTTGCCCCATCTTCCCAACTAGGCTATCATTCTTGCTTACTGGGCACAGAGCATGTAGACAGACAATATTTAATTGTATTCAATGATAAGGCTCTGTTACCACACATGAAGGGGCTCCTGGGCTGTCAATAGTTCATTTCTTCAGTATGTGGCAATCTCAGTGTTCCCACTGGCTGGCTCTGGACCCTGGAAGAGTTATTCTGCCTTTCTAGGTTCTAGTATGTTCATCTGTGAAATAGGGCTAATACTTCCTGTTTTGTCCACCTGATCAAGATGTTGAAAGGATCCAGTGATATCACTATGTGAAAGTCCAATCATCATGGTTGTCTTCATCTACTTCGTCTCCCAGGGCACCTCTTACTAGCTAGGAATAGGATCGAGACTCCCACTTTTTGCTGTCCCTGGGTTAAACCCCTCTGAGAGCCATGGGTGATGGACAGTCCCATGGTAACCATTGCTTCTATGTGTGCCCCTCCCCTTCCTCTGTCCCAGCGCCTCAGCTGCAGAGTATGGGACAAGATTCACTCTGCTCTTTGTGTGCTGGGCAGAGCTGTGCCAGGGACGAGTGGAGGCGGTTGCCCAGCTGCCCCAGCCACCCTCCCCACCTCCATTGCTCTCCTTCCCACAAGCTGATGTACGGAGGGCAGCATGAGCAGCTGGATGGGCAGTGGCAAGTGGGCATCAAAGGGCAGGGGAATCTCTGGCTGAGGGAGGAGGGACTTAAGCTCAGACCAGAGAATCCCTTGCTGGCAGAGGCTAGGGGCAGCTGAGGAAGCATCTTAAACCCAGGGATCTCAGTTCCCTGGACTGATGTAGAAAGAGTACTAGACTAGGTGCCCAGGCACCTGACTTCCAGGCTCCCCTTGCCCTGCCTGTAGCTGTGAGCTCTTGGGACAGTCACTTCCCTCCCCCTGAGAGGTGGTACGGTAGAGCAACAGTTCTCAATTTTTTTTTTTACTTTAATAACTCTTTACACTCTTAAAACATATTGAGGACCCCAAAGAATTTTTGTTTTGTAGGTTATGTCTGTTGGTATTTACTGAAAATTTTAAATTATTTATTTAAAATAGCAACAACAAACTCATTTTATGTCAATAGAAATAACATATTTTAAGTGTAAATAACTATTTTATAAAGCAAAACATTCAGAGATAAGGATATCGTGGTTTTACATTTTTGCAAATCTCTTTAATGTCTGGCTTAATAGAAGCTTTACCATGTGGCTTCTGGAAAATTCCGGGGCACTTTTATGAAACCATGAAAGTGAAAAAGGCAAGTAATATCTTAATATTACTAGGAAAATTGTTTTGACCTCAAGGACTCCCTGAAAGGTTCTCAAGGACCCCCAGCCTCCCTGGACCACACTTTGAAAATTACTTGTGTAGAATGACTGTAAGCTTTGGAGTTAGGCAGAGTGGACTAAAATCCCTGCTCTGTCATTTTCTTCTTCCGATACTCTGGGCCTTACCTACCTACCTCAAAAGGTTGAGAGGATCAAGTACGTAAAGTATACAACAGGATAGTGTATGTGATCTAAAGCTGGGCTGCGTCCTCGTCTTTCGCGCCTCAGTTTCCTCAGTTGTTAAACAAAGGACTGAACTGGAAAACGTCCAGGGCTCTCCCAGCTCCGACAAGCTGTGGCTGTGCAGTGAGAAACGCTCCAGAGCGCCACACGCTCCCACTCCAGCTCCAGTGACTACATTGCCCTTTTCTGCTCACAGGGACACAAAGGCGCATTCTGTTCAGTAGCCGTGGAAACACATGTGCACACAGCTATGCATGCACACGCAGGGCTTCGTGTACATACTTGTGCATGCCAGCTATACATATGTCACTTACGACACATCCATGGACGTCTACTTGGAGGATGTGTCCCCTGAAGGCCAAGACGTGAGCACAGGTACACAGACGCACATGGATTCATAAGGCAGAAAAGCCTCCGCAAGGGAGAAGGTACATGCACTGCACAGAATGAGCGTGCACACCGTCACGCCCAACATACGGATGCACCTGTATACGCGCGCGCGCGCGCACACACACGCGTTCACGCACAGACGCTCTGGGTACCAGACAAACAAGCAGATGGCCCCAGGGACTGCTTTTAGGGCACACAGCGGCAAGGGCCCGCAAGCGCTCCTTTCTCTGGCTACTGCCAGCGCCGGGACTTCCCACACCCAGCCCCCGAGCGCGCCCCCGCCGCCCGCCGCCGCAGTCCGCGTCCACCCGATCCTGGCCAGCCCTCGCTCGCTCCGGAGCTCCGAGCATCTCTCCCAAGCCAGCCTGCAGGAGCCAGCAAGGGAGGGGACCGCAGCCGGCGCTCGAGGGCAGGAGGAGGCACACGGGGCAACAAGGGGAGTCT
The DNA here is from genome assembly GCF_024166365.1 of Elephas maximus indicus. Lineage (NCBI taxonomy): Eukaryota > Metazoa > Chordata > Mammalia > Proboscidea > Elephantidae > Elephas > Elephas maximus. Next base: position 52,551,830 of record NC_064840.1, read on the forward strand.
GCTCTCCGCAGCAGACGCAAGACCCCTAGCTGCGGCTGTGGCTGCGGCTGCCGGTGGCCCAGAGGTGCCTGCCCGCGCCGGCTGCCACAGCCCGCGGGAGCGGCGGGGCGGGGACTGCGGGCGGTCCTAGGCAGCGCTCGCAGGCGGCATGGCGGGGCTGCGGGCCAGGCGGGGCCCGGGGCTGGGGCTGATGGCGCTGTCCACGCTGGGCTTCTGCCTAATGCTGCAAGTCAGTGCCAAGAGGCCCCCCAAGACGCCCCCGTGCCCGCCCAGCTGCTCCTGCACCAGGGACACCGCCTTCTGCGTGGACTCTAAGGCAGTGCCCAGAAACCTGCCCTCAGAGGTCATCTCCTTGTGAGTGCTGAGCCCTGGCCTGGGGACGGAATGGGGGGAGGGACAGTAGCAGGAAAAGCTCTGGGAAAGGATGGGGGGAACCCCTGGTCCCCCCTCTTCAGGGTGTGGGGTCCAGGAGGACGCCAGGGGATAGATTCTCAGGCTGGAGGTTCCAGGCACTGGCAGGGCAGGAAGTTCTGCAGCCATGCAGGCTCAGTGGCCATGGCTGGGCAAAGCTGGAGTTTACGGCCAAGAATCAATCATTGCCACATGAGCATCAATGAGACCTACTGTGCGCAGGGCTCTGGACTTGGGGGGTTGTTTACAGGAGCACGTGGGCCCCTGCCTAGGATGTTACACCTAGGGCAGAAAAGCTTCTTGTGGGGGATGGGAAAGGGGTGCCTTGGGGAGTGAGATACCCCACACAGTGGGGGTGGGGTGGGGTGCGGAGTCTCCTGCCACTGGTCTTGCCAGCCATTCTTCACGCAGCCAGCTGGCCAGCCAGCCACCTGTCCGTTGCAGCAACCTGTCTCAGATTCCCTATGCATGGTGAACTGGAGAGGCTCAGGCCCTGGAGAGCAGGATGCTAGGCACATCCCCATCCCAGTGCCCATCCCTCAACAGCAGCCAGCATGTGTGGGTGTTTGGCTGGTGATGATGGTGAGAGTAATGGAGCCTTCTTTTGGGTGAGGGGGAAGCCAGAGCCTGAGGCCTTTGGTGCTCAGGGAGGCAGCAGGGGAGGATCCTGGTGAAGGAAGGCAGTGAGTTTGTGAAAAGAAGGGACAGACTGACCCAGGTGAAGGGCCAGGGCTGGTGAGATGGAAGCATTCAGGGCCAGTGAGTACAGAACCCATTGCCCTGCCCATCTCTCACTTGCCATCCCGACCCCTGCATACTGCATACCGCCCCAGTACTGACTCTGTGTCGCCCTGCAGGACTCTGGTGAATGCTGCCTTCTCCGAGATTCAGGACGGAGCATTTTCTCACCTGCCACTGCTACAGTTCTTGTATGGACAGGGCCTTTGGGGGAGGGGGGCGGGTCCTATGCAGTGTTTGGATGTGAACGTGAACATGCAGGTGTCCCTTACTTTTGCTCTGATAGGATATGCTGCAAAAGGTGGAGCAGCCTAGAGTCAGGAACTCAGGACAAGGATCTGAGGGCCCAAAGGGCAGCAGTTGGGAAGAGGGAGAACTAGGGATTGCATCCAGAAGCCAGTAAAGGGGTATTTGGGGCCCATTTAGGAAGAGACCCAAAGAAGCTGGGTACAATAGCTTGGACTGCGCCAGAGGGTGGTCAGTGGGTGGGTAACCCAGGGGTCAGGGTTTGAAGAAAGAACGGGGTCTAAAAGGGAGGGATGATAGGAAGGCCTGGAATTCTAGAAGGTGCTGCTTAAGATTAAAGCCTGAGCCATAGGAGAGAGGACATATGTGATACCCCACCTCCTCACTGAGGGTTATCCTCAACTTACCATCAGTCCCTGGTGGACTAGAGCAGGCTGGGGTGACAGTGCAGAGACAGGGAGAGGAGATGCAGTGGGGAAGGACCAGGACCCAGCCTGGCAGGAGAAATCTGCCCCTGACTCTTTTTACCCTAGGTGCACACAGGGACTCGGGGAGCTTCTGGGGCCAGAATGGGCTCCTGCCTGGTCTTGCTGCCCAGGCTGTTTTGAGGCTCTCAGCTGGGGTCCAGAGGTGTGGGGGGGGGGGGAGCAGCCAGATCTCAGGCAAGCCCAGGGGTGAGGCAGTGTGCTGGGGGCCGGGGCAGCAGACACACCCTGGGAGCTCTAATTCCTCCTTTGTCTCCCCAGGTTACTCAACTCCAACAAGTTCACGCTGATTGGAGACAACGCCTTCACAGGACTGTCCCACCTGCAGTACCTGTGTGTGGGAAGGAGAGGGGAATGGGAGGAGGGAGGAGGGAGCCCAGGTCTGGGGAGCTAAGAGGGGAGGTTGAATGAAGGAGGCTGGGAGGAGGTGATGGGGAGGTGAGAGCCCTTGAATCCTCTCACTGGAAGGACCCAAGCAAGGGTCATTTCATCCATCTTCCTTCCTAAACCATTCTGTCCAGTTGCCTCTACTACTCAGCCTAATGCTGCCAGATTCAGAATGGAAGCCTGTTTCAGGGACATAGGCAGGAATCTAGGCTGGGGGGTAGGCACAGGGAAATAGGTTGTTGTGGGGTCTGGGATCCTGAGTGGTGGCTGAGACAAGTTCTCATTCTTTCCAGCTTCATTGAGAACAATGACATCTGGGCACTCTCCAAGTTTACCTTCAGAGGACTCAAGTCCTTGACGCATCTGTGAGTACATCACACGCATACCTACATTGGAACAAAGCCCTCTATATCCTGTGGCCTTTGGCCTTGGTCACTATCTTCAGGTGACCCAGGGGCCTCTCTTACAGCTCACTGGCCAACAATAACTTGCAGACACTGCCTCGAGACATCTTTCGACCCCTGGTCATCCTGAGTGACTTGTAAGACCTGCGTCCTAGCTCTTCTAATAAGGCCTCAGAGGGGTGTGGCCCTGGAAGGAGTGGAGGGGAGTTACAGATTAGGAAAATCCTAAAGCCTTGAGAGGCTGAGAGGATTTGGGGCTAGGGGTCTTGGAGAAGGCTAGGTGGAGTTAGATAGAGATCAATGGCTTTCCAAATTGGAGTTCCTCAAAATATCTGTGGTTCCCTCAGAATGCTCATTAGACACTGTGTGGGTATGTTTTTAAAATGTATGTTTGATTGAATCTACATTAAAGTCCTATAGCATAGCCACAATCATGTATCATTATATATATATATATATATATATATATATATATATATATATATATATATATATATATAAAACAACCCTGGATTGTGGAAGCTTTGGAGGATCAGGGATGTAACATACAGCTGTGCAGGTTGTACACTGCAAAAAGCAAGGTGAGTAGGAACTGAAACTAAGCCCACACTCTCCTTGCCAAAAATGTATCTACAGGGCTGCATCCACCCTGAGGGGAATCTTTTTCTATTTGCACAAAGAGCCCTGTGAGAGACTAGCAGCAGCCTTGACAATATCTACTTCTGAAAACCTAGAGGGCCTGGGTGGGCAGAGTAGCTGAGAGTCTATCCCTCTCTGTGCCCACTCTGCCACTCTCATGATCCAGAGACCTCCGGGGCAACTCATTCAACTGTGACTGCAAGGTGAAGTGGCTGGTGGAGTGGCTGGCACACACGAACACTACAGTGGCCCCCATCTATTGCAACAGCCCGCCCCGCTTCCAGGAGCACAAGGTGCAGGATCTGCCGCTGCGGGAGTTTGACTGCATCACCACGGGTAGGAGTTGCCCCTGCCCTCAGGCATCAGGTCTGCCCTCCCCCAGGTAGTTCCAGAGGCACCCCCTGAACCTCCCTTCAACACACTTCACCACCCAATAAGCTCTGACTTTTCTCCTGTCTGGCTTCAGTAATGCCCCTTCATACATGTGCCCCTCTTGCCCCTGCAGATTTTGTGCTGTACCAGACCCTGTCCTTCCCGGCAGTGTCAGCTGAGCCCTTCCTTTACTCCAGCGACCTCTATCTGGCTCTGGCCCAACCAGGTGCCAGCGCCTGCACCATCCTCAAGTGGGACTATGTTGAACGACAGCTGCGAGACTATGATAGAATTCCAGGTACCTGTGACTGGCTTGGGTGTGCTGGCCCTAGATGGGATGTAGGGGAAGGGGTATTCATTGTTCAACAAACATTTACTGAGTTCTTATAGAGGGATGGATGAAGCAAGGTCTCTGCCCATAAGAACTTTCTGGTGTTTGGGGGGAGGCAGATAGATACGCAGATCACATCCGTAAAATGGGTACATGCAAGGATGGAAATATAAACATGATGCTCTGGGAACACAAAGGATAAGCCTGCCTTAGGCAATCAAGGAAGGCTTCCTAGTGGAGGGGATGCATACACTGAGTCTTGAAGGATGAGGGAGAGGAAGGAGTCAGAGATGATCCCTAGGTCCCTGGCTTAGGTAACTAGATGATGCTAGTGAAATAAGGAGAGGAAGTATAAGTAGCTATTAGATTCAGTTTTGGATCCACTAAGTTTGAGCTGAGTCTTGAAGGCCAAGGGAAAGTTAGCTGGGAGGAAAAACGTGGGAAGGGTGTTCTGGCAGAGGTGTGTAACGGCTTAGTGTGTGTGTGCGTGGGCGTGTGTGCATGGGCGTGTGTGTGTGTGTAAACTATAAGCAGCTCGTATGACTAGAGCATTTTCAAGGTGAGGAGTGGCAGGAGATGAGACGAGAGAGAGATGATCAGGTCATTGGCAAGTTTTGAGTAGGGTGTGCCAACCAAGCCAGTCTGCGTTTTGGAAAGTTCCCTCTGCGAGCAGCATGGAGAGTAGACAGGCATGGGCCAGGATGTGTGAGGAGACCAGTTGGGGGATGTGCTCCTGCCTGTGGGAAGGATGCTAGAGCCTGGACTGGGCCAGTAGCAGTGAGAACAAAGAGATAAATTTAGAAGCGAGGATTGAACTGACACAAGATGAAACAGAAAATTTAAATTGCCTTGTATCTATTAAAGAACTTAAAGCCATTATTTAAAAAAAAAAAAAAAAATCTTCTCCCACAAAGGAAACTCCACTCCGGATAGTTTCCCTGGTAAATTCTACAAAACATTTGAGAAAGAAAATAACACCAGTCTTACACAAACTCTATCAGAAAATAGAAGGAAGCATTGACAAATTTGGGGGTGATCAGCTGTGGAGTGAGTGAGGGACAGGAGGGTGTTGGAGATGACTCTCCAGGTTTCTGCTTGGGCTTGTAAGTGAAGCCACTCACTGACATTGAGAACACAGGAGGAGGAGGAACAGGTTTGCAGGTGGGTATGCAGCTCAATTTTCTCCAGGCTAAGTTTGAGGTGCTTGTGGATGGGGGGTGGCAGGGAGAGTTTGAGCTGCAGACTGGGAGCTGAAGGGTCATTAGCTTATGGGTGGGCAGACCACGGCTCAAAGCAGGGATTTAGACATTGTGGCTGCCAGAGCCAGAGGCTCGGCATGAGCACCCATTTGGGGAAGGGTGTGGCCAAGGTGAAAGGAGAGGTAGGTGAAGCAAGGATGATGAGGAGGAAATGAGGGGTGTTGATGGGGGTCACCAGAGCCAGCAAGAAGTGCATGGCCTCATATGCTTCGGGTGCCTGAGGAGGGTTCAGAAATATTTGGTTGTGAATACAGGTACACACATGTATATGTTCTTGTACATAAAACCCCACGTATGTTCTGGCCTTTGAAAAGTGGGAACTCCTGGGAGAATGTGCTTTCTCACACGTATCCAAACATCTGGGTATCGTTTTGGTGCACCTAGGATTTGATAGGCATGGCTATGGTTGTGCTCAAACCCTTCCTCCTTCCCCTTCCTGGCTATTTATCAGTGGGGGGACTTTGGGAAAGTTACTTACCCTCAGTTTCTTTTTGTGCGAATTTGGCAAACTAGTAGGGCCCTTTTCAAAGCTATTGTTTGAGGTGATATGTGTTAAACACTTAGCACAGTGACATACAATAAAAATCTGGTAACTGATACTACGGTTAAACAATCAGTCAATATCTACCAACCAACCAACCCGTTGCCATGGAGTCAGTTCTGACTCCTGGTGATTCCACGTGTGTCAGAGCAGAACTGTGCTCCATAGGGTTTTCGGTGGCTGATTTTTCAGAAGTAGATGGCCAGGTCTTTCTTCCAAGGTGCCTCTGGGTGGACTTGAACTTCCAGATTGGGAGCTAGGGGGCCATAAGCATACAGGAGGGCAGACTAAGCTTAGCAGTTGAGCACATTTGCACCACCCAGGAACTCCGATCAATATCTAGGGGTGCCTATTTTGTGATGCTGAGACTGATTAACAGCTAGAAACAACTAGAAAACATTGAGTGCTGAGTTGATGAACTTAAGTGGGAATGGAATACGAGAGCAGAGAACCTTAGTTCTGGCCCAGGGTTGGACAGGGTGGGAGCAGCTTGACCCTGCCTGACCCTGCCTGCCTCTGTCTGGGCAGCCCCCTCGGCAGTGCACTGCAAGCCCATGGTGGTGGACAGCCAACTGTACGTGGTCGTGGCACAGCTGTTTGGTGGCTCTTACATTTACCACTGGGATCCCAACACCACGCGCTTCACCAAGCTGCAGGACATTGACCCCCAGCGTGTGCGCAAGCCCAATGACCTAGAGGCCTTTCGCATTGACGGGGACTGGTACTTTGCCGTGGCCGACAGCTCCAAGGCAGGTGCCACCAGTCTCTACCGCTGGCACCAGAATGGCTTCTACTCCCACCAGGCCCTGCATGCCTGGCATCGAGACACCGACCTGGAGTTTGTGGATGGTGAGGGCAAGCCGCGGCTGATTGTCTCAAGCAGCTCCCAGGCGCCGGTCATCTACCAGTGGAGTCGAATCCAGAAGCAATTTGTGGCCCAGGGCGAGGTGACCCAAGTGCCTGATGCCCAGGCAGTGAAACATTTTCGCGCTGGCCGTGACAGCTACCTTTGCCTCAGCCGCTACATCGGTGACTCCAAGATCCTGCGCTGGGAGGCCACTCGTTTTTCGGAGGTGCAGGCCCTGCCTTCCCGGGGCTCCCTGGCCCTGCAGCCCTTCCTGGTGGGTGGCCGCCGGTACCTGGCGCTGGGCAGCGACTTCTCCTTCACCCAGATCTACCAGTGGGATGAGGGGCGGCAGAAGTTTGTGCGGTTCCAGGAGCTGGCTGTGCAGGCCCCTCGGGCCTTCTGCTACATGCCTGCTGGGGACACCCAGCTGCTCCTGGCCCCCAGCTTCAAGGGACAAACACTTGTGTACCGACATGTTGTGGTGGATCTCAGTGCCTAGAGGAGTGCCCAGGCCTCTGGGTTCCTCAGGACGGCTGCTGGAGGCCGATGGGTGAGCAGCACATGTGCCCATGTGAAGACACATGTAACCAACCCGCACACATGCCCTCACCTACACACATGCCCGGTGAGCCTGGGCATGCACCTTGGGCAAGCCCAGGGGAGCCTGTCATTGTAGATGTAATCGGCGTGAACAACTGTACAGACATACCAGACACACCCAGGCAACCCAGCACACCAAGGTGCCCTCCTGTACATGGACAAGTCACCCCCTCCCCCATACAGGTTCCTGTCACCCTGCTGCCCCCCTTGACTCATGCATACTAGTGGCTGGGGTAGGGGTGCAGGGAGGAAGGATGACCCCACCCTCCTGTTCTCCTGCTTGCTGATCTCACCCTCTGGTCTCTCCTGTTGGTGCTCCAGGTGTTTGTTTGTCTGTTCACGGTCACCACTGCTGCCCACAGCCACATCCTTCATAGCTCTGGGTGTTTCATCCATGCTACACTCCTCTGTGTACACACAAGCACACTGACAGCCCTGCTCAGTGACACACTCTCTCACAGACCTGTCTGCCCTCCTGTTTCCATATACACACCTGTCAAGGAGTGTGTGCACACAGGTGGTCAGCTTTACCCACAGGGGCCCCGCCTGCTACTTTGCCTCTCTTCTTCTGTTCCTCCTCTGCTCACATCCGCCCCCATGGTGCCCGCCCTGCTGCTAACAAGGATGGGAATGGTGGTGCCAGCCTCTGTGCACCAGCTTGACCACCTTCCGGGGGCAAAGCCCCCAATACCCCAAAGCAATAATAATATCAACGACAGCAACAACAGACCCTTGGCTCTTTCCAGTGCTCTCTGTCTGTTTTCACTGGAGTTTCCTGCTGTGACCCTGACTCGCATCTCCCTCATGAACAGGAGAGCACTCAGATGAAAGCCTTTCTGCTTTCCTTTCCTATAACTGCTGCTGCCTCAGCCTTGGACCAGCCCCATCTTTGGGATGTGGACCCTGAGTTGTGCTGGCTCCTTTGAGTGGATACAAAGAGCTGGCCTAGCCAGGGAACCTCCAAGCACGCCAAGCCACTTGTGCAGGTGCCCGGAATGGAGCTTGGCTTGAGAACAGCTTGGGGGGTTCTGGCACCCCTCTAATCCACACAGGCACCCCAAGAGCTTCTCTGCCTTGGGTTTACAGAGTGGTGGAGAGGGTGAGGGTCCTGTGGGAAGGGCACCGGGTATCAAGCTTCTGCTGCCATCTGCTGTCTAGTGGGAACATAGAACTCTGAGATGCAAGGCCTGGGGAGAGAGGGCGGTGGGGAGGCTCTTTCCTGTGCCCAGATTGTGTGAGGGTTTCCTGTGGCAGGATGCCCAGGGGCACTTGGGGGCAATGCTATGATTCACTTGCTTCAAATAAAAAGTTCCCACCCCATTGCCGACTCTCAGATGTCCAACGATGACAAAGTCAGAGGCAGCTGTCTCATGAACAGCCAGGGCCATGCTGTCTGCTGCTCACAGGAGGTCCAGCATCAGTTTTCAGAGCCTCTTCCTGGCCATGTCCTTCCCTCCAAGGAGTGGGCATCCCCAACGTCAGCTGATCCTGGGTTCAGGAGTTCTCCGGTGATGACACTCAGGTGCTGGGTGAGGGTGACTAGTCTCCACTGCCTGGGCCTGACTCATGTCCTCAGTTCCTTCCTGGAGATCACAGTTGTGGGGCCCAGTGAGACTTGAGTCTGTCCCTGTCAGGTCAACTCCAAACGACATGGCCAAAGACAAGCTCAGCAGTTCCTTGCAATCCCCCCCTTACCTCTACCCTCCATCCTAGGTGAGGCACCTTGAAGTACTGGCGAGCATCTTGGTCTCTCTTCTCCTCATAGTGAGTCAGCCACCAAGTCCTCTCCATTCTTCCTTCCAAATGTTTGCCAGATATCCAAATTCATTGCCTTTGAGTGGATTCCAACTCATGACAACCCCATGTGATACAGAGTAGAACTGCTCCATGGGGTTTTCTTGGCTATAATCTTTACAGAAGCAGATCACCAGTCCTTTCTTTCGTGGTACCACTGGGTGGGTTCAAACAACCAACCTTCCAGTTAAGCCCTCTTTTTTTCCCCTCTCCCTACTACAACCTTTGTGCAAACTCTCCTTCATCACTCATTATCTTGGGTCCTTTACACAGCTCCCTGACAACCCATTTCTCACACACTTCTAGACTCATCTTCCTAAAATATTCTTTCATCATGTCATCCCCTGCTCAGGAACCTACCTTGGCTCCCTATTGCTTCTGGAGCTCTCCCTCACATGAAGACCGCTGTTCTCTGGTCCCATCTTATGTACCCAAGCACCTGCGGGCAGTTAGGGTCCCATACTAGCTCTGAGAATGGAGTAGTAAGATTGGTGATAAAAAGAGAGTGAGGGAGGAGTCAGGTGGGAGTCAGGCAGGGGCAGGGGTGAGACCCAACCAGAAGCAGTGCCAAGTCAGTATGGGTAGGGAGGGTCTTGGGGAGAGCAAGGACACAACAGCTGTATGGCAAAATGGGGGTGTTTTTGACCTGTGAACTTGTCTTCTCCTTGTCACCCCCTCTCTACTTATGAATTTGAATAAATGGAATCCTGAACTATTAAGCCGTTTGTTACCTTGTGTAGGTCAATGACAGAGAGAGAGCAAGAGATAGGGGAATGGCAATGGGTGAGATGATAGACCCTCAGGCACAGGCTGCCTGGCTGTATGACCCTGGAAAAGTCACTTAACTTGTCTGGGCTCCAGGTCCTCATTTGATCTTCAGGGCCTCTCAACTCTCACCTGTCACAAAACCTCCTTCATTTATTTGTCTTTCAGGGAGTACTTGTGAGCACCTGGTCTGAGAGCTTGGAAAGGTCACAGACAGTGAAGGAAATAGATTACTATAAACAGTGTTGTATGGTAGAACGCACACTGGGCTTTGTTGTTGTTCCACCTCCTCAAGCCATGTTCGTGTACTCTGGGTTTAGCAGGTACCACATCATCCTGGGAATAACTGTCCTGCTTTTTCAAAAGGGGAATGGGTCCCTATCCTGTGTCGGGGAGTGGTAGCCAGGGAAAATGAGCTGGGTCTCTCAGACACGTTGGCACTCTATTGCCCAGTAGAAAGATAAACATCAGTCTGTCAGCATTCCCCCCAGGGCCTAAAGGCTGGGAGACATTTCTCTCCCTGTCCGCTTCTGAGTGCCCAGCTTTCTGCAGATTGGTAATGGAGCTCACTGTGTGCCCGCCTGGTCACTTGCCGTGGGGATCATCCATGTGTCCAGGGAGCTGCTGAGCAACCCAGTGTATGTCAACAGCTTGGGCCTAAAGACCGTGAGAGGCTAGTCTACCCTCTGCCAGAGCAGAGGGTGACACTGCTCAGCTGCCAGCCTCACGCCCTCCACGCTAAGTTCTGCTCTAGGTGGCAGACCTTTGACATCTTGTCCCTTAGATTTCCCAAGCACAGGATGTGGGACTAGAAGTCTCCATGTGGCACCGTCCCAGCTGGGTGGCCTTAGAGTGGGCACAGGAGCACTTGTGCCCAGTGAATGGGGGGCGAGAGAGGCCTGTGATGCTGAGGTCAGGCCAGTGGCTCTGGAAGGTAGCCAGTGGGAAGGAGGCAATTCTGTAGCAGGTACCAAAGGACTCGAGGCTCACACACACACGGTGTCCCAGACATCCATCCCTCCAGAATGGTGGTTGTCTCCTCCCTCTTCTAAGACCCCCTTACTCGTCCTTGAGCTGGTCCCCAACTCAATGGGTCCCACCTTTCCTCCTTCAAGGAGATCTGGGATACTTTCTGCCTCCATTACAATGTCTGTGCCTAGAGATGGATGGCGACTGGGGCCTTCCCAGAGAGGATCCTGCCTTGGGCACTTCTCATTCTTCCAGCCAGAATAGAAGCTGGGCTGAGTGTGAGGGGGTGGTGAGGAAGAGAGAGACATCAGGGCCTTGCGGGGGTTTCTCCCATGGGCTGGCTTCACTGCTAGCTCTCATACCTGAATACCAACAAAATTGTTGATAATAATTAAGACTATATAATCACTGTGTGTGTTTATTTATCTCCAAGAAGCTTCCTTTCCCTGGCCCCCATCATTACCTATTCCATCCTTTTGATAGGTGGTGGGCGTTAACTATGGCTCTAATAAAAAGTAATAACTGCCCGTGTTTCCAGTCACTCACAGCCCTGGGTAGCTCTGTTCTCACCCTCACCTCAGCCCTGAGAGGCGGAGGGGGGAAGGATGTGCAGGGTGGGAGGGATACTGTTCTCCCCACTTTCACTGAGACGAATTGAGTCACAAAGCAGAAGGTATCACAAAGAATGAAACCCGCATACTAAATTGTAGAAGTAGTAGCGTTTGCCTTATGTTTTAGAGTCCCAGGGTGGCACAAATGGTTTGCGTTTGACTACTAATGTAAAGGTTGGAGGTTCAAACCCACCCAGTGGTGCCATGGAAGAAAGGCCTGGCAATCTGCTTCCATAAAGATTACAGCCAAGAAAACCCTACAGAGCAGTTCCACTCTGTAACACATGGGGTCACTATGAGTCAGAATTGACCTCACAGCCTCAGGTTTGGCTTTTTTGGGGGGGGGTGGGGGGTAGCTGCAAATGGTTAAGCACTTGACTTGAAAGGTTGGTAGTTCAAACCCCACCCAGACGCACCTTGGAAGGAAGGCCTGGCAGATGGGTGATCTGCTTCTCAAAGTTCACAGCCCTGAAAACCCTATGGAGCACAGTTGTACTCTGAAACACATGGAATCAACTGGATGACAACAGGGTTTTTTTTCTTTCTTTCTTTCTTTCTCTTTCTGATATATGCCTCCCTCTCAGAGGGATTTCTCCAGTTCTCTGTCCCCCTCCCAGGGTTTCTTTCACTCAGCTGATCCCTCAGAAGCCTGGTCAAGCCAGGCATGTACCATCCATGTAGCAATAAATGCCACTGTACTGTTTCTAGTCCCTGGGTGGCTAGAATACTAGCAGGACTATTAGTGGAAATGCTGGTCTTTGGAACTCGCCCAGAGGTACACAGTTCTAGTCTGCACACATGGGGTCACCGTGAGTGGGAAGGGACTCTAGGACAACTAACACCAACAACGGTGCTACATTTGGGCAAGTCGCTTTCCATCCCTGGGCTTATTTCCTAAATGAGAAAAAGGATATTGGTAAAGATTGAGGCTCTGTGCACAGAAACGCACTACAAAATGGCAATCGTTGATATTAAGCTCTCAGGGATATTTGTGTTTTGGGCTCAGAGGAACAGGTGGAATTTCAAGCCTCTGGTGACGAAGGGACGGGGATTCTGCTCAGAGTCTCTTAGATCACCATGGTTATTCTGCCCAGGTGTGTGGGCTCTGGAAGGGTGTACCAGAGAAAAGTGAACCCCGGAAACTCGGACTTTGGCGTGAGTGGGTGGTGGTGATGAGTCCCTGAGGCTCCCTCTCCCCCACTTCCTCCTCCCTCTGCCTCCAAATCAACTCAGCATCCTTTAGGGTTAAAGGGTCTCCATGACCCAGTGTGGTGTGAAAACCAGATCTGCTGGCGCTCAGCCAAGCCTTCTTGCAGTTTGAGCCTGAGGCTTGGCACCTCTCATGCCCTTTCGGATTTCACCAAAACAACCAAGCCCCGTTTCCTTCCAGTAGATTCCGACGCACCGGCCCTATAGGATAGAGTAGAACTGCTCCATAGGGTTTCCAAAGCTGTAATCTTTATGCAAGCAGACTGCTACATCTTCTCCCAAGGAGCGGCTGGTGGGTTTGAACTGCCCACCTTTAGGTTAGCAGCTAAGCGCTTAACCACTGCGCCACTAGGGCTCCTTCCCATTTTACAGAGGGGAACAAATGAGACAAGAAGCAAAAACATTGGGAGAAACTAATGACGAGCTGGGAAAACGATGAAATCCAGATTTCCTTCGTTCTGCTTCTGCCTCTTTTTCACTCTCGCTAACCTTGCGGATTAGAAAGGCTGTTGTACCTACCGGCCCCATCCCGGTGGCCGGTGCGCACCGCCCCTTTAAGGGGCGGGCCTCTCGCCGCCCTGACCTCGGCCCCGCCCCCGCTCCGGACCGCGCTGCGCCTGCGCCAAGCGCCAGCGACCTGGGGTTGGGCAGATCCCAGTTCCGTGCAACTTTCAAGTGAGTTGCAAACTCCGCCCCGGGGGCCGGTGCCGGTAGCCGGACGTACCGGGACTGCGGGGCCCCGCACGAGCGAAGGCCGCAAGCCGCCACCCCTGGCTCGGGACCAGGAAGCGGCGCTGCACGAGGGCCGAAAGCCCGATTCTCAGCAGCAGGAAGTGCCAGCCGGAGCGCTAACTGCCCGAGAGGCGCGGCGAAGGAGAGCGCCGCCGGTACCCCGCTCCAAATCGGCTTCCTCCCAGCCGGGGCCGCCTCGCCCCCGGGCCACTTGTCTCCCCATTCTTCAGGCTCCCCGCACGGCGAAGCGAGTGGGCCGGGGAGCCAGGAGTTCGGGCGGTGGGCTCTTTCTTCACTAGCGGACAGCCGGGCGCCACCGCCGGTTCCCCCATCTCCACTGATTAGCCCCCGGAGCCCCCGTGTGAACGTCCCTCTACGCCTCTTCTTTGGGATCTCCTGTCGCCTCCGAGGCTGGCAGGATGGTGTCCTGGATGATCTGTCGTCTGGTGGTGTGAGTATGGCCGCTCTTTGCACCCCCATCCCAGGGTACCAGCCCGCCCCTGGGTTGGAAGCTGGGAGCGCCTGGTGGGGAACGTTAGAAAGGGGATTTTCCGAGCTCCATCACACCCCTACGCCCCCCCCCAACATTCACCGCGGGGCACCGCGTGTTTGACACCCCCTGCCCCCACCGCCGCCAGAAGCCTCCTTGGGCGATGGTGACCCCTCCCGCACTCACTCACTTTGCAGAAGGGTGCGTGGGGCCGAGACTCCCAGGCCGGCCCGCAGCCCCTTGGCTAACACAAAGACGTTGTGGCACGTTGTGGGTGGAGAATCAAGGTGTCTGCTTTGCAACTGAGCAGTCACGTGACTCGCCATTCTGGCCTCAGCCTCGCCACTCTGAACTACTCCTCACCTTTGTGTACTTTACCACCTGGGTCGAATATCCCTGTCTGCAGCCCCGCACTGCCCGGCCGCCCTGGGCCTGATTGCATGTCCATGGGAGGGGACAGCCTGGTGTTCTCACCCTCTCCAAAGCCTGCCTCCCACCAGTTCATTGAGTGGCTGTGTGCTCACTCCGTCATGCACCCATGGGCCACTGGCGCAGGCCCGGGCAGGCTCGGGATGTTTGTAAACAGCAGGGTGGGGAGGCGGCCTCCAGGGCACTGACTCAGGTGTGGGCCGTGCAAGCCAAGCGGGAAAAACAGGGCAGGCACTGCCACCTCGCACACCAGTAGGGGAGGTGGCCACCTGATGGGGTGGGGGTGGGACGTGGGGTCCCTCACACTCTGCCTCTCCTTTTTGGTATGCTCTTCCAGTCTGGTGTTTGGAATGCTCTATCCAGCTTATGCTTCCTACAAGGCTGTGAAGACCAAGAACATTCGTGAATATGTGAGTGCAGGTGTGATGAAGAGGGTTTGTCTGAGGCAGGGTGGGCCGACAGCCTGGGGGGAGGGTGCGTGTCATAGGGCTTGGCACCCACAGAACTTGGTAACTTGGTGAGGTGGGGAAGCTCTGAGTTGGCCTCCCCTCCTCCAGGGCACAGCCCAGTGGCCTATCCTGAGTAGAGGGGGAAAGAGAAAGAAGACCCTGTTCAAGCGGGTCTGAATGGAGTGAGGGATGTCAGTTCGGCACTGGGGTGACTAGAAAATCTTGTGGTGAAGCCCATTGCAGGTGGGTACAGGAATGAACAGCAGCTTCTCAGAGATGCCTGCCCAGGGCCAGCCAGGCTGCTGGGGAAATGCAGTGTGACAGGCTCTCTGGAATCTCTGGGCTGGGCCAGAGTCAAGGAGGAAGCTTAGCTGCTGACCTCTGACCTTTCTGTCCCCCACAGGTCCGGTGGATGATGTACTGGATTGTCTTTGCGCTCTTCATGTCATTGGAGACCTTCACAGACACCTTCGTCTCCTGGTGTGGGCACGAGGGTTGGCGGGCTGTGGGGCGGGATGGCTCACCCTTGACCTGGCTCCCTACCTTATGTTGCTCCCCTGTGCTCTGGCAGGTTCCCTTTCTACTATGAGATCAAGATGGCCTTTGTGCTGTGGCTGCTCTCGCCCTATACCAAGGGAGCCAGCCTGCTTTACCGCAAGTTTGTCCACCCATCCCTGTCCCGCCATGAGAAGGTACCCCAGAGGGAGGTGGGGAAGTAAGCATAGGGGTAGGTGTGAGGGAAAAAACCCTGGTTCAGGACACTGGAGCCACCCAGGTTCTAATCCCAGCCCTGTTGCTGTTTAATTACAGGACCTGGACGGGGCCTAACCTTCCTCACCTGCCATGATAATCAATAGGGGATGCGCATGAATGACCTTTTAGGGCCATGATAGGGATAGGGCCATAGTGGCTGAATAGGAGCTGGTGTGAGGATGGTGGGGGTGGGTGAGTTGGGGGGAGCCCTGCTCCGGGTGTGTGTTCTGGTCCTATACCTGTAGCTCCCGGTACATTGTGGATGGGGGTAGGCCTGGGAGGTGTGGCTACCAGTGGCATCTCTGGGGTCTGCAGTGGAGGAATGGCTCTGGCTGTCCATCTGAACTCTCCTTCCCTGGGCCTGCAGGAAATCGATACATACATCGTGCAGGCCAAGGAACGCAGCTACGAGACGATGCTCAGCTTTGGGAAGCGGGGCCTCAACATTGCTGCCTCAGCTGCTGTGCAGGCTGCCACCAAGGTGCAGGACCCCCAGCCCTCCAGCAGCCCCTCCACCCCACCCCCTTTATGTCAAGGTGCTGAGAGCAGCTAGTTGTTGGGGGAACAGGGGTGAGAAGATGACAAGTGGGGTGTTGACAGGAATGTGGAGCTGGAAGTTTACGTTTTCCTCAACTGTCAGCAGATTGCTCTTTCTCACTGGGCCTTAGTTTTCTGTTGGTACCACAAAGGCATGAGGCTAGATGGTCGCTAATTTCTGAGTCCTGTGCACCAGTGATTATTCTCAGCTGGGCCCTTGGTCCCCCACCACCAGCCTCCTGCTGGGAGCCCCTCCCACCCCACCCAGATGATTCAGCAGCTCTCCTCCCTCACAGAGTCAGGGTGCACTGGCTGGCAGGCTGCGGAGCTTCTCCATGCAGGACCTGCGCTCCATCCCTGACACCCCTGCCCCTACCTACCAAGATCCCCTCTACATGGAGGACCAGGTGCCCCACCGGAGGCCACCCATCGGTGAGTAGACAGGCACCCAGAGCTGTCCTGGGAGGAATGGCTTTCCTCCATGCACGCTGTGGCTTCACCTAGGCTGGAGGAAGGCCTGGCTCAGCCCTGGACCTCTAGACTGTATAAATGTCGAGTTTCACCTCACCCTGGCCTCCATGTCTTCCATGCAGGATACCGGGCAGGGGGCCTGCAGGACAGTGACACAGAGGATGAGTGCTGGTCAGATACTGAGGCCATCCCGCAGCCACCAGCCCGGCCTCGAGAGAAGCCTCTGAACCGTAGCCAGAGCCTGCGTGTGGTCAAGAGGAAACCATTGGTATGGGAGATCGGTGATGAGGGAAGTGGGCTGCACTGGCTCTTCTCACCCAGACATCTCATGGGGTACCTGCTGTCTCTCCCCCAGGGAACGTCACGATCCCTGAAGGTCCGGACAAGAAAAAAGGCCATGCCTTCCGACATGGAAAGCTAGAGTCTGAGGAGTCTGGTCCGGTCTTACCTCATGCCCTGCAGGGGGCTGGAGGCCGTTTTGAGGAGCCCTTTGGCTGCACACCTGGCCTACCTGCATCAACTGCCTCAGCTTTGCCCCTCCTGGCCTCTGCTGTTGGTTAAGGACCAGGGGTAGATGCTGCCAGGGGCCACACCCAGGGATGCATCCACAGTGTACCAAAGCAGCCTGGTCCAGGGTTATATTTATTGCCTTCCTCATCCCTCTGCCTTCTTTTGGTATGGGACCAGAGCTTCCCTTCTCCCCCTGCAGATGAAACCAAAAGCCCACCCAGCTGTGTTCATTTGAATTACTTGATGGGCCTTTTCTAAGACCCTTGCGTGTGTGTGTCTGGTTGTATGTTTTGTGTTGGAGGATGAGGTCAGGCTTATGAAAGTTTTGATAAATAAAGACATAAAAATGTTCCATTTTTCCTGGTTTGTCCCACTCCAACAAACACCAACCGTCAAGCCTTTATTAACAGTCTGCTGTAGGCCAAGGGGAAACCCTGGTGGTATAGTTGTTAAGAGTTATAGCGGCAGTTCGAATCCACCAGGCAGTCCTTGGAAACTCTATTGTGCAGTTCTGCTCTGTCCTATAGGGTCGCTGTGAGTCGGAATCAACTCGACGGCAATGGGTTTTTTTTTTTTTTTTTGGTTTGGTTTGGTAGGACTAGGGCTAAAATGACAGGCCCCTGGAGGTTCCAGGCACTGGCAGGGCAGGAAGACAGCCATCAACAGAGAATTACACTGGGGCCAGGGCTGTGATGGAAGAGCTCTTTGGGAGCGCTGCGAACAGGCCTGAGGAGGGGTCAGTCTGAGAGGACATCAGTCAGGAGGAGACAGGATTGAGCACTGAAGGGAAGGTGCAATTGTCTGACAGGGAGAGAAACCAGTGGTAGCAGAGATTGGAAGGTGTTTGGGAGGCACGTTAGTCAGCTGAGGATGTACTCGGAGTTGTGCACAGATTGGGCCTGGGAAGTCCTAATTCCTCCATGAGCCCGAGGGATCTCCAGGTAGCACAGGGACCACTGATTTCCTATAATCACGCAGGAATGTCAGGGGCAGCATTGCGCCTCTAAGGAGTGGCCACGAGAGGGCAGCAGCTGTCAGGGTCTGGGCTGCCCCCAGCTTCCAGCTCAAGGAGGGTGGGGTTTGGAGGCTGGCCAGAGCCTCACCCTGCCAGGGCTTGGCTGCCTGCTGGCTGGAAGGACGATTCAGAACTCTGACGGAGCCTTCCCTGGCCCTCCCTGCTACTCCTGGTCACTGGTCCTCGGCCTGCCCCATCCACGGCTCTCTCCTCAGCGAGCCCTCTGCTCTCTTGACAGCCAGGCTCTGCCTGGGCTGGCTCCATCCCCTGGATGCTGGTCTCACTACCGAGTCCCAGGTGGCTCCCCTCTTTACCTCCTGCCTGCTCCCCTTCCCACTTTTGATTAAGCAAAAACGTGGGTGAGAGGATTGGATGGGAAGGCAGAAATGGGGTGGTAACCCGGAGTGGCCTGAGAGTGGGGATTAACTCTCGGTGTGGGGATTATCCAGGTTTTACTTAGGAGGAGGCGCTTAATCTGCTGGGGTGGTTTAGCTCCTCACATATTGGTGCTTTGTGGCTTCCTACCAGGGTGTTCCCTTGTATCAAGGTGTTATCTTACCCCCACATTTATCCATTCAGAAAATCGTTCTTGAGCATCTACCAGATACCAGTCATCGTGCTAAATGATGTAGGGCTGCGAGGACTAGTAATGATTCCATGCAGGAGACCTTGCTCGATACCCCTGATGTATATTAATTTAATCCTCCCAATAATCTCAGGGTGTAGGTACTATGATTATAATCTCCGTTTTACAAATAGGAAAGCAGGCATAGACAGGCCAAGTCATTTGGCCACATTAAATGGCAGAATTGGGCTTTGAACCAGGCAGTCTGGCTCCAGAGTCAGTACACTTAACCACTTTCAAATACTGAAGTGATGGCAAGGAGGAGACTACCAAGTATGGAGCATTTGATGTGTGCCTGACCTTCTGCTGGGCATTTGACAGAGCTTATTTCCTTGAGTCCCCCCAACAAGCCCGTGAGGTAAGGGTTATACCTATTTTACAGACAAAAACACTGAGGCTCAGAGAAGTGAAGGAATTTGTCTAAGAGTGTGCTGCCTGTCAATTAGAGACACTGTCTTCTGATGCAAGCCTGCCCAAGGGTTGCCTTGGTATAGGTGGGTGGGGGAATCCACACACCTGAGCTGAGTGAATAAAACATATGATGTTCAGAGCATGTAATTAATATTGAATTACACTGAAGTTAAAATGAAATGAAAATTCAGAAGAAAGGAAGGTGAGGTGAGGCCTGAAGTTATGAGGTGATGAGGGAGAGTTGACTGGGGCTAGGCCTTCACTTGCCCTCATTCTTAGAACAAGTGCTTAGAGTGGGCAACAGGCTTCCACGGGCCCTTTTGCTGAGTTGTTGCTTTCTCAGGCTCCATGATCTCCAACTCAGTCTTCCAGCCTCATCACTGGCTCAGCTGCCGCCCAAACTTTGCCTTCAGCCACACTACTCATTTCTGCCTCCTGAGCACACCACACTCATTCCAGCTCTAGGCCTTTGCACAGGCCGTATGACTCTCCTGCCCTCCAAACAATCTTTCTTCCTCAGCCTGTGGTGATTGTCATTCAAAACCTGCTTTCTCCAAGAAGCCTATCCTTGCTCATCAACCCCTCCTGAAGCTCCTATGGCTCTTGATCTCTGACCCTACGCTGAGCACACAATGCCTTGGGCTGCCGTGGGCCTTCCATTGCCTTCCCTTCCCCTTCCAACTGGCCTTCCCTACACCCCAGCTGCTTAATGTTCCCCAAGTCATCAACAAAGTGTCATGTGCCTCCGCACACCTGGTGTGTGCTGTACCCTCTTGTCGTGCTCCCACCCCAACTCTGAGTTCTTTTCCTATTTGACCTTCAAAACCCCACTAGAACATCACCTCCTCCAGGAAGCCCTCAGAAAACACCACTGCACCTCAGGGTTGACTGCTCATCATCTCTTGCACAGATTTCTGGTGTTGCCTTGGACACATTGTATTTTCTCCCCACTGTATTGTTACTTGATGAAGAACAGACTTGCATCTTACTCACTTTTGTGTACCAGCCTGGAACAAATGGTAGTTTAACCAAAGTGAAATATTTGTGTAAGTGTGAGACTCCATGGTAAAGGCTGACTTCTTCTCTGAGACTTCGAAGCTCTGTGAAGCTCTCCTGACTTCCCCAGGGTGGAGCTAGAAGCACCTTGTAATCATTTGTTAATAGGCCTGAGTCCTCTGCAGTCACCCCACAGTGCCCAGCACATGGCCTGACACCCAAGAAGCCTCAACAAATATTTGTTGGTAAAAGAACAAATGTGCTTAAGTGACTATAAGCTCCTCAAGGGTTGGGATGGTCATGTGCTTTTTTTTGTCTTTGTGCCTTGTATCTCCTTGGTGTCCACCACAGAGCCTTGAAAATGCCAGAGTCTCTATAATACACATTTGGTAAGTGGCTGCCTGTAGGCGTATGGCCGTTCCAAGGCATCTTGGAGCCAGAGGGGAAGAGGCAAGGAGAATTCCAAGTTCAGGTTCATTTCTGGCCAAGCATATGTGTGATCCTGAGGCTTGAGATATTGGGTGTTGGCTGGACTCCCCCCAAAGCCTACACTGCCTGTCTGAGAATTGCTGAGGCCCATCCTCTGTCCAACACTGCCTCCATCTGAGTGGGGTCTCTGGTCCACCCTTCACCCACTCTGGCCTAGCCACTAGAGGAAGGCCCCAACTATCTATCTCTACCAGTGTGCCCACTGCTTCCCCAGGCAGGATCAGGGCTGGGCCTTGGTTTCACCAAATTGCCTGGGACACTGATGCTCCAGGTTCTATGCTGGGCACTGCGTAGGCACATTAAACAACAAAAACCAGCCCCCTTGGAAGCAATACCTCCAGTTGGTCCTGGTACCAGGCCCACTGGGTGTGTGGCCTAGGCTCCCTCTTCAGCCTTGCCACCCACACCTTGCCTGCTTCTGATGAACTCCTCCGTTTCTTCCAAGTTCAGGGTTCAGATGTCTCTTTCCCTCTCTGTCCTCCCTTCTCCCTTCCCCCATGTCCCCACCATCCCTTGAGCCTTCAAGGTTGTTCGTCTGTCTCCCTGCCTCTTCATCACTCACTGACCCTCTAGGCCTGTGGCCCTTCCATGTCCTGGTGTCCCCTTTCCTGCTTCTTGCCTTCATGTGCCCCACACACACATGGCCCCACTGCTATATTTTTAGCTGCTACTCTCGACCACGTAATTAGCCTCTTGTTTCAACACGGCCCTAGCCGGGGCTGAGTTGGGGAGCTCTAGGTGGCACTCCCCCACCCTTGAGGGGGTTGAGGAGATGGGCACTAAGGCTCTCAGCCCCTGCCCCTCCCCAGTGTCAGGAACTGGAACACCCAGTAGCTGGGTAGGGGACAGAAACCCAGGCAGAAGGATGATACCTGTTTCTCCTGAAATCCTGGGGGACCAGAGCTGGTGTTGCTAGGCAAAAAGGTCCTGAGCCTAGGGCAGAACGGAGGGTGTGTTCTCTACCAGGGTGGTTAGATTTAGAGGTGGGGGCTGGGGAGGAAGGAAAGGGGGGTTGGGGAGGCGCTGACTGAGAAGAGGAATTAGGTCAGTGATGGGGTGGGTGGGCAAGAGGGGAGGGTGGCATCTGCCAC
Organism: Elephas maximus indicus; assembly: GCF_024166365.1. Classification (NCBI taxonomy): domain Eukaryota; kingdom Metazoa; phylum Chordata; class Mammalia; order Proboscidea; family Elephantidae; genus Elephas; species Elephas maximus. The sequence goes on from NC_064840.1 coordinate 52,573,436, forward strand.
CAAGCTTCCTCTTGGCTCCAAAAGCATCTCCAGGCTTCCCTTCCTCTTCCCCCTTCCCCCAGGTCCTGGGAGAATTCTCCCTGGTATTCCCCCTCCCCCCATGCCCCACCCCTGGCGTTGCCACAAGGGTGGGGGGTGGGGTAGGGGGAGGCCAGCCTCAGCTGTCTGAAGGATGGAGGGGCTGGGGAAGTAGGGCTAGGTGCCCAGACGGCCGCGTGTGTGGGAGGGGATGTCCTCAGATGCCCTCCACCCGGCAGTCCCCGCTCTGACGTGGGTGCCCCCCCTCTCCCCGCCCGGATTAGTGGCAGCTTGGCCTGACTCTCCGGGGCTCCTTCCCCCACCCCCGCCTGCTGCCTTCCCTTGGGCAGGGGGCTGCTCCACCCGAGGGGCACTGTGCTTGCCCAGGTAAGGGGCTCTGGGGACGGTTTGAGGGCAGCTGGCTCGTGAGTGCTGCTGTGCTTGTCAGCACGAGTGTGCGTATCAGTGTGTGTGTCAGTGCGTGAGGGCTTGGTGTGGGTCCGGGGCTGGCCCACACGCATCTGGGGGTGCTGGTCATCTTGCCTTTGTCCATGAGTCTAGCACGGTGTCTGGGCTTTGTGTGGCTTTCCTTCTGTGTGTGTGTCTTTTGTGTGTCTCCTCAGATCTGTTCTGTCCTGAGTCACAGAACAGCCAGCTACAATGACTCCATGGGCCTGTGGCATGGGCTCTGAGGGCAGGATGGGAGCCGGGGGCGGGTGGAGAGGGGATCCGTGCCTTCCCCTTCCCCCACGAACCCCTGGGCATTTCAGGGGCCTGTTCTGAGAGCCCTAGTCTAGTCCAGGGACATTGGCTTGACACAGCGGGCATGGCAACTGGCGGTGGGGTGGGGAAGGTGGCTATCCTGCTCCCGTGGGACAGTCCCCATCCCTTTTGGGGATGACAGTGACAGGCCCTCAGGACTCCCACTTTGCAGTGCCTCTTCCAGGCCCCAAGCCGCAGGACTCTCCCACAAGCTGCCGGCTGCTGAGGAGGGAGGCCAGAGGACACAAATGGGGGACCACGAGCACACTCCAGTCAACCATTGTCACCCCTGAAGCCAGTCTGAGAGTGAGTGGGAGGCTGGGGTTGGGGGCCTTGGGATTCTCACTTGCTTTAGACCCTGTACAATCATCTCCCCTGGCACACTGAGGTCCGGGCTACCCCTCAAGGGAACTGGGGGAGGAAGGGAGTGTTAACAACTCAGTCACGTAAACAAGCCCTACCAGCCTGCCCTGCCACAGAACTGGCCCCTGAGGGGAACAGAAGGGGCTCAACAAATCTATGCCAACGTTGCTCAAGTCCTGTCCAGTGTTGGCCTTTCAGACCCCCGGTCCTTGGGACCCTTCCTCCTCTCCTCAACTGGTGAAAGGCTCCTTGCCTTCCATCCAGCCTCTGGGGAGGAAGGTTCCCTGACCTTTCATGGCTTCCCTCTCGGGATTGGTGGTGTGACTACTTGGGACCAGGCTAGAGGCACCTGGGTACTCATTCCTCTCTTTAGAGTAGCTTGGGGACAGGGAGAGGGACAGGGCCTCTGTCCAAGGCTGTATGAAGGCACACCGAGGATGGCTTCCACAGAGAGGCTGGGGGAGTCTAGCGGTGGGAAGTGGGTGCCTGAGGGCAAGGGAAGCGCCCGTTGGGCGTGTGGGTTTCTATGTGTGCCTGAATCTGTCTGTGTGTGTTTGAATCTGTCTGTTTGTGTCTGTGCTCTGGAACCACCCCCGCAGAGGAGCCGGGATGCTTCCTCGGGTGGAGGGTGCCCTGCTTTCCCATTTCCTCTCCTACTCTGTGCTCCCTCCCAGGAGCCACTCCCATGGGCTGCTCTCCAGCGCTGGGCCTGGAAGCACTAGGAACACTAGGGATGGGGCAGACCCCCAGAACTCAGGGACAGGGCACTCATTTCATCCCACCACCTTTCTTGACACTTGGCGAAACCCAAGCCCTTAGAGCAGGGGCGGACTAGAGCCTAGGGCCTCCCAGAACTGCTAACCTAGGACACATTCTGCCATTGGGCCTCAGGAGGGGGATTGGGTGGGGGGTACTGAAGAGCAGTTCGGCCAGGTGAGGAGGAGGCAGGGCAGACTCAGGCCAGCGGGGTGTGCCCACGTGCCAGCGCTGGAAAGAAGCAGGATCCAGTGGTCCAGCAGGCACAGGGCCGGGCTGGCGTGGGTCAGAGCGCCCATCACTGACCCGTGAGAACCCGACTGCCCCTGCCAGCTCTGGCACTGTATCCTCCCATTCGCCCCGCCCTAGCACCCCGGGGGGCACCCCGCCCTACCGTGGCCTGGTCCGGCCCCTCCCGCCCTTTGCTCCAGTTCCCGGGCTTGGCACCTATAGTCGGGGTGCTGCCCGCCTGCCAGGCTCCGGGGCCGGGCCCACGGGAGGGTGGGGCGGCTGGGAAGCTGGCACACTGCCCCTGGGGAGCCTCTCTAGGCAGGCGCCCGGGTGCCGCGGGGGGGAGGGGGGAACAAAGGGCTCATTCTCCCCTTGCGCAGCCGGTGGCATCGCCGGGGCGTTGGCGGAAGCCCCCGGGGCCTGGGAGGGGGCAGGCCCAGGCGGGGCCGCCGAATCACGGCTCCTGTTTCCCGCAGGGTGCTGGAGGAGGAAACCGGCGGAGCAGCTTCCCTACTCAGTTGCGCGTCTGGCGATGGCGATCAGAGGTCCCGCTGCGCTCTCTGCCGCGCTCTCTCTCCATTAGCCGCGCTGCGCTGTGCTGCGCCCTCGCTGGTGCCTCTCTCCTGAGTCTCGGGATCGGCCTCCCTTCCAGACACGACCCCCTCCCCCTGCCCCTCGGCCTTTCCCCCAACTCTGCTATCTCCTACCGGGGGCGCGCTTTCCCCCCGGCCCGGCTCCCTCTCTCCCTCCAGGGGCACCCGCTCCCTAGCCCCGGCCCGGCACTCCCCGCGGCGCAGCACGGAGTCTCGGCGTCCCATGGAGCAACCCACGGCCTCGGCCCAGAAGCTGGTGCGGCCGATCCGCGCCGTGTGCCGCATCCTGCAGATCCCGGAGTCCGACCCCTCCAACCTGCGGTCCTAGAGTGCCCCCGCCGCCCCGGGGGAACGAGAGCGCTGAGCGGAGAAAGCGAGAGGACTCGCCTTCGCCCGCCGGCCGGGAGGCCCCGGAGCCGGCCCATGGGGAGCGAGCGCCCGGCGCCGGCCAGGACGCCCGCCGCCGCCTGCGCTGCGCCCGGCCGGTGAAGCCCAGGTAAGCGCCGAGAGGGGGCGCCAGGGGAGCGCCTTCTGGGGAGACTCATGGCGAGGATTTCTGAGAGTTGAGCCCGCGCCGCACACAAGAAATGAGTTCCCGCGCACCTCTGGGCTGGGCCACACATCTGAAAGTTAGGATGCCCGACGGGGCTGAATTGCGTCGGAGCGGTGGCCCCAGAAAACCTAGGCGCCCTCTGCTACCGCACCCTCCCGGTTCTCGGATTTCGGACTTCGCCCGACTGGCCGAGGGGGCTGCGCGGTGAGAGCGCTGCCGCTCTGGTGCCACCTGTCATCCTGGTCCCATGCACTCACGTTCAATTTTCCCTCTCTTGCCTCTCTCTGGGCCCCAGCCCGCTTTGCCCGCCTCCTTCCCTCCTCCCGGCCAGACTGCAGTTAGCAGTGGCGGCTGGCTGCCCTGGCACTGCCGCCTGGGCTAGGGTAGCTTGACCCATTCCAACTGAGGCCTCCTAATCCCCCTCTCCTGGGCTGGCTCGCTCCTTCCCTTGGGGGGCAGGGTTGGAGATCTCAGCCCCTAGCAGTTGCCGTGAACTTCTGCTTCAGAAGGCAAGAAACTGTAGAGCTGTGAAGAGGTGCACTAGGGGCTGCCCTAGTGTAGGAAGACACCAGCCAACGCTGGCTGGGAGCCCTCCCCAGTGACTCCAATCTGCCCAGCTTGCGCTTCCCTCCTCTGTAAACCTAGGTGGGACTGGGCAAGCAGCACCCCGAGGACCACAGAACGCAGTGTAGGAAGAGCCCTCGCCAGTTTCCAAGCCCCATTTGATACGCGGGGACACTGAGACCCAGTAGAGTGACATGACTTGCCCAAAATCACACAGCTGGTAACTGAGTCAGAGCCAAGATCCAGCCCTCTTATTTTCCCGAGCAGTGCCTTTCTACTGAGCTCACCTTTTGGGTTCTTGCTCCCTGTCTTTTCCCATGGCTTGAGACCAGCTTTCTGACTAGGTGAGGACAGGACATATCATCCTAGAAATGGCAGCCTTGGCTGAGGGGTTCAGTCCCAGGTGGGCTGCCAAGTCCAAGGAATTTGGGGGAAAAAGTGCCCTTCCCACCCTTGGAAGTACTGGAGCATCTCACCAGGCAGAATCCTTCCAGCTACATGTGGGTAGGCAGCATGGTGCCCACCTGTGAGTTGGCACTTGCCATACTGGTTTGAGCTGCCTTGGTACTACCAGGGCGGTGCCCACTCTGCGCTAGGTGGTAGAGTGCTTGGCCCATGTGCCCAAGGAGCTCATGCTTTGGTGATTATGCTTCAGGGACCCCTCTGGGAGAGCCCCATGAGGGCAGGAGAGTGATGGAGAGTACGCCCATCTTCCTGAAGGACATCCCAGCTTGGCAGAAGACAGCCTCTGAGAACGGCACCGTGGGACAGGAGCTGGGTACCCCACAGCAGGATGGCCTGCGCCATGGGGCGCTGTGCCTGGAAGAGCCTGTTCCCTTCTGGAGGGGTGTCCTGAGCACTCCAGACTCCTGGCTTCCCCCTGGTTTCCCTCAGGGTCCCAAGGATGTACTCCCACTGGTGGAGGGCGAGGGACCTCAGAATGGGGAGAGGAAGGCCAGCTGGCTGGGCAGCAAGGAGGGGCTGTGTTGGAAAGAAGCAATGCTTGCCCATCCTCTGGCATTCTGTGGGCCAGCATGCCCGCCTCGCTATGGCCCCCTGATTCCTGAGCATAGTGGTGGCCATCCCAAGAGTGACTCTGGAGCCTTCCGGTCCTTGCACTGCCCCTTCCTTCTGGAGACCAAGATCCTGGAGCGAACTCCTTTCTGGGTGCCCACCTGCTTACCACCTTACCTAGTATCTGGTCTGCCCCCAGAGCGTCCATGTGACTGGCCCCTGGCACCGTACCCTTGGGTATACTCAGCGGGCCAGCCCAAAGTGCCCTCTGCCTTCAGCCTAGGCAGCAAGGTGAGTGCTAGAAGAGTGGGTATCTGGGGCTCAAGCCATGCAAGGGAGTTCAGTGACCCTGGAGCAGTCCTGCCAGGGCAGCACCACTCTGCTTCTCCATTTGATGAAAAGATAAGGCAGCACCCAAGTAGAGGCCTGGTCAAATGGGGCCTGTCAGCTCAGAACTGTCCTAGGCCCTAAAGTGAATCTCAAGCAATTCCTACTCTGGTCAACTCCATCTCACTAGGCTTCCAGGGAATTGACTCATCCTTGTCCCCCCAGGGCAAGGCCCTGGGAATCGGACCTTAGAATATGTGGCCTTGTGTTGGGGGCAGGCAAGGCCCCTGGGGACATTCAGGCACCCTCATGGCCTGTGTCTAGGGGACCTCTCCCATAGGTGATCCATACTTCCAGGGATGTGATTTTAAAATATTTAAAAACCAGTATGATAGAGGGCATCAAGCAATCAGAATAGATCCTGGAGGCCCTTTGGCTGTGCCGGCATTAACATATTGGCAGCTGGATTGTGAGGAGGCTTGAGAATTCCTGGGGAAGGATCTGGGGGTAGACAGAGCAGCAGTAGAGGCACTCAGGGGACCCAGAGAGGTGCCGTTTATCAACCCGTATGGGAATTCTTCTTCTGCACTTTCACAACCCTTAAGGCCACACAGGTGTGTGCACACCTGTTGTGTGTCAGTTCCGCCCATCCTTTTAAGCACTGGGAACCAAAGCCAGCACTAGCTTAACGTTTTCTCCTCCCTTTAGGGCTTTTACCACAAGGATCCAAGCATTCTCAGGCTGGCAAAGGAGCCATTGGCATCTGCAGAAGCTGGGTTGTTGGGCTTAGCCCCTGGTGGGCACCTCCAGAGAGCAGGGGAGTTAGAACGCCCTTTGCTCCACCAGAGAGATGGAGAGACAGGAGCTAGCAAACATCAGAATCTCTGCCCACTTTTCCTGGGGCGTCCAGACTCTGCTCCCCAGACCCCCTGGCCCACTTGTCCCCCAAGCCTGGTTCACACTCTTGGAAGTGTCTGGGCTGTACCAGGGAGTGGGAGCCAGCTGGAACCAACAGCCACATCACAGTGCTCCTCTCCTGGGCCTCCTACCGCCCAGGTGGGCTGTTGCTCATCTCACCCACCCGAGAGAGATGGGAGCCTTGGCCCTTGTGGGAAATGCCAAGAGGGCCTAGATGGGGGCACCAGTGGGGCAAGTGAATCCAGTGATGAAGTGAACAAGCCCCCTGACCCCAGGGCCTGCCTGCCCAGCCACCACACCAAGCTGAAGAAGACATGGCTCACACGACACTCTGAGCAGTTTGGGTGCCCAGGTGGTTGCCCTGGGGACGAGGAGAGCCCAGCTGGCCAGCTCCGGGCCCTCAAGAGGGCAGGCAGCCCTGAGGTCCAGGGAGCAGAGGGCAGCCCAGCCCCCAAGCGCCCACCTGACCCTATCCCAGGCAGCACGGGGCAGGGGGCCAGAGATTGGCAGGAAGTGCTGAACTCATCAATAGGGAACAAGGCGGAGGCAGAACAGCGTGATGACCAGAGAGGTAAGAGGGCAGATGAGGGGCTGCAGGGGGCCCTGCTTGAGAAGGGGCAGCCAGTGCTGGGGGTTTGCAGTGGGGTGGGAGTCAGTAGGTCTTTTATGAGTGGATCACACCCAGTTGTCAGGTTTCCCACCCTGAACATGATGGCTTCCTGGGAATTCTTCAGCATCTACAGCCCAGCAAGTGGCTTCTACCTTCATGTCTCCTCCCAAGCCATGGTGTATTGGTGGCAGTGTAATGACATGGTTAAGAGCATGGGCTCTGGAGTCAGATTGTCTGGTTCCTGGTTTTGCCGACTGCTAGCTGTGTGACCTTGGGCAAGTTACTTCACCTCTCCGAGCCTCAGTTTCTTCACCAATGCAATGGGGATAAAGATGGCACCTACCTTATAAAGAGCTCTGCAAAGATTAAATGATAAAATTCACATAAAGGGCTTTGAAGAATTCCTCGCATTTAGTAAACATCAATAAATGCTGGCAATTATGATTACTGAAGGAGCCCTGATGGTGCAGCGGTTAAGCGCTCAGCTGCTAACTGAAAGGTCAGAGGTTTGAACCCACGAACCGCTCCTCAGGAGAAAGATGTGGCAGTCTGCTTCTGTAAAGATTTACTCTGCCCTATTTGACTCAATGGCAGTGGGGTTTGTTTGTTTTTTATTATAGGGATGCTATGTTTGTGAGTTGGAATAGACTTGATGGCAATGTTTTTTTTGTTGTTATGATTATTTCGGCCACAGTTCCCTGTCTGGCCAATTTCTTCTCCTGCCACTCCTCAAGGACTCCTTTTCCTGCCTCAGGAATGGCTGCTCTCTTGGCCAGTTGGATCCTGGAACCTTGGTTTGGACTCTGCCAGCCTTAGGGCTTTGGGCACATCCTGGACCCCTCTGCCATGTTATGCCCTTCTTGGAGGCTTCCAGCATGGCCGGCCTGAGTTTTTTGGAATGATCTCAATTTCTCAGCCTTCTGGACTGCTGGGCCAGGATCAGAACTCTTGATGGCCTTGCCCAAGTAACCCTGCACCTGGTGTGGGTCTGTCCGTGCCCTCCCAGACCTCTCTGCCTGGACTTGGAAGTTGTTGGCCCCTTCGCCTTCTTGGGTTACCGCACCTGTGTCCTGTGTTGAAACCCTGCAGCCTTCTCACCTTCTGGTGCCCTCCGTTCATGTTGGGATTATCTCCTCACACTGTCATGCAGCCAACGCTATCACTAAGCCCACAGTAGAGCTATCCAAACTCTACGCTGGCTGGATCCTCTTCTCATGGCAGGATGATCTCCCTAACTGCCCCCAGCCTTGGGCCCAGCACACCAGATCCCATCTCCTCCACTCTTCAGTCTGTGGCAAAGCATTCTCAGGCTCCCTGTTCAGCTTTTTTATTTTTTTTTAAAACTTCTACGTGCCTGGTCCCCTCTCACTAGTTCTGAATCAAGCTTTATAGGCCTATGGCTAGGCACTGGGCATGCTCTGTGTGGGGACAGGGTGGGGGCTAAGGCGGGGGCTGGGCTGGAGAAAGCCCAGGCTCCTGACCAGTTGCACTGTCCCCTTAGGAACCCGAGATGGCAGGGCCAGCCTTCAGGATGAGGGGCTTCAGGATGTACCTTGCCCAGCTCACCTGGCAGGCGTCTCTCAATGCCAAGGCTGTGCTCAGGCAGCTGGAGAGGTGGGAGGGCTGGCCTGCCACTCCCAGCACGCAAAGAGGTGAGCTGGACCCCTCTCGCCCCTGAATGGCCCAGCATGCTCCCCTCAAGGCTCCCTTCTCATCTACCTCTGCTCTGTCTCCAGATTGTCTCTGGGAGGGGAAAAGCAGCCAGAGGAGGACTCAGCAGCCAGCTCCCAGGAGGGAGGAGGGTCTGGCCCAGAGGTGCAGCTCAGCATGGGCCTCGCCAAGCACCTGCTAAGTGGTTTGGGGGACCGATTGTGCCGCCTGCTGCGAAGGGAGCGGGAGGCCCTGGCCTGGGCACAGCGGGAAGGTGAGCAGGACCCACAGGGCATTCGGGACCCCAAGAGATCCCAGTCAAAGGTGCTTTCACAAGGACCATGGGGCCTGTGGGGGGGTGGTGGGGGGAGTGGCTCTCTGTTATTCCTCCCCTCCCCCCACCAATGCTGCCATTTCCTATTCCTGCCCATTGCTGAGAAGCTCTCCTGCCCTACTTTGCCTTTATTCCTGATTTATGCGCTTAGTCAACATGTCTTAGGAAGTTTCTGGCCTGGGTGGGGATGTCGGGAAGGTGTAAAACCTGGTCCAGCCCAGCTCTCTAAGAGCTTTTGACCTTGTTGAGAAAACAAGACTGAATGCCAAATGTGTGCAAGAGCACCTGGAGGTAAGGGGCTCATGAGGGTTTGAGCAGATAAGGAAGGCTGGGGTGGTGAGGTGCACTGGTCCGGGGAGCCTGGTAGACGTGGGGCTGATATTAGAGGCTGGTAGAGCAGCAGGCATTCAGATGGTTCCAACTGCCTCCCTTTCAGGACATCTCTGGTCCTGTCCCTCCCTAGATGGAGGGTCACTGTTGGCTCCCTCTTGCCCCAGAAAGGCCAGCCCTGTCCCATTTCATCAGTGAGCCCCTCTTCTCCTGCCACTCCCTCACACGCACCCTGGATTCCAGGCACACCACCCCACCATCCTTCCCGGATCACCCAAGCTTGTCCATACCCTCAGGTCTTGGCACTTGCCAATCCCTCTTTCTGGAATTGCCTTCTCCTGCCTTTCTGCCTGGTGAATGACACACTTACTCATCGTTTGGGGCCCACTTGTGAAGCTTCCCCCATCGTGCCTGCCCTCAGCCTTCCGTTGCATTTTCCTACTCTAGCACCACCAACTGGTGCCCTAATCCTTGGCATGTAAGCTCTGGGAGGGCAAGGACCAAGTCTTCAAAAGCTCCGAATCTCCAATACCCAGCACAGGACACAGACAGCAAGCAATAGGTGTTTGTTGAATGAATAAGCGAATACATGCTCAGTGGCATCTTTTCCACCAACCAGTGAGGACTTAGTCTGAAATTTGCTGTGAAAAATATCCTTTCCTTTGGGTGAGATCTCTTAAGGTTTCCTTTTCTAGTATACAATGTCCTCTGGAGGACACCCCACCAGAACAGTTCCCACACATTTCTACTTCTGGTAGCACACAGGGCTTGGGACTGAGAGAGGCAGATGAAGAATGTGTTAGAAGTGGGATGGATTCAGGGCCAATGGAGAGATCCCTGGGGCAGGACTGGGGGAGGGGCTGCAGTAGGGGGAGCTTAGGCCTCCACTGTCCCTGGAAAGATTTTGCTGGGGAGGATGGTGCTGGGTGAGGTTCTTGAATTAGGCCACAGGATAAGTAAGGGGTATCTGTCAAGCAACCCATCTGCCTTTTCTTTGGGCGGCCCCTCAGTGGTAACTGCTCCCTGCTTCTCCACACCCCTGCCTGGGTCCTCAAAAGGGGCCTATTTCCTGATCCCTCTGACCCTGTTCTCTCCTGTGGTTACCAGGCCAGGGGCCAGCTGCTACCGAGGATGACCCATGTATTCTGCACAGCTGCAGCCGTTGCCAACATGGACTCTTCAACACCCACTGGAGATGCCCCCACTGCAGCCATCGGCTCTGTGTTGCCTGTGGTCGCATGGTGGGCGCTGGGAGGGCCAGGGAGAAAGCAGGTAGGAAAGGAGCTGGAGGCCCAGGCTGGTGGGGCAGGGATGGAGGTCTCAGTTGAGCTGTTCTAAAGTTTGTAGCCATTTCTTGGCTTCCTCTTCCCGAGAAGGTCTTCCCACCAGCTCCTAGCTCCAGGCTCGGCCTTAATGCCCCTTAGAGCAGACCCTTCCCTCTTTCCTGATCAAAGGGCCAAGCCTGTGTCCTTGCTCACACTGACAAGAAGCCAAGCACTTACTAGATGCCTCCCACTTTGCTCAACTTTCACATTTTTAAACCTTACAAGTGGGTATTATTGCCTCCATTTTACAAATTAAAAAAAGCTCAGGTTAAGTGACTTGGCCAAGGTCACACAGCTAATAAGTGTTGCAGCCAGGATCTGGAGTCAGGTCTTCTGATTCTGTCCTGTTCTGTTTACAGTTCTCAGTTTCTCTCCCTCAGTTCGACCTGGTCATTCGAGGGCTTGAAATTTCCCAATGTTCCTGTTCTAATAAAAAAAAAAAAAAAAAAATGTTCTAATAGATATGGCCAAAAAGAGTTCCAGGGTCAAATCAGTTTCAGAACACTCTATTCTATATGGCCACATTGGAGTCTTGCAATGCATATCAGGATATTAACAGCTCTGCATTCTCTAAGCAAAGAAGTCTATTTCACTGTTTACCCCAAGTTTCCCCAAAAGTCCATGTTTTGCAGGTTTTGGAGCCCCCTGATTTAAACATTATGTCCTTAACCTACTTGCCTGAACTTCACCTTGGTTACCTTGATTTCCTGACTTGTAGCTTCTCCCTTCCCACCACACAGGCTCTCAGGAACAGTCCACAGAGGAGTGTGCCCAGGAGGCTGGGCACAGTGCCTGTTCCTTGAGGCTGACCCAGATTGTCTCCAGCCAGGGTGAGCTATCTTGGAGGGGTGTGGAGTGCAGTGGGCAGTTCCTGAGGGAGACCAGCTTCCTGTCTGTATGTCCTTCACCCTGGTCCCATCCCCTCCTGGTTGGTGAGGCAAAACAGCATAGGGGTAGCTCCTGGTCCCCACTTACCACCAAACTCCTCTCCTCCCAACCCCACAGTTTTGGCAGAACTGAGCACTGCAATGCACCAGGTCTGGGTCAAGTTTGACATTCGCGGGCACTGCCCCTGCCAAGCTGATGCCCGGGTGTGGGCTCCTGGAGATGGGGGCCAGCAGGTAAGAATCAGGGCAACAGACAGGTGACAGGGGCATACCTGGTGGGCCATAGAATTGGGTGGTGGTCTGCAAATTACTGACTTGGCAGGGATTTGATGCTTTTCTTTTTTAAATAATATTTTATTGTGTTTTCAGTGAAGGTTTGCACAATAGTTTTGGTTCGCATTCAACAATTTCCACATAAGTTGTTCGGTGACATTGGTTACATTCTTCACTATGTATGAACATTCTCATTATTTCCATTCTGGTTGTTCCGTTTGGTGCTTTTCTATTGTTGGGGATGAAGAGGGACCTGAAAGCTGGGTGAAGTCAGGTCACTTCCCCACCTCCCCCTGGGGATTAGGATCCAGGCTGGTTTCTAGCACTTGCCCCGCCTCCCTCTTCACCCAGCACAATTTCTCTCTCCCAGTCTGTCCAGAGCTCCTGTCCTACTTGGTGCATATTCCAGCTTAGCACTTGTCACCTCATAATAGAACTGCTTGTTGGTGTGTGCCAGACCACAGGCTCCTTCAGGTGAAGCTTTGGCCCGCCTTCACAGTATTTCCTGAACCTAGCACATAATGGGTGCTCAACACACAGTTCTGAAAATTTTTTCATGAAGTAAATTTTTTGTTATAAAACTTGTTCATTCAAGAAATATTTTATCAAATGCATTTTGTGTGCCCTACCCTGCTCCACATACTGATTGTGGAAAACTTGGAAAATACAGACAAGTATAAGCAAGAAAAATAACAAGCCCTAAATCATGCCACCATTAACATCTTGGCATTTTTCTTTCTAGTCATTTGTCTATATGTTTTTTCACACCTATTTTAACATAAAAGAGCCCTAGTGGCACGGTGGTTAAGTGCTCGGCTGCTAACCTAAAGGTCACCAGTTTGAACCCACCAGCTACTCCATGGGAGAAAGATGTGGCAGCCTGCTTCTGTAAAGATTACAGCCTTAGAAACCCTTCTGGGCAGTGGTGGTGTAGTGGTTAAGTGCTATGGCTGCTAATCAAAAGGCTGGCAGTTTGAATCTACCAGGCGCTCCTTGGAAACTCTGTGGGGCAGTTCTACTCTGTCCTATAGGGTTGCTATCAGTCGGAATTGACTCGACGGCAATGAGTTTATTTTAGCATGCTTTAGACCCATACTGTGTTTAGCGTTCCCTAAGCAACTTTTTTCCAGCTAACGTTATATCATATAACAGTTTGCTCTTTGTAAACATAATTTTAGGACTATATAAGGGTCCATTGTTACTACTTGTCAGTTGACTTGAATCTAGTTGAATTTGCCATTTTTTAATCTCTGGTTGGATGGGGGGGTGGTGGATGGGTTTACTAGAAGGAGCCACCAGAAAAAACTCCCCCAACTCCACAACCTTCCTGCAACAGGAATACCAACAGGACCAAGGACATGAAAGAGGGTAAGCAGCTCCCCTTGTACACTTGGACTGTGGAGGAGGGATGGCGGACCACTATCACTCCTCTCAAGTCATTCTAGACATTAAAAAAAAAAAAAAAAACTAAGACAAGCTCAGCCCACAGCCCAGTCCCAAGGCCTTCTTTTGAATCTTCCATTCTGAGCCCAACCGAAGTACCTGTTCTGAGCCCTCTTTTCTAGAGATTCTGGAGCTGCCATCAGGGACCATGTTGGTGGGAGGGAGTGTATCCAGAGCAGAGTAAGACGAGCAAGTGCCAGTGTGAAGAGAGCAGGTCTGGCCGGGAATGGAGGGAAGAGCATAGTGGGTAGTGAAGCCTCAAGAGAAAAGTGAGGGAACAAACGTGAGGCCCCTCACCGTTTTCCTCCGCAGCAGAGATCCCAGACTCCACAGAGACACCAGCAGAGGACCGCTCAGGCCGAGGGCCCCTGCCTTGTCCATCTCTCTGTGAACTGCTGGCCTCCACTGCTGTCAAACTCTGCTTGGGGCACGATCGGATACACATGGCCTTTGCCCCTGTCACTCCAGCCCTGCCTAGCGTGAGCAAGGGCATGGAGGGAGGACTGGGAGACTGGGGACCAGAAGCCAGGCTGGCTCTCCCTGCTGGCTTGGGGGGTCCTAAGCCCTCCCGCCCGTCCATCCCTCCCTCCCCACAGGATGACCGCATCACCAACATCCTGGACAGCATCATTGCACAAGTAGTGGAGCGGAAGATCCAGGAGAAAGCCCTGGGGCCGGGGCTGCGGGCTGGATCCGGCCTGCGCAAGGGCCTGGGCCTGCCCCTCTCGCCAGTACAGCCCAGGCTACCTACCCCTGGGGCTTTGCTGTGGCTTCAGGAGCCCAGGCCTCACCGTGGCTTTCACCTTTTCCAGGAGCACTGGAGGCAGGGCCAGGTGAGGCTCCCCACCTCTCCCCTTCTTCTCGCTGCTTGGTCTACTGATCAGGGCCTTGGTTCCTGGGCCCATGCAGACCCAGTTGCCTGAAGAGAGCAGCAGGGCCTGGTCCCCATGCTGTTCTGGTTCCTTCTACAACATACCCCAGCCTGGCCATGGTGGGTACCCCTCTACCCCTCTCCATCCACTGTTCTGTGCCTCCTGACTTTCCCCGCTCTCCCTCACAGCCCGTGTTGGTGTCAGGGATTCAGAGGACATTGCGAGGCAACCTTTGGGGGATGGAAGCTCTTGGGGCACTTGGAGGACAGGTGCAGGCGCTGACACCCCTCGGGCCTCCCCAGCCCACAAGCCTAGGCAGCACAACATTCTGGGAGGGATTCTCCCGGCCTGAGAGTAAGTACCCCTGAGATGGACTAGCGGGAGCCAGAAGCCTGAGCCATAGGGTAGCAGCCAAGACCCAGAGTGACCCTGGCAGTGGCTGGAAGCAGGGCCCAGGGCAAAAACTGGACTCATTGGTTGCTATCACTGAGGCATGGGCCTCTGGGGCTAGGAGGTTCCTCCCTGGGCCAATGGCCATTCTGTCTTTTCCCCAGTTCGCCCGAAGTCAGATGAGGGCTCTCTCCTCCTGCTGCGCAGAGCTCTGGGGGAGAAAGACACCAGCAGGTGTGTATGGTACCAAGGGCTAGCCCCGCCTCCCCAGCTACCGCTTGTGCTTTGGTCCACCCCTTTTCCTCCTCTTCTGTGCCCCCTTCCTCTCTGACACTCAGCTCTCCTGTGCTTGTGCCCTGGGTTACCCCTACTGGTAGTGGATGCTTTGATGGGGTATCTGGTGGCTGGGTTGATCTGCTGGGTATGACCCTCTTCCCCCATAGGGTGGAGAACCTGGCTGCCAGCCTGCCACTCCCAGAGTACTGTGCCTGCCATGGAAAACTCAACCTGGCTTCCTACCTCCCACCGGGCCCTGCCCTGCGTCCACTGGAGCCCCAGCTCTGGGCAGCCTATGGTGAGTGCTGGGCACCAAGTCCACTCCACCACTGCCCAGTCTCTATCCCCATGCCCTGTCATTGCTAGGCCTGTGTGTGTCTGGCCCAATGCCCTGGGGCCTGAAGCGCCTCTCTTATTTTATTCCCCAACTGTCCTTTCTCCACCTCCCTACAGGTGTGAGCCCACACCGTGGACATCTGGGGACCAAGAACCTATCTGTGGAGGTGACTGACCTGGTCAGTATCCTGGTATACGCTGAAGCACCACTGCCGGCCTGGCACCGGCCACAGAAAGGTGGGTATTTGGCTTTAGATGAGAGTGGGGACAAACTACAGACGCACGGGGTCTCTGCCCGACCTGGTCATGCTAAGCTTGCTTTCTCCCTCAGACTTCCTCACAGGCCTGGATGGGGAGGGGCTGTGGTCTCCAGGCAGCCAGGTCAGCATCGTGTGGCATGTGTTCCGAGCACAGGACACCCAGCGCATCCGCCGCTTTCTCCAGATGGTGAGGAGGGAGCCAGGGAGCCTTCCCTTTCCCCCTTCCCAGACCCCCAGACTGGATGGAGCTCCCAGACTGAGAAGATCTTCCTGTCTGCCGAAGTGCCCCCATATACACGTGTGCTGCCCAAAGCCAGGCTCTTTCCCTACCTCGCTCCCTCAGGTGAACTGGACAGACCCAATTCAGACAGACAGGTGCAGAGAAGGCAGACTGGGACCCAGTTACATGCTGGAGTTCAGAAAAGGGGGAGGTTGAGGCAGGAGAGTCTGGACCTAACGAGGCAATGGAAGCAATACCGTTGCTTCTTGGGTGCCTGCCATATGCTAGGCATTGTGCCAAGGGCTTTTGGTACATCATCTTGTTTATTTGTCACAGTCTCCCCCTGAGGTGAGTATTGCTAACCCCATTTTGCAGATGAGAGGACAGATGCAGTGGTAGAGCTGGTAACTGAGCCTATGTCTGTTCCACCCCATGGTCACTAGACCATGCTCCTTCTTGGGGAGGCAGCCTCCCCTTCAAAGGGAAAGGCAAAGGGAGCCTGTCTGAGATGCCATCTTGCCATGTCCCCTTTCCATCAACTACACCTTATGAGGAGAGACTTCCTGACAGAGGGGCTCTCTGGGGTACCAGCAAGTAAGGTGGCTGAAGGAAACAGCATGGTAGGTGGAGGCAGAGACTGGGCCAGCATAAGGGGCCAGGAAAGGAGAAGATGATGGGGGCATGGGCAGAGGAGGCAGGAGGTAGGACACTCCAGAAGGGCAGGAGAGGTGGGAGGCCAGTATTAAGTTTAGGGCAGGTCCAGTAGTTCCAAAGTCCAGATGAACCCTTGTTATCCTGGGGAAAGAACTTCTACCAAGTGTCTACCCCTGCTAGGCGCACACACACAAACACACACACCATAACTGTCCAATACTACCCTTCTGCTCACAGGCACACACATCTAGAGACACACACATCAATAGATACACACACAGATGTTGGAACTTGCAGAGGGGAGCAGACAGAAGCATACCTTTATAAATGGACAGCCTAATCTAGTCTGGGTGTGACTGGCTGTGATCTTAGGTGGCCCTGGGAAGTCCTGTATAGCTAGACCAGGATGACTCATGGGGAAGGTCTGAATGCTCATTCTAACTGGATGCGCCTGGGGAGCACGGCTCTAGGCTCAAGATGGACTTGAACTTCAGGGGGCAAAGAAATCTTGGCACATGGTTAGGGTTGCCCTGGGATCCAACCTGGTTCACCAACCAATTTCTCCCCCGTGGAGTCTTGTAGCCCTAAGCCCAGGAACAATGGCTGAGGTCCTAGCTGAATGAGGCTGGTGGCCAGTTGAAGCATGACGCTGCCGCTGCCGCGCACCTCTACAGGTGTTCACAGAGCACTTCCTTCTTTGGCCTCCACGAGTCCCTGCCTGTCTAAGGAGCTCCCAGTTCTGGTTGGGCTGGTGAAGGCCTCTCATACCTGTGCCCACTCCAGAGGACAAAGCCTGGACGGGCACACCTCTCCACCCACCGAGAATGAGAACTCCTGTGTGGCCTTGCTTTTATTGGTTGGAGATCTTAGAAGAATCTGTTGAATGTTTTAGATTACCTCATCAGGGGCATGCAACTCCCTACTCACCCACAGTTTAGCACACAGTTAAGGAAGTTCACAAGGACTCCAGGTTAAGAACTGGTGTAGACGTTTATGAGCTGGAATTATTCAGGATGTCTTCCTGGGTTTTGGAGAAAGGAGTACTATTGAGAGAAGGAGCAGAGGGGTCAGGGCCAGGGACACAGAGGCTATTAAAGGTATCTAAATGAACAAACAAAAACAGTTGCTTTCTAGTCGATTCCAATTCATGGCAACCCTGTATGCGTCAGAGTAAAACTGCACCATAGGGTTTTCAGTGGCTGGTGTTTTGGAAGTAAATCACTAGGCCTTTCTTCCGAGGCACCCTTGGGTGGACTCAAACCTCCAACCTTTCGCTTAGCTGCCAAGTGCGTTAAGCATTTGCACCACCCGGGAAGGGACTCCATTAAAGGCATCTAGTCCCAAGAAAAGCAGGGATTTAGACCCCTCAGGCTCAGAACCCTCAATCCTTGCCTCTAAGCTGTTCCCCCAGCCCCCTTTCTCTCCTACCCCTCTGTCTCCCCTGCTTGCCCTTCAAGAGTTGAGACACATCAGCTCTTTTCTATGCCCCTTTCTTCTGGGAAGTTTATGTCCAGGTCCTCTTGCAGCCCTGTCCTCCCTTCCCACCCCTTGTTCATTCACCCTTCTCTTCTTCTAGGTGTGCCCTGCTGGGGCAGGCACCCTGGAGCCCGGAACCCCGGGCAGCTGCTATCTGGATGCGGGGCTGCGGCGGCGCCTGCGGGAGGAGTGGGGTGTAAGCTGCTGGACCCTGCTGCAGGCCCCTGGAGAGGCCGTGCTGGTCCCCGCAGGGGCTCCCCACCAGGTGCTCCCCCAGTGGGCCAGGGGCTTGTGGAGAGATCAGAACAGCAGAGGCAGCAAGAACAAAGACTACCTGTATATGGCATTCTCCAGCCCAGTGATATCCTCAGCCCTCTCAATACTGGAGAGCTGGGGACAGGGAGCAGGAATGCAGGTCCCCATGGTAGAGAAGTGGAAATGGAGAAGCTGAGTGTGTTCTTGAAGCCATCAAGCCAAACTGGGATTCCACCAAGAGATCTCTGTCTCGTCCTGACCCCCTCAGGATGATGCGGTGCTTTGTGTCCTCAGATGCCACTCTGCCTGTGCCCTTGCTGGCATCTTTGTTCTTAGTCTAGTTTTGGCTAAGCCCTTTGTGGTGCCTGGTGTTGTATCTAGGGCCCCTGCTCTCTAAGAGCTGGGTAGAGGTTATTATAGCAATTAGACCTCAGGGACCAGATGGCAGGATGAGGATCTATGATCCTGAGCCTCTGCTGACTCTCATGCCATCTCCTCCCTGGCACAGGTGCAGGGCCTGGTTAGTACAATCAGTGTCACTCAGCACTTCCTGTCCCCTGAGACATCGGCCCTCTCTGCTCAGCTCTGCCACCAGGGACCCAGCCTGTCCCCTGACCACCGCCGGCTTTATGCCCAGGTGAGTGTGACACTGGCCAAGAGGCAGGTGGGCTGCCCAAACCCTCCCCTGCCAGGGTCTGCCTTTTAGGGGCCCAGCTGGGGTAATGCGCATAGCAAAATAGCAGATCCAGCTCTGTGCTGTGGAGGCAGCTGGCTGGGCGGAGGAAGGGCATTCTTTCTGAGTGGGAAGGGGGAGGGCTCCACACCCCAGGGCCAGGGCCAGGCCCAAGAATGTGACTGAACTCTCCTGTCCTCTCTCTTTCTCCTAGATGGATTGGGCCGTGTTCCAAGCAGTGAAGGTGGCTGTGGGAACATTACAAGAGGCTAAATAGGGTGACCTCAGGTGTCTGGGGACAGGGGCAAGGAATAGGTAGACCAGGTGCTCAGCCAGGCCACAGCTTCAGCAGGAAGAGATGCTCGGGGATTTGGGGACTTTTGGTTAATCCCACAAACACCACTCTGGGTATAAACAGATTGCCTCATTCCATGCCCCTGCCCTGGGCACTAAAGCCAACAACCATAGTGCCACCAAAGCTCCCACCTGCCCTTTGTGAGGCTGGCATCTCCTCTGCCCCATGCCCCTCTTCATGATACTGGGCCCATGTTGGGGATCACTGGCTCCCTCCAACCCCCCCCGCCACCCCACCAACCCAGGAGAAAAAGAGCCCTTCCTTGGGGGACCTTGGGAATCCTTCTGGCTTTAGCAATACCTCCTTCCGCTGCCTCATCACCTTCTGCCCCCACCCATGCCCTGAGCTCTGTTCACACCACCCTCATCCTCCCTGGGCCCTGGGCAACCCTTTGCACTGCAGGCATTGCTGGGCAAGGGGCCCTTGAAATCTGCCCTCTCACTGGAGAGCTGTGAAGTGTGGGGAAGGGATGGGACCAGGGGACTGCCCGGGCTTGGCTGGAGGGAGTGATTGGGGCGATGCCACCCTGCCTGTGCTCCTCCCTCCCTCCGTCCTCTCTCCTTTGAGATTTCCATTAAAGTCTGTTGTTCTGTGAACGCTGCCAGTGTGGTTGGCACTGCTCATGCAGGCCACGTGGTCTGGGGAGGGAGAGGAGACATGGAAATTTGCTCAGGAGCAGGGGCAAATGGAGTGGGTGGGTGGGAACCTGGGGCCGGGGTAACAGGGACCGGCAGCACCTCTGCCTGCTCTTTTCCTGGGGGCCCAGGTCCCTGGCTCTCACTGAGAAGATAAAGCCTTCTATGTGGCTGCCCCCCAAAGATGGCTCCTGACAGACACAGCATTGAGGCAGAGCCCTGGGGCAGAACAGCACTGCTTCCCTGGGCAGCAATGGCCCGCAGAGACCCTGGATCTGCAACCCTCTCTGCAAACCCCAGGCCCCAGCCACCCACCTCTCCTGTCTGACCTGAGGTAGAGATCCATGCATGTGGCCCAGAGGAGCCCTTGCCCAGCGGGTCAGCCCTGAGTGCCTCAGACAGCTGACTGCCCCCCACTTCCCTCTGGTGTGACTCTGCCCCTCCACCCCTCTGCTTGTATATCTCAGCCCCATACATGCGCCAAGTATTGTTATACCTGATTGTTTCTGTGGTGGTTAGGGGAATTTTTTTATTAAATAATTTTTTTTTAAACGTTAATATACTTTAAGAAAAATTACAAAATAAGAAAAAGCCACCTGTAAACCCATCCCTACCTGCTCTAGGCTGAACCACTATTAGTATTTTGGTATGTTTCCTTTTGGTATTTTCCACAAGGTTTTGTACTTGGTTTCTGTCTTTTAACATTGTATTATAGACATTGTCCAAGTTGCTACCAAACCTTCATTGAAATGTCCCATTATATCCCATTAAGTGGTTTTGCCATGATTTATGTAACCATCCCCCCCTCTTTTTTTTAATTTAGATTTCTTCATTGTTCAGAAAGCTAGGTTATTTTTTTCATGGGATAAAAAAATAGAGAAGTCCTACACTTTACCAGGTACTGCACTGTGTTCATTTAAATTATTTCATATAATCTCTTACCAACATTTTGAGGTAGATGTTATTTCCATTTTACAGATGAGGACATGGGCAGATTAGGGTTAAGACAGTCACCCAAGGTCACACAGCTATTTGAGTGGCAGAACTGGGATTTGAACCAAGTTTTCTGACTCAAGCCATCTCGTTTACATTATAGTCTGAGCTCTTAATGGAGTTTAAAGATGGGTTTGCCCTCTTCTCTGTCCTCCTCCTTCCAACATTAAGCACTTTATGTCTGATCATGTTCCAAGTAGCCCTGAATGACCCATTCCCACTTACATTTCACTGTGTATAGCCGTGTCCTGATGTCACCCCAGAACCCAAAGTACAGGGTCCCTGCTGTGGAAAGATGGTGCTCTGAACTTTTGCCATTAAGGAGTCACTGGGCCTCTCTTCCCCACACAGACCTCCCCCAATCTGCATCACACCCCTACCCCATCATGGTGACCCATCCCAGAGGTCATATGTGGTCTGACTGCTTATAAACAGCAGGTGGATCAGTGTTCATTTGTTCCAGGGCTGGCCCGGTCCAGGTGGGCACGGACCCTGAGACTGGGCCTATGGGCACTCGATAGCACTGTATCTCATATAGGCTCGGCGGCTGCTTGACCCCAGTCTAGACCTGCCCTTTGGGCCTCTGCTTCTCACAGGCCTGTCCCAGCATCCCCATTGTCAATCTTCTGTTGTTTCCAGCCCCTCTCACTGGCCAGATTTCACATGTACAGCCCTCAGAGCTGGACATGAGCTCAGAGCGTGTATATCCCCTCGCATCCAATACCTTCTTTTTCTTATAAATTGTTTAGACTTTTTATTTTGAAATAATTTTAGATTTACAGAAGAGCTGCAAGATATGATAGAAAGTTTCCAATTACCCTTCACCCAGCTTCCCCTAATGTTAACATCTTATAAGACACCATGGTACATTTATCAAAAAAAAAAATTTTTTTTTTTTTTTAAGAAATCAACATTGATACAACTTTGTTAACAAAGCAACAGACTCTACTGGGATTTCACCAGCTTTTCACTAATGTCCTTTTTCTGATCCAGGATCCAACAATGCCTTCTTTTCACAGATGGCCTAGAGAATAGATGTGGTTCCTCTAAGGTCACTCAACAAGCTAGTGGCAGAGCCCAGCCTGAGCCAGACTTCTTTCGTAAGAGGGCCTGGAAGCTTGGGCTATGGCCCTCCTCACCTTTCATGCTTTGTTAAGAGACAAGAAGATTTGCTACTCTGTACATGCCTTTAGTGTCACAGATACTCTTGCCCCACCCTTGTCCCTGATGCTCCCTACTACAGGCCTTTCCGCACACGTGTTCACACGCACACACGTGTATGCACCTTGAAATGGCTGGCCCAGGCTTCTCTCCCATAGGTGTTGGGAGCATGGCACTGTACCAGTCAGGCTGTTCCTGTTCGCTCCACTGGTATTGCTTGAGTGGCACCCACACCAGCCAGTTTTCTTCCCTGTCTGGGAATGGAGGACACAGACCTAACTTGACAGAGATCTTTCTTGGTTCCTGGTTTTAGAGGACCACCCTCACTGGCTGGGTCTCTTTCAGCACCTAGCTGCCTCAGCCTCCGTGTCTTTCTATCTCAGCCCCTCTCCCTCCTCAGCTTTTCCCTCTTTCTGTCTCAGGGTCTCTTGAATATGCTCCCTTCCTCTCAATGCCTTGAGAAGAGTCTTTGTTGTCTCCTTTAGCATTGGGAAAGGGCTGAACAGTCCCTCCCATGTGTGCAGCCCTTCACAGTTTACAAGGGACTTTTGCACATTCCATTGCCTCATGTGATCTTCGCCACAGCGGTGATTAGGCCCACTTGGGGTAGCAGAGGAAGACTTTCCCTCAGTGATAATGGGGGGAGTGGAGCCGCGGTTTGTTGTAGTCTTCGCTCTTCCAGGCAGTTAGGCTGTCTGGTGTTTATCTTAGGCTGCCTTTGAGGCTCTCAGAGCCTTGCCCAGACATGACCTCACTCCCTCTCAAATCATCCCTGGGAGGCAGAAAGGCGTCTGGGACCAACGCTGTCCCCACTTCACAGATGGGAAAACCAAGGGATAAACACACACACATAGAGCAAATAAGTTAACAAGTTGCTCTGCAGTCCTGGGGTCCTGGCTCTCAGTCTTGTAAGTTCAGTTGTCTGGGAGGTAAGGAAGTCTTGGATATGGCTGAGGGCAGCAGCATTCACCAAGTGTCTCAAAAGTTCACGAGCCCACCGGGGCTGTCCTGCGGCTGAACATAGGGCCCTACCTCCAGGGAACTTGCAGTTAGTGTCAGTATGTATGAGAAGGGCCTAAAGAGGCAAACATAGTGTGGCTGGAGTTCCCGAGAATAAAGTTTAGTGCTATGGTGGCCCTGTAGGCATATTTCATGAGGGGGAGCGCCTTTTTTCATTGCAAGTCCTGTGGCCAGGAGGGCTCAGCCTGGAGGGTTGGGGGGCTGCCGGATGATGGCACCTCCCTCTGCCCAACACTGGACAGTGCACAGAGCAACTCCCACAACATCTCGCCTCACCTCCCAAACAACCCTGTGAAGAGTTTTTATGATTCTATTTATTCTACAGATGAGGAAACGGAGGCCCATAACTTTCCCAAGGGCATAGAGCAAGCCAGGGGCAGTGGCCAGACTTTCTAGCTTCAAGTCCAATGCTTTATCCATCTCACCACAGGCACTCTCTCAAAAGGGAGGGACACAAAGCCAGCAGGAGGGAAAGAGTAAAGGGGAGGCCTAAATGGAGGTGAGGAGCCCAGACTTGGCTTGCTTCATAGTTTCATTCCAGCTGGTCCAGACTTCCTGTCCTTTGAGGAGGTTAAAGGAAGCTCTGAGGAGGAAAGGTCAGCCTGGGAGAGAAGCAGAGCTCACCAAAACAACCCACACCCTGTTCTCAATGTGCCAGGCCCGTGTACTCGTGGAAGGAAACAAAGAGGAAGAAGCGTAACGTCCTACACTGATGAGGCTTGGCCGGCTGATTCCAGGCCCTCTCTCAGCCTATCCCCCAACCCCCCCGCCCGCCGTACCACACCTTGGTCATCCCGGAGGTGACCTCTCCCTTCTCCGAGTGCCTGTCACACCTCCTGCCACATCACTCATTTAGCACTTAGCTTATAACCCTCAGATGCCTTTTTTATATGTATATGTCCATCTCCCCAACTAGAATCTCCAAC
This sequence comes from Elephas maximus indicus, assembly GCF_024166365.1. Lineage (NCBI taxonomy): Eukaryota > Metazoa > Chordata > Mammalia > Proboscidea > Elephantidae > Elephas > Elephas maximus. Next base: position 52,596,889 of record NC_064840.1, read on the forward strand.
ACGGGGGTTAGGTCTCCCCTGCCATGTGACATTGAAAGAAGAAAGTCATTTGGAAAGTGATCCTCTGGAGTAATGGCATTGCTTGTTTACAACAAAAGTTCCAAAGTGGATCTAAGCCGCGTGCCAAAGCCCCGTGACGTCATCGCGCTCGTTGTCACGTCATCGTCGCTAGCCACTGGGGCGTCTCTGCACCCGGCAGGCAGGATGACGTCACCTTCGGAACCAGTAGAGGCAAGTGCGCACTAAAGGAATGAGCGAGGTCGGCGGCGGGAGAAATCCGGAAAGACAGAGGAGGCTGCAGGAGCAGCCGACGCCCGGCGGGAGGCCGCGCTGCCCGGCGGCTCCCCCTGCGCTCCGGGCTGGCTCCGCCCCCTCTGGACTGGCTCCGCCCCCTCCGGGCCCTGCGCTGGCCAGCCAACCGGGGCCGGCCGCGGTGACGCGCAGCCTATCAGCGGCGAGGGCTCGCCGGCCCTTCCGCGTTCGCGAGCGCGCCCGGGCCGAGGCCGCGGCAGGGGGTGGGGAGAGACCGGCCGGCCACACGCTCGGCTCGCGTCGCACTGCGTCGGGCTGCTCTGCGCGGTCAGCGCCCGCCGCCTCCCACGGGACCCGATGGCCTCTGAAGGCCTGGCGGGGGCGCTGGCGGACGTGCTGGAGGGCGGGGGGCCGCTCGTGCAGAGCTGCGACTCGGTGCCGGCCGAGGAGCTGGTGGCCCCGGTGCGGCTGCGGAAGAACGTCTGCTACGTCGTGCTGGCGGTGTTCCTCAACGAGCAGGTGAGTGGCCGCGGCCGACCGCCAGCCCCACCGCCGGGCCTCTCGAGCACGCAGGCAGCCCAGGTGGAGACAACCGCAGCTCGCTTGTGTGTGGCATTTTCCAGTTTTGCAAAGCACTTTCACTTACACTAGCATTTGAGCCTGGTGCGGTCCAGGACTGCTATCATCCCGATGTACAGAGGAGGAAACTGAGGCCCAGGGGCTCTGGAACTCTTTCCCAGGTTTGTCCCCTAGGCCTCAGAACCTTGAGGGGAGGGCTGTCTTACTCATCTTCCTTTCCCAGGAGTCCAGTACAGTGCTTGGCACGTAGTGGGCTCTCTTGAAGATCGGAGACCTCCCCTGGGCCCCACGAATAGCAATAGCAGAACCCACACTTACACTCAGGCCTTCTGACTCCTGTCTAATGCCCTTTTTGGTACTGATTTTCCTGTACAAGTTGCTGTAATAACAGCTAGAAGGGGCCAGGACCATACATAGGGTTACATAGGGTTGAGGAAGGGCATGATTCAAAATGTAGCCATTAGTGAAAGGACGAGTCATAAGCAGTTAATCAACTATGTGGCGAGTCTAGATACATAGTGACAAATATAGACATGATTCAGCTCAGGACTCATAGTGAGTCTCACTCTGGGGCCACACGCCCAACCCCTGAAGCAACACCCAGGAATCTCAGCCCCTTTCTCAAGAGGAAGTCTTCCTGAATCTAAAACCAAAAAACAAAGCCGTTGCAGTCGAGTCAGAATAGTCACCCTGTAGGAGAGGGTGAAACTGCCCCATAGGGTTTCCAAGGAGCAGCTGGTAGATTTGAACTGCTGACCATGTTGGTTAGCAGCTGAGCTCTTAACCACTGCACCACCAGGGCTCCTTCTGAATCTGAAGAGGGAAGAATTACAGAAGGTACTCCTGAATAGCTCAACCATTTGACGGTGGCCATCAGAAAGGAGGACTCCCTGGGTGCTGCAAATGGCTAACGTGCTCATCTGCTAACCGGAAGGTTGGAGGTTTAAGTCCACCCAGAGGCACCTTGGAGGAAAGGCCTGGTGGTCTTACTTCCAAAAAATCAGCTCTCGAAAACCCTGTGGAGCCCAGTTCTACTCTAATACATAATGCATCACCATGAGTTGGAGTTGATGCGATGGCAGCTGGGTGTCAGGAGGGGCGTGTTAGGCAGAATGAATGTGAGATGTGATCAGGCCCTACAGCAAGGAAGGGCTTGGGGCTATGCTGCTCCTCTGGACTTCTCAGCACTGGAGCCCCCAGACCAGCTGTGGTGGGGGGGTGAGGATCCTCTCTTTCCCTTCAGGATGAGGTGCTACTGATCCAGGAGGCCAAGCGAGAATGCCGTGGGTCCTGGTACCTACCCGCCGGGAGAATGGAGCCGGGAGAGACCATCGTGGAGGCACTGAAGCGCGAAGTGAAGGAGGAGGCCGGACTGCAGTGTGAGCCTCTGACTCTGCTGTCTGTGGAGGAACGGGGCCCCTCCTGGGTCCGCTTTGTGTTCCTCGCTCGCCCCACAGGTACAGTATTGCCTGGTGGCAGGGAGCAATTGACACCTTTTCCCCCAGCTTGTCTTCAGGTGAGACGAGCCGAGCCCCTCCACAGCCAGCCCTCTTGTGGCTGGTACAAGCCTGAGAACTCTGGGCCTCCTCCCTGGGTCGGGGCTAGAGAGCCTGGGGGTCTGTTCTACTCTGCCGGACCAGGCACTTCTCTTTTGCTTATCCTGTCTCCCAAATCCCCTTAGGTGGAATTCTCAAGACTTCTAAGGATGCAGATGCAGAGTCCCTACAGGCTGGCTGGTACCCACGAACCTCCCTGCCTACTCCATTGCGAGCCCACGACATGCTGTACCTGGTAGAGCTAGCTGCCCAATATTGCCAGCAAGCTAGGCACCCTCTAATTTTACCCCAAGAGCTTCCCTGCAGTCTGGTCTGCCAACGGCTCGTGGCCACCTTTACCAGTGTCCAGACTGTGTGGGTGTTGGTGGGCACCGTGGGGATGCCTCACTTGCCCATCACGGCCTGTGGCTTCACCCCCATGGAGCAGAGGGGCGGCATGAAGATGGCCGTCCTGCGGCTGTTACAGGAGTGTCTGACCCTGCACCATTTGGCAGTGGAAACCAAGGGGTTGCTGGGACTGCAGCATCTGGGCAAAGACCACACAGATGGCATCTGTCTGAATGTGCTGGTGACAGTGGCTTTCCGGAACCCAGGTATCCAAAATGAGCCCCCGAAGATTCGGGGTGAGAACTTCTTTTGGTGGAAGGTAGTAGAGAAGGACCTACAAAGCCAGCTCTTACAGAGGCTTCAGGAGTCATCTGTCATCCCAGTCAACAGATAGGAAGGGGCCAGGAGTGGGCAAGAAGCTGCTCTCCTCCACCACGGCTTCATCTCTCCTCTGAGGGAGACAGGAAGCTGGAGACCAGGGATCTTGTTGCATTGGGAGCAGGGGCAGTTTTCTTGATTCTCAGGGGATTCCCATCTCTCCCTGGCTATGGAGCAGGTCCTACATCACACCCACCAAGAAGGACAGTGCCTTTAACCAAGCAAGGAGTCCAGAGCTCGGGGACCTGATTGCCCTGAGGGCAAACTGAAGCTATTTCATAAGGGGATGTGGGAACTGTCTGAACCTGAGATGTCATATAGTCATCATTTCCTGTGTCCACCTCCATACATGCCTACATCTGAGTCCTCTCAGGCACTTAGAACATGAAAGGGGCATGTGGGGAGCAGGCCCCTTGCTGAAGTAAATAAGTGCTGCTTACCTGGCCTTCCCTGCCTAAATGTCTCTGTGGGGAGGAAGTGAGCTGGAAGGTAGGACTGCTGTTAGAAAAGAGGAGTTGCTTCCCTTGTTCCACCAGACAGTCACCCTGGCCTTTTCCAAATGGCGTGCTGATGCTGGAGGGGCCAGCCTGCTAGAGGGTGAGTGGCTGGGGCAGGCAAGCTTTAGGCCGCAAGCTTTAGGCGTAAGCGACCCCACTGGGGTGCTCTTCATCTTGCCAGCCAGGAACGTGACTGTGAGAGAACCACATCCCTATTAAAATAAAACTCCAGCCCCTTCAAGGTTTGAATGGTGGAAATGCCAGGAGGAGCTTCAGGTGGGAGCAGGGTCATAAATGCTGCCCCTGCCTCTCTGCTGGAGTTTCTTTCTCCCTGAGTTTCTCTGTCTCAGATTCCTTCCCCATCACTCCCAGCGGCCCCCAGGCTTGTGCCTCTGCCTTTTTACAACCTTACCCCAAGCTGGACCAAAGCCTTTTCTCCATTTCCCCTTAGCCCCAGCTGAACCATGGTAGGATTTTTTTTTTTTTTTTTTAAGATCTGTACTAAAATTTAAGGGAAAGCCAAAGGAAACAAAAATTTTATATTTATCATTGTATATAATGTACAGGTTTTTGATTCTATGCAGGGAAACACTTGCATGGACTTCCTTTCTCCCAAGGTAACTACACTCTACCCAGAAGGCCCAAGATAACCTCAAAGGCTCCTTCCCCAGCTCCCCTCCCTGCCTCTCTTGGCTGGAGGCCTCCAGCTGCTGCCATCTTATCTTTCTGGCCTCTGGAACTGTTGCAGGAATCCTCCATGTCCTCTCTGAGGACAAACATCTTCCACAAGATGGAACCAAACCCTTTCTTTTGGTCTACCCCTCTCAGTGTCCACTCTGAGGGACCCACCTGGCCATGTCCACTTAGAAGGCTAATAATGTTTGCTCCCATGATTTTAGCCAAGTAGCCTTCAACCCTGGGTGCAAGTTAGAATCACCTGGGGGAGCTTTTACACCTACTCTGGGCCCCACCCCCAGAGATACTGATTTAACTGGGGGAGGGAGGGGCCTGGGCACTGGTAGTTTAAAAAGCAACCCAGGAGATTCTAACGTGCACCACGCCACATCGAGAGCCACTGATCAGCCCCTTCCCCAAGTTGTCAGCTGAGCCTTCCCTTCCCCCTCCAATACACACACATTTAGGGACGTTTTAAAAACATCTGGCCCACTGTTTAAGACCAAAACAGTCATACACAACATAAACACATAAAAATGAGAACTACGTATAGATGCTAACAGACGGTTCAGTCCCTCATGGTGTCTGTCTCTAAGGCTAGCCGGCTCTTAGTTGTAGGTGAGCTGAGCAGAAATCCTGATGCTTGGCCAAGAGAGCCTGATTCCTGGCAGAGGCTGAGGAACATCGGATTTGCACTGCCAGAGCCTGTCTCTGTTTACCACCCCACCACACACCACCCCCTCCAGACAGTGCCGGAAAAGGAATTTAATTTGTCTTCCCATGGGGAGAAAGAGAGGTCCGAATTAGCAGTGGATCCCTGGGTAGAAGGACGCAAAGGGAGAAGAACAAAGCCACTGTGTCCGCGCAACCACACCGTTTATTGCTGTGCTGTCTCAGGGAAGGTGCCATGCAAATGCCAAAGTGCATCGAGAGTGGAGGGCCTGTGACGCCCAGACCCTTGAGCATTTTCTGAATCTACGAGTCCAGACAGTTCATCCACTGAGATCTGCTCTCCTGTCCCATACCAAGACCAACACGCGCACACGCACAAATGCACGGCGTTCTTCTGAGCAGCAGCTAAGTCCTCCCCAGCTTGGAGGAACGTGGAGAGGTAGAGGTCATTGAGTTTCCTCCTCTTTCATGTCACCTCTTGGCAACCTGCGCCCGGCTTCTAGAAGCGACATGGGCAGGAAAAGGAAGCGAAAGGGGCTCTGGCCTGCTCCTCCTTGCCCAGGAGCGAAGCCAGCAGCTGCAGTCCTGACGTGAGGTAATGCCTGGCGCCGCCTGTGTGTTCCTGCAGGTCGAGACAGATTCGGAGCGGGTGGGGTGACAGCCCCAGCCGTGGAGGGCACGCAGGGAGAACAACGCCAGAACTGGCTGCCTGTGCCTCAGCCCCTCCCTGCCAGGCCTTGGGGGCCTCTAGTCGGGTGGGATACTGGCCTCACATGCCCCTCTAGAAGGGCATTCTGTCGAGAATACTGGGGGCTGGGCAGAATGCTAAGGGCAAGGTCTGGTCTCTGAGCCTCTGTGCCCAGGTGTTGTGGACCTGCTGAGACGGGTTCAGAAGGCGCCGGAGAGAAACCAGCTGTAGCTGTAGCCTGGCACCCAGCTCCCCAGCTCCCCAGGCCCTCTCCCGCCCTGGCTGCAGTTGCATCAAGGCTCTCATTAGCAGCTACCCCCGCCTGGGTGCGGAGCACGCTTTGGGCATTTGCCATGAGGTGGTTGGGAATTTTGCAATCATGTCCAGGAGGGCAGAGCAGGCAGAGGGGGCTTCCCCTGCTCTCCTTCACTGCCCCTTCCCCATGGGTCCAGCCAAGGAAGAAAAATGCCAAGTCTCAGGAGCTTCTGTGGTACCTAATACGACAGGAACAGGGCCCCCGTGCCCCCTGTCTCTGGCCTAGGTTCCTGAGCAGCCTCTGGAGCCATCTGCTCACTCCCGCTCTTGCCTCCAGAATTGAGTTGCAGGTCTTGGCCCTGGCCAGAAGGGTGATATGTGCAGAAAACATGAGGTTGGGGTCCGGGTGCTCATCTGGCCATCACTCAGCTCCTCTGAGAAGGCCCCGAGGACACCGTGCTGCCTGGGAAGCCATCTCTTTAGCTCCTGTGGCATCTGGTGCCTCTGAGGGCTACTCCCTGAAACCCAGTCCGGTCTGGTCAACAAGCCAAGGTCTTCTTAGTTAACCTGGGAGCTGAAGCCCAGGCTTTGGCAGAGGCAGAGGTCCCTGGGATACAGAGGAGGCAAGCCCAGCCCCCAACTCCTGGGAGGAGAGTGGTGGCAGGAATGCCAGGCAGGAGGCAGCTCTTGGGCAGAAGTATGGACAGGAATCTCTCCACCCGTCATCCTTCTGGCTCAGACATGCCCTTATGGGGGTGGGGAGAGGTTCAGGTGAGGACCATGTGGGGGAAACTTAACAAAAGCAATGGCGGCCAGCTCCTTGCAGAATTCCTCAAGTACTACCACACCTTGAAGGAGGGTCTGATGGTCCAGCCTGGAGGGAGACAGCATGGGTGTCATGACTGAGAGGAAGTGGATGTGTGCCCAGAGTGACATCCTGGTGTCCATATGGCATAACCAGAGGTGGAAGACAGAGGGCAACAGGCTGTCATATGCTCTCCATGTCTGGCACCTCCCACAACCTACAGCGCTCCACCTTCCACCCTCAAGGCACTTCCTTGGGCACCCACTTCCCCTGGATACTTACTGTTCCCCAGGGACCTGACCCATTAGCTGCTTTCGCACCAGGAGCAGTTTGCCTGGGAACTGGGGTACCCTCTGAATTCTCTGCATCAAGTCTCCAATTACCTAGAGTGGGACCAAGGGAAGACTGAGATGGGGGAACCAGGCCACTGAGGCCTCTCTCAGGGTACCAGGTGCCAGTGACACTCTAGCAGGGCCCCCTGACTCTGCTGTGTCATGGGTGTGTTTGTGTGTGTGTATCTGGGCTTTCCCCATGCAGGGCAAGGGTGCCCACTCTTCCAGCCCCCAACCACCCTGTCCTAGATGCCTTCAGTGCAGTCTGCCTTTTGTTTATTCCCCTTTCTTCCTACTCCCCACCCACAGGGCCCAGGCAGACTTACCCTGACAAGCACAGAGAACAGGCTCCTACAGCCAGGGGCCAGGTTGATGTAGGGATCCAGGAGATACTCATGGATATGGGGGTGGGGGAAGAGGGCGAGCCGGGACAGGACTGAGGTCACTTGCAGGTTCAGGCTGTATGGCTATAGGGAACATGGTGGACAAAGCTGAGGGCTGGCAGGGCTGGTGAGCATTTGTCACTCCCCCAGCAAGGCGCCTGGCCAGTGTGAACGTGTGTGGGGTGGGAGGCTCACGTGATGTATGTGTCATGTATTCCCTGGGACTGAGGGCCAGAACATGTTAGGACGTGTAGAGCAGAGGCAAGATGGGGCTTCTCGCCCAGGGAAAGTTGGGATGGGGGGGAGGGGCTGTTGTGGAACCTAAGACCTGAACAGGAGTCGACCCCAAGAAGCAGCCCCTCTCCTGAGGTACTTAAGAGGGCACGAGGCTGGAGTTCTCCTATGGGTCCTTGCCCTGTTGTCGGGGCCCAGTCCCGTTGGCTACCTGATCCAAAATCCGGGACATCCGGTCAAAGAGCACTTGGAAGAAGTGACCCTCAAAGAAAGGCCTTTCGGGCTCGTGGGGATCCAGGGGTGTGGGGCCCAGGGGCCAACCCCAGGGGGCGACTCGGGCGCTGCACTCCTGGAACTGAAACAGGAGAGGGGGAGAGTTGAGGAACTGGGCCCAGTGGTCAGGAGAGGCCAGCAGACCAAGGGACACCACCCAGGAAGGACGGGCTTGGAGCTTTTGGCCAGAGCTGGGAACACCTGGGGCCAGAGATAGTGATCAAAGAGGGGGAATGTAGAGTTTATCAAACCAACGTGTTGAGGGATGAGAGGTGGGTGCTGGCAGAGGCCTAGATGCTTACCAGTCCTAGACGCTTACCAGTCCGTATGCATCATGGACGTAGGTGTCATAGCCAGTCTCCTCCAGGAAAGCTGATGTCTTGGCTTCCTCAGGAACCAGGCAGAGGAAACTGAGAGACATTAGCCTAGGTATGGGGGTGCTCCACCTGGGCTCGCCCTACTTTCCCCAAGCCTGGGTCTATGGGATCTCCAGCCCTGAGGAAGCACTCCCGCCCTGGCTGGACCCCATTAGGGTTATAGCCAGAGACAGAACAAAACTCCAAGTAGCTCAATTTCCTACCCTATTTCCCACCTGTTGACGATCTCAGTCACTGCTGTTTTGCCATCTGAGTTGGTGGCAGGAACTGGGGGAGGCTTTGAGGAGGGTTGAAAGCCGGAATCGAGGAAGCCGTCAGTGAAGTAGGGGTCTTCCTCCAGATCCCTGTGGCCAGGGCAGACGAAGCACACACCCATGGAAGAATGAGTGTGGGTGTGCTGAGGGCTGGGGTGGGTCCTGAACAGCCCGAGGCCTCCCAGAGGTGCCTACTTGCACTTACAGGGTGTCCTCATAGTTCTCAGGCTCGGGCGAGCCCCGGGCCACGTAGAGGCGGCCCTCAAGGTTGCGCAGGATCAGGCTGTAGATGACCCACTCGTGCGGCTTCTGGAGCAGCTCCTCAAACAGCCGCAGGGAGACGATGCTGATCTGGGGCCAGAAAGGGGTCAACAGAATGGCCCCTTCCCCGCTCCAGGGAAACCGAGGCATCCAACACCAACGCAGCTTCAAGGGGTGCCTTGGAATTGCTCAGATAAGAAACGTCTTCTAAGGAGGTGGCTCCCCTGGCCGGGGACCAAGGCAGCAGGTTCTGGGGAGAGTGGATGGGTGCTGGCCTAGGAACCAGGAAGTTTGAGTGGTCCATGTCCTGTTACTAATTTCATGTGTGATACTGGGCAAGCTAGTTGGCTTCTCTGCGCCTCAGTTTTCATGTCTGTAAAATAGGAGTATCAGCTTCACCTACTTCACAGAGTGGTTGTCAGCCTCAAACAAGCCAAGTGAACATAAATGAGATTTGCAAAATATAACATGCTGTAAAAGTATGCCATCACAGAAAATTGCCGCATGACGTAAGCAGTTTGCTGTCATTCGTGACTTTACTGTTTTGGGGGGTTCAATGCCTCAAAGACAGAGAAAATTTCCTGGGAAAGCTACTGAAAATGGGAAGGAGTGATCAGGAAACCCCTTTGGCAAGGATGAGAGGCAGGATCTGGAAGGAAAGGAGCAAGTGGAGCTGATGGCCCCGCCTACCTTACCTCATCAGAGAGGTGGTCACAGTGCCCAATGAGGTGGGCACACAGGGTACGGGGGCTGTCCTCAGGGGCCTCAGGCTGCCGCTCTGTGCCCAGGAGAAAAGTCACGGCCTCACGCAGCAGAATAGGGGACCGAAGCTGGCGCAGCATGGCCGTCAGCAGGGCGGTGGAGGTCAGGATGCTCTGCTCACACCTATAGCAAGAGCATACTTTAGCTAGGCCTCGGTGCTCACAGCCAGGTGGATGAGCAGAGGAGAAGCAGGGAGTGAATGAGCGTAAACCAACCAAAACCAAACCTGTTGCCATCAAGTTGATTCCGAGTCACAGCAACCCTAAAGGACAGAGTAGAATTGCCCCATAGGGTTTCCAAGGAGCACCTGGTGGATTCAAACTGCTGACCTTTTGGTCAGCAGCTGTAGCTCTTCACCACTATGCCACCAGGATTTCCTGAATGAGCAGGGGGGTGGTAAAACCCTCTTCCTCGGTTTCCTTACATCTTGGCTATTATCTCTCTGCTCATTTCCCATCCCTAGTGAGGTCCTGAAGTCCAAGAGTGGGAGGCCTTTGTTTAGCCTATGTGGCTCAGAGCTATGTGCCTGTAAGGTGAGCATCTTGGCAAACATTAACCAGTGGGGTCCATACATGTGACTCTGGCCAAGGAGGTTCCTGGCATTAGGGACAAGAAGGGGCTTGGTGGAGTGGGTGGTTTGATCCAGACCATGGCCATGTCCAAGGGAAATGGACATACACTTACACGTGCAAGAGCTGGGGCTGCAGAGTCTCCACAAATAACTTCTCAGCCACAGCCTTTGCCAAGGCATCTGCAACAACCTGGGCACAAAAGAGCATGTCTTAAACATGTTTTACAGTCACTGACCATTACCCGCTGAAAAAGAATTATATCCTTGCACAGCACCTAACACAACGGGCAGAAGATCCCTAGGTGGTGCAAATAGTTATGCCCTCAACTACAAACCCACCCAGAGATGCCTCAGAAGACAGGCCTGGAGATCTGCTTCTGAAAGGTCACGGTCATAAAGACCCTATGGAGCAGTTCTACTCTATACACATGTGGTCGCCATAAGTCAGAATCGACTTGACGACAACTCACAACAACACAGAGCCATGCTAGGCTCCTGACAGATCCCAGGTTTCCAGGCACCTGCTCCACTCGGTCCTTGAAATGGAGACAATGAAGGGAAGGGCATGAAGCTGGGGAGAGCACCTACTGCACCGAAACCCCCATCTGTGCTGTTCTTCCTCACCGTGTGTGCCTCCATGATGAGGTGGTCGCAGTAATCAAACCAGCCCAAGAAGGCAGCCAAGGCCTCTTTGCCAGGGAAGGAAGCCTCATCAGATGGGGCACTGGGTAACCTGAAGGGAGAGGAGGGAGCCAAGTCTGGGGAGGGAAAGAAGAGCTGCTAGGTCTTCCTCAAAACTGTTATGGGAGCTGGGCCCTCTCTCCTCTCCCTTCAAATCTCTGTTGCTGGAGGGCCAGTTTGATTTGGGGCTTTGTGGTCAGAGACAGCAAAAGTGATGCCTCCCTTGAGGGTGAGAAGGCCCTTGGGGAACAGCCAGAACCTTGGGAAGAGGGTGGCCAGCAGAGGTCCCCATCCCACTTGGAATACAAGAGGAGCCATCTACCAGAAATATAGGCAAGGCTTTTAGCCACTGAAGATGTCTGCTAGCCTTCCCTGGCCAAGGACTTACCTCCAGCTGATGCCCTCTAAAGCAGCAATGTCTGCAGGGTCAAGGAAGGCAGGCATGGACTGGTACAGCTGGCAAAGGTGCTCAGTGATTGCAAGGCAACAGGGGCTGCTCTGTACCAGGTAGCTGGCAGCTGCCTGGGAAGCCACGCTTACCAGGAGCAGCAGATTCTCCTGGGCCTTCAGGGCCACGCGGCTTTTCTAAGGGATGGGAATATGACTTCAGGGGCATGCATCTGAACCCCAAACCGCCTCCCCATAATTCACCCTACCCCTTTCCAATTCTCTGCCCACTCCATCTGTGCAGCCAGCACCTTGCTCTTGCACAGCCCGATCAGGGAAGTAATCAGGTTGCTCTCTCCAATCCCACCATCTGGGTTCTCAGTCTCAGCAGGCTGCTGGGCGTTTGAGGCCTGGGCCGCACCGGGCTCCCCGTCAAGTCTGGACTCCCTGTCAGGAGCCTCCTTGTGGCTGGGTGCCTCTTTAGGCAGGGTGATGGATTCTCTGGATGTTGTCTTCTTGCCTATAATCTTTTTACCCTGTAGAGAAGGTCCGATGAGGCCAGGCTATGGTAGAGACCATTCCTCATGATCTCCCCTTGAGAATGCAGGATGTGCTGGAGGTCAGGGCCTCTGCACCAAGTGGGAGAGGAAACTACTTGAATACCTCTCTGGGCACCTGCTCTCTCCTGTTTCCTCAGAAGGGCCAAGAGGGCTTCCCCCTGGGGTTCTGGGCCCTCCCATGCCTGTTCCCCACAGAAGTGCTCACTTCCAGGATGTAGGTGAGCAGGGCTGGATCCTGCTGGATCTTGGAGCAGAGGACGGTAGTGAACTGCACCTCCTCCTTTTCTGTGAGGGATCCAGGGACTGTCCCACCAAGTCGGAGAAGTTTCTGGAAGGGGAGCAGGGTAGAAACAGAAAGGAATGGGGTGGCAGGGAAGAGAGAGGGCCATTTGCCCCCAGCCCTCACCTCAGGCACCCCTTGGCTTCTTGGCCCCTCACCTGCACAGGCCTGTGGACGTTGAGGTAATGCAGGAGGGGGTGTTGCACCTGGGCCAGAACCTTGCTGAAGAACTGGAACACCTGTTGCCGCATGCCTGGGGGGTACTAACGTCAGGGAACAGGGCACCTTGTCAGAAGATGGCAGCTGTGTCCAGCCCATTTCCCACCTTGGTCACTGCTCCAAGGGCACCGTTTGCACAAGGCTTTCTTCCCTCACTACGCTGTTTGAGACTGACCTCCCCTGCGCTTCCTCTCCCCCTCCGCTGCTTTATTTCCCCCTCACCCCCATAACTTTGTCATTATTGAACCTCTTATATGAGTTCATTAGATTCTTCTCTCTCTCCCCCACTAGAATGTAAGCTCTGTGGGAGCCGGAATTTTTGTCCATTTCAATGACTGCTGTATTCCCAGCATCTAGAACAGCACCTGGCACATGGCTGAGGCTCAGTATATCTTTGCTGAATGAATGCTGACAGTGAGAAGACACCCAAGTACATAAACAAGGGCCAGAGTCCCCAGGGCTGGTGGAATCGTCTGAGAAAGCTGCAGTACCAGTCCCCTGTTCTGCCCCCCACCCTCAGGTCAGGACTGGGAGGAACACAGGTAGAAGAGACTGGAATCCAGGGGTTTTTACTCCAGGCTGCTGCCAGCAGTGCCCTGGTGCCTCCTGAGGCCCTGTCCCTGGCAGAAAGTTGCCGGGTGCTCGGAGGCACTCTGGGGTCTGGGCATAGGCCCTGCCCACCTCGGCTTTGCCCAGCGTGCACAGGGTCTCCAGGATCTTGTGCTGCAGCAGGTACTCCAGGCAGGGCCCAGCCTCGCCGGCGGCCCCCTGCTGCTTCTCCTCATACACCAGGATGTCCAGCATTTGCTTCAGCCGCCAGGGAATGTCTGTTCTCTTGGCTGGGGTGTTTTCATCTAAACCGAGATTCCGGAAAAAAAGGATGAGCGGGGTGAAGAGGGACCCTCCTCCTGAAAAGACCCACACTCCTGCCAAAGCAGAGGAGGGAGTCGTGTCTGAGAGATGGGGTCAAGCCCTGGGGCCCAGAGGGCTGAGGGCAACCAGGAGCAGACAAATATACTGAGGAAACGAAGTTTGCTTCAAACAAAGACCAGAGGAAATGGAAGTTTATGGTAAAGGCCTCTGTATTTAAAAAGACAAAAGACCTGTTGGATGTGGCCAGGATATAGCCCTCAGACTGACAAAATGTGCATGCCCCTAGCACTTTATCAGAAAGACCAGGTAGCATCATTTTTCTCCAAGTCCTGGGACAGGACATGCTGTGATCCTTCAGAAGGACAGCTAGGGTTGCCTGACAGCTTTGGGCCTGAGTAAGAAGCCACGGACTCACGGTCTCCGTCATCTAATTTAGAAGCTATATTCTAGCACCTTCTTGAGAGAGAACCTCCTAGAACCTGTTTATGTCCTAGAGATAATACTCTGATTTTATAAAGCAGAAAAAGAATGTGTGTTCTGCCATTCATTCCGCCTTGAAGCTGCTCCCTTGTGCAGGCCCTGATGGCAGGAGCTAGTTAGTGGGGCTTTTTTTAGCCACCCAGACCAGGAGTCTCAGAGGATAGAGTGTTTAAAGAAAAAAAAAAAAGTTTCAGTACTCTGGGATTGGCCTTGGAGCACCCCCTAGCTTCTTTTTAAGGCATAGAATCTTTAGCAAGGCAGCCTGCCTCACCCACTCCTGATTCCTCTGGTCCTAGGGATCATTCTGGAAGGTAGAGAACTGAGTCCAGGTGAAGGCCCAGGTAGAGTCTGAGTCAGTTCTGGATTTCTCTCTGCTCTCCTGGTGGACTAGGGCTCTGTAAAGGGATCTTCTTCAGAGTTCTTCAGTCTATGCAGTGGTTCTCAACTGGGGGTGGTTTTTCCCCTCAGGGAACATCTGGCAACGTCTGGAGACATTTATGGTTGTCACAACTGAGGGTGGTACTACTGACATGTAGGGTAGAGTTGCTGCTAAACATCCTACAGTGCACAGGACAGTCCCCACAACAGAGATACCCGACCCCAAACATCAGTAGTGCTGAGGCTGAGAACTCCTCGTCTATGGGAACTCTAAAGGGTTCCTCAGTGTCCAAAGACCACTTTTTAATTTTCTTGGACTGACTCAGGCTAAAAATAAAGCCTTTAGAAAAGGTGTAGGCTGGAACCAAACTTCTGTCTGAACTCCAGGAGGTGGAAAGCTAGGGACACAGGACGAGGTGACTTGGCAACCAGTTTGTATCCACCAATACCAGCATATTGACAACAAAGCAGCTCATCAGATTCTGCTCACTCAGAGTATGATCCTGAAGGGCCCAGCTGACCCTAAGACTTTGGCTCTCTGGGTGTCAGCTTGGGAAGACTGACCTGGGCAGGTATATGCCTTGGTTTTTATTTTCCTCCTACCCCGAATCTTGACTTGGGAAATAGACTTGGGAAATATCCTCTACATTGGCTAAGGGGAGAGGAGAATTTGATACCTTTCTTTTCTCTTAATCAGTAAACCCTGGCACAAGCACTTGGGGACCAAAGGCGTGGACCCTCTACCCAGTGGGAGCTGGGGGTGAGTGAAGCTCACCCCTTAGGCTGCCATGCAGAGTTTGCCCAGTGAAACACCCAGCCTCCAGGTCCCCAGTCCCACCTCTCGTAGCTTCTCTCCCAAAAAGTGAGGGTGGGGCCAGGTGAGACCAGCAACTAAAGGGCAGAAACAGAGGTAGCTGAGGCTCTAGATCTGCCTGATTCCTGTCTCCTTCCCTGTCTCCATGAACTCAGCCCCAACTCTGACTCCTGGGCAGCAGCATCTCTGAGCTGGGTGGAGAAACTGCTTACACCTTCCCCCCAATTCCTTCAGGGCCCCTGGTGAGGGGGGCTCAAGCCCTACCTGTGCTTTCGATGTAGTAGTGAGTGATGCCCTTCCAGTGCTCCACAAAGGCCTCCAGCAGGTCAATGCTGGGCTCCCGCTGTGAAGAGAGCAGAGACAACCCATGCAGTAGCCACCCACAATGACGCAGACCTGCTGCCCCAGCCACTTAGCTTTCACTCACAGGCATCCCAGGCTCAGCTCTAGGCCCTGGAGGAGGCGCTCTGCTCCAGGGTGTTCAAAGGGCAGAGTAACACATTTTCTCCAGGACACATACAAATTGCCTCTGTATCTTGCCCACAGTCCCCTGGCCCCTCTCCTGCTGGAAATGCGGTGCTTCTGCTACATGCCAGGATTCGACAGTCCCTGTACCAGCAGTTGTTAGCTGCCATCAAGTCATCCCCAACTCATGGAGACCCCCTGCGCAACGGAATAAAACACTGCCGGTCCTGCACCCCTGTGATTGGTTGTGGATCAAACCATTGTGATTCATAGGCTGGCTTTGGGGAGTAGATAGCCAGCCCTCTCTTCCTATTCTGGCTTAGTCCGGAAGCTCTGCTGAAACCTGTTCACCATCATAGCTAATGCAAGCCTCCACTGACAGACGGGTGGTGGCTGCGCATGAGGTGCACTGGCCAGGAATCGAACCTGGGTCTTCCGTGTGGAAGGTGAGAATTCTATCACTGAACCACCACTGCCTCCTCTGTCCTAAACCAAAACCAAACCCAGTGCCGTCGAGTCCATTCTGACTCATAGCGACCCTATAGGACAGAGTAGAACTGCCCCAGAGAGTTTCCAAGGAGCGCCTGGTGGATTTGAACTGCCGACCCTTGGGCTAGCAGCCGTAGCACTTAACCACTATGCCACCAGGGTTTCCTCCTCTGTCCTAGAAACCAAAAAAAAAAAACCTGTTGCCGTGGAGTCACTCCCAACTCATAGCGACCCTAATAGGACAGAGTAGAACTGCCCCATAGAGTTTCCAGGGAGCGCCTGGTGGATTCGAACTGCTGACTTTTTGGTTAGCAGCCATAGATAGATAGCACTTAATCACTACACCACCAAGGTTTCCTCTGTCCTGGAGGAGCTAAGAATTTTGGTGGTGGAAATAAACATCGAAACAGATAATTTCAATACAACATGGTTACGCTACAGTAAAGGTTGTTGTTAGTTGCCGCTGAGTCAATTCTGACTCATGGTGACCCCATGTGTGCAGAGAATTGCTCCATAAGGTTTTCAAGGCCATGGCCTTTCAGAAGCAGATTGCCAGGCCTGTCTTCAGAGGTGCCTTTGGGTGGGTTCGAACTGCCAACCTTTGAGTTAGCAGCTGTGCTGCTGAACCATTTCCGCCATCCAGGGACTCCACAATAGAGATAATATAGAAAAACCAAAGAGCCCCCCAGATAACAAAAGCAAACAGAAAGCATGGTAAAGACAAAGCTTTCAGGTCCCTCTCAGTCTGATGGTCTATGACAATCTGTGTTTAAGGCCATGACAAGCTGGGTTTAGCTAGATGTTAGCATAATATTAAGAAAGTACCTTACTTATAATGTGCTTTGATCTTTTGTCCAAGACTCAGGCTGTGCACCTCTACTCATCCTTGGGCTAGCTCTTGTCCTTCCTGTCCACTTCTCCACTGGCTCTTTCCTTGGGCCCTGGAAAATTCTAATTCTGCTATGGCAAACCCCTAAGCCTCTTCCTTTTCCACAAGCGTTCCTTCCATTTCCACACTCTGGCTGTGAGTTGATAACAACCACTTTTCCTGAAAACTTCTCCCAAAAAAGGCATTTCTTCTCTTTCCTTGAAGAGTAAATGTTTGCAGGGAAAAACGCACCATCAGATATTGCCTGTCCACATATGCTCATTTCTACCTCTGTGTCTTTGCTCCTCGGGCCACCCCTCTGTCCAGAAGGCCCTTTATTCCTCTATCCTTGTCTCAATCCTAGCAGTCCCCAGGGAGGTTCAGCTAAGGGCCACCAGCTCCACAAAGCCCTCTCCAGGGTTCTGGCCCACACACATCTCTTTCTAACCTCATGCTTTACTGCACCAAAGAACTGAATACTTAATCCCTAATTAACTTATTCACGAAATATCTTTTGAGTGTCTACTATGTGCAAGACACTGCTAGACACCACAAGCAATACAAGAATGACTAAGACCTAGCGCTCATGAAACGTACCATGGACAAGAAGAGAATATAAAATTGTACCGAATAACTAAACTACCAGGTAGTATTGTGATACCACAGGGGAGCTGGAAAAGTGACCTCTCGGGGAGCGAGGGGTCACTCCTAACAAGTTGGAACAGGAAGGTTCTACTGAGGAGGTGACACCTGAACTGAACCTTGAAGAACTGGGCCAGATTTCAGCAATTAGAAATGAAGGAAAGTCATTTCTTGTGGAAGGAACTCTGCAAAGTGTGTTTGGGGCAAGGTTGGATTAATGAGAGAGCGAGTGGGGCCTTGAATACCAGGCTAAGAGGTCTGTTTTTTTTTTTTTTTTTTTGCAGGCAGGTCAATTACATCTGAGCAGGGTTTTAGGAAGATTCATCTGGCAGTCATGTGGAGGAGGGGACACAAAGGCAGGAAGAGTGCTTAGAAGGCTATTACAAGGAGAAAGGAGGCGATAACACTGAATCAGAGACCTTGAAACACTCCTCTTTCGGCTGCCCAGGCAATCTCATCTCCTTTTAAAGTAAGGTTGTAGGGGCTGTGACCCTTATGGAAGTAGCACCTCCCAGTCATCCCACACATACTGTCCATATGGAGTGGCTGCACCTCATCACATTCTACGTGATAATATAATTGTTGGTTAAGCACTCATCTCTTCCACTAGACTGTGAACTCCCTGAAGGCAAGGCTTCTGTGTCTTATACCTCTGCCTGCTCTTAAAGTGTTCCGCACATAGTAAATACTCATCAGTATTTACCCACTGTCTCAACAAACTCCTTAAGACATTCTTTCCACATTTCCTTGTCTTTTGGAAAGTCTTCTGACCCTTGACCAGCATAATTATCTTACAGTTTCTGTGATGGGGTCTCATCTAGCTTCAAAATTCATTTATAGTCTAAAGCCTTCAGCTGGAGCCCTGGTGGTGCAGTGGTTAAGAGCTCCGCCGCTAACCAAAAGATCATTAGTTTGAATCCACGAGCTGCTCCTTGGAAACCTTACAGGGCAATTCTACTCTGTCCTATAAGGTCGCTATGAGACAAAATTGATTCCACGGCAATGGGTTTGGTTTTTAAAGCCTTCAGCTGGGCTTAAATCAAAGAGAATAATCCAGTGAAAACAGGAGAAGCAACACAAAGCTGGTTAGCCAACACAGCCTGTTAGAAGAAAGAAGGGGGATATTTACCTGACTCTCCATCCTACAGAGTTGCTATCAGTTGGAATTGACTCGATGGCAAGGGGTTTGGTTTTGGTATTACTCAGTACTATAACTCCAGACCAAAGAAACTGTATTTCTTTAAAAGAAAAAAAATTCTTTTTGAAGATAGTATTATTATTTTTAGATATATTATTTTTTAAATGATATTATTTTTAAAAAGAGCCATAATGATTGCTATTCTATCTGGTAAAAAGAGTACAGGAAGGAGCATTCCTCCTCCTTGACGAGGAGTCAATTGACTTGTGAGGGTCATACACTAACCTGGTGCCTGAACCCAAGGAAAGACCTAGACCCGTGATGTGGAAGGTGGAGAGGGAAGACGTGGTTCCCAATGACCACACAGGACCAGCCAAACTTCTAAGCACCATCTATCACTTTACACCGAGGGGCTTAAAAATTTCTCTCTAGACCAGGGTCACCGATGCCTGAAATTCCTGTGCTGGGAGCATTACAAAGTGACTTCTCAGGGTTAAGATACTGTCTGTCCCATCTAGCGCCCCCCCCCCCGCCCCCGCCATATGAAGCTTTCCCTAGGTGGTATGCCCCCAAGAACCTGGACGTCTGGGACGAGGAGGGCTGCAGGAAGGCTGAAGAAAGGTGGGCCAAGGAGCAGAGTTTTTCTTCAGTTTTCCCTAAGGCTGAGTCTGCTATTCATAAGGAGCTCTGATTTTGGTATGGAGGGGGAAGAGGGAGTCAGACTCTGGGTTGTTTCTTGGGGGAAAATTTGATACATTAAGCTGATCATTATTAAGCTGATCAATTAGGGGGAGAATTATACTATGAAACAAAAGGACTGTTGACTTCACAGACAGCGTCTTGGCAGGGTCACCTTAAATAGAGAGCAAGCCCCCACCCTATCTAAACCGCTTTATTTACAAGCAGCTTTCTACAGTGGCACTTGGATCCTGCTGAAAACAAAGTGATGGGCAGTCTCTGACCAGTCTTTACACCCTCTGGGAAATGGCAAAAACACAAGCTATGATGGAATGTGAAAAATCAATATAATCGTCCACACATGGCAGTCCCAGGCCCCACCACGGGCTGATCCTCCCGGACTCAATCGGGCTTGTACAGTGAGAGAGAATATCCTGGAAAAATGCGTTTTACACTGCAGAACGCTGTTTCTTGGGCTAGACGCCCACCCACCCCTACTTGGAGGGCTGAATCCTGAGAACCTGGTCCTTCAGGCCCGGGCACTTCCCAAGTTGAGGCGTGACAGGGCGGGTGGAGAAAGGGTCAGGGTCAGAACGTTCCATCTGAATAGGGCCTTGGAGTTGTCTGAGAAGTCAGAGGAGCGAAGGGACTTCTTTATTTAAGCCCAGGTGACCAAGAAGGGAGGAGGGAAGGGAAGGAAGAAAGAGAAGGGGGTGGGGATGGGGGGCTGGGAAGAAACTATTTGGTGACAAGGGTGCACCTGGGAAGAGAAGAGTTTGGGAATTGGGAGAGACTCCGGGAACAGGTAAAATAAACAGGAAACAATGTGGGGAGAAAGCTTAGGGAACTAGGAGCGACCAGAGGGCGAGCTGAGAAAAAGGTACGATTGGAAAGAAGCAAGTGGAAGGAAATAGGGAACGATCCGAGGGAGGCGCGCCACGGAGCGGGGGTGGGGGGAAAGGAAGACCGGCCAGGGGCGCTGCGGCCTGGCTGAGGGTCCCTTTCCCGAGGCGGCCCTGCGCCCTCCCTCGCGTCCGCCGGCTCCTCCCCGCCTCCGCGCCCGCCCTTCCGGCCTAGGCCCCAGCGCGCCCCGGCCGCCCGCCCCGGCCGCCCCGGCCTCACCGCCCCCACGGCCTCCTGTAGCAGCGCCCCGAGCCGGCTCAGCATGATGGCGGCCCGGCCCAGCTCCCGGGCGTCGGCGTCGGCGGAGGAGGCGGCCCGGGCGGCGCGGCGCGAGGGAGGCGGAGCCCGGCCCGGCCCGCCCCGGCCCGGCTAGGGGCGGCCGCCCGCCCGTCGGCTTCGGGAGCCGAGCAGGGTGCCGACGTGGCCCGGGCTCCGGGGAGAGAAAGACTGGGCCTTGGAGCCAGCGGCGCGGAGAGACTGAGGGCCGTCCGCTGCAGAGGGGCGCCGTGGAGGAGGAGGTTCACGCTTCGCTGGAGCGCGGGAGCGCGGACACCTTGCGCCGCACCTTGGGGAGCCTGGTGGCAGCGAGCGAACGACCCTTAGTTAAGGGCGTGTGGGTCCGGGAGGTTATCCTGATGAGGGTCTAATTCCTCCATGAATCGAAGTTTTGTAAATCCCCGCTGTCCAAAACGGTAGCCACTGGCCACATGTGGCTATTGAGCATTTGAAATGCGGTGGTCTGAATTGGGATGTGCTGTTAAGTGTAAAGAAAACCTTGGTGGCGTTGTTAGTGAAGTGCTACTGCAAACCAAAAGGTCAGCAGCTGGAATCCACTAGGCGCTCCTCACCAAAAGGTCAGCGGTTCAAATCCACTAGGCGCTCCTCGGGAACTCTATGGGGCAGTTCTACTCCGTCCTATAGGGTCGCTTTGAGTCGGAATGGATTTGAGGGCAGCGGGTTTCTTTAACAAGTACGTGTAAAATACACACTGGATTTCAAAGATTTAGTACCAAAAAATTGCGCTAATAATGTTTTAGATTGATTACATGATGAAATGATAATATATAGGTATATTGGGTTACTCTTTTTAAGCAGCTACTACAATATTGTAAGGAGTCCCTAGGTGGTGCAAACTGTTATCAGGCTAGCTCAGCTGACTAAGTTTGGAAGTTCAAGTCTACCCAGAGGTGCCTAGGAAGAAAGGCGTGGAAAATCCTGTGAAGCCCCGTTCTACTCTGACACACATGGTGTCTTAGGCTGGGATCTCTAGAGAAGCAAAACCAGTGAAGCGTGTGTGTGTATGTGTGTGTGTGTATATACACACACACACATGCACACATATATATACACACATAGATACACATATACATACACATGTATATACGCAGAGAGAGATTTATCTCAAGGAAGTGGTTCACACAGTTGTAGAGGCTGGCAAGTCCCAAGTCTGTGAGTCAGGTGTCAGGCTAGAGGTTTCTCCTGACTCAAGTGGCTGCAGGGGCTGATGAACGCAAGATCCACAGGTCAAACGGCAGGTTGCTGGCTCATGGGCTGCAGAAGCTGACGAACCCAAGCTCGGCTGGGAAGGCAGAAGGCTGCTGGCTCAAGTACCAAGAACCGGAGGTTAGATGATGACAAGTCAAATGCAGGATCCAGAGCAAGCCAACAAGCTTTGCCAGTCACACCCCTAAGGAAATGCCTTTTACAACTGATTGGCTGATCACGTCAGATCACATCATGGAGGATGAGTACATCATTAATAACTGCCAAATTACATCATTATATAACTGCCAAACTATGCTACTACATAACTGTCAAACCATTGAGAATCATGGCCCAGTCAAATTGATACACGACCTTAACCATCACACATGGGGTCTCCATGAATCAGAGTGGAGTATAATAGCAACCAGCTGTATTTTGTAGTGTTAGAGAATTGTAAGCGACATATGTGGTTTGCACTGTTTCCACTGGGCAGTGTTGCTCTAGAAGTCTGGCAGAAGGAAGTCACACCTCACCCCTTTGCCCTTCCAGCCACACCAAGGAAAGAAACAGAAGGTGGGTTCCCTGTGGGTGGGGGCATACCCTGGAAAATGAAGCCCCAGAATTACATGGGCAATTGCTCAACAAGATCAGGAGTCCTGCATGTTCAAATCAAAGTGAGGGCCTTAGAGACTAAGCCTTCTAGCAGCGACTCTGCAGGTTTAATGTGGTTTTCACCACTACTACTCCTGCCATCCCAGGAATGGAAGAGATTCTAAGGACGGGGCTTAAAATATATTTCTGTTGTTGCTATTGTCAGGTGCCATTGAGCCAGTTCCAACTCATAGCAACCCTATGATGAAAGAGTAAGCCATTAAGAGTCTTGCTAGGGAAGGAGGAGTAGCCCCTATCCCAGAATTGTAGATCCTAGTGCCTTGGGGTCTTGGAGCTTCACAGGACAGATCCTGCCTTTTGGCTGGTAGAGCATCGTCAGCCCCTTTTACCAGTGGGGCTAAGGCCCAGGAGAGGGTGACTTGCCCAGTGTTGGCTATGTGCTATGGAGTGGAGCCTGCAGTCCAGACTGACTCAGAGCTGGGGAGGCCACGGCTTGGGCCTTGGGCTCTAGGAAGTGCTGGTGTTCGGCCGAGCCCACACAGAGCTAGGATTTAGATCTCTGTTCTCTACCAGCTGCTTGAGAAAAACAAACAGTTCAGCTGCAAATAGGTCCCTGGGTGAAGAGCCCTATGGGAAATGAGAGGCTTTTAGGCCAACGGGTATAAGAACAAAGGGAAGAAACAACCTTGTTTTGTGTAGCATAAAAAACCCTAGATAGAAAGTTGGGAGGCCTGTGTTCCAGACCAGTCATGTTAACTCTGGAAAGCCACTGTACTTTTCTGTGCCTGCTTCCTCATAGGTAAAGGAAGCAGGCTGGCTGGATTAAATCAGTTGTTTTCCCCCAACTATTTCCAGGAACTCTATAGGGGAAGTGCCTCAGGAGTTTATAACCTTTTATTTGACTTAACTTTTTAAACGTCTTTTTGAAAAACTCTAATGAAAGTCAGCGTACACCCTCACAAGTATTATATGCCAAAAGTGTTAGAGATCAGGGGTATATTTTTCTGCTGCCAGGTGAGCTCGTTTTGGGAAAGGACTTTGAATGAGGTCAGCTCACTTGGGGAAAGACCTCTCCTCCAATCAGTTTGAATGAAGAGTATGAGGTTACTGTGGGGTAAGCTGTTTTCAGTGAGCAAGTCAGTCAGCCCAGATTCTAGGAGAGGTGACATGGACCCTGCCTCTCAATAGGAGGAATGGGAAAGAATTTATGCACACGTTTTTTAAACCACCACAATTTTGCATTAATCAGGATTTTCTCAGTACTGTGCAACCCAACCCGTAATTCCATTCTGTGATTTGTAGAAGTGCTATTGGCATATGTAACCCTGACTTATTCATCCAACAACTTCATTGTTCTCATTGATTTCATAATCATTAACTCTAAAATTCAACTTATAAATGTATTCTGATAACTAATAATAGGATTTTCATTTTTTTTTTTAAATACAAAGTTCTGCTACTAAAAGGCTTGGAACCCATTGGACTAAATAATCTCCAGGGTTTTGCATCTATGTGCATGCGTGCATGTATGTATGTGCCTGTGTGTGTATTGTGGGGAGGAAGCACTGAGAGACCCTCTAAGGTTTTGCTTTAGGGGCAGAAAGCTTCCCTTTGAATTGTTCTAAATTCAGCAACTTAAAATCCTTTAGAATTTAGCATCACATCTGCCCCCCATGGCAAGCCTTTCCCTGTTAACTCTGGTCAAGCATTGCCTTCAGTATCCCTTGGTGCTCACTGACCTTGACATTTCCCCCAACAGCCTGGGAGCTCCGTGTGGACAGGGAGCATGCCTGCCTTGTCACCCTGTGTCCCTAATGCTTGGAACAGGGTTAGCCTTCCAACTTAGCTGAATGCCTAATATGAGCTTCGTGTGTAGATGTCTCTCTCTGCACCTCTGATCTGCCCTCCTCCACTTCCCCTTGAGAGGTAACGGTACATTACATATTGGGAGAGTCTTGAGTCAGAAGTCAAGAAACTTGAGTGTTTCCATTCTCCACTCAGTAGTTGTATGTAGCTTCAGATAAAATTTTTCTATTCCACAATTTTCTCGTTGGCTAAAAAGATCGAAGTTATCTGTCCTATTGACCTCACAGGTTTGTTGAAAGGATAAGACAATAATGGATGCAACCCATAAACCCGCTTACAGAACACCTAAAATTTAAAAGAATGGTTTCAATTGAGATGACTCTTTATCCACTTTGTTTTGTTTCAGCCAAAGGAGCTAGACTCTCGTTCTGGGAATAGAAGACTTGGATCAGGTACCAACCCCAGCCTTAGGTTCACAACTTGGACACTCCTCCAACTCACCTGATCCCTCTGACCACAGGCCCCTTCATTTGTCCCACATACACATCCTGTTCCCCCAGCCCACACACACACCCTCAGTCCTCCTCTTCTTCCATTCAGATCGTCACCATCTCAGCTCCCCTTTAGCATGGTTACTCCCCCTTTGGAAGCCTTGCCAAACCAACCAAGACCTAACCATCATCTTCCTCCTTTGGCCTCCATTTAGCCCTGGCCCCTGGTATGTTTTTTGCTGCTTTTCTCCATTTCTTAGTTTTCTCTGCCTGATCCTTGACAGTCTGTTCACCACAGATTCACATTCTTGTTGACCTTTTCTGGGTGTGTGTCCTCCCCATTGAACTTGGGCCTTTGAGAGTACAGCCCTGTCAGATGTTGGTTAGCTTGATGGCCAAGATGAGGGTGTAGGCCCTTGGTGGAGGACAGAAGCAGCCTTTTCTTCTAGCTGGCTGTCCTATCAGGCTCCTTTCGCAGAATGTGCGCTCCCTCCAGCCCCCAAACACAAAGGTTTCTGCCCCCTCCTCCATTGCTACCATCACAGAGCTGCTGAAGCAGAGGAGGTAGACAGGGCACTGCGTAGACAGCCAGTTTTTGTGGCCTGAGGGTGAGGGAAGAGTAGTGTGTGCTGTCTCCACACTCCCTCCATCCCTTGTGTGCCTGTACTTGAACTCTGACTCCCATGACTTCCCTCAGCCTGACATTACCTGCCCCTCTCACCCAGGACTGGTGCCTCATAAAGAACAAATAGATTTGGGAACTCAACACAACCTTTTAATTCCAAGCAGAGTCTCCCTCCCCCAGCATTATCACACGCACAGTGGAAAGGGATGCCAGGGTCTAGGCAGGAACAAAACCCAGACCTGGGCAAAAATATATATATATATAATTATATACACATATGTATTTGTAGAGAAGAAAATCTGAGAGTGTGATTAAGGTAGGGCGGAGAGTTAGGTGAGGAAAGCAGCTGGGGGTGCCCCAATAAATTACATTCTTTAGAGAGCCTGGTGTGGGATGCACGGTTATGGGTGTGGCTTGGTAGCCAGGACACTCAGAAAGGTCTTTGTAGCCTGGCCTCTTGGTCCCTCCAAGGGAACCTAGAAGGCCCGAGTTCGGTCCAGTACCTGGTCGGTGCTAGAAGATAGAATTCTAGCTGACTTTGCCTGGAAGCTGATAGTGGGCTGGAGTTTTGTATAGGCAACATCTCCACTCTAAGCCAAGGCTTCTGGGGAAGCCGCAGAGCTGAGCAAGAGGCTTTGAAGCTTGAGGGGTGCAAGTTGAGAACAGGGAGAGCTAGAGGGAAGGCTGGCCTCCCTGCTGGAGGTCCGAACTCTAGCCGGCTCCTTCCAGAGCCAGAGAAGCAGGAGTCCTAGGTACAGGGGAAGCTGTCAAAGTGAGGTGTGGTAGAGTGCTTGGGCACACACAAGGTCCCGGAGTTCTGCCTGGCTGCTTCCTGCCTCCCACCGACTCCCACCAGGGCAATTCCTGCTCATTGTTCACAAACGCTGACAACTGAACCCCCACTTTGATTTCTCCTTGCCCTCTTCTGGGGACCTTTGTGTGGGGTGGGAGGCAGGGAGAGGGCACAAACATTAACTCTCTGTGTGCTGGAATCCAGGCTGGGCTGCCCTGTGCAGTGAGGACCAGGGATGTCAGAGGAGATCCCCTTAGCTCATTATGGGGAAGAAAGTCCATGCCTCACAACCCCAGGACTGTGGAGGCCTTGGTCTCCCCACCTACCTGGGGAATAGAGCCAATCCCACCCCGTCCCACCTTCCTACTCTCCAAGAGATGACTGCTCCCAGCCCACCAGGGGAAGAGGATGTTTTGCGATCTCATAACCCCAGCTCCAGAGCCCTGAAGCAGCAGAGGGAGGGGTTGATCATGGAGAGGGAGGGGGCAATCAGAAGAGGGAGGCCTTTTTCTTGAGTTCATTCCGCTTCCACAGAGCCAGCTTGCCAAACTCTTCAGGAGACATGGAGAATACCCTTGAGAAGTCCTCGGCTGATAGATGTCTCTGTCACAGAGATACATAGAGGCAGTTTAGGGAACAGAGGCACGGTGGGGGGCTGGGGGGCTGTGCTGAGCGACTAGAGGGGCATGCAGACAAAAGGCTCCCCATTACCTTCCACCAGGCAGGGGACAATGCCCCACTGATAGCCTCTCAACACCCACCCACTGCCTTCTCCCTAAATACCTCAAGCCGCATCCGGTCCACGCCTGGAGGCAACTTGGTTCGCCCCCTACTGGTCACCACCAGCATTTCATAGGGATAGATCTAGGGGTTAGGGGTGGGAGGTAATGTTAGGCTCATAGAGTTCTCTTGTCAAATAACCCCTCAACTCCTCAATGAAACGCCCCTCTTAGCCTGCAGGGACTGTCTGGGGCTCATGCCATTTTGCCATCCATCTGTCCCATCTTCCCTGCTGTCCCTCCCATCATCAACTCCAGGAGGCCCCTCAGCCCATTCCATTTCCCTGGCTTCTTCCCCAGCCCCCACCCGAGAGAGATGGTTCTAGCTCTTATTCTTTTGCCAGCTTGTTCCCTGCCCACCTCCCCTGTCTCTGGCCCCTGCCCCTCACCTTCTGCTCCAGCACACAGGGCAGGGAGTTCCCCCGGTCCATCCTCCCCCTCTGGCCCTCTCCGTTCTGGGGAGACCAAAGCCGCAGTGAGCCAGAGTGGGGCAGGGAGACCTTCCCAGCCTTACCCTGAGAAGCTCATGTCTTCGGCAGGCAACTCTGTGGCCCCACACCCTATACCCCCCGCCACACTTCCAGTCACCTGTCCCTCGCTTCTGGTGTACCACATGTTTCTCTCCAGAAGGTACTCACCTGCAGGCCTGCGGAAGAGAAGAGTCAACATTCAGAGGCAAATCCAAAGTCAGCTGGCCTCCAAACCTTCTCCCAGCTCAGCCTCCCAGCCCTCCAGCTACATAACCCTGCCCACGACACAGACACAGGCCGAGAAGCCAGCCTGCTTATGCTTCTTCCCAGCTCCCCTGGCATCAGATCCGTCTGCTTCTCACCTGAGCTTCCGGTCTCAGTCCCCGATGGGCTGAAGTCTGTGGACTGTAGCTAGAAAGGACACAGAAGGATCAGAAGGAAGCTGGGAGGACCTCTTATCTTTCCTCTTCACTTTGAGGGTCTCCCTGTCCCCTAGAATGCCCAAGTGGCCCTGTGCCTCAGAGGCACCCACATACAAACTCCCCACACAGTCTGTATCTCTGGTCCAGGGACCTTACCCGGCTCAGTGTGGTTCTGCCATAGGTGGGGAGAGAAGAAGACTTAGATGTTCCAGGGTACAAGGCTGGAAGAGAGCAAGAGGTCCAGGTTCAGTCCCTTTGACCCTAATGGTCATTCCTGAGAGGGAAGGGCAGTGAAGGGTGGAGTTGAGGTGGTTTCCAGCTCCTACCCATTACCTTCAGCAGGTGACACAGTGCTGGTGCTTCTGAACTGTCTATAATTTCTTCCCTCTTCTTACTAACTACAAGTGCAGCAAAAGTATATTTGGGCCAAATGCCTGGTGTTAAAGTCTCTGTTCAGCCAAAGCTGAGGCTGAAGCCAGATATCACCGTCACGGAATGAACTTCTGGGGTACATAAATAAATCTAAAAGTTAACCAAAATGATTTAAGGATTATAATTATTACTGACAGTGTTAATAGTCAAATTTTAAACATTCGACATTATACTAGAAACAATGATTTTCTCAGCACCATCAGCTGCTAGATGGCCCCTGCAGTCAATATACTGCACTTTGCATTGTTAGATGTCACTTTCAACTCACACGTTTAATAATATCACTAAACCTCTAAGCACTGCAGATTATAATTCATGATGATTTGTTTTCAGTAATTTGTTTTCCTAGAAAGAACTTTGTACCTAACATTCTTAGCTGGGGCAGGTCTCGAAAATTCCTTCATCTCCAATTACTAGAAATTGTTAACATTCTATAGCAGTTGTTTTGACAAGCATTCTTATTTAAATGTTTAGCTTCCCTGGATTCAAAACTGTAGGGAATCCTGTTTTTTTTTTTTTTTTTAAGAAAACAAAACTGTTGTCTTAAAGCATTCTCATAAAATCTGTAGTTTGGAAGTTTGGTGAGAAGGAACTTTTTGAGGACCTCATCTTTTTTTTTTCCTGACACTTGTTTTTGTATAGAAGATTATCAGCTTTCAAGGTCATCATTCATAACTGAAGCATTTCACTCTTATGATAATACACATTTATACTTCCACTGATGGACAGAATTTCAGCCTTTAAAGCATATAGGATTTTCACTTCAACTTCTAGAATGCTTAGTTATGTTGGCGGTAACTATTCCAATATGCCATTAAATCAGAATGACATAATTCTGAAATTGTTAAGGTTGATTAGATATGATAATAACAGGCGATCACATGATAATTGATCACGCACAAGTTCAGGGATGTCAAAAGTGATACTGAGGAAGGCATTTGGCTATTCAACTTCACCAGCCAAAAGGAAGTTAAGGAGCTACTTTCGATGGAACACTGAAACAGAATCCAATCTTTGGGGCATCCCTATAACTACCTCATTCTTCGGGCCTTACCTATTTATTCTACATTCTCTTAAAACGCCTTTTGTAGCTATTCCCATCCATACTAACACATCATCCTGGGAGCCTTCGGTGGCCATGTGGATATCTTAGTCACGTTTTAACCTTCCAGTTCCCTGAATTCCCCAATTCCAGTAGCCCTCATCTCCACTCCAAATCAGGTAACCCTTTCAAATAGCCACACTCTGGAGCTTGTCATCATTGACAACTGCTTTGACCCTGAAATATTAAGCCCAGGTATCCCACTCTGAGGCCTTTGTTTTGCTCAGCATCATTCCCACTGTACCTGTTTATCAGTCTCAGGAAGGCCTCCAGTTTCTGGATTCCCACCCCTCCCTGCCCCCACACCACCCCTGGCCCTCCTTCCTTACCTACTCAGCCTCCATCCTGTGGCTGGCTGTACTAACCACTTTCACCTACACTTCAGCAGCTCAGTCCCTCAGCACCTTTCTTAAAAAATGCTAACCCTGGATCAACCCAGCATCTCCCTTTCTGCCCTTGCTGCTCAGCGGGGTTGGAGGTAAAACCCACAGCCATGTAGACTAGCCGCACTACAAATGGTAGGTCCTGAATCTCAGCTGGACCCTGTTGTCTTGCGCCATAGTCGTTTCCCTTTCCCGTCACAGATATTCTAAACCACCAATCTCACCAAGCTTTGCTCCTCTTACCCTCAGAAGACACCCTAACTTCTAAGCTGTCCTGTTCCCAGATCTGTGTCCCCTCCCTCAGAGAATGAGGGTTCTTCCTCTTTTCAAGGTCAGCCCCCCAACTCCTGAGGCTCTGTCTCCTTTCTGACCTCCTGCCAACTGCATCTTTAAGGTGAGTCCTCTCCAGGGAACAGCTCTAGGCACCCCACCCCCCTTCTTTTTCTTTCCCTTCTCTCTCTGCACAGTGTCATTTATTTTTCTCATGGTTTTACTCCTACCTATAAGCTGAAGACCCTATTTGAACCCTGATTCTTTCCTCGAGCTTCTGACTCAGCCAAATTCAGCACCTACTTACATGTCTTATATAGTGCACTTCAGTACCTCCAAAACTAGTCTCTTCATCTTTCCTTGAAAACCTGCCTCTTTGATTATCTCATTCCAGGTTTGTCATCACTCTGTCACACACGACAAAAACCCCACTTCTCTCTCCCTCACCTCCCACATCCAATTAGCCACTAAGTTCTGCTGATTCTCTCTCCTATGTATTTCTCAAACCCATTCCCTCTTCTCTGGACTTATGTACATCTCTAGGCCTTATCTAGACTACTAGGAAGTATGGTAGATGGTTTCTAAAAGTGGCCTACAACAACATCTCCATCTGGCATGCCTTTTGCAATAAAACTTTGCTGTTCCTCTCATCATGAAGTGGAGTCCATTTCACCCCCCATTGACTTTAGATTGGACCTGTGACTTGCTTTGACCAAGAGAATGTAGTAGAAGTGACACTGTGTGGCTTCTGAGGCTAGGCTTTAAAGAGGTCTTGTAGCTTCCATGTTTGAGTTCTTGATCACTCCCTCTTGGGGCCCAGCCAACACCCTCTAAGGAAGTTCAGACTGGAACACTATTATGGATTGAATTGTGTCCCCCCAAAATAAACCAAAAAACACATTTCTGTTGAGTCGATTCTGACTCACAGCAACCCCCAAAATTATGTGTTGTAAATCCTAACCTCTATGCCTGTCGTTATAATCCCATTTGGGAATGAGGTGTTTTTGTTATGGTTAGTGAGGCAGGATTAATATAGGGTATATTTTGAGTTAATCTCAAGCAAGTAGAGATGGGGTAAGATAGATGTTAAGACACATGGAAGCAGAAGCTGAAGAGACAAGGAAAGACCTTCCTCTAGAGCTCCAGAGAGAGAAAGGCTTCCCCTCCAGCTGGCACTCCGAATTCAGACTTCTAGCCTCCTAAACTGTGAGAAAATAAATTTCTGTTCACTAGAGCCATCTACTTGTGGCATTTCTGTTATAGCAGCACTAGATAACTAAGACAGAATTTGGTGACAGAAGATTGGGGTACCGCTCTAACAGATACATAAAAATGTGGAAGCAGTTTTGGAATTGGGTAATGGGTAGAGGCTGGATGAGTTTTAAGGTGCCTACATTTTTTTTTTTTTTTTACCTAACAGTAAAAGCCTAGATTGCCTTGAAGAGACTGCTGGTAGAATTATGGACGTCAAAGGTGATTCTGATGAGAGCTCAGAAGGAAGTGAAAGGAGCTATAGAGACATGCCCTGTCATCTTAGAGAATACATATGGTGTCAGCAACAGAATGCTGCTAGAAATGTGGACGTTAAGTGTGCTTCTGGTGAGCCTTTAAAAGAAAATGAGGAACATGTGATTGGACAGTGGAGAAAGGGCGATGCTTTTTATGCAGTGGCCAAGAGCTAGTCTGAGTTATGTTCAAATATTTGGTGGAAGGTAGAACTTGTAAGTGATGAACTTGGGAATTTAGCTGAGGAGATTTCTAAGCAAAATCTTAGAGAGCCTGTGTGATTTCTCTTTGCCACCTATAGTAAAATGGGAGAGAAAAGAGATGAACTTGAAAACAGAACTTAAAGATTTCGAATATTCTGTTGTACACACTAAGGACATGTGTCCTAGAATGTTCATCAAGGATGTGCTACACAATCATTTGTTAAAGAGATTAAGCCTGTGACTGATGGATCTAACCAACTACCACATTAGAAAACTCATCGGCTTAGACCAAAGGGAGAAGAGAAAGAAAAAAAGGAAAGAATGCTCTCTACCTCTTAGAATTCTACAGGCAGAAAACAGGCCAAAGGAGCTACATCTGTTGTCCTCTGAGAGAAAAAAAGGGTCACCCCTGGAGCAGCTCAGAAATCAGCAGAACTGTTGGAAGGAGCACCGAAAGCAGGTCCTTCTTGGTTTCAAAGAGTAGGGCCACAGCCTCCTAGGTTTCTAAGAGTCAGATCTTTGCCAACTTGGTTCTGGAGTGTGGGGCTATTATTAAGGTGTGCCAGGGGATGGGGCTGCTGCCCAAAGCTGAGGGGGAGGGGTTGCCATGCCCAAGGGGCAAAAGAACAGAGCCTGCTGTGGCCGAGGGGGTGAGGTTGCCCCTCAGATAAACTAGGAGAATGGAGCTACCCAAAGCCAAGGGAGAAAAGTTGCCATCCCAGTGGGCCTGCAAGGCAGAGCTGAAGCCCAGGGCCCAGGGGTCTCCACCCAGAATCCAGAAGGCATGGCCAACACCTAGAATCTGAAGGATGGGGCCGTTGTCCAGATGGTCTCAAAGAACAGAGGATTATTTTCAAACCTTGAGAGCTAATGTAAATTGTTCTGCTGGGTTTTGGACTTGCTTGGTTCCCACTATCCCTTTTTTCCCTCCAATTTCTCATATTTGTAATAGAAAGATTTACTTTGTACCTGTTTCATCATTGTGCTTTGGAAACAGATAACTTGTATTCTAGATTTCACAGGTTCACAGAAGAAAAGAAATTTTGCCCTGGGGTGGAATATGCCTAAAGTCTCACTCATATTTGATTTAAATGATTCAGAAGATAAGATTTTAGACTTTGAGTTCGTTTAAGACTTTTGGGATGATGTGATGGGGTGAATAGGTTTTGCATGTGGCAAGGACATGAATTTGGGGGGCCAAAGGGTGAATGTTACGGATTGAATGGTGTTCCCCCAAAATACGTGTTATAAATCTTAACCTCTATACCTGTGGTTATAATCCCATTTGGGAATGGGGTATCTTTGTTATGTTAATGAGGCAAGATTATTGTAGGGTGTGTCTTAAGTCAATCTCTTCTGAGATATAAAAGAGGTTAAACAAGCAAGCAGAGATGGGGTAAGATAGATGCCAAGACACATGGAGATCTCCAAGGAACCAGGAAGCAGAAGCTGAAGAGACAAGGAACAACCTCCCTCTAGAGCTACAGAGAGAGAAAGGCTTCCCTTCCAGCTAGCACTCTGAATTCAGACTTCTAGCCTACTAAACTGTGAGAAAATAAATTTCTGTTTGTTAGAACCATCCACTTGTGGTATTTCTGTTATAGCAGCACTAGATAACTAAGATTTACATTGAGTTTTTAGGAGCCCAGCATTCAAAGCCCTGGCCTGCCCCATCTCTCTGGCCTCACTTCCCACCACTCTGTGGTACACAGTCTGTGCTCTCTAGTTCCAGATGACCAGTGATTCTCTAAGCTGGTCAGTTTGTTCATGTTCTCTGCCTTTCCTCCCTCATGTTGCTCGGTGTCTGCCATATCCTTCTCCTCGACTCGTTTACCTGGCTCACTTTGTCTCATTCTTCAAGACTCAGTTTAGCCTTCCCTGACCCTCTGACCCCAGGCCTTGTCACTGAATTCTCAAAACACCCACTGTAACCCCTACCATAACATGGCTACATTGTATAAACCCCAGTTTCCATATCAAGTTTCCTCATTGACTATAAGCTACTTGAAAACAAGGACTGTGGTATTTTTACTCTTTATGTCTCTAGTGCTCAGTACAGTGCCTGATAGCATTTATGTATTCTAAGCTATAAATGTTTGTTTACCTATATTTGCTAATTCTACTTTATTTGATACCATCTTTAATCATTTAATGTTGTTACATGACTGAGTTATAACTTCCCTAAGGATAGCATGAGTGATTTGAGCCAGAGACCACATCTTATACACCTCTTATACTTGTAGTAACACAGTGCTGGGCATATGATATGCAAACTCTACAGATCAATAGTCTGGTTAGGTGAGCAGAGCCCCCTCCAGGGCACTCACAGGCATGGAAGGGTGTTCGGTCAGGCAGGGAGCGGGCTTTCCTCCGGATAGGCAATGACTTTTCCATCTCTTCTTTCAAGATTATCTTTCCCAAGTTGGAAGTAACCTGGACAGGGGGAAAGGAAGATGGATCCAACACTTAAACACTCATTTCTGATCTCCAAAACCTTCAGAGTTGGGGAAACTGCATGCAGGACACAGGCCCTTGCAAGACCCCTTTACTAGGGACAGATTATGGCTGTTTCATGTCCGGAGCCCATGGAGCCTCTCATTCTTGTCTGTTGCACTACCACACTGAGTTTGGACACCCTTGGGGCAAGAAGTCAGAGCTGCTTAGTGTAATTCTGCCCCAGTGGCCTCCCCATCCCAGGATACGATGTCCAGAGCATGGCTGATATCACTGTAAATGGCCTTTCCATGACTCTCAGTACCCTCTCTCCTCCCCTCGAGATCAGTAAGTCACACTCCTTTTCTCTCTTCCCTCTCCTGTCCTCTTCTCTCTTCTCCATCTACTCAGCTTGCTAAAACCTGGCACTGGTAGGACCACCCTTTTCTATGCTTTTGACCCTAATATCAAGTAGCTTTCCCCACAAAAGCAGCATAAAGTCCAGGTGTCCCTTGAAAAGCGGCACCCTGAAATCCTGGGAAAGAAGGAGGACTTCTCACATATTCTAACAAGGATATTTTTCTGGCATAAATTCACTTGGGTTAGCAACAAGACCAGAACTTTTGTCGTCAGGAAGACACAGGTTGGGTAGCAGGTAGCGAGATGCTACCTTACTGAGTTCCTCTTTCTGACGCTCCCTGAAAGCCTTCCTCTCCTCTTCAGAGTCATCAGCTTTCTCCTCTTCTTCTTCCTTTTTCTGAGATGCCTTCCGCTTCCTCCATTCTGTCTCTAGGAAACACAGGTAAAAGTAGCCAACAGTCAGTCATGCAACAAGTATTTATCAAGTGCTGGCTTTGTAAGCAGGACTGGGCTGGACTTAAAGAGGACCCTATAGGTTATGTTTTTGTAAAAAAGATAGTATTTCCTAGCCTTGCAGTGAAACTGGATAGGCAACACACACACACACACACACACACACACACACACACACACACACACACGTGCGCGCGCACATGCATGCGCGGCTTAAATTCATCGGGGACCAAGACCTTGTTTCATTTATCTTTCTCTTTCCCAGAGCTTCCATCACAGAGCATGATACATAGTAGAAGTTCGATAAATGTCTTTTGAGTGATCAAGTAAGCGAATGGAAAGTGAATGAATGACTAACAAACAGCGCCACTTAACACCAAAGCCTATAGTAATACAGAGAGAGAGCGCTCTCTGTGAACTGCCTGAACAAGGAGCCTGGAGGGTTTCATGAAGGCAGAAAAAGCATAAAAGGGTTGGGGTGGGTTCATGGGGGCTTCAAGAGGGAGGTCAGCGAGGGGGTGTCCTGGGGCCTCCCTTTTTCCCCACCTCCCGACAATTTCTCCTACCCACAACAGCCAGCGATGGGGGGCATGGCCAGTAGTCAGTTTCTATCTTGGCCGGCTGGTTGGGGTCAGGGGGCTGGGCCGCAGGGAACTTGGATGACTCGATGATGAAGTCCTCAATGGGGTGCTTGCTCTGAGGGCTGCCTCCCAAAGACTCTGCAGGTGGAAGACAGAGTCAGCACACACGCACCTCGCCCCGAGGCCAACTATTCTTCCATCCTCAGCCCCCAACTCCCTCACTTGTCCCTTCACACTTATGAGAAAGTGGATGTAAAAGCAATGCACAAGGAAGAACACAAGGCAACTATTGCGTATTGTTATCAACAGTTATTCTCCCATCACCCTCCCCAGCCATGCAGTGACCACAGCCACAAGCCTCCTAACATGTGGCAGCAAAGGGGCTCTGGTAAGTTAGGGAATCCCTCACCTCTCTGCTTGTAAATGGGTGGCTTCTTGTAGATGTTGGAATCTGGGCGGGAGGTCTCTGTGGAGAGGGAGCAAGAGGGGATGAGAAGGGGCATATGTTGGTGGCAGAGGGGGGTTGGGTGGGTAAAGAGAATGGAGGCAAATAGAATGGGAGAAGGTAGGAAACTTGCTGGCTTCTGCCAAGAGCCAAGACAGAATCAGAGTTCCTTGAACTGTCCCTCAGAGGGTTGGGACTTTCAGCACTTTTCTGGTTGGTGGGAGGTAAGAAGCAACAGGGGTCCTGGAATCATGGGGCCCAGCCAGTTCTCAGGTGAGCACATACCCCAGAGAGCAGGCTACTGAGAGTAAGTGGCTTAGGGCCCCTGAAGAAAAAAGAGGTCTGAGGGAAAGTACACACCCAGGCTGACAGTAAAACCTACCAGGGTGGTGGAAATGGGGCAGGCTGGTCCGGGGGGTTCCAGTGATTCTCGGGGCTGAAGCCTGAGAGATAACTCCAGGGGATCGGCTCTCTGCCCACACCTGTAGAGGAGAAGTGTGGTTCATTGCAGCTCCTATATCCCCCCAACCCACTCCTGAAACCACATATATACCACTTCATCTCACTCTACCAATCTCTGTCCTCCCACCCTAGCAGGCTGCATTCCCCCAACCCCAGGCAGAGGACAGAAATCCAAAAACTTGACCCACTGATGGTGCCGGGCCCAGGGAGAAAGGATTAAATAAGACTTTAGGTCAGACAGACAGATTATAGAGCTGGCCAGTGGACAGGGTGAGGTCGGACCAACACTTTGGCCCAGAAAAGTCCTCAGTCTGCTGATTCTGTCATATCCCCTAGGCTATGCAGAGCTCTCTGGACTTGTGGGGGTTATAGTAGGGGTCCCATCAGAGCAGGGCTGGGCGAGTTTCAGGTGTAGGGCAGACTCACCTCTGGGGATGGTGGGGGGGATACAGATTTGGGTGACAGAGAGCGCTGTGAATGGAGAGGAGGCTGGTCAGACCACAAGGGTAGGATTAAACTCTCATCCCTAGAGGCCTAGAGTAGCTACTTCATCCCTTTCCTGGTCCATCCACACCCTTTCCTGGCCAACTTCTCAGCCACCTCTTCTTTTGCAGATCCTTGCCAAGTCCCAGTACTAGGTTTCCATTCTTCTTCCTAGTATTCTCCTGGAGAAAGTTCTAAGTCTTTTTTTTCTATAAAGCATGATCTGGGAGCAGTGTGCTTGGTGCTCTAAGGGCCTACTGAAGAGTAACTATCATCCTACCCTCAGAGCCTAAGAGCTAATGGAAGAGACAATACCAACAAACATCCGAGGATGGGGTACAGGCTCCTGGTCCAGTTATTTAAGTCTCCCCACTGTCTGGTCCCATCTTACTGCCCCAGCCATGACACTAACCCTTTTCTTAAATACAGTTTACTAAGGACCTGCATGTGCTCATGTACCTACCCTGACTACTCTGTGAGGTGTGAGGGCAGAGATATCACCTTTATTTTACAAGAAGGAGAACTGAGACCACAGGATCACACAGGTTACTCAGCTAGGACTTCCAGCCTACAAGTTCAATTTCCCTGGACTCTTTCCATAAATTTTGCTCTCTCTGCCTACTCCCACCC
Organism: Elephas maximus indicus; assembly: GCF_024166365.1. Classification (NCBI taxonomy): domain Eukaryota; kingdom Metazoa; phylum Chordata; class Mammalia; order Proboscidea; family Elephantidae; genus Elephas; species Elephas maximus. Next base: position 52,634,101 of record NC_064840.1, read on the forward strand.
TTTCCCTACATGCCACTCCCTTTATGCTTCTGCCATTCAAACACAGCCTTTTCTGCTCTCTTCTTTCAGAACTACACCCCAACCTTGAGCCCATCTCTGCCTGTGCTCCACAAACACTTGGTTGGTTGACTGACTAGCTGGTGGATTCCTGTGCACAGTTCCCTTTCTTGTTTGGCTGAGTCTGGCCTCCAGGGAATAAAGCATGAGAGGGATTCTGTCCACCGCCCAGTGTGACTGGTGGAATCCTTCCTCCAAGTCCTGTCCAAGGGGAACCACCTTACCTCCCGGCTTCTGGGCAGCTCTACGTGTTCCAGGAGGGAATAGGTAAAGTGGGGCTCGTAGATCATGAGATCAGGCCGCTCAATGTCCAGGATGGCCTTGTCCTTGGGGATGGCAGCCAGGTCCTTGTAGCCCAGCACCTGATTGTCCATCTTGGCCTGAAGGAAAAGGGTGCTTATGAAACAGGTGTGCCGAAAGCCTCACATGGAATCCTGGCCTTACAAGCTAGACTCATAATTTATTAAGAAGAAAATGGGCAGCTATTTTAGATGTCAGCCCTTATAAGTTAATAACTCTGTTATTTTAATTGGAAGGATTTAGATTGTCACCTTAAAAAATGATAGTCCTTCACCTAGCAATCTGGGTAATAGAAAGACCACACCATCTGGAGCTTTGGGTTCTCTCTCCCTTCCAGCGCTGGTAGGATCATCGGCTACAGGCTCAGAGTGAAGCTTCCTCTGCATTGTTGTCCCCTGCCCCTCCCTCCTCCCAGACTGAGGATGCTGGTGTCAGAGAAGGGTACTCACCACGATGGTGGAGGGAGAGCCGGGAACACTGGAGCCTCGGGAGGAGCTCACGCTCCCTGGGGAGGTAAGTGGTTGCTGGGGAGAGTGAGAAGGCGGGCGAGTGGGTATGTGCGTGGGTGTGAGGGGTGAAACGGGGGCAGGGGCTCTTCAGGAACCTGAGGATGTGGGCTGGAGTTGAGGGCAAGAAGGTCTTCCCTCGGCCTCTAGGGATCCGGGGTGCTGCGCTGTAGGTGACCACCAGGTGGCACCCTCGACTCCCAATCTGACGCTTCCGCAGGAGATGCGAGCCCCCTCACCCCTGCCCTAGGTGCCCCACCTGCCCGGGGAGTGGGTGCAGCCCCCGCACACCTTCTGCTGCCGTTCCATGCAGCAGGGAGCTCGCTGGTCAGATCACTCACAGAGCCCTGGGTGGGAGGAAGAGGACAAGGGCTCAGGCTCGGCTCCGCTCCTGGGTGCTGCGTGTTTGGGGCCGCGAAAGCAGAAAGGTCGTACCACCAAGCTGTAGCGTCCTCATCCCTCGGTGATTCTTCAGGGTGCAGACCAAGCGGAGGGTCTAGAAGGAGAAGGGAAAGGGAGAAAGTGCCAGAGAGGGCTGGTAAGCTCTGGGTCTCAGAGGGTGGGGGCGGGGCGGCCCCCTTGCTCCCCGGAGACGGAAGGGAGCTCGGGCCTTCGTTGGCTCAGGCTTTCCATTCGCTCACCCCAGAGAAAGTGTGTTTGTGGACTGCGAGACGGGAAAGTGGAGGGGCTGCACTTGTTTTTGAGCCATTGTTCTCAGGCTCCAAAGGAAATGACGGCAGGGGACAGAGGCTTCCCGGGCAGCCTCCACGTGCCCTGCTTTGTCACACCTTCCCTGCCCCAGGGGCTGGAGCCCTGTTTCAGGCCCAAGGTCTCACTCTCAGCCTCTACCAAGGCGTCTCTCTCTGGCTCTGTGCTGGTCCCCTCTTCCCCTCAACCACTGGTCCACTCCCCCTCAATCTACTGTCCACTGACCGCGTCTCCCTGATACTCACCCAAGAAGGTTTAACACAGAGAGACTGAGTAATACCTGGGAGGTGGACACTGGGGGAGAAGGGAGGCAGAGACAGCCAAAAGCAGCAGCTGCCTTGGTATGAGGCAGTCAGGTCGTGGGCTTAAGGACTGCTTGCTGACTGTCATCTCTGCCCCAGGTTCAATCGGTGGTTAAGAAGGGAGGAGAGGGCCCAGAGGGAGCCCATATCTCCCTCACCCCTATTCCCTGTACAGCAGTCAGTCTCATGTGGGGACTTTTGAGAAAACATCCTTTGGGGCCTCAGCCACATCCCAGCTCCTCACAGACTTCTCAGAATGCCTGTGCTGAGACGACGACTCTGTCTGAAGGGCTGTGACACTACAAGTCAGCGCCACTGGTTCAGCAGGAAGTCATCTTCCCTGGCGCTGCTCTTTTTGTTCCTGTGGAGCTGGGTCCTTTCTGCTACGTTAGAATGTGAGTCCCCTGGGGCACAGCCCTTGTTTCCTTCCTCTGTAACTCTCTTAGCAATCCCTCCAGCCTCCTTGTGCCACCCCCACCCCCACCCCCACTCCACACTGGACACATAATAACATGAGCTCCTGGCTGAGTGTGACGAGTGTCAAGTGTGATGGTGGCAGCAGGCTATAAGCTATAGCACGAAGAGAGCTGACAGCTACAGAAGGGACTGGGAGGAGGCAGCATAACATTGTGGTTAAGAGCATGAACTTGGGACCAGAGTGCCTGGGCGTGAGTACTGACTCTGCTATAAGCTGGGTGGCCTTGAGCAAGTTAGTTATCTTCTCTGTGCCTCATGTTTCTCATCTGTAAAATGGGGGAAGGGGTAATACTAGTACCTGTATCATAGTATTGTTATTATAGCAAAGTACTTAAAACATTGTAAATTCTTTGTAAAGTGTTAGCTAATATAATTTCTATCTTCCCAAGGACCTTTCTGTAGCCATTCCTTGCTACAGAAGGTCATAGAAGACCAAGGTCATTGGCGTTCCCAATCTTATCACCTCCTACTTTGTATCAGGTCATTCTTCTGCTCACTGTCTCTCCACCGGTGCTCACTGGCACTACCCATTCCCTGCGCAGGCAGCCCTCCCACTTCCCTGCTTTTGCACATGCTGTTCACTATTCTTTGTCCACCTCTCTGCCTCTCCGACCCCACCCATCCTTTGGTCCATCTTAAACTGCCTCTTCCTCTGGGAGGCCTCCCCTGCTATTCTAGTTGCAGTGTAATGGATTGCTTTCATACGGCTTTTCTCATCGTGGTCTTGTAACTCCCACCAAATGACTAGGCTGTTGTTCTTGTTATTAGATGCCGTCAAGTCAATTTTGACTCATAGTGACCCTATGACCAATAGAATGAAATACTGCCTGGTCCTGTGACATCCTCACAATCATCGTTATGCTTTAGCCCACTGTTGTAGCCACTGTATCAATCCATCTTGTTGAGGGTCTTCCTCTCTTTTGCTGACCCTCTACTTTACCAAGCATGATGTCCTTCTCCAGGACTGGTCCCTACTGATAACATGTTCAGAGTATGTGAGATGAAGCCTCGCCATCTTTGCGCATTCTGGCTGTACTTCTTTCGAGACAGATTTGTTCTTTCTTCTGGCAGTCCATGGTATATTCAATATTCTTCTCCAACACCGTAATTCAAAGGTATCAATTCTTCTTTGGTCTTCATTATTCACTGTCCAGCTTTCACATGCATTTGAGGTGACTGAAAACATCATGACTTGGGTCAGACGCACCTTAGTCCTTAAAGTGACATCTTTGCTTTTTAATACTTTAAAGAGGTCTTTTGCAGCAGATTTTCCCAATGCAATATGGTGTTTGATTTCTTGACTGCTGCTTCCATGGGCATCGATTGTAGATCCAAGTAAAATAAAATCCTTGACAACTTCAGTCTTTTCTCCATTTATCATGATGTTGCTTATTGATGGGGTGGGACTATACAAATAAGTTGCTTATGGCCTACCAAGAGGACTGGACAGCTTGCTAATAAGGCAAATAAGGTGAATGGCACTCTTGTGGAGGTGAGACCATGCAAATAAGGTGTATTGAACCCTAACGAGGGGATTGGTCAGTTCTGCCATCCTACCAGGTTTAAAATGAGCCAACCCAGAGGTGGAAAGGGGGGACCTCACTACTACCAAGAAAGAAAAGCCTGGACCTTTGGACCTAGGGTCCTTGCACTGAGAACATCCTGGACCCAGGAGACAGTGAGCTGTAACATCACAGACAGAGCAAGGTGGCAAGAAGCCATGGGAAGCGCAGCAGAGAACTGCCAATAGCACAACCAGGAGACCGGCAGGATATGGCAAGGTGGGCTTTCCAGCCCACGGAGTGAGAGAGCTAAGTGCCTTCAGGCAGGAGGCTTCCTGGTAGAATGGGGTGCCTCCAGGCACCTGTCAGAGCTAGGCTCACAGATCCATGAAGCTAGAGAGCTGAGCACCTTTGGGCAGAGGGCATTTGCTGGTGGAGTAAGGTGCCTCCAGGTACTTCTCAACAGAGCTAGGGCTGGAGATCCATGAAGCGAGAGAGCTAAGTGTCTTCAGGCTGAGGCTTGCTGGCAGAGTGGAGTGCCTCTCGGCACTTAACGGTAGGGCTAAAGAACTTTGTAACATTTGCCTGAGCAGGGCAGAGGCTGGTTCAGCCCTAGAGGCCCAAGGAGCTCAAGGGGCCAAGGGGGCCGAGGGCCAGGGAGAGGCCTGCCTATAGACATGGCCGAAAAGCTGTTCTGACCGAAGAACTGTATCCTGAGTTGTTTCTGATCCTGAATTATAACCTGTTACTTCCCTAATAAGCCCCTTAATCATGAGTATTTTGTGGGTGTCCTTTAGTGGCCATTGCAACAAATTATCAAACACAGCAGAGAAGCAGAGGGCGCCGTGGGAGGGATGGCTGGTGTTAGAACTGGTAAAAAGTTTGAAGAGAGGAGGTATGTCTGACCTTTGCTTCATAGGCATCAGCCTTGGCCTGATGCTGACGGTGATTCTCTCTCCCCCTTATGAAGTTAGAGGAGGTCTGACACCCCCACCATGCCATTTTTACACCAGTCCTCACTGATAAACGCTTCTTAGAATTCCGGTGGGACTTTAAAGAGAACCATATAATTTAGCACTTGACTTTCCTAACTAGACTGACTGCTAACTTCTCAGGGCGACAACAATAATGATAAAAACTCATTGCCATCGAGTCAGTTCTGACTCATAGTGACCCTATAGGACAAAGTAGAACTGCCCCCATAGGATTTCCAAGGAGCAGCTAGTGGATTGGAACTGCCACCCTTTGGTTAGCAACCAAGCTCTTAACCACTGCACCACCAGGGGTCCACAATAATGATAGCTATCATTTTTTGAATGTTCATTATATGCTAAGTACTTCGATGAGCACTTTACATGGATTATTTTGTTTCATCTACACAACAACCCTATAAGGTAGACTCATTTTGTGGATAGGGAAACTGAGGCTCAGGGAAGTTAAAAAACTTTGCAAAGTTGTGGAGCTAAAAATGACTGTATCTTCAGTTTTGACATCATTCACAGTACCTGCCTAGTACTGTGCCAGGTGCATAGTGGGGACAGACTAGAACCTTCCAGATTGCTCAGGTCTATGGCATCTCCAAGACACAACTCTGATCACCAGAGTCACACGTGGTATTTGGTGCCCATAGAAAGACTCCATTCCAGAGCTTCATTCTTCTTCTGCCCTTTTAGCATGTACTTTGTAATGCTTTTGGAAACCCTGGGCGCAGCAGCTAAGTGCTCCAGCTGCTAAGGCTGCTAACCAAAAGGTCAGCAGTTCAAATCCACCTTGTGCTCCTTAGAAACTCTATGGGGCAGTTTTACTTGGACTTTTAGGATCGTTATGAGTCGGAATTGACTCAACGGCAACGGGTTTGGTTTTTTTTTCTTTTTTTGGTTTGTAATGCTTTAGGACCTGGATGAAGTCTAGTACATACCTGAAGAGCTGTTAGCTCCCTCTCCTCATTTTTACTTTATTAAGAGCCGTTGTCAAACTAGATATACACTTGGCTTAGCCCTAGAGACAAATGCTTATCCATCCATCCACTCGCCCACCCACCCAGTCATGTGTTGTTTTATCCATCCATTCAACAAACATTTTCTGAGCACCTATTCTGCAATGAACAGAGAGCAATGTTCTGTGATTGGCCCTGTGGAGAACAGAAAGATGAGTCAAAGCTGAGCTACCTCTCTAAAAATAAGGCTCATGCATATAGATGACTCCAATGCAAAGTAGAAAATTACATGTGTAAGATAAGATAGTATAAGGGGCTATGAGATATCACAGGAGAGAGAGATTACTCCCACAGGGTGTCAGAAGGGGAAAACAAAAAAGCTTTCTTGGAGGAGGAGGTATTTGAGGTAGGCCTTGAAGGATGCCCAGTGTGAGGTCATGGAAAATTTGAAAAGGGGATTCTTGAAAGAGGAGGCAACACATGTGAAGGTGGGGATATGGGGAAGCACTGGATCTGTCTGGAGAACAGCAAAGATGACTTAATTGAACAGCTCATGAGGTTAAGATACGTTTGGGGTAGGAAGTTGGGGCCAGATTGTGAAGGCATTGAACCTGGAGGATGGAATTTAGATCGTATTCTTTGGGGAACAGGGGGCCATGAAAGGCTTAAAAACTTTCTTTTTCTTTCTTTTTTTTTTAAAAAAACAAAGAAGTGATACAATTCACGAGGTGCTACAGGAAAATTAATCTGGCTGTCGGCTGGGAAGTGGATTGCACAGGAAGAGGCGGTCCACAGGGAGACCAGCCAGGAAGCTGCGGCAATAATTCAGGCAGAGGATTGTGAAGGTCTAGACTTGGGCAGTGATGGTAAGGATGGAATGGGGACAAATAGGAGAAATCCTAGTGGCAGAATAAGCAAAGGAAAACCCGATGTGGAGAGGCCCCAAAGGAGGAGCAGTTTGCAAGCGCGAGAGCCTGGAAGGAGGCGAGGAACAATGAGTTCCCTTTTTTGACAGGTTGAAGTCGAGGTAGGTGAACAGGTGGAGATGTCCAGGAAGAGGCTGGAAAAGGAGCTTAGGGGAGGAGTAAGGGCTGGAAACAGAGATCTAGGAGCCATTTGCCTAGAGGTGATAGCTGGGACGTGAGATTGCCAAGGAAGAAAAAAAAAAATTTTTTTTTTTTTTTAAAAACAGAATCTTGGGAACAGCTGGAAAACTGGAAGAAATAGCTGGAGATGGCACAGTCAGAAAGGGAGAAGGAAAACTGATAGCTCTTTGGGAGACAGAGCATATCTAGTGATTCTTTGTATTTTCAGCAAAGGGTCTGTCACAGAGTAAGTGTTCAATAAATATTGGAGAGAGGGTAGGGGGAAGGAAGGGGAGGAAGGACTAAGAAACTAGAATGTCATGGAAACCAAGAATCTTCTTCTGTAGAGAAGGTGTGGAGAAGTGACCAAGGAAGTGTATGCCTCCAGTTTGGCTATCAGGACCATGACGGCCTCTGAGAGCATGTTCAGAGAACAGAGAAGCCTCTGTGTTAGGGATTCCATAGAGTGGGGGCTTGGGCTTAGGCTTGGCCAAGGATGCACAGGCAGCGGGGACGGAACTCTCAAGAAGGATGACATGCAGGAAGGAGCTAGGAGAGTAACTTTGGAAGAAGCAAGATTGAGGGCCAGCTTTTAAGGAAAGGGAAGACTTGAATATGTTTTTAGGCAATGGATAGGGAACAGTTGAGAGCAAGAGATGAAAGCTGCAGAAAAGAGGGGTGTTTGATGGAACAAAGTCCAAGCAGGGAGAAAGGGATTCAGTCCAAGCCTAAGTGGAGGATTAGCTTTGGAAACAAAAATGCATGCTTCCCTGAAGGAAGAGGAAAGGGAAAGAAGTGGGGTAACAGGGGCATTTAGAGGAAGCCGACTCGGAGGCTTCTATTTTCCCAGTAAAAGTATGAGATATGATCATATGACAATCTTATAGGTGGGTGAGGGGTGAGACTTGAAGAGAGTAGAAAAGGTTTGGAATGATCACTGTGGTGACTCCATGCAGCTGAGCCTTAGAAAGGGGCCAGGAAGAATGGATAGCTTCAGTGGGTTCTGGAGTCTCCTGCTGAGTGTAGGGCCAGCCCTGGCACCCTTCCCCTTGAACACCGATGGGCGATGGGCATGTATAGAGTAGGACGATGACTGTCTGTCAGTGTGGTAACTGCCCAGGCAAGGAGGGAGGTGAGGGGGTCCAGGGTGAACCATGTCACAGGTCATGCTTTGAGACCCACGCTCACACATGCACAAATCCTATCCCATAGGCATATTCACTCAGAAACATGATTCAAAATAATGCTGGTCATAATATTAATAGCTACTGTTTATGGAATTTCTACCGTATGGCTGGCACTGTGCTAGGCATTTTATATTTTCCCCCATTTAATCCTTACATTGCAACCCTGTGAATTGGCTATTATCTCAACTTTGAAGATAAGGAAATTAAGACTTAAATATTTAAGTAATTTGTCAAGGACACACTACCATGTGGAATTTAAGCCTGCATCTGTCTGACTTCCAAAGCCATGCTGTTAACCACGATACCACCCAGGGCAAAACTGTGGCGTGACTCACTGAGCCTCTGGCCTCCTGTCTCTGCTCTGGCCCCCAGCTCTGTGCCTTCTTGTCCACAGCTGTCCACAGCCCTATCCCCATCCCCAGGGCTGGGTCTTGCCCATTAGCATCCTCTACTAGGGCCCAGAGCCACACTCCTTCTGGATCCTGCCCCCAGCCGCCCCTTCCCTGGGTGTTAGAGAGCATGCTGGTAAATTACCTCCATAGAGGTGCTAATGGATGAATTATGTTAATATATTATCCTTCCCCCGCCCCCAGGACATTTGCATTTTAATTTGGGGCTAGCCTTAAGGAATAAAGTTCTTAGTGGTAAAATTTTAGGCTGCAGAAGGCCAACTGAGAAGATGTTTGGGGAGAAGTGTGTGTGTGTGTGTGTGTGTGTGTGTATGTGAGAAAAAGAGAGAGAGTTTTTTTGGCTTCTCTCAAATCACACCATGCAGACAACTACCTACTCCACCCACATGTAACTCCCTCTCCCAAAGTTGATTTCCTCACACATCAACAACACTTGTCCTCCTCTGTCCTGACCCCTTCCCATCCCTGCACACCCCTAAGTCCCATAACCACCGTGAATGAAGAGACCAAAAGGGCAGGCTGCAGGCAGGAAGGGAGGGAGGAATGGAAGGAAAGGGAAAGAAATGCAGAGGAAGGTGAGCCCAGATGGTGGAAGGGACATCTCAGCTGCCCCGGCTCTGGTCTGATGCCAGCCAGAGAGGTTCTCAGTGCCGCCTCTCGGCCCCACCCTCCCCCAGCTGTGCATCCTTGCCTTATCTGAGCCACCAGCCCAGCCCCACCTCACACCACCCACCTTCTCATCACCCCAGCAAGGCAATTAGAGCCTCTCAACTCCCCAGGATGTAGGTGATAAGACCCGCCCACAGGGACCTCCAAGTTTTTGCCCACCTGTTCCAGTGGGCTCTGCTCCAGGCAGGGGCTGACCCAGGTGACGGCTGGCTAGAACTTTTAGAAATGAAGGCTCAACTGACAGAATCCACCTCAGGCCCTCCAGTCCAGCCTCTGCTCCATCCTAAGACAACCACTGCCACTTGCTCTAGGCCAGTCACTGTGTTAGGAGCTGTCCATAACTCCTCTCTAAAGTTCACACAAACCAGCTACCTAGCAATTATTGCCCTCGTTTTAGAGATGAGGTTAATTGAGAGGTTAACTTGCCAAAGGCCACCCAAATAGAAGCCAAGCTGGAATTCCTACCCTTGCCTGTCTAACATAGAAGCCAGTGAATGCGCTTTTCAATGAGTCCCCGGAGACCCCACCCCATTAGAACTCTGGACTCAAGTCCCCTGTGCTAACCTTATATGGTGGTGCCACTCACAGTCCTGCTTGCTGACCTCATCTACAGAAAAGGAGCCAGGAGTCTGGGGACTTGGGCTCTGTGTCCTATGGGCAGGGTCAAGCAGGCTGGGTGCCAGCTAGTGTAGACAGTAAGCAAGTTATGAAATGAGTTGAGTTGAGGTGTCCAAGTAGGCTGGGGTCAAGGTGGGCAGAACACTACCCCTCTCCTCTGTCTCCAGTCTCATTCACAGTGTGCCTGCCTTGCCCCTTCCCTTTCTCCCCCCTTTCTTTCTGCCTTCCAGTCCCCTTTAGTTTTCTTCATCATCTTTCCTCCCTCCATCTCTGCTTCCCTTTCACCCTCTTCCCCTCCTGGCCCCACCCCCGCAGTTACTGTGGCAACAACTCCATGCCAGAAATAAAGGCAGGATCCAGCTAGGTCGTTGGTTCCCAAAACAGCATCCTAGGGTGGGGAGGGGAAGGGAGGGACCAGGCCTGCTCCCATGGGGTCTGTGTGTACGTGTGTGTGTTGTGGGGTGGGGTGGGGCAACCACGATTGCCCCAGAAAGGATATGGAGAGAGCAGGGGAGGATTCGACTCACCAGAACGTCCCCTACCTAGACTAGGCCTGAGCCCTGGGCACTTATCTCGCCACCTCCTCTCTTCTCTCATTTTCTCCTTCTTCCAATTTTTTTTTTTTTTTTAAACTCCTGGCCCAGTGGTTAAGAGCTAGGGCTGCTAACCAAAAGGTCAGCAGTTCAAATCCACCAGCTGCTCCTTGGAAACCCTATGGGGCAGTTCTACTCTGTCCTATAGGGTTGCTATGGGTGGGAATCGACTCAACGGCTAGGGCTGGGGCCCCCTATGATGCCTGCCAACACTATACAACACCCTCTCACACTCTGGTAAAGGATCAGAACCTGGGTCCAGCCTGAGGACCCACCTGCTCACCTATTCTCTTGATGCCAACAGGACTGGGCTCATGTGCCCCCTTTCTCCCCACCACCCCCCATAAATATGCAACTACCTATCCTTTTTTCTGAAGGTCTCTCTTGCTTGGGTTTTCATAAAAAAAAAAACATACCCTCTCTCTATATGCCCTTTCTCAGAAGAGCCCCCCTCTTCCTAGGTTCCCCCAGCCCATCATGCCTGCTGAGTCTTCAGCATGCTCCTATTTATAGCTGGTCCTGTTGGCAGGTTGTAGTGTTACTTGTACATGTTGGATGGATAGTGCTGGGGGAGAGGGAAGGGTCTCGTACCCTACATTCAGCTTCTGGGCGCGCCCCTGTTCTGGTCTTTACATACACACACATGAACTCTGAGAGAGGAGTCCCTGCAGACTTCTGTCTACAGGTGGACAACTGAGCCAGGTGTTGGACACATGGCCACGGAGAGGCCCCCATATCAGACTCCCATATGGACATACAGGCTCTTCACTCACACAGGCAGAAAGCCCACGGTGAAACGCAGTTGCGACACTCATGCACACGGGTGCACATGGGGAGACTCCGCAGCCCTGCTTTGCAACATCATGCCCCCACTCTCCCAGCAAGGCCCCCACACAATGGCACACGGGCATGCTGACACCCACTCACACCCACCCACCAGTCCTCCCCTTGGCACTGCTTTCTACACTCACAGCCACTCGCACACGTGCTGAGCCCCCTCTCCGAGCTGGTCACGTGTGCAGCAGCACACAGACCCCTTCACTTACCCATGCCCTGGGGGCTCCCGCGGGTCCCCCATTCCCTTAGTGCAACTGCCTTCCTTTTCCCAGACCTGCTGCTGTTCCTCTGACTCCACACCCTGGCACACAGTCCCCAGGGAGGGAAAGGCCAGATGAGTCTGCCGGAAAGGGCGCTTGGCCTGCCGGGGGGTGGGGGGCAGAGCTGGGCGGGGGGTGCCCAGGACCCTCGGAGGCTTGTAGGTCCTCTCAGCCTGCCACTTCAGGCACTTCCGCAGCTAACAACAGCGAGCGCCGAGGTTAGGGCCTGCCACCCTGCCCCGCCCTGCCACCAAGCCTCTTTCCTCATCTGGCCCTCACCCCAGCCTGGCCAGCTACCGGCTAGAAGGGGGCTCCAAATCAACGGCATTTGGCCTCTCTGTCAACTACTCCAACCCCCAAGGGTATCTGTGGGGTGGAAGGAGGAAGGCAGGCAATGGCTTCATCTTCCCATTATTCAGCAAAGAAGGAACAACTCCCCTGCCCACCCTGCACCCCACAGGATCCCATCACTTCCATTTCTGGCCAGCAGAACTAGGTGGGCAGGGAGAATAGCCAGGGAAGGGGGCACTGGGGTGGCTGCAGGGGCCCCAACCCCTTCTCCTCACATCGGAAAGAGGATTGGTCAGAACAAAGCCAGCTTGTCCCAGGGTCTAGCCACCCAGGCCCATTCTGTCACTGAACCAGGGGCCACAGCTAACTCCCTTCCCTAGGGGATCCTGCCATCACCCAAAGCCTCACTCGTAGGCAGGTGCTGTGGCCCAAAGTGTCCACAGAGAGGAAGAGAGGTGGGAGACTCTGCCACCTACCTTTTCCCAGACAAGGTGGCCCGGATGCTCTGAGGTCCTAAGGCCAGAGGTAGGGAGAGGTGTAGGCCCAGCTCCACCAGCTGCTGCTTTTTTTTCTCAAGAGCCTAGGTAAGAGGCGCCTCTTCCAGGAACCCAGCTGCGCTCTCCCAGAGCACAAATAACGGGAAAAAAGCTGGCTTGAGGTAGGTGGGGTGGGAGCTGGCGAAGGAGGGGAGCTGGTCTCGGCTGAGCAGTCTGATCTCCCCGCTGGGCTCCCACCCCGTTTCTCCACAAGCCACAGCCGCTCAGATCCCCTGGTGCTGGGGAGTCCGTGTCTGGTAGGCGGGCCGGCAGACGGGCAGGATGGCGGGCGGGCCCTGGCTCCCCCACGCGCCCTCCCTGCACCCTCCCCACCTCCAGCTGATAGCATGTGGCTGCAAGCAGGGTGTGTGTGTTTGTCTGTGTTGCTCGTCTACCTCAGCTCTGCTGCAGCTCAATCCATTTTAAACAAGAGGAGCATTAACCCAGCATCATGACGAAGCAGAATCCGCAGCATTGTCCTTTCTCGCTTTCCCACACCTCACCCCACCCTGCAACACTCACTCACTCGTGCACACACAGTCCATCAAGCCTCCTGGTAAAAACAGCCAGAGTTCAAATTTGGGGGCGGAGGGACTCTATGGATGGATAAGCGAGGATGACAATTCCTCGTTTCTCCAAAAACCTGTATCTCCTACCCCATTCCATGGCTATCCCCACCACCTAATACAGCAGCAACAGAGGCTTCCTGGGTCCCAGATACTCCTGGGGTGCTAAAGGACATGCAGTAGGGGCAGAGGTGCCAGAATTGGTCAGTCAAGGGTTAACCCTCTCCTGGGGTGGACAAACAGGAAGATGCGGAGAAACCAGGTCTTCAGTATGGGAGACTCCCTTTGGCCCATTTGGTAACCTGAGCCTCCTGGGAACTGCAATAGGGCACAGCAGTGTGAGGAGAAGGACCCCATTTCTTGCCAGGGCAGCTTCATAAAAAGGGAATGTCCTGCCAGGTGATCCCCAGGTTCCAGCAGGGAAAGTACAGGGATGTGTCTTCCCTGTACCTAGAAAACAGGAACCACCCCAGGGCCTGTCATTGGCCTTTTGGTTCCCTGTGGGCTCAGAATAGAGCCCCGGGTTTCACTTGTGCCCCACCTGGGGGATGGAAGGAAGTGCACTCAGATGGCTGACCCCTTGCCCTGGCCCCAGCTTTCTCTCCACCTCCTCTAGCATACTTGCCTACCTAGGCAGCCCTTGCTGTTGCCCTGGTAACCGCTGCCCACAGCCAGTCAGCTGATGGTATCAGCTGTTGTTCAGGAGATCTAAAATCTGGGGAGGGGACTCTGGGGTATCTGAATAGAAAAATCACAGGGGAGGGTCTTGAGGGGGGCAGGAGAGAATGTGCCCCAGGATCACTTTCTCAAAGAGAAGAGGACAGGAGGGGACAGGTAGGGACAGGAAGGGAGCGGTGTATCTGGTTAGTGGAAGACAGAAGAACATAACACTGAAGGGTGGGCTCCAGAAGGAAAGGAGAAATGGAGGAAGGCAGGTAGCTGAATGGCCAGGAAAGAGCAGATAGTGTCCAGGCTTAGCTGGTGTATGTGTGTGCTCACGGGGAGAGCAGGGTGCTGTGGAAAGGTACAGAAAAACCTGGGGGTGGGAGAAGAAACGTCAGATCGATCTAACCACAAAAGAAAGGGCCAGGAGAGGGATGTGGGGTAGGGGGTGTTATACCTTTGATGTGGCAAAGAGTGGGGCACTCGCCTTGGAGGAGGGGCTAACTAGGCCTGTTTCTTGATCACCAGCCCCAGCCTCTCAGCCTTCTGACCCTTCAGTGCCCCCCTCCTTAGGGTCCTCAAATCAGGGCCTGCCTCAGAGAGAAAGGTGATACCTGGCCCCATCCCAGTCCTGAGCAATTTCCTTCCCTCCACCCCTCCATGAAACTAAGGACCAGGTGATTGTATACCTCAGCTGTTTAGGCTGCCAAAACCTCTGTTCCTCCCCTGCTTCTCACCCTCCACCCCTAGGCCCCACCCCAAGAGATTGGTCTTCTGGTGCAAGGGTCCCCAGAGGTGGGGATGGAAGGAGTTGATGCCGGGAAGGACAGCTGTGGACAGGGCCCTGGAGTGAGGTGTGCTGTGATAAGTGGGTGGGAGGAGGGGAGCACCCTTATGGAAACAAGCATGTAGAATGGAGTGGGGGGACCAAGGCGAAAGGGCCAAAGGGAGGAGGAGGAGGAGAGGGTTCTCCGGTACCTTCAAGGACCTGGGGCGTGAGGCAGGAGCACGGCAGCTTCCTCGGTGACATACACCTCCATCCCTCGGCGCATCTCCTCTCCGCCTCCCGTTGCCAAGACAACCTGCTGGCAGCCCAGGCCTGGCTTAACGGCTGTGGTAGGGAGGGGGAGGAGGAGGAAGAAGTGGCTCCTACTGCCTCTTCCTCAGTGATGGAGGGAGGGGGCCACTTAGCGTCTTAGTGCTGGGGGTGGGGGCTTTGCGGAAAGCTTCAGGAGCTAGAACTGCACTGAGCCCCCACCAGATCTCCCCTCCCCTTCTTCTGCCTCTTTAAGACTCTAGGATTGGATACTGGTATGGCCTCAGGAGAACCTTAATTTAGGGCCAAACAGCAGGCTGGCCTTAGAAGGGGAAGCGGTGCTGGAGAAGCTCTCCTATTCCAGAAAGCCCAGGGGGAGTTGAGAAAGGGCGCTAGAGACCAACAGAGAAGAGATGAGGAACTTGGGCAAAAAACAGGCCATGTGCTGAAGGGCCAGAGGGGTGGCTTCCCACAGGAAGGGGAGGCTGCTGGGCACTGGCTGGGGTGGGCATGGGGCTGTGGGCCCAGAGGTCTTTCCCCCACCTGACCTATCCCTATCTAAGCACCTTGTCCAAATCCCAAACCCTCTCTCATTCCTCTTGACCTAGAGAAAAGTCAAAGTGATAGCTCTGTTTGAATTCCACAAGGCCCCGTTTCCATGGCCTCCCACGCCCAAGCCCCACACCCAAGCCCCACACCCCTTAGGAATCTCCCTCTGCCAGATCAGGCTACCTTGGAACCAAGGGGACTGCAGAGTTAGGGCTCCCTCTGTCGACCTGAGGCATGATAGCTGCCAAGGTCATTACTTCTGAGAGGGATGAATCCTGGGTGTGTGTGTGTGTGTGTGTGTGTTGGCAGTGGGGTTAACCTGTCAGGAGACCCTTCTCTCCCCTGCCCTGCTTCCTCCGCCTCTACCTCATGTCTGATTCGACCTCGGCCTACCTACGAGGGAGATATGCTCAGTGTTCAGCCCTCCTCCTCCTGGGCAGGCCCCCTCCCCAACTCCTCCACGCCAGTTGAATAACCCTCCCCGGTGGCTGACCTGCCCTTTCTGTTCAGGCTGGGATGAGAGGGGAGGCAAATTCTCCTCCCCAGAAGCAGGCAACGCTGAACACCAGGTGCCTTTTAGTTCAGGCCCCAGGCAGGTTTCCTTGCGGACTGCTCTGGGCCCTACCCAGCGTGTAGGAGACTGTGAATAGATCTAGCATACCTTTAGACTCAGGAGTCTCTTGAGGGCTTGGGGATGAGTACTTGTGTCCAAATCAGGGGGCAGGGGCTCCTGCCCCTCTCAGGCAGGCAGTCCCAGGCCCCCAGATACCTGGTTCTTGGCGCCTTTCCCCAGCAAGGTTATTCGTGCCAGATGTCCTGCCGGACTCTGGCCCTGCTGCCTGCCCCCTCCCCTGGGACTGTGCAATAGGCTTCTCTGACCATGTCCATCTGTCTCACTCCAGTGCCCCCCTGCCCCACCCTGGGCATCAACCTGCTGGGGACAGGGTGCACCAAGGACACTCCCCCTGTGCTGTCTAAATATTAACAACTGGAGAGGCTGAGCTATGGCACCTGGGCATCGGAGGAAAAGGGAAAGGCGACAGAGAAGACCGACATTTCTCATCTGAGATTGGGAAGCTACCTCCCCCTACCTCTGAGCACCGGAATCTCCATCTTCCTGATCTCTGAGCCTCTGTTCTCCCAGCCTCAGCCACCAGAGCTGCCACCAGACCAGCCTCTCCCCTACACCTAGGATTATGTCTTCTCAAAGTCCTTTCCTAGTTCTTCACTGCATAAAGACCAAACTTTCCAGAAATTGACCTTAGTCATATCCCATGAATTCTCTATGCAAATTTTCAGTTTCAGGCAAACTGATCACTGCTCACCTTCTGAACACCCCTCCCATTTTCCTGCCTCAGCCTTTCTTCTTATGTTTCCCTTTCATTTCTTCCCCCTCATATGTCTTCTTTGCCAACGGAAGTCCTGCCCACTTTTAAAGATCATGCAAACTTCAACCCTTCCACTAAGCCTTTCCCAATCCCAGCCCCCAGGGGTCTCTCTTACCCCTGGACCCACTGTGCTTTGCAAGTGAGGGCAGAACAGGTGAGAATTAGGCTGGTGTTCACTGGATGGTGACCACGGACGATTTAACCTCCCTGAGCTTGAGCTTCCCCACGCATGACATGGGACAAATGTTACCTCCCTCACTGGGGTGTTACCTCTGAGCATGCTGAGCACTTCAAAGCTCAGCACATATTCATGTCCTTATTTCCAATCACTCTTAGCTCCTCTTTTGCTTTTTTGGAATGTACCTTTTTATGGGCTTATCCCCCCCAACCCCCAGTTGAATTTCGAGTAGCTTGAGATCTCAACAGGGGATGACACAATATCTTGTCCATCTTTTTTAACTGGAGGGTTAGCATGGTGCCTGAACTGTATAGGAAATAAGTATCTGGATTAACTGCTTAGGACCCCTCCCCACCCGAGTCCATGGTCATTGCCCCTGATACTTGCTGATACTCAGGATGGAGGGTGGAGGCAGATTCTGGCTTCTTATCCTGGCTCCACCTGAGGGTGCAGGGTGCCAGGCCAATGATTTCTTTCTGGTGCTTCACTTGGTTTATTCCCTCAATAAATATTTACTGGTCACTATGAGTCAGAATCGACTCGATGGCAACAGGTTTTTTTTTATTATGGGGGATACTAAGATAGGCTATGTCTGTGATTGAGGCACTTAATGTCTAGCAGGACTATGGCATGAACATAAATAGCTGCAGTTTTGGGTAAACTGTGACGTGTGCCATAAGGCAAGGACATGTAAAGGGCAACCAGAGACCAGCAGTAGTGGAGACTGCTGCTCACCCCTGAGAGAGTGAGGAAACTTCTTGGAGGACAGAGGGTGGGCAGAGTGTGGACATGCAAATACTCTAGTTAAGGCATGCTAGACAGTGGGAGCTTCATGAACAAAGAAGGGAACAGTGTGTTTTTTGGATGGCAAGGATTCCAGTTTTGATAGACCACTTAAGGGATTTTCTTAGGGATAGGGCTGGAAAGGGAGGCTGGATAGGATTGTACAGTAGTCCTGAAACCATGCTAAGGCATTTGTTGGTGAAAGCATGACATGGTCAGGGCCGTGGTTTATGGTAGAATAAGGTAAGATGAGCAAAATGTGTAATGTATTGGACTGTAAGGGTATCAGGAGGCAGACAGACCATTCAGAAGCTGCTGCAGTAATTTAGACTGATCATGAAGAGGTCTGACAATGGTGCAGAGCTTCAGAGTTGCGGGGAGAAAGTCATGTGCAAGGAGGTGATAGTTGAGATGTTGAGATTGTTCAGAGAGAGAGAGACAGTATGAAGGACAAGAAGGGAATAGAGTCAAAGAAACCTAAGAAAACGTTTCTGAGAAGGGATTTACCGACTGAAGAGGAGCCAGTGAAGAGATGGGTCAGAGAGGTGAGAGGACAAGGGAAGGCCAGCCTCCTGCATGCTGAGGAAGGCCTTTCAAGAAGGGATGGTCTGTGCTGTTCCGTGAGGCTGAGAACTGAGGCGAGGCTTTTGGCCTGGCGACTGGAGGTCACTGGCCATTGGCATCAGAGGGGCAGGGCTGAATAGAGAGAGATAAGTAGAAGCCAGACTTCATGGACTAAAAAGTGAGTGGATTTCCCCTTCTGACTTCCTGCTTTAACTCCCTTCTGCTTCATATGGCCTTTTGAAGGACAGGATGGAGAAGGGAGAGATCAATATGTAGGCTATTTTTAGCTAGAGTTCTTGGTAATCATATAGGGCACAGGACTTGAGGCACACTCCTGCCTTCTCCCTCTACCTTGGAACATCCTCCCTGAGATGAGTCCATCTTGCCTTCAGCTCCCTGTGTCCACTCTCATCCTCACACTTGCTTAGAACCTTCAGGCACACAGAAGCAACCAAGATTGCTGTCAACGTGGGCAGAGCAGGTAGCCAGCTGTGGGGCTGTCTGAGGTATCTGGGGAAGCCTCCCTCCCACTACATGCATATATATATTAATCCCCTCTGAGGTTCCATTATGAGAGATCTATTTCTTTGGCATCTTCCTTTTAGCATCTAAGTTACCTACCAGTTCAGGGTGAATGAGCTAAACAGACTTCCCCTGAGTGTGAAGAATGCCCAGGGTACGGGCCTGGGCGCTGGGCAGAGAGGCACTAAAAGGTGTGGTGAGAAAGAAGGTTCAGACAGTCTAGTCAGGGGCCCAAGTCCAGAAGCAGGTAGGGTGAGGGCACTCTCGGAGATGCCACAGGCCTCCAAAGCTGCCCTCCTTTCTCACCCTTCCCTCTTCTCTGTCCCTCCCTACCAGGTCTCACCTCAAAAAAGCAAGAAAGGAAACAGTGAGGGCTTTCTGGAGCCGGCCCCCAGAGGCCTGTCTGTGCTGGGGAGGTCACAGAGAGGGAGGGAGGGGCCTGAGAGAGGCAGGGAAGAAAGAAGAAGCAGGACAAAGGGCCCGGTCCACCTTTGAAGCTCTCTAACCCATGGGAGGCAGAGGTGGGGGTGGGCCAGAGAGCCTGGCTCGGGGGGGAGCCAGTCTAGAGTTTTAAAGAATGTCTCAAATTCCTACGGAAGTCAGAGGGATTGTAAGAGCTCCCCCTCCCCAATACACCTCCTCCCCCCCAAAAAAGCCCCCCCAAAGTCCAGTCCTCCACACCTGGGGGGCCCCCAACCCTTTGTCCTCAAGTAATTGCTGGGTGTTGCCCCTGCTTTTAAAGTCCTATTGAACTCACCAGTTATCAGCTGTGGCTCCAGACCACCCTCCCTACACACACCCCAGAAAACTACCCCCAACACATCCCGCAGTCTTCACCGGGATTAAGGCTCTTTGTGATGGGGGGAGAGAAAAAAAGCAACCTGGTGAAAAGCAATTATGACAAGCTGGAGGGCGGGAGAATGTCTGTCCTGGGGCCTGGGAGACCTCCCTCTTGGCTGCTGTCCCCACCTTCTAAATTGCCCAGGGTTAGGGGTGTCAGACTGCTCCAGTTCTCACCAACAGAGAGGTGAGCAACCCCTTCAGCCCCCATCAGCTTGGACGGCGAGTAAAGCTGCTCCACTCACCTCCCATTTTGACTAAACCAGGCCTCTCCACAACATCCCATTCTTTCCTTATTTTTAGACCATTCTTGGGAGAAGTGAGGAGACATGTCTTTCTTTTCTCTCCATAAACCCCTTCCCAATGTTTTCTCACAAAGACAGAGGAAAAGTGAAACTGAGGCTCAGGGTCCACCAGCAGAAGAGAGGGCTCATTGAAGATGTCTCTCTTGAGGAGCAGACTTGGGGTGGGGGCCATTTTAGGAAGAGCCTCCCACTTGGCAAGATTAAAAGTGAGTGTAAAGAAGGAAAGAAGCGGCTTTTATGGCCTCTTAGTTCCACTCCCTAACTGCACACCTGGGGGCTTATGCGAAAGCCCACCCAGAGAAGCTCTGGGTGGGGGATAGGAGCCTCACCCCCTTTTCTTCCTTCCTCTGCCCGACTCAGCCCCCTCTGGGTAAAGCCACGCTGCCTCTTCTAATTGAGATTTCCCCTCGGGTATTGCCTCCTCCCGGCCCCCAACGGGCACCTGGGAGAACATGAGGGCACTTTCTCGCCCTTACCCCACTTCCTCTCTTCCAGAACCCTCCTCCCACACCCTCCGCCCTCCACCCTCCTCACCGGAAAAAAGCAACCTTGCTACCTGCTAGGAGGCTTCAGGCGTCCGCAGGCCGCCGGGGCCTCGCTCGGCAGGCCAACACCGCCGCGGGCGCCCGGGAGCGGCCGGTCCTGTGTCCACAGGTCCCTCGTCCGCTCCTCTGGCCTGGCACCTCCGGCTCGCCCGTCCCACTCCACCCCGGCCCCAGCGGCTCGGGCCGGCCGAAGGGTTTTGGTTTCCTTCGGCCCAACAGGTAGCACGGGACGCGCAGTGAAAGCCGAGGAAACCGGAGCCCGAGCGGAGGGAGGGGCGCGCCTGCCGGTCCCGGGGGCCTGGGCACGCCCTGGGCCGCCAGCCTCACTTGGGGCGGAGGTGCAGGTGCTTTCCTGGAGCACAGGGCTACCCTGCCACTCCATCCCCTTCTTCCCCGGGAGGCGGGCACGGTCCACCTGCCACCCTGCAGGAATGTCGGGCTCTGGCTCAGGCGCTCCCGGCGCGTGGCCCGTCCGCCTGCCATCCCCATGACCCGGCCTAGGGCGCGCTTGTCTTCCACTGATAGCACGGGTGCTTCTCTGTGCCTCTTGGGGAAGCAAGTTTGTTACCAGTTGAGTTTGTGGTTGGATTCCCTCGGGTCCCCCTTCAGATAACCCGTTTGCAGGAAAATGGTTTTATTCTAGGGCTGGGAGTTGGGGGTGGGGTGCAGGCCTGGGAAGTGGAATGTGAAGAATGGCCAACTCTCTTTTTCCCCTCTTTCTTTTTTTTCCTGGAACAAAACAAAAGTCCCTTCCTACAGTCTGGCCAGGAGGAATTTGGGGGCTGGGGGCAGACCGAGGGAGACACGAGGGACAGAATTTGAGGAAAGCCACCTCCAGACGATGTCTCCAAGGCCTTGAATCTGCTGACGTGGCCACTTGTTTCACGCAGCCAGGGCTGGGAGGCCGGCGTTTGAGTCCAGGGTTAACACTACAGTTCCTCTCTTGGGGGTTTGCCCCACCCCCTGGAAGGGAGCCTATTCCAGTGTGAGGTCTTGGGGCGGCTGCCCTCTGGCGCCAACCCCTTGTTTGCTGCAGTCCTGCCTCTTTCCAGCTGGAGGCGCTGATGCTTCCTGGTCCTCAGGGGTCGGCCTTGGGGATCTGGTTCCCCTCCCTCTGCCCCAGCCCAGTCTTTGGATTAGGAAAGGGAAGGGGACGGGAAGGCTGGTTAGGGGCAGTTGCCCCCTGCCTCTGGGACTACGTGATGGGCTGGGGCCGCCGAGTGCGCTTGGTCCGGCGAGTGGGGGCTGAGCCCACAAACTCGAACTGCTTCTGCCTCTCGGCGTGGTTGGGGAAGGGCAGCTGGCCCTGGTAGAGGCGCTTGATGAAGTGGGCCTCTCGCTGGTTCTGGCGGCTGCGGGAAGCCTGACGCGGCCGGCCCTGCCGCGTGAAAGCCATGAACCAACCCTCGTGCCGGGCGTTTTGGAAGGCGGTGTAGTTGTTCTCCAGCACGATCTCGGTGAACACGCAGTCTTTGCTCTTCCCGCTGGGCTGCGGGAGAGGGAGAGAAGGGCAGTTTGTCCACCCACCCTGGCTGGGTGATCTGCTCTCTTAGGCCTGTTTTGTAGGAATGAGGAGGGAGCAATGGGAGCTGTGAGCCGAGGACCTTTGCCTGGTGGATGGCAAAGTTAGAGGCAACAAAGTTAGAGCCCTTGTTAGAGGCAACAGTGGAAGAAAGGAACAACCTTTGCTTGGAATCAGATCTAAACTTAAGTACAGGCTTCCTCTGGAAGTTGTGTACCTTGAGCAAGGCATTTAACCACTGTGTGCCTCAGTTTCCTGAGGTGGCGCGTAAAGATGAAGTAATTATATACTGCAGCGCATAACCAGTGGCACCACTACATGAGAACTCTCACAAAGTGTAAGTGAATGGTGTTGCTGAGTGGAGGGACCCGAGGCAACAGCCTCTGATGGAAAGAAGGGGACAGACATTTATTGACCACTTGCCAGGTGTCAGGAACCACACAGTCATCCATTTGTCCTATAGATCGCTTGGGAGCTATGCGCATTTTTACAGATAAGAAGCCTGAGGCTTGGCAAAAATAAGTAACTAAGAGGTTTTTGGGTAAGCGACAACCAAAACTGGAAGCCAGGATTGATTCAGTCCACAGGAAACAGAATTCGCCTTCACAACAGCGCTGGATCCACCAGTGCAGATGGTGACACTAGTAGGTGGCTAGTGTGCATTGTGCTAGTTGGATGCACTGAAGCTTCTTGTCTTATATGAATGCCCCAACTCTCAACCCTGATCAGCCCTGAGCCCTGAACACAGGGGCGGCCACATCATGCAGGTGTTAAGATATTTACTGATTGATGCTGGGGAAAGACCTAATATGTCAGAGTCAAGGACCCTCATGGATCAGTCCCATCAGAGGGCTTACAGACCCACTGGGACTCATTTAAACAGAGAAACCAGAGAGTGGCTGAGTGGGTGTGGAGAGAGTAGAATGAGAAGTGTAGCCTTGCCCAAGGCCCCTGTTTGTAGGCAGGTGTGTTGGAGAGGGGGCCGGGATGCTGTTGTGGCCCTGCATGCCTCCACCCCAGTAAGATTCATTCATTCATCTAGTTCACTGTCTCCCAGGCCTCACCTTCCCGATGAGCTTGCCCCTCTTGTTCATACAGATGTATTTCTCGCTCTCTGCCCCCTTGATGCGCACCCGGCTGCCAAAGGTGTCCGTCTCCACTATAAGCTTGGCTGTGATGGGGGGAGGGGGAGAAAGACCTCTGTCCATTGGGGCTGCTGGCACAGTGGTGTGGCGGGGGGCCCCACAACCAACCTGACCTCCAAACTCGGCTGAGTGGGAGTGGGAACTGTCAGACCTTGGCCTGGCCGACAGGCCCTTGGGGGCCCTCCTCCGTGAGGCTTTTCCCTGCTTTCCCCCTGCAGCCTCGGGCTGACACATGCTCTGTGGATTGCAAGCCAGGCAGGGTGCCGGGGGACTGGGCTGAGGGCTAGAGCTCACCAAACTTGTTGCCATCCTCGGCGGTGGCGGAGATGCGACGTCCGGTGACCTGCACATGCTTGCCGCTGGTCCGGCTGTACAGCTGGTACTCACGGATCTGCCGCCTGCTCAGCTGGTCAGTCATGGCACCCTGGTCCCTCACGTACTGGTTAAAATTAGGAGACGGGTGATTCTCCCCCTTTGCGGTTACCAAGGGAAAAATAGTGTCAATTTGCTTTGGGTAACACCACCACCAGTCCAGCCAGGGGAGAAGGGTGAGGAGATGAGTGTGGTGGGGGCAAGCCATTTGTCCTATCATCAGAGCAGAGGGTGCAGGCTGTGACGTGGGCGTGTGGCCAAGGGCTGGAGGAGGGAATGGCCACCATCTTCCCTTGCCACTGGGTGAGCCAATTGTGACCCTTTGGCTCTACACCCCCCCGGAACAGAGGACTGGTTGTTGTCCAGCTTGCGGGGCATGTAGCAGTATAGCACAGACCTAGAATCATGACTCTGGAAGCTGGAAGGAACTTTCAAGATGATGGTGTCCGATACCCATGTTCTATGGAGAAGGTCCCCAGGACCACACTGCTAATTAGAGAAGAACCCCTGCCCCTGCCTCTCAAATCAGTACCTGTCCCTTTCCTGGACCTCCAAGGCCTTGGCGCCATTAGCCAGGACAACAAGCTTCCTCCTCGCTCCTCCCCACTGGCCTTGAAGGACCTCATCCCACCACGTGTGTACATGTGAGTGTGCGCACGTGTGCGCACACACACATACACAGTGGTGCATTTGTTGAGATCTCTGAGATAGGGTCAGGGGAATAAACTCAGAGAGGGAGAGCATTGTGTGTTGGGGGGGGGTGGGTCTCTAAGACCCTTCTTTTTAGGTTCCTGCAGGGTCCCTGTGAGCATTCCTTGAGAGCACTAGCCATGCAATCCTGAGCCACATGTTCACTCTCTCCTGCCTCTCCCCTGGGTGCTCAGGGCCCTCAGAGCCAGTCCTGCCCCTATCAGTCCTCAAAGGGGCTTCTTCATGGAGGCCGGTGAGGCAGCTATCAGCAGCTATCAGTGGTGGCCCTACGGCAGCTCCTCCCAGGCGGCCTGCCTGCACCACAATGTAACAGTAATAGGCCCTGGCCTGCCAGCCGGGTGATACCGCCCTCCTGCTTCCCGTGGAGAGGAGAGGAGCTATTTCCACCCACTCATACTGCAAAGCCCGGACAAGTACCTTCTCCAAGCTGGGCCTCTCCTTACCCACCTGTGGCTCTGAGGGTGAACGAATGGAAACAGGTTAGTTGCCTGCCCTCTCCCTCGAGGCGCAAACCAAGATGTCATCTCCCAGGGTGCTTATGGTGGCCACAGGGCTGGCACATAAAGTGTACCTTGTTTTTGTCTCTCTCTCCCCGTGTTGGCCTGTGCTGGGCAGCCTTTCCCTGTCCCTGCCCCAAATCCCTAATTCCACCTTTATCCCAGGCCCAATCCCAACCATCTGGACTGAGCGAGGCCCAGATCAGCATCTGTTAGGGGCCCCTTTCCTAGAGAGAGGGGGTGGGAAGTATCACCTTTGAGGCAGGGGGAGGTGAGGCCACAGCTCTCCAGGCTGCAAGTTTAACCTGCTCAGGGTTAACCCTTCATGCCTGTCATTGTTACTTTCCAACTCCAGCTCCCCTTAGGCCAGTACAGCCAGGACACCCGCCTGAGAAGGCAGTGTCTGCAGGACTCAGGGCAGCTGTGCCCGCCCCACGCCCCACCCTGGAAAAAACTAAGGAGAGCATTTGGGGTAGGGGACCTGCCAGGCCTGCCCCTCGCTGGCCTCTCTGCCAGGGGGTGGGGCCTGTCATGCCAGGGACCCTCGGTGGGGTCCTGCCTGACTCCCTGGCCCCTAAGCCTCCTGGCCCAGGTTCAGGCCCTCCGCCCCTCTTGGCGGGCAGCCTCCTCTGGCTGTCTGTTCCAGGTCAGGAGCATAGAGGGCCCCCCCGAAGCCCCCTCCTCTCCTTGTCCCCCTTCAAGTCCTGCACAAAAGCCGCCCCACGCTCCCCCACAGCCCACAGCCCACAAGTCTCTCTCCCCGCGGGACCTTGCCTGTCCCTTTCATGTTCCCGCTGCGGGGGGACCTCCCCTTCCACTGCCGCAGACAGCTGCTTGTCAGACAGCCCCTCAAGCATGGCTGTGGTCCGGCCTGCTGGCCCCCCCTTGGAGGGGGGCGAGGGGGCACTTCAAGGGGAAAGGACAGCTTTGCCACCTTCCCTGAGTCCTGAATGGGGCCTCAGCTGGGCCATAAACGCCCCGGCCAGCCGCACCATTGTGCTAATTCCCCTTCCAGAACAGGTTGGGCCCACCCCCAGCCCCCTCCCGGCCAGGCTGGGGGCTTTCTTCTTGCTCTCCCTGGATGTGTGAAGCAAAAGGCCTGGAATGGGGGCTAGAGCAAAAGGGGGGAAGGAAAAGGGGGGGAGTTGTCTCTCTCTCTCTCTCCCACCCCCCCACTGCTTCAAAGGCAGCCCCTTTCCCTCTCCCAGAGAAAAGGCATTTACCTTCAAAAAAAGTCCCCACTGGATATGAAGAGAAGCGGGCCTCTGGCCTGGGAAAGCCAAGCGATCTCGCCCCAGCGCGGTTCTGGACCAGTGCATTTTAATAGCTGCACTTTTATGGAGGATCACAAAAAAAGGACCGAGCCTCGAACAGGGGGCTAAGGCTTGGGGGTGGGAGGTGTGCGTGGGGGGGCAAGATGGGGGACTGATGTGGGGTGGGGGGAGTGTGGAGAAACAAATCCTGAATCCTGCCCCAGACAAACCTCTCTGGGATTGACGTCTTTGCGTGCAGGTGGGGATTCACCCCACCCTGGCTGGGCATCCTATGTGCCCACTTGACTCTCCCTCCTCCCCAGGACATTCGTGTTGGTGGGAGTGGAGTGGTGAGTGGAATACAAAGGTCGTTTTCATTGAAACCTGTCCTCAGTGCAAGTACCAGTCTCACCTGAGCCGTCATCTCCACCCTCTTCCAACCACTCCGAGACTCCATCCCTCAAGCCTGGGCTGCCCCATGCACTCAGGTTTCTCGGGGAACCAAGCGCAGAGGGATGGAGAAGTAGACTCCATAGGAAGTAGGGAGCACCCGTTAGAGGGAGCATTGCTCAGCAGATCTCAGGTACCCCCAAATCTGCCATAACCCCTTCCCCTACCTCCACTGGAAACACTGTACCCTCCACTGCATAGGCTGACCCTCCAAACTTCAGAGCCTCAGATGGGGGAGAGGCCCGAACCTGCCTCTGTCCACCCTGAAAGTAGACGCCCCTTCGTTGGTGTGGTCGGAGGTGGGGAATGCCTGCCTACCTGAGTTTGACAGCAGAGAATCAATAGCTGCAAGCACCTGTGTGGGGAGACAAAACAGAACCAGCTGTGGCTGCCAGCCGCAAGTACAGGGCACCACCCAGGCACGCGTTTACACCCCCTGCCCTGCCCGGCCAGCAGTCCGCGTGGGCAGCCGGGAGTCCCGGTGAGATTAGGTCTGCCCCAAGGCTGGAAATGGCAACAAAACTCAAGTCAGCAACGCAACACACTTACAGAGTGAGGTTTGGCAGCAGGCGGGCGGCTTCCATCGCTGAAGAGATGTCTTGGGGTGGCTGCCCCCCTGCCCCCAAAGTCAGGAGCAGATGTGGGCAGTCCCCAGGGGCAGAGTCCCAGAGAAGCCAAGGTCTCTCCAAGCCACAGGTTTTCAGGGGGGAGAGGAGGAGAGAGAGGGGAGGAGGAGAAGGAGAAAGAAAAGGGGGGAGGAGGGGGAGGAAAGGGGGAGGAGGGAGTAATTGGTAGAGCTGAGGTGTGAGGTGTCCACCTTCCTGTCCAGCGAGACTGCACAGCCGCCACTGGCGGGGGCTTGCGTGCACTGCACTCTCAACCTCAGCTGCCAGGCTCTCAGCTGCGCTACCCAAGCACAGAGGATGGAGCCGCAGGCGCCTTCTTGATAAGGAGGCTGGTCCCTTCGGTCTCCTGCATTATTCCTGACCCGCACAGACCCAGACTTGGGAATTGTGTCAGGTGGGGGGGGGGGATGGGGGGGAGGAAGGGCCCCTCCTCCCCTCTCAGGGTCAGCTCTCCACCCTTAGGTTTGGCACCCCATCTCCCCAAGGGCGAGTACAGGCATTGAGCAGCGGTTGGGGTTGCTGGTTCTGGCTCTGGGGGTGGAAATTCCCAGAAGCAGCCTTAAAAGGAGGAGCCTCCCTCCAGGGGGCAAGGGGTGGGCTTGGCTGGAAGCAGTTCCTTCCACTGCCTCTGTCACCCTTTGCTCCCCCTATCCCCTGTCTGGTCACCAGGGAAGGAGGGGTTAAGTCTATCCCAATTGGCAGCAGACAGTGGGAGCAACAGGTTGGGGGTCAGGAATGGGGAGGAAGAAGAAGTTGGGTGTTGTGGAAGGCCCCTAACACGGGGTGGGAGGCTGGCCTCTGAGATGGAGAGTCAGGGAACAGCCAAGTGTGCTGGCACAAGCCTTTTTCCTCTGGGCCTCAGCAGTTTCCTCTGGGAAATGGGGACACTGATGTCTCAGGGTTTTGGGGGACCAAATGAGATAACTGCACTCCATAGACATCAAAAGGCATATGTTCTTGGCCAAGGCTGGGATGACTCGCCATCACCCAGACAGTGAGTCTGTCCCTGGAGCCTCTCAGATCTGGGGGGAACTGCCCTCCCCATGTCCCCTAGCAGCTGTCTTAGATGAAGTGGCTACTAAGCAGTTCATATCACCTTCAATCCCCACACTGCTCTGGACAATGCGAGTTATCGCCCCTGTTTTGCAGAGGCACATTAGTAGGCACTTCGCTCAAAATTACGCAGCTAATAAATGGAGTAACGGGTTTCCAAAGTCCATGCCCTTTCTACTCTCCACAATGTCTTGGACTGTGTCTCAAGCCTTTCTACTGTGCCCATGCCTTCCTGGGGCTGGGCACGGCACAAGTTCATTGCAGGGGCCCTAGAAGCTTTACTGGGTTTATTGGACCAAAGGTGATATCTGAGGCCCTGGATGCTAGTGACCAGTTTGATGCTGTGACCCACCTACACAACGGTGGATGATGGTGCCTGGGGAGGGGGGCTAGTGTTTAAAGGGAATCTGAGGGAAGCTTCCAGGTCTGGCGATGCGAGCTCACACCTCAGCTCTGGGCTCCCTGGAGCTCCATGTCCTCAGCACGGGATGAGCTCAGCTCTGGGCTCCCTGGAGCTCCATGTCCTCAGCACGGGAAGAGGGCGAATGTTGGATGTGGATTTATTTACCTAAAGAGATGACTGGGAGGGTGAAACTCTCACCTCTAGGTCTCCTTCTCACCTTCCTGAGCTAGATCAATCCACAAAGTTGTCTGCCACCCCCTCCCCCCAAACACACAAACAAGGACAGACACCTCCAGGGCTGGATCCAACTCCACTCACAGTGGCTTCCAGCTCCGCCTTCCCTAGGCACAAAGCACGCAGCGGGTGATTGTGGAATGACTTTTCCTGAGCTGGTTTGGGGAAGGTAGTGCTAGCCCAGGCCCTGGCTAACTGGGGGCGTCTGGGTTTTGGAATCAAACTCAATGTCAAAACTGGAAGGGACCTTTGAGATTCATCATCTGCTTCGAACTTGTTTCACAGATGAAGCCCAGAGAGGGTCCAAGACCAGCCCAAGGTCTCACAGCTAGTTAGTGGCACTGATGGGACAAGGTATCAGGTGTCCAAGCTCCCAGTCCAGTACTCACTGTCCTCCAAACCTACCCCAGACTGTCACACCTGCTTTGGCTCATGCTGGTCCCCATGCTTAGGCTGGTTTCCCTTGATTATTTCCATTTTTCCCACTATTTCCAACATTTTGAGGCCCATCTTAAACTCTACCTCTTCCATGGAGACTTCTTGAGTCAACTTCTCTGATGTAATTGGTTCTGGCCCTGGCCCTGTTCTCTGGAAAACTTTGACCTTGTGCCTACATCCTCATTAGCTCCCAGCTCCCAGCTCCCAGCTCCCAGCTCGGGTATTAAAGGCTACCTTCACCTGACCTCAATTCTAGGGGGGCGGGACAGGGTCACCCAGTAAGAGAGCAGACACAATGGAGCAGGTAGCACAGGCCCTTAGGGTCACAGGGTGGAGGTGTCAGCTGGGAAAACAGAGGGCAATAAGGGTGAGGCAGGCACTGGAGTTCCACCTAGTGCACCCTGGGCTTCTTGACTGGCGGGCAGTGGGAGACGCTTAAGACCTCTCAACCTGAGGGCCTGGCTCCTATCAGTGGGGGAAGTGCCTGCTGTCACTGGCCAGGCCTCAGTCAGCCTGGGTCTCCATGGTAACAGGTGCCAGCAGTCAAGCTTGGCCTTGGGGCTCAGCCAGGGGGCTCCAGGGCATGGCTGGGTAGCCTGTTTCATGGGTGAGACATCTTCGGCTCCCTGTTCTTCATTTCTTCCCATTCCACACCTGCAGGCCTGGCTTTCTGATTCTTTGCTCCTTTGCCCCAATGGGAAGGGCAGTGGTGGGTCCCAGTGAAGCGGCAGCATGGAGAGTGTTCTAGACTCATCACCATTATCATCTAGTTGCTGTTGATTCAGCTCTGACTCATGGTGACCCCATGTGTGTCAGAGTAGACCTGTGCTCCTTGGGGTTTTCAGTGGCTGATGTTTTGAAAGTAGATCACCAGGCCTTTCTTCCAAAGTTCCTCTGGATAGACTTGACCTGCCAACTTTTCAGTTAGCAGCTGAGCTGGTTAACCATTTGCACCTCTCAGGGATTCCTGTTCTAGGCTTGGACTCTGGGTTTTACCCCACCCTGGTCCTGATACTTAGAAGCTGTGTGATTTACAGCAAGTTCCTTTACTTCCCCGGTCTCAAGTTCCCAATTTATATAAAGGAAATGATGTCAGCACTGATGCCATCAAAACTGCCACCATCAGTGTCAACTGAGATAAAGGACACTTATTGAAAAGTATCAAGTGCCACAAGCATGAGGACAGAAGACAGAGGCCCTCTTCTGTGGTTGGGGCTTAGTTTACCTAAAGTTTGACTGACTTTCTCCCTTGACTGGAGTGAGATGGAGGGAAAAGAGTAGGGTTCATTAACATCTATTGGGGGGCGACAGGAGGTGATCAGGGAAGTGAGAAGTAGCCTGGGCTGCAGTGGTTAATCCCCACCCCCTAGTGCCAAGTTCAACACCCCCAACTGGGGCTGTCTCACGCCTCCTCCTCCTGGCAGTCCAGCTGGTGCAAACACACCCACAGAGCCCACCTGCAGACCTGCCACTTGTCACCACCTGCTTCAGCCCTCCCTGCCCCACCCCAGCCCACTGCTTTCCTGTTGAACAACAGAAGAGCTGGCGCTGGGGATGGGCCGAAGGCCATGGAAGGGCAAGGGGCTGCCCAGGCAATGCAGATGGACCTCCCATCTTTGCTCTTTTACCCCTCAAAAAATGAAATCAACAGGTTATCTGTAGAGTATCCATATGTACAGATCCATGGCTGAACAAAAGAACCAAGGCACTTGGCTGGGGTGGGGAAGGGAACTGCCTGTGCACCTGGAAAGAGGTTTCCTGCTGTCCCTCCTAGGACTCCCTTTAGGCTGTAGACTTAATTCTGCCTCCTACTCTCAGCTTTCAAGACTTCCTGGGTGGTCTGGCTGCTGCCCATCGTTCCCTGTCATCAGCAGAGGGGCTAAAATCAAGGCTCTGGGGGCCAGGCTTCCTGGGTTTGAACCCAGGCTTCTCCACTAGCTGTGTGATTTGGGGGCAAGTTGTTTAACATCTCTGTACCTCACTTTCCTCATCTGAGAAATGGGGCTGATAACACCCAACTCAAGGTGTTGTTGTAGGATCAAACCAGGGTGTCTATGGAAGGTGTTTAGAGCACTGCCTAGCACACAGTGTGTATGTGTGTGTGTTAGCTGCTATGACTGCAATTGGATCAGCCTTCTGTCCATCCCCCAACCTCCTGCCTCAGGCCCTTTGGACTTTTTGCTCCTGTTGCTAGCAATATCCTTCTGCCAGCTCTTTGTGTAGCTGGTGACCCTCTTCTTACCAACCACCCCCTCAGAAGACTTTCTGAGACCTCGTAAGTGAATTAACTTCTTTTACTTCATTCAGGACACTTGAAATACTGTTGGTTTTTTTGTTTCAACTAGACTGTAAGTGACTGGAAGGGGTGGAATTCACCTTTTCCACTCTGTGTCCTTGTGCTGGAATCATGCTCAATAAATCTCAGCTAACTGGAGCCAGACCTGGACTTAGGTCCCTTGTCATTCTCTGCATGACCTGAGGTCAGTGACTTGTTTTCATTTGCTAGAGGGCCAACTCCCACATGGGTTTCACAGGGTGTAAGATGCCATCCCTGCCCTCCTCCTCTGTCTCTGGCATCAAGAGATGCTAAAGCTGAACTGGGAGCCCAAAGCCTGGTTGCTGACCATCCTATGCAGGTGTTCAAAGGACCCATCCCTGGGGCTCATGGGGGTGGAGGGCCGGCCAACTCCCCATTGGCCTCAAAGGTTGGGGGCACAGGGAGGAGCAGGAAAAAGCCCAGCAGAGGCTCTCCAAGCATGAACCTGAGTGGAGGCCATCTGTGGGTCTGCCTGCTTTGGGGACTAAGCAATGGTCACCTATGGGTGAACCAGATCCCAGAGCCACCTCTGCAGGCCTGCGAGAGGGCAGGAGGCCAGTCATACAGCGTGTCCTCCACCCTGTTTTCCAGTCCTTTCTACTGGCCTATATTTTACTAGTCCAACTCCTACCCCTCAAGTGGCTTGTGGGGCTTAGCTCCTTAGCCTGCCCTCTCCAGCCCACCTGGAAGGGCTCTTTGGAGGTCCAGGCCACTGTCTGACACTGATCCTCCCATATGTGAAGGTGGGTGTGAGCAAGAGCTCCCCTAAAGGAGAACCACGCTGTTCCCCAGAGCTCCAATAAATGTACCTGCATCTGACAACCCACTGAGGACTGAAGTGGGGTGGGGGTCGGGGTGCCTCAGGCTGGTCCCCTAGGGGCCAGGCCCTTCCTGGTAGGGGCAGCACTGTAGCCCTTAAGTTCTGTACCTGTAAAACTGGGCCCTGGCTGAAGGGGTGTGGATGTGGGAAGACCCACACCAGCCCTAGGCCTGGCCCTGTTACGCAGCTCAGGAGGGAGCAGAAAGTTGAGGCTGAGCAAGGGTCTGAGATGCTTGGTTCCTTCTTCAAAGCTGGAGGTTGGGGGCTCCAGGAAAAGAGGGAGATAAAAAAGCAGAGTGGAACACAGCTGGGGGCTGGCTCCCCTTCCTTGGGACCTGTAGGAATGATGCGGCTTCAGACCTGGGATGGGGGAACAGGAACAGGCCGGGGTGGAGTGTGCCAGGGCCTGGGTGTGCTGGTGCGCCACCGCCCTCTGCTGGGCACATGGGCTCACTGCAGCTGGCAAAAGGGCAGCTCCAGGGAGAAGGAGGAGGAAACAAGACTTTGACAAAGCTAACTTTATTGTGGCCCTGAGGTCTGGGCTTTTCTCTCCTGGTCCTGCTGGAACTGGAGAGTTGGGAGTGAAGGGCTCTTGTGTTGCCCCCCAATATCCCCATCACATTCAGACTCAGGGATGGAGAGAGACTGGGGTGGGCATTCTGCATCGGCAGCACACCCCAAGGAAGGCCAGCCTTGCGTGGGGGGTCACTCCTGCCAGTCCATTCCTGGTGCCTCACTTCTTGAATCCAGGCTTTTTAGGTCTGGGTGTGAGTTTGGCCTATGAAGAGAAGAGAGGGCTCTATCTCCCCCTCCTCCCCCCCACGCCCCGTCTTGGCCACCTCCCCAAAAGCCACCCTTCTCAGCCCCCTGCCTCCAAGGCCAGCCCCATCTTACTCAATACTCACCTTTCTCACAGGACTCTTGTTTTTAACGGTGGATCTGGAATAGGGGGTGGGGTGTCAGGGACCGGGGAGGGTTGGGTAAGGAGTGGGGATACAGGTGGGAAAGAGAGACAGCTCAGGGTGATACCCAGCAGCCTGGCCCACCTAGTGCCTGTGAAGGAAAGGCTGGGTCCTGGACAGTTCTGGGAAGCAGGGCCCGCAACCCAGAGGCTGCCGAAGTCACTTCTACACCTGATCACCCTCCAGGGATGACTCTGACTCTATTGCCCACTTTAAATAGGATGATTTTTCTTCTTAGTCTCCCATCTGCTTTCTTTATCACAAATATGTCTTTTTCATTATAAAAGCAATGTTATGCGCAAAACATAGTTAACAGAATAACAGAATTTTTCTCTATCCCCCACCACATAAACATTTTGGTATAATTCCTTTCGGGTTTTGCTGTTGTTCAAACTTCTAAAAACATATGAAAAAATGAGAACAATTCAATATCCTGCTCTTCTAACTCTATACACACTTTCCAGGTTGCCGTACTCTTCACAAGCATATTCCATGAGTCAGAATTGAGTTGACGGTGACTGGTTTTATGTAATATTCCATTGAGAAGATATGGCTTGGTTTAATCCCTACTGTATTGGTAGACATTTAGATTGGTTCCATTTTCACTATTATTTGAATACTGCAGTGATAAATTTCTAGTGCATATAATTTCCCCCGACGTTTGGATGGGACTCTTTGGAAGGGGTTGCCATAAGTGGAATTAGGTCAGCAGATAAGAACATTTCAATGCTTTTCAAAAAGGCTACACCAACCTAGAGTGCCCCCAACCCCTGTACATGTGTGTGCGTGTGCATACATGTGCATACATATGCACATGTACGACCAACCCCTCTATGTGTGTGCATGTGTGCATATGTGTGCACATGAACGACCAACCCCTGTATCTGTGCGTGTGTGCATACGTGTGCACATGTACAACCCCTCCCCCGCCCCGGTTGCACTATATTCTTTTATGCACTATATACCTCAGCTAAAATGCTTTGGCTAATTTAGTAGAGGGAAAGAGATACCTCACGGCCTCCTCTTCTTTTTCAAGCTTTTTTTTCTAGGAACCAAAAACAGGCATTATTAGGAGACTTAGGGTGAGGTCCAGGGCCAGAATAGACTCCCAAGATCCACTAGGTCCTCAGCTGAGCCTTGGCACCCTAACTCAGGAGGCTTGGCCCAAGTTGCTGGTGCCCAGTCCCTCTGAGTCGCCTCTGGAAGGTCGCCAACTCATTTAGGGCAGCCGCATCCCTCTGCCCACCTTAGCAGCACTCATTTGCTTCTGGGGCGCTGGCCTCTTGACTTGTTTCACAGGGGTCTCCTCCTCCAGCGACACATCTTCATCGTAGTCATCATCTTCATTACCTTCTTCTTCCTCTTCCTCCTCCTCCTCTTCCTCTTCCCAAGGTAGGCCTGAAGTTTCTATAAAGCCACGGGAAAGGGGCAGCAATGGGTGTGGGGAGAAAGGCAGAGCTTCAGGGCTGCAGGGTTACGCCCAGCTCCTGCCCCGCCCTGTTTTGCTCCACGTGTTGCCCCAGTGGAATCCTGACTTGTGAGTTGAAAGCCCCTACCCACCTCCCGTAAGAGGCCTTCATGGCCACCCTGACAAAGTGAGGGCTGAGGTAGGTCGGAATCTGAAAAAGCTCCACAGCGGGCTGGGGGTGGTAGGAGGAGGGAAGGGAAACTGTTCCAGTGATGGGGAGTAGTCAGCTGACTCTTCTGACTGGGTGGGGAGAGGGTTCATACTGGCAAGGAGTGGGAGTGGGGTGAGGGTGGGTGGAGCGCGTGTGTGGGTGCGTGGGTGCGTGGGTGCGTGGGTGCCAGAGGGAGAGAGGGAGAAGAAGGCGATGGGGAGGGGAAGGGAGAGGTGAGAGGACAAGAGAAGAGAGGAGAAAAGAAGAGATGAGACAGATGGTGGAGGGGAACCTAAACAGGTAGCTGAGGAATTTATACCTCATCCTAAGGGAAGTGAGATCTGCCAAGGGCTTCTGGGCCGAAGAGTGCCCTGATAAAAGAGGCATAGGTGTCCTGAGAAGATGACCAGTTAAAGGGATATTCCCTTAAACTCATTCTGGTTGAGTTGATTCTGACTCATAGCAACCCCATAGGACAGAGTAAAACTGCCCCACAGGGTTTCCAAGGAGTGGCTGGTAGATTCAAACCACTGACCTTTTGTTCGTAGCTGAGCGCTTAATTACAGCACCACCAGGGCTCCCCAAAGGGATATTAAAGGGGTCAATATTACACCAATTTGCTGTGGTCCTTCTTACTCCTTCAGCTCCATGTTTAAGTGCTCACTATGTACTAGGCATTATGCTGAGTGCTTTCCCTGAACGTCCTATTTATTCCTCACAAAAACTCTTTGACGATGAAACCAAGTATGCCCCCCCCACCCTCTGTTACATGTGAGGTGGCTGAGGCCGAGAGAGAGGACGTTACTGGGAGATAAAGGGGGTAGAGGCTAGGACCCCTGCCCATAGCCTACCACGCTGACTTTGGGGATTTTCTTCAATAATCCTCAAGCGAATTCCTCAAGTGTTTGAACAAGTACCTGTGCTAGGCACTATACCTTCGAACCTTCTTCACGCCAAAGCTCCAACTTACCATAACATTCCTGACCACTAAGGAACACGGGTCCAGAGCCAGCCCGGAGCTGAAAAGTAACTGGTAAGGCAAGTTCCAATCCCACTATGGAGACCTGCGGCAGGGAGAGAGGCGAGGGGGAGCAGGGAAGAGACAGTCAGTCAGTCAGGCCTAGCACCTGGCTGGGGGCTGGCATCTGGCAGAATCACTCGAGAGTTTCTGCCCACCACACACACTTTATGTGTGCTCTGGACCTCACTTCTTTCTCGGCCACCGTGTACCAACCTACTGAGGTGGGCTCTGTGGAAGAAGAAAGTGATCCTAATAACTGCATTCTCGCTAAGATGATAGATGGGCTTCTGAGCTGAGAAGCAGCTGTGAAATAGACGAGTCTGATCAAAACAGAAAAGCAGCTACAATTTTATGTACAGTATTACCTATGTCTTAAAAAATAATGTGTGATATATACTGTCTTAGTCATCTAGTGCTGCCTTAACAGAAATACCACAAGTGGATGGCTTTAACAAAGAAGTTTTTTCTCTCACAGTCCAGTAGCCTAGAAGTCTGAATTCAGGGTGCTGGCTCCGTGGGAAGGCTCTCTCTCTCTGTCGGCTCTGGAGGAAGGTCCTTTTCGTCAGTCTTCCTGTGGTCTGGGAGCACCTCAGCTCAGGAACCTCAGGTCCAAAGGACAAGGTCTGCTGCTTTCTTGGTGGTAAGAGGTTCCCGACTTTCCTCTTACTTCCTTTTCCTTTTATCTCTTGAGAGATAAAAGGTGGTGTAGGCCACACCCCAGGGAAACTCCCTTTACATTGGACCTGGTAAAGGTGTTACAATCCCACCCTAATCCTCTTTAACATAAAATTACAATCACAAAATGGAGGACAACCATAGAATACTGGGAATCATGGCCCAACCAAGTTAATACCACACATTTTTTGGAGGGACATAATTCAATCTATGACATATACATATGAATAAAAGTTAGAAACATACTAACATCCTAATCATAGTTGTCAGTGGGTAGTACAGTATTTTTTTTTTATACTTTTCCAAATTTTCTAGAACAACAACTATGATAACTTATATTTGTTGAGCTCCTACCACCTGCCAGGCACCATGCTAAGTGTTGTACCTGCTTTATCTCCTTTCAGTCTTCACAGTGAGCCGATGAAGCAGGCACACTACAAACTTAGAGAAATTAACTTAGTGCTTCTGATTCAGACATGAAGCAGATAAGCTAAAACTAAAATGCTACAGCCACAAACAACTAGAATGCTGGATAAAATGTAATGCAGTGCCTTTACTGCATAGCTGAACTAGTAAGGTAGAAAGAGGGGTCTCCGTGTGCCAGAAAGGAGGAGGAACACGCGCAAGAGCAGCTACAGCTGCGCTGAAGGGAAAACAGGCCTGGACACAGCGAGGGCTGTGGGTCTCATGCTCACGAACAGAGAGGGACAAGACCTGGGCTTAAGAGAGGAAGAGAGTGGCAACTGAGACGACTGTACAGAGGCAGGATCCTCAAAGAGCTGCACCCTCCGTAAAAAGCCCCAGGACAAGGACTGAGAAGAGAGGAGTAAGAAAAACAAACCAAAACCAACCAACCAACTAACCAACACTGTTGTTGTTGGGTGCCATTGAGTCAATTTTTGGTTCATAGTCACCCCACATGACAGAATAGAACTGCCCCATAGGGTTTCTGTCTTAGTTATCTAGTGCTGCTATAACAGAAATATCACAAGTGAATGGCTTTAAAAAACAAATTTATTCTCTCACAGTCCAGGAGGCTATAAAGTCTGAATTCACGGTGCTAGCTCCCCAGGAGGATTTTCTCTGTCAGTTCTGGGGGAAGGTCCTTGTCGTCAGTCTTCTCCTGGTCTAGGAGCTTCTCAGCGCAGGGACCCTGGGTCCAAAGGATGTGCTTTGCTCCTGGTACTTCTTTCTTAGTGGCATGAGGTCCTTCTTTCTGTTAGTGTCTCTTTTTTATATCTCAAAACAGACCGACTCAAGATACAATCTAATCCTGTAGATTGTATCCTGCCTCATTAACATAACTGCCTCTAATCCTGCCTCATTAACATCATAGAGGTTAGAATTTATAACACATAGGATAATTACATCAGATAACAAAATGGAGGACAACCATACAATACTGGGAATCATGGCCCAGACAAGTTGACATGCATTTTGGGGGGACAAAATTCAATCCATAACATGCCACGCTTTGGCTCTCCAAGATGCATGTCCTTGCCATATATAAAACACATTCACCCCATCATATCATCCCAAAAGTCTTAAGTCAACTCCAAGCCCAAATTTCATCCTGGGACAAAATTCCTCATCATCTGTGAAATGTAGAATACAAGTTATCTGCTTCCAAAGAACAATGGTGGAACAGGCACAAGCTAGACATTTCCACTACAAATGGGAGAAATTAGAAGGAAAGAAGGGATAACAAGCATCGATCAAGTCAGCAGAACACTTTACATTAGCTCTCAAGGCTTGAAAATAATCCTCTGTTCTCTGAGACCATTTAGGCAATGGCCCTGCTTTCCAGACCCTGGGTGTTGGCCATGCTTTCCAGATTCTGGATGGAGGTCCTCGGCCCTAGGCTTCGGCTCTACCTTCCAGGACCACTGGGATGGCAACTCTACTCCTTCAGATTTGGGCGGCCCCATTCTCCTAGTCCATTTGAGTGGCAGACTCTACTCCTCAGCCCTGGCAGGCCCTGTTCTTCTGTCCCTTGAGGACGGCAACCCTGCCCCCTCAGCTTGGATCTGGCCCCATCCTCCTGGCACTTGTGAATGGCAGCCCCACACTCTGGAGACAAGTTGGTAAAGATCTGACTCTGAAACCTAGGAGGCCGTGGCCCCACCCTTTGAGACTGAGGCGGCTCTGCTTCCTGCGTTCCTTGTCTCTTCAGCTTCTGCTTCCTGGTTCCTAGACTCCTCAGGCCTCTTGGACCTTGGGCCTGCCTGGTGTCTAGGCTGTAATCTTTATAGGAGGAGACTGCCAGGTCTTTCTCTTTTGGAGCCACTGGGTGGATTCTAATTGTCAAGCTTTCAGTTAGCAGCCAAGTGCCTAACTGCTGGGCCCCAGGGTTCAAAGGAAGGTTATGAAGAACCTTGAGTAGGAATAAAAGAAGTCTCCTGTGAGACTCTAAAAATCCATGCCTGTACCTCTCAGTTACATGAAGTCTGAATTTACCTGATGGATACTGCCCTGCCAAGAGTCTTGCATAAAATTAATTCTAGACTTGTGATATTACTCTGGTGGGATATTCCCCAAACCCAGGCCACATGGAACTCTTTCAGGGAAACAAAACAAAAGACTGACAATGAGTTCACCACCTAAAATTACAAAACAAACAAGAAA
Source organism: Elephas maximus indicus (assembly GCF_024166365.1). Taxonomy (NCBI): domain Eukaryota; kingdom Metazoa; phylum Chordata; class Mammalia; order Proboscidea; family Elephantidae; genus Elephas; species Elephas maximus. The sequence continues at coordinate 52,673,057 of NC_064840.1, forward strand.
CAATTCTGCTAGATTCAGCAGAAAGGAACAAAATGACTGCAGGCTAGCACAACCGAGAACTTGAGAGAAGAGAGTAACAATCTAAAAAACTATGAATTAAGTTTGTTTGAAACCAAATAAATATAAAATCAGGAATTAGAAATATAAGAACAAAACACTACGAAAAAATAATAGATTTTTTTTAAAAGAACCAAATGTAGCTTCTAGAAATAAATATAAACAGTGAAATAAAGTGACTAAATGGTTAAAAAGAAGAATAAACCAGCTGAAGTGACAATTTGTAAGCAGGAACAGCGAGGTGAAGAAATCACCAATATGTACACAGAGTGAGAGACTGAAAATATGAAAGAGTGGCTGATACACGGAGGACAGAATGATAAGGTCCAACCATGCATCGAATCAGGGCAAGGGACTAGTAAGGATGGAGGAGAATCAATATCCAAAGTGATAACAACTGAGAATTTTCCAGAAACCATCAAAGACATGAATCCTCATATCCAGAAAACCTAAGTCTTGAACAGATAAAAATGAATCCATGCCTAAATATATAGCGGCGAAACTGTAGATAGCAAAAACAAAGAGAATATTTTAAAATAAACCAGAGAGGAAACACAGATCCCCAAAAGAAGAAGCAAAAATCAGACAGACTAAGCATTTCAGCAACAATATCAGAAACCAGAAGAGAACTCCTTCAAAGTTTGAGGGAACCTAGTTGTCCACCATTGAAGGGGTGAGGTCAAAAGGAAGGTATTTCCAGGCAAAGCTGGAGTGAGTTTTTACCACTCCCAGACCTACTAAAGGATATTTCAGAAGGATAGAGATTAAATCAGGAGGGAAGTGGTGGTGGGTTGCAAGAAGCATGGTCAGCAACTGGTGTTATAAAACAATTTGTGTATAAATTTTTGAAGGAGAACTGATTTGCACTATAAACTTTCACCTAAAACACAATAAAATTAAAAAAAAAAAAAAGAAGCAGCGGTGAGCAAACAAACTAATAAACAAAGAAAAACCTAAATGAGTGTTGACTGTAAGATAAAATGGTACTAGTAATGGTTAGTCTTGGGGGGATTTACAACAAATTGGAGCTAAAACACCAGATGATAACAACATTTAAGTTAAGAAGAGGATAACTGGAAAAGCTCCTTGGATTGTTTGAGAGGAATAAAACATTAAGGCTTTGCTGAGCCATGCGTGATTGTTAAATATTTAAGGATAACCAATAAAACTTAGAACCTATAGCTTCCCAGCCAATAGAAAAGGGAAGAAGAAATCTTAATCCATCTAATAAAAGGGGGGGAGGGGAGGGATAAATAAATAAATAACAAGAAAGCACAAATCCAAGTATATCACCAATAAATATAACCAGACTATACTGGCCAGATAGATGGAAAAAAAAAAAATGTTTAGCTACATTCTGTTTACAAAATACGCATCTAAAACATCAGGACATAGAAATGTTGTAAGTAAAGAGATGAAAACATATATACCACGTGTGACAGAGTCTTCCAGTTGCTTATCAAATATCCATTCTTCATATGCTGGAATTTCATGGCCATGCCTAATTCAGAGGGAATACAGTCTTTATAAGGAGCCCTGGTGGTGCAGTGGTTAGGTGCTCAGTTGCTAACTGAAAGGTCCACGATTCTAGAGAGAAAGATGTAGCAGTCTGCTTCCATAAAGATTACAGCCCTGGAACCTCTAGGGGGCAGTTCTATTCTGTCCTATAGGGTCACTATGAGTCTGAATTGACTTAAGGGCAATGGGTTTATAGTTATGAATTCTATAACTAATGAATAAAGGAAAAATGGATATCAGGGACAGTTGGGAAACAAATTAATATCAGATAAAATAGACTTCAATTCAATGAGCACTGGTAGGAATAGAGAGATTAGTGCTTAATGATAAAAAAATTTTTTTACAAGGAAGATAATTCTGTAATTCTATGCACTAACAACATAGTCTAAACATATACAAAGCTATAGCTACAGTGATCAAGACAATGTGTTATTGGTAGGGATAGACCTATAGATCAATGGAACAGATAGAGGGCCCAGAAATAGACCCACATAAATATGTTCAACTGACTTTTTTGGTATTTAAAATTTTATTTATTTTAGTATTGTTGTTGAGAATATATACAGCAAAACATACGCCAAGTCAACAGTTTCGACATGTACCATTCAATGACACTGATTACATTCTTCGAGTTGTGCAACCATTCTCACCCTCCTTTTCTGAGTTGTTTCTTCCACATTAACATAAATTTACTGCCCCCTGAGGCTCCTATCTAATCTCTCAAGTTGCTGTTTTCGATTAGATCCCATATAGATAGTTCTTCTTATTGTTGTTAGGTGTCGTTGAGTCAGTTCTGACTCATAGTAACCCCACGTATAACAGAACAAAACACCATCCAGTCCTGCATCATCCTCACAATCTTTGCCACGTTAGAGTCCATTGTTGCAACCACTGTGTCAGTTCATCTCATCGAGGGTCTTCCTGTTTTTCACTGACCCTCTACTTTACCAAGCATGATGTCTTTCTCCAGGGACTGGATCTTCCTGATTACATGTCCAAAGTATGTGAGATTAAGTCTCACCGTCCTTGCGTCTAAGGAGCATTCTGGCTGTACTTCTTCCAAGACAGATTTGTTTGTTCTTCTGACAGTCTACGGTACATACAATATTCTTCATCTATGCCATAATTCAAATGCATCAATTTTTCTTTGGCCTTCCTTATTCACTGTCCAGTGAAATGAGGCGATTGAAAATACCATGGCTTGGGTCAGGCACATCTTAGTCCTTAAGGTGACATCTTTGCTTTTTAACACTTTAAAGACATCTTTCGCAGCAGATGTGCCCAGTGCAATACGTCGTTTGATTTCTTGACTGCTGCTTCCATGGGCATTAACTGTGGATCCAAGAAAAATGAAATCCTTGACAACTTCAGTATCTTCTCTGTTTATTATGATGTTGCTTATGGATCCACTTATAACGATTTTTATTTTCTTTTCAAGTCCTCTTCACTTTCAAACATGCAAGATAGTTCTTAAAAGAGTTTAATACTCAGGCAGACATTTTTTACTAGTTAAGCTTAACTACCATTTAGTTTTAAGATGACTTCAGGGATATTTTTGGTTTAACGTTTAAGCATTATCTCAGGGTAATGGTTTTAAGCGTTCATCCCAGGTTCATGGCTCTGGAAGTCTGGAGTCCATGAGAATTTGAAATTCTGTTCTGTATTTTCCGCTTTTTGATCAGGATTCTGCTATAGAAGCTCAACTGATTTTTTTTAAAAATAATTTTTATTGTGCTTTAAGTGAAAGTTTACAAATCAAGTCAGTCTCTCACACAAAAACCCATATACACCTTGCTACACACTCCCAATTACTCTCCGCCTAATGAGATAGCCCACTTTCGCCCTCTACTCTCTCTTTTCGTGTCCATTTCGCCAGCTTCTAACCCCCTCCACCCTCTCATCTCCCCTCCAGGCAGGGGATGCCAACATAGTCTCAAGTGCCCACCTGATCCAAGAAGCTCTCTCCTCACCAGCATCGCTCTCCAACCCATTGTCCAGTCCAATCCATGTCTGAAGAGTTGGCTTCGGGAATGGTTCCTGTCCTGGGCCAAGAGAAGGTCTGGGGGCCATGACCGCCGGGGTCCTTCCAGTCTCAGTCAGACCATTAAGGCTGGTCTTATGAGAATTTGGGGTCTGCATCCCACTGCTCTCCTACTCCCTCAGGAGTTCTCTGTTATGCTGCCTGTCAGGGCAGTCATCGGTTGTAGCCGGGCACCATCTGGTTCTTCTGGTCTCAGGATGATGTAGTCGCTGGTTCATGTGGCCCTTTCTCAACTGATTTTTGACAAAGGTGCAAAAGGATAGCCTTGTCAACAAATTGTGCTGGAGCAACTGGACATCCACAGGCAAAGAAAAAGGAGCCCTAGTGGCACAACATTTAAGAGTGCTTGGCTGTTAACCGAGAGGTTGGTGGTTCAAACCCACCCTGTGGCTCCTCAGGAGAAAACTCTGGCTATCTACTCCTGTTCAGATTACGGCCTGGGAAACCTTATGACGTGGCAGTTCTACTCTGTCCAAGAGGGCCGCTATGAGTTGGAATCGACTCAACAGCATCTGACAACAACAACAGGCAAAGAAATAAACCTCAACCTAAACCTCACGCTTTATTCAAAATTAACTCCAAGTGGATCACAGACTTAAAGTAAAACAAAACTATTAAACTAGTAGATAAAAAACAAAAAATTTTCAAAATCTTGGGCTAGGCAAAGAGCCGAGATTTGACACCAAAAGTCACAAAAAATTGATAAGATGTGCTTATCAAAATAAAAACTTGTGTTCTGTGAAAGCTCATGTGAAGAGGATGAAAAGAAAAGTTGTAGAATCAGAGAACATATTTATAAATCACACATTCAACAAAGAACAAGTATTTAGAATATATAAAGAACTCTTAAGAATCAACAGTACAAACCAGTTAAAAAAAAATGAGCAAAGACATGAACAGGTATTTTATGAAGAGGACATACAAATGGCAAAAAAGCTCCTGAGAAGATGGTCTACATCTCTAACCATTAGGGAAATGCAAATTAAAAATGCAAATTTATAGATATCACTATAAAAATGTTTGAATGGCTAAAATAATAAAAAAATAATGACAACTGGATTACTCATGCAATGCTAGTAGAATGTAAAATGGTACAGCTACTCCGGAAAATAGCAGTTTCTTAACAAACCAAATATACAACTACCATATGACCCAGCAATTGCACTCCTGGGTATTCATCCCAGAGAACTGAAAGCTTATGTCCACGTAAAAACCTGTACACAAATGTTCAGGTCAACTTTATTGGTAACAGGCAAAAACAGAATCAGCTCAGATGTCCTTCAACAGATACATGGTTAAACTGTGGTACATCCATACAGTGGACGATTATTCAGCAATAAAAAGAAATAAACTATCGATACATGCAACTTGGATGGATCTCCAGAGTATTATGCTGAGTGGAAAAAGCTAATCTCATTTATATTAACTTTATATAAATATTTATATAACATTTTTTAAATGACAAACTTTCAGAAATGGAAGACAGATGCATGGTTGCCAAGGGTTGAGGTAAGGAAGGGAGTGGGAGGGAGGTGGGCGTAGTTATAAAGGGGCAACATGAGGGATCCCTGTGGTGCTGGAACTATTCAGTATCTTGACTGGGTGGTGGATACATGAATTATACAGTATAGAAGTTAATACACACATATACAAACACAAATAAATACAAGGGAAACTGGGGAAATCTGAATAAGATCAATGGATTGTATCCATGTCAATATCCTGGTTGTAATATTATAGCAGTTTTGCAAAATGTTACCCAAATGTTACGACTGGGCAAAATGCGCAAGGAATTTCCCTGTGTTATTCTGAACAACTGTACAGAGTCTACAATTATCTAAAATAAATAAATAAATGAAAAGTAAACATACACATAGAAGATTCCTAGACACATCCAGACACCTTGAGGGACCGAGTTACTGAGACTGAGGGCTAGGGACCGTGGTCTCAGGGGATATCTAGGTCAACTGGCATAACATAATTCATAAAGGCAATGTTCTACATCCTACTTTGGTGAGTGTTTGGGGTCCTAAAAACTTGTGAGTGGCCATCTGAAATACATGTATTGGTCCCATCACATTTGGAGAAAAGGAGAATGAAGAAAACCAAAGACACTAAAGGAAAGTATCGGTAGAAAGGACTAATGGACCACATGAATCAGTCTGAGCCCAGAAGAATTAGATGGTGCCCGGCTACCACCACTACCAGCTCTGGCAGGGATCACAATAGAAGGTTCTGGACACAGCAGAAGAAAAGTGTAGAACATAATTCAAATTCACACACACACACACACACACACACACACAAGACCTGACTTACTGGTCTGACAGAGACTAGAGGAACCCCCAAGAATATGGCCCCCAGATACCCCACTAACTCAGAACTGAAGCCAATCCTGAAGTCCACCTTTTAGCCAAAGATTAGATAGGTCTATAAAACAAACAATAACACCTGTGAGGAACATGCTTCTTAATTCAATCAAGTATATGAGACCAAAGGGGCAACGCCCACCCAAAAGCAAAGATAAGAAGGCAGGAAGGGAAAGGAAACCTGGAGGAATGGTCAAGGGGAACTGGGGTGTCAAGGGAAAGAGGGGAGTGCTGACACAGTGCAGGGACTGCAACCAATGTCACAAAACAATTTGTGTATAAATTTTTGAACGACAAACTAATTTGCACTGTAAAACTTTCACCTGAGACACAATAAAATTAACACACATAAAGCAAAAATTAATAAAATTATATGAATCCACTGAAAATTCACAAATGGAAAATTAAAAAAATACATTTTTAAAGAGCAGTTTTAGGTTTATAGAAAAACTGCAAAAAGTAGAGAGTTCTTATATATCCCTTCTTCCCTCTGCACAATTTCTCCTATTATTAACATCTGACGTTAGTGTGGTATATTTGTAACAACTGATGAACCGATATTGATGCATTTTTATTAACTGAAGCTCATAGTTTACATTAGGGTTCACTCTTTGTGTTGTGTCGTTGTATGGGTTTTGACAAATGTGTAATGTCATGTATCCACCATTAGAGTATCATGCAGGATAGTTTCACTGCCCTAAAAACGCCTTTCCAAAAAACGCAATGCCGTCGAGTCGATTCCGACTCATAGCCACCCTATAGGACAGAGTAGAACTGCCCCATAGAGTTTCCAAGGAGGGCCTGGTGGATTCGAACTGCTGACTCTTTGGTTAGCAGTGGTAGCACTTCACCACCATGCCGCCAGGGTTTCCACCTATTCATCTTTTCCCTGTATCCCTGAACCCCTGACAACTACTGATCTTTTTACTGTTTTTATAGTTTTGCTTTTTCTAGAATGTCATATAGTTGGAATCATACAGTACGTACTTTTTTTTTCAGACTGAGTTCATTCACTAAGCAATATGCCCTTAAGGGACCTCCATATCTCTTTTTTTTTTTTAGCTTGTAGCTCATTTCCTTTTATCACTGAATACTACTCCACTGTATGGATGTATCATAGTTTCTTTATCCTTTCACTTATTGAAGGACATCTTGGTTGCTTCCAATTTTTAGCAATTATGAAGAAATCTGCTATAAACATTCATGTCATTGGTCTGCTTTTTAAATTGGATTATTTTCTTATTGTTAGTTTTTAAGAGTTCTTTGTATATTTTAGATACAAGTCCATTATCAGTTATGTGTTTTACTCTGTGGCTTGTCTTTTCATTCTCCTAATAATGTTTTTTACAGAACAAAAGTTTTAAATTTTAATGAAGTCCAACTTTTCAATTTTTTCTTTCATAAATCATACTTTTGGTGTTGTGTCTAAAAACTCATTGCCAAACCCAGGGCCACCTAGATTTTCTCCTAAGTTGTCTTCTAGAAGTTGTATAGCTTTGCATTGAAAAATTAAGTCTGTGATCCATTTTGAGTGAATTTTTATGAAATGTCTAGGTCTGTTTTAGATTTATTATTTTATTTATTCAGTTGTTCCAGCACCATTTGTTGAAAAAATTATCCTTTCTCCATTGAACTGATCAGTTGCCAAAGATTAGTTGATTTTATTTGTTTGGGTTTATTTCTGGGCTATGTATTCTGTTCCATCTATTTGTTTATCTTTCACCAATACCACACTGTCATGATCACTTTAGCTTTACAGTAATTCTTAAAGTTGGGTAGTGTCAGCCCTCTGACTTTGTTCTTCTTCAGTATTATGTTGGCTGTTCTGGGTTTTTTGCCTTTTCATATGAACTTTGGAATTTGCTTGTAGATATCCCCAAAACAACTGGAATTTTGATTTGGATTGCATTGAATCTACAGTTCATATTGGGAAGAACTGACATCTTGATAATAAGTTTTCCTATCTGTAGACATGGAATATATCTTCATTTACTTAGATATTCTTTCATCAAAGTTTTGTAGTTTTCCTTATATAGATCTTATATATATTTTGTTAGATTTACACCTAAGTATTTCATTTTTTTGGGTGCTAATATAAATGGTGTTATGTTTTTAATTGCAAATTCCCATTGTTTATTGCTGGTACATATGAAAACAATTGACTTTAATGTATTAAACTTGTATTGTGCAGTCTTGTTATAATCATTTGTTAGTTTGAGGAAGGTTTTTTTTTGTTGTTGATTCTTTGGAATTTTCTACATAGATAATGGTATCATCTGCAAACAAAGACATGTTTATTTCTTCCTTCCCAATCCGTATACCTTTTCTTTTCTTTTCTTATCTTATTGCATTAGTCAGACTTTCAGTATGATATTTAATAGGAGTGGTGAGAGGGAACATCTGTGTCATGTTCCCAATCTTAGTATCTAGTTTTCTCACCATTAAGTATGATGTTAGCTGTAGTTTTTTTTATAGATGTTATTTATTGGTTGAGGAAGTTTCCCTCTATTTCTAGTTCGCTGAGATTTACAAAAAAATCGTGAATGGGTGTTGGATTTAGTCAAATGTTTTTCTGCATCTTTTTTTTTGTTTTTTATTATAGGATCATATCATTTTTTTCTTTAACCTGTTGATGTGATGAATTACATTAACTGGTTTTCAAATGTTGACCCAGTCTTGCATACCTGGAGTAAATCCTACTTGGTTGTAGTGTGTCATTCTTCTTATACATTGTTAGACTCACTTTGCTAATATTTTGTTGAGGATTTTTATATCTCTGTTCATGAGAGATATTCATTGGTAATTTTCCTTCCTAGTAATGTTTTGTCTGGTTTTAGTATTAGGAAACACATAGTATGATCCTATAATACTACCACGTAACTAAGGCACAAATCAAGGCTCAATAAATACCAAAGAATTGATACATATGGACCACATTTTCTGTTACAATTACATTAAGAAAAACAGTGATAACACAAACCATCCATACCTCTAGAAATGAAAAAAATCTATGCAACTCATACATCAAATAATCGTAATGGAAATTAGAAAATATTTAGAAAAGTGAAAACACAAAGCACAAATTGAGGGATGTATCTAAAAATATCCTTTAAGGGAAATTTATATCATCCAAAAATGATAAATAAAACATACTTGGAAAAATATGTTAGAATATGAATGTGCTAAAATATCTAATCAGTAAGTAAGAAAAAGGAATAAAAAAAGTAGAAAGTATCAGGTAAACAGAGAAATTAATAAAATAAAAAATAAAGAATAGAAGACATCATCATTAACAACAACAAAAAACAAAAGGAAAAACCAGACAAATCTCTAGTTATTCAAATTAAGGGGAAAAAAGGAAGGAAAGGTGATTAACTCTACTGGTAGTGAAAGAGGGGGGATATAATAACATCTAATCATGATTAAGAATATTATTAGAAACAGCATGAATAATTACCTAGAAAAGTATAAATGATCAAAATTGATTCAGAGAAGACATTGGGTTCATGTCAAGATGAGGCAGCAGAAACTGGATTTACCTTCCAACCTGAAATAACTAAAACACCTGACATAATATATGAAGCAATGGTTTTCAGGACATTAACATCACACAACCAAGAACAATGATCCTTGAGAGGTGGGAAAGAAATGAGATGAGACCCATTTGGCCTTATTGGACAAAGTTTTCAGGCAGAACTTAGTGGTCTCCCTGACTTGAGGAAATGAAACTGGGAGCCCGAAGAAGTCAAGGCAGCTATAGTTCATGGTCAGAGTACAGAAGAGAGATCTGCAGAAGATCTCCTTCATTTAATAGTGATCGGTACATGCATGTGAGGAAACTACCCAAGGCTAGGGAGCGAATCACTCTGAAGAATTAAACGGATGTATTTCTCAAGCTGAAAGAACTGAAGAAAAAATTCAAGCCTTGAGCCGCAATAATGAAGGATTTTGTGGGCAAAATACTGAATGATGCAGAACTGGTGAGTGTTCAGTCACTTCAGGAGGTAGCATACGATCAAGAACCAGTGGTACTGAAGGAAGAAGTCCAAGCTGCACTGAAGACATCAGCAAAAAACAAGGCTCCAGGAATTGACAGAATACCAATTGAGATGTTTCAACAAATGGATGCAGTGCTGAATGTGCTCACTTGTCTATGCAAAGAAATTTGAAGACAGCTAGTTGGCCAGCTGACTAGAAGAGACCCATATTTATGCCTATTCCAAAGAAAGATAATTTTCTCATTCAGTTGAATCAGCAAACAATATCAGTAATATCACACACAAGTAAAATGTTGCTGAAAATCATTCGAAATCAGTTGCAGCAGTACATCGACAGGGAACTGTCAAAAATTCAAGCTGGATTCAGAAAAGGACGTGGAATGAGGGATATCATTGCTGATGTCAGATGGATCCTTGCTGAAGGCAGAGAATACCAGAAAGATGTTTACCTGTGTTTTATTGACTAGGCAAAGGCATTCAACTGTGTGGCATTATGGATAGCATTGGGAAGGATAGGAATTCCCGAACACTTAATTGTGCTCATGAGGAACCTGCACATAGATCAAGAGGCAGTTGTTCGAACAAAACCAAGGGATACTCTGTGGTTTAAAGTCACGAAAGGTGTGTGTCATGGTTGTATCCTTTTACCATACTGATTCAATCTGTATGCTGAGCATATAACCTGAGAAGCTAGACCATATGAAGAATGCAGCATCAGGACTGGAGGAAGACTCATTAATAACCTACCATATGCAGATGACCCAACCTTGCTTGCTGAAAGTAAAGAGGACTTGAAGCACTTACTGATGCAGATCAAAGACTTCAGCCTTCAATATGGATTACACTTCAACTAAAAAAAACAAAAATCCTGACAACTGGACCAGTAAGCAACATCATGATAAAAGGAGAAAACATTAAAGTTGTCAAAGATCTCATTTTACTTGGATCCACAAGTAAATGGAAGCAGCAGCCAAGAAATCAAACGATGCATTGCATTCAGTAAATCTGCTGTAAAAGACCTCTTTAAAGTGTTAAAAAAAAAAAAAAAAAGATATCATCTTAAGACTTAAGGTGTGCCTGACCCAAACTATGGTGTTTTCAATTGCCTCATATGCATGTGAAAGCTGGACAATGAATAAAGAAGACCAAAGAAGAATTGATGCCTTTGAATTATGGTGTTGGCGAAGGATACTGAATATACCATGGACTGCCAAAAAAACAAATTTGTGTTGGAAGAAGTACAGCCAGAATGCTCCTTAGAAGTAAGGATGGCGAGAATTCATCTCACATACTTTGGGTGTGTTATCAGGAGGGATCATTCCCTGGGGAAGGACATAATGTTTGGTAAAGTAGAGGGTCAGTGAAACAGAGGAAGACCCTCAATGAGATGGATTGACACAGTAGCTGCAACAATGGGCTGAAGCATGGTAATGATTGTGAGGATGGTGTAGGACCAGGGAGTTGTAAATAGGGTCGCTATGAGTCAGAACTGACTCAATGTCGCCTAACAACATAACAACAACAAAGAATTAAAAATAACATTCCTAGAGCTCATACAGGGTCAGGAATAGTACCTGTTTCCAACAGTCAGAGTGGAAAATCTCATCATTTATTAAGAAGGTCTTGCCTCAGTAGTGGGGGCATGGGGAGGGAATAATTAACTCTAGGCTAAACTCAGCTCTAGTCTACCTAACAAAGCTTTAAAACGAAACTCAAAAGGATTGAATGGCATTCACGTAGCTTGACTGCATCTCAGAACAAAACTCATAAGCACTTATTGGATTACAAAAACATCCAGCATGCAACATAAAAATCAATGTCCTGCATTCAACAAAAAATTACCAGACATAGAAAGAAGCAGCAAGCTACATCTATAAAAAAAAAAATAGTGACCCAGAAAAAAAAAAAAACCCAGTGCCATCAAGTGGATTGAGGAGGAAAAAAATTCAATCTAAACTGACACAAAAATTATACAGATGATAGAGTTAGTAGACAAAGACATTAAAACAATTCTTATGACTGGTGTTCATATATTCAAGAAACTAGAGGAAATATTGTAAATGTTAGCGACATGGAAGATAAAAAAAAAAAAAAACCCTAATTTTTAGAGATGAAAACTGTAATACCTGAGATGAAGAAACACTTATGGGATTAACAGATACAGAGGTTAAAAGTAAAATAGAAAAAAAATCATGTAAACACCAATCAAAAGAAAGCAAGATTGTTAATTAGACTAAGTAGACTTCAGAATAAGGAATGTTCTCATTGATACAGAGGGACATTTCATAAGGATAAAGGGATCAATTAACCAAGAGAATATAACAATCCTAGATATGTATGTACCTAAAAAAGAGCTTCAGAGTACATGAAACACACTGAATTGTACATGTAAAAAAAATTTAAATGTCAATTGTTTTGGTATATATATTTTACTACAATAAAAAATATTTGAGGCAAAACCTGATAATGAAAGGATAACTAGACAAAGCCATGATTATTGTTGGAGGCCTCAATACTTCTCTCAGTAATAGATCAAGTAGAGGAAAAATGAGTAAGGATATAGAAGACTTGAACAAAATTATCAACCAAGTTAATGTAATTGACATTTACAGAACACTACACTGAACAACAAAAGAACACATATTCTTTAGATGTAAATGAAATAATCACCAAGATAGAACATATTTTGGGCCATAAAACACATTATAGGCTAAAATGATCTAGTGTATGTTCTCAGACCACAGTGGAATTAAACTAGAAATCAATAAAAGAATCTTAGAAAATCCCTAAATATTTGGAAATTTAAAGCACACACTTCTAAATACACCAGGGGCTAAAGGTGAGAACTAGAAAATCATTTGAACTAAATGAAATTGAAAACAGTGCTTATCAAAATTTATGGGATGAAGCATGACTGGTGCTTGGAAGAAAATAACATGAAATGCTTGTATCAGAAAAACAAGAAAGATATAAACAAATCAGTGATCTAAGCTTCTGCCTTAAGAAACTAGAAAAAGAGCAAATTAAAACCAAAATAAGCAGAAGCAAGCAAATAAAAGAACAGAGATTAATAGAATACAAAAATGAATAAACAATAAAAAAAAAAAAATAGAGGAAACCAAAAGCTGGTTCTTGAAAAAGTTTGATAAAATTATTAAATCTCTAGCCAGACTAGATAAGGAATAAAAGGAGAGAAGACACAAATTACCAATAAAAACAAAACAAAACCCATTGCCACTAAGTTGATTTCACTCATAGTGACCCTATAGGACAGAATAGAACTGCCCCATAGGGTTTTCAAGGCTGTAATCGTTATGGAAGCAGAGTGCCACATCTTTCTCCTGTAGAGCAGCTGGTGGGTTAAAACCACCAATCTTCTGGTTAGCAGCTGAGTGCTTAACCGCTTTACCACCAGGGCTCCTTAAATTACCAGTATCAGGAATAAAAGAGGGAACTTCACCACAGATCATACAGAAAGGACAGTAAGGAAATATTATGAACAACTTTGGGAGTACCTGGGTGATACAAATGGTTAAGGGCTCAACTACTAGCCAAAAGGTTGGCAGTTCAGACTTACCCAGAGATGTCTTGGAAGACAGGTCTGGAAATCTCCACTCTATGGAGCAGTTTTACTCTGCACACATAGGGTTACCATGAGTCAGAATTAACAACAACTAACAAAAACAGGTGTCTTCTACCAAATGTTCAAGAAGGAGTTAATACTAAATTTATATGAACTCTTGCAGAAAATAGAACAGGAAATAATACTTTCCTTCTCATTTTATGAAGCCAGCATTACCCTGATTCTAAAACCAGACAAAGACATTAAAGGAAACAACAGATCAATGTCGCTTATAAACACAGACTATCCTTAAGAAAATATTAGCAAATGGAATCTAACATAAAGGATAACATGTTTTGATCAAAAGGGCCTTATCCTAAGAATGCACAGTGAATTTAAAATTTGAAAAATAACTCATCAACAGATGAATGGATAAACAAATTATGGTACATACACACAGGGGGATACTATGCAATGATCAAAGAACAATGATGAATCTGTGAAACATCTCATAACATGGATGAACCTGGAGGGCATTATGCTGAGTGAAATAAGTCAATCGCAAAAGGACAAATATTGTATGAGACCACTATTACAAAAACTCAAGAAAAGGTTTACACACAGAAAAAAACAATCTTTTTGGTTATGAGGGAGAGGAAGGGTGGGGAGGGGAAATCACTAACTAGGTAGAAGACAAGTGTTAACTATGGTGAAGGGAAAGACAACACACAATACAGCGGAAGTCAGTACAACTCAACCAAGGCAAAGCCATAGAAGCTTCCTAGACACATCCAAACACCTTGAAGGACTGAGTTACTAGGGCTGAGGGCTGGGGACCATGGTCTTGGGGATATCTAGCTCAACTGGCATAACATAGTTCGTAAAGAAAATGTTCTACATCCTACTTTGGTGAGTAGCGTCTGGGTCCTAAAAGCTTGTGAGAGGCCATCTAAAATAAATGTATTGGTCTCATCACATTTGGAGCAAAGGAGAATGAAGAAAACTGAAGATACAAGGAAAATATCAGTCCAAAAGACTAGTGGACCATATGAACCACAGCCTCCACCAGCCTAAGCCCAGAAGAACTCGATGGTGCCTGGCTACCACCACAATAGAAGGTCCCAGGCAGAGTGGGAGAAGAGTGTAGAACAAAACTCAAATTCACAAAAAAAGACCAGACTTACTAGTCCTAACAGTGACTGGAGGAACCCCTGAGACTATGGCCCCCAAATACCCTGCTAGCTCTGAACTGAAGCCACTCCTGGAGTATCCCTTTCAGCCAGATTAGATAGGCCTATGAAACAAACGACACATGTGAGGAACATGCTTCTTAGTTCAATCAAGTATATGTGACCAAATGGTTAACACCTGAAGGGAGGAAGGGACAGGAAAACTGGATGGACACTGAGAACCCAGGGTGGAAAAGAAAAGGGTTAATGTCTTAGTTTCCTAATGCTGCTATAACAGAAATACCGCAAGTGGATGGCTTTAACAAAGAGAAATTTATTCTCACAGTCTAGGAGGCTAGAAGTCTGTAATGAGGGTGCCAGCTCCAGGGGAAGGCTTTCTCACTCTGTTGGCTCTGGGGGAAGGTCCTTGTCATCAATTTTTCCTGGTCATGGAGCTATTCTCCTGGCTCTTGTTTCTTGTTGGCAAGAGTTGTCCATGTTTCTGCTTGATTCTCTTTTATATCTCGAAAGACACAATCTAATCTTGAGATTGAGTCCTGCCTCATTAATATAACTGCCTCTAGTTCTGCCTCATTAACATCGTAGAGGCAGGATTTACAACGCGTAAGAAAATCACACCAGATGACAAAATGGTGGACAATCAGACAATACTGGGAATCATGGCCTAGCCAAGTTGACACACATTTCTGGGGACACAATTCAATTCATGACAGGGAGAGTGCTGACACATTGTGGGTATTGCAACTAATGTCACAAAACAACTTGTGTGTAAAATTTTTGATTGAGAAACTAATTAGCACTATAAACTTTCACCTAAAACACAATAAAAATTTTTAAAAATTTGAAAAATCAATAAAGGCAATTTACCACATAAGAGAATACAGGAGAAAAAAATCACCTCAATAGATGGAAAAAAAAAATCATTTGATAACATTCAACACCCCTTCATGATAAAATATCTCAGCAAACTATGAATAGAAGGGAATGTGTTCAACCTGAGATAGGACATCTATAAAAATCCTTTTTCTTACTTAATGGTGAAAGACTGAATGTTCTTCCTTTAAGATCTAGAACAAAAAAAGAATGCCCCTGCTCTTACCACTTTTATTCAACATTGTAATTGAGGACCTAACTAATCTGAACTAACCCGTGGCTGTGGAGTCGATTCTTAGTTATAGTGATCCTACAGGACAGAGTAGAACCGTCCCAATAGGGTTCTAAGGAGCAACTGGTGGATTTGAACTGCTGATGTTTTGGTTAGCAGCTGTATCAATTAACTGCTGTGCCAACAGATCCTAGCCAGTACAATAAGGCAGGAAAAAGAAATACAAAACATAGAGATCAAAAAGGAAGAAGTTAAATCGTCTTTCCCCACAGATGACATGAATAAATACACAGCAAGGAAGCAACAAAAAAGCTACTAGTACTTATATGCAAATTTAGCAAGGTTGCTTTATAGAAAAAAAATTGAGTAACTACGTACTAGCAACGAGCAATTGTAAAATGAAATTTTAAAATATCATTTGTATATCTCACATCATACACAAATATTAATTCAAAATGATCATAGACCTAAATACAAGTAGGATGCGTGAAATGCTTGTATGAAACTCCTAGAAGAAAATATAGGAGTAACAGTTTGTGACCTTGGGTTAGACAACAGTTTCTTAGATTCAATACCAAAAGCACAAGCAACAAAAGAAAAAAATAGATTGAGTTATATAAAAATTAAAAACTTTAGTGGTGCAAATGAAATCATTAAGAAAGTAAAAAGATAACCCATGGAATAGGAGAAGATGTATTTGTAAATCACGTAAGAAGCTTGTATGCAGAATGTATGAAGAACTAGTTGCTGTTGTTGTGCTGTCAAGTTGGTTCTGACTCAGTGTCCCTATAAGACAGAGTAGAATTGCCCCATAGGGATTCCTAGGCTGTAAATTTTTATGAAAGCAGACTGCCACATCTTTCTCCCACAGAGTAGCTGGTGGTTTCAAACTGTTGACCTTTTGGTTAGCAGCCAAGCTGCTTAACCATCGCACAAACAGTGCTCCTTAAAGAGCTCATACAACTCAATAAAAAGACGAATAACCCAATTTTAAAAAATGAGCAAGGGATTTGAATAGACATTCTCCAAAGAAGTTGTACAAATGTTCAATAAACACATGAAAAGATGTTCAACGTTATTAATCATTAAAACCAAAAACCAAATCTTTGCCGTCGAGTCGATTCCAACTCATAGTGACCCTAGAGGGCAGTGTAGAACTGCCCCACAGGGTTTCCAAGGAGCACCTGGTAGATTTGAACTGCTGACCCTTTGGTTAGCAGCCATAGCTCTTAACCACTGCACCACAAAACCACAAAGAGACACCACATCATACCCACTAATTCTAAAGTGGGTGACTATAATCAGAACAACAGATAATAACAAGCGAGGATGTGGAAAAGTTGGAATCCTTAAACTTTTTTGGTGGGATTGTAAAATAGTGTGACTGTTTTGGAAAATAGTCTGGAAGTTTGTCAAAATGTTAAATATAGAGCTACCATATGGCCCAGAAAAATGAAAACATGTTTATAAAAAAAATCTGTATATGAATGTTCATAGTGGCATTATTCTTAATAGCCAAAATGTAGAAACAGAAGCAGGGCCAAGATGGTGAAATTGTCTGATGCTTCGTGTTGTCTTCTTACAACAAAGATCAAATAATAATAAAAAAAAAAAACAAGTGAATTGGATATATAGACAATCTAGGAAACCTAATCATCAAAGACAAAGCTGAAGAATTAGACTGAGCCATAGGTAGAAGGAGAAACAATTCAAAAACAGCAGAAACAGGCAATTACAGATCACAGGCTCGCCAGTGTCCTGATAGCTGAATTTGCACACTACACACAGGTTGAGCAAGCCACAACATTCTAAGCTTGAAACTCACCCCAGGTGCAGCCAAACTGCAGAGAACCTGCATGCACCTCCAGAACCAAACAGCAGCAACAGCAGCCCTGGGAAAGTGCAAGCTCCAAAACCACTATGGGTGTACCATAACCCCTCACCCCAACAGAGCTCCACTGCTGAGTAGTACTTCCTTCCCCTCATCTGTCCCCCTCCCCGCTCTGACAGCAGTCCTGCAGCATTCACCACCACCACACCCCATAAACTAGGACAGCTGGGCCTGGAGGTAGCCATTCCTTTGCCCAACCACTGGCATAGGGGAGCCACAGACTTGCAGCACCCTTTATCCCTGCCGGTTACTAGGACTAGGGCCTTGCAGGCATACCCAGCATGGCATGCTCTCATTAGGATGAAATGGGCAGGGCATCCAGCTGAAGCCCGTTTTCACCTGCAACATCCAAGTGGGAGCTGCAGATTCCTGACATTCAATACTGCTCCGCCCCCTGAGAAGGGGCCTCACCTACTCACACTGGGGGTCTGAGGGCCTGTGGTACCACCCACGACAGAGGCCTGAGAATTAGTGGTGCCTTCCAATTCCTTCAGCCAATGGCACAGGGTACCCAAGGACTGGTTGCACTGCCCCCTACCATGTGCAGTAGTGGATAAGGGCACATCTTCCATCTAGGCACCCGGGGGGTAGCCGACAGCCCCTGCCTTGCCCCCCACATCACCCTTCACTGCAGCCAGAGACCTGAGCCTCTTCTGAACATATCCACACAATTCTGCCTGCCCAGGACTGTTGGTGAGAGTCTCTGCACCACACACTCAGTGACCCATGATCCTGGCACCCATCCACTAAGCAATGGAGCACACACACAACACCCAACCCAACAACCAGGGAGAACACCCCCTGCAACCCTGGCCAGGTGACCAGCCGGACAGATTCATCACCTCACCAAAAATTTTTGCCTACATCTTCAGCATCCCTGCAAGAACAGTGAACAGACTCCTGGGCTCACACACCTAGTAGCTGCTCTTACCACCTGGAGACAGGAGGTGAGACCTTCAATGATGCCAATGACCAGAGTAGCACACATGCCCAGCCTACTTGGACATATCAAAACAAGAGAAAATGAAACAAAAATACAGGATGCAGTAAACAAAAATACAATTAATAAATATAATAACTTACTGAATCTTAGACACAACAGTCAATATCAAATCACATAAAGAAGCAGGACAAGACGATTCCAGTAAGGAACCAAAATAAAGAAGCAGAAAACCTTCCAGAGGAAGATAAGGTAATGGAATTACTTGATAAAGAATTCAAAAGACTAATATACAGAGCTCTCCAAGAGATCAAGAAGGAGATCTGGCAAAACACTGACTAAACGAAGGAACACACAAACAAAGCAATAGAAGAATTCAGGAAAACAATACAAGAACAAAATGACAGAACAGGCTGCTAGAAACCACACAGAAACAGCAACTAGAAATCCAAAAACTAACAATAAAATTTCACAATTAGGCAAGTAAATAGATGGTTATAGGGGCAGAATGAGACAACAGAAGTCAGAATTAAAGAGGCTGAAGATAAATACCTTGACACTGATTTGTTTGAGGAAAAATCAGAAAAGAGAAAGAAAAAAAAAAAAAAAAGAAGAAGAAGAAAGCCCAAGAATTATTTGGGATATTATCAAGAGGAAAAACCTATGAGTGATAGGATTACCAGAACAGGAGGGCACGATGGAAAACACAGAGAGAATTGTTGAAGATTTGCAGGCAGAAAACTTCCCTAACATCATGAAAGATGAGAAAATATCTATCCAAGAAGCTCAATGAACCCCATATAGGATAGACCCCAAAAGAAAGTCACCAAGACATATCATAATCAAATCTGCCAAAACAAAAGACAAAGAAAGAATTCTGAGAGTGGCTAGGGATAAAGGAAAAGTCACCTACAAGAAAGAACCAGTAAGACTAAACTCTGATTACTCAGCAGAAACCTTATAGGCAAGAAGGCAATGGAATGACACACATAAAGCCTTGAAGGAAAAAAAACCTGAATTATTTATCCAGCAAAATTGTCTCTCAGATATGGTGAAATTAGGTCACATCCAGATAAACAGAAATTAAGGGAATTTGTAAAAATCAGACCAAAATTACAAGAAATATTAAAGGGAATACTCCAGTTAAAAAGAATCAATGACATCAGATAACAATCCAAGACTAGGACACAGGACAGATCAACCAGATACCAACCTGAATAGAGAATTCGCAAAAATGAAACAAAGTTAAAATACTGAAAATAGAAAACCAGAGATGTCAACATGTAAATGACAACAACATCAAAACAATGAAGAGGGAATAAGTGGTGTAGACATAGAATTTCCATATGGAGAAGAAATCAAGGACATATCAAGAAATAAAAGTCTGGTTTAAACTTAGAAAAATAAAGGTAAATTTCAAGGTAACCACAAAGGAAGCTAACAAAACCTACCCATCTGTATTAGGCTGGGTTCTCTAGAGAAGCAAAACCAGTAAAGAGTATAAATATCTATATAGAGAGGTTTATATCAAGGAAATGGCTCATGTGGTTGTAGAGGCTAGTACATCCCAAATCTGTGTGTCAGGCTGGAGGCTTCTCTTGATTCACATAGCCACAGGGGCTGATGAATCCAAGATCAGCAGGTCAGAGAGCAGGGCTTTGGCTCACAGGCTGCAAAGACTGGCGAATCCCAAGATCAGCAGTCAAGACCACAGGCAAGCTGTGAGCTCTAGTCCCAACAACCAGAGGTCAGACAAACAGGAACCAGCTGCAGGATCCAGAGTGAATAAAAGCCTGCAAGCCTTGCCAGAAAGTTCACATATATTCAATGCAGGCCATACTCCCAAGGAAACTCCCTTTCAGCTGGTTGGCTACTCAGAGCAGATCCCATCATGGAAGTGATCACATTATCATATAACTGCCAAACTATTTCATAAATGTCAGACAACTGAGAATTATGGCCCAGCCAAGTTGATCACACCATGAAAATAAAGAAAACCAAAACGACTCAGCAAACACAAAATCAACAGTAATGAAACAGATGAAAAGAAAACACATAAACAAAAAGAACTAAATACAGAAAATTAAGCAGAATAAAAAACCACCAGCAGCACACACACACACACAAATACATCAAAATGACAACAGTAAACTCATAAAAAAAATCAATAATTACACTGAATATAAATGGCCTAGATGTACCAGTAAAGAGACAGAGAGTGGCAGAACACTGCCTACAAGAGACACACCTTGGACACAAAGACATAAACGAACTAAAACTCAAAGGATAGAAAAATATATCAGACGAACAATAACCAAAGAAGAGCAAGAGTGCCAATATTAATCTCTGTCAAAATAGAATTTAAAGCAAAATACATCATAAAGGATAAGGAAGGACACTATATAATGAAAGGCCAATACGCTGGGAGGACATAACCATAGTAAGTACATATGCACCCAATGACAAGGCTCCAAAATATATAAAACAAACTAACAGCATTGAAATGAGAAATAGTTCCACAATAATAGTAGGAGACTTCAACCACATCACTTCTGGTGAAGGACAGAATGTCTAGAAAGAAACTCAGTAAAGATACAGAAGACCTAAATGCCACAACCAACCAACTTGACCTCATAAACATATACAGAACACTCCTCTCAACAGCAGCAAAATACACATTCTTTTCCAGTGTGCATGGAACATTCTCCAGAATAGACCACATTCTAGTCCACAAAGCAAGCCTTAACAAAATCCAAAACATCGAAATAATATAAAACATCTTCTCTGGTAATAACGCCATAAAAGTAGAAATCAGTAACAAACAGCAAGGGAAAAAAATCAAATACATGGAAACTGAAAAACACCTTGCTTAAAAGCTACTGGGTAATACAAAAAAATCATGGGCGGAATAAAAAAAAAATCATAGAATCAAATGAGAATGAAAACACATCTGACCAAAACTTTTGGGACACAGCAAAAGCAGTACTTAGAGGCCAATTTACAGCAATAAATGCACACATCCAAAAAGATAAAAGGCCAAAATCAAAATAACTCGAACAAATAGAAAAAGAGCAGCAAAAGTAGCCCTCAGGCACTTTTAGAAAGAAGTAAGATTAGAGTAGAAATAAATGAAATAAAAACAACTGAAAGAATCAAGAAGACCAAAAGTTGGTTCTTTGAAAAGCTCAACAAAATCAAACTGACAAAAGAAAAACAGGAGAGGAAGCAAATAACCCAAATAAGAAATGAGACATGTGAAACAACAGACCCAACTGAAATAAAAACATCAGAACAGAATACTATGAAAAACTGTACTCCAACAAATTTGAAAACCAAGAGGAAATGGACAAATTTCTAGAAACACCCTACCTACCTAAACACAAACTGAGGTAGAAGAACTAAACAGACCTACAACAAAAGAAAAGGCTGAAAAGGAATAAACTCCTAACAACAACAACAACAACAACAAAAGCCCTGGCCTGTGCAGCTTCACTGGAGAATTCTACCAAACCTGCAGAGAAGAACAAACACCAATGCTACTCAAGCTATTTCAGAGCACACAAAAAGGAAGGAATACTCCCAAATTAATTCTATGAAGCCAGCATAACCTTGATACCAAAGCCAAGGCAAAGACACCACAACAAAAGAAAACTACAGGCCTATATTCCTCACGAACATAGACACAAAAATTCTCAACAAAATTCTAGCCAATAGAACTCAACAGTAAATAAAAAAAATAATACATCATGACCAAGTGGGATTCACACCAGGTATGCAGGGATGGTTCAACATTCGAAAAAGCAATCAATATAATCCACCACACAAATAAAACAAAAGAACCACATGCTTTATCAGTTGATGCAAAAAAGGCATTTGTCAAAATCAAACACACATTCCTGATAAAAACTCTCAGCAAAATAGGAATAGAAGGGAAATTCCTCCACATAATAAAGGGCACTTGGGGGCAGTTCTACTCTGTCCTATAGAGTTGCTACGAGTCAGAATTGACTCAATGGCAACGGGTTTGGTTTTTGGTTTGGTATACAAAACCAACAGCCAATGTCATTCTAAATGGAGAGAGACTGAAAGCATTCCCCTTGACAATGGGATCCAGACAAGGATGCCCTTTTTCACCACTCTCATTCAACATTGTGCTGGAAGTTCTAACTAGAGCAATAAGGGAAGAAAAAGAAATAAAGGCATCCAAACGGGTAAAGAGGTAAAACTATTCCTATTTGCAATGATATGATCTTACATACAGAAAACCCCAAAGAATTCACATGAAAGCTACTGGAACTAATAGATGATTTCAGCAAAGTAGCAGGACACAAGATTAACATACAAAAATCAGTTGAATTCCTCTACACCAACAAAGAGAACTTCCAAAAGGAAATCACCAAATCAAAAGTACTTACAACAGCCCCCAAGAAGATAAAGTACTCGGGAATAAATTTAACTGGGGACGTAAAAGACCTATACAAAGAAAACTACAAAATACTATTGCAAGAAATCAAAAGAGACCTACATAAGGGGAAAAACATACCATGCTCATGGATAGAAGACTCAACACTGAAAATATCAATTCTGCCCAAAGCGATCAACAGGTACAATGCAATCCCCATCTGAATTCCAAATGCATTCTTTAATGAGTTGGAGAAACAACTCACCAACTTTATACAGAAATGGAAGATGCCTCGGATAAGTAAAGCATTACTGGAGAAGAGCAAAGTGGGACGCCTCACACCCACCTGATTTTAGAAACTATTATACAGCCACGGTAGTCAAAACAGCCTGGTACTGGTACAACAAGACACAAAGACCAATAGAATAGAATTGAGAACCAGATGTAAATCCATTCATCTAAGAGCAGTTGATATTTGACACATGGCCAAAGTCCGTTAAGTGGGGAAAAGACAGTCGCTTTAACAAATGATGTTGGCATAATTGGATGTCCATCTGTAAAAAAATGAAACAAGATCCATCCTTTACACTATGCACAAAAAATAACTCAAAATGGATCAAAGACCTAAATATAAAAATTTAAAATGATACAAACCATAACTAACAGTGCACAAACACCAGAATAGAAACTAGATAACTGGGAGCTCCTAAAAATTAAACACTTATGCTTATCAAAAGACTTCACCAAAAGAGTAAAAAGAGAATCTATGAGGTGGAAAAAATTTTTTGGCTACAACATATCCAACAAGGGTCTAATCTCTAAAATCTATAAGATACTGCAACACCTCAACAACAAAGAGACAAATAACCCAACTACAATATGGGCAAAGGATATGAACAGACGCTTCGCCAGAGAAGACATTCAGGTGGCTAAAAGACACATGAGGAAATGTTTGCGATCATTAGCCATTAGAGAAATGCAAATCGAAACTACACTGAGATACTATCTCACCCCATCTAAAAAAAAAAAAAAAACACAAAATAACCAAGGTTGCAAGGAGACTGGAATTCTTATGCACTACTGGTGGGAATATAAAATGGTACAACCATTCTGGAAAACAATATGGTGCTTCCTTAAAAAGCTAGAAAGAGAAACAATATACGATCCACCAATGCCACTTCTAGGAATATACTAGAGAAGTAAGAGCCATCACACGAACAGACATATGCACACTCATGTTCATTGCAGCACTATTCACAATAGCAAAAAGATGGAAACAATCTAAATGCCCACCAACAGATGAATGGATAAAGAAATTATGGTACATACACACAATGGAATACTATGCAATGATAAAGAACAATGATGAATCTGTGAAACATCTCACAACACAGATGAGATCTGGAGGGCATTATGCTGAATGAAATAAGTCAGTCACAAAAGGACAAATATTGTATGAGACCACGATTAGAAGAACTCAAGAAAAGGTTTACACACAGAAGAAAAACCATCTTTGATGGTTATGAGGGAGGGAAAAATCACTAACCAGATAGTAGACAAGTGTCACTTGTGAAGGGAAGGACAGCACACAATTTAAGAGAATTCAGCACAACTGGACCAAAGCAAAAGCGTAGAAGTTTCCTAGACACATCCAAGCACTTTGAGGGACCAAGTAGCTGGGGATGGAGGCTGCGGACCATAGTCTCGGGGGACATCTAGGTCAACTGGCATAGCATAGTTCATAAAGAAAATGTTCTACATCCCACTTTGGTGAGTAGCATCTGGGGTCTTAGGAGCTTGTGAATGGCCATCTAAGATACATCTATTGGTCCCATCCTGTGAGGAGCAAAGGAGTATGAAGAAAGCCAAAGACATCAGGAAAATAGTAGCCCAAAGGACTAAAGAACCACATGAACCAGAGACTCCACCAGCCGGAGATCAGAACTAGATAGTGCCCAGCTACCACCACTGACTGCTCTGACAGGGGTCACAACAGAGAGTCCTGGACAGAGGAGAAAAATGCAGAACAGAATTCAAATTCATGAAAAAAGACCAGACTTACTGGTCTGATAGAGAGCGGAGGACTGCCTAAGACTATGGCCTCTGGATACTCTGCTAACCCCAAACTGAAATCATTCCTGAAGTCCACTTTTCAGACAAAGATTAGACAGGCCTATAAAATAAAAAAAATAACACGTGAGGAATGTGCTTCTTAGTTCAATCAAATATAGAAGACCAAATGGGCGAAATGGACACGAAAAGAGAGAGTGGAAGGAGGGATTGGGCTGTCTCATTAGGGGGAGAGCAATTGGGAGTATGTAGCAAGGTATATGTAAGTTTTTGTATGAGAGACTGACTTGATTTGTAAACTTTCACTTAAAGCACAAAAAAAAAAAAGACCAAATGGGCAACTCCTGTCCTAAAGCAAGATGAGACAGCAGGAAGGGACAAGAACTGGATGAATGGACACAGGGAACCCAGGGTGAAAAGGGGGAGCATGCTGTCACGTTGTGGGAATTGCACCAATGTCACAAAACAATATGTATATAAATTTTTGAATGAGAAATTAACTTGAGCTGTAAACTGTCACCTAAACCACAATAAAAGAAAAAAAAATGTAGAAACCACCCAAATATTCATCAACAAATGAATAGATAAATAAAATATAGTATATCCATACATGGAATATTATTTGACAACAAAAAGAAATGAAGTAGTGATACATGCTACAACATAGATGAACTTAAAAACATGCTAAGTGAAAGAAGTCAGTCACAAATGACTATATATTTACAAATCTATTTATATGAAAGTCCAGAATAGGCAAATCTATAGAGAAAGAAGATTAGTAGTTGCGTAGTGATAGGAGATAGGTGGGTGGTATAGGAAATGGGAGTGACTGCTATTGGATATGGTTTTTTTTTCTTTTCTTGGATGAGGAAAATGTTCTAACTTAGATTGTGATGACGGTTGCACAACTCTGTGAATTTACTAAAAGCCACTGAATTGTATACTTTAAATCAGTGAAATTTACGGCATGTGAATTACCTGTCAATAAATATGTTAAAATGTACCATTCCTAATAGCACCACAACTCATGAAATATGTAGAGGTAAATTTGACAAAGTGTGCCTATAACCAGTACACTGAAAATGACAAACTACAGAGCCTTGTTAAAATTTTAAAGAAGACCTTATTACATGGAGGAATACATCATGCTCAATTATCGGGTGACTCAAAACTGTTAAGATGCTGATTTTCCTCATCAAAGTAACCTATAGATTCCATACCATCTCAATTAAAATTCCAGCAGGTTGTTTGCTTTTTAAAAATAAGTCGATTTTGAAATTTATAGGGACATGCTAAGGACCTAGAATAGCCAAAACAATTTTGGAAGAGAATAACTCACGCTACACAATTTCAAGACTTACTGTAAAACTGCAATAATCAAATCAGTGTGGTATTGGCATAAGGGTAAACATACAGGCAATGAGACAGAATAGAGTGTAGAGCTGTATACATACACATATGGTTGATTGACTTTTGGCAGAGATACCAAGGTAACTGTATAGGGGAAGGATAGTCTTTTCAAAAGAAGGTACTGGAGCACTGAGGAGCAATTTGGAAAAAAAATGTTGCTCTATCCTTACACCTCACACCATACATAAAAGTTAACTTGAAATAGATCATAGACAAATATAAGAGCTAAAACAGTAGCATTTCTAGAAGAAAATATTTGTGACCTTAGTTTAGGCCAAGGTTTCTTAGATAAGATACCAAAAGAAGAACCTGTTAAACTGGACTTCATCAAAATTAAAACTTGTGCTCTTCAAAAAACATTAAGAAAATGAAATGGGCAAGCCATACACTTGGAGAAAATATCTGAAATACATACATTTGATAAAGGACTTGCATCTAAAATATATAAAGAACTCCTGTTATGCAATAAAAGGTCCCTGGGTAGTGCAAATGGTGTGTGCTCAGCTGCTTTCGGAAAGGTTGGTGGTTGGAACCCATCCAGCAGTACAGTGGAAGAAAAGGCCTGGCAATCTGCTTCTGTTAAGATTATCCAAAAAAAATCCTATGGAGCAGTTCTACTCTATAACTCACGGTGTCACCATGAGTCAGAATTGACTCGATGGTAACCAACAGCAACTCAGTAATGATAATAATCCAACTTAAAAATGAACAAAATATCTGAACATGCATTTTGCAAAAGATATACAAATGACCAATAAATACATGAAAAGAGACTTAACGTCTTAAGGAAATACAAATCAACCCCACAATGAGATGTGGTATACACTATCTATACATCCACTAGACTAGCTCAAACTAAGAAGACTAACAATATCAAGTATTCGTGAAGATATGGAGCAACTGGAATTCCCATACACTGCTGACAGCAAAATGGTATATCAGTTTGCAAAATAGTTTAGCAGCTTTGTATAACATACATTTACCATATGATCCAGCAATTCCACTCCTAGGATTTACCAGAGAGAAATGAAAACATGTTCACACAAAGACTTCCACTCAAACGTCCATAACAGCTTCATTCATAATAGTCTGAAACTGGAAACAACTCAAATGTCCACTAACAGGTGAATGAATAAATTAGATACATCCATCCATAGAATGGAATATTACCCAGCCCTTAGCTGGGCACATTACTCACCAATGACATGGATAAATCTCAAAAGCATTATGTCAAGTGAAAAGAGTTGGGTACGACTGATAGCATACTGTAGGATTCCATTTATATGAAATTCCAGAAAAGGCAAAACTACAGTAAGAGACCGTAGATCAATTGTTGCCAGAGAAAGGGGCGTAGGTGGAAGGGACTAACTGCAAAGAGGCATGGGGAAATTTTTTGGAGCGATAGAAATTTTCTCTACCTTGATTGTCATGGTGGTTACACAATTATATACCTTTATCAAAACTCATCAAATTGTAACTTAACAATGGTGAATTTTATCGTATATACATTACGCAGCACACGAAACAAATTCCCTGCCTTCTTGGAGCTTATATGCTGGTTGGTGAGAAAGACAGTAGACAAAAAATGATGTCAGTGAGGGGTCCAATGGGGAAGAAAGAAGTGATTGTGGGAGGGGCAGGAAGAAGGGATGCTGCTTGTAGTCAGGGAAGACCGCCTTGTTGAGATGACATTTGAGCAAAGATTGGGTTGAAGTAAGGGAGAGAGCCACAGGAATATGCAAGGGAAAAATGCTTCCAGCATCGGGAAGAGTAAGTGCAAAGACCCTGAGGAGGAGTGTGTTTGGAGCAGGGCTGGGAACTGGTTCAAAAATCCCTGCTGAGAATTTGCATTTCCACCCCAGATATACTGAACCAGCATCTACATTTTAACATCTCCATGTGATTCTTATGTATGATAAATTTTGAGAACCACTGCTCCACTAGTGGTTCTCAGAATTGGTCTCTAACCAGCAGTATCCTCATCTCCTGGGAACCTGTAAGAAATGTAAGTTCTCAGCAGGGGTTCGGACCTGAATGAATCTAGTTTGGAGTTTTCAAGGTACAGTCAAAGAAGCTGCTGTGGTTAGAGCAGGCTTAGGGAGGGGAGAATAGCAAAGGTTGAGGCCAGAGAGGTTGCTGGGGCTAGAATACAAAGGGCTTTAAGGCTGTGGTAAGGATTTTGGATCTTATTTTGAGTGAAAAGAGAAGCCATTGACCAAAGTGTTCTATCAGAGAAGCACCATGATCTGACTTGTGTTTAAAAGGATCTTTCTGGCAGTTGTGTACAGAATAGAGCAGGGGTCAGATAGTAAATATTTTAGGGTTGCCAGCCCTATAGTCTCTGTTGAGACTACTCAACTCTGCTGTTGAAGGGTAAAAGCAGCCATGGACAATGTGTAAACAAATGAGTAGGCTGTGTACCAATAAAACTTGGCTTATACAAACAGGCAGTGGGTTGCACTTAGCCCTGTAGTTTGCCAAACCCTGAAATAGATCGTAAGGGACCAAGGGCAAGCAGACCAGACAGGAGGCCTTGCAATAAAATTGAGCAAGAGGCAATGATCACCTGGACCAGAGTGTAGCAGGGCAGGTGTTGAGACGTGGTTAGAGTCGGGGTATATTATGAAAGTAGAGCCAACAGGATTTGTTGGTGGATCAAATACAGGGTTTGAGAGAGAGGTGTTTGTCCTAATTGGAAGAACAGACTTGCTATTTACTGGGAAAGGGTCAGATTTGGGGAAAATCCAAGAACTTGGATTTAGACATACATGGTAAGAATAGTTTGGAATATCCGTTAAATATCCATTAGATACATTGAGTTGGGTAGCTGCATATAGGACCTGGAGTGCAAGAGAGAGGTTGGGTTTAGAGATAAAAATATCAGAGTTTTTCTTTGTATATAGATGGTCTTTAAAATCATGGGTACGGATGAGATCTCCTAGGGAGTGTGTATAGATTAAAAAAAGAAAATAAGTCTGAGGGCAGTTTTGCAGATGGGTTCTCCCAAACCTTCAGGGACAGAGAATTCTATCTTAAACTAGCCATTCAAGAGAATGAAGAGAGGATAATCCATCCTTCAGTTCATGAGGCCAGTGTTATCTTGACACCCAAATAAGATAAATTATAAGCCAACCTCACTTATGAGTGTATAAGTTAAATAATAAAAAAAAAGGTCTTAATATATTAGCAAAGCAGATCATCTAAAAGTGTATGATATGATCAAGCAGTGTCTACCCCAGGAATGCAAAGCTGGTTAAGTATTATTCTATTACTATAACTTACCGATTAACAGATTAAAGAAGAAATAACTCATGATCACAATAAAAAAACCAAAAACTAAACCCAGTGCCATCAAGTCAATTCCGACTCACAGCGACCCTACAGGACAGAGTAGAACTGCCCCATAGAGTTTCCAAGGAGCACCTGGTGGATTCGAACTGCTGACCCTTTGGTTAGCAGCCGTAGCACTTAACCACTATGCCACCAGGGTTTCCACAATAAAAAAGCATTTGATAAAATTTTAACTTCCATTCATGATTAAAACAATGTAAAGCAAAGTAAACTCGATGGGGACTTCCCTAACCTGATAAAGGGTATCTACCAAAACCATCATCCTTAATGGAAAAAACATTGGATGCACTCCCTTTAAAAACCAGCAACTATTATCACTTTTATCCAACAACATACTGGATGTCCTAGTCAGTGTAGTAGAATTAAAAAAACAAAACAAAACAAAATTGCCATCATTCACAATAATTATTTCTAGAAAATCCAAGGTAAGTTATTAGAATTAATGAGAATTTCTGGACATACAACTTGAATACACAATAAATAAGTAAAACATAAGCAGTGTTTTCTGTTGCCAGCAATAAGCAACTTTAAAATGTAATCTTTCAAGACAGGTAATCTGACTTGCCCAAGGTCACATAGCTCGTAAGTGGCAAAGCTGGAATGGAAGCCCTGGGCTTTCTCCCTGACTCTCGGTCAGAGGCCACATTGCCTCTCTGGCGTGTGTGTCCTTCTGTAGAATGAGTGTTTCCCCCTGTTTGTGTCCATCCCACCCAGAGGGGCCTCCTGGTGCCAGAGTGGGCAGCAATTTTCCTCAGCTGCCAGGAGTAGCTTACCATGGGTAGGATGGAGGCCTGAAGACAGGCAATGGTAACAGGCTGTGTCTTCTTATCCACCTGGTTTGCTGGGGGCAGGATTTCCACGAGATTCATCTCATCTTTGGCTTTCTCGCCCAAGCAAATCTGAGAGGAGTTGAAAACAGAGGTACCCCATCACACTGAGGGCAGAAGTGAAAACCCTGTTCTTGTCTGTTGGGACCAGAGACTCCCACCTCCTCCTCTGAAGTAGCGCTAAGTTCTTCCCCGCTTCAACCTTCCTCACCTCCTTGAGGGACACTCACCGTACTAAGCAACAGCTTACAGTCCTGCTTCCCCTCCTTCTGGGGTTTGAGGGTCCAAGTTCGCTTCTCCTGATTTAGCTCACAGCCTGGGAAGGGAGGGAGAGAGGGAAATGGGGCAGGGAGGCTCAAGAGAAGCACTCCCTTTCGCCCTTCCAGCCCTCACTCATCTGCACACCCCCGAGTGCAGGCTTCTGCCCTTCTGCCCGGGATAGAAGGTGGAACATTGCCTAGACCACTATGAGAATGAACCTCCATCTCTAACTCACCCCACAGCATGGTTGTTACTGCCTTCTCCTCTCTGCTGCTGGTGCTGCTGTGACTCATGGCACTGGGCAGAGGAGCTGAGGGTGGGAGAACAGCTGTGAAGAAGGGGAGCCTGTAGAGAGATGGCCTGCTCTCTCTGTTGGGATCCCAGCAGCACTCACTCCATTGCCCAGCCTGGTGAGGTGATGAGGCCTTGGCTCTGGCCTAAGTGAGTGCCTGACAATCGAGTCATTAAATTCCTGAAAGACTAACTGACATACCTGTCAGAGCAGCCCAGATGATGAGTCAGGTCAACCCCAAGCTCGAAAGGTTTCTGTGGGACCTCCTAGCTCCCCTCATGGAGAATGGCCCTCCCAACACCCTTGAGGAGAGACCCCGAGTGGGTGTGACTTCCTTGCAGAATCCCAAAGAAAGTCCGGGTCTGTGCCCATGTTGGTCTCAGTTACTCTCATACCCTGGGTCCCGGTCCTTCTCAGCCCCTCAACCTGACTGTCTCTTTTCTGCGGGCTGCCAACCAGGCCATCCACTGCTCTTCGGAGCTCTTCTCTCTCAGAAGCACACTCACTCCAGCCTCAACCTGGTGCACCTGATGGCCATTATGAAGCCTGGGAGGAGAATGGGAGGTGGCCAATTATCCTTCAGGATAGGCTCTTAAAGCCCCATTCCATTCTTCTATTCTTTCCTCCTCTTTGTGCCCCAAACCACCTGCAGGGCTTGTTAAAACACAGATTGCTGGGCTCCCCCGCCAGGAGTTTCTGATTCAGTAGGTCTCCTGGCACAGGATAACAAAGTCTAGGTGGGCCAAGAGAATTAGCATGCGTAACAAGCTCCCAGGTAAGGTTGCTGCTGCTGGCCAGGAATAACGCAGTGAGAACCACTGCCATAGCCAAGAGGATTTGCTGAGACTTATGATTTGCTGGTGGCACAGTGCTTAACAGCTTAGCCGCAAACCAAAAAGTTGTTAGTTTGAATTCACCAGCCTCCTTTGATAACCCTATGGAGCAGTTCTACTCTGTTTTACAGGGTCGCTGAGTCAGAATTGATTTGACAGCAATGGGTTTGGTTATGATTTGCTGAAGGAGCCCTGGTGGTGCAGTGGTTAAGTGCTTGCTGCTAACTGAAAGGTCAGTGGTTGGAACCCACCAACTGCTCCACTGGAGAAAGATGTGGCTGTCTGCTTCTGTAAAGATGTACAGCCTTGGAAACCCTATGGAGCAGGTACACCTGGTCCTGTAGGGTCACTATCAGTCAGAATCAACGGCAGTGGGTTTGATTTGCTGAAGGAGCCCTGGTGTTGCAGCGGTTAAGCACTTGGCTGCTAACCAAAAGGTTGAGGCTTGAACCCACCAGCCGCACCATGGAGGAAAGATGTGGCATTCTGCTTCTGTAAAGATTATAGTCTTGGAAACCTTATGGGGCAGTTCTACTCTGTCCCATGGGGTCGCTATGAGTCAGAATTGACTTCTCGGCAATTTATTTTTATTTTTAATGCTCTCTACTATGGTGTGCCTGAGTTGCACAAATGGTTACATGCTAGACTACTAGGTGAAAGAGTGGCAGTTCTAACCTACCCAGAGGTGCCTTGGAAGACAGGCCTGGCGATCTGTTTCTGAAAGGTCACAGCTTTGAAAACCCTATGGAGCAGGTCTACTCTGCACGTATAGGAATGCCATGAGTTGGAATCAATTCCATGGCAACTAACAAGAACATGCTCTCTACTGCACCGGGGTGTGGAGGCATAACTAGAGTATGTGATTATGGCAGGTACCACACCGGTCCTGGCCACCTGGTACCACCGAGCAGTTTCTATTAACTCTAGTATGACCAGCAGCACAGCTACAGAAAATGGTGCCTATGGAAAACATTGAAATCGGGTCCCTGTTGAAATATCTGATACCCCTCTTTTTAGATAATTTTACCATAATAATAATAATAAAAAAAATCAGCTCAAAAATAAAAGTCAAGCTCGTTAATATTTTAATTAACACATTACTATGCTTGATGAAGGATGTTGGGCTGTACCAGCTTAACAGAAACTGCTCAGTGGCACCACACACCCAGGGCAGGTGCAATACCTTAGATGTGCCACTGCAGAGAGGGAACCCTTGCTGCCAAGCTTAGAGATGCTTTGTGACCCAGTATGAAGCAGCAGCAGTAAGTGCTCTGCCTCATTAGTTTGGAGCCCTGGTGGACCAGTGGTTAAGTGCTACGGCTGCCAACCGAATGTCAGCAGCCCAAATTCACCAGCCGCTCCTTGGAAACCCTATGGGGCAGTTCTACTCTGTCCTATAGGGTCACTATGAGTCAAAATTGATGCGATGACAACGGAGTTTTTTTGGCTTATTTGTTTATTGCCTTTCCTGTGCTCCCCACCCCCCCGCCCCCACAAGTGCAGGCCTTTTCCAAGGCCCAGAGGGCTCTGTTCCCCAGGGCTGAGGTATCCAGGGAGTGAGAGACCTGCTTCCAGAATGATCAATTCTCCCATAAGGAAGTCTGGCCGGGAAGGGGTGGGAGGTGGGGAAAGTGACTGGAGAGGCGCCTGCAACCTCAGTAAGAGATGAGCTACAGAGTACAGCGACTTTGCATGGACCAATTGCTAACAAGTAGTTTATAGGGCACAGTGATGCACTTAAATGCTTGTTTGGATCGGGGTCGTGAAGAGGAGCAGGCGTTTCAGCTACCATACTCCTTTCTGTCCCACTCATAAAACACCTGTTTGGGAGTTGGAACTAAACAGGGATTTCTCTCATTGCATTGACCCTTCACTCCCACCTGGAAAACTTCTTACCAGTGTCCTTTCTGGAACCCTGATCAGACAGCTTCTGCTGTGCAAGAATCAACTTTTTCTTCTTTTTTAAAGAAATCAACTTTATTGAAAAAAAATTTTCACAGAATAAAATGCACCAATTTTAAGAGTATAATTCGATGAATTTTAACAAATATATATACCTATGGGAGTCCCTGGATGGTGCAAATGGTTAACACGTTCGGCTACTAACCAAAAGGCTGGAAGTTTTAGTCCACCCAGAGGTACCTCAGAAGAAAAGGCCTGGGGATCTACTTCCAAAAAATCAGCCACCGAAAACCTTGTGGAACACAGTTCTACTCTGATACACACTGGGTCGCCATGAATCGTAATTGACTTGATGGCAACCGGTGGTGGTGGATACACCCATGTAACCACTGTCACAGCCAAGCTATAGACTAATTTCCGTCATTCCAGAAAGTTTTGTTTCTCTTGCAGTCAATCCCTTCCCTCACCCCTAGCATTAGGCAAATGCTATCTGCTTTCTGATACTATCGATTAATATTGGCTGCTCTAGAATTTCATATAAATGGAACCACACAGAATGTACTATTTTTTATCTACCTTCTTTTGCTCAGCAAAATGTTTGAGATTTACCCATACTGTAGTTCCTTCTTTCTATTGTTGAGCAGTATCCCATTGTATGGCTGTACTGCAATGTGTTTATCTAGTCACCTGTTGATGAACACTTGGATAGTTTCCAGTTTTAAACTGTTATGTTGTTGTTGCTAGGTGCCATCGAGTTGACTCCCACTCATAGCAGCCCTACGTACAACAGAACAAAACACTGGTCCTGTGCCATCCTCACAATCGTCGGTATGCTCGAGCCCACTGTTGCAGCCATGTCGATCCATCTCATTGAGGGTCTTCCTCTTTACGAAGAAAGCTGTCATGAATACAGCTGTTATAAACACTTCAGAGTAAGATTTTGTGTGGACCTATGTTTCCTCTTAGGTAAATACCTAATAGTGGAATGGCTGAGTCATAGGGTAAGTGTACGTTTAACTTTACACAAAACTGCCAACTGGTTTCCAGAGTGGCTGTACCATTTCACATTCTCATTAGCAATATGTAACAGTTCCACTTGCTCCATACCCTTGTGGACTCAGTATTGTCAGTCTTTATTTTGGCTCTTCCAGTGGACATTGAATGGCATCTCACTGTGGCTTTTATTTGTATTTCCTTGATAACTAGGAATGTTGATTATTGGCCATTTGCATATCTTCTTTTGTGAACTATTTTTCAAGTCTTTTGCCCACTTTTAAATTGGCTTGTTTCCTTGAGTTGCAGATGTTCTTTATATATTCTGGATACCTGTCTGTGTCAAATACATGTATTACATAGATTTTTTTTCACTCCAGTCTATGGCTTGCCTTTTCATTTTCTTAGTGGTGCCTTTTGAAGAGCAGACATTTTTCTTAAGTCCAATACTTTTTTTTATGACTTCGTGCTTTTGATGTCTTAAGAAATCTTTGCTTAATCCAAGGTCGTGAGATTTTCCTAAATTTTCTTTTAGAAAACTTAGTTTCACTTTTTTATATCTACGATCCATTTTGAGTCAATTTTTGTGTATGGTGTTAAGAGTTGAAGTTCTCCACCCCCTACCCCCGACCCAAGTGGGTATCCAGTTCCTCCAGCACCATTTTTAGAAAAGACTATCCCTTTCCTATCGAATTACCTTGGCACCTTTGTTGAAAATCAATTAACCATATGTGTGTTGGTCTATTTCTGGACCTTATTGTGTCCCACTGATCTACAAGTCTACACTAAGCCCAATACCACAGTCTTCATTACTGTAGCTTTACAGTAAATCTTAAAATCATGTCCTTCAACTCTGTTCTTTTACAACAAATCTTGGTTAGTCTAGATCCTTTGCATTTTCATATACATTTTAGAATCAGCTTGTCAATTTGTACAAACACCATCCTGGGATTTTGCTGAATGTATAGGTCAATTCGAGGAGAACTGACAACACGATTTTGAGTCATCCAATCCATGAACGGGTTATAATCTCTCCATTTATTTAGGTCTTTTAAAATTTTCCTTAGCAATGTTTAGTATACAGGCTGGCACTTATCTTCTTATATTTATTCCCATGTTTCATGTTTTTGGATGCCATAGTAAATAGTACATATTTTTAAAATTTCATTTCCTAATTGTTAATTTATAGAAATACAACTTTTTTTTTGGTATATTGACCTTGTATTCTGTGATTTTGCTAAATTCTCTTATTAGTTCTAGTAGCTTTTTTTGTACCCCAAATCATGTCATCTGTGAATAAAGGCAGTTTTACTTCTTTACTGATCTGTTTGCAGTTCATTTTTGTGCCTTATTGCTCTGGCTAGGACCTCTGGTACAATGTTGAATAAAAGTGTTCAGAGTGAGCATCCTTGCCTTGTTCTTGATTGTAGGGGAAAACTATTCAATCTTTCACCATCAAATATGCTGTTGGTGGAAGGCTTTTTACAGATGTCCTTTATCAGGTTAAGAATGCTGCTCTTTAGTCCTTGTTTGCTTAGAGTTTTTACCATGAATGGGTGTTGAATGTTGTCAAATGCTTTTTATCTATATAGATGATATTTTTTTCTCTCCATTATTTTGTTTATATGGTGAATGACTTTTACTGATTTTTTTTTTTTTTGAATTTTGAACCAACCTTGCATTCCTAGGATAAATCCCACTTGGTCATGATGTATTATCCTTATTACGTATTGCTGGATTTTATTTGCTCATATTTTGTTTAGGATATTTGCATCTATATTCATGAGGGATATTAGTCTAAAAGTTTTTTTTTTTTCTTTTGTAATGTCTTTGTCGGGTTTTGATATCATAAAACGAGTTGGGAAGTATTCTATCTTTTGAGGTTTAGTGTGACTGGTATTATTTCTTCTTTAAGAATCAGCTTTTGACAACTCTCAGGTGCTCTGCCTGTAACAGCAGGGAAGTGTCTTTGGATCTGAGTTCTGTTCAGGCTCACCAAGCACTGTGCCATCTCTACACGACACTCACCCCATGCTTCCTCTTCCTTGACTCAGCTGCTGCACTAAGTCTTTTCCCTCCCTCTTCTATTTTGCCCTCTGATGAGCAACCTAACTCTTAATCCCATGAGGATTCTTTGTGCCTACTTGAGCCCTGGTTTTCCTCTAAGGAGTCTATCCTTGTGGCCCCTGTCCTCCCATTCCCTATAAGTAACAGAGGCCAGATTCATGTCTCTTCTAGCTTCTCACTGCTATTTCCAGACCATGCTTCTCTTCCCTCACAGTTAGGCATTCCCTCCTCAACTACTGCTTTCTGGTTTCAGTTCCTATCACTGTTGAAACTGTTCTTGCAAAGGTTTTCACTGAGTGCCTTCATCAGTCAGGATGGCATACGTTATGCTGTGGAACAAGTAACCCTGAAAACTCATTGGCTTAAAACACAAGAAGTTTCTTTCTCACTTACATTGTATGTCCAACATGCATGGTAGTGGGGCTCTGCGCTTCAGTCACTCAAGGACCCAGGCTGTGGAGGCTTTCAAATTTACCCAGTAGTGGACAATGCACATGGCAAACTATGCACTAGCTTTTAAAGTTTCCACTCGGAAGTCACACCCTCATCTCTGCTAACATTTTACTGACCAAAGTTTCATGGTCATGCCTAACTTCAAAACAGGTCAGGGAAGAAAAACTGAGATATGTGATGAACAATCCTAATTAGTACCACAGCTCTTAATATGTAATTGTAATGGACACTTCTTTGTGCTTAATGTACTTAACCTGTGGTGTCTGACACAGTTGCTCACTCCCCTTGCAAGCTCTTGGCTTCTGGAACACCACTCTGACTATTCTTTCTCATTCTCCTCCGCTACACATGTCTCCCTAGGGTTCTGCCCCCAGCTCTCTGCTCTTACTCTTCACACCCTCCTCCAAACCCAGATCGTCAATGATCACATATCTCTGCTCAGGCCTTCCTCTGTCTGATGTCCTCTCCCTCCCCATCTCTCCAACCTGACCTTCCTTCTTTGTCCTCTAGCTCAGGATCCCCACATCTTTTTTTGGAAACTGGGAGTCATATAGAATCCTCTCTTTCCTTTACTCTCCACATTCAACTGGTCACAAAGACCTTTAATATTTCTCAACTCTTTCCACACAGCGTTCATCTTGGTTCAAGTCCTCGTTACCCTAGCTGGTCTCTTCAAATTTATTCTCCACAGTGCATGGCTGCAACAGTGGCCTTTTCGAAGTAAAGACTAATCACTAGGTTGCTGTGCATAGTGAGTGGCCTTTGGAAACTTACTGCTTTTAGGATCAAATCCCAGCCTCCTGCTATGCAGCCAGCAAAGCGCCCCACCTTCACCCATAGACGGCTGCACTCTACCACCGGCCAAACAATTTTTGCAACTCCTAGAGAGGTACAAGGTGTTTCATGCCTTAACGTTTTCGCGCTTGAGTCCCTCAGCCTGAGTAGTGTTCTCTGCCCTCTTCGACTGGTTAGTTTTAATCGTTAGGGCTCAGTTTGGGTGCTCCGCCTTCGCACTCCCAGGGCATTCCGTGCTGCGCGGTAATCAATCATCCTTTTCCGTCTGCCTGCCCACTCCACGGAGTTCTTCCAAGGCCGGGACCTGGTCCTTTATCCCTGTACCTCATGGACCAGGGCCTCTACGGTTACCACTGTGAGAACACGACGCGCGTGAACTCCAGCTTCTGCCAGGCACTCGGCTTGAGTGGGGCCGGAGGCGGCAGCAGCTCAACCCAGGTCTTCTTCAAGAAGAACGACCTCACAGGGACTAAGCAGTCAAACTCCCAGTCTCTCGGCGGCCACACAACCCACCCTACCGTGCAGGAAGGAGCGATGACTGCGCCTGCGCAGGGGGGCGAAGGCGGGGCAAACGACGGCGCGGAGACGACTCGCCCCGGGAGCCGCCTCTCTGCGCAGACGCGACGGGAGCGCCAGCCGCAGCGTGTCCGCCGGCTGAAGGACCGCCGAGAGTCACTTCCGGGAAAGCGGGCGGCTGTTTCTGGCGGTAGCGTGGCCGCGGCCAGCTAGTGGGTGGTCGTTGCAGAAGCCGAGCCGGGTCGAGAACTCCTTACCTCTTTCCTCTGCAGGGTCCAGGGGGGAATGGTGTTAGCGGCTTCTGCCCTTTGCCTTTCGGTAGAAGTCTATGGCAAAGATGTGAGTTTAGCCCACCCAAACCAGAAAGCTTGGCATCTCCGCAGGGGTTTCCGCAAACATGTCCCTCCTACTCCCTCCATCCGGCACCTGCCGGCCTCTGCACTCCCCACGCCCCAGAAACTACCTCTCTTTTTCATTGATCATGATCTTTCCCCCCCGGTCCCTCCCTACTTGTAAGGCGTAGTTTGGCTGCCGGGACGGCGAGAGAGTGGGGACTAGCAAAACTCAGAAACAGTGAGTAGACGGGTGAGCAGGCTGTAAGATTATTAGGGACGGAGACAGTAAGAGAAGACTTGAGAGGGAGTGGGGTTCGACTTTGGGTCTTGAAAAGGGTAGGTGGGCAAAGGATGATGTGGAAGTTTAGACCGAGAAGGATTCTGCAGACCGGGAAAAGGCGTGAAGTAACTGGGCTTGGAGGCAGAGGTGACAGTTACATGAGTCTAGTTGAAGGATTCTGCTGCAGCCAGTTTGTAGCTTGGTTGATAAAGTTTATGACATGGTCTGCTTTATTAAACACACCCCGAACTGCAAGGTGTTAAAGATGGGTAATTGGTTTCTAATAAATACGATGATGTTTCGCTATACTCTTAAAACGAGTGGTTTCATTTCCATTATTTTACTTGGTGTTCTCAACAACCATTTTTCCAGAATTAATTCAGCCCTGAGAAGATGATTTATCTTCGTTGTACAGTATTTAAGAGCTGAAGAGGTGGCCTGGGTTTTCTGACTTCTAGAGTACTGCTTTATCTTTTCCCATCCTTTTATTAGCTGCAGGGAGTACTTATCACCCTGTATAGTGACCTCGCTGAGCTTTACATAGGTCCATTGTCCATTAGTAAGTTTTTATCCGGTGACAGTCTGGTTGCCCTTCAGATCCTGAACCCAAAGACGCAGACCCGCTTAATTTGTCATAAAACAGTAGGGGTTAGGAAATTCCCCATTCGTGGTTTTTCACTCCTTTGCAAGTTATACTGAGATGGTTTTGGGCCATATGAGTAATGCTGCACGCTTAAGTCTATTATGAGTTGTCTGTCTTCATGGCTGTCAGGCGAAATTAAAAACGTAACTGCTGCTTATGGTGCTTGCATGTGTGTTTTGGAATCAGTTCTACTGAGGGATCTTACCCACAGAAAGCAGAAGGGTAGAAATAAATTTGCTTTGCAAAGATTTTTGCTTCTGAGATTCGTTTTTTTGTTGCTGTATTTGGTGAATGAACAGAGGACAGAGGAAGCAGCCAGACTGTCCTTTGACCTGTAAGGGTTTTCTGAGTAAGGGGGTATTATCATTCCAAACTTGATTCCATCCTCCATTCCAACTATCTAACGCCCCATTGTCTGGCAACTGATTTCTTTAGTTGACCCACCATTCCAGAGACGCTCCAAGTGGGTGACCTGTGAATTCCAGGGTATCAAAGATACCTGAGATAGATGTAATGGACCTACAACACAAGCTACAGAGGTAAGAATCCTCTTAGATATTATCTAGCATTTAATTGGCAGCTGTTTAATTATGGGTGGTGTAGACGGCACTGGGCTAATGGGATACATTTTTATCCTTTCAGTTATTTAAAAGAACATAGGGCTTGAAAGTAGTAAAACATTTTTTAAGGCCTGCCTATCAGATTTATATTTTTGAAAGCTTCCTGTAACTATCTTGCCTTTTTTTTTTGTTTTGGTATTTGGCTTTGGCATGGTAGATGTCAACCTAGGTTTGTAGAACTAGCCAAAAATGCTGGGGCTGTGGGGTTGGCTGGTGGCAAATAGGAGAGAGGTGTTTTGGTGCAAATGGTTTGTGCTCAACTAAAGATGGTGCGTCAAACCCACCCAGTGGTACTGCAGAAGAAAGGCCTGGCTATTGGCTTCCATTAAGATTATACCCAAGAAGACCCCATGGAGCAGCTCAGTAACACATGGGGTCGCCATAAGTCAGAATCAGCTTGATGGGGTTTGGCTTTCTAGATTTAAATTCATGTTACTCCATGCCCATGGATATTTTTAGAAACTGGTTTGTTTCTGTACTTGGTTGAAATTTAATAGAGTACTAAAACAATATTTCTTCCACTTACGGAAAAAGGTTTTTTTGAATAAGACCATTTTTTTGCAGAATGTTAAACTTTTATTTCTTAATAGGTTGTCACTTGTCATTAGAAAATTTATACTTCTGAAAGCCATTTCTTTTAAAAATCTAAAATCTTAAAATTGTGATGTTGGGTCAAATCCCTTCTTCCTTTGTCTGATTTATTCTTTAGTGGCAACAGACAACTCTTACTTGAACTGAGCCAACAAAATACATACATAATAAGATTTAATAATCTGCGGTGAAAAATTCAGGGATTCTGCCAATGTAAGGTATGGTTTGTGTCAGGAAACATCATCTAAAGACACAGCTTAATGAGTGTGGTACCAGGATAGCCCAGAAACTTCTAAATAAATGCCTGTTTTGACTGAATAAAGCCTCTCACATGATTTCTGGGGGAAACCAGAGTTTAAAGGTAATTGACTTTCACATTTATTGAGTCATAGGAAATTGCTGGTAATTGACCATTTTTGACCAAAAGAAATGACTCCTTTTTTATGTCCCCTCTTCTAATTGTCAGTGAAGGAGGGGACCAACTGTACTGTTTGAAAAGCTTGAAGGGGGCTGTGGAAGTTTAACCACGGCACCTTGTCAGGGCTGGACTGTGCTTAGGGCTGCAGTGAAACCAAACATCTCTCTGGTGAGTTTCTTGCCTCTGGAATTGTTCTTGTGGAAAGGAAGGGGGATGTGGGGTTTTGCTGATCAGTCATCATCCCAGAGTATTTGGTGGGGAGGGGAGGCTCTTCTCCCACTTTTTCTGTGAGAGTTATTTGTAGTCTCATATACTACAGGATTAGAATTCTAGGTCCCTGGAGCATATGACAGGACTGTTTTCCAAATTAAGCTTCACAATTTTGTATTTCCATTAAACCTAGAGAAGGAACTTGGCTAAGATAATACTCATTTCTATTTGCCTTCCAGGTTAACAGAATACAATTTTGTTTTGCCTTTGAAATAACTCAGGACCAGGAAGGTTGTAATAGAATCCAGCAGACTAAACCTGTAACCGCAACCTGTTGCCGTTGAGTCCATTCCTTCTCATAGC
Organism: Elephas maximus indicus; assembly: GCF_024166365.1. NCBI lineage: Eukaryota > Metazoa > Chordata > Mammalia > Proboscidea > Elephantidae > Elephas > Elephas maximus. Next base: position 52,715,360 of record NC_064840.1, read on the forward strand.
GACCCTATAGAGCCCATCAATGTAGTAGAATACCTAAATGAGGCAGACACGAGTGGCACTCTAGCCTGTAATTCACAGGATTTAAATCTGCGTTTAGGTACAGATACCTATCTGTATTTTAATGCTTCTCAATGTTCCTGGCACTGATGTTCCCTCACACTCGGGTACTATAGAATGGAGGGATCAGAAGTAGTCCCTGAGAACTACAGTGTTCATTTGATAAATCTGACCTGTGAGGTTTGCAGAGTATTCTATTAGATAACATTTGCCCTTGAACTTGACAAGGTCTAATGAGAAAGTCCAGCCTTCATCAGAGATGTCAGAACATGAACAAAACTGGGCTTTCTTCAATTACTACTTCTCTGCTGGTAGCCGTATCATTACATGGAAGCTAGTAAAAAAAAGGCCAGGTAGAGTAGCTTCCCTTCTATAGCTACAGACAATAGTATATGCCATATATATATATATATATATACATACACACACATTAACTAAAGTAGTATTTTTAAAGGAAATTGAGTCAGACTTAGTCCAATGAGAAACAAGCTAATTTTAGAAGGCTGAGGGGCCCCTGCCATCCACTGGTTTTTAAGAATGCATGTTTCAAATATCTTCATGTGTTTAGAGTTAAACATGTCCCTATAAACACACTAGACTTGATTGCTGAAACCAGGTCAGTAGAAACCATTGAAGTTTATTGGCGGTCACAATGCTTACACTGTATGCAGCAAACACCCTTACAAGTCTATCCGCAACCTGATCACGCAAGAAAGGATTCACCACACAGTCGCCAGAGGAGAAAGAAAAAAAATTAACAGGTTGTTTCTGGGGTAGAGGAGAGAAATAAAAATAAAACCTAATTGATGAGTGTCCCATGGGCAAGAGCTGAACTAGAGATGCGTACAACTAGCAGCAACAATTGTGGAAAAAGTACAAGGCAAATAGCTTTCTCCATTAATTTTCCTCTGTAGGTTAATTTTTTTAATATTCAAAACATTTATTATGGTTTTCATTTTATAAAAATGTATATTTTTAAAGAGGTGGGATAATGTTAAATACTTCATGCTAGGCAGACCTTGTTACTAAGAACCCTCCACTGTAGTAACTTCCTCCAGTTCATACATTCACGAGTGCAGGGTATACATAAATAGCCACACGCACACACCCACACACACTGCCTCAAGGGCGGGGAAGACTAAAAGTTACTGGCCACACGCAGTCGGGCCTCTGATGGATGCATCTAAGTTACTCAGCAGCAGAGCAACTGGCTTAAAATTACTTCTCTCAGGTCTCCACCTTTCCAGAGACAAAGGACCCTAAATTTATAGGTAAAAACCGGACTTTAAAAGCAAGAGGCATCTGTCTGAGGATCAAAGTGGGAAAAGGATATAAAAACAGCAAACACTTCTGGCTGGAGTTGTGTCACTGCGAGGCCAGGGGACCTAGGGCAGCATCTGTGGTTAAGGGGAGGGATGGTGCTCTGGCATGGCTTAGAGTTCCTAATAACAAGGGTTAATACAGTAACAGGAAGTGATAATTTGGGGGGCGAGGAAAGGGCAATAAGAAAAAATATACATTTGGAATCTTTCTTTTTTGCCTCTCTACACTTGTGTCACTAAATATATCTCTGCACTTTCACACGTCCTTGTCCAGTAAAGCTTCAGGCCACCAGAATACACATTTTCTTCACTCGCATACACAGCCCCTCACATCAGCATTGGTGCACTAGACTCTGTAAAAATTTTTCAGTCACGCTTTTTGTTTTTAAACTTGAGTCAATATAAACCTTGTTCAAAATGTTATGAAAAAATGTACATGTTTATACAAGGCAGGTTGTGGCAGGACACTGGGGGTTCTCCCGCCTTGGGTGGCCCCAGGAGGAGGGGGCTGGAGTCTCACACGTTTGTGTCTCTGTCTCCTCCCACCACCCTCCCCGCCCAATCCCCTAGGAACCAACAGCGTCCTGCCCCAGTGAGTGCACTCACACCCCTATTCCCTGGGGAAACAGCTAGTTGACCTTCACCATTTCCCCCACACCCCTGGAGGAAGGAGCCAGGATCAGCGAGGCCCTCTCCCTTGTAACTGTTCACCCCTCTGGGCCAGACCAAAGGGACGCTGCTCTGTACAGGTAGAGTCCAAGGAGGTGTCAGCTCATCATGTCATTGCTATTCACGCCATAAGTGGAATTCTTCATCGAGTCGTTGACTTCTCGACGGAATGCTGACAGGTTCTGGGTGAACCTGCAGAGAGGATGCATGTGGGTTGGGGGAATAGGGTGGAAGGGAAAGGTCTTTGGCTAAAATGTTCTTAGCAGAGAAGTGGCTACTGAGAAGCAGAATGTCTGAACTGATGGGTTTTGTTTCTAAAGTCAGTTAATCTCTGTCTTAAGACTATATGGGAAAGCTGGGCTACTCTTGCCCCCCTTTCTACCTGGCAACTTCATGGTAGCTAGAGATCTGGTTAAATCTGGGGCCTTGTGAGCCATGTTGGGCTCATGGAGCACAAAAAGAATCTGGTCTTGGGGCTACATTTAAGCTGGCTCACTGCCACAGGTAGGAAGTAGCCTTCACCAAGTAGGGCAGTAAGAGGATGAAGCTGTATCATTTCTTAATGTCAGGAGACCAATGGCTTAGATTTGTGCTGTCCCGTATGGTAGCCACTAGCCACATGTGGCTAGTGAGTACCTGAATTATGGCCAGTGCAAATGAGAAACAGAATTTTAAATTTAATTAATTAAAAAAGAAAACCAACAACCCTGATAATCGATTCAGTTATTGGAAAATTTATGGAATCTAAATACAGATTAAGTATTTCTGATGAAAATTTAGCATCTGAATTGAGCTGCACTGCAAGTGTAAAATACACACAGGATTTTGAAGACTTAGTACAAAAAAAAGGAATTTAAATTCTCAATTATTATATGAATTACACATTGACATGATAATATTCTGGGTACATTAGATTAAATAAGATATATTATTAAAATGAGTTCTGCCTGTTTCTTTTTATTTAAATGTTGCTCCTAGAAAATTTAAAATTACATATGTGGCTCGCTTTTCTCTTGGACAGCACTGCTTTAGATGGTCTCCATATATGGGTACACAAAGACTTTTAAAGCATCTCTCTTGCTTCAATGGCTTGAAAAATAACAACTGCCCAGGATTTCTTGGCAGGACCCACTACACTCACCTGTCTCTGTTTTTTGTAAGAAGGTTTCGCTCGATGCCTTCCATCAGGTTTTCAAAACACAGATGCATAGCCTGCTGCTTCTCTGGTGGCTGGCTGTTGACGATACTGTTCCTTAGGTCAGAAAAATACTGTGGGGCAAGGAGTAAGACAGAGGGTAAGGAGAAGATGGGGGAAAGGCGGATCAGCCCCCGTCATCTGCAGGGCTGAAGGAATGTTCTTCAGGAGGGAACATCTATCTATCAGACTTCTTTTTTTTAAGGCAAACACTTGCAGGATAATTTATCTACGCTCAACTTAAAAATAAAGAATTTTAAACCTGTAAAGCACCTTAAGGGTCACCTGATCCAGACCTTTCTTTTATAAGAATCTCAAGACTTCTCTGTTTACATTCATTTACGGCAGGGCTGGAACTAGAACTTAGGTGCTTTGACCTTCAGGTACTATTTCTCCTTTTAAAGCATTTCTTTTTCTTCCTCATCCTTTACCTTTGTCTGACTGCCACACGTGCGGACTTCCAACCATTTTAAGCAATTATTAGTATAGTTGATGTTTAAAGCACGAATAGGATATGCTTAGTAAATGGGCCCTTTCCTCTCCATTTTACCCTTTGGGGGTGTTTGTTAGGGCTTCTCACAGTGCCCCGGAAAATGAGAGCTAACTGCGTGCCTACCACTCTGCTGGCTCTGGGCAGAGGTCTGGCTTACCTACCTTTTCATTAAGTAGTATCAAGCCGAGCAGGGGACGGGACATAGACCACTGGTTCCTGCAGTCCTCGAAGATGATGATGTTCAGCACCGTTGACAGCATCTGGAAATGGAGAACTGAGGCATGACCCTGGGAAGTGTGTGGTTTGGTGGGAGATAAAGTCACAGATTCCAAATTAGCTGAAGGTCTTTTCTGTCTCGGGTAAGCCAGACAAATCTTTTATGGAGTTTCATTTTAATCTTACATTTCAAGGTAAGCTTTTCTTCTCAGATGTTTCCTGTTCTTTAAATTAGTTTGATAATTTCCTTAAAAACTGGACTTTCCCAGGTCATCCTGATTTTTGTAGGGAATGGGATGGGGTCAAGCAAACAATTACAGTAGGCGATACTGCCTTGCATTATTGCTCCCAGGTACTTGTCTCTGAGGAGACAGCTTTGTAACATTTTTGGGAATGTGATGGGGAAGTGAATTACTTCACTGCTTTATAGAGAACAATGTGGACAAAGGTGAGATTGGTAAAATACTATGACAATAACTCCACTGGCCCATTTCCTTATCTATTTTTATCTAGTATCATATTTAATTTGCTTCAAATATCTTATTTTTGAAAAGATATTGCATACAAATAAACTGAAGGCAAGCATATGGGTCAGTTATTTCCTTCTGACCTGCATTCTTGTTCCCGTTTTGCAAATGAGAATACAGGCCATAAGGATAGACACTGCTGACCCATGTTCCATTTCTGGCAGTAGGTGAACAGAGTCATTTTCATGGAAAGAGTGCTTATTAGATGGGGCAAGGCATACAGGAGGGTGGGTGACATTTGGAAGAACAATTAGAACATGATTTTTCTCCCCAGATTTTCCATATCCAACGATAACTCAGTAAAATCTAAAAGCCCACTGCAGTAACTTCACCCCGGCGCTGTTAACTTGATGATGTCTTAGTCAAACTCATCATCCTGCAGAGAGATTTCCCCCACCGCAGGACACTCCTCACTGCCTCCTAACGCTCACGATCCTTACCTGCTGGATCATCTCTGGATGCTGCTGCATGATGTGCAGAAAGCGGTCACTCTCCTGGTTGAGGGGTGTCGTCCTCTTCTTGGTGCTACGTGACAGCTGCTTGAAGAGGTATGTCACAATGTGGTCTAGGCAAGAGCAGCAGCCTGTGCATACCATGGTATCTGGAAGAAGAGGGGCAGGGTGGAGTAGAACAGGGTTACTGAATGGCTGGTGGTCACTTGGCAAACATGGATTCCCTCGGCCTAACCTGAGACCACAGAGGTACCCAGTCAGACGGGGAGCTACAGCCATTTCAGCCAAGGCCACTACTCACTATTCACTACTCCTGTTACTCTCTTACCTTATGATATAGCAAGGCCTGATTTCTAAGTTTGACAGTGTGTGGTAACAGATAACATGAACAGTACTGACAATTTTTGACTTGGTGTGTTGTGGATTGGATGTATGTCTCTTGCTTCATAAAACAATAAAATATTAATTTACATTCAGTAAGTGCTTCTTTTGTGCCAGATATTGTGCTAAATGCCTTATAGGTATTATCTCTAGTTTATCCTCAAGAACTCCATGAAGTGGTGTTCCATTTTACAGACAAGGAAACCAAAGTTTGGGGAGGTTATGTGCTTGCCTGACAATCACGCTGCTACTAACTGGAAGAGCTGTATTAGAATCAAAGAAGTCTGAGAAGTGAGCCCATAGTCCAGGTTACTTGGGGGATGTCATCAGAGCCAACTTAGATAGTATGTAGACAGCTACAATTTGTGAGAATGTGGCACTGTATTATTTATCTCTGAAGCATCTCTGGGGAGAGGGCAGGGAAGAAGCCACAGACTCTTCCATGCATTTTATAAAGTGGACACTGCAGCAAACCTGTGGTCAGAACTTTGACTTGGTGAGGCACAGGCCAAAGGACTTAGGCATGGGCCCTCAAAACACTAACCCATTCTGTTTCTCATGGGCTGATACTATATGCAGAGGTCCCTCTATTTTCAAGAAGCTATAAAACAGCCTCCCAAAGGAAAGTCTGACACCGTGGCTGGACTGTACTAGATGTGGCCGTGGACCCTGCTCGAAGGAAATACCTATCAACAAAGTGGCACAGAGCTGTGGCTTAGTCACGACAGCAGACAATCCAAAAGGCCTTCTGTGTATTTGCAATGTATCATGATTATTTTTCAGTTGACTTAATCTTCCTATTTATATTTTTTCTCAGCCTAACATATGCTTTATTCTCTGGACACATACACTTAATAACACTGCTGGAAGGCAGCCTAGAAACAAAATAGTTGACAGGAACCAGCTGGACTAGGGTGAAAAAACTTATGCAATGAGCTACTTGAAACCCTTCCCTGGTTTCCACTGCCCTCAGGATGAAGTACTGTCATATGGCATAAGGGTCCCCTTCATAATCTGCCCCTGCTTATCTCTACAGCTCATTTCATTCCCTGTTCACTTCATTCCCCGCCAACTCTTCTGCACTGCTGTGCCAGCCCTCTCATTTTCTTGTTCTTTCTTGCCTAGAGGTGTTAGTCTTTGCTGTTCCTGCTGCTAGGAATCCTCCCCCTGCTAACTTGGCTGACACTAGTTCTGCTTTTATATTTAAGCATTGATGCTAATTCTCTCAGCAAGCTATCCCTGACCCACCTCAAAACCAGGAGTTTCAGTATTCTTCCTGAAGGCTTCCACAGCATTTGGTATTCACCCCCATCGTAGTACTTAAGTATGGTGTTTGTTTCATCCACCAGACAAACAGCTCTTCAAGAACAGGAACTGTGTGTTGTTAATTACTGTCTCCTTAGTGTCCAGCACAGTGCCTGGCACTTAGGAGGGATCAGTGACCATGTGCTGGATGAAAATGTACCTGTGAATTATGCACTCTGTTGTGACATCCAACTCCCCAAAGCAGTAATCCAGCTGGACGTTGGGGCAAGACTCTTCCCTTCAGTTTAGTTGAGCGGTAACAAACAAAGCCCAAATGCTTACCAAGTGCAGTAAGTCCTTCAGAAATGGAAGAGAGAATATACATGATGACATGAGGTTCCAGGCTTGCAATAAAGTTCATGTGGTCCTGAGTCAGGACTTCCAGTAATGAATAATAAGACTGGCTGAGCTTGGGGTAATCCTGTGGGAGCAGAGGAGGAAGAAAATCAGGTTAGGCACTGAGTACCGTTAACATGCAGGGAGCAGGATCTTAAATAGCTTAGTTCTGTCCAGGAGAGAGTTATAGTGCAAAGGATCTAGCTTAACGGTTTCTGAAGAGAAACCTTCAGTCACGGTCTCAGGTAAAAAAAGAGTCTGAACGTGATGAGGGCAGAAGCCTGTCAATGAAGCTGAAGGCTTACCAGGAGATCACTGTGGGGAATAGAGAGGAGCAGCTTGATGAAGGTCTGTAGAGCATTGTCCAGGGCATCATCTCCGTAGAGACGGAAGACTCCAAAATTGACATAGCTCCCACTGAGTGCGGCCTTCAGCATGGAGAAGCAGATGGAGATGCCCTTGAGCTTCAGCGCATAGACCTGATCCTTTGGGACCTCTCCTAGTGTCAGGATGCGATTGCCTAAGTAGATGTACAATATGTAATTTATATTTAACAAATATATGTATTTATTAAATCACAGTATATACCAAAGGAGCTCTGGTGGTGCAATGGTTAAGTGCTGGGCTGCTAACCAAAAGGTCAGCTGTTCAAACTCACTGGTGGCTCTACGGGAGAAAGATCTGGTGATATGGTCCCATAAAGATTACAGCCTAGGAAACCCTGTGGGGCAGTTCTCCTGTCACATGGGGTCGCTACGAGTTGGAATTGAGGCGACAGTATACAACAACAAGTATATCCAAACACAACCATCCTACTTCAAAGGCATACAAATTCTGGCAGGCCCTTGATGACAGTTGGCACTCTTAATACAAACTGATGAGGAATACAACCAGCCCATGGGAATGTTGTCCTGAGACCCACACACTGCATACAGCGTGGTGATTGAGCTGGGATTCACTTCCAGCCACTAAAACACTTACCATACATTGTTATCATCTTGCTGGTTTCTCGGAACAGTAAGATGCCATTGGGGGAAGAGACATCAAACTGCAGTCGCTGAGATCTGAGCAGAGAACAAGAAGGAGAAAACGTCAGAGATGGGCTGCTGGACGACTGAGGTACTTCAGTTTCTCTTCTGAGTACCTTGGATGATTCTTTTTGCACTAAGATGCACAAATTACCTATCCTAGTATGAAGAAACCAAATTAGTCAAAGGTATTTAGTCAGTGATGTATCTTTGAAGACCAACATGCTAGATTCAAGTTTTGCTGCTCAAATTAAAAACATTTAAAGGAACCAAAAAAGGAGGCAGCAGATATAATAACTCTCTTAGAATTCTCAGTTTTCATTTGATTAAAGTATAGCTTCTGTCACAGTCACTTCCTACTACTGCTGACATTAATTTACATCTCACTTTATGGCTTCAGTGGCAGGTGAGGGAAGGGTACAAGGAATATTACCACTTTATAAAAAGAAACCTGTACAGATGCAAAGGGACCTGGAATGCTACAGAACAAGTCAGGCAGGGGAGGACTTTATTTTTTAAAACCACCTTAGTTTTGAGTTACTAACTGTTCATTAGACAAGAACCCCTCTTTATCCTGCTCACCCTTTAATGAGCTTCACTGGATTCTAGTTGTTAAGGCTTCAGACCTACAAGTCCTCCTTGATCCTTCTTTCCTTCTCTCTCCACATCTCATCCATCAAGATCTAGCTCTAAAATATGCCCTGAATCCATTCACTTCCTGTATGGTCTCCCAGGCCAGAATGCCTTTTAAAAATGTAAATGGGATCATTTTAATCTCTTTCTTCAAAGAATCCAACAGCTTCCCATCACAAGGAGAATAAAGGCCCGGTCCTCACTGCTACCACACTAGACCCTTACATGACCAGGTCTCTGCCCACGTCTTCGGCTCATTGTCTACCATGGCCACTCATCTACCATACTGGCATTTTTCTGCCTCATGGTCCCAGCAAGCTCATCCCAGCTTAGCTTAGGACTCTTGGGGTTGTTTTCTCTGTTTAGAACACTCTTTCTCCTTTATCTTTGCAAGGCTGCTAGAATCTTTGTCATTTAGATGCCAGCTTAAATATTACCCCAGAAAGGCCTTTCCTGACCCTATTCTTCAAGTTCCTCTCTACTCTATTACCTTGTTTTACTATTTTTTTCATAGCACTTATCACTGTCTGATACTTCTGTATTTTATTTATTAGTTTTGTCTGTCTTCCCCACAGATTGCAACATCCAAGAGGGCAGATTTTGTCTGGCAATGAGTAGACAGGTCCAAATCTGTTTTATAAATGAGTAGCTCTTGAATATGAGCCTCATGGGAGGATACAGCTTCTGAGTATTACTCACTCCCCCTAACTAAGGTAGTTTTAATATTAATTCTCAGGAGTCCCAAGAGAGGCAGATGCACATATCAGAAATTCTAGCAAAGTCAAGGTGCTGGATTTTTCTTTGTTTCCATCCCTAAATTGTTGGGTAAGTGTAAAATTTAGTACATTGGAAAATTTTTTTTTTGCTTTCTTTTTTGGTAACTCTTTACTGATTCAGCTACAATTTGCCTAATGAAGTACCTTTCTTAAGAAATGGTATTCTGCTACATCCCATAGCATTCTCAATTGTCTCTATCTATCTAAACGTGATGGATATGGCACCACCGCCAAAACGTTAACTTTGACATCTGTGGAAAGGTTGCCAAATTCACTGCTCATAAGAATGGATACCTTCAGACTCTTCCTAAAGTGGTTTCCTTCCTGCAAGCTGCTAGGCTTTGTTTGGGTATACTGTTATTTCAAATACAAAAACATATGCACATAAAGATAGGTTTTCAAATTTTAATAGCAGTGAATCCTCTTATCTCTCACAATCTGCCTAAGACAATAGATAAAGCAAGTTCTCTCAGGCCTTTCTCAAGGAAAAGGGCAGTTGTGCCCTTTGAGAGTCTTCTTCTTGCTTACCGATTATGAACTAATTCAGCCATCAGCTTTAGCACAGGTGTGGTACAGGCTGGATCATGGTACCACAGCTCAATTGCCCGCTGGAGAATTGGCATGTAGGATGGATATCTGTAAGTGAGAAGCTAAGGAAAAGTTTCTGAATCCAGAAAGGTTCAGAATTTAAAATAATTACTCAGCACTAGCTAAGCATAAACTATTAAATTACAACTCTCTCACTGCCTGTCTCTTCCCTCTTGTTAATCTTGGGGTCTTTCTTACCAAAAGATGCTGAAGTAACTGTGTCCTTTAACCTGTAATAAAACCCCAAACCCACTGCTGTTGAATTGATTCTGACTCACAGTGACCCTACGAGACAGAGCAGAACTGCCCCATAGGTTTCCAAGGCTGTTATCTCTATGAAAGCAGACTGCCACATCTTTGTCCCTCAGAGCTTCAAACCACTAACCTAACCTTTTGGTTAACAGCCATGAGCTTTACCTACGGTACCACCAGGGCTCCTTAACCTGTTACAGGAATCTATTAATACATTTTAAGTTACATAATGCCTTACTTCTGAAGTGCCCACTGTATTTCAGATTGTTATTGATCCTCTCACTACTTCTATGATGTAAGGACTCAGCTATTTCCATTAGTAACTACTGGAGAAACAGAGGCACTCAGATTTTAAATAATCTGATTAAGGTTATGAAGTCAGTAATAAAGATTAAAAAAAAAAAAAAACCCAAACTTCCTAATTCTTAGTAAAGCTGCCTTTTTTTTTTCTTTTTAAAGCAAGAACTGTCTCTCTTTTCTGAGTGTAGCAAAATGCATGTACAGTAGTCTATACGGTATAGTTCCACAGGCATTTCTATCTGGGACCCAAAAGTGAAATTTGGAAACTTCCTCACACATTTCTCAATCTCGATGACCAGAGCAGACATTATGTCATTAGACATCTAGGGAGAGGCAGTTCACAGGATATGTGTGCCAGGCCTTTTGGATAACTCTGTGTCTTCTGTGCCTCACCACACTTTACTCCCCCTCCTTCCCCAGTGACTCCATCGCCCATTCACACCCCAGCTGAGGCCTGCTGTGGCCCACTCCTAGTCTGAGTTAGGATACATCCATTCAAACAGCATCATGAAGCTGGTCTTGGCGTTGAAGGCGAAAGCTATCCCTCTCAGGTCTCTTACTAGGCCAACTAGAGTTCTCTGTAGTAGAAGGCAGAAATATGTTAAAATAGAAAAACAAAGCCTATAACCACCTGATGGAGGATTTTTCGTATCTGTAATTAAATTCTTCCTCCCACAGTTTTAACAAATAACCCGTTAACACTGAGTTGATTCCAACTCAGAGTGACCCATTCCTTCCCAAATATTTTTCAATGCTAGAATGAAATCTTTTTGTTTGGAAAATTAATTTTAGAAGCTCGTTAAACTAAGAAAATGGGATGGTTCCTGGCCCATCACAGCATAAGCAGAGGCTGATAAAGTTTTAAGACATTAAAGTGGTAAATCATATGTAAAAAGTGGAAAACGCATTCATACAAGAGGTAGAAGGGCCACATAAGCTAAAGGCCTGGTGCTGTACCTAATTACACGAGGGCATCAACATCAAAGGAGCTCAAATGCAGACCCTGCCAAGGGGAAGACAAAGAGGGGAGTCTAGCTGGTCCCTTTGCTTGGGGTGTCTGGAAATAAGACTGAGATGTTGAATATTACAGTGAGAAAATACCATACTCTTCTTTTACAGAAAAAGGCTAAGCCCTAAAGAGGTCAAATGACTTGCCCAGGGTCATACTGGTAGGTGGTAGGAGGGTCAGGATTAGGACTCAAAGCACTGAGACTCCAAATCCATTATCTAGTCTATCACAGGTCTTCCTCAATAAAACTTACTTGTGGGCCAGCAGTAAGACTGCCTTAAAAGCTAATGGTCATCAATATGCTCAGGGAGGCAGCATATTTGGTGTCTTCACTCATTTGTCAAAAACTTCTGCACCCTGCTAACAGCTTGCTTTAAGCAAATAGTTCTATTCCTAAGCTGATACCATAAGCTCAATTTTCACATCTAAGATATCATCAATCTAAAAGACTTGTTATAGGGAGCGTGCCAAAGGCATGGGTGACAGTTGCAGTCCACGGCCCGGGTGCTTCTTTTTGTTCATTTTATTTGCTTTGTATGGAACTAATGTGATGGGGAAAAGGGCTGAGGTTCACTGATATCCCATAATTAAGTTGAAGATATTGGTTGATATTCTAAGTTTCTTATGTGTTATATACTAACTCTACCTCTGAAACCATCAGACTAAGAAGGGAGAGAGTTAGACAAAGTGATGTTGCTATCTGATTTCCCTGCTGACTTGGACTTAGGAAACAAGTTTTCTAAAGATAAAAGAACTTTAGAATGTCAGGTAAAGCCTAGTATTTTTTTCTGGCAGTACTCCTGGCTATTTGGTGGCTCTACAATTCAGGTCCCGTGTCCTTGAGGACACTGCAAAAAGTCCCACAAATATTAATATCCTAATGTCTTCTGATTTTGGCACAGAGAGCAGGTGTGTGTGAAGTAAAAAGAGGACGGAAACAAAAATCAAGAAATGACAATTCTGAGAGCTAAAATTCAGTAACTAAAAAGCAGGGCTTCAAACTGGTTCAGCTCAGTTTGAACTTCTGCTGAGAATTTACATTTCTAAGAAGTTCCCTGCTGACAATTTGCATTTCCACCCTAGATATACTGAAGCAGAATCTATATTTTATAAGATCACTAGGTGGTTCTTGATGTGTAACTTTCTGGTTCAAAGCCCTGCTAAAAGTAAAATTCCATGCATATGGAAGTTAAAAACCCTTATGAATAACTCATGTGTCGAAGAAGAAATCTTAATGGAAATTAGAAAATACAGTGTACTGAATGATAATGAAAATATTATGTATCAAAACTAGTTGAACACTGTAACTAGGGGAACATTTATAGTCTTAAATGATTTCATAAGGTAAGAAGGGCTGAAAAGTTAAGAAATCTGATAAAACAGCATAACCCCAAGGAAGACATAAGCAAGAAAATAAAGAGCGGAAATAAATGAAATAGAAAACACAGATAGAACAGAGCTAAAATAATAAAAAACCAAAAATCTGTTTTCCCCCAAACATTAATAAAACTGACAAATCTCTGGAAAGACCAATCAAGAAAAAAGAGAGAAAGCACTAATAGGCAATATCAAAAATGAAAAGCGGACACAGTTGGAAAATAAAACAGAGATTAAAAAGGCAATGAGAGAACTATAAATAACTTTATGCTAATACATGTGAAAAACTAGATGAAAAGAAATCCTAAGAGCTGCTTAGGAGTATACCTTTAACATAAATACAAGAGTCTGTACATCTATACTGGTCCCTCTATTTCAAAATTCCAGAAGACCAAGAGATTAATAAAAAGCTAAACCACTGGTTAGTTTATGGACAAGCACCATTTTCTGCAGTACTAGCTAATCCAGTCTCCAGCAGAAGTTGATCAGCGGGTGAAGGACTCACCTTTGCCTCTTGCTCGTTGAAACTGTTGGTGCTAAACATCTGGGCCACAGCCTCAAATGCCGCTGTAAGTGGCAGCATGAACTGCTCATACTGATCTTCATCCTCTCCTGTAAGGAGAACAACCCAAGGTGTGGCCTCAACGGCAAATATTCAAAGGTGTATAAGTATGGAAAGTAAGATGGGATGAAGGATGAATGACCCAAGGATAACTGAAAGAGGTCCCTTTATTATCCCAACAGGTATTAGTAATAATTAAGAGTAAAGTGTATGTCTAGAAACAGTAATTTTTAAACTAGGAAATTGGGGTCCCTTTGTTATCCCAACAGGTATTAGTAATTTAAGAGTGAAGTGTATACACAGAAACAGGGATTTTTAAACTAGGAAACTACAGAAATCATCTAGTCCAGGGATGTCCTAATTTTTTTCAATAATGGGCCACAATACCAGAGATTCATATGTGTATAATGTATTAAGCTATTTATTTTTCCTTAAGTGAGAACTATACCGCCTGGAAATCCTGGTAGCGTAGTGGTTAAGAGCTACGGCTGCTAACCAAAAGGTCAGCAGTTTGAATCCATCACGTGCTCCTTGGAAACTCTATGGGGCAGTTCTACTCTGTCCTATAGGGTCGTTCTGAGTTGGAATCAACTCGACAGCAATGGATATATTGCCAGTTGAGAAAGGACTGAGTCTGGTGTATGAGAACTAGATAAAATTCAAACTTGAGTCAGGTGCTCGTGGAGGCTTTATTTACACCCTCTTCCCCCCATAACCCTTCGTAAACCTGGAAGGTTTTATAGCATCATTTTAGTGGGACTGAATTTCAACAGCTCAAAACTATGATAATAACATCGAGCTTCAATATTAGTTGACCCAAAACTGTTAATATCACAAGAGCTAGAAAGGTGATTAAGCTCTCCTACTCACATGTGCTAATGAGCTGGGTTGTATAAAGTTTTATTGACCATCTCAGGGGGGTCACACCTCAACATGGGGTGGGGTTTATCTGGCCAATGAGAAGCATTTAGGAACCGCAGTTCTCAATCCCCTTATCTTACAGATGAGGTAATGGATAGAATTTTAAAACCACTGCATATCAGATAAAAACTTCAGGAGCATGTTGTTATTCACGTCCAGTTACAGGAACCATGATAGCATGATCTGTTCTTGGTGAAATCAGGCTGTTATTTCAAATAGTTTTGTTACTGTTGAAATAACAGAAAAGACCTCCTCCACGTGTAGTCTTCTATCCTCAGATAAAAATTTAGAACAGTGCCAGATTACTTCATGAGCCTCTAGGATTTACTGCAGTACCTAAATCCACCATGAGGAGACGCCCAAGTGCCGTGTAGAAGGTAGTCCGACACCGCATGTCTGTCAGGTTGGACTGATTGTTAATACCCAAAAATGAAAAGTGCTCGCTCTATTGAAAAAAAGAAAACAAGTTAAAAAGGTAAAAACATGGATTAGAAGTAGAATGCAAGCCAGTAATTTAGGAATTACTGAGCCCTCTCAAGCTAATGGCCACATGGTCATTCCTTAAGGATCTGAGGGATATTTTTTTCCATTATTGTTGTTCATACCTTTAAGTAATTTATATGAGGTATGAATGTAGTAGTGGGTGACTTCACCATAACTCGGATCATCGGGATCCCAAAGAAAAGCCCTGAGGGCAGTAAGTGTAATACGGCAGACCAACCTTTGGGAAAAACTTATCATCTGGAAACGTGATATGGGTTAGGGAACACAGTCTTTGCTGTAGTAGCACCAAGACCTAAATTAAAAAATCTACTTTATGTACTAAGAACTAAGAAAGTGTGTGTATGCGTCTATGTGTGACTGGAGGTTAGAACCAGGAAGGGGGTAAATTACTCACCGTGTGATTGTTCAGCATGAACTGTACCGCACTAAGCTTCACTAGTTTCCTTACACTACTGTATGTGAAGGCAAAGGGAGAAGGTCAAGGAAAGTGTGAGGCAAACTAAGAATATTTAAGGCAAACTGAAACTTTCCAGGATAAAGTACAGTTTATTTCTTTACTATGATTTCCACACCCAAATATCTTATTTTTCTTAACTGCTTGAGTATACCACTGTCATTCAAGCAGGAAAAAATTTGTTCTTTTAAGCAGTATTTAACAGACCAATAAGAGAATACCCATACCAAACTCCTATTTGTAAGAAAATAAGTAAATCCCGGTAGTTTTCCCCAAGAATCATGGATATCCTACAGTATCTTTTCTCAACAGAGGTTCTAAGAGGGAATTAAGTCCTAATACCCTGCCTAAGGCATCCGTCGTGTGTAATGAACTTCTCTCCTATGCATTCAGAACGGTACTAGTTATATTGTATAATCTTTTGGAGAAATGAGAAAAGAAAAGGTCACTTAAATAATTTTCACAGGGTTCAATTCACTTGCAGAACCCTGGTTGTGAAAGACTGCACTTGAACAACTCAAACTTTATAGCAGACCTAATCCAAGTCAGGGGCCCTGGTGGTGCGGTGGTTAAGAGCTATGGCGTGCTACCACTGCTAACCAAAAAGTCAGCAGTTCAAATCCACTAGCCACTCCCTGGAAACCCTATGGAGCAGTTCTACTCTGTCCTATAGTGTCACTGTGAGTTGGAATCAACTTGACAGCAATAGGTAATCCAAGTCAAGAGGAAGTGTATTCCTTTTACTGCAAAGCTTCTAATCAGAATCCTTCTACCAATCAGCTGAGAGGAGAAATCAAGAAGGACTTTGACTCCGCTGAAGGTGCTAAACTCTTGCTACACAGAGTCTATATACCTGTGAGACAGATCTGGTGAACATGAAATATGTAGACTGTAGGAACAGCCAGAGAAAAATCTATATAGTGAACTATTAGGTTGTGTGTTGGCTCACCGGGAAATGTAAAATACTTGAATATACACTAGAATGAAATGAAAGGGGAAACAGAGAGGCCATGATTTCTATACTATAGCACGACAAAGTCTGTTGTCCACAGAAGCTATCTTAGAAAAGGATATCCAATGGAGAGGTCATTGAGAAGCTGTAGTGTCTTGGAGGTGATTGGTTCACAACGGCCCCAGTACTTCAAATTGGTGATGCTGGAGGACAAAAAGAAAAGAAAAGCAAAAGACACTTTTGATTTTCATGGTTTCTTTGAGGGTTGGGAGAAGAAGAAAATCATCCATCAAAAGTCACCATTCACCTCCATCACCAATTCACAGACATCACGACCACGAAAAATGGGTATAAAATCTCTGTACTTACATTTGGTTGACTAGAAAAATTATCCTTCAGATAATCTTCACTACTTGGTTCCAAAGCTACACTGGCCCATACCCAGGCCCTTGGAATTCTGGGGCACTCCAGGGCTGATTTCTGCAGCAAGGGTAAGAGATTTCTGCGGCAGTGATAACATGCAGACGTATGCAATTCTGCACCTGCACCATCCACTGTCAGCTGCAGAATTCTAGTAGCCCTTGCTTCTGGATTCTTGGCTGGGAGAGTCCTTTAGACCCCCTTTGCTTTATTCATCTGAAATTATTCACCAGCTCTTGGATATGAGTGTTTAGGGTTGGGATAGTTGGAGTTGCAAGGAGGCAAAATGATACTTTGCACACAGCCTGGATAATATACTTGGCTGGTGTGTGCTTTAATAAATTGAGCTCCTAAAAAGTAATCGAAAGAGCATAACTTAAAAGAAAAAGGGCCAATTAGGAAATTCAACTTTAAAGACAG
The DNA here is from genome assembly GCF_024166365.1 of Elephas maximus indicus. Classification (NCBI taxonomy): domain Eukaryota; kingdom Metazoa; phylum Chordata; class Mammalia; order Proboscidea; family Elephantidae; genus Elephas; species Elephas maximus. The sequence continues at coordinate 52,732,509 of NC_064840.1, forward strand.
CTCAAACAATAGCACTATATTTTGGAGACTCAAGACTCCCAAAGGGTGAAGCTTCTCGAGAGGAAAAAGCCTGTTTTAAAGTGGGGCTCTCCTCCTGTGGGGCATAGCTAGTGCCAGTCAGCACCAGGAAGTGAATGCCTCCTCCGGGGGTCCCTGGCAGCACGGTGATCGGGTGACAGGATGCGCGCCAATCACTGGGGAGGCAGGTTTGTTTTGCTAACGCTGTGACAGGGGTTTCACCTGTGATTCCAGAGGCTGAAGATGGGATTCCACATGAACAAAATTAAATCCTTGCCTGTACAAGCCTGGAATGCTCTGGGGCCGGGCCATATCTCTAAGCACAGCTTGTCACACACTCAAATACACAATTTTCTGACGCAAACGATCAATGCTAGGATACCAAGGCACTGGCAACACGATGCCAAGATCACATTTTACACTTGCAAAAGGATTGCAAGGGACTCTTGCTGATGGCAAGTAAAACACTTACATTTTTCCTATGAAGACGCTGAGGACCATGGTCTCATCATTCAAGCCCAGAACTTCTGAGAGTCGGCGGTACAGCTGATGTTGTGTTCAAGGAAGAGTAAGCAGGAAATAAGGATTAGAACAATCACACTCCAGTACTATTCTGTCCACATTGAGGGGGAAAGATGTGGGAAGAAAATGGGCAACAATGCTGGGGAAGACTTTACTGAAGGGATGAGCTAATTTCTAAGTATTAATGAACACTGGATGATACTGAGCTAACTTACTGGCCCCCTTCAACCCTGAAATTATAAAAAGAATTTCTGCTGTTCTGAACAATTCATGTATTGAGACTAAGCACTGCCCATTCTGAGAGGAACAACAGATGTTCTGACTGGCCACTTGTTAAGCATATGGAGCATTAGAGAAATGGACCCAATTCTTTGATGAGTCTCCCAGAATTCTATAGACTAAGAGGAGATACTTGGACTATCCTGATACCTAAGATCTGGAAGCTAGATCTGAAGTGTTACCAACCATTTCCCTCAATCAGCAATTCCATAAGTAAGAAGTGAAAACTAAATGAAGCCAACTGAGAGTCTCTGTTACCTTAGAGGATTTCTGGACCTGGTCCCCAATGTAGATCTTACGAAATTGTTCAAAAAAGCTCAGCATGGCCAGTTCTAGCTTCTCGTTACCAGCCTGAGCCAAGCGAGAATCTGTTAGGTTCATCAGCTGCAGCACCCTAGAGGAAGAGGAGCAATGATTCTCTCAACAGCAGGATATCCTGGTCACTCTAGAAAATCCAACCTACCCCAGAATAGTCATATATACCTCCTCTCCTTACCCATCCTGTGTGAAAGGCATTCTTGCAGGCTCTAAACTCTGTTGAGGGACAAAATTCTCCTCATTTCTGCCTCACAGGAAACATGTAGAGGAGTGACTAGTCAGATGTTTAAGACTTCTAATCCACTGAGACTACAGATTGAGGCAGAACTCCTGATCAGCTTAAAAATAGTGACAAAACACTAGTATGAGCGGTAACGGCTTCCTCGAAACTTCTGTGAGACCTTGGGTAAAGCAATTTACTTTCTGAGTTCAGGTTCCTCTCTATGAAACGAGGGAGACTGGACTAGACCAGTGGTTCTCAAATCTTTTTTCCTAAAGAGCCATGAAAAGAACGGACACACGTAGAAGATGATGCTCACAGGCAGGGAACACTTGCAGGGACAAATAGCAGATACACTAGCTGTGACTTCACCCCTTTTTGTTTGTGGCCTTCCCCTCAAACGAAAGCATACTGGAATCCAAGTGAGTAGATGTTCAATGAATAAGAATGATGTTATTACAAGTGAGTCATTTGACATTTACATACTGTGAGAATAGGTAACAAACTATTTGTGACATATCATGAGTGAATTAGACTCAATGTTGCAATACTCAGGCTTAGAACCAATCAACAAGACAATGTTCTAAACTCTAAATTTACATTATGACACATACACAGTATCACACCAGGCTGCAGAATCAGAAACGTATCAGATTTTCATCCTTATTACATCTTTGCTGAATCCTTCAAAAAATGCCGTGGCACAATGCCATGGAGACTTTTGTTAGGACTAAGGCACCTATGGGCAAACAGGCATTGGATAAAGAAAAAGAGGACAGGAAAGAGACAAATCGGACTTCCAGATGAAGAATCGGAATTATAGCCCAATCTTTAAATGAGATGTTTCAAAACCTGTTGCTGTCAAGTAGATTACGACTCACAGTGACCCTTCAGGACAGAGTAGAACTGCCTCGTAGGGTTTCCAAGGCTATAATCTTCATGGAAGCATTCTGCTACATCTTTCTCCCGAAGAGCAGGTGGTAGGTTTAAACCGCCGACCTTTCAGTTAGCATCAGAGTGCTTAACCACTGTGGCACCAAATTCTAAGGTATTAGAAGTTTAAACATGTTCATCTCTAAGGAAAGCATCTGAAGGTTTAGAACCCTTTGGGGTAGTACTTCTCTTCAAGGTCACAAAACCATTTTCATCATAATACTAAGATATTATTTGCCCTTTCCACTAGCATTCTCATGAGGGTATAGTGGGGTTTGCCAGAGGCTACGAGACCTGTGATGTCACAACAGACTGAACGCAGAAGCAGATATGAGAATCCGGCTGTCTTTCACTAAGCCAAACATTAAAGCAAGTTGTAAAAATGTAAAACTAAGACACTCTTCTCATTAATTTTTGGGGGGAAAATATAGTTTTTTTCATAAAAATATATTAACATTTAATGGGTTTATTATTTTAAAACAAATTAATAAATATTTTAAAAGTTTCTCAGTTTTAATTTCTAATATGGTAGATATCAATAGATATAATCCAATAAACCTAAGACGTTTGATATCCTCAATAATTTTTAAGACGGGAAAGTGGTCCTGAGACCAAAAGGTTTAAGAACTTCTGCTTTAGGATATTAAAAAAATCTGCCTTTTTATTTCTACATTAGGTAAAGTTTTTGGAAATCACTAATATGTTTTATTTTCTCCTCCCTTCAGCCCAGAATTTTAATGCTCATTTAAAGGTGTTTGATGAGAATTACACAGACACAAAATAATTTGAAATTCTCTACGTGGAAAAATGTATGGCCAAGAGATTTGAAAGGCTGTTGGAAATCTTTAATTCCATCTTTGGGGGCTTCCCATAACTTTCTATTAGATTTATTTTGATTTGACAAAAGCAGCCCACATTTTACTAACTCTGAGACATTGTCCTTAAACAGAACTGAAAGCTATTACCCGCTTTGGTTTTTCTAATTCCCTATCCATCATCTCTTTACAAAATTACTGTAGATCCTTTTTTTTAAAAAGTAAGACTATTAGGCAGAATTCTTGCCATACTTATAAAAGGCTTGAAGTTGGACCTGTAACAATCCTTCGTTTCTATGGGCTATCATCACTTTCACAAGATTCTATTCTATAAACGGGAGGAAAGCATTAACAGAAGCATGTCAAGTCCCCATGGCTGCAGGACTCAAAGAAAGGGGTAGAGGACATGGTGATGAAATGGAAACCCTCTGGGGAGCACTTACCGACAGACAAGCTCGCCATCCATAGCATCTTGCTCATCAGTACTGGCAAAAGAAACCCGGCCACCAATCACTGCTCCAATGATGTAAACCAGCCACGTCAGCCTTCCTGAAACAGAAAGAAGATCCATCAGTGTCATCTCCAGTGATAATTTCATGAAGAAATTACTCTATGAGGTTAATTCTTACTATGAACTTCCTTAATCTTAAGAGCACTATAGTAGAGCCACTACTCTGTTCTGGGAAAACGGAGATGCCTAGCAGAAAATTCATTAGAATTCCTATTTCAGACAAGTACTTAGGGAGTACCTGGGCGGTGCAAACAGTTAGCACTTGACTGCTAGCCAAAAGGCTGGCAGTCTGAACCCGTCCAGAGGCACCTCAGAAGACAGGCCTGGCAATATGCTTCTGAAAGGTCACAGCCTTGAAAACCCCATGGAGCAGCAGAACTGCATACCTGGGGTTGCCACAAGTTGGAATCGACTCAGTGGCAACTACCAACAACACTTTTTTAGAGTTAAAAACAGCCACTGCATATATGGTTTTAGTTACTCTTTCCTAATTCCCTGAAATATTTATTCACAATTTTTGTGTGTGTGTATATGGAGGTAATTGATGATGAAAGGATCTCTTTGAGGGAGAGGCAGAAAAGAAAGATGGTAATGAGTGAGGGGGTATGAGGGCCTCTCCTTATGGGTCTAGAGTTCAAGGTAAAAGCACTGTACACTCACCTTCCTGCACTGCAATATCCATAGGACTTGCACTGGCACTTTGTAGCAGCTCCTGATAGGACTGGGCCGACTGGTCAAACAGCTGCACAAGGAGTGCACATGTCTTCTCATATTCACAACGCCCAATTGTAGACAGCTGGTCCAACTGCTGCTGGACCAGGCCTGTATCTTCCAGAGGATCTTCCAGCCCATCTCTGTTCCCCAGGGAAGAAGGACGGCAGCTCTCTTAAAACATGCCCATTGATTTCCCCAATTCAGCAATTAATTCTTAATCAGCTAAAGCCCCCATTTCCAATCCTAGAAGCCCACATCCTCACACGACTTTTTACCAGGGAAGGGATATAGAAACAGTTGGAAGGCAGCTGTCTCTGCCCTAGCATCAGTCTCCTGTAGTCCGCATGTTGGTATATCTGAATTATCAGTCCCTTAACATTTGTCTGTCTTGACCCTCTCAGTCCCATGCTTCTCACCTCTATGAGCTCTTAGTTCTGTGTCTTTAGCTTGTCTTGACCATAGTAAGCTTGGGACTTACTACAGGTACACAATCCTTTGTCTGAAGTCAATGGGGCCAGATGTGTTTTGGAATTCAAAAATTTTCAGATTAAAGGAACGAAATATGATGCCTCTACTATGCTACGTAGAACCTCAATGGGCTTGGAGGCGGTATCAAACACATTTCTGCAGCAAAATGTATGAATCATATTAATAGGATTATCAAGACTCCAAATGACCTTATAGCAGTTTATGTCCAGTTTTGCCACCAAATGAGTTTTAGCGCCAAATTTATGAGAAAATTTAGCTTTCACGGTTTCTTGAATTTCAGAACTGGAGACAAAGGGTTGTGGATCTGCACCAAGTCTTTCTTATCTACTGGTTCCTAGATTTTAAAGTCTTGCCCTATGACAAGCTGTCTGTTGTCACACTGTAGCAACAGCAGCACTAGCATTGCTACCACCACGAGCAGTTAATACTGTGTTGTTTTCGTGGATCGCTGCTCTAGGACATGTTAATCCTCCTAATAACCTTATGAGGTAGGCCTATTACTATTCATATTTTACAAATAAGGAAACTGAGAAACTTGCCTAAGAGTACACAGCTATTAGCTGACTTTCTGGCCCCAGAGCCCCCACATACACTTAATCAGTCTGCAATACTATCTCATTAAATCAGCTGATTCCTCAGGAACAGAAACTGTGGAGCTAATGATACCAAAAAAACCAAACCCGTTGCCGTCGAGTTGATTCTGACTCACATCAACCTTACAACACACAGGAGAACTGCCCCATAAGGTTTACAAGGCTGGTGAATTCAAACTGCTGACCTTTTGGTTAGCAGCCGAGCTCTTAACCACTGTGCCACCAGAGCTCCAGAGCTAATAATAGAACAGTGTTTTTCAGTGAACTTCAGGATTACTCAGAATTTGAAATGACTCAAGTTATAAATCATTAAGACTGTAGCTCTATGACAACTAATGGCACTAAACTCTGAGCAAATTAAGAACCCAAGTTACTTAATACAACTACAACAACAACCCAGACCTTAAGAGAATTCCCTTGAGGAATAGCCAATGAAAAAATATACACCAAAGGTCCCTAAACAAAGAATACCTTTGCTTTATATAAAAGCTATTTTAAAAGAGTCTGACATTTCTTTAGCTACAGGTTTCTGGTCCAGTTAATAGGTAAGGTGAACAGAAACCATGTGCTTTATGGTTTAGATTAGCGACTGAATCAGTGATCAGCTGCCTAAAATTCTTACGTTTTCTAGTTAGCTCTGGAATTAGAGTTGATAACTAGATAGCGTGACTTTATCTACTTATTTCTCTAGCAGTTCACATGAGGCACCTATAACTTACACATTGTAATTCTTATCACCTATATCCTACAAATGTTTCTCTCACATTTAAAGAAAACCTGTGGCAAGGATAAACATATTGATTTACTATATACTGACTATACAAACTTTATATTCAAGCTATTGATGGTAATAAAAAAAAAATTATTGATGGTAATAAAGGGGGGCGTAAATAGGGTGTTAAAGACTTTCACACTTTATGTTCTCATCTGCTATTCTGTTGACAAGGAAAAAGATTCGTTAAGAGTATTAGATCCAATAAGGCTCAAGTGAGTGTCCAATTGAGTCTGGTGAGCCTGACACCAGGCTACTGGTGGGGTATGACGGAGGCTGCCCGGTTCCCTTACCTCAGTATGATGTGCACAGATTCCAAGCGGGACGTTATGTAGGCTTTGGTGACCTCAGGGGTATACGTTTCCAGCATGTGGGGCTCTGTGGCTTTAACGTATGGCACAGAGGCTGCTAGCCGCTGCCACAGGCTCAGGAGATAGTGTACACTATTTGGGGCAAATTCCCAGTGCTACGGAAAATCAAGAGCAGAAGGCATAGTTTTCATTTTTGTACAGGATACATCAGTCCCAGGCCACTCAATACAGATAAAGACTTTTTTTTTTTAAAGGAGAAAATTTTATGGGCTTTGTTCCGTGTGTGGCAACTAGTTCAATGTTTATTAAGTATTTCAGAGGATAAGCCTGATGAGAAGAGCTGTTCTAAGCTGGTTGTGTAAACCTTACCACAAGGAAAGCCTTATGTAAGTGGCTCTCAAGCGGTGGTATGCATCGGAATCACTTGGCAAGCTTGTTAGAAATATAGACGCCTGGGCTCCACCCAAGATCTAGTGAATCAGTAGTTGTGGGGTAAAACCCAAGCACTTGTATTTTTCATCAAGCTCCTTGCATGATTTTGATGTAAGCCATAAAGTTTGAGAACTTCTGCCCTATTATTACATGATGAACAAAGAAAGGAGAGACTCTTATGTCTAGTTCCCTGTTCCAATCTTGCCCTTTTGGGGGTAATTATGAGGGAATTCTGTGTGCCTTGAATCCAGATATTATCCTTCTAATTCCCACATGTTCCTCTAACCACTCCTTGCATTTTTGCAAATGTGTATGGATAGGCTGTAACAGTAACTTCTCTGCAGGGTTATCCTATACTTACATTTGCCTTTGTCAACAAGAAAAAACTAAAGAGTATTCTTACAAGGTTAAAACCAATGAGTAAAAGAAAAGGGGTTCTGATGTTTGGGAAGAAAAGGACAAGCAATCAAAGACAAACCTGTAGGCTGGTCACTGTGAAGTTGGCTATCAATCGGATGACCTCAGGGTAGTTTTCCACCTTCACCAATTCTCCCAGTTGATAGTTACTTTTCAATCGAGCCAGTAGTCTGCAAAACTCGTGGTAATTGTTTGGGTCTGATAAACTCTGGTAACAGTGTAAGAGGAAAATAAAACGTAAAATGTGACTCACCATACTTCAAGGATGACATATAGGGGAAGACTCTACTTTCTAACTTCTGGGCTATAAATCATTATCCTTAATGATATGTCTGTATAAGGTTTAAAAACAATTAAAAAAAAAATCTCACTTTTAAAAGGGATGTCTCATCTGTTTGTAATAATCATCCTATAAAATGAGATTATTAACTCCTATTCAAAGGATGTGAAATGAAAGCCCAGAAGGATTACACTACTTGCCTAAAAATTATAGAGGTGATTAAGGGAGAAATAGGGCATAATCCAAGATGGGACTGATCTGTTTGCTTTCTACCAGTGAAAGAAAAGATAATGAAATTTCATTTTCACCACTGTCAAATTTATCATGAAACACAACTGAGCTACAGTGGCAAAGTTACACAAATGGTTTATATGTTTATATTATGTCATCATTACTATAATAAATGTATTTATCCATATACTGACCCATTGCTGTTGAGTTGATTCTGACTCATAGTGACCCTATAGGACAGAGAATTGCCCCATATGGTTTCCAAGGAGTGGATGGTGGATTTGAACTGCCGACCTTTTGGTTCGCAGCTGAGCTCTTAACCACTGCACCACCAGGTCTCCTCATCCACATATTACTATAATTATATATTTGATTATATACTTGTATCAAATAGTATTAACTTATTTATATATTATACCTGTTTGTTTAATTAAATGTTTCTTTATATATATCTTCACCTATTAGGATATGAAGGCAGATGCTTTGTTTTGTTCACTACTCATCCCCGTGCCTAGTATAGTGCCTGGCACATAGTAGGTGCTTGATACAATTTGTCAAATGAATAAATGAATTTTACAAGAGTGATTAAACTAGGTATATTTAAAATTAAATTTTTTTTTACAATATTTCCTAGTATTGGGAAGTGGCACTTTAAAAAAGTAGGTGTTGGCTGTATCTTTGAGACAAAAAGGACAATCAAGTTATTGAAAGAGCCACATCACCCTTCCCACCTAAAAGCAGCCTTATCCACTCAGGTTAATGATGTACATTAAAAAAAACAAAAACGAACTCTGGATTCTTAATTTCTTGGGAAAAAATAACTAGCTCCATCCTTATTTTCCTCTTTCAAAGTTATCACTTTGTACAATTCGTGCATTACTGAAGCTGGAGGACACAAGCGCCTCTTGTGGACAAATACTCTCAGAATTTGCCTACAAATGTGATTCACACAAATCTTCCTATGAACGGACTGAACTGTTTTCTGCTAAGTGTGGCCTCTAGATGGATCTCTTTCTAGTATACATATATAGGTCAACCCTCTAGTAGATAGGCATATGATATTGTTAGTTGCTGTCGAGTGGATTCTGACTCATAGTGACCTCATGTGTGTGGAGTAAAACTTCTCCACATGGTTTTCAATGAAGGCCGTGACATTTTAGAAGCAGACTGACAGACCTTAACTTCTGAGGTGCCCCTGGGTGGGTATGAGCTGCCAACCTTTCAGTTAGTTGTTGCTGGGTGCCACTGAGTTGATTCTGACTCCTCATAGTGACCCCATGTGACAAAGTAGAACTACGCCACAGGGTTTTCTTGGCTGCAGTCTTTACAGAAGCAGATTGCTAGGTCTTTCTCCCATGGAGCTGCTGGGTGGGTTCAAACTGCCAACCTTTTGGTTAGCAGCCAAGTGGTTAACCGGCGCACCACCCAGGGATTCCTTATGTTGTTGTTAGGTGCCATTGAGTCGGTTCTGACTCATACCGACCCTGTGTACAACAGAACGAAACACTGTCCAGTCCTGTGCCATCCTCACAATCATCATTAAGCTTCAGCCCATTGTTGCAGCCACTGTGTCAGTCCATCTCATTGAGGGTCTTCCTGTTTTTTTGCTGACCCTCTATTTTACCAAGCATGATGTCCTTCTTCAGGGACTGATCCCTCCTGATAACATGTCCAAAGTATGTGAGACGTAGTCTCACCATCCTTGCTTCTAAGGAGCATTCTGGTTGTACTTCTTCCAAGACAGATTTGTGTCTCCTTATTGGGACTCCATATAGGCATATACTAGTCCTACATATGTACATATATATACAGTCATATCTTACCTGTGGATTTTCCAGTATTCGTTTAACTCCATCAACAAGATGAGAGAGAAACTTGGCCCTCTCTGCATTGTTAAACAGGGATCTTCGGACCGAGGCAATCTGTACTAAGCAGGATAATACCTAAAAGCAAGGACACAACCCGAAACAAAACTGATTAAAAAGATGGCACAGGTATTTTTCACCAGACCCTTTCCCCTCCTATAATATTCTCCTTTACAAATGTCACTAATTCTGTCCTTTCTATCCCTGCTACCACTATAAGAACATGGGAAGATCATATCTAAAATAGATTAAAAAAAAAAAAAAAGCCTTAGGTCCAAGTTGATCATAGCAATTAATTAGCAGTTTGAAAACACACTTAAGTACTATTCTTTGACCACCCCAATGGCTTCTTTGATTCTTGTTTATATATATATATACACACACATACATATATATATTTAATGCTTGCAAATACCAAGCAATAGTATAAATATTTAAGATTTCTGATTAAAGGTCTAAGTTTTTTTAGTTTTACTAGAGCCTTTTGGCTAATCAAGCTTTGCTACAGAGTGCTATAATGAAATAACCAAGTCAGATCGAAGCCCTGAAAAAAAAAAAACAGCTTTTACACAGCAAACATTTACCCTTTCCCTTCTGTGCTAGATACTTATATTCTCTGTTTGTCCCTCCAGGTCCATTTTTATCCTTCTTTACACTGCTCTGTTCCCTGGGAGGCTGACGTCTATGGATTAGAACAACCAAGTTCCCTGTCCTCTGGCTTCTAGTTGGCTTCAACCAATGGAAAGTACCAGGAAATAAGAGGGCAGAAGGAAAGAGGTACTCTTTCCACCCTGGCTGGGCTATGGGTTGGCAGTGGTTGATTTTCTCTACTGATGGCCATAGCTCCTGTTGTATATCCCTCTCCTAAGCCACAGCTTCAGCTCTCTCCAGGGTTTTCTTCCCTTTCCCTTGATGCTCCCCACTATTGGTAGCTTTCCACTTTTGTTAGACCCAGGGGGTGTGCATCACCACCCTTGGTTGGATTTCCTTAATTCTGCCCACACCTTTGCAAAAAATCCTTTCATTAATCATTCCTCTTTACTGTACTACCTTCCCTGCAGTAACCTTAATGATACACACAACTACACTAAATTCATACTTCTGCTAAAGCCAAGATCTATGTTAACTTGGAAAAGTAATACAGTGGCCAGGAAAGTTGTTTATTGCAGAAACACAATGCCAAGCAGCCATGACTTTACTGTATTTTCTTTGCATACTTTATGTACAACAGTATTTTAGACCACCAACATGTAATACTGTACTAATAGTATTTTAGAACCTGAATGGATTGTGGGAGTTTGAGGAGGTTAATTATTGCTTTAAAGGAGAAATACACCATTCCTAATAGCTTTCAAATGTATGTGGATGAGTATGCAAATTTGCCTTCCCATTACAGCTTCCATTTATCATTTCTGTAACAAATGCCTGAAGGATTTTCCAAAATTTTCTCAGTCAGGACAATCTTAAGGGTTCAATCAGACAGTATCAAGTGAATTCCCACACTGTAGCCTATGGCAGTTTGAGGTGAGCATAAAGTCAGATCTGGTTATGAGACCAAAAGAGTTTGACCATCAGTGGCAACTGCCCATTAGACAGAAATAATTTAAAAATAATAAGTAACAATTTTATAGTGAAAAGATTTAGGGTACGAACTATCTCAAAAGGCTAGATAACTAACCCTAGTATTTTTGTGCCTTACTTCCATGATTCTGTAAAGGAAAATGAACACAAGGCTCATTCACCATTGTTACTTTCTAGAAATAGTTTTGCTTTAGGAACAGTGGTCTTGACTCACCAGAGGTGAAAACGAAGGAGGGATGGAATGATACAGGTCAAAAAACAGCTGCAGCGTTGAAGAATCCAAGAATGCTGAAACAAAGACAAAAGACAGCATTTTACGGGCTATGTCTGCACACTGCTGGTGGCCTACCTCTGGCACTATTAGGGAACATACTCTTCTGCTTACTTTTCTGATAGAATGATTTTTTCCTTAGAAAGTGACATGCCAATAGTGGCTTACTGCCCCTCCCACCCTCCACCCCCTTTTTAAGAACTAGCTTTTAGCTTCTCTAAGAAACAGACTCACTCTTCTGATTCTGAGGAACTTCAGACAACTAGGACTCGTCCATAGCAGGAATTTTTAGCCCGAAGAACAGAAAAACAGGCACAAGTTCTTTTATTTAATTTTGTTTTTAAAGATAGACATTACCCAAATGAATATGAGGTAACAGAAGTCTCTAGGCTGATTAATGCAAGGAAGTCAAATACGTATCAGTTAGTAGTCAGTAAGTAAGAGTTCTCCCTTGCTGGGGGAAAGCAGTAAAAATTTCCCTACTAACTGCTTCCCCCATTAATAAAGAGAGATGCTAAAATTCTGAATTGTCTCTCAGAGTAAAACAAGGTATTACCAAGGGTTATTCAGATCATCCTATAGATACCAGGTAGTTTGGCAGCAGGTCATTTTAGGTGGAGTTCTGTTACCTGATCTCCAGCTGGTGGGAATCTGTACGGTACACAGGTCATCTGAGGACTCATCAGTAGACGTGCCAATGAAATCAAAGTTTAGGCAGTTATGAGTGAGTTTGAGCAGTTGCATGAGCAAGCCATGCTGACTTTCATCATTCAAGTTTAGATTCTTTCCTGAAGCCTGTAAAAATGACCACATAATGAGCCCCTAATAATCACTTCTCTCTTCCAAGCTTGCTCCCAGACTCAAAAGGAGGCTGTTGAAGCAGAAAAGGAGGGCTATATTTCAATGCCGTAAAGTGATGCCTTTTCCCAGAAGGATGCCGCACTTCCAGTGTCTTAACGTCACGATGAAAATGTCTAGTTCCTTACTTACTGTTACAGAAAAAGTCACTAGTTGTACAACTAAGATAAGAGCTTAGCCAGCCATACATTTTGTAGACTGGTTAGTTACTTGCTACTAATAAATTCTGTCAGGAACCAGGGGAGAAAATGGAAAGGGCAAAATTTTTTGACAATTCAGGGGATGGAAGGGGACCAGTGATGCGTATAAATGTCTGATAAATGGAAACTGAGATTACTTACCTGTTAGTTTAGTTAGCACTCTTAAGAATAGGCTGGGGTTTCCAAGGGATAAAAGGTGGTAAAAAGGGATGGATAAGAATACAGACTCAGAGAAGTCATATTGCTTAAAGAATAAGGGATGTTTGGCATGCTTGTTAAAGAAATTCTTATAAAGAGGGATCTCTCTGCAGAAAAGCTGTGCTAGACAACATTAAATGATACTGAAAAACATAAAGCTGCTATTAAGAAAACAAAACAAAAAACCTTTTTTTAGCACTTACTTTTTATATGTTGTAGACATAGTGGCCACAGGGAATTGTGAAGCAATGTGGGATGCCTGTGGGTTCATTTGCCTGTAAAATCCTAGCTATTTCTAGATAGGGCAAGGATTACACTCTGGGAGAGAGTTCTGAGCAAGTTCTGCACCCTGCCCTACCTTCCTTCCTGTTTTTAACACCATCATCACTATCATGAACAAAAATCTTTCAAACCATAATTAAAACAAAAGCACCACTGCATTTTATTTATTCATTTGCAGAGAACCTGACTATAGCTTAATACAGGTTCACAGCTGCTGTGACTATCAGATTCAAAAGTTATACCAGCCATGGCCTCAATGACTGGCTGGCTAAGAGAAAATTAACAGTTTTTGATGATATCAGTGATGAGGGTTCAATCCTTAAAGTTTTCTCAAAGCCTTTTCCCTCTAGCACGGAGAATGAACTTTGCCAGGCAGCTTGCCCAACCTGAGGATTGTTTGGGAAATCTGAGATACGTAATTGAGGAAAAAGATGGGCAACAGAAAGAATTCAAATTTGCTTCTAACACTAAAATTGCGACAAACTGGAAAATGAGAGCCAAAAACAAAAAACGAACATTAAGCCAGAGGTAATGTTTACAGATTCCACTTAGCTTTCTACAGGGACAAAGCATCAAGGATCTCAACACTGTTATAAATGTGCAGGACTCTTAGGTTAATTAGCCCAACTCTATCAATAAATGGATAGAAACATCAACTTTCTATTTTAAAAACAGGTAATTTCCTTATGTGATACTGTCTATCCCTTCAGGTTATTAAATCTAAATGGTTGTCAAAAATTCAGAGTCTACTTGTCCTTACAGATGTTCTTGTTTACTTGATGCTCTTAGCTCAGCAGGGGACAAGGAAGGCAGACTGGTTTTTGTATGCTAACAATGTAGTTTGAACCTGCTTTCAGAGTACTAAGAATCCAAACACTACAAAATTAACATGTTTTCACTCCGTATAGGAAGATTTTATGTGGCTATAAAAAAACAAACAACAAAACTTCAAACTCTGTGGTAAACGGGATTCCTTTAAGACAGCAGCATGGGATGAGTGTTTGCTTGCTGCTCTTTGCCTAGGCGAATGGATCGAAAATAGGGAAATCACAATTGTTTTCAAACTTCAGTGATCAATCTGGCAAGTTTCTCTAACGGCCTCTGAGAAATGTATTATGTGAAAGATCAAAGAGCTGACATCCATCTAACAAGTCCCTACTCATTCTTATCCTTTCAAAAGGGCCTGGGAGCATGACCCAACCTACAATCTCACCTGTTTTAGTAAATTGCAGGAAAGTGTGAAGATATCAAATAATGATGAATCTCGGAAAGAAGAGGCTATTTTTCTGTGCTTGGTCAAAGGATGGGTGGTGTCTGCCTGTAAGGAAAAAGAATAAACCAAAGCAAGTTTTACAATTTATTGCAAAGAAAAAAATTATCACACAGACTTCAAATAAATTAGAAGGATTTCCAGTAACAACATCTAAACACATTTTTAACATTTCGATGACTGTTAAATCATACATGGTGAGAGTGTGCAGAGCATAAACTGGTTAAATAGGTAGCCAGGATATCACCTCTCTCTAGCTTACAAGGGGAAAAAGGAGAAGGGATGAGGATCTCCACTGTAGATTTTTATTTTCCTCTGCACACAGGTAGGTAAAATGTCCAAGTTGCTGGCAGACACTGCTAATAATTACCGTCATGTTGCGTTGTGGCTTAGTCTCAAAAATAGACAAAACAGCAGAGTTTGGATTTTAGTAAACAAACCATTCAGGGCTGAAGTTACTGTTAAAAAAAAAAAAAAAAACCCACGACCCCACCGTCCAGTCGATTCCGACTCACAGAACTGCCAAAACAGACATTAACGAATAGCCACGAACTTAAGATAAATGACAATAGCCTGTAATTCGCTCTTCCTTCTCATTTAGTCAACGTACAGTCTATACCATACAAGTGAATACTTAAATGGCTTTATTAGTCTCTTACTTATTGCTGTTCTTGACTTTTCGCTAAATTATAGGTTTTTTTGTGGTTAAAGACTAAATATTTTACTTCTTTAGCATACTCTCTAGTTTTAGACCATAGTAGGTGCTCAATAGTGAAATAAAAAGAATTTTGAGGTTGCAAAGCTTAAATCTCTTCATTACTGATCAGTTCATCCAAGAGCTCATTTTGCTTTGCCACATTAAAGAGTAATGCAGCAGGATTGCTGACAGACAATCAAGTTGGATGTGCCTTGATTTTATTTTAAGTTCAAACAGTAATGGTGACAGAAACCTACTTTCTGATTTAAATCTGACAACCAAAAAACAACAGTAGATTAAGTTATAGAGAGGCTCATAATATTCCTCAATTCTAGCTTCAGTGTTCCTGTGTTATCATAAATATCTTGGACAGACACATGTCTGTCATTTTCTTAAGAAAGCAAAGTAAAATTTTACAAAGATTTTTTTTACACCAACATTGATGTATTTTGTGGGACCAGGCTTCAGAGGGGAGAACATTAACCTCACAGTATCTGTATTAATGCCTGCTCTCCTACCACTAAGGTGAACAAAAACAGTTGCTGCCGAGTCAATTCTGACTTATGGTAACCCCACAGGTTGCAGAGGAGAACTGAGCTCCATAGGGTTTTCCAATAGCTGTGATCTTTCAGAAGTAGATCTCCAGGCCTTTCTTCTGAGGCATCTCTGGGTAGATTCAAACTACCAACCTTTCGGTTTGTAGCCCAGTGCTTAACTGTTTGCAACACCCAGAGACTTCACTACTAAGGTAACAGTGGTTAAATAGTAAGTTTGTTGTTACGAGTACAGGCTCTGGAATAAGACTACTTGGATTCAAATTCAGATACTGTTGCTTACTAACTGTCAAATTTTAGGTAAATTATTTAACCTTTATGTGCCACAGCTTCCTTATCCAGAAAATGAGATAACAGTACCTATCTCATAGGACTGGTGCAAGAATAAAATTAGCGAATATAAGGGAAATGCTTACAACAGTGCCTGGCACACAACAGTCACTCAAAAGTGTAAGTTTTATGGTTTTGATAATAACTGACCACATGGGGACTGCGTGCGACACAGACTATGATGTGGACTCCAGATTTTAATAGGCTATCAGTTGGTGCATTTAAAACAATACCAACTCCAGTGACAATTTCTCAGGGTTAATAAAAATGTCTGCATAATTATGAGCAACAGCAACAGTGATGCTAATGTAATTAATACGCTGACAACTTAAGGGTGCGGTGTTACAACTAATACTAATACTGGCCCATCCAATAACTATAAAATTTTAGCTGGACACAAACGTTAAATGATTGAGAAAATAATAGAGCACTAAAAGCAACTGGTGTTTCCTCTGTAGTAATCTGTGCCATCAATGACTAAAGAATTATATGGTATTTAACAATGTTTCATATATTCTGAAAAGATTGCCGGCAAAATCTTTAATAATAGCCCATGGGAACTGATTTTTAAATGACTACACCAAAACCAAATCAAACTTGTTGCCCTTGAGTCAATTTTGGCTCATAGTGACCCTACAGGACAGAGTAGAACTGCCCCATAGGGTTTCCAAGGAACTGCTGGTGGATTCGCACTGCCAATCTTTCGGTTAGCTCTTTTTCTGTACACAGGAGCAGAGAGAGCATACAAATGATGCTGATTCCACTTTTATGATCTGTTTTTCTAAGACACATTTTCATTCTCTTTCACTAGCAAGGCAATATTTCATTACAGTTTTGACTTAGGACCATTGCTCTTATCTCGAACGATGAACAATTAATACCAAGAAGGAAAGCCAAGGTGGGAGGGTAAAAAATTCTGGAGACAAAAACAGACTGGGGCAATAAGAGTGAGGTAGGTCATACTTGCAGAGGAAAACCCAATAGAACTATCTTGTTTCAAAAGGGCGTTAATCACTTACCGCAAAAGCACACAACTGCCAAAAAAGATCATCCCACACACAGCAGAAAACACTAATACTGAGAAAAAATATGGCACTTACTTCAATGAGGAAGGCTGTAGCACTTACTTGATTAATTTCATTGGTTAGCTGAGATAAAATTGTGACGCCAATGATGCAGTATTCAACACTATCCTGGTTAAAAAACACAAGGCAGAAGGAGTTAGCATGTGCAGCTTGCTTTCTGCATTTGGGATGAGGTCAGGCTTTGGAATGATGGATTCCTGTGTCACTAATGAAACTACCTAGACAAAGAAGCAAGGAATTCTAATTTCCAACTGTTGCTCTGCAGGACATAAAGTCTAACTGCTGTAAAGGAGGACTGATAAACTCTGACTTCATCAAAATTTAAAATTCTTGTATTTTAAAAAGTGCCATAAGCTTTATACCATAAATACTGTGAAAAGATAAACTGCTAAGTCACATTTGTAAGATAAATGAAAAATAAATGTGTTACTTAATTTACAAAGACTGTATAAACAATGAGAAAAAGGCAAAGAGCCTGATAACAAAAATGCACATAAGATATGAACAGAAAGTTCACAGAAAAATAAAGATAAGTAGTAAATTAACATATGAAAACTTGTTCTGTCTCACTTATAACCCAAACAACGAGATACTAATTCTTTTTACCTACCAAATTGGAAAAATAAAAAGTTTTGCCTCAGAGGCTGAGGTGCAGGGAAACAGGCACTCTTACAAACCATTGGTGGAAGTATAAACGGTATAACTTTTTTGAGGGTAATTTAGAAGTATCTTTGAAAGAAAGAAATATATATACTCACACACACATACATACACCTCTGATTCAATAATTCCAAGGCTAGGAATTCATCCTACCAACACACTTATTCAAAGTATGGCAAGGTATATGTACTGGGATATTCACTCAAGTAATTATTTAACAGTAAAAAACCTAGAAACAAACTAAATGTCCATCTATAAAGATTAGTTAATTAAATTATGGTGTTTTAGATTGAAATAGTATGGAGGCATTAGAAAGAATGAAGCAGGGTTTGTTTGTGCTAACATGCAAACACTGCCAGGATGTATTAACAGTAAAAAAGGTGCAAAAGAAAATATACGAAATAATTCCACTTTGAGTAATTTTTTAAAAGCAGCTAAGTATATACATTTTACTTCTTCCATTTTATTATGTCGAATATACACATCCTACTTGTAAAAATCTTGTGACATCTGTGATTGCATTTCTGAAGACATAGTCATCCTTCTGACAGTCAAACCAGCCCAGTTTTGTGATTCTGGCATATAACTGAATGAGTGCTTGGGTCACAAAAGTAGCCAACTTCGGCCGAGTGGCAAGGTAGTTGAGCACATAGTTCCCTATAAAACAAAAATAATTCACATAATAGAAAGCTCTGACAGAGAAAGGTGTACATCTTTAAATATGTACTAAATGGCCAAGAATTGGTAAATTTAGACTATTTATCCTAAACACTCATTATTCATTATGCCACTGAGAAACAGGACCTTGAATTTGGAATTACTAGCTTTTTAATTCAGAATTTTATTTTCATAAAGAAGAAGACGAAGTATGATAGACCTGAATCCACCCTGCGGTTGTAAGCTGCTGCTGAGTTGACTCCGACTCATGGCAACCCCGTGTGTGCAGAGTCGAACCGCTCCACGGGGTTTTTAAGGCTGTAACCTTTCAGAAGCAGATTTCCAGGCATGTCTCTCTAGGTGCCTCTGGATGGGTTCGAACAGCCAGCCTTTGGGCTAGTAGACCTGCATTTAACTGTTTGCACCACCCAGGGGGTTAAATAATATCCTCTGAATAGAATTAAAAATGTTTAACAATGTTTTTCTTAGTTATTAGTGGCAGTAAAGACTGAATGAAAGAAACCTCTGACAATAAAAGGAATGACTTAGGATTTTCCTGGAAGTAATTATATTGGACCCTCTTCTACTGAAAAACCTATGGAGCATGGTTCTACCCTGACACACATGGGATTGACATGAATTAGAATCCACTTGAGGCAACTGGCTGGCTCACTTTCAATAACTCAAAGTTCTGGAAAAAACTTGGATTCTAGATAGTCTGTATGCTTAGGAAATTTCAGAGTGTTGTCAAACAAGCACATAAATCTAACTGTTACTAGCACATTACTAAACAAACTGATTTCTTTAAAACAGAACAGAAAATTCTCTACTTACGAATATCTATTCGTTGTTCCAATGGTAGGGGGTTGTTTGTGCGTGATATAAGCTTTGTAAGGCATGTAGCTGCCAGTAATTGGGAGTAAGATGACTGTGAAAAGAAGGAAAGAAAAGGACCTATAATTAAAATTATTGGATAAGTAAGCCATAAGATTTTTACTTGGAGATCTGTGCTAAGATGAGGGGGGTAAAAAAAATCAGTTTTGCTATATTTGATCCCCTGGATTTTAGAGGGTGTATCATTTTATTTCCCATAAAATAAGTACCATATAGCATAAGAGCTTATTTAGCTGACTTCAGTCACAAACAAGGGGCAAGATAAAGTGAATGGCACGACCAAACTGAATCCAATGCAGATATTTGGATCAGTGAGGGGTAGATGCTAGAGATCTTTTCAGAAAGATATCATAAGATCTTTAGAAGAAAAATCTTTCATTTAACCAAAAAATGTTCTCCCCTCAATATCCCTGTTTTTAAAAATACTTCAAAAAGTTTCACCTCATAATATTCCTGTCTGTATAGTATCAGAAAGAAAAAAGAAATATTAGGGGGAACCACCACATTAGGCTATATAGTTAGTCCCCAAATTATATCTTTTTATTAACACAGCTGTCGGCTACAGCTCTGGGGAATATATACGCTAGTTTTAAAGTAAACTTCTCAACAATTATTTGTGAGAAGGAAAAACTATACCCTCAGCAACAGAACAGCATTATCTCATTCTGTGGCTTTTAACCCTACGGAGAATCAAGCATTCTGTCTGATTATAATGCATAAGAGGGAGCCACAAAAGCAGCCCTGCAGGTGGCTTTATTACAGCACGTCATATAAAAGAAACAGACTCAGAGCCATTAAAGATAACTTAACCAACCTCAAAGATAATTTTTCATGAAACTAAGAATTCTAAGACAGTTGGTCATCTATGTTAGCATTATGTAATACCACCAGGTATAAAGAACATCTAAGATTAAGAAAAAAAATCTATAAAAGTGACTTTGAAAATTAATACGATTTTTATCAACACCCCTGAGCATGGTTTAAATTGGTTAGTCAAAGCAGGTATGTCAAACTACTTACTAATAGTGGAAAATATCCTACTCTAACTTACAGATCATGGTTTGTACACTTAATTTCAACAAATTTGCTAAGTCACCAAGAAATCAACTGAGAGATTAAAAAAGAAACATACCACTAAAATGAAAGGTTTTTAGTATTGTACCTATCCTGTTTTCCAGCTTTTTGATTGTCAGTAATGAGTAACTGGCATTAGCAGTGTCAGAGAGTATAGCGTGTCCCTCCAGTGAGGGTCAACTGGAAGAGCCAGCTGAACACCTCCTCTACAACAGACATGTGGATCAACCCAAAAACCAGGTGATTTAAAAGAAATATAATATGTGTAAAACTTAGATCACAGCACTACAGTCTCTGACTGTACCTACATACAGTCTCTGACCATGATCCTATCTATAACCCTGAGATACTTGGAAGAAGAATCAGATACCTCAGCTATTAAAGGATAATTTTAAACCAACTATAGTTTGTTCTATTCACTGCATAAATATCGTAACAACACTGATTTGTAAATGAAGCTATCTAGAATTCCACCCTCTCAACAAATTAACTGCTTTCATTCTTTCCCCCCACATCTCCTTTTAGCCTTAAGGATGCTTTTTGGAAAGTAAATTTTTAATAACCAATTCTTGAGGGATTCATTGTTGTTCAGGATATAACACAGCACTATCATTCCTATTTTCCCCTCTGCTACACTGATAATAATTATGGCTAATATTTGTACTCTCTGAAAAAAAAAAAAAAAAATTTTTTTTTTTTTTTTTTTCTTGGTTTCTTCCCTTCATCTGTGAAGCAGGGTAATAAGTAAGCATGCATGGAAAGTAGTTTAAGCATTTGAAAAAATAAGAGGCAGACTGGACATGTTATGCTGCCACTTTGTCTAAAGAAGGATAGCACTAGATTCTAGACTCTAGTTGGTATTCTGACTTTTATAATACCCTTTCAGGGTACCCTGGTGGGATCTTACCTTTCCAAAGACCAAACCTCCCCCTAAAATTAATCAAATGGCATCTCATTTGTAGTATTATTTTGATCACTACAATGTCATTTTTAATGTCTAATGTCATTTGGAAGAGGTTCTAATTCCACTTTTAAAACCTAAAACATCCTGTACTTTCATTGTCAAGATAAATTTTTCCTAGACTTCTAAACAAGAAGCAGCAGCTGTGGTACAGAAGAGGAGAAATTGATGCCTGGGGATCTTATAAAATAACACGGAGTTTAAAAACAGAAAAGGAGTCCTAGGAATTTGATCGCAGATGAAAAATGATAGGACAAAAATATATGTTCAAAGAGATTTTCCTGATGGGTCGATATGGACTGTTTTGCCTACCTGGCAAGTATGGTGCCTTTAAAAAGTGAAATTAGAAGGCAGGGACATCTAGAAGAATCAACGAACAGAAGCTATCACAATCCACCCCTACCATTAGAACCAGGGTCTATTTTCCTAAGCCTCTGTTATCCTTTGGGATTTTTCAAATCTTACGTACACTCCCTCTCTCGAGGAGCAGCTGGCACTTGCTCAGGCAATCGGGGCTGTTGGTGAATTCAACCAAGGCCTTCTCTGCCTGGAGTCGAGTGGTGGTATCTGTTGTTTCGTACAGCTGTTTGCACAGATTCTCTAGTTGGGCCAGGCTCTGGAAAAGATCAGTTAAAAAGAAATCAATCCAGTCTACTGTATATGCAAGGTACTGTGCTGGAAATTACTGGACAAAGATAAGTAAAGATCAATGAAGAGAGAATTGCTTCTCAACTCTGAGGAGAATCTGGGTGACCTTTATCTAATAATAACCATTTGTAATTCTTTCTTTGATGCTTTAGAAGACAAAATGATAGAATGCTTAAAATAGCTACATACTTTTTCAGTTTTTCCCCTGAAGATCAATCACAAATTGTACATTTTTTCCTTGCAAATACCCACCCTCCTAAGTGTTTCCATAAAGCTCTAAAAATTCAGAATTTGCTTCTATTCTGCTATCAGTTTCAAAATTATGAATACCAGAGGCACTGCTGCTAAACTTAAGCATGTAAACACAAAATGTAAGTACCACCTAGACCTTACATAGCTTTAAGTATTTTCCCTTTGAATAGCTAATTGAATTAGCTTATAAAGATCTACATACGTAAGAAATGGCCACCTCTGTGAGAAAGCTTCAGAATGTATGTACGCACCTTCCTCGCTGGATCCCTCATGTCTAAAGTTCAGCAGACTTCCTTCTCTGGCTGTACTTTAAACTCTCACTTCAGTTCCAAATTTAAAAGGGAAGGGTCAAAATAAATGCAACCCTAGCATATGCTCACACAGAGATAAGACAAGGGAAACGCCCCCAAACAAACCCTTCTCTCCAAATCTTGAACTAGATCCAGGGAGAACGGGTGGATATGAGTGTGTGCTTTGGTCAAAAGCCCAAAGAGATCCAAATCTATTTAATGTGATGTTTTAAAAGCAAAGAGGAAAGGAACTGGTTAAGGCTTCAGTGTCATCTTTCACTAACTAAAGAGAAGGGTAAACATTTATTTGCCTTTAAAGGAATGGTTTGGACTTTAAGAAAAAATCTGAGCTATTAGTTTGAGGGATCCTTCTATTAGAAACGAAAATTTTGATAAGACTCCCCCCGCCCCATAATAATTAAACAAACCAACCTGGGTAACTTGCCTAAAATTTATGACACAAACAGTCTGCTCAAGGCTTTTCATTACCACTTTATTTCATTATGCTGTGACTTTATAAATCACAGCTTTTCCACTAAGCAGGAAAGTCCTTAAGGCAGGACTCCCATTTTACTCAACCCATTTAATGAATTTCAAACATTAAACTAAAGGAAACAAAAAAGATAAATACTAACACTCTAAGAGAATAGCATCATCAGAGACCCCCCGCCCCGTCAAAAAGAACAAAAACGACAATCAAAACAAAAGAAACCAAAACATCTTGGGGGTTTGATTATGCTTGTTTAATTTGCTTCTCTCTGAACTTTTCAGGGGGCCCACTTAATATCTTCTTCAATTCAAAAACATAGAGAAAACTGCAGTTGCAAAGTCAGATCTTGAGCAATGAAATTCTATAAGCAGTACCTGATTTTTTTCACATAGCCTATAAACATCAGGAATAAAGGACAAGGCTAATTAATTACATATATTCCATAAAATACACTGAAAGTCATTTTTATGCTAGCCAATACTAGCTCAAGACTCTATTCACAAATTAAATCTCCTCACAAGGTATTGTTTCCAGGGCCCTGAAGTCAGGTTTTTTTTTTTTTGTTCCTATTTCATGATTCACTTAAAAGAAAAGGAAGAAATTATTTTAAAAAGTTAACACGGAAGGTACCAACAGGATACTCAAACTAAAAACGAAAACTATAAAATCTGGTATTAGGCATTAGGGAACAGCGCTGCCTTGTAACCTTCACAGCGCCATACACTGAGTTTTTCAACATCTTGAACAGACACTCCCTAAGCAGTCAAGCTATGTAAGGTATAATGAGTCTCCTTAAAGTCTGATCAGTCAGTTCCAGTAGGTCCCCCCAGTGCAACTCTTGTTTATGTTTATTACAACAAAGTCGTTCACATGACAATGGCTCCGCATCTGTCACCAGTGGTTCCTTACTGCTAAAAACCTACATGCAGGTTATGGCGGGCATTTTCTTTGTTGTTGCTTTGTTTTGATTTGCTTTAATTTAGTCAACAAAACATACTGCAGGGTAAATCTGGTAGCAAGTTCTCAGCTCAGGAAACAATCTCATTTAAAAACAAAAAAGTAATTTCACCACTTACGCAAACAGTTTGAAGAACTATAGCTCTGTGTTTCCAGAAGAATAAATGGGAAGCAATTATGTTTTCCCATACAATTAGTGGAAACATCTACAAAACACAGGGTTAATCGTCATTTTATCTGGGTTCCCATACTATCCATGGAAGAAGTAGAGGAACAAGGTTACATTTATGCTCCTCTGGATCCTAGTGTTTCCAAGCAAATCAAATGGTTAGATTATCTCAATCACTTTTTTTTGGAGCCAGCATAAGACAATTTATTCTACCAATGATTTGATTAGCCAGTAAAACTATTACTTCACATTTACAGAGAAGGAACAACACGCCACAGCATTTTTCCCCTTACATGGAAACACCTTTCCTATTCCCCAGTTCTTATTGAGGACATCTGTTACGTGATACCAGTTGGGTCACAGAAAAGCCTCCAGAGAAGAATGTCTATTTTCTATCCCTGAGACTGCCAAGCCTATAATCTACAGAGAAACTTCTATCTAGTCCCTTTGGAAAAGAAAAACACATTTGGTGTAATATTGTATAAAACTGGAAGGCGATCTTCAACTAGCAAACTAGTGCTTAAGGACGGGAAACTCAAGACAATTAAATCCCAAACCTAGAAACATGCTGATTTCACCAACAACAGTCACAATGAAGGTATAATATTAAAAGAACGTATCTTCTTTAATATTTCACACTATTTTATACAGTCTTTTAAAATTGGATAGAGAAAATGCAGCTCAATTATTCTCATTTCAGTCTAAGGTGCAATCTCTTGAGATTAAAGACCTCAAAATATAATCCCTTGTCTGAAAAGCTGCGTCTGGATTAGAGGAAAATGAAGATTTTGTTTGTACATTAGATGTTATACTACTCCCCAAAGTAGAATGTCTTGGAATTTATGTTATTTCGTTTGTACAATATTGCTTTTTATATAGCCTAACAGCATATACTTTTACATTAGCCTCACTGTTCAAAAAAAAAAAAGCAATTGGAGATTTCCAGTCAGAGACTAGCATACTGGCATTTAGGAAGGACACTATGACATCCCTAACAATGCTGAGTACAGACCTAGAAAACAAGCAGAGCACTTGGGTCATCAGTTGGATCTGCAAGTCCTCTGTAGACCACCACATCCTTAATCTGACTACTGTCACCTGGACTAGCTGAAGTGGTCAGAAGTTTTATTACAAAGTGTAGGCTCAATCCCATACACCAGAAATTCTAATGAAGAATACAGGGCTGTTGTAGTTAAGTGCTATCAAGTTGGTTCTGACTCACAGTGACTTATGTACAACAGAACGAGACACTGCCGGGTCCTGCGCCATCCTCAAAATCATTGCTGTGTTTGAGCCCATTGTTGTGGCCGCTGCTCCAATCCATCTCATTGAGGGTCCTCCTCTTTTTTGCTGATCCTCTACTTAACCAAGCATGATGTCCTTCTCCAGGGACTGGTCCCTCCTGATAACCTGTCCAAAGTACGTGAAATGACGTTTTGCCGTCCTTCTAAGGAGCATTCTGGCTTTAGTTCTTGCAACACAGATTTGTTCATTCTTTGGGCAATCTATGGTACATTCAGTATTCTTCGCCAACACCATAATTCAAATGCATCAATTCTTCTTTGGGCTTCTTTATTCATCGTCCAGGTGACTGAAAATACCCTGGCTTGGGGTCGGGCGCACCTCAGTCTTCAAAGTGACATCTTCACTTCTTAACATAAAGAGGTCTTTTGAAGCAGATTTGTCCAATGCAATAAGTAGTTTGATTTCTTGACTGCTGTCTCCATGGGTGTTGATAGTGGATCTAAGTAAAATGAAATCCTTGACAACTTCAATATTTTCTCCGTTTATCACAATGTTGCTTATTGGTCCAGTTGTGAGAATTTTTCTTTTCTTTATGTTGAAATGTAATCCATACTGAAGGGTGTAGTCTTGATCTTCACCGGTAAGTGCTTCAAGTCCTCTTCACTTTCAGCAAGCAAGGTCGTGTCATCTGGAAATCGCAGGTTGTTAATGAATCTTCCTCCAATCCTGATGCTTCCTATAGTCTGGCTTCTTGCATTATTTGTTCAGCATACACACTGAGTAAGTATGATGAAAGGATACAACCATGACACATACCTTTCCTGACTTTAAACCACGCAGTATCCCCATGTTCTGTCTGAATGACCTGCCTCCTGGTCTATGCACAGGTTCCACGTGAGCACAATTAAGTGCTCTGGAATCCCCATTCTTCACAACGTTATCCATATTTTGTTATGATCCCCACAGTCAAATGCCTTTGCATAGTCAATAAAACACAGGTAAACATCTTTCTGGTAGTCTCTGCTTTCAGCCCAAATCCGTCTGACATCAGCAATGATATCCCTTGTTTCATGTCCTATTCTGAGTTTGGCTTGAATTTCTGGCAGTTCCCGTGAGCGCTTCCAGCTTTGCATCTGTTTGTTGAAACATCTCAGTTAGTACTCTGTCAATTCCTGGAGCCCTGTTTTTTGCCGATGCCTTCAGTGCAGCTTGGACTTTTTGCTTCAGTACCATTGGTTCTTGATCATACGCTACCTCCTGAAATGGCTGATCATTGACCAGTTCTTTTTGGGACAGTGACTCTGTGTGTTCCTTTCACCTTCTTTTGATGATTCCTACATTGTTCAATATTTTGCCCAAAGAAGCCTTCAATATTGCCACTCGAGTCTTTAATTTTTTCTTCAGTTCTTTCATCTTGAGAAATACTGAATGTGTTCTTCCCTTTTGGTTTTCTAACTCCATGTCTTTGTACATTTCATTATATTTTACTTTGTTTTCTCGAGCTGCCCTAAATCTTCTGTTCAGTTCTTTTACTTCATCATTTTACCATTTGCTCTAGCTACTCTACATCAAGACCAAGTTTCAGAGCCTCTTCTGACATCCATTTTGGTCTTTCTTCCCTGTCTTTACTTTTTGCTTTCTTCATGTATGATGTCATCTGGTCTTCGGTCACTAATGTTCGGTGAATCAAATCTATTCTTAGATGGTCTCTAATTTCAGGTGGGATATGCTCAGTGTTGCACTTTGGTTTTCATGGACTTGCTTTAATTTTCTTCATCCTGAAGTTAAACTTGCTTATGAACAATTGATGGTCTGTTCCACAGTCACCCCTGACCTTGTTTTGACTGATGATATTGAGCTTTTCCATTGTCTCTTTCCACAGAGGTAGTATATTTGATTCTTGTGTGTTCCATCTGGTGAGGTCCACATGTACAGTCACCATTTATGTTGTTGAAAATAGGTATTTCCAATGAATAGGTCATTGTTCTTAAAAAATTCTATCATGCCATCTCCGGTGTCATTCTGAATACAGGGTAAATTTACCAATTTAATAACTCAATTTTCACAATTAGGATGTTTCAAATGTAAAAGGAATTGCTGAAAAATCAAATCACTTTGAATTTGTTCATGAACTCCAATAATTTAGATTCCCTTAGTTGGAATTTTTCTGTGTACTAGGAAAACATTGTACTAAGTAAACGAAAAGATGCATACTTAACTTACCAGAAAATGAATCAATTTTTAAGGACCTAAAATTAATAAAATTGATAGACTATTTACATTTTATTTATTGGATAATGAGTATCCAATTATAGTAAAAAAACCTCTGAAAATTCAGTAATAGTAAGTCTTAGGTTACAAAAACAAGTCAGTATACACAGTATGTTATCATTTGTGATATGTGTAAGAAAATGTATAGAAAGAAAATTTGTGTGAATACAAACCAAGTTTAACAGAGGTTGTATCTGGGTGGTGAGGTTAGGGGAGACTTTCAATTTCTATGCTACGTATTTCTATAACTATTGAAGTTTTGGCCATGAGCACATATTACTCTGTAAGCAGAAAAACAAAACAAAAACCAACTCAGCAACTACAGAGATAGCCACATTCTTTTCTTAACTCTTCTAATTAGTAAGGTTTTTACTAATTAACAGCTGATTCTGTTAATAATCAGAATTCATAAAACAAATTCATAGAAACAAAAAGGCAAAAAAGTAATAAAATTCTAAAGGCTAATTAGAAAAAGTTTGTATTTCTTAAAAAAATTTTTTTGGACCAATATTATTGGTAAGGAAGGACAAAAATTTATTTTGTCCTTCCTTACCAACAATAAATGCTGACAGTTTCATTTAACACTTAAAAAAAATGACCTGAAAAGAATACTCCATTCAAGGTTTCCTCTTGCTCCTAAAGTTACCTAGAAGACAATCTTGTGGGAAGAAAACCGTCTTGGTTTAACACATATATCAGCAGACGTCTTGGAAGTTATCTGCTGTAATGGAGTCAATGGGGTTTGCTAGCCCTCTGAGTGAGAATGTTCATACATACAAGCTTAGTATTTATTTCAAAAGTCAGTTTAAGAAAAAGGTAAATTTACAAAGCCAGGGCAAAGGACTTGAATAAGTACTTTACAAGAGGATATGCGAATAACCAACAAGCAAATAAAAAGGTGCTTGACCTCAATAATCATCAGGAAATTTAAATTCAAACCACAAAACAATACCCATCAGAATGGCTAAAATGCAAAAAGTCAAGGTCAAGTGCTGTTGAGGATATGGAACAAATGGAATGCTTATACACTGCTTCCCGTCTACTCTAGTGACTGCTGAATCGATTTGGACTCATGGGACCCCATGCGTGTCTCAGTAGAACTGTGTTCCATAGGGTTTTCAATGGCTGATTTTTGGGGGGGAAAAAGAAATTTTTTTTTTTTCTTAGATCACCAGGCCTTTCTTCCAAGGTGCCACTGGGTGGACGTGAACCTCCAACCTTTTGTTAGCAGCTGAGCACCTTAACTGTTTGTACAACCTGGGGACTTAAACACTGCTAAATGTATAATGGTTCTAAAATGGTTCACACAGTTTGGAAAACTGTTTGGCAGTATCTATTTTATATGGATACCATATGAACCAGTTATTCCAATCCTTGGTATATACCCAACAGAGATATGTACTAATTTCACACACACACATACACACACATACACACACACACACACGAATGTTCATGTCAGCACTAATTGTAAAAAAAAAAAATGAAAATAAGCCAAACATCTATCAGTAATAGTAAGGATGTTTTAATTCTTAATCTGGGTGCTGGTTAACTGGTGTGTTCACATTGTGATGTTTTTAAAAAAGAAGAAGATAGATGAAGGCCGTAATTCTTCTAAAATTCTCCAGGTCTTTTCCTAGAGAATTTACTATTTCTTACAGATTCTAATGGAAAAGAAGTTCATTAATAATCTACAACTGTACTTTAGATTTAAATGCTTTAGTTTTTATATCAATTCACACTTTTAAAACTATGACTCCCATTATTTTCTCAGGAAATAAATAAGGTAAGACTTTTGGACACATTTAGGGACATTCAATTGCTGAGACTACTAAGCGGGTGAGTAAAACTTCTTGGTTATAGATGCTGTGTAATGTCTACTGCTGTAAAAGAAGATAAAATACACTTTTTCAGCAAGCGATAATACTATGCCAGAGCCTTGGAGACATTAGATAAGGATGGCAAGTATGAGGCTGCGAAATTCTACATTTAACTCCAAAATACTAATCAATTCTAACCTGTAAAAAACATGAATGACTTTTGCATTATGGGTAATATACAACCAAATATATGTAAACAAATTATTTCATGATGTAAACACAGCCAGATTATGTGCCTGGTCACTTGTTTATTGATTTATAAATTTAACTCAAGGGTTTCCTTTTATCATGTCACTAGAAACTGGTTTTGGTTCCTTCTCATAGTTATTAATAGTGTGGATGAATGAAAACTAAAGTGTAAGGTAAATTCTCTAAATCAGAGGTTACAAATTGGTAGACTGAAACGGGCTCATGCGTTTATCTTTTTTTTTTTTTTTGCCTTGAAGTGTGGTTTGAACATCTGACGTAGTTGTTGATATTTCATAAATTATCCAGCGTCCCATAAAAACTTAGAAGACCTGCTAACACTGGACGGCATTTTCATAAGTCAACAATCAGATGAAACTACAAGAGAAGTGCTTCCTGGAGACATGCTCTCTGTGGTTCACCATAGTGCCTACCCAGCCCATTCTAGTTAGGTGCCTGGCCCTTGTCGACATCTGAATTGTCCCCCTGCTCTAATGTGATTTTGTCTCAACTTTGGGTACTCCTTCAAATTTGGTTAAAACAATCTTCTGAGTACAAGGGGCTACATAAGACTCAGGTAAAGATAATTAGTCTGAGAGTTTAAGCAATGCAGGCACTCATATTAACTACGTGTGTGAAGTTAATTTCCTGGACTTCAATTTTCTCATGTATAAAAGAAGTGGATTTTATTATACAATTTTTAAAAGATACTTCCAGCTCTAAAATTCTATAAGTCTGTAATACGCTGCTTTTCCTAATTAATTAATTAATTAATATTGAAACTAAACCCGCAGCTGTCAAGCTGATTCCAACTCATAGTGACCCTCAAGGACACAGTAGAACTGCCCTATGGGGTTTCCAAGGGGCGGCTGGTGGATTTGAACTGCTGACTTTTCAGTTAGCAGCTGAACTCTTAACCACTGCACCACCAGGGCTCCAATTATGTAAGTAAATCATATTTAAAAGTAAATTTTAAAATTAAAACTAGCAGGAAAACAATAGTCAGGACAATTTTTTTTAAAGAGAAAATTACACTAAAAAAAAAAAAAATCAGGTAATACTCACACACACATCTGTACCTCTGTAGCACAGGGCCTATCCACAAAAAACTTCGGTTCCTACCAGCAGGACAAGAATCTCTCTGGTGTTGAGATTCAGTATAGTGTAATGTTTAAGACCTTAGGGGTCAGACAAATTCCTACTCCTTCATTTTCCAGCTGTAGCATTATGAACAGATTATTAAAATCTTTTTCTTCTTTTAAACAGAAATAACACCCACTTCACCAACTTGTAAGGATCAATGAGGTAATGTCTATAAATTATTACTGAGTTTATCACTGGCTATCATCTGTTACATTGGCTATTAAATACTCTGGAGAAGGGCAGCTTTTATATGCATACACATAAACGCATATAGAATGTTCACTCTTTCTTCTAAGGGGTTATAAATGCCCTTTCCCTGTAGGGCTAGGGGATTAGGTACAGGATATATTTCCTAAAGTATAATGTTGTCAGTGATATGTTAATATCCATACAGCAGCAAGGAGGACCAGTTAAAAAACTATGAGCAAATTTACACACCAACCACAGATATCAAGATGAAGAAATGGAAGACTTTTAGGAACTGTTGCAGTCTGAAATTCACCAAATGTACAATCAAGATGTATTGATAATTACTAGCGATTGCAATGTGAAAGCTGGAAATGAAGAAGGATCCATAGCTGGAAAACAGCACCCTGGTGACAGAAACAACGCCAGGAATTCCACGATAGAATTCTGCAAGACCAATGACTTACTCACTGGAATTACCTCTTTCCAACAACATAATGGATGACTATACATACATACACATGGACCCTGATGGATGGACTACAGAGAAATCAAACTGATTACGTGTGGAAAGAAACAGTAGAGAAGCTCCGTATCATCAGTCAAAACAAAGGCAGGGGCTGATCGTGGAACAGATCCTCAATTGCTCATGTGCAAGTTTAAGTTGAAGCTGAAGAAAATCAAAGCAAGTCCATGAGAGCTACAGTACAAACTTGAATATATCCTGCCTGAATTTAGAGACCATCTCAAGAATAGATTTGACACACTGAACACTAATGACTGAAAACCTTAACTGTGGGAAGACATCAAGGACGTCATATATGAAGAAAGTGAAAGATCATTAAAAAGACAAGAAAGAAGGAAAAGACCAAAATGAATGTCAGAAGAGACTCTGGAAATGGCTCTTTAAGTACAGAGTAGCTAAACCAAATGGAAGAAATAATGAAGAATTAAACAGAAAATTTCAAAGGGTGCCTAGAGAAAAGACAAAGTAAAATATGATGATGCAATGTGCAAAGACCTAGAGTTAGAAAACCAAAAGGGAAGAACACTATCAGCATTTCTCAAGCTGAAAGAATTGAAGAGAAAATTCAAGCCTCTAGTTGCAATACTGAAGGATTCTATGAGTATGCTGAGCAAATAATCTGAGAAGCTGGGCTGTATGAAGAAGAATTTGGCACCAGGATCAGAGGAAGACTCATTAACAACATGTGATAGGCAGATGACGCAACCATGTTTGCTGAAAGCGAAGAGGACTTGAAGCACTTACTGATGAAGATGAAAGACTACAGCCTTCAGTATGGATTACACCTCGCCATAAAGAAAACAAAAATCCTCACAATGGACCACAAGCAACATCATGATAAATGGAGAAAATACTGAAGTTGTCAAGAATTTCATTTTACTTGAATCTACAATCAATGCCCATAGAAGGAGCAGTCAAGAAATCAAACAACTGATTGCAATGGGCAAATCTGCTGCAAAAGATCTCTTTAAAGTGTTAAAAAGCAAACAGAAGACTTTGAGGACTAAGGTGCACCTGACCCAAGCCACAGTATTTTCAATTGCCTCATATGCATGTGAAAGCTAGACAATGAATAAGGAAGTCAGAAGAAGAACTGATGCATTTGAATTATGATGTTGGTGAAGAATGTTGAATATACCATGGACTATCAGAAGAACGAACAAATCTGTGTTAAAAGACGTACAGCCAGACTGCTGCTTAGAAGCAAGAATGGCAAGACTTCATTTCACATACTTCGGACATGTTATCAGGAGGGACCAGTCCTTGAGGAAGGACATCATACTTGGTAAAGTAAAGGGTCAGCAAAAAAGAGGAAGACCTTCAATGAAACGGATTGGCATAGTGGCTGCTATAATGGGCACAAACATGGCAATGATTCGGAAGGTGGCGCAGAACTGGGCAGTGTTTTGTTCTGTTGTACATAGGGTCTCTGTGAGTCAGAACTGACTTCATGGCACCAGAACAACAATGGGTAAAAAAAATTGAATGAAAGGAAGCATCAAAAGAAGATGGAAACAAGTGGCCATCTAAGATGAAACTATTAGTCTGTTCATCTGGAGCAAAGAGAAAGAAGGAAACCCAAGACTCAGAGGAGAAACCAGTCTGCAGTGCTGTCTACATGAATCAAAGCCTGAGACTCTACTCTGAGACTAGAAGAACTAGACAGTGCCTGGCTACCATTACAGATCATTCTGATTAGGACCATAATAGATCCTGACAGAAAGGAAGAAACATGTAGAACAGAAGTTCAAATTTTCAAAAAATCCAGACTTACTAGACTCACTGAGACAGGAGGAATCCCCAAGACTATTATTACCTTGAGATATTCTTTAAGCCTTGAACTGAAACTATTCCCTCAAGTCACCTTTTAGATAAATAGCAGTCTAGCCCATAAAGAATATTACATCACCCTTGAGTATTGTGCTCTTTTAAAAAATTATCTACGTGAGACCAAACGGTAAACAAATACTCTAGAGCATTGATGAGAAAGCTGGGGGGCTGTGACACTAGCTTAATGGGAACAGAACAACTAGAAGGGAAATAATGAGAATGCTGATAAAATGTGAAGAATGTAACGAAAATTGCCCAACGATATGTGTAGGAATTGTTGAATGGGAACCTGTTTTGCTGTGTACACTCCATTAAAATACAATTAAAAAGAAAAATGGAAGGAATATATAGTACCGTACAAAAAAAGAACTGGTTGATGTCAACCATCTCAGGAGGTAGCATATGATCAAGAACCACTGGTACTGAAGGAAGAAATTCAAACTGCACTGAAGGTATTGGTGAAAAACAAGACTCTGGAAATTGACGGAATACCAATTGAGATGCTTCAACAAATGGATACAACACTGGAAGCATTTACTTGACTATGGCAAAATTTGGAAGACAGTTACCTGGCCAACCGACTGGAAGAGATCCATATTTATGCCCATTCCAAAGAAATGCTATCAAATAGAATGTGGCAATTATTGAACAATATCATTAATATTACATGCTAGTGAAATTCTGCTGAAAATAATTCGAAAGTGACTGCAGGTGTTACATTAATAGGGCACTGCTGGATTCAAAAGAAGTGGAAGAATGAGGGATATCACTGCTGTTGTCATATGAATTTTGACCCAAAGCAGCGAATATCAGAAAGATGTTTACCTGTGTTTTATTAACTTTGTTGTTAGTTGCTGCTGAGTTCGTTCTGACTCACTGTGACCTTATGTATGACAGAACAAAACGAGGGCTGGTCCTGTGCCATCTTTATGATCAACTGGTATGTTTGAGTCTACTGTGGCAGTTGTGTCAATCTCCTGCAAAAGACCTCTTTAAATTTTAAAAAGCAAAGACATCACTTTGGTGACTAATGTGCATCTAACCCAAGCCATGGTCTTTTCAATCACCTCATATGCATGTGAAAGCTGGATAATGAAAAAGGAAGCCAAGAAAAATCGATGTGTTTGAACGTGGTGCTGGTGAAGAATATTGAGACTACATGATGGACCAGTCTTAGAATACAACCAGAATGCTCTTTAGAAGCAAGGATGGACATACTTCGACTTGCTTGCTTTGGATACGCCATCTGGAAACACCAATTGCTGGCAAAGGATATCATGTTTGGTAAAGGGCCAACAAAAATGAGGGAAATCCCAAATGAGACAGATTGACACGGCAGCCTGAACAGCGACCTTAAACATACCAACAATCATGGAGATGGCGCAAGACACGGCGATGTTTCATCACACGTAAGGTCGCCCAGAGTTGTAGCGGACTCCACGGCAACTAACCAGAACAGTATCGATGCTATTTTTTTAAACCTCAAACAAAACAAAGTGTATATCCCAATGAGAATGACCTTAATACATACATTTTGTAATGTAAATCTCTGCTGTCACTTTGGAAATGCGGTTTAAAGCAGTGTTCATAACCAGCAATATTTTCTTCAGACATTTAAGACTTCCCAAGCTTCGATAAACTTCTTTCTGAATTTCCCTACCAAAAATAAAAAAACAGTGTTCCATACAGTTTAGAACTGAACAATAAATGAGAGCGAGACTTGAAGACCCTGAGGTAGCTTTTTAAAAACGCTGCCATTGGTGTAACTAAGCATTACCTGAGGGTGGGCAAGAACTAGGAGATTTAGAGCGGCAGCTGCAATACTTTACTTGTTACGTGAGGGAGAAAAAGTCATGGAGCATTTGGCCTTCAAAGCTACAGTTAACATGTCCACCGTCACGCTGCTTTTAACCAATTCTCAAATGCTACTTTGGCCCAATTAATGAACAGAAATAACTTTCATTGGAGTGTCAGTAATGAGAGAAGAATCATATATAATAATCATCCAATACTTGTCAGTTTCCCATTATCGAATATGTAGGCTTCAGAGAAAGGCAGCTATGCTAGTAATTGCCTCCAGGAAGGCAACGAGCTAATGATCTCTGGGTCAGTCTTTGGTAGTCAGAATTGACTCGATGGCAATGGGTTTTTTTTTTTTAATGGGAGCAACAACCAAAGAGCAAAAGTTAGTTAAGCTAGGAAGATTTGCACTACACTAGGAAGAGAAGTCAGTTAATTATAAATGTAGAAATTAAACGTCACGGGATGGGAATAATTAATTTTGCCTATAATGTTAATGTCTACTATTGTGTCAGATTCTGAGATTTCCTGAAAAAATGTAATTCCAACATTAAAATAGAAGCCAGAAGTACAACATCCAGAATTCTCAACACAGAGATCAGCAAACCTTTAGAAAATTATTTTGAGTTGTGGAAACTTTCATCTCCCATCTCAAAAACCTTAATTGGCTATTGCTGCCAAAAGCCCCCAAGTCTAGGGAACTATTTCCTGGAAGGGACTCAAATAACTGGATGAGTTCACATAGTCAGTACCTTACACTCTTTCAAACTGGCTTTTTAAAGGATGCTTGAAGAAACCAAATAGTTTCTTTGAAACAATCCCACATCTACTTCTAGTCTGAGAATGTGCCATTACACCTTCCGGTGTGTAAAATATTAAATGAATTCATGAAGTTTTTGACATAGCTGCTTTTGGTAAGATATTGAATTCTGGCCTACTTGTTGTTCTGGGAGAGAGTGAACAAAACAACAACAAAAATCAGAAAAGCCCAATTTCTCCCTTTGTATTAGGTTGAATCATATGAAACAGCCAAATATCCACTTATTCTTGACCTACAAAAATGGCAATTTCATGTGGTTCAATAACCTAGTATATAAATACATAACATTTAAAAACTCCTTTAAAGCACTTTGAAATGTGTTCTGCTTCTAATTAAGGGTTGGATTTTACTTTTCGGTCAGTCTATTAGGGTAAAACTTATTACAAACTCAGTAAATAATCTAATGTTACTCTACCTATTCTGAATCCACTTTCCATTACTCCTCAACCAGAACCCTCTGGTCTCTTTGGCTTTCAAATCCATCAAGCTCATTCTTCCCCTGTGCTTCCGGGCCTGTTTACCACTCTAGTTTTCAGATTGCTGTTCATTTCTGTAACATTCCATGTGTGTTTGAACAGAATGTATTTGTATATATCCATCAAATCCAACTGTTAGCTGAATATTATGTTACTTAGTAACTCTTCTAACTTACAGGCCTTTGTTAGTTTTGTATTATAAATATCATCTCCCACTTTGTGAACTGCTTTGCCTTTTCCCTCTCAATGTTGTCTTTTTTTCCCCTTATTTTTAACCCCACAATGTGTTAACATTCTCCCCTTCCCCATCTCAGGTTCCCAGTTTCCATTTTTTCAGTTTTCCTGTTCCTTTCTGCTTTCTTGTCTTTGCTCTTGGGCTGGTTGTACTCCTTAGTCTCATATACCTGACTGAACTATGAAGCAAGTCCCTCACGTGTGTTATTGTTGACCCTAGAGATCTGTCTCATCTTTGGCTGAAGGGTGAACCACAGGAGTGACTTCTGTGCTGCATTAAAAGGGTATCT
Source organism: Elephas maximus indicus (assembly GCF_024166365.1). NCBI lineage: Eukaryota > Metazoa > Chordata > Mammalia > Proboscidea > Elephantidae > Elephas > Elephas maximus. The sequence goes on from NC_064840.1 coordinate 52,769,494, forward strand.
GGGGCCCATACTCTTGGGGTTTCTATAGTCTCTGCCAGAACAGCAAGCTTGGTCTTTTTTCTTTTTTGTGTGTGAATCTGAATTTTGTTCTGTATTTTCCTGCAGCTCTGTCTGGACCCTCTATGGTGATCCCTGCCACTTAATGTTGTCTTTTGATGAACAGAAGTTTTTAATTTTAATAAAGTCCAATTTTTTATTACTTTCCTTTATTATCAGTACTTTGCTCCTCCTGCTTTTAAGAAATTGTTTCCTATCCTACGGTCGAACATATTCTTTATTATCTTTAGTTTTGTTTCTTTCAGCTTTCACCTTTAGATCTAAAATCCATCTGGTGCTGACTTTTGTCTATGATATGTGTGGGGGGGGGTTGGTGGGAATGGGTACCAAGTCTTATTCCATATTTTTAAACCAGTTGGAAAACTGGCCTTTACCTGTGAATTCCCTTCATATTTGTGATTACTGATACACCTTGGAATTGCGTCTTCCTTTGTGCTGTATTTGTCCTGCTTTTTTTTTTTCCTTGACTGTTCTGTGTTTAAAACAATCCTTTGTTTGCTTGTTTCTGAATTCCATTTTTCTCCCTATTTCTAGTTTGAAAGTTACATACCTGTGGTACAGTGAATTACTTAATACAGCCCTTCCAGCCATAGCCTTTGTGACTCCCACAAAATGACTGCATGGGACTATGCAATAAGGTGTTTGTGGCCCACCAAGGAGACTGGACAGCCTGCTAAGAAATGCAAATAAGGTGCATGGAACCCCTGTGGAGTTGGGCCATGAAAATAAGGTGTATGGAACTCTAATGAGGGGACTGGTCAGTTTTGCCATCCTGCTAGGCTTAAAATGAAAGCCAATCCCAGAGCAGAGAGGGAACCTCCCTACCATTAAGAAGAGCCAGGAGTGAAGCTCGTCCTGGACCCGGGGACCCTATGCTGAGCACCTCCTAGACCCAGGAGAGAGAGAGAGAGCTGTAACACCAGAGATGGCAGGAGACAGTGAGAAGCGGTGGCAGAGTAACGGTAGCAACAGAACCAGGAGACTGGCAGGAGGTGGCTATAATGGATGTGCTGACCCAAGGAGCAAGAAACCTGAGCATCTTTGGGCAGGAGGTTTCCTGGTGGAGTGGTATGCCTTTGGGCAGTTAACTGGTGGAGCTAAAGAGCTTTGCAACACCTGCCCAAGCAGGGTAGAGGCCAGGCCTGAGCAGGGCCAAGGGCAGAGGGCCAAAAGAAGAGGCCTGTCCTGAGAGGCTGAGAGGAGCCTGTCCTGAGGGAGCTAAAAAGAGCTAAGAGAGCTGTCCTGCATGAAGAAGGTAGACTTTGCCTACATGCTTCCTGATCCTCAGTTGTAGCCTGTTGATCCTAATCCTGAGTGGTAACTTGTTAATTCTCTAATAAACCCCATAATCGTGAATATGGTCTGTGAGTTCTGTGTAGCCATTGCAATGAATTACCAAACCCAGCAGGGAAGTAAAGCATGCCATGGGAGGGTGTCAGAATTGGTAAAAAGGTTGGAGAGTGGAGGTATGTTTGACCTCTATCTCATAGGAATCAGCCTCTCCCCGCCTGTGAAGTTAGATGAGGTCAGAAGTCCCCATATCATTTTTACAATGCCCCATTTCTAGTTTTTGAACGGCTACTCTTGAAATGTTACTACATAGTCTTAATAAAGTCCAAAGTTAAACAATATCATAACCCTTCTCCCGAATAACACAATGACTTTTGTTGGGAGTTTTTGGATTACTGTTTCAATCTCTTTTTTTGTTATGGGTCTATTTAGTTGTTCTACTTCTGATTATGTGAGTTTAGGTAGGTAGTGTTTTTCCAGGAATTCATCCATTTCTTCTAGGTTTGCAAATTTGTTAGAGTACAATTTTTTGTAATAATCTGATATGATTCTTTTAATTTCAGTTGGGTCTGTTGTGATGTGGCCCATCTCGTTTCTTATTCGGATTGTTTCCTTTCCTGTATTTCTTTAGTCAGTCTGGCCAATGGTTTATCAATTTTGTTAATTTTTTCAAAGAACCAGCTTTTGGCTTTGTTAATTCATTTTGGTTTTGTCTTTTTAACCCTAAAAACTAGACATTACTATTATTATTTCATGCAATGTTTATTTAGATTTACCAATATATTCTCTAATTTCTTGGCTTATCTCTCTACTTCTTACATAACCAAACCTTTCTTTTAGGGTATTTTTCTTCTTCTTCAGGTTTTACCTTTTATAGGAGTCCCTTCAGGTTTGGTGGTGGTAAACTCACTTTTTGTTTATCTAAAAATAACCTTCATAATGCCCGCATTCTTGAAAGATAATTCTATTGATTATATAATTCTAGGTCGACAGTTAATTTTATCTGTAGTACCTTTTAGCTTCCAGGTTGCTGTTTGAGATGTCTCTATCAGTCTACATTTTCTTTATAGGTGACTTTTTTTCTTTCTGATTTTAAGACCATCTCTTTGTCTTTAGTGTTTGTAGCTTTACTACAACATGTCCAGGTGTGGGTTTCTTTTTATTTATCATGTTTGGTATATGCTCCACTGCCACTGAGTTGATTCCGACTCATAGCCACCCTATGCGACAGAGCAGGGCTTCCTCATAGGGTTTCCAAGGCTGTAAATCTTTACGGAAGCAGACTGACACATCCTTCTCCTGCAGAGCGGCTGGTCGGCTCTAACCGCTGACCTTTCAGTTAGCAGCCAAGTGCTTTAGCCATGACACCACCAGGGCTCCTTTTGGTATATGCTAAGCTCCTTTAACTACAGATTCACTGTTTTTTCATTTCTAGAAGGTTCTCAGCCAATATTCTTCAAATATTTGCCTCTCCTCCATTCTCCAATTTTAGATATATTGGTGTTTGTACCCACTACCTTTCTTACTACTTTTCATGCCCTTGCCTCCCTGTGCTGCATTCTGAATGATTGCTTAGATCTTTTAGTTCTCCAACTCTCTTATGTCCCATATGCCAAATTATTCACTGATTTTTAAATTTCAATGATTATATTTTTAATTCATAAATGTTCTGTTTAATTCCTTTTCAAACACGCCTGGTCATTTTTGATGGCTACTTTTTGCTTGCTCATTTTTTCTTTTAAAGATTCATTATTTTGTTAAACATTTCATACATAAATTATTATTATTTTTTAAATTCTGTATCTGAAGTCAGTACCTGGTGTGTGTGGAGGTGAGTGGGGTAATTTAAATCTGGTGTTTATTGCTTCTGCTGAATCTCATTTATGATGGCTTTTTCTGTGTATTGATTTTTATAAGCTCATAATTGGTTGATACAAATCTGTGGAAATCTTAAATACCCAAGCTTCCCCGATTCTGAGAGAGGCCAGGGAGTGCTAACAACTTTAGTTGCTTACTAGGGTCCCGGATTAATGTGGAATTTTCAGCTTTAGCTTTCTCCCCTTGCAGTAGGCTGCTGTGTTTAGCTTGGGCATTTGACCCTACGGCCACTTTTGCTTCACTTGTCCTCACTTCAATTTGAGTGTGTTCATTTAAATTAATTAATTAATGGGAGGGGGTGGTAATGGTGAGTGGATTTGGAAACGTCCCTTCCTCAAGTCTGTGAATTGTATTAAAAAGTAGACTTATTCAAATTAAAACAGGACCTACTTACATTACAGTGACTGGGCCATATAACAGAGATGGAACTCCATCTTCATACACAATTTTGCTCCTTAGGGATTTTCCTTTCTTTTGGGTGGATAAGGTCTGCTATGTATTTCAAAGGATTTATTTTAATATTTTACTACGCATTTCTGGGTGTTGAATAATACAAGACTTTCAGATAACCTACCCTGCCATACTGTAGAAATTTCAGGAGTCTTGTGTTTTAAAACCCATTGTTATCAAACTAGACCTCCCCCATTTCATTCCTAGGCAGTTTTCCCATACCTACGTGCAGGATCTTGCATTAAAATTAAAATTTTATCTTGTCAGATTTTCTATTGTTCCCATCTATTAAGACAGTTCTACTTATTATCAATCAATGTCCTCCCCATTAACAGTATATGAGCAGCATAATAAACTTCTGTTCTAGCAGCATATATGAGCAGCATAATAAACTTATTTATATAGCAGTTTCTTTTATTATCCTTTGAGATTAAAGGATAAGATGTATCTTAATTATTTTTGAGGGCATACTGAAATATATAACTCACAAAAGTATTCAACACATGCATACTGAATGAATGTCCTCACCTAAGTTACTAATAAAAATATTGAACAGGACAAGCCCATGGTCAGAACCCTGAGCCATAATAGAGACCTTGTTCCTAGCTGTTAATGGTCCATTATAACTCTTGGGTACAGACATTCAATTACTTACTCATTGAGTCAACAAATATTTGACACTGTATTAAATTTTACATTTTAGCCCATTACCTACTGTCTATATGGGTATTCTGGTGAGAGATTTTCTCAAACTCTTTGCTAAAATTCAGATATACTGTATTCTGTCTATAGCATTTCCCTTTTCTACTAGACTCCTTAAGCCCACTGCCGTTAAGTTGATTCCGACTCATAGTGAGACTCCTTAGCTTGTCTTAAATCCTTTATGAAGCTTTTCTATACCATACGGATATCTCCAGAGCAATTCTGAACTCAGCAACATACATTTTTACACTTAACCATATGCTGCCGTATTCTCTTTAACTGTTTAATATAATGAGTTTATAACTTATCTTCCCATAATATTTAACAAAGTGTTGAATATACAACACAAAGTCAATAAAGAGTTGCTTTCTTACAGTAAATTTCTTTTAAATGTGTGAGATATTTGGAGAGAAAATGAGAACTCTCTTCTCTAGTCCCAACCTCACTTGTGGAGAAATGGGAGGGAAGAAATAGATTCGATATTTAATTACCCTTAAGGGAGGGAAATAAGGAAAGTTGTGTAATAAAATTACTCACCTTTTAATACTAAAATCTGCTTTCATATCCTTAAATCTTATTTCTTCAAATTATGGGCAACACACACTTGTGGGAGCAATGTATTCACTTATGGCAAGTCAACAAATACAGGGGCCTACACATTTCTTAGATGATGTGAAATAGAATGTTTTGAAACCTACTGTCAATCACCATAGCACCCCAACACTACACTTCTAAATATTTTAATTAATCGATGACACCCAAAAGGAACTGCCATAAAATATCAAGTTCTTAATTACTTAGAAGCCTGGGAAAGCCATGTTGTGTGCCAGTTCCTTAAAAACATAAATTATTTCCATATCTTTCTCAAAAAATAACGTAAGATGAGTGCTGAATATAATAGCAACGAGCATCCCCAAAGTTCTCGAGTTCAGTGGTTCTCAACGGGTAGTTCATGGACTCCTAGGGGTTACAGAGACTCTTTCAGGAGGTCTATAAGATCTAAGCCATTTTCATATACTAAGACACTATTTGCCTTTTTCACTTTATTGACATTTGCACAAATGGCATACCAACGGTGCAAAGACGATGGTGGGTAAAACTGCTAGTGCCTTAGCACACATCAAGAGTGGCGCCAGATTGTACTGACAGTCATTATATTCTTCACTGTCCTACACACGTTAAAAAAAAAAAAAAGCCAGTTTCACTCTAGGATGTCCCTGATGGAAGAGAAAAATGACTATTTTATGAAATCTCAACCCTTAGGACACATCTTTTTAATATCCCACATGACAAAATGGGAAGCATGCATAAAACACTTCTGGTGCATAGCAATGGATTTTAATGTAAAAGAGTAAAGAAATTTCAGATATGATTTCAGATTACCCATTAAAACTAACCTTTATGAAACTACCACTTGTCGAAGCAGCAGCAAAGAATATCCACAATTATCTGAAAAGGCTATTAAAATCCTCTTCCCTTTTCCAATTACACATCTGTATGAGGGTAGATTTTCTTCATATACTTTGGCCAAAACAATATATCATATCAGATTGAATGTAGAAGCAAATATGAGAATTCATCTGTGTTTTATTAAGCCAGATATTAAACAGATTCGCAAAAAATATAAAACAATGCTACTTGACTCACTAAATTTTTGTTTTGGAAATTATTTCATAAAAATATTTATAATGGGTTTATGATCGTTATTTTAAATAAGCTAAATACATCTAAAAATTTTTTCAGTTCTAAATTACAGTAGATGTTGTAACATAACTCTTATAAATAAGAGCTATTTGGGGTGCTCAATAATATTAAAAAGTGTAAAAGAGGTCCTGAGACCAAAAAGTTTGAGAAATGCTGCTGTAGTTGATGAAAAAAATCACCTTGGGGGGCCCTGTTACTCTTTATACATAGCAGGACTTATGTACTAATTTATCAAGAAATACTTAGAAATACTATTTGTTACTTGTATATCTTCTCCCATACTGCAATGTATGACCTAGTGAATTATTAAAAGGTAACCACCATCAAGTCCAGAAACAGAACTTTGTCAAGCATCCGGAAGCCCCTTCAATGTATCCCATCCTCATCACAATACTCTTCCTCTCTTGCTCTAGATAACCATTATCCTTTTATAATAATCACTTCCTTGCAGTTTTCTTTTTATGATTTAAGCACCTATGTGTGCTTTCCTACATATTACAATTTAGTCTTGCCCCTTTTTAAAAACGTTGATGTCTTTTAGGTGTCTTAATCAATAGGTTTCTCCAGAATTCCTTTCCTTATAAGTCATCCATTGAAGAACCCAAGGCTATTTGACGTGTAGAGTTTGCCAGGTTTCAGTTTTGCTGGTTGCACTGTCTTGACGCAGTTCCACATGTTCTACTGTTTTATTTCCTGAAAATTGACAGATGGATCTACAGACTGGATCAGATTCACGCTTCATCCCCCTTTGGCAAGGCTATATATCGGTAGTGTTTGCCGAGGCTATTTTTTTTCTAGTTGCTGTCAGGGTGATTCTGACTCATGGCAGCCCCACGTGTGTCAGAGCAGATATGTGCTCTACGGGGTTTCAACGGCTGATTTTCGGGAGTAGAGCACCAAGCCTTTCTTCTGAGGCACATCTGGGTAGACTCAAACCGCCAACCTTTTAGTTAACAGCCGAAAGCAGGGGCAAGACTCCAGGAGGCATGTAATGCCTGATTATCTCTGTTTTTGTGATCTTAGGAGCCAATGATGCTTATTGCCTACATCTAATCAATAAATGGGGAGTGGAAAATGGTGATACTTTAATTCTATAATTTCTTTTTCATTAGTCGGAATACATTTATACAGAGATTCTTCCCCTCATCTACTATTTGGTTATCTATTGGTTTGGTCCACACAGAAAAGGCAGAGTAAATAATAGTTAATTATTTTCCTTTACCAGTTTTCAAGATAATGAACTGGTTTCCTATCATCTCTGAAGGTGACCTATTATTTTGTTAAGTATCATTAAGAACTCATGGATTTAAACATATTTGATTAACCAGCCTGCCAAATTTTCAAACGGCACTTTTTGGCCACTGCTAAATTTAAATACATTAGATTTGGCTGTATAAAGATCAATTCGACATCTGAAAAAGTACAGCTCCACAAGCAAAGATATTTCAGTTACTAATTAGCTGTTAAATATACAACAAAATTCAGGGTAGATTAAAAAATTATGATTTTCTTAACCCATATTTTGAAATAACTTTGGATAAAATTAAAAAGACTAGTAAATGTTTGCTAGTTATATTTTTAAAATTTTTCAATGGTTCTGAAATTAAAGGCATCCTGAGGAAACCTATTGATTAAGAGACCTAAAAGATATCAAGGCTGTTGGTTTTCAGAGTAAAATTAAAGCTCATTAGCTTACCTCATAAAGCATATCACAGGCTGGTCTCTTTAGCCTTTTCTCTTGCCATCCTGTTACATTTACCCTCTGATCTTTTTAGGTAGTATATTTAAAAAAATAAAAAGCTGTCTGATTTAGTGAGGCTGTTTTCCTGATTCGATGATAAAAAAAAAAATCTATAAAAATCTAGAGGTAGCTCATTTTACAAGAATCTGATTCAACTAACTTTGGCATTTAAAAAAAAGACTCACTTGTCAGAAGTTATTATTCTAAACTACTTATAAACCCCCAAATAAATTACTGTTTGAAAATAATGAACACATTCTACAGGCAAAGCCTACATCTAAGTACTTTAAAGTTACAAAGAACATATAAGGAGCAAAATAAGAATAGAAAAAATAAGAATACAAGGGCAAAAATGAAATTATTCCATTTTAATCTCAATTTGAAGTTTCCAAATGGGAGAACTATTTTTCATGTTCCTAGTGAAAAAATTATATAAATAAAAATCTTGTTTTTACCAAAATGAGACAGGAATGAGACTTTCCCAAAATGGTATTTATCAGCAGGGCAATTATCCTAAACATTAAAAAGTATAATAAGAGATTTAAATTGCCTACGGCCCCTCATTCTCATTAAGAAGCATACAATAAACCTCAGCAATTATATGTAAGTGTTTCTCAATCAGGGATCCTCAAATATAGTCTCAGCGCTCTATGAGTTCTCTATCAGGATTTTTCAATGTTTTCATTTTTATGATTATTAAAAAATAATATATTGTGGCTCATGTCACTGATCACCTTAATATCAAGAGCTGTCTCATGATTTTGGTGCTCAAATGGATGTACTAATAATACCAAGTAATTATACTTGAATTATTGAGGCTAATAAAAAAAGCCTCTGGGTGGAGCAAAGGGTTTGTGCTCAAACCCACCCACTGGAACTGCAGAAGAAAAGGCTGTAAGATTACAGCCAGAGGGAAAATCACTAACTAGATAGGAGACATGTGTTAACTGTGGTGAAGGGAAAGGCAGTGACACTAAGAGGTATGAGGAATGGAAATGGGGAACTCAGGATGGTAATGGGGAGAGCACTGACACATTGCTGGGATTGCAACCAATGTCACAGAACAACTTGTGTACAGATTATTGAATGGGAAAATAATTTGCTCTGTAAACCATCAACTAAAGCACATGCACAGAAAAAAAAGATTACAACCAGGAAAACCCTATGGGGCAGTTCTACCCTGTAACACACATGGTTGCCATGAGTCAGAATTGACTTGATGGCAGTGGGGTTGGTTTTTGGTTTTGTAATAAAGAAGGAGCAGAGGTAGGCTTAATATATAAATAAAGTATCCTACCAAGTTAAGTCCAAATGACATTATGAATGAAGATTTCCCAGTCCTTTGAATGCAGAAAAATGATGGCAGAATTCGGTCATCACATGGCAGCAATACTGGCAGGCTGAACTCAAGAAGAACTTAGCAGCGACTGCTTACTGGGTACAGAGCTGCTTCTGGGGGTGACGAAGATGTTCTGGAATTAGTGGTTGTACCACACTGTGAGTATGCTGGACACTACTGAAAATTGTTTAAACAGTGAACTTGATGTTACATGCATTTTACTTCAATTAAAAAAAATTTAGAGGAGAGTAGAGTAGTCAGCGTCACAGATATCCTTATCATCATCCAGGATATTAAATGTATGCTGCTAATCGGAATGTATTTGGTTTTGTGTTTGTTTTAAATTTGTAAGTCTGTTTATAGTTGTTTAACAGTGACAACCCTGAGGAATTTACACCTAGTTTTGTTTGTTGATATCTGTTACACTGAAACAAAAATAATTGAAATCAATACTGGGTGTCTGTGAGACACCATCTACCCTTTAAGAAGAGGCTATATATTAAGACAGTTTGAGAAAAATTGATGTGAAAGACTCAAACATTATCCATAGCTTATTTCTCTGAAGCTTTAGTAATAAAACAGCTTAATAAAAATGGAAACAATGCAAATTTTATATCTTCTTTACAAATTCCTCCAAGACCTTTGAAGATACTCATTTACCCACATAACACTTCTATTTGCAAAAACCTAACATTAAAGACGTTAAAGAGTGCTCTACATCCTAGCCTGGTGAGTAGTGTTTGGTTCTTAAAAGCTTGTGAGTAGCCATATAACATACAACTATTGGTCTCTATGCGTCTGGAGCAAAAGAGAAAGAAGGAAACCTAAGACTCAGAGAAGAAACTAGTTTACAGGTCTGTCTACACGAGCCATGGCCTCCTCCTCATCTACCTTGAGATAAAAAAAAAAAGATTGCGCTTGGCTACTACCACCGATTGTTCTGATCACACGATAGATGGATCTTGATAGAATGGAAGAAAAAAAGTAGAATAGAACCTCAAATTCTTAAAAAAAAATCCAGACTTTGTAGACTAGTTCAGACTGGAGGACTAACTCCAGATTAAATATATTATTGCCCTAAGATACTCTTTAAACCTTGAACTGAATCTACGGAGGTCACCTTTTAGCTAAATAACAGGTTGGCTCACAAAATAAAGCATATCACCTGTGAGTACTGCACTCCTTTAAACATCATCTATATGAAACCAAGTGATCAAACAATTACTTTAAAACAAAGATAAGAAGGTGAGGGGGCAGGGAAACTAGACTACTGAAAACAGAACAACCAGAACTGAAATAATGAGAATGTTCACGCATTGTGAAGAATGTAACCAATGTCACCAAACAATTTGTGTTGAAATCATTGGATGGAATCCTAATCTGCTGTGTAAACTTTTACCAAAAACACAGTAAAATATTAGTTAAAAAAAAGGTAACTGCTTGCAGTGTGATGAATTACTTAGTATGGCCTTTCTTGCCATGATCTTGTAACTCCCACCCAGGTGACTGGGCAAGGCTGTGCAAATAAGATAATTGTGGCCCACCAAGGGGACTGGTCAGTATTACCTTAAAGGACAGCCAATTCCAGTGCAGAGAGAACAGCCCACCATTCCGACCAGCAGCAGAGGTCCGGCAGCTGGAGACTGCATGGTGGGCTTTCTGGCCCACAGAGAGAAAGCTGAGTGCCTCTGTGGAGAAACGTAGGGCCAGCAAGAGGCGTGCCTACCGGCACAGTTGGTAAGAGGCTGTACTGATGGAAAAACTGTATCTTGAGTGTTCCTAAGACTGAATTGTAAGTGTTGCTTCCCTAATAAACCCCACAATCATGAGTATGGTCTGTGAGTACTGTGTGGCCACTGCAATGAATTATCAAACCCAGCAGAGAACTACAAAGTGCTATGTGAGGGACGGTTGGTATCACTGTTGGTAAAGATGGCTGAGAGAGGAGGCATGTCTCACCTCCACCTCAGAGGAATCAGCCTTGGCCTGCTGATTTTGGTTCTCCATCCCCCTTGTGAAGTTAAAGGTGGTCGGACACCGCCCCCATGCCGTTTTTACACTACAAAAATACTTTGACTTTATGAAAGAGGACCAAAGATTCTAAGAATTAGGCACTGAGAACCAGAAATGCAGGTTTCCTTTTTGGTCCAGGGAACTTCAGTTATGCTTGATCTTCTACAATTAAAGTTACTAGTCAATAACGTCTAGTGATTTCAGTGAGCCTTTTAGTAATCAATAAACTCAAAAGAGAAATATCTTCTCTGTGCTGAAAATGAGGGAGCTGTTATAGATGGGGATATTGTGGTGACAGAAGCTGTGACTGGAGAAGAAGTAAAGGTAAGAGCTACTTCTGAATTCTAAGAAACTAGACAAGCACAGTTTGAAAAGTATACTAAACTCAGCTCCGACGGAGCCAGCCAGCAAATCACCAATTAAAAATCTTTCCTATTATATAGGAGTACTAAGAGATTTACCTAATCTTGATGGCAGAGAGATCAAAAGTGCTTCAGCCTAAAATGTAACAGATCAAGATATTTTAAAAAGCAAATAAATAGTTCAATGACTGACCTCAAGCGTGTTTAGGAAATACATTTAATAAGCCCAAACAAGACTGACTGAGTCATTCATTCAACAAATGTGCATCTGTGTGTGCTTTACGGAGGTACTTTGTAATCTACCAGCGACAATGTAAACTGCAGACCTTACTCTAAATAATTTCTAGCCACATTCCAAATTCCAGAAGACATGTGAGTTTGAAAGTTTTTGAGTCCTTATTGTGCTAGGCATTTAAAAATATAGTATACTTTTGGAAATCACAGATCTGATTAATCAAAGTCTGAATCTGTCAAGAATGATTCAAAGGCTGATGACAGAGTAATTTTGGAGTTGGAATTCACTGATGGCAACTCTTTTTTTTAGTAGAAGCAAGGGACTTCGGTAGGTAGTGAGAAGCCTAACTAACCCCTCAACATTTACTTCTCAACCCTCATTTCATTCTCAAAACCACCCTCGATGAAGTTCATATTATTCCCATTTTCCAAATGAAGAAACAAAAAATTCTACCCACAGACCAGTAAAAGTTTCACAATAACTAATAATAGGATTACATGAATAAAAGAAATTCCAGTTTGGGAACTTCTAAGTTAAACAAAGTGAAAAGCATTTTTAAACTGAAGAACTTCTAAGAATCCTCAGTATGCTAATGTACACCATGAATTTCTCCGGAGACACAATTTCTGAGGCCAAATAATCCTTTGTGTTATTGTTGGTGGTGGGAGAGCTGACAGACCAACAAACTGCGAAACACTTGGGAAGTACTGCTATGATGATATTACAAAATTTGGAGATTCATGAAAGCCTGGGGATTAATCTATTAATCTATCATCACAGACTAATAACCATTTAATCCTTACACTGGTGAGTATAGGTATCGTACACAATCGTTTTTTTCAGGGCAGAACACTGTCACCTAGATGTTATGCAGGACTGCAAATTCTGAGATTCAAACTGCCTCTGTGAAACAAAAAGGCAAAAATGACATCTTTTGGCCATAAAGAGAGGCCATGATAGAAGAAATAATTATCAATGATCCCTAAATGGCTGCTAAACAGAACCACTTGGGAGTGCTCTTAAAAAAATCAAACTGCCACAACAAAGATTTTGATTCAATAGGTTAAAGTGGGGTTCAAGGTGTTTCTAATATAGGTAGGGATAGAAGGCAGGGAAGGGATTGGAGAGTTTGGCTTTCAAGAGGACAAAATGAAAGGGCAGTTTCTTCCAGGTGCCATCTCAGAAGGGAGTCAAAAAAACAGTAAGTCATGAATCATGATTATAGGAATTTGGCAACCTTTGGATCTTTACTGTATATAGCAAGATTGTATGATTGGAATAGTTCAAATTTGGGTTTGAATTCCTGCTCCATGACTTATCAGTTGTGTGAAATGGGGCAAGTTACTTCATCTCTCTGTGCCTTATTTTCCTTATTTATAAAATGAAATAATAGACACACTTGATTGTGTTGTCATGCGGTTTAGATAATGTATATAAAGCACTTCGAACAGTTCATGATATAAGAGCTCAATAAATGCTGTTATTATTGTTATCCCTAATCAGTTTTCCAGTAGTGATTAGGAGTGAAAATGTTAGGGAAAATAAAGTCTTGTGAGTTTGTTTTAGGGAGAACACTCCATAAAAATGTTTTGGGAAAGAGAGTCTCAAGGTACAGAATAGACAGTGGCAACTACCAAAAATAATGAGGAAAGCAGGTGGAGCCCTTGGGACTTCCAGAAACGAGAGAGAGAAAACAGACCGACCAACTGACTCTAACCTATACATAACCTCCATGGGATTCTGCATGGGCATGAAAGGGGCCATGGATTTAATTAGTAGGAAGCTCTGAGTAAAAAAAAAAAGGACTCCAAAATTCCAGACACCACTCTACATGTAAGAAAACTAAAGGTCTGAAGGTTAACATTATCTGCCCAAGGTCACACTGCTAGTAAATGAATTAAAACCTAGATCTTGTTTCAAATGTAACGCTCCTTCCACTAAATCATACTCTTGTTTAAAAAAAAAAAAAAAACTCCTTGGCAACCAATGTCACAAAACAGTATGTAAATTAACTGTTTAATGAGAAACTAATTTGCTCTGTAAATGTTCATCTAAGGCACAATAAAAAAAATAAAATTCCTCTGAAAGTCCTATCTATGAGAAAGAATCAAAAGGCTAAGCTATTTAGTGAAAACAAATACATATCCCATCAAATACACACTATTAAGTCATATGGAAATACTGGAAAGTGCCCTGAATTTAGAGTTTAAGACTAGAATTTTAATCCTGGCTCTTTTCACTAGTTACATGGCTTTGGCCAAAAAGCTTAACTTTCAATTCTTTGTTCACTAAGCAAACTAAGCTCGTTCTTTGTTAAAAAGCTCACTACAGCACCTTGAAAAAGCTATATGAAAAGCTTGCTATAGCACCTTTATAAAAATAAAAATTGCATACGAAAATACTTTGTAAGCTAGGCTCAGACTCTCTGGCGCGAACAACATGGAAAACTAGTTAGCATCAAACTATCTTGCCACAAATATCTAGTACTGATAGTTAAATAAGACAAAAGCCCTTTCAAATGCATGGCTAAGCTCACTAAAGAGTAAGGGAAACCAACCTAGGGCCCCAAACTGAGAGAACTAAAGCATGAAAGCTAACCTATGACCATCCTGGTTGCGGGGGCGGGGGGGTGGGTGGGGTGGAGGGAGTGTCGGTTCTTGATCTTGTTAATCTAGGGGCTTGTGTTTTAACATCTGTGTAAGAATAAAATATGCTTTGGGGCTACCTTAGGTGGAGAGCTGAAACTGAGTACCTAGGATTCTTGATTCACACTAGGAAATAAACCATCTCAATAAAACAGTGGCCTAAAAATAATAATGATACTAAACTACAATTTAAAAATCTGCACCATTAGTACAAAGAAATAAGAAATTTTGTCTGTCTTTGTCTGAACTCTGGGTTAAAAAGAAAACCTCCTGAGAATTTGTAACCAAGGTCTGGTGTCATACTTTGGTGTGGGAGTATGACATATAAAGTACCCTCAGGCCAAGGATACTTCTGTGGCACCAGGCAGAATTAAATGCAAACCCTGACTGGAAGAGGTGTCCCAAATAAACACCATATAGGTTCCAACAGATAAATCTCTACTCCAGTTTAGCTCATAATCTAAGACTTCAAAACACACGAAGAGAGCAGGAATGCCTTCAGCATTGTGCTCTTTTAAGACCTATCTATATGGAATCAAATTGATAATAGCAACTTAAAATATTAGATAGGAAACTTAGGGAGCAGTGAGTTTATGTTAATGGAGGAGGAACAACTTGGAAAGAGAGGGTGAAAATGGTTGCACAACTTGAAGACTGTAATCAATTCCACTGAATTATACATGGAGAAATGTTGAACTGGCCTTATGTTCTGCTGTGCATATTGTCAACAACAAAATGGACAGTATGATACTGACACAGGGATAGAGTAATAGACCAGTGGAACAGACCAGAGCACACGAAAACTGATTCACATACCTAAGGAAACTTGTTATATGACACGCATGGCAATGTAGATCAGCAACAAAAGGCTGAGTGGTATATACAATAAACAATGTTGAAAAAAGTTACATGGAAAAAAAATTAGATCTCTACCCAAAAATGAATTCCAGACACCACTCTACATATAAGAAAACTAAAGGTCTAAAGGTTAACATTATCTGCCCAAGGTCACACTGCTAGTAAATGAATTAAAACCTAGATCTTGCTTCAAAAATAATGCTCCTTCACTAAATGATACTCTTGTTTAAAAAAAAAAAAACAAAACTCCTTGGCAACCTATGTCATAAAACAATATGTGAATTAATTGTTTAATGAGAAACTAATTTGCTCTGTAAACGTTCATCTAAAGCACAATTTAAAAAAATTCCTATTAAAGTCCTATCTATGAGAAAGAATCAAAAGGCTAAGCTATTTAGTGAAAACAAATACATACACCATCAAATATACACGATCATGTCTTGTATTTAGTAGAATGGAAACACTGGAAAGTGCCCTGGATTTTTTTTTCATATAAATTGCAATATATTCAGAGCAGTACATATCTGTATATAGCATAAAGTATACACACACACACACATTATACCAAAATACAACTTTTAAACGTTATATATGATTAGTATAGTTCTTAAGGACATCATGCTTGGTAGAGGGTCAGCGGAAAAAAGGAAAACCCTCAACGAGCTGGAGTGACACAGCAGCTGCACCCCGCAGTGAGACGGGGTGACGAACAACGACTGTGAGGACGGCGCAGGACTGGAGAAGGTATCGTTCTGTTGTACACAGAGTTGCTGAGTTGCAACCAACTCGAAGGCACCTAACAACAACACAGTTCTTAAAGAAAACAAAGTTATCTTGGGGGAAAGGGTATTTTATTCAAAAGGCAGTCTCTATTTACTAATGCAAATGTCTTTGTTTTGGCCATATCACTTCTCATGACATAATTCCAACAAATAGCAAAACTGAAAACAATATGAAGACAAAAAGTCAGAGGATCATGATCTACTCTCACCTTTTTGCTATTAACACCCCTCAACTAAAAATTACCATCAAATACTGTATAAAGGTTCATTTGGGAGTTTTATCCCCTTTAACTTTATACTAGGTGTATTTTAACAAATCGTTAAAATCTGAGAATTTGGTTCGAATGCCTGCTGATCTCCTCGCTCATCTTCTCTCCTGCTCACCAAGCTTCAACAAGGACGGCCTTCTTCAAGTTCTTTGCAGGGAAGGTCTTCCTCACCTCAGGGCCTTTACATACGCTATTTCATTTTACCTGGGACATTGTCCCCCTTCTTCCCCTTAGTAGCTGTGGGTTAAAGAATTAAATTTTATCTAAAGAATGTGATCTTTGTCCCTGGTTCCTGAGAGATAACCTCTAAAACCATAGAATTTCCCCAGTGATTAAAGTGTCCTTGATGAGACCTCCAGATCACATGTACCTAAAAGACTTTTACGGACTGAACTGCATCCCTCCCAAAATATCTGGTGGCGCGGTGGTTAAAGCACTTGGCTCCGAACTGACAAGCCAGTGGTTTGAATCCACCAGCCACTCCAGAAGAGAAGGATGTGGAAGTTTACTTCCGTAAAGATTACAGCCTTGGAAACCTTACAGGGCAGTTCTACTGATGGACTGGAAAAATGCCACTGTAGTCTGCATGCCCTGAGATGGCGGACTGTCCTCTTCCTCCTATAAATGCCATGCGTAACACCCTCCATGAAGCAGATGAGATGCTGCATATGCCAGCCATGCTGAATTGGTTTTGTGATGATCGGGATGTCCATACCTTACCCAGGACACGATATACACTACGGTGGATGGGGTCTCTGTCACACGGGTAACTCCAAGTGTAATTTTCAGTAGTAGGAAAAGCCTTATCAGATTTGTTGTCTCAGCTTCCCCTTATGGGTCTTACAGATGTCAAGAAAATCAGGGTCACATACAAGAAAATGAATGACTTTGGCTGAGTAGTGTCTGGGGTCTTAAAAGCTTGTAAGCAGCCATCAACGATACTCCGCTTGTCTCACCCCATCTGGAACAAGGGAGAATGAAGAAAACTGAGGACACAAGGGAAAGATTAGTCTGCAGGGCTAACGGACCACAAGTACTACTGCTTCCACCAGACGGACTCCAGCACCAGTAGATGGTGCCTGGCTACTGCCACCCACTCCTCTGAGAGGGATCACAATAGAGGGTCCCAGATAGAGCTGGAGAAAAATGTAGAACAAAATTCTAACTCACACACACAAAAAAGATCAAGCTTATGGGCCTTACAGAGACTGGAGAAACCCCCAAACACCCTTTTAGCTTAGTGATGAGGTCTCTCCTGAGGCTTGCCCTTCAGCCAAAGATTAGACAGGCCCATAAAATAAAATGAGACTAAGTGGGCACACCAGTCCAGTAGCAAGGACAAGAACGCTAGAGGGGACAGGAAAGCTGGCATGGGGAACCCAAGGTTAAAAAGCAGAGTGTTGACATGTTGTGGGGTTGGCAACCAATGTCACAAAACAATATGTGTACTAATTGTTTAATAAGAAGCTAGTTTGCTCTGTAAACCTTCACCTAAAGCACAATAAAAATTAGAAAAAAAAAGAAAATGAAGAAAGGGAAGAATAAAAGGACTCGTCCCAGTAGCGTGGAAATCTTTAAGCTATTAAGAAATGGGGTGAATAAAACCAATACTGATGGGGAAAAAACCAAGGTCTTAATATAGTACTTTAGAGGCTGGGTGATCAATAGGAGCCCCTACTGGTCCCCCAATATTGAAGGGCCATATACAAATTCCCTCTACTTACCCCAGTGTGCAGAAATTTTAAAAGCCAGTGGGCAATGAATTACATGGAGCAATGGTACGGTCAATTTATTAAGGTAAAGGCTGAAGAGGGGCTGGGTGCTTCAGCTCAACGTGATGCTGGGGACCCAAGGCCTTATGCACATGAGTGGATAAAATGGTCAGGGGATGAAGACAAGTTTCTGGGACTCCTTGAAGGGGTAGCCTCCTGCACTGTGGTACCAAAACCTTTTGGTGAGGTCCTGAAGAGGGCTACATTTGAATTCAGAGGATATAGAAATGCAAGAGTTAATGGGATTAAGGTGAAAGTTTGGATAAAAATTGGAATGTTTAAACAGGCTTTACATGCAGTGGTTGCCTCTTTTACCGAATTGTATGGGAATGGGATTATGTATGACTGGGGAACACTTTACCTAGTACTGGTACAGTACTGGAAACCCTGGTGGCGTAGTGGTTAAGAGCTACAGCTGCTAACCAAAAGGTCGGCAGTTCAAATCCAACAGGCACTCCTTAGAAACCCTATGGGGCAGTTCTACTCTGTCCTATACGGTCGCTATGAGTCAGAATCAACTCGATGGCAACGGGTTTGGTTTTGGGTTGGCTACCATTAAAACAATAATTAAAGAAACCCAACAAATCAGTTGCCATTGCGTTGATTCCAATTCATGGTGAACCCATGTGTGCAGAGTAGAACTGCTCCATAGGGTTTTCAAGGCTGTGACCTTTTGAAAGCAGATAACCAGCCTTTTGGCCATGGTGCCTTTGAGTGGGGATGGACCACCAACCTTTAGGTTAGTAGTTGTGCACTTAGTCTTTTGTGCCACCCAGGGACTCCTTAGCTACTGTTAGATTGGGAGAATATAGGAACGTAACACTTGGTGGTATTAAGCCTTTATATGAATTTATGTAGTATGAGGATGGATACTGTATACAGCTGCTAACTCACCTAGCAGCTCTGCAAGACCCGGCTATCTACTTCCATTAAGATTAAAGCCTAGGAAACTCTACAGGGCAGTTTTATGATGGCACTTAGCAACAACAGTATTGTAAAATAGAAGGCATGTAAATCTGTGCTTCAATCATTATTAACTAGACATCCTAAATGGGAACCAGTAAGACTGCATGAGCCCACAGGAGGTTGTTAATTTTGAACAGTATAGAAACTGAAGTGCTAGCTAATATGGACAAATTCTCCATGTGGAGCTTACTTAAGACTGGGGTTTATGCTAAAAGCCTGTGAGCGCCACCTAGCCTCGACCACTGGAATTTTGGGCTAGGAAATTTCCATTTGAGAGACAATTACTAGTTGGATAGTGGACTTTGAGAGTGCGCTATGACTGAAGGATATAAAATAATCTTGGATGCTGAAATACCTGTAATCTCTTGGGTAATGTCAAGAGAAATGCTCTAATAGGGAGGGCAATATCCAGAAGAAGAGTTCCATAATAAAATGCAAATGGCTTATACAAGAACATGCTACTGGGGGAATGCACGGGAGGTACTGAGGAGCAGGGAGCATCTTTTACAGTAGGGCTAACTTTGGAATCACCGGAAGAGCAGCCAGACCCTATTACCACTTGGGCAGTGCCTGATAAACAGCTCTGAATTGACTAAAGAGCTGCTTGGTGTATGGATGGCAGTTCCAAGATGAATAGACAACAGCCTATTTATAAGGCCACTACTCTGATTGAAGAAAGTAAAAATTCTGCTCGGTGGACTTAACTGCATGCTGTCCCTCCGCATGTTTGTTTTTACCGACTTATACGGTCAGGTGAAAAAGCAATGGGAAACTGGCCAACAAAAGGGACGATCATATGGGGCATGACCCTATGGAAATTTGACGGGTTCATTAAAGTTGGTGCCCATCAAAAGAACCCCTTTGCAGGACTGGAAGTTAACTGGAGCTTGCTAGTGGCTAAGCTGGTGTGCTTATGTGAGGTGTTCATCTGGGTCCATGATATGAATGGAAATGGGGGGAGTGTAGCAATGTAGAAATGGGCTGAGCCTAGATCTATTTCTATCGTACCCTCTGAGGTACAAAATGCCTGTATGAGCTGTTCTGTCTGTCAACAAGAGAGAAAGAGACTGCAGATGGCTATGGGGATGGATTCCCCTGGAGGAATGCCCTGTGCATAGCTGCTAAGTCAGACTGATGCTGGTAGCCCCAAACAAACAAAGAAACAAACAAACAAACCAAACCCAGTGCTGTCAAGTCGATTCCGACTCATAGCCCCTGGAGACTACAAATGGTCCTGGCAGGAATAGACACTTACTCTAGACTGGGCCTTGCAAATGTGATGCAAATGCTCAGAGTACTAAAAATGAAATTTATAGCAGAAATTTCTGCATCAACTTGAACCACCAAATTGTATTTCTTCAGACCAAGGAACAGACTTTCATCCTCAGAGTAACAGTTTGATACAAATTGGAACGGACAAATGAAACATCTATTGTCTAAAACAGAGGAGATAAAGGCATGCAGGGCTGGCTTACTTGTCTTCAAGAGTGTGTGATCACACTCAACGTGAGGTAGGCCATGGGAGGTTTTCCACTGGACAGATTCCTCTGCTTTTCTGGTGGATACAGGGAAGACGAAGTGGGCAAGGGTGCTAGTATTACTACAATTCTTCCCCACAGAAAATTCCACACCCCCCCAATCCCTTCACCTCAACTTTCTTTCTTCCTACTCGATGCTGTGGTCCCAGGACAAGGGTTGTCACTGTGAGTAACAGAAACAGGAATGATTCCTAAGCAAGAAATTGTAATTGTGAATAAGTAGACTGAGGAGGAAGCACTTGTTCGACGAGAATTGCTGCTGGCCACCTAGACCATTATAGTGGCTGAACCTAACATCCTTTCCCAAGGTGGAAAAATAGCTGGGGGTAAAGGAGTGAATAAATGGGTTATACAATGACAAAAATACAAAAATTACATTAATGCCATTAGGCTCAGAGCAAGAGATGTTATCTTCTCTTAGCTCAATTATACCATATGACCGAGAGGGTGAGGCCAAGACCACTCATGCTTTTGGAACCTTATAAAATCCAATAACCCATCGAATTGCTGTCGAGTCGATTTCGACTCATAGTGAGCTTACGAGACAGAGCAAAATTGCCCCATAGGGTTTCTAAGGCTGTATATCTTTACGGAAGCAGACTGCCACATCTTTCTCCTGCGAAGCAGCTGGTGAGTTCAAACCGCCAACCTTTCATTTAGCAGTGCTTAACCACTGCACCACCAGGCAATGGAAGCCTGCAAACCTGAGTGACCTTGCTGTGGGACGATGTGATGGGGGACTGGACTAATTGTTAATGACTGATTAGGACCCTAGTAATGTGTCAGTATCTTTTGACTGTTATTTTTCAGGTTATGGTATAACACTGGCATTGCTGATAATACTGATCATGTATTGGGAAATTAAGGTAAAGCCTCCTCAGGGTGTAGTATGTCTGACCTCAGGAAGAACTGGATTTAGAAAACCATACAAACACTGGTAAATCAAGGGGGGGAAAAGGAGTAATCTTCCAAATGTTAAGCATATAAAAATAACTTTGGCCAAAGACCAGAGGCTGGCCAGTGGAGTAAAGAATTTAATTTTACCTAAAGAATTTGGTCTATGCCCTTGGTTCCTGAGATAACCTCTAAAACCCTGGAATTTCCTCAGTGACTGAAGTGTCTTTGATGAGGCCTCCAGACCACATACATGTACCTAACAAGTTATGCTAATAACATGACTCTTGGGTGAGGGCTGGTCAGGCAAGAAAAACTCATCACATGATATTGAGATCTCAGGGGAGAGGATTAAATCACTCATGCCCATATAAAGATGACCCAGTTAAGGTCTAGGAACAGAAGCTCTGTGGCCTTCCTGGTTGGTGAAAGACATTGATAACCATGGGAGGGTAAGGTATCCCTTTTTGGGACACAGAAGCTCCACACTGGGAACGCTCCTGGACCTCATCCTATGTCTCTTCATCTGTATCCCTTTTGCTATAATAGAACTGTAATTGTAAGTATAGCACTTTCTGCAAGCTGTCTGAGTCAAACCCGAGTAATAGGAGCCAGCAGGTCAGAAGGGAAAGCTTGGGGAACAATTGAGCTTATGGCTGGCATCATGAGAAGGTAGTGTAAAGCCCCCAAATATGTAGCCAACAATTCAGAAGTGAGAGTGTCATGAGGACCCCCAAGCTTGTGTCTGCCATCTGAAGTTTTGGTCAAACTTGGCAGTCTGGAGGACTGTGCCTTTGAACTCGAGATGTGACCTAGCTCTGGTTAGGGTCAAAGGAAGAAGTGCAGTCGAATTAGAATAGAATTGATTTTCCTCGGTGTCAAAATGAGAAGTGAGATTTGATTTCCTATACACCACTCCAACCCCAAAATAATAATAATATATCAGCTCTCTCTTAAAATCTTTTATTATACATACCCTTTTTTTGCAGAGCAAGTCACAGTTTATAAATGTATATATTTATTGGTACAATTATTTATTGAAATCACCATGAACGCAAGGACCATGTCTATTTTGTTCTCTGCTTTATTTCTAGTACTCAGCACAGTACCTGAATGCCCCATAGAAGCAAAATTTCCTTACACAAATTTACTTGTATTACTTTTTCTTTAACTGTGCTAATTATATAACAAAATTGTCAAGGTTTTTTTTTTTTTAATGGTTAGAAAATTAAAAAATTTTAAACAATAATATACAGAAAAAAGGAGCAAATTAAATTTTTAATTTTTTTTTTTTTTTTTTACAATATCGTCACACTCTAAGACTCTTTCCAGCTTGAAAATTACATGATGTTAATCCTGTTTCATTAAGCTGGTAAGAGAATTATTCTAATTACCATGGGTATTTAGCAAGTTATTGCATTCAAAATGAAACATTCCAGATATTCAGTTGTTGGTAAACAAAACGTTTAAGAAACGTTTCTGTATGCAGAGAAATGTTAACTGGCTTAAAAATGCATTCTTAATACACCCACAAAACCAAACTGTAATTTAAATATTTGAAGCAAGGTACTGCTGCTATACATCACTAAAATCGCCCTGTCTTTGGGTAAGAACAGAAGCCTGATGCCACGGTGGTTAAAGCGCTCACCTGTTAACCAAAAGGTCAGCGGTTTGAACCTACCAGCCTCTCCATGGGAGAAAGAGTGGCAGTTTGTTTCTGTAAAGATTTCCAGCCTTAGAAATCCTATGGGGCAGTTCTACTCTGTCCTATAAAAAAAAAAAAAAATTTTTTTTTTTTTCTTTCTGTCCTATAGGGACCCTAAAAGTCAGAATTGAGTCCACGGCAGTGGGTTTGGGCTTTTTTTGGGGGGGCGGGGGTGGTGGTGGTGGTTTGTGTAAAAACTGGGGCCAGGGCAATATTCCAATTTTCCACAAACTTGTATATGTGACTGGGGGAACTAATGATTTATATAGCCCTGAAGCCTTGAATTAGAGGAATTTTCAAACTATAGCACATCTTCTATGAAGTAACAGTTAACAACGATATCATAAAATTCAGCAAAGGAATAGGAGATTTCAATTGTTTTCTCTAATCTCAGAATGAGATGTGTACCTATAATCCTGCTAGTGAGGTATTGTAGTATATTATAGGCCAAATAATCCTTTGTTGTTCTAAAGAAACACATCCTTGATTCTGTAATAGACGTCAATGTGAATATTGAATTCATATTAAAGTCAACTTACCTTGAATGCCCCATTTTGTATATCTTTATACCTACACATCAAGATATAAAGAATGGACAGTCAATAGTTTCTAAGGCTAGGTGCTAATATGTTAAGACTGAGCATTTCCTCTGGTCTATTTTTTATTAACTTACAGTCCAACTACTGATAATAAACATTTAAAAGTTTATAATGAAGAACAAAAGGGTTAAGAAATAAAAGGCATGAAGAAAAAGGACAGGAAGTTTTTACAGAATTTACATAAAAATTCGGAAGAAAGCTTCTCAGCTCTCCTTACCTCTTTTCACATGAGAAAACCCCAAACACTGTACGTATTCCTTCAAGATTCAACAAGAAAGTAACATAAAAAACTCAGAACAGAACATTAAAAGGGATAAAAGCGATCACAAATATTAAATCTTAGAACCCTGAACTTTGATTCAGAGAAGGAAAGAATCCAGAGTTCCACATTTACCATCTGACAAAATAAATAAAAGAGTATTAAGTAAATGTTTCTTAAGTCTTGGCATACACGTCCCACACATTGCTGGTTTTCTGATTCTCTGGAACTCTAAATCATTTTTCCCTTAACAGTTCTGCAAAATATCAATGTGCTTTTCAAGTTTACACTACTATATAATCCATGAACAATGCTTTTCAGGAACTCATCAAGTTAGCAAAGAAGGAAGACCAGGCAAGTGATGAAATGGAAGAAACAGATTTTTAAAGAGTTCTTTTCTGGATCATTCTCATAGCAACCCTATACAACAGAGCATAACTGCCCCATAGGGTTTCCAAGGAGATCCTGGTGGATTCGAACTGCTGACCTTTTGGTTACCCAACTACTGACCTTGTGGTTAGCAGCTGTAGCTCTTAACCACTACACTACCAGGGTTTCCTACAGGGTTGCTATGAATTGGAATCGACTTGATGGCAATAAGTTTGGTTTTGGTCTTTTTCTGGATATCCCTGAAACACTATGTCTGATGGGGGCCGGGGGCGGGGGGAGATGTAGGGAAGGACGCAAAATTGAGCAAGAAAAAACTAGTCTGGTTTTCCAGAAGTTAAAAAAAGGGGTAGAGGGACAAAACAGACCAAAAACAGATAAAGCAGAATTAGTTTTAAGTGCCTTAATAACAAAAAAACCCATAAGAGGTATTGGTGGCCAGAGTACTCAGCCTTGTATGTTTTATTCAAACTCCTGAGAATACTACGTCTCCCTTTTTGCCTTAAATGCATGGCAGTAAATTAAACACATGCCAATGTCACATTTTACCCCTACAGCTGGAAGAAGAATCTGAGACAGTTCTAGCAAACAACAGACTAAAAGAAAATATCAGGGTTTTACTCGAGTTTTGTAGTTGCTATGGGTTAATAAGAAATATCTGAAACGACATATGTACATCAATATGCATTATTCACAACAGCCAAAAGATGGAACAAATGAATGGAAAACAAAATGTGGTACGTACATACAATGGAATACTTCTCAGCAAGAAAGAGAAATGAAGTCTTGATACATGATACAACATGAATGGAGCTTGAAGGCATGCAAAGTGAAGTAAGTCAATCATGAACGGACAAATATGGCACGACCTCACTTATAAAAAACAAGCATATGTGGGGGTGGGGTCAAGATGGTAGAAAAGACAGATGCTTCTGGCGATCCCTCTTACAACAAAGCCCTGAAAAAACAAGTGAAACGATTATATTTATGACAAGCTAGGAGTCCTGAACATCAGAGGTAAAGTCAGAAAATGGACTGAGTGGCAGGGAGAGGAAGAGATGATTCAGAAGTGGAGAGGAGTTACCGGACCTGAATCGCCAGGAGCCCTCAGGCACCCTTCCCAGGAGTGGCTGTGGCATGCTGGCAGTAGCGTTCGGCCACAGTTTCCTCAGGGAGAAGCAGCCAGCCTACTCACACCTCTGGAACCAGAGAACGGCGCTCTTGGAAAAGCTGAGCAGTTGCGTATATTTTACTGCGTCACACCCTCCCCAAGCTGGCTTCAGTGACTGTTGATTTCCCTGGGTCTGAGATAGGCCCTGTTGAGCACCTATAGCCATCCTCCCGGCCTTGGAGAAGGAATAAATTTACAACCGGGGGAAAAGATAATTTGCCAGCTCCACCAGGGGAGCTCAGGACAGAAGTGGCTCCTGGCCAGGCATAAATGGTTCATGGACTTTGACTACCCTTCTCCCCTGCATGAACCTGTGTGGGCCTATTTCAGGAAAACAGGCCCTTGTTGGCAGACTACAACTGTTTCAGTTGTGCAGTGGAAAGGTGGGTATTTGATGTTTGACACTGCTTTGCCTATTAAACAGGGACCTCACCTACCTCTATCAGAGCCTAGGACTGGTGGCTCCACTCAGGTCACCGAGCCACCTACAACAGGGGTCCAAGGATAACTGGTACCTCCCAGTCCTTACAACCAAAAACTTTGGGTGTCCATGGTCTGCCTGGAGAACCCACCCACCTGTATACTCTAGGGAAGTGGGACGCGCTTTCCTCAGAGACACTTGGGGGACGATTCTCAGCCCTTGCCTTGTTCAGAGTGTGACACCCTGCTGCAACCAGAAACCAGTACCTACACCAATCACCTCTGCCCCTCTAAGGCTATAGGACACAGCATGTACCACACACTTGATGACCAGCTACCCGGACACCTGAGCTGAATCCATACAAGGAAAGTAAATGGACCTCCTAGACTGATATACCTGGTAATAGTTCGAGCCATCTGGTGACAGGATGTCAGAGCTTCAACGGTGAAAATAATCAAGCTAGCTCACTCAAACAACCCATTTTGGGCCTATCAAAACAAAACAAAGCAAGAAGCTAGGATACAGTAAGCAAACATAAACTAATACAATAACTTATAGATGGCTTAGAGACAACAGTCAATATCAAGTCACATAAAGAAACAGATCATGATTGCTTCAAAAAGCTCTCAAAACAAAGAACCAAGGGATCATCTAGATGAAAGTGCCTTCCTGGAATTATCAGATGCAGAATACAAAAGATTAATATACAGAACCCTTCAAGACATTAGGAAAGAGATCAGGCAATACACAGAACAAGCCAAGGAACACAAAGATAAAGTAGCTTAAGAAATTAAAAAGGCTATTCAAGAACATAATGAAAAATTTAATAAACTGGAAGAATCCAAAGACAGACTGCAATCAGAAATTCAGATGATTAACAGCAAAATTACAGAAGTAGACAACTCCACAGAAGGTCAGAGGAGCAGAATTGAGCAAGTGGAAGGCAGAATTCGTGACCTTGAAGATAAAGTACTTGGTACCAATATATCTGAAGAAAAATCTGATAAAAGAACTAAAAAAATGAAGAAAACTTAAGAATCATGTGGGACAGTATCAAGAGATACACCCATCAATCACCTATGAGTGACTGGAGTACCAGAAAAGGGAGGGATAACAGAAAATAGAGAGAGAATTGTTGAAGATTTGTTGGCAGAAAACTTCCCTGATATGATGAAAGGTGAAAAGATGTCTATCCAAGATGCTCATCAAACTCCACACAAGGTAGATGTTAAAAGAAAGTCACCAAGACATATTATAATCAAACTGGCCAAAACCAGAGATAAAGAGAGAATTTTAAGAGCAGCTAGGGATAAAGGAAAAAAGTCACCTACAAAGGACAGTCAATAAAAATAAGCTCGGACTACCTGGCAGAAACCATGCAGGCAAAAAGGCAATGGGATGACTTATATAAAGCACTGAAGGAAAAAAATTGCCAGCCAAGAATTACATATTCAGCAAAAATGTCTCTCAAATATGAAGGTGAAATTAGGACATTTCCAGGTAAACAGAAGTTTAGGGAATTTGTAAAAACCAAACTAAAACTACAAGAAATACTAAAGGGAGTTCTTTGGTTGGAAAATCAATTGTATCAGGTATCAACTCAGGGCTAGAACACTGGACCGAGCAATCAGATGTCAACCCAGACAAGGAAATCACAAAAATAAATCAAGATAAAAAAACACTCGAAACAGGGAAACAGCGATGTTATTATGTAAAAGAAGACAACGTTAAAACAATAAAGAGGAACTAAGAAATGTAGTCATAGATCTTTCATATGGAGAGGAACACAAGGCAATATAAAGAAATAAAAGGTTCAAATTTAGAAAAATATGGGTAAATATTAAGGTAATCATGAAGGAGACAAACTATTCTACATATCAAAATAAAATACAAGAAAAAAATAGAGACTGAGCAGAAACAAAATCAATAACAACGAATAAGAAGAAAAGACTGTATATAAACTACTCAGCTCAAAAAATTAAGCCGGGAAAAAGAAACTGTCAACAACACACAAAAAAAGACATCAAAATGACAGCACTAAATCATACCTATCCATAATTACGCTGAATGTAAATGGACTAAATGCACCAATAAAGAAACAGAGAGTGGCAGAATGGATTAAAAAACATGATCCTTCTATATGCTGCCTACAAGAGACACACCTTAGACTTAGAGACACCAACAAATGAAAACTCCAAGGATGGAAAAAAATACATCAAGCAAACAACAACCAAAAAAGAGCAGGAGTGGCAGTATTAATTTCCAACAAAATAGACTTTAAAGTTAAATCCACCACAAAGGATAAGGAAGGACATTATATAATAATTAAAGGGACAATATACCAGGAGGATATAACCATATTAAATATTTATGCACCCAAGGACAGGGCTGCAAGATACATAAAACAAACTCTAACAGCACTGAAAAGTGAGATAGACAGCTCCACAATTATATTAGGAGACTTCAACACATCACTTTCGGTGAAGGACAGGACATCCAGAAAGAAGCTCAATAAAGACATGGAAGATCTAAATACCACAATCAATCAACTTGACCTCACAGACATATACAGAGCACTCCACCCAACAACAGCCAAGTACACTTTCTTTTCTAGTGCACACGGAACATTCTCTAGAATAGACCACATATTAGGTCATAAAGCAAGCCAAAATGCTGAAATATTACAAAGTATCTTCTCTGACCATAAGGCTGTAAAAAGTAGAATTCAATAACAGAAAAAGCAGGGAGAAGAAATCAAACGCTTGGAAGCTGAACAATACCCTACTCAAAAAAGACTGGGTCATAGAAGACATTAAAGATGGAATAAAGAAATTCAGAGAATCCAGTGAGAATGAAAACACTTCCTATCAGAACCTTTGGGACACAGCAAAAGCTGTGCTCAGAGGTCAATTTATATCAACCAATGCACACACAGGAAAAGAAGAAAGGGCCAAAATCAAAGAATTATCCCTACAACTTGAACAAATAGACAGCAACGAAAGAAACCCTCAGGCACCAGAAGAAAGCAAATCATAAAAATTAGAGAATTAAATGAAATAGAAAACAGAAAAACAACTGAGAGAATTAACAAGACCAAAAGCTGGTTCTTTGAAAAAATTAACAAAATTGATAAACCACTGGCCAAACTGACAAAAGAAAAATACGGAGAGGAAGCAAATAACCCCAATAAGAAATGAGATGGGCATTATTACAACAGACCCAACTGAAATTAAAAGAATCACATCAGATTACTATGAAAAATTGTATTCTAACAAATTTGAGAATCTAGAAGAAATGGATGAATTCCTATAAACACATTACCTACCTAAACTTAACACAAACAGAGGTAGAACTCAATAGACCCATAACAAAAGAAGAGATCGAAAAGGTAATCAAAAAACTCCCAATAAAAAAAATCCCTGGCCCTGAAGGCTTCACTGCAGAGTTCTACCAAACTTTCAGAGAAGAGTTAACACCACCACTACTAAAGGTATTTCAGAGCACAGAAAAGGATGGAATACTCCCAAACTCATTCTATGAAGCCAGCATATCCCTGATACCAAAACCAGGTAAAGACACCACAAGAAAGGAAAATTACATACCTATATCCCTCAGGAACTTAGACGCAAAAATTCTCAACAAAATTCTAGCCAATAGGATTCAACAATGTCTCAAAAAAATAATTCACCACGCCCCAGTGGGATTCATACCAGATATGCAAGTATGGTTCGACATTAGAAAAACAATTAATATAATCCATCATATAAATAAAACAAAACACAAGAATCACATGATTTGTTAATTGATACAGAAAAGGCATTTGACAGAGTTCAACACCCATTCATGATAAAAACTCTCAGCAAAACAGGAATAGAAGGAAAATCCCTCAGCATAATAAAGGGCACTTATACAAAGCCAGGAAACCCTGGTTGCGTAGTGGTTAAGTGCTACGGCTGCTAGCCAAGAGGTTCAGCAGTTAAAATCCGCCAGATGCTCCTTGGAAACTCTATGGAGCAGTTCTACTCTGTCCTGGAGGATCGCTATGAGTCACAATCGACTCGATGGCAGTGGGTTTGGGTTGGTCTATGCAAAGCCAACAGCCAACATCATCCTAAATGGACAGAGTCTGAAAGCATTCCCCTTGAGACTGGGAACCAGGCAAGGATGCCCTTCACCGCTACTCTTATTCAACATTGTGCTAGAGGTCCTAGCCAGAGCAATTAGCCTACATAAAGAAATAAAGGGCATCCAGATTGGCAAGGAAGAAGTAAAAGTATCTCTGTGTGCAGATGACATGATTTTATACACAGAAAACCCTAAAGAATCCTCAAGAAAACTACTGAAACTAACAGAAGAGTTCAGCAGAGTATTGGGATACAAGATAAACATACAAAAATCAGTTGGATTCCTTTACATCAACAAAAAGAACATCAAATACCATTTACAGTAGCCCCCAAGAAGATAAAATACTTAGGAATAAATATTATCAGAGATGTAAAAGACTCATACAAAGAAAACTACAAAATACTACTGCAAGAAACCAAGAGACCCACATAAGTGGAAAAACATACATTGCTCATTGATAGGAAGACTTAACATTGTAAAAATGTCTATTCTACCAAAAGTGATTTATAGATACAATGCAATTCCAACAGCATTTTTTAATGAGATGGAGAAACAAATCACCAACTTCGTGTGGAAGGGAAAGAGGCCCTGGATAAGTAAAGCATTAGTGAAAAGGAAGAACAAAGTGGGAGGCCTCACTCTACCTGATTTTAGAACCTATTATACTGCCACAGTAGTCAAAACAGCCTGGTACCGGTACAACAACAGATAAATAGACCAACGGAACAGAATTGTGAATCTAGACATAAATCCATCCACATATGAGCAGTTGATATTTGACAAAGGCCCAAAGTAGGTTAAATGGGGAAAAGACAGTCTTTTTAATAAACGGTGGTGGCATAACTGGATATCCACCTGCAAAAAAGTGAAACAAGACCCATACCTTACACCACGCACAAAAACGAACTCAAAATGGATCGAAGACCTAAATATAAAATCTAAAATGATAAAGATCATGGAAGAAAAAATAGGACAATGCTAGGAACCCTAATACATGGCATAAACAGTACACAAAACATTACTAACAATGCAGAAGAGAAACTAGATAACTGGGAGCTCCTAAAAATCAAACACCTATGCTCATCCAAAGACTTCACCAAAAAAGTAAAAAGATTACCTGCAGATTGGAAAAAAGTTTTTAGCTATGACATTTCCGATCAGCGCCTGATCTCTAAAATCTACATGATACTGTAAAAACTCAACTACCAAAAGACAATAACCCAATTAAAAAATGGGCAAAAGATATGAACAGGCACTTTAGT
This sequence comes from Elephas maximus indicus, assembly GCF_024166365.1. Taxonomy (NCBI): domain Eukaryota; kingdom Metazoa; phylum Chordata; class Mammalia; order Proboscidea; family Elephantidae; genus Elephas; species Elephas maximus. The sequence continues at coordinate 52,800,918 of NC_064840.1, forward strand.
AAAGAAGACATTCAGATAGCTAACAGATACATGAGGAAATGCTCACAATCATTAGCCATTAGAGAAATGCAAATTGAAACTACAATGAAATCCCATCTCACTCCAACAAGGCTGGCATTAATCCAAAAAACACAAAATAATAAATGTTGGAGAGGTTGTGGAGAGACGGGAACACTTCTACACCACTGGAGGGAATGTAAAATGGCACAAGCACTTTGGAAATTGATGTAGCATTTCCTTAAAAAGCTATAAATAGAACTATCATACGATCCAGCAATTGCACTCCTTGGAATATATCCTAGAGAAATAAGGGCCTTTACACAGATATATGCACAACCATGTTCAGTGCTGCACTGTTTACAACAGGAAGAAGATGGAAGCAACCAAGGTGCCCACCAATGGATGACTGGATAAATTATGGTATATCCACATAATGGAATATTACACATCAATAAAGAACAGTAATGAATCTGTGAAACATTTTGTAACATGGAGGAATCTGGAAGGCATTATGCTGAGTGAAATCAGTCAGTTGCAAAAGGACAAATATTGTATAAGACCACTATTATACGAACTCGAGAAATAGTTTAAACAGAGAAGAAAATATTCTTTGATGGTTACAAGAGGGGGGAGGGAGAGGGGTATTCACTAGTTAGGTAGTAGATAAGAACTATGTTAGGTGAAGGGAAAGACAACCCACAGTACAGGAGAGCTCAGCACAACTGGACTAAACCAAAAGCAGTTTCCTGAATAAACTGAATGCTTCGAAGGCCAGCGTAGCAGGGGTCGGGGGTTCAGGACATCAAAGTCAATTGGCATAATAAAATCTATTGAGAAAACATTCTGCGTTCCACTTTGGAAAGTGGCATCTGGGGTCTTAAATGCTAGCAAGTGGGCATCTAAGATACATCAATTGGTGTCAACCCACCTGGAGCAAAGGAGAGTGAAGAACACCAAGGATACAAGGTAATTACGAGCCCAAGAGACAGAAAGGGCCACATAAACCAGAGACTATATCAGCCTGAGACCAGAAGAACTAGATGGTGCCTGGCTACAACTGATGACTGCCCTGACAGGAACACAACAGAGAACCCCTGAGAGACCAGGAGAGCGGTGGGATGAAGATCCCAAAGCCACGTAAAAAGAGCAGACTTAATGGTCTGACTGAGACTAGAAGGACCCCAGACCTTCTGTTAGCCCAAGACAGGAACCATTCCCAAAGCCAATTCTTCAGACAGGGATTTGACTGGAAAATGGGATAGAAAATGATACTGGTGAAGAATGAGCTTCTTGAATCAAGTAGATACATGAGAGACTATGTTGGCATCTCCCGTCGAGAGGGGAGATGAGAGGGAAGAGGGGGTCAGAAGCTGGCTGAATGGACACGAAAAGAGAGAGTGGGGAGAAGGAGTGTGTTGTTCATTAGGGGTAGAGCAATTAGGAGTGTATAGCAAGGTGTACATAAATTTTTATGAGAGACTGACTTGATTTCTAAGCTTTCACTTAAAGCACAATAAAAAAACAAAACAAAAACAAAAACAAACAAGCAAATGTATAAAGACCAAAGTTTATTAGTGATCACCAGGGGTGTAAAGGAGGAGTTATTGCTTATGGAGCACTGAAGTTCCAGATTACAGTGATGGAAAAATTGCATTAAGGGTAAGAGTTACACAGCCGATTATCCTAACTGATGTCAGTAAGTTGTACACCTGTAAAAAGTTCAACTGGAAAATGTTGTGTGATAGATATATTTATAACAACAACAACAAAAGAGCAGCTAGTGAGGCTACTTTGTACAACCCCATAGCTCATGGAATTTGGTTTTTTGGTTTGGAGGTTCAGGGTCATGGTTTCATGGGACATCCCAGTTAATTGGCCTAATAAAATGTTTAGTTCTTCTGTTCTACCTCCTAGTTCGCTGCATAGTGGCTGAGGTCTGAAAAGCTTCCATGTGCCATACGAAGTAAAATAACTGGTCTCTATTTGCCTTGAGCAACAAAGGAGAGTCAGGAACACAAGGAGAGAACGGAATGTATTGCTAATTGCCTCCATGAACAACTGCTTCCTCCTTTGCCATGAGACCAGAACAAAAGGATGGTGCCCAGGTACCATAACTAAACATTCTGATCAACAATTCTATAGAAGAATCCTGATGAAAAGGGGTGAAATGCAGAACCGAATTTCAAATTCTTACAAACTGCAGACTTTCTGAAGCCATGGTGGCTGGATGAACCCCTGAAAGTACTGCCCTGAGATAATCTTTAAACCTTAAGCCAAAAATTTCAACATCTTCTTTAAACTTTTAAGCTTAATTAGTAAAGATACGTCTGCCTTGAGAATTATGCTCTTTTCAGAACTATTTACATGGGATCATACTGACGACAGAAATTGTAAAGATTAGACAGGAAACTTAGAGGGCAGTGAATTTACATTAATGGGGAGGAACAATCCAGAAAAGGAGGGTGAGAATGATTGCACAATATGAATGTAACCAACGTCACTGAATCCTACATGTAATTGTTGAATTGGTGTACGTTCTGCTGTGTATATTCTCAACAATATTAAATAATAAAAAGAATTATCAGACAGTACATAATGTTAGCAGCTAACATTTTACATATTGATCCCATTTGAAGTCTACTGAAATGGGCTTTCACTATGTAAAAAATGTGGGCTCTAACCTAGTTCTGGTAACAGTTAAACAATTGCTTACTGGACATCACTCAAAAGCATACAAGCACCTCAAACTCTATATTTAAGACTATTTTTTTTCTAGCAACCTATTCATTCATCATTCTCCATTTAGTTAACCAGAAATGTGGGAACTTGCCTGCTCATTTTACACACCCAACTGTCAGTCAAGTCTAGCTGAGTATAAGTAACTTCTTCAACATCAATCCCTTAGTCTCATCCTCACAGCTATTACTGACTTGGACTCTCAATTATTATGTAGACGACTGCTGCTTCTCCTACTTTGTCCACATCCAATCAATTTCCTATATTATCACCACAGTGATTATTCTGTCACATCTACTTTGGTTTGAAACCACCAGCGCTCCACAAGAGAAAGATGTGGCAGTCTGCTTCCATAGAGATTTACAGCCTTGGAAACCATGTGGGGTCGCTATGAGTTGGAACTGACTCGACAGCAGTGAGTTTTTTGGGTCTACTTAAAAGCCTTCAACCATGCACCTACAGTTCAAATTCCTTATTATGATTTAACAGGGCCTTCACGTCATGATCCCTTCCTACCATTAGATCTTATTTTTCACCTTGCTCCTCTTTATTTCCTATACAGAAACCATATGCAGTTGCTTTCGCTTTCCTGAAATAATCCATGAACATATATAACTTGGCCTATGGTACTCTCTCTACCTGGCACACTCTTATCAACCAGGAAAATACCATGTCTTTTTAGATCTGGTTTAAGTGTCTAACACTCTAAGAAGTTCTTCTTGGCTCTTGAAAAAGGACTGGCATTTGTGCTTGTCCTGTGCAAACGTCATACCATCTGTTTTTGTTGCTGTTGTTAGGTGCTGTTCAGCTGGTTCCGACTCAGAGCAACCCTATGTACAACAGAGTGAAACACTGCCAAGTCCTGGGCCATCCTCACAATCATTGCTATATTTGAGCCTATTGTTGCAGCCACTGTGTCAATACGTCTTGTTGAGGGTCTTCCTCTTTTTTGCTGATTCTCTACTTTGCCAAGCATGTTGTCCTTCTCCAGGGACTGGTCCCTCCTAATATGTTCAAAGTACATGAGACGAAAAGTCTTGCCATCCTTGTTTCTAAGGAACATTTTGGCTGCACTTCTTTTGATAGAAATTTGTTTGTTCTTCTGACAGTCCTTGGTATATTCAATATTCTTCACCAGCACCATGGTTAAAAGGCATCAATAAATCTTCAGTCTTCTTATTCATTGTCCAGCTTTCACATGCATATGAGGTGATTGAAAACATCATGGCCTGCGTTAGGCGCACCTTAGTGACATCTCTCCTTTTTAACACTTTAAATAGGTCTTTAGCAGCTTTTTTTATGCCCAATGCAATATACCATTTGATTTGACTGCCACTTCCATGGGTGTTGATTGTGGTTCAAGTAAACAGAAATCCTTGATGATTTCAGCATTTTTTTCCTTTTATCATGGTGTTGCTTATTGGTCCAGCTGTGCAGATTCTTGTTCTACGCTGAGGTGTAATCCATATTAGAGGCTGTGGTCTTTAATCTTCATCAGTAAGAGCTTCAAGTTTACTTCACTTTCAGCGTGCAAAGTTCTGTCACTTGCCTATCACAGCTTGTTAATGAGTCTTCCTCCAATCCTGATGCCATGTTCTTCTTCATGCAGCCCACCTTCTCAAATTATTTGCTCAGCATACTGATTAAGTATGGTGAAAGCATACAACCCTGATGCACACCTTTCCTGATTTTAAATCACACAGTATCCCCTTGTTCTGTTTGAACGACTGCCTGTTGGTCTATGTACAGGTTCCTCAGGAACACAATCAAGTGTTCTGGAATTCCCATTCTTGGCAATGTTATCCATAATTTGTTACGATCTGCACAGTTGAATGCCTTTGCATAGTCAATAAAAGACAGGTAAACATCTTTCTGGTAGTGTCTGCTTTCAGCCAAGACCTGACACATCAGCAATGATATCCCTCATTCCATGTCCTCTTCTGAATCTGGCTTGAATTTCTAGCAGTTCCCTGTTGATGTATTGCTGCAACTGTTGTCAAATTACCTTCAGCAAAATTTTACTTGTGTGTGATATTAATGGAAACCCTGGTGGCGTAGTGGTTAAGTGCTAAGGCTGTTAACCAAAAGGTTGGCAGTTCAGATCCACCAGACGCTCCTTGGAAACTCTATGGGGCAGTTCTACTCTGTCCTATAGGGTCGCCATGAGTCAGAATTGACTCAACGGCAATGGGTTTGGTTTTTTTGGTTTTGTGATATTAATAGTATTGTTCAATTATTTCTGCATTCTTAGATCACGTTTCTTTCGAATGGGTACACACGTGGATCTCTTCCACTTGGCTGGACATGTAGCTGTCTTCCAAATTGTTTAAATAGACAAGTGAGTGCTTCCAGAGTTGCATCCATTTGTTAAAACATCTCAATTGGTATCCCGTCAATTCCTAGAGCCTTGTTTCTCGCCAATGCCTTCAGTGAAGCTTGGACTTCTTCCTTCAGTACCATTGGTTCTTGATCATATGTTACCTCCTGAAATGGTTGAGCATCGACCAATTCTTTTTGGTATAGTAACTTCATGTATTCCTTCCATCTTCTTTTGATGCTCCCTGTGTTGCTCAATATTCTGTCTATAAAATCCTTCAATATTGCACCTCAGGTCTTGAATTTTTTCTTCACTTCTTTCAGCTTGAGAAATGCTGAGCATGTTCTTCACTTTTGGTTTTTTAACTCCAAGTTTTCGCACATTTCATTATAATACTTTTTGTCTTCTCGAGCTGCCCTTTGAAATCTTCTGTTCAGCTCTCTTACGTCATCATTTCTTCCGTTCACTTTAGCTACTCTATGTTCAAGAGCTAGTTTCAGAGTCTCTTCTGACATCCATTTTGGTCTTTTCTTTCTTACCAGTTATTTTAATGAGCTTTTGATTTCTTTACATATGATGTCTTTGATGTCATCCTACAACTTATCCAGTCTTCGGTTACTACTGTTCCATGCATCAAATCTATAGATCATAGTTCGGCTCTTGGAGGCTTGTTTTTAACTTTCTGCAGCTTCAGCTTGAACTTGCACATGAGCAATTGATGGTCTGTTCCACAGTTGGCCCCTAGCTTTGTTCTGAGTGATGATATTGAGCTTCTCCACTGTCTCTTCCCACAGATGCAGTCTATCTGATTCCTGTGTACTCCATCTGGTGACGCCCACAAGTGTAGTCACCACTCATGTTGAAAAAAGATATTTACAATGAATAAGTTGTTGGTCTTACAAAGTTCTATTATTCTATCTCCTATATCACTCTGCAGTCTTTGTGTACATTTCTAGCTATTAAGGTCCTTAAACATGGGTACTGTACCTTATTCACATTTATATTCCCATTGCCTAGCAGTCTGGCACACATTATATGACGATAAAAAAAATCTGATAATTGAAAGAATGTTCACTGATACTTAGTTGTAATTTCTTCTACCTCACCAAATCACCAAGAAGTTAATATCATTCTAAGCAATACTATTCTGTTAAATGGCAAATAGGTTAGTGTGAGGCACAGAAGGCAATTTGGTCTTTTGTTGTGGGATCCTGAGAGCTGGACTACACCTGAGGCTAACGAATGGGGCTGAGCAGATCAAGGAAGACTACCTAGAGGCTCAATGCTGACTAAACCTCATGAGGCATGATACAGTTTATCATGGCCATGTGGTAAAGCCAACAAAAGCCCTGACTCCTAAGCCTCAGATGGAGTTTCCTGGTTGGTGAGAGTGAATATCTGCTGTCAGGAGGGTAGTGCATCCCCTTGGGCCATGGGAGCACCAGGCTAGGACCCCTCCTAACCTTGCCCTATGCATCTCTTCATTTGTACCCTTTTTTGTTATATTAAAGCTGTTATTGCAGCTACGGGAGGCCCTGGGTAGCACAAAAGGTTAGGCACTGGACTGCTAGCTGAAAGGCTGGCAATTTGAGCCCAACCAGGGGCGCCTCAGAAGACAGGCCTAGTGATCTGTCCCAAAAGGTCACAGCCTTGAAAACTCTATGGAGCAGTTCTGCTCTGCACAGTTGGGTCACCCTGAGTTGGAACTGACTTGATGGCAACTAACAACAACAACAACTGCAGCTATGGTGTTTCCCATGAGCTCTGTGCCTCGCTTCAGTGAATTATAGGACTCAATGGAGTAGTGGGGGCTGGCGGATCTGAAGTAGAGGAAATCACGTGGACTCCTGAGCCTGTAGCTGGGTGAGCTGCTGAGCTAGGTCTGGGTGGCTAGGGATGAGAGAAAGCTGTGTGGGCAGCTGGGGTCTGAACTGAACAGGGAAGGGAGGCTGAGATTTCCATAGGACACAGCTGGTGTGTGGTGTGGGATTTGTTACCCATCACATAATTTGACATTAAAAATGGGTTGATCTTAGTTTTCCTGGACTGGTTTGCAAAACTGGCACAGCCGGCAGAATTTGCTAGAACAACTCTGACTTCTCAGTTACACATTTAAAATTCAAGATGCATTTGAGAGACATCAGGTCAATTAAAAAATGTGACAAGAACTATGTCTGAAATCAGAAATGGCAGAAGTTGTTTTAAAAGTACTTTTCTGGAAGCCTCTAAAATACCCATTTGTTACACATTTCCTTGGATCTAAATACAAGAACATCATCAAAGAATACCTATATGCCACTTTCTGTATTAGTCGGTATGTTTAGGTTCCTACTTCAGTAAAATGTTCTCTTATTATTAGGCTGGATTAGAAAGGTATTAACATGAGTAATGAATCACCAAAACCTTACAAACACCACTATTTGTTAAGAACAAAATGATCGTTAGTCAGAGTAATTACACTTTTTTTGTAAATGAAGAGAATGGGTAATATTTACTGACCTCCACTTTACTAATTATAATCAGTTATGCCTGCCCCTAAGAGTAGAATCACTCAAAACAGTTTTCAGTGATGTTAAGGAAATTCTTTAAATTCAGTCTTAAAATAGGTCATTTAAACCATTTTAACTTAGACTATTTCTGGGTTATTTTCAAAGCTAGTGCTATAATTTTGATAAGATTCAGGGTCAATATTTTAAAATTAGTGGCTGAAGGGGACAAGGATTGCTAGTATATCAGGACTTAGAACCTTAAGTAAGTCATTTCATGGTTAAATACTTCCTCAATATTCTCCATCTTCTCTGTAAACTGGCTACAAATGCATAGGAATTTTAGAAGGTTTGTTTTTGCAAAGTGCTTTGGAAAAGAAAAAAAACCAAAAAGTGCTTTGGAAAGGAAAATGAAGTATTTTTTAAAGTCTTTACAACACTAATTTCTATCAAAAGAATTCTGAATTCCTTTTGAGTTGACCTCCTCCTTTCAGACTAAACTGGCCAAGAGGGAGGAACATATCTTAGGCTCACAGCATTAACAGTGAACAACCTTAGATAAGTCATTTAATATATCCATTTGCACTCACATGTTATCTGGAAGGATGAGCAACCAGCTTACGTATACAGGTTTTTATAAATAAACTTTTATTATTATTATTGAATAACATTATTTCACTTTGCCTCCAATCTCTGTTCAGTGACAAGGTCTTTTCTAGAGTAGCACTGTCCAATAGAACTTTCTGTAAAAATGGAAATATTTGATACACTGCTTTGTGCAATATGGAAACCCTGGTGGCACAGTGGTTAAGTGCTACGGCTGTTAACCAATGGGTCAGCAGTTCAAATCCACCAGGTGCTCCTTGGAAACTCCATGGGGCAGTTCTACTCTGTCCTATAGGGTAGCTATGAGTCGGAATCGACTCGACGGCACTGGGTTTGGTTTTTTTGGTTTTGTGCAATATGGAGCCCTGGTGGTGTTGTGCTTAACAACTCAGCTGCTAACAAAAGGTCGGCAGTTTGAATCCACCAGCAGCTCCTTGGAAACCCTATGGGGCAGTTCTAGTCTGTCCTAGAGCATCGCTATGAGCTGGAATTGACTCGATGGCTATGGGTCGTGCAATATGGTAGCCACTAGCCACATGTGGCTACTGATCACTTGAAACGTGGCTAGTGGTTCCCTTTTGGACAGTGCCGTATAGATCCTTGAATGCCACAGCCAACTAAATGCACCAACTCATCAGCCAATCTGATCTGCTTTCTATTAAACTGGGCTTGAGTTTGAACTACACTGAGTTAGTTTTACCCTCCTCCCCCTTCCCCACTGAGGCAACAGATTTGAAGAGATACCTCACAAAAGAAGATATATCAGGAGCCAGCAAACTTTTTCTGTAAAGGGCCAGACAGTAAATATTTCAGGTTTTATGGGCCAGTGGGCCAAAAGGTGTCTGCCCTAACTGTTCAACTCTACCACAGTAACACAAAGACAATACATAAATCAACGTGTGAGGCTGTGTTCTAATAAAACTTTGTTCATGGACGCTGAAATTTAAATTTCATACAATTCTAATGTTTCACAAAACAGTATTCTCCGTTATATTTTTTTGACCATTAAAAAATGTAAAAACCATTCCTAGCTTTTGTGGGCCATTCAAAGACACGCTGGGGGCCAAACTACCAACCTGGATTGCGTATCTCTGAGATATACCAATGGCCAATAAGCACATAAAAGATGCTCAACAACCTTAGTCTTCAGGGAAGTGAAAATTAAAACCACAACAAGATGCCGGTACACATCCACTAAAATGGCAAAAGAATGACAATACCAAATGCTGATGAATATATAGAGCAACTGGAACTCATACACTGCTGATGAGGAAGAGTAAAATGGTACACTCTCTGGAAAATGAGCTTTGAAAAGTTATATACCACAGGATCCAGACATTCTATTCCCACTCATTATTCCTACTTAAGAGAAATGAAAATATATGTCCACACACAGACCTGTATATAAATACTCAGAGGACTTTTATTCACAATGACTAAACACTAGAACAACTCAAATACTCATCAATAGGTGAATGGTTACATAAAGTGTGGTAGACAATGGAATACTCTTCAGCAATAAAAAGTAGCCAATTACTGATACTACAGAACAACATGGATGAATCTCAAAATTACTGTGCTGTGTGAAAGGAGCCAGAAACAACAGAATGCACGGAAGAGTTCATTATATAAAATTAGGGAAAATGCAAACTAATTTAGTGATAGAAAATAGGTCAGGGTTGCTTGGGGCTGAGGGTGGAGGGAGGGATAGACTGTGAAGGGTCAGGAGGAACCTTTTAGGTGATGGAAATGTTCTGTATTTCGGTGGAGGTTTCACAGATGTACACATTTGATGGTGTACATTTTAAATGGATGCAGTTTATTGTACATATAAAATTGATAAAAAAACAGACTTGGTTCCACTGGCATCAGATTTACCCAATAGCAGTATGTATGAAGACAAATGTCCACTTTTTTTGAGTGCTGTTTAATTAATCTGAGGAGATGAGGGAGGGAGGGATAGACACGTTGGTTTTGAAGTCTCCTACTATCAACGTGGATAGGAAATGTGCTTCTGGGACTCAGGCTAATAGTAACCTAAATCAACGATCTTTCATTGGACAGGTTTAGGTATTCTGTGAAATGAAAACTTTCCTGTTTATAATATTCTGATTTCCCTGTTTCAAAGCACTGTTGACACTCCCTGTATAGTGCATGGCTTTTAGGTTAGACTAAAATGTAGAATTCCAAATATTAGTAGCTAACGCTTGATACTATAACAAGCTTTCATTTGTGACAAGTTTGGGATACTGTTCTTATTTAAATAAGCAACTGTTTCTTTGGCTCAAGGTGCCTTAAAACAAACTTGTTATAGGTTTTATGGAAGCTGGAAGTGACCTCCTCAGCTCTGGAACATGAACGTTATCGATTCAAAATATCAAGAACAAGGAAAAACAAGGCCCATCTCCCCGTGTTATTTATTCGCTTAAATTCATAGATACGTTTCAGACTAGTTTTTTTTTTTTTTTTTTACAAAATCTTATAGGGATTCCTCAGATGGGTCAATGACAAGCTGAAGATAAAATTTCACCTACCAAAGCAAAACAAATTGTATTCTAAATAATTTGTGTCTACATATTAGGCAAAATTAGGATAAACTTTTTCAACTCAGTACAGATCTGTGAGATACAGGTTGGCTTCCCAGATTCTTTTCAGAGCAAACTATATATTACAGGTTCCTAGAGTCAATTTAAATTTCGTGATTGACTTTAGACAATGTTCTTTTGGACGAGAGAAATAAAGCACAATATTCAGAAGTCAGTGGAAGCACATGAGATTAAAAACTTGAGCTCTGACGTAATTTTGTCAAACCTATGACATGTGCTTTGAAAATCCTGCAAACAATTCTAAATAGAATTGGAAAAAAATCCTAAGAAAACTTTGCTCTTCTTTTTTCTAGACTTAAATACACCCTTTTTAGCTATACAACTGATTAAAACTTTAGGGCAAATGTATAGTATAACTGTCAATTCTTTCTAAAACTGTTCAATTCAAATATCATAATTTCTTATCATACAAAGTACCAATGAGATCAGCATATTTGTCCAACACAAGTGCATACACTTAAAAATGAAAAGACCACCACACCACCTGGGCTATAAGATTACAACTTCCGGAAGTAACACAGGGATATTTTCTTGATCTATTTGTTTTCAGAGGCATTTACAGGAAAGCATTTTGATTGTTTTTCATTCAACTTATCTTTCTCTAAGAAGGGTTTGAACCCAGGGGCTTTTAAGTGAGAACCATTTCTCAGTCTACTAGCATCAACATTTGATTAATAATGTCAGCTTTCTTGTCCTATAAGAAATGTCTTTCGCTGTATATTGTCTAACAAAGAGTCCTCTTTACTTATTTTGGGGGGCCATACAGAGCTCAATTTGTGAGAAGGGCTACAGGTTATTAGATTCTAAAGAGAGGGAAAAAAACCAAAAAACAACAACAAAAAAACAAAAAACTCTTCATGTTTAGGAAATTGGAGGTGGGTGGGTGGAGCTGGAATCGACTTGACAGCAATGAGTTAGGGTTTTTTGGGTGGTGGAAGGCGTATTCAAGACTGATGAAACGGAATATTAGAATAAGCACAAATCTTTTAAGAAATTTTATAAATACGTACATATGAATTGAGAACAAGGTGGTGTATCTGGAGGAGAACAGTAAGGGTGTCATTTGGAAATTCCAGCCACAATGCTGTAAGTAGAAGAACTTAACAGATCACTTAATCTAATCTCCATATCTTTCAGAGGAGGGAAATTCAGGCTTAAAGAGACTAAATGGGGTGTCCAATTAAGTGACACAACATATATGAAAGGGCTTAGCACAGTGCCTGGCACGTAACACCAAATTGCTCAATAATTGTTGTTATTCCCTTCCACTGCCCCCAGCTAAGGTCAGGCTCCAGTGAGTTTTACAGTAGCACCATCACGATCATCACCTAAATCTCCAACAGTTCGTCCTTTAAGAAGGTCCTTTAAAAAGCCCCTTTCAAGCAAAATTCCATTACTCTTATTTTTATAATACCTACCTCATAGAGTTGCTGCGAGCATTAAATGAGATCATCTAAAGTGGCAAGCAGCTAGAAGCCCAACAAATGCTACCATGAAGTTCCCAAGTCTTCCTTCTCTCAAACACATTCTCTCCATTTATGGTAACAGGGAGGAAAGCCAGGAATACAACCATCAGAAATACTCAAGACCCAGATTTTTACAATTCCTCTCCTTTCCCTGGGAGTCCCTGGGTGGTGCAAATGGTTAACACACTTGGCTGCAAATTCCATGGTTGGATTTGAGATCACCGAGAGGTGCCACAGAAGAAAGGCCCAGTGATCAACACCCCAAAAAAATCAGCCACTGAAAACACTATGGAGCATAGTTGTACTCTGACACACACGGGGTAACTCCGAGTTGGAGTCTATTCAACGGCAACTGGTCTCTCCCCACGATTTTGATATGCCCCTGGGTACCAACCTGATTCCACTGAGAATTTCATGCTGTACTGAGTCCCTGTAAATGTGAGAGAACTATATCCCTCAGATGTATTGGAATGGGGGGAAAAAGTAACAGAGTAGTAATAGCCCCCACTCAGGGACATGTTGACAAAACCAGCGTCTCATTACAAAGTCACAATTCAATAACCCAGGCTTGTTATTTTCTCCCCAGTTAAAACGTAATGCCCCTGACAGCAGGGGATTATAGCTTACTTGTACTTCCTTCCATGTGTCTGTATAGCTCAAGCACAGAACATTGTTGTTGTTAGGTGCTGTTGAGTCACTTTTGACTCATGGTGACCCCACAGGACAGAGAATACCCCCACACGGTTTCCTGGGCTGAAATTTTTACAGGAGCAGATGGCCAGGTCTTTTCTTCCACGGAGCTGCTGGTGCTTCAAACCACTGACCATTCGGTTAGCAGCTGAGTGCTTAACCATTGCACCATGAGGGCTCCTTGCCCAGGACATTAAAAAGGAAAAAAAAAAGAACTCATTGCCACTGAGTCAATTTCGACTCTTAGTGACCCTATAGGTCAGAGTAGAACTGCCCCATAGGGCTTCCAAGGAACGGCTGGTGAATTTGAACTGCCGACCTTTTGGTTAGCAGCTGAGCTCTTAATCACTGCACCACTAGGGCTCTACACTGGATGTTTAAAAACAAACAAACAAACCTAAGCCATTGCCATGGAGTTGAGTACAACTCATACTTAGTAGATGCTTAACAGCTGATATTAAACACTCTCAAGAATATAATTAAATAATTAAAAATTCACCCTGCATGTAACTTTCCAGGAACACATATATGACCCTCAACTAGCCTTTCAAGTGGGTCAAAAGAGAACTTACAGATCAGTTTTTCAATAAAATGTTATGAACATTTTTATCTAAAAAAGAACATATCCTTGTACATGTAGAAACTGTTGAATTGGTGTATGTTGTGCTGTGTATATTTTCAACAATAAAATAAATGTAATTATTTAAAAAAAGAATTTTAAGGTTCATGAATGGCTGGAAAATTATAGGCAAAATGTTGTGGAGGTACACTTTCTCCTCCTGGGGAAGTGTACCCACAGCCTCCATCATATTCTCAAAAAAGTAAAAATGATCTCAAAATACTTAAGAATCACTGTTCTATACTGCTTCTCTCCTTAGCATTTAAGCTCCAACTCTCGCCGCTGGGACTTAGCCTGACTTCTAAAAACATATTTACAAATCAACGACAGAACAGTATTTATACTTGGGGGGCGGGTGCCTATACACTGTAGGAAATATCAGGGGATTTTTTGGGATACTGATAATGTTATTTCTTGATCTGGGTACTGGTTAAAAAAGACTGCTCACTTTTGAAAATTCATCAAGCTAAACATACAGGATTTCTGCGCCCTTCCGTAGGTACACATTTCAATAATGTTTAAAAAAAAAATTGATAATCACGCAAAGCTGACATCATTACATAAGGTAAAAAAATTGTTTAAAATGATGCAACTTCTAAACATTATCTACCTTACACATACTGAAGTGAGCAAAGTAGCCTCAGTAGTTGTACCTACAGAGAGACTTTAGCTTATTGCTTTAAATTGGCAACCTCCCCTTCTCATAAGCCTGTGGTACACCATTGCTTTCAAAATCCAACCAAGAAAAAAGAAAATACAGCTGGTAATTATGGACATCAATTTCTGGATCAAATGGAAGCTAATTTCTCTGTAAGATACAGAACCGAGATCTTCTCAGTGCTGCTTTCTACTACCTCCATTTAAATGATCATTCCATCACAGTTACACAGTTTGTGTTATTACATAAATATTTGAAAGATACCGCATACTTATACACATCCCGTAATTTTTCTGAAGGCTTTTCTCACAACAGGAAAAATACTAACATCACAGTTATCAAGTAAATATAGATATATTGTTTTAAAATAAAGAAATTATTTGTATAAATCCATGGAAAGGGTAGAAGGCGGGTGAGAGAATATAGCTATTTCAAGTACCATCCAACACAAATGTAGCACGTTCCGAAATCAATGTCAGGATTTTCTTATTTGTATCCATGTTTGTACTCCTGAAACACTGCCCACCAGAGTAGCAGAATCTGACACTTCAGCAGTCTGGCTCCAGTGTCTTTCTCATCTCCGAATCCTCTGCAGTGCTCAGCACAGCAAAGGGCCTTGCACACATTAAGCATTCCGGTGTTCGTTCAACTGAAAAAAAGTTACTACTTTTTCTATGTAAAATTCTCAAAAAGTTATCTAGAACTCCTTTCTCAAAATGGACCACCCACGACTCCTATCATTTCCTTGCATACTTTTGAAAAAGCTAAAAAGGCAGCTATAAATTTTGCTATAATCAGGCTAACTTTTGCACCCTGTTAAATTTTAACCTGCCAATTGTAATGATCTTCATGACTCCCTGGAGTTACACTGGCAGTCAATATTTAATTATTGCACCTGAAATTTAAAACAAAATATGATTGTTCTGTAACCCTTCATCTAAAGTACAATTAAAAAAAAACAAAAACAAAATATGAGTACTTTGGAAATAGTATTTTCTGTTATTACACAGTCTTAATGTAGAGCCCAGTAATCAACAGTTTAAGATTCCACGTTAAGGCCCAATATAGCAACATAATAAATCCAACAGAGAAACAAACTATCCTTCATACATACACTTTCCTTTTCCTCTAAAGGTCCAGAACACCAACTAGCACTATTAAAGCTAATATCTGATCCTTCTTCATCTTTTTCATTACCACTGTACATTGAGAGTTGTCTTCGCCTCTTTGTAATAACTAGCTATCACGTGAAGATAGCAAATCGTCATTATCTGCACTTAACTTTAGGTATTAAAACGAGTCTCGGTGGTGCAGTAGTTCAGTGCTTGGCTGCTAACTGAAAGGTTGGCAATTTGAACCCACCAGCGGCTCAGCAGGAGAAAGGTGTGGCAGTCTGCTTCTGTAACGATTCACAGCCTTGGAAACTCAATGGGGCAGTTTTACTCTGTCCTATACAGGGTCGCTATGAGTCGGAATCGACTCAACAGCAAGGGGTTTTGGGTCTCAGATAATTTAAAAAAAAAAAAAAAAAGGAAGAAAGGGTAGCTGAAGCTAATTAGATACAAACGAGTTTGATTTTTTTTTTGACAATAAACATTTTGTAACCAGTATGTATATGGTGGGAGTTACACACCCTTTGCCATCAAGTCAATTCTGATTCATAGCAACTGTAAGGGACAGAGCAGAAGTGCCCCCATAGGGTTTCCAAGGCTGTAATCTTTACGGAAGCAGACCGCCACATCTTTCTCCCTTGGAGTGGCTGGTGGGTCTGAATCACCAACCTTCCAATTAGCTCCTGAGTGCTTAACCACTGAGCCGCCAGGGCTCCTTGGGAGTCATAGATAAAACCAAAAACCAAACCCGCTGCCATTGAGTCGATTCCAACTCATTAGTGACCCTATATGATAGAGAACTGCCCCATAGTGTTTCTAAGGAGTGGCTGGTAGATTTGGACTGCCGACCTTTCAGTTAGCAGCCAAGCGCTTAACCACTGTACCACCACAGCTCCCTCGGAGTTAGATAAGGTCACCTAACACCAAGAGTAAGAAGCCCTTTTCACATCAAGGAGCTTCGTAAGGCCATTCTTCTGAGGAGGCTCAACTGTGAAAGGGCTAAAAGATAAATCAAATACTACAATTTTTACATTACTAAAGTTTTATGGCACTTAAAAATCTTCCATAAAACACATATCCTTAGAAGAGATGCCCAGGAATTCAGCCCAAGACAACCTGAGAATCCCAAGGGAAGAATGGTCCATAAAAAAATTACTCACCCTGGTGGTTGAGAGAAACACTAGATACATAATGACTCAACTATTTAGTACCACATATGCAACTTCCAAATAATCACTGCCTTCAATCTGT
The DNA here is from genome assembly GCF_024166365.1 of Elephas maximus indicus. Taxonomy (NCBI): domain Eukaryota; kingdom Metazoa; phylum Chordata; class Mammalia; order Proboscidea; family Elephantidae; genus Elephas; species Elephas maximus. The sequence continues at coordinate 52,817,465 of NC_064840.1, forward strand.
ACCAGACACCTTTACAATTTCACATTGCAACTGTGTTGAGAAAAGTATTCCCCTTCAATGCACATTAGACCTGCCTTTCATTATGTAAATCATTTCATTTATTTACTTATTCCATCCTGAGGAGAGGATATACCATTTTCATGCGTTCTTTTTCATCACCTTGAAGTCTGTTAGTACGCAATACCAAAACTAATTTACTGGGTTAACAAAGAAAACCAATATGCCCTATTCATCCTAAAGAGAAAAAAAATTCACCCATGAACTATTTGGTTGATATAAAGTCCACTAACCACTAATTTAGAGCAACACATTACAGTTCTTAAAAGTAAATAAAGAGTAAAAATAAAACATTGTTGTGCATGCTCCTATTTGTTTTGAAAAGTTAATAAATTCTTACTCTGGAAGACTTATTTCTGGGTGGGTGGGAGCAAATCATCACCTTACTAAAAATAAGGAAGACCCTCCTTTGAGTCAAAACTGCTGTGAAGATAAGATTTGATGCTTCTTTGACCTTCCTCTAGTAAGGAACAACAATCTTTTTGGTTCAAAGTGTGGGAAAGATGACATTAAGAGATACTTTTTTTTTTTTTAACACAAGATAGAACAGTTATGTATATTCATAAAAGTACTCTGACCTCCTCTGATTTTAAAACAACCTTCAAGAAGGCTACGTATTCAAGCCATGTTCTGGAATGCTCATGGACACTATTAGGTAAGTGCACTGGACTCCAAGACAAAAAAGATTTTGGTCCACTTAGTCTTACCTTAAAAAAATCCTGTATCAGTCTTGTACTTTGGTTTGTTCCTTTAAAATGACCTACCTACTCTCTCAAAAGACTAAAAGAAAAAAAAAATCATAAAATCTTTCACACTTTTTAGAAATGGCTGCAATAAGACTCAACGTGCTATGTTATTATATTATTCCCTGTAGCAAAGTTTTCTGCTACTTCTGAATTAGGCAACGATACTGGCTTTAAAACACAAGTCTTCTGGTATTCCATTTGTGGCTACAATTCTTGATACAATTCTCTCCTGATAACTTGCTCCTCACACTCCTAAGATGTACTTTACTGAGCCCTGGCCTGAAAACTAAGTCTTTTGTTTGGTGTCTTCTCTCTTAAGAGCAAAGGAACCTGGTAGAATTCACGTCCCTCCAGCTTCTTAGAAACAGCATATTAGGTATAACCTCATCCCCTTTTACTTGAGTAATAATGCTATATTGTATACAAAATAAAGGTGACGCTTATACTCTAATCTTTTACTTCCCCAATGCAAAACCTGTGCCATTAACTAGAAAATCCGAAAGTTCCTTACAAGAGATTTATATCAATAACTGTCATAAAAATATTAGATCTAAGGCATAGCGAGGAAAAACTTTATCTAGTTTGCAAGAAATAACCCTGTACTTTTCCAGCTACTATTAGGGTTTGATATGGGCTGTTCCTTTCTGGAGGGCCTGTGCCATGTCTTTGAGGAAAAGTGGCCTGGGCCCAAAGCACACCCGGGACAAGCTCTCGGGCCTCATGCAGGCCCCCAGGAGCAACGTCTACACCCAACACTGCATCGCTTATTTCAGACACACCCCCCTCCACCCCGCGTTTCATGGGAGGTGTGGGTGCTCGACTCGCTCACTGTAGACAGGGGGAGGAGGGGGGAACAGCCAAGGCCTGAGCACCCATTTTGGAGGACTGGGGCGCTCGGGCCCCTTAGGCTGCGCGATTTGGAATGGAGTGAAGGGCGTATCTATGCGAGGGGGAAGGAGGCTGGGGGGGGTCTCCTTGTATTCGGGGTCGTGAAGAGGAAGGAGGTGGGAAGGACTCTCTGGAGATCTAGATTTATCAGCGTGAGATTTTCTTTTTGTTATTTGTTTTGGGATGGCGGGCGTAATGGGGAAGCCCTCCTCAGGACAGAGTCAGCAAAGAGGTCTCCCTCGCTTTCCCGTTGCGGGGGGAGGGCAGTGAGGACTTGGGGGAGGCCGCCCTCCCAGCGGAAAGACAGTGACTGATAAGCAACGTAGGCTGCGTGCGCCAGGGCGCCGATACCTGCACCTCAAGGCTGGCGCGAGAGGCGTGGGACGGGGTGGGAGGAGATGGAGGAGGCCCCCGGCCCGGGAGGCGGGAAAGGCCCCAGAGCTCCAGGACGGGCGGCGGCCCCGGGAGCCCCGAGTGACGGTGGCGCGGGCCTTGCGAGTTCTGAGCCCGCTCGATCCCTTCGGGCCGCGTGCGCCCCCCACTCCCCACTCTCCAGGGCTGCCCCCTCCCCCCCGCGGCTCCTCTCACCTGCACATGATCCGCCATTTTGCTCCATTCATGCTCCTCTCTGGCCCTCCCTCCCCCCCAGCGCGCACCTCGGCCCGGGCCGCTGCCGCCGCCACCGCCGTCGCCGCTGCGCCTGCGCGCTGGGGGCTCGTCGCGCTGCGCTCTTGGCGTACCGCTCCTCAGCTGCGCAGGCCCTGGCGGCTGGGGCGGCCGTTTGAGAATGCGCAGCACCGTTGGGACGGCGTAAAGGCGCGGGCAACGTCAGCGGTCGGGAGACGCCGGAGGTGGGAGGAAGGAGGGCCAGGGGAGAGCGAAGGGAGGGGGAGCTGGGGGAACAAAGCTTTGTTTACATGGTTTTTAAAGGGACCGCAGTCGCTCCGGTTGGCGGGCCACTGGAATGGGAGTTTGCGCTGCGTTCTCCTCTTCTGCGTGGTGAGGACTCCTGGATGCGGCCAAGATCTGTCCCCGCCCAGAACCCTTGCACTCAGGGTATTTCCCTGTGTCTAGGTGCCTTCCTTTTGACTTGCCCTGGACTCCCCCCACTCCTGCCGCGCAGCTACGGTGACATCGGTAGGATTTTCCGACCAGGCCATCGCTGATAATCCCCCCACCTTGGAATACCTGCATTATTCTTTACTTTGCAATACACCATTTTCAAAGGGAGCAGAATTTATGTTTGTGTTTTTCTAGTTTTCTGCCCCAGTGTACAAGGGCCATTGCCCTTCGATCGTGGATTTCATCGGCAACCCAAATAGTGATCTCCTTGTTTTCATTTCTAACCTTTTCATTATACATTTATGAAAATAGCTACCATATAGTGGTGATAATCGAAACGTATAGAAGGCACATTTCTAATCTTCCCAAATAGATTGTTATTCTTAATCTAGTTTAGGCTGCCTCCCCGCCACCGCCGGTAAGATGATGAGAGATGTTGGGGGCAAGGGAGGGAGATAAAGGGATTTTAGGATTCCTGGGCTCAGTCTGAGTAGAAAAGTTACCCGCCTGGGTCAGATCAGGTCACTCTACATGCTGAGGCCAATTCTGGTCTTTGCAACCTGGAATGATACGTGATAGATAATGCCGGTTCCTGTTTTCCTTTGGATTCCACTCTGGCTTCCATTCAAGGGCCCCCCCCAGTTAGCTCTTAGCTGGATTCCAACAGTATTGGTTGTTTGAAGTTTGTATTGACTTGAAGTTACCACCGTGGTGGAGTGGTATTCTGTGTTGTTTCAAACCCTGTCCTTCTACTGTGTCTTCCTAGTTTTCGGAGGTAAACCGAAGAAACCAAACCCATTGCCGTGGAGTCGATTCCGACTCATAGCGACCCCACAGGACAGAGTAGAACTACCCCCATACAGTTTCCAAGGAGCACCTGGTGGATTCGAACTGCCGACTTTTTTGGTTAGTAGCAACAGCTCTTAACCACTATGCTACCAGCGTTTCCAGTTTTAGGAAACCTAAAAACTACATTACCCAGACTTCTTTGTTGCAAGGGTTCTGTATGAAAGACCTCAAGACCAAAACCCATTGCTGTCAAGTCGATTCATTCAAACTCATGGTAACCCTATAGATAAGGTAGAACTGCCCTGTATGGTTTCCAAGAAGTGGCTGGTTGTTTTGAACTGCTGACCTTTTGGTTAGCAGCTAGCTATAGCTCTTAACCGCTGCACCACCAAGGCTCCCACCTGCAAGATTCCCCGAAACCCCATGCTGTTGAGGTGATTCCGACTCATAGTGACTCTGTATTCACTCAGAGAAGATTTAGGAGGCGGAAGTGATGCAGAGCCTTTAACTGTTGCTTCTGGCAAGCCTAAAACATGAGATGTTGGGTTGTTTTGGCAACGATCTTCTAGAGTTCAGTCATTGGCTCTGTGAGTGTAGAGAGGCAGGAATGGTGAGGTTAGGGGCTTCCTGACCTTGGCTTTGCAAAAAAAAAGCAAGTCCATTGGTATTCTTGGAGTCACAATTGCAATGGCAGTCTTTGGATCCCTTACTTGCCTGATTGGCTTCATGGTGGACCAGGCCCAAAACTCTATCAACTCCCCTCCCTGCTCACACTTGTTTCGCCCTCTGTCTTCCCCTTCTCAGTAAAAGGTACTACCATTCACCCAGTTGCTCAAACTAAAAACTCAAGAGTTATTTTGATTTCTCGCATCTTATCAGTCACCGACATTCAATCCATCTCCAAGTCCTGTTGAATCTATCCCTAATATGTACCCAAACCTGTTCATTTCTTTTTATCTCTACTGCTAACACACTGGTCTAAGTTCTGTCACATTTCTCCTGAACTCTGATAATAGACTCTTAACTCGTTTACCTGTCTTGTCTCTCGATAATCCATTTTTCATACAGCTGCATAACATTCTTTTAAAATCATAAATCAGATCATTTACGCCCCTGCTTAAAATCCTTAAGTGGCTTCCCACTGCGTTTAGAATACATTCCAAACCTTTGCTGTTGTTGCCAGGTGGAAACCCCAAGTTCTGCTCAGCATGACTCATATTGGCCAATAAATGAGAGACTGAGGTGGGAGAGCAGAAAGATGTCTTAGTCATCTAGCGCTGCTATAACAGAAATACCAGAAGTGGATGGCTTTAACAAAGAGAAATTTATTTCTTCACAGTAAAGCAGGCTAAAAGTCTAAATTCAGGGCGTCAGCTCCAGGGGAAGGCCTTCTTTCTCTGTGGGCTCTGGAGGAGGGTCTTCGTCCTCAATATTACCCTGGTCGAGGATCTTCTCAGGTGCAGGGACCCTGGGTCCAAAAAACGTGCTCTGCTCCTGGTGCTGCTTTATTGGTAGTATGAGGTCTCCAACTCTCTGCTTGCTTCCCTTTCCTTTTATCTCTTGAGAGATAACAGGTGGTGCAGGCCACATCCAAGGGAAACTCCCTTTACCCTGGGTCAGGAAGGTGACCTGAGTAAGGGTAGTGTTACAATCCCACCCTAATCCTCTCAACGTAAAATTACTATCACAAAATGGATGACAGCCACACAATACTGGGAATCATGGCCTAACCAGGTTGATACACACATTTTTGGGAGGACATAATTCAATCCATGACAGTGCCTTTATTTTGTCGTGCAAGGAAAGGAGTCAGTTGGAGCTGCTGCCACCAAGACTGCTCCCTGAGGGTGAGGGGAAAGGTTATTTTTAAGGGGTTTACAAGTAGGGAGTTCATACAAGTTACATTGGCAATATTCTTAATCACATTACTCAGGCATGATGGAGTTTACGTATAACTTCATTTATCACCAGGTTTTTATGGGGCAGGCCAAGCAAAGGAACTAGGATTCTAACGCAAAGTTGTGAGGCGGGACAAGCAAGCTGCTTGAGGCTGTGGAATTTTCTGCAGCCTGGGGGCCTCTGCCTTGCCATGGCCTAAGAGACCACTTGATCTGACCCCGTATCTGTCATGCTCCCAAGTGCTCACAGTGCTCTGGGCATTCTGGCCTTCTTGCAGCTCCTCAAACACATCCAAGTTTTCCTGCCTCAGGGCCTTTGCACTTGCTGTAACACTCGCCTGGAGTACTCTTCCCTCAGATCCTTAAACGGTCGCTTCTGTCATGGACTTCTCAGCTCAGTTGTCACTCGGAGAGGCTTTTCCTTACCACCTTATTGAAAATTATCCCGACCCCATCACTATCACACTTATAGCATTGATCGCTGTCTGTCTGAAACTACTTACATATTTATTATTTTATTGTCTGGCATCTAGATAGTAGACACAATAAAAACAGGGATTCTGACAGTCTTGTTTATGCTAGTCCCCAGTACCCCAGCACAGAATAGGTGCTCAATAATTGTTGAATGAGTTAACTTCTTTATATCTTAGTCTCATTCTAGAGTACATATAAGGCTCAAATGAGAATGTATGCAAAGCATTTTAAGAGCTAAGTCAATGTTAAGTAATGTTATAATTATTATATAATATTATAGGGCCTCCTTCTCAGATAGTTTCCAAAGTTGGGTGCTCTCCTTCCTTAGTACTGGGACAAGTGATAGACTCAATGGAGAAAGGGTTGGGGCTAGGAATGAAGCTCAAAGTACTGGTATTGTTCTCCTTCACTCTACCATCAGGAACCACTGGGGTCAGGGGAGGCAGAGATGGGATCTTTCGGGACCCCTGCTCACTTATTTCTTTGCTCAATTCTCCATCTTCCACAGGCCCATGCCAGCTCTCTGCCATCCTATACTTTTTTTCCTGTTGTGTGCCCAGAGCTACCCCATGGTTAGCTGCCCCTACCTATACATCGTTTGGGGGTTACCTAATACCCAAGCCGGTCCAAGGAATCGGACACAGTCTCCTTCCTTTGTTGCCCCCAGAGAAAAGTTCACAAGTCTTTTTGGGTTAGGGATTTAACTGCCAATCACTATCAGAGAATAGTGACAAAAATAAAGTTGCAGAGTTCTTGGAGTAGTAGTTTCTGATCTGTATGGCTCCTAACTTCTGCTGAGAGACACCATTGTAAAGAAAGGATCCCAGTGGCTTTTACTGAGGCATAGGTGGGGTTTGGTTTGCCACTTCTCCAATAAAAGCAAAGAAAAGCCAAGGGGCATACCAAAACCCCACTTGTGTCTCACCAAAGGTGTCTAGGATGCTTTCCTTTACCATGTGTTCTTTTCCTATCATCGTGGAATCCTTGGCACCTGGTATTCTAAGGGCCATTAATTCACTGTGCCTTTGCTGTGGCTTGGAGTGATGTCTTCAGGGCTCTTGCTCCCACGATGTCCCTGCGTTCAGGCAGAAGGTACTTGGGTAAGTACTTCCACTGCCAAGTCCCCACAAGTTCTGCTAGGGAGAAGTTGAAGGAGGCTTGAAGGACTACAGGGGTGTTGCTCTTAGTATGTTCTTGCTGCCCTCTCTTCTCCAGACAACAGTTAGAAGCGGAGAACTGCCTCGGCTTCCACAGGTGTGGGGTGGGGTGTCTGGAATACCTGGGGCTTAGACCTCCAGGTTTAAACAGCTTCTGAGCAATCTGGTAAACTTGGATGCCCCCCTGTGGTTCTGAGTGGTATGTGTCCAGTTTACCTTCAGGGAAGGCTTTCAGAGTGGTAGTGGTGGTGGGGAGGGGGGAGAGTCTTCTATTGCCTTGCTACTTCAAGTGTGGTCTGGTCCACTAACCAGTAGCATCAGCCTCTCGGGTCTCACCTCAGACCTACTGTACCAGAATCTGCATTTTAGACACAATCCGCAGATGACTTAAAAAAAAATTTTTTTTTTTTTTAGGCACGCTGAAATTTGGAAAGCATTGCTCTCTGATACTGTAAGGAGCCTTGGTGATGCAGTGGTTAAGTGCTTGGTTGTTAACTGAAAGGTCGATGGTTCAAACCCCCAGCCACTCTGTGCAGGAGAAAGATGTGGTAGTCTGCTTCCATGAAGATTACAGCCTTGAAAACCCTACGTGGCAACTCTACTCTGTCATATAGGGTCACTATGAGTCGAAATTGACGTGGGCAATGGGTTTATGGTACTGTGGAGCCCCTGGGGGGTGCAAATGGTTGATACACTTGGCTGCTAACCAGAAGGTTGGAGGTTTGAGTCCAGCCAGAGGCACTTTGGAAGAAAGGCCTGGCAATCTACTTCTGAAAAATCAGCCACTGAAAACCGTATGGTATATGGTTCTGCTCTGGCACATGTGGAGTCACCATGAGTTGGAATTGGCTCGATGGCAATGTTTATAACACTGTAATGGTGGACACGTGACGTTCTGCAGGTATCAAAACCTATAGAACTGTATAAGCAAAGAGTGAACCCTAATGTAAACTATGGTCTTTAGTTAATGATAATGTATCAATATTTGTTTATCAGTTGTAACAAATGTAGCGTAGAAGATGTTAATAATAAGGGCACATGTCTGTGGGGAAAATGGGGTACATGGAACTTTCTGCTTATTTTTTTCTGTAAACTAAAACTACTTAAAAAAATAGAGTCTATTTATTTAAAAAGGAGCCCTAGTAGTACCACGGTTATGTGCTTGGCTGCTAACTGAAAGGTTGGCGTTTTGAACCCTTGCAGTGGCTGTGTGGTACAAAGACCTGGTGATGTGCTTCTCTGAAGATCACAGCCTAGGAAACCCTATGGGGCAGTTCTATTCTGTCACTGGGGTCACTATGAGTCGAAAATCGACTTGACAGCACCTAACAACACGAGATTTATTTAAAAACAAAAGCACTGCTCTTGCAGCCCCCGGGATGACCCCCAAACATCTGTTCTTGCCCCAAGAGGAGATGCTGATGTCGGGCAAAGACCAGCGAACTCTAAGGCAAAGTGGACTCTCCTTAAGGACTAACTAAATGGAATAGGCCATTCCCACCTCTATACTCTTAATCGCTTTCAAAGATGCACTTTCCCCACAACATCCATGGTTCTCTCTTGGTCTTCTTATCAACCTGTTCATCAGTTGTCACACATACAGGGGCGCAGTGAGTCTCAGCCCTTTTCTCCCAGAGCTCAGAACATTCACCTTGTAAACTGCTTGGGTAAAAGCACATCACACATGCACCCGAAGGCCTGAGCTGTGCACTGCTCTGCTGTCCTTGCCAAGGCAACTGAAGTCCTGTGTAGAGGAAGTCAGCTCAGTTACATAAGTGCTCACTGTGGGCTTATGCCAAGAGCACTGGTCTGATGCTCAGTTTTTCCCAAGATTTCTGCACCATGCTTCTATCCAGACTGCTTCACTAAACCATCTGCCTCTAAATTTAAATATTGTCTAGGGAGCTTGGATTTCCCCCAAACAGTGTGTCTTCTTGTGTGGAGCCTGGATTCCACTTAGGGACCTGGCAGTACCAAAACCTTTGAACTAAAGATCAGGAGCCCTCAGCTATACTACCTTCTCTGCCCCTGAGGAACTCTGGAACCTCCGGCAAGTCACAAACACGTGTCTTAATACCTGCCTGCCTTCTTCAAGGGACAGTATGACAAGCGAAAGTGTATGCACAGAAAGCTTTGGTAACTGTAAAACACGTTTGTCTTGATAACTATGCAGCATATTTTTAAAATGAGATTGCTGTTGTTGTAACTTAAAGAGATAATCTCCACGTGAAACTCAAGTGTCTTTCTAACGTCCATGAAGGCTGGAAGACCAAAAACCCAAAACCACTTTCATTGAGTCGATTCCAACTCATAGCAATTCCCTGTAGGGCAGAGTAGAACTGCCCCATAGGGTTTCCAAGGCTGTAAGTCTTTACGGAAGCAGACTGCCGCATCCTTCTCCCGGACCGGCTGGCGGGTTCAGAAGGCTGGAAAGGTGGTAAAATATGGCAATTTAAATATGCTTCGGGAGTAAGTTTCTTCTTCAGAGCTGAGCATGTTTCAGGGTGGGGATGTCACATTTCTAGAATCTCCAGGGGGTAGTGTGAGTGTGGGTTGTTATCTGAGGGTGGGGAGTGCTCACCATGTAGTCTAACACTGCATCTGTATATATGTGAATGTGGTATCTGGGTTAGTGTGCCCATATGTTCTGTCACATGTGTCTCTGTATGCGGCACCCATGTGTGTGGGGTTCAGCTTTTGGATTTTTATTTATTTTATTATTGTGGTAAATATATAGGAAACAAAACATTTGCCATTTCAACAATCCTGACATGTACAGTTCAGTGACATTAAATATCTTCATCATGTTGTTCAGCCATCACCAGCAACCATTCTCAAATTTTTCCATCACCCTTAATAGATGTTCAGTGTCCCCAAAGCATCGTGTCTTCCTCCTCCCCTCTGCTATCCACCCTCCCCTGGTAACCACTAGGTTCAGCATTCATTGAGTTGAGAGCCCTGGGTTCTGGATTTTGGTCTGCTACCTAGGTTTGTGGTCTTGACTAAGTCCCTCAGACCATTCTGACCCTCAGTATCCTCATTTTTAGAGAGTTAGGCTAGATGATTTCTCAGCATCAAACTTAAGCATGGGGGCATTTTGTTATTGGTTTTACTATCTAATTTGGTTTCTGGATCTTGATTCCTACGTGTCGGCCACTGTTAGTCGGTGACTACCTTGCCAGCTCCTATACTTGCGTTCATTGAAGTGCTGGAATTTGACTTTTTGGAAATTGTCTCTTACTCACTGAAAATGCAGGAAGCTTAAGTATGAAACTCACTCATTAAAAAAAAAAACAACACATACACACACATACAAAACCACAGGGCCTATCAGCCTGTCGTCATCGAGCAGACTAGAATAGTGCAGAAAACTCTAGGCAGAGAGGAAATGAACTTGAGAGAAGGAGGAACACACGGCAGAGAGAGAAAGGGAGGAGTGAAGAGTGAGGGCTGAAGTGCAGGGCCACCGAGATGATCAGAAGATGGACGAAGTGGTGGTGAAGCAGGGCTACCTGCACCTTCAGCAGCAGCAGACCTTTGGAAAGGTAGGAGCCTGGGCTGGGGCTGGGCCAAGGGGCTGGAGGGCTGTTAGAAATTCCTAGGAAGAAGGCGGAGTTTCCCAAATGTTCCACAATGCTTATGGGATGGTAGGGACTGTGCCATCCTCCAAGTTAGAGCCAGAGCTCAATCTCGAAGGGGCTCATTCCACAGCAGATTCTGGCCTCCCAAATAGGCCCCTCACTATGCTCTTCCCTGAGGGTTGTTGGCCCTCCTGGGGGGAAGGAAGCACGGACTGAGTCTCTCCTCTCTTGTTCTGTGATGACTTCTTGTGGGGACGATTCAGAAGGAGATGCAAAGAACAGCTGTGGGGATAGTTTGGGATTACAGTGGTGGTTCCTTCCTCCCTTCCAAGTGGTATGGGCTTGGCTGGTGTTAAGCTTGGGCTGAGGCTCTGGGAGCCGACTCCCCAGTATGCCCAGCCTCCTCCTTTCCTGGCTTTCCTGAACGAGGAAGTCTTTTCCTCTCAGCTGACCCACACCAGGGCCCTCTGACTGCCCTAACTCTCAAGGGATGAGGCACAAAGTTCAGGGGAGCTAAGAGAAGTTCCTAGAGAAAGGGGCCTTCCACACAGAATTTCACACAGAACAAGAATGATGGTTTCAAGTCTGAGCCCTCAAGTCCTCTGGGCTTTAGGGACTCAAAGGCTTTGGAAAATTTATCTCTTGGGGTTGGGGCCTACTCGGCCTTCTTTCAGCCTGCTTCTGGCGGTTTGTTACTGTGCTTCTTTCTGCCCTCAGCGATCTTCAATGCTTTCTAATTCCTGCAGTTCCTGTTATTTCTCTGCCTCCATCAGTCTCCTGTGATCTTTATCTCTCTCCCCATCTCCACGTGTCTGCCCCAGTCCCTCGCCCACAGTTCTTCCTCTCCCCTTTGGTCACAATCTCTTCATCTTTTGGTGGCACCCTCTCGGCACCTCACTGCCCATGCACCTGGGCTCAGAAATGGCGGCGATTCTGGGCTGTGCTGTACAGAGGGTCCAGTTGTGCCTTGGCCCGGCTGGAGCTCCAGGAATGCCCGGAGAAACAGCGCCGTGGAGAGGCTGCCCGGCGGGTTATCCGCCTCAGTGACTGCTTGCGGGTGGCCGAGGCCAGTGGGGAGGCCAGCAGCCCCCGGGACACCAGTGCCTTCCTCCTGGAGACCAAGGAGCGCCAGTGGCTGCTGGCAGCCCCCCCTGCAGAGCTTGGTGACTGGATGCAGGCCATCTGCCTGGTGGCCTTCCCTGTGAGTAGTCTAGGGGTGCAGAAAGGGTAAGGGGATGTGTGAGGGTGGGGGGGCCTAGCTATTTTCTGTGGGCAGATGTTCCAAGAGGCAAGGTCAGGATGGTGAGGGTATTCCTTGGTGAGGGACCCCAATACAGAGTGCAGACAGGGGCAGCAGGTGGGTGTGCCCGGAAGAAAGCCTGGCCAGAGGTGGAGTTTGGGGTTGGTGATGGTCGTGTGAGACCTGGGCCTCTTCCCCAGGGACAGAGGAAGGATCTCTCAGGGCCCAGGCTGGAGGGTGTGCTGAGGAAGAGTGGCCAGCCCTGCATGGAGGAGAACGAACTGTACAGCAGCTCGGCCACAGGTGAGCGATGGCTGCCCTGTTCTCCCAGGCGCTCTCCCCAGGGCGTGGCTGGGGGAGGTATGAACCGCTGCTGATGGCCTCGAGCCTTCCTGCCTTGTGGTTGCCCCTAGCTCTGGCCAGCCCCATATCAGCCTCTCCCCATCACTTCCGGGCATGGCCCAAGGTGGGGAGCCTGGCTTTCCTGAGTGTCAGCTTTTACCCTTGCTTCATCCCAACTTGCCCAGGCTCTGCTGGTGGGAGAGGGCAAGGCCAGGGGGCCCTGGTGAGGGTGCTACCCTTGAACTGTCTCTCTTTGGGAACTGAGCAATTGTTTGAAAAAAGAGTTTTTTCCAATCTGATGTTGGCTGTGGTTTTAAGGTGTCCTGTAGCAAGGCAGCTTCTTGCTGACAAAGCAATCCCTGCTCTCGCTGTCTAGCCCTCTGGGGTGGGTTGTTGTATGTGCAGGGCAGATGGACGGGGGAAGCAGTTTGTCTGTGCTTAATTTAAGCTCCACCACACAGAGGGCACAGGATGGCATCAGCAGTGGGTGGATAGACTGACAGCTGGGAGGGCAGGGTCAGGCTTCCCCTGCAGCTGTGACAGTAGGGACTGGGGAGGCAGCTGGTTCGGGGTGAGAGTTGCTATAAGTTGGTGGAGAAGACAAGCCTGTGGCTCTGGCAACAGGGGCAGGAAGGATGTGGGCACGAGGTTGGGGTGGATGTGGCTAGGTCATGATGCCTACTGGGGTAGGGAGTAAAGGTACCTGGTTTTGGGGGAGTATGTCCTTGAATGGAGCAGCTCAGCTTTCAAGGTCCGGGTTGGGGGGTTATGGGTACATGGATACCACTTTTTATAGTAATATTCTGGCATCTTCCTTTAGAATGGGGGCATAGTTGAGGCAGGCCAGCTGTTTGCCATTAACTGCATTTTTCACTCCCCTCTTCTCCCCAGTGGTTGCCCAGAAGAAGTTTTCTGTAACCATAAGACCCACAGAAGCCAGCGAGAGGTGCCGGCTCCGGGGAGCCTATATCCTCCAGGCTGGAGAGAGTGCCCTAGAGCTGTGGGACAGCCCTGAGCTGGGCACCCGGCTGTATGACTGGCCCTATAGGTTTCTGCGGCGCTTTGGGCGGGATAAGGTGAGAAAGGGGCTGCGGCTGGGCAGGTAGACAGTAAGGATGAGCTGTGAGAGCAGAGAGAGTGTCAGGGAGAGGTCAAAGCCCTTCTACCCCCAAAAGGAGAGAGGAAGGCAGGAGGAGAAAGGGAAGCTAGAGTGAAAAGAGTGTAAAAAAGAAGCACAAGTGTGAGAAGGAAAGAGGGGAAGGATCGTGGAGGTGGGGGAGGAGGAATGGAGAAAGACTAGTGGTAGAGAGGAGTAAAGAATGGAGAGGAGCCCTGGTGGTGCAACTGTTAAGCACTGTCCTACTAACTGAAAGGTTGGCAGTTTGAATCCCCCAATGGCTCTGCAGGAGAAAGACCTGTCCATCTGCTTCTGTAAAGATTACAGGGTCCCTATGAGTAGGAATTGACTCTATGGCACCTGGCGACAACAACAAAGAATGAAGTTAGAGCAGAGCACAGTATGGCAACAGTTAATGCATTCAGCTGCTAACTGAAAGGTTAGAGGTTTGGGTCTACCCAGAGGAGCCTCGAAAGAAAGGCCTGGCGATCTACTTCTGAAAAATTAACCACTGAAAACTCTGTGGAGAACAGTTCTGTTCTGGTACACATGGGGTTGCCAGGAGGTGGAATCAACCTGATGGCAACTGGTTTTAAATAATGGCTGAGGTTTATTGAGGATGAGCTGTATGCCAAGCTCTGTAGTTGAATGGATGGGAGGGAGAATGAAAGGAGAGGAGAAGGGAGATGAGATGGGGAAGTCTTTGTTTATAAGGAAAAAACACAGGGAGGGAGGAGAAAAGAGCTGGGGAAGATGAACAGTTCTTAGTGGAGGGAAGCTGGAGGGAATTGGGGCACATGGTTGGGGGTGGGGTCCAGGAAAAGCAACCCGGCCCAGTGGCCTGGCCACTAACCTCCCTCTCCCCCTCTGCGCAGGTAACCTTTACCTTTGAGGCAGGCCGGCGCTGTTTCTCTGGGGAGGGCAACTTTGAGTTTGAAACCCAGCAAGGCAACGAGATCTTCTTGGCCCTGGAGGAGGCCATCTCTGCCCAGAAGAATGCTGTCTCTCCTGGGCCACAAACCCAGCCAACTACCATCCCCACAGTGATGCCCCAGCCAGAGAGCCCCTATTCCCGGCCCCACGACTCACTCCCGCCACCATCACCCAGAGCGCTTGTGCCTGCGCTGCGGCCTCGGGGCCCAGAGGGGGAATATGCAGTGCCCTTTGATGCAGTGGCCCAATCCTTGGGGAAGAGCTTAAGGGGAATCCTGGCAGTCCCTCCCCAGCCCCCAGCTGACCCTCTGTATGACAGCATTGAGGAGCACCTGGCCCCCAGACCGGAACACATATATGATGAGCCTGAGGGAGTGGCTGCCCTCTCCCTGTATGACAGCCCCCAGGGACCCCAGGGTGAGGCGTGGAGGAGGCAGGCCAAAGCTGACAGGGACCCCAGTGGCCTTCAGCATGTCTTCCCAGCCGGGCAGGACTTCTCTGCCTCTGGCTGGCCTCAGGGAACTGAGTATGACAATCTTGTACTCAAGAAAGGCCCAAAGTGATGGGAGGGTGGAGGAGCTATGGATCACATTGAAGGGCCAGTACAGAAGCAGTTCAGTGATGATGGGGAAGGGAGTTAGAAGGTGGTAAGGAGCGAGGAGCAGGCCTCCCCTTCCAGTTTTTGCTGCCCTTGACTCCTTTTGGTCACTGCATTCATAGGACGGACTCCCTCTGCCTCCTTCCTGTCCCCCCACCCCCACGCTGGGCTTGACCTGCCTTAGTTTGGTTTGACAAATTGTCCCTCCCAGTGCCCGCTGGGTGAGTCACCATACCAAAGCAAGAAGGGTGCCGGAGAGACCCACCCTCCTCCCACTCCTTTTCTACTTCCTCCACTCCCAACCCCCAGCCTGAGCAGAACCTGGGGCATTTAGTGCAGAGGATAAAAGGATGTCAGCAAATCACCCTAGTTCCTTGGCTTGTGCAGGCTCCCTGCAGGCCGATGACCTCTGCAGGGGACAGCCGTGGCTCCAGACAGCTAGGAGGATGGCTGCAGCTCTCTGTGGGGTTCAGACTTCTCTGTTGCATTAAACATCTCTGAAACATTTTTGTGTGGCTTGAGTGCTGTGGGGGTGGGGATGGGATGACACAGCCTTGCTGGGGGATGCATGCTCCAGTTGACCACTGTTGAGCACCTCCTCTCCTGGCAGTGAGGTCCTCCCTGAGCCTGTACTGGGTCTGATGCCTCTGTCCACAGGGCCAGAGATCTGGCGGGAAGTCAGGGCGCCATGGGAGAGAGATTCAAGTATCTCTAACCCTTTGCTAGTACTGGATCAACACGAGAAAAATGATGGGGAAGTAGGGGTGGGGGGGCGGGGGCGGGGGCGGGTGGGAGATGATGAAAAAGCTGGACTGGAAGAAAGGAAAGAGTTGGCATTTATTGAGTCTCTTATGAAGCCCTGGTTGCACAGTGGTTAAGAGCTATGGCTGCTAACCAAAAGGCTGGCAGTTCAAATCCACCAGCTGCTCCTTGGAAATGCTATGGGGCAGTTCTGCTCTGTCCTATAGGCTCACTAGGAGTTGGAATCAACTTGATAGCAACAGGCTTGGCTTTTTGGATTTTTGAGCCTCTTATGGACTAGATGTTATTGTGTACTGTTGAGTCGATTCTGACTCCATGTGACCGAGTAGAACTGCCCCATAGGGTTTTCAAGGCTATAATCTTTATGGAAGCAGATCACCGGCCTTTCTTCCATGGAGTGGCTGGGTGGGTTCAAACCACCAACCTTTTGGTTAGCAACTGAGGGCTTAACTGTTGTACCACCAATGCTCCTTATGCACTAGATATGGGACTAAATACTTTTACAGTTGCTAACCAGCTGTGTGGCCCTGGGCAAATCCCTTCCCATCCTGGAGATTGGTCTTCTTGTCTGTAAAATTAGGGGCTGCACTGCGTGGGTGCTCTTCCATCTCTGTGATTCCCCAGAGGCCCTTGTGGCCCCACTTCCCTTTTATCCCTTTTCCCCACAGGTCAGTCTCCGTTCTTGTGCTCGTTCTCTCCATCACCAAAACCTGCTTTCATGGAAAGGTATGTCAGTAAATCACTGATAGCAGCCAATTCAGTGAATATTACAGAACACTGTATAAAACTCCCTGGCCTCAGGCTACTTACAACCCAGAAGGGGAATGAGCCAAGAGGGATGTCTTTATAAGTTCCCATAAGACGCGAAACAGTGCCCTGGCGTTCAGACCAAGAAAGACTTCACATCAAAGGTGGCATTTCAGGTAGACTTTCAAGGTGGGAAGGCATTTGATGAATATTTGGTTTGAAAAGGACATGCTAGGTAGGATGGATAGAGAAAATAGAGTATGAGTCTTGTGGGAAGGTTTGCATTTATGAAAGAGTTCTACCTTCAGAGTAGATGTGTGACAAGTTGGGAAGGCCAACTCAGACCATGCTATGGAGAAATTTGTACCTAATTTGAAGGGAAGGAAGAATGACTTAAGGCTTTTGAGTCCTATAAGAGTTGAGCTTTAGGGCAGTAACCTCAACAACTCTGTGGAAGATGGGCTGGAGGTGGAATGAGTTAGGAGGTTGAATTGAAAGAGAAAATTCAGAAACGGCAGTGGATTCAAGAGACATGATAGAAATAGCACCTGCAGATCTTGGAGCCACATTGGATGTAGAACACAGAGAAATAAGGGTTTCTGTCTCAGAGACTCAGGTAACCTGAAAGGAGCCAGAAAGGGGACTCTAGAACTTAGGAGGAAAAGAAGAGAGACATACAGATTGAAGTCATTCTTCTAGGTATGTTTGTTATCTAAGCAGGGGCAGATTATCCCACAGGCAAGGTAAACATGGTGCTTAGCTTGCTTACCAGATCATGTGTAGTGAAAAATTTCACTTGGTAAAAAATTTCACCTGAAATCATCCACTACAGTTTAGTAAAGTAAGCACAAGTAAGCCCGTGCTTACCTTGCTTACTGGATCATCCGTCTCCATTAAAAAAAAAAAAAAATTGTAAATTTGAAAAACGTGTTTGATTCTGTAGGAAGGTGCTGTGAGGTTGGGAGAGAGACAGATGCCAGCCATACCTAGAAGCAGAATCTTTGATGTGGTGAAAAAATGTGAAATTATTCCCTGTGGATGATCTGGTAAGCAAGGTAAGCACCGTGCTTACTTTGCCTATTGGATAATCTGCCCCTGGATCTAAGTCTGATCTCTCACTGCGGCTGTGTTCTTTACTGAAGGCATTTGAGGCAATGGGTGAGTGGCTAGGAGGCCTTCCTGAAGCCCTGCCTCTTGTGTCTGTACCACAGGACCACTTGGCCCCTGCTGGCACCATCTGGTCCCAGTCTCAGAATATGCTGGAGG
Source organism: Elephas maximus indicus (assembly GCF_024166365.1). Lineage (NCBI taxonomy): Eukaryota > Metazoa > Chordata > Mammalia > Proboscidea > Elephantidae > Elephas > Elephas maximus. The sequence goes on from NC_064840.1 coordinate 52,835,122, forward strand.
CAAGAGGGGCTCATTGCCTCTGAGAATTTCCTTCTTTCTCCTCTTCGGGCCAGGGGTGTGGAGCGGTCTCTTGGGCAAGGAGGCTGTATTTTTCTAATTTCCGTGAGGCAGCACTAGGAGGGAACATCCTGGATCCTCCCAGCAGGGGGCAGTGTTAGCCTGTGGAAAAGGCCACAGGGGGCTTAGCTGTTGCCAGCCTTGGGGGCTTGGACATGAAGGAAGGAATTTGAATATTTACTACTAGAAGGAATTGAGGATAATTTGAATCTGCATTTTAGAGTTTGTTTCTTCAGACTATCAGAATCCCATCTCGAGACATGTGGACCCTGCCTTTAAGTGGTGTGGAATCCTAAACTGAAACTTGCCCCTCTCATATCTTCTCTCCTCACCCTCAAGATCTAGGAACTTCTGAGCTCTTCCACTCTGAGGCTAACTCTGCTTCACAAGGGGAAGTTGTAGCCTGGGGCCCCAGGGAAAGGTGGGGTGAGGGCTGCAGGGAGTAGGGGAAGTAAAGCATTTGGGGAAGCTGGGAGGGGTAATGAAAGTACTTGAGACAGTTGTTGAAATGCTGACCATGTGTCAAGGTCTCTCTCAGAAGATGTGGTCCACTGGGTGTGTCGTTCTTGCAGAGAACTGTGTCAGTGCAGTCAACAACCAGGCCCAACTGCACTAACGTCACCTAAGACATGTGCATTGTGCCTTCATTCGACAAATGCCATTAGGTATCTCTGTGTACCAGCATCACCCGAGGGCTGAGGAGGCTGCAGTGAATGACATAGACATGCCCCCACCCACGTGGAGCCCACTACACAGACAGGGTGTTCAGAGGTCGTTTACCAAATGAATTAAAGGAGTTAGCTTTAGGGGTCAGCCTCCTCAGATATAAATACAAGATGGAAGCCCTCCTTGAAGTGTTTCCATGACACCCAGGTTATCAAGGGGGGAACCATAGGTAAAGAAACAGACCAGTCTTGAAGGAGGCAGGACAAAATAAGATCAAGTGACAGCTCCACCAAGAAAGGGTCATTCTGCTTCAGTGTCTGCTGCCTGGCAGCTGTTGATACCATGAGAAGCTTTGCCGTGGCCAGGACACTTATAAAAATGCTTATATTTGTAAATTAGTATGCAGAGGTGACATCAGGGCAGGCAAGAATGGCATCATGACTGACGCCCAGCATAGGGATGTGTACACACCCCTGAGATTTATAGAACTGCAGAAGTGCACGTGTGAGCACACACTAGCATTCTTCCTGTTTTCTTCTCTGTCTCTCTTGCTTCTCTTTGTGTTTTTATTCCAGGGTGTATGTGTGTAGTATGTGTGCATATGTGTATGAGTGAGTGTACGTGTCTGTGTGTGTGCATGTTGGCCTGGCTTCACCTCGTAAACCTGCTCACAGCATGGTGGTGGGGATGAGTTCCCACCTTGAGGCTTCAGAATAAACAAGAGCCCAGATTTCTTGGGCCTCTCTTCTTGCTCAGACTCCTCCGTAATGACTACACTCAAGCTGTTGCTGCCACCACCTTTCAGCTGTGATGCTAACCAGACACGTGCCTCATGGGTGCTGATTCAATTAGCCAAGTTGCCCACCTCCTGCAAGGGCCATTTATAAAATCAGCTGGAGGCAGGGTAGGGGTGGAGAAAAGCAAAGTGGGAGGTCAGTGAGCTGGGAGGAGAGGCTAGAAGAATAAGGGGCTCTGGGAGGGGATATCTGATTCCATTAGGAATCAGGCTGGCTTCTCCATGGAAGGCAGCTGTACATCACTGTCTGGCTCCAATCCTCTACTCCTGGAAGGACCTAATGCTGGCCAGCATGGAGCAGGGTTCATCAACCTCCAGGCTCCTGACTGGTCCACCTCGTTCCTCCTTGCCTCCCTCCAATCTCTGGACCTCTCTTCTTGAGACTAGCTCCCAGATCCCTGGACCAGAGGTGGATGCTGGTGGGGGCGGGGGGGGGCAGGGAGGAGAGTGGATGGGGGAGCACAGGGTTCTGAGGGATTTGTCAGGGAGCTGGTGTCTGATCAGAGACGGGTACAGTGCTGTAGGGGGTGGATGGGAGGCATGCCTGAGGGGGTAACAACATTTAGTACCTGCAAGTCTCCTCTGACAGATGGGTGGTGGCTGCACATTGGCTGGGAATCAAACCTAGGTCTCCTGTGTGGAAGGTGAGAATTCCACCACTGAACCACCACTAACCTCTGTGTATCTTGACTACCTGGGCTCAGATTCTGGCTCTGCTACTTGCTTGCTCTTCTGCCTGCCGACTATGTCTTAATGGAAAGAGTAGGGAGCCTTGGTAGTGCAGTGGTTAAAGCATTCAGCTGCTAACCAAAATGCTGGTGGTTTGAACCCACTAGCCGCTCTGCGAGAGAAAGATGTGGCACACACAGTAATAGTATGTTTCTCATAGGCTTGTTATGAAGATTAAATGAGTGAATACACCCAAAGCTCCTAGAACGGTGCCTGGCACATACAGTTCCGTTATTATCCAGTGTCTTAGTCATCTAGTGTTGCTATAACAAAAATACCACAAGTAGATGGCTTTAACGAAGAGAAACTCACAGTCTAATAGTCTATAAGTCCAAATTCAGGGCGTCAGCTCCAGGGGAAGTCTTTCTCTTTTCTGTTGGCTTTGGTGGAAGGTCCTTGTCATCAATTTTCCCCTGGTCTAGGAGCTTCTCTGAGCAGGAACCTCAGGTCCAAAGATGTGCACTGCTCCTGGCGTTATTTCTTGGTGGTATGAGGTCTCCCTTCTCTGCTCTCTTCCCTTTCCTTTTATCACTTGTAAGATAAAAAGTGGTGCAGGTCATACCCCAGGGACACTCCCTTTACATTGGATCAGGGATGTGACCTTAGTAAGGGCATTACAATCCCACCCTGATCCTCTTTAACATAACCTAATCATGCCTCATTAACCACAGGCAGAGATTAGGATTTACAACACATAGGTAAATTACAATCACAAAATGGAGGACAATAACACAATATTCAGAATCATGGCCTAATCATGTCGACACGTATTTTTGGGAGACACAACTCAAACCATGACATCCATGATCCCATTTCATCATTCCAACAACTCTGTGAGATGAGCAGGGCAAGACACCCCATTTACCAATGAGGAAACGAAGGCTTAGAGAAGTGGAGTCACTCATCTTTGGGGGTGAACTCAGGCTTTGTGGAGATGGAAGAACTCGGTTGGGAAGGAGAGGTGAAGACAGCAACATCAATGGCCTTTAAGCAGCTGGATGATGGCACCCAGCTGGGCCTACCCTGTACACCTGGGCAGGTAGTGCTCGCTTGCCCTGGTATGCCCAGACGGGAACAGCTTGGAAAGGAATTAGCTTCACAGAATAGACAGGCTTTGGCTTGAGGCAAGGCTGGAGAATAGGGAGCCACAGGGGAGCATTCCTCCTTTCATCTGAGTTGCTGACCCACTCACAGCCTGGCAGCTAGAAAACCATGTCATGGGTCAGCAGGCTCCTCGCTGGGCAGCAACACCTGGAGGTCCAGCTGGTACGGCTGGTAGTGTGATCTCTACAGACCCTGGGGGTCACTGCCCTGTGGACAGCAAGAGAGGCTCTAGGAATAAAACAAGTTCTGAGAGGAGAAAGCTGGGGAGGAGGTGGGCAGAAAGGAGCCCAAACATTCCACAGGCTTGCCATCTCTCCCACTAGACTGTAAACATCCTCAGGGCAGGATGCATTCTTTGTCTAATTCAGGTCATATCCCCAGCTCCTAACACAATACCTAGCACAAGGTTGGCATAAATAACTATGTCTTAATGGAAAGAGTAGAGAACGCAGTGGTTAAAGCACTTGGCTGCTAACCAAACTGTCGGCGGTTCGAACCCATCATCCCTTCCATGAGCGAAAGATGTGGCAGCCTGCTTCCATAAAGATTACAGCCTTGGAAATCCTATGGGGGCAGTTCTACTCTGTCCTACAGGGTCGCTATGAGTTGGAAGACTCGATGGCAGTGGGTTTGGTTTGGTTTAATGGAAAGAGTAAATAAACAAAGTCCAGTTTGCTTGGAGGGGACACAGGTGCTCTCCAGTGTGTTATAATTTGTGGAATCCCAGGAGGACTCCCCATCCAGTAATATACCCCCCAGTGATGTCCCAAATCTCATCATTAGCATGTTGGGTTCATCCTTCCTTCTCTTTTAAAATGCTAGTCTCCTGGGGAGGGGTATCACTGGAGAGACTAACACCAGGAGTAAATGAGTGTGAAAGGAACTGCCTGGGCCTGTGAGGCAGGAGGATCTACAGCAGGAGGAGAGACCGAAGGTGAAGAAAGGCACTGAAGAATGGGCAGATGGGGTTGATAACGACAAGCTGGGGAACTTCACAGTTTTTGGTCTCAGTACAGCCCAGTGAGAGGAGAGGGCTGTGGCATGCTGCGTAGGGATGGACGGACACCCAGAACACAGGAAGGACTTGGGTTACCCAATGTGGACCCATGGTCTAGGGGAAATGAGCCAGGTGGACAGGACAGACTCTGGTACTGCTGCCCTCAGAGCAGGATGGGTGCGGGTGAGCAGCTGGGCAGTCATCAGGGTCACTGTCTATAAGGGGCTCTAAACCAGTATTGGACATGTAACAAGGTGAGAACATTTGTGGTTATCATCCCTTCTCTCAGAGGGAGCCCTGTTTATCGATAGAATGGTCACTCTGAATATTTTTATGAGCCACTTGAGGTGGAGTGGGTTAGGGGTAAGGGAGTGAGTGAGAGCTCCAAAGGCACAGGTTTTAACAATCTGGCTAATGCAGGGCTCTGTCTGTTGAATGGGTGATGCAAGTTTGGGGCCAGAGTGAAATTGCTCAGGTCTCTGGTGGATGAACTGAGGGTGGCCACCAGGGGTCCTCCTCCACCCATCTCTCAAAGAGTACATTGAGCACTCCCTCTGGTGAATTAATGTTGAACAAATATTTAAAGGAGGTCCTTTAAGGAGATGCCAAGTTATTATTGTAGGGAATAGGGTTGCCAGATAAACTTATAGGATTCTCAGGTAAATTTCAATTTCAAATGCATACACAGCAAATAGTTTTTTTTAGGATAAGTATGCCTCAAGAATGGGCATACTTAGTGTAAGTATAGAACATACATGTACTTATACTAAAAAGTTATTTGTTGTTTATCTGAAATTCAAATTTAACTGGGTGTCTTACATTCCATTTGCTAAAGTTATCAACCTTATTAAGGAATTCTAACAGATCTCTTGACTCTGAGCATCTAGGATTAAATTCTCCGTTCCAAGAAGGAGTGGGCTTCACCTTGTTTGAGAGATCTCGACAGCACCCTGAAGAAGTCAAGTTCTTTGCTTCTGTCAGGTAGCAGAGACCCATTTTATTCAAGTGGGGAGGGGGGTCCAAACCCCGAAGCTGTGTGAAGATGAGACTCTGGTATGTATGTAATGGGCATGAACCAGGATGGGCCCTGTATGAATGTCCTTGCTTAACTCTCAGCCTCATCCCTCTCCAACCCTCCTGTCACCACTCTGCTGCCACGCCGGCCTCCTCACTGTTCCTGGAAGGTGACAAGACCTTCCGCACCTTTGTACAGGCTGTTCTCCTGCCTGCTGGGCCCTTCTCTCCACTTAGCCTGGATACCTCCTACTCTTTCTCTAAGTTTCCACCTCAGTGTCGCTTCCACAGAATCTTCCCAATAGACCAGTCTAAAGGTGCACCTCTGACCAGCTTTGTATGACCTATCCCTCTGTGTGATTACTGAGTGCCCTGCCTCCCTCACTAGGTTGTAAGCTACATGATGTATTCTCACCTCCTCCAAGAGGCCTTCCCTGACTGCTTAGCCCAGCAGCAGCCAGAGGAGCTCCTCTCATTTGCTTTGTATGTAGAACTTCCTTGGAAGGTTTTCTTTAAACAACTGGATCCCTGGTTAAAGAAAGCCTGAACAGTAATGTGAACTCTATCCAGTCTTACCTCTCTGTGCAGTCAGTTCTGTAAAATGGTCCTGATGACAGTGCCCTGCAGATGCCGCGTGGCCTGGTAAATATGAGGGCTGAGACAAAACCCTAGTGGGCCACTCCTGATCTGCCTGGGCCTCAGTTTCCCCTTCTGTAATAAAGCAGTTCTCTTAGGAAATGCCATACAGGGAGGCTGATGAGAGAGAGAAAGAGGGTGTTTCCAGGGACTCAGGGGTAGGGGACTCAAGAGCTAAATCCCATCTCTGCAATAAGTATCAGAATTAGAATCTGAAGCTCCCCATTCCCCATCTCTCATATCCTCCTTACCCCAAAGGACATTTTACTTAGAGCAGGCCCTAGTACGGGGGGAACCTCCTTGGAATCAGGGTCTGGAATAAGGGAGCTGTTTGGTGCTATGCCTCTGATGCTATCCTAAAAGCCTGGTCAGCCAGGCTGCAGCCTGGAAGGGCCACAGACAGGACCAGCCGGCATGGCACATGCTCCCGAGCAGGCCTGGGTAGAATGGCGAGCTAGCAAACCTCTCTCGTTGGTGCCCATCTTTGCTTCCCGTGCCCATCTCTTTACCTCAGCCCCACTCTTTTGAGCCCATGGCCCTCTGGGCTCCCCAGGGCCTGAGAAAAGTCCTTCCCACTGAGATTCAAGGAGCAGAACATCTGAGCCAGAGGGGCCTTAGAGACAATCTAGTCTGATTCCTTTATTTCCCCCTTCAGGAAACTGAGGTCAAGTTCATTTTTAACCCCTCTCAGATGTTATTTATATTTTAAGAATCTATGTTGGGATTTCTGACATCCAGAGTGAGTTAGTTTTTGCTTTTTCTGGTAAAGAAGGGACAAGGAGGAGGGGGATCCTGTTTCCCCTACTCTTCCTTCCTGGGAGGGTCACTGTCTCTGAGCAAGACTTTCTTCCCCTCCCCAGTGTCACCACCGCAAGTCCCCAGGTGAATGCCCAGGGGTGTGAGGGAGAGGCCCAGGTTAATCAAGGGCAGCCTAGGCTGAAGCTGTTCATTTTTTGCTGGTTAATTCACTGATCCATACTGGAGACAAACCTGGGTGCTCCTATTCTCTTTCCATTCTCCTCTGATAACTACTCCTTCCAACAGCCCCCATCCACGTTATCCTTGACCCTAGTCCCCAAGGCAGCTTTCCTCAGCTGGCAACTTCAGCTCAGTGAGCAAAGGCCAGCTCCTGGTCCCCAGATTTCTGCTCCCACCTACAGAAAAGAATGACTTTCTTGATGAGTATGGGTGAGGCGAATGCAGGCCAGGGGTTGAAGGAGAGGAGACAGGAGGGTGGAGGGGTACACTGGGATTGGGCTGGGTTGGAATGAACTGAGGTGGTGCAGGGGACAGGAGTTCATCAAAAAGAGGCTGAGGGGAGAGCCGATGTGATAAAATGATGTTGCAGGGTCACAGAGGAGAAAGGTGGTTTCAAGAGGCTGTGGCTGGTGAAACTCAGAGTGGTGATGGGAGCCAGTTTCCAGAGTTGCCAAGTTGCCTGGGAGACTGGTTTGGCCTGAACCTGGGGTTATGCCTGAGAACCAGTGAGAAAAATCCTTGTGTTCTCAAGGACTGTATGCTGAGAGGAAGTGGAGGCCTGGCTGGGCTCTGGGGGTGGGACGTGGTGCTGGAGAAGGAGCTGAGGGGTCCAGGGAAGCATGGCCAGTCAGGGTGGGCACAGCTAGGCCTGGCTGAGTGTAGAGTACTTGGCAGGCTTCTGTGTGCCAAGGTCTGGGAGGCTGAGGTGAGCCTGCAGGAAGTAGAAACTGGCCCCTAGGGCTCAGATATTCAGGTTCAGGGGCTTAAGGTCCAGTTGGGCTGCGTTGACCAGCTAAGTCCAGCAAATCTGGCCTGAACATAAGGCAGAGACTGAGCTACCTCCCCATGGGGCGTTTGGACCTTCAGCCTTTGTCAGACCCTGGCATCCAACCTGTGCCCTCTTGTCCTGCCTTCTGGCTTGGCTGGCCCAGCATAGGGTCCTGTTTCCCAGAAGCCAAAATAGAGCTGCCTCCTAAGAAATAAATATATTTACAAAAGGCCTTTTGTGTCCTTTGGCGGTGAAGGTAGAGGAGACCAGAAGCAGTGCAGAGGGCGCTGCACTTGGGGCACCTTTGCTTGTTCTTCAGTCCTGTCCCCTTAACCTCCGTATGTCTGTGAGGATGGACACGATGGCTACTAGGAAGAGCCCTGATCTAGGAGGTCCAATCCCCACTCTGCCACTAACTGGCTGTAGGGTGTCAGGCAAGTCTCTTCCCCTCTTTGGCCCTTATTTTCCCATCTGGAAAATGACAGAGTTGGATTAAAAGACCTCAAAGTTTCCATTAATTCTATAATGCTTTGTTTTGAGGAAATTACCAGGACAATAAGACAACAGAAATGACTTTGCCAGGAGAGCATGTAGAAAATATGGGTTCAAAGTCTTAATTTGAATGTAAAGTGGGGCCCTCAGTTCAATTTAAGCTGTGCCTGCTGCTGGGATTTAGTCATGTCTAGAGAACTGGTGTGATGGGGCCAATAGCATGAGGGACAGAGGAGCTTGCTGGGAGAGAACTTATCCTAAAGGATGGAGTCGGCATTGTAGGATCTCTGTGCACAGTTGTGCAGATTGAGCAAAGAACAACACTAGGGGACAGTATCTGCAATGAGGGCTCAGGAAAGCACAACAAGCTTGACCAAGGAACAAAGTGTGAATTACCAGAGAGATAGATGGGGTGCCTTGAGGATAGTTTAGTGTCTACAGGGGCACCATGCGCAGGCTGTGCACTGCACAAGTCTAGGGGGTGCCATTCACACAGACCATAGTGGAGCTGTGTCTGGGTATCTACCTCTAGGACTTGTCTCTCAGCCCCCACAAAGATGGAGAGGTCTTTCACTTAGAGCTCTTAAGGCATTTGGTGCTGGTTGCACATTTGGGCATTCCTCTAGTTGAGGTTGAAACAAAAAAGGAAAAGGTAGAGTTTATTCACTTTGCTACAGGATACCAGTAACTGTCAGCAGATCCAAGGGCCCAGTGTCTTAGGAGTTCTAGGAGTGTGATGCCCAGTGGATACAGAAGTTCCTGTGGACATGGCAGTGGCTGGAAAAAGTAGAAGATGTCGGCATGGTGGTCTTAGTGGAGGTGGCATCAGTGCTGGAAGACAGAGAGCCACTACCTGGGGTCATCCACAAACACCTGGGAGGCACTTTTCATGGGCTGGAGTGCTTAAGTGTCTGCTTCATCTTCTTTGGAAGCTGCTCTTAGAGAAGTCCCTTGGTCCACCTGCCTCTTCTCCCTCCGATGGTCCAGCTGGGCCTGTCCTCTTTCCGCTACCAGAAATGTCTGTACTCCAAGTCCAAACCATCCCTGACCTGAACCCTTTCCTATTCCTATCACTTTCTTCCTTGCTTCTCCCCTCAGCCATAGGCCTGTTTTCTCTTTGTTCCTCTCACAAAGGGAGTTATGAACACAGGGGTCTCTCTTTGAGGAGAGAGGGAGACAGTAGCTTTTGTTTACGGAAGCCACCACTAGCTGTGATGGCGGCTTTGTCACAATACATCATAACATCTCAAACACTCGGGTGGGGGGACTGTCTGTGGGTGGTGACCATGGCTTCTTTCATGGGCATAGGGCTTCCTAGCATCTAGAGCCTCCCAGGTTAACACGGGTTCCTTTCAAAATGGGTGCTATTTGTATCTTATAGATGAGGAAACTGAAGTTCGGAGAGAGTTAATGAGTTGTTCAAAGTCCCCCAGGCTCATAAGTGGCTGTGTTGGGGCTTAGTCAAGCCCTTTCCAGCACACCACTGCAACCTGCATGGTATAGGTGGCATGAGGCAGCCTGCCTGTCAGTACTGCTTGTTACAGTTTGTGAAATACCCTAGAGAAGATTCCTTGTGGCTTGGAGACTTTCAAAGGATAGTATGGTACAATGAGAAAAGAACTAGCTTCAGGGACTCTGCCTTCAACAACTGTGCCTCCTTGTGAAAATTACTCCACTTTTCCAAGCCTCAGTGTTCTCATCTGTAAAACAGGGTTAGTAATGCTGTCAACCTCATAGGGTTGCTGGGTGGCTTAAATAAGATCATGGGAAGATGAATGGAAATTGTGTGCCTCTTTATACAATCATAAGTCGTTATTATCTTCCAGAGTTCCCTATGGCAAGCAAATGTGTAAATTCTTACCATGGGTCATCAGAGCTTCTATGAGGTTATGAATGGTTGGCATTGGACTGAAAGCAATGGGAAGAGGACACAGGATGGGCCCATAGAGGTGACAAGGGATAAAGAGCTCTTAATTCTACCTTTTCTTGACTTGGCTAGTTCCCTGTGGGGCTTGCCAGGTCATGGCACTGGGCAGGCTGCACCAACACCCAGACCCACTGTGAAGGTCCCAGGGCACAGAAGGGTTTGTTAGCTGTGGGCAGCTAACAGGGCACTTGAGTATTGGGCCCCAGCTCCTTTAAGAGGCTGTCCCTTCCTGCTGATCTGGCCAAGTGAATAGATGATGGATGGCCTGAGGAGGTGGGGGCTTTGAGCCAGAGAAAGTCATCACTGAGATGAAGAACTGACCAGCTGGCAAAATCTCCAGCAGATCAATGGAGACCATCTGGATGGAAGGGGTGTACTCAGAGGCTGGGCGGTGAGTGCCTGGGCTCCCCAGGGCCTGGTGTATGCTACCCCACTCCCACAGAAGAGAGTAGTTTTGGCTGGAACCTTCTGTGCTGAGCCCACTCCAGGCTAGGATCAATACCTGAGGGTGTGGGGATGGGTGTGGTACCAATCTGGATGAGTGTGCTGGCAGTTCAAGGTACAAAACCCAGTTCAAGGTACAAAACCCAGTTCAAGGTATCCCCCTGATAAGGCTGAGCATGTGGGATTGAGAGCATGTACCCCTATTGTGGTGCCTCGGAGCAGTCACATCCTGAATATCCTGAGGCTTGTCATTGCTGGCATCTCTGTACACTCTTAGGCCCAGAAGGGGTCTCCTTCTCCAGCTTTATCCACCCTTGGGCTTTGAGGGACTCCTCTTGACCCCAGAAGCTGGGGCTACAGGAGGGACAGGCGTGTTACAGCATCTGCTCCTGCTTTGGGGGGTCTGGACTCAAGATCAGCCCCATTCAGAAGGTCCTCATGAAGAGGGATAGGATTGGCTCAGCGGTCTTCGGTCCTCTGATGAGAAAGCCCACAGACCACCCACACATGGGATGCTTCCTAAGTGGAGAGACAATCTGAAGGACTCCTTCTGTTTTCAGGTGTCCTCCAAGGCTAAGCTTCTTGTTGACTCCCTGAAAATGGCCCAAGCCCTGGGCCAGATCAGACCTGATAAGGGCTATTCAGGTAGGAGATAGTGCTCCTGAGCCTAGGGCACAGGAACAGTTCTATCCCTGGAGCCCAGGCAGGTGCTCTGCATGTACGAGATGCTCGGTAAGGACAGCTTCACTGACCACCTGCCACTTTGTGGGGTCTCCTTCTCCTGCTTCATCCATAATCATGCAGGCCTTTACTGCGAGGTCTGAGGCTCACAGTGCCAATAGCTGGCTCACTTGGGTGCTCAGACTCCTGGCCTACTTACACCTAACGGAAGTGTGAGGAAGCCTCTGGAAGCTGAGAGCTCGGGCAGCCTGGGCCCTGGTTGGGAGCACTGCTCTAGAAAGCCATGCTTCCCTGTGGCCCCAACACCAGTCCTCAGCGGCCCCGCTTGACTTTTTGGACAGGGATAAAGTGAGTCCTTATGTGGGGGCCTAGGCTGGGGGAGGGGAGCGGATAAGGGATTTCAGTGGTTAGGACAGATAATTCAGCTTTCCTGGGAATCAGGGAAGGAAGAGCTGAGCTTTTGTGGTGGCAAGGCTGGTGGCTGTGTGATTTGGGGGGCCTGGCTCACTCCTATGTGGTGATATGATTTGAGGCACTCTGAGGGATGCAGGAGAAAGACTCAAAATATCACCCCCACCTGACATTTAACCATCATGGCTTCATTCTATTAACTCATGAAAAACTTTATCATTTCTAAAATCTTCCCTAATAAAATGCAAATACTTCTATAAGATAATCGTGCCTTAAGTTCATTATCAGCTAACACCTCAGTTTTTATTGTTTCAGCAGGAAATAGATGACAGCCAGAAATTTGATCTGGGCAGAGGTATCTGTGTGTGTGAATATGTGTGAGTGCATGTCTGAGTGCGTGTGTGTGTGTGTATGTGTGTGTGTGTATGTGTTTGGGGTGAGGGTGGGAGGCAGATCTTTTCATTCTTTCAGTGAATGATGATCAAACACTTATGAAATGCCAAATGGTGTTCTTGGTCCTGGAGACACAGACTGAACAAAAGAGACAAAAATCTTCCCCTTTATGGAGTTTGCTGCCTTTAAAACAATGAATAAAATATACGGTATGTCAGATGGTAATAAGTACTATGGAGATAATAAACAGAGGAGGGTTTAGGGAATATAGCTGGAGGACTGGCAAATCTCTTAATTGGGGGGTTAGCTATGAGGGAAGGGCTTGCCTCTTTGCCCCTGCAAGGGTGGAGTTAGGGTGAGGCATGCACTCCTTTTCTCTCAGGGTCGTACAAGTGCCCTGAGACGGAGGCACTCTGCACTTACATGACCTGCGGAAAGTAAGGTCCTCCTTCAATTTTGTGCCCTGGAACCTCGATTGCCTTACCTATTTCCAGCCCTGCCTACTCCCCTTGCCCATCTTCCTCCTCCACTGAATGCCCCAATAACCAGAGAGCTCTTGATTCCCAGGAGAGTAGACTTTGGGGAGCCAGCTTCCACTAGTGTTCTAGTGGAAATGTCTCCTGGACTGGCAGAAGTGGGAGGGAGGAGCTGCCAAGCTCTACCAGCCAAGATTAGTGAGGAATACGGTGCTAGCTCGTGGCACATGGCTCATTACCCAGCCCTAATCTGGTCAATTTCTCTCTTTTTCCACACCAAGATTTGCAGGGGGCACTGAAGTCGTGTGGAGTGGCAGGAATTACTCTACAGCAGAAAGCCCAGATTTGGGACAATGTGTCGGATGAGGGAAGGGTGAGTGGGTTGGGAAGGTATAGGATAAGTGGGCAAGGGCTCTTTCCCTCTCTCCCTCCCTTTCTTCCTTGCTCTGTCTTTCTCCCTTATTCCACCATCGAGGGCCTTCTCTGAGTCAGGCCCTGGGCTAGGTAAAGGGGTAGAGAAGAAAATGACAAACCCCTGACTCAGGGAGCTCTCAGTCTTGTGAGGAGATAGGCAGCCACGCAAGATGTGGTGCGTTAAGGGCTCAGGGGTCTATAGACCCAGCACTGTGGGAGCACAGAGGAAGGGGCCCAGCTCTGCCTGGGGTGTCAGGGAAGGCTTCCCTGGGGCAGGGGGTGCAGGAACAGGACCCCTAAATTGGTGGAGGAGAAAAGGGAACTCCAGGCAGAGACAGGAGAGTCTGAGCACTCTAGAATGCACTGAGCGTGGTGAATAAAAGTAGAGGTCAGAGCTGAAAGGAAGTCCCCTGTGATGATTTGGAGTATGGGGGAGGGGGTACTACGGGCAGGGCAGGAGGCCTGGAGAGGACATGTCTCTGTTCGTCATGCGCAGACCCCAATATGACCAAGGGACATTGGCACTAGAGAAGGTGAGGGCTGAAAGGATCCTAGTGTTTAGCTAGTCCAACTCCTCCTTTACAGACATGGAAACAGGGAGAATTGCCCAAAGTCCCACAGCTAGAGACAGCTGGGACCAGGAGTCATGCCTCCCAGGACTCTCAGGCCAGCATTCCTGACCTACAGATATAGTAGAATAATAACAATAGCAATCCTGTATTGAGCACTTAATTGTGCCAGCGAGCGTTCTAACAGTTTTCCATGTATTAACTCATTAATCTTCACAAAACGCCACTGAGGCAGAGCAGTTAAGTATTTTATTCAGCCACACGGCTAGTTTGTAGAAGAGCAGGGATTTGAACCTCCTTCTGCATTTTGCTCCAGGGTCCATGCTGTCAACCCCAGGTGATGTGGAGAATTGGGGTCAATTGATTTGAGGGTGGGGTGTGATCCTGCTGCCCTCCCCTCCCCTTCCACCTCCCCCGGCATGTTCTGGCATTGGTGAGCTCTCCTCCATCTTGGAACACTCCAGGCTCCCTGAATGTCTTCTCACCAACCCAATCTCCCCATTGCTTCTGATTTTTTTTTTTCAGGCAGTGGTGTAGTGGTAGATACTTAACAATTGGATCTGGGGGCTGGTGGGCCCCCTGTATCATTTGCTGATTTCCATGGTGTTAACTACTCCCACCGAGGCCCATTTCAAGCTATCAATCAACTTGCAAAATTCCAGAAAAATTCACAATCGGCTCTCATTGAGGGCTGGCTCACACACCACTGCTTCAAGGTACTGCCTGAAGGCCCCCTTCTCTCCTTCCCCTGCTGCCTCATTCACTGCCTGATTAGATGAGGTTTATACAAACTGGTATGATTGGAAAGTTCCCATCTTGGGAGGTTTGAAAACTGTTTTATTTCCTCCGCTCAAAAAGAAATAATAATAAAAGATTCATGGAGTGCTTCCCACTATAATCATTTTCTGGAAGGGACCTCAGTGATTTAGTTCAAATCTTGGTTTTACAGACATAGAAAGTCCGCCCCCAGAGTCAAGGGGCTGGCCCAGAGGCACACAGCTAGTAACTCACTGAGCCACAGCAGGAAACCAGGTCTCTGGATGCCTGGCCCCCTGGGTCCTTCTTCTGCCCCAACTCAGCACTGTTCTAGGCTCAGTGAGGGGTGATTCAAAGGCAGGTAAGACATGTACCACTCAACTGGGGAGATGAGACTAAAACATTAAACAATTAGAGAAAAAAACATAAAACAATCAGAGAAAAGCCTATGTTCTCCCTCTGCCGCACACCAGCCTTTTGATTTTGAGCTTGTATCTTTAAATGCTTTGAGTTTCAGCTTTATCCTTTGAAAACGCAAATATTGCTAATACTTGCCTAACATATTTCACAGGGCTTTTGTGAGGACCAAAGGAGATCAATGGGTAGGTAAACCCAGTGCCATCGAGTCAATTCCGACTCATAGTGACGCTACAGGACAGAGTAGAACTGCCCCATAGAGTTTCCAGTGGGTAGGTAGCAAAGTGCAATTTAAGGTAAGGAAATTTAAATGACTCAAACAAATACAACCAATGATGCTTGGCCTCATTCTTAAGAACGCAAATTTGAACTACACTGATATACAAACTTCTCATCTATCAGATTGGCAGAAGTCCAGAACTTTGGTAACATACTCTAATGGTGAAGTTGTGAGGAAAAAGGCATTCTCACATTTCTCATGGGACTAGAAATGTAAGTAACCTCTATGGAGGGCAATCTGGCAATATCTATCAACATTATAAATACCTGTATCTTCTGAGGCAGGAATTCCACTTCTGGGAATTTACGCTACAAATGTGTTTGCATAAGTGCAAAGAGATTTATGTTTATGATTATTTGTTGCAGTTTTTTTTTTTTTTTTTTGTGATTGGGAAAGTTTTGAAACAATGTAAATGCCCGCTCAGAAGGATCTCTTTAAAGAGACTATGGTTGTTCACCCGTCTGATGCTGTATTATGCAGCGGTAAAAAGAAAGCTTTGTACCAAGGGGAAAGATGCGTCAGACATGTTAAGTGAAGTAAAGCAAGGTACAAAACAGCCTGTACGGTTTGCTGCATTTTATATTTTAAAAAGGGGGAAAAGGAGAATATTTGCCTGTGCATACAAAAAGAAACTTCTAGAAGGATTCCTGAGGAACTAGTAACATCTGGAAGGTGGAAGATGGGGATAACAGGGAGACTCTTCACTGATAATCTTTACTGATTATCACATACACACATTTATTTTTGAACTGTATGAAACTATTAACAATTCAAAATAGTAAATTAAAAATTACTTTTTAAACTGTAACACACTGTGTAGGTGCTAGTTACTTGTGCTATCACTAATATAAAAATGAGCCACATTGTATGGCTGGGACTAAGGTCTCCAGGAGGACAAAAGGAGGATGCTTGGGAGCTCTAGAGGGGTGGGAACGATTAGAATGGGGGGCCTTATAGGAAAGTATTCCTCTGTGTTTTTTAGAAAGTGGTTGGTCAGAGTGACATGGTGGGCTAGGCCGTGGTGGTGAAGACTGTTTTCCCTGTCCAGATTGATCACTGTGGTGTGTGGCAATAGGAGCAGCCCATCTGTCATGGCCGGGCTGTTTGTCTCATGCGTGACCTGCTGCTTGTTTGTGTAGTGGCACTGGGACTCTACAGTTTGTTTAGGAGGGGCTGGCTCCAAAGCTCTGGCAGAGAGAGGCATGCTGGACTACAGAAGGAATCTATTTATTGTGTCCTTACCATGTTGTAGCACGAGTGTGAGTGATTTACATATATTAGCCCATTTAATCCTCTCAACTGAGATGTTTTAGCAAATGGACAAAGTGCTGGAGATACTCACTCATCTATGCCAAGAAATTTGGAAGGCAGCTACCTGGCCAACTGACTGGAAGAGATCCATATTTGTGCCCATTCCAAAGAAAGGTGATGCAACAGAACGCAGAAATTATTGAACAATACCATTAATATTACAAGCAAATAAGATTTTGCTGAAGATAATTCAAAAGCAGTTGCAATAGCACATTGACAGGGAACTGCCAGAAATTCAAGCTGAATTCAGAAGAGGACGTGGAACAAGGGATATCATTGCTGATGTTAGATGGATCTGGGCTGAAAGCCGAGAATACCAGAAAGATGTTTACCTGTGTTTTATTGACTATACAAACCCATTCGACTGTGTGGATTATAACAAATTATGGATAGTATTGCCAAGGATGGGAATTCCAGAACACTTAATTGTGCTCCTGAGGAACCTGTACATAGACCAACAGGCAGCCATTCAAACAGAACAAGGGGATTTAAAATCAGAAAAGTGTGCATCAGGGTTGTAACCTTTCACCATACTTATTCGATCAGTATACTGAGCAAATAATTCAAGAAGCTGGACTATATGAAGAAGAACGAGGCATCAGGAGTGGAGGGATATGCAGGTGACACGACCATGTTTACTGAAAGAGAAGAGGACTTACAGTACTTACTGATGAAATTCAAGACTCCAGCCTTCAGTATGGATTACACCTCAACATAAAGAAAGCAAAAATCCTCACAACTGGACCAATAAGCAACGTTATGATAAACAGAGAAAATATTAAATTTGTCAAGGTTTTTATTTTACTTGGATCCACAATCAATATCTATGGAAACAGCAGTCAAGAAATCAAATGATGTATTGCATTGGGCAAATCTCCTGCAAAAGACCTCTTTAAAGTGTTCAAAAGCAAAGATGTCACTTTGAGGACTAAGGTGTGCCTGACCCAAGCTATGTTATTTTCAATCGCCTAGAATGCATGAGAAAGCTGGACAATGAATAAGGAAGGCTGAAGAAGAATCGATGAATTTGAATTAGAGTGTTGACGAAGAATATTGAATATACCATGGACTGCTGGAAGAATGAACAATTCTATCTCAGAAGATGCAAGGATGGTGACCCTTCATCTCACATGCTTTAGTCATTTTTTCAGGAAGGACCAGTCCCTGGAGAAGGACATCATGCTTGGTAAAGTAGAGGGTCGGCAAAAAAAGGGAAGACCCTCAAAGAGATGGACTGACACAGTGGCTGCAACAACGGGTGCAAACATGGCAACAGTTGTGAGGATGGCACAGGCCCTCACTGTTTCATTCTGTTGTACATACGGTTGCTATGATTTGGAACTGATTCCATGACACCTAACAACAATCCTCACACGATTCTTTGAGGTAGGTGCTATTAATATCTCCATCATGCAGAGGGTGAAACTCAGGCACAGGAAAGCCAGGCACTTTATCTGAGTGAGGTCCCACAGTAGTGGGGCTGGGCTATGAGTCCAGGCAGTCTGGCTCTGAAGCTGATCCTCCTAACCACGGTGCTCCACGGCCTCTCTGGCTAAGGCTCTGCTTCCTTGTCTTCTTTCTAGTGCTGTCCCCTAGCTCTTGTTCTCTCTTCTCCCGTAGAACCCAGGTTGGATACCATCACTGGATCAGAAAGGAGGCCTTTACTTTCTGTTAAGTGGGAGACAAGCCTCACTAGTCAGGAGGGCCTCTTTGTCTCTTCTGGTCCTTGCAGGGCAGGCACAGGGTTGGCTCCATTGGTGTGACTGCTCAGCCCTTGGACTTTCTGCCTCTGGGGCCCAGGTCCTGCTGCCCCTGCCTCTCTTCTCTGAGGGGCACTGATGGTGGATGGGGCTTAGAGGCACTTGAGCACTCCTTGCTCCTGCCACCCCACCGCATCTCTGATAGCCCAGAAACAGATCTTAGCAGACGGAGGCTTTTGTCAATTAGAACCAGGCAAGGGCCTTACTATCTGTGGAGGGATCTGCAGCGAGAGGCGGGGCTGCCTGGCAAAGAGAAAGCCTCATGTCTCCAATTAAGGTTCTGAGGATCCATCTTCTAACTCAGCCCCCCTCAGAAATTGACATTTATTAGGCTGTCAAAGCTGATTTTTCTTCCTGGCCCTTTCCTGCCCCCAACTTGTGTGTGTGTGGGGATTTGTGTGTGTATGTACATGTATATAAATAAGCATGTTTAACTTTTTAAAAATTAGAAATGCACTATTCAGCCTTATCAGGGACCTGGTGTCTTGATTCCTGATAGGGTGGAAGGCAGTGACGGCGGGGGGCAAGGGCATGCTGTGTAGGGAGTTGGGACGTTTGAGGTTATGGTAGGCCTAGAAGCTGGGAGGGAGGCCAGCCTCATGTGGAGACAGAGGTTACCTACGTACCACTGAATGTGGAACATTACTGGGGGATCATTCCCATGAATTTACTAATACCTTTCTTGGGGTTTAGTTTAGAGTGAAATATGAGTTCCTAAAAGGGGACCACATTAAATCACTCACATCCCAGCAGCGTAGAATTCAGAGCTTGAAGAGACCCTGAGGTTAGTCTTATCTTCTCTTGTAGAGAGATTAGGGGATTTGCCCAAGGTCACTCATCAAGTTCATGACAGTGATGAGGCTGTAACTCAGGTCCTCTGACACCGAATTCAATGGGATCTAGTTTATTACATCAGTTTTCCTTTGTGGCGGGAAAAAGCTTGGCCCATATGTAGGCCCTGGACCCCCAAGTGAGGGGAGACAAACAAGGATGTGGGGGTGAGCGTGAGGGAACACCAATGTGAAGACAAACTTTACCTGTGTTGTAATTTTTCTGATGTTGTATATGTTGTCATTTTACTATATCTATTTTTGCATCTGTGATTTGGGACATCAAAGCCATTGTATAGTGAGGGACAAACTGGTCTTGGCTTTCCTTAGGATAACATGCCACACAGCGTCCACCACCCTGAGCCCAGAAGAACTAGATGGTGCCTGGATACCACCACTGAATGCTTTGACAGAGATCACAATAGAGGGTCCCAGGCAGAACAGGAGAAAAATGTAGAACAAAATTCAAATCCACAAAAAAAGACCAGACTTACTGGTCTGACAGAAACTGGAGAAACCCCCAAGACTATGGCCCCTGGGTACCCTGCTAACTCAGAATCGAAGCTACTCCCAAAGTCCACCTTCCAACCAAAGATCAGACAGGCCTGTAGAGCAGACGATAACACACATGAGGGATGGGCTTCTCAGTTCAGTCAAGTATCTGAGAACAAACGGGTAACGCCCGCCCAAAACAAAGATAAGAAGGCAGGAAAGGACAGGAAAGCTGGATGAATGGACATTGAGAAGCCAGGGTGGAAAGGGAAAGGGGGAGAGTGCTGACATATTGCAAGGCTTGCAAGTAATGTCATAAAATTTGTGTATAAAATTTATGAATGAAAAACTAATTTGCACTGTAAAATTTCACCTAAAACACAATTAAACAAACAAACGAAAAAACAGAAGAGCTTGGCTGCTAACCAAGAGGTCAGCAATTCGAATCCACCAGCCGCTCCTTGGAAACCCTATAGGGCAATTCTACTCAGTCCTGTGGGGTCGCTATGAGTTGGAATCTACTCAACGGCAATGGGTGGATATGGATTTTTATATGCCAAACTACAGTTACTATCCCCACCTTTACCATTTTTTGCCATATTTTTATGCCATTTTTTATTAATAATGACACGATGTTTTTCTTTAAATTAGCTCATTTTTTACTTGATCTGTTTATTTAAAAAGGAAACTTATCTTATGACTATGCAAGGAAAACCAGTTATCACCTGCCAGAAAGAGATGGTAATCATGAAAATAAATACGATGAAATCAAAACAATGTTATTAAAATTTAGCTAGGTGCCTTTCCTGCTGAAAGCTCTTAGCCTGAGGACTGTTTTCTCTTTGGAAAAAGGAAAATTAGTAAGTGTTGGGAAGGCATTAAAAACCTTCTAGCCCCTCAAAGAGATTGTTCTCTTTGAGGTAATCGGGGTCTTTAGAAGAGAATTGAAAAAGGAGTAACTTTTTCACCTAGCACTTCGGTGTTATTGAATGTTCCTTCTAAGGGCCACCAGTGGAACTCTGCCCACACTTGGGGAAATCTTGCATTAAGGAGTGCTGGGAAGTCTGTGAGGTCCATCCTGCCTCTCCTTCAGCCGAGGAGCGTGGAGATTCCCTTAGCTTCTCAGAGGCAGGTGGTTTTCTTGAGGCCTGAAAGAGCTATATAGCCTTTGTAAGTCAGCTTTGGGGCTAGTGGGTGCCCCGGCGTGGATGGGGCTCCCAAGGAGCACTCAGCTCTTCTTGGACCACAAAAACTTTACAGGAACCTCCTTACAATCAAAGTTCTTCTCAGCTGAAAAGTGCTGTGGTTCCCAGATGTCTGCTCTCTGGAGTGTCTGATACCGCGGAGTTTACCCTGGGCCTATCACTGGCCAGCACCTGGCAGGAGAAAGAGCCAATGCGTGGTGAGACTGGCAGGGATGAGGAAGAGGTGTAGATGCTAGGGTTCCTAGAAGGGTGAAGCAGCTGTGGCTCCAGGAGGTTTTTAAAAAATTTTTATTGTGCTTTAAGTGAAAGTTTACAAATCAAGTCAGTCTCTCATACAAAAATTTATATACACCTTGCTATATACTCCTAGTTGCTCTCCCCCTAATGAGATGGCACATTCCTTCCCTTCACTATCTATTTTCATGTCCATTCTGCCAGCTTCTGACCCACTCTGCCACCTCATCTCCCCTGCAGACAGGAGCTGCCCACATAGTCTCATGTGTCTACTTGATCCAAGAAGCTCACTCTTCACCAGTATCATTTTCTATCCCATAGTCTAGTCCAATCTCTGTCTGAAGAGTTGGCTTCAGGAGTGGTTCCTGTCTTGGGCTAACAGAAGGTCTGGGGACCATGACCTCCGGAGTCCTTCTAGTCTCAGTCAGACCATTAAGCCTGGTCTTTTTATGAGAATTCGAGGTCTGCATCCCACTGCTCTCCTGCTCCTTTGGGGGTTCTCTGTTGTGTACTCTGTCGGGACAGTCATCGGTTGTAGCCGGGCACCGACTAGTTTTTCGGGTCTCAGGCTGATGTAGTCTCTGGTTTATGTGGCCCTTTCTGTCTCTTGGGCTCATAATTACTTTGTGTCTTTGGTGTTCTTCATTCTCCTTTGCTCCAGGTGGGTTGAGATGGCTGCTTGCTAGCATTTAAGACCCCAGATGCCACTCCCCAGGAGTTTTTTAGAGGAACGGGTAAGACCTGTGATTGGGTGGCAGTAATGGTTTAGTGCTTGACTACTAACCAAAAGATTGGTGGTTCAAACATATCCAGAGGATTCTCAGGAGAAAGACCTGGTGATCTGCTTCCAAAAGGTCACAGCCACGAAAGGATTCTCAGGAGAAAGACCTGGTGATCTGCTTCCAAAAGGTCACAGCCGTGAAAGGATTCTCAGGAGAAAGACCTGGTGATCTGCTTCCAAAAGGTCACAGTTCTACTTGGCACACATGGGGTCTCCGTGAGTTGGGGGCTGCCTTGAGGGCTGTAGCTAACAATAACAAGAAGACCTTGCTGGGTATGTCCATGCAGAGCAGCGAGCAGAAGCAGATAGAGTCCCTGCTCTCGTAGAGCTCTGATGGGGGATAAGAAAGGACAGGACAGGTGATGTGCTAGGTGGTGATAGTGCTAAGAAGAAAAATAAAATAAGCTAAGAGTATAAGGAAGAGCATTCCTGGCAGAGGGAACAACAGCACAAAGACTGTGAGGTGGGAGTATCTTCAGCTTCAACAGCAGAGGCTAGTGGGGATGGACCAAAGGAGGTGAGAGGAAAGAGGCAGGAAAGGAAGATAGAGAGGCAGTGTGGTGCCTGGTCATGTGGGGCTGGTTACCCCATGTGGTTAAGGATTTTGTATTTTATCGTAAGTGAAGTGGGAAGCCAATGTAAGATTTTACTCAGGGAAGTCAGCAATCTGACTTACTTTTAACCGATCACCCTCCTGCCATGCTGCAAATAGACTGTAGAGAGGCAAGAGTGGAAGCAGAGAGAGGCTCCTGCAATAACCCAGACAAGGTGATGGTGGTTGAGACCAGAGTAGCTGTAATGAAGGTGGAGAGTGGTGAGGAATGATTGGGTTCTGCATATGCTTTGAAAGTAGGTCCAGTGGGAGTTACTGATTGGATTAGAAGGGTTGGGAGAGAGAGACATCAAGCAAGGATGGCTCCAAGATTTTTGACCTGAGGAACTGGAAGAACGGAGTTGCCATTTGCTGAGATGGGGAAGGCTGCAGGAGGAGCAGGTTTGGGGGAAAAATAAGGGTTCAGTGTGCGGTATGTTAATATCAAGGTGTGAGATTTTCAGGTGGAAGAGGGCGGGTCAGCAGTTACATATGTGAGTCTGGAACTCAGAGTAGAGCCTCGGCTGGAGATAACAAATTTATGAGCTAATTATTTGTTTTTAGATGGTGGGTTAAAGTCGTGAGACTGGATGAGCTCTTGCCTTCAAAAGTCAGTGTTTATAGACAAGATAAGAAGTTGAAGTACTGGTCCCAGGGGCACTCCAGTCAGGAAGGCTGTCAGAAAAAATCAGCAAAACAGAGAGGGGGGTCAATAGTGATGAAAGAAGAATCAAGAGACTGTGGTGTCCTAGAAGCCGAGAAGAAAGTGTTTTGAAGAGGAGGGTGTGATCCGCCATGTTAAATGTTGTTGATGGATTGTTGTAACAGGAAGGAAGGCAGAGAGGGGGCTCTAAAGCTGTTAGGATGACAGATCCAGTGGTGGGAGCCTGTGGGGTTCTTTTCTGATTGCTTCTCTTTTCTCAATGAAATAAGGATCATAGGTGAGGAGTAGGGAGGAGATGTTGGGGTTTGAACAGAGGTGAGAAAACATGGGTGAGTAAGAAAGTGGACTCAGGAAACACTGCTGAGCAGTGTTAAGGGCCCACTTGACCAGTGGCAACTCCAGAACTCCTATATTTGAGGAACTTTGGGGCATGGGTCTGGTCAGAAGGGGAGCTTGACACTGAACTCGAAAAACACCAACATCAGGTTGAGAAAATGTCAGTCATCCACATTGAAGAAAAGAGCAGCTAGAGAGGGGAAGAATAATGCCAACCCCGTAAGACCCCCACAGGTCTTACATCAGTAGGGGGAGAGAGTGAGGAGAACCCTACAGCTGAGAATCAAGCCATCTCCTCTGTCACTAGCTGTGGGCAGTCACCGAACAGGCAGTCAGTGGAATGAGATGGAAGGACCAGACAGGAGGGGATCACGGAACATGGTGCCCATGCCTCCTTAGCCAGCAGGAGAGAAAACTTCTGTGACATCTTCTTGCTCCCTTCCCTTCTCACAGTATCAGGTCAGACATCTAAGAGTATACTTGTATCTCTAAAGTAACTTGGCTGATTTCACACACGCACACACACACACACACGAGTTTAAACACTACTTTAGTCATTTTGGGAGGCCATGAATTTATTGCAAAGATATTGCTGTGGAACAAAGGAGCAAAATATTCCTGGAACTCCTTTTTGGGAAATCTAAGTGAGCATGTGACACACTTCCTTGACTGTTCTTTGTGTGGGTCAGACTTTGCATTTTGAGTGTAGATTTGATTCCTGGAAACAGCTTAAAGTCATTTAGAGTCAAGTGTTATGACTAATTTAAGGATTAGAGTTCTGTGGTGTGATACAGATAGAATACAATTAGCTTTGTCTTGTTTAAAAGAGGTAATACTTCTTTTATAGGATTTAATAAGGTTTTTTAGTCTGTAAAGTGCCTGGTGCGGTTTTGATACATAGAAGGCATTCCATGATCAATAATTATTATTATCCCTAAAACAGAGATCCTGAAATGAATGCAAGAATCATTGAAATAAGTGGCTAGTCTCCCAAGGTGACTGCTTTGAAGGGACAAATTTTATTTAGAATTATAAATTTTACTAAGTCCATTAAAAAAGTAGATTCATAATTTCATAAACATATCTGTTATTCTCTTTATTAATCTTGGAAATTGGAGGACTAGATGGCCCCCATAGATGTAGTAGGTTATCAAGTACCAAAGAGGCCAAATGTGTCCTCCCTCTCCCCCACCCCAGCCCTCAGTGCCTTCTTGGCTGATTTGCATATGCCAGGAAAAACTTTACAATGAGCAATTCTTTCCTTTGACTTAAACTTTCAGTCCCTCAATGCAAGAGCAAATAATCATGGAGAAGAGAGCATGGAAGTAATTTACTGTTTTGTGTGAACAAGGTTATGTTGCCCGATTAGGGTCTGTACCCTGGAGCAGTCGAGCCAATGAAATGTACTCCAAATCAGAAAGAGTGAGAAAGTTTATTTAGGAGGTGTCCACCAACGGGAAATCCGAGCAACACAAACTGTCTCTATGGAGTCCCAAAACGCATTTTTACATTAGACCTTATATATGATTTTTACAAAGGTTAGAAGTGTCTCTGTAGCCCGCAGATGGCATGGCCAGATGAATTATTCATTACAAGGTAATTACAAGGTACTCTTTATCAGGCTAAAGAGATATATGCTGGACATCTCCTCATCAGGCTAAAGATATACATTCCAGACTTCTGGGCTCTAATCTTCCTGTGGTAGGTCATAAGTCATAGGTGGCTGGACAGAGCTAAACAAAGTCATTAACAAAAGTATATGGAAAGGAGAAGGCAGGCAAAAAAGAAAAAAACTTATAGGTTCATCATGGTGTCAGTTATACCAAGCTCTCAGTCACCCATTTTGAAAAGGAGAAAACATGCTGAGGAGTATTACGGTCATAGTTACTAAGTCCTTTCCTGAGATCAAGTCCTGAAAATGAGAGAGTGGAGACAGCAGAAGGGCTTGGGTGCTGCCACCAAAGGGATGAGGAAGGAGGAAGCATCACCAGGAACTTGGAGGCACTGAAGACAAACTACTCAATGCACGATTTTGTGCAGAACTGGCCTTCCTCTGTGATTCCGCCTTCAAGGGGCATAAGAGGAATTTTCCCAGCTCTGAGCTGTGCACTATTCCCAGTGCATCCTTGCTGCCATGGGGAGCAACAGAAAGACCTGGTCCTCATCTGGATTCTGCTCTGAACAGGTGAGCAACTTTGGGCAAGCCCTATTCTCTCTAAGGGGTTCAGTTACCCACAAAAGTAAATAATGGCATGGGGTTATATCTGTGTTTCCTAGACTTTTTTTGGTCATTGTTCTAGAGCAAGAAATATGCTTTACATTGTGATTCAGTATGTGTATTCATATTTGTATGCATAGAAGTGTATGTGTGCATAGACACCCATATTTCTGTATATATATTTACGTGCATATTAACTGATCTCTCTCTCTCTAAGTGAACCAAAAGTTTCCAGATTTACAGTTTGAAAAACAAGAGATTAGGTAGCCAATAGTGCCTTTTCCAACTGACTTATTTCTAAGTGAGTCATTGATTGGTTTAATGTGCAACTGAAAGTTACTGGGATATGTAAAGCACTTAGCACAGGGCGTGGCTCGTAGTGAGCATTCCATGACTGTTAATTATTACTTTTACTTCCATCACTTGGAATGGGCTTCAGCAGCTTGGAGCCAACTGTACTTCTCCCTCTCGTTTTTTCCCTACTCATTTCCTGCCGTGTCCTGTAATTTTGATTGTGGGATCATTTCTTCAGCACTTTATCTGTAGGAGTTCTTTAAAGTCTAAGTTTAAATTATGTTCCTTCAGAGGGGGTCTCCGTGTTTGCTTCTTCTAGGCAAAACTACTTAGAATTGAGTTTTTGTTTTTACTTTGTTATGGTGTCTCTCAGCTGATGCAAATTTCAGGCCCAAATCCAGCGAGGGCTGTTTTTTGATTAGGAGTTATCGGGGGAGATGCTACCCAGAGAGAGACAGGTATCCCCACCATCTCTAGATGTGGGTTTATTTAGGGGTATATAGGTGTCCTTGTTTTGTCGTGGGCCCTCTGATTTACCTCCGGCTCTTCTTGGGCCTAAGTTTTGTGAACTGAACCCCTCCCCTTCATCTTGACCCATTAAAATCCAAGCTGCAGGTCTGGAAGGACCACCAGGGATCACTCACCATCACACCCCACCCCAGACTTCAATGCTCACTTGCCTCTCTGGATTGAGCTTTCTGATGATTTTTGGCTTTAGAGGATTTTTTTCCCTACTTTTCCACCAGCTCAGCTCTATGTTTATGAGTTCAATTTATTTTTATTAATCATATTTTTGGTGTTCTTTACTGGAAGAATTTTTTTGGACATCTAGGTTGTCACATTCCCTGAAATGAATGGCTCTACTGTTACTTTTCAACAGAGAAATCCTATGGCCACGGAGAAGACCTTTCTTGCAACAGAGAAATAAAGATGCAAATCTGGAGTTCGTTAAGTACTGTTTTGCTTTTGTTAGCTGCCATCAAATCGACCTCTGACTCATAGTGGCTCTATGCACATTGTGATCTCTAGGGTCTTTATTGGCTCATTTTTGGAAGTAGATCTTCAGGCCTTTGTCTCTAGTCTATCTTGGTCTGGAAGCTCCACTAAAACCTGTTCAGCATCATGCCTATCGCCATCTAGTTGATTCTAACTCGTAGTTGATTCTAACAGAGTAGAACTGCCCCTTAGAGTTTCCAAGGCTATAAATATTTATGGAAGCATACTGCACCATCTTTCTCTCGTGGAGTGGCTGGTGGATTCAAACTGCTGACCTCTTGGTTAGCAGCTGAGTAGTTCAACACTATGCCACCAGGGCTCCTTGTTCAGCCTCATAGCAACATGCAAACCTCCACTGACAGATGGTCGGTGGTGGTGCTTGAGGTGCATTGGCCAGGAATCAAACCCGGGTCTCCTGCATGGAAGGCAAGGACGTTACCAATGAACCACCACTGCCACCTCTCCCCCTGTAAAGTATTGAAGTGAAGGTTATTCCCTTGGGGTTTTGGTGGGGCAGGGAGCAAACTGGGCAACTTTGAAGGAGCGTCTTGATTGAGAGCATGGCTGTGGACTTTGCCTGTGTTCCCATTCCAGCTCTGACACTTATTCACTGCATGACTTTGGGCTAACAGCTTAACCTCTGAAGCCTCGCCTGTATGGTGGAGGTCACAACTGTACCTACCTGTTATGGCTTTTGGAGGATTAAATAAGTGTAAGTGCCTAGTATGGTACCTGCACATACGAGGTGTTCAATAAATGTTGGCGGCTATTGTTTTATTTCTTTTTTTCTGCTTGACTGGGTCGTGGCCATAGAGTTTCCCTTCATCTGAAAAGGCTGCAGTCTCTGGACTGGGTCACTGTCTAGCTGTGTGAAAGGGACATGTCACTTCCTCTTGCTAGTTTCTCTACATGTAAACATCTTCCTCATCTGTAAAATGAGGGGGTGGACTAAATGATTTCTAAGGATGCTTCTCACCCTCGCAGTCTGTGATTCTAGTAAGAGAGGGGTGTGAAAAGCATAATGTACCCCTCAAAACAGCCTTTTTCCAGGTAGCCCTCAGCAAAAAACAGACTGTGCTTCCCAGAGCTGATCTGCCAAAGTGAGATCTTTGGAATTTGGCACATATTTTCCCACAGGAGTACTCTTTTAAGTGGTGGTTAACTTTCCATGGCTAGCTCATAAAACTCTGATTAATCCACAATGAAGCAGAGACACGAAGCATTCGCATTGGAAATGGTCAAAAACAATACTGTCTCAATACTAGCAATTAAACAAAACAGAAAAACAGTTCCATTGAATAAGATCTCGTTTTTTATTTATCTAGAATCCTGGTGCTTGATGGAAGCAGGATAATTTAGAAGAGGAGGAAATATATGGAAATACGGGGGGCGGGAGACAAAGTCTGGGAGTCTACTGGGCTCTGTCAAGGGATTTAGACTGAGGCTGATGGCAAGTTCTTTAAAGATCTGATTTTGGTTAAAAGAATTCAAGGATTCCTCCATTACCACTTTATCATTTCTTTGAGATAGTGTTGACATTAAGTCCTTCTCTCATGTCTAATAGCCATTGTAATAGTTTGGGCTTAACTAATGGAAAGTAGAGAGGGAGAGAGAGGAAAGGAAAAAGAGAGACATGAAGCCAGAATTATCCCAGATGTGAAAAACTGGTGGGACCCACAGATGTGTTTTCTTGGATTTATACCATGCTGGCTCACATAACTTTTTTTTTTTTTTTTTTAAAGCTTGTTAAGTTTTTAAGAGATGGTGTGATTTCCAACATACTACATATATCCAGGCCAGAAAAGCAACCACTTGCTCGTTTTAATTTTCAGTAAGAAAACAGACTTCGAATACAAATAGTTATAATTCCTTTGACCTTTTTGAGTTTTAAGAAGGCGGTCCCAAACATAACCATGGTAAAACAAATTATATATGTATATCTAGTGTGTGCTATGAGTTGGAATTGACTCAATGACAACGGGTTTGGTTTTTTATTTTTGGTTTTATATAGTGTGCGTTTGAGTAAATTGTCACTTTTTTTGTTGTTCTTTAGGTAAAAGTTTACAGCCCAAGTTAATTTCTCATTCAAAAACTTACACACGTATCGTTCTGTGGCATTGGTTGCCATCCTCCCAATGTGACAGCACACTCCCCCTTTCCACCCCAGGTTCTCTGTGTCTAGTCGTCCAGTTTCCATCCCTTTCTGCCTTCTCATACAGCTGTTGGACAGGAGTCGCCCATTTGGTATCACATATTTGATTGAACTAAGAAGCACATTCCTCATGTGTGTTATTTTTGTTTTATAGTCCTGTCTAATCTTTGTCTGAAAAATGGGCTTTGGGAATGGTTTCAATTCTGGGTTAGCAGAGCATCTGGGGTCCGTAGTTTTGGGACATTTTTTAAAAATTATAATTTATTTCATTTTGTTGTTGAGAATACACACAGCAAAAACACATACCAATTCAACAGTTTCTACATGTACAATTCAGTAGCATTGATGACATTCAAGTCATGCAACCATTCTCATCCTCCTTTTCCAAATTCTTCCTCCGCCATTAATATACACTCACTGCTTTTTTTTTGCTTCCTAAGGTTTCTA
Source organism: Elephas maximus indicus (assembly GCF_024166365.1). Lineage (NCBI taxonomy): Eukaryota > Metazoa > Chordata > Mammalia > Proboscidea > Elephantidae > Elephas > Elephas maximus. The sequence continues at coordinate 52,864,440 of NC_064840.1, forward strand.
TCTAACCTTTCAAGTTGCAGTTGTCAATTTGATCCCATATAGGTAGTTCTTAAAAGAGCACAAAGCTCAATGCAGACAATCTTTACTAGCTAAGCTAAACTATTGTTTGGTTTAAAGGTGACTTCAGGGGATATTACTGGTTTAAGGTTTAAAGATGATCTCAGGGCCTCTTATAACATTTTAAAGTCAGGAAAAAAATCTGCCAGGATATTAACATTTAAAAAAAAATCTGGATTTCTGGCTATGGAAAGCCCTGGTAACTTGGGCCTGTCGTACCACGTGAACCTCCACGTGATGAAAATAGTTTGGCGCTGAGCAGGAGCAGCCCTGGCAACTGCTTGCCAGACCAGTCCTACTTCATCTCATGAAAATATTTTCTCTTCGGCTCTTCTGTGGGTATTTGAATTTGAAACGCCCAAGTGATGTAATTTACAAAGAGGAAGGGGATTAAAAAATGTGAGTGTCATTGCATGAAAGAAATTATCTGAGAGGGATTCAAATGAAAGAAGTAATAAACGATAGAAAGAGAAAAGGGTGGTGACTCGTGTATGATCACTCAAAGCCGGGAAAAGCAGGTCGTGTTAGACAGTTCCTACTTTAACCATTTTACTTGGATCCACAATCAACACCCATGGAAGCAGCAGTCAAGAAATCAAAAGATGCATTGCATTGGGCAAATCTGCTGCAAAGGACCTCTTTAAAGTGTTGACAAGCAAAGACGTCACCTTGAAGACTAAGGTGTGCCTGACCCAAGCCATGGTATTTTCAATTGCATCGTATGCACGTGAATGCTGGACAATGAATAAGAAAGATGGAAGAAGAATTGACGCCTTTGAATTGTGGTGTTGGTGAAGAATATTGAATATACCATGGACTGCCAAAAGAACGAACGAACCTGTCTTGGAAGAAGTACAGCCAGAATACTCCTTAGAAGCAGGGATGGCGAGACTGGAAAAAGTGTGTATACTTTGGACATGTTGTCAGAAGGGATCAGTCCCTGGAGAAGGACATAATGCTTGGCAAAGTATAGGATTAACGGAAACGAGGAAGACCCTCAACAAGGTGGATTGATACAGTGGCTGCAACAATGAGCTCAAGCATAGCAACAATTGTAAGGATGGCGCAGGACTGGGCAGTGCTTCGTTCCGTTGTGCATAGGGTCGCTATGCGTCAGAACTGACTCGACGGCATCTAACTACAACAACTTCAGCCATCGAGTGGCCTCCCTGTCCTAGGACAGTCTGGTTGCTGTTTGGGGTGACATCTAGACGGCTTGGAAAGGTAGTATGCAAATGTTCAAGATACTTCTATGTGCATGAGATTTCCAAGTTAAGAGTCAGAATTTCCATGTTTGAATGGTTATTGCTATTCCCTGAGCCAAATCCTGGGATCTCCGTGGAAAAAGGTATGCCTGACTAGATGGCACTGGGTTTGGTTTGGTTTATATTGCTGATATAAGGCACTTTGGCTGTGACACTGGCATCCCCTTGGTCACTAGGGTGGATCCGGCTCAACTGGCTGAATGGGTGGTCCCCTTCTACCCTCACTATTCCAGGGGACACTGTGCAGAAGCTGTGTGCTGGTCACAGGTGGAGGGCTGGTTTCCTGCCGTCAGATACTGCCTCGAGGCCATTTCCCTATCCCCAGTCCACTTGGTCATTCTTGAGCTGCTACAGCAGACTAGACATCTTGGGGGCCTCATTCTTCAGTTTTGAAGTTCATCAATTCCACCTGGGAGATTATTAACGTGGCATTTCCTGGAACCCATCTCGGACGTAATGAAACAGACTCTCTGGGTATGGGGCTTAGGAATCTATCCTTTAAATAAGCAGCCCATAGGTACCTCTACCATGAGAGTCTTTAGACTGCACTTTGAGAAACACTGCTCTGGAGACTGGCTGAAAGAAGTTTGGGTTATGGTTTCACGCAAACCAGTAGCACATAGCATGGAGACTGGTCTTGGCTTTTCTCAGTTTCTCCATTTGTAGAATGAGGGCTTTGGAAAGGCCCATCTTTGGGGTCTTTCCAGCTCCGGCAAGCTGAAATTCTAGAGCTCTTCCTCTGTTTAAATTATTCCCCAGATGTGGTTATTCATCTCTGCTTCTCGCAGGTCCACTTGTCAGAGGGTTGCAAGGTTGCAGCTGGTCACTCAGGAGCTCAGGGGGTTCATTCCCTGCTGTTCCTGGACCATGTGCTCCTGCAGCCTTGTCTGATGCTGGGGAAGGGCTGAGAGGGAAGGCTGCTGAGTACCCAGGGAAGAGTGCATCCTAGCCTTCCTGGATTCTGACAGCATTTCTCCTCCAGCAGCGAGTGCTCCAGGGCTCTGGTGTGGAAGGAAGCTGTGCTGGAGAAGTCCAAGATCCTGCAGGGGTGGTTCCTGGGAGAACGTGACATCCATCTCCCTATGTGTTTCTATGTTCTTTGGTCTCAGAGCTTGCTTCTAGCTCACAGTATGGCGGCATCACTCATTCATTCAACCAGCTAATACATGCAGGTTACAAATAGTCTTCAAATGTGTCTGGACCTTTGGTAATCATGTCACAGTCTCTGTGGGTCAAGTTTTTCCAGTTTTGGTCTAAATCCCCAGAAGTCTCATATCCAGCTCAGCGTTTCAGGGCACAGGATACATTCCCTTGTTCCCTGTTTCAGCCCTTTCACTATTTCCCCCCAAACTGTTCATTTTTTGATACTCTTTAGTGTCAGGATGACAAAGTCCAAGAGACAGGTGCCATTCTGGGGTGCTGTTTGGGTGTGCACATGGACGTGAAGCTGTATCTGTGTGTGTGGGATCGTGTGTGCAGACACCAAGGGTTCACGTACGTAATGATGTCACATAAGAATCTGCAAATGGAGTGAAGGGGATGCTCATGTGTTTGATTACCATGTACATTTGTTTACATATAAAAGACTAGTTTGGGGTTGAAAGTAACTTCTTGCTCATCAGCTATGTTTGCTCAGGCACGATACTTAATTTCTTTGGGCCTCAGTTTCTTCATCTGTGAATGAAGACCATGGAGACAATGGAGATGTTTCTCTGAGTTGCGTTGTGAGGATTACACAAGAGTGGATGTGAGCATCCTTGTAAATGGTACAGTGCCCCGAGATGTAAGGAGGTGCAGATGTTTGTCTCCCTGTGGCTGTGTGGCCTGGTGCTGCTCACCCACAGTCCTCTGCTCCCTTGGCTCTTCTTCTCCCAACCTGGCTTGTTGACAGTGGAGCCCAGAAGGGAGGCATGGGTACTAGCTGGGTGTCCTCTTCCAGACCTGAGCTCCCTGGGATGCTGGCTCCCTCCATTTCTTCCATTCCCTCCATGTGTCTGACCCTGGCCCATACTAGGGGTTTGGTAGTTTCAAATATGTGAATTAATGAATGGCATATTATAGACTCTCGGTACACAATTCCTGAATGGGATGAGGTCTTGGGCAGGCAGGGCCCATTGGAGCATTCTAGCTAGGTCTTTGTCCTTGTTAACTGGAGCAGAGATGAGAGGATAAGGGAAAGAAATAAACATTTCTCAAGTAGCTGTCTGCTGAGAAGGATGCCCAGAGTCTGGGGAGCAGAGGAAGGAAAAGGAAGCTCTTTGAGGATGCATGCAAGCCTCCTAGTAGCCCCAGTGCTAATAGGAAGAAAAGCAGATAACTGGAAAAGAATCATCTCTCTGCTACTTGGGCCTTGGTTGCTTCTGTTTATTGAACAACTACTATGTTCTAGGCACGGTGCTGGGTGCTGGGGATAAAATCATGAGCCTAACCGACCATTACCTAACAGAGAAATTATCTCATTTAATCCTTAAAACAACTGGGCAGGGATCAGATGAAATATTGTACAGAAAATGAATTTATAAACCGTAAAGTAGTATAAAATGTAAGGGATTGTATGAGGATGATTCGTTTTCCTCCCCTACCTCTGTAGCCTGCCCGCCAGCCTCCCGGTGCAGAGTGGGCACCCACCTTGCCTGTCTCCTTCCTGGCTAATTGGGGAGGCTCTCCAGGCCTGATTTATGCGGACACTCACACATTCTCCCACTGAACATTATTCTAATCAGACACCTCATTATTGGAAGCCTGCCTCCTCAGGCTGCCTGGACAGGGTTATTATAGGATATTATACAGACCATTTGCATGGCCACCTTCAGGTCATTTCCATCACTTTAAGCTACTTACAGGCCCATTTTCTTCCCCATAATATTTGCCTAATTCGATTACTCCACAGCCTCAGCTAGCTCAAAATGGAATCAGAAGTTACCACTGGGAGCAAAGTCAACTGGATCCTGACATGCTTTGGAACTTGCGGCCTATCTGGTCCCACGTGACTGCATCAGAACCAGGGCTCCAGATCCTGAGAGGGGAGGCTTAAGGGCTTGGTGGGGAGGGCGCTAGGGTGGGGAAGGGCATTTGTCAGATAGGACAATATTTTAGAGTTCGAGGTGATACGAAGGGCCCTTTTCTAGCCCCCAAGTTCATCTTTTGTCAATTCATTCAGAGCCCCTTGTACTTCTCTTTCATAACCGTTAACATACTTGACTGCAATAGCTTTTCTAATATCTAATTTCTTGCTAGAGAGTAAGCCATGTGAGGGCAGGGACTCTTTTTTACCTTGTTGATCTTTGCATCCCCAGTATCTAGTGCAACACCAAAGGCATAATAATTGACCAGTAAATAGATAAATATTTGTGGATTTGTTGAACGAATATATGGCTCCTTGTTGCTTTTGACCACTTTCTATTGAAGAAAAGTGTGTATCTATGACTGCTCAGTAATTAGTCTTGACTTGGTATCTGGCTCTGAAGGGCCCAGTCTGATACTTCTTCTCACATCCTAACACTGTGCTGGGCGAGAGCTTCTGGGGGCACAAAACTTAAGAGGAGTGGTTCTCTGTTGAGTGGTTCTCAATTTTGTACCCTAGGGGACATTTGGAAATGTCTGGAGATATTTTAGTGTCACAGCTAGGGGCCTGCTATTGGTATCTAGTGGGTAGAGGCCAGGGATGCTGCTAAACATCCTACAATGCACAGGACAGCTTCCCATAACAAAGAATTATCTGGCTCAAAATGTCAATAGTACCGCTGTTGAGAAACCCTGCCCTGGAGTTCTTGTTAGCTGCTGGTGAGTTGATTCCAACTCATGGTGACCCCATGTGCAACAGAACAAAATGTTGCCCTGTCCCACACCATCTTCACAATAGTTGGTATGTTTCAATTCATTGTTGTGGCCACTGTGTATTTTCCAACTTAGGGAACTCATCTTCTAGCACTACATCAGACAGCATGCTGTTGTGATCCATAGAGTTTTCATTGGCTAATTTTCAGAAGTAGATCATCAGGGCTTTCTTTCTAATCTACCACCCCTCTATCAGTTTGCCGTACTGTGGTGGCCTGCATGTTGCTATGATGCTGGAAGCTATGCTACTGGTATTTCAAATACTAACATGTTCATCCACAATGGGCAGGTTTCTGCAGAGCTTCCAGACTAAGGCAGACTAGGAAGAAAGCCTCTAGAGTTACCAAAACACAGTTAACAGAAGGAGTGATGGTCAGGGCTTCCCATGGTCAGTGGGTCAGATGTACTCTACTGGGGTTTGAGCTGGTCTTTATATAACACTGTCTCAGCCCCGCCCAAGTTCTAAACCATGAATCAGGCAGAAGGAGATGAAAATCTTTCCTTTGTTACAGAGAAATGGGCCTTTAGTCCATTGGAGAATGGGGCTTTAGTCTGTTATCCAAGGGAAGTCACTCATTCTACAGCCCTGAATTAAATGTATCACCCTTGATGAGAGGAAGAGGATATTCAATGCTTTTAGCCATAAGTGCCCAGTTTTCCTGTCCCCACTCAATAAACTCTTCTTTGCCTGGCTCAGCAAACGATAGCCAGCGAGGCCCAGACTTGGGTGGAATGGAAGTACCACCTAATGGGATGATTCAGGGTCCCTCCTGCCCTAGTCTCATGCTGTTTTAGAATCTGACATGGGAGACTGACAACCTTGGAGGTGGCTTTCCCTATGCAGTTTGGGGGTGGCAGGTTGCCCTGAGTCCCAGAGACTTACACGGGATTCACACTGGGCCTTGGAAGGTGGCTGGACCTCTGATAGGGTGACTTCTAGATTCTAGGGTACATAATGCTAATTGACGTGATCTTGGGAGCCCTTTCTAAGTGTGGCATCATGCAGGGAGTGGAGTCAGTGCCTTTGATAGGGCTATGGCAGCTGGGACAATGGGCATCTTGGTGGTGACCGTCATGGACTGAAGTTTAGCAACCTGCCCCCATTCTTCTGGAATGTATAACCCACCCAGGGCTTTAGTGTGTCTTCAAGAGAGACATGAACCGTCTAAATCATGACTGAAATTGAATTTCTTGCCAATCCTGGAAAGTGGGATTTTGTAGCCAAGTTTAGTTTGATTTAGGCAAATGTGACATTTCTTGCACCAGAGAGTTGTGGAACAAATTCACACCTGTTTTATTGAGCTGTATCAGTCCATTTAATTTTTTTCAATCTGGTAACTTCTTTCTCAAGACAACCAAAACAAAGAGACAAACAAAAAACCCAAACCAGTTGCTGCTGAGTCAATTCTGACTCATGGCGACCCCATGCATTGCAAAGTAGAACTGCTTTATGAGGTTTTCATGGCTTCGACCTTTCTGAAGCAGGTTACCAGACCTTTCTTCCAAGGTGCCTCTGGCTGTGTTTGAACCGCCAACCTCTCTGTTAGCAGTTGAGCATTTAACTGTTTGCACCACCCAGGGACTCCAAGACAACAAATGGGGGGAAAGTTTATCCAAGTAGGTATTTTGAGGCGATGAAGACCAACTGGGAAAAGAATCAACTAGAGTTAGTATAAGGCGGGGGAGGGAAATGAGGACCGAGAGCAAACCACACTCCCCATCTGCCAATCCTGTTCACATTCAGTCAGACAAACATGTAAGCCGGTGGCCTCGGCGTCATCCTGACCCCCCTCCCAACGCTGCCAGTCTTGTAGGGAGATATTTCCTCTATGGAGTGGGAGGGGCTTGGGGAAGTCATATCCAAGCTTATCCCAGCCTGAGGCCTCTTAGTTATAATCCTTGCTCCTTAGGACACTGTGATAGTTAAGGTTATGTGGTAACTTGGCTAGGCCATGATTCTCAGTGGTTTGGCAGATATTATATAATTATCCTCCATTTCGTGATCTGATGTGAGTAGACAATTAGTTGAAAGGGGATTTTCCTTGGGGGTGTGGCCTACATCCAGTATATATGAATGTTGTCGAAAAGCTCCCCCTGTTTCAATCCTGCATGTGACTCATCATCCCCTTACCTCCAGTTCTTGGGATGTGAATGCGGCCTGCTGCCTGACCTGCCGATTTTGGGTTCTTCAGCCCCTGCAGCCCCATGAGTCAGGAGAAGCCTCCAGCCTGACGCCTGACCCATGGATTTTGGACTTGCCGGACTCCACAACTACATGAGCCGTTTCCTTGAAACAAATCTTTCTATGTGTATTATTTATATATCTACCCTTCACTGGTTTTGTTCTTCTAGAGGACCCAGCCTAAGACCGATGCCCATGCTACCCTTCATGCACTAATCCTCTTATTTTGTTATTATAATGAAATATTTCAAGAGTACAAAAAAATGAATATGTTAACAATATAAAGGGGGAATCCCTGGGTGATGCAAATGGTTAACATGCTCTGCTGCTAACTGAAAGGTTGGTGTTTCCAGTGCACTGAGAGGGACCTTGAAAGAAAGGCCTAGCGATCTACTTCTGAAAAATCAGCCATTGAAAACCCTATGGAGCACAGTTCTACTCTGATACGTATGAGGTTGCCATGAGTCGGAATCAACTGGACAGCAATTGGTTTTAATAATATAGGAACATCCACTTACCCGTACTCAGTTTTGTCAAATTTTGACATTTTGTCATATTTCCTTCAAATCTTTTTTAAAAAGTAAAACATTACAGATGTAATAGAAGCTCCCTGAATACCCTTCTTCAACCTTACTGTTTTACCTTCTTCCCCAGAGGTAACTATTCTTCAGAATTTGGAGTTTATCATCCCACTCACATTTTTATACTTTTGCTACATATGTATGTTTCTGTAAAGTATAAATGCAAGTGTTGTTGTTGTTAGGTGCTGTCTTGTTGGTTCCAACTTATAGTGGCCTTACGTACAACAGAACAAAACACTGCCTGGTCTTACTGTGCCATCCTCACAATCGTTGCTATGCTTGAGCCCATTGTTGCAGCCACTGTGTCAATCCATCTCATTGAGAGTCTTCTCTTTCGCTGATCCTCTGTTTTACCAAGCATGGTGCCCTTTTCCAGGGACTTGCCCCTCCTGATTACATCCAAAGTATGTGAGACGAAGTCTTGCCATTCTCACTTTCAAGGAGCACTCTTGCTGTATTTCTTCCAAGACAGACTTGTTCATCCTTTTGGTGGTCCATGGCATATTCAATATCCTTCGCCAATACCGTTATTATAAGGCACCGATTCTTCTTTGGTCTTCCTTATTCATTATCCAGCTTTCACATGCATATGAAGCTACTGAAAATACCATGGCTTGGGTCAGGTGCTCCTCAAAGTGACGTCTTTGCTTTTCAACACTTTAAAGAGAACTTTTTTGTTTGTTTTTTTATTGTACTTTAGATGAAGATTTACAGAACAAACTAGTTTCTCATTAAAGAGTTAGTATACATATTGTTTTATGACATTGGTTAACAACCCCATGACATGTCAACACTCTCCCTTCTCGACTATGGGTTCCCTATTACCAGCTTCCCCATCCCCTGCTGCCTTTTAGTCCTTGCCCCTGGGGTGGTGGGTCCCTTTAGTCTCGTTTTGTTTTGTGAGACTGTCTAATCTTTGGCTGAAGGGTGAACCTCAGGAATGACTTAATTACTGAGCTAAAAGGTTGTCCAGGGGCCATACTTTGGAGGGTTCTCCAGTCTCTGTCAGGCCAGTAAGTCTGGTCTTTTTTTTGGTGAGTTAGAATTTTGCTCTACATTTTTCTCCAGTTCTCTCTGGGACTTTTTATTGTGATCCCTGTCAGAGCAGTCTTTGGTGGTAGACAGGCACCATCTAGTTGTACTGGGCTCAGTCTAGTGTAGGCCATGGTAGTTGTGGCCCATTAGTCCTTTGGACTGATCTTTCCCTTGTATCTTTAGTTTTCTTCCTTCTCCCTTGCTTCCAAATGGGTGAGACCAGTGGAGTATCTTAGATGGCCACTCACGAGCTTTTAAGACCCCAGATGCTATTGACCAAAGTAGAATGTAGAACATTTTCTTTATAAACTATGTTATGCCAATTGAGCTAGATGTTCCCTGAGAGTGTGGTCCCCACAGCCCTCAGCCCAGCAACTGGGTCCCTCAGGGAGTTTGGATGTATCAATGGAGCTTCCATGACCTTGCCTTGTATGAGTTATGCTGGTTTCCCCAGTATTGTGTACTGTCTTACCCTTCACCAAAGTTACCACTTATCTATCGTCTATTTAGTGTTTTTCCGTCCCCACCCCTCCCCTCCCTCATAACCATCAAAGATTGTTTCTTTTTGTGTGTAAACCTTTTCATGAGTTTTTACGGTAGTGGTCTCATACAATATTTTTCCTTTTGTGCTTGACTTATTTCAGTCAGCACAATGCCCTCCAGATTCATCCATGTTATGAGATGCTTCACAGATTCATCATTGTTCTTTATCGTTGCATAATACCCCATTGCGTGTATGCACCACAGTTTGTTTATTCATTCATCTGTTGGTGGGCATCCAGGTTGTTTCCATTTCTTGCTGTTGTGCACAATGCTGCAATGAACATGGGTGTGCGTATGTCTATTCGTGTGACGACTCTTATTTCTCTAGGATATATTCCTAGGAGTAGGATTGCTGGATCATACAGTATTTCTATTTCTACCTTTCTAAGGAAGTGCCATATCGTTTTCCAAAACGGTTGTATATGCATTCCCACCAGCAGTGCATAGAGTTCCAATCTCCCTGAAGCCTCTTCAACATTTGTTATCACCTGTTTTTTTTGATCTGTGCCAGTAATGCTGGGGTGAGATGGTATCTCATTGTGGTTTTCATTTGTGTTTCTCCAATGGCTAGTGATCTCTAGCATTTTCTCATGAGTCTGTTGGCCACTTTAATGTCTTTTTTGGTGAACTGTCTGTTTATTTCCTTTATCCATTTTTTAAATTGGATTATTTGTCTTTTTGTAGAGGTGTTTGATTTTCCTGTAGATTTTAGAGATCAGGCCTTTGTCTGATTTGTAATAGCCAAATTTTTTTCCCAGTCTGTAGATTCTCTTTTTACTCTTTTGGTGAAGTCTTTTGATGAGAAGAAGTGTTTAATTTTTAGAAGATCCCAGTTATCTAGCTTATCTTCTGGAGTTTATGTGTTGTTGGTTATGGTTTGTGTCCTGTTAATGCTGTGTATTAGAGCTTCTAGCATTGATCCTATTTTTTCTTCTATGAACTTTATATTTACTGGCTTTACATTTAGGTCTTTGATCCATTTTGAATTAGTTTTTGTGTATGGTGTGAGGTATGGGTTCTGTTTCACTTTTTTTGCAGATGGACATCCAGCTTTGCCAGCACCATTTGTTAAAAAGACTGTCTTTTCCCTATTTGATGGACTTTGGCCCCTTGTTGAAGATCAGGTGGCCGTAGGTGAATGGATTTACATCTGGGTTCTCAATTCTGTTCCATTGGTCAATGTATCTGTAGCTGTACCAGTAGCAGGCTGTTTTGACTACTGTAGCTGTATAGTAGGTTCTGAGGTCACGTAGTGTGAGCCCTCCTACTTTATTCTTCTTCTTCAATAGTGTTTTACTTATCAGGGGTGTCTTCCCTTTCCATATAAATTTAATGATTAGTTTTTCCATCTCTTTAAAGAATGTTATTGGTATTTGGATCAAAGGTGCATTGTATTTGTAAATTGCTTTGGGTAGAATTGTCATTTTCACAATGTTGAATCTACTTATCCATGAGCATGGTATGTTTTTCCATTATGTAGATCTCTTTTGGTTTCTTGAAGTAGTGTTTTGTAGTTTTCTTTGTATAGGTCTTTTACATCCCTGGTTAGATTTATTCCTAAGTATTTTATTTTTTTAAGGGCTGTTATAAATGGTATTGTTTCCCCGATTCCCTTTTCATCATTTTCTTTATTGGTGTATAGGAATCAAACTGATTTTTTTGTGTTTATCTTGTATCCTGCTGCTCTGCTGAATCTTTCTATTAGTGCCAGTAGTTTTTTTTTGTGGAGTCTTTTGGGTTTTCTGTGTATAGCATCATATCATCTGCAATTAGGGACAGTTTAACTTCTTCACTACCAATTTGGATGCCCTTTATTTATTTTTCTTGTCTTATTTTATTTTATTGCTCTAGCTAGGACTTCCAGCACAATGTTAAATAGGAGTGGTGATAAAGGGCATCCTTGACTTGTTCCTGTTCTCAGTCTCTCTCCATTAAGAATGATGTTAGCTGTTGGTTTTGCATAGATGCCCTTTATTAAGTGAGAAATTTCCCTGCTATACCTATTTTATTGAGAGTTTTTATCAGGAATGGGTGTTGGACTTTGTCGAAAGCCTTTTCTATGTCCATTGAGATGATCCTGTGATTCTTTTCTTTCCTCTTATTTATGTGGTGGATTACGTTCATTGATTTTCTAATGTTGAACCATCCTTGCATACCTGGTATGAATCTACTTGGCTGTGGTGTGTTAATTTTTTGATACGGTGCTGAATTCTATTGGCTAGAATTTTGTTGGGAATTTTTGCATCTATATTCATGAGAGATATTGGTCTGTAATTTTCTTTTTTTGTGATGTCTTTGCTTGTTTTGGTATCAGGGTTATGCTGGCTTCATAGAATGCATTCAGAAGTATCACTTCCTTTTCTATGTTCTGAAATAATTTGAGTAGTACTAGTGTAAGCTCTCCTCTGAATTGGTGGTAGAATTCTCCAATGAAGCCATTTGGGCCAGGGCTTTTTTCTGTTGGGAGTTTTTTTTTTTTTTTTTTATTGCTTTTCAATCTCTTCTCTTGTTATGGGTCTGTTCAGATTTTCAACATCATTTTGTGTTAGTTTGGGTAAGTAGTGTGTTTCTAGAAATTTGTCCATTTCCTCTAGGTTTTCAAATTTGTTGGAGTATAGCTTTTCATAATACTCTGTTATGATTCTTTTTATTTCAGTTGGGTCTTTTCATTTCTCATTTGGGTTATTTGCATCCTCTCCTGTTTTTCTTTTGTCAGTTTGTCCAGAGGTTAGTATTATTGTTTTCTTGATTCTTTCAAAGAACCAACTTTTGGTTTTGTTGATGCTTTCTATTGTTTTTCTATTCTCTGTTTATTTCTGCTCTGATCTTTATTATTTCCTTTCTTCTGGTGGCTGTGGGTTTTTTTAATTTTTATTTTTTGCTGTTCTCTTTCTATTTGTTCAAGCCATGTAGCTAATGTTTTGGTTTTGTCCTTTTCTTCTTTTTTTATGTGTTTATCTATTGCTATATATTGACCTCTGAGTACTGCCTTTGCTGTGTCCGAAAGGTTTTGGTATGATGTGTTTTCATTCTCATTGGATTCTAGGAATTTTTTTTATCCCATCTCTGATTTCTTCTATTACCCAGTGGTTTTTAGCAGGGTGTTATTCAGTTTCCATGTAACTGAATTTTTTTCCTTGCTCTTCCTCTTGTTAGTTTCTACTCTGATGGTGTTGTGGTCAGAGAAGATATTTTGTATTATCCCAATGTTTTAGATTTTGTTGAGGGTCGCTCTGTGGTCTAAGATGTGGTCTATTCTGGAGAACGTTCCATGTGCGTTGGAAAAGAATGTGTACTTTGCAGCTGTTGGGTGGAGTATTCTATATATGTCTATGAGGTCAAGTTGGCTGATAATGCCCTTTAGCTTTTCTGTATCTTTACTGAGTTTATTTCTAGATGTTCCGTCCTTTACTGAGAGTGGTGTGTTGAAGTCTTACTATTATTGTGGAACCGTCAATTTTTCTTTTCAGTGCTGGTAGAGTTCGTTTTATGTATTTTAGAGCCCTGCCATTGGATGCGTAGATGTTTACTACGGTTATGTCTTCATGATGGATCATCCCTTTAATCGTTATATAGTGCCCTTCTTTGTCTTTTATGGTAGATTTTGTTTTAAAGTCTATTTTATCTGAGATTAGTCTTGTCACTCCTGCTCTTTTTTGGTAGCTGTTTGCTTGGTATATTTTTTCCATCCTTCGATTTTTAATAAACTGATGCCTTTGTTTCTAAGGTGTGTCTCTTGTAGACAGCATATTGATGAATCCTGTTTTTTAATCCATTCTGTCACTCTCTGTTTCTTTATGGGTGCATTTAGGCCATTTACGCTCAGTGTAATTATTTATAGATGTGAATTTATTGCTTTCATTTTTTTTTTCTTGTGGTGCTGATGTTTTCTTTGTTCCCCTTACTCTCCTGTGTTGAATTCCTTTTGTGTATCTTTTTTTCATTTCTTATGTTTTTGTAGATATTGTTTTTACTGAGTCTTCTTTACTTTGATGAGATGATTTCTTAACTTTCTTTGTGGTTGCCTTGAAATTTACCCTTTTCTTCCTAGGATTGAAACAGTGTATTATTTCTTGGTTTTGCTTTGCTTTTCTCTCCATCAGAAAGTTCTATACCTATACCATTTATTCCCTCTTTTATTGCTCTGATGTTGTTGTCATTTACAGATTAACCTCTCTGGTTACCTATTGTAGTTCTTTTGATTTGAATAGTCCTTGAGAGTTCATTTTCTAGGTTGGTATCTGGCTGGTAGATCTTGCATCCTAGATTCAGGCTGTAGTCTGATGTTGTTTGTTCTCAAACTGAAAGACTTCCTTTAATAATTCTTGTAAGTTTGGTTTGGTTTTTACATATTCTCTTACTTTCTGTTTATCTGAACAAGAGTTTTGCAGGATATAATTTTATTGTTTGGCAATTTTTTTCTTTCAAGGTTTTATATATGTCATCCCATTGCCTTCTTGCCTGCATGGTTTCTGCCAAATAACCAGAGCTTAGTCTTATTGTTTCCACTCTGTATGTGACTTTTTGTTTTTCTCAAGCTACTCTCAGGATTCTTTCTTTGTCTTTGGTTTTAGTGGGTGTGATTATGATATGCCTTGGTGATTTTCTTTTGGAGTCTATCGAATATGGGGTTTGTTGAGCTTCTTGGATGGTCAGCTTTTCATCTTTCATGATATTAGGGAAGTCTTCTGTCAGCAAGTCTTCAATGGTCCTCTCTGTGTTTTCCGATTGCTCTTCCTGTTGTGGAACTCCAGTCACTCAAAAATTTTTGCTTTTGATTGTGTCCCACATAATTCTCAGGGTTTCTTCATTTTTCTTTATTCTTTTTTCTGATTTTTCCTCAAACAAAGTTGTATCCAAGTTCTTGTCTTCAATTTCACTGATCCTGTCTTCCATTGTTTCAAACCTGCTCCTCAGCCCTGGTATGACACTGTCCATTTGTGATATCTTGTTATTTATCTCTTGGATTTCTAACTGTTGTTTTTGTATGATTTCTAGGTGTGAATTTATTTTGGTCGTTTGTTCCTGTATTATTTTTCTTAATTCTTCCATATTTTGTCTGTGTTTTCCATAAATTTGTCTGCCTTTTCCATGAATTTGTCTATTTTTTCCTTGTTTTTGTCTGCTTTTTGCTTTCTACTCTTGGATAGCTCTGAATATCAGAGATCCGAATTTCCTATCAGGTAGTTCTAGTGCTTTTTCATCTACTGGAAAGTCATTTTTTGATTTATTTTGGATGCATACTGTAACCATCCTGTCTTGTTTTTTCATATGTTTTGATATTGTCTGCTGTCTTTGGTACATTCAGTAGTTATTTTCTTTGTTTATTCGTTGTAGATTTGTTTGTTTTGTCCTACTTTTTTGTTTTATTTGGTTATGTCTGAGTATGCTGTGCATTCTTTGTTATTTGCTCATCTGTGGGCGTGATACTTTTCACCTCCTTGTCCAATGAGCAGGGCCATTTGTTCAGCTATGGTGTAGCAGGGCAGGTCTAGCTGAACATGAGGGGCTGGGATGGGTTGTTTGTGGCACATACTACAGCCGACAGGGTGTGTCAGGAGTCAGTGCAGGGCAGGTTCTGGTAGGCTGTGCCTGTGCTGCTTGGGGGTGTGATGTTCAGTGCATGGTGAAGGCAGGCGGGAAGGAGAGGAGAGATTGTGATGTGTGGAGCTAAGGTAACTATGGGAAAGAAGACAGAGAGGAGAGAGAAACAAGAGCCAAAGAAACAAAACAAAACAAAAAAGAGTGCTAAGGGAGCTCGCCATTGGTGTGGAGAGACTAGAAACTGACAAATGGAGAAAAAGAAAAAGAGAAAAAAATTAGAAAGAAAGAAAAAAAAAAAGAAAGCCATCAGGGATTAAGCTGGTGCGGCTGTGAAGACCTGGGAAGTGGCTCCCAGGTTGTGCAATACAGCCTGGCTAAAAGGGGCAGAGATGTCACACAGCAGCACCTATGCAGGAGACAGGAGAAGAAGGTAGGTATAGAGAGACAAGAAACTGACCCATGAAGAAAGACAGACAGGAAAAATGAGAAAAAAAAAAAAAGAAAGAAAGAAATGCCCCAAGGGAACCCTACTGGCGTGGCTGCGCAGACTGGGGAAGTGGCTCCCAAGCCACGCATCACAGCCTGGCTAGAAGGGGCCCCAAAGCCGTGAAAAGCAAAAGAAAACAAACAAACCAACAGAACAAAACAAAACAAAAAAGCCCCCGGGATCCCACCAGTGTGGCAGTGCAGACTGGGAAAGCAGTTCCCCAGCTGAGTGGCGTTTCACAGCCTTTCAAGAAGAAGCAAAGATGGCACATGGAACCAGGTATTCAAGAGAAAGAAGGGGGAGCAGGTGAGAGGCAGGGAAGAAACCAAAAGAAGTGGAAAAAAGCACTACCAACAAAGAAATAGCACTGAGGGAGCTGGCCAGTGTGGTAGGGGCAAATCTAAGTGGCATAGAACCAGAGCCAGTGCCTTCTGCTCAAGAATCTGTGGTTGGTGGGAAGTGGCGAAGACTGAGAGGGGTGAAGAAGGGTAGGGGAAGCATGTATCACTGGTTACCAGGTGCTCTGTCTTCTGCTGGGAGCTCCCTGAAGCTGCTTTCCTGTACTCCCTGTCTGCTGATCTCTGACAGGAGTCCAAGATGGTGAGTCCATGCTGTGTTAGCTGATAGGGGTCCTCCACACATCTCTCCTCGCTCTCTATTCTCTGTCAGTTTTTTCTTCCAGTTGGTGCTTGGCTGAATTCGTCATCTCATCATTTGACACTTAGGGTTGACATTTGTCTCTGTTTTACTTAGTTTTTTGGTTTTTTGCCATGGAGGGATAGCATGGTGCTTCTGTCTATAGTGCCATTTTGACTCTGCCTCTCTAAAGAGAACTTTTGTGGCAGCTTTGCCCAGTGAAATGTGTTGTTTGATTTCTTGACTGCTGCTTCCGCGGGTGTTGATTGTGGACCCCAGTAAAATGAAATTGATGACAACTTCAATCTTTTTTCCATTTATCATGATGTTGATTATTGGTCCACATGCATATGCATACATACATACATGCGGACAGTGGGTTTGGTTGCTGTCAAGTTGATTCTGATTCATAGAGACCCTATAGGACAGAGTAGAACTACCTCATTGAGTAGAACTGTCCCACAGGGTTTCCATGGAGCTGCTGGTGGATTTGAACTGCCTACTTTTTGGTTAACAGCTGAGCTTTTAACCACCACACCATGCACATACAAAGTTTTGTGTATTTTAAAGTGTATATAGATAGTATTACACTATATAAATCTGCAATTTGCTATTTTATTTCCTCAAGATTATTGAGGTTTCTGCATGTGATTCTTGTAACTCTGGTTCACTCATTTTAACTGCTGTGTAATACTCATTGTATGACTATATCAAAATTATTTGTCCATGCTTCCGATAATGAACACTTAGATTTGTTTCCAACTTTTTTTCATTGTTAATTTGGGCACAGAAGTATTCATTTGTGCAAGGAGATGTGGGTCTCCTTGTGCCCGTGGTTAAGAAAGTTTTTCCAGGACGTGTACCTAGATGTTGAATTGTGAAGGATGTGCATCTTCTACTTTGCTACCAGCTGCCATTGAGTTGACTGCAACACATGGCAACCCGCTATGTGTCAGAGTAGAACTGTGCTCCATAGGGTTTTCAATAGCTGATTTTTCAGATATAGATCACCAGGCTTTCTTTTGAGTTACTTCTGGGTGGACTCAAACTACCAAACTTTAGGTTAGCAGCCAACCATAATAACTGTTTGCACTATTCAGAGACCCTACTTTCTATATAGCTAAATTGTTGTCCAAAGTGGTCTCCCATCAAACAGCGTATGAGAGTACCTGTTAGTTTGCCATCACTTTACACTGACAAAATTTTTTTTTAATCTGGTGAATATAAAACACTATCTCCTTGTTATTTAATTTTTTGTTTCCACAATTATTAGTGAGGTTGAGAATCTTTTGTATTTACTGGCATTTGGATTTCTTCTTCCATTAATTGACCATTCATGTTCACTTTCCATTGGGTTGTTTGTCTTTTTCTCATTGATATGTAAGGATTCTTGATATATTCTGACTGCAAATCCATTATTGGTTGCATGCATTGCAGCTATCTTCTTCCAGTCTGTGGCTTAAATTAGTCCTCTTCCTTATGATGGAGATGGGACAGAGAAAGGACCAGAGGTGCCTGGGGAAAGGGAAGCTTCTGGCAGGCATGTGGATATGGGTAGACCTGGGCTAGAACTCTTGCAGTAGGGGTGAAATCTTGCATAATCTCATACCTTTGGGTATGTTAGAGGCCTGTAGCTGCTCAAAAGTCTGGCCAGGGTGACCATATAATTTTTCATTTAAACTGGAACACTTTTGAAAGCCTAAGGGGAAACTATTAGTAATTTCAGTGGGACAATAGAAGTAAACTGGGACTATCCCAGGCAAACCAGGGCATAACGTCACCCTGGTTTTGGAGTTTGTATTCACAGTCCTTAAACTAAGTCTCTGTCTTCAGGTTTCTGCTAGTCTTTACCCCGCCTTCTGTGCACTCTCGCTTCCCAGTGCCTTGGATGGCTTTGGGGCTCTTAGCCACTTCAGGTCCTAAACATTGCCTCTGTCCATACTTCACTGGAAAAATACCTATGGAGAGTCCAGCCCGCTCCTGTCCAAATCCCAGTCTGTGTAAGTCCCCTTTTGCCCACCAAAGCTCTCCTCAGTTTCTTCTTTCACTTGCTCTACATTGTTTATTTGGAGATTTAACTTTTGACCTTTGAGTGCATCACCCCCACAACACCCCATTAGTTTGTGAGGACCTTAGAAATAGGCCCATGTCTTACATTTCTCTGCATCTATTGTCCAAAGAGTGTAACTTGCCTGTACACTGTTCCCCCAGTCTGTTTTGCTATTCAAGCTGTTTTTGTTGTTATTTGCTGTTGAGTTGGTATCTTAAGGTTTTCAAGGCTGTGACTTTTTGGAAGAAGATCACCAGGCCTGTCTTCAGAGGTGTCTCTGGGTGACTTTGAACTGCCAATCTTTTGGCTAGTAGTTGAGTGCTTAACTGTTTCTGCTACTCAGGGAGTCCTGCAGTTCAAGCTGGGGGTGGGGGGAATTTTTTCTCATTTAGGACCAAACCAAAACCAAACCAAACCTGTCGTCATTGAGTCAATTCTGACTCATGGTGACTCTATAGGACAGAGTAGAACTCTCCCATAGGGTTTCCAAGGAGCAGCTGGTGGATTCAAACTGCTGACCTTTTGGTTGGCAGCTGAGCTCTTAACCATGGTACCACCAGGGCTCCTCCTTTAGCACCAACCCCTGCCCCCCCCCAAAAAAAATTCCTGTCACCATCGAGTCAATTCCAACTCATAATGGCTCTACAGGACAGAGTAGAACTGCCCCACAGGGTTTCCAAGGAGTGGCTGGTGAATTTGAACAGCCAACCTTTACCAGGGTTCCCTCCTTTAGGACAATTGGTTATTGTTTTTTAAATTATTTCTCTTTGCAGCAGATGATGTTTACTGCACTCCTTACCATGCCTAATCTGCACTTCCATTTTTGTGGTCATCTTTTCCCACTCTAGGCTGCTTTCCCTGGCAATTATCTGGAATCTGGCAGAGTAGTTTGTTCAACACGTCAGCATGTGAAAGTGCATCAGGCTTGAAGATAAGCATATAGTCATAAATGCTGAGCAGAAGCCTCTAATTTCGGGGATGCATACATTGTGGCATAATTAAGAAGGAAGTCTTGTCCTTGGAAAAGATTTGCAAAAAGGGTTTACAATTGCAAGGACATAGAATTAGCTCTAAGGCTTCTTGACTTTTGTGATAATCTCTAGGGCTTTTTTAATCAATTTATGCCCAGATGATGTTGCTCTCAAGTCATAAGCAATTGGCTTATCAGTACTCCCTGACATCTTACGGCTGAACACAGCCCCAGTGAGGTTAGGGGAAGCATCGCTGGTGAGAAATGGTGGATTAAGTTTATTATTATGTCCTGGTGCAGATCTAGAGGGCAATAATTGCTTGACATTCTGGGAGTGTCCTCAGGATGGTGAGGCCAATACCATGGGACATTTTTCTTGTAGAAGTTAAATTGGTTTTGCAATATTTGTTTTTTGAGGAAGAAAAACATGGTAGAAACTGAGTTGCCTCATGGAGGCTGGAAGTGCTTGTTTTATTGTGAGAACAAGCACTTCATGGATTTTATAGACCCTGCTTTGTGGTGGGAGAGGCAGTTGTTGTTATGTTGTTAGGTGCCATCAAGTGGGTTCCAACTCATAGTGACCCTATGAATAACAGAATGAAACACTGCCCAGTCCTGCAGCATCCTCACAGTTGTTGCTACATTTGAGCCCATTGTTGCAGCCACTGTGTCAATCCATCTTGTTGAGGGTCTTTATCTTTTTCACTTACTATCTGCTTTACCAATCATGATGTCTTTCTCCGGGGACTGGTGCCTCCTGATAACATGTCTAAATACAGGAGACAAAGTCTCGCCATCCTTGCTTCTAAGGAGCATTCTTGCTGTACTTCTTCCAAGACAGATTTGTTCATTCTTCTGGCAGTCCATGGTCCAAGAATTCAATATTCTTCACCAACACCATAATTCAAAGGCATTAATTCTTCTTCAGTCTTCCTTATTCATTGTCCAGCTTTCACATGCATATGAGGCCATTGAAAACATTAGCCCTCAAAGTGACATCATTGCTTTTCTACACTTTAAAGAGGTCTTTTGCAGCGGATTTGCCCACTGCAATATGTCCTTTGATTTCTTGACTGTTGCTTCTATGGGCATTGATTGTGAATTCAAGTAAAATGAAATACTTAACAACTTCAGCATTTTCTCTGCTTATCATGATGTTGCTTATGGGTCCAGTTGTGAAGATTTTTGCTTTTTTTATGTTGAGGTGTAATCCATACTGAAGGCTATATATAGTCTTTGATTTTCCTCAGTAAGTGCTTCAAGTCCTCTTCACTTTCAGTAAGCAAGGTTGTGTCATCTGCATATTGCAGGCTGTTAATGAGTCTTCCTCCAATCCTGATGCCTCATGGTAGAGGCAGAGGGGTGGCAAATGGGAGCAACAATGATGCATTAGTCTAAGGAAGTGACAATGAAGGTCCAATTTCATATTTCTCTTCACTTAGGACATACGATGTGTGCAGATGGTGTGAAATTTCATGAAGGCCTCTTATGAATTTGTCTTCTGTTGATTTCAAGATCAGGACAATTATCAAAACATAGATCCCCATCTGGAGTTCTTGATGCACAGGGAAGGCCTCATGGCAGCACATGTCCTACATTTTATGGTGCTTGACTCTGGTTGTTTCTCAATGAGTGAGGATTATTCAGGGGTTTCCAGCAGTATTTCTAGGGACTCAATAGGCTCAGGCAAGGTCCAGCAAGGGGGAAGAGTTAACCCACTGCTAGACTATATATATATGTCATAAAAAAAAAAAATCATACTGTATTAAATTTCTTAATCACTATGGTTTGCATAAGGTCTTGTCAAACCATCATGCATTACCATCGACAGTACTCAAGTAACCCACTGGGCTTAGGAAGTGTTTCCAAATCTCTGTATTTAATGATGTACTCAGCTTTTCTTCTACGCATTGTCTTTTCAAAAACACTTCAACATTCTGTATTCTAAAGTTATTTATCTATTAATTCATGAAACATCAAAAGTAGGTTCTGGGAATACAACAAAGACCAAATTGGACTTGATCCCTGCCCTCATGGAGCTTGCAGTTCAGTGGTAGAGACAGATACTTAAGAATAAAACAAGATGAGGGTTATGGAAAGGAAAGAGAAGTATTGGTGCCTATTACCACGTAGCCTTGGACTGACCTTTCTCACCAACATCCTCTTTTCTGATAATACTTGAAATCTGCGGCAACATCCTTTGTTTGGGTTGTTTTAATGCAAACCTAGGACACTGACATCTTGTCCCAAGAAGTTTTGGCCTACCCGCTTAGTGGTATCTCCCAGAGTGGGTCACATTGCAGGTCTCAGAGGTTCTGCCTGCAGTAAGAGCACCTTTAGCACTGCAGTCTGGAAGTGGGCACTATGATCCTCAACAGCTGTGCCAAGAGCCACTGGGGAGAGCCTGTGGAGGACATGCTCCCTGATGACTGAGATGCTTTGAGCCCAGTTGACAGCCACCTTGGAGCCACACTACTGATAAACATGACTGGAAATGGTGCACAAGCATCTTGTTCTGAGTGTCCCAAGTGTACAACTCATGGATACCCCTAACAGGTGAAAATAAAGACCTCCTAGTACCAGGTGATGCAAGTGGTCCACATGCTCTGCTGCTAACTGAAAGGATGGAGGTTCAAGTCCACCCAGAGGTATTTCAGAAGAAATATCTAGTGATCTACTTCTGAAAAATCAACCATGAAACCCTATGGAGCACAGTTCTACTCTGACATACATGGGGTCACTATGAGTCAGAATCAACTCAATGGCAACTGCTTAGTGTGCCAGGTGATGTGCGCTGCACTAACAGGTACTGTATTTCCCTTTAATGGGGTATGAACAGTGGTTGCTCAAAGTTGCCCTTCCTCTGATGGAGTCTGTTCTCTGAGTCTCTGAAACTACAAAGAGAGCGTTGGTGTAACCTGGGCTGGGGTTGCCATCTTTGCATGGATATGCAGATATCTGGACAGGGCACTCCCTGAGTCCAGCAGATGCTCTCTTTGCACTGTGTTTTAGGGACAGCTTTTATACCTGGGGCCACTCCTGGAATGTCTGTGAGGTGTGGTTATAATAAGAATAAAGCACATTCATTGAGGGCTTTCTGTGTGCTGGGCACTGTGCCAAACTTCAAGCACGTTATCTTATTTAATCTTAAAGTTCTTTGATATAGGTACCTCTTGTTAGCTCCACTTTATAGATGAAACTCTTGAAGCTCAGAGATGCTAAGTTACTTGCCTAAGGAAAAACAGCTTGTAAATGGCTGAGCTGGGACCTGAAGGCAGCTTGTCTGAGTCCAAAGCCCAGGCTCTTTCTTCTGCTCATGTCGTGCTGCAACTTGCTGTCATCCTGCCATCTCCCTGACTGGAGTCTTTCTTTGGGTCCCATAAATGTCAAGCTTGATTTAGTTAAGAGGCGACAATGGAGGACTCTATAGTGAATTCCACGTTCAAGAGGATGGGCAATTAATCAACCAGGAAATCCCTGGGTTGAGACTGCAGTGTTGAGACTGATGCCATGGCTTGGAGATATCAGTGCTGCTGCCCTACAGCTGGGTGCCAAGCCCTTTCCTTCCAACTGGGGATCCAGTGGCAACCAAGGACATTAGTAGTTCCTCTGTTGCAAGCATGTGTGTCCTAGGTGAGTCCCTCGTGTCCCCATATGCCCATGATCTCTGATCTTCCAACCTCCACTGACATAACTAGTTTAGTCCATAGCTCGTCTGGCCTTGGCTCACAGTTCCCCTCCTCAGTGGGATGGAGCCCCACCTGAATCTCAGCCTTCTTGGCTGGAGCTCTGTCTCTCTGGCTAACTTTTGCCAGCTCTTATGGAAGCTGGGGCTGTTTTCTGCACCTCCAGACACTGGCTAGGGCTCTACTTAAATGTAGACAGAGTTTTCTGAAATCAATGAGGTCTCCTGCTGGGGCTTCCATGACCTTTTACACTGGAGCCAGGGACATCAATAGTAGCTTGATTGGACTCAAATTGGCCCCTGCGATTTGGGTTCAGGGGTGGGGCGGGGCAGCTCTTCCTCTAAGTCCCTTTCCTCAGATCCTAAATTACTCTCTACTCTCTACTGGCCTACTGATAAAATTCCAGCATGCCTTGCATCTAAGGCTCATGGATTCTACTACTTGACTCCATCATGCAGTCTTGAGTGATATTACACAGGATAAGAATAGTTTTAATTATCCTTCAAAAATTCACCAAATGTCCAGGCCTTAGATAAGAGGGGTGGGATGGTGGGGGAGAGAAAACCTGTAACAGCAAATGTCTGAACCTTTATAGTGGTCAGGAGTACAGCCTACTTCTTTCCTGGCCCTGTTGCCTCTGAACCTTTAAGGCAGTGGTTCTCAGCTTGGGAGAATTTGCCTCCTAGGGGTTATGGCAAAATTGTGGCAAAATCTCCAGCAAACTGATGGCTGGAGATATTTTGGTGTCACAGCTGGGGGCTTGCTATTGGCATCTAGTGGTTAGAGGCATCTAGTGGCTAAATATCCACCCCACACACCCCAACAAAGAATTATCGTTCAGCCTGAAGTTGAGAAATCCCGCTTTAAGATGATGGTGGAGCATCTCTGCTTGCAGCTAGGAGCCAGCGTGAATCCTAATAACTTGTATGCAGAGGTGTCCCCTTTTGGCTCTGGTTTGTGACATCTCGTTTTCACCTCAGCTTTGTCTGTCATTCATTTACTCCTTTCAGCAGCTGCTCCCATCCAGGTTCTGGACCTACTCTCACCCACAAACTTGGACTTGTCTGGAAAAGTAGAGTCACGCATCATTCATCTTTGTACCTTCACATATAGTACCATGTTTGTTGGACAGCTGAACTGAACTTAGCAGAGGTCTGTCCCTTGGGGGAGGGTCTTAATTTCCTAGGGCTACCATAACAAATTGCTACAAAGTATTTGACTCACATCAAAGAAATTTATCGTTTTAGCTTTAGAGGCTAGAATCTGAATTTAGGATGTCAGCAAGGCCGTGCTGTCTCTGAAGGCTCTAGGGAAAGACTCTTCCTTGCCTCTTCTAGTTCTAGTGGCTCCAGGTGTTCCTAGCTTGTGGCAGCATGCCATCAATCTTTTCCTGGTCTTCACGTGGCGTCTTCCCTGTGTATTTGTCAATGTCGGTTCTCCTCTTCTTTAAGGACGTCAGTCATAAAGAGATTAAAACCCATTTCTGTTGAGTCGATTCTGACTCATGGCGACCTTATATAAAGGACAGAGTAGAACTGTACCATAAGGTTTCCAAGGAGTGGCTGGTGGATTCAAACTGCTGACATTTTTTTGATTAGCAGCTGTAGCTCTTAACCACTGTATCTCCAGGGCTCCATAAAGAGATTAGATCCCATCTAATGACCTCCCCTTAACTAATTATTATATCTGTAATGACCCTGTTTCCAAATAAGGTGAGGTACTGGTGGTTAGGACTTCAACATACCTTTTTGAGTGACACAGTTTAACCCATAACAGGGAGTGAAACTTATTTTGCATGCATAATGATAAAATAAAAGCTTATTCACTTATAAATTCCAGGAAGTTGGCAGACAGACATAAAACCCTTCATCAGGCCTCAAAGCCATCATTTTAGGCAGAAGATCTTCTCAGTTCCCTGGGGAAGGTCAGTGGCACCACAATGGGCTTACCTATTCTGCCCTATTCTGCAGTGATCTAGCTTTTTCTTTGACAAACTTCAATATTTGTCTCCAGATAATGTTGAGCCTGCATTGTTGTAATAAGGAAATTTTATCCCAAACCTTTCTTGGAACAAGGTAAAGGGATACAAATGAATGTATATAATGAGGTGTCTATCTCTCCTTTTCCCAGCTCAGGGAGTCCTAATGTATCCTAGTCTGGCCCTAAACTTCAGGTTAGAGGATCTTTCCTCTTGGCCTACTGAAATTCCATTGGTCCCCCAGAGTTTATGAGTACGCTGCACGTTGTAGAGAAGTGTTCTTAAGCAAAAACAAGAAGCTTAGTGGGTGAGGCCTGTACTTACAGGTGGATAGGCTCCTGCTCCCAGTGAGGCTGCCTGCCCTGGAGAGCCCTTGCCAGTTGTGTGACTGGGCTGAGCTCTTTATTCTCACACCAAGGCTGGGTGCTTGTGTGGTATCCCTGTAGCAGTCCTCTGGGTCTACCAGACTTGGCATTTTCTGGGCCATAGACCCAGTCTGAAGCACTTTTGGGGATGGGGCACAGGGGTCCAAATCCATGTTCAAGTCTTGTCCCAGTTCCTTACCCTTATTTTCCTCTTTGTGTGTCTACCCCACCTTTCTTTGGGCCCACCCCACAAATGTCACTATCCTCCAGTTTTTCTTTATGACAGAATCTGAGAGCCAGACCTAAAGCATTCTGCCTCCAAGTCACTGAAAAAGATCTGTTTACCCACTTACCAGGGTTAAAAAGGCCCGATTCTTAGAAACATAAAGGTCCAGCCTCCCCTCTTTAAGACAGAAGAGAAAATGCTTTCCATTCCACCATGTGAATTCCTTGCTAAAGTATCAGAAACCAAAATCAAATACAAATCAAGTTCTCATGGGTCACCCACCAGCCAAGGGTTCAGCAGGATTCTTTGCTTTGCATAGAAACTAGGCTTCAGTTCTGTGCCTCGGAGAACGAGTCCAACGTCCTCATTTTGCACATGGGGAATCTAAGGCCCAGAGAGGGAAAGTGACTTGCCCAAGGCCACCCACACAATTGGTGTCAGAACCAAAAGCAGAGCCCAAGTTTCTGGATTCCAAGGCAATTTGGGGTTGACCCTACCCCAAATGGGTGTTGGAACTCAAGAGGTGTGAAAACATTAAGAACGACGGTGTATACCAGCACTCCTAATTGCTTTCAATGGTGGAGAAGACACTTACCTTCTGACCCCAGCTCCATGGTTGATTTCCTGGCTAGGAAGAGTAATGATAGCACCCATTTGCATGGCACTATAAAGCCCTTTCACATCCATTATCTCTTTTGATCCTTGGTTTCTCTGTGAGGGAGGCAGGGCTGAGATTGCTATTTCCTATTTTATAGATAATGAAACCAAGGTTCAAGAGGTCAGGTGACTTGGTCAAGGTCATAGAGAAGGGGGATTAGAACCTTTATCTTCTGATTCAAAATTCCTGAATACCTTGTGGGACAAGTGGGTTGGCTTAGGCTGTTTAATTCTCCTTTTCTGCTCTATTCTCTCTGGAAATGCCAGGGAGACATTGCTTTAGGCTCCTTATCCTCCTTTTGCATTTCTTCTTCGTCTTCATCTTCCACATTCATCACCACTTTATTCCCTTCTCCAACCTCTCTATTTTCCTCTTCCCAGTTCTTTGCATCCTTTGGGCCCTATACTCCCTACTGCCTGATGCAGGCTTGGCCCCTGAAATAGATGCTGAGTCATTTTTATACATGAATCTACATACTGAGGCCTAGGCTGCAACCAGATTCTTGAGAGGCAATGAGGGAAGGGAATCTGGGATGGGGCTCCGGACTGCCTCGGAGCTTGAGTTCTTGGTTCCCTTTCTGCAGCCAACTCAGACATTCTCCATGGCTGGGTCTCAGTTTTCCCCTCTGCAGAATGGAGAGGGCTGCTCCCTGCTCCCTCAGCTAGGGAACTTATTTTGCCAAAAGGAGGTTAAAAATGTAAATGAGCTTAATCTGGATAGAGGCCAGGCCTGCTCATTTGCATATAAGCATCTCCTCTGCCCCCCAGCCCTGGCAATTTGCATCTCATTATCCAGGTGTGTCCTTGACGATTTCCCCATAGCCGGTCCTGCCTGGTTCAGCTCTCTCTCCTCTTTGGTCCTGAGAGCCTTTCTTCTGCCCTTCTAGCCCCAGAGGACCTCTCAGCCTTGACCTTCCCTTGCACTCATGGCTGCAGGCTGTCTCCTAAGAATGAAGCTTTCCCCTCTGCAGAGCTGTCTAGCCAGGGAAGTGGAGGGGCTGAACTGGGGGCAAGTATGTGTGTATGCAGGGCAAGGGGGCTGTCATGGGAGGAGGGGTGGCTCCATCTGCCCATGTGAACATAAAAAAAAAAAAAGGCCTGGTTATATTTGTATGTACACACACACACACACACACACACACACACACACACACACACACACACATTCACCTGATGAGACGCCTCTTTCCCCTTGCCTCCATTTCAGGCCACACTTCTGCAATTTCTTTTTGGCTTTAAGACAGAGCCTGATGTGCATTTCATGTGATGTCACCCAGGTAAAAGGTGATGGTGATGGGGAAGGGTAGGAGGGACGGGGACAGGTTTTGTGTTTTGTTCCCCATCCCTGCTGCCCGGAGAGTACCTTGGCCCTGAGCTCTTACAGGTCCAGCCCTGCCCTTTCCTGCACTGGGGTCTCCCCAGGGAAGCCAGCCCTGTATTCTTCTCCTTCAGTCCTATGTCTGTGGACATTAAACAGGGAGGGCATCTCAGTTCTTATCATGAGGCCTGGCTGTCAGTGAGTGTCCAGTGACTGAGTGACTGTTTAGGCGAATCTTTCTTCATCTGGCTAATGTCTTCGCTTCCTTTAAGCTCAGCCCCACCACTGGCTTTGGACTGGGGCCCTCTCTGTGATTGACTCACCCTGTGCCACCTCTGACATAGCTCTCAGGACCGTGAACCAGAGTGACCAGCTGACGTCTGTCACTCCTTGCACTGAGAATTCAGGCACAGGGACCATGGCGCATTTGCTCTCTGTGTTCCCAGTGCTGAGTGCTTGGCTCACAGGAAAGACTCAGGAACATTTTTGAATGAATGAATAAAAATGTGTAAGTGCTTTGTAAATTGTTAAGAATTTACAAGTTAATTAATATGCTTCTCCAGAGAGTGAGCCGTGGGCAAAAACATAATGAAGTAAACAAGGCTTGATTTCAAGTCCGAGACCAGATTTGAGCTAGGCCTGTAGGGATGGTTTGGGGTGGGTTGGGGTGGGGGCAGACCTGTCTCCATCATCTTTGCAGCACCCTTTGCCAGCCCTGGGCCCAGGCTCTTCTGGTGCTGCCTTAAGGCTTTTTTTGGTCTCCCACTTAGATATTCTTTGCTGACTACAAAATCAATCATTATAGAACACTCAGGCTTCAAACTGTAAAGAAATGTTTAACAAGGAAAGTGAAAAATCCTTTCTTATCCACCCCTGTGCCTGGTGAAATAGCCATTATTTAGTGTATGTTCTTGCAAATTTTTTTTAATGCCTTTACTAACTTTTAAAAAATTTATTTATTTGTTCATTTATTTATGTTGACTTTTCAAAAATAGGACTCTGTTAAGCGTAGTTCTGTAACTTGCTTCTATCACCTAGCAACATATGGTGGACATCATTTCTTATCTAGACCCCATCCTTTTTAATGGCCATATAATACTACATGATCCATAAGGTTTTTGGAATATGATACGGCCATTGAAAATGCAGTATAGATGAGAAACAATTAAGGTGGCCGTGAGTCGGAGTCAACTCCATGGCATCTAACGACAACAATATTCTGTAATATGCGGGAGGTATCACTTATTAAACCAGCCCTCTCCTGATGGACATCTGGGTTGTTCTAAATGGACCTTGCATTTTGATGGAGGCCTGAATGGTGTGGGTGATGGTTGACTAATGATGGCTTCCCTAATGGCAGGATTTCAGGCACGATGCTAAGTGGTATTTCTTTCCATCCCCCTCTCTCTCCCAGTGCTGCCTTTGATTCGCTGGCAAAACTTCCTATCTTCCCCACAACTTCCCTCAGTTGTCAAGGGGCTCTCAGAGTGAAGGTGAAGGCGTGGCGCAGGAGGTGAGGGGATACCACAGATCCCGAGCACACCCTCATCCACGCTCTCCGTTTTACAGTTCTGCCAACCTAATCCTGGTTTCCTGGGGTTGGTTGGTCATTTCTCCCTGGGATCAGGCAGCCCACCTGTTTGGCTCAGACCTCCCTGTTTGCTCAGCTTGGAAGTTTGGCAGTGGAGGGTCTTGACAAATCCAGGGCTTTGGAGAGGTCCTGGTTTAGGACAAAGAAGTGAAGGTGAGGACAAGATGGGGTGAGGGAGGATGGTGAGTGGGGTGGGTGGGCTGTAGGAGTGATAGTGGGTAGAGCAGCAGCTTATCCCATTTTGGAAGATGGGCAGCCAGAGAGGACAGCGCTGCTGTTTGTTATGGCATTTGGCATCTGGGAAATTTGGATGATTCAAATGAGCCTCTGGTGACAATGAATATTCATTAGGAGCTCTCCCCTCCGAGCAGCTGGGAATTCCTCTAGGCTTACTAAGGAAGCTCTTCTGCCTCTTCGGCCAATGGAGGTGGTCTTGGGAGGGAAAGGTGGAATGTGATCTTATTTGTCTCACTTTTCCTCTTTCTCACTCTCTTTGCCCTCCTCCCGACCTCAGGAGCCAGGGAGGGAAAGCTAGATCTTTTTTTTGGCCCCCAATTTGCAGATTTCAGTCTGACCTCTCTGGGCCTTGAATTCCTTCCCTTCTTCTTCTACTAAAACCATGACCAAGGCTACCTTTAGGAAAGAGTCTGAAGGAGAAGGAGGGGAAAATTGTAGGGAGCTGGATAGAATCCTAGAATAGATGGGGAAACTGAGGCTCAAGAGTATAAATGGCTTGCCCAAGTCAGATGGCAATTAGATGACAGAATCAGAGCTGAACCTGGGCATTCTAACTCAGGATCTCTTGTTGTTAGCTGCTGACTCGTGGTGACCTTATATACAAAAGAATGAAACATTGCCTGGTCTGGCATCATCCTCACAATTGCAAGCATGTTTGAGTCCATCGTTGTAGTCTTTGTGCCAATTCACCTCACTGGGTGTCTCCCTTGCCCCCTCTGGCTCTCTACTTCACCATACATGATCTTCTCCTTCAGTGACTGATTCCTTCTGATGATGTGTCTAAAGCAAGTGAGTTGGACAATGTTCTACCGTGATCCATAAGATTTTCATTGGCTAATTTTTGGAAAGAGATCACCAGGCTTTTCTTCCTAGTCTTAGTCTGGAAGCTCCACTGAAACCTGTTCAGCATGGGTGACCCCATTCGTATTTGAAATCCTGGTGGCTTAGCTTCCAGCAGCGTCTCTTACTCTCGCTCTTTTATCTCCCTGCCCACCTCTAAAGCCAGATTAGTCCATTCACCAACCTCCAACCATACCAGTATAATCCCATCTCAGAATCTTTGTGTACCTGGATCAAAAACCACTTCTGTGAAGCCTGTCCTGTGCGCCCCAGCTCATGGCCATCTCTGCTTCCTGAACCCTGATGACCCTTCTTGGCTGAAACACTCAACACCAGGCATAAACTTCCTACCTGGGCTGTTTATCTTTTCAGGGGGCACCTGTTATCTGAATGTGAGGGTGGGGCTCGTGACTTACACATCCAGTCAGAGGTGTAAGGGACCTACTTTCTGAGCCCAAATCAGGGCCTGAGGCCTGGTAAATATGACTGTCTTGTAGGGGCTATGGGAGAGAATATGTGTAACAGAGCTGCCAGGGTAGGGTAGTTGACAAAAAACATGTCCCTGGGTTGAATCACAGAATGAGACAGAAGGAAGGAATTCCAGAGGTCATTCTCAGCCAATGGGTTTAAACTGTTTTTACAACTACTAATACTTTTTATTTTACACAAAATCTTACTCAAAGTCTTGCAAATAAAACAGACACACGCTGGCTGCCCAGGTGCAGGATGATGTGAGGGGCCCTGAGTCTTTCCTGCTAACTCCTCTGTATTGTCTCCTCAGTAAAAATTCCTAAGCAGATTGGCTTCAAAACCACTGATCTCCCCAGTTCACTCATTACACAGATAAAATAACCGAGGCCCAGAGAGGGATGGCATTTTCCTGAAGTTACACATCTAGGTGGTAGCAGAAGCAGAATTAGAAATCAGGTCTCAGATGCCCCTTGGGGAGTCCTACCCATGATACCTCCAGTCTTCAAGGTGCCCCTAGGCTAAGTTCTGGGCTCAGCCATCCCACCCCTGACAGACAGGCCCTTTTTTGAGAGTGAAACGGGAAAAAGGGGTAGGTTAGGAGGAGATTTGTGGGCCAAGAGAAATGGAGAATGACAGAGAATTTTCCCAGATAGAATTCGACCTGGATAATAGCGCTCAAGCTCTGGATCTCATTTGGTTCAGGGTGCGGGGTGGGGAGAAGCAGGGAGGAGACTGCTGTTGTGGCTTCACCTCACTGAGGGAGGCAAAGGAATCCAGGGTTTTCATGGCACTTAAAGCACAGCTCCGTGCCCATGCAAACATTTTATTGGGATCACTGGTGTGTCTGGGAGAGCATGGGGCTGGCAGGTCTCGTGGATCCTCTAATTACGCTCTTAACAGGCTTCTGTGGACATTTATAGGCCACCTGATCAGCTGCCAGCCCTAACTATTTACACTGAGCTGCCCTGCTTCCCTCCCACTGCCTTTTATTGCTCCTTCCCAGTTCAGGTCCTTAGGCCTCTGGAGCCTATCCCAACTGCTCCCCTTCTTCCAGCACTTCTGGGGCATTCCAGCTGAAGCTCTTTTAAGGGCCCTGGAGCACTCAGGGGACTAAAATAAGCAAACAGGAGGATGTGGAAATGAAATAAAAGTGGAGGAAGGACAAGTATTGTCCCGCAGAGGATGACTTTAATTCTGCCTTAGCTATGCCTCTTCGGAGTGCCGTGGCCCAAGAGGGCAGCCAGGGTTGGGTCATCTGGAATTTAGGAGTCAGGAGTCCTGGTTGTGCTTCTGTCTCCTATGTTAGCCTATGCAAATCATGTGCTTGTTCAGGCCTCAGTTTCCCCATCTGAAATAAGTACTGTAAAACCTGTGAAAGCCAGAACTTGTGTAAAGTGGAAATCTATCAGAGAAGGAAAACTAAAATATTTTCCGCTAGTAGAGAGCTATAGAAAAGTGGTAAGACTGCGCTTGTCAAAGGTGGAAAACTTGCAAGGCCTGGAAAAATAAGGTGGTCCTGTTGAGTTTTAGCTCTCACAGCCTTTGCTCTGTGATGTCCTCATCTTCCTTTCCTGTCTTGTGAGGCTATTGGAGGGGGGACTGATTATTTGTCATCAAATCACAGGGGCCCAAACAAAGCAAAACAAATGTGTTAGCACATATTGCCCAAAGCCCCTGGAGCAAAAGGGCAGAGGGCAACTCTGTAGCCTGAGGGAGGGTCCCTTTGGTTCACAAGAGAGTAGCAAAGGGGCTGGCAGCTGGGCAGCCTGGGGAAGCTGCCTTTACTCGGGGTTGCCTCTGAAAATGAAGGTAGGTTGCGGAGATCAGAGTCCCTAGCAAGCAGGCCAAGACCATGAAGCTGAATGTGGTCACCTAAGCAGGTTGCCATTGCTAAGCCCCTGCTCAAGGCTGGGCAGGGAGGCCAGTAGGGAGAGTGCAGCCACTGTTAGTGCCATGGGGCTTGGTAGTTGATAGCCATTTCTGTCCAGGGACTTCCCTCTTAGCAGCACATCTTCACATGGCCTCCTCACACAGGGTCTTCAGCCAGAGGCTCCTTTGTTTAGAGATCAAGATGCTGTGACAGAGGGGGTAGTGTTCTTGAGTATCAATAAGGACAAAGCGTTGAATATTATCTCAAGCACCCAACTGAATGCACCCCTATTTAAAGTCAACATGTTTCTATAGCAACTGGGTATCTTGAAATCACCTTGCTGTGTGATGTTGCGGAAGTCATTTATTCTTTCTGAGTCCTAGTTTTTTCATCTGGAAAATGGGAAGTAATGAGAGGCTAGAACTCATTATCTCTAAGGATGTTCTAGTTCTATGTTGATGTTCTGAGTTTAAGAGTTCTTGCTGAAGTGGCTCTCTCCTGCTCTGACGGTATATAGCAACTCTCAACCCACTAGATTCCAAGATCAAGGGAAACCTTGCCATCACCTCTTTCCTAACACTCTGCTGAACTGTTGTTGGTGGCTGATCAAGTTTCCTGGAGTGGTGCCACACCCCACTTCAAAGATCCACATGCCCTTTCCCAACCACCTCCGCCTTCTCAGCTGGGGACGTTAATACTCTTCCATCGATCCATCTATCTGTTCACCCTCCCGTCCTATAAGTGGTTGTTTGGCGTGCCAATTATGAGCCAGCCACTCTTCTAGGTGCTAGAGATAAGAAGATATAGCCCCTACTCTCAGATGCTTACTGCTCAAGAGGCCATGAACAGGCAATACACAGAAAGTATAAAACAAAGCAAAACAAAGCTTTGGAGTTAGTCCTAGATGTGATTTCTGCCTTGTGATGGTTAAGGTTGTGTGTCAGCTTGGCTGGGTCATGATTCTCAGTGGTTTGGCAGTTATGATATTGGCAGTTATGTAATGATGTAATCAACTCTATGATAAGATCTGTTATAGCAGCCAGGCAGTAGAAAGGGAGTTTCTTTGGTGGTGTGGCTTTCCTCCAGAGTATAAATGAATGTTCCAGCAAGGCTCTTGCTCTGGATCCTGCATCTGGCTCATCATCATCTGACCCCTGGATCTTGGGACTTGAGCTAGCAGCTTGCTTGCTGATCTTGGGATTCATCGATCTCTGTAGCCTGTGAGCCAGCAGCCTGCGATCTTGGGTTCATCAGCCCCTGCAGCTACATGAATCAGGAGAAGCCTCCAGCTTGATGCCTGACACACAGACTTGGGATTTGTCAGTCTCTACAACCATGTGAGCCACTTCCTTGAAATAAACCTCTCTCTCTCTCTCTAAATATATATGCTTCACTGGTTTTTCTTCTCCAGAGAACCCAGCTTAAGACATGCCTCTATCACTTCATAGCTTGCTGTGTGATCTTGGGTGAGTTAGTTAACCTCTCTCAACCTGTTTCTTCATTTGTAAAATGGGGATAATATCACTGGGCATGTTGGCAGTAGACGAATCTCAACGGATGTTGTTTTCCTCTCTTCATAAGGATGGTACCAAAAATGTGATGTGGAAGTACAGGATGAGGAGAGATTACTGAGGCTGGAGGGTCAAGAAAGGCCTCCCAGAATAGCTGACATCTGAGAGAGGCACTGACTTGAGGGGGATTTTAGAGTAAGCCAAGATGGGGAGTGCAGGGTGTCACAGTGCAACAAGGAGTAGAATCTGGTGAGGATGGAGGATGTGTGGGAGGTGGGAGACAACATGGAGAGAAGGTTGGGGCCAGATGGAGAGGGCACAGACTGCCAGGCTCAGCAGGGAGCTTTGGTTCAGGATGGCACGGAGGGTTTTGAGAAGGACCAAACCCCAAACCCACTGCTGTCTAGTCAGCTCTGACTCATAGCAACCCCATAGGGTTTCCAAGGCTGTAAATCTCTATGGACGCAGACTGCCACATGTTTCTCCCATGGAGACACTGGTGGTTTTGAGGCGCTGACCTTCAGGTTAGCAGTCAATTGCTTTAACCACTGTGCCTTGGCTCCCAAGGCAGAGCTAGTCTTCTAGCCCCTTAGTGACTAACCCATAAGCTTCTTCTTGGGACTATAAATCAGGATCTGAAGATGAAATGGCTATGGGAGGACTCCATTCAAGGTCAGAACTGGCTGGGTGACCTTGAAAGAGCTCTTTCACCTCTTTGGGTCTCAGGGTTTTTATCAGTAGGAATAGGGCCTTGGATCAAGTCACCTCTGGGTCTTCTAGCTTTGGGTTCCATTGTTAATGTCTCTTTTCCAGTCCCTTTTGTGCTTACCTCTTCTCACTTTTCCTCCTTCCCTCCCTGCCTCTCCCCTTCCTTCTTTGCCAATCCATTTCCTGCAGTCAGAGTGGAGAAGTCATTTTGCTCTCTCTCCCCTGCTGCACCAGAGTGGGTGGAGCAAAGCCTCCTTCCCGGGGTGCTGAACATCCCAGCTTTGCTGTTAGGAAACTACTGCCTGTGAAGGTGAAACCAGCTCTCACCTCCCTTCAGGGCTCCTTGGCAAAACTGTCTATGTACAGACACGGGTATTCCCTTTCCCACATGGAGCTGGGTAGGTGGCGGTCAGGTCAGGCGGTGGTGTGAACGCTGGCCCTTGCTTGGCAGGCCCACATAGCCGTCTGGCTGAGTCAAAAAGAAGTGCCCAGGAAGTTACCCAGGTGGGAGTTGTCTGGCTCCCTTCCAGGCCTGGGAAGTGCCTGAAGACCTCTGAACTCTGAAAAGGCACTGTTAGAGCCACTGGATGGGAAGGGAGGACAGTGAGCACCTTCTGTGACTGGAAGCAGCTGGTCAGTGGGCTGGCCACTTGAAGCAAAGCCCCTGCTCCTGGGGAGAGGTTGATCTGGCTGGCAGAGACCCCCAAGCTGGGTGTTCCTGGGGATCTTCCATGAGGGGGACACAAAAGCAGCAGTGATGGACATCCAGACACATTTTTCCCCAGCCTGGACAGAGCAGGTCCCACAGCCAAGACTAGCTTAGTGAGTAAGTATAGGAGGAATCTGCTCATATAGCATTATTAAAGGACGTAGGGAAGGCCTTCCTGCTCCCACAGATGTCTCTCCTGTTACACCCCGAGTCCCCTATTAAAATGAACTGCTCCTGGCAGAAGCCATGCCGCAACGTGACGTTAGTCCACACCTTAGTGTAGATTTGCTTGTAGCCAGTTGAGAACTTGAGAGGCCTGTGCAGATGGAGAGGAGAGTTCCAGGAATCCCAGGAACAGGGGACAGAAACCAGAATAGTAACAAGACAGTCCCCTGACTCCAGTCCATGCCTGCAGTCACCAGGAATTCCTGAGTCTGGCTAGCCTGCAGAGGCTGCTAGGCTGGAAGGGTGAACCTGGGGCTGAACCCAGGAAAGCCTCTCTAGTGCAGTGGTGAGTGTGGGCGCTATGAACCAGGCTAGACCTGGGCTCAGGTTCTGGCTCCTTTGCTTTTTAGCTGGGTAACCTTGGAAAACCTCAGCTTCTTCGTCTGTAAAATAGAGCAATAATACCACTCTGTAAGGGTGTTGTGAGGCTCGAATGAGATCAAGTAAACTCTTTAAAAGAGTCCCGGGCCCATAGCAAGTGCACAAAGGAAGAAGGCATTGCTATCACCGCACAAGAGGGCTTCAGTCCAATGTTCCATGAAGCAGGAACAGGGAGAGGCTTTGTTTCTATCTTCCCACCCATCTGCTACTTCCTTTGACTGCTGATCAGTCTATCTTTCTTACTAAGCTGCTTTTTACTGCCCCTTCTCCGTCCCTTCAATCACTCAGCTCATCTCTGTATCTCTTGCTGTCACGATGGTATCTCCCTGCCTATCTTGCTCCTGTCTCCCACTCTCTGCCTGTCTCCATCTCTGCCTGGCCCTTCTATGTCCTCATCCATCTTCCCTCCTCTCTCTATCTCCTTATCCATCAGTTTGACACTCTGGCAGTCCTATGGCTCCATGCCCCTGCCCAGCACTACCAACCCCCTCCTCTGCCCACCCAGGACTTCTCTACTGTGCCCCCTTCTCCCCCGAGCTTCAAGCCCATCTCCTTTGCCCCCTCTTTCCCCCACCGCCCTGGCCAGAGCTCTTTCCTGGCATCCCCACCCCTACCCGGGAGGCAGTTTCAAGTGAAGCAATGCAGGCAGATGAGGGCAGAAAGCAGTCTCCTGAGGCGAGGGTCAGGCCTGCTAATTCCCCCGCTCTGGGTGGAGGATGCCGAGGTTTCATTCAATTATGTCACATTCACTCAGCCGCTCCACGGGAATGATGCAGAGCAGCCCCGCTCGCCCTTCCCTGCCAGGACCTAATGGAGAGAAATCTCCCTCGGCCTGGCCGACCACAGGGGTCCTCCTGGACCCAGGATGGGCCCTGCCTGTCTGGCCTCTGGGTTCTCGACTGGTCCTGATTCACTGCTCACCCTAATTACACCCAACAATTGGCCTCTGGAGTTTGTCCCTCTCACCTTAATCGTTACAGAATTAGATCTCAGGGCTTCTCATTCCATTACTGCCTGCCGCCCCCCACTCTGCCGTGGGCCGCAGGAGCCAGGCCTGGCTCCTCTCCCACAAGGCATGAGGCCCATTGGTAAGTAGACCCCAGGAGCTGTTGGGTGCGACCCAGGGTGTGGAGTCCCAGGTTAGCCTGCCTCTCTGGTCTGAGATAGAGACACACCCAGGATTGCCAGGGTGTTTACCAGGCATCAGATCTTTACTGACTAAAGGCTCTGTGCTGGGTGCTGGGGGAGTCTCCAGAGAAGCACGCAATCCTGTCCCTTCCCTCAAGAAGCTTAACTTGAGGAGACAAGTCTGACAGAATGAAACAATTAAGTGCAGTACTGACCAGAAGTAGAATTGGATTCAGGGAGGGAGATCAAATAGCCAAAGAACAAACATTTATTGGGAGTTTACTGGGTGACAGATTATTTTATGTGCGTTATGCCATTTAATCTTTTTTAGTCTGTGAGGAATGGATTATTGTCATTTTCAGCAGAGGAACCTGAGGCCCAGAGACATTGAGGGACTTGTCTAAGCTCTAGCAGTTAGTAAGTGACAGAACCAGTGTTCAGCACTTTGGCCCAAGTCCTTCCTTTTCCACTGTCCCTTGGGGGACTGGGGGTGGTCTGGAAAGGCTCTGAGAAAGAAAGGTCCAGAGATTGGCAGAACTTGGTGGGGAGGGCGAAGAAGGGAGGACACCATAGGTGGAAGGACAGCTTGAGCAGTGTTTAGTAACAGTGAGGACACTGAGAGGGGGAAGTGAGAGGACTGCTAGGGGACGTGCTGTGGGGAACATGGGAAATAGGGCTGTGTCAGTAAAGTGGGGAGCCTTGAATGACTCACAGGAGACTCTGGACCTCAAAGTTTGGCAGAGGGATCACCTGAAAGAGATTGACCAGTGGGCCAGGCATCCATCTGTCCAACCACAAGGAAAAGTAATAAGCTATGAAGGCCAAGGGCAGTTACGGGCCCCATCATTCTCCCCATGGAGACCCACATGGTTCATGACAGCAGGATTGGCCTGAGAATTCAGTCTCTGGCCCCTTGCCATTGGCTGGGGAGGTCATGCTGAAGCCCAGCATGAGGGCCCCCGGAGCCTGAGGGAGGCACTTTTAGGCCAAAGAGAAAGCAGGCCCTACTCTACACTGTGGGTAGTAAGTATATGGAACGTACCACCCCTGAGGGGAGGTACTGGCTGGAAATATTAATAGGTTCACTTGGGGTTTCAGTGATCGGCGGATGATGGCTCCATGGCACGATACTAAAGAAATTAAGAATGTTTCAGGATGAGAGCAAGTTGCCCCAACTTCTTCCTCCTAGAAATCACCCCTTGAGGCCACTTTCTGAGGTAGAGTCTGGGCTGAATAAACCAGAGTGTTGCCCCAGATGAAAACTTCTCAGGCCCTTATAGAATAGCAAGCCCAGGCCAGTTGTTCCTTAAGAATTGATTAATTTTGCCACCCTCATTGCCTCCTCAGGGGCACTAAATGATGAATGGGACTCATGTCTACAAGTACTAAGACGGATTTCCCCATGCAACTTGTGGAATCCATTTCATGGCTCGGACTTAAACAGCAGAAGTAAATAAGATAAGCCTGAGTTTTGTTTTAAGAGAAGCTCATGACTGACTGAGGAATCTCAGTGGCTGTTGATGACAGAGTGAGGCTGGAGTATGTCTGTGCAGTAAAGAAGTAGGGAAGGGTATCTTAAAACACCCAGATCCAGAAACCTAGTTGCTCGATTCTGACTCATGGTGACCCATAGGGTTTTTAATGGCTGACTTTTTGGGAAATAGATTGCCAGGTCTTTCTCCTGAGGTGCTTCTGGGTGGACTCAAATTGCCAATCTTTCAGTTAGCAGTGAAGGGCATTAACCATTTGCACCACCCAGGAACTCTATCTTAAAATGAGGGGTAGGAGTACAGAGATCCCTCCTCCTTTTGGAGGCTGGGCATATGGTCAAGGGGAAGGAGAAATGGAAATATACATCAAGCGGGGAGAGGAAGTGAGGCTGTGGGGCCATTTACTTGACCGCAGGCCTCAGTGTCCAGAATGTTCTTTTCTTTGCTCTCTGTAGATCACAGCTCTGATTGTGGCTTCTTCCTCTACAGAGGGTGAGATGTTTCCCAGCACACCTTCCATCTGAACCATCCTCACTGACCACAGGCTTCTCCCCTGCCTCCCTCCCTCTCTCCTTCCTTCCCTGCAGTCAGGTAAAGTGAGATCTAGACATCTGCAGCATCTGAGGCCTTGGTCTTGTTTCCAGCTTATTCTTTAAGGGAATATTCTCACCGGTATAAACTGTGGCCTGCCTCAGTTTCTCTTTCTATAAAATGGGGAAAATTATTTCAGGACTATAGACGTGGGTGGTGCAAAAGGTTAACTGCTCGACTATTAGCCGAAAGGTTGGTGGTCTGAACCCACCCAGAGGTGCCTCAGAACCCAGGCCTAGCTATCTGCTTCCAAAAGGTCACAGTCTTGAAAACCCTGTGGAGCAGTTCTACTCTGCACACATGGGGTGGCCATGAGTCGGAATCGGCTCAACGGCCACTAACCACAATAATAAACTTTGTGCAGGACTGCAACAGAACAGGGTCTCCCTAGCCTTCCCTCTCTCATTTTTCACTCTGTGGTTCCATCCTCTTGCTAAGCCCCTTTCTTGCTCTTCACTAGGAAGCCACAGCCAGGGCAGGCGTACACTAGCAGACTCCATGTGTGTGTGAGTGTACGTAAGTGTGCGTGTGTGCACTCGCGTGCACATACCCATGTACACAAGTGAGCACAGCATGCAATTCATGCCCCTGTCTTCCAGCGGGCCTCATTTGCAAGGTCACAGCTCTTACTCCTTGCAATACCTTTATCACGTGTTCACAACCAACAAGCCACAGTGAGCGTTTCTGGGCTGTGTCTAACCAATACTTGCTTGCTTTCCCCAGCCCTCTCCCTACCTTTGCTCAGGCCCCCACAAGGCCTACATTATGCCTCATCTCTTACAGCCACCCCCTCTCAGAATGGGACTGGAAGGGCCTTAGCAATCACCAGGCCCAGCCCCTTGTACTTTAGATGAGGAAGCCAAGACTGAGCGAGGGAAGTGGCTATCCAATGTCGCAAAGATAATGCTTGGTGGAGCTGGGCCCAGGGCCTGGACCAATTGCAGTGAAACCTGTGAGAACCAAACTCGACAGGACTGCCTTGTTTTTCCTGGTCTTGCAAGTTTTCTGCCTTTGACAGGGTGCAGGCATACCCCTTTTCTATTGATTGTTTTAATGGAACATATTTGAGTTTTCCTTCTCTTACAGGTTTCCACTTTACACAGGTTCCAGCTTTCTCAGGTTTTACTGTATGTGAATGCCTGGGGGCAGGCTTTCTTTAAATATCTGCGCTGCATTTGTTTAGTGGGGCTGGAGTTGGCACCCAAGAAGAGTGTTTGGGGGCTTCTACCCAAGCCCTGCCTATTTCAGTAGGAGCACAGGAGTAGGGACCAAGTTACTGAAGAAGTCTTGTGTAGAGACCCGAGTTACTAGGTGCTATATTACTAATTTATTTCATAGATGATTTTGTGTCCTCTACAAAGTCATGCCCAGGGTGTGTGCCCAGTTGGCCCGGAGCTCCAGGCCTCTGACTCCCTCTCCAGTGCTCTTGCCCTTAAACCCCGGCATCTCGCCTAGGGCACAGGAATGCAGTGTGCTGCAGGGCTCTTCTCTCCCGGAGCTGTCAGGATGCCCCTGTACTCTCTCCAAACTGCCTTCCTAGTCCCAGCCTCTGCTTTCCTCTTCTTCTGGCTCCTCCTCTCCCAACTCTCTTCTCCCCGGGGTTCCTTTGACACCTCCTACCTCTCGGAGCTTTCTGGCCTAGAACCTTCTACCACTTTTCTTCTCACTTCTGCCTCCAACTGTGGCTGTCCTCTAAAACTCATTACCCAGACCTGCTCATCCTCAGAGAGATGACGGCTATATCCCAGGTGTATTTCCTGTTCCTCCATACTGACTCTCTGGTCCAGTCACCCCTAACCTCCACACGCACCTTCATGTGGAATGGGAGAGGGGCCGTTGTACTTCTGCTCAATTTGTCTGGCTGCCTGAAAGTTTCTCATTAGAGATCCATTTCTTTGGCTTAGGTGCAAGTGCCCCTGGGAGTGGTCACACATACACCATAGCCTATGTTGGTAATGTGTTGCTATCCAATCGACTCTGACTCATGGCAACCCTATGTGTGTCAGAGTAGAGCTGTGCTCCATAAGGTTTTCAATGGCTGATTTCTTGGAAGTAGATTACCAGCCCTTTCTTCTTAGGTGCCTCTGGGTATAATCAAACCTCCAGCCTTCCCATTAGCAGCTGAGCGCATTAATGGTTTGGACCCCCCAGGGATACCTCTTGAAGAATGTTGTTGTTGTTTGTTGTTGGTTGCCATCAAATTGGCTCCTAACTCATGGTGGCCCCACAGACAATGGACATTGTGATTCCTAGGGTTTTTGTTGGCTGATTTTTGGAAGTAGATTTCCAGATCTTTCTCCCTACCTGGTCTTGGTCTGGCAGCTCTGGTGAAACCTGTTCAGCATCATAGGAACGCCCTTACAGATGAAAATGATGGGAGGTAATATTTAGGTTTCGGGAAGAGAAACAGTAGGAACTAAGGTCTAGCAATAAGAAAGTGAGGGCACGTTGAACTTCTGCTAAGGGTGATGGGAAAATTTGGAAATGGATAATAGTAATGGTTGAAGAACATGATAAACATAGCTAATGTCACTGAATTGTACAGAACGTTGAAATGGCAAATAATTTGTTACGTATATATTTACCACAATAAAAAAAGAAAAAAAAAGTGAGGTATGGTTTTTGGGGAATCTGTAGCTAGTATGGAAACCCTGGTGGTGTAGCAGTTAAGTGCTATAGCTGCTAAGCAAAAGGTCGGCGGTTAGAATCCATCAGGTGCTCCTTGGAAACCCGATGGGCCAGTTCTACTCTGTCCTGTAGGGTCACTATGAGTCAGAATTGACTTGATGGCAATGTTTTTTTTTTTAATAGTTTTGAGGATTATCTTGGGCAGAGTTGGCAAACTTTTTTTTTTTTTTGTGAAGGTCCAGGTAGTAAATATTTTAGGCTTTGAGGGCCATACGGTCTCTATCTCAAGTGCTCAATTCTACTGTTGTATCATGAAAGCAGCTATAGATAGTATGTAAACCAGTCACTGCGGCTGTGTTTCAATAAAACTTTATTTATGGACACTGAAATTTGAATTTCATATTATTTTCATGTGTCATAAAATATTATTCTTCTGAGTTTTTTTCAATCATTTAAAAATGTAAAAACCATTCTTAGCTTGTGGGACATACAAAAACAAGTAGGGGGCCAGATTTAGCCTGTGGGCTGTAGTTGGCCAACCTCTGGCCCAGAGAGTAGACTGTGTGTGTGTGCGTGTGTGTGTGTATGTGTGTGGTGGGGTGAGTGTGGAGCTAAGGCTGGAAAGGTAAACCAAGTCCACATTGTGCAGAACCTTGAGGATTTCTTGAGTTTTAAATTTCACAGTGGAAGAGGGAGCTCGTGAACATTTTACAGTTGGGGAGTGGCATGACTAAAACTGGATTTTCAGGGCAAAGATTATTTCTTCTTCTTGATATAGAAGAAGGTCAGGGCTTAGTATTCTGCTTTCTTGCTGAAGCCAGAGAACTCCTAGTGAAGCTGAATTTTTTTTTTTTTTTTAGCTTTCTCTCTCCTTTCTTCCCCGTTAGAATATTTTGTGAGAGTTTTGTTTCCAGGAATTTCTACCCATCCTTCTTGAGATGTCTTCCCCTATCAAGTCTTTGGTCATAGGACAGTAGCTACCTTTTCTCTAAAGGTCTGGAAATCAGGCCTCCTAAGACTTCGATGCATGTCTCTTTGCACTCACTGTTCTCTTTCTGGGCTGCTATGAACTCTAAGATGGTCTTTCTACGTTCTTCTAAGATCCTGTCCCTTCTTTATATGGTTTCTGTCTTTTCAGTTCCTGGTAATTTCTTCTTGGTGATCAGAATTAAGCCTGAGATAG
This sequence comes from Elephas maximus indicus, assembly GCF_024166365.1. Lineage (NCBI taxonomy): Eukaryota > Metazoa > Chordata > Mammalia > Proboscidea > Elephantidae > Elephas > Elephas maximus. The sequence goes on from NC_064840.1 coordinate 52,907,420, forward strand.
CAGTTGCCTTTGTTATTTTTAAATGTTCTGGAAGATGAAATTGCAAACAAAGTGAGTCAAGAGGTTACGGGAGGCTCTATTTTTAACAGAGTGAGATTTATGGATGTTTGTATCTCCCACTGCTAATCTGTCTTGATTCTGTGTTGGGTTTGTGATCTGTGTTAGGAAAACATCATTTTGTTCTGATATCTCAAAACCTGCATGAGAGTAGCATCTGGGGTCTATGAACATCCTGAACCTCACATGTGGTGTCATTTGGCGCTGATCTGGTCCTGAAAGGTAGAGGTGATGTTTGTGAGGAAGCAGAGACAAGGGTGACTCTCACCATTTTATAGGGGAGAAAATCCAGCCCAGAGAGGGCAGTAACCTGCCCAAGGCTACACAGCTGTTGTTGTTAGGTGCCCTCGAGTCGGCTACACAGCTAGTCAACCGCAAAGTCAGGAAAGTAACTCAGTCTCAGTCTGGTTTAATGTCCACCGTCGCCAATACCCCTAGAAACCCTGCAAGACCTATGAGATTCCTACCTAGGGAAAAAGTCTAGACTCCACAGCAACACTTACTACCTCTTATCAACAGCTGCTCCAACCCTTGCCTTCTATACCACCCTTTCCTGACCATCAAGGCAGAAAAGCTTTTTCACTATTTCTTGTTCTCATCAGGTTTCTGGACCTTCACACATGCTCTTCTCTCTGCTTGGAGTGCCTTTCCTCTTCCTCCTGTCTTTCTAGATCCCAAGGCCTAACACAAATCCTAGCTACTCCACGAAGTCTTCTTGGCTACCTGGGCCTCTCCTTCCTCTGACTTCCAAACTTTTAATGTCTTGATCTCTCATTGGAATGAACTACACATTGTGTTATTACATCTAATACAAACCAACAAACAAAACAAACCTGTTGCCATCACGTCAGTTCCAACCCATAGCAGCCCTAGAGGACTGAGTAGAACTGCCCCATAGGGTTTCCAAGGAGCAGCTGGTGAATTTGAACTGCCAAACTTTTGGTTAGCAGCCATATCACTCAACCACTGCACCACCAGACATCTAATACAGATAGAATTTAATGAATTTCCTTGTCTCCACCAAAAGAGTGCAAGGGCAGAAGCTGAGTTTTGTAGGTTGTGTTCCCGTAATATTTAGCACAGCACTAGATTATGGAAGTTACTCAATGAGAACTGCAGGCAGGAAGTCAGGAAAAAGGAAAGAAGAAAGGAAAGAAGTGAGGAGAGAGGGGAGAAAAAGGTTCAGTGCTAAAAACCCTATTGCCCTTTGGACAAGCAAAAGTGCTGTCCCTAGGGAAGGAAACTCGTGGGGAATTGGGTATGGGGGAATGAGTTGGTGGCCAGGAGGAACGTTAGCTCTAGGTGGCATGGAACCTGGAAAGAACTAGTTTTATTCTGGCAATGACAGCATCTGAGTGTGTGTATGTGTTTGTGTGTGTGTGTGTGTAGAGGGGGCAGAAGAGGGGGGTTCCATTCTCCAGTCACTGCTCTATTGTATTTCTCCTGATCTTGATGAGTGGAGCTGGGCTGGGGTGGAGGGTGGAGGTAGGGGTGGGTGTTGATGCCTTTGGTGACAGGAGACAAATGAATCCATCCTAAAGAGTGGCTCCTTTTCTAGTATCGCAGCAGTTCAGCTCTTGACTTCACTGCCTTGGGGTTTTAATTAAACGTCAAATATAATTTGGGACTGGAGTGCTGATGTGTGTATGAACATGAAGTCCAAAGCCTCATCTTTGTGAGTCTCCCCGGTATTTACCTAATCTGAGGGGTTAATTGATCCCTCTTTATTTGAATGTCACATGAGAAAACATTTGATTTCTCCTCTCTCCTCATCCTTGGTTTTGAAATAGTGGTTGGAAGAGTAAAAAACTTGCATATACTTTATATAGAGAGAAAGAGCCAGATTGGGACCTGGGTAATCTGGGACGTACAGAAATACATCTATTTGATCTGCAGTTTTCTTTCCTGCATCAGGCTGGGGGTGGCATAGCTATTGACCCATTTTCTCTGCTCAGCCCTTGGTGCCTGAGGGCTTTGATAAAGTTGTCCTATCCAACTTTTCCTGCCCATTTTGTGAGACTAAAGAGGGGGAAGCCCAGGACAACTCTCCTCGTTGGCAGATGCAGTAAGTCACGTCCTAGGATTGCTGCAGAAAGCGAGACCACGTTCCATACTTTCACTGTACAGATTATGACACTGAGGTTCAGAGAGGGAAGTAACATGCCTAAGGTCAGTGGGGGAGCCTGAAACACACTTGTAACCTTCCTAAATGGCTTTAGCAATTGATTGAAGCAGTGCAGGTCAGATGAAAATAATTAGGGGAACTTCAATTCAGTTCAATAACTACAGAGTAAATGTGACTGTGTGAGAGGCTATAGATAATATAAAATAGTACTGGATATAGGATATGATCTATGTCTTTCAGAGGGTTAGAATCCTTCCTTTATACGATTGATACAATTATTTTCCCCAACACAAACGTGTTCATTTTACTCTCTCTTCTGAAGCTCTTATGCCTCCCCTTTGAATTCCTTTGCATAGCAATGTGGGCCTTTTATGTTCTGTATCTAACCTTCCTCTGCAGCCTCATTTCCTCCACTATATAACACACATGCTCTTCTCCAGCCAAACTGAACCTCTTACCAGTCCCAAAGCATAATTTGTTGCACCAGTGCCCTTCTGCCTGAAATCGCCTACGTGGATCAGTTAAAATTGTGTTGGCCTACAAGTCAAAGACACTGAAGTAGAAGTGGCTTAAGCATACATACTTCTCACATGATAAGGATGCAGGCAGTTGCCAGACACTGTGTGAATCTCAGTAATGCTGTCAGGATTCCAAGTGCCTTCTCTCTTTCCACTCTGCGGTCCTTAGCTTGTTGACTTTTTGTCCTCTTGCTCAACACCTGATGGTTGCAAGATAGCTGCAGTGGCTTTAGGCATCACGTTTGCACTCAGGGCAGAAAGAAAGCCAAGAACGGCAGCAAATCCATCTGTTCTTTTTCTCAGAGAAGCAAATGCTGGCCCAGAACTCGCCCCAGTGGATTTCCTCTTACTTTTCGTTGGCCAGAATCAGGTCACGTGACCACTACTAGGCGCGAGAGAGGATGGGAAATCAAGAATCTGGCAAAGGGGAAGAGGATTTCATGATTGGCTTAGACCAATTGCAATAATCACCAGGGACTGAGAACAGAGCCACCCTAAAGGATATGCGTTCATGGGGATGAAAGGAACGCATGTAATGGATGGGCAGTGAACAGTGTCTGACATTCTTCCTCTTCCTCGTCTTCTCAGAGGCAAAAGCCCACTTGTCCTTCCAGATCCAGCCCACATTTTACCACACCTAGGAAGCCTTTTTGGATCTTTCAGGGGGCCAGCCTCTGCTTGTGCTCCACAGTACTTTGTAGCATTCTCACCTTTACTGAAATTGACTTGTTTAGCCATCTCTTTCTTCTCCTGCATGGTGAGCTCACTGATAGCAGGTGGTGTCTGGAACTGACACTGTCAGTTCCCTGCCTGTTGCCCTCAGATCTTATCCTTTCAGTGTACTTTGGGAGTTGCCATTATCTGCATCTCTGTGCCTGAGAGCTTTTTCTGGAAGATCACTGTACCCAGGAGTGAGTGCAGTAGGCTGAAAGTGCTGGGCAATTAACACTGTTCAGGAGCAGCCTCTACCAGTGATGACGGGAATGGATTGATAGATACCTCAGCTCCCCACCCCTCGAGTGAGGATAATTTTGAGGTGTATTTTATACCATTTCCCATAGTTTCTCCATAGGATTGAGCTTCAGATATCCGTTGAGGTAGCTAGCTTAATAAAACACATCCCCTGGATCACTTTCCTTCGGCCCTGCTGGTGTTCCCTGCACCCTGCACATTCCAAATTAGCCGCGTGCGCTCTAGTCCTTGTCTCAGGCTCTGTTTCTAGGGTGATCCAAACTAGGAAAATGTCTTAGTCTTCTCCGTATTTCCAGAGATTGGTGCTATGCTTACTTCAGAGCAGACCGCCCAGAAGTTCCGTGGAATGAATAACTGAGCAGCTCGAGAGGCAAGAAGTACAGTTAAGCATGAAGGCGAAACAGTTCATGCAGCTGTGGTAGAGACTTTTACAACTCAGCAAACATCTATATGGTCCTGTATACATCCCCCCCTCCTCCAGTTGGATGCAGCTATGTGATGAGGCCTGGCCAAAGGCCGGGAGTGGAAGAAACATATGTCACCATGCACAGCCCTCTAGCTCTCTTTCCCTGCCACAGTTACCTGGAATCCATGTATTGGTATGGCAGGCAGTGGCACACGATGGAAGCAGCTGGATTCCTAAGTTATGGCATGGAGGGCAGCTACCCTGGAGAGTGACTTGACCCATAGTGGACTTGGTGTGAGTGAGAAATAAGACTTTGTTATGTTAAGCCATTGAGATTTTGATTTCGTTTTTGGTTATTACAAAGCAGTCTAGCGTAACCTGTGCTGCCCATTCACTAACCATTACTTTTCAACTCTTGGTATTTGGTTCTAGGTGCTGGGGACAGAGGTAAGCAAGAGAGCCTCAGTCCTGCCCTCATGGAGCTTATCTTCTAGTCACTAATGCCAAATGGTGAACAGGCACATGGTCCACAGTTCTGACTGTGGTTTACTAGCTCATGCTTTCTCTCCAGGTGAGAGTGGTTCCATCTTGGCTCACCTTTTACCTGCCTCTCTTCTCCATGGCCTTATTCTTGGTATCATAGGCAGATTATAGTACTATTTAGGCTATGTCTTAGTCATCTCGTGCTGTTGTAACAGAAATACCACATGTGGATGGCCTTAACAAACAGAAGTTTATTCTCTCACAGTCTGAGAGGCCAGAAGTCCAAAGTCAGGGCATCAGCTCCAGGGGAAGTCTTTCTCTGTCGGCTCTGGAGGAAGGTCCTTGTTATCAATCTTCCCCTGGTCTAGGAGCTTCTCAGCACAGGAACCCCGGGTCTAAAGGATGCCCTCCTCTCCTAGTTCTTCATTCTTGGAGGTCCTCTGTCTCTACTGGCTTCTCTCTCCCTTTATGTCTTGTAAGATAAAAGATGATGCAGGCCACACCCCAAGGGAACTCCCCTTACACCTATCAGGGATGTGATCTGAGTAAGGGTTTTGTATCCCACACTAATTCTCTTTAATATAATCTAATCTTGCCTGGTTAACCACAGGCAGAGATTAGGATTTACAACACATAGGAAAATTACATCAATTCACAAAACGGTAGACAACCACACAATACTGGGAATCATCGTCTAGTCAAGTTGACACACATTTTTGGGGGACATAATTCAATCCATGACAGGATAGAATACACTAACATCAGCATTTTTCAAAAAGCTTTAACAGCAACTCCGTAAGAAATAGATTTTACATTCTGTTAGTATGCAATACATATATATGTATTTGTGCATGTGTACGTGGTGATCAACGTTTACCACTGGCAATGCATTTTGGTATTTTGAACTCTATTCTAGGTGCCACAGAATGCTCATTGTTTCTCACTAAGTTGATTTCCATAGCCCTGTAATCATATACAACCTGCAGTTTAAAAAATACCAGTGTAGACAATAGAGGCCTTAGGGAGCTAGAAAAGGTAAACACTGTGGGCTTGGGATGATCTAGGAGGGGTTCCGGTAGGAAAAGGCCCTTGACCAGGGTCCTGGAGGATGGATAGGAGCTGGATCAGTAAAAGGAAGTCATTCTAGGAGAGAAGGCTATGAGCAAGGCCATGAGGGATGTGTTCAGGGAGAGGGGATGGGGACAAGTTAGAAGTTTGGGGAATGGTGATCAGCCTACCTGGAGGGAGAAGGCATGTGGAGAGAATAGGAAAGATGAAAACAAGCAGGGGCGATATTCAAATTAGCTAACACCTGGAACAGCTCTAACACCTGTGTGGGCTCTGACCAATCAGACCCTGGGAACTGTAATACCAATGCATAAGGCTGACCTTGATCCTGGAAATGGGAGAGGCAAGGGAAGGAATTAGATTGCAACTGGGCATGGGGTGGGGGTGGTGGAGCTGAAAGTAGCAGAGTTAGGTACCAGATGCCTCTATAGGTTGGAAAAACATGGCTGCATTATGCTTCTTTTAAAAGACTACCTTGTCATCTTCGCAGGTGACTCCAAACTTCTCAAGATACCAAACACCCCAGCTCAGACCACGATTCTGTAGGGCTAAAGCCTGTGAGAGATGCAGGACTCAGCAGACGGCAGAGCAGGCTACAAACAGGACCCATTGTATGTGCTAGAGAGCAGGCAGGAAGAACCTCCTATATTCAAAGTTACTGGACTGAGGGTGGAGAAGAGCACTGGGGACCTAGTTTTAGGTCCAGCTGCACCAACCTCCTTTACTTGGCCTTTCAGTACCTAATAAAGGAAGTAAACAACATCTTCCCCCCGACCTCGGAGTTACACTGGGATCATATAATGAGGAACGGTTAGAAATCACCTTGGAATGAAAAAGTGTTTTATAGGCATAAGCACTGCCTGGGGGTGGTATAGGGAACACTTTCCTCCCAACTTTCCCTAGAGGGGAAATATTTGTTTAAATAACACAAATGTGATAGAACTGTCCAAAGTACATGATTTCGGCGATGAAATTTGTGAAACCTAACTCATGGTTCTCTTAGTTTTATAACAGTGTAAAAATAATGCATTTTTCATCAAGATAGAAATAAAAACAATAATAAAAATCTAACATTTATTGTGGCTGATTATATGCCAGAAACCACTATACTAGGTACTTTGCATCTTATTTAGTTCTCACCACCATCCAGTGCAGTGCTTACTATTATTATCCTCCTTTTGCAAAGAAAAATGACAAGCAAGTTGGCATAACTCAACTGACAATGACACTCCAATTGTTCCACCTCATGGAGAGAGCTACAGTTATTCTACCTACAGATGTTTTAGTCTTGCCATTCCTAAGTCCACATAGGCAAAGCATCATGGGGATGGTCAACTCTTCTACCGCATTCCCAAGTTGTGTCTTTCCCACAAACATAGCCACTTTCTTCTCCTACCATACTTCCTCTTCTGTGATTTCTCTCTGCCAAGGCCTTTTAATTTTCCATTTCACTGCCTTTTGGTAGGTGTGCGGTATATGGAGAAAGTGATCCAGGAGCAATAAAATCCTGCCACTTTCTTTGAGGTCTGATCAATCCATATGTTGATCCACGAAGGGGATGTGAAAAACAGGGAAACGGTAGGCTAGCAGTTTGAACCCACCCAGAGGTGTCTCAAAAGAAAGGCCTGGCAATCTGCTTTAGAAAAGGTACAGCCTTGAAAACCATATCGAGCGCAGGTCTACTCTGCACACGTGGGGTTGCCATGAGTTGGAATCAACTGGACGGCAATTGGTTTGGTTTTTTTTTGAAGACAGACATCTGGTAGCTAGATTAGGAGTCGGGGTTCCTTCTCTCTCCCACGTTCATAATCACCAATACCCAAGGGAGGCTTAAGGGCTTTTCTAGGCATTCCTTGAGATCCCATGAATTCCAGGGTCCTCCATGTTTTGTCTGCCTTTTCAGATCCTCCCCTTGAAAGGCAACCTCCAGGTATACCTTCTCCATGAACCTTTTCTGCAACTCTTGAGCTCAGACGCATCTTTCCTTTTGGGGCCATATTTGTTCTCATTTGGCTGCATGTGGTTCACGTATGAAGGACATGCTGAATTGATTGTAATCAGTGGAGACCTGTACCTGGGACATTCCAGCAGGCAGCTTCCAGGGTATCCTCCCGTCAGGATACACTCTTGTGTTCACAAACGCACTTGGACTTGCTTCTCTCTGCTCTTGATGCATATTTATAAGAAATAAAGGTGTCATGGGCTTAAATCCCCAATCTACCACTTTCTAGCAATGTGTTCTTGGGGAAATCACTCTATTTTCCAACCGGAAAAAAAAAAAAAAAAAAAGGAAATAATGATACCTCAAAAAAGTTGTTATGAAAACTCGAAATAATTTGTGTAAAGCACCTAGCATTATGTCAGGCTTCCAGAAATGGACCTGGGGTAGTGGAATTAACAAGGATTTGGCAGGCCTGTGTCCTAAGTCTGTCTTCGTGACTATTCAACTGAGCCTGAGCAAGTTATTTTCCGTTTGGAGCCTCTGTTTTCCTCATTTGTGGAATTACCAGACAGGTCTGGATGGCATTTAAAGTCTCTTCCAGTTCTGATATTGTCTCTGCCTCCACAAGGCCTAAATGAAATGTCTCCCAGCTGGGAGCCAGCCCAGTAAAACTCCACTGAGTCCCAAGAGCTGGGCTTTGAAGGGCACCTGCTTTCCCAAGGGGCCTGGTTGACCTCTCATCTGTGATTGGGGAAGGTTGGGCCCTTGGCTGTCTGTGGCCTGGCATGGACAGGAGAGAAGGGGCAGGATGGAAAGAGGGAGGGCGTCCTGAGAGGAGGACAGGGTGACCTTGAAGTTGGGAACCCTGTCATCAGCTCAAAAATGACAGGTGAAGGAGGGGCTCTGGCATGCTACTCTCCTCAACTTTAATTACTATAATTCTGAGAAGACTCTAGTCTACGCCTTAGAATTCCTTCGCGGAAAACTGTCTTTGCAGCGTCCGCAGACAAGGACATTAGCAAACTGGCAGTCAACGCTCCATCAACTCCCCACGCAGAGGGGGCGGCCGCCTGACAGATGGAGGTGTATTTGCGGCATGGGTCAGAGCCTGTGTACCTTCCCCTGTGCCTGGCTCCCATTTCCCTGTGATCACACGGCTACTTAGCCACAGTCACAATCACAGAGATATGAAGATGTCTATCACCTCTTGGGGTAGGGGTGGTGGCAGCGGAGAGAGAGGACAGAGCAATTCAGAATGAGGCTAAAAAAAGAAAAGATGAGGAAGCATCAGGGATGTTGGCTTCAGGCGTCTTTTTGCGAGACGGCGTGTACGTCCATGTTCGGGGAGCTGGATGTCCTCTGTGTACAGTCTCTGGGCAGTGCCTTGTGTGTGTGTATGTGTGTATGCATGTGCACATGTGTTCATGTGTGTGTATGTGTGTGCACGTGTATGTGCGTTAACGATGGTGAGAGGGGCAGGAACAGCTGGCAGGGTGTGGAGAAGCATGGCTTCCGCTTAAGGATCTTACCTATTCATCAGGCCCAGGTACCCTGAAACTCTTCCTGATTCTGGAAATGATTATTCAGTAATTTCAAGGTTGATTCTTGGTAACGTTCCAAAAGGGGTTACTTAAAACTGATGATTTGTGAGTTCTTGGAAAAGAAAGGTGATTGCTAGAAGTCAGCATGAGTTCATTTAGAATAAAGCAGGTCAGCCCAATTCCTGTTCCTCTCTTTGATAGCTGTTACTTTGGCAAATCAGTGTAACTGGACGTTTCTGCTCAGCAGGGGCTGTCGGAGTGGTGAGTGAGGAGTCGCCTCACTCCACGTGCATGTGGGATTTAGGAACTGCCCGGTGGCTTCTGGACTGCCCCTCTCCTATGCTTCTATTTACATCTGAATATACACTGGAGAAGAAGAGAAGACCCCACAAAGAACAAGGAATGGGATCCTTACCCCAACATTGGGTTGGCCGTAGCCGAGTAGAAGGCAGGGAAGAACAGATGGTTCCCTGAGAGGAAGCTCACCAGAAGAGAAGGGGGAGTCAAGACTTGGGCCAGACCTCCGAAATCAGCAGGGGAGTGGAGGAGGCTGGCTCTGGACAATGTGACTCCTGCTAGAAGCTGTAGTGACCCAGAACTAATTTATAATTCTGAGTTTGGGAAGAAGCTGCATACTTTCTCTTTTTTTAAAATAATTTTTATTGAGCTTTAAGTGAACGTTTACAAATCAAGTCAGTCTGTCATATATAAGCTTATATACACCTTTTTTTTTTTTTTTTTTTTCTTACTCCATTCTCCCACTTACTCTCCCCCTAATGAATTAGCCTTCTCCCTCCTTCCAGTCTCTCCTTTCGTGACAATTTTGCCAGTTTCTAACCCTCTCTACCCTCCTATCTTCCCTCCAGACAGGAGATGCCAACACAGTCTCAAGTGTCCACTTGATACAAGTAGCTCACTCTTCGTCAGCATCTCTCTCCAACCCATTGTCCAGTCCCTTCCATGTCTGATGAGTTGTCTTTGGGAATGGTTCCTGTCCTGGGCCAATAGAAGGTTTGGGGACCATGACCGCTGGGATTCCTCTAGTCTCGGTCAGACCATTAAGTCTGGTCTTTTTATGAGAATTTGGGGTCTGCATCCCACTGATCTCCTGCTCCCTCAGGGGTTCTCTGTTGTAAAAGCTGCATACTTCTGATGAAAAGTACAATACTTGGTTCCTGGGCAGATTTGGTCTCCCTCTGGCCTCAGAGAGGCTCCTGGCAGAATCAGGCTGAAAGTTTACGGCAAAGCTAGTGAGCAGAGCCACCCTCTGAGTTTCTGCTTTCTTTGCAGGTAGCAGCCACGAAGCCTTGAGGAGGGACGATTTTTAGACAAGCGCATACAACCCTGGATATTGTTGGGAATTTGGGGGAATTAGACCTTGGTTAAGTGGGTGGGGACTCAAAGTCATTGTAACTTGAATATGAAAGGAAATGTGACCTCATTTTATACTTACAGGCTGGGTTGGTCAATTCCTGAGCAGACAGTGTAAAATCGCTCATGACAGCTGGTGAATAACTGAAAAAATTCAAGTCCAGTCGATAGTGCACATGGGTGGACTTACGGCTGCGGAATAAATGTCACTAAAGGGGATTGCTTAAATCTCAAATCTCAGACTGAAAGGGGCCCTCCTAGTATTGTGCATAGCACTCTCTCCTAAACCTTGTTCGATTCAACAATTTCATCTATGACGTGAACAAAGACACAGAGAACAGGGTTATTAAATTTTTAGATGACAGTTAGAAGGGATAATTGAGGTCCGGAGAGATAGCTCAGGGTTTGAAAACATCCTGATAAGCTGAAATGATGCCTGAAACAAACAAGATGAAATTTAACAGGGACAAATATTAAGTCCTATATTTAGGTAATAAAAATGAATTATGTAGGTACAGTATGGGGAAAGCATGACTTGAGAGAATTTCAAATTAAAATCCTGGGGCCAGGACACTTTGAGGCTACAGAGTGCCTGATGGGGGCAGCAGAGAGCAGGCTGTCTTGGAAGAACTCACTGGGGAGTGGACCAAGCAGGTAAGAGAATGTGCAGGGCAGCAAGAGACATGGAGTCAGAATGGGACAAAGAGTGACAAGGCAGGCCATAAACGGGAAGACGATGACTGAGTTTGTGGGGACATAGTTTTCAGCTTTATAGGTAGTCTGAATCCAAATCAGATGGGCAAGGTGGCAAGGCCAAGCCAGTTGGGCAGACTGGAGTCCAGCGAGGCAGGACCCCCCCCTATCCTGGGCCACTCCTGTTATGGGCCTGCCTCCATAGGTTAGGTCTCTGCTACCTGAGATCTACCCAGTTTCTGAGGTAGCTTTCCAGGACCACAAGCTCAGTGGAGCAAAGAGTGGGGCCAAAGCCTCAAAATGACAAGATTATAGAGATGGAAAACAAATTAGCGATAGCTGAGGTTAGGGATCATGAAGGGGAGTTATAATGGCTTTGATCCCCACCCACTTAACTAAGCATTTGATTCCTCCAGAGAAGAGCGAGACCTCTGTGGTGATGGAGTAGTTCTGTATCTTGATTGTAGTGTTGGTTACAGGAATCTACAAATGCAATATGGGGCAGTGGTGGTTCAGTGGTAGAATTCGCACCTCCCATGCAGGAGACCCGGGTTCAATTCCTTTCCAATGCACCTCACGGGCAAATACCATCCATCTGTTGGTGGAGGCTTTCATGTTGCTGTGATGCTGAACAGGTTTCAGTGGAGCTTATAGACCAAGATGAACTAGGAAGAAAGGCCTGGTGATCTGCTTCCAAAAAATCAGCCAATGAAAATCCTATGGATCACAATGGCCCAATCTGCAACTGATCATGGGATAGTACAGGTCTGGACAGCATTTTGTTCCATTGTGCTTGGGGTCACCATGAGTCTGGATGGCAGCTAACAATAAAAACTTATGTGATAAAGTGGCATAGAACTACATACATACATTGTACAATGTCAGTGTCCTGGTTTTGTTACTGTAATCTGTTGTTGTTGTTAGGTGCTGGTGAGCTGGTTCTGATTCATAGTGACCCTATGTACAATAGAATGAAACACTGCTCGGTCCTGCACCATTCTCGTGATTGTTGCTATGTTTGAGCCCATTGTTGCAGCCACTGTGTCAATCCAGTTCATTGAGGGTCTTCCTCTTTTTTGCTGACCCTCTACTTTACATGCAAATAAAATTTTGCTGAAGATAATTTAAAAACGGTTGCAGCAGTACATCAAAGGGAACTGCCAAAAATTCAAGCCAGATTCAGAAGAGGATACTAAACAAGGGGCATCGTTGCCGATGTCGGATGGATCTTGGCTGAAAGAATACCAGAAAGATGTTTACCTGTGTTTTACTGACTATGCAAAGGCATTTGACTGTGTGGATCATAACAAATTACGGGTAACATTGCAAAGAATAGGAATTCCAGAACACTTAATTGTGCTCACGTGGAACCTGTACATAGGCCAAGAGGCAGTCCTTCGGGGGTACTGCGTGGTTTAAAATCAGGAAAGGTGTGCGTCAGAGTTGTATTTTTTCACCATACTTGTTCAATCTGTATACCCAGTAAATAATCTGAGAAGCAGGAAGTTATGAAGAAGAACTGGGCATCAGGATTGGAGGAAGACTCATTAACAACCTACAATATACAGATGACACAACCTTGCTTGCTGAAATTGAAGAGGACGTGAAGCACTTATTGATGAAGATGAAAGACTACAGCCTTCAGTATGGATTACACCTCAACATAAAGAAAACAAAAATCCTCACAACTGGACCAATAAGCAAAGTCATGATAAACGGAGAAAATATTGAAGTTGTCAAGGATTTCATTTTACCTGGATCCACAATCAGCACCCATGGAAGCAGCAGTCAAGAAATCAAACAATGTATTGCATTGAGCAAATCTGCTGCAAAAGACCTCTCTAATGTGTTGAAGAGCAAAGATGTCACTTTAAGGACTAAGGTGTTCCTGACCCAAGTCACGGTATTTTCAATTGCCTTATATGCATGCAAAAGCTCCACAATGAATAAGGAAGACTGAAGAATTGATGCCTTTGAATTATGGTGTTGGTGAGGAGTATTGAATATACCATGGATTGCCAGAAGAATGAACAAATCTGTCTTGGAAAAAGTACAGCCAGACTGCTCATGAGAAGTAAAAATGGCTAAACTCTGTCTCACATACTTTGGACACATTATCAGGTGGGACTGTTCCCTGGAGAAGAACATCATGCTTGGTAAAGTAGAGGATCAGCAAGAAAGAGGAAGACCCTCAATGAGATGGATTGACGCAGTGGCTGCAACAGTGGGCACAAACACAGCAACGATTGTGAGGATGGCGCAGGACCAGGCAATGTGTTGTACATAGGATCACTATGAGTCAGAATTGACTCGATGGCACCTAACAACAACAACAACATATATGTGTGTGTTTGTGTATATACAATAGGAATTGACTTGACAGCAGTGAGTTTGGTTTGGTATGTATATACCAGTATATATGTCACTCATTCTGTTTCTCTAGAGAACCCTGACTAAGACAGTCCCTAATGGCCTCCAAGGAGGTGGCTGTAAGTGCCTGCTCTGTCCTGGCCCATCTCTAGTGTTAAGAGGGCTGTTTTGCTCTCTGCAAGTGGCTCTACTTCTCTCTCCTTGGCCCAGGGAGGAGCCAGCCACAATCCTGTTTCTGAGACCAGTGAGAGTTGAAAATGCATTTTTTGGAAAGCACAGAAGTACTTCTGCAAGGCCATCAAGATGCAGCCCCCTCCCCTGATGTCCTGAGGAGATGCCAAGTGGCTTTCAAGTTTCCTCTTCTCCCCAGGCTACTTGGTTGCTGGGAACACCTCCCTGTCTCACTGAGACTGGTACCCAGGACATGAGCCTTACTTGGTTTGCCTCAGTGCACCTCTCACCTCATTCCTAGGAGACCCCTCTCCAGGAGTTGGGGCCTTGGTCCTCCCACAGAGCCCCTGAGAATTCAGGGCTCTGTATCTGGCATCCCTACCATCTCCACTGGTTCCACTGAGTGCCTGCAGCCCACTCCCATGATGGCATTCTCCTGGGTTCTTGCCACTATCACAGTCCTGCTGAGAATCAGTCTCTGATTGGCAGTTCCTTCGACACTTCCATGTCCCCCAACTTTCACTGGAATCAACATGCTCCTGCTCTCTGTTATGGGCCAGTTCTTTTGTATCCTCAGCATGCCAAAGGGTTGGCATCATCATGGTCATAGATTTTGATCTCTGCTGGCAGCAGATGCCCAGGCTCTGTTTGGGGAGGGAAAGGACTTGAAGAGATTGGGGATATCACTGTGGGAGGAAGGAGCAACTATAAGGCTTCAGATGCATTCAAGGAGATGGGTAAGAGGGGTGGAGAAGGACCATATGATGTAGGCCATTTCTACTCCCAAAGTCCAGGATTGTGGATGGTGGTACGTACATGAGAAATGAGCCCTGGTGGTGCAGTGGTTAAAAGCTATGACGAGCTATGGCTGCTAACCAAAAGGTCAGCAGTTTGAATCCACCAGCCACTATGTGGAAACCCTATGGGGCACTTCTACTCTGTCCTACAGGGTTGCTTTGAGTCAGAATGGACTTGACGGTAATGGGTTTGGTTTTTGGAAACCCTGGTGGTGTAGCGGTTAAGTGCTGTGGCTGCTAACCAAAGAATCGGCAGTTCGAATCCTCAAGGTACTCCTTGGGAGCTCTATGGGGGCAGTTCTCCTCTGTCCTATAGGGTCGCTATGAGTTAGAATTGACTTGATGGCAATGGGTTTTTTGGTTTTTTTATGTACCTCAGAGAAAAAAGCTGGAAGTGAGGTGCTGGTGATACTGGTATGAAAAGGGGTTGTGTAACCTACTAATTGTCTTTTGCATTTGGCTTTTTGTGGAGCTTGTGAGGCTCACAAAGATATCCTTGTTGAGCTGAGCTGGTGAGAAACCATGGTTTGCTTATTCGGCAGCTATTTTAGACAGTGTGTTGGAGGATGATCAGAAAGGGCAAGAACTGTGGTCTAGTTATACCCAGAATTGTAGGAAAAGCGGTATCTGGGGGCTGAAGGCACCAGACCTTATCACCTGCTGTGGCGGCTGACCTTGGCAATATTATGTTTCTGGGTAAGGGTAAGTGTGTGTGTAAAGTTTGCATTTGCTATTTCCCCATGGCCCTTCCTGTGCCTGTTTTATACCTAAAGACCTGTCCCAATCCCGACATCCATTGTGATGCCCAAGGAAGCCCATAGCAAGGCCTACCTGAGCTGCAGTTCACAGACCCAATAGGGGTTGCAGGGAGGGGAAAAAGTCATTAGTGGCCAGACAGGTGATATAAACTTGTGGAGTAACTGGGTATGATGCAGGAGGGCCTGGAAGGGCCTGTGAGACTGTGCATATCAGTTGAAACCATCCAGATATAAAATTTTCAACAACTTTGTGTCTACCAAAGGAGATATATCAGCAGAGGGAAACTGGCAACTCCAGGTGCAGACTTTTCTGTTTTCCTCATGCCCTTAAAGTGATATTTCCTGGTTCACTTCCTCGGGATTCTTCATACACCAATCCTGTGAAGAGGAGGAGAGAACATGGCATGGGAGCCAAGTTCCAGCTCCTTAACCTACCGTCTTCACGTCTTTGGGGCATTACTTGACATCTCTCTGCCTTGATTTTCTCATCTGCCAAAATGGTTTAATATCTTCCTTATCCACTTGGAAGCATTGTTCCGAGGATGAAATGAGATACTATATTTTTAAAATTCATACCCTGCCTCATTCCACAAAAGATTTAAGGCTGCTTCTAAAAATACCTGCGATATAAAGGGATAAAAATAAATAATATGTGAAATCATTTTGCAATTGTACCATAAACATGTTTTCCTCATTACCACCCATAGCAGTGTGAAAGTGATAACAGATATATATTATTTCCCAGACTCATTTTCAATTTAACCTTGGCCTCAAGGCCTTCACTGAAAAGCTGGATCAGTCTGGGAATCTCACACACTGGATAGGGCCATCTACTTGGCTGTAGGGCTGGTTTTGCCTGAGGTGCTTGGGTGGGTGGGTTGTAGTTAGTCCTGACTCTTCAGCCTTTGGCTGCTCCAGGTAGAGGCTTGACTGGACTGCTAGAAGGAAGCCAGCAGCTCCATGGTCATTAATGCCAAACGTTCCTGAGCACCCGCTCTGGGCCAGGCCCTGGGCTGGCGGCTCACACACACAGAGAAGAAAATGGCTGATGCCTGTTCTCGCAGCGTAGGGAACCTGGGAGTAAAGCTACATACTAGACTTAGTTTAAATTGGGAGAGTTCATTAATTCCTTCTTATTTCAATTCCTTCTTTATTTCAATGGCCATCGGAATGCCTCTTCTTCCTCCCTCACAGCCATGCTGGAAGGATAAAATGAGAACGTGCTTTGATAAGAAAAATTGCTATGCAAATGCAAGAAATCATCATCATCTCTATTCAGAGCTGCTCGGCAGTGATTTCAGAAATAACAGAGCCATTAGGATTTGGGAGCCGATAGGACCAAGAGGGTTTGCCTTAAATGCTCCGCTAAGAGTCTAGAGAATCTTCCAGCAGGACTGGAAACCCAGGCCACAAAGATGAAACCTTCTCCCAGAGAAAACTGAACCTCTGTCAACTTTGGAGCATGTATTGAATATTTAATATGTGGCCGGCCAGCTCTGAGGTGGGCATGCAGGGTGAGAAGTGCACAGGAAAGCATGAGTTATCCGCCCCTTTATATACATGGTGCTCGGCACTAAGTTAGGTTGAGGAGATACAAGGATGGACAAGAAAGATGTGGTTTCTGCTTTTAGCAAGCTTAAAGCCCAGCTGGGACGTTGTATCTGCCTTAAAGATGGGAGACAAGACCAGCGCTCAGAGAAAATCTGGAGATAGAAGTACATGCACATTTGTAAAGTTTATATTGAGTAGTGCTGACTTCAAATGTGGTAGAAGCTCAGAGAAGATAAAAATAAAAGAAAGCAGTTAGGGGAGGTTTTGCAGAGAGGGGCTTGAAAGATTGGGGGAGATGGGCTGCCCTGGACCACTGCTATAGGGATGTTATATGCCCAGTAAGAGATGCCTCATAAGCGTCGGCTTAACGAGAGTGTATCCACTCCCTGGGGACCCTGCTGTGCTCTGGATGACGGGCCAAGACCAGCTTCTCCCCTGGGAGCTGCTGCCCCAAAGCTTCTGTATCCAGCCGCTTCTGTATCTGTGGTTATTTGCTGCCATTTCTCCAGGCAGATGGGGACTTCTGGCTGCTCATCAAGTCAGCAATTAACAAGTAATTCATTACTTGTTAATGAACAAATTATTAACCTGGCAAGCCATGTCCAGCCACTGACTAGGGGGAGAAATGGCTATTAATAAGGTCTTGAAGTGGCACCTGTGGTTTAGTGGTTAAAGCATTGGGCTGGGCAACAGGCACGTGGATTCTGGGCTCTTGGGCCAAATCCCTTTGCCTTAGTTTGACTATTCCTGCACTGGGGGTAATAAAACCTTATTGCTGGGCAAATTAAATATCGGAAAGTCTCTACAAATGCAGGGCATTGGATTATATAAGTTCTAAGGCAACTATTCTTGCATTGAAAGCTATCCAATTAGAAATAGTGATATGACATTTTTCCTTGGGGGGTACTGGGGGTTCAGTGTTAGTATTCTTGCCTTCCATGTAGGAAATCCAGGTTTGATTTCTGGCCAATGGACCTCTTGCACAGCCACCACCTGTCTGTCAGTAGAGGCTTGTGTGTCGCTGAGATGTTGAATAGGTTTCAGCAGAGCTTCTGGACTAAGACAGACTAGGAAGGAAGGCTGTGCAACCTACTTCCAAAAATCAGCCCAAGAAAACCCTATGGATCACAACAGTCCCATCCAAAAGTGATCAAGGTGGTGGAGGAGGACTGGGTAGCATCTCCTCCCATCCTGCATGGGGTTGCCATGAGGTGGGGAACAACTCAGTGGTGACTACCACCAACAACAAGGCCCGCTTAGCTCTAACTTTCTATGATTTCATCTCCCCAAGCCACTGAAAGATATACCAGGGTCATCACCATAGTCCTGGTAAATGGCACTCACTCACTCACTAGTTAATATACACCCGGAACTGTGCAAGGAGCTATGCAGGGTGCAGGCGATGTGCATGATGTTTTCTCTGCTCTTGTGGAGCTTACAGTTTGGCTGGGGATGTCAGACATTCACAAACAGGTACCTAACTAGAGCATAAAGCAATTGATGATATGGCTAAAAGCTATGGAATTTCAGAGGAGAAAGCAAACCATAAGATGCAGAGAGCAGGGGCCTTACAGGGAGTAGAGACCTAAAGCATGACTTCACTGTGATTTACTGATTACAAAAATGACATGTGCTTATTTCCCCAAATCTCCAAATAGAAAGAAGATAATCTGTAATCTCGTTCCCCAGAGATAACTTCTCTTGACATTTTCCTGTGCATCTAAGGAGGATTTTGACAGGCAGAGATGGTGGGAGGATATTCTAGGTGGACGAACTGTCTGGAGTAAAGTCTCTGGGATGGAGATGATAAGACATGTGATGGGTATTTTGGGGGTTGGATGTGTGGATGAGGCAGGCTGGAGCAGGGGTGCTGGGCTAGAATGTTACTGGAGGGTGGAGTAGGGGAGAAAGAGCTAGAAAATTCAATAGGGGACAGACTGGAGTGGTGGAGGGTGGGGGTGGGGCATGTGAGATAGAGCCTCGTGCATTAGACCAGGAGCCCCAGCCAGCAGCCCAGCCAGATACTTGACTCTTCAATAACATTCGTGATGCAATGGAACTTATTGATGTAGCTGTCCCACTTAGGAGAAATACTGCAAAAACCTCTGCCGGAAAAATAAACACATACGAGTCTCTTGCGGAGTTGCCAAAGAGAGCGTGGGAACAGAGGACAAGACAAGGAAAGCCTAGTTCAAGTTCTTTGGTTTGGGCCATTTCAGATATGTCAACAAGTCTCCTCAGGGAATTAAGGATCTGTTGTGTTTTGACCTCCGTCCAGCAGGTGTGGCCTCAGTTCAGATTCTCGCCTTATCACAAAACAAGGGGATGCCTAATCCATAGCTACATTTTGTCATGTAGTAGCAGAGAGATTTATAGGTGACAAAAACCCTTTTCTATGTAATAATTCAAAGAGATCATCTTTTTGGTGCTCTCAACAGTCCCATGAAATAGATGGGGAAATTTTATTTTATTTTTTTACTTTATTGTACTTTAGATGAAGGTTTACAGAATGAACTAGTTTGTCATTAAACAGTTAGTTCACATATTGTTTTAAGACATTAGTTAACAATCCCACAACATGTCAACACTCTCCCTTCTCAACCTTAGGTTCCTTATTACCAGCTTTCCTGTCTCTTCCTGCCTTGTAGTCCCTGCCCCTGGCCTGGTGTGCCTCTTTAGTCTCGTTTTGCTTTATGGGCCTGTCCAAT
This sequence comes from Elephas maximus indicus, assembly GCF_024166365.1. Lineage (NCBI taxonomy): Eukaryota > Metazoa > Chordata > Mammalia > Proboscidea > Elephantidae > Elephas > Elephas maximus. The sequence continues at coordinate 52,926,951 of NC_064840.1, forward strand.
CTTTGGCTGAAGGGTGAACCTCAGGAGTGACTTCATTACTGAGCTGATAGGGTGTCCGGGGGCCATACTCTCTTGATTTCTCCGGTCTCTGTCAGGCCAGCAACTCTGGTCTTTCTTTTTAAGTTAGAATTTTGTTCTACATTTTTCTCCAGCTCTGTCTGGGACCCTCTATTGTGATCCCTGTCAGAGCAGTCCGTGATGGTAGCTGGGCACCATCTAGTTACACTGGATTCAGTCTGGTAGAGGCCTTAACAGTATTGATCCATTAGTCTTTGGACTAATCTTCCCCTTGTATCATTAGTTTTCTCCATTCTTCCTTGCTCCCAAAGCGGTGAGGCCAGTGGAGTATCCTAGATGGACACTCACAGGCTTTTAAGACCCCAGATGCTACTTACCACAGTAGAATGTAGAACATTTTCTTTATAAACTATGTTATGCCAATAGAGCTAGATGTTCTCTGAAACCACGGTCCTAGGAGGGGAAATTTTACAGATGAGGAAACTAAGTTTCAAAGAGGTGAAGTGACTTATCCAAGGCCATATAGCTGGTGATAGAACAAGGCCGAGAATCCAGATCTTAAGTCTACAAATTGTGTATGTGTGTGTGTGCATGTATTGGGTGTGTAACTAGTGGCCCTGTTCTGCTGTGGGAGGTAGTGCTACTTTTTGGTAAAGTGAATGGTTTTCGGAAACGAGCTAATTCTGCATTCGGTTTCTTGCTCAGTTTTACTCATTGAGGAGTATAAAGAACTTTGGACTTGCTCTTTCTTATCTTCATATACAAAATAGGGCTAACAGTGCTATTCATCTCCCTGGGTTATTCTGAGGCTTAAATGACATAATACAGGTAACATTCACTTAGCACATAATAAGTGCTCAATAAATGTTGGATATTATTGTATTAGCTCTGGGCTCATCTGATTCACAGAAATAACCTGAGCCTTGCTCCTTAGTTCTCTGCCATGGCCAGTCATTTTAGAATTGAGAAGAACGAATACTCTGTCCTGTGCCCTAGAGATTGTTTTGCCCTGAGGGGGGAAGACCCAGGGTTCCCTGAAGGACTCTGATTAGCTCAACACCCAGGTTTTGCTAGCTAGCCCCTGTGATGGAGACAGTGATCACCACTAGACATTCCATCCACTTCTCCACATTTACCAGTCTCTGTGCAGTTAGACGGGGCCGTGTAGTTGGTTTTTGCCAACGGGTTGTGGGTTGAAGTGACATGTATCACTTCTGACCAGCTGTCTACCCTCCACCTCTCTCTTCTCCTGCATTAATGACTAAGGAGGACTTGTGTTCCAGGAAGAGCAGCTACAAGATGATAGTGAGCTTGAGTCCCTGAGTGACTGTATGGAGCAGAGGCCCTGGCCAACCTACACTTAGCAAGTTGAATAAAGAAGAAATAAACCTTTGTGGTGTTAACCCTCTGAGATTTTGCAGTTGCTGCTGCTGCAGCATAACCTAACTTAAATAATATAATCCATTTTGGTTGATCAAGGTCTGAGATTTTACACTGGTGGTTGTTAGTTGCCACGGAGTCAATTCTGACTCACGGTGACACCATGTGTGTACAGTAGAACTGCTCCACAGGGTTTTCAAGGCTGTGATCTTTTGGTAGCAGATCAACAGGCCTGTCTCCTGAGGTGCCTCTGGGTGGGTTTGAACCACCAACCTTTCTTTTGGCTAGTAGTCAAGCGCTTAACTGTTTGCACCATCCAGGAACTCTTGTATATTAGTAATAAAACTAATACCTTGCACTGTTTAGTTGCCAGTTTATTATAGAATAGGCTCACACTCATCATCTTTTTTTGACTCTTAGAGCAATTACATATATGGAAATGCCCTCTTGTAAGAGCCCCCCCAGAACCAAATCCATTGCCTTTGAGTCAATTCCAACTCATAGTGACCCTATAGGACAGTAGAACTGCCCCATAAAGTTTCCAAGGCTGTAAATTTTTATGGACGCAGACTGCCACATCTTTTACCTTCAGAGTGGCAGGTGGGTTTGAACTGCCAGCTTTTCGGTTGGCAACCAAGCACTTTCACCACTGCGTCACCAGGGCTCTTATAGTAAGAGCCCAGTAAGTGTTTCGACATAGATGCATTAATCAGTCAATCCCTCTCCATTCTACCTTAATTCTTCCCCTGTAGTTTTTAAACTTTATTGCACTTATTTGTTCATACATCTGCCTCTCTCCCTTACCTAGTTCAAAGCTCTTTGATGCTGTCTTATTTAAGGTAGATTTAATGTCTTGCAGGTTTTCAGCCTCAGTGTTTAACCCAGTGCTGAATGACTCACCAACTGTGCGAAGTAGGCAAGGCAGGTAATATTGCCCTCATTTTATTGAGGTATGATAGAGTTAAGGGACTTCCCAAGGATCTATTGCAGATCCTAAACTAACAATCATGGTCTGTTTGCCACACAGAAAGTTTTTTTTTTTTTTAAATTTTGTTATTGTTGTTGTTGGGAACATGCACAGCAAAACATACACCAATTTAACAGTTTCTACGTGTACAACTCAGTAACACTGAATTCATTAAGTTGCGCACCCTTCTTCTCTGAGTTGTTCTTCCCCCATTAACATAAACTCACTGCCCCCCTAAGGTTCCTGTCTAATCTTCCAAGTTGCTGTTGTCAATTTGATTTCATATAGCTATTTCTTAAAAGAGCATGATGCTCAGGAGAGACATTTTTTACTAGTTAAGAGAAACTATTGTTTGGTTTTAAGAAGACTTCAGGGAATATTTTTGGTTTAAGGTTTAAAGATTATCTCAGGCAATAGTTTCAGGGGTACATCCAGCCTCCACGGCTTCAGAAGGTCTGGAGTCCATGAGAATTTTAAACTGTGTTCTGTATTTCCTCCCTTTTGATCAGGATTGTTCTATGAAATCCTCGATCAAAATGTTCAGTAACGGTAGCTGGGCACCATCCAGTTCTTCTGGTCTCATGGCAAAGGAGGCAGTTATTCATGGAGGCAATTAGCCACACATTCTATATCCGCCTCCTGTTCCTGACTCTCCTTCTTTCTCTGTTGTTCCAGGTGAATAGAGGCTAATTGTTGTGACTCGGAGGGCCACTGCAAGCGTTTAAGACTCCAGGCACTGCGCATCAAACTAGAAGGCATAACAGAGGCACTAAACATGCTTTTAGGCCAATTAACGGGGATGTCCCATGAAACCATGACCCTAAACCTCCAAATCAGGAAACGAAATCCCATGAGATTTTTGGTTATACATGAGTAGGCTCAGCAGCTATTCTTTTTTTGCCATCTTTGTAAATATATCTATCATGCAACTTTTGCCAATTCAGCTTTTTATAGGTGTATAACTTATTGATAGCACTTGCAATAATCGGCTGTGCAGCCCTCCCATAATCAATGCGATTTTTCCACCACTGTAAACTGAAACTCAGTGCTCCATAAGCAATAACTCCCCCCCTTTCCTCCTTCCTTCCACCCCAGATAACCACTAATAAACTTTGGTCTCTATAAATTTGCCTTTTCTTATCTTTTCATGTAAGTGAGGTCATACAATATTTGTCCTTTTGTGACTGAATTATTTCACTCAGCATAATGCCTTCAAGTTCCATCTATACTGTAGCGGGTATCAAGACTTCATTTCTCCTACTGGCTGAGTAGTATTCCATTGTATGTATGTGCCACATTTTGTTTATCCATTCATCTGTTGATGGGCATTTAGGTTATTTCCACCTTTTGGAGATTGCGAACAGTGCTGCAATGAACATTGGTGTACAAGGCTCTGAGTCTCTGCTTTCAAGTCCTTTGGGTGTATACCTAGGAGTAGAATTTCTGGGTCATATGGTCATTCTATTTTTAGTTTTTTGAGGGACCACCACACTATTTTCCACAATGGCTGTACCATTTTGCATTCCCACCAGCAATGGATAAGGATTTCAATTTCCCCACATTTGTTATTTTGTTTCTGTGTGTGTTTTAATCGTAACCATTCTAAAACCTAAGCCTGTTGCCATCAAGTGGAATGAAATTGTACACGGAACGCTCTGAGGATCAAATGAGATAGTGAGTACAATGGTACTTCGTACATGGTCAGAAACCATAGAAATATAAGACATTCTTATAACTTTTCCATTTCCTATTTCCAAACAGCCAGTAATAAGCCCCATGTGGCAGTGTCAGAAATTGGAAAAGGGCCTGGCTGGAGTAAGGCAATAAGTTGAGGAGAGGACCAGAATCTAAGTTCCTTGGGGAAAGAGACCTGGTCTGCTATATCCTTAGCACCCACAACAGTGCTGGAGGATATTTGTAGTTGTTGGCTCTGACTCATGCTGACCTTATGTATAACGTATTGTAGGGATGGAAACCCTGGTGGTGTAGTGGTTAAGTGCTAAGGCTGCTAACCAAAGGGTTGGCAGTTCGAATCCACCAGGCACTCCTTGGAAACTCTATGGGGCAGTTCTACTCTGTCGTATAGGGTCACTATGAGTCAGAATCGACTTGATGGCCCTGTGTTTGTTTTTTTTGGTTTGTTGTGGGGATAGATTACCCAATAAGCAAGGTATCCACAGGCTTAATTGTGCTCACTTAATCTATATTGCTCGATTTCACCTGTTTTTCACCACCTTGGTTACTGTAAGTCGGTACGTGCTATGCTTACTGGTTAATCCGCCTCTGTATAATATGTATAACAGAATAAAATGTTGCCCAGTCCTGTGCCATCTTTATGATCACTGGTATGCTTGAGTCTATTGTCGTGGGAGAGGGTCAGCGAAAATGACGGAAACCCTCAATGAGATGGAGCATAGTAGGTGCTCAATACATTGTTCGATTGAACAAATGAGGAGGGGGCAGGTGAAGAGAAGCAGGAAAGGAAGCTTTAACTTGAATTCTGAAGATACAGGCCTGTGTAAGGGGTGGTGTGGTGGGGAGCATGCTCAGACTCCCTTTCTGCCTTCCTTCTGGCTTTGTTAACCCCCTGGGGCCCAGATGGTGTCTGTCTCCTGCCCCTTTAAAAATGCCAGGGCTGGGTTGGCTGCCAAGCAGATGAGATTGTGTGTGGCTGGCTCATTGTTGCACCTGTGCAGCTCATTTAAGGCTCCCGGAATGCTCGTTAGCAAGCGCAACATTAGCCAAGCCCTCCTGCCTCCCCTGCTCCTGGCTCCTTGCCTTGGATAGGGTTGTCTGCTGGGGGGCTGTGGGGAGACCCTTCTTTGTTCTCTGACTGCCTGAGTCCCATGGCATTCTCATTCCTGGGTCACATCCTGGGGGAACGTTGGATTGAGCATCTGGAACAGAAGGTCCAGCAAGGGTTGTGAGCAACCCCTTGAGGAGCAACGCCCCCCTTCCTCTGGCTAGAGGGATGTGGAAACTCTTCTGTAGAAAGGATTTGTTTTAATTAGTTGTCAGATTCCAACAGGGGCTGATTGTTTTTCTTGGCACAACAGGCTTCCTCCAACACACTCCTTTCCTATCATCCTTAGAGGGATGGGAAGGCCTCTCTGAAAAGCCTTTTAGACACCCTCAGTGGACACTGAAGGAGCACTTACGGCATGGCTGGGCATAACATGGGTCAGTCCATAATGTGATCTGAAGGGTGGAGTGAACTCACAGAACCACAGGTCTTAGAACTGGAGGGGATTCAGGAGTCATCTGACCAGGAAATGCAAATGGCTACTAGATGAACCTGTCTGCCCACTCCAACGGACTGGCTGTGGCTGCCTGAAGTCTTCATGCAGTCATGAACGATATCTGCTATGGTGAGGAGAGGGGAGTGACCCATGAATGCTGCAGATCCGCATTCTCAGATATTATGTGAATCCTTTTCTCCCAGTGCCTGGTTTCTACTAACAGAGCCATGACTCTGCATTAAGGCATCGTCTCTGGTAATATTTCCTATAAAATGCATGTTCGTCAGAGAGGAGTAACAAGAAGTTATTGAAGACTTCAGTGACTGATTGATTGAAACTGATTGTGAAAAAGATTATTATCAGTTTTGCTAGTTCTGGCAAATGCAATACACTGGCAACTCTGAAAACAGAGGCAGTGCCCAGGTTACGAACGAGATCTGTTTCTATGTGAATCTTTAAGTTGAATTTGTAGGTAAGTTGGAACAGGTGCATATGGTTCTTACTTTGCCTTACTTTAGTGCAAGAAAAGGCTTGAAGTCTTGTCAATGATTTAAAAGCTGCACATGCAGCCAGGGAAGGTGATTATGATGAAGAATTTGTTTCAAGTAGGGGTTGGTCAATCGTTTCAAAGCGAGGGCAAATTTACACAACATTAAAGAGCAAGTATGAGTTGTCCTTAAGTAAGTTGGACTTCACAACCTAGAGACTTACTGTAAATAGATTAGTACTTTGCTTACGATCCTTTATCTGATTGTCTTCCAAAGTGGCAGCTGGCTGAAAAGAAATGGAGAACAAGTCGGTTTTGTGGGAGACGAGGTTGGAAACTCGAGGATGCGCTGGTCAGAGTGCAACTTGCAATGGGGGCACCAGGAGGCAGAGTCTTGGCGGCACTGACTACTCGTGAGAGGGCACAAGACCAACTCTACGCTTTCCTTGATTAGAAACTACCAGCCCCCCACCTTTATTTTTTTAATGTTGTAAAAATATAGATAACACAACATTTGCCACTTCAACATTTTTCACGTGTACCATTCAGTGACACCAATTACATTAATCATGGTGTGCATCCATCACCATAAACAGAAACTCAGTCCTTCCTAAACAAGGATTCCTCCTCCCTCCTGCCCCACCGCCCCTGGCAATCACTATTAAACTCTGATCTCTGTACATTTGCCTGTTTTAGGCATTTCATATAAGTGAGATCATACGATATTTGTTCTTTTGTGGTTGACTTATTTCACTCAAGTTCATCCATGTTGTAGCATGTATCAGGACTTCATTTCTCTTTACGGCTGGGTAATATTTCATTGTATGTATATACCACATTTTGTTTATTCAGTCATCTATTGATGGACATTTGAGTTGTTTCTACCTTTGGGCTATCGTGAACAGTGCTACAATGAACATTGGTGCACATGTGTCTGTTTTTGTTGCTGCTTTCTTCGGTATATACCTAGCAGTGGAATTGGTGGGTCATATGGTAACTCTTAACATTTTCCAGCCACCAAACTCCATAGTGGTGGCACTATTTTGCATTCCCTCCAGCAATTGATGAAGGTTCCAATTTCTCAACAATTTCACCAACATTTGTTATTTTCAGTCTTTTTATCTTAGCCATCCTAGCAAGGGCTAGAACTGTATCTTATTGTGGTTTTAATTTGTATCTCCCTAATTGCTAATGGAGTCCTGGTTGTGCAATGGTTAAGAGCTATGGCTGCTAACCAAAAGGTTGGCAGTTCGAATCCACCAGTCACTCCTTGGAAACCTTATGGAAGAGTTCTACTCTATCCTGTAGGGTTGCTATGCGTTGGAATCAGCTTGATGCAAATGGGCAGTGGCTAATGACTAATGATGTTGAGCATCTTTTCATTTTCTTATTGGCCATTTGTATGTCCTCTTTGGAGAAACCACCAATTCTTGATCTCCACCTCCACCTCAGCCCCAGTGCTGGAGAGGATGAGGGCTTCTTATTGTGGGAGTCCTGTGTTTACGGCACTGTCACCAGTTCTTTGTGGGCTTTGCCTCTGTCACCAACTCTGGGGGACAGACTGGGGAGAAGGAGGTTTCAGCTGCTTAGATTCTTTATGCTAAAAAATTATTGGGGTCACTGGGCCAAAGTACATGGGGCAGGGGGCGGATTACGCTGCTAACAAGTAAGAATGAGGCAATTCATGTATCGATCGGGAATTCTAATGAGTCCGACTCCTATTAATGTATCAAGTCTTTACAGAATTAGACTTTAAAGGCAAGAGCATAAGCCAATCTACTTTGAATTAGAAGAACTTAAATGGCAAAAAATCCTCTGGTCAGATTTATCAATTTTTCCTAAGGAGAACAGAATGGGAAGAAAGAGAAGCATTTATTATATGGGTCAGTTAGACCTTAGCAAGTCCAGGAATGGGATGAGTGGTTTGAACTAGGTCAGCAATCCTGGGTCTAAGTCCCTGTGCTAAGGTTGCATTGAGTAAGTGGCATCCTACATCCATTCATTCATTTGTTTGTTCATTCAACAAGCACTTATGGTATGCTGGCCTCTGAGGATATAGTGATGAAGAAGCCATGGGTCCTGTACTTATAGAGCTTTGAGTCAAGAAAGGCGTGTAGACAAGACAACAGGCATTTTTAACAGGGTGTGATAAGTACTCTATGAGGGGCATACTCAGCACACTCTGGAGACCTCAGTTTTCCCATCTTTGAAAACGGAATGTTACTCTTTTACCATGAATCTTCAAGTCACCAGAGTAGCTAGAGCTGGCCCAAGTAGTACACTGGGTACGGGGTACTCATTTCAGAAACAGATGGTGAAGAATGGTCCCCAGAGCTCACCCATAAGATGTGGGCAGCCCCCCCCCAATGCAATTACAGTTTCTTGCATCTGCAGAATGTCTCATACATTTCTAACCACTGTCATATTGGGTGTCCCGTTTGCTCTTACTTCTCCTTGTGAGATTGGAAGAAGGGGGTGATTATTAACTCAGAAGACCCAAGGTCACGTGGTTTGCTGGTTGCAGAGCTATGACTAGAACACAAGTACACTTTGCTAGCTCATTCCGTGGTGTGAATTGGGTGAAAGATGAAGTGAAGGAGTTAGGATGGAGCATAGAAAAGAGAAGAGGACAGGGGTTCCAATAATCTGCAAGTTTGTTTATTCATCATTCATTCTTTCTTTCAACTAGGAATCCTCACTGAATGCCGATGATGTGCAAAGGCACTGTGCTACACTCAGACGGTACTGAATTCTTTTCTGGGCTTACAGCAGCTCAGGTCAAAGCTGGAACTTGAACCCCAGCCTGAGCCACTTACCACAAGGTCATACTTGCTGACAGGGGTGTTGCTCCACAAGCCAGGTAGTAAGGATATGGAGGGTTGGAACCACTCCCAGGACAAGGATCAGTTTCTTTGCAATCTTGCAAGAGGTCCTTGAAATCTTTCTGGGTGAGATTTCAGAGTTCTGGAGCTTCCATTTCTATCAGGAGTGCAAAACAGTCCAGCTAGCTCCTTCCCATCCCAGGGTGAAGGGACTCACCTGTTTTGGAGTAGGGAAGCAGCAGGCACCTGTATCCCTGGGGATGCTCTATCCTGGAGCTTGCTTTGTGGATATGCTGACTTGGCCTGGAGAGTAGGAGGTGGGAATTACGCCTGATCACTTTGATAGAAGCAGCCTCTGCTTGCTTTGCAGAAAGCAGACAACAGGCCTGCGCCCAGGGAAACCTGAGGGGCCAGTTGGCTGCCTCAGCGGGTATGCAGTCTGAGGGACTCCTGGGAGACACCCTCATAGTCACAATTCTTATGGACCTGGAAGTCATGGGGAAGCAAATTCCACCATGGCATAAGGAAGAGCTTCTCAGTAATCTAAGTCATCTGGGACAATGGAATGGGACCAGGGGAAAGCGTGGGAGAAACAAGCACCCTGCCAATGGAAGTGTTTATGTGAAATTGTCTTCATTCTTAAAATCAAAATGTTCTTTTCTTTTTTTAATCCTGTTTCATTTTAAGCAAAGGCTACCTCACAAATAGGGAATGTGGAATCAGCCATGACACCTGGGTTAAAGTCCTAGGTCAGCAGCTCATGGCTATGTGATTGTAAACATGTCAATTAATGCCTTGGTCTTAAGTTTCCATCTTAAAAATACCTTCCTTAGAGGGTTTTGGGGAGGCTCAAGTGAGATGCGCTTATAGGACAATGCTCTGTAAGCTGTTGAGCGCTAGGTACTTGTTGGCATGGAAGGAAAAAAATCCATGGAAGGAATTTTTCCAACTTTAAGAGCCTGTGGGCTGGTGCTAATTGGAATTATACCATTAGTAATTCATTCTTTTGGGTTACTCATTGCTCCTCCCCCTGAAAGCAGCATGGTTTCCTACTCTGGCTAGAGAGGTAGACTAGCCGGAAAGCACTAAGAAGAGAAAATTCTGGATGATGGGAAAAGATGTTCCCCAAAAGGGAGGCCAGGATGCAGGGTGAGCATGTGGGTAAATGTGCTCAGATGGCCAAACTGTAGGTTGGGTTCAGAGAAGGTATGTCTGGTTGGAAAGGGACACTCTGGTCCCCATTTTCTGCCTTCCATTCACTGGAGACTGAGCTGGGCCCTTCCAGTGATAGGCCATCTAAGACCTAACACTGATGTTACACCCACCTTGTCACATTTCGCTAAATAAAGACATGGCCCCTGTGGGGAGTGCCTGGGGCTGAGAGCTCTCCTGGGGGCACCAGGCAGCAGGAGCTCGCTCCCTGCAGCTTGGCAGAAGCAATCATTGCCTCTTTCCCTTTATTCTGCCTCTGACCTTGGGTAACCTGGCAAATCGCCAGTGTGCAAGAGCTGGCATGTGTGCATGTGTGTGTGCAACATGATCAGGACAGAGGCTGTGGGTTGTTTCAGGTAGGTGAGGTTGGCCACGCTGGCACCAGGAAGGTGCCGGGTGTGGTCGGCATAGTGCCAATCGTAGGCTGAGTGCTGTGTAATCAGGGGCAGTGGGGATAATGTGAGACAATGAGCTAGGATATTTTAAGCTTACAATAGCTCAACAGAATGGCAATTTACCCTAGCTCAGCTCCTCCTGTCACTGGGGACTTGTGAAGAGGGATGATGAGGAACGGGGGTTTCAGGCTTCTAAGGAAGTCTGGGATTTATGGTGAAAGAGGAGTTCAGAGAAACATTCCTTCCCAGGGCTGTCTTGGATAACATAAAGACATTGCCAGAAATTGTCTTGGGTGCCTTTTCCCTCCGTTGGTCTCCTCCGTTGCTTGTCCCTGGCCTCTCAATCCCCAAGCCTCCTGGATTACAGAATCTGTGGATAGAAAACTAATTAGTACAAGTCTGGAGGATTCATTATAAGGTGCTTGTAGAGGGTGTTCCTGATGTTGCATTAGATGACCTTGGAGCCTGCTCAAAGCTGATAGTCTATGTTTATAATCAGATTTGGGTTTTGATATGGGATGTTGACATTTAAAAAGGGACTCTAAAGAAAGTAAGTTCTAGTGGAGGCATTCCACGTATCACCAAGGGAGACTAGTGGCATGAGAGATAACTTTTGGGTACCCCTCAAATTATCACTCTCTCTCTTCTTGGATTTAACGTTGGTCTGGTCTTGCCACAGATTCCAAGGGGACTGGGCATAGTCCTGGCTGCCACACCCTTGCCTTGGATGGAGGTGAGCCCTTCAGAAGCTCCTCTGTCTGGTGGCCTGCACCACCACTCCCACTGTCATGCCTCCACCCCATTTCATCTTCCCTACCAGGATGTACAGATGAATGGCTCTAGATAGGGAGTAGGCTGGTAGAGCAGGAGCAAGATTTAATATTTGGTTATGAGGAAGGCAGATGAGTTCTCCCACCTGTCTCCACTTTGTGGGTACAGAGAGGGTGGTGGGGGACAAAACAGGAGGGGCAGGATGATCTTCTCATGAAAGGAACAAGGGATAAAAGGCAGGAGCCTGGGCTCTAGGCCTGGCAGTGTGGTGGATTTACCCGAGGTTTTGAGCAGAAGTCAGGGCACCTTTATTTTCCTCTTAGTGAGATGAGAACAACGCTACTCTCCAACCCCAGCCTCCACATGGGTGTCAAATAGTATCAGACAAGCTAAGGAAAGTCAAAGGGCCTTAAATTTATGGAGATCTATTATTTTTCTCTATTTATTTTGTAATTCGTTGAAGCTGAGGGAAACCCTTGCTGGGATTTTTGATTATTTTTGTCAGAGAGAAGGAGTAGTGGGGAGGGGGGCAGAACCGAAACCCGAACAGTGGGAGGAAGAATTCTGGAATCCACACTAGTGGTAGCAGAGAAGTCCTCCTCCCAGGCTGGATGGGTGATTGTTTCTGGCCTGCGAGGGAGGCCATGTCAGGAAGTGAAAAACTCCTTAGTCTAGAATGTCAGAGGACCCAGTTTGGGTCCTGGCTCTGCCATTTGCTGGCTGTGTTGGGACCTTGGCAGACCATGGGCTGTCTTCAAGCCTGGGTTCCCACACTTCTAACCGGTTGCCATGGAGTAAATTACGACTCGTAGTTCACTTCTGAAGGGAAGCTGATTCTGCCTCACCTCCCTCCCAGGGATGTTGTAACGATTTTGAGATCATAATGTAGAAGGTGCTTTGTGAAACTGTGAGGGGCGCTGTATCCACATAAAGTGGTTTTGAGAACCTCTTTCTATCTGCCTCCTGGATCCAGGCCCTCTCCATCCAAGGGCTGTTGTAGCAGCAGGCCCCTCCGCCTCTAATGGGCTCCCCTGGGGGCTCCCAGGAGTGGGTGGGGCTGCAGAGAGGTCTCTGAGGCCACGGGGAGAGGCTCAGTGAAGCAGATTCCCGCCCCCCCCATCTTTTACCAGTGCCTGCCTCTAAACAGAATGATGAAGCACTGAGAACACTGACCGAAATCAATTACAGAAATCAATGCCCCTGAGTGCAGTATGCAATTCTTCCCTTCTTGCCTGTGCGCACCCACCCTGGCCCAGCAACTCTGTTCACTCTTTGGGAATTTGATGTATCCCTGCTGGTCTCTATTCCCAGACTAGCTCACTCCTTCTGGGTTGGCCTGCAGGGTCTGGAGTGGCCCTGTGAAAATGGAACGTTGTGAGGGGGTCAGCCTGCTATTAGGAGGGGATTAGGAAGGAGACAGGGGCCTGGGACAGAGCTGGGATAGCCCGTGGCTGATCCAGGCCAGAGGCACAGAGCTGAGCCCTGTGGAGCTGCACTGGGCTGGACAGGATCTTTTCCACCCTCTAGACTTGAACTCCAAAGATTGCCTGGGACAAGGCCCACAATAAAGACATTTCAGTTCTCATGATTTTTCACACTGTTGTTGGACAGGGTAGAGAAAGAGGGAATCTTCAAGGGGTTCTGAATTGGGACATGAAAATTCATAGGCCTAGAGAAACTTTGCTTTGCTAATTTATTCACCCTGGATCCATACTGCCGGAGTTCAAATCCTGGGTCTACCACTTAAAATGTGACCTTAGACAGATTAAATCACTTCTTTTGCTTCAGTTTTCTCACTTGAAAAATGGGGCCGATAATAGTATCTACCCACAGAGTTACTGTAAGCATTAAAGGTGTTAATACATGTACGTTGCCTTGAAGTTAGCTACTTTAACAATTTTTTCCAGTGACAAGGCCTGAGATCTCAGGGCTGCTCACTCTCCAGGCTTGGCCACTCTCTAAGTGGAAGGCACTATCCCCTCCTCCCTGTCCCCTGTGTTCAATCTGTCACTACCATCCTGCTGATTCATCTTTACAGTGCTTCTGACAACCATCTCCTCCTCTCCATGTCCACCGCCACCGCCTGTTTTGGGCCCTCATTACCTCAGGCTGAGACTGCGAAAATCGCCTCCTAACTGGTCTCTTGTTTCCATCCTTCACACAGTTGTCAGATCAATCTTCCTAAAACACCATTCTCATCATGTCACTCGCCCGCTCAAAAACCTTCAGTGGCTCCTATGGGATCAAGTCTGAAGCTGGAAGTGCTTGGTCCTCACTGTGCATCCCAATTGGACTTTCTAGATCTTCTCCTACCAGCCCCCTCCCCACCTGTATCCTTGGTTCTCCCCAAACGTTAGACTGTTCCTCAAACGTTTCTTACCACTATGCCTTTCCTATGCTATTCCTTTTGTCCAGAGTGCCCGCCTCTGTGCTCGGCCAAATTCTACCCATCCTTCTAGGCCCAACTGGAATCTTAGCTTCCCTGGGAAGCCCTCCCTGACTCTGCCCCTGAAATCCAAAGGTATAACTGTTCCTTTACCTCAGTTACCCTCAAGTGTGGCGTTGAGTTGTTCACTATCTTTTCCTGTGTGCGTGACCTAACTCTATTTGTGACTTATAAATGCTTCTGTGGCAGGAGCAGTCCTGCTCAGTGCCATATTCCCCATAGGCCTCTCACTGTGCCAGAGAGAGAGTGGGTATTCAATACATGTGTGCTGGTTGATCAACTATGGGACACCCCGGGTCAGGCTGATGTCCCATGGTTGAGGGCATCTCTGTGGTTCCTGGGAGACACTGTCTTTTTATTTCTGTTTGGTTTTTATCTCTGGGGCAAGGGAACACACCTCTCCTTCCCTCCACCAGGGAAGAAGAAAAGATTCCCACAGGTCTGGTGAGGCGATGCTCTGCTGCTAATGAGTGTGTGTGTGTGTGTGTGTGTGTGTGTCTCAGGATGGTCGGCAACCCTCCCCCCCACCAATAGTCCTTCTTTGCTCTCCCTGCTTCTTTACTGCTCCCACCATCAGCGGAATCTACTCCACAAGACAAGTAGAGGGTAGAAAGACCAGCGAAAAGAAATGAATTAAAGGCCATAAGTGCTCTCTTTCCCTCCTGCTGCACTTTACAATTCCTGGGTCTGCGGTGGGGGGAGGCCATCTTGGGTGAGCAGGTGGCTTATCTGTCCAGGAGCTCAGAAGCATCTGGGACCGGCCCTGAGGGCAGTCCAAAAGATACAGGTACCTGAGGGTGTGTGAAACTGTATCAATGAACCTAAGGGTTTTTGTTTGCACCTACTAAGAGACTATCTCCTTTGCTCCCAGGACTCCCTCTTGTAAGATCTACTCATATCTTTTATCTTCTAGAATATAGTCTTTTCCCCTTGAACCTCTGCAGCTTTTCATCTGTGCTTCTCATTCATCACTTAGGTTTTATCGCCTTCTCATAATTCCCTGACTCCTCTTCTGGATCCTCCACAGAAGAGGTGATAACTCTCAGGTGTCTGAGCACTTTCTATGAGTCAGGCATTTTACTGACTGCTTGGCATACAGTATCTCATCTAATCCCCACGAACAGTTTTTTTTTCTTTTAAATTCCCATTTTATAGATGAGATAACTGAGGTTCAGGGAGATTAAATTGCCCAAGATTACATGGCTAGTGCGTGGGACACCAGAATGGGTAGGGGTGAGGGGAACAGACAACCAGAAGGCCCTTGGAATTAGAAGAGGGAGCAGAAGGTTTACTTTCAGCCAGGCTCCCAGCGTCTGGCCTGCGGTCCAGCCTCGCCAGCACTGTAATTCCTATCATTTTCCATCCTTTAGAAACACACTTGTCCAAGGACGGTTCCTTAAGTCTTCCAACTTCTGGAAAGAAGCCAGAAGGCCTGGTCAGATGTGAAGTCATTTCCTAGCACGGGAGGGGTGCCTAGAAATGACAGGGTGAGCAGGCTGGAACGGGGCTTTCTTCAGCTCTTATCCTCAGGCCCTCTCCCAGGATCTCAACTACCCCGGTAGGCAGCAGCTCCGCCAGGCGCCACACGGCTGGGAGAGAATGGAGGGAGCAGATGACCAAAGCTTTGGGATGGGCCCAGTGAGAGAGGTGGGTTGGAGGAGACCCGCACTCTGCGCTTTCAAGGCTCTGAGAAGCTGCGCTCCCGCCTAAATCCGCAAGATGGAAGTTGCTCCCTCTAGCTTTTCCACTAGCGAAGGCTGCTTGCTGGTTTTGTGAGTGACCCCTCCTTTCACGCCCAAGTCGATTTCAAGCATTTACTCTTCCCAGAGTATTGTTCATTAAAAAACAAAAAACAAAAACACAACTTAAAAGGCACTGCATAAGACACCTTAGATCCAGCCCAAATCGGTTTTGGGCCGCGCAGAAAGTTTACTCAGCACTGTGTGTACCCCACCCCAGCACACCGTGTGCGTGCACGAAGCTGCATGCAGGAATGTGAGCGCCAGAGTTGGGGGATGCAGGGCAGCTCTAACGTAGCTGAGAGCTTGTCAGGAGGGAGTGCGAAACTGGGGTGCCCATTATGCGTGGGTGTGTGCCTTCCTGTGCGCCCCGGCGTGTGCACCCGCGTATCCGCAGCCCCACTGTCTCGCCCCTACTCGCCGGAATATGTCAGCTATCTCACGTCTCCTTCAGTCCTTTCCCAGCCAGACGCTTCCTTTTTGGTGTTTCTGGGCGTTTATTGTAAATTCCGTGACTAAAACACGCCGGTGAGCCCGGCCCACCGACAGATGGATCAATCGTCCGCTTCCCCGCTAGGGGAGGGGAGACCCCACCCGGAGCTTCAGGAGCAGGGGAGCTACCAGCTGCCTCGGGACGAGCACCCAGCAGCCCAGACGGTCGCCAAGAGCAGGGCCCCGAGCGAGGGGGGCGGTGGCCGCCGAGCCTGGCGCGGAGCCCCGGCCTGGGTTGGTCTCCGGGCGCTCCCGCTGGAGCGGGGTGTGAGCCCCAGTCCGAACCTTTCGGTGTGGCAGGTTCGCCGGCCTCTGAAGAGGCGGTCAGCGCGCGCCCCGAAACAGCAGCCTTCTCCCCGCGCCGGGGGAGGAAGGCTGGCGGGGAAGGGGAATCTCAAAGGGCTGCAAGGCTGGGGCGGGCTGGGGGGCCAGAGCGCCGCAAGCGTGCGGGGAAAGTTCTCGAGCTCCGCGTGGAAAGCACACGTGTATGTGCGCGCGGAGCTAGACCTGGGGCAAGCAGGCAGCGCGGGGGACCGGGGAGCTGGCGCTGGAGGGAGTCATTTTTCTTGGTGTCATCGGGGAGACGCTCTGCTTCGGCTCCCAGGCTGAGCGACCGGTTAGCCCGCGGAGAGTGGAGCCCCCTTTCCACACCCGGGCCTAGGCCGGGTTTTTTCTAGCTCCCTTCCTCCTGCGCCCCCGGGATGGCTCGGGCGCCGCGTACTCCGCGCCCTCCGGCCTCCGCTCAGCCTCCGAAACACGGCGGCCGCAGGGGCAGTGGGGGTTGGAAGGCAAAGCCAGTCCGCGGGAGCGGCGCGTTGTGGGGGCAAAGGGGGGCGCGGAGGCCTTCGTGGGCTTGAGCCAGAGTCGTAGCCGGGAGCCGGTCAGTTTCCGGCCAAGGCGGGGGGTCAGTCCGGGGAAGGGCAGGCGGCTGAGCAGAGGGAGCCGGAGGCGCAGCTCCCTCGGCCGGCGTTCCCCGTCGCCACTGCCACCGCCACCGCCACCGCCGGGTTGCCGCCGCGGCTGCAGAGTGTCGCTGCTCCGCCGCGCTCCCGCGCCCCGCGCCGCCAGCCGCCTGGGAGCCCGAGCGCGGAGCCCCGGGCGGAGAAGAGGGGCGCGGGCGCGCGAGCCGCGGCGAGGGAGCCGAGAAGGGGGAAGGGGGCGGGAGGAGGGAGGAGCAGGGAGAGAGGGAGAAGGGGGAGGGAGAGAGGAGAGCGAGGGAGAGCTGGGGAGAGCGAGAGCAAAAGAGCGAGGGAGAGGAGAGCAGGGAGAGGAGCGAGAAAGACACACACGCAGAGACACACGGGCACTGGAATTCCATTAGAAAAAAAGTGCGACCAGCAAGGGTGAGCGGGAGAAGATTTTCTTCTTCTTTTTTTTTGAATCTTCTTCGTCTTGGTGCGAAAGAAGCGACTCCAGGCTGTCGTCCTCGAAGCTCTCACTGGATTGTTTCTCGGCTTCCTCACCCTTGGTGGAGTTCTTTCATTTTTGCATTTTATTCTGACTCCCACCCTTGCCTCTTCCTTTAGCCCTCACTCTCAAATCTCCTCTTCCCCACCTGCCCACACCCCTCCTGGGAAACGCAGGGGAATCGGACCCGCGGGGACTCACGCCTTCCCGGACGAACTGAGACGAGGTCTGACCTCAGGACTGGCTGTTGGCTCATAAAATACGCACGCATATGTACACTATATACGTATATATTTTATTTTAGTGGGGAAGTCGGGGCGGGGGCGTCGAGAGGCAGCCCACCGCCCTCCTTTCACCCCACCCCTTCCAGCCAGAAGCGAGAATCGCAGGACTCAGGATCTCCATCGGGTGGACTAGCTGGGATCTCCGCATTGGATTTGGGGCTGATTATCACTGCTTGGCTGTTAGTACTGTTGTTATTACTATTAATTTTTAACCCAAGGGAGAAAGAAAAAGAAAAGAGCTGTGGGATTTATTTAACATGATCTTGGCAAACGCCTTCTGCTTCTTCTTCTTTTTAGGTGAGTACCTGCGGGCGGTGAGAGCAGCTAGCCCGCCGGAGCCTGGGGGGCAGAGTGGGCTGCGCCTTCCGGCGCCGGCGAGAAGCCGGGAACGCGGGGAGCGAGCTGGGAGCAGGCGGGCGAGGGCGCGGGCGGGAGCCGGAGTCCGCTCGAGCGGGCGAGAGATCGGCGGGGAGAGCGCGCCGCGGACCGAGCTACAGCCCGAGCTCGATCCGGGTCGAACCCGAGCGGAGCCTGGGCTGCGAGGACGCGGGCAGAGTGACGGGAGCTGTTGCTGTCTGCTTATGCGGGGGGGATCGGAAAGGAGACTTAAAACACCCAAACCATCCCAGCGCATACGCACGCATACACACACGCACACACACAGTCACTCCTTCACACCACAATGATAGCACTGATTTCCTGCAAAATAATGGATTTAAATTGAGGCAACTTAAGAAAAAAAAATTTCCAACTCTTGATCTAGAAGAGAGGAGGGGAGAAGCTCAGTGGAGGGAGAGAAAGTCACGTCAGTCCCACCTTTCCGGATGGGCTCCTGGGGTCGATCTTGGTACGATCATGGTGGAGGACATGGATTTCTCCTGGAGCTCCTGGTTGGGCATCCGTGGGGGAGCGCTGGCAGTCACCCCCCAAGTGCCAATCAGCCGCTGGAAAATGCACCCCTCTTCCCTACTGCTCGGAGCTCTTCCCCACAGCTCCACTCCCTGAAACACTTTTCAAGTTTCTCCCCACCCTTTACCCCCCCGTCCCCCCTCTCGCTCCCAGACCCGAGCCAGGTGGTGGTGGGAGTGGAGGGCTGTGAACCGACAACGTTCACTGCCTTCTCTTCTCCCAGGTGGGAAGAGGAGTGAGGAAGGCCAAAGTTTGCTTCCTGAGGTGAAGAAGGTGGGGGCGAGGGCGGAAAAACAGATCTGCTCATTTTGTAAACCCCCTTCCCCAAGGGCAGGAGGAGGGGTTGCCTTGGACCCCTTGAGCCAGGGCAGTTTTTTTCCCACCCACTCTCCCCATTTATGCCGTGTGAAATCTCAGCTACTTGGGAAACGGGTCTAGAGCGAGAATTTTTGGGGTGGAGGTGAGGAAAAGAGGGTGTCTGCAAGGCTGTGTGCTGACCAGAAGTCCTAGGCCCGGCTCCTGCCAGGGTCTAGATGCTCCAGAGAAGGGGAGCAGCGTCTGCTCAGTGTAGGCACTATGTTAGCCAGTTGTGAGCCAGGCTGCCACTGATTCTGAATGTACCATTTCCCTCCTCCCTCCTACAGGAGGGGCCTGGGGAAGGCTGTGGGGAGGTGGGTGCTCGTTACACAAGGCCCCTGGAGATTTGTGGGCCTGGTAAGTGCTCCCCTGACCAGGACAGGGGATTCGGATTCAGTGTTGGTCAGGCCCTGGGATCCTTTGCCAACCTCCTCTCCCCATGAAGTCCCCAGGGGGGCATTGCCCTAATCTGGGGTGTGGTCTGCACCATTCAGCTTCCCCCTGCCAGATGCAGCTTCTCTTCTGAGTGGGAGGGGCTGAGGGAGAAAGCTGAGAAGGTGCTTTAGGGCTCACTGTCATCCTGAAACCCTTCCTGGCAACCCTGTGGAAGTGGACTTTCATTCAGAAGGCTCTGTTATAAAACCTGACCTTCTCTCCTGGTGCTGGTCAGGGCCAAGAAGAAAAGAAAATTGTATTTCAGGAAAAGCAGCCAGATTGCTGGCTACTAAGCTGCCTAGACCTTGGGCAGGCAGGGCTTCTAAGTGTGGGCACCTGCTGAGGTACAAGGTGGGGTGAGTAGTGGGGAACCTGGGGCCCCTCAGCCAGCTTCAGGGCCTAGACCTAGCTGGAGGAGGCTGAGAGGTTGACTCTGTTTTCCTTCCCAGAAGTGTCATACGGATCATGCTCGGGTGTGTGTGTCTGTGTGTGTGTGTATAGTATCATGTCATAGATGCCCACTCTGGTATAACGACAAAGACATTGTCTGTGACCCCAGGGGCTGAGTGGTGAGAGAAGGGGGTGAGAGCAGTGTTCTCCTTTGATCACTGGCCTTCAGTTCTCCTTTCGTTGAGAAGCCCTTTCTTAAAGTTGGGTGTGATGAGTTAATTGAGTGACTACAGAATATTGAAGGCTCTGGGTTAGGTCAGTAAAGCGGAAGGAATAGATTGATGTTAAGGCAACTTCAATTCCAGGGGCCCTTTCCTGGCAAGAAGCCCCTATTTGGGTGTGGACTGGAAATTCAACTTGGGAGGGAGCGGCTTCTTTGGAGTTTGAGAGATAGGTTTTGGCTGGGGTACGGGGATGTGGGTTCTCAGGACATCCTGTGGTGGAGAGGCCTTCCTTGCCCAGCCATCCTGACCTCCACTCTGATGTACCCAGGGAGAGAATGAGGTGGGGAGAAGGGAATTGAGGACCAACCCGCATTCTAGCTCTTGTGGGGACGGACATTTGATGCAGGAGAGCAGTTGTAGCTCTGTGTAGTCTCTCAGTCTCCCTGTCTACAGAAGCTGTTCCATGTGTCTTGATGGGTCTGAGTTATCTCCTGATCTAGAACTTGGACACGTCACCAGAATACCTTCTGACCTTTCCTCTTAGAAGTCTTGGTTAACGTCTCCAGGTTGCAATGATTCCATTCTCTGACTAGGCTTGATTGGTTCCAGGGGGTCATGAAACCAACAAAAAGAGTCAAGGACAGATAGCAATCAGGCCCAGTTTGGTGAAAGGACATCCTGGCCTTTTGCAGGGTGTCTCTCCGCCATGGTTATGTGCACAAGTTTACAGACCGGGGAAGCCCTGACTTTTGGCATGGGAACCTAGGAATCTGTAAGAATCATCCCTTGGGGCTCTAGGCCCCAACTGTAGGGCAGGCAGGGTAAGTGTCCCTGTGGCCTCAATCTCTTGAGCCAAATTTCCTGACCTTTAGACATGCTGTGAGTTCTGAGCTTACAGAAAGCCTAGGATGAAGATGCTATAGGGCATCACCTTCTCAGTCCACTTCCAGCAGAGCAGCCTTAGGCCTAGTCAAAGTGGGAGGTGAGAAGCCAACGGGATGCTGAGGGTGAAGTTAGTGGAGGGCCCAGGATTGGGCTGTTCCTGAGGCTTCAGCAGGCTGGCTGGGTGGTGGCAGTAGGTGAAAGCGAGGCAGCGTCTGCTCAGCTGCTCCCAGGTGCCCCAGATGCACCAGATTTATGCTCAGGAATCTAGGGACCTGCTGAAGCTGGGAAATAAAGATGCTGCTTTGGCTTGTGCGGGAGGACACCTCTCCAGCCAGCACCTGGGCTGGCGCCCCATGCCCGTGGCCACAGTCCACGCTGATTTCTTCTCTATTAGCTCTTCCTGTTCTGGGGCAGAGGTGTGTTCAGTGGGAGAAGGAAATGTCTCTTGCTTTGGCACCTGAGGCTTTGTCCACTCCAGGCCGCCCCTGCTCCTCTCTTCCTTTTTGTGATGTAGGCCTCCTGTGTCCCTTGTCCCTCTAGGAGCAGATTCCTTTTCCCTTGGCAGCTCTCTCTGGAGCGATATCTTGCTGTCCTGAGCTCTGCCTCTAGGTGCCGCTGTCTCCCTGCGGTAGCTCCCCGTGAGCAGGGCCTCCTGGGGGAACAAGTGAGAAGTGGTTGTTTTGGGTAGAGATGGGGGAGCTCATTCTGTGGTATTCCGAGGAGGGGACTTCTGGCCTTCAGGATCTTGTATTTGGGGGTTGGATGAAATAGAGGAAGACTTTGGCCTTAGAAATGGCAGACTTGGCTGCTGGGCTGTGTCCAGGGGCAGGAGCTGGATTTAGGAGCTTGGGTGAGGACAGGGGGACTAGGGAGCAGACATATGTGTGTAGAGGAAACCATTTTGGAGCATGGCTTTGAAAAGATGAAGTGGGCCTCTCTCTGCCCTTTACCTCCCTTTCTTCTTCCCTAACTCCCTCCCTTCTCAGGCACTGTGCCCCTGTGGGTTTGAACACTCTAGGGCAATGGATATGAAGGGTGGGGTCATTGGCCCTTGGCCACTTTGAGGTCTGACGGAGGGAAGCTCTTTTCCTTTTGCAGTTCATTTGTTATCTGGCTCTTTAGGAGGAGAAAAAAAAGATGAGGGAGAGGGCTCTAGGGGAGGGCAGAGAGCAGAGGGAAGAAAGAAAAAGAGGAGGCGTGGGAGAGAAATCAAGGCCATCCAAAAAGAAAAGGTGGTGGAGACACAGACCTCCTAGGAGGAAATCAGAAAGAGAAGCAAGGGAGATAGAAAGGTGGGGAAAAGGGCAGATAGTCCAGGGACGGGTAGAAGAGAGAGGCAGAAGGAGTCAATCAAGTTGCTCTCCAGGCGTAACAAAAGTATTTTCTTATGGAGGGGCCTGGGGTAGAACTTCAGGTCTCTGTCTGGTGGGAGTTGAATTGGAAGGTGTATAGGTCTCTCCCTGTCTTTTCTTGAAGTTCAGGAGCTCAGAATAAATAGGCTGTGAGTCAGAGGGAGCTTTTCTACCTCTTGTGGGACCTTAGAGTGTCATCTCCCTTCTTTGGGCCTCAGTTTCCTCAGGGGCCGGACTCTATGGTCTCTGAGGTCCTAACAGGCTGTGAAAGTTCAATTATTTTCTGCTGGTTTCAAGGCTTACCACGCTGTCTCAGATGGGCCTTTGGCTGGAACCGAGGTTTATGGAGGACTGGGAAGTATTAAAGTGAAATCCTCCCTTTGCACGTGCCAGCAAGCCTTGCAGGCCTGGCTCCTCACTGAGGCTGTGGCAGTCTTTGCTGCACTCTTGGCATCTTAGGCCGTCTGTGGTCTCCAGTGAAGGCCGAGCCCACAGCCTTGCTGGCTTTATTGTGCTGTGCTCCTAGGCCCAGGGCCAGTGCTGAGGAGTGATGGAGTGGACACAGAAAAGGAAGGGAATAGAGACAGGGGAGAATGACAGCTTGAGTTCTCCTTTGGGTTTGGGGAAAGATATTGGTGTCTTGGGATCCTTTCACCGCCTTTCCTCTTGTCCAGTCTGTGTTGGGGAAGGCAACGTTAGTTGGCCTTTGTGTGTGCCTCCGTGTAAAATGGGTGTGAAGTTCCCAGAAGGGTCCAAGCCCCCAGGCCTGTATCTTGGGGTGGAGATTGTGGCGGCCCTCATTCATGCTTGTCTTCCCTCCCCGCTACCCAGACGAGACCCTCCGCTCTTTGGCCAGCCCTTCCTCCCTGCAGGGCCCCGAGCTCCACGGCTGGCGCCCCCCAGTGGACTGTGTCCGGGCCAATGAGCTGTGTGCAGCTGAATCCAACTGCAGCTCCCGCTACCGTACACTGCGGCAGTGCCTGGCAGGCCGGGACCGCAACACCATGCTGGCCAACAAGGAGTGCCAGGCAGCCCTGGAGGTCCTGCAGGAGAGCCCACTGTATGACTGCCGCTGCAAGCGGGGCATGAAGAAGGAGCTGCAGTGCTTGCAGATCTACTGGAGCATCCACCTGGGGCTGACCGAGGGTAAGCCAGGGTGGGGCCTCGGAGGGGAGGCGGTGGTGATGGTGGTGGAGGTGGTGAGGGGACTGAGGTGGGCCATACGGTGGGCCAGGGGTTCAGAGCGAGCACTTGGTCATGGAATGAACTAGATAGGTCTCTACCTGCCAGTGGAACCTAAAACCCAGGAGAAATAACCACATGACCCAAGATGGCCGCTGTTTTTGGAGAAGGCCAAAAGAGACAAAGAAGGAGGCAGAGTGACAGTGGGAGAGGCAGAGAGGGCATGGTGGTGGGAAGAGAAGAAAGAGGGCTGGAGAAATGGGGAGAGGAGCAGAGGTTGGGGATGAGGAAGTAAAGCAAGTACGGTGTGACAAGGTAGCTGGAGAAGATGAGGCAAGAGTAACCAGGCAGATGGGGAAGGGAGAACTGAGAAGAGAGAAGGGGAAGGCAATGTGTGCGCGAGGCCATGCTGCACAGAGGAAGCAAGCCCCTGCTCTCCCTGCTGCCCAAGGAGCTGAGACGAGGGGCTGGTTGTCCTGCTTCTGTCTCTCCTGCTCCTGCCTTCTTGTTCCCAGGAGACCCACCCTTTCAGGCAGCTTCCTGATTTCATGGCTGCTCTAGGTGCCTTCTCCATGCCTTTGAGCTGGGAATAGGCAGTGGGTCCCACATCCCCTGGTGCACCTGCCTTCATATCCCAAAGCAGAAACCTCTAAATCCCTCCCCGCAATGACTTTTCCACCCCATCTGTTTCCCTCCTCAGCTGGGGTGTGAAAGGCTTGCACACAATTTAGGAGGATTGGTCACCTAGGTCAAATGTTCACTTATTAATTCAACAAGTATTTGCTGAGAGTTTACCATCTGTGAGGCATTGTGGGAACAGTGGAGAACAAGCTGCGTGTAGCCTCTGCCTTCGTGGAACTCATTGTCTGGGAATGCAGATAAACAGGGGCTTCTATAGTTTGGTGGCGTGAGAGCTATGATGAAGACAGCACAGGGTGCTGTGGTAGCATGTAGGAGGGGCATCTAATCCCTTCCCAGGAAATCTCAGAAGCCTTCCTGGAAGAGGCATCCTCCAAGCTGAGACTGTTGGAGTTAGGTAGGTGAAGAGGCATATGAAGAGTGTGTGAGGTAGAGGGAACAGCATGGGCAAAGGCCTCGATGTGAGAGAGTGGAACTCTTTTGCACAACTGCAAGTAACTCAATATGAGTAGAGGGTAGAGTTGGAAGTGGTGATGAAGTGAGCAGAGGTGGGAGGGGTACAAGGTCTGGTGGGCAGCAGGGTGCCCTGAAAGGTTAAAGCTAGATGATCAGATATGTTCACATCAGATGTGAGATGATCAGATATATGCTTCAGAAAAAAGTTAATCTAATTCCAATGAAGAGGGACTGTTAGAAGGACTGCTTGGAGGGCACTGCTGTGGAATGATGGTGGATGAAACAGGACAGTGGTGGGAAGAGGAGAAGATGAATCTAAGAGCTATTTAGGAGGTAGAATCAACAGGTCTAATGACTAATTGAAAGTGAGAGGGTAAGGGGGAGAGAAGAGTCAAAGAGGGCTCCGTGTTTTCTGTCTTAGGCATCTGGGTGGGTTATGGTGCCATTTACCAAAAGAAGTCAAGATTTTGAGTGAGGGAGGGCAGGGAAGATGATGAACTTACTTTGGGGCACGTACCCTGCAGCCAGTGGACATGCGCCTTTGGAGCTTAGGTGAGGAATTTGGGGTGAAGATAGAGATTTGGGAGTTGACATCCACCTATAAACAGTAACTGGAGCCAAGGGAGTGGGTGAGATCACACAGGGAAGTTGTGGAGAGTGAGAGGGAGGAGGCAGGGGCAGAGCCCCGAGGATCATCTGACATTTAAGGGATAGATGGAGGAAGGACACTTGCAAGGGTGACTGAGGAGGCACCGGAGAGAAGTAGGAAGAAAACCAGGAAAATACAGGATGAACTCATTCTCAGAAGGAAGAAATGTCAACTGTTTTGTAACTTCAGGCCAAGCAGAAGGATTGAGAAGTGTCCCCAGTGGCCTTGGGAAGAGCTTCTTAGGTGATTGGTGGAAGCAGAAGTCTGGTTGGGGAGAGAACAAGAGCGTGGGGATTAGGAATGATGAATATGGACAACTAGTTCTAGAATTTTGGCTCACAAAGGGAAAAATAGCAATGGATGGCATTATTTTTTAAGATGAGTGGCTTGAGCAGTTTAAATTCTGGAGGAAGGACAGGAGAGATGGAGATACTGACGTGGAGAAGAAAGAGGGGTTCTCTGTGGAAAAGTGTCCTTGGGGAACAGGAGAGAATGGACCTAGAGCATGGAGAGGGATTAGCCTTAGATCAGAGAAGGAACAGTCTCTCCAGGGCGCTAGAAAGAAGGAGGAGACTGGGATGCAACTGCAGGTATGGACACAGGAGAGAGAGGGATTCCTGACCCGGTAGATTCAAACTGCCCACCTTTTGGTTAGCAGCCATAGTGCTTAACTACTATGCCACCAGGGTTTCCTGACCTGGGGCTAAGATGGTTCAAACACACCCTGAATATAGGAATAAGATGTGCATATGATTATTAATAATATTACCACCATTAGTAGCAAAGTAATTCCTCATGAATCAGGTGGCCACTTCTCCCGTTTCTCGCCACCTTGAGCCCTAGAACTAGAAGTGAGCAAAGAGAGGGGAATGCTGTCATGAACCACACCAGCTTCATTCTACATGAGACAAGGAGCTATTTTTACCTAGACCCTGGCTCTGTATTGTACAAAAAATTAAGGCTTGGCTATTTTGTTTCTTCTTTTCTTTCTGGCAGCCTTCAGTTTCAACCCAGGGGAGATTGGGCAGCAGGTTTGGGTGGGCTTGCTCTTGGCTGCAGGAAAGACAGGGGAGAGGATAGAAGTAAAGGAAAGCCGGGTGGGAAGGCTAGGCCTTTTAGCACAAACAGCCCTTCCCATCTCAGTTGTTCCCTCTTACTTAAATCATTGTGTCAGAGCACAGAGGCCGTGATGATCTGAGCCTGAAGAAATGAGGTGTTCTGAAAATCACAATAACCATAAGGCCCTGTGTAGTTGTGTAATTTTCAAGGTCCCCCAGTAGCACAAACAGTTTGCACTTGACTACTAGCCTAAAGGTTGGCAGTTCAAACCCACCCAACGACCCAGTGGAAAAAAGTACTGGTGATCTGCTTCCGTAAAGATTACAACATTTGAAAACCCTGTGGAGCAGTTCTACTTTGTAACACATGGGGTCGCCAAGAGTTGGAATTGACTCAATGGCAACAAGCTCTTGGTTTGGTTTCAACCTAGTGCCTATGGGATACCTGACTGGAGAGGATTCATTTCTGGTTCCAAGTCTTGAGATGATCTGTTCGTTCATTTTTTTAACAAATGCGTGTAAAGCATCTACTACGAATGAAGAAGCCATAGTCCCTATGCTGGCCAGCTTACAGGCTGAAAGACCTTTCTCCTAGGCCCACCTCTAAGAAAGCAGACCACCTGCCTTTCTGCTTCCTCAGAAGCTTGTCTCTTTCCCTGGGGGATTCCAAAATCTCCCCTCTGACTGGGTCTTGGAGCCCAGAGCTGAGCAGGGGGAGCCAGGAGGCCTTTGGATAGAAGTTAATGCTCCTATAAGTGACAGGGTCTACTTGAGAGTTAATTATTCATGGCCAGGGTTGAGCAGTCTCCCTGGGGGAGCTTCTAGTGCTTCCTCCCTACTTCTTAATCACACTTAATAACCTGGCTTGGGCATGGGGTAGAGGGGAGGGGAAGAGTCACTGAGAAGAGAGGCTTCCATAGGTTTGGATTTTTCATTTGATTCTTGGCTTCTCCTTGGCCGCTGTTGGTGAGAGATTCACCCTTGGGCTTTGCTCCACCTGCTCTGTCTATCTGAGTCTAAGCTCATAGTATACATGTTGAGGGCCTCAGAGTGTGGTGGGTGACAGTGGAGGCAGGGGCGTGGGCTGCGGCAGGAATGTGGCCTTGGAAGATGTGATTGCTGAGGTCCTAGACAGGCTGAACTGCAAAGGTTCTAGAGGTCATTTGGTCCCACCCCCTTGTTTGGTGGGGAATCTGAGGCCCAGAGAAGGGGAGTGGCTTGCCCAGGGACACCCAGCAAGCTGGTGGCTGAACCCAGGACTCCCGAACCCCTTATCCAGGTCTCTTTTTACTGCACTGGTGAAGACACCATGGCCTTGGATATGTCTTCCTCCTCTGTCATCACCGCCATCATAACCAGCAGTATTCACACAGCGGGGCTGTTGCTATTGGCTGCATGGGGTATTAGAGACCAAATTTCTTGGTGACACTGAAATTCATGATCACCTGGTCCTGTGAACGTGGAAGAGCATAGGCCTCTCCCAGATCCTTTCCAGGCTGTGGCCTTGGAATCTGACATCCTGGATCTGGCCTTGGCTTGGCTTCTGGGGCGCGTGAGTGGCCCTGGCCTTGAGATTTCCCACTGGTGAATCTTGCCACAGGAACAGGTGACACGTGTTGACTTACAGAGAATGGACCCTTCAAGATGGCCCTGGAAGATGGTGTTTCCCTTCAGAGACCCGTTAGTCAATCATACTGACTTATCTGTCACCATGTCGCATAGATGTGCTAAATGCAAGAGGGAGGACAGACCCTGCTCTGGGAGGATCCACCCAGTTGGGAAGAGAAGATTTGAGCTGTGAAAAATTAAACAACAATGGCATCTTGTTTAAGAACAACTTGGTTTCAGTAGCACTTTGTATTTTTGGAGATAGTATTCATAGCAGTTAAGAACTTGAGCTCTAAGCCACTGCCTGGGTTTAAAGCCTGACTCTGCCACTTCCCACCTGTGTGACCTCAGGCAGATTCCTTAGTGTCTCTGTGCCTCAGTTCCTTACCAGAAAAGTAGGGATAATAATAGAACCTATTATGTAGAGTATTTGAGGATTAAATGAGCTAATATATCTAAAGAATTTTTAATAATGTTTTCAATAGCACATAGAAAACACAATATAAAATTATTTTTATTATGAAAATGGTGCCCTAAGGCAATATATTTACATAACATAAAATACATTTGGCCCCAGCAAATAGTAGTGGTTGGTAGCCCCACCACAAGGAGTTTCTCAGGAGAGTATAAGTGCCAGTGGGTGGAGTGGGGTACACTGAGATTGTATGGCCTGTGGTAACCCCGAAGGCCCCAGGGAAAAGGTGGAATTGGAGATAGGCCTTAACGAGTGAGTAGGATTTGAATTAGGTTATTTGGCAAAATACCAGTTAGGCACCCATTGTGCTGGGCATTGTGGGCCGTAAGGAGTGCGCCTATGAGATAAAGTGAAGAGTGGAAGCCATTTCTTCAGCAGTAAGGGCACTTTCTCCTTGTCCTCTGGAGGCCTGTACCCTTTTCCGGGAGACTGCTGGGTATAGCAGACAGACTCCTTGTTCTGTGAACAAGCAGAGGGCTAGTTTCATCTCAAGGAGCCTCTTACAGGAGGTTCCAAGGCTGCTCTTCTGGAGGGGTGGGTGGTCCCTTCCTGCAGGTGGGAGTATGCCTGTCCACAGGCTCTGGGCTCTGGATGGATGGAAGATCAATGTGTGAGGCTACGGGTCATCACCTGTCTCCCCCACCCCTTCAACACACATGTACAGTCCGAGCGATCATCCATTGATTTTCCCTCACAGTATTGTCTCAAGAGGATATTTCCTTTTCTGTTGAGGCCTTGGCAGAGGGGGCGGGATTCTTGATGAGGTGGTGGTGGGGGTTTCTAGGGCAGCCTGTGTGCTATTTATCTCCTGTCATTCACTTGCTTTTCCTTTTCCTGAGCCTCTGATGCACCCCCAAGCCAGGGAGAGAAGGTCTGATAAGCTGCAGGCAGCAGGGGAGGACAGCTAAGGTATGCAGGAGGAGGGGCCAGGCAGACAGAAACTGGGGAGCAGACATCCCAGTCAGCAGGCCTTTAGCCCCTCTGGCCAGATTCTTCTGGTGGCATGACTGGAAGCAAAGAAGAAATATTGCCTCCCTTAAGTGATCTCCACGGCAATGGAGTTAAGTTGCCTGGGCAGAGAAAGTATGGTCTGGTAGGAAAGATCCTGTGCGAGGGTGAGGAGGCCAGGAATCTAGTTCTAGCTCCTCCATGAGTAGCTGCGTGACCTCAGGCAGGTTGCTTCACCTCTCTGGGCCACCTCAGAGTCCTATCCTAGAAAATGAGGAAATTGTACTGAATGATCTTGGAGGGCCCTCCCAACTTCAAAGCCTGTGATGTACCTGGTCTTCCACAGGGTATCATTGTTCCACCTCTCCTGTGCCTTCTTTCCAGAGCATTTGGAAGTCCTTAGAAGAGGGCTGGTCATTCTCAGGGAGTCGTGAGAGAAAAATATAAGTTCTGAACTGCTCTGGGAGAATGTTTACTGTAGTTGGAGAGAAAAAACCTTCCCATATGAAATGTTAATCATTTTGCTCATAACTTGCCCTAGCCTAGCACTTTTCCCTCTGGGAAAAGCTTCCCCACCTACCCCATCCTTTCATAGCGCAAACCCCAGTAGTGGAAGTTTCCCCGGGCAGTTTTGCTGTGTATTCGGGAGTGCTCTGGACAGGAGAAGCCTGTGTCTACTGTTGTTTTCCTCTTCCAGGTGAGGAGTTTTACGAAGCCTCACCCTACGAGCCGGTCACCTCCCGCCTCTCGGATATCTTCAGGCTAGCTTCAATCTTCTCAGGTAAGTGGTCTGTGGTGTGACTTTGCCTGTTAGCCCTGAGTACCCAGGCCCTCCTCTCATCCCTTTGGCAGATAGAGCTCTGGGCTCGGATGAGGGTGTCCTGGACTTTGGCCTTGCTCTCACAAGGAAGTCCTTTAATGTTTCTGAGCCTTATCTGTAAAACTGGACCATGACACCTGCCTCCCTTGGTAGCTGTATGGAGTAAATCATTTATGGAAATTGTTTGACATGATGCCCGTCATGTAGGAGGTTCTTGAATCTGAAACCTGATGTCACTCTCTTATTTTGTCACCAGTCTTGCCCTGCTGGTTCCTTCTCTCCAGTTCCCTGACTCTTCCGCTTTGGAGCTCTTCTACTTTGGTCTAGTTGCTTCACCTCTCTGTACCTCAGTTTCCTCAGTTATGAAATGGGAGAGAATAATAGTACCTACCTCATTGGCTTGTCGTGAGGGCCAAATAAGTCAATGTACTGTAAAGGGCTCAGCATGCTGCCGTGCACATGTAGGCATTCAGTAATTGTTAACTGTGGTTGTTGGTATTACTATCGCCACTGATCATCTGCTCTATGTTTTCCCTCGCCATGTCCCCCTCACAGCCCTCTCCTTTCCCTGAGGGTTCTGCATCTTGAACCGCCTTGAGGGAGAGCTCTGAGGGAGAGTCTCTGATCCGCAGGCCACTCCCCACTCCTGGCCTGCTCTGAGAAATGAGAAGGAGCGATGTTGAGCCCCATGTAGAGGAATAAGTGAGCTTTTTGGTTCTTCCTTCTTGGCTTTGTTCCCTCTGGCTGTTGGGAGACCGGTGGGCTGGGGGCAGCCCTCTCAATGCTTGGGTACTGGGGAGGGGCTTCGCACATGGGGGTCGGGGTGAGCTCTTCTTGGAATCACCATTGGTGCTCAAGGGTAGCCAGAGCAGTGCTTGTTCTCTAGGATTTGTGAGTACAGGGCCCTGACTCCTAGGTTTACAAGGAGTTTTATGGCAATCCTGAAGTCTTCTGAAGTCTCTATTCTAAAGCAATGATTCTCAACAGCAGCACTATTGACATTTTGGGCTGAGTAATTCTTTGTTATGTGAGGCTCTCCTTAGCAGCATCCCTGGCCTCTACCCACTAGGTACCAGTAGCATCTCCCACCCACTTGTGACAACCAAAATGTCTTCAGACATTGCCAAGTGTCCCCTGGGGGGCAAAATCATTGCTGGTTGAGAACTATTGCTCTAAACTGTAAAGCCCGCGACCCTAACCCTTTCAAATGAACACTTTCTTTGACAGTGTTTCTCAATTTTTTTTTCCATTATCATGCACCCCTAAGGAGAAAAATGAATTCTCCTTAATGAAAGAAAGGAAATACTAAGGAATAAAATTTTGCAAGTAGGGTTGAATTTTGGAGGGCCATTACCATTGTAACGTGCAATTTTTTTTTGCCCACCCAAGAACCAATTTCTGCTCCCTTGGGGGTGACACCCCTACTGTTGAGGATGAATGCTCTAAAGGATTGAGATGAGGTCAACACGTGTGTCCTGGTGGGAGAAATCTTGGACCCATAGGCAGAGGGTGGCCATCTGGACATGCTTTTGGGTCCTGTTGGTTGTTAGGCGGTCATGGGGGTAAAAGGAATGTTGAACAGCCTGCCCTGGGCTCTTACCATCATAACCCCTCAATGATGTAATAGCAGAGGCATTGGGCTCAGAGCAGGCTCCCATCCTGGTTCTGCCTGTAGTTACTATGATACCTCAGGCAAGTCTTGCCCATCTGACAGGGCTGGACAAGACAATCAATGGGCTGGCTAAGGTCCCATCTAGTGCAGATATTCCGATTCTCAGATTTCCTGATTAGTTTTGAATGGAAATCCACTATGTTACGCTCCTTTTGATGCGGTGTTCTGGGACTGATATGCAGGTTAAGAACATCACTGGCATGTGGATGCTCTGGTGGGGATGCCTTGGTGGCCTCAAATGTACCCATTTCCTACCCCACTGTAGCTTAGGTGTAGGCTGGGTACTAATATATGGACAGGTGCCATTGTGGTTACTACCAATAAATAAATAACTTTTGCCCTGCCCTCTGCCTATTGGAGATCAGAGGCCCTCACCTTTGCCCAGGCCCCTGCTGCTTTCTGGAGTCACATTTAAGTATCTTGCTAGCAGAAAATCTTTACTTGATGGACTTGACACTCTGTGGGACAAGGATGTTGACAAGACAAATGAGGAAATTACTAGGTCTGTAGGTCACTGAACAGCTCTGTTACATGCTGCCCAGAGATAACTGGGCCCACACAGCCCTCAATTCCTGTGCTCTAGGGACCACTTTCTACCGTGAGAGTAAGGCTTTGGGGTCTGTGTCAGTTCCCTCTTTGCAACCCTTGATGATTCTGCTTCACCCAACACAGCCCTAGAGTTGGATGAATGGGTGGTTCTGTATGGGGAAACTTGGGCACATAACTGGGTGGGGAGAGGACCTAGCCTCGCCACCAGGAAACCAAGTGGGTCATGGTGGGGGGTGCAGGAAAAAGAAGGCTGGAACCAGAAAGACCAGGGTGCCGGTGTAGATTCTGCCACAAATCACCTGTGGGACTTTGGGCAGGTTACTTCCCTGCTCCAGCCAACGCTTCCCAACCTTTTTCTCATCAGAAAATAATAATATTGTGTAGCATACTAGGGTGGACAGGGGAGGCTGCTTAACCAGCTTGGAGCTCAGGCCATTGCAGACCCTCTGCCTGACTGGCCTATGGGCTAAATGATCAATATCTGGGCATACATAGAACCTATCTGTGATACAGTGGTTGGGAAGTCCTGGCCTCAGAGATCCAAGATCCTGCTCCAATGGTATAGAATTACAAGGCTGATAAGGCTGCAGTCCTGTAGGATTATATGAAATCAGGTGGGAAGCCCCTCTCCACTTCCACACACTGTATTTGGCTATATACTGCCCCTTTCACTGTTCCTGGGTAGAAAAGGCAAGGACTCTTGGTGGCCCTTCTCTTGGCCTGTAGTACCCCCAGAGTGTGGCACCAGGGATTTGGAGGAGAAGCACGCTGTTGTATTTTTGGGTCTCAGTTGCTACTGTCTCTTTTCCATCTAATATCTGAGAATTTGGGACCCTGTTGTGGGGGCTTCCTGGAGTGTGTTGTTGTTCTTTATCTCTTGCCTTTTCTCTTGTTGGGGTTCTTGGAAACTCCCACTAGGATTATGTTGGTAAAGAAAGCTGCCAGGATTCCTCTAAAACCTTCTGACAGCTAGAGGCCCTGGGGAAAAGGCGAATCCTCCCCTTCTTTCTGCCTGGTCCCATCTGACAGGCCCTGGCTTCAGTAGGATCTGGATTCCTGTGTCCAGTTAGTTCTGAGTCCAAGGCCAGGAGGAGAGAAGTCTGGCTCCATCCTCAACCTCGGGGACAGTGATGCTGGAGGCATCCAGATGTCCTGTCCCAGCCTTACAGGTGAGAAGAGCTTATTTCATGGAGAAGAGTTGAGGTTTGTCCTGTTTCTAGCACAGAGGCTGCCTGATGCACTGGAATGCCTTGAGCCAGATGGTACTGAGTTTGAATCCTGGCTTGGTCACTTAAAGGTGTGTGAATCTTGAGCCTTATTATGGCCTTTTAGAGCTGTAGTGCCTGTAATTGTAGAATGCAGATGTGATACTCACATGTAGGGTTGATAAAGAGGATTCAGTGAGAATGGATGTATGCACAGTGCCTGCTATGTGGCAGAGTCTATACTAGGTTTAACACAGTCATTCATTCTCTCCCCTGGGGATGTTCAGTAGAAGTGGGATGTCTTCTAAAGGGGATGCAGGAGTTGGAGGAACCAAAGTTTAAAGTCCGTCCCATCCCCAGACTTCTATGAAACTGTGAATATTGAGTCCCAGCTGGTCACATCTAGGGAGGCAGGAGAGGATAGAACAAGGCAGAGAAAAGAGAGAAAAGATTCTTAGGGCAAGAAAGAGACCTTTCAGTGCAGCCATGGTAGTCAAAACAGTCTGGTACTATACAATGACAGTCACATAGACCAATGGAACAGAATTGAGAACCTAGACATAAATCCAGCTGCTTGGGAACAACTGATCTTCGACAAAGGGCCAAGGTCCATTAAATGGGGGAAGAGACAGTTTCTTCAGCAAGTGGTGCTGGCAAAACTGGACATCGATCTGTAGAAGAATGAAAAAGGACCCGTACCTCACACCATACACAGAAAATAACTCAAAATAGATCGAAGTCCTAAATGTAAAAGCTAAAACTATAAAGATCACAGAGGAAAAAATAGGGACAAAGCTAGAAACCCTAATATATCACGTAAATAGAATACCAAACATAACTAAAAATGCATACACGGCAGAAGATGAACTAGATACCTGGGGCCACCTAAAAATTAAACACTTACGGTCAACAAAAGACTTTTCCAAAAAAGTAAAAAGAGAACATACAGACCGGGAAAAAATTTTTGGCTTTGACACATCCAGCAAGGGTCTAATCTCTAAAATTTATAGAAAACCTTAATGCCTCGACAATAAAAAGATGAACAATCCAATTAAAAAAGGTGCAAAGGATGTGAACAGATACTTCACCAAAGAAGACATTCAGGCAGCTAACAGACATATGAAGAAAGGCTTACAATCATTAGCAATTAGATGCAAATCAAAACTACAGTGAAATACCATCTCACCCTGACATTACTGACACTAATAAAAAACAAATCAAAACAAAACAGAAAATAACAAATGTCGGTGAGGTTGTGGGGAGATTCGAACACTTATATACTGCTGGTGGGAACATAGAATAGTACAACCACTATGGAAAATGGTCTGGCGTTTCCTCAAAAAGCTGGAAATAGAAATAGCATATGATCCAGCAATCCTACTCTTAGGTACTCTTAGGTATACACCCTAAAAAAATAAGAGCCATGACATGAATAGACATATGCACACCCATGTTCATTGTAGCATTGTTCACAATAATGCCTGTCAACAGATGACTGGATTAATGAACTGCAGTACATACGCACAATGCAATACTATGTAATGATAAAGAGTAATGATGGATCCTGGAAACATCACACAACATGGATGAATTTGGAGGACGTTATGTAGAGTGAAATAAGTCAATCACAAAAGGACAAATATTGTAGGAGACTATTATTATAAAGTAACGAGAAAAGGTTTACACAGAAAAAAAAAAAAAAACAGAAAAAAACTCAAAACCAAACATTCTTTGATGGTTACCAGGCATGGGAGAGGGTGGGAGGGAAAATTACCAAATAGGTAGAAGACATGTGTTAATATTGGTGAGGGTGAAGGCAATACACAATATGGGAGAAGTCAGCACAACGTGACCAAGGCAAGAGAGGACACTGAGAGCATCACAAGAGTAGAGGGCAACTACGGTAGCTACTGTAGAATAGACAATCCTGCAACAATAGTATTAACAAATAATAATTTACAAATAGATACATGGGTAGATAGATATGCCAAGAATGTGGGAGGGTGTAAGGGAACACACCAACTGGCAGATACAGGTTCAATGGTGGACATTGCTACATACATGACTTAGGTGCTCCTTTCATATATTAATATAGACAATGGAGTGCACAAGGGGCACAGTCAGGGAAACCTTTTAGACATAACCAAACACTTTGTGGGATGAAGTTCCTAGACTCAAAGGCAAAGGACCATAGACTTGGGGGACATCTAAGTCACTTGGCACAACATAGTTCATAAATATAGTGTTCTGCATCCTACTTTGGTGAGTAGTGTCTGCGGTCATAAAAGCTTGCGAGTAGCCATCTAAGATAGAACTATTGGTCTCTTCCCATCTGGAGCAAGGGAGAATGAAGAAAACCAATTACTCAAGGGAGCAATTAGTCCAAAGGACTAATGGACCACATGAGCCATAACCTACACGATCCAGAGGCCAGAAGAAGTAGATGGTGCTCGACTACCACTACTGACCTCTCTGACTGGAATCACAACAGAGGGTCCTGGACGGAGCAGGAAAAAATGTAGAACAAAACATCAAATTCACAAAAAAGACCAGACTTATTGGTCTGACAGAGACTGGAGGAACTCCTGAGACTATGGCTTCAAGACACCCTTCTGAGCTGGAACTGAAGCCATTCCTGGAGACTACCTTCCGACCAAACAATAGAGAAGCCCATAAAATAAACAATAATACCTGAGAGGAGCGTGCTCCTTAGAACAATCAATTATACGAGATCAAAGGGCAACATTTGTCCAAAAGCAAAGATAAGAAGGTAGGAAGGGGTAGAAAATCAGGATGAAGGGAAATGGGAAACCCAGGGAAGAAATGGCAAGAGTGCTGATGCATTGTGGGGAATGAAACCAAGGCCATGAAACACTTTATGTACAAACTACTGAATGAGAATCTAATTTGTTCTGTAAATTTTCACCTAATGCGCAATTAAAAAAATAAAAAGGAAGAGGTTTTTCAGGCAGAGGTTGCTGAGGGCAGGGTGATGTGGAGACAGCAGGGATGCGCTTGAGTGGAGAGCAGGGAAGAGGGGGTGCTCCTTCACAGCAAGGGAGGCTGAGGGAGATCAAAGTGAGGATGAAAGGAACTAGGCAGGCCAGGCAGCACTTTCCCTCACAGCATCTGGAGCCATACCTAAGTGACAAGGAGAAGCCACAGGCAGATGGCCTGTGCTGTCAGCAGGTGCTACCTCTCTATTCTTGGTGTGAGGTGGGGTAGCCTCCAGGGTCTCGGGCATCCCTTGTCAGCCTTGCCAGAGGCATAGGCACAGGGGATATTTATGTAAACACATTTTTTTTTTTTCTGTAGCTGTAAAGAAACTAGGCCCACTCCCTTCACCTGGCAGAAAAGGAAACTGAGGCCTACAAAGAAGGGAGGAGATACATAGACGTCCTGGTTCCACCACTGCCCCGTGTGTGGCCTTAAGGAAGAGATTCACCTCTAAGCTCCAGTGTCCTCTTCTACAATACAAGGCTTGTGGAAACATCTACCTTCTAGGGTTGTTTTGTAAGGCCTAAATTAGGTAATGTGGGTAAGTGCTTAGCCCAGTGCCTGGAATATTGTCCTAAAATATGTTAGCTATTTAAAAATTATTAAGTGATATCTCCAAGATCAAATGACCATTGTGGCAGAGCCAGTCTAGAGCCTGGCATTCAGGAAATGGCTGGACGCTCTTTTGGTGTGAATCTGCTTGGTACAGGCAGCTGCAGTGTGAAGCGACTGTGATTTTCAGATGGCAGTGGGACCCCAGGGCTCAGCAGGAGTACTGGGTAGTGGTGGCCTTAGTGTGCTCCCCTGTGACTGGGTGGTAATATACAGAGGCTGGTGAGGAGGCCTGGGCTTGCTGGCTCTTCATGGACTGGAGAGGTACTTGTAGATATAAGTGATGGTCAGTGTTTGCTTTGGTTGACCAGCAAGCTTCTGGCTTGGGCCGTCTATCTGGATAGAGCCAGGAGAGGGTCAGGGATGTTCTTGTTAGAGGCTCTAATGGTCTCCTTTTTTAGGGGTTCAAAGAGTAGGGAACCAGTGCTTAAACCCTATCACTGCCAAGAAGCCTTCTGGATGGCCCCTGTGAGATAAACCTACCCTTCCCACTGGTGCCGTAGCACTTGGTCCTCTATCATGGTGCTCACTCCCCTGTGCTGGCTGTGTGCGTGACCGTGGGTATTGCTTTCTTGCTGTGTAATGCATCTATTCTTCTCTGTACTTTGTCTGGTGCCTAATACATATCCATAAGAAATCCAGGAATAATGGATGTAACAAGGACTTTGAGGCCTGCAAGAACAAATTTTGAGTCCTAGCATTGTTATTATCAGCTATATGATCTCAGGGTAAGTCACTTGACCCTTTTGAACCTCATTTTCCCCATCTGTACAATAGAACTCTTCAGCCTGCCCTGCAATGATACATACACAGTGCCTCACACAGGGCCTGGTGTGCAGGAGCACACTAGGGGTGGTGATCGGTAACACTGACTGGGGACTGGAAGGAGCCAGTGGGTCAGTGTAGAGATGTTAGACCTGCACAAGGAAAGGCAACTAAGAGGTCCAAACAATTGTGAGGTGTCACATGTGTGCTGTATCTTAAGAGCACCTGAGGTCCAGAGAAGAGGTAGATCCTGGGCTGGAATGCTCAGTAAATGCTTGATGGAAGAGGTGGGGCTGGAGCTGTACCTTGGAGGAACATTGCTCTGTTAAATAAACATTGAGTGCTTAATGTCTTCTAGATACAGTGTAAGACGCTGGTATATTAAAATGAAGCAGACCTACGTTCCTCACTCTCTGGTGGGAGAGGCCGACTTAGAAACCTACTAGGTGGTTTATTATTGGAGGAGGTGTACACCAAGGGCTGCTGTAGAGTACAGGGGAGGCAGCTACTGGCAGTGGCCAGGGAAGTCAGGGAAATCTTGGAGGAGGAGAAGGTGGGATCTGGGACGATGTTCCTGGCAGGGTTGTGGCTCAGAGGCCTGGCTGAGCTTGGGGTGGTGAAGAAACCACGAGCAGCTCTGTGGCTGGAGCCCAGGGCCTGGTGGTTTCAAAGGACAGTGCATGGAGAACCTTTTGGCAGATGGGAGAGTGGCCTCTCTGGAGTCTCCTCTTTGGGCTGGACCTTTGGGCACTCCTGCCCTGGACTTTTCTGTGATGGAACCCCAGGTGACTGCCTGGTTTGGAGGGCCTGGGTCTCTAGGGAGGGGATGAGGTGCTGTGGGTGGGAGAGAGGCTTATCCCTGGGCTCCAGAATCAGTCAATCCCTCCATGAAAATCACCTCAGTGGCCTTTCTGGGGACTGGGTCAGGGATCGGGCCTGGCTTAGCCCTGGCCTCATCCTTTGGCTTCTCTTGGATGCCAAGGGAATCCCCTCCCTTTCCTGGGCCTATGCCCTGGTTCACTCCTTGTTCCATCAAGAAGCCCTTTCCCCCCATTCCTGGGTCATTGAGCAGAGGAATGGAGGGTGGGGGCTTTAATATTTTGGGGGTTCAGGCTGGTGCCCCTCAGAGACCTCTTTCTGAGGCAGCCCCTGTGATAAGTAGGGAGGGAGGGAGATGAGGGTGGAGGGAGGGGGAGAACTGAAGGAACAGGCAGCCTTGCTCCCTGCCCCCCTTCATGGTGGCTCAGGCGATAAACTGCTTATCCTCAGGTTGTCTCCCTGAGCCGAATGCAGAAGCGTGTTATTTAAATTTCAAAATCACATTCTTCTTCTAACAGCTGTCAGGGACTCTGAGTGTCAATGAAAATTGGGCTTTAGCTGCAGCTCTGCCACCTCCTATACCTTCCCTTCAGGGACAATTTGTCTGATGGCCAAGGAGAGGGTATGGGCTTGGGTTGGGGAAAGAGAGAGGCGGGGTGTCGGGGTGCATGGAGTCAGGATACCAAGTAACTGTCACATGGTAGGAACCAGCTTCCCCCTCAAGGGATGCCGAGGCATCTGTAGGGAAACTGGAGAAATTGGCATTGCTTCTCTTCTGATTTTGTTTTTCTGTCTCCCGATCAGTGCCAGTGACCTCAGGCTCCTGTCAGCGGGGAGCAGGATTTACTCACACTAAGATGTGAGCAGGGTGTTAGTGACTTCATGTTTGGTTGTCTTTGTGTCTAACAAAGGTTTGTTATGGAAAAAAAAGAACAGCAAGAGAACAAAATTGAACCCCAAGAAAGGCTTTTTAATGGTGGAATTTCAGGTGCCGTGGTTGGGAGATTTTTTTTTTTTGCAAGGGTATTTTCTGGAACCCTACAAATAACATTTTCTAGGGAGTCAGAACTTTCTTCTCTTCCTGTAAGACAAGCTCTGCCAGCAACCGGGATGTGGGGTGTTCTTGGCCAGACTCTTCCTGCTCTTTATTAGCTCCTGTGATTCTCTTGATGGAAACCCTGGTGGCGGAGTGGTTAAGTGCTACGTCTGCTAACCAAAACGTCAGCGGTTCGAATCTACCAGGCAGTCCTTGGAAACCCTATGGGGGCAGTTCTACTCTGTCCTGTAGGGTTGGTATGAGTTGGAAGTGACTTGAAGACATTTTTTTTTTTTTTTGGTGTATGATGCTCTTGCAGGGTGCTTTCCTGGCTTAACCATTAACTGTACTCATTCTGGTTTATCCTGATATAAAACAGGATTTGAGTAATTGGACTAGAAATTTTCCTCTAACCGTAACTCTCAACTTATTCCTTTAACCCCATGGGAGTGTGTGGAAAGGAAAATGTCTGTGACAAGAGTTCTCATCTGTGAGGATGAGTGTGTGTGTGTATGTGTAGGTGGGGAGTGCAAGTGTGCCTGGTACATGTGGGGTGTGTGTGTGTGTGTGTGTGTGTGTGTGTGTGTGGTGTGGGGGCATGGTGGTTGTGTGTAAAAAAAAAGTGTGTAGGGGGTGGTATATTGTGGATGTGGTTATGAGTTTTTGGTAGTGACATCCTGTCTGCAAATGGATAGGGAAGGAAGGAAGTGAGGGAGGGAGAAAGCCTGAGTGAGAAAGTAGAAGGGAGATGTGGCTTTTCCCTGTCTCAGAACAGAGTCTCAGCCATTACCCTTCACCACCCTCAGTCCTCTTTTCTCATCTCTTAGGGAAGCTCTGGGGATAGTGGTACAGGGATGAATACAGAGGGGCCACTAGAAGATGGGAAGGCCATCTTTGCTTGATAAACACAAATTTTGTTTTTTTCCAGTGGACTCGACCTTTGTATGTATGTGTTTTGGGGCTTCTTTCAGTCTGGAGGTTATTTCTTTAAACTCTAGACATTTAGGTGTCCCCTCTGCAGAAGGAGTATTTGAGTGTGTGTGTGTGAACCAAACCAAACCAAAACCAAACCCGTTGCCATCAAGTCAATTCTGACTCGTAGTGACCCTATAGGACAGAGTAGAATTGCCCCATAGGGTTTCCAAGGAGTGAATGGTGGATTCGAACTGCTGACCTTTTGGTTCGCAGCTGTAGCGCTTAACCACTGCACCACCAGGGATCAACTCATCTCCAAATATTCACTGAGCACCCCTGTATGCCCTGCCCTGTTCTAGGTGCTGCAGCT
Source organism: Elephas maximus indicus (assembly GCF_024166365.1). Taxonomy (NCBI): domain Eukaryota; kingdom Metazoa; phylum Chordata; class Mammalia; order Proboscidea; family Elephantidae; genus Elephas; species Elephas maximus. The sequence goes on from NC_064840.1 coordinate 52,967,937, forward strand.
ACACCAGTGGATGGGACAGAGGAGTTTGCACTCTTATGAAGATTATGTTCCATTGGCCAGAGACAGAATAAAAAACAGAAAACAAGCCAGCAGACAATTTAAAATGTAAGATAGTGATGAATGCTAAGTAGAGAATTAAAATAAGATGGTGATCCAAAGGTGACTGGTGGCAACTTTCGATTGGGAATGCCTCTGGAAGAAATGACTTTTAGCCAAAATATGAATCACAAGAAGGACCTAGCCATGTCCTATAGGGTCACTATGAGTCAGAATTGACTTGACGGCAACGGGTTTGGTTTTGGTTTGGTTCACACACTCACTCTCAAACACTCCTTCTGCAGAGAGGACACCTAAATGTCTAGAGTTTAAAGAAATAACCTCCAGACTGAAAGAAGCCCCAAAACACATACATACAAAGGTCGAGTCCACTGGAAAAAAACAAAATTTGTGTTTATCAGGGGTATGACAGAGGGAAGAGTCCCCAGGTAGGGACACACATGGTAGAGGGAGGGAGTTAAGGGAGGCCATTGTGGCTAGAACCCAGGGAATGAGGTGGAGGGGGTGTTATGGGAGATGGGCGCAGAGGTGGCAGGGGCCAGATCATCAAGACGCTATAGACCAAGTTAAGGAGTTTGGGTTTTAAGAGTGATGAGAAACCTTTGGGGGATTTTACAGTTGAGTAGCAAAGGATGATTTATACTTTTAAAAAGATTACTATTGTACTTTGTAAAGGATGGATCATGGGGAGGGAAGAAATACTGGTAAGAGTGGGAGCAGGGAGACCAGTTAGGAGGTTGTTGCAGTGGTCCAGGCAAGGGATGATAGGAGGAGAGATGGAGGGAATGGTTGGATTTGGGATATATTTTGGAGGTTGAGTTGGAGGCTAGAATTAAAGATAACTTTGATGTTTGGGGCATGAACAACAGTGATGCCATTTACTAGGATGGAGAGAGGAAAGGAACAGGTTTGGCAATGGGCGGGGGGGGGGGGGAGTGCAAAAATCAAGAGTTCTCAGCCACGTTCGGGTTGAGATTCCAATTAGACCTCAACTTGGAAATGCCAAGTAGAAGGTTAGAAGTAAACCCTGAGTTCTGGTGGGGGTCAAGGAAATACAAATTGAGAGTCATCAGCATATAGATAGTATTTAGAGCCCTGGAACTGAACAAGGTACTCTAGGGAGAATGTATAGACAGAGAAGAGAGGAAGGCCGAGGCTCTCCAAGCAGAGGAGGAAAGCTAGCAAAGGAGACTGAGAACTAAGACAGAAAGGTAGGGAAAAACCATGTGAGGAAAGTCAGGGAAGACAAGAGCAGTATGCTTTCAAGGAAGAAGAAGTGGTCATTTGTGTCAAATGACTCTGAGAGGTTAAGTAAGATAAGTTTAGAGAAGTGACCATTGGATTTGGCAACATGGAGGTCATTAATGATCTTGACTGGAATATCTTTTAGTGGAGTGATGGGGTTGGAAGCTTAATTTGGGGAGGATCAGTGAGAGAATGTGAGGTGAGAGTGTGAAAACAGCAACCATAGATAGCTTTTTCAAGTTTTTCTATGAACAGTGAAATAGAGTGGCAGCTGTAGGGGGATGTGGGGTCAAGGGGAAGTTTTGTTTTTTATTTTAAGGTAGGCAATAACAGGGCACAATTGAATGCTGTTGGGAATGATTGATTAGAGAGGGAGATTTGAAAGTTTGGAGGAGAGAAGGGGTAATTGCAGGAGTGATGTCCTTGAGCTGGTGAGAAGGAATGAGTCCAAGGCATAAGTGGCAGGTTGGCCTTTGAGAGGGGCAGGGACCCTTCCTCCTAGTAACATAGAAAAGGCAGAGCTGGGTCTGTGGGTGAGACTGGTTGGTCACTGCCTTGGTGGGAAGATGAGTATCTGCCCAAACCTTCTATTTCCTCCAAAAGTATGAGGTAAAGTAATCAGCTTAGAACAAGAGGAAAGGAGACAGAGGGAGAAGAAAATGTGAAACGACCATTTTAAAATGGCATTTGAGACTTGAAGTTGGGGATTTAAAGTGAGGTAAGGCAGCCTGGTCATGTGTTTTTCTCTGGTGACATTCAGCTGCTCAGGTGCAGGCCCAGGATTGGAGGGTAGTTTGGTTTAACTAGGGTTGTTGGTTGGTGAGTATGGTAGAAGGAGAGAGGGGCTGAGAAGTTAAGGGTATTTGCATGAGAGGGGTGGTAACGGAAGCCAGGAAGTCTAAGCTGGGTGAGGAGGGACATGAGGACATGGGGGTGGGGAGGATGATTGAGAGGGAGCAAGTGGTTGGGTCAGTGGATTAGAGGTGTAGGTGAGGCTGGGGAATTGCTTGAGTGGGAGTATCAGAGCGGGAGCTGGAAAACGAAGGTATGGTGGTCAGAACTTGGGACGTTTCATGTCGGTATTTCAGGGGTGATGTAGTTGTCAGTGAAGGCAAGGACAAGGGTATGGCCAGGGTGGTAGGGAGCTGAGGTATAACAAAAGAGATCAGTGGAGGCAAGAAGGCAGATGAACCTAAAGGTCCTGTGTTGCACAGATCATCCTTGTTGGCATGGAAATCACTAGGAATGATACCAGGACAGGGGTGGAAAGGAGGATAGTGATCCAGGTGTGAAATGATTACAGAGAAAGGAGAATGGTTGGGTCAGCAGATGACAGCCCTGAAAAGGAAGAGGGAGATTTGGTGGCACGAATTTCATAGGAGCCAGGGTGTTTGAGGCAGGAGAAATGGGTCAGAAATGGTAATAAGAAAGAAGGCCATGCCACCACCCCTGGGCCCTGAGGTCAGTCATCCAAGATTTTGGTGAATGGTCCTCAGACATGAAATGAAAGAAATACTAGTTTTTTTTTGGAGGCTATGAGTCGATCTAGACTTCTTACAGTAAGAAAAACATATTTTACAATTAGCAAACAAAATTTTAGCTTGTTGAGCTAGATGTCTCCCAAGACCATGGTTGCCAGCTCTTGGTCCAGTAATTTGGTTCTTCAGGGAGTTTGGATGTGTCTGTGAAGCTTCAAAGACTTTGCCTTGGTCAAGTTGTGCTGACTTCCCCAGTATTGTTTAATGTCTTACTCTTCACCAGAGTTACCACTTATCTATTGTCTAGGCTGGGGACCATGCTCTCGTGGGACATCTAGCTCAATTGGCAAAACATAATTTATAAAGAAAATATTCTACATCCAACCATAGTGAATGGTGTCTGGGGTCTTAAAAGCTTATGAGTGGCCGTCTAAGATACTCCATTGACCCCACCCCATCCGGAGCAAGGGAGAATGAAGAAAACCAAAGATACAAGGGAAAGATTAGTCCAAAGGACTAATGGACCACAACTACCACAGCCTCCACCCAACTGAGTCCAGCACAACCCGATGGTACCCAGCAACCACCACTGACTGCTCTAACAGGGAATACAATAGTGGGTCCTGGACAGAGCTGGAAAAAAAATGTAGAACAAAATTCAAACTCACAAAAAAAAGGCCAGACTTACTGGTCTGACAAAGACTGGAGAAACCCGGAGAGTATGGCTCCCAGATACCCTTTTAACTCAGTTCTGAAGTCACTCTTGAGGTTTACCCTTTAACCAAGGATTAGACAGGTCCACAAAACAGACAGTAATACGCATAGCTCAACCATATATATGAGACTAAATGGACGTACCAGCCCAGGGGCAAGGATGAGAAGGCAGGAGGGGGCAGGGAAAACTGGACAAATGGAAATGGGGAACCCAAGGTTGAGAAGGGGAGAGTGTTGACACATTCTGAGGTTGACAACCAATGTCACAAAACAATAATGAGAAACCAATTAGTTCTGTAAACCTTCATCTAAAGCACAATTAGAAAATTTTTTTTTTTAGCTTATGATACCTCAAATCCTTTGTCCATTCCCCATAAATAAAAAGTGCTGAGGAAGGATTTAGGTCAATGACATCAATATTAAATGCTTCAATCTTGGTTATTAGTTGTAAATACAAAATTAAAGCTGATGTGCCATTGTGGGAGTTGGTGTAGAATAGTAAAAATCCTAAAACATGTGAAAAAATAAAAACTACCTTTAAAAGGATGTGAGAGCACTCAAAAGTGCTGAAAAACATCCCTTCAAATGCGAAATAATGAAATGAAAAATTTAATTGCTAGAACCACAAATTTAAGGCTAATAAGCCCTTTGGAGAAAAAATTCTAAAAGTGGTTAAAATTTGACAAAATAGAAAATAATATTCAGAAGCACCTACATTGATTTTTTAAAAATTGGTCTTCAGTGAATTTGCTACTCATCAAACAGATTTTTGGATGGTTGGCCTGCTTCCAAAAATATGGCCTCCCCTGGAGAGTGTTATGGTGGCCACCGTGTTGTGTTAGGGCTGACCAGGTTCTGGTAAGGGCAGGAAGGTGAGCGCAGAGTTCAGAGAGACAGTTGAGGATACAGGGAGCTTGTTGATAATGGACTAGGATTGCCAGGGGAAGGCTTGAGAGGGTGGGAGCAGTGGGAGCTCCTGGACATACAGAGCAGTAGGGAAGGAGGGTTTGGGCCCTGTTAGATCCCTGGGTTTTGAGTGGTGACTGAGAGGACTGAGAGGCTAGGCATGCAGTGACTGGCCTGATTACCTCTTTGGGAACCTGAGGTATGGCTTCAAGCTAGGTGGAATGGGACCCTTGGCCACCACTCCTAGTGAAAAGGATCCCCTGAGGCCAGTCCCATGACGCCTGCTCTCTTAGGCCTTCTAAATGGACAGAGGGTCCTCTGAAGTTCTCCTCTTGCTCATGGAGGGAGAAGCTGTGTACTCTTCTATTTTTTTTGGTGGGGGGGCATAGTGTTGTACAGGCTGGGGCAAGGGGCACACAGGATGGCCTCTTCTACTAGCGGGGCAGTGTGAAGGTGGGAGAATGGAGAAAGGGGGATCTTCCCAGCCAGGTAACACATTTTTAAACAGGCATTTATTGAAAATTTACTATGGGCTAGGGACCGTATGAGGCATTTTCATCTATATTATCTTGTTTAATCTTTAGCTTAGTTCTGTGTGTAGGCAGAGTGAGGGGTGTCGTATTCACATTTTGCAGATGAGAAAAACAAGGCTCAAAGAGATTACATAACTTGTGCAAGCTTGCTCTGCTAATTGGTGACCCTGCTGGGTCCTCCAGCTCCCAAGCCACTGCTGGACCAGAGTGCCCTGCTCTTATTCAGCAGCCCAGTTGTGAGCAGGGAGACTTGTCAATCTCAAGAGCCTCAGACAAAGGGGAAAGTTTTCACTTGTTACTTCATTATAATCTCTCACATGCACTAGAATGTAAGCTCCAGGAGGGTAGGAACCTTGCCAGTTTTGTTCATTTCTCCAGCAATGCTTGACACATGGTGGATGCTCAGTTAAGTATTTGTTGTAAAAGTGAATGAATCCCCAGGGAGGGCCTGGGGATGACCTGATAGGTGCCAGAGGTGTGGAGGTGATATTGGGGTGGACAGTGTCCGGCAATCTCTTCTCCTGACCCCTCCCTTTGTGTACCTGCCCTTCCTGTCTTCCCCATCCAGCCGGTTAGGGTTTGTTTATTCTAAATCTCGTTGTTAATTGCCTCCCTGCTCACTCTTTGGCTCCTTTGGAACAACCTGGGCTCAGTTGACCATCCTCATTTTTTTGTGTGTGTGTGTGTTCTTTTTTTGTGTGTGTGTGCTTTAGGTGAAGGTTTACAGAACAGATTAGTTTCTCATTAAATAATTAATACACATATTGTTTTGTGACATTGGTTGCCAACGCTGCAATGTGTCAACACTCTCCCCTTCTCGACCTTGGGTTCCCCTTTCCATTCATCCAGCTTTCCTGTCCCCTCCTGCCTTCTTGTCCTTGCCTCCGGGCTAATGTGCCTGTTTAGTCTTGTATACATGGTTGAGCTACGTGACCATCCTCATGTTTGAAGCTCTCCTCTTGGCATGCATGAAACCACCTTTTCTTGATTTTCTTCCCACCTCATGGTCTACTCCTTTCCAGTTTCCTTTGCAGGCACCACTAAATCACAGAGCTCTGTCTAGCTCCTCATCTGTTCTTTATTTTCACCTTCAGCCTAGGCACCCTCATTTAGTCGTGACTTTCAATAGCCTCTGATATTAATTATGCTCAATTTTATGTCTCTAGCCCAGATCTCTTTCCTGAACTGCAGACTCATTTATTCTTCTGCCTGTCAACATTTCCACTTGGATAGCTAATAGGCATCTCAAACTTAAATTGAAAACTAAACTATTGATTTAGTTCTGCCCCTCTTTCTTCACTTGATGTCTTTCCTATTTTGTGAAATGATGCCACCATTCGCCTGGTTGCTTAGGCTGAAAACCTATGAGTTTTCCTTGGTTTCTATCTTTCTTACTATTCCATATCCAGCCCATCCTGTCGGCTTTATCTCTAAATGATAGGCAGAATATGCTCATTTTCCACCATGTCTACAGTCAGCACCCCAGTCCAAGCCACCACCATCTTCCATTTGCTACTGCAACCATCTTATAACTGGCCTCCTCTTTGTCCCTCTCTTCTGAATTCCATTATATTATTGTCTTCTAAGCATTTACCGATACTTGAAATTACCTTATTTGTTTATAAGTTCAATACCAGTCTTCCTCTCACCAGAATAAAAGACCCTGGAGATCAAAGACTCTGTCTAGTTCACAGCCAGATTTCTAGGACCTGGCATGTAGTTGGTGCTTGAAAATATTTGTTGACTGACAACTGACAGTTTGACTATTAACAGACAGGGACATGGATGCTGGGGGTGGATGAGGCAGGTGTGGTCGAAAGCACTGTGGGTACGTGTGTGCTGCTGGGTAAATCCATGCTGTGTGCGTTTTCACAGGGAGTGTGATGATTGGCCTGTGGTTCTGGCTTGTAGGAGTGGGGTGGGACAAGGGGAGATTTTCTAGTCCCTCTAAGCCCTCGGTGACCACGTGTCTGTCAGTTTGTTGTACTGTGGTGGCTTGCATGTTGCTATGATGCTAGAAGCTATGCCACTGGTACCTCAAATACCAGTAGAGTCACCCATGGTGGATAGGTTTCAATGTATCTTCCAGACTAAGATAGACTAGGAAAAAGTCCTGGTGATCTGCTTCCAAAAAATTAGGCAATGAAAACCTTATGGATAACATTGTCCAATGTAGTGCTGGAAGATGAGCCTTTCAGGTTGGAAGGTACTCAAAATACACAGTGGGTGCAACAATGGACTCAAACGTAGCAAAGATTGTGAGCATGGCGTGGGACTGGGCAATGTTTCGTTTCTTTATACATAAAGCTGCTGTGAGTTGAAGCTGACTTGATGGTACCTAACAACAGGAACCAAGTCCCCAGAGTCCATGCACTGTGTGTCTAGGGAGTAGGCAGGAGCGTTACAAAATGTAGGAGACCATTAAGTTCAAACCGCTCATTTTTTCAGGAGAGGAAATGGTTAAAATGAGACCCAGAGAGGACAGAGATTTTTGTCTGGGTCTCTGGTTGGAGGCAGAGGCAAAATTAAGGCCCAGGTTTTCCAACTCCCAGTTGAGTGGTGGCGCTCTAGAACTTGGTACAGGGGCTCAGTGTAGGCTCTGCAGCCAGAGATGGGATTAGAGGCATGTGACCAGCTTTGAAATTGCTGGAAGGCAAGAAGGGAAGCTGAAACCCCATTGGCTTGGAAGTATTTCAAAACCGTTAGTACCTTACTCCTCTTCCCCCAGGGAGAGGCCTGTTTGATGAGCCCCTTGGTTGGGTGGGGTGTTAACCCACCAGGGGCATGCTCAGGGGGCCGCAAACTGCTGGGGGTGGATTTGGTAAGGTGTGTGCTGGGTGGGATGTGTTTGTGCGGAGAGCGGGCCATGGGCGGCTCAGCCTCTGCTCCAAGTCATTGGCCCTCATACCTTTCAAGGTGGCACCAGAATCCTAGGGAGCTTGTTAAATCCAGGTGCTTGGGCCCTAGCCACAGAGATCCTGATTGAGTAGGTCTGGGTGGGGCCTGTGCAGCTGTATGTAGTAGGCTTTTTGAGTGATTCGCAAGTGTACCAACATTTACTGCTTTAAATCATGCATCTAGACTGGCATGCACACTGCTGGCAGAATGGGAGATGGGACATATGGATACTTATATTTTAATAGCAATGCATTTTAATGTTCAAAAATACAGAGCTGGCATAGATGCTATCACTTAAGACAAATAGGCCAGTATTGAAATTTTTAAGGGAATCAGTTTAAGAAATTAAAAAATTTCATTTAAGAATTAAAGAATTTAAAGAAAAATTAATCAAATATATAGATAGGTGGTACTTGGAATATGGTCGAAATTATATAGGTGGTACTCTAGTGCCGGTTGTTTAGTAAAACCAAACCAATTGCCATCGGGTTGATTCCAACTCATGGCGACCCCATGTGGTTCAGAGTAGAACTGCTCCATGGAGTGTACAATGGCTGTGATCTTTTGGAAGTAGATTGCTAGGCCTTTCTTCCAAGGCACCTCTGGGTGGATTCAAACCTCCAGGCTTTCGGTTAGTAGCTGAGTGCTCAATTGTTTGCTCCACCCAGGGACAGCTCTTTGGTAAACCCAGCCCAATATAAATGTCAACCAGATATTTAAAGAATATCAGATTGACGAGATACTCACATACTCTCAGGCAGTCTTATGGTATAGATGGGGCATTGCCTCAAGGGAGCAGCACACCAGGAGCGAAGAGGAGAGACTGGGGGAGTCTTGGCTGGGGTGGGAGTGGGGGTGGAAGGAATGTGGGAGGCTAGGTTGGAACTTGTGTTTGTGAAGCCTTGCCCGCCCCCTCTCACTGTGCTCCCCCTTGCAGCGTCGGTGGGATGGGGAAAAGGGAGGGTAGAATGAAGCCAAAATGTGTTCCTAGGGGTTGAGAGGTTGAATTCACTAAGGCTTTGGAAAGTGCCAAGTGTTGTAAAGTCCCTAGTCACACTCCCTGGGGCAGCTGTTTACCATTTACTCCTTGAACAGGTCTGGCCCATTGAGCCTCCCTTCAGCGGGCCTGGGAGACTCAAGAGGAGAAGGCAAGGGAACATGTGTCTGGAGAGAGGGCCAGGGTGGGACACACTCTCCCAGTTCAGCCCAGACCTGGGGTGACTGTAGCTCCTAAGTCCCTTTCAGGTCTGTCGGCCTCAGATCTCTGTGTGGGAAGGGATGGGGTCTAGGCTTCTTGAACCCCTTGTACCTGCCGTTTGGGCATCTTAGTTCAGGGGCCAGTAACTGTGGCCAGGTGAGAGTTGTGAGGGATCCTGTCAGGTGGGGTCTGTGCTTGGAAATCCCCACTTTCTTTCCCTTCCTCAGCGGGGATTGTGGAAGATGAAAACAAAAGCCTTCAGCACCTGAGAGAGGAGCCTGAATTTCAGACAGACAGGCAGTGGGATGGAGTGAGAAAAGGGCCACTCAGTCAGCCCTTTCCCACCAGCGCACCCATGAGCATGTTGTGTGAGGTACATTTTACTGATTGCTTATATGTGCCAGGCTCTGTGTTGAGCCCTTACAGTACTGCCTCATTTTCGATGAAATCCATATGTGGGAGGCCTGCTTGGAGAAGGGGCCTGGAGAGAGAGCCAGGATGCAGGCAAGCTCCTGGGCCTTCCTCCACAGTGGAGCGGGGCTGTCATCGGGCCCACTCGCCCACTGTTCTCACTCAGTGGTACCAGAGGGGGCATCTTCCTGGCAACTAGGCGATTGCTGTTACTATTGCTGCATTTCTTGATTTTTTCCTAGGAAATTTACCAAGTTTTGGCCTAGGGGTTTACATTTCCCACCCCCTAGCAAAAGCTTTCACTATTCAAGCTCCAAATGGAAGCAACTGAGGCTATAATTACACCGGCATTAGCTCAGGAACATGCTGAGAGGAGCGGGAACAGAGCACCTGGGGAACCTAAAAGCAGCCACAGGCCTAAATTAGCTGCTGTTCCCGTTTGCTGTTGTCACCCTGCTCCTCTCTGGAGTCCTTCTCCGGCAGCCTCTCTCCTCCACCTCGGCCCTAAGCTGCTTCTCGGCCTTAAGCTGCTTCTCGTTCCCTCCTGCTAGCCAGCCGGCCTGACAGGTGTGCTGAATGCGAAAGAACAACCTGGTTGGCTGGGAGAGCCCTTCCTGCAGAGGCAGTCTCCCCAGAATAGCCCGCGGGTAGACAGGCATCCGTAGGTCCTAGCCTGAGTCTGCAAAATGGTTGGGCAGCAGTTGTGGAAACTGCTTGGGAGGCCAAACGCCCTAATGTGGCGACAGGGCTCTGCATTTATCTAACCCTTGTTTAGCTCCCACTGGCATCTCTGGACATCCCCTCTTTCAGTCTCTCTCTCCAGCTATCTTGAATTGCTCTCAGTTCCTCCCAGCCATTGTCCCTGCTGTTCCTTCTGCCAGCACGCCTTTTCTGCTTGTTTTGCTTCCTCTTACTCATCCTTTAGGTTTCAGCAAAGATGCCACTGCCTCCCCGATGCCTGCCTTGTCCCCCCAAGTCTGGGCATAATGTTTTCCTTTGTACCCCTACAGCACACTGTACCTCCCCGACACGGAGCTTTGCATTGATGTTGCCTACTCCTTTGTGTCCCTAGCTATGTCTCAATTAGGGCTATAATCCCACTGTCTGAGGAAGTACCTGGCACACAGTAAAAACAAAACAAAACAAAAACCGGTTGCTGTAAAGTCAATTCCAACTCATGGTGGCCCCATGGGTGTCAGAGTAGACCTGTACTACCTAGGGTTTTCAGTGGCTGATTTTTCAGAAATAAATCACCATGCTTTTCTTCCAAGGCACTTCTGGGTAGACTCAAATCTTCAACCTTTTCATTAGTAGCTGAGTGCGTTAACTGTTTGTACTACCCAGGCAGATGACGTTGTTGTTAGCTGCCATCAAGTCAGCCCCCAACTCATGGTAACCCATGTGTTACACAGTAGAACTAGTCCATAGGGTTTTCTTGGCTGTAATCTTTTTTTTTTTTTTAAATTGATTTGGTGATTTCCTCTTCGAAGTTCTCTTTTCTTGGTATAGAGGAATCCAACTGATTTTTGTATGTTTATCTGGTATCCTGATACTTTGCCGAAATCTTATATTAGTTCCAGTAGTTTCCTTGTGGATTCTTTGGGATTTTCTGTGTATAAGATCATGTCATCTGCAAATAGAGACACTTTTACTTCTTCCTTACCAACTTGGATGCCCTTTATTTCTTTTCCTAGCCTAATTGCTCTGGCTGGGTCCTCCAGCACAGCGTTGACTAAGAATGGGGATAAAGGGCATCCTTGTCTAGTTCCCGTTCTCAAGGGGAATGCATTCAGACTCTCTCCGTTCAGGACAATGTTGGCCGTTGGCTTTGTATGAATGCCCGTTATTATGCTGAGGAATTTTGCTTCTATTCCTATTTTGTGGAGAGTTTTTATCATGAATGGGTGTTGGACTTCATCAGATCCCTTTCCTTGAGCTGTAATCTTTACGGAAGCAGGTCACCAGGCCTTTCTTCCACAGGCATATAATACCAAAAAACCAAACCCATTGCTGTCGAGTCAATTCCGACTCATAGTGACCCTACTGGACAGAGTAGAACTGCCCCATAGGGCTTCCAAGGAGTGGCTGGTAGATTTGAACTGCCGACCTTTTGGTTAGCAGTGGAGCCCTTAACCACTGGGCCACCAGCGTGCTTAATAGGCTCTGGATAAAGAGTTGTTAATTGAACGGTTAGGCCTTAATTTCTCTTTTATTTTAAGAACAACAAAAGAGGGAACTTCTCTCTTTCTGCCTTTATGGGCTGTTGTTGGCTAGGCAAGGTGTTGGGATGGGTGGCTCAGTCTTTGTCGATCATCCTCCATCTTCCACTTCTGGACTGTGCCCCATATCAATACTTGATTATACAGTAAAACCTGCAAAACCCAGAACCTGTGTGAGGGGGAAATCTATCAGAGAAGGAAAACTAGAATATTTTCCACTAAGCCCAAATTTTCCACTAAAGCGTCTGATAAAAAAATGGTAAGACTGCACCCTGTCGGAGGTGAATAACTTGCAGTTATTCAAGGCATATTCAATAACAAGGCAGGTCCTGTCGAATTCTGGCTTTCACAGGTTTCACTGTATATAGTTCCATATTGACTGAGGTTGCCTCCTCAGTATGAGCTTTGCTTCCTTAATAATATTTGTTAACATTTATTGAGCAGTTAGCATAAACTATACACTGTTCTAAGTACATTTATTCTTTCACTCATCAAGTATTTATTGAGTACCTACCTTGTGCCAGATCCTGTACTGTGTACTGTGGATACAGCAGTGAGCACACCAGGCAAAGCTCCTGCTCTCATAGAGTTTATATTTGATAAACACAAACACATCAATGAATATCCAGTGTGGCAGATGACAGTGAGCATGTGGGAAAAATAACTCAGGGTGAGGAGCAAAGGGAATGAGGGGAGGTGGTTGTTATCATGTGTGGGGTGGTCAGGAAGGATTCACAGATAAGGTAGCATTTGAGCAGAGACCTGAGAGAAGGGAAGAAATGAGCACGGTGGTTATGGGGCTCGGGGAAGCCTTCCAGTCAGAGAGAACAGCAAGTACAAAGGCCCTGGGGTCAGGCCATGTTTCATATGTTCCAGGAGGAGCAAGTGTGGCTGGAATGGAGTGACCCAGGGGAAAAGTAGTAGGAGAAAAAGATCTGAAGTAGAGGGGATCAGGTCATAGAGCCTCAGCCATAGAGCAGTGCTGGTTAATTTAAATGCAATATGCATTGTATGTGTAATTTTAAATTTTCTAGTAGTCACATTAACAAAGAAAAACAGGTGAAATTAATTTTAGGAATATACTTTTGTTTAATACAACATTTCCAAAATATTATCACTTCAACATGTAAATCAAGGTAAAAAATGATTAATGAGATATTTTCCATTCTTTTTCTTATTAAGATTCAAAATTTGCTGTGGATTTTCAAAATCTGTTGGAACCTCTTATTTCAGACCAGCCACATTTCAAGTTCAGTAGCCACGAATGGCGAGCTGTGACTGTCACGGGCAGTGCAGATGTAGAGCCTTGTAGGCCTTGCTGAGGACTTTGCTCTGCATGATATTGGGAAGATTTGGGGCCTAGGAGTGATAGATCTGCCTTAGGTGTTGGAAAGTCCACTCCAGCTGCTGTGTGATGTCGTAGGGCAGGGTTGGGGTGTGAGAACAGAGTGGGAAGACCAGCAAGGAGGCTCTTACAATAGTTTAGGCAAGCAATGGTGGCAGCCTGGACCACAGTGGTAGCAGGGGTGGTGGTAAGAAGTGGCTGGATTTTGGATATACTTTGAAGGTAGGACTTCCAAGTTTTTCCAACATGGTGCATGTAGGGGTGAGGAGTCAAGGAAGCACCAAGATTTTTGGCCTGAACAACTGGAAGGATGTGGGGAAGACTGGGGGTGGTGGGGCAGGAGACAGGCTTGGGGGGAAATAGGGGTTTGGTTTGGGACATGTTAAGTCTGAGCTGCAGGTAGTGTTGTCAAGTGGGCAGTTGGATGGAAGCATCTGGAGTTCAGGGGAGAGGTCTAATCTGGAGATATAAGTGTGGGAGTGAACAGCATGGTGGTGGTATTTCAGGTTGTGAGACATGATGAGATCCCTAGGGAGTGAGTGCAGAGAGAGAAGAGGTGGACAGAGGCCCAGGACACCCCAGTGCCGGGCAGTTGGGGAAAGGAGGAGCAAACAGCAAAGCAGGCTGAGAAGGAGAGCCCAGGGAGGCAGCAGGAAGTAAAAGAAGTGGGAAGTAAGTGAGGAAAGGGGTTGAGGAAGGAGGGAGTGATCGACTGTCAGATGCTGCCGATGGGCTGGGTAAGATGAGACCTGAGGATTTCCGACTGTTGACAAAAGGCCTTTCTGTGGTGAGGTGGGGGCAAATGCCAGGCTGGAGTGGGGTGAAGAGAGAATGGGAGGAGAAAAATGAGACAACTGGGACAGACGACTTGTTTGACAGACAACTTGTTTGAGGCATCTTACTTTAAAGGGGAGCAGCAAAAATGGGGTGGTATGTTGAGGGGAGTGTATGGTCACAAGGAGGTCTTTTTTTTAGAGTGGCAGTATAATAGCATATGGGAACGGTCCAGTAGACAGGGCAAAACTGTTATGTGGAAGAGAGAAAAGGATTATGAACTGTTGCACTCATGCTCACAACAACTCTATGGGGTAGGTACTATTTTACAGACAAGGAAACTGCTGCAAAGGTTCAGTCACTTTCCTCAGGTTACACAGCTACTTAGTAGAAGAGCCAGAAGTTGAACTCAGATGATTCAATTCTAGAAGGCCCAGCCTTGACCGCTCTGCTGTATTGCCTCTTAGTTTCCTAGCTAGATTTGTGAGCTCTCTGAGGGTAGAATACACTTTTATATCCAACACAACACCTAGCAGAGGACTGTGCAGAGGTGAGGCTTGATAGCTCTTTAAATCAAGAGATCAGAGCATGAGGAACTGTGTGCTGGAAAAAAGGGCTTCGAACTGGTTCAGAACGGCTCAATAATTGCCGACATAAATTACATAAAGGGCAGGGTACTGTTGCATAGCAATCAAATCTGTTGCCAGTAGGATTTTGACCTGAGTAGGAAACAAACCCTGGTGGCGCAGTGGTTAAGTGCTACGGGTGCTAACCCAAGGGTCCGCAGTTCGAATCCACCAGGCTCTCCTTGGAAACCCTATGGGGCAGTTCTACTCTTTCCTACAGGGTCGCTTTGAGTTGGAACGGACTCAACGGCACTGGGTTTTTTTTTTTGTTTGTTTGTTTAGGAAACAAACAGCAGTGCCCTGCTCAAAGATGGCGGTGGGCTGCGCCACTTTGAATTTGTGTTGCTCTCCACAGTCCTGCCAATAATACAGTCTCCCGCATGGATTCTGAAAGTTTCAGGAGTTGAAGCGGGAGACTGGATTATTGGCAGGACTGTGGAGAGTGACACACATTCAAAGTGGCACAGTCAGCCGCCATCTTTGAGCAGGGCCCCGCTGTTTATTTTCTACTTTGGATCAAGATCTGAAGGGCATCAGATTTGGTTGCTATGCAGTGAATGCATACTGGCCTCATTTACATCAGTAGTTACTGAACTGTTCTGAACTGATTCAAAACCTTGGCTGAATCAGTTAGCTCCTCGCCTGGGCTAACTGGTGGGAGAGAAGGCATGGTTTCTGACTGGGTCCTTCCTGCCACCTTTTGTGACCTTGAATGGAGGGTGGCTCAGTAAATATTGAAAAGCCTTTGTTGGGTTGATGGAGAATGAATAAAAGGGTTATAGGTCAGCCTAGATCTTAAGCCGATGGTTCTCCCTGGTGCACCGTGGTGCTGATCTGGGATCTGGTGCTGGCTCAGGTTTGCTAGCAGTGGTCTGGGTGACCTTGGGCAAACCACTTGCCCACTCCAGGACTCAGTTTTCTTATCTGTAAAATAAAGAGGCTGAATTAGATGATGTCCTGATGCTGCTCCCATCCAGCTCTACTAGAACCTCTCAGGAAGGCACTTGCAGGCTGAACTCCTGCTCCCTCTCTTCTGCCTGTCATCAGGACAGCCAAGTGGTGCACTGTAGGTGGACATTGGCTGGTGGTGGGACTGGGTGGTCCCTGGGCCATGTCCCCCCCGCCCCGCCGAGAACAACTGTGACTTGTGGGGTGGAGGCAGCCATCACAGAGGGAACGTGATTGCTGGGAATCCTACTTGTTCGACGCTCAAGGGCAGTGGCACAGAATTCAGAGGTCATGGCACTGGCCCCAAAGTCCCAGCGTCCCTGCCCTTTGGTTGGTTATGCGATGGGCCCTGTTAGAGTTCTGGCTGTGCTTTAGCCTTGCCGGGACACTGCTGGGACTCCTAGCCCAGTGCTTCGTTTTTAGTGCTTCTCCACAGGTGGCAGTGGTACCCTGCCTCCCCGGCCAAAAAAAAAAAAAAAAAAAAAAATTCAAACTCAACTGCCGTTAAGTCTATTCCAACTCATAGCTACACTTTAGAACAGAGTAGAACTTCTCCATGGGGTTTCCAAGGCTGAAAATCTTTGTGGAAGCAGACCCCACATCTTTCTCCCACAGAACAGCTAGTGGGTTTGAACTGCCAACCTTTTGGTTAGCAGCCGATTGCTTTAACCAGGGCGCCTTCCTGCCCACCCTGAGGGGGTTTTTTGAGCCATGTGGGGCAGTTTTGGTATCTCAATGGTGGGGGTGAGGATGGTGGTAGTGGTGCTATTGGCATTTTGTACCCTGGGGCCCGGGATGCTGAAGATCCTGTAATGAAGAGTTGTCTCATTCTAAGCTTCTCCAGCGTGCTGCTGGAGGTGCAGTGTGTGCAGTCTGAGGAGCAACAGGGCAGTAGCTCAGGGACCCCGGGGGCCAGTCTTGGCTCAGCTGCTGTCTAGTTGTGTGATCTTGAGCCAGTCACTTTATTTGCCCATTTCTCACATTTGTAAATGGGGCCATTCATACCTAGCTGCTTGCCTTTTAGGCTTGTGGTACATTTTAATTAAGACTTTGGATTAATAATCATCATCATAATAGTTCACCATATATATAGCTTACTTTGTGCCAGGCACTGTCCTAAGCACTTTATGGACCTGTACATTAACTCATTTACTCCTTACCACAACCTTATGAGGTAGGTCCTATTAAATTATCCCCATTTTACAGATGAGTAGAGTGAGGCAAAGAGCAGTCCCTGAAAGTATGTTGAAGAGTAGGAGGTGTCCCCCAGCACGTGGGCAGCTGTGTTCTCCACTGTGCCTGTGCGGGCTTCTGAACTGCTCTCTTCCTTCCTCCTCCAGGGACAGGGGCAGACCCGGTGGTCAGCGCCAAGAGCAACCACTGCCTGGATGCTGCCAAGGCCTGCAACCTGAACGACAACTGCAAGAAGCTGCGCTCCTCGTACATCTCCATCTGCAACCGCGAGATCTCACCCACTGAGCGCTGCAACCGCCGCAAGTGCCACAAGGCCCTGCGCCAGTTCTTCGACCGTGTGCCCAGCGAGTATACCTACCGCATGCTCTTCTGCTCCTGCCAAGACCAGGCGTGTGCTGAGCGCCGCCGGCAGACCATCCTGCCTAGCTGCTCCTATGAGGACAAGGAGAAGCCTAACTGCCTGGACCTCCGCAGTGTGTGCCGGACTGACCACCTGTGCCGGTAAGAGCGCCGCCCCCTGTTCCGCTACCTGCTCAGCTCTGAAAGGTGTTGGCAGGCAGGTGACCTTGTTGCTTGGGTGGTGTTCTTCCTTCTCTGGGGTACATTGGATTATGACCCTCAACCCAGGAAAAAGAGTGTCAAAAAGAGTTAAAACTAACTTGGGCATGTGCAAACTCAGTTATCATCCATTCATTTATCCATCCATCCACCCATTCACTCATTCATCAGTCCGTTCATTCATTCAGCACACACTGATTGTTTGCCTCCTATGCGCCCAGCCTTATGCTAAGCACTGTGAGGGAAACTGAGATGAACACCCAAGCTTTTAATTTAAAATCAAAAGAACCTTGGGGTAAGAAGGGACCTTCAACCAATTTAATTCCACTTCTAAAGGAATCCCCACCTACTATTCCAACAGAGGTCATGTGGCTATCAGGGAAGTGGCCCTTGTTAATCAAAGAGGCAGCTCATTCCAAAGTGAGAGCTGAGTCAGGCAAGCATTTGGGTGAAGCATGGGCTCTGGAGTCTGACAGTCTTGGATTTGAACCCGACTTCCCCACTTAGTAGCTAGATGACTTGAGCAAGTTTTTAAAAAGTTTCCTGAGCCTCCATCCCTTAACTTGTAAAATGGGAGTAAAATAACCTACCTCACAGGGTTATTGTGAGGATTAGATTATATAATATGCATGAAAAGTTTAGCACAGAGCCTGGCATATATTAAATGCTTAATAAATCTGGCCTAAGTATTAGGAAAGTTTTATTTTTTTAAATTTTGTTTTTGTTGTAGTGAGTTGAAATTTACTTTGTAATCCTCATTTTTTCCCTATTTATTTGTTAAGCATATATTGAGCCCCTATTGTGTGTAATGCGCAGTTCTAATCCCTGGAAATCATAGGTAAACGTGATGCTCTCCCAAGATCACTCAGTCTAACACTGCATTCTTTCCATTATTGCATACTGGCCTGGACAAAATGTAGTGCCTGTCAGGGTGGAGAAAAGTAGATCATTTTTGAGATGATTGGTCAGTAGAATTGACAGGACTGGGTGACTGGCTAAAAGCTCCCTCAAGGCAAGACCATTTCCATTTTGTTAACTCCACATCCTAGTTCTGCACGTAAACCTGGCACATGGTGAGCACTCTGTAAACCTTAGTTGAATGGAAAATGTTAATAGTGACCGCCATGTTTCCTAGTTGAATAACTATGGGGTGATGAGCCATTCAGTAGGGGTGGTGTTGGATGTGATGCATTTGAGGTGCCTGTGGGGCATCCCCATGGCAAGGTCTGGAGAGCATTTGGACATGTGGCTCTGGAGCTCAGTAAAGAGGCTGGAGTAGAGAGATGAGTTTGGGAGTTGTTGGGCACTTCGTTGGTGATGAAAGCCGCAGGAGTGAATGAAATGGTTATGGAGGGTTGGTAGAGCCCAAGAGGAAGTCTAGGCTGGAGACACCTATGGATTTGGGCCTCCTCTGTGTTTGGTGATAAGTGAACCCATTGGTGTGAACAGAAAGGGCAGAACTCAACAGGAAACTCCAGTGCTTAAGGGATGGGCACGGGAAGTGGAGCCTGAGAGAGGATGCTGGGGAAGTGGAAAGACAACCAGGAGAGAGTAGGCCCAGAAACCAGAAGAGAAAGGGGTTTCTGGAGGAGAGAGTGGTGGAGACATGGTGCCTCACAGAGGACCAGTGAGTGTGTGTGTGTGGTGTGTGCATTGTGTGGGGTGTGTGTGCATTGCGTTGAGTATGGCAGTTTGGAAGTCTCTGGTGATGGTTCTGTGACCACTTTGAGTGGAGTGGAGGGTGGAAGCCAGATTGCAGAGGACCAAGGAGTATCAGGGAGGGCAGAAGTAGAGACAATGGGTATAAGTCACCTTCTTGAGAAGGAAAGTAGACAGGGGACAGTGACAGCAGAGCAACGTGGGATGAAGGAGGGTTTCTATGTAATATGGGAGAACTAGCGCCTGCATGTACCCTGAAGGGGAAATGCTTCTTTTTGTGGTTTGGAAAACACATGGTGCTAGAGTTCAGAGAAGGGATCGGATCCCCAAGAGCTAGCTGCAGGGCTCAGGGAAAGCTTTGTGAAGAAGGTAGGCTTTTCTCTTTTGCTTACTTGAAAATACAACTTGGTGCTTACAAAAACTGATTGAGGCAATTTGAAATAAAACTATGTGTATGACAATGGAATGGCTAGAAATAGAAGCTGAGCCCTAAAAAGGAGGGGGTAGCAAATGTGGCAACAGTGTAATGAGCAGAGTTACTGAGCTTGAGCTCTGAGTATCCTGGTAGCTGAGGATAAAGGGGAAACTTCATGGTCCACATGATTCCCAAAACATGATAGAAGGGAGCATAGTAATTCTTATATCGGGACACGTTCTCTCTGTCAGACAAAAATTTGGACTTAAATAACCAAGCTTAACCTGTAACTGTTGAGTCAATTCTGACTGATGGCAATCCCATGTGCTACAAAGTAGAACTGCTCTGTAGAGTTTTCTTGGCTGTAATCTTTAAGGAAGCTTTCTTCTATGGCGCTACTGGGTGGGTTTGAACTGCCAACCTTTAGGTTAGCAGTGGATCGCAAACTGCTTGGACCACCCAGGCTCCTTACACTTAGATAGGGAGAGGCTTTATTCAGAAAGAAAGACTATTACAACAGGGAGAACTCTTTGATCTCAGAGATCTCCAAAATCTGCAAGTATCTCAGAATCAAACAGAAAAAAGCTTCTCTTTTAAGATGAGGAGGGGCATACAGAGATTAGCAGGACCTTTTAGGCAGGAGTTGGATATGCAAGGGGAATGACCACTGAGGGTCTGATGGGAAAAATCGGCTGTGGTCAGCTGATTCCCAGGAGAAGCTGATGAGGGGGCACATTGTACTTTCTTAGTTGTTGGCTTGTTCAGGCCGGAGGCAAGCAGAGGTCGGAAGGAGAGGAGCCTGATTAAAGTCTGGTCAAGACAAAGGAGGGTAAGAAATGGGCAATTGGGAACACTTGGTCACCTTCTTGTTCTGATGGTAACATGACTCTGTCAGGGCGGCTCTTACCCAGTGTGCGTGGAATGACAGCATGCATGGACAAGGAACCAGGCCTTTACAGGAGCCAGTGAGGATCCAGCAATGAGTCCAAATCGAAGAATGATGACAAGCCTGGAGCTCTCAGGAACCCATGAATTTGTGTAGGCGAGGAGCACCCAACAGCCAGATGACTGCAGGGAGCCTGGCAACGGGAATCCTGGAGTCAAGCACCCCTCAGATGTCTGAACTAGGAGAACTGAGCAAAGGAAGGGCATGAATGTCAGTACCCCCTTAATCAGCATTGTTTTGTTGCTGTTAGTTGCCACGGAGTTAGCTTCAACTCATGATGATCTGATGAATAACAGAGTGAAGTGTTGCCCGATCCTGTACCATCTTCATGATCATTGGCATGTTTGAGTCCTTGGTTGAGGCTATAGTGTCAGTCCATCTCATTGAGGGTTTTCCTCATTTTCATTGACCTTCTTCTTGAACAGCCATGATGTCCTTTTCTAGTGCTTGGTCTTTCCTAATGATGTATGCAAAGTAAGCAAGACGAAGTCTTACCACCCTTGCTTCAAAGGAGCCTTCTGGTTGTATTTCTTCTAAGACTCATTTGTTTGTTCTCCTGGGAGTCCTTGCCATCCATCCAATATTCAGTATTCTTCACCAGCACCACAATTCAAATGCGTCAGTTCTTCTTCTGTCTTCTTTTTTTTATCATCTAGCTTTTGCATACATATGAGGTGATTGAAAAGAGAATGGCTTGGGTCAGACACACCTTAGTCTCCAAAGTAATATCTTTGGTTTTTAAAACTGTAAAGAGGTCTTTTGTGGCAGGTTTGCCCAATGCAGTACGTCATTTAATTTCTTGACTGCTGCTTTCATGGACATTGATTATTGATTCAAGTAGAATGGAATCCTTGACAGCTTTGATTTTTTTCTCCATAATGTTGTTTATTGGTCCAGTTGTGAAGATTTCCATTTTCTTTACAGCATCATTTTAAGAAGGAATAATATAGTGTGGCTTCTAAGGGGTCTGTGGCCCTGAGTGAAATAGGAGAGTTTGGAGTAGGTGAACTTGGTGGCTGTCGTGGATTGAACTGTGTCCTCCAAAAATATGTGTATCGATTTGGCTAGGGCATGATTCCCAGTATTGTGATTGTCCATCATTTTGTCATCTGATGCGATTTTCCTATGTGTTGTAAATCCTATCTCTATGATGTTGATGAGATGGGATTAGCAACAGGTCATGTTAATGAGGTGGAACTCAATCTACAAGATCTGGATTGTGTCTTGAGCCAATCTCTTTTGAGATATGGAAGATATAGAAGAAAGAAGCTAGCAGAGAGAGATACCACCAAGAAAGCAATGCTGGGAGCAGAGTGCATTCTTTGGACCTGGGTCCCTGCACCTGAGAAGCTCCTAGGCCAGGGGAAGATTGATGACAAGGACCTTCCTCCAGAGCTGACAGAGAGAAAAAGCCTTCCTCTGCAGCTGACACCATGAATTCGTACTTCTAGCCTCTGTGAGAGAATAAACTTGTTTGCTGAAGCCATCCACTTGTGTTATTTCTGTTATAGCAGCACTAGATAACTAAGACAGTGGCTTAGAGAAGGTCTGTTTGAAGAGACAGAGGTATTTAAAAAAATTTTTTTTTATTGTGCTTTAAGTTGAAGTTTACAAATCAAATCAGTCTCTCATACAAAAATTTATATACACCTTGCTGTATACTTCTAGTTGCTCTCCCGCTAATGAGACACACTCCTTCTCTCCACCATCTATTTTCATGTCCATTCAGCCAGCCTCTGACCCCCTCTGCCCTCTCATCTCCCCTTCAGACAGGAGCTGCCCACATAGCCTCATGTGTCTACTTGGTCCAAGAAGCTCATTCCTCACCAGTATCATTTTCTATCCTATAGTCCTTTAGTCCAGTCCAATCCTCAGATAGAGGTATTTTTACTTTTTTTTTTAGCCTAGTGGTGGTAGAAGCTTAGAACAGGAGACTTAAGTGATAAACTTCACATCATGGAACCAGAAAAGTGTTTAAACAAGGCCAGGTAATTGGAGGGTCAAGGACTGAGGAATCCTGGGAGCGAAGGGTTGATAGTTTCCGAGAGGCACTGAGTCAAGCAGCAGGCTCCAGGCTTTGGGATATGAATTTAAACAACAGCAACTTCAAGGCCTATAAAAAGTGCTGTGTCTCTTAGATCATTGAATTATGCGCATGATTCACTTTGTGAGGCCTGGGGTCATGAGTAGGAAATTCCAGTTGCTCCAGGATATGGCTGGGTGAGCTCCTGATCTAGAACCAGGGTATTCCTCCAATCCCACCTCCTCCTAACTCCTATCCCACCCATCATGCTCATCCACATGCAATTTTAAAGTATGATCCTGGAAGTGGTAGGAAACGAATTAGGGTGGAACCTGTGTTTAGGATGAATCTGGTAGGAGCCTGGGGAAGTATCACAGCATGGTGAAGTGCCATTTAGAGAGCTTTGCCTGTGGCTTAGAGATGAGGTTTGGGACGGGTTGGGAGAGATGTGGTGGAGACAAACACACAGAGATGACAGGTGGCCAATGGAGGTGCTCACTGTGGTAGCCCTGGAGCCAAGCGACCTGTCTTGTCTCCTTGCTCTGCTCCTGGTCTCCCAAATGGCCCTGGATGGCCCATTTCACTCCTTGTGACCTCAGTTTCTTCATTGCTCAAGCAAGTATACTCCATCAATTTGTCTTCAAGGACCCTTCCAGTTCTATGGTTCTGATTCTTCTGAAGTAGTTTTCCAGCCTGCCTTCTCCCCCTGTTCCTACCTTTTCCACTTGAGATTAAATTACTGGAAAGATGAGCTCTGGTATAAGAGGAAATGACCAGAGAAGCCTCTCAGGTTGGATTGTGTGGGAGGGTGTATTTGAAAGACCTTTCTCCCAGTCTCTTCCATGGAGCAGGCCAGAAGGAGAGGAGCTGCCTTCTTTTTATGCTCTTGCAGGCCTGACTTCCTGACCCATGTTTTTCTCTCCCCAATGTACATGGTAGAGCCCATGTGGCCCTGTGGGTCCTTATTGTCAGTACCAGGGGGCTGACGGGTGGCTTGAGAGGGGCATCTGGAGAACAGAAGCCTCTGCTCTGGGAAGGGGCACTCCATCCTGCCCTGGGAAGGGATGCTCATCTTTCCATCTCCAGGTCTGGCTTCCTCCTCGTTTACATTTTTCTTGCCAGTTGGCCAGGGTGAGTGTCACAGGTGATCTTTATTTTGAAAATGGGAGAGCCACCCCCCAGACCTTCCTTTCCTGGATCTTTACTGAATGAAGCTGGCCTTGATGAAGGTCATGGAAAAGCCTCTCTTGGAGTTGAACTTTGGGAACGGGGCCCTCAACCTTGGGCATTGCACCAGAACATGCCTTGTGGTCCAGTGCTGTAGTGCCCAGTCCTGACTTAGCCAGGCCCACGATCCCCCTCTACAACCTCCTTCTGCTTGGGTAGCTGGCCCAGCTGTGCTCAGGCTTCTTGCTTCTTGCTGAGTGAATCTTGGCCCAGGATTCTTGGGGGGCAGCTCCATCAGAGCTTACCTAACCTGGCACTGCATTAAAGCAAGTCCATTGATTTGCTATGAGGCACACCTAGTGGCAAGGCTAATACATCACCCGTGTGATATTTAACAAACTCCGTTGTGCTGTCTTATTAAATGTCACTACGATAAAGTGTTCGAGGCTTTCTTTGATCTGGGTTTTGCAGAAGCCTTCAATTAAACAAGGATATTTCCTTGCTGGGTCCTGGGGGTTATTGGAAGCACTTCTGAATCCTCCATTCACCCTTTGGACCTAGATCAGTTTGGAGTCAGTGACTGAAGGAGTCAGTGGTTGGAAGCTCCCTTCTCTACCCATAGTTCTGACTCGTTTTGAAGTTGCATCCCCAGAGACCAAGCTCTGATTCATATTCCATGAGCCTTTAGAGCTATAGGCTTAATAAGCTAATGAAGGATCTAGGGAAGGCCGAGAGGGCTTTTCCTTTAAAAGTCTTCTGACAAGAAGTCTGGAAACCCCAGAGAACCTCTTGGAATGGATCCATAGAATTTGGCCGAATTTTTTCGCCCTAGCCCCCCAGTGGGCCACGACCTACTTTTTTTTCTTTAAAGCACAATCTCTTAGTTTCCACCCTCTCAGGTTACACTCATTGCAAGGATGACCTAAAATTTTTTTTCTTAAGTGGTTTTTGGAGGGTTGTGGGAAGGGTAGTTCTGTTGTCCTGTTGTCAACTGTGTCGCTTCAAGGCCTCGTTTGGATGAGGCCTACTGAAATGCCTTATTTCTTTTGGTCTGCTGAGAGCGTATAGTGTATAAATAGCTCCTTGTTGGCCCAGTGCCATATTCTGGGTTGTAATTTAACCTCTGGGTGCTGAGGATGTATTTAAATAGATGCAACTTGGGGCTACCCTGGCAGCCTGGGTCCTTTAGTGCTGTGGACAAGGTCCTCGTCCAGAGGATTGTTAGCAAGGCAGGAGGAGTTGGGCTCCCCCTCCCTGCAAGGCTGTCCTCAGAGTGGGAAGGAGTCCTTCTAGCAAATGCTTGTCTGGCTTGGTGAGTGTCCACTATCTTTAGACAGCGTGGGTGAGCAGGCCTGGGTTTTGATTCTTGGCTCTTTGAGGCTGTCCCTCAACTTCTTTTTGATTCTACAGAGAACAGTGATGGATGCTTTTAGCAGCTTATCTCTAATGGCAGCAAATGCTTATTTGCATAAACCCAAGAGGGCACAAATGTTTTGACTTGTTTACTAGCCTAAAGGTTGATGATTTGAACTCACCCAGCGGTATCGAAGAAGAAAAGGCCTGGCAATCTGCTTCTGAAAATTCACAGCCTTGAAAGCCCTAGGGAGTGTAGTTCTACTCTGCACATATGGGGTCGCCATGAGTCAGAATCTACTTGATGGCAACTAACAACAACAGATGGGCTGTGGGGCTTCCAAACCTTCACTTCCTGTAAAGAAGAGGTTCTTAAAAATCTTGAAATTATACTCAGTTTTGTGTGTATTTTCTAGAGAGAAACTCAATGCTTTCATTAGATTTGCAAAGCGTTCCTTGATCCCCTCAAAATCTTAAGAACCTCTGCCTTCTCTAAATGACCAGCTCAGAGTAGCTGCCTAGAGAAGGGATTATGAACCAACCTCCTGGATCAGTAGCAAAGAGGGCTGTGATTGAGTAATGTTGCCTGCCATGGGTGTGGGAGGGGCAGAATACATACCCAGATGGAAGCCAGCCAGTCATTGCTGGGGCCTGGTAGAGGTCCTTGCCCTCATGGCACTTACAGTCTAATGGTAAGACTCTGTGTTTATTTCTTCTGTAATGGAAATAGAGCCATATTATAAATTAAGTGATAGCATTTTCCCTCAGTTTTTCTTGAAATCCCAATTCTTTTCTGCTAGTACCAGGTCTCTGGTGGCACTGGAGAGCAGCCCCTTCATGGGCAATAGACAGGTAAACCTCACTGAGGAGCCTGCCTGGCCTTGAGAAGAGCTCAGAATCCAGTGGCTGCATCCATTTCAGAGCAGTGCCGTGCTCAGGAGTGCCAGGCGGTAAAGAAATCACCACATTTCTGAATAAAACCTTTTTTGCTAAGGTTGAAGGAGTCCCTGGGTAGTGCAAACAGTTAATGTGCTTGGCTGGTAACGGAAAGGTTGGAGGTTCCATTCTACCCAGCGGCACTGCCTAAAGCAAGGCCTGGTGGTCTACTTCTGGAAAATCATCCATTGAAAACCCTATGGGGCACAGTTCTACTCTGACACACATGGGGTCACCATGAGTTAGAGCCAACTCAATGGCAACTGTTTTTTTTTTTTTTTTTGCCAAGGTTGGTAGTGGAGGGAGACTGTCTAGTGGTGGTGGCGGGGAGGGGAACCATGAGATCCTAGTCCTACCAGACACTCAGATCCATCTTTCCCTTGGGGATCCCAGGCAGGTTCCTGTTGCTGGCTTCAGCAGGGGCTTGGCTCACCCTTAACTCTGGGCCAAGGGCATCTAAATGACTTTCTTGACTTTCCTATGGCAAGTTAAGACAAGGCTGGAATGTTTAATATTACTGATGGCTCTGGGGAAATACACACAGAAAGGAGCTCCAACCTAGACATCCTAGCTTACAAGATATGGTTTCCTCATCTTCTTTCTATGGCCAGTACAGGGATGTTGGCACTGCTGAGCAGAGAGTGTCTTTAACCTTCACCATCTAGGCTGCTCTCAAGGTACCTGAGCTCCACAAAGCTCACACCCCTGAGAGACAAGGTGCACCACTGTCTAGCTAGTGCTCCCACTTGTTGAATTCTGCATGAGGACCCACTTCTTCTCTATGTGGTTGTAAGAAGGAATGACCTCCTTGGGGAGATGCCATTTATGCACAGGGTATCAGAATAAAAGCTGGTAAGCTTTGTTCATACCAGAGGCATCACCTACAATTGTGTGTATTTTCTTACACAAAAACAAGACCCACTTTCAGTTACACTGATTTTGCATTGCTCCCACAGGGCTCCTTGATTAATTCTGCTTCCACTCATTGACATGGGTTCTCTCCTTGCCTAGACTGCCACTTTCTGTCTTTTAAAACCAGTTGCTGTCGAGTCAACTCTGATTCATGGTGACCCCATGTGTGTCACAGGAGAACTGCGCTTCACAGGGTTTTCAGTGGCTTATTTTTTTCAGAAGTAAATTACGAGGCCTTTCTTCCGAGGCACCTCTGGGTAGACTGAAACCTCCAAGCTTTTGGTTAGGAGCTGAGCGCATTAAACTTTTGCACCACTCAGGGACTCTTTGTCTCCTTTGTTGTTAAGTGCAGTTGAATCAGTTGTGACTCTTACTGACCGTTTGTACGACAGAACGAAACACTGCCCAGTCATGTGCCGTCCTCACAATTGTTGCTGTGCTTGAGTCCATCATTGCAGCCAATGCATTGATCCATCTGGTTAAGGGTCTTCCTCTTTTTCACTGACCCTCTACTTTACCAAACATGATGTCCTTCTCCAGGGACTGGTTCCTCCTGATAACATGTCCAAAGTACGTGAGATGACACCTTGCCATCCTTGCTTCTAAGGATTATTCTGGCTGTACTTCGAAGACAGATTTGTTAGTTCTTCCAGCAGTCAATGATATATTCAGTATTCTTTATGAACATCATAATTCAAAGGCATCATTTCTTCTCTGGTCTTCTGTATTTATTGCCCAGCTTTTGCCATGCATATGAGGTGACTGCAAATACCCTGGCTTGGATCAGGTGCACCTTAGTCCTCAAAGTGACATCTTTGCTTTCTAATACTTTAAAGAGGTCTTTTGCATTAGATTTGCCCAATGCGATAGATCATTTGATTTCTTGACTACTGCTTCCATGGGCATTGATTGTGGATCCAACTAAAATAAAATCCTTGACAACGTCAATGTTTTCTCTCTTCGTCATGACACTGCTTACTGGTCCAGTTGTGAGGATTTTTGTTTTCTTTATAAAAAAAAAAAAAAAATTTTTTTTTTTTTTTTATGTTGTGGTGTAATCCATACCGAAGGGTATGGTCTTTGATCTTCATCAGTAAATGCTTCAAGTCCTCTTCACTTTCAGCAAGCAAGGCTGTGTCATCTGCATATCACAGATTATTAATCAGTCTTCCTCCAATGCTGATGACCTTTTCTTCTTCTAGTTCAGCTTCTCAGATTATTTGCTCAGCATACAGATTGAATAATTATGGTAAGAGGATACAGTCCTGACACACACCTTTCCTAATTTTAAACCACGCAGTATCCACTTGTTCGTTCGAACGACTGCCTCTTAGTCTATGTACAGGTTCTTCATGAGCACAATTAAGTGTTCTGGAATTCCCATTCTTTCCAATGTTATTCATAATTCGTTATGACACACACAGTCATATTCAATAAAACACAAGTAAACGTCCTTTTGGTATTCTCTGCTTTCACCCAAGATCCATCTGACATTGGTTCCATGTCCACTTCTAAGTCTGGCGTGAATTTCTGGCAGTTCTCTGTCAGTGTACTGCTACAATTGTTTTTTGAATTATCTTTAACAAAATTTTACTTGTGTGATATTAATGATATTGTTGGATAATTTCTACATTCTGTTGGATAACCTTTCTTTGGAATGGACACAAATATGGATCTCTTCCATTTGGTTGGCCAGGTAACTGTCTTCCAAATTTCTTGGCATAGACTAGTGAGCACCTCCAGTGCTGTATCCTTTTGTTGAAACATTTCAGTGGTATTCCATCGGTTCCTAGAGATTTTTCACCAATGCCTTCAGTACAGCTTGGACTTCTTCCTTCGGTACTATTGGTTCTTGATCATATGCAACCTCCTAAAACGGTTGAACATCCACCAATTCTTTTTGGTACAATGATTCTCCCATCTTCTTTTAATGTTCTCTGCATTGTCTAATATTTTGCCCATAGAATCTGTCAATATTACAGCTTAAGGCTTAACTTTTTCTTCAGTACTTTCAGCTTGAGAAATGCTGAGTGTGTTCTTCCCTTTTGATTTTCTAACTCCAGGTCTTTGTACATTTCATTATAATGCTTTACTTTGTCTTCTCGAGCTTCCTTTTGAAATCTTCTGTTCAGCTATTTTACTTCGTTTGCTTTAGCTGCTGTACATTTAAGAGCAAGTTCCAGAGTCTCTTCTGACATCCATTTTGGCCTTCTCTTTCTTTCTTGTCTTTTTAATGACCTTTTGCTCTCTTCCTGTATGTTTGATGTCCTTGATGTCAATCCCACAACTTGTCTGGTCTTTGGTCATTGGTGTTCAGTGTGTCAAATCTATTCATGAAATGGTCTCTAAATTCAGGTGGTTTATACTCAAGGCCATATTTTTGGCTCTTGTGAACTTGTTTTAATTTTCTTCAGCTTCAGCTTGAACTTGCATATGAGCAAGTTCCACAGTCAGCCCCTGGCCTTGTTCTGACGGATGATATTGAGCTTCTCCATTGTTTCTTTTGATTTGATTCCTGTGTATTCTCTCTGGCAAGGTCCACATGTGTAGTCACTGTTTATGTTGTGATAAAAGAGTATTTGCAATGTACAAGTTGTTATTCATTCACCACTTGTTTGTCATACTGTGGTGGCCTGTGTGTTGCTGTGGTGCTGAAAGCTATACCACCTGTATTTTAAATACCAGCAGGGTCACCCATGGTGGATAGGTTTCAGTGGAGCTTCCAGACTAATACAGACTAGGAAGAAGGACCTAGAGGTCTACCTTTGAAAAAAATTGGCTAGTGAAAAACCTTATGAATAGTAGGGAAACGCTGTCCTTTGTAGTACCAGAAGATGAACCCTTCAGGTTGGAAGGCACTCAAAATATGATTGGGGAAGAGCTGCCTCCTCAAAGTAGAGTTGACCTTAATGATGTGGATGGGTTTTGGGACCTTCATTTGCTGATGTGACACTACTCAAAATGAGAAGAAATAGCTACAGGCATCCATTAATAGTCAGAACGTGGAATGTATGAAGTGTGAATCTAGGAAAATTGGAAGTCATCAAAAATGAAAAGGAACACATAAAGATCGATATCTTAGGCATTAGTGAGCTGAAATGGGCGGGTATTGGCCATTTTGAATCAGACAATCTTATGATATACTGTGCCGGAAAGGACAAATTGAAGAGGGATGACATCGCATTCATTGTCAAAAAGAACATTTCAACATTTATCCTGAAGTACAACACTGTCAGCGATATGATAATATCATAGGCCCACAAGAAAGACTAGTTAATACCACTATTACTCATATTTACGCACCAACCACTAATGCCAAAGATGAAGAAATTGAAGATCTTTACCAGCTCCTGCAGTCTGAAATTGATCAAACATGCAATCAAGATGCATTGATAATTACTGGGCATTGGAATGAGAAAGTTGAAAACAGAGAAGAAGGATGGATAGTTGGAAAATGTGGCCTTGGCGATCAAAACAATGCCAGAAATTGAGTGATAGAATTTTGCAAGACCAATGATTTATTCATGGCAAATACTTTCATCTCCTTTACCTCTTGGTATTTGACCCTTCATTCAAAGCTTATTTGGTTCTCATCTCCTGGAACCTTCCCTTGACCGCTCCTTCTACTGATGTTCTTAGAGCTTGTTTGTATCCTTTATGTGACACTTAACACATAGCTTCATGTTAATGTTTTTCTTACTTCTCAACTAGACCACTACTTTTCATATTCTTATATGCCTACTGTGCTGATTTTATTTATTTAACAGGCATTTTATTGTTTGCCTATTCTGTGCTAGGCACTGTGTGAGATACTAGATATATACTGAAAAAACATGGTAGAAAGGTACCTGGTGCCTTGGAACTTAAAGTCTGAAGGAGGAGATAGACAATAAACGTGTAAACAGGCAAGTATATAATTAAAATTTTTTGAAATGATCAGGAGGCAGAAATAATGAATATTAGGGCTGTTTGGCAGCACGTACATGGACAAGCGGTCAGAAAAAGTGTATCTGAGGAGATGACATTTAAACTGAGACCTGAAGAGTGAGGAGCCAGGCATGAAGCAAATGGGAGAAAGAACATTTCACATGGAGGCAATAGCACGTGCACAAGTTTGGATCAGGGAGAAAACTTGGCATTGCCAAGGAACTGAAAGAGGCTGGCATGGCTGGAGCAGAGTGGGCAAGGGGAGCACGGTGCTGAGTGAGGTTGGGAGGTAGGCAGGGCCCAAACCACACAGGGCATTGTAGCCATGGCAAGGAGTTTGGGGTTATTCTGAGTCCAGTTGGAAGGAAGCTTCTGAAGCTAAGTAGTGACATCGTTACTGTTATGATATAAAATGATTAGCTACTGTGTGGAGAATTAAGGGGAGGAAGCAAGGATGGATATAGAAAGACCAGGGAAGAGGTTATTTTAATATCACTAGTTCAGAGATGATGACAGCTCAGATCAGGGTAGTAGCCGTGTGGATAGAGATAAATAAATACATATGAGATGTTTTGGACATGGAAATGATACACCTTGAATGTAGAAGTGAGGGCGATGGCGGAACTCAAGGGTGAAACTCACAAGTTTCTGGCTTGAGCAACTGTAGATGATGGCACCATTTTCAGATGACAAAGCCTTGGTGGGGAGATAAATCAGGAATTCCATTTGGGGCATGTTAATTTTGTGATGCTTTTGAGACATTCACATCTGGATCTTGACTGGAATTATGCATTTTAGGGCCATTAGCACATTTATGGTGTTTAAAACTAGGGAAATGGTACTTCTCATCCTAGGGAGAGCATAGCATGAGAGGAGGCACTTAGAAGATGCTGAGCACACTGAAAGTGCCCAGTAAGTGTTTGTTGTCATTCTTATGGTGCCCCAGCAGTGAGGAGAAGAACATGTTTTGAAAAAGGGAGTGGGCAGATCTACGAAATGCTGCTGAGAAGTCCAGTAAGATAAGGACAGAAAGGTAACTATTGGGTTTGGCAAAGTGGAGGGCTTTGTTGACTTTTCCACAGCAGTTTAGAAGAAGTGGAGATTACAGAGGCCTGGTTAGAACCAAAGAAATGTTTGTCAGTTGATCAGAGCTTCCCGGGAAAGATCCTGATGGAAAGGGAATGCACCCAGTGTGGAGAAGTTGCTCATCTGTCACTTTAATGGAGCAAAGGCTGAGGAGAAACAAACACTGGCATTGTTCTGGGAAGTGTGGGGGTGTGATTGAGATGGCCTGGAGAGTTTGGGTGGCCGCAATTCCCGGTGCTCGGCCATGGCACCCTGTAGGGATGGGCCTGCCCCTGGGACCACACCTTTGGCCAGAGTCAGTGCTGAAGCCTCTCTGTGGTCCTGTGGCTCCTCAGCCTTGGAAATAGCTCATGGAATGGTCAGTACTGATAGTCTTTGGTGCTGACCCCATATGCTGTGATGGGATTAGGACTCCGAAACATCTCCATATCCCATGTCCTCTCTGGGCTCTGAGGGGCAGTGGATTATGGTTGCCACTGACTCAATTTCTCCTGCCACTGCTGAAAGAATCCTTAAAATGTGAGAAGTGACTTTTCTCCAAGCCATTGTGCTCCTGTGAATGACCTTAGGTGGACCACCCTCTCAGTGGGTACAGCTCTTTGGGCTGCCCAGAGGAACTTTATTTTCTCAGTTTTCTTCATTGGGGAGGAATGTAGACAGGGCTGAGTAGTGTTGGAGAGAAGCCCCTGGTGTTATCCACATTCTGATTCCTTTCTCTGGTGATTCAGGGTATGGTATGTGGCTTTTTCAGTGGACAACCTCAGGATGTGCCCTTTACCTTCCTGGGTCAGTATTCCCAGAGCTGAGGCAGCCCTGCTCCCGTTCTTTTTAAGTAGCATTGACCTTGGTGTCCTGAGACAGCTGTCAGCCTCAGGACCTTTCAGGGCTCTCTCAAAAGGCTCAGGGGCTCTTGCAGGTAGCCCTGTTATCCCAGGGTCTCTGAAGTAGATAAGCACATTAGACCACTGTCGGCACTCCATCTGTCAGTTTGTTGTACCATGGTGGCTTGTGCATTGTTGTGATTCTGGAAGCTACGCCAGCAGTATTTCAGATACCAGCAGGGTCAGCCAGGGTAGATAGATTTCAGCAGAGCTTCCAAACTAAGACAAACTAGAAAGAAAGGCCTGGCAATCTACTTTCAAAAATTATCCAATGAAAGCCTTATGGATCACAATAGAACATTGTTTTATTTGCTTTCTTTGGACACATCATCAGGAGGGATCCATCACTGGAGGAGGACATCAAGTTTGGTGAAGTAGAGGGCCAGCAATGGTGAGATCTACCCTCGGTGAGATGGATTGGCATAATAGCCAAAAGAGTGGACTCAAACATGCCAGTGATTGTGAGGATGACACAAGAACAGGAATATTTCATTCTGTTGTACACAAAGTCGCTATGAGTTGGAGTCAACTGGATAGCATCTACCTGTCTATCTGTCTGTCTATCATTTCTAGTTAGAGTAGAACCAGGACATTCAGTTAGGCACAAAGGAAGAGTAAGATAATTGCTCCTTATATAGAACGGGAGGGGAATTTTGGTATAGCTGCCCACACCCTCCCTGGCCCAAGATGCCTTGCTTTTAGTCCAGCAGGTATCCTCCTGAGCCTGTGACTCCTCTACTGGTCAGTCCACGGGGAGTGCTTTCTGAGTGAGCACTGTGACGTGCTCGAGAAAAGAATCCTAAGGTGTGTTCTTCAAAGAGCAGCAGATGAGGTAGGGTTGAACAGTACTGGCTTCAGATCCTGGCCTCAGCAGTTGCTTGGGCTTGCGCAAGTACATTAACATGGCGGAGCCTCTGTTTTCCTTGTAAAAATAAGGATAGAAATACCTACATTGAAGCTTTGCGTCAGGACTTCTGCAGAGCTCCATTTCGAGGTGTTTAGCACTGAAGACACTGGGTAAAACCCAGACCCTGACCTAAGGAGCCCACAGGCTAGCACTGGCTGTGAGGTAGAGCCCGTCCTGACCTGGGCATGGAGGGGCTCTTGGGGGAGCCTTCTCGGAGATGATCTCTGAGCTCAGAGGAGGAGTAGGCATGTACTAGGAGGAGGTCTTGTCTATTCCTTGCAGAGGGAATGTGTGTCTAAAAGAGGGGGCACCTGAGAGAGCCAAGGGGGAACCAGCTTACCAAGGCCTTGCACATTTTGCCGAGGAGTTTGGATTTTATCTGGAAAGCAATGGGGAGACATGAAGTATTTTGAGCAAAAAAGTGACACGAACAAATCGGTGTTTTCGAAAGATCCCTTTGGCAGCTATGTGCAGAATGGCTTGGAGGAGAGACGCTGGAGGCCAGGGGGGTCTTGTTAGGAGACTGCACTGTGATGGACCCTCTATCAGGTCAAGGCAGTGGGGTGGCAAGGGCAGATCTGAGAGAGAGATGCCTTAGAGATCTTCAAAGGCCGGTTCCTGAGGATTTAAGGGACACAGAGGGTAAGGGAGGGGGAGGAGTCCAGAGAGCCCCAGGAGGCCGTCTGCCTGGCAGTGCCATTTTCTGAGAAAAGACAGCAGGGGGAGGAGGAGGTCTGAGGCAAAGAGGGAAGACATTTGGATTTTGAGCTTGGCTGTTTGAGAGCCTTTGGAACGTGCAAGTGGGAATGTCAGTGAAGCATTTGTATACACAGGAGTTTAGGAGAAGAGGCAGGGGTCTGAGATCTAGATTATGGGATTAAGTGAAATAACACATGAAAAGCAGTGAGCATAGGGCCTGGCACATAGGCACATGGTAAATGTTAGTTTCTTCAAAGAGTTTATGAACTTTTTGGGGGAGACAAGACCCACACGTGTGAAAACATTCAATGCCAATATGAGGCCCTGGTTAATTAAGTGTTGTAAGAATTAAACCACCTGCTGTAGGCACTCAGAGGAGGGGAGAGCAGAGTGGCTGGAAGAAGCAGGGAAGGTAAAATAGAGACAGGGTGCTGCAGCTGGGCTGGAAGGAGGGTAGGGCTTCCTAGGGGAAGACGCAGCCCTTGAAGTCTTCCAGGAGGAGGGCACAGGACAAGGAAAGAATGCTGAGGCATGACTGAGCATGGCTTGTCTGAGGCAGAGGAGGACTGTCCTGCTCAGAGCAGAAGGTGTAGCTGAGGGAGGTGTGTGTGTGTGTGTGTGTGTGTGTGTGTGTGTGTGTGTGGTGTGAGACTGGAGCTTTAAGATATCCTGGAGGCCTCTGAGCAGATAGGGTCTCCTCCAGCCCATCCATGGTCTCCTATCTGTCAGTCTGCAAATCCAGCAGGCTCATGGTTTTCTAAACTTGTTGCTTAATAAAAGAAATATAGTTGGTGAGAAGAGTCTTGGATTAGGGGTTAAACTAAGTTCTAATACTACTACTACCTCAGTTCTAATACTACTTGTGCCCCGTCTTAGTCATCTAATGCTGCTGTAAACAGAAATACCACAAGTGGATGGCTTCAACAAACAAAAGTTTATTCTCTCACAGTCCAGTAAGCTAGGAGTCCAAATTCGGGGCGTCAGCTTCAGGGGAAGGCTTTCTCTGTCAGCTCTGGAGGAAGGTCCTTGTCATCAATCTGCACCTGGACTAGGAGCTTCTCATTGCAGGGACCCCAGGTCCAAAGGACGTGCACTCCTGCTCTTTTTTGGTGGTACGCGGTCCCCATGTCTCTCTGTTTGCTTCTCTCTTTTATATCTCAAAAGAGATTGGCTTAAGACACTATCTAATCTTGTAGGTCTCATCGATACAACTGCCACTAATCCATCTGATTACATCATAGTGATAGGATTTACAATACATAGGGAAATCACATCAGATGAAAAAATGGTAGGCAATCATAACAATACCGGGAATCATGACCTAGCCAAGTTGATGGGTATTTTTGGGGGACACAATTCAATCCATGACAGCCTGTAACTAACCTAGGATCTTGTTGGAAATTAGAATGAGTTCCCTTGTTAGGTAGTGAGCTCCCTATCCTCAGAGGTCCACAGCAGAGGTTGGGAGCTCCCTTGCCAGGCATCAGAGGAGGGTCAGGTTAGACAGACTTTTTAGGTTCTTTCTGAGCATGTGTAACTCAGACCTCATGTCTCATGGGATCAAGTGAATGGAATGGATTATGTGATCCAGGAGGCTTATTCTCCTCCCCTCTTATCCCTTCCCCTTCTCTCCCCTCCCCTGCCCTCCCTCTCCTACCTTCCTTTGCTCTCTCCTCTCCTCTCCTTTTCTTTCCTTTCCCCCCTCTCTCTTCCCTGTTCTCTCTTTTGTTTCCAGTTTTCAAAATGAAATTAAATATACTGTTTTTCCTGATGATAAAACCAATAGGTGTTCACCATAAAAAATAATGCAGGCAAGACAGGAAGGTATATTAAAGAAAGTAGAAATAATTCAGAGTCCTAACACCTTAAAATAAGCATGGCTAACATTTTACATTAAGTGTAAATATACACTTGCAGACTTTTTTATATGAATACACATGTTTTACACATATGCTATTTTGCAAGCAATTATTTTCCCCCTCTAAATATATTAACATTTTTTCATCTCAAAGTGTACAAGTTTACATACTAGTTTTTAAAGGTAATTAGTTTAGTTTTCTCTTACGGGTTCGCATTGCCATGGATGACACGATCTTGTCTTTCTTTGTACACTTGTCCATTCACTCCTGTCATTTAAGAAACATGCCCCCTTGCCAGATGTTAAGGGACAGCCATATTCTTGCCCTCTGGAGGGAAGGGAACACTGAGGCAAAAAGACCTTCAGAGAGCTCATGGGTCCCTGACTCAGGACTTCTGGAGATGAAGAAGGAGCTAGAATGAACCAGAAGCCTTCACAGTGGGTGGGAGTGTTTCTGGGTAGTTTCCATTTGTGGATTAAGGTTGTTCTCTGATGGGGTGGGTCATTAAGGAGAGTGTTGGCTGTTCCCTCTAACTTAAGTCAGTGTTCAAGGTGAAGACTGTAATGGGGCCATGAATTTTAGAACATCTTTAGCAATTGTTCAAGGACACAAGGGAAGATGATGCCCAAGGTGGAAAATTTTAGGAATAAATAAGCTAAGTTGTAATATCGAGAGTGGGGCACATTAGAGGAGGTTGGGGAATGTTGGTGAGGGTATGCTTTCTCCCCTCTTGAATGTGGGGCCCTCGAAAGTAGAGAAGGAAGGGGGATTCAAGGCTTATTACCCTCCCCCTTCTGGCTCTGGCCGCCTGGGTGACATAAACAGTTAAATGCTCAGCTACTAACTGAAAGGTTAGAGGTTCAAATCCACCCAGAGATGCCTTGGAAGAAAAGCCTGGCAATCTACTTCTGAAATGTTCACAGCCTTGAGAATACTATTGAGTGCAGTTCTACTCTGACATACATGGGGTCACCACAAGTCAGAAAAGACTCACCAGCAACTGGTTTTTGTTACTGTTGTTTTGTTTTTTGGCCCTGATACTTGTCTCCAGGTTTGGGATAGGCACATTTTCTGCACTCAGTTTTCCTAAGTACTTTGTTTCTCTGGGGAAGTTTTAAATAAGCCAAGCAAGGATCATTGCCTGCTACTTGCTAATCCTCCCCTAGTTTTAGCAGGGATGACTTCAAATCCCTAAGAAATCAACAAATAGTAGCTACCAAGTGGCAACCAGTAAGCTCTTAAGACTTGGGGGCAGCAGCAGTGAGGTAATTAAGCTGTCAACTTTCCCCTGCTAATGGAAAGAGGTGTAGAGCTGTAATTGGAGACATGGACTCTTATATCCCAGCAGCTGGGCAGGGCAGGAAGAAAGCTGATACAAGCAAGCAGGTCCTGGCCCTCTGTGCCTCATCCTTCCATCTGGCTGGGAATGTCTTCACAGAAGCCCAGTGAGGAGAAGGCCGCTCTGGCCATCTCTTCTGCATGTTTCTGCAGAGCCACAGTCTGGAGAAATCTCATACTTTGCAGGCTCATTGTGTTCTTGTTGCTTTAATTTGAACCTGTGTCTTTAAGGAGGTTGGTCTGGTAGGGGGGCCCCAGAAAGAATACCAGCAAGAGCATCTGTAATGGGCACATTGGTGGGAAGGGTGGTCTCCACTCTGCTGTCTGTGTCCTGCAGCGATTTCTGGAGATTCCTGTCCACTGACCTGTGAGCCCTATCTCGTCCTGTGCACAGGTCTGAAGGAGAGTTGGCTTAGAGGAAAGTCCCCTTGGTGTGACGGTGCATAACAAGGGTGTCTGGCGGGAGTAGTGAGGGGAGGGCTGCATCAAGGGAAGTGGAGAGACTAGTAAGACTCTGACCTTGGCTTCTACGTCTGTAGTGTCTCTCAGTCTTATTCATGATGGGAGAAAGGTGTGATATCTGGAAAGCTGACAGCTGTGGGGCCAGAGAAGACATCATTGTGCCTGAAAACATGCCTGGATGGGACCCCAAGGATCCACGATTTCACCTTGAAACAGAGCTAGAGGAGATCTGAAAGATCACCTCAACCAAAACTTTACAGATGAAGAAACTATGACCCAGAGAGGTGAAGTTCTTTGCCCAAAGTCACACAGCTAGGGAGTGGCAGGACCTAGACTAGTCAGGTCTTGTCTCCCTGGGTGGTTCCTTGTTCTGCAGAGTACCTTCGCATGGCAGAGAGCAAACTGGATAATGAGTCAGAAACCTGGGTCCCAGACTAGGGTGACCTAACACCTCTGAGCCTGTTTCCTTATAAAAACTAATGGAAAAAATCAAATCTGTCCACCTCACAGAGTTGTTGTAGAAAATGAGGACGTTCGTCAAGATACTTGGAATGCCACAAAGAACCCCTCCATGTTTAAAAGTGTGATGTCTCCCAGCATACAGTGCTGGCCTGCAGACCTGGCTCCATACCAGCGGGAGAAAGGTGGGGCAGCGATGAGGTTGTTGGCTAGATCCTGCCGGAAGAGGGAAGGGGCAGAATGCCAGGGAAGCCTTGGTGTTTGGGTACATGCAGAGCCTGGAGGTGGCTTTTGGCTTCTGGCTGTAGGTGGAAGGCCTACGAGATCAGTTGGATTGTGGGCTAGACCAGGCCTGGCAAAAGGGAAATCGCCTCTGCTTCCTTGTCTTTCCTTCCAGCTCTTTCCCAGAGAGCCCATAAGACAGTCCGAAGGCCTCGTACCTGCATGAGAGGAGCCCAGCCGGTCCATGGAGGACTGAAGCCTGGGCGGGAAGGGGTGGGGGGCATGGGATATCCATCCATCAGGGCCTCCAGTCTAGCGTCCCCTCCCTTTCTCCATAAGGGCTTGGGCTTGCATTCCTCTTCTCCCCGCACCCCTTTCTCCCCTCTGGATCAACTTCCCAGAGGTCAATGGCAGAAAGGAGGGGGAAGAAACAGAAATGATGACTTTGATTTTTTTTTCCATCGGAGCCCGGGGAGGGTGGTTGTTTTGCTTCCTGGACCTCAGCGGAGAATTCTCTGCCAGACAATCATCTCGGCACTTTCATTGCTTTCTGATGCTCCTCTAACTGCACAGGGTCGGCTATTAAATGGTCATCAAACCTCAGCCTCTATCCCATCAATAGTCATAAAGTTGGGGAGATAAAAGCCATCAGTTTTCCATTATAGCTGAAAGCAATACTGTAGATAGCTATTTTCTGAATGCTGCAGATAGCTGTATTTTAACTAGAGCAGGGTTTCCAGTGGCCCCTAGCTCAGCCGTGGGCCCTGCTGGGTCTGGGATAACCTGCCAGGTGGTTAAAATGGAGGAGGGACTGCCTGTTGCTGTCTCTCCCTTAGGGAATTGAATGGGAAGTTCCTTAGGCTTGGGGTGCTGGGAGGAGGCCTCAGTGGTAAGATTTCTACTCTTTATTCTAGCCAGATACTGTAGATAAATGCAGAGAGTTGTAATTTTCTCATTCTAATGACAAATGACCCACCTCTGTCTATTCTCAGGCTTAGGACAGGCCAGAGGCTTGGCATAGGGTGGTTGTTGCCGTTGAGTTGGCCCCGGACTCATGGTGACCCTATGTACAATGACATAGAGTCATTGTGATTACCAGGCCTTTCTTCCTAGTCTGTCTTTGAAAGCTCCACTGAAACCTGTTCAGCATTATAGCAACACTCAAGCCTCCATTGACAGATAGATGGATGGTAGCTGCACTTGAGGTGCATTGGCCAGAAATCAAACGTG
This sequence comes from Elephas maximus indicus, assembly GCF_024166365.1. NCBI lineage: Eukaryota > Metazoa > Chordata > Mammalia > Proboscidea > Elephantidae > Elephas > Elephas maximus. The sequence continues at coordinate 53,007,522 of NC_064840.1, forward strand.
GTTCTCCCTCATCAAAGGTGAGAATTCTACTGATGAACCACCACTACTCCCCCCCCGGCCACCCCACAAACAGTGTAGGTGTTTGATAATTTGAGGTGAGTTTGGAGAAGGTAGAGGAGGTCAGGTCCTGTCAGCTGGGTCTCTGTGGGACAGGAGCGGCAGCAGCTGTGGAAGTGGGGTGGCTGGGGATGCGGAATGCTGGGAAGATGGTTCTTCCTGATATACAGTCCCCAGTAGCTTCTCACAGACGAGCAGGCCATTTGGAAATGGATTTTGCAATCAAACAGCCCGGCAGTGAGCAGCCCTCAGATAAGTCCTGAGAATGAACTTTTTAAAGCATTCGAACCCTAGGGCCCTCCTGACTCTGGTTTCAGAAGAATCTGAGGTCTAAGAACTTCTGCTTGATCTCTGCCCCTGGTTTTCACTTCCTGCCTCCAGCCTTGCTTCCTGGCTCTCCATCCCAGGTGCCCTGGCTGAGGCCACCCGAACAGCTAACTTGTGCCTGGTTTTTCTGCTGAGGGGAATTTTGCATGAACTAGTGTCCCTGCCTGGAATACCCTCCTCAGTAAATGGAAAATGCCTGTCATGGATTGAATTGTGTCCCCCCAAAATATCTCAGTTTAGCTGGGTCATGAGTCCCAGTATTGTGTGGTTGCCCACCATTTTATCTGATTTCCTTATGTTTTGTAAATCCTATCACTATGATAAAGTGAGATGGATTAAAAAAAAATTGTGGCAGTTATATTGATGAGATACACAAGATTAGATAGCATCTTAAGCCAATCTCTTGAGATATAAAAGAGAGACGCAAGCAGAGATACAGGGGGACCTCATACTACCAAGAAAGCAACGTTAGGAGCAGAGCATATCCTTTGGACCTGAGTTTCCGGTACTGAAATGCTCCCAGACCAAGGGAAGATTGATGACAAGGACCTTCCTCCAGAGCCAACAGAGAGAGAAAGCCTTCCCCTGGAGCTGACACCCTGAATTTGGACTTGTAGCCTACTATACTGTGAGAGAATAAATTTCTCTTTGTTGAGGCCATCCACTTGTGGTATTTCTGTTATAGCAGCACTAGATGACTAAGACAATGCCCATTCATCTCATCAGGCTGTTCTCTTTGACATTTCTCTAGCTTTTCCAGAGAGTCGTGTTCTCTGTTTCCTGTGCTCCAGTACCACTTTGTTCAAATCTGTTATCAGAGCTATTCTTAGGATGCGTTGGAATTGTAAAGTGTGAAGATTTTACTCCACAATGCTCTGGGGTCAGATCACATTTCCTGATTTTTCTAAATCTGCTGCAGGTTTCCCCCACCCAGACCTGGCCAGCAGGAAATGCAGCCTCAGTTAATTGAGCTTTCTCTTCATCTGTGGCATGTGCGACTTCCATGCAGGACTCCCTAGCTCATAGGGTCCTGGAAAAAGGATGGGGGAGGGGGGTGGGTGGCTTGATCTGCAGTCCGTGGTGTTGCTCCTCCTGCCATCCTCACAGAGGGGCTTCCAGGGGTCGTTCTGTGTCTGCTGGGTGCTCTGCTCTGGGTGGATCCCTGGCTCCCACCACAGCTGTAAACCCCACTGACTCCAGATGTGCCCAAAGACACCTCCCAACCCCTTCCTCAGACCCTGGGGCTCACTGTTCAGTGCTTACAGCAGCTTCTCATCTGGGCCGTGGGGCAGAGGAACATAGGCCTCCAGAACCTGCAGAAAACCACACACAGTTTCCTTCTCCAGCCTCTAGAAGTGGCCTTCCCTCCCTCCCCATTAGGCTTCTCTGCCCTCTCCACTCCCCAAGCTCTGTGGACCTCTTACTCAGGATGTCAGCTCTTGCATGCCTTCACTGGGGCTTCTGAAAACAAAGCGTTTAGCAGCAAGGAAACCCAGGTTTCCCAGCTTCCAACTCCTGCTCACCCTTTGGAAGGGTTGTTTGGGGAAGGGAAGGGAGAAGGGGAGGGAAAGCGCCTCTCAGTTGTTTTTTGTTCTTTCTCATTCCACTGTGCTTTTAGGAAGGTAAGACATGGCCCGTTCTCCACCAGGTTCTCCTGCACCTCTCTCTGTGCTCGGACCCTGAGCAATTAGGCTGGGTGGCTTGTTCATTTACTCCTGCACCTAGCACAGGGCCTGGCACAAAGTAAGAGTGCAATTAATACTTGTCGAATTCGTGACTGTTCTTTGTCTCCTTAAACAGAGATGTAGATGATAATGTAACCTTTTTTAATGACACAGTATTAACTTGACTATCAGTTGTATTGCACAGAATGTGTAGGGTGACACCTTCAGGGGTTACTGACTTAAATAGAACTGTTTGCCCCTATATTAATCAGCCCCAGATGATGTGACTTGTGAGTCACCATATTTTGTTTTTCTCATCTTTCTGTCTCCTACATTATGTTTGCTGTCACTTCTTTGCCGAAGGTTCTGTCTACTCCTGGGAGCTTCCTCTGTCACCCTTTCTTTTTGGCTGGTTTTCCGTGGAACAGAAAACTAGATAACCGAGTGCATTAGAATTCTGTATTCACTGGGAGTTATTAGACTTTAAGTAAAGAGATAAAGGACTGCTTAGGAATAAAATATCTGCTTTAGTGTACGAACTTTATACTGTCTATTCAGGATACTTCCTCGATCTTGGCAGCCTGCCAGATCAGTGACCTACAAATCTGCTGTTACAGTGGAGCCCTTTTAGATTAAAAATATATATATTTTAAGATGACTTTGGAAAAGGGACAAGATAGCATATTAAGGTCTTTTGGAATTAGAGTTGGCTTTTTTTTTTTTTTTTATTGAAAGGGGTGGAAACCCTGGTGGTATAGTGGTTAAGTGCTGCAGCTGCTAACCAAAGGGTTGGCAGTTCAAATCCGCCAGGTGCTCCTTGGAAACTATGGGGCAGTTCTACTCTGTCCTATAGGGTCGCTATGATTCAGAATTGACTCGACGGCACTGGATTTGTTTTTTTTTTTTTTTTTTTGGTTTATTGAAAGGGGTAAGGCTAGTGGACCTCGTAGGATTCCTCTCTGTTTCTTTGCAAAATAATATCACCAGATCCTAAAAGAGATTAAACAAGTAAGCAAATAAACAGAGTTGGGGGAAGACACATGCCAAGCCACATGAAGATGGCCCAGGAGCAGAAACTCAGAAGAGACAAGGACCTTCCTCTAGAGCTGACAGAGGGAGAAAACTTTCCCCTAGAGCCAGCGCCCTGAATTCAGACTTCTAGCCTTCTAAACTGTGAGAAAATAAATTTCTGTTTGTTAAAGCCATCCGCTCGTGATATTTCTGTTATTGCAGCGCTAGACAACTAGGACAGATCCGTATTGTCCTCAGCTTTCTTTGAAAATTTTTACCCTTTTTGTTACTGACTGGAGGGTGCAGCGATTTGGGTGAAGACGGTTTTGGTCCCTGTGGGTGGGATTGTGGCACCAGCACAATAGTCATTCAGAGGATGAGGCTGTCTTCTTGGAGCTGTCATGTCCTCACCATGTGATGCTGAGCAAGTTGATGCTGGTTGATACTGGTGACAGTAACATCTGTCCTAACCAAGGGTGCTGTGAGGATCATATAGAAATAGTATACAGTGAGGGCCTTAAAAACTGAAAGCCCTTTTCAAATATGAAGTAAGTGCAAGCTGAGTTAGTGTCAGCAGCATGATGTAAGGGAAAGATTCTTGGAACAGAATTCCTGGGTCCTCGTCCCAGGGTAAGGAGCCCTGGTTGTGCAATGGTTAAAGTGCTCAGCTGATAACCTAAAGGTCAATAGTTTGAACCAACCAGCCACTCCACCTGCACCTCTCTTGGTACTTCTCTGTCCTCTCATCCTTCATGTGTATGTACACGCATGCGGCACTCATAAACACACACACCAATTTGCATCTTCTCATGAGAACTTATATAATCATAAGAGGTGCAGAATGACAACAAAATGCAAAGCCTTTGGCAATAGGGTCACTATGAGTCAGAATCGGCTCCACGGCATTGGGCTTGGCTTTTTGGTTTTGGCTTTGGCCTTGCTGGGAGAAAAGACCTGGCTGTCTGCTCCTGTAAAGATTTATAGTCTTGGAAACTCTATGGCACAGTTCTACTCTGCCCTGTAGAGTCACTCTGAGTCAGAGTCACCTTTATGGCACATGACAACATCAATAACAACAATCTCTGGGTGGCGTCCCTGCGTGGCCCTGGGGGTGCAAATGGTTAAGCTCATGACTACTGACCAAAGGGTTGGAGGTTTGAAGCCATCCAGAGATGCCTCGGAAGAAAGGCCTAGTGAACTGCTTCTGAAAAGTCGCATCCATGAAAACCCTATGGAACACAATTCTACTCTGCAACATGTGGGATTTCCATGAGTTAGAATCGACTCAACAGTAGCTGGTTAGTCCCTGGGTAGTGCAAATGGTTAATGTACTCAGCTACTAACCAAAAGGTTCACCTGGGAAGAAAGGCCTGGTGATCTTCTGAAAGGTCGTAGACATTGAAAACCCTGTGGTTCTACTCTGCATATACACACGGGGCCACCATGAGTCAGAATGAACTCAACATGTTTTAGTTATCTAGTAAACCTGGACATAGAAAACCAAAAGGGAAGAACACATTCGACATTTCTCAAGCTGAAAGAACTGAAGAAAAAATTCAAGTCTGGAGTTGCGATATTGAAGGATTCTGTACGTAAACCGTGGTGGTGTAGTGGTTAAGAGCTATATCTGCTAACCAAAAAAGGTTGGCAGTTTGAATACACCAGGCACTCCTTGGAAACTCTATGGGGCAGTTCTGCTCTGTCCTGTAGGGTCACTGTGAGTCAGAATTGATTCAATGGCAATGGGTTTTTTGGTTGTATAAGGAAAATACTAAATGACACAGGAAGCATCCAAAGAAGATGTAAGGAATAAACAGAATCACTTACCGAAAAGAACTGGTCAATGTTCAACCATTTCAGGAGGTAGCATATGATCAAGAACCAAGGGTGCTGAAGGAAGAGGTCCAAGCTGCACTGAAGGCATTGGTGAAAAACAAGGCTCCAGGAATTGACGGAATACCAATTGAGATGTTTCAACAAATGGATGCAGCCCTGGAAGTGCTCGGTCATCTATGCCAAGAAATTTGGAAGACAGCTACCTGGCCAACAGACTGGAAGAGATCCATATTTGTACCCATTCCAAAGAAAGGTGATCCAACAAAATGTGGAAATTATTGAACAATATCGTTAATATTACACACAAGTAAAATTTTGCTGAAGATCATTCAAAAGCAGTTGCAGCTGTACATTGACAGGGATCTGCTAGAAATTCTAGCCGAATTCAGAAGAGGATGTGGAACAAGGGGATATCATTGCTGATGTCAGTTGGATCTTGGAGGAAAGCAGAGAATACAAGAAAGATGTTTACTTGTGTTTTATTGACTATGCAAAGACATTCGACTGTGTGGATAACAGATTGTGGATAACATTGCAAAGAATGGGAATTCCAGAAGGCTTAACTGTATTCATGGGAAACCTGTACTTAGACAAAGAGACAGTCTTTTGAACAGAACAAGGGGTTACTGCATGGTTTAAAGTCAAGAAAGGTGTGTGTCAAGGTTGTATCCTTTCATCATACTTATTCAGTCAGTATGCTGAGCAAATAATTTGAGAAGCTGGGCTACATGAAGAACATGGCATCAGGGTTGGAGGAAGACTCATTAACAACCTTGATAGGCAGATGACACAACTTTGTTTGCTGAAAGTGAAGAAGACTTGAATCACTTACTGATGAAGATCAAAGACCACAGCTTTCGGTATGGATTATACCTCAACATAAAAGAAAAATGCTCAAAACTGAACCAATAAGCAACATCATGATAAATGAAGAAAATATTGAAGTTGTAAAGGGTTTCATTTTACTTGGATCCACAATCAACACCCATGGAAGAAGTAGTCAAGAAATCAAAGGACACTTTGCTTTGGGCAAATCTAATGCAAAAGACCTCTTTAAAGTGTTAAAAAGCAAGGACTAAGGACTAAGGTGTGCCTGACCCAAGCCATGGTGTTTTCATTTGCCTCATATGCATGTGGCAGCTGGACAATGAATAAGGTAGACCAAAGAAGAATTGATGCCTTCGAATTATGGTGTTGGCGAAGAATATTGAATATACCATGGACTGCCAGAAGAATGAACAAATCTATCTTGGAAGAAGTATAGCCAGAATGCCCATTAGAAGCAAGAATGGCTAGACTTTGTCTCACATACTTTGGATATGTTATCAGGAGGGACCAGTCCCTGGAGAAGGACATCATGCTTAGTAGAGTAGAGGGTAAGGGAAAAAAGAGGAAGACCTTCAACAAAATGGATTGACACAGTGGCTGCAACAATGGGCTCAAGCATAACAATGATTGTGAGGATGGCTGGGGACTGGGCAGTGTTTTGTTCTGTTGTACATAAAAAAACCCCAAAAAACTGTTGAGTTGATTCCAACTCATAGCAACCCTATTGAACAGAGTAGAACTGCTCCATAGGGTTTCCAAGGAGCACCTGGTGGATTCGAACTGCTAACCTTTTGGTTAGCAGCGGTAGCTCTTAACCACTAGCCACCAGGATTTCCTTGTTGTAGATGGGGTTGCTATAAGTTGGAATGGACTCGATGGCACCTAACAACAACAACAGTGCTGCTATAACTGAAATGCCATAAACGGGTGGCTTTAGCAAACAGAAATGCATTTTCTAGCGGTTTTGAAGGCTAGAAGTCTGAATACAGGGCACTGGTTCTAGAGGAAAGCTTTCTGTCTCTCTCCTTCTCATGTCTGGGTCCTTGTCTCTTCTCAGCTTCTGTTCCTGGGTTCCTTGGCAATCTTTGTGTGGCACCTGTTACCCCCCTTTTGTCCTTGCTTGCTTCTGTGCCTAATCTGCTCTTCTGTATCTCAAAAGTGATGGCTTAAGACACACATGGCTTCATTAACATAACAAAGAAAACCAGTTCTCAAATAGGATCACATCCGCAGGTATATTGTTGTTGTTAGGTACCGTGGAGTCAGTTCTGACTCATAGTGACCCTATAGGTCAGAGTAGAAGTACCCCATAGGTATAGTGGTTAGGATATAAACCCAGTATAATGCATATTTTTGGATTACACAATTCAATCCATAACATCACAGCAACTGGTTTTTAACCCTAAATTGCCCCATCTCACTATGAAACCTCAGGGAAATAATGTAACCTCTCTGGGTTTTTTCCTCCATCTGAAAAGAAAGGGGATGAATTAAATAGAACTTATCCCAACATCTGTGTTTCATCAACTGATTTGCCTTATTTCTAGAGTTTGGGAGAAGAAAGGAGGGCGTGTACAATCCAATGAGAATCATGAGCCTCAGGTCATTAATTTCCTGCCACCTAGCAAGGCTGAAAAGCCAAAAGCTTTGCATTTTGTTGTCACTCTGCATCTCTTGCGATTATGTAAGTTTGCATGAAAATATGCAGAGAGTGCATTTATGAGTGCTGTGTGTGTGCGTATATGTGTGAGGTGTGGGGAGACAGAGAAGAGATACACAGGTAGGCAGAACCAGTGCTGGAGTGGCGTGGCTGTTGGGAGAGGACTCTTGACTTTGCTGTGGTATGCAAGACTCAGGCTCCTGCTTGCTATGGAATGCGGACAGCAGCTGAAAGCCTGACCTTGGGTAAGCCGATTCCCCCTCCAGGTAGGGAGTGTCTTCATTTCCCAAGGGAGGGGGTTGGGTCAACTGATCTCTAAGCCCCTTCTGTGCAATTAAAACTCTGAGAATCCATGAAATATCTTTACAGCTGCCCGCCCCCCCTGCCCTGCCTTCTGCCAGGGTAGGATGCATGGGACTGTCCTGAAGCTCTGCCACTTTCTTGGGCTCTCTGGGGTAGGTCAGTCTGGGACAGGACATCCCTCCAGAGAGTCCCTGGGCCACTGCAGCTGTAAAGCTAGGTTTTCCAGATCTGAGAGCAGGTCCTTGGACCTGCTGGTTTTCCCCTGTAGCATTTGGACTTCCCAGACCCAGAAATATTGGAACCAGGCAGGCCAGGGTGGAATGTGGACTCTTGATTCCCATAGGAGTGTCAGAGCAAAAAGGAGTGGGGTTCTCTGGTGACTCTGACCAGGGTTGCTAAATCCCTTTGCGGGTGGTGGTGAGAGGAAGGAAAGATACCATGTGAGTATTCTTTGGGGTGTGATGAATGTATATTTATATGAGGGTGTGTGAGCGAATGAGTGTGGGTGTAGGCATGAGAGAGGGACTTTCCGTGTGTGTGTGTGTGTGTGTGTGTGTGTGTGTGTGTGTGTTGTCTAGGCATTGTGTCCACATACCCTCCCCAAAGTGTTTTTGAATTGTAGGTACTACTTCTGTAAGGAAATTGCCATCTTCTTTAATAATAACAAAGCCCAGATTCTCCAAGGTTGTATAAAGAGGAAACCTGCAGTTGAGAGCAAGGGCGGGTGGACCTCCCAGGCTTCACTCTTATCTCCCAGGCCCCACTTTCCCTTGGGGATCTTTCTCTGTGACCACCACCACTCCCTGTGGTCCTGTCTAACACTCAGACATCAGTGGCAATGCCTGTCCACCTTTTACTACCCCATAGTACAGCTGAGACCAGGCCGAGGCGTTTATTAATGCTCGATAGAGGGCCAAAGGGAGCTAACATGAAGGGTAACCTGTGTCTAGGTTCTCTGTTTTCACAAGGCCTGGCTAGTCCTTTGGGCTTGGTAGGCCCTGTCCTGCTCTGGTCTCAGTTTGCCCAACATAGCAGACGTGTCCATAGAATCTACCACCCTGGGGCACTGACCTAAGTACCAGACCCAAGATAGCCAGGCTGGCGAGGGGACCTGCCTCCGCCCCTTATAGTTGTCACTGGGAATACCATCCCTTCAGGGAAGCCAGACATGCCTAAAAGGATGTCGCCTTCCAAGGTAGGCGAACAATAATACTAAGGCTGATGGCACTGGGTTGGATGGTTTTTTGGGTAACATTTATTGAGCTTGTGTGCTAGGCAGTGTGTTAGAGATTTTCAGTCCCAACTCATATAATCTTTACAACAATGCTTTGAGGTAGGCACTGTTATTATTCCTCTATATTCAGATAAGGAAACTGAAGACCAGAGAGTGTAAGTGACTTGCTCAAGGTCACACAGCTAATAAGTGGTAGAACAGGAATTTGAACCAGGGCTGACTTTAAAGGCTGTGTTTTTAATGTTCTTCTGTACTGTTTCACCAGATGTGGTCTGTAGACCCCAACCATCTGAATTAACTGTGGTGCTGTTAAAATGCTGATTCCTAGGTCCCTCCTAGAACCTATTGAAACAGAGTCCAGTTTCCCCAGGCTCCCTGGGTGGCTTTCTTCATGGTGAGGGTTGTGAACCATTGCAGGCAGGCACGCCCTGCTGGGCGTGGGGCCCATGCCTGGAATGGAAACTCTCCCTGATGCCTGTGTAGCAGGTCCCTGTGGACATGTAGCCTGCCAACCTAAATTCCTTCTTATCTACATATGATCAGAAGTTTATTTACTTGTCTTTACCTTCTCTGCCTTCTCTCAACCATTCCAGTGGTGGATGGCATACACCTGGGCTGGAGAGTGGTCCAGATCTACCTGCCACTCACCTGTGTTTAGCATCTAAAACCCTTTGTTTTAACAGCCAGCTGACATTTTAACTATTAAAATAACCCATTTGCTTATCCTTTGGAAAGCAAAGTTATTTCCCGTGACTCCAGACAGTCACTGAAATAGGATGTCCTTTCAAAGAGACCACGTGGAGTCAACAGAACAGATGGGTTGGCCCAAGCCTCAAAGGCTGAGGGAGGTCCAGCGTGGTGGCTAGTGCCTGTGGTCAGACAGAGGGTGGCGCTGTCTCCACTCCTCCGGCTGACCACATTATGGCAAATCAGTGCCTTGAGGCCGTGCCAGATGCCACATCCCTGCCTGGCCTCTCTGACCCCTGTGTTGGAGCGATCTTGGCCCGGGGAAAGCATACATTGAAGTTTGGGAATCTAAGGCAGTGCACATGGTCCTCTGCCTTCTTCCTGCAGGTGGCTGTGGTTGAGGGAGGTATCTAGGTATGGAGCCCTGAGGCAGAAGCCCCCACAGCTGTCCCTGCCCTGGAACTTCCTGAAGGGAGAGAAGCACAGTGGGAATCGCTGTCCCCCCTCACCCCGAGCATCCCTGCAGGGTCCAGGTCCGGGGAGTTGACACTGGAGAGGCTCTAGGCAGCGAAGGCCAGCTAGCAGAGGCAAGGGAGGCCCTGCCTGTCTCCCACGGAGCCTGGGCTCAATCTAGGTGGGCAGCAGAGAACGTGACCCTGGAGAGTAAAAGCCTGTCCTTGTAAGAGTGACCACCCTGGCCGGACACACAGAGGGTCTCAGCCTGCACTGGAATCAAGTTGGGGAGGAGTGAAATCAGGTGCTATGGAAGTGGAAAGGGAGTGACGTGGCAGGGCCTCCTACACTTTTCTAGGGTGTGCCACTGCCAGAGGGAGACTGTTTGTTGCTGTCACTGTGATCCCCGAGGCTGGTCAAACCAGAAAAAAACCAAACCCATTCCTGTCAAATCAATTCTGACTCATACTGACCCTACAGGATAGAGTAGAACTGCCCCGTAGGGTTTCCAAGGAGCAGCTGATGGATTTGAACTGCTGACATGTTGGTTAGCAGCCGTTGCACTGGACTTGGCAAACGTTATGACAGCTAATATATCATGAGAGTGTAATAGGAAGGGGCACTGATGGGCAAGTGCTACCCAAGAAAGACTGGGAAATACTAAAGAAGGCTTTTTAAGGACAGGGAGAGGGAGTAGGGATAGTAGGGGTCAGAGCTCTGGGTTGGGAGAGATGGGGTGGGGGCTAGTCTGGGATGAGAGAATCTTGTAGTCTTCTAGGCAGAGAGAGGAGCTGGAGAAAGATCATAAGGGCAGAAACAAGAGTGGGCAGGGTAGACTGTAGCCTTGTAGGGGGCCAGTCTCCCTCATGGACACAAAGCCCAGAACCCTCTCGGTGGGGTGCAGATGTGACTGTAATGGGGAGAGGGAGAGGCAGGGTTCAAGGCTGTCAGGCAGCACTGGCTCTGCCCTCATGGCTGTCACCTCCACCTTGGGGTCCTCTCTCGGATTCTGCTGTCACCATCCTACCCAGCCCCAAAGGGACCATGTCCATCCTACATTGGATCCATGCCCCAAACCCTGTTCTTGATGTCTGTCATCATCTCTGGGAGGACTGGCAGCCTCAGGCTTATCACAGACAGACCTGGCTTCAAGTCCCAGCTCCAGTACTTCTCAGCTGTGTGACAGTCTTTTTGTTTTTCAAAGCCTCGATTTCCTTCCCTGTAAAATGGGGAATTTGTGGTACTTATATAAAAAATTTTTTTTTATATGGGTGATTGTGAGGATTAAATGAGTTAGTGCTTTTAAAGGTGCATAGCAGACACATACTAAACACTCAAAATTGTTAGCTGTTATTGTTAGTTTGGTAGGTCTCAGTAAATGCAAAGGCAGGACTAAAAGGAAATAATTATAGAAAAGGTAGTGGATAGAAAACATAAGCAGCATAAAAATACAGGTTTCAAAGTACAGGCTTTAGATCCTGAGTGTCTGGCTTGGCTCAGCACTGTTAGTGGCTCTCCCTCTCCCTGGGCTGGGTGTTGGGCTTCCATGAAAGGCTTCTTCCTTGCCCCGTTGTTACGGGAATCCTTCCAGCCTATACCTCTTGAACGCACCGAGTCTCTTCAGTCTTCTGTTGCTGACCCAGCAGCCCATGACATTGTGCAGACCTGCAGCTCTTGCTCCTTGTCAGGAGCTGGATTGGAATGACCTAGGCTTGATGTCTCAGTTTTGAGAGGAACTCAGGAATGTCCTTTGGGATGAGTTGGTATTAATCCTTAACTCCCCAACTTCAAATTGATTGGCTCTGCTTTGAAGATGCAGCCTTGGGTACCATATTATACTCTCTTGTGTCTGCTCTTGCCACTCTACTTTCTGCCACCTTTCAGAGTAGGTTGGGTCAGGAGGGATGGATATTGAGAAGGCCTGCTGTATGCCGGTGAGCAGGAGCAAGTCCTAGCCTGGAAGGCCAATGTCCAGGGACTGTACCCGGGCCAGGACTCCGTTGCTGCCAGCCACTGCAGCCTATTAAAGACATTGAATATCTCCTTAGGGACTTCCGCCAGGAGTGAAGGTGGGAGGCCATTACATGTGGTACCTGTATTTATGCCTAGGGATGGGCCAGGGGAACAAGGGGATTATTTCACCTGCTGCCAACTCCTGCATGTTCCTGGGTTATATTATTCTTGATTTCATTTATGTTCAGACATAGACTTACCATTGTCTTGGGGTCCAGAATACCTTCATCAAAATAGCAGACTTCACCCCTTGCAGATCCTCTGACTGTGAAGTCTACCAGCCACCTGATCTCAAATTGCCATTCCCAGTTTGCCTCCTGGTTTAGGAAGGCACTATTTAAGGCCTTCCAACAGCATGTTTATTAGTCCACTGTTTGCTTTCTGCAGACTTACTACTACAAACGAGTTTATCAGGTAGGTATTCAAAGAATATTTGTGTATCTATTTTTTTTTTTTTATACCTCCTATCACCTATATAACTGGTCTACCTTCCTCATTGCCACAAGATTTACATGTATCAAAACTCATCATACCCCATTCCAGAGCAACTGTAGATTCTGCTGTTTCCTTTGAACACCAACATCCCTACCACCAGCAATATCCGGTTAAAATTCAAGTTGTCTATAAAGGTATCCAGTATACCTCCAGTAGGCCAAGGGAAAGCAAGAAGGAATGCCAAGGAACACTAGGTTCCCCAGGGAAGACCACCTGTGGGAGACACCATCAAGCTCTCCTGCTTGGACATGTTATCTACCTGTGCAGGAAGTTAGAGGACTGCTCCCTAGGGCCTTAATGGGCCAGAGGTCATCAGCCTGGCCTCCTGGCCAGGGCTGATTTACTTTTCTATGGCTCTGAGACTGTAGTTTACTTGCAACTCTCTTAGAGAAGACCCCAACTGCACATGGCTCCTCTTGTTTCCTGGTGGGTCTGGGCTGTGGTTTGAGGCTTTCCACCCACTCTGCCCATACCAACCTCCATTTCTTCTGCCTTTTTTGGCTCCCTTTACTGGGGCCTTGTCTGTTGAGTCAGCACCTGTCTTCTGCTACCTGCCATGGGGATTTACCATGGCTGACACACTGAAATGCTGCCTCCTACCTTGTACCCCGATAGATGCCTGTCATAGGAACAGGATTAAAGAACTGGAGTCTGTGTTATAGGAAGTGCTGTTGTTCAGTGGTATCATGGCCAACCTACTTTCTAGCCCATGGGAAGAGGATTGAATGAGTGGTCTTGGGAATCTACCTCCCACTTCGAATTTCCTTGAGAGGCCTAAAGCTTTCCAGGTGGATCTAGGAAGCCCTGTCCCTTACATGCACTGGAGAGAATGAAAGGTTGGTGGTGGAATGCTCAGGGGCATCCTTCCTGCCAAAGGCAGGACCATAGGTGCCCTGTGAAGGCCCCTGTTCTTTGCATCCTGATTCTCTGGGGGAATCTCTCTCAATTCTGCCTTAACTCACTCATTCACACTTTACCATTGCTGGATCTATTTCTCACTTTGTGCTACAGCATTGACCTTGATGACCATCCCTCCTCCTGGATCTGCCTTCACCTTTGTCTGGGACTTTGACTCGAGTTCTCCTTTCTGCCGCACTCCTATGTTCCATCTCCCATCCCTTGAACCTCAGCCTTGGCAGACCCCTGCAAGAAGGAGAGACAGATATCTGCGAGGGACTCCCAGTAGAAGCAGTGAAGACCAAATCTGCTTATTCTAAGATAAATACATCCAAACTCTTGATGAGCTAGTTAAGAGTCTCCTCATTCCTTCTTGCTTGGCATTCTGTCTCTACAAAGGAATTCCCATCTTTTTTTCCTGTCTCATGGGAATAGTCTACCTGGATACTTTTTCTTCTCCTTGGTTGAAGTCAGAGGCTCTAGTTCGAATTCTCAGGAGCTCCAGGGTCCTGATATTTAATTTCTTTATAGTAGAGGATTTCAGTTGGTTTCCAGAGGCCTAGTGCCTAATTGAGTGGGACCCAATAGCCATCTGCTCCGCTTGGCTGGAGCTGTCTGCTATGTTCCTCTGGTTTCCATTCAGCCCCCTACACATGGTAAGGCACATTGGTAGAAGATGCCCCGCTGTAAGATGGCAAAACCAAAAAACCAAACCAGCTGCCATTGAGTCAATTCTGACTCGTGACAGCCTTGTATTTTTCAGAGTAGAACTGTACACCAGAGGGTTTTCATGGCTGTGATCCTTTGGAAGCAGATCACCAGGCCTTTCTTCTGAGGTACCTCTGGGAAGGTTTGGACCACCAACCTTTTGGTTAGTAGTCAAGTGCTTAACCAGTTGCACCACCAAAGGACTCTTGTAAGGCAGGCGTTGTTGTCAGGTGCTGTCGAGTTGGTTCCAGCTCATAGCCACCCTGTGTACAACAGAATGAAACACCGTCCAGTCCTGCACCATCCTCACAATCATTGTTATGCTTGAACCCAGTGTTGCAGCCACTGTGTCAGTCCATCTCGTTGAGGGTCTTCCTCTTTTTCGCTGACCCTCTACCTTATCAAACATGATGTCCTTCTCTAGAGGCGGGTAGCTCCATATAGTAAGGGCTGATGCACACACTTGTCAGCACAGGGTAGTGTCTCCCAGGCTCATATCCCTCTGATGTCAAAGGGGGGCCTACAAGTGTCATTTGCTGTGGAGTAAAAAAAAAAACAAACTTTTTTTTTTTTTTTTAAGAGAGTAGAAAGAGAGGACAGAAGATTCAGGGCTTAGGGAAGGGACCTGTGATTTGGGAGACTGAGGGGGTATGTAGCCTTGCGTGTGCCTGTCAGGTGGCAGGGCCTTTGCAGGACACGGGGGGACTCGTGTGCACGAGTGTACTGCATGTAGGTGAGACAAAGTACCTGTGTCCCGTCCTCCCTGGATGCCGCGTTCTGTGTGCTTGACCTTGAGCTGACAGGTTGGAAACCCCTAGTTTACAGATTTTATTTTTTTAAGCCCTTTTTGTAAAACACTAACCTCAGCGAAGGGGAAAGAAAGAAGAAGAAGAAGAAAAAGCTGAGTTCAGCAGCTGCAGTTTGCTGTATTTTTTCATCTTGCATCAGCAAGTTGGGACCACAAATAATCTGGTCTTGTATGCTTCGGTGATGCTGCCACTTAAGACTTTTCCTCCTTCCCGGGAGCCAGCAGCTCCCCTTCCCCAACGTAGCTGGCTCAGGTGTGGGGAGGTGGAAGGACAGGGGAGGGAGTCGGAGCGCGGAGGAGGGGCACCGAGGGGAAGGAGCACAGGCCAGCAAGGGGTTGGGTAATTAATTTCTGAATGGTTTCAGGAATCAGCTAAACATTTCCTTTTAACCAGTTTCCCAAGCCTCATATCCTTTGTTAGTTCAGAAAAAATGTCATTTATAATGGATGTTGCCTTGATAAATTGTTCCTGAGAAGCACAGCGTTCTCATTAGTCTATATAATGAGAAAGACTCCTAGTGCTGGTGGCATAGCTGCCCAGATATTTGCCTGATGGGAAAACTATTTCTCTATGCAGTTTGCTATAGAGGGCCTGAAATGGAGGGTGGTGGGGAGGGGCTGGGGGTCAGGTCTCCCTGAGGACGCTGTGGGCTCTGAAGTTGTGTTTTCCCTGTGGTTTTCTAGAGCAGACCCCAACCGCACGCACGGGCCTTCTCACATCCTGGCGGGTCTGGGCGCTAGTGTGCAGGCTTCTCACCTACTCTGCCCACACCAGCCTCCACGGCTCCTGCTCAGTCTCGGCTCTCTTCACCAGGGGCTTGTCTGTTGAGTTACCTGAAGAGGAGAATTTGGGTGTAATAGGATTGCCTTATTCTCTTTTTATTTTTCCCAAAAAATAATGAACATTTATGGAATGAGTTGTATTTTTCAGACGCAATTTTGTATCTGTGGTTTCATTAAGGTATGCAGCTTTTACAGCCACTGAGGCACAGGGAGGTGAAACAGCACTTCCAGGGACTACGGCTTGTAGGCAATGGACTTTGTGACCCAAATATGCTGCCCTATCACTCACTCCCTTTGCCTTTCTGCTTGTTTGAGAATGGACACTCACCCAGCCCTTCTCCACAGGGACATCCCGGAGGTACTTCTTCATGTTAAGAGTGGTGCTTAAGGACGTGTGTTAATTCTTGCAGGCCACTGGGGCCTCCTTTAGTGAATGGCTGTTAACCAGAGATAGCGAAGATACTTTTCCAAGTTCCTAACAACTGCCTAGCAGGATCAGAGGAGGGGGGAGGAAGGCAGATCCACTGCAGGGCATTTTTAGGGCCAGAGTTGTCTTGGAGCTCCAAAGCCCCAGTTAATGCAATGTTGACACTTTTTGCTGCAATGCCAGCTAGAGATCTGTCTATAATTTTGTTTTTCAGGGGGAGGTGTTAGGAGAGTTCTAGGATCTCCTGTTGCTTAAAGAAAAGTCCTCTATGCCCCCAAATACAGTCCCCATCCGTCCATCCATCTGTCTGTCCGTCCATCCATCCATCCATCTAATCCTTCCATCTTTCCTCCATCCCTCCCTCCCTCTTTCCAATGGCTGTTGAGTCCCTATTAGGTGCCAGAAACTATGCCAGGCACTGAAGATTCAAACATGAATTGGGTGACTTCTGTTTTGAAAGAACACATAGTTTAATGGAAGAAACATATGTGAAAATAATACAAATTATGATATGATGATTTAAGCACAATAATTGGAGTTCAGAGTTTCGGGCAAGGCATTCAGAGATTTCTGCAAGAGGGGTACCTGAACTGGGTTTTGGAGGGTGGACAGGAGGAAGTTTCAAGGAGAACATGGCTGGGGGAAAGCATTCCTGGCAGGAGAAGCAACGCAGGCCAAGGACATATGGAACATCTTGGTTGGGGAGTGTGTGCAGTTTGATATTGCTACAAGGGCTTGGGGAGGGAGAGAAGAGGGTGTGGTGGGTGACGAGATGGGATGATGGAGGTCAATGGGGCCCTGGTTATGGGTGAGGATCAGGGTGGCAAATGATATGGCTCTGGAAACCTAGGGTGTTCTCCTTTAGTAAGGTTAGTGGGGGCTGTGGTCATCAGAGTCAGAGACTAGAAACACAGTGGCCCCCGAAAGAAGCTAACATATGTGTCCTAACATGATGGCCCTGTCCCAGACACTTTACGGTATTCTCACTTCTCTTCCCAGAAACTATTAACCCCTTTTTATGGCTGAGGATGTTGAGTCACAGAGGGGTTAAGTAACTTGCCCAAGGTTATTCTACTTGCAGTTGTCAGAGCTGGGGTGTGAACCGGGGGATTGGTGCCAGGGATTTTGCCCTTAACCACCATGCCGTTCTGCCTCGCCAGTTGGTCTGCAGTTGAGGCTAAGTATCTACCTCTGAGTTTTTTTTTCTCTGTATATTTCAGGAAATGTGATTTGAGGTAAGAACTTATATGAATCTTTGTAACAATATGCCATGGAATAATAGAATTTGGATGAATTGCAAAAGCTGAGAAACACGTTCTGTGGGGTTTGAAGGGAGGGAAAATGTTGGAAATAACAAAGATGGGGAGGGGTCTGGGACTTTGAGTAGGAGGTCTTTGGAGTTAGTGATGGGAAAAATAAAGGCAGGGATTGTTAGGACAAAAGAACTAAAAAAAGAATACTTCAGATGTCAGGTTCTTAGGGACTAATGGCTGGTGTTAGGAAGACCATTTCAGAGGCCAACTAATTGGCAGATTGGACCTTGCCCACACCCTGGCCTCCCAGGATCACCTGCTGCCCCTGATTTAAGGGAGTTAATGTGGAGCTTTTTGCTCTGGAGCAGGAGCGAGGGCAGGGGTGAGAAGAGAGAGAGAGAGAAGAAACCTAACCTCATACCACCAGCAAGAACAATATCAGCATTCAGAGAAAGTTGGAATCTTTCAGTTGGCTGGCTACCTAGCTCAAGGCTAACCACACTCTTAACACAATAATAAGTCAATCCTCACTGAATAATTAAATAGAGAGCCTTCATAAGTATTGACTTAATGTGACAGCAAGTCTATAGTGACTCAGGGTTTGCTTATGTAAACACAATCTCTTGTTCAGCTTACTTAGCAGTTCAGTGAAATAGAACAGTCCTTCAATTAAAATCAAATGATGCATACATTTAATTCCTTTCTCTTCTTACTGGGTAATAATAGGTTTGCAACGTAGGTGAAGGGATTGAGGAAAAATCGAGAAAAGGGTACCTGCCCATCTGCCTGTGTTTTTGGAGGAAATGAAGGAGTATATCCAGTGGTAGTCTCTTGGGGAAGGAAATGGTCCGGATCCTCCAACCTCTGGGCTCTGTGTGGGAGATCCCTGTGGGCTTGGGTTGGCTTCTACCATACCTAGACCCTCCTACCCCTCTCCCAAAGCAGGTTTGGGCCAGCTGCTATGGTTGGCCTGTTAGTGTCTTGGTGGTGGCCTGGGTCTAATTGATTACTTCTGGTCAGCAGGGGTCCAGTGGCTCCAGCCACAGCACTGTCCAGGTCATTTCCCACAGACACCCTCATGGGTCAGCTGAGGAGAAAGTAAATGCTGGGTGAGTTCTAGGCCAGATGGAAAAGCGGGGGGGAGGGGAGGCAAGGAGAAAGGCAGCACTCATCAATTCCTTTGGATGATGCCAGAAGAGAAATAAACCTCCCTCAGTCTATGACTTCAAAATGCTGAGTGAGAGGAGGGAGTAGGGACTTGGAAAAAGAGAAGGCGGGGCAAGGACTGGGAGTCCCCTGATGACGCAATGGTTAAAGCACTTGACTGCTAACGGAAAGACTGGTGGTTTGAAACCACCAACAACTCTGCGGGAGAAAGATGCAGCAGTCAGCTTCCGTAGAGATTTACAGCCTTGGAAACCCGTGGGGTCACTGTGAGTCAGAATCGACTCTACGGCAGTGGCTTTGGTTGGGCAACGGCTGGGGCAGCGTGGTGGAAGGGCAAATCCACTAGCTTTGGAGCTAGGATTTGAACCTAAGTCTTCTGGCTTTGCTGCCAGAAAGCAGGCCTCTGTTTCCTTATCTGTAAAACAGGGGTACTAGTACCAGCTTCAGAGAATCGTTGTCAGAGTAAAACATGGCGGTGTTTATGAAAGCACTTTGTATGACTGTACAAATGTAAGGGGTGCTGATTAGGAGAACAGACATATTATGTCCCTTTGGCCTGAAGGGTAAGAGCTCAGGCCCTTTACACAGTGCTTTGTGATAAGGAGTGTTTAGCGGAGCCCCCCACTATTAATAGCCACAACAGTAAGTGTTGATGGAACACCCACTATGTGCTGGGCACTGTCTAAGTACTTACATACATTTGCTCATTGGGTAGCTCATTTAACCCTCACAACAACCATATAAGGTAAGCACTATTATTACCTCCATTTTGCAGATGAGGAGACTGAGGCCTAGAGAGGTTTAATGACTTGCTCAAGGTGACACAGCTATGAGAAGCTGAGCCACAGTTCAAGCCCAGTCAGTGTGACCCCAGAATCAGGTCTGCGTGACTGAGCATGCTTCCCCAGGACCAAGAGGAGGACTCATGGAGTTCAAGGTCTCTTGTGGGAGGAGACTCAAACATTTCTACTTGAGGCAGCCTCCATGGAGGTCTCGGTCACGTACAAAAAGGTTCAGTGGTCATTTCACAGGGTGGCACCGAGTCCTTTCTCCAACCTGCAAGCTCCTAGCCATTGAAACTTCCTGGTACTATGTAGTCAATTCTCCTCCGAGATGATGGCTTTCCTCCCTCAACCTCTTTGTCTTGGGACAGAAGGTCAGTTCAATTTGCAGATGCTTCCGAACTAATGATATTTTCTCTAACTGAAGGCTTAGAAAATCACTGTTTATAATAACTTAGGATTTTCGAAGCCTAGTTCAATTAAACTAAAAAAAAAAAAATTACAATCTTAAAGCAACTTTATTAAAAAGGAACATAATGAACAGTAAACTCTATTAACATCTTTGAAGTTTACCTCTGCATCTCACTGGTTCATACAACCAACATTTTCCCCTGTTTGTAACCAAGGTGCATACATTGTATTGCTTTCTGCTTTTTTCCCTAAACATGATTTCCTGTTTTGAGTTTTCATCTATTGACACAATATACATCCTTGTCATTTTGAATTCATATGTAGCTTTCTGTGGTGTTGAAATCTGTTGGAGCCATCCCTTTGTAGTTGAGCTAGAGAAAGAGTCCAAGGCCAGGTCTGGCTTCCTTCATGAATTTTATCATCATCTGTTTTCATAGTTGCTGTCATTATGACGGTGCTCCTGCTGTCTGGCTCTTTTGCATGGATTAGACAGACCCTTTGTGGATTTGATTTTGGTCTATGTCCTTTTTAATGTGTGTCTTTTTGGCTTGCCTAGAACTTGGATAGATAAAATCATGTAACATCTGAGAGGGAAGCTAGGTGGTAGTCAAGAATTTTTCTGTTTTAAGTGATGGAGACCCAACTAGCTTAAGTAAAATAAAAAAGGAATGTATTAGCTTACAGGATAAAATACAGAAAAGGCAGGGTTTATCTAAGGGCTGAACTTGAAATAGGACTTTGTCTCTATCTCCATGTCTTTTGTTTCTCCTTCTCTTTGCAGGCTAGTTGCATGTGTATTCTTATTGTGACAAGGAGGCTACAACTCTGTATATCTGGGCTCATATCCATGGTGTCTTATAACCAGGAAGAAAAGAATGATCTTTTTTGCCTATCCATTAGGAAAACTTCAGAGAAGGACCCTGATTGGTCTAGCTTGTGTTGTTTCCTTATTCTTAGACCAGATAGTGTGGCCAGGAAGATGGGGTTCTGTGATTGGCCCAGGCTGGGCCACATGTCCATGCTGTGGCCCATGAGGAGGAGTACTGATTGGCAACCTTTATTAGAACTACCTGGAGAGAGGAAGAGAAATCCCCCTCCCCTGCTCCATCCTTATGGGCACTGCTGTTCTGGACAGAAAAATAATAAGTATCTACTGTACAGTTAAAGAATAAACAAGAGGGAAGAAAGCCAAGTGGATTCTTGAGTTCATGAAACAGCTGGTGGTAGTGGCTTGGAGGAGGCAGGGAAGGACGGAGGACCAGGCTGTCTACAGTGAGCCCTGGAGGTGTCAGCAAGCAGCCATGTGGGTGAAATCCATTTTTCACTTTTTCAGTGTCACATAACATTGAACCCACATAACTAAGCCCTGCACTGCTGGAGGGAACCGCAGAAAGCCATTCCACAGGCACTTGGGTCCATTAAAGCCATTTTCTCTGCATTTCCAAGAATTGTCTGTGAAGCCCATCATGAGTAATTTGTACTTCTTAGGAGCCCTCTTTTCCCCCCATGAATATGCAAGTGCCCTGTTCATTTGCACCTGGCAGTGCTGGCGGCTGACCCTGGAAGTTATGGTTGGCAGTGGTTGGTCATGGCAGCAGAGAGTGGAAGATAAATTCCTGTCCTTTTTGGCAGGTGCCTACCCTGATGTGGGGTCTGTGACCATGCGATCTAGTCTCTCTGAGCTATAGTGTCCTCCTTGTGGACTATTTTTACTTTGTGGAATGTTTAGAAAATTAAATCAGATAGCAGCATCTGACATGTAGTAGGTCCTCAATCAATGTTAGTTTCCTTTCTCCTTCTTCCACTTTGACAACCAGTAGACACCAGTTGTTTTCCGTGGCAGCAGCATCACAGGTATAGCCTGATAAATGGGAACTTCGAGAAGTTTACAAGTGCTTTGGGCCACAGTGGCCAGCTTTGGAAAGTCTGGGAGTTCAATAGGAGAAGTTTCATCCCTGAGAAACCTAGGTCAGATTAATTTGGGAAAACATATGCATTTGGGAAGGTGTTTATAACCTGTACTGTCATGGACTGATTTGTGTCCCCTAGAGATTTGTGTCAACTTAGCTAGGCCATAGTTCCCAGTATTGTGTGGTTTTCCTCCATTTTGTGATCTGATGTAACTATGTTTTGTTAATCCTACCTGTATGCCTGTGGTTATGGTCCCATTTGGAAGTGAGTTGTTGGTTAAGCTCATGAGACATGATAGTTTATGTTAATGAGGATTAGGGTGGGTTTGCAGCACCCTTGCTAGAGTCACACCTTTTATCTTTGAAGAGACAAAAAGAGACAGAATCGAGCAGCGAGAGAAGGGACCTCCTACCACCAAGAAAGAAGAGCCAGGAGCAGAGTGCATCCTTAGTACCTGGGGTCCCTGCACTGAGAAACTCCTAGACCCAGGGGAAGATTGATGACATGGACCTTCCCCCTGAGCTGTCAGAGAGAGAAGGCCTTCCCCTGGAGCTGGCACCCTGAATTTGGACTTCCAGCCTCCTAAACTGTGAGAGAATAAATTTCTGTTTGTTACAGCCACCCACTTTTATTTCTGTTATAGCAGCACTAGATAACTAAGACATGGACCAAGGAAAGATCTCATTGATAACAGATGGTTGTACTTCCTCTTGGCTAAGACCAAAGCATAGCACTGAGACACATGTATCCGAGTGAAATTGTGCATCTGTGTGGGAACAGTTGCATGCATGTGTGTGTATATGTATGTGTACATGTGTATTTTTTTGTCATGTAGGCATGAGCCTGCTTGGGCTATGGCCTGAAGCTTTTGTTCTCTTCCCATTACTGGGCCAGCCATATGGTAGTGCTATTTAAAGCTAAGTGAGGTCTAAAGGATAGCTACCACCCCAGCTCTGAAATCTGTGCCATCCGTGCAGAGGTCCTCAAACTTTAGTGTGCCTCAGAATTGCCTGGAGGCCTTGTAAAAGCACAGATTGCTGGGCCCCACCCCTTGCATTTCAGATCTTATTTGTCCAAGGTGGGGCCTGGAGAATTTGCACTTCTAAGAAGTACCCAGGTGATGCTGATGCTGTTGGTTTGTGGCCCCCACTTTGAGAACCACTGATCCCCTATTTGGATGATTTAGGAAGTCCACCTGTCCCATCTGGATAATTTTGGCTCGTGTGGGTTGGTCTCTGAACACCCACCTTTGACTCCTTTTCCCTTTACTGGGTGCACATTTGCATCAAATAGGGTTGCCAGATTTAGCAACTAAAAATAGAGTCTGCCCAGTTAAATTTGAATCTCAGATAAACAATGAAATTTTTTTTAGTGTAGACCAAAACCTGTTGGCATCCAGTTGATTCCAACTCATAGCGGCCCTATAGGACAGAGTAGAACTGCCTTATAGGGTTTAAGAAAACAGACTGCCACGTCTTTCTCCTGTGGGGTGGCTGGTGCGTTTGAACTGCCAACCTTTCAGTTAGCAGATGAGCGCTTAACCATTGTGCCACCGGGGCTCCTCTTTTGGACATACTTACACTAAATTGTGATTGTTAAACATAATTAATGTCACTGAACTATACATGTGAAGATAGTTGAAATGGCAGATATCATTACCCATATCTTTACGTCATCAACACCTGTGGAAGGAGCAGTCAAGAAATGAAAAGACGCATTGCATTGGGTAAATCTGCTGCAAAAGACCTCTTTAAAGTGTTGAAGAGCAAAGATGTCACCTTGAAGACTAAGGTGTGCCTGACGCCAGCCATGGTATTTTCAATTGCATCATATGCATGTGAAAGCTGGACAATAAATAAAGAAGACCAGAAGAAGAATTGACACCTTTGAATTGTGGTGTTGGCGAAGAATATTGAATACACCATGGACTACCAAAAGAATGAACAAGTCTGTCTTGGAGGAGGTAAAACCCGAATGCTCCTTAGAAGCAAGGATGGTGAGACTACGTCTCACATACTTTGGACATGTTTTCAGGAGGGATCAGTCCCTGGAGAAGAACATCATGCTTGGGAAAGTAGAGGGTCACTGAAAAAGAGGAAGACCCTCAACGAGATGGATTGACACAGTGGTTGCAACAATGGGTTCAAGCAGAGCAACAATTGTGAAGATAGCGCAGGACTGGGCGGGCAGTGTTTCCTTCTGTTGTACATTGGGTTGCTGTGAATTGGAACTGACTCAATGACACCTAACAACAACAACAACAACAACTTATCTTTACCACAATAAAGAAAATATTTTGTTTGCTGTTTATCTGAAATTCAAATTTAGCTGGACGTCTGGTATTTAATCTGGTAACCCCATCATCAAATTGGGG
The DNA here is from genome assembly GCF_024166365.1 of Elephas maximus indicus. Lineage (NCBI taxonomy): Eukaryota > Metazoa > Chordata > Mammalia > Proboscidea > Elephantidae > Elephas > Elephas maximus. The sequence continues at coordinate 53,031,611 of NC_064840.1, forward strand.
ACCTCTCCCTTGCCTGTTGCTTGCATTTGACTGAATAGGCTACAGCTGCTGAGGAAACAAGCCCAGAGAGGGTTTGTGTTTTTCGGACAGATCCACCTGCTGCCTTGAGCTCATTTGGCAGTCTTCAGTAGATCTCTGGCTGAAATGGACTTGGCTTGTGTTCATTTTGCTTCTCTTGCTGGCTCTTTGTTTTTCTATCTGCCTGTCACCCTCATGCTTTCTTTTATGCCATCTCCCTTACTGGGACTCTTAAAGGCAGACAGTTGAGATGTGGTGGGGCTGATCCAGGAAAAGTCTGTTCCTGGCAGGAAGAATGGAGCCCAAGGAGCCAGTGAACTCACGGTATATGCAGGTGAAGAGTGACATCTGGCCCAGAGATTATGCAGAGATTACCAGCTGGCTCATCATCTATTATGAAAAGGATAACATTTGCCTTGGAGAATTTTACCTACCAGGGCTGGAGTTGGAAGCACTCACGCGGCTGGTTCATGTCTTGGCTGGAGTTGGAACTTGTCATGGACTTGAAGGCAATCGACACCACTTGGTCTCTGATGCTGACAGAGGGAGCTGGCAGCCCTAGACTTTATCATGTACTGAGGGGCGGAGAGAAACTTGAGCAATCAAAGACCTCCTGGTGACTTGGACATAGCATCCTCCTAAATGGCCCCATTTGTCGCCTTCGCTTGCCAAGGCCACGCTGATGCTAGAATGGAGCAGTGGAAGAACAGAAGGCTTAGCTGCTTCCCTTTGCTTCATCCTTCCCCTCTGCTGTCTGCTGGTCTCAGGCTGACTCCCCTCCCCTTACTCTGAATAGAGTTTCCTCTCCTGAGGCCCTGGCACTGACAGGGCCTGCTGCTGAAGGAAGTAGGCCACAGCCGCATAGGAGAGATGGTGCTTTACCCAGCAGTCACCCCAGGCCTGGCAAAGGAGCTTTGGGAATGCTGCCTGCCTTTGAGGGCCTCCGCTTCTCTTCCCGCTGCCTGGAGGGGAGGGTGGGGTAAGGAGGTCATTGTTTGCTTGTGGCCCACCAGGCTGACCCCTGAGCCTGTCATTGAAGGAGAGGGAGAGGAAGCCATCTCTCCTTGATATGGTCACGTTGCCCTGTGTGGGACCCAGACACACCTGGGCAGGGCAAGCAGATGTTTTTTTTTCCTTCCAGTATCAGACATCAAAGAAAGCTGTTTCCTGCTTGCAGTTGGTGGTGGCAGGCACCAAGGGCAGGATGAGAAGTCTTGGTAGAGAAGCCAGATAAGGACCATGCCTCCTATCTGTCTGTGGTGTCTGCTGTTTCCCAGCTCTCTCACAGCCACTATCTGGCTTGCTCTTCATTGCATCCCTGTGAAGTAGATAGACCTGCATAGCTGTTCCCATTTGATGACTGGGGACACTGAGCCCCAGAGACATGGCAAGCTTGCCCCAGGCCACACAGCCAGCGGACAGTGCGGAGCAAGGGCTCTCTGACCACGTACATGGCAGACACTTGCTGACCTTGTGAGCAGCTGGACCCTGCTCCTCTCCCCTCAGTCCTGAGGATCCTACCGGCCACTTCCACCTGGCTTCTGAACTCTTTCACCTTCTCTTTCCTGACCTGCTTCCTCCACTCCCCTCTCTCCTCCAGATTGCCTTGCCTCTCTTTGTGGGTCATTAGGGAAATATTTTGGAAGCCCCAAAGGGTCTTTGCTGCAGAAAACCATGTTCTCCTTGTTCACTGTTTCTCCAGCCCATGGGGCTTCACAACATGCTGAGAGGCTTGATGGATGGTGAGGCCACTTAGAATCCTCAAGGTGCCCAATGCCCAGTGATCGGAGACTAACTTTGCAGAAGAGAAGCAAGGCCTTTTGTGTGCTGAGCTGGAGCTGGAGCCATCTGGGAGTCTTCCAACACCTGCAGATAGAGCCCAGGCCCTGGAGTCTGCTGTAGTAGACTGTGTGTTCCTCTCAGACAGACAAACCAACAGTGACTTTTCACTCACGCCGTGACCCCTGGGGTGGCAGGCATATTGTTCTGAGCCTATTACCTGGGGTTTCCTTTCTGGCTTTGCATTGGCATGCATGCTATTCCCATCCTTAGTCTGTCAGTGACACGGTAGAGGCTCAATACGTATTTGAGGAATGGATGAATGGGTGTCTACCACCTCATCCCTTCCCAAAGGGACTGTGGAGGATATGAATGAGGAAAAAAATAGAGTCTTTCACTCTAGGAGCATCTATTCCAGTAGGAGAGACCAAACAGGGCAATATCAGGAAGTCCCTGTGCAATTAAGTGTTCAATTGTCTGGTTCAGACTGTATGTGTAGCTGGAATACAGAGATGGGAGAAATCAATGTGGTGAGAGGGCGGTCAGAAAGGGCTTAATGGGGAGGGACTGGAGGTGGGCCTTGGGGAGGTGTGAGAGGGAGGAGGGCTGTATGTGTGATCATACAGTATTGGAATGGACTCCTGTTTTTTCAGCTAAGAGAAGCTGTTTGGAGGGAGAGGATGCTGCTCTATGGCTTTGCTCATAATCTCTCTGCCTTCTTGCCTTACATCCTGCAGGAGCTCAGCTCTGGCTTTACACTGCTCATCTGCAGCCCTCCTCAGTGTTGGGTCCTGACTATATCCCCTTAGCTCCTTCTGGAGGTAGACCATTAACCAAAATGAACAATGAAGTTTCTGAAACAGTTTAGGGATTTTTTACTTTGTTTTGTTGTGCCTCTAAATGCTGTCTACCTATTAGAATGTCTCAGCCCACCTCTCAGGTCTCTAGAGGTCTGGGAATTGGGCAGAAACTGACCCCTACCACCCCAGCCCTCAATCTTTCCTTTCACTGGACCTTCTCAATTCCTGAATGACCTGTCCTTCTTCTTTTTCTTCTTTCTCATTTGCACACACGAGGCTGGGTTGGAGGGTGGGCAAGACACTGTTTTTTGCCACAGGAGACCAAGTTTTTTTCTACAGGAGGTGAAGACTTGATTGGAAGTGCTGCTTTTTCCGTTTTTGGGCTTAGAGGTGAAGAGATAGAGGGTGCGTTTATGAGCTGAAGGAAGGGTGGGCACAATTGTAGATTTCCTTCTCTTTTCTATGAAAGGCAAAATGAATTTTACAGAGGTACAGAATGTTGGGCTCTGGAAGGACCTTTAAAGTCCTCTACACTCACCCCTTTGCCAGGAGCAGTGGGACCTGACAGAAAGGGCATCCACCTTGTTGTTGGAAGTCCTGAGTTTGAGTCCTGGCTCCACTGCTAAGTGGCTCTGTGATCTTGGGAAAGTCATTTAGTGTCTCTAAGGCTCAACTTATTCATCTGTAAAATGGGATAGTAATAACAACAGCCCGTTAGATCTCACAGAGGCTTTGTAAGGATTAAGTGATAAAAGATGGATGTGAAAACACCTTTTAAACTATCAACAAAGAGTACTTTTTATTAACTTGATAAATGAGAACATCAGATCTCAGGATATCAAGGGAGTCTCCCAAGGTCACCTGGTGAGTTAGGGCAGAGCTGGATTGAGAACTCTCATCTTCTGACTTTTAGTTTGGTGCTCATGGTTTTACATCTCCCGTGCCTTGCTGCTTTCGTGGGCCCAAGGGGCCTGGGGCACAGGAGACCTCATTGGGGTGGAGTTCCTCCAGAGGTCTTCCTCCCTCTCACAGATCTCCATTCCCTAGGACCACGGGCCTCCAGGCAAACCAGAATTTTTCTGATGGTCGGGGGACAGGGTGCGGGTCTGGTGGGGCACAGTCCAGAATCTTCCCTCGTGACTCGGTTGTGCCTACTTTATTCCTGTCTCCGCAGGTACCAGTTTCCTTCCCATGGAAAGCCTTTCTTCTCTCTCCTCTCTCAGGCTTTCCCAGTCTCTCTCAATCTCTGTCTTATCTCCCTCTGGTGAAATGAATTCCTTTATGTGGCCTTTTGCCTTGGTTCTATGAAAAAGGGAGAAAAAGAAAACAGTTTGGAAGATTTTTCCCTGGGTCCGGAGGAGTTGTTACAGTAGTCCTTGTTACAGTTACCCTAGTCCCTTAGAGAAACTTATTGCTTTTGCCCAGGGAACAAGCCAGTCCCTGCGGGCAGAAAATATCAGTTGTTATGCAAATAGATGGAGCCACTTGGGAGGGGATTGGTTAGTTTAGTCCAGTGAGAGGATTGGTTAGTCTACTATGCAAATAGGGTCCATAAAATTCTCCCAATAAGATTGAGCCACATGCCTATATAAGCAGCCACCCCACGGTCGGGGGCAGGGGGTACTTCATTACCATCAAGAAGAAGAGCCTGGAGCAGAGTGTGTCCTTTGGACCTGGGGTCCTTGTGCTAAGAACCTCACAGACCCAGGAGACAGACAGAGCTGTAACATTGGAGATGGCACGAGATGGTGAGAAGTGGTGGCAAGCATGGCAGAGTCCCGCAGGAAAAAAATGGTGGCAGCAGAACCAGAAGACTGGCACTAGACGTCCTAGTGGGCTTCCCAACTCATGGAATGAGGTGGCTACAGTGGGTTTGCCAGTTCACGGAGCAAGAGTGCTGAGCACCTTCAGGCAGGAGGCTTTCTGGTGGAGTGGGGTGCCTCTGGGCATGGAGCTAACAGGGTTCGCTGATTCATGGAGCAAGAGTACTGAGGGTCTTCAGGCAAGGGGCTTTCTGGTAGAATTAGGTACCTCTGGGAACTTACGGGGAAGCCAAAAGAGCTGTAACACTTGCTTGAGCAGGGCAGGGGCCAAGAGGAGGCCTGTCCTGAGTGGGTGTGCATGGCTGAGAGAGAGAGAGGGAGAGAGAGCTGTCCTACACTAAAGAAGGGAGGGGTGTGCTCTTCACTTTGGGGGAGCCTTCCAGACCTTGCCTGTGGGCTTCCTGACGTTGATGCTGTTTCTGTTACTTCCATGTTAATCCTGATCCTATGTTCTTCTCTAATAAACCATATAACTGACTTTGTTCTCTGAGTTCTGTGTGGCCATTGCAATGAATTATCAAACCCAGCAGAGAATCAGAGAGTGCTGTGGAGAGGACGGCTGGTGTCAGAATTGGTAAAGGTTGGAGAGTGGAGGTATGTCTAACCTCTGCCTCATGGGAATCAGCCTTGGGCTGATCCTGATGGTGAATCTCATTCCCCCTGAAGTGAGATGAGGTCTGACACTACCACTGTCACATTATACCCGTTGCTTTCTCAAGTGAGGTGACGTTCCAGTGGAGAACTACGGGGAGCTGACTTTGTGGTTAACTTTGGGATTCTTCACCATGGGTGTGCCTACAGGGACCTTGGTTATTGTGCTCTCGATGCATCTTAATGGTGTGGAAAGAGCACAGGCAAGGGAGTCAGATGTCCTGGGTTCTGGTCCTTCTCCACTGATAGCCTGTTGGGTTATCACAGAGTTCTGACTGAGCACATATGTATTGAGGTGCTACTATGTACCAATCATTGGGAAAATATCAGTGAGTAAGACCTTAGTACCCACTTCTTGAAACTGCTGTGAGACACAAATACTGAGATACATGAGGAACACTTGGCAAAGGGCACTAACCTATAACCAAAACCCAAATCAAACCCGTTGCCATCGAGTCGATTCTGACTCATAGTGACCCTCTAGGACAGAGCAGAACTGCCCTGTAGAGTTTCCAAGGAGTGCCTGGTGGATTCGAACTGCTGACCTTTTGGTTAGCAGCCATAGCTCTTAACCACTATACCACCAGGGTTTCCAGTAACCTGTAAGGGGTGATTATTATTGTTATTTGACATGGTGGGGAGGGGTAGCATCCTGCCCCTGCCCAGGCTGATGGTAACAGTCTGTGTGTAGGGGCCACTAGGGTGGGAGGAAGAAGGGATTGCCATGCATATTATACTTGGCTGCCCTGTGATCCACGTAACCCTCCATGTCCAGGCCCTGTGCTGGGGGCTGGGATGACAAACCTGAGCCTGACACTGAATGCTTTCAAGCAGCTCATTGTCTGGTGGGCGGGGGGCATAGAGCTGTGAACAAGTCATTATGAGGCAGCATTGTAAGTGTCAACGTAGAGGAATGGGTGGCAGAGTGTTATGGGCTCTCAAGAAGAAGAGACTAATTCCGCCTGGGTGGGATTGGGAAAGATGGCAGAAGGGTGACAAGTGCCAGAAGGATCCCCTTGCCCATAGGGATGTCTCATACTAAGGGGACTCTTCTTTTTCCTTTCTGGGGCTAGCTCCTTTGACCCTCAGATGGAACCTGGAAGGTAGGTGGGGCTGGTATTTTTGGGCCCATCTTGCTGATGAAAAGAATGATGTGTTGAAGGACTTGGGCAAGGTCATCCCAGAAGTGTGACGGAGCAGAAGGTGGAGACCACTTCCCTGCCTGTTTCCAGGCATCTCTGCAAACCCACCCTGGGTCCTTTTTATGTTCTTTTGACTAAAAGATGTATTTTGAGTGAGGTGTTTCCATGCTTTTGAGTCCTTTTTGCCAGTCAGTCTGTGGGTACTTCTTAAGACTCATAATGTACCTGGCACTCTGGGAGGTCTCTATCCTCAGAGAGCTCACAGCTTGATAGAGGAGACAAGCCACCTGTCCTCTCAAGACTTGGTTATCCGCACTCTCCCTTTTCGCTTCCTGGCTTCCTATCACCCCTGGAAGCTGCAGAGAGAAGATACTGTGCCCCTGGATGCATGGAGAAGGGCGGGAAAGCCACCAGACTCAACTTCTGTTTTCTCCTTTGGGTCTTCTCCCTGACATCAGGTCCCGGCTGGCAGACTTCCATGCCAATTGTCGAGCCTCCTACCAGACACTCACCAGCTGCCCTGCGGACAATTACCAGGCGTGTCTGGGCTCCTACGCTGGCATGATTGGTAAGCATCTTCCCTGCATGCCTGGGGCCACGGTGGCTCCTTGCTGCCCCTGTCTGAGTGGGACAGAACTGAGGCCCAGGTAGGGGCCGGCAGATGGAGGCAGCCTGAGCTTGCCCTTGTCTCTGCCGCAGATTCAGACAGAACTCCAATGGGAAACCAGAGGATAAGCTAGATCTTTATCGAGGCAGAGGGTCCCAGCTTTTTATAGTAGGGGTAGGAGAGCCCCAGAGGCCTTAAAAGTCTGTTGAAATAATAACAAAAGGTAACATTTATTGCATGGTTGTGGCATTCCAAGTTCTGTGTTAAGCAGTTTACATGGGCTGTCTTATTTAATCTTACAACAGCTCTTATTGGTAGCTCCATTTTACAGATGAGGAAACTGAAGCTTAGAAAAGTTGAATAACTTGCTCAAGTTTATATAGCTAGTAAATATTGGCACTGGGACCCAAACCAGGATGTGAGCCTAACTTTCCCAGACTCCAGAACACACTCTCTTCTTTTTAGCAAAGGAGAAAGCAAGGGTCCCTGCTTTGGAGGAGGGCTCCTGAGTATCTTCTCTGCCTTCCTGTGATGAGGAACCCAGTGTTCTCTCTGCCTCTGGCCCCTTGCCCTCTGCTGCCCTTTATGGTTATTGGGATAGTAATGCTCAGAGTTAGGATTGTGAGTTGGGATGTAGGTGTGTTTGGAGGGCAGCGGGAGTGGAGGGGGATACCAAGCTTCTGCCCTGTTGTGCCTGGGATCTGGGGGCCCAAAGGGAAAAACTGACTGCGCCTCTCTCCTTTCCCTCCCCTTTCTCCTTGCCCAGGGTTTGACATAACACCCAACTACGTGGACTCCAGTCCCACTGGCATTGTGGTGTCCCCCTGGTGCAGTTGTCGTGGGAGTGGCAACATGGAGGAGGAGTGTGAGAAGTTCCTCAGGGACTTCACTGAGAACCCATGCCTCCGTAAGTCCTGGAACCTTCTCCTCATCCCCAGAAGCCACTCGTGCCCCTCCTGCTCCAGGAGGGACCCTAGGAGTCTAGTCGTAGCCCTAGTTATTCCTTCTTCCTCCATTGGGATGGCCAGTGATATATACATACTATATATATCTGTATGTGTATGTATATATATCTGCATATATACACACATAAAAAACCAAAAACCAAACCCACTGCTGTCGAGTTGATTCTGACTCATAGGGACCCTATAGGATGGAGTAGAACTGCCCCATAGCGTTTCCAAGGAGCACCTGGCAGATTTGAACTGCTGACCTCTTGGTTAGCAGCTGTAGCACTTAACCACTACGCCACCAGGGTTTCCATATACACACATACATACATATATATGTATACATATGATATGTATATTATATGTATATACATGGTTTCTCTACCATGTGTGTTGCCTACAGGGCTCTTGGTTTTTGTGCTCTTGGAGATTCACACCAGAACTCTCACTATGCCAGTCTCAGTTTACCACCAGAGGACTTAAACCTATGTCAAGTTTTCTGTTTCTGGCTGAAGATTTCTGGTCTGTTATCCTGAGAGCTTCAGCCCTCTCATGAGGATCTCTCACTTCTCCCTTTAAGGAGTCTCTTCCCTTTTGGAATCAGTGAAGTTCTTTTCAAGTCATCAAGCTCCTAATGCAAAGTCTAGAGAGAGAGAGGTTAGCCACAGTCAAGCTGTGTCTATCTTTGATCTTTCCAGTCTGATATTCACTGCTACCCCACCCACCTGAAGACCTCTTCCCTCTTTCCTTACCCCCTTTCTTCCTCCTGCCCATTTGTCTATCCTTCCTTTCTGTATGACACTGAGGATTCAGAGATATAAGTTGCAATCCTTGTCAGTCTGATGGAGGTAGGCCATCAGGAGGCTGGTCAGCAATCACAGTTTGGGGCAAGCAGTGCTGGAATGGAGGTCTGTGCAGGGTGCCTCAGGAACCCAGGGTGGAGATGACCAGGTCAACCTGGAGGAAGGAGGTTCTGCACAGGCATGTGCATTGCTCAGAGGAGCATCCGTGGATAGATAGTTGGGCATTGATCAACAGTAGAAGAGGCAGGAAGGGCACTCCAGTCCACCATGGACAGAGTACAGGGTTCCACAGAAAACATGGTAGGCTGAGGGAACTGCATACCTTTTAGCCTTGCTTTTTTTATAGCACTGAAGGAAACCCTGGTGGCATAGTCGTTAAGTGCTACAGCTGTTAACCAAGAGGTTGGCAGTTCGAATCCGCCAGGTGCTCTTTGGAAACTCTACAGGGCAGTTCTACCCTGTCCTACAGGGTCGCTATGAGTTGGAATTGACTCGACGGCAGTGGGTTTGGTTTTTGGTTTTTATAGTACTGAAGAGGATCATAGAGAGTTACCTGGACAGATAGAGTCCTCATGAAGGGTCTTGCAGACCGGAAGGAGTTTGGATTTTATGTTCCGCAGGTGGTGGCGGTGGGTGTGTAGGGGTCATTGAGGGGATTTAAGCAGGTGGTATTTGGATAAAATCTGTATTTCAGAAAGCTCACTGTGGTTGTAGTGTGGAAGGGGTGGAGGTTGAGATGTGAGCCTGACAGGTGACCCAGCACAGAGAGTCCAGTCAGAGGCTGCTGTAGCTGTTTGGGGAGAGGACGGTAAAGACTGTGAGCCAGAGCTGTGGAGAGGAGGATGGAAAGAGAGATGTGGTGGATAGTAGGCTACATTGACTGTAAGTGGGTGATTAGTGAGGTGTCATGGGTGACCCCCAGGTTTCTGACTTGGGTGACTTGGCTAGATAGAGATGACGTCTTCAAGACTGGAAATACAGGGGAAGGGGGAAGCATTGTTGGAAATGGTAGGGAGAGATACTGAGTTCAATTTTAGACATCATGAGTTTGAGGCATGTATGGGACACGGAGGTAGAGATTTCTCTAGGCACTTGGTCATAGGGTTGAATCTTGGGGAGATTTTTGTCCAGGTGGTTCGATTAGTTAGTTCTCAGTGAATCAGTGTGCTAATTGAGGACACGGGAGTGGTTTAGAGAAGGTAGGGAAAGTCTATGATGGGAAGAGGGGAAGAGTTAAGTCTGGGGCTGTTGGAGTGCCAGCAGAGGATGGGAGCATGCAGCAGGATGCCTCTGAGGTGGCACAGGAGTCAGCAGAATCTGTCCCTACAGACCTGGGGTTGGGGAAGGCCCTGAAGGAGGATGTGGTCTGCAGCACACGATGCCTTTGAGATGGCGGCTCTCACCATCCTTGGAGTGATCCGCTCCTCCCTTCTAGGCTTCCCATTCCTCCCACCTTCTTCTTTTTCTCCTCCTCTTCTACATTCCTCACCACATGCATTTCTTTCTATTCTGGGTTTTCTGTCTTTTTCAACTTCCTCTTGCTATTTCCTTCTCCAGATGTGAGACTTTTTTAGGTACCTGAGAGGGAGCTTCAGCAAAGTTAACTTTGGACATGATACACCCTGTCCCCAGTTTCTAGACTGTTACAGGGAGGCTAGTGGTCAGAGTGGGGAGCAGGGGGAGACATGGTGGAGGTGGCCTCTGATTTCTCTACATCTGTTTGCCCCGTTCCCCTCAACAGGAAATGCCATCCAGGCCTTTGGCAATGGAACAGATGTGAACCTGTCCCCTAAGAACCCCTCATTCCAGGCCACCCAGGCCCCTCGGGTGGAGAAGATTCCTTCTTTGCCAGATGACCTCAGTGATAGCACCAGCCTGGGGACCAGTGTCATCACCACCTGCACTTCTGTCCAGGTGAGGAGGCTTGGATCTGCAGCAAGGGAAATGGAGGCAGGGGCAGGCTGAGAGCCTAGAGGAGCACTGTGATACCAGAGGTAGGTGGGAGAAGCTACTAACCTGGAGGCCAGGGAGGGAGCAAGGACCCAAGAGACATGGGAGAGCTAGTGGGGGTAGTTTTTCATATATTTGTTAGTTTAGGCCTGCATCTTACAAGTGTTAAATGCCTGCCTATCACAGTGTTATACTAGATACCAGGGGGCGCAAGAGAAATGTAATGGTTTATTAACCATTTATTAACCATCTGATAATCACCAGGTAGTGTGCTAGTAGACTCCCTACGTATCTCATTTAATCCTCACAATACTGAGGTATTAGTATTCTTGTTTTATACACAGAAAACTGTTCCACAGAGGTTAGGTGACATACCCAAGGTCACACAGCTAGTTAGTGGTAGATTCAGATTTCAAAACTACATATGGCTCCAAAGCCCATGGTGTTCATTTGTTTATCCACCCCCTGTCTATTCATCCGTCCATTTATCCACCCATCCATCCATGTACCCCCCCACCCACCCATCCACCCATCCACCCATCCATCCACCCACCCACCCATCCATCCACCCATCCACCCATCCATCTACCCACCCATCCATCCAAAGTGTATTACATACCCTATCTGTGCCAGGTATTATTGTAGATACTAGGGATACATTGGTGAATGAGGTGGACACAGTCCTGGGTTTTATGGTCCTTATGGTCTTGTGGAGCATCAATAATTAAACAAGTATCAGGCATGGACTGTGGTCAGTGCTATGACAGGGGATACATGTGGCACTGTGGAGGAACATCATAGGGCGCCCACTCAGCCTCTGTCTCTGCTGAGCATCCCTGCCTTGTATCAAACCATTTGCTACAGTAGGTCCTCTGTTTAAGAGGTTGGTTCTAAGCAGATCACACACACACACACACACACACACACACACATGCATAGACACAGTCATACCCCCTAGTACAAAGAATTTAAAAGGGAATATAATAGAGTATATCAGGGAGATCAGAGGAGGGGGGAAGCAATGGGGTGTTGGGTGGTGGGGGTTAGGGGAATGGTTTAGGCAGGATCTGGGACTTGAATTGCCCAAGAAAGATTGATGTGATTTGAAAGACAGTCAGTAGGGGCACAGACTAAGCATAGGTGCAGGGAAGGGAGCAAGGCCTGGATGTGTGTGAGGCAATGAAGGCACCAGCCCAAATGAAATGGTAGGCTCATGGGTGTTTGGGTGTCAACAGTAGGCATTCACAATGCCAGGATGAGGGTCTCAGCAAGGACCAGGCCTCAAAGGGGGATTCAGGTTCCTCCTGACCACCCACTGCCCTATAGGCTCATGTGCTGGTGCCAGGCCCAGTCAGAGAAGCCCTCTTCCCACTTCCCCTCCTTTGTGGGATCCCCTGCTCTGTAACAGCTGACCTCCAAGTGCCCTCATGTAGGGCTCAGCTTGCAGCCTTTCCATGCCCTGCTACTGTCAGTTAGACCGACCCCTCCTGATTTAGGGTGAGATGCCAGTGTCACCCTTGGGCAGCTTCTAATTACACTGGACATGCTTGAGTAGGTGCCAGCATGGGACTTGGGGTCCCGGTCCACAGACAATCACCAGCTCAATTTCATGCTAGAGTGGTGGACAGCTTGGCTGGTCAGGGCTATGCTACCTGTCTGGTGACCATGTCGGCTATTCAGAGTGGCTCACATGTCCCTCCGGGCCCCAGCAGCCTCCCCTATGTCACTCCTCCCCCGCCAGCTCCCTGGGTGGGGTTACCTGGGGAGATGCTGACTCAGCAGCTACTAGACCTTTCCCAAGGCCCTTACTGTGATTCACTGTGGGCACAGAAAAGTTCACAGCTGTGGCTTCATGCCTGCCCTCCCCACCTAACCCTCTGTAGTGCTGATGACTCTGCAGACCCGTCTTTTTTGTTCTTTTCCTCAGCAGGTTGTTGAACTGTCACTCAGTTTCTTTTAGCCCCAGCCTGGTTTTCTGCAGACTCACTGTCTAGGGACTTGGCTTAATTTTGATTTCATTCCAGTGGAGATAATGGATGATCTATATGTGAGATAATGTATGTGAAAGGGCTTTGTAAACTAAAAACCACTACACAAATGTTAGGTTTTATTAACCCCCAGGGCCTGAGGAGGCTGCCTGGCCGGTGGCCCCCACAGGCTTGGCCACTCTAGGCCTATTAACTAAGTCACTCTGGGGCACTGTCTCTGTGGGCGGGACAGCCAGGGACAGCCATCCCAGGAGGAAAGGAAGAGAAACAGACCGTTAAAGGAGGGCCCCATCCACTGTCACCCCCCCAGTTCCTTGCACACAGAAATGGAAGGGCAAGACCCCTGATTGTGTTTTCATTTTTAACGAGCGCTTGTTTAGTGCCAGGCGCCAGGAATGCAGAGTGAATGAGCCCTAGTCTCTGTCCTCATCCAGAGGCTGGTGGGGGTGCTTTGTCCCCTTCTTCAGCTCCACTAGTGTAGAGTGTCTCTAATTGAATGGGTCTCTGGCGTCTGTTGTGGAGCCCTTGGGAATTATGGGGACCCATGAGAGCTCATGGCTAAGAAGGGAGTCCCAAGTGAGGGCAGAGACAGGAAGCTGAGGCCTAGATGGGGGGGAGGGTGAGGGAGGCTGTGTACACTGGATACCCCTGGAGAGAGTCGAGATCATTTTACTTATCTTTGTCCTCTCTCCTGCCCCCATCCATACTACCTGGACCCTTGGGGAAGCTTTAGGGACTCGCCTTCATTGACCAAGAGATTCTGCCAACATGGGACTCATGGTCGGATTCCACAGTCTCCGTGTGGCGTCTGGCGTCTAGAGATCTCCTTCTCAAACCCTGGGGACCTGAGGCCCAGCAAGGGCAGTAACTTGTCCACAGCCACATGGCCAATTGGTGGCTCAGCAGGGCCAGGAACTCAGGCCTCCTGCCGCCCAGCACATTCTCTTCTGGCTTTATTGCACTGCCTGCTCTTCCAATTTCCTCCCCCAAAGGACTTTCCTATGTAAGGGCAGGGCATTTCCACTGGGGGCTCCTGAGTAGAGATATGGGTGTCTGTAGGTACCACAGAGAACCTAGTACCTGGGGAGGCCCCTGAGTGGCCCTGTACCTGGGCCTGCTTGGTGGGCTATGCTGGTGTCTTTGATGCTGTTTCTAGCTCTGTTCTTGTGCATTCACTCCTGGCTGTGGCTCCCTCCCGGAGCAGCCATGCCTGCCTAGGGCTGTATGGAACTTGGAGAGGGCCAGGCAGGATCTGCAGAATGGTCTCTCCTGGGCCTTCTGACCGTGCCCATACACCTCATGTGGGTTCCCTTTTCTTTTCCCTTCTTTCTACTGGTCGCGGGAGTGGGGGCATCTATACGAGACAGGTCAGTCTTGGACACTCATCCAAGGCTCTTTGTTTCTGAAGCCACAAGGCAGTCCTGTTGTAGGGCCTCAGGAATGGGGTCAGCAGGATGCTAGGCCCTTCCATTTGTTGGTCCCTCTCACTGAAATGCCTCTTCATCCCCTCCCTCCTGCCCCTTGGCCCACCCACTCCTCTACCTGGTGAATCCTACTCAGATGTCATCATACTTTTGTGTGATCTTCCCAGATTCTCCTAGGCAAAGGTGCCTCCTACCTTTGGGCTCCCACTTTGCTTCATTTGAGCATTTGCCTCATGTGCTATACTCACCCATACCGCGCAAGAGTCCCTCAAGGACGAGGCCACATCCCACTGTTTTTGTGACCCTGTATAACTAAGTGCACAGAGCCTGGCACTAGTGGTAGTGTTGTGGTTAGCTGCCTTCAGGTTGGCTCCTGACTCATGACGACCCCGTGCACAATGGAACAAAACGCTGCCTGGTGTTGTGTCATCCCCATGACCCGTTTCAGATTAGAGCACTGTGATTCATAGCACTTGGTAGGTGGTCCATAAAAGTTGAGGGCAAGAATCCAGAGCCCCTAATTCATTTGATTTATTGGAACATGCTGCTTTCCATTCTAGAACAGGGTCTGTGTTATTGCTTGCAGGCAACTCTTTATTCAGCTTTTTTCCATCCCACAGAGGTTTATTAGGTCCGCTGTGTGCATAGTGAAGGAGTATTTCTATCAAGGATGTAGAAAGATTGGTTAGAAGGCTGTTTGATAATATGACAGGGCCTGAACTAGGGCATGCAGTGGGGATGGGGAGGAAGACTGGCAGGGGGTTAGTGCTTTCCCTGGGCATAGTGTTTCTAGCATCCTTGACATTCCCTTTGGGCTCCGAATGCTAATGTGCATGGTCCCATCAGATCAACTGAATCCCAGCTTTCCTGTGGTGCTTACTAAGTGGTACTGGCAAGCCCTAAACCCTTTAACCCATTGCCATTGAGTTGATTCTGACTCATAGCGACCCTATAGGACAGAGTAGAGCTGCCTCTTTGGTATCCACGGAACAGCTGGTGGATTTGAACTGCTGACATTTTGGTTAGCATGCAACCTCTTTACGACTGTGCCACCAGAACTTCACGGCAAGCCCTAGTAGCACTTATTCTACTTTGTTCTCTTTGTTTTTACCAGTCAATTTACCAGTCAATTTCTGCTCTCACCCTTGACACTGCCAGTCACATCTTGTTGGTGCTAAAGATGAGTTTAGGAGGGGTTGCCACAAGGCCTCCTCATCACAAGCCTGCAACAAATTCGGCAACCACCTCCATCTCCTCCCTCACCCTGTCTGGTCCCTTGATGAGCCTCTGACCCAATACATAAGCCTGTGGGCTTCAGGGTGTGGGAACTGAGAGGTCAGTTACTGTACTGGGATGTCTAGTAGGCATGTATTTCTGATTTACAAATATGGCTTGCTTAACAGCTTCGAGATACAATTGTTTGTAACTTGGAATGCATTCCTTCTTTCCTTCCTTCCTCTAGCTCTCTCGTTCATTTATTCATCCATCCTTGCATTCATTCATTTATTCAACATGTATCATTGTTGCATTTCTATTATATTCTAGGCACTGAGGCTATCAAGCTTAATAGCTGAGTACCCTGGTCCTCCTACAGGTAGGGCGGGCAGGATTCGAGCTTCAATAATTACGAGGGAAAAAATAATTGGCACACCAAAAGGAACAATAAAGTGTCATGGGGGTCCACAGGAGGGAGGGACTGCTTTGGACTGGGAGTGGAAGCAAAGGACTCATTGACAAGGTAAAACCTGCTGCTAGGTGTGAGAGACTAGGCAAGGGTCATCCTTTTAGACATGTCTCCTAGAGGGGCCCCTGTGCCCAGGGAGCTGGGAGCAAGCTGTCTTTCTCCTCTTCCTTGCCCACCTCTGACTGCACTCCACCTGCAAAGTTCCCAGTTCACAGAGCCTTGCTGGTCTGACCCAGGTGCTAGTGACTTAAGTCTGGTCTTTGAGGGAATATGTGGAGATGTGGAATTGGGGTTGGAGTAAGTGAGGGGTGTCCGAGGCAGAGGGACAAGTGGGAGCAAAGGCATGGTATCAGGAAAGTGTAGAGCATGTTGAGTAGGGGTCTGCACACTATGAACTATTGGCCAAACCTGGCCCACTCTCTGTTTTTATAAATAAAGTTTTATTGGAACACAACCACACCCTATTGTTTACGTATTGCCTACATGCTATAGGCAGAATTGAGTAGTTTTGACAGGAACGGTATGACCTGCCTGGGTCTTTGCAGAAAAAGTTCGTTGAAACCTAATGGAAAGGAGCAGCAAGTATGGATGTAGAAGAACACAAAATACACATATGGGAAGGGGAGGAGTTGGCAATGAAACCTGATGAGTAGGTTGACATGGTGAATGCTGAGACACCACGGAAGGCTTTTGAGCAGGAAAGTCATGATCAAATCTGTGATTTAGGAAGATTAATCTGACAGCAGGTGGAGATTGTTTGACAAAGGAGAGAGGCTGGAGAGACAGGGAGACCTGTGAGGAGATGTTTTCGATAGTGGGAGATAAGAAATGAGGGATTGAGCTAGAGTGGCGGGGAGGGAGGGGAGGAAGAGGTGTGGGTTACTGGAGTGGGTGCAGAAGGGATGGCCCCGGTGACTGGCTGGTGGGGCACAAGTGTGGGAAGAGTCCATGGGGACTCAGGGTTTGAGTGTGGGGTCAGGAACAGAAACAGGGAAACAGGAGAGAGTCAATATTTTCCCATAGATACAACACCAGACTTAGTCCCTAGCGCTTGGGCCAGAGTAGCAAGGATCTGGAAACTGCCACCCCTGGGGTTTAGGGGTGGGATGGAGTCAGAGTTTGGTAAGGCAGAGGAGGAAGACAATTTCTTTCCAACTCTCTGGGAACAGGGACCTCCCTGGGAGACATTTCTAAAAGGATGACCGTTTCCTTTGCTACTGTCCTCCTTCTGTGTCTGTGCCCCTTCCCAGTTTATGTCTCCTGGTGCCACGTGCACAAGCTGTTTTTTTTAATGCTTCTCATGGTGTCCCACAGGCCAGCCCAAGCAGCCCACTCTCCCCACAGAGTCCCTCTCCCCACCTCCTAGTCAGGAGGCTTTGCTGATTAGAAGCCCTGTTTCCTGCCATGCTAGCAGCTTAGGCTTGTTCCCTTTGGAATTGTGGGAATCCACAGACCCTGGGCTTACCTCAGGGTTGAGATGCTCAGAGTAGGGGCAGGGACAGGGGCTGGAGTAAGCCACACTGTTCCCACAGACGTCTTCCATCAAAGCCCAGGAAAACCAGGTGAGGTTGATATCAAAGGCAGCCTTAAGGGGGAACATGGCCTCTGAGGACAGCCTGCAGCCTGGGAGTTTTAGAGAAAGATGGCGCCTCTTCTCTCCTTCTTCAGATGTTTTGACTGGTGTGGAGGTGATTGTGTGGATGTGTGAGCTTCCCAAGGGTAGAGCTGTGACTTATTTATCTTTGAAACTCCTGGAGGAGGTGTGTGAGTGTATGTGTGTGTGTGGCGGCAGGAAGTTGGCTGTCCCAGAGTTAAGGGTGAGGGAGAGAGGAGGCAGTGACCCGGAAATGAAGGCGTGAATGTGAATGACCTTTTTCTCTCTTAGAATTATACTTTCAGGGATCATTTCTATAGTTCATTGCACTTCTACTTTAAGACAAGGTCAGCAAATGGGCAATCATCCCAGACGCTGTGTGCCCAGGACTGGGCTAGGGGCCTCAGGCTTGCCATCAGGCGAGGTGACTGCAGCTTCGTTGTCTGCTCTGTTTTCTGGAAATCAGGCGGAGGGGTGCCTGGGGCAGAGATTCTTGCACTTAGCTTCGCCAGCTCTCATCTGCTGCATAGTCGCGACAGGAGGCAAGTAGGGCACACGAACCTGCACCTAAGCCTTACTCTGGCTTGCAGGCCACCAGCTTACCTAGACTTCCGCTTGCAGCTTCCTTCTCTGCCCCTTCAAAGCTTTTCTCGTAGGTCCTGCCATAGGATGCAAACTAAGCATGGCTCTGCTTTATGCCATATGGAATTAATAAGCCCTTAGATTTGTATGGAGCTTTGCTATGCCAAATGCAATATCTTAGTTAATTTTCACAGTAGGTCTGTGAGGTAAGTTTGTCCATCTCAGTTTTATAGATGAGGAAAACAAAACCAAAACCCCGTTGCTGTCCAGTTGAGTTGATTCTGACTCATAGTGACCCTATAAGACAGAGTAGGAAGCCGTAGGGCTTCAAAGGAGTGGCTGGTAGATTTGAACTGCCAACCTTTTGGTTAGCAGCTGAGCTCTTCACCACTACACCACCAGGGCTCCAGAAGATGAGGTAACTGAGGCTCAAATAGATGAAGACACTTGACAGTCACCAAATGTCGTTGCAGCAGGATTTAGAGGTCATTTAGGTTAGTTGTTTTTGTAAACCTTATTTTTTTTTAAAGCAGTAGGGTCTTTTTTAAAAATAATTTTATGTGTAACTCCAATATATAAAACAAAAATGGAGCTGCTTTGGTTGAAATGGGGGTATAAACCTTGAATCCTACCCAGGCTGTACCCTTGGTGATGGTATGTATTACCACGACCAGGTGCCATCGAGTCAACTCTAACTCATGGGGACCCCGTGTGTGTCAAGACCATTTATTTGCTCCATAAGGTTTTCAATGGCTGATTTTTTTGAAATAGAATGCCAGGCCTTTCTTCTGAGGTGCCTTTGGATGGACTCCCACCTCCAGCCAAGGGCGTTAAATGTTTGCACCACCCAGGGACTCAATTATATATCAGGCTACATATTTAGTGGTGGAGCAGTGGTTAAGAGCTTAGCTGCTAACTAAAAGGTCAGCAGTTCGAATCCACCAGCTGCTCCTTGGAAACCCTGTGGGGCAGTTCTACTCTGTCCTGTAGGGTCGTGATAAGTCAGAACTGACTCCATGGCAACTTTTTTTTCTTTTCGTGGTGAGATGGGGACACAGTAATAAGACATAGATCCCCAAAGGGGGGCACTTACAAACCTGCCATACCTGAAATAATTATTAGCAAGAGATGATGCTAGGGGCAAATAAGGATGGGCTTATGATGTGGACCCCTTCAGTCCTCAGGATAGCACAGATCTTGCAGGATGTATGAGGAGGGCAGAGAGGTGAGACTGAGTGAGGTCTGGTGATGGGGAGAAGGGAGGGCATTCAGATTGAAGATGATGATGGTAGTACAGCCTCTAACAGGGCCACGGGCATGGCTTCTGAGAGCACTGGCCAGAGCTGTGCTTGGTCCTGGGGAGTAGAATCCAGTTCTTAGGGCCTTCAGGTGTTATATCACATGCCCTTCTGCAGAGGGAAGGAGGTTGGTGGGTGGGTCGGGCCGTATCCTGCCTCCTGGAGAAACTGGTGCTGTGGTCTTAAACAGGATCTTTATGATTCCATCCCTGCTGCACCAATCACTGCGGTCATATCTCATCATCAGTGGTAACTCTGCTCTTGGCTGGGGTCTCTGTGTGACAGCTGGGGCCTTGTTTAGCTGACCAGATGTCTTCGGCTGTAGGTTGCCTATAATTTCCGAGGGATTATTGATATTTCTGGCCAAACACAGTGATTTCGGCATAAATTCTTGGCTGTCCAGTTGCTTGTGGTGGCTAGAGCTTCACTGTAAGTGCCTTGGAAACGAAACCATTTAAAGCCAGGATAGAAACACTGCATCTGCCAGGTGGTCCCCATGGATCACTCTTTTGATGATGACAACAAAGGGCTGTTCTCATGTATACCCTCTGGCCCTTCATCCAAGTGGCTTATTCCATGGGTGGAGAACAATTGCACCAAGCTAGCCTTCCTTTCTCATCCCTTCCCTTGCCTGCAGAGCTCCCAGGTGCTGCACATCTGTTTAGGGTAAGAATGGCCAAAACCTGGCACAGTTGCCCGATGTCTGCCTAATGTGTACCTGTGGCAGACATCACCAATCAATCACAGCTCTCTTCCGCATTGAGCCTAGATGAAGGCTCGTGATCTTTCTCTATATAGCCCTCCAGCAGCCATGACAGCTTAACTGGAGCTGGCTCTCTGATGCCTTTTCTGATCTGTGGCAGTCATTCATGCATGCATGCATCTAGTAAAATATTTACTGAGTTACTGTTGTGAGCTGGACATTACTCAATGCAAGGATAAGAAGGCATGGTCCCTGGCGTTTGAGGAGTTCTGAGTGAGGTAGATAGACAAGTGAATAGCTTATTACTGCAGAGTGCCATACGACGAAGAGCAGAGTCTTGAATTACGTGCTCCAGGAGCCCGAAGAAGAAAGAACGTAATTGCTGAGGGTGTTAGAAAAGGGCAGGAGCCCACTGGGCTGCATGGGAACTGAGCCAGCATCGTTAACTTCATACCCTGTGCCTAGAGATGCTAGAGATGGATGTCAGGGCCACAGCATGTCTCATCTCATCTGGGTCACTGGACAAAGCCTGGGCAGAGACCCATCCTTACCAGTGCCTTCTCTCCCACAGGAGCAGGGCCTGAAGGCCAATAACTCCAAAGAGTTAAGCATGTGCTTCACGGAGGTGAGTGAGGAGCAGAGTGGTGGGGTAAGGGGAGGGGGTGCAGGAGACTGGGCCGGGGGGCTGTCCCAGGTGAGTCTCTGAGCTCCCACATCTCATTGCAGGGCTGCTCCTAGCTGAGCTTCTGGCCCACCTGGATCTGGGTGGGGTGTGCTGGGAAGGTGTGCAGGGGCAGCCGGCTGCACCTGGGTCTTGGCTGTCTCCATGGGGAGATGTGAGTGGCTGCTTTGACCAGAGGCCCTCACATGCCTTCCTTATTCTTTAAGACAAATTTATTGAGCACCTACCATGTGCTTGTTCTCAAGATGTTTAGGAGATACAGACATGGAAAAAGACAGCCTCTTCTTTAAGAAGCCCCCAGTGTAGGAGTACAGATATGACTTATAGATCTAAGACAGTAACTTAGATGAGAAGAAAAGGCATTGTCATTCTACAGAAGGAGAGAGAGGTCCAGAGAGAAATGTGCGAGGAAGGCTTCATGGAGGAGGAGGGATTTGAACAAAGCTATGGAAACCCTGGTGGCATAGTGGTTAAGTGATACGGCTGCTAACCAAAAGGTCGGTAGTTCAAGTCTGCCAGGTGCTCCTTGGAAACTCTACGGGGCAGTTCTACTCTGACCTATAGGGTCGCTATGAGTTGGAACCGACTCGATGGCAATGGGTTTGGTTTTTTGGTTTTAAGAACAGGGAGAGCTTGTTCTCTCTCTTCTCTTCTCTCAAGATGTGGATTCTTATGGACCCTGGTGCTTCTCCTTCTTGAGATCTCTTTCCACTCTCTCAACTCAGTGGGACTCAGATCCTCTCCCTCATTTGGTCGAATCAGCCCTAATGCTGAAAGAGATGAGCAGCCCATTTTCCTGGGATCTGCTGGCCTGCCTCCTAAAGTCTTGGGGCTTGGAGCCAGAAGGGACGGTGTGCATCCTCTGGCTCCTGCACCTGCCCCAGTTCCATGGATGCCTGGCTCTTCATTCAGAAGGCAAAGGAGTATCTCTCTGGGTAACAGAGAAGGCAGAAGCTTGAGGGATCCAATCCCCGAGTCCTGTTCTTTTTCTAGTCCCAGCCCTACTGACTTGTGTTTGTTTTGTTGTTCTCTTTGTTTTTGTCTCCCCTTCTCCTATGGACCCAGCTCACTACAAACATCATCCCAGGGAGTAACAAGGTGATAAAACCTAACTCAGGTCCCAGCAGAGCCAGACCGACGGCTGCCTTGACCGCTCTGTCCTTGCTGATGTTGAAACTGGCCTTGTAGGCCCTGGGAACCTCATTGGAAGATATCTGGAAGCTTCACAAACAAGAAATACCCGCCTGACAAAATGGAAACACATACAGACACACACGCACACACACACACACACCTTGCAAAAAAAGATTTTTTCTCCACCTTGTCTCTGAACTTGTCTCCTCCCAGGTTTCTTCTCTGGAGAAGTTTTTCTAAACCAAACAGACAAGCAGGCGGGCAGCCTGAGAGCAGGCACCCGAGGTCCCCAGGCAAGGGAAACCCAGCATCGAGGAGGGCGGGAGGGTCCAGAAATGCCCTTCACTTTCTCCTGGTGGTTCCTCTCTGGACCCTACTGAAGCAAGAGATCAAGATGTGACCCCTGTGGCTGAGGGGACTTGTGGCTGTGCCTGATGTAGGCTGGGGCAGGACGGCTGCAGCTGCTTTCCTCAAGCTGCCCACTCTGGGGACCTGCCGGGGTTGGCAGAGGGGAGTGGTCAGTGAGGCTGCAAGGCTGGCCACTGTGGGTTCCAGGTGGACTCCTTCAGCACCTCTTCTTGGCTTCAAAGATGGAATTGGTTTCACCCTTCTCTCTGCCCTCCCCAGGCCAGGCAGTGCAGGTCCTGGCGGGTCTGCATCTGTTGTGTGGACCCCCACGGGTGCCTGTGGAGGGATGTGACCATGGGCTCCCCCTGACCATCACATGGAGAGGGGACAGCTCCACCAAGGCTTGGGAGCACAGCCCACCTGGGATATCCCCGCGGGAGGAGGTCACAAAACTTGGGCACCTGCTCAAGTGTGGCTCTTCCCTTCTTGGTGGCAAGAATTTTGAAGTCAAAGAGGAATAACAATTTGTTGGCTTTTTTGGTTGCTAGTGGGTCCATTTGGTGGGTCTTCTTCAGGGAGAGGGGCCACCAAGAGTGGCAGAGGAGACCACGGCCGGATGTGGACCTGGAGCACTCTGGCCTCTTGACTGGTTCTCTCTCTCTTCTCCTGCCTCCTCTTTTTCATGTTCTCTTTCCTCATTTCCGAGACATACATCAGCTGTATGTACATAGCAAGGCTCCTTTCTCAACATATATGTATATACACATCCATATACATATATTGTGTGGTTTCTCCTTTTTTTCCTTTTTTTAAGAAACAAAACTATCCGAATAATACCCCCACAGAAGAGCGAAAATGTATTATTGTAAAAGTTTATTTTTTTTAATAATGTTGTCTATAATGGAAGAAAAAAGGAAGCTGACTCCCTTGTGTCCCTGCTCCAGTCGGGCTGGCTGGGCTGTGGAAGGGGGTGACTGATCAGTATTCTTGCTTAACCCGGGCTTCAATAAACTTACTAGGAAGCAATTTGCCTTCTGCCTCACTAAGATTGTGCCTTCTTCCCCTTGTTTGTTCTTGACTTAGTGCCACCACTTGGCTGCTTACCTGGGGCTCCTGGTGTGCCTTAGGAAGTGTGTGCGTGTGTGTGTGTGTGTGTGTGTGTGTGCGTGTGCACACGTGTGTATGCATACACGTGTATCCATCCTTGTGTCTGTCTGTGGGTGTGGGTAGATGGAACTTCTTTGGGAGAGTGTTTTCACTTGGTGGGTGTGAGGTTCCCGGCTGTGCCAAGTCTGCTGGCTGTTCACTTAACTCCTCCCCTTCCCGCCTCCCTTTCCCAGTCAGTACAAATGTGCCTTGGTCCCACACTGGATGAGACTGAAAGCAGACGTGGGAATAGAGGAGGGGCACAACAGTGTGGTGACACACCTCTGGTCTATTTTTGTTTTAAGGATGACCTGGGTGGCCTTGGGAAGCCCTGGTGGTGTCATGGTTAAGTATTTGGCTGCTATCCAAAATGTCGGCAGTTTGAATCCACCAGCTGCTTCTTGGAAACCCCACGGGGCAGTTCTAGTCTGTCCTATGGGGTCGCTATGAGTCGGAATCGACGGCAACGGGTTTTTTGGTTTGGGTGACCCTGGACCTGTTAGGTGTAGCTTTTAGTCTTATCTGGAGTGGAGGGGTGGCTCTCACCCAGGACTCTTGAATTTACTTGAAGTTTGTGATTGTGAAGGCCATGACCTTGTCTCTTGGGCCCCAGGAAGAGAACAACTGTGTGTGTTCTGGGGTCAGGTCCCAAAAGAGCAAAGATTTTTTCTGTTTCTTCACCCTTTCCTTCCCTCTTCCTCCACTTGCCACCTACACACCACCCAAACACTGGGCAGTCATATTCTCCTTGGAGAAGACCAGGCGGCTGCTTGTTGGCTAAGAGTGTGTGTGTGTGTGCATGAGCGTGCATGTGCAGACTTGCAAGTGTCCATGTGCATGCATGAGTGTGTGCATACAGGGAGGAGGAAGGAGAGGAGGCTGGAAGGCAAGAGAATGTTCCCACTGTCAGCATGGCCTTCAGCAGCTGTACATGGTCCCATCATGTCACCACTGGGTGATAGAATGTCATTTTTCCACTCCTGGATCCCCCCAAATGGCTCTTATTTCTGGTTGCATGCATCCTAGGAACAGTGGCTCACAGTGGTGATCACTGTGGTGTGCACTGTTGGAATGTAGCTGGGATCCTTTCCGACTCTGCATGTGAGAAGGAACACTGAGCCAGCCAGCTCTCTCCCCCAGTTATTGTTTCCAGTGGAGGTGGCCCTAGAGTCCACTTGGAAATCCATGTTCTTTGCAAACAGCAAATACTCTGGTTAACGTAAAAACTCGTTACTGGAAGGATATGGAGGAAAGTGGCTCACAGAATCTATGGGAAATGGTAGGACCAGGAGACGTGAGGACAGGCATGAAAGGACATCTGAAGAGCCACTGCCTCTGTGATGAACAACTGCCAACCATTGTCCAGCTGGCTGAGCTGGGGCCTTGTGCCTACCTTACCGTACATGAGTGGGAGAGGGGAGAGTATTTCCTACCTGGTATCCCTAAGGCTTGGTGGTCCCTTGGACTGCATAATGGGGGAGAAAAAATACCCCAAACGGTATTTTGACATACTATTATAAAGGAGGAATGGATGCTGGGCAGCTTTACTCTGCCTTAGAGCGTCTCCCCATTGAGGTATCACAGTGACTCTAATTTTACTATTAAATATTCATTCCTTTGGCTAAGACAATTCCTGTTCCTCTGATCCTTTTACAATAACCAAATAAAACTGCAAAGAATAACATGTTACTTTTTTTATTGTCAATTAGTTTAACAGTTAGCATGCATTTTAGGAACAATAATGACATTTGGGCCTGGACATCGAGATTGGGGTTGGGGAACAGACAGGAAAAGAATTGGAAAGGAGTGCTAGGAAGCACCAGGGATAGATTTTAAATTATTTCAGAGTTATTTTGGAGAGACTGCAGGCATATGCAGTGTAGGTCCACTGTGCCTTTACCCCAACGTCAGCAAAGTATATGAAATTAGCTTCTTAGCCGCTAGCTCCCTGAGGATTCCTGATCTGGGGCATGTATGTGTCTGCAAGGCTGGCCTAGCCATGTTTTCTAGGCTCTGGTACCTTGCCAAATCTGAAACTACGTAGTAGATGCTTCTCGCCTTGCTGGGGAAGCTTCTAGCATGGGAACATTTTTCTCAGCGACAACCCAGACGTTGGTTTCCTGCCTCGCTCTTGCCATCCTCTTCAGCACAGCTAGGATCACTGGACCACAGGCCCAGCAGAGACCTCTGGCAGCATTAAGTGTGTAGCGCTGCTGGTCCTGCTCTGACCTGGTGGTGCTCCTCATACCTGGGTCTCTGCCTTGCTCCAAGACCAGACACAGGGTCGTCATGTCAGTTTTCTGCACCCCAGCCCCTGCCTTCATAACCTCTTGGCAACACAGGTTTTCTGGGACAGGGTCTAACTTTGCTCCTGCTAGTCCTTCCAGGAAACAAATCCTGACTTGGATCCACCAGTCTTGCCTGGACCTCCACCAGACCTTCCTGATGCCAGCCATCTCCAGGCCTGCCAGGGTGGCTCACCTGCCTACCAGACTCCCCTCACAGCTCACCTGCCTACCAGACTCCCCTCACAGCTCACCTGCTCACAAAGATACGCCCCTGCCCCAGGAGCCCTGGTTTAATTTCCCCTGTGCTGTTGCCTATTGGTTCTCAGGCCCCCACAGTGTGATGGTCTGCCTACAATGGCTTGATTTTGTGCCAAAAGGGTCTCATATATGCGTGCAAGTACGGGTGCGTGTGTGTGTGTGTGTGTTTGCCTGTTGCTAGTTCTCAGCCTTGTTCCACTGACTGCCAGATGCCTGTATAAGACAGAGACTTTACTTACAGAAGGGTAAAGGCTCAGTGTTGCCTGTTGGCTGGGGACGTTGTTTGCCAATATTTTCTAATCTGTGACATCAATTTCAATCAGGCCTCTCCCAAGTCTGCTAGGACGCTAGGGAATAAAACTGGTCACATACTATCTGTTAATGTTGCCCGTTGCTTTAAAGTGTCAGTGGGGGTAGATATTCATTTTTTAAAAATAAATGTAATTTTTTTGGAAAAGCCAGAGTTATTTGGAGCCAAAACTGGTAAATAAGGATGGTGGCATTCTCTGGGATGGATATAAGTGGTGGAAAGACTGGTTTCTAGTCATTTAGTGGGTGGTTTGTTGTCCTGGTGGTGCAGTGGTTAAGAACCTGGCTGTTAACCAGAAGCTTGGCAGTTCGAATCCACCAGCCTCCTTGGAAATCCTGTGGGTCTGTTCTACTCTATCTTGTAGGGTTGTTATGAGTCAGAATCGACTGGACAGTAACTGGTTTGGTTTTTATTTTTTTTGGTGGTGGGCAGCTTTAGGGAAATCTTGTTCAGCCTTGGTTACCTCACCTGCAAAGTTGTATTAAATGATAATCAATGTCCCTCGTGATTCTAAACAAGTTCTGGAGGAAGAGGGAGGAGGGGGAGAGAGGGAAGAGAAGAAGAAAGAAGAGGGACAGTGGCAGAGGCAGAGGCCGACAGTGAGACTGACGCCAATCAGCTTGGTGTCCTTGCCCAGCACACCCACATTCCCAAGAGGAGAGCTTCCAATGCTGGAACGATGGCAGCAAGCACAGTCTGCCATGGTGACTACTTTGAATTTTTACGTTCTGATGTGTTTTGTAAAACCCCAGACATCCTACTTTGTAGTTACACCTCCTACATTATAGTCAGTGAGTAAATAGAAAGGACTTTGAAATCTTTGCAGAGATGTTGTTTACAAAGTCAAGGCCGTGGAGAGCATCAATTAACCAGAACATTCTTTGCCACGTTCTACTTTTAGAGTGAAGTGAGTTTTTTGTGCTGTGATTCCTAGAGCAGAAAAATGGAAACAAACAGTTTAGAAGGATGTCAAAAACTCCTTACTGAAAGCAAAAACAAAACCAAATATAGGAGTTAAAAAATATATATATGTATTGAAGACTGAGCTAATGCCTATGTAGTAGCCCTTACCATGTGCTAGATGCTGTTCTAGAATTTATGGATATTAACTCGTTTAGTCCTCACTGGGATCCAATGAGGCTGGTGTTGTTATTCTCATTCTACAGATGAGTGAAACTGAAGCATTCAGAAATTACTCTTTTGTACAAGCTGGTAAGTGGCAGTGCAAGGAACCCTGGTGGCTCAATGGTTAAGCATTCAGCTGCTAACTGAAAGGTTGGTGGTTTGAACCCACCTAGCGACTCTACAGGAGAAAGACCTGGCGATCTGCTCCCATAAGGATTATAGCCTAGAAAATCCTATGGGACAGTTCTTCCCTGTTGCATGGGGTCACTAGACGTTGGAGTTGACTTGACGGTACCACCACCACCACCACCACCACCACCAAGTGGCAGCATTCGAATGCAAACCCAGGAGGGTTGGCTCCAGAGTCTGTGCTGCTGTCCTGAATGAGCCTTCAGTGTGTGTCCTGCAGCTGCCCCAAGAAGGCAGCCAGTTCCTTGGCAGTGCTCCATTTACTCTGGGCTTCGTTGATACACTCCCCTCTCTCTCTCCAACGCCGTGAGCACAGCGCCTTGTGAGGTTCAACAGGAACAGACCATCAGCAGTTGCAGCACTGACTGTATCTTTGTGACCCCCACAAGGGAGGGAATTCTGTAAATGACTTTGTTAAGTCAAATGTGGCATGGAGTTGGGAGAAGGCAGAAAAGTGGAAGGAAGATGCTCAACAACACGGACCCCTGCCAAGGCATTTCTGGAGGAGCAGGGAGGGTGTGTTGGAGATTCCCCTTCAGTGTTTGCCATTCTGATTTTGCTGGGATTGATACTTGATGCCTTGTTGGAAATGACTTTGGCTAGAAGATGGCGTTTCCAGGAAAGAGACTGGCTAGCTGGAATCCCGCTAGCTTGGATCTGGACCGTGTTTTTGCCTTGAGGGGCACAGTGGTTGAGTGGAAAGAGCATGGGCTCAACTAGGAATCAGGCACGCCTCTGTTTGATTTCCAGATTTGGTGACGTTGACCATTCAGAGCTGAAATTTTCCCATCTCTAAAATGGAGATTGTAGTGTCCAGTTCACAGGAATGGTTTAAATGGGCACACAGTGGGTGCTCAGCCACGTGGGTGCCCTCCACCCAGTCCACACATGACCCCGGGCCTCCCAGGCTCCTCTGGGCAGTAGGAGAGTCTGCATTAGACTCCATCCTTGTTGCTTCTCCCCACCTCCTCATCACTGCGCTCTGAGAAGCGTTGACAGATTTCCTGTGGCAAACAAAACAACACGACTGTTTATCAAGCACTTGGACTAAGCTCTCAGATGTACTGCCAAGTGAGAGTTGAGAGGGCAGGAGGAGAGGCAGAGAGAAAAAAGGCAACTTCCTTGTATTTGTAAAACAGAGTTGATTTGATCTGAGTGTCACCCGGGACAGTGGCTACAGAACATCCAAATGTCACATTCTCTGGAGTCCTTTGATTGCCTTCCCCCTCAACCATGCATGAAGGCAGAGGACATGCTGCTAGAGGGAGTGCATCAGCTCGAAACTGAGAACAGGGAGCATCCCTTAGACAGTAGGTCTGGGGGGAGTGTCTGCACCAAGGGAAGCAGACTGGTGTGGCTCTCTGGGCAGAGCAAGCTCAGCTGCCATAGGTTTTTGGGAACTTCCCGCAGGGAGGGAGCCCCAGGCAGTTCAAAGCCTGCATTTGAGAAGGAGTCCTGAGTCACCTGAATGTTTTCTGGGTGGAGCCCCTCCTCTGTGTTTTCCCTCTAGAAAAACAGGCTGACAATGAGGTGCGGTACTGTTATCCAGAGTGACAGGGATGACTGCCCCCAGTATATGCTAGAATTCTTGAGGAAAGAAAACGGTTTTCTCATGTCGTCAGATTCTCACCTCATTGTCAGCCTGTTTTTCTAGAGGAAGTCCTGTCAGCTGATGCTGAGGAATGAGGCTCACAGGACTAAGTCAGCCTCCAACTTTCCACCAGCTGCAGGGACACAGCAGTTGTGATTGCACAAATACTCCTCAGACTGCCTGGACTCTCTCTAGAGTCCACCCTTCTCTCCAAAGCTGCCTGGGGACTGAGCAGTGAGAGGCAGGAGGGGGATTTCCAGGGACTGCTGCTGTGGGGCTCACTCCGATATGGTAACTACTATGCACTTCACACTCTCCCTGTTTCCTCTCTGGAAGGCAACACCCAGGCCATATGATGGGACAATGACTGCCCCATCCATGTCACAGGGGGCAATGACTGCCCTGTCCTGGGTGCATGGGGCAATGACCACCCCATCCTGACTTGCCTCCCAGGGGGAAGGCACACTTGAGTGACCTGGATACTGCTCAACAGTCATAGGCCATCTAGTCCCCTACATTTGGGCCACCAAGGCAGGAACTGACTAATTCTTGTCAAAAATCTCTGCATGAGAAGTATGTGCAACCACCATGGCTGGTGTGATTCACGGAAAGAAGCTCTTGCAATCAGGAAGGCTTCCAGGAAAAAAAAAAATCTTCCTTGACTTTTCCTGGGCCTGCACAGTCGACTGGCTCCTCCCCTTCCCTCCCTGCCTCACCAACACAAAAGAAGTCGACAATTGAAAATAAAGGACATAGTTCTCACCCTTCTCCATGTAAATATCAGAGTCCAGCCTGGTTGGCCAAACAAATACTTGTGGGATGACACCTCCTTGCCCAGTACATCCTTCACTTTTATCTTCAATGGAAGATGAAAGGTCTTCTTTTAGGGCCTGCAGCAAACTGAAATCATTCTGAATTCTAATTTTGCTGGAGAGCTGGGCGAGTGTAAGGCCACAATGCCATGAAGGCACCATATTAAATGCCTTGCTCTGGGAAGGGTGTATATAGCATTTCTATCAGGGTGCCTGGTGGTGGTTGGGAGTTGCTGAAATAACCTTCTCTTAAAAACAGGAGACTTGGCCTTAGCCACAGCTGGAAATTGTCCAGAGGTACTGTTGCCCGAGCGACAGAGATGACCTCCACCCCAGCCCTGGAAATTACTCTCCTACATCTCACTGCTCGGTCCCCGGGCAACTTTGGAGAGAAGCGTGGACTTTAGAGAGAGTCCAGGCAGTCTGAGGAGTATTCGTGCAGCCACAACTGCTGTGTCCCTGCAGCTGGTGGAAAGTTGGGGACTGACTTAGTCCTGTGAGCCTCATTCCTCTTTGGGCATCAGCTGACAGGACTTCCTACACCACCCCAACATCTGCCTCCTGAGTCTCCACCAGGCAGAGGACTCTCCTCAGAGAGCATGTCTGGGGCCATTTTCCCAAGCCACCCTGGGGAGAGCTCAGCCTAGGCCCAGATCCGGGGCATCGTCACTTGGACTCATGGGGTCCTCTCCTCTCGATGGGGAAATGGAGTTGAAAGCAGAAGCCTACTAAGCACACATTAACATGTTCGGCAACCTCATCCCACCCACATGGTTTGCCCAAGTCTTGCTATACTTTTTTCCAGTGTTAGCATCTTCAGATTGCACTGTGTGTTTTCTTGCATCCCTCCATCAATCTAGGGCAAAACTCCTCTGATCTGGGCCAATTGGGAGGGTAAGGAGACTCTCTAAATGGATAAAAATTCTCAGTTATAGCATTTTGCTTCAACAAAGTAATGCAGTATAATCTCTTTAAAGTAAGCCAAAGCTACAGAATGAAACTTGAATAGTGGCAAGACAGTGGGAGAACTTGAGGGGGAATGCTACCTCCTTCTGTAATAAATATGATTGATCGAGTGATTGATTTCCAGTGCAAGACAGGTGTTCCCAGGGCTGTCCTAACAGAAAGCTCTCACATGGGGATCCCCTCAGTATCTGTTGGTTCTCTGCAGGACCTTTGACTTCCTTACCCAGGAGCTGCTTCTCCAAACACTGTCTCCTCTCTCCTTTCCTTCAGCCCTCTCCTCACCCACCCACTGCTGTATTTATGCACATAAAATTGGGCTTTTAACAGCAGGTGTGGGGCTCTGGATATGAAATGTGGGTGTAGATAAGGTGACTCCTGGAAATTCAGCTTGGCATAGACATGGAATCACAGTCATTCTCTTCCAGGAATTTCCTTTTTCATCCTCCTTTAGATCCCTTCTTCTGCCTGCCTAGTCTTGTCTGATTTCACCTTTTGGTGCAGGCATTTTGTTCTGCATTTGCAGGCTTTGGCGAAGTAAGGGCTTTGTTCCTCTGCGTCCTCTGCTTTAGATCGGCATTGCTCTTCCTCTCAGCTGTCTGGACTCCAGCTCAGCATCATCCTGGGAATTCATTCACCAAAAGTCCCTGAGCTAGCCACCCTTGGTTCCTTCTTGCTCATCCCATTCTGCATTCTTCCCACTGTTCAAGTCTAGCTAGCCCCTTTGTAAGGTCCTCTCTCCTACTTGGGGGAATGGAATTGA
Organism: Elephas maximus indicus; assembly: GCF_024166365.1. NCBI lineage: Eukaryota > Metazoa > Chordata > Mammalia > Proboscidea > Elephantidae > Elephas > Elephas maximus. The sequence continues at coordinate 53,063,016 of NC_064840.1, forward strand.
GTGCAGAAGCCTACTAGGTACATATTAATATGTTGGGCAGCCTCATTCCATCCACAAGGTTTGCCCAAGCACTATTTTTTCCAGTGTTAAAAAACCAAACCAAACCTGTCGCTGTTGAGTAGATTCTGACTTATAGTGACCCTGTAGGACAGAATAGAGCTGCCCCATATGATTTCCAAGGAGTGGCTAGTGGATTGGAACTGCTGACCTTTTGGTTACCAGCTGAGCTCTTAACCACTACGCCACCAGGGTTTTTTTTCCAGTATTAGTGTCTTCAAATTTTGCTGTGCATTTTCTTACATTACTCCATCAATCTAGGGAAAAATTCCCCTGATTTGAACTAATAGGGAGGGTAAGGGAGACTCATATAAATGCATTAAAAATCTGAATTATAAAATTTTGCTTCAACACAGAAATGTAGCACGATCTCTTTATAGTAAGCCAAAGCCCCCATAATGGCCTATACAACCCTGCATGATCTGACCCCAGGTACCTTTCCAATCCCTTCTCCAATTCTTCTTCCCCTTGCCCACCCTCCTCCAGCTCGTTGACCTCCTTTCCATTCCTTGAACAACGCTGGCTTACTCCCTCGTCAGGGTCTTTGTCATGTCTGTTCTATCTGCCTGGGACACTGTTCCCCTAGCCATGGCAAACTCTCTCACTTATTTCAGCTAATTAAAGAGATCTTTTCTGTCCAGGAAACCCTTCTTTGTCCCTTACTTCAAGACTTCCTACTCCTTAACACTATTTTTCCAAAGCCCATATCACCTTCTGACAGCATATATATATACATACATATGTGTTCCTATGTGCGTGTTTTTGTTTGTGATCTACCTCTGTCTACTAGACTGTAAGTTCTAAGAGCGTAGGATGTTCATCTGGTCTTTTTTCATTGCTCAATCCATAGCGCCTTGAACATGCCTAGTGCAGAGTGGACCTTCAGTAAATATCTGTTGGTTGAATGAGTAAAAGCAGGTATGGAGTTTCAATGGATATCAGCAGAGGAACAGAGAAGGATTTTGAATTAGCACATCCAGGAACAAGCCCAGACAGTGCTGGTCTAGGAGTTTTTTCCTGATTGCTGGAAAGTCTACAACTTGCATGTTATCCAAGACCACACAGAATGTCATTAAAATCAGGGCTGAGACTAGAACTCTGGGTTCTATTTCTTAGTGCAGGCCTCCTTCTTTCGTCCCAGAAAATGATTTCTTCTCTTAGGTGGTTAAATAAAAAAAACATACCCTGAAATCTCCTTTACAGTACTTAATTTGCTTAGCAAACTCTTTTTGTGGGTAGAACAAAGGGAGCTGCAACTGAACCAGAGAAGGGCCATAGATTTAGAGCCAGTAGGATTTGAATGAGGGTGTTTGCCGAGAACCCTGTGGGGAGAAAGTCTTGGTTGCTGATGGAGACTTGGACATCTGCCTCAGTAAGTTCAGTTGAGTTCCTCTGCAGGAAGCTTATCTTATAATCAAGCTGGCAGTCATCTGGATTTCTCCATCCTGTTCCTCCAAATAATTGCTTGTTCTGCTTTATCCAGCCTCACCCTCCTAGTTAAAAAAAAAAAAAAAAATGATGTTCCAGCTCAAAAATACCATACGTCTATGAGTCTCTTTCTGAATTTGCACCAAGAGCTTGTGCTTGCGATGCATTGCAGCCAGTTGTCTTGGTAAATAAGCTGGAAAATTAGCCTGGAAAATTCTACCCAATGCTCAAGTCTGAGTTTGGAGGGTTTAAAGAAGAGCCTCGATTTGAGAGTGAGAAGAAGGGGAGCAGGTTGGTTTTATTTACTAGGAAAGAGATAATGATAATAAAAAAGGGGAAAATCAAGGCTTACTTGTTCAGGTATGTGATTGAGAAAGGCCATCAGCAGAGGGCTGAAGAGCTTGTTAGAGGTCACCAGGCCATTATAACTGAGATTAACAGCTGCCTTTTGAAATGGAAAGGAAATAGATACAATCTCAGGGGGATGATAAAATTGAAAGATTCCAATGTGCCTGGGTGAAAAAACATAACTTCGTAAAAATCCTACTTGGGTGAACCTCCTTTATGATAACTATCTTCCCCTGCTATCCATGATAGGATGGGGGGTAGGGGGAGTGGGGCATTGCCAGGAGCCAGAGGTCAGGGGTCAGAGAAAAAACAAAGCTGAGTGAAATTTCAAGCTCCTTGGCTTCTTGTCAGGAGCAACAGAGCTGCTGACTTTTTAAGGCAAGGGAAAAGGGAGAGACCAGGAATGGTAAGCCCAGAGGCTTAAGTTTTCTAAATTTCCTAACAATCGTGTGCTTTAAAAATCATTAGTGTGTGCATGATACTGTGATATATGCTCTCTGGGGAGATTGAGTCTACAACCTACTCTCATGGATTTGAACACTTCAGCCACACTGGGTCTTATGACTGAGTGGGCCTGATGCATTTTCTGTTTCCTAAACTTCCATTCTGCACTGAGGGGACAATGGTAGTATACATGTATATCCAAAAACCAAGCCCGTTGCCATCGAGTGGATTCTGACTCCTAGCAACTCTGTGTACAACAGGACAAAACACTGCTTGGTCCTGCGCCATCCTCACAATCATTGCTATGTCTGAGCCCATTGTTGCAGCCACTGTGTCAATCCATCTCTTTGAGGATCTTCCTCTTTTTTTCTGAGCCTTCACTTTACCAAGCATGATGTCTTTCTCCAAGGACTATTCCCCCCGATAACATATCCAACACACATGAGATGAAGTCTTCACATCCTCTCTTCTAAGGAGTAGTCTGGGGGTACTTCTTCCAAGACAGATTTTGTTTGTTCTTCTGGCAGTCCACAGTATATTCAGTATTCTTCGCCGACACCATAATTCGAAGGCATCAACTCTTCTTTGGTCTTCCTTATTAATTGTCCAGCTTTTGCATGCATATGAGGCGACTGAAAATACCATGGCTTGGGTCAGGTGCACCTTAGTCTTCAAGGTGATATCTTTGCTTTTTAACACTTTAAAGAGGTCTTTTGCAGCAGTTTTGCCCAATGCAATAAATACATCGTTTGATTTCTTGACTGCTGCTTCCATGGGTATTGATTGTTGATCCAAGTAAAATGAAATCCTTGACAACTTCAATCTTTTCTCTCTTTATCATGATGTTGTTTATTTGTCCAGTTATGAGGATTTTTTTGTTTTCTTTATGTTGAGGTGTAATCTATACTGAAGGCTGTAGTCTTTGATCTTCATCAGTAAGTGCTTCAAATCATCTTCACTCTCAACAAGCAAAGTTGTGTCATCTGCATATCGTAGGTTGTTAATGAGTCTTCCTCCAATCCTGATACTGTGTTCTTCGTCATACAGTCCAGCTTCTTGGATTATTTGCTTAGCATACAGACTGAACAAGTATGGTGAAAGGATTCAACCCTGATGCACACCTTTCTTGATTTTAAACCCTGCAGTATTCCCTTGTTCTGTTCAAATGACTGCCTCTTGGTCTATGTACAGGTTCCATGTGAGCACAAATAAATGTTCTGGAATTCCCATTCTTTGCAGTGCTAACCAATTTGTTATGATCCACACAGTCAAATGCCTCTGTGTAGTCAATAAAACATACGTAAACATCTTTCTGGTATTCTTTTCTTTCACCCAAGATCCATCTGACATCAACAGTGATATCCCTTCTTCCATATCCTCTTCTGAATCTGACTTGAATTTCTGGCAGATTCCTGTCTATGCACTGCTGCAACCAATTTGAATGATTTGCAGAAAAATTTTGCTTGCATGTGATATTAATGATACTGTTTGATAACTTTGGCATTCTTTTGAATGACCTTTCATTGGAATGGGTACAAATGTGGATCTCTTCCAGTCAGTCGGCCAGCTAGCTGTCTTTCAAATTTCTTGGCACAGATAAGTGAGAGCTTCCAGCATTGCATCCGTTTGTTGAAATATCTCAATTGGTATGCTATCAATTCCTGGAGCCTTGTTTTTCACCAATGCCTTCAGTGCAGCTTGGACTTCTTCCTTCTTTACCATCAGTTCTTGATCATATGCTACCTCCTTAAGTGATTGAACGTCGATCAGTTCTTTTTGGTACGGTAATTCTGTGTATTCCTTCTATCTTTTTTTGAAACTCCCTGGATTGTTCAATATTTTGCTCATAGAATCCTTCAGTATTGCAACTCGAGGCTTGAATGTTTTCTTCAGTTCTTTCAGCTTGAGAAATGCCTAGTGTGTTCTTCTCTTTTTGTTTTCTAGTTCCACTTTTTCACACATTTCATTATAATACTTTACTGTCTTCTTGATCCACCCTTTGAAATCTTCTGTTCAGCTCTTTTACTTCATCATGGCTTCTGTTCGCTTTGGCTCCTCTATGTTTCAGAGCAAGTTTCAGGGTCTCTGCTAACATTCATTTTGGTCTTTTCTTTCTTTCCCGTCTTTTTAATGGCCTTTTCCTTTCTTCATGTATGATGTCCTTGATGTCATCCCACAACTCGTCTAGTCTCCAGTCATTAGTGTTCAATGAGTCAAATCTATTATTGAAATGGTCTCTAAATTTAGGTGGGATATACTCAGGGTTGTACTTTGGCTCCCGTGGACTTGTTTTAATTTTCTTTAGCTTCAACTTGAACTTGCCTATGAGCAATTGATGGTCTGTTACACAGTCAGCCCCTGGCCTTGTGACTGATGATATCGAGCTTCTCCATTGTCACTTTCCAGAGATGTAGTCAATTTGATTCCCGTTTATACCATCTGGTGAGGTCCATGTGTGAAGTTGCTGTTTATGTTGTTGAAGAAAGGTATTTGCAATGAATAAGTCATTGGTCTTGCAAAATTCTATCATGTGATCTCTAGTATTGTTTCTATCACTGAGGCAACATTTTCCAACTACTTGTCCTTTGTTTCTAACTTTTGCATTTCAATCACTGGTAATTATTGATGCATCTTGATTGCATGTTTGATAAATTTCAGACTGTGGAAGTTGGTAAAAATCTTCAATTTCTTCATCTTTGGCCTCAGTGGTTGGTGAGTAAATTTGAATAACAGTCATATTAACTGGTCTTCCTTGCAGACGTATGGATGTTATCCTATCACCAATAGTGTTGCACTTCAGGATAGACCTTTTTGACGGTGAATGGGATGTCGTTCTTCTTCAATGTGTCATTCCTGAAATAGAAGACCATATGATTGTCAGATTCAAAATGGCCAATACCAGTCCATTTCAGTTTACTAATGCCTAGAATATCAATTTTTCATTTTTGACAACTTCCATTTTCCTAGATTCGTACTTCATACATTCTGTGTTCCAATTATTCATAGACATTTGCAGCTGTTTCTTCTCATTTTGAGTTGTACCATATCAGCAAATGAAGGTCCCAAAAGCTTTACTCCATACATGTCATTAAGGTTGACTCTACTTTGAGAACGCAACTCTTCCCCAGTCATATTTTGAGTGCCTTCCAACCTGAGGGCCTCATCTTCTGGCTCTGTATCAGACAATATTTTGCTGCTATTCATAAGATTTTCTCTGGCCAGTTTTTTTCAGAAGTAGGCTGCTAGATGTCTCTTTGCTGGAAACTCCACTGAAATCTGTCTACCATGGGTGACCCTCTGGTATTTGAAATACTGGTGGCATAGCTTCCAGCATCACAGCAACACAAAAGCCACCACATAGGACTGTCTTAGTTATCTAGTGCTGCTATAGCAGAAATACCACACGTGGATGGCTTTAACAAAGAGAAATTTGTCCTGTCACTGTCTAGTAGGCTAGAAGTCTAAGTTCAGGGTGTCACCTCCAGGGGAAGGCTTTCTCTCTCTGTTGGCTCTGGAGGAAGGTCCTTGTCATCAATCTTCCTTTGGTCTAGGAGCTTCTCAGCACAGGAACCTCAGGTCCAAAAGACCCTCTTTGTGCCGTGCACTGCTTTCTTGGTGGTAAGAGATCTCCAGATCTCTGTTTGCTTCCCTTTCCTTTATTCTCTCGTAAGATAAAAAATGATACAGGCCACACCCCAGGGAAACTCACTTTACATTGGATCAGGGATGCACCCTGAGTAAGGATGTTATGTCTAATCTTACCTCATTAACCACAAACAGAGATTAGCATTTACAACACAGGAAAATTAAATCTATCACAAAATGGAAGACACTGGGAATCATGGTCTAACCAAGTTGACACATATTTTGGGGGATCACAATTCAATCCATGAGAATGACAAACTGACAGATGAGTGGTGGAGATACATGTATATGTATACACACACACACACACACACACACACACAGAAGGCCTGTATTTCTCCCTGACAAAACATCAAGGGTGAATGGAATTGTTCACTCTTTTAAAATCCTCTGAACCAAACCTTGAGTTCCTTTGTGGGAAGCTGGTTGACTAACAAATTAAAGGGAAGAGTGCTTAAAAGTGACTGAACCATATAGTGGTGTCCCCTCGGCTTGGCCCTGCATTGTTCCAGCTGCTTGTGCTCTGAAAGTGACCCCCTGAGCCACGAGTGGGCCTGACAGAGGGTCCAGAGGGTCAGGGGTGTTGCTCTTTCTGCTGGCTCCTGCCTTAGACCCCATAGAAAACCTGCGAACTCCTGGCCATTTCCCTCAGTGGCCCCCATTATGGCCTTCTTCTTGGGGTAATTTGCAACTTGTAAAGGATTTCTCTAACTCCTTCGTTTGGGCTTAAAAAAAAAAAAGCCATTAACTTTGCATATGAACTCAGAGAGAAATCACAGGAAGAGTGGCCAGAAAGAGAAGCATTCACAGAGAAGGCTGGAGGACAGCTTTTCTCTGTCACTTTTCCTTCTTACCTTTCTTGGCTCCTTCCTTGGGTCTGGCTTCCCTCCACATGCTGGAGATTGCCTCATTGTAAGAGATGGATGAACTTTCTAACACCAAATCCCATTGGATGGGCTCCAGGATGTATTCATCCTTTGGAGAGTTCTGTGCATGGCATGTACTGAAGTGGAGTGTCCTTGAGGGCAGGCTAAGGCACTGAGGAGTGCTAATGAGCTCTTCACCACCTGAGAAGTAATTGTTAGTTGGGGCCTTTTGGCTGGTGGCTCCCCCAGGATGAGCAACGTCTTCTACTAGGCCCTTGGGGAAAAGTGTGAGGGAGAATGTCTGCCTGGGAGCCAGGAAAGCAAGTCTTGGTACAGGTCACTTACTTTCTGTATCTCTCAGTTTATTCCCCTCCCAAATGAGTGGTTTGAACCAGGTGATGGGCAGGCAGCTCAGGAAATATGCAAAAGATGGAAATCGGTTAGAGCTGTGGAAGGCCAACTCGAGAAGATGGGCTGTGTCAATGCAGACCAGCTCAATTTTCAGGTCCTTCAATAAGCTCTAGCAGTGTGACCTTGGAAAGCCACTTAACTTCTTCTATAAGTCTCAATTTGTCACCCATAAAATGGGGTTAAATGACATTTACTTCAAAGGGTTATGGGTATTAAATCAGGTGATGTGCATAAAGTGCCTAGCATAGGTCTTCGTGCGTAATAAAAAAATGAAGGTTCTTTTTTATTTCCCTTTTCCTAAGGCATAGGCTCACTGCTTACTCCTACACTCGTCTCATTCAGTTGTTGAACCAAGCTTGAGAATTGGGAAGCACGTAGATGGGCTGCACTAGTTCAACTCCTTGTAGAAACGTGTTCACTGGAGGACATTCTAGTATTTTACTCTTGGTTCTACTGGAGGATTGCTATAAGTCACAGCCACTTGATGAAGGTCTCTGCATTGGCTACAAACCCATTCTAGAAGTCATTGTCCATTATAGGCAATGTCCCTTACATAAAGGTAGATGTGATCTTAGACTTTGGTGCAGGAAAAACAGCCTTCCTTGATGTTAGCCCACTATGAAACAAATTGTATTTCCCCTTTTTGTTTTGGTGACCAGAAAACTCAATTAAGTTTTGTGCTCAGGAGCTGTAATGCCTGAAATACTTGTTCCACCCAACCTTCTTTTACACATGCCTCAAGGAAGCCTCCTGTAACTCCCCAAATCTGGGGAAGGGTTCCATGTCAATGCTTCTGATCACCCATCAGGACACTAACAGGCTGATCGTCTCATTCCATTTCTCCCAACACACACACACACACACACACACAACTTTAAGTTCCTTGTGGTCAGAGTGTGGGTCTTTTGGCCCAGCGCACCCAGCACAGAGCAACACTCTGTATCTGGAATTTATGATATACTTGGAGTCCTTGGGTAGTGCAAACGGTTCATGCATTTGGCTGCTAACCAAAAAGTTGGAGATTTGAGTTCACTCGAAGGTGCCTCAGAAGAAAGGCATGGCAATCTACTTTGAAAAATCAGCCTTTGAAGACCCTATGGAGCACAGTTCTACTCTGATACACACAGGGTAGCCATGAGTCAATGTCAACTCGATGGCAACCGGTATGATAAACTCAATAAATTAATAAATGTTAAATGAAGAGATGCACGAATGAACAAATGGTGAAAGAAAGCATTTTAATTTAGGTTTCAGGCATGATTATGTGTCTTCTCTGTCTACTCCACGGGTTTCATTCTTGTACAATTTGGTATTTTACCTTATTGCACACCTTTATTAAAAGCACATCTTTAAACCTTTTCAGAGTTATGTGGGGTGAGGGTGTAAACAAATGACTAATTAAATATCTCTTTCATGAGCCCTTCTTTGCCCACTCCAGGCAGTGAGCCTCTTAGTGCTCAAGGGCATGGACTTTGGAATACAGCAGATTGTGCATTCTTGTCCTGGCTCTGTCACTTAACAGCTGCGTGAACTTGCACAAGCCACTTCACCTCCCTGGCCCTCAGTTGCCTTATTTATAAAGTGGAAGCCATGACTTCTACCTCATTGGGCTGTGGACGATTAAATGAGACCATGCCAGTGAAGCATGTAACAGAGCACTTGGCCCATAGTAAGTGCTCAGCAAGTACTGGCTACTTTACGATGAGCTAAAGAAAGTCCCCGGCCAGTGACAGCATGTGGCTCCTGTGTCTTGCTATCTAATGTAAATGTAAGCTCCTCACTTGACCCTCCTCTTATTTAATCTTGACCGCTTAGCACTTTGACTCTGAATAAATGGCTGAGTCTCACTGGCGAGAAGGTGCAGGCAACTCTCAGTCTGGTTCCTAGCCTTGCTGCACATAGATCTGGGAGGGGGTCTTGAAATTGAGTGGTCTGACTCTCCATTTTACGGTTGCAGAAATTGGGGTCAATTCCTCCTTGTTTGAGAAATCGAGGCAGGTGCAGCAATGGCCCCAGGCTGCACTGCTGGGTTGTACCCGAGTCAGGCCAGGAACCTTGGCTCCTGACATCAAACAAGTCAACCTCCCCTCGTGCTGCTCCACCTGGCTGTCAGCAGAGATGCTCACCAGGGGCATCTTGTGAGCCTGGACAAGGACACTGGCCCTCAGAAGCATGTGGCTACTGAGAGCTCCCTAGAGCAGCAACAGTGACGATAGCGGGAGAGCCAGGCCAGCCCCAGGTTGTAGTAATTACCCTGTGGTGCAGGCATAGAGCTTGATGCTTTCAAAGTGCTATTTCACAGCCATTATCTCATTTCATCCTTGAAGGGACTATGTGAGTAGGCTGTGCAGGTATTTTCATCTGCATGCTATGTGAGAAGCTTGAGGGCCAGAGAGATTAAGTGATGGGTTCGAGATCCCTCTGCCAGTTCGCGGCAGAGCTGGGATCAGACCGGCAGCCTGGACTCCCGGTTCCATACTCTTGGCCCTGTGTTAGCAGGAGTGCCAGAAGGGACTGTATCTGGAAGTTGGCACCATCTCTGAAGTCTGCTCTGAAGAAGGGCTGAGCGAGCCCATACCACACAGCCTGCAGAAGCTGGTGGGGCATGGCCTTTTAGTGAGGCCGCCTTTGCTCATGGCTTACGGGATGTGTTGGCATCAGGGAGACTGGGGGCTGACTTTGAGGGCCTTGATTTGTCTCTGGGGCTGGGTTCAGAGTCAAAAGCTCCGACAGGCAGTGCTGCCAAAGACGGTATTAGTGGCATGGTTGGGGGGAGGACAGCGTGCAGAGAGCAGTGCTCTGAAGTTTGCCTCTGAAGCTGTATCATGTGTACACACACATCCGTTCTGAGCAGGCACGCAGACACGAGCATGGATTTGCATTTAGCAATTTTCCAAAGGCGAATCGCAGTGTAAAATTAAATCTACGTTTAAGGGCCTTTAAAGCACAACCTATTTATTCAGCATCTCTTTATGAAGTCCTCACCAATTTATAATCTATGCGGTAACTCACTCTACGTTGCCAAGAGAGTCGGGTGTTAACCCTTAGTGAGAAGAGATACATCTCTCCCTAGAGAGAAAGTCTCAGCTCCCAGGGCTGTAAGACAAAAAAGGCCTGGGAGATGCTACTCAGTCAAGGAGGCACCGGCAGGTGGACATAGGATAGGGGAAGTGTCCCGCCTGCCAGCCTCCCCTCTGCCCGGATGGCCTACTTCTCCTGGTCTTCTGGAAAGCTCTTGATGGCCAGGAGCCTGAGATGCAGGGAAACATATTTATCCACTCGATAACATACCCAGAGTCTATTATGGTGCAGTTAATGTGCATTAAAGATTGGAGATTAAAGTCCACCCAGAGGTGCCTCCAAAATAAGGCCTGGCAATCTAATCCTGAAAAATCAGCTATTGAAAACCCTATGGAGCACAGTTCTACTCTGACACACAACACGGGGTCACCGTGAGCAGGAATCAATCTGATGGCCACTGGTACTATGTGCTGGCCCCTGAGGACACCGAGAGGATCTACCTCCCAAAAGTCCTGATGAGGCCAGGTCAGCAGCCTAAGCTTTCCTGTCCAGCGTGTGGGTGATGGCTGTCCGTAATCTCACACCTCGGCCTTCTCCCCACACCCTTCCCAGAGAGGGAGGAAAGACTTGGCAACTACCCTGGAAAGAGCCCCAAGCCCTGGTCTATCCTCTTCTCCTTGGGTCCTCAATCAGGCTCTTCTCTGAAAATTTTAAATAAAGTCTGATCTAGAGGGGAAATTCCTTCCTCAAAACTTGGGTTCATGCAAATAGCCCTCTGTGCTGTCTCATTCTAGAGAATGACTCAGGCCTTAGGGGGTGTTTCTTCAACTCCTGTTGGGCAACGTTTGTGCTAAGTATTTGTCGTCTCAGTTACATAATCGGGCCCTTGTCAGCGGTTTTTCGATGGGACCTTATGGAAGTTGGGGCTGCTGCTCACTAAGCATTTCTGACGAATGCTGCAGAAAGCCCACTCTGCTGGGATCGTGCTTTCTGCCCTGCTGGGCTCTGTGGGCCACTGGGGTGCTAACAGGGACACGAAATCTTCCTGAACACACACTCAGGCATTCTCTATTACTCAGGCAGCTGCTCGTTCAGGAAACTCTTGAGTCCATCTGCAGAGGCAGGACTTGGCAATGAACTCTGGCCACAACTGGAGGAGGAACAATACTGAGAAGGGACAGAGTGCTGTAGAAAGGGCTCTCCTTATAGGAAATGCCCGTGCCAGCCTGAGCCAGGTGGCATCCTTTGGCTAAAATGCAAACATCCAGTGAAAAACTCAAGCTTTAAACCCCATGAACTAAATTTTTTTTTTTAGCTTACATTAATTGAGGGCTTCCCAGGCCCCAGATACTGGGCCAGGCATTCTACACCTGTTACCTTGCTTATTTCCTTTAACAGTCGTGTGAGGAGGTGTTAGTTTTTTTGCTCTTTCACAAGTGTGGAAATTGAGGCTAAGGGAGGTTTAATAACTTGTCCAAGGCCACTTAGTTGTGGTAAGAGGTGGTAGTGGTGGTGGAGGTGGGAGAATGGGATTTGAACCCAGGCCTGCCTGCTTATTGCTTTGTTTGTGCATTCATTTTTATAAACACATTTTAGATGTATTCTATGTGCCCAGCACTGAAATGCGGATGAAGTCCTTGGTCTGGAGAAGCTCAGAACCTAATGGGAAAGGTCTGACATGTATCTGATGTGGCAGAGTAATGGGCACAGCCCTGGGGGCTCTAAGGAGGTTGCTAAGTGTGACTGTCAGGGTACAGGGTCAGGGTGGCTTTGTGGTGGTGGTGGTGGGGTGCTTGAGCTGAGCCTGAAAAACTAGGCAAGAGGTGCCAGGCAGGGAAGGGGGAATGTCAGAGGGAAGGGCATGTGCAAATGCACAGACAAGCGAGATAGACTGCTGCCTCTGGAAAACTAGAGCTGTTTGGTGTGGCTGGAATGAGATGGATACTAAAGCTAACATGGGGCTCATATATCCGGGGGATGGGAGACAAAGGGAAATTTCTTGGATCTCGCCGTTTTGCTGAGAGCCATCACTGGTATCCAAAAATGCCTCTCTCTATAACCTTTAAAACTTGAAACCCATTTTGCTTGCCCCCTTTGGTGTCAATGTCATAGAGCTCCACCGCTTGCATGAAGCTGTTGCAAACTGCTGAACTCAGCTACATGTGCTGGGGTGTCTGAGAATCTATACCTTGCGTAAACCTGGGAGTACTGGTGGTTCAGTGGTAGAATTTTCACCTCCCATGTGGGAGACCTGGGTTCCTTGCACCTCACGTGTAGCCACGACCCATCTGTCATTGGTGTTTTGCATGTTGCTACGGTACTATGAGTCGGAATCGACTCAACCGCAAACAACAATGATGCTGAAAGGCTTCAGCAGAGGTTCCAGGCTAAGACAGACTAGGAAGAAAGACCTGGCAATCTACCTCCAAAATACAGCTGGTGAAAACCCTATGGGTCACAACAGTCTGATCTGCAACTGATCATGGTGATGATGCAAGACCAGCAGCATTTCATTCCATTGTTCGTGAGGTTGCCATGAGTCAGGGGCCAAGTGGATGACAGTTAACAACAATAACAACTTCCCTCTCCAGCCTTAGCCTCTAGGAAGTGCTCACTAAATTTACATGTATCTTGTTTTGTGTCCCTCCCCCTCAACGATATTGTGCAATCCTAGTCCTAAATTGGATCTTCAGGGGATTATGAAATTAGATCAGCATGTACTGCTAAACTTCCTCAATGTTCCTCATGTCCTCTCAAAAAGTCTCAAATACAGAAATGAACTTGAAACAATTGGGCAAACTTTGGCCACTTCAAGTACTGTTGAAGCAGGAGTGGGTGGGGGAGCCTGGTCTGACTTAACAATGACCACATCGCCTCCATCACACAACTGCCTCAGCCTCCAAAAGCTTGGCAGCTGGAACTGATTCTCTCTTCTTTCCTTTCTCACCCCTGCCGCCCAGGCTCTTAGATGGGAAGACCCAATATTATAAAGATGTCAGTATTTTCTCTATAAATTATACATTTAACAGCACCTTAATAAATATGTCAACAGTTTTTTTTTTCCTGGAACTAGACAAGGTATTTCTAAGTTTGTACAGAAAAATAAACAAGCAAAATCCCCCAGAATTTCCCAAAAAGCGAAGAGTGATGTGGGAAGATCAGCCCTATCGGATAACGTACACACATTACATGGCCTCAGGAATTTAAGCAGTGTGGTGTTGGCACGGGTAGATAGACTAATGAAACGCAAGAGCAGCACTGCTGTAGAGCCAAAGATATATAGAAATTAGCAAATGATACAGATGGTATCTCAAATCCACATGATAAAGATGGGATTTTTAATAAAGGATAATGGGACAACAGAATGGCCATTATTGGAAAAAGATAAATTTGGCTCCATACTTAGTATCATTAAAAAAAAAAAAAGATTTTTTTTTTTAGGAAAATCTTCAAATGGAGATTTAAATTAAAAAAAAAAAAAAGACCCAAACATAAAAATACTACAAAGACACACAGAAATCATCTTAAAGTGGGGATTGCCTTTCTAACTATGATTCAAAATCTAGAAGCCATGAAAGATGGGTTAATTTGACTATAAACAAATTTTTAAAAAAATCTGCATGTCAAAAAAAAAAAAAAGATACCATAAGAAGAGTCAAAAGGCAAATGAGCTGAGGAAAAAGTATTCGCAACTCAAATCTCAAAGAGCTAATCTCTCTAATATAAAAAGAATTAGACATTGAGAAGAACAAGATTCATAACCCAGTAGAAAAATGGGCAAAGGACATGAACCTTGAGTTCACGAAAGAGAAATGCAAATTGTTCTTCACTGTTTGAATAGATGCTCGATCCATTCATAATGAAAGAAATGCAAATTAAAACTACTCTAAAAGAGCCCATTTCTCATCTCTCAACTTTGGACAAAATCCTAAATCTTGACAAAACACAGTGTTGGCAAAGTTATGAGCAAACATGCACCCTCCGCCCCTGCTGGCAGGGGTGTAAAATGGAATAACTCTATGGAAGCGACTAAGTCAATATCAACCAACATCACAAATATCCCAGTTCTGGAATCTATCCTATAGTCACACCTGTACAAGTATGAAATTACACGTGTACAGAGTCATTCATTACCACACTGTTTATAATAGCGAAAGGCTGGAAACAACCCGATGTCTGTCAGCAGGGAGCTGGATGAATAAGTGATAGTACATCTCCCTAGTGGAAAATTATGTAGTGGTAAGATGGGGGAAAATCTCCATGTAAGGATATGTAGAGACACCTAGGCTATTTTGTTAAGTGAAAAAAGCAGGGTACAGGACTTTTAATAAATAGTAACATGTCTTTTGTGGAAGAAAGAGAGGAAATGAGAACATATATTCATTTGTGCTTGTATTTATATAAAGAAACATTGGAAAGATAAACAAGAAGTGGATAAAGGGTTACCTCTGGTGGAGTGGATGGGGAACATACAGGGGCAAGGCTTCTCTGGGTACATTTTTTATTTAGTTTGGACTTTTTTTTTTGAATTGTGCTTTAAGTGAAAGTTTACAGCTCAAATTAATTTCTCATACAAAAATTTATACACACATTGTTATGAGACCCTAGTTGCTCTCCCTATAATGGACAGCACACTCCTTATTTCCACACCGGATTTCCCGTGTCCATTTTTTTTATTCAACCAGCCCCTGTCCCTTTCTGCCTTCTCATCTCACCTCTGGACAGGAGCCACCCATTTAGTCTCATCTTTTTATCTACTTGAACTAGGAAGCACATTCTTCACGAGTATCATTTTATGTCTTATGAAACAAAACAAAACAAAACAAAACAAAACAAAACAAACCCAGTGCTGTCAAGTCAATTCCTACTCATAGCGACCCTATAGGACAGAGTAGAACTGCCCCATTGAGTTTCCAAGGAGCGCCGGGCGGAGTCAAACTGCTGACCCTTTGGTTAGCAGCCGTAGCACTTAGCCACTACGCCACCAGGATTTCTTTATGTCTTATAGACCAGTCTAATCTTTATCTGAAGAGTTCGCTTTGGGAATGGTTTTAGTTATGGGTTAACAGAGATTCTGGGGGCTATGTCTTCCAGGGTTCCTCCAGTCTCATACCATTAAGTCTGGTCTTTTTACTAGAATTTGAGTTCTCTTGCTCCGTCAGGGACTCTCCCATGTGTAACCTGTCAGGGCGGTCATTGGTGGTAGCCGGGTACCATCCAGTTCTTCTGGTCTCAGGCTGATAGAGTCTCTGGTTTATGTGGCCCTTTCTGTCTCTTGGGCTAATATTTTCCTTGTGTCTTTGGTGTTCTTCATTTTCCTTTGCTCCAGGTGGGTTGAGACTAATTGATGTATCTTAGATGGCCACTCACTAGCTTTTAAGACCCCAGATGCCACTCATCAAAGGGGGAATGGAGAATATTTTCTTAATAAACTTTGTTATGCCAATTGACCTAAATGTTCCCTGAAACTATGGTCCCCAGATCCCCGACCCTGTTACTCTGTCCCCCGAAGTGTTTGGTTGTATTCAGGAAATTTCTTAGCTTTTGGTTTAGTTCAGTTGTGCTGACTTCCCCTGTATTGTGTGTTGTCCTTCCCTTCACCTAAGATAATTCTTATCAACTATCTAGTTAGTGAATACCCCTCTCCCTCCCTCCCCACCCTTGTAACCATCAAAGAAAGTTTTTCGTCGGCGTTTAAACCTTATCTTGAGCTCTCATAATAGTGGTCTCATACAATATTTGTCCTTTTGATACTAATTTCACTCAATATAATGCCTTCCAGATGTATCCATGTTATGATATGTTTCTCGGATTCATCATTGTTCTTTATCGTTGAGTAGTGTTCCATTGTGTGGATATACCATAATTTGTTTACCCATTCATTTGCTGGTGGGCACCTAGGTTGTTTCCATCTTTTTGAACATGGGTGTGCATGTATCTATTTGTGTGATGGCTCTTATTTCTCTAGGATGTATTTCAAGGAGTGGTATTGCTGGATCGTATGGTACTTCTATTTCTAGCTTTAAAGACATGCCAAATCGATTTCCAAACTGGTTGTACCATTTTATATTCCTGCCAGCAGTGTATAAGTGTTCCAGTCTCTCTACAACCTCTCCAATATTTATTATTTTGTGTTTTTTTTTGGATTAATGCCAGCCTTGTTGAGGTGAGATGGTATCTCATTGTAGTTGGTATCTCATTGTAGTTTAGATTTGTGTTTCTCTAATGGGTAATGATCGTGAGCATTTCCTCACGTATCTGTTAGCAGCCTGAATGTCTTCTTTGGTGAAGTACCTGTTCATATCCTTTGCCCATTTTTAAATTGGGTTATTTGTCTTTTTGTTGTTGAGGTTTTGCAGTATCTTGTAGATTTTTTTGGGTTGTAGATTTTAGAGATTAGACACTGATTGGATGTCGTAGGCAAAATTTTTTTTCCAGTCTGTAGGTTGTCTTTTTATTCTTTTGGTGAAGTCAAATAAATGTTTGATTTTTAGGAGCTCCCAACTAACTACTTTCTCTTCTGGTGTTTGTGCAATGTTAGTTATGTTTTATATTCTGTTTATGCCATGCTCCTAGTGTTGTCCCTGGGAACCCTGGTGGCATAGTGGTTAAGCACTACGGCTGCTAACCAAAAGGTTGGCAGTTTGCTCCTTGGAAACCCTGTGGGACAGTCTCCTCTGTCCTGTAGGGTGGCTATGCATCAGAATTGACTCAATGGCAATGGGTTTAGTGTTGTCCCTATTTTTTCTTCCATGATCTTTATTGTTTTAGATTTTATATTTAGGTCTTTGATCCACTTTGAATTAGTTTTTGTGCATGGTGTGAGATATGGGTCTTGTTTCCTTTTTTTGCAGATGGATATCTAGTTAGGCCAGCATCATTTTTTAAAGAGACTGTCTTTTCCCTACTTAATTGACTTTGTCAAATATCAGCTGCTCATAGGTATCGACTTGACAGCAGTGGGGTTTCATAGGTAGATGAGTTTACATGTGGATTCTCAATTCTGTTCCATTGTTTTATGTATCTGTTGTTGTACCAGTACCAGGCTGTTTTGACTACTTTGGCAGTATAATAAGTTCTAAAATCAGGTAGTGTGAGGCCTCCCACTTTGTTCTTCTTCTTCAGTAATGCTTTACTTATCCGGGTACTCTTCCCTTTCCATATGAAGTTGGTGATTTGTTTCTCCCTCTCGTTAAAAAATGCCGTTGGAATTTGGATCAGGATTGTGTTGTATCTGTAGATCGCTTTGGGTAAAATTGACATTGTCCACAATTTTGAGTCTTCCAACCCATGAGCAAGGTATGTTTTTCCACTGATGTAGGTCTCTTAGTTTCTTGCAGTAGTGTCTTGTAGTTTTCTTTGTATAGGTCCTTTACATCTCTGGTTAGATTTATTCCTAAGTATTTTATCTTCTTGGGGGCTATTATAAATGGTATCGATTTGGTGATTTCCTCCTCAATGTTCTCTTTGTTGGTGTAGAGGAATCCAACTGATTTTTGTACATTTACCTTGTATTCTGATACTTTGCTGGAACCCAGTAGTTTTCTTGTGGATTTTTTTGGGTTTTCTGTGTATAAGATCATATCATCTGCAAAAAAAAGATACTTTTACTTCTTCCTTACCAATTTGGATGCCCTTTCTTTCTTTTTCTAGTCTAATTGCTCTGGCTAGGACCTCCAGCACAATGTTGAATAAGAGTGGTGATAAATGGCTTCCTTGTCTGGTTTGCGTTCTCAAGTGGAATGCTTTCAGACTTTCTCCATTTAGGACGATGTTGCCTGTTGGCTTTACATAAATACCCTTTATTATGCTGAGGAATTTCCTTTCTATTCTTATTTTGCTGAGAATTTTTATCATGAGTGGGTGTTGGACTTTGTCAAAAGCTTTTTCTGTACCAATTGGTGAGATCATGCGGTTCTCATCTTTTGTTGTATTTATGTGATGGATTACATTGATTGCTTCTTTAATGTTGAACCAGCTGTCAATACCTGGTATGAATCTGACTTGGTCATGGTGAAATATTTTTTTGATAAGTTGTTGAATT
Source organism: Elephas maximus indicus (assembly GCF_024166365.1). Classification (NCBI taxonomy): domain Eukaryota; kingdom Metazoa; phylum Chordata; class Mammalia; order Proboscidea; family Elephantidae; genus Elephas; species Elephas maximus. The sequence goes on from NC_064840.1 coordinate 53,081,280, forward strand.
CTATTGGCTAGACTTTTGTTGAGGATTTTTGTGTCTATGTTCATGAGGGATATTGGTCTGTAATTTTCTTTTTTTTTTTTTTTTTGGTGTCTTTACCTGGTTTTGGTGTCAGGGTTATGCTGGCTTCATAGAATGAATTTGGGAGTATTCCATCCTTTTCTATGCTCTGAAATAGTTTTAGTAGTACTGTGTTAGCCCTTCTCCAAAAGTTTGGTAGAATTTTCCAGTGAAGCCATCAGGGCAAGGCCTTTTTTTTTGGTGGGAGTTTTTTAATTACCTTTACAATCTCTTCTTTTGTTATAGTTTTATTTAGTTGTTCTACCTCTATTTGTGTTAATTTAGATAGGTAGGGTGTTTCTAGAAATTTGTCCATTTTCTCTAGGCTTTCAAAATTGTTAGTGTATAATTTTTCATAGTATTCTGTTATGATTATTTTAATTTCAGTTGAGTCTGTTGTGATATCCCCCATCTCATTTCTTATTTGGGTTATTTGCTTCCTCTCCTGTTTTTCTTTTTTCAGTATGGCCAATGGTTTATTGATTTTGTTGAACTTCTCAAAGAATCAGTTTTTGGTCTTGTTTGGTCTTTCAGTTGTTTTTCTATTCTATATTTTATTTAATTTTGCTCTAATTTTAACTGTTTGCTTTCTTCTGGTGCCCAAGGGCTTCTTTTGCTGCTCTCTATTTGTTTGAGTTGTAGGGTTAATGTTTTGATTTGGGCTCTTTCTTCTTTTTGGATATGTGCACTTATTGCTATAAATTGACCTCTGAGCCTTGCTGTTGCTGTGTCCCAAAGGTTCTGGTAGGATGTATTTTCATTCTCATTTGATTCTGTGAATTTCTTTATTCTGTCCTTAATTTCTTTTTATAACCAGTAGTTTTTGAGCAAGGTGTTGTTCAGTTTCCATGTGTTTGGTTTCTTTTCCTTGCTTTTTCTGTCATTGATTTCTACTTTTATGGCTTTAAGGTCAGAGAAGATGCTTTGTAATATTTCAATGGTTTGGATTCTGTTAAGGCTTGCCTCATGACCTAGTATTTGGTCTATTCTGGAGAATGTTCCATGTGTGTTGGAAAACAAAGTATACTTGCCTGCTGTTGGGTGGAGTGTTCTGTATATGGCTATGAGATCAAGTCGGTTGATTGTGGCATTTAGATCTTCCATGTCTTTTTTCAGTTTCTTTCTGGATGTTCTATCCTTTATCAAAAGTGGTGTGTTGAAGTCTCCTACTATTGTGGAGCTGTGTATTTCTCTTTTCAATGCTGCTAGAGTTTCTTTTACGTATTTTGGAGCCCTGCCGTTAGGTGTGTAAAAACTTATTATGGTTATGTCCTCCTGGTGTACTGACCTTTTAATCATTATATAGTGTCCTTCCTTATCCTTCATGGTGGATTTTACATTAAAGTCTATTTTGTCAGAGTTTAATATTGGCACTCCTGCTCTTTTTTGATTGTTGTTTGTGTGATATATTTTTTCCATCCTTTTGGTTTTAGTTTATATCTTTAAGTCTAGTGTGTGTCTTGTAGGCAGCATATGGATGGACTGTATCTTTTTAATCCATTGTGCCACTCTTCGTCTCTTTATTGGTGAATTTAATCCATTATATGAAGCATAGTTTTTGACAGGTACGAGTTTCGTGCTGCCATTTGAGGGTTTTTTGTGTGTGTGTGTGTGTGTGTGTTGTTGACAGTTTCTTTGTTCCACTTAATTTTCTGCACTGAGTCATTTTACTTTATGTAGTTTCTTTTCATTGTTGTTGATTTTGTATTTTGAGTCTTTATGCCTTTCTTGTTTTTTATTTTGATGTGTAGTTTCATTTGTGGTTACCTTAATATTTACCCCTACTTTTCTAAGTTTAAAACTATCTTTTATTTCTTTATATCACCTTTACTTTCTCTCCATATGAAAGATCTATGACCACATTCTTCAGTTCCTCTTTTTTGTTTTAATGTTGTTATCTTTTGTATACTGGCATCTCTGTTTCCCTATTTTCAGTGTCTTAGCTTTGATTTATTTGTGACTTGCCTATCTTGGTTGATATTTGATTGTTCTGTCCTGTGTTCTAGTCTTGGGATTTTATCTGATGTTATTGATTTTCTAACCAGAGGACCCCCTTTAGTATTTCTTGTAATTTTGGTTTGGTTTTTACAAATTCCCTAATCTTCATTTGTCTGGAAATGCCCTAATTTTGCCACCACATTTGAGAGACAGTTTTGCTGCTTATATAAATTCTTGGCTGGCAACTTTTTTCCATCAAGGCTTTATACGTGTAATCCCATTGCCTGCATAATTTCTGCTGAGTAGTCAGAGCTTAGTCTTATTGACTCTTCTTTGTAGATGACTTTTTGTTTATCCTTAGGTAGCCTTAAAATTCTCTCTTTATCTTTGGTTTTGGCAAGTTTGATTATAATAGTCTTGGTGCCTTTCTTTTGGGGTCTACATTGTGTGGGGTTCTTTCACAATATCAGGGAAGTTTTCTGCCAACAAATCTTCAACAATTCTCTTTGTATTCTCTGTTATTCTGTTCTGGTACTCCAATCACTCGTAGGTTATTCCTTTTGATAGAGTCTCAGATGATTCTTAAAGTTTCTTCATTTCTAAAATTATTTTATTTGATTTTTTCTCAAATGAGTTGATGTCAAGTGTTTTATCTTCAGTTTCACTAATTCTGACTTCCATTGTCTCAATTCTTCTATGACTTTCTATTGAGTTGTCTAATTCTGAAATTTTATTGTTAATCTTTTGTTTTTCTGTTTGCTGTCTCTCTACGGATTCTTGCAGACTGTTAAATTTATCATTATGCTCTTGTACAACCTTCTTAAGTTCTTCTATTGCTTTGTTTGTGTGTTCCTTTGCTTGTTCTGCACTTTGCCTAATCTTCTTCCTGCTCTCTTGAAGAACTCTGTATATTAATCTTTTGAATTCTACCTCCAGTAATTCCAAAATTTATCTTCCTCCAGAAAGTTTCTTTATTCTTTGTTTTGGCCACTTGCTGAAGCCATCATGGTCTGCATCTTTATGTAATTTGATACTGACTGTTGTCTCTGAGCCATAAATAAGTTATTGTTTATTTATTTTATGTTTGCTTACTGCCTCCTAGCTTCTTGTTTTGTTTTGCTTTGATATGCCCAAATAGGCTGGTTGTGTGAGCTAGTTTGATTATTGGCACCTTTGAAGCTCTCATGTCCTGTCCTCAGGTGGTTAGAGCTGTTACTAGGTATGTGAGCCCAGGAGTCTGTTTAGTTTTCTTGTATGGATTCAGCTCAGGTGTCCATGTAGTCAGTCACAAAGAGTGTGGTGCAGGCTCCCTCCTACAGTTCTAGTCGAGCAGGGGTGATTGGAGTAGTCACAGGTATCTGGCTGCAGTAGGGGGTCACACACTGATCAAGACGAGGGGCTGACGGCAGCCCGTGCCTTTGAAGAAAGTGTGTCCCTGTTCCCTTGAGGGTGTAAGTGAGTGGGTTTTGCACTTGGACTATGGGTGCCCAATGCTGTTGGGTGTCAGGAACAGGAGGCATCACTTGTTCTTGGACCCCTGTCATGGGTGGCTAGGAGGCATGGATGGAGCCACCAGTCCTCAGGCTCCTGATGTGGGTGTGTGAGGATTCTGCTTAATGGGCAGAGCAGTGTCAAACATCATGAATCTGCCACTCCACCTTATAGCTGATACAACTGAAAATAGGCTTCAGGTATATACCCTGTTGTACTGTGCTAATGAGGGCCTAGGTTGTTTAAATGGGCCTACAAAGGTCTCTGCAGGGGTGAAAGGCATTCAAAGTCCATGGACCCCTTATGCCTGTGCCCAGGCAAAAGGGCTGTGCCTGCCTTGATTTCCTGGCTTAGGGAAACTAGCAGATTATTTTTTCCCATTTGTTAATTTGTTCCCTCTCCAAAGCCAGGAGAATGGCTCAGGACATGCCATGGGTCCTACTTCTAGCCCAGGGGATGTGGCAGTTGCTGAAGCTGGTCTGGGACACAGTGCAGACCAGGGAGGGGGCAGGTAAATGGGAGACAGATTCTTCCCAAAGGGGGTGTTTTTTGATTCACATGGTAGGTTAGATTCATGTACTTATCTTTTGCCAATTGAGCGCCTCTTCTCCCTGGTTCTGGAGGCTTGAGCAGACTCTCCACTGCTTGGTCTCTCCTAATGCGGATAACACTTCCCTACTGCCACTGCTTACCTCACCGCACATGCCAGCCAATCCAGCCTGGAGGGTTCCGGTTCCCATTGGGTCCAGTCTGGCAACTCCTCGCTGCTTCTGAACTGTCTCTGCCTCTCCCTGCTGCTAAGTCAGATTACTCAACTTTGCCTTTGAGGTTCAGAGCTCCTAGATTGTCATATATAATCAATTCACTTGTTTTTTCAGGTCTTTGTTGTAAGAGTGACCACAGGAAGTGTCTGACTACTCTGCCGTCTTGGGCCCACCTCCCTAGTTTGGACTTTTGATGAATAGAAGTATAATATCTGACTTGTCCTGGAAGTCTGTGTGTCCTAATCTGGCATAATCATAAGAATCACCTGGGTTATTTGTTAAAATAAATCCAGATTCCCAGACCCCTGAGTGGCAAAGCCTGATTCAGTAGCCTGAGGACAGACCTGGGAATGTGCATTTTCCCACACCCCTGGGTTCTCCTTTGAGCAGGGCAATTTGGGAAACTGATGGCATTCATCCCCTCAGGGCCTACTTTTCAGGTCTATAGGGTTACAAGGAGCTAATCAGAAAAGACAGTCTCCATGAAGGTCCTAACACAGTGTCATGGATCTCAGATTTGAAAATCCATGTCCAAATCTCATGGACATAAAAATCTTACTCCTTCTCCCTGGAGATTCTACTACACTCCCCCTAGGGCTTGTCTCCCCATCCTGCATAGAATCCTTGTGCTGTTTCATGCCTGTCTCCAGCAGCCAAATGTATTTTGTAGAATTTTTTGCCTTTGAAGCTCCGACTTCCTGTTGCCAGATGGTTAGAGCTGTTATCAGGTATATCAGTCTAGGAGTCCATTCACTATTCTTGTACGGATTCAGCTTAGGTGTCCAGGTTTCTGGTCATAAAGTGCATGGTACAGGCTCTGTCCTACAGTCTTGGAGGGGCAGAGGTGATTGGTGTAGGTACCAGTATCTGATTGCAGCAGGGGGTCATGGTCTGAACAAGGCAGGGGGCTGAGAATCTCCCCCAAGTGTCTCTGAGGAAAGCACGTCCCTCTTCCCTAGAGCATACAGGTGGGTGGATTCTGCAGATGGACCATGGGCACCCAATGCTTTTGGTTGTAAGGACTGGGAAGTACCAGTTATCCTTGGACCTCTGTTGTGGGTGGCTGGGTGACCTGAGTGGAGCCACCAGTCCTTCAGCCCCGGATGTGGGTAGATGAGGACCCTGTTTAATAGGCAAAGTGGTGTCAATCATCAAACACCCACCTCTCCTCCGCATAGCTTAAACAGTTGTGTTCTGCCATTAAGGGCCTATTCTCCTGAAATAGGCCCACACAGGTCCACCCAGGGGGGAAATTATCCTTTCTCCCAGTTGCGAATTTATTCCTTCTCCAAGGTCGGGAGAATGGCTCCAGGCACTCAACAGGACCTATCTCAGGCCCAGGGAAATCAACAGCCTCTGAAGCCGGCTTGGGGGCAGGGGCATGGTAAAATATATGCAAGTACTTAGCTTTTGCCTAGAGTGCCATTTTTCTCTGGTTCCGGAGGTGTGAGTAGGCTGTGGGCTGGCTGCTTCTCCCTGAGGAAACTGTGGCTGAATTCTACTCCCAGACCACCACAGCTGCTCCTGGGACTGGTGCCTGCAGGGTCCCGGCGATTCAGGTCCGGCAACTCCTCTCTGCTTCTGAACTGACTCTCCCACCCCCTGCCACCCAGTCTGTTTTCTAACTTTGTCTTTGATGTTCAGGGCTCCTAACTTGTCATAAATATAATCATTTCACTTGTTTTTTTGGGTCTTTTTTGTAAGAGGGATCACTGGAAGCATCTGGCTATTCTGCCATCTTGGCCCCGCCTCCCTATATTTTGTAGAATTTATTTTCAATAATTTGTAATATGAAAATGACATAAATTTCTTTTTGATTTTTTAAGTACGGAATTACAACATCCAGTATACTTTCTCAAATTCTCACCCTCCCCCAGGGAGTTCTGGTAGTTGTAAAGGATATCCTTTTCCCAGAAAGACCCCTCTCTCTCCCCTGACTAAATCTTGATTAAGATAAACTGATGAGGTTGCTTAAAGGAGATACCTCTGGTCCTCCCTCCCCTTCTAGGAAACACTCCCTCCACTTTCCTAAATGACATAATGCAGAGGAAACCATTGTCATAAGAGGTGGGTGGGTGTTACTTGACAGTCCAGCGTGGGCAGTGGGCCCCTGGGGATTTCTCAGTCCCTGGCCAACTCCCCTTCCTCTCATTTCTGGAGATCTCCCTGTCCGATACAGGCGGTGGGGGTGGGGGTGGCTGTCTCTGCAGTCTTACCTCCTTGCTTACTCTGGATCTAGTTATGCAGGTCCTTTTCTTTTTAGGGGTCTTTCAGGCTGATCTCCATGGGGGAACAGCAGGGAATAAGCCAAATAGTGACCATGGGAAAGGAGCAGTGGCCAGGGAAATGGTAGCACATTCTTGGTCCTTAAGCAATAGTTTTGCGGCCCTCTCTGAGATGCTGTCTGGAAGTGAAGGAGATGTTTGTAGAGAACCGATGCCAAGAATCAGCACCTTAAATCACTTGGCTGGCTGAGCTTACTGCCAGGAAGACCCAAGAGGTGCTCTGGTGAAGAGCTTTCTGGCTGGGACTCTGTGGGCTCATAGCCAAATGGGGCAAGACGAGTTGGGAGTTTTGCTTTGAGCCCATGGGGGCCAGCAGCTTCGCTCAAGAGTAGGACAGACCCTTTGCAACCCTGCCCTGGCCCTCTCCTGTACTCTATTTTCTGAGGTACTTATTATTTAATTAATTTACTTATTAATTCATTTATTGGTATTGGGGGAAAAAGTCTGTTTTCTTCCTGTTTTTCCCTGAAGTCCTCAAGGACTAGTGAAAGACAGTCTTGGAAGAAATTGGGTTTTTAGATATGTTGTCAATAACTGGGAGTTGTGAGCGAAGGTCTGACTTGCCAAAGCTAGGCCTGGGGTAGGTATTGGGTGGGAGGTGTTGGCAAGTGCAGCTTGTACTTTTCTCCATCACTCTGCCCTGCCCTGATTCCAGCTGTGACCCCCCATGCCCTGCTTGGCTGCCTATCCCGTTGCCCTGGTTACACACCATCTTGTAGGAGTGAGGAGGGATGAGGAGAACTGCCCCTTCTCCTTTGCTGGCCTCAGTTTTCTCACTAGTAAAATGAGGGGGCTGCTCTAGGACATTTTGAGAAGGTTTTCCCAGCTGGAACTCTGATTCCCACCCATCCCTCACCCAGCGCTGGCCCCTCCTTCCTGCAAACATCAGGGGGGAAGGAAAGCCCCTCTGAAAGGCAGCATTGCTCAGCCCTCTATCCTAGAGGACAGAGCAGTTTTAGCTGGGCTTCCTACCTTGGCAGCTCCAGACAGTTTAATTTACGTGGCCAGAGCCCAAAACGGATGACAGCAAGGCTAAAAAAGGAGCTCCGACAACAGGCTGGCCCTTCCCCAGGCTGACAAGGGGAATGTGGGAGGCTAAGGCCACCCCCACCGCTAGTCGCCCAGCCTCAGTGCTGGCTGGCTTTATTCCCTCTCCACTGAAGAAGCAAAAACAATGTGTCGAACCCTCAACCCCATCTGGAAACAGACATTTTCCCTCCCTCCATTATTTTCTTTAAGTTTGCAGGAGTTCAAGCCCCATTTCCTGCCACCCCCACATCTTTCTCTCAGCTGTATAAAGAACAGGCTATTCTCCCAGACTCCTGAGCCAAAGTGTAACACGGGGATTGTTTCCCTGGGTGTCTGGGCTGACCTGCTGGGGGCACCAGGTGCTCAGGGGGCAGGGCCAGTCCAGCCCTTCCCGGCACCCCCTGCGCCAGCCCACCCCCCACAGTGGGTTGGCTGTGTTCACCCTCCGTTTGCTGCCTTCTTTTCTCCCCTTTCTCTTCCTACTACAGGAACCCTGGTGTGCGGTGGTGAAAGTGCTTGGCTGCTAACCAAAAGGTTGGTGGTTTGAACCCACCAGCTGCTCTGCTGGAGGAAGATGCTGCAGTCTGCTTCCTTATAAAGATTACAGCCTTGGAAAGCCTATGGGGCGGTTCTACTCTGTCCTGTAGGGTCGCTAGAGTCGGAATCGACTGGAGGGCAGTGAGCTCTCAGAGATCCAAGCTGTTAGGAAAGTTCTCATATTTACCAGGGCTCAGAGGGCTCTGAGGAAAATAACAAAACATCAGCTTGTGTGAAAGGTACTTGGAGGGAACTAATCCTGGTGGTATAGTGGTTAAGTGCTACAGCTGCTAACCAAAATGTCAGCAGTTCGAATTCACCAGGTGCTCCTTGGAAACTCTGTGGGGCAGTTCTACGCTGTGAGTGTGAATCGACACCACGGCAACGGGTTGGCTTTGGGTTTTTATTGTTCACATGGAGTCCTGGTGGCGCAGTGGTTAAGAGCTTGGGTGCTAACCTAAAGGTTAGTTTGAATCCACCAGCCGCTCCTTGGAAACCCTATGGGGCAGTTCTACCCTTTCCTATAGTGTCGCTATTAGCCAGAATTGACTCTGGGGCTTTTTTTTTTTTTTTCTCACATGGGACACTTTCTGGGCAGCCAAGATGTCTTTGGACCTTTCCTACTTTTCTCTTGGGAACCTCCTCACTCTTTGACTCTGTATTTACCCCTCGCACTTGCTGACATGATGCCCCTGTTTTCCAGAAGTCCCCGACCATAGTGCCCTACTTCCTCTGTCATGCACTCATGTGTTCTTTCAACAAACATTGAGTGTCTCTACAGGCCAGGGAACACTGGGGGCATAGCAGTGTACAAGTGGCCAGTCCTGCCTTCAAGGAACTGACAGTCCAGTGGAGGAAAAAATAATAAAACAATGACAAGGACGTGATAAATGCTGCAGTAGCAAAACCTTCTGCAAGTAGAGACATAAACATTCTCTCCTTTCCCACTGAAGCTCATTGTCCTGGATTGAATTGCTTCCCCCCCACCCCCCCAAAATATATGTTTTAGTCCTAACCCCTGTACCTGTGAATGTGACCCCATTTGGAAATACGGTCATTGAGGATGTTATCAGATTAACTTGAGGTCATACTGGAGTTGGGTGAGTCCTAATTCTACATGACTGGTGTCCTTATACAGGAGGAGAAGAGACACAGGGACAGGGAGATAGAGGAAGGACACTATGTGACACTGCAGCTACATATCAAGAAATGTCCTCGGCTACCAGAAGCAAGGAGAGAGGTATGGAACGGTTTCTCTCAGAGGCCTCAGAGGGAATCAACCCAACCAATACCCTGATTTGGGCTTCTAGCCTCCAGAACTGTGAGACAATAGATTTCTGTTCTTATAAGCCACCCAGTTTGTGGTATTTTGTCATCGCAACCCTAGAGAAATAATGCGCTTACCTTCCCATGATGTCCTGATTTTTGGAGGAGAGCAAACAAAGGGAAAAAAATTCACGCTGAAGTAGGAATCCCTCAGGTACAGATTCACATTATTTCTACCTTGTGCAAAGGGGCTTGTTAACCTAACTAGAGAAATGCCTAGCCTGGATGGAAGGACCCTTCCTTGTGACCCTTGACCACTCTAGTTTCTGCCCTTATTCCTCACCAAATCGTCAACCCGCACCTCGCTTCTGAACAGCTGCTGAATTCTCACACAGATTATCAACATATGGTGTGTATGTATGTGTTTAAATACTATTCTTGGAAGGAAGGAGGTACTGGAAGTCAAGAAACCTGCATTTAGACTGCTGTTAATTAGCTTTGTGACCTTGAGCAAATCATCACTCCTCTAAAAGAAGTAATACTATCTCCCTATCGAGAGAGAATTAGATAACATATGTGGAAAGGCTTTTACCAACATTTAAAAAGATCTCCCCCAAACACTCTTGCTTATTCTTGCATTCTCAGTAACACAGGTCTTGCTCCATTCAGCAGGTTGGCATTGATTTTGAGGCTAAAGTGCCTTCACCTAGATCCCCTAGGACCCTCCTTACCATTTCTGTGAGTCCCTTGCCCAGCTCTACTGAGCTTTGCTTCCATTCTGCACCTGGGAGGATAGCCCTGGGGCTACTGGGCTGCTTCCCAAAGTGTCAGGGACTCATACCCCCTTTCTTCCAGCTCTTAGTCTTTGAGGAGTGTTGTTAGTTGTTAGTTGCTGTCAAGTAGGTTCCAATTCAAGGAGACCCCATGTATAACAGAACCCCACATATAACAGAACAAAACTATTGTTCCACCCTGTACCGTCTTCATGATTATTGGTATATATGAGCCCGTTATAGAGACTACTCTGTCAATCTACGTCTTTGAAGGTCTCCCTTACCTTCACTGGCCCTCCACTTTACCAAATGTGATGTCCTTCTCCAGCAAGTGGTCCTTCCTGATGACATGTCCAAAGTAAGCGAGTCTAAGTCTTGGACAATATTCTGTGATCCACAGGATGTTCGTTGGCTAACTTTTGGAAGAAGTTTGCCAGGCCTTTCTTTCTAATGGGGAGTATAGGAGTGTAAAAGCCTACTTGGCCTCAAGATCAGGACATCTCTGATGTGTAACTTACACTTGAGTTCCCCTCTGTGGTGGGGGTTCAAGTTACCTTCCCCGGGACTTTGTCTGACTTCTGTTCTTGCATGGCTTCTTCCCCTTCCCTGTATCGCTTTCGCCTTCTCTTCCTTTCAGGTTGTCCCAGGATCACTTACTTCCCTAAGAGATCTCCTGCGCATGAATCCTGGCTTCAGAATATCAGGGTCTGCTTCTTGGTAGAAAACTTTCTGGAGATAACGGGCTGTTAAGTTTTAGCAGTAAAGAAAGAGCAAAGAAGGAGAAGCATCTGAATAATTATTAAGCACCAAGGATATGTCAGATACCCTGGTGGTGTAGTGGTTAAGAGTTCAGCTGCTAACCAAAAGGTCAGCAGTTTGAATCCATCAGCTGCTCCTTGGAAACCCTGTGGGGCAGTTCTACTCTGTCCTATAGGGTCGCTATGAGTTGGAATCGACTCAACAGCAATGGGTTTGGTTTTTTGGTTTTAGATGCCAGAAGAGGTCTCTAGGTGACACAAATGGTTTGCTCTCAACTACTAAACTCAAGATTAGCGGTTCGAATGCACCCAGTGGAGTCATGGAAGAGAGGCCTGGCAATTTGTTTCTGTAAAGATTACAACCAAGAAAACCCCATGGGGCAGTTCTATTCTGTAACACATGGGATCGCTATGTTTTTACGTGCCAGGTACTGTGATAAATATCTCATATTTCATGTGATTCTCAAAAAAAAAAAAAAAAAAATGCCTTTCATGCTTCCTGTTTTACAGTTGAGGAAAACGAGGCTCAGAGAGTTTAAGCAACTCACCCAGGTAATGGAGTTAGTAAGCGATGTTCGAACTCAGGTTCCACACTCTTTCTCCTTCATTCTGTTGCCTCCCTGGGATGCCATGGGCTTGGGGTAGGTGAGTACTGGGGGCTGGCTTGGGGGGTGGCAGCTGTGAGTGAGGTATCTCTTTGGGTAAGCTGGAGTCAGGCCTGAGCACAACCCCCATAACCATATCCCTGAGCATGGGACATCCTTGGGTGCCCTTTGTCTCTCTTCTGTAAATGATTGTGTGTGACTGTGGGGAGAGGGTGGGTGGAGGGAGGAGGGTATCATTTTACCTAGTAATGAGGTTTAATTGCCAGCTGCCTCTCAAGGGCTTTGAAGGTGATAAGCTGAAGGAGAGAAGCTGGTTTTTAATCTTATCTGTCATAACCCGATCTAACTTCAATCAGATGTCTTCTGACCCCCATCTTCACTGTTAATGGCAAGTTCTCTCAACCAGCCACTGACACACTGCTACATCCCCTGCCAGCTGGAGGCAGTGGAGAGGAGGGATAGCTGCCACCTTCTTTTCTCCCTGTCCTACCAAAAGAAAAGAGATATATGTGTTCTCTTGGGGTTGGGAACAAATGGGAAAGAAACAAGCTGTGTGACCTTGAGCCACTGACTTCTTGCTCTCAGGGCCACTGTTTCCCCATCTGTAAAATGGAGATGATCATACCTGTCTGGTCTTCTTCATGAGGTTGTTAGAAGAAAGAACCAGAGAGCAGACATGCTAGCATTAACAGGGAGTGTGACCATATGTTGTGAGCTGCCATCAAGTTGGCTCCAATTCCTGGAAATCCCATAGGTAACAGAATGAAATGTTGCCCGGTCCTGTGCCATCATCACAATCACTGGTATGCTCAAATCCATTGTTGTGGCCACTGTGTATTTTGAGTGCCTTCCAACCTAGAGAACTCATCTTCCAGCACTGTATCAGACAGTATTCTGTTGTGATCCATGGGGTTTTCACTGATTAATTTTCAGAAGTAGATCACCAGGTTTGGCTCCTAGTCTTTCTTAGTCTGGAAGCTCCACTGAAACCTACTCACCATGGGTGGTCCTGCAGCTATTTGAAATATTGGTGGCATTAACTTTTAGCATCATAGCTAAAAGCAAGCTACCACAGTAGGACAAACTGACAGACTGGTGGTGGGTGGCCATATAAACCAAAGTAAACCACATCAGTTGCTGTTGTTGATTTGATTCTGACTCACAGTGACTCTCTGGAGAAGAGTAGAACTGCCTCATAGGGTTTCCAAGAAGCAGCTGGTGGATTAGAACTGCCAACCTTATGGTGAGCAGCAGAGCCGTTATAATCACTGGGCCACCAGGGCTCCCATATAAAAAAAAAAATGTCAGATATTCAGTTCTGGAGACTTGCCTGCCCTGTGCCTCTGCCATGCTACACCAAAGTGAACACAGCGGGATCTTACCCTGAGTGGCCCATGGGGTGGGCATTACAGCCCGTTCTGCAGGTGGCTAATCCTCTAGCCCCCTACCCACTGCCGACGGCTGTGAAGTCTGGCCAGAAGCTCAAGTGTCACCTTTGTCCCCCTCCCCACACAGTCCTCTAAATTGCCTAGGATGGATTCTGCACACACCTCAGTGGAAGGGGAATTATTTGCCAGATATATGGTGTCTGAGAGAAGGGCCTCTTATGAGTCAGTGTTCAAATAAGTTACTGGCTCAATAAACAGAGGTTTGTTGTAAATTAAGGGAAGGAAGCGAGGTGCCTGCAACAGCCCTTGTTCATCTACTGTTTTCTATTAGCAACACTTTCCCCATAAGTAGTGCATAATTCCCTGGGAACTGCTGGGCAGGCAGCTTGGAAGAGGGGGATGTAATTACATTGCCCTGGTTAGGTAGTTAGAGCTACACAGTAAGGTCAAGAGTAGACGGGGTAGCCCCTGGGAGGCTTGGCTGGGCTCCCAGGAAGGGGACATGGGCCACCTGACATCCTTTTGGCAAAATTAGGGCTTGGGTGGTGAGGGGTAGTGGGTGTTGGTGAAGGGAGGGGCAGCCTGGGCAGGGTTGGGGGCAGATCAGGAAACAAGACTCCGACTCACCACACGGATGAACTGGAGCTGGGCTTGCTAAGGGCTATGGAACCCGTGGGAACTCCACTCTGGGTAAGTGCCAGGCTGTGTTGGCAAGGTGTGGCTGTGTGCTGGTAGACAGCCGGCTGGCACCAGCGCTGCCTAGACACAAGGTTCACGAGGCTTGGGGCAGCCAGGGTGAATCAGACCCTTGTGGGCACAGGGAGGGGTCTAAGGTGAAGCATGCTGTGGGGGCGAGGGGAATGCAAACATAGAACCCAGATGACCACCCAGGCTGCAGTTGCCTCCAAGGAGGGAACTCTTCAGGAGCTTGGCTGGCTGGTAAACCTCAGTCCTGGAGGCATTCTCTGGAACTTTCCACTCCCCAACCTTTTCTGCCAGGCCTATGGAGCTCCCATCCCACCTAGCTCTGGATTCTGAGATAATCCTGCCTGAGGTAGGATGGACTTATGTGCTCTGGCTGCCCTCTCCCTGCCCAGCCTTCCAGCCCTGTGGGCTTTAGTAGTTCACCCTCACTGTTTGGCGTCTCAGGCTCCTGAAATTGTGTATTGAACTGTGGCGTTTAGGGGTGGGGGAAGAGCAGGCCTAGCCAGGTCCTGGATATTGATTGTCCATGCAGGTATCACTGAGGTGTCCACTGTCCCCCATCTGTCCTTAGTAATCCGTCCGTGCAGGTTGTCACTGGGACATCCCTATTCCCACCATCTGGGCCATTAAGGTCTCACAGCTACCTCCCTGCATTTCTCTTTTCCTCAGCCTGAGTGAATACTTTTTAGAAGAGAGGACATCCTTGAACCCTTAGTCACTTAAACAAAACCTCAGGGTCCTTTCAGCTCCCCTAAGGGCACAAGCAGTTTCTTTCTTTCTTTTTTTAAACAGCTTTAATGAGATAAAACTCACATACCATACAATCCACCCAATTAAAGTGTAAAATTCAATGGATTTTAGCATATTTATAGTTCCGTACAACCATCACCACAGTCAATTTTAAAATATTTTCATCACCTTAAAAAAAAAACCTCCATACACTTTAGCTATGACCATCTCCAGCCCTAAGCAAACACTAATTTACTTTCTGGCTCGATAGACTTTCCTACTCTGGACTTCGATATAGATGGAATCATACAATATGTGGTCCTATGTGACTGGCTTCTTTCACTTCGCATGTTGTTTTCAAGGTTCATCCACATTGTAGCTTGTGATAGTACTTCGTTCCTTTTAACACTGACTGTTAATTCCATTGTATGCCTACGCCACATTTTGTTTATCCATTCGTCTGTTAACGGGCCTTGGAGTTGTTTTCATCTTTTGGCTATTATAAATAATGCTGCTAGAAACATTTGTGTACAAGTTCCTCTATGGATATATATTTCCATTTCTCTTGGGTACATATACCTAGGAGTGGAATTGCTGGGTGATATGATAACTCTGTGTTTAATCGCTTGAAGAGCTGCAAGACTGTCTTCTAAATTGGCTGAGGACACAAGCTTTTGACACACTAGATGCAGAGAGAGGCTCCAGGGCTATTTGTTTTCAGTCATGTGGTACCCTTCCTCTGAGGCAGTGGTCAAGGAAAGGTGGGGAGGTGGGAGGAGAACAAAGAGTAAATGAAAATAAATCGTTGCTGTTACATATATCTTCTGCCACCATGCTGAGAATGTCAGAGTTAACAGGGACCTTTGACAACATCAGCCCCCTTAGTTTATGGATGAAGATCCGAGGTGCAGCGAATAAGAAAGGCCCACAATTAGACAGCTTTTAGTATGAGAGAAGGTTCCTCCCCTGGTAGAAGAGTTCACAGCTGACTCACTGGAATGTGCCTGGCATTTTAGTTGAATGAATCAATAAATGGATGGATGAATGAATGAATGGAGGGTGGCATGGCCTTTAGTGCTGGGTGAGGCAGGAGGATATTCAACTAGAGCTTCCCACTTTTCTCTCTTTCCTTCCTTCCTTCCTTCCTTCCTTCCTTCCTTCCTTCCTTCCTTCCTTCCTTCCTTCCTTCCTTCCTTCCTTCCTTCCTTCCTTCCTTCCTTCCTTCCTTCCTTCCTTCCTTCCTTCCTTCCTTCCTTCCTTCCTTCCTTCCTTCCTTCCTTCCTTCCTTCCTTCCTTCCTTCCTTCCTTCCTTCCTCCCTCCCTCCCTCCCTCCCTCCCTCCCTCCCTCCCTCCCTCCCTCCCTCCCTCCTTCCTTCTTCCTACATCCTGGCGTGCATAGAAAATGATAACATTAGTAGGCACTTTAAGATAAATGAAGGGGTTGCTTGCAGCCAGAAACCAGGCCTGCCAAGGTGCCATGAGAATTTCGGGATCAATGTCTTATATTCTGTAACCCACTCTTGACTCACCATTGTGCTTCAGCAGCCTGGTTGGAAAGCTCTGGATGCTGCCTTGGTTGCTGGGACTGTGGAACTGTCTGGAAGCATATACAGGTCTGAGGGCTTGGGAATCCTGGCCCGGATGAGCAGAAGAAGCTGGTAGGTTCTACTCCAGGCTTCAGACAAAGAAGGAACCAAGGGTCCTTGTTTTGTTAGAGGCACAAAAGGGTTGTGGGTTTTGGTATGCTCTACCTCTGATCATGATCACAGCTCCTCACTGGAGCTCTTTGGCAATTGAATGCCTGGCCAGCCACTAATTGGGGTACTTCTGCTGTGTGCATGAGAGGGAACCTCATCAATGTTGCCCTTCCCTCCTGTTTCTGGTGCCCCCTCCCTATCAGAAAAACATTCGTAGTTAGCTGTACAATTCCTGCTCCACTGCCCTGACTGTAAAACATCCTCATTATGGCAGGCTTGAAAAGTATTCTCAGGTTTATGGGATCAGACGAGAGCTCACCTCAGTTTGATTGGGGTGGGAAAGAGTCTTCTTTGTAGAACTTTTGATTCTAGAGGCCTCTGTCCTATGTCCAGTCCTATCTACCCAGGCTTGATTAGAAGTCTGCATGCCCTCTTGGTTCTTTTCTCTTTTTACTCTTATTCAGCCGAGTCTTCTTGACACCTCTGGAGCCTGAGGAAGCAGTTTTGTGTGCAGGACTTCCATTCTGCACAACTCCAGGGAGCACCATTAACACTCTATCCTGGAGCTGTCCCCATGGATGGTTTCCCAGTCCTGCCTTGCCTCTTAGAGGTAAGTCCATATTATGTCCTGACTTCTCCAGAAGTCATTTTCATTCTGCTCCCACTCTCCCAATACCGGGACTTATTTCAGGAAGGAGCATGGGCCCAGGGACACAACATCTGGGTTTGAATCCTGGCTCTGTTGTGTGATCTTGGACAGGTCAATTATCCTCTCTGTGTTTTTACCAAATGCAAAATAGAAGCGAAAGCCCAGTTGTCATCAAGTTGATTTTGACTCGTGGCAGCCTCATGTGTGTAGAACTGTGTTCCATAGGGTTTTCAATGGCTGATTTCTTGGAAGTAGATTGCCATACCTTTATTTTGAGGTGCCTCTAGGTTTTTTTTTTTTTTCTAGGTGAACTCAAACCTCCAACCTTTTGGTTAGCAGCGAGAATGTTAATGGTTTTCACCACCCAGGACTCCAAATGTAAAGTAGATAATAATTTACTTCACAGGGTTGGAGTAAGGATTATATGACAATATATTTGTAAAGGTACTTAGCACATTCTTTAAAACACTATGCAAATATTGCTTATTATTGGTCAGTTGGACGCAGGATCTCATCATTCCAATGAGCATTTATCTAAATAACTTGGTAGAAGATCCAGGCTGTGAAGGACTGACCTTCACCTTTCTTAAGACAAGTCCTACTTGAGGGAGTGTTGAAGGGGGATCTTGAGACACCCTCTAAGATGAATGCCACTGATTTTCCACTTATCCTTTATCAGTTGCTCATTCCACAGATACTTACTGAACACCTATCCGAAGTCTAGGGATACTAGGGATTGATTAGTAGAGCACACTACTGGGGATGTACTTGGAGTACATCAGTGAACAAACAGATGCATTAGTTCAGGCTCATTGAGAAGAAGATGCCAAGGTGGGATAGATGTGGGATAGATTTATTGGGGGAAGAGCAAGGCAAGGCAGAGAAAACCTTTAGTCTGTGATGAAGGCCTGATACCTGTGGAAGGAGAGGGGGAAAGAAGGAGAATTGGGGCAGAAAGAGCCTCATACCTAAGTACAATCCAGGAATGGGTTGGCCAGGTCTTTGGGAGTCCTGGAACCAAAGTCATCCATAGGAGGAGTCTTGCACCCTGCTGGAGTGGACCTGCTTCAGTACCCCGGCGTACTCAGCCATGGGCAGGGAACAGTCTGTAGGAAGTGTGGCCTCAGCGTGAATGTGGTGGTGGATCCAGAGGGGCAGCAGCTGGGGCTGTCAGTCAATTCTGCCCCTCGCAGCAGGAGATCTCAGTGGTGCATTCTCATGGCCACGACAACAGACAAAAGTTCTTGCTTTCATGGAGCAAAAGGAGAGAGACAGTAACTGGTAAGTATAATAAATTAATTATATGGTATCATAGAAATTGGTAAGTACATACAAAAAGTAGGCTAGGGTAAAAGGGATTGATTGGGAATGCCAGGGTGGGGAGGGCTACAACTTCAAGTAAGATGGTCAGAGTAGGTCTCACTGAGGAGATGCCTGAGCAAAGCCTTGAATTTGGTGAGGGAGTTAGCAATATGGATATCTGGGAAGGGACCATTCTATGAAGAGGGAAAGCCAGTGAAAAGGCCCTAAGGTAGGAGCATGTCTGGCATGGCTGAAGGACAGTTAGGAGGCCGATGTGTCTAGAGTGGAGTGAGCAGAGGGCAGAGTGGTAAGAGAGGGCCTCTGAGAGGGGTGGGCCTGAGGAGACTTCGGAGGTTTAGAGGTGAGGTGTTACCTGATCTTATGTTTTAAAAGGCTCTGTCTGGCTCTGTGTTGAGAACAGAATCTAGGCAACAAAGATGGAAGAAGACTGGAGACCAGGTGGAAGTGATAACACGAATTCAAATGAGGTCTCAGATTCTGGATGTATTTTAAATCCTGTAGAACCAACAGGATCTCCTGATGGATTGGTGAGAAGAAGAGACGAGTCATGGACTGATGTGTCAATATTCTTGGTCTGAAGAGCTATAGGAAATTAGTGCCAGAGCTGTGAAAGTAGAATGTAGAGCTTTAAAAACCAGAATGTAGAGCTTTAAAAACCAGCAGAGGAAAATTGGATCTATTCAGTGGGGAAGGGGAAAGGGGAAGAAAGAATATGGAAAACGGAAAATGTAAAATAAAATGGCAAACATAACTTAATATAACATCCATTTATAAATGGATTAAACTCATAATTCAAAATACAGAGACTCTTAAATTGGATTAAAAAACACAAACTTTAGGAATATACTTTCTATAAGAGACAAAACAAAAAGATAGAAATAAAAAAATAGAAAAAGATATAGCAAGCAAATATAAACCAAAAGAAAAATTATAAGAGAAAAAAAGAGGAATGCTGGTGGTGGTGTGGCTGAGAGCCATGAATGCTAACCAAAAGGTTAGTAGTTAGAATCCACCAGGCGCCCCTTGGAAACCGTATGGGGCAGTTCTACTCTGTCTCGTAGGGTTGCTAGGATCAGAATCACCTTGATGGCAACGAGTTTGGTTTGGGTTTTTTATATCCAAGTAAAAGAAATTAAAGATAACAAAACTACAGTAATCTTGAAAAAAGTATAAGCACCTAACAATATGGTTTCAAATACATCTGTGTGTGTATTTTACACATAAAAATTAGATGTAGAAACGTGGGGAGAAATAGACAAATCAACCATTTTAACTGAATATTTTAAACATACTCATCTCAGAAGTTGATCGAGCAGACAAAACTTATTAAATATACAGAAGATTTGAACAATTTGTTTAAGAAGCTTAAATATGTGTGTATAGTTACATACACATATATAACCTTATACCCAACACACAGAAAACAAACACTTTTTGGGCTATATGTAGAACATTCACAAAAATGGCCATAAATTAGGGGATAAAGGAAGCCTTAATAAATTCCAAAGGATCAACAACATACAGATGATATTCTTTGACCATAATGCCGTGAAATTTGAAGTCAGTTAAAAAAATCCGTATGTGGAATTAAAATATGACGCTATTAAAAAGTCTTTGGAGTAAAGAAGAAATAATAAAAGCAACTGAAAAACATTTAGAACTACATGAATGAATATGCCACATGTCAAAATTTGTGGGACGTAGCTAAAATGGCACTTAGGAGAAGATATATAGTCTTAAATACATTTATTAAAAGACATGTTGTTATTGTCATTGTTGTTAGGTGCCGTTGAGTTGGTTCTGACTCATAGTGACCCTAGGCACAACAGAATGAAACACTACCCAGTCCTGTGCCATCCTCACAATTGTTGTTATGCTTGAGCCCATTGTTGCAGCCACTGCGTCAATCCATCTCATTGAGGGTCTTCCTCTTTTCCGCTGACCCTGTACATTAGAAGACATAAAAAAAAATCCAAACCCAGTGCCGTCGAGTCGATTCCGACTCATAGCGACCGTACAGGACAGAGTAGAACTGCCCTGTAGAGTTTCCAAGAAGCGCTGGGTGGATCTGAACTGCCAACCCTTGGGCTAGCAGCTGTAGCACTTAACCACTATGCCACCAGGGTTTCCTTTAGAAGACACAGAAGACTGAAAACCAATGAGTTTCACATTTACCTCAAGAGGTTGGAAAAATAGCAATAGTGTAAGCCTAAGGAAAAAGAAGGAAGGAAACAATAAATATAAAAGCAAGAATAAAAGAGTAGAGTATAACATTAAAAAAAAGTCACAGAAGTTTAGCCAAGCTCAGTATAGACCTTTTGAAAAGATTAATAAGATAGACAAACCTTTGGGAAGACTGATCAAGGGAAAAAAAGGAAGATGTAATAAAACAAAGCAGAATGAAAAAGGAAAACCATGTCAGACACAGCAGATTTTAAAAATATAATAATATTATGAGCAACTAGGTTGGCAGTTCAAATCCACCAGGCACTCCTTGGAAACTATGAGCAACTAGGCACCAAGAAATTTGGAAAACTAGATGAATTGGGTACCTTTCTGGGAAAATGAGAAATATCCAAATTGGCAAAGAATACATAGAACACTTGAACAGACCAGTCACGAGTAAAGAAATGGAAATCAGAGCCAATCCCTCCCTTTAAAGCCCCAGGCCCACACCACTTTACAGTTGAGTTCTACAGACCATTTATGGAGAAAATAACCCCTATCTTGTAGAGTTATTCCAGAAAACAGAAGAAGATTTATTTAGTGAAGTTAGTTTAATTGTTACCCCTCAACTAGACAAAGGAGTCTCTGGGTGGTGCAAATGGTTTATGCGCTTGGTTAGTAACTGAAAGGTTGGAGGTTTGAGTCCACCGAGAGGCACCTTGGAAGAAAAGTCTGATGATCTACTTGGAAAAAATCAGCCATTGAAAACCTGTGGAGCGCAGTTCTACTCTATGAGTTGCTGTGAGTCAGTCTACTCGACGGCAACTGGTGGTTTTAAAACTAGAGTAGGATAGGAGAAGAAAAAAATTATAGGCCAATTTCGCTTACAAAAATAAGCGGGGGGAAAAACAAACAAATAAAACATTAGCTAGGTGACTTCAGCAGAGCATTAAAAACAATTGCTATAATCAAGCTGAGCTTATTTGAAGAATGCAGCGGTGTTTTAACAGCAGAAAATCTAGCAATTTACTACACTAAAGGACCAAAGGAGAAAAAAAATCACGCGTTATCCCAGTAGTTGCAGAAAAAGCACTTGATGAAGTCCAATACCTACTTCCAATAATGATAATACTAATAAAAAGGATGAAGTTCAGCACTCATTTATAACAATAATAATCATAATGATAAATTCTCGGAACTGGGAATAGAAGGGAACTTCTTTGATTCAAGAAAAGCTGCTTATCCCAAATCTGCTGCATCATCACACTGAATAGAGACACGTGAGCTTCATTGTCTTATTTTTTAAGATGAAAGTGACACCCAGGTCTGCCTGGCCTTAAATCTCATGCTTTTCCTGTTTTGCTGTTTCCTGTCCTGCAGAAACAAAGGGGAGGGACATAGGTGGTTCAGAGTTAGAATTCTCACCTCCCATGTAGAAGATGTGGGTTCGATTTTCAGCCACTGCACCTCAAGTTCAGCCACCACTTGTCTGTCAGTGGAAGCTTGTAAGTTGCTATGCTGCTGAAAAAGTTTCAGTAGAGCTCTGGACTAAGGTGGACTAGGAGGAAAGACCTGGCAATCTACTTGAAAATCAGACAATGAAAACCCTATAGATCACAATGGTCCGATCACAACTGACTTTGGGGATAGCACAGAACTGGGCAGTGTTTCATTCTGTTGTGGATGGGGTCACTATGTGTTGGGGGCTGACACCATGGCAGCTGACAACAACAAGGAGCAAAGGTAAAAGCATGGGTAGGAATTTTCTTTGGAGCAAGGCCCTTTTGGTTGATTATAAAAGACACTCACTTAAAAAATGGGGACCTTTGGGGTTATCATAAATATGACAGGGAAAGAAGTGGTAAGTTATAAGTCCCTTTAGACTATATGTCTTGCTGTGCCTTCCCTGTGAGCTAGAGCCTATCTTGTCATTGGCTCCAAATGGCACTCAGTGAATACCTTGGAATGAATGAATGGATCATTTTGTTTTGCTAATCAGTGTCTGGTGGCAATGCAGGTAGGAGGGGAGAAATGGCGGTGAATTCTGCAAAGAATGGGCATGATGCTCCACAGGTGCCCTCTGGTAGAGGGAGAGAAAAGAGTGGAGAGATTTGAGTAGCTCGCCTTAGGTGTGGGACTCTGAGGAGAGAAAGGGTTCAGAGCATTTTTAGAAATTTTTGCTGGTGCTAGGTGCACCCCCCTTTCCTTACTTCTCAAGAAGACCTTCAGTCAAAAGCATTTTTTTTTTTTTTAAACCTTTGGGTCTTTTGCTGTTAGATACGTAAGTTTTGTTTTTGTTTTCAGTGTGTCCACAATAAAGCAGAAACCAAAACGCCGAGCTCTATTCAGGTCACATAAAGATACAGAATCTCACAGAACCCAAGGACAGAAGGTGTAGCCTGGCTTCTGGAGGTCCCACAACAGGAAATGGTGTGCACGTTCTACTTCCTGTCCCTCCTTCTGTGACCTCGTGTCCTCTCATCAGGGCTTCTCACTTTTGGGTGGTCTCTTTACTCTCTTCTTCTCTCCTTCCAACCTTTCTAGATCCGTGAAAATCTGGGGATTGTGAAGCAATTATCCTGTATAAAGTGCATGAAAATTTCATGCCCTTAATTCAGGTGATCAACAGAGATGGGCTGGCGCCTCTTTGACCCAGGTTCAGATTCTTGTCAGAAGAACTCAGTGTCTCAGTGTCAACCCTGGTGCCATCAGTTATGGTCAGTGATGGGGCAGGTGAGGAAGGGTGGGGACAGGATCCCTTGGTACAAACATGGCCACAGGGACCCTTTCTTGTGGGTAAGAGTTTAGATCTCAGAAAAAGGAGGTGTGGGCTGATCAGATTCCCCAAGGGTACTCTGCACCTGTATTAGAAGTACAAAGTCTTCTTATAAGTGGGAGTCTCATACTGCCTGGCTGAAGAGGATGGTGGAGGAGGGTGACGTGTGACTCCATGTGTGAGTTGGTCCCAGGACAGCTCAGCTATGAAATCGATTACAGAGGAGCAGTGTCTAGTTGTCTACCTGGTGATTTCTGAGGACACGGAGCAGGTTCTAACTAGGGAAACAGAACATGTAAAAGAAAAGAATTCATAACAGCTTGACACCATCCAGGCTGAACCCAGCAATTTTATTTTTACTTGTTCAGGAAGGGGAAAAAGTCATCACTAATTCCACAATTACTTCATTCCAGAGTACTTGTGAAAAATGACTTCAAGTGTAAAATATTGTCTACTAAAGAATTAACTTAATAGATAATTTGGACTCAATTATTGGCTCAATACTAAAATTTGCTGGGAAAAGCACAGGCCATATTTTATGACTGTCACATGATGCAGCGATTGTGAAATTAGTTATTAATGACTTATAAGAGAGACACTTACAAAAAGTCAACTGGGGGAAGAAAATATATCACTTAGGCTTTTACAGGGCAGTCTGAGATGGGGGATTCTGCCTCCTCCATTTCTCAAGTGATTCCAATTTTGCTGACCGAACCTCTCGCCTTGGCTTCTGTCCTTCTTCTCCCCATGTCTTTGATTTGGGGCTGGAGTCATATGTGAATTCTTTGGGAACAATTAGAAGCTGAAGGTTGCTGCAATCCATCATGGCAAGGGACTCCATCTCTATATGCCCGAGAGCTGTGTGCCAACCCCTCACCTCTGCTCCATGCCATCGATTATCTCTGGTCAGCATTGAGAGAGCACCAAATGAACTTTTAAAGTCAGAATGAATTGCAGGCATTTTATTACCATTAAAAAAAAATTTTTTTTATTACCATTACTTTCCACCTATAACCTGCTTGCTATTGAGAAGGGAAGTTTTTTGAAGTCCCCTGGGTTCTCTTTGAGGGTGAAGATGATATACCTTGATATAACTTTAAAAGAGTTACTGCTGAACCTACCTTCTAAATTCAATTTAAATAACATTTTTTCATCCTTTCCACATGTACTTATTGGACTCCCACTCCATGCCCAGCACTGTGTTAGGGCCTGTGGGGAATAGGAGAGGTATAGAAGATGGGGCTTCCTGCTCATCTAGACCTAGAACCTAAGGGGCAACCCATGAAGCAGTACAGTGAGAGCATTTTCCAGAACGGGAAAAATGTCAAGCTGATTGGCTGGCACAGGTGATGCCTATACAACATGTGGTTTATAGAACGTAATGCTGGGGTCAGTGTGGGTCCAGGAGGGAGGAGCAGTGTGAGGGCCAGGTTCTGTACATTATCCCAAGAGCGGTGTGAATGGGAGACTCATTCACTGAACAAAAACTGAGTGTCCATCATGTGCCAGGGCAGCTCCACAAGGCTCAAGGGGCCAAGACAGAAAGCCACAAACCCACTGCTGCTGAGTCGATTCCAACTTATAGTGGCCCTAAGCCACAAAGCAGACCCAAATCCCTGCCTTGTGTAGTTTGTGTGTGTGTGTGTTTGTGTGTGTGGTGAGGTGGCAAAAGATGATAATAAACAAACAGTAAATATTTAATAAGTATGTTACATAGCTTTAGTAGTATTTTAGTCTTAGTAGTAGTGTTGTTGTTAGGTTAACTTGGTTCCAACTCATAGTGATCCTATATACAACAGAACAAAACACTGCACAGTTTTGCACCATCCTCACATTGTTATTAGGTTTGAGCTCATCGTTGCAGCCACTGTGTCACTCCATCTCATTGAGGGTTTTCCTCTTTTTTGCTGACCTTCTACTTTACCAAGCATGATGTCCTTCTCCAGGGACTGATCCCTCCTGATAACATGTCCAAAGTATGTGAGACATAGCCTCACTATTCTTGCTTCTAAGGAACATTCTTGCTGTACTTCCTCCAAGTTGGATTTGTTCATTCCTTTGACATTATCCAGCTTTCTCTTGCATATGAGGCAATTGAAAACACCATGGCTTGGGTCAGGTGCACATCAGTCTTCAAGGTGACATCTTTGCTTTTTAACACTTTAAAGAGATCTTTTGCAGCAGACTTGCTCAATGCAATGCCTCCTTTGATTTCTTGAGTGCTTCTTCCATGGGCGTTGATTGTGGATCCAAGTAAAGTGAAATCTTTGACATCTTCAATCTTTTCTCCATTTATTTGTGTTATGGAGATGTTACTTGTTGGTCCAGTTGTGAGGATTTTTGTTTTCTTTATGTTAAGGTGTAATCCATACTGAAGGCTGTAGTCTTTGATCTTCATTAGTAAGTGTTTCAAGTCCTCTTCACTTTCAGCAAGCAAGGTTGTGTCATCTGCATAACACAGGTTGTTAGTGAGTCTTCCTCCAATCCTCGTGCCCTGTTCTTCTTTATATAGTCTAGCTTCTTGGATTATTTGCTCAGCATACAGGTTGAATAAACATGGAGAAAGGATACAACACTGACACACAGACTTCCTGACTTTAAACTGCTCAGTATGCCCTTGTTCTGTTTGAATGAGTGCCTCTTGGTCAATGTACAGGTTCTTCATGAGCATAATTAAGTGTTCAGGAATTCCCATCCTCCACAATATTATCCATAATTTGTTATGACCCACACAATCGAATGCCTTTGCATAGTCAATAAAACACAGGTAAGCATCTTTCTGGTATTCTCTACTTTCAGCCATGATCCATCTGACCCAAATTGTGGTATTTTCAATCGCCTCATATGCATGCAAAAACTGGACAATGAATAAGGAAGACCAAGAAGAATTATTGCCTTTGAATTATGGGATTGGTGAAAAATATTGAATATATCATGGACTGCCAAAAGAATGAACAAATCTGTTTTGGAGGAAGAACAGCAAGATTGCGCCTTAGAAGCAAGGACGGTGAGACTTCGTTTCACACACTTTGGACGTGTTATCAGGAGAGATCAATACCTGGAGAAGGACATTATGCACGGTAAAGTAGAGGGTCAGCAAAAAAGAGGAAGACCCTCAATAAGATGAATTGACACAGTGGCTGCAACAATGGGCTCAAGCATAACAAAAACTGTGAGAATGGCACAGGACTGGGCACTGTTTTGTTCTGTTGTACATACGGTCGCTATGAGTTGGAGCAGACTTGACAGCACCTAACAACAACAACATTCTAATGTTGATGGACATTTGAATTGTTTCTAGTTTTTAGCTATTACAAATAATGATGTCTTTTGCTGCAAGTATGTACGCATTTTTGTTGGATGTATAACAAAGGGTGAAATTGCTAGATCATAGGGCATGCAAATATGTTTAGTTTTAATAGGTACTGCTTAGCAGTTTTCCACTGTTTGTAGCAATTTACTCTCCTAATGACAATATGACAATATATGAGCATTCTAGTTGCTTCACATGGTTACTAACATTTGGTATTGTCCGTTCTTTCTTTCTTTTTTTTTTTGTAGTGATTCTGCTGGGTGTACAGCAATATTTCATTGTGATTTCAATTTGTATTTCCCTGACGACTAATAAGATTGAACAGATTTGTTTTTATTGTCTATTGGAGTATATTTATTTTTGTAAAATATCTGTTCATGTGTTTTTTAAAAATTGGATTGCCTGCCTGTCTCTTATTGACTTTTTTAAAAGTAATTTTTATTGTGCTTTAAGTGAAAGTTTACAAATCAAGTCAGTCTATGACACAAAAACCCGTATACCCCTTGCTACACACTCCATTACTCTCCCCCTCCACTCTCTCTTTTCATGTCCTTTTCGCCAGCTTCTAACCCCCTCCACCCTCTCATCTTCCCTCCAGGCAGGAGATGCCAACATAGTCTCAAGTGTCCACCTGATCCAAGAAGCTCACTCCTCACCAGCATCCCTCTCCAACCCATTGTCCAGTCCAATCCATGTCCAAAGAGTTGGCTTCGGGAATGGTTCCTGTCCTGGGCCAACAGAAGGTCTGGGGGCCATGACCACTGGGGTCCTTCCAGTCCCAGTCAGACCATTAAGTCTGGTCTTATGAGAATTTGGGGTCTGCATCCCACGGCTCTCCTGCTCCCTCAGGGGTTCTCTGTTGTGTTCCCTGTCAGGGCCATCATCAGTTATAGCCGGGCACCACCTAGTTCTTCTGGTTTCAGGATGATGTAGTCGCTGGTTCATGTGGCCCTTTCTGTCTCTTTCTTATTGACTTTTAAGAGTTCTTTATGTATCCTAGATATCAATACTCTGATGATTAGAGATAATACAAATATGATTTCCTACTCTGTGGGTTGTCTTTTCATTTTCTTAATGGTGTTTTTTGATGAACAGAAGTTCTTATTTATAATGTCATCAGTATTTCCTTTATGGTTAGTATATTTTGTGTTGTTTAAGAAACCATTGCCTAACCTAAGATCTTGAAAATATTCTACCATATCTTCTTCTAGAAGCTTTATAGCACTGAGGTTTTTGACCTGAGCAAGTGGAAGGATGAATTTGCTCTCAAGTGAGATGGGGAAGATTAGTGTGTGTGTGTGTGTGTGTGTGGAGTTTTGGGCAGGGGGTTCTCAGGGTGTGGGAGGAAGACTGGGAGTTCAGTTTTGGATGTGTTAAATTTGACATGAGTTTTTAGACATCCAAGTGAAATTTCACATAGAGAGTTGAGCATTATGAATTAAGGGTTTAGGAGTGAGGTCCAGGGTGGAGACATAATTTTTGGGGTTGTTGACATGAAGACAGTATTACAACCTAGAAAAGTAATGAAAGACTGAACCCTACGGCACTGACACATTAAGAGTTCTGGATGAAGAGGAACCAGAAAAGGAGATTGAGAGGGAAAGCAATCAGCCGGATGGGAAGAGTGCGTGGTGTCTAGGAGGGCTAGTGAAGAAAGTGTTTTGGGGAAAGCTCGCAATCAGCATCATGGGGATATGTCATGTAAGATGAGGACTGGAAATTGAATCTTGGATTTAACAATGTGGAAGTCATTGGTGACATCGATGAGAATAGCTGTGCATGAATGATGAGGGTGAAAACCTGATTGGAGAGAGTTCAGAAGAGGGATGACCTAGATCAATCAGCCACTGGTAGTGACCCAGAGATGGCAGGGACATAGCTTAGAACCCAGGCCTGGCCTCTGTAATCTATCTAGATGCGAGAGAGGTACCTGGAAGTCGTTAAGTCAAGGCAGCAGACGTAGAGGTGAGCCACTTACCTGGTCAGACCTCCAGAGTTGTTTTTAGTGTACCAGCTGAGGTAGGTGGGTGCTTGCTGCTTAGCTGCCTGTAGACCCAGGAAGTGCTTTTGGAAAGACCAGTGGGGGCTGGGATGTGGGGCATCGCTTCATGGAGATCTGAGGCTATACCATGGTCTTAGGCATGGCACACCATTCTTCTCTATGACTTGGTCTTCGTTTAACCCTCCCAACTCATTTTCCTCCTTTGTTCCCTCTTTCCCCATTCCTGCTCCTTTTAATGCGGAAACTTGGGGTTTCCTCTGCTCTCAGTTGTTTCATACCTCTGTTTCTTCATTGAAGTCTACTTCCTCTTATAGACTCTCCCTACCTTAATTTCCCACTAACATTTCTTGACTGATTTCTACATATCCTTTTAGACTCAGCTCAGGCATCACCTCCTCCAGGAAGCCCTCCATGCTCATTTAGCATCCAGCATCTGTCTCCTTCATAGCACTTCTAACATTAGTTTCAAATTCTCTATCAGTGTGTCTACTACACCAGATGGTGAGCTCCTGTGGGCAGTGACTTATATCTCATCAATTTTTGTATCCCTGGTGCCTGACACAATGCCTGGCACAGCCCTCAAACAATTTCAGCAGAGAATTGGAGAGGCACTACAATATAGGTAGTATGTAGATTGAAGCTTGGGTGGGAAATAACATTCCAGGCAGGAAAATAGCATGAAAGGCAATTCAGCACTGCAGCGATCAGGGATCAGGGCGTATGTGTGAATCTGTGAGCCGGGCCTGGCTGGGAGGAGGGCTTTGAGTTGGGAGTAGTTGGAGATAGTGACAGCTCAGTGGGGGCCGGCTACCTCTGAAGCAGTAGCTGTGTGTGGCAGCTGAGGAGTGCAATTATGAACATCAAATCAAGCTAATTTACATGGGTAAGTGCAGCCGGTGAGGCTTGGCTTGCAGGATCTGATTTATTTAGGGCAGGAAGAGATCCAGCAGGGAGCTCCCCTCAGGTGTGTGAGTGACGGTGTGGCCATTCGTATAAATAATCCTGCTGTCAGCCCAAGTTAAAGCCTCTGTTACTCTGCTTAGTGCCAGAGGAGGAGGAAGCACCGGGTCTATTTCAGAAGTGCTTTTAGAAAGACGGGACAGCTCTCTTTTTCTCTTTCTGGAACACTGGAGGACTAATCTCTTATAAATAAGTTTTATTGCTTTTTGTTCTAATTATAAAAGTAAAATGTGTTCAATATTTGACTTCAAAATTTGGAAAATACAGAATGACAAAATTAAAGTAAACCAAATGTCATCAGTCAGAAATAACAGCTATTAATATTTTATAGAATTCCTTCCAGTCTTTTTTTTCTATGCATAAATGCAGTTTTCACACATTTCCTTACTTACTGAATTTTCAGTGTTATATTCTGATTTTAAAAATTGTTAAGATTATATCTGGAGCCTTTTTCTATGCCATTTGACCTTAAGCATCTACATAATAGTCTAGTTGTGCATGTACTGTCATTTAATCAGCGCTCAATTAGTTGACAATAAGGTTATTTCCAATTGTTTGGTTTTATGAATAATAGTGTACTAAACTACATTGTGCAGCCCTGGTGGCACAGTGGTTGTTTGGCTGCTGTTCAAAAGGTCGGCATTTCAAATCCACCAGCTGCTCTTTGGAAACCCTATGGGGCAGTTCTGCTTTGTCCTATAGGGTCGCTGGGAGTTGGAATCGACTCGATGGCAATGGGTTTTTTGTCTTTTTTTAAACAACCTTCTAACTCATTGTCTATTATCACTGATTATCTAGGATACATTACTGGAATTCAGATTCTTGTTATATATTGCTAAATTACTTTCCAGGACATTTGTGGCAGTGTGCATGTCTGAATATTTCGATTTGTTTCAATCAGTTTATATTCTTACCAGCCATGGGAATGGTCATCTCCTGGCACTGGATATCATTATTAAAAATATTAAAGGCCATTTGTATTTTTATGTAATGATATTCTATATCCTTTGCCCATTCTTAGTTCGTATTTTTTTTAATAGTTAAGTATGAACTCTTTATGTAAGGTATGTTGGATTGTTTAACTATATTTTTATTTTATTTTATCCCAGTGGGTAATTTGCCTGTTTGTTTATTATGGAATTTTTGACATGCAGAAACTCTAATATTGTGTGTAGAAAATTTTCTTGCTATTTTGCTTTATAGTTTGTGTTCTTGTTCTTGTGCTTACACTGTCTTTTCCTTCCCAAGATGAATTCAATATTCATTTATATTTTCTACTTATTTCATCATTTCTTTATGATTTATGAGTTATAAAATTCATCCATCTGGAATTCATTTTAATGAAAAATTATTTTTTTTCAATTTAATTAATCAAATGCCCAGCCCATTTTTTGAATAATCCTTTTCCAACTGTTTAGTGATAACACTTGTTTTTAAAGTAAACTCATAGGTATGTGTACATATATTTACACACTTGAATTTGTGAGCTATATGTTGATTCTTCCATCATTTCTCTGACATTTGATTTCTGTAGCGTATAGTCAATTTTAACATCTGTCACAACAAGTTCCTCTTATTGCTATTCTTTTTCATAAAATTTTGGGCAATCATTGCCTGTTTATTTTTACAAGTGACCATTAGAATCACTTAGCTAAGCTTCAGGAAAAAAATTCCCTTGGGATTTTGATTAGACTTGCACTAAGTTTATAAATTTATCTGTAAAGAACTGACATCTTTATGATATTCAGATTTTCTATCTATGGAGTCCCTGGGTGGTGCAAATGGCTAAGCACTTGGCTATTAACTGAAAGCTTGGCCGTTTGAATCCACCCAGAAATGCCTCCAAAGTAAGGCCTGGCAATCTACTTCCAAAAATTTAGCCACTGAAAATCTATGGAGCAGTTTTACTCTGACACACATGGGGTTGCCATGAGTTGGAACTGACTTGACAGCAAAAATTATTGTTTTTTAGATATTTATTGAAGTTTTCTTTCAGTAGTGCATTGTTGTTTTATTTATACAGGATTAGGGTGGGCGTCCTGGCTCACCTGGAAGGCGGGAGCAGGAAACAGTGGTGGTGGGGAGGCAGAGAGAGGCTGGGTGGCAGGTTGTTACCATCTACTCTCACCCTTGAGCCCTTATCCTGTCAAAGGAGACCCACATGGTGTCTCTTAGTGGGATGCATTGCCTTCTACCTTGAGGACCAGGGCTGCCCATATCTGATCTGGAGGCCTGTAGGAGGCGTTGCTTCTATTTCTAGATTTTTTTTCCTGCTCATGTCTTATTTCTGTTCTCTTCATTTCTGATTATTTATCTGGTTCTGGATTTACAGTTCTGCATAGCTCTAGGCAGATGGTGCTTAGCAGGTTCTTGCTCTGTTTTAGCACAGGACATTACTATAGGTGTGAGGCTTGATTGGGTGCACATTCTATCTAAGGTGGCAAATACAGGGTCCAGTTGCCCAATATAATGTCCAACGAGGCTCTCTTGGCTCTCACTGCTCCTATTAAGTCACATAAATCAAGAATCCAGCTTATTCCCTGACCTTTGCATGTCTAAAATTTGGGGCTATCTTCTTAGTTTCTTACTGTTTCTATCTCCAGATAAAGCCAGAATAGAATATCTCAGCTTTGTGTTCATGTGTCCTAGGAAAATTCTGTCTAGACAACCTGAAGCTGAGCCTAGTTATCCTCTGGCTCCCCTTCTTTATCTCCATTTGGCTCCCTAGCTACTGTGTCTTTAAGGGCTCTTTGACTGAAGAGGCCAGTGTTACTGGGTTTGTATTGGAATGTGAGGAGCAATAATTTGGCTGTGCTGTGTAGGGATATCATTTTGTTCCTGGAGGTTGTCCTGAGGCAGAGGATGGTCCCAAGGAGCATTCAGGGGTTCAACACTGTCCTCGAATTTCAAATTAACAAGATCTTAATTTAGATTAGATCCAAAGAACCGAAATGTCTTTTCAACTCATCTTATGCTCTGGGCACCTTCTGTATTCTGTTCTACGGCCAGGAGGGCTTTTCCCAGGACTTCCCCTGAACCAGAAACATGTACCCTCACTCCGCTGTGATCTCTGTCCTCAGACTTGCCTCTACCTGGATCTCAACTCCTCATCCTTAACCCAGGTCATTTGGAACCTGGCTTGCCTTTGGGGTGGTGGCTGAGATGCTCTTCACTGCAGAGGGCTTACTCCAGGGTTTCCTGGCCTCAGTCTGCACTTCTGATAGGGTCAGAGTGGCAAGAGGGAAGAACTGGAGGAGGCGGGTAAGAGCAGAATGAAATGTCCCACGTCAGCAGCTTCTCTGAGGGTCATCACTCTTTTCACTCCAAAGAAAGTTTCTCAAAGGATTTGCCCTTTTGAGAAGCAGAATGAAAGAACTTCTATAGACAGAGGGGGAGAGGTTATAGAGGATCTATAATTTATATTTCTGGCCGTTGTGTGAATTCCTTTTGTGGAGAGGGATACTTTTTCACTCACATCCTCCGTCCACCTACCTCAACCCTCACTCAGCCATTACTGGGTTGTGGCTTGATGTGACTTCTTGATCCTCAGACCTCATCTTTTAACTTTTTGTTCTTCTCTTGCCATGTACCCCCTACACCTGAGGTACTCCCCTTAACCTCTCTCCTCTCACTCAAAGAGTTGTAACTCCATGTCAAAGTCACACAGAATTGTCTAATTATAACAGATTAATCCATTAGGATTTATGCTTTTCTATTTACTGGCTGAAACTATCCATATCACAGCTGTGGCTCCCACATCTAACCAGCTAGCAGGCAATTTAAATATAGAAAGCAATTTAACCTAGTTGGATACCAAGACATCTCCCTTAATGCAGTGCATAAATTTTGGAGCTCTTTGCTCTAAGCCCTCAAAAGGGTGGCTAACAGTTTCATGTTCTGAAAAGATTTGACTTTGCAGGGAACTTACCCCCCCAAGAAGGGATCCTGGGCATTGGGCAAAAAAAAAAAAAAGGAGTGTTTTCAAATGAGGTCAGGGGTTGTTTTCAGGTCGATTTTGCTTTTCTTTTTTCTTCCTCTTTTGGGGAAAATAATCTCCTGCTTAATGGAGCTTCTGGAAGCCTGACATCAACTGGAGGGTCTCTTCATTTTCCTCTTTCTTTAACTTTCATTTGCAGCCTTTTTGGGCAAAGTGTTTTTCTTCCCCTCAACATTGCACCAACAGTCGACATACCCACCAAGGGCTTGTAATCTAAAAGATATCAGGTCTTAATGCATTTGGTTCTTCCAGCTTTTAGCCCAGGACCTAGCTTATAGTAGATAGTAGATGCTCATCAAATGTGTGTCAGGGCTGGGAAAATAGGTGGAGGAAGAGGCTGTGTCACCAGACAAACTCCAAATCAAAAGGAACAGTGAGCAAGACACATCAAAATACTTTCATTATGTGTGAACACATGGCCACGCCCCTTTTAGGGAGGAGATGAGCAGGGAGAGAGGTTTAGCTGAGAAAAAGACAAGGAAGGAAACAATAAAACTCAAATATTTGAAGAGATGCCAAGATGTGAGCTTAGACTTGCCTTTTCTTTTAGACAAGACCCCTAAGAGCAGAAATATTTAGATTAAGGATGGAAATTATAGGAAGAGTTGGATTTGACTTATTTATAGGAAGAACTTCACATTGATAATTTTTTTTTAAGCAGAACCCTCAACTTAGAGGTGATAAGCTTTCCCCACTATCTGTGCTTAAGCAGAGGCTGGACAACCATGTGGCAGGGAGGCCGTAGTGGCCTTTAGAACTCAACAGGACTAGAAAACCTTTAAGATGTTGTCTAACTGAGCTTCTATGACCATGTTCTCCCCTAGATCTGTCTTCAGGAATCCAGGGTCCTGAAATATAAGCTATTTTATCCATTCTGTCTGGAAGATGGGAAGGGGCAACCACAAGGCCTTGGATGAAGCTAGGAGCTTGTTTCCCTCACAATCTCTGAATTTAGTCTCATTGCCTTGGGTTTAGAGCTCCCCATAACAGGATGGTAACGGTGGCAATTGAGGCAAGATTAGAGGGGGTGGACTATGGAATTGTTGGTTGTTTAATTGTAGGGCCCTAGTGGGGCTTTGGATTGTTTTCTGATAAGTGTGAAATAACTCCAAAGGGTTGAACCACTCCCTAAGCCCACCAAGCTGCTCTTTAAAGCCTTCCTAGGTTACTCTTGCCCCGAGTGGGTGTTTTCTCTTCTTTGAGCTCTAACAGTATTTAGAGTAGGTATCACAATTTAGTCCTTAATTATGTCCTTATACTGTTCTTTGGTTCATGTAAAGGAGCTATTATTGAGCATCTACTATGTATGAGGCACTGATATACAAGATATTTTAATTAACTATGACCTTGTGAAATATTGTTAATCCCATTCTACAGATGAAGAAAAAAGATGCTTAGGGGATGTAAGTTGCTCAAGTCCACACAGCTGGTGGGTGGCAGAACGAGGACTATTTGGCTCTAAAGTTCAACTTCTTTCTCTTATACCACATAACCCCCAAACTTGTTTGTAAGCTCTTCCAGTGACCAGAATTCTCTTACATTCTTCTCACTA
Organism: Elephas maximus indicus; assembly: GCF_024166365.1. Lineage (NCBI taxonomy): Eukaryota > Metazoa > Chordata > Mammalia > Proboscidea > Elephantidae > Elephas > Elephas maximus. The sequence goes on from NC_064840.1 coordinate 53,116,040, forward strand.
CCTAGAATGAGTAAAATTCATCATAGATATCCCTTATAGTTCTTCTGTGGTCAAATGCTCAGGTTTTACCAGCTGATCTCTAAGCCTTCTATTGGTTCTAATGTTCTAGACTGAATAACCTCCTTTTTGGCTGATGGATTAGTTTACTTTGAATCAGGAGTTTAATTATTATTTATAGAGTTGGTAAGGTAGTACAGGAGTGTTAATGGTAGCCTGCCTTGTAGGTAACTGTTTGGTCCTAGGCTGGGTCCCGGTTTTGAGGCAGGAAGCTCTGTCTCCTTCATTTCCTCAGAGGGGCATTGGGCCTTGGTAAATTGATTTATACTCACTCAACTTACAAAAGGTCTTAGTGATAAGCCAGAATGTGAATTTATTAATATTCAAGGAGATAAAATTGCCAAGAAGGCTGAATGGTTGTGGCAGCTGGGCAGCACATGCTCAGCTCCTTCAGAAGCAATGTGGGCCTGAAAGTTAGTAAATATGGAGAGACCAAAGGGATCTAGGTGGTTACGAGGGTTTAACTACCTAGCTGCAGCACACTGGCCCAATCCTTTTCTTGTGGCATTTACCTACCAAGCAGCAAGTGTATTCAGGTCAGTAGGTCAGGTCACCTTCCCTGGGGATGCTCACAGTCACCAGCCCAGTGGGACACTACCTGATTGAATTTGTTGTTATAACTTGCCCTCTTTATGGTGGCAGATTTCATAACACAGAGGGTGTGAATTTCTCTGTAGGTTGCTTGCCTAAGATGATTCAATATTTACTGAACACTGATCAGGTGTTGGGTGCTGGGTTATGCACTCGTAGGGACCAAAGAGCCTTATGCTCTCAAGGAATGTGCAAAGAGATTTTAATATGGTAAGTAACAAGATGGAGATAGCCTCAGGGTTTTATGGCAGACTAGAGAAAGGGCATTTGGAGGGGCTGGGACTTTAGTAAGGCCTTCTAGAACAGAAAGGACTAGAGTTGGGTCTTGAAGGGTGAATAAGAGCTAGCTAGGACCAACTAAATGGCATTAGAGGTTCAGTGATAGAATTCTCACCTTCCATGCAGGAGACCCAGGCTTGATTCCCAGGTAATTCACTTCATGTGCAGCCACCACCCGTCTGTCAGGGGAGGCTTGTGTGTTGCTATGATGCTGAATAGGTTTCAGCAGAGCTTCTAGACTAAAATGAACTAGGGTGGAAGGTTGTCGATCTGCTTCTGAGAATCAGCCACTGAAATCCCCTGGATTACAACACTCTGATCCCCAACCCACCATGGAGATGGCACAGGACTGGGCAGCTTTTTGTGCCATTGTGCATGGGATTGTCATGAGTTGGGTGCTGACTTGATGGCAGCTAAAAACAACAACAACAGTACTAACCAAAACAAAACAAAGAAACAAAAAGTTGCCAATAAGATCTGGTACAGGAATAAGTATAAGCAAAATCATGACTACAATGGATGTGTAAAACAATGTGTGTGTGTGTGTGTGTGTCTGTGGGTGTGCGTGCATGTGTGCGCACACTCACAAGTATCTATAGGTGGGGCTGGAATTATAAGACAAATGCTTGGAGATGAGGTGAAGTGATCAACAAGTCATGGAGAGCTCTCTATACCAGGCAAGGGGGCAAACATTTAATCCTAAAAACGATGGAATTACTGAAATGTTTCAAGCAGATGAATGACATGGTCAGATTGGTGTTTTTTGGTGGGGCTGGCCTTGCAAAGCGTTTCCTGATGGGATTCATGGAAACTCCTTGATCGCAAGCATAAACATTGCTGGAGGAGTCATGCTGGAGGCTGGGTAGGGCTACCTCTTGGTGGGTTTACAGGACACAGCTCTGCTTGCATCTCAGGTAACTATTGTGCTAGAGGGAGGCATTTCCTGACCCAGCAACCAGGTTTTAGAGTTCATTTTCTTTTTAGGTTTAGAGTTCTCTGCTCTTAAGCAGACTGTGGCCTGTTGAGAGCTGCTCCAGGATTTGAAGAATAGTGTGTGTAAGTGTGTGTGTGCGTGTGTGTCAATGCGTGCACGTGCACATGCGTGAGAGTATATATGATCATTTTTTTTATAGCTGTGAGTTTGACATTAACCTATCAATAGCTGAATTATTCTTTCCTCTCTATTCACTTAGCATCTGTTTCAGCACTGATTACATTGTATTTATAATCTTTTTAGGTCTCCTCTACTTGATAGTGGGCAGAGATGGCCTTATTCATTTCAGATATAATCCCTGAACAAAACAGACGGTAAATAAATGTTTGTGGAACACATGAGGAAATGAAAGAACGAGGGTTTATGTGTTACTGCACATATGGCACTGGCCTGGGATCCAGCAGAGAACACAGAAGAAGGTAGCATCTCGTGCCCTGTGGCTGTGCTAGGCATGAAGCAAAGGACATGTTAGAGGTAATAAGTAGAAGGAAGGACTCCCTGCGCGGTGTAAATGGTTAATGTGCTCGGCTGCTGACTGAAAAGTTGGCAGTTAAAGGATCCCCAGATGCACTTCAGAAGAAATGCCTGGCCTACTTCCAAAAAATTAAGTCACTGAAAACCCTATGGAACACAGTTCTACTCTGACACACATGGATCACCATGAACTGGAAATGACTCAATGGCAACTGGTTTTAAGTAGAAGGAAAGATATTTGATGAGAGGATATTTGAGAGGGGAGATTATCCTTTGAAAGCTTGTGGCACTTACAGGAAAGTCACATGACAAGAGGGCCCCAGGGTGGATCCCTTGTTGGGCCTGTCATCAGGGCCATGGATGTGGTCACCAGGCTCCCAGAATGCTCTACATTACAGAAAAATCACAGGTGGTAGGGATGGGGCAGGCTTCTCTGGGCCCATGTTTCTTCCTTGGAGCCTACTGGCAGCCTTCAGTACAAGTACATAACTATCTAACGTAACTGGCACGGGCAGTGAATCCAGAAAGACTGCAGAACAGGCGTATTGCAAAAAAAAAAAAAGTTCAACTCTTAAGTGTTTTACTTAATTAAAAATGTGTAAATGTGTATTTATTTGCCAGCCTTTTGATGAAGAGCGAAAGCCTGTTCTTTGAGTATGGGCCTGCTAATTAGAGTTCCCCTTCATCTTTCTGCACAAACCATCTTTCTTGCATTCGTCTTTCAGTGCGTCATCCAAAATCATCCAAGAATTCTAGTTTGGGTTTCTTTAAAGTAGAGTAAGAACTTCAAGAGACTTACAAAGAAATATAAACGGAGAATTCTAGATTTTGTATGATTATGATCCCTTCTACACTGTTCCCCAAACTGTGGTTCTGGTCTCTTCTTGTTGTCTTACCCACACCTTGTTTGCAACATTTTTAATGACGTGTCTTTATCAAGTCTTTCCAAAGCATTCAATATTGTGTACTTAGTATCATCAACTTCCTTTTCACACTTACGGTTTACTACTTTGCATGGCATTTAATCAAATTTCATAATCAACAACAGTAGGTACAGTAAGTACCGTCTTCCTGGTAAGCAGATAATGCATTGCTGGGAGAGGAGCTCTGGTGTCTGGGGAGGAGGGGTCCAGTATTCAGAGGGCCAGGGGCGCCGATCGGTAGAGGAGCTAAGAGAGCTAATGGCAATTTATTTATAGTTCACTCCTTTGATTAGGGTTGAATGAAAACCTATGATGTGCTCCAAACTTTTGGAGGGATAGAAGACACAATCCCCACCCTTAGAAGACAGCTCCCTAGTTGAGAAATGTGCTTACCATATCTGCTCCACTTGTTATCTTTCCAGTGACTTCTAAACTGTCTGCCTTTGCTGCTTTCCTCTTCTCCCATCCCTTAGTCTGTGCCTCATGGGTAAAGGCATTGGTCAGCGCTTTCTGATCTTACCTTAGTTCTAGTGTAGACTTCTGGTTCTTCAGAGGAAATACTCCTTCAAGACTCTCCTTCTTCTTTCCTTCTGCCTCCACCCAGTCTCCCTAACGCCTCCCTGAGATCACCAAACATCTTTGTACGTATCAGAAATTCCAGAACACACTTGGTTTCTTATAAGTCACATAGATATGGGAAGGATTTCCAATTTTATCACTTAGCGGTTGTGATGGTTAATTTTATGTGTCAACTTGGCTAGCCTCTGGTTCCCAGTGGTTTGGCCAAACACTAGACTAGTTGCTATCCCATAATGTAATGCAATGTGATGTATTCCTCTTCCACAATGTAATCTATATAATATAATCAATCAGTTGAAAAGGAAGTATCTTTAGGGTATGTTCTGCCTCCAGACTGCAAATAGATATTTTGGCAGAATTTGCTCTCTCTCTCTCTACTCTACAGTCTTTCTTTTGTCTGACCTACAGATCCTGGGACAAAAACTTTCCAAAGTCTCCAGCATGCTGTGTGACCTATGGGTTTTGGATTTGCCCACCCCCACAACTGCATTAGCCAACCTCTTGAAGTAAATCAATCTCTCTCTTTCTCTCTATCACTGGTTCTGTTCTCTAGAGAACCCTAAGAGAGTAGTGTATGACCTTGACCAACATACTTAACTTCTTTCAGCCTATCATACCTATTATGTTAGATTGTTGTGGGATTAAATTAAGTAAGGTAAAATGTGTTATAATAATGATTAACATTATTGAGTGCTTACTATGAACCAGGCGGAACTTTACGTAGATCATTTCATTTTTGCAACAACCCTGTGGACTAGGTGTTCCTATTAGCCAAATTTTATAGCTGTGGGGAAAAACCCTGAGATTTAGGGAGTTCAAGCAACCCGTTAGTAAGCAGCAGAGCTGGGATTCAAACCCAGGCTGTCTGACTCCAGCACCCGCACCCTTAGTCTTTATAAAACACTACTTCCTATGCCAACATTCCTATCACACGATAGATGCATAATACATGCTCTCTTTTCCTCTGCTCTAAGTCACTGCCCCACCTCTCCTACATTTAGAACTCCAGGAGGACAGGGCCAAGTCTTCTGCCTCTTTATATGAGATAATGCCACGTCAGTGTGGCAGAGATGGCTAGATGTCTACCAAAGTGCCATTCCACCCTTGCCTAGTTGAGAGCTACTACTGGGAAGTAGCTGCCCAAGCAGGAGCTACATTTCCCGAGAACGTGTGGCTGACTTCTGGCCAATGCAGTGTGAGCAGCAGTGATTTTTACCGGTTCCATGCCTGGCTCCTAAAAGCTTCCCATGTAATTTCTGCACTCTCCTCCTTTCTCTCTCTGGCTGAATGTCAACCATCAGGGCCATACATTGAACATAGAGGCCCCTTTGTTAGCCTGAGTCGTTAAGTGACTGTGCAGTGTAGAGTTCCCCACATCACCTGCCAACTGGACTTTAAGAGGAAAAGAACGAGGCAGCGAGATTTGGGATATATTTGTTATAGCAACTAGCATTACCTTGACTGGAACACACATCGGGAGCCTCTCTGAACTTGGGGAAAAGAGCCAGCCTACAAACTCATTATTTCCATGGCTCACCACATTTTTGGTGTAGTAGAATGTGTTCTAACTGTGTATATTGTTAGATGTTATATTCCTAGTATATAGGAGCAGAAATTGCAAGTAAAACAATATTTCCCACAACAGGATGCAGTGAAAAAAGGGTGCTGTGGAATCAGAAATAGCTGAGTTCAAGTTCCAGGCCCATCCTTTTCCAGTTGTATTACCTTAAACAAATTAATTAATTTCTCTGCTTCTTGGTTCCTTATGTGTAAAAAAATATGTGTAAAGAGGCATAATAATGTCTACTTTCCAGGGTTGTTTAGAGGATTAAATGAAAGTGACCATAACAGGCAACCCACTAATGGCATTTTATTTATAATTCATTCATTTGATAAGGATTGAGTGAAAGCCTATGATGTGCTCCAGACTATTGGAGGGGCAGAAGACGTAGCCCCTATCTTTAGGAGACAGCTCTCTAGTTGGGAAATATCCTTGTCACACATGAAACAGTTGAGTTCCATTTCCAGGTGGCATGTGACATGTGACAAGTGCTGGAGCAGCAGGGTGTCCCAGAGCAGTTCTGTGGGAGCTGCCCTTGGTCAGAGGAAGACTTTCTGGAGAAGGGAGAGTAGACATGGTCTGTCCTTGATGGAAAAGGGGAGCCAAGGTGACTGCTCAGGTCAGGACCCCTTTAGACTTCTGGTCTTTGCATGTGGCTTGGGGAGACAAGAATGTTGAAGAGATTGGAGGTGGCTACCTGGCTGGGCTGAGCACTGGGGACTGAGCAGCAGTCTGTCTCCTGCCCTGCCTCCATGTGTCTGGCATGCCAGGCCAAGAGAATATCACCGGCACTGCTGGCAGTGCCTCCTCTCCCTCCCTGCCCCCAGCAGTGACCAGGGGGAGTGTAGTGCTGTACGAGCTAGTCATAGTAACCAGATCAATCCAGCTTCATTCCTTCAAGCCACTTGGCAGGAAAGGGGGATAGCTTCATCATGGTCCTCATGCAGGATTTCAGTGTTCAGCAGGAAGCTGGTTCTTTCATCACCAAAATGTGGAGCATGGGACTGTGTCTCTGGCCTTTGTTGGGGTACCATGAGCAATGCCAGGGACACAAAGGGGTAATTGGCCCAGTCATCCTTCTTGGCTTATTTCCTGGCAAGTTTCCAGTTCTCCTCCCATATTTACTGGATCCTTTACAAGAGAGGCTCCAACTTAGGGACCCTGAGCTCTTGGCATTTCCAGCCAAGAGGCCAAAAGAATTTCTCTAGGAACTGACTGTGGACATATCACCCCTCTGTGAGGGCAGCTGCAGCCCATCATGGCCAGAGGCTCCTTGTCAGTGACACAGGCCAGCAGTCTCCATCCTCCCTGGGCTCCAGGGTCTGTTTAGCTGCCACAGATCCCTTTGTGTTCAGTGTTTTCCAGGTTAATTAATCCCATTACTGTCATCACTGTACTCCATAATTAAACACACTGTGCAATTATATCATGCATTCTGCAGTATTGATGTGCAGCTCACTATCCAAAGACAGTTATTAATTATTACCTGATTGGATTTTGTTACATACAAACATCCTGCATCTCTGATCCTGATGCCTGGGTAGGAAGGGGCCTGTCCAGGGAGGAAAAGGCATGAATGGGAAGGCCAGGGACCAGAGGCGCATGCTCCTCTTCCCAGTTTGGCTGAGGATGCTCCTACCGCCTGGTCTTGCTCTCGACAGTCACAACACACTTCTCATTCCTCCAACCTTACAACCAGCCCAGACCCAAGCAGATATGGAAAACACAGGGTAACCACTCAGGCATTTTGGAGCCAACACTTTCTCAGCCTAAGAAGAAGATGCCTTGTTTCATAAAGAAAGGAAGCAAGATGAGCATTTGAGCAGAACTTTATGCTAAAGTAAAGAATTAAGAAAAGGTTTCATGAATTAGCTGGCAGAGAACGGGGAGACAAAGATGCTCAGACAGCAGGGCCCCTGGGGAGTCTTGAACCACGGTGCCGATGTAAGTGGCTGCAGCTTTCAGGGGAGCCAGGCTGGCTCTGCTAGGCCATCTCCATGCGTGTGTGTGGCTGCTCCTGCCCGTCCCAGCCAGGCGGTTGGGCAGGAGGTGCCAGATGTAGTGAGCCAACCCTGGGAGTGTGTTCACAACTGTGTCTCCTGTAGGCTGTGGGGCTTCCGTAGGGGAGGCAATAACACACCAGGGCAGAGACAGGCACCACTGGCTGAATTGTTGTGTCCTTAAGCACACATGGTGTCTGGGAGTAGGTAGGGGGTATGTTTTTTATTGGGTACTCTGGCTTTTGGAAGGCCCATGGTGGGAGATGATGAGTAGGACCCAGAATAAATCACATTGTATCTCCCTGTATCCTGCTCTGCAGCTCCCCTTCTGGTCCCCGCTGCCCACCACCACCCGTTGCCATCAAGTCACTTCCGACAGATGGAGACCCCATGTGTCAGAGTGAAACTGTGCTTCCTAGGATTTTTGAGGCTGTGAGCTTTTGGAAGTAGGTCGCCAGGCCTTTCTTCGGAGAAACCTCTGGGTGGGTTCGATCTGCCATCCTTTTGGTTAGTAGCTGAGCGCTTAACTATTTGCACCACCCAGGGATCCACCCCTTGCTAATCCAGAAAAAAATCAAGATAAAATGGTGATAAAAGTTAGGCCTAGGAAGGAAAACTAATGTCAACAGGGCAGCTTTCCGCCTGGAGAGGGGGAAGGATAGTGCTCTTCCAGTCGGACAGCTAGAGACTTAATATGTAAATAAGCCTACATATTTCTGATTTTTGTGGTGACCGTGTGCACATGAGTGTCAGGACTTTACTGTATCCTCTTCCCATCCACTGCACAGAGGTGTAACTAAGTTATGGCAGATGGGCCCGTATCCGGGGCGCCACTTGAGGAGGGGCTCCAAAGAGCAGTTCCTATTGGCCATTGCATTTTCCATTGCCACCTCTCAGAGATCATTCAGCAATTTAAAACTAGTCACCATAGGTACTATTTTCCATAGATAGGCCCCTGCACTGCTACCGGGGAAGACCCAGCTACGTGGAACCCAGAGCAACCCTAGGGCCTGAATGATACTGGTTTGATTTGTCACATTTAAGGATGGCTGACTGTGATTGTCTGGGCCAGGGACTCAGGGTCCACCCAGAAAAAGATCACTGTGGCCAGTGGAGTACATTCCCTATAGGGTCTGGGTAATAGTTCTTAACATTTTTTAATTTGGAAAGCCATAACCAAATAACCAATTGGGCATACATTTTTCAAGAGGTTTGGGATCACCGATTTAGGACCTCCCAGAGTAGGCATGGACGTTACCTGGGATTCTATTTGGGTGGGAGGTGACTCCCAGGGCAGGATAGAGGAAAGGGAGGAGGATGACTCATAGTGAGTGGGGAGCCATGGAGGAGAAAAAATGCTCATTTTGTTGATTTGTCTAGGTACTGAATCTTTCACAACGATGACATCACCTAATGCCTTAGCTTCCTCACCTGTTAAATGGCGGTCCAAGAGTTTGGTTCATTTACGTCACAGGGCTCAAGCAGGAATGAGTTTGTAACTCTGAGAATTAGTGTGGAAGTTCTTTAGAAAAGGCATGGAGCATCACCCCACTCCAGGACAGGCAGCCTTGTGAGGGGAGCATTTGGGGAGGGTCAGGGATGGCCTCCGAGATTTGGGAGATGACCAGAATCTTCCAATCAGGTAGGGGGATGATCTGTTTTGCAGCAGTTCAATGGCTTGTTCGGGTTCTCTGCTGATCTGGCCATCTGATTAATGTAAAAATGTCTCCCTGGGACATCATTTCCGAGAAGAGGATGAGGAAAGCTAAAAATTGCAGTAATGATAATAATGAGAAACACGACATCGATAAGCAAGAGACTAAACCTTGGTGGTTCGTGGAAAAAACAGCCATGCTGCCCCTGGCTGGTTCCAGGTCCAGATGGACTAGCCGTGGCTGATCTGCTGGCCTTGGGGGTCGATACTGCCTCAGGTGGGTGACATGGCAGAGTGGGCTTCTTGTGGCTTCTGCAGTGGGCCTTGTCTCTGTGCCCCTTTCTGCACTCGATGCCTCTGGCTAAGACTCAGGATACTTCCCAGCTGCAATATGGTGCAGAGACTGGCCTGGGTTGGGGGTTCAGTCTTGGACCCCTTTTGACTCTGACTTGGCCACTGCAGCTCTGTGGTGCCAAGATACCCACTCATCTGCACCCAAAAGCACGACAAATGAACAGAGGGAACAGACCCTATACAGTTTATGTATAACAATTGGGGGCCTTGAAATGCTTCCCTCCAGCTGAGAGAGTTCACACAAATTTTGTTTCCTCATTCCTCCCTTTCCTTCCTCCTCCCTCCCTCCCCCCTTATTTTCCTGCCTGTGAACCCCTAATAATGCCGTCCAGTACTAGGTTCTTGGTACACAGAGATGAATGAGGCCCAGTGTTTGCCCTTGGGGAGTTTTAACCAGGTGCTAAATCTGTAGAGAATTATTGAAAGTCACTGACCTGCAGAAAAAATGGAGCTTACCTCTATCTGATCAGAAGCATCTCACTGTCTTATGAAATCCTAAGGCCATTCTTGAACTTCTGCTCCTCCCAGAGATTCTTGAAGAAGACACAGATGCAGCAACAATTGTAATGCCTTGGAATTGTCCAATGAGCTCATGCATACCGGACTGTGTGAGGACAGAGAAGGGGCACTCAACCCACCTGGCTTCCTGGAGGAGGTGACCCTGGGTTGAGTGTCCTGGAAGGCTCCAGTGCCCCGTTCCTGCCCACCCTGGTGCCCTGCTTCTTCCACATAGTAAGCAGCAACCTGTGCTGTGAAGACAAACAGGAGCACAGAGCCCATCTGGTGGTTGTCCTATTGCACCTGCGTTCTCATGCTTCCCCAGGCTCTAGCTCGAATGCTTCTGTGCTCCACAGTGAGTTAACACTTAACTACTAAAAAAAAAAAAAAAAATTTTTTTTTTTTTTTTTTACTACTTGGATAATAATACATGTGACTAATGTTTATCAAAAGAGCCCTGATGGTGCAAATGGTCAGGCACTTGGCTGCTAGCTGAAAGGATGGTAATTCAGACCCACCTAGCAGTTCTGTGGGAGAAAGAACTGGCAATCTGGTTCTGTAAAGATTACAGCATAGAAAATCCTATGGCGGAAGTTCTACTCTATCACATGGGGTCATTATGAGTGAAAACAGACTCAATGGCACCCTACAACAACAATGTTTATCAAGTGTTTACTACGGACAAGGCACTGTGCTCTGTGTTGACAAGGATTATTTCCTTTAAACTTCATAATCCTCTGAGGTGAGACTCCAAGGAAGAGGCAAAAGAGCACAAAGTAACTCGTCCAAGGTGACACAGTAGCATGTGGTTCCTTGGGGGTCCCTCTGGTGGTACCTCAACATGAGGAACATGACACTTTCTGCCTACCCTTTCCCTATTGGCTCTCCCTCCAGTGCCCCCTGTGATTCGTCTGTCTAGCCACTCACCCAGTCTAGTAACCAAACTTTTTTTTTTTTTTGCCTCCTTCCCCTTGTCCCAACTACCCAATTGAATCATTCGCTAGTAATTGCTATAAAACTGAAAAAAACCTCACTGCCATTGAGTCAATTTCTACTTATAGTGACCCTATAGGACAGTTGAACTGCCCCATGGGTTCTCAGGGGGCAGCTGGTGGATTCAAACTGCTGACCTTTTGGTTAGCAGCCAAGCTCTTAACCACTGCACCACCAGGGCTCCAATAATTGCCATAGTTACTGTTTATTGGTCTCCTCTGGCTAGCAGAAATTGTGGTTGGCACTCTGTTATGGATTAAATTGTGTCCTCCCCGCCCTCCCCCCCCCAAAAAGATATGTTGAAGTCTTTACCCCTGTACCTGTGAATGTGACCTTGTTTGGGGAAATAGGGTTTTCCTTTCAAATGTTATCGGTTAAGTCAACGAAGTCATACCAGTAGCGTAGGCCCTAGGTCTCTTCTGAGTGGTATTTTACAAAGAGAAGAACAGACAGGGAAAGAGAGTCACACACACAAAGGAAGACAGCAAGTGAGTATCTGTCTATAAGCCAAGGAATGTCAAGAAATGCCCAGGGCTAGAGAAGCTGAACCATTACCTGTCTGTCTGTTTGTACTACTTTGGTGGCTTGCCTGTTGCTGTGATACTGGAAGCTATGCCACCGGTATTTCACACACTGGCAGGGTCACACATGGTGCACAGGTTTCAGTGGAGCTTCCTGACTAAGACAGACTAGGAAGAAAGGTTTGGAGATCTACTTTGGAAATTACCAAAAAACTCATTGCTGTCGAGTTGGTTCTGACTCATAGTGACCCTATAGGACAGAGTAGAACTGCTCCATAGGATTTCCAAGGGTCTTTACAGAAGCTGACTGCCACATCTTTCTCCCAGGAAGCAGCTGGTGAGTTCAAACTGGAGACCTTCCAGTTAGCAGCCAAGCACTTAACCATTGCGCCACCAGGGCTCCCTACTTCCAAAATCAGCCAATGTCAACCCTATGGATCACAACAGAATATTGTCTAATATAGCACTGGAGGATGAGGCCCCGGGTAGGAAGGCACTCAAAATACAACCACTTGGGATGTTTCTGTTATAGCAGCACTAGTTAACTAAGGCATGCCCAATATAATCACAATGGTTCTTTAAAGGTGGAAGAGGGAAGCAGAAGAGTCATAGATCAAGAGAGATTTGAAGATGCTTTGCTGCTGGCTTGGAAGCTGGAAAGGGGCCATGAGTCAAGCAGGTGGCCTCTAAAGGCTGGGAAATGCAAGGAAACAAATTCTCACCTAGAGCCTCCAGAAGGAACTCAGTTCTGCCAACACCTTGATTTTAGCCCAGTGAGACCTTTTTGAACTTCTAATCTCCAGAAGTGTAAGATAAGACAACAACAGCTTGTGTTGTTTTCAGCCACTAAGTGTGTGGAAATTTGTTATAGTGGAAATTTGTTATAGTGGCAATAGGAAACTAATGCAACTCTCCTCGCCTCAGCTCAGGACCTTGTGACCTCACTCTTGAACTGTGGCCTTCTACCTGCCCTCTAATCTCCCTTCTAACTGATCACAGGCTATCCTTTTAAAACAAATCGTGCCCCCATTTGGCCCAGAAACTGTTCTTGCCTTCTACCTCCAAACCTGCAAGCCTGCCAGTCGGTACCCGCATGCTCTGTCCTCCCTCCTTGCTCCTCTCAAAGGCCAGCTCCCCGATGGTGCTCTGGGGGGTCTCAGGACTTCGCTCCTCCTGTGGTGCCTTTTTCTGAATCACCAGTTTCTCCTTCTCTAGGAAGGCTCCCCCGTTGGCACATGACCATGTTCTATCAGCTCCTGTCTTAATCACCTCCCTCTATCAGGGCTCTGCACTTGTCCCCTCTGCCGGGAATCTGGGAATGCTCTTGCCCCAGATATACATGTGGTTCATTTTCACACACTGTCCAAGTCTCTGCTCAAATGTTCTCTCCTTAGAGAATTTTCCCCATCCAAGTGCATTAACCATTTGATCACTATCCAAACTAGCAGCCCCCATTCCTCTCTGTCCTTCATCCTATTTTATTGTCTTCATAGCACTTATCACAGCCTAACCCTACAGCATCCGTCTGTTTATTTGTTGATTGCCTCCTCCACTTTGCTTGCTTTGCTCCTTGCTATAACTCCAGCACCTGGAACAGTATTAGCAAACAGTAGGTGCTCAGAGAATATTTGCTTGAAAAATCCATTATTTTTGTCGCTTTAAATACAATACAGATACTGGTAGACCTCTGTATTTTCAGATTCATCCTCTTCCTGAGCTCCAGATTTGTCCATCCAAATGCTTGCTTAACACCTCGATTTGGATATTTAATAAGTATCTCAACCTTAACAAGCCCCGAACTGGATTCCTGTTTCCTGCCCACACCCTCCAACCTGTTCCTCCCTGGTTGTTTAAGCCAAACACCTCGCAGTCCCTCTTGTTCCTCCCTCTTCTCCACTCTTCGCATACATTCCATCAACAAGTCTTGTCATTGCTGCCTTCGGGACTCATCCCATATCCGCCCACTTCTCTCTGTCTTCACTGTCACCACTACTCCTCATAACTGCTCCCTTTGCTCCCACTCTTCCTCCCCACAACAGCAACACAAGGGCTTTTTTTTTTTTTAAATTGTACTTTAGATGAAGGTTTACAGAACAAACTAGCTTCTCATTAAAGAGTTAGGACACATATTGTTTTATGTCATTGGTTAACAACCCCATGACATGTCAGCACTGTCCCTTCTTGACCTTGGTTTTCCTATTACCAGCTTTCCTGTCCCCTCTCGCCTTCTAGTCCTTGCCTTTGGGCCCATGTGCCCCTTTTGTCTCGTTTTGTTTTATGGGCCTGTCCAATCTTTGGTTGCAGAGTGAACCTCGGGAGTGACTACATTACTGAGCTACAAGGGTGTCTGGGGGCCATACTCTCAGGGTTTCTCCAGTCTCTGTCAGGCCAGTAAGTCTGGTCTTTTTTTTGTGTGAGTTAAGATTTTGTTCTACATTTTTCTCCAGCTCTGTCTGGGGCCCTCTGTTGTGATCCCTGTCAGAGCAGTCAGTGGTGGTAGCCGGGCACCATCTAGTTGTACTGGACTCAGTGTGGTGGAGACCCTGGTAGATGTGGTCCATTAGTCCTTTGGACTCATCTTTCCCTTGTGTCTTTGGTTTTCTTCAGTCTCCCTTGCTTCAGACACGGTAAGACAAGGTGAGATGGCATGGAGTATCTCACAAGCTTTTAAGACCCCAGACGCTACTCATCAAAGTGGAATGTGGAACATTTTCTTTATAAACAGTGTTATGCCAATTGAGCTAGATATTCCCTGAGACTATGGTCCCCATAGCCCTCAGCCCAGCAATTTGGTCCCTCAGGAAGTTTGAATGTGTAGATAGAGCTTCTATAACCTTGCCTTGTACAGGTTGTGCTGGCTTCCCCAGTAGTGTGTACTGTCTTACCCTTCATCAAAGTTTCCACTTATCTATTGTCTATTTAGGGTTTTTCCAGACCTGTCCCTCCCCTCTCTCATAACCATCAAAGATTTTTTCTTTTTGTGTATAAAGCTTTCCATGAGTTTTTACAGCAGTGGTCTTGTATAATATTTGTCCTTTTGTGACTGACTTATTTCACTTACCATAATGGCCTCCAGATTCATCCATGTTATGAGATGCTTTACAGATTCATCATTGTTCTTTATCATTGACTAATGCTCCATTATGCATATGTACCAAAGCTTGTTTATCCATTCATCTGTTGATGGGCATCTAGGTTGTTTCCATCTTTTTTGCTATTGTGAGCAATGCTGCAGCGAACATGGGTGTGCATATGTCTATTCGTGTGACTACTCTTATTTCTCTAGGATATGTTCCTAGGAGTGGGATTGCTGGATCAAATCATATTTCTATTTCTAGCTTTCTACGGAAGCGCCATATCATTTTCCAAAAGGGTTGTATCATTTTGCATTCCCGCCAGTAGTGCATAAGAGTTCCATCTCCCTGCAGCCTCTCCAACATTTGTTATTTCCTGTTTTTTTTTTTTTTTTTATTCATGTCAGTAATGTCAGGGTGAGATGGTATCCTTTGTGGTTTTGATTTGCATTTCTCTAGTTGCTAGTGATCACAAGCATTTCCTCGTGTCTGTTAGCCGCTTTAATGTCTTCTTTGGTAAAGTGTCTGTTCATTTCCTTTGCCCATTTTTTAATTGGATTATTTACCTTTTTGTTGTAGAGGTGTTGGATTTTCCCATAGATTTTAGAGATTAGAACTGTGTCTGATTTGTAATAATCAAAATTTTTTTTCCAGTCTGCAGGTTCTCTTTTTACTCTTTTGGTGAATATAAGTGTTTAATTTTTAGAAGATCCCAGTTTTCTAGCTTATCTTCTGGAGTTTGTGTGTTGTTCTTTGTGGTTTGTATCCTGTTAATGCCATGTATTAGGGCCTCTAGCATTGATCCTATTTTTTCTTCTATGGACTTCATAGTTTTGAGCTTTATATTTAGGTCTTTGATATATTTTGAATTAGTTTTTGTGTGTGGTGTGAGGTAGGTGTTCTATTTCATTTTTTTGGCAAATGGACATTCAGTTTTGCCGGCACCATTTGTTAAAAGGACTGCCTTTTCCCTCTTTGATGAGCCTTGGACCCTTGTCGAAGATCAGGTGACCGTAGGTGGATGGTTTTAGATCTGGGTTCTCAATTCTGTTCCATTGGTCAATGTAACTGTCCTTGTACCAGTACCAGGCTATTTTGACTACCATAGCTGTACAGTAGGTTCTGAGGTCAGGTAGTGCGAGTCCTCCTACTTTATTCTTCTTCTTCAATAGTGCTTTACTTATCCTGGGCTTCTTCCCTTTCCATATAAAGTTAATGATAAGATTTTCCATCTCTTTAAAGAATGTTGTTGGTATTTGGATCGGGATTGCATTGTATTTGTAAATCGTTTTGGGCAGAATTATCATTTTCACAATGTTGAGTCTACCTATCCATGAGCACGGTCTGTTTTTCCATTTATGTAAATCTCTTCTGGTTTCTTATAGTAGTGTTTTGTAGTTTCCTTTGTATCCCTGGTTGGATTTACTTCTAAGTATTTACTTTTTTTTTTTTTATTTACTTTAAAAAAAAAAAAAAGGGTTACTATAAATGTTATTGTTTTCCTAATTTCCTTTTTGTTGTTCTCTTTATCGGTGTGTAGGAATCAAACTGATTTTTGTATGTTTATCTTGTATCCTGCTTCTCTGTTGAATCTTTCTATTAGTTCTAGTAGTTTTCTCATGGAGCCTTTTGGGTTTTCTATGTATAGTATCATATCATCCACAAATAGGGACAGTTTAACTTCTTTATTACCAGTTTGGATGCCTTTTATTTCTTTTCCTTGTCTTATTGCTCTAGCTAGAACTTCCGGCACAATGTTAAATAGGAGTGGTGATAACGGGCATTCTAGTCTTGTTTCTGTTCTCAAGGGGAATGTTTTCAGCCTCTCTCCATTAAGAATGATGTTGGCTGTTGGTTTTGTGTAGATGCCCTTTATTATGTTGAGAAATTTCCCTTCTATACCTATTTTATTGAGAGTTTTTATCAGGAATAGGTGTTTGGACTTCGTTGAATGCCTTTTCTGTGTCGGTTGAGATGATCCTGTGATTCTTTTCTTTCCCTTTACTTATGTGGGGAATTACATTGATTTTCTAATGTTGAACCATCCTTGCATAGCTGGTATGAATCCTACTTGGTTGTGGTGTGTTAATTTTTTTTGATATGATGCTGAATTCTGTTGGCTAGAATTTTGTTGAGAATTTTTGCATGTATATTCATGGGAGATATTGGTCTGTAATTTTTTTTTGTTGTGTCTTTGCCTGCTTTTGGTATCAGGGTTATGCTGGCTTCAAAGAATGAGTTCAGAAGTATTGCTTCCTTTTCTATGTTCTGAAGTAGTTTGAGTAGTACTGGTGTAAGCTCTTCTCTGCATGTTTAGTAGAATTTTCTAGTGAGGCCATCTGGGCCAGGGCTTTTTTTGGTTGCGAGTTTTTTAAAATTACCTTTTCAATCTCTTCTCTTTTTATGGGTCTGTTCAGATTTTCAACATCATTTTGTGTTAGTTTGGGTAGGCAGTATGTTTGTAGAAATTTGTCCATTCCTCTAGGTTTTCAAATTTGTTGGAGTGTAGTTTTTCATAATACTCTGTTATGATCTTTTTTATTTCAGTTAAATCTGTTGTAATGCCCTTCATTTCATATCGTATTTGGGTTATTTGCATCTTCTCCTGTTTTTCTTTTGTCGGTTTGGCCAGTGGTTTGTCGATTTTGTTTATCCTTTCAAAGAACCAACTTTCTGGTTTTGTTAATTCTTTCTATTGTTTTTCTATTCTCTATTTAATTTATTTCTGCTCATATCTTTATTGTTTCCTTTTTTCTGGTGACCGTGGGCTTCTTCTGCTGTTCTCTTTCTATTTATTCAAGTTGTGTAGCTAATCTTTTGATTTTTCCCCTTTCTTCTTTTTTTTATGGGTGCATCTATTGCTATAAATTGACCTCTGAGGACTGCTTTAGCTGTGTCCCAAAGGTTTTGGTATGATGTGTTTTCATTCTTGTTTGATTCTAGGAATTTTTTTGATTCCATCTCTGATTTTTTCTATTACCCAGTGGTTTTTAAGCATGTTACTACGGTAAGTTTGTCACATCTAAGCAACCAACATTAGAACATTATTGTTGACTAAACTCCATGCTTTATTCAGATTTCACTAGTTTTTTCCTAATGTCCTTCCCCTATTCCAGGATCCCATTCAGGATACCACATTACATGTAATCATTATGTTTCTTTAGTCTCCTCAGAACTGTGGCAGTTTCTCAGATTTTCCTTAATATTGATGACTTGACAAGTCTGAGGAGTACAGGTCAAATATTTTGTAGAATGCTTCTTAATTTTAGTTGTTGTTGATGTTTTTCTCTTCTTAAGGCTGGAGTTAAGGTTTATGGGGAGGAAGACCACATAACTAAAGTGCCATTGTCATCACATCATATCAAAGGGGTATACACTGTCAATGTGACTTATCACTGTTGATGTGATTACCTGGCTGAAGTAGTGTTTGCAAGGTTTCTCCACTGTACAGTGGCTTTTTTCTCCCCACTTTCCACCTTCATCTCTTTGGAAGCAAGTCACCAAGCACAACCCACACTCAAGAGATGGGGGAGGAGGGAATTACCCTCTATCTCCTGGAAGAGGAAGAGTCTGCATAAGTTATTTGGAGTTTTTTTTATAGAGGAGATTTGTCTCTTCTCCTCCATTTATTTATTTATATTATTTATACTTTGGGTTACAATCCAGTACTGTGTTATCTATTTCTATTTGTTGCTCAAATTTTTCCAGCTTTGGCCACTGAGAACTCTTTCAGTTGGATTGAGTCCTCCTTTGGCATAACTTCATCAATGTGGGGCTTTATTTTTTTGAGCACCTCCTTGCTTTCTGGCACTATGAGATGCTTCAGGCTCATCTTGAATATTCCCTACCTCAGCCCTAGAATCAGCCATTTCTCCAAGGAGCCCTGGCTCCTTCTATTGGAGACTTGAATTAGAAACTAAAATCTGGGCACTGGATGTGTTTGTTGCTACCGGGCCAAGGATCTTTTAACACTGCAAATGCTTCCTTGCCTAATCCCTTTCAATGATGCCCTTTTTACTTAGAATAAAATCCAAACTCCTTACCATGGTCACCTGGCCCCTGTCCACCTTTTCAGTCTTATTTGGAACCACTCTGTAACCACGATGAACTCATTCCTGCTGTGAAGAAAGAACCTTTGGACTTACTGTGCCTTCTTGGGCCTTTGTCTGTTGGCTCCTTCTTAGGCTCCAGGTCTCAGCTAAAGGCCTCTGGACTCTATTTGTCTGATAGTAATGAAAGGAGGGGTCTTGTCTGCCCTGTTTACCATTGTCTTCCAGCCCCTAGAAAAGCCCCTGGCACACGATGAAGTCAAACGACTATTTATGGAATGAGTATCTCTAAGCATTTGCACATGATGAAAGCTTGCTCCTCCTTAGAAAATTTTATTCTTCCCTTAAAGCCTAGTTAAAGGTAAGTGGAGGCTTTTTCTGATTCCCCCTGATCCACAGAGACTGTCTTTCCCGCTTTTGCACCATAGCTCTTTGTACAGGTATCTATGACAGTACCTAGAGCACCGAATTCTAGTTAGCTTGCAAACATGCCTCCTTCCTTTCCTCCTAAGGTGAGCTCCCCAAGGGTGCAAATGAGGACGTGCCCATCTTGGCTTCTCATTTCAAGGTTTCCATTAAATGTTTGTGAAGTGAATCCTAGGACGCTTCACTTGCACTTCCTATACTATCTTCACTGTACACCCTCCTTGGGAAAGGATGATAAAACCACCAAAGGAGCAATTCTCAGCCTTCAGAAAGGGCTTGCAAGGCTATGGTAAATGTTGCCTACCATTTGGTTTCTCTTCCTTTTCTCTTCTTTGGTAGAAAGAGCCATAGGGTAGAAAGTTCACATCTATAGCAAAGCTTTCTAACATTTCACCAGCTGTAAAGGATGTCCCATTATCCCCAGTCTTATCTTAAAATCTCCTTGATGTCTGTATCTTTTTTTATTCCCCCGCCTCTGAAGATCAATAATATTGCAGAAGTGAGAGATCAAAGTTTTTCAAGTGGTGAGAGCAGCGGTGGGGGCTGGGGGTGGGGATAAAAAGAGAGTTCCCATTAACTCATCCCTAGATAATGCTTCCAGACGCACAAAACATCTTCTGTTACCTGCTCTCATCTCTCTCTCTTCCTTTTTCCTCTCCGGGTTCTTTTCTCCATCCCTCCCTCCCTCTCCCATAAACAAAGCCACAGCCTCAAACAACATCTTGTAAAGCACATTATAAAATGCCTCTAATAAATCCCTAATAGCCTTGGCCATAACCAGCTGAAAGAAAGGTGATTATGACACGAAAGTGTCAGGTTAGAACAACAAATTGGGCCATGCGAGCAGGGATTTATTTGTCTTTGTAAGTGTGCTATAAAGGTTCATATAATTTCACAAATAAATGCGAACACTGCTTAGTAAATGGCTCCTGGATTTAGAGCCCCAGGATCACAGGAAGGAGCACATTAGTACCAACAGTGCAATTTCAGATATGGGGCAAATCAGCCCAGGGGCTGCCAACCAGATGACACTCAGCCCTACCTCTGTCCCTTTTCAAATGTGTGGATACCACAGGCCACGGCAGCAGGGGGACTTGGCTGATTCTGGGGTGCAGGCCCAGAACTGGAACACATTGGGGGCTGGTGGGTTCTGGGGCTATCACTGAGGCTGAGGATGGACAGGAGAGGTGGAGGAGGAAGTAGGCTCCTGAGCTCTGATGGGTGGTTGGGAGCTGTCAGAGTCAGGTGAGCTGGCAACCCAGAAAGTAGGATAACCAACCTCCTGGTTTGCCTGGGGTTGAAGGTTTTCTGGGGTTCTGGGCTTCTGGTTTTAAAAGCAGGATTGTTGGTCACTCTACTAGTCAGAGGGCAGTGGTCCTGGGCACTGCTTTGCCATTTACCTCCTCCTGGATATGGTGGCCTCCCAAGGCAGGCATGTGGAAGAGGAAGAGAAGAGGAGGTGGGGTGCTTCAGAGAGAGTGGAATTGAATTATACCTGCGTTTTTCAACCCTGGCTGTCCCTGAAACACTTTAAAAAATATATTAATTGCTGGTCCCATATCGGACCACTAAATCAGAATCTCCAAGGGTGGGGTCAAGGCATCAGTGCTGTTTAAGACTCCATGTGCAATTCTGATGTGCATGTAGACGTACGTGGCTCAGAGCCAGAGAGGACCACTTTCTCCAGCGCATCCCAATGCTGTTCTAGGCATGTTCTTAGTGACTTTTAGTAGCTGTCTTTTGATCCACTTATACTCTTGTCTCTTGTCCTTCCCCCACCCCACATGTTTAAATACAAAATCACATCAGCTCAAACAAACCATATTGGCTAATTCAGTCATTAAACTGTCAGGATCACTGGCTGACCCTTTCCCCATCTGGTGTTTTTCTATTACAGACACAGCCCAAATAAGGAATGATGACCTGAGTTTTCAAACCAAATATGCTACTAATAGAGAGTTCATCCTAACAAGCAGTTTTATAAATCGCTAAGATAAAGACGTAACAAAATCAGTCTTAGAAGAAATACAACCAGAATGTTCTTTAGAAATGAGGATGGGTGAGACTTTGGCTTGCTTATTTTTGACACGTCATCAGCAATAACACAATAACTACAACAATGGACTCAAACATACCGATAATCATGAAGATGGCACAGGACTGGGCAATGTTTTGTTACACGTAGGTTTTCTATGAGTTGGAGTTGACTCAATGGCACCTAAGAACAACAACAACAATTTGGTAGGACATGTGTCTCTTTGCCGCTCTTCCATACTCAATGACTGGGGGTAATAATTTGGAGCTTATCATTTCACTCTGCTAATCAGCAGAGGTTGGCTGGCAGGACACACAGACTGTAAATTTAAACTTTGTATGTCTTCTTGCACACTTGAAATTTTATTTTTGGCCTCTCTGAATGCACGGGATAGAAATTGGACTGTGAGCATGATACTGAGTGGCTGTGGTAGTGGTGGTAGCAGGGACACCCTGCTGCGACCTTTGGATGACAGTGGTTCAGGGGCCTCAGAAGAATGAGTTTGGTCTCCATGGAAACCTGACTTGGGCGTGCAAGGATCCCAGTTCAATTCGTGCTTCTGCCATGGGACTTCCCTTCATTGACTCTTCCCAGGCTACAGTTCTCTGAACTCCTGGACCTGTTGTCTGGGGTCCAAATTCTGCTCCTGGCTCATGTAACAATAATATCTTGATTACCCATCATTTTGACCTCTTTATGTATCCAGGGTCTCATTTAACACTGGCTTGCATTATTCTCTCATTATTTTACGAGTGTGGACAGTACATAAATATTTAGAATCAAAAGTTGAGTCCCAACCTCAGTCCACTTAATGGCTCTGTGGCCTTGAGCAAACCACTTAACCCTTTTGATCCTTGGTTTCCATTTCTGTATAATGGGAATAATGGGATTATTGAAACACTAATTGAGAATTCAGTGAGATACTGTTATATACAGTGCTTGGTGCATAATTGGCGTTCATTATGTTTGTTCCTTTTCTCCCAGCTTCCTTCTCTTCCCTCATATGATTATTGAGATAATCAAATGAGCTAATATATGTAATCATATATTACATCATGCAGGATGCCATTCTCATACTCATAACTATTTTAGTTATTACTATAATGCCTATTATGGCTTTATTTCTCTGGACCATATCTAGAGACTGGAACTATTAACTCTTCTTTACCAGATCAGAAAATACCTATTTTGCTTTGCATTTACTTAGACGCTACCATGCGAGTATCAAACATTAACTCTTCTCCTTTTTCTCTGACCTTCCAAGGCTTTGCCTTCTTTAAGGGACCCAGTTCAAGTCCAACAGTTCAAGGAAAGAAGCCTGGGCTTTCATCATCTTGGAGCTGGAGAGGAATGGAGGCATTTAGGCCCCTGCAGTGATTTATCATGGCCAGTCTATCTCCAAGGGCCTCACATTTATCTTCATCTCTTTGATTTTATTTTCTTTAATTTTCATTGTGTTTTAATTGAAAGTTTAGAAATCAAGTCAGTCTCTCATACAAAAATTTATATACACCTTGTTATATACTCCTAATTGCTCTCCCCCTAATGAGACAGCACACTCCTTCCCTCCATTCTCTTTCGTGTACATTCCACCAGCTTCTGACCCCTTCTGCCCTCTCATCCCCTCTCCAGACAGGAGATGCCAATATAGTCCCATGTGTCTGCTTGATCCAAGAAGCTCATTCTTCACCAGCATCATTTTCTATCCAGTCCAATCCCTGTCTGAAGAGTTGGTTTTGGGAATGGCTCCTGTCTTGGGCTAACAGAAGGTCTGGGGACCATGACCTCTGGGGTTCTTCTAGTCTCAGTCAGATCATTAAGTCTGGTCTTTTTATGAGAATTTGGGGTCTGCATCCCATGGGCTCTCCTGCTCCCTCAGGTGTTCTCTGTTGTGTTCCTTGTCAGGGCTGTCATCAGTTGTGGCCAGGCACCATCTAGTTCTTCTGGTCTCAGGCTGATGTAGTTTCTGGTTTATGTGGCCCTTTCTGTCTCTTGGGCTCATAATTACCTTGTGTCTTTGGTGTTCTTCTTTCTCCTTTGCTCCAGGTGGGTGAGACCAATTAATGTATCTTAGATGGCCACTTGCCAGCTTTTAAGACCCCAGATGTCACTCTCCCAAGTGGGATGGAGAATGTTTTCTTAATAGATTTTATTATGCCAATTGACTTAGATGTCCCCTGAGACTGTGGTCCCCAAACCCCTGCCCTTGCTACTCTGGCCTTCGAAACATTTAGTTTATTCAGGAAACTTCTTTGCTTTTGGTTTAGTCCAGTTGTGCTGACCTCTTCTGTGTTGTGTGTTGTCTTTCCCTTCACCTGAAGTAGTTCTTATCTACTATCTAATTAGTGAATACCAGTCTCCCTCCCTCCCTCTCTCCCGCCTCTCGTAACCATCAAAGAATATATTCTTCTCTGTTTAAACAATTTCTCGAATTCTTATAATAGTGGTCTT
The DNA here is from genome assembly GCF_024166365.1 of Elephas maximus indicus. Lineage (NCBI taxonomy): Eukaryota > Metazoa > Chordata > Mammalia > Proboscidea > Elephantidae > Elephas > Elephas maximus. The sequence goes on from NC_064840.1 coordinate 53,139,553, forward strand.
ATACAATATTTGTCCTTTTGCAACTGACTAATTTCACTCAGCATAGTGCCTTCCAGGTTCCTCCATGCTATGAAATGTTTCACAGATTCATCACTGTTCTTTATCGATGTGTAGTATTCCATTGTGTGAATATACCAAGATTTATTTATTATAATTTTTATTATGCTTTAAGTGAAAGTTTACAAATTAAGTCAGCCTCTCACACAAAAACTTATACATACCATGCTGCATTCTCCCAATTACTCTCCCCCTAATGATACAGCTCCCTCCCTCCCTCCACTCTCTCTTTTCATATCCATTTCACCAGCTTCTAACCCCCTCTTACCCTCTCATCTCCCCTCCAGACAGGAGATACCAACATAGTCTCAAGTGTCCACCTGATCCAAGAAGCTCACTCCTCACCAGCATCCCTTTCCAACCCATTGTCCAGTCCAATCCATGTCTGAAGAGCTGGCTTCGGGAATGGTTCCTGTCCTGGGCCAACAGAAGGTCTGGGGGCCATGACCACCGGGGTTCTTCCAGTCTCAGTCAAGCAATTAAGTCTGGTCTTTTGATGAGAATTTGGGGTCTGCGTCCCACTGCTCTCCTGCTCCTTCAGGGGTTCTCTGTTGTGTTCCCTGTCAGGGCAGTCATCAGTTGTAGCTGGGCACCGTCTAGTTCTTCTGGTCTCAGCATGATGTAGTCTCTGGTTCACGTGACCCTTTCTGTCTCTTCGGCTCATAATTACATCGTGTCCTTGGTGTTCTTCATTCTCCTTTGATCCAGATGGGTTGAGACTCATTAATGCATCTTAGATGGCTGCTTGCTAGCATTTAAGACCCCAGACACCACTCTTCAAGGTGGGATGCAAAATGTTTTCTTAATAGATTTTATTATGCCAATTGACTTAGATGTTCCCTGAAACCATGGTCCCCAAACCTCTGCCCCTGCTACGTTGGCCTTTGAAACATTCAGCTTATTCAGGAAACTTCTTTGCTTTTGGTTTAGCCCAATTGTGCTGACCTCCCCTGTATTGTGTGTTGTCTTTCCCTTCACCTAAAGTAGTACTTATCTACTATCTAATTAGTGAATACCAGTCTCCCACACTCCCTCCCTCCCTGCCTTAACACAAAAGAGTGTTTTCTTCTCAGTTTCAACTATTTCTCCAGTTCTTATAATAGTGGTCTTATACAATATTTGTCCTTTTGCAACTAACTAATTTCACTCAGCATAATGCCTTCCAGGTTTCTTCATGTTATGAAATGTTTCACAGATTCCTCACTGTTCTTTATCGATGCGTAGTATTCCATTGTGTGAATATACCATAATTTATTTATCCATTCATCTGTTGGTGGGCACCTTGGTTGCTCCCATCTTTTTGCTATTGTAAACAGTGCTGCAATGGACATGGGTGTGCATATATCTGTTCGCATAAAGGCTCTTATTTCTCTAGGATATATTCCAAGGAGTGGGATTGCTGGATCATATGGTAGTTCTATTTCTAGCTTTTTAAGGAAGTGCCAAGTCTGTTTCCACAGTGGTTGTACCATTGTACATTCCCACCAGCATTGTGAAAGTGTGCCAGTCTCTCCACAACCTCACCAAAATTTATTATCCTGTGTTTTTTGGATTAATGTCTGCCTTGTTGGAGTGAGATAGAATATCACTGTAGTTTTGATTTGCATTTCTCTAATGGCTAATGATCATGAGCATTTCCTCATGTATCTGTTAGCTACCTGAATGTTTTCTTTAGTGAAGTGCCTGTTCATATCCTTTGTCCATTTTTTAAATTGGGTTGTCTTTTTGTAGTAGAGTTTTTGCAGTATCATGTAGATTTTGGAGATCAGATACTGATCGGAAACATCATAGCTAAAAACTTTTTTCCATGTCTATAGGTAATCTTTTTACTCTTTTGGTGAAGTCTTCAGATGAGCATAGGTGTTTGATTTTTAGGAGCTCCCCGTTATCTTGTTTTTCTACTGCATTGTTAGTAATGTTTCGTATACTGTTTATGCCATTTATTAAGGCTCCTAACATTGTCCCTATCTTTTCTTCCATGATCTTTATCATTTTAGATTTTATATTTAGGTCTTTGATCCATTTTGAGTTAGTTTTTATGCATGGTGTGAGGTATGGGTCTTGTTTCATTTTTTGGCAGATTGATATCCAGTTATGCCAGCACCATTTGTTAAACAGACTGTCTTTTCCCCATTTAACTGATTTTGAGCCTTTGTCAAATATAAACTGTTCATATGTGGATGGATTTATGCCTGGATTCTCAATTCTGTTCCGTTGGTCTATGTATCGTTGTTGTACCAGTACCAGGCTGTTTTGACTAGTGTGGTGGTATAATAGTTTCTAAAATCAGGTAGAGTGAAGCCTCCTACTTTGTTCTTCTTTTTCAGTAATGCTTTATTTATCCGGGGCCTCTTTCCATTCCATATGAAGTTGGTGATATGTTTCTGCATCTCATTAAAAAATGTCATTGGGATTTGGATTAGAATTGCATTGTATCTATAGATTGCTTTTGGTAGAATAGACATTTTTACAATGTTAAGTCTTCCCATCCATGAACAAGGTATGTTTTTCCACGTATGGAGGTCTCTTCTGGTTTCTTGCAGAAGCATTTTGTAGTTTTCTTTGTATAAGTCTTTCACATTTCTGCTAAGACTTATTCTTATGGATTTTTATCTTCTTGGGGGCTAATGCAAATGGTTTTGATTTGGTGATTTCCTCTTCAGTGTTCTTTTTTTTGGTGTAGAGGAATCCAACTGATTTTTGTATGTTTATCTTGTATCCTGATAATCTGCTGAACTCTTCTATTAGTTTCAGTAGTTTTCTTGAGGATTCTTTAGGGTTTTCTGCGTACAAGATCATGTCATCTGCAAATAGAGATCTGCCAATCTGGATGCCCTTTATTTCTTTATCTAGCCTAACTGCTGTGGTTAGGACCTCCAGCACAATGTTGAATAAGAGTGGTGATAAAGGGCATCCTTGTCTGGTTCCCGATCTCAGTGGGAATGCTTTCAGACTCTCTCCCTTTAGGATGATGCTGGCTATTGGCTTTGTATAAATGCTCTTTATTATGTTGAGGAATTTTCCTGCTGTTCCTATTTTGCTGAGAGTTTTTATCATGAACGGGTGTTGAACTTTGTCAAATTCCTTTTCTGCATCAATTGATAAAATCATGTGATTCTTGTCTTTTGTTTTGTTTATATGGTGGATTACAGTAATTGTTTTTGTAATGTTGAACCATCCCTGCATACCTGGTATGAATCCCACTTGGTCATGGTGAGTTATTTTTTTGATATGTTGTTGAATTCTATTGGCCAGAATTTTGTTGAGGATTTTTGCATCTAAGTTCATGAGCAATACATGTCTGCAATTTTCTTTTTTTGTGGTGTCTTTACCTGGTTTTGGTATCAGGGATATGGTGGCTTCATAGAATGAGTTTGGTAGTATTCCGTCCTTTTCTATGCTCTGAAATACCTTTAGTAGTAGTGGTGTTATCCCTTCTCTGAATGTCTGGTAGAACTCTGCAGTGAACTGTCTGGTCTGGGGCTTTTTTGTTGTTGTTGTTGGGAGTTTTTTGATTACCTTTTCAATCTCTTCTTTTGTTATGGGTCTATTTAGTTGTTCTACCTCTATTTGTGTTAGTTTAGGTAAGGAATGTGTTTCTAGGAATTCATCCATTTCTTCTAGATTTTCAAATTTCTTAGAGTACAATTTTTCGTAGTAATCCAATATGATTCTTTATTTTCAGTTGGGTCTCTTGTAATATTGCACATCTCATTTCTTATTCGGGTAATTTGCTTCGTCTCCTGGATTTCTTTTGTCATTTTGGCCAATGGTTTATCAATTCTGTTATTTTTTTCAAAGAACGAGCTTTTGGTCTTATTAATTCTTTTGATTTTTTTTCTGTTTTCTATTTCATTTAATTTTGCTCTAATTTTTACTATTTGCATTCTTCTGGTGCCTTTGGGTTTCTTTTGTTGCTCTTTTTCTATTTGTTCAGCTCATGGGGATAATTCTTTGATTTTGGCCCTTTCTTCTTTTTGTATGTGTGCATTTATTGATATAAATTGGCCTCTGAGCACTGCTTTCACTGTGTACCAAAGGTTCTGATAGGAAGGGTGTTCGTTCTCATTGGATTCTATGAATTCCTGTATTCCATCCTTAATGTCTCCTATAACCCGGTGTTTTTTGAGCAGAGCATAGTTCAGTTTCCAAGTGTTTGATTTCTTTCCCCTGCTTTTTCTGTTATTGATTTCTACTTTTATGGCCTTATGGTCAGAGAAGATGTTTTGTAATATTTCAATGTTTTTGATTCTGCTAAGTCTTGCTTTATGACCTAATACATGGTCTATTCTAGAGAATGTTCCATGTGCACTAGAAAAGAAAGTATACTTGACTGCTGTTGGGTGGAGTGTTCTGTATATGTCTATGAGGTCAAGATGGTTGATTGTGGCATTTAGATCTTCGTGTCTTTATTGAGCTTCTTTCTGGATGTCCTGTCCTTCACTGAATGTGGTGTGTTAAAGTCTCCTGCTATTATTGAGGAGCTATCTCATTTTTCAATGCAGTTAGAGTTTGTTTTATGTATCTTGCAGCCCTGTCATTGGGTGCATAAATATTTAATATGGTTCTATCCTCCTAGTGTATTGTCCCTTTAGTCATTATTCAGTATTCTTCCTTATCCTTTGTGGTGGATTTAACTTTAAAGTCTATTTTGTCAGAAATAATATTACCACTCCTACTCTTTTTCGATTGTTGTTTGCTTGATATATTTTTTCTGTCTCTTGAGCTTTAGTTTGTTTGTGTCTCTAAGTCTAAAGTGTGTCTCTTGTAGGCAGCATATAGATGGATCATGTTTTTTAATCCATTCTGCCATCCTCTGTCTCTTTATTGATGCATTTAGTCCATTGACATTCAGCATAATTATGGATAGGTATGAATTTAGTGCTGTCTTTTTTTGTGTGTTGTTGACAGTTTCTTTTTCCCACCTAATTTTTTGTGCTGAGTATATTGTCTTTATATACTGTCTTTTCCTCATATTCATTGTTGTTGATTTTGTTTCTGCTGAGTCTCTAGTTTTTTCTTGTATTTTATTTTGCTGTGTAGGATAATTTGTCTCCTTTGTGGTTACCTTAATATTTACCCATTTTTCTAAATTTAAACCTAACATTTATTTCTTTGTAACGCCTTGTCTTTCTGTCTATATGAAAGATCTATGACTGCATTCGCATTTCTTAGACCCTCTTTATTGTTTTAAAGTTGTCTTCTTTTACTTAATAATATCTCTGTTTCCCTGTTTTGAGCATTTTTTTATCTTGATTTATTTTTGTGATTTTCCTGTCTGGGTTGACATCTGATTGCTCAGTCCAGTGTTCTAGTCTTGGGTTGATACCCAACATTATTGATTTTCTAACCAAATAGCTCTGTTTAATATTTCATGTAGTTTTGGTTTGGTTTTTACGAATTCCCTAAACTTCTATTTATCTGGAAATGTCCTAATTTCACCTTTATATGTGAGAGACAGTTTTGCTGGATATATCATTCTTGGCTGGCAATTTTTTTTTCCTCCAATACTTTATATATAAGTCATCCCATTGCCTTCTTGCCTGCATGGTTTCTGCCGAGTAGTCCAAGATTATTCTTATTGACTCTCCTTTGTAGGTGACTTTTCGTTTATCCCTAGCTACTCTTAAAATTCTCTCTTTATCTTTGGTTTTGGCAAGTTTGATTATAATATGTCTTGATGACTTCCTTTTAAAATCTACCTTATGTGGAGTTCGATGAGCATCTTGGACTGATATCTTCTCATCCTTCACGATACCAGGAATTTTTTTGCCAACAAATCTTCAACAATTCTCTCAGTATTTTCTGTTATCCCTCCCTGTTCTGGTACTCCAATCACTCGTAGGTTATTTCTCTTGATAGAGTCCCACATGATTCTTAATTTTTCTTAATTTTTTAGAACTCTTTTATCTGATTTTTCTTCAAATATATTGGTGCCAAGTGCTTTATCTTCAGATTCACCAATTTGGCCTTTCCACTTGTTCAGTTCTGCTCCCCTGACTTTCTATTGAGTTGTCCACTTCTGTAATTTTATTGTTAATCTTCTGAATTTCTGATTGCTGTCTCTCTATGGATTCTTGCAGTTTATTAAATATTTCAATATGTTCTTGAATAACCTTTTTAATTTCTTCATCTACTTTATCTGTGTGTTTTTTTTTCCTTGGCTTGTTCTGCATATTGCCTGATCTGTTTCCTAATTTCGTTCCTGATGTTTTGAAGAGTTCTGTATATTGATGTTTTGAATTCTGCATCTGGTATTTCCAGGAAGGCACTTTCGTCCAGAAGATTCATTGATTCTTTGTTTGAGAGCTTGTTGAGGCAATCATGGTCTTTTTCTTTATGTGACTTGATATTGACTGTAGTCTCCAAGCCATCTATAAGTTATTGTATTAGTTTATTTTATGTTTGCTTACTATATCCTAGCTTCTTGCTTTGTTTTGTTTTAATATGCCCAAATCGGTTGCTTGAGTGCACTAGCTTGATTATTTTTGCCTTTGAAGCTCTGACATCCTGTCACCAGATGGCTAGAGCTGTTATCAGGTGTATCAGTCTAGGAGTCCATTCACTTTTCTTGTATGAAATCAGCTTAGTTGTCCAGGTAGCTGATCATCAAGTGTGTGGTACAGGCTCTGTCCTACAGTCTTAGAGGGGCAGGAATGATTGGTGAAGGTACTGGTTTCTGGTTGCAGCAGGGGTTCACGCTCTGAACAAGGCAGGGGGCTGAGAATCATCCCCCAAGTGTCTCTGAGGAAAGTGCGTCCCTCTTCCCTAGAGCTTACATGTGGTGGGTTCTGCAGGTGGACCATGGACACCCAATGTTTTTGTTTGTAAGAACTGGGAGGTACCAGTTATCCTTGGACCCCTGTTGCAGGTGGCTGGGTGCCCTGAGTGGAGCCACCAGTCCTCAGGCCCCTGATGTGGGTAGCTGAGGACCCTGTTTAATAGGCAAAGCAATGTCAAACATCAAACACCCAGCTCTCTGCTGCACAGCTGAAATGGGTGGAGTCTGCCAGAAGGGCCTATTCTCCTGAAATAGGCCCACACAGGCCCATGCAGTGGGGGAAGGTATTCAATGTCCATGGATCATTTATGCCTGGACAGGAGCTGCTTCTGTCCTTAGCTCTCCAGGTTAATGCAGATGACAAATTATCTTTTCCCCTAATTGTGAATTTATTCCTTCTCCAAGGCCAGGAGGATAGATCCAGGTGATCAACAGGGCCTGTGTCTGGCCCAGGGAAATCAACAGCCAGTGAAGTCGGTTAGGGGGTGGGGGGGGAGTGGTAAAATATATGCAAGTACTTAGCTTTTGCCTACAGTGCCATTCTTCTCTGGTTCCAGAGGCATGAGTAGGCTTTGTGGCTGGCTGCTTCTCCCTGTGGAAACTGCAGCAAAATGCTACTACCAGCCCACCGCAGCCACTCCTGGGAATGGTGCCTGAGGGCTCCTGATGATTCAGGTCCGGTAACTCCTCTCCTCTTCTGAACCGCTTCTCTCTCCCCTGCTGCTCACTCCATTTTCTAACTTTGGCTTTGATGTTCAGGGCTCCTAGGTTGTCATAAATATAATCGTTTCACTTGTTTTTTTGCATCTTTGTTGTAAGAGGGTTCACAGGAAGTGTCTGGCTATTCAGCCATCTTGGCCCCGCCTCCCTCCCATCTCTTTGATTTTGCTTAGGACCCTGATGTCCAAGCTGAAGGGTCCTTCTTCCTTGCTTCTTCAAAGCCAACTCATTCTCTAGGGCCCAGTCCTAGCTCTAGTCCACTCCCTACACCAAAGCCTCCTTGAAATTATTCTGATGTTCCTTAGCACTTACTACCTGTGATACCTCTCATTTTGGTCCCTAGATTGAATATCTTTTGTTGTTCCCTCCATATCCATCCCAAGCCTGTGCTCTGGGAGGCTGACCTCCATGCACTTCCTCACCCTTTGGTTTTTAGTCAGGATTTTGCCAGTAGGATGAACCAGCAGGAGATCAGAGCATGGGAGGACAGTGAGACCAGGTGTTTATTCCCTGGTCTCCTTCCCTGTGGGGTTTCCTCAAGTTGCCGAAACTCTTTCTTAAGTGGACCTAGCTTCTTCCTTTTGGCCGTTTAGGCCTAGAGGGATGGTGCACATTATTCCCTGTGGCTTTCCCCAAACCTTTCCCACATATTTTGAAATAGTGCCCTCATTAAACTCTCCTCAATTATCCAGCTTGAGTGTGCCATCTGTTTCCTGCTGAGACTGGGACTGATACAGCTTCTGATGATGCAGTATCCAGTTTAACACTTCTCTATGGATAGTTTTGTGTTGTTCTGTGTTGTTTATATCATACATGTCAGGGTTAGGTGTCTTAAGGGAAGACATGACTATTGTTCTTTTTAGTGTCTCTAAACTTGGCATTGTGCTGGCCACGTGCTGAGCATGAAGCAAATGCCCACAAACTGCCCCAAGAGGACTGTCATATATGCCAGGCAGAAAACTCCCTTTCTCCATTGTCCCTGCTCAAGGTCTGCAGGTCTAGTGATTGTCTCAGTACAGACAGTGGGTGTGCCCTGACTTGGAAACCAAGTTTATATCAAGTTGAGAGAAGAATTGAGGCAAGACCCTTTGTGGCCTGGGAGGAAGTCCAAACAGGCAAAAACCACATATCTAGAGTACGAGGGTCAGTGCTGGGTGACAAAGGACAGCCTAGCTGAGCACAATGGGGAAATTGGCAGGACAAGTAGAGGCAGTGTGTCTCTTGGTGAACAGGTGGGAAAACTCTGGAGATGGAGAAATCAAAAGATCAAAGGAATTAAGTGATTTGCCCAAGGTCACAGAGCTATATATGAACTGGGACTGGGATGCAACCTTTGATTCTAAAGTTCCCCAAAGTTGACACCAGCTGCTTAGTCTTGGCCATTTTTGGGGACTTTATCATAAATTTGGAATGCAGTCTTGGGACCTTCTTTGAGGCAACTAGCATGCCCCTGTCCATGAAGTCCATCTGCATGGAGGCCCATCTATATGGTAGGCTTTTGGTACTGGGGTGGGTCCTCTTCACACATGCCCTTGGCTCAGGCAGCCTAGAGAAGACATGGCAGAAGAACTAAAGGGAGTTTAAAGAAGTCCCCCACTGTCCCATCCTATGCTGTTATATTGGGGTTGAACAAGGTGTCACATTCTACAAGCGTGTCCCATAAATCTCAGCAACAGTCAAACCAAATCTGCAAGTATTTGTTGAGCATGTACTCTGTAGCTAGGCCAAGAATGAGATAAGACACAATTCCTGGGCTCTGTGACTTTATGGTCTGGGACAAGACAACAGTATACATGAAACTGCTCAAGAACAATGTCAGACAACAAAGACAAGTTCCATGTGGGTAGCCCAGACTGCAATTGGATCTGGAAAGTGTGGAGGTAGCATGGCTTAGAGAAAAAGCACTGGCACAGACCCTTTCATAGTCTGAGTTCTGCTCCTAACAAATTCAGTGATTTGGGAAAATCACATTCTCTGGCCTCAGTGCTCACTTGCTCAGTGGGGTAACACCTGCCATCTGGTTCCCATTCCCTGGGGATGGCTGGGCATGGCGAGAGTGCCACATGTGTTCCAGGGAGGGAACTACTAACTGAGTCTGAGGCATCAGGACCACGTTAGGCAGGGAGTGCTGGGAGCACTTGGCTGGTGCCTTTGAGGGAGGGTAGCTGTTTTAGTTTCCTAGTGCTGCTGTAACAGAAATACCCCAAGTGGGTAGCTCTAACAAACTGATATTTATTTTCTCACATTTAGGAGGCTAGAAGTCTGAATTCAGGGGGTCTGCTCTGGGAGAAGGCTCTCTATCCCTCTGTCTGTCCTGGGGGAACATCCTTGTCTCAGCTTCTCTAACTGGCAATACTTGGAGTTCCTGGGTTTGTAGACTGTTCGGCCTCCAACGTCTTTAGATAGTGTCAGTCTTCCCCCTGTGTCTGCTTTCTTCTTCTTCTTTTTTTTTTGGTGGAAATTATTTTATTTTTACTTTTTTTTTTTTGTTGCTGCAAAAGACCTCTTTATTTTCTTTCTTTTTTTAAAATTATGTTTTAGATGGTTTACAGAACAAACTAGTTTCTCTTTAAACAGTTAGTACACATACTGTTTTATGACATTGATTAACAACCCCGCAACATATCAACACTTTCCCTTCTCAACCTTGGGTTCCTATTACCAGCTTTCCTTTTCTCTCCTGCCTTCTAGTCCTTGCCCCTGGGCTGGTGTGCCACTTTAGTCTTGCTTTATTTTACGGGCCTGTCCAATCTTTGGCAGAAAGGTGAACTTCAGGAGAGACTTCATTACTGAGCTGAAAGGTTGTCTGGGGGCCATTACTGTCAGGGTTTCTCCAGTCTCTGACAGGCCAGCAAGCCTGGTCTTTCTTTTTGAGTTAGAATTTTGTTGTACATTTTCTCAAGCTCTGTCCAGGACCTTCTGTTGTGATCCTTGTCAGAGCAGTTAGTAGTGGTAGCCAGACACCATCTAGTTGTACTGGACTCAGTCTGGTGGAGGCTGTGGTAGATGTGGTCCATTAGTCCTTTGGACTAATCTTTCCATTGTATCTTTAGTTTTCTTCATTCTTACTTGCTCCTGAAGGGGTGAGACCAGTGGAGTATCCTAGGTGGCCTCTCACAGGCTTTTAAGACCCAGATGCTACTCATCAAAGTAGAATGTAAAACATTTTCTTTATAAATTATGTTATGCCAATTGAGCTAGACGTTCCCTGAGATCATGGGCCCCACAGCCCTCAGCCCAGCAATTTGGCCCCTCAGGGAGTTTGGATGTGTCTGTGGAGCTTCCATGACCTTGCCTTGTACAAGTTGTGCTGGCTTCCCCAGTGTTGTGTACTGTCTTACCCTTCACTGAAGTCACCACGTATCTATTGTCTATTTAGTGTTTTTTGCATCTCAACTCCTCCCCTCCCTCATAACCATCAAAGATTGTTTCTTTTTGTGTGTAAAGCTTTCCATGAGTTTTTATAATAACGGTCTCAAACAATATTTGTCCATTCATGACTGACTTATTTCACTCAGCATAACGCCCTAGAGATTCATCCACATTATGAGATGTTTCACAGATTCATCATTGTTCTTTATTGTTGCGTAATACTGCATTGTGTGTATGTGCTACAGTTTGATTATCCATTCATCTGTTGATGGGTATCTAGGTTGTTTCCAACTTTTTTCTATCATTGTAGTTGCTACAATGAATATGGGTGTGCATTTGTCTATTCGTGTGACGACTCTTATTTCTCCAGGATATATTCCTAGTAGTGGGATTGCTGGATCATATATTTCTACTTCTAACTTTCTAAGGAAGTGCCATCTCACTTTCTAAAATGGTTGTATCATTTTGCATTCCTACCCGCAGTGCATAAGAGTTTGGATCCCCCTGCAGCCTCTTCGACATTTCTTATTTCCTTTTTTTTTGATTCACGGCAGTAATGTCGGGGTAAGATTGTATCTCACTGTGGTTTTTATTTGCATTTCTCTAATGGCTACTGATAGTGAGCATTCATGTGTCTGTTGGCCACTTGAATGTATTATTTGGTGAAGTGTCTGTTCATTTCCTTTGCCCATTTTTTTAATTGGATTCTTTGTCTTTTTGTTGTAAAGCTGTTGGATTTTCTTGTAGATTTTAGAGATTAGATCTTTGTCTGATTTGTAATAGTCAAAAATTTTTTTTTCCAGTCTGTAAGTTTTCTTTTTACTCTTTTGGTGAAGTCTTTTGATGAGCATAAGTGTTAAATTTTTAGAAGATCTCAGTTTCCTAGCTTATCTTCTGGAGCTTGTGTTGTTGGTTGTGGTTTGGATCTTGTTAATGTCATGTATTAAGGTTGTGTTGATCCTATTTTCTTGTTAATGTCATGAAATGTTGATCCTATTTCTTCTTCTTCAATAGTGTTGATCCATTTTTTTTCTTTTATGAACTTCATAGTTTTTGGCTTTATATTTAGGTCTTTGATCCATTTTGAGTTAGTTTTTGTATATGGTGTGAGGTATGGGTCTTTGATCCATATTTAAGTCTTTGATCCATTTGATTCATTTTGTGTATGGTGTGTACAATGGGTCCTGTTTCATTTTTTTTGCAGATGGACATCCAGTTTTGCCAGTACCATTTGTTAAAAAGACTGCCTTTTCCCCATATGATGGAGTTTCAGCCCCTGTTGAAGATCAGGTGACCATAGGTGGATGGATTTTGATTTGGAATCACAATTCTGTTCCATTGGTCAGTGTATCTGTCATTATACCAGTATGAGGCTGTTTTGACTACTGTAGCTGTATAGTAGGTTCTGAGGTCAGGTAGTGTGACACCTCCTACTTTATTCTTCTTCTGCAGTAGTGCTTTACTTATCCAGGGCTTCTTCCCTTTCCATATAAAGTTAATGTTTTGATTTTGTCCCTTTCTTCTTTTTGATGTGTGCATCTATCACTATAAATTGACCTCTGAGCACTGCCTTTGCAGTGTCCCAAAGATTTTGGTATGACATGTTTTCATTCTCATTTGATTCTAGGAGTTTTTTGATTCCATTTCTAATTTCTTCTATTACCCAGTGGTTTTTAAGCAGGATGTTATTCAGTTTCCATGTAATCAATATTTTTTTCTTGCTCTTCCTGTTGTTAGTTTCTACTTTGATGGCATTGTGGCCAGAGGAGATATTTTGTATTATCTCAGTGTTTCACATTGTGTTGAGGGTTGCTCTGTGGCCTAAGTTGTGGTCTATTCTGTAGAACGTTCCATGTGCATTGGAAAAGAATGTACTTTGCTGCTGTTGGGTGGAGTGTTCTATATATGTCCAGAAGTTAAGTTGGCTAATTGTGCCCTTTAGCTCTTCCGTATCTTCATTGTATTGGTTTCTAGATGTTCTGTCCTTTACTGAGAGTGGTGTGTTGAAGTCTCCTACTATAATTGTGGAACTGTCAATTTCTCTTTTCAGTGCTGTTAGAGTTCATTTTATGTATTTTGGAGCCCTGCCATTGGGTGTGTAGATGTTTATTATGGTTCTGTCTTCACAATGGATCATCCCTTTAATCATTATGTAGTGCCTTTATTTGTGTTTTATGGTGGATTTTGTTTTAACGTCTATTTTATCTGAGATTAGTATTGCCATTCCTGCTGTTTTTTGGTAGCTGTTTGCTTGATGTATTTCTTTCTATCCTTTGATTTTAGTAAATTTACATCTTTGTTTCTAAGGTGTGTCTCTTGTAGAAAGCATATTGATGGATTTTTTTTTTTTTTTTTACCCAATCTGTCACCCTCTGTCTCTTTATGGGTACATTTAGGCCATTTACATTCAGTATAATTATTGATAGGTATGAGTTTATCGCTGTCATTTTGTGCTACTTTCTTTGTGGTGCTAACATTTTCTTTCCTGTTCTGAACTCCTTTTGTTTGTGGATTTCTTTTTCATTTCTTCTGTTTTTGTAGATTTTGTTTTTTAATTGAGATTTTATGTTTTTCTTGTTTATTTTGAGCAGTAGGTTTGTTAACTTTCTTTGTGGTTACTTTGAAATTTAGCCTTATCTTCCCAGGTTTGAACCAGTCTATTATTACTTGGTATCACCTTGCCTCCCTCTCCATTAGAAAGTTCTATACCTACACCATTTATTCCCTCTTTGTGTTGTTCTGACGTTGTTGTAATTTACAGATTAACCTCTCTGGCTCCCCGTTGTAATTCTTTTGGTTTTGGATAGTCCTTGAGAGTTCATTTCCTAGATTGGTATCTGGCTGGTACAATCTTGTGTCCCAGATTCAGGCTGTGGTCTGATGTTTGTTCTCAGACCAAAGGGATCCCTTTAATAATTCTTGTAAATTTGTTTGGTTTTTACATATTCCCTTAATTTCTGTTTATCTGGAAATGTCCTAATTTCACCATCATATTTGAATGAAAGTTTTGCAGGATATATTATTCTTGGTTGGCAATTTTTTTCTTTCAAGACTTTATATATGTCATCCCATTGCGTTCTTGCTTGCATGGTTTCTGCCAAATAATCAGAGTTTGGTCTTATTGTTTCTTCTCTGTATGTGACTTTTTGTTTTTCTCAAGCTGCTCTCGGGATTCTTTCTTTGTCTTTGGTTTTAGTGAGTGTGATTATGATATGTTTTGGTGATTTTCTTTTGGAGCCTATCTTATATGGGGTTTGTTGAGCTTCTTGGATGGTCAGCTTTTCATCTGTCGTGATATTAGGGAAGTTTTCTGTCAGCAATTCTTCAATGATCCTCTCTGTGTTTTCCATTTTCTCCCCCTGTTCTGGAACTCTGATCACTTGGAAATTTTGCTTTTGATTGTATCCCACATAATTCTCAGGGTTTCATCATTCTTTTTTTCTGATTTTTCCTCAGAGCAGTATCCAAGTGTTTGTCTTCAGTTTTGCTAATCCTGTTGTCTTAGTCATCTAGTACTGCTATAATAGAAATACCACAAGTGAATGGCTTTAACAAGAGAAATTTATTCTCTCAAAGTCTAGTAGGTTACAAGTCCAAATCCAGGGTGTCAGCTCCAGAAGATAGCTTTCTCTCTCTGTCAGCTCTGGAGGAAGATTCCTTGTCATCAATCTTCCCCTGATCAAGGAGCTTCTCAGGTGCAGGGACCCCAGGTCCAAAGGATGCCCTCTGCTCCTGGTGCTGCTTTCTTGGTAGTATGAGGTCCCCAACTCTCTGCTTGCTTCCCTTTCCTTTTATCTCTTGAGAGATAAAAGGTGGTGCAGGTCACACCTCAGGGAATCTCTGTTTATATTGGATCAGGGATGTAATGTGGTGAGGGTATTACAATCATCCTAATCCTCTTTAATATAAAATTACAATCACAAAATGGAGGACAGCCACAGAATACTGGGAATCATGACCTAACCAAGTTAATACACACATTTTTTGGGGGGACTTTTTTTTTTAATTCAATCCATGACAGTTGTCTTCCATCATTTCAAACCTGCTCCTCAGGCCTTCCATGACACTGTCCATTTCTGAAATCTTGTTTATCTTTTAGATTTCTAATTGTTGTTTTTGTATGATTTCTAGTTGTGAATTTATTTTGGCATTTTGTTCCTGTATTATTTTCCTGAGTGCTTCTGTATTTTTGTCTGTATTTTCCATGAATTTGTCTATTTTTCCTCATTTTTTCTTTCTTTCTTTCTTTTTTTGCTTCAACTCTTGGATAGCTCTGAATATTAGAGATTTGAATTCCCTGTCAGGTAGTTCTAGTGCCTTTTCTTCTACTGGAAAGTCATCTGGTGTTTTATTTTGGATGCTTACTGGAACCTTCCTGTCCTTTTTTTTTTAAATATGTTTTGATATTGTCTGTTGTCTTCAGGGCATTCAGTAGTTATTTTTCTTTCATTTACTGATTGTAGATCTGTTTGTTTTGTTCTGCTTTTTTGTTTTATTTGGTTATGTCTGAGCAGGCAGGCTGTGCACTCTTTGTGGTTTACTTGTCTGTGGTCATGACATTTTCACATTGTTGTCCAATGGGCAGAGCCAGTCACTCAGCTATGGTACAGCAGGGAAGGTCAAGCTGAAGGGGAGGGGCTGGGATGGGTTGTTTGTGACATGTACTAGGGCTGTCAGGGCACGGCAGAAATAGCACTAGGCAGGTTCTGGTAGGCCGTGCCTGTGCTGTTCGGGGGTGTGATGTTCAGTGCACTGTGCAAGTTGGTAGGAAGGAGGAGGGAGGTTGTTGTGATGTGTGGAGCTAATATGGGTATGGGAAAGAGGAGAGATAAAAGAGAGAAACAGGAGCCAAAAACAAACAGAACAAGAGTGCTAAGGGAGTTTACCGTTGAAGTGGAGAGATGGGAAACCAAGAAATAGAGAAAAACAAAAAGAGAAAAAGAAAAAAAAACTAGATAAAAATTTGGAAGAAAAAAAAAAAGAAAAGAAAAGCCCCTAGGGGTCCCACCAGTGCAGCTGCAAAAACCGGGGAAGTGCCTCCCAGGCTGCACAATATAGCCTGGCTAGATTTTAGAGAGGGTGTAGATGTCACACAGTACCAGGTATTCAGGAGACAGGGAAAAAAGGTAAGTATAGAGAGATGAGAAATGAAGAAAGACAGGAAAAAAGAGAAAAGAAATAAAAAATAAAAAAAAAAAGAGAAAAGAAATGCCCCCAGGCATCCCACTTACATGGCTGCACCTATTGGAGGAGTGGCTCTTAAGCTGTGCAGTGCAACCTGGCTAGAAGGGGCTCCCAAGTCACAAAAAGAAAACAAACAAGTAAACAGAACAATGCAGAACAAAACAAAAACAAAGAAAAAAAAACTTTGGGGATCCCACCAGCGTGGTGTCGCGGGCTGGAGGAGTAGCTCCCAAGTCCAGCGGCACCTCACAACCTTTTAAGAGGAAGCAAAGATGGCACATGGAGCCAGGTGTTCAAGAGAAAGGAGGAGGAGGTGGTAGGAGGCACAGAAAAGACAAAGAAAAAACCATAATCAGCAACAGACAAATGGCACTCAGGAAGCCGGCCAGTGTGGGCAGGTGAATTCAAGTGGCCCAGGGCCTAAGCAGTTGCCTTTCGGCCAACAGACTGGCTGGTGGGAAGCAGAAGAGGTTACGGGTGGAAGAGGGGTGGGGGTTAGGAAATCGTGTATTGCTGGTTACCTGGTGCTCTGTCTCCTGCTGGGAACTTTGTGAAGCTGCTTTCCTGTACTCCCTGTCTGCTGATCTCAGATGTGCATGGGGTGAATCCAAGTGGCGTGGACACTGCACTTCCTGGCTGGCCGATCCACCGCTGCCAGCCAGGAAGCACAGAGTTAGAGCAGTGGGGAGAGGATGGGGGGTGGGAAAGTGTATATCGCTGGTTACCGGGTGCTCTATCTCCTGCTAGGAGCTCTGTGAAGCTGCTTTCCCATGCTCCCTGTCTGCCCATCTCTGATGGGAGTCCAAGATGGCAAATCCATGCAGCTTAGCTGATAGGGGACCTCCGCACGTATCTCTCTTTGTTCTCTGTTCTTTATAAGTTCCTTATTCCATTTGGTGCATGGCTGAGTTCTCTATCTCTTCATTTGATACTTTGTGTTCCAGAACTGAAGTTTGTCTCTGTTTTGCTTAGTTTTTCAGGTCTTTGCTGTGGAGGGACAGCATGGTGCTTCTGTCTATGGAGCCATGTTGGCTGGAAGTCCATCTCTTTCTTCTGTGCCTAATCTGCTCTTTTATATCTCAAAAGTAATTGGCTTAAGACACCCCCTACACTGATATGGACTCATTAACATGACAAAGAAAGCCTTATTACCAAATGGGATCACACCCATAGGTATGTTGTTGTTGATCCAACTCATGGTGACCCTATGTACAACAGAAGGAAACACTGCCCAGTCCTGCATCATCCTCACAATCATTGTTATGCTTGAACCCATTGTTGCAGCTACTGTGTCAATCCATCTCATTGAGGGCCTTCCTCTTCTCCGCTAACCCTCTACTTTACCAAGTATAATGTCCTTCTCCAGAGACTTGTCCCTTCTGATAACAAGTCCAAAGTATGTGAGATGAAGTCTCACCATTTTGCTTCTAACATTCTGGCTGTACTTATTCCAAAGCAGATTTGTTCATTCTTCTGGCAGTCTGAAGTATATTCAATGTTCTTTGCCAACACCTTAATTCAAAGGCATCAATTCTGTCTCTTTTCAAAGTCCTATAGAGATTCTGGCAATCTGCTGGAGTTACCGTCAACAACACTTTTTCTTTACCTTTCTCTGGGGAGTTGTCCCTCACCCTACACAACCTATTCCTGATGGAAACTCATTCATGGAAACTCCTTAATGAACTGAGTTTTCCTCCTATCCTGATGCTGCGTTTTTCTTCATATAGTTCAGCTTTTTGGATTATTTGCTCAGCATACAGGCTAAATAAGTATGGTGAAAGGATACAACCTTGATGCATACTTTCCTGATCTTAAACCCACTTAACCCATTGCCACATTAAACCACTCAATATCCCCTTGTTCTATTCGAATGATAGCTTCTTGGTCTATGTACATGTTCCTTTCCCAAGTGTAAGGGTTATTTTTTTGTAGGACACATTTCAATTCACAACAATAGCCTTAAAAATTTTTTTTCCAAAGTGGGCCACAGTTGAAAGTGAAAGAGGGTGATATTAATATTAAAATCAGGGCAAGAGGTGGAGAGACGGCTTATTCTAGGCAAACAGGATGTGTGGCCACTCTACTAGGAAGAGGCCAAAAGGCATAACTAAAACAAAGTCCAGTCTGGCCTGAGAGGCCAGCAGCCTCAGGGGAAGGTCTTAGCAGTAGAGGGTGGAAGGCAGGGGGTAGGGCGTTAGGGTTCAGGCAGGGGTTCCAGCAGGAAGGCATTTTGTGAGCGTACTGACTCAGACAGAAGCCAGGCTGTAAATAGTCGTGGAGCACTAGGCCTGGAGCCCAGCGTGGGGCAGCCGTGCAGCCCTGGACACAGACCTGCCAGGGCAATCGAGAATCTAAAAAGAGACCATCGTGGCAGACATGAAGTGTGAGCATTCAGCAAAGCCTTTTTATTCTCATCACTGATATCACAAGGGAGCATGTTTGTGGGAGTTCCCTGGCTGCCCTGGAGGAATGCCTGCTGCTGAGATCCCACAGGGGGAGCCCACATCACTCTCCTGAATGAGGTCATAGTTCCTGCTGCAGGGGGAAGGGGCTCAAAGGCCAGGGGGCCTTGGAGGGTCAGTCCATGCATCTAGCCCTGGCCCTACACAGAACAATGTGCTCTGTTGAGCCAGGTGGTTCCTAGGCAGTAGGCAGTGCTCAGTCCAAGCCCCAGGCATAAAGCGAGCCTCGGAAGAAGATGCCAGTGACCTCTAGCTGGGAGCACAAAGGTGCTGATTCTTCCTGTTTGTGGGGTTGGGGTGGGAGAAACGGCGTCCCATGGCTTTGACCCGGAGAGAAACAAAAGTGGCCCAGTATTCCAGCCTTTGCCCTGCGGCTCTCTCTGTTTCATCTGCTGACCTCATGGGATTGTCCTTTGAGGCTGGCTTGGCCCTGCTGCAAGGCTGGGGAGACAGGGCCCTTTTTCTCCCTGCTGCAGCCTCTGTGTGTTAAGCCTGGCGCTGGTGGGAGCTGAATCTGTCTCACTGTCTCTCTGCCCATACCCAGCGCCCACCATTCCTCTGCCGATCTTCCCACAGGCTGTCCCTGGAGCCTGCAGTGATTTCCAGGAAAACACACATGGGCCTTTTGCCAGGTAAAGTGGTAAAACCCTGTTCTCTTCAACAGGCCTCAGGGATGGGGCTGTTTGCTTATCTAGTCTCCTGTGGCCACTATCTCCCTGCATCCTGGGAATCCACATCCACACACTGGGGTAATGAATGGAACAGCCACCTCATGCCAGATGCCTTCACAGGTGTCGAGGGAACAGTCCTTACCCTCAGGGATTTGTAGTGTTTCCTCCTAGGAAGATTCCCAGATAAAATCCTTGACCCTTCTTGGTTGTCTTTAAACATACCCAGAGGACTTTTTTCTTTTAGAGTTTTCCACTAAAGGAAAGGTTGGCAGTTTGAACCCACCAGCCACTCTGGGGGAGAAAAGACCTGGCAATCTGCACCCGTAAAGGCGATAGCCTAGAAAACCATACGGGTCAGTTCTACCCTGTCCTATAGGGTTGCAATGAGTTGGAATTGACTCGATGGCACATAACAACAACAACATCACTAGTAAACTTTGTGAAGTTACAGAGCTGGAAGAGGTCTTTGGCAGATCTTCTGGACACAGTTTCTGCTCTGCTCAGTGCTGAAATATAGCTGTGGTTAGGCCTGTCTTCCTTGAAATTTCCTCCTTACTCACTTACTTGGTCCTAGGGAAGAATCTCTACCCCTTTTCATTATTCATTGATTCCTAGAGATAGAGTCTAGCCAAATTTCCCTTCCCTCAGGGAGGCAATCCCTACTTTTTGACCTATCTCTTTTTAAAGTTCTATAGAGATTCTGCCAATCTGCCAGAGTTACCTTTAACAATACTTTTTCTTTACCTTCCTCTGGAAAGTTGACCCTCATCCTACATACCCTATCCCTGATGGAAATATTTTTGTCTCCCATAAAATCTGTTTGTCCCACCGCAATACCCCTACTATTTTGTGCCACAGATTGAGGTTGGTTGTGTTTATGTTTGCGTCCTCACTTTGAGGATTCACCTTATTTTGTATCCCTTACAACACCTACTACAGCACTGACACAATGTAAATAGGTTCTATAAATGTTGGTTGTTGTTGTTAGGTGCCATGGAGTTGGTTCTGACTCACAGTGACCCTATTTACAACGGAACGAAACCCTTCGGTCCTCCACCATTCTCACAATCCTTGTTATGCTTGAGCCCACTGTTGCAGCCATTGTGTCAATTCATCTCATTGAGGGTCTTCCTCTTTTTTGCTGACCCTCTACTTTACTAAGCATGATGTCTTTCTCCAAGGGCTGATCCATTCTGATAACATATCCAGAGCATGTGAGATGCAGTTTCGCCATCCTTGCTTCTAAGGGGCATTCCGGTTGTACTTCTTCCAAGACAGATTTGCTTGTTCTTTTGGCAGTTCGTGCTATATTCAATATCTTCGACAACACCACAATTCGAAGGCATCAGTTCTTCTTTGGTCTTCTTTATTCATTGTCCAGCTTTTGCATGCATGTGAGGGAATCAAAAACACTATGGCTTGGGACAGGTGCACTTTATTCTTCAAGGTGATATCTTTGCTTTCCAACACTTTAAAGAGGTATTTTGCAGCAGATTTGCCTAAATGCAATGCATGTTTTGATTTCTTGACTGATGCATCTATGGATGTTGGCTGTGGATCCAAGTAAAATGAAATCCTTGACAACTTCTATCTTTCCTCCGTTGATCATGATGTTGCTTATTTGTCCAGTTGTGGTGAGGATTTTTGTTTTTTATGTTGAGGTGTAATCCATACTGAAGGCAGTCGTCTTTGGTCTTCATTAGTTAGTGGTTCAAATCGTCTTCACTTTCAGGAAGCAAGGTTGTGTCATCTGCATAACGTAGGTTGTTAACGTGTCATCCTCCAATCCCGATGCCGTGTTCTTCACATAGTCCAGCTTCTCAGATTATTTGGTCAGCATACAGATTTGAATAAGTATGATGAAAGGATATAACCCTGACATGCACCTTTCCTGACATTAAACCATGCAGTATTCCCTTGTTCTGTTCTAACAACTGCCTCTTGATCTGTGTATAGATTCCTCGTGACCACAATTAAGTGTTCTGGAATTCTCATTCTTCGCAACGTTATCCATAATTTGTTACGCTCCACGCAGTCGAATGCCTTTGCATAGTCAATAAAACACAGGTAAACATCTTTCTGGTATTCTCTGCTTTCAGCTAGTATCCATCTGACATCAGCAGTGATATCCCTGGTTACATGTTCTCTTCTGAATCCGGCTTGAATTTCTGACAATTCCCTGTCGATGTACTACTGCAACCATTTTTCAATGATCTTCAGCAACATTTTACTGAGTGTGATTTTAATGAAATTGTGTGATAATTTTTGCATTTGGTTGAGTCACCTTTCTTGGGAGTAGGCATAAATATGGATCTTTTCCTGTCAGTCTTCCAAATTTCTTGGCATAGACGAGTGAGCGCTTACAGCGCAGCATCCTTTTGTTGAAACATCTTGAATGGTATTCTGTCAGTTCCTGGAACCTTGTTTTTCACCAATGCTTTCAGTGTAGCTTGGATTTCTTCTTTTGGTACCATTGATTCCTGATCATATGCTACCTCCTGAAATGGTTGAACATTGATCAATTCTTTTTGGTATAGTGACTCTGTGTATTCCTTCCATCTTCTTTTGAGGCAGCCTGTGTCTTTTAATATTGTTCCTGTAGAATCCTTCAAAATTGCAACTTGAGGCTTCAATTTATTCTGTAGTTCTTTCTGCTTGAGAAATGCTGAGCGCATTCTTTCCTTTTGGTGCATGTCATTATAATGCTTTACTTTGTCTTCTTGAGCTGCTCTTTGAAATCTTCTGTTCAGCTCTTTTACTTCATCATTTTTTCCTTTTGCTTTAGTTACTTGACATTCAAGAGCAAGTTTCAGAGTTTCTTCTGACATTCACTTTGGTCTTTTCTTCCTTTTTAATGACCTCTTGCTTTCTTCATGTACAATGTCCTTGATATCATTCCACAACTTGTTTGGTCTTTGGTCATTAGTGTTCAATGTGTCAAATCTATTCCTGAGATGGTCTCTAAATTCAGGTGGGATATACTCAAGGTCATAGTTTGGCTCTTGTGGACTTGTTTTAATTTTCTTCAGTTTCAACTTGAACTTGCATATGAGTAATTGATAGTCTATTCCACAGTCAGCCCCTGGTCTTGTTCTGACTGATGATGTTGAGCTCTCCCCACACATCTGTCAGTTTGTTGTACTGTGGGGCTTGCATGTTGCTATTATTCTGGGAGCTATGCCACAGGCATTCAAATATCAGTAGGGTAACCCATGGTGGACAAGTTTCAGCTGAGCTTTCAGACTAAGACAGACTAGGAAGACAGACCCCACGATCTACTTCTGAAAAGTATTAGCCAGTGAGATCCTTATGAATAGCAAAGGAACATTTTCTGACATAGTGCTGGAAGATGAGCCCCTCATGTTGGAAGGCACTCAACATATGACTGGGGAAGAGCTGCCTCCTCAAAGTAGAGTCAACCTTAATGACATGGATGGAGTCAAGCTTTTGGGACCTTCATTTGCTGATGTGGCATGACTCAAACGGAGAAGAACAGCTGCAAACATCCATTAATAATTGGAACATGGGATGTACGAAGTATGAATCTAGGAAAATAGGAAATGGTAAAAAATTCAATGGAACATATAAACATCAATATCCTAGGCTCTAGAGAGCTGAAATGGACTGATATTGGCCATTTTGAATCAGACAATCACATGGTCTACTATGCCAGGAACGACAACTTGAAGAAGAATGGGTTGCATTGATCATCAAAAAGAACATTTCAAGATCTATCCTGAAGCACAACACTGTCAGTGATTGGATAATATCCATATGCCACAAGGAAGACTAGTTAATAAAACTATTATTCAAATTTATGCACCAACGACTAAGGCCAAAGAAGAAGAAATTGAAGATTTTTACCAACTTCTGCAATCTGAAACTGATTGAACATGCAATCAGGATGCGTTGATAATTACTGGGGATTGGAACACAAAAGTTGGAAACAAAGAAGAACCAGAATTTGGAAAATATGGCCTTGGTGGTAGAAATGATGCCAGAGATCACATGACAGAATTTTGCAAAACCAACAACTTCTTCATTGCAAATATCTTTTTCACCAACATATATGGTGACTCTACACATGGACCTTGCCAGATGGATAAATGTTGGTAGAATGTTGAATGAAAATGGACAGTAGGCTATCTGGTGTTCCCACACTCAAAGAGGTCATTTGCATCTGAGGGGTACTCTGAATGTCTGCTGTTTGAATGTCCCTCTTGAGAAAATATCAGGAGACAAGAAGCTTAAGAGCCCAGCAAGGCATTTTTATTCTGATTACTAACATCACATATTTTTGGATGTCCCTTGGCTGCTGATGGACTGTACCTGGAGGAATTCTTACTCTAGTATCTATGGGCTTATGAGAGTCCCTAGCCTCCAGAGTTTCATATACACACATATACATACATACACATGTATGTGTGTGCATATATATATATTTGTTGTTAGGTGTGATCAAGCCAGTTCTGACTCATAGTGACCCTGTGCACAACAGAAGGAAACACTGCCTGGTCCTGCACCTTACTCATGATCGTTGTAATACTTGAGCCCATTGTTGCAGCAACTGTGTTAATCCATCACATTGAGAGTCTTCCTCTTCTTCACCAAACCTCTATTTTACCAAGCATGACGTCCTTCTTCAGGGACTGGTCCCTCCCGTTAACATGTTCAGAATATGTGAGCCGAAGTCTCGCCATTTCGCTTCTAAGGAGCATTCTGACTGTACTTCCTCCAAGGCAAATTTATTTGTTCTGGCAGTCCTTGGTATATTCAATATTCTTTGCCAACACTGTAGTTCAAAGGCATCAATTCTTCTTTGCTTTTCCTTATTCATTGTCCAGATTTCACATGCATATGAGGCAATTGAAAATACCATGGCTTGGGTAAGGTGCACCTTAGGCTTCAAGGTAACAATTTTGCTTTTTAACACTTTAAAGAGGTCTTTTGCAGCAGATTTGCCCAATGCAATACATCTTTTGATTTCTTGACTGCTGCTTCCATGGGTGTTGATTGTGGATCCAAGTAAAACAAAATTCTTGACAACTTCAGTCTTTTCTCCATTTCTCGCCATGATGCTTACTGGTCCAGTTGTCAGGATTTTTTTTTTTTTTTACGTTGAGGTATAATCCATACTGAAGGCTGTAATCTTTGATCTTCATCAGTAAATGCTTCAAGTCGTCCTCACTTTCAGCAAGCGAGGTTGTGTCATCAGCATATTGTAGGTTGTAAATGAGTCTTCCTCCAATCCTAATGCCACATTTTTCTCCATATAGTCCAGATTCTCAGATTATTTGCACAGCGTTACAGGTTGAATAGGTATGGTGAAAGGTTACAACTGTGATGCACACCTTTTCTGATTTTAAACCACCCATATTCCTTTATTCTGTTTGAATGACTGTCTTTTGGTCTATGTCCAGGTTCCTCAATTACGTGTTCTGGAATTCTCATTCTTCACAATGTTATCCATAATTTGTTGTGATCCACACAGTTAAATGCCTTTGCATAGTCAATGAAACATAGGTAAACATTTATTTTTTTTTTGTAGCAAGATTGGTAGCACTCATCAGATTTCGGAGTTGCTCCAAATTGGGGACAGGTTAAGAGTTTTAGAACAGGTGGTCCCTGTCAAGATTGCAGTTCAGAGCTGGTTTCTTGGAAGTCTTCCACTGCCTGATTCTAGATTATACCCTGCTGAATGCTTGCTGTCCTCATTGAGTTCTAGAGTCTCATGCAGGCAGGACCTGCCTCTTTGCCCTTCTATTCCCATGGTTTGGGGCTCTTGGCCCCCTTGCAAGTCAATCTCTCCCCAGTATCCAAGGCTAATCTTAGCCATGAGGCGCAGATGATTTAAGGTATTTTAGATCAACTTTTTGATAAAACGTCACCCCGGTGACTAACCTGACTCTGATCTTGTGCTCTACTTCTATAATTAGGTGACTGGGCTATTATATTGTTCCTTGTGCCAAATACTATGTCCAGGTAACTTTTCTAGTGCCAATAGCCCTGTCTAGTCTCTCACCCTCCCTCCTAACTACCCTGCCCATGCTGCCCTGGACTGGAGTAGCCAGATAGCTTCTAAGAGACTTATAGATGCTAATGGTTACAGTTATAACAGCATCAGCTATGTTATTATTATCATCAGCAATAGCACCAAGAATAACTATTAACAATTACAATTGCTGACATTACGTTGTGTTAAGTGATTTCATGCATTAATTTTCTCATTTAATTCTCAGAACAACCCTATGAGGTAGATACTTATTATCTTCCTCATCTCCATTTAACAGAAGGAAACTGAGGCACAGAAAAGTTAAGTCACTTGTCCAGGGTTACACAGCTAGTAAGTATAGAGTCAGAATTCAGACCCAGGACTGTCCTGCTTGTAGCCCCCACATAACACTGTTAAATGCCTAAGTGTTCACTTGGTCTGTGACATTGTTGTCCCAGGAGCCAGCATTTCTTTGTCCCCCTGAAACTCCATGTGTCCCATAAACCAAAAAAACCAAACCTGTTGCTGTTAAGTTGGTTCTAACTCATAGTGACCTTATAGGACAGAGTAGAACCGCCCTATAGTGTTTCCAAGGAGTGGCTGATGAATTTGAGCTGAAGACTTTTTGGTTAACTGCTGAGCTCATAACCACTAAGCCACCAGAGCTCTATCAGAGCACTCAACACACAGAGTTGTCATTGCCTGTTTCTAGACAGAGAGTGCCATGTGGACAGGGCTGTGTTGTTCTTGCTCCCCATTGCAACCCCTGAACCTGGCATGCAGTAGGTGCTCAGTATTGATGGCATTTGTGTGCCTCCACCTGGGTCTCATCTAGTTCTGTCCTGAGTGCACCCTTGGGGTTGGCCCTTGTGACATTGCCAGTGTGCAGCTGACCGGCTTCCCTGCCCTGCCAGCTTCACGTGCCTGCCCTCTTCTTTACAGCTGAGCCTCAAAGAGAAGGGGAACAATGACAGGGCTTAGAGCATGTCACAGGCACCCCTCTCCCTGCTTTTGGTGCTAGATCTCGATGGGAAGTGACATCTCCTCCTCTGTCTTGATCTCTCTCTCATCCTTTTCCCTGGGGACTTACAGCCTAGAAGCTGATTGGGAAGGACAGGCCTAGTTTAACTGGAACAAATGTGTCAGTGAAAGGGCAAGAGCAGCCCCTCCCCAGCGGATCACAAGGCCAACCAGACCTTTCCTAGTAGTGATGGCTGAGGCCAGGAGTCCTCGGTACTACTCATGGGGCCTGCATGGGGACTCTCAGTTTGGCCCTGCCTCTACAGGCTTGGCTGCCCTTTGTCCTTCTGGTCTTTTCTCTCCCCCATGAGGATAGGGGCTGGGGGTTCCAGGGTCTCAGCCTGTCTGAACCTCAGATTATAGGCAGAGAGTGGAGGCATTGACAGTCTTGCCCTAAGTGCCAGTTTTTGGGGCCAGTGGTAGCAATCACTGGAGGCCTCGTCCTGATGGGCGACAAGGTCCTGAGCAAGCCGAGCCTTCCGAAGCCAAATTCAAACAGGGTTGTGTCAGTGAGCCATGGAGCTAGGAGGTACAGCCAGGCAGAGAAAAGGCTGAGGGAGCTGGTGCCAGAGAAGGTTAAGAACACATGAAGAATGTGAGCCTGGAGGAGTTTCTGAACGGAAGCAGAAATGAATGTGATAGTTTCTGAGCAATGCTGCTCATCTTGATGTGCTAGAAGCTGCCTAAGCACCTAAGTGGGAACAGAAACTCATTGTAGAACCAGAATCAGGGTTCCCATGAGCGCCTCCTGGGGTCTGACTCCTGTCCTCCAGAAAACCCCACTGTTTCTGTTGGTTCATGTGTCAGTCCACTGACTGATCAAGCTTGACTGTTCATGGCTTCCTATGAATGCTGCAGCACCCCAGCACACCAGTACACTCTTGCTGGAGAGATGAGGAGCACAGATGCATACGCACACCAGCAAATAGTGAACCAGTGCTCTATACTAGGTGTGGACTTGGCATAGAGTGGGGTGACATTCACAGAGCACTGTCTGTGCAGGGCAGATGCCTGCAGGAGTAAGAGAAGAGCTGAATCAGCACAGCTGGAGTGATGGAGGAGGTTCATGCTGAGGGGCCTGGGGCCTGTCTTGAAGGATGCGTAGGCTGTGGTTCTGTGAACGCAAGGGGGAAGAGCCCTCCAAATTAAATGGACCCCCACTTTGTGGCTCTGATGTCACCTAGGCCACCCTTTCAACTCCACTGAGAATCTGAGCATGACCTTGTAATTGCCACAGCACTGAGCACAGTGCTGGTTGACCCTGCTGCCCACCCTGATGAGGACTTATGTTTCATTAGGGAGAATGTGATAGGGGGAAGGATACCTAGTGATTTCCTTCCTTCCTCTCTCATCCTCTCCGTCCCTTCCTCCCTTTCTTCTCTCCTTATGTGCCAAGTACTGTTCACAACAGCAAACAAAAGAGACCAAACCTCTGCCCTCATGGAACGTACATTAATCTTTGCCATCAATGCAGATTGAAGTCTGTCTTTTTTGCTTTCAGTTTCTCATCTGTAAAACAGAACTTTTCATTCTTTAGTGTAACTTACAATTGTAAGCTGAGTTAGTTGCAGTTGTGGAAGGAAAGCTGAGAACCTGTCCCGTCCTGGGGACAGCCCCCCCAACGCCCCCACAGCACAGAAACAGATCTGCACAGAGGCACACACAGACACCCACAACACAGACATATACACACACAGATACATACATAGACACACACAGGCACACATGCAGACACAGATACATGCACTGACATACACACACAGATACAGGCACACAGATATACACAGGCACACATACGTACACACACACCCCATCATCCCCACCACCATCAACAACACTGAAAATGGAAAAATTTGAGAAACCTCAACTGCCTGCCGGGTAACCCACAGGAACCCAGGCCGTGGGTGGATTTTTTTTTTTTATTGTGTTTTAGGTGAAGGTTTATAAAACAACTTTTTTTCTCATTAAACAATTAATACACATATTGTTTCTTGACGTTGGTTGCCAACCCCACAACATGTCAACACTCTCCCCTTCTTGACCTTGGGCTCCCCATTTCTATTAGTCCAGCTTTCCTGTCCTCCCCGGCCTTCTCATCCTTGCCCCTGGGCTGGTGTGCCCATTTAGTCTCGTATATATATTTGAGCTACGTGTATTCTTTTTTGTTTTAGGGACCAGTCTAATCTTTGGCTGAAGGGTGAACCTCAGGAATGACATTGGTACTGAGTTAAAAGAGCATCCAGGGGCCAAACTCTCGAGGTTTCTCCAGCCTCTGTCAGACCAGTAAGTCTGGTTTTTGTTTTTTTTTGTGTGAGTTAGAACTTTGTTCTACATTTTTCTCCAGCAGTTTTGTGATCTCTGTCAGAGAAGTAGGTGATGGTTGCTGGGCACCATCTAGTTGTGTAGGACTCAGTTTGATGAAGGCTGTGGTAGTTGTGGTCTATTAGTCCTTTGGGCTAATCTTTCTCTTGGGCCTTTGGTTTCTTCATTCTCCCTAGGTGCTGTTGGGGTGGGATCACTGGAGTATCTTAGACGGATGCTCACAAGCTTCTAAGTCTGCAGATGCTACTCACCAAAGTTGGATGTAGAACATTTTCTTCATAAACTATGTTATGCCAGTCGAACTAGAAGTTCCCTGAGACCATGGTCCTCAGCCCTCATCCTAGTAACTCGGACCCTCAGGGAATTTGGATGTTTCTATGAAGCTTCTATGACGTTGTCTTGGTTAAGTTGTGCTGACTTCCCCAGTATTGTGTACTGTTTTACCCTTCATCATTTACCACTTGGCTATTGTCTAATTAGTGTTTTTCCCTCCTCACCCCTCCCTTCCCTTGTAACCATCAAAGACTTTCTTTCTGTGTGTAACCCTTTTCATGAGTTTTTATGATAGTGGTCTCCTACAGCATTTGTCCTTTTGTGATTGACTTATGCCACTCAGCATAATGTCCCCCAGATTCATCCAATTTGTGAGATGTTTTGCAGATTCATCATTGTTCTTTATTGTTCATAGTATTCCATTGTATGTATGTACCATAGTTTGTTTATCCATTCATCTGTTGATGAACACTTAGGTTGTTTCCATCTTTTTGCTATTGTGAATAATGCTGTAATGAACATGGGTGTGCATGTATCTATTCGTGTGATGGCTCTTATTTCTCTAGGATGTATTCCTAGGAGTGAGATTGCTGGATAGTATGGTATTTCTATTTCTAGCTTTTTAGGGAAGCTCCATATTGTTATGCAAAATGGTTGTACCATTTTCCATTTCCACCAGCAGTGCATAAGAGTTCCAATCTCCCCACAGCCTTTCCAACATTTGCTATTTTCTGTTTTTTTGATTAACATCAATAATGTTGGGATGAGATGGTGTCTCATTGTAGTTTTGATTTGCATTTCTCTAATGGCTAGTGATCACAAACATTTCCTCATGTGTCTGTTAGCTTCCTGAATGTCTTTTTTGGTGGTCTGTTCATATCCTTTGTCCATTTTTTAATTGGATTATTTATCTTTTTGTCATAGAGGTGTTGGATTTTCCTGTACATTTTAAAGATTAGACCTTTGTTTTATACGTCATAGCTAAAATTTTTTTCCCAGTCCGTATGTTCTCTTTTTACTCTTTTAGTGAAGTCTTTCACTGAGTAGAAACCCTGGTGGTGTAATGGTTAAGTGCTACGGCTGCTAACCAGGCACTCCTTGGAAACTCTATGAGGCAGTTCTACTCTGTCCTATAGGGTCGCTATGAGTTGGAATCGACTTGATGGTGCTGGGTTTGGGTTTTTTTTTGTTTTGGTTTCACTGAGTATGTTTAATTTTTAGAAGACTCCAGTTATCTTATCTTCTGGTGTTTGTGTATTGTATGTTATGGTTTGTATCCTATTTAGACCATGTGTTATGACCTCTAGTGTTGGTTTTATATTTAGGTTTTTGATATATTTTGAATTAGCTCTTATGTATGGTGTGAGGTATGGGTCCTGTTTCTTTTTTACAGGTAGACAACCAGTTTTGCCAGGATTTGTTAAAAAGACTGTCTTTTCCCCATTTAATGGACTTTGGGCCCTTGTCGAAGATCAGGTGACCATAGGTAGATGGATTTATACCTGGGTTCTCGATTCTGCTCCATTGATCAATGTACCTTGTGCCAGTACCAGGCTGTATTGACTACAGTAGCAGTATAGTAGGTTCTGAAGTCCCTTCGGTGGATATTTTCTAGTAGACAGGACCTCCTCAGGTGTTCACATCACTCACATACCTGCATCTTGGTGTTGTGCATCGCCTGTGTCATGGATTGAATTGTGTCCCCCCAAAATGTCTATCAGTTTGGCTAGTCATGATTCCTGGTATTGTATGATTGTCTACAATTTTGTCATCTGATGTGATTTCTCTATGTGTTATAAATCCTATCACTAAGATGTAATGAGATGGATTAGTGGCAGTTATATTCATGAGATCTACAGGGTTAGATAGTGTCTTAACCCAATCTCTTTTGAGATATAAAAGA
The DNA here is from genome assembly GCF_024166365.1 of Elephas maximus indicus. Classification (NCBI taxonomy): domain Eukaryota; kingdom Metazoa; phylum Chordata; class Mammalia; order Proboscidea; family Elephantidae; genus Elephas; species Elephas maximus. The sequence continues at coordinate 53,170,310 of NC_064840.1, forward strand.
GAGAAGTAAGCAGAGAGACATGGGAATCTCATACCACCAAGAAAGCGGCACCAGAGCAGAGTGTGACCCTTAGACCTGGGTTCCTGCTCAGAGAATCTTCTAGTCCAGAGGGAGATTGAGGACAAGAATCTTCCTCCAGAGTTGACAGAGAAAGCCTTCCCCTGAAGCTGACGCCCTGAGTTTGGACTTGTAGCCCATTGGGCTGTGAGAGAATAAATTTCTCTTTGTTAAAGCCATCCGCTTGTGATACTTCAGTTATAGCACTCCTAGATAACTAAGACACCCTCTAACATTGCTCATGGGTCAAAATGAGAAGGCCTGTGTGCTTAGGTGAGCTACTTCATTGGTGATTTTCAATCCATTGCCTCTTTTCCTTTGCTGGAGACTAAACCCTGAAACAATTATTATTTAATTTCAAGTGAACAGAGCGCTGAAGGAGACATGGTCTGACCTTTACTGTGTGTGTATCTATAGATAGAGATATATATACATTGGAATTTATTTCCCCAGGGAGAGAAGTGCCACAGTGCTGCCAGCTGGGTTTGTGTTTGGAGCTGTGTTTGTGTACAGTGTTATGTGTAATTTATTTCCCCAGGGATGATCAGCTAAGATGGCGCATCTGACTCCAAGTAAAGATTTCTTTTTCATTTTTTCTGAAACAAACCAATCCACCCCCCACACTGAAAGGAAAATTGTCTCCTCCAGCCTGCTGCTTTCTTTGGCTGGTGTCTTTGAGCTCCATGATATCTTGGCAGAGGATTTGGACTCAGGTCTCTGCAAAAATTCCTGGGACCCAATCCTCACCCACCCTTTTCCTGTTGTAGTCCTGGCTGGAAGTGCATGTGTATGAGTGGGTGGGAGGGGACAACAGAGTGACTGAATCCAGAGTCATATGCTGGGGCTGGCTCTGCCTTTTATCATTCTTCCTCTGGAGGCTTGGAGTGAGAATTCTGTGAGTTTTCTTACTCTCTGCCCAGATCTGTGTTTGGCCTGGTGTTGCCAGAGGGATATCCTCATGTTACTCATCAGAAGCCACCTAATGAGGCCGTTCTCTACATGCCCAAGTTAATAAACAAGGGTTTTAGCTCTCTATACTCCTTATCTTCCTCAATCCAACTGCTGGAATATTAGAAATATTTAGAAGGCAGTATTTAATTAGTTAGCAAATGCAATACTTACTTTAATTTTGTGAACTCACTTGGCACAAGTGCCTGCCCACCCATTCTGGTTGCTATAATGACTTTAAATTTCATTTGTGGTCTCTGCTGATTTTTTTTTTCTTCCTATTGTTTGCATAGGTGTGTTTTGTTTGTGTGTGAATGTGTGCGTGTAGTTGACTTTCTCCCACCCTCCTCTTCCCTTAGACTTCTACCTTGGTTTCTTCTAGTTTTTGTTTCTCTTCAATGCCTCCCTTCTTTTTTCCTTCATTTCCATTAGGGTTTCTCTCTATGTCATTCCCTCACTCCTTGGGTTTAGGGTAGAAGTTATGTTTTTCCATTGCTGGGACCCATGAGCCAAGGGTTCTCAAAGGGACAGTTGCTTTAGGCATAGGTGAGTAGGTGGCTGTCTAAGTGGTGTGATTTCAAGGACAACAAGAAGGTCCTGGGAGACAAAATACCCACCTAACCCAAGTATCACAGTGCCTGAAATTTCCCCGTTGACAATCTGTAACTTTGATTCCTTCCCCCAAAGGAAACGTAAATGTTTTTGAAGGGGTAACCTGTAATGAGGTTCTTGTGAAAGAAATAATAGTTGACCTGATGACTAACGCTGGTTTTTGGGAGAAGCAGGAGGAGCATGGGACAGGACAATACTCTGATTCTTGGAGGGAGGTTAGAGATGCAGGCAGGGAGCATCTCTGAGATCATGTTCTCCTCTATGAGTGCTTTTGTCTGCAAAAAGTATACCTCCTTGGCCTGCACACTTTCCTCTCAAAAGCAGCAGGAAATTCACAGATCCAGAACTTGAGTAATCTATGGGACCAGATTCAGGGTCTTGGTTACCCTGTGCTTCCTGGGCCTCTTGGGCAAGGCTGACCCACACACCAATGATATAGGAGTTTCCCTGAGGGCTGCTGAGGAGCAGTGAGACCTGGTCACATTCTTCCTCACATTTGGAAAGTGAGCTAGAAGTGGAGAGACATCATAAGTTGCCTCCACCAGGGGCAGAAGAGGTGGTCCATGAGGGAGCCTGGAATTTAAGCTCAACATGTCAAGGTGAGTCCAGGAGGAGGACTGAGATTGGAGTCAGGTTGGGGAAATGTTTTAAGTGGGGCTCCCAAGAAAGTAAACCCTGAAACAAGAATTTAAGAACAAATAACTTATCTGGGAGATGATCCCAGGTATCACTGGTAGGGGAGTGTGGAAATGAGGCAGGGAATCAAGAAAGCCAACCAAGAGTATGTAATTAAGCAGGTGATTTCTCTGGCAAACTAGGATGCAATCCTGTTGGGGAACTCTAGAGGATGGTGGAGAACACCTTTGAGTATTATTCCACCTAACAAGTGAGGCGACTGTGTATTAATTCTCTTGCACCTCTCTATCTTTGGTTGATTGCTGCCTCCAGGTGAGTTGATTCCCAGTGCTTTTGGCATGCTGGGGGAGAGGAGGTCAATGGTATGTACTAAACCAATAAATGCTTAGGAGATTTGGGCAGGCAACTGATAACATCTGTTTCAGTTCACCCCTTGAACTGCTCAGGCTAAGTTTACTCTCTTTTCATTGCTTCATCCAGGTAGCGGCTGATCATAATTTCTTAAAAGAAAAAAAGACAAATGAGGGGTTAGTGAGAGAAAGCACAGTTTCTACTGCTGCAATTGGTTCTGAGGCTGTAATTGATACCCATCATCTTCCTCCTCTATTACCAATTCTAAATTCTCCTCACCCTCAGGTAGCACTTCTGCTAGTCCAGGTTGCTTGCCTGGTGGGAAAACCAAGCCTTTTATCCTTGTGGGTCAAAAAGGCAAAGTTATTCCTTGACTATGTATCAATACAATATGAACAAAGCACTTCTTCCAGGATGGAAGGATTCTGATGTAATCAACTTGTCATGAAGTGGCCGCTTGGTTTTCTTGAGGGATGGTACCATATTGAGGGCTCATCGTCAGTCCTTGCTGGGAGAGGTCATATCAGTCTCTGGAAGGAGCCAGATCATCCTGGGCAAGAGGAAGCCCATGCTGTTGGGCCATGTATAGCCTCCCTTCATACCACCATGACTTCTGCACTCAATAAGGTGGTAAAAAAGACCAGTCAGAGACTGCTGACCTCTTCAGGATCCTGTCCATCCATCTGTGGGGATGCTCTCTGGTGGGCACTGAGAAAGATCCATACACTTTGTGTGCACTCTCATAAGTCAATTAATATGCCTCTTCCCCAAACTTTTCAACCCCCAACCCCATCTTCTAATCTTTCTTCTCCCAGTTAACTATAACCAGTTAATCCATTCACCACTGTCTGGAGTGTATGAATATCATAACCTCAGGTCCCTCCTCAGGTTGGTGAGAAGATGAAGTGCCCATGGCTTTCCCTACTGGAGAATTTCCCTTCACTACTGACTTTTGAGGCATTCCTGGGTCAGTCTATAGGAAGACAGCAGTCCATTTTTGGCTCAGACCAGTATATGGAGTTGGCCTCTCTGTGAACCAGAAACAGGGTTTTTTCTTCTCCATCACCTGGTTATAGGGAGCTACTAACAAGGTTTGAGCTGAAGAACACACCTTGGTACAGAAAAAGTAGTTGACATGAGATCTGGGTCATCTGTTTGTGCCCTCTGGATCTGCTTGGGCCTGATCCTCAATGTGCCATTTCCATCAAATTATAGAATGCGTTAGTGTCTTCCCAACCTTATGATGTGGTCAGTCTGACAATACCCAGATCATGATGGTCACATAGTTACTTGATATCCCATAGTCAGGTGCTCAATACCTACTAGAGCCCAATAGCATGCCAGGAGCTACTTATTAAAAGGTAAATAGTATTTTTTTTTCTTCAGATAGCACAGCCTTACTCTAGAACCCTAGACTTTTGTTCTGTGATTCCCCTATTGAAGTTTACCAGAGACTGCATAAAACATTGTTATCTACTACAGGTATTTCTAGCATCATGCAATCTGTCAAGGTAGCGGCAACGTGACACAAGAGTCCTTATAAGAGGGAGGCAAGAAGGTCAAAGTCAGTAGAAGATTTGATGATGGAAGGATGAGGTTGGAGTGATGCGAGGAAGGGATCATGAGTCAAAGAATGCAGGAGGCCTCTACCAGCTGAAAAAGGCAAGGAAATAGATTTTCCGCTGAAGCTTCCATAAGGAATACAGTCCCACTGACACCTTGATTTCAGACCTCTGACCTGTCAGATAATACAGTGTGTTGTTTTAAGCCACTACGCTTGTGATAATTTGTTATAGCAGCAATAGGTAAATGGTCAAAAGTCCCTTTAGAGAAGGAATGGGACTATTACTATTATACGTATATATTACTGTGGTATTTTCAGGGTCTTTGGTCAAGGGAATATGGTTTCTCTTTCCATTGATGGCTTTTGGGCCTAGGAACTGCCTTAGGTCTGGAAGCTGGATGTGGCAGCTAACATCAGCCTCTTGCCTATCCTCTTTTGATCAGTTTTGGTTATGTAAGTAACTTTTGGGAAGAGATCATCTATTTCATCTTTGGGAATTCCATGGATTATTATTCACTGCAACACATCCTTGCAGGACAAGGACCCTTGGATAATATTCTAGCCTTTCTGCCTGTCATGTAATTGCATTTACTTTGCTTCTGACTTGGTCTTTGAGGTTTGAGTCTTATTATTGCCATTGACATTAGGGAGCCATGGAAGCATCTCCTACTGCTAACCCTGGCCTCAGAGAATAGCCATGATGGAACTTCTCAACAATTTCATTGACCCCTTACTCTACTGGTTTAGTGAAGGGAGAGTCATCTGCCCCCTCTGGGGGGAACATAGTCAGTTAGTGGTTTCTCTGGTCTAACATTGTAAATTTATTCCAACAAGCCTACATCTCTAAGTCTTTTCTCTCCTTCTTTAGTACTCTGCCAAGGCAGTTCTGGCAGCTCCACCTCATATACTCCAGGGCATTATTGTTTCCAAACTTCAAGGAGCCATGCCAGCAGTGTTTTAGAACTGGCTCCAGATGTCCTTGGAGGACATTAAATCCCAAGTCATAGGAAAGTGCCCCATATCAATAAACTGTCAACAATCTAACTTCACATTTCACCTGCCCAGTTGAGCACCCTCAAGATCCACTCCCAGGCACATTCTCCCAGTTCCTGGTGGATCTGCAGCTCTTTTGGTGAGTCATTTCTTTCTATCCATAGAAAATGAAATAATTACTTAGCCAGGTCATGTAGAGACTTGATCCTAGGTATTGGTCTAGAAGCAATGAGGAAAAGCAGTGGCAGAGGAGGAAGGTAAGCATTATCTTAAGAACCATTAGTTTTAGGTTGAGGCTTTTGCATGGATCCAAGCAAATGAAGACTTCTCTCCTTTGCATGGGGGAGGGGTCACATCTGCAGTCCCAAAGAATTCAGGGAATCTGGGGTCTCAAGGTTCTCAAATGTACCAACCAAAATGTTGCAATTATAGATCTCAGTGTTCCATTTATTCCTTAGAAACCCTGACTTTAACATTGAAGGCTTGCTGGGGCTGTGAATCCAGCATCCTTTGTAACTCTACCATTAGTGATGTCTGTCTTCCAGCTGCAGAAGATGAAGCTCATATTAATAAAGCCCTGGAAGCCTCATGGCTTTTTACAGTTGATAGCTACTTGATCTGAGCCTATTATATTTTTTTTCTTCAGGGCTTTGATGGCAGCTAACAACATTTAACTGACTCCAAAGTTGGCATAATTAATATTACCTCCATAGTTTTCAAGTCTAGACCAGTGCTGCTCAGATACTTTGTGATTAAAGAACAAATTAAAAAAAAAACTTGCATACCAATGAAATGCTAGAAAAATAACATAAAAAAGACACACATGACACAAGTCAAATAAAAAAAAATTAGATCCAACAGACATAAAATTATTAAATTGCTGTAAAAGTTTCTATATGCTTACTCCCAATTTAGGTACTTATCTTGTCAGAGACTGGTATCAAGCACATCATAGACTCATACTGGTCCATGGACCACACTTTGAGTGGTCTATGCTAGAACCATTGTATAAATCAGTGTATCCCCTTCTGCCTGTAGTCCATCTCAATTCATTTTGCCACAGGTGAGAGTTTTAGTAATTGTGATGCTGTAGCATGGCAGGGGTTGTCACCACTCCATCTATCACTAGCAATAGGCCCTTGTTATCATTTGGCTGACATGTGATCCTATTCCAGAATCTCATGCTGAGGATCCTCTTTCTATCCTTATTCTGGCACCAAATATCTTAGATTGTGTCCCCCTAGAAGTGTTATCTGAGTCAAAGATACTAGTGTATACAGTTTATTTGGGAAGTGATTATAGGAAGCACTGACAGGAGAGTGGGGAAGTAAGACAGGGAAAAGCTGAAAAAGATATTTCATTGACCAGGCAACTATTGTGGGTTTTTGGGGCTCAATTCCAGTAGGGAACGTGGAAACATTTTAAGACATGCCTCAGAGTTATCTCACCCAAGGATTATTGGCTGATGGCTTCTCCTGGGCACACTGGTTCCCAGTGTTTCTGGCCTGTCCTGTGAATTTGTAGACTGAAGAAAAGCTCTCAAGTGGAGAGGTATATGTACTCGCTGCAGGATTTCATTGGCACATACTAAAATGGGGATATGAATAAGTAATTGACAGCATCTGCTATAGAGAAATATCAGAAAGTCCATCCAAAGAGGCAGAAGGCGTGAAGTCATCCTTAGGCATATGCCAAGAGAGGGTGTAGGCATAGAGATATGAGCCAAGCCATGTCAGCCACTGAGAAGCTACAAGAAGGGTGCAGGAAAGAACAGGGTGTTACCAGAATGTAGGGCACAGTTCAGGTCCATCTCTGACAAAGGAGTCTTGTAACTGTGGGTGGAGGCCTTGCTACTCAGGGTGGGGGCCATATAACTCATTAAGACTGGGTCTGGGCAGGGCCGTTTACCTCCTAGAGTCAGGTGGAGCAGATACATACAGATATTTTTGTGTTAATTTAATCCAGTGATATTTAACTATTTTATAAAAACCCTACAGACCTATAGGGATGAGCCACGGGAGCAGATTTCTAGGTCCCCACTCCTTCAAGCACAGATGTTTTAGCATTAGCTGTATTCTGGTTAAGATTTTGTGTGAAACAATGTTTCTGCTTCTGAAAGAGTGCTTTTAAACCACTGCTCTCATCTACGAAGTTCTCATTTATCTACTTTTGGGTAAACTGCCAGAAGGTCAGGCTTTGGGACACTTTGGAGGCCCCTGGCAGGAACCTATAAGTGCCTTGCACTCAGGAAACATCCCTGAATCTCCTTGAGAGACAGTAACAACACCATTTTAAATGATTGTTTCTTGCATCCTCTCTCTGTAAGCCCAGAGCAGGCAGGGATGTTCCGCGCCGGACATCATGCATCTCTAGAATACTTGTGTTTACCTCAGAAAACCACCTCACAGAGAACACATAGGGAGTCCTGGGTGAAGGTGTCAATCCATTTCCATGTCAGAGAGATTTCAGAGACCCTGTTATCTGCCTTCCCTCCAAGCCCCAGCCTTCGTTCCCCTCTCCTTTCACAAGGATACATGTGGACCCTGCAGACACAGGCTTTTTCCTCACAGCCTCTGTCCGCCTAGCACCTTGGAGAGAGGCACACGTGGCCATTTTTTGAAGACTATTTCTCTCTCAGGGGAACAATTTACTCTTTGCTCTGTGCATGTCAGCAGAGCTCTTAAATTTTGAGGACAGTTCGATGAAATTCGATGTAGCCAATTTGCATCTTCAAATCAGTTTTGTACACAAGGGCGCGTGCACTCACACCTCTGGGGACAAGAGGGGAATGGTTTTTGACAGCTCGTGGGCGTTGAGATAGCAGTTTGCTCTGCTTGTCTTTGGGCATGGGCCTATGTAACCTTGCACCTCAGTTTCCTTTTAGGGAAATAGGGGGTGGACTGAGTAATCTCTGAGGTTTCTTTTAGCTTTAGTGTTCTCTGGTTTTGTATCTGTGGGGAAAGAGGGGTGCAGGGTGGTAAGAAAAGCAATGATTCATGTTCTACTGGGTAGTTGAATTGCAGCTAAAATGGGGGCAGTAAAATTGTACTTTCACTCTTTTGACCTCAGACCCAGGCTCAGTGTTTCTATGTCATGATGCTGAGCAGGCCGGGAAGTGTGGAGGGTGAGGGAGTAGCCTTCCTGTGCTCAGAGTAACCTACTATAGGCTCTGTGTAACTGGGGCTGGTTATGGGTGATAAGAAGGTTATCGCATTTCTAGTTGTCTCACTGTAAAATGAGGCTAAAAATGACCCCTCCCGGGGTGGCTGAGAATAACAGAAAATAAAAGGGATGTGCCTGTGCTCTGATAAGCCCTCAATCAATTTTAGGTCCTTGATCTTTTCCTTTCTTTTTGGGGTCCTGGATCTGGAGTAGTAGATTTGGGCACGAGCCTTCCATACGTGGATCCTTCTCACCTCTTCATCTTTATCTCGCCATGTTACCACACCTCAAGGACTTTGTTTCTGCAATTGTCCTCTCTTTCTCTTTCTCCTGCATCATTAATTTTTACCTCTCTACTCTCTACTGGAGTGTTCCCATCAGAATACAAACATGCTATAATGCCTTCAATCTTAAAAAAAAAAGAAAAAGTCCTCCCTTAACCCCTACATTCCTCTTCAGCTACTGCTCAATTTATCTATTCACTTTTACAGAAAACTCCACTCCCTCACCTCTAATTCTCTCTTGGGCCCATTCCAATCAAGCTTTTATTTCTACCATCTCACAGAAATGGCCCCTGCCAAGGTTCCCTCTTACTAAATCCAGTGGTCAGTTCAGTCCTCAGGTTGACCTGTTAGCAGCATTTGTCACAGGTCATCACTGTATTTCTTGAAACACTTTCTTTCCTTGGCACACTGGTTGTTCTTTAACAGTTGCTGTTGCTGGTTTTTCCTCATCTTCCTGACCTCTTAATGTTGGAGTTCCCCAGTGCTCAGCTCTCAGGCTTCTTCTCTATATTTCTTCCCAAATTTGTATCTCCAGCCTCATCTCTGACTTCTCCACCCTATATGAGAAAGTAGAACTGCACCTAGGGTTTCCTAGGCTATAGCCTGTCTGTCGTATCTGCTGACTGTCACATCTTTCTCCTGTGGAGAACTGGTGAGTCTGAACCTCTGACCATTTGTTTAGCAGTTGAGCACTTTAACCACTGCACCACCAGGGTTCCTTCTTCCCTGATTACAGGCTGGCATATCCAGCATGCTCAATATTGCTGCTTGGTTGTCTAATAGGCATCTTGAACCTAATATGTCCTAAACTGAACACATCTTAGAAATTAGCAACTCAGACTTCCCTATCTTAGTAAGGAGCAAATTAATTTTTTCCAGATGTCACAAAACCTTAGAGTCATTGACTTCTGTCTTCCTCTCACTCTCTACATCCAGTCTCCCAACCAAATCTGGCATCTTTACCATCAAAAGAATCCTGCATCCAACACCTTCTCCCCACCTCCACCACAAACATCCTAGGGCAAGACACAATGATCTCTCTTTCTGTCTCTTTTTTTTAGTAATATTTTATTGTGTTTTCAGTGAAGGTCTACACAGCAGTTTAGGTTCCCATTCAACAATTTCTCCAAGTTGTTCAGTGACATTGGTTACAGTCTTCACAATGCGTGAACATTCTCATTATTTCCTTTTTGGTTTGTCTGTTTCCATTGACCTAGTTTCCCTGTCCTGTTACATTCTCATCTTTGTTTTAAAGTAATTGTTGACCATTTGGTCTCATACAGGAGATGTTTAAAAGGAGTACAGTACTTACAGGTGATATTCATTATTTTTTAAGCCAATTTGTTATTTATCTACAAGGTGACCTCACCAGGTAGTTTCTTTTCAGGGTTTGAAGAGTGTCTTGGGGCAATAGTCTTGGAAAGTCCTCCATTTGAAACCAGTCCAGTAGGTTTGTTTTTGTTTTTTTAAGGAATTTGAGGTTCTGTTCCACATTTACCTCCCATTCTATCAGCGTCCATCTATTATGGCCCTGATTAGGATGGTTGGTAGTGGTGACCGGGTACCATCTAGTTCTGGTTTCAGAGTATATGAAGCCGTGGTTTGTGTAGACTATTTGTTCTATAGACTAGTTTCTTCTTTGAGTCTTTGATTTCCTTCTTTCTCTTTCCCTCCAGTTCAGTAGACACCAATGGTGGTATCTTAGATGAGCACTTGCAAACTTTTAAGACCCCAGACTGTACTCACCAAACTAGGATGTAGAACATAACTTTATGAACTATATTATGGCAATTGATATTTCATGAGACTATGGTCCTAATCCTTTATACTCAGAAAACAAATCCTGTGAGGTTTTTGATTATGTCTAAAAAGTATCAGTAACTGTGCCCCTTGTGTGCCTTATTATATATACGAAAATTACATGTACATACTGTCACATAGATGCATATACATATGCATACACCTATATATACACACATATATACGTACCTATACTCATACATGCCTACATACATACATATATACCTGCAATATATTTTTTGGTTGTTTTTGCTTATTACAACATTATCTATGCCATAGCAATTACCAACAGGTCCTTTTTTCTTATGTACCTTGTAGTGACATTGTTTACTTTCATCAAGCTGTGTACATTTCACCCTCATTCAGTGTTACTTTTCCCATCACCAAAAATAACAAGTGTCTTTACTATCTAGAGAGTAAGCTCCCTTCTACCACCACATCCCTGGTAACCACTAATAAACATTAATTTCTGTATACTTGTTCATGTCATTTCATGAAAGTGAGAAAATACTTTTTTTTTGTAATTGATTTATTTCACTCAACATAATGTGCTCCTGGTTCATCCATATTTCAAGATATTTTGGGAACTTATTTTTCTTTATTGCTGAGTAGTGTTACATTGTATGCATGTAGAATATCTTACCTATCCGTTCATCCACTGATGGGCACTTAAAGTTGTTTCCTTCTTTTTGCTATTGTGAATAGTGCTGCAATGAATGTAGGTGCCCATATGTCTGTTCATGTCACTTCTATTAGATCCCTAGGGTATATACCTAGGAGTTGAATTGCTGGGTCATACGGCAGCTCTGCTCCTAGGTTTTTGAGGAACTTCCAGACTGTTTTCTACAATGGCTGTGTCATGGACTGAATTGTGTCCCCCCAAAATATCTGTCAACTTGGCTAGGCCATGATTCCCTTGTATGATTGCATGATTGTCTACCATTTTATCATCTGATAAGATTTTCCTATGTATTGTAAATCCTATCACTATTATGTAATAAGATGGATTAGGAGCAGTTTTATTGATGAGGTTTACAAGATTAGATAGTGCCTTAAGCCAATCTCTTTTGAGATATAAAAGAGAGAAGGGAGGAGGCAGGGCCAAGATGGCTGACTAGGTAGATGCCACCTCGGATCCCTCTTGCAATAAAGACTCGGAAAAACAAGTGAATCGATCACATACATGACAATCTACAAACCCTGACCAACAAACACAGATTTAAAGAGTTGACCTGAGTGACAGAGACTGAGAACGAACAACCACGGGGAAGCAGCGACTGCTTTCGGAGCCTGGAGCCAGCATCCCAGTCAGGAAACCTTGGTGCCGGGCTTTGGACTGGGTGCAGGGGAGCTGAGCCCGGCACCCTGAGATGGCGCAAAAACAGGGCACAGCCCTAGCCCCCTGAACTGACCTCAGGGGAAGCCCAGCCAGTGCACGCAGGCAGCGCAACGAGGCGGCTGACAGGAGGAGAAGTCACAGGGAGGCAGCGACTGGTTTTGGAGCCGGAAGTGCAGCATCCCAGCCAGGGAACCTTGGCGCTGGGCTTTGGACTGAGAGCAGAGGAACTAACCACGGCTTCTGAGACAGCACAAGCACGGGACGTGGGCCTGACCCTCGGGGACGATCTCTACACAGCCAGGGCACACAGTTGACATGCCGCTCGGGAATCTCAGATAAAACAGTCATCCCAAGCAAGATAAGTAACTTTGTCTATATTCTGGGGTGCTACTCTCTCCTGTTTATCTGAACCCTCCCCTCCCCTTCCCAGACGGCGTCATTAACATTGGAATTTCCTGAGCCAGAGGGAGAACTGCTCCACAGTTTTTCTTTTTCTCTTTTCCTTTTTTTTTTTGGTCTTTTCCTAACCCATTCTCCTGGCCTGAGAGAAGCAACTACAAAAAACCCAGGGACCAAAAATCCTTCCCTAATTGGACTAAAAACACAGAACCAGCTCCAGCCAAGCATATGTGATCCACAGTCTCAGGCTTTCATCCCTACAGGGAACAAGGTGGCTATTATAATACAAAGGCATTTCTGATAGGGATCTGACTGTAATTGTTTTAGTGGATTTACTGGAAAGACAAGTTTCCCAGGTCTGATATCTCTGCATATTCAACAGAGCCCTCACTGACCCACAACAGGGAAGTGAGGGCTGAAGCTCCCCCCAGACCACCTAGCCTCCTGCCTTAGGGGTCTAAGGAGGGTGACATCTACCAATCTGTAGAGGTACTTGCATTGGGGGCCTAAGGTACAGCTGCAGAGCCCTCCCACCAAGGTGCTTTAGAAATAGAGACACACCTACCTTACTGACACTTGGGGGAAGCCTGTCAGCATCCGGCCCCCCTGGAGTGTGAACCCCAGCTGCTACTAGAACCTGGTGCACACAACTATCACCACTACTTCTTGAGGTGGATAGGTGACAGTCTGCATCACACGCTTGATGACCCAAAATCAGATTCTACTCAAGAATAGTGAATGGACTTAGGCTTATATATCTGGTAACAGCCCAAACCAGCTGGTAATAGGACATAAGTGATTCAAGGGCTACAACAATCAAGACAGTGCAATCTAGTAGCCCATCTACGTATATTGAAAGAAAACAAAACAAGATAAGACTCAGTGAGCAAATATAGAATAAATCACTATAATATCTTAGTGATGGCTCGGAGACAGCAGTCGATATCAAACCACATGAAGCAGACCATGACTGCTTCTACAACTCCCCAAACTAAAGAACCAAAATCTTTCCCAAATGAAGATACAATCCTGGAATTGCCAGATACAGAATATAAAAAACTAATTTACAGAATGCTTCAAGACATCAGGGATGATCTCAGAAATGAAATAAGGCAATCTACAGAAAAAGCCAAGGAACACACTGATAAAGCAGTTGAAGAACTCAAAAAGATTATTCAAGAACATAGTGGAAAAATTAATAAGTTGCAAGAATCCATAGAGAGACAGCATGCAGAAATCCAAAAGATTAACAATAAAATTACAGAATTAGACAACACAATAGGAAGTCAGAGGAGCAGACTCGAGCAATAAGAAGGCAGACTGGGAGATCTGGAGGACCAGGGAATTAACACCAATATAGCTGAAAAAAAAAAATCAGATAAAAGAATTAAAAAAAAATGAAGAAACCCTAAGAATCATGTGGGACTCTATCAAGAAGAATAACTTGCGTGTGATTGAAGTCCCAGAACAGGGAGGGACAACAGAAAACACAGAGAGAATAGTTGAAGATCTGTTGGCAGAAAACTTCCCTGACATCATGAAAGACGAAAGGGTATCTATCCAACATGCTCATTGAACCCCATATAAGATTGATCCAAAAAGAAAATCACCGAGACATATTATCATCAAACTTGCCAAAACCAAAGATAAATAGAAAAATTTAAAAGCAGCCAGGGATAAAAGAAAGGTCTCCTACAATGGAGAATCAATAAGAATAAGTTCAGACTACTCAGCAGAAACCATGCAGGCAAGAAGGCAATGGGATGACATATACAGAACACTGAAGGAGAAAAACTGCCAGCCAAGGATCATATATCCAGCAAAACTCTCAAATATGAAGGTGAAATTAAGACATTTACAGATAAACACAAGCTTAGAGAATTTGCAAAAACCAAACCAAAGCTACAAGAAATACTAAAGGGAAATTGTTTGGTCAGAAAACCAATAATATCAGATACCAGCACAACACAAGGTCACAGAACAGAGCATCCTGGTATCAACTCAAATAGGGAAATCACAAAAACAAATTAAGATTAATTAAAAAAATGCTCAAAACAGGGAATCATTGAAGTCAATATGTAAAAGATCACAATAATCAAAAAGAGGGACTAAATACAGGTGGCATAGAACTGCCATATGGAGAGGGATACAAGGCGATATAGGACAATACAAGTTAGGTTTTTACTTAGAAAAATAGGGGTAAATATCAAAGTAACCACAAAGAGGTATAACAACTCCATAACTCAAAATAAAAACCAAGAAAAACGTAACGACTCAGCAAACAAAAAGTCAAATACTATGAAAATGAGGAACACACAATTTACAAAGAAAAACGTCTCAGCACAAAAAAGTAAGTGGAAAAATGAAATTGTCAACAATATACATAAAAAGGCATCAAAATGACAGCACTAAACACATACTATCTATAATTAAGCTGAATGTAAATGGACGAAATGCACCAATAAAGAGACAGAGAGTCTCAGACTGGATAAACAAACATGACCCGTCTATATGCTGCCTACAAGAGACACACCTTAGACTTAGAGACACAAACAAACTAAAACTAAAAGGATGGAAAAAAATATGTCAAGCAAACAACAATCAAAAAAGAAGAGGAGTAGCAATATTAATTTCTGACAAAGTAGACTTCAAAGTTAAATCCACCACTAAGGGTAAAGAAGGACACTACATAATGATTAAAGGGACAATTGATCAGGAAGACATAACCATATGAAATATTTATGCACCCAATGACAGGGCTGCAAGATACATAAAACAAACTTTAACAGAACTGAAAAGTGAGATAGACACCTCCACAATTATAGTAGGAGACTTCAACACACCACTTTCAGAGAAGGATAGGACTTCCAGTAAGAAGCTCAATAGAGACACGGAAGACCTTATTGCTACAATCAACCAACTTGACCTCATTGACTTATACAGAACTCTCCACCCAACTGCTGCAAAGTATACCTTTTTTTCCAGCGCACATGGAACATTCTCTAGAATAGACCACATATTAGGTCATAAAACAAACCTTTGCAGAATCCAAAACATCACAATATTACAAAGCATCTTCTCAGACCACAAGGCCATAAAAGTGGAAATCAATAACAGAAAAATTAGGGAAAAGAAATCAAATACTTGGAAAGTGAACAATACCCTGCTCAAAAAAGACTGGGTTATAGAAGACATTAAGGAGGCAATAAAGAAATTCATAGAATGCAACGAGAATGAAAACACTTCCTATCAAAACCTCTGGGACACAGCAAAAGCAGTGCTCAGAGGCCAATTTATATCGATAAATGCACACATACAAAAAGAAGAAAGAGACAAAATCAGAGAACTGTCCCGACAACTTGAACAAACAGAAAGTGAGAAACAAAAGAATCCATCAGGCATCAGAAGAAAACAAATAATAAAAATTAGAGCTGAACTAAATGAATTAGAGAACAGAAAAACAGTTGAAAGAATTAATAAAGCCAAAAGCTGGTTCTTTGAAAAAATTAAAAAAATTGATAAACCATTGGCTAGACTGACTAAAGAAATACAGGAAGGGAAACAAATAACCCGAATAAGAAACGAGATGGGCCACATCACAACAGATCCAACTGAAATTAAAAGAATCATATCAGATTATTACGAAAAATTGTACTCTAACAAATTGGAAAACCTAGAAGAAATGGATGAATTCCTGGAAAAACACTGCCTACATAAACTAACACAAATCAGAACAACTAAATAGACCCATAACAAAAAAAGAGATTGAAACGGTAATCAAAAAACTCCCAACAAAAAAAAGCCCTGGCTCAGATGGCTTTATTGCAGAGTTCTACCAAACTTTCAGAGAAGAGTTAACACCACTACTACTAAAGGTATTTCAAATCATAGAAAATGATGGAATACTGCCTAACTCATTCTATGAAGCCAGCATATTCCTGATACCAAAACCAGGTAAAGACATCACAAAAAAAGAAAATTACAGACCTATATCCCTCGTGAACATAGATGCAAAAATCCTCAACAAAATTCTAGCCAATAGAATTCAACAACATATCAAAAAAATAATCCACCATGACCAAGTGGGATTTATACCAGGTATGCAGGGCTGGTTTAATATTAGAAAAACCATTAATGTAATCTACCATATAAATAAAACAAAAGACAAAAACCACATGATCTTATCAATTGATGCAGAAAAGACATTTGACAAAGTCCAACACCCATTCATGATAAAAACTCTCAGCAAAGTAGGAACTGAAGGAAAACTCCTCAACATAATAAAGGGCATCTATACAAAGCCAACAGCCAACATCACTCTCAATGGAGAGAGCCTGAAAACGTTTCCCTTGAGAACGGGAACCAGACAAGGATGCCCTTTGTCACCGCTCTTATTCAACATTGTGCTAGAGGTCCTAGCCAGAGCAATTAGGTTAGACAAAGAAATAAAGAGCATCCGGATTGGCAAGGAGGTAGTAAAATTATCTCTATTTGCAGATGACATGATCTTATACACAGAAAACCCTAAGGAATCCTCCAGAAAACTACTGAAACTAATAGAAGAGTTTGGCAGAGTCTCAGGTTATAAGATAAACATACAAAAATCACTTGGATTCCTCTACATCAACAAAAAAAACATTGAAGAGGAAATCACCAAATCAATACCATTCACAGTAGCCCCCAAGAAGATAAAATACTTAGGAATAAATTTTACCAAAGACGTAAAAGACCTATACAAAGAAAACTACAAAGTATTACTACAAGAAACTAAAAAGGACCTACTTAAGTGGAAAAACATACCTTGCTCATGGATAGGAAGACTTAACATAGTAAAAATGTCTATTCTACCAAAAGCCATCTATACATACAATGCGCTTCTGATCCAAATTCCAATGACATTTTTTAATGTGATGGAGAAACAAATCACCAACTTCATATGCAAGGGAAAGAAGCCCCAGATAAGTAAAGCATTACTGAAAAAGAAGAAGAAAGTGGGAGGCCTCACTCTACCTGATTTTAGAACCTATTATACAGCCACAGTAGTCAAAACAGCCTGGTACTGGTACAACAACAGGCACATAGACCAATGGAACAGAATTGAGAACCCAGATATAAATCCATCCATATATGAGCAGCTGATATTTGACAAAGGCCCAGTGTCAGTTAATTGGGGAGAAGATAGTCTTTTTAACCAATGGTGCTGGCATAACTGGATATCCATTTGCAAAAAAATGAAACAGGACCCATACCTCACACCATGCACAAAAACTAACTCCAAGTGGATCAAAGACCTAAACGTAAAGACTAAAACGATAAAGATCATGGAAAAAAAAATAGGGGCAACCTTAGGAGCCCTAATACAAGGCATAAACAGAATACAAAACATTACCAAAAATGATGAAGAGAAACCAGATAACTGGGAGCTCCGAAAAATCAAACACCTATGCTCATCTAAAGGCTTCACCAAAAGAGTAAAAAGACCACCTACAGACTGGGAAAGAATTTTCAGCTATGACATCTCTGACCAGTGCCTGATCTCTCAAATCTATGTGATTCTGTTAAAACTCGACCACAAAAAGACAAACAACACAATCAAGAAGTGGGCAAAGGATATGAACACGCACTTCACGAAAGAAGATATTCAGGCAGCTAACAGATACATGAGAAAATGCTCTCGATCATTAAAAAAATCGTTAGCCATTAAAAAAAAATTTTTTTTTTCAAGCCATTAGAGAAATGCAAATTAAAACTACGATGAGATTCCATCTCACTCCAACAAGGCTGGCATTAATCCAAAAAACACAAAATAATAAATATTGGAGAGGCTGCGGAGAGTTTGGAACTCTTACACACTGCTGGTGGGAATGTAAAATGGTACAATCACTTTGGAAATCTATCTGGCGTTTTCTTAAAAAGTTAGAAATAGAACTACCATACAACCCAGAAATCCCACTCCTCGGAATATACCCTAGAGAAATAAGAGCCTTCACACAAACAGATGTATGCACACCCATGTTTATTGCAGCTCTGTTTACAATAGCAAAAAGCTGGAAACAACGAAGGTGTCCATCAACGGATGAATGGTTAAATAAATTGTGGTATATTCACACAATGGAATACTACGCATCAATAAAGAACAGTGGCGAATCTGTGAAACATTTCAAAACATGGAGGAACCTGGAAGGCATTATGCTGAGTGAAATTAGCCAGAGGCAAAAGGACAAATATTGTATAAGACCACTATTATAAGGTCTTGAGAAATGGTATAAACTGAGAAGAACACATACTTTTGTGGTTACGAGGGGGGGAGGGAGGGAGGGTGGGAGACGGGTATTTACTGATTAGTTAGTAGATAAGAACTACTTTAGGTGAAGGGAAGGACAATACTCAATACACGGAAGGTCACCTTAACTGGACTGGACCAAAAGCAAAGAAGTTTCTGGGATAAACTGAATGCTTCAAAGGCCAGCGGAGCAAGGGCGGGGGTTTGGGGACTATGGCTTAAGGGGACTTCTAAGTCAATTGGCAAAATAATTCTATTATGAAAACATTCTGCCTCCCACTTTGAAATGTGGTGTCTGGGGTCTTAAATGCTAGCAAGTGGCCACCTAAGATGCATCAATTGGTCTCAACCCACCTGGAGCAAAGGAGAATGAAGAACACCAAGGTCACACGATAACTATGAGCCCAAGAGACAGAAAGGGCCACACGAACCAGAGACTTACATCATGCTGAGACCAGAAGAACTAGATGGTGCCCGACCACAACTGATGACTGCCCCGACAGGGAGCACAACGGAGATCCCCTGAGGGAGCAGGAGATCAGTGGGATGCAGACCGCAAATTCTCATAAAAAGACCAGACTTAATGGCCTGACTGAGACTAGAGGAATCCCAGCGGTCATGGTCCCCAAACCTTCTGTTGGCCCAGGACAGGAACCATTCCCGAAGACAACTCATCAGACATGGAAGGGACTGGACAATGGGTAGGAGAGAGATGCTGATGAAGAGTGAGCTACTTGTATCAGGTGGACACTTGAGACTCTGTTGGCATCTCCTGTCTGGAGGGGAGATAGGAGGGTAGAGAGGGTTAGAAACTGGCAAAATTGTCATGAAAGGATAGACTGGAAGGGCTGACCTATTAGGGGGAGAGTAAGTGGGAGTATGGAGTAAGGTGTATATAAGCTTATATGTGACAGACTGACTTGATTTGTAAACGTTCACTTAAAGCTCAATAAAAATTATTTAAAAAAAAAACAGAGAGAGAGAGAGAAGCGAGCAGAGAGACAGGGGGACCTCATACCACCAAAAAAAAACAGCGCTGGGAGCAGAGCTCATCCTTTGGACCTGGGGTCCATGCACAGAGAAGCTTCTAGTCTTGGGGAAGATTGATGAGAAGGCCGACAGTGAGAGAAAGACTTCCCTTGGAGCTGATACCCTGAATTTGGACTTTTAGTTTACCATGAGAAAATAAACTTTTGTTTGTTAAAGCCATCCACTTGTGGTATTTCTGTTATAGCAGCACTAGATAACTAAGACAGGCTGTATACCATTTTGCATTCCCACTAGCAATGGATGAGGGTTCCAATTTCTCTGTATCTCCTCCAATGCCTGTTTTTTAACATTTTTTTTTTTTTAATATCTTGGCCATCCTAGTAGAAATGAAATGGTATCTCATTGTGGTTTAGATTTGCACTTCTCTGATAGCTAATGACGTTGAGCATCTTTTCATGTGTCTGTTGACTATTTGAATATCTTCTTTGACAAAGTGTCTCTTCACGTCCTTTGCCCAGTTCTTGATTGGATTGTTTTTCCTTTTGTTTTTAATTGTCTAAAATTTTAGATATTACACCCTTATCAGTTATATTGATCCCAGAGATTTTTTTCCCAGTCTGTGGGTTGTCTCCATAATCTTCTGATGAACATTAGCATTTAAGTTTTATGAAGGGCCAATTATTTTGTTTTCTGTTGGTCATGCATTCATTGTTGTGTTTCATAATCTATTATTAAAAAAATTAGGTCCCAAACTTTGCTTCTGTATTTTCTTCCAAGAACTTTGTGGTTTTAGATTTAACATTTAGGTCTTTGATTTATTTTGAATTAGTTTTTGTGTATGGTGTGAGGTCTGGATCTTGTTTCATTTTTTCTGTATGTGGAAATTCAGTTTTGCTAGCACTATATGTTAAAGAGGCTGTTCCTTCCCCATTGAATGGATTTGGCACTCTTGTCAAAAATAAATTGACCATAGATGTTTGGATTTATTTCTGAATTTTCAGTTATATTCCATTGGTTTATACATCTGTCATTAAACCAGCACCAGACTGTTTTGTTTACTGTAGCTGTGTAATATATTTTGAAGTCAGGAAGTGTGAGACCTCTTACCTTGTTCTTCTTCAAAATTGCTCCAGCTATTCAAGGTCTCTTGTCTTTCCATATAAAATTGAGGATTAGTTTTTCCATTTCTATAAAGAATGCTCTTGGATATTTGACTGGTATTGTGTTGCATCTGTAGATTGCTTTGGGTAGCGTTGGCATCTTGACTACATTAAGTCTTTCAATCCATGAGCATGGAATATCTTTCCATCTATTTAGGAATTTTTTAGTCTCTTTAAGCAGTGTTTAATCATTTTCATTGTATAAATCTTACACATCCCTGTGTAAATTTTTCCAATATATTTTATTTTCTTAGATGCTATGGCAAATGGGGTTGTTTTCTTAGGTTCCTTTTCAGGTTCTTCATTGTTGGTGTATAGAAACCCAACTAATTTTTGTGTGTTGGGTTCCATAGTCTCTTGCCCAACAATTGCAATAGTTTACTAACTAGTCTCCTTGCTCTCACTTTTGTTTCTTGTGGTCTATTCTTACCTTGGCAGCCGGAGAATCATTTTAAAACATAGGTTAGATCATGTCACATCTTAGTGCAAAACAATCCGATACATTTTCATCTCACTCAGAATAAGTTCTACATGAGCTGATCCTTCTGCACTTCTCCGACCTTGCCTTGCCCCTTGCTCACTCTGTTTCAGCCACATTAGACTCTGATGTGCCAAGCAATGTCCCACCCCAAGGCCATTGCACCTGCTATTTCCTCTGCCTGGAGTGCTTTTCTCTCCAGATAGTCACATTGTCCCCTCCCTTACTTCATTCAAGTCTCTATGAAATGATACCTCCCCAGAGTGGTTCCCACTGGCGTCCCATATGAAATATTCCCTTTGTCATTCTCTGTCCCCTAATTCTCCTTTTTTACTTTTAAAATTTAACAGCTTTTATTGATGTATAATTGGCACACGATAAACTACCCATACTTAAAGTGTGCAATTTGATAAGTTTTGCCATATGTATACACTAGTAAAACCATCACTGCAATCAAGATAATGAACCTATCTGTCACTCTCAAATGTTTCCTTGTAGCTGTTTGTAATCTATCTCTCCTGTTTCTTCCCCATACACAAGCGGCCACTGATATGCCTCTGTCACTGTAGATTAGTCTGCATTTTCTAGAATTTGATTAAATGTATGTATTCTTTTTTCTCTGGATTCTTTAATCCAGAAAAATTATTTTGAGATTTATTCATATTGTAGTGAGTATCCACAGTTCATTCCTTTTTATTACTGAGTAGTATTCCTTTGTATGTGTTTTATTCATTTTTGGTGTATGGGGTATTTCCAGTTTTTGGCTATCAAAATAAAGCTTCTGGGAAGTACAGCTTTCATGATAGGAGCTATGCCAGGGATCACATGATAGAATTCTGCAAGACTAGCAACTTAGTCATCAGAATTACTTTCTTTCATCAACTCAGTCAATGACTGAGCATATAGACCTCCCTGGATGGATTACACAGGAATCTTATTGACTGCATTTGTGGAAAGAGATGATACGGAAGCTCAATATCATCAGTCAAGACAGTCAGGGGCCAACTTCAAAATAGACCATCACTTGCTCATGTACAAGTTCAAGTTGAAACTGAAGAAAATCAAAGCAAGTCCATAAGAGTCAAAGTCTGATCTTGAATACATCCTGCCTGAATTTAGAGAACATTTATCATAAGTAGATTTGATGTACTTAATACTAATTACTGAAGACCAGAAGAGTTGCATGAAGACATTAAGGACATCATATAAGAAGACAGTGAAAGGTCATGACAAAGAAAGGAAAGACGTGAAGGACCAAAATGGATGTCAGAAGAGACTCTGAAACTTGTTTTTAAGCACAGAGTAGCTAAAGTGAATGGAAAAAACAATGAAGTGAAAGAGCTGAATAGAAGATTTCAAATGGCAACTCAAGAAGATGTGGTAAAATATTATGATGAAATGTGCAAAAACATGGAGTTAGAAAACCAAAATCGAAGAACACAATTGGCATTTCTCAGGCTGGAATAACCGAACATAAAATTCAAGCCTTGAGTTGTATTACTGAAGGATTCTACGGACAAAAAATTGAAGGATGTGGGAACCATCAGAAGAAGATGGAAGGAATGCCAAGAGTCAGTATACCAAAAATAATTGGTTAATGTTCAACCATTTCAGGAGAGAGCACATGGTCAGGAACTGCTGGTACTGAGGGAAGAAGTTCAAGCTATACTGAAGGCACTGGCAAAAAACAAGCTTCAGGAGTTTATGGAATACCAGTCGAAATGCTTCAAGACATGAATGGAATGCTGGAAGCTCTTACTCATCTATGCCAACCAACTGCAAGTTATTCATATTTGTGCCCATTACAAAGAAAGGTGATCAGACAGAATGTGGAAATTATGGGACAATATCATCAATTAATACCACATGGTAGCAAAAAGGACTGCAGTCATACATAGATAGGGAACTGCCAGAAGTTCAAGCTGGATTCAGAAGAGCATGTGGAAGGGGGAATATCATTGCTGCTGTCAGATGGATATTGGCTGAAGCAGAGAATACCAGAAAGGTGTTTACTTGTGTTTTATTGACTACATGAAGGCATTTGATTTTGTGGATCATAACAAATTATTGGTAACGGGAATTCCAGAACACTTAATTGTACTCATGCAGAAACTGTACATAGATCAAGAGGCAGTCATTCAAATAGAACAAGTAGATAACATATGGTTCAAAACTGGAAAAGGTGTGCAGCTGGGTTGTATCCTTTCACCTTACTTATTCAGTCTGTATGCTGAACAAGTAATCCTAGAAGCTGGAATATATGAAGAAGAAATGGCATCAGGATTGCAGGAGTATTCATTAACAACCTGTGATATGGAGATGACACAAATGTGCTTGCTGAAAATGAAGACTTGAAGCATTTACTGATGAAGGTCAAAGACTACAGCCTTCAGTATGCATTACACCTTACCATGAAGAAAATGAAAATCCTTACAACTGAATGTGTAAACATCGTGATAAATAAGAAAAATTGAAGTTGTCAATGATTTCATTGTACTTGGATCAACAATCAACATCCATGGAAGCAGCAACCAAGAAATCAATGTTGTCCTTTGGGGAAATCTGCTGCAAAAGATGTCTATAACGTTTTAAAGAGCAAAGGTGTCACTTTAGTGACTAATATGCATCTGACCCAAGCCGTGGTCTTTTCAATCTCACCTCATAAGCATGTGAAAGATGGACAATGACCTATGTATTTGTCATACCTGGGGCACTTCTGTTTCTTTGTGTAAGTGTGTTTTTCCATTTGATATCATTTTTCTTCTGTCGGTAATAACTTTCTTGACCATTTCTTGCAGTCTGGGTCTGCTGGCGATGAATTCTTTCAGCGTTTTTAGTTCTCAAAAGTATTTATTCTAGGTTGGCTAATGTTTCTTTCAGTAATTTAAATACGTTGCTTCACCGTCTTCTGGCGTGCATTGGTTTTGATGAGGTATCTGCTGTCATAGCGTCTATATCCCTCTGTACGTAATGTATCTTTTTTCTCTAGCTGCTTTTAAGATTTTCTCTTTATTATTTGTTTTGAACAATGTGATTATTGTCTTTGTGTAGTTTTCCTCATGTGTTTTGTTCTTGAAATTTGCTGAGTTTCTTGGATCTATGGGCTTGTAGTTTTTATTAAATTTGGAAAAATTTCAGCTGTTATTTCTTCAAATATTTTTCTGTCCTCTGTTTTTTTGCTCTCCTTCTGTGACTCCAATTACACGTATATTAGGCCACTGGAAGCTGTCTCACAATTTACTGATGCTCTGCTCACATTATAAGTTCTCTTTTCTCTCTGATTTTCATTTTGGATAGTTTCTATTGTTATGTTTTCCAAAGTTAACTTCTGTTTTCTTCCCCAATATTTAATCTGTTATTAATCCAATACAGTGTATTTTTCATCTCACAAATTATATTTTTTATATCTAGAAGTCCAAGTTTTTTATATTGTTCATGTTTTTGCTTAGCTTTTTGAACATGTAAAAAGAGTCATAACAACTATTTAATGTCCTTGTCTGTCAGTTCTAATGTCTGTGTCAGCCTGGGGTTGGTTTCAACTGATAATTTTTTTTTCCCTCATCGTGGGTTGTATTTTTCTGCTTGTTTGCATACCTGGTAATTTTTGATTGAATGCTAGGAATTTTACCTTTTTCATATAAATATTCTTGAGCTTTGTTCTGGAATGAAGTTAAGTTTCTTGGAAATAGTTTAATCTTTTCAGGTCTTGTGCTTAAAAATTTTTAGCAGGAACTAACAAAGTGCTCAGTCTAGGACTTATTATTCCCTACTACTGAGGAAAAACCCTTGAATTATGAATCTTGCAATCTGGCTGGTGGGAACAGACACCGTTCCTGGCCCCACTTGAGCCCTGGGCACTTTTCCATCCAATCTTTTCTGGTGATTCTTTCCACAGCCTTGGGTATTCTCCACATGTAAACATGTATTGATCAGTTCTCAGCTGAGTACTCAATGGGGACCCCTCTCTTGATCTCTGAAGTTATCTCTCTGTGTACCTCTGTTCTCTCCTACTCTGTCCTGGCAACGCTAGCTGTCTTGATCTCCCTGGACTCTCAGCTTCAGCTCCTCAACTAAAGGAGCCTGCTGGGCACCATCTGGGTTTCCCCTTCTTGTACCTCAACCTGGAAACTCTCTCAAGCTGGGGGAACCGTGGGGCTCATTTTGTTTGTTTCTTGTCTCTCAGGAATCACTGTTTTCGTGCCTGATGTTCAGTGTCTTAGAAAGTATTGTATCACATATTTTGTCGATATTTTGATTGTAAATTTGGTATCTCTGACTTCATCGTGACTGGAGCCTCTAATTCTTTTTTATGTATATCTAGACAATATTTTACTGGGTTTTCACTGAAAGTTTACACAATAGTTTAGGTTCCCAGTCAACAATTTCTACACAAGTTATTCAGTAACATTGGTTACATTCTTCATAATGCATGAACACTTTTGTTATTTCCATTCTGGTTATTCCATTTCTATTAATCTAGTTTCCCTGCCCCCTTACATTCTCATATTTGTTTTAAAGTAATTGTTGACCATTTGGTCTCATATAGGTGATTTTATAAAGGAGCACAGTACTTACAGGTGATATTCATTATTTTTTGAGCCAATTTGTTATTCATCTACAAGATGACCTCAGGGGTTAGTTTCACTTCAAGGTCTGAAGAATATCTCAGGAGAATGGTCTTGAGGAGCCTCCAGTCTCAACCAGTCCAGCAGGTCTGTTTTGTTTGTTTGTTTTTAGGAATTTGAGGTTGGTCCACATTTTTCTCCCATTCTATCAGGGCCCATTTATTGTGGCCTCGATTAGAACAGTTAGTAGTGGTAGCTGGGTACTATCTAGTTCTTCTGGTCTCAGGGTAGATGAGGTCATAGTTCATGTAGAATATTTGTCCTATAGACTAGTTTCTCCTTCATGTCCTTGGTTTCCTTCTTTTGCTTTTGCTCTGGACCAGCTCTCCTTTAGTTTTATTCATACTTTTTGCCAACACCTGACTGACTTCCTTTTTAAAATTATCTTTCCTTACTAGAATGTAAGCAGGTCCCTGGGTGGTACAAACAGTTAAACACTTGACTATGGCAGAAATGAAATGTCACAGCCTTGAAAACCTTATGGAATGCAGTTTTACTCTGCATGGATGGGGTTGCCATGAGTTGGAATAGACTCAATAGTAACTAACAACAACAACAGAATGTATGCTCCATGGGAGCAGGGATTTTTTTTCTGATTGTTCACTACTGAGTCCTGTTCAGCTAGAGTAGTGCCTGTCACATAATAATAATAAAAAAAACATACATAATATGTGCTCAAAAATATTTATTAATAAGCGAAAGGACAAATGAATGGATGAATGAATTCTACTGCCTGGATTTTACTGCAGCCATGCAGGTCTTTTCGTGTCCTCTCTTTTGTCAGCCCTCTGCCTCTATGCTTCTGCTCATGATATTTCCTGCCTGACAAACCCTCTCCTTTCCTTTATGAAATGTTTACCCATCTTTCAAGCCTCAGGTTCTGTACTTCCTCCTCCATAAACCCTCCTTTGATTAGCCTGGCCATTCTAGATTTTTTCCCCTCCAAAACTTTTAAGTACTTCCAAAGCCACACAGATTACTCCTTCATTGTTCCCTATTAAGGTAAGCATGAGCTCTTTGAGGGGCTTCCCTTATATATCCTTCTACATCGAGCACAGAACTAGTCTCAAACCATACGTGTTGGTAATTATTGACATCTCCGCTCTTTGCACACTTTATGTGTGGAGAGATTCTCCCTTTCTTCCTCAAGCTCCAGTTTTCCCACAGTAGTGCCTGACAAATATCCCAAGGGCTAGTGACCCGTCACCTTTAAATTTTCCAGGAGCCAACATGTCTGAATTAGGTTGCAGCAGAGAATTTGAAGGCCTTGTTTTCTTTTAAGGTTTAGAATCAGGGCACAGGGTTTGAAAATGGGCTCTGGAAGAAAGGGAGAGGGTAGTTGGGGTAAGGACTAATATTCAATGAGCACTTATTCTGTCTAATCCCTTCGTCAAGTATCTCTTTTAATTGCTCCCACAAAACCAGAAGCCCCACTTATATCAAGGCTGGCATGTTAAAACTATGTTGTTTGTCAGTGAAGAGTAATAACACAGACAGTGGTTGTATTTAGGGCAAACCGTGCCAATCAGTGTGTCATGACTCAGGATGGTTCGCAAGAAGAGTCACATCTCAGGAGGGACATGCTTGTCACGTCCCTTGCTTGGCTTTGATGAGGAATCAGACAGTGTTGATATTTCCAATAGATACCCCTGAGAGTCACTCCAATATATTACCTGATTGTTCTACCTTCTTTCTGGGCAGAACCGTGGAGGGGCATCCTGCAATGTGGCTTTTCCCATTTCCTGTGGTCTGTCACTAGGGGAAAAAAACAAAACATAACGACAACAACAAAAAACAAACCCAAATCTGTTGCCAAAAAGTTGATTCCTACTCATGGCAACTCCATGTGTATAGAGTAGAGCTGCACTTCATAGGGTTTTCAAGGCTGTGATCTTTCAGAAGCAAATTGCCAGGCTTTTCTTCTGAGCTGCCTTCAAGTGGGTTCAAACCACCAACTTTCTGGTTAGTAGTTGAGCACTTTACTGTTTGTGCCACCCAGGGACTCTCTCACTAGGTACAAAGTTATACTAATTGGGGCTGTGAAAATGGTTTAGATGCTCTCTGGCTTTGTGACTCTAGGCAGTTCTTAAGTTTTTCTCTGATGGTGAACTATAGGAATCTTTGGCCTACCTCACCAGTGGAGAACACAGTCTCTGGAAGGTAGTTCAATCCACCGATAGCTCCTAAGCCACATAGATCATGCTCCAAACTCCTATTAGTTCTTCATGAAGTCCCCTGCTGAGGCAGCTCTTTCCTCTTGAGATTTGTTTCCCACCCCTTCAACCACTGTGACCAGCCTCCCCACTGCTGCCATCAAACATAATTACGTGATTCCTTATCTAGCCTGCTCCTGATTGAGGATGGTCTCACTACTCAGCCTTCTCTGCAAAGGACATGATTCCTCTCTTCCTGGTAAAAACCTTTAAGCATTGTTCTCTGACTGTCTCCTTGGTTAACCCCTATAGAACCCCATCACCTCAACCCTTCCAAAAACCTCCTTTTTAGATTGGATGAACTTGCCTGCCAGATGGGAGACATGTTGTTCCACAGAAAGAAGATGCCTTTTAAAGTTCTTAGGCCACCAGAAAGACCAATGACAACATTTGTTAGACGTGGTACACATCCCAGGGTGTGCTCCACAATGACTACAATTGTATTCTGGGAATGTGGCTATTTGGGGCCCCAAAGATAAGAGCTTGGATGTTTTTGCTGTTTTGAAGATTTTTTAAAAAACATGTTTCTATCTGATAGGAACCTGGACTTTACAAATTCACCTGCTCATATTTACGGTTTTAGGTCTTTTATCTCTCTAGCCATCAGGGAAAAAATAACTTTGGCAGAAGTGAAGGTGGATTGGCCACTCTTATCTCTGTCAAACTCAGAGGAACTCTGTCAGATGGCCTGGCTCACATGACAGGGATATTTTTCTCCTAGTCTTGATCTTGTTCCCTGGCAAGCTGGATGTGATTTGTCTTAAAGCTCAGATTCCCCCTGCCGAGGTATGCATGGCATGTTTGGACACATGGTCTTTTTAAAATGATATTTTAAACTTTATTTATTCCTACTCATCTCAGAGCTAATTGTTTTGGAGTCTAGAGCACCAGGATTAGCTGCAATTCTGCTTGGGTTCCAATAGCAGCCACTGGGGAATGGGAGGATCACTTTTCTCTGGGACAGATCTTTAGAAACAGTTGTATTAATTGAATGGGGAATTCTCTAACAAACTCATTTATGAGTAGAGCCTGGTGATGTTGAATGGCAGCATATGGAATACATCTGGGGGAAAATTTTTTTCTTTTTTCCAATGACTTTTTTTTTTATTGTACTTTAGATGAAGGTTTACAGAACAAACTAGTTTCTCATCAAACAGTTAGTACACACATTGTTCTATGACATTGGTTAACAACCCCATGAAATGTCAACATTCTCCCTTCTCAACCCTGGGTCCCCTATTACCACTTTTCCTGTTCCCTCCTGCCTTCCAGTCCCTGCCCCAGGGCTGATGTGCCCCTTTAGTCTTGTTTTGTTCCACGGGCCTGTTCAATTTTTGGCTGAAGAGCGAACCTCAGGAATGACCTCATTGCTGAGCTGAAAGGGAGCTCAAGGGCATTACTCTCAGGGTTTCTGCAGTCTCTGTCAGGCCAGCAAGTCTGGCCTTTCTTTTTGAGTTAGAATTTTGTTTTACATTTTTCTCCAGCTCTGTCTGTGACTCTCTACATCTGGGGGAAATTTTACCAGCATTTCACTTCTAAGGGCTGCTACTATTGACTATATTGTGATTGGCCCACCTCGAATTTACAGCTTCCAAATGATAGACAATCTGGATCAGGTAGAACGGGAATATGTGCCTCTTGTTTAAACTTTGGTCATGGCTGTCCCAGAACCCAATGGCCCACAAGTTTATCCTGGAACTATTCGGGGGCTAATAAGAGTAAGACAGACATCCTGGGGGACATCTAGGTCAATTGGCATAACATAGTTCATAAAGAAAATGTTCTACATCGTACTTTGGTGAGTAGTGTCTGGGGTCTTAAAAGCAGCCATCTAAGATACAACTATTGGTGTCTTTCTCTCTGGAGCAAAGGAGAGTGGAGAAACCAAAGACTGAAGGAAATCATTAGTTCAAGGGACTAACGGACCATAGGAACCACAGCCTCTGC
The DNA here is from genome assembly GCF_024166365.1 of Elephas maximus indicus. Lineage (NCBI taxonomy): Eukaryota > Metazoa > Chordata > Mammalia > Proboscidea > Elephantidae > Elephas > Elephas maximus. The sequence goes on from NC_064840.1 coordinate 53,200,151, forward strand.
CAGCCTGAGACAAGAAAAATTAGATGGTGCCTGGCTACCACTCCTGGCTGCTCTGACCAGGATCATAACAGAAGTTCCTGATTAGCGTGGGGAAAAAATGTAGAACAAAATTCAAATTCATAAAAAAAGAACAGATTTACTGGTCTGAGAGAGACTGGATGAATCCTCAAGACTATAGCCCTTGGACACCCTCCTAACTTGGAACTGAAGCCATTCCTGGAGATTAGCTTTCAGCCAAATAGTAGACAGGCCTATAAATAAATGATAACACACGTGAGGAAAGTGCTCCTTGGCACAATATCTACATATACCCAAAAGCAAAGATGAGAAGGCAGGAAGCGGCAGGAAAATCTGACGAATGGTAATTGGGAATTCAGGGTGGTAACGGGGAGAGTGCTGACACATTGTGGGGAGTACAACCTACGTCATGGAACAAAGTGTGTATGAACTATTGAATAGGGAACTAATTTGTTTGTAAATCTTCACGTAAAGTGCATGCACACACACACAAAAGAGTGGGACAGACAGAAGATCTTTCAAACTCTTTGGGATTTAACCATTTTTTATCTCTAGGCCCTTGAGTAGAGTTTCACTTATAGCAGAGTGCATAAAACTTAAAATTGGGTCCAGTTTCCAATGTTCCAGCAAAAGTGGGCCTTGTCCTCCTGGCACCTAGTTTGACAAGAGTTACTTAATGGGCAAAAAAGTCTGTTAACCGTACTGGTGAAGACCTGAGCAAACAAAAATCAGACGTGTCCAGCTGGTACTTCATCAAATTTAAAATCTGTTATAAATTTTACATTGCTTTGAAAACATTTAGTTGTAATAAAACTTAGTGAGATGATCTGAATGTGGCTGATAGATCTGGTAATAAAAACAGATTTCAGGACAATTACCTGAGGCATAAACCTGGGGATTAAGACTGTGAGACTCAGATCCCAGTTGAGCCCTTGGAAGCTTATTTTCCCAGCTCTAAAAGCCATCTGGGAAAATAAGCTTTCAAGGCATTAGTGAGCTGAGATGGACTGATATTGGCCATTTTGTATCGGACATCATATGGTCTACTATGCTGGGAATGACAAATTGAAGAGGAAAGACGTCCTATTCATTGTCAAAAGAACATTTCAAGATCTATCCTGAAGTATAATACTGTCCATGATAGGATAATATCTGTATGCCTACAAGGACGACCAGTTAATACAACTATTATTCAAATTTAGGCACCAACCACTAATGCCAAAGATGAAGAAATTGAAGATTTTTACCAACTTCTGCAGTCTGAAATTGATCAAAAGGGCAATCAAGATGCATTGATAATTACTGATGATTGGAATGCAAAAGTTTGGAGAGCCAAAGTATGACCTTGTGTATATCCCACCTAAATTTAGAGGCTGTCTCAAGAACAGATTTGATGCATTTAACACTAATGACCAAAGACCAGGCAAGTTGTGGGATGACAACAAGGACGTCATACCTGAAGAAAGAAAAAGGTCATTAAAAAGACAGGAAAGAAAGAAAAGACCAAAATGGTTGTCAGAAGAGACTCGAAAATTTGCTCTTGAATGTAGAGTAGCTAAAGTGAACAGAAGAAATGATGAAGTAAAGCTGAACAGAAGATTTCAAAGGCAGTTCAAGAAGACAAAGTAAAGTATTGTAATGAAATATGCAAAGACCTGGAGTTAGAAAACCAAAAGCAAAGAACATACTCCTCATTCCTCAAGCTGAAAGACCTGAAGAAAAAATTTGAGCCTCATGTTGCGATATTGAAGAATTCTATGGGTAAAATACTGAAAAACTCAGGAAGCATCAAAAGAAGATGGAAGGAATAGACATAGAGAAAGTCACTGTACCAAAAAAGAAGCGGTCAACATTCAGTCATTTCAGGAAGTAGCATGTGATCAAGAACCAATGGTACTGAAGGAAGAAGTCCAAGCTGCACTGAAGACACTGGCAAAAAACAAGGATCCAAGAATTGATGGAGTAACAATTGAGATGTTTCAACAAATGACTGCAGCACTGGAAGTGCTTACTCATCTGTGCCAAGAAATTTGGAAGACAGCTAACTGGAAGAGACCCATGTTTGTGCCCATTCCAAAGAAAAGCGATCCAACAGAATGCTGAAATTATTGAACAACATTATTATTATCATATGCAAGTAAAATATTGCTGAAGATAACTCAAAAACAATTGTAGCAGTACATCAACTGAACTGCCAAAAATCAAGATGGATTCGGAAGAGGACATAGAATGAGGGATGTCATCATTGCTAATGTCAGATGAATCTTGGCTAAAAGCAGAGAATGCCAGAAAGATGTTGACCTGTTGTCTTGGTCATCTAGTGCTGCTATAACAGAAATATCACAAGTGGATGGTTTTTTAACAAAGAGAAATTTATTTCCTTACAGTCAAGTAGGCTTGAAGTCCAGTTTCAAGGGCCCAGCTCCAGGGGAAGGCTTTTTTCTCTCTGTTGACTCTGGAGGAAGATCCTTGTCATCAATCTCCCCATGGTCTAGGAGCTTCTCTGCACAGGAACCTCAGGTCCAAAGAACAAGCTTTGCTTCAGCACTGCTTTCTTGGTTGTTCCCCTGCCTCTCTCCTCATTTCTCTTTTCTATATTTCAAAAGAGATTGGCTTAAGACACTATCTAATCTTGTAGATGTCATCAATATAACTGCCAATAATCCATCATAATGATAGGATTTACAACACATAAGAAAATCTCATCAAATGACAAAATGGTGGACAACCACAAAATACTGGGAATCATGGCTAATGAAGGTGACACATATTTTTGGGGGGACACAATTCAATCCATGACACCTGTGTTTTATTGACTATGCAAAGGCATTTGACTGTCTGGATCATAACAAAGTATGGAAAACACTGCAAAGAATGGGAATTCCAGAACACTTAATTGTGCTCGTGAGGAACCTGTACATAGTCCAAGAGACAATGATTCAAACAGAACAAGAAGATAATGTATGGTTTAAAATCAATAAAGTTGTGCATCAGGGTTGTATCCTTTCACTGTACTTATTCAACCTCTATGCTGAGCAAATAATTTGAGAAGCTGGGCTAGACGAAGAAGAATGTAGCAACAGGATTGGAGGAAGACTCATTAACAGTCTGCAATATGCAGATGACATGCAAAGAGGACTTGAAGCATTTACTAATGAAGATCAAAGACTACAGCCTTTGGTATGGATTACACCTCAACATACAGTAAACAAAAATCCTCACAACTGGACCAATAAGCAACATCATGATAAATGGAGAAAATATTAAAGTTGTCAAGGATTTCATTTTCTTGGATCCACCATCAACACCTATGGAAGCAGCAATCAAGAAATCAAATGGAGTATTGTATTAGGCCAATCTGCTGCGAAAGACCCCTTTAAAGTGTTAAAAAGCAAAGATGTCACTTTAAGGACTGAGGTGTGTCTGATTCAATTCATGGTATTGTCATTCACCTCATAAGCATGCAAAATCTGGACAATAAATAAGGAATACCGAAGAATTGATGCCTTTGAATAACTGTGTTGGTGAAGAGTATTGAATATACATACCATGGATTGCCAGGGGAATGAACAAATACGTCTTAGAAGTACAGCCGGAATGCTTCTTAGAAGTAAAATGAAAAGAATTTTTCTCATGTACTCTGGACGTGTTATCAGGAGGGACCAGTTGCCATAGAAGGACATCATGCTTGGTAGAGCAGAGGGTCAGCGAAAAAGAGGAAGGGCCTCAACGAGATGGATTGACCCAGTGGCTATAACAATGGGCTCAAACGTAGCAATGATTGCGAGGACGGTGCAGGACCAGGTACTGTTTCATACTTTACGTCGGGTTACTGTGAGTCAGAACTGACTCGATGACAACTAACAATAACAACAACAAAAGCCATCGGCCCTCATTTTTGCAGATCCCAAGATGCTCTTGGTAAAGTCCCTCATGTTGTGTAGTTGATTTAAAAATTGTAGCTGAGTACGATACCGTAGGAAGATCGTTTGTGCCCAGAGTTATAATTCTCTTTCTGAATGCGGGCTCCCAGCCCTAGTAACTTGCTCACATTTATTGACTCCGTGGACCTGGATCCATTGCTTCGATCCAGATCGTAGTGCATCATGTCTTAAAAACGAGACATCCTCTATTTCTCCCAAATACAAACCTGCTAGTTTTGGGACATTTCATATAAAATATATGCTTGATTAACCAACTGAAGCTGGCGTTTTTAGCCAATGTTATGTGAGACACCTACAGGCCTTTGGGTATGTCTTTTCAACCACGGATCATATTTTCAACCAATTATCACCTCGTGGTGAAGTCCACCAGGGACAATATTAGTTCATGTGTGGTTTATATTGACTCTTCCCTAGCTTTCACATTGATTACGAACTTACACATGAACTCACCAAAGGTTTACAATTATTGATACTTCTACATACTTGGCATCATGATTTTATTGTAACAGTCAGGGTCAATAGGTGGAACAGTGAAATCAGGGAAGTGGTTTTTTAATGAGCCTTCCTCCAATCCTGACACCGGAGTTTTATATTTAGATCACTCTTTTCACTGCCTTGAGATAGGAGTGAACTGAATAGACAATGGTCTGCTAACTACCTATTGCCAGAAAGACACTTTCAGAACTAAGATCCCAGAAGCAAAATCACCAATTTATCAATTTTTGTAAATGTTTCTAATGTTTTAACCATTTAAGTGCATGGTTATGGACTTTTTCTTTTTTTTTTTATTGTACTTTAGATGAAAGTTTACAGAACTAGTTTCTCATCAGAAGGTTAGTACACACGTTCTATGACACTGGTTAACAACCCCACAACATGTCAACACTCTCCCTTCTCAACCCTGGGTTCCCTGTTACCAGCTATCCTGTTCCCTCCTGCCTTCCAGTCCCTGCCCCAGGGCTGGTGCTCCCCTTTAGTATTGTTTTGTTCCATGGGCTTGTTAAATCTTTGGCTGAAAAGTGAACCTCAGGGGTGACCTCATTACTGAGCTGAAAGGGTGTCCAGGGCCCATACTCTCAGGGTTTCTCCAGTCTCTGTCAGGCCGGCAAGTCTGGTCTTTCTTTTTGAGTTAGAATTTTATTCTGTGTTTTTCTCCAGCACTGTCAGGGACCCTCTATTGCAATCCCTGTTACAGCAGTCAGTGGTGGGAGTTGGGCACCGTCTAGTTGTCCTGGACTCAGTCTAATGGAGGCCGTAGTAGATTTGGTTTATTAGTCCTTTGGACTAATCTTTCCCTTTTATATTTAGTTTTCTTCATTCTTCCTTGCTCCTGAAGGCGTGAGACCATGGTGTATCCTAGATGGCTGCTCACAGGCTTTTAAGACCCCAGACGCTACTCACCAAAGTAGAATGTAGAACATTTTCCTTATAAACTATGTTATGCCAATTGAGCTAGACATTTCCAGAGACCATGGTCCCCACAGCCCTCTTCCCGGCAATTCAGTCCCTCAGGTTTGGATGTGACTATGGAGCTACCATGACTTACGAGCATGGTCTTTGGATCCGACTCTTTGGTTGCAAACAGTGGAACAAAGAGCTGCCTGGCTTTCCCCATGACTGGGTGCAGACTACACCATTGTGTCCCGTAGGTTTTTCACCAGCTGATTTTTAGTAGTAAATTAGCAGGCCTTTCTTCCTGTCTTAGTCTGGAAATTCTATTAAAATCTGTTCAGCATCATAGTAACATGTAGGCCTCCGCTGACAGACAGGTGGTGGCTACTCACAAGGTTTTGCCACTTGTTAGCTGTGCAGTCTTGTGCCTCCTAGTAATGGGACCTACCACTTCGGTGAGATTATACAACTTAACATACATAGAGTTCTTAGAGTTGTTGTTGTTAGTTGCTATTGAGTTGGCTCCAACTCATGGTGACCCCAAGTACAACAGAGTGAAACATGGCTCAGTCCTGTGCATGCGTCTTTCTGATCTTGGTATGCTCGAGTCCATTGTTGCAGCCACTGCATATTTTGAGTGCCTTCTAACACAGGGGGTTCATCTTCCAGCATTATATTGAATAATATTCTGTTGTGAGCCACAGGGTTTCTTCAGAAGTAGATTTCTAGCCCTTTCTTCCTAGTCTATTTTATTCTGGAAGCTCCACTAAAACCTGTCCACCATGGGTGACCCTGCTGGTATTTGAAATACTGATGGCATGGCTTCCAGCATCATAGCAACATGCAAGCCACCACAAACTGATGGGTGGGTGGCAGGTTCTTAGGGTAGCCTGGCATATATCAGTGTTTGCTATGAAAGCCCATATATTTTCTTCCTATGCATATAAACTTAAAAACTACCAGGATAAAATTCTCACACCTGTTCTTTATGGTGTATGTAGACTTGCTCAATCGTTCATCTGTGTGCTGGAATAGACCCAAAACTCTCTACTAAGGGGAATCTTGGCCTTGCCTGTTTCTTGGCTCCTCCGTTGGAGGTGGGATGTCTTCTCCTCAGCTACTCTCCTTGAGGGTCTACTCAACTCCTACAAGAGGACGTCACCTTTACTCTTGGCTGTGCTGTCTGGTAAGGTGCGAGGGTTTGAAATAAGAGCCTAGCTGTACCACAGGTGTTTTTCAGGATGAACAACCCTGAGCTCATTGTCTCTTGATAATGAAAAAACAAAAAAAACAACAACTCTGCTAAGAGAAAATATTTAAGGAGATTATTCAAATGACAACCAGGAATATAAAGTCTAAATTGTCTTAAATCTATCCCAGATTAAGTCACACCATAGAGTTGGGCACTGAGACCTCATCACTCTGTCCTCCCCATGCTGCCTCACCTGAGTCCAAATGCTTTTCCTGAACAAGCCTTTGGTGGGATGCTGTCAGTCCATATGGTGAGTGGTTGAAAACAAAATTCTGTGGTGTTTCTACAAGGATGTCGCTCATTACATCATGCAGGATTCTTCTTAAGTGGCTTTCAAGGAGAAGTTCCTCTCTGGTCTTAGTGCCACGTACAGCTCCATATCCGATCATTTGAGGTTTCTCTTAGCAACTCTGTGAATTGTATAAATGACCAACTTTTTTCTCACATTGGCTTCTAGAAAGTTTGGAGTCAAATGCGTGGCTGACTTCTATGCCTTTGTCATCTTCACTTTTTCCTGCCTCATTTACGGCTTCTGCTTTAGCCCTACTTTTATTCCTTTTCTTCTTTTGCTATCGGCATTCACCTTTATCTTATTGCCATATGTAATCTCATGTTGTTGTTGTTAGCTACCTTTCAGTCAGCCCTTGACTTATGGTGACCCCAGGTACAATAAAACAAAAACCTACCTGGTCCTGCGCCATCCCAGCAGTCGGTTGAGGATTAGACCATTGTGATCCATAGGGTTTTTATCAGCTGATTTTCAGAAGTAGCTCACCAGGCCTTTCTTCCAAGTCTGTCTTAGTCTGGAAACTCTGTTAATACCTGATCAGCATCATGGCAACATGGAAGCCTCCACTGACAGATGGGTGGTGGTTGCACATGTAGCGTATTGGCTGAGAGTTGAATCTGGGTCTATTCCATGGAAGATGAGAATTCTACCACTGAACTACCACTGCCACTATTATATAATCTTATAATCCTCCTTAAAACTTATCTGGAGCAAGGTGACTATCTATAAGAACAAATAAATAACCCCAGGGAGTAGGTGTTGTCATAATTACTTTAAAAGAAATTAGATACGAGGAAACTGAGGCACCAGAGTTAAATTAACTTGCCCAGTGTCATCAAGCTAGGATTAAGTAGATGAGCCAAGGTTGAGCTCAGACCTGGCTGACTCTGCAGGCTGGTCTCTTTTCACCTCTTACCCTTCTCAGAAAAAGATATGTTAGGGTATTTGAGGAGCCACTGATATAAGCTCTAGTGGTTTTACTGATGGGAAGTGAAAGCTACACTTCTGTTTTACATCAAGGAAGGACATATTTATGGAACATTTTGGTCATCAGGGTATAAGCAATCTGTAGAGTCAATCCCAATTGCGTTGTAACCTTGATTAACTGGGACTGGTTAGCTTGGGTAATTGAATTGTCAAGTTAACTGAGAGTCAACTCAAGAGACTGTAGTTTTCCACCTTGACTATTGAAAGTTTTCTAAAAGTCTCTGATTATTTTCCTGCCTCAGTGAGTACAATGTAATGCACACATTGGGGCCTTTATTATAATTGTATACCACATTCAACATCTAAAGCGATGCTGAGAACACAGTAGGCCCGCCAGTCCTACTCCTTGATTCTGTTGAACGATAAGAGTTCTTGTGGCCTTGAGCTCAAGCTTGTACTTATCAGTTCTTTCTGAGCAAGACTATAGATGGACACACAGACTGCACAGGACACTGACCCACTGCAGGAATGCATCCACATCTCTGTCCACCCACCCGTCTATCTAGCCTATGGCCTGAAATGAAGGGAAACTTTTAAAAATTTATGGTCAAAGACGAGACCGTTTTGCTGTGATTTGCCTCCTTCATTTAAAATAGAAACTCAATGATTTTTTTTAAAACCTTTTTTTTATTGTGCTTTACATTAAAGTTTACAAATCAAGTCAGTCTCTCATATGTACTGCTAGTTGCTCTCCCCCTAACGAGACAGCATACTCCTCCTCTTCACCCTGTATTCCCTGTGTCCATTCAGCCAGCTTCTGTCCCCCTCTGCCTTCTCATCTCACCTCCAAACAGGAGCTGCCCACATAGTCTCATTTGTCTACTTGAGAAGCTCAATGATTTTATTCCAGTTACCCGAGAGTCCTAGTTAGCAGAATTCTGGTTAATCAAGATTTTGTTTGCCTCTATGGCCTTCTCATTATTCATAACCTTTACTGAGCACCTCCTGTGCACAGCAGAATGTAATGTGCTGGGCTTTGGGAATGCAAAGATGTATGAAGACTAGAAAATTTTCTATTTCATGGCTATGAATAGCCCAAGTTGGCTGTGGTCGGTTTATATGGTTAAAGTGATACGAATCTACTCTGTGGTATATTAGAAATCCATATATATTTAGAATACACACACACACATATATACAGTCATGTGAACATAACATCTGTTTATATATATATAAACCCTTTGCCATCAAGCTGATTCCAACTCATAGCAGCCCTATAGGCCAGAGTAGAACTGCCCCATAGGGTTTTCAAGGAGGAGCTGATGGATTCCAACTACGGATCTGTTGGTAAGCAGCCGAGCTCTTAACCACTACATCACCAGGGTTCTATATGTGTGTGTGTGTGTATATATATATATACACACACACACATAGAGGGAGAGATAACCAAAACCAAACCCGTTGCTGTCAAGTTGATTCCGACCCATAGCCACCCTGTAGGACAGAGTAGAACTGCCCCATAGGGTTTCCAAGGAGCAGCTGGTGGATATGAACTGCCAGCCTTTTGGTTAGCAGCTATAGCATTTAACCACTATTACAGATACAGGTATATTCTGGCTTTGGTGTTAGGATAAACCTTCTATATGACTCACGGATAGTTTTTCAGCCAACTTGAACCTTAGTTCCTTCATCTATAAAATGGGAATACAAATGTCTGTTCAAGCCTTGTTAAAAAGAGTATAGAGATAATACACATACAGCCTAGCACATATTAGATGCTCTATAAATAGTAACTGGTAATATTGTGCCTTCGAGCCTTTTCTACTCAGAAAAACAGGGAAAACACTTTCTTCTCGTTCCTTTTCTGAACTGTTTTGAGAATGGGTGGTATAATTTCTGTGAGGTTCTATTTGATCGCTGATCGAAGGGCCAAGGGCATGGTGAGCTACAATGGGCATGTATGCTTATAAATATCTGTAGCCTGTGTAGGTATACTATTGAATGTAGCTGTCTGAATCATAGTGAAGATATGCATGGTGCAGCTGTCAGGCGTTGTACAGCAACCAGCCTCTGCCTTGTACATTCATCAAGCCATACAACCCACCCAACAGAAAGAACATTGTGCGCTGTGCTTGTTCACACACTTTATGCTGAGAGAGAACAGATCAATAGGAGAAAATGTGGTTTTGTTCTGCTGAGGAGAGAGGTGGGGGCTGTAAGGAGTGGCTAGAAGAGGGGGAAATGGGAAAAGAGAGGCAGGGGAAGGATAATAAGGGAAAGGAAGTAATAATCAGAGGTGGGAAGGGAAGATTTGGGGCAGACACAAAGTGGAACCCTTCTCTGGAGGTTTGTAACTCCTCAAGCCCAGAAATGTCCTTTGCATCTCATAGATGAAATAATACCCACAAAGCTGGGCTAAGGATTTGAGGACTTTTCTTGTTATGGCTGTGCAGGGTTTTCCTACCAGGAACAGCCTAACATTTTCCAGCTCTGTTTTGTATTCCTCTCCCTCCCTTCTTCCCTCTTCTCATTTCTTCTTTTTTACTTCTCTTCCTTTCACTTCTCTCTCCCCTGCTCTCCAGCAGCTCCTCTTCTTGCTTTTCTTTTCCAAGCTGCAAGGTTGATGAAACAGGTATCTCTTTCACTAAGTGAACTTTTCTACCGCCCCCGTCACCTAACCAAGCCATTAACATCTAGCTGCTCAGTGGGCCACAAGCTCAGTCTGTTATTAAGAAGTTATTAACTGCACTTCAGCTGCCAACCAAATGATGTGCAGACGAATCCTGTGGGGAGAGGTGGAAGTGATGTACCTGGAATGAACCATCCAGAACCTGAGTCCAAGCAGCAGAGATATGCCTGGGTAGAACCGAGGGGCAGGTGCCTGAGGAGATAGATCAGGGCAGGGGAGGAAGGGACATGCCCAGAGCAAGATGGTCCAGAACCTCCCTGAAGGCCTGACAGGGCTCTGGGGGAAACAGCCTGAGCTCACAGTGGTGCAGAGGAAGGGCTATTCCCCAGACTGAGACAGACAGTGAGGAAATAGTGAGGAGGAAGGAGCCCTGGACCTGGATTCTAGAGGGCAGGGTGGTCTCCCAGACTACCTAACTGCTCTGAGCCTCAACTTCGTCAGGTCTAAAATGGGGAAAATGATCCCAGCCATGCTGCCCATGGAGTTCTGATGGGGCTCAAGTGAGGTAAAGGCCACGAAGCACTCTCTAACTGTGAGGCACAATGGCTGTTATGATTTTGCTAAGTCACCCCTGGGTTTACAGTCTATCTAGCAGATGGGAGTACTTTCCCACGTGGTGGGTGGGAGAAAGGAGTTGGATCTAGAGGCCCTGTGGGGGCTGGGCCAGCCTTCAGGGGAAAGGAGCAGGTAGGAACTGAGGGGTGCCCTCCAAGTTTCCTGTCCTTGGTGGTCCATATTCCTGCTGGAACTCCAGTGTTGCTCAGGATTGGTGGCTTGGGACCAAATCTGTCCAGACACTGCCTCAGGCCTACAAAGAGGTAGCAGAACTGACTCGTTACCACCAATCACGGCCTCAGCCTCCACCCTTCAGTCTGTGAGGTGAGATGGGGGATTTGGGAGTTGCATTATTTTCATAGGGCCATCAAAACAAAGTACCAGAAACAGAATTTATTATCTCACAGTTCTGGAGGCTGGAAATCTGAATTCAGGGTGCCAGCAGGATTGGTTTCTTTTGGAAGCTCAGAGAAAGAATCTGTTCCATGCCTCTCTCCTGGCCTTCTGGTGATTGCCAGCATTCTTTGATGTTCCTTGGCTTGTAGGTGCGTCACTCTTTCTCCCCTGTGTGACTCTGTGTGTCCAAATTTTCCTCTTATAAAGACACCAGTCAGTGGATTAGGGTTTACCCTAATCCTTTATGACCTAATCTTAACTTGATTGCATCTGCTAAAATCCTATTTCCAAACAAGGTCATATTCATAGGTACCAGGAGTTAGAACTTTGATATTTCTTTTGGGAGGGCACAATTCAACCCACAGCAGGTCTGCAGAGAGTTCTGTGGCTTTTCTCTTCCTTTTACGTGAGGGCGGGAGGATACTACTTTCCAAAGGGAAGAGATGAAGGATCCTTTAAGATAATCACTCATTGAAATTGGGGGTTGTGCAAGCTCTCTCTCCTTAACTGGGTCCTTGCTGAACTGGGGCACTGGTAGACTCATCCTGGTGATGTTACTGGAATGGTGTATGGTGGTGAGAGTTGGAAGGAGAGCTGGAGTGTGTTGCCAAGAGTTGGAGGTGAGCAAGAACACAGACAGTGGTGCCTGCTGCTCCCTGGGGTTTCTGATGAAGCAGACTGGCTGGAGCAGACTATGGCAGCAAGGGGAGTAGACACAGGGGGACTTTCCTGGAGAGAAAGGTAAGGGACTTCCCTGATTAGTTAGGTACCATAGTTCAGTATGAAAGGCCATGGAGGGTAGGGCAGAAGGTTAGAGCTTAGTGAGGGAATGCTTGCCAGGAGAAAGGGTTGAGGGCATGGACCACCAGGAGGGCCACCCCTGTCCCTGTCTGAGGCTGAGAAGGTGTCATCAGCAATGCAGGACTGGGTAACTCTGGATGTTGCCCATAAGGTAATGAACAGGGCTGTTAGGAAAGCGACTCCAGGAGTTCTCCAGATACTGGGTTTCTGGTTTCCATAGTTAATTTTGTAAACAGCAGGCACTCTGAACCCAGTCCACCTGGCCCCAAAGTAATCTGTTCCACCGCTGACCTTGGTGTTCCGCACCTACTTTACTCAAAAGAAGAGCAAGCTAGGGAGGGTTGTTGTCACTTCAATGGAGACTTACAGCATACATGTCCAGCAGAGTGTCCTGGCACACATCTTTGTATGGTGAAGAAGGTTGGGGGACCTGTGCCTCTTCTTCTCTGGTTGACTCGGTCTTGTAAGTTTTAACTTCTCCAACAAAACCTATTCCTTAATTCATGCTGTGTGACATTGTAGAATTTGTCTTGAACCCTGGTGCACGAAGTGGTGACTCAGAAGGTACTTACCTGGCATGAAATGCTCTAAAAAGACTATGCACACCTGCCACACAGAGACCACCACTCATGCAGAAGTCACCTGCTGTCCAGAGAGAGACCTGGAAGGCTTCTATGACCTGGCAGGCTGCCTCTCTCATTGGCCTTCCTGCCCCAACCCAAGAGAAGAGGTAGAGGGAGGAGGTGTTCTTGAGGTGGTCCTCGTACCTCCATCAGTCTACAGGGAGAAGAAAAGGAAGACAGCAAAGACATGCTCTGGCTCCTTCAGGTCTGGGTCTGGGAGTGGAAGCTTTTCTAGGGCTGGTGGATGGGGAGACCTTTAATATAGACCTAGAATGAAGCTTAAGATGAACTGAGATTTTAAATAATCAAAACCAACCAGAAAGATAGAGAATCTGCCCAACATGCCATTAAGGGATCTGCTATGAACGGAGGAAGAGAGATTGGATTTAGCACCGTACTGAGGTCAGACTGCTAATAAACTGGGTCCATCACTGTTAGAGACTAAGTCCTCTGTGATCAGAAGAACTTTCTGTCATCACAGACTTTACTAACATGCATGCGCTCCTGGAGGGACCATACCTTTAGGAGTGGTACTAAGAGTAAGTTTAGGGGGTTATGCTGCCACAGACCTGAGGGACTGAGGAATGATGGCTGAGCTGAAGCCACTGGAGGGAAGTAATAATCAGAGAGAATTAATCAAGTCTAGGTTGAAGGACTTAGATCTAAACTGGGTTAATTCCCTCTAATTGTTAATTTCCTCCAATGGCCTCAGCTTGGGCTGAGGGGGGAGTCCCTGGGTGTTACAAATGGTTAACCAAAAGGTTGGAAGTTCAAGTCTACCCAGAGATGCCTCAACAGAAAGTCTTGGCAATCTACTTCCAAAAAATCAGCCATTGAGAACTCCATGGAGCACGGCTTTACCCTGACACATTGAGGGAGATGAGGAAGAAAGGCTCTTCCAACGTAAAGGTCTAGAGGCGGGAGAGGATTTGGCCTGTTCCCAAAACAAAGGACAGTGCTTTCCTGGCTTTGGCGCTCACAGACCAGAAGAAAAAAATGGTAGTTGGAAATCTATATAGGGTTTTATATTTTGCCAAGAAAAGACATTAAGGAAAAAACTCTGCAATCTACAGTTACCACTCTCTCCTAAGAGAAAGGATATTTGAACAACCCCCACCCCCAATGGATGAAGAAAGAAAGGCCATGATCTCAGAATGAAGTATAGTTCTTGAAATTGAATAAATAGAGCTTTTTGTGTGTGTGTGTGTGAAAAATCGCCCGCATTGTCCTTTATTCTAATTTTGCTGTGGCCAAGGAGAACTTCACTAATCAGAGCTGAAACGTACTGGATTATGTATACGTGTGAGTGTGTATGAGTGTGAGTCTGTGTATGTGAATGAATGTGTGTGTGAGTGTGAGTGCAAGAGCACATGAATGGGTGTTTGAACATGTGCATGTGTTGGGATGGAGAGAAAAGGTTGGACAGGTGAATGTGATGGAGAGGAAGAGAGGAGCTGCAGGAGGTGGAGTTTGTACATTATTCCTTGAACCCTGACCTGCTTAAAACCCTGCTGTAGTTACTAGTGACATTCTTCCTTCTGTCTACTCGCTGCCATCGCCCCCCCGTGCTTCGCCTCCTCGCCTCCCCCACTCTAATTGCCATCATTGAGTTGACCCCAGAGCCCACCCTCTGGTTAGATGAGAGGCCGGGCAGCAATTTTGCCAGACTTTTCACTTCCTGCCAAGAATTGTTCCTTTGCACAGGAAACCTTTACATCTTTGTGACACACAGCTGTTCCTGGGAAGCAAAACTGGGCCAAGTCCTTATTCAGCAAAGGACTTGGTTTCCTCAGGGCCTGGCCCTGCATGAGCCTCTCACAGGGTTTATGACCTTGAGTCATGATGCTGTCCTTCAGGCCCCCTGACTGGGACAAAGCCATAGGTGGTACCTAAGCTTCCTGGGACAACTTGGCCCTCCATCCTCATGCCAGGGGGAAGAGCTACTTGACCTAGGTCCAAACTCCTGGACTGGGCTTGAGGGTCTCCTTTGCTGGTTCCAAACTAACTCTTGTCCCCTCTGCATCGTCTCTGCCTTAGGGGAACAACTTGCTCCAGTCAGGCTGATTTCTACCCAATTCCTCTGAAATCTTTATCATTTCTTGCCTGTATAACTTTGTTTTTACAGTTCTCTTCTCCTGAGAAGTCTTGTCTAAACGGTAACCAAATTTCAAAGGTCAGCCAAAAATCTACCTCCTCCAGGAAGCATTCCTGGGCCACTTCAATGAATAGTCACTTCAATGACTTTGTCCAACAGGGTAAAGGGAGTGTGGAGAATGGGTTCCAACCTCTATATCCTCCCCTAACTTTTAAAACATGTCCTCTCTGCACTTGGCCTCTGGCTGGACTCTCAGAAATGATTTTATTGAGATTTTAAAATTCAAATTAATCTGTTCAGCTGGCCCTCTGTGCTGATTTTGTCCAATTGTTTTTTTAAAGACATACTTTTGTTTTTTACTGTTTTTAAGTTTGTATTTTTGTGGAGTTGTTTTTTAAAGCTTACTATTGCTCATTGATTTTACTTTCCTTTTTACCATTTACTATAAAAGAGGGGGATGAATGAGAGTCCAGCACAGTCGCAGGTGTGGGGAGGTGGTGCTAGCAGACTATGGTGAGATGGCGCCTGGTTAGGCGGCTCTGGCAGGGGATAGGGTAAAGAAAGGAGCTGGTCTTTGAGTTGGACAGATCCAGGTTCAGATCCCAGCTGCAATGCTCAACCACTCACGACTTAAGAATCCATTCCCCTCGTCTGAGCCTCAGTTTTTCACGTGCAAATAGAGACGAAAACTCTGAGCATATAGAGTTGTCTGAGAATTAAATTGGACAGTACATGTACAGCATGCGGCACTGTGCATGGTCCCTACTGTTGTTGTTGTTGATGTTAGTTGCCCTCAAGTCAGCTTTGACTCATGGCAACCTTATGTATAACAGAAAGAAACGCTGCCCAGTCCTGTGCCATCTTCATGATTGCTGGTATGTTTGAGTTCATTATTGCGCCTGTTGTGTTGGTCCATCTCATTGAGGGTTTTCTTGTTTTCACTGACCCTTTGCTTTACCAAAGTCCTTTTCTAGCGATTGGTCTTTCCAGATGATGTGTCCAAAGTAAGCTTGTTGAAGTCTTGCCATCCTTGCTTCTAAGAAGCATTCTGGTTGTATTTCTTATAAGGCTGATTTGTTTTGTTCTTCTTGCAGTTCACAGCATACTCAATATTTTTTGCCACACCACAGTTCAAATGCATCAATTCTTCTTCATGTTCCTTACTAGGCACTTGCAAAATGAAAGCTCCCCTCCTTATTTCCTTCCCCAAGCAGATTCCTATGTTGGTCCTCAACGAAGCCCTTGCTTCTGTGTGAAACAAAGGTTGCTGCTGGCCATATGGTGCCTTTCTGTGAGTTAGAGGAAGGCGCCCCTCTGGGCAGGCCAGGCCAGGCCACAATGCTGATTGGCAAAAGGAGTGTGCAAGTGGAGCAAATTTCAGCCCCATTTCCCTCCTTTACTATGCAGGGCACATACCACACCACCATGTGCAGTGGTGCCTTGGTGGCAGAGGCGGGTTGCCAATGTCATGTTAAGCACTATGCATTCCTGCAGGGGAGCTGGCCATTAGATGAGCCATGAAGTTGGCCTCAAAGGCAGCTCATGAGTTGGAACCGTTAGACAAAGGTGTTTAAGTTCAGAATCTTTCATTGGGAAGGAGGGATACATACTACTTTCTTTTTTCGTGTATATGCCTTTATCCTCTATGTGAATGCAAGCCCCTTGAGGAGAAGGACTCAAGCTTACTTCTCTTTATATTTTTCCCTTTGCCTTCTACTTCTCCTTGCCTAACAGATGCACAATAAATACTTGTCTTACTGGTTACAAGAATGAGCAGATCCTGGAAAGAGGCTGAGAAGGGAAGAAAAAATGGCCTATGAAGCCTCCCACCCTTCCAGCTGTGCCCCCAGCCCAGAGCAGTAGGGATGATGGGACAGGGGAGACACCCACTCATGGAGGGCTCTCTAGATGCCAGACACTCTTCTAGGACTAAGGATGTGGTGGTCAGTGGACCAGTGTAGGCCTGCAGTTGTGCTCTTAGTTTGTCTATCTAGTCAGATATTTGGGAGCAGAAATATGGTATGGTGTAAATAAATTTGAGAGAGAGTAGGGAGTTGGTACAAAGAGGGAGCAAAAAAGTTCCAGAAGAGTGATGAGAGGGTAGTAATGATGTTTTTCCTCCTTAGTAACTTCCATAGGGCTGGCTGTGTTCCTTATCCTTCCTCACCAGAACTAGTATTATGACCTTCTAAGTAGTTTCCAGTCCTGGCCCTACCCTTCTAGTTCAGCCTCCATTTGGGCACCTGAAGGACTTTCTAAAGTGTGCATCTGACCTCCTCAGTCTCCTGCTTAAGTGCCTTTGCTGGCTCCTCATCTCCTCTGCATAAACTCTATGCCCTTAGCATGGCCTGAAAGGCCTGTCACGATCTGGGCCCGAACCCTGTATTAGCTTGCCTTCTCTGAAACTCCAGGCCTCACACTATACAAACCAGTGATGCCAACCTGTTGGTGGTTCCCTAGACGTCGCATGCAATTTCATGCCTCATGCCTCTGCTCTGTCATTTCCCTCTGCTTGAAATATCTTTGCCCACTCTCCTTTGTTACTTGGTTGATTCGTTCTCATCTCTTGTGACTCCTTTCATGTGTCATCTGCTCCTAGTAGTCTGTCCTTTTTGCAGCCACAGGCAGGATTAGGTGTGTAGGCATCACCTCGGGATATTGTTAAGACCCAGATTCTGGTTCAGTGTGTCTGCTATGGGGCCCAAAGTTCTGCATTTTCTTATGAGCTCCTAGGCGATACTGATGCTGCTGGTGACTGGAACCAGTCACCTTTGAGTTGACTCTGACTCATGGCGACCCTATGAGTTTCAGAGCAGAAATGTGTTCCATTCCAAAATCTGAATGTGATTTTTCAGAAGTAGATGGTCGGGCCTTTCTTCCAAGGTGCCTCTGGGTGGGCTTGAACTGCCAACCTTTTGGTTAGCAGCTGAGTGCTTAACTGTTTGTGCTACCCAGGGACTGCTAAAAATAGCAAAGCAGTTTAGGCTATTGAGTCTGATTCCCTTTAAAACATCTAGTACAAGATGCCTTAACCTTTTGGTGGTCATGGGCTCTGTTGAGAATCTGATGAATGTTTTGGACACTCTTCTCCTCCCCCAAATGCACATATACTAACATTCTTGTTTATCTTTTTGGAGATTTTATCATCTCCTGAAGGTTATCCATGCATTTCCAGCTTGAAAATCCCTCTACCCGGGCAACCGCGTAATGTAGTAGTAAGTACATGGGGCCATGTGTTCAAAGGAATCCCTGGATGGGGCAAACAGTTAATGCTCTTGGCTGCTAACCATAAGGTAGGTGGTTCAAATGCACCCAGAGGTGCCTCAGAAAAAAAGGCCTGGTGATCTACTTTTAAAAAATCAGCCATTGAAAACTCTACAGAGCACAGTTCTACTCTGACACACATGGAGCCACCGTGATTCGGAATCCACTCAAAGGCCGCTAGTTATATGCTTAAAATGAAGTTTTGCTACTTACTTGGCTGCCCTACTCTAAGCCATAGTTTTCTCTTTAGAAAAGTTGTTTCAGCTTTTAAAAAAGGATGATACAAATAGTAACTTCCTAATAGGGTTATTAACCCACTCCACCCACTGCCAACGAGTCAATTCTGACTCATAGCAACCCTAAAGGACAGAGCAGAACTGCCCCGTAGAGTTTCCAAGGAGCGCCTGGCAGATTCGAACTGCTGACCTCTTGGTTAAGAGCCGTAGCACTTAATAGGGTTATTAGAAGGATTAAAAGAGATAATGCAAGAAAAGTGCTTAGCATAGTGTCTGATAAGCTCTTCGTAAATATTAGTTATTATTTTTATTATTATCATCATTAATATTTGATGTGCATGGAGAAGAGCTGAAGTGGGAGGAATGGGCTCCACAGGGAACAAACACTAGCTGAGTACTCACCCTGTACCTGAACTTGACCTGGTATTTTCATATGCCTGATCCCATCTAGCCCTTGAAGTGAGCAGGGAATAGAGTCAGCTCGTCTCTGTTTCTCAGTGAGGACACTGAGGCTTCAAGAGATCAGGTCTGGTGCCCAAAATTGCTCAACTTCTCAGCAGCAGAGCTTGCTTTCCAGCTGGACCACTCTGCTCTAATGCTGGTGTTTTCAACAGAGAATTGCTGATGGAGCGGGGGAACAATGGGTTGCAGACCTGAAATTCTTGTAAAAGGACCAGACTTAATGGTCTGACTGAGACTGGGGGTCCTCAGAAGTCATGGTCCCCGGACCTTCCGTTAGCCCAAAACTGGAACCATTCCTGAAGCGAACTCTTCAGACGGGGATTGGATTGGACTATAAGGCAGAAAATGATACTGGTGAGGAGTGAGCATCTTGGCTCAAGTAGATGCATGAGACTATGTGGGCAGCTCCTGTCTGGAGGGGAGCTGAGAAGGGAAAGGGCTACAGGGGCTGGTTGAGCAGTCATGGGGAATACAGGGTGGAGAGGAGGAGTGTGCCGTCACACTAGGGGGAGAGCAGCCAGGTGTATATAAGTTTTTGTACGAGAGACTGACTTGACTTGTAAACTTTCACTTAAAGCACAGTAAGAAAAAAAAAGTGAAGTAATGCTGCTGTTTTTTTTTTCTGTATTCCTGTGGATAAAAGTAAATGAATAAATGGAGGCATGGAGAGGTCTTTTTTTCCCCCTGTATAAAAATATTTAAATTATTTTTCCACATTTTAACAAAATGATATTAACTTTAATTTTCATCATTTTCAACCATGTTACAAAGCTGCCTGTGAACTTTTCTCAAAGCATTAGTTGCTTGGGCGGTTAATTATTAGCCATTAATTTTGGTGCGGCTTTCTGAAAAGTGACAGCTCCAAAGAACCATTTACCTGTTTATATATACTTTCCACCCAAGGCCTATTTTTCTTTGCAACAAGCCCAATATTAAATATGCAGCCACTTTTATTTATTTTTACAAAGAAACCGTGACCTGTAAAAGCCCCATTCTTTTCACCTCCTTTTCAAAACAATTCATTCATGCATTTTAGAAGTGATGCAAATGAGCATTCTTTGATTTTAGAGGATTTCTCTGGAATTGATTTTGGAATTCTGTATTAATTCCTACTACCCAGGCATAGGGGCTGTCACATAATGGAGATAGTTAGCAAGAATGACAAGGCTGATAATTATGCACAAGGAGGCTTAGAAAAGAGATTGTTTACTTTGATGTTTAATTTCGGTAGACTTCTTTAGTTTGTTAAACATAATCAAAAGCAATCAAAATACACTGATGTGAATTCAGCAAATTAATTTCAAACCAATGGAAAACATCATGTCTCTCAAATCAGAATGGTCAGCTGGAACTTTTGAATGAACCACTCAAAGCAAAGAAGTTTTAAAAAGTATGAAACGTTTATCTCGAGCTTGAATCAGCCCTCTGTTTGAGAAATGGGCAGGATGGGAGACCGAAGACCTAAAAATGAGCTTCATTTTTGACTTTTAGACAAGTGGGCTCTGTGGCTTGGGAGAGTCCCTTAAGCTCAGCTTCTCATGGCCTCAGCTTCTTCATCTGTTCAACAATATAATTCTTGCCCCGTTGCCATTATTAGAAAAAAGACAACCTTCTTTATCGTCTTTATTGAGTGTTTACTCTGTGTCAGGTTCTGCACGCATCCTTTATTTCACTTACAGCTGGAGATGACCCTGTGAGGCTGGTCCCTCACTTAACAGGTGAGAACTCAGCTCTGAGGGTCTGGGAGCCCAGACACTCTCACTCCAGGTTACTGCTCCAGGGACATTGTGTTTCATTTCAGCAGACTTCTTTGGTTTGACAACTTAATCAGAAGCAATCAAAATATGCTTATGAAAATATACAAAATTAATTTCAAGCCAATGCAAAAGATTATATTTCCCTACCATGGAGAATCAAGTGAGAAAAGGGGTATGAAAATATATTATAAGATGTTGACTGCTATGCAAATGAATGGAAACCCTGGTGGCATAGTGGTTAAGAGCTACGGCTGCTAACCAAAAGGTCGGGAGTTCGAATCCACCAGGCGCTCCTTGGAAATCCTATGGAGCAGTTCTACTCTGTCCTATAGGGTCACCATGGATTGGAATCAACTCGAGGGCAACGGGTTTTTTTTTTTTTTTTTTTTGGTATGCAGTTCTACTCTGTCCTATGGGGTCGCTATGAGTCGGAATCGGCTCCACGGCACTGGGTTCTGGGTATGCAAATGAACAGTATTAAAAGCAGGCGTGCCCATCTAGGAGACTATGTAAAGGCCAGTTATACAGATGGAGGCATTTTGTCCTCCCAGCTCATGACTCATTTTGGGAGACTAAATTTTATTTTATAAGATTTGTAATTGAGCGGGGCCCATTGATTCATTCAAACATTGATTTATTTAACACATTTTCTGAGTACCCAGCAAGATCAAGGTATATGGAGAGGGACACAGAGTTTAACAAGATATTGTCTTGACCTCTGGGAGCTCCAAATGTAGCAACAGAGACAAACATATCAATTGTTCATGATAATCCAAGGACCCACGGAATATGACTCAGAGAGTGGCACTTGTTTAAAGTTGGGAACTATGTATGCCCCTTTCACCTCGGTATCCTTAGCACTTGGCACATATCCTGGCTGCAGAAAGTATTCGATAATTTTGTTGAATGAATGAGTTGTAAACAGGTCCTAGAGGTCAGGGGGACATCATAGACTGGAAGATAGTCAACTGAATTTTGTAAAGATTAATCAGGTGCTTGTAGGTAGAGAGGTTCTGAGAGCACCGCAGGATGAAGGACCAATGTGAGCTGTTGGGCAGGGCATGACTAGTTTGGTATTGGGGCATAGATTATAGCATTAATAGAAGACGGTGGAAGGTTGATGTGGCCAGCTGGAGCCAGGCTTTGACTCTTGTGCCAAAGAGGGTAGAGTTTATTCTGTAGGTTTTGAAGGAGGGGAACGGCCTACCACTGTGAGACAATCTGTAAAAGTCTTTGAGAGCCGGAATTGTGTAGTGCCTCAGAGCACAACTCTGGAACCAAACTTCTCAGTCCTAGAATCTCTGCTTCACCTTTTGTGTTAATTTTGGCAAGTTACTTAACTTCTCTCTACCTTGATTTCCTACCTTGTAGGGTTGTTGTGAGGATGACATGAACTATTGTATGTACAGTGGTTAGAACCATGCCAGGCACATCGTTAGCCCTGAGCCCATGCCAGCTATTGTTATTAGTTGGTGTCAGATGGTCTTGAGGGAAGATCCTAGCTTTACCCTTTATTAGCTATATGACCTTGAATGACTTAACTCCCCCAGCCCTCACTTTCCTCATTTGTAAACGGGGCAGTAGAAGCCCATCTGCATAGGATAAGGATTTAATGAAATCCTGAGTGTCTGACAAGTCCTACCTGAGAGCAAATCAAGCCCAGAGCTTGACCTGGATTTAGGAAGATGACTCCTATGATGAGAGGGAGTGTGGATGAGAGAGACTACAGGTGGAAGACCTATTTGGAGGCTGTTTGAATTGTTAATATGAGAGTCAGTGAGCTAAGCTTTTGTGGAGCCAGAACTAAAGCAATGACTGGGGTGATGATGAGATAAGGGGAGGATAAATGTGAGAGACTTGACTCTGGCCTGGAGATTTAGATGAGGGAAGTATAGAGGAGGATGCTGAAGTTTCTAACTTGGTTCCTGGGAGGGTGATTTTGCATTGACTGAGATGAAGAATTCAGGAGAGGCACCTTTGGGGATGAAGAAGGGAGATGATGGGCTTATTGCTGAGGCAGATGTGTGACTGAGAGAATTTCAGAGAACATCCCTTGTTAGCTAGTCACATTTTAACAGGCATTCTTGCTGTGGAATCTGAATTTTTAGGGAGATAAATTTATCCACATTACTTCTTACATCATAGTCACATTGTTATGTCAAACTCCTGGGATGATGTTGCTACTACAGGTCTTAGCAAAATCAATTTTATAATTCCTCTGGATTATTAAAATTATTAGAAATATGGATGTACAACACCAAGTTTGCAATCTTTGTACAAACTCTGTCTTCCCCTCTGAGTTTTATTATGTGTATCAATGTTCTCATCAACATCTAGTCTCCAGTCCTGAAAATAGCCATTCTTGACTTCCTGTCCTTCTCCCTCCATAAAAAACCCACTGCCATCGAGTCGGTTCTGGCTCATAGCGATCTTTTGAGGTTTCCAAGACTGCAAATCTTTATGGAAGACTGCCGTATCTTTCTCCCGTGGAGCTGCTGGGGGTTTTGAACTGCCAACCTTTTGGTTAGCAGTCAGTCTCTTTGACCACTGTGCCACCAGGGTCCTCTCCCTCCATAGCTGGCTATAAAAACTAGGAATTGTTTCACTTCTCCTCCTAGGCACACATCTAGACTACATTTCCCAGTCTTTCTTGCAGTTAGGTGAGTGAGTGTAAAAATGGTGTGGGGGCTGTGTCTCACCTCCTGTAATTTCACAATGTGAAAGGAGACTCAAGATAAACAGCCCAAGGCTGATTCTTATAAGGCGGAGGTCGGATATGCCTTCTCTGTCCACCATCTTTACCAATTCTGACACCAACTGCCCCTCCCATGGCACTCTCTACATCTCTGCTGGGTTTGATAGTTCATTGCAATGGCCACACAGAACTCAAAGAAAACAGAATTATGGGCTTTGTTAGGGAAGTAACAGGTTACAATTCAGGCTTAGGAACACTCAAGGATACAGTTCTTCTGTCAGTACAGTCTCTTCCCAGCTGTGCTCACTGGCACACCTCTCCCTGGTCCTTAGTCTCTGCCCAAAGGCACTTTGCTTTTTCTCTCCATGGGCTGAGAAGCCCACTGCACTGTCTCCTGCTGCCGGTCCTGCTGCTGGGCCTCTGTTGCTGGGTTTCTCCTGGCACAGCTTTTCACTGTCTTCAGGGTTACAGCTCTCTCTCTGTCTCCTGGTCCCAGGAGCCTCCAAGCTCAGGGATCCTGGGTCCAAATTATGCACTGGCTCCTGGCTGTTCTTCCTCGGTGGTGACAGAATCTTCTTTTTCCTGCCTCTGGGATGGCTCATTTCAAACCCAGGGGGATGGCAAAACTGACCAATTCCTTTGGTGTGCCACAATTACCATATCTGCACAGTCTCACCTAATCACTTAGGTGGGAGTTACAAGACCATGGCTAGAAAAGCCACACAAAAGTGGTCCATTATACCGCAGTGAGTTATGGCCAATGGAACATAGGCAGAAGTGTTGTTTGCTACTTTCTGGCCTGGCGCATAAAAGGTTCCATACAATTTGTACGCTATCTCCCTTCCCTTATCTTCTGGCCATATGCAGAGGATCCAGTGGACTATGTTGGAGCCACAAGGTGTAAGGAGTCTGGGTACTTGACTGACTGTGTGGAGCAGGGTCCCTTCATTCACCCACACTATACTGTGATAGGTCAGAAACAAACCTTCCCTGTGTTTAGGAGCTTAGATTTTGTGGTTGTTACAGCAGTGTGCCTGTGTAGACTAAACCAACAGCAATTCAGAAATCTTGTCAATGCTATCTGTGTAATGTCTCCTGCTTTCCATGCCTATTTATACTGTTTTAGTCTTGTTGCTGCTTCTCTCACCCCTAAATTAATCTAATGGTTTCTTAACCACATTACCTGGTTCTTATCTTTCTTCCTCTAGTTCACCGTTCATGTTCACAGAAAATAAGTATTTTTAAGAGAATACAAGATTTATATGCTTTTGTTTAAAAACCTTTTTCACTCAAGCCCTTTCCCAATGGGATGTCTTTTTCCCTCTCCCGCCTCTCACCCATGGAAATAACATCATCCCTATGTGTTCCTGCTTTTTCACCTTGGTTCCATTTATTCTCCTCCTACCTCCTTACCTAAGGCTTAACCATCCTTCAAGTTCAAATTCAAGTTCAAGTGTTCCCTCTTCTCTAGGGAGCCTTTTGTGAACTCCTGTCTTACTCCCTGTCTTATACATTTGACTTGAATTACTCTTCATACATAGTTATACGTTTAGTATCTTCTGCTAAAAAAAAAAAAAAAAAGCAGAGATTAACTGGGGTTTATCAGTGGGATACATGAATCCCCTAAAATTGTGTGCTGTGTTCTGTGTGTGTGTGTGTATATATATATACACACACATACATACACATCTAGTACCTCTTTAAAATATAAATATATATGTATGTGTGTAAAAAACCATATATATATATATATACATATATTCAAAGAGGTACTAGACTTACAGACTTCACAGGTCCCTCCCAATGTTGAAAGTCTATGAACCTGAGATACCTCTGGTGTCCCTAGAAATATTTAGTCCCAAGTAATACCTCCACTTGTCTGTCATTTATTGTACTGTATTTTAATACCTCCACTTGTCTGTCATTTATTGTACTGTAGTACCTTGCGTGTTTCTGTTATGTTAGAAGCCATACTAGTATTTCAAATATCAGCAGAGTCACCCATGATGGACAGATTTTCAAAGCTTCTAGACTAAGACAGGCTAGGAAGAAAGGCCTGGTAATCTACTTCCAGAAATAAGTCAGTGAAAACCTATGGATCATGACAGAGCATTGTCTGACTTGCTTGCTTTGGACATGTCATGAAAAGAGATTAATTGCTGGAGAAGGACATCATGTTTGGTGAAGCAGAGGGCCAGTGAGCGTGAAGGAGACCCTTAGTAAGATGGATTGGCATATTAACAGCAACGATGGAGTCAAACATGCTGGCAATCGTGAGGATGATGCAAGTCAGGCAATGTTTAATTATGTTGTACATAAGGTAGCCATGAATTGGAGCTGACTTGCTGGTAGCTGTCTATCTATTTCTAGTAATACCTTGGAGGTATGGTTGGGAAGGAGGCAAAGTCTGCTCAGAAAAGGAGCTCTATGAACTCTTCCTGCTTTAATAGGAAGCAATGCCTAACTTCTGAGAAGGGAAAATGGAGTTAAGAACTCTTGCAGTGGAGTGACTCCATGTCTCTGAACCAGATCATACCCTATTTCATGCCCATTGGTTCACATGAGGTAGCTGGTTTGCAGAGTTGATCAAAACAGGCCAGAGCCTTTCTAGCTTATTTTACTCCTTTACCCATCCCCAGACTTGCCCTGGGTGAGTGGGCTAGTTCTTGCCAAGAGGGTAATTCCTCTGTCTTGGTCATCACCCTGAGAGAATTCCACACTAGCCATCTTTCTGCCTAGCGCCCCACCATTGTTTTGTCTCCATACTCATACAGCCCCTCTCCTCATTAAGAATCCATGATGCTCACCTTTCCCAAGGGAGCCCTGGAGGAACCCCACTGTATCTACTCTCCGCTGTGATTCTTACTGTTCGCTCAGCAAACTACCCTGGCAGCAAGCAGAGTGCCCGGCTAGCTTTTCCCCTTTACAGCTCTTTGAATGTTTAATAAATTCTTAATTAAAAGCTGGGCACCTCATCTACTTCTGTCAATTGCTTCTCCATTGTGAAGAAGAGAGACCTACAGGAGGGAAATGTCAACCCTGCACCCCACCTTCCTTTCACACCCACAACTGCACATGTGTGCACGCACACACACACACAGGCTCAGCAATAGGACTCAGTGCTGTATTTACATAATTCTATTGACATTTTGAGGCTAAAATTATGTATCCTACTTTAACTCGCTGTTAAATTAAATTATGAATGTTTGGAACATAGTAATTTCTTTTGTTCTATGAACAGATTGTTTTATATATCTGCCTATATTACCAAGTTATTAATTTAATGATTTCATAATAGCAGCTCATTCCTCGGGGTAATATAAAGACTGAAGTGCGTGCTCCATACAGCACAGGCAGACTCTGCTTGCCCTACGTGAATTGAAGGTTTTAGGAATGAAGGTATTAGTTTTGGCAGAATGTTTAAGTGTGCGTAGGGAGACTGGAGGGATGTATCAGGTCAGCTCCAGCTTCCCAATCTCATTTTTAAAAGGCAGGGTATAGCCCATTGCCCAGGAGACTGAATGAAGAATAATTTTCTTAAATAAAGTCAAGCACCTGGCTGAATGTTGGCCAGTTTTTGAGAGCTGCCACCTGCCTATCTACTCTGGAAGTTCTGGACACAGAGTGGGTTCAGCTGGGGTCTTTCCTCCCTGTGGGTTTGCATCCTGGAGATGCACTGCCATGGTAAAGTGGCATGGGTCCCATCCTTCCTCTCCTTGGCATCCTATCCTACTGCAGGAAAGGGCAAAGGACCAGATGCTGTGTGGTATGGCAGGGACAGCTCGAAGTCTGGATTCAGAGGAGCCTGCCTCTATCCCTGAGACATGTGGCTTTGTTTCTCTGTGCCTCGATTTCCTGATCAATAAGATGAGTGCAGGGATATCACCTGCCCAACTAATTTTGTAGGATTTTCGTGTGTGTCAAATGAGAAAATTGATAGAAAAGTGACTTGTAACCTCTGACAGACAGACCTCTTTGGGCTTGGGCTGTGTGGGGTGTGGGCAGGTACCACTAGTCACCATAATCACCAGAGAGCAATGATCACGATAATTCTCCTTATAACCAAAGTCATTCACTTCTCTCTGGGTCTGAATTCCATCAGCTGACACCTGAGATTTGAGCTTGATGACTTCTAAGGTCCTTCCACAACCTCTGGCAGTTTTTTACTCTATTACTTTTTAGAAGAAACCACCAACATGCTTCATTTTAGTTGTGAAGCCAATACAGAAGGTAGAACTTACTAAGGAATCAAAGCGTATTCAGTTGTTCAATAAATATTGAGCACTTTCAACTCAACAAGGACTGATTTAGAGCTGTGGGTCCAACAGTCTACAAGACAGTCCTGGTTTCTGGCTTCTCTGATCCTATGGTCTAACGGAAGCCAGATGAGTAAACAGGCAATCATGACACCATGAGATGATGCGGGGTGACTGGGACCAGGAAAGGGATAAGGGAAGCTGAGGCTGAGACCTCAAGATGACTATGGATCAGCCATGTGAAGAGGAGGTGAGGGGATGGGAAAGGCAAGGGTGTTTCAGGAAGAAGTGAGAGCACACAGGAGATAGAGGTAGGTGAGAACAGTCAAACAGGCTGTGTGGTGGGGTATCAAGTCTGGACTTAGTGGTGAGATTTGAGGCTGGGGGGATCAGCAGAGGCTGTTCCTGGCAGGTGTTGAGATCCTTATTGGTCAAAGGGCAATTGTAGAGCCACTGAAGAAGGGAAAAGATCAGGTTTGTGCATTAGAAAGGTCACCATGGCTGCCAAAGGGGAACGGTTTGGAAGGTCAGGAAGGCAGGGAGACCAGTTAGGAGACTGTTGCAGTAACCAGGATGAGAGAAAAGGAGGGCATGATTTAAGTAGTGGCAATGCAGGGGAAGAAATACACAGATGCAAGGGACATTCAGAAGATAGACTGATAGGTCTTGGCTAGGATACTGGGACATTACAGAGTTGCTGAAGGTGGGGGTAGCAGAAGTCTTTGAGGTTGCTCTTTGCCCTTTAAGTCCTATCTTTTCTATCTCTTCTATCCTTTCTTAACAGGTTGACCTCGAAGGAAACGTCATGCCAGCCCCTCCTCCTACCACCAATACACACTTGTACATGTATACACACACACACACACACACACACACACACAGTGTCTTAGCCACTCTGTGTGCTCAATAAGGTGGGTCAAAAATATTTCTCTGCAGAGCTGATGGATTACAAAGTTAAAAAGTGTCATTGCTTACACTTTCTTCACTTGCTTTTTGTCTCTGCATGCCACCTTTTTGTAATATTCCTGAATTCTCCGAGAAAAAAGAAAAGGAATTCCTTTCTTTTGTGCTTTGTCTGTAGCCTTTATTACCATTGTCTTTGTTTTCATGTCAGTCTCATGCACTGTAGTGTGTCTTAATCATCTCTGGATTCCTGGTGCCCAGCACCAGGTCAGGCACAGCTGCCATCATCCTTGTTGAATGATTGATGAGTAAATAGACCCCCAAGGGTAGTGGGCCCTCGTCATCCCTCATGAAGAGAATTCTGGAGTGTCCTTCTCAACCTCCCCCAGAAAAATCCTGCATCTCCTGTCTGGAGGTATGAGGCACTGGGGCACCAAAATCTGATACCAAGCCTCCTCTCCAATTACAGAAGTGCCAAAGCCAGACTCTTTTGGGCCCACAAACAAGAGTTACAAAGCAGTTATTTTGTAAATGTAAATTAATGTTGGCTAATTCATTACAGGCAGTCCCCAGGTTACGAATGAGGTCAGTTCCTAAGTGTGTCTTTAAGTCGAATTTGTTGGTAAGTCTGAACAGATGCATATGGTTCTTATTTAGTCTTACTTTAACACAAGAGAAAACCCTGGTGGTGTAGTGGTTAAGTGCTACAGCTGTTAACCAAAGGGTCGGCAGTTCAAATCCGCCAGGCGCTCCTTGGAAACTCCGTGGGGCAGTTCTACTCTGTCCTATAGGGTCTCTATGAGTTGGAATTGACTCGACAGCACTGGGTTTGGTTTTTGGTTTTTTAATACAAGAAAAGGCTCAAAGCCTTTTCAGTGATTTAAAAGTTGCACGTTCAGCGAAGGTGACTGTGATGAGGAATTTGGTGTGAGTAGGGGTTGGTTCAATCATGTCAAAGAGAGAGCACATTTACATAACATTAAAGGGCAC
This sequence comes from Elephas maximus indicus, assembly GCF_024166365.1. Lineage (NCBI taxonomy): Eukaryota > Metazoa > Chordata > Mammalia > Proboscidea > Elephantidae > Elephas > Elephas maximus. The sequence continues at coordinate 53,229,695 of NC_064840.1, forward strand.
ACATATGGGTTGTCCATAAGTCAGACGTTCCTAAAATTTAGAATTTAGAAGCGGGCAAAATAGAAACAGAAGAAGAAGAAGGAGGAGGAGGAGGAGAAGAAGAGAGAGAAAGACAGAGAAGACAGTTGTAAAAAAAATAATGACTGCTTAGGCACAGGATAGAGAGATGGTGAAAATAAACGAGCCGAGAAGGTGACAAAAATGACATGGGAGAGCTGAGGGTGAGCAAGGAGTGGGGGCTAGAAAGGGAAAGTCAGCAGTGGAAGGTGATTTCTATCAAGCATGTGGAGAATAAGTCAGTGCAGGATTTATCAAGTAGGATCCGGGGGGAGGAGAACAGCTATTTTGGGACATCAGAGGAGACTGAAAGCAGGGCAGAGCTTGGTCTGAAGTATCCATAATGACAAGATCGTGTTCATTTTGTTAATGGGTGCGCTCCAATGCCAGAAGCTGGACTTCATAGGTAGTCAATAAAAGTTGAGTGAATCCTGGGTGTTGTCGTTGAGAAGCACACAGAGGAAGGTGGAGGGAAAAGGGGTGCCAGGAGATGGGAGTGTGCTCTCTGTTTCATCATCTAGTTCATTGCTGGAAACGTTAAATAGCTCAGGGCTCCGCGCTTTGAATTGCTCCAAGAGCCAGGATCTCAGAGCTGGCCTACAGGAAAAGCAGTGCAGAGACAGGTTCATGGAACTGGATTGTGTTCTACGACATTTCCAGCTGGTGCCCCCAAGAATCCTCCCTTGATGGTAAATTACTGCTTATACTCTAACCCCCATGGACTGAGTACATGATGACTCAGAGGCCCCTACCCAGAGAAGGGGGCACTGAGCAGAAGTCAGGGTCAAGACTGTGGGTCCAAGGTCTCCTAAAGAATGCCTCAGGAGGTGGAAATAGAATGGCCTTCAGGGAGTACAGGAGAGCCTTGATTTTTATCACAAAATGGAGGATGACCTTTTTTGGTGTATCGCAGAAAGACCATATCCGTCTGTGAGAATTGGAGGGGGGCGTGTTGTGGTTAAAATCCAGGAGGGAAAGAGTCTGGCTTCCCACTGTATGTCTTCAAACAATAAAAAAAGAGAGACTTGTGAGAGGCCATTTGGAGCAATTCGAAGTGTGGAGCCCTGGGCTATTTAATGTTTCCAGCAATGAACTAGATGATGAAACAGAGAGCACGCTCATTAATTTCATAGATGACACCCAGCTGAGGCTAGAGGGGGCACCTTGGAGGATTGGATTAGAATTCAAATTGACTCCAGTAGGTTTTAGAGATTGGTCAGAAACCAACCAAATGAGATTTGGGAAGGACAAGGACAGAGTGAAGAAAAAGCAGCCACACAAACGATGGAGGGGAATGACTGGCTGAGTCCAAACGGGGCTGAAACATGAAGACTTTGTTAATTTCCTGCCTGGTTCTTAAGACTGACATTTGCACACAGCTTAGGGTGAACTTTCACAGCTCTCCCCTTGGAGCCTTGTGACAACCCTCTGCAACAGCAATGCTTATGGACAAGTTTAGGGGGGTTAAGAGATGTTAGAAAACTCACCCAAGGCCACACAGCTGATGGGTGTCAAAGCCAGGATGCAAACTCTGTTAGCACTTCGCAGCTTGCCTCAGAGTGCTTTACTATATCATGTAGTTTTTGACCTCATTCAGATTTACAGTCCCTTAATTCTTCCCATTACCCCTAGGCTAGCCCTGATTCCCACCATGGCTTCATATTCTTTTCAAGGTAGCCAAGGTGCTAGGGTGTATCAGTTCAACCCAACTCCTACCAGTGCATCAACAACCTTGATTTTGTTCTAGGTGGACTAGAACCCATCATGAAAACTTTCCCACCTTGGGTCAATCCAACTGTGTGCTAACTCTGCTCCTTACCTGTCTTGCTGAGAGCTCTTAGAAGAAATTACACAATTGGATGGATGGAACCACTACGGATCCATCTACCAGGCCTTCAGTTCTGCTTGGCAATAATCCTTATGTGCCTCTGGTCAGCCCACTCTCTTCAAGGCCTTTATTGTATTGCTGGTCCATTTATTATTATTACCCTATAATAAGAGAGGATGGGGGCCATCTGGCCTGAACTTCAACAGCTCCCTTCTCTCATTATCTTTCAACTCATTCAAATCTACATCAACCCTTACCTCCTTTCCTCTGGGCTCAGGGGTTATTAAGAAATGATTTTCTGTTCACTCATCGCTCCTTCTTCTGTCATAATCCATCCTGCTCCTCTTCTGGTCCTCCTCGCACTCTATTGGTTCCTCCCTCATAGTCCTTAATCTTGCCCTAGCCTGTCCCGTGTTATAAAGCTCTCCCTGGAGGAGAAGGCATTAGGGAGGAGCACAGGGGTGTGTAACTGTGCTACTGGTGATGTTCTAGTTCTTTGGTTAAGTGTAGCATTCATGGGTACTTTATGTATATTATTATTATATAATTTTATATTATATACACTTGTGTTAATTATTATATAATTTAAAAAATCAAATTCAATGAAAATAGCTCTCTTTCAATCATGCAGCCAGTATCTTGTCCCTTCTCTTCTTAGTGAAGATCCTTGAAGATCATCTATTCTCTGTATCTTCAACTTCATTATTCTTGTCCACTCTTCAATCTACCATCCCAATGATAAAAGCCACCGATGACTCCTAATTTGTCCCTTTGCTGTCCGTACCTTCACCTGACTTCCTCGTGGTGTTAGCAAGTTGATCACTCCTGTCGTCTTAAAACTCCCCTAGTTCTGGGCCACTACTCTGTCCTGGTGCTCTGCCAAGCTCTTAGTATCTCTTAGTATCTTTGTTGGTTCCTCTTCTGCCAAGTATTTACGTGTCTGCAAACTCTCAGTGTTCTGTCCTAAGGCTATCTTTTCCTTTTTCCTTATTTTTCCAGCACCAAGGTTCTCCCATGACTCCACTCCTACTTACACACTTGCCTCCAGGCCAGACCTGTCTCCTGCATCACAAATATTGCATGAACTGCCCACTACCTGAATGCTTCATTTTGTTGTCCTCCCTCAACGCGGTCCTATTTGTTCATTGTCGTAGTCTCCTAACTGGTTTCCCTGGCTCTAACCTTGCTTCTTGCTAAGCAAGCAGAGTCTTTCTTGCCAAAATGCAATATTTACCATGCTGCTTCCCTGCTTCAGTCCCTTCAATTTCTCCCTATTACCTGCCAGGCCAAGTCCAGACACCCTAGGATACATGGACCCCTTAATTGGATGCCGACTACCTCTTTAGTGACAGTTCTTGTTCTTGCCACAGCCGACTATTTGCAAGTCTCCGGAGACACAGGGTTGTCACACCTCCACGCTTTGCACATGCTGTGCCTCTGCCTTAGACGCCCTTCCTTGGCTTTCCCGCCTGGTAACTGTTTCTGAAACATGCCTGCTTCTCATACTGGGAGAAGTACAAAAAGTGAGTAAGAGTGCTGGTTCTGGAATCACACTGACTGCGTTCAAATCCCAGCCTATCCCCTCTAGATCTGTGACGTGGGCTTACTTTCCTCACCCGTGAAGTACATCTACCTCATAGGATTGGTGTGAGGATTAACTGACATGCTCTGCAAAGCCCCTGCCACAGTGCTTGGCACGTCGGGTGTTCTCAGTGTGTAGTAGCCATTCGTGGTACTTGGAGAACAGTTCATCCCGAGACTCAGGTCTAATGCCAGCTCCTCTGTGAAGATGCTCCTCACCTTCCAGACAGATTTCATTTTACCACTTGTGGGTCCTTAGCACTATGTACTTCGCCCTTTTATAGAATGGTCATGTAATTATGTATGCTTATGCCTGTCTCTCTAGCTAGACTGTACATTATTTATGTTGCATTCCCAGGACTTGACACATTATTCAATGTTAGACTAACCTCTCACTCCTCCATGGGCTCTGACCATTCATCTTTGCTTGGTTAACCGAAGGGCTGCTGTGATTTCAAACAAATTGCTGATGCAATTTACTCACTGCAAAATGAGGCCGTTGTGGAAGGAATGTTAAGCTCTGAAAGGGCCGCTCTTATATTGGGCGTAAAGTTCATACTTGGAACAAATCCCTAAAATGATCAGGATGGAATAACTAGAAATTACGACTGGTCAGCAGGGTACCCATTGCCCACTGGCAGTTGTGGCTGTGGAATAGAGCAGGAATTGTATGATACAGCCTGTGTGTGTGTGTATGCGTGTGTGCCAGCACATGCCTGTGCACTGTGGTACTGCCATGTGTGTCAGGGGTGACTAACGGTTGCTCACTATTCTCTGGCTGAAGCATTTGGTCACGGTGAGCAACAGCTAGCCCGGCCAGGCTTGCTAACAATGATCTTAGGGGGCAAAAGCCATGTTGCTGCAACTTAGATAAAAAGTTTGCGCCCCCTAACGGGCATGGAAGATGGAGGCATCTCTGGATAGACAGAGATGGACCACCCCCTACCCCAAGCACACAGCTGTCGTGTGCTCTCTAAAGGGCTGCCAGGACATTCCTGCGCCTGGTGGGGGCTGGGGAGCAGCTTACTCTAGCCCTGTGTGGATGCCAGTTAAGGTTTTGGGCCAGCAGTATCTTCTCAGCCTGGGGTGGGCAGGATTGCGTGGCTGATGCTGTCTGCCTGAGCTCTCCAGGGCGGTGTGGGGAGATGCAGGGGCTGAGGAGGGGCAGAGAGCACTGGCTCTTGTCCATGGCCGGCATTCCTGCATGGCTTTGGTGTCTTCTGCCCTGTCAGTCTCTGGCTTACCCCATGGTGGGCACTGTGATAACTCCTCTCCAGTGTCCTCTGAGGGCTAAGTGTATCCTCACCTGGGCCTATAGAAACAAGTGGAAAGCAGCTTCTGCTGCCTGTCATTTGGGCCTGGGAAGTCCTCCAGGTCTGGCTTTTGGGGCCCATGCTGAACCTCCTCATGAATAGCTCCCTTTGGTGTCTGTGGGAGTTGGTGTGGCTCTTCCTTCTTATTGGCCCTGTTCAATTAGTATCACCTGGCTGTGAATGGTGCTTGTAGCATTACCTGCATGCCCATTCCCCACCTGCACATTGGAGGCACCAGTTCCCAGAGAAGGCCTGTCCTTGGTGCTCCTCACTTCTTCTGGGCAGGAACAGCTCAGACACTTGACTCTGTCATTGCCCTAAACCCATTTGACATTGCTTTTTCTCCAGCACAGAGCCTGCCCGCCCCCTTTTGTTTAGGTTCAGCCTACCTCACGGGCTGTAAATGACCCTGGTGGCTTGTGCAGTCAGGACTGGGTCTGTGGAGGACATGAAACTGGACGTGTGCTTCGAAGACTAGGCAGGATATTGCTGGGTGGCAGGAAGGGGGCTTAGGGCTTCTGGGTAAAAGCAACATGTGCTGGGAAATGGCATCTGAACGGCATCCCCACCATTGCCAATTAATAGTACCAGTCAGGTGAAGGTGGTGCTCAGGGAGAGAAGTGTGCCCCGAGCCCACCTGGCGATCTCTGCTGCCCACATCTGAAGCTATGGCATGCTCAGGCCTGGCCAGCCTGCCATTTTCCATGTGAACTTGAAGGATGAAGATGTTGAAGCCACTGCCTCCCCCCTAATGACCTTCAGCAGAGAACCCAAGTCAGCTTCTGAGGCAGACATGTCCCTGGCTTGGCCTCGCTGCCACCCAGGCAATTAACCACTGCTGTAATGCCGGGTCTCTGTCCCTCCTTCCCAAACAACCATGTTGAACAAGAACCGTGATAGGAGAAGGGAAAATGACTGTCTGTGAGCAGAGGCGGCTGACTGAGAGATGACACAAGTCTGAACTGAGGAGCCTTGTGGTTTTAATCACTTCAGATGCTGCTCTGGGCGCGGATGTGAGACAGCTCCCAGAAAGCACTCCGGGGGCTGCAGTACTGTGAGGGTAAGTGAGGATGACATCTAGAAGACAGGATACTCTCCTGATCACTATCCCCGGGGCTGGCCCCAGGCTCTGCCAATTACCTCATGGCTTCTTGGGCTCTGCTTTCTGGGAGGGGCCTGAGCTAACCCTGTGGTGGGTTGCCCCTCTGACGAGTATGAGATTCAGGGGCTCCAGGAGGGTGCTCCCATGCTGGGGAGGGTTGGGAGGCCAGAGGCATGACCTCTGGGGGCCACAGACCCCTGGAGTCCAGGTGAGAGCTCTCAAGCCCTCCTGTGCATTTTTTTCTGCCTTGCAGCTTCAAAGCAGCAACCCTGGTTAATCAGAAGCCAAGGCTGACCCTGGGAGGATAGTCTCAGAGGACAGAACCTATTTTGAGCTGGGGAAATGATTAGTGGTACTAATCACAAATTCTCAGCCCAGACCCTCATGACCTACTTACAGGCTGCTCCCAAGTTTCCCTGGGTCTGTGCTCTCTGGGCCCCATCACTCTATCTCTGTTTTGACTGCCCTTTTTACTTCCCTTCCTCCTTCTTGCTTCTCTTCTCTTGTTTCCATGGGAAAGGAGATTCTGGATGCCTCTGAGGGCTCTAGATTGTAACTCCTGGAGCCCCCAAACCCTTAAAATGGTCACAGGAGCTTCCAAAACTAAATTATCCTGACCAAAAGCTGACCTTGGGGCATGCTCTATACAAGGATGTTAATAAGCAGAAAAAGAGGGAAGGGACTTGGGGACACTCATGAGGTGATGGATCCAAGGGTTTTTTCTTTGGGACATGGGAGATAGTGGAGTGAATGAGGAAGCCAAGGGGTGGAATGGGCCAAGATGGGGGGGTCAGAGAAGTGAACTTTCTTGAGGCAGAGGAGTGGTGTGGGAGCTTGTTGAGTGGCTTAAGATAGAGCTGTGCTCATGGGGCATTTGGAATTAAAAGCTCCTTAAAAGACAGAGATTGACAGAGTAAATAAAAGATCTGTAACTCAACAATATGCTGTCTATGAGACATGCACTTCAAACACGACATATGTAGGTTGAAAATAAAAGGGTAGAAAGTAGGTAGAATCACTCTACAACAGTTATCCAGTTTCTTACTAAACTATATATGCAATTATCAAATGGCCTAGCAATTACACTTTTGATAATCTATTTCAGAGAAGTGAAAATGTATGTTTACACAAAAATCTACATGTGAATATTTATAGCAGTTGTGTTTATAATAGCCCTAAATTGGAAACAATCCAGACATCCTTCCACAGGTGAGTGGTTAAACACATTGTGGTACATCGATACCATGGAATACTACAGGACAGGGTAGAGCTGCCCCCTAGAATTTCCAAGGAGCGCCTGGTGATTATGAACTGCCGACCTCTTGGTTAGCAGCTTAATCACTACACCACCAGGGTTTCCGTGGAATACTACTCAGCAATAAAAAGAATGAGCTGAATCTCCAGGGAACTCTGCTGAGTGAGAAAAGCCAATTTTAAAGGTTACATACTGTATATACTGTATGATTCTGTTTATATTACATTTTCAAAATGAAAACATTTAGTCATTGCCAAGGAACAGGGATGAAGGAGGCAGGAGGGAAGTGGCGTGGTCACGAAAGGGTAACTTTTTATAAAAAGTAGATGTGGTGATGGAACTGTTCTGGGTCTTGACTGTGGTGGTGGTGGTTACAGGTATCTACACATGTGATAAAACTGTGTAGAATTAAATACACACACACATGCAGGAGTGCGTGTAAAACGGATAAAATCTGAATAAATTTGAAGGGTTGCATCAACGTCAGTTTTTTAGTGGTGATAGTGTGCTGTGGTTATTACTGTTGGGGGATATTGGATGAAGGATATTTAAAGTCTCCCCATAGTGTTTCTTACAATTGCATGTGAATCAACAATTATACCCCCCCCCCAAAAAAATTAATAAAAGCAAGGTACAAAGACAGTAGCCCTGTCTGAGGTTGATTGATGAGGCTGATATATGAACCCATCCTCCTGAATAGGACCTTGAGATTTTGTTCCTGTTCTGCATTTTAAAGCTCAGTGTTCTGCCTGTTCCCCTGTGCCTGGTTAGTGTCTGCGTCCCTTGCCTGGCTGAGCCAGAGCTTCAAGGCAGATGAAGGGCCCCATGAGCCTGGGCAGGGGATGGGATGGGTGATGGCATGTGCTCAGGATGCTCTGTGGGGCAAGGCCAGAAGAAGAGGATAAGCGTGGTCCACCTGAAGGGGCCAGGTAGAAAGAGACCATCCAGAAAAGAGCTCTAAGAGGGAACCTGTGGCACTTATAAAAGTCACAATGTTGGGAGCGGAGAGCTACAGTCAAGGGCTGGATAAACTCCCTGATCTAGAGAGTTCAGACTCAACTCAACGTCATAAGGGTAAGGGACCACATCTGGTTCACTGCAGCAGCTCCAGAACCTAGCAAAATGTAGGTACCAAATAAACATCTGTGGAATGAAAATTATAATTGAATGGGGAAAGATATGAAAGGAAGGTTAGCTACCCCAAAGATTAACCCCTTGTATCTATGTAATTGAATGTTTTTTCTTCAGAAAGTTTCTGGCCCTGTTTGATTATCTGGACTATCCTGGGTTCTCCTATTAGGACTCTGCATCTTAGCTAAACCTGATGTTCCCATCTCTCTGAGCTTGCCTTTCCTCTAGATTCTCTGTGTCTGTGTCTCCTTTCCCTCAGTGTATCTTCCCGGGCCTCTGTGGCTTCCACCTGGTAACCCATCCTCTTCCAGCCCACCTTGCCTGACTGCCTCCAACAACCCAGTCTCTGGCATTCAACTCAGGTATAAGGGGCACAGCCAAGAGAGTCTCCTTTTCCTTAATTAAGAAATGTCTGTGTGACCCATATGTCCCCAGGGTTGAAAGCTCATGGGAACAAATGAGGTCAAGGAAACATTTAGATGCAAATTTTTCAAGCTCAGTAACTGTCTTCTTGTCCCCCACCACACTCCCTCTCATCCACTTAAATGCTGGATCTCAACCCCCTTCCCGAGTGGCCCCCATTATAGAACCTCTAAGGAGCCCTGGTAGTACAATGATGGTTAAGTGCTCAGCTGCTAACTGGAAGGTTGTTGGTTCAAATCCACTAGCAGTGCCATGAAAGAAAAGAGCTGGCCATTTGCTCCTGTAATGATTACAGCCAAGGAAGCCCTATGAGGCAGTTCTTCTGTGTCACATGGGGTCACTATGAGTTGGAATTGACTCAATGGTACACAACAACAATATAGGAACTCTGGGAGTTCCATACCTCATTGCACATTGTTCTCAGATCAGAGCCTGGGCTATATTTGATGCTCTGCCCTGAAGCACCTCCTTGTCCTGCCCCCCACTCTGCTCTGACCACTACTCTGAGCCTTTAGGGAGCACTCACACTGCAGCTACCACCCACCCATACTCCATCCCAGATTATCTACATTCTTTCTTTTTTCTGAATTACACCCTCATGCAGTGGTCCCCTAGCTACAGAATTTAAGGGAACATCCCAAAACCTCTTCCTCAAAACAAAACAAAACAAAACAAACCCGTTGTCTTCAAGTAGTTTCTGACTCATAGTGACCCTATATAAGATAGAGTAGAACTGCCCCATAAGGTTTCCAAGGAGCGCCTGGTGAATTTAAACTGCTAACATTTTGGTTAGCAGCCAAATTCTTAACCATTATGGCACCAGGGTTTCCAGTATTAGGGTTAGAGGCTTTCAAACAATCCCTACACTCACCAAAATGTCAGCCTGCCCCTCAGTCTTGGGTCTGCATCTGAGTCCTGCTCTACTGTCCTACCAACCAGGTTCTCTTTCAGGCTGCTTCATTTCCCTTCTAGTAATTTGTCTTCTGTGGGGTATTGGTGGCTCAGGGATACAGATCCCCCCTTCCATGAAGGAGCCTTAGGTTGGATTCCCAACCAATGCGCCTCATGTGCAGCCACCATCCGTCTGTCAGTGGACGTTTGTGTGTTGCTATGATGCTGAACAGGTTTCAGGGGAGCTTCTAGACTAAGATGGTAGAAACAACCTATTTCTAAAAATCAGTCAAAGAAAACTCTATGGACAACAGCAGTCCAACCCCCAACTGATCATGGGGATGGTGCAGGAGCAGGCGGCATTTAGTTCTGTTGAGTATGGGATTGCCATGAGCCAGGGGACTGACTCTGCAGCAGATATCAACAACAACAATTTGTCTTCTGCTGCCTATCCTAAGTTTTAGCTAACCAGACATGTCTGAACCCCAAATTTGGGCTGGAGTATTTTTCCCCAAGAAATTTTTAGGCACTATGCAAATCAGTAAATGCAAATTTGATATACAGGGTACTCCCTAATTCCACATACCAAAATAAATCCAAATCTCTCCTGCAGGCTACTTGGCACTCCTGCTACATATTTTGTGTAAATTGGTGCTTTATATACAGTGAAACCTGTGAGAGCTGGAGCTCGGTGGAACTTCTTTGTTTTTCCAGGTCCTGCAAGTTTTCTGCCTTTGACACAGGGTGCATACTTACCCCTTTTCTATCACTTGTGTTAGTGGAAAATATTTGAGTTTTCCTTCTCTGGCAGGTTTCCACCTTACAAGGGTTCCAGCTTTTACACGTTTACTGTAAAACCCATATGTAGCAAAATTAGTTTGACACTTTAAAAGACAACTTGCAAAGTCAATTCACGAGACAGCTTGAGGAGCTCCTTCAGAATAATCAGAATTGAGTGACATTGGCCCAGGATAGCAGGGCAGAGGAGAGCTGGGGAAAATACCATCTCCAGGAAGCCATAGAGAGGGATTTACTCCAGCTCAGAGTCTTTGGCTTCATTTTGATTGATTTAATCATGGTTAATAAAGTAGATTAACTGCTTTACACTGTCTTAGTATGAATAAACACTTTTCAACTTTGTCTTAAAAATACTGTTGTTTCTTAGAGTTCGGTACTAAGACCCAAGTTCACAGGAGTATATTAGACATCTAAGCTCTGTCCAGCTCACCTAGGCATCTGAAACAAGATAAAAACCAGAAACTCAGGCCTTTCCCTTGAATGGTGATGGGTAGATCACACTGTCAGTGACCTGACGTGGGTCTGTCATCCATGAATTCTTTTAAAGGTTTTGAACTACTTATACGCATTGTCATGGGATGATAGGTTCCGTAAGCACCACTAAATCCTATGTGAAGTACAGCTTTCCTTTATTTGTCCTACATGTATCTACTCTGAAGCTCTAAAGAAATGTTTTTCAAAGTGGAATTCACAGACTACCTGTCACAAAGTCACCAGAGTGGTTGTTAAAAAGGAAGATTCCTGGTTCCATGGAGACCTGAATCAGGATCTTTGGGGGAAGAGGGGATGATTTTTATTAAAATTTAAAAATCACTATTCTAAGTGTTACGCCGTACTTTCAGTATTTGTGATTTATGCTTTCCTTCTTAGAAGATGATGATGATGATGATGAAGTTGGTGAGGGTGATGATTATACAATAAAATTCCTTTATATTTTTTAATCCTCTGCTTTTACGAAGTCCTTTCAATTTCATTATTTTATTTAGTTCTCACAATGACTTTGTTGTTACAATCCCATTTTACAGATGAGAAAGGAGCTGAGATTTTAAAAGGCTAAGAGATTCCCCAAACTTAGTAAAGAATCTGCTCTGAGTAGTTTTCCAGAGGTGGACAGACTTACATAAATCAATTCACTCTTAGCCCGTCCCATCTTTCTGGAAACCACAAGCCTACCAGTCGACTGGCCATGCCTGATTGGGTATCACTTTATGCCCAGAGAACCACTCAACTCAAGGACTCAACACATGACCTTAGGTTCTGTTCTGCTGAATGGGCAAGCTGCTGGCCATCTGAGCCATTTGTCTGCTTATCTGATAAAGGTCTGCAAGCCTCAACACTCTACACACTCATCAGGTATACTGTACTACTGTCAGAAGCTCTGGGTGTTAGTTATGACTCTGCCTCTGCTAACTAGATGTGTGCTCTAGAGAAGTCACCAAACATGAGTCTTATCTTCTGTAAAATGGCAGGCTGTTTACAAGATTAAATGGAAATAATGCTTGTGATAGAGCTTTGCAATTATAGACCATATGAATGCTAGCTGTTATTATCTTTTGGATTTCAAGTTTGGACCTCCTTCCATCTCTTGCCTGCCATCTCTGACCAGCCCCCATTCCCTGGCCGGGTAACACGGCCACCACCATATTTGTGCAAACTGGGAACAAATGGCCCAGCACCTCATCAAAGAATGGTTAGAAATAATTCAAAGACTTTTTTCCTCTACGCTTTGTAGCAGTTCAGAAAGGCAAGTCACAGCCATAAATTGTGTACAGAAAGGACGGCATGTCACCAAAGGGGCCATTACCTCCTTAGAAGTCAAGCAACATAGATTAGAATGGAAATGATTTGGGATCTTCATCAGTAGGCTGAAATTGTTCAAGGCTCAACAATTCACTGAGGTTTGCCACCAGGTCATTGATTTAGTGTGTGTGTGCGTGCGTGTGTGTGTGTGTGTGTGTGTGTGTGCTTATGCATGCTCCATCTATTGCTGAGGTTCAAAACAGAAGAGAAAAACAGAGACCAGTTCAAGTTTCATGGGCCTCAGATAGCTCCTAATTCCTGGTTCTGGGCTTCTCAGCCTAATTCAATCTAGCAAAGTCCACCCATGGGTACAGACAAGTTTCCACAGGCTAGGGCAGAAGCCCATGGAGGGAGAAGACTCAGGATGAGTACAGGGCAGGGTGGAGCTCAGTGAGCTCACCCCAGGTCCTAAAGGTGCCCGGAAGCACATGAAGAGGTTTGGCTCCATCTGATCTGGAATCCAATTGCCTCATCTTGTCTGCTGGATTCCTGGGTCAGGACGTGAGAATAAAAGCAAGAAAAGTATAAAATCTAACCTTTATCAAATTTTTACTATGTGTCAGGCACTGTGGTGTTTTATGTGCATCATTTCATTTAGTAATAGAAAAAAGCTATGTTCTATTATTACCCCCAGTTAATAAGTGGGTAAACTGATATTTACAATGATTAAGTGACTTACCCACTTAATTCCCTGGGGGAGACATGATTCAAACTTTCAAACTTGAGTCTTACTCTAGAACCACACTCTTAATTGAATTTTGCCACCTCAGCCCACTACTCAGGGCTTGACCCCTAGGGGGTTGCAGTGAGACTATAGCGTACAGACTAAGAACTTAAGTTCTGGGATTGGACTACCTAGTTGAACCCCCAACTCTACTGTTCCCTAACTATGCACTTTAAACTCTTCTGTGGCTTACCAAAACCAAACCCATTACTGTTGAGTCTATTCCAATTCACAGTGACCCTATAGGACAGAGTAGTATTGCCCCATAGGATTTCCAAGGAGTGGCTGGTGAATCTGAACTGCTGACCTCTTGGTTAGCAGCCAAGCTCTTAACCATTGCACCACCAGGGCTCCTTCTGTGGCTTAGTTTTCCTACTTATAAAATGGGTATGATCAATCCACTTGTAGAGCTGTAAATGAGGTGCAAATGAATTAATACATGCAAGGTGGGTGGTTTAAAGTCCTTAGAAGAATGCCTGGCGGATGGTAAGTGTTCAGTAAAAGGAGATTTAATGAGGCTGAGAAGCCAAACAAGAGCAATGGGACAATTAAACAGCCCTAGGCTGGAAGGACAATGGAGGAGGCTGAATTAAAGGACCCCAGGGGCTTGTATCACCTGGCAGGCCTGGACCTAAGGCAGGTCTGCTCACTAAAGGCCGGAGACCTGGAAGAGATGTATCCACTGCCAGAAATGCTACCCAAAGGACAGAAGGAGGGAGAGAAATACCTGGGTTCTTCCTCTTGGCCCCATCTCCTGCCACTGTCCCCCTTTGGCTGAAGCCAACTGGGACCCGCTGACTCAGAGCCTGGGAAACACAGAGAATCATTCCACTCAAGGACTATACACATATCCTTGGGTCCTGTTCTACTGAGCCAGAAAGACTTCAGCCACCCGAGCCAACTATCCACTTAGCTGATAAAGATTCGCAAGCCTCATTCCTCCACACACTCAACAGAAATTTTGTATATGGTCGGAAGACCTAGGTGTTGGTCGTGACTCTGCCTCTGCTGCCTGCCACCTGCTAGATAGAGCAGGGCTAGGAGGGAAGGGCAAGGAATGCGTCTGAGGGCAGCAGGCTCAGGACTGGCATGGTCCTCCATTGTTTGGAGAATCAAATCCAGAATCCTTAGCATGGCCTGTGTCAGATAACTAAGATAGCCTGTAAGGCCCAGGCTGGTTTGGCCCCTCCTCTCTGGCTTTCCTTCAGCTCCTGCCTCCCTCAGGGCTCCATTCATATACTTCTTCCTAAACCTCTTCTCATTCTTAGCTCTGCTAATTCTTACTTATTCTTCAAGCCTCAGCTTCAATGTCACTTCCTCTGGGAGGCTTACCCCCTCCTCCTAATCTAGAGTAAGTTTCTCCTATGAATTTTCATCCCAACCCCCTCTTCTTTTCCTTCATAGCACTTTCTACTCTCCACTTTCCCCAAGAACAAGCACACGGCCTGGTACATAAACGGTGTTCAGTGCCTATCTGTTGAGTGAGTGAATGAAAATGGTGGCCAGCCTTCACCTAAGAGACCAGCTGTATTCTCAGAGGATCAAGGCACTGGGTGACATTTCCAGGGGTGCCAGGCCCTGGGGTATTTACTGCATTTATATTGAAAGTAATTATTGATATGTTAGAACTTAATCTGCCATTTTATTACTGGTTTTCTATTTGTTTTCTGGTTCTCTTTTTTCTTTGTGTTTTCTTGGCTTTCCATGAGTTCCTTGTACATTTTTTAGAATTCCATCTTGATTTATTTATACTGTTTTTCAGCAAAATATTTTGTATAGTTTTATTAGTGGCTCTATAGATATTACGGAAACTCTGGTGGTGTAGTGTTTAAAAGCTACAGCTGCTAACCAAAAGGTCGGCAGTTCGAATCCACCAGGTGCTCCTTGGAAACCCTATGGGTCAGTTCTACTGTGTTCTATAAGGTTGCTATGAGTTGGAATCGACTGGATGGCAATGGGTTTGGTTTTTTTTTTTTTAGTAGATATTACAATATCCATACATATCACAGCTTAGTATAATGATATTTTACCACTTCAAGTAAAATATTTAAACTTTATTTCCATTTAGATTCCTTTACTTCTCCCACTTTTAAATAGAATTGTCTATAATATTTTCTCTATCTACATTGAACACCGCAACAGATATTGTTACAGTTTTTATATAACCATCAGATATTATTTAATAAACTAATGGGCAGAAGTGTAATCTATTATATTTACAACTATGTTTACAATTCCATTTTTTTATTACTGCACTTTAGATGATGGTTTAGAGAACAAACTAGCCTCTCTTTAAACAAATTAGTACAATATGTTGGTTACCAAAACCATGACATATCAACATTCTCCCCTTCTCGACCTTAGGTTCTCTCTTACCAGCTTTCCTGTCCCCTCTGCCTTCTAGTCCTTGCCTCTGAGCTGGTGTGCCCCTTTAGTCTTGTTTTGTTTTATGAACCTGTCTAATCTTTGGCTGAAGGATGAACCTCAGGACTGACTTCATTACTGAGCTGAAAGTGTGTCCAGAGGCCATACTCTCAGGGTTTCTCCAGTCTCTGTCAGGCCAGTAAGCCTGGTCTTTTTTTGTGCAGTTAGAATTTTGTGTTACATTTTTCTCTAGCTCTGTCCGGTATCCTCTACTGTGATCCCTATCAGAGCAGTTGGTGGTGGTAGCCGGGCACCATCTAGTTGTACTGGACTCAGTCTGGTGGAGGCCATGATAGTTGTGGTCCATTAATCCTTTGGACTAGTCTTTCTCATCATTCTCCCTTGCTCCAGATGAGGTGAGACCAGTGGAGTATCTTAGATGGCCACCACAATCTTTTAAGATCCCAGACACTACTCACCAAAGTAGGATATAGAACATTTTCTTTATAAACTGTGTTATGCCAATTGAGCTAGATGTTCCCCGAGCCCATGGTCCCCACAACCCTCAGTCCAGTACTTTGGTCCCTCAGGGAGTTTGGATGTGTCTATGGGGCTTCCAAGACCTTGCCTTGGACAAGTTGTGCTGGCTTCCCCAGTACTGAGTACTCTTACCTACCCTTCATCAAAGTTACCACTTATCTATTGTCTATTTAGTGTTTTTCCATCCCACTCCTCCCCTCCCCTGTACCCATCAAAGATTGTTTCTTTTTGTGTGTAAACCTTTTCATGAATTTTTATGGTGATATTCTTATAAAATATTTGTCCTTTCGTGACTGACCTATTTCAATCAGAAGCCCTGGTGGTGTAGTGGTTAAGAGCTACAGCTGCTAACCAAAAAGTCAGCAGTTTGAATCCACCAGGTGGTCCTTGGAAACCATATGGGGCAGTTGTACTCTGTCTATAGGGTTGCTATGAGTTGGAATGAACTCGATGGCACCAGTTTTTTTTTTTTTTTAAATTTCACTCAGCGTAATGCCCTATGATCTTTATACTTTTTAGGTTTATATTTGGGTCTTTGATTATTTTGAATAAGTTTTTGTGTATGGTGTGACGTATGGGTTCTGCTTCATTTTTTTTGCAGGTGGACATCCAGTTTTGCCAGCACCATTTGTTAAAAAGACTGCCTTTTCTCCACATGATGGACTTAGGGCCCTTGTAGAAGATCAAGTGACCATAGGTGGATGAATATAGATCTGGGTTCTCAATTCTGTTCCATTGGTCAATGCATCTGTTGTGCCAGTACCAGGCTATTTTGACTACCATAGCTGTATAGTAGGTTCTGAGGTCGGGTAATGCGAGTCCTCCTACTTTATTCTTCTTCAATAGTGCTTTACCTATCCTGAGCCTCTTCCCTTTTCATATAAAGTTAATGATTAGTTTTTCCATCTCTTTAAAGAATGTTGTTGGTATTTGGATTGGGATTGCATTGTATTTGTAGATTGCTTTGGGTAGAATTGATATTTTCACAATGTTGAGTCTACCTATCCATGAGCATTGTATGTTTTTCCAATTATATAGATCTCTTTTGGTTTCTTGCAGTAGAGTTTTGTAGTTTTCTTTGTATAGGTCTTTTACATCCTTGGTTAGATTTACTCCTAAGTATTTTATTTTTTTAGAGGCTGTTATAAATGGCATTATTTTCCTGATTTCCTTTTTGTTGTTCTCTTTCTTGGTGTATAGGTATCCAACTGATTTTTGTATGTTTATCTTGTATCATGCTGCTCTGCTGAATCTTTCTATTACTTCCAGTAGTTTTCTCATGGAGTCTTTTGGGTTTTCTATGTATAGTATCATATCATCAACAAATACAGAGTTTAACTTCTTCATCACAAATTTGGATGCCCTTTATTTTTTTCCTTGCCTTTATGCTCTAGCTAGGACTTCCAGCACAATGTTAAATAGGAGTGGTGATAAAGGGCATCCTTGTCTTGTTCCTGTTCTCAAGGGGAATGTGTTCAGCCTCTCTCCATTAAGAATGATGTTGGCTGTTGGTTTTGTATAGACGGCCTTTATTATGTTGAGGAATTTCTCTTCTATACCGATTTTATTGAGAGTTTTTGTCAGGAATTGGTATTGGACTATGTCAAATGCCTTTTTTTCCATTGATTATGTGTTTATTTTATTTTATTTTATTTATGTGGTGAATTATGGTGATTGATTTCCTAACGTTGAACCATCCTTTTATACCTGGTATGAATCCCAGTTGGTCATGGTGTATTATTATTTTTGATATGATGCTGAATTCTATTGGCTAGAATTTTGTTGAGAATTTTTGCATCTATATTCATTAGAGTTATTGGTTTGTAATTTTCTTTTTTTGTGGTGTCTTTGCCTGGTTTTGGTATCAGGGTTATGCCAGCTTCATAGAATGAATTCGGAAGTATCTCTTCCTTTACTATGTTCTGAAATAGTTTGAGTAGTACTGGTGTAAGTTCTTCTATGAATGTTTGGTAGAATTCTCCAGTGCAGTCATCTGGGTCAGGGCTTTCTTTGTTGTTGGGAGTTTTTTTTTTTTTTTTTTAAATTATCTTCCCAGTCTCTTCTCTTGTCATGGGTCTGTTCAGGTTTTTAACATCAGTTTGTGTTAGTATGTGTAGGCAGTGTGTTTCTAGAAATTGGTCCATTTCCTCTAGGTTTTCAAATTTGTCAGAGTGTAGTTTTTCATAGCACTCTGTTATGATCCTTTTTATTTCAGTTGGGTCTTTTGTAATGTCCCTATTTCATTTCTTATTTGGGTTCTTTGTGTCCTCTCTTGTTTTTCTTTTATCAGTTTGGCCAGTGCTTTGCTGATTTTGTTGATGCTTTCAAAGAACAAACTTTTGGTTTTGTTGATTCTTTCTATTGCTTTTCTATTCTCTATTTCATTTATTTTTGCTCTGATCTTTATTATTTCCTTTCTTCTGGTGGCTCTGGGTTTCCTTTGTTGTTCTCTTTTATTTCTTTGAGTTGTGTAGCTAAAGTTTTGACTTTATCCTTTTCTTCTTTTTTGATTGTGTATCTACTGCTGTAAATTGACTCCTGAGTATTGTCTTTGCTGTGTCTCAAAGGTTCGGTATGATGTATTTTCATTCTTATTTGAGTCTATGAATTTTGACTCCATCTTTGATTTATTTTATTACTCAGTGGTTTTTAAGCAGGGTGTTATATCAGTTTCCGTATTTTTGATTTTTTTTCCTTGTTCTTCCTGTTGTTAATTTCTACTTTGGTGGCATTTTGATCAGAGAAAGTGCTTTGCATTATCTCAATGTTTTGGATTTTTTTGAGGGTTGTTTTGTGGTTAAGATGTGATCTGTTCTGGAGAACATTCCATGTGTGTTGGAAAAGAATGTATACTTTACAGCTGCTGGGTGGAGGGTTCTGTACATGTCTATTAGGTCAAGTTTGCTGATTGTGGTCTTTGGATCTTCTATATCTTTGCTGAGTTTCTTTCTAGATGTTCTGTCCTATACCAGGAGTGTTGTGTTGAAATCTCCTACTATTATTGTGGAACCGTTGATTTCTCTTTTCAGTGCTGTTAGTGTTTGTTTTATGTATGTTGGAGCCCTGTCATTGGGTATGTATATATTTATTATGGTCATATCTTCATGATAGACTTTTTAATCTTTATGTAATACCCTTCTCTGTCTTTTTTGGTGGATTTTGTTTTAAAGTCTATTTTATCTGAGATTACTAAAAAAAAATTTTTTTTTAGTATTGCCACTCCTGCTCTTTTTTGGTAGCTGTTTGCTTGATATATTTTTTCCATCCTTTGATTTTTAATGAATTTGTGTCTTTGTTTCTAAGGTGTGTCTCTTATAGGCAGTATATTGATGGATCCTGTTTTTTTTAACCATTCTGTCATTCTCTGTCTCTTTATGGGTGCATTTAGGCCATTTACATTCAGTGTAATTATTGATAGGTGTGAGTTTATTGCCCTCATTTTGTAATGCTTTTTTTTTTTTTTTTGGTGCTGACGTTTTCTTTGTTCCTCTTACTCTTCTGTGCTGAATTCTGTTTGTGGATTTTTTTTTTTCATCTCTTTTGTTTTTGCAGATTTTTGTTTACTGAGACTTTATGTTTTTCTTCTTTATTTTGATGAGTAGGTTTGTTACCTTTTTTTTATGGTTACCTTGAAATTTGTCCTTATCTTCCTAAGTTTGAACTGTTGTTTTTTCACTTGGCATCACCTTGCCTTCCTGTCCATTTGAAAGTTCTATAGCTACGCCATTTATTCCCTCTTTTATTGTTCTGACATTGCTATCATTTACAGATTAACCTCTCAGGTTCTCTGTTGTAAATCTTTTAGTTTTGCTTAATCCTTGAGAATTCATTAACTAGCTTGGTATCTGGCTGATATGGTCTTGTGTCCTAGATTCAGGCTGTCATCTGATGTTTTTCTTTAATCGAAGGACTCCCTTTAATAATTCTTGTTAGTTTGGTTTAGTTTTTACATATTCATTTAATTTATATTTATCCAGAAATGTCCCAATTTCACCATCATATCTGAGTGAGAATTTTGCTAGATATATTATTCTTGGTTGGCAATTAAATGGTCTCTGCTGAGTAATCAGAGCTTAGTCTTATTGTTTCCCCTCCATTAGTGACTTTATGTTTTTCTCGAGCTGCTCTTGGGTTTCTTTCTTTGTCTTTGGTTTAACAAATGTGATTATATGCATTGGTGATTTTCTTTTGGGGCCTATCCTATATGGGATTTGTTGAGCTTCTTGGGTGGTCAGCTTTTCCCCTTTTATGCTATTAGGGGAGCTTTGTATCAGGAATTCTTCGATGAGTCTCTCTCTGTTTTCTGTTTTCTCCCCTTGTTCTGGAACTCTGATCACTTGCAGATTTTTGCTTTTGATTGCATCCCACATCATTCTCAGGGTTTCTTCATTTTTATTTGTTCTTTTCTCTGATTTTTCATCAAGCAAATTGGTATGCAAGTATTTGTTTTCAATTTCACTGATCCTGCCTTCCATTGTTTCAAAGCTGCTCCTCAAACCTTCTATAACACTGTGCAGTTCTGAAATCTTGTTGTTTATTTTTTGGATTTGTAATTGGTGCTTTTGTATGATTTCTAGTTGTGAATTTATTTTGACATTTTGTTCCTGTATTATTTTCCTGAATTATTCCATTGTTTTGTCCATCTTCTCCTTGATTTTGTTTATGTTTTCTTCATTCTTGTCTGTTTTTTCTTTCAACTCTTGGATAGCCCTGAATATTAGAGATTTGAATCCTCTATCAGGTAGTTCCAGTGTCTTTTCTTCTCCTGGAAGGTCATCTGGTATTTTATTTTGGGCACCTACTGGAACCATCCTGGCCTATTTTTTAAAAATATGTTTTGATATTGTCTGCTGTATTTGGGATGTTCAGGAGTTAATTTCTTCATTTATTGATTGTAGATTTGTTTGTTTCATCCTGCTTTTTGTTTTATTTGGTTATGTCTGAGCAGGCGGGCTGTACATTCTTTGCTGTTTGCTCATCTGTGGGCATGATACTTCTCACCATCTTGTCCAATGTGCAGGGCCAGTTGCTCAGCTATTGTGCAGTAAGACAGGTCCAGCAGAAGGGAAGGTGCCAGAATACATTGTGACATATACAGAGGCCAACAATGCAGTGCTGGGGGTCAGTACAGGGCAGATTCTGGTAGACTGTGCCTACACTGCTCAGGGGTGCATTGCTCGGGGCATGGTGCATATAGGCGGGGTGGGGGGTCGTGATGTGTGCAGCTAAGTGGGTGTGGGTAAAAAGAGGAAGAGGAGAGAGAGACAGGAGCCAAAAAGAAAAAAAGTGCTGAGGAAGCCTGCCATTGGAGCAGTACATACCTGGGGAAGCCATATGCTGGTGACTTTCTAGCTAGGTGGTGAGGCACAGATCATCAAGAAGGGACAGATATGGCACACACAGCTAGGTGAGCAGGAGAAAGGGAAGAGAGGGAGGGAGAGAGAGATAAGAAACCAGATTTTTTTAAAAAAGGAGAGAGAAAGGCACAGGCAGCTAGGTGATCAGGAGAAAAGAAGGGAAGGAATGTAGAGCAAGACAAGAAACAGAGAAAAAAAAGGATGCCAGGTGGCTGGGAGGAAGGAAAGGAAGTGAGATAGAGAGATAAAAGGAACAGCAAAAAAAAAAAAAAAAAAAAAAAAAGAAGAAGAAGAAAGAAAAAAATGCCCTAAGGGAGCCCACCAGAAGCAGGTGCCCAGCCAAACAGCACTGTACAGCCTATCCAGAAGGAGCAGAGATGGCATGTGGCACCAGGTGCTCAGGAGAAGGGTAAGGAAGGTAGAGAGAGACAAGAAACCAAAGGAAAAAAGAAAGAAAGAAAATGTCCCAAGGGAGCCCAATGGACTCAGGTCCCCAGCTGAGCAGTGCTGCACAGCCCATCAAGAAAGCGCAGAGATGGCACATGGCACCAGGTATTCAGGAGAAGGGTAAGGAAGGAATGCAAAGAGAGATAAGAAACCAGGAAAAAAAGAAGAAATAAAGAAAAAAAAAGCCCCAAGGAAGTCCACCAGAAAGAGGTCCCCAGCCAAGTGGTACTGTACAGCTGGTCAAGAAGGAGTAGGATGGCACATGTCACCAGGTGTTCAGGAGAAGGGTAAGGAAGGAAGGTAGAGAGATACAAGAAACCAAGAAAAGAAGGTAGAAAGAAAAAAGATGCCTTGAGGGAGCCCACTATTGTGGTGGTATTTGGCTTTGCAGCTGCATGGCACTGCACAGCCCATATAGAAGCAGCAGAGATGGCACATGATGCCAGGTGTCCAGGAGAAAAGAAGGGAAGGGTGTAGAGAGAGACAAGAAATCAAGAAAAGAAAAAAAAATCAACAAGGGAGCCCACTGACTTGGTGGCCTGGCACTGCACAGCCTGTCTAGAAGAGGCAGAGATGGCACACAGCACCAGGTATTCAGGAGACTGGAAAAGAAGGAAAGTAGAGAGAGACAAGAAATCAAGAAATGAAGAAAAACAAAAAGAAGAAAACAAGCCCCATGACTCCCACTGGCGTGGCAGAGCCGAGCAAGGAAGTGGTTCCCCAGTTGAACAGAGCTTCACAGCCTATCAAGAAGGAGCGGGGATGGCACATGGAGCCAGGCATTTGAGAAAAAGGAGGGGAAGGAGGTGAGAGAGAGAGAAGAAACCAAAAAAAGCAACAAAAAATGGCACTGAAGGAGCTGGCATGTGTGGGGAGGGTGAATCCAAGAGGCAAGGATCTGGCACCTCTCTGGCTGAGCAACCCCAGTGGCCCACTGGAAAGCAGTGGAGGCTGAGCTAAAGTATCTTCCTGTACTCTCTGTCAGCCGTTCTTCATGGCTGAAGAGTCCAAGACGGTGAAGCCGTACCAAGTTAGCTGATAGGGGACCTCCACTCTGTATCTCTCCTTGCTCTCTGTTGTCTGTCAGTTTCTTATTCCATTTGGTGCTTGGTTGAGTTCTTTATCTCTTCATTTGACCGTTACGGTTCCAAGATTGACATTTGTCTCTGTTTTACTTAGTTTTTCGGGTCTTTGCTGTGGAGGGACTGTGTGGTGCTTCTGTCTGTAGAGTCATGTTGGCTCCACCCTCCCATTGTTTTTCTTTCCTTTCTGAAGTTTCAATTCTTATTCTGTTACCACTTCCTTTCCATTTGGAGAGCTTTCTTTAGCTATTTCTTAAGAGTAGGTCTGCTAGCAAAAATTTTGTTAGTTTTCCTTCATCTGAGAATGTCTTTATTTGCTTTCATTTCTGAAAGATAGTTTCACTACATATTATTTCCACTCTACTATCAAGCCCTTCCATCAAGTTTTTAAGTTTTTCATTTTCATTTTTCATTTCTATAATTTGTATTTGTTTCTTTTTTAATAACTACTTTTTGCTGAGATTTTCTATTTTCTCATTTGTGTAAGGGAATTTATAATTACTTATTGAAGCAATTTCATGATGGCTGCTCTAAAATTTTTGTGAGATAATTCCAACCACTGATTCATTTCAGTGTTTGCTTTTGTTGATTTTTTATCCTTATTTTCCTGGGTCTTGGCATGATGAGTGATTTTTCTGTTGCATCCTGGACATTTTGGATATTAGGAAATTCTTGATGTTATTTAAAATCTTCTTTTTTTATCTGGCAGTTCTCTGTTTAGATTTAGCGTGTAGGTTCTCTGAGTCCTTTGCTGAGGTCTCTGCTCTGAACAGATCAAGACTGCTACTGTCAGCAGATGTGGTGAATGAAATGATTGCTGCTGCTGCTGTAAGTAGATTAGGCTAGCCACTACTGTCAGGTATGGGGTGTGAGGTGTGTTGGCCTTATTGGGATTTGTTGTTGGCATGCTGTGAGCAGACTAGGCTACTGCTGACACTGGGTATGTGTTTTTCTGCCAACCCCTCTCTGGGCTTTCCTCTTCTCAATTACTTGGCTTTCTTTCTTTCTTTTCTTCTTCTTTTTTTTGTCTTTGCCCTGTGGTTCTGGGCCGTAGAACTCCACAGCACTTAGTCTGTCATGCACAGGAGATAAAAGTGAAACCCAGGAAAGTCACTATGGTGTTGTTATTCAAGTCCTGAGGTTCTTAGCTGACCCTCTTTCCACATTTCATGACCGTTTTATACTGTTGAATTATTTCCAGAGTTTTTAGTTTTATTTTGAGGGAAAAGAGCAGGAAAAGTGGGCCCATGCCATCTTGTCCCAGAAATAGAATTTTCTGCTTTGATTTCAAGCATCTGTCTTAGTATGGCCAGATGGGGGTTTGGCAGCGGGTGCTGGTTCCCGCTCTGAATCAGGAAAAGAGCATGTGCTTGTAATTGTTGGTGGAAACAGAGGAAGGGACCATGTCCCCTGGAAAAGTGCTCAGAATTGTCCCACATGACTCTCTATGTGACATCAGCTTTTGCTGTTATTGTCAGAGATAGTAGCGGGCTAGATGTATCATGGTTTGACTCAGTGTGGCTATGCTCAGGGTCTCATGTGCTGCTGAAGGAAGGAAGGATTGTGTTAAGAACTGCAGTAAAACAATCCATATGTCACCAGCAATTACAGCCTTCAGGAATCATGTCTTCTAACAGCCACACCTGAATGTCAACTAGGGCCTATAGGCATGGAGGCAGTCAGGGAGCTGGACTATACATCCTAGCAACATTTCCACAAGCCAGAAAGGGGTGTGCCCCTTTGACTTCTGTCAAATAAATACATTTATTTAGCTAACATCTTAACAAAGTTTTTACCATGTGCCTGGCATGGTATTTGATGTGGAGAGAGAGGGATATGAGTGAGACAGAGTCCTTCACTTAGAGGAGCTCATTATCTAGTGAGGAGACATCAGACATAATGACGAGGTATGATCATGGCCATGTAGAGGCCTGCGTAAAGTGCTGGGGTATCATACAAAGGTCCTTAGGGGGTCTTCACAGTGGAGGTGGCCATTTAAGTTGGACATCAAAGGATACCAGCAGGAGGTCTCCATGAAGACAATGGAAAAGGAAGTCTAGGTAGAGAGGGCACACTTAACTAATGCCAGAAAGGTATGAAAGTCCAAGACACATAGGTCAGAGTGTGCAAAGACAGAGTTCAGGCTGTGGTTTCCAGAAGCTTACAGACTAATTAGGGAATTAAACCTACACTTAATGATAAAGTTTTTATTCTCTTATTTGCACTATGGTTGAGCGATTTTCAGGCAACATGTTAACCCTCCCAAGTGTTTGTAGTTTTAGCCTCTCTTCTGATGTTATAATGGAAGCTTCTCTTTCTGTTAATGGAATTTCAGGCATATTCAACATGGTAGTGGAGTGAACTGGGGACTTGGAGGACGGGGAGTTGTGGATTTTGGTCCTCATCCCCAGTCACCCTTGAAATCAAGACTGAGAGGCAATTATACTGTGTGTGAGTGTGTGTGGGTACGTGCACGTATATATCTGTGGTGTGAATGTGAGCATGGATGTGTGTGTGTAAAATCAAAACTTCCCTGAGATATTCTTTGCCCTCTCCACTGCTTAGCCTCATGCCTGGCACATAGTAGGTCTCCAATAAATGACAATTTGATGTTGACTGGTATTGGGACCTGGGTGATGAAAGCATATTTGTTTCACAGGAAGAAGATTAAGGAAACTATCTCAGTCTACAGTATTGATAGTAGCTCCATTTGCGTAGGTTCCATACTCTTGGAAGTCATGTTGTTGTTGTTGTTGTTTTTTGTTGTTGTTAGCACATGGTTAATCTTTCAGTTGTCACTTAACAAATATGTGTTGAGTGCTTCCTCCATATCAGGCACAGCTTCTCTTCTTAAATGGGATGCATGTGCAAGAGCTCTGATGCCCAAATGATCTTGGTTCATTTAAAACAGAAAGAAGCCAGGGTTCCTGGGCGTTGTGAGCAAGGAGCAGAGTGGCACAAGGTGAGGCTGGAGAGGAAGGCAGGAGCTGGATCATATAGGGCGTGCAGGCCCTGTAAACCTATGAAGCTGTTGTGAGTATTGACTTCACTGAAGTATGTGATGGACCAAGCATAAAAAAAAAAAAAAAAAAGCATATAGTAGTCAGTAATTATAGTTTATGCTACTTATACATCTCTTTCTACTACTTCAGTATATTATTAATCACTTTACTTTCAGCAAGACAGCTACAGAGACAGAGAGAGAGAGAGAGAGGGTGGAGCAAGAGAGAGAGAGGTCAAATGTAAAAGCTGTAAGGAAGGCAACTGAAATGATCAAGAGGGATGGCAAAGTGATTAGGGTTCTTAAATCTGGAAAGATCAAGTCTGATGGAGCATGAGATGAAAGGCTATCCAATCTTGAAAGATATAGTTTATGTCAAAATCCTAACATTTTAGACTTAAATTCCTCCTTCTCCTTCATTCTCATAAAATTGACAAGAGATAATTCTAGGAGAACTAAAGGGAAGTCCCACTTTACCCAGTGAGTAGTATAAATTTATGCAACTCTTCATCCCCAAGAGATGTTGTACTAGCTGAAAATATAAATAACTTCAAGAAGGGTTTACAAATTTCAAAGCTCCATAACGAGCTGAGGAGGGAGTTCAATATTTTAGGATGTTATCCTAAACTTCATATTCATTCCCTAAACATGCTCCTTGCTACTCTTGTCAGAGATAGAATAAATCAAATCTTCCAGACTTGGCATTTTATAATTCTTAGTTTTGTTGGCCATGCAACCCTGCCCTCCCTTGAATATTACACTCTGGAGAAATGGCAGAGTGTTTGGAGTATGCGTGTTTTGGACTATCTCTAGTAGATGTTTCTGGGTGGTGCAAATGGTTAACGTGCTCGGCTGCTAACCGATAACCAAAAGGTTGGCAGTTTGAGTCTACCTAGAGGTACCTCGGAAGGAAAGCCTGGCAATCTATTTCTGATAAATCAGGCACTGAAAACCGTGTGGACCATTGTTCTACTCTGAGACACGTGGGATCCCCATGAATCAGAATTGGCTGGATGGCAACCGTTGCTGTCTTTTTGTTTAGTAGATGTGACGGTTAATACTGTGTGTCAACTTGGTAAGTTATGATGCCCAGGGGTTTGGTAAAACACTAGACTAGTTGCTGTCCCATAACATAATGTAATATAATGATCTTCTATAGTCTAATCTAATTAATCAATTAGTTGAAAGGTGAGTTTCTTTAGGATGTGGTCTGCCTCCAGAATATAAATAGATATTTTGGCAGAACTTGCTCTCTTACCTGACTTTGCACTCTTTCTGTTGCCTGGCCTATGAATTTTGAGATGCAAGTTTGCAGAAATCTACAGTCTGTGCCTGACCTACGGATTTTGGACTTGTCAGACTCCACAGTCACGCGAGCTAACAGGAGTCTCCAGTCGATCACCTGACCTGTGGATTTTAGACTTGCCAGCCCCCAAAACTGTGTGAGCTAATTCCTTGAAGAAAATCTCTCTCTCTGTGTGTATATATATATGTCTCACTGATTCTGTTTCTCTAGAGAACCTGGATTAAGAAAGTATGTGTTTCCAACCCATGGGGAAAAGTTCTGTGCTGGGCTGATTGGGCCATGACTGATGTGGAGGATGCTCTGTACTTGAGTGAGAAGCCCTAAATTTGAGTTCTAGCACTCACTTTACTTTCTGGGCCTATATGGTTGACCAGGTCCTGCCTCCATTTACAACCCATATTGTACAACTTTTCCCTCCATTCTCCATGCTCTGGCCACGTTGACCTTCTCTCAGTTTTTTAAAAGCACATGATTCTTGGTTTTAGGACCTGTGTACACACATTTGCTTTCTGGCCTGTGCCTGGCTGTTCTGGGTAAGCCTGACCAGCCTGGGCTCTGTTAACCCTTCCAGGAACTGGTCCTTTATACTAAGGCCCTAGTTGGGCTGGCCTGGTCCTCGAAGGAGAGGGATAAGAGTATGGAATGCAGTACAGGACTGGGAATGACTACTTGCTCCAAAAACCCAACCAAACCCAATGCCACTGAGTCAATTCCAACTCATAGTGACCCTATAGGACAGAGCAGAACTGTCCCAAAGGGTTTCCAAAGAATGGCTGATGCATTTGAACTGCTGACCTTTTAGTTAACAGCCAAGCTCTTAACCACTGTGCGACCAGGGCTCCCAGGAAGGCATTTCCTCCGTAGAACATACAGGGCACTGACTGTCTTTGGAATACAAATGCGCCCATGTACAGCTCTGCAAGACATGACAGTGCCCAAAATGTAGTCAGTGGGAAGTGAGAAACTCTTGCCGAGGAGACCTGAGAGGAGAGCGGGCCACTGAGGGAGATTTCTCATTGTGGTGGGTTGGGTGCTTATCTGTGTGCCCATAGTGGAGAGGATGGCACTGTGGGGGTGGGGCTGTCTGCCAGGCCTGGGATTCTGTGATCCCTGCAGACACCTTCCAATTTCACAGGGTTGTCTCAAGGACCAGATGGTACAAATAAAAGAATTCTGGGAAGCAATGAATTTCTGGAAAATGTAAGGCATGACATTTTTACACTGGTAATAATTGTGAAGTCTCTAGCTTCTACCTGCTCATCTCCAGCCATCATATGTGACGGAAGTGAGGGGGCGTGAGTGTTTTTCATTCATTCATTCACTCATTCATCCATTCGTTTATTCACTCATGGCTTAGAGCTATATGTCCAATATAGTAGCCCTAGTCACAGATAGCTAGTGAACTCTTAAAATGTGGCTGGTCCAAATTTAGACATGCTGTAAGGGTAAAATACAGACTGGATTTCAAAGCTTAGTACAAAATGAATATGAAATAACCCATTAATAATTTTAAAAAATTTACATGTTGAAATGAAAAGATTTGGATATATTGGGTTAATAAAATATATTATGAAAATTAATTTTACCTTTTTCTTTTTACATTTAAAAATTTGACGACCAGAAAATCTAAAATTTCTGTTGCGCAGAGCTGGTTGAGATCATATCTGCTCCTCTGAAGGACAGGAGGGTGTGAGATTGGTCTTGGTTAAACAGGAAGTCCAATGTGGGATTTACCCTATTTAATAAAATCATGGAGGGAGTGAAGCTGGCTCACAAGTCCCCCAGCTAGGGACTCGGCACCCCAAACCATGAATGGAGGATTTAATTATAAGCCTTTCCTGAGGGGTTTAATATAATATTTATGATTGATAAAGGCAATAAAGCAGTTCATTATTTATGTTTACTGGTTTATACTTTGGTGTGTCTCAACAGTGGGGGAATAGGAATTGAATAAATTACCCAGTGATCTGGGAATTCATGTAACCCGTAATTTGAGTATGCGAGTATGCAGTGTGTATGTGACTGTGTGTGTGCACATTTTAATGAGATGCAATTTTGCTTTCAATTTAGGAAATCCCAAAAGCTCTTCTGCTCTGTTTTCTCTGATTCCAACCTAATAGTAGTTTTGGAGGCAGCAGCAAATGAGGAAGACAAGATGAAAATACCTAGACGCAATCTTTCTGAAGGCTGCCTAGTGTTTTCTTCATTAGAAAATTTCTGCTGCCTCTGTACCAGGTATCAAGTGTTTGTCCTCCTTAAGCTTGAGAACTGTGGCTTTTGTTCTTATCTCTGAGCTTCTTGCCTCCTAGTATGTATTCAAGACAGCACACATTCAGTTAAACCAGAGTGTAAGCACTTGGCATAGAATGAGGAAATCTCAGGATATCAGCTACATGCTTATAAGTAAGTAAATTACAGGCACAATCTCAGTATTTGAGAGACTGTAAGGTAATGTGGAAAGAGCACTGAGCTAGGCACTGCAAAGGATTATTCATGGGCCCTTAGACATGACATTTATTCATAATTCAATCAATAGTCATATGCTGGACACACTGTCTTTGCTAAGTGCTGCTGAGGAAGCAAATGAATAAAGCTTTCTCCTTGCTCTTAAAGTATTCTAGTGGAGGGGAAAAAATACGTGTAAAACATAAGTGCAATGCAGGACTTCCAGAAAGGTGGAGTAGACATACTTTCCCCTATTTCTCCTGCTAAGTACAAATCCCCCTGGATATCATATGCAATAGGACAAACATAGGAAAACTTTGAAAGATTGAGAGAAAGCAGATTGCCTAGGGGCCTTGGGACCCCAGAAATTACACACTGGTAAGCTCCCTGGGTTTTATTTTTGTCTCATGTATACCAGACTTAGAGCTGAAGAACTTGGCAACCCCAAAATGATGACAGGTAGAGAGAAGAAGAGCCCCAACAAAAGTCTGCTCTCTTTAGCCAAAGGACCAAGAAAAGAGCATCCTAACAAGACAGCAACTTTTAGAGATTCACCGCTCTACTCCAGCCAAACACAACAGAAAAATCTGTGGCCTCAGCCCACTCCCATCAGCAAAGGCCAAGTGTGGAGCCTAGACTTCCTGTCTTGTCAGGCTGTAATGAGGTGCTTCAAATCCCACTGGATGGGGCTTGACACCAACACTGGGGTGGTATTGGAGGAGTTCCTAGTGGACGGTGAGGGTTTTCACTACTGTCCAGTGGTCACAAGGCCACCCCCATCCTGCAGTGTCAGTGAAGGCCACCTGGGAAAAAGTAAGGGGGCATTTCTACCCCTCCCAGCCAGTGTGGAGAGCCAGAACTTCCAGCCTCACCAAGTAGTAATGATAAGCCCCTTCTCCCTTGTGTATCCAGATGGGAAGCCTGGACTTTTACCTCCTCCTAACAGTGGAGAGGCAGCATTTACTCTCCTCCTTTCAGAGTGGTATTAGAGGAAGCAAGCTAAAACAACGTTTAAGTAAGACCCAAAGTCTCAAAATGTTCAAGTTTCAATTGAAAATCAGTTGTCATAACAAGAACCAGGAAAATCTCAACATGAATGAAAAAAGACAATCAATACTTCCCAACACCAAGATGATAGAGATGTTAGAATTATCTGACAAAAATTTAAGTTTTTAGGTGCCATCAAGTCAATTTAGACTCATAATGACCCCCCATGTGACAGAGTAGAGCTGCCTCATAGGATTTTCTAGGCTGTAATCTTTATGGGAGCAGATTGCCAGGTCTTTCTCCTTTTAGTTAGCAGCCAAGTGCTTAACCTTTGCACCACCAGAGCACATCAAGCAAGTGAAAATTCTCAGTAAAGAAATAGAAAGTTTCAGTAAAAGGAATAGAAGATATAAAGAAGAACCAAATGGAAATGTTAGAGCTGAAAAATACAACAACAGGAAAAAAACAAAAACAAGCAAAAAGACCAACCTCAGTGGATGGGCTCAACAGAAGAATGGAAGGAATAGAGGAAACAATCCGTTAATTGGGAGGTTGAACAATAGAAATTACCCAATTTGAACAAGATAGAAAAAGTAGACTGAAAAAAAAAAATGAGCAGGGTCTCAGGAACTTGTGGCACTATAACGAAAGATCTAACGTTTGTGTCTTTGGAGTCTTGGAAGAAGAGAAGAGACAAGGGCTGAAAAAGTTCTTGAAGAAACAATGGTGAAAATTTCCCAAATTTGGTAAAAGGCATAAATCTTTTCTTCAGATAGCTAGGTGCTGCAAATCAAAACACAATGACGTACATACTGCTTCACATCTACTATGATGACTATTACAAAAAAAGAAAGGAAATAACAATTGTTTTATCAAGGATATAGAGAAATTGGAACACTCATACATCACTGGTGGGAATGTAAAATGGTTCAGTTGCTGTGGAAAATAGTTTGGTGGTTCCTATAAAAGTTAAACATAGAATTACCACAGGACCCAGGATTTCCACTCCTAGATATATACCCAAAAGAAATGAAAGCAGCCACTCAAACATGTACACCAATATTTATTGCAGTGTTATTCACAACTCCTAAAAGATAGAAACAATCCAAGTGCCCATCAACAGACAAATGAATATAAACAAAATGTGGGATATAAATACAATGGAGTATCACTCAGCTATAAAAAGAAATAAAGTTCTGATACATGCCACCACATGAATGAACCTTGAAAACATTATGCTAAATGAAATAAACCAAACACAAAGGAACACATACTGTATGATCCTACTTACAAAAAATATCTAGAAAAGGCAAATACATTGAGACAAAAGAAGATTAGTGGTTATTGCATGTAAGGAGGGGGGATGAGAAGTTAAATAAATGTAGATTCTGACTCTGTGTTTATGAGGTGGACCTGCGAGTCTGCATCTGAAAGCTCTTAGGTAATGCTGATCACACTGGTCTGCAGACCACACTTTTTTTTTTTTAATTTTTATTGTGCTTTAAGTGAAAGTTTACAAATCAAGTCAGTCTCTCATACAAAAATTTATACACACCTTGCTATATACTCCTAATTGCTCTCCCCCAATGAGACAGTACACTCATTTTCTCCACTCTCTCTTTTCTAGTCCATTCGGCCACCTTCTGACCCCCTTCACCCTCACATCTCCCCTCCAGACAGGAGATCCCAACATAGTCTCTTGTGTCTACTTGATCCAAGAAGCTCACTCTTCACCAGTATTGTTTTCTATCCCATTGTCCAGTCCAATCTCTGTCTGAAGAGTTGGCTTTGGGAATGGTTCGTGTCTTGGGCTAACAGAAGGTCTGGGGACCATGAGCACAGGGATCCTTCTAGTCTCAGTCAGACCAGTAAGTCTGGTCTTTTTATGAGAATTTGGGGTCTGCATCCCACTTCTCTCCTGCTCCCTCAGGGGTTCTCTGTTGTGTTCCCTGTTAGAGCAGTCATCAGTTGTAGCCGGGCACCATCTAGTTCTTCTGGTCTAAGGCTGATGTAGTCTCTGGTTTATGTAGCTGGGTACCATCTAGTTCTTCCGGTCTCAGGCTAATATAGCCTCTGGTCTCAAGCTGATGTAGTCTCTGGTTTATGAGCCTTTCTGTCTCTTGGGCTCATAATTACCTTGTGTCTTTGATGTTCTTCATTCTCCTTTGTTCCAGCTGGTTTGAGACCAACTGATGTATCTTAGATGGCCACTTGCTAGCGTTTAAGACCCCAGGCGCCACTCTCCATAGTGGGATGCAGGATGTTTTCTTAATAGATTTTATTATGCCAATTGACTTAGGTGTCACCTGAAACCATGGTCCCCAAACCCCTGCCCCGGCTACACTGGCCTTAGAAGCATTCAGTTTATTCAGGAAACTTATGTGCTTTTGGTTTAGTCCAGTTGTGCTGACCTCTCCTGTATTGTGGGTTGTCTTTCCTTTCACCTAAAGCAGTTTTTATCTGCTATCTAATTAGTGAAAACCCCTCTCCCTCACGCCCCTCTCTCATAACCATCAAAGAATATTTTCTTCCCTGTTTAAACTATTTCTCCAGTTCTTATAATAGTGGTCTTATACAATATTTGTCTTTTTGCAGCTGACTAATTTCACTCAGTGTAATGCTTTCCAGATTCCTCCATGTTATAAAATGTTTCAAGGATTCATCATTGTTTTCATCAATGTGTAGCATTCCATTGTGTGAATATACCATAATTTCTTTATCCATTCATCCGTGGATGGGCACCTTGATTATGTCCATCTTTTTGCTGTTGTAAACAGTGCTGCAGTGAACATGGGTGTGCATATATCTGTTCGTGTAAAGGCTCTTATTTCTCTAGGATATATTCCAAGGAGTGGGATTGCTAGATCGGATGATAGTTCTATTTCTAGCCTTTTAAGGAAGCACCAAATTGATTTCCGAAGTAGTTGTACCATTTTACATTCCCACCAGCAGTGTAGAAGTGTTCCAGTCTCTCCACAACCTCTCCAACATTTATTATTTTGTGTTTTTTGGATTAATGCCAGTCTTGTTGGAGTGAGACTGAATCTTATTGTAGTTTTGATTTGCATTTCTCTAATGGGTAACGATCATGAGCATTTCCTCATGTGTCCGTATGCTGCCTGAATATCTTCTTTAGTGAAGTGCCTGTTCATATCCTTTGCCCATTTTTTAATTAGGTTATTTGTGTTTTCGTAGTTTAGTTTCTGCAGTATCATGTAGATTTTAGAGACCAGGTGCTGATCAGAAATGTCATAGCTAAAAACTTTTTCCCAGTCTTTTTACTCTTTTGGTGAAATCTTTGGATGAGCATAGGTGTGTGATTTTTAGGAGTACCCAGTTATCAGGTTTCTCTTCTGTATTGTTAGTAATGTTTTATATACTGTTTATGCCATGTATTAGGGCTCCTAGTGTTGTCCCTATTTTTTCTTCCATGATCTTTATCGTTTTAGATTTTATATTTAGGTCTTTGATCCACTTTTAGTTCTTTTTTGTGCATGGTGTGAGGTATGGGTCTTTTCATTTTTTTGCAGATGGATACCCAGTTATGCCAGCACCATTTGTTAAACAAACTGTCTTTTCCCCATTTAACTGACTTTGGGCCTTTGTCAAATATCAGCTGCTCATATGTGGATAGATTTATGTCTGAATTCTCAATTCTGTTCCATTGGGCTATGTATCTGTTGTTGTACCAGTACCAGGCTGTTTTGACCACTGTGGAGGTATAATAGGTTCTAAAATCAGGTAAAATGAGCCCTCCCACTTTGTTCTTCTTTTTCAGTAATGCTTTACTTATTTGGGGCCTCTTTCCCTTCCATATGAACTTTGCGGTTTGTTTCTCCATCTCATTAAAAAATGTTGTTGGAATTTGTATTGGAAGTGCATTGTATGTATAGATGGCTTTTGGTAGAATAGACATTTTTACAGTGTCAAGTCTTCCTGTCCATGAGCAAGGTATGTTTTTCTACTTATGTACGTCTCTAGGTTTCTTGCAGTAGTGCCTTGCAGTGTTCTTTGTATAGCTTGTTTACATCTCGGGTGAGATTTACTCCTAATTTTTTTTTTTTGGGGGGGGACTACTGTAAATGGTATTGATTTGGTGATTTCTTCTTTAATGTTCTTTTTGTTGGTGTAGAGGAATCCAACTGATTTTCGTATGTTTATCTTGTATCCTGATAATCTGCTGAGCTCCTCTATTAGTTCCAGTAGTTTTCTTGAGGATTCTTTAGGGTTTTCTGTGTACAAGATCATGTCATCTGCATAGAGATACTTTTAATTCTTCCTTACCTCTCTGAATGCCCTTTTTTTCTTTATCTAGCCTAATTGCTCTGGCTAGGATCTCCAGCCCAATGTTGAATAAGAGTGGTGATAAAGGGCATCCTTGTCTGGTTCCTGATCTCAAGGGGAATGCTTTCAGACTCTCTCCATTTAAGATGATGTTGGCTGTTGGCTTTGTATAAATGCCATTTATTATGCTGAGGAATTTTCCTTCTATTCCTTTTTTGTTTTGTTTTGTTTTCATAATAGAGTTTATTATGCCAATTGACTTAGAAGTCCCCTTAAGCCATAGCCACCAAGCCCCCGCCCTTGCTCCGCTGACCTTCGAAGCATTCAGTTTATCCCAGAAACTTCTTTGCTTTTGGACCAGTCCAGTTGAGCTGACCTTCCCTGTATTGAGTATTGTCCTTCCCTTCACCTAAAGTAGTTCTTATCTACTAACTATTCAGTAAATAGTCTCCCCCGCCCCCGTAACCACAAAAGTATGTGTTCTTCTCAGTCTATATTATTTCTCAAGATCTTATAATAGTGGTCTTATACAATATTTGTCCTTTTGCCTCTGGCTAATTTCACTCAGCATAATGCCTTCCAGGTTCCTCCATATTATGAAATGTTTCACAGATTCGTCACTGTTCTTTATTGATGCGCAGTATTCCATTGTGTGAATATACCACAATTTATTTAACCATTCATCCATTGATGGACACCTTGGTTACTTCCAGCTTTTTGCTATTGTAAACAGAGCTGCAATAAACATGGATGTGCATACATCTGTTTGTGTGAAGGCTCTTATTTCTCTAGGGTATATTCCAAGGAGTGGGATTTCTGGGTCATATGGTAGATCTATTTCTAACTTTTTAAGAAAACTCCAGATAGATTTCCAAAGTGGTTTTACCATTTTACATTCCCACCAGCAGTGTATAAGAGTTCCAATCTCTCCGCAGCCTCTCCAACATTTATTATTTTGTGTTTTTTGGATTAATGCCAGCCTTGTTGGAGTGAAATGGAATCTCATTGTAGTTTCCTCCCCCTCCCCAGTGGCTTTTTTTTTTTATTAACTTTTATTGAGCTTCAAGTGAACGTTTACAAATCAAGTCAGACTGTCACATATACGTTTATATACACCTTACTCTGTACTCCTATTTGCTCTCCACCTAATGAGTCAGCCCTTCCAGTCTCTCCTTTCGTGACAATTTTGCCAGCTTCCAACTCTCTCTATCCTCCCATCCCCCCTCCAGACAGGAGATGCCAACACAGTCTCAAGTGTCCACCTGATATAATTAGCTCACTCTTCATCAGCATCTCTCTCCTACCCAATGTCCAGTCCCTTCCATGTCTGATGAGTTGTGTTCAGGAATGGTTCCTGTCCTGGGCCGACAGAAGGTTTGGGGACCATGACTGCCGGGATT
Organism: Elephas maximus indicus; assembly: GCF_024166365.1. Classification (NCBI taxonomy): domain Eukaryota; kingdom Metazoa; phylum Chordata; class Mammalia; order Proboscidea; family Elephantidae; genus Elephas; species Elephas maximus. The sequence goes on from NC_064840.1 coordinate 53,265,811, forward strand.
CCTCTAGTCTCAGTCAGACCATTAAGTATGGTCTTTTTGTGAGAATTTGGGGTCTGCATCCCACTGATCTTCTGCTCCCTCAGGGGTTCTCTGTTGTGCTCCCTGTCAGGGCAGTCATCGATTGTGGCTGGGCGCCAACTAGTTCTTCTGGTCTCAGGATGATGTAGGTCTCTGGTTCATGTGGCCCTTTCTGTCTCTTGGGCTCATAGTTATCGTGTGACCTTGGTGTTCTTCATTCTCCTTTGATCCAGGTGGGTTGAGACCAATTGATGCATCTTAGATGGCCGCTTGTTAGCATTTAAGACCCCAGACGCCACATTTCAAAGTGGGATGCAGAATGTTTTCATAACAGAGTTTATTATGCCAATTGACTTAGAAGTCCCCTTAAACCATCTCATCGTAGTTTTAATTTGCATTTCTCTAACGGCTAATGATCGAGAGCATTTTCTCATGTATCTGTTAGCTGCCTGAATATCTTCTTTCGTGAAGTGTGTGTTCATATCCTTTGCTCACTTCTTGGTTGGGTTGTTTGTCTTTTTGTGGTTGAGTTTTAACAGAATCATATAGATTTTAGAGATCAGGCACTGTTCAGAGATGTCATAGCTGAAAATTCTTTCCCAATCTGTAGGTGGTCTTTTTACTCTTTTGGTGAAGTCTTTAGATGAGCATAGGTGTTTGATTTTTAGGAGCTCCCAGTTGTCTGGTTTCTCTTCGTCATTTTTGGTAATGTTTTGTATTCTGTTTATGCCTTGTATTAGGGCTCCTAGGGTTGTCCCTATTTTTTCTTCCATGATCTTTATCGTTTTAGTCTTTATGTTTAGGTCTTTGATCCACTTGGAGTTAGTTTTTGTGCATGGTGTGAGGTATGGGTCCTGTTTCATTTTTTTGCAAATGGATATCCAGTTATGCCAGCACCATTTGTTAAAAAGACTATCTTTTCCCCAATTAACTGACACTCGACCTTTGTCAAATATCAGCTGCTCATATGTGGATGGATTTATATCTGGGTTCTCAATTCTGTTCCATTGGTCTATGTGCCTGTTTTTGTAGCAATGCCAGGCTGTTTTGACTACTGTGGCTGTATAATAGGTTCTAAAATCAGGTAGAGTGAGGCCTCCCACTTTCTTCTTCTTTTTCAGTAATGCTTTACTTATCTGGGGCTTCTTTCCCTTGCATATGAAGTTGGTGATTTGTTTCTCCATCACCTGAAAAAAATGTCATTGGAATTTGGATCGGAAGTGCATTTTATGTATAGATGGCTTTTGGTAGAATAGACATTTTTACTATGTTAAGTCTTCCTATCCATGAGCAAGGCATGTTTTTCCATTTATGTAGGTCCCTTTTAGTTTCTTGCACTAGTACTTTGTAGTTTTCTTTGTATAGGTCTTTTACATCTTTGGAAAGATTTATTCTTAAGTATTTTATCTTCTTGGGGGCTACTGTGAATGGTATTGATTTGGTGATTTCCTCTTCGATGTTCTTTTTGTTGATGTAGAGGAATCCAAGTGATTTTTGTATGTTTATCTCGTAACCTGAGACTCTGCCGAACTCTTCTATTAGTTTCAGTAGTTTTCTTGAGGATTCCTTAGGGTTTTCTGTGTATAAGATCATGTCATCTGCAAATAGACATAATCTTACTTCTTCCTTGCCAATCCGGATGCCTTTTATTTCTTTGTCTAGCCTTACTGCTCTGGCTAGGACCTCTAGCACAATGTTGAATAAGAGTGGTGATAAAGGGCATTCTTGTCTGGTTCCCGTTCTCAAGGGAAATGCTTTCAGGCTCTCTCCATTTAGAATGATGTTGGCTGTTGGCTTTGTATAAATGCCCTTTATTATGTTGAGGAATTTTCCTTCAGTTCCTATTTTGCTGAGAGTTTTTATCATGAATGGGTGTTGGACTTTGTCAAATGCCTTTTCTGCATCAATTGATTAGATCATGTGGTTTTTGTCTTTTGTTTTATTTATATGGTGAATTACATTAATGGTTTTTCTAATATTAAACCAACCTTGCATACCTGGTATAAATCCCACTTGGTCGTGGTGGATTAATTTTTTGATATGTTGTTGAATTCTATTGGCTAGAATTCTGTTGAGGATTTTTGCATTTGTGTTCATGAGGGATATAGGTGTGTAATTTTCTTTTTTTGTGGTGTCTTTACCTGGTTTTGGTATCAGGGATATGGTGGCTTCATAGAATGAGTTAGGTAGTATTCCATCGTTTTCTATTCTTTGAAATACCTTTAGTAGTGGTGGGGTTAACTCTTCTCTGAAAGTTTGGTAGAACTCTGCAGTGAAGCCAGGGCCAGGGCTTTTTTTTTGTTGGGAGTTTTCTGATTACCTTTTCAATCTCTTTTTTTGTTACGGGTCTATTTAGTTGTTCTACTTCTGATTGTGTTAGTTTAGGTAGGTAGTGTTTTTCTAGGAATTCATTCATTTCTTCTAGGTTTGCAAATTTGCTGGAGTATAATTTTTTGTAATAAGCTGATATGATTCTTTTAATTTCAGCTGGGTCTGTTGTGATGTGGCCCATCTCGTCTCTTATTCGGGTTATTTGTTTCCTTTCCTGTATTTCTTTAGTCAGTCTAGCCAATGGTGTATCAATTTTGTTAATTTTTTCAAAGAACCAGCTTTTGGCTTTGTTAATTCTTTCAATTGTTTTTCTGTTCTCTATTTAATTTAGTTCAGCTCTAATTTCTATTATTTGTTTTCTTCTGGTGCCTGATGGATTCTTTTGTTGCTCGCTTTCTATTTGTTCAAGTTGTAGGGACAGTTCTCTGATATTGGCTCTTTCTTCTTTTTGTATGTGTGCATTTATCGATATAAATTGGCCTCTGAGCACTGCTTTTGCTGTGTCCCAGAGGTTTTGATAGGAAGTGTTTTCATTCTCGTTGCATTCTATGAATTTCTTTATTGCCTCCTTAATGTCTTCTATAACCCAGTCTTTTTTGAGCAGGATATTGTTCAGTTTCCAAGTATTTGATTTCTTTTCCCTGATTTTTCTGTTATTAATTTCCACTTTTATGGCCTTGTGGTCTGAGAAGATGCTTTGTAGTATTTCAATGTTTAGGATTCTGCAAAGGTTTGTTTTATGACCTAATATGTGATCTATTCTAGAGAATGTTCCATGTGCACTAGAAAAAAAAGTATACTTTGCAGCTGTTGGGTGGAGTGTCTGTATAGGTCTATGAGGTCAAGTTGGTGGATTGTAGCAATTAGGTCTTCTGTGTCTCTGTTGAGCTTCTTACTGGAAGTCCTATCCTTCTCCAAAAGCGGTGTGTTGAAGTCTCCTACTATAATTGTGGAGGTGTCTATCTCGCTTTTCAGTTCTGTTAAAGTTTGTTTTATGTATCTTGCAGCCCTGTCATTGGGTGCATAAATATTTCTTATGGTTATGTCTTCCTGATCAATTGTCCCTTTAATCATTCTGTAGCATCCTTCTTTACCCTTAGTGGTGGATTTAACTTTGAAGTCTATTTTGTCAGAAATTAATATTGCTACTCCTCTTCTTTTTTGATTTTTGTTTGCTTGACATATTTTTTGCCATACTTCGAGTTTTAGTTTGTTTGTGTCTCTAACTCTAAAGTGTGTCTCTTGTAGGCAGCATATAGACAGATCATGTTTCTTTATCCAGTCTGAGACTCTCTGACTCTTTATTGGTGCCTTTAGTCCATTTACATTCAGCGTAATTATAAATAAGTATGTGTTTAGTGCTGTCATTTTGATGCCTTTATGTGTGTGCTCTTGACAATTTCATTTTTCCACTTACTTTTTTGTGCTGAGGTGTTTTTCTTTGTAAATTGTGTGTTCCTCGTTTTCATAGTAGTTGAATTTATGTTTGCTGAGTCGTTATGTTTTTCTTGGTTTTTATTTTGAGTTATGGAATTGTGAGACCTCTTTGTGGTTACCTTAATATTTACCCCTATTTTTCTAAGTAAAAACCTAACTTGTATCATCCTATATCACCTTGTTTCCCTCTCCATGTGGCAGTTCTATGCCTCCTGTATTTAGTCTCTCTTTTTGATTATTGTGATCTTTTACATAATGACTTCAATGATTCCCTGTTTTGAGCTTTTTTTTCTTTTCAAAATTAATCTTAATTTGTTTTTGTGATTTCCATATTTGAGTTGATATCAGGATGTTCTGTTCTGTGACCTCGTGTTGTGTTGTTATCTGATGTTATTGATTTTTGACCAATTACCTTTAGTATTTCTTGTAGCTTTGGTTTGGTTTTTGCAATTTCTCTAAGCTTGTGTTTATCTGTAAATGTTTTAATTTCGCCTTCATATTTGAGAGAGAGTTTTGCTGGATAAATGATTCTTGGCCGGCAGTTTTTCTCCTTCAGTGCTCTATATATGTCATCCCATTGCCTTCTTGCCTGCATGGTTTCTGCTGAGTAGTCTGAACTTATTCTTATTGATTCTCCTTTGTAGGAGACCTTTCTTTTATCCCTGGCTGCTTTTAAAATTTTCTCTTTTTCTTTGGTTTTGGCAAGTTTGATGATAATATGTCTTGGTGATTTTCTTTTTGGATCAATCTTATATGGGGTTTGATGAGCATCTTGGATAGCTATCCTTTCGTCTTTCATGATGTCAGGGAAGTTTTCTGCCAACAGATCTTCAAGTATTCTCTCTGTATTTTCTGTTATCCCTCCTTGTTCTGGAACTCCAATCACACGCAAGTTATTCTTCTTGATAGAGTCCCACATGATTCTTAGGGTTTCTTCATTTTTTTTTTTAAATTATTTTATCTGATTTTTCAACTATATTGGTGTCATTTGCTTTATCCTCCAACTCCCCCCCCCCACATTCCAATTCCTCGGTTCTGCTCCTCTGACTTCCTATTGAGTTGTCTAATTTTGTAATTTTACTGTTAATCTTTTGGATTTCTGAATGCTGTCTCTCTGTGGATTCTTGTAGCTTGTTAATTTTTCCACTATGTTCTTGAATAATCTTTTTGATTTCTTAACTGCTTTATCAGTGTGTTCCTTGGCTTTTTCTGTAGATTGCCTTATTTCATTTTTGAGGTCATCCCTGATGTCCTGAAACATTCTGTAAAGTAGTTTTTTATAATGTGCATCTGGCAATTCCAGGATTGTATCTTCATTTGGGAAAGATTTTGATTCATTAATCTGGGGAGTTGTAGAAGCAATCATGGTCTGCTTCTTTATGTGGTTTGATATCGACTGCTGTCTCCAAGCCATCTATAAGATATTGTAATGATTTATTTCATATTTGCTCACTGAGTCTTGTTTTGTTTTCTTTCCATATACGTAGATGGGCTACTAGATTGCACTGTCTTGATTGTTGTAGCCTTTGAATCACTTATGTCCTCTTACCAGCTGGTTTGGGCCATTGCCAGAAATATAAGCCTAAGAGTCCATTCACTATTCTTGAGTAGAATCTGATTTTGGGTCACCAAGTGTGTGGGGTAGACTGTCACCTATTCGCTTAGAGGAGTAGTGGTGATAGTTGTGTGCACCAGATTCTAGTAGCAGCAGGGGGTCACATTCCGGGGGGGGGGCAGGATGCTGACAGGCTTCCCCCAAGTGCCAGTGAGGTAGGTGTGTCTCTATTCCTAAAGCACTTTGGTGGGCGGGCTCTGCAGCTGTACCTTAGGTACCCAATGCATGCACCTCTACAGATTGGTAGATGTCACTATCCTCAGACCCCTATGGCAGGAGGTTAGGTGGTTTGGGTGGAGCTTCAGCCCTCAGTTCCCTGTTGTGGGTCAGTGAGGGCTCTGTTTAATAGGTAGAGATATCAGACCTGGGAAACTTGTCTTTCCAGTAATCCGCTAAAACAATTTCAGTCAGATCACTATCAGAATTGCCTTTGTATTACAATAGCCACCTTGTTCCCTGTAGGAATGAAAGCCCAAGACCGTGGATCTCATATGCTTGGCTGGAGCTGGTTCTGTATTTTTAGTCAAATTTTTGGAAGTCAGGGAAGGATTCTTGGTCCCTGGGTTTTTTGTAACTGCTTCTCTCAGGCCAGGAGAATGGGTTAGGGAAAGACAAAACAAACAAACAAACAAACCGCAGAGCACTTCACTTTGTGGCTCAGGAAATTCCAATATTAATGAAGCCACTTGGGAAGGGGAGGGGAGGGATCAGATAGATAGAAGAGAGTAGCACCCAGGAATATAGACAAAGTTACTTATCTTGGTTGGTGAGGACTGTTTTATCTGAGATTCCCGAGGGCAGGTAGCTTGGCTGGGTAGAGATTGTCCCTGGGGGTCAGGTCTGCATCCTGTGCATGTGCTGTCTCAGAAGCTGTGGTCAGTTCCTTCGCTCCTGGTCCATAGCCCAGCGCCACGGTTCCCCAGCTGGCATGCAGCACTCCCGGCTCCAAAACCAGTCGCCGCCTCCCAGTGACTTCTCCTTCTGTCAGCTGCCTTGCTGCGCTGCCTGCCTGCACTGGCTGGGCTTCCCCCTAGGTCACTTCTGGGGGCTAGGGCTGTGTCCTGTGTTTGTGCCATCTCAGGATGCCGTGCTCAGCTCTCCTGTGCCCAGTCCAAAGCCCGGCACCAAGGTTTTCTGACTGGGACTCTGGCTCCAGGCTCCGAAAACAGTCGCTGCTTCCCCGTAGTTGCTCGTTCGTTCTCTCGTTAGCCCCATTAGTGTGCAGCATGCTTGCGCTGGCTTTGTCTCTAAAGTGGTTACCCCAGGGGGCTAGGGGTTAGGGCTGTGTCCCATGCCTGCCCTGCCTCAGGAAGGCGCTATCAGCCCTGCCACTCGGCACCAGGGAACCGCAAGAGCTCAAGGCTGTGGAGTGGGTCACGGGTTCCAGAAGTGGTCGCTGGTTCAGGGTGCAGCTTTTTGCTCACCTGTCACTCAGGTCAACTCTTTAGATCTGTGTTTGATGGTCAGGGTTTGTAGATTGTCATGTATGTGATCGATTCACTTGTTTTTCCGAGTCTTTGTTGCAAGAGGGATCCGAGGTGGCGTCTACCTAGTCGGCCATCTTGGCCCCACTTCCTTCTATTCCTATTTTGCGGAGCGTTTTTATTATGAATGGGTGTTGAACTTTGTCAAATGCCTTTTCTGCATAGATTGATAAAATCATGTGGTTCTTGTCTTTTGTTTTATTTATGTGGTGGATTACATTAATTGTTTTTCTAATGTTGAACCATCCCTGCATACCTGGTATGAATCTCACTTGGTCATGGTGAATTATTTTTTTGACACTTTGTTGAATTCTATTGGCTAGAATTTTGTTGAGGATCTTTGCATCTAATTTCATAAGAGATATAGGTCTGTAATTTTCTTTTTTTTTTGTGGTGTCTTTACCTGGTTTCGATATCAGGGATATGCTGGCTTCATAGAATGTCTTTGGTAGTATTCCGTCCTTTTCTATATTCTGAAATACCTTTAGTAGCAATGGTGTTAATTCTTCTCTGAAAGTTTGGTAGAACTCTGCAGTGAAGCCGTCTGGTCTGGGGCTTTTTTTTTGTTGCTGTTGGGAGTTTTTTGATTACCTTTTCAATCTCTTCTTTTGTTATGGGTCTATTTAGTTGTTCTACTTCTGTTTGTGTTAGTTTCAGTAGGTAGTGTGTTTCTAGGAATTCATGCATTTCTTCTAGGTTTTCAAATTTGTTAGAGTACAATTTTTCATAGTAATCTGATACGACTCTTTTAATTTCAGCTGGGCCTGTTGTAATATCTCCCATATCATTTCTCATTTGGGTTATTTGCTTCCTCTCCTGTTTTTCCTTTGTCGGTTTAGCTAATGGTTTATCAGCATTTTTAGTTCTTTCAAAGAACCAGCTTTTGGTCTTAACTCTTTCAATTGTTTTTCTGTTTTCTATTTCATTTAGTTCTGCTCTAATTTTTATTTTTTCCTTTCTTCTAGTGCCTGAAGGTTTCTTCTGTTGCTCTCTTGCTATTTGTTCAAGTTGTTGGGATAATTATTTAATTTTGGCTCTTTCTTCTTTTTGTATGTGTGCATTTATTGATATAAATTGGCCTCTGAGGACTGCTTTAGTTGTGTCCCACAGCTTCTGATAGGAAGTGTTTTCATTCTCATTGGATTATATGAATTTCTTTATTCCTTAAAGTCCTTAAAGTCTTCTATAACCCAGTCTTTTTTGAGCAGGGTATTGTTCAGTTTCCAAGTGTTTGATTTATTTTCCTAGCTTTTTCTGTTATTGATTTCTAATTTTATGACCTTATGGTCAGAGAGATGTTTTGTACTATTTTGATGTTTTGGATTCTGCTAAGGCTTGCTCTATGACCTAATATGTGGACCACATTTTTAATAGCAAAGCTGTAGGGCACCTCTGTCCCCTGAGAAGAAGTTCAGCCTACACCAGCATTAACCCTCTGTTGTTTCATGGTACTGGGCCTGTCAGCACCAGACAGAGAACCCAGGGGGCCTTAAACTTGGGGAATTCTTTCTTTTTGTGACATAGAAATCATGGTGGGTACCTGGGGTCTTCCCAGTTTTCTCAAATGTGCTTTGAAAACTGGCTTCACGTCTCTGACAGAAATTCCCATAACATGATCTGGGATCTAGAAATAGCAAGCTGAGTGATGCATGGTAAGTGGAATCCTCCTTCTATATCCATGTGGATCTAGCCTTGCTACAACTTCCAGGGACAGAGACACAGGACCTGGGCATAAAAAAGAAGAGGAAGAAGAAGAACAAGAAGGAAGAGGAGGAGGAGGAGATGCAACAGCTGAGTGAACCCCAAATAAAATAAACCCAAAGAAATTCATACAAGGATGCATAATACACAGCCAAACTTTTGAAAACTAAAAGCAAAGAAAAAAATCTTGAAATCAGTGAGAGAGACATGATACCACACCTAAAGGGGAACACGTCGAATGACAGTGGATTTCTCATGAAGACAAGAAGAATGTGGTACGATATTTTTCAAATGGTGAAACAAAAGATCTGTCAACCCAGAATTCTATTTTCAGTGAAAATATCCCTCAGGAATGATGGGGAAATCAAAACATTCTCAAATGAAGGAAAACGAAGACAATTTGTCACCAGCAGACCTACCCAAACAGAATGGCTAAGGAAGCTCTCTAAACAGAGAGGAAATGATAAAAGAAGGCATCTTAGAACACTGGGAAGACAGAAGAAGGAAAAGAGAAAAAAGTATAAGTAAATATAAGACATTTTACTTCTCTTCCTGATTGTTCTAAATTACGCTTGATGGTTGAAGCGAAAATTATAACACTGTCTGACGTGGTTTAAAGAAAATATTTGAGACAATTATAAACGGTGGAGAGTAAAGGGATATAAAAGGAGGTAAGGTTTATATACTTCACTGACACCGTAAAATGTCTACACAGAGACTGTGGTAAGTTATAGACATATAATGTAATACCTACACTGAGCTGAAAGAAAATGCAATATAGCATCCTAAAATTTGTAGGACACAGTTTCGGTAGTGCTGAGAGGGAAATTTGTAGAATTAAATGCATACATTAGAAAAAAGGAAAATTCTCAAAAAAATAATCTTCCACCTTGAGAACAGGGAAGAAGAAGAACAAAGTAAGCACAAAGCAAGCAGAAGGAAGAAAATGATAAAGAAATCAATGAATTAAAAACAGGAAAATAAGCAAGGCTGACAAACTAAAAAAGAGAAGACACAGATTATCAGTATCGAGAATGAAATGAATATCATTACAAATCCTGGAGACATTAAAGGTAAAATAAGGGAATACTACAAACAACTCTACACACATAAAAAAAAAAAATAGATTTGAAAAATTAGAAAAATAGACCATTTCCTTGAAAAATACAAACTACTACAGCTCACTCAATATGAAATAGATAATTTGAATAGCCCTATAACTATGGGTATAGTGGTTAAGTGCTACAGCTGCTAACCAACAAGTTGGCATTTTGAAGTCACCAGACACTCCTTGGGAACACTATGGGGCAGTTATACTCTGTCCTATAGGGTCACTATGAGTCAAAATCGACTCAATGGCAATTTAAAAAAAATTTTTTTTAAAATATCTATTAAGGAAGTTGAACTCATAATTTAAAAACTTCAAAAAAATAAATCTTCAGGCCCAGGTGGTTTTACTGGAGAATTATAATAAATGTTTAAAAAAGTGTTAACAACTCTACAGTCTGTTACAGAACATAGACAATGAATGAACACTTCTCAACTCATATTATCAAGTTAGTTTTACTCTGATACAAAACTAGACAGACAGTACAAAAGCAGAAAATTACAGTCCAATATCTCTCATGAATACAGACATAGGTGTAAAAATTCTTAACAAAATATTAGCAAATAGAATTCAACAATATACAAGAAGAATTAAACACTAAGTGGGCTTATTACAAGAATGCAAGGTTGGCTCAATATTTGAAATTTAATCAGTGTAGTCTACCCTATTAACAGGCTAAAGAATAAAAACCACCTGATCATATTGATCAATGCAGAAAAATTCAACACCCATTCATGTTTAAAAAAAGTCTCAGGAAATAGAAATATAGGGGAATTTACTAACTTGATAAAGAGCATCTCCAAAAAAGAAACAAACAAAACTCTCTGACACACACACACAAAACAAACCAACCACCTAAAAACAAACTACAACTAAATAAATACTTTGTGATGAAAGACTGTACACTTTTACACTAAGGTTGGGAAAAAGTCAAGGATGTCTACTCTTACCACTCTCATTTGAAGTAATATTGGTGGAGCTAACAAGTGCATTAAGGCAAAAAAAAAAAAAAAAAAAAAAAAAAGCAGGTAAATAAATGGCACGCAAAGGAAGACATACAACTATCCCAATTTTCAGGTGACATTACCTATGTAGGGAAATTCAAAGGAATCTACAATAACCTTCTAGAACTAATAAGTGAATTCAGCAAGGTCACAGAAATAAACACACAAAAATAAATTGCATTTCTATATGCTAACAAAGAAAACATGGACTTTGAAATTAAAAGTGCAATAGAATTTACAATTGCTCAAAAATTAAAATACTTAACAAAACATGTATGAGACCTACATGCTGAAAACCACAAAATGTTAATTAAAGAAATTTAAAAAATGATGCAAATAAAAGGAGAGACATGCCATTTCATGGATTGAAAAATTCAGCATAATAAAGATATCAATTCTTTGCAAATTGATCTATGTTTCAATGCAATTCCTAGTTAAAATCACAATGTTTTTTGTAGATATTGTTGTTGTTACTAGGTGCCGTCCAGTTGGTTCCCATTCATAGTGGCCCTATATACAACAGAAGGAAACACTGCCCCATCCTGTGCCATACTTAAAATCGTTGTTATGCTTGAGCCCATTGTTGCAGCCACCGTGTCAATCCATCTCGTTGAGGGTTTTCTCTTTTCCGCTGACCCTGTACTTTACCAAGCATGATGTCCTCCAGAGGCTGATCCCTCCTGAAGACACATCCAAAGAATTTGAGACATAGTCTTGCCATCCTTGCTTCTAAGGAGCATTGTGGTTGTACTTCTTCCAAGACAGATTTGTTCATTCTTTTGGCAGTCCCTGGTATATTCAATATTCTTTGCCAACACAATTCAAAGGCGTCAATTCTTCTTCAGTCTTCCTTACTCATTGTCCAACTTTCACATGCATATGGTGCGATTGAAAATACCATGGTTTGGATCAGGTGCACCTTAGTCTTCAAGGTGACATCTTTGTGTTTCAACACTTTAAAGAAGTACTTTGCAGCAGATTTGCCCAATGCAATGTATCTTTTGCTTCCTTGACTGCTGCTTCTGTGGGTGTTGACTGTGGATCCAAGTAAAATGAAATCCTTGACAACTTCAATCTTTTCTCCATTTATCATGATGTTGCTTATTGGTCCAGTTGTGAGGATTTTTGTTTTCTTTATGTAATCCATACTGAAGGCTGTGACCTTTGATCTTCACCAGTAACTGCTTCAAGTCCTCTTCACTTTCAGCAAGCAAGGTTGTGTCATCTGCATAATGCAGGTTGTTAATGCGTCTTCCTCCAATCCCGATGCCCTGTTCTTCTTTATAGAGTCCAGCGTCTCGGATTATCTGCTCAGCATTGAATGTGGCATTGAATGCGTATGGTGAAAGGATACAACCCTGACGCACACCTTTCCTGACTTTAAACCACTCAGTATCCCACAAGGTTATTCTAAAATTTACATGGAAATGCAAAGGCATTGGAATAGTTAATTTAATAGAAGAATAAAGTGTAAGGAATCAGTCTACTTGATTTCAGCATTAATTACACAGGCAGAGTAGTAATCAAGACTATGTGGCATTGGTAGGGGGATGAATTCATAAATCACTGGAACAGGATAGAGAAGCCAGAAATAGACTCACCCAAATATATCCAGTTGCTTTTTGACAAATGTGCAGACAATTCAATGGAGGAAGGAGAGCCCTTTCAACAAATATTTGGACCGATTTGACATCTACAGGCAAAAAGAAAATTAAAACAAAATAAAATAAATCTAGACCCAAACCCCAAACCTTACAGAAAAATGAACTCAAGGATTTAAATGTAAAACTGTAAAATTTTTAGAAAAATCATGGGAGAAAATCTTTGAGAACTATGGCTTGGCAAAGAATTCTTGGACTTGATACCAAAAACACAATCTGTAAAAGGAAATATGGATAAATAAATTTCACCAAAATTAAACACTTTTGCTCTGCAAAAGAGAAGCTACAGACTAGGAGAAAATACACGCAAGCCACATATGTGACAAAGGGGTAATATCTAGAATATGTACACAGCTCCGAACAATCAACAGTGAAAAACACACAATTAGAAAATGGGCAAAAGACATGAGCAGACGTTTCATGAAGATGATATATAGATAGAAAAGAAGCACATAGAAAGATGTTCAAACTCATTAGCCATTAGGGAAATGCAAATTTAAACCACAAAGAGATATAATTACGCATCTATCAGAATGGCTAAAGTGGAAAATAATGGCAGCACCAATTGTTGATGAAGAAGCAGAGAAACTGGATCGTTTATACATTACTGGTGAGAATGTGTAAAATGGTACAGTCACTCTTGAAACAGTCTGACAGTTACTTAAACAACAGCAACAACAACAAAATCCAAAAATAACATGGAACTACTATGCTACCCAGAAGTTGTACTCATGGGCATTTATCCCAGAGAAATGAAGAGCTGTGTCCACACAAAAATCTGTGTGTGTGTTTGTTCATAGCTGCTTTACTCATTATAGTCAAAATCTGGAAACAACCAGATGTCCTTCAAAGGGAAATTGGTTAAACAAACTAGTGTATCTACGTTACATATCCACTGCCATTGAGTTGATTCAGACTCACAGCGACCCTGTAGGACAGAGTAGAACTGCCCATAGGGTTTCGAAGGCTGTAATCTTTACAGAAGCAGACAGTCACATCGTTCTCCTGAGCAGTGGCTGTTGGATTCAAATTGCTGACCTTTCAGTTAGCAGCTAAGTGATTCAACCTCTGCGCCGTCAGGGCTCCTACATCTATACTAAAAAAAAAAAAAAAGTCTATACCATGGAATGCTAAACCACCAAACCAAATCCATTGTCTTGGTGTCATTTCTGACTCATAACATTCCTATAGAACAGAGTAGAACTGCCCCGTGGAGTTTCCAAGGCTGTAAGCCTTTACAGAAGTAGACTACCATACCTTTCTCCTGCAGAGTGGCTGGTGGGCTCAAACTGCCAACCTTTCAGTTAGCAGCCAAGCGCTTAGAAACAAGCTATAAAAATGCATACAAATATTGGATGAATCTCCAGAGAATTACACTCAGTGAAAAATCAATCCCAAGAGGTTACATCTGGTATGATTCCATTTTGTAGCATTATTGAAATGAAAAAATTATAAAATTGAGAATAGATTAAGTGATTGCTGGGAGCTAAGGAGGAGCCCTTGTGGCACAGTGGTAAGGGCTCAACTGCTAACTGAAAGTCAGCACTTGGAACCCACCAGCCTCTGTGGGAGAAATATTCAATGGTCCTTAAAGATTTACAGCCTATGGGGCAGTTCTATTCTGTCCTATAGGGTCGCTATGAGTCAGAATTTGACTAGATGGCAATGGGTTCGTAGTTAAAAGGGTTGGTGGGTGGGAAATGGGTGTATCTCTTTAAGGGAAAGATGAGGGGTCCTTATGATGATGGAAATGTTCTGTATCTTGTCTGTATCAATGCTAGTACTTTGGTTTTGATGTTGTACTATATAGTTTTGCAAGATACTATTGAGAGAAGCTCTTCTGATATAAAGGATAAATGGAATCTCTGTATATTCTTACAACTGTATGTGAATTTACAATTTTTTCAAAATGAAAGTTTAATTAAAGAAAATAAGCGTGATTCAATTTGATAAGTGGTATCACAGAGTTGTATACAAAATACTTTTGGAATTCTTAGGATGGATCAATTATTTCTTCATGGAGGAGTTAGTGAAGGTTTCACAGAGCTATCAACACATGGAGCTATCAACACATGAGTACGGTCTTGAAAAAAATTTTTTTCAACCCTTGTCTTTTATGTAATTTCACCTTTAAACTGAATTATTTTGTGTTGCCTCCACCATTTATTTATTGATAGCTTATTAAAGGCCAGGCACTGTGCTGAGCTGTTTATTTGCCTTATTTTATTTAATCTCATACAATAATTCTGACAGTTAGGTATTATTATTTTCTGATAAGGAAACTGATTGGAGAGATTCAAACACTTTTCCAAGATCACCCAGATGGCAAGTGGTAGAAACAGGTGTCAAACTCTGGTCTGTCTCAGTGCACATCCCAGAATCTTAACCACTACATTAGGTGGCCACGGACAGTCATATTTTGCTATTTGCCTTTTAATTTGTTCTCTGTTATTTTCCCTTTGTTCCTCATTTTCTTCCTCTTTTTGAGTTAAGTATGTACATAGGATCTCTGTGAGTCAGAACTGACTCAATGACACCCAACAACAAGTATTTACAAATTATTCTATGTTATCTATTTGCTTTTTAGCTGTATCTCTTTGTTTTTTCTTAAGTGTTTGGTCCTTCAATTTATTGTCATATGTTTAATTCTGCATATGTTTTTAATGTCACAATACATTATTATAATACTACTTTAGTTGATTTTGTAAAAAAATTTAAGAAAAAAAAACTTAAAAATTTCCTTATCTTTGGTGTTTTTAAGTGTCCAATAAGCCTTTATTGAATGAAGGACAAAACAAGAAAAATGAATTATCAAATGAATATTGACAGATAACAAGAGTTGAAACTGTGGATTTGCAATGGCAGTAATTCATGGTTTTCTCCAGCCACAGTGAAAGGATGGGGACCGAAGAGAATAGTCGTGAGAAGTTGATGTCTAAGATTGTATCCACTCCCCTTTTTCTTTTTTTATAAATTTATTTTTGGTGAAAATACACACAGCAAAATCTGCTCCCATTCCACAATTTCTAGACATAAAAATCAGTGACATTGGTTACATTCTTCACATTTTCTCAACATTCTCTGTAATTTCTGTCCTAGTTGTTTCACTTTCATTTACTTAATTCCCCTGCTTCTCAACCTTCTCATCTAGGCTTAAAAATAGCTGTTGACCCTATTATTTTTTGTGCTCTTTATTCTTTCTTGTAGATCCAAATTTCCATTGGTTATCACTTTCCTTCAGTTCGAATAACTTCCATTAGCATTTCTTTTGATATGGGTCTATCGGTGATTAATTCTTTCTGCTTTCAATGATCTGAAAATGTCTTTATTTTACTTACAGTTTTGAAGGATATTTTCACTGAATACAGAACTCTAGATTGAAGATTTTGTTGTTTTTTACTTTCAACACTTTCAAGATGCCCTTCCGTTGTTTTCTATTCTCCATTGTTTCTGATGAAAAGTCAGCCATTTTTATCACTATTCCCAGTAAGAAAACAGAATCCAAAGTCTTTAGATCATATCCACAATTTCTACTGGATATAAACATATAAACAAATATTACTGGACATGCATGGAAGAAAGGAAATGTAACAAATAATGCTTCTTTTATCATTTTTTTCTCTTGCTGCTTTAAAGATTTTTTTTCTTTCTCTCTTTTTTTTTTTTTTAGCAGTTTGAGTATATTTGTGGTTTTATTTGTATTTTTCCTGTGTGGGTTTAACTGAGCATTTTATATATATATGGACTAATGTTTTATTCAGAATTGAAAAACTTTTGCCCAATGCTTTGTCATTTTTTTTCCTGTCCAAAATTTTCAATAAAAACATTATAAATATTATTGAGTTTTCTTTTATCCCAAGGCTGCCACATGTTTTGGAATTGACTTGATGGCAACTTTTTTTTTTTTTTTTTGTTAATATGGTTTGGTACTGTGTTATTATTGATTCTATCTTTATTTAAAATTTTGATACTTTGTACATCATGGATTTTTTTTGTCATTAATTTTGATTTCTTAAAATACTGTATTATAATATTATTTTGATTACTGAGTTTCTTGGCATCGCCTAAAAATTTTGCACCAAAGGCAAGTCCCTCACTCATCTCATCTTAGCACTAGCTCTCATAGCTATTTAAAAGTTCTTTCTGATAATTCTGTCTGGTTTTCTGTAGGTCTATTTCTATTGATTATTTTACTTCTCGATTATTTGTCACATTTTCTTTCTTTTATGCACATCCAGTAATACTTGGTTATATGCTGAAAATTGTTGATTTTATGATCTTTGGATTGTGTTCTGTTACTCTGAAGAGTGTTGAGTTTTGTTCAATAAGGCAGTTAAATTATGGGCAGATCACGTAAACTTGTAGAGACAATTTTAGCCTCTCATAAGGTGGTTTTATTTTTATTTTGCCTCAAAAGTCCTCAAGTTTAGGACTTAGATATAGTCTATACTCCTAAGGCGTACCCTTCTAAAGTTTCAGTAGAAAGCCTGGGATGTTTACCAGGCACCTGTAAAGTTGGTGAGGCTTGAAACCCAAACCAGGCATCTACTGAAATACCTGCTTAGGTCTTTTGGCCTTTAAGTTATTGCTTTCTGCTAGATTTCCTAGAACCTCACTCAGTACATGTATAGTTCAGGAGTCAGCCAAGGTTTTGAAAGCAGTTTGTATGCACATTTTATGGCTCCTCTTTCTGTGACTTACTCTTTTCCAGGATTCCCACCTCAATTTCCAGTCACTTTGATAACCCTACTCTCCAACATCTGACTTCACAGCCCAGTAAGGCTGTTGCTTTCTGCTTGAGCTTTATTTCCAATGTGCCATTTGAACTAGTGAGTGCTTTCAGAGGGAAAAGTAGGTTAAATGTCAATCTCACCCAGTTTAATTATTTTTGTTCAGTCATGTTGCCTGTACTTTCTGCCTGTTTTTGGTTACTCTCCAGTCCTTTGAACAGTTAGTTTTTTTAAAATAGATTTTCCTCAGTTTATAATTGAGGTTAGTTCTTTGCCATTACCAGAATTTGGAAATTCATGAACTAACTTCAATCTCCCTTGAGTCTATACTTAGCAGTGAGAAGGCCGATTTTGTTTACATTTAAATGGAATCCAGAGTCTCAGACACCATCTTAGGGTCTAGCATCCTGCCCTTTTCTGGTTCAGGAGAATTAAGGCAGCTTTAAGTGTCTCTTATGGTCAAGTAAAAGAACCATGGTGGGTGGCATAATGGTTAAGTGTTCAGCTGCTGACTGTAAGGTTGGCAGTTCGAACACACTGGCAGCTCTTTGGGAGGAGAGACCTGGAAATCTGCTCCCATAAAAATTATAGCCTAGGAAACCCAATGGTGCAGTTCTACTCAGTCATATAGGGTTGCTCTGAGTTGGAATCAACTTGATGGCACCTAACAACAGCAATAACTTGGTCAAGTAGCTGATTAATCAGGACTGATCTTAAAATTGTCTAGGCAGAGGTCAACTTATCCCTGTTCTGGGAAGTGTTATGCAGGGCTTCAGTTGAGCCATCATTCAAGTACTTGTGCAGATATAAAGCTGCTTTCTGTGGAATTTTGACCCTGCCTGTGTGTGCATCTGAAGCCTGCTTCTATGCACGTGTTTTTAGATTTGTGTGTGTATGTGCATGTGTGTGAGTGTATTGAAGGAAATTAGGAGGTTCTCCATTTGGGCAAGAGTATAAATCAGTCTTTTTGTGTTTAATAACATTTCAATTTTCCTTAAAACAGATAGCTTACTTTTAATCAATAATTGAACACATCTTTAACTTTGGGCACTCACCTGGTTTTTAAATCTCCCAGAAGCACTCTGACAGGGATCTTAGAGACTTAGTTAAAGGACATTAGCTATCCATTCTTATGGATTCTCTAAGCTCACTCTCTCTAGTTAATTCTATTACTAGGAGACACATATTGTATTATATTACTTTAACGTTCCATAGAAATGTCTTTTCAGAGAACTGTGATCTAGTATTAGTCCTTCAGTTTCCATCTAGTGTTGATAAAAGAAATAGTGATATGAAGAATACTCTGCAACTTTGGATAACTGCTGTTGAACATACTGTTTATTATACTGTCCAATATCTCATATAAAGGCCTATGAGAATGGTTTCCATTTTTTTTCTTTTTAATAACAGAATTCTTTCTTCAAATAAATGCTTTGTGAAAGCTTAATATCTCAAACAGATGAACATGGTTGAAATGGAAGTTGGAGGCCCTGGAGTCTTGTCCTCTCTCTTTTCCTGCATTTCTTTTCTCCACCACCTTCTTTCCTACCAACTCACATTCCTCTGTATGATTCCTTGTTAAAAGAGTCCTTTGAACATAGTTTAAAAGCCATTAGTGCTAGTCTAAGAAAGAGTTCTTCTGGGAATTTAATGCTAGGATAAAGTATGCCTCACCTGATAAATAGTTCTGTTTATTTTGATCAAACCTAGAATTGGAACTCAGGGTATTTCCCTTCTTGTCTTGGATAATAGAAAACTTGGATAACTTAGGTGCTCAAAATATAGTACTTATTCTTGTCCTGGAATAGACACAACAATTTTTCCCATTTAATCTTTTTTCAATCTCAGTTTTAGGGGCTTAAGTTTGTTCAGTTCAAACATTATAATCCCTACTGTTCAAGCAAGTTCCCTTTGTGGTATGTATACAAGTTCGTGTGTGTATGTTTAGTTATTTATTCCTCTTTATCCTTAAAATCCATTCACATTTCCCACTTTTACCCTCACCCAGTAGGCAACCATATTCTAATGAATTGAAGTATAATTTTACGTTTAGCTATATTCCTGAAAAAAGGGAATTGTCTTATATGTATATGGATGTAAATACAAACTCACAATTTTGTTTTACACATTCTTCACTACCCATTGTGCTTTTATATCCCTTGCAGATACAATGGTACCAATCAGGATTTCTATTGCTGCCAAGATAGAGAAAGAGGGTCCTGACTTATCCTCCCATAGGAAACAAATGAAAAAAAAAGAAATACATTTATACATGTATATGTTTATATACGTATGTATATATATTTGAAAGAAAGAAAAGGACAAGATGGGCATCAGAAGAGACTCTGAAACTTGCTTTTGAACTTAGAGTAGCTACAGAGAATGCAAAAAATGATGAAGTAAAAGAGCTGAACAGATTTCAAAGGGCAGCTCAAGAAGACAAAGCAAAATATTATAATGAGATGTACAAAGACCTGGAGTTAGAAAACCAAAAGGGAAGAACAGGTTTGGTATTTCTCAAGCTGAAAGAACTGGAGAAAAAATTCAAGCCTCAAGTTGCAATTTTGAAGAATTCTAGTGCCAAATATTGAATGATGCAGGAAAGATCAAAAGAATGTGGAAAGAATACACAGAGTCACTGTAATGAGGAGAAATGGTCAACATTCAGCCATTTCAGGAGGTAGCATATGATCAAGAACCCATGGTATTGAAGGAAGAAGTCCAAGCTGCACTGAAGACATTGGTGAAAGACAAGACTCCAGAAGTTGACGGAATACCAATCAAGACATTTCAACAAATAGATGCAGCACTGGAAGTGCTCCCTCATCTATGCCAAGAAATTTGGAAGATAGCTAGCTGGCCAATTGACTTGAAGAGATCCATATCTGTGCCCATTCCAAAGAAAGGTGATCCAACGGTATGTGGAAATTATCGAACAATATCATTAATATCCCACTCAAGTAAAAGTTTACCAAAGATCATTCAAAAGTGGTTGCAGCAGTGCATCAACAGGGAACTGATAGAAGTTCAAGCTGGATTCAGAAGAAGACATGGAATGAGGCATATCATTGCTGATGTCAGATGATTCATGGCTGAAAAAAGAGAATACTAGAAAGATGTTTACTTGTGTTTTATTGACTAGCAAAGGCATTCGACTCTGTGGATCATAACAAATTATGGATAACATTGCAAAGAACAAGAATTCCAGAACAATTAATTGTGCTCATGTGGAGCCTGTACAGAGACCAAGAGGCAGTCATTTGAACAGGGCAAGGGGACACCACATAGTTTAAACTCAAGAAAGGTGTGCATCAGGGTTGTATCCTTTCACCATACTTATTCTATCTGTATGCTGAGCAAATAATCTGAGAAGCTGGACTGTATGGAGAAGAATGTGACATCAGGATTGGTGGAAGACTTATTAACAACCTGCGATATGCAGATGATACAACCTTCTGAAAGCGAAGAGGACTTGAAGCACTTACTGATGATGATGAAAGACTACAGCCTTCAGTATGTACTACATCTGAACATAAGGAAAACAAAAATCCTCATAATTGGACCAATAAGCAACATTACGATAAATGGAGAAAATATTGAAGTTGTCAAGGATTTCGTTTTACTTGGATCCAAAATCAACACCCATGGAAGCAGCAATCAGGGAATCAAATGATGTATTGCACTGGGAAAAATCTGCTTTAAAAGACCTCTTTAAAGTATTTAAAAAGCAAAGATGTCACTCTGAGAACCAAGGTGTGCCTGACCCAAGCCATAATATTTTCTGTCACCTCATATGCATGCGAAACCTGGACAATGAATAAGGAAGACCAAAGAAGAACTGATGCCTTTGAATTATGGTGTTGTTGAGGAATACTGAATAGACCATGGACTGCCAGAAGATGAACAAGTCTGTCTTGGAAGAAATACAGCCAGAGTGCTCCTTGGAAGCAAGGATGATGAGGCTTTGTCTCATGTACTTTGGACATGTTATCAGAAGGGACCAGTCCCTGGGGAAGGACATCATGCTTGGTAACATAGAGTGTCAGCAAAAAAGAGGAAGACCCTCAACGAGATGGGTTGACACAGTAGCTGCAACAATGCGCTCACACACAAACCATTTTGAGGATGGTGCAGGACTGGGCAGCGTTTTGTTCTATTATACGTAGGGTCCCTAAGGGTCAGAACTGACTCTCAGCACCTAACAACAACAACAACAATTTGAAACCACAGTTTTCAAGATTTTGGACATCAGACAATGTTTCACTGACAGAAAACAAATGAGGTGATCCCTAAGGTTTCCCCAGCTTACTACCTGGAGTGAGATCTCAGTTTGCAACAAAGGGATAGGGAACTACACGGAGCTCAGGGGTCTCCCTAGATTAAGGATTTGGAGCTGGGAAGCTATGCCAGGGAAACTTGCTAGAGAAGAGATAGCTGGTGAGAGGGAGGTAGAGAGAGAGAGGAGTCTGGAGATTGTCACTGGGTCACTCTTGAGTCTTTAGCATATGTGCATGAAGGAACTATTAAAGTCAGAGAAAGAACAACCCAAAAAGGGCAGAATGAGCAAACAGCAAACCTCACACAAGGCCATTATTAGCCTTATTCCTCCCAGAAAGAGAGGGGGAGAACATTCCATCCAGTTCACTAGGCATTGGGGAGCATATTCAGAAGACCTTGGACTCATTAACGGGGAAAATTTATACCTAAACTAAACAGTTGGTTTGGTTCTGCCTAAAAAAAGATTAAAATCAAGATCTAAAATGTTCAAACGGTTCTTGTATCACATAATTGCAACTTAGAACGAAGCTCAAGAGTATTCACAGAAATACGAAAATATACAACACCAATGATATAAAATTAACAATGTCCAGCATTTAATTGCAAAGAAGCAGGGAAACAGAAGCCACTTAGGGAGATAAATATGTCAAAATCTAACTTGATTCAGAAATGACACAGATGATAGAATTGGTAGATAAAGACAAGAAGCTTGAAGAAAAATGGAGAATTCTCATTACAGAAATTAAAACCATTAAAAATAGATCCAAACTGAACTTCTAGAGATTAAAACTACAATGTCTGAGATGAAAAATATGGGACTAAAAACAGATTGTACACGGCAGAATAGATTTATGAGCTTGAAGATGTCATAATAGAAACAAAAGCAATACTTAACAGGAAACATACAGCACTAAATGCCTTTGTGAAAAAAAAAAAAAGGTCTCAAGTCAATGACCCCAAATTTCACCTTAAGATACCAGAAAAAGAAGAGCAAAGTAAACACAAAATGAGCATAAGAAAATAAAGATACGAGTGGTAATCAGTAAAACAGGAAACCAATATGGAAAACCAATAAAAACAAAGGTTGTGCTTTTTTTTTTTTTTTTTAAGATCAATACAATTGATAAACACCTAATCAGATTAGGAAAGACGAAGGGATACGTTACTGACATTATGGATGAGAGAGGTGACATCACTACAGATTCTACAGCGGTTAAAATGATAATGAGAAATTATGATCAACTTTATGCCAATAAATTTGAAAACTTAGATGAAATGAATAAATCCCTGGAAAGACAAACTACAAAACCCTAAAAAAAACACAAAACCCTACTAAAAAAAAAAAAAAGCAAAACTTGAAATACCCTATATGTATGAAAGAAATAGAATTTGTAATAAAAACGTTCTCATAAAGGAAGGCTAGGAGGTTTCACTGGTGAATTCTACCAAATGTTTAAAGAAAAAATAATACTGATTTTACACAAACTCAAAATAATCAAAGAAAAAGGAGTACTTCCTTATTTCTTCTATGGGGCTGGCGTTACCCTAATGCCAAAACAACACAAAGGCATTATAAAACTACCACTGCTAGTATATCCTCTATAAACGTACATAAAAAAAGCTCTCAACCAAAATTTGGGAAACCAAATCCATCAATTTATAAACGGGATAATACATTACGACTAAGTGGAATTTATTCCAGGAACATAAGGTTGGTTTCACATTCAAAAATTAATCAATGTAATTCACCTTGTTAACAGGCAAAAAAAACAAAAAAACCCAAAACTGTATGATCATATCCATAGGTGCAGGAAAAGGATTTGATAAAATCCAGTATCTATCCCTGATAAAAATTCTCAGCAAACTAGGATAGAAGGAAACTTACTCAGTTTGATAAAGGGCATTTACAAAATTCCTATAGTTTACATCATACTTAATGGTGTAAAACTAAATGCTTTCCTTCTAATATCAGGAATAAGGCAATGATGTCCACTCTCACCTTTTCTATTAACCATTGTATAGAGGTTGTAATCACTATAATAAAGGAAGAAAAAGAAATGAAAGCATCTGTATTGGAAAAGAAGATGTAAAACTATCTTTTTCTTTTTCCATCAGACAATACAATTTTCTGTATACAAAATTGTATAGGATCTACACAAAGCTATAATGCAATATAGCATTCCCAAGATTATTAAATATTTATAACATCATTTTAATGGCTGCATACATAGTACTTACTCGAATAGTCCCTTTATTATTGGACATTGAGATTCTTTTGAATTTTCTAATATGATTAATACTGTAGTGAACATCTCTATTGGTTTAATTTTAACCTTTCTGTTATTTTCTAGCTTGTGAATTATTGACATTAAAGTGGAATTGCTGGGTCAAAGATGATGAATGTTTTGAAAGTTTTGATATATATTATCAAATTATTTCCAAGGCAGCTGTCCTAACTTCCACATTAAAAAAAGTTTCCTATTTAATGTTGTTGTTATTGTTAGGTGCTGTGGAATTGGTTATGACTCATACCGACCCTAAGTACAACAGAACGAAATGCTACCCAGTCCTGAGCCATCCCCATAATCATTGCTATGTTTCAGCCCATCCTTGCAGCCACTGTGTCAGTCCATTTCCTTGCGCGTCTTCTTCTTTTTTGCCGACCCTCTAATTTACCAAGCATGATGTCCTTCCGCAGGGACTGGTCCCTCCTGATAACAAGTCCAAAGCATGTGAGACAAGCCTTGCCATCCTTGCTCCTAAGGAGCATTCTGGCTGTAGTTCTTCCGAGACAGATTTGTTCATTCTTCTGGCAGTCCACGGTATGTTCAATATTCTTCTCCAGCACCAAAATTCAAAGGCATCGGTTCCTCTTCAGGCTCCCTTATTCACTGGCTTTTGCATGCATGTGGGGCGATTGAATACACCACGGCTTGAGTAAGGGGCATCCTAGTCCTCAAAGTGACATCTTTGCTTTTTAATACTTTAAAGGGGTCTTTTGCAGCAGATTTGCTCAATGCAATACGTCGTTTGATTTCTTGACTGCTACTTTCATGGGTAGCTACTTATTACAAAAAAAAAAAATCCCATAAATGTAATCCATTTATATAAATTTTAGAATAATTTTCCTAAATTAAAAAAAAATCCACTGGGTTTTGGCTGAAAAAATATTAAAATTATAAATTGAATTTGGTGGCAAATTGACCTGTTTATAATGAATCGTTTCATTGGGGAATATAGCTTGTCTCTCCTATTATTAAAACTTTCTCTAAGTGTAACTTTGATTTCCTGTTTTGGCACCATTATTATTTAAGAGAGCATTTTATGATTGATAGTTATTTGTTGTGTGTGTGCATATGCGTGTACACATTTGCATTTGCTTTCTTGTCTTACTATAGTGCAGATTAGAGAATGAGGATGATGTAGTTTTTGCTTTTCAAAAATTTTTTGAGGCTTTCTACGCTGGCAAAGTAGGTGTGTTCTCTGTAATGTGCTGGATTTAATGCAGAATTTAAATCGGTGCTCTTAACTGCATTATTCAGATTCTTCTATGTTCCTACTTGATCTATCAAGGTTCAAAAAGATATGTTAAAAAGTCATGCTTTTATTATGTTTCTGCCAAGTTATCATTATATAATGGTTTTTATTCCATGTATTTTAATGCTATGTTGCTCAAAACAGAGGTTTTATATTATTTATCTATATTGTGGATTTGGCCCTGTATCAATAAAATACCATCTTCTTTGTCTTTTTTATTACACACTGCTTTGAATTTTACTTCAACATTAATCTTGTGGGCTCTGCTTTCTTTTTGTTCGTATTAGACTGGTACATTTTTGTTCATTCTTTTATTCTTAACCTTTCTGTGTCATTTTAAATGTATCTCTTGTAGATAACTTATAATTGGGTTCTTTTTAAAAATCAATTAAGTGTGCTTTAATTTCAGTAGGTGAGTTTATCCTATTTTTATTTATTACTATCACAGATAAAGGTTGTTTTTCTTCTACCATCTTGTTTTTATTGACTGCTTTTATATTTAAGAAAAGATTTCCTTTGTCTTATTTTGACTAAATAAATTAGGGTATTCTCTTATTTTCTTCTCCAGTGATTACCTTTAAAAAAACCAACTTGTTTTCCAAACTTCTTTGATTACCAGTGTCAACTAAGTATCAATATTGTCTAAAAATGTCTTCTTATATGTTATCAAGAAATTAACACATTTTTCCCCCATCAATCAACCTCAATCAAAATATGCATCTGTTCAATCTGTAGTATT
The DNA here is from genome assembly GCF_024166365.1 of Elephas maximus indicus. Lineage (NCBI taxonomy): Eukaryota > Metazoa > Chordata > Mammalia > Proboscidea > Elephantidae > Elephas > Elephas maximus. Next base: position 53,291,454 of record NC_064840.1, read on the forward strand.
TGGACTAGATTATTCTGTATTTATTATCATTTTACATTGTTTATCTTCTCTTCTAATAATTATTTTTGACATTTCCATTTTGTTTTCTAACCGTATTCAGAGCAGATGTTTTCATTTAGTTCTTTGTCTTAATGATTTCAGTGTTTACCAGTCCTTTTATGAGCATGTCTTCTTCATTATTGTGTTCTTTATATTTATTCATTTCTTTTTGTCAACCATTTTGTCTTCGACTACTTTTTATTTTCTTCAGAAAGGTTATGAGGGTGATATATTTTCTGTGCCTATGCACATTTCAGAATATTTTTTGTTGCTGCCAAATAACTTAAATAGCACAGAATTCTCAGTTATCAAGCCTTTTCTCCCAAAACTCTGTAGCGATTATTCCATTGCCCTTGACATTTAAATTTAGGAGGTAAATTCTGAGGCTAGCTTGATATCTTTTTTTTCTGAGAACTGTTTTATTTTTCCTGATTAGATTTTTGTATGATTTTTTGTTTTAACCTTGAAATTAAACATTTTCACTAAGGTGTTTATCATTTTTTTTTCATTGTAGTTGATCTCTTTTGGACTGAATTCTGGTTGCTTTTCGTTATCAGGAAAGTTTTCTTCAAATTTTTCTTTGAGTATTCATTCTCTTCCATTTATTCCTTTTTTTTCTTCAGGGATACCAGTTATGTTTGTTTCCATCCATGGTCTTCTGTATTCATAATATATTCTCTTTCTGTGTATGTATGGAAACCCTGGTGGTGTAGTGGTTAAGTGCCACAGCTGCTAACCAAAAGGTCGGCAGTTAGAATCTGCCAGGTACTTGTTGGAAACTCTATGGGGCAGTTCTACTCTGTCCTATAGGGTCGCTATGAGTCGGAATTGGCTTGATGGCAACACGTTTGGTGTTTTTTTTTTTTGGTCTACGTATATATATATATCCTTTTACATCTATTAGGAAAGGCTTCTAAAATGTGTATTCCATAGCACTATTTTTTGTTTTAGTAGCGTCTCAGGGCTGTTCTTTATTACTTTCTATTTTTGTTTTAATTCTGATATTGTATTTGAAACTTTCTTGCCCTTTTTGTTTTGGTTTAAATTTTGTTATGCAACAGTTGATACCCACAAAGATATATGTAGCATACATGTAAGTTATGAATCATTAGAGTGAAATGAGATCTCATGACTGTGCCATCCAGTTTAATAAATGGCATCCTCCCTCTCTGTCTTACTCCCATCATAGGTAACCACCATCATAAATTTTGTCTTTGCCATTCCCTTATTTTTAGAAAACAGCTTAGCACAGTATGTATCTTTAAGCCATATATTGCTTAATTAACTTGATTTTCAGCTTTATAAGATGGTATGTGACTTGCCTTTTTCATTCAAGGTTATGTATTCTATGATCGATTTATATTTTTGTGTGCATCTGTAGTTTAGTCATTTTTACCTGCTGTGCGGTACTTCATTATGTAAGTATAAAAAAAAGACCAAACCCAGTGCCGCCGAGTCGAATCTGACTCATAGCAACCCCATAGGACAGAGTAGAACTGCCCCATAGAGTTTCCAAGGAGCACCTGGCAGATTCGAACTGCTGATCCTTTGGTTAGCTGCCGTAGCTCTTAACCACTATGCCACCAGGGTTTCCTATGTAAGTATAAAAAAAAAAATTTTTTTTTTTTTTTTTTATAAAAAAGGCACAGTTTATTTAGCCATCCCTGTGTTAATAGATATCTGGTGTTTTTTTATTTTTGATAATTGATAATTCTAGTATATATTCCCTGATGTACATTTTACACAATTTTTCCAGTCATATACCTAGGAATAGAATCATTGGATTGTAGATGATAAATATGTTCATATGCTAACCATTTTTTTTTGAAAGTAGATGTACTACTTTACACCTCCAATAGCAATTAGTCCTCTATCATCAGGCTCCCATTATTGCTGCTGAGAAATGTATTGCTATTCTAAGTAGGTATTCTGTCTTTCCTCTCCAGCTTCTTTTAAACCCTTTCCAGACTCCATTATTTTCTGCTTTGATTTTTATTTTGGATACCTTGCATTTTCATTAATGGAAGCATGCTGAGTCATGGAGTGTGTTGAACTTTTGGTTGGTATTATGGATTTTGAGAAATATTATTTGGGAATACATGGGTACCACAAACCTCAAGGGGTTCTCAGGCATTAGGATTTGTGGATGCCCATCTGCCCCACAAGTCATAGGTAGCAAGATTTATTGTAACACACACACACACACACACACACACACACACAAACCAAACCCACTATGGATCCCTATCACAAGGAAAATCTAGTTATACAAAAGCCAAAACAGAAAAATTTTACCCAATCACATGTCCTGGATACACTACCTTACAGTTGACGCTCCAGCAACTTTGCTTCAATAAATGTTTCTTTTGCCTTCCACCATTACAGAAGTCCCCACTGGAGGCAGCAAATGCTTTTAGTGGGAAAGGTAGGGTTTCAAGAAACCTGAGAGCTGGAAAAAGTGAGTGGGATACCATATGTCCCATGGGTCATGAAAGCATTTTAAGAATTTCTCTTTTTCTTTAGTGTTTTTTATTTCACTGCAGTGTACCTAGGTCTGGATATCAAAAAACTATCCTTCTTGGTATATATTATGTGCTTGTTGTATCAGTTGATTTGTATTAGTCATTGTTTTTGTATTAGTGTTTGTATTAGTCATTTTTTCTTTGAATATTTCCTCTATTTGTTTCTCTTCTCTTCCTCTGGGATTCTGATTAGATATTTGTTATACCTTGTCTTTTCGTGTGTTGCATTATAGGTGATCTCTTCAGATCTGATAACTAGTTCATGAATTCTTTTTCAGCTGTCTTATCTGCCATACCTCTTCTGACTCTGGCTTGAACTTCTGGCAGTTCCCTGTTGATGTATGGCTGCAGTCATTGTCCAACAGAACAAGGGATACTGTGGTTTAAAATTGGAAAAAGTGTATGGTAGGCTTGCATCCTTTCACCTTACTTATTTAATCTGTATAATGAACAAATAATCCATGAAACTGGACTATATGAAGAAGAACTCTGCAACAGGATTGGAGGAAGACTCATTAACAACCACTGATATGCAGATGACACAACTTTGCTCACCAAAAATGAAGATGACTTGAAGCACTACTGATGAAGGTCAAAGACTACATCTTCAGTATGGATTACTCCTGAACATGAAGAAAGTGATAATCAAATGGACTGACAAATAACATCATGAAAAATGGAGAAAAATTTAAGTTGTCAAGAATTTTATTCTATTTGTATTGAAAATCAACATCCATAGAAGCAGCAATCAAGAAATCAGATGATGAATTGCACAGGGAAAATATGCTGCAAGAAATCTCTTTAAAATTTTAAAAAGCAAAGATGTTACTTTGATGACTTAAGTATGCCTGACCCAAGCCATCATGGTCTTTTCAATTGCCTCATAAGTGTGCAAAAGCTGGACAATGAAAAAAAAAAAAAGAAGAATTCATGCATTCAAATTGTGGTGTTGGTGAAAAATATTGAACATACCTTGGACTCCCAGAAGAATGAATAAATCAGTCTTAGAAGAAGTACAACCAAAATGCTCCTTAGAAGAGAGGATGGCAACTTTGGCTCATTTACTTTGAACGTGTCATCAGGAAAGACCCATTGTAAGAAAAGGACGTCATTGTTGGGAAAGCAGAGGATCAGCAAAAACAAGGAAAATCAACAGTGAAATGGATTCAAATGCAATGGATTCACAATGGACTCAAACATATCAATGATCATGAAGATGGTGTAGGACTGGGCAACATTTTATTCTGTTATGTATAAGGTTGCCGTGAGTAGGAGCTGATTTGATGGCAGCTAACAACAACAATCTACCATACACCCAACTATAAATTTTTAAATTTAAAGAATTACATTTTCCATTTCTAAAGTTATATGCCATTCTTTTTCAAATTTGCCTAATTGTTTTTGCTAGCCAAGGGACTATCCTAGCTAATTTTTTATTCTATTTTATTTTATAAGCATTTTATGCAGTTATTTTATATTTTGTATCTGTATAAATATATTGTTTATCTCATAATTCTTAGTCATGTAGCTTATTTCTTTGTGGGTTTGGATAAAATTTTTGCTTGTGTGCTCATATTTGATTGAACTTAATCTGTGGGAGTAGTGAGGGCCACTAGTGTGGTTACTTTTACGTCAGCAATGATTTGTGTTCATTTCTACTGGGAACCTGGAACCACTTCAGCCTCCTTGAAGGACCTTCATTTAATAGAACACCCTCAGATTCATTTCCCCAAATTGACTCGGAGTTAGAAGTTTAGTCTCTTGATTTCAGTGCAGATACCAGAATTTGATTCTAGAGCAACCCTGGCTTTATGTTCTTAAGTGGTCAGTGCTCTTTAGCTCAGGCTACTCTCTTTCTTTGTCTCTCACTCCCTTGGATATTTCATTTTCTTGAGAGATCAAAACTACTTTAAAAGATGTACTTTTTATAATTCATCCAGGACTAGTCCATTTTAATACTGGAGTAAGAGTTGTAATCACTTTTTTCTATCAATTTCCCCCTTCCATTTCACTGCCTTTTTTAAAAAATCTCAAATTCCTTTCATCTTGTTTCATAATAGGTAATAACTTGTTAATCCTCACAATGGGATTTATAAACAACATGATGATCAATGAAGAAAAAATTGAAATTGTCAGTAATTATGTTACTTGGATCAACAATCAATGTCCATGAAGTAGCTGTCAAGAAATTAAATGATGGATCACATTGGACAAATCTGCTGCAAAAATCTATTTCAAGTTTTAAAAAACAAAGATGTCACTTTGATGACTAAGGCGTGTCTGATCTAAGCCACAGTCTTTTCAATAGCCTTATCTACATGAAAAAGCTGGACAATGAAAAAGCAAGACAGAAGAAGAATTGATTCATTTGAAATGTGGTGTTGGTGAAGAATACTGGATATATCGTGCACTTGCAGAAGAATGAGAGGATCAGTTTTGGAAGGAATACAATAGGAGTGCTCCCTAGAAGCGAGGATGGCGAGACTTTGACTTTTGTACTTTGACACATCATCAGGAAAGACCAATCACTAGAAAAGGACATCATATTTGATAGAGTAGAGGGTCAGTGAAAATGAGGGAAGCCTCAATGAGATGGATTGACACAATAGCCACAATAATGGACTCAAGCATACTAAGGACAATGAAGATGGTGTAGGACTGGGCAATGGTTTGTTCTGTTGTACATAACGTCACCATGAGTATGAGCCCGCTCAATGGCAACAACAACAACAAAAATAACTTGTTACATTCCATAAAACCAAATAACCCGTTGCTATTTCGTCAAACTCCAACTCACAGAGACCCTATCGGACAGAGTAGAACAGCCCTGTAGGGTTTCCAAGGCTGCCATCTTTATGGAAGTAGACTGCTACATCTTTCTCCTGCTGAGCGGCTGGTGGGTTTGAACCACTGACCTTTTGGCCTAGGTCTCTGAGTTTCATGGTTAGAGGACAGACAGTATGAAGCATCTTCCTAAATTAAAGAAAAGGTCTTTGTTTCATATGGCACAAAGCTTTGGTGTATAAGGCAAAGCTTGGCTAGGTTTTTTTCCTAATAAACTTCCATCTATTTTCTTTTAAAATTCTCTTAGTTATATTTTTTGTAAAATTTCCTCTTTTTTTTTTTTTGGTATCTTTGTAGGCATTTTAAAGGAATATTGGAAGAGCATACATTGGTACCATGTTACCCGTAAGTTCAATATTTAGTTTTTAAATGGTATAAAATAAAAAGTCTTTGGACCTTCAACCTAATCACTACTACAAGTGTTATAATTATGTCCTAATTCTCTTTGCAAAGAGGTGCTTCAGCAGAGTTTATCAGGCCTGCTCTTCCTCAGTGGGGACATGAAGAAATAGAGCAGTCAGGTTGGATGCATGGAGAAGAAGAGAGCTTTAGGTTTTTGCCTGCCTCAGCATAGCTAAAGTATCTATTTTTAGTGGAAATGTGGTTGGTGTCTCGGTGTCAAATCACCATTTCTAATATTTTTCTTACTTTCAGAACTATCTGGGGACAATCATAAATGTATAGACCGCGAATGGATCACTCATCCATTCGTTCATCAAGTTACTGAGCTCTAGTTTAAGGGATGGTGTTGATTAAAGAAGGAGCCCTGGAGGAGTATTCAGCTGCTAACTGAAAGGTCGCTGGCTCGAACCCGCCAGATACTTGATGGGAGGAAGATGTGCCAGTCTGCTTCCATAAAGATTACAGCCTTGGAAATCCTATGGGGCAGTTCAACTCTGTCCTATTGGGTCGCTGTTGGTCAGAGTTGACTCAACGGCATCAAGTTTTATGGGTTGATGAAAGGAGTGAGAGTTCCTCATGGCCAATTGGGGGTAAAAGGCATTTAAAAACCCAGTGACAATGTGATTCAATAAGCACTATAACAGAAATGGGAACAAGGACAACAGACTACTCCAGTTTTGAAAAGAATTGATATTGGAGTTGAATCTTGAAGGCTGAATAATTCACCAACAGAGGAAACAACACACACAGTGGAAAAGAGTTATTTGGAGCATGGCATGTTTGGGGAGCTGAAGTTAAGGATGTGTTTATGCGAGTGGGGGCTGAAGGTGGGAAGAGGCTGAGGTCAGCTTCTGAAGGGCCTTGTATGCTAGGTGAGAGTGTGAACTCTGTCTGAGAGCATGGGTAGCCAGTGAAGGATTTTTGGTAGAGAAGTGATATGATCATCTGCATTCTGACAAACAACAGCAGCAACCTAAAAACACACATGCACAAATCCACCAACAAGCAAAGCATGACATACATATTTAGAGTACTTTTTTTTATATAATTTTTATTGTGCTTTAAGTGAAAGTTTACAAACCAAGTCAGTCTCTCACACAAAAACCCATATGCACCTTGCTACACACTCCCAATTACTCTCCCCCTAATGAGACAGCCTGCTCTCTCCCTCCACTCTTTCTTTACATGTCCATTTGGGCAGCTTCTAACCCTCTCCACCCTCTCATCTCCCCTCCAGGCAGGAGATGCCAACATAGTCTCAAGTGTCCACCTGATCCAAGAAGCTCACTCCTCACCAGCATCCCCCTCCAACCCATTGTCCAGTCCAATCCATGTCTGAAGAGTTGGCTTCAGGAATGATTCCTGTCCTGGGCCAACAGAAGGTCTGGGGGCCATGACCGCCAGAGTCCTTCCAGTCTCAGTCAGACCATTAAGTCTGGTCTTATGAGAATTTGGGGTCTGCATCCCACTGCTCTCCTGCTCCTTCAGGGGTTCTCTGTTGTGTTTCCTGTCAGGGCAGTCATCGGTTGTAGCCAGGCACCATCTAGTTCTTCTGGTCTCAGGATGATATAGTCTCTGGTTCATGTGGCTCTTTCTGTCTCTTGGGCTCGTAATCACCTTGTGTCCTTGGTGTTCTTCATTCTCCTTTGATCCAGGTAGGTTGAGACCAGTTGATGCATCTTAGATGGCTGCTTGCTAGCGTTTAAGACCCCAGATGCCACTCTTCAAAGTGGGATGCAGAATGTTTTCTTAATAGACTTTATTATGCCAGTTGCCTTAGATGTCCCCTGAAATCATGGTCCCCATACCCCTGTCCCTGCTACACTGGCCTTCGAAGCATTCAGTTTATTCAGGAAACTTTTTGCTTTTGGTTTTAGTCCAGTTGTGCTGACCTCACCTGTATTGTGTGTTGTCTTTCCCTTCACCTAAAGTAGTTCTTATCTACCGTCTAATTGGTGAATACCCCCCCCTCCCTCCCCTCTCCTCTCGTAACCACAAAAGATGTTTTCTTCTCAGTTTAAACTATTTCTCAAGTTCTTGTAATAGTGGTCTTATATGATATTTGTCCTTTTGCAACTAATTTCACTCAGCATAATGCCTTCCAGGTTCCTCCATGTTATGAAATGTTTCACAGGTTCCTCACTGTTCTTTATCGATGCATAGTATTCCATTGTGTGAATATTCCATAATTTATTTATCCATTCATCCGTGGATGGGCACCTTGGTTGCTTCCATCTTTTTGCTATTGTAAACAGTGCTGCAATAAACATGGGTGTGCATATATCTGTTTGTGGAAAGGCTCTTATTTCTCTAGGATATATTCCAAGGAGCAGGATTGCTGGATCGGATGGTAGTTCTATTTCTAGCTTTTTAAGGAAGCACCAAATCGATTTCCAAAGTGGTTGTACCATTTTACAATCCCACCAGCAGTGGAGAAGTGTTCCAATCTCTCCACAGCCTCTCCAACATTTATTATTTTGTGTTTTTTGGATTAATGCCAGCCTTGTTGGAATGAGATGAAATCTCATTGTAGTTTTGATCTGCATTTCTCTAATGGCTAATGATTGTGAACATTTCCTCATATATCCATTAGCTACCTGAATATCTTCTTTAGTGAAGTGTCTATTCGTATCTTTTGCCCATTTTTTAATTGGCTATTTGTCCTTTTGCAGTTGAGTTTTTGCAGTACCATGTAGATTTTAGAGATCAGGCGCTGATCAGAAATGTCATAGCTAAAAACTTTTTCCCAGTCTGTAGGTAGTCTTTTTACTCTTTTGGTAGTCTTTGGATGAGCATAGGTGTTTGATTTTTAGGAGCTCCCAGTTATTTTTTTTTTTTTCAGTTATCTAGTTTTTCTTCTACATCCTTTATAATGTTTTGTATACTGTTTATGCCATGTATTAGGGCTCCTAACATTGTCCCTATTTTTTCTTCCATGATCTTTATCATTTTAGATTTTATATTTAGGTCTTTGATCCATTTTGAGTTAGTTTTTGTGCATGGAGTGAGGTATGGGTCTTGTTTCATTTTTTTGCAGATGGATATCCAGTTATGCCAGCACCATTTGTTAAACAGACTGTCTTTTCCCCATTTAACTGTTTTGGGGCCTTTGTCAAATATCGACTGCTCATATGTGGATGGATTTATGTCTGGATTCTCAATTCTGTTCCATTGGTCTATGTGTCTGTTGTTGTACCAGTACCAGGCTGTTTTGACTACTGTGGCGGTATAATAGGTTCTAAAATCAGGTAAAGTAAGGCCTCCTACTTTGTTCTTCTTTTTCAGTAATGCCTTATTTATCCGGGGCCTCTTTCCTTTCCATATGAAGTTGGTGATTTGTTTCTCCATGTCATTAAAGAATGTCGTTGGGATTTGGATTGGAATTGCATTAAATGTATAGATCGCTTTTGGTAGAATAGACATTTTTATAATGTTAAGTCTTCCTATCCATGAGCAAGGTATGTTCTCCCACCTATGTAAGCCTCTTTTGGTTTCTTGCAGAAGTGTACTGTAGTTTTCTTTGTATGTCTTTTACATCTCTGGTAAGATTTATTCCTAAGTATTTTATCTTGCTGGGGGCTACTGTAAATGGCATTGATTTGGTGATTTCCTCACCGATGTTCTTTTTTTTTTTTGGTGTAGAGGAATCCAACTGATTTTTGTATGTTTATCTTGTATCCTGATACTCTGCTGAACTCTTCTATTAGTTTCAGTAGTTTTCTTGAGGATTCTTTAGGGTTTTCTGTGTATAAGATCATGTCATCTGCAAATAGAGATACTTTTACTTCGTCCTTGCCGATCTGGATGCCCTTTATTTCTTTATCTAGCCTAACTGCTCTGGCTAGGACTTCCAGCACAATGTTGAATAAGAGTGGTGATAAAGGGCATATTTAGAGTACTTTTTAAACCACTCTGTGATGGATTATTTTCCCTACTTTAAAGATAAGGAAACAGACTCAAAAAGGGTACCTGACTTGCCCAAGTTGGCTCAGCTAGTATGAGGTGGAATGGAAAGATAAATTTAAGAACTCAGAAGAACAATACAACTGAAGCGTTTTCTTAGCACTTGGATCTGAGGAATACCTCAAGCTACTGATTTCTATCTCCAGTGGGGTGTTCAGGGAAGTTTAGAAAACTGCTAAGTGACTGGAGAGCTAGTAATGGTAGCACTGACACTTCTAAATTCCAGTCCAGAGCTCTTTCACCACACCCAGGGTGACAAGCACTATAGATTTATACCTGATATGAGTGATAAGTTCCAAATGGATGAGTTCTCAATAGAATTGTATATAAACAAAATTGTTGTTGGTTGCCATTGAGTTGGTTCCAACTCATGGCGACCCCATGTGTTACAGAGTAGAACTGCTCCATAGGGTTTTCTTAGCTGTAATCTTAATGGAAGCAAATTGCTTAATTAACTCTGAAAATTCTGTAGGAATGTACCATGTTGGAGATCTTAAGCCTTTTCTTTTTTCCTCCAGCATTAGTAACAGATTACTGTTCTGGATGAAGTATTTGGTTTGTGTTTGGAGGTCATGCCACATGAAAGTATTTTCTGTTTCTTTCTAAAGCCAGAATCCCACTTAGTGTGGTGTGATGCTCATACCAAGAGATACATGTGGGGACTGAAGGCCCATCACCTCCTCACTCCAGGGCATGTGCTCACCTCCTCACTCCAGGGCATGTGTACAAGGATGGGTTAGAATCACTCAAACTCGTTAAATGGTTCTCTCTCTTTTTATCTTTACGGAACTTTTGAGGTTGCATTTGTGTGAATTAAATATGGTTATGGTGTCACTCTCTATCATCCATCTGTTTGTCATACTGTGGTGTCTTGTGTGTTGCTATGATGCTGGAAACTATACCACCAGTATTTCAAATACTAGCAGAATCAGCATGGTGGACAGGATTCAGTGGAGCTTCCAGACTAAGACAGAGTAGAAAGGAAAGCTCGGTGATCTACTTTAGAAAATTAGCCAATAAAAACCCTATGGAAAGAAACCAAATATTGTACGATATAGGGTTGGAATATGAGCCTCCAAGGTTTAGAAGCACTCAAAATATGCAGTGGCTGTAACAATGGAGTTGAGCCTACCAATAATCATTAAGATGACTCAGGATCATGCAAAGTTTCATTCTGTTTTTACATGGGGTTGCCATGAGTTGGAGGTGACATACCAACTAACAAGAACATGATGTCACTCTACTATATGCAGCTCTCAAGTCACTCCCCAATCTATTCCATACCCACAGCAATAACATGCATTAACCACTTGACTCCTTCCCGCTGAACCTGGAATTGACTTCAGAATGCATCACATCTCAGAGCCTAACCCAAGCAGCTGTAACCAATCCATGGCAGTTTTCATGGATGAGCGTCTCTAATTCTCATCCTTAAACTATATTAATATTACCTATCCATTCTGTAGTACATAGGGTTGCTGTCTTAGTTATCTAGTGCAGCTATAACCGAAATTTATTCTTTAACAAACAGAAATTTATACTCTTACAGTCTAGTAGGCTAGAAGTTTGAATTGAGGGTGCCAGCTCAAGGGGAAGGCTTTCTGTCTCTCTTGACTCTAGAGGAAGGTCCTTGTCATCAAACTTCCCCTTGTCTAGAGCTTCTCAGCACGTGGACCCCTGGTCCAAAGGACACATTCCCCTCCTGGTTCTTGCTTGGTGGTAATGAGGTCCCCTTTGTCTGCTCAATTCTCTTTTATATCTCAAAAGAGATTGACTCAAGGTGCAAACTAATCTTGTAGATTGAGTCCTGCCTCATTAACATAACTGCCTTTAATCCTGTCTCATTAACATCATAGAGGTAGGATTCACAACACATAGGAAAATCACATCAGATGACAAAATGGTAGACAATCACACAATACTGGGAATCATGACCTAGTCAAGTTGACACACATTTTTGGGGGACAGAATTCAATCCATGACAGTCACCATGAGTTGGAACCAACTCGATGGCACCTAACAACAACAACATTTTCAAAAACATATTTGAAGCATTTTGAAAAATATCAATTGCTAGAAAATTATAAATAGATATTATTACTCCAGTTATAGGAAATAAAACTTTGTCTAATTCACATACCTCTGAATTTGAATCCCCGGACTTGTTCTGAAAATTTGGGACATGACTGTGGGTTTCTGCAGAGGATTACTGGGGGACTAAGTGGAGGGAGAGATGGATGAGTGTGGCCTTGGCTTAGGTCTCCAGGAGAGGAGAGGCTTTAACTTTCTTTCTCAAGGAACAAGATATGATAAAAGGGTAAGGCAGTGGGAGATACACAGTGTATAGCCAAAATGCCAGCTCTGCCACTACACAGTTATGTGGTTGATGTTGGGTCAAATACCCCCTGGTGTCTCAGCTCCTCATCTGTAAAAAGGGGACAATAAAAGTACTTCTCTCCTTGTGTATTTGTGAAAATTAAGTGAGTGGCAATGACAGGTCAGAATTACTGCCCCAGGACAGTCATAGGAGGGCAATGCCCCAACCTGGCCAGAGAACTTGTAACCCAGTTGTGATTAGCATCAGTCATCCTAATCCTTCCCTACGCTCAGCCTGTGCATCCTTGGAGTGTCCCTTGTGCCTGATACTCCTCCACACCAGCCTGCCTGCAAATAAATCAATAAATGGACGGATGAGCCAATTCCAGCATTAGAATATTTGCGAAGGGTGGCTCTCAAGAAAACAGACACATGAAATAATTTGTTTCGGCACTGGGTGAATTTGTTCCAACCAAAGGGCCATCACCAGTGTCAAAGGCAGTTAGCATCATGCTGCCTCTGTATCTATTTCTTGTTAGCTTCCCAACAATGAACAGTAAACACATTTCACTGTTTTGCAAATCTCTCCAAAATAAATATTCTGACAGAGATGTTAACCATTTTTCTCCACTCCCACTTCCCTTTTCACACATTTTTCTTGTTCTCTTTCTCTTATTCTAAAATTTTTCAAGTTCAAGATCCTTGGAACCTACTGAGTTCAGGAGCAGGAGATAAGGAAAGTTCTGACAGAAAAATTTCTCTATTGATCTGCTTTCTCTTCACCTCAGCTAAAAATACACATTTCTCCACTCCACCCTGTCAATTCCCCTATAATTAGAAGGATCACCAGATTCTCACCTCCCAAATCTCTACCCTGGAGCAGAATTTAGGGGCTAGGTGGAGAAGGTAGGTGATGGGGGAAGCGGAGCTGGGGGAATGGATGATCCCGGGGGCTTCCTGCTAAAAGCTGATGGTCAGCAAAAGGGCTCATATAGAAAGGGTGGACTCCTGCTATTGGAGGACATGACTGATGGGGGAGTTTCTTCCCTTCCCCACCCACAGAGTACATCTGTGTCAGGAATTTGGCAGATGCAGGATATATGAAGAAGACTGGGGTCCTTGAAAAGCTCACTGTTTTATGCAAGAGATGGACATATAACCAATCATGACACTGTGTGAATAAAGCCAAACCCGTTGCCGTTGAGTTGGTTCTTACTCATGGCGACCTCATGTGTGTCACAGTACAACTGAGCTCTATAAAATTTTCTTGGCTGTAATCTTTACAGAAGCAAATCACCAGGCTTTCTTTTCAGTAACACTGCTGGGTGAGTTCGAAGCACCAACCTTTCAGTTAATAGTCAAGCGCAAACCATTTACACGATTCAGGGGCCCCATTTTGAACAGAGGCATGTCTAAAATGATGCTTGTATGTTAGCATTTGCTATTCTGGGTAGGAGAGTTTGAGTAACATACCACATTCTTTATATTTTCCTATATCGCTTACTTGCTTTTTAAATAGTGAACACGTATTCTTTGTAAAATGTGAGAAATTTGTTAGCTTAATAAAAATAAAAATACAACACGATGAGTTTTCTAGAAGTCCACTGGAATCTGGAAGCCCTGAGGTTTTTTTGGCACATAAGCATTTATTGTGAAATGTCTATGTATTGGAAACCCTGGTGGCGTAGTTGTTAAGTGCTACAGCTGCTAACCAAAGGGTCGGCAGTTCGAATCCACTGGGCGCTCCTTGGAAACTCTATGGGGCAGTTCTACTCTGGCCTATAGGGCCACTGTGAGTCGGAATCGACTTGACAGCACTGGGTTTGGTTTTTTTTTTTTTTTGGTCTATGTATTAAATAATGCAGCAAGAAAAATACTGCATGACAATAAATGTAGTAGGAAAAACCTTCGAAATGGCATCAGGAGAAAGTATGTCTCACAGTGTTTCTCAGGTCTAAAATTCTTTGGCCGTACACTTCTGTAATGGAACTTTCAAAGCGAATAGGAAAAAGAAACAGTATTTTTTGAAAGTCCGTTCAGAAAAAGAAATGAAAGTGGTCCAAAGTGTATCTAAATGTGTAAGAGCACTCTTCCCAGTTCAAGGATACTGTATTTTAAGTGGAGCCCTGGCTGGGAAGTGGTTAAGAGCCTGGCTGCTAACCAAAAGTTGGCAGTTGGAATCCACCATCCACCCCCCAGAAACCCCATGAGCCATCTCCACTCTTTCCTGTAGGATCACTATGAGTCAGAATCGATTCACTGGAAGGCCTGAGGTTTTAAGGTGAGAAGAATCTTCTGATTGAAGACAATTTCTGAACTGGAGTATAATTTTTTTTCCTTACCACATATTCTATGCAAGTCTTATTCTAGATTCTGAGAATACACAGAGTGTATTACTGGAGAGGGGTATAAGCTGGAGAAAGGTGAGATGTGGTATTGGAGAACCAAAAATAGGCCAGATTGTGAGGGCCTTATGTGCCAGGCTAAGCAGCACAATTGGGGATATATAACCTCTGCTTCGCAATTACAGGTAGAGATATAAATGGAGGCATGTAGTAGTATGCCAGGGAGACTTGAATGCCACGAGGTGAGTAAACAACATTCCTGGGGCATCAATCTTACTTGAAAAACACTGGGAAACAAGTTGAGTGATTTATTTAGGTAGGTAATATAAAGTTTTATTATAGAATTAAAATGAATTTGGGTGGATCCTGGCAGTCTTGGGCATGGTACCAGGCTCCCTAAGTGGGAGTGCGTTTATTCTTTGCTAGTGGTGCTCTTTCTTGGGGAAGTTTGAGAGGCCCGCTATGGTGATAGAAAGTGAAGGGAAGAGTCATTATGGTATTTGTGCTTTAGAAAGATCACTTGGTGGCTGGCCATGAGGAAGGAGAATGAAATTTGTGTAGGGAGACCAGATACAAACAGTAGTTTACTTTAGAGATGCTGAGAACCTAACTAAGTTGGTGGTTATGTACGTGAGAGAGATTTGGGACATAGATTTGACAGGATTTGGATATTATCAGGGCTAGTGGGGAAAGGATAAGTGGGAGCTGAGAATGACTCTTAGGCTTCTGTCTTTGGTTGCTGGGGGATGGAGATATATATCATCAGCCAAAGGCTTTGTTTTGTGCATCTGGATGACGGTAGAAATGAGACCGCTCTGGGAGAGGGTTTTGAGGGAGAAAGGAAAGAGACATAGGGTGTAATCATAGTGGCAATGACTCAGGGAGCTGACAAAGGAGGAATATCTAGTAATGAGAAGACCCCAGTCACTTACCCTGCTGCCACGCCACACAACTTACAGGATGTATGGACCTAACAGACCATTTATGCTTCCAGTCTTTGCTTACTTGGCTCTTCTGCCAAAATGGCATATCTCTTTTTGGTTTTGGAAGTTAAGTAACTTAAGAAAGTTACTGGAAAACGCTCAGTAACTTTCTTAAGTTAATCTCTGAGACTTTCTCTCCTAAGTGGAAATTAAAATTCCTTCTTCTTTTTGTACAAGCTTTACCAAGCAATATTTACTTACTATACAATTCACCATAAAAAAAAAATGTACGATTGAATGGTTTCTATTTGCACGATATATCCTTTTATATTCTTCTACTTTTAATCTATTTGTGTCTTTGAATCTAAAATGTATCTGTTGTAGACAGCACAAAGTTGGGTCTTGTTTTTTATCTAGTGTGACAATCTCTGCCTCTTTAATGAATTGTATAAGGCATTCACATTTAATGCTATTATTGATATAGCTAGATTTACATCTGACAATTTACTTTTTATTTCTACGTCTCGTGTCTTTTTTGTTTTTCTATTTATCCTTTACTGTTTTCTTTTGCATTATTTTCTAATAATGCAAAATTTTCTAACATAACATTTAAATTTCTTTAATGATAAATTTTACTATATATATATGTTTTTTAGTGGTTGGTCTAGGAATTGCCATATACATCTTGTTAGAAACTTCTTCTGATATATACTAATTTAATTCCAATGAGATGCAGAATTGTTACTCTTATATCACTTCTTTCTCACCTCCCCTTTTGAGTATTTTTGTTATAATATTACATCTGTATATGTTACAAACCCAGCCATACACTGTTGTTATTACTTTATATAATTTCATTTTTTGAAAGAAAATGAGAGAAGAAAGCACAACGATATATTTATAGCTTTGTTATGTTAACCTTATTTCCCATTTCCAGTTATCTTCATTTGTTCCTATGGATTTGAGTTACCATTTGGATTTGTTTCTTTATCCTAATATGGCTTTGTGAAGTTATTGGCAAATATATTACATTTCTAAATGTTATACTCCCAACAATATAATTATATAAAAAAATATTGTTTATTGCAATTGCTTTTTAAATTAGTTAAGAGAAGAAAAGAAATATGCATTTCTAGAGTGTTTTACAAATGAACTGGGTAAGGTTAATTAATTCTCACTGTGCTACTGGCCTACCAGTGGGGGATTAGAGGGAGAAGAATTTTTTTTTTTTAAAGCTGATGTCAAAGTCTTTAACTTTCTTCATGAAACTTTGCTCTGTCCAGGGATTTTGGACTCCTATGAGCATTGTTCATTTTGGCTTATAATGGTGCACTGCTAAACAAACCAAAAACCAAACCTGTTGCCATCGATTCCATTCCAACTCATAGCGACCCTATAGGACAGAGTTGAACTGCCCCATAGGGTTTCCAAGGAGAGTCTGATGGATTTGAACTGCTGACCTTTTGGTTAGCAGCCATAGCTCTTAACTACTATGCCACCAGGGTTTCCAGTACACTGCTATGTACTGATATTTAAAGGGCACTCATGTCCTCTTGGAAACCCTGGTGGCATAGTGGTTAAGAGCTACCTCTGCTAACCAAAAGGTTGGCAGTTCGAATCCACCAGGTGCTCCTTGGAAACTCTATGGGGAAGGTGTACTCTGTCCTATAGGGTCGCTATGAGTCAGAATATACTCGATGGCAATAGGTTTTCTTAGGTTTCGTGTCCTCTTACAATAATGCCAGCCCCTGGACTTGGGAAATCAGGTGGTGCTAGACAAAATCCTTCACTACTCTTTGGCATCAGTTCTCCTACTGGTACTCCTACCTCTTGGTAGGGGCAGAATGAGAAATTCTGATGTCTTACACCTCTGTAACTCTCTAGGTGGGAGCTGGGAGGACAGGGAGTCCTATGATCCTGGCTGCATCCATCCAGAATGGAGTTTCCGTCATGCTGAGCAGAGAGGTGGAAGAAGGGGAGTGGGTCACAGTTCAAATGCCATAGAGTCTTGCTCTTCTTACAGAGTTTTAGAATATTTTCTTGAATAAACATTTCTCATTTGCTGTATGCCCTTAGGACAATTTCAGAGACTTTAGATGACTGTTTTTAAAATAATTTTCAGCAGTTTTATGGAGGAGAAGGTCCATGGAGCTCCTCATGTTGCCATGCTAGAAGTGGAACTATTTGGCAATTCCTTCTCTTTTTTTTTGGCCTCCTGTGGACTGTCTACAACTTCCAGCACTGTCCCTGTAGCACATTAGAGGATGCTCTTGTTTCTAAGACTGCCTTCTTCTACCAGACTATGAACTCTTGAAGGAACTGATTGTTTAGTGGTCTGCTTTGCATGTAGTAGGTGCTCAGTGAATGTTTTCTTGGATTGGTGAATGAATGGTCAAGGAGGAAGAAAAAAGAAGCAGGAAAGGGCATGGTCCTAAAGAAAAATAAAGAATAGAATTTTCTGTTAAGAGTGCCAAATGCACCAAAGCATAAAGTTAGTAGGTATTCTTGGCAAGAATAACTTGCCCGGCATGTTGGGTGCAGAGAATAGATTACAGCATGTTTACATCAAAGAGTGAATAGGGGATTGAAAAAAAAAAAAAGTGGGGACAGTGAATACAGACTCTTTTTTCAAGAAGCTTGGCCTAGGAGAGAAGGAGAAAGATTAGGTAATAATTAAAGGTGGCATAAGCATTTTTAAGACTTGAGAGGAAGGAGCGAGCGGAGAGGGATAGGCTGACAACACAAAAATGAATGCGTTCAATTGTCTGAGATGGGAAGGAATGGGGCTAAGGCTAGAGGTGGAGGGGTTGGTTCTAAACCTAAAGACAGATACCTCTTCCACTATGTTATAGGAGGTGAGGTAAAGAGGGAGGGAGTTGGTTATAAGTTTAAAGAGATCAGTGAAGGTTGTTAATGAGAGCAGAAACTAACAGCCAAATAGAAATGTTTATGAGGGTGATTTGGAGTTACCTGGGACTGGAAAATATGAAGTTTCACTAGGCCCTCAATTATATAATTCATATATCACTGGTCAGATGCCCAGTTACAATTATAGTGAAGGGAATTTGTAGGGCAGGTGTGACAGAAAATGAAAGTGAGAAAGTCAAGGAGCCTAGTGTGTAGGGATAATTGAAGTTCTTGACCTGAGTTCTAGAGTGTAGGAAAGGAAACTGAGGGTAGGCTAGTGGGATATATTAAAGCTCCACAAGATAGGTGTCATTGAGGTTGAAATGCAGGTATAAGACATAAGAGACCAAGAAACCCAGAAGAATCGGAGATTGTGGTTTGAGAAATGGATGGTGAAGTTTCAGAGTGGAACTAAGTTGTGTCACAACCAAGAACTGTGAGGCTAGAGTGTTGGAGAGCCACTGCAAAGACCTTTGAAACACAAGAGGTAATGTCCAAGTTGAGGGAGAAAGAAAGAACACTTCAGGTGCCCAAAGTTCTCAGGGAATGTGGCCAGTCTGGATATGGTAAGTGGCAGTATCAAAGAGTGGCTGAGGATGGTATGACCTGATGGAATCAGGTTTAGAAGTGGAAGAAGTTTTGCATTTTTGTGAAAGCACAATGGTATAGAAGCAGTGGAGTTTCCTATGGTCCAGCTGCCACCATCTTGGATCAGATCTTTACCCTCAGGAGCAAGCTGGTCTCTCCAGCTTTAGCTTCTTCCCCCCTGTAGTCTCTCCTATTCCCTGCTATCGAAATACTCTATTTCAAACACTGATTTTATCCTCTTAGTCCTGTCTTCAAAAATCTCCAGTGGCTCCTCAAAGCCTGGCCTTAAACTTCTTACTCAACTTTATTTTTCATTTTTTTTTTCCTGGCAGAAAGATTCATCTCTACTTACACCAATTTCCTTATCACACCCAAACACAATTGTTCTCCTTCCCTGGAATGGTGAACTTTATCATCTCACCTCCCAGGTAATTTAAACACTTTCCAATTTTCTTTTTTGTTGTTGTTTTAAAGCTGATTTCATAGTCTTTAACTTTCTTCATGAAACCTTGCTCTGCCCAGGGATTTTGGACTCCTATGAGCATTATTTATTTTGGCTTATAATGGCACACTGTTATGTACTGATATTTAACAGGCACTGATGTGCCAGGTCCTCTTCCAATAATGCCAGCCCCTGGGCTGGGGAAATCAGAGGGTGGTAGATAAAATCCTTCACTACTCTACTCTGTGGCATCAATTCTCATACTGGCATTCCATGGAACACTAATTTCACAGGATAGGATGCTTGGCCTCAAAGGGATTCTATGGTCAGACATATTTTGAGGCATGATACATATTTTGCCCCATTCTTGGAGATTTATACTATATAGTCTTATTGTAGGAAATGGCATCACTTCTACTATCCACCAAAAGTGTTATATCACAGATTTTGTATAAGCCAATATTCAATATTTGTATGGTTATGACAGATGCATCTTGTTGACTGCTAAGGCAAGTAGTACACTGCATTTCCTTTCTTGTATGTCATTTTGAGGACTAAGTCACACCTGACCCAAGCCATGGTATTTTCAATCACCTCATATGCATGTGAAATTTGGACAATGATTAAGGAAGACTGAAGAAGAATTGATGCCTTTGAATTATGGTATTGGCAAAGAATATTGAATATACCATGGACTGCCAGAAGAATGAACAAATCTGTTTTGGAAAAAGTACAGCCAGAATGCTCCTGAGAAGTGAGGATGGTGAGACTTCATCTCACATGCTTTGGACATGTTTTCAGGAGGGACTAGTCCCTGGAAAAGGACATCATGCTAGGTAAAGTAGAGGGTCAGCAAAAAAGAGGAAGATTCTCAACAAGATGAATTGACACAGTGGCTGCAACAAGGGGCTCAAAGATAGCAATAATTGTGAAGATGGCAGAGGACAGGGCAGTGTTTTGTTCTGTTGTACATGGGGTCCTCATGAGTCGGAACTCACCTGATGGCACCTAACAACAAACGTGCACATCATGTTTTGTAACAGCTTAATTTTTCTGCTGGCGTTTTTCCTTAGAGCCCTTTTGCTTCTGTTTGGATTTTCTGTTCTCTAAGTCTGCTGCAAAACCACCATCTTGGGACTTTCCTTTTCCATCATCCTAGGATTTATCTTTCCTGTTCTTCTGCCTGGAGCCTGTTTCCTGTAATTATGTTTTTCTCTTTTTGGGTTTCTTCTTTATTTTGGTGAAGCATATCTTCTAGTAGTTGCCGAAGAAGTTGAACATGTTCTGTAGATCTAAAAATATTTTTATTCCGTCCTCATACTTAAATCATAGTTCAGTTGGGGATTTAATTCTAGGTTTAAAAGAAACTTCCCACAGAATTTTGTCTTCTAATTTCCCATGTGGTAATTGAGAAGTCAATTGTCATTCTTATTTCATGTATTTTGATGTGACGCTTTTCCTCTCTGGAAGCATTTAGGATATTATCTTTACTCCTGTTGTAAAATTTCATGATGAAGAGCCTTGATGTATGGTTTTTATTCATTTATTTTGTTTGGCAATCAGAGAGCCGTTTCAATCAGGGGACTCATATCTTTGAATTCATGGAAAACGTTTTTTAATATATATTGGATGTTTTTTTTGTCTGTTTTTATATGTTCTCTTCTTCCGGAATGTCTATTTGATAATTGTTTACTCTCTCGAATTATTCTTTAAATTTATTTCCTATTTAAAGTCTTTGTCTTTTCTTTCTAAATTTTGGGAGACTTCTTCGACTTTATTTTTCAGTGGTTGTATTGCATTTCTTATTTAAGCTATCATATTTTTATCTTTGAAGAGTGCTTTCTGTTCTTTGTTACTTTTTATTGCATCCAATTTTTGGTTTCACAAATGCAATATTTTCTTATATTAATTAAAGGATACTAATCAAAGTTTTTACTGAGTCAGAATTGACTCAACGACAATGGGTAGTCAAAGTTTGTTTTTTTTTTAATTTTGTTCTTGTCTCTGTTTCTTCTAGGTTTTTATTTTCCTGTTCATTTTGGTCAGCATTCTTCATATTTCATGGTTGTCATTCATATTTAAGAGAAAGGCCCTATTAAAATGGTTGGGAGCTCTGGATGTGTGTGCTTTCAGAGGAAAAAAAAAAACCCAAACCTGTTGCCATCAATGGATTCTGACTCACAGCGAGTGTCCATAGGATAGAGTAGAACTGCCCCATAGAACTTCCAAGGGGAGCCTTGTGGAGCTGAACTGCTGACCTTTTGGTTAGCACATGTAGCTCTTAACCACTACATCACCAGGGTTCCCATTTCAGGAGAGAAGGAGTTACTATTTGGTGAGCTTCACTGTACAGTGATCAAGCAACAAGCAGGATGGAGTTCTTTTATTTTTTTGTGAAAAAACGTGAGAATTCAGTTTCTTCAGAAAAGCCAATCTCTTCCTGAAGACCTTAATCTCTCTTTCTGTGTCCCTCTCTCTCTCTCTCTCTCTCTCTCGCTGTTATCTCTATCACTATCACTATTGCCTTCATCTCTATCTCTGTACCTAACTCCTGTCATTCTCGGAGCTGGATGAGGATTTTTTTTTTTTTTCACTATTCAAGATGTAGAATTTCACTTACTTCTTCTGTTTTTAACCCCAAGACTCCACTGTGTCTTCTGCTTTGCCCTGAGTTCCTGAACATGTACATGTAGCTTTTCCAGTTCAATATAATTAGAGGACCAGTCTCCACTTTACCACCTGGGCAGGATGGTTAGTCATCTGGCTGCATAGGGTTGGGAAGATGGATGGAAGGCTAACTGTCCTGCATACAGACTTCAACCAACCAATACCCCTCTTCTCAGTGCCAGCCCACCCTATTGTTTTCTGAAGTACTCAGTGCCTCCCATTGCCAATATTTCTGGGGGCTTTACAGGGTGAAACAGCTCACTTCTCACAGGTAGCCCTCCGTAGGCTCAGAGCACAGCTTTTGCAACTCTAAGTCAGTTGTGACTCCTTTATCTACTTTCCATTTTTGAAAAAGTTAGTCGAAATCTCTTATCTAATATTTGTTCCTCTCTCATTCTCTGCATCCTCATTGGCTTGCATCATTTCATTCATCATATTAGAGGGCTTCATAAATGCTCAACACAACATGTTAGCCAGAAAACCTAGTATACATTTTTGTGCAAAAAATACTATACAATCATTTATAGGCTCCATCTTTCCTAGCCTAGCAGGCATTCCAGGAGATCTGCTGAATTAATTAGGGATTAGACCTAAATGAACAGGTGTAGCACATGGTCCTATCAAGTCTACACTGAGCCTGGGGGCGCAAAGAACAGATCACACTGTTACTAAACCCTAGAAGGTGGGTCCTTGTCTGGTGCACTCAGACTTGCCAATTATCTGGACACTGGTCTTTGAGAAAGAGAAAGTAACTTTATTGCAATGTGCAGAGTAAGGAGCTGGGAGGAAGTTCCTCAGATCCAGCTCCCTGAGCTGTAAGGAAGCAGGGCTTATATGTGATTTGGGCAGCAAGATGATGGCTGCGCAGGCGTACTTGGGAGGGAAAAATTCTAGAAGGTGGCCAGGATATAGGAGGTGACGCTGTTCCTGTTAGACCTCTCACTTTAGAATATTATCCTTCTGATTCATTCAACCTGTTGGTGCATCCTCTGTTGAAGTCAATTAGTGGTAACAGCTGGCCCTTCTGCACATGCAAGGTGGGCCAGGTCTGGCTTGGGCTAGTTTAAGGACTGATGGAAATTTACTGGCATTCATAGGGTCAGGTTATGATCCCTTTGTGAGGGAGGAAAGTAGGTCAGAAAAGAGACTCCTAAAGGTAGGTAACCAAAACCAAACCTGTTGCTAACAAGTTGATTATGACTTATAGTGACAAGGGGGGAGGGAAAGAACAGAACTATTCTTTAACAAGTTCTTCTTTCTAGATCTTAGTTGATGAGGAGCTACTGGAACATGTAGGTGGGTTTCTATCCCTTGTCTCATTTTCTGGCATAAGTGGGCTGTATTAACCAGGCTGCACAGCTAGAGCTATGCTGGCAAATATAGGAAGAGACACCACCCCTAAAATTCTCGGTCCATTGTCCTTGCTTTGGAGCCTGCCTTCAGAGCCTCCTTAACTAACTACCACGGAGGGTAGTTTTAAAGAAGAGAAATTTATTGTCTCACAGTTCTGGAGATCTGAAGTCTGAATTCAGGTTGTCAGCAGACTATGTTCTCCGTCTGTAGGACCTGGGAAAAGATCTTTCCTTGTCTCCTTCAACTTTTGACTTGTAGAAGGATCCTCACATATTGTCTCTCCTCTAACTCTGTTTCCCTGTCTCTTCTTCCCTTTTATAAGACACCACTCAGAGGCATTAGGATTGAGATCCACCCTACTCTGGTATGACTTCTTTCAACTGAACTGATAACTCAGGAAAAACCCTGTTTCCAAATAAATTCACATTCACAGGTACAGTGTTAGGACTTCAGCATATCTTTTGGAAGCACGGTTCAAACCACACTGGGGACTAAAATTTTCTGTGTCTTTGAATTAAGTCATTAATTCCAGTTATCCGATTGGAAGCGCTACTGAGAAGAACACCTTCACTACAGTGGAGTGTAGGTGTCACAACCAGACATATAGGGATGGCCTTCACTTCCCTTGGTTGGCAGCAAATCCGTCAGATTTCTGGTTTGTAAGAGGTTTCTTTCACTCTTGCTTCAAATTTTCAGGACTCTGGGGGAGACATTACAGTTATATAAAGTTTGGAAATGAGTATCTGGTCATAAGACCCTCAAGGTCTCTGCTTCCAGCCCTGCAGAGTAGGTGGATCCGTTATTTCCATGCCAGGATCAGGGCACAGTGATCTTGGCCAAGGTTCTCAGGACGCTGACTCCATGTTCAGCTTTCTTGGGCATGAATACCCTGGGGCTTCTGTCAAAGCTCTGACCACTCTGTGGAATGACAGGGAAGTAGGGTGGAGATCCTGCTGCCAGAGATAACTGTCTACGCCCATCCCCTCCCATCAAGGACTTGGGAAATCCCATCTTCCTCTTCAGTTGGTCTTTACCTCCTGAATAAATCTCAGTTGGGGATTTTCTTCCAGGTGTTTGTTTGGTATTAGCTTCCGTTTTTTGTTTTGGCTCTGAAATGTAAGAAACTCTATGGCACTGGAGATCAGACTCAGAACAAGGGTAGCCTACTTCTTGGTTTTGGCCCAGAAAACACACTAATCTTTCTTTTGAGTGTCCTACAACAATGGGACTAAAAACCACATTAATAGTTCAGTAAATCAATCAGCTATATTCTGCATTTGGAAATCCTGGTTAGGCTTAACCATGACTTTTCTGAACTTATTTGGCCACTGAACTCCTTTCCCTTCTTAATATTTATTGACACCCTGTATCACTTAGGGAACTCTCAGGAAAGAGCTGGTACACTCAAATCAAGATAATTTACAAAGGGACTAATTACAAAGCCGTGAGCATGGCACTGTCTGAACCTGGGCTTGCAGCAATTAGGCGTACTACTCTAGTCCTGAAGGTCAAGAAAGGCACAGGGGAATTCGTTAGCCTGTCTGTGTCTGTTCAGATTTCCCCATTGTATCACTCACAGTGCAAATCCTTCTCTACCAGAGCCCTGATCTCATCATCATAGGTCTGGTGGGGTCAAGAACTAATTAGCACTGCAACTCTGCAACTCTTACTGTCAGTGCCTGGGCTTGGTCCTCAGCCGTATCTGCCCTGTAACTGTAGGAGGTGAGGAAATTCTTCAGTACTGCCATGGGGCCTTCTGATTCTCCATGCATGTTCTTAATGGTTGCTCATATTCTCTAAGGATGTAAAAGGAGAAGTGAAAGGGAGTTGAGGCCTGCGGGGCCTCCCAGGACACAGGGCTCAGTCTGTAGTGCAGTGTCCAGTGGCCTGGTCAGGGCATGTGTGTCTGGTTTCTGGAGCCACAGGCGATGCCTAGGAACAAGCGTTCTGATGAGCAGACAAAGCTGGGCAGTCAGCAGACAAGTTGTCAACCTGGAGAGATGAGGCAGTGAAGGAGGCTCTGGATACAAGGCAGTAGAGTTGAAAACAGGAAAGTCACACCAGGAATGGGGGGAAGAAGGTAGAGCTGGAGAAATTCCTTGAGTTGGAAATCATGGTTGCTGTGGGCTGTTGTGGGTTCCCCTGACCAGCATAAGGTCTCTGAGTGGTGAAAACAGTTTGGGCTATGCTACCAACTGAAAGCCTGGCAGTTTGAACCCAGCAGTGCTGTGCGAGAAAGGCCTGACAATTTGCTTCTGTGAAGATTACAGCCAAGAAAACACTATGGAGCGGTTCTACTCTGTAACACGTGGGGTTGCCATCAGTTGGAAAGGACTCAATGGTAATAGGTTTGGTTTTTGACCTTTTGGGCATGTGGGCAGGAGGAGAGACACTCAGAGCTCTGGCCCCACCTGTCTGCTGGGGTGGGCAGCTGAAGATCATGTTCACAGGGTTTTACCTTTTTTCTTCATGCAGCTTTCTCTTTTTTGCTTTCTCTCTTAATCTACCACTTTCTCCCTCTTTCTCTTTTTGTTTTTCTCCCTTTTGTCATTCCCCTTTCTCCTGCTGCTACTGCAATGTTTCACCACCTCTGCCTCTGCCTTTTCCTGAATCTTCCCTGTATCTCTTTTCTCCTGTCTCAGTCTCTTCTCCCTTTTGTGATACAATTTTTGTGTTAGGCTGTGCTATCTATATACTTTAAATCCCAGAGGTGTATCTGCTAATTGTATTTTTAGGGAAATAATCATGCATGTTAAGATGATTAGATAATGAAATCATTCTCTGGGGCCGGCCTCTTTACAAAATGATGATGGTGATGGGGATAGTGATGAGAATGGGAATTGTTTCTACTTAAACTAGCGCAATGGCACAGCTCTACCAGACCACTTTGGAAACATCTGGGATGTAATCAGTTCACTCCCTTAGCTTGGCCAGAGGGCTAACTCTGGGAGCTGCATCCTGGGGTCAGGACTGGAGACTTTGTGGCCCTCCAAGAAGGCAATGGTCAGGGAGTTCCATGACATGGCTTGGAGCTTAAGGGCCCAGGGAACTTCTACATCCATATGAAGATTCTGAAGACGCTTGGAGTTTCTGAAACATGTATATACTGCACGCATGCACCCATACACATACAGGACAAGATTATGGCTTCCCTCAGGCAGAGGGTTTTGTAGATACTAAATTGCTGAGACACATCAACTCTGGAATTGCTTCATTGCACACTAATGGTAGCCGTAAGCTTCCTGCTCACTCATTCTTGTCATATAATAAATGTTCATAAAACATATGCTTGCCTTCTCTGGGTTCTGCTCTGGATCCAGCATCAGCTGCTTGCATGTCTCTCCTGGCACTCAAAGGAAGGAGTGCGGCCATTCTTCCCCTTGGTCCATCAGAGGGGTTGCCACTCCTTTGAATTCAGCAATGTGCCTACCTCCCTCCCTAGGCAGGAAGAGCTGGCAGTGCTCTTACTCCAAGGCCAGTGCGCATTGGGAAATGTGGTGGGGAGGGAAAGGCCTGAGTTGGGAAGACGCAGGGAGAATAGGTTCAAAGAGGATTGGTTGTGTGGTGGAGCTGGGAAGTGGGACAGGGAAAATATGCTTCTGTTGGGTAATGGAGGAGCTGAAAGGAGCAATTACTAGGAAGAAGAAAAGTAAAAGGGAGACCAATTTTGATTGACACCCCACTATTTTGCAAAGACAGGATTTGATGCTCACAGGGGATAAAATACTTGCCTAAATCACATGGTTAGCAAGAGGAGGGCAGGAACTCAAACCCAAGGCTTATGGTCCTTGTACTGGCCCATCCTGCCCAGGGAATAGGATTTAAACAGGGATGTCATAGTTCAATTCATCCACTCTACATCCTCAAGGAAAAGGACACTTTAAAGATCCCTAGGCCAAGAAGTGCCTATTGAAATTCATGTTCTGTCACTAGGAATTTGAGGGTTCTTTCCGGAGACCTTAAGGAAGGAAGGGGATTCCTCCTCACATCTAACTGAAAGTTTTCCTGCTGAACCTTCAGCCCACAGCCTGTGCCTGTTTGTCTGGTGTCCCACAGCCAACTCAGTTTTAGGCCAGCTCCCTTCGTCCTCCCCCAAAGTAGCAGAAGAAATGGTTTTACGCACAATGTGACAGGAGAGAAATTTTGCCTAAGGAAACAGTAGAAGGAAAAAACAAACAAAAAAAACCAAACCCATTGCAATCAAGTCAATTCTGACTCATAGCGACCCTATAGGACAAAGTGGAACTACCCCATAGAGTTTCCAAGGAGTGCCTGGTGGATTTGAATTGCCTACCTTTTGGTTAGCAGCTGTAGCTCTTAACCTACACCACCAGGGTTTCCAGAAGGAAAAAAAAAGTGACTCAAAAGGTTTTGGCTCCTTTGACTTATTTTTAAATATTCAGACACAAGCACGGAGCAACCCCAATTCAGGAGTGCTCCTGATTTCACAATTCCCCTCTCCTGGAGCCTCCAGAGGTTAGCTTTTCCTTTAAGCTATTCCCCTGGGTCCTGACCACTGACTCTCAGAGGATTCTTGGTGGTCCTAGAGTCCCTCACCACATGTATTGCAGGGAGAGTTGCCAGATTTAGCAAATGAAAATACAGGAGACCCAGTTAAATTCGAATTTTAGATTAAAAAAAAAAAACAATTTTTAGTATATTGCTTGCAATATTTAGGACATACTCACACTAAAATGTATCTGCTGTTTATCTGAAAAGATTTTATCTGAGAGTTCTGCAGTTGGGGATGGCATTGGCATGATTTTACCAACTCAGTCAAGTTACACAGGGTTAAAAGAATTCAGGCATTCAACTCCCAGTGCAAGTTTCGCAGTACTGTCCAGTTCTTTTCAGAAGATGCCTCAGTCTCTTTTAGTTCACCCTTTTGCCTGGATTTAATTGTTATTTCTGCAACATTATATTTATGACTAAACAAATGCACATATAGCTTCTCTGAGCAGTTAGCACAGACTTCTTCTCTTTCAATACCAGTGATTATTAATTTTTATGACTTATATAATAATGTTGTTGTTGTTAGGTATCATTGAGTTGTTGTTAGGTTTCAACTCATAGTGACCCTATGTATAACAGAACAAAACACTGCCCAGTCCTGCGCCATCCTCATAATTGATGTTATGCTTGAGCTCACTGTTGCAGCCACTGTGTTAATCCATCTCGTTGAGGGTCTTCCTCTTTTTCTCTGACCCTCTACCTTACCAAGCATGTTGTTTTTCTCCAGGGACTGATCCTTCCTGATAACATGTCCAAAGTATGTGAGACAGGTCTCACCATCCTTGCTTCTAAGAAGCACTCTGGCCAATCTTCTCCCAAGACAGATTTGTTCATTCTTCTGGCAGTCCATGGTATATTCAATATTCTTCACCAATACAATTCAAAGGGATCAATACAATTCCTTATTCATTGTCCAGCTTTTGCATGCATATGAAGTGACTGAAACACCATGGCTTGGGTCAAATGCACCTTAGTCCTTAAAATGACGTCTTTGCTTTTCAACACTTGAAAGAGGTTTTTTGCAGCAGATTTGCCCAATGCAGTGCATCATTTGATTTCTTGGATACTGCTTCCATGGGTTTGATTGTGGATCCAAGTAAAATGAAATCCTTGACAACTTCAAACTTTTCTCCATTTATCATGATGCTGCTTATTGGTCTTGTTGTGGGAATTTTTGTTTTCTTTATGTTAAGGTGTAATTCATACTGAAGGCTATAATCTTTGATCTTCATCAATATGTGCTTCAAATAATACATGGGTAAAAAAGTAGAAAATATAGATGCATAAAAAAATGTAAACATTCACTTAATTGCAGCATATAGTAGTGATTATGAGCATAGACTCCGGAGCCAGACTACAAGTTAAATCCTGCCTCTGACACTTACTGTGTGGTTTTAGGCAATTAGGCTTAAGTGAGTTTTTGAGGTTTAAATGAGTTTCTGTGTGTTAGGTGCTTTAAAAAGTACCTAGTACATAGTGAGCACTGTTTAAGTATTTGGTGAATAAAATAAAATTTAAATTATGTTGCCCAGAGATAAGTATTCGTGTCTTTTCTGTGGATTTGTTTATATAATATGACAGGTATATCTTATAGATTTCCAAATTGTGACAGATTGCAATGTGACTTTGTCATTTTCCCATCAAGATGTGGGATTTAATTTCTCTCCCCTTGAATCTGGCCTGTCCTTAGTGACTTGCTTGATCCACAGAATGGGGCAGAAGCAGTGACGTCACTAGGGTTGGTGTTACCTAGTGTGGTAACTCATGATGTCACCTCCCCCCATGGACCTTCTCCTGTACCAGACCATACAGAATCCTTAGTAATGTTTTTTGTACTAATGTTGCTTGTAAATCGTAATTTCTGTGTATCACTTTTTTCCTTTAATTACTACTTCATTCTCAAAAAATTTATTGATATAGGTTCACAAATACTAATTACCACAATATTGTAGCTAAAACACCAGAAAGTTTGACAAAATCAGCAACTGTAAAACACTGGCAACAACGAAAACAAGTGTGCGCTTACAGTATGGCCAGACAAAGCCATGTGATTCAAAGTATCATTGTAATTGGTATAAAGACAGCTCTGCTGGGGTGCATTAGAAGGTTCAAAAAGTAAATTAGCATAGAGTTTTAATTTTGTGGGTATATCGATACTTGTAACCTGGGCTTATAAAAATTTTTTGTTGTCATAATTATAATAACATATAATAATATTATTATAATAATAACATTATATATAATAATATTATAATAACATATAATATAATAATAACAGGGATATTTTATAGACAGTCATTTTGGTGTCACCTCCTCTGGCAGTGTCTACTGGTGTGGTTTGCACCCTTCCACACCCCTAGCGATGTCACTGGGAGGAAGTGTGGTTCGAGGACTTCCAAGACTTGTGGTCTCTGCTTCCCTTTTCTGGAACACTCATCCTTGGGACACTTCCTCTTGGAACCCACTGCCAAGCCCAAGACAGAGGAAGAAACCACATGCAGATGCTCTGATCACCAGTCCCAGCTGAGGTCCCACTGGCAGCCAGCTTCACCTGCCAGCCCGTGTGTGTGGGCCATCTGGATATCCAGCCCAGTTGGGCCTTCAGTGACCACAGTCGCAGCTGCCATCAGACTGCAACTTCATAGAAGACCCCCAAGCAAGAGCCACACAACTGAGCCCTGTCCAACCACAGAACTGTGAGAGAAAATAATAAATTTTTTTTGAGCCAATAAGTCATGGGATGGTTTGTTATGTAGCAATAAATAACTAGAAAACATATTTAAGAAAAATACTCGTGATTCTGAATTTTAAATATGGGCCAAAAAGTCTTCTGTCTGCAGTTTCACAATTAATTCCAGCGAAAAGGGACATTTTAAAACAAGCTCCTCTGACTAAGCAGATACGTTTCTCTGTCTTTGGATAGTTAACAGTCGAATTTGAGCTATAGGTTGTTAGTGCTTGAAGGCAACTTAGAGGTAATCTAAGAGTCACTAGTCTGCCCCTTTTGCTTTACATATGAGGCTAAAGGAGGCTGAGTGACTTACTCAAGGCCACCCAGGTACCTAATGACAGAGCCTGGGGTGGAACTAGCACTAATTCAGTGTTCTTTTTATTATACTGTGCTGTTGGTTTGTAATAATCTTTAGGGGCAAGGGGTTTCCAAAGGCCTAGTGAGAATAATGAATAGTGTCTTATGTTCCTTGTGCTGCTATAACACAGAAAAACCTGGTGGCGTAGTGGTTAAGTGCTATGGTTGCTAACCAAAAGGTTGGCAGTTTGAATCCACCAGCCACTCCTTGGAAACTCTGTGGGACAGTTCTACTCTGTCCTATAGGGTCGCTATGAGTTGGAATTGACGGCAACTTTTTTTTTTTTTTTTTTTTAAACATGCTGTAACACAAATACCAAAGTGGATGACTTTAAAGAACAGAAATTTGTTTTCTTACTAGTACAGAGGACTGAAGTCCAGATTTAGGGCACTGCCTATATGGGAAAGCTCTCAATCTGTCAGCTTTGGGAGAAGATTCTTATTTCTTTCAGCTTCTAGTAGCTGGCAATTCTTGAGATTCCTCGGCAGTCTTCACATGGCATCTATCTTCTCTCCATCTGTCTCTCTCTCTGTTGCTCCTTATAACTCAGTGATTACATTTTTAGGACATACCCTACACTGCTATGGCCTCATTAACGTCACAAAGAAAATTATTCCCAAACAGAATTACATCTACAGGTATAGGGGTTAGGATTCCAACACATGTTTTGGGGGGACTTAATTCAATTCATAACAAAGGGTATGGGATACCCAAGCCATTTGGGCTCTTTCGTAGCTCTGTCCAGCCCCATGCTTTAAGTAAGGACACAGCTTCTTTAAAAAGTGCATTTGCATGCTCTGTCTGAATGAGAAAATGTGAAGTGTGGAGCATCAAAATCAAGTCTGTAGAAAAAGTACCCCCATCAGTGAAGTGGCTGTACTGAGGGGCAGAAGGGGTGGCACCCTCAGAACACCCTGTTGTCCTGGGGTGAAGAGGGTGTGGGAAAGGTGAGGTCTGTGGTGAGCCTGGCCCACAGCCTGGGCTCTAAAGGTCAGTGGGGATGGCCATCCCGGGGACTCTTGCTCATCATTCAAACTGAATGAATACTTCAAATTCAAAGAACTACAGTATCTGGCTGATCTAGAAGCAGTCATAATCACCTCCAGGAGGAAGTAAGCATCAGAGAGGTGTTCAGTGAGGAAAGAATGCCGAGAATTATATGGGTCAATGCATAGAGTCTTGGGAGAAAATCATAAAATGGAAGTGGCCAGAGAGTAATTGGTTGGAGGAGGGAAGGGTAGGTGGGGTGACCTTGGTTTATGACAAGCTCCAGTGGGAGAATCACAACGCAAGCCCTTGGGATTCTGAAACAAGGTCATGGCATCTGCAGTGGAGGATTATGTACCCTTTGAGAAGTAGCTCTTGGCATGTTACTGAATCCTGGTAGAGAGAGAGCACTTGGCCATGGGACACCAAGTGACAATGCGTATGGAACTGCCCATTATGAGCTGGATTCTGTCAGACCTGCCAAGTTGTAAAGTCAGACAGGCCCAACAGGAGTTCACTGTGATATAGGAATAGTACATCTGGGACTGAGCCTGATTAGGACCAGGAGGCATGAGAAACCTGCAAGAACAGGGATCCAGACCCCCATGTTGTTCACTGCAGTTGGACCAGTGCGTTTCCTATAATTGTGCCTATGGCCACATGGAAAGCCCCATATGATGAAATAAAAGATGAGGAAAATATCTGAGCTTAATTTATAGCTGGATCAACTCAGTACATAGGTACAAGTCAAAGATGGATAGTTGTTTCATTTTCATCACATTTAAGGGTGATCCCAAAAGACAGCAGAGGGGAAAAATCTTCCCAATGGGTGGAGCTATTAGCAGTTTACCTGGTATACTTTGTACAGAAGGAGAAGTAGTCTAGTATGAGTAGCCAATGGCCTGATCAGAGGTCATAAAAAAAAAAAAAAGACCTGAGGATCAGAGATAATTTTGTGATGCAGCACTAGAGGTGCTTACTTGTCTATGCAAAGAAATTGGGAAGACAGCTACCTGGCCAATCGACTGGAAGATATCCATATTTGTGCACATTCCAAAGAAAGATGATCCAACAGAATGTAGAAATTATTGAACAATATCAATAATATCACACGTGGGTGAAATTTTGCTGAAGACAACACAAAAACAGTTGCAGCAGTACATCGACAGGGAACTGTTAGAAATTCAAGCCAGATTCAGATGAGAACATGGAACTAGGGATATCATTGCTGATGTCAAATGGATCTTGGCTGAAAGCAGAGAACACCAGAGAGACGTTTACCTATGTTTTATTGACCATGCAAAGACATTTGACTGTGTGAATCATAACAAATTATGGATAGCATTGCCAAGAATGGGAACTCCAGAACATTCAATTGTGCTCGTGAGGAACCTGTACATAGACCAAGAGGCAGTCGTTCAAACAGAACAAGGGGGTACTGTGTGGTTTAAAATTAGGAAAGGTGTGTCTCAGGGTTGTATCCTCTCACCATACTTATTCAATCTGTATGCTGGCAATTAATCAGAGAAACCGGACTATATGAAGAAGAGTGTAGCATCAGGATTGGAGGAAGACTCATTAACAACCTGCAATATGCAGATGACACAACCTTGCTTACTGAAAGTGAAGAAGACTTGAAGCACTTACTGATGAAGATCAAAGACTACAGCCTTCAGTATGGATTACGCCTCACCATAAAGAAAACAAAAACCTTCACAACTGGACCAATAAACAACATAGTGATAAATGGAGAAAATATTGACATTGTCAAGGATTTCATTTTACTTGGATCCTCAGCAATGCCCATGGAAGCAGCGGTCAAGAAATCAAATAACGTATTGCATTGAGCAAATCTGCTGCAAAAGGCCTCTTTAAAGTGTTGAAAAGCAAAGAAGTGACTTTGAGGACTAAGGTGTGCCTGACTCAAGCCATGATATTTTCAATTTTCTCATACTCATGGGAAAGCTAGACAATGAATAAGAAAGACTGAAGAAG
Organism: Elephas maximus indicus; assembly: GCF_024166365.1. Lineage (NCBI taxonomy): Eukaryota > Metazoa > Chordata > Mammalia > Proboscidea > Elephantidae > Elephas > Elephas maximus. The sequence goes on from NC_064840.1 coordinate 53,325,348, forward strand.
AATTGATGCTTTGAATTATGGTGTTGGTGAAGAATATTCAATACATCATGGACTGCCAGAGAAAAATGAACAAATCTGTCTTGGAAGAAGTACAGCCAGAGTGCTCCTTGAAAGTGAGGATGATGAGACTTCATGTCACGTACTTGGACTTGTTATCAGGAGGGACCAGTCTCTGAAGAAGGACCTCGTGCTTGGTAAGGTAGAGGGTCAGCCAGAAAGAGGAAGACTCTCAACAAGATGGATTGACAGAGTGGCTGCAAAAATGGGTTCAAGCATTGCAATGATTGTGAGGATGGTGCAGGACCAGGCAGTATTTCATTCTGTTGTGCATAGTGTTGCTATGAGTTGGAAATGACTCAATGGCACTTAACAACAACTACAACAGGTAAGCATCTCCTACAGAACAACCAAGTAGCAAAAAGACTTGGCCTGTTAATATTAACCAGCCTTTATCATCAGCCACCCCAGAATGGACATGACGGGCTCATGAATGGAGTATCCAGAGTATGAGAGAGGAAGATATGTATGGATCCAACAGTGTGGATTCCCTATCTAGCTACTGCTACTTCTGAAAGTCCAAATTGCTGGCAACATAGACTAATTCCTTCAGGCATTATTCTTCAAGGAAATCAACATAGTGGCAAGTCAACTACACTGATGTCCTTCCATTCTAGGAAAGCCAACTGTTCCTTCTCACAGGGAAAGATATCTTTTCTGGGTATGATTTTGCCTTTCTTGCTCACAAAACCTCAGCTATCATTACTATATGGGCGCTTATAAAACGCCTGGTCCACAAGCATGGAATTGCATACAGCATAGCATCTAATCAGAAAAAAAAAAAAAAAGAAAAATCAGAGGACCCACTTTATAGTGAAAGGAGTGTGGGAGTGGGACTGTGATTATGAGTTCCGTTGGTTGCATCACATATTTCACCACTTAGAGGCAGCTAAACTCATAAAATGCTGGAACAGCTTTCTAAGCACAACTGAGTCCCTGAACTGGAAAAAAAATCATTGTGAAAGATTGGGGTGCCATCCCTTAGTATGCAGTATGTTTATTAAATCAGTGACTCTTATATGATACTATGTCCCAAAGGAAGGGTCTGGAAACTGGGGGCGTGGAAGAAAGAGTGGCCACACTTACTACCACTACCAGTGACCTCTCTGGGGGGTTTTATGCTTCTTGTCCCTGTAACTCTGGGCTTTGTAGGGTTGGAGACTCTGATTGCCATAGGATATGGACACTTGCTAGAGGTCTCAGCAAGGGTACCATTGAACCACCTTGGACCCTTTGTGCCTGGGACCATCAGGCAAGGACAGAAGTCACCACACTGGGAGGAGTATTTGACAGTGATCTGCAAGAAGAAGTAGGTATGCTTTTATATAATGGGGGCAGTGTGATTACCAGGTTCATAACTATCAGGAATAAAGGTTTGGGTGACTCCAGGTAAGCCCCAAGACCTGCCAAAGTGATAGCTAAGGGTGAGGAAAATTTAAAATAGATAGTGGAGGAGGGAGAGGGAGGATGATACCAGTTTTTATCCCAAGAGAAATTGCAAAGATGGGGGCAATAGTTCATCTATTAAATTCCCCCTTTTGAGTTTCCCCTCAGGAAGAAAGGCCCACTGGAACTATGAAAGAGCTCTCCCCCAATCTGTGTAGAGAAGTAGATATGCTTGATTCAAGGCGTGGACTGTAGCAGCCATAAGAATGTACCTTGCAGACCTCCAACTAGATGGAGCACAACTTGCCAAGGATGCAAGCTTCTGCACCCTAAAATGCATCATCTCATTTGCACGGACACCACAGTTCCTGTGGGCTGCTCCTAGCCAATGAATGAGTACGGTAGGTACAATAAGGAAGGTCCATCCTTGGGAAATGTGGGACTCTTCTGATGGCCAGTGTTGGCTAGAAGACTCCTGAACTTTTCTTAGACTGTATTGCAGTTTGAGATGCTTCTACCCAACCTTCTATTCCTCTGTTCTTTATTCAAGGTCAGACATGAATTATAGTTTGAACGTTCTTCCAACTTTACCTGGGTACCTCCCTATTTTCTCTCACAGGCATTTCCTCTAAAAAAAAAAAAAAAAACCCTTGCAAATTTAATCGTGTCTTGGCATCTGTTTCCCAGAGGACCCAGAAAAATATGGTTCCTTTAACCCTTGTTCACTCTGCTGTAAATAGACTTTTCGTAAAGCACCTCCTCAAATATCCCAGCTGAGTGTGCCATCTGTTTCCTGCTGGGACATTGACTGATATAGAGTGCTATCGACCACAAATACTGTGGGATTTCAAAGAAGAAAGAGCAATGTTAGGGTGGTGTGGTGAGAATAAATGTGAAGAAATAAATGGACCCTGAAAGATGGGGAAGATTTGTAAAGGAGTTGATTAGGGGATGGAAGTCGGCATTTCAGCTAGAGGTGTGAGTATGCATGTGTATGTGTGTGTGTATACACAATATAAATAAAGGTACAGGAGCAGAAATAAGCACGTATTGCATGGTCTTTTCAAGATTTCACACCTTTCTTTTAAGGAGTTCCACCTTCTATCACCACATTCTATGCCCTATGGAAGGCAGGTACCAAACAATGCTTGTTTTTCCACCTTCATTATTTGAACTATGTGAAAGAGCTTCCACCTCTTCCTTGTGTCCTTAATGTGCAGCCAGGAGTTCCTCTTGGACAAGAGATGAGCCAGTGTCTAAGGCCAGATGGGAATCTATGGAAAGGCACACAGAACAAGGAGGAAAGGAAGGCGGGAAAGAATTAGTGCCATGAAATTACATGGTCCAGGAATCAGGACCTTGGGAGCAATGGGACTAAAGAATTCCATTTGTTAGGAGCCAAAGAAGGCCAGCAATTTTCTTCAGAAATCTCTGGATGAGGGGAGATTGGTTTGACCAAGGTCACAGAAAACAGTCTTCAGGGATCCCGAGAGATAAAGAGATCTTCAGAGTTTCTAGAATTCAGGGATCTCTAAACTAAACTAAACTGGGAAAAACTAGTTTCTGTTTATTCATTCAGTTAATGTACTTTTACAGGGTGCCTACCATGTGTCAGAAGCTATTCTAGGAACTGAGGGTGCACTAATAAATAAGCCAGACAAAAATCCCTGACCTCATGGAGCTAAAATCATAGTAGGAGGAGGTAGACAAGAAACAAGTAAACCAATAAAACAAAGCAGAGAAGAGGAATAGGGAGTGCATGGGTTGGGGACTGCAGAAGCCAGGGAAGAACTTACAGATAGGCAACGTAGAACAGAAACTTAAAGGAGCTAAAGGAGTAAGCCTAGTGGAAATCTTGGAGAGTGTGGTCCATGCAGAGGAAATAGTAATGTAAAGGCTTGGAGGCAGGGGTGTACTTGGTGCTCTCCTTAAAATCTGTCTGCTTAACATCACCATATTTGTCCACTTGCACATAGACAAGCTGTTATTTACAGAGGCTTCAACTTCTAGTGGTTTGCATTTCCAGGCTATGTCAATGTTATCTAAATGTTGCATTCAAGAGGCACCAGTGGTGTAATAAAAAGTGCCCTGGCTTTTGGAATTAGAAAATTTGAATCCTGGTTCACTTTCAAGTTGTGTTGTTCTGAATAGGAACTTAACCTCTCTGAACCTCTTTATATCTAGAGATGATGATATAGATATCTGTATTTGTAGATGATGATAATAGTAACATTCACCACAAAACCAGGGAGCAAATCAAATAAGACTGTACATTTTAGACAGTTTATGAATGTTTGGTTACTATACAGCACTGCAGTAATGGGACCATGTTAGTCTGTTTCTGTTTCTTGATGTTTCAGTTATTATTCATACACAACATGCCATCTCAAAAACTTCATGGCTTAAAACAATAATCATTTATGTGCTCATAATTCTGAAGTTTGCGCTGGCTTTACCAAGCTAGTTGTTCTACTTGTCTTGCCAAGGGTCACTTTTGTTGTAATCAATTGGCAGCTCAAATGGCGCTGCATGATTCAAGATGGCTTCATTCACTTGTCTGGCCTCACTCACATATCCTCAGAAGAGCTCTTGGCTGGGGTGTCTGATTCTCCTTTACGTGGTTTCTCTGTTAGTAGTTGGATAATCTTTTTTTTTTTTTAACATAGCGACAGCTACTTTCCAAGACAGTAAGAGTGGAAGCTGTAAGTTCTTTTGAGGTCTGGCGTCAGAAGTCACACAACATTAACTTTGCTACATTTGGTTAGTTAAAACAAGTCACAAAGCCAGTTCATATTCAAGGGATGGCGAAATAAGTTTCTCCTCTCAATAGGAGGAGCTGCAAAGTCACATTGCTGAGGGATGTGCAACATAGAAGGGAGGAATTATTGGGCCATATTTATAGACAGTCCCTGGGTAGTGCAAACAGTTAAAGTGCTTGGTTGCTAACTGAAAGGTTAAAAGTTCGAGTCCACCAAAGTACCTTGGAAGTAAGGCCTGGCGATCTGCTTCTGAAAAATAAGCCATTGAAAACCCTATGGAGCATAGTTCTACTTTGACACACATGGGGTTTCCAGGAGTAGGAGTAGACTCAACAGGAACTGGTATGCCACCATCTGTCCCCTACCTGCAGCAAGTCACTCTTTCTCATGTGCAAAATATACTTACCCTTCCCAAGACTCCCAAATGTTTCATCTCATTGTGGCATGGGCTTAAAGTCCATTATCACATGATCTACGTTAGATTCAGATGCAGATAAGTCTCCTCAAACACAGGTCCTCAGGTGAGGATACTCTTGAGACCTTGAACTTAAAAGATTAGTATTATGTCTCCCCCAGCCCCCATGCCTAATTGGCAGTGATGAGAAAGAGACTGGATAGTCACTGTAGATACTCCTACTTAAAATGGAAAGGACAGTAAGTACAAAGCAGTCACTGGTCCACAGCAATTTTGCAGTCTAGCTGCTCACCTGTTGACTCAGAGAATGTTCAGTGATAGGGGCCTGGCTCTGCTCTCTGAGAGGGATACTTAGCCCATTGCTCCTTGTGGCTCTTGGAATCTGCCTTCTGGGGTATTGGCCAGAAGATGTAAAGGTGTATTCTTTTACACATAGGAAATTATTTATGATTTTAGCTAAGTAGCTTTTAAAATCTGATTCCTGCTTGTAGAAAGTGAGGGTCCAGAGGCCTCTTTTCATTTTGAATTGCCTCTTACACTTTAATTCAACTTTGTAGTGCTTTTGCTGATAAAATTTTCTTAAAAAGTTTGTGGTTTTTCTATGAATATTATAGGAATTCACTGCAGGTACCCAAAGCCTCATCCATAATTCTTATTGAGACACACCTCTCTCTTTGGGTGCATCAAGCTGTTATGGGAAAATTCCCTTAATGTTCTCAAAAACCCTTTTGACTAGATGAGAGGGTCCCCTGGCATTGCCTTTCAGAGAACTTAACAAAGGATCTTACAACCACACCCTTGATTTGATCTTTATGCTGGGGCTATTTTTCATCTGAGAATTTTTGTCTAGCTGGTGATGAGACTGAGGATGAGAAACAGTTTAATTTTCCTGAACAAGAAAGTTCTAGGTCCTCTATATTTCTTCTGAAATCTGCTTGAAAATGAAATAGTTACCTCTTTAGCTCATTTCTTTCTGGCAATACCTTATCACACGCAGCTAGAAGCATCCAACCTATGCTATCAACATTGTGTTGTGAGAGCTTGTCTTAGTTATCTAGCACTACTATAACAGAAATACCACAAGTGAATGGCTTTAACCAACAAAAATTTATTTTCCCACAGTTTAGGAGGCTAAAAGTCTGAATTCAGAGCACAAGCTCTAGAAGAAATCTTTCTATTTCTGTTGCCTCTGGAGGAAGGTCCTTGTCTCTTCCACATCTGCTTCCTGGTCCCTTAAAGATCTCCACATGGCTTGGCATTTATCTTATCCTGTCTCTGCTTTTCTAGCTTATTTTTTTAAATCTCTTTTATATTTCAGAAGAGATTGTCTAATCATGCCTCATCAGCATAACATAACAAAGACAACCCATTTCCAAATGGAATTATAACCACAGGCATAGAGGTTAGGATTTATGACACATATTTTTGGGGGACACAGTTGAATCCATAACAGAGTTTCTTAAATATAATCACAAGTTCATTAAATACTTTCTTTCAAGTTACTGCAGGCAACATTTTTTGCTAATTATTCTGTCCCTATATAACATGCGTTGCCCATTTTCCGGCCTCTAATAACAATTTCCAGCCTCTAAGAACGAGGGGATACTGCATGGTTTAAAATCAGGAAAGGTGTGCATCAGGGTTGTACCCTTTCACCATACTTATTCAATCTATATGCTGAGAAAATAATCTGAGAAACTGGACTATATGAAGAAGAATGTGGCGTCAGGATTGGAGGAAGACTCGTTAACAACCTGCAATATGCAGATGATACAATTTTGCTTGCTGAAAGTGAAGAGGACTTGAAGCACTTACTAAAGAAGATCAAGGACTACAGCCTTCAGTATGGATTACACCTCATCATAAAGAAAACAAAAATGCTCACAAATGGACCAATAAGCAACACCATGATAAATGGAGAAAAGATTGAAGTTGCGAAGGATTTCATTTTTCGTGGATCCAGAATCAACACCCACAGAAGCAGCGGTCAAGAAATCAAATGACGTATTGCATTGAGCAAATCTGCTGCAAAAGCCCTTTTTAAAGTGTTAAAAAACAAAGACGTCATTTTGAGGACTAAGGTGCACCAGACCCAAGCCATGATATTTTCAGTTGCTTGATGTGAAAGCTGGACAATGAATAAGGAAGACTGAAGAAGGATCGATGCCTTTGAATTATGGTGTTGGCAAAGAATGTCGAACATACCATGGACTGCCCGAAGAATGAACAAGCCTGCCTTGGAAGAAGTACAGCTAGAACGCTCCTTACAAATGAGGATGGTGAGACTTTGTCTCACATACTTTGGACATATTATCAGGAGGTACCAGTCCTTGAAGAAGGACATCATGCTTGGTAAATTAGGAGGTCATCGAAAAAGAGGAAGGCCCTAAATGAGATGGATTGATGTAGTAGCTGTAACAATGGGTTCAATCATAGCAACGATTGTGGGGATTGCCCAGGATTGGGCATTGTTTCATTCTGTTGTACATAAGGTTGATATGAGTAGGAACTTACTTGATGGCATCCAACAACAACAATAACAATGTCTTTACTACATTGGTAGCATTCTTTAAAATAATGTTTACCATTTCTTCAGCCTTGGCTAACAACCTACATACTTTTTTACCAGCCCCATCTGCTGCCTTGTCCTAAAGCCAATGCCACATGTTTTAGGTTCTTGTTATGGCAGAACCCTCTTTTAGATACTGATTGCTTCAGCCATTATCTAATGCTGTGCAACAAATCCTAAATTTTTGTGATTTCAAACAGGAATCATTTATTTTTTTCTCTTTTCTGTGGTTCAGTAATTTGGCCAGGCTTTGCTTGGACAGCTTATCTCTGTTCCACGTGATGTGGCTGGGTTCAATCATGTTTGTGGATAGTTGTCAGCTCATCTGGGAGCTGGCTGATCTAGAGGGTCTCACTCACATGCCTTCCAGTTGGCTGGGTCTATCAACTGAGGTGCCTCTCTTCTATGTGGTCTCTCCAATAGAATACCTGGGCTTTTACATGGTGGCTCAGCATTACAAAATGGCAAGTCTCAATGTGCAAGTGCTTATAAATCCCTAGCTTGCATCACATTTGCTAATATCCCATTGGGAAAAGAAAGTCACAAGGCCAAGCTCAAAGTTGATGTGGGAGTGAACTAAAACAAAGGCATAGATTCTGGGAGGCATGATCCATTGAGGGACAATTAAAGTAACAACCTACCACACTTGATGCCCTCGTTGATCTGTTCTTGCTGACTTCCAGACTTGGTTTGTGGTAGAGAATTCTAATGTTTACTCATAATTTGTTCTCCTCTTCTTCCAGACACATAGCAGGATTACAATTACTTTCATGTCTCGCCTTACAGTTTTGCAGAACCATGAAACTAGACTAGCTATGGCCAATGGGTTATAGGTGAAGAGCTGTGTTATTTTCATGTAGGGAATTTAATTACTGGTATGCACACCTCTAGTCTTCCCTTCCATACTGCATGTACCCTGAAGTCTCCTGCTGAAAGGGTGGTAGTTTCTGTTGGTCTGAGCAACTGAGGAATGACTACATGAAGTGGAACTACCCATCCCCCCCCCCATACTTCATACCTGTATAATAAGCTAGCAATTACCTTTATTGTTTTAAGCCATTGAGAGTTTGGGTTTGTTGGTTACCACGGCATAACCTAGCCCACACTGACTGATAAAAACCCCTCAGTCCCTCCATGCTCCTGGGTGTTTTTTCTTGTGACTTAAGCAGTAAGAAAGAGAGGATATAGATAACTGAGTGTGTAAAGGAGAAAGTGGAGAAAAAGAAAAAAAAAATCATTGGACAGATGAGAAGCCCGTTTTTTATTTATCAGACATTTATGATGTGCCTCATCTGTGCTGGGTTCTGTGCACTATTTGAGATATGCAAAGATGATTAAGACACACGCCCTGGAGGGGAACAGACAGAGGCTACCAGCGGAGGCTGACACATAAGCAATGAACCTCACTAGAGAGGAATGGGTTTTCTGTTTTATGTGACTGGCTATTTCTATGGACAATTTCCATAGAGAAAGTCCAACCGTGATTCCTGGGGCGGCAACCTCATTGGAAAAAGCACAAAACCAGCCTCCCAAGGTGATATCTTTGAAGGCCAACACTCATCTGGATTCATAAAGTCTGCAATTTGTTTAAAATTCAGTCTCATTACGTTATAGCCGTATATCAGATTCAGTACTTACAGATGACAAACACAGGGACAAATACTTCTGTGGGCTGAATTTTGCAAATATGAGGCAGGAACTGTGACAAAAAGGGGAAGATGCTTTTGAACATTCAGTGCCAGCTCAGAGCGGAAGATTTTAGGAAGCTGGACAGTATTCACGACAAGGATTTGAGACTCTGACGTTGTAAAGCCACAGTACAGTAAGGAATTAACCCAGGAAAAATTAACGTCTAACTAGTGTTGGTTCATGCATTTGAAAGACAGATCTGCCTTGCATGTCTGGGATCAGCGCTAGGCCAGGTGATGCTGTCCAGGGCTGCTTGGGAGGGTCACCCAATGGTGGGCTTTTCCTGAGGTCAGACCCAATAGGAATGCTTAACCAAGAAGCATAAGCCAGGTAGGGGCTATGGGTGGAACAGAATTCATTATATTTAGTAGGTATAAATTTTACTCTACAACATGATATATAAATATTTTCCCACTCTAATTTCATTTATTTTGAGCCCACACATTGCTAGGCTTGAAGAAAATCCAACTGGAGCTCCTTCCTCTCACTCTATACTCTTCTTGGGTTGTGAAAAGGTCATAGGCTCTTAAAAAAGGGCAGAATATTTGGTGAGCACCCTCTGGTCTTTAGTCCACACAAATATGTCCAGTGTTCAAGCCTACAGGGGCCTTTGAAATTTAGTTGCCTGTGTGCAAAGCAGGCACATAGGGCCTTTGCTAAGACAGAGAGCCCTGTGCTCAGGGACAATTCCCCTAGAGGAACCCCAAGGCATGTCCATCTGAGGTTCCTTCCAACACTTCTCAGGTGGCATGCAAGAGAGAAAGAAATGAATCCTTGCTGCTCTAGACCCCACAAATCTCTGTCCCCTTCTTACTCTGCTGTCCCAATCCCAAGTCCCAGTGCCCATCCTCTTTTCAGAAAATACACTATTTTCTTTTTTTATCTTTAGGAGCACACACTTCTAAAAACAAATGTCTTTAACTCTGCTCTGTGGGCAAAGGAAGCACTGTTTCCAGGATTCAGAGGTCTATATACCCTCTTGATGGGGAGGAGAGAAAGTGAGGGTACTTCTCATTCTTCCAGATTTTTCTACACCGAAGAGGCCAAAACACTGTATGTAATATATATGTGTATGTATGTGTGTATACATACATATATATTTAATTTTATTGTTATTATTATTTTTATTACATATGCATTAGCCCTGGAGTAGTGGCAAAGAGTCTGAGACCCAGCAAGGGTTGTAGACAAAAAGGTCAGAAGTTAAACAGGGTATGGAGTGATCACTAGGGTAGGTGAAGAACTACTCCAAAGAACATGGGCATCCAACAAGGCCCTTCTTTTACGGGCACCCTAGTGGCCTTTGACGAGCTGGAGATAGGCATGTAGAGTGTCAGGGTCCAGGGAAAAACTTCTACTACTGACAAGATTCATAAAGACTTGCCATTCCATTCAGCGCCTTTGGCATTTATCTAAGGCCTACTATGTGCCAGGCAATGCACAAGGCATGTTGGGGGCTTTGGAGGATAAGCAGAAGGAACCTGAAATGTGGTGGATTTCAAAGCCAAGAGGATGCCAGCAACACAATATCAGGGAGAAACCAAAAGCAGCAAAAAAGTCCTCCTCGAGTCAGTTTCTCAAAAAGCTTTAAAAAATGGCAATCACTGTCCTAAAAATACTTTTCTGAATCCATGCTTCTTCACTTTCTAATTTGTCATTTAAAAAAAAACTTTTTTTTTTTTTCCTGACAAAGCCAACTTTATTGAGATCTGGTTCTTTTTTCCTGGTCCCGCTGGAACTGGAGAGTTGGGGGTGAGGGGCCTTTGCGTCACCCCAACCAGCACCCACCAGTTCTGACACAGGGATGGTGAGGGAGTAGGTTGAGGGGCAGGATGGAGGAAGGCCTGCCGTGTATAGTGGTCTCCACTGCCCAACCATTTCTGGCAGTTCACTTCTTGGATCCAGGTTTTTTTTTCTTAGCAACATTTCTCTGCTTCTGGAGTGTCAGACTCTTGACTTGTTTCACAGGGGTCTCCTCCTCCAAGGACAGATCTTTGTTGTCCTCCTCCTCCTCCTCATCTTCTTCTTCTTCCCAGGGTAAGTCTGAAGTTTCATAACATTCCTGACCACTGAGGAACATGGGTCTAGACGCAGCCTAGAGTGGATAAGTAAGGATTTATCAGTACTATTTATCACGTATAAGATAATAGTCAATTCCATTTTGTGCAATTAGTTAATATGATTAATTTACTGGTTTACACAACTTTAGAAAGAGTATAGAGGTATAGAATAATCAGACCATTGGCCGGGGATGTAAGCCCCTAGCATGTCATTGATACTCTGTGAAAATCAGATTCAAGTTCCATCAGTTGACTCAGCTCCCTTCTCTCGTGCATTTGTGGACTGGTTCACGATTACATTTGGGAAAACATCTGTTAATTTCTTTCAACACCTGGCTCCTTCAATGCATTTAGGAAGCTACTTGAACAATCTCTATTTTTTAGCCTGGATTCTCAAGAAGGACCTGCAAGGCCTTGGCCAGTGTTAGTGGGATTGACACAGGGAGCAAGAAAATTGCTGCTTTGTTAAAGAACTGGTATTTCCAACTCGGGGTCTTGAAACATGTGGGGATGCCCTAAAACAGCAGTACATTACCAACCAACCAACCAACCAGTTGCTGTCGAGTCAGTTCCAACTCATGACAACCCCATGTGTATCACACTAAGGTCCCCAAATCAATATTATCAATGTTCATAAGACGGGGGAGAGCTGGCAGGGTTGAGTGATTTCTTCCTTCCTTTGGCCTTTTTCTTGGGGACAGAAGATCTCAGAGTACTTACAGGATAAACCAGCTTCCATTACTCAGGTCCCTAGAAAACAAATATCTAGAAGTGGGGACCTACGCCATTGGGATGTAGATCTTATGCACAAAGTCAGGACATACATCTACTTTTCCTCCCTCTTCCAGGGAAGCTCTCTATTCTTATTTGATGTGAAACCAAACCCCACTGCTGTGAAGTCAATTCTGACTCATAGTGACCCTACGGAACAAAGTAGAACTGCCCATAGGCTTTCCAAGGCTATAAATCTTTACAGAAGCAGACTGCCACACTTTCTCCTGAAGAGTGGCTGGTGAGTTCGAATTGCTGACCCTCTGGTTAGCAGCCAAGGGTTTTAACCACTGTGCCACCAGGGCTCCTCCTCTCATTTCATAGAGGTTTGCAAATGGTTGTGTTTCAGGGGAAGCCTTGTAATTACCTGCTTCACTCAATTTTCTGTTTTTATGTCTGAGTTTTTTTTAGTTAATTTATTTCTGAGAAATAAAACCAAAGCTTCCTGATGCCAGCCTCAGAGCAGGTTCCGAATCATGTGTGTGTCCAGGGTGATGTAGAAAAGGCCTCCTTGGCTACAGCTAAGGTAGCAAAGATAGAAGGTCAGAAATGCTCATGCTAGGGCAGGTCTAAAAATAAAGACACTGGAGCCTCATATGCAATATCAGAAATTCTACAGGGCTAGGGAGACCAGTCAGTGAGGCGTTTGTGGGCCTGGTACATCGAGCTCGTCTTTCTCTGGGCCTTTTTGCTTTTTTTGCTTTCCACATTCCTTACTTCTGCATACGTATCAGTGCCGCGAAATCATCGTTTGTTCACATATGTTGTTATGGATTGAACTGTGTCTCCCAAAAATATGTGTTGAAGTCCTAACCCCTGTACCTGTAAATATCACCTTGTTTAGAAATAGGGGTTTTCTTTTGTGAGTTGAGTCTGACTCATAGATATAGGATCAGGTTTTTTGTTGTGTTAAGGAGGCCATTCCACAATAGGGTAGGTAAACCTAAACCAAAACCAAGCCTGTTGCGTTTCAGGTGATTCTGACTCATAGCGATCCTATATGACAGAGTAAAACTATGTCACAGAGTTTCCAAGGAGCAGCTGATGGATTTGAACTGCCGATCTTTTGGTTAATAGCTGAGCTCTTAACTACTGCGCCCCCAGGACTCCTAATCTCTTCTAAATGCAGTTTGATAAAAAGAGTAGAGTAAACAGAGACACACACACACAAAGGGGGAAGACAGATGCTATGTGTGAAGACCCATTTACAAGCAAAGGAACGCCAAGGATTGCCGGCAGACACCAGAGATTAGGAGAGAAGTCCATAGAAAGAATCGATATGGCTGAGACCCTGATTTGGACTTTGAGCCTCCAGGCTGCGAGAAAATACATTTCTGTTCTTTAAAGCTGCCCACTGTGGTATTTTTTGTTATGGCAGCACTAGGTAAATAGGACATGTGTCTTTGTCCAACTCAGTTTCATATACTGGAGTTATCTGGTTAGACTGAGAACTGGTCATAGACACATGAGATTATATCTATTTCTAATGCTTTCAACAGAGTGCAGAGGCAGACACTCCATGATCTTCTCTGTCAGAAGGAAAGGACCAGACATGTGGTTCTAGCACTAGTGTTGTTCTTCCTCTGCTAACCAAAAGGTTGGCAGTTTGAATCTCCTGGCTGCTCCTTGGAAAGCCTATGGGACCGTTCTACTCTGTCCCATTGGGTCTCTATGAGTCAGAATCAACTCAATGACAACATGTTTGGTTTGTTTTTTTTGGTTGTTGTTAGGTGCTGCTGAGTTAGCCCCTGACTCATGGTGGCCCCATGCACAACAGAACAAAATGCTGCCTGGTTCTGTGTCATCCCCATGATCATTGTGGATTGGACAGTTGTGATCCATAGAGTTTTTATTGGCTGATTTTTGGGAGTAGATTGCCCAGCGTTTCTTCCTAGTCCATCTTAGTCTGGAAGCTCCACCAAAACCTATTCCACATCATAGTAACATACAAGTCTCTACTGATAGACAGATGGTGGCTGCGCATTGGCCAGGAATTGAACCTGGGTCTCCTGCGAGGAAGGTAAGAATTCTGTCACTGAACCACCACTTCCGTTTTAATATCAGTACAGCCTGTGATTTCAATCTTATTTATCTGTGGTATCCACGGGTATAAGCCTCCACTTATTTTATGCTCACTTGGATGTCCTTAACCCACCTGTAAGCTCCTGATCCCAAAGGTTAACAGGCAGGCATTCCGTTAAGCTTACAGTAATAGGTTTTATTGCTTGCCCCATAATAGGTTCTTAGCAAATGTTTGCTAAACCTTTTGGATTAGTGCCTAATTTCAGACTGACAGGCAAGCAGGCCCCGCCCCTCCAACAAGGGTGACACTTATCCAGAAGGAGAACCAGTGGTCGTGGCAAGCCATAACCAGCACCCACAGCATTGATGTATTTATTTAGTGTTAAATAACTGTGTCTTGGAATTTTGTTATTTGGATCAATCCACTCTCTTCTTAAGTTGTTTTGGGCTCCTCTGCTCTCCTGGATCTCTGTTTTGATGTCAGAAATAATGTAGGTGTCTGATAAGGACAGCTCTCTGTGACTCAGACATTGGGAATTGAGCCTCTCAGGAAACTAGGTTCTTCCTCTGGGAAGCTCTGACAAGACAAGGGATGGAAGGAGCAGGTTGAGACTCTTGACTCAAAAAAGGGTGATTAATTATGAATCTCATCCAACTGTTATATCCCTATCTCTCACTGTCACTGGTAATTAATAGCTGACAATACAGCTGTTTGCAATGAGCATTTTCACCTGGGAAATTCAAAGTTCTTTAGAAACATCATTTGAAGATCCATCTTAACATGCTAGCAACAAAGTGCAATAAATACCAGATACGTGAATCTAAAATTACTTGGGAAAGTATTAGGGGGAACAAATGTGCTTCAGTGGAAATAGCATAGGATTTAGAGGCCAAAGAGGTCTAATTCTGAGCCCTGATTCTGCCAAATATTAGCTGTATTATGTTGGGCAAGGCACTTAAATTCTTGGATTCTTAATTTCTTCAGCTGTAAAATAGACATAATAAAATACCCCTATTTAGTGAACAGGTCCCTGGGTGAAGCAAATGGTTTACACTCGACTACTAACAAGGTTGACGATTCAGACCCACCCACGGAAGAAAGGCCTGGAGAGCTGCTTCTATAAAGCTTACAGCCAAGAAAACCCTATGGAGCAGTTGTACTCTGTGACACATGGGGTCATCATGAGTCTGAACAGATTCAACAGCAACTAGCAACAACAACACCTATTATTTGTAAAATGAAGAAGATAATAATTGCCACACCTTAGTAAGCCCCTACTGTGATATATTACATCACAGTATCTATTTCTTACTTTAATATACAAAAGGAAGAAAGGCCTGGTGACCTACTTCTGAAAATCAGCCAACGAAAACCTTGTGGATGACAATTGTTCAGTCCAAAACTGGCCTTGGGGATGGCACAGGACCAGGTAGCACTTTGTTCCCTTTTAGCTGGGGTCACCATGGGCATGGGGGCTGACTTGATAGCAGTTTACAATGAAGATAATATCTATATTGATCAGGGTAAAAGTAGGAAATAAAGGCAGGGGTGAGACTGGCATCTAGAGTTGCATACCAGGAATGCATTTTGGACCATTTAGATATGTCGTTACCCCTGATAATTCCAACCCTACCTCCCAACATTTTCCGTTCATCTAATCCACTCACTGCAGCCCTATTCCCACCCTTACAAGCAGAAATGCAGAAAGAAACTGTTAGTGTCTAGACCAGTTTTGGCATTTCGAATATACCTCTGAAATATATAAAAGAGAGAATTGTTTGAAAGAAAAGAGTTGTCCAGGATCAAAAGTCAAAGTCCTGAAGGACCCAGGGCACGGAGTTTCTGAAAAGAGCAAATGAGGGGACTGACTGCTCAAAAACTCAGACTAGACAGAACTTCCGTAGGCTGGTGGCATGGGCAGGAGAAGCTGAGATGGCCATGAAAGTTAGACACTGCTGAACATCCCAGATGAGGCCACCGAACATGGTGAACGCTGTGAGGAGGTGTGAGTGATGGCAACGAAGCTGCAGAAACAAGTGTGCAGTAGCAGACGCCACGTGGACAACTGGTGACCAGGGCCACATACAACCCTCATGCTCCCTGTCCCCAGCACTTCGTCAGCCCCCAGAACATAGAGGCAATCCCAGTAAAAGACGTTGAAGAGGGAGAATCAGCCCAATAGGCTGGAAAACTCTGAAGTGACTAGGAGCAATTTCTCCCTAGCTGGTAGAACAGGCTTGGGATAGAAAATGAGTTGAGTTATGGAAAATTTAAGAACGTTACCTTTTTGCATACCTGCTTCTGTGGCCTGAGAAAATAATACCTACTCAATGTGAGGTTTTTCCACCTGGTTTCTAGCATTGATCCCTGCTAGTATTAGCTAATGCACCTTCTGTCTGAACCACTATTTCTTTCTAGGCCTACTGGGCCTCTCTCATCTACATTTCCCCTGGAAGGATGGAGAATAGGGGCATTATGGACCCTCTCCTCCACCACTCTGGGACTGCAGGAAATTCAGTGGGGCTGTCTCCAGCCCTCTTTTTCTACCAAAGCATCATTTCTACATTACTGCTAGCCCAGCATGCTGGCATGAGAGGCCAGGGACCCTGCATGGGTAGCTGCTCTTGGGCTGCACGCAGTTCTCGTGGATCCGTAATGCTATTGGCGCCATGGATGGGAGAGGGAGAGCAGACACCAGAGCTCAGATTGTCTTCTTAAGGACGTTGAACTCTTGTTTCTCTTTGGTTTCTGCTGGAACAATGCTTCTCAGAGGTAGGAAGTGGATGCTTCTAGTGTGGTTTAATTGGAGAATGACCAAAATCATTCAAAATGTTATTTGGCCACAGATGCATATTATATGTTCTTAGTGATCTCTAGAGATAGGATGAAGCTGGGTTTAAGCTTCCAGTGTTCAATGCAAAGAGAAAAAACATTTCAGGGTTAATAATGTTCAAAGATTTCTTCATTAAAGCTGCTTAGGAGTCACACAACTTTTTTCTTTCTGATTTGACACCCATGAAAATTCTATTAGGGATTTCCATAGAAATAGAGTATGATGATGTTGGTAGCATTCAGGACATCTTGACAAGTGTACCAATGACATAATGATAAAGTATAAACCATCAAAGTGATTGGGAGATAAGTTGAAACAACACTGCCCAAGGACTTAAATCTGATGATCTTATTTGACCCAAGACTAAATTTAAGAATATCTAGAGCACCTTTTCTCAAAATGCAGTCCAGGAAACAATTGCATTAGTATTCCCTCATATGCTTCAAAAATGCAGATTATAGGGCCTCCCTGCTATGAGTGTAAGATCCCGGAATCTGTGTTTTCAACAAGTCTCCCAGATGACTCTTGCATGTACTAGATAATCTAGATTTTTTAATTTTTTTTGTGCCATGGGCCCCTTGGTAATCAGGTAAAGCCTACGAAACTCTTCTCAGAATAATGTCTCTAAACGCAGAGATTCAAAATTACAAGATAGCAAAAGAAACCTATGATATTGAAAAAATTATAAAATACAAACAAAAATCAATTTGTGATAAATAATATCTGTGCTTCTTCATTAATGCTTTAAAAAACAAGATCCAACAGCAGGTCTAATAACAATAAAAACCAAAACCAAACCCATTGTAACTGGAGAAACGAGAAGGGCCGATGTTGAAGTTGTAAGCTTATATGTAATGTTTGCAATCTCCAAAGACACATAAAGATCCGATTCATAAAGATACTGATAACAAAAGGCAATAATAGTGAAAAAAAAAAAAAAGATGTTTTACTTAATGTTCAAACCGACTTACGATGGGGTCTTGGGATCAGAACCCTGTCGTAAGCCTAGGGCTATGTATACATCCACAGGTATAGGGATTAGAATGCCAACACCTGTTTTGGGGGGACATAATTCAACTCAAAACAGTATGAAAGTCTGTGATTTCTACTGTCAACAAAGTCATTAGTACTGCTAATACACCTGTGGTCTGTTGCCTACAGTCACAATTAAAGGGAGTTCACAGACTCCTCTCAATCCATAAACCACAGGTTAGGATTCCTTGTGTGACGAAATGAATGGGACATATAAGCTTTAGGAATTCTTGCATAAAAAATTCTTGCATACCCACATTTTTTGCAATTATGCCTGACATATTGAACACAGACCAAAGGTATATTCTTGGGTGGGGATAACTACAGCTAGCCAGTGTTCACATTTTAAGGTAGAGCCATATGCTTTGGCAATCAACTAGACAGAACATAAGTTTAAGGTCTATTAATGAAAATAAAGAAGTTGTAAGACATGTGGCTGGCTAAATGGACAGAGTCCTTTCATGCTTCCTCTGCAAGAAGATCTGGGCCTGTTCCAAGACACTCACACATGGGCGAAGGAGGTCCAAGTTCTGTGGTACAGAGCATCGCAACAATAATTTGGCCTGGAAAAATTTCAGTGCAGGTGTTACCAGTCACCCATGGAGACCATAAAAACTCAGTAAAAGACAGTGGTGTTTTCCAAAGCATGTTCCACAAAAGATGTGTTTTTGAGAAGAAGTTCCGTAAAGCAGTGTTACTGTGATCAGATCAGTTTGGGTTATTCCACATGTTAAACACCCCCTTTTGTAATCCACAGCATAGCAGAGGTGCTGAGAAATTTAGCAGTCAAGGTACTTTTTTTTAATTTTCTTGCACTCAGTAGTTTCCTATCCTCATTGTGCATCAGAATCTCCTGGGAGCCTTAAATTAACATTGTTGTCTGGGCCCCACTCTTCCAAGATTTTGATTTCCTTGGTCTGTGATGATGCATCAGTTTTTTAATGTTCCTCAGATTAAGATGCACTGGTTACCAAAACTCTGTAGCCCTATGATCCCCCCCGCACCATTATGAAATGAAGTCCAATACGTGCCACAACATAGATGAATCTTGAAAACATTATGCTGAGTGAAAATAGTCAATCACAAAAGGACAACTATTGTATGATTTCACTAACATGAAATACCTAGAATAGGCAACTGTATAGAGATTAGAGTTTAACAGTGGTTACCAAGGGTGGGAGGGGTAGGGAATGGGGGAATGCTTATTTAAGTAGCACGGACTTTATGTTTATGAGGATGGAAAATTTGGCAACAGATATTGGTGGTGGTTGAAGAACATGATTGATGCAAATGGCTTTATCGAATTGAACACAGAAAAAAGGTTGAATTGGCAATTGTTGTGTTCTCTATGTTTTTACAACAGTAAAAAACAAAAACAAAAAAAGAAGCACTGGCTAGCCTGTCATTTCTAAGTGCTTATTTGACTAGAGAACACCTTTGTAAAAAAGCCTTGGAACTCACTTTGAGAAATACTGTCCATTAGAATTTTAAACTTTGAGTGAAGTGGCTTCCTGGTAAAACCGCCAATATGAATTATTTACGCATTCTATTCCCTGGTAACCAAACAGTTTAAACTATGGTATAGAATTGTTGGGGCAGTAGAATGCTGAAGGATGTTCTCCTGTGGAGATGATTTTGGTCTTAGAGTAGTTGATCTAAAGCCATTCTTTCTGACCTGCATGAGTGAGCCAGATTGTCTGTTGTGACCACACCCCCTCTGGATAATAAACACCTCTCCTCAGCAAACACTTACCTATCTGCTCTCAACAGTGGCCAGCGGATCCAGGAGTGGTGATCAGTCATTCAGATACACTTTTAAGAGAACAAGGCCTCAAATACGGCTCTTTCTGAGATGAAAAATCCAAACCAGCTGTCATTGAGTCGATTCTGACTCATGGCAACCCCATGTGTGCAGAGTAGAACTGCTGTGTAGGGTTCTCATGGCTGTGACCTTTCAGAAGCAGATTGCCAGGCTTGTCTTTGAAGGTGCCTCTGGATGGATTCAAACTGCCAGCTTTTCTATTAGCAGCCAAGCCCATAACTCTTATCAGCCTGTGCAGGTGTTGCCTCAGCTGTGGGGACCCGGAGTCCTATCACCCAATTCCCCCACCAAAAAAACCCCACTAGCGTCGAGTTGATTCTGACTCACAGTGACCCTGTAGGACACAGTAGAACTGCTCATAGAGTTTCCAAGGAGTGCCTGGTGGATTTGAACTGATGACCTTTCGGTTAGCAGCCACAGCTTTTAACCACTACACCATCAAAGTTTCTACCCAATTCCCCAGGTGTATTCAAATGTTATCTTGTTATCTTGGAGGTAGAGTGACCTGCCAGAAAGCTAGAACTAGGATTGAAATCCAGATTCAACTCTAAGGCCTGTGTGCTGTTTCCATCTTGCCACTGTATCTCCCTGAAAATAATAATGATGCTCACCTTACAGGATCTTTGTGAGGATTAAATGAGATGCGGTGGGTGAAAGTGCTTGTAAATTATTAGTACAGTAAAGAACAGAATCATTACAGAGGATGACAGAACTGGCTTAAAACTTATTATTATTATTGTTACTATTAAGGAATATAAAACTTATGACCGGCACTGGCTTTGGACAGAATTTTAAAGTCAAGTTTGTTGCTGACTGCCTACTCACTTCCCATTCTACAACACTTCCCTCTTTAAATCTTACCTGCCCGTGCTAAATACAGCTCTGTGGTTGACCTGCTGATTTTAGTGTGTGTGGTTCTGGCCGTATAAAATGGAATTGCTGATTTCAACAGCCCTGTTATTAGGGTCAGAGGAGGGCTCTGGTTAGAAAACAGGAGGAAGCAACTCCTTCCTGTAATCAGAAGGCTGAGCTTTCAGCACAGGCTGCAGAGAGGGGGAGGCACCTAGCAGGTGTCCTGCTTGCCCTTGGAGAGAGCCTTCTTAGATGCCCAGCCCCTGAATATCCTTCTGCAGTCTGGGAGGACAGGGGTTAGAAGAGTTGGAGGTGGGGGCATGGCCAGGAATAAAGAATGCTAGAGTCAGCTCCTGCAGGGAGCAGTGCCTTCTCACAGGGACTTACTCTTGCAGTGCTTAGTGGGAGGTATCCACTGGAAGGTGCTATAAAAAGAGAAGGGAAAATATTATATTTAAAAAACTTGAAAAGGGCCAAAAGGCAACTTTTTCTAAAATGTCTCCTCAACTGGCCTACTCCAGTGTCTAAATTCCAATCACTGGGAATTCTTTCTTTTGGTTTGAAGCTATTGGTGCCAGGATTTCCCTGTTAAAATGTGAGTACCCCTGTGGTAGAGGTTAATATTTTAACTGTCTCTCAATCAATACTATTTGGGAACAGATTTATTTAGCGCCTCAATAGCCTTGGAAGCTCTTCAGCTAAGTTTTAGTAAGCTCTGTAATCCCTATCCCAGTGCGGTCCCTGTGGCATTTCTTGGTAAATGTCTGTGGAATTGCATTTGGAACCAGATGGTGACCGGCTACCATTACTGAACATTTTGATCAAACAGTCTATAAAAGAATCCTGATCAAAAGGGGAAAGATGCAGAACAGAATTTCAGGTTTTCATGGACTCTAGAACTTTCTGGAGCCATGGCCGTTAGATGAACTCCAAAAACTGTTACCCTGAGATAATCTTTAAAACTTAAACCAAAAATATCCCCTCAAGTCTCCTTAAGACCGAGCAGTAGTTTAGCCAAACTAGTTAAAAATGCCTGCCTTAAGTATTGTGTTCTTTTAAGAACTATTTTTATGGGATTTAAGTGACAACTTGAAAGATTGGGTAGGAACCTTAGGGGGCAGTGAATTTATGCTAATGGGGGAAGAAAAACTTAGAAAAAAGAGGGTGAGAGTGGTTGCACAACTCGAAGAGTATAATCAATGTCACTGAATTGTACATGTAGAAATGGTTGAATTGGTGTATGTTTGTGTATATTCTCAACAGCAACAACAACAAAATAAATTTAAAAAAAGAGATGTAGGGAGAAGAAAGGGGAAGGATGCTATCAGTGTATAGAGTGCTACTTAGAGGCTTTATAATTGGGAGAAAGGGAAAATTCAGGAAGATACAAAGAGGCTACAGTGTGATATCAGGGATTTGAAGACAGAAAGATTTGGGCTCATGTCCTAATTCTGCCATCTACTGTCTGATCATATGCTGGTCATGCTAACCTCTCTGAGCCTGGGTTTGTCAACTATAAGATAGGGATACTGATACCTCAGTATCTCACAGGAGAATAGAAAGAGATAAAGGACATATAATTTCTTTATAAATGGTAGAAGGATAGAGAGTAACTACCGCTACTATTATTATTCAAGGCAGATCATGCTCTGTGGTGTTATAACTAACTTCATGTCTGTCCCAAACTGACACTTATAATGTTGACTAGCTCTTGCATCTGGGAAGGTGTTAGCGAAGGTTACACAGGAATTGTCAGGGTATTGCATGAGGGGAAATCTATTTCAGCTGAGAGTCCAAAGAACTGAATTCCTTCCAAACCAAGTTAAAGACTCCCTCTTAATGCCAACCCTGAAGACAGAATGGAATGTCAGAAACATAGACAGAGATCTCCTCTCAGAGAGGCAGAGAGCTACAGCATCAAATGGACACTTCCAGTGAGGTAAATCAGGCAGAGTGTCCCTGGATGGTGCACACGGTTAACTCACTCAGCTGCTAATGAAAGGTTGGAGGTTTGAGTCCCCCAAAGTCACCTCAGGTGATCTACTTTTGAAGAATCAGCCATTGAAAACCCTGTGGAGCCCAGTTTTACTCTGATACACACGGGGTCACCATGAGTTGGAATCGACTTCACAGCAACTGTTTTGTTGTTGTTTTTTTAAAGCAGGCAGCCAGCAATTTGTGGAGGATATTGGAGAGAGCAAAGCCTAGGGAGGAAATCAGATAATGAAATTCAGCACTAAGGACAGTGTTTTGGTCAACTACTGAGGCCAAATACCAACCTGGTGGGTCACAGCATAAAGTGCCCCAAAGAAAGAAGGGGGCCATCCTGCTCAGAGGGCAGCCTCGCATGAGCAGAAGAGAATCTAAACATGCAGAACTATTCCTTTGACTACTGCTAATCAGGGCCGTTCTTAGTTCCTTAGAGGGAGAGGAACTGCAGACTGAGATCAGAATTGCTGTACGGCTTTATAGCTTGCTTCACATAGATTTATGCTATAAATGAAAATAGTTTTCCTTCAGAGTTGACATGAATTCATTTTTGACCAATCCATTTTCCATTTTCAGAAAATCCTAAGATAAATAAGAATGTATATGTATTGTTCTTTGTGAACCTGAACTGGTTGGATGCTACTGATTATTAGACTCAAGACTCTGGTTCTTCCTAAGAGGGTAAAACCAGGCAAGGAGCTTCCCTTAAAAATGCCACCTTAGATGGATTCATTTCTGACTGGGACAGCTACTCATCACATGATAATGGAGGTACCCTGGAGTAAGAACACACAGAGAAAGGAAATGTTTGTTCCAACTGGGGGACTAAGGAAAGCTTCATGGAGGATGTGGCACTTGAGATGGGTCTTAATAAAAGTGTGTGATTTTTTTTTTTTATTGTGCTTTTGGTGAAAGTTTACAGCTCCAGTTAATTCCTCATACAAAAATTTATACACATACTTTGATGAGACATTAGTTGCATTCCCTGTAATGTGAAAAAGAGTGTGATTTTGACATGTGGAGGTGAGTTTAGATCCAGAGAATGGAGTGAAGTCCAGAAAAGATGGAGCAGGGGGGGAGTTGGGGACTTCAGTTCTTAAACAGCGGGGAGGCAGGATATGCTCATATGGTGTAGGGGTAGTGATGAGGTGATGAGAAAAGGGTGGAGAGAGAAAATGGCACAGGAGAACACTGCCTTGTTGATGACTTTGCTGGGCATTGTCCCTCAGGGGAAAAGTTGAGGCTGAGGTTTTTCTTGACTCATCCTTAGAATGCAGATGGATGGAGCCCAGGTTTCCAACAACAGGATTCAAAGACTTCATGACATGGCCAGAATATGATACAGATATGTTCCTTGCTCCTTCTATTCCAGCTTATACATATACTGTCAGGCTCATCATAGCATGAGTTTTCTGCATGTTAGTAAAACAGGGTTTGGTATTTTTCTAGGATTGCTGGGTTGTTGTTGCTGTTGGGTGCTTTCGAGTCCATTCTGACTCTTAGTGACTCTATGTACAACAGAACAAAACACTGCCTGGTCTTGCATCATCCTCACAATTGTTATGCTGGAGCCCATTGTTGCAGCCACTGTGTCAATCCATCTCATTGAGGGTCTTCCTCTTTTTCACTGGCCCTCTACTTTACCAAGCACAATGTCCTCCTCCAAGGACTGGTCCCTCCTGATAACGTGTCCAAAATTATCCTCCCTGCTAAGAAGAATTCTGGCCATACTTTTTCCAAAAAAGATAAGTTCTTTCTTCTGGAAGTATATTCAATATTCTTCACCAACACCATACTTCAAAGTTGTCACTTCTTCAGTCTTCCTTATTCATTCTCCAGCTTTCAAATGCATGTGAGACAATTGAAAATATCATGGCTTGGGTCAGGAACATCTTAGTCCCCAAAGGGGCATCTTTGCTTTTGAACACTTTAAAGAGGTCTTTTGCAACAGGTTTGTCCAATCCAACACACCTTCTGATTTCTGGACTGCGGTTTCCATGACAACTTCAATCTTTTCTCCATTTATCATGATGTTGCTTATTGGTCTAGTTACGAGGATTTTTGTTTTCTTTATGTTGAGGTGTGATCAATACAGAAACCTGTGGTTTTTGATCTTCATCAGGAAGTACTTCAAGCCTTTTTTACTTTTAGCAAGCAACATTGTGTCATCTGCATATTGCAGGTTGTTAATGAGCCTTCCTCCAATCCTGATGCTGCATCCTTCTTCATACAGCCCAGCTTCTTGAATTATTTGCTCAGCATACAGATTGAATAAATATGGTAAGAGGATACAACCCTGACACACACCTTTCCTGATTTTAAATCACACAGTATCCCCTAGTTCTGTTCAAATGACTGCCTTTTGGTCTATGTACGAGTTCCTCATGAGCACAATTAAGTGTTCTGGAATTCCCATTCTTCAAAATGTTATCCATAATTTATTAAGATCCACACAGTTGAATGCCTTTGCATACTCAACAAAACACAGGTAAACACCTTTCTGGTATTCTCTGCTTTCAGTCAGGATCCATCTGAGATCAGCAATGATATCCCTGGTTCCACTTCCTCTTGTGAATCCTGCTTGAACTTCTGGCAGCTCCCTGTCAATGTCCTGCTATAACCACTTTTGAATGATCTTCAGCAAAATTTTAGTTGTGTGTGATATTATTCATATTGAATTGTATGGGGGCTCTTTAAATTTTATACATTTTGAGCCTTATCAATTCTGCTAAGGAGATGGAAGGAGTTAAAAAAAAAAAAAAAAAAACCCAGAGCAGTAGATGAGAAAGAGCCCTGTGCTGGCAGTTTCAGGAATTCAGGGCTCTCATCCTTCACAGGAGTCTCTGGATGGCCCATATTGGGAAGCTCTTGCCTGCTAACTAAAAGGTTGAAGGTTTGAGTCCATCCAGAGGCACTTTGGAAGAAAGGCCTCGTGATCTACTTCCAAAAAAAAAATCAACCATTGAAAACCCTATGGAACAAAGTTCTATACTGACACTCATGGGGTTGTGATGGCAACTGGTTTAGTTTTTTTTTTTTTTTTCTCATTCTTCATCTATTCACTACCTTTGTGACTATTTTCCTTCCCTGTGTCCTCACCTGTAAGGGAGAAGATGGGGCATGGTGATCTTAAGAAGCCTTCTAATTCTGGAGTTAGAAGTGTCTAAGTCCCTGGGCAGTGCAAACTGTTAATGCACTTGGCTCCTAATAGAAAAGCTGGAGGTCTGAGTCTACCCAGAGGCACCTTGGGAGAAAGGCCTGGTGATCTACTTCTGAAAAATCAGCCATTGAAAACTCTATGGGGCACAGCTCTATTCTGACATACAGGCGTTGCCCTCATTTGGAATTGACTGGATGGCAACTGGTTTCTTTTACTGATATGTCCTGTGTAGGATCCCTGGTGGCACAATTGTTAAGCGTTCAGCTGTTAACCAAAAGGTCAGAGGTTCGAACCCACCAGTCACCCTGCAGAAGAAAGATGCGGCAGTTTGCTTCTGTAAAGAGTTACAGCCTTGGAAACCCTATGGGGCAGTTCTACTCTGTTCTATAGGGTCACTAAACCAAAATTCATTGCTGTTGAATTGATTCCGGCTCATAGCGACCTTATAGGATGGAGTAGAACTGCCACATAGGGTTTCCAACAAGTGACTGGTGCATTTGAACTGTTGACCTTTTGGTTAGCAGCCAAGCTCTTAACCACTGCACCACCAGGGCCCCATAAGGTCACTAAGAGTCAGAATCAACTCAATGGCAATGGGTTTCCTTTTTTTTTAAATATTTACTTGTTAATTTATTTTAAAATAAACATAATAAACCCCTTACGTGTTAGCATAAACAGCTTATCTTTTTTTTCTTAAGAATATCATAGAAACCTTTATTGAACAAAAATATCAAAATGTGAAGCTGCTGTTTCTCAATGTATCCTCCATCTAGGTCTATACACTTTTTTTTTTTTAATTTTATTCTTGTACTTTAGATGAGGTTTACTGAATAAACTAGCTTGTCATTAAATAGTTTGTGCACATATTGTCTTGTGACATTGGTTACCAACCCCACAATATGTCAACACTTTTCCTTCTCAACCCTGAGTTCCCCTTTACCAGCTTTCCTGTCCCCTCTCTGCCTTCTAGTCCTTGCCTCTGGGCTGGTGTGCCCCTTTAGTCTCATTTTTTTGGGGGGGCCTGTCTAATCCTTGGCTGAGGGGTGAACCCCAGGAGTGACTTCATCACTGAGCTAAAAGGGTGTCCGGGGACCAAACTCTCACGGTTTCTCTAGTCCCTGTCAGGCCAGCAAGCCTGGTCTTTTTTTCTGAGTTAGAAGTTTGTTGTACATTTTTTTTCAGCTCTATCTGGGACCCTCTATTGAGATCCCTCTTAGAGCAGTCAGTGGTGATTGCCGGTTACCATCTACTTGTGGTGGACTCAGTCTGGTGAAGGCTGTGGTAGTTGTGGTCCATTAGTCCTTTGGACTAATCTTTCCCTTGTGTCTTTGATTTTCTTCATTCTCCCATGTCCCTTACAGAGTAAGACCAGTGGAGTATCTTAGATGACGTTTCTTTGGTTTTTGAGTGTCCTGTCTACCTGTAGTGAGGATGAACTTGCATGCCCCAGTTTGTATGACAAAGGCTGATTACTTGATCTGTGCATACCCAAAGGGTGTTTTCTTTCTAGAGCTAGACTATTACAAAAATAAGCAACTTGCTTGTAACAAGCTAGATTGCTTGATTTAACTTGGTCCTGTGGAATCAACATTTTAGGAATGAACACCTCCCTAAACACCCAGGCAGAGGAAGAAACTGGTGCAAAGACAGAAAAATGCTGAACAGGAAGCAAAGGAATGGTGACTTTGCTGATACCTTTGGACTTTGAGAATTGGAAGTCATCCAGCCATGTCAATCTGACCTCTGCATTCAAGCAGGCTGGGGCGAGTTGAGCCTTAAAAGAGTGTGAGTCATCCTCTCTCCTTTGTATTTTCCCAATGAATATTTCCCTCTAAGAAATTCTAGTAGTGGAAATGATTGCATAATTGTAACCTGTTCTGTTGTTTTCCAGCTGCTCTCACTATTTATTTCCTCCTCAATACCTCCTCACTTTTCAGCGGGAAAGGGTGCTTGATAAAAACGATGCTGAAGAAAAGTCATTTCCCGAGAGCATTGAGATGGTCCCTTGTATGTTCCCATCCCTGCAGGAGTGATGTGCTGCTCAGTGTTCGCTGGCACAGGGGACCAGCTCCACTAATTAGCTTAACCCTCAGCCTTTGCTCTCTGTCCTCTCCCTACCCTTTCCCCAGAGGCCAAGATTGTTGACTGTGGATGGCCAAGTCAAATGTCTAAGAAAAAACATCCTGTTCCTTGGTATTCTCCAGCAGCTGTGTGACCAGTCAAGGTTACCTTGAAAGGAATGCAGAGGGGGAAAATCTATCCATCTATCAAGATGCGAGTCACTAGTATGATGTCATCTGAATCTCAACCTGATTCCATTAATTTTGACTGTGTAAGCACATAAAACACCAGGAGAAAATTAAACACATCTTTTTTAGACACTAGGAAACACACACTCAGATGCAGACATGCACACGGACACGCACACAGACACAGAGGCACACGTACAGCCACTGGTCTAATATGCCCTGGCTCAAGCATGTAAAAGGTACTATTAGTGGACCAACTGATTATGGACAGTGATGGCTTTTTTTGGCAGCATTAATGAGGGTGACCTTCGAATGGGGAGATGTAGGCTGCAGAGGATGGAAAGGAACAGGAGCCCTTGGCATCTCCCTCACTTGAAGACATGGCAGGACTTATACAATTAGGCTTAATTATGCCCTGTTTGCCTTTATCAAGTGTGTTCCAAGAAGGCAAAGTCTGACTTTCTTTCCCTACACACTCCTGCAGTCTCTTTTAAACCTGATTGGCTTCCAGCATGGGCTTTGGAAGCCAGGCACAGAGGCTACCTTACTTCCCAGGGTGTCTTTATGGTGTCCTTCTGACTGTGAGGCCAGCTCTGTCTACAGGGGCCACTGGGGCAGCTGGCATGCTGGCAGTAACAGCACAGGGATGGAGGCAGGAGATCTGGATGTGAATCCCAGTGCCTCTCTGAGTCTGAGTTTCTTCCTCTGAGAATGGGAATAATAAAACCTACCCACCTGTAGAGCTGCCACCTAAGGCTGAGTAGGCTGGACACTGCACAACTCAAGGGTCATTATGGCTATGAGTACATGGTGCACCTGGAGCTATATAGAACAATGGTCCTGTCTGCTTCAGAGCTGATGTGATGGTCACATGATAAATGGTTATTGACTGCTTACTCATCTTTGCTCTTGCTGATTTTCCTAGAATGTGACCTCTGATGTGTCTGGCTCACAGCATAAGCCCACCTATCTCTATCTCTAGTCATATTCTCTATCTTGACTGTCCTGGACAACCCTGTCCTTCTAATGCCTGAGACGGAATTCTTCAAGAGAAAAAGGGAGGCAGAGAAATCTCAGCATCCATGGTTTTGCTGGAGCTGCAGGGATTATCTGGGGAAAGCTCACCTTATGTAAGGACTTGAAAGAGGTAGTTTTCTAAATGGGGAAATGAACTTAATTCCTGGATGGGAAGGATCAAGCAGGCCGCAGGAAAAATGAGCATTTTCCACTTGTCCGCCCACTCAATGGACCATCCAAAGTTTGCACCCGTGAGCATGCACCATTATCTGTGGTTAGCTGAAGCCTGGGGTAGTCAGGATAAATGAGACTCTTGAATCACATTTTAGCCATTAGTTTTCACCTCATCCCTTAGCTTCCCTTAGCACTTCTCCCCCTCTACCCTTTTCCAGCTGTTCATACAAGTGGAAAAACAGCTGGATTTACATTTGCCTCCCATAGAAGGATGTTGGTGATGGCAGGAAGCAGCTACTGTATTATACTCAGGGCAGGCAAAGTGTAGTGGGTGGTTATTCTCCAGAGTGAGTCCAGAAGGAACACCTGGGGCAGTTAGGGATGGGAAACAAGAATATTCTGGGGATGGAGGGAGATTCTGGGGAGGTTTGGCCTTGGAGAAGAATCTTCTCATAGAGGAGAAGGCAATGCTTCCTCACCAGGCTGTGCAACAGAATTACCTGGGCTTTTGAAAAAAATGGGTTCTGGGTTCTATATCCAGAATCTCTGACTCAACAAATCTGGAGTGGGGCACTGAATCTGTATTGTTTAAAAAAAAAAAAAATTGATTTTGAAATAATTTTAGATTTACATAAAAGTGGCAAGGATAATTTGTATTTTAACCCCTTTTTATTATGAAATATAAAGCACGTATAGGTAAGTGTCCCAAACACAAGCACATTAGATAGTGCAATGATTTATCACGAAGCGAACACCATGTAATGGCCATGCTGCTAAGAAAGAATTAACCAGACACCCGAGGCTTCCTTGTGACCCTTTCCAATCGCTTCCTTTTTTTTCTAAAACAAAGTTTTTACCACTTAAACGTGGACCCCTAAACATTATAGTTTAATTTTGCACTTCCAAACATTGCAGCTTAATTTTACCTATTTTTTGAAGTTTGGATAAACGTAATCGCACAATATATATTCTTTTGAGTCTGGTCTCTTTTACAAAGTGATATGTTTATGAGATCTATCCATGCTAGTTGTATATAATTTTATTTTGCTCTTTTTCCCCGCTCCAGAGCTATATTATCCGATGCAGTAGCCACTAGGCATAGATGGCTATTTAAATATAAATTAATTAAAATGAAAGAAAATAAAAAACCCAGTTCCTCAATTGCACTAGTCACATTTCAAGTGCTCAGTAACCATGTGTGATTAATGGCTACCATACCAGACATCACAAAATAGGAAATTTCCATCAGCACAGAAAGTTCTTTTGGACTGCACTACACTAGAATGTTCAATTTTATGAACATATCAAAATTTATCCATTGTACAGTTGATGGACATTTTAGTTGTTTTCTGTTTTTGGCTCCTATGAATAACAATGCTGAGAATATTTTTGTACTCATCTATTGGGGCACACATGGTTGTTTATGATGGGTGTATACCTAGCAGTAAAATTGTAGCGCCACAGGTGTGCATATGTTCAACATTGGTAGATGATGCCAAACTGTTTTCTTAAATGGTTGTACTAATTTATACTTCCACCAGAATTTCTTTTCAAAAACATCCCAGGTAACTTTGAAGATCAACCAGGTTTGGGCTCACTGCTTGATTTACCTAAGGGGGTAGATTTTGTCTTTATATAAGAAAAAACTTTCTAATAACTCAAACTGTTTAGCAGTGGAATGGATTCTCATGAGGAATGTCTCAGCAGACAGTGAGTGTCCTGTCTTTAGAGGTGTTCAAATGGATGGTGCACAACCGTCTGACACAACCGCTCTAGAAAGAACTCCCAGACTTGGTAGAAAGTCATCCTAAGCGATATATGAAATCTTTTTCAACTGTAAGAATCTCTGATTTCCTTCCTTCTTATGCCCATGTTTGGCTGAATACATGCGGAACAGTGAAATTTCTCATAGTTAGGCTGCAGAAGAGAGAAAGAGCTGATACCAGAGGCCTAGATATAACACAAATTGGATCGTTAGCCCCTGAATAATTGAGTTAGTTCCCCCAATGATCAATGTTCACTCTAAACCCACTGTTCCTACTTAAACTCATGGGGTAATGAGAACAATGACTCCCTCAATGTCACCCTCCCCAGACATTTATATATCCTCCTGATTTCTATTTTAATGGCTTTATTGGATATGTGCCTATTACTGTAACTGTCTCAAATCATTTTTGGAAGCAAGTGAGCATAAGTCATCAAACTGTAAAAAACACTCTCACTACAACAGTGTCTAACAGTATGTTTTCATCTATATCTGTGCTGTCTCTCTCCACCTATTCTTCCTGCTCTCCCTGAAATTCCCTTCCACTCTTGAGGGGTTTGGAAATGAAGGGATTATTCTACTTCACATGGGAAATAATCCTCCTGCCCAGGTTCTCAAGAGATTGCCGTGTGGGATAGAATTGTTCCCTTTTAAATCAATTGAAGACTGGTTGTTTCTTGTAAGAATGCTGTTAGGGGATTTGGGAAAAGGTCTTAAATCTCCTTGGGTATGTGTAAGTGATGAGATTTCAAGGGAAAATGAGAAGTGGGCAGATCTCATAACCTGAGCCTACTCTTGGCCCATGTATGCCAACCATCTCTGAGTTACTAAGGAGCTCCCAACAGGATTCCTGGGGGCATTTCTTTTCTTTTTTTAAAATTTATTACTAATTTTTCTTTTTTCCTTTTTGTTTTCCTCCATTGCTTAGTTTCTCAATTCTCTCTACTTTCCTTCTTTTCCTACCTCTTGAATACCTGATGCTGTGTGCCTTCTCCATCCCTTCTAGATGGGCTGTGTCCTGAGGCCTGGGAGCCACTTCCCCAGCCACGAGTGGGATCTCTGGGGGCATTTTTTTTTCTTTTTTAAAATAATTTTTATTGTGCTTTAAGTGAAAGTTACAAATCAAGTCAGTCTGTCCCATATAAGCTTATATACACCTTACTATATACTCCCATTTACTCTTCCCCTAATGAGTCAGCCCGCTCCCTTCTTCCAGTCTCTCCTTTCGTGACTGTTTTGCCAGTTTCTAACCCTCTCTACCCTCCCATCTCCCCTCCAGACAGGAGATGCCAATACAGTCTCAAGTGTCCACCTGATACAAGTAGCTCACTCTTCATCAGCATCTCTCTCCAACCCATTGTCCAGTCCCTTCCATGTCTGATGAGTAGTCTTCGGGAATGGTTCCTATCCTGGGCCAACAGAAGGTTTGGGGACCATGATCACCGGGATTCTTCTAGTCTCAGTCAGACCATTAAGTCTGGTCTTTTTATAAGACTTTGGTCTGGGGGCATTTAAAAAAAAATTATTTATTTTTTCTCTCTCTCTTTTTCCCCCCCATTTCCTTTTTCTTCATTTTTCAGTTTCTCATCTCTCCACTCAAACAGTATGCTCCCTTAGCACTTTTTTTTTCCTGGCTTCTGTTCCTCTCTCCACTCTCTTTTTTACTATACCCAACTTAGTGCCACACATCAGAACCTTCCCACTCCCTTCTGCCTGTCTATACTGTGTGCTGAACATCACACCCCCAAGCAGCACAGGCATGGCTTACTGGAACCTGCCCTACACTTATCCTCAGCCCACGCTGTTGGCCCTAGTACATGCCACAAACAACCTATCCCAGCCCCTCCCCTTCAGTTGGACCTGCTCGGCTGCACCAAAGCTGAGTGACTGGCCCTGTCCATTGGACAAGCAGGTTAAAAGTATTGTGCCCATAGATGAGCAAACAACAAAGAATGCACAGCCCACCTGCTTAGAAAAACCAAAAAAAAAAAAAAAACAAAAAAAAAAACCAGAGCAAAACAAAAAAATCTACAAGCAATAAAGAAAGAAAATAACTACTGAATATCCCAAAGAGAGCAGACAATATCAAAACATATAAAAACACAGGACAGGATGGTTCCAGTAGACATCCAAATTAAAACATCAGATAACCTTCCAGTAGAAGAAAAGGCCCTGGAAGTACCTGTTAGGAAATTCAAATCTCTAATATTAAGAGCTATCCAAGAGTTGAAGCAAAAAGCAGACAAAAATGAGGGGAAAATAGACAAATTCATGGAAAAGACAGAAAAATTCATGAGAAATACAGACAAAACAATGGAATAATTCAGGAACAAAATATCAAAATAAATTCACAACTACAAATCATACAAAAACAACAATTAGAAATCCAAAAGATAAACAACATTTCAGAAACGGACAGTGTTATAGAAGGTCTGAGAAGCAGGTTGGAAACAATGGATGACAGGATGAGTGAAATTGAAGACAAATATTTGGATACCACTTTGAGGAAAAATCAGAAAAAAAGAATGAAGAAACCCTGAGAATGATGAGGGATACAACCTGCAATGGTTAAGATTGTGTGTCAACTTGGCTAGGCCATGATTCTCAGTGTTTATATGTTATCACTCCCATGAGTGAATCTGCTGTGGGTAGCCAATCAGTTGAAGGAAACTTTCCTCGGGGGTGTGGCCTGCATCCAAAGATAAGCAGACATTCTGACTTTTTTGCTCGCTCTGGATCCTGCACTGTGTCCTGTTTGTCTGACCCCTGGCTCTTGGGACTTGAGCTATATCAGCTTGCAGATCTTGGAATTCGTCCATATTCACAGCCTGAGAGGGGGGAGACCCCCCTGCCCTGCCGCAACCTACCAATCTTGGGTTCACCAGCCCCTTCAGCTATGTGAATTGAGAGATGCCTCTATCCTTATACATGGATTTGGGATGTTTCAGCCTCTACAATCGCATGAGCTGTTTCCTTGATATAAATCTCTCTCTATATATATTTATACACTTTACTAGTTTTGCTTCTCTAGAGAACCCAGCCTAAGACACAATCAAAAGCAAGAATTTACAAGTGATTAGAGTTCCAGAACAGGGGGAGAAAAAGGAAAACACAGAGAGGATCATTGAAGAATTGCTGACAGAAAACTTCCCTAATACCATGAAAGATGAAAAGCTGACAATCCAAGAAGCTCAACGAACCCCATATAGGATAGACCTCAAAAGAAAATCACCAAAGCGATCATAACCGCATTCACTAAAAGCAAAGACAAAGAAAGAATCCTGAGAGCAGCTCAAAAAAGAAAGGAAAAGCCACATACAAGGGGGAAACAATAAGACTAAGCTCTGATTACTCGGTGGAAACCATGCAGGCAAAAAGGCAATGTGTTGACATATATAAAATCTTGAAAGAAAAAAATTGCCAGCCAAGAGTAATATATCCTGCAAAACTCTTGTTCAAATATAACAGTGAAATTAGGACATTTCCAGATAAACGGAAATTAAGAGAATATGTAAAAATGAAACTTACAAGAATTATTAAAGGGAGTCCTTTGGTTTGAGAACAAACAACATCTGACAACAGCCTGAATCTAGGATGCAATATCACACCAGCCAGATACCAATCTAGGAAATGAACACTCAAGGACTACTCAAAACTAAAAGATTTACAATAGAGAACCAGAAAGGTTAATCTGCAAATGACGACAATGTCAGGAAAATAAAAGAGGGAATAAACAGTGCAGGTGCAGAACTTTCTAACAGAGAGGAAGGCAAGGTGACACCAAGTAATAAAAGACTGGTTCAAACCTAGGAAAACAAGGGTAAATCTCAAGGGAGCTAAAAAGAAAGTTAAAAACCTACTCATCAAAATAAAGAAGAAAAACATAAAGTCTCAGTAAAAACAAAATCTACAAAAACAAAAGAAGTGGAAAAAAATCCACAAACAAAAGAAATTCAGCACAGGAGAGTAAGAGGAATAAAGATAATGTCAGCACGGCAAAAAAAAAAAAAAAAGCACTATGAAATGACAGCAATAAACTCACACCTATCAATAATTACACTGAAGAGAAATGGCCTCAGTGCTCCCATAAAGAGACAGGGATTGACAGAATGGATTAAAAAAAGAATCCATCAATATACTGCCACACCGTAGAAACAAATACGTAAGTTTATTAAAAATCAAAGGATGGAAAAAATATATCAAGCAAATAGCTACCAAAAAAGAGCAGGAGTGGCAATACTAATCTCAGATCAAATAGACTTTAAAACAAAATCCACCTAAAAGACAAAGAAGGGCATTATATAATGATTAAAGGGATGATCCATCATGAAGACATAACCATTATAAATATCTATGCACCCAATGACAAGACTCCAAAATACATAAAAAACTCTAACAGCAGTGAAAAGAGAAATTGACAGTTGCATGATAACAGTAGGAGACTTCACCATACCCTTCTCAGTAAATGACAGAACATCTAGAAAGAAACTCAACAAACGTACAGAAGATCTAAAGGCCACAATTAGCCAACTTGACCTCATAGACATATATACAGCACTCCATCCAACAGCTGCAAAGTACACATTTCTTTCCAATGGACCGTTCTCTAGAATAGACCACATCTTAGGGCACAAAGCAACCCTCAACAAAATCCAAAACATTGAGATAGTACAAAGTATCTTCTCTGATCACAATGCCAACTAAGTAGAAATTAACAACAGGAAGAGCAAGAAAAAAAAATCAATTACAAGGAAATTGAATAACAGCCTGTTTAAAAACCACTGGGTAATAGAAGAAATCAAAGATGGAATGAAAAAAAATTCCTAGAATCAAACAAGAATGAAAACGCATCATACCAAAACCTTTGCTCAGAGGCCAATTGGTAGTAATAGATGCACACATCAAAAAAGAAGAAAGAGACAAAATTGAAATATTAGTTACACAACTTGAGCAAATAGAAAGAGAACAGCAAAAGAAGCTCCCAGCCACAAGAATAAAGGAAATAATAAAGTTCAGAGCAGAATTAAATTAAAAAGAGAATCGAAAAACAATACAAAAGAATCAAAAAAACCAAAAGTTGCTCCTTTGAAAGGATCAACAAAATCGACAAACCACTGGCCAGACTGACAAAAGAAAAACGGGAGAGGATGCAAATAACCCAAATAAGAAATGAAATGGGGGGACATTACAACAGATCCAACTGAAATAAAAAGGAACATAACAGAGTATTATGAAAAACTATACTCCAACTAATTTGAAAACTAGGAGAAAATGGACAAATTTCTAGATACACACTACTTACCCAAACTAACACAAAATGATATTGGAAATCTGAACGGACCTAAAACAAGAGAAGAAATTGAAAAGGTGATTAAAAACCTCCCAACAACAAAAAAAAGCCCTGGCCCAGATGGCTTCAGTGGAGAATTCTACTAAACATTCGAAAAGAGTTTATACCAGTACTATTCAAACTATTTCAGAACATAGAAAAGGAAGTGATACTTCTGAATTCATTCTATGAAGCCAGCATAACTCTGATACCAAAACCAAGCAAAGACACCACAAGAAAGAAAATTACAGACCAATATCTCTCATGAATATAGTTGCAAAAATTCCCCCCCAAATCCTGGCAAATATAGTTCAGCATCATATCAAAAAAATAATACTCCACCACCAAGTAGGATTCATACCAGGTATGCAAGGATGGTCCAACATTAGAAAATCCATCAACATGATCCACCACATAAATAAAAGGAAAGAAAAAAATTACATGATCATCTCAATCAAGGCAGAAAAGGCATTAGACAAAGTCCAACACCCATTCCTGATAAAAATTCTCAATAAAATAGGTATAGAAGCAAAATTCCTCAACATAATAAAGGCCATCTATAAAAAACCAACAGCCAACATCATTCTAAATGGAGAGAGGCTGAAAATATTCCCCTTGAGAACAAGAACAAGACAAGGATGCCCTTTATCACCCCTCCTATTTAACATTGTGCTGGAATTCCTGGCAAGAGCAATAAGGCAAGAAAAAGAAATAAAGAGCATCCAAATTGGTAATGAAAAAGTTAAACTGTCCCTATTTGCAGATGACATGATAATATACATAGAAAACTCAAAAGATCCCAAGAGAAAACTACTGGAACTAATAGAAAGATTCAGTAAAGCAGCAGGATACAAGATAAACATACAAAAATTAGTTGGATTCCCATATACCAGTAAAGAGAACGACAAAAAGGAAATCAGGAAAATAATACCATTTATAATAGCCCTTAAAAAAAAAATTATTAGGAATAAGTCTAACCAGGGATGTAAAAGACCTGTACAAAGAAAACTACAAAATACTACTGCAAGAAACCAAAAGAGGTTTACAGAAATGGAAAAACACACCATGCTCATGGATGGGTAGACTCAACATTATGAAAATGACAATTCTACCTAAGCAATCTATAAACAGATGCAATCCCAATCCAAAAATTAACAGCATTCTTTAAAGAGATGGACAAACTAATAGTTAACTTTATATGGAAAGGGAAGAGGCCTTGGATAGGTAAAGCACTATTGAAGAAGAAGAATAAAGTAGGAGGACTCATACTACCTGACCTCAGAACCTACTATACAGCTAAAGTAGTCAAAACAGCCTGGTGCTGGTACAAAGACAGATACATTGGCCAATGGAACTGAATTGAGAGCTCAGGTGTCAATCTATTCACCTAAGGTCACCTGATTGACAAGGACCCAAAGTCCATCAAATTGGGAAAAGACAGTCTTTTTAACAAATGGTGCTGGCAAAACTCGATGTCCTTCTGCAAAAAAATGAAACAGGACCCACACCTCACGCCATACACAAAAACTAATTCAAACTGGATCAAAGACCTAAATATAAAACAAAAAAGTATCAAGATCATAGAAGGAAAATTAAGATCAATGCTAGAGGCCCTAATACATGGTATTAACAGGATATAAACCATAACTAACAAAGCACAAAGATAAGCTAGATAACTGGGATCTTCTAAAAATTAAACATTTATGCTCATCAAAAGACTTCACCAAAAGAGTAAAAGGAGAACCTACAGACTGGGAAAAAAAATTTTGGCTATTACAAATCAGACAAAGGTCTAATATATAAAAGCTACAGGAAAATTCAACATCTCTATAACAAAATGACAAATAATCCAATTAAAAAATGGGCAAAAGAAATGAACAGGCACTTCACAAAAGAAGACATTCACGTGACTAACAGACACAGGAGGAAGTGCTTGTGAGCCATTAGAGAAATGCAAATGAAAACCACAATGAGATACCATCTCACCCTGGCATTACCAGAACGACTTAAAAAAAAAAAATCAGAAAATAACAAATGTTGGAGAGGCTATGGGGTGACTGGAACTCTCATGCACTGCTTGTGGGAATACGAAATGGTACAACAATTTTGGAAAATGGTATGGCACTTCCTTAGAAATCTAGAAATAGCAATACCATATGATCCAGCAATCCCACTCCTAGGAATATATGCTAGAGAAATAAGAGCTGTCACATGAATAGACATATGCACACCCGTGTTCATTGCAGTATTGTTCACAATAGCAAAAAGATGGAAACAGCCTAGATGCTCATCAAACAGACAAATGGGTAAACAAACTATGGTACATACGCACAATGGAGTATTACTCAACTGTAAAGAACAGTGATGAATCTGTGCAGCATCTCACAGTATGGATGAATCTGGAGGACATTATGCTGAGTGAAATAAGTTAATCACAAAAGGACAAATATTGTATGAGATCACTACTATCAAAACCCATGAAAAGGTTTACACACAAAAAGAAACAATCTTTGATGGGTAGCAGGGAGGGGAGGAGTGGGGATGGGAAAACACTAAATAGACAATAGATAAGTGGTAACTTTGGTGAAGGGTAAGACAGTACACAATACTGGGGAATCCAGCAGAATTTGTACAAGGCAAGGTCATGGAAACTTCACAGATGCATCCAAACTCCTTGAGGGACTGAATTACTGGGCTGAGGCCTGTGAGGACCATGGTCTTGGGGAATTTCTAGCTCAATAAGCATAACATAGTTTATAAAGAAAATGTTCCACATTCTACTTTTGTGAGTAGTGACTGGGGTCTTAAAAGCCTGTGAGCTGCCATCTAAGATACTCCACTGGTCTGACCCCTTCGGAAGCAAGGGAGAAAGAAGAAAACTAAAGACGCAAGGGAAAGATTAGTCCAAAGGACAAATGGACCACAACTACCACAGCCTCCACCAGACTGAGTCCAGTACAACTAGATGGTGCCCAGCTACCACCACTGACTGCATTGACAGGGATCCCAATAAAAGGTCCCAGACAGAGCTGGAGGAAAATGTAGAACAAAATTCTAACTCACAAAAAAAGACCAGACTTACTGGCTTGACAGAAACTGGAGAAACCCAGAGAGTATGGTCCCCAGACCCCCTTTGAGCTCACTAATGAAGTCACTCCTAAGGTTTAAACTTCAGCCAACTATTAGACAGGCCCATAAAGGAAAATGAGACTAAAGGAGCACACCAGCTCAGGGCAAGGACTAGAAAGCAGGAGGGGACAGAAAAGTTGGTAATACGGAACCCAAGGTCGAGAATGCAGAGTGTTGACACGCCGTGGGGCTGTTAACCAATGTCATAAACCAATATGTATACTGTTTAATGAGAAGCTAGTTTGTTCTGTAAACCTTCATCTAAAGTAAAATTAAAAAAAAAAAAGAGCTTCCAACAATATTCTGCTTATAATCTCCACTTATCTCTTAAATAACCCTTTTGGTTATTTACTGGTAAGAACAACCCAATTAGAATCCCAAACAACCTATGTGTGTAGCTACAAGTGGGCCAACATAAAGATGGGATCATTGTGCTGCTGGGTGCTGGCAGTGGTGGTGGCAGCTCTCGCTCCAGCTCCACAGATGTCAGCTAAGGGAAGAGTCAAATTTCCTACACATACTTCCTTGAATAAAACCAAAAAAACCCAAATCCACTGCCGTCGAGTCGATTCTGACTCATAGCGACCCTATAGGATAGAGTAGAACTGCCCCATAGAATTAACAAGGAGCCCCTGGCGGATTCGAACGGCTGACCTCTTGGTTAGCAGCCGTAGCACTTAACCACTTTTTTGAATGGAAAGGACCAATTCAGTCAGACACAGAGAACCCCAGAGAGAAAACCCTGAAGCGCCTGGGGAGGCTTGGAGCTTATTCCTATTGCCATTGGTTAAAAAAAAAAAAAATCCCTTAGAAGGATGCAGAAACTGCAAGAAGAAGGAAC
The DNA here is from genome assembly GCF_024166365.1 of Elephas maximus indicus. Lineage (NCBI taxonomy): Eukaryota > Metazoa > Chordata > Mammalia > Proboscidea > Elephantidae > Elephas > Elephas maximus. The sequence continues at coordinate 53,365,269 of NC_064840.1, forward strand.
TCGAGAAGTTGGCAAGGTCAGACCTTGTGCCCATGCTGTTTTCTCTCTGTGACTGTTGGCCTGTCACCCTACTTTCTTGGCCTTTAGTCTCCCTGAAACTTCAGAAACAAAGACAATCATAGGGGTATGTCTGAAGAACATCCTCTGTCCCGGGAGACACACTAGGCTTAATTAGCTGGTACCCACAGGATGTTCTGAAAATGAGAAATGCCCAGGATTATTATCTATTAAATGTCATATACAAATATGCTCATGTTCGCATTATGCGTGTGTGTGTTGCAAACTTGCTCAACCAAGTGTGACCCCCTTTGGTGGTTTTAATTACAAATATCAATAAAATTGGTTGATATTTATGGGCGCAGACGCTTCAGATCAGGGAGAAGGAAGCTAATTGTGTAAGACAGTGCTGTGATTGAACTCCAAGGGAGGCGCAGGCTCCTGCTAGCTGGGTGCGATGCTAAGACAGGTCTAGTCTCTCTGTGTTAATTAAATGCGATGAAATGAATATTAACTTGTAAAACGAGTGAAAGACATGGATTGGGTTTACTTGATGGGTGAGGCTGAGGCTAGGAATGGGGGTTACGCTAGATGGGACTCACCGGCTGTTATCTTAGAGAAAGGCAATATTAGCACAGTGATTTTCAACCTGGCCACACAGAGAACCCCCCACGGGGCTTCTACAATATACCAGTGTCTGGGCTGCACTCCCAGATTAGCCTGGGGTGGGGTCCAGTATCAATATTTAAAAAAAAATTTCCTGTGTCATTCTGATGATCGGCTAGGACTGAGAACTACTGATGGAGTGAAAAAAGCTTGAGCTTTTGGAGTCAGACTTAGGAGACTTTGAATCAATTGTGTTTTCTTGGCCTCTTATTCCCTGAGCCTCAGTTTGTTTTTTTTTTTTTTTTCCTGTAAAACTGAGATTAGTCAAAGCTACATTGTGTAGCAGTGATGGTAAAATGAGATCATATGGGTGAAAGGGCTTGGTACCTGGCAGAGGTTCAGAAAATGTTAGTTCCAGTTCCTTCCTAAAATGCAAGTACCGCGGGGGTCCAGATGAACTCAGAAGGTGCAGGGGTCTGGCAGTTTAAGCCAAAGTAAATTATTCACTAAGTAGTTACAGGATTGCTCATAGGAACAAAAGGACGTCCAAAGAGGGGAGAAGTGCAAGGTCACAGACTCAGGGTGGCAAAACCAGGCCTGGGACCGTGTCCCCTGACTTCCATACTGCTCTACCCTGAGGAAACATGTCTTTCAGTTCCACTGTGAAGAGAGTTGTCATGTTTGTTTATTAGATTACCCAGGATGGGTCCCCTGGGAGAGATAATGTCTTGAGGAGGGGAAGATGTTGTGATATGGGGCTTTTAGTTTGTTTTCTTGCTTCTTCTTACCTTGGAAATTAAGGCTGTCCTGACTCTACCCCCAACCTTCTTTATATGTCATGCTTTCCCTTCTTGAAACACACACAGTGCAGCCAGACTGGGTGTGACGGTTAACTTTATGTGTCAACTTGGGTAGGCTATGATGCCCAGTTGTTTGGTCAAACACTAGCCCAGACATCGCCCTGAAGGTATTTTGTAGATGTGATTAACATTTACCATCAGTTGGCTTTAAATAAAGAAGGTTATCCTCCATAATGTGGGTGGGGCTCATTTAATCATTTGAAGACCTTAAGAATAAAAAGTGAGGTTTCCTGGAGAAGAGGGAATTCTGCCTCAAGACTAACACTGGCATTCTGCCTGAGTTTCCAGGCTGTCAGCCTGCCCTGCAAATTTGTACTTGCCAGTTTCCTGCTGGAACTTTGATGGGTACACTGGGGTACTCCAAAACTCCTGAGCAGGCTTCATTCTTTCCTCCCTCTGTTCATTTGCTCATGCTGTTCCTTTCACCTGGAACCTACATACTCCGTACCTTTAAAAGCCTGGGGGAGGAGGGGTAAAATAAAATTCTGTCCTCTGCATGAATCCTTTCTTGAAATGCCCTCCTTCTGAGAAACTGGGATGATCGTGAGTTTATCTCTTATGGTGCTGACTACATGGTATTATTTTGTTATTTGCCAATCTCTCTCATCCTCATGACTAGACTAGATACTTATTAAGGCAGGATGGGGTAGTGGAAAGAGCATGGACTTTGGCATCAAAGCACACTTGGGTTTGAATTTCATCCTTGTTACTTACTAGCTTTATGATCCTTTATTGGCTTCTTTAAGTCTCTGTTAACTCATTAATTAAAATGTGGAAATACTTCCTACTTCACAGGGTTGATGTCAGCATACTTATGAAAATGTCTGGCAAAGAAGGATTTTTATAGATATCTATAAAATGATTAAATACACTTATTTATACACACACACACACATATACTATCTGGCACAAATGTTAAAAAATCACTCTCATTTATAGTTAAATTTGCACCTTTGGGGTGGTGGTGAAGAATATAAGATTTCTTTTCAGATACTCAAATCACAAGATGGGTCTAAGGAAAAGAAAAAAAAAAACCTTTTGAGGGGCTATCATGAACTCTGCACCATCACCTTTTCCATTAAATCCTTAATACAACCCCACAAACTTGGGGTTATTTTCTCAGAAAGTCAAGATGCTAATCTTGGCTGTGTCACTTACCAAGGGATCTTGGGAAACTTTTGCCTGCTCTGAACCTCAGTTTTGTAATGTATAAATTGGGGGTAGCTTTCTCCTCACACATGCCTTACATCCATAGGAGAATGACAGTAAAGCACCTATAATAGAGCCTGTCACATGGTTGGTGCTCCACAAATGGCAGTTAGATGGCTGTCATTGCTGTAATATTTGTGTTATGAATAGCATGTTGGCATCATCCGTGGTTACATAGATAGCAAGTAGCAGAGTTGATATTTCAACCCCAGTATGTCTGTACCCCACAACTCATTTGTCAGTTTGTTATACTGTGGTGGCTTGCATGTTGTTATAATGCTGGAAGCTATGCCACCAGTATTTCAAATACCAACAGGGTCACCCGTTGTGAACAGGTTTCAGTGGAGCTTCCAGACTAAGACAGACTAGGAGAAAAGGTCCAGCGATCTAATTCTGAAAATTAGCCAATGAAAACTTCATGAATCTCAATAGAACATTGACTAATTCACTTGCTTTGGACTTGTCATTAAACAAAAACAAACCAAACCCATTGCCATCGAGTCAATTCTGACTCATAGCGACCCTGTAGGACAGAGTAGAACTGTCCCATAGGGTTTCCAAGGAGCGCCTGGTGGATTTGAACTGCTGACCTTTATGTTAGCAGCCGTAGCACTTAACCACTATGCCATGAGAGTTTCCAGACTTTTCATTAAAAAATAAATTGTTGGAGGAGGACATCATGTCTGGTGAAGCAGAGGGCCAACAAGGGCAAGGGAACATTTCAGTGAGATGGGTAGACACACAGTAGAAATGATGGACTTGAACTGGGCAACATTGTGTTCTGTTTTATATAAGGTCTCCAGGAGTCAGAATCAACTTGATGGCAGCTATACATGTATCTACGTATATGTTTGCATTGAATTCAACCTTCTCCCTGTTGTGTAGCCCTGTCCTGGGCAGCCTGACTTAGCCCCAGATCACTGCATCACAGAGCAGAGTTTTGCCATGGGTGCCCATGTTGCATCTTTTTAGAATTCTTTCAATTAGCCACCATGAAAGCTTGCTCCACCTCTGTGATTTCCAGAATTGGGCCTGGTTTCCCACCAGCAAATCCCTACCTGACTCCATTTCCCTTATCAACCTACAGATCACCTCTCATTTGTCATCTTTATTAGCTTTTAATCTCCCATCAGTTTAGTGCTGGGGTTTAAGAGTAGGATTAGTAGGGGGAGTTTAATTGGATGGTCCTCCATGCCCCCTTGAACATCAGATTCAATAAAAGTTTATGAAAAGATAAAATCGCAAAGGATTTTATAGCCCCAGACAGAGCAAGAGACTGTGCGAGAACAAGGTAACTGTTTTTCAACCTCATATAATCCATGTTTCGACTTGATTAAACGAGGAAGTTAGTTTTCCATCTCTCTCTCTCCCTCTGTTTCCTTGGGTCACATTATACTTTTCTGCCTGGTGTAAGCAAGAAGCCACTTTCTGCCAGGCTCTCTCCCCTCTCACTTTGATTCTCCCTGACAGGAAGACTAATGAAACCTGGGTGCACCAGAAAATAACATTTATTTCATGCAGGAATATGCTGAACCACCACCGAAGGTGGCTGAGGTGATGCATTTGATGGGAAAGAGGCCAGAGTCTTCAGGAGTGAAACAGGGCCCGTGGGGGAGGAGGGAGACAAAGCGTTCCTCAGCTAGGTACTCAGGTCCATCCTCTAACCAACCCACTTTTTTCCAGCCTGTACAGTTTGACTGTCAGACATAAGATGACTAAGGGTTCTGCACAATGAAGGGAGAAGAATTTGGAATTTGGAATTACTGGTGGTAATCCAGTGGGCAGGAAGGGGATGGGAGCAAAAAAAACAAAAAGGAAAAGGGAGAAGGGGGGTAGATAGAGGAGCCAACGAATGGTGTTAATCTGGGGGCTCCCTGGGATGAAGATGTAATGTAATTCTCCTGGTGTGGATAACGTAAGGACATTTAAAAAATAGCCTACAATACTAATCAATGCTTTGTGTGAACAGCTATTTATTTATTTGTTTACGGCAATAAAGACAAAACCCCAGAATCATTGGTAACCATGAGGATGCAGCTTCCCAGGAACTCATAGAAATCTGAAGATGTGCTTTGATTTTCATTGGTCATGAATTGAGATTTATGCCACTTTTTTTGTATTGTGATAAAATACGCATAACAAAACATTTGTCCTTTTTACCATTTTAAGTGTGCAATTAAGTGACATTACCTTCACCAAGTTGTGCAACCCTCACCACTGTTTCCAAAACATTTGTCACCCCAAATAGAAACTCAATACTCACTAAGCAGTAATTCTCTATTCCCTTTCGCACCCACCCCTGGTAATTGTTAATAAACTTTTGAGTCTGTGCAGTTGCCTATTCCAGATATTTCATGAAAGTGAGACCACACAATATTTGTCTTTTTGTGTCTGACATTTCACTCAGCATAATGTTTTCAAGGCTCACCCATGTCATAGTATGTATCAGAACTTTATATCTCTTTATGGCTGAAAATATTCCACTATGTGCATATCCCACGTTTTGTTTGTCCATTCATCTGTTAACAGACACTTGGGTTCTTTCTGTCTTTTGGCTATTGTGAATGATGCTGCAATGCATATTGGTTTGTAAGTATCTGTTTGCATCACTGCTTTCAGTTCTTTTGAGTATACGCTTAGAAGTGGAATTTCTGGGTCATACATAAGGTGTCAGTTCCAATCCAGCAGGCGCTCCTTAGAAACTCTGTGGGGCAGTTCTACTCTGTCTTATAGGGTTGCTATGAGTTGGAATTGCTATGAGTTGGATAGCAATGGGTTTGGTTTGGTTTTTTTTTGGATGGTGTCTTAGGCTGGGATCTCTACAGAAGCAAAAACCCAGTGCCGTAGAGTCGATTCCGACTCATGGCGACCCTATAGGACAGAGTAGAACTGCCTCATAGAGTTTCCAAGGAGCACCTGGTGGATTTGAACTCCCGACCCTTTGGTTAGCAGCTGTAGCACTTAACCACTACACCACCAGGGTTTCCAAATATATATATCTATGTCAAGGAAATGGCCCACATGGTAGTAAATCCCAAGTCTATGGGTCAGGATAGAGGCTTCTTCTGATTCACGTAGCCATTGGAGCTGGAGAACCCAAGATCAGTAGGTTAGAGAGTAGGGCTCTTGCTCACAGGCTGTGAAGATCGACAAATCCCAAGATTGGCAGGTGAGACCACAGGTAAGCTGCTAGCTCAAGTCCCAAGAATTGGAGGTCAAATGAACAGGAGCCAGCTGCAGGATCCAGAGTGAACAAAACTCACAAGCCTTGCCAGAATGTCCACTTATATTTAATGCAGGCCACACACCCAAGGAACTTCCCTTTCAACTGATTGGCTACTCACAGCACATACCATCATGGAGGTGATCACATTATACCAAATCTCATCATGGAAGTGGTCACATCATCATATGAGTGCCAAACTACATCATAACTACCAAATCACTGAAAACCATGGCCCAGCCAATTTGACACACAACCCTAATGATCACAGCCTGCTACTTGTCAACTTGGCACCTGTACACATCTCCTTAAATCATATATAATCTCTGAATAAAGTTATACTTGCACGTAACAGGATACAATGAACACACATACAACCAAAAATGCATTAGCCTTGCTTTCATCTTATAAGTGAAGAAAACAAAATTATTTGATTCACACATACAAGGTAGAAATTCTCATAACAATTTTTTCTGCAACTAGTAATGTGGTCGTAATAGGTATTTATAACTACCTTCTTCCACCACCCATTCCATATTCCCTTTGCCCACAGCAAGAACCTCAGCTGATGGTGGTTCTTTCCCTTGTGGGGTGAACAAAACCTTCATTCCTGAAGAGTCTGGGCTATTAGTACTCATGCCAGAATTGGGTTGCTGTAGTTTTCCATTGACTTTAATCACAGGGCATGGTAGTACTAAGAGACACCCTAAGGGATCTCCTGCATTTCAGACATACTCTTCTTTACCTCCATTATGTAATATCAATCCAATTTCCTCATGGTAATCAGGGTCAATCACTCCCTTCTTTGCCTGTTGATCCAGAGGCATAAGGAGCCCTAAGTGGCCAGGTGGCATTCTTAGCTTCCAGTTCAATGGAATCAGTGATGTATCTCCAGTTGGAGCATTCCTCCCTTTGGAACTAAGACCTCTAGACCTGCAGAGCATAAGTTCACAGAGACAGGAAGCAAACATTTTGCAAGTGCGTCACTAGAGGTAATAGTGAGTAATATCACTCCCATATACAGAGCACATTCAGCCTCCTGGGAAACATTGCCCCAACCCTGCAAGTTATTGCCACCTAGGTGGCACTATAATTTGCCTTTAGAAGGCCATTTCATAGTTCTATCAAGCCAACTTCTTCAGGATGATGGGGAATATGGTAAGACCAGCGAATTCCATGAGCATGGGCCCATTGCCGCACTTCATCTGCTGTGAAGTGAGTCCCTTGATCTGAGGTGATGCTGTGTGGGACACCATGATGGCAGATGAGGCATTCGGTAAGTCCATGGATGGTAGTTTTGGCAGAAACATTGCATGCAGGGAAGGCAAATCTGTATCCAGGGTAAGTGTCTATTCCATTAAGAACAAAACACTGCCCTTTCCATAATGGAAGTGGTCAAGTGTAATCAACTTGTCACCAGTTTGCTGGCTGATCCCCTTGAGGGATGGTGCCATATCAGGGATGAAGTGTTGGTCTCTGCTGCTGGCAGATTGGGCACTCGGCAGTGGCTACAGTGGCTACACCAAGTCAACTTTGGTGAGTGGAAGTCCATACTGCTGAGCCCATGCATAACCTCCATCCCTGCCAGCATGGCCATTTTGTTCATGAGCCCATTAAGCAATGACCGGAATGGCTAGGGAAAGATGACTAGTTCCCACAGAATGAGTCATCCTATCCACTTGATTGTTAAAATCCTCCTCTGCCAAGGTCACCCTTTGGTGAGAATTTACACGGGACACAAATATCTTCACTTATTTGGCCCTTCAGAGAAGTCTATCCACAGACCTCTTCCCCATACATCTTTGTCTCCAATTTTCCAATCATATTCTACTGAAGTCCCTGACCATCCAGCCAAACCATTGGCTACAGCCCATGAATCAGTATACAACTGCACATCTGACCATTTCTCCTTCCAAGCAAAGTGAACAACCAGGTGCACTGCTCGAAGTTCTGCCCATGAGGAGGGTTTCCTTTCACCACTGTCCTTCAGGAAGTTCCCAGAAAGGGGCTGTAGTGCTGCTGCTGTCCACTTTCAAGTGGTGCCTGCATATTACAGAAAACCATCTGTAAACCAGACACAAGTTTTCTCTTCCTCAATCAACTGATCATAAGGGACTCCCCATGAGGCCACAGGTGAAGACTGAGAGATGGGAGGTGATGTTACAGGAGTGGAGACCATGGGCTTTTGGGCCACTTCCTCATGCAACTTACTTGTGCCTGGAGTACCGCTGTGCATGTCCAACTTTATGGCTCTGTGGATCAGACAACACCCAGTTCATGATGGACAGCTCAGGCTGCATGGTGACTTGGTGGCCCATGATTAAACATTCAGTCTCTACTAAGGCCCAGTAACAAGCCAAAAGCTGTTTCTCAAAAGGAGTGTAGTTATCTGTAGAGGATGGCTGGGCTGTGCTCCAAAATCCTAAGGGTCTGCACTGTGATTCACCAATAGGGGCCTGCCAAAGGCTCCAAGCAGCATCTCTATCTGCCACTGACACTTCAAGCACCATTGGATCAGTTACATCATATGGCCTAAGTGGCAGAGCCGCTTGCCTGGCAGCCTGAATCTGAGCCTTCTCTTGTTCTGGGCCCTGCTCAACAAGAGCAGCTTTTTGAGTCACTTGATAAATAGGCCAAAGTAGCACACCCAAATGAGGAATATGTTGCCTTCAAAATCCAAAGAGACCCACTAGCAGTTGTACCTCCTTTTAGTTGTAGGAGGGTCCAGATGCAGTAATTTATCCTTCTCTTTACAAGGAATATCTCAACATGCCCCTCACCGCTGGACCCCTAAAAATTTCACTGAGGTGGAAAGCACCTGAATTTTTGTGGAATTGATTTCCCACCCTCTAGCTCACAAATCCTTTACCAAGAAGTCCAGAGTCATTGACACTTCTTCCTTACTAGGATCAATCAGCATAATGTCATCCATGTAACGGACCAGTGTGACATCTTGTGGAAGGGAAAGGTGATCAAGTTCCCTGTGGACTAAATTATGACGTGTAGCTGAAGAGCTGATGTAGCCCTGAGGTAGGAAGGTGTATTGCTAGCCTCAGCAGCTGAAGGCAAACTGCTTCTGATGGTCCTTCAAAACACATACGGAGAAGAAGGCGTTAGCCAGATCAATAGCTGCATACCAGGTACCAGGAGATGTTTTATTTTTCTCAAACAATGAAACTACATCTGGAACAGCAGCTGCAATTGGAGTCACCCCTTGGCTAAGTTTTTGATAATCCACTGTCATTCTCCAAGATCCATCTGTTTTTTGCATAGGCCAAATAGGCAAGTTTAGTACGGATGTGGTAGGAATTACCACCCCTACATCATTCAAGTCCTTGATGGTGGCAGTAATCTCTGAAATCCCTCCAGGAATGTGCTATTGCTTTTGGTTTACTATTTTCCTAGGTAGGGGCAGTGCTAATGGCTTCCACTTGGCTTTTCCTACCATAATAGCCCTTACTCTACTTGTCAAGAAATCTAATATGGGGGTTCTGCCAGTTGCTGAGTATGTCTATTCTAATTATGCATTCCTAAACTGGGGAAATCACTACAGGATGGGTTTGGAGACCACTGAAACTACTGTGAGATGGACATGAGCTAAGACTCCATTAATAACCTGACTTCCATATGTCCCCACTCTGACTGGTGGGCCACAGTGACCTTTTGGGTCTCCTGGAATTAGTGTCAGTTCAGAGCTAGTATGCAGTAATTCTGGAAATATCTGATTATTTCCTTTCCCCAGTGAACAGTCATTCTTGTAAAAGGCCGTAGATCCCTTTGGGGAAGGCTGGGAGAAAGATTAACAGTACAAGTTTTTGGCAGTGTATTGGAGTCCCTCCTCAAGGGGCCTTCATTCAAGGGATTGTGGGTATTTAAATTCACTCAAGCCTGGGAATTGATTGAGGGGCTGTAACTCTCTGTTCTAGTGATTCACATTAGACTGCTGTTCACTTGACCTAGAATTCTTCTGTTTGTACAGATCAAGTAGATATTTAGTAGTTTTCCTATTTCACTCCTAGGGACACCATGACTAAGTAGCCAATGCCATAAGTCCATACGAGTCAGACAATTCTTATTACTGATTTGGCTTCACTGTCCATTGTAATAGCCACGCTCACCTGGTCTTTGTTGATTGAGTGCCGCTACTTGGCCCCTGCTACCACAGGTTCCAATCAGCTCCATTGTAGTTAGGTGTCTTAATTCAGTTAGGGCAGTTCCCACTGTCAAATCTGGCTTACATAAAATAGTTATCACAGCAGTCTTTAAGGATGCTGGGGCACCTTCACAAATTTATTCCTCACAGTTGTGGTAAAAGGTGTGTCCTCTGGATACTCCATGTGGGTCTGTGGGTCTAACTTGATAAATCCACTCTAGCATGCCATTTTCCCTAAGCCTTTGGATGCCTTTTTCTATAGTATACCAAGGCAGGTCTGGTACTTCAACTTAGTGTAGGCCACCACGTAAAGAAACTCCCTTTCAACTAGTTCTATATTTAAATTTTTGAAGAACTGCCAAACTGTTTTCCACAGTGGTGTTCAAGGCAATCATGAAGGGCTAGGAGACCACTATAGTTTATACAACTAGTATTGAATACTAGGTATAATAACAGCAGTGGTACAAGATTAAACCAGAACTCAAAGGAGAGAGTGATTAGCTACCCCTGATAAGGGTGGGTTGTCATCAGAGACAACTTCACAGAGAAGGCAGTGCTCGAGTTAGGCCTTGAAGGGTGGTTAAGAGTTTGTTGGATGAATAGAATGGGGATAGAGATGGAAAGATGAGATCACGGGGAGACAGAAAACAGAAACATAATCAGCATTTCAGCATAGCCATGGAGACTGAGGTGCGTGAAGGAGGTGGGAGGATAGCATCAGTGGGAGTTGAGGCTGAAGATATAAGCTGCAGGGGAGGGGGTAGCTGAGGATCCTGAAAAGCCTCTTATTACAAATAAAGAAGCTTGGACTTTGTTTGGTGGTTGATAGAAGACCACTGAAGAGTCTTACTTATGGTAGGATCACACGTGTGAGGGGTGAATTAGACACAATGGAGAATGGAGTCAGGGTGACCAGTCAAGGGGCAATAGTCCAGGTGAGATACGATGTAGGTTCACAGTGCAGGGGGGAGAGAAAATGGCTGGTGAAATATTTTGGATGTAACATGATAAAACTTTGTTGTTGGTTGATTAGTGGGGCAGGAGATAGAGAAAGATGCTTATAACTCCAAGGTATTTTGATTGCATGCCTAGGTGGTGAGCTGAGCCATCCCCTGGGAGATGAAATGCAGAAGTTCTAAAGTGTGTTTATAGAGATGACTCAACTTTGGCTATTGAGATTTAGGTATCTGTTAAGCAGGCCGATGTACACGAAGCCATGTGAGTGAATGCGATGATACAGGGAGAACATACAGAGTGGCAAAAAGAAAGAGGAGAAGAGAGGAAAGAGGTGGAGCAGTGGAGAGAATGGAAGGAGAATAGACATGTGACCCATGGATTTCTGATCTTTTTACTGACTGTGTTCTAGAACTCTGTTTGCTTCCACTTACCTGTGAATGAGAATGTTTAAAAGGTCTTAATTGTGGGAATGGAAAATGACTCCATATTGTATGCAGATATGCGGGGGCAAAGGGTTGAAGGGTTGGGTGCCTTGCTCTTCATTGCTGGGCTAAGTAGGGGTGCAGTGGTAGCACAGTGTCTGCGTGGGGTTCAAAATGAGAATAATTTGGCTTGGGAGACAGGTATTGAATTGGAACTGTTAGGAATAGAAATGGATCCAGGTTTTGTGAGCTTGAAGTTTATATGAGCTTTAAAGAAAAATAATGCAAAATTATGAATGTATAATTGGTTACAGAGCATTGGAAGGGGTCATGAAAATGAGGAGCTTTGAAGTTAAATTTTTTTAGCTTCATGATAGATTTCCCCTTGTTTAGGAATGTCTTAGTTATCTAGTGCTGCTGTAACACAAATACCAAAAGTGGATGGCTTTAACAAACAGAAGCTTATATATCTCTAAGTCTAGGAAGCTAGAAGTCCAAATTCAGAGCACCAACTCCAGGGAAAGGCTTTCTCTCTCTGTCAGCTCTGTGGGAAGGCCCTTGCCATTAATCTTCCCCTGGCCTAAGAGCTTCTCAGCGCAGGGACCCTGGATCCAAAAGACACATGGTGCTCCTGGTGCTTCTTTCTTAGTGGCATGAGGCTCTTCTCTGTTCTTGATTCTTTTTTATATCTCAAAAGAAATTGACTCAAGATAAAACGTAATCCTGTAGATTAAGCCCTGCCTCATTAACATAACTGCCTTTAATCCTGCCTCCTTATCATCATAGAAGTTAGGATTTACAGCACATAGGATCATCACAGCAGATCACAAAATGGTGGACAACCTCATAATACTGGGAATCATGGCCTAGAAAAGTTGATACCCATTTTGGGGGGACACAACTCAATCCATAACAAGAAGACTTCCAGGAAGTCTAAGAGAGCCATGTGTGTTTGTGTGTGTGTATTGAGTGTGTGTGTATGTGTGTATGCATGCTCTGCATAAATGCTTCTGAATTTCAAAATTAATTTGTGAGAATGAGCTAGGATAAGCAGTAACTTGGGTCTGGGTACTGACTGAATCTTGTCTCACCTATCAGGAAATGCCCCAAAAGAGGGCTCTAAGAGCATGCTTGGGTTTGTGGCCCAGATGTCAGCAAGAGCCTCTACCCCTTAAGATCTAGATAAGATTGGTATGAACTCTTGCTCCATGTTTTAGGGAGTGCAAAAGTTGTATTTCTGTGGTCAGTTTTGTTTCTGAGTTGTGCTGCCACCAAATTAGGTCTGGATCCTCTTAATTTCTCTGTTCCATCTTGCATTGACTCAAATGTGGAAATCTGCCTCTTTCTTTGATTTACACACATATTTATGCACTCATTCACTCACACCTACACAAGGACTTTATGTCTGGGACAGCTTTTACTGAGTAAATGATGAATATATTGAAGTAACACCAACAATTTAGAATTGAATATTAACTATCACCATGAATATTTAGTCCTTCTGCCATTTCCCTTGGTGCTTCCCTGCCCCTTTATTCTCTTCTTTCTCTGCTTTGCTCTTCCCTATTCCTAACTCTTTTTCCTTGCAGTTTAATGGCCCCTTTTGTTTACTTGGAAGCCCTGGTGGCGTAGTGGTTTAGTGCTACAGCTGCTAACAAAAGGGTCAGCAGTTCAAATCCACCAGGTGCTCCTTGGAAACTCTGTGGGGTAGTTCTACTTTGTCTTATAGCGTCGCTATGAGTCAGAATCAACTTGACTGCACTGGGTTTTTTTTTTTTTTATTTTCGTTTTCTTGACCCCTGTTAACCAACTGACTATCACCGAGTAATAGAAAACCAAAAACTAGTTGCCATCAAGTCAATTTCAACTCATGGAGGCCCCATGTATCAGAATACAACTGTGCTCCATAGGATTTTCTATGACTGATTTTTCTAAGCAGATCACCAGAAGTGCCTCCGGGTAGACTTGATTTCCAATCTTTTGGTTAGCAGCTAGGTATGTTAACCATTTTCACCATCAGGAATAAACCACCCCAAAATTCAGTGGCTTAAAACAACAACTATTTCTTATTTCAGATGAATCTATGGGTCAGCTAGGTGGTCCTGCTGATCTTGGCTGGGCTTGCTCATGCATAGGTCATCACCTGGTGGATCATCTTGTGAGTGGCTGGTCTAGAATGGCCATGGCTGGAATAACTTCGTTATCTTCCATATGTTTCTCATACCCCTTCAGCAGTCTAGCCTAGGCATGTTCTCATGGTGGTGGAAGGATGGAAGAGAGGAAGTGGAGATGTCCAAGCATTTATTTATTTTAGGACCCTGTTTGTATCAAGGTTGCTATTATTCCATTCACCAAAGCAAGTTACTGGCTCATCCCAGAGTCGCTGTGGGAGGCACTACCAAAGGGCATAGATAAAGGAAGCATGAAAAACTGTGGCTGTTACTGCAATCCATCGATCACACCATGCGTTTCAGGAAGCATTTTCCTAAGCAAAGACTGTCCCCTCTCTAACAGGCGTCTTGGTTTCAGTTGTTAAGACAAAAATTTGTTTGACCCTGATACATCTGGTTCCTGCTTTGCATCTTATGAAGCAACAGAATCACCCAGGGCATGACATTTTATGGGGGCTTAAGTGTTTCCACATGAAAAGGAATTTTTCTGTAAATTACTGTTACTTACTTTCCCAAATCTTATTTGGAAGAGCAGATCCTAACCTCTCTTTATTTTCAAAGGGTGCTGCTTGAGTTCCAAGCCACTGTGGAACAGCGGAAAGAGGTAAAACTAAAGTCACATTGTCAGCACTTTAGAATCCTTTGCCAAATGGAGAAAGTGAGGTGAAAAAATCCCAGTGACTTTGAATCCTAACATGATGGGAACATATATGTTTCCAAAATTATTGAGAGGCACACTGAGCATTCATTACCTATGCAGGGTCTTGGGGTAGTCCCCTTAGAAGGGGCTGCTTTAGGAGTTGGGAAAACAGAATCTAGCCTTCTTCCTCAAGTTCTTATTCTCTGGGAAGGTTAGGAAATTGGGTGGGGTGGTTCTGTTCTGCATCCCTTTCTTCACCTCATCTTTTCTTAATCAAAGTGTGTGTGTGTGTGTGTGAGATAAAGAGAGAGAGAGAAATGGCATGTGTATATTCAAAGATATATGCACACATGGAACAGTATACCTCAGGGTTTTTTTTTTTTTTTTTTTTTTTTGCTGAGAGATGTGCAGCTTTGACACTGCTTTGCTCTGCTCTGTGTTAAGACAGACAATAAGGGAAATGATTAGGACCTTTCAGAGCAACCATCTGACAATAGGGAGAGGTGAATGTGGGTTAATTGAAGCTCTGTTCACCCCCGTCCTGCTGAGCAGGGAAGGGCGGCTGGGATGGTCCAGTGCCTGTGTTTTGCAGGACTGGTCCCAATATGAAATCTTTTCCCTCATTCCTCCTCCCCCACTTCCCCCAGAGCCCTCTGGGTTGGTTAAATTTAGTGTTCTGGTGTATCCAAATCCATGCAATTTCTTCCAGGACTGTGAATCTAAATGTCACCCTCACTGCACAATTGCTAATGCGTTGTGCCGACGGGAGTTGTTCAAAAGCTGTGTGGCTGTGAGGGAAAGGAAAGCAGAGGCAAGTCTTGAGAAGGTGAAAGGAGAAAAAAAGAAAAGGGAGGTTTAGGGAGAGGCTAAAGAGGCTGACTTCTGCCAAGGTCCCCAAACCCAGCCCAAATAAGGTCAACCAGTAAATGATTTCCTCAAACAAAAATGGTACCTTGATGAGTTGTAACTCCTATATAAATTTTTTTTTATATATAAAAGGAAGCCTGAAAAATAAAAATGAAGTTGGAGGTGAAGGATGGTTGTTTGTTGTAAACCTCATCCTCCCCCATCCCAAATTTGCTCTTCAGGGTTGTTCTTTCTCAGGGATGTTCCTGAGCTCAAGGGGAACTGATGATACGGTGTAGTATAAATTGCCATGAAGTTAAGCGACCTTGTCCATCGTGTATGCCTTGTCACTTATTAACTGAGTTACCAGGGACTAAGTCACTTCACTTTTCTCAGCTATGGATTCTTATTTTGTTAAATGGGGATAATTTTCTTTGCTCTGCCCACTTCTGAGAGATGTTGTGAGGGTCAAATGAGATGATGTATCAAAAACTCTTAAAAGAGAATTCAGCAGAGTTTCAGGTTACAAGATAAACATACAAAAATCAGTTAGATTCCTCTACATCAACAAAAAGAACACAGAAGAGGAAATCACCAAATCAATACCATTCACTGTAGCCCCAAGAAGATAAAATACTTAGGAATAAATCTTACCAAAGATGTAAAAGACCTATACAAAGAAAATTATAAGGTACTACTGCAAGAAACTAAAAAGGACCCACATAAGTGGAAAAACATACCTTGCTCATGGATAAGAAGACTTAATATTATAAAAATGTCTATTCTACCAAAAGCCATCTATATATACGATACACTTCCAATCCAAATTTCAACTACATTTTTTTAATGTGATGAAGAAACAAATCAACTTCGTATGGAAGGGAAAGAAGCCCAAGATAAGTAAAGGATTACTGAAAAAGAAGAACAATGTGGGAGGGCTTATTCTACCTGATTTTAGAACATATTACACAGCCACAGTAGTCAGAACAGCCTGGTATTGGTACAACAACAGACACATAGACCAATGGAACAGAATTGAGAACTCAGATATAAATCCAACACATATGAGCAGCTGATATTTGACAAAGGCCCAATGTCAGTTAATTGGGGAAAAGATAGTCTTTTTAACAAATGGTGCTGGCATAACTGGATATCCATCTGCAAAAAAATGAAACAGGACCCATACCTCATAAAAAAAATACCATGCACAAAAGCTAACTCCAAATGGATCAAAGATCTAAACATAAAGTCTAAAATGATAAAGATCATGGAAGAAAAAATAGGGACAAAGTTAGAAGCGCTAATACAAGGCATAAACAGAATACAGAACATTACTAATAATGATGAAGAGAAACCAGATAACTGGGAGCTCCTAAAAATCAAACACCTATGCTCATCTAAAGATTTCACCAAAGGAGTAAAAAGACCACCTACAGACTGGGAAAAAATTTCCAGCTACGACATCTCCGACCAGCGCCTGATCTTTAAAATCTATGATTCTGTTAAAACTCAACCACAAAAAGACAAACAACTCAGTTAAAAATTGGGCAAAGGATATGAACAGGCACTTCACTAAAGAAGACATTCAGGTGGCTAACAGATACACGAGAAAATGCTCTCGATCATTAGCCATTAGAGAAATGCAAATTAAAACTATGATGACATTCTATCTCACTCTAACAAGGCTGCCATTAATCCAAAAAACACAAAATAATAAATGTTGGAGAGGCTGTGGAGAGATTGGAACACTTATACACTGCTGGTGGGAATGTAAAACGACACAACCACTTTGGAAATTGATTTGGTGCTTCCTTAAAAGGCTAGGAAAAAAAGAGAACTACCATCCGATCCAGCAATCCCACTCCTTGGAATATACCCTAGAGAAATAAGAGCCTTTACACGAACAGATATATGCACACCCATGTTTATTGCAGCACTGTTTACAATAGCAAAAAGATGGAAGAAACCAAGGTGTCCATCAATGGATGAATGGATAAATAAATTATGGTATATTCACACAATGGAACACTACGCATCAACAAAGAACAGTGATGAATCTGTGAAACATTTCATACCATGGAGGAACCTAGAAGGCATTATGCTGAGTGAAATTAGCCAGTTGCAAAAGGGCAAATATTGTATAAGACCACTAGTATAAGATCTTGGGAAATAGTTTAAACTGAGAAGAACACATTCTTTAGTGGTTACGAGAGGGGGGAGGGAGGGAGAGTGAGTGAGAGTGGGAGAGGGTTATTTACTGATTAGTTAGTAGATAAGAACTACTTTAGGTGAAGCAAAGGACAACACTCAATACAGGGGAGGTCAACATAACTGGACTAAACCAAAAGCAAAGAAGTTTCCTGAATAAACTGAATGCTTCGAAGGTCAGCAAAGCAGGGGCAGGGGTTTGGGGACAATGGCTGCAGGGGACATGTAAGTCAATTGACAAAATAAAATCTATTAAGAAAACATTCTGCATCCCACTTTGAAGAGTGGCGTCTGGGGTCTTAAACGCTAGCAAGTGGCCATCTAAGATACATCAATGAGCCTCAACCCACCTGGATCAAAGGAGAATGAAGAACACCAAGCTCACAAGGTAATTATGAGCCCAAGAGACATAAAGGGCTACATGAACTAGAGACTACATCTTCCTGAGACCAGAAGAACCAGATGGTGCCTGGCCACAACCGATGACTGCCCTGACAGGGAACACAACAGAGGATCCTGAGGGAGCAGGAGTACAGTGGGATGCAGATCCCAAATTCTCATACGAAGACCAGACTTAATGGTCTGACTGAGACTAGAAGGACCCCGGTGGTCAGGGTCCCCAAACCTTCTGTTGGCCCAGGACAGGTACCATTCCCAAAGCCAACTCTTCAGACATGGATTGAACTGGACAATGGATTAGAGAGAGATGCTGATGAGGAGTGAGCTACTTGCACCATGTAGAAACTTGAGACTATGTTGGCATCTCCTGTCTGGAGGGGAGATGGGAGGGTAGAGGCGGTTAGAAACTGGCAAAATGGTCATGAAAGGAGAGACTGGAAGGAGGGAGCGGGCTGACTCATTAAAAAAAAAAAAGGGGGGAGAGTAAATGGGAGTGTGTAGTAAGGTGTATATAAGTTTATATGTGAGAAACTGACTTGATTTGTAACTTTCACTTAAAGCACAATAAAAATTATTATTATTTTTTTTAAAAAAACCTCTTAAAAGAACTCATCTGGGCTCCATCAGCAAAAGGACTTAATACCCCTGCCCAGATTAAGGTGAGTAGACATTTCAAAGATAGAGAGGCCTGCAGTGCATCAGCTCCTGTGCCAGGCCTCTAGGGTGAAATCTGGACCTACTACTGACTAGTGTGATCTCAGGAAAGTTACTATATCTTTTTTCGTGCCTTGGTTTCCTCATGTGTAAAATGGGAGACTAACCATACCTACCTCATAGAGTTGTCATGAGATTCAAATGAGTTAAAGCATTTAAGTGCTTAGACAATGCCTTGCAATTATGCATCCTTGAGTAATATCAGCTATTTTTATATAGATTCCCTAGGATATCCTGGTTTGGGTCCTAGAGTTCTTTATGAAAAGGTTTTTATGTGATGATTTTGAGAACTCGATAAATTAAAAGTTCCTGGTCCCATGCTGGGCATGTGGTTGGCACTCAAGATGTACTGTTTCCAGGCCCTTTCTCTTCACATTTCACCTCTTATCCTACAGGGTTTTACACTTTTTGGGTGTGAGGAAAGAGGAGTCAAAAAGACCCTGACAAAAAAATGTATTAGTGAGCTATTGTTATGACCTATTACACCCAATCCCCTATTCTGAGGCTCCATTCAGAACTTTCCTCATGTTTTTTGGGCTTGATGAGAAAGAAATCCTGCAAACAACATACACAGGTTATCCTCTTCCACTTACACAGTGTGGGAGAATTCACCTCTCTGGACCTCAGTTTCCTCTTCTACAGAGGAAATGAGGTGTTGCAATGAAGTGTCCCCAAGGGCCCTTCTGCCAAGTGTCATCCCATGACAGCTTTGACTTCATTGTCCTCAGCATGCAACAGGCCTTGATCCCCTTCCATGAGTGTATCACCATTTTATCTCTTTTTCTCTTTGTTTCTCCCTCTTGGGTGCGCCAAGTGTTTGTGTCATTTCTGAGAATCCAATAAACTGCAATACTGGGAGGAGATGGAATAACACACAGGCAAAAATCTGCTATTTTCACATGAATGCTTTAGGCAGTCAGCCATGATGGGAAATGAAATGTGTGGAAAAATCAGGGTGAATAAAGAGGCCTTTAGCGCAATGATGAGCCTTTTACCACTGGTGCCTGCACGTGACTGGCTGTCAATCTGTTAGCCTAGCGACTGCAGCGTGTCCTGAAATAGCTTCTACCAGGGAAGTCTGGCTCTCAATCCTCTTCCACAGGTGGCATTTTTTATGTGGAAGAAGCCATGGTTATTTACCAAAGTCCCACGAAGAATAAAGCAAGAGTAGGTGGCAAGCTTCATGGCAGAAGGGGTCCAGAACATGGCCCTGCTGACAGGAATTATTTCCGTGAACTAGAAGACGCTGACTAATGCAGTGGAGGGAACTTTTAAAGCACATTTGGAGGTGGCATTAGATCTGCATGGCCTCGTGTTGAGGTTTCTCTATTTAGCATCAAAGAGGTTTAGTATAAAGGCCACAGGTGTGAGAATCAGGAGGCTGGGATCAATTTAGAGCTCAGATTCTGACTAGCTGTGTGACCTTAGACAAGAGGATGTAGACAAATAAACCAATCTCCCTGATCCCCAGTTTCCACAATTAAGTACCACCATGTTCAAGTATTAGCAGTTCCTGAGTGGCGCAAAAAGTTAAAGCGCTCGGCTGCTAACCAAAAGATTGGAGATCCGAGTCTACCCAGAGGCATCTCAGAAGAAAGGCCTGGTTATCTACTTCTGAAAAATCAGCCATGGAAGACCCTATGGAGCACAGTTCTACCCTGACCATATGAGATCACCATGAGTCAAAGTCTACTAGATAGCAACTTCTTTTTTTTTTAAGTTCTAGCACTAAAGCACTTGTATTTTTACAAACAGGGCAGTGCCTATATATGCTCACTGTAGGCATAGTTTTAAGCTCATTTATGTGTTTTTTTTTTCCCCAGAAAAAATTTTGATTTCCCAGGAAATCAGAAGTGAGTGTGTGACATGTATGGGGGAAGCAGGCACAGAGTGATAGGAGCAGGAGGGCCCTGGTTTTGGGATCAGAAGACCTGCACCTTATGTCTGCTATCCTTAGCCACTTGACCTTCGAAAAACCCCTTCCCGTCTGGAGCTCAGCTTCCTCATTTGTAAAATATGGGGCTTGCACTGGATGAAGGCTGTGAAATGCTTCTCAGACCAACTTCCACCAGCTGGAATGACGACCTGAAATGGGGAGCAGGACCAAAAGGCTCCCAGAGAATACAGTGTTGTTGCTTAGGGGTGGCGTCTTCCACGGTGTAGCAATGGGGGGTGCCACATGTCTGCTCTCCTTAGAGAGAACAATCTCTGACTTCTCACCCCGTTTACTATTTCATGCAATTTTAAGTGACAACTGACAGTCTAACAGAGAGAAGGAAAGGTAGATTTTTAAAAAGCTAACGATATGGCTGAAAAAACTTAAGAATGTGGTGGCAACCAGCATTGTAAAGTCAGCCTTGCTCACACCTAATCACCTTCTGGAACCGTCCTGACATTCTAGCCCAGTGTAAACATCCCTGGCTGCACCATGAGCCCAGCCTTAGAGGAAATTCTATCCATTCACCTCCACGTCCCCAGAGCGTTGCACAGTGCCTGCCAAAGGAAGGTGCATAATTTAGGTTTTCCGAGTGTTATGGGTTGGAAATGGGGTCTTTGAAGATGTTGTTCCTGGTTTACATGAGGTCATGCTGGAGTAGAGTGGGTCCTAACCCCATTTGAGCAGTGTCCGTACAAAAGAGAAGAGACACAGACAGACATACAGAGGAAAGAAGGCCATGTGACCATGGAGGCACAGATGGAGTTGTGCTGCGGCTGCAAGCCAAGGAACACATGGGACTACCAGAAACTAGGAGAGACAAGAAAGGATTCTCCCTTAGAGCCTTTGGAGAGAACATGGCCCCGCTGACACCCTGAATTTGGACTACTCGCTTTGAAAATTGTGAGAAAATACATTTCTGTCCTTATGAGCCACCCACCTTGTGGTATGTTGTTACAGCAGCCCTAGGACACTAAGACGCTGGACATCCCACTTGTGCCAGACAACGTGGTAGGCACTGGGAGCACACTGGATATCCCATGTGTGCCAGACAATGTCATAGGCACTGGGATCACAGCAGGGGACAGAAAGGTGAAAGTCCCTGCCCTCACGAGGCTTCTGTGGCAATGATGGGCATGAATAACCAAAAACATTCATTTGTACTCTGCTTATCTTGTTTCAGAAAACAGGGGAGTGCCGTCCTATTAAGAAGTGTCTCCCCTAAGCAGTGAAAATAAATGAATTTTGGGCCTGAAAGGGTGAACTTCAGTTATCTGGAAACATCTCATAATGAAGGCTTTATTATGATTATGCCTGTTATGGATTGGATTGTATCCCCAGAAATATGTGTTGAAATCTACACTGCAAAACTATGGATGTGATGTGACGTAATGTAACGTAACATAATGTAATCACTTTCCATAATGGACTTTAATGTAATGTAATCTATCAGTTGAGGTCATACCAGTATAGAGTGGATCTTAAACCTGATCACCTCTCAGCTATATACAGGTAGTGCCTGACTTATGACACATTTGAGTTCCAATGAATTGTACTCACGACTGTCTGTTTTTTGTTTGTACATCTTATTGCTAGTAATCTGTTGTTGTTGTTAGGTGCTGTTGAGTCAGTTCCAACTCATAGTTACCCTATGTACAACAGAATGAAACACTGCCTGTTGCTGTGCCTTCCTCACAATTGTTGCTATGTTTGAGCCCATTGTTACAGCCACTATGTCAATCCATCTCATCGAGGGTCTTCCTCTTTTTTGTTGACCCTCTACCTTACCAAACATGATGTCCTTCTCCTGACTTGTCCCTCCTGACAACATGTCCAAAGATTGTGAGATGAAGTCTTGAAATCCTCTCTTCCGCGGAGCATTCTGGCTGTATTTCTTCCAGGATAAACTTATTCATTCTTCTGGTAGTCCTTGGTATAGTCAATGTTCTTTGCCAGTGCCATAATTCAAAGGCATGGATTTTCTTCAGTTTTCCTTATCCATTGTCCAACTTTCCCATGCATATGAGGCAATTGAAAGTATCATGATTTGGGTCAAGTGTACCTTAGTCCTCAAAGTGACTTCTTTGTTTTTCAACACTTTATAGAGGTCTTTTGCAGCAAATTTGCCCAAGGCCATAAGTCATTCGATTTCTTGACAGCCACTTTCATGGGCTTTGACTGTGAATCCAAGTAAAATGAAATCCTTGACAACTTCAATCTTTTCTCCATTTAACATGATGTTGCTTATTGGTCCAGTGGTGAGGATTTTGTTTTCTTCATGTTGAGGCGTAATCCACACTGAAGGCTGCAGTCTTTGATCTTCATCAGTAAGTGCTTCAAGTCCTCTTCCCTTTCAGCAAGCAAGGCTGTATAATTTGCATGTCATAGGTTGTTAATGAGTCTTCTACCAATCCTGATAACACATTCTTCTTCATACAGTCCGGCTTCTTGGATTATTTGCTCAGCATACAGGCAGAATAAGTATGGTAAAAGGATATAACCCTGATGCTCACCTTTTCCTGAGTTTAAGCTACTCAGCATTCCCTTGTTCTGTTTGAACAACTGCCTCTTGGTCTATGTACAGTTTCCTCATGAGCACAATTAAGTGTCCTGAAATTTCCATTTTTCACAATGTTATCCATAATTTGTTATGATTCACACAGTCGAATGCCTTTGCCTAGTCAATAAAACACAGGAAAACATCTTTCTGGTATTGTCTGCTTTTAGCCAGGATCCATCTGACATCAGCAACAATATCCTTCATTCCACATCCTCTTCTGAATCCAGCCTAAATTTCTAGCAGTTCCCTGTCGATGTGCTGTTGCAACTACTTTTGAAAGATCTTCAGAAAAATTTTACTTGTGTGTGACATTAATGATATTGTTTGATAATTTCCACATTGTGTTAGATCACATATCTTTGGAATGTGCACAAATATGGATCTCTTCCACTTGGTAAGCTAGGTAGCTGTCTTCCAAATTTCTTGGCATAGACAAGTGAGCACCTCTAGTGCTGCATCGGTTCATTGAAACATCTCGATTGGTATTCCGTCAATTCCTGGAGCCTTGTTTTTTGCCAACACCTTCAGTACAGCTTGGAGTTCTTCCTTCAATACTATTGGTTCCTGATCATATGCTACCTCCTGAAATTGTTGAACGTCAACTAATTCTTTTTGCTGCTACATACAATGTTGCAGCATGTAATTTACTCACGTTATCATTCTCAGATGTTCAATGTTATGATAATGATAATAAAAGGCAATAATAATGAAAACAAACAAAAAATAACAATGAGGTATTTGAATTATGTTCAAATTATGTTCAAACTGACTTACGCTGAAGTTATCAGACCAGAACCATGTTGTAAATTGGGGACTACCTGTAAACAGCTGCACAGACATAGATACACAGACAGGGGAAGACATATGCCATACGAGGATTGCAAAGGATTCAAGGAATGCTTTTCTACTAAAGGGAAGAAACTGGCACAGCTGAGACCCTGATTTGGACTTTCGGCCTGCAGAACTGTGAGAAAGTAAATTTCTGTTCTTTAAAGCCACTCACTTGTGGTATTTGTGTTACAGCAGCACTAGGAAAGTAAGGCATTCTCAAGGGCCTCCAAAGAATCAAGTGCAGGGCATGGAGCAGGTCAGCTGCCCAGCTCCTGAGCTTCTCATCCTTGCAGCTGTAGCCTATTCCTCCAGGATATACTTCAGCTCACCCAACATGCCCATCAGGGCTCAAGAAGATTTTGAAGTATGGTGGTTCTAAATTCTCAATCCTCTGAAGGTGGAAGGTAAGTTTGGGAAGGACTTCCTCCCACTCTGAACCCAGTTTCCAAGAGATGAAGCACAACTCCCTCTGCGGAGGGGCCTCTGACAGCCAGTGAATTACAAATCCAGCCTGCACAGCCACAGAGAGGGGAGGTAGTATGAGCTTTTGGCCCATCACCTTATCTCCCACCAGTGCTATCTCCCTGCAATTTCTGAGGGAGATTATTAAACTCACTTGAAGGCTGAGTCACTTTCCTAGATTAACAGTTGTGTTTAAGGAGTGGAAAAAGTCTGGGAAAGCGAGGAGATGCTTATCAGGGCTTGTGAGCTGGTAAACTTCTTTCTTAGTTGAATGGTCTGGTAATGGCTTTCTTCATGGTAGAATGAGATAATTTCCCCTTTTTCATCCAGAAAACTTCCTGTGAGTAGCGACCTCGGCCCTATCAGTAGTGGCAGTAGAAAGACTTCCAATAAAAGACTGACTATCCTGCATGATATGGAAAGTTCAGGCAGCTCATGAGTTTCCTGCATAGCCTCTGGGTGCTCATGTTGTTGTCTCTAAATATGAGACAGAAAGAGGCCAGAAAATGGTATCAGAATTCTGCCAGAGCTCAGAGATCCGCATGCCGATGTGCCTACAAATCACCTGGGGACCTGTTCAAGTGCAGAGCCTGATTTAGTAAGGCTGTGGTGGAGCCCTTCTCACATGTGCCCAGTTGATTCTGCTGATCCACAGACCATCCCATGAGAAGCAAGGTCAAGTCTCTTCTGATATTTTATAGGGGAGAAAATTGAGGCCATAGCAAAGGGACATGGCTTGGCCAAAGTCACCCAGCAAGGAGGTAGGGGAGCTTGGACTGGATCGCAGGTTTCCAGAATTCCAGGACCCTGTGTTCTTCATATCTTGGTGAAGACGAGGAGGAAGGTTCTGGAGGGGCCTAAAGTTTATTTGTATTTCTTAAGATTTCTTTCTTTGACAAGGTCCATTTATTTGTTTTTTTTCTATTTAATCACTCAGATAAAATGCAAATATTTTTAAAAACCTACATATACCCAGAGCTCTGGTAGCACAATGGTTAAGAGCTCAGCTGCCACAATGGTTAAGAGCTCAGCTGCTAACCAAAAGATCAGCAGTTTGAATCCACCAGGTGCTCCTTGGAAACCCTACAGGGCAATTCTCTGTCCTATAGGATCACTATGAGTTGGAATCGACTCCATGGCAACAGGTTTGCATACACCCAGTCTTGGGCAAGGCATTATGGGGATTTACAGGAGTAACAAGGACTGTATGATCTAGAAGGGGAGATATGACTTTTGTAAGTAAAACAAATCTAGTAAAAGAAAAATAAATGATTCAGAGCTGATGGCATATCACAGAATGCATTCCCCGTGAGTCCAAAGGAGAAAAAGAGAGCTCTGGGGGTCAGAGTAGAACTGTGCTCTATAGGGTTCTCAATGGCTAGTTTTTCGGAACTGGATCACCAGAAGTGGCTCTACAGGCCTTAATAGTTCCTGAGGGCATCTCTGTGGCAGATCACAAACATTTACACAGCATTTTAGAAGTTAGGAAGCACTCTCACAGACATTACACCTTTCAATTCTGACAACAACTTGATGAGGTAGAGAGGCACATCACCACTTTATAGATGAGAGAGAGAGGTTCAGGGAGGTTAAGGATACACAACTTAAGGGCCAGAAGGGACTCAATTTTAAGCCTTTTGACTTTGGGTCCAGTGCCATTTCCACTCTGCCACAGCTACTGCCAATAATTGGGTTCACAGTGATAATGGAGTCATCCTATGTGGATAATGACTTTCACTGAAAATGGTTGAAATAATAAAAAGTTTATGCTTAAAAGGATAAGCTTCAGTTATCTGGAACTTTGCTCACCCAGAATACCTCCTTGATTTCAGACAAAGAGGCATAAATGAGCCGATATTGTGGTTCAGTGTTTGCAATCAGTTACTTGCTAAGTCATTAAGATAGGAGGTACAAAGCTTACACTCTGGCTATACAAAAAAAAAAAAAAAAAAAACAGTACCCAATAAATCACGCATTCAAGTCCGCACAATGGGAGGCAATTTAACAAATAGTAAAGACGTATTTCTGCCCCTTCCTAGCTTCACCCAAAGGAAGCGTCTGCTAAGCAAGGGGGAGGCTATGTCAGGCAACCAGGTGTGGGGCTGTGTAGACTGAATAACCTATTCCTGGGATAATGAGAATGATAAAGACAATGGCTACTGGGGATTGATTGCTTATTATGTGACAGGCAGCACTCTAAGAGCTTTACATGTATTAATTCATTTAAGCTTTACAAGTCCCTGAGGTAGCCATGGTTATTATCTCCATTTTTAAAGATGGGGAAACTGAGGAGCAGAGAAGTAAGCTGAAAGAGTCAGATACTTATGGATAACATCTCCCTGTGTCATGTAGAGAGATGGGCTCATGCTTGGAGCTTGGCCAAAATTCAAGCCCTGGGGCCACCTCTTCTCTCCTTTCTTCCTCCTTCCCTCTGTCCCTTCTTTCCCATTTCATGAGTGCCTACTAATTCCAGCAACCATACATAAATGGAAAAAAAAAAAAAAAAAGCCTGGTCTCAATCTTGAAGCCATTCAAAGTCTTGGCAGGACTAGAGTGTGGGAATGACGGTGCAGATGTGGACGTGAGTGGAAATGATTTTTATTAGCTCATTTCCTTCTAAGGTTGTTGTTGTTAACTGACATCGAGTTGACCCCTGACTCATGGCAACCCCATACACAAGGGAATGAAATGCTGCCTGGTACTATGTCATCACCATGATTGGTTGTTGACCTACGATTGTGAACCATAGGATTTTAATCGCCTGATTTTGGGATATAGATCATCAGGCCTTTCTTCCTTGTCTGTTTTAGGCTGGAAGCTCCACTGAAACCTGTTTAACATCATAGCAACATGCAAGCCTCCACTGACAGATGGGTGACACTGAACAAGAGATGCATTGACTTGGAATCGAACCTGGGTTTTCCTCACGGAAGGTGAGAATTCTACCACTGAACCACTAATGATCCTTCTAAGATAGGATGAAGTTATAGTAAAATGAGGGTGTCAGTTATCTGCAGCAGGAAGATGAAGAGAGAATGAATGTGAGATGGTGGTGGAAAAATATAAAAGGGTTTTAAAAGCTTTTCAACTGAGCTCACTCTAGGTCTGCTGCCGACCCTCCTGTCGATGTCCCTCTTTGGGGAGAATTTTTCTTCCAAAGATACTAGAAGTCTGAGCCCAAGGTGTAACCAAGGCATGGCAGGCTGGGCGTGTGCCCCAGGTGAGGAGAGGTGCTAATGAACAGTTTCTACCGGTCATCGAAGTTTCCGGGCCAGCTGTGAGATCATTCAGCAATGCAAAACTAATTGCTGCAGGTACTGTTTTCTGTAGACAGGGCCCTGGATGTGACACTGGGAAAGCTTGGAGCCTGGACTTTGAGTTGGTCAAGATGATTTTCTTATACAGGAGGCAGGGGGTAGGAGGGAGGATGGAGTTCAGAAAGGAACTCGATTAAAATTTTAAACTTTTCACGTGAGAGAAGGTGGTGGAGAAGGAAAAGGAAATCCCTCCTGAGTCCCAAGGGCTATGAATAAAAAGTAACTCTTCTGACAAAAATCAGCACCTTTCATCAGTCAAACAATTCACACATGTTTCTTGAAATCTGAGTAGGAGCAAGCCACTGTGCTAAGTGCTGGCGGGTGGGCATAGAGAATTTGAATGTGGGTCCCTACCCACAGGCTCCCATAGTCTGACTGGGGAAAGAAAGCAGATATGTTACCAGGTAATTAGCTTTACAACCTGCTAAGTGCCAAACATGCAGTGCAAATTGTACATCTTGATGGTGCCCAGGGTGGGAGAAATGAATGCGGGCTGGGCTGGGCTAGGCTGGGCTGGGCCAGGCCGGGCTGGGCTGGCAGGTGAGCAAGGAAGGCTTCTTGGAGGAGATGGACTATGAAGGAAGTGTGGAATTTGGCTAGGGGTGGAGAAGCTAATTTGGGCCGAGAAACTGAGAAAGAATTTACCGCACCATACCACAGGTTGAGGGATGGAAGCAGCCAAGGGAAACGGAGATCTGCAGAGATGGGTGAGGAGGGATGGGCCAGTTAGGAGGGCCCAGGGATGACTTACCTCCAGCACACGTGGAGCGGGGCTGAGATGGGGAATATGGGCTCTGGGAAATGGTCTTAGAAAGGAAGTCTAGTCTAGCGGGAGGAATATTTTGCAGAGTTTCAGAGGAGAGATTCCCTTTCCTTAGGTCATTTTTAGAGAACGGAGTGGAACACTTCAAGCCACCCTAATGGTAGGAGCACAAGTCTGAAATGCAGGTCTGTGGAAGCTTACTGGTCCTGAGGTTGAAACATTTACTTCTTCAGCTGCCATCTTTGTCTCTCATTCGTCTGTGTAGGCATTACCCTCTGTTGCTTGATCTGTCTTTCCAGGCCTTCTTTTCTTTCAGGGCCTGTCTCTTTCTATTTTGGATTATTCATTTGCTCACCCCTTCTCCTTCTTCTACAAGTGCTTTCCCATGTTTGATCTTGTGCATATGTGCACATGTGCACCTGCGTCAGAGTTGGGGGAATTCTTGATGTCAGTTTACCCTGTATTTTGAGATATGACTAATGCTTGGGTAATGGCTAACGCAAGTGGCCTATAGATAGAAAATCAGGAGAAACGCTCCCTGCCTCTGTGTTTATGTGTAGGAGTATTCTGTGTGTGTGTGTGTGAGTGTGTGTGCTCAGTGTTGTCCAGAAGGAAGCCATTCTTGCAGACCACAAGAAACGAAAGATAGGAGGAGGTGGTAGGAACCCTGTTCAAAAGGAATCTGGGTTAAAAATTCTACTCTCCCAGAGCCACAGGTGTAGGGCGCCAGGGGCAGTTCTTGCTGCCCTAAAGGAAGCAGTTTTCTCATCTCTTGGACGATCAATCAGTCAATGAGCCTGGAGCCCAGCCATACCCAGCTCCATGCTGGACACGATGCAGGGTCCAAAGTCATGTTCTTTTAAAGAACTTATGGTCTATTGTGGGAGATTCAAATCAAAGTTGAAAAATGCAGTAGTAGGGTCTCCTGACACGTGAGGGGTTAATTTAGCCACAGGCAGGAAGCTGGATTGGATGGCTTTTCTGGAATCTTTCATCTTTGACATTCTGCAGTGTGGTGATTCAGACTCCTCAGTATGGCCTCGCAAGACTTGGCCCCAATGTATCTTGCTTGCTTCATCCCCCATACACTGCCCCTGCCTCCAGGCTATCCTTCAGGCAAACCAAACTTCCTGCTGCTCCCCCTCCACTTATACTTCCTCAGTCTGCACCTTGGTTCTGGCTGTTTGCTTCCGTTCTGCCTATAGTGTCTCCTCCACCCCCATTTCCTATTTTCATGCAGCCTTCTCTGACTTCCACACTTCTACCCCACCCTGGCTGGCAAAACCCATGTTCCTGTGAGTGTCCGTGGTCCTTCACCTCTCATAACCATGTACAATTCTCACCAGTCCATAGTCACCTAAATAAACACCCCCTACGAACCATTAGATGCAGAGCTGGACAAGACCCTTGTCATGGGCATCTCTACATCTCTTACCGTGTCTAGCACAGCTCTTTTCTCCCAGGAGGTGCTCAGTAAATATTTGTTGAGTGGGTGAGTAAACCCGGAGAAAAATCAAGGGGTTTGGAGTAAGCACGGCCTACACAGGAGAGTCAGGAATCTATCTAGTATTTTCAAGAAAATGATGATGTAGCCACTGATTTTTGTGCATGATCTCTCTATGACTTTCTTTCTTGGAGAATTTCAACCTCTCTTTTTAACCCCCATGACATTCCAGCCTCTCTTTCATGCCATGATTGGGTGGGTTCTGAAAGCAGGTCTCTGAGCCATGGGTTACTCTGTGCCCTCACACTTGTCTGCCATGTTGGGGTGGGGGCGGGGACCGGCAAATCTCCTGAGATTTCTTCCACTTCCGGGTGAGCAGTGAGTGATGTGCTTTCATTCAGAGCATAGAGTGTGGGTATGGGAGCTGTCTAGAATCTAGGTCCAGGATCTTTCAGGGGGAGAGCATGTCTGGGCTCTGCTCACCTGCTGTGTGACCTCTGGTATGTTCCTGCACCCTTCTGGTGTTCAGGTCTGCTCATTATCATAATGATGTTCAATGTGAGCTGCAAATGCTGTTGGTGTCACCCCTTCTACCCTGGAAGGAGCCTGTTGAGCCTATCTTGAGCTGCTCAGGCCCCAAGGTTGGAGAATCAGGAAGGGAGCCTGGGTGGGGCTGGGGAACAGCTGGGTGATTTACATCAGCAGGTGGTTGCTGCTCCCATGGCAATGTCAGCCAGATGCTGAAACTACCATTTCCTCATGCAGAGGGTGTGGGGACTGGGGGTGGGGTGCAGAGAAGGGTTGGAAAGGAGGAAAGAAATGGGAGGTGTCTCTCTCCTCTGTATAATAGCCTGCTTCTGACAAGGAGCTTCTGTTCTTTTCCACTGGAAAGCTTTTAAGAACGCTGAAAAGGACAGGCAATTACAGGAAGGTTAGGTGTGCCCGATTGGATGTTGTTACAAATCACTCATTGTCATACAAGGCATTTGGAAAGGAGGCCATCGGGGACTGATTGCCGTTTAGGGTAAGTGATTTCTGTTTAGAGTGAGCGAGTAGATGAAGGCTTGGCTAGCACTCATTGCCCTCTCTTCCCGTTTGCTGTTGTGCTGATGGTTTTTCTTGGCAAGGTGGGGGGCGGGGGGGAGTTGTTACAGATACTCACAGAATGTAAAAATGGGAAGGGGTTAGAGATCAGTCTTGTAATTCACCCTACCCCATTGTGCTGATGGGGAAACTGAGTCTACAGAGAAGGGAAGAGGCTGGTCCAACCAGCAGGTTAGTGGAGGTGCCAGAACAGAGCTCATGTCCTGACAGCAGGCCAGCACTTTGCTTACAGCAAGGCTCCAAGCTGATGTTCCACTGGGACCGGGTGTTCCTATTAACCCAGGCTGTGTGCAGCTGTGCAAGTTGAACACACCTCACGTGACAGCCCTAACAGCTACAGGCAACACACCTGGCTTCACTCCACAATCTGTTTCTCTGAATCCTCCAGTGCTCTGTCACTTGGGATTTTCTCGACCATATGACATCCCCAGGAGGCAGGGAAGACAGCAGAACTGACCTAGTGTCCTTGGTTCCACCTCTTTCTCTCTTATACACACATACACTGACACACGCACACATATAGCTCCTTCATTACTATGTCTGAAACACCCCTGAGGTGGTGAAACTTCCTTGGATCTTCAAGTCTATTCCATCTTGAAGAATCTGAATTAGCATGCAGGTATTCATGGGAAGGATCGCCCTGTAAGCAACCAGATGACGATGAACCAAGAGTAAAGGAGTTTACAAAATGGGGAAAGAAGATGGCAGAAGAGAAGGCATCATAAATTCATAAACTTTGGTGAATGTGCGATTTGGCCCAGCAAAAATTCTTCCATGATTTTACAAAGAGGAACACAAGGCAGAGATGGGCTGGAGTCATCCCTGCCTTTGGTCTGACAGTTTAAAGGGCCTGAACTTTGTTCTCTAAGAGCTTCTTTCTTCACTATCTTTCAGTTTTTCTACCTGTTACTTAACTTCTCTGGGCTATACACTTTATATTATTGGGATAAAAATCCCCTGGTTGTGTGATAGGTGTTAATCTGGACTGGGGATAAAACACGTCCTGGTTATGTGATAGAGATGTGGTGGTGCAGCAGTTAATCACTCCACTGCTAACCAAAAGGTCAGCAGTTCAAATCCACCAGCCGCTCCTTGGAAACCCTATGAGGCAGTTCTACTTTATGCTATAAGGTTGCTATGAGTCGGAATCGACTAGATGGCAATGGGTTTGTTTGTTTTTTTTTAGTTATGTGATAGAGGCTATAAGACACTCTCCATCCCCGACTCAAACAGGGAAATCCATTCATCTAACCATTTAACAAATGTTTTCTGAGGGCCTACTAAGTGTCTGGCACCGTGCTCTGGGCTGGAGACACAAAGGCATGCAAAACACTGTCCTTGATCACGAGGAGCTCACAGTCTGGTGGGAAAATAGTCATGTAGCCGTGTAATTGTGTACAGTGTTGTGGCAAATGCAGTGGGGGTGATGGGGCACAGAGTATTGTAGGGGCACAGAACAGAGGAGGTGATCTCGGGAAGAGGTGGAAGGAGCAGGGAAGGCTGCCTACAGAAGAGGCCACCTGAGCTAAGGCTTCCAGGGGTTATCCAGACCATGAAGTGGGAAAGGCTGCTGCAGGCAGAGGCAACACCATGATCAAGGGAACAGGTACATGAAACAATGAGTGAGTGTGTATGTGTGTGCGTGTGTGAGTACATGTAAGTGTAGAGAGAGAGTGAGTGCATGAGAGTGTGTGTATGTGAGAGTGTATATGATTGTGTGTGTGTGAGAATGCATTGAGTGTGTGAATGTGTGTGAGTGTGAGTGCACGAGGCTGTGTGTATATGGGAGAATGCAAGTGTGTGTATGAATGTGTGTATGTGAGAGTGCTTGAGTGTGTGTCTGCGAGTGAGTGTGTATGTCCTGTAGAGTGATGACTCATCTATGTATGCCATTCCAGCCTCTGTGGGGCATAGCAAGCAGAGTTGCCCAGGCTGGACTTCTCGCAAGCCGAGTGATGCCAGTTCCTGAAATGGATCCCAAATCTGTCCTAAGGCAGAGTCCGTCTGCTGAGTGTGGGCTGAGTCTGGGCCTTGGTCCCCAGCTACCTGAGCCAGTCCTTTCCTTGGTACTGTCCTTTGCCTACACTTCTGGAGGAAATTCACTGAAATTCCTTTTCTGATAATCTTCCTATTTTTCAGATTCCAACTCTTTAACCTAATCTAGGACCCCCAAATCTATTCAAAGAATTCTTTTGCATCTCTAGACCAGGGTCCCCCAAGGATGTATATGCGTGTGTACACGTGCTATCTTTTAATTTTTTTTTAATTTAAAAAAGAACATTAATCAATTGGGAGACAGGATACAGTTATTGATTACACTTGAGAGCACTGCCCTGCTGCTGGGTGAATGTGAGAGCCTAAACTGGGAAAATGGAGAAAAGAAAGGTTTGAAGCAATATCCTCACATAAACATTTAGTAATTTGCAAAACCACCTGAAGCCCAACTTCATGTGTGAAATGTCCTCATGAAATCACAGCAAGCTTCCCCAGTACACTCTGTCCCAGAGACCAAACACTGAAAAGCCACATGAAGAAAGGGGTCAGTGTCGATTAGCAGTGACTGGAGGATGCCAGAGGCATACTGTATTGTATGTTAACTGTGACTGATATTAGGGAAGGAGCACTGGACCAGGAATCAGCAGACCTGGGCTCTAGTACTGGCTCTACTACAAGTGACCTTGAGCAAGTCACTCCCATTCAATGGGGCCTCAATTTCCTTACTTACTAAATGTCCCTTCCAATTCTAACATTCTGTCATATTTCCCTTAATACATCCTAGGAATGCTAGTTGTTTTAACACGGTCAGTTGCAAGTCAGGGCAAATTTGAGCAGAACATGTATAAGCCAGTTCCTGTCAAAATGATTCTGACTCATGACAACACCATGTGTGTCAGAATAGAACTGTGATCCACAGGTTTTTCAGTGGCTGATTTTTCAGAAGCAGATTGCCAGGCCTTTCTTCTGCAGTGTCTCTGGATGAGCTTAAACCTCCAATCTTTCAGTTAGCAGCTGAGTGTGTTAACCCTTTGAACCACCCAGGGCCTCTATCTCATGTACGTTGTTGTTGTGTGTCGTCATTCAATTCTGGCTCATAGTGATGTTATAGGACAGAGCAGAACTGCCCTATAGAGTTTTCTAGGCTATAATCGTTATGGAAGCAGACTGCCACTTCTTTCTCCCGTTGAGTGACTGGTGGGTGCAGACCACTGACCTTTTGATTGACAACTGAGTGCTTAACTGCTGCACCACAAGGGCTCCTTAAAAAACCCAAAACCAAACCCAGTGCC
Source organism: Elephas maximus indicus (assembly GCF_024166365.1). NCBI lineage: Eukaryota > Metazoa > Chordata > Mammalia > Proboscidea > Elephantidae > Elephas > Elephas maximus. Next base: position 53,399,378 of record NC_064840.1, read on the forward strand.
ATCGAGCCGATTCCGACTCATAGCGACCCTATAGGACAGAGTAGAACTGCCCTGTAGAGTTTCCAAGGAGCGCCTGGTGGATTCGAACTGCTGACCCTTTGGTTAGTAGCCATAGCACTTAACCATTACTCCACCAGGGTTTCAAGTTTAAGCCAAATCCATTGGTGTTGAATCAATTCTGACTCATAGCAACCTTATAGGACAGAGTAGAACTGTCCCGTAGGGTTTCCGAGGAGCATCTGGTAGATTCTAATTTCTGACAATTTCTTTTTAGCAGCCAAGCGCTGAACTACCGCACCACCAGGGCTCCATAGTATGTATAGTAGAGTCAAATTTACCACCTGGTCCTTTCTACTATTTCTGTGGGAGTGGGGCAAGGTCAAACGCATGTGTGTGTGTGCATATGTGTATGTGGGTAAATCAAACTGTACTTCCTTTTCTTGAGAGTGGAAGCTGTAGCGCAGTTCAAAGGACAATTCATAGCTTTGCGTATTCCTTAGAGAATAACTGTATGAAACAGTGTGATGTTTTGAAAGTGCACGGAATCACATTTGAGTCCTGGCTTTACTACTTACTAGCTATTGGGAACTTTCAAGTAGCCTAATTTCTATATATCTTAACTTCCTTACCTGTAAAATGGCTATAACCATGCTCTACAGAGTAGTTGCGAAAATTAAGTTGATTAATTTAACAAATTGATTTACTGAGTATTGGCTATGTTAGGCATTTATTGGATACTGCTAATACAAAGATAAATAAGACAGACTAGATACCTATCTTTAATGAATTTATAATTAAGTGGGAGAGACGGACAGTAAATAGATAAATAAATACATAAAAAACCTGTAATTAAACACTAAAAAAAAAAAAAAACAGTGATAAGATGAAGAATAATGGCAGAACCCATTGCCGTTGAGTTGATTCCGACTCATAGCAACCCTATAGGATAGAGTAGAACTGCCTCATAGGGTTTTCAAGGGTGTAATTTTTATGGAAGCAAATGGCCACATCTTTCTCCTATGGAGCAGCTGATGGGTTCAAACAGCCAACCTTTTGGTTCGAAGCCAAGCACTTAACCACTGCACCATCAGGATTCCTTATAATGGTGAGAGAGTGTCCTAATTTTGATGGGGTTGTCAGAGAGCTCTGGTAAGGTGGCATTTATTTTGAGAGTGGAATTATAAGAAGAAATTGGGTGAGGGATGGGCAGGTGTGTAGAAGAGGGTGGCCCAAGCAGAAGGAACAGTATGTGCCTGTTGAGGTAGGAAAGATCCAAAGATATGGTGCATATGTAAATGCCTTGACAACTATATGGCATTGTAGGAATACTTTAAAAAACAACAACAACAACAAAACAACCAAACCTTTTGTGGTTGAGTTGATTCTGACTCATGGTGACCCCATATGTTGAGCAGAGTAGAACAGCTTCTTGGCTGTAATCTTTATGGAAGCAGTTTGCTAGGCCTTTCTTCTAAAGGGCCACTGGGTAGATATGAACCACCAACCTCTGGGTTAGCAGCTGATCAAAAACCACTTGCACACCCAGGGGCCTTTGTGGAGTGTATTGTGCCTTCTGATATCATGTGATATTATGTGGCAGTCCTTGTCTTTCTCACATTTCCTCTTTCTGACACTTGCAAAAATGTTCCTACTCCAGCTTTCCCCCATGACTGTTGCACTGATGGCATTTTTCTAATACGTGGGTAGATGTGTGTACGTGTATGGGTGGTAGCGTGAGTATGAGTCTGTGCACACTTGCCTGCACACGGGGGAGCAAGGAGGATGGCACACCTGTCAAATAGCTTGCACTGGCAACATCGCCTGGATCACTTGTCCCCCGTGATTATATAAGCCCACTTCACAAATAAAATCAGTCACCAACTCTGAGCCAGGGACCGAATGATCTGGCCCATTTTCCTTGCTCTACTTTTCTAAAAGATAAAAAGCGTTTTAAATTGTGACATTCATATCAAATGCTAATGGCACAGTAGGGACTCTTCAGGAGAACTGATAAACTTCTCGGGTTGAGAGCCGACTATTAAGAGAGAACAGCCCTAGATGTAATATTTCGTGCTCACATCCATGAAACACTATCATTTTGGAATGTTCAGAAGTCAAACTGCAGGAAACAAAAGTCAGGGAGGGATTACACTGATAGACCTGGCCCAATGGAAGAAAACAAAAGCAGGCCACCTTCAGTGTTCTCCAAGGACTGGGATAGGCCAGGAACTCCAGTGTGTCCATACTGGAAGATAAAACAACGGAGACTATCTGAAATACTGGTCTAAAAAATGTCAAAGATCCCTAGTCTATTAGAGCTTGAAGTTCAGCCTTCCTAATCCTTAGATGAGGAAAACAAGTCCTAGAGAGGGGGACAAGTTGCTGTCGAGTCAACTCCAGCTCATGGCAACCCATGTGTGTCAGAGTAGAACTGCTCCATAGGTTGTTCAAAGATGTCGGTTTTTAGAAGATCACCAGGCTTTTTCTTCTGGGACACCTCTGGGTGGGTCTGAACTGCCAATCTCTCAGCTAGTGGTCAAGTGCTTAACTAGTTGCACTACCCAGGTGGTGTGAAATGTCACACAACTAGTTAGTCACCAAACAGGGACAGCCGAATCAGGCCTTGTAACACATTGTCCTTCACTGCCCTGCAGTATATTTCCAATGGCACGTTCAGAGGCCTGGGCACGAATTTGTGTTTCTGTGTTCCTCCTTTTCATGGTGTGGCCAATGAGCTCCAGTGTTAGAAAGTCTAAGGACCAAGAAGGTAAACCTCAAATACATACCAAGTCTTGTTTTCCTGCTGGGCAACTGGGGTGTGCTTTTAAAATGTGGGCAGGTGTTGGTGTGTGAGGTGAAAAGGCCCCGGGCTTTAGTGTGTGGAGCAGAGAACCATACTACAAAGCCAGGAGGGTCTCTCCATCTTTGCTTGACAGCCACAAATAACTGAGTTAGAGTAGCCGTCTTAATGGGGAATAAATTGAAGGGTTAGATTAAATAAGTCTGTGGGAGCAATTTGCCGTGTGTTCCTTCAAGGGAAATTTGGCGGAAGGAGCAGAGGCCCCTCATTTCCAATTAAGACCATTTCTAAGAGCCACTCTTGAGAGGAGATGAGGTGATGAGGTAAAGGGGCAGCTCAGGACAGGGTGGAGCTGAGGAGGTAGGAGCTGTGGAGCAGTGGAGGTATGCTCTGTGGGGAAGCCTTCACCCCTGCACCAGCATAAGCCCTGCAGAGCTCAGGTGCTGCTTTGCCTCAGAATGCTGCTGGATCACATTTTGTTTATGCACCGACTGCATCAGGTGTAACTCAAACCATACATTCAGGAACTGTCAAGGTAGAGTCCCCTGGGAAGCTGACACTGACCTGCAGGGTGTTTCTTAAAGAGTGTCCTTGGGATCCACACCTGTGAAAGGGTAGGGCAATAGCAGGAGTAGGCGAAGATGAAAGCCCAGCTGTGATGAAGCCCAGCTACGATGCACACCAGTTGTGACCCCATGGGCTACCTTGGGGCTGAAATGATCTTCAGTGTTGTCCTGAATTGGGCTGAGATGCCCAGGCCTTTCCTGCCTTGATCGGACATTGATGTGGAACACCCTGGATGGGTTGTGTCCTTGGGTGAGGTGGCCCTGCAGCTGAGGCAATCCCTGAGAGGCTGATAGCAGAAACCCTCTGCCACTGACACTCCCAACAGCTGGGCAAAGAGTTCTTCATTGATTGGGACTTGAGAGAAGCATCACAGAGGCCCCACCACAGATGCTCAGCAGAAAATACCATGTTTATTTTTCTAAACTCAACCTTCTTTCTGTTTGGAATCTTCATTCTGCCAGAATGAAGAGCTTAAGTTCTACCAGTTGGCAGTTCCCTCCCTTTCCCTGTGAGAGTTTTGGGGAATTCACACAGAACCAAGACTTATGGCCCTTGAGGCATCTGTCCCCACAGCTGTCCACCGAGACATGTCTACTACCCTGATCTGGTGTTGGGCCACTGGTCTGCAGACACCCACTGAGACACCCCTGCTCTCTGTTCATGTCCCCTTCAGGTCTGGAGGCTCCCTCTGCTGTTTCTGTACCATCGTTTGGGGAGCTGCTTCCCCCATCATGCCAGAGCAGGGAAATAGCTGTGAGGATGCATGTGGCCCAGATACACCACTCTGTCATCTCCTCTCTGGGTATATGCTCTTCTGCAGAACCCATCCCCAGAGGCCATCTGGAGTACTCAGCTCCTCTGCTTACCTGTACCCTCCAGATCTCTGAGGCTTACCCTTCCTCCCTTTGTGAGACCATGAACTGCAATTTGATTGTAAAATCCAGTATGGAGTCAAATGATAGGGTTAGAAAAAATGTTCGCATTGGTAAAGCTACAATATACCTACAAAGAGCTCTTGCAAATTGATTTAAAAAAAAATAAGACAATCAAACAGAATAGACAAAGGATATGAATAGGCAGTTCACAGAGGAGCAAATCTAAGTGACCAATAGACACATTAAGAAGTGCTCAACCTTAGTAGTAGTCATGAAAATGCAAATTAAAGCAGCAATGACTTGTCACTTTACCGTAATCAGAATGGTAAGAATCAAGATCAATCTCCTCCATCCACTGTTGGAGATTCAGGGCAGAGGGAATTTGCACACACTGCTGCAGGAATGCAAACTCTTTCAGTCTTTTTTGGAAAACAGCCTTGTGGTGCCTATTAAAACAAGAAATGCATATTCTCTCTGATCCAGCAGTCCCACTTCTTGGAACCTACCTTATAGAAATAAAAGCATCAGTGGGTAAGATTATACATACAAAGTTATTTCAAAGGGAGTGTCCATCAATGAGGTTAGTGGAATATGTTACAGTATGCCTGCATACAAATATTAGGCAGACGCTAAAACGGCATTAATTCTAAATCTGGTAATTTGGAGAAATTTAAACAAAGTATGAAATAAGCAAGGTGTGAAAAAAGTGTGTAACGTGATCCTTTTTGTGAAATCACAATGATTTCACCCCATGTTAAATATGGGAGTGAGGTAAAAGAAGGCAGGAGTAAGTTTCTCCAGACCTCAAAAGAATAAAACCAAAAAACAAACCCATTGTCTTCGAGTCAGTTCCGACTCACAGCGATCCTATAGGACAGAGTAGAACTGTCACATATGGTTTCCAAGGAGCACCCGGTAGATTTGAACTGCGGACCTTTTGGTTAACAGCCATAGCTCTTAACCATTACATCACTAGTGTTTCCCTCAAAAGAATACTGCTCTAAAATAAACACACACACACACACACACTCACATACACACACACACACAATATCTATGATAAAAGGAGCTTGTATGGTATGATACTATTAAAATTGTAGGCATGCATAAAGAAATGCATGAAAGAATGGTCACCAAATTATCATTTCAGGGTTGAGAAACTTTAGATAATTTCTTTCTTACACTTCTATGCACTGTTTGGAAAAGTCATCATGAGCAATTACTTTTATTGTAAAAAAGTGTTTTACTTTAAAAAATACTGCTAATTACCTTGCCCTGATGCTTCCTCTAGCTTAGCCCACTACAGTTATGCACAGATGTGACTCTAAGAGCCCTTGGATGTCCCTTCAGTGACTAAATTACAGTCACAGGGATGATTTACGTATACCTTCCCAGGAAACTCAGCCTTAAAGCATTAAATCCCTTCCAGACACTCGCTGTCACCCCTCCCTTTCAGCCCCCATCTCCTTCGTTTGGACCCTGATGCTTGAGTGTCACATTCTTGGTGATGACTCATCCAGTGTCCAATCTCAGGTCTGCACTGACCTGTGGCACCTAGTTTCCTTTGGGTCTCTGGAGGAGCCAGACCCTATTCTTACAGGGTCCCCAGATCTACTCCTCTTGTTTCTGATTGAATTCCCAGCTCTCACTTAATTCTTGACCAATCTCCCTCCTTGGTTTAGCCCCCAGAGCCCTGATGTTTCTCTGATCCCAAAGTTCCTTTTTACAAGCTGTTCCTCTGATCCCCTCATTCTGAGTTTCTGGGATCATTTTCAGACTCTGACTCCACCTAGCTTGATACCTTTAGGTACCCACACCATTCCTGATTCATCTTATCTTTGGAGAACTTAGAGAAAATCTAGACCTGTGCTGTCCAGTACAGTAGCATTAGATACACCCGTGCCTACTGAACACTTGAAAGGTAGCTGGTCATCTGGGCAGGGCTGGGAGTAGGTTTCTTGAAGGACTCATAAGGTATCCCACAGCAGGGGAGGAGCAGGGAATCCAAGCCAATGACCTGGAGGAGCACAGGGTAGGAGGCAGAAAGAGCAGAGGCATACACCAAAATGAAATTTCAGGAGCTTCATGGGAAATGAAGCCGAGAGTAAGCAAGTGGGCAGGAGCAGGCTAGGAACAGTCGAGGCACCCCCAGTGAGTTCAGGTTCAGTCCTCTGAAAGGCACAAGGCCAAGGTGCAGTGTCAAGGGATAGAGGGGGTGTTCCACGCTCCAAGAGCTGTGAGCTGAGGTCAGTGTGGATTGAAGGAATCTGGAAAGATTTTAAGGAGTTAGAACTCTAATAGGGTTCTGGAAAATGGGTATGTTTTGTTGTTTTTTTCAAAACCTGTATATATATTAGAAAATTGTATCACATTTTCTACTGATACAATGAAAGGGGTCTTAGAGATAATCTAGACATTTGCTGTCTAGTATAGGAGAGAGAGAGGCTGATTTTCCAAGGCCACATTAAGCTAATACTGAGGTTTCCTAGATTGTCTGCATGATCTATTTACTTCCTTTTTCAATAAATAAGCAAAACAGTAGGAGTTCCTCTACAGATAAAAAGGTTGCTTTATGAATGTTTAAAGTCCATTACTATCCTTTACCGAAATATATATTTACTTATTTTGTTCCTCAAAGGAACCCTTCTCCAAGTCGAAATTCAACTAAAAGATGTTCAATTATTTCTGTTGGTAGCTTCTGTGTGTGCAGCACTTCTTCTGGTCAATGACAAGAGCCTCCACATCTAATCTTCATGAGGTATTCTCAAGCTCTGAAGAGAAAATGAGGCATTTATGGTCCCTCTGAAAACATCTGGTGACTTTGGGGCAGCTGAATTTGGATTTAAATATGGAATAGAGAGAGAAAGGTTGATGTTTATCCTCAGTGCATGTTTTCTCTAGAAGATCATAAGCTCCTCAAGGGAAGGGTCTATTGCTTTTCTATCTGTTTAAAAAAAATATGATGGTTACTAACATTTAAAAATATATTTTGAAATATCTAAGACATTAAAAAAGATTTACAGATTAATATAATGAATGCCTATGTACCTGACATTTGTGCACAAAACATTGTTGTGTGTACTGTTCCCCATTGCATACCACCGCCCTTCATCCCAGGTAATCTCTGCCTCAAATGCGGTCTTGTCATTCTCATGCATTCTTTTAAAATATATACGTAAGTGTCTCTAAATACGATATTCTACAAACTTTAAAATTTTGTATAAGTTGTACCATCATGTATGTATTCTTCTGCCACTTCCTTTGTTTTTTATTTTGTTTTATGCTCAAAATTATGTTTAGGAGACTCATTTAGGTGCTCCATTGGTCTGTTCTCATTGCTGAGTAGTTTTTCATGGTATCAAAATACAGTCGATTCTCATTACTTGTGGCAGTTACATTCTATAAAGTCACTTATTTAGTAAATGCTGAACCATTGCTTCTAGGGGAAATACAGGGTTAAGTTTCTGAGAAACTTGGCCATAACATTTTCATCATCCAATCAATACACAGCTTTGTCTTATATGTGTTTCTGTGTAAAGACACTTTATTTAATATATATTGCTGATTCATTAACATTGAACTCATGGTCAACAGCACTATAACTCATGCCTGAATGAAGCTTATCTAGCACATGCATTTTCTCCATGAGGCATATCACAGCCTTCTTGCACTTAGAAACACTAGCCAGCACATTAGAACTATGCTTTGGATCATTTTAAAGTAAAATCACCAACAAAAAAACACAAAAGTGCAAAAAATGTGCATTAAATAGACTGTAAGCAAGACACTTGTTTATAGTATGAGAAAGCTGAAACAAGAAGTCAGAGTGTTGCCTTGTTGGACCTCAGCTGGGACTGTGCACATCGGGTGACTTAAATTTTCCGCTGCTCTGTGCATGCCCATGAGTGACCACAAAAGCACCATGAATATTGATTTCGGAATTAAAAATAGATTTTAGCCAGTAGGTGAATTCACAAATATGGAATCCATGAATAATGAGGGTCCCTGTGTCTCAATTTATATGTCCATTCTTTTGCTCATTAGCATTGGTTGTTTCCAATTTTTGCTATACAAGTAATGCCACACTGAACATTATTGTATGTGACTCTAAGAATCTAGGGTGCATGCCTTGTAATGTGTTTCCTGACTTCTATGTGATATGTACCTTCAGGTTTACCATATAGTGCCAAATTCCTCTCCAACGTGATTGCGCTAATTGTATTGCATGAACATTCCCATGGCTCCATATCCTTGTCAACACTTAATATTGTCAGACATTAGTTTTTTTTTTTTTTTTTTTTTTGCTGATCTGATAGGTGTGAAATTGTAGCATTTCAGATCATGCATTTTTCTGATTTCTAGTGAGCTCGCTCTTTTTTTTTTTTTTTCATGTTTTAACAAGATATTTTTCTTCTGTGAATTTCCTGTTTGTATCTTTTGCCCATTTTTTCTATTGGGTCATTTGCCTTTTTCTGTAAATAGATTTTATATATTCTGAAAAGTAATCCTTATTTGGTTATATGGGTTGCAAATATCTTCTCTCGAATTTGGCTAGTCTTTTTTCAGTTTATCATGGGTCTTTGGATAAATTGAAGATTTTAACTTTAACATGGCAGTAAGCTCCAGTCGTGGTGGTATGATGTGGATGCTGTGTGTAGAGGGAAGAAACAATGATGTCAGGGGCAAGTATCCCTGTACCTTTGCTTAGCCTTCAGCCCACAGAACATTGATGCAGATAAAACAGTGATATAGACCAGAGGACAAGAAGGCAGCCTGTGTTCCTGTTTAGTGATTTTCCGGGCACTTAACGTGCTACTTTGAATCCCATGGTAATATTTGCAAAAAGCTTCAGTCGTAGAATAACTTAATTAAATATTACTTACAAGAATTTAATATTCACTATTTGGCTCCAGTTACTTTCTTTGCCCCCTCCCCCCCTCCTCTCCCCTACAGGAGTGCTCTCTCCCGTCTCCTATTCGGAGGGTCTAATTACATTAATGGCTGCTACTTGCAATGACCTTATATCTGTTGAAAAACAAACAAACCAAAAGGCTCTCTGGTTTGCCTTCCCCAACTGTCTTTGCATGTGGCAGCCCCAGCTCCTGAATTCCATTTCTTTCCTTTTTCAAATGTCTGATCCCACTTGTGCTTTTTTTTTATTTGAAAAGGGCTTGCCAGCCAAATTGCTACAAATACAAGAGGGCTGGGGAATTGGAGGGAGGGAGGAGTTGGAGAAAAACTCTGAACCTTCCAGCATGGACTCAGCAGCAAAGACTGCCCCTTTGCTAGCAGAGAAAGGCTTTCAAAAGAGGTGGCACAGGCGCAAAGCAAAGCAGGTTCTTTCTTATTTCTTTCTTCCCTGCCTTGGTGTTTAATAGTATCCTTGGCTCCCCTCTAAGTGGGTTTCTTCAAGGCTTTTGTGAGTCTTTCCTGAGGCCCTGCAGCAGGCTGTATCTGCTGCCTCTAGTTCCTACCCCATGGACAGGCCATGTTGATATCAGTGCCTGGGCCTGTGGTAAGGAGAAGAGGCCAGGTGAGGAATTTGTTCTTTGCTCTGGCTTGAGGGTCAACTCTATGCACATGTGTTGAATCCCTTTCAGGTGCTACCTACGGTGCTGGCTATGTGGAATAGCGTCAGTCTCTGGGGAGACAGGCAAGCACTCCAGGAACTGTGATACCAGTTAGCAAAGCAGTGCAATAAACCCTATCAAAGGTGGCTGGGATCCCTGAGCAGGGAGACATTGAATCCGATGGAGGTTGGATGCAGGAAGGGGTACCAAGGAAGAGTGACTTAGGGGGTGAGAAGGAATTTGAGTTAATCAAAGGGAAGGATGACATTCTAGGAAGTGAAAAATGAGAAATACTAAATGTGTGTTGTGTTTAGAGGCAATTGCTTAATCCTATGTGGTTGGGATGGGGAGGGGTGTGGGAGGGCAGGGTGTGGAACTTTGAGAAAGCAGGAGCGTGATGTGCCTGGGAAGGTGTAAGAAGATGATATTGGAAGGCAATTTGGATCCAGTGCGAAGGCCTTGAATCCCATGATAGGGAGTTTGGTCTTTATACTGGGGATTCACTGAACATTTACATACTGGGGACGAGATAGTCAAGTGTGCATTTTAGAGTAATAGCTCAGGGAGTAGTGAGAAGGGTGAATCCACGAGGGAAAGAAAAGAGACAAAGCATGATAGAGAATGGAGGCAGGAAGACCAGCTGGGAAGTGCTTGCTCAGGTGTGTGGAGATGGGAATATGGACTCAATGATAGTTGGGATGTAGACCAGCAGGACATGGTATAATGGCATGTGGTGGCTGGAAAGTCCTATGGAGAGAGATACCGACTGAAACCAGCCTCAGGCAGGGACTGAGTAGAGTCGACCAAGACAGAGGGGATGGCCACCAAGATCCAAGGCACCAGGTCTAAGCAGACAGAGCAAACTCAAGTCTGGTTATGGCCTCTGTTGATATCCAAGGGATCAGACCTGAGGGGGAAGGACAGGATTGGGCACAGGGATAGGGGTTCTTGGTGGCTCCCGGATCCCAGGGAGGGTGTGAGGTCATCAGACCTCAGACTAATCTGGGGTTCAGGTCTTGGTTTTTAGAACTAGGTGAGGAGCCCAGAATACAGCAATTAATCAGACAGACTGTCCCTACTCTCTGACTGTTCAGGAAGGAGAGTTGCCCACAGAAATGCTTCTACATGTAGCCAAAGGTGAAGTTTAGCCCAGATACCCAAAACACCTGGATTAGGAGCCAAAGAAGAGTGCTAGAGCCCATCCACAGGTAAGAGGGGAACCTTTGCTCCCAAATTTATCTGCAATTACCTCCTATTGGTTGGGGTCCTGAGCACAGCGAAGCCTTTGGATAGCACGTCAATGTTGGGGTCATCTGGGCAGAGCTGAAGTTGGAAGGCCCTAACAGCAGACTGGAAGGGGTCAAGGATGAAGTGAGGGGAAAGAACTAGTCCCCAGGCACACCATTATTGAATGATAGAATTGGAAGTACAATCTAGATCTTCAACTTCTCTTCCTATGGCTCTCTGCATAATAGGACTGAAGAGAATCTTCTTATTTCCTCTTAGGTCTTGGGCACCAGGACCAGAGGTTGTTCTCCTGCCTGTACTGATGGCAGACCTGTGACTGAGGCATCTGTTTAGGAGGTTCTTTGTTCTTGTGGCATGCCTTCAGTGCAGCTTGGACTTCTTCCTTCAAAACCATTGGTTCTTGAGCATATGCTACCTCCTGAATTTGTTGAATCTCGACCAATTCTTTTCGGTACAGTGACTCTGTATTCTCCATCTTCTTTTGATGCTTCCTGTGTCATTCAATATTTTCCCTGTAGAATCCTTCTATATTGCAACCCAAGGCTTGAATTTATTCTTCAGTTCTTTCAGCTTGAGAAATGCTGAGCATGTTCTTCCCTTTTGGCTTTCTAACTCCAAGTATTTGCACACTTTATTATAATACTTTACCTTGTCTTCTTGAGCCACCCTTTGACATTTTTGGTCTAGCTCTTATACTTCATCATTTCTTCCATTCACTTTAGCTACTGTACATTCAAGAGCAAGTTTCAGAATCTCTTCTGACATCTATTTTGGTCTTTTCTTTCTTTCCTGTCTTTTTGATTACCTTTTGTTTTCTTCATGTGTTATGTCTTTGATATCAACCCACAAGTCATCTGGTCTTCTTTGGTCATCAGCGTTCAATGAATCAAATCTGTTCTTGAGATGGTCTCTAAATTCAGGTGGGATATACCCAAGGTTGTACTTTGGCTCTCATGGACTTGTTCTAATTTTCTTCAGCTTCAACTTGAACCAGCATATGAGCAATTGATGGCCTGTTCTACAGTTGGCCCTTTGCCTTGTTCTGACTAACAATTTTGAGTGTCCCCATCATCTCTTTCCACAGATATATATAATCAATTTGATTCCTGTGTATTATATCTGGTGAGGTTCACGTGTATTGCCACCACTTACATTGTTGAAAAAAGATATTTGCAATGAATAAGTTGGTCTTGTAAAATTCTATCATGCCATCTCTGGTGCCATTTCCATCACTAAGGCCATATTTTTCCAACTACTGATCCTTCTTCTTTGTTTCCAACTTTTACATTCCAAACACCAGTAATTATCAATGCATCTTGACTGCGTGTTTGATCAAATTCAGACTGCAGAAGTTGGTAAAAATCTATTTCTTCATGTTTGGCATTAGTGTTTGGTGTGTAAATTTTAATAATAGTGGTATTAACTGGTCTTCCTTGTAGGCGCATGGATATTATCCTGCCAGTGACAACGCTGTGCTTCAGGGTAGCTCTTGATATGTTCTTTTTAAGGATGAATGTGATGCCATGCCTCTTCAATTTGTCATTCCCAGCATAGTAGGCCATATGATATCTGATTCAAAATGGCCAATACCAGCTCTTTTCAGCTAATGCCTAGGATGGAGCCCTGGAGGTGCAGTGGCTAAAAGCTATGGCTGTTAACTAAAAGGTTGGCAGTTTGAATCCACCAGCCACCCCTTGGAAACCCTATGTGGTCATTCTACTCTGTCCTGTAAGATTGCTATGAGTCAGAATCAACTCAATGACAATGGGTTTGTTTTCTTTTTTAAAACCTAGAATATCAGCCTTCAAGCATTCCATTTCATTTTTTGGTGACTTCTAATTTTTCTAGATTCATACTTTGTATATTCTACATTCCAATTTCTAATAGATTTTTGCAGCTATTTCTTCTATTTTGTGTCATGTCACATTAGCAAATGAAGATCCTGAAAGCTTGACTCTATCCACATCACTAAGTTCAACTCTATGTTGAGGAGGCAGCTCTTCCTCAGTGTCTTAGTTATCTAGTACTATTATAACAGAAATGCCACAAATGGATGGCTTTAACAAACAGAAATTCGTTCTCTCACAGTTTAGGAGGTTAGAAGTCCAAACGCAGGGCTCCAGCTCTAGGTAGAAGGCTTTCTCTGTCAGTTCTGGGGGAAGGTCCTTGTCATCAATCTTTCCCTGGTCTAGGTGCTTTTCAGCACAGAGACCCTGGGTCCAAATTTTGTGCTGCACTCCTGGTGCTTCTTTCTTGGTGGCATGAGATCCCTCCCCTTTCTACTTAGTTCCCTTTTATATCTCAAAAGAGATTGACTCAGGATAAAACCTAATCCTGTAGATTGAGTCCTGCCCCATTTACATAATTGCCTCTAATTCTGCCTTATTAACATCATAGAGGTTAGGATTTACAACAGATAGGATGATCGTGTCAGATCACAAAATGGTGGACAACCACACAATACTGGGAATCATGGCCTAGCCAAATTGACACACATTTTTGGGGGGCACAATTCAATCCACAACATACTACCCTTTGCCCCCCACCCCAAGTTCATGTCCTCGCCACATGTAAAAGTCTTTTACCCCATCATATCATCTCAAAAGTCTTAAATCAACTCCAAGTCCAAAAGCTCATCTTCTGCAAAATTTCTCTTCGTTTGTGAAATCTTGAATATAAGTTATCTTTTTCCAAAGTACAATGTTGGAAGAGGCACAAAGTAGATATTTCCATTGTAAATGGTAGAAATTGGAGTGAAAGAAGGGATAACAGCTTCCGAGCAACTCAGCAGAACACATTACATTAGCTCTTACAGCTTGAAAATAATCCTCTGTTCTCTGAGACCATTTAGGGAATGGCCCTGCCCTCCAGACTCTAGGTGTTGGCCACACTCTCTGGATTGTGGATGGAGGTCCCTGGGCTCTGGGCTTTCAACTCTGACTTCCTGGCCTGCTGGAGTGGCAACTCTGCTCCCTCGGCATTAGGTGATCCCATTCTTCTAGTCCATTTGAGTGGTGACCCCACCCCCTCAGCCTCAGCAGGCCTGTTCTTTTGGCCCTTGGACATGGAAGCCCCACCCCCTCAGCTTTGAGTAGCTGATCCAGCCCCATACCCCTGGCACTCATGAAAGGCAGCCCTACACTCTGGAACCAAGTTGGGGAAGATTTGACTTTTTGAAACCTAGGAGGTAATGGCCCCACCCATTGAGACTCAGCAGGCCTTGGTTCCACCCTTTGAGACCCCAAAGACTGTGGCCATACCATTTGAGACCAAGGAAGCTCTGTTTCCTGTGCTTGTCTTTTCAGCTTCTGCTTCCTGGTTCCTTGGCCTCTTGGCCATTCAGTCCCTTGGCCCCTCGGGCCTCTTGGGTCAGCTCATCCTCTGCCCTGCTCAGGCAAGTGTTCCAAAGCTCTTTAGCTCTACTGATAAGTGTCTGGATGTACCCCACTCTGCCAGTAAGTCTCAGCCAGAAGGCACTCAGCTCTCTTGATCAGCGGATTGGCATGCCTAGCTCCACCAACAAGTCCCCACTCCACCAGGAAGCCTCCTGCTAGAAGGCACTAAGCTGTCTTGTTCCATGGGTCAGACAGCAGGGCTTTGGCTCACAGGCTACAAAGATTGACAAATCCCAAGACTGGCAGGCAAAATTGCAGGTAGTCTGCTAGCTCAAGTCCCAAGAACCAGAGGTGAGATGAACAAGAGCCAGTTGCAGGATCTAGAGTGAGAAAAGCCCATGAGCCTTGCCAGAAAGTCCACCTATATTGAATATAGACTACACCTCCAAGGAAACTCCCTTTTAACTGATTGTCTACTCACAGCAGATCCCATTATGGAGGTGATCACATTATAATAGATCTCATCATGGAGGTGACTACATCCTTAAATGACTGCCAAACTACATTATAACTGCCAAACCACTGAGGATCATGGCCCAGCCAAGTTGACACACAGCCTTAACGATCACAGTCAGTCATAACTTGAGTGCCTTCCAACCTTAGTTGCTCATCTTCTGGCACTATATTAGACAATGTTCGGCTGCTATTCATAAGGTTTTCATTTGCCAATTTTTTCAGAAGTAGATTGCCAGGTCCTTCTTCCCAGACTGTCCTAGCCTGGAAGCTCTGCTGAAACCTGTTCACCATCGGTGAACCTGCTATTATTTGAAACACCAGTGGCATAGCTTCCAGCATCACAGCAACACACAAGCCACCATAGTACGACAAACTGACAGATGAAAGGTGGACCCTTTGGCTAGTCTTCCAAAAAAAAAAAAAAAAAACTTCAAATCACTCTTTAAAAAAATCCAACAACACAAATCAACAGCTACACACAAAACCCAACAAAAAGACCCCTCAGCACATCAAAAAGATGCTGATACCAAAAGCTGAAATAGCTTTTCTATAATGCAATAAATTCAATAGACATCAAAGGAATTTTGGGGGCAATTGCTGAATTCCTGAAGTAAACAAGGCTTTCAAAGAAATAAAAACAGCACTGGGATCTTGGGGGGTGGGACTACATTTTGAGAGGGCAATGCATGGAATCCCCAAGCTCTTGATCAAAGGGTGAATTCTTTAATAAGTGGTAATGAATGATTAAAGTCTTGAAAGCTGTTTTTGATCCAAACTGCCCCACGTATGGGTACTGCCTGCAAAAGACAAATCCATTTCTAAACAAGGAGGCCAATAACTCTCTGTCCCCAGCTTTACATTTTGCAGGTTACTCAAAACGAGTAAATAATTCCAGAAAAAACGAATCCAAATAAGTAAAATACAATCTCACGTGGGTGGCAAAGCAGCAGAGGGCCTTTGCGTCTGGCATAATTTAATGACAATTCTGACACTCTCAATCTCGGAGATATTAACACTTTAAAATTTAAACGTGTGTGCGTGTGTGTGTGAATACCTGTTTGTATGACTGAGTGCCTGCCAGAGAGTGGGGAGGGATGCCACCACAGGGGAAAAACTATGGCCTATAAAGTGGCCTATGGGGTTAAATCCACCCTTTGAAGGATGGTGAGCAGATTTACTGTGGAGCTCTTTGAGATCATGGCAGTATAGAGGCTTGGAGGAAACTTAAGAATCATGGAAACTACTTTTCATTACACAAATGAATAAAATAAAGATCTACAGAGGTTAAGTGAGTTGCTGAACACCACACAACCTATAAGGGGCATACCAGGAAACAGAATCCAAGTTCTTGAATCCAAATGCACCACTTTTTCCCCAAATGCTTCTCTTTTCAGAATCTACTATATCTTTACAGATGATCTTATTGGGCTTGGTGGAAGAAGATCCTAGCAGATTACATTATTCAAGATATTCATCGCCCCTGTTTATGGAAGGATTATATATTCTTATCCCACTGGGGCCAGACATGGCCATGTGGCTCACTTGGAGCAATGGAATGTGAATGGAAAGGATGTGGGTCACTTCTGAGTAGACGCTTTAGGAGCTTCTGCGTGGTAGGCCATGCCCTTCTGTCTCTTCCTGGTTCTCGCCTCCTCACAATGAGACTGGAGAATGCCCATGGAGGAACTCTCTGTCAACCTGGGTCTCAAAATGAAGACCATGTACAGCAGCGGAGCCTTAGCTAGGCCAAAGAGTTAGCCATGTGGATTGAATGAGAAAAACAACATCCAAGGCCTCTGCCATGATAAAACCTAACTCTATCAGAATCACCTGGGGGTGCTTCTCAAGCTACAGATTCCAAATAAAGTTGTTACTAACATTCATGGTATTCGTATGGGTATGTGCTTTCATTTTTTTTTTCTTGGGTGAGTTCCTAGGAGTGAAACGGCTGGGCCATATGGTAGGTGTATGTTTAACTTTTGAGAAACTGTCAAACTACTTTCCAAGTGGCTGTGCAATTTTACATCCCCACCAGTCATGTTCGAGAGTTCTGATTGCTCTACATCCTTGCCAAAACATGGCATTGTTAGTCTTTTTAAATGTAGCCATTCAATAGGTATATAGTGATTTCTCATTGTGGTTTTAGTTTAAATTTCCCTAATGACTAATGAAGGAGTCCTGATGGTGCAGTGGTTAAGTGCTTGACTGCTAACTGGGAGAAAGACGAGACAATCTGCTTCAGCCTTGGAAACCCTATGGGGGCAGTTCTGCTCTGTCCTACAGGGTTGCTATGAGTCAGAATTGACTCAATGACACATAACGACAACAAAAATGACTAATGAGGTTGAAGATCTTTTCATGTGATTATTTGTCATCTGTATATCTTCTTTGCTGAAGTGTTTGTTCAAAATCTTTTCCCACGCTTTACACTGGGTTCTTTGTTTTCTTATTATTGAAGTTTGAGAGTTTGTACACGAATGTTCATAGATGCTTTAATTATAAAAGCCCAAAATGGAAACAAGCCAAACATTCATTAACAGGTGAATAAATAAATACAGATTGTGGCATAGCTTTAAGGTGGAAAGGATACATTGATATGCACGATAACATGGATAAATCTCAAGACAATCATGCTGAGTGACAGAGGCCAGGCAAAAAAGAATACTGCATGATTCCATGTATATTAAATTCCATAAAATGCAAACTAATGTATATTGACAGGAAGTAGATAAACGGTGGCCTGGAGATGGGGCAGGGAGGGCTGGGGAGGGGTGGGAGAGAGGTATTATAAAGGCACATGAGGAAATATTTGGGGTGATGGATATGCTCATTATCTTGATGGTGGTGACGGTTTCACAGGTATATCCATATCTTAAAGCTTAGCAAATTTTCACTTTCAATACCTGTAGTTTATTGTACATCAATTACCCCTCAATAAAACTGTTAAAAGAAGAAAAAGAAAAAAAAAATGCTGTCATAAAAATACAGATTCCTGGGCCCTACCCCAGACCTACTGTTTCATATGGGATCCAGGAATCTGTGGCAGAGAGATGGTGGTAGCTGTGGTATAAAGGAAAACACTATTTTGGGCATCAAAAAAAAAAAAAAAAATCCAGATTTGAATTTTCAATCCACTACTTACCAACTGTGTGTACCTGAGCACCAAAACAAAACCACATAACATCTCTGCACCTTAGCTTCCACATCTGTACAAACGGTGATAACCAGAAATGCATCTTCTCCGTTGTCTCATGAGGCTTAAAACTAAGAAAACAAACGGAAGTGCCTGGCACAAAGTAGGTCTCGATAAATGTGCATCCATTTAATTTCCGTTTTCCCACAGACCCCCAAAAGGGAGCTGATTGGCCCTGGGAGGGAAGCCAAGGTGGGGCTCTAGTGTGTACCCTTAGGTGTGCATGGGCTAGCAGGAAGGTCCCAGAGGACTCTGGGAAGGAGCATCAGCAACACTATCCATATTTACCTGCTTTATAAATTCCCCACCAAAAATGCATCAGGAACAACCCCAGCTCCCATAAGGGATTGCCCTGATTAATGTTTATCTCAATTCTGCCTCAGGGATACAGGCTAGAAGCTTCTCTCCTTTTGTGCCTCCCTTTATCACATTGTTAACTGGCTAATCGGCTCCGATTGCCCAGACAAAAAAACTGAAGGTAGGCAGCCAAAGTGGGTGCTTTTCTTTACTGCCTTGCCTCTTCCTCCCCCTTTGCATGCTCTGCGCCTTGGCTCCATTGTCGGACAAGCTACAAAGGCTCTCCCGGGGCCTGGGCAAGTGGGCGTGTGGACACACACACACAGTCACATACACACTCCGCTTCCACCCAGGGCCACGGTGATGAATTGCCGCGTTTGAAAGTCTCCTTATCGCGGTGGTGCACATGTGCTCAGATGTGCCTGCCCTGTGAGTGTGGGAGGAACGCAGTGGCAAGCCCAGAAAGGGAAAAGAGAGCTCCTGGCTCCCCCTAGTCCCTGCCTTCTTTGTCTAGATGAAATTTCAGATGCTGCTGGGTGTCTTGTCAGCAAGTCTTTTGCAAAATAAATGGAGGTAATATTATTTTTTTTTAAAAAGCTGATTTGCTCAGTATTTAGCCTACCAGAGAAGAAGTGTACAAACCCAAATGAAATGCCTGCTCCCTTGTGTTGAGGTAACTCCTGTTCTGACAGACATGGAAAGGCAGCCAAGAAGGAAGAAAAGAAACAGTTATTGAGTGCCTACTGTATGCGAAGTCCTTTCATCATGCACATACCTTTAATTGTTCTGGGCACCTTCTATACCTGGTAAAAAAAATAGGTATTCAATAAAAGCTGCTGTGCTTGAACAGAGTTACAAATTGGGAAGTTACCTCCGTTTCCTTGTGAATGACTGATCGCCTGTTGTAAAGAAATGAACTTCCACCAGGAAGATGGGGCACAGTGAGTGGGGGACTAAAAAGTAACATTTTGATTTTACAGAGCGTTGTCCTTTCCCAGTAAATCAAAGCAATTCGTTCCTTTTTTTTTCCTTCATTTACTTCCTGGCTTTATTAAAGACACATTCTGCTTACTATTAGGCTGCAGGCTACACTAACAGAATTAAAAGCAAAACAAATACAACTTGAGGCAATTAAATAAGTTCTTTCGTCCTAGAAACGCTGTGTAAAACAGAATGTATCATTTCTCTACGTTATATGTGTAAGACAAGAGCAGGGATTCGGCAGAGTGCCCTTGCCATCCACCCTTACCAATATCACCGCCCTTTGGGTTGATGAACGTGGATCATTAGCTCTTCTGGAACCTTCCATCTTCATGTAACATATTGTTCATGTGCCTTCCCAACTCACTCCAGTGACTATTGTACTGGGAAGGTTCAGTACATGTATTTCTTGTCTAAAATGTTACTACTGAGGTGAACAATTTTATAGGAAAGCTTGAGGCTATTTTCCAGATAAGGGGGTGTTAGTTATAAGCACTCACTGCCTGAGATAATACATTTCCAGTGCTTTGCTACATCCAAACCCAAAACCAAACCCATTGCCTTTGAGTTGATTCCTACTCATAGTGACCCTATAGGACAGAGTAGAGCTGCCTCATAGGCTTTCCAAGAAACAGCGTGTGGATTCAAACGGCCTGTCTTTTGGTTAGCAGCCAAGCTCTTAACCACTGTGCCACCATGTATATCTCTAAAAAATAACCAGTTGCCTTTGAGTTGAACCTGACTCATGGAGACCCCGTGTGTGTCAGAGTAGAACTGGGCTCTGCAGAGTTTTCAATGACTGATTTTTTGGAAGTAGATCATCAGGCCTTTCTTCTGAGGCACCTCTCGTGGACTAGAACTGCCAGCCTTTCAACTGGCAGCAGAGTGTGTTAACCCTTTGTACTACCCTGGGACTCCTACATAGCTCTCTTCTACCCCCATTTAACTTTTTATAGCACTCATGGAACACGCATATGTGATATAGGCCCTATTTTACAGATGAGGGAACAGAGGCCCAGTTTACAAAAGTTTAATATGTGCTGAAGGTCAGATATGAGTAAAACAAGAACCCTAATTTCAGATCCTCTCACTCTAAATACTGTACTCTTTGCTCAGTGCCTGGGGAAGCATATTTTCTGAATTAAAATTTCAGGCACATGGTTTGAAAAGATTGGGTATAAAATTGGAATCAGAATCATCCTGACAAATTAAGGTGTCCTGCCTTTATCATTATACCACACTGCCTCTCTGGGCTGGAACCCACCAAATGTGAGCCCTGGAAGTCTTGAACATAGGAGGGAAGGGCAGGGCAGGCCCTGAGTGGACATGTTGAGAGGTCACAGTGAGCACAGATTCCTGGGACTCCTGCCTTCTTAGCCCTCGTACCATCTAAGCAAATGCCACTTTCTCTCTTTGGTCACCAGATGGTTCCCCAAAGTAGACAAAGCCTGTAGGCTTCAAAATTCAACAGTTTTGAATTTGGTTGCCAATTTACATGTATGATTGACTTTTAGCTACCTATTTTAACAATGTTGTTGGTTACCGGATTTGTCTTGGGCACCCTTCCCCTGAATGTCTGGCCATCTTCCATGCGACTGGCAGCCAAGCCAAAAGAAGGAAAAAAGGATGAAAAGTTGGATCCTCACTTTCTTGTGTATTGACAAAGGCCTTGCTTTGTTCCCAGTTCCCTGGAGTGATTCTATGCCTTAGGTTCTTCAAGGAAGGCAATTTCACTAATATTTAATAGTAGTGATAATATCAGTAACATTAACAGAATCCTGTCCAAATGTATAGAGCTTTGAGTTTGCGGAATGCCTACTGGTCATCTCCACTAAACAGACCCAGGCATCTCAAATTCAACCTGTCCAAAACTGAGCTAATTTCTTTGCTGTTCCCTTCTCTTAATGTTCCTTGATTCAGTAATTGCCACTGGACTCAAAGCTGATCTTCAAGTCAGAAACTTTGGAGTCACTTCAGACTCCATGCCATTCTTCACATCAAGGCAGTCCCCTAATGATGTCCATTCCTTCTCTTGTTCTTTGAATTTATCCATCCATCCCCATTCACAATGCCAACTCTTTAACCGAAGCTATCATGGAGCCCCGGTGGCACAGTGGTTAAGAGCTCAGGCTGCTAACCACAAGATCGGCAGTTTGAATCCACCAACCACTCCTTTGAAACCCTATGGGACGGTTCTACTCTGTCCTATAGGACTACTATGAGTTGAAATTGACTCGACGGCAATGGCTTTGGTTTGGTTTTGAATCATGGTGTGTCTTGGTGGTAGGCAGGACCCCGCATTCCTCCCTGGAAGCAGAAAAGTCTAGACTTGTTCACCCAGACCCCTGGCAGCTGGGCTGCAGACACTGACCTCTGCACAATTGGATGTTCTCACTTGGGACTTGGAATTTAGAGTAAGAGTTGCAAAGAAACAGTTTGGAGCAGTGACTATAGCAGCAGCAGCCTCACCCCTGCAGCAGAGGCAGGGATTGGGCTGAGGTGTGTGTACTGTTCTAATCAGCAGCAGCCTCGCCCCTGCAGCAGAGGCAGGGATTGGGCTGAGGTGTGTGTACTGTTCTAATCAGCAGCAGCCTCACCCCTGCAGCAGAGGCAGGGATTGGGCTGAGGTGTGTGTACTGTTCTAATCAGCAGCAGCCTCGCCCCTGCAGCAGAGGCAGGGATTGGGCTGAGGTGTGTGTACTGTTCTAATCAGCAGCAGCCTCACCCCTGCAGCAGAGGCAGGGATTGGGCTGAGGTGTGTGTACTGTTCTCATCAGCAGCAGCCTCGCCCCTGCAGCAGAGGCAGGGATTGGGCTGAGGTGTGTGTACTGTTCTAATCAGCAGCAGCCTCACCCCTGCAGCAGAGGCAGGGATTGGGCTGAGGTGTGTGTACTGTTCTAATCAGCAGCAGCCTCGCCCCTGCAGCAGAGGCAGGGATTGGGCTGAGGTGTGTGTACTGTTCTAATCAGCAGCAGCCTCACCCCTGCAGCAGAGGCAGGGATTGGGCTGAGGTGTGTGTACTGTTCTAATCAGCAGCAGCCTCGCCCCTGCAGCAGAGGCAGGGATTGGGCTGAGGTGTGTGTACTGTTCTAATCAGCAGCAGCCTCACCCCTGCAGCAGAGGCAGGGATTGGGCTGAGGTGTGTGTACTGTTCTAATCAGCAGCAGCCTCGCCCCTGCAGCAGAGGCAGGGATTGGGCTGAGGTGTGTGTACTGTTCTAATCAGCAGCAGCCTCGCCCCTGCAGCAGAGGCAGGGATTGGGCTGAGGTGTGTGTACTGTTCTAATCAGCAGCAGCCTCGCCCCTGCAGCAGAGGCAGGGATTGGGCTGAGGTGTGTGTACTGTTCTAATCAGCAGCAGCCTCACCCCTGCAGCAGAGGCAGGGATTGGGCTGAGGTGTGTGTACTGTTCTAATCAGCAGCAGCCTCGCCCCTGCAGCAGAGGCAGGGATTGGGCTGAGGTGTGTGTACTGTTCTAATTAGCAGCAGCCTCGCCCCTGCAGCAGAGGCAGGGATTGGGCTGAGGTGTGTGTACTGTTCTAATCAGCAGCAGAGTTGGCAGCATTCTAACCCCCTTGCTCTGTTGAGCAATTGTAGCTGGGGTTCTGGCCACTTTACCTCTTTGATTCCTACCCATTTCCTGTGTCAATTTTATGAGTTACCCAATAGCATTCCAATGTTGTTTTTGTTTAAGTTAATTGGGTTAGTTTCTGCTGCTTGCAGCCTATGACCCTGACAAGGACATGCTACTGCACATTAGCCCCCTTCTGTGTGTGAAGAGGCCACACCAGGCTCATTGTCTGAACACAGCCGGAGCAACACTGGTGTGGCCTCTTCACTAACTCAGCCTTACCTCCTCCCAAGCGAGTAAGAATCAAAGGAAGACTCAGTAAGGCCAGCATTTAGAGAAGACAGTTTACTTGCAAAGAAGGTCTTAAAAGAACTAGCTCACCACATAAAAAGTATAGTAAGTATTTAGAGGAAAATAAATCACAAGATTTCCAAGTCTACAGTTAGTCCGTTTCTGGTGGACAAACAGTAATTTTCTTACATTGTTACTGTATTTCTCAGGATCGTGACAAATCTACACTTATTAGCTTTGAAAAGTGAGGGGCAAAGCCAGTTTTTGTTAGGGAGCCAGTAACTTACCAGAGGAGCGCTGGTGGTGCAGTGGTTAAGAGCTATGGTGGCTAACCAAAAGGTCGGAAGTTGGAATCCATCAGCTGCTCCTCGGAAACTCTATGGGGCAGTTCTACTCTGCCCTATAAGGTCGCTAGGAGTGAAAATCGACTAGACAGCAACGGGTTTGGTTTTGGTTGAATTTACCAGAAAGGCACAGCCTTCCTGTATTTTTGAAACTAGAGCTAGACAAAGTACCTCTGGTTTTGTTTGGTTATATATGTATGTGTGTATTACCTATGTATGTAAAGCAGCTCTGGCGGCCCAACGGTTAAGTGCCCAGGAGCTAAGCATAGGTATGTAAATATGTATGCATGCGTGTACATATGTATGTATGTACGCGCCTATGTACACAAGCATTTATGTGTGTATTTGGCTCATCTCAAGGAGCAAGGAGCTTTTTTCTTTTCTCCCCTGTGGGATGTGAGAAAGTAAGACTTAATTCAGACTATATGAAATGCACACATTTCCCTGTGATAGCTGCAGGACAATGTATCAGCTTTGCTTCCACAACTGCATCACTTCATGTTCTTTAAACGGTCTTCACTTGCCAGAACAGTTATACCTGTAGGGCCAGAGTTCTCAAAGTATGATCCACTGTCTGGAGTCCCTGAAACCACTTCAGGTGGTCCACGAGATCAAAGCTGTTCCCAATACTGAGATGCTATTTGCCTTTTCCATGCTCATTCTCTAATGAGAGTATGGTGGAGATTTCCAGAGGCTAGATGTTGATGTCATTGCTCTGATAAACCAAAGCTATCACATAAACATAGACACGTAAACTGAAGTTCTTTGAAAGTCCCAATAATTTGTCCTGAGAACAAATGTTTGAGCCTTGCTGCTCTGGAGGAAAACAGTTAGTCGTGAGGTCAGTTGTGAGAATTGTCAGTCCCTTGTTATAACAAATTTGTGGGATGGTGTGTCAGGTGTGAGATGCAGGGAAGAGAAGTCAGGGAGGCCAAAAAAAGTAACTAGGTTTATTGTAGCACAGTTCCCAGGGACCGGGAGACACAACATGCTTTGATACAGGGTATACAGGGGGTTGCATCCAGGGATAAGGTAGCAACAAGCTGGAATTGTAGGAGAGAGTATAGGTACGGCAAGCAGAGTGGGGTAAGCTAGTTTTCCTGAAGTTTCTGGGGACTGGGCATTTTAAATAATTTTGCAGGCCCAGGGGGCATAAGGATTTTCCCTAGCTGTTGAGTACTTGACCTGGGGCCATCAGGATGTGCGCATAGTGGCTCAGGGGTCTGAGAACCTTATGATAAGGGGAATGGTTGAAGAGTGGTCTTAATCAACTGCTCAAGAGGCGGAATGGACAGGCCTTCAACCAGGGCCTCAAAACTAAGTCAAGACAGCATTTTAAGAAAATGGTACTGCACCCTGCCCTCAATCTCTGGCAGTGTCTAGGCCTCCCCGTATTTGCCTGCTCTGACCTTTCACTGTTCTGTAAACTCTGCTCCACTGACCTCGGAACCCCCTGCATGTTGGCCCTTTGAGGCTCCCTTGACTCCCAGGGTTGGCCTTTGGTTCTCTTTCCCAGCTCCGCATGCCATGGCTGTGGGACAGAGGTAGCTGGCCCTTGCTGATCTCCTCTCCAGTCCTTTGAAATGTGGGCCATCAAGGTCTCTCCAGTGTGGTTACTTGGTAGGCAGGGGAGGTCTTCAGGAGTTCTAAGGGACTAGGTGAACATGGACTGATGGTACCCTGTCACCCATTTCTGTTCTTGTTTCGGAGTTAGCCAGGTCGGACTGGCTAGTGGGGATAGGGCCATGGCTGAGGGCTGCCTGGTGGTTCTGCTGCTGCCTGAATAGACCTGTAACCAATTATAACTGTGTTCACCATCTCCTTATGCCTCCTCCTTCCTCCCTCTTCTCATTTCCTCTCCCCCTCTCTCCTTGTTCTCACTTGGCTTTATCCAAATAGGCAGCCCAGTGGATTTGTATCAATGAGAAGCAATCACGAGCAGCCATAATACTTGCAATCAATATATAATTGCATCAGAGTTATTCCATTACCTCAGGCCTCTCCGCACTGATTACCGCTGAGGCCTCATGATTCCAGCAGCCATTTCTCCCCAGCTGAGGGGCTTGGTGGTAGAGTGTGTGAGCGAGCTGTCAGGCTAGGCCTTGGCTGAAGGGTTTCTGGTGTTGAGGGCCATCTCTAAGGTGGGTCCCTGGAGGTGGGGTGGGAGATATCACTGCCCTCAGAGGCCACTGGGGCCCACCCTAGCCATGAGGTGAGCATTAAGGACAGAGAGTACAGTGGTGATCATGTCCTACCTCTAGCACAGGGCCAAAGAAAGCTGCCAGCACCAGCATGGAGAAGATAAGGCTGAACCCAGGGCCTGGGCCAAGGATGGAAAGCCAGGAGAGCAGAGGGAGGCCACCTCAGGCTTAGGAAGTGCAGGACCCATTCAGGGTCCAGGGTCCGGGTCAGATACCAAGACATGAGGCAGAGGCATGAGAGTCTGAGGGGGCTAACCAGGAGGGTGACTCCTGGGTCAGCCTGGGATCTGGGAGGAGCATCTTCAGGACTAGAGCTGAAAGGGGGACAGTTTGGGGTGCCTTCCTTGGACAGAGGGCGCTGCCGCCAAGCCCCTAGGTCCACATTCCAAATTAATTGACATTTTAATCTGTAATAAATGATTTCAGTACAGAGAGCATTTTCTCATACATGAGCTCACAACACCCTGTGGGCTGATTATGATCATCTCTATGGACAAGGAAACTGAATCCCACTGAAACCTCAGTGTCACTCAGCTTGTACGCAGAGAAGCTGTGACTCAAACTTTCTGGTTCAAGTTTTGTGCTTTTTACTATACCCAGAAAAAAAAAAAAATCCATTGCCTTTGTATAGCATTTTTACACACATCGTTTCATTTGGCTTTTTCAGCAACCCCGTGAGAAAGGCAATAGTATGTTATGTCCACTTAACAGATAAGAAGAGTGAGGTTCAGATTAGGGTGACCAACTGTCCTGCTCTGTCTGGAACTAAGGAGGTTTCTGAGACTTGGGATTTTCAGTACTAATTAGGGAAGTCTCAGAACCTTAGTTCAGAGAGCACTTCATTAATTTATTATCATGACTAAGGGATTGGGTAGTGGTGGTGGTGAGACTTGATCTTACAGAATTAGGACACATTATCAGGAGGGACCAGTCTCTGGAGAAGAACATCATGCTAGGTAAAGCAGAAAGTCAACAAAAGAGAGAGAGACCCTTAATGAGATGGATTGACACAGGGGCTGCAACAATGGGCTCAAACATAGCAATGGTAGTGAAGATGGCGCAAGGTTGGGGAGTGTTTCATCGCTATGAGATGGAACCAACTCGACAGCACCTAACAACAACAACAAGGAGACTGGGTCCCTTTCCCACAGCACTGAACTATTCTGGATAGCTAGTAGTGCACCCTTTTATATTTTGTCTCTACAGACTAATATAATAACAATAACAATTTAAAAATAACTATGATTTATTGAATGCTTGCTGTGCACTGTGGTGTTACATACTTAGTTATAATGGTGAATTCTTATATAGCATTTTCTGTATGCCAGAAATTTTTCTAGGAGTTTTACAAATCTTAGCTCATTTCATCCTCTTACTAATGACAGAACTGAAACATAGAAAGGTAAGTCTTTTGTTAAGATCATGCAGCTAGTGAGCAATAAAACCAGGACTCAGATGTAAGCTGTCTGGCTCTAGTGTTCACTCTTGAGTCTACTGTCTCTCTAATACTGGTTAAATACCCAAACAACAGTTGATATTATCAATGTGACTTTATAGAAAATAAAACTGAGGTGGAGAATAAATTTTTGTTAAATGTATCAGTGAATGAATGAGTTAATTGGGGAGCTGTAGAACTTTCCCAAGACTACAAAGCAAATTATGCCTGTTTCTACCACATACAATGAAATGCTACCCAACAATAAAAAAGAAGGGAGCAACAATGGTGAAGGTCAAAACATGATGTTGAGAGGATGAAGCCTGACACAAAGGATACATTCTCTGTTGTTGTTTTTAGGTGCTGTTGAGTTAGCTCTCACTCATAATGACCTTATGTAAAATAGAATGAAATATTGCCCGGTCTTGCACCATCTTCACAATTCTTGCTATGGTTGAGCCCATTGTTGCAGCCACCTGTGGCAGTCCATCTCACTGGGGGTCATCTTCTTTTTTGCTGACCAAGCATGGTGTCCTTCTCCAGGGATTGGCCCTCCTGATAATGCGTCTAAGTAAGCGAGACAAAGGCTTGTCATCCTCGCTTCTTAGGAACATTCTGGCTGTACTTTCTCCAAGACAGGTCCATTTGTTCTTCTGGCAGTTTCTGGTATATTCAATATTATTTGCCAACACCATAATTCTTTATACGAAGTTCAAGAATAGATAAAACAAGTCCATGGTGATATCTTAGTTTGCTAGTGGTGCTATAACAAAATGAACACAAGTGGGTGGTTTTAAAGAACAGGGATTTATGGTCTCACAGTTTTGGAGGTTAAAAAAAAAAAAAAGTCAAACCAGTTGCTGTCGAGCTGATTCCAACTCATAGCAATCCTACAGGATAGAGTAAAACTCCCCCATAGAGTTTCCAAGGAGAAGCTGGTAGATTTGAACTGCTGGCCTTTTGGTTAGCAGCTAGAGCTTATAACCACTATACCACCTGGGTTTCCATTTGAAGGTTATTCAGGTCATCAGCAGGGCTAGACTCCCTCTCTCTAGAATTCTAGGGGAAGATTTTTGTCTCTTTGAGATTCTGTAGCCCTGGACGTTTCTTGGTATTCCTTGGCTGTGTCTGTGTATCCTGACGTGGTGTCTGTCTTCCCCTATTTGTGTCTGTGTCTATTCTGCTCTTTTTATAAGACACCACTCAAAAGAGATTAGGTTTAGTACCCACTCTACTCCAGTATGATCTCACTAACACAACAAAAGAATCCCTCCATTTCCAAACAGCCTCATATTTATAAGCACAGGGGTTAGGACTTCAACACAACTTTTTTTTTTTTTTTTTTGAGAAACAGTTCAATTCATAACAGGTGATAAAATTCAGAATTGTGGTTGCCTATTGGGAAGTGGGGATTGACTGGATGGGTACATGGGGTAATTTTCTGAGGTGAAGAAAATGTTCTATAGCTTGACTGGGGTGTTGGTCACATGGGTGTATTTATTTGGCAAAACTCATTAAATTGTACACTTAAGACCTGTGCATCTTGTATGTAGATTTAATCACACACACACAAAAAGAGATGAAATAGAAGAGACTGGATTCACAGCTAGGGTTGTCTGACTCAAGCCCATGCTCTGCCTATTATTTGGGTATAAAGCACTGCCATATACTATCACCAGTGGTGGTCCAGGTGAGCCACCAGCATTAGAAAGATGTTCATAGGTGGAGGAGCCATCAGTAGGGAAGCTGAGAACAGGCCACAGTAAAGAAACCAGCTGAATTAGCTTAACTGAGTGCCTGAATCTGGACCATGCTGAAATAGCTCTGGCAAGTAAAGATGAGCAAGACCTAGTCCCTGCCTGGGGCAGCTTCCAGTCTGGGGGTGCCATCAACAGGACGAAAGTTGGCTGCAGGTAGCAGCCCTAGTTGGAGTAGGACTCCCGTCCTTGTTGGGGTGGGAAGTACATAACCAGCCAGGGCAACAGGGGTCCTAGTTTTAGATAAACAGCAGTCCTGGGCATGTTACAGAGTCCCAGTTGTAGGGAATAAGGCTAGAGTTTAACTACTACATGTAAAATATAAGGTAGGAACGTGATTTTTAGAAGTAGCCAGAAGGTCAGGAACTACAACTAGGGTGCAAGGCAAGAGCTGGATTATCAGGAAATCTGACTTGAGTCAAGTCTCGGAACACAGAGTCAGTATGGTGTTGTGTTGCTCTACTGCTTACGAGTGTGTGACCTTGGGCTAGTTACTTAGGTTTCTGTTCCTATTTCCTCATCTAAAAAAAAGGATGATGAGAATAATGATAATACTTACCTCATCAAGGCATTTTGAAGACTGAATTATTTAATATATGTAAAGAAGTTAGATCATTGTGCTGCATCATAGTTTTTCTTGTTAGTATTATTACCATTATCACAAGTATTATTAGATTAGGGCACTTATAATGATACTAACTGAAAATACATTTGGCTTTTAGTCCTGGGCCAGGATTTTGTCTGTGGATTGTGGGTAAGTGGCTTCAGAGGTGGGTTGTAGGATGTAGGGGTAGGGACTAAATAAGTCTTAATTAAAGAAATAGAAAAAATATTATTATCCCATTTCACAGCACAATCTATCAAGGCCGAGAGGGAGTGTTGTTGCTTAGATTGCACAGCTAGTTAGTGAAAGACCTCGGGCTACATGTCAGTTCTCCTGCTTCTTTGTCAATGTTTCTCACATCAGCTCATAAACCTGCTGTCATGCCCTGCCCTCTGGTCTCATTACCTGGCCCTGTGCAGAGGTGACTTTGATTAGGAATGAGGGCTGCCTCTCTGATATTTAGTTTGTATCATGTAGGGCACCTTGCCTGGGATTTTGCTGGTGGTTAGGCAACATCCTCATTACATTCTGGCTTGTATTTATGTCAGAGATTCCTGTTAGCATGTCACCTTGTCACCTTGATCACATTTAGCTGTCAGACCCAAAAGCTCAAGGGGTGACAGTCTGCCATTTTACAGAGCACACCATCCTTCACTACGAGTCTGTGATTCTGACCCAATCTCTCCTCTCTTCTCCATGTCTCTACACCTGGGGATGTCTACCCTGGAGTAAGTTCGATTCCTGTCCCCTGAGAGAGGGCTGGATAAGATCCAGGACAAAAATCTATTGCTATAGCTAGAGTGAACACTGGCTGGAGATGGAGAGGGAGAAGGAGCATCACACTGAGAAGGCTCATTGGGGAAGAGGTATAAGGAGCAGCTGTTGCAGCAAAGGCTGAATGGAAGTAGAGACTGAGAGGTGGCAGTAGCTGCAAATGGCAATGGCTAGGAGGGGACCGGGGCAGCAGGCAGGTGGGAGCAAAGATGTTCCAGGGCGGTGGTGGCTAGTTCAGCTTCCTACATGCTCCAGCTTGGGGGAACATAGGAAGTGTCTCCCATGAACACCTCTCCTGATAGTTCCAAAAAGAGGGTTTTCAGAGTCCCCAACTGCTTCACCCAAAAAGAGAAACACACAAGGTGAGCTAATTCTGATAATTACACTCAGGCAGAGTGCTTCAGTTGTTGGTTTTTTTCTTAAACTCATTCTTCCATTCATTCTTTCATTCAACAATACCTGACTAATGCTTAATAAAGCACTTGTTTAGTGTCTAGGAATCAGAAAAAAATGATTTGACTTCACATGGGGAGTCAAACTGAAAAATAGGAAACCTTAATTATGAGAGATGAGGATGTTAACCCAGATTTTGGAGTTCCTGGGTGGTATAAATGGTTAACACACTCAACTGCTAACTGGAAACTTAAAAGTTCCAGTCTACCCAGAGACCAGAGACACGTTGGAAGAAAGGCCTGGCAATCTGCTTCCAAAAACTTAGCCCTACAGGAGAATCATGAGTCGGCAACTTGACAGTTGGTGACATTAAATCTTCCCTATTACTGTATTCTTAATCCATAATCAATATGATACAGGGAAACCATGTGTGGTGCTAAAGGAGAAGCACATTTGGAAGACCTAGCTAAGATTTGCTTTAGCTAACAGAGATGAGCACTCCACACCTCTCTGCTGAATTTGCAGGATGAGGCTCTGTTGAGGGAAATCCCCTTTGTCACTGTGGAAGTTATTTGTTTATCTGGTGAGACTCAGGGAAGCCTCCACCTCACTGGTCTGGTAGCCCTGGAGTTAAACTAGATGCTGTGCACAGGTCTTCTAACTCTACATCTAAGAAGAGAATTTTACAAACATCCAAGTGATGATTAGCTGATATGTAGCCTTTAATCAGTGTAGTGCTGGTGTTTTGGTCCAGGACGCCAGAGAGTGCTATGAAGTGGCTTGTGCCAGCAGCTTCATGATCTCTCTCAAACCTTAGGCAATCTGCTACTGTGCTAAATGCTGCTTGGGCATGAAAAGGTGAGACTTACTGTTGGTGTTTGGTATTGAAACTGTCTACAGCCTTACTCAACTGAAGAGTGTACTAGGCCAAGGGAAAACCTCATGTCCTGCCTGGAAGCAACTAGTGGTCTGGGTGGTTTATGTTACGTTTGAAAATGAATGAACTAAAGGGAAAATGCTAGAAAACATGCAAGAAAAAAGGCGCAGAAATATAAACAAGAGGAAGAAAGACAGGTTGAGATGAGAGCAGATTGAAAAGAAGATGGCTAAAATATAAATGAAATTGGAGGATACCTAAATGCAACAGAACAAATAAAATTCATATGAAAGGAAGTACAGGGAGGAGTTGACACTGCTAAAACACAAATTGTGGATGAGAAGAACAAATTCTCCTTGTATTCAGAAAGAAAAGAATAGGGAGATTAAAGTGATGAGGAGATAATAGGTATGGAGAAGAGAGGAGATCCAATCTAAGAATTATAGGTATTGCTGAGGAATAAGCCAGAGCAATTTATACAGAAACAACAATTGAAGTCATAATTGAAGAAAATGTGTTTTGCAAAATGGCCTAAATGTGCATGCAAAATAAATTTGAAGGGAACCACATCTGTACACAGCCTGGCTAAAATTTTGAATTAAAAAGATGAAGTATGACAAGCACTTTCACAGAAAAAAAAAAAAAAGTTTGTATATATAGTTAACAATTAAATTTAAGTGACCTCAAAGTTCTCTGTAAATACCCAAGGACAATAGAGCAACTATGTGGCACAGACAAGGCTGTGTGTCAACACATCATTTCATTTTCCTCCTGGAAACACAGGAAGACCAAGTTTCCAGCCCCCTTGAGTCTGGGTGGGCCACATGACTAGTTGTAGCTGATGGACTGTGGGCAGAGCTGATAAACGCCACTTCTGGCCTGGCCCTTAAAATATTCTGCAAGACCTGCTGTTCTCTTCTCTTTCTTTGCTAATCGGTCAGCCAGATGCAGAGAGGACAGTGGAGGATGTGTAGGTGACAATGGAAAGAGCCTGTGTTCCTTCCTGACTCATCTTATGGAAGGCTGCCTGCTAAACCCCCAAACTGAACTGTTAAGTACTAAGCCACTGAGATTTTGAGATTGTTTATTAAAGCATTTAGCCAAGGGCCACAAAGTTTTGAGGAAAAACAATCATGATTCAAGTATTTTCTATTTAGTCAAACTGTCATTTGGTCATGAAAACAAGAGAAATGCAATTTCAGAAATACAAGCTTTCAGTATATATGATAGGCCTGTTTTCCTCCCTAAAAAAATACTTAAAAATATATTCCAGGTGATAGATATATTAAAATAAATAGTTTAGGCGTGATCAAATAAAAAGCCTGGTGGTGAACACAGAAATAAACCTAAAGTTTAAATAATTATTGTTAACATGGCTATAAAGTAGAATGAAAAGTAAAAAATAATTCTCAAAAGTGAAAAAAAAAAAAAAACCAAACCGGAATGTGGTTCTATTACCCCATTTTATTCCACAAAAACTAAGAAATGGGGTAAAGAAAGAGTGAAAAGTAGTAAAAAGCATGCTAGTTTTCTCATGTGACGGAGATAAATAAATACTATTTTACTTTTAACATTGATTATTAGAAAATAAAGATCACTAAATTTCTAAAACATAAAAAGAACTAAAAAGCTGAAAATATGTTTTAGAGCCTCAAAGTTATTAAAGAAAAAAATCAAAGAAATATAACTCCTGGTTTCTTTAGTAAATAGAAATAAAAAAGAAAGAAAATCACAGAGCAAAAACCAATAAAAGAAGGAAAAAAAAAAAAAAAAGCAAGGAAGTCCGATAAGGCAGAAACAATAAAATGAGGTGAAGTAATAAGTCTGTATATATATAATTTATGACAATAAATAAAAGAGTCAACTCCAATTAAAATACAGAGACTTTCGGATTAGGTCAAGTAATAAATGTAACTGCATGCTGTAAACAAGATATAAATCTAGTACAAAACAACTGATAGGAAAAGGTTATAAATAAAAGACTGGGTAAAGATATCAGGAAAACACATACAAAATGCAAGAATGACGAAATGCAACTATAGAATTCAAAGCATAAAGAGAATCTTGATATACTGATGAAAAACAAAACTCAGAGTAAAACTGTAGCAGCATAAACCAAATAGTAGATGATGCCAAATAAATGAATGTCAAAATATTTAAAGCCAATGCATTAAAAAAACATGAGGGGGAAAATAACAAAAAGTATTTGTGAAGGAATGCATGAACATATTTTTCTCAGAACATGAATGAGGCAAAAAGTAAATGATGAAGTAGGCAAAAAATAAATAAGAGTGTAGGGGACATAGATAATACAATTAATAACTCTTAATAAACATGTATAATGTATTTTTATCCTATGCCCAGAAAATAAACTTTCCTTTCAAGTATTCTTAGAACAGTGACAAAAATTAAAGGAAAACCTCATAAAATACTAAAAATTGGTATTTATGCAAAACATATTCACTGACCACCTTACAATAATGAGTAGATACAACAACAAAGGTTTTAAATAAGGCAGACAGACCCTAGATCTTGGAAGCGAAAAGCTGTTCAGCTTAATAGTTGTTGGGTCAAAGAAGAAATATAAACTATAACGTAACAAAATGAAACACTATGTAAAAACTTATGGGATGAAGACAAGGCTGCATTACAGAGCAGATTCACAGGCTAAATGCTTTTATTCTTAAAGTAGAAATAAAAATGAAATATTTAATAAAAATATTTTAATCCAAAAACCAAAACCAAACCCACTGCCATGGAATTGAATCCAACTCATAGCGACCCTATAGGACAGAGTAGAACTGCCCCATAGGGTTTCCAAGGAGTGTCTGGGGGATTCATACTTCTGACCTTTTGGTTAGCAGCCGTAGTCTTAACCACTATGCCCCCAGGGTTTCCAAATATTTTAATAAGCAACACAAAAAGAAGCTAAACATAAAACAAGGAAAGAAAACCAGAGAACTATTCTTGCATTAGAATAGAGGTATATAGATCTGGCAAGTCTAATACAAAAAAAAAAAAAAAGAAAACAAATACACAAAATCAGATATTAGAAAGTAAGTATAGAGGGTCCTGGACAGAGTGGGAGAAAAATTGCAGAACAAAAAAATCAAATTCATAAAAAAGACCAGACTTACTGGTCTGTCAGAGACTAGAGGAACCCCCGAGACTATGGCCCTAAGACACCCTTCTAACCTGGAACTGAAGTCGTTTCCACCTTTCAGCTATACCATAGACAGTCCCATAAAATAAACAGTAACATCTGAGAGAAACGTATTCCTTAGAACAATCAATTATATGAGATTAAAAGGGCAACATTTGTCCAAAAGCGAAGATAAGAAGGCAGGAAGGGGTAGAAAATCAGGAAATGTGAACCTATGATGGAAATGGGGGAGTGAGGACACTTTGTGGGGAATGAAACCAATGCCATGGAACATTTTATGTACAAATTATTGAAAGGGAAACTAACTTGCTCTGTAAACTTTCATATAATGCACAATTAAAAAAAAAAAGTAGATATAACAACAGAGCCTGAAAAGATAATACATTACATGAGATTAAGACATAGTATTTAAGAGCTTGAATGCTAAACAAAAGGTCTGCAGTTTGAATCTGCCAGCCGCTCCTAGGAAACCCTATGGGGCAGTTCTACTCTGTCCTATATGGTCTCTGGTCCCTATGAGTCAGAATTAACTCAATGGCAATGGATATTCTATACTAATATTTTTTGAAAATTTTTATTACAAGCCATGATTTTGTAGCAAGGTATTAATCAAAATTGACTCAAAAATGGAGACCTCATATTCTTTGAAGAAACTGTAAAAAATGTTGTCAAGACTCCCCTTCCAAAAAACACCCTTGACTTAGTTAATAGTGTATTGCAGTTGGTTGAATTTTAAGGAGCATATAATTTTTAGGGTAAACCATTTCCAATCATATTAAGAGATGGAAAAAGACTCAAATTATATTTTGAAATCAACATAGCTCTAATATCAAAACTAAAGTAAATAAATTTAATCTCTTTTATGAAATGGGAATGATAATCCTTAAACAAAAAGCCATCAAATCACACCCATTGCTCTGTTAAAAATGGATACTATATCATGTCCAGTTTAGCATTATCTCAAGATTACAAGAAAAATTTAAATCTAGGAGTTCTACTAACACAATTTAGAGGTAAGTGAGGCAGAGAAAATTTCAGTACGTGTCCTAAAGATAATTTATCCCAAAATAATAATTCAATGTTATATGTAATGGTGAAAAATGAATTTCCACTAAAGTGGCAATAGTATAAGGAAACCACAATGCTACTGTCATCTAACATTTTTCTGTAAATTCTTGCTACAAAACAATAGAGAACTGATAAAAATGCACTATGGGATAGCCATATGGTGAAATACTCTGCAGCTGTTGTTCTCAATTGGGGCATTTTGCCTCCACCCCTCAGGAGACATTTGGCAATGTCTGGAGACATTACTGATTGTCATGAGGGGCAGGGAGTATTATTGGCATTTGGTAGGTAGAGGTCAGAGATGCTGCTAACACCCTACAGTGCAAACGGTAATCCCCCACAACAAACAATATCTACTTGTTGACTCTTTTGAATAGCCATATGCACCTCAAATTCAACTTGTACAAAATTGAGTTCTTATATGCCAGGCGCTACACAAAATGCTTTATTTAATCTTATTTAATCCTCACAAAACCCTATAAATTAAGTGCTATCATTATACTCTTTTTACATATGAAGACTTTGAGGCATGGAACAATTTCTGTAACTTGCCTTAAGTCACACATATATTAATGATAAAGACAGGATTTGAATCCAGGCAATCTGGCTGCTTTAAAAACAATAACAAAACTACTTAATTAGACTGCCAACATTAAGTTAATAAAGTATGATTCAAAATTACACACACACACAAGGCAGAGCCAAGATGGTGGAACAGTCAGATGCTTTGTGTCATCTCTTTTACAGCAAAGACCTGAAAAAACAAGTGAATCAGATATATATGACAATGTAGGAACCACAATCATCAAAGAAGTGGACTGAGCGGCAGGTGAAAGGAGAGACAATTTGAAAACAGTGGAAATGGGGAATTATGGATAGAGGGATCATTGGTGTCTTGCTAGCTGAATCTACATAGTGCACATAGGCTGAGGCAAGCAGCAACATCCCAAACCAAAAGCCACCCTATCTGGTGCAGCCAAGCAGCAACGAATCTGCATGTACCTCCAGAACCAAACAGGAGTGACATCAAACATGTGAAAGTTAAGTGCAAGCTCCCAACCCACCACATGCACTGGCAACATAACCCTTCCCCCAACCAGAGCTCCACTGCAGAAGAGCACTCCCTTCCCCTTACCCATTCCCCTTACTACTCTGACAACAGCCTTGGAGCATTCAACAATGCCACACTCCCTAAGCTGGGAACTCATGGCTGAGTCCAGAGGTACCTGCTCCTTTGCCCAGCCACTGGCATAGGAAGTCCACAGACTTGCAGTGCCCTTCACTCCTCCTGCCCTTCACCCCCACCCCAGTGTCTTGCAGGCTGATTCAACACCATGTGCCCTCATTAAGACAAAACGGGTAGGGCATCCAATTGAAGCCCATTTTTACCTGCAGTAGCCAAGTGAGAGCTGCAGATTTGTGACATTCAAGACCACCCTGCCCCTGAGAAGGGGGCTCACCTACCCACACCAGGGGTCTGAGGACTCCATCTAGCCACCCATGACAGGGGCCTAAGAATTAGTGGTGCCTCCAGATTTTTTTTTTTCCCTGATTTCTCCAGCCAACAGAACAGGGTGCCCAAAGACTGATGGCGCTACCCCCCGCCACAACACGTTCTAGTGGACAGGGGCTCAGTCACCATCCAGCTACCCAGGGGCAGCCAACAGCCCTCTGCCTTAACCCCGCATTGCCCCCCACTGCTACCAGATACATGTACCTGCTCTGAACACCCCCATACAGCCCTGCCCACCTAGGACCATAGGTGAGAGTCTTCATACCACACAATCAGTGACCAAAAATGCGGACACCTGTGATCCAAACAATTGCACCCCGCAAGAACAGTGAACAGACTCCTGGGCTCACACACTTAGTAGCTGCTCTGACCACCTGGAGACAAGAGGTGAAAGCTTCAGTGACACCTATGACCATAGTAGCACACAAGACCAGCCTACTTGGACATGTCAAAATAAAACAAACATACAGGATGTAGTAAATGATAAAAACATCAAACAAAAAAGAGGGAATAAATAGTGTAGTCATAGACCTTCCATGTGGACAGGAAGTCTACATGATATTAAGAAATAAAAGATTGGTTTAAACTTAGAAAAATAAAGGTAAATTTCAAGGTAACCACAAAGGAAGCTAACAAACCTACCCATCAAAATAAAGAAGAAAACATAAAGACTCAGCAAACACAAAACCAACAATAACGAAAGTGATGAAAAGAAAATACATAAACAAGAAGAACTCAACACAGAAAATTGAGTGGAGCAAAGAAATTGTCAACACCATGCACACATACACATGCATACACAAATACATAAAAACGACAGCAGTAAACTCATACCTATCAATAATTACACTGAATGAAAATGGCTTAACTACCAGTAGAAAGACAGAGAATGGCAGGATGGATAAAAAACATGACCCATCTATATGCTGTATACAAGAACCATCCTTAGACATAAAGAAATAAACTAAAACTCAAAGGATGAAAAAAAAAAATCAAACAATAACCAAAAAAGAGCAGGAGTGGCAATATTAATCTCTGATAAAATAGACTTAAAGCAAAATCCACCATAAAGAATAGGGAAAGACACTATATAATGATTAAAGTGTCAATATACCAGGAGGATATAACCATAATAAATATATATGCACCCAATGGCAGGGCTCCAAAATACATAAAACAAACTCAAACAGCACTGAAGAGAAACAGATAATTCTACAATAACAGTAGGAAATTTCAACACACTATTTTTGGTGAAGGACAGAACATCTAGAAAGAAACTCAGTAAAGATACAGAAGATCTAAATGCCACAATCAACCAACTTAGCCTCATATACATATACAGAACACTCCACCCAACAGCAGCCCTGTATACATTCTTTTCCAACGCACATAGAACATTCTTCAGAAAAAATCACATTTTAGGCCACAAACCAAGCTTTAACAAAATTCAAAA
Source organism: Elephas maximus indicus (assembly GCF_024166365.1). Lineage (NCBI taxonomy): Eukaryota > Metazoa > Chordata > Mammalia > Proboscidea > Elephantidae > Elephas > Elephas maximus. The sequence goes on from NC_064840.1 coordinate 53,438,202, forward strand.
CACTGAAAAAATATAAAGTATCTTCTCAGATAATAATGCCATAAAAGTAGAAAGCAATAACAGAAGCAGCAAGGAAAAAAGTCAAATATATGGAAAATGAACAGCACATTGTTTAAAAACTACAGGGTAATAGAAGAAATCAAGGATGGAATAAGAAAATTCATAGACTCAAATGGGAATGAAAACACATCTTACCAAAACCTTTAGGACACAGCAAAAGCAGTGTTTAGAGGTCAATTTACAGCAATAAACACACACATCAAAAAAGAAGAGGCAAAATCAAAACATTAACCCTACAATTTTAACAAATAGAAAGAAAGCAGCAGAAGAAGCCCTCAGTCATCAGAAGAAAGAAAATAATAAAGATTAGAGCAGAAACTAATGAAACAGAGAATAGAAAAACAATTGAAAGAATCAACAAGACCAAAACTTTGTTCTTTGAAAGTATCAACAAAAATGACAAGCTACTGGCAAAGCTGACACCAGAAAAACAGGAAAGGAAGCAAATAATTCAAGAAAGAAATGAAAAAGGGGACGGACATTACAACAGACCCAACCGAAATAAAAAGGATCATAATACGATACTATGAAAAATTATACTTCGACAAATTTGAAAACTAGAGGAAATGGACAAATTTCTAGGAACATGTTACTTACCTAAACTAACACAAACCAAGGTAGAAAAACTAAACAAATCCCTAACAAAAGAAGAAATTGAAAAGGTAATATAAAAAAACTCCCAACAAAACAAAGCCCTGACCTGGATGGCTTCAATGGAGAATTCTACCAAACTTTCAGAGAAAAGCTAACACCAATACTACTCAAGCTATTTCGGAGCATATAAAAGGAAGGAATAACCATGATACCAAAGCCAGGCAAAGACACCACAAAAAAAGAAAACTACAGACCAATATCCCTCATGAACACAGATACAAAATTTCTGAACAAAATTCTAGCCAATAGAATTCAACAGCATATCAAAAGAAAAACACACACGCACACACACATCATGACCGAGTGGTATTCATACCAAGCTTGCAGGAATGGTTCAACATTAGAAAATCAATTAACCTAATCTACCACATAAATAAAACAAAAGGAAAGAACCACATGATCTTATCGATCGACACAGAGAAGGCATTTGTCAAAGTCCAACACCCATTCCTGATAAAAGCTCTCAGCAAAATAGGAATAGAAGGGAAGTTCCTTGACATAATAAAGAGTATTTATACAAAGCCACTAGCTTACTTCATTCTCAGTGAGGAGGGACTGAAAACATTCCCCTTAAGAACAAGAGTCAGACAAGGATACCCTTTATCGCCACTCTTATTCAACATTGTACTGGAAGTCCTAGCTAGAGCAATAAGGCAAGAAAAAGAAATAAAGGGCATTGAAATTGGTAAGGAAGAGGTAAAACTATACCTGTTCACAGATGATATGATCTTACACACAGAAAACTAAAGAACCCAAAAGAAAGCTACTGGAGCTAATAGAAGATTTCAGCAAAGTAGCAGGATACAAGAGTAACATACAAAAATCAGTTGGATTCCTACACGCAAACAAAGAGAACTTTGAAAAGAAATCAACAAATCAATACTATTTACAATGGCCCCCAAGAAGATACATTACTTAGGAATAAATCTAACCAGGGATGAAAAAGACCTATACAAAAAAAAAAAAAAAGAAAACTATAAAACACTACTGTAAGAAACCAAAAAAGAATTACATAAGTGGAAAAAGATACCACACTTATGGATAGGAATACTCAACATTGTGAAAATGTCAATTCTACCCAAAGCGATCTACAGATAAAATGCAATCCTGATGCAAAATCCAACAGCATTCTTTAACTAGATGGAGAAACAAATCACAACTTTACATGAAAAGGGAAGAGGTCTCAGGTAAATAAAGCATTGCTAAAGAAGAACAAAGCGGGAGACCTCACACTACCTGATTTTAGAATCTACTAGACTCGAAGGCAGTGGGTATACAGCCACGGGGAAACTCTGGTGGCATAGTGGGTTAAGAGCTATGGCTGATAACCAAAAGGTTGGCAGTTTGAATCCACCAGGAGCTCCTTGGAGACCCTATGGGGCAGTTCTGCTCTGTCCTATAGGGTTGCTACGAGTCAGAATTGACTCGATGGCAGTGGTTTTATACAGCCAAGGTAGCCAAGACAGCCTCATACTGGTATAACAACAGACACATAGACCAATGGAACAGAATTGAGAACCCAAATATAAATCCAACCATGTATGAGCAGCTGATATTTGACAAAGGGCCAAAGTCCGTTAATTGGGGAAAACATAGTTTCTTTAACAAATGGTACTGGCATAATTGGATGTTCATCTGTAAAAAAATGAAACAAGACCCATACTTCACACCCTATACAAAAACTAACTCAAAATGGATCAAAGACCTAAATATAAAATCTAAAACAATAAAGGTCATGGAAGAAAAAAATAGGGTCAATGATAGGGCCACTAACATATGGCTTAAATAGGATACTAACTATAACTAACAATACACAAACAGCAGAAAATAAACTAGATAACCAGATAAACTAGATACCATCTCACCCTGACAATGCTGGCACTAATCCAAAAAACATAAAATATCAAATGTTGGAGAGGTTGTCGGGGGGGATTGAAATTCCTATGCACTGCTGGTGGGAACGTAAAATGGTACAACAACTTTAGAAACTGTTATGGCACTTCTTCAAAAAGCTAGAAATAGAAATACCATACAATCCAGCAATCCCCCTCCTAGGAATATACCCTAGAGAAATAAGAGCCATCAGACGAATAGACATATGTATACCCATGTTCACTGCAGCACTATTCACAATAGTGAAAAGATGGAAACAGCCTAAGCGCCCATCAACAGATGAATGGATAAACAAATTATGGTACATACACATAATGGAATACTATGCAACCATAAAGAAAAAGTGATGAATCTTTGAAACATCTCACAATTGGATGAATGTGGAGGGCGTTATTCTGAGTGAAATAAGTTAGTCACAAAAGGGCAATTACTATATGAGACCACTATTATAAGAACTCAAGAAAAGGTTTGAATTATAAGAACTCAAGAAAAGGTTTACACACAGAAAAAAAAATTCTTTGAATGTTAGGAGGATCAGGAGGGAGGGAGAGAGGAAACCAATAGCTATATAGTAGGCAAGTGTCAACTATGGTGAAGGAAAGGACAATACACAATATAGGGGAAGTCAGTGTAACTGGACCAAAGGAAATGCATAGAAGTTTCCTAGACACATCCAAACACTTTGAGGGACCGATTAGCTGGGGGCTGGGGACCATAGTTTTGGGGGACATCTATGTCAATTGGCATAACATAGCTCATAAAGAAAACAGTCTATATCCCACTTTGGTGAGTAGCGTCTGGAGTCTTAAAAGCTTGCCAGCGGCCATCTAAGATACATCTGTTGGTCCCATCCCAGCAAAGGAGAATGAAGAAAATCAAAGATACAAGGAATATATTAGCCCAAAGGACTAAAGGCCCACATGAACCAGAGACTCCACAAGCCTGATACCAGAAGAACAAGATGGTGCCTTGCTACCGCCAATGACTGCTCTCACAGGGATCACAACAGAAGGTCCCAGACAGAGTGGGAGAAAAATGTAGAACAGAATTCAAATTCATGAAAAAAATCAGACTCACTGATCTGACAGAGACTGGAAGAATCCCTGAAACTATGGCCACTGGACAGTCTACGAACCCGGAACTGAAACCATTCCGAAAGGCCACTTTTCAGACTAAGATTATTCAGGCCTATAAAACAAAAAAATAACACACGTGAGGAATGTGCTTCTTAGTCCAATCAAATATACAAGACAAAATGGGCAGTTCTTGTCCAAAAGCAAGACAAAAAGGCTGGAAGTGACAAGAACTGGACAAATGGACACAGGGAACCCAGGGTGGAAAGTGGGAGCATGCTGTCACATTGGTTGCATGCTGCCAACCAGTGTCACAAAAAAATGTGTATACATTTTTGAATGAGAAATTAACTTAAGCTGTTAACTTTCACCCAAAGCACAATAAAAAAATAATAATTTGTAAGAAAAAAATTATACACACACACATAAACACACAGCTTAAACCATCCCAATTTTATAAAACACTATAAATATTTTTTATAAAAGTAAATATAACACATGACCTTTTTTGTCTGACTTCTTTCACTTGGTATAATGTTTTTGAGGTTCATCCAAGTTGCAGGACATATTCATTCCTTTTTATGGCCGAATAATGTGCCATTATATGAATACACCATAAACTTTTATCCATTCATCCTCATCCACTGATGGACATTTGGGTTGTGTCCACCTTTTGGCCGTTATGAATAATGCCGCTGTAAACACTAATGTAAAAAGTTCTGTAGGGACATATGTTTTTCAATTATTTTCAATATATATCTAGGAGTGGAAGTGCTGTATCATATGGTAGACATTTACCTCGCCAACTAACTGGAAAAGATACACATTTATGCCTATTCCAAAGAAAAGCGATCCAACTGAATACAGAAATTATCAAACAATATCATTAATACTCAAGTAAAACTTTGCTGAAGATCATTCAAAAATGGTTGCAGCAGTACATTGACAGGGAACTGTCAGAAATTCAAGCTGGATTCAGAAGAGGATGTGGAACGAGGGATATCATTGCTGATGTCAGATAGATCCTGGCTGAAAGCAGAGAATACCAGAAAGATGTTTACCCGTGTTTTAGTGACTATGCAAAGGCACTTAACTGTGTGGATCATAAGAAATTATGGATAACAACATTGGGAAGAATGAGAATTCTGGAACACTTAATTGTGCTTATGAGGAACCTTTACATAGATTAAGAGGTAGTCATTCAAACAGAACAAGGGGTTACTGTGTGGTTTAAAGTCAGAAAAGGTGTGCATCAGGCCTGTATCATTTCACCATATTTATTCAAACAGTATGCTGAGGAAATAATCTGAAAGCTGGAGTATATGAAGAGGAACGGGGCATCAGGACTGGCGGAAGACTCATTAACAACCTGCGATACGCGGATGACACAACCTTGCTTGCTGAAAGTGAAGAAGACTTGAAGTAGTTACTGATGAGGATCAAAGACTATAGCCTTCAGTATGGATTACACCTCAACATAAAGAAAATAAAAATCCTCACAACTGAACTGATAAGAAACATCATGATAAACGGAGAAAAGATTGAGGTTGTCAAGGATTTCATTTTACTTGGATCCATAATCAACACCCATGGAATCAGCAGTCAAGAAATCAAAAGACATATTGCATTGGACAAATCTGCTGCAAAAGACCTCTTCATTTATTCATTTTATTTTAAATGACTGAATTATATTTTATTTTACTGTTGTTGTTAGGTGCCGATGAGTTGGTTCTGACTCATAGCAACTCTATGTACAATGGAACAAAATATTGCTGGGTCCTTCACCAACCTCACAATCATTGTTATGCTTGAGCCCATTGTTGCAGCCACTGTGTCAACACATTTCCTTGAGGGTCTTCCTCTATTTAACTGACCCTCCACTTTACTAAGCATGATGTCCTTCTCCAGGGACTGGTCCCTCCTGACAACCTGTCCAAAGTACGTGAGACATAGTCTTGCCATCCTTGCTCGTAAGGTGCATTCTGGTTACACTTCTTCCAAGACAGATTTTTTCATTCTTTTGGCAGTCCATGGTATATTCAATATTCTTCACTAACACCACAATTCAAAGACATCAATTCTTCTTCCATCTTCCTTATTTATTGTCCAGCGTTTGCATGGATATGAGGTGACTGAAAACACCATGGCTTGGGTTAGGTGCATCTTAGTCCTTAAAGTGACATTTTTGCTTTTCAACACTTTAAAGAAGGCTTTTGCAGCAGATTTATCCAATGCAATGAGTCATTTGATTTCTTTTTTTCTTTTTTATTGAACTTTAGATGAAGGTTTACAGAATAAACTCATTTCTCATCAAACAGTACACACATTGTTGTATGACATTGGTTTACAATCCCATGACATGTCAACACTCTCCCTTCTCAACCCTGGGTTCCCTATTACCAGCTTTCCTGTTTCCGGTCCCTCCTCCAGGGTTGGTGTGTCCCTTTAGCCTTCTTTTGTTCTATTGGCCTGTTCGATCTTTGGCTGAAGAGAGAACCTCAGGAGTGACTTCATTACTGAGCTGAAAGGGTGTCCGGGGGCCATACTGTCAAGGTTTCTCCAATCTCTGTCAGGCCAGCAAGTCTGGTATTTTTTTTTTTTTTTTGAGTTAGAATTTTTTCTACATTTTTCTCCAGCTCTGTCCTGGACCCTCTTTTGTGATCCCTGTTACAGCAGTCAGTGATGGTAGTCGAGTACCGTCTAGTTGTACTGGACTCAGTCTGGTGGAGGCCATGGTAGATGTGGTCCATTAGTCCTTTGGACTAATCTTTGCCTTGTATCTTTAGTTTTCTGCATCCTTCCTTGCTCCTGAAGGGATGAGACCAGTGGAGTATCCTAGATGGCCACTAGGATACTCTTTTAAGACCCCAGATGCTACTTACCAAAGTAGAATGTAGGACATTTTTTTATAAACTCTGTTATACTGGTTGAGCTAGATGTTCCCTGAAACCACGGTCCCCACAGCCCTCAGCCCAGCAATTTGGTGCCTCAGGGAGTTTGGATGTGTCTGTGGAGTTACCATGGCCTTGCCTTATACAGGTTGTTCTGGCTTCCCCAGTATTGTGTACTGTCTTACCCATCACCCAAATTACTGCTTATCTACTGTGCAAAAGGCCTCTTTAAAGTGTTAACAAGCAAAGATGTCACCTTAAGGGATAAGGTACACCTAGTGTTTTCAGTCACCTCACATGCATGCAAAGGCTGCACAATGAAAAGAAGACCAAAGAAGAACTGATGCCTTTGAATTGTGTTGGCAAAGAATATTGAATATACCAAAAGAAAGAACGAATCTGCCTTGGAAGAAGTACAGTCAGAATGCTCCTTAGAAGTAGGATGGTGAGATTTCATCTCACGTAATTTGGACATGTTATCAGGAGGGACTAGTCCTTGGAGAAGGACATCATGCTTGGTAAAGTAGAGGGTCAGAGAGAAAGATGAAGACCCTCAATGAGATGGCTTGACACAGTGGCTGCAACAATGGGCTCGAGCATAACAACGATCCTAAGAGTGGTGCAGGACTGGGCGGTATTTCCTTCTGTTGTACGTAGGGTTGTCGCTATGAGCCAGAACTGACTCGACAGCACCTGACAACAACAGTATGGTAATTCTATGTTTGACTTTTCGAGGAACTGCTTAACTGTTTTCCACAGTAACTGCACCGTTTTTCATTACCACCAACAATGTCCAAGGGTTCTGATCTCTCCACATCCTGTCTAACAATTTTTTTTTTTTTATAACCATCCTAGTGGGTGAGAAGTGGTATCTCATTGTGGTTTTGATGTGCATTTCCTTAATGACCACTGAAGTTGAATATCTTTTCCTGTGCTTGTTGGAGACAGAAAGCAGAACAGTGGTTGCCAGCGGGTGACGGTAGTACAGAATAGGGAGTGATTACTTAAAAGATAGAGGCATTCTTCTGAAATGATGAAAAATTTTGAAACTAGATAGAGATGGTGGTTGCACAGCATTATGAACGCACTAAGTGCCATTGAATTGTATACTTTAAAATGTTTCATTGTATGTTTTGTGAATTTTACCTCAATAACAATTAAATAAGTAAAGACATCTCAGTGGTTAGTAGTAAGCATTCATGATGTGATTTCTAAAGTTTCTTTAATGGGCATACATTATTTTGGAATCAGGAAAAACAAAAATCCAAGAAGTCATATAGTGGAGCCAAATGAACTTTTGTATCCTTATACAAAAATTAAGAAGTCTGAATAGAAAGTTACACCGCTTCTGCGTGGATGTGAATCGAGAACTAACATCACTATTCAAGTATATGCATTAGGATTCCTTTGGGAGAAGAAATCCTGACTGAAACTGGTTTAAACAAAGGGAAATAAATTGGCTTATGTAACTGAAAAGTCTGCAGGAAGGACTTGTCTTGCAACTCAAAAATTTTGACAAAGACCCACTTCCTCACTCTCCATTTCTTGCCTCTGCCCCTTCAGAGTAGGCTCCACTGTCAGCAGGTGCCCTGGTCTCTCTGTTACACGCAGCAGAGATGGATAAGTGTCTTAGTTACCTAGTGCCGCCATAATAGAAATACCACAAGTGGGCAGCTTTAAAGAACTGAAATGTATTTTTTCACAGGTTTGGAGGCTAAAAGTTCAAAACAGGACATGCAGATTCCTTCTGTGAACCTCCCTTAGTTTCTGTATCTGCTGGTGATCCTTGGCATTCTTTGGTCTTCCTTGGTGTCTGTCTCCCCCATGTGTGTCTCTGGTCTATTCCGGTCTTTTCATAACTCAGAAGTGATTGGGTTTAGGATCCACCGTACATTGGCATGACCTCATTAACATAAAAAAAGAAAAACCCTATTTCCAAATAGGATCACATCCATATGTAGAGGTGTTAGGATTTCAACACAAATTTTGGGAGGACACAATTCAATCCATAACAGTAAGCCTGTTTTCAGCATTCCTAGAAACAAGATAGATATTCGCTCTGATTGGACTACCTTAGGTCACACAGATGTACTGATTGGCCTGGCCTTGGTCTTGGGTCCCACTTGGGAAACCTGGGGCGAATTCAGCTTCCCTGATGTCTTGTGGTACTCAAACAGGAAATGGGTACCACTGGGAAGAGGCAATGGGGAAATGGATTCTGGGGGTTCAACCAGTCCAGACCCACTACATTAAGAGATGAAGGGAATGGAACTTACCTTTACTGAACGTCCACTTGTTTTCATTTGTTGTCTAATATTATAGGCAATATGTACAGTGTTCAGAGCAAAACTCTCCTGACTCACTGAAGGATGGAGTTATAATGGAAGGTTTCCTGGTAGAGGTAAGCCTTAAGGAGGTCCTTCAAAGATAGGTGTGAGTTGAATGGACAAAAAGGGGAGGGCCATATTTTGCTGTGTAGGAATAGCATGGCCAAGACCAGGCTCTGTAAAGACGAGTGCTTGTATAGAAATTAGGATGGCAGCAGCAAGGAAGCTGTGGAGTAGGGGAGAGGGCACTGGACTTAGAATGAGAAGTCTAATTATTTAAATCTGGGTTCTGCAGCTCTTTATCTCCAAATAAAGAAGAAAGGCCCATGGAAAACTCTTTGGGGGGAAGGGTATTCACAGGCTACTTGTTAATATTTTGTATTATCAACTTGCTTTACTTTTTCTGTCTGTAAAATGGACATAATAGCTCCATCACTGGATTGATATGCAGATTAGATAAGATTATGACCCTTAGAGTACTCTGCAAGTTGTAAATTAGTAGAAGCATGTAGGGAAAAAGAGCTCCATTGGGCTTAGGAATGTATTTGGAGTGTAATAGGCAACCACAGAGGGGAAGTGGTGGTTCAGTGCTACAATTCTTGCCTTCCATGCTGGAGATCTGGGTTAGATTCTCAACCAACGCATCTCATGTGCAGCCATCACTGTCTTTCAGTGGGTGCTTGTGTGTCGCTATTTTGCTGAACAGGTTTCAGCAGAGCTTCCAGACTAAGATAAACTAGGAAGAAAGGCCAAGTGAGCTACTTCTGAAAATCAACCAGTGAAAACCCTGTGGATCAAAATGATCTGATCCCGTTGTGCATGGGGTCACTACAAGTTGTGGGTCGACTCAAGGGCAGCCAACGACAACAAGGAAGCCAAGGGCAGATTCAGGCTGCAAAAGTTAGAGGAACAACAGGGTCCTATCTTCTCCCAGACACTGCCACTGACTCTTTGGAGGCTGCAAGACCTCCCTGTTTCTGACAGCCCATGATGCTTTGACTCACATCAACATCAGAGAGCAGTTGCTAGGAGAAGACAAAGGCTCTCTGGTTGCAGTGCAGCCCAGCCGGGCTTCCGGGAAGGAGGAGTGGGGAGAAGCAGTGTTCTGAGAAGGGGTGGGAGCTCCCTGGGAGGAGACAAAATGACTTCTTCAGTTGAGCCCGCCAGAGACCATAAAAACCTCAATGTATGAAATTAGCTTGATTCTGTAAAATAGTTACATCAAGGCAGCTGTCAGGAAATCAATAGCACGCTGTAATTATGTCCATAAACATGCTGAAAAAGCAGGAGAGGTCAGAGGCAAACAAAGGGGGTGGCTGCTGCAAGGCCTGTGAAGACATGACTCATGGAGCTCCTGGGCAATGGAGCCACCCCAGAGGGGCCAGCTCCTTTCTTCTGCTGCCGATTCATCCGGGGACAAGCAAATTCAATTTGGCAAACATTTATTGAGCATTTACTTCAGGCCAGGCTGGGGGCAGCGGCAGTGGGCTAGACGTTGAGATGGTAAGCTAACCCTCTCCATCCAAGTCCTACTGTGGAAACTTGCAGGGTGAAAGTTACTGGAATTGACACAGCGTTAGTGAATATGGATCTTTTATGGAACAAGAGAGGCATTTGCTGTCACTTCGTCATGCTTTGGGTTTATAAATACAGCCTACGATTCCGGTAGGTGATACAAGACCCATTGTTTAGGGGATATTGAGCTTCTGTTAAAGGCAATGGGAAAACTTGGAAAGGGTTAATGGTAATGGTCGAACAACATGATAAATGTGACTAATGCCACTGAATTGTACACATGAAGAATGTTGAGATCGCAAACGATTTGTTATATACATATTTACCACAATAAAGAAAAAAAATCCTCTTTTTAAAAATTTAAATACTACATTCTCTGGGAGAAGGGAGAAGGAAACTCATAATTTCAGAGCACTGAACGGCTTTATGCTTTACCTATATTATTTTGGAAACCCTGGTGGCATAGTGGTTAAGTGCTATGGCTGCTAACCAAAAGATCGCAGTTCGAATCTGCCAGGCGCTCCTTGGAAACTCTATGGGGCAGTTCTACTCTGTCCTATAGGGTTGCTATGAGTCGGAATCGACTCAATGGCAGTGGGTTTGTTTTCTTGGGTATATTATTTTATCTCCTCAAAAATATTATGAGCAGGGAGATTTTATTTCCATTTTATAGATGACAAAATAGAGGTTCAGTTATGATGAAATGGCATTTTCAATATCATACTGATAAAACTAAATCAAACCCATTGCCGTTGTTTCTGGCTCCTAGCGACCCTATGGGACAGAGTAGAACTGCCCTGTAGAGTTTCCAACGAGGACCTGGTGGATTCAGACTGATGACCTTTGCTCAGCAGCCATAGCACTTAACCACCACACCACCAGGGTTTCCTAGTAAGTGGAAATTTATGTATGACTCAGACCTTAGTCTGAATTGCTTTAATTAAATTGTCATAGTAGTGATTAGGTTAGACTCATAGCTGATTTTCCTCAGAAAATTGGGATGTTCGAGGTGGAGGTGCTTCTGCGTAGGTTGGGATTGTAAAGAGAAGCAAGAGCATAAATTTGAGCAGGGGAATCGGGCAGGCAGATCTGAGTGAGTCTTGGGGTGAGTTGACCAGAAAAGGGCAGAAATCATGGTGGCAGGAGGAAGGAATCATGGTGGCAGTTGGCACTGAATAAGTGACACCCATGTGATCCATGTGTTACATGGGCAATGCTGCCCTCCAGCTGTGGGGCTGCGGAAGAGGGTCTCAAGATAGCCTCATGATAGGGTCTGACTTGAACCAATTAACTAGCCTTGCCAGGTGACCCTTTTCCTACAGCAGTGTAATACCCATGGTGTATTGTATGCATGGATTCTTTCCCAACATTTCTCAGGAAAATTTTACATTCTCCCATATCCCGAGAAAAATCAGTTAAGAAACTGTGAGAATGGTAAGAAGTATTGTAAGACTCCAGTGAGAGTTAAACTTAACAATCAACATCCAGACATTACTGTTTTGAAAGAATTCACTGACATCAAGCTGAAAACCAGATCTGGAAACGCTGGCCCAAGGAGTTGAAGGTTAAGGTCAAAGATTCCAGGAACCAGGACAGGAGCAGATAAGGAGAGAAACATCAAGACCTAATCAGTCAGCCTTGCTTATAGTCTTTGCCATGTTATAAGAATTTATTCATTATCCTGTCTGCTACTAATGGGAGTCATTCTTGCAAATAAAATAAATAATTCTATGTTTATACACATGGAACACTTTATACAAATTTTATGAGTAGTTTTCCAAGAAATAATAAGGTTTGGAAGTGAAATAACTCTTTAATTGGCAATTTTGACATGGGATTCTGTGCTGTGCTAGGAGTACTTGCTAGGAGACCCGAATGCAACCCCAAAATGTGTTTGGCATTTTCCAGAGCTTGAATATTCAATATAGCGTACAGTTCTTTGTAAATACTTCAACAGCAAAATGCAAAGAGGAGATACGAATGTAATTGTGGGAACATTTATTTTCTGTTGATATTTCCTTTTTTAAAAGTTTTCTGTTATCAAATGTGTATATCAGGTAGAGATTGTTCTTACATATTAATGAAATACATGATCTTGTCATAATGTATTGATTCATAATAATGATAATAGTGAACCATGTATTTATTGGAGGCCTGGTTGCACAGTCATTAGGAGATTGGCTGCTAACCAAAAGGTCGGCAGTTTGATGCATTTATTATATTTTTAACATAAAACTCTGCGATAACCCTGTGTTAAAAGTGATTCACTATTTATTATTATTATATATATTAAAAAAAAAAGTTGCCATTTGAGTCAATTCGGATTCATCGCGACCCCACGTCTGGAGGGTAGAACTGCACTCCACAGGGTTTTCAAGGTCGTGACCTTTCAGAAGTAGATCGCCAGACCTTTCTTCCAAGGTGCCTCTGGATGGGTTTGAACTGTCAACGTTTTGGTTAGTAGCTGAGCACTTAAATGTTTGTGGCTCCAGGAGCTTCTGTTTATTATAATACCTAAAACCCCTTGCCATCAAGTTGATTCTGACTCACAGCAACCCTACAGGACACCGTAGAACTGCCCCCTAGGGTTTCCAAGGAGAGGCTAGTCACTCATTATTATTTTAAAACATACAAAGTCTTAGGCAAAATACAGAATAATTTATGATTTGGGATTGCCAAGAATTACCAGGAATTCTTATTTCTTGTTCCTGAATCCTGAAGATTAATATCTCTTAGGCATTTGGAAACACTATCCTTTGAGGATGGGGCACCTACACCTGCACTGTCCCCCCTCCTTCTGCTGGCCCTGACTCAAACTTTGCTGCTATTACCATTAGAGAGAAGTGCACTGATGGAGGAATTTAGGCCAGGGTAAGCCCACGAGGTCTGGCTTCATCTGCTCACAGAGTCACTAATTTTCCTGAAGCCAACATGTACCCATTTCAATTTCGCAACTTCACAACCCCACCTTGGGTACTCTGCGGGCAATCTTGGGCTCAAGGGAGGGGTGAAGGAACACCTTCTTTGGCTTTTACCTACTTACTATTTCTGTACCCCTCTCACACCTATGCACTTATGGTCCCTGGTTCCTGTTCTCTGAAGCCTAGCTTTTGCTTTACTTATTTTTTTATTTTACTTTAGGTGAAAGTTTACAGAGCAGATTAGTTTCTCGTTAAACAATTAATACACAAATTGTTTTGTGACATTGGTTGCCAACCGGCAATATGTCAGCATTCTCCCATGCTTCACCCCGGATTCCCCATTTCCATTCGTCTGGTTTTCCTGTCCCTGCCTGCCTTCTCTTCTTTGCTTTGGACTGGTGTGCCCATTTAGTCTCGTATATATGATTGAACTATGAAACATGTTCTTTACATGTGTTATTGTTTGTTTTACAGGCCTGTCCAATCTTTGGCTGAAGGGTGAACTTCAGGAGTGACTTCAGTACTGAGTTACAAGGGTGTCCAGGGGCCATACTCTAGGGGTTTCTCCAATCTCTGTCAGACCAGTAAGTCTGGTCTGTTTTTGTGAATTTGAATTTTGTTCTACATTTTTCTCCCCCCTCTCCAGAACCCTTTACTGTGATCGCTGTCAGAGCAGTTGAAGGTAGTAGCCAGGTACCATCTAGTTGTTCTGGGCTCAGGCTGGTGGAGGCTGTGGTAGTTGTGGTCCATTTGTCCTTTGGACTAATCTTCCCCTTGAGTCTTTGATTTTCTTCATTCTCCTTTACTCCAGACAGGATGGGACCTGTATATGTATCTCAGATGGCTGCTCGCAGGATTTTAAGACCCCAGATGCTACTCATCACAGTCGGATATAGAACATTTTCTTTATAAACTGTATTATGCCAATTGAGCTAGGTATTCCCCGAGACCGTGGTCCCCAGCTCTCAGCCCAGTCCGTCAGGGAGTTTGCACGTGTCTATGAAACTTCAAAAAAAAAAAAAAAAAATTATTTTATGAAACTTCTATGACTTTGCCTTGTTCAAGATGTGCTGACTTCCCCAGTGTCGTGTACTGTCTTACCCTTCACCAAAATTAACGCTTATCTATTGTCTGGTTAGTCTTTTTCCTTCTCCACCCTTCCTCTTCCTCGTAATCATCAAAGATTGTTTCTGTGTGTAAACCTTTTCATGAATTTTTACAATAGTGGTCTCATACAGTATTTGTCTTTTTGTGATTGACTTATTTCACTGAGCATGATGCCCTCCAGATTAATCCACGTCGTGAGATGTTTCGCAGAGTCATCATTGTTCTTCATCATTGCACAGTATTCCATTGTGTGTATGTAACATATGGTTTGTTTATCCATTCGTTGATGGGCACTTAGTTTGTTTCCATCTTTTTGCTATTGTGAATACTGCTGCAATGAACATGGGTATGTAGGGTATATTTCTAGGACTGAGATTGCTGGATCGTATGGTATTTCTATTTCTAGCTTTTGAAGGAAGAGCCATATTATTTTCCAAAGTGGTTGTACCAATTTTCATTCCCACCAGCAGTGCATGAGAGTTCCAATCTTCCTATAACCTCTCAAGCATTTGTTATTTTCTCTGTTTTGATTAGTGCCAGTAATATAGGGGAAAGGTTGTATCTCACTGTAGTTTTGATTTGGATTTTGCTAATGGCTAGCTATTGTGAGCGTTTCCTCATATTTCTGTTAGTTAGCTGCTTGACTGTCTTTTTTGGTGAAGTATCTGTTCATATCTTTTGGCCATTTTTTAATTGGCTTATTTCTCTTTTTGTAGAAGAGGTGTTGGATTTTCTTATAGATTTTAGAGATTAGATCTTTGTTGGATATGTCATAGCCAATTTTTTTTTTCCCAGTCTGTGGGTTCTCTTTTCAGTCTTTTGGTGAAATCTTTTGATGAGCATAAGTGTTTAATTATTGGAAGATACTAGTTTTTACTAGTTATCTGGTTTATCTTCTGGTGTTTGTGTATTTTTAGTTATCGTTTGTATCCTATTTATGCCATATATTAGTGCCTTAGCATTGTCCCTATTTTTTCTTCCATGATCTTTATAGATTTTGGTTTTATATTTAAGGCTTTGATCCATTTTGAACTAGTTTTTGTGTATGGTGTGAGACATGGGTCCTATTTCGTTCGTTTAGGGTTGGACATCCAGTTTTGCCAGCACCATTGGTTTAAAAATTGTCTTTTCCCCATTTAATGAATTTTGGGCCTTTGCCAAAGATCAGTTGACTGTAGGTGGATGAATTTACATCTGGGTTCTTGATTCTGTCCTGTTGATCAATGTGTCTGGCATTATACCAGTACCAGACTGTGTAGCAGATTCTGAGGTCAGGTAGTATGGGACCTCCTACTTTGTTCTTCTTCAAAAATGTTTTACTTTTCTGGGGCCTCTTTCCTTTCCATATAAAGTTAATGATTAGTTTTTCCATCTTGTTGAAGAATGCTGTTAGTATTTGGATAGGGATTGTATTATGTTTATAAAATGGCATTGCTTTCCTGATTTCCTTTTCATAGTTCTCTTTATAGGTAATAGGAATCCAGCTGATTTTTTAATGTTTATCTTGTATCCTGCTCTCTGCTGAATCTTTCTATTAGTTCCAGAAGTTTTCTTGTGCAGTCTTTAGGGTTCTGTATGTGCAATGCCATCCATAAATAGGGATAATTTTACCTCTTCCTTACCAGTTTGGGTGCCCTTTCTTTTTTTTTTGCCTTATTGCTCTAGCTAGGACTTCCAGCACAATGTTAAATAGGAGTGGTGATAAAGGGAATTCTAGTCTTGTTCCCATTCTCAGGGGGAATGTTTTCAGCTTCTTTCCATTGTGAATGATGTTGCCTTTTGGTTTTGTATAAATGTCCTTTATTGTGTTGAGGAATTCCCGTTCTATACCTATTTTGTTTTTTTACCTATTTTATTGGGAATGAGTATTGTACTTTATCAAATACCTTTTCTATGTTGATTAAGATGAGCGTGTGATTCTTTTGTTTTATTTATGTGGTCGATCATGTTGATTGATTTTCTAATGTTGAATCATCCTTGCATACCTGGTATGAATCCCACTTGCTTGTAGTATATTATTATTTTCTTTTTATGATACTGAATTCTATTGGCTAGAATTTTGTTCAGAATTTTTGCGTCTATATTCATGAGAGATATTTGTCTGTCATTTTCTTTTTCTGTGTTGTCATTGCCTGGTTTTGGTATCAGATTTATCCTGGCTTCATAGAATGAATTTGGAGATAGCTCTTCCTTTTCTACTGGTGTAAGCTCTTCGCTGAATGTTTAGTAGAATTCTCCAGGGAAACCATCTGGGCTAGGTCTTTTTTTTCTTGACAGTTTTTTCTTTTTTTTAATTACTTTTTCAATCTCTTCTTTTGTTATGGGTCTGTTCAGATTTTCTACCTCTGTTTATGTTAGTTTAGGTAGGTTGTGTGTTTATAGAAATTTGTCCATATCCTTTAGGTTTTCAAATTTGTTGGAGTACAGGTTTTCCTAGTACTCTGTTAGATCCTTTATATTTCAGTTGGGTCTATTGTAATGTCCCCATTTCATTTCTTATTTGGCTTATTTGCTTCCTCTCCTGTTTTTCTTTTGTCCATTTGGCCAGTGGTTTGTCTATTTTGTTGATTGTTTCAAAGAACCAATTTTTGGTTTTGTTGATCCTTTCTGTTGTTTTTCTATTTCATTTATTTCTACTCGGATCTTTATTATTTTCTTTCTTCTGGTGGCCATGGGCTCCTTTTGCTGTTCTCTTTCTGTTTGTTTGAGTCGTATAGCTAACATTTTGATTTTTTGCCTTCCTTTTTTTTGATTTGTGTGTCTATTGCTATAAATTGACCTCTAAGTACTGCTTGTGCTGTGTCCCTAAGGTTTTGATATGATGTGTTCTCATTCTCATTTGATTCTAGGAATTTTTTTATTCCATTTTTGATTTATTCTATTACTCAGTGGTTTTTAAGCAAGATGTTTTTCCTTTTCCATGTTTTTGATTTTTTTTTCTTGCTCTTCCAGTTATTTCTAGTTTTGTGGCATTATGATCAGAGAAGATGCTTTGTATTTTCTCAATATTTTGGAACTTGTTGCAGGTAGCTTTGTAGCCTAAGATGTGGTCTATTGTGGAGAATGTTCCATGTGCATTGGAAAAGAATGTATACTTTGCTACTGTTAGGTGGATTATTCTATAAATATATATGAGGTCAAGTTGGTTGATTGTGGCCTTTAAATCTTCTATATCTTTGCTGAGTTTCTTTCTAGATATTCTATCATTTGCCGAGAGTGGTGTGTTGAAGTCTCCTACTATATTTGTGGAACTGTTTATTTCTCTTTTCAGTGCTGTTTGAGTTTATTTTATGTATTTTGGAACCCTGTGGTCGTGTACGTAGATATTTATTATAGTTATGTCATCATGGTGCACTGTCCCTTTATTCATTATACAACATCCTTACTTCTCTTTTATGGTGCATTTTGTCTTAGAGTCTATTTTATCTGAGATTAGTATTGCCACTCCTGTTCTTTTTTGGTTGCTGTTTGCTTGATATATTTTTCTCCATCCTTTGATTTTTAATATATTTATGCCTTTGTTTCTAAGGTGCGTCTCTTGCAGACAGTATATTGATGGTCATTTTTTTTTTTTTAATCCATTCTGTCACTTTTTGTCTCTTTACGGGTGCATTTAAGCCATTTACATTCAGTGTGATTATTGACAGGTGTGACTTTATAACTGTCATTTTGTAGTTTTGTGTGTGTATGTGATTCTGACATTTTTTTGTTCTTCTTACTCTCCTGTGCTGAGTTCCTTTGGTTTGTGGGATTTCTTTTCATTTTTTTCATTATTGTAGATTTTGTGTTTACTAAGACTTTGTTTTTCTTCTTTATTTTGATGAGTAGGTTTGTTGACTTTCCTGTGGTCCCCTTTAAACTTACCTTTATCTTCCTAAGTTTGAGCCAGTCTTTTATTAGTTGATACCACCTTGACTTCCTCTCCATTTGAAAGTTCTTTATATGAGTAGGGATTGACTTGATGGCAATGGATTATACCTACACTGTGTGTTTCCCTTTTATTGTTTTGACATTGTTGTCATTTAAGATTGATGTTTCTGGTTCCTGTTTTAAATCTTTTTGTTTTGATTTATCATTGGGAATTCATCACCTAGGATGGTAGCTGGTGAATACTGACCTATGTCCTGGATTCAGGTTGTTGTCTGTTGTTGTTGATTCTCTAAACAAAGGATTCTTTTTAAAAATTCTTATTTGGGTTTTTACAAATCCCCTTAATTTTTGTTTATCTAGAAATGTCCTAATTTTGCCATCATATTTGAGTGAGAGTTTTGCAGGGTATTATTTTTCTTGGCTGGCAATTTTTTTCCAAGGTTTTATACATACATCCCACTGCTTTCTTGCCTGAATAATTTCTACCAAGTAATCAGAGCTTAGTCTTATTGTTTTCTCTTTGTATGTGACTTTTCATTTTTCTAGAGCAGCTCTCAGGATTCTTTCTTTGTCTTTGGTTTTGGTGAGAGTGATTATGATATGTCTTGGTGACTTTCTTTTGAGATCTATCCTATTTGGGGTTCATTGAGCTTTTTGGGAGGTCAGCTTTTCAACTTTCATGATATTAAGGAATTTTTCTGTCAGCAAATATCCAATGATCCTGTCTGTGTTTTCCATTTTCTCCCCTGTTCTAGAACTCTGATCATGCGCAAATATTTGCTCTTGATTGTAACTCACATAGTTCTTAGGTTTTCTTCATTTTTTTCTCTGATTTTTCTCAAACAAAGTGACATCAGTGGATTTGTCTTCAATTTCGCCGACCCTGTCTTCCATTGTTTTGAATTTGCTCCTAAAACTTTCTATTGCATTGTCATTTCTGAAATTTTCTTGTTATCTTTTGGATTTCTAATTGCTGTTTTTGTATGATTTCTAATCATTTATTTTGACAGTTTGTTCTTGTATTGTTTTCCTGAACTCTTCTATTGCTTTGTCTGTTTTTTCCTTGATTTTGGCTATGTTTTGATTGGCTTTATCTGTGTTTTCCATGATTTTGTGTATTTTTTCCTTAGTTTTGTCTGTGTTTTCCTTGACCTATTTCTTAATCTCTTGTAAATTGCTGGATATTACACTTTTGAATTCCTCATCCAGTAGTTCTAGTTCCTTTTCTTCTACAAGAAGGTCATCTGGTGCTTTATCTTAGTTACTTATTGGAGACAATTGTCCTTTTTTTTTTTTTTTTAATGTGTTTTGATATTGTCTGCTGTCTTTTATTAAGGTTTTTTTTTTTTTATTAATTGTTTGTAGGTTGGTTTGTCTCATCTTGCTTTTATTTTTTTTTGGTTATGTCTGGGCAGGTGGGCTGGGAATGCTTTGTTGCTTGCTCATCTGTGGGCATGATAGTTCTCAACACTTTGTCTGGTTGGGAAGGGCTGGTTGCTCAATTATGGTACAGCAGGGCAGGTCTGGCAATGGGGGGGGGGAGTGGATGATTCATTAGTCTGTGGCATGAACCAGGCTTGTGGCTGGGGGTTGGAGTGGGGCCAGTTCCACTTGGGGCCATGGTGTGCTGTATGACAGGGCCAGTGCCAGTGGAGAGGGGACTGGGGGCTGGGCCAGCTCCACTTGGGGCTGCGGTGCACAGCAGGCAGAGGAGAGAGGCAGGAGGAAGGGTGAAGCAAGGGGCAGATAGGGCTAGATGGAGGAGGGCAATTTGGTGGGTTTGTACTGTGGTCCCTGACATTTGGGGCTCTGAAATTGAGTGGTTTGTGCCACTGTTCACCAGAGGGGTTGGGGTTGTGAGAGTGCTCCTGTGGTTACCGTATAAGAGTGTCTGGGCACTTCCTTGAGCTGCAGCCAGCCAATGTATTTGTACTTAGCTCTGGGTGTGTCTGTGCCATACTTGTATCTTATATTGCGAATTCTGTGAAGGTGCCTTTCTGCATTCTTCATGCAGGGTTTTTGGCTTTATTCCAAGATGGCCATGCTGTGTTGTGCTGCTTGGCTGGGAACCTCCTCTCCATAGCTCTGCTTATCCGCCATTTTCTATCAGTTTCTTCTTCCAGTTGCTTCTGATTTAATACTTCATCCCTTCATTTAAGGCTCAGAATTCCAGGACTGATGTCTGTATCTGCTCTACTTGGTTTTTCAGGTCTTTGTTACAGAGAGATGGCTTAGCGCATCTGACTAGTCTGCCATCTTGGCTCTGCCCTTCTTTATTTTATTTATTTATTTTATCTTTTAAAAACACAATCCAGAACTTCTTGGAATTAATTACAACAATTTTGTAAATCTTAACCAGCTCCTGATGGAAATAATAACAGCTGATAAAGGAGCAAAGGTGTTAATGCTGATAATAGCTTAATGTTTTACCACTGAGAAATATATTAGCTCTTCAACTAGTCCTCTGGAAGAATCTAAACCTTGGTTTTTCCTTCCAATAAATGGGAATATGTGGTAGGTACAGTTAGTTGCCTACTTAAGAGCCACTCCACCTTCTTTTTGCTAATGGAACCCAGATTTTATTCAGGTACCGGGCACAGGGGATGCTTCAGTGGCTCTTTCCTTCTGAAGAGGAAGAAAGGTGATCTGGTGAAGCCAATCAGGGTAATTCCACTTCTTCATCCAGGATTGACTAAGCATGGGCATGTGACGCTACTACAATGATTGAGATGTAAAGGCAAGCTTACTGGGAGATTTCTTTGGCAATTTTCTTCAGTCTTATAAAATGGAGAGACTTCTTTTTCCTTCTTCTGATTGCAGCCATATGAGGAGGAGAGATCTGGAGCTGCCTGTTGTATCCATTCTGTGACCATGAAAGGAGCTTCCAGCTTGCTGAAGATGCAGAGCAGAAAGGTAGAGAAAACTTGGGCCTTAATAACCTCTTTGTGTGACTGAATCGACAGCCACAGAGCCCTTCATTTCCATTTTGAGTCTTCTTAGTATATGAGATGGCATTTAGCCACGTCTACTCACGTGTGCTACAATTTGCAGTGAAAAGCATCTCAAACACAGAGAGACCTGGCTCTCTCATTTTTAGAGGCAAAACATGTGGGAGGACTTTTGAAAGCTTAAAAACTACAAATTGAAGCCATTTATCTTTAATACACACACACAGAGTGTAACTGGCTCAATTTCATGGTTTGTGACTGGTTAGGCGTGGGAAAATTGGGGGCAGGAACTTTTACTAGTGTCTCTCAATTCACATCCTATAGCTAGCCTATTGGCTGACCCAACCCTTATTGGAGGCAGTGTGGTGTAGGAAGATGGACCTTGTATTTCTTGCCAGGTGTCTTAGTTACCTAGTGCTGCCATAACAGAAATAATACCGGTGGATGGCTTTAAAGAACAGCAATATATTTTCTCACAGTTCAGGAGGCTAGAAGTCTGAATTCATGGTGTGGCTGTAGGGAGGATCCTTCCTTGCCTATTTCAGTTTCTAGTAGCTGTCAGCAATCCTTGGCATTCCTGGACTTGTACATGCATCTGTCTCTATCCTCTGTCTTCCTCTTCCCCTTGAGTGTGTCTCTGTGTTTATTCTGCTCTTTTTATAACTCATAAGTGAGTAGGTTTAGAACTCACCCTACACTGGTATGAGCTCATTAAGGTAACAAAAAAAAAACCTATTTCCAAACAGGGTCAGATTTACAGGTACAGGGATTATGATTTTATCACAGTTTACCAGAAGAGCCAGTTTTAAGTTTATCTCACAAATAAATAGCTGTGTGACCCTGGGCAAGTTAAAGAACCTCCCTGAACCACAGTTTTGTCTTCTGTAACATGGTGATAATGCCCCTGCATTCCTCACAGGGTCCTTGACAGGATCTTATGAGAGCACATATAGTTTTCAAATTATATGACAGGAAGGTGATGGTAATGAACATGATGATGATGATGACAATGATAAAGAAGTTAGGATAATTTTGCTCCATCTGACCATCAGTATAGTTCTCAAAATAATAAAAATTGGAGAGGACGGCAGGTGGGCAGAAGAAGGTCACAGAACAGGTGAGGAATCTGTCAACCCTTACGTCTGAAGACTAAAAAAAAAAAAAAGACTAGGAGGGGTATATTTCAAAACAACCAAGAGGAACATTCGGAGAAACTCAGGTTGCTGTCTTAGTAACGCAAATTCTGTGAGCCTCCCCAGGAGCAGAACTTATGCCTCCTTTATACACTTTTCTCTGACACATTTAGAAAGTTTCAGTTCAAGTGGAGTTTTTCTCATAACAAAATCTAGTATAGGTGTCTGTGGAATTCAATTCCAAGCCTCCTTTCCCAGTGCTGCCTCTATGGCCTGTGTAGCCAAGTGCTGAGCTCTGGCAGGACATCCTCTTTTTCTTTATTCTGGTGAATACCCAGACGTGGCAGTTCTTTGTTAACAAATGTACCTCTCTCCACAAAATCGATGAGTGTCTCTAAGTACTTAAATCAAGTTTTTGTAAATTTAATCATATTGCAAATGCTGTAGGGGCTCTTGTTAGCAATAGGAGACCTATGTGACCTCGTAGGTACATCGGGTGAGTAACTGAGGAAGAAAGGTTTGAGTCTGGTTCAATCAGATCCTTCAGTTTAGAGCAGGCTTTCTGTCAGGAATGTTTGCCTGCACTTCTCGTTCATGATCCTTACTTCACCACCTCTGTGCATTCTATACATTAGGCACATTGGTCCCTCACTGTTATGGATTGAATTGTGTGACCCCAAAAGTTATGTTGAAGTTCTAACCACTATACCTATGAATGTGAGTGAGCTTGTTTGCAAATAGGGTCTTTGAAGAGGTTATCAGTTAACAGGAAATTATGAGTAGGATGGGCTCTGATCCAGTGTGAGTGGTGTCCTTACAAAAAGAGGAGCAGAGACACAGAGAGACACAGGCACAGAGGAAAGATGGCCATGTGAAGACAGAGGCAGAGACTGGAGTTACGTTGCTGTAATTCAGGAACACTTGAGGCTACCAGAAGCTAGAAGAGACAAGGAATGATCTTCCCCAGAGCCTTCAGAGAGAGTATGACCCTGTTAACAGCCTGAATTTGGACTTCTAGCCTCCAGAACTGTGAGAAGATATTTCTGTTATTTTAAGTCACCCAGTTTGTTATGACAGCCCTAGAAAACTAGTACTCATCATGTTGTGAGCAGCCACATTCCAATCTGGTGAACTCAAACTTCCAGGTCCAGTTCAATTATCCTCTCCTTTCTGAAGCTTTTCTTGACTATTCCATTATTAATGAATTACCACCTACTCTTTTTTTCCCCCTCACTTATCAACTGTCTCGTTATCCAACATTTTGCATTTACTACAATAGTAAAAAACTACTATTTTGCCCATTAATGATGTACCTCCAGCAGTAACCTTTTATGACCAGTGGGACATAGAGCACCCACCTACATTTTCCACCTCTTGGGTCCAGAGGGATATATGTGTCTTTTGTGGTCATCCTCCATTTTTACGTAAGCTCACTTTTGCTTAATGACCTGGTCTTTGGAACTCAATAAGTGAGAAGTGGGTGTATGTGATTTATCTTGATCCCTGAAGAATTATATCTTCACTGTAGCACTTACCACATTGGCTTACTTGTCTGTCTCACTCTGTTACAATATGAGTTTCCTAAGGGCAAGGCGGTGGTTAAGAGCTATGGCCACTAACCAAAAAGTCGGCAGTACAAATCCACCAGCTGCTCCTTGGAAACCCTATGGGGCAGTTCTACTCTGTCCTATAGGGTCTCTTTAAGTAGGAATTGACTTGATGGCAGCGGGTTTGGTTTGCTTTGGCTTTATCATCTGTGCTGGCACAGTGCCCGACACGCAGAAAAAGTAATCAATAAACATTTGTTGAATTAAATTGCATTTGTAAATTAGATTTGTTTAAGGGGAGCACACCTGTATTCATTTCACAAAAAGATTCTTGGCTATATAAAATTATTTCATCAAAAGATCTCTTTGAAGGGTAAACCCCCCTGGTATATTTGCAACAGGATGTAATTTCAAATAAGCCTTATCCCCCATCTCTTTTTCAGGAGCACATTTCCTGCTTGAAGTGGGGTGGGCCACATTCACATTTCTAGTCTGAAATGAACACCTTGTTCACACGCAGGAATGGCCTTAATGAGAATGACAGTTCATTGATTTTTTTCCTTCTGCCCTTCAGCCTCTGGAAAGCATCTCTGGGCCTGCAGCCCTAGTGGTTGGGGGCGTCCAGGGCACAACCTGTGGTTCTAAAACTTTGCTGAAGTCACCATGGATGGGGTGAGGGAGGCAGCATGAAGGCTGATCCTCTCAAGGAGAAGCGTGTGTGGTGTGTTACTTCCTGTCTCTCACCCCTCATCACAGCCCATTTTAATTCTAACCAGAAATCACCTGTCTGTCATCACCCATTAAATGTGTTTGTAAGGAATTGCAAAATATTGAAGCTGATGCTTTTTGGCACTAATATTGCTGTTAATATTGATAGCCCTTATAAGGCCAGCATCATATTAATAGTGTTTCTTGCTGGTTCCCCAGGCCTCGTCCTCTTCTCTACTCACGTGGTCTCTAGCTTTGCCCTGAAGCTTATTTTTAAGGATTTTAAGAAGTTATTGATTGCCCAATAAAAGGGAGCAAGAAATCAAACCTGGCCTTTACTCAGCTATAAAGTAGTATGTGTTGGAATGGGCCTTCTCTAAACCCGATGGGATAGCTGTGTTTCTTGACCAAGGCGGGAAATGGTGGGTCTTTAATCATTCATTTCTCCCTTGAAAATTTGTTGGTCATCTGCTGGTTTTCAAGTGCTGTGCAAGGTGGGGTTCTAGAGAAGAAGAGTCCAGGTCTTTCTCCACCTCTCCCCCACCCCCTTGCCCCAATGAGCATAGTCTGATGGGAGAGACAGAGAATTACTCAAGGAATTATCCAGCTGGGTGAGAGACACTAGGTCCATGCTTGGTGCAAATGGTTTGCACTCTACTACTAACCTAAAGGTTGGTGGTTTGAACCCACTCAATGGCACCACAGAAGAAAGGCCTGGCTTCCATAAAAATTATAGTCAAGAAAACCCTATGGAGCAGTTCTACTCTGTCATGTACGTGGTTGCTAAAGCTGGAATCGACTCAATGACAATGGGTTTGTCTGTTTGGTGAGACGCACTATGACAAGATGTAAAACATCACTGAGGCGACCACCTCACCTGGCTTGGTGCAGAAGGCTGTGTTTGGGAAAGGCTTCCTGGAGTTGCTGACAGGGAGATGGGCCTTTAGGTTGATTCAAATAGAGATTTCCACTACATGGGTCTGGATCTCAGGATTTGGGAGTCAAAGCACATAGAGTGCATCCGGAGCCACCAGGTTAGATGTGATTCCACAGGTAGAACATAATAATTGAGAAGAGAAGAGAGAAGCATCAGCACTCCTTGAGAACAGGACTTCTCAGACATTTTCTTTCCCTCCACAAAACCTGGCAAATGGTGCAAGAGCTAAGTCAAAAAGTTAGTTTCTACCTTTAGAAGATATTTATTGAACACCTGCTATAGGCCAGGCCTGTGCTAAGTAGGTGCTAGGGTCACAAGGGCAAATGTCAAAGGGCTTTCTTCTAGCGAGTAGATCAAGAAAACAGGCGATTACGGTGTATTGTGATCTTTCCAATTATTTGTAAGTGGCTTTATGTTTATATGGACTTTATGTTTATGTGCAAATGGTCAACATGCTGAGCTGCTAACCAAAATGTTGGCGGTTCAAGTCTATCCAAACGTACCTCAGAAGAAAGGCCTGGTGATTTACTTCCCTGAGATTACAGCCATTGAAAACCCTATGGAGCGCTCTTCTACTCTTGCACACAAGGGGTCACCATGAGTCAGGGTCTCCTTGATGGCGACTGTTTTTATGCTTATATAGTATTTTCCACACAGTTGGTGAGGGTGGCAATGTGTTATTTATTATTCACATTTCATGAATGAGGAAAATTAAGTTCAGAGAAGATACTCGTGAATGCCTGTGCTCTCTTAGCTGGGAGGACTCCTTGGCCTTCTGCCTGGCGGGGGAGAGGCCTGTCTCTACCTGGTGACAGTGGTACAGGCTGCCCCTTTCCAAATTCTGCCGTAGCTGACTTCCCCACAAGGGGTGCATCCTGAACACAGTGAAAAATTAAGCAGTTACACTACGCTAGTAGGGCTTAAGAGCTAACTTGCTGTCTTATTTCATGTAAGAGTGGGCAAGCCCCCCCAACAGTTGAGACTTTTTGAGTAGTTTTATTCCAGAAACTTCATTGTTCCACCAGACTCATCCTTTCCCCAGTCATCTCTACTTTAAGTTCTTAAAAGGACCCTAGTGGCACTGTGGTTAAGATGTTGGCAGCTAACCAAAAGGTTGCCAGTTCAAATCCACCAGGCACTCCTTGGAAACCCAATGGGGTAGTTCCACTCTGTCCTTCAGGGTTGCTACGAGTTGGAATCAACTCCACGGCGACAGGTATCGTCCCAAAACTTGCTCTTGTTAAACTCTCCCCGTTCAAGTCTTGTTCTTCTGCCTCTGGACAATCCACCTTCACCAACCACCATTAAAGCAGGTCCAAGCCTCAACCCCTTCTTGCGTCTTACATACTCTGCTACTTCAGGCTCCAGCAAAAACACCCATGGGGCCCTCCTTTGCTCAGACTTTGCTTAGTTTAGAAGAGGGAGGGAAAGCAGAAGCAAAAGAAAAGCCTTGGCAGCTCCAACTTCGGGTCTGCATTATTCCTCTGGCAGAGCTGCTGCTGGTATTCCTTCTGAGATTCCTGAGGGCAAATGTAACTCGCCTCTTTGAAAATAAATTTTCTGGATAGACTACCCAGTCCAGGCTACAAGAGGAGTTCTCCCTCCACTCTAGGGGAGAAACCAGCTAATTCGTCCCTGCTCCTTGAGAAATAATAACCTTGACCTTGTTTTGCTAAAGGCACATTCTCCTTCTATCCAGGCCTGATTTTCATTACAAAATGTTCTTGTATTAATGCTGAGCTATGTGGGGATAAATGGCACCATGTACACAGAGTTTTTCCCTGATCCCCCAATTTCTGTCCTGATAGCCAGGGAGGAGATTTCTGTTCACCTTTCATTTATGCCTCATCCAAAAGAAAACAATAAACTGGGGCTTGAAGCCAGGTGTTTTGGGTTCAAATCCCACATCGTTTCTTTCCTGTTTTTCTGAGTCTAGCCATGCAGCGAGAGTCTTGGTGAATTTTGACTTGGTGGACTGCTTTCTAAATCCTGGCATACACGGACCACTCATTCATAAGCTTAGTCTCTAGCACTTTCTACTTTATATATACCTGCTGTTGTTCAAAGTGTTGGTTACATAGAGGTTTAAGAAAAAAAGAAAAACTTGCCATGGAGTCAGTTCTGACTCATGGTGACCCCACTGTACTCCATGGGATTGTAAATGGCTGATTTTCCAGAAGCAAATTGCCAGGCCTTTCTTCTGAGGGGCCTCTGGGTGGTTTCAAACCACCAGCTTTTTGATTGATAGCCAGGTGCTTAGCCACTTACGCCATCCAGGGACCTGATATAGAGATAAGACAAAATTCCCACTTTCAGGAAAATTATATTGGGGACAAGCGACATGTAAATTAATGATCACAGTATGAAGCACAAAGACTCCCTGCATCTCTCTTTCAAAGTTCTGCCCTTTTTCGAGAAGTCCACCGTCCTCAGGGGACTTCAGGATGGATGCTCTGGAGGGTCTTACCATCACCAGGTACAATCCTTCTTTTTACAAATGAGGGACTGAGGCCCAGAGATGGGAGGAGAGAAGCAGGCTCCCGTTGGACAAGTTAGTGTGGCTGACCGCGCTGGGCTGTTACATAGGCAGTGGCTTGTGGGGAGTGGCACGGTGTTAAAGGCAAAGCAGGAACCAGAGGTGAAGCCCCCAACCCTCAGTCCAGGGCTCTTCCCAAAGCATATACTCTGTGTCCCTCACTTGGGCTTGTATGGGAAGCTCCCCTTCCCTTCCGTTAGGCCTCCAGCTGCCTCCTACACCTGCAAGATCCAGGGTGATGCCCCAGGGAACAAGAGCTTTGTCCCCCTCCTCCCGTTCCTCCTCCTGCTCCTGGCAGCAGCCCTGCCTGGCCAGCCCAGCGGACTTCCTTTCATGTCTGCAACCCCTCAGGGTGGACAGTTCACCTTTGCACCTGCCTTCTCACATGTAGGGTATGCAGAGATGGAATTATTCCTTCCATCGTCAGATAGGGAAACAGAAAGATTCCTGGGTGATGCAAATGGTTTGTGCTCGACTGGTAATCAAAAGGTCGATGGTTCGAACCCCACAGTGGTACCGTGTAAGAAACAGCCCTGGTGATCTGCTTCTGTAAAGATTACAGCCAAGAAAACCTATGGAGCAGTCCTACTCTGTAACACATGGGGTCTCCTAAGTCACAACTCAACAACAGAAACAAAATCAAAACAAAAACAGACAGAGAAAAGGGCACTTGGCTGTAGGGGCAGAACTAGCACCCACCCTTTATTTTGGCTCCATTCCTGAGCTCTCTGCCCCACCTTATACAGTCCCTTTTCAAAGAACCAATTGGTGTGGCTAGACGGAGCCCTTATTATCCATGCCTGTCCTCTGATTTGGCAAGTGGTTAGGGGCACTTCTGAGGAGCAGATGGCCTCAGCTCCTCCCATCTCTACTCTTTCCTCCCTTCTGTGGAGCTGAATTCTGCAATGCTCCCTGCAGCCAGCGCTCAGCTCTGCCTTAACAGTTTGTCTGGCCGGAGGGCCAGCAATGAAGACGTTTTCCAGTTGGTGCCATCAGAGCTGATGCTGGGTGGGCAATTAAACGTGAGTTTGATTTGTGGCCGCTCCCTGCAGGCTGGTTTAAAGCATCCCTCCTCCTGCTCCCTCGGGGAAGGCTTGAGCCCATGTGTCACTGAGTCTCTGGGCCTGTGTATGTGACCAGACTCTTCACTTTGATCCCACATCTGACTCAGGCTTTATTATTTTTCCAAGCACGGTGATTATGCCCCTAATCATGACAGGAAATGAAAAGCCTCAGACGCTTTCAGCTCAGCAGCCCCGTAGATCTCTGTTGTATTATGAATGTGAAAGTTGATTGAACCGGGGAAACAATTTGAAGGCAGTTTCCAAAGCAACCTTGATAAGAGGAAGCCCGGGCGCAAGGTCTAGGGGAGTGCAGGCTGGCTTTGAGTGAGGAGCCAAGATGAGGGGCCTGAGGGTGTTGCCCCTGCCCACCCTCTGCAGGTCTGAGTAGTGCAGAAAGCCACAGCTGGGAGCCTCAGGGCTCATGCAGCCCAGGCCCTAGTTACACAAAGAGGGAAACAGGCTTATCCCCTAGAAGACACAGCTCAAATATTCTAGCCTCTGTAGTTAGGGCTTTCCTCCTCGGACCCCTTGTCTGGTAATTGACCTGCCTCCATAGCTATCTTCCTCCCTCACTGGGCTAGGAGCTTTCTCTTATTCATGTGTATCCTTAATTCCCGCTCCCTAGCACAACATATGCCTAGTGTGTTCTTCCATTTTGGTTTTATGACTCCAGGTATTTGTACATTTCATTATAATACTTCACTTTGTCTTCTCAAGCCACCCTTTGAAATCTTCTGTTCAGCTGTTTTACTTCATAATTTCTTCCATTTGCTTTAGCTACTTTAAGTTCAAAAGCAAGTTTCAAAGTCTCTTCTGACATCCATTTTGATCTTTCCTTTCTTCCTGTCTTTTTAATGACCTTTTGCTTTCTTCATGTATGATGTCCTTGATGTCAACCCACAACTCTTCTGGTCTTCCATCACTAGGTGTTCAAAGTGTCAAATCTATTCTTGAAATGGCCTCTAAATCCAGGTGGAATATACTCAAGGTCATACTTTGGCTCTCGTGGACTTGTTCTAATTTTCTTCAGCTTCACCTTGAACTTGCGTATGAGCAATTGATGACCTGTTCCACAGTAGGCCCCTGGCCTTGTTCTGACTGATGATATTGAGCTTCTCTATCATCTCTTTTTTGTTTTTTCTATCATCTCTTTCCACAGATGTAGTTGATTTGATTCCTGTGTATTCCATCTAGAGAGGTCCATGTGTATAGTCACCATTCATGTTGTTGAAAAAAAGGTTATTTGCAACGAATAAGTCATTGGTCTTGCAAAATTCTATCATGCAATTTCTGGGGTCATTTCTATCACTGGCATGTATTGAATTGTGTCCCCTCAAAATGTGTCAAATTGGCTAGGCCATGATTCCCAGTATTGTGTGGTTGTCTTCCATTTTGTGATCTGAAGTAATTGTTCTATGTGTTGTAAATACTAATCTCTACCTGTGGCTAATGAGGCAAGATTAGGTTATGATGAAGAGGATTAGGGTATGTTACGTTAATGAGGCAGGATTAGGGAAGGATGCAACACTTTTACTCAGATCACAGCCCTGATCGCATGTAGGGGGAGTTTCCCTGGAGTATGCCTGCATCACCTTTTATCTTACGAGAGATAAAAGAAGAGAGAAGTGAGTAGAGAGAGGGACCTCATTACCATCAAGAAAGAAGAGCCTATAGCAAAGTATGTCCTTTGGACCTGTGGTCCCTGCATGGAGAACCTCCTAGAGCCGGGAGAGGATTGAGACAAGGACCTTCCCCCAGAGCCAAAAGAGAGAGAAAACCTTCCCCTTGAGCTGGAGCCCTGAATTTGAACTTCTAGACTCCTCTGTGAGTGAATAAATTTGTTTCTTAGTTATCCACTTGTGGTATTTCTGTTATAGCAGCACTAGATGACTAATAACCAAGGCCATATTTTCCAACTACTGATCTTTCAAGAAGCCCTGGTGGCGCAATGATTAAAGCACTCAGCTGCTAACCCAAAGGTCAGCAGTTTGAGCCCACCAGCTGCTCTGCGAGAGGAAGATGTGGCAGTCTGCTTCCGTAAAGATTTACAGGCTTGGACCTGTGATGTCCAGGCGGAAGAAGACCTTCTGGCCCCAGCCTCACAGCTGTACTCCCCCGCATCTGCCTTGCCTGCCTGCTGCACCACCAGGCGCTCCCAAGGCCTGTGGTATCCACACACACCCTCGAGCTCAAACTCAGCTTCTTCCTGTCCTTGCACCACGCCACCTCTGTCTGGGCCTGGGCCACCTCTCATCTCAGCATGGCCTGGCCCCTGCCTCAGCCCGCATCTTGCTCCGTGCTGGCTGCTCCTTGGCAAACACAACTGTGGGCTCTGGGGACAGGGAGGGACACAAGTCAGAGACACAAACCTGGTCCCAACCCATTTCACAGACACTGAAGTACCAGAGTTCAATAAATTTCCCCGTGAGCCAGTGGGGGGAAAAAAAAGATTCACAGCCTTGGAAACCCTGTGGGGCAGTTCTAGTCTGTCCTATAGGGTCCCTTTGAGTCAGAGTCGACTTGACAGCAGTGGGTTTGGTTTGGGTTGGATCCTTCTTTGTTTCCAACTTTCACATTCCAATCACCAATAAGTATCAATGCATCTTGATTGCACGTTTGATTAATTTCAGACTGCAGAAGTTGGTAAAAATCTTCAATTTCTTCATTTTTGGCATTAGTGGTTGGTGTGCAAATTTGAATAATAGTCGTATTAACTGCTCTGCTTTGTAGGTGTATGGATATTATCCTGCCACTGACAGTGTTGTACTTTAAGATAGCTCTCAAAATGTTCTTTTTGACAATGAATGTGACACCGTTCCTCTCCGTTTTGTCAATCTTGGCATTTTTGGAATTTTTTGAAGAAAAAATTCAAGCCTCGAATTGCAATACTGAAAGATTTATGGACAAAATATTGAACAAAGCAGGACATGAAAAGAAAATGGATAGAATTCACAGAGTCACTGTCCCAAAAAGAATTGGTTGACTTTCGAGCATTTCAGGAGGTAGCATATGATCAAGAACTGATGGTATCGAAGGAAGAAGTCCAGCCTGCACTGAAGGCATTGGCAAAAAATGAGGGTCCAGGAATTCAAAGAATACCAGTGGAGATGTTTCAACAAATGACGCCACACTGGAGGTGCTCACTCGTCTATACCAAGAAATGTGGAAGACAGCTACCTGGCCAACTGACTGGAAGAGATCCATATTCATGCCCATTCCAAAGAAGGGTGATCCAACAGAATGCAGAAATTATTGAACAATATCATATGCAAGTAAAATTTTTCTGAAGATAATACAAAAACAACTACAGCAGTACCTTGACTGGGAACTGCTAGAAATTCAAGCCAGATTCAGAAGAGGACATGGAACAATGGATACCATTGCTAATGTCAAATGCATCTTTGATGAAAGCGGAGAATACTAGAAAGATGTATACCTGTTTTTTATTGACTATGAACCACTGCGTGGTTCATAACATATTATGGATAAAATTGCAAAGAATGGGAATTCCAGAACACTTAATTGTTCTCATGAGGAACCTGTACATAGACTAAGAGGCAGTCATTTAAAAAGAACAACAGAATACTGCTGTTTAAAATCAGGAAAAATGTGTGTCAGGGTTGTGTCCTTTCACCATATTATTCAATCTGTACGCTGAGCAAATAATATGGGAAGCTGGACTATATGAAGAAGAACAGGGCAACAGGATTGGAGGAAGACTCATTAACAACCTGCGTTATGCAGATGACACAACCTTGCTTGCTAAAAGCGAAGAGGACTTGAAGCACTTACTGTTGAAGATCAAAGACTACAACCTTCAGTATGGATTACACCTCAACATAAAGAAAACAAAAATCCTCACAACTGGACGGATGAGCAACATCATGATAAATGTAGAAAAGCTTGAAGTTGTCAAAGATTTCATTTTACTTGGATCCACAATCAATGCCCATGGAAGCAGTAGTCATGAAATCAAATGACATATTGCATTGGGCAAATCTGCTGCAAAAGTTCTCTTTAAAGTGTTGAAACACAAAGATATCACTTTGAGGACTAAGGTGTGCCTGGCCTAAGCCATGGTATTTTCAATTGTCTCATATGCATTTGAAAAGGTAGATGATGAATAAGGAAGAATGAAGAAAATTTGATGTCTTTGAATTATGATGTTGGGGATGAATACTGAATATACCATGGATTTCTGGAAAAATAAACAAATCTGTCTTGGACGAAGTATAGCCAGGATGCTTCTTGGAAGCAAGGATGGCGAGACTTCACCTCACATACTTTGGACACGTTATCAGGAGGTACCAGTCTCTGGAGAAAGACGTTATGTTTGGCAAAGTAGAGTGTCAGTGAAAAAGAGGAAGACCCTCAATGAGATGGATTGATACAGTGACTACAACAATGAGCTGAAGCCTAGCAACAATAGTGAGGATGGTGCAGGACTGGGCAGTATTTTGTTCTGTTGTACATACAGTCGCTATGAGTTGGAACAAACTTGACACTTGACACATTTGCTGAATGGATGTAAGCATTGTAGATTCAATAATAGTACCAAATATTACCAGCTACCAGTCTACTCTCACTCCTCGGGGACCCACATGTGTCACAGTAGAACAGTGCTCCACAGGGTTTTCAGTGACTGTTTTTTTTTGTAAGGAGATCATCAGGTCTTTCCTCTGAGACATATCTGGGTGGACTCAAACACCAAACTTTCAGTTAACAGCCAAGTGTGTTAACCATGTATACCACAATAACGATGATCAGAATTTGTAAATAACATTTAATATGTGCCAGGTGCTGTTCTGGGTGTTTTAAATACAGCAACTAATTTAATCTTCATAATCAATCTCTGGAACCTTGTTTATTTCTCCCCAGGTTGCCTGTCTGTCTACATTTCCTTCCCATAGTCAAGTGGCCTCTATACTCTATGCTGTCCGGATCTCATTGTAGGGAACCTGAGGGAGAAGTTTCTCCCCTTTTGATCCTTAATCTGAAACAAAAATCTCTGCCCTAAAATTAGTGCTTATTCCCCCATGTTTTTAGTTCTTTTCTGCCTTGCTCTTTTCCACTTCTCTTTCTTTCCCTCTTCCAAAGTGGGAGGGTTAAAAATGCCTCTCCTCTTGTCTCTGGCATGTCGGCATGCCTGCACTGTCTCACCCAAGCTCCTGATCCCCTAACTATCGATATGTACCTGTTCAAGAGTTCCAGCCTGGCCCCCTCCAGCCCGAGCCCACTGCTCAGTGGCTTTCTCTGCTCTTATGCTCCTGCCATGGATATCTTTAATTTCATCATTTACCTCCTGCCTTCCTGATTGAAAGCCATGAATATTGTTTCCATTGATAGCCTGCTCATTTTTAAAAGTGTATTTGCTATTCTGTGGGCTTGGGATGGCATGGCCCAGGTGCACATAAAGAAAACACCTTATAGAATAAACATCATAAAGGACATTGTTCTTGCCAAAGGCAGTGGGGAGACCAGGCAGAAATGAAGGTACATGTACCACCTGTTCTAGGGGACAGGGAGCCAGGCCTTAAAGAAACAGACAGGTTCACCTGGAGCTGGATCTAGAAGTCCCCCTACCATAGCAACCCCTACACCCATGCCTTCCTAAAGGTGTCTTCCTTGGTGTATGGCAGATGTTCATTCTACAAACACGCATTGAGCATGTGTTGTGTATAAGGCTCCCTGGGGCCAACAGAGGAAGAGAGCCCTAGCCCTCAGGGACCTGAGGGTTTGGCTGGGAGAACAGGACACACGATTACAGTTCTTAAGGCCCAGGTGCTGCTCTGAGTCCTTTACAAATAGTAATTATTTAATCCTCATAACAAGCTGAGTAGTGAGTAATGAGAGTATCGTCCTTACCATTTTATAGATGAGGAAACTGAGGCACCGTGAGTCTAAGTAAATTGCCCAAGTTTGCAAACCTACAAAGTTGCTGAGCCAGGACCCAAACCCAGATAGCCTGAAACTAAGGGCTGAGCTTTGAACCACTCTACTCTGCCTGTCTCACCCATCCTGCCTCTTCATGTGCTACGACATGATGCTGGGAGGCCCACCAACATCACACAGCATTGTAGGCATGGTATGTGCAC
The DNA here is from genome assembly GCF_024166365.1 of Elephas maximus indicus. Classification (NCBI taxonomy): domain Eukaryota; kingdom Metazoa; phylum Chordata; class Mammalia; order Proboscidea; family Elephantidae; genus Elephas; species Elephas maximus. Next base: position 53,473,481 of record NC_064840.1, read on the forward strand.
AAGTACAGCAGAATTGCCAAAGGAGAGGCTTGGAGACAGTGGGGGAGGCTTCCTGTGGAAGGTGGCGCTGGGTTGGGCCTTCCCGGAGGCACAGGGTTCAAAGAGAGAAAGGAGAGGGGAGTTTTAGATATAGCCAGGAAGAATTACAATATTAAGGACATATCTTCAGAGAAAATGCTTCCTGGAGAGACAGAAAGAGAATGTATACGTATGTGTGCGTGCGTGTGTGTGTGTGTGTGTGTGTGCTTGTTTGGGGTACAGGGAGCCTGTGGCAGGAACCAGGGTGGAATCCGTCCACTTAGTCCTCTGGCATTTTGTTGGGAAGAGGTCTGGGATGTGCAGACCCTCGTGTGTAGACTCTTATTTTGAGAATCAAAGCTGAACTGGGGAGGGGGCCCTGGAAAAGCAGGGGCAGAGAGGCTGGGCGGCCACGACCCCTCTCTAACCCCACCACAGATTTGCTGCGTGTCTTTTCTGTTTTGTTTTCTGCTTTCCTAAATGGAAGCTGCCTGCCTGGTGCAGACTGCCATTCCAGCTTTCTTCAGCTGTCATAGTATTAAGTGTAAAAAAACAACAACATATATTTATTTTATGTTATTTACAAACTGTAATGTTCAGTGGGAAAACAAATTGAGATTTCTGGGCAAAGAGGCGGTGTCTGATGTCAGAGTGAGATTTCTCGTTGTTCTGATTCATTCACTCTGCAGCAGCAGATGCCTCTCGATGAGGCTAGCGCAGCCCTGCCTGGTGTCGGGGGGAAGGCTGTGAGGGACAGGGGACGCAGGATGAGGAGTCCAGATGGCAGAAGATGGGCAGGGAAGACTATGCTGCAGTATTCCCAGGATCCGACCACCCAGATCAGGAGCACACCGCTTGGTCACAGTTAATGAAGGGTGATGAGCAACGGTGATGCTCCCACTGGCAGGCCTGGAACGTGCCATCCACTCCGCAGCACGTGCGTCTGTGTGCGCATGCGTATATGTGTATGTATTCTGACTTACCTTCTTCAGCACAAATCAAGTAAAGCTCTTTTTTCCCATGCCTCATTTGATAGCTATGAGACCATTCTGTGAGGGAGCATGTAAAGAGCAGAGAAGGCAGGGCAGAGGGAAGTGGAGGCAGGGCAGGGCAATTTACACTTTGTCAGTGTAAAATTATTTTACTCAAAAACCCAGAGTAATCGTACCCATCTTCCCCTTTTTTATCTTGCATTCCAAGCTCTCCTTGGGGTACCATGAATCATGACAACTGCCTATACCCAAACCATGCTCCACCCCCAGCTCCCCACCATGTAGGGTGGACTCCTGGCCCTGGCTGATCTAAACACAGCGCATCTTAGGACTTTTGTGGGAGCTACTGAAGGAGACCTGGTGGTGCAACGGTTAAATGCTTAATTGCTAACTGAAATGTTGGTGGTTCTAACACAGTCACACCATGGGAGAAAGACCTGGCAATCTGCTTCCATAAATATTATAGCCTAGAAAGCTCTATGGGGGCAGTTCTTCTCTATCACATGGGATCACAACGCGTTGAAATTAACTTGACAGCACACAACAGCAACTGTAGGAGAAGCCTCTTCTTTCTTCCTGGAATTGATTCTGTAAGGATGGAGGGGCTTCAATAGCCTCGTAGCCACCATGAAGGAAGAACCCATCTGAGAGTGATGCCCAGGCAAGAAAAGGTTGACAGATGAAGACTGGGGTACCAGTGGCATCAGTTGCGCCCCTGGATAAATCTACACATGAAGCTAGTGAGTCTTCAGGCTTTTCAGCTGGGTAAGGTAATAAATTCTATTTTTCTCCTTTCTATCACAGTTTATGTCACTTACATCTGTGAGAGAGTTCTAAATAATATGGTGCTGACCACAGTTTGGTGAGCTGAATAACTGAGTAGGGAGGAAGAAAGTGGCATAAAAGGAGGTCTGGAGGACAGGTCCAATCCTGCTGACCTGAGCCTGCACATGGGTAATTTTTCCGAAAACCACCCATCTGCCAGGGCAAGAAGGTGAGGGCTGAGGGGAAGTAGCTGGGGGTTTGGAACCATCCACAATATGCTATTTATGATTTTGACGAACCTCCAGAAAAAACCCACTGCCATCGAGTCGATTCCAACTCATAGCGAACCTAAAGGCCAGGGTAGAACTGCCCCATAGAGGTTCCAAGGAGCACCTGGTGGATTCGAACTGCTGACCTTTTGGGTTGCAGCTATAGTGGTTAACCACTACACCCCCAGGGTTTCCATTTTGATGAACAGAGTGTAAAAAAGCTGGCAGCAGACTTGGACACTGTTTACTCCAACTGCTTATTTTATTGATGTGAAATTAGAGGCATAGGAAAAGATAAAGACTTATCCAAGGCCACATAGCATGTTAGTGACATATTCTTTATTTGAACCTGATTGTACCAGGGGAGGGAAGTATTGAAGTGTTGAGAGGGAGTGGGAGACTGAATAGTTCTGTGTCTGGATTCACACCCCTGAAGGTGACCCTTGGCTGGGAAATCTGTTAGTGAAGGTGGTGCCTGTGGCAATTTTTATAGAATGGAGCAGGCTTCAAGGAGACCAAACAGGGAGTGGGGGTGGATTCAGGGTCTTCCAGGGTCCTCTTCAATCAAAATTGTGTGCCTGCCTGGGATTCACTTTTAAATCAAGCCATTGCTGGCTCTATTTTTATCGCATCACATTATTGCCTGGCTGCATCTGGACCTTGTTCTCTCTCCTGGCCTCTTGTCCTTCCCAACTGAGCTTCGGGTAGAAAGGCGCTTCATTAGTGGTTGGGTGTGAGGACTTGCGATCTGGGAGGGAATTGGCTGTAGGCTGGCCATCAAGGGGGGCAGGGCCTGGGTCTGAGAGGGTCATCAGAGAGGGATATACTCAGAGCAGCTTCCATGCTTCTGAATGTCCATACCAGGCCCTTACTTTGATCAATACCATTGTCATTCTCGCTGAGTCACCCCTCTGGGCAAGGCAATTTTCTAAGGAGCCCTGGTGGTGCGAAGGGTTAAGTGCTCAGCTGCTTAACCAAAAGGCTGGCAGTTTGAACCCACCCAGATGTTCTGTGGGAGAAAGACCTGGTCACCTACTCCCATAAAGATTACAGCCTTAAAAACTCTATGGGACAATTTTACTCTGTCACATGGGGTCACTATGAGTTGAAATCAACTCAATGACACCTAACAACAACAGCAATACAAGGTCTAATTTCTCTGACTTTCTGAAAGAAATGACCAAAGATATAAACAGATGCATAGATAGGTAGATATAGATGATATCTTAGATGAATAGATAGGTATAGATGATTATTGGATGGATGGATGGATGGATGGATGGATGGATGGATGGATGGATGGATGGATGGGATGGATGGATGGAATGAAGGATGGATGGATGGATGGATGGATGGATGGATGGATGGATGGATGGATGGATGGATGGATGGATGGATGGATGGATGGATGGATGGATGGATGGATGGATGGATGGATGGATGGATGGATGGATGGATGGAAGGATGGATGGATGGATGGAAGGATGGATGGATGGAATGAAGGATGGATGGATGGAATGAAGGATGGATGGATGGATGGATGGATGGAATGAAGGATGGATGGATGGATGGATGGATGGAATGAAGGATGGATGGATGGATGGATGGATGGAATGAAGGATGGATGGATGGATGGATGGATGGAATGAAGGATGGATGGATGGATGGATGGATGGAATGAAGGATGGATGGATGGATGGATGGATGGAATGAAGGATGGATGGATGGATGGATGGATGGAATGAAGGATGGATGGATGGATGGATGGATGGATGGATGGATGGATGGATGGATGGATGGATGGAATGAAGGATGGATGGATGGATGGATGGAATGAAGGATGGATGGATGGATAGATGGATACATAGATTAGATAGATGAGTGAAGATGGGAGAATTTGACTCAAGAGTTGCCTTTCCTCTCTCATTGTCTCTTCTGAAGCCAAACTCAAGACCCAAGCCTTTCTGCAGAAAGGAGTGGATGAAAGACCTGAGGGGTCTCCTGTCCAGGTGTGACAAAGTATTCAAACAGTCAGCAATTCCATTCCTCCAGATACTCCCAAACCGTTCTGTCTGGGTGTTTTGTAAAGCACCCTCTGCTTTGCAGGCTACCCTTCTGGCTTGTAGTGGTGAGCATGTGAGTCTGTTTGTCTGCAAGGTATGAGCAAGCTGAGAGGCACAGTGTGGCTCTGTCACTTGTGAACTGTGTTAACTTGGGCAAGTCACTGTCCCACACTAGATTTCTTACTGACAAGGGCTGGCTTATCTTTGTGCTCACTGTGTCTTTAAGGGTCCCTACTTTGACCCCTTGGTCTCTTCTCTCATTACTGGGTTCTCTCAGAGCCTGGCTCCTCACAGCTCTCCTGGCCTGCCACAGCGCTGGTGAGAGAGCATTCCTAGTCTGAAGTCTCAGGTGCAAAGGGGCTGGTGGCTGAGAGCTGACAGCTGCTCAGGGTACACCTGACAGCACACTCTGGCACTAGGCAAAGCGCTTTCAGGCCTGAGCAGAGGCCTATGCAGCCTGTGGCCCCTGGGGTGAGCAGAGCAGAGCCAAGTGGAGCTGGATGCACTGAGCCAAGTGACTGCCTGGTGACACTGAGGTGGACTCAGCACAAGTGACTCCTTCTGGGGGCTGGCAAGAGGATATGTGTGTTGGGAGTGGGGCTTCAATTTACTTGAATCTGATTCTGAATCCTGCATGGTTGAAATTCAGATTATTTCAAATGGTTACATACAAGAATTGTTGGATTTGGATACAGCAGTAGTCTGTGTGTGTGTGTGTGTGTGTACACATTTCTAATCTCCTCACTCAAAAAAGTTATTCACTCCTTCTAAAAGTAGGGGCCAAGCTGGTGATAAATTGCTGACTCCTTCGACATGAATATTGTTCAATTATTCACAGATGTGTTTGGCCTGACAAAAGCCTCTGCTTCAGCACATTTCTCCTGCTAACTGAAGGCGTTCATGTTAATATAGAATCAGCTATCATTAGCACAGACTTTCAGCAGCTTTCAACTACTGCAGCGTCTTCTTTCTTCACTCTATCATTTTCTCTTATGATTTAATTAGCGTGAGGCTGGAATCCCAGGCTCTTCACTTACCCAGGAAGTTGATCAAACTGAAGCTTGACACCTGCTGAATCCCCCAAGCTGGCCTGTCTGTTCCATTCTTCTTTTCACCTAGTAGCCTACCTGATGGATTGTGGGCTCTTCACAGATCTTCTACATCCTGGTCTTTGGGGAGACCAGCTTGATAGAGCCAGCATTTAGGATTCAGGACAAAGGCTTATTGCTGTAGAATGTGGGTCTCACCCCTTCCAGTTCAGATCAGTCTTATCTAAAGGGACCTTCTCCAGGCAGGGTGGCTTGCTGCCACCTGAAAGGTGATCTACTCCTCATTCTCCCTGCCTGGGGAATCCACATGATCTCATGTTGTCTAAGGAGGGGCAGGTGATTAGAGACTGTTGAATCAACTTCTACTCATGGTGATGTCATGTGTGTCAGGGTAGAACTGTGCTCCACAAGGTTTTCAGTGGCTGATTTTTTAGAAGTAGATCACAAGATCTTTCTTCCAAGTTGCCTCTGAGTGGATTCGAACTTCCAACCTTTCAGTGAGTAGCCAAGTGTAAACCCATTTGTACTACCCAGGGACCTAGAGACCACAGGGGAAATGCTTTTCAAGGGTTTCTTTCTCTCAGTATAACGGTGTCCAAATGAAATCTTGTGCAGAGTGCCAGATGTCAAAGAGAATAGCAAAGCAACTTTGGTGGAAGCAGGAATGGTGCCACAGGCTTCCTCCTCTCCCCAGAACCTGAAGGCCCTCTCAGAATGCCAGGGCTCTGCAAGTCACTGCCTGAAAACCATGATGGATCAAAGCCCAACTGAGAGAGGCTCTGACTTGACCAAGGGCAGATTTCAGTGGCTGATAGAGCTGGCCCAGAGTGCAGGCTGCTCTGAAGGCTCTATTCAATATTCTATTCACTTAGTCCTTTCTTTCCAGTGTCTTCCCAAATGCCACCTTCTAAAGTTAAAACTGTCTCAACACTTAAACAACTTGTTTCATTCATTTTGCATTCAACACATGTTTATTGAGCTCCTACTCGGTGGTACCAGCAGTTAAGCACTCCACTGCTAATGGAAAGATTGGAGGTTTGTACCTACCCAGAAGCACCTTGAAAAGAAAGTCCTGGTGATCTACTTCTGAAACATCATAGCTATTGAAAACCCTATGGAGCACAGTTCTGCTCTTAAACACATGGGGTTGCCATGAGTCAGAAATGACTTGATGGCAACTGGTTTGACTACGTACTGGGCACTGTTTTATGTGCTAGAAACAAAAGAGATGAAAATCTTTGCTCTTATGGAGCTTATATTCTAGTGGGGGCAATAAACAAATGAATAATTAGATTCTTTAGTATATTAGATGAATATCTGGAGAGACATTAAGGAGGGAAAGAAATGCCAGGAAGGAGGTAGAGGTTACAATTTGAAACAGGGTGCTATCATACTGAAAAGGTGACATTTAAGCACTGACTTGAAGGAGGCTTACGAAGAGACTATGTAAGTACCTGGCTGAAGAACGGTCCAGGCAGCGGGAACAGCAAATGCAAAGGTCCAGAGGTAGGAATGTGCCTAGGAGTTTAAGGAAGAGTAAAGAGTCCGGTGCACCTACAACAAAGGCTTAAGAGTAGATTAGTAACATAGGAAAGGAGCCCTGGTGGCACAATGGTTAAGTGCATGGCTGCTAACTGAAAGGCTGGAAGATAGAACCTACCAGTAGCTCCATGGGAGAAAAGGCCTGGAAATCTGTTCCCATAAAGATTATAGCCTAGGAAACCTTATGAGGGAGCTCTACTCTGTCATATGGAGTCACTATAAGTTGGAATCGACGTGAAGACAACCAAATGACAACAACAGTAAGGTGGGACCAAATACAGATCATTTAAGGACTTGTGCTTGTACCTGGGTGAATGGGGGAGCTACTGCATGGTTATGAGCCAAGGAGTCACATGACCTGACTTGGGTTTTTAAAGGATAACACCTACTACAGTGTTAAGGAAAGATAGAGGAGTGTGAGGGAGGAAGCAGGCAGGCTAGTTAGACAACATAGCAGTAGCTAGGTGGGAGATGATTATGACTTAGACTTGTGTGGTATTGCAGGCTGAAAGGAGGGTTTGCATTCTAGGGGTAAATTTGAAGGTGGAGCCTAAAAAATTGCAGAAGGATTAGTCTTGAGGTGTGAGTGAGTAAAACAATAGTCTAGGATGATCACGGTTTTTAGCCTGAGCAAACAAAAAGATCTCATTGACTGAGATGGCGGAGACTGCAGAAGGAAGAGGTTGGGAGGAATATTAGAAGCTTGGGTTTGGAAAGGGTAGCTTTAGGTATCTGTTTGATTGCTGAGCTGATGTCACGTGAAGAGTCTGCCCAGTTGTGACGTTTCCAACCTTTCAACCCCCAAAACACTATCATCATTTTAAAAAGGTACTTAATCATATACTGTGTGCGATTACAATTATTTATGCACGGACTTGATGAATATTATTAGGACAATATAAACACCGTAGGATTATGGGCCATCTTCCTGTTGGTATCCTCCACTACTTTTAGATTTTAGCGCTGGGCAGATGGTGTGTGCTTCATAAATGCTTGTTGTCTTGAATTCAACAAACATTTTGGAAGAGTTAGAGAATTAGAAGAGCAGTATGACATAGCTTATTAGCATCTTCCAAATTGTTTTCTGCTGAGCACTAATCCCTTGAGATGTTCATTTAGAAAAACAGACTCTATAGTCAAATAAGTTTGGGAAGCCCTGTATTCTACACCCCTCTGTTGGAGTATCACAAAGCACAGTTGGATATTAAAAGTGATAAGAAATCCTCTGAAATCTACCTGATGCTGTCCCACTGAATGTTTCCCCATCATATCTGGCTATAGAACCCTTTATTCATATATAAAAAAAATAGCACTTATAAAATCCTCCGGAATTAGTGTGATACAGGACTCACCTGGGAAATGTTGGCATGAAAATGCTGATATTAAGAACTGGAAGACTTTGGTTCTACCTCCCACAGTGTGATCTTGGACAAATATCGTTATCTGTCTTGGTTCTGTTTCCTCACCTGATGCAATCAGACTAGTGATTTCTACGGCATTATTTAATGTACAATGAGTTGGAATTTGCTCAATTGCAACTTGTTTGTTTGGATTTTTTTTTGGAAAGTGCAATGAACACATTTTACTCATTGCTTTCACTCCTGGTTCTCCCTGTGGCAGGGCTGGAAACAGTGTCAGGAAAGACACTGTGGTTTACATTTAGTATCCAGTTTATCTTTTCTTACTGTTTACCCCATCCCCTCCCAGTCTCCCTATGAAAACTCAAGTCATTCCTTGGCAGTCTAGCTTCCCATCTACAACACTGACATGTGTCTCTCCCTTAATCTTCACTCCCCCCTCCCCAACCACTTTCCCTCTCTAGGCAATGCATTAGGCTCCAGAGCTCTCCTGCCTTCTCCTTACCTCCCCTAGCCTAAATATTCCATGAGGGTTTCCCTAGACATTGGCTTTGGCTAGGTGAGAGCTATCTTATGTCTCCTAGGTGACCAGGTATCAAAGGCTCATATATTGCCCCTTCCAGGAAACCCAAATTTTTTCAGCCCTTCTGAGGTTAGTGTCTGGACCCAAAGAAATGCGTCTTTAATGATCAGAACTTGAAGATTGTGGAGTAACTTTTTTTGCACAAGTGGGTCCTGCAATCCCCCATAGCACACTAGAAAGGATATTACCATCTTTGTTATGTGTGTAGCATTGTTGGTATGTTAAGAAACCTGGCAAATGAAGTCTGTGGGGGGGGGGGGGTGGCAAGAATGCAGAAAAGATGTTCAGAAAAACTCCCCTCAGTACAGCTCACCTAATGTGGTGGATTAAAAAATAAGTCTTTCAAACGCATAGCTGAGTTGGTGCAAAAGTAAGGGAATTCCTCAAAGACCAGGCATAAAAAAGTCTGAATTAATCTGAGTTAGTGAGCTCTAAAGCTGGTATTTGTCTTTATAGGCTAGACATACAGAAAATCAGAGAAAAGGACAGAGGTTCATATAAAGGGGGAATACCAACAGAAACATCAGTGGGTGAACTAAAAAAATCACCCTCTTCACAGAGGGAGAAGATGAAAAAAACATGTTCCTTAACTCTGGGTAGAAGAGAATAAAAAAACATATATCCCCTGAGAGCTTTTATCAACAAGCCCTTCCTCATGAACGTTTGATGGCTGAATTTATATTACACGTGTGCCTGAAAAAACTGTATGTTGAAAATTTAGTTTTACATAGTCCCAGGTTAGTAGTGTCCCTAAGCATTTGAAAGAAACAAATATAAGCACTCTTTGGAGAATAACTCTTTAAACACAGGCCTTGACGATTTGCTCAGATAAAAATCCTAGAAACACGAGCTCATAGTGAGAAATCAATAAATACAAACCATCATTTATTGAGACTCAGCAGAAATAACCAACTATACAATCAGAACCACAAAGGCTGCAGATATTGGAACTGGTAGATAGAAAATTGAAGGTAGGTATGTTTAATACAAGAGCCCTGATGGTGCAGTGATTAAAGCACTCATCTGCTAACTGAAAGGTCCGTGATTTGAACCCATCAGCCGCTCTGTGAGAGAAAGATGTAGCAGCCTGCTTCCATAAAGATTACAGCCTTGAAAACCATATGGGGCAGTTCTACTCTGTCCTATAGAGTCGCTATGAGTTGGAATTGATGGCAGTGGGTTTGGTTTGGTTTTGAATGTTTAATACATTTGAAGAAGTGAAAGAGGGAATTAAAAGTATGTTAAAAAAAAAAAAGGTAAGCGGTTAGACATATTAATCAGGCAGATTTGAAAAGGATCCAAATACAACTTCTAGAAATGAAAAATCTATATTTGAGGTTAAAATTTAGTGGTCAGTTGAAGAGAGGACTAGTGAACTAAAAGATATCTGACCTTCTGAGTCTGAAGAAATTATGTAACAGTGAACACAGAGCAGTACCGAGATAAAAAATGTGAGATTTTGAGAGTTGTGGATGGTACAGTGAGAAGGTCCAGCATCTGTATTATTTGAATTTAAAAAAGAGACAAAATAGAGAATAGGGGACAGGCCACACTGGAACATACAATGACTCAGAAACCCCCAAATTTAATAAACGAAATCAAAGCTTAAGTTCATAAAATCCATACCCAGGCACACAATGGTGAAACTATAGGACATCAAAGATAAAGAGATCTTAAAATCAGCCAGGAACAAAGAAGAAAATGATTTCAAAAGGAGGGCTGGAAGGATTGGTGAACAAAAAAAATGATAGATGTATGAGTAAATCTAAATCAACATTGACTATATAAAACAATATTAATCATGCCTAATTTGTGGACTTAAATAAAATATCAGTGTAGAACCAAAATTATGAACAATTACATATACATCAGGATAGGAATGACCGAGCTTAAAAGATTCTAAGGTCTTTGATTTTTGAGAGAAAAGTAAAGATAATAATTTATGCAGCAGACTGCTTCAGTGCCACGTATCGTGTCTTCTCAGTCCACCTCTGATTACAGCTGTACTGCAGTACTGTGCAGTTACGGGTGACCTCAAACTCATGCTGCCAATGTTCCACTTCAGATGTACCATGCTCTTTGCCTCTATATGCAGTAATGTCTTCTTCAAAAGCCATGGGAGCCCAACAGGCCCAGGTGCAAGTGCAGCACAGATGTTGGGGTAAATTATCATTCCTGGGGCAACTCTCTATCACTGGGGGATGGGAGATGATAGATACCTGCCTACACTTCCCATCATTCAGATGGGTAATTCTAAAAAACGTTTTTCATGCTTTTCAGAAGGCTGGGAAGAATCGAGACCCCCATTATTCATGGCAGTGACCTTGATAATGACCCTTTTAATGGCTTTCCCTTATTTTCTCTCTCCCTGTTCCCTTACTCCTGCTTCCTGGGATTTCCTGCCAAATATGCTAACTTCCCTGAAGTCCTTGTCTTAGATTCTGTTAATTAGGGAGCCAAACAAAAGACAATTAATTTTGTACTATAATTTAATAACTGTTAAACTTAATCCAACAACTGTTAAAGACATAGAAATAGAGTATATAACTTCTAAAACTAGTTTAAGAAAAAACAGAATGGAGGGAGAGCTTAATTAATCCAAAAAAGGAAGAAATAAGTAAAAATAAAAGTATGAAGTAAGATGAGGGAAATGAACCCAAATACACAAGAAATCACAATCAACGTAAATGGGCTAAATGTTTTTGTTAAAAGATAAAGACTGACAAACTGGGTTAACAAAACAAAGCAAAGTTCAGATAGATGCCAGTTACAAGAGACATATTAAAACCCAAGGAAATACAAAGGCTCAAATTAAAAGGATGGGGGAAAAAATAGAAAAGACATACCAGGGAAATGCTAAAGGAAAGCTAATAGTATATAAATCTCAGATAAAATAGTCTTTCAGACCAAAAGCATTCTTGGAGTTAATAAAAAAGCTCCCTACACATTGATAAAAGGTTCAATTTACCAAAAATATGTAACAATTCTAAATTTGAATGCATTCAATAATACACTTTCAAAATATATAAAGCAAAAATTGATATAACTCTAAGGAGAAATTGACAAATTCACCCTCTAAGTGAAAGATTTTAACATTCTGCTCTCAGTGACTGATAGGTTGAGTAGATAAAAAGAAGTCAATAATAACAGAGTAGATCTGAACAACACAATTAACATGCTTGATTTAAGGTATATGTATAGAACACTGCACCAACAACTGGAGAATGCATATTCTTTTTAAGTACGCATGGAATATTTATAAAAATTGACCAAGCGCTAGGCTATATGCATTTCAAAGAATTAAAAAAAAAAAAAATTTTTTTTATACCTTACAGACTACATTCTTAGGTGACAATGCAATTAAGTTAGAAATGAATAACAAAGATGAAACCGTTAAAGAAATTCTAGAGCCAAATAATAATGAAGTATTATAAATCTGACCTTGTGGGGCAGCTAAATTGGTACCTATAGATAAAATTACAGCCTTAAATGCTTATATTGTAAAGAAGAGAGGCTGAAAAGAAATGAGCTAAGAATCCAACTTTAAAGGGTAGAAAATAGTAATAGAAAAAACTCAAAGAACTAAGGGAAGAGTAAAAGAAAGGTTAGAAATTAATGAAATGGAAAACAAAGATCCGATAGGGAGAAATAATAAGGCTATCAGTTGCTTCTGGAACAACTGGACACTCACATGCAAAAAAAAAAAAAAGAATGAATCCAGACACCGACAGAACACCTTTCACTAAAAATTAAATCAAAATGGATCATACGCCTAAATGTAGAACAGAAATGATAAACATCTAGAAGATAACACAGGAGAAAATATAGGTAACTTTGGGTTTGGTAAAGAGTTTTTTTGTACAACGCCAAATGCATTGTCCATGAAAGAAAGGACTGATAAGTTGTGCTTGATTAAAATGAAAAACTTCTTCTCTGCAAAAGGCACTATTAAGAGAATGAAAAGATAAGTCATTGACTGGGAGAAAATATTTGCAAACACACATCTGCTAAAGGACTTGTATTCAAAATTTACAAAGAACTCTTAAAATTCAACACTAAGGAAACAAAACAACTGATTTACAAAGTTGGCAAAATATCGGAACAAGCGCCTTACCAAAGAAGATATACAGATGGCAAATAAGCATATGATAAGGTGCTCAACATCACATGTCATTGTTGTTGAGGAAATTTTAAATTAAAACAATTATGTGCTACTCCACTCCACACCTATTTTTTGGAGACCTGGTAGCACAGTGGTTAAGAGTTTAGCTGCTAACCAAAAGTTTGGCAGTTTGAATCCACCAGCCACTCCTTGGAAATTCTGTGGGGCAGTTCTACTTTGTCCTGTAGGGTTGCTATGAGTCAGAATCAACTCAACAGCAACAATGGTTTTGGACACACCTATTTGGAGTCCTTGGATCGTGTGAATATTTAAGTGCTTGACTACTAGCTGAAAATTTGGTGGTTCAAATTTACCCAGAGGTGCCTCAGAAGACAGGCCTGGTGATTTGCTTTCAGAAGGTCCAAACCCAGTGCTGTTGACTTGATTCTGGCTCAGCCTCGAAAACCCTGTGGAGCAGCTCTACTCTAGATACATGTGTTCGTCATGAGTAGGAACTGGCTCAATGGCAATTAACAACAACAACACCTATTAGAACGGCAAAAATCTGAAACAGATAGGTGAGGATGTAGAACTGAAACACTTATTCATTGCTGGTGGGAATATAAATCAATACAGCCATTTGGAAGTGTTACTGTGCAACATACGACCCAGCAATCAAACTCCTCAGTATTTACCCATATGAGTTGAAAACTTATATCCACAAAAAAGAAAAAAGAAAAAAAAACTGCATGTGAATATTTATAGTGGCGTTATTAATGATTTCAAAGAATTGGAAGCAACCAAGACGTTCTTCAATAAGTGAATGGATGAACAAACTGTGGTATACCCATACAATGGAATATTATTCAGCAGTAAAAAGAAATAAGCTATTAAACCATGAAAAGACCTGAAGGAAACTCACATGCATATTGCTAAGTGAGGGTTAAGTGAAAAAGCAAGTCTGAAAAGGGCACTGTATGATTCTAACTATATGACACTTTGGACAAGGCAAGACTATAAAAAGAATAAAAAGATCAGTGGTTGCCAGGGTTTTGAGGGTTGGAGAAAGGGGCAAATAGTAGGAGCATAGGGATTTTTTAGGGCAGAGAAAGTGTTGTGTATGATAGTGTAATAATGGACACGTTATTATCTGTTTATCAAAACCCGTAGAACTGTACAACACAGAGAATGAACCCTAATGTAAGCTTTGGACTTTAGTTAATACTGTATCAATATTGGTTCATCAGTTTTAACAAATAGGCCACACCAAAGCAAGATGTTAATAATAGGAAAAACTGTGTGCAGAGGGGAGAAGGAATATATGAAAATATATGAAGGAATATATAGAGCTCTCTGTACTTTTTGCTTATTTTTTCTATAAGCCTAAAAGTGCTCTAAAAATAAAGTCTATTAATATTTTTTAATATCAGTATTAATATCAATATATTTAATATTGAATATACCATGAACTGCCAGAAGAACAAAGAAATCTGTATGGGGAGACGTACAGCCAGAATGCTCCTCAGAAGTAAGGATGGCGAGACTTCATCTCACATACTTTGGACATGTTATCAGGAGGGACCAGTTCATGGAGAAGGACATAATGCTTGGTAAACTAGAGGGTCAGGAAAGAGAGGAAGGACCTCGATGAGATTAATTAACACAGTGGCTGCAACAATGGGCTCAAACATAGCAACCATTGTGAGGTTAACACAAAACCAGGAAGTATTTCGCTCTGTTGTACATAGGGTCAGTATAAGTCAGAGCCGAATTGATGGCATGTAACAACAACATTAATATCTTTTAAAGGCTAATAAAATTGATACATCTTTGCAAGACTGATTAAGGATAAGAGTGAAGGAACAAGTGAACAACATTAAGAATTAAAAAGCAGTAAGAGAATATCATAAAAACCTTTCTGAGGGGCCAAGATGGCTGACTAGAGAGACGCTACCTTGGATCCCTCTTGCAACAAAGACTCGGAAAAACAAGTGAATCGATCACATGCATGACAATCTATGAACCCTGACCATCAAACACAGATCTAAAGAGTTGACCTGAGTGACAGGTGAGCGAAAAGCTGTGCCCTTAACCAGCAACTGCTTCTGGAACTCGTGACCCACTCCACAGCCTTGAGCCCTCGCGGTTCCCCGGAGCCAAGCGGCGGGGCTGATAGCGGCTTGCTGAGGTGGGGCAGGCATGGGACACAGCCCTAACCCCTAGCCCCCTGGGGTAACCTCCATAGAGACTCACCCAGGTCAAGCAGGCTGAACACTAACAGGGCTAATGAGAGAACGAATGAGCAACCACAGGGAAGCAGCAACTCTTTTCGGAGCCTGAAGCCAGCGTCCCAGTCAGAAAACCCTGGCGCCGGGTTTTGGACTAGGCACAGGGGAGCTGAGCATGGCAGTCTGAGACAGCACAAACTTGGGACGCAGCCCTAGCCCCCAGAAGTGACCTCAGCGGAAGCCCAGCCAGTGCATGCAGGCAGCGCAGTGATGCGGCTGACAGGAGGAGAAGTCGCCGGGAGGCAGTGACTGGTTTTGGAGCCAGGAGTGCGGCATCCCAGCTGGGGAACCGTGGTGCTGAGCTTTGGACTGTGAGCGGAAGAACTGACCATGGCTTCTGAGACAGGACATGCACAGGACGTGGGCCTGAACCCCAGGGGCAATCTCAACCCAGCCAATGCACGCAGGGTACCTGCCCCTCGGGGATCTCAGATAAAACAGTCCTCAACAAGCAAGATAAGTAACTTTGTCTATATTCCTGGGTGCTACTCTCTTCTATCTATCTGATCCCTCCCCTCCCCTTCCCAGGCAGCTTCATTAACATTGGAATTTCCTGGGCCAGAGAGTGAAGTGCTCTGCGTTTTTTTTTGTTGTTGTTGTTGTTGTTTGTTTGTTTGTTTTGTCTTTTCCTAACCCATTCTCCTGACCTGAGAGAAGCAGCTGCAAAAAAACCAGGGACCGAGAATCCTTCTCTGACTTCCTGAAATTGGACTAAAAATACAGAACCAGCTCCAACCAAGCATATGAGATCCATAGTCTTGGGCTTTCATCCCTACAGGGAACAAGGTGGCTATTATAATACAAAGGCAATTCTGATAGTGATCTGACTGTAATTGTTTTAGTGGATTACTGGAAAGACAAGTTTCCCAGGTCTGATATCTCTACCTATTAAACAGAGCCCTCACTGACCCACAACAGGGAACTGAGGGCTCAAGCTCCACCCAGAACACCTAACCTCCTGCCATAGGGGTCTGAGGATAGTGACATTTACCAATCTGTAGAGGTACATGCATTGGGTGCCTAAGGTAAAGCTGCAGAGTCCACCCACCAAAGTGCTTTAGGTATAGAGACACACCTGTCTCACTGGCACTTAGGGCATGCCTGTCAGCTTCCTGCACCCCCTGGACTGTGACCCCCCTGCTGCTACTAGAATCTGGTGCACACAACTATCACCACTACTCCTCTAAGCGAATAGGTGACAGTCTACCCCACACAATTGGTGACCCCAAATCAGACTCTACTCAAGAATAGTGAATGGACTCTTAGGCTTATATTTCTGGTAATGGCCCAAACCAGCTGATAAGAAGACATACGTGATTCAAAGGCTACAACTATCAAGACAGCGTAATCTAGTAGTCCCTCTACATATATTGAAAGAAAACAAAACAAGATAAGACTCAGTGAGCAAATATGAAATAAATCATTACAATATCTTATAGATGGCTCAGAGACAGCAGTCAATATCAAACCACATAAAGAAGCAGACCATGATTGCTTCTACAACTCTCCAAATTAGTGAATCAAAATGTTTCCCAAATGAAGATACAATCCTGGAATTGCCAGATGCAGAATATAAAAAACAAATTTACAGAATGCTTCAAGACATCAAGGATGACCTCAAAAATGAAATAAGGCAATCTACAGAAAAAGCCAAGGAACACACTGATAAAGTAGTTGAAGAAATCAAAAAGATTATTCAAGAACATAGTGGAAAAATTAATAAGCTACAAGAATCCATAGAGAGACAGCATTCAGAAATCCAAAAGATTAACAGTAAAATTACAGAATTAGACAACTCAACAGGAAGTCAGAGGAGCAGAATCGAGGAATTGGAATGCAGAGTGGGGGAGATGGAGGATAAAGAAATTGACACCAATATAGTTGAAGAAAAATCAGATAAAAGAATTAAAAAAAAATGAAGAAACCCTAAGAATCATGTGGGACTCTATCAAGAAGAATAACTTGCGTGTGATTGGAGTTCCAAGACAAGGAGGGATAACAGAAAATACAGAGAGAATACTTGAAGATCTGTTGGCAGAAAACTTCCCTGACATCATGGAAGACAAAAGGATATCTATCCAAGATGCTCATTGAACCCCATATAAGATTGATCCAAAAAGAAAATCACCAAGACATATTATCATCAAACTCACCAAAACCAAAGATAAAGAGAAAATTTTAAAAGCAGACAGGGATAAAAGAAAGGTCTCCTACAAAGGAGAATCAATAAGAATAAGTTCAGACTACTCAGCAGAAACCATGCAAGCAAGAAGGCAATGGGATGACATATATAGAGCACTGAAGGAGAAAAACTGCCAGCCAAGGATCATTTATCCAGCAAAATTCTCTCTCAAATATGAAGGTGAAATTAAAACATTTAGAGATAAACACGAGCTTAGAGAATTTGCAAAAACCAAACCAAAGCTACAAGAAATACTAAAGGAAATTGTTTGGTCAGAAAATCAATAACACCAGATAACAACACAACACAAGGTCAAAGAACAGAGCATTCTGATATCAACTCAAATAAGGAAATCACAAAAACAAATTAAGATTACTTTTAAAAAGAAAAAAATGCTCAAAACAGGGAATCATTGAAGTCATTATGTAAAAGATCACAATAATCAAAAAGAGGGACTAAATACAGGAGGCATAGAACTGCCATATGGAGAGGAAAACAAGGCGATATAGGACGATACAAGTTAGGTTTTTACTTAGAAAAATAGGGGTAAATATTAAGGTAACCACAAAGAGATCTAACAATTCCATAACTCAAAATAAAAACCAAGAAAAACATAACGATTCAGCAAACATAAAGTCAAACACTACGAAAATGAGGAACACACAATTTACAAAGAAAAACGTCTCAGCACAAAAAAGTAAGTGGAAAAATGAAATTGTCAACAACACACATAAAAAGGCATCAAAATGACAGCACGAAACACATTCTTATCTATAATTATGCTGAATGTAAATGGACTAAATGCATCAATAAAGAGACAGAGAGTCTCAGACTGGATAAAGAAACACGATCCGTCTATGTGCTGCCTACAAGAGACACACCTTAGACTTAGAGACACAAACAAACTAAAACTAAAAGGATGGAAAAAAATATATCAAGCAAACAACAATCAAAAAAGAGTAGGAGTAGCAATACTAATTTCTGACAAAATAGACTTCAAAGTTAAATCCACCACAAAGGATAAAGAAGGACACTACATAATGATTAAAGGGACAATTGACCAGGAAGACATAACCATATTAAATATTTATGCACCCAATGACAGGGCTGCAAGATACATAAAACAAACTTTAACAGAACTGAAAAGCGAGATAGACACCTCCACAATTACAGTAGGAGACTTCAACACACCACTTTCAGAGAAGGATAGGACTTCCAGTAAGAAGCTCAATAGAGGCATGGAAGACCTAATTGCTACAATCAACCAACTTGGTCTCATAGACCTATACAGAACACTCCACTCAACAGCTGCAAAATATACTTTTTTTTCTAGTGCACATGGAACATTCTCTAGAATAGATCACATATTAGGTCATAAAACAAACCTCTGCAGAATCCGAAACATTGAAATATTACAAAGCATCTTCTCAGACCACAAGGCCATAAAAGTAGAAATCAATAACAGAAAAATCAGGGAAAAGAAATCAAATACTTGGAAACTAAACAGTACCCTGCTCAAAAAAGACTGGGTTATAGAAGACATTAAGGAGGGAATAAAGAAATTCATAGAATGCAACGAGAATGAAAACACTTCCTATCAAAACCTCTGGGACACAGCAAAAACAGTGCTCAGAGGTCAATTTATATTGATAAATGCACACATACATAAAGAAGAAAGAGCCAAAATCAGAGAATTGTCCCTACAACTTGAACAAATAGAAAGCGAGCAACAAAAGAATCCATCAGGCACCAGAAGAAAACAAATAATAAAAATTAGAGCTGAACTAAATGAAATAGAGAACAGAAAAACAATTGAAAGAATTAACAAAGTCAAAAGTTAGTTCTCTGAAAAAATTGATAAACCATTGGCCAGACTGACTAAAGAAATACAGGAAAGGAAACAAATAACCCGAGTAAGAGACAAGATGGGCCATATCAGAACAGACCCAACTGAAATTAAAAGAATCATATCAGATTATTACAAAAAATTGTACTCTAACAAATTTGCAAACCTAGAAGAAATGGAAGAATTCCTAGAAAAACACTACGTACCTAAACTAACACAATCAGAAGTAGAACAACTAAGTAGACCCATAACAAAAAAAAGAAATTGATAAGGTAATCAAAAAACTCCCAACAAAAAAAAACCCTGGCCCGGATGGCTTCACTGCAGAGTTCTACCAAACTTTCAGAGAAGAGTTAACACCACTACTACTAAAGGTATTTCAAAGCATAGAAAATGATGGAATACTACCTAATTCATTCTATGAAGCCACCATATCCCTGATACCAAAACCAGGTAAAAAAAAAAGACACCACAAAAAAAGAAAATTACAGACCTGTATCCCTCATGAACATAGAAGCAAAAATCCTCCAACAAAATTCTAGCCAATAGAATTCAACAACATATCAAAAAAATAATCCACCACGACCAAGTGGGATTTATACTAGGTATGCAAGGTTGGTTTAATATTAGAAAAACCATTAATGTAATCCACCATATAAATAAGGCAAAAACCACACGATCTTATCAATTGTTGCAGAAAAGGCATTTGACAAAGTCCAACACCCATTCACGATAAAAACTCTCAGCAAAATAGGAATGGCAGGAAAATTCCTCAACATAATAAAGGGGATCTATACAAAGCCAACAGCCAACATCATTCTAAATGGAGAGAGCGTGAAAGCATTTCCCTTGAGAACGGGAACCAGACAAGGATGCCCTTTATCACCACTCTTATTCAACATTGTGCTAGAGGTCCTAGCCAGAGCAATTAGGCTAGACTAAGAAATAAAGGGCATCCAGATTGGCAAGGAAGAAGTAAAATTATCTCTATTTGCAGATGACATGATCTTATACACAGAAAATCCTAAGGAATCCTCCAGAAAACTACTGAAACTAATAGAAGAGTTTGGCAGAGTCTCAGGTTACAAGATAAACATACAAAAATCACTTGGATTCCTCTACACCAACAAAAAGAACATCGAAGAGGAAATAACCAAATCAATACCATTCCCAGTAGCCCCCAAGAAGATAAAATACTTAGGAATAAATCTTACCAAAGATGTAAAAGACTTATACAAAGAAAACTACAAAGTACTAGTGCAAGAAACTAAAAGGGACCTACATAAGTGGAAAAATATACCTTGCTTATGGATAGGAAGGCTTAACATAGTAAAAATGTCTATTCTACCAAAAGCCATCTATACATACAATGCACTTCCGGTCCAAATTCCAATGACATTTTTTCAAGTGATGGAGAAACAAATCACCAACTTCATATGGAAGGGAAAGAAGCCCCAGATAAGCAAAGCATTACTGAAAAAGAAGAAGAAAGTGGGAGGCCTCACTCTACCTGATTTTAGAACATATTATACAGCCACAGTAGTCAAAACAGCCTGGTACTGGTACAACAACAGGCACATAGACCAATGGAACAGAATTGAGAACCCAGATATAAATCCATCCATGTATGAGCAGCTGATATTTGACAAAGGACCAGTGTCAGTAAATTGGGGAAAAGATAGTCTTTTTAACAAATGGTGCTGGCATAACTGGATATCCATTTGCAAAAGAATGAAACAGGACCCATACCTCACACCATGCACAAAAACTAACTCCAAGTGGATCAAAGACCTAAACATAAAGACTAAAACGATAAAGATCATGGAAGAAAAAATAGGGACAACCCTAGGAGCCCTAATACAAGGCATAAACAATACAAAACATTACTAAAAATGACAAAGAGAAACCAGATAACTGGGAGATCCTAAAAATCAAACACCTATGCTCATCTAAAGACTTCACCAAAACAGTAAAAAGACCACCTAAAGATTGGGCAAAAATTTTCAGCTATGACATATCCGACCAGCGCCTGGTCTCTAAAATCTATATGATTCTGTTAAAATTCAACCACAAAAAGACAAACAACTCAATCAAAAAGTGGGCAAAGGATATGAACACGCACTTCACTAAAGAAGATATTCAGGCAGCTAACAGACACATGAGAAAATGCTCTTGATCATTAGCCATTAGAGAAATGCAAATTAAAACTACGATGAGATTCCATCTCACTCCAACATGGCTGGCATTAATCCAAAAAACACAAAATAATAAATGTTGGAGAGGCTGCGGAGAGATTGGAACTCTTATACACTGCTGGTGGGAATGTAAAATGGTACAACCACTTTGGAAATCTATCTGGTGTTTTCTTAAAAAATTAGAAATAGAACTACCATACAACCCAGAAATCCCACTCCTTGGAATATACCCTAGAGAAATAAGAGCCTTTACACGAACAGATATATGCACACCCATGCTTATTGCAGCACTGTGTACAATAGCAAAAAGCTGGAAGCAACCAAGGTGTCCATCAATAGATGAATGGTTAAATAAATTATGGTACATTCACACAATGGAATACTACGCATTGATAAAGAACAGTGACGAATCTGTGAAACATTTCATAACATGGAGGAACCTGGAAGGCATTATGCTGAGTGAAATTAGTCAGATGCAAAAGGACAAATACTGTATAAGACCACTATTATAAGTTCTTGAGAAATAGTATAAACTGAGAAGAACACATTCTTTTGTGCTTACAAGAGGGGGGAGGGAGGGAGGGAGGATGGGAGAGGGTTATTTACTGATTAGTTAGTAGATAAGAACTACTTTAGGTGAAGGGAAGGACAATACTCAATACACGGAAGGTCAGCTCAACTGGACTGGACCAAAAGCAAAGAAGTTTCTGGGATAAACTGAATGTTTCGAAGGTCAGCAGAGCAAGGGCGGGGGTTTGGGGACTATGGCTTAAGGGGACTTATAAGTCAATTGGCATAATAAACTCTATTATGAAAACATTCTGCATCCCACTTTGAAGTGTGGTGTCTGGGGTCTTCAATGCTAACAAGCGGCCATCTAAGATGCATCAGTTGGTCTCAACCCACCCGAAGCAAAGGAGAATGAAGAACTCCAAGGTCACACGGTAACTATGAGCCCGAGACAGAAATGGCCACATGAACTAGAGACTTACCTCATCCTGAGATCAGAAGAACTAGATGGTGCCCGACCACAACCGATGACTGCCCTGACAGGGAGCACAACAGAGAACTCCTGAGGGAGCAGGAGAACAGTGGGATGCAGACCCCAAATTCTCATAAAAAGACCAGACTTAATGGTCTGACTGAATCCCAGTGGTCATGGTCCCCAAACCTTCTGTTGGCCCAGGACAGGAACATTCCCGAAGACTACTCATCAGACATGGAAGGGACTGGACAGTGGGTTGGAGAGAGATGCTGATGGAGAGTGAGCTACTTGTATCAGGTGGACACTTGAGACTGTATTGGCATCTCCTGTCTGGAGGGGAGATGGGAGGGTAGAGAGGGTTAGAAACTGGCAAAACGGTCACAAAAAGAGAGACTGGAAGAAGGGAGCGGGCTGACTTATTAGGGGGAGAGTAAATGGGAGTATGTAGTAAGGTGTGTATAAGCTTATATGTGACAGACTGACTTGATTTGTAAGTTTCACTTAAAGCACAATAAAAATTATTTAAAAAAAAACCAAAAAACTTTCTACCAATAATTAAAAAACTCATATGAAATGGATAAATCCCAAGGAAAAGTACTAAAATTGACTAAAAACGAAACAATTCTATAGTTATTAAAGGCATTGTTTTAATATTTTAAAACACCTCATCAAAAATGATACCAGCACAGATGATTCTATGAATTCGATAAGTCCTACCAAAAACCAAAACAAAACAATTAATTTCAAAAAATTACAAACTTACATAGTATTTTAGAGAGTCAAAAAGAGGCCAACATAATCTCAACACCAAAAAAAGAGAAAGCCAGCAGAAGAAAGGAAGGTCAATTTGACTCATGACTATATATGTAAATATCCTAAACAAAAATTGTATCTAAAAAACCAAAGATAATACATTGTGGCCAAGTTTCTTTTAAAAGCATTTAACATGCAAGGTTAGTTCAACGTTAGACATATCAATAAATGGAATTCACCACATTAACAAATTAAAGACAATATAGGGAAAATGTTTGATAAAGTTATGTTATACATGATAAAAATTCTTAGCTAACTCAGAATAGAAGGAACTTTCATAGAAACTATGTCTACCTGAGATCTAAGGCAAACATTTTATTCGGTGGCAAAAGATTAAAAGTGTTCCCTTTAAAATCAGGAACAAGCACATCAGGAGTAAGAACAGCAAAATCTTTTCACTACTACTTTTATTCATTATTTTACTGGAAGTCCTAGTCAATGCAATAAGACAAGAAATACTAAAAATATATAAAGACTAGAAAGGAAGAAACAATATCGCTGGCAGATAATGTAATAAAAAGCCAAAAATAATCTATAAAACTATTAGAATTAATAGAATATCTCAGATAGTCATATTTAAGATGACTACAAATGTCAGTTGTATTTGTTTACATTGAAAAGGATCAGAAAAGGTAATAAAAAAAAGACTATGGTAGGAAAGTAAAATATAATGTACCTAGTGATAATAAAAGCAAAGACTTACATAGTGCTCATTGTGGATCATTCACTATTCTAAGCACTTGATGTATATATTAGCCCTTGTAATCCTTAAAACAACCTAACAGAGAAAAAAAAGGTACTATTAATTAGTCCCATTGTACAGGTAAGGAAATGGAGACCCAAGGAGATTATGTAAGTTTTCCATATTGTATAATTAGTAAAGCGGTGGAGTAGAAATTCAAACCCAACATCTGTTTCCAGTGTGTATGCATTTAACTACTATCTTATAATTCCATTTTTGGATAAAATTATGAAACTTTATTGAAAGACATCAAAAAGATCTAAATAAATAGAGACATATCATGCTTGCAGACAGCATGACTTAATATCATAAAGATACCAATTCTCCCCAAATTGGTCTATATATTCAATTAAGTTCCGATCAATACCATAAGGGTTTCTATGGAACCTGACAAGCAACTTATAAAATGTATGTGGATGAGTTAAGGACCAAGAAGAATCAATGCATTCCTGAAAAATGAGAACAAGGGAGTGGTACTTGTCCTAACAGGTAACTACAGAAAATGTTAATGCTATAGAAATAAAGAATGTGGTTTTGGTACGGGGTATATAAATGATCATTAGAACAGAATAAAGGATTTATAAATTTATCCATACATGTATGGACACTGATACATGACAAAGAGGATCAGTGGGGGGAAGATGAGCTCTCCAATATATGGTACTGGTTATCCAGATGGAAAAAAAACTAAAATGGGTTTCTATATCACACCATGCACAAATATTAATTCCAGATGGATTAAGATCTTAAATACGAAAGGAAAAATTTTAAGACTTTTAGGAGAAAATGTGACATAATATCTTTATGACCTCAGGGTAGTTATTTCTTAAATGCAACACAAAAAAATCTCTAATGATAAATAAAAAGAGTATAAAAGTAGGCTACATTAAAATTAATAATTTCTAGTTATTAGAAGTCAACAGAGGGTATCAAGACAAGCCACAAACTGAGAGAAAATACTTGCAGCACACATAACTGACAATGGTTCAGTGTCCAGAATATAATAAAGAACTTTGTGAATAAATAAGAAAAAGGCTAATAGCCCAAAAGAAAATGGAACAAAATATAACAAGCAGAAATTTCTCAACAAACATTGTGACTGGCCAACAAATATGTAAAAAGAGGGTCAACCTCAATAATAATCATGGAATGTATATTAAAATCATAATGTGATATATTTTCTTACTGTCTAGATTAACAATAATTTAAAAGTCTGAAAATAGTAAGGATGTAGAGCAAAGAAAACTTTCCTATACAGCTGGTCGCTATTTAAATTGATACAGCCACTTTGGGGCACAACTTGGCATTACCTAGTGTCTTAGGCTAGGTTCTCTAGAGAAGCAAAACCAATAAAGTGTACAAATATACACAGAAAGATCTATATCAAGGAAACGGCTCACACAGTTGTAGAGGCTAGAACATCCCAAGTTTGTGAATCAGGATAGAGGCTTCTCCTGATTCATGTAGCCACAGGGGCTGGCAGACCCAAGATTGGCAGGTCAGAGAGTAAGGCTCTTGCTCACAGGCTGCAAAGATCAATGAATCCCAAGATGGGCAGGCAAGACTAGCTCAAATCCCAAAAACTAGAATTGAAATTAACATGAGCCAGCTGCAGGAACCAGAGCAATCGAAAGCCCATGAGCCTTGCC
This sequence comes from Elephas maximus indicus, assembly GCF_024166365.1. Taxonomy (NCBI): domain Eukaryota; kingdom Metazoa; phylum Chordata; class Mammalia; order Proboscidea; family Elephantidae; genus Elephas; species Elephas maximus. The sequence goes on from NC_064840.1 coordinate 53,498,922, forward strand.
AGATGTCCACTTATATTCGATGCAGACCACAGGCCCAAGGAAACTCCCTTTCAACCCTTTGGTTACTCACAGCACATCTCATCATGGAAGTGATCACAATATCATCTGACTGCCAAACCACTGAGAATCATAGTCCAGCCAAGCTGACACACAACCTTAACCATCACACCTAGTAAACTTGAAAATGTGAGTATCCAATGATCCAGCAATTTCATATTCTTAAGTACATTCCCTACAGAAATTCCTGAAAATGTGCATCGGGAGCCATGTACAAGAATGTTCACAGTAGTACTATTCTTAATATTAGAAAACTAGAAGCAATTCAAATACGTATCAACAGCAGGAAGGACAAATAAATTTTGATATATTCATACAAAGGAATACTATGCAGTGATGGAAATGAGTGAAATACAGCTCCACACTCAGCATGCAAGAATCTCAAACCACTACAATGAGCCTACAAAGCAAATTGCAGAAGAACAAATAGGTGACAATCCCATTTCTAAGTTGTTAGGTGATGTCGAGAGGGTTCCGACACATAGAGACCCTGTGAACTACTGACCAGCCCTGCGACATCCTCATAATCATTGCTGTGTTTGAGCTCATTGTTGCAGCCACTGTGCCAATTCATCATGTCAAGGATCTTCCTCTTTTTCACTGACCCTCTACCTTACCAAGCAGATGTCCTCCTCCAGGGAATGGTCCCTCCTGATAAAATCCAAAGTAGGTGAGAAGAAGTTTCGCCACCCCTGCTTCCAAGAAGTACTCTGGCTGTACTTCTTCTGAGACAGACTTGTTCTCTGGCAGTCCATGGTATATTCAATATTCTTTGCCAACACCATAATTCAAAGACATCAATTCTTCTTTGGTCTTCCTTATTCATTGTCCAGCTTTTGCATGCATATAAAAATTTTTGAAATACCATGTCTGGATCAGGCACACTTTAGTCATCTAAGTGATGACTTTGCTTTTCAATACTTTAAAGAGGTATTTTGCAGCAGATTTGCCCAATGCAGTATGTTGGCATTTGATTTCTTGACTGCTGCTTCCACGAGCATTGATTATGAATCCAAGTAAAATGAAATCCTTGACAAATTCAATCTTTTTTCCATTAATCACGATGTTGCTTATTGGTCCAGTTTTGAGGACTTTTGTTTTCTTTATGTTGAGGTGTAATCCACACTGAAGGCTGTAGTCTTTGATCTTCACCAGTAAGTGCTTCAAGTTCTCTTCGCTTTCAGCAAGGTATAGCCCTGATGCACAACTTTCCTGATTTTAAATCACACAGTACGTCCTCGTCCTGTTCAAATGACTGCCTCTTGGTCTATGTACAGGTACCTCAGGAGCACATTTAACTGTTCTGGCATTCCCATTTTTTGAAATGTTATCCATTTTTTGTTATGATCCACATCATTGAATGCCTTTGCATAGTTAATAAAACACAGGTAAACATCTTTCTGTTATTCTCTGCTTTCAGCCAAGATCCATCTGACATCAGCAATGATACCCCTCATTTAACGTCTCTCTGAATCTGGCTTGAATTTCTAGCAGTTCACTGTCAATGTACTGCTGTAACTGCTTTTGATTGTTCTTCAGGAAAATTTTACTTTGGTGTGATATTAATGATATTGTTTGATAATTTCTGAATTCTGTTGGATCACCTTTCTTTGGAACAGGCACAAATATGGATCTCTTCCATTTGGTTGGCCAGGTAGCTGCCTTCCAAATTTCTTGGCATAGACGACTGAGTGCTTCTAGCGCTGCATCCATTTTTGGAAACACTTCATTTGGTATTCTGCCAATTCCTGGAGCCTTGTGTTTCACTAATGCCTTCGGAGCAGCTTGGATTTCTTCCTTCAATACCGTTGGTTTTGATCATATGCTACCTCCTGAAATGGTTGAATGTTGACCAATTCTCTTTGGTACAGTGACTCTGTGTATTCCTTTCATCTTTTTTTGATGCTCCCTGCGTCTCTGTGTCATTGAATATTTTGCCCACAGAATCCTTTAGAATTGCAACTAAAGGCTTGAATTTTTTCTTCAGTTTTTTCAACTTGAGAAATGCCAAGTGTGTTCTTCCCTTTTGGTTTTCTAACTCCAGGTATTTGCACATTTCATTATAATACTTTAGTGTGTCTTCTCAAGCCACCCTTTGAAATCTTCTGTTCAGCTCTTTTACTTCATCATTTTTTCTATTCACTTATTATCATGAAAGTAATTCAAAATAGTAGTTCCCTCTGGGGAGGAGGGAGGAGAATATGATATCTGTATATAAGTTATCTTTCCCAATGAAAAAAGTAAAAGAAGTCTATGGAGAGACTTTCCATTTCAGATTGTGCCATTCACCACCCCTGAACTCCTCTGAGAAATCACAAAAAGACTAGAAAAAATCCACAATATTTAATGGAGCAAGAAAACTGCCCAACCCCTAACAAGAGAGTATGAAGTGCCCCTGTCAAAAACTGTGGAAACAGGGTCAAATAGAAGAAGCATGCTGAAAGCCGATATTGCTGCCTTGAGCTGGGAGCAGAATGTGGCTTTTCTTAAAGACAAGTATCTCCATCCTGAAAGGCTATCACCAGTGACCTTTCAATTAAAACAGTGAGACCCAGGATAGTGGCCTGACCCCAGGAGAGGGTGAATGTCCCTGTAGAGGAGACTGAATGAGGGAGCAGCAGAAGAACAAAGAAGGCAGGCAGGCCATTTCTGTTACCAAGATATTGATGACCTGGCCACTTATCTCAGGGTAACTGCCTGGAAGAGGGAGAAGAAACAGTACAGAGAACCCACATTTCTATTACCAGGCCACTATACACATTCCACAGCTTCTGAGAGTTTTGGCTGCTATAGGTTACTGCTGCCCTTCTCCATAGAATTTTCCACAGCAGGCAGGAGCTGTCTCATAGAAATGCCCAGTAGGTTTTACTATATCCCTGGGGACAGCCTCCAGCTTAAGGCTGACTGATATAGAGACACAAAGGTCCAGTCTTTCCCCTATGTGTGATGATTCTGTGATGCCATTCATGCTCCAGAGTTCACCAAAGAATCAGGTTGGGGCTACAGTTCAGCTGAAACTATCTCTTTGCTCAACTTCTTCCTCTGCTTTATCCGACTTCCCTCACTCCCTTACAGACTCCTCCTGAAATCATTCCCGCCATGAATCACTTGCGTGAGCATTTCCTTTCTACTCTACTGTAGGCAACCATATGTGTGTGAGCTACACTAACCTACTAAGCACCTAAATTTGAGGGAAGAAGAAATCCAGTTTTGCAAGGAAAAATATTTTTCACAATACGTACAAAAGGAAGACTTGGGAGGGTCTCAACTCTTTTCCACTCTTTCCTTAATTATTCTTTTGTAGGTAATTAATCTCATTCACACAGAAGTAATTATTTTTTAAAAAATGAAACAAATACAGGACTTTGCATAGAATTGGCAAATAAAGGGAAGGGAGAAAGGAACCTCGGTGGCACAGTGGTTAAAGTGGTCAGCTACTAACCAAAATGTTGGCTATTCGAGCCCACCAGCCACTCTGCAGGAGAAAGATGTAGCACTCTGCTTCTGTAAAGATTTACAGCTTTGGAAACCCGAAGGCAGTCCTACTCTGTCCTATAGGGTCACTATCAGTCAGAACAGACTTGAAGGTAGTGGGTTTCTTTTTTTTGGTTGGGGGAGGGAGACAAAAAAAGCTAAAAGTTTATGAAAAACGTGCATAGCAAGAGTAATAAGCCCAAAATTACAGGAAAACTTTGGATAAATATCAGGTTGAACTATATGAAATAGTTGATATTTGATTATTTTTGACTTACAAAAATACAGTTTTCATATGGTCCAATCTAATTGTTTTCCAAATTCTTACAGGAAAGGAGTTCAAAACAAGATGGGTGGATTCAAAGAAAAAAGTAAGAGAACAGAAAGATATGGCATATGAGTTAGTAGAGCTCCTGAAGGAAATGGAATATAAAACAAAAACATTACCGAGATGAATGACTCATTGAAGGTAATAAAAACAGAAGGAAAATAACTGAAAACAATGACATGGTGGCTTGAAGAAATCATACAAAACAAATGGAAAAGTACAATGATATCATACTTAGAGAGAAGGTGATAGATACTGCCATCTTTGATTGGGTCCCCTATGAGCTGACTCTGAGATGCAGAGTTGCAGGCAGAAGGTTTATTGGAGAGTGTTCTCAGGAAAACATCTCTAAGAAATGAAAAGAGTAAATTTGTACCAAGGGAGAAGCTGACCTGTGATGTGTTTGCAACTGAGAAGTCAGCAGATCCTGCATGGAGCCCCGGAGCTGGGAAGGCCCTTCAGAGTTGTTCCAAATTGAAGAGAGCTCACATCACCCAGTATGTATGGGCTGTTGCCTTGTCTGTGGGTGAGGCAGTTTCCTATTGCTGAAGGGTATAACCACTGAGAGAAGCAGCTGTGAGCCCTCAGGATTTGATATTTCTAGAAGCTGGGGGATGGGTACCTTGGCTTGAAGAGGGAAGCTGGTGGAGCACCATAGTATCCACTGGAATCCACTCATTGTACCACTCAGATCTCCTTGCTTGTGGTGGAATGTTTGTCCCATCTGAGAACAGCTTTGTGATTCTACTTGGTCTTGCTTCCTTTGGATCATATGGCTTAAGTAGCAAGGATGGCTGGCACCGCAGCCTGGACTTGCTGCAGAGCCCTTTCCCTCTCTTGACACTCCTCAAAGCTGGCAGTTTTCTATGTCAATGAATAAATGGGTTGAACATGCCTTCTCTTGTACAAGTGCTGTGTTTCTTTCTTAGTTGTGGATGTCATAGAATTCAATAATTTTTTCTTTACTTTGGAGGAGGTCAGGCATGTCCAAAATCCCTGGACCCTGAAAACTTCACTGATATGGCTGGCTCTTGAATCTTAGAAGGGTTTATCTCTCTCTAGAATGAACGCATGTATCTTACCAAGGCCTTCAGTGTACTTGCCACTTCTTGCTTATCTGCTATAGCCAACAGAGTAAACCTATTTGATCTTCTGCCAGTCATGTGATTCAATCTTTGTTTTTGGTCTGTCTGACAAAAGGAGAGGCAGGGGCAGATCCTGAAAGGGATAAGCATTATCTTATACGGCACTTGCATCATCTGAACCACCTGCATAATCTTCAAGCAGGGAGAATTCTCTATCTTCTAACAGAGTGGGCAACTTCTACAGGCCTAGCAAATTCTGGGCGAATCCAGTAGCTCAAAATTCTCAACTCTAAATATGCAGATATATCCATCCCAAGCCTCAAGGGCCCAGCCCTTCCCTATTAGGGCCCTGATTTTTGCATAGTAGACCTGTTGAGCCTGAGAATTCAAAGGTCTCTGAATTGACACTGAGCTCCTGGGCCTGGTTCTGCACTTTGTTTGCCCAGTGGTACAGCAGATTAAAGTTTTCATAAATGCTGCTGAGGAGACCCTCTGGCTTTCACGTTTTTCCTTGAATTGGTAATTAATCACCCTGAGCCTATCATTGCTCTCCAAGACATCAATGGCATTCACAACAGCCACCTCACTCCATTGTCCTTCTTGTTACCATTTACCTTCCTTCACATGTCTCATTTTACCAGTATTGTTTTATCATGTACCCTGTTCAATCACATCTCCAACATCTTGTTCTTGTGTAATTTATCTTCTGAACCTTAAAAAAGAGTGTTGTTAATTTTGGTCTATTATTCTAAGCTGGCAAGATTTTGAATCTTGATTTCTCATTCATTATGTTATCCTCCCAACTTTATATCATGTATAAATTTGACAGACATACCCTCTATGCCTTTATTCAATTTATTAATAAAAATATTGAACAGAGATTGGGTCATCGTTGATAAAAATGTTGAGCAGAACGTGTAGAAACTGGTTCTTGAGGCATGCCATTATAAGGTATGCCTCATTAGTCTCGCTAATTTAGCAAATATGTATTGAATACCTAATTTCTGCTGGGCAAAATCCTACACATTGGGGATATAATGGTGATAATAACAAGTAATATCTCATGACCATAAGCTGCTTGTGTCACTTCATACAGGTTTACATCAATCAATTTATTTACTTTTTTTTTTTGGTCCTAGGGTATTCAACTAGGCTATAAATACACCAAAATATACTTTGGTCTAGCCTAGTAATTTCCAGAAATTTTCATTTAATTTATCAGCAATGCTCTTAATTAAAAAAATAATAATGAGGAGGTGATATGAACAGGGGTTTTTTTTTAGCTTGTAATTTTGGAAAAATAAGGATATTATTTTTAATATTCTATATAACATCATCATTTAATAACATAGTGTTTAAAATCCCTGTCCTCATAGAGTTTAAAATGTAGTGAAAGCCAGAGCTTAAACAAAGAAACAAAGGAATACTTGCAAATTGTAAGTTGTAATATGTGTTATGAAAGAAACCAACTGGGTACAATGGTAGAGAATAATGGAAGTAATTAGGAAAGGCCTTTCAAAGAAGAGATATTTTAGCTGATACATGATGGAATATTAAGGAGCCAGGCGTGTGGAAAGTCTGGAAGAGAACACTCCAGGCAGAGGGAACGGCATGTGTGAAGCCCCTGAGATGGGGCAACCTTGGTGTGTTTGAAGAACTGAAAAGAATCCAGTTGAGGTGAAGTGAGGAAGAATATCCAGTGCTAGAGGTTGGAGGAGGATTAATATAATTCACCTTCAGGACTCTGAGCTGTCTAGCTGTTCTCCCCAGTGGAAAAGCTGTGTGTGATGTCAGTCTCCTACCAGGCCTCCAAGTGCTATCAGCATCGGGCTGCTGGCTTTCCTAGCAGCAGCATGCAACTCTCCTGAGCATCTAGCATCTAAGATCAGGCCATGTTCCCTTCCTACAAGGCTACTTTCACAGGAGCCCATCAAAAGGGAGAGGGGCAGTGGGGAGAGTCCTTCTCCTGGACGTGACCTGGAATGCTAATAGAGTAGGGTACCATGTAGCACACTGCAGAACCTCTGCCTATGAGTTCTGGCTTACCCTGTATGGTCCTTATGAAATGTTTGCCTGGGCTTTCCACTTGACCAAGAGGTTGGGTGAAGTCAGATTATGTGGGGCTTGCTAAGCCTTAATAAGAAGTTTGGATTTTATTCAAGGTGCAAAGGGAAACCATTGAAAGGCTTTGTGCAAGAAAGTAGCATAATCTGATTTATGTTTTAAAAACCTCACTGTGTTTGCTGTGTGGGGAATGGATTATATGAAGATAAGACTTGAAGCAGGGAAACTGGTTAGAAAGCTATTGAATTAGCCCAGGTGAAATAAATTGGTTTGGGCAGGACAGTTTGCATTGGGAATGGAGAGGAGTGAAGAGATTCAAGATATATTTAGAAAGTAGAAATGATAAGACTTAATGATAGATTGGATGTGGTACATTAGGTGGATAAAGAAATCAAACAGATTTCTGGCTTGAGTCACTGGGTAGATGGTGGTTCCACTTACACAGAAGAAGAAGAGAGAAGAAATAATCTTAGGGGAGAAAAGAATTGGTTCCTTTGGAGAAATATCCCTAAAGGAAAATGTCAAGTGGGCTGTTGAATGTATCAACCTGTAGCTCAAAAGAGGTTTGGGTTGGAGCTATAAATTTTGGAATATTCATTATGCTAATGGTATTTAAAGCCATGTGATTGAGGAAAGTACAGAGATAAAAAATAGAGACCAGTACCGAGCCCTAGGGAATGACAACATAGGAGATCAGGTAAAGGAGAGAGAGTAAGAGAGAAGAAGGGGTTGGGAGGAAAGGAGAGAAGAGGAAGAAAGAGAAAGGAAAGGAGGGAAGAGGAAGGAGCAAGTGGAAGAAGGGGGAAGGAAGGAGAAGAAGGTAAGAAGATGGATCAGGGGAGAGAGAAGAACCACCCTTGAAGTAAGAGGAAATCCCAGAGAGTGCAAAGTTGTTGAAGTCAAGAGAAAAGAGTGTTTAGGAAGGAAGGAGTGATCAACCATATGTAATACCAGTGAGACTCATAGAAGATAAAACAGAAAAGTGACCAGCACATTTGGCAACACAGATGTTGGTGACCTAGGTAGCAACAGTTTCAGTGTTAAGAGGGCAGAACCAACGTGAGGTAAGTGGACTGAGAAGTGAACAGAGCAGAAACAGGGGTGGTATATGTCAAAAGTTTTGTAAGACATTTTGTCCTGAAGAGAAGTATTGAAATGGAATGTAGCTAGACAGAAATGAGAGACTAAATGAGTGCTTTTAAAGAATGGAAGATACCAGGGCAGTTTTGTAAGCCACTGAGAAAGACAAAAGGGAGAGGGAGAGTTTGATGGTGAGGGAGAGAATAAAAAAATGAAGTTCAGGTCCATGTCAATGGGTTTCCAGAACCCATCTTTTCTCGAAATCCTTTAGAAAATTAGGTGATTTGCCCTTTATTTTCTGAACCTTTAAAAATACAGAGGACTTATACTCCCAATTGCAAGTTCTTCCAGTGGTCTGTGATGAAACTGTCCTAAGTATAAAAACCACAACTCATTGAAAGTGTCTGCTTTCATCATCCCACACTTATCTTCTGACCAATGTCTTCTGACTGATGTGTGCTGTAACTTTTTGTATGAAGACAGCCTCAACATCCATTCTATCCTAGAAGATTATTCTACTGTGAGTTTGTGAAATAGTTCTCACTAGTGATTGGTTTAGGGGTGACCATATAGTCCTATTTTGCCCAACGAGAGTTAGAGGAAGTTTGCTTAAAGAATTTTGGAAAGGTTTCCTAATTCCTATAAAGACAAACAAGAAGGAGATGGTTCAGCTCCCTTTCTGTCCTTAGTTTGTTCAGATGTGATACCTAGAGTTGCTGCAACCTTCTGACTACTGCCTGAGGGTGAGAAGTCAACACACAGGGAATGGCCTGACCTAGGGAGTCACAGAGATGCAAAGCCAGCGCCCTCTTATACCAGCCATGCCTGCAGCCTGATCATTTATGAACTTCTGCAGTATGAAATAGTATGTTTCCTTATTTTTAAGCTATTTGAGTTGGTGGTTTCTATGCTTTTTTGGTCAAAGCCATTCTTATTCTTACACTTTTCCTTCTGCTTTTTTGGTCTTACATCCTTTTGAAATCTATGTTCATCAAAGAGTGACCTGTGCAGATACATTGATTTCTTTAGATGTCTCTGTGTCTTTTTAATCGGTATCAACTATAATTGCATTCTAAGAATTTCTTGTCTTAGGGCTTCTCAACATCTCTTTTAGTATTCCAATGTTTTAACTAGAAACATTTGAGACAGTCTATGTCTTAGCCTGGATTCTCCAGAGAAACAGAACAAATAAGACGTCTATCTGTCTGTCTGTCTGTCTGCCTGCCTGCCTGCCTCCCTGTCTGCCTGTCTGCCTGTCTGCCTGTCTGTCTGTCTGCCTATCTGCCTGTCTGCCTATCTATCTATCACTTATCTATCAGATTTATTTTAAAAAATTGGCTCATGCAGTTGTAGGGGCTGGAAAGTCCAAAATCCATAGGTCAGGTGATAGGCTGCTAGCTCTTGCAGGATAGCTATTTGTAGTCTTGAGTCTGAATCCTTCTTCCTCAGAAAACTTTGGTTTTTACTCTTAAGCCCTTCAACTGATTGGAGAGGCCCATCTACATTACTGAAGGTATTTTGCTTTACATGAGGTCAACTGATTTAAATGTTAATCACATGTAAATCCCTCCATAGCAACATCTAGGCTAGTGTTTGACTAAACAACTGGGCACCATAGCCTAGCCAAGTTGACACATAAAATTAATTTAACCATCACAGCCTCTGTTTCAGATAGTCTGTCCTGTGACTCCCATAGACTAGTGAAATGTGTCCTAGGGGCATTGTTTTGGTGTCTGGACTTCCATTCATCAGAGTGCCCACTGTAACAGATTCAATATAAAATCTGTTGTCTAATGACATGTCCTGATTTTTGGTTTGATAATATGGCTGCTGTTACTTTGAGAGTCTATCCATGGCCCCACATGGACCTGAATGTTTTTAAACCTGCTTTTCAAAAGCTACCTGTCTGATTATATCCAATGCTTCTTTCATTCACAATAACAACCTCCAACATGACATGGTCACTTTCTCCCAAGAGTCCTGTCACTTCTACTTCATCAATTTGTTCTTTTTTGTTGGTCAGAATTAAGTCCCAAGTAGCAGCTACCTTTTTACGTCCTTTTCTTTTAGAGAGATGAAACTGTCAGTGCTTCGAGTCAGGTAGCTCAATTGGGATGAACCCTAGGGACATATTTGCAGTAATTCACATGCCTGGAAGTAAGGAGTTTGATGTGAGCTTCAGATCAGCAGAGAAATTGGATTTATTTTGGACACTGTATCAGGAGGAAAAGGACCAGAGCTGCTGGGAGAAACTGAGGTGATTGAATAGATCCGACCAAGGCTAAAGGCTGTGTTCATTCTCTTCAAGAAATGAAACCCTGGGTATAGGAAACGCTGTGTCTGCGTTAGAAAGACGTTGTAAGGTGTTGACAGATCTGAGAAAAGATGTGGACCACTTGGGGTTTGGACTGGCAGCTGTCAGTGTGAGCTGGAGCTGTGGTGGGAGTGGCTATTGTTAGCTACTCACCTGTGCATTTCACGGAAGGCCAGGCAGGTCTTGCTGGCAGAGGGGTAGAGGTGTAGGGCCTGGCCAGTGACAGAGGGCAAGAATGTTTGGGCACAATGGAGAGTTTCGTACAAATGGTGAGAAGCAGAAGGGCAGTACTATGGTTGGGGCGGCGGCGGGGGGGCGGGGTGGGTAGCAGTTAGTGTCAGTCAGCCCTGGCTGGAAGCTCCTTTTTATCCCTAGTTCTGATTATATGCAAGTTATATAACCTTTCTAAATGCTAGCATTGTTTTCTATAGAATATGGATAATAACACCTGCTTCATACAGTTGTGAGAATTTATTTTAAAGGTTATTGTTGTTAGCTACCATTGAGTTGCCCCCCAACTCATGGTGACCTCATGCACAATGACACGAAATGCTGTCCTGTCCTGCGCTATTCCCCTGATCAGTTGGGTTCTAATTGTTGTAATCCACAGGGCTTTCGCTGGCTGATTTTCATAAGTAGATAACCAAGCCTTTCTTCCTAGTCTGTCTTAGTCTGGAAGCTCTGCTGAAACCTGTTCAACATCATAACAACATGCAAGCTTCTGCTGACAGACACCTGTTGGCTGAGCACAAGGAATACTGGCCAGGAATCGAACCTCAGCCTCTCCAATGGAAGGTGAGAATTCCACCACTGAACCACCATGAAAAGCCTAATGCAGGACCTGGCACAGAGTAAGGACTCAAGAAATAAGAGAGGCACAGTGTAAGGAGGACAGAGACTGCAGCCTAGGTCAGAAGATTCCTGGGGAGCTCTACAAGAGGAAGGAAAATAGAATGAGGGGACTGGCCCAGGGAGAAATAAAACAAGTGGGATGGTGGGAGGATATACAGAGAGAACTCAGAACAGGTGATGACATCCAGAAGTATGTCTTAAAGGATAGCTCAACAGTGAAGAGTATCACAATGCAGAACGAATGCCTCTTCTGAGTACTGCTGTGCTGGAGACTAGGAGTATAAACATAAGCAAGATAGTGCCTGCCCTTGATGAGCCTTTATCCAAGGAACGGTTTCCTTTCTAGCTATAGGCATCTTATTGAAGAGAAAATGTACAGACAGGAGAAAGGCAAGGAATAAAATTTGAGTTTATTATTCATACAGTTATGACCAGCTTAAACCTGTGATAATTCCCATTGGACAGAAAAGGTCAACGAAAAATCTTGAATCTGTGCCCAGGTGGCAGCACATGTGGTTATTGGGCAATGGGACAAGTAGGAGTCTGTATCAGCAGCTGTGAGAACCAGGGTTCCTATCTCTATAAGGTTTTCTCTTATGCAAACTGAGCTTATACGGATTTTGCTAAAAGTGCTCAAGGGAGAACAACTTAACTAACACTGCTAACTCTAGTAGCCCCTCTACATAAGCATATGTCCCAGAGTGAACCTGAGATAGGAGACATAAACGTCTGTACTTTGGGTGGTTCTCAATTTGTCTTCCTTGTGCATCTCAGAGCAGAAGTCTTTCCCCAGTTGCAGGTGATTCTAGTGTATAAAGACACAGCTCTGTAAAATTGCGTCGTTCTTAGGTGCTGTAGAGTCAGTTCCAACTCATAGCGACCCTATGTACAACAGAATGAAACACTGCCTAGTCTTGGGACACCTGCACAATTGTTGCTATGTTTGAGCCCATTGTTGCAACCACTGTGTTTATCCATCCCATTGAGGGTCTTCCTCTTCACTGACCCTCTATCTTACCAAGCATGATGTTCTTCTCCAGGGACTGGTCCCTCCTGATAACATGTCCAAAGGATGTAAGATGAAGTCTCCCCATCCTTGCTTCCAAGGAGTATTTTGGCTGTACTTCTTCCAAGACAGATTTGTTTGTATTTCTGACAATCCACGGTATATTCAATATTCTTCTCCAACACTATAATTCAAATGCAACGATTCTTCTTCAGTTTTCCTTATTCATTGTCCAGCTTCTACATGCATATGAGGTGATTGAAAATACCATGGTTTGGGTCAAGCACACCTTAGTCTGTAAAGTGACATCTTTGCTTTTCAACACTTTAAAGAATTCTTTTGCAGTAGATTTGCCCAATGCAATATGTCATTTCATTTCTTGACTACTGCTTCCATGGACATTGACTGTGGATACAAGTAATATGAAATTCTTGACAACTTCAATTTTTTCTCCATTTATCATGATGACGCTTACTGGTCCAGTTGTGAGGATTTATGTTTTCTTTATGTTGATGGGCAATCCATGCCGAAGGCTGTAATCTTTGATCTTCATCGGTAAGTGCTTCAAGTCTTCTTCACTTTCAGCAAGCAAGGTTGTGTCATCTGCATATCACAGGTTGTTAATGATTCTTCCTCCAATCCTGTTGCTGTATTCTTCTTCATCTAGTCTAGCTTTTCCGATTATTTGCTCAGCATACAGATTGAATAACTATGGTGAAAGAATACAGCCCTGACATACACCTTTCCTGATTTTAAACCAAGCAATATTGCCTTGTTCTGTTCGAATGACTGCCTCTTGCTCTACGTACAGGTTCGTCAGGAGCACAATCAAGTGTTCTGGAATCCCCATTCTTCACAATGTTATCCATAATTTGTTATGATCCATACAGTTGTAAAGTTGTAGCTTAAATATAAAAACTTTATCATATACTGTACGTCATTATATATCGCTATATATGTTGTATTTTAAAATAGATCAAAAAGTATAAATGATATGCATATATCATCTCTATGTATGAGATATATCTATACATAAACACATGTATGTATATACACACACACACATATATATTTATATGTACACATTGAATGCCTGGGTGGTACAAACAGTTGAGTGATCAGCTACTAACTGAAAAGCTGGCAATTCGAATCCACCTAGAGCTGCCTCAGAAGAAAGTTCTGGCAATCTATTTCCAAAAGTCACAGCCTTGAAAACCCTATGGTGAGCAGTTCTACTCTGAAACATATGGGGTCACCATGCGTTGGAATCGACTCCATGGCAAATAGCTATACACACATGCACACACACACGCACACACACACACACGCACACACACACACGCACACACACACGCACACACAGACTTTAAAGAATAATATGATTGACCCGTGAAGCCTCCACCCAGGTTAGGACACAGATCAATGCCTGTACCTTAAAGCCTCCTGAGTCCTCTTCCCTGATCACAGTCCCCTCCTTCCTCTTGTAGACAATGATTCTGACTTTTGTGATCGTCATTCCCTTACTTTTCTTTTAGTTTTCTCACAGAGTCATGTACCCCTAAATACTGTATTGTTGGATTTTGTGTTTTTGAACTTTATATAATGGGATCGCATTGTATGTAGTTTTTGTGATTTTTTTCTTTTGCTCCACATTAACTTTATGAGCTTCACTTAGTTCATTTCATTGCTGCATACTCTTTCAATGCAGGACTGTATATACCATTATTTATTATCAGCTCCACCGTTGACAGATGTTTGTGTCATTTATATTTTTTTGCCATCAAGAACAATGTTAGTGTGAACATTCTTTGCTTGGCTCCTCATGTATATGTATAAGGGTTTATCTAGGATTTATACTTAGGAGTGGTATTTCTAGGATGTAGGATATGTGTCTGTTTAACTTTACTATGTTTTCAAAGTGATAGTACCAATTTATACTTTCATCAGCAAGGTATGAGAATTTAGATTATACATCTCATATAAAAACACAGCTCTTCATTTTGGGAAATTACATTTCATTGGTAGAACACAGGAAAATTTTTGAGAGAGGAGACCCCAACAGTGTAGTTGAAATATGCCTCTATCCCCTTTTGGCCAAAGATCTGTGCATCCTAAATGCCCTGAGCTTATGATGTTGAACGGGCTTTCCTAGCCATGAGGGTTCAGCCTGTCCTGATGAGATGTTCTAGAACCTTGGGGCCCAGCAATTGTCCTCAATGAGGCATGAAATAACTCCTGAGATTGGAGATAATTAGCTGCTAACTTAAAGGCTGGCAGTTCAAACCCATCTAGTGGCTCCACTGAGGAAGGTCCTGGCAATCTGCTTCCAAGACAACCATATGGAGCACTTCTACTCTGTAATACATGGGTCACCATGAGTCAGGGACCTACTCCACGGCAGCTGACAACAACGGCAGTACATAGCTTAATAAAGGATTCAAGGCTACGACAATCACATTAACTGATTTGGATTCTGGGGACCTCCTAAAACATTGGCCACTTCGTGTTCTATAATTGAGTTTCATTGTGAGGTAGAGTGTGCATAAGGATAGAAGCATTTTTATTTGGTTGATGATGGATCAGAGAAGAATTACAAGCGTGGAGAGAATGAATACATTTTTTATTGTAAACCAGAGTGGACTGAATGACACAGTAGCCTAGGCCAGTATATTTTTTGGATTTCTAAAAAATTATTTTGTTTTAATAGCAGAAACTTTTATATCAATAAAGTACAATAAGGAATTATATTAAACAGTTAAAGGTGCGCTACTTTATTAGAAAAGGAAAAATGTTTAACATGTATTTACTTACTGTAAAGTCAGTCAAAGAGCATAGTTCTGAAAATCTGGATTTACATGAATAAGCAGTTGCAAATGGTAGGATGTTCCTTTATTTATTTATTTTTAACAGCTCCAGAGACTTGGGAAGTAGAGAGAAAGAAACCATTATATCAAACCTAAATAGTAGCAATATACAGCACCATGTGAGTTTTCAAAAATCAATACTTAAAAATCCCGTTAACGAATTAAAAAGGTAAACCACAGAGTAGGACAAAATATTCATAACAAGTATCTCTGACAAAGGACTTGTGTCTAGAATATAAAAAGAACTCCAATACATCAATAGTAAAAAGACAAACAACTCTCCAATAAATGGGCAAAGGACTTGAGCTGACACTTCACAAAGGAAGATACACAAATGTCCAATAAGCATATGAAAAGGTGCTAGACAAAGAAAAGCAAAATGATATTCTTCTTTGTATCCAGCAGAATGCATAACATAAAAAAGACTGACAACACCAATACGCTGGCGAGGAAGCGACTTAAACTCTCATACTTCCCTGGTGGGAGTGTTTCAATTCCTTTGGGAAACCATTTGGAAATTTCTTATGAAGATAAGCATTCACCTATCCTATGACCTAGCAATTCCACTCCTAGGTATTTACCCAAGAGGAGTGAAAACATATGTCCACAAAAAGACTTGTAGAAGAATATTTATGGGAGCTTTATTTATAATGGAAACACTGGTGGTGTAGTGGTTAAGAGCTACAGCTGCTAACCAAATGGTCGGCAGTTCAAACCCACCAGGCGCTCCTTGGAAACTCTATGGGGCAGTTCTACTCTGTCCTATGGGTTTGCTATGAGTTGGAATTGACTTGAGGGCAATGAGTTTTTTTAATTCGTAATAGCCCCAAATTGGTAATAACCCATGTGTCCCTCTGCAGATGAATAGATAAACAAAATGTGATCTATTCATATAATGAAATACTACTGAGCAGTAAAAAAGAATGAACACGAGCCCACTCAACAACATAGATAGATCAGACCCCATCCCTATGAAGTTTAAAAACAGAAAAACTAATCTATGGTGATAGAAATCAGGCATACAGCAGTATGGGTTGACTAGAAGAGGACATAAAAAAAACTTTCTGGAGTGATAGAAATATTTTGTACTTTATTGGGGGAAGAGGATGTTGTACAACATAGGATGTTATTTATATATTTGTCAAAACTCATCAAATTATACAGTTAAAAACTCTCTGCATTTCATTGTATGCAAATTTTACCTCAATAAAATGACCCAAAATATCAATTAAGAATCACCCATAAATTTATCAGAAGCACTTAAGCTGTCATCATATGATGCTATCTCAGTGCCATGCTCTTCACTCTTTGCGTAATGATTGTACCGTGAAAGGAAAAGATGACCCCAGCAGCAACTCTTGAGCCCTGCCTAGTAGTCAAGAGATGACAGCTCCAAACAAAGCCATTGGGTAGATTCCGACTCCTGGTGACTCTGTGTGTCAGAGTAAAGTTGCACGCCATTACATAAGGAGACATATGAAGATCTAAGTTTTAAAAGAAAAGAAAAAACAAAACAAGGCAACATTCCTAATCAATGACCCATTTCCCAGAAGTCTAGGCATTTGTCACAATGGCGGAAGTTATTACGAGGTCTGCACGAGGAGGATTTAACCTGGCACCACAAACTTACTTGGTGGTGGTCTTCTATTCACTAAAATGTATGCTGTTACACATTTTCATGCATGCCCTATTTTGCTTTCTGCTCTTTAAATATTAATGTATGTGTTTATAATAAGAATTAAATGTTCGCAGAGTCCCTGAAGTACCACCCAGGTTGAAAAGCATTGGTCTGGATATGCTAACTCTGTGTTGGAGACCAGGAGGCTGCCTTCTGTTTATGCTAAATTACTTTGTTAATGGCTGGACTTAGTGTTAACAGTTTAGTGGTAATGGGTAAGTAGCCAGTTTGGGAGACTAAATGACTCTTGTTAAAAAGTGGATAATGGCTCCTCCTGGGCGAAGCAAAGGACAGATAAATAAAGAGAGACTGCAAGCTGCACAGTGAATCTCAATCAGTAGACGAGTGCTAGACCACTTTTCCAACCCATTCTTGGCCATGTGACGTTTGGTGAGCTGCTCCCATTGTCTGAGCCTCAGTTTCCTCATGTGCCATGCCTAACTTGCTGGGCTACAGCAATGCTTCTCAAACCTTAATATGTTCACCAGTTGTCTGGGAATCTTATTAAAACACAGATAATAATTCAGTAGGTCATGGATAAGGGCCTAAGATTCTGCATTTCTAGTAAGCTCCCCAAGGATGTTAATGCTATTAGTCCGAGGACCAGAGCTGGAGTAGCAAAGGGCAAAAAGACTCAGTCTGCCTTGGGAGCAAGGAACAGGGACAGCAGGCAACTACTGCTTTCTGAATGGGGATTCCAGACATCACCCAATTTAGACTCAGGGTGGAGAGAAGATGAAACTGCAGAAGAAATACAGATATTTAAGACTTCATTGTTCGATAGGGTAAGGAACCCTGGTAGTACAGTGGTTAAGTGCTTGGCTGCGATTTGAACCCACCAGCCGCTTTTTGGGAGAAAGATGTGGCAGTCTGCTTCCATAAAGATTACAGCCTTGGAAACCCTATAGGGCAGTTCTACTCTGCCATATAGGGCTGCTACGAGTAGGAATTGACTCAACCGCAATGGGTTTGGGTTTTTTGATGTCCAGTAGGGTAGATACTCGTCCCATATTTCAAGCTTTAAATATTTAAATTTAAATTAAACAAAATTAAAAATTCTGGTCCTCAGTTGTAATAGCCACGTTTCAAGCGTTCAATAGACACATAAGCTAAAATGGCTGATATACTGTATTAGACAGCAGATACAGAATATTTTCCTCATTCCAGAAAGTTCTATTGTGCAACACTGCTACAGGGTATGCATTTAAAGAGAAAAGAACTTGATCTGGGGCTTGGCTAGAACCTATGAGCTGGGGAGTCTTCCAGGGGAGAGGAATCTATCACACAGATTTGTTAACTAAGCTGGGCAATGCTGGACACTGCATCTATTGGTGACACTTGTAAAGATCTATCTGGAATTAATTAGTGTCATTGTAAATCTTGGACCTGGAGCAGCATACTGCTAGCTATGCTCAGGCTGTTGCTGCTGCCCCGGTGGGTTGCTTCTCTGAACTCATGAAGCACCACCAATGTGTTCTATGGGACACTGAGCACATGCAGCCTTGTGTTCGAGCAAGGTAGTTGGGTCTCGCAGATCATTCCAGATTGAGAGGGACCCTATTTCAGTGCTTTCTAAACCGTATTCTGGGGAGGCTGTGGGAGCCAGCGTCTGGGCTCCTTCTGCAACTTCAAACAGATCAGCTTCACTTTTATTTCTGTTTTATATATTGGTTTCCCTGAAAACATCCCTCTAGAAAAATCTTGGCCCTACTTTTAAACAAAGTTTCAAAAGCACTGATTCTAGCTCAGGCATCTCACTTTATAAATGATGAAACTGAGGTTCAGGCAGGTGAAGGTCTGATCTTTCCAAGGTCAGATGGCCAATTAGTGAGACAGCTGAGATGAGAGGTTGGGTGTCCTGACCTGGGCAGCTTCCTTCCACCAGCTCACTGTTATTTATCGTCCATGGTACGTGTCTGGCCTTCCCAGAGAGACTGCTGGCTCCTAGAAGGATGAATGAAGCCTGATGCATTTTGGTACCACTGCTGGTCCTTTGCCTGGTTCAGTGCTCAGGAAATAGTACTGTTCAGATGATCGTGGGCCGTGACAGCTTCCTGAAAGCTGAGGTGCTCAGGGAATTTGGAGGCGGACACCTGCATTCCTCAAGACCTCCAGATTTACAAGTTGGAGGCTTACAAACCAGGCTTGCCAGGTGCATGTGACCCGTACCTGGACAGACCAAGGAAAGGTTATCAGAAGGTATTCATAGTTCATTCCTCCCCTGGGTCTGGAGCTTTTGCCTAGTAACTGGCCCAAGTTGGGCCTGAGCCCTATGAGCTGGAATGTGGCAAATTTTTATCCTCAATCCAGAGCTGAGTGCTTTTCTGTTGTTGGCCTCATTAACTCTACAATGATGATTGCTAGCTCCCCAGCTGGCTGTCTTCCTTCTTTTTTGTTTTTATAGTAGATCTTTCTTGAGCTTCTATCTGTCCCTTCGGTAACGCTTCATCTCTATATTCACACACGTTAACCATATGCCAAGGAACAGAAGTTTCTGAGCTTCTTTTAAACGGTGCTGATGAGGGATTGGAACCAGTTAGGCTACTGGACGCTGAAAGGGAATTTTTTGAGATGATATGAGAAACAGCTCTGAAAATGGAGTGTTCCTCTTAAATTGTATTCTGCCCCAGAGAGCCCAGACTGAATACTTCAGATATACAGAGTTTCTTGCGATACAAAAGAGTCCCATTTACCAGGCACGTATAATTTAGGTTAATTTTGAAATTTATTCTAAATTTAGCAGTCTCTTTCCTTACTCCCAACATAATGATGATTTATTGCCATATGCATTATGCATGAGCTTCCATGAATCCGTATGGGTATTAGTACTGTGCCTTCTGGAGGCTTTTCTCAGATCTCTGCAGTTCTGGATGTTTCCTCGGCATCCTTCCCTCCTCCTCCCCCTACTCTCTCACACGGTCCCTTTTGGAGACAAGCCAAGTTATTCATCCAAATCCCCTGGCCAACCAATGGTGGATTCAAGAATTACAAACGATGCTGTTGAGGACTAAGAGGGTAGTGCCATATCTTCTTTTCTCTCTGTTTTGTTTTGTTTTGTGTGTGTGTGTGTGTGTGTGTGTTTTCTTCTCTGTTGGAAGTTGTGTGACAGATACTACTGGTTGGCTCATTCAGGACCTATATTGCTTCCTTCTCCTCTGCATTCCTGTCTGATAGACTCTGGAAAGTGAAACACCTGAATTTCTAGCCTTACTAGCTATCACAGTGGCTATGCAATACCATTCTGACAATCGGTTGTTGTCAGAAGTCCTGGGGAGGGGTTCCATTTTAGAATAAGAAGAAAGACTGTGTCTTACACTTTTAGCCTTTCTCCCTTATTCCTGCTTGGGATATAGAAGCAATGCCTGAAGGTGCAGCAGCCTTTTTGTAACCATGATGATGAGAATGAAAGCTACATGTTAAAAGTGACAAAGCAAGAAGATAGAAGGAGCATGGTTCCCTGATCACATTTTTGAGCACACGCATGGTCCCTGAACTGCTATCTCTGGACATCTTATTACATGAAAAAACAAAACCTTACTTCTTTAAGCCACTGTTGGGTTGTGGGTTACTTTTAGTCAACTATACAATTAAGTGATGCGTGATATATGGATTTTTTTTTTCAAAGCTCCACTTTTCCCACAAGTGACTTTCTTGGTTAAGAAGCCATGTGGTTAGCACTAAGAGCCCTAGATTCATCATCAGAATCTTAGATTCTAGCCCTGGTTTGCCATACTATGAATACACAAGGATATTAGAACTACGCATTCTGAGACCTTTCTTGGATAAATCATTTTCTGAATTTGTGTTCTTATCTGTAAAATAAGAATGTTGGACAACTGTTTCTGATTTCACTAGGATTATATAAAAATTTACAAGCCTATTGGGAAGGGATAAATTGTGAAATTGCTTATATTGGTATCACCGAGGCCATTTGCCATCAACGGTATTCTGTATATATCTACTATTTTTCAATCTAAGTCCCACAGAGAGTTAGAATACAAAATGGGGAGAAGAGTTATTGTGTCAGTAATCTAATCCCGTGTAACAAACCATAACCCCCCCCCCAAAAAAATTAGTGGCTTTAATTGAAAGAACAAGTATTTATTATTATGATTTTATGGGTTGGCTGGCAGTTCTGTTGGTCTTGCCAGAACTCACTCATGTGGCTGCATTCAGCTGGGGGCTCAGTTGGGGTAGAGCCTCCAAGACAGCTTCATTCTGACAGAGAAGTGTTCCTCTTAAATTGCATTGGTGCTGGCTGTTGGCTGGGGCATCTGGGTTTTCCTCCAGAGCCTCTTTCTCCACATGGCCTCGCATCAGGATACCTTGGACTTTTTTACATGGAGACTCAAGGGTCTAAGGTAGTAAAAAAATGAAAGATGCAAGGCTTTTTAAGGCCTGCACCCAGAAGTCCCAAAATGTCACTTTCACTACATTCCTCTCACAAGACTCCTAAAGCCTCACCCAATTATGGCATCAAGGCTGATGTCCTTAATCTCATGTTTAGCATCAGGTCTGGATGCAGATGAGGCTCCTGGGTGTTGCTTTCCATGTGGCTGCTGCTAAGAGACCTATGAATTAAAAAGACAAGTTGTCCACCTCCTACACACTCGATATACGATGGTGAGGCACAGAAAGGATAATTACAATAAACAGACATTCTCAAACAAAGGGAGAGGGAACAGGAGGCATAGAGCAGTCACTGGTCCATAGAAACTCCGAAATCTAGTCAAGTATATGTCGCCAGTTCCTCCTACTCCAGGGGCATGAGATTTTCCTTAATTAAGGCCCAATTCTTTTCCCTTGGAGTAGTTTTTTCATCCATTGATATTTTTAGCTCTTGTTTCTATCCTCTAGGTTCTTGGCTCTATCCTTTGGCCTGTTGGCTCTATGCTCTGAGATGTCTTTCCTTTTCTCTAAGAAGGTGCCTATATTTTGAGCTGAGACGCTTTCTCAATCTTCTTCCTGTTTATAGAAAGTTGGGATGGGGCAGAGACTTCTCATCTTGAATTGTCACTATCCCTTCTTAGTACAGACTGATATATCTCCTTTAAAAAAATTGTGCTTTTTTTTATGTATGAGATTATAGTTCACACCATTAGACAGTTGTTATACCCATTTCTTCTCTGGCAGTCCCCTTTCTATCTTGGGCTATGAGTCAGGGTACTGTGGGGTTCTTAGAAGCCCTTTTGTCCAGCTGAAAGTGTTGATGATGCATTGTCTTAAATCTTTCTGAGTTCCTAACAAAAGGTCTATGGCCACACTCTTAATTTGATCTTCACTCTGAGGCTATTTCTTACTTCGAGTCTCTTTTACTGCCTGGAAAGACTTTTTTTGGGTCCTCCATGTTTTCTCTAAATTCTGGTTGAAAACTGAACAATTCCTTACCTAGTTCATCCCTCTCATCAAGCACTTTATGCAGCTCAAAGCACTCAAATGGCGCTTTCTACATTTTCCCTAGAAATCTCTTTTGCCATATATTCCACTGCTAAATAACATGAACCACCCTTTCTTTAAGAGCCTCTAGAAATTGGTACCCAGAAGTGAAATATTTCCATAATAAAACTTAAAACACGTGGCATTGGCTTTGGGACTGGGTGGCTAAAGGAAGCTGGAAGGACTGCAAGGAGATTCTTGGTAGAGCCTGGACAAGTGTAAGGGAGTTGGTATCAGAGGCTACCATCCCTGCTCACCATTGTATGGTGACTGTGTAAGAGGCAGCTAACTTATCTTTTCGGTTCACGTTTCTGGATGAGTTGCACTTGAGGAATGGCAACCGTATTAGTTTCCTAGGACTACCATAACAAAGTACACAAATCGGGTGGCTTTTAAGAACTGAAATTTATTGTTTCACAGTTTGGGAGGCTAGTAGTATAAATCCAGGGTGTGGCAGGGCCATGTTCTTTCTTAAGCCTCTAGGGGAAGATTTTTTCTTGTCTCTCCCAATGTTTAGTAGCCCCAGATGTTCCTTGGATTACAGCTACAGCATAACGCCATCCTCACATGGTGTCTTTCCTCTGTGTGTCTCTCTGTCTTTTCTCCATCCACTCAGATGGTTTAGTACCCGCTCTACTCCAGTATAACCTCATGTTAACTGATAACATCTTTAAAGATTCTATTTCCAGACTGGGTTCCAGTTACAGGTACTGGGTGTTAGGACTTCAACAAATCTTTTTGGGGGCACATAATTCAATCCATAACAGCAACCAAAGATTCTTCTTCACGTCTGGATCTGATTTAGGTTGTGAGATTCTGAATTTCAAGCAATGCTGTAATGGGGTGGAGGTAAGAGTGTTTCGCATGCAGAGGGATGTAAATCATTGTTGTCAGAGAGTAGGCCATGATGGATTATTTCCAAAGATGGCCACAAAAATTCTTCCATTGCGAATGCTCTTTTGCAATTTGACTTTACCATTTTTTTCATCAAGAGGTGGAATCTATTCATTCTCTCCCTGAATCTGGGCTGCCCTTGTGTTTTGCTTTGACCAATAGAATTAGGTATAAGACTCTTTGCAGTCCCCTACCTCCCCTACCCCCCAGAGTCTTAAGCCAGCTTTCAAAGAAGTATGGGTTCCCTTCTAGAGAAATAACATGGAGAGGGAGGCACTGGCTGGCAGCAGCAATACCAGACATGCGTGTGAGGCCAGCTAGGATCACCCGGCCCCAGGGGAGCTTCATATGACTGCAGCTACATGAATGTTCTAGTTAACAATGCAGGGAACAGAACTGCCCAGCGGAACTGCCCAGCTGAGCCCAGCCAGCCCACTGAACCATAAGAAATAACAAATTGTTGTTCTTAAATCCATTAACTTTGGAGTAGTTTGTTATGCAGCAATAGGAAAATGATACAGAGATAGTGGCCTTGTTTTCTGGATTCCAGATGCCCAGTCCCTTGAATTCACATGAAGGCAGCATTCTCTTTGCAGGGCCCAAATTATCTGGGAGCCCAGAAAATATCTTCTTAAACCTTTAAATTAGAGCCCAGCAGATGTTTAATAGCTGTCCCTGGGCTCCCCCATCCCCTTCTCCCCAGCAGCATGTTCCCCAAGGACTTGAGAGCATGTAGTGAGAACAGTCACGACAGCTGGTAGAAACAGCTGCAAGACAGAAAGGTACTGTGAGTACAATTACTTAGAAGTTGGTGGGGATGCTGGGGCTTGAGGCTGCGTGCAGATGTGGGTGAATGGCAGTGGCTGCCTGGGTACTGGGAAAGCCCTCTGCCCTTTCAGAAAATCCTCTCCTTTTCTGTTATTGCAGCAGCACAGAGATGCCCCATTCTTTGAGTACACCGTATGCTTTCCTGTCTCCATGCCTTTCCTGAGGTTGTTCCCCCAAGCTGGAATGCCTCATCCTTCCTGTCTACCAGATGAAATCCTACTTCATTTTAAAGACTCATTCACATATTTGTGATACTTTTTAACCTGCCTCCTGGACAGAACCAATAGATCCTAGCTCTGTGCATACAATGCACTCCTTAGAAGGCTGTTAGCTCTCACTACCATCTGGCTTGTTTGTTGAATGCTTTACTTGTTAGAAGTTAACTGTCCACTGAGTGTAACAGAAAATTATAAAACAATAGCATCTTAAACGAGGTAAAAATCTTTCTCCCATATATAGAAAGTCTGAATATACAAGGATGGTGGGTGCTGTATGGTGCCAGGGTGCAAGTTCTTTCCAAGGTTTGCCTCAAAGTTGAAGGTGGCTGCTGGAGATCCAGACTTCACTTCCATATTCCAGCCAGCTGGAAGGAGGAAGGGTTAAGAAAGGCACATCCCTTTAAGCACATTTTAAAAGAAATTGCACACATCTCTTTTACTTATGCCTTTGGCCAGAGCTTCAGATGAAGCTGAGAAATGTGGTCTTTAATCCCAGCTAAAAATTCAGAGTTGTATTTCTAAGAAATAGAGAGATGATTAATGGAAGGGGACGACTGGTTTTTGTCAAAAGTACTTATCTGTCTTCTCCATTATAATGGCCTTCTTGAGGGCAGATAGGATAAGCCGTTCATCAGTGCTTTTCCCTTAGTGACCAACTCTGTGCCTGATAAATGGTAAATGTTCAATACACAGTGACATCAAAGCCATTTGCAGATTTTATGCCAATACCTCTGGGAGGGGTAACACAATTCATTATTAATAACTCAGTAAAAGTTTGTCTTTAGGATCTTTTAAGTTCTGGTTTCCTACTTTCCTCTCTGTATTTTTCTCTGACTATTCCATGGTTCCCAGACCCTCAAGCTACACTCAAACCACCTCACAAACATCCACTGTGCTACTAGCAGCAGGAGCCAGGAACAGCTACAGACTGGAAGGTGCTGTATTGTTTTCATCGGTCAAGGAGATGGGTGGTGATGGTGGTGCTCTGTGTATGTGTGTGTGTGTGTGTATGGGTGTATTTGAATTGGAAGTCAGGGAACCTGGGCTATAGTTTCAGTTTGGCTGACAAATAAATATGTGACTCTTGGTAAACTATGTTTTTTTACCTTTACCTTGATTTCTTTATCTGTAAAATAATAAAGATACACAACATCCCCGTCACGGAGATTCAGAATATACAATAGCATATTGCAAACCTAATTTATTTCACATAAATAAATAACCAAAACCAAACTCACTGCAGTAGAGTTGATTCCAACTCTTAGCAATCGTTATACAATAGAGTAGAACTGGAGTTTCCAAGGCTGTAAATCTTTACGGAAGCAGACTGCCACATCTTTCTCCTGCGGAGCGGATGGTGGGTGTGAACTGCTGACCTTTCGGTTAGCAGCTGAGCACTTTAACCACCATACCACCAGGGCCCTGCATGTGTGTGTGTGTATATATATATATAAATTACAAGATATTATTTTATGTAGATGTCAAAAAAACCAAAAAGTATTTCTCATACCTTCCCCAACTGTAACTGGCTTCTAAAACAGATTGAAAGGGGCTGGATTGAAAGGGATAGGGAGGGCCATGACCTTTGGCTTCTCCCTCTTCTCTGTGTTGTTTCCCTGAGCTGCCTAGGCTGCACCGTAGAACCTAGAAGCCCTCCTTGGTCCCGAGCTGTTACTCTGAGTCGTTTCCACTGATGGGCCTGGAATGACAGGGTAATGTATGTTATTGTCACTACACTGAGATGGGGAAATGTGTTCTCCAGCCGGCTCTGGGAGCCTCTCTGCCATAGATTTTCTTGGGGCTCAGAAGCTTGACAGATGTGAACCAAAGGTGGCCTGTAGGGCTCTGGGGTGGGCTGGCCCAGTTACCTATTCATTGAATGTTCCTAGGCACTGCCCTGACTTTGAAGTATTTACTGGGTCATAAAATTTTGGAGAGGGGAAGAGGAAAATAAATGGATGAATAAAGTCTCAGGAGAGTGTCTAAAGACCACAGCAGGAAGTTGGGCTTAGCGGCCTTCTCTAACCTCTTTGCTCTTCCCTCCCTCCAATGTTCCCTAATCTCTTCTGCCCTAAAGATGGCAGAGTGGGAGGGACAGTAGCCCATCTAGAAAGCCAGGGAGTATCAGGAGTAGTGTCTCAAGCTGCCCCTACAGACTTCCCTGCTTGGACAGCCAAGTAAGCTTCTCAGCCCAGTCTTAACTGTGCCACTACGAGACAGGGAAATCTTTGAGTATACTCTTGGTCACCAAGTTCAAAGAGGAGGAAGTGGGAGTAAGGGAGAAAAGGATGGGTGGTAAGATGAAGGTGGGGTAATATTTGTGCACAGTAGAGCATTCCACGGGGTCCCAGACAATTGCTGGAGGTGGGCTGCAGATTTAGCTATGAGCCTCTCAGCAGCCAAAGCAAAGAGGAAAACACAACAAATGATAAGATTTTCAATGGCCATAAGATGAAGACCCATATCCTACTCTTATCTTACTTACTTAGTAGAACACAGCCTTTCCTGTCTTAAAGTGGATTCTTCTGAAGGGTTAACCGTGGCATTCTTAAACTCATTGCTATTGTGCATACGACATGTGTGTCCTCCTGCTTAGGCCTTCTAAGGGCATGATGCCAAAGTACACTTCAGTAAAAGATCATGCAGATAACAAGGCCATATAATTTTTACTTAGAAAAATTATAAAGCCCTTTGTGGCTATAGAAAAATAAGAATAAATAAATTAATTCATGAAATGTCCTCTATTTTGCTTTCTTCTTTCCTTTTTCCTCATATCCTTTGCTTAGGTATTTACCACCGGTTAAGCTCTGGGAATGGAGCCTTGCTGGTACAGTGGTTAAGTGCTTGGCTGCTAGCCGAAAGGTTTTTAGTTCGAACCCACCAGCTTCTCCTTGGGAGGGAGATGCGGCAGTCTGCTTCTGTAAAGATTTATAGCCTTGTAAACTCTATGGGGGCAGTTCTACTCTGTCCTATAAGGGTCTCTATGAGTTGGAATTGACTCGACGGCAGTGGGTTTAGTTTGGTTGAAGCTCTGGGAAGTCCATATTGGAGTCCTTAAAAGCTAAACAGAAGCAAGAAATGTTCCTGATCTAGGAAGTGAGAACAAAATGAGGGATTTGGTCCCTTTGGGAACTCTGCAGGAGAAAAAGAAAATATAGGATTCCAGAGAGTTCCAGTTCTGTGATGCAAACGGGTTGGGCTGGACAGGAAGGGGGCTCTGCAGAGCTGAAATCTGCGTCTTTCCTCCAACACCACCTGTACTGCTCTGGCTGCCTCCTCTGGGTCTTGACTCAGGCTGGGGAAAAGGTGCTCTATGGGACTAGCTAACCCCAGGACAGTGCACTCTGGCTGTGTGGAACCAGATATTGGCTCCAAACCATGGTCCTGTTGAGAGGTGGCAGGATTGTAGCCTGAACCAGCTGCTGGAGCAGATGTGGGCTCTGAAATGTCCTTCAAATGTAAAGCTGTGAGTATAATGGGAGCTCAGGGACCAGCAGGCTCCACTGAGAGGAGTTAATTACCTGGCCAGTTCCACTAGATGAAACCAAGAGACCATGCTGCATAAATGGCCTCCCTGCCAACACTGCTGGCTGAAATGGCCACCTGGCCCTGCTGAACACTGCTGTGAAGATGGGGCTCGCAAAAGCAGATTTTGGGGTTTGAGGCCACAGCCAGGGTTTGAGAGGATGAAGTCCAGCAGACAGCTCCTGGAGTGTCAGACAAATGCTAAGGCAGAACCGGGAAGGTTTAGGAAGAGGGGGTTAAGAGGATGGGTTATCTGCGCTAGAGAAAAGGGAGAGAAAGGAGGATGGAACAGAATGCAACTCAAGAAGAACTGAAAGATTGGGGAGCACTGGCAGGGGCAGCTCACTGAGGAGAAACTTTGCCTAGGAAGAAGGAAGAAAGCTGGGGGTAAATTTGGCACAAACGACCTAAGTTTTGGGAAACAGGGCTCTTGTTTCCCCCAGTGACTCTTGTCCTGTGCCTGCCTCACACACCCATGAGTGTCAAATCTGTGACTGAGAAAAACCCTGGAAGAACACTCAAACTCCGAAATGTTTATGGCCCCACAACTTAGCCACTAAAGAAAAGGCGGAGCTCTTCAATCCAGACACTCTCTTTCTCCTAAAATAGTTTGGTCACAGTGAAGACTGCAGCCCTGGTGGCAGAACCCAGCTGCCAGGACCAGCCTTGTGCTGGCAGGCGGGGACAGGCCTGGGGCTGTAGCAGCTACATGCTTCACCTGATCTCTCCTGCAGAAGGGCAGCGTACCTTCAGAGTATGGACCTTGGGCAGGGGCTGAGCGGCAATGCATGGCAAGAGACTGGGTAAATTATTCAAATCTCTTGTGCCTCAGTTTTCCCACCAGTAAAGTGGGAACTGTAATCACCATTACTTACCTCATTAAGTTTCTGCAAAGACCAAATGAGACAATCATCTTCATTTATTCATTCATCCATCCATCACACAAATCTTTGTTGGAAACTCTTTTACACCAGGCACTGCGCTAAGTGCTGTAATGTAACAAAGATACGGTTCTTCATCTCAAGGATCTCCATCTCATGGGAGAGCCACATATATAGACAGATCTTAAAGGTCAGTGGGGTCAGTGTTAAAACAGCAACATCCATAAGGCCTGTGCATTGTCAGTGCTGGGGTAAAGGCCAGGGTCTCCAGCATGGCTTGTATCTAGCTTCAGCGTCTTCCCCAAGACCCTGTTTTGGCCACACCAAACTGCTTGTGCTTCTCTTGCACACCTGTGACAAGTGAGCTCATATCTCTGCACCTTTGTTTATTTTGTTTTCCAAGCTTGAAATGCCAGTCTTCTTCCTTCATTGTCCTACCTACAACTTCCAGGCTCAGCTCATTTGTCTCCTCCTCCAGGGAGGCCCCTGTACCCATCCTCCCCACTCATGAACGTAGGCTAGCTTAGGAAGCTCTGATATTGCTCAGAAACTGTCTTTTTTTAATGACTTTTCTTCCCACCAGCCTGTAGATGCAAAGGAGACAGGGACCACATCCTACTTATGTTTGTTTCTTAGCATATAAAGCATGTGTTTCATGAAAGCATGTTGAACTGAACTGCCCTGTCATCATAGGGTAAAGCAGACTGAAGAGTAGGGAAGCCACCCAAGAACTGGGTCTTGATGTATGAGTAGGAGTCCAAGGTGAAGAGAAGGGAGGGAAGACAGTCCCAGGTAGGGCAACACACGCGCAAAGGTCAGTGGTGTGAGACAGGTGGCATTTTCAGAAACCTGAGTTGTGGGGGCTGGAAGAGGGGCAGGGGCAAAGTTAAGAGGATGAGTAGAAGAGACAGCAGGGGAGGTCCTAGTAAGCTTGTGGGCACACTAAGGTGGTGAGGAAACACAAAATGTTGCCAGTTTGAACCCACCTGGTTAAGCCAGGGAGGATACAATGTGTGCTTTTTCATCACTGGCACTAGTGGGAAGAGAGTGGGAGGGCCCTCGTCAGCTGTCCTGACCTTAGGGCTCTTTCATCTCCCAG
Source organism: Elephas maximus indicus (assembly GCF_024166365.1). Lineage (NCBI taxonomy): Eukaryota > Metazoa > Chordata > Mammalia > Proboscidea > Elephantidae > Elephas > Elephas maximus. Next base: position 53,528,605 of record NC_064840.1, read on the forward strand.
TGGGTTGTTCTGTGCCTGCCTTACCAGTAAGCTGAGATCTTGGAGCCGCTTCCTGTGGCTTCCAGGCCTTTCCTCTCCCCACTGGTCTGCTGGCTGCCGAGGAGAAAATCCCTTCTCTGGGACATGTTGACCTGGACTTGATGTGGAGACTGGCTGCCCCTGGGCCCAGGAGTGCCTTCATGGGCTGGAATCTGTAAGCCGTGAGATGGACTAGCTGTGGCAGGATTAGACACCTGTACCTTGGACTCCAATATTTGATGCTTTCTCTGTTCTTGGTTGCTTCCCTGTAGTATCTGATAAAATCTTTTTGGATATTCCAACTGCCTCAGGTATTCTAAGAGAAAGCAAGGGCATGATTTCTATATCTGTTTGGACTGGTACTTTAATGGTTGGTAGTACTTCTCTAAAGATTCCAGGTGGTACAAGCAGTTTGTGATTGCCTGCTATCCTAAAAATTGGCAGTTGGAACTCATACACTGGAGCCCTGGTGGTGTAATAGTACTTCAAACCCACCAGCCGTTCCTTGGAAACCCTATGGGATAGTTCTAATCTGTCCTATAGGGTTGCTATCAGTTGGAATTGACTTGACAGCAACGGGTTGGCTTGTTTGTTTGTTTGTTTTTAGTGGCTCTGCAGAAGAAAAGTTCGATGATCTGCTTGCATAAAGATTGTAGACGAGAAAACTTTGCATAGCAGTTCTACTCTGTAATACATGGGGTCCCATGAGTCAGGGGCTGAGTCCACAGCAGCTAACAACAGCAAGAATAGTTCTTTGGGGCCAATTAAGTGACAGCAGTAGGACATTGAGTGAGAGAACCCCAACAGGAAGGGGAAACTGTCAGGAAATACTCCAGAGCCACTTGTTCTAGTGTGTTTCACCTTCCTGGAGATGGTCCTATCTGAGATAAAACCTTGAGAAGTACTGTTTTATCTTAATAAGGTGGTCCCTTTATAGTCTGTCATTTGGCAAAGCCATACTCTTGGCAGGAAAAAACCACTAATTTCTCTAAACTTTGTAGTTCTTCCTAGGCTTCAATTTTGGCACTGTAACTAATTAGCTGTGTGCCCAGGCAATCTACTTAGAGTCTCTGAGCCTCATTTCTCTCTTCTGTAAAATGGAGACAATTGTACTTACCTCACAGGGTGGTTGTGAGAATCACTTAATGAGGTACATATGTTGAAGCACTTGGCACATAGAATGTGCTCAATGATATTATTATATTCCTTTTTCCCTCTCCTTCCAAGTCTGGAGAAAAGTGTTGTAGATAAAGTGATCCATCCTACCCTAAGGACCCTCTTACGGCTATCTCTGTATATATTCTGAAATTTTTTGCTTCCTTCTTCATAATGGAGTCTGAGCTAATGAGCTAGTGTTCATGCCTTGGGTGGGGGGTTCGCCGGTTTAGCCTGCAGCCAGGTAAGGCCAATGGGAATAGATGAGCATTCAAACAAACTCGTTTTTAGGATACAGTTAAGTACCTGGACATCCAGGACTGGACTGCTGCTAAGACAGAACCACGACTGTATAAATCCTTCTTCTTCTCTATGCCGCAAAACATAAGGACTCCAGAGAGAGGCCAAACAATGGTGCTGGGGGAGAGGAGCAGTATTCAGCTTCAGACTTCATTGGTGGGCAATTTTATCTTCTCTCACAGAATAAATGCTGTGAAACCTCCTTGACTATTCCATCCAGCTTGTGTTTGTGCTTATCATTGATTGATTCATTCATGTATCTGTTCATTCATCAATCACTGTGCTGGAGGCCAAGGATACCAGGGTGAATAAGGTGGTTCCAGCTCTCAAGATGCTCAGTCTAATATGGGGTAGGGGAATAGATAAGAGCATTGCTGCTTACTGAGCAGTGTGATAAGTAATGTGACAGAGGCATGTGCAGGCCAGGGCTAATTGGAGAGCAGGAGGAGTCCCAGACCAGATGACCTGAGACTTGGGTCTTTAAGACAAGCAGGGATTTCTCAACTCTATAAGGACTGAATGAGACATGGGGAGGGAGATCCTGGCAGTGAGAAAGAATCTTGTGTGAAAATTGGGAGGCATGAGAAATTGTGGCACGTTCAGTGAATTGAAAATATTTCAGACTGGCTGGAGAGTAGGATGCAGAGAAGGGAGTGTGGGTATGTGAAGGCATATGTGTTTGTGTGTGTGTGTTTGGGTGGGGGAAGGCTGGGAGCTGACGTGGCAGTTGGGAGTGGAATGCCCAAGAGGATGGGATATGAGGCTGGAGAGGTAGAGTCTAGATGATCCCAAGGGTAGTTGTGTTTTATTCTGTGGGTATCTTGTAGCTTCTGGAGGGTTTTAGGCAGGCAAGGGATGAGTTCACATTTCCTTATCGATCATCTCTTCTGTGTCCAGTAATACAGGTGATTCAAAGAGGTGTAACAGGGATGTTTCATGCTTTTGTGGAACTTAAAGTTTGATTGAAACAAGGTATATACTCAATGCACCTCTACCTTTTCCTCTCTGGACCTATTTACTCATTGACAATGTGAGTATCCTAGTCAGGCATGCTCTAGGCCATGAACCCCAGCCCACTGGGCTGAGACCCTGATGCCCTGATGGACTTGTCCAGTGCCTTCCCAGAACATTGGAATTAGCCAACCCACACTTTGTCTCTGGTTGGAGGCCTGCCCAGCCAGCCCTCCTCTGCCACCCCTGGATGGCCAGACCACTCCACCAACCCCAACCAAAGGGCCACTGACTCCTGTGTGTTTACTCCTGCTGGGCTCACCTGAAAGTTGACCTTGGCATGATGATTGCCTGAACTACCTCAGGTGAGGTGTACAGGGCCTTCTAGGAGGTCCTAGTTAGCTTCTCTGTCCCTCCTATATCCCTGGATCAACCTTAGCCTCCTTCTCCCTTTTGGGAGCTTTCTATGTCCCAATATGCTTCCTGCTTGAACATCCCTCCTACCTCAGCAAGTAATTTGTGATAGACTGGACTAGGTGGTATCCAATATTCCATTGAATCTCCGAGAAAAGTTAAATGAGAGAAAACGAAGATATAAAGATTGTCAGAAACCATTAGGTAAAGAAGACTCAAAGGAATGAAGGAGTTTGGACATAAGGGAGAGTGATGATCGAATAAAGAGACCAGTCATTCAGCCAAATACTTAGACCTTAAAACATTCAACCAAGATCTCTCTCTCTGCAAAATCCTCTCCTCTGCCACGTACATTCTTCACGCTGACATCCAGAACACATTCTGCTCCCTCCACCTCTGTGTGCCTCTGCTGAGAATACTCCCCCTCCTCACCTCTGCCTCTGTGCCAATGCTTTGCCTGGTTCACTCCTGCCCATGCTTCAAACCTCCACTCAGGCATTGCTTCTACTCAGAATACTTGGCGGGACATAGGCAGTCTGGGTTATGGACCCTCACCCGGTAGGAAGCCTGGCCACATGCATTCTCTTCTGTCCCAGGACTTGCAGGCTCCTGTGTCTGAATCCCCCACTACACTGCAGATCCCTAAGTACACGCATTGTCACTCACTCACGGCTGTCCCTCTAGTCTCTGACAAATTGCCTAACACAAAGCTCGTGCTTTGTGACTGTTGGGATGAAACAATGGAGAAGTTGATAGACAGAGTGGTTCGTCTTCTGAAAAAGAGGATATATCCCTTATCTTAACTCACTTCTGTGAAGGCACAGAGAAAAACAAATCCACTGAGGCAAAGTAAAACATAAATAAAGTTTGTCTTCAGCGATGGCCCCAGACTCTATATTTTGGGGATTTTACCTTTCCTTCGTTTATCTCTGCTGCCATGTCTGGGTTTTAGGTTGAGTTATCCTACCAGACATGCAATTTACAAGCATTCACATGGAAAAGGGCCCTGCTGAAGACAAGAGGTTGAATTGTGAATCGTGGAGTTTTAGGTTTCATGGTATCACCTCATAGCACCTCCCTCTGCCCCAGAGCAAGGCAGGTTTAGACAGAGGTGTGGACTTCAACTTCTAAGCTCTTCGACAGCACCAACTGCCTTTTCTCAGCACCTGCGTCAGTCTGTGCATAAGGCCGGACTGGTGGAAGGTGCTCCCTGAAGGTTTTAGAATGAATACATTAGATTTCATTTTTTTAATGAATGAATAGAGAGTCCCACTCTCCTCTGTATTTTAGCTGCAGCCGTAATGGAGCTCTTATTTTTTTTCTCTTAAAAATATAACCTTCTGAGACTCTTACCATTCTTAAATGACATTTTCCTTCTCCTGGTATTGGAAAAAGGTGGTCCATAACTTATAGAGGTACTCATAATTCTTCTTGGCAACCCCACGTGGGAAAAATGATGTTAATTTATGCATATTTACAGGCAACTAACTCCATACCCTAGTGAGCTACATAGCCTTGTAAGTTCAAAGTTAACCTTCCCACAATAGGAGCAGAATATTAATTGAAAAAGGTAATGCAGGCATCTGGCAGATGTGGTTTTCTGAGGGAGGGCATTCTATTAAGGAGTCACTGAAATGACTCTGTAGCTGTTCTAACAGATTCTTATTTAAATGAGATTTCACATTTTTTTTTTTTAATAACAGGAAAACTGCTCGTGTTTGCAATGTTTTTCAATGAACTGAGATTTCATTCTCTTTTTTTTTCAAGTCATAATTGATTTATTTTGTAATGCAATATTGTCTAACATTCACAGGCTCATTTGAATAAATTATTCATCAGCATTTTTTTTGTGTGTGTGATGCACAACCCACGCCTGCCTGGAGCTCCACTGGCTTTCTTCTTGCCACTGAGGTGACAGAACACAGGTGCAGCTGTGGCAAACAGCAAGGATCAAAAGCTGGGGCAAGTTGCTCTGAGTTAAAGCCACAGACTGGGTTATTAACAAGGTCATTTAATGGATCCCAGTTCTAACGGTCGGGTGGGAAAAGAGGAGTCAGGAGTCACTTGCTAGTCTATATGCCACATGCTATTATCTTAAGGAATTCCTGGCTAATGCAAACGGTTTACGTGTTTGGTGGCTACTGAAGGTTTGGGGGTTCAAGTCTGCTCAGAGGTGCCTTGGAAGAAAGGCCTGGAGATCTGCTGAAAAAAACAGCCATTGGAAATGCTATGGAGCACAGTCCTGCTCTGACACATACGGGATCGCCATGGGTTGGAAGTGATTTGATGGCAACTGGTATTCTTTCTTTCTTTCTTTTTTCTCCTCCCTCCTCACAAAACAAACCAGGGAGAAAATGACAAAACTCTCCTGGTGTTTTGGAACCTTTATTATTATTTTTTAAAATAATTTTTATTGTGCTTTAAGTGGAAGTTTACACATCAAGTCAGTCTGTGACATGTAAGCTTATATACACCTTACTCCATACTCCCACTTACTCTCCTCTTAATGAGTCAGCCCGCTTCTTCCTTCAAGTCTCTCCTTTTGTGACAATTTTGCCAGTTTCTGACCCTCTCTACACTCCTATCTCCCCTCCAGACAGGAGATGCCAGCACAGTCTCAAGTGTCCACCTGATACAAGTAGCTCACTCTTCGTCAGCATCTCTCTCCAACCCATTGTCCGGTCCCTTCCATGTCTGATGAGTTGTCTTCAGGAATGGTTCCTGTCCTGGGCCAACAGAAGGTTTGGGGACCATGACTGCCGGGATTCTTCTAGTCTCAGTCAGACCATTAAGTCTGGTCTCTTTATGAGAATTTGGGGTCTGCATCCCACTGATCTCCTGTTCCCTCAGGGGTTCTCTGTTGTGTTCCCTGTCAGGGCAGTCATTGGTTGTGGCCAGGCACCATCTAGTTCTTCTGGTCTCAGGATGATGTAAGTCTCTGGTTCATGTGGCCCTTTCTGTCTCTTGGGCTCATAGTTATCGTGTGACCTTGGTGTTCTTCATTCTCCTTTGATCCAGGTGGGTTGAGACCAATTGATGCATCTTAGGTGGCCACTTGTTAGCCTTTAAGACCCCAGACGCCACATTTCAAAGTGGGATGCAGAATGTTTTCATAATAGAATTATTTTGCCAATTGACTTAGAAGTCCCCTTAAGCCATAGTCCACAACCCCCCGCCCTTGCTCCTGTGACCTTCAAAGCATTCAGTTTATCCCGGAAACTTCTTTGCTTTTGGTCCAGTCCAGTTGAGGTGACCTTCCGTATATTGAGTATTGCCCTTCCCTTCACCTAAAGTAGATCTTATCTACTAGCTAATCAGTAAATAACCCTCTCCCACCCTCCTTCCCTCCCCACCTCGTAACCACAAAAGTATGTGTTCTTCTCAGTTTATACTATTTCTCAAGATCTTATAAATAGTGGTCTTATACAATATTTGTCCTTTCGCATCTGACTAATTTCACTCAGCATAATGCCTTCCAGGTTCCTCCATGTTATGAAACGTTTCACAGATTCGTCACTGTTCTTTATCGATGCGTAGTATTCCATTGTATGAATATACCATAATTTATTTAACCATTCATCTGTTGGTGGACACCTTGGTTGCTTCCAACTTTTTGCTATTGTAAACAGAGCTGCAATAAACATGGGTGTGCATATATCTGTTTGTGTGAAGGCTCTTATTTCTCTAGGGTATATTCTCAGGAGTGGGATTTCTGGGTTGTATGGTAGTTCTATTTCTAACTTTTTTAAGAAAACACCAGATAGATTTCCAAAGTGGTTGTACCATTTTACATTCCCACCAGCAGTGTATAAGAGATCCAATCTCTCCGCAGCCCCTCCAACATTTATTATTTTGTGTTTTTTGGATTAATGCCATCCTTGTTGGAGTGAGATGGAATCTCATCGTAGTTTTAATTTGCATTTCTCTAATGGCTAATGATCGAGAGCATTTTCTCATGTGTCTGTTAGCTGCCTGAACATCTTCTTTAGTGAAGTGCGTGTACATATCCTTTGCCCACTTTTTGATTGGGTTGTTTGTCTTTTTGTGGTTGAGTTTTAACAGAATCGTATAGATTTTAGAGATCAGGCGCTGGTCGGAGATGTCATATCTGAAAAACTTTTCCCAATCTGTAGGTGGTCTTTTTACTGTTTTGGTGAAGTCTTCAGTTGAGCATAGGTGTTTGATTTTTAGGAGCTCCCAGTTGTCTGGTTTCTCTTTGTCATTTTTGGTAATGTTTTGTATTCTGTTTATGCCTTGTACTAGGGCTCCTAACGTTGTCCCTATTTTTTCTTCCATGGTCTTTACTGGTATTCTTTCTTTTAATCAGTTGCATTATGAAGTCAGAACCATGAAGCGCATACACAAAGGACGTATTTATTGACTTATTTGGGGACATGAAATAATTTCCCCAGGTCCTACTTTTCTGAATTAGAACAGAGATTTAAAACTGATCACAGATTTTGGAGGCCCGTGAAAATGCAAGGATCTTACAAGAGTAAGGATAAAAAAAAAAAAAAAAATTATTTACAGGAGTAAAAGTTTCCATAAATACTGCATTGGCAATGCTGAGGTCAGGAAGGGCTCTTTGGGGTCATATGGTCCATTCTCTGCCTCGAGTCACCTAATCAGCTTCAGCAGGTGCCAAGGAGACAAAAGAGACCCACCATGTGTAGAGTGAGCTGCCTTCCACGGTGGGGGCACCTCTGGGGAAGTTGTCTCCTGGTCTTTGGCTGTGGGTAGAGACCTTCTCAGAGGAGTGAGGGGATCTCAGAGGTCACCTGGGGGAGGGAACTGTGTAGTGCAGTGGTAGAGAGAGGCTGCTGCTGCCTCTGGGCCTTGCCCCCACACCAACAGGCATCTCAAGGTGACTGTGACTTCTGGTTTCTTCCCCCAGTGAGCAGGGAAAGGCACCTTCTCTCCTTCTCACACAAGAAAGTGTTGAGTCCTTCAGAGCCCCAGCTCGAGAACAGCTGTCAATTCTGAGAACAACCCCATGATCAGTATATTCCCCACAGGGCTCTTATATTATTATTTCAAAATATTAAAAGAACTAATTAAATATAGAGGTGTGTTCCAGCCCTAATCTGCTACTTCTCATCTTCCCTCCCCTCCCTCCTTCTTCCCGCTGTGCCCGAGTGTGTATTGTCAAAGTGTCAAGTGAGGAGGGAAGGAGAAAACCAGGGGAGATAACGCATAATTGGTATGCTGGGCTAAGGCTGTGGACACAAGGGACTTCTTTTAATACAGTCCATTAATCAATTTCTACGGAGAAATTGAATTAACTTTCTTTCATCAACATCACATCCCAGGACTTGAAAACACTGCATGCACACAGGAATGTAAATGGGGCGAGTGTGTGTCTGCCTCCTATGCAGGCAGACAAGTGCAGGTCTTGTTCTTTTGGTCTGGTGCATGGAGAGGGAGGGGTGGGAAAGTCAAAAGGCTGGTTTTGGTGGCCTCTGCCTTTAACCTGGGCTCCGGGGGAGCCACAGAAAGGATCAGCGCTTTTATGTTTCTTGTTCACAGTCCCTAGAAACATTTCCTACTTCTGTATCTCCTTTAACCTAAACACATTGGAGATTGAATATCAATCTCATTGTAATAGTTTTTCTTTGGGCTTGGTTGCATGGGGAAACAGCTCGCCCTGTGCCTGCCCCATCTCCCAGCTATTTCCTTCATCCACAGTGAGACCTCTTTCACAGGGCTCAGTGGGCTTCAGCTTGCACTTTGAACCTAACAATGCAGATATGAAGAGATTGTTCTCTATCTTTGAGAGAAAGATGTGAACATGAAATATGTGTACGTAGATGAAGTTCCAGGGAGATGCCAATGGCAGGAGGTTTTCAACAGAGTTTTGGGTACTGTGCTTTTGCTCTGGTGCATGATGCAATTGATTAATAGATATTCATTTCCTGTCTGCTAAGTTCCAGGTTCTGTGCTAGGTCCCAAGCGTCCAAAAAATAAAAAAAATGCAGACCATGCCCTCAAGAAGCTGTTAATCTGTGGGGGAGATTGGTAGAAAAGGAATTCAAACACAACCTGTGGTTCTTGTTAGTTGCCCTCAAGTCGATTGTCTTAGTCATCTAGTGCTGCTGTAACTGAAATACCACAAGTGGATGGCTTTAACAAAGAGAAGTTTATTCTCTCACAGCCTAGTAGGCTAGAAGTCTGAATTCAGGGTGCCAGCTCTAGGGGATGGCTTTCTCTCTCTGTTGGCTCTGGAAGAAAGTCCTTGTTATCAATCTTCCCTTGGTCTAGGAGCTTCTCTGCACAGGAACCTTAGGTTCAAAGGACACACTCTGGTCCTGGCACTGCTTTCTTGGAGTTAGGATGTCACCATGTTTCTCTGCTCACTTCTCTCTTTTATATCTCAAAAGAAATTGGCTTAAGACACTATCTAATCTTATAAAAAAATTATAGGTCTCATCAATATAACTGCTGCTAATCCGTCTCATTAGCATCATAGTGATAGGATTTACAACACCTAGGGAAATCACATCAGATGACAAAATGATAGACAATCATACAATACTGGGAATCATGACCTAGCCAAGTTGACAGAAATTTGGGGGCAACACAATTCAATCCATGACATTGATTCAGACCCTGTGTATGCAGAGTAGAACTGCTCCATAGGGTTTTTTTTTTTAAATAATTTTTATTGTGCTTTAAATGAAAGTTTACAAATCAAGTCAGTCTCTCACATATAAACTTACAGACACCTTACTACATACTCCCACTTACTCTCCCCCAATGAGTTAGCCCACTCCCTCCTTCCAATCTCTCCTTTCATGACTGTTTTGCCAGTTTCTAACCCCCTCTACCCTCCCATCTCCCCTCCAGACAGGAGATGCCAACATAGTCTTGAGTTTCCACCTGATACAAGTAGCTCACTCCTCATCAGCATCTCTCTCCAACCCATTGTCCAGTCCAATCCTTGTCTGATGATTTGTCTTCTGGAATTGTTCCTGTCCTGGGCCAACAGAAGGTTTGGGGACCATGACTGCCGGGATTCTTCCAGTCTCATTTAGGCCATTAAATCTGGTCTTTTTATGAGAATTTGGGGTCTGTATCCCACTGTTCTCCTGCTCCCTCAGGGGTTTTCCGTTGTGCTCCCTGTCAGGGCGGTCATTGGTTGTGGCCGGGCACCATCTAGTTCTTCTGGTCTCAGGATGATGTAAGTCTCTGGTTCATGTGGCTCTTTCTGTCTCTTGGGCTTATAATTACCTTGTGGCCTTGGTGTTCTTCATTCTCTTTTGATCCAGATGAGTTGAGACCAATTGATGCATCTTAGATGACCACTTGTTAGTATTTAAGACCTCAGACGCCACACTTCAAAGTGGGATGCAGGATGTTTTCTTAATAGAATTTATTTTGCCAATTGACTTAGATGACCCCTGAAGCCGTAGTCTCCAAACCCCGGCCCTTGCCCCACTGACCTTTGAAGCATTGAGTTTATTCAGGAAACTTCTTTGCTTTTGGTCCAGTCCAGTTGAGCTGACCTTCCCTGTATTAAGTGTTGTCCTCGCCTTCACCTAAAATAGTTCTTATCTCCTATCTAATCTGTAAATAACCCTCTGCCACCCTCCCTCCCCCCTCTCATAACCACAAAAGAATGTGTTCTTCTCAGTTTAAACTATTTCTCAAGAACTTATAACAGTGGTCTTATACAATATTTGTCCTTTTGCATCTGACTAATTTCACTCAGCATAATGCCTTCCAGGTTCCTCCATGTTATGAAGTGTTTCACAGTTTCATCATTGTTCTTTATTGATGCCTTTTCTGCATCAATTGATAAGATCATGTGGTTTTTGTCTTTTGTTTTATTTATATGGTGAATTACATTAATGGTTTTTCTAATATTGAACCAACCTTGGATACCTGGTATAAATCCAGCTTGGTCATGGTGGATTATTTTTTTAATATGTTGTTGAATTCTATTGGCTAGAATTTTGTTGAGGATTTTTGCATCTATGTTCATGAGGGATATAGGTCTGTAATTTTCTTTTTCTGTGGTGTCGTTACCTGGTTTTGGTATCAGGGATATGGTGGCTTCATAGAATGAGTTAGGTAGTATTCCATCATTTTCTATGCTTTGAAATACCTTTAGTAGTAGTGGTTCCATAGGGTTTTTAAGGGTGTGTTTATTTAGAAGCAGATTGCCAGGCCTGTCTTACGAGGGTCTCTGGTTGTGTTCAAGCTGCCAATCTTTCATCTAGTAGTAGAGCACTTAACCACTTGTGCCACCCAGGGACTCCAAACACAACCCGACATATATTAAAATATAAGTTTTCCATCAATGGGGGGGGGGTGAGAGAGGAAGGAGTGATTAATTTGGCAAGCGAAGACCCCACAAAAGAGGTTGGCTCTGGAAAGATAAACCGTTGGCTATAGGGAGCTAAAACCAACACCCAGTGCCATTGAGTTGATTCCGACTCATAGCGACCCTATAGGACAGAATAGAACTGCCCCATAGATTTTCCAAGGACTGCCTGGCAGATTCAAACTGCCAAACCTTTGGTTAGCAGCCGTAACACTTAACCACTATGCCACCAGAGTTTCCGCTATAGGGAGAGAGGGATGGAAAGCAGTTCCAAACCCCACTCCTGATTCCATTTCCCATATAACAGCCAAATAAAAATATGACCATGTAATTCCCATGCTTACAACCCCAGTGGGTTTTCATTGTACTCAGAATAAAGTCAGACATCTTCCCCAGGCCCTAATGGCCTAGGGAGACCACTCCAGTCACATCTCAGACACGTCCCCTGAAGATCATCTCAGCGAGGACTGGTGTGGCTTACTGTGCCTGGTCCAACCTCAAAGGCTTCCCATCTGCTGCTCCCTCTGCCTGGAATACCTTCCGCTCACTCCCCTACCCCTGTCCTGCCATTGCCTTACCAGATCCTGCTCATCCTTCAAGCTTCTACAAGGAAGGTTTCCCTGGCCTCCCAGATTGGGTTTGTCATTGTTAGCTGCCATCAAGTCGAGTCAGCCCTTGACTCCTGGGGACCTAATGTACACAGAATGAAATGCTACCTGATCCTGTGCCATCCCATGATCAGTTGCAGATTGGACAGTTGCAATCCGTAGGGTTTTCATTGGCTGATTTTCAGAAGCAAATCAACAGGCTTTTCTTAATCTGTCGTAGTCTGGAAGTTCAGCTGAAATCTGTTCAGCATCATAGCAACACACGAGCCTTCAGTGACAGATGGGTGGTAGGAGCACATGAGGTGTATTGGCCAAGGGCCTGACCCAGGTTTCCTGCATGGAGGTGAGAGTTCCAGCACTGAACAGCTACTGTCCCCACAGAATGGGTTAGGTCCCCCAATTACACCCCTGCACAGAAACTTGTGCCTCTCTTTCTAGCAAGTGTCACAGCTGTACTCCTTATTTAACAACCATCGCCCTCTCCAGGTTTTAAGTGCCAAGAAATGGGGGACTTGTGTCTGTCCTAATTGCTTTGGTAATGCCAGGGCCTGCCCCACAGTAGATGCTCAGTGGTTTCTCTGTATCTGCTGAATGAATAAGAGAAAGACCAATGCTTAAGGAGGCTTGTTTGGAGAAAATGGTAAATGTGGCTAGAAAGCAGCTTGCTTAGTGGAGGGGCAAGCAACCTTGCTATATAAGACACAGATTGCATGTCAGGCTAAGGAGTTTGGACTTGATCCTGTAGGCAAAAGGAGCCATGGAGGGATTATAAGCAGGGGAGTGACTTAATCTAATTTGTGTTTTAGAACTATAACTCTAGGGCAATTGATTCCAAAGCTAACTATCCAGAGTTGGCTCTTATTTAATTTCCCAGGTTCTCATTTTTCCAGTTAGGCTAATTGAGGGAAAATAAGTTTTTGTTTCAGCAATGGGCAGGTTCATTACTTGATAGGGGTACATAATCTTCTGCCTGTAAACTACCCCCCTGCTCCATTCAAAACCTCTGGAGGCTCCCTATTACCCACAGACTAAATCGAAACCCATTGTCTGATTTTAGCCACACTTGGGATCGTGCCCTCTTCTGCTCCACCTCATAGGCTGTGTTCATGTTTGCCTCTAGCCTTTGCTTGAACTGTTACCTCTTCCTGGAATGCCCTCCCTGCCATCCTGCCTTTCCAAATTCTGCTTGTCCTTCTTGGCTTGCTTGGATGCCCATTTTCTCTTTGGGGCCTTCCTGAGTCTCTGCAGGCCTCCTTGCTCGTTGAACTCATTAAACGCTCATATTCCCTACCACTCTGAGACTCATAGAACCATAGAACCAGGCTGTGGAGGTCACTGGGCATGGGGAAACCACAGGCCAGTGATGAGGAATGATTTGTTGGGGTCATACAGCTAGGAAGCAGATAAACCAGGACCAGATTCCAGATGGCCTGACCCGAAGTTCTTTGGTTTTTTCTACTGTATGGCACTGCCTTATCTAGCCATTAAGCATAGGGTCTCTTCTATTATTATTTCAGCACTTAACCTGTTTCTTCAACAGAATTGAGAGCTCCTGGGAGAGCTGGACCCCAGAGTATCTCATTTATCTGTGTGTAAATGTCTGACGCATAATAGTTATTCAATAATGGTGGCTGATTTGAGACATTCCGGATGAGAAATATTTCTTTGCTCTCTATTAGCTCTTGCTCTGTTCATGATGACCTGGGGATAAGACCATTGACGTAGAAGCACAAGGCGAGAGTTTGAGCAGGAAGCCTGACCTGGGGCGGTGGGGGGCGGGGGGGGGTGTACCTTTATGTCTTCTAGAAGGCTGCAGGAGTTCGTTGGAGTCCCTGGGTGGTGCAAACAGTTAACATGCTCAGCTTCTAACTGAAAGGTTGGAGGTTCACATCTACACAGAGATGTCTCAGAAGAAAGGCCTGGTGATCTATTTCAGAAAAAAAAATTAGCCATTGAAAACCCTATTGAGTGTAGTTCTACTCTGACTCATGTGGGGTTGCCGTGAGTCAGAATCAACTCAGTGACAACTGTTTTTTTTTTGTTTTTTCAGGATCCTTAGAAAGAAGAATCTGTGCTGGTTATTTTCTAGTTGCACAGTTTGGTTTTCCAATTCCTTCCAATCTATTCTCTGTCCTTTTCTGCCTGCACTGTGTCCTGGAGGCTCAGCTCACCTGGATGACATCACCTGGACTCCCTTGCTGGCTGGCTTCTGGTGGGCTCAGCCAGTGGAAAGAGGAGGCGTGGCAGTCAACTTTGTTCCTGACTGCCCGCCTGCAGCTCTGTCAGTGGCTACATTCCTACCAGGGCTCCTGCCAGGGCTGCTTTTTCATGGCTCCAGCTCATACTGGTCCCTCCACTGTGCTCCCTCAGGCCCATGGCAGCACTGGCTTCCTGATGTTGCTGGTCTCAGGTGCCTTACCATCCCTTGTTGATTCCCCAGATCTGTAATAGTCCCTTTATTACATTCTCCTTTGAGTGTGCCATCTGTTTTCTGCTGGGACCTGTTCTGATACAAGGACTTAAGGAAATTCATTGACTCAGACTGATATGAAGGAGGATGCTGTAGAACCAAGTGTTTCTGGTAGTGATGTAAAATGTTAAAGAACACTTAGGGGTCTACACAGTGTCATTGAGCCTGTCCTGTCCCACTCCAGAGTTGGACCTGGGGGAGAGGGTGAGGCAGAAGAATATCTTCCCATTCTTAGATGGCCCTGTTGAGGTCTCCTGTCTTTTTTTTTTGTTGTTTTTGCTTTTATTTGTTAAAGACACATTAATTCAAAATGAATGTGGAGCTCTGAGGAGCTCAGAATCTAGTGAGAAAGAGAGACACGTGAACAAGTTCTACCAGGAGGGTGGATGAAGGGGACAAGGTAAGATATGCCAGATATGGCTGAGCATGGAAGCCACCAGCTATAAGCCTTGGGACTGCATGAACCCTAATGTGGAAAGAACTTGGGCTCTAGAGCAGGAAGAAGTCCTTAGACCCTAGGCTCATTAACTACCCTCTCTGAGCCTTGCTGATGAACTGGGAAAAATAACATCTCTCTTGTAACTGAAATGATGGAAGTTCAAGTCCACCCAGAGGCACCTCAGAAGAAAGGTCTGAAAATATACTCCCCAAAACCAGCCACTGAAAACCCTATGAAGCACAGCTCTTCTCTGGGGTCACCATGAGTTGGAATTGACTAGACGGCAAGGGGTTTACAGGCTTATTCTGAGATCTAAGTGTGATACCATATGTATAGTGCCTGGAGGAGAGGCTCCTCAATCAATGGCTACCATTAGCATGATACATGCTGCCTTTAAGTCCCAAGGTGTTCAGGGTAGAAGGCACATGGCACCAAGGAGTTGATCTACAAATACTGAATGAATGAATGAGTGAATGAAAAGACAGCAGAGAGTAGCACTTGCTCCCATGGGTAACTCTGCCTTGTGACTGGGCTGTGCTGGAATGGACTCCGTAGGTGAGTGTCTGTGAGGTTTGTTGCCAGCATGGGAGGAAGTGATTCATCCTACTTTTGTGCTCTTTAGGTTCAGAAAGCTCCCATACAGGGAACTAGAGGGAAAATGGGGTTGGGCAACACAAAAATGACTTAAGTTAGCTGACATTTCTTGGACATTCAGGATTATTCTTTGATACAAATTCAAAACTTACTAGTTTATTTATTTTGTTTGGTTAGGAACTAAGACAATAGAAGGTGGAAGATACCAATTTTACTAGAAATATAAATTTCCCCCCTTTTCACTTTTTTCAAAACCCTGGGCAACTGACCTAGTTTCTCATTCTCTTTGAACTCAGCTAAGGCAGATCTTCTTCAAAGCAGGGTTGTAACATTCAGGTTCTTCACTTTTTGTGGGTCAGGGTGACTCTATCAGTTACTAAAAAAGAAGACGAGCTGTGAAAGCCATCTTTTTTAAGCTGCCTTAGTGCCCAGAGCTCTTTTGGAGTTTTCTTTTTTAGATTCGTCTTTAGCCCAAAGTGTTTAAGTCGTGGCAATTAGCAGGAAATGTGTGGCAAAGGAAATGTTTACTATTAGAATTTCTGCTAAGTGACTCTTGGAAAGAAGGGTGGAGGAAGCAGACAAACGATGCTGTATGGCATCCTTATGTTACTGTGATTCCTCTTTGGGGGTGGGTACCTGGCTTCTACATGTCATGGAAATATAACTAAGAGTTGGGGAACCAGTTCATGAACAGTGTGATTGTTGATTAAGTCACAAACTTATTTATGATTCTTCACTGAAAATGTCCTCTTCAGCCCATTGGTTCTCTCACAGCTCTGTGGTTTTGAGGTGAAGAGCATCTTGCAAGGGACTCTCCAAATAGAAGCATCTTCGCTTCTCCTAAAGAGCATTAATATTTCCTTGATGCGCCATCCCTGCAGGAAGCAGGGCTAGGGGGATACACAGATGAGACAAGCCTTCTTCTTACGGTGCAATCTGAGCTATTCCTGAAGCTCATCTACTTTCAACTCTCTCCTTGACTGGGGGACCTCAAGCTTGAAATTTCATCATTAGAAAACTCATCATTTTGAGTGGTATGTTACTGAATTCAGGAGTTTCTGGCTAAAATGAATTTTGGGACTGGTCATTTGAGGGGAGTTTAGTTTGTCAGATCACTTTCCAAAAAGCAGCTGGCTGAGGACAAAACAAACCAAGTGGATATGTTCTGAAGGAGCTAGGGGTGGGATGGAGTCCTACCAGCTGCCGTCAGCCAACTTTGACTCATGGCAACCCACATGTGTCAAAGTAGAACTGTGCTCCATAGAGTTTTCAATAGATGATTTTTCAGAAGTAAATCACAAGGCCTTTCTTCAGGGTATCTCTGGGTGGACTCTAACCTCCAGCCTGGTTAGCAGCTGAACATGTTAACTGTACCACCAAGGGAGTCCTGGGGTGGATAGGGGACAGGGAAGTCTAGAGTGTTGGCGGGGCAGGCAGACATAAGTGAGGTTCTGGACATGACCCCTCTCCCTATTCCTGCGAATGAATGACCTTGGCCAACATCATAAGTGCGAGGAGGCTAAGGCTTGGAAGGCTCTGTTTCCATTTCTCCCATAGCAAGTTTATCTAAACATTCAACTTCATGTCCCCTCTCCCCAGTTCCCAATTTCCACCCCCACCTCCAGGATTCTATACTCATTAACAGAACCTGGAAAGCTCTGAATCTGCTGCTTACCCCCAGCCCATCTGCAGGCATTTCCCCTGTGCCTTCTCCCAAGCTTGGAGGTGTTTCAATTACAGCTGGCAGCACAGGGCCCAGGTGTGTTCCTTCTGTCCCCTAATACAAGGTTCTTAGAGACGGTTGTTACGCATTTTAACAAATAACAGGAGCACCAAGGCAAGGACTTTTATCGCAATATGAACACTGTAATTTCAACCTCTTAGGGCAACCAATCTATGGAATCAAATCCAATAGGAAGAAGTCAGAGTTGAGTTTCAGCCCTTAGCCACTGTTGCCTGGGTAGAGGAATGTTCTGCAGGAACAGGAAGCAAGGACACAGCCCTCAGTGCTCAGTGCGGTTAGAGGCATAAATGGTAATTCTTGGAGCTGTGCCAGTGTACAGAGCCCTGCCAGTTGAGCTGTTTACTCCCTCAATCACACACAGATATTGATTACTTACTATGTGTGCCAGCCTGTGAGAGGTATTAGGGAAACCTCCACTACTACCCACACTAATACTATCTCTTCAGCTACTAATATTGCCTAATATCATTGGGTATTCATCAAGCATGAGGCTAAGTGCTTTATACAGACTGGTGCAATTAATCCTCATACCAATTCTATGATGTTGGTACTATTATTAGTCTATTTTTACATATAGACCAATAGAGGCTTAGGAGTTATCTTGCCTGAGGTTACTCAGCTTGAAGGAGGGAGAGGACGAATTTGACAAACAGATGATCTGAGTCCACAGCCAGCACTGGTACTATCCACCACACCATTTCTCTGCAAAGATGACTAGCACTGTATGGGTCCTTAAAAGCCTGTAAATGGCCATCTAGGATACTCCACTGGTCTCACCTCTTTGAGAGCAAAGAATAATGAAGAAAACTAAAGATGCAAGGGAAAGATTAGTCCAAAGGACTAATGAACCACATCTATAGTGGCCTCCACCAGACTGAGTCTAGTACAACTAGATGGTGCCCAGCCTCCACCACTGACTGCTCTGACAGGGATCACAATAGAGGGTCCTGGACAGAGCTGGAGAAAAACATAGAATGAAATTCTAAGTCAAAAAGAAAGACCAGGCTTGCTGGCCTGAGAGAGACTGCAGAAGCCCTGAGAGTACGGCCCCCACCCCAGACACCGTTTCAGCTCAATAACGAAGTCACTCTTGAGGTTCACCCTTCAGCCAAAGATTGGACAGGCCCATAAAACAAAAAGAGACTAGAGGGGCACACCAGCCCAGGGGCTAGGACTAGAAGGCAGGAGGGGACAGGAAAGCTGGTAATAGGGAACCCAAGAGTGAGAAGAGAGAGTGCTGACATGTTGTGGGGTTGTTAACCAATGTCATAAACCAATATATGTACTATCTCTTTAATGAGAAACTAGTTTGTTCTATAAGCCTTCATCCAAAGTACAATTAAAAAAAAAAAAGGTGACTAGCATTGCCCTGGAGGAAACCCTGGTGGTTTAGTGGTTAAGTGCTACGGCTGCTAACCAAAGGGTCAGCAGTTCGAATCCGCCAGGCGCTCCTTGGAAACTTTATGGGGCAGTTCTACTCTGTCCTATAGGGTCACTATGAGTAGAAATTGACTCGACGGCACTGGGTAGCATTGCCCTGAGAAGTCTGGAGTCTCTTAGGGTAGGGGAGGGAGGGGACGGGGAAAGTGGCAGGGAGGAATGCATATATATAGTTATAACACATGTGATAGGTAGTATAATAGAGGTTGCACAAAGTTCTCAGGGAGCATTGATCCTTCCACTCAAATCTATTTTTCAGGAGTAGCAGGCAGCATGTTGGGGTTATGGTGGTTATAGGAGTGAGCATCAAGAATTTAAAGACTTGACTCCCACTTTCATAAGAATTATAGTGCAACCTAGGAAGACAGATATTAATGAAAGAGTCATATGCATAAATGTCAATTTACCACTCAGGAGTGAATGACTAACTTTCCGACGGGTTCAAATATGGCTTCAAAGAGGGGGACACATTCATTCTGGTCCCAAGAGTGGGATGAGTTCGCCAGATGGAGAGGGAATTCCAGGAGGGGGGTGAACATATACAAATGCTCAAAGGTTCGGAATCAATAAGATGTTTAAGGAAATACACTGGGCCTGACTGGACCTCCTCCACTGGAGCATGGACCATGGAGAGACTGGAGAGTTAGGTTGAGGTCAACTTGTAAGGGACATTGTTTTCCAAGTAAGGAGCTGTTGGAGCTTTCTCACTTAGGGCAGAGCTTGGGGTTATAAAAGGATATAGGCTAAGAAAGGGGCGCTGCATGTTTGAAGCAATTGTGGGCCCACTTGGAACACAGAAGGAAGAGGAGGAAGTTCCACACTCACCCTTCAAGTTGCTCTTGGGTTCAATTGAGAAGGATCTTCATGTGCTCAGCTCAGAGAACAAATACAGCAGGGACGATGCTGGGAAGTAGGACTCAAAGGAACTTTAGATATCATCTGGCCCAATGCTCTTATTTTACAGACAAGGAAATGCAGGCCTAGAGAGAAGAAGTGATTTTACTGAGAATCAGGGCAATAATGAGGCCTCAACACCCATGTTTCTCAATAGTAAAGCCACTGGCTCTTCCAATTCATTCTCTCATCCATCAAACATTTATTGAGTACCAACTGTGTTACCTGCTCATTGATTATCAGCTTATCTAGAGTTAGAAATATCTGAATGTTTGGAGAAGGTCCCAGGCCGGAGAGAATCTGTTTTTTTTTTTTTTTAATTTTGTTTGTTTTAATACTCCAGTCTTGTATTTACCATTTTTAGTGCTTCTACATTTGTATATAGTGGCAACACTTCAAAACTCAACATTCCCAAAAGTAAACTTATTATCTTCACCTTCAAACTTAGTCTGTTTCCTTATCTTCTATTTCTGTTGAAGGGGCCACAATCTTTCTAGTTCCCAAGTCTAAAAATCTCAAAAGATGACATATAGAACAGAATGCTAGACACTCATATATTAAAGAATGAATAAAAATAGAAGGCTCGTCCTTCCCCATTATCTAGCCAACTGCCATCCAATCTGATCTCACTCTATCTGATGTTAACAGTCCTTTGAGAACTCACCTTCTCCCCATAGAGTTAGTGATATGTACCTAAAAGAGAAGACTTGTGTTGCATTAATTCCAGACTGACTCTTTAAGCTGCTATATTGTGGCTCAGTGGTTAAGAGCTCAGGTTGCTAACCAAAAGGTCGGCAGTTTGAACGTACAGCTGCTCATTGAAAACCCTATGGAGCAGTTCTACTCTGTCCTATATGGTCGCTATGAGTCAGAATCGACCTGAAAACAATGAGTTTTGAGTTTTATCCCATTTTCACTCCAGCTTTTACATGACTGGCTCTCAGGATCTTAGATTTTATTTCTTTCTTTAGTGTTTCCTAGCCATCTTCAGAATCTAGTCCAAAGACCCGGAAACTCCTGGTATTTAGGGTCCTCTATTACCTTTTTTATTACCTACTGACCCCACTGCCCATCCAGTCTCATCTACCACACTCGCTTTTCACGAACAACACTTATTGATATTCCTACCATGCCAGAAGAATGCACAGGAATAAAATTGACTACATCTGTGGAAAGAGATGATGGAGAAGTTCAATATCATCAATCAGAACAACTCCAGGGGCCAAATGTGAAACAGACCATTAATTGCTCATATGCAATTTCAAGTTGAAGCTGAAGAAAATTAAAACAAGTTCACAAGAGCCAAAGCACAACCTTGAGTATATCCCAACTGAATTTAGAGACCTTCTCAAGAATAGATTCGACACATGGAACACTAATGACTGAAGACCAGACAAGTTGTGAGATGACATCAAGGATATCACACATGAAGAAAGCAAAAAGTTATTAAAAAGGCAAGACAGAAAGAAAAGACCAAAATGGATTTCAGAAAAGACTCTGAAACATGCTCTTAAACATCAAGTAGCTAAAGTGAACAGAAGAAACGATGAAGTAACATGACTGAATAGAAGATTTCAAAGGGCAGCTTGAGAAGAAAAAGTAAAGTATTATAGTAAAATGTGCAAAGCTGTGGAGTTAGAAAACCAAAAGGGAAGAACATGTTTGGCATTTCTCAAGCTGAAATAGCTGAAGAAAACATTCAAGCCCCGAGTTGCAATATTGAAGGAGTCTGTGGACAAAATATTAAAAAACACAGGAAGCACCAAAAGAAAGCAGAAGGAATATATTGAGTTGCTGTACCAAAAAGAATTGGCCCACATTCAGCCATCTCAGGAGGTGACATATGATCCAGAACCGATGGTATTTAAGGAAGAAGTCCAAACTGTACTGAAGGCACCGGTGAAAACACAAGGCTCCAGAAATTAACAGAATACCAGTTGGGATGTTTCAACAGACAGATGTTATGGTGGAAGCACTCACTCATCTATTCCAAGAAATTTGGAAGACTGCTATCCGGCCGACTGACAATAAGAGATCCATACTTGTGCTCATTCCATAGAAAGGTGATCCAACAGAATGTGGATATTATTGAACAACATCATTAACATTGCATGCAATAAAACTTTGCTGCGGATAATTCAAAAACAGTTGCAGCAGTATATTGACAGGGAACTGCCAGAAATACAAGCTGGATTCAGAAGAGGACATGGAATGAAGGATATCATTGCTGATATCAGATAGATTTGGCTGAAACAGAGAATACAAGAAAGATGATTACCTGTGTTTTGTTGATTATGGAAAGGCATTTGACTGTGTGGATCATAACAAGTTATGGATAACATCGTGAAGAATGAATATTCCAGGTCACTTAATTGTGCTCATAAGGAACCTGTATGAGAACAAAGAAGCAGTCGTTTGAACAGAACAAGAGTATACTGAGTTATTTAAAATCAGGAAAGGTATGTGTCGGGGTTGTATCCTTTCACCATACTTATTCGATCTGTATGCTGAGCAAATAAATTGGACTATATGATGAAGAATGGGGCGTTAGGATTGGAGGAAGACTCATTACCAACCTATGATATGCAGATGACACAGCCTTGCTTGCTGAAAGCAAAGAGGACTTGAAGCACTTACTGATGAAGATCAAACGCTACAGCCTTCAGTATAGTTTACATCTTAGAATAAAGAAAACAAAAATCCTCAAAACTGAATGAATAATCAACATCTTGATAAGCAAAGAAAAGGTTGAAGCTGTCAAGGATTTTTTTTTACTTGGGTCCACAATCAGCGACCATGGAAGCAGCAGCGAGAAATTAAACAATGTACTGCATTTGGCAAATCTGCTGCAAATTACCTGTTTAAACTGTTAACAAGCAAAGATGTCACTTTGAGGACTAAGGTATGCCTGACCCAAGCTTTGGTATTTTCAAATGCCTCATATGCACACAAAAGCTGGACAATGAGTAAGGAAGACCAAAGAAGAATTGGTGTATTTGCCATTATGGTTTTTGCGAAGAATACTGAATATACCATGGACTGCGAGAAGAATGAACAAATCTATCTTGGAAGAAATGCAGCCAGAGTGCTCCTTTGAACCAAGGATGGCAAGACTTCATCTCATGTACTTTGGACATATTATCAGAAGGGACATATCCCTGGAGAAGGACATCAGCTTGGTAATGTAGAGGGTCAATGAAAAAAAGAAAGAACCTCAGGAGATCGATTGACACAGTGGTTGCACCAATGAGCTCAAACATAGCAGTGATTGTGAAGATGGCACAGGACTGGGCAATGCTTTTTCTGCTGTATATGTGGTCACTAAGACACATAACAACAACAACAAAGGTCTTCCCTTGACTGAATCCAGCTATTCAAATTTTATATCTACTCAGAGGCCCAGTTTACACAGTTTAGCCCAATCCCCTAAACAGAAATTAATAATCCCACCTTTTTGCCCCCAGGTGCTCTTGGTTTGTCCGTTATGACTCAAGTCATCTTACGTATTGTGATTAATTCCTTGGGATGAGGCAAAAGTAGCAGGATGCAGGCTGGGAAAAGTTCTCCTTCCATCCCTGCTTCTAGCACCCTCTATGCCTCTAGAGGCTCTGTTCTTGGGAGTGCTTTCCTCAAATTTCTAGTCCTCCTTAATGCTGGGCACTGGCTGGAAATGGCAGTGTTGTCTAGTCAGGGTGCCCTAAGTCTGGACCAGGACTCACATGGTCCACTTTCCCAATCTTTTTTTTTTTTCTCCCCTTTAGGCCACTCACTGATCTCTCTTTCCTATGAATAGGGTTGAAGAGATGTCCCTAGTAGCTCCAAGACTCAAAAACCTACAGAACTGTCCCCAGGGACCTGTGGCTGGGTTCCAGGAAGGTGACCTAGTGAGGGGACAGTCTGGCTTTCTTTGATGCAATTGCATGAGATTGGGCATCACAATGGTGCTGACACGTTGATTTTAGGAGACACTCACTCATGTCAGACAGAAAATGAGTTCAGGGCTCTGTTGTCCACCGCCAACCCTTGAGCTTGAGCCATAAGTATGAACCTGTGTACCTGCTCTTGCTTATCTTTGTCCTGGCTGCAGTGCTGCCTCCAGGTTACGGCACCCAAGGATGACAAAGTGGTGCCTGGTAACTTTCATCCTTTGCACCTCTGCAGAGGTGGTTTCCTCTGTCCTCTGCAGGCTCTGTGCCACATGTCAGGCAGCCTTCCTGGCGTGGCAGTACATATCTTTTCAGAGGGCTGTTGAGAACTATGCTTCACAGTGCAAGTGACCCTTCTGATGATGTTCTTTTGCCTCTGATTGATGTGATTGAAGATGTCAATCTTAAGCCATGCCTAATGAGGAATGGCCATGCCTTGGGTGAAGAAGACCTCTTTTCTCTGCCCCATGAGCCCCTTGTCTATCTGCCACCCTGGTGGCATTGTAGGAAGGCGGGTGTGCAGTATAACAAACAAATAGATCATACTAGGAATTCAGTAATTACAGCCTCAAACCTTCAAGAGAGGATATAGTTGGAAAGATCTTTGTATTTTTTATAGTTTTATAGTTGCTATAAAATTCCAAACGGTAAATCTAACATGACCAGAAAATGAATTAACTTTTACATTTTCCTGTATCCTCTGGGTAGACTTGCATTTGTGATCACCATCAGTGAAGCACTATAGTGACCTTTTGGAAAATTATTAGAAGCCAGAGTTCAGGAATGAATGTGGGTGATGCAGCAACATGTGCAAAGATAAGCCAGCATTAAATGCATGATACTAAAAAATATTTATTGTTTCAATGCAACAGATTTCAAAGAACTAAGCATTATCAGTAAATAACAGCACTACTTTTTTTTTTTTTATGGTGAAAGATATAAAATTATCTGCCAGGAACGACTAATAAAAAACATGAGGAGATGGTTCCTGGATCTGAAAAGGAAGAGATGGAGCCTGGACTCTATGAAGAATGGTCACGTACACTAATTGGACCCATTATTCAAAATTAGGAGTTGACAAACTACAGCCTGTGCCTTCCATAGGCCAAATCTGGCCACTCAATTTGTTTACAAATTATCTATGGCAGTTTTCTGCACTACAATGGCAGAATTGAGTCATAGTGACAGAGACTGTCTGGTCCACAGAGCTGAAGATATTTATCGTCTATCTGGCCCTCAACAAAAAAGTTTGCTGATCCCTGTTCTAAGTCTTTGTGGATAAATAGCTATACCTCACATAGATCCATGGATTTTTTCTTAACTTCTTATTTTGAAACAATTTCGAACTTACCCAAAAATGAACAAATAGTACTAACAACTGTCAAATATTCTTTACTCAAAGACCTCTCTCAAGTTTCACTGTTGTCCCAATAATGTTCTTTATAGCAAAGGGACCCAGTCTAGGGTCATGAATTCTACCCAGTTGTCATGTCTCTCTAGTCTCCTTCTATCCGGAAAGTCCTTCAGTCTCTCCTTGACTTTTGTGATTCTGACTTTTTAAAAATTTTCTATTTTGGAATAAGTACAGATTCATACGGAGTTTTCAAAGATAGTATGGAGGGCGTTACCATATATCCTTTGTCCACTTGCCCTCAGTGGTATCTATAGTATAATACCAAACCAGCAATTTGACATTGGATCCATTGATTATACAGTAAGTTTTGAAATCTTTTTTTTTGGTTGGTTAATATAGGCAGGGCTCCACATTAAATATTTGTCCAGAATGGCCTCTCTTGCAATTTTCAGACTTTGATCCAGGGAGCCGTTGAGGTTCCATGAAAGTAAGTTCTAGGCTGCCTCTGGAGTAAGGGAGAGATCAAGCAGATGAGTTCCTGGCCTCCACCTTGCTCTTGATAGAGTTGTTTATCTTTTATCTTTGTGACCTATTGAGTTTCACTTGGAGGCAAGCCCTCACTGCTAAAACAGTTAGAACTTCATTGCTCTAAGCAATTTTGCAGCCATCTCTGCTTATATGCCTACTGCCCAGATTTGTTCCAGAACCGGTCCTTATCCTCAGCCCCTTGCTGTAAGCACTTCCCTCAGCCTCCTGGCTCTGTCTCTGGTCTCCCACCAGGACTGATCTTTCTGACATGCTTTTGGTATCTCAGACCTTAGCCATCTGCATTTTTCCTCCCTTTTCTTGCTCCTCTCATCTCCAGGTGTCCTGTTAGATGAGATCTCTCTGTCCCTTTTCTCAGCCACATAAAGTCCAATTCCCTACTTTTGCCACTGATTCACCTTCCCTTTTTTATATAAAAGATGTATACTTTTACTACAAACATCCCAAATTCATGCCTTCAAATATTCTTTAGTTTTTAATTTTATTATGTCTTAGGTGAAAGTTTACAGCACAAATTAGTTTCTCATTCAAAAACTGATATAAAAATTGTTTTGTGACATTGGTTAAAATTCCCGCCATGTGTCAGTTGTCTTTCTCTTTGTACCTCAGGTTCTCTTTGTCCATTCGTCCAGTTTTCCTGTGCCTTCCTGCCTTCTTGTCTTTGCTTTTGGGCAAGTGTTGCCCACTTGGTCTCGTATACTTGATTGGACTAAGAAGTACATTCCTCAAATGTGTTATTGTTTGTTTTATAGGCCTGTCTCATCTTTGAAAGGTGGACTTCAGGAGTGGCTTCAGTTCTGAGTTAGCAGGCTATCCGGGGCCAGAGTCTCAGGGATTCCTCCAGTCTCAATCAGACCAGTAAGTCTGGTCTTTTTTTGTGAATTTAAATTTTGTTCTGTGTTTTTCTCTCACTCTGTCCAAAACCCTCTATTGTGAGCCCTGTCAGAGCAGTTGAGGGCTGTAGCCGGGGTGCCACCTAGTTCTGGGCTCAGGCTGGTAAGGGCTGTGGTTCATGTGGTCCATTAGCCCTTTGGAGTAATATTTTCCTTGTGT
Source organism: Elephas maximus indicus (assembly GCF_024166365.1). NCBI lineage: Eukaryota > Metazoa > Chordata > Mammalia > Proboscidea > Elephantidae > Elephas > Elephas maximus. The sequence continues at coordinate 53,554,834 of NC_064840.1, forward strand.
CTTTGATTTTCATCATTCTCTTTTGCTTTGAATGGGATGGGACCAATAGGGGTATCTTAGATGGCTGCTCACAAGCTTTTAAGACCTCAGGTGCTACTCACCAAAATAGGATGTAGAATATTTTCTTTTTGAACTATATTAAGCCCATTGATCTAGATGTCCCCCAAGACCATGGTCCCCAGCCCTCAGCCCCCAGTAACTCGGTCCCTCAAGATATTTGCAAGTGTCTGGGAAGCTTCTATGACTTTGCCTTGGTTAAGCTGTGCTGACTTCCCCTATATTGTGTGTTGTCTTTCCTTTCACCAAAGTTAACACCTGTCTCCTATCTAGTTAGTGATTTCCTCTCCCCTCCCTTGAAACCATCAAAGCTTTGTGTGTGTGTGTGTGTGTGTGTGTGTGTGTGCGTGTGTGTGTAAACCTTTTCTTGGGTTTTTATAATAGTGGTCTTTTACAATATTTGTCCTTTTGTGATTGACTTATTTCATGCAGCATTATGCTCTCCAGATTCATCCATGTTCTGAGATGTTTCACAGATTCTTCATTGTTCTCTAGCGTTGCACAGTATTCCATTGTATGTATGTACCATAATTTGTTTATTCATTCATCTTTTGGTGGGAATTTAGGTTATTTGGTTCACCTTCTTAAGAAGTAGGTGGTAAGCACCCTCTCTTCTTTATCAAAAATCACCTCTTCATTAGAAACATCTCTAATATGTATTAGATACACACAGCAAGACACACCATAGTGGGATATTTTAATAAGCCACTTTTAGGCTTTGATCAAATATATTAAATAATAATTAAAAATATAGAATATTTGAATGATATATAGATAATTTTAATTTAAAAGTATATAGTTTGTTAAATAGTGATGAAGGCTAAAGAGAAAACTAAAGCAGGGAAAAGGAATAGGAAGTGTTGGAGGATGTTGAAATTTTAGATAGAGTTATCAGGGAAGCAGGTGATCTTTGAATAAAGATGTGAAGGAAATGAGGAAAGAAGCCATTGGTTATCTGGGTAAAGAAATTTAAGAGATAGGCAACAATAGATAGTGCAAAGGCCCTGAGGCAGGAACATACCTGGCATGTTCAAAGAACAGCAAGAAGGCCAGTGGGGCTGGCACAGAGAAATTAAAGAGGTGAGTGGTAGAAGAATGAGTCCCTGAGTGGTGCAAATGGTTAACCTGCTCAGCTGCTAACCAGAAAGTTGGAGGTTTCAGTCTACTCAGAGATGCCTTCAAAGAAAGTCCTGGAGATCTACTTTAGAAAAATCACCCACTGAAAACGCACAGTTTTACTCTGACACAATTGGAGCTGCCATGAGTTTGAATCGACTTGACAGCAACTGATTGGTTTTGGTTTCTTGGTAGATTATGTAGGGCCTTGTGGTCCATGGTAGGAATATTACATTTTACTTGGAATGTGATAGGGAATATTGGAGGGGCTTGAGTAAATATATGACATCGTGTGACTCACATTTTGATAGTTTACTCTGGCTCCTGTATTGAGATTAGACTGTAGTAGAAAAGGGCATAAGCTGGGAAACAAGTTAGGAAACTATTGCAATAGTCTAGGAAACATTATGGTGGCTAGTACAGAGGGGTCAGCAGTAGAGCTTGTTAGAAATTATCATATCTCATATATATTTTGAAGATAGAAAAGGTTTTGGTGACAGATTGGATATGATGTGTGAGATAAACTGTTTTAGACTGAGCAACTGAAAGGATGGAGTTGCATTAACCAAGATGGAGAAGAGCAGCAGGTTTGGTGGGCAAGAACCTGGAGTGCCATTTAGACATGTTAAGTTTGAGATGCCTATTAGATATCCAGGCGTATGACAAGTAGACATTTGGATATATGAATCTGGAGTTTGAATGAAAAGTTTAGGGTGTGACGTACCTTTGGTAGTCAACCACATGTGGTTGTGAGTCGCTGTGAAGTCAATCCAGACTCAAGATGACCCCACATGTTACAGAGTAGAACTGCTCTATGGGGTTTTCTTGGCTGTAATCTTAATGGAAGCAGATTTCCAGGCCTTTTCTTCTACAGTGCTGCTAGGAAGAAATGGCGCAAACCCTTTGTGCCACCTATCGACCTTTATCAACAGCCTGGCCAGTGTCTTGATCACAGCATTGTGAGAGACTCTGAGTCAAAGGCACCTCTGTGGGATAATATACACATGTTGTCCTAAGCCACTAAGTTTGTCATTATTTGTCACACAATGATAGAAAATTAATACAGCATACAGACATACTGTCATTTCCCCTATTAAGAAAACTCTCTTGACCTCACTTCTACTCTAGATGGCACTCCTATTCTCCTTCTCCTTTTGCAGTAAAAGTCCTTAAAAGAGTGGTCCAAATTTATGTCTCAAATTTCTCTCCTTTGATTATCTCTTGAACCCATTCCAATCATGCTTTCCTTCCCATTACTCCATAAAACTGCTCTTATTTAAGATATCATTCACCTCCATGTTGTTAAATCCAGTGCCAAATTCTCAATTACTTAACCCATCAGCAGCGTTTAGTACAGCCGATTGCTCTGTCCTTTTGTAAATTCTTTTTCCTTGCCTTCTGTAACACCACATTGCCTGATTTTCTTCTTATCTTTCTAGCCACCCCTTCTCAGTTTCCTCTGCCTGTTACCCTCTTCTCCATGTCCTATAAGCATTGGGATGCCCCATTCTCAGCCACAACTTTGTTGATTTCATCCAGTCTCATGGTTTTAATGGAGCACTGGTGGCATAGTGGTTAAGAGCTACAGCTACCACTGTTAACCAAAAAAGGTCACCAGTTCGAATCCACCAAGTGCTCCTTGAAAACCCCATGGAGAAGTTCTACTCTGTCCTCATAGGACCACTACGAGTCAGAATCGACTCAATGGCAACAGGTTTTTTATTTTTTTGGTTTTTTGGTAGAGCAGTGGTTAAGAGCTCAGCTGCTAATCAAAAGGTTGGCAGTTCGAATCTACAAGCTGCTCCTTAGAAACCCTATGGGGCAGTTCTACTCTGTCCCATAGGGTCACTATGAGTTGGAATCCACTCGATAGCAACAGGTTTGATTTTTATCTTGATGCCTTTGACTCAGGGTCTCTCACAAGGCTGCATCAAAGACGTTGGCTGAGCTGGGTTCCTTTGTGGAGCTCAGGGTCTTCCAAGTTCACAAGATTGTTAGGAGAATTTAGTTCCTTGCTGCTGTGGGACTGTTTCCTTGCTGACTATCAATGAGGGGCCACTTTCAGCTCCTAGGAACTACCTGCAGTTTTCTGCCACATGGCCTTCTCACAGGCCATCTTACAACACGGCAGTTGACTTCATCAAGGCCAGCAGGGGTGTCTCTTGGAGTCTAAATCCTATTTTAAAGGGCTTCCCTCTGATTAGGTGATACCCATCCAAGATAATATCCCTTTTGGTTAACTCAAAGTCAAAGAAGTAGGGAATTAATTACATCTGCAAGATCCGTTAGCCTTTGTCATATAATCTCCTATAATCATAAGATAGATACCCCATCACCTTTGCCATAATCTATAGGTTAGAAGTAAGTCACAGGTTCTGCTCACACTCAACGGGATTATACAAGTATGAGACTCATGGGGCGGGATGCGGGGGAATCACCCTAGGATGTGTCTGATGCATATGCTGTTGGGAATGTTGTTGTTGTTGTTAGGTGCCATTGAGTCGGTTCCAACTCATAGCTACCCTATGCACAACAGAATGAAACACTGCCCGGTCCTGCGCCATCCTTACAATCGTTGTTATGCTTGAGCTGATTGTTGCAGCTACTGTGTCAGTCCACTTCGTTGAGGGTCTTCCTCTTTTCCACTGACCCTGTACTCTACCAAGCATGATGTCCTTCCCCAGGGACTGATCCCTCCTGACAACATGTCCAAAGTATGTAAGACGCAGTCTCGCCATCCTTGCCTCTGAGGAGCATTCTGGCTGTACCTCTTCTAAGACAGATTTGTTCATTCTTTTGGCAGTCCATGGTATATTCAATATTCTTCGCCAACACCACAATTCAAAGGCATCAATTTTTCTTCGGTCTTCCTTATTCACTGTCCAGCTTTCACATGCATATGATGCAATTGAAAATACCATGGCTTGGGTCAGGCGCACTTTAATCTTCAACACTTTAAAGAGGTCTTTCACAGAAGATTTACCCAATGCAATGCGTCTTGATTTCTTGACTGCTGCTTCCATGGCTGCTGACTGTGGATCCAAGTAAAATGAAATCCTTGACAACTTTGATTTTTTCTCTGTTTATCATGATGTTGCTCATTGGTCCAGTTGTGAGGATTTTTGTTTTTTTTATTTTGAGGTGTAATCCATACTGAAGACTGTGGTCTTTGATCTTCATTAGTGTTTCAAGTCCTCTTCACTTTCAGCAAGCAAGGTTGTGTCATCTGCATAACGTAGGTTGTTAATGAGTCTTCCTCCAATCCTGATGCCCCGTTCTTCTTCATATAGTCCAGCTTCTCAGATTATTTGCTCAGCATACAAATTGAATAGGTATGGTGAAAGAATACAACCCTGATGCACACCTTTCCTGACTTTAAACCAATCAGTATCTCCTTGTTCTATCCGAACAACTGCCTCTTGATCTATGTAACGGTTTCTCACGAGCACAATTAAGTGTTCTGGAATTCCCATTCTTCGCAGTGTTATCCATAGTTTGTTATGATCCACGCAGTCCAATGCCTTTGCATAGTCAATAAAACACAGGTAAACATCCTTCTGGTACTCTCTGTTTTCAGCCAGGATCCATCTGACATCAGCAATGATACCCCTGGTTCCATGTCCTCTTCTGAAACCGGCTTGAATTTCTGGCAGTTCCCTGTCGATATACTGCTGCAGCTGTTTTTGAATGATCTCCAGCAAAAATTTGCTTGCGTGTGATATTAATGATATTGTTCTATAATTTCCACATTCAGTTGGATCACCTTTCTTGGGAAGAGGCATAAATATGGATCTCTTCCAGTCAATTGGCCAGGAAGCTGTCTTCCATATTTCTTGGCATAGATGAGTGAGCACCTCCAGCTCTGCATCTGTTTGTTGAAACATCTCAATTGATATCTCATCAATTCCTGGAGCCTTGTTTTTCGCCAATGCCTTCAGAGCAGCTTGGACTTCTTCCTTCGGTACCATCAGTTCCTGATCATGTGCCACCTCTTGAAATGGTTGAACGTCAACTAATTCTTTTTAGTATAATGACTCTGTGTATTCCTTCCATCTTCTTTTGATGCTTCCTGGTTCATTTAATATTTTCCCCATAGAACCCTTCACTATTGCAACTCGAGGCTTGAATTTTTTCTTCAGTTCTTTCAGCTTGAGAAATGCTGAGCGTGTTCTCCCCTTTTGGTTTTCCATCTCCAGCTGTTTGCACATGTCATTGTAATACTTTACTTTGTTTTCTCGAGCTGCCCTTTGAAATCTTCTGTTCAGTTCTTTTACTTCATCAATTCTTCCTTTTGCTTTAGCTGCTCGACATTCGAAAGCATGTTTCAGAGTCTCCTCTGACATCCATTTTGATCTTTTCTTTCTTCCCTGTCTTTTCAATGACCCCTTGCTTTCTTCTTGGGTGATGTCCTTGATGTCATTCCACAGCTCATTTGTTCTTCGGTCACTAGTGTTCATTGCATCAAATCTATTTTAAAATGAGAAGAAACAGCTGCAAACATCCATTCATAATCAGAACCTGGAATGTACGAAGTATGAGTCTAGGAAAATTGGAAATCATCAAAAATGAAATGGGACACATAAACATCGATATCCTAGGCATTAGTGAGCTGAAATGGACTGGTATGGGCCATTTTGAATTGGACAATCATATAGTCTACTATGCTGGGAATGACAACTTGAGGAGGAATGGTGTTGCATTCATCATCAAAAAGAGCATTTCAATATCTATCCTGAAGTACAATGCTGTCGGTGATAGGATAATATCCATACGCATACAAGGAAGACCAGTTAATACAACTATTATTCAAATTTACGCACCAACCACTAGGGCCAAAGATGAAGAAATAGAAGATTTTTATCAGCTGCTGCAGTCTGAAATTGATCGAACATGCAATCAAAATGCATTGATAATTACTGGTGATTGGAAACAAAGAAGAAGGATCGGTAGTTGGAAAATATGGCCTTGGTGATAGAAATAATCCTGGAGATCGAAGGATAGAATTTTGCAAGACCGACAACTTCTTCATTGCAAATACCTTCTTTCACCAACATAAATGGCGAGTATACACATGGACCTCACCAGATGGAACACACAGAAATCTGTGGAAAAGAGACAATGGAAAAGCTCAATATCATCAGTCAGTATAAGGCCAGGGGCCGACTGTGGAACAGACCATCAGTTGCTCATATGCAAGTTCAAGCTGAAACTGAGGAAAATCAGAGCAAGTCCACAAGAGCCAAAATATGACCTTGAGTATATCCCACCTGAATTTAGAGACCATCTGAAGAATAGATTTGATGCATTGAACACTAGTGACCAAAGACCAGACTGTTGGGAATAAGAGGAAAAAATTGATGATATAGGAGCGAAAGGGTGAGAATATTGGATCAATGTCCTTAAGTAAGTAGGTGAAGAGGATTGGGATTCAGTGGAGACATAGGCTGAGCTCAGAGTTTAGACAGTCTGTGTAATACAGGAAGGAAGGCAGAGTAAATGGATGCTGGTGGTTGTATATACACAATGGTGGGAGCTTGGGGAAGGTCTCTCTTCTTGTTCTTTGTGTGGCGTGTGCTAGGATCTAGCTAAGCACCTAAGCCTCATGTATAAGGAGAAGAGAACCTATTTACGGAAGGCCCAAGGTCAGATGTTGATACTATCTGCAGATGCCAAGTTTGAGGAGCTGCCAGAAGCAGAGATGGGTAGGGGCTTGGGATGGGAAGATTTGAAGTTTGGACTATAGGACAGTTTAAGAGTACAGGCAGAGTGAACTTAGATGTGTATGTGTATGCATGTTGGGCTGATACAGAGTCATAGGGACAGATTTTGCTGGGAGGTGTGTGGCTTGAGGAGGTCAGATTTTCCAAAGGCCTCAAGCCTAAACCTGAGACATGTCTAACCATGACCTGCAGGTCCAAAGATCTCTCCCTCTCAGCACATGTACTTCATTGTTCTCAGTGAGGCAAGGAGCAAGGGCATCAGCTGAGAGTGAGGGTGGAAGAGGACATGCTGGATGGATGTTTCTTTTAATTGATGGTCTTATTTCTTATTAAAAAAATTTTTTTAATATACATTTACATATGAATTATTATAATGTATTTATACATCATTTTAATTTGTTCTGCACTCTCATATTTATGGAAAGGGAAAAGAGAATCTATAGACCTAGTGTTGGAGGACCTTCGGGATAAATGGACAGCTTAGAGCTCCATCATAGAGTGGTCAGGGGTCATGCTAGAGTCTGTCAGGTGAGGACAAGATGAACCACTCAGGTCTGGACAGAGGAAAAACCAAAACAAAATGCACACAGAGAGGAGGCCACTGGTCCTGAAGTGAGCAGGGGTGGGGCTGGTGGTCTAATTACCATGGCTGGTGACACTCATGCATTGAGGGCACATTTAACAAGTGCTTCAGAATGTGGAGCCACAAGGCTAATAGACATTGCATATTCAATATTTTCATTTATGGCTCATAAATGCAGGGCTTGTTTTGATTTATAAATTACATGTAACACCTGTATCACAATTCATTTTCCCCAGAAAATTTCCCAGGTAATTAGTTTTATGGAGTACTGCCATTTGGCACATCTCCTCCCCCTTCTGGAGCTCTCCTGGGGATATCTGAAATACCAGAAAGGAAATCTTATCACATAGCTCTATTTAGACATTAAATGAACAGAAAACGCTCTGTAGTAGGAATATAGAGCATTATGCATATAGTCTGTATAGAGAAACAGAGTTGTTGGGCAGCTTCAAGCTTGCAAATCCATTCATCTCACCCATAATGATTGATATTTTCTTTATTTCTTCCCCTGGATAGCACATCAGACCTTGGAGGACACGTGCTTCTCTAGCCAGGCTATTCACTTTTGTAATTTTTCTAAAATTGCACGTATCCACTGAGTTTCACTCCCCTTGTCTCAAGAACTGGAGTCCCTGGGTGACACAATCATTTAAGACTCGGCTACTCACCGAGAGGTTGGTGGTTTAAACCTACCCAGAGGTGCTTAGAAAGAAAGCCCTGGCCTACTGCTTCCAAAAGCTCACAGCTTTGAAAACCCTATGGTGCACAGTTCTAATTTACACACATGGGGTTGCCATGAGTCACAATCGACTTGGCAGCAACTTTTTTTTTTCTTTTTGTGTCAAGAACCATTTTGGACACGTCCTCAACAGACTAGTAACTCAAACTTTCCCCAGCCCCAATCTTGAAGGTAAGCAGGAAAACCCTTTCTGACCTGCCATCTCTCTCTGCACCAGGTGGCCTGACCTCACAAGTGGCCTTTACTTTCCAGCTTTAGTGACTCCATGGGTTATACAGCCAATGGGTCACCATCAAGGGTGCTCTGTATCTGAACCTAATATAGCACAACACTCATTCCATGATGGGAAAGGAGGATTTAATTTGTTGTCCTGGTGCCTGCTGTTTTGTTCCTCTCTTTCTCTACACCTTTTTGTTGCTTTTAAAAGTCACTTGTGAATCTTCTTGTCGGGAGGGAAACTTATAGCTCAGAGGGCCTTATGTTACCCGGAGTGAAGAAGAGTGCTCATCTGGACCGGCCAAACTTAAGAACATCCTGTGTCACACTTTCTATTACATGGCTGGTGGGTAATACAGATCTGAGAGCAGATTCCACTAAGGATCTGCTCCCCTCCCCCCAGCTACCTGGGGATGGGACCAGCTCTAAAGTTGTCATGGTAGTGTTTTTTCTCTACCATGGTAAGCTGAGGGCCACTTGAGTGGACCTGTTGGTTTTGCAAAGGCTACTAGGCCTCCATTACACTGGAATTCTAGAATTTTTGATAATTTGATAAAGATACTAATTCCCTTGGTGTCAAAAGAGAAAGTAATTTGGTTTGCACAAGGCCTAGGAAGTGGGGATGGGGGTATTGGTATACTTCCTAATCCCTTCTCCTTGAGATTTGAAGCTAGAGAACACCATAGGGTGCATTATAGGATGCAGAAAAGGTCACAAATACCATGGGGGTAAAAATAAAGAAAAAATTGTGGTGACCATAGGAAGAGGGGCTGTTTTGACATAGCATGTGGTTGACGGTGGAAACCTCTCTGAACCCAACTTTTCCATACAATAATTTGTTTATTCAAGAAATATTTATTGAATGTCTACAATGTCTCAGGCACTGCACTGGGCTTTGGGTATACACTGAGAGATAAAACCGGTATGATCTCTGTCCCTGAGGTGTTTACAATATGGTTGTGTTCAGAGAGAACTGTTGCTAAGTATGTGCATGAACTAAGTGAGAGCTGAGACTGGGACCCCAGCATAGGGCTCTCCCTTACTACCCTAGCAGAGTCTGGATTCTCTGCACACCTGTGGACACACACCTTTTGCTGTGTTGTATTGGTCTACAACAGCAGCACTCTGTGGCAGCTCAAAGAAACAATAATAGACCAAGGAGAATTTGCAGCTCCCTTTTGTCAGAGAAACCCTGGTGGTGTAGTGGTTAAAGTGCTACAGCTGCTAACCAAAGAGTTGGCAGTTTGAATCTGCCAGGTGCTCCTTGGAAACTCTATGGGGAAGTTCTACTTTGTCTTATAGGGTCGTTATGAGTCGGAATCAACTCAACAGCACTGGGTTTGGTTTTGGGTTTTTGTCAGAGAGGAAGTGGAAAAGCATTTCAGGCAGAGAAAACAGCTTGTATAAAGGCCCTGTCTTGAAGGAACTGGAAGGAGATAGCCACGGACAATGAGTGAAAATATGCATGGCATGAGATGTGGGTTTTTGTCAGGAGGGCAACAATAAGAGCTGAGTTTGAACAGACTCCATGATGATTGGTATGTTTGAGCCCATTGTTTTGGCGATTGTATCAATTTGTCTCATTGAGAGTTTTCCCTGATCCTCTGCTTTATCAATCATAATGCCCTTTTCTAGTGATTGAACTTTCTTGATTACTTATGTAATGTACTTGAGCCAAAGTCTCATCATCCTTGCTTCTAAGGAACATTCTGGTTGTATTTCTACTAAGACTGATTTGTTTGTTTTTCTGGCAGTCCACAGTATATTCAATATTCTTTGCCATACCACAGCTCGAATACACTAAAAAGTATACTAATATATTATATACCTTATAAAAATATACATATGTAATAGAAACTAAAAATATTAATGTAAAGACAATATAAATTATATTTAAACTAGTTTTGTTTTATTTTATCTGTTAATGGTTCCAACATATGACTGCATATGCTTCAAAATGTTTATTTGATCTTGGTGTATCTTTCATTTAATCAATTTTAAGTCCAGTTTGTTTTAATATTTGGTTTTATTGTCTGTCTGTAGTTGGAAAATCCACCTCATGAAGGCACACAGATCCAAATGGAAGAAACACATTGGCTACATTTAGTAAATCATATTTATTACTTTGGTCCCATTCACCAAATATATGAAGGTTTTTGTTGAAATGTGGCTAATAAATATTTTCTTCCTTTATGACAATCAGTTGTTCTTTAAAACAAATCAAAGTGTTACAGTTTTATAATTTTAATAAATGGGTTAAAATTATATACTTAAGTTGGAAGATTTTAGACAGGCTAGAATATTCCACTGTCAACTTTTTAAAGCATGTCTACGTAAGCACTTTTAGAAATAAACTGCTTATGTCATTTTTGGCAACAGCATTATGTAACAATACTAACATCTCAAACACCCATTTCAAGATGCTGTATCCTCAGCATAAGTTTCTTTTCAAAAGGATCCTTCTCGCTTAGTCCTATGACACGAACCTTTGAAGTGGGTTGACTCTCTGTGTCTACATTTTGAAGCTATTTGCTAGAAAGTATATTATTAATAGCCACTCGCCATAACAGAAGATCAACTAATTTGGAAAACATGAATCTTGTAAAGAAAAATAAGAGTCAGTATTTAAGTTAGATAACCCTAAGCACTTTGGCAAGTGTTATAGATTGAATTGTGTCCCCTCCAAAAAATAGACTGGAGTCATATAACTGGTAACTCCCAGTACTAGTACCCCATGACCTTGTTTGGAAATAGGGTCTTTGAAGATGTTATCAGTTAAGGTAACATGAGTTCATATTGGAGCAGGGTGTGTCCTAATCCAGTATGAGAGGTACCCTTATAAAAGAGGATGAGAGAGACACAAAGGGAAGACAGCCATGTGAAGATGAAGGCAGAACTGGAGTGATGGATCTCCATCCCAAGGAATGCCAAGGACCACCTGACATCATCTGAAGCTAAGGGAGAGTATGGAACAGATTCCCTTTCAAAGCCTCAGAAAAAAATCAATATGGCCTACACCTGATTTCAGACTTCTAGCTTCCAGAACTATGACAGAATAAATTTCTGTTTCTATAACCATCCAATTTGTGGTACTTTGTTGTGGCAGCCCTAGGAAACTAATACCAAACGAAGAAACCCATTGTGCTCCAGTAGATTCCAACTCATAGTGACCCAATAGGACAGAGTGGAACTGCCCCATGGGGTTTCCAAGGTTATAATCTTTACAGAAGCTCACTGCCATATCTTTCTTTCATGGAGCGGCTGGTGGGTTACAGCAGGGATAATCTCTGGTTGGCAATAAATGTACAATAAATGTACAAGATGGTCAATTGCTATCTTGTTAAAAGAACTGGGAAGATTCCAATACTAGCTAAGAAAATATCATTGTAAGGACTCTTAACTGAGCACACAAAGAGCACAGAATTTTTCGGGACTGTGAGGTCATTGCCCCATCTACTTTTTTACAGAGCGGTGCTCCCACGCTTCCCATGGATACCTTGAATCCTAAAGTGACTGGCTTCATGGGCCTCTGATTAAGGTGAGATAGGATTGCAGTTTAGGTGACAGCAGTAGAAATGGGGAGTCTAAATGAATTAAAGAGCTGTTTTGTAAAGTTGACCTAACCTGCTAATGGGTAGGATCTAGGGTGTGGGGGAAGGTGGGTGTCAAGGATGATTCCCACATTTATGGCTTGTACAACCCATGGAGTAGCTCACTGATGGAGGGAACCTGGGATGAAGATCCAGTTTTCAGAGGGGGTCACGCATTTGAGCTTAGGTATGTTTAGTGAAAGGTGCCTTTGAAATGTCTGGGTGGGGATGTCCAACAGAAGTTTGACTGTGTGGCTCTGGAATTGAAGGAAAGGCCTCAGCATCCTGGTCTGTGCCTGAGGTCTGCTGAGCAGATCATGCCAGTGGGGCAGGCTTTTGCTGTCTCTTGCTTCTTCTCCTCAGATGGCTTACTCTTCCTATATATTTCATTTAGTCTTAGAGAGACAAACACAGAAGACAGGAACAAAAGACTGCTTTTAGTCAAGGCAGAAGGAGTTCATCATGAAGTCACCGGAAGCTGTGCTGGTGCTTGGTACTTCACAAAATAGCACTTGCCTGATCTTGTCCTCTGTGTGTTTATTTCCCTCATGAACTTAGCAATGAGGGTGACCTTGATAGAGCATGGTTGGTTGTTTAGGTTCTGGGATCCTGACATCTGTCTTTATAAGACCGATCAATACATCCATTTACATTCCCATATCTCCATATACGCTTCTGCCTCTCTTTGTGCCTCTACTTCTACTTCTATCTGATCTATTCTCCTGGAAACAAGACTTATATTTGGTGCAAGTCTTTCCATTTCTCAGTTATGTGTGTACGTGTGTGTGTGTACTAGCGTGTATATAGCATAGCAGTGTAGCAATGCAGCTAGGATTGTAGGTTCTGGAGTCTAATAGCCCATACTGATGACCCAGCTCCTCTTCTTCCTACATGCACTTTTTGTTTAATTTACTTACCTTTTCTGTGCCTCAGTTTTCTTACATACAAAATGGTGAAAATACCATACCTGCTTTAGGAATCATTATGAGATACAACATGCAAAATACTTAGAATTGTTCTCGACACACAGTGACCACTCACTAAATATGTACGTGTCCATCTACCCTCTGGATCCATGACACAAATGAACAATCTTCTTCATACTCTTATCATTCAAGGTCTTCTCTTTCCCATAAGGCTTCCATGCTCTGTCTCTCTTATGTGGCATCTATGTGACACAGTATTGTTACACCTTATATGCAAGAACATAGTTTTTCATCCAATGACATTTGGGGCAAAATTTACATTTCCAGCTCCCATTATGCTTGGCTGTTCTCTTAAATTGGTGGAGAAAGTTTTGCTTTATTGATTTGTTCTTTCACTAATTAATCATTTCTTCTTTTTATTCCTTTGACCCTCTCACCATGGGCCAGGCATTTGGTTTGACAGATGACTTTAAGGCACTCACATTCTAAAGGGAGAAGCAGCCTTCTTCAAACTAACTCTAGTTTAAAGGAGGTTGATTCAACATTAAGACAGAAATGGTGCTGGGGGCACGTTGCTACTAGAACTCAACAGCAGAACCACCCCTGGATAATCACTCATCAAAGCCAAAAACCTACCACTGTTGAGTCAATTCTGACTCGTAGTGACCCTATAACACAGAGTAGAACTGTCCTGTGAGGTTTCCAAGGCTTCCACGTCATTCTCCTGAGGAGTGGCTCGTGAGTTCAAACTGCCGACATTTTGGTTAGTAGCTGAGTGCTTTAACTAGTGTGCCACCACGGATCCTCAATCACTCATATCAACCCTGGAATACTCTCTGACAGGAAGGTGTGGGGAATTTGATAGCTCACTGGGAAATTAGAAAGTGATCGGAAATATGGGGGTTTTCTGTGGAAGCTACAATGGAGGCAGAGGGATGATAAGAGAGCAAAGAGGTACCCTGAGCCCTGTGTTCCTTGGTATGGGAATCGCTCTGCCCAAGATATGGACACAGCTTTCTATGATTCTTTTCCAGTGGTTGAAAATGAGTTTTCACAGACTGGCTACTGATTGCCACTCCAGGCTCATTTTGCATCATGTCTGACAAACTCTTTGTCCTAGCCACGGAGATTTACCTCCATTTCTCAAACGTCTCAAGCCTTCCTTCTGTTGCTTGCATTGTTCTCTCTTCCTAGACTGCTCTACAGCCCCTTCTTCAACCAGGTAACTCACATCAGTATTTCCAGACTGCTCTACAGCCCCTTCCTCAACCAGGTAACTCATATCAGTATTTCCAGACTTTCCAGGGCTTCTTCTCTGACCTCCCACAGCATCAGGAACAGGTCTTTCTCACAACACGTTATCACCTGCAGTTGAAATGCTGATTTTCCTGTCTCTTTTTTTTTTTTACTGCTTGAAAATCCTCTGAGCTTCTAGAGAGAAAAGACTTTGTCTTATTCATCTCGGATCTCAGACTATAGTACAGACTCTGATACCTAAAAGTATCTGGATAAAGGTTAGAATGAGTAAAGGCACTGTGTGAGGTGCCAGGCAGGCTTTACACGTGTTGGCACTGAGGAACACAGCAGGCTTTGAGCAGGACAGTGTCATGATCAGAGGCAGGAGGCATCTGTGTCTGGGCACGCTCAGAGCTCACCACCTAAGCCCCTTTAAGGCAGGGGTGTGCCATGGGATAGATTGTGAGGAAAGGAATCATTCTCTCCACCCCTCAAGCCCTCTCTTGTCTCCTGGTGGCAAACACAGACAGTACTGTTTGCTTCCAGATCCACACTGTCCCCCTTGACCTTTCCCTGCCGCCTGTGCCTGACTCTCTATCACAGCTACATTAAGTCGTCCTGCTGCATTCAGCTCCACTCAATTGACTGAAGCTTTCACAAGCAATTGCTTTTATCTAAAATTTGAAGAACCCACTTTGGTAACAATTTTTATTCCAGCTGCACATTTTCAAAGCTATTAACTGTACTTTGTCCTCAAAATGGGGCTGAGCCCTTACTTGGGGGTCAAATGCTTATTGTTGCTAAGTCCAGCCCTGGAAGCCATCAGGAATGGCAATGGGTCCCTCCCCCTCCTCTCTGAGCTCCTGGCCCCTGGCTGGCTTGCCCAAGCCTTGGCCTCCCTGGGGTGGGCAGTTGGCTCTGGCTCACCAGGGGAGTGATGGCCTCAGAATGCTCTCTGCAGGTGGCAGGGCCCTCAGGGTCTGGATTTTGCTGAGTGCCAAAGTGTGTACTTGGGGGTGCACGTATTTCAAAGAACAAATCTAATCTCCATCCAGGTAGTGTGCAAATCAGCTGTGCCTGTAGGTGGCATTGTGGCTGGGGAGGATTGAAAACCATGAGGTGGATACATAAAGACCAAATACTGGGAAGAGGATAGAGGAAATGGGGCAAGAATATCTATCAGTGATGGACTGAATTATTGGCTCCAATTCCTCACCCCTCCCTGTATCCATGTGACTTTGAAGTCCCCCTTGCCTAAAACCCAAAACCCACCACCGTTGAGTCGATTCTGACTCATAGAGTCCCTGTGGGACAGAGTAGAACTGCCCCATAGGGTTTCCAATGCTGTAATCTTTATGGGAGCAGACTGCCACATCTTTCCTCCTCCCCCCTAGCAAGGCCCCTTTGGGACTAGATTCCAAAGAGGTTTATGACATACTTTGGCCAGAAGTGACAGTGTGCCAGTTCTTAGCTGAGCCCTTAAGAAGACTCTATGTTTGTACTTGCTTATTTTCACCCTGAGAAGAGCTTCCTCCGGGTAGCTAGCTGTATTGTGTCAGCCCGAGTCCAGCATGAACACAAGTGTAGCAGACCTGAGCCTAAACCACAGCAAGGAGCCCAGCCCAGACAGATCCACAGCTTACAGCAGAGATGTCCAGCCTTGACCAGCCAGCCCAGAGGCATCTAAGAAAAAAATGATTGTTGCACTCAATGTTGGGATTTTTGTTATGCAGCAGTAATTGACTGATAACACTGTGTCAATGTAAAATTTGGAAATGCATAAAGTGTGCTCTTACTACTGTTAACCAAATTCTCTTTTCTTCTTGGTTTAAGAACATAAAATTAAATTAGCAACAGCAACATTAATGAAACACTTGAAATGTACTAAAATAAATAAATAAATAAAAGTTGCCATCAAGTCAATTCCGACTCATAGCAACCCTATAGGACAGAGTAGAACTGCCCCATAGAGTTTCCAAGGAGCACCTCGCAGATTTGAACTGCCGACCTTTAAATTAGCAGCTGTAGCACTTAGCCACTATGCCACCAGGGTTTCCTGAAATGTACTAAGCTCTGTTATAAGAATTTATATGTATTCATTTAATCCTTACCAAAAACAAAACAAAACAAACAAAAAACAAAACTCTATGAAGATATTTTTATCCCTATTTTACAGATGAGGAAAGTTAGGCCCAGAGAGGTTAAGTAATTTGTCCAAGATCACACAGTTAGGAAGTAGTACAGCAAGCATATGAACCCAGGCAGTCCAGCCCTGGAGCCCTTATTTTTGGCTGCCATTTATTGTGTCTGTATTGCTTTTCTCACTTTCTCTTACCAGGGATCAAGGAAGGATGTGAGCTAATCCTATCACTTAGTATGATTCTCAGATAGCATCTATGACATCTTTGGAAGAGCTTGCTTTTTAACCCTGAGCCCTAGGAGTAGATTAGAAGGGTTTTCTCCTGTTAAGGGCACTTCAAGTATCACTGAAGATTTGGGTTGTATGTCCTTTTTCCCTGTTACTGAAATCACACTGCCTAGGCAAGGCCGACTTGGCATTCTAACGTACTATAGTCGTGATCATTTCTGCTTTCTGGCCAGTGGGCTCTTTGGCCCATCCTCAAAGCACAGAACAGAACATGGATGTGTCACTCTTTGTTGGTGGCTGTGTGGTGCAGGAGAACAGGCATCCGAATCCAAAAGAGCTGTGTTGCAACCCTAGGCACCATAGCCACTTAGTTTTGAGAGGATCAGATTAGTGTTAACTAGTGCTAGTTTACCTAGAAACCCTGGTGGCATAGTGGTTAAGTGCTATAGCTACTAACCAAAAGGTCAGCAGTTCAAATCCACCAGGTGCTCTTTGGGAACACTATGGGGCAGTTCTACCCTGTCCTATAGGGTCGCTATGAGTCGGAATTGGCTCGACGACACCAGTTTGGTTTTGGTTTAAGTGCTAGTGAAAATGGGTTGTAAAATGAAAATATACAGATGATAATGATTATAATTATGGTTGTTAGGATTCATCACTTGAAGACAGAGAGGCCACTCTTTAACCCAGGCCAAGCCCTTCTTGGTGATACCCTGGGCTTTTGAGGAAGTACTAGAGCCTTGTTTTCAACATCCCACAGAACTTACTTTTATCCCTTTCTTTTTCCTTTCCTTCCCTCCCTCCCTCTTTCCCTTCCTTTCTTTCTTCATTGTTCATCTTTCCTTTCCTTTCTCCTTCCTTACCTTTTATGGTGTAATGATCACTTTGATATGACCTTTTTAGTCATGGTCTTGCAACTCCCACAAAATAATTGGCTGGGACTATACAAATTGAGTGACTTACAGTCCACTGAGGGACCATTGAATAGGAGGTACTACTCTCACTGGAGAGAAAACAAAAATCCCCACACTCAGGAGGGATTGGTCAGTTTCTATGCACATTAAGTAGTTTATGGTCTACCATGGGGATTGGTCAATTTTTGGCCCTGGTGGGAGGGCCATGCCTTGAGATTGACAAGAAGTAGGTTTACACAGGGGCCAATTTAGACACAAGAGTCTAAAGTAGAGCACGTCTTTTGGACCAAGGCCCTGGGGTTGCTGTGCTGAGAACCTCCTAGACACAGTAGAAAGAGCATATACTAAAGATGACATGAGACAGCAAGAGGTGGCTGTGGTGGGTTTGCCAACCTACGGAGTGAGAGCTGAGTACTTTGAGGCAGGAGGCGTGCCAGCAGAGCTAAAAAAGGTGTAACACTTGCCCGTGGAGGGCAAGACAGGTCTGAGTGTGCCCTGTGCAGGGGTTGCCTCAGATGATCCTGTGTAAGGGTTTTCCAGCTGGCAAGGCAAGACCCAGAGAGGCCCAATAGCAGTGCAAAAGACTTAGGTGGGGAGCACGTGGCAGCTGAAGGCAGTGGTGACATGACCATAGCATCTGACTTGAACCATGACCTGCCTGCCCAGTGACATAAGAATGAACCTGGGTAATTTGGAGGGGAAAAAAAACCCGTATAGCGACCCTATAAGACAGGATAGAACTGCCCCATATGGTTTCCAAAGAGCGCCTGGTGGCTTTGGGGAAGGGAAAGTGTTTTCCCTTTGAGAATCTGTTGTTATCATTTACCATTTGCCTTCTATAAATAATAATAATGGCTTTCACTTTGCCAACATTCTAAGTATCTTGTGTGTCCAGCTCAATCACAGATGAATGTAGCTCACATGGACTGGTTGGTGCCAGTGAGCTAGCAGTCTCATGGCTGTCCGGAAGTTCAAGGCACAGCCTTTCTGCATGTGCACTGCAGACAGACAGACATGTACATACACGGGTCCTCTTCTTCCTTCATTTATTGAACGGCATTTCTTAATCTGGACGTACGTTTTTAAGACAGACATGTAGAATGGATGCTCCAAACACTGCACTGTAGTGAAAACTATTTCAGGTTGTTTTTTCTCCCCAAGCTACCAACTATGTGAGACCCATAGCATGCATTCCTTTTCCTCCATGAAAGGGCCAAATTCAATAATGTACCCAGTTTCCAAGTCAGAAACACAGGAAGCTATTCTCATCCCATCCTGCCAAATCTGTGTAATAGAGGCTGACTGGTGGCAATATCCACATCAAACTCAAATCCTAGCCTGGGATAGAAAAGAATGCTGGTGAAGGACAAAAAGCGTGTGACTTGCTGAAGAAGAGAAAGAATAAATTGCCCAAGACATGAAAGAAAGGGAATTGCATATATCATAACCTAATCTTACACAAATAAGGCTGACGTGGCTGTTTTAATAGGCTCTGAAAAACTGAAGGGACCCAAAGGGAGAAAGCACTGGTAACAAATGAGATGTAGATTTTGGAAGAGAAGCAGACAGTAACTTATTCCTAGTGAAAGCTAGAATATGGGGAATTTTTTAATTAGGCTTAGATTGGAGAAGCCCAAGCCAGGCTGAGTACGGGGCAACAGAAGCTTCCTTCAAGCTGATGGCACATGGCTTAGAGTAATAAGGCCTCAAATGTGAACGAGCCAGTGTCAGACCCTAGCAAGGTCCAGCTAAGTCCCCGAGCCTCATGTGTAAGGAGAGAGAGAGCCTATTTGTGGAAGGCCCAAGGTGGTATACTGATACTGGCTACCTATAGCTGCCTAGTCTGAGATGCTGCCAGAAGCAAAGATGGGTGGGGGTCGGGGTGGGGAGATTTGAAGTTTGGGCTATAGGATGTTTTCAGAAGGCAAGTGGAATGAACTAAGAAGTGTGTGTATATGTATGAGTTTGTGTGTGTATGTTTGTGTGTATAGAACAGTCACAGGGATAGGCTCTACTGGGGCCTTACTTCACAAAAGATAATTATATAATTAAAAAAAGAAAGGAAACACAAAATGTGAGCTTAGCCTCTGTAAAATGACACTGGTGAAATGGAGATGAGCGAAGTCCTAGATACCAAAGTCCTAGAATTTATACAGGGGAATTGTTAATTCGCTGGATTTGATCTGGGGTAGGGGTGGGGGTGGGGGTTGTGAATATTCTTAGCCTGGAAACCCAGGGACTGGAATGACTTAGAGGATAAAAAGTGTTGCTGAAGCTGGGAAGAGAATCCTCTTATTGGGAGAGTGACACGGGTGGAGTGGGACTGATAAATATGAGGAGGCGGGGGGACTCCAATAGGAGCTGCCACACAAGTTACTGTGTGCCAGACAGAGCCATGATATACCAACATGTTACAGCAAAGTCCTTGAAGCAGTGAGCAAACGGCTCTGTTTTGGGTTTTCTCTTTCTTTGTGCCAAATTTTGAGCAGAAATAAGATGGAAATGCTGAGGCTGTAGAGTCAAGTGATGTGTTGGCCTCTCTCTGACTGTATAGATTCACAGATATATCTTGGCCTAAACTCACTTAACTAACTAACTAACTACCAATGTATTTTATACATATGTATTTATACTTAGTGGTCAACTGGAGATGTAAGCTTAGATTAAGAGAGAAGGGTCCAAACTTGGACATAATGATTTGCCCAGTGACCACAGCTGTTTTCTCTGGAAGCTGGAATCCAGAGCTTCTTGGAGCTGCTTCTTCTCCAGGCACACACCATTCCCCAGGCTAGAACCTCCCCTTCCTTCTCCCTCCTCCTCCTCTGATCCTGCCCTCCCTGCTGTAACAGCTCTGTAGCAGAAGCAAAGAAAATACACTGGACCCAGGAGGGGGCCAGTGGGTGAGAGCTGCCTCTCCTTCTTAATGACTTTCTCTTGACTTGCTGCTGTTAGGAATAGTTGTAAGACAGCAGGGAATTGGCCTTCGAAAGCAGAAGCTCCCAACAGTGGATTTTGTTTTCCGGAAGTAAATTAATTGAACAGCCCTGAAGAAAGGGATGAGGAGAGAAAAGAGAAAGTGACACAAGAGAACTAGAGAGCCAGGCAGTCAAGGAGAAGATGCCGGGATGCCAGGGGGTGGGCACGGAGAGCGGAAAGTCCATGAAACTTTCTAGTAATTATGATAAAGATTAATAGTAATAATGAAATTAACAATCACCCCAAAACTTTTGCTAGATCCATACCCATTGCCTTCTGGGAACTAGCCAGCTGTTGAGGAGCTGTTAGAAGCGCCTGCCTAAACAAGGGAACATGGAATGAAGATGGAGAATTTCCCTCTGAAACTCACCCCCACTGGGCCCTGCAATGATTGTGAACTTGCTCTCCTGATGACACCACCTGGCATCCCCTTCCACCCTAGGAGCGCTGGCATAGCAATTCTCACACCATTCCACCCTTCCTGCCTTGGCCTCAAGAAGGTGAGAGAGGACAGGGAATCCTTCGACATGCTCTGGATGAAGAGAACTGCCCTCTTCCCCCGATGGGCTCCAGGAATATGGAAAACACCCTTGTGTGGAGCCAGGACAAATGATGGAGTGGTTTTTACTTTCTGGAAAGCTGGGTTTCAAATCACAACCTGTGCCATTTCTGAAATTTGTTTTGGACATTAGTTCCTACCTTTTGTGTCCCCATCCAAGGGCTCAGGGAATCACCAATAGCTTTAGGGGAGGGAGCTCAGCTTCTCCTGAGTCAGAAATACACACCCCTGTCAGTGGGTGCATTAGGGTTATCAACAGACAACAAGAATGAAAACAGTTGTAGGGTATTTATGTGAAATACGGGGGGCAGTAGTGGTTCAATGGTAGAATTCTTGCCTTCCATGTGGGAGACCCAGCTTTGATTCCCAGCCAATGCTTGTCATTTGCAGCCACCACCCATCTGTCTATGGAGGCTTACATGTTGCTATGATGCCAGATAGGTTTCATGGAGCTTCCAGACTAAGACAGATTAAAAAAAAAGGCCTGGTACTCTACTTCTGAAAAACAGCTAATGAAAATATTATGGATCACAATAGTCTGATCCCTAACCGTCATGGGGATGATGCAAGATCTGTCAGCATTTCGTTCTATTGTGCATGGAGTTGCCATGAGTCAGGGCCAACTCCATGGCAGTTAACAATAACAGCAACAGACTTGGGCCTTGAAGACAGAAAATTCTTCCAGTTTTCTTCTGTGGAGTAGTTCTCAGCTAGGAGTCAGGAAACCTGGGAAGCCCTCCTGAGTCTGCTGTCTACAATCTCACTGATCTTGCGAAGCCATCACACCTTTATGTGCCTTAAGTTTTCTTCTCTTAAAAAGGAGGACTTGGTGTTGATCACAAATCCTGGAACGGGCTTTGGAGTGAACCTCCTACAGCTGTGTGTAACAGTCTGTGTGTGTGATTGTTTCTATGTACATTCTCAAGGGAACCGTGATATCTTTGCTCCTTGGAGTAGGCTATTTCTCTGTTCCCCTTGACATCTGACAATCCTCTTGGAGTCCGCTCAGGCACTGGCCCCTCCTAGACAATCTTTAGTCCCTTCTGTTGGACTTTTCATACATCCCTTCAATTCCTATTATTACTCTGGGTTTTTATTGTTTTTGTCTTTTTCTTGCTATCTGGACCAAAATTTGTACACCCTTTCAATGTCTTAAGATATTCATTCCAATCCCACATTTAGACACGATCTGATATGGATTTTCATACCACTTGAGATGTGAGGATAGTCTAGGAGACACAATTTAAATGTCCGTATCTTTACATTTCTGTAAATTCTCATAGTTTATAGGAGTAGACTATTGGAAATTGCTTGTTGGTTTCTCTGACTCTTGCTTTCTTTTTAGTTTCCATATCTTTTTTCTCCTTTTAGACAAGGTTCCCAGTCTTTTTAGACACAGAATATCAAATGTGGAAAGCTTATGGCAGAGAAGAAGCGTCCGTTCAGATCTGCCACATCCTGGTTGTTCAAACCTCGGGGATGTGCTTTGGCTTTCTCTAGGCATCATTAGTAACAACCCCTTTTGTTTAGAGAAGTGTTTTAATTTTTCAAGACTTACTTGATCTCATGACAACCCTGTCAGGTAGTTATCAGATGAGAGGATACATACGAAAACATCTTGTCACGGTACAAGTGTAAGGCAGGTAGGCGAGAGAGCATCATTTTACCAGTGATGACAGGGAAGCAAGAACAGTGAAATAACACAGTGTAACACAGTGGTTAAGCCCATGGACTCTGGAAACAGGCAGTTGGGGGACTAACTGTTACGTTGGGCTTGATGCTTAAGAGTCTGTTTCCTCATACATAGATGAAATGGTGACAGTAATACTTATCACAGGGATGTCATGAGGATTAAAGGGGGTTGTGAACATAGAACACATAGCACGATGCCCAGCACACTGTGGCACTCAGTACTACGCAGCTGTATTATGAAAATGTTAACACAGAGATGGGCATATACCACTTACATCATGGAATTTTTGCATCTGCCTCTTGACAGTAAGATTTATTAAAAGATCTTAGAACAACAACAACAAAAAATGTCAGATATAGAAGGAATAGTAAAGGTCATATGTCTTGCTTCCGACTCAATTTATAGATGGTAATTTTGAAGCCCTGAAAAGGAAAGTAATTTTCCCCAAGACACACAGCTATTTAGAGGCACAGTAGGGTGACAAATTGCCCTGGAACTGAGGCATTTCCTGGGCCACAGGGCTTGCAGGGCTAAAACTAGAATTATCCCGAGCAAACAAAGAAAAGCTGATCACCCTTGGCAGCGATGAGACGACAAGATCCTGGTCTCCTGATTTCTAGTCAGACCAGTAGATTTTTCACTTATGAAACAAATATTCTATGCCAAGTCAATCTTTTCTCAGGTGTTTACCTGAAAGTCCTTCTCACTGATAAGCCTGCTTCCCCAAGCTGTTCTCTTACCTCTGAGAGGAGGAGAGTACTTCACAACCCCCTCCACAGAGCTCCCTCCATGCCCATTCCCTGATCATTACTGAGTTCACAGTCATATGTGAATTTGAGGCTGTGTTAAGGCTGGTGTGTGGTCCAGAGTTGGAGCAAAAGGACTGGGTGACCTTGTATCAGTCTGCTGATAGCCACAGAGCCTCTGGGATGTGATGGTTGAGGTACCTGCACCCATGCCATATGCGGATGAACAAGAATAAGAAATGCTTGGGGAGCGTCTGAGGTGACAGTAGAAAGAATTGGGTGAGTACCATAAGGCCTAAAATAAAGTTTGGAGATGGGTGAAAAAAGGCACAAGGAACTAAACTTGGTGGCACTAAGCTCTACAAGTTACCCGGCACACCTTCTGTTTATGCATATTACCAACAAGGAACTCGTGTGGAAAATACATAAAGAACTCATAAATCCATGAGAAAAATACAGATAATCCATTTGAAAAGATAGACAGGAGCCCCAACAAAAGATATCCAAATTGTCAGTAACATATGAAAAGGTGCAAACATTTAGTAATCAGAGAAATGCAAATTAAAACCATATGAAAAACCAGTTGCTGAGAAGTCAATTTCAGCTCATGGCAATCTCGTGTGTAAGAGTTAAGCTGTGCTCCACAGGGTTTTCGATGGCTGATTCTTTGGAAGTAGATGGCCTTTTTTCTGAAGTGCCTTTGGGTGGATTTGAACTTCCAGTCTTCTGGTTAGCAGCTGAGTGTGTTAACTGGTTTCACCACCCTAAAACCATACACACCCACAAAAATGGCTAAAGTGAGGCATTAAGTGTTGGTGGGGATATAGAGCAACTTGAACTCCCATACTTCCCGGTGGGAGAACAAATTGGTATAACCACTTTAGAAAACTGCTCGGCAATATCTACTAAAGATGACTGAACACCTACTCCATCAAGTGTCAGCTCTACTGTAGGTATATTCACAAACAGAAATGAAAACTTACCTTCACCAAGACATGAAGAATACTTACAGCGGGATTATTCATAAGAGCCCAGACTGGAAATAACTCACACGTGTATCAGCAGCAACCAAAAACCCTTTGCCATTGAGTCAATTCCTGGGATAGGTAAATAAATTGTAGTACAGTTACACAATTCAATGTTATACAACAATGAAAATGAATGATTTATTGCCATATGTAACAACATAGATTAGACACAGAAAAGTGCATGTTGTGGACAATTCAATTTGTATAAAGTACAAAAATAGGCAAAACTAACCCATAGTTCTAGAAATCAGGATGATGATAACTTTTCAGAGTTAGTGACTAAGAGGGAGCATGAACAGAGCTTCTTGAAATGTTCTTTTCCTTGATCCAGGTGGTGATTACAAGAGTGAGTTTACCTTATAAAAATGTTTTGAGATGTGCCTTTATAATCGGCACAGTTTTTTGTACGTATATAATTCTCCAATAAATTTATTTTTAAAAAGTGGAAGCAATGGTTTCATCTAACTTCTTCCTTCCATGTTCTGAGTCAATGTGCAGCTGTGGATAAAATACCCAGGCCTTAGCTTCCCCAACGTACTAGTCCTTCTCTCCACACTTAGTAGAAAAGAAAGGTAGTTATACCTTCCACTTGAGGTTTCTATCCCGTAAGCCTCGTTCCCTCTTTGGACTGAAGCCTTCATGTGCAATGAAGTGATTGGCTCCTCACAATTGGACCAATGAGCAATATCATGATAAACGGAGAAAAAATTGAAGTTGTCAAGGATTTCATTTTACTTGGATCCACAATCAAGAGCCATGGAAGCAGCAGTCAAGAAATCAAAAGATGCATTGCATTGGGCAAATCTGCTGCAAAGAACTTCTCCAAAGTGTTGGAGAGCAAAGATGTCACCCTGAAGACTAAGGTGCGCCTGACCCAAGCCATGGTATTTTCAATCACATCATATGCATGTGAAAGCTGGACAATGAATAAGGAAGATTGAAGAAGAGTTGATGCCTTTGAATTGTGGTGTTGGCCAAGAATATTGAATACACCATGGACTGCCAAAAGAACAAACAAATCTGTCTTGGAAGAAGTGCGGCCAGAATGCTCCTTAGAGGCAAGGATGGCGAAACTGCGTCTTACATACTTTGGACATGTTGTCAGGAGGAATCAGTCCCTGGAGAAGGACATCATACTTGGCAGAGTACAGGGTCAGCAGAAAAGAGGAAGACCCTCAATGAGGTGGATTGACACAGTGGCTGCACCAATAAGCTCAAGCATAACAATGATTGTAAGGTTGGCGCAGGACCAGGCAGTGTTTCATTCTGTTGTGCATGGGGTCACTATGAGTCGGAACCGACCCAACGGCACCTAACAACAACAACAACAGCCCCCAACGTCCTGTTATTTCCTCTCAAGAGAAGTAAACACATTTTCTGTTTGTTCTAGGCCCCAAGCAGTACTGAATCACCTATTCTAGAACTTTAACAAATTGATTCCTGCCAATCTTCTCTCTTCCTTTAGCCATTCCACTTCATTTTCAGGCCACTTAGTCCATTTTTTTTTTCTTTTGTCATTGGTTTTCAAGTCATTCCATTTGGGCAGGGCCCTATTTGGTGACAAGTTGTCAGAACAGCTCAGGCCGTGTTCTGCTGTGTGATTTAAGCTAAAAAGAAAAAAAAAAAAAAAAAAATTGGGGAAATTAGATGGAGGTGATTGCAGCTAAAATGCCTTTTATTGAAGCTTTTGGAAAACATAAATGTCATCAGTCTAGTCAAAGCCAGACACAGGAGAAAATAACAGAACTAAAGGCGGGCCAGGATACACACTGGGACTGCACAAACTTAGAATTAGCCTTCCTATTTGTTATTATTTTTTCCTTGTAAGTAGTGGAGTTGAAGGGGGAGGAGTGGAGAAGAAAATGAGGAGAGGAAAGTGGAGCACAGTAGGAACCCGGGAGAAAAATGCTAAACCTGACCAGGGTTATTTATTTTTTATTTCTCCAGAGCATTTGCTGCATCACCATTACTCCCAAGCAACTGAGATGAGAGCAAGTAAGGATTGAAGCATTGGTTTTGGCCCAGAATGGGAGCTGAGGACAGTGGACTAGGCTGAGCTGGAAGGATGTGGGCACTCTAGCCCCTGTGCTGTCATCATGGCAGTTGGAGATTGGACAAGTCACTCAATGTGCCCTTGTCTCAGGGACGCCTTCTGCATGGGAAGGGTCTGCTGTCATTCAAAGACCCACTGAGCATCTACCATGTGAGACCATTATATAGCCTCATCCTAAAAGGCAGACTGTTAAAAATATAGAACGGGAACTCCGAGGAAGGGTTGGTAATAGCTATGAAAATGAGGCAGGGATTTGTAACTGAATGGAATTCCATGTGGGGAAATTAGTTGAAACATGCCTCTGAAATCAGTGGACTAGTAGATGTGAGGAGAGGACAGGTGATCTGTGAGTCCCCTTAACCAGAAATCCAAACAGGTATCAAGGTCTGGGGCATCAGCCAAACTGCCAATCCTTGATGCAGAGGTCCAGGCTGGTGATGGTGGCTCTGGTGAGGGAGGGCAGAAGGCAACAGTTGACCATACTCAAGGAGGTTGGCGTTCAGGGAAGGGAAATCTAGCCCCACCATTCTAGGCCATGGCACCATCAAAAGAGAATCAGTTAGAACCCAGTCCTGGGTTATGGGGAACAAGGCATGACTTTATAAAGAAGTACCATTTCTGAGGAATAGAAGGTGCAAGGCTAGAGTGGGGTTCCAGGAGCAAGAGAGCCTCAAGGAAGAATTCTGAGCTAATGATCACAGTTTACCTCTTTTAGGAGAATATTGGTGCCATAGTCTATAGGGGAAGTCCCTGAATGGTACAAACAATGAACGTGCTTGGCTGCTAATGGCAAGGATGGAAGTTTAAGTTCAGCCAGAGGCACCTTGTAAGAAAAGCCTGGCAATCTATTTCTGAAAAATCAGCCATTGAAAACCCCATGGAGCACAGTTCTATTCTGCCACGCATGGGGTCATCATGGCTTGACAGCAACTGGTAGGGGTAGAGTCTGTAGAGGAATGAGACTATGATTGGGGGTTAAGAAACTACCGCTCCGAAGGTTAACAGTTCACAGGGAGCCAAACAGCTCATTATGTAACAACTTTATCTAGGCAGTGCACTATATCCAAAATATGTTGTATTTCTATCTGAGAAGACCAGGCAATCAAGAGCTGAAGCCAACTGTGAAGGCTTTGGGGAGGAGACGGGACTCAGACTTGAAGGTTTCCATTTCCTACCTAGACCTGGAAGCACCTTTGACATTTCATATCAGCATTGAATTATACTAACTAAATTCCCCTTTCTAGGACTTTCTCTCTTTGTTTGTGAAATGAGAGACTGAACTAAATAATTTTTGAGACTACATCCTCATTCTACCTCTTGTGACATTGCCATCATTGCTCTGCATCAGGATACTTGAACATGTCACTCACAATCTTTTGTCATTCTGGGGTCAATGTCTGTTTTCTCAGATCTCTTGGGGGCAGGAAGCTTATATCTTTTTGTCATAGCGTATATATGGCAGAGAGATTGCCATGAAACAGCCACTCAATAAATATTTATTGAATGCATGAATGAGGAACAGTCAATATTCTTTGATATCTTCCCATAGATTTGAAACCTGAAGCCATCCTGAACATGAGTTGCCCCTGATATTTATTCCTCTTTGATGCTCTATGGTATCAGAACTATCTTTCTTGGGGCAGATGATTTCTAAAGGAGTTAATTCTTCATTTTGAGCATGGTAAATCCATGCTACACTAAGGTGCCCTCACTGACTCCCAGCTCCTGGACTGGATTCCAGAGTTGTCCCAGAGCCACATCATTCTTAGAACTGAAGCCAAATCAAATTCCCAGAACCTTCCTTTCTGTGACCCACATTTCCTGCTTGGGGAATTTGGAGAATCTAAGCTCTGAGAGTTGGAAGCTCCCTCTACTTAGGCAGGTGTTCTGGCCCCTCTTTCCTTTGGGGAAATGCATTCAGGCCATTTTTCTTTCTTTCTTTTATAAATCTCAGCCCTGAGGGCAGTGTTATGATAAGGTTGGAGGACTGGGCTATAGGTCTCCCGAGCTGGCTGCTGGCTGAAGCTCCCAGTGGCTTCCCTAAGCCTAGCTGATTGCCTTTCTCTGCATGGGTTGAGATAAAGGAATATTGGCCAGAGGGCTGATTCTGTCGGGCCCTTTTTGTCAAAATGAAAAAAGAAAAGAAATATAAGGTTTTAACACATACCCCCTGCAGGGATTGTACTTTATGAACTTATAATCTGCAGATGACTGAAAGACTAGGAAAAGAAGGCAGGGTGGGCCCCCAAGGTGAATGGTGTCCTCCCTCTTCCTTCTACCCTTCCTTACTCTTCATTCTCCACCCGTCTGACTTCTCGTTCCCCAACCTTGTCTGTTCATTTCCTTCAATAAGTCTCCCAACTCCCTAACCCGCACCTCCTTCATCCCTTTCACTCCCACATTAGTCTCCTTGCTTTCCACCCCCCCTGCTCTGTTCCTTGATATTGTTGTTCTTAGATGTCATAGTCCTTGTTAAGACACCCCGACTCATGGCGACCTCATGCACAACAGAATGAAATGCTGCCCAGTCCTGCACATCCCTGTGATCTGTTATAGACCGGAAGGTTGTGATTCACAGAGTTTTCACTGGCTGATTTTTGGAAGTAGGTTGCCAGACCTGTCTTCCTAGACCATCTTAGCCTGGAAGCTCCACTGAGACCCGTTTAGCATCATAACAACACACAAGCCTCCACTGAGAGTCAGTGGTGGTTGAGCATGAGGTACATAGGCCAGGTATCGAACTTGGGTCTCCTTCATGGAATTCTACCACTGAATCACCAATGCCCCTTCTATTCTTTATATTCTGCACATTCATCACCCATTGTTATACTCATACTGTCCTTTGGAGTCATCTTCCTAGGCCCAGACTGACCACGCCCCTAGGTAGAGGATAAGAAGTTTGTTGACACAATATAGGGGCAGTCAGCACAACTTGACCAAGACAAAGTCATAGAAGCTTCCTAGACACATCCAAACACTTTGAGGGAGTGAGTTACTGGGGCCAAAGGCTGGGACCATGGTCATAGTGGACATCTAGGTCAATGAGCATAACGTTGTTTATAAAGAAAATGTTCTACATCCTACTTTGGTAAGTAGTGTCTGGGGTCTTAAAACCTTGGAAGTGGCCATCTAAGATACATTTATTGGTCCCACCCCGTCTGGAGCAAAGGAGAATGGAAAAAAATCAAAGATATGGAAAATATCAGTCCAAAGGTCTAATGGACCACGTGAACCACAGCCTCCTCCAGCCTGAGCACAGAAGAACTAAATGGTGCCCAGCTACCCCCACTGACTGCTCTGACAGGGGTCACAGTAAAGGGTTCTGGACAGAAGGGGAGAAAAATATAGAACAAAATTAAAATTCACCAAAAAAAAAAAAAAAAAGACCGGACCGAACTGGCCTGATACGGAATGGAAGAACCCTGAGATTATGGCCCTTGGACACCCTGCTAACTTAGAACTGAAGCCACTCCTGAGGTCCACCTTTCAGCCAAATATTAGACAGGCCCATAAAACAAACAACACCACATGAGAAATGTGCTTCTTAGACCAAATGGGCAACACCTGCCCAAAAGCAAAGAAAAGAAGGCAGGAAGGGACAGGAAAACTGGAAGAAGGGACACAGGGCAGCTGGAGTGTAAAGGGAAAGAGGAAGAGTGCTGACACATTGTGGTGATTGCAACCAATGTCACAAAACAATTTGTGTATTAACTTTTGAGTAAGAAGCTAATTTTTACAGTAAACTTTCACCTAAAACACAGTAAATTAAAAAAAAAGAAAAAAGTTGGGTTGAATGACTGCCACATTCATTTACTGTTTACTACAACCTTAGAGTCCGTTCTATAAGTTTCATTTTCCAAATGAACAAACTGAGAAGGAGGCAGTAAGTAACCTTCCAAAGTTAACCTGCTGATAAACAACAGTCTGGGCTCTGTATCAAGAATTTCCTAGTCCAAGTTTAGCGCCCTTACCATTACATAATAGCTGCCAAGCACCAGCGAGATAATACGGCCAGGACATGTCATGAACTTTCACTTAAAAGTAAAGCTCAAAGGTTAAGCCCTGAGTAGCAACGTCCATCTGTGACGTAGTATTTTGGGCACTCTCTCCCTGGCAGCTCCTCTTCCTGTCCATTGGGCATTCCCCTTAGAAGGGACAGCGGGAGTGCAGGGTCCTCCTACTACCCTGTTTTACCTTGGCACAGTGGGGTGAGCTTGCTATCAGATAGGGGAGGGGAGGTGAGCTGGCACCTCAATTAGTAAATGCAGTTTGGTAGTTAAATTCATTATTGCAGATCAGTTTAAAACTGGGACCAAGGCTCACTAGAGGAGCTTAATTGTACAACTGGAAAAGCCAACCTCCCAGCCTGAGAGATGCAGGAAGCTCCTGAGGCTGCAGTCTAAAACCCTGTTTTCTCCTACTTAATCTGCTCCTGAATTCATGAACCTGAAGTTTTGCAAGCCCAGCAGAAACACATCCTTTAATGCCTTTTTTCTCTAGCATTTGGCCATTTAAACCAGGACCCCTTGAATGTGGGCTCTGTTTGTGCCCTGCTCTCATTTCAAAGAACCCATTTTAAATGGCCTTTGTGTTTGCATTGCACTTAATACTTTTATTAATGACTTGTTTCATCAGGAGCACCCTGTCCCACGAGAAGAGTGGTTGGTCTATCTTCAGCAGAGAATCTGAAGGGTGCAAAGATTAAATGCTTATGTCAGAAAGAGCAAGGATGTTAGAACCAGACCAACTTCACTGCCTCTAAACTGTGGGATCCTGCTTCTTGGAGTGTCAATTTTTATTTGTGAATGAAGAAAAGAATATTTACCTTTGGGACGATTGTGAGGAAGAAATGAGTCAACAGATGTAAATTGCGTACTCCTCCACCTGGCACATGATAGATCTCAACAAAAACTCGTTCTCTTCCCCCTACCCCTTTGGGACCAAACCAGGTTTGCAAATACGTTTGAATATTATCTTCCAACTCTAGTTAGTTACCTTCTCCTTTTCTCTCTTCATTTCTTTCTTGCTTTCTCCAGTCAATACATACACTTCAAATGCCTCAGAAATGTGATGACCAATTTGTGACAGATTGATTCCATAACTTTGATTTTTGTGGTTAACTTTACCCTGTATTCAGAAAATAGACTGATAGGAGGTAGTAGCATAGTCCCAAGGTCACATGGCCTCAAAGTGACAGGAGTGCACATTTCATTATACCCTAGGTGCTAATTATATGAATTATCTCTTTCCTCGCATCTCTGGAAGGCATGTATTCCTTTAGGTATAATGAAACCTTCTGTAATAGATGTACCCTGAAATCTCCGTGGCTTAATACAATGCGCCTTTATCACTTCTGAATGAAAAATTCAGTCTGTGGGCCGGAGACCCTTTCCCATGTAGTCATTCAGGGATGCTTGTGGCTTCTAAAGTGGTCCTCAGTATGGACACCCTGCCTGCAGAAGAGAAGAGAGAGAAAGGAGAATCACTTGGGAGGTTTTATTTGTTTGATTGGTTTTTGCCAAGCTGGAAGAGGAATTCATCATTTATTCCCACGCTCCTTTGACTAGAATTCAGTCACGTGGCCACGCCTAACTGCAAAGGAAGCTGGGAAATGTAGCCTAATTATGGCCCAGAAAGAAAGGGAGGTGGGTGTGGCGAACAGCTAGACAGTCTCTGCCACAGGTAGGCATTAATATCCTCATTTTACAGATGAGAAAATGAGTGGATATGCAGAGTAAACAGAAGAGCCAGTTTCTGAATTTGGGCAATTGTTTTGTCTCTTCTCAACTTTCTGAGAATCATGTTGCTGTATTTCAAAGTACTTTGTCTCAGACATACATATATTTATTAAATACAAATCAAGCCTAGGCAAATTTTAAACAATTAAAAAGAAAATTATAACGATTCTCCACAAAATGGAATATGTGTTAATAAGGTAAGGGATAAAAAAACCATAGGATAATTGTGGCATGCTGGAAACATTAAAAAAAAATTTTTTTTTTATTGAAACAAACTTGGATATATACATGGCAGAATGCAAAATTCATATAAATTTTTTAAGATTGAAAGTGGGATTTCAAAGAAACAACTTGTTTGTGGTAGGCCACTTCTACGCCTTTGGACACTTAGGGATTCAGATTTAAGTAAACTCTCAGGTTTAATGGTGAAAACATTTGAGATGGTTTAGAATTCTTTTTTTTTTTTTTAATGAAAAAGAAAATTATGTGATACATTTTATTTATAATTTTTGAATTACTGTAATTGCTCTAAACAACAACTTATATTACATTTTGGAACTCACACAAATTTTATTTTGACTGTAAATGTTCTCCCAATTCCTAGAGCTAAGCTTTATGAGCTTGGGATTCCAAAGTCCTTTAAACATATCTCTAAACTGGGTTTCTGGGTTAAACTGACAGTTTACTTCTTTCCTTTAGGGATAGTCTTTCTGTTTCTTTCCAGAGCCAAAGAATATTCCGTCTTGTTTCTTTAGTCAGAAGCTACTTTCAGTTCTCTCTCAGCTATAAACCTCTTTCTAGTCTGCTGGAAGCAATAAAAGCCTTGTACGCTTTTCTTACCATATCAAGGAATATCACTCCAACTCCTATTATCTATTTTCCATATTGAGTTAACCAATTTAATCTGCATATAATGACTTGGGCTAATTAATGGTTTTCCCACAGTTGATTCCCCCTAGAAACATACAGCAACTGCCTTCAAGTAGAAGTGGTCCTGGAAACAGAGATCAGCTTAGCAATACCTCTTTGTAATAGAGCAGAACATTTGCACCTTAACTGGCTTTATCAGGGAAGGAAGGGATGCCTGACTGGTATCTTGGATTACGCAAACATCTTGCACATGTAACCTGAAGGGTGAAAGTCCCCTCACAGCTTTGATTTATTTCTTTACTTTCTACTTTATTTCTTTTATTCCATTTCATTTTTTCTTTTTCAAGGCCTCAAATCTGATGATATTTCTACCAGCTTGCCTTTTCTTCCCCTTCTGTTTCTTCTTTTTAAGCTCTTTATGTACCTCAGGGGAAACCCTGGTGGCATAGTGATTAAATGCTACGGCTGCTAAGCAAAAAGTCAGCAGTTCAAATCCGTCAGGTGCTCCCTGGAAACTCTATGGGGCAGTTCTACTCTGTCCTATGGGGTTGCTATGAGTTGGAATCGACTCGACAGCAGTGGGTGTGGTTTGCTTTTGATTTTTATACCTCAGGTGCACAGAATTGGATTAATCACATCCTTAGTACATAGCACACTGTCATCATTGGTCCATGCATGACCCACTTTTGTTATTTTTAATAATGTAACAAACACAAAATCACTACCACAAATAAAACTTAAGCATTGATAATAATTTGTATCTAAAAAAAAAAAAAAAAAAAACTCCCCCTACCCCATCCCATTTTTAGGCCCCCCTCCACCCCTCAATCTGAAACAAACCTTACCCTGAATCTTACATTATTTTCTTGCTTTCTTTTTTATGTTATTTCATCTACATGTAGTCCTAAAGAGAAGAGCCTATTTTGATTTTATTTTTAAACCGTCTAAAAAAGATATCGAGATCTGTGTAATCTTTGGGAATTACTTTTCCATTTAGCATTAAATAGCTAAGATTTCCATACTATTTCAAGTTAATATAGTTTATTCACTTTGATGTATAATATTGTATTGTGTGACTATTCCAGTTGGTACATTCATGCTGCCATCGATGAACATTTACATAGTTTCAGGTTTTTTTGCTATGATAAGTGGTAATACTATGAATGTTCTTGCATATACCTTGAAATTGATGGGGTATAGTATTTATAAATGATCAAATTAAAAAAATATTATCAAGCCGTTATCCAAAGTGGTTGCCCCCAGTTTATATCTCAGTAGCAATGTTTATGAGAATCTATGGATCCATGACCTAAACTTGGTTTTGTAGACTTTCAAATATTTTGTTGGTTAAGTAACAAAAAACAGTACCTCGCTGTGGTCTTGGTTGGTATTTCTATGATTAAAGACATCTTCGTATGTTTCTTGGCTGTGTATTTCTTCTGTGAAATGTCTATTCATGCCTTGGCCTATTTTCCTAATTGTGCTTTTCCTACTGAGCTGAAAGTCTTTATATAGTCTCTATGTTAATTGTTAGAGCTGAGTAATACAAATACCGTTTCTCAATTTTTAACTTCCTTCTCACTTTTTAAAAAGAATCTTTTGGAGAATGAGAGTTTTTATTTTAACATACTCAAATCTATCAATCTGTTCATTTATTTAGTTCTTTTAAAATAATAAACAATAAAGTTTTTCAATTTTCCTTGTAGAGTCTTGTGTATTATTTGTTAGCTATACCCTTAGATATTCTCTGATACTGTTGTAAATGGTGTTTTCTGTTTATATTTTCCAGTTGTTTCCTGATGCATTACAGATTGAGCTTATATCCAGCTCCTTTGTGAAATTCTCCTATTTTAGTAATTTACCTGTAGAGTCTTTTGGGTTGTCTATTAAAAGGGCCATATCATGCATAAATCCTTACGAGTCTGATTTTTTTTTATTGCCTAAGACTTAGATACAATCTGGAATATAGGGTCAATTTTGATTATTCTATAATTACAAAATGATGTGCTGTTGTTTGCCGTCGAGTTGATTCTGACTCATAGTAATGCTATAGGATAGAACAGAACTGCCCTATAGTGTTTCCAAGGCTGTAATCTTTAGGGAAGTACACTGCCGCATCTTTTTCCCACGGCGTGGCTGGTGAGTTCAAACCACCCCCCTTTCAGTTAGCAGCCGAGTGCTTAATCACTGTGCCACTCGGGGTCCTTAACAATGATATAGGAAAAAACCCATTTCCGTTGAGTCGATTCCTACTCATAGCAACCCTGTAGGAGTGAGTAGAACTGCCCCATAGGGTTTCCAAGGAGCAGTTGGTGGATTCGAGCTGCTGACCTTTTGGCTAGGAGCCATGTTCTTAACCACTTCTCTACTAGGGTGCCTAAGAATGATATAAAAAAAAAAAAAAAACTTTTTTTTTTATAGGATGATATATTTCTATATTTTTAAATAGGTATTATTTGTGAGCTAAGAAAAAAAAAAAGTTCCTGTTTATTCCTAATTTAATGAGAACTTATTATGAGGGGGTGTAGAATTTTATCAAATTGTTTGCCTGCATTTATTGAAAGATTATATGGCTTTTCCTATTAATCTCTTAATGGCTGAATTATATTTCTTGATTTTCAAAATATTAAATTATCCTTGCAAACCTGGGATAAAATCAGTTTGGTCAAGATACACTGTCATTGTTAAATATGTCCTTAGATTATATTTGCTAATATTTAAAAAAATTTGCATTTACATTCAAAAGGAATGACTAATTTTTTTCCTTTCTTGGAACATCTTGATATGGTTTAGGTGTTTGGGTTATGCCAGCCTTATACACAAGCTGGGGAATATGCTCTTTTTTCTATTTTCTGGAAGTATTTGCATAAAATTGGGATAGTCTATTACATAAAAATGTGGAAAAAAATTACTTGTAAAATTGGGTCAGTTGTTTTCTTTGTAAGAAGATTTTTAAAGCACAGCTTCAATTTTTTTAAAGAGCTGTAGTACTGTTTAATGGAA
This sequence comes from Elephas maximus indicus, assembly GCF_024166365.1. NCBI lineage: Eukaryota > Metazoa > Chordata > Mammalia > Proboscidea > Elephantidae > Elephas > Elephas maximus. The sequence goes on from NC_064840.1 coordinate 53,590,965, forward strand.
ACCCTGGTGGTGTAGTGGTTAAGAGCTACAGGTGCTAACCAAAAGGTCAGAAGTTCAAATCTACCAAGTGCTCCTTGGAAACCATAATGGGGCAGTTCTACTCTGTCCTGTGAGGTTGCTATGAGTTGGAATCGACTCGACAGCAACAGGGTGGGTTAGGAATATTTAATGGTTTTATTTCTATGTGAATCGTTTTAGTAAGCTATATTTTTTCTAGGCATTTATACATTTTATCTAGGATTTCAAAATTACTGGTAAATAGTTTTTTATAGTATTACTTTATTATCACTTAATCTTTTTTTTGGCTGAAGTTTTTTTAAGTAGCTGTATCCTTTCACATTCACAATAATTTTCATTTATATTCCTCTCCTTTCTTAGTTTTCAGAGGTTTATCAAGTTTTTGTCTTTCTCAAAGATCAAATTTTGACTTTTTGGATATTCCTTATTATATATTTGTTTTCTATTTTGTTAATTCTACTCTTATTTTTATTATCTCTTTCCTCTTATATATTTTTAGTTTATTCTTTTGTTCATTAAGATGGAAAAAAATTAACTCAGGAATTTGAGGCTTTATTATTCTCCACTATAGGTGTTCAAAGCAATAAATTTCCCTTGAAACACTGCTTTTGCTGTGCCTTATAGGTCATTTTGATATGTAGTAGTTTTATTATGACTGAGTTCTGACTATTTAAGTATTTCCAGCATGATCCCTTCTTTAACTTGTAAACCAAGGTCAGTGCATTTCTGGATTTCTTAATTGTGGGAATTTATATTTATTTTTATTATACATATTTAATTTAAATGAGTTACGGTCAAAAATCATGGTCTTATGTAGTTTGAACTTTGTTGAGGCTTTCTATGTGGGCCTAGTGCATGACTAATTTTGTAAATATGTAAATATTTCATATAAGATTGAAAATGTATATTACATAGTTGTTAGATGCTGAACACTGTATGTTCATTAAGTCAAGTTGATTAATTGTGTTGCTTATATTTTCTTTATCCTTGATAGTTTTTCTGTGCTTGATCTATCAATAATGTAGAGAGACTTGTTGAGATCTCCTACTATAATGGTGATTTATCAAAATTTTCCTGCAGTTCTATCAATTTTCCTTTGTTGAGCTTGTTTCCAGTTTTGAGGTTATTTTATTAGATACATACATTTTTAAAAATTGCTCTGTATTCTTGGTAAATTGAACGTTTTATCATTATGAAGTGCCTTTCTTTGTCCCTCATAATATTTTTTTCTAATACTATATTTTAAATAATGTTAAAGTATCTATATCAACTTCCTTTTGGTTAGAATTTGCCTGATTCATTTTTGTGTTTTCCATTCTTATACTTTCAAAGTTTTTGTCTTTATGCTTTAGTTGTTTCTCTTTCAGACAGCATATGCCAGAATTTTAAAAATTCAATCTGTCAGTCATTTTCCAATAATTATCTAAAATACATTTGTTGCAACTTTTTTATATACATGGCCCCATTTCTAAAATTTTAATACTTTATTTCAGTTTGTCTAGTATTTTCTGCTTATGAAAGTTTTGATCATCTTGACTTTATACATCTCTCGCAACATGTCCTGGATTAAAAAAAAAAAAAAATTCTCTCTCATTTATTTAGGTATTTTATTCTAAACTATTTTCAATGCTGGCCTTTCTGTGACAATTCTTCTGAGATTTTGTATACATAGAATATTATTTATCATGCCCTGATATTTGAAAGACATTGGTGGGATATCAAGTTCTAAGTTTATGTTCTTTTTCTTCAATATTCTTGTTTCTCTGAATGTTATCTGCTCTATCCTTTTGTAAAATTTTAGGATTTCCTCCTTCTTGTACATATTCTTAAATTTCTTTATAGTGTGTTTGGGTGTGGGTTTTTCTTTATCTCTTCTCTTTGGTATTTTATGGAGTCCTTCCATCTCAGATCTTCTTTCTTTTTCACTTCCAGGAGATATATCTCAACTATTTTTTTAAATATTCTCTCCTTTTTATTTATGTTTCTTCCTTTTCCTGGAATTTATTTTAAGCACTTTAAATTCTATACTCCATTTCTCTTAGCTTTTCTTTTATTGTTGCTGTTATTAGGTGCCGTTGAGTTGATTCTGACTCATAGTGACCCTATGTACAACAGAGCGAAACACTGCCCGGTCCTGAGCCATCCTCACAATCACTGCTTCGTTTGAAATCACTGCTGCAACTGTGTCAATCCATCTTGTTGAGGGTTTTCCTCTTTTTCACTGACCCTCTATGGATCTTTTTCCAAGCATGATGTCCTTCTCCAGGGACTGGTCCCTCCTGATAACATGTCCAAAGTATGTGAGATGAAGTCTTGCCATCCTTACTTCTAATGAGCATTCTGGTTATACTTCTTCCAAGACAAATTTGTTCATTCTTCTTGCAGTCCATGGTATAGTCAATGTTCTTCGCCAACACCATAATTCAAAGGCGTCAATTCTTCTTTGGTCTTCCTTATTCATAGTCCAGCTTTCACATCTATATGAGGTGACTGAAAACACCATGGCTTGGGTCAGGCATACCACAGACCTTAAAGTGACCTCTTTGCTTTTTAACACTTTAAAGTGGTCTTTTGCAGCAGATTTGCTCAATGCAATGTCTTTTCATTTCTTGACTGCTGCTTCCATGGGTGTTGATTGTAGATCCAAGTAAAATGAAATCCTTGACAACCTCAACCTTTTCTCCATTTATCATAGTGTTGCTTATTGGTCCAATTGTGAGGATTTTTTTTTTTTTTTCTTTATGTTGAGGTATAATCCATACTGAAAGCTTTGGTCTTTGATCTTCATCAGTAAATGCTTCAAGTCCTCTTCACTTTCAGCAAACAGTATTGTGTCATCGGCATATCAAAGGTTGTTAATGAGTCTTCCTCCGATCCTGATGCTGTATTCTTCTTCATATAGTCCAGCTTCTCAGATTATTTGCTCAGCATACAGATTGAGTAAGTATGGTGAAAGGATACAACCCTGTTGCACACCTTTCCTGACTTTAAAATACACAGTATTCCCTTGTTCTGTTCTAATGACTGCTTCATGGTCTAAGTACAGGCTCCTCATGGGCACAATTAAATGTTCTGGAATTCCCATTCTTCCCAATGTTAACCATAATGTGTTATGATCCACACAGCTGAATGCCTTTGCATAGCCAATAAAACACAGGTAAATATTTTTCTGGTATTCCCTGCTTTTAGCCATGATCCATCTGACATCAGCAATGATATTCCTTGTTCCATGTCCTCTTCTAAATCTAGCTTGAATTTCTGGCAGTTCACTGTTGGTGTGCTGCTCTAGCCACTTTTGAATGATCTTCAGCAAAATTTTACTTATGTGTAATATTAATATTGTTTGATAATTTCCTCATTCTGTTGGAACACCTTTCTTTGGAGTGGGCACAAATATGGATTTCTTCCAGTCAGTTGGCCAGGTAGCTGTCTTCCAAATTTTTTGGCATGGATGAGTGAGTATTTCCAGACCTGCATCTGTTTGTTGAAATATCTCAATTGGTATTCCGTCAATTCCTGGAGCCTTGTTTATCACCAATGCCTTCAGTGCAGCTTGGACCTCTTCCTTCAGTTCCATTGGTTCTTGATCAAACACTACCTCCTGAAATGGTTGCAAGTTGACAAATGTTTTTTGGTACAGTGACTCCATACATTCCTTTCATCTTCTTTTGATGTTTCCTGCATCGTTTAGTATTTTCCCCATAGAATCCCTCAATATTGCAACTCAAGGATTTAATTTTTTTTTTCAGTTCTTTCAACTTGATTTATCTTTTCCATTAATTTGTCTTTTCAATCTTTATTTTGAGAGATATCCTCAATCTGGTCTTCCTATTCACAAATTCCTTTCTTAGCTGAACTCCTTCTATTATTCATACGGTTTTGTGTGTGCGCAATTTATCAACATTTACATATTTTATGCCAAATATTTCTCTTCTGTTATTTTTTTAATTCCTGTTTCATATTGTTAATACCTTCCTTTATGTCCCTTAAGAAAAATTATCCAAAACTTGGAAGTAAGGCAAAGTATAATTGCAAGCCCTTTCAATGTCATACTGGAACATTTTCTGGTCCTATTCAATGATTATCTAATTCTCCAGGAGAATGTACCTTTGACTTAAAATTTATAATTGATTAGAGCTCGTACTCTGTGAAGTTACAGGTTAACTTGTAGACGACTGGTAAACACAAACTGATTTCTGTTTGATAGAAAAAGATAACTTGAAAAAGTGTGGTTTTATTGCCTTGTAGGACATTAACGAGTTTTCTGCCTGATTTAGAGATCACATTCTAGTAATCCTTTTTCCATTGATGCCATATATTCAATCTTTCAAATTCCCTTTCAAACTAACTTTATTACCCTGCTGGTTTTACTGAGCTAAATAAATCTTAGTAAAAACACGCATTCACCATAATTTTTATGAGAGTAATATTTTTAACTTTTTAAAAATTATGTTTGTAATCTCTTTTAATATGTTTATTAGCCTAATTTTGAATGATGGGTTCTTCTCTTCTAATTATCCTACTTTTAATGCAGTCAGTAATTCAACATATTGTTTGTCATTTGAAATTATTTTATCCCTCAGATATCTATTTATTTTTGTCCGTGTTCTTATTTTCCCCAAGAGATATTGGTTATTCTGTCAGGAAATTAGTATGGGGGGATGCTGGATCCCAATATTTGTGAACCCCTTTGAGCTCAGAGGGTATGAAGTGACTAGGCCCCAGAGAACCAGAGACACACTAATACCCATCCGAATACCTTCTCAGGCCAGACCTTCACTTGAATCTTTCCCCACCTCGAGGGGAAACAGCACTAGGCATACTCCTACAATACTAATTCCATTGTTTGGAGGGGAGCAGAGTGGTAAGGAAGGATCTTTCTGATTTTAGTTAGTTCCTCTGTTTTTCTTAATGCTGCGCAAATGTTCTGTGATGCTCTGATTTTATTCCTGAGGCTATCTGATCCAGAGCCTGAGGCCTTCCAGGTTTAGGGGAAGGCACTGCTTGCCCAAAGGCAATGGTGGGAGAGAAGGAAGATCAGAACTCCAACAGTTCTTTTACTATTTCCTCCCTTCCTCCAAAGTCATGTCTGGTTTTTTCCCGCCTTGTGTTTCTCCTCTGTAATCCTCCAGGGTTGATCTGGCTGAGGAAGCCAATAGTCCTGCTAGGTTACCAGCTTAGATGGAATCAGAATCAGCACCAGAGCCTCAAAGTGGTTCCTTGTTCCCCCACTGCCCTCACAGGCAGATATTCCTGAGAAGTCACCAGTCACCTGGGCGTTGGAATTGGGTCTCTTTGTCATAGCTCTGTATGGCTGCCTCTGCTGATCTTTTTACCCCTGGTGCTCAGGTAATATTCTTGCTGAGTCCAGCTATGCCTTACTGTCACTACTTTCTGACAACACTGGCCATAGGTGTGGGGCCATTGCTCTCTTTTGTCTATCTTGTCCCAAGGGTAATATATACCCTCCTGTTTCATTTTTCACAACGCAATTGTAGGGTTGAATGGTGACCCCCCAAAAATTCATCTCCACCCAGAACCTGTGAATGTGACCTTATTTGGAAAATGGGTCTTTGTAGATGTAATTAAGCATCTTGGGATGAGATTTTCTTGAATTACCCAGACGGACCCTAAATCCAATGACAAGTGTTCTCATAAGAGACAGAAGAGAAGACACAGAGAGAAGAGGAGAAGTTCATCTCATTGCCGGAATTGCATAAGGTTCTTGCCTGTCACTGGTCAAAAGTGAGCAGATAAGGCATGAAGAATTTTCCATATGAGCAAAGCTTTATTGAAGAGGCTTGCAAGCGGAGATAAGGAGGGCCTAACTTATGCTTACCACGCCCCCCCCCCCCCCCCATCTCACAGAGCAAAAGACCTCCCTGGGTTTTTGAAAGTTTCTGGGCGAGGAAAAGACTCATGTTTATTCATAGGCATAGGTGGGGACATGTTAACTACGGTGCTGCAAGCGCAGCAGTTTCTAAGATACCTCCTCTCCCGGAGGCTTCGCGGATTCGTAGCAGGGCTTGTTATGAGATGTTGCACTTGTGCAACCTCTCTCTCCCCAAGTTCGATTCCCCAGCTGCGGTTGTGGCTGCAGCCCCTCACTGCCCCTGGTGGAAGGTCACACAGCAGTCACAGGTGGATGTTCTGCACATGTCCCTGGGGCTGATCTTGTCTAGCTCCTTCTGAAAGGCAACTTTAAAGCAGTTTGTGGGCTGTTTTCTGATACCCTGCCCCATTGTTCTGGGGAATGGCTTTGTTTCTGTGCCCTGGCCCATTTCCCATTACTTTGTTTGCAGATTTCGGGGGTCCTCTGTTCTCTATCTTAGTCTGAAGATGGAGGCAGAGATTGGAATTATGCTGCCACAAATCAAGGAATGCCTACAGCCACCAGAAGCTGGAAGAGGCAAGGAAAGATTATCCTCTAGTGCCTTCAGAAGGAAAATGACCCTGCCACTCCTTGATTTTTACACTTCTGGCCTCCAGAGCTGTGAGAGAATACATTTCTGTTGTCAGTTGTCACCAGGTTTGTGGCAATTTGTTATGGCAGCCCGAGGAAACTAATGTAGATAACTAAGGCCAGGCATGACCTTTAATGTCTTTACTAAAAGTTTGGGGTAGAAAAGGGAAGACTAACACAGAGAATAATCTACAACTACTGCACGGGCCCACAGGCATCCCTGTGAACTCCCATGGACTGGTTCCTCACCAGAGACACTTCCTGCCTCCTTCTGTCCAGGAGCAGCATCTTAAAGTTGTCCTGGTATGGAAAAACCAATCGCCATTGACTTGGTTACGCCGCATTGTTACCCCATGTGTGTCAGAGTAGAACTGTCCTCCATACCGTTTTCGATGGGTGATTTTTTGGAAGTAGATCACCAAGGCTTTCTTTTGAGGACTCAAACCTCCAACCTTTCTTTTTTAGCAGCCAAGCATATTAACTGTTTGCACCACCAAGGGATTTCTCATAGTGTGGAAAGTGGTCCAATTTCACCTCCAGCCTAGAGAGAAAAGGAAGCTTTTTTTTTTTTTTTCCTCATAACTGTCAAAGCTGGCTGTTTAAAACCTTCTTCTAGGCCCAAGATTGGCTTTTCTCTCTTTTCATGAGAAGCCCACTCCCACCTACAGGCTCTGTGTTTCAATACTATCAATCATCAAATTATCTAACAGTGTATTTTCTAGAGTCTGGATTTCTCAGTCTTAAAGAATAACATATGTGAGACACTGACAGTCTTGTCCAGGTGGGGTTGCTTCATGCCCAGGATGCTTCTTTTGGAATTTCAAGGTTTCAGAAAACAATTTCAGAATTCAGTGTCACTCAGGGTCACCTTGTTACATTAAACTCTTCTAAAAATGCTTTAAGTTTGATTCGTTTGTAGGGATAGAAAGGTTTCATGAAATCGATTTTGCTAATGATTACAAGTATGTGAAATCAGTGAGTTTGGATGAAGACTGGGAGAAAACCCTAAATTTGCGGTTTTGTAAGGTTGGTGGGATTAAAAGTATGTGAAATCAGTGCGTTTGGATGAAGACTGGGAGAAAACCCTAAATTTGCAGTTTTGTAAGGTTGGCGGGATTACAGTAGGGTTATAGGTGGGATTATGGGTGATATTTTTGTTCTTTAAAATATTCCTGTTGTTTCTTTTAGGGTGCATAGTGCTATTTTTATAGTAAGTAAAGATAGTCTTAAAGTTTTGATCCTATAAGAAAAAAAAAATTCCCCTGCCTATATGCTCAGCACTTCAGAGGAAAAAAAAAAAACAGTTGCTAGGAGGAAATTTCTCTGCTGAGAGAAACTCTTACAGTTTATGTGCATTTCAGATAGTAGCAGATCTATTTGGGAAGAGAAATGCTTCCCTCTCTTGTTAATAGAGAGGAGAAATTTTCTCTCATCTTATTAAAGAGTATCGGTCATGAGGTACCAACCAGATCAGGGTGAGGTGAGAGAGAGAGAGAAGCCATGACTGGTAGGAAGATGAGGACGTAAAACAAGAAGAGAGCAGAAGGGCCAGAAGGAACGTCAAAGCTGTCCCTTTAATTAGCTGCAGCCTCATCTGGGCCAAGACAGAGGACAGCTGCTAACGGGAAACTGGTGCAAAGACTAGTTAGTAGATGCTGGATGAGTCAGGAACGTTCTGCCAAGCCTGTCCTCTCCATCTGGAATGCACTTTCCCATCGCTACCTGTTGGCATCTATCCAAACGGTCCTTTAAAAACAAACAAAAAAAAAACCAAGCCCATTGCTGTTGAGTGGATTCTGACTCACAATGACCCTATAGGACAGAGTAGAATTACCCCACAGGGTTTCCAAGGAGCGGCTGATGGATTTGAACTGAGGGCCTTTTGGTTAGCAGCCAAGCTCTTAACTACTTCGTCACCAGAGCTCCAAAGATCCTTTAAAATTCCCCGAAAATTGTAGCTTCTCTATAAACTCCCTATTGTCCACTCTACCTCTTTCCCAACCCTTTAACCCTCAAAGCATTTGTTTTGCAAGTTTCTGAAAACATTGATTATATTCTGCCTTTTCCCTGCCTTCCTTTTGCCTTAGCCTCTCTCCTTACCCACCTTCCACTTGTTCTTCTTCATGCATGACATTTAAGATTCTTAAGGGTAGAAAATGTGCATTTTAGTGTCTATATTGTGTCTTGTAAGTGATGGTTTCTCAAGAAAAAATATGATACGTAAATTAATTTGAAGCCCAGAGATCAAAGGGTCAGATTGTGTTGTGACGTGACAGAAATCAGTGCAAAGCGTATCAGATTATAATTCTCTATTCATTTCTTTTAAGCACTAGTTTTAATGTAAATGTTTTAATGATTCTTTACAACTTGGACAAAGCTGTATTTCTTATGGAAAAAAAAGAAGATAAAAAACCATGCAACTCCCTATTATACATGCCTACTGTGCTTAAGCCATGTGACCATAATCCAGGTGCCACCACTTGGGAATAGTATGATAACTGGCAATAAGAAGGCTCAATGAATGATTATAGAAAATTTAAACACTCTCATGTTGTCTTGGAAACTGATGTTGTCTAAGGTTCCTTTAAACTCAAAGGGCTTATGGTTCTGTGATTATTATTATTTATATAACAGTAATAACTAGCATTTATTGGTGACTAACTCTGCCAGACATTAGTTTCAATGTTTTGTGTGCATTAATTGATTTAATTTTAATAACTGTATGAGGAAACTCAGGCATAAAGAAGGTAAGTTATAGCTACTGTTACAGGCAAGATCCAAATCTTTCCAGAATCCATACTTTTGAATATGGTGTTCTCCGATCTCTTTATGCCTTGGTTCTTTCCAAAAATGCTTTGATGTGTACAACTTTTACTTATAAAAGGCAGTGACAAAAATGTGAAAGCATTGGACTGTATTAAAATATGGAGACGCAGTCCTTCTATCTCAAGGACCTTTCTTTCTGAGGAAATAAGGATTGTATGAGAATGGTATTGTGATGAACAGTATGCAGTGTGGACTCTGGAGCCAGACCTACTGTTTACCAGCTGCGTAACCTTGAACAAGTCACTTAACCTCACTGAACTTTATTTTTCACTATCTGTCAATGAGGTTGTTATGAGGATTAAATTCAATAATACATACCAAGCACACAGTGGTTAAGAGTTTGGCTGTTAACCAAAAGGTTAGCAATTTCAATCCTCCAGCCACTCCTTGGGAACCCTAAGGGGCAGTTATACTCTGTCGTATAGGGTCACCCTGGTGGCATAGTGGTTAAGAGCTACAGCTGCTAACCAAGAGGTCAGCAGTTCAAATCCACCAGGTGCTCCTTGGAAACCGTACGGGGCAGTTCTATTCCATCCTACAGGGTCACTATGAGTCAGAATCAACTTGACAGCAACTGGTTTGGTTTTGGGTTTTGGAAAAGCACCTAGTACAGTGCCTGGCACAAGAGGGAGCTACGGGAGTGTTTGTTGTGGTTCACTAAGCCAACACACATTGAACCTCACTGTGTCCTGGCATTGTGCTGTCCTTTGGGAATGGGAGATGAACAAATCAGAGTTTTTGTTCTTAGATAAGTTCTTGGACTAGTGGAGAAGAAAGGCATGTGAACAAATCATTTTAATAAAATATAGTAGATAGCAGTTTGGAGGAACTGAAGAAAGTATGTCTAACTTAAGCTGGGTGTAAAAAAAAGTACTCACTGCCCTTATATTTAGATGGAAGCAATTATTATCTACGTGGTATAATTATCTACTTCATGTTTGCGTTTCTCCACTCCTAAGCCATAGTGCCTGAGATTTCAAAATTAGAGATGTCTTAATTTGGGTCAAATATTGCCCTTTTCCCAGGAGCTTCTGTAAAAATGCAAATGAACTTACAATTTGTATCAGTTTCCTAATGACATTTTCAGGGTGTCTTCCATGGAAAATCACAGGACTCCAAACCCAGGGACTCAATTAGTTAAGTGTGGATATTGTTGTTAGGTGCCATTGAGTCTGCTCCAACTCACAGTGACCTTATTATATATGACAGAGCAAAACACTGCCCTGTCCTGCACCATCCTTGCCACTATTGTTATGTTTGAACCCATTGTTGCAACTACTATGTCAATTCATCTCATTGAGGGTCTCACTCTTTTTTGATGACCCTCAGCTTTACCAAGCATGATGTCCTTCTCCAGAGACAGGTCCTCCTGATGACATGTCCAAAATAAGTGAGACAAAGTCTTGCTATCCCCATTTTTAAGGAGCATTCTGGTTGCACTTCCTCCAAGACTAGTATGTATGGATGGGGCCTGGGAAACACATCAGCTGATTCTAAGACTGGTAAGATCCGTGAACTTCACCCTGAGAAGCAACTGGCTCGGAGTATAGCTTTTCATCTAACAGACGACAAGCCCATGCGGGAAGTAAGTTATGAGAAAGAGAAGGGAAGATGAGGAAAAGTTCATCCATTGTGCTGCTTTGACCCTAAGTTCACTTGAAGGACATAACACCTAGGGTACCTGGTCCCCATCTGCCACCCAGCTCTCTTATTCCCTGTGAGCTTTCCCTGAGCAGAAGCACCTCATGTCAGCCCCTAGCCATGTGTCTAACGAGAGGCCTATTCAGACCTCATTAGGAGATCAACTTGGTTCCTTCCTCTCTCAGAAGCTAAATTAATGTACCTCCATATACATAAATGGCTGTTTGTTTTTAATCTAAGTGACATGTATGTGGCTGTCCTTTCCTCTCCTAGCACACATTTGCCTCTTGATCTTGTTTCCCTTTCCGTATGAACAGCACCTCAGTCGGGGTTCTAGTTTTAAGCAACAGAAATCAGTACGACTCACTTAAGCTAAAAGGCATTTATAGCAGAGATGCTGGGCAGCTCATGGAATCAAAGGAAGTGCCAATGAACTGATCCTTAGAAACAAGAGGAACCAGGGGAACTCTGGTGGCCCTAAGTCAGCTTAAACAATAAGGAAACTTTAATCTCACATTAAAAAGAACTGCCAGTCAGGGTGGCTGAAGAGTTAGTTTATTCAGTGCCTCAAAGACATCATCAGAGACCTATGTTGCTGGTCTCAACATTTTGGCTCATCCCTTTTTAGTTGTCTACCTAGTTCCAAAATGGCTAAGGCAGGGCCACATGCAATGTGCAGACAACAATCACCTGAAGTTGCAAAGGAAGTATTTTCTCCTCTGCCTCTTTTTTTTTTTTCCTTAAAAAGAAAAAAAATCACTTGGAATATCTGTGCCCAGGAGTCTCTGAGCAGACACCCTCTTGTGTTTGATTGGTTAGAACTGTACCATGTGTCCACTGTCCAACCAATCATTGCCTGGGATTGCTATGATAGGTTTAGGTCAGTTGTGTTGCAACCCTAGCTGCTGGTAAAGGGCACAGTTCCTCTGAAGCGCAGAGCCACATGTTATATGAGTAAACTGAAGTTCTTCAGAAACAGCAAAGGGGGAAAAGGTTTCTGGGAAACACGTACTATGTGTTTGGTACAGTAGCCTTTCAAGAGTCACATGCAGTGAAGGAAGGGCATTCCCAAAATGGAAAGGATGCCGAGGAAACACAAAGAGCAGGTATCCACCATTAGCTATTGAAAACTCAGTTTCCAAAGTTACACTAACATTTATGCTCAAAAGACCAATTGCACAAGTACAGAATGGGGGTCACCTGCCAGGGCTGGAGTGTCTAGGAAAAGATCAAGGGTTTTTAGATTAATTTCATAATCAAAAGATGCCAATAGTGAGATGTTGCTAAGGAAAGGGAAATGTAGACCTTGTCTGCAACAATAGGTGAAGATCCTCCAGCTCTGAGAAGGGGTTAGATCCTCTGTTTTATGCACGCACCGGTCTGAATTGGTAGTGCAAGGAGTCATTAAAGGTGCCATGTTTTCAAAAAATCACTGACATTTGAAACAAAACATATGGTGAGCAAGTGACTGTGGGAGGAAGAGCTTGAAGAAACAGGATGTTCACTTAACACTTGGGCCTAGTGGTCAGGTGGCACAGCTGTCTCCAAGTGTCTGAAGAGCTGATCTATAGGACAGGGGTTAGACATCCTCTGTTCAGAGCTACGAGAATGAACAAAGACCAGTGGTCGGAGGCTAGCAGGAGGATATTTTAAATTCAGAATAAAAATGGTCACTAACTTTACATAGCTATTCACATTTCACATAACATTCTCTGTTATTCCCACTATGTTAATCTACAGCAGACATTATAATTTCCATTTCGGACAAGGAAACTGAAGTTCTGACAAAATCCACCACTTGTCACAGATTATACTGTGTAACATTCAGCTCTGATCCTTGCATTAGGCCCATGGGAAGCAGGGCCTTGGAATCAGAGCAGAGCAGCTGGGGCTGTCCATCAATTCTGCTCTTTGTAGCAAGGCATCAGCATGCACATTAACATGGCTGCCACAGTTCACCCCTGTGCCACTTAGATCTACATTTTCATAAAGGTTAGGGAAGCAGCTCCTCCATGGTTCCCATGGGCCTCTCTTCCTGAGGGAAAACTTACAAGAGGGAGGTTAGTGAGACAAATAAAAGACCCATTAATGCAGCTGATCTCAAGATTGCAGCAAGCACTCATCCTCTCCCTCATCCACTATCCATCCTAAATTCTCATCCTCAGCTACATGCTAGTGTGAACGAAATTTTCATTCTTGAGGTACTGGTAATGATACCCTTTTCAGACCAGATATTGTCATTCATAGCTACAAGTGGGCAAGGAAGTACCAGGAAGTGCTCAAGTGAATCACCCGGGTCCCACAAATATCCCTCAATGCTACCATTGCATAAAATCATCACTACTGATCAATTACTCTGCTAATATGGTGATTCTTCTTCTCACCTGCTAGTCCCTGGACATTAGACCAAAAGGACCTGAAAGCAGCACCATAACTTGTAGTTCAATGGGAAACCCTGGCAAGCATGTGTTCCCTTTGGTTACCAGGACTTCCACCCCTGCAAACACCAGAGCTGCTGGGTCAGGAAGGATAAAATCCCCCAGGAGGTCACTGAAACTATTCCTGCTTTCATCTCTTGGTTCCCAGATCCACACAATCTTCCTATGGGGACACAGTGCTATATAGAAGTCCCTGATTTAATGCATATACCGAATCTTGAGGATGGAATCTTTCAGAGCGTTGCCTCTGAGCTGACATTTTGAAAGGCCATGCCAGCATTCTGTTTGGATGGCTGGAGGTCTGCTCCTACACCTCTCTGTGAAGTGGATCTCCCAGCTGGATGTTTATGATGCATAGAATTCTATGCCTGTGGATAAGGCTTTTGTCATGGATTGAATTGTGTCCCCCACAAATATGTGTATCAATTTGGCTATGCCGTGATTCCCAGTATTGTGCAGTTGTCCTCCATTTTGTGATTGATATAATTTTCCTATGTGTTGTAAATCCTGATCTCTGCCTGTGGTTAATAAGGCAAGATTAGATTATGTTAAAGAGGATTAGGGTGGGAGGTAATGCCCTTCCTCAGGTCATATCTCTGATCCAGTGTAAAGGGAGTTTCCCTGGGGTGTGGCTTGCACCACCTTTTGTCTTACAAGAGAGAAAAGGAAAGGGAAGCAAGCAGAGAGGAGGGACCTCATACAACCAAGAAAGCAGTGCTGGGAGCAGTGTGTCCTTTGGACCCCGAGTTCCTGTGCAGAGAAGCTTCTAGTCCAGGGGAAGATTGATGACAAGGATCTTCCTCCAGAGTATATGGAGAAAGCCTTCCCCTGGAGCTGACTCCCTGAATTTGGGCTTCTAGCCAGCTAGACTGTGAGAGAGCAAACATCTATTCATTCAAGCCATCCACTTGTGGTATTTCTGTTATAGCAGCACTGGATGACTAAGAATTCCGGAAGCTTGTCCTATAGGGTCGCTATGAGCTGGAATCAACTCGATGGCAACGGGTTTTGTTTGGTTTTTTTGGTTTAGATCTGGCTGATGTTCTGTGAGTAGACAATGCAAACCCACACCCAGGATAGGAATCTATTGTTGTGAAGATGAACTTCTGGCCCTTTCAAAATAGAGCTGACTTATATTAGCTTGCCACCAAGAAGTGGGTTGGTCTCCTTGAGGAATAGTGTTGTATCAGGAGTTCAGCGATGATCTCTGTTGCTGACAGGTTGGGTGTTCAGAGGTTGCAATTGCAATAGCTAGGTCAGCCTTGATAAGAAGCAGTCCACGTTATTAGGCCTTTGTTTCTGCCACTGTGGCTACTTTATTCATGTGCCCATCATGCCAGTTTCAAGGTAGCCAATGATGAATGTTGGCTAATGTAAAAGGACTAAGTTATTTTTTCTTTGGCCAGGGCTTCTCTCATGGTGGATGCTTTCTGGTGGGCATTAACTTGTGACACAAAAATATTGACACTTCATGCTCACTCCTAATACATTAATCCACATACTCCTACCTGAGGCTTCCTTGTTGCTGATCTTCAGTCTTCATTTCCCCAGACCCCTGACCAGAGGGCCAGAGCATTGGCCATTCCCCAGTAATTCACATATATTCTAGTCTTGGGCTGCTTCTTGTTCCACACAAAGTAGATGATGGGGGGCACTGATCACATTTACCCACACTGGAAAAATTTTCCTTCCCGCTATCTACAGGCCACCCATGTATTAAGCTGTAACATAGCCATTGTTTGCTTTTGACCTCTACCTTCAAATTAAGCCAACCCATCTATAAACCAAGCTCAGGTTTTTTTCTTCTCCAACAGCAGGTCATACTGGATCCTCATATGGCTGTAGGTATGAGCTAGGGGAGGGACTGGTAAGACTGTAGTGGTTGATGTGGTGCTTTGGGATCCTTGCTCACACAGCTTCCTTGTGCTCTCTGATCCTACTCAGGCTTGATCCTGGATGTATACTTTCCATCATATGATGATTGTTCCCGGACACGCCTGACTTTATGATTTGGCAGGTTTGAGAGAACTCAGCTCATAAGGGGCAGTTTTGGAGGACACATGATCATTTTGTGCCCCATAGTCAAACCTTCTGTCTCTACAAGGGCCAGGTATCATGTCAGGGGCTGTTTCTCAAAAGGCGTATAATTCTCTGTTGTAGATGCCATGGCCTTGCTTCAGAGTCTGGGGGCCTATAATGTGGTTCACATTCTGGGAGAACCTGTGTCTTTTCCCATCACTGAAACCTCCAACACCATAGGATCTGCCAGATTGTAAGGCTCAAGTGGTAGAGCTGCTTGCACTGTAGCCTGGAACTTCCATGAGCCCTTTCCTACTTTTGCCCCATTCAAAGATGGCAGCCTTCCATATCACCCAGTATATTGATTGGATAGTATTTCCAGATGTAGAATGTGTTGCTTTCCGAAGCGAAAAAGCTCACTGGGCACTGTGCTTCCTTTTGTGGTTAGAATGCAGGAGTCAGTAATTTGTCTTTGACTTTGGAGGGGATATCCTGGCACATCCTAACCACTGGACCCCTTCAAAGCCTTAATGAAGTGGTAAATCCCTGAATCTTAATTGGGTCTATCTCCCATCCTTTGGAGCACACTGGATTTTGCTCATTCTGTCCAATCAGAATGGTGTCATTGATATAATGGATGCATGCAATATTCTGTGGGATGTCCAGGCAGTCCAAATATCTTTGGTTTGCATTATGGATGACTAACATACCCAGTGCATGTGAAAGCTGAACGATGAATAAGGAAGGCCAAAGAAGAATTGACGCCTTTGAATTGTGGTGTTGGCAAAGAATATTGAATACACCATGGACTGCCAAAAGAACAAACAAATCTGTCTTAGAAGAAGTACAGCCAGAATGCTCCTTAGAGGCAAGGATGGCAAGACTGCGTCTTACACACTTTGGACATGTGGTCAGGAGGGATCAGTCCCTGGAGAAGGACTTTATGCTTGGTGGAGTACAGGGTCAGGGGAAAAGAGGAAGACCCTCAATGAGGTGGATTGACACAGTGGCTGCAACAATGAGCTCAACCATAGCAACGACTGTAAGGATGGCTCAGGACTGGGCAGTGTTTTGTTCTGTTGTGCATAGAGTCGCTATGAGTCGGAACTGACTCAATGGCACCTAACAACAACAACATACCTGGTTTCCATGTTGCTGTGATGCTGGAAGCTATGTTACTGGTATTTTAAGTATCAGCAGGGTCACCCATGGTGGACAGGTTTTAGCAGAGTTTCCAGAATAAGACAGATAAAGAAGAAAGACTCAGTGATTTACTTCTGAAAATTACTCAGTGAAAACCTTATAGATCACAACACAACATTGCAAAACTTACTTGCTTTGGACACATCATCAGGAGAAATCAAACACTAATCAAACACTAGAGGAAGATATTGTGTTTGATGAAGTAGAAGGTCAGCAAATGCAAGAGAATTTCTTGGTGAGATGGATTGGCACAGTAGTCCCAACTACAGACTTAAACATTCCACCAATTTTGAAGATGATGCAGGATTGGCCAATGCTTCATTCTGCTGTACCAAAGGTCATCATAGGTCAGAGTTGTGTCATCTATCTATCCATCTGTCTGTCTGTCCCTCCATCTGTCTCTGTCTAACATACCTTTAGGCAAAACTGCAAATAAGTAAATATTCTTGCCTGTCCCTCGTGAATGCACATTTTTGATCCTTTTTTCTGGTCAGAATGGAAAAGACCACATCTGCAAAATCAATGGCCACATGCCATGCACCTGAAAACCTGCAAATCTGCTCTAACAAAATCACTATGTCTGGGACAGCAGCTATGATTTAAGCTGCTACTTGGTGAAGCCTACATTAGTTTGCAGTCATTCTCCAGGACCCATCCACTTTCTACAGAGGCCAGACTGGCTGTTTAAATGGAGATAGGATATAGACTGCCACCCCTCTATTCTTTAGGTCTCTGAGGATGACATTAATCTCCGCCATTATTCCCAGAATGGAATATTATTTTTGATTTACTATCTTGGGTGATGCTGAGGCAGTTTCAGAAGTTTCCATATGGCCTTCCCCACTATGATAGCTTTTACCCCCCGAGGGAAGGACCCAATATGGAGGTTTCTCCAACTGTACAATTTCAATTATACATTTGTGGACTGGGTGAATGACTGCTGGCTGGGTCCATGGAGTCAGTGGACTCACCCTGAGTCAAACTTTAGCTAGGACTCCATTTATTACCTAACCCCTGTAAGTCCCTACTCTATACATTTGCCTATTTCATATAAGCGAGACCAAACAGTATTTTTCCTTCCGAAACTGACTTGTTGCTCTCAGCATAACATTTTCAAGGTTTATTCATGTCGTGATATGCACCAGGACTTCGTTTCTGTTTATGGCTGAGTAGTATTCCACTGAATGTTTATACCACATTTGTTTATTCATCTATCTGTTGATGGACAGTTTGGTTGTTTCTACCTGGCTATTGTGAAAAGTTTTGCAATGAACATTGGTGTACAGGTTTCTGTTTGTATTTCTGCTTTCATTCCTTCTGGGTATAAGCCTAGGATTAGTATTGCTGGGTCATATGGTAGTTCCATGTTCACGTATTTGAAGAACCACCAAACTGTTTCACCCAGTGGCTGTACCATTTTACATTCCCACCAGCCATGAGAGAAAGTTCCAATTTCTCCACAACCTCACCAACATCTATTATTTTCTGTTTTGTTCATCCTTGCCATGCTAATGCGGGTGAGGTGGTATCGCATTGTGGTTTTGCAGGTCCTTGGAAACCCTATGGGCAGTTCTACTCTGTCCTATAGGGTTGCTAAGAGTTGGAATCGACTCAATGGCAACAGCTTTGTTTTTTGGTTTTAATGGCTAATGGGAACCCTGGTGGCACAGTGGTTAAGAGCTTGGCTGCTAACCAAAAGGTCAGCAGTTTGAACCCACCAGCAACTCTTTGGAAACCCTATGGGACAGTTTTATTCTGTCCTATAGGGTCACTATGAGTTGGAATCGACTTAGCAATGGATTTGGTCTTCCTTTTAATGGCTAATGACACTGAATATTTTTTGTGTGTTTTTTGGCTATTCAAGTATCTTCTTTGGTGAAATGTCTGTTCAAGTCCTTTGCTCATTTTTTGATTGAATCATTTGTCTTTTTGTTGGTAATTTGTATATTTTTTATGTATTTTGGGTATCAGACCATTACTTGATAGATGGTTCACAGAATTTTTTCCAATCTGTTTTCGTTGTTCTGATAAAGTCCTTTGAGGAACAAAAGTATTTCATTTTTATGGGGTTCTAGTTATCTGTTTTGTCTTTTTCTGCACATGCTTTTGTTGTCATATTTGATAATTCATCAGTAAAAACTAGGCTCCCAATATGATGCCCTAGAGAGATGCACCATACTGTCCCTCTGCAGCAAAGACCCAAAAAACAAAGTAAAACAGGTGCAAATGTCAATCCGGGAACCCTGAGCATCAAATGAAGGGATAAAGAACTAGATCAAACACTCAATGGAAGAAAAAACTGACAGAAAACAGAGAATGAAGGCAGATATGGAAAGGAGGTCCCCTGCCAATTAGCATGGCACAACTTGGCCATTTTGAAACACAGCCAGTAATGACCCTGGACAGGGAGTACAGGAAGGCAAATTCATGGAGCTCCCAACAGGAGACAGAGCACCTGGTAACAAGACAAACAGGCTTTCCCACACCTCACCCTTCTGGTGAGTGGAAGCAAGGACTCCCCCACACCCCCATCCTGGCAGTCCCACCATCAGAATCCACAATACGAGACCCCTCCCCAGCCTACTCTGCACCTTACCTCTTCACAGCTTTTTCTCTTTATTTCTTCTTTCTTTCTTCCTCTCACCTAGACCTGTACACCACTTTCCTCCTTCCTGCCAGATTCCACTGCACTACCATTTTTTTTCTCTTTTCTTTTCTTTCTTTACTTTCTCCCACCCACCTAGCCCCTTACAGTACCTCCCACCCCTTCCTTATGGCTCCAGGGTCCACCCTGCCCCCAGCCACTGGCTCTCACCATGCCACTATTTTTTTTTATTTCTCTCTCTTTACTTTCTCCCTTCTACCTAGCCCCATATACCATCTGCACCCCCTTCCTGCAGGCCCCCTCAGTGCCACCATGGCTAGAGCACCCCCGGCATCTCAGGCCCACCACTGCACCAGGCCTGCACTGCCTCTCCCATCCTGCCACTTCATCAGCTACTGAGTTGTGGGAAGTGAGCCTGTACCACTCCCTGTCTGACACTTCCCCATCTGGCAAAGGGTCGTAAACTTACCCACTCTGCTGGACCAACATCTGGAGGCAGACAGCACCTGCGCAGTCCACCCTCAGCAATCTCACCAAACCAGTGTATAGCAAAGCAGACTCACCCTGTCTGCTGCTTCCCTGACCACTCAGACAAGGTGGCGAGAGCTATCATGCCATATACAAGCAAGCAGCAAAGCACATCCAGCCTGCCTGTTTTAACATATCAAAACAAAACAAAAGGCCAGGACAAAACAAATGAACACACAATCAAAAAAATAAAAACAATACCTTATTTTCTCAGAGACAACAGATAATATCAAAACATATAAAAAAAGGAGGAAAGATGGCTCCAGCAAGTGACCAAGATAAAGAATCGGATAGCCTGAAAGAAGAAAAGGTAGTGGAACTACCTCATGTGGAATTCAAAAGACTAATATTTAGGACTCTGCAAGAGATTAAGGAAGATATCAAGGAAAATACAGATGAAACCAATGGAAACATATCCAGAATCAAGGAAAACACAGACAAGGCAATAGAAAAATTCAGAAAAATAATACAAGAACAAAACATCAAAATAAATAAACAATTAGAAATCACACAAAAACAGCAACTAGAAATCCAAAAGATAAACAACAAATTTTCAGAAATGGACAACTCAATAGAAGGTTTTAGGAGCAATTTTGAAAGACTGGAAGACAGAATCAGCAAGACTGAAGACAAATCCATGGACGCCACTTCGTAAGAGAAAAATCAGAGAAAAGAATGAAGAAAAACAAAATCTAAGCATTATGTAGGACACAATCAAGAGCAAATTTGTGTGTGATTGGATTTCCAGAATAAGGGGAGAAAATGGAAAACACTAAGAAGACTGTTGAAGATTTGCTGGCAGAAAACTTCTCAAATATCATGAAAGATGAAAAGCTGAGCATCCAAGAAGCTCAGTGAACCCCACATAGGATAGACTTAAAAGAAAGTCACCAAGACATATCATAATCATACTTGCCAAAACCAAAGATAAAGAAAGCGTCCTGAGGGCAACTTGAGAAAAGGGGAAACAATAAGACTAATGTCTGATTACTCAGCAGAAACTACGCAGGCAAAAGGACAATGGGATGACATATATAAAACCTAGAAAGAAAAAAAAAAAGCTGCCAACTACAAAACTCTCTCTCAAACACAATGGAGAAATTAGGGCATTTCCAGATAAATAGAAATTAAGGGAATTCATGAAAACCACACCAAACTTCCAAGAAATATTAAAGGAAGTCCTTCAGCTAGAGAACCAAAAACATCAGACAAGAACCTGAATCTAGGACGCAGCATAGCATTAGCCAGATACCAACCTAGGTAAAGAACTCTCAATAATAAAGCTAAAAGACTTAAAACAGGGAAAGACATCAACCCGTAAATGATGAAAATGTCAAAACAGTGAAAGGGGGACCAAATGTTGTAGGTACAGAACTTTGAAATAAACAGGAAGTCGAGGTGATCTCAAGTAATAAAAGATCGGTTCAAACTTAGGAAGATGAAGTTAAATTTCAAGGTAACCACAAAGAAAGGTAACAAATCTACCCATCAAAATAAAAAAAGAGAAAAAACACAAAAACTTAGTAAATACAAAATCTCTAACAATGAAAGAAATGAAAAGAAAACTCACAAACAGAAGGAACTCAGGACAGGAAAGTAAAAGGGCCAAAGAAAATGTCAACACCACACACACACAAAAAAAGGTACAACAATATGACAGAAATGAACTCATACCTATTGATAATCAAACTGAACTTAAATGGCTTACTTGCACCCATAAAGAGACAAATAGTGGCAGAATGGATTTAAAAAACATGACCCATCCATATGCTGTCTACAGGAGATATACCTTACACACAAAGACATAGCTATATTAGAAATCAAATGATGAAAAAATATACCAAGAAAACAGTGACCAGAAAAGAGCAGGAGTGGCAATACTAATCTCAGATGAAATAGACTTTTAAGGCAAAATTCACTATAAAAGGCAAAGAGAACATTATATAATGATTAAAGGGACAATACACCTAGAAGACATAATCTTAATAAATATCTATGGAAAACAATACAAAATACACAAAATAAACTCTAACAGCATAAAAAGAAATATTTCTACCATAAATAGGAGACTTCAAAACACCACTCTCAGTAAAGGACAGAACATCTTGGAAGAAACTCAACAAAGATATAGAAGATCTAAAAGCCAAAATCAACCAACTTGACCTCATAGACATATATAGAACGCTCCATCCAACGGCACCAAAGCGTACATCCTTTCCAAGGCACATGGAACATTCTCCAGAATAGGCTATATTTTAGGCCACAAAGCAACCCTCAAAAAAATAAAATTTAAATAATACAAAGTTTTGTGCTGATCACAATGCCATAAAAACAGAAAATCAGTAACAGGAAAATCAAGGAAAAAAATCAAATACATGGAAACTGAATACTGTCTTGCTTAAAAACAACAGAATTGGCTCGTTGTTTGTTTGTTTAAAAACAACTGGGTAATAGAAGAAATCAAAGAAGGAATACAAAAAAAAAAAAATTCCCAGAATCAAGTGAGATCGAAGATACATCATACCCAAACCTGCGGGACACAGCTAAGGTAGTGCTCAGGGTCAATTTATAGCAAGAAATGCACACATCAAAAAAGAAGAAAAGGCCAAAATAAAAAAGTTAACCCTACAAATTGAACAGTAGAAAGAGAACAGCAAAAGGAGCCCATAGCCACCAGAAGAAAGGAAATAATAAAGATTAGAGCAGACATAAAATGAAATAAAGAGAAAAACAATAGAAAGAATCGACAAGACCAAAGTTGGTTCCTTGAAAAGATCAATAAAATAAACAAGCCATTGGCCAAACTGACAAAGGAGAAACAGGAGAGAAAGCAAATAACCCAAATAAGAAATGAGATGGGGGACATTACAACAAACCCAACTAATATAAAAAAAATCATTACAGAATACTATGAAAAATTGTACTCCAACAAATTCAAGAACCTAGAGGAAATGGACAAATTTCTTAAAAAAAAAAAAACAAAAAAAAACTACCTAAACTAACACAAATTGAGATTAAAAAAAAAAAATCTGAAAAAAAAAAAAGGACCCATTAAAAGAGAAGAAAAAGAAGACAAAAAAAAAAAAAAAAATCCCAACAACAACAAAAAAGCCCTGGCCTGGACTTCACTGGAGAATTCCACCAAACATCCAGAGACGAGCTCACACCCACCCAGAACCAAACCCAACACCAATACGGCTCAAATGATTTCAGAGCATAGAAAAAGAAGAAATACTCCCAAGTTCATTCTATGAAGCCAGTAGAACCCTGATACCAAAGCCAGGTAAAGACACAGACACACACACAAAAGTGTGTGTAGGGGGGCAGGATTATAGACCAATGTCTCTTATGATTGGAAAAGAGGTCAAATGATCCCCATTCACAGATAATATGATCCTGTATATACAGAACCTCAAAGATTCCATAGAACTACTGAAACTCATAGAAAGCAGAGTAGTAGTATACAAGATCACCAGAAAAAATCAGTTGAATTCCTCTAAGTCAACAAAGAGAACTTTGAAAAGGAAATCAGGAAAGCAATACCATGTATAATACTCCCTAAGAAGATAAAATACTTAGGAATCAATCTAACCAGGGATGGATGTAAAAGACTGTAGAAAAGCTTGACAAATTTTGGTTGGGCCAATGGGGGTCCTGGAGATAAGGTTGCCTGTCAGAAGAACCCTGTGTTTCCTGAAAATGAGCCGACGTTAGGGTTTCTGCTACTCTCAGGCATTATCTGGATGATGGATTCAGAGCTTAGCAGCTGGAACTATCCATCAGTTAGGATCCTCACAGCAGATCTGAGGGGCACCTTTTCATGGCTGCCATAAACATTAACACCTGGATCAGACTACTTGGCTTCACATGTTAGCTCCACCATCTAGTTACCTACCGAACTTGGGCAAATCACTTTGCCTCTCTGAGCCCCAGTTCCCTCTGGTGTAAAATGTGGACAATAATAATACCAACTTAATTAGTCCATGAGGTAGTAATAGGGTAGTTGTGATGATTAAATTAGTGCTGGCATGTAGCACTCAATTACTATTCTCTATACTTATCCATTGCTAGTGACAGAATTGTGACTCAAACTTAGTATCTGTGATTACAATTGCTATGCCTTTGGTGCTATACCACATTGCTACGTGAAAAGGCTCCAGAGCGAGGTAGCGAGGTCCCTACCTTTGTTGGTTTCTAAGTAAAGGCTTGTGGAGCACCTGGTAGAAATTATTGTAGAGAATATTCCTACATTGGCTGGAGGTAGGACCAGCTTGTCCCTACATCCCTCTTAGGTTCAGGTTTTATGATCCCATGACCCCTGGCTAGAGTGAAGCCTGCATGATACAGATAGGTGCACTGGCCTGGAAGTCCAATCCTTGGTTAATAATCTTACTCTTATCATATGATCTTGGACTTGTAATTCAACTTCCCTGAATGTTGATTTTAGTCGTGAAACGATCAGACCTTCCCTGCTTACTTTCCTTGTTGAGCTGTGGTGATGAGCAATGAGATAATACATTTCCCCCCCTCAAATCTTAGTATATATGAAGGCCTTTGAAAAAAAATTGCTATTGTACTCCTTCCCCTTTGCATGGATGACTTAAAGTGTTTATTTATTATGTAATTACTTGTGTATTTACAAATGTAAACTCCTTATGCTTTTATCTCTTATATATCACTATAAATGCAAATCAAATTTATAAATTAAGCACAAACAAAGCCACACAACCAATAAAGTTCAAATCAACAAAATTAATTGAATGTGATGGATTTTTTTAAAAAATGAAAATGGATTGCTGCTTGCAAAGATCTTGACTGCCTCGGTGCTAGTTCTTTTGAGTGATTGGCCTCTGGTAACTAAGCCTAATTTATTCTTTTCTCATTTGTTCAAAACAATTAGCACAGTGTTTCTTATTTGCGATTATTAATACCAGTTTAAACTTAGACATCGACATGATGTGCCAAACTCATTTGTAAATTCGTATCCAGTTACATGAAACGCACTCTTAGTCACTTTAGATTATGAAGACAAAAACTCAAATATTCAAAACGAAATTATTGGAGAAAACCTGGGGATGTCCTGGAATGTTATCTGTGATTAACACACCGAGACAATGAACATGAAAGGGCTCTCCAAAGTAAAAAGGAGCTTATAGTTGCCAGAAGCCATTACTGAGACAAGATTACAAACTAATAGCAGCTACCCTAAGTCACACGAAGTGGCCTTTTCTTGTCTTGCTCCCATGTCCCAACAATGACTCTATCCTGCAGCATCCTAACAGGCTGGAGGCTGGAATTTCTGATTCCACTTGAATCTCCTTGGATCCTGGGTCAGATTGGTGCTAATTCAAGCCGAATGGGAGGTCTCCAGAATCCAGCAAGGATAAGGCAAAGCAAAGTAAACCAATGAGGCAGCATTTCTGTAATGGTGCAGGAACACGGTGGGAAGGCGAATGATATGTACTAAGTAAACCAGTTTTCTGGACATGACACCATCTTTCCCATCACCTTAGCTGGCAGGATAGGCAGGACAGGATGATACTGGCTCTGGCCTTCCAGGTGGGTCCTATTTACAGAACTAGAATAAATAGATTACAGGGCTCTGTGCGGCCTTTAAAACTTTTACTACAGGATTAACAGGGTTATGTTTCTGGAGAAAAGAAGCTTGAATGCTGTTCATTTACCTTTCCTCTTTCTTTCTCGCCTTCTTCCCTTTAGTTTGCTTTTCTTCCTCTGTTTCTTTTTCTTCTCTTTTTCTGTCTTTTGTGTGTGTATGTGTATGATTTTCTCTTTGTCCAAGACAGAGATCTTCTAGGTGCTTGCTCCTGATTCTTTTTCTTATCTCTGAATCTTTTCCAAGTCATCACATTTGAGACTGGTTAATTATTGGATTGCTGAAGAGAGAAAATAAAAATAAAATAATAATAACCCCTCATATTTGTATAGTGTTTTAAAATTTATAAAATGTGGCCATATATATTATCTTATTTGATTCTCACAACAATTTGTGACAAAATTATTTATTTCTTGTTTTACAAATGTGAAACTAAGTCTCAGAGAAGTAAAGGGGCTCTTCCCTTTCTTTTCTTATTTCCCATCCTTCCTTCCCTTGCTGAGCAATTCAGTCCTAAATCTACAGATGGATCTGAGTAAGGTAAGAGTCTATGCCAGGGTTGAGGGGAGTTACAATGGCCCAAAGTGGGGCGTCAGAGCCTGGCCAGAGTTGCCATAATATATTAATTAAATATATCCAGTATTCAAAAGAAAGTGTGGCTCAAACTTACAAAAACAAAATGAAATAAAACAATCAGTAGAAACTGACTCTAAGTATGCTCAGATATGGTATTTAGCAGACAAAGATTCCAAAGCAGCTTTATAAATGTGTTTTAAAAATTAAAGGGAAAAAATGATGACAATAATTCAACACATAAGAAATCTCAATGAAGAAACAGAAACTTAAAAAAAAAAAAAGTTAAAAAGATACAAATGGAAATTCTGGAGTGGAAAACTATAATAATTAAAATGAAAAATTCACCATATGCACTCACTGCCAGATTTGAATCGGTGGGTTTGGTGATATTGGTGATAGAGCAATAGAAATTATCTAAAGATTAACCAACACCAACTGCTATGGAGTCAATGCTGATTTACCTAAACCCCACGTGTGTCAGGGTGGAATCGTGCTCTGTAGGGTTTTCAGTGGCTGATATTTTGGAAGTAGATCCCAACCTTTCTTCCAAGGCACCTCTGGGAAGACTCAAACCTCCAAGCTTTTGGTTAGCAGCTGAGCATGTTAGCTATTCATACCACACAGGGACTAATAATCTAAAGATTAGAGAGAAAAACGTAATAGAAGAAAAATCAGCACAGCCTCAGAGATTTGTGAGACAAGATCCAGCAAACATAGGTACCTGTGATGAATCTACAGACGGACAGGAAAGGGAGATAAAAGATTATAAACATTTTTTTTTTTTTTTAGGAAAAAGCGTTTACTCATCTAAGAAATTCAGTGAACCCCAAGTAGGATAAGCCCAAAGAGGTACACACCTAAACACAACATAGTCAAACCATTGAAAGCCAAAGGCAAAAAAGAAATCTTGAAAATCACAGGAGAAAAATGACTCATCATATACAGGGTGTCATGGATTGAATTTTGTCCTCCAAAAAATGTGTGTATCAATTTGGCTGGGCCACGATTCCAGGTATTGTGTGATTTTCCTATGTGTTGTAAATCCTGCCGCTACGATGTTTATGAGGGAGGATGAGCAGCAGTTGTGTTAGTGTGGCAGGACTCAGTCTGTACGACTGAATTGTGTCTTGAGGCAATTTCTTGAGATACAATAGAAAGAAGCAAGCGGAGAGACAGAGGGACCTCATACTAACAAGAAAGCAGTGCCAGCAGCAGAAAGCATCCCTTGGACCCAGGGTTCCTGTGCAGAGAAGCTCCTCGTCAGGGGAAGATTGATGAGAAGGCTGACAGAGAAAGCCTTCCCCTGGAGCTGATGTCCTGAATTTGGACTTCTAGCCTGCTTTACCGTGAGGAAATAAACTTCTCTTTGTTAAAGCCATCCACTTGTGGTATTTCTGTTATAGCAGCACTAGATAAGTAAGACACAGGGCAACAACAATTTGATCAACAACTGACTTTCCAACAGAATCAATACAGGTCAGAAATCAGTGGAATGGTGTATTCAAAGTGCTGGGAAAAATATTGTTAATCAGGAATTCTATATCCAGCAAAATCATACTTCAACAGTGAAGGTGAAAAACATCTTCCAGATAAAAAAACACTGAGAGTAGTATACCTGCCTTATAAGAAATGCTAAAAGAAGTCCTTCAGACTGAGAGGAAATGACACAAGACGATAACTGAAATCTACGGGAAGAATGGAACACACCTGAAATGGTAAATATGTGGGTGAAAATATAAGACTGTATAAATATATTTATTTTACTTTTTCCCCTATTAATTTTCTTAAAAGAAGAGTGCATAAAGCAACAATTGTAACACTGTATTTTGGACTTATACACATAGTGGTAGTATACATGAAAATAGTAGCAAAAAGGAGCAGGATAGAATGGAGATGTACTTGAGTAAAGCTGCTGTGTTTTACGAGAAAAAGTACTACCGTGAACTATGTTGTGATAAGTTAAAATGGATGTTGTAATCCACAAAGCCACCACCAAGAAAATAACTAAAAAATGCATTGTTAAAAAAAATTAACAGATGAATTAAAGTAGTATAAAATATTTGTTTAACACAAAAGAAGGACATAAAGGAAGAATCGAAACCCAAAGGAGGAAAGCAAACCCATTGCCATCGAGTCAATTCTGACTCATAGTGACCCTATAGGGCAGAGTAGAACTGCCCTATAGGGTTTCCAATGAGGGCCTGGTGAATTCGAACTGCTGACCTTTTGGTTAACAGCCTTAGCTCTTAACCGCTACGCCACCAGGATTTCCAAAAGAGGAATAGAGGAACAAAAAAGAAATTAGACATATAGAAAACAGAAAGTAAAATGGCAGATGTAAGTCTCAAATAATAATTACATTAAATTGTGTGGACTAAACACCCCAACCTAAAGGTAAAGATTGTCAGATTGGAAAAAAAAAAGCATGATCCACCTATATGTTATCCACAAGAGATACATTTTAGATTCAGAGACACAACTAGATTGAAAGTAACAGAATGGAAAAAGGTATAGCACGAAAACAGTAACCATAAGAGAACTGGGGTGACTATATTATTATCAGTCACTTTAAGACAATAGACTTTAAGACAAGAGCTATTACTGTATTTTTATGCAAATAATGAACATCTGCATTTGTTTGCTGGCTGCTCCCTCCCCAAGCACCACTGGGCCAATCCTTTTCTACACTTTCTGTAAAAAAAAATTAGCGTAGTGCACTTACAAAAATACCTCTTGGGAGAGTCGAGTGGCCAGCAAAACTAATGCAGAAGGTGTCCATTATTTGCATAAAAATACAGTATTAGAGAAAAAGGAACATCTCATAGTAAGAAAAGAGCCGAAGTATCAGGGAGATAATAACAGCTAAAATGCATATGCAACTAAAAAAAGCACCTGAAAATATATTAAGCTAAAACTGACAGAATTGAAAGGAAAAGTAGAAAAATAAAAAAATATTGTTAAATATTTCAATACCACAACTACAGTCATTGAAATAACAACTAGGAAGAATCAGCCAGGCTCTAGAAGACTTGAACAATCCTACTAAACAATGTGAACTAGTTGGTATTTCTAGAAAATGCCACCCCAAAGGAGGAGAACATGCATTCTTTATAAAAGCACATGGAGTGTTTTACAGGAAACAACACATGCCTTAAAATGTCTCAATAAACTTTCAAAAACTGAAATTATTCAAAGTATGTTCTCTGGCCAAGACAGAATTAAATTGAAAATCAATTGAAATAAATTTGGTAAATTACCAAATATTTTGAAATTAAAGAAAATACTTGTAAATAATCTATAGATCCAAGAAGAATCCAGAAAAGAAATTAATATATATATATATATAGTACAGACTAAAAATATGACATATCGAACTTCATGGGATTCAGCTAAAGTAGTGCTTAGAGGAAAATCTATAGGTTTAATTGTCTATATTAGAAGAGAGGAAAGACCTCAACTCAATAATCTAAGCTTCTACCTTAAGAAAAAATCATAGCAATTCAAATATCTAACTTCTTTTGGAATTTTGGAAAATTTGGCAACACAGGGCCTATATTCTTGTATAGCAACACTTGCCTGGAGTAGAGTAGCAGGTGCCTCCTTTGGACGGGTCAGAATCCCCAGTTGTCTAAAAGCCCCTCCACTCCCTGTTTGCCTACAGTAATGTGGCTTTTCTTAAGTACATTTCAAGATCTCCGCTCTTTTTGCAATTCTGGGAGCTGCCACCAGAGTTGCATAGAACAGTGTATGTGGCTTGTCTTTTCTAAAGTATGACTAACTGAAATATGATATAATTACACCTTGGTTTTTTTTTGTTGTTGTTTGTTTTTACCTATAAAATAAGTTATACTAATTATATACAAATTACCTCTAGATTAAATTGTTGTTCGCTGTTGTTTGGTGCCATCGAGTCGATTCCGACTCATAGTGACCCTATGCACAAAAGAAAGAAACACTGCCTGTTCCTGTGCCATCCTCACAATCTGTGTTATGCTTCAGCCCATTGTTGCAGCCACTGTGTCAACCCATCTCCTTGAGGGTCTTCCACTTTTTCGTTATCTTCTACTTTACCAAGCATGAAGTCCTTCTCCAGGGACTGGTCTCTCCTGATAACATGTCCAAAGTATGTGAGTTGTAGTTTCTCCATCCTTGCTTCTAAGGAGCATTCTGGTTGTACTTTTTCAAGGCAGGCTTGTTTGTTCCTTTGGCAGTCCATGGTATATGCAATATTCTTCTGCAACACCATAATTCAATTCTTCTTTGTTCTTTCTTATTCACCATCCAGCTTTCACGTGCATACGAGGCCACTGAAAACACCATGGCTTGGGTCAGGTGCATTTTAGTCTTCAAGGTGACATTTTTGCTTTTCAACACTTTAAAGAGATCTTTTACAGCAGATTTGCCCAATGCAATGCATCTTTTGATTTGATTGTTGCTTCCATGAGTGTTGATTGTGTATCCAAGTAAAATAAAATCCTTGACAACTTCAATCTTTTCTCCGTTTATCATGATGTTGCTCATTGGTCCAGTTGTGAGGGTTTTTCTTTTCCTTATGTTGAGGTGTAATCCATACTGAAGGCTGTAGCCTTTGATCTTCATTAGTAAGTGCTTCAAGTCCTCTTCACTTCCAGCAATGACGGTTGTGTCATCTGTATAACACAGGTTGTTAATGAGTCTTCCTCCAATCCTGATGCCCTGTTCTTCTTCATATAGTCCAGCTTCTCAGATTATTTGCTCAGCATACAGATTGAATAAGTATGGTGAAATGATACAACCCTGTTGCATACCTTTCCTGACTTTAAACTATGCAGTATCCCATTGTTCTGTTCGAATTACTGCCTCTTGATCTATGTACAGGTTCCTCATGAGCACAGTTGCATGGGGGATAGGTTAGGTAGGTTTCCTATATGTAAGAGAAATAAATACAAATGCATCATGATGCATATTGTTTTAAAGAAAAAGCAACACTTAGGAACAATGCCTCCACATACTACTTGTTAATCATTTCCCCTACATTAATCTCCAAAATTTTCTGAGAGTTAATGTCTTAATAGGATGTGATGAAGAACAAATTATGGCAGGACAATTAAGGTTGGGCATTTGGGTTGATGAGAGAGTGGCTGGCAGATCACATAAATCAAAAAGGCCAGTAGTTAAATCCAGAAAATAGTGAAAGAAACACCTAGCGTTCCAACAGATAAGGGGTAAAAGCATTCCAGAAAGTGGGCTTAGAGATGCAAGACTTCTAGTGTGTTTTGGGGAATGTAAAGTCATTCAGCAAGCGGGATGGGGCCAGTGAAAAGGGGGAGGATGGTCCAGATTATGAGCAATTTGATATTTCAGGACAGGGCATAGGAATTAATGAGGGAGGAAAGTCAAAGAAAGTCTTTGAGCATGGGAGAAGGCAGGATTAGATGCACAGATCAATCACTTTTGTAGCAGTGATTCAGATGGATTGGAGGAATTGCAGGACAATAAGGCCAGTTAAGAGACTATGGACATGTTTGCTTGAAGTAAGGCAGTGACAGTGCATACGGATTGGGGAGAGGACTGACAAGTGAGATATTTAGGAGGAAAAATCAGAAGAATTCAGAGACTGCTGGGATAAGGTAGATGGAGAGGTCGTGAACAATTGACATGTCTTGGACTTATGAGCCAATGTGGATGTTGGGGTAATCTATCAATACAAGAAGTGCAGGAGGAAGAGGAAAGTAGTGTGAGGGTTGTTGTTGTTAGCTACTGTCAGGTTGGCCCCTGACTTATGGTGACCCCATCCATAATGGAAAAAATATTGCCTGGTCCTGAGCCATCCCATGATTACTTGTGGATCTGACCATAGAGTGGTAATGGTAATATAATCAGTTTTTTGGGATATATTGAGTTTGAGGTATCTACGAGACATTCATACATGCACATGGAGCATGTGAGTTTAGCTTTATCCTTTGTAGATTTTATATTTTAGGAGGGTGGTCTAGGCAGAAAACATGGATCTGGAAACCGTATGTATCTGGGAGTTAGTTAAAACATGGGAATGAATGATAACTCTAAAGGAAAGAATGTTGACAATGTAGCATCTTAGACATTACAAACAATCAAGGTGTGGATACAGGGGGGAGATCTAGTATGTAAGATGGAGAGAAACAATCACAGAATTTGGAGAAAGACCAGGAGATATTTGCACCACGCAAACCAAAGGAGGTAAGTTCTAGAAGAGGTGGGAGTGGTCAACCTTTTTAAACCCACTAGAGTGATAAGTAATGCTAGGGGCTCCTTTGATTTGGCAGTAGGAATTCTGATGGTGGATTTGGTCAGAGCGGTTTTCATGGAATGGTTGAACCACACTGGCAGCTCTATAAATGATTGGGAAATGAAGACTGGAGACAGCTAGTGCCAATTATGTTTCAAGATGCTTGCCTTCCAGGGAAAGGAGAGAGATAGGGTGAAGCTAGGGGTGCAGGAGCAAATCCCAGAGAAGTTTCTCTGCTTATCTGTTTTAGGATAGAACATGTAAGTGTGCTGAGCTTGCTAATAAGCTTAAGGGAAGGAGAGTAAGAGCAGCTGAAGATACAGAAGACAGAAATTAAAATTAACGGAGAAAAGGTCCAATTTACCACATGGGCTTCTGGATGGGGAAACGCAGGGCTTGTAAGAATTGATTTCTGGAGCTTTCAGGGCAGGCTAGGAGCAGGGTGAAGATACAGTCCTGTACCCAGATGATGTACCCAGGTGATGTGGCCATGTGTGGACATCACATACAAGCATCTCTTTGCCCCACATCAAGGAGTCTGACTCTGCATCAAATCCATTTGGGGAGACATATGAATTGTCAATGTACAGTCTCCACCTTCACTGGCCTAGTCCCCAATTTACCACCCTGTGTGATAATCTCCCTTTTAAACCATAGAATTAAAAAGAAAAAAAGATTAGACTAAAGGGACCCTTAGAAACTATCTGATGAGTTATTTTTCAGATGAGGAAATGCTGCTCTCAGCAACAATTAGCTCAAGACCATATAGCTAATAAAGGAGGGTCAGGACTTGCACCCAGGTTACTTAGGTTCCCTGCCCAATATTCTTCTAATTTCAGTTGCCTAGGAGATGGAAGTAACCCTGCTTCCCTAATTAATTTTTGTCACTGGACCCCTTTTGCTTGCTAAATGGAACACATGCTGTCTTAGTTATCTAGTGCTGCTATAACAGAAATACCATAAGTGGGTGGCTTTGACAAACATAAACTTATTATCTCACAGTCTAGGAGGCTAGAAGTCTGAACTCAGGGTGCCAGCTCCAGGGGAAGGCTTTCTGTCTCTGTCAGCTCTGGGGAAAGGTCCTTGTCATCAATCTTCCCTTGGGCCTAGGAGTGTCTCAGCACAGAGACCCCGAGTCCAAAGGATGTGCTCCGCTCCTGGCTCTTCTTCTTGGTGGTAGAAGGTCCCTCTCTCTCTGCTTGCTTCTCCCTGCTTTTGTCTGTTGTAGGGTAGTGAAGGACTGTGACTCAAGATACATCACACCCTGATCCTACCTCATTAATATAACAGACATAACCTAATACTCATTAATATGACCTAATCCTGCCTCATTAACCACCTCAACTGCAGTCACCACCTATCTGTCAGTGGAGGCTTGCATGTTGCCCAACAACATGTGCCAGGCAGGGTCCAGCCCCCTCCTCCTCAATGGGCATGGGTCCCTAGACTCTAGGCCCCAGCCTGTATGGGGATATCTCATTAACCACCTCAACTGCAGTCACCACCTATCTGTCAGTGGAGGCTTGCATGTTGCCCAACAACATGTGCCAGGCACTGTGCTAAGCACTTCAATCTTATGAGTACCACCGTCGTCATACCAATTGCTACTGAGTCAGAATCAACTTATGTGACCCCGTGTGTGTCAGAGTTGAACTGCCCTTCACAGGGTTCTCAATGGCTGATTTTTGGGAAGTAGATAGCCAGGTCTTTCTCCTGAGGCACCTCTGGGTGGACTTGAAATTCCAACCGTTTGGTTAGCAGCTGAGCGTGTTAATTATTTGCACCACCCAGGGATTCCCAATCTCATGAGTAGGTACTATGATTATGTTCTTTTTACCGATGAGTAAACTGAGACACAGAGACACCAAGCAACTTGGTCAAGGTCACCCAGCTAAGCAATCTGGTGCCACAGCCTAAGCAGTTGATCTCTGTGCTGTACTTCGAAGGCGGGGTGCTTTGGGATGACAAGACACAGGTAGCTCCTCCTCAGTGTCCTAACCTCTCAGTGTGGTTTCCTCAGCCCAGTCTCTGCCCTCTCCCAGAGCCCTGTCTTTGGAACTCCTGAGGACCCATCGTCAGCGCTTTCTCCTCCTCCACTTCTCCTCTCCCTTCCTCAGCCCTCCTCCAGCTGAAAACCTCTTTGGCAATTCAAGCCTGACGCCTAGTGAATTATGTTTCTCCAAATTGCTACATTAATAAGGGCCGTGTGTTTCTAGAGGATCATTAATTACAGACACATTTTTATTTCCTGCTGAAATACAGCCTGTGTTTCTGCTACATGCAGCTCAGAAATAATCTTTTTTTTTTTTTCCAGAAACAATCTTGCCAGCGTGACTGTATGTTGCTTTTGACATCTGTCTCTGACTTTCCGGCAAACAACCCTAGCAGATCCCTGCTCTCCACATCTTTCTTCCTCCTTCTTTGCACGAAATGCTCAGAGTTTTCCACACAAGCTTGGATGGGTTTGGAGGTCCTGTTTCTCAGCGTTCTCCAATGAAAAACAATTGCCATAGTTTCTGGGGATGGCGAGGTACAGCAGGGGTGAAAGAGTCAAGCTAATAATGCCCTGCTGATGTTCCCCTTCAAGTCCCTCCCTAACAATATGGTCTTTGTGTTTAAGATGATTCTGATAATTGGAACATTCTAGGTAAGGTAGGAGGCACTGGGTCCCTGCATCTGCCCACACAGCTTCCTTTAGCTGGCTAAGGCCTAGGCTCTGAGCCAAGTAGGACTGAGTCAGAAAACCAGTAAAGAGCTATACTGGGGCTTGGAGGTAGTAATTCTTCCAACCAGGTTGCCCCTCACAACCCCCAGGGATGAGATATAGTGCCCCCTACTTACATAGCCCATGACTTGATACAGTTCCTACCCTCTCTCCATTGCTTCTATCTGTACTTATGGGCTCCTCCTGGATTTCCAGTCCTTAATCTACCCAGCCAATGCACCTCAACTGCCCATCTGTCAGTGGAGGCTTGCATGTTGCTACGATGCTGATGGGTTTCAGCAGAGCTTCCTAAAACAGACTAGGAAGAAAGGCCTAGCAATCTACTTCTGAAAATTAGCTGAGGAAAACCCAAAGGATCACGATGGTCAAATCTGCAACTAGTCATGGGGATGGTGCAAGACTGAGCAGCGTTTTGTCATGCATGGGCTGCCTATGAGTCGAGGGCCACCTCGACAGTAGCTAACACCACCACCAATAAGCTACGTGGACACCCTGCTTAAAACTTCAGCCTCCCTCTAGATCAGTGGTTTGCATCCTTGATTGCATATTATTGGAATCATTGAGAGGAATATCTTTAAAATCCTGATGCTGGGCCACACCACACACCAATTTAGAATCTCAGGGGGTGAGACCACGGCATTAGTATTTGTTAAAGTTTCTCAGCCAAGTTTGAGAAACACTGTTTGAATTCTTGCTACTCAAGGTGGGGTCCATGGACCAGCACTATGAGCATCACCTGGGAGCTTATTAGAAATGTAGAATTCCAGGCCCCACCCAGACTTACTGGATCAGAATCTACATTTTAATAAGATCTCTAGGTGATTTGTATGTACTTTCTAAAATTTGAAAAGCGCCTTAGCTCAGAATGTTTCTTCAAACTTCAGTATGCAAAAGAATCACCCAGAGAGCTTGTTAAAAATGAAAATCCAATCTCATAGGTCTGGGATAGGATTGGGGGTCTGCTTTTTTAACAAGGTCTCCAGTTAGTTCTGATACAGACAGTCCTGGGGTCACATCTTGAGAAACACTGCATCCAGGATTTCAGCTTCGGTCTCCTCGGCCAAAGGCCTGGAACCCTGACCAGGTCCTGCTATCCTGCTCCCCAGCTCTCCATCCCAGGCTCAGGGAAGGGAGATGTCCTGGGCCAGGGGGCCAGGGGAAGCCTGTCTGACTGCCCTTTGCTGTAGCCCAGTAGACTGGCCTGATCACCCTTGCTTAAGCTGCCTGAGCTCTCTCGTCCCTGCTGAGGTGGGTCCTCTGCCCCGCATGTCCTCAGCTGATTCCTTTACTTCACTAAAGTCTGAGAACTGTAAGTTTTTAATGGATATATAAGTCATATAACATAAAATTCACCTCTTTTAAGTGTACAATTCAGTGGTTTTTGCGTACTCAATATGGTGTGCAATCACCACCGCTATCTAATCCCAGAACACTTCTATCACCCCAAAATCAACCCTCGTACCTATTAGTGGTCATTCCCCATTTCCCCCTTCACCCGTGCCCTGGTAACCACTAATCTACTTTCAATCTCTACGGATTTGCCTATTCTGGACATTTTCTATCAATGGAATCATACCATATGTGGAACTTTATGTCTGGCTTCTTTCACTGAGCATGTTTTCAAGGTTCATCCATGTCTTGGCACATAACAAGGTATGTCGTTTTGCTTCCCCGCCCACCTCAGGCAGGAGCTCTGCCTGCTGTGATAGCTGCTTGAAAGTGTGCCCGGCCTTGAGTTGTCCACAGGAAACCCTTTCCTTGTGTCTTTTTTTTTTTTGGTAAAAAAAATATATATAACACAATACTTGCCAATTTGACATTTTTCACAGGTACAATTCAGGGTTACCAGTTACTTACATCGTGTTGTGCAACCATCAGCAATATCCATTGCCACTGTGTTTATCCCGCATTTACTTCCCCTTTCCTGTGCCTCTAACCAACCAGGCTTCAAAGGCAGTGGTGGTTACTACAGGCTGGTATCCCCAGTGATCATGGGAACAAGAAGAGACCTTCCAGGGCATGTGGTCCAACCTCTTCATTTCACAAATGGGGAAGCTCAGGTCCACAGAGGCCTTCCTATACTTCTGCAACCCTCATCCCCCTCCTCCAGAACACTCTGCCACTTCCCTGGATAAAGCTGCGGGATTGGGGAGGAGAGGGTGGGACAGGAAAGACAAGAGAAGCTGGGAAGAAGAAAGGGGTGCCAGGAGACATCCATGTCAGGTGCTCCCTCTGAGAGGAAAGTGAAGCCTATGGCTGAGATTTATATCTAAGATTTTCAAGTTTTCAAAAGACAGTGCAGAAGAGACACATTTATTGAGAGATGATAAATTCCCTCTTCGCAGATTTATTAGAACTTGTATAGCGCTGGATCATAGATTTTTTTTTTTTTTGGCGAAAGCCCTTAACTTTTACATCCTGTCATAAAAGTAAATGAAGTCCAGCAAGCAGTTTAAATAATTCTTGATTAAAAGATCTTCCCCTGCTGCCTGTTTCAAGCCCCTGCGCCTCTGGCTGGGCCTGGATGGTTCGGGGTGGGGTGGGGAGGCGGGATCTGCAAGTACCCCCAGAGAGCCAAGGAATAAGAGGATAAAACATCTAGAGTGGTAGAGTTGCTTCAGCTATTTCCAGGATTCAAGCTTCAAAATGGCGTGGGGAGGGTGCAGCCTAGTGAGTAAATGCTTGAATTCAACCTATTTTTTTTTTTTAATTGAATGTCTGCTGTGTGCTAGGTTCTTTCAGGATCAGTGTCTCATTTAATGTTACGTGAGGTAGATTTTCCAGTATAAATTTCTTCTCACTTCCGTTCTCTCTCATTCTGTTTACTCTGTTCAGCTCCATTGGCCTCCTTGGTAATCTTCAAGCATACCAAAAACTCTGATGTGTCAGGGCCTTTGCACCTCCTGTATCTCACTAGGGAGGCTTTTTTCTCAGATATACTTATGACTTGCTCCTTCACTTCCTTTGGGTTTCTGTTTAAATCCCACTTACTTGAAAAGAACTTCTCTGTCCATCCTATTAAAAAAAATAGTCCTCTCTATTTTTCCTCTTATCCTGCTTTATAACTCAATAATAAAACAAAGAACACAGTGGAAAAAATGGGCAAAATAATTGAAAGGTACTTCACCAAAGAAGATATATGGACAGTAAACACCTGAAAAGATGCCCAACATCAGGAGTCATTAGGGAAATGCCAATTCAAAGCATAATAAGATATGACTGCACATTCAGTAGAATGGCGCAAATTAAAAAGGCTGACTATACCAGGTGTCGGCAATGATGTGGATTAACCACAACTCTCATAGACTATTGGCGGGAATCTAGTTGGTACAACCACTTTGGAAGACAGTTTGGCAATTTCTCAAAAAGTTAAAGACACACCTAATATATAGCCCAGTCATTCCAGTCCTTGGTATACACCCAAGAGAAATAAAAGGATATGTCCATACGAAGACTTGTACTCAGATATGTGTAGCAGCTTTATTTGTTACAGCCCCAAACTGGAAATAACCCAAATGCCCATATGAATTGAAAAATAAATTGTTACATACATACAATGGAATACTACTCAGCAATAAAGTAAATGAATTGATGTGCAAAACAAAATGAATGAATCTAAAAATTATAAGATTATACAAAAAGGAGTACATA
The DNA here is from genome assembly GCF_024166365.1 of Elephas maximus indicus. Lineage (NCBI taxonomy): Eukaryota > Metazoa > Chordata > Mammalia > Proboscidea > Elephantidae > Elephas > Elephas maximus. The sequence continues at coordinate 53,629,519 of NC_064840.1, forward strand.
CTGTATGATTCTGATTATATAAAATTCTCAAAGATGCAAATTAATCTATAGCGACCCAAAATAGATCAGTGGTTGCCTCTAGATGAGTCAGTGGGCAAGATGGGTGGGAGGAGGGAATTATGAAGACGACGAAGAAACGTTTGAAGGTGCTGGATATGTTCATTATCTTGATTGTGGTGATAGTTTTACAGGCATATAAAAAGTGTATCAAATTGGACAGTTTCGATATATGCAGTTTACTATGGGGCAATTATGCCTCAGTAAAGTTGTGCAAGACAAAAAAAGTTTCCCTGCGAGGGCCAAAGAACTAAAGCTATAGGATAGGTGGTAGGAGGTCCAGACAGTAGGGGATCATCACTTATCTCTGGAATGACAACATTCAATGTGCTCTCTCTCTCTCTGAAGCCATCAGGACGACAAGAGAAGGCTAAGGATGGTTTATCCTCTATCTATTGACTTCTCCTTCCACAGCCCTGACCAGAGTCACCCGCTTCACCAGGGGCCAACAATCTCTTGTTTATTTTCACCCTGTTTCTCCACTAGCCCCAGACCCTCTGATATCACAGCCAGGCTATGGGACCTAAATGTGTCTCTACATGAGTGCAGGTGGTGCAATGGTTAAGCACTCCACTGCTAACTGAAAGATCAGCAGTTCAAACCCACCCAGTGGCTCCATGGGAGAAAAGACCTGGCAATCTGCTCCTGTAAAGATTACAGCTTTGGAAACCCTGTGGGGCAGTTCTACTCTGTCAAATGGGGTCACTATGAATCAGAATCGACTCCACAGCACATAACAACATGCGTGCTTCTATATTCATGCAGCTTAATGTGTTGAAGTCTCCAACTATAATTGTGGATTTATTTCTTCTTGCAGTTCCATCAGTTTTTGCTTTGTGTATTTTGAAGCTCTGTTATTAGGAGCACAAACAATATGATTGTTATGTCCTCCTCATGAACTGACCCCTTCATCAATGGGAGTGAACCACTGTAACCCTGTAATATCATTTTGCTCCAAAATCTACTTTGTCTGATTTTGATATAGTCATTTCACGCCAGCTTTCTTTTGATAAATTTAACATGAATTCTTTTCTGATTTTTTATGTTTGAACTATTTGTGTCTTTATGCTTAAAATGTGTTTCATATTGGCAGTATACAGTTTGTTTTGCTTGTTTATGCAATCTGCCTTTTACTGGGATATTTGCAGCATTTATATTTAATGTGATTATTGACATGGTTGGGTTAAAATCTACTATCTTGAGATTTGTTTTCTATTTGTCCCATCCATTTTTTTGCTTCCCTTTTTAACCTTCTTTTGGATTGAGTAGTTTTTATTATTCTACTTTATTTCCACTGTTGGCTTGTTAGCTATACCCTCCTTATTTAATCATTATAGAGTTATAGTATGCATTTTAATAGTTCATAGTCTAATTTCAAGTAATATTGTATCACTTCATGTGTAGTATATAAATATTATAACAGCATAATTCAATTTGCCCCTTCTAGCCTTTGTACTATTTTTATCCTACCTTTAGTTTTTTTTTTTTAGTTTTACACATATTCTAAAATCTATAATACAGCATTATTATGCTTGATTTAAGCAGTTATTTTTTAAAGAAAATTATATAATAAGAATGAAAGTATTTTATATTTACTTACCATACCCATTAAACCCATTATCATTGAGTTGATTCCCACTCATAGTGACCATGCAGGACAGAGTAGAATTGCCCCATAGGGTTTCCAAGGAGTGCCTGTGGATTTGAACTGCTGACCTTTTGGATAACAGCTGAGCTCTTAACCACTGTGCCACTTACCATGCTTACCAATTTTGATGCTCTTCCTTCATTTGTGTAGATTTCTGTCTGGCACCATTAAATCAACAACATTATTAACACACAGTTTCTGTAGGTTAGTAATCTGGGAGAAGCTTAGCTGGGTGGTCTGAATCAGAGATTCTCACGAGACTCCAGTCAAGTTGTCAGTCAGAGTTGCAGTCATCTGAAGGGGCCGGAAAATCTTCTCCCAAGCTCACTCACAGGGCTGTTGACAGGAGGCTTCTGATACTCACTATGTGAGCCTTTCCATATGGCTGCTTACATGACATGACATCTAGCTTTCTCAAGAGCAAGTGATGAAAGAGAAAGTGCGAGAGAGACTTCAGTCTTTTTATAGCATACCTTAGTCATATTCCATCATTTGTGCCATATGATATTGGTCACAATTAACCTTGGAACAATGTGAAAAGGGACTACACAAGGGTATGAATACCAGGAGGTGGGGCTCATTAGAAGTCATATCAGATTCTGTCTACCACACCTTGGTCTCCCTGGACTCCCAGCTTTTTCTTTTCAACTCAGGGGGACTGCTGGGTTCCTTCTAGATTTTCCCTTGCTGCTTGAAAACTTTCTCCAGGCAGTAAGGTAGAACATTAAAAGGGCTGACCTTGCTGTTTCCCCTCTCTCAGGAATCACTGATCTGTGCTACCAGTTGTCCAATGTCTGAGAACCAGTTTTATATATTTTGTCTGTTGTTTTGGTTACTTCAGGAAGGAAGGTAAATACAGTTCCTTTTACTCCATCTTGGCTGGAACTGGAAATCTTCAGATCTTTTAAAGTATAAATTCCAGTTTTAGGGTAAGCCTTTAATCTGAGAACAAATTTTTTTGTGAAGGAGAGATGAAATGGATGGAAGAAGTATATGAGCACCCTAGGTATGTGTGGTACAGAGATGGGTGGTTGAGGCCAAAGCGATGGAGAGGGTAGGGTGAGGAGCGTAATGAGGAGATTGAGGATATGGAATGGACTTCTTCCTAATTTTATCAATCAAGGGCTTGTCTAGGTGATTTTCATCTCTATCTCTCTTGATAGTATCTTCCTTTCCCCATGGTTTCCTTCTAATAGGGTTTTGATATATCTGATACCTATATATATGTATACATATATATACACACATATTTACATATATATCAGCTTAGAAGTATTTTATATACAATCTTGTAGATTTCTCATTTTGCACTGGGATGATGCAAGACTCTGAGTGAGGAAGAGTGAGCCCTGTGCTAAGACTAGGGCTTGGGGGCAGACAAAAAGGGGAGTAGTACCAGAACTAGAGTCTGGCACCTGAGCTCTCTCAGCAGATGATGACAGGAGCTTCCCCGTCCAAGGAATACACTGATTATATTGCCTTTGGCAGCTAGCTGCTTCCACTGACCTCAACATTAATTAAATGGACCACCTGTTAATTTATTAATTCAATTTTCATCTTTATTGGACACCTACTATATGCTACAAATTATGCTAAGCACTTACAGTACCAAAAACGAGTTGCCATTGAGTCAGTTTGATTCTGACTCATGGCGATCCCACGTGTGTCAGAATAGAACTGCGCTCCATAGAATTTTCAATGGCTGATATTTTAGAAGTAAATTTCCAGGACTTTTTTTCCAAGATGCCTCTGGGTAGACTTGCACTTCTAACCCTTGCCTTTATCAGCCAAACACTTAACCATTTGTACCACCCAGGGACATCAGCAGTGAGAAACATATGCATGTTCCTTGTCCTCATGGAGTTTACATTCTAACTGGGGAGAGAGGTACTAAAGCGCTAATCACTTAATTGCAATCACGGTGACTGCCAGGAAGGACAGGCTCTGGAGGGCTAGGCGAGCATGTGTCAGAGGGACCCTATGGGATGAGGGACGTCTGTGAGGAAAGTGTCCAGCTAACAAGCCAGCAAGCCACCCCTCCAGATTCTCCAACCTTCTCTTCCTCTCTCCCTCCCTCCAGTTGTCTCTGGGCTTTCCTGGAGGAGCATTTACATTGACACCATTAACATAAGTCAACATATCTGGCTCCTGGGAGTCGCAGGTGCTGCCTTAGGTGAATCCAGTTACTTTGCAGAGTCAGTTTTCTTGGCAGAGTCAATATGCATAGGATTAAAACACACACAAGTTTTTATTTTATAATGTCCTGGGAGTCATAAAGTCCCGTGGCTATCAGTGTAAATATAAAGTCCGTTGATCCTGCCAGATCCCTGATTTTATTAGTGGGACTTTGGTTTTTCACCCCGTTTCCCTGTATTCAGACAATGACGCCAGTGGAAAGCACACAGGCCAGACAAGCCTATCATGAAGGGACTGGGGAGAAGGGTGCAGTCTGGGAGGCACAAGGGGTTTCTTCAAACCTCCAAAGGGAAGCTTGTGAAGGAAGAGCTGTTTTCCTCCGTGAGCCTAGAGGGGGGACTTGGGCAATGAATAGAGAGGCATAAAGATGTGCACAGACGCCATCAGGAGAGGGCTGCCTTGGGAGAGGATGAGGAGCTCCCTGTGTCTGCAAGTATTCGCTGGAAGCCACTTGCTGGAGATGTTGTGCTTGAGCGTCGTACATGTGTGCGTGTGTGTGTGTGTGTGCGTACGTGCATACACATGCATGTGCCACACATGTGTAAGTAGAATATTTTGATGTGGCCGCTTTGATGCAACTGTTTGGATGTGGTTATGGGGCATGTTCTTAGCCTTCACTTCATCCCCAGTTCTCACCCATCTCTGGCAATTGTTGCATTGTTGATTGCCGTCAAGCTAATTCCCACTCATAGCAACCCCATGTGACAGAGCAGAACTGTCCCATAGGGTGTTCTTGGCTGTTATCTTCACAGAAGCAGATTGTCAGGTCTTTCTTTCAAGGAGCCACTGGGTGGGCTCAAACTACCAACCTTTTGGTTAGCAGCAGAGTGCTTAACCATTTGCACCACTAGGGCTCCATATCCCTGGCAATGCGTGTCCCCAAATGTCTCTCATATTCCTGTTTTCTGTCCTTCTTGGTATCTGTTCCAGCCAAATGCCAGTCAGCTCCATCTCTCTTCCTTCCTACAGGCTCAGGAGGCTTGGGGGTTCATGTTCTGCTAGCCCATAGATTTTGTGTTCTTGGCTTTCTCCTTCCTAGTGGGATGCTTGGGTTCTTTTTTTTAGTGGGATGCAGATGCATATCTACCTGTGTCTTCTGATGGCCTTGGCCCTCCTGGCTGCTCAGGTCCCTTTGATTTTGCAGGCCAAACTTGCTGACTCAGAGGGGTGTGTGTGTGTGTGTGTGTGTGTGTGTGTGTGTGTGTCTTTCCCATTATCAAGTAAAAACAAATCTGAACTTCGCTAAGGAGAGGTATCATTCAGGAAGACAGGCTATTGTAATAGGGAAAAAGCTCTGATCTCAGAAATCTGCAAGTGAATCAAACCGAAAAAGACTTCTCTTTTCGGGTGAGGAAGGGCACGCAGAGATTAGCAGGACCTTTTAGGGGGCAGCTGGACACCCAAGAGGAAATGACCAGTGGGGTCTGACAGGAAAAAATACCTCACCGTGGTCAGCTGATTCCCAGGAAAAGCTGATGAAGGAGGCACATTGCAATTTCTTAGTGTTTATTCCGGCTGGAGGCAAGCAGAGGCCAGGGGCCTTAGGGAGGAGAGAAGCCTCATCACGGCTTGGTCCAGACAAAACAGGGGAAGAAATGGGCAATTGTGAACATTCCATCACCTTCTTAGGGCTGAAAAGTAAAATTATTCAAGTTCCCAATGCCCAGTCCTGGTTTATCTCCCAAATTAGATAGATTAGTTCTTTCATGTTACCACAGTGCATGTAGTCAGATACCTCCTGACTTTGAAATGAAATTCAGGACTGTGGGAATGACAGCTATCAATTTTAGAGTGCTAAATATGAGCTTGACATATCTTAACTCGTTTAAGCCCAAATAAATCACTCTATGGGGTAGATACGAGCGTTATACTCATTTTTCAGATGAGATGAGAAAACTAAGGCTGGGTGAAGTTAAGTAACTTGCCTAAAGTCACACAGCTAAAAAGTAGCAGAGCTGAACTTTGAACCCAATGGGATCCAGGCCCCAGCACCAGAACAGAAGTGGCTTTCTGAGGTGAAAGCCATCAGATCTTAGTAAAGGAGAGCAAAGGAGAAAGAAAGCAGCTCTACTTGCCTGGAAATACTTAACTTTAGGGAGTTTCAGCTTGGAACCAAGGACATGGTGAGAAAGGCATTCAGGGGTTTGGAAAGAGAATTAGCTCTGCAGTTGGACAGGTCTGCGTTCAGGCCTCAGCCCTGGCCTTGCTGGCTATGTGTGCTTGGGCAGGAATTTAACCGCTCTGCTCACAGAACCTACTTTCAGTTAACTGAGATAATAGCTCTCAAGCGTCTGACACATAGTAGGCATTTGGTAACGGACAACTCTGATTGAATTTATGGGTTAAGATGCGTGTGTGCAGTGTAGCCAGGTTAGTGTGCACAGCACCCGCACTGTTAACACTTAAAGGTCTATAGTTTGTCGTTTTTTGTTCCTATTTTTCATGTCTTTTGTTGTATCTCACCAAATGAAACACTGCTCTCTTCAGGACCAGGGAAACTTTTTGACGTGGAGGGTCAGGGGGTTTGAGTCCATTTATGGAGGGTTCTTGTATAAAATGCAGAGTCCCGGCTCCTACCCCAGGCCTACTGAATCACAGTATGCAGTTGGATGGTGCCTGAGAATTTGCATTTTATACGTGTACACAGGTAAGTATTATAGGGTCGCTATGAGTTGGAATCAACTCGACAGCACACAAGACAACAACAACAACTGAGGTCTGAAGACTACCACTTCAAAGGATGTTTTTACCTAGGAAAAGTGTTGAAGGTGTCCTTGCCCCAGTGGTTCTTTACCGACCTGCAACTACCCTCAGCTAACCCTGGAAGCTGTACCCTATTTCGGGATGATGAAGGAAGGGGTTGGGTTGACCACACTCTCCTGACTTAGGCCAGAACGCCCCTATCCTGGCTGACTTCCATCACTCACAAAACTGCTTAGGATAGGGAACTTGGCTCCATCTGCCTGAAGTAAATCACAGCAGAAGAAAGAATTCTTCTCCACCTTAGACCTTGGGGTTGGTGGCCGCCCACAAACCCACCAGGGGAGGACGGGCTGGTACAGCGTTGTGACCCACAGCCTCTCCCTACCCCTGGTCATATAATGTTCCTCTGACTCCCCTGGAACCCTGATTTCAGGAACAAGGAGTCTCCTCCCCAAAGCTGCTGCTGGGTCTCCTAGGACATGCTGTGTTTTGAGAGCTGGAAGGCTTTTTAGTGTTTGAAATTTTTTTTTTTAATGTTGGGGTAGAACCAGCCCACTCCACCAGCAAAATCTATAGTGCTGAGAAGCGGCAGAAAATTGGCAAGGCTTAATAAACCTCATGCCTGATGTGCTCCTGTGGCTATATATCAAAGGAAAACAAATATATTGACTAATTCCTCTCGGAAGAACCTCCATAAACTAAAGCTGTTTGAAATCAGCCTGTTGTGAAAAAAGGTTACGGATGACGTGATTTGCACCATTATAGGTATAACTGCACCGCACGCACATTTAACTTTTCACCTAGCCTCTTAGTTTTGCATGTTGGAAGGGCCCAGCATCCTGGAAGATAGGTGGAAGATAATAATACCTTACTTCTGCCCTCTCAGAATCCCTTCCCACCAAAGGCTTCATGACAACCCCGATGTGACGGCTCAGCTTTTCAGAGGCAGAATGAAGGTGGTATAGGTTGGGAAAAATCAAATGAACACAAGTTTATGGACCCTGACTACAGCCCTGTGCTCTGGGCGGAGGGCTGCAGACAGGCCTGAATAGAGGTCTGTGCCAGGGTTAATTCCATGGTCACATACCCAGCTGTTATGAATTGAATTGTATTCCCCCAAAATATGTGTTGTAAATCCTCACCCCTATACCTGTGGTTATAATTCCATTTGGGCCCAAATGGGCTTTCTTTGTTACATTGAGAGGCCATATCAGTGTAGAGTGTGTTTTAAGCCAAACATGTTTGAGATATAAAAACAGTAGATTAGGCATAGAGAAGCAAGAGAGATGGAAAAGACAGATGCTGCATCACATGAAGGTTGCCAGGGAACCAAGGAATAAGACCCTTCCTCAAGAGCAACAGAGAGAGAAAGCCTTCCCCTAGAGCCAGCACTCTGAATTCAGACTTCTAGGCTCCTAAACTAAATTTAAATAAATTTCTGTTTGTTAAAATCATTGCTTGTGGTATATCTGTTATAACCAAACCAACCAAACCAAACAAAACCCAGTGCCGTCAAGTCGATTCTGACTCATAGTGACCCTACAGGACAGAGTAGAACTGCCCCATAGAGTTTCCAAGGAGCACCTGGCAGATTTGGACTGCCAACCCTTTGGTTAGCAGCCATAGCACTTAACCACTACGCCACCAGGGTTTCCTCTGTTATAACAGCACTAGATAACTGATAAGTTAGCGTATGCTTTGCCCAGAGCCCTGTTCCTCCTCTCACAGGCCCACACGGTAGTTACTCTGCTAGGACCTGTTTAGGCCTCTGTCTCCTGGCTTCTTTGTCTCTTCACTTTATCTTAGGTATTAAACATCGTAGCTCTCCATCAGAGTGTTTTCTCTACCTGGCTTAGAGAAGAACCGGTGGGATTTTCCAGCAATGCCCTGTGCTAGGTCAAACTTTAAACCTTCACTTACTGTCATGGGACCTATCCAAACCAACCCCAAACTCCTGTGGTTATGCTCAACTGGTGTTATTATGCCCATCTAACAGATGAGAACACTGAGCTCAGCCTGGTTAGAGTTGTCCATACAGCTAATGACAGAGCTGGACCTAGAATTCCAACCTCCTGTCTCCTTCGCCACATTCCTTTCTATAGATTGTTGGCTTCTAAGCTTAGTTGCACATCAAAGTCACCTACGGTGTTTTAAAATGCAGATTCCAGGGCTCCAACTTCAGCGAGTCTGAGACTGAAAGACGAGTCTGGTTTTTTGAAACAATCCTCAAGTTGTCCTGACATACACCTCCGTTAAGGATGCCTGGAGTTGGCCAAAGGGTCTTTTGGTGAAGACTGGAGCCTGTGTTCTTCCCTGGCTCCTCTCACTAACCTGCACTCCAACCTCAGAGGGTTTATTGCACTGTGACTTGCTCTACGGAGTAAACTCTTTTTCTCTGGGCTCTCAGTGCTAACACAAAAGCAGGGAAAAGCCAGAGGCCTTCCCACTGGCCAGACTCTATGAGAAATGGGTGAGGACAATGGGGAGGGTGTGAAGGGCATTTCAAAGCCTGGGCAAAGGAACAGTGCCTGCATCGGAAAACGGGGGTTTAAATCCTGCTTCATTATGTGGTTTGATTTGCTTACTGGACAAGTACAATTGCATGGAGTGTTTCCAGGTATTGCATTCTCACTGTGCCAGGGTGGGGCCTCACCCTCCAAGGGAACCTAAAGAGGCCCCTCCAGACCTAGTCTGAGGCCCCTTCCCTCCAGCTCCCACACACACAAGCTCCTTAGCAGCAGGTGTGGGGGAGCAGAGAGAGGGCTGCTGACGCAGGTGGACAAACCCATGCGTCTGATTGCAGTAATTGCTTGCTTGATGTTTTGTATTTGTCTACATATACCCAGTCAGTGGCAGCCACCCACTCAGTTTCTCTTGGAAAACCTCTCTCTCATACGCACATATTCACACATACACACAAATACACATGGCCACATGCCCAGCTTGGCCCACTCTGTGCCTGACTCTATTCACAAGGCAAAAATAGGCACAGACACGCTCACAGAGGAGTCTGATTGGACTGCCAGTTGCTCTCCTCCTCCTCTAATGACAGCCTTAGAAGCCACCCACCCTCTTCTTTCCTTAGAAGGTCAAGCTGAGAGTCTGCGTGGGGGATGGGAGAGGACCCTATGAATGGGCTCCTGCTTCCCTTATTTACCTGCCTTGCTTTAGCAGGTCTGCTTCCTGGAGCATTCAGGACAGGTAGAATGCAAGTCAGGAACAGGTAGTTTTTTCTCAGCTGTGTATTGAGAAGGGGGCCAGATTTGTTTGGTGGGCTAGATCTATTTGCATGGTGTTCCTACAGTCTAAGGACTATTCAGAAAGCATGATTCTATGTTGGACCTGAGTTCAGAAAAGTATGAGCTACTAGGGAGAGTTTAGCAATTCTTTCCTCCCTATTCACCCCTTTTGGTAGCAGTTGTTAGTTTTATTATTTTTAATTGTCATGCAGTTTAACTGCGCAGGGGGTGGAAGTGGCTTATTTCTATGAATTTTAATACATGTAACCATATTGCAAAGAATGGGAATTCCAGAACACTTGTTTGTGCTCACGAGGAATCTGTACACAGATCAAGAGGCAGTCCTTCGAACAGAACAAGCAGATACTGCATGGTTTAAAGTCAGGAAAGGTGTGAGTCAGGGTTGTATCCTTTCACCATACCTATTCAATCTCGTATGCTAAGCAAATAATTTGAGAAGCTGGACTATATGAAGAATGGGGCATCAGAGTTGGAGGAAGACTCATTAACAACCTGCGTTATGCAGATGACACAACCTTGCTTGCTGAAAGTGAAGAGGACTTGAAGCACTTACTGATGAAGATCAAACGCCACAGCCTTCAGTATGGATTGTACCTCAACAGAAAGAAAACAAAAATACAACTGGACCAATAAGCAACATCATGATACATGGAGAAAAGATTGAGGTTGTCAAGTATTCCATTTTACTTGGATCCACAATCAACACCTGTGGAAGCTGCAGTCAACAAATTAACAGACACATTGCACTGGACAATCTGCTGCAAAAGACCTCTTTAAAGTGTTAAAAAGCAAAGATGTCACTTTGGGGACTAAGATGCTTTTGACCCAAGCCATGGTGTTTTCAATCACCTCATATTCATGCAAAAGGAAGACTGAAGAAGAATCGATGCCTTTGAATTGTGGTGTTGGTGAAGAATATTGAATATACCGTGGACAGCCAAAAGAACAAACAAATCTTTCTTGGAAGAAGTACAACCAGAATGCTCCTCAGAAGCAAGGACAATGAGTCTATGTCTTACATACTTTGGACAGGTTATCAGGAGGGATCAGTCCCTGGAGAAGGACATCATGGTTGGTACAGTATAGGTTGAGTGAAAAGAGGAAGACCCTCAACGAGATGGATTGACACAGTGGCTGCAACAATGGGCTCAAGCATAACAATGATTGTGAGGATGGCACAGAACTGGACAGTGTTTCCTTCTGTAGTACATAGATTTGCTATAAGTAGAAACCAACTCGATGGCACCTAACAACAACCACCATCACAACAACAGGATAAAGAAGTTTCTTTATCCCCTAAAGCTCCTCTGGGCTATGGCTTGATAGTCACACTCCCCCACCCTCCACTGTCGATTTGTTCTCCATCACTATAGTTTTGTCTTTTCAATAATGCCATATAAATGGAATTGTATAATATGCAAGCTTTTGAGACTGGCTTCTCTCACTCAGCCTTTGAGAGTTATCCAAGTTGTTGCATGGGTCAGTAGTTTGTTCTTTTTTATTGTTGAGTAGAACTTCATTGTGGAGATGTACCAGTTTTTTTGTTTACCCATTCATCCACTGAAGAACATTTGCGGTCTTGGTGCTTGTGAATAGAACTTCTAGAAACATTCATGTATACATTTTTGTATAAACACAAATTTTCAATTCTCTGGGGCAAAATACCCAGAAGTGGGATTGTTGGATCATATGGTAGATATATGTTAAACTTTGTAAGAAACTGCCAAACTATTTTCTAGACAGGTTGTACAATTTTGCTTTCTCACCAGCACTGTGTAAGAGTTCCCGTTGCTCTACACCCACATGAACACTTTGTATTGGCAATATTTTATACTTTAGACACGGTAATAGGCGAATGCCTTAATTTGCATTTCCCTAATGGCTGATGATGCACAATTTTTCATATGCTTATTTGCCATCTGTTTGTTAAAGTATCTGTTTAAATCTTTTGCCTATTTTTAATTAATTTTGTTTCTTACCATTGAGTTTTGAGAGTTCTTTATATATTTTGGATACAAGCCCTTTGTTGGATATGCGATTTGCAAATATTTATCTCCCAGTCTGTAACTTGTCTTTCCATTCACTTAGCAGTATCTTTTGAAGAGCTTTTATTTTCATGTGGTACAATTTACCAATTCCTTCTTTTATAGCTCATACTTCTCATGTTTTGTCTAAGAACTCTTTAGCAACCCCCAGGTCACAAGTGTTTTCTCCTGTGGTTTTATTCCAAAAGGTTTATAGTTTTATATTTAGATTTAAGATCTATTTGGGGTTAATTTTCATATACTGCGTGAGGTTTATGTTGAATTTTTTTTTTTTTAAGAAGGATGTCCAATTGTTTCAACATTTGTTGAAAATAATATTCTTTATCCATTGAATAGCTTTGGCCATATTTGTGTGGGTCTATTTCTGGACTTTCTTTTATTCCATTGATCTTTATGTCTATCCTTTCACCAATAGCATACTGTCTTGTTTACTGCAGCTACATAAAACCAAAAAACCCAGTGCCATCGAGTCGATTCTGATTCATAGTGACCCTATAGGACAGAGTAGAACTGCCCCATAGAGTTATAGTAGGTTCTAAAATTAGGTAGTTTGGTTCCTATAACTTTATTATTCTTTTTAAAATTTGCTTTAGCTATTCTAGTCCCTTTGTTTCTCCATATAAATTTTAGAATACACTTGCCTATGTCTACAAAGATCCTTGCTGGGGTTTTGATAGGAACTACATTAAAACTATAGACCAATTTGGGGAAGAACTGGCATCTTTAATATGTTGAGTTTTCCAATCCATGGACATGGTATGTGTCTCCATCTATTTAGGCCTTTATTGATTTCTTTCATTAGCTTTTGCAGTTTTCAGCATACAGGTCTTTTATGTTATATTATATTTGTACTACTCTCAATGACATTGTTTTGATTTCAAATGGTATATTTCTAATATATAGAAATACACCAGATTTTTAAAAAATTTTGTTGTGCTTTTACATGAAAGTTCACAGCTCGACTTAGTTTATCATTTAAAAATTTATATACATATTGTTTTTAACATTGGTTGCAATCCCCACAATGTGACAGCATGCTCCCCCTTTCCATCCCAGGTTCCCTGCGTCCATTTGTCTAGTTCCTGTCTCTTCCTGCCTTTTCATCTTGCTTTTGGGTGGAAGTTGCCCATTTGGTTTCATATATTTGATTGAACTAAGAAACACATTTCTCATGTGTGTTACTGTTTGCTGTATAGGCCTGTATACTCTTTGTCTAAAAAGTGGGTTTCTGTTCTGAGTTACCAGAGTGTCCAGGGGCCATAGTTTTGGGGGTTCCTCCAGTCTCTGTCAGACCCAAAAGTCTGGTCCTTTTTTTTCTATAAATTTGAATTTTGTTTTATATTTTCCTCCCGCTCTGTCTGATACTTTTCCGTAGTGATCCCTGTCAGAATGGTTGGTGATGGTAACCGGGCACTGTCTAATCCTTTTGGGCTTCGGCTGGTGGAGGCTCTGGTTCAGGTGGTCCCTTGAGCTAGAAATCCAATAGATTTTTGAGTGTTGACTTGTTGACTATGCATTCTGTAATTTTCCTATACTCCACTATCATTTCTAGGAGATTTTTGTCTGTTTGTTTAGATTGCTTGGAATTTTCCACATAGACAATTACCAAAAACAAACAAACAAAAAAACCCCAAACCCATTGCTGTCAAGTTGATTCTGACTCATAGTTACCCATAGAACAGAGTAGAACTGCCCCACAGAGTTTCCAAGTAGCACCTGGTGGATTTGAGGTGCTGACCCTTTGGTTAGCAGCCGTAGCTCTTAGCCACTATGCCACCAGGGTTCCCAAGACAATTACATTGTCTGCAAATAGGGACAATTTTAGTTTTTCTTTCCAACTTGTATGCCTTCAATTTATTTTCTTGCCTCATTCACTGGCAAGAAATTCCAGGACAATGTTGAATAAGAGTGGTGAGAGTGGAGACACAGGGCCAAGATGGCAGAGTAGTCAGATGCTTCCTGTTACAACAAAGCCCTCAAAAAACAAGCGAACTGATTATATATGACAATCTAGGAACCCTAAACATCAAAGATGAAGTTGAGGAGTCGGACTGAGTGGCAGGGCAAGGGAGAGACAATTCAGAAGCAGAAAGGATTTGTCAGACCTGACCTGGTCAGCACCGTGCAGGCTGGATTGGCTGGAGCACATGGGCTGAAGCAGGCAGTAGGGCTCTTCGTTATCCATGCTGGAAGAAAATGAGCAGCAAAGAATCTGCACAACCTGTGGAACCAGGAGAAAGCTGTACTAGATCTACAAAATTAAGTGCAAGCATCTAACCTACCGAGTGGGATAAAAAAAAAAAAAAAGCCTTCCCCCTCTGGGAAGTACCCCCTCCCATTTACCTGTCCCCTCCCCACTCTGCTCTGGTCCCACTTCAGCGATTGCCATACCCCCTGGGCTGGAAGTAGGACCTGTTGCACATCCCAAGCCATTCTCCTGGCTTTGGATAGGGAATAAATTAACATAAAAATAACAAATAGGAAAAAATAATTTGCCAGCTCCCCTTAGCCAGGACCTCAGGGCAGGCACGGCCCCTTTGCGTAGGCACAGGCATAACGGGTCCATGGATTCTGAATGCCTTTCACCCCTGCATAGACCTGCATGGGCCCATTTCAACAGTGTAGGCTCTCATTAGCATAGTACAACATACCTGAAGGCAGGGTAAATACCTGAAGCCTATTTTCTACTGCAACAACTAAGGAGAGGTGGCAGATTTGTGATATTTGATACCTATGGACTATATGAAGAAGAACGGGGCATCAGGATTGGAAGAAGACTCATTAACAACCTGCATTATGCAGATGACAGAACCTTGCTTGCTGAAAGTGAAGAGGACTTGAAGCACTTACTAATGAAGATCAAAGACCACAGCCTTCAGTATGGATTACACCTCAACGTAAAGAAAACAAAAATCCTCACAACTGGACCAATGAGCAACATCATGATAAACAGAGAAAAAATTGAAGTTGTCAAGGATTTCATTTTACTTGGATCCACAATCAACTGCCACGGAAGGAGCAGTCAAGAAATCAAAAGATGCATTGCATTGGACAAATCTGCCAAAAAGGACCTCTTCAAAGTGTTGAAGAGCAAAGATGTCACCCTGAAGACTAAGGTGCACCTGACCCAGGACATGGTATTTTCAATCACATCGTATGCATGTGAAAACTGGACAATGAATAAAGAAGACCGAAGAAGAGTTGATGCCTTTGAATTGTGGTGTTGGCGAAGAATATTGAATATACCATGGACTGCCAAAAGAACGAACAAATCTGTCTTGGAAGAAGTGTGGCCAGAATGCCCTTTAGAGGCAAGAATGGCGAAACTGCGTCTTACATACTTTGAACATGTTGTCAGGAAGGATCAGTCCCTGGAGAAGGACATCATGCTTGGCAGAGTACAGGGTCAGCAGAAAAGAGGAAGACCCTCAATGAGGTGGATTGACACAGTGGCTGCACCAATAAGCTCAAGCATAACAATGATTGTAAGGTTGGTGCAGGACCAGGCAGTGTTTCATTCTGTTGTGCATAGGGTCGCTATAAGTCGGAACTGACTCGACGGCACCTAACAACAACAACAACATGCCTTCTCTAATCACCCCATGTAGCCCTGCCCATATAAGACTGTAGGTGAGAGGCTACACCACACACTTCACGACCGATGACCTTGACACCTGACACAAGAAAAGTCAACGGACTCCTAGGCTCACATACCTAGTAACAGCTCTAACCACCTGGCGAAAGGATGTGAAAGCTTCAAAGATGCCAATAATTGAAGTAGCCCACATGGCCAGCCTGTTTGGGCATATCAAAACAAAAGAAAACGAAACAAGAAGCTAGGACACAGTAAGAAAACATAAAATAAATAAATACAATAACTTATTGATGGCTGAGAGACAACAGTCAATATCAAAGCACATAAAGAGGCAGACCATGATGGCTTCACAAAGTTCCCAAAACAGAGAATCAAGAAACCTTCCAAAGGAAGATAATTTTTTGGAAATACTGGAGGTAGAATTCAAAAGATTAGTATACAGAGCTCTTCGAGTGATCAGGAAGGAGATCAGGCAAAATGCAGAACAAGCCAAAGAACACAATGATAAAGCAACAGAAGAACTTAAGAAGGTTATACAAGACCATAATGACAAATTTAACAGGCCACAAGAATCCATACAGAGACAGTAAACAGAAATCCAAAAGATTAACAATAAAATTTCAGAGTTAGACAACTCGATAGTCATAGGAGCAGAATTGAGGCAATGGAAGTCAGAATTAGTGAGTCTGAAGATAAAGCACTTGACACCAATTTATTTGAAGAAAAATCAGATAAAAGAATTTTAAAAAATGAAGAAACCCTAAGAATTATGTGGGACTCTGTCAAAAGGAATAACCTACGAGTGACTGGACTACCAGAACAGGGGAGGGGGAAACAGAAGATACAGAGAGCATTGTTGAAGATTTGTTGGCAGAAAACTTTCCTGGTATCATGAAAGATGAGACGGTATCTATTCAAGGAGCTTATCAAACCCCACACAGGGTAGGTTCCAAAAGAAAGTCACCAAGACATATTATAATCAAACTTACCAAAACCAATGATAAAGAGAGAATTTTAAGAGTGGCTAGGGATAAACAAAAAGTCATCTGTAAAGGAGAGTCAATAAGACTAAGCTCTGGCTACTGAGCAAAACCATTCAGGCAAGAAGGCAATGGGATGACATATATAAAGGCTTGAAGAAAAAAATTGCCAGCCAAGAATTGTAAATCCAACAAAACTGTCTCTGAAAGATGATGGCGAAATTAGGGCATTTCCAGATAAACAACAGTTAAGGGAATTTGAAAAAAACTAGAAACACTAAAGGGAGTCCCCTGGTTAGAGAATCGATAACATCAGAAAACAACCCAAGACTAGAACACGGGTCAGAGCAACCAGATACCAACCCAGATAGGGAAGTCACAAACATAAATCAAAGCTAAAACACTGAAAACAAGAAAACAGAGACATCAATATGTAAAAGATGACAGCATTAAAGCAAAAAAGAGGGACTAAATAATATAGTCCTAGAACTTTCATATGAAGAGGAAGTCAAGGCAATATCAAGAAATAAAAGACTGTTTTAAACTTAGGAAAATAGAGGTAAATATTAAGGTAACCACAAAGGACACTAACAATCCTACACATCAAAATTAAAAACATAAAGACTCAGCAAATACAAAATCAACAACAAGGAAAAAGATTAAGAGAAAATACATAAAGAAAAATGACTCAGCACAGAAAATTAAGTGGAACAAAGAAACCGTCGACAAGCATACAAAAAAAGACATCAAAATGACAGCACTAAACTCATAAAAAAAAAAATTATTCATAATTACGCTGAATTACAGTGAGTATAAATGGGCTAAATGCACCAATAAAGAGACAGAGAGTGGCAGAATGGATAAAAATACATGATCCGTCTATATGCTGTGTACAAGAGACACACCTTAGACTTAAAGACACAAACATACTAAAACTCAAAGGATGGAAAAAATATATATCAGGCAAACAACAATCAAAAAAAGCAGGAGTGGCTATATTAATCTGTGACAAAACAGACTTTAAAGTAAAACCCACCACAAAGGATAAGGAAGGACACTATATAATGATTAAAGGATCAATACACCAGGGGAACATAACCATAATAAATATTTATGCACCCAACGACAGGCTCCAAAATACATAAAACAAACTCTGAAAGCATCGAAAAGGGAGACAGCTCCACAATAATAGTAGGAGATTTCGACACATTACTTTCGGTGAAGGACAGAACATCCAGAAAGAAGCTCGATAGAGACATGGAAGATTTAAACGCCATAATCAACCAACTTGATCACATAGACATATGCAGAACACTCCATCCAATGGCAGCCAAGTATACTTTCTTTTACAACGCACTTGGAAAATTTTCCAGAATAGACCTCATGTTAGGCCACAAAGCAAGCCTTAACAGAATCCGACACATCAAAATAGTACAAAGCATCTTTTCTGACCATAAAGCCATAAAAGTTGAAATCAATAACAGAAAAAGCAAGGAAAAAAAAGTCAAACATATGGAAACTGAACAACACCTTGCTGAAAAACTACTGGGTTATAGAAGAAATTAAGGATAGAATAAAGAAATTCACAGAATCAAATGAGAATGAAAACACATCCTACCCAAACCTTTGGGACACAGCTAAAGCAGTGCTCAGAGGCCAATTTATAGCAATAAGCGAACATATTCAAAAAGAAGAAAGGGCCAAAATCAAAACATTAACACTACAACTTGAACAAATAGAAAGAGAGCAGCAAAAGAAGCCCTCAGGTACCAGAAGAAAGCAAATAATAAAAATTAGAGCAGAATTAGATGAAATAAAAAATAGAAAAACAATTGAAAGAGTTAACAAGACCAAAAGCTGGTTCTTTGAAAAGATCAACAAAATTGATAAACCATTTGCCAAACTGACAACAGAAAAACAGGAGAGGAAGGAAATAACCCGAATAAGAAATGAGATGGGCAATATCACAGTATCAGACCCAATTGAAATTAAGAGAATCATAACAGAATACTATGAGAAATTGTACTGTAATAAATTTGAAAACCTAGAGGGAATGGACAAATTTCTAGAAACACACTACCTACCTAAACTAACACAAACAGAGGTAGAACAGCCAAATAAACCTGTAAGAAAAGAAGAGACTGAAAAGATAATTAAAAAAACCCCAACAACAACAAAAAAAGCCCTGGCCCTGACAGCTTCACTGGAGAATTCCACCCAACTTTCAGGGAAGAATTAACACCACTACTACTAAAGGTATTTCAGAGCATAGGAAAGGATGGAATATTCCCAAATTCATTCTATGGAGCCAGCGTAACCCTGATACCAAAAACAGGTAAAGACACTACAAAAAAAGAAAATTACAGACCAATATCCCTCATGAACATAGACGCAAAAATGCTCAACAAAATTCTACCCAATACAATTCAATAACATAACAAAAAAATAATTCACTATGACTAAGTGGGAGTCATACCTGGTATGCAGGGTTGGTTCAACACTAGAAAAACAATGAACGTAATCCATCAGATAAACAAAACAAAAGACCAGAACCACATGATCTTATCAATTGATGCAGAAAAGGCATTTGACAAAGTCCAGCACCCATTCATGATAAAAACTCTCAGCAAAATTGGAATAGAAGGGAAATTCCTCAACATAATAAAGGGCATTTATACAGAGCCAACAGCCAACATCATCCTAAATGGAGAGAGCCTGAAAGCATTCCCCTTGAGAACGGGAACCACGCAAGGATACCCTTTATCACCACTCTCATTCAACATTGTGCTGGAGGTCCTAGAGAGAAATTAGGCTAGAAAAAGAAATAAAGGCATCCAAATTGGTAAAGAAGAAGTAAAAGTATCCGTATTTACAGATGACGTGATCTTATATGGAAACCCTGGTGGCACAGTGATTAAGAGTTCGGCTGCTAACCAAAAGGTAGGCAGTTCAAATCCACCAGGTGCTCCTTGGAAAGTGTATGGGGGCAGTTCTACTCTCCTATAAGGTCGCTATGAGTTGGAATCAACTCAACAACAATGGATTTTTGTTTGTTTGTTTGATCTTATACACAGAAAACCCCAAAGAATCCAAAAGAAAACTACTAGAACTAATAGAAGATTTTAGTGAAGTATCAGGATACAAGAAAAACATACTAAAATCAGTTGGATTCCTCTACATCAACAAAGAGATCTTCAAAGAGGAAATCACCAAATCAATACCATTTACAATAGGCTCCAATAAGATAAAATACTTAGGAATAAATCTTACCAGAGACATAAAAGGCCTATACAAAGAAAACTACAATACACTACTGAAAGAAACCAAAAAAGACCTACATAACTGGAAAAACACACATTGGTCATAGGTAGGAAGAGTCAACATTGTGAAAATACCTATTCTACCAAAGCGATCTACAGATACAATGCAATCCTGATCCAAATTCCAATGACATTTTTTTTTTTTAACTTTTTTTTTTTTTTATAATAACTTTTATTAAGCTTCAAGTGAACGTTTACAAATCCAATCAGTCTGTCACATATAAGTTTACATACATCTCACTCCCTACTCCCACTTACTCTCCCCGTCTTGAGTCAGCCCTTTCAGTCTCTCCTTTCTTGACAATTTTGCCGGCTTCCCTCTCTCTCTATCCTCCCATCCCCCCTCCAGACAAGAGTTGCCAACACAATCTCAAGTGTACACCTGATATAATTAGCTCACTCTTCATCAGCGTCTCTCTCCCACCCGCTGACCAGTCCCTTTCATGTCTGATGAGTTGTCTTCAGGGATGGTTCCTGTCCTGTGTCAACAGAAGGTCTGGAGAGCATGACCGCCGGGATTCCTCCAGTCTCAGTCAGACCATTAAGTTTGGTCTTCTTATGAGAATTTGGGGTCTGCATCCCACTGCTCTCCTGCTCCCTCAGGGGTCCTCTGCTGAGCTCCCTGTCAGGGCAGTCATCGATTGTGGCCGGGCACCAACTAGTTCTTCTGGTCTCAGGATGATGTAGGTCTCTGGTTCATGTGGCCCTTTCTGTCTCTTGGGCTCTTAGTTGTCATGTGGGCTTGGTGTTCTTCATTTTCCTTTGCTCCAGGTGGGTTGAGACCAATTGCTGCATCTTAGATGGCTGCTTGTTAGCATTTAAGACCCCAGACGCCACATTTCAAAGTGGGATGCAGAATGATTTCATAATAGAATTATTTTGCCAATTGACTTAGAAGTCCCCGCAAACCATGTTCCCCAGACCCCCGCGCTTGCTCCGCTGAGCTTTGAAGCATTCATTTTATCCCGGAAACTTCTTTGCTTTTGGTCCAGTCCAATTGAGCTGACCTTCCATGTATTGAGTGTTGTCTTTCCCTTCACCTAAAGCAGTTCTTATCTACTGATTAATCAATAAAAAAACCCTCTCCCACCCTCCCTCCCTCCCCCCCTCGTAACCACAAAAGTATGTGTTCTTCTCAGGTTTACTATTTCTCAAGATCTTATAATAGTGGTCTTATACAGTATTTGTCCTTTTGCCTCTGACTCATTTCGCTCAGCATAATGCCTTCCAGGTTCCTCCATGTTATGAAATGTTTCAGAGATTCGTCACTGTTCTTTATCGATGCGTAGTATTCCATTGTGTGAATATACCACAATTTATTTACCCATTCATCCGTTGATGGACACCTTGGTTGCTTCCAACTTTTTGCTATTGTAAACAGAGCTGCAATAAACATGGGTGTGCATATATCTGTTTGTATGAAGGCTCTTGTATCTCTAGGGTATATTCCGAGGAGTGGGATTTCTGGGTTGTATGGTAGTTCTATTTCTAACTGTTTAAGATAACGCCAGATAGATTTCCAAAGTGGTTGTACCATTTTACATTCCCACCAGCAGTGTATGAGAGTTCCAATCTCTCTGCAGCCTCTCCAACATTTATTATTTTGTGTTTTTTGGATTAATGCCAGCCTTGCTGGTGTGAGATGGAATCTCATCGTAGTTTTAATTTGCATTTCTCTAATGGCTAATGATCGAGAGCATTTTCTCATGTATCTGTTGGCTGCCTGAATATCTTCTTTAGAGAAATGTGTGTTCATATCCTTTGCCCACTTCTTGATTGGGTTGTTTGTCTTTTTGTGGTTGAGTTTTGACAGAATCATGTAGATTTTAGAGATCAGGCGCTGGTCGGAGATGTCATAGCTGAAAATTCTTTCCCAATCTGTAGGTGGTCTTTTTACTCTTTTGGTGAAGTCTTTAGATGAGCATAGGTGTTTGATTTTTAGGAGCTCCCAGTTATCGGGTTTCTCTTCATCATTTTTGGTAATGTTTTGTATTCTGTTTATACCTTGTATTAGGGCTCCTAGGGTTGTCCCAATTTTTTCTTCCATGATCTTTATCGTTTTAGTCTTTATGTTTAGGTCTTTGATCCACTTGGAGTTAGTTTTTGTGCATGGTGTGAGGTATGGGTCCTGTTTCATTTTTTTGCAAATGGATATCCAGTTATGCCAGCACCATTTGTTAAAAAGGCTGTCTTTTCCCCAGTTAATTGACACTGGTCCTTTGTCAAATATCAGCTGCTCATACGTGGATGGATCTATGTCTGGGTTCTCAATTCTGTTCCATTGGTCTATGTGTCTGTTGTTGTACCAATACCAGGCTGTTTTGACTACTGTGGCTGTATAATAGGTTCTGAAGTCAGGTAAGGTGAGGCCTCCCACTTTCTTCTTCTTTTTCAGTAGTGCTTTGCTTATCCGGGGCTTTTTTCCCTTCCATATGAAATTGGTGATTTGTTTCTCTATCCCCTTAAAATATGACATTGGAATTTGGATCGGAAGTGCGTTAAATGTATAGATGGCTTTTGGTAGAATAGACATTTTTACTATGTTAAGTCTTCCTATCCATGAGCAAGGTATGTTTTTCCACTTAAGTATGTCCTTTTGAATTTCTTGTAGTAGAGCTTTGTAGTTTTCTTTGTATAGGTCTTTTACATCCTTGGTAAGATTTATTCCTAAGTATCTTATCTTCTTGGGGGCTACCGTGAATGGTATTGATTTGGTTATTTCCTCTTCGGTGTTCTTTTTGTTGATGTAGAGGAATCCAAGTGATTTTTGTATGTTTATTTTATAACCTGAGACTCTGCCAAACTCTTCTATTAGTTTCAGTAGTTTTCTGGAGGATTCCTTAGGGTTTTCTGTGTATATAATCATGTCATCTGCAAATAGTGATAACTTTACTTCTTCCTTGCCAATCCGGATACCTTTTATTTCTTTGTCTAGCCTGATTGCCCTGGCTAAGACTTCCAACACGATGTTGAATAAGAGCGGTGATAAAGGGCATCCTTGTCTGGTTCCCGTTCTCAAGGGAAATGCTTTCAGGTTCTCTCCATTTAGAGTGATATTGGCTGTTGGCTTTGCGTAGATGCCCTTTATTATGTTGAGGAATTTTCCTTCAATTCCTATTTTGGTAAGAGTTTTTATCATAAATGGGTGTTGGACTTTGTCAAATGCCTTTTCTGCATCAATTGATAAGATCATGTGGTTTTTGTCTTTTGTTTTATTTATGTGATGGATTACATTAATGGTTTTTCTGATATTAAACCAGCCTTGCATACCTGGTATAAATCCCACTTGATCAGGGTGAATTATTTTTTTGATGTGTTGTTGGATTCTATTGGCTAGAATTTTGTTGAGGATTTTTGCATCAATGTTCATGAGGGATATAGGTCTATAATTTTCTTTTTTTGTAATGTCTTTACCTGGTTTTGGTATCAGGGAGATGGTGGCTTCATAGAATGAGTTGGGTAGTATTCCGTCATTTTCTATGCTTTGGAATACCTTTAGTAGTAGTGGTGTTAACTCTTCTCTGAAAATTTGGTAGAACTCTGCAGTGAAGCCGTCCGGGCCAGGACTTTTTTTTGTTGGGAGTTTTTTGATTACCGTTTCAATCTCTTTTTTTGTTATGGGTCTATTTAGTTGTTCTGCTTCTGAATGTGTTAGTTTAGGTAGGTAGTGTTTTTCAAGGAATTCATCCATTTCTTCTAGGTTTTCAAATTTGTTAGAGTACAATTTTTCATAATAATCTGAAATGATTCTTTTAATTTCATTTGGTTCTGTTGTGATGTGGTCCTTCTCATTTCTTATTCGGGTTATTTGTTTCCTTTCCTGTATTTCTTTAGTCAGTCTAGCCAATGGTTTATCAATTTTGTTAATTTTTTCAAAGAACCAGCTTTTGGCTTTGTTAATTCTTTCAATTGTTTTTCTGTTCTCTAATTCATTTAGTTCAGCTCTAATTTTTATTATTTGTTTTCTTCTGGTGCCTGATGGATTCTTTTGTTGCTCACTTTCTATTTGTTCAAGTTGTAGGGACAGTTCTCTGATTTTGGCTCTTTCTTCTTTTTGTATGTGTGCATTTATTGATATAAATTGACCTCTGAGCACTGCTTTTGCTGTGTCCCAGAGGTTTTGATAGGAAGTATTTTCATTCTCGTTGCTGTCTATGAATTTCCTTATTCCCTCCTTGATGTCTTCTATAACCCAGTCTTTTTTCAGGAGGGTATTGTTCATTTTCCAAGTATTTGATTTCTTTTCCCTCGTTCTTCTGTTATTGATCTCTAGTTTTATTGCCTTGTGGTCTGAGAAGATGCTTTGTAATATTTCGATGTTTTGGACTCTGCAAAGGTTTGTTTTATGACCTAATATGTGGTCTATTCTAGAGAATGTTCCATGTGCGCTAGAAAAAAAAGTATATTTTGCAGCAGTTGGGTGGAGAGTTCTGTATAAGTCAATGAGGTCAAGTTGGTTGATTGTTGTAATTAGATCTTCCGTGTCTCTGTTGAGCTTCTTACTGGATGTCCTGTCCTTCTCCGAAAGGGGTGTGTTGAAGTCTCCTACTATAATTGTGGAGGTATCTATCTCGCTTTTCAGTTCTGTTAAAATTTGATTTATATATCTTGCAGCCCTGTCATTGGGTGCGTAAATATTTAATATGGTTATGTCTTCCTGATCAATTGTCCCTTTTATCATTATATAGTGTCCTTCTTTATCCTTTGTGGTGTATTTAAGTCTAAAGTCTATTTTGTCAGAAATTAATATTGCTACTCCTCTTCTTTTTTGCTTATTGTTTGCTTGATATACTTTTTTCCATCCTTTGAGTTTTAGTTTGTTTGTGTCTCTAAGTCTAAGGTGTGTCTCTTGTAGGCAGCATATAGATGGATCGTGTTTCTTTATCCAGTCTGTGACTCTCTGTCTCTTTATTGGTGCATTTAGTCCATTTACATTCAGGGTAATTATAGATAAATAAGTTTTTAGTGCTGTCATTTTGATGCCTTTTTATGTGTGTTGTTGACAATTTCATTTTTCCACATACTTTTTTGTGCTGAGGCGTTTTTCTTAGTAAATTGTGAGATCCTCACTTTCATAGTGTTTGACTTTATGTTAGTTGAGTCGTTACGTTTTTCTTGGTTTTTGTCTTGAGTTATAGAGTTGTTATACCTTTTTGTGGTTACCTCATTATATACCCCTATTTTTCTAAGTAAAAACCTAACTTGTATTGTTCTATATCGCCTTGTATCACTCTCCATATGGCAGTTCAATGCCTCCTGTATTTAGTCCCTCTTTTTGATTATTGTGATCTTTTACCTATTGACTTCCATGATTCCCTGTTATGTGTATTTTTTTTTAATTAATCTTAATTTGTTTGTTTTTGTGATTTCCCTATTTGAGTTGATATCAGGACGTTCTGTTTTGTGACCTTGTGTTGTGCTGATATCTGATATTATTGGTTCTCTGACCAAACAATATCCTTTAGTATTTCTTGTAGCTTTGGTTTGGTTTTTGCAAATTCTCTAAACTTGTGTTTGTCTGTAAATATCTTAATTTCGCCTTCATATTTCAGAGAGAGTTTTGCTGGATATATGATCCTTGGTTGGCAGTTCTTCTCCTTCAGTGTTCTGTATATGTCGTCCCATTCCCTTCTTGCCTGCATGGTTTCTGCTGAGTAGTCAGAACATATTCTTATTGATTCTCCCTTGAAGGAAACCTTTCTTTTCTCCCTGGCTGCTTTTAAAATTTTCTGTTTATCTTTGGTTTTGGTGAGTTTGATGATAATATGTCTTGGTGTTTTTCTTTTTGGATCAATCTTAAATGGGGTTCGATGAGCATCTTGGATAGATATCCTTTCGTCTTTCATGATGTCAGGGAAGTTTTCTGTCAGAAGTTCTTCAACTATTTTCTCTGTGTTTTCTGTCCCCCCTCCCTGTTCTGGGACTCCAATCACCCGCAGGTTATCCTTCTTGATAGAGTCCCACATAATTCTTAGGGTTTCTTCATTTTTTTAAATTCTTTTATCTGATTTTTTTTCAGCTATGTTGGTGTTGATTCCCTGGTCCTCCAGATGTCCCAGTCTGCATTCTAATTGCTCGAGTCTGCTCCTCTGACTTCCTAGTGTGTTGTCTAATTCTGTTATTTTATTGTTAATCTTTTGGATTTCTACATGTTGTCTCTCTATGGATTCTTGCAACTTATTAATTTTTCCAGTATGTTCTTGAATAATCTTTTTGAGTTCTTCAACAGTTTTATCAGTGTGTTCCTTGGCTTTTTCTGCAGATATCCTAATTTCATTTGTGATATCATTAAGCATTCTGTAAATTAGTTTTTAATATTCTGTATCTGATAATTCCAAAATTGTATCTTCATTTGGGAAAGATTTTGATTCTTTTGTTTGGGGAGTTGGAGAAGCTGTCACGGTCTGCTTCTTTAAGTGGTTTGATATGGATTGTTGTCTCCGAGCCATCACTGGGAAACTAGTTTTTCCAGAAAATCCGCTGACTGGTATGCTGGCTCCAGGCTCTGGAAACAATCGCTGCTTCCCCGTATTAGTTCGTTCTCCGTCTCTAAATCTGTGTTTGTTGTTCAGGGTTCGTAGATTGTTATGTATGTGATCGATTCACTTGTTTTTCCGTGTCTTTGTTGTAAGAGGGATCCGAGGTAGCGTCTGCCTAGTCCGCCATCTTGGCTCCGCCTCCTCCAATGACATTTTTTAACGAGTTGGAGAAACAAATCACCAGCTTCATATGGAAAGGGAAGAGGACTTGGATAAGTAACGTATTACTGAAGAAGAATGAAAAAGTGGGAGACCTCACACTACCTGATTTTAGAATCACATTAGTCAAAACAGCGTGCACTGGTACAACAACAGATTCATAGACCAATGGAACAGAATTGAGACTCAAGACGGAAATTCATCCACCTATGAGTAGCTGATATTTGATGAAGGCCCAAAGTCTGATCATTGGAGAAAAGACAGTCTCTAACAAATGGTGCTGGCATAACTGGATATCCATTTGCAAAAAAAATGAAAGAAGACCCATACCTCACACCATGCACAAAAACTAACTCAAAATGGATCAAAGACTTAAACATAAAATCTAAAATGATAAAGATCATGGAAGAAAAAAATAAGGGCAAGCATAAACAGAATAGAAAACATTACTAACAATGCACAAACACCAGAAGAGAAACTAGACAACTGGGAGCTCCTACAAATCAAACACTTATGCTCATTAAAAGACCTCATCAAAGGAGTAAAAAGACAACCTCAAGACTGGGAAAAATTTTTGGCTACGACAAATGTGATCAGCGTCTAATCTCTGAAATCTACAAGATACTGTAAAACCTCAATAGCTAAAAGACAAATAACCCAATTAAAAAATGGGCAAAGAATATAAACAGGTATTTAACCAAAGAAGACATTCAGGTGGCTACGAGATAAATGAGGAAATGCTCACAATCATTAGCCATTAGAGAAATGCAAATCAAAACTACAATGAGATACCATCTCTTCCCAACAAGGCTAGCTTTAATCCAAAAAATGCAAAATAATAAATGTCAGAGAGGTTGTGGAGAGACTGGAACACTTACACACTGCTGGTGGGAATGCAAAATTGTACAATTACTTTGGAAATCCATTTGGTGCTTCCTTAAAAAGCTACACATAGAAGTACCATATGATCAGCAATCTCACTTCTTGGAATATATCCTAGAGAAATAAAAGCCGTCAAAAGAATAGATATATGCACACCCATGTTCATTGCAGCACTGTTCGCAATAGCAAAAAGATGGAAGCAACCTAGGTACCCATCAACAGACAAATGGATAAACAAATTATGGTATATTCACACAATGGAATACTACAAAATGATGAAGAACAATGATGAATCTTCAAAACATAAAATGGAGGAATCTGGAAGGCATTATACTGAATGAAATTAGTCAGTCACAAAAGGACAAATATTGTATGAGACCACTATTATAAGAACTCAAGAAAAGGTTTAAATACAGAAGAAAACATTCTTTGATGGATTTGAGGGTGAGGAGGGAGGCAGAGGGAATATTCACTAACTATATAGTAGATAAGAATTATCTTAGGGGAAGAGATGGACAACACAAAATACAGGGGTAGTCAGCACAACTGTACTAAACCAAAAGCTAAGAAGTTTCCTGAATACAACCAAACACTTCGAGGGGCAGAGTAGCAGGGGCAGGGGTCTGGGGACCATGGTTTTAGGGGACATCTAGGTCAACCGGCATAACAAAACCTATTAAGAAAATGTTCTACATCCCATTTTGGTGTGTGGTGTCTGGGGTCTTAAAAGCTTGTGAGAGGCCATCTAACATGCATCAATTGGTCCCAACCCACCTGGAGCAAAGAAGAACACCAAAGACACAAGGAAAATATGAGCCCAAGAGACAGAAAGGGCCGCATAAACCAGTGATTCCATCAGCCTGAGACCAGAAGTACTAGATGATGTCTGGCTACCACAAATGACAGCCCTGACAGGTAACACGACAGAGTCCCTGAGGGAGCAGAGAAAAGTGGGGTGCAGATCTCAAATTCTAGTAAAAAGACCAGACTTAATGGTCTGACTGAGACTGGAGGGACCCCAGAAGACATGTCCCCTGGACTCTGTTAGCCCAGAACTAAAACCATTCTTGAAGCCAAGTCTTCAGACAAAGATTAGGCTGGATTATAAGATATAAAATGATACTGGGGAAGACAGTGCTTCTTAGCTCAAGTAGATGCATGAGACTAAATGGGCAGCCCTGTACAGAAGTGAGATGACAAGGCAAAAAAGAGACAGGAGCTGGTTGAATGGACACAGAAAATCCGGGGTGGAAAGGAGGAATGTACAGTTACATTATAGGGATAGCAACTAGGGTCACATAACAATATGTATATAAATTTTTGTATGAGAAACTAACTTGAACTATAAACTTTCACTTAAAGCACAATTAAAAAAAGGAAAAATAAAACAAGTTTTTTTTTTTTTTAAAAAAAAGCTAAAAATAGACATATCATACAATTCAGCAATCCCACTCCTTGGAATATATCCTAGAGAAATAACAGCCGTCACACGAATAGATGTATGCACACTAATGTTCATTGCAGCACTGTTCACAGTAGCAAAAAGATGGAAACAACCTAGGTGCCCATCAACAGACAAATGGATAAACAAATTGTAATATATACAGACAATGGAATACTACACAACGATAAAGAACAATGAGGAATCCATGAAACATCTCACAACATGGATGAACCTGGAAAGCATTATGCTGAGTGAAATTAGTCACAAAAGGACAAATATTGTATGAGACCACTATTATAAGGACTCAAGAAAAGTTTTAAATACAGAAGAAAACATTCTTTGATGGTTATGAGGGTGGGGAGGAAGGGAGAAGGGAATTCACTAAGTAGATAAAGTAGACAAGAATTCTTAGGTGAAGGGAAGGACAACACACAATACAGGGAAAGTCAGCACAACTGGACTAAACCAAAAGCTAAGATGTTTCCTGAATACAACCAAACACTTTGAGGGACAGAGTAGCAGGGATGGGGACCTGGGGACCATGGTTTTGGGGGACATCTAAGTCAACTGGGATAACAAAGTTTATTAAGAAAATGTTCTTCATCCCACTTTGGTGAGTGGCGTCTGGGATTTTAAAAGCTTGTGAGGGGCCATCTAAGATGCATCAATTGTTCCCAACCTGCCTGGAGCAAATAAGAATGAAGAACACCAAAGATACAGGAAAATACGAGCCCAAGAAACAAAAGGACCACATAAATCAGAGACTCCACCAGCCCGAGACCAGAAGAACTAGATGGTGCCTGGCTACCAACCAATGACTGCCCTGAGAGGGAATACAACAGAGAGTCCCAGATGAAGCAAAGTGGGGTGCAAAACTTGGATTCATATAAAAAGAACAGACTTAATGGTCTGACTGAGATTAGAGGAACCGCTGGAAGCCCCTGGACTCTCTGTTAACCCTGAACTAAAACCTTTCCCGAAGCCAACTCTTCATACAAAGATTAGACTGGACTATAAGACATAAATGACACTCGCGAAGAGTTTGTTTCTTAGTTCAAGTAGATACTGGAGACTAAATGGGCAACTCCTGTTTGGAGGCCGGATGAGAAGCCAGAAAGGGATAAGAGCTGGTTGAATGGATATTGGAAACACAGAGTGGAAAGGGGGCGTGTGCTATGACATTGTAGGGATTGCCACCAGAGTCACATAACAATATGTGTATAGTTCTTGTATGAGAAATTAACTTGAAGTATAAACTTTCACCTAAGGCACAATAAAAGAAAGAAACTATAGGAGAAAGCAAAAGAATAAGAATGAAAATCAGTAATCAAAAAAAAAAAAAAGCTTGGTGAAAGCGTATATTGTTCCCAGTCTTAAGAGAAATACTATCTTTTGCTCTTAAGTATTATGTTAGCTGTAGAGTTTAAGCAGATGCTATTTATCAGGTTAAGGAAAAAAAAAAAAAAAAACTATTCCTAGTTTGCTGAGAGTTTTTATCAAAAATGGATGTTACAGTTTTCAGATGCTTTTTCTGCATCGATTGTTAAAATTTTGTGTTTTTTCTTCTTTAGATGTTTTATATGGTGGATTACATTGATTTTTAAATATTGAGCCAGCCTCGCAGTCCCAGGATGAATCCCAATTTGTCATGGTATATATATTTTTCATATATCGATGTATTTGATTTGATAATATTTTGTTGGTGATTTTTGTATCTATGTTTTTACTTTTGTGTATCAGGATATCATGATATCAGCATAATGCTGAACTCACGAAATGAGCTGGGAAGTGTTCCATCCTCTTCTATTTTTCTGGAAGATATTGTCCATAATCCTTAAATATTTGGAAGAATCTACCAGTGAAACCATCTGGTATACTTGGAGTTTTCTATTTCAGAAGGTTTTTTATACGCATTTTATTCCTTTAGTAGTTATAGGACTATTCACATTATTTCATCTTGGGTAAAAAAGAGGTCAGCAGTAAGAATCTACCAGCTGTTCCTTGGAAACCCTCTGAAGGCAACAGGTTTTTGGTTTTTTTGTAGTGTTTGAGAAGTTAATCATTGTGTTTAGTTTGTTAAATTGATATGCGTAGAGTTGTATATGGTATTCCCTTATTATCCTTTTAATGTCTGCTTGGTCTGTAGTGATATCCTCTCTTTCATTCCCGATATTAGTAATCTATGTCTGTTTGTTTTCCAAAGTCTTGCTAGCAGCATATCAATTTTATTGACATTTTAAAAGAACCAGTTTTTCATTCCATTAATTTTTCTCTATCGTTTTTGTTTTCAGTTTCATTGATTTCTGACCTTATCTTTATTATTCCTTTCCTTCAGCACTCTGTGATTATTTTGCTTTTCATTTATTTAATGTAGAAGCTTATTGATTTGAGAACTTTCTTCCAAATTATTGATTTGAGATATTTCCCATACATTTGAATAAATTATATTTTTATTTTCATCTGCTCAAACTATAATGTACTCTGAGATTTCTTTCAATCATGGGGTATTTAGAAGTTTGTTGTTTAGTTTTTAAGTGACTGGTGATTTTCCTATTTATTTTCTGTTATTGATTTCTAGTTTAATTTTATTATGGTCTGAGAATAAACTTTATGTGATCCCAATTCTTCTCATTTGTTAAGATTTATTTTATGATCCAGGATATGGTCTTTGTGAATATTCATGTGCCATTAAAAAGAATGTGTGTTCTATTGTCATTGGGTTGAATGTTCTGTGAATATCAATTAGATTCAGCTGGTTGATGGTCTGTCTTGTTTTTCCATATTTTTGCTGATCTTCTGTCTGTTGATTGCATTTATTACTGCTAAAGGAGTGTTAATGTTTCCAATTATGATTGTGAATTTGTTTATTTTTTCCTTCTAGTTCTGTCAGTTTTTTTTTTCCATGTATTTTGAATCTCTGTGGTTATGTTCATGCCCACTGAGAATTATTATGTCTTCTTGAACTGACTCTTTTATCATTATGCAGTATCTCTCTTTATCCCCTATAATTTTCTCTGCTCCAAGGTCTACTTTGTCTTACGTTAAAGTAGCCACTGCAGCTCTCTTTTTATTAGTGTTTTCATGGCGTATCTTTTCCCATTGTTTTACTCTTGACTTTCCTATATAATTATGAGTTGGAATGAATTTCATGTAGAGAGCATGTAGTTAAACATTTTAAAGAATGATTTTGAGAATTTCTGTCTTTTAACTTATGGTTTAGTCCATTTACACTTAATGTAATTACTGATACATTTATATTTAGGTCTACCTTTTTTTTTTTTGTATTTTCTCTATATTTTTCCTTTCTCTGTTCCTTATTTCTTCTCTTCTTCTGGGTTATTTAAAAAAAAAGTTATTTGAGCTAGGTTTATTCACACCAGTTTATACTTACTTTATAACTATTTCAGTATTTGCTTTTATTTCAACTATTAAGTTGTAATGTCCTTGAGGTAAGAGATTGCATCTTACTCTTCTTTTTGTTTGCTCTTCACTCCTATCATTATGAGACTAGCTCAGTTACTTTTCATTAAGTGAATGGATGAATATTGAGTGACTTGAATTTATGTTTGTGATATTTCAGGCTCAGGTCATTTTTCTTTCTTCTAGAGGGGCTGGAATCATTGCCTTTCCCTTTTGGTGTATGTTTAGGTTTAAAATATTCTGGAATTGGATTTCTGGACTTATACTTAGCCATGTCTGTGGATATATAGACTAGGAGAAGATGGTGTTGAAGTTAGCTACAAAATGAAGTGTCTTCATGACAAACCACAGGGATTATCTTTCTTTCTGTATGTTAGATGAGTTAGCAGCAAGTCATAAAGGATTGCAGTAATGGTGTGCAAAGTAGCCTTCCATGTGAGCCAGACTTGTCTGCAACATGACTAAAATACTTAACATGTTAGAAAAAAAGGCATAAGCCAGAAAGAACTGGTGGAAAATGGGAGCATAAGAAAAGGAGACTCACAGAATTCTACACCAGAAGTGCCCACCTAAGCACTGTCTAGGCAAGAAATGGACTTTGAATACTAGAGTCCTGTTGAATGGATGACCCATTTCCAGGGAGTAGATAGATGCATGAAGCTGTCTTAACCTGATTCCATTAGACATTCAATTGTTCTACCTCTCCTTGTTCTAGTTTTGGGGTCACCAAGCAAACTTCATTATGAAAAACATTATTTCAGTCATGAAAGTAAGAACTAGTGGGTAACAGTGTAAAATTAAGAACATGCATCTACTTTTGCTTCTTTCTGAAGCACAACTGAAACCACAGTATAGGGATTTTTGAAAAAGACATAAACCCACAAGGAGAGGGAGATGGGGTGAGGAGATAACAGCAACAAACTTTGAAAGTGGAAAGTAGATGGATGAGTTGTAAATTAGCAGGTCTAAGGAAACAGAATCCTATGGCAGTAGTGAGGAAAATGGAGGAGCAACAAAATTTATGTTTAAAAATCCTCAAAAGGCTTAAGAATTGACTGCAGCAGGCATGCCTAGAACAAGGGGTGAAGAGAAGAGCTATTTTCAAGAGTACTGATTTAAAGTCTCTTTTATAAGCATTTAGATCCCCAAATCCTCTTTCCTATTCTGTCCAGCTAGGTGACTCCTCCATCCTGCTGAAGTCCAGAGGTTTATTTCCTTGCAAGGATAAACCAGAGGGTCTCTGGATGTGGCTGAGGATGTGGGCACCACTGAAAACAGGAGAATCAAGTGTACTTACATCTTGAATATGAAGACTCCCATGCCCCAGCCTTCTTCCCCACTTGGCTCCCAGCTCACTGGCAGCTGTATCTTTATCTTTCCAGCAAAAGACTAGAAAAGCTTCTCTAGAAATCTAATCATTTCAAGAAGAAAGATACAAAGTTACTTATGGAGAGTTTCCCAATGAAACAGTCCAGCCAGATTACCTTACTCTGACAGGGCCTGGCCAGCAATGCCCATCCATGCACTCAGTACTTCCACTCAGGTTTTTAGATCCCCAGTCTTAAAGATAAGCAGACAGCTAAAAATAATCAGGCATCTGAGGAAACCTCCAACAAAGACTAAGCAGAGAACACAAAAATAAAATTAAAATCATCATTAATCTTTAGAAAAATAAGAGACTATATTGCAACCATGAAACAAGAACATGATGTTTAAAAAAGGAACATTCAGATAACATTGAAAAAGTCAACAAATGCTCAAATAGATAAAAAAAACCAAAACCAAAACCAAATCCAGTGCCGTCGAGTAAATTCCAACTCATAGCAACGCTATAGGACAGAGTAGAACTGCCCCATAGAGTTTCCAAGGAGCACCTGGCAGATTTGAACTGCCAACCCTTTGGTTGGCAGCCATAGCACTTAACCACTACGCCACCAGGGTTTCCCAAATAGATACAAGCATATCTTATTTTACTGTGCTTTAAAAAAACTACACTTCTTACAAATTAAAGGTTCGTGGCAACCCTGCATCGATCAAGTCTATCAGTGCCATTTTCCCAACTGCATGTGCTAACTTCATGTCTCTGTGTCACATTTTGGTAATCCTTGCAATGTTTCACACTTTTTCTTTATTATTATTTCTGTTACGGTGATCTATGATGAGTGATCTTTGATGTTACTATTGTGATTGTTTGGGGGTACCATGAACTGCACCCATTTAAGACGGTGAACTTAATCGATAAATGTGGGTGTTCTGACTACTCCACTGACTGGTCATTCCGCTGTCTCTCCTTGTCCTTGTGCCTCCCTCTTCCCTGAGACAGGACAATATTGAAATCAGGCCAATTAATAACCCTACAATGGCTTCTAAGTGTTCAAGTGAAAGGAAATGCCACGTCTCTCACTTTAAATCAAAATCCAGAAACGATTAAGCTTAGTGAGCAAGGCATGTCAAAAGCCAAGACAGGCCAAAAGGTAGGCCTCTTGTGCCAGTTAGCCAAGTTGTGAACGCAAAGGAAAATTTCTCAAAGGAAATTAAAAGTGTTACTCCAGTGAATACATGAATGATAAGAAAGCAAAATACCCTTATTGCTGATATGGAGAGAGTTCTGGTGGTCTAGATAAAAGATCAAACTGGCCACAACATTCCCTTAAGCCAAAGCCTAATCCAGAGCAAGGCTCTAACTCTCTTAAATTCTATAAGGCCGAGAGAGGAGAGGAAGCTGCAGAAGAAAAGCTTGAAGCTAGCAGAGGTTGGTTCATGAGGCTTAAGGAAAGAAGCCATCTCCATGACATGGAAGTGCAACGTGAAGCAGCAAGTGCTTTTGTAGAAGCTGTAGCAAGTTATCCAGAAGATCTAGCTAAGATAAGTGATGAAGGTGGTGTCCTAGGCTGGGTTCTCTAGAGAGGCAAAACCAGTCAAGTCTGCAAATAGATATATAGACAGATTGCTATCAAGGAAATGGCTGACACTGTTGTAGGGGCTGTAATGTTCTAAGTCTGTGAGCCAGGAAAGAGGCTTCTCCTGATTCATGTTGCCACAAGGCTGGTGGACCCAAGATCAGCAGACCAGAGACCAGGGCTCTTGCTCACAGGCTGTGAAGATTGACAAATTCCAAGATTGGCAGGCAAGACCATAGGTAAGCTTCTAGCTCAAGTTCCAAGGGCTGGAGGTCAGGTGGACAGGAGCCAGTTGCAGAATCCAGAAGAAGCAAAAGCCCCCCAGAATGTCCACCCACACTCGATGCAGGCCACATGCCAGAGGAAACTCCCCTTCAACTGACTGGCTACTCATAGCGCATCCCATCATGGGGGTGATCATGTATCAAATCTCAACAGAAAAGTGATCACAACATTATATAACCACCAAAACACTGAGAATCATGGCCCAGCCAAATTGACACACAATCTTAACCATCACAGGTAGTTAACAGTAAGCAACAGATTCTCAGTGTAGATGAAACAGCGTTATATTGGAAGAAGATGCCATCTAGGGCTTTCATAGCTAGAGAGGAGAAGTCAATGCCTGGCTTCAAAGCTTAAAGGACAGGCTAACTCTTTCGTTAGGGGCTAAGCAGCTGATAACTTTAAGTTGAAGCCAATGCTCATTTATCATTCTGAATCTCCTAGGGACCTTAAGAAGTACGTTAAATCTACTCTGCCTGTGCCAATAACAACAAAGCCTGGATGACAGCACATCTGTTTGCAACATGATTTGCTGAATATTTTAAGCCCACTTTTGAGATCTACTGCTCAGAAAAAACCAGATGCTTTTCAAAATATTACTGCTCACTGACAATGCACCTGGTCACCTAAGAGCTCTGCTGGAGATATGTTTTCATGCCTGCTAACACAACATCCATTCTGCAGCCTATGGATCAAGGAGTAATTTCGACTTTGAAGTCTTATTATTTAAGAAATGCACTTTGTAAGGCTATAAGCTGCCACAGATACTGATTCTTCTGATGGATCTGGGAAAAGTAAATTGAAAACCTTCAGGAAAGGACTCACATTCTAGATGCCATTAAGAACATTTGCAATGCAACAATGTAATATCAACATTGATAGGCATTTGGGAGAAGTTGAGTCCAACCTTCATAAATGACTTTGAGGGGCTCAAGACTTCGGTGGAGGAAGAAACTGCAGATATGCTGGAAATAGCAAGAGAACTAGAATTCGAAGTGGAGCCTGAAGATGTGACTGAATTGCTGCAATCTCATGATAAAACTTCAGTGGATGATGAGTTGCTTCTTATGGATGAGCCAAGAAAGTGGTTTCTTGACATGGAATCTACTCCTGGTAAAGATGCTGTGAACATTGTCGAAATTACAACATAGAATTTAGAATATTACATAAACTTAGTTGATAAAGCAGCAGCAGGGTTTGAAAGGATCGACTCCAATTTTGAAAGAAGTTTTACTGTGCGTAAAATGCTATCAAACAGCATCTCATGCTGCAGAGAAATCTTTCGTGAAAGGAAGAGTCAATCGATGCAGCAAATTTCATTGTTTTCTTATTTAAAAAAATTGCCAAAGCCACCCCAACCTTCAGCAACCACCACCCTGATCAGTCAGCAGCCATCAACACCAAGGCAAGACCCTACACCAGCAAAAAGATTATGACTTGTTGAAAACTCAGATGATGGTTGGCATTTTTTAGCCATAAAGTATTTTTTAATTAAGGTATATACATTTTTTTAAAGAAATAATGCTCTTGCACACTTAATAGATTACAGTATAGTATAAACCTAACTTTTATATGCACTGGGAAGCCAAAAAATTCATGTGACTCACTTTATTGCAGTGGTCTGGAACCAAACTCACACTATCACTGAGGTATACCTGCAATAGACACACACCATGGCTCATCTTAGAGAAACTTTAATACACTAGGACTAGGAGAAGTTTTTAGGGAAGAAAACAGTAGATTGCATACAAAGAATGAGAAATAAGAATGACCTTTGATTTCTCAACAGTAACATAGAAGCTAGCCTCCTTAAATTTTGATGCAAAATGATTTTCACCCTGGAATGCTCTTGTTGTTAGGTACTGTTGAATCAGTTTCTACTCATAGTGATCCTAGGTATAACACAACAAAACATTGCTTGGTCCCACACCATCCTCACAATCATTTCTATGCTTGCATTGCTTTAGCCGATGTGTCAATTCATCTTGTCTATACCCAGTCAAGTGATCAATTATATGAATGGGTAGACTAAAGACATTTCAAGACCTGAAATATCTCTAGAAATTTATTTCCAAGGCACCCTTGCTTGGGAAGCTACTAGAGGCTATCTATGCTTCACCAAAATGAAAGTGTAAGCCAAGAGACATGAGATAGAGGAGACAGGGTATCCCACACAGGAAACAGGCAAAGGAAATCTTTAGGATGATGATAAGAGAGACCCAGGAGGCATAAAAGGCAAGTAACCAAGATCAGAGTCACTCAGAAGGCTCTGAGAGAGCTTTAGTTAAGATAATGAAACTGATAAGAGTATGCCATGGGTCCACATATGTAGAGGGGAGATTCAAGCAATGGGCAGAGAGTTTGGGGTTGAAATGTGATAACCATTCAAATCTGAACAAATGAAAAACTAAAACAAAACATAAAAAAAAAATCAAGACAAGGCAGAGAGTTGTGCTGAACAGAAAAAGTAATCATAG
This sequence comes from Elephas maximus indicus, assembly GCF_024166365.1. NCBI lineage: Eukaryota > Metazoa > Chordata > Mammalia > Proboscidea > Elephantidae > Elephas > Elephas maximus. Next base: position 53,667,429 of record NC_064840.1, read on the forward strand.
TATACCCTAAGGTACACCCTGTTCGATATGCCAAAATCACAATATCTCTCTATGGCAAGGATGTGGGGACTGATGGGAACATGTGTATGTGCTGGCCCTGAGGGGATGAAATCATGCTCACACCTCATCTTTCATATCAGGAGTTAAGAGGTAGCCTTAAGTTGATAAAAGTCAAGAGGTAACTAAACACACATGGAATTTAGAGGTCTTGAGATAAAGACTGAAAGAGTTAGCTAAAAATATTGAAAGTGTTTGGTTCTGATGAGGCAGCAATAGAGGAAATGGAGGGGAGGGAGAAGAGGCTGCTGTTTGTCTTCTAAAAAACAAACCAAAACCCAACCTCTTGTCATGGAATCAATTCCGACTCATAGATACCCTATAGTACAGAGTAGGACTGCCCCATGGTGCTTCCAAGGAGCGGCTGGTGGATTCCAGCTGCCGAGCTTCTGGTTAGCAGCTGAATGCTAAACTACTGTGCCACTAGGGCTCCATTGTCTTCTAAGGTACACACGAAATGATGAGCAGATACACGTCTGATAAAATGGAAATCTCAACAAATTAAAAAAAAAAAGGTAAGACGATAAAAAAGAAAAAAATTTTTTTTCTGTTCTTATCCTCCCTCACGGAGCCCTGGTGGTGCAGTGGTTAATTGTTTGGCTACTAGCCAAAAGGTCGGCAGTTCAAATCCACCAGCCTCTCCTTGGAAATCCTATGGGACTCGACGGCAATGGGTTTTCTTTTTTTTTTTTTTTAGTTTATCCTCCCTCAAGCAAAAATAAGTAGATTACAAATACTGAAACAAAAATAAAGTCACTGCATGCTCATTACAGAAAAGTTGGAAGTGCTAATAAATATGGCAGATGATACTACTATTTTCACAATTCACTGCCCTTCCTTCTTCACCCTTGGCCACGTGGATTGCAGTTGCCCTTCTGTGGGGGTCCTCTGATTCTCTCCCCACTGATGATGTCAGGCTTGGCCATGTGAGCTTTTTTGGCCAGTGAAATCCAACGGGAAGTGACAGGCCACTCCCCAGCAGAAGTGTTAAGAATGTTCTTTTCCCACTGCCACAAGACGAGCCTGTCTCAGACAGGAGGTTTCTTGTTGGATGCCCAGAATGCAGAAGACATGTGGGCAGAGATGCTATTGGCCCAAAGATACATGTAACAGGGTCAAGAAATAAACCTCGAAGCTGAATAATCCAATATATGTAATTAGCCAGAAAACAAAAACAAACAAAAAAAATTCCCAGCCCTCTGAGATAATCATGCTTAAATTTAAAGATGCTGTGTAGAGTGCATTATTGTTCCCAAATCTTCACCTTGTGACTTTGCAGTTTCTCCTTCTATAGGCAAAGTATATCTCCCTGCCCCTTGACTTTGGTCTTGGATACGTGACTTGCTTTGAGCAGTGGAAGGTGAGCAGAAGTGATGCAAGCTTGTGTGTTGGGCTTGCCCTTTTGTGATTCCACCATTGCCACAAGAAGAAATGCCCTGGATAGCATGGGAACTTCAGACATCTGGACAGGGCTTCCCCAGAAGTCCCATGGCCCTGCTTCTTGAAGGAGAGGCATTCCAGTGATGCACAAACCTGTGAGCCAAAAATAAATACGTCGTGTTGTCTGCTTTGGAGTTGTTCGTTAAACAGCATTTTGTGGTAATAGTTGGTTGATACAGATGCCTGTCCTTCAAGTCTTTTTCTTTATAATCGATTGCTGTTGAGTCAATTCTGTCACAGAGCAGAATTGAGCTCCATAGGGTTTTGTTGGCTATAATCTTTATGGAAGTAGATTGCCAGTCCTTTCTTCCATGGTGCCACTGGGTAGGTTTGAACTGCCAATCTTTTGCTTAGTGGCTGAGAGCAAACTGTGCCACCTAGGGACCTCTTTTTAAGTACATATTCATTTCCCCAAATTGGGATTATACTGTGCTTACTTTATAATTTTTTAACTTAATTTATCACCACTTCTTCATGTAATTATGCAGTCTTCCACAGCATAATCTTAAATAGTTAAATAGAATTGGATCGTTGCATATTTAAATAATTGTTTATTGCTCAGCATTTAACTTTTTCTAGTTTTTCATTTTTATAAAGAATTCAGATATAAACATTCTCATAATTTTTTTTACACATTCATGATTATTTCCTTGTATTAAATTTCAAAGCATGTGACAAAATAACAAGGCTTTGATACTTTATCAAATTTATCAGCATTTTATACAAACGCCCATTTCCCAACACTTTACCAACACCAAGTAGTGTTATTCCTTAAGTTGTTCACCAGTTTGAAAGGTAAAAATTGGCATTGTGTCTTAATCTCTACTTCTTTGATTACTTGAATGGTTGAACATTTATTTTTAAAAAATAACTTCGCTTTATACTTTATATACCATAAAATGCACTTGTTTTAAATGTACAATTATTTCTTCTTAAATTTAAGTATTTGTGCAACCAGCAAAACAATCCAATTTCAGAATCTTTCTATCACACCAGAAAGACCCCTTCTGCCCATTTGCAGGAGTCTCTGGGTGGCGTGAACACTTAACGCACTTTGCTGTTGTCTTAGGCTGGGCTCTCTAGAGAAGCAAAACCAGTGAAGCATGTAGATATAAATGTATATATATAGAGAGAGAGATTTATATCAAGGAAATAAGCTCTCATGGTTGTAGAGGGTGGAAAGCCCCAAGTACTTGGATCAGGCTAGAGGCTTCTCCTGACTCACATAGCTGCAGGGGCTGAGGAATCCCAAGATCAAGATTGGCAGGTAAGTAGCTAGCTCAAGTGCCAAGAACCAGAGAGAGGTGAGATGAACAGGGGCCAGATGCAGGATCCAGAATAAGCAAAAAGCCCATGAGCTTTGCCAGAAAGCCTACATACATTGGATGCAGGCCACACTCCCAAGGAAAATTCTTTTCAACTGATTGGCTGCTCATAGCAGATCTCATCATGGAAGTGATTACATTGTATCAGATCTCATCATGGAGGTGATTACATCATTACATAGCTGGCAAACTATATCCTAACTATCAAACCACTGAGAATCATGGCCCAGGGAAATTGACACATAGGCTTAACCGTGAAAGCTGTTAACACCAGTCAACATACCTGGTTGGTGGTTTCATTCCACTCAGAGGCACCTTGGAAGAAACGCCTGGTGGTCTCCTTCTGAAAAATCAGTCATTGAAAAACCTGTGCAGCACAGTTCTACCCTGACACACATGGGGTTGCCATGTGTCAGGATCAACTCCATGGCAACCTGTCTACCCCATTTGCAATCACTTCCTGTTCCCTCAGCCCTATTGTTGTTGTTCTTATGTGCTGTCAAGTCAGTTCCAACTCATAGTGACCCTATGTACAACAAAATGAAATACCGCCCAGTCCTGTGTCATCCCCACAATCGTTGTTATGCTTGAGCTCATTGTTGCAGCCACTGTATCAATCCATCTCTTGAGAGTCTTCCTCTTTTTTGCTGACGCTCTGCTTTACCAAGCATGATGTCCTTCTCCAGGGACTGATCCCTCCTGATAACATGTCCAAAGTATGTGTGTAAGATATAGTCTCTCCACCCTTGCTTCTAAGGAGCATTCTGGTTGTGCTTCCTTCAAGACAGATTTGTTCGTTCTTTTGGCAGTCCATGGTACATGCAATATTCTTCTCCAACACCACAACTCAAAGGCGTCAATTCTTCTTCGGTCTTCCTTATTCACCGTCCAGCTTTCACATGCATGTGAGGCAACTGAAAACACCATGGTTTGAGTCAGGAGCATCCTATTCTTTAAGTTGACAAATTTGCTTTTTACACTTGAAACAGGTCTTTTGCAGATTTTTCCGATAAAATGAGTCATTTGATTTCTTGACTGCTGCTTCCATGCGTGTTGACTGTGGATCCAAGTCAAATGAAATCCTTGACAACTTCAATCTTTTCTCTGTTTATCATGATGTTGCTTATTGGTCCAGTAGTGAGGATTTTTGTCTCCTTTTTTTATATTGAGGTATAACCCATACTGAAGGCTGTGGTCTTTAGTCTTCATCAGTAAGTGCTTCAAGTCCTCTTCACTTTCAGCAAGCAAGGTTGTGTCAACTGTATTACTCAGGTTGTTAATGAGTCAGCCCTAGTCAACCACTTACCTACTTGCAGTCTCTAAAGATTCAGTTAGGTATCCTTTTTTTGTGAATTGTCCACTTATGCCCTTTGCCAATTTGCCTACTGAAGTGCTAGTGCTTGCCTTATTGACTTATAAGAACCAAAGACTAACCCTACAATTACAATCAGAAAGTACAAAATTCCTAACTCAGCCTACATATAACTCAGCCTTGCTTACCTGTCCAATTGCTCCTTTTAGAATTTTGCCACTTGAAATATGTGCTCCAGACACTTTGTCCTTCTGTTTCTGACACGTTTCTGACACAAGGCTGTTCCTTCCACCTGAATCCTTAATCTCCTCACCCTTCATCTCACTCACATCTACTCATCTTTTACGTTCAGCTCAAATGACACTTAGCAGGAAGACCTTCTCTTTTACTGTCCCACCTGACTTCAGATCTCCCTTTTGTAATACCCCAATTTTTGACTGCAGAGGGACTTACCATTATTCATAATTATTTATCTGAGGGTGGTCATTATTATTATTATTGTGCTTTAGGTGAAAGTTTACAGCTCAAGTTAGTTTTTCCATATAAAAATTTATACACACATTGTTATGTGACCCTAGTTGCTATCCCTATAATGTGTCTGTATATTCCTCCTTTCCACCCCGGATTTCCCATGTCCATTTAGCCAGCTCCTACCCCTTTCTGCCTTCTCATTTTGCCTCTGGAGAGGAGCTGCACATTTAATCTCATGTATCTACTTGAACTAAGAAGCACACTCTTTTCAGGTATCATTTTATGTCTCATTGTCCAGTCTAATCTTTGTCTGAAGACTTGGCTTCAAGAATGGTTTTAGTTCTGGGCTAACAGAGAGTCCGGGGGCCGTGTCTTCTGGGGTTCCTCCAGTCTCAGACCATTAACCCTGGTCTTTTCACTAGAATTTCAGTTTTGCACACCACTTTTCTCCTGTGTCATCAAGGACTCTCTGTTATGTTCCCTGTCAGGACAGTCATCGGTGGTAGCCCGGCACCATCTTGTTTTTCTGGTTTCAGGCTGATGGAGTCTCTGGTTTACGTGGCCCTTTCTGTCTCTTGGGTTAATATTTTCCTTGTGTCTTAGGTATTCTTCATTCTTCTTTGCTCCAGGTGGGTTGGGACCAAATGATGCATCTTAGATGGCCATTCTCTAGCTTTTAAGACCCCAGATACCACCCACCAAAGTGCGATGCAGAACGGTTTCTTAATAAACTTTGTTATGCCAGTAAATGTAGGTGTCTCCTGAAACCATGGTCCCCAGACCCCTACCTCTGCTACACTGTCCCTTGAAGTGTTTGGTTGTGTTCAGGAAACTTCTTAGCTTTTGGTTTAGTCCAGTTGTGCAGACTTTCCCTGTATTGTGTGTTGTCGTTTTCCTTCACCTAAGATAATTCTTGTCTACCAATACGTAGTTAGTGAATTCTCTTCTCCCTCCTTCCTCACCTTTGTAACCGTCAAAGAATGTTTTCTTCTGTGTTTAAACCTTTTCTTGAGTTCTTATAATAGTGATCTCATACAATATTTGTCCTTATGCAATTGACTAATTTCACTTAGCATAATGCCTTCCAGATACATGGGTGGCCATTTTTTTAAATGTCTATCTTCCCCTCTAGGTTGTAAGCTCCATGAAGGTAGAGCTCTCAGGTGTTTATTTACCACTGTGTCCACGGGGCCTACAATAATCCTCTTTTTTATCATTTTAGTTTGTTTTTTCCTCTTAATTTTGTTTACGATACTTTCAGATCTTTAGGAATATTTAAATGTTTAGATAGCTAAGTTTATAAATTTTTCCTTTATAGTTTCTTCTATTACTTTCATGCATAGAAGTGCTCTTTCTACATGAGATCAGATAAATATTCACTTCTATTTTCTTCCAGTTAAGGTTTTCTAATAAAAATATTTTAGCACTTTTATCCATTTAGAGATTATATTGGTTTATAATACGAAGAATACAATGTAAAGTAACCATATTTTTTAAAAAAAGTTAAATCACTGTAACTTCATTTATGAAATAAATTCATCATCCTCCAACTGGCTGAAAACACTACTTTATTGGATACTAAATTTCTTTGTATGCTATGTTTCATTTCTGGGCTTTCTAGGATCTACTATTCATTTGTCTATTTAAGTGCCACTACTGTATTTTTTTTTTTTTTATTTACTGTATAGGCCAAGAAGCTTTCTAATTGTAGTGATGCTTTGTAGAATATTGTCATTATACAGTGAGAAGTGTATTCCAGTCTTCAAGATCAGTTAGGAAACTGCAAATCATTGCAAATTCATAACTGGCCACTCCATCCTTCTCAGTTATTAACCTTGTTACTCTGAGTCTGCCCCTGAGTGAAAGACTTCTTGATGTGTTCGCAAAGTCACATCTGTGGTCCTACCCGGCTGTACGTCAGCATGGGTGCCTCTTATGTATTACTGTGTGGGGTCACCTTCAAGGTTCTGTCTCAGGGGTTTCATACTCAAACTTCCCAGAGAAGTCTGGTAGCAAAGTAGGCTGAGTGTAAGACCATATGGTGGACTGAAGACTGGGTTCCTGGAACGTGCACACTCGTCTAATCATTTGCTGTCAAGTGAATTCTGACTCATGGCGACCCCACATGTTTCAGAGTAGAACTGCTCCATATGGTTTTCAAAGGCTGTAATTTTATGGAAGTAGATCGCCAGGTCTTTCTTCTGTGGTGCCACTGGGTGGATTCAAACCACCAACCTTTCAGTTATTATGAGCACAAATCATGTGTTCCCCCCCTCCAGGGGAGGATTATTTTAATTCTGTGGACTTCAGATTGCATAAATAAAAGCTAAAAACAACCAGGTAACTATGACAACTCTACTTCAGACAGTTTAAATTTAAGAAATAAACCTATCCACCCAGCCCCTTTATTTTGTTCTCTTAACATACACTTTGTCTTCTCTTCAGCTGGGGTTTTCATGTTACCTCAAAGCCATGTCCACTAGTAGCATCTATATGCCATCCCTTTTCCATCTGATGCCAAGATAGAATCTGGAGAAGAACCTCTGGCCAGGTGACAGAATAAGAAGAAGAATTTCAAATTGATTGAAACTGTGCAGGCTACACAAAGCCTAGAGTGGACTGGATTTGTCATGAGGAGCTTGGACTTGTAGATCAACCTTACAGATACATATACTTTATTTATACTTTCTTTTTCATTTGATTCCTATAATGACCTTTGAGGCAGTATTACCAATGTGCCCATTTTATGATGTCTTCAAGAGGCTGAATAACTTGCATGAGGTGTCATAGCCAACACGTCATGTAGTGGACTCAGGACATTGACCTGACCCCAGATTATATTCTATTTCTTTCACAGCACGTTATGCTGCCATCCTAAAAGGGTGCTGGGATAACAATGTGAGAAGCTTGTATAAGGGAAGGATGAGCTATTTCTGTTATTCAATCTAAAAATACCAGAATCGAAGTGACCTACAAAGTGCCAATAAGCCTGTCTCTGGCTGGATTCCAAATGTCAGGAAGCAAAGCAGGGAGAAGTGACACCAGGTGGCAAGGACTCCAGTGACAGGGAGTCTCTGGCACGCATCTCTCTGAAACACCTGGAGTTAGCCCCGGGGAGGCTGTAGGCTGAATGCCCCAACTGCCTCTCAACCTTTTACTGTTACGGCCATTTAGGAAACTCCCAGAGAAAGGCTGATGGAGATGATAGAGATCCTTGTAAAGTACCAGGTCATTTGCAAAGCTGATATAGCCCGGCTCTCTCTCTCTATCTCTCCCCCCATTCTTCTCTCCCTTTCTTTCCTCCTCCCCTCCTCTTCTGCCTCTATCACCAGGGTACTGAAGGCCTTTAAGGATGGATCACTTTTGGCTGTCACTATTCCAAACATGAGGAAGGCTCCTCTCTCTTTTTAACTCCAACCCTTAGCAGCTCCTAGGCTTTCAGAGCTGCTTGTTTGATGCAGGCATGGAGGCTTATGAAAAAAAGACTCTTTATTTCTGAGTCTGCTCCCCCTGGCATGAAGGCTAGGATAGAGGTACACAGCTAAGGGGGCTCTTCAACTGCTTTTGAAAGGAGAGGTTAAGAGGAACTGGCGAATGAGAAATCCATCCATAGGGACCCCTGCTTTGCTTGAATTTAAGAGCCAGGAGGAGGATTGGATGAGCTTTACCCAGAAGAAAGATTACTCCATTTTGCCTGGTCTTGTCAGTGAGTTTGTTGGAGCTGATGACCTTGTGAGAATACCGAGTAGTGGGGACAATGCAATCAAAGTTCTCTTCCAGAAGAAAAAGAATAGCGACTTCATGGGAGTCAGGGGAATGCATTAGAGGCCTTCCAGGGCTTTGCAGTAATTTTCTGGCATGGAACAGGTCTCCTTCATTAAGCCTCTGGTTTCTGACCAGTAAATTAAAGAAGCTCCCAACCAGAACCTCTTTCAAACATTTATAGAAAAATCAGGAATGCTACACCCCCACAGAAAACATACCATCTATATAAGGATGAAGTGCCTAGCTGAATAGCAATAGAAGGCCTTAGGCTGAGAAGTATTAAATCACTTTAACAGTGCAAAAACACAAGCAGTCTGAAGATAGAGAACAGGTCCAAAGATAAAGAACAGATCTTTTCATGCTCGTATTTCCAGGACTTAGAATAGTACCTGCCATGCAAAAAATATTTGTTGAGTAAATATGTCCTGGGTCTCTCAAATCCACTGATCTTATTCCAAGATCGGAGATAAGTCATGACCAATAGTTAGAGTTGGACATTCCTAATAATGGATGTAATATAAAAATATATTAAGAATGAAATTGTTTTAAAGGAGCTAGCTTTTTTTTTTTCCCCAGAAAAGATAAAGAGGTAAATTTTAGACTCTTCCCCTTAGTTGGATGAACGTGCCATGGATCCATCTGGGCCACTTAGCTTCTCCTGGTACCTCAACTAGACTTGTGTCCATCAATCATGGGAATGGGAGAGGAGAGAGGGGGAGAGAGGCATTTAGTTACAAACTTTAGTGCTTCTTGGAAAAATACTTAGGGAATGAAGAGGGCATTTCTCCTTAGGGGTTAAACAGAATTCCCTGACCATCTCCTCAATCCATTACCTGATCTACTTTGAGTCATTTCCTTTCTGACAAAGGTTCTCAAATTTAGAAGTGACTTGTTTTTAGCTGCCATACTCTTGGTGATCCTATGCGCAATCATTGTGATCCATAGGGTTTTCATTGGCTGATTTTCAGAAGTAGATCACCAGTTAGTCCGGAGGTTGCTCAGCATCACAGAAACATGCAAGCCTCCACTGACAGACACGTGATGGTGAAACTGGACCAATGGTTCTGTGCCCAGTGTGCAAGAAGCCAAACTCTCAGACGCTGGTTTTGAGAGGAAGAAAGACTTTGTTTTGCCAGCTAGCAAGCGGGAACTCAGAGGTATCAATCTCAGATGGAGTTCCCCGATTTGCAGGAGCAATGTACAATTTATACTTATACATATTCATTTAGGGGTAGAGGGGAACAGTAGGCAGGATCAGAGGTTTTACCTATTCCTAGTTGCTACTCATTACTTACTATGAGGCGGGGCTAAGACTCCACGGCGCGGAAGTGGCCGACAGACCAAAAAGCTTCTGAAAAGGCCTCGACTATTGTTGATGCATTTCCAGCGATTTTGGTTCCTTGCCGTTTGAGTCTTTCGTTTCCTTGACGTAGGGCCTCTTGCGTTATTGAGCATGCGTGGCAGCCCAGGGTCGTTTGTCGGTCATCGTGGTCTGCTCTGCGCATGTCAGGCTCCTCTGAGCCGGTTATATCTGGACTCTTCCAGGGCTCTCCTGAGGGTCTGCAAAACAACTTAGAGGAAGTGAGTGACATGGTGGGGAGGTGACCAGCAGTGGCCTGATACCTGGTGGAGTACTAATTAATCAGGTGTCTTCAGTGTCTTCAGCCTACAAACCACCCTAAAAATGGCTATGCATGAGGTGCATTGGCTGGGTCAACCAAACCCAGGTCTCCTGCATGGAAGATGAGAATTCTGCTACAGAACCCCCCTGCACCCACCGCTGCCCTCAACTAGACTTAGAAGGTAGGGTATGAAAGACAATTGGGCTGCACTTCCCATTTTGCCACTGGATGGCAGTATACCCCTGTATGTCTTCCCCTAGGGAGCCACCTCTCTGGCAGCACAATCTTGATTTGCCCAGTTGGAGAATATGGTAGACTAGAGATAGCAGAAACATTTGTAGTCTTCTGTATTTTTCTAAGTTTCTATGGTAGGATGATATTCTTCGTGCTTACCTTCGAATCCAAAAGAAACTTGGCTCCAGCATCATCTCTTCTTGATACTTCTCTTTCACCAAGCCTGATTCACTCACCCTTCCTTTGTCCTCTCATAGCACCTTATACTAATAGCTATCCCATTGTAAAACCACATTCCATTTTCCTTGCCAGTTTATGCGTCCATTTGCCTGGTAAACAGACTATTTAGGCACAGTATTCAAGTCACGAAATGCCAGATATCTGCGAAGCAGTTGACATCCTTTCTCTCATTTAATCATCACAAGAACTCTGTTAGGTGCTTGCGCTCAATATGACAGATGAGCAAACTAAGGCCAGAGAGCTTACACGCCGGGGAAGCGGGGGAACCACTGACATCTGTCTCCTTACGGCGTTGGCTGTGCAGTGTGCTGTTTTCCACCTGCGAGGGCTCTGTAAGGCCACTTATATGTCAAGGCCGTTAAACCTTTGTCTGTTCTATTTGTTGCAAATATTTCTCCAGGTTGTAGATACCTTTTAATTTTGTGTATGATCGTCTTGAAACTTAGATCTTTAATTATGAAATAGTAAAACCAGTCACTCTCTTCTTTGGTGATTTATTACATGGGGTATGCTTTAAAGGTTCTGTCCTTTCTAAGCTCGTTTGGTCATATGTATTGTTATTCATGTTTTTTTTATAGTCTGTGTTTTAAATTTAATCGAAAATGAGGGAAATCCTCTATGAAACAAACACAACTAAGGAAACAATTGACTCAAATGTACCAACAATCGTGAAGATGGTGCAGGACAGGGCAATGTTTCTTTCTGTTATACACGGAGTCTCTCTGAGTCTAAGCTGATGCAACAAGCAACTAACAACAACGTGCCTTTTAACATTTATTTTGTCTGTGTAAGGTGTGTGGTGAAGGTCTATTTTTTTCCTAAAATGGTAAATTTTCCTGAAACAGTTCATTGAAAGACCCACTGTTTCCTATTAGGTTATGATCCTTCGTTTATAATTGGTTAAATTCTATATTTTTCATCTGTTTGGGAGCTTTTTGACCAGTGTTATGTCAACTTTTGAACTATTACCATAGCATTTTATAATTTATTTTTTATTTGGTAGAATGTCTTGCCTCTTGCACACCTTCCCCTCTTCCCCCCAAATTTTTATTTTACAACATTGTCTTGGTTAATCTCACTTAGTGTTTTATTTAATTATATTTTCAAATGATCTTTAAAATTTTTCTCATGCTGAAAAAAATTGTAGTGGGATAATTTTTTAATATAAATAGTCTACATGTTTAATACAGTAAAACCTGAGAAAGCAGGAATGTGTGTAAGGCGGAAACCTGTCAGAGAAGGAAAACTCAAATAATTTCCACTACTAGAGAGCAGTAGAAAAGTGCTAAGATGGCAGCCTGTCAAAGGCGGAAAACTTTCGAGACTTGGAAAAACATGGCAGTCCCATCGAGTTCTTGTTCTCTAAGGTTTCACCGTATATAAAAACTAGGAAATACAGAATATTAAAATAAACTAAAAATCCGGAAAATATTAATACTTTGTTGTGTTTCTTTATGGTTTTCATTCTATATGAATATGTGTAACAAAGTTAGGGTTGTATTACAACACAGTTTAATATTCTGCTTTCTCCCCATGTTACATTGTAAAAATTTTCATATCTGATTAGATTTTTGAAAGTGTAAGTTTTAATCCTGCATAATATTCATTAATATAAATGACTAAAAAATCTATTTAATAAGTCCCCTATTGTTGGACACTTAGATTATTACTAATTTTTGTTTCTTTTAAACAATGTTGTAATGAAAATCCATGTAAATGCATTTTTGTTCATATCCTATTATTTCCTTTGGGTGTATTTCTAGATCTGGGTCAACAGGTATGAACAATTTTAAGACTTTCAATTGCTTTTTTAAAAGATTGCACCAATATAACCTCCCTTTAGAAGTGCCTCTTTCCACCGTGTTCTTGCCAACGCTTGAGTATTTTCTCATTGAGATTTTTCACTAGTGTTATGTTAAATCTATAAATCAATTTGGATAGAATTGCATTCTTTACAGTATTGATTCGTTTCTTCCAGGATCTAATTAAATCTTTATTTTATATTTCTCAGTGAAGTTTTGTTGCTTTATTTATATAAACCCTGCACATTTATTATTAGAATTATTTCTGGGTATATTATGTTTTTTGCTTGTTCTTTTTGCTATTGCTTTTATGAACGCAAGGAGGCTGGGTGGTACAAATGATTTAAGTGCTCATCTATTAGCCTAAAGGTTGGCGGTTCAGACCCACCCAGAGGCATCTCAGAAGAGAAGCCTGGGGATCTGCTTCTAAAAGGTCACAGCCTTGAAAACCCTGTGGAGCAGTTCTACTCTGCACACGTGGTGTCACCATGAGTCAGAATCAACTAGACAGCAATGACAATTATGAATACTATTTAAAAATGTATTAAAATATATAAATCTACTTTTTCCAAAGTGTGTCCTTGAAGCATTCGATCCTCCAGGTGCACTGTGAAAGACAGAGGGGTTCTGCTTCAGATTGGTTTGGGAAAGGCCGCATACGATGACCTTCACTTAGAAACACTCCGGACACATTTGTGAATACTTGAGGAGCCCTGTAGTAAAGAAACCTGTTTAATGTTATTTAGTACAGTCCGCACATCCCAAGCTTGTTTTATATAAAAAAAAAAAACCCTATATTTTATATAAAATCTGTTAACATTCAGTACAGTTGATATCCTGGGAAACCTTATGTTATAGGTCGACAAAGAGCCCCAGTTCTTCATCCTACCTTGTGACTATGCTTTTTGCCATGTAACTTTGTAGTGACCTCTACTCAGATCTGGGCTTGGCCATGTGAAGTGGCCAATGGGATGTAAGCAAACACGTAAAGCGCACAGAGGTTTTAAAAGTGGGCGTGCTCGCTGCTGCACTCTTTCATCTCCACGAGAACCGCATGCCTGGTGGACCCTGTTGGAGGAAGGGGCACGTGGAGCGGAGCTGAGTTATCCCATTTATCCAGACTAGATCAGCCAACAGCCAGCCAGCCCCCTTCATGAACGCAAACCCAGCAAAGACCAGGAGAACCACTGAGTTGACTGGCAGACTCATGAGAATCCTCAGCTAAATAAATCCTTGTTTTCAGCTACTAAGCTTTGGGATGACTTGTTGTACAGCATTATTGTGGCAATAGAGAACTGATACATCCACTTTCAGGAGGTTTCATTCTGTCTTTATTATATTAAGGAAATTACTTTTCGTTTATATTTTTCCAAGCGCTTTTTACGAAGAATGTTATTGAATAACATTTGGGCCGCTATTGAGATTTTTTAAGCTTTTCTAATTGAACGTGTTTATATCGTATTTTATATTAATTGACTTCCTAATAATAAATTGTCCTTACCTTCTTGGGATGAATCATTCTTAGCAACAGTTGATCATTTTAATGTATTATTGAATTCTATATGCTAGTACTTTTCTCAGGTTTTTAGCTTAATATTTATTGGTGAAATTAGTTTATAATGTCCTATTTTATTTAATTTTTTTTCTAGCTTTGGTATAAGGCTTAAGCCATCTTCATAAAAAGAATAGGTTAGGTTTTCGTCTTTGTCTATGCTCTGGCTCAATTTTTTATAGCATGGAAATTATCTAAAACCTGTAAAGACTAATGGAATTCACAGCTAAAGCCAACTGGCCGTTGAGCCTTTCTTTTTTTTTTAAAGATACTTCTTTGATAATTTTATTCAAATTTTTTTTTTTGCTGGTTTTTGGCATTAAGGTTTCTTACTTATGTTTAATTAAATTTTTGGAAATTCAAATTTACTTTGTGATGACCAATGACGTACATCTTGTGTTTTATGTATTTTTGCAAGCTACCGTTCTATCTTCTGGAAAAAAGTCAGATATAATTAACTCAATAAATAAATGTTAGGCCATAAGCGTTTGGTTATTAACCGAAAGGTTGGCAGTTAGAACCTACCCAGTGGTTCCAAGGGAGAAAGACCCATTGATCTGCTTCTGTAAAGATTACAGCCAAGAGAACCCCATGGGGTGGTTCTGTTCTGTCACAGAGCGTCCCTCTGAGTCGAAATCAACTCAATGACACCTAACCACAACAACAATTTAAAGTCAGACCTAACATAAGACCACATTTTAACATGAACTGTATGTAACAGGATGATCACAAGTTCATGTATGTAATAGTATGGTTACAAGTGTGTCCATCAATTTTTCTAACCAAAAAAATAGCTGACACTGTCTTCTAAGAATTTGTTGCACTTCTTATGGTTGGGAAAGAGAGTCTGGAAGATATAATCTAGATTCATAAATGTTGTAATTTTGAATATTTTCACATGGCTTATGACTGTAACATAGAGAATATTTGAAAATGGAACTCTTCTAAAAAATCCTAGAAATTGGTTGTCATATTTATTGGCCTAAGTTTTAGTTAACATGGGGCTCAAGGTTTACTATAAAGCATATGAGAGTATTTTTTTCCCCCAGTCATATATATATATATACTAGTGCTTTAAGTGAAAGTTTACAAGTCAGTCTCTCATACAAAAACTTACAAATACCTTGCTGTGTACTCCTAGCTGCTCTTCCCCTAGTGAGACAGTACACTCCTCTTCTCTACACTATATTCCCCATGTCAGTTCAACCAGCTCCTGTCCCCGTCTGCCTTCTCTTCTTGCCTCCAGACAACATCTGCCCACGTAGTCTCATGTGTCTACTTGAGCCAAGAAACTCACTCCTCATCAGTATCATTTCCTGTCTTATAGTCCAGTCCAATCCCTGTTTGAAGAGTTGGCTTCGGGGATGGTTCCAGACTAGGGACCATGACCTCCAGGGTCCTTCTAGTCTCAGTCAGACCATTAAGTCTGGTCTATTTATGAGAATTTGAGATCTACATTCCACTGTTCTCCTGCTGCATCAGGGATTCTCCATTGTGTTCCCTGTCAGGGCAGTTGTCAGTGGTAGCCAGGTACCATCTAGTTCTTCCAGTCTCAGGCTGATAGAGTCTCTGGTTTATGTGGCTCTTTAAGGCTCTTGGGCTCATATTTACCTTATGTCTTTGGTGTTCTTCATTCTCCTTTGCTCCAGGTGGGTTCAGACCAATTGATGCATCTTAGATGGCCACTTGCTAGCGTTGAAAATCCCAGACACCACTCACCAAAGTGGGATGCAGAACATTTTCTTAATACATTTTGTTTTGCCAGTTGACCTAGATGTCCCCTGAAACCATGGTCCCCTGACCCCCATCCCTGCTACTCTGGCCTTTGAAGCATTTGATTATATTTAGGAAAATTCTTTGCTTTTGGTTTTGTCCAGTTGTGCTGACCTCTCCTGTATTGTGTGTTTCATTCCCTTCACCTAAAATAGTTTTAGTCTACTATCTATTTAGGGGTACTGCTCTCCCTCCCTCTCCACCCTCGTAACCATCAAAAAATATTTTCTTCTGTGCTTAAACTTTTTCTTGAGTTCTTATAATAGTGGTTCCATACAATATTTGTCCTTTTGCCACTTACTAATTTCATTCAGCATAATGCCTTCCAGATTCCTCCATGTTATGAGATGTTTCATGGATTCATCGTTGTTCTTAATTGTTGCATAGTACTCCAGTATGTAAATATACTGTAACTTATTTAACCATTCATCCATTGATTGGCACCTTGGTTGCTTCCATCTTTTTGCTATTGTAAACAGTGCTGTGATAAATATGGGTGTGCATATATCTGTTCGTGTGAAGACTCTTATTTCTTTAGGATATGTTCCAAGGAGTGGGATTGCTGGATCCTATGGTGCTTTTATTTCTAGCTTTTTTTTTTTTTTTAATAAATTTTATTAAGCTTCAAGTGAACGTTTACAAATCCAATCAGTCTGTCACATATAAGTTTACATACATCTCACTCCCTACTCCCACTTGCTCTCCCCCTCTTGAGTCAGCCCTTTCAGTCTCTCCTTTCTTGACAATTTTGCCGGCTTCCCTCTCTCTCTATCCTCCCATCCCCCCTCCAGACAAGAGCTGCCAACACAATCTCAAGTGTCCACCTGATATAATTAGCTCACTCTTCATCAGCGTCTCTCTCCCACCCGCTGACCAGTCCCTTTCATTTCTGATGAGTTGTCTTCAGGGATGGTTCCTGTCCTGTGTCAACTGAAGGTCTGGGGAGCATGGTCGCCGGGATTCCTCCAGTCTCAGTCAGACCATTAAGTTTGGTCTTTTTATGAGAATTTGGGGTCTGCATCCCACTGATCTCCTGCTCCCTCAGGGGTCCTCTGCTGTGCTCCCTGTCAGGGCAGTCATCGATTGTGGCCGGGCACCAACTAGTTCTTCTGGTCTCAGGATGATGTAGGTCTCTGGTTCATGTGGCCCTTTCTGTCTCTTGGGCTCTTAGTTGTCGTGTAGCCTTGGTGTTCTTCATTCTCCTTTGATCCAGGTGGGATGAGACCAACTGAGGCATCTTAGATGGCCGCTTGTTAGCATTTAAGACCCCAGACGCCACATTTCAAAGTGGGATGCAGAATGATTTCATAATAGAATTATTTTGCCAATTGACTTAGAAGTCCCCGCAAACCATGTTCCCCAGACCCCCACGCTTGCTCCGCTGACCTTTGAAGCATTCATTTTATCCCGGAAACTTCTTTGCTTTTGGTCCAGTCCAGTTGAGCTGACCTTCCACGTATTGAGTGTTGTCTTTCCCTTCACCTAAAGCAGTTCTTATCTACTGATTAATCAATAAAAAACCCTCTCCCACCCTCCCTCCCT
Organism: Elephas maximus indicus; assembly: GCF_024166365.1. Taxonomy (NCBI): domain Eukaryota; kingdom Metazoa; phylum Chordata; class Mammalia; order Proboscidea; family Elephantidae; genus Elephas; species Elephas maximus. The sequence goes on from NC_064840.1 coordinate 53,684,564, forward strand.
CCTCCCCTCGTAACCACAAAAGTATGTGTTCTTCTCAGATTTACTATTTCTCAAGATCTTATAATAGTGGTCTTATACAATATTTGTCCTTTTGCCTCTGACTCATTTCGCTCAGCATAATGCCTTCCAGGTTCCTCCATGTTATGAAATGTTTCAGAGATTCGTCACTGTTCTTTATCGATGCGTAGTATTCCATTGTGTGAATATACCACAATTTATTTACCCATTCATCCGCTGATGGACACCTTGGTTGCTTCCAACCTTTTGCTATTGTAAACAGAGCTGCAATAAACATGGGTGTGCATGTATCTGTTTGTATGAAGGCTCTTGTATCTCTAGGGTATATTCCTAGGAGTGGGATTTCTGGGTTGTATGGTAGTTCTATTTCTAACTGTTTAAGATAACGCCAGATAGATTTCCAAAGTGGTTGTACCATTTTACATTCCCACCAGCAGTGTATGAGAGTTCCAATCTCTCCGCAGCCTCTCCAGCATTTATTATTTTGTGTTTTTTGGATTAATGCCAGCCTTGCTGGTGTGAGATGGAATCTCATCGTAGTTTTAATTTGCATTTCTCTAATGGCTAATGATCGAGAGCATTTTCTCATGTATCTGTTGGCTGTGTGAATATCTTCTTTAGTGAAATGTGTGTTCATATCCTTTGCCCACTTCTGGATTGGGTTGTTTGTCTTTTTGTGGTTGAGTTTTGACAGAATCATGTAGATTTTAGAGATCAGGCGCTGGTCGGAGATGTCATAGCTGAAAATTCTTTCCCAATCTGTAGGTGGTCTTTTTACTCTTTTGGAGAAGTCTTTAGATGAGCATAGGTGTTTGATTTTTAGGAGCTCCCAGTTATCGGGTTTCTCTTCATCATTTTTGGTAATGTTTTGTATTCTGTTTATACCTTGTATTAGGGCTCCTAGGGTTGTCCCAATTTTTTCTTCCATGATCTTTATCGTTTTAGTCTTTATGTTTAGGTCTTTGATCCACTTGGAGTTAGTTTTTGTGCATGGTGTGAGGTATGGGTCCTGTTTCATTTTTTTGCAAAGGGATATCCAGTTATGCCAGCACCATTTGTTAAAAAGGCTATCTTTTCCCCAGTTAATTGACACTGGTCCTTTGTCAAATATCAGCTGCTCATACGTGGATGGATCTATGTCTGGGTTCTCAATTCTGTTCCCTTGGTCTATGTGTCTGTTGTTGTACCAATACCAGGCTGTTTTGACTACTGTGGCTGTATAATAGGTTCTGAAGTCAGGTAAGGTGAGGCCTCCCACTTTCTTCTTCTTTTTCCGTAGTGCTTTGCTTATCCGGGGGTTCTTTCCCTTCCATATGAAACTGGTGATTTGTTTCTCTATCCCCTTAAAATATGACATTGGAATTTGGATCGGAAGTGTGTTAAATGTATAGATGGCTTTTGGTAGAATAGACATTTTTACTATGTTAAGTCTTCCTATCCATGAGCAGGGTATGTTTTTCCACTTAAGTATGTCCTTTTGAGTTTCTTGTAGCAGAGTTTGATAGTTTTCTTTGTATAGGTCTTTTACATCCTTGGTAAGATTTATTCCTAAGTATTTTATCTTCTTGGGGGCTACTGTGAATGGTATTGATTTGGTTATTTCCTCTTCGGTGTTCTTTTTGTTGATGTAGAGGAATCCAAGTGATTTTTGTATGTTTATTTTATAACCTGAGACTCTGCCAAACTCTTCTATTAGTTTCAGTAGTTTTCTGGAGGATTCCTTAGGGTTTTCTGTGTATAAGATCATGTCATCTGCAAATAGTGATAACTTTACTTCCTACTTGCCAATCTGGATACCCTTTATTTCTTTGTCTAGCCTAATTGCCCTGGCTAGGACTTCCAGCACGATGTTGAATAAGAGCGGTGATAAAGGGCATCCTTGTCTGGTTCCCGTTCTCAAGGGAAATGCTTTCAGGTTCTCTCCATTTAGAGTGATATTGGCTGTTGGCTTTGCATAAAAAACCTTTATTATGTTGAGGAATTTTCCTTCAATTCCTATTTTGGTAAGAGTTTTTATCATAAATGGGTGTTGGACTTTGTCAAATGCCTTTTCTGCATCAATTGATAAGATCATGTGGTTTTTGTCTTTTGTTTTATTTATGTGATGGATTACATTAATGGTTTTTCTGATATTAAACCAGCCTTGCATACCTGGTATAAATCCCACTTGATCAGGGTGAATTATTTTTTTGATGTGTTGTTGGATTCTATTGGCTAGAATTTTGTTGAGGATTTTTGCATCAATGTTCATGAGGGATATAGGTCTATAATTTTCTTTTTTTGTAATGTCTTTACCTGGTTCTGGTATCAGGGAGATGGTGGCTTCATAGAATGAGCTGGGTAGTATTCCGTCATTTTCTATGCTTTGGAATACCTTTAGTAGTAGTGGTGTTAACTCTTCTCTGAAAGTTTGGTAGAACTCTGCAGTGAAGCCGTCCGGGCCAGGGCTTTTTTTTGTTGGGAGTTTTTTGATTACCGTTTCAATCTCTTTTTTTGTTATGGGTCTATTTAGTTGTTCTACTTCTGAATGTGTTAGTTTAGGTAGGTAGTGTTTTTCCAGGAATTCATCCATTTCTTCTAGGTTTTCAAATTTGTTAGAGTACAATTTTTCATAATAATCTGAAATGATTCTTTTAATTTCATTTGGTTCTGTTGTGATGTGGTCCTTCTCATTTCTTATTCGGGTTATTTGTTTCCTTTCCTGTATTTCTTTAGTCAGTCTAGCCAATGGTTTATCAATTTTGTTAATTTTTTCAAAGAACCAGCTTTTGGCTTTGTTAATTCTTTCAATTGTTTTTCTGTTCTCTAATTCATTTAGTTCAGCTCTAATTTTTATTATTTGTTTTCTCCTGGTGCCTGAGGGATTCTTTTGTTGCTCAGTTTCTATTTGTTCAAGTCATAGGGACAGTTCTCTGATTTTGGCTCTTTCTTCCTTTTGTATGTGTGCATTTATTGATATAAATTGGCCTCTGAGCACTGCTTTTGCTGTGTCCCAGAGGTTTTGATAGGAAGTATTCTCATTCTCGTTGCTTTCTATGAATTTCCTTATTCCCTCCTTAATGTCTTCTATAACCCAGTCTTTTTTCAGAAGGGTGTTGTTCATTTTCCAAGTATTTGATTTCTTTTCCCTAGTTTTTCTGTTATTGATCTCTAGTTTTATCGCCTTGTGGTCTGAGAAGATGCTTTGTAATATTTCGATGTTTTGGACTCTGCAAAGGTTTGTTTTATGACCTAATATGTGGTCTATTCTAGAGAATGTTCCATGTGCGCTAGAAAAAAAAGTATATTTTGCAGCAGTTGGGTGGAGAGTTCTGTATAAGTCAATGAGGTCAAGTTGGTTGATTGTTGTAATTAGATCTTCCGTGTCTCTGTTGAGCTTCTTACTGGATGTCCTGTCCTTCTCCGAAAGTGGTGTGTTGAAGTCTCCTACTATAATTGTGGAGGTATCTATCTCGCTTTTCAATTCTGTTAAAATTTGATTTATGTATCTTGCAGCCCTGTCATTGGGTGCATAAATATTTAATATGGTTATGTCTTCCTGATCAATTGTCCCTTTTATCATTATATAGTGTCCTTCTTTATCCTTTGTGGTGGATTTAAGTCTAAAGTCTATTTTGTCAGAAATTAATATTGCTACTCCTCTTCTTTTTTGCTTATTGTTTGCTTGATATACTTTTTTCCATCCTTTGAGTTTTAGTTTGTTTGTGTCTCTAAGTCTAAGGTGTGTCTCTTGTAGGCAGCATATAGATGGATCGTGTTTCTTTATCCAGTCTGTGACTCTCTGTCTCTTTATTGGTGCATTTAGTCCATTTACATTCAGGGTAATTATAGATAAATAAGTTTTCAGTGCTGTCATTTTGATGCCTTTTTATGTGTGTTGTTGACAATTTCATTTTTCCACATACTTTTTTGTGCTGAGGCGTTTTTCTTAGTAAATTGTGAGATCCTCATTTTCATAGTGCTTGACTTTATGTTAGTTGAGTCGTTACGTTTTTCTTGGTTTTTATCTTGAGTTATAGAGTTATACCTTTTTGTGGTTACCTTATTATTTACCCCTATTTTTCTAAGTAAAAACCTAACTTGTATTGTTCTATATCGCCTTGTATCACTCTCCATATGGCAGTTCAATGCCTCCTGTATTTAGTCCCTCTTTTTGATTATTGTGATCTTTTACCTATTGACTTCCATGATTCCCTGTTATGTGTATTTTTTTTTTTTAATTAATCTTAATTTGTTTTTGTGATTTCCCTATTTGAGTTGATATCAGGACGTTCTGTTTTGTGACGTTGTGTTGTGCTGATACCTGATATTATTGGTTTTCTGACCAAACAATATCCTTTTTTAGTATTTCTTGTAGCTTTGGTTTGGTTTTTGCAAATTCTCTAAACTTGTGTTTGTCTGTAAATATGTTAATTTCGCCTTCATATTTCAGAGAGAGTTTTGCTGGATATATGATCCTTGGCTGGCAGTTTTTCTCCTTCAGTGTTCTGTATATGTCGTCCCATTCCCTTCTTGCCTGCATGGTTTCTGCTGAGTAGTCAGAACATATTCTTACTGATTCTCCCTTAAAGGAAACCTTTCTTTTCTCCCTGGCTGCTTTTAAAATTTTCTGTTTATCTTTGGTTTTGGTGAGTTTGATGATAATATGTCTTGGTGTTTTTCTTTTTGGATCAATCTTAAATGGGGTTCGATGAGCATCTTGGATAGATATCCTTTCGTCTTTCATAATGTCAGGGAAGTTTTCTGTCAGGAGTTCTTCAACTATTTTCTCTGTGTTTTCTGTCCCCCCTCCCTGTTCTGGGACTCCCATCACCCGCAGGTTATCCTTCTTGATAGAGTCCCACATAATTCTTAGGGTTTCTTCATTTTTTTTAATTCTTTTATCTGATTTTTTTTCAGCTATGTTGGTGTCGATTCCCTGGTCCTCCAGATGTCCCAGTCTGCATTCTAATTGCTCGAGTCTGCTCCTCTGAGTTCCTAGTGCGTTGTCTAATTCTGTTATTTTATTGTTAATCTTTTGGATTTCTACATGTTGTCTCTCTATGGATTCTTGCAACTTATTAATTTTTCCTGTATGTTCTTGAATAATCTTTTTGAGTTCTTCAACAGTTTTATCAGTGTGTTCCTTGGCTTTTTCTGCAGTTATCCTAATTTCATTTGTGATATCATTAAGCATTCTGTAAATTAGTTTTTTATATTCTGTATCTGATAATTCCAAGATTGTATCTTCATTTGGGAAAGATTTTGATTCTTTTGTTTGGGGGGTTGGAGAAGCTGTCATGGTCTGCTTCTTTAAGTGGTTTGATATGGATTGTTGTCTCCGAGCCATCACTGGGAAACTAGTTTTTCCAGAAAATCCACTGTGTCCAGTCCAAATCCCTGCGGGACAGTTCCCCGGCTCGGACGCTGCTCTTTCTGTTCCAAGACCAGTCACTGCCCCCCGGGGACTTCTCCTACCGGCTGCGTCCCACGCCGCCCGTGGAACCGGCTGGTCCCCCTCCCGGGGTTAGTTCAGGGGGGTGGAGCCGCTCTCTGTGCTTGTGCCGTACCTGACTGGTACGCTGGCTCCAGGCTCTGGAAACAATCGCTGCTTCCCCGTTTTAGTTCGTTCTCCGTCTCTAAATCTGTGTTTGTTGTTCAGGGTTCGTAGATTGTTATGTATGTGATCGATTGACTTGTTTTTCCGTGTCTTTGTTGTAAGAGGGATCCGAGGTAGCGTCTGCCTAGTCCGCCATCTTGGCTCCGCCTTCCTATTTCTAGCTTTTTAAGGAAGCACCAAATCGATTTCCAAAGTGGTTGTACGATTTTACATTCCCACCAGCAGTGTATAAATGTTCCAGTCTCTCCACAAACTCTCCAACATTTATTATTTTGTGTTTTTTGGATTAATGCCAGGCTTGTTGAAGTGAGATGGTATCTCACTGTGGCTTTGATTTGCATTTCTCTGATGGCTAATGATCATGAGCATTTCCTCATGTATCTATTAGCTGCCTGAATGTCTTCTTTGGTGAAATATCTGTTCATACCCTTTGCCCATTTTTTAATTGGGTTTTTCGCCTTTTTGTTGTTGAGTTTTTGCAGTATAATGTAGATTTTAGAGATCAGATGCTGATCAGAATTGTCATAGCCAAAAACTTTATCCCAGTTTGTAGGTAATCTTTTTACTCTCTTTGCGAAGTCTTTTGATGAGCCTAAGTATTTGATTTTTAGGGGCTCCCAGTTATCTAGTTTCTCTTCTGGTGTTTGCGCATTGTTAGTAGTATTTTGTATCCTGTTTATGCCATGTATTAGGGCTCCTAGCGTTGTCCCTATTTTTCTTCCATGATCTTTATCATTTTAGATTTTTATATTTAGGTGTTTGATCCATTTTTAGTTAGTTTTTGTCCATGGTGTGAGGTATGGGTCCCGTTTCTTTTTTTCTTTTTTTTGAGGATGGAGATCCATTTATGCCAGCACCATTTGTTGAAGAGACTGTCTTTTCTCCATTTAACAGACTTTGGGCCTTTGTCAAATATCAGCTGCTCATATGCGGGTGGATTCTCAATTCTGCTCCATTGGTCTATGTATCTGTTGTTGTACCAGTACCAGGCTATTTTGACAACTGTGGCGGTATAAAACGTTCTAAAATGAGGTAGTGTGAGGCTTCCTACACTGTTTTTCTTTTTCAGTAATGCTTTACTTATCCAGGGCCTCTTTTCCTCCCATATGATGTTGATGATTTGTTTCTCCATCTCATGAAAATTGTCTTTGGAATTTGGATCAGAATTACATTGTATCTATAGATTGCTTTGGATAGAATAGACATTTTCACAATGTTGAGTCTTCCTATCCATGAGCAAGGTATGTTTTTCCACTTATGTAGGTCTCTTTTGGTTTCTTGTGGTAGTGTCTTGTAGTTTTCTTAGTATGGGTCATTTATGACCCTGGTTAGATTTATTCCTAAGTATTTTTTCTTCTTTGGGGCTATTGTAAATGGTATTGATTTGATGATATCTTTTTTTGAAGTTCTGTTTGTTCGTGTAGAGGAATCCAACTGATTTTTGTATGTTTATCTTGTATCCTGGCCAATTGACTGGAAGAGATCCGTATTTATGCCTATTCCCAAGCAAGGTGATCCAACCGAATGTGGAAATTATAGAACAATATCATTAGTATCACACACAAGCAAAATTTTGCTGAAGATCACTCAAAAATGGCTGCAGCAATATATCGACAGGGAACTGCCAGAAATTCAGGCTGGTTTCAGAAGAGGATGTGGAACCAGGGATATCATTGCTGATGTCACATGGATCCTGGCTGAAAGCAGAGAATACCAGAAGGATGTTTACTGGTGTTTTATTGATTATGCAAAGGCATTTGACTGTGTGGATCATAACAAACTATGGATAACACTGCGAGGAATGGGAATTCTAGAACACTTAATTGTACTCATGAGGAACCTTTACATAGATCAAGAGGCAGTTGTTCGGACAGAACAAGGAGATACTGATGGGTTTAAAGTCAGGAAAGGTGTGTGTCAGGGTTGTATTCTTTCCCCATACCCATTCAGTCTGTATGCTGAGCAAATAATACAAGAAGCTGGACTATACAAAGAAGAACGGGGCATCAGGATTGGAAGAAGACTCATTAACAACCCACATTATGCAGATGACACAACCTTGCTTGCTGAAAGTGAAGAGGACTTGAAACACTTACTAATGAAGATCAAAGACCACAGCCTTCAGTATGGATTACACCTCAACATAAAGAAAACAAAAATCCTCACAACTGGACCAATGAGAAACATCATGATAAACGGAGAAAAAATTGAAGTTGTCAAGGATTTCATTTTACTTGGATCCACAATCAGCTGCCATGGAAGCAGCAGTCAAGAAATCAAAAGACACACTGCGTTAGGTAAATCTGCTGCAAAGGACCTCTTTAAAGCATTGAAGAGTAAAGATGTCACCTTGAAGACTAAGGTGTGCCTGACCCAAGCCATGGTATTTTCAACTGCATCATATGCATGTGAAAGCTGGACAATGAATAAGGAAGACTGAAGAAGAATTGACGCCTTTGAATTGTGGTGTTGGCGAAGAATATTGAATATACCATGGACTGCCAAAAGAATGAACAAATCTGTCTTAGAAGAAGTATGACCAGAATGCTGCTTAGAAGCAAGGATGGTGAGACTGCGTCTTACATACTTTAGACATGTTGTCAGGAGGGATCAGTCCCTGGAGGAGGACATCATGCTTGGCAGAGTACAGGGTCAGTGGAAAAGAGGAAGACCCTCAACAAGGTGGATTGACACAGTGGCTGCAACAGTGAGCTCAAGCATAATGACGATTGTGAGGATGGCTCAGGACTGGGCAGTGTTTCATTCTGTTGTTCATAGGATCCCTATGAGTCGGAACTGACTCGACGGCACCTAACAACAACAATCTTGTATCCTGATACTCTGCTAAACTCTTCTATTAGTTTCAGTAGTTTTCTTGAGGATTCTTTAGGGTTTTCTGTGTATAAGATCATGTCACCTGCAAATAGAGATACTTTTACTTCTCCCTTACCAATTTGGAAGACCTTACTTCTTTTTCTAGCCTAATTGCTCTGGGTAGGACCTTCTGCACATTGTTGAATAAGAGTGATGGTAAAGGGCATCCTTGTCTGGTTCCTGTTCTCAAGGGGAATACTTTCAGACTCTCTTCATGTAGGATGATATTGGCTTTTGGCTGTGTATAAATGCCCTTTTTATGTTGAGGAATCTCCTTTCTATTCCTATTTTGCTGAGCGTTTTTATCATGAATGGGCGTTGGACTTTATCGAATGCCTTTTCTGCATCGATTGGTAAGATCATGTGGTTCTTGTCTTTTGTTTTATTTAGGTGATGGATTACATTGATTATTTTTCTAATGTTAAACCTTCCATGCATACCTGGTATGAATCCCACTTGGTCTTGGTGAATTTTTTTTGATATCTTGTTGAATTCTACTGTCTAGAACTTTGTCTATCTCTCTTTTCAATGCTGTTAGAGTTTGTTTTATGTATTTTGGAGCCCTGTCCTTGGGTGCTTAAATATTTATTATGGTTATATTCTCCTTGTATATTGTCCCTTTAATCATTACATAGTGTCCTTCCTTATCTTTTATGGTAGATTTAACTTTACAGTCTATTTTGTCAGAAATTAATATTGCCACTTGTGCTCTTTTTCAATTGTTGTTTGCTTGATATATTTTATTCCATCCTTGGAGTTTTAGTTTGTCTGTGTCTTTAAGTCTAAAGTGTGTCTCTTGTAGGCAGCATATAAGTGGACCTTGTTTTTTATCCATTCTGCCACTCTCTGTCTTTTATAGGTGCATTTAGCCCATCTACATTCAGCATAATTATGGATAGGTATGAGTTTTTTTTTTATGAGTTTCATGCTGTCATTTTGATGTCTTTCTTTGTGTGTTGTTGACAGTTTCTTTTTTCTGCTTAATTTCTTGTGCTGAGTAGTTTTTTTTATATATATATTGTCTTTTCCTCTTTTTTCATTGTTATTGATTTTGTTTTTGCTGAGTCTTTATGTTTTTCTTGTATTTTATCTTGATGTGCAGGATTGTTAGTCTCCTTTGTGGTTGCCTTATTATTTACCCATATTTTTCTGAGTTTAAACAAAACTTTTATTTCTATATATTGCCTTGACTTCCTTTCCATATGAAAGATCTATGACTACATTTTTTAGTCTTTCTTTATTGATTTAATGTTGTCATCTTTTACATAATGACATCGCTGTTTCCCTGTTTTGAGCCTTTAAAAAAAAATCTTGATTTATTTTTGTGATTTCCCTATCTGGGTTGATATCTGGTTGCTCTGTCTTGTGTTCTAGTCTTGGGTTGTTATCTGATGTTTTTGATTTTCTAGCCAGAGAATTCCCTTTAGTATTTCTTGTAGTTTTGTTTTGGTTTTTATGAATTTCCTCAACTTCTGTTTATCTGGAAATTTCCTAATTTTGCCTTCATATTTGAGAGACAGTTTTGCTGAATATATGATTCTTGGCTGTCATTTTTTTTCCCTCAAAGCTTTGTGTATGTCATCCCATTGCCTTCTTGCCTGCATGGTTTCTGCTGAGTAGTCCGAGCCTATTCTTATTGTAGGTGACTTCATTTATCCCTAGTCGCTCTTAAAAATCTCTCTATCTTTGGTTTTGGCAAGTTTGATTATAATATGTCTCAGTGACTTTCTTTAGGGATCTACCTTGTGTGGGGTTTGACGAGTGTCTTAGGTAGATATATTTTCATCTTTCACAATATCAGGGAAGTTTTCTGCCAACAAATCTTCAACAATTCTCTCTGTATATTCTGTTATCCCTCCCTGTTCTGGTACTCCAGTCACTCCTAGGTTATTTCTCTTGATATAGTCCCACATGATTCTTAGGGCTTCTTTTTTTTTAAATTCTTTTGTCTGATTTTTCTTCAAATATATTGTTGCCAAGTGTTTTATCTTCAGTCTTGCTAATTCTGACTTCCATTTCCCTGGTTCTACTCCTCTGACTTTCTATTGAGTTGTCTAATTCTGAAATTTTATTGTTAATCATCTGAATTTCTGATTGCTGTCTCTCTTTGGATTCTTGAAGCCTATTAAGTTTTTCTTTATGCTGTTGAGTAACCTTCTTAATTTCCTCAACTGCTTTATCTGTGTGTTCCTCAGCTTGTTCTGCATATTGCCTGATCTCCTTCTCGATCTCTTGAAGAGTTCTGTATATTAATCTTTTGTGTTCTACCTCTGGTAATTCCAGGAATATATCTTCATCTGGAAGATTCCTTGATTCTTTGTTTTGGGAGCTTGTTGAAGTGATCATGGTGTCCTTCTTTATATGATTTGATATCGACTGTTGTCTCTGTGCCATCTATAAGTTACTGTATTAATTTATTTTATGTTTGCTTTCTGTGTCCTAGCTTCTTGCTTTGTTTTGCTTTGATAAACCCAAATAGGCTACTCAAGTGAGCTCACTAGATTATTCATTCCTTTGAAGCTCTAATGCGTGTCTCCAGATGGCTAGAGCTGTTACCAGGTTTATGGGCCTAGGAGTCCATTCAGTTTTTTTAATTTGGATTCATCTCAAGTGTCCAGGTAGTTAGTCACCAAGTGAGTGGTGCAGGCTGTCACCTATAGTCTTAGAGGAGCAGTGGTGATTTGTGTATGCTCAGGTATCTGGTTGCAGTAGGGGGTCACATTCTGAGCAAGGTAGGGAGCTGACAACTGTCCCCTGAATGCCTGTGAGGGAAGTGCATCCCTGTTCCCTAAGTGTGTGGGCTCTGCAGCCAGACCATGGGCACCCAGTGCTTTTAGCTGTAAGGACTGGGAGTCACCACTTATCCTTGGACTCCTTTTGCGGGTGGCTAGGTGGCATAGGTGGAGCTACCTGAAGTGACCAAAACCAAAAACCCACTGCCGTCGAGTCGATTCCTACTCATAGTGACCCTATAGGACAGAGTAGAACTACCCCATAGAGTTTCCAAGGAGCACCTGGCGGATTTGAACTGCCGACCTTTTGATTAGCAGCTGTAGCATTTAAGCACTACGCCACCAGGGTTTCACCTGAAGTGAGGACCCTGCTAATAGGCAGGATGCAGTCAAACATCAAAAGCTCGCCTTTCCACAGCACAGCTGAAACAGTTAAAGTCAGACCCCAGGCACATACACCCTTGCACTGAACCAACAAGGGCCTGAGCTGATGAAATGGCCCCAGAGGTGTCCATGGAAGGGTGAAAGGCATTGAAAGTCTGTGGCCCACTTGTGCTTGACAGGAGCTGCTTCTGCCCTGAGTTCCTAGGTTAGTGGAGCCAGTAGATTATTTTTAACCTGTTTGTTTGTTCCTTCTCCAAGGCTGGGAGAATGGCTTAGGTCACACAGCTGGGCCTATCACAGGCCCAGGAAAATCGACTGCCACTGAAGCTGGTCTGGGGCCTGGGGCAGAGGGAGGAGGGGTCAAATAAATGGGAGAGAGTTCTTTCAAAAGGGGCACTTTTTGATCCACATGGTAAATTAGACACAGGCACTTAACTTTTGCCAAGAATGCTGTTCTTAGCTGATTCTGGAGGTGTGAGTAGACTCTGTGTCGCTTGCTCTCTGTGGCTGAGGAAGCCACGTCCCAACTGCTACCACCAGCCCTGCCATGGGTGCGCCGGTGGATCAAGCCTGTGCCGCTCTCTCTCTTATGCTGAGGAAACCACATCTTGAATGCTACCGCCAGCCCCCACGTGGTTGCGTCAGGGGATCAGGGCTGAGGGATGCCAGTTCCCACCAAGTCAGGTCTGGCAACTTCTTGCTGCTTCTAGCTATCTCTCCCACCCCCTGCTGCTCAGTCCAGTTTCTTAACTTTGCCTTTGATGTTCAGGGCTCCTAGCTTGTCATATATATAATCAATTCACTTGTTTTTCCGGGTCTTTGTTTTAAGAGGGACCACCAGAAGCGTCCAACTACTCTGCCACCTTGGCCCCACCTCCTGGGAGTATTTCTTGCTGACATGGACCGTTTCCTCAATAGCTTCAAGAGAAGCAGAGGAAAGGAAGGTATTTACACACCGCAAAGCGTGATCTAGTGCTATCTTCACAGGCTTTGTCAATCTCTGTTAGTTAATTCTCATATTTCAGAAATCTTTTAATGGTGGCAATAGTAAATATTTATATAGGGCTTACTGTGTGCCAGGCACTACTCAAAACACTATTATTATACCCATTTTACAGATGAGGAAAGAAAGGTTACCTAGCTTGCCCATGATAGATAACTTGTGAGTGGTGGTGTTAGGACTCAAATCCAGGCAGTCGGGCTCCAAAGCGTGTTCTGTTAACCAGTATAGAATGCTGCTTCTCTTATTCTTTCTTATTTTCTACATGTCTCAGGTAGAGTGCCTGGCTCAGGGTTGGGTTTTTAATAAGTACTTGATACCATAAATGTATTTATGGATGAAGATAGAAGAGGTAAAGGGAGAAGAGAAATGTTGAAGAGGAAGGAGTAATGGGATGGCATGGGAAGATTCTGATTTGAGACTATAACCCCAGGTATAAAGAAAAAATAAGAAAGTATCTCTTATAGGGTTATTGTGAAGATTTCCTGAGCAAAGGGCCTGACATATAATTAGCCTTAAATACGAATCATAATACACAATAATGATGATGATGATTGGTGACCATAAAACCAAGCTCCTGCCACGAACTGGCTCTGTGACCTTGTTCAAGTCACCTTGCCTCAGTTTCTTTATTTGTTAGAAGGAGGATGACCTCATGGTTCTGTGATCATATGATCTGTGACCCACAGTAGAGACTCAGCAGGAGAGAAAGCAAGGAAAACAAGTGATAGAAGCCACTGCCAAGTGAGGCATCTATTTACAGGAGCTGGGGGAAATCCCCCTCCACATTGACCACCCCACGCATGAAGTTAACTGTTGGTCCAGCTGATTTCACTCTCCTCAAACATCTCACAGATAAAGAATCTGAGCAGAGGGTCAAAGTAGGTATCCATCATGACTTCCTCCCTAGCATCTATGGCCCGTTAGGAATAGATTTAGCAAATAAAAATTCAGGAACCCAGTTAAATTTGAATTAAGACAAACAACAAATCCTTTTTTTTTATAAAAAATAACTATGTCCCCATGCAATGTTTGGGATATACATATACTAAACAATTATTTGTAATCTGAAATTCAAATATAACTGGGCATCCTGTAATTTTTACCTGGAAGTCTTTGTTAGGAATAAACCCAGTTCTCTGGGCTGACCTCTCTGGTCTCGTGTCCAGATCTCTGAGATGGGAAGGCTGCAGTGAATCTGTACCAGTCCAAGCTCTTCTTCTACGTCAAAGAACCGAGTTCTAGAATCCCTGTCTTCCTTGCCATCTCTTTTTCTATTTTGCTTGGTATAAAAGGAAAGAGCAACTAAATTGGGAAATTTGTTTGCCATAAAACACTAAGAGATGGGCCTCTCCAGATTCAGTAGGCAATTATTATATATTGAATAAAGAACAATTGATTATTTCACACAAATGTACCAGACTGAGGTTTAACAAAAATCTCTATCTATAACCTGCCATGGTTGTTAAGTCAGAAGTGAATATGTTCGTAATAACCAACTGGTATTTACTTAATGTAAAATAACTCTCCTGCAAAGCTTAAATGAAATGCACAGTTAATTAAAACTATCTCTGTATGGAGTCCTCTAGGGAAAATATTTTACACACGCTCTGACTTGGAATTATTTTTTCTACCTTCACTTCCCAACCGAACCCCTGTTGGTAGATTTTAATATGCTGCTTGGGGGTCTGTAGATGTTTTGTTGGGTTGGGCAATCTTCATCCTGCTTCAGGACGTGGAAGCTCCACTTATATCCATAACTGAGAAATCTATAGAGAGGCCCCAAGCTGAAGCTGCCCAGGGAGGTGCCTGAAAGCCTACTCCAGAGACTTGAAGATGGAGATCACGTCTGAATTTGCCCGCTAACTCACTGTTCAACCTCAGGTTTTCACTTTGCCTCTCTGAGCTTGACTTGTCCAATCTGTGAAACAAATGTTACCTCTCAAGTGCCTTTCACTATTTATGCTCACAGTTCAGAAAAGAGACTGAACAGAATTTGGAAATGCAGGCTAACCTTGACGTCTTAAATAAGTCTTGACACGTGCCAGTCTCTCCTGCTGTATGAACCCCTGCTTTGATGCTGTTCGTAGACAGCTTTGAGATGCTTAGAAACCCTGGCGGCATAGTGGTTACGACTTGACAGCAGCGGGTTTGGTTTTTTTAATTAATTTATTTATTTTGAGATGCTTGTTTCTTTATCCACTTATTCATTTTTTAAAATTACTAATATTATTCAACAAAACTTTGATACTAAATGTGTACTATACCTAAGACCTCATGAATATCATGGTTCAGGAGACCAAGTCTACTCTCAGCTGTGTCTCTTGCTGGATGTATAAACTTGAATTCATGTAATTCAAGAAATCAGGTCTCTCCTCCAATTTGTTTCCTTTTCTGCAAGGCTGGGGTAGTGCCTTCCCTGCGAATCACAGAATGGTTGTGAAGTTCAAATGAGACAATGTATGCATAAGAGCTTTCAAGTCTAAAGAATTAACATATAAATGTATATTTTTTCCTAATAGCTGGAGTTGGAGAGAGTTTCACAGGACCCAAAGGATTTGCAGGTTTGCAGAATGCCAAGGACCAGCGGTGACAACTTGTGAGCACCGGGGTGAAGCTGGCAGAGCCAGCGGCATGGCAGCTCAGTGCTGGAAACGCAGGGCAACTGGCGACACCTCCCAAAAGACCCCCAGAGGTGAGGGTCAGCAAATAATTAATAAAGCTTGACATTCGTGTGGGATGTAGAGAATAGGAAGCACTTCCAAAAACGGAACTCATTTGATTTTTTTAGCATTCCTATGGGGATGGCAAGCCCTGGTGGCGCAGTGGTTAAGACCTATGGTGACATACTACTGCTCTCCAAAAGATCGGCAGTTCGAATCCACCAGCCGCTCCCTGGAAACTCTATGGGGCAGTTCTACTCTGTCCTGTAGGATTGTTATGAGTCGGAATCAACTCGACGGCAATGAGTTTGGGTGTTTTTGGTATGGGGATGGCAAAGCAGGTGTCCTCGTCCCCATTTTACAGCTAAGGAAACCTAGCCTCGGAGAGGGGAGGTGACTGATGCAAGACCACACAACTGCTAAAACCAGGACTAGAGCGCTTATCTTCCCTTCATACCACAGTTCCTTTCAGAGAGAGCTAGTCTATTCCCCAGCAGAGTGTTCACTGGGAGGCCCAGCAGCACCCAGACTCAGGAAGTGTTTGCTGTCGTGGGGGGAGCAGGGGGGTTCTGAAAGAACTGTAGAAAGGACTTGCTGCATGGTGCAGGGCTTCACAGGTTGGCATAGCTGGATTTCAGCCCCTTACCCCTCTCTGGGCTGGATGCTTGTATGCAGGGCACAATCTGAACAAGACTGTGTGGTGCTCTAGCCTGGAGGGGGTCATGGAGGCTGCTGACCTTCTGGAATCACCTGGGCTTCCCTGATGCTGTGGTTGTCTCTCCATGTTGCCCACCCACCCCTGCCCTGAGAGTGGGTGATTAAAAGTTAATATCGAATTGCAGTGGGAAGCCTTAAGCCAGATATAATTACTTGGGTATGTAGATATTAAGGGCCATTGTAATTATAATTCCATGGTAATGGGGGAGCATGCTCAGCAAGATTTTGTGCTAATGTTTTTTTTTTTTCTTCCTTTGTCTCTCAAAATCCCTGCATTAAGCAGATAGACTCATTTGTCATCTGTGCTGGTCTCTGAGATTCTGCATGTCCCCATCTCTTCCTACAGCAGTGGGTGTTCAGAGACAGGGCTCAAGGCCCAGTGGAGACTTCAGGGGCTGCCCAGCCTTTGCTGGGGGCCACTGAGTTTTACCTTCGATGTCCTCAACACATGGGGCCACCATGAATCAGAATAGACTTGATGGCAGAGAATTGAGAGTGAGGAGCCCTGGCACTAGCTCTGTCAGTAAGAGTGATTTCTAAGACCCCCTATAACCCCAAGATTTTCTGTTTCTCTGACTATTGTCTATGCAGAAATGCCAAATCTAGGACTATCATTAAAAAAAAAGAAACACACACACACACAAGGTAGGTGGCCTTAAAGAACAGAAATTAATTTTCTCACAGTACTGGAGGCTGGAAGTCCAAATCAGGGTATCACAGCTATGTCAATTCCTTCTGAGGACTCTGAGAGGAACTGTTCCATGCCTCTCTTATAGCTTCTAGTGGCTGCCAGCAACCCTTGGCGTTCCTTTGCTGTTGGTAGATGTGTGTTCCCATGGTGTCTTCCCCTGTGTGCCTGTCTTCCTCTTTTATAAAACATGGCTCAGAAGGGATTAGAATTAGCAGCTGCCCTACTCTAGTATGACTTTGTTACCTTAACTAACAGCAAAAGAAAAACGTGCTTTTCCCAAACAAAGTCACATTCACCAGTACAGGGGTTAGGACATCAGTGTATCTTGTTGGGGGACACAGTTCAATCCATAGCACAGGCCTTGAGGACAACTGAAGAGAAAGTTGGTAAGGCAGCGGTAAACACCAGAGAAGTGAGATCAGATGTCCACCCAGGCAGGAACTGGGTCTCCGTTTTTCCACACAGTAGCCACTAGCTAAGTGTGCTTTTAAATTTTTAATTATTTAAAATTAAATGCAATAAAATTTTTAGTTTCTCGTTTGTACTAGCTGCACACATTTCAGACAGAACAAGGGGATACCGAGTGGTTTAAAATCAGGAAAGGTGTTCGTCAGGGTTATATCCTTTTACTATACTTATTCAATCTGTATGCTAAGCAAATAATCCGAGAAACTGAGCTATGTGAAGAGGAACGTGGTGTCAGGATTGGAGGAATACTCATTATTAACCTGCAATACACAGATGACACAACCTTGCTTGCTGAGAGTGAAGAGAATTTGAAGGACTTATTCATAAAGATCAAATACTGCAGCCTTCAGTATGGATTATACCTCAACGTAAAGAAAACAACATTCTTTCAACTGTGGGCCGATAAGCAACATCACAATAAACAGAGAAAATACTGAAGTTGTCAAGTTCATTTTACTTGGATCCACGATCAACAGTCGTGGAAGCAGCAGTCAAGAAATCAAATGACACATTGCCTTGGACAAATCTGCTGCAAAAGACCCCTTTAAAGTGTTAAAAAGCAAGGATGTCACTTTGAGGACTAAGGTGCTCCTGTCCCAAGCCATGGTGTTTTCAGTCACCTCATATGTATGGAAAAGGTGGACAATAGGTAAGGAAGACTGAAGAAGGATTGATGCCTTTGAATCATGGTGTTGGAGAAGAGTATTGAATATAACATGGACTGCCAGAAGAATGAACAAATCTGTCTTGGAAGAAGTACAGTCAGAATACTCCTTAGAAGCAAGGATTGAGAGACTTTGTCTCACAAACTTTCACATATTATCAGAGAAGGACATCACGCTTGCTCAGAAGGGATTAGAATTAGCACCTGCCCTAGTCTAGTATGACTTTGTTACCTTAACTAACAGCAAAAGAAAAATGTGCTTTTCCCAAACAAAGTCACATTCACCAGTACAAGGGTTAGGACATCAGTGTATCTTGTTGGGGGACACAGTTCAATCCATAGCACAGGCCTTGAGGACAACTGAAGAGAAAGTTGGTAAGGCGGCAGTAAACACCAGAGAAGTGAGATCAGATGTCCACCCCAGGGAGGAACTGGGTCTCCAGCGAAAAAGAACACCCTGAATGAGATGGATTGACACAGTGGCTGCAACAGGGGGCTCAAACATAACAATGACTGTGAGGATGGCACAGGACTGGGCAGTGCTTCGTTCTGTTGTACATAGGGTCTCTATGAGTCAGAACTGATTTGACAGCACCTAATGACAACAGCACACACATTTCAAAAGCTGCCTGAGAATAGTAGCTATCATATTATAGAGTGCAGATGTAGTAGCATTCCCATTGTTGGAGAACATTCCATTGGACAGCACAGAGGATGGTCCTGCGTAGGAAGCTACTCATTCCTGGAATGCCTGACACTGGGGTGGTGGAGAGAAGGAGATTTGGCATTTGGTCAGGCTGGTTTAAAATCCTGGCTCTGTTATTCAAAGTTATGTGACTTTCGGCAAATCATTTAACTGTTGAACATTTGGAAAGTAGAAATTATGAAACCATTTTTTAGAATTACTTTGAGTATTAAAATAAAACAGCAATGTAAGGCACAGGTTGGTGAGGCCACTGTATTATTGTCATAGCAGTCCCCTGTCCCCCGAGAAAGGTGTTCTGCTGAAGGGAGATGACCTCCCCAACCCTTCACCTGGCTCATTTACCTTGGCATTTTAACAGCTATTTGAAGTGTTTGACTAAGCTGTTCTTTTTTTGGAGCTGTTGCTGTCTATTTCTTCCTTCTCTCCTCTTACCTTCCCATGCCCACCCCACTGATATACACATGTCACCCTTCTACGGCTGCCAGATTCAGCAAATAAATGCAGGATGCAGTTAAATTTGAATTTCAGATAAACAAAAAATTTTTTGGTATAAGTATTCCCTTGCAATATTTGGGACATACTTATGCTAAAGAAATAATTGTTTATCTGAAATTCAAATTTAACTGGGCATCTTATGTTTTATCTGATAACTTTTCCCTCATCACTTATTATTGTTAGTGCTGGACATCAGGCCCAGGACCAGAAGGTGCTCCAGAAGTGTGTGAAGCCTTAGGGCAGACACTGGGCACCCTCTCACATTTTGCTTATGTCTCAGTGTGTGCCTGCTCATGTGACAAAGGGTGTGGGTGACTAGAGGGAATGCAGAGGTTTGCGTAGGTGTGAACAGCTGTACATCTGGGTAGGTTGTGTGGGCAGTGGCCATGATGCCATCTTTGTGGGTTTCTTTTTGTGTTCCTGCCAGTGAAAATGTGCCTCTGCATCCTAGGCTCCATCATTTTGATGCCCCAAAAGTGAAAAGGAGAAATTATTGATTGAGTTGTCAATTTACTGGTGGTTTTGCTGGCTTGTCTTTTTCCCATGAGTGGACCCAACTGGAAGGGCCAAATGTCTGAGGCCACATGTCAGGGTGTGGGGACAGGTGATCCCTAACTCAGAGGAAACCATACCGTATGTATTGTGGGAGCTTTCTTCCTCCCTCCCTTCCATCTGAGTTCTCCTTATTGCCCCTCAAGTGAGTCTCTGAGCCCCACACTCTGATCTTCTCTGCTCTGGTCTACAGTTTCATCTTACAATTTTGCTGTGGGGTCCAGCCTCTGGATGAGTGTCTATGGCATGGGGAGGTGGAGGGTGGAAAGGTGGTGGGAAAAACTTTGGTGTCAGGGAGATTCCTTCTACAAGCCCTCATGCTTGATCTTAATTAATTCTTCCCCTCTCCCCCTTTCCTGTTCCCTTGTCTTTTCTCCACGCAGGGTGACTTTAGTGAGGGGGTTGGGAGCAATACAATCCAACCTCTGTCACTCTGCAGGTCATAGCTGTCCTGCTTCCAGGCTCCTTTTGACCACATGGATCTTTGAATACACTCTGAAAATAATTCTTCCCATCGCCTCCTGCCACCCCCATTACTTCCCTACAGGAATCTTCTGCTCCCAGCTCATCTACCTTTTGCTTCCCAAATATTTGATGTTCACCTAAGCCTGTATTCTTTCCTAGATGCTGTCCCTTCCTGACTTCACAGTCATGTTTCTCCTTTTTTTTTCTGCTTCCCAAATTATTTCCAGTCTTGCAGGTTCTCCTTCAGCCCCACTGCCTCTGGGAAGCCTTTGCTAGACTCTCGTGCCTGCCCCCTCCCTCTTCTGGGTCCCTGGGGTGTGTCCTGCCCAGCCCACTTCCTTAGCAGTTAGTGTGTGCTGCTGAAGTGTCAATTCCTGTTATCAATCTGACCCCTTCTCACCTACATCATAAGCCTTTTAAGAGAAAGGTTTGGGCCCAGAACCTTTTAGTAATTCTGGCACCTGGTCCAGTGTGCTTGCTCCATAAATAATTGGTGGTGAAGTAGAAAAGGGCCAGGGAGTCCCATGAAGGGCTTCCTAGGAGTGTCAGAAAGAGGGCATGATACTGTCACTCCGAGCTGGGCCACCTTTGTTGATTACTGACGCTTGCCTTGTCCTCATAATTGAGGAACTGGACTGTATCTGGGGGTTCACACTTCTGTTTACTTACACAAATACTTTTAGCTCAAAAGCCTCATTTTCAAATGAAATATTATGCAGGGACTTAGCATACTGAACAGCTGCTGGTGAGAAGAGGGAGGAGGGCTCAGAGCCTGTCCCCTTGTCCCCAGTCCCCAAGGGAGCCCTGCAGAACAGTTGAAAACTACCTCATGGAAGGCCACGTGCCCCTCTATACTGTTGGGCTCAGAGACCCCATTCCTTGCTATCTCAGAATGCTCTAGCTGTGCTTGCTTGACAGTTTGGTTTAAAGTTGATATCGCCAAGTTGTGCTGTTTCTCTTACAATGTCTTTTCCTAAAAAATAATGAGACGGGGACTCATGACAAAACACAGAGGGTCCTACGTGCAGCCTCTCCCAGCCCCACTCTCTCGGCGCACTGACCGAGGCTCTGTGAAAGACTTCCACACACTAGTGCAGCTTCCTTTTTCCACATCAGCCCTGTTCCTCATCCTGGACTATAAACATCAAGCTGATTCTTTACAGGTTGTGACACACTTGAGGGTTGGAGACATTTTTCAGCTGTCAGGGAGGACATGCTGATGGGCCTGCATCTCAGAATGCTTGCTGGTCTCTGCTGCATCTCTCTGGGGCTGTGGTGACATTCTGCCCCCTCTAGGAAAGTCTTATCTGTGAGTCTCTGCTTTGCCTTCCTCACCAGAGCCAGGGTTGGTTTGGGCAGAAGGTGGAGGGTGCAAAGGCTTTGGGGTGAAGCACAGGCGAAAAGCTTCCTTTCTGTTGTGTTCCATGTATGCTGCCTCTATGGAATGCCCAAAAGTAGGACCTGGTAAGAGTGGTAAATATCAGTCTCAACCCCTCTTGGTGGTTATAAAACCAGTTGCCACCAAGAGTTGAAGTGACTCATGGTGACCCCATGTGTGTCAGAGTAGAACTGTGTTCCCTAGGGTTTTCAATGGCTGATTTTTTGGAAGTAGATCACTAGCTAGGCCTTTCTTCCAAGGCATCTCTGGGCGGACTTGAACCACCAGTCTTTTGGTTAGCAGCTGAGTGTCTTAACAGTTTGGACCACCCAGGGATTCCCTTGAAGGGTTTGGAAGGAATCGTATTCCTTGCACTGTGTTGCCCTTTATGCTTGCAAAGCTTTTCCTGATGCATTATTCTCTTTGCTTCTCCTCAGAGGTCTCTGATCTAGGTAGGGATGGAATTCCATTTTATAGGTGAGGAAATTGAAGTAGAGAGTTTAAGTGAATTCCTAGTTAGTAGTAACCTGGATCAAAAGCCTAGGATATGTTTATAAAGTAGGCCTAAAAATATTGGTGGTTATTTTTTTTCAGCTTTTAGTATCTACCAGGCTTTCTTATAACGGTTTTACACAGATCAACTCATTTGTTCCTCACAACAAACCAATGAGGCAAGGTAGTATGATTATAGCCATTTTACAGAGTAGAAAGTAGAGGCACAGAGAGGTTAATAGCTTGCCCAAGATCACCCAGCTGGGAAGAGGCAAGGTTGGATTTGAACTCAGGCAGCCTGCCTTTAGAATTGCATTAGAACCACTACCCTTATGGCCTTCCCAGCAATCCTTGCTCTGCCTACTTTGTAGAGTTGTCATGAAGTTCAAATGAGCCAATGCATGATAAAGCACTTTGAAAAGCGTAAAATTACTATGCAAATGCAAGATGTATTATGAACAGTTCAGACCTTCACCAGATACCGAGATGACAGTCAGATTTGACTTTTTAATTAATTTGAAGCAACGCTGTCAGGTGGAGGCACAGAACTCAGGCCAGATCAGACTTTCAGAACATCTCTGACTTTCCCGATACCTTTTGGATGGCTTTGATTTTCTCCTCGCTACATTCCTGAAACCTGGTCTGTTGAGACTTTCAACTGGTCAAACAGTGAGATGGCCTCATAGGATCACAAAGGAGAGCAGACTTTGAGATCGTTGGCTCATTCAGCCTGGTGAACCTTCCCTGTCTTTGCTTTACTAACCCTCTATGGACCTGTCATTCATGGTTTTTTCTAAACCCTTGCAAAATTTATTTTATGTATATTATCTATATTATTGTATGCATCATTATTATTATTTATATCATCCCCTTTCAACAAAGCCTGTCCACTCACAGGCTCTCAGGTTCTGAACCAACATGGAAATTCAGAATCAAAGCAGGTGGGCAGGAGGATAGTCTGGGTGATAAGCAGCAAGAAGGACCTTAGAAGTAAGCCTATATAGGTCTCCAGACCCTTCCCCTGGCATCTCTGTTGGGATGCTCTTCTGGGTGCCCATAGCAATGAGGAACTCACTCCACTTGGAGCCCTGCCCTCACCAGGTCCCCTCTCCTGACTCAGGTGGGTCAGAGCACATCTTCTAGTTCTCTCAACAGCCCTATAACTTTCCTGAGTGCACCTTGGTTTCTGCCTCCAGTTAGAAATGTGGGCTATCCATCCAGGAGTACACACAATCCTTATCTCAGAACCACATCTCTCTGTGGGAGCTGGTTGGTGGAACTGGAGCTTGACTTTCCTTGACTTCTTAGTTCCCTTTGGCTTGGTCGTGATCTGTCCTCACTGAGTTATGCTTTCTAGACCCTTGTCTGTTTCACTTTCCAGGGGCATCCATCAAATTTTACATTAAGGTTGTTGCTCTGGGATTCTGACCCCTACCTGCCTCACTTTGGATTGATCATTCTTGCTTACCAGGTTTTTCTCTGTTGCCCACAAATTAGTATCAATATGCTTTGCAAGAGTTAGCAACAGCAGAGCATGGATAAGCCAGACTGACCTTAAATGCAATCAACTTGTCTCAGCCTATGATAAAAATTTCACTGTCTTGGCCTAAAATTAAAATACTTGGAAGGAAACTTGTGAGATTATAGCTATGTTCCATATATTAAAAAAAAAAAAGTATATTATCTATTCCTTTCATTTTCAGCCCTGGAAGCCTGAGCCGCAAGAAAATACAAATCTTATAAAACAAATGAAAAATCTTTATAATAAAAAAACCTTATAATAAAAGAGTGACCACAGATTGAGCACCTAGCGAGTGCTGGACACTATGCTAAGATATGGTGTAGACCTCATTTAGTTTAATAACATAAACATGACTAGCATGGGATTATACAAGTGGGAAGTTTAAGAATTGAAAGTTAGAATCCTGTGTAAAATGACTATTCTAAGTTTGATTTAGAACCATCGCGTCCATCTGATCTCAAATGGGGAACACTAAACCTATTCATTCCATTGGAGTGGTGATGAAGTCAATTGCGGTATTGGCATGCCTTTTACAGTACCTTAAATAGACAAATAGGTCAGCAATAGAGCAAATGTTGTTGACCTAATGGGCTAAAGTGATGAATGGATCTACGGTGTGGGAGAACCCCATGGGTAACCCATGCCCACATTCAGCCCCACACATCAACTCAGTCAGCACGTGAATCAAGAACCATGATTTGCTTAGACCTGACTCAGTTAATAGGGAGATAAGAAAGAAGAATCCAGAGTAAAACACAAATCCTGGTTGCCTCTCTTAAGGAATTTATAGATGTAAGAGGAATAATAGAAATACACATAAAGCGTTAAAAATGGATAAGGATAAGGGCGCCGATAAGTAGGATGAACAAAATGCACTAGAATATGAAACATTTAGTATTCTGAACAAAACTCAATGGATCAAGCTGGCCACATTTCGGTTAAACATTTGTCTATGTTTCTAGCATGATGCTAAGTGCTATGGGAATCATCAAAGCTGTAACGTGAGGCCTTTCTCCTCTAAGAGTTTGCATCTACACTGAGGGACAAAATGCACGCCAAACCACAAGTTGCACTCACCAAGGGAAGTGATGGAACTGGGGGCACCACCTTTAAGGCCAATAGGGCATTCTTTCAGGGGGCGATGTGCCTTTAAATCCCTCTCGTTCTGTTTCTGTTCACAGCTCTGTTGGCTGGCACTGATATGCCCCTCTAGAGTACAACTGGCAAGTCATGCTAGGAGGGGGGCTCTCAGACGCCACCTGCCACATTTAATGGGGACTTAGGGTGGCTGATGAGCTCCACAGCTCATCCTTAATTAGGAAAGCCGCTAAAAACGCCACCCAAGAGCCTGCCCCAAAGCTGCAAAGCCGCCTGTTTGCTAATGCCGAGTTGCTTGGGTTGATTGATACTTGTTTTGCGATTCCTTCCGTCAGCTTTCTGTGGTCCAGCCATCTGTTTTCTACCCTACGAAAAGCATGTTGGCTCCAATCCTTGCCTGATTTGCACTGGAGATGACTTAATGGTGTATTGGGGACTTGCACTGGAGGCTTGGCTGTGATATACTTTTGGCATAGAATCATCCCTGAGAGAATGCAGCCATCTTGGGCTGGAAAGACTTCTTGGGCTTGGAGTTATATTGTCTGAGATCCAGAGCAAAAGTTAGCTGACGGTTATCTGGAACCTCTGATGATGCCTCTTGACCACCTTCTGTAAGGCTTTCCACCTTATGTTCCATCTACCTGGATTTTTTCATGTCTGCCCTCTGGAAAAAACATACCACCTAACCCCTTTGAGTCAAAGTCCTTCCTTCTTTGGCAACAATCACATAAAGAGCATTGTACTTGGAGGGGGAAAGAGAAAGGAAGGCATGACCCCTGCACTCATAGAGTTTGTTGTAGTCTTGGTTGGAAACACATTCATACCCCTATATATAAAAGATCTGAGAAAAATGCAGGTAGATTTGTGGTGAAATATGTTACCAATAGTAGTTCCAAGAAATGAAGAAATCAGTAGAACTCTAAATGATCAGGAAAGTCTTTAGAAAGGAGGCCACTCATGATGTAAGTCTTAATGCCTAGATAATATTTGGATAAGTGAAATAACAAGGAGTGAGCAAAGAAGAAATCTATTTAACACATATATACATATGTATGCTGTGTGTGCAGACTAAACTTTGCTTTTGAATAACAGTCTTTGGGTGTAAAAGAAAGTCAGTCCAGAAAAATGCTAAGTTGCTAAACTGTGTTTGCTAAATTATCTTCCCAGCATCAGTCTGAGGATGTAAATGGAATCAGCAGCAGAGGCCGAGGAATCTCATCACCAAGCCCCAGGGGGAAAAGTCCAGGAGGAGCTTCTCCACGCTGGAGTCAGGTGGCACAGGAGGAGGTGAGCTGGCTGCTGAGCTGGAACTGAGGATGGAGGGTAGCTGGGCAGAGGGAGGCTCAGTGGCTGCCATCACTGGTGTGCCAAGGTCTGGCTCGATTCAGCAGAATCCATTGCACAGAGCAGGGATAGACAGGAGAGTCTAATCCATCAAACATCTGGGGTGTCCAGCAATGGCATAACTCTAGGCATTGGCAGGCAATGTAGAAAGCAACGAACAGCTCCAGAAGACAGGGCTGATGGATCTGAGGGCAACAAGATCCCTAGCAAGCAAGTCGAGGATCTGGGCATGTCCTTGGTTTTGATGGGAAGTAAAACTGGCTAGGAAAGAGGCCCAGGTCCAGCCATATGCAATGGAGAGGTAGGTCTGATGAGCACTGACCAGTCCATGGAGCAGAGGGTTCTCCCCTGGCGTGGGGCACATGGGGTCTAAGGGTGATAAGGTAGATTCCTGGTCATCAGGATGCACTGAGGTCTTAGGTACCCAGCCTCTGTTCAGTAAAGATCTGTTAACTTCCATTACAAGTACTTCCTGTTCCTGACAGACTGGGCAGAAGGGCTACAAGTGGAAGGGATCAGCCAGTCCTGCTGGGCTGTGGGGAGCTGGGACAGGTAAAGGCAGGAGAAGAGGGGTGGCTGAGCACAGCGTATTTCTTTAAATTATTCCAGAAAGAACAAAATTGATTCCACAAACCAAAGGAGAAACCTAGCAAGGGAATGTGAGACCTGGGGCCTCTTTGCAGGATGGAGATGTAGGCAGTGCTAGCAAGGGATTATTGCTGAGACTCTTAACTGCTGGAAAAAGCTGACAATAGTAAAAAAAAATAAAATAAAAATTGCTAATTCAGGTGCCAACTGCAGTACTTACAAGCCAAGAAAAAAGACAGTGCTTTTCTTTGTGTTTTGTATTTAGTTATCTTTTCCTTTGCTGAAGATTTAGCATATCATTTATGGTTAAAACAAAGTGTATTAACTACTTGGTGGTATTATAAATTGTTCTAAAACATATATATGTATGTGTGTGTGTGTGTTATTAGTTGCCATTGAATTGGTTCTGACTCGTGGCCACCCTATTTGTGTCAGAGTAGAACTGTTCCATAAGGAACTCAAGGCTGGGACCTTTCAGAAACAGATAGCCAGGCCTGTCTTCCAAGGTGCCCTTTTGGTGGGTTAGAACTGCCAAGAGTTTGGCTAGCAGTTGAGTACTTAGGTTTGCACAGGATGCTACGGAACCCCAGAGGACAGGATTTATACTATCCTGGACAGTCAGGGAAATTTTCTAGGAGGAAATGAAGTCTGAGCTGAATCTTGAAAGATTATTAGGATTAACCAGCCACAGAAGGAACAAAGAGCATTAAATGCACAGGAAGTCATATGGGAAAGAATAAGGAGAGGAGGCATGGGACAACAAAGGGAGTGCAGAGTCACTTCTGGTATTATTAGAGCATAAAGGGAAGGCATAGTCTTGTGGGAGATGAGACAAGAAATGAGGCTGGAACTTAGTCATGCAATACTCTTTATCAT
The DNA here is from genome assembly GCF_024166365.1 of Elephas maximus indicus. Lineage (NCBI taxonomy): Eukaryota > Metazoa > Chordata > Mammalia > Proboscidea > Elephantidae > Elephas > Elephas maximus. Next base: position 53,711,890 of record NC_064840.1, read on the forward strand.
TCAGAGAAGCTTAACATTTATCCTGCGTACACTGGGGAACTATTAAGTAGGAGATGGACCTTGGTGAAATTGCCACGGCAATGGAAACAACAAAGGTAAGCCGGGGAAAGACTTGTAGGAGAGTGATTAGTTAAGAACTATAGTTGTAATAGTTCAAGCAAGAGATGATGTGGTTTGCCTAGAATGGGAAGATACTTAAACAATTTAAGAGGTTAAGATTGGTTTGACTTGAACAGTTTGTGGGCTGTTGTTGAGATCTGAACTTTCACTGCTAGGGTGTGAGCCCTCCTCTCATTAACAGATCAGCACCTCTAACAGACTGCCTGATGTAATGTTAGCAACTTCCATTCCCCAGAATGATGAGAATACAACTAGGAATTCTGAGAGGAAACCAACTGTACAAAATGGTGGGAGTTGGTGGATCAGTTAGAATGTTTAGACTGCAAGTAATAGTCTATCTCAACTGTTACATGTTGAACTGTTTCCCCCAAAAAGATATGTTGAAGTTGTAAGTAACCCTTGTTCCTGTGAATGTGACCTTGTTTGAAGATGTTAACAGTTAGGTTAGCATCCAGTAATGCTGGAGAAGGCTGGGTCTTAATCCTTCGCTAGTGTCCTTATAAAAGAGGAGAAGATACAGAGATAGAGAGATGATGACATCCATGTGAAGATATATCTACAAGCCAAGGAACACCAAGGATCACTGGCTGTCACAAGAAACTAGGAGAGAGGCATGAAGCAGATTCTCTTTGAGAGCCCTCAGAAGGAATCAACCTGACCACCACTCTGATTTTGGTTTCCTAGCTTCCAGAACTGTGAGGCAAGACACTTCTGTTTTTATAAGCCTCCCAGTTTGTGGTATTTTGTTATTGCAGCCCTAATACATCAACTCGAATGGAGTTAAACAATAATAAAATTATCTCATGTGACAAGCAATCCTGAGGTGGGGTGTTGCACTGGCTAGTTAATTCAGTAGATCAATATTGTCAAGGACTCAGACACATTTTGTAATTCTACTCTGCTGTCTTGAGCACGAAAGTTTTACTTTGCCTGCCTATCATCATGATAAGGTGTATTCATACCTGAGGTTCTCAGGGACAGGAAAGGACTGTTTTCCTTATTATGTCTCTCTTTCAAAAATTTTCCCTGAAGCCCTCAACAGAGGTCCTCTCTTTTCTTCCTGGCTAGAATTACCATGTCTAAGACAATTATGTTTTTTTTTCGGCCAGTCAAGACCAACTCCATTGTAGTTGGAGATGGCAACAGGATTGTTCTCCCCTGAAGCACATGGCTGAATGGAGAAGAGTGGGAAACTTGACCAAAATCTGATTTCTTCTAGGAAGGAGAGAGCAGTGTTGCGTAGACATCTAATGTGGCTGGCAAGGTCAGTAGGAATTCATGCACAATGGAGAGGCAAACCCCTTAGTTTCAGAAGGTGGAGTCCACAAACCACATAATCCCTGAGGCTTGGAGGTACAGACCCAGAGAGAGGAGATGGAGAGGTGTAATTGTAGTTCTAGGCACCCATAGCACTCCATTTGAGAGCCAGGACAGCTGAGAGACCAGTAGTTGGTGAGTGGGACTTGGAAGAATATCTGGAGGTTGTCAAAGTGAAGGTGAATAGAAGCTGGATATGCTTTTGAGGCTTAGTATCATGATGGCAGCAAAGGGAAGGAGCATGCATTTTTCTGTCCTATAAAAACAGTATCCTGCACACTGGCTTAAAGTACTTCAATTAAATGTGAGATGTGAACGAATTTATTGAGTCTTTGGTTCCATATGACAATCCTCTATGTGTTAATGTGATTCACTTCCGACACCTCACTTGTGCTTCTTGACAAAAAAAATGCCCCCTTTGCTGCCATTTTACAAGTAAGGAAATTGAGTCATAGGAAGAAGCTGGTGACTTAGATAAGGTCTCAGAGCTAATAATTGATGGAGCCAGAAATAGAAACTCAGGACTCCTGGCACATTTTACTGATGCCTCTGCTCATCAGATGACTACCTCTCCAGTAGCCCGGAAAAGTGCCAGAAGTAGGTTGACTTGCAGGGATGATAAGAGACTAAGTGAGAAGGAGTCCAGAAGGGAAGAGAGAGAAATTGTAGATGAGCAGTGCTTCCTTAGAAAACTCTCATTCCCCTGTTATGGATTGAATTGTGTCCCCCAAATCCTAAACTCTATGCCTGTAGATTTTATAATTCCATTTGGGCATGGGTTGTCTTTGTTATGTTAACAGGCAGGATTAGTATAGGATGTATCTTGAATCAATCTCTTTTGAGACACAGAAGAGATTAAACGAGCAAGCAAAAGAAACTAAGATGGGGGAAAAGAGATGCCCAGCCACATGAAGATTGCCCAGGAGCAGAAGCTCAAAGAAACAAGGACTTGCCTCCAGAGCCAGCAGAGAGAGAAAGCGTTCCCCTAGAGTTAGCGCCCTGAATTTGGACTTCTAGCCTCCTAAACTATGAGAAACTAAATTTCTGTTTGTTAAAGCCACCCACTTGTGGTATTTCTGTTACAGCAGCACTGGATAACTAAGACACCCCACCCACCTCCATGCCACCTGACCTCACCCTGTTATCGTCAGTGTTGAGTCCATGTTCACCAAAGAAAGATGAGCCCACTATGCACTCAAGGGGCAGAGAGCAAACGCAAAATCATGTCTCCCTTTCTTGCCTTTGTTTTCACCAGTTACTCTAAAGGGACTTTTACATTTCACTTTGTTCTCTCTTTTTTCCTAAGAAAGAGTCAAGCAAACATGCAGCTCTGGCACGTTCTCTCTGCCAGCAACCGTGCTCCCGGGCTGCTCTCCCCACCACATAGCTTCCCTCTTTATCCTTTCACACCAAACACTTTCAAAGCTAATTTCCAAAAGCTGGGAACACTTGATAGTTTTAATTAATCCTATGCCTGGGGAAATATGATTTTGTGCATCCGAGGCCTCTCAGCTTCTTTGGATAGATAGCTTGTTCTGGATAATGCTAGCGTTTCCAATTTAGCTGTGATTATGCCACCAACTCGTTTGTTACCTAAAAGAGAAGCTAATGCTGATGTGTGTGTCTTTGGGAAGAGATTTCAAGTTTTCCTAATAATGGTTACTATTTAAGTGGCGCTCTAGGGCTTCCATAACAGTCTCCTCCTAATATCTTCCCATCAACCATGTGAGTGGCAGGGAGGGAAGGTGCCATCCCCTGTGTAGAGAAGAAGAAACTGATGCCCAGAGAGACTTGGTGATTTGTGCACAGTCGCCCATTTACAGGGAGTGAAATGAAAACCAAAGCTGACTCATGGCCAGTTTGGTACTCTTTACCCTATGGTTCATTTTCCTCCTGTGAGATGTTACCCTACCTATTGCCAGGGAGCCAGTTGGAAAGGTGCTGTGGTCACCTTTAAGTTGAAGGGTCTTGTTATTTGAAATGTATTCACTGCTGCCACGCTGAGACCTTTGAGGTTCAAACTGACAAGACACTAGGTCTTTGTCACGATTCTCTACTCCCTTACCTTGGCCTCTCCAGTCTAGCCAGCTCCATTGCACATTGGGAGGGCACAACTCGTTTTACTAACAGACAAAAGATTCTCGAGTGCGATAAACAATAGTAGGTAAGTAATAGAGAAATAAACCAGTTGTCGTTGAGTCGACTCCAACCCCGGGCGTGTCAGAGTAGAACTGTGCTCCACAGAGTTTTCAATGGCTGAATTTCTGAAATAGATTGTCAGTTCTTTCTTCTGAGGTGCCAGACTTTAGGTTAGCAAATGAGCGCGTTAACCATTTACATAACCGAGGGATTCCTATTAGGGAAAATGTTCCATTATTATTGGCAAGGATCCCAACTTAAGCCTAACTTTTACAATAATTCTATTCAATTTTTCTATGAGCTAGGTCTTATTTAGTCTAATGTGGTGGGCAAGCCAACCAAAACTAGCTTAATCATAACTTTAAAGCCCACTTCTAGTTTTGGTATCAGACCTAGATTGATGCAGGAACTCAAACAATGTCATCATGATTCTATTTTTCCCCATCTCTTGGTTCTCCTTACTACTGCCTTCTGTCTCAGGCAAGCGCTCCCTTATATGGCTGAAAGATGATTGTGGTGTGGCTCCAGACTTTACCTTCTTTAACTTTCAGATACATTGAGAAAGAGGAAAAGCTTTTTCTGGTGGCTACTGCAGAAGTCCTGAGACTCACTCTGATTGGCTCAGAAAGTCACGTGCCCACTCTGTACAAATCTGTGATAAACTGGTTGAGCCTAGGTCTTGTGCTTCACATCTGGAACTGGGGAAAGGAGTCAATCCTACCCAATAACTCCTTGACTAAGAGTGGGAAGGGGGCCCCCCAGGAAAAATCAGAATAAAATTACCAAAGGAGGAGGAAGGGATGCTGGGCAGCACATCCGCCCCCCACCAATAAAAAAGGAAAGTACATCCTTCTTTTCTCATTTTTACTTTTAAATTGGAGTGACTAAAATGATTACATTCATCTCCCTTAATAACTGAGGAAGCAAAATCTTTTCTGATTGAATCTTTAGCCCACAGTTGAGATTTAGGTAACTTATGTGTGAAGCCCTGGTGGTACAGTGGTTAACTGTGCTGCTAACTGAAAGGTGGGTGTCTTGAAACCACCAGCAGCCCTGCAGGGGAAAGATGTGGCAGTCAGCTTCTATAAAGATTGGTCTTGGAAACCCTGTAGGGCAGTTCTTCTCTATCCTGTAGGGTCGCTATGAATTGGAATTGATTCGACAGCAGTGAGTTTGGTTTTTTGGTTAGTGTCCTTCTCAATTCTTTCTACAGACTTCTCCTAACTTCCACTTTCCATAGTTTTCTGATTCGAGGAAACCTGGTGAAATTCAAAGCTAATTCTTTAATTAAAAAATAATAACCCCTACATCATTTGAACAAAGATTCTCTAAAAACTTTGTTTATTTACAATTTATACCATTCCATTCACCACTACCACCCCCCACCACCGGTACTTCAATTTGTCATAGTGTGGTAGCTCATGTGTTGCTATGATGCTGGAATTTGTGGCATCAGTATTTCAAATACCAGCAGGTCACGAATGGTGGACAGGTTTCCACAGAGATTCCAGACTACGATAGACTATGAGGAAAGGCCTGGTAATCTACTTCCAAAAATTAGCCAGTGAAAACCTTAAGGATCACAGCAGAACACTGTCCAACTCACTTGCCTTAGGCAGATCATCGGAAGAGATCAGTCGCTAAAGAAGGACATTGTGTTTGGTGAAGTGGAGGGCCAATGGATGGACACCCTCAGTGAGATGGATTGGCACTGTAGCTGAAACTATGGACTGGAACATACTGGTGATTGGGCAGATGATGCAAGACCAGGCAGCGTTTCCTTCTGTTGTACATAAGGTCGCCGTAAGTTGGAGTCAACCAGAAGGCAACTAACTGTATTCACCCCCGCCCCAAGCATCACTAGCTGCAGCTTCCACTCTTGCACCCTGTCCCTACTTGCCCCTACCTTTCTTGAAAAGACTTATTAGGTAAACATCTTTTCGCCTTCCTTTCTTCTTCTTTTTTAGAATCACTTTCCTTTCTGTCTGCATTGCCCCAGACACACATGGAAGCAGCGATGCATCCTGGGGCAGTTAAATCAGGTGACTTTCAGCTTCTTTACCTGCCTTTCTCTGAGGGAATTGAAAATGAACACAGGACGTCACTCACTGAGACAATATGAAGAACTGTACCTGCAATTATTATTGGAGCTGTGCCAACAACTTCAAATAAAATAAGTATGAGTCTCAATCTTCTTGTTTGATGGAGCCAGAAAATAGTGAGTATTTTGCAGATTCCTGAGAGATGATGCCAGTTTCTCTGCCTATTTTTTTTTTTTTTTTTTGCTACTGGCTAGATTATAAGGCTGCTTACCAAAGGGTCTGCAGTTCGAATCTGCCAGATGCTCCTTGGAAACTCTATGGGGCAGTTCTACTTTGTCCTATAGGGTTACTATGAGTCGGAATCGACTCGACAGCACTGGGACTGGTTTAGATTATAAGGACACCAGAATCCTAAGAGACATCCTCTGATGGGGACAGTTTTTTGAAAGCTTGTCCCTGGAGGCTCTTAGTATGCAGGGAATTAAGGGTCTTCTCAGCTGTTTACTCAAGCAATTCAAAAATATTTATTCACCAAGAGTGTTTTTTCCTCAATGTTTTAATTATTTTCTCCCCGATTCAGGAGATTCTCTGGTAGTAGGAAGGGTATAGGGAGGCATGGGTTTGGTGAACATATTTTAGAAAACATCTAGATAATACTGAAGGAAAAATGAAAGTCAGTTGACAAAGGCCAAGAGTGAACACAAGACAGCAGTGAATTCCCAGGCCCACTTGAGACAGGTCTTCCAACAGAGCCAGGAGTCTCTGAGGCCAGCAGCTGCTCTGAATGCAAATTGGTTGGAACTGGAGGTGGCTCTGGCACTCACATTATTCTCCTTGGCGACATGGAAAATGTATATTCCTTGATTGCAGAAACAGCAAATTCTTCATGTCTCTTCTCCCAAAAGATTGCACGTACATTAAGAATTGAGTGGGTATTGGTTAATGAGTGAATAACTTACTGAATGCATGAAAGAACAGATGAATAAATGAATGAATGAATGAAGGAAGGAAGAGAGCCACCTGTAAATGCCTGGTTACTGTGCTAAGTCCTTGAGTCCAGTTGGACTCCTGTTTTATTGATCACTTGTAATTTGGAACCTGAAGATACTATGGATCTTGGTAGCTTCATGACAACTAAAAGCAGTCAAATGTGACAGGTATTGCTGAGGTAGAGTTCCTGGGTGGCACAGTTAAATGTTGTGCTACTAACTAAAAGGCTGGTGGTTCGAACCCACCCAGAGGTGCCTCAGAAGAAAGACCTGGGAACCTGTTTCTGAAAGGTCACAGCCATGAAAACCGTCTGGAGCACAGTTCTATTCTGAAACACATGGGTTGGCCATGAATTGGAATTGACTGAAAGGCACCTTTTTTTTCTTTTAATTGATGAGGTAAGATAAGTCTTAAACAATCAACTTTTCTATTTTACCTTAAAAGCTGTTCCTTTCTCTCAGGGGCCCTTTAACGTGAACTTTTCCAGCCTCCCAGAGAGCAGGAAAGTGGGATCAGGCCCTAGGCACTCTATATGACTCTCCCCTGATATGGAGGCCAAGAGAGCATGACTGTGTTATCAGTCAGGAGTTAATTCTCTTTGTGCTGTTCTGGAGTTCTCTCGTACCCATTTATGAGGACATGGTTCTGCATGGCTCACTCATGACTGGAGACTCATGAACCCAGTGTGCCACTCACTGAGTTAACAAGAAACTTTGGAAAGGACACTGAATTGTTTTCAGTTTGAGTAACACTGGAGCCTGGGCCCAGGAGGTCCCACTTTTCTGGCTGACTCTAACTCATGGAGATCCCATGTGTTTCAGAGTAGAACTGTGCTCTATCGGGTTTTCATGTCTGTGACTTTTCAGAAGCAGGTTGCTTGGCCTTTCTTCCTAGAAAGCGTTCAATCTACCAACCTTTCGTTTAGTAGCCCAGCTTTCGATTAGTAGCCCAGCTTTCGGTTAGTAGGCCAGCTCTTAACATTTTTGCCACCCAGGGATTCTCCTTCCCTTTCTAGGAGGAGGCGAAATGCAACATTGCCTCCTAGCCCTTGCTGATTCTTGCCTAGCAATGGGATGTCTCTTGAAAAAAGGTCTTGCCCTCACTCTTCCTCCTTCTCTTTCTGCAGGCATTTTATTCTGACAAATACTTAGAAGCTGGGTAATGGGAAATGAAACCCTTAGGCAGTAGAACAGAAGTATGTTAATTGATAAATAAACAATAGTTGAATTTAACCAGATACTTGGGAAAAGCACTGGGTATGGAGCAATTTGAAGTTCCAGACCTATCCCTGAGGGTGGGAGTGGCAAGGAGTGAGGTGTGGGATGCAGGTGTGAGTCAGACAAACCTAGAAGTGAATCCTGTCTTCACTTACTAGCTGCGTGACCTTAGACAACTCACTTAACTTCACTGAACGGTCCTTTCTTTTTCTTTTATATGGGGATAGTAACTTGCAGGGCTATCATAGAAAGTCATTGAAAATAACCCATTATTCATCCATTCACTTACTTAGTTAAACAAACAAATGTGTATCAGGGTATGAGTGTTCCTGGCACATAAAGCTGTCAAAATTATATATTTATTTGCATTCTTTCTTTGGACCTCAGCTTCTTCCCAGAAACCACTAAGGATGATGATCTATAAGGACTACACCTGCTCTAACATTTAATAATGCAGACATCATCTTCTCAGTGTGGCCAGGAGTCTGGCAGCGGAAACCCCGGTTTCTGACTAAGTGCAGTGCCATGTCCCTGCTGTAGGCATAGTCCTGTCCACAGAAGCCAGCTTCCCCATGCCTACACCTGAGCTCTGCCATCCGCTGGCTTTTGGGAAACCTGAGCCTGTGCAGCAGTTTGGAGCCAGTTAGCATCATCTGGCATTTGCAAGCGACATTTAAAGGTCACCTCCAATCCTCCTGCCAGGGAAGCGGAGAGGGAAGGTGAAGCAGAGAATGTGGACTTGGGTTGAATCTAATGAGCTTGGGCAAGAAGTTAGGAGGCTGCAAGCAGAAAGGCAACATGCAGGGAGGGATTTCCAAAGCTTGAGTTGTTGTAGAAGCTTAGGGGATGAGTGATGCCTGGGTAGAGTATGAGAGGATCTATTTAGGACTGCAAAGATAGGAGTCCTTTAGTTTGTTGGCTTCATCCCTGACCAGTGTGGCCATATTCAGGTCCCAGGGCTTATATATTCCAAGAAGAGTAGTTTCGGAGGGGAAAGTTGGTGAAAATGGTGGGGAAAATGCTTCTGGGTCTTTCCTTAGAAATCCTATATCCTGCCCAAGTGACAAGTTCAACATATGGTTATAGAATTTCATTGACCATATTTTCTGAACCAACAATTAGGACATAGTATCATCTAATCTGACCAGCCAGAGATACTCTATCCTGTAATAGAGATACCTGTTGCCTTCAAGTGGATTCAGACTCCTACATAGAACCCTATAGGACAGAGTAGAACTGTCCCACAGGGTTTCCAAGGATATAATCTTTACGGAAGCAGACTGGCACATCTTTTTCAGTGGAGTTGATGGTGGGTTTGAACTGTGACCTTTTGGTTAGCAGCTGAGTGCCTTAACCAGTACACAAGCAGGGCTCTTTGTAATGGAGATATTGAGGCTGCTTTGGAAAATAGGAGCACCATGTAGGCAGCTAACTGAGAACAGAGTATTGTTCTTAGTCAAAGGAGACAATGCATTGATCATGCATTGAGAGAGCTCTTTGATGAAGAATGCAATGGGTAATGTATGTCCTATTGTCAGCCCTGCCAGCTGTGATCTGTGACCATTAGCTTTTCCTTTACTCCTTATGAACAGTCATTCAAAAATGATCCCAGAGGCCCTTGACTCGCCTTCTACTCTCCTTCCTCCATACCCCAATGATGACCTTGGCAAGTGCTTCTTCCCTGCCATTCTTCATGAGATTGGTCATGCCTACCCTGAAGACTAAGTTGTGCCTGACCCAAGCCATGGCATTTTCAATCACATCATATGCATGTGAAAGCTGGACGATGAATAAGGAAGACCGAAGAAGAGTTGACGCCTGTGAATTGTGGTGTTGGCGAAGAATATTGAATATACCATGGACTGCCAAAAGAACGAACAAATCTGTCTTGGAAGAAGTGTGGCCAGAATGTTCCTTAGAGGCAAGGATGGCAAGACTGAGTCTTACATACTTTGGACATGTTGTCGGGAGGGATCAGTCCCTGGAGAAGGACATCATGCATGGCAGAGTACAGGGTCAGCGGAAAAGAGGAGGACCCTCAATGAGGTGGATTGACACAGTGGCTGCAACAATGAGCTCAAGGATAACACCGATTGTAAGGATGGCGCAGGACCGGGCAGTGTTTCATTCTGCTGTGCATAGGGTTGCTATGAGTTGGAACCAACTTGATGGTGCCTAACAACAACAACAACAACCATTGGGCATCCCTGGCTTGTATCTTAGGAAGGGAAACCTATCTAAAGTTGGATGCCACTTGCAACTGGGCTCAGGTATAGAGCAAAGTGTTAGTAATGGTAATGACCTTCCATCTCTCTAGAGAGGAACTATTTATCATGTGGTTCTCTGCTCTGTCCCTGGGTGGCACAAACAGTTAAGCACTTGGCTACTAACCAGAAGCTTGGACATTTGACTCTACTTAGAGGCACCTTGCAAGAAAGGGCTTTCCATCAACTTCTTAAAAATCAGCCATTGAAAACCATATGGAGCACGGTTCTCTTCTAACACACGTGAGGTCACCGTGAATTGGAGTCGACTTGATAGCTACTGATGGTTTAACTGGCTCTCTGCTCTGGGTGGTGATTCCTACAATTAACAAGGAGGCAGTTGTGGAAATTGACTTGCTTGCCATCTTTCATATAAAACCCATTGCTGTGAGCCCCTCTGATACCTGCGTAAACCTAGATAAATGTTGCATATTAAACCAAAACTACTGATGCTTTTGGGTTACTGATGCTTCATAGCTTTCCCTCCCTTCTCACTCTCCCAGTGCTTAGCAGAAATGTCCAGCACACAGTAAGCTCCCACTAAATGTTTGAGGAATGCCCGGAAAGGGGTAGACAGACAGCTAGGTGAATCCATGGAAAACTTGCCCTCAGGCTTTTCTCCTGCTTTCCCTTATTGCATGCAAGGCTACCTCACTTCCATCTTTTGAGGACCATTCCACTGTGTCTTAAGGAATCCCCTGGTAAAGTGCATTAAGCTAACAACACATTAAGCTGCTGTCAGTTTTTACAGGGACGTTTTAGATGGGATTAATTTATCAGGCCTCTTTCAGATGTGACACCTAGTTGAGAGGGATTTGGCGTTAGGAGAGGATTCTGACGGCAGGAGAGGAAGAGACAGACAGAAAGAGCCGTAAGAAAGGAAGCTGGATGCTTTGAAAGGCAGGCCTGGGGGAGAGGCTGGCATAGGGTGAGGGTGATGTGAAGGGGGCACTGGGTTTTGACCAGTAAGGGGGAAAACAGGAGAAGTGCACAGCTGGTGAGGACATAGAAGGGAGAAAGCCGCTGAAGGGCCCCAGAGGCTCTGGCTCTCAGCTTTGTGGAGGGCAGACTTCCCAAGTGGCCTATGGACACCTCTTTCCTGGTGTCTTGGGCTCTGCATGTTCTGGCCCAGGAGCCAGAGCAGCCACAGGAGTCACGGGAACCACGTGAGCAGCAGTTGTCGGCTGGCGGTGAGTCCCCAGGTGCAGCAAACAGCTGTTCCTCAAGCCTTTGTTTGGGGTTTTCCTCTGCTCTTTGAGATGCTTTGTGCGTCATTATTTTTTATGGGCTGATCTCTTTCGGGACTTTAGCATGGTTTCTCTCACCTTCGTAATGCATCTCCCAATCCTCAGGCTATTCCCTCAGGGAGAGAGATTTTTCAAAACAGAGTAAAAGAGACTAAAGCTCAAGCTGTCTTTAGCCCTGGCCACTCTGTGGGAGCATTAGGGACACAGACCTGTGGCCTCAGCCTTTTGTCGCATTACACAGGGATCAGCTGAGGGAATGGAATAGTCGGGTCTGTTGTTTAAATGAGAACCCTGGATTTTGAAAAATGTAGGAGGAGAACTAAGATTAGAGAATGAGGTGGAGAAAAGGGATGAGAAAGAAGGGAGGGAAGAAAAGCGGCATATACTGAACACCTCCTACGTGACAAGCACTGTACACGCACCATCGCACACGTCTCATTCTCTCCTGCCATGCACGTGAGCTAATCCAAGTGTCACCACCCCCGGGTCTGCAGGCAAAGCTCCGAGAGGTTAGGTGGCTGGCCCAGTGGGTAAACGATGGGCCCTGGTTTCACAAGCAGGCCTGTCTGACTCCAGAGGGAAAGACATACAATGTGAGAAGAGAAGGAAGAGCTAGGTGGAAGGAGAAAGAGAAGAAAAGGCTCCCTGTCCCAGAATTGAGTCCTTCTGCCACATCTTTGGCTAAAGGAGTTTCACTGGCAGTTTCTCCTGTGTTTATAGAACAGTGCAGGTGAAATAGAGTAGAGATTATAGGCTGCCTTCCAGCAGAAAGATTGGGTTACTCCAGGTCAGGAGCAGATGTGAGATGTGGGCAGTCACAAATCCAGGCTCAGGCTTTTGGTGGAGACTGACATTAACCAGAAACCAAATAATGTGCGCTGAGTTTTTATGTAGGAAACTTGAATAACTAATGCAGTGTTGAAGAGGAGCAGCTAGAGAGATAATATGGTCCCAAGGTCCCTAAGAGAGGTTCAGAGAGGGGCCTGCATGACCTGCTTAGATGACCACGGCACCTGCTTTATTGTTGAGCCCCGCCCAGCTGTTGCCGAACTTTCTCCTGAAACGGAGGGCATCTGCCAGGATGGTCTGCTTGGAGAGAGATTTCTCACTGTCTGAGTTAAGAGTCATCAAAGCTATAGCTCTACAGGGTGGAAATACCCATCTTTGGAAGCAGAAACCTAACACAAGTGTCCCTAATCATTAACCACCCCCCACTATTGTAGATCTTCACACAACCCTCTAATTTCTCCCTTTTTATCTCTGGAAACTTAAAAACAAACAAACAAAAAAAACTTGATGAGTTAAAATTAGCAATTACTTGTTGAATTCAATTGAATATATTGAGCAGCTCTACAAGTTGACCACTCAGTAAGATGCAAATAGGTACAAAATGCAGTTCCTTCCCTAGTGGATATAGTCAGAAAGTAAAAACATGTACGGATAATAATAACAAAGCAATGATGTTGACAGCAATTTTGAAGATGGTGATAGTGCGTTCCTTTATATAGGACTTTATGGTATAAAATGGACCAACCCACATTTTATGTAATTTCACCCTTACAGGAGTTGGGCACATTAGGCATAACTGTCACCATTCGACAGATGAGAAAACTGATGTTCAGAGGAGTTAAATCTTTTGCCCCAGATCCTAATGAGTAGTTAGGAGTGGTACCAGAGCTGTAACCAAGGTCGTCTGTCACTTCATCCAAGACAGTGACTGAAGTCTGAGATTTACCTTGACCATGTCAGTCCTGCCTGCACCTGTCGTCCACACGCAGCTGTACCCAGTGGTGGTTGCTAATGCCACCAATTGCTAGACTGAGTGCCACTTGTCCTATAAGCCAATCTGGACCAGACAGAAAGTATGTCTGCATCCTCAGCCCATCAGTCTATGGAGAAGTTGTCTTGCTGGCATACAATGTCCCAGAATACCTTTTATCCACCAAGTCACAGCTTTCCCCTGACAGCTACTACATGGCTATAGTCTCTGAGCCTATTTCTTTGTTCAGCATTCTGTACCGCTAGGAGAACCATGCCCCATTTCTAGCTCCCTCAGGCCCCGGGCCCTGCTAACCCCAGTCCTTACTTCCATTGTTCTCAGTCATGGACCAGAGCCCTGAGATGAGAGCCCTGTTCATCTGGAACTGTGGTGTCACCACGCACCTCATCTTGAGGCTTGCCCTATTCGAGGCATCTCTTTTCAGTGTGAGTTGGGTACTGTGACACCTTGATATTAAAAAGAAATTCCCTTTGGGTGAACATTCTAACAGAGGAACTAAAGGGGTGAGAGAGAAAGCTTTGCAAGGGAAGCAAGTCAACTGAGTCATAAGAACAAAGATTGCCTTACCACCAGTGGGCTGATTATTAATACGAAGAATTCTTATCCATTCATTAGTGTGGCAAGCACTGTCTAGTGACAGGTTAATTACACAGTTCTGGGTAATTAGAAAGTAAATATATGTTAAGAGGACACTACTGTCAAAATAAAAACTGTCTATTAGAAAGCCTTCTTGCATGGCAAACTCCACCTTCATCTTTCAACCTGAAGGGATTTTTGTTGTTGTGGTTGCTTTGAGAAATACTTCCTTTCCTCTCCCCTCTAACTACAATGTATTTCGTTCTGGCTCTTGCCCACCTCCTTTGCCCTCCCCCATTAATGCACCTTGCTGGTCCAATTTGGAGCTCTGTTTTTATTCTGGGTAAATGTCTCTAGTGTCAAACCATTTACATGTGAAGTTTACAGCTCTGGAGTAGCCCAGCAGTGTTTGGGAGAAATTTCCGATTTCTTCTGGGACTGAGTGAAGTGAGGGGCCATGGGGGCAGAAAAGAAGGACTGCTTTGGGTAAAAATTTCACTTCTTCTCTTGCTGCATGACTGCTCAAGAATTGGAAGACCCCAGCCTGCTTTACACGAAGTATGAACCTGCTGAACCAGAGTGACCCCCTCAGGGGAAAGATCCCTTTAGTCGTTAATCCTACCTGTCTGGTCAGTACCAAGTTGGTCCCTGAAGGGCTTTGCTCATACTTTCTCTTTGGAAGGTAAGCTGCCTCTTAGCCACGAGGGCCTCGGACACTGACCTTATAGGGAAAGACCAGTGGGTAAGGCCAAAAATGGTGGCTCTGCCCTCCTCCACCCACCCTCAAAATTCTGACTGAGTATTTTAAAACAAACAAACAAACAAAAAATACTACATTAGGTTTGCTCTCTGTGATGTGTAATAAATGACCACCCAAGAGGAAACTGCAAGCTGCTGTTGTCACAGCCATTCCTTAGCAGGAAGTGCTCCTGGTAATGAAAATTTCTGCGTGATTTTAGTGCTTTCATTCAAGTTGTTTTAGAATTAGGCTCTAGACTTTCTTTAAAATATCACTCCAAGTTTGGTATACCAAGAAAACACCAAAGCCGTTGTTGTCAAGTCGATGCTGACTCATAGCGACCCTATAGGACAGAGTAGAACTGCCCCATAGGGTTTCTAAGGAGCACCTGGTGGATTTGAACTGCCAGCCTCTTGGTTAGCAGCCATAACTCTTGACCACTATGCTCCCAGGGTTTCCAAGGTTTGGTATAGTATAGGGAATATTTTTTTAAGTTCTGCTAAGCTCTTAAATTTCCTCCTCTATGAAAAAAAATTTTATTTAAAAAAAAAAATTTTTTATGAGCTGTGACATGGAAACAAGGATTCCACTCTTAATTAAAGCTCAAGTTCAGGTATTTTGGTGTCTTCGGTGTCCTCCCCACCCTGACCTGGAGAGGAGATACCAGTGAAAGCCAGCTGGTATTACCTGAATGTGTTGCTGTCGAGCCAATTCCAGCTCATAGTGACCCTGTAGCCAGGTGGTGTGTCAAGTCTTTATCTCCTTTTCTCCCTCAAATTCATTCTTCTGTCCAACCAGTGCTTACTGAGTACCTACTACGTGCCAAGTGCTGAGCTAGGTGTTGTACATTTTTAAATTGACCAAATCACCAAATAGGGTGGTGGTTACTAGGTAAGGTGGTCAGAGCCATTGCGGATGCAAGGAAGTGATGAATGTGGAGGAAGCAGAGATGAGGAAGCACCTAATATTGCCTCTGTCTATGAGAGCGGTAGGTGTTGGGGTCGGAGAAAGCTTAAATGAGGAGATGGTGTTTACACTTAGCCAATAACTGACCTGCTTAAGGCCACACCAGCAGCAAGCAGCAGAACCAGGCCTGGAACTGAGGTCTTCTGATTTGGTGGTTAAGACAGATGATGTCAAAGAACAATACTGTGTCATGCCTGACAGTGAGCCCAGCAAGTAACCAGAGTTCTGCTGAGGGCCAGAAACCAGCAGTGAGACGGTGAGGGGCAGACAGGAAAGCTCAGGGCCAAACATGGGGAGATGGGGGTAGTCAGAGAGGGTGGAATGTACCTGGGTCTGTCTACAGTACAGGAGGTAGAGAACCTAGTCTCTGAAGGTGTTGGGCCACCATGGGGCCCTCATAGTAACACTGACATTTTTTTCCCCAGGGATTAGCCTACTTCTCCAAACACACTTGGACAGAATGAAGCTTGGGGTTGGGGCAAACCAGGAATGAAATGGATCTGACATGACATAGCTAGCTCCTGGTATACCTTGGGGCCTCCACTGGGGGACCCCACCGCTCCACTTCCACATGGGAGAGGGCCAGTGCCCTGGTGCCCCTTCCTTTGGGCCTGGCTTATATTAGCAGAACAGGACAGGCCTTAGGAGGCGCTCTGTCCGTCCCAAGGCAGCCAGCCCCCTCCATGTGGGACCCTCTTCCCCAGCCACACCTACCAGAGCACTGTCAGGGCCTTTCCAAATGTGAACTGACGTACTCTTAAGTAATTTGGCTTTCTGGTGACATCTCCTGACATGGCATTAACAGAGAAAGCAGCAAAATGGATCCCCTGGGCTGTGGAACATTGATTTCTTGTTTAGGCCCCTTAGCGAAGCATCAGTAACAGACGTGGCAGGTTTGGTTAGGTTTCTCCATGAGAGGGGGAGGTTAGGCTAGAGAAGGGAGGGTGACTCAGACTCAGAGGAATTGGGGGAGGCGGGATAGAGTGGCTTAAATTCTTTAAGTCATAGTTTTTAAGTAGAAGTGGGAGGTGAGTATAATGGCGGAATAAAGAACTGTAAGGATTTGGTGAGAAGCCACTCCTTTTCTCTACTTCCTGTTGAAAAAGACCAATGCATTAAGGCCTCCTTCCAAGATCAAATACCTGTCAAAGCTTTGGTAAGTCCCACTCCAGGACCTAAAGAGCACACCCAGCCCCTCAAAAAGGCAATTATAAATTTTTTTTTTTTTTTTTTTTTCAGGAGAGACCTTTAAAACATCTCTCTCTGAACCTGCCTCCCAAACTCTTAAATGGTCTCACACTTTGGGATGGGAGCCAGGATTGTACCAACCTCCAAACCTTCAGAGGCACACCTTTATATTCAGCCAGGGCTGATTTTTTTCCTTAACAAAAGCTTTCCCTTTAAGAAGAGAAAATATGATGGTTAGGAAATACCCATTGGAGCCTTCCTCCCAATTAAAACTTTTTCTGGAGTTGGGTAGAACTCAACTTGCTCTCCATCAAAAAAAAACCCTCAATTACCATGAAACATGTTCCTTGCTCTGACACCATAAATAAAGCATATTTTGCAAAAGAATAATATTTATATTATCGTCAGGAGTAGAAAAAGGAACGCGCCAAATGAGAGATGCTGGCAGTAATCAGTGCTGCCATTTCCTTTCTGGTTCTTGGACTGCTGGACAGCAGCACACCAGCTCAGCCCCTGGCTTGACTCTGTTTACATATACAGATCTCGCTCTGTGTCTATATCGTACTCCCTGAATATTTAGAGATAGATATATATTGTCTCTTTAAAATATTAAAATAAATTATATCTTTGCACAGAATACAGACATTAATTCTGTTTCCAGGAGATTTGTCAAATCAGTGGCCTGTGTTTGCGTAACGAGCTCTTTGGTTACACTGTACAGAATATAAATTACCATGTTGTCAGCTCCAGGTGAAAATCACCAGCTTTTCAGCGGTGTTGCTTCCATTGATTAAGATGAGCTTCATGTTACGCGTCCAGGTAATGTCGTTAGGTAGCTGGTTCTTCCTGGAAGTGGCTGCAAGGGCAGGGGCAAGGAAAATCCCAGAAAAATATGGGATGAGGGGAGTCACACAGTGGTCTGAAAGCTGCCTCTTTTAAAAAAATATATTTTTAGGACAGAATTCCTTTCCTTCACCCTATTTATTAAGTGTACACAGACACACACACACACTCACACACACAAAAATCTTCTCTCTTTTGAATTATTTGGTGGAGCTGTGAACTACTTTCTGCCGGATTTGGGAGAAAACATTTTATTGCATCTGGATCGTCCTGAGGTTTAAGGCATAGAAGCCTCAAAACAGACTCTCCAACTCCAAATTCCCAGGATTTGTTCTGTCCCCAAGTATTATAAATAAGGTTTCTAATAACAGTCAGTATTTCTTGAGTGTTTAGTATGTGCGGGTACTCTGTTAGGAGGCTTAAGTGTCAGTCACTCTGACAACCCTGGGACAGGTACTGTTATTATTTCCTTTATAGATAGGAAACCAAGAAATAGAAAGGTTAGGAGACTTGCCTAGGGTCTACAGACAAGGAATTGCCAAGCTGGTTAAGACTTCAGGCTTTTAACAGGCTCAAAACACTGCTGTTTTGTGTCTTTTGATACCCTTGCCATCTCTGGAGGAAGCACAATGTTCTAACCCAGGGCGCAAGGGCAGTCGACTCAAACACTGGCTGGTGCCTGGCTGCTCTTGTGGAATTGAGTGGGAGACTGGAGGAGCGTTCTCAAGCAAAGTTTCTGTTTAGTGTAGAAATGTAAACAGGAACATAAATCATTTAGTCACTTACTGCTTCCTCCCACCCCACCTCCTCTGTCCACCAAATCTTATATTGTTACTTCTTCAGTGTTAATAAAATCAGAACTCTGTAGCTAAAAGGACCTCTGATTCAGTGTTCTGCTTGCTCATCTTATACGTGAGGGCACTGAGGTCCAGACTGAGGAAGGGATCACCCAGACCAAAAAAACAAGTTGCATCAAGTCGATTCTGACTCATGGTGACCCCATGTATGGCAGAGTAGGACTGTGCTCCATAGGGTTTTCAATGACTGGCTTTTCTGAGGTAAAGCGCCATCCCTTTCTTCCAAGGTGCCTCTGGGTGGACTTGAACCTCTAAGCTTACAGTTAGTAGTTGAACATTAACTGTTTGCATCACTCAAGGACTTCTGACCCATCCAGAAAAAAAATCCAGGGTGACTTAATTTGAGGCAGAGCTGGGGCTGGCATCCTCTGCATCCTCCCTGTCTATAGTCCAGAAAGAGTTCATCTAGACAGCCTCTGGAAGGGAGCAGAAGTGGGCTAGGACAAGCTTCCGAAACCATGTTGAGGGTGCTGTGGGGTAGGGGCTGGGACATGACACTACCTGCCCAGACCTGACTGGATATTACAGTCCTGTAAAGGATGCAGGAAGCATTCATGTCAACACGACATGACAGGCATTTGGTTTTCTCACTCGGGTTTCCAGAATGCCAGCTTCTCATGTGATAGTAAGATGCTTTGTTGAAATAGTGGTATTTCTTCACTGTCATTTATAGTTGCAAAAAACATCTAGAGCTGTTTCACAAAGTTATAAAATTTGTCTCTGCTCTATTTCCTTTTTGAAATGTTTGGTTAAGCAAGATAGAAGGCCAATGGCTAGAACAAAATTCAGCTCAGGTTTCAGCCATTCTTTTTCCAGTCTTGGTATTTCTCCACTCAAATTACATTTATATTGGAAACAGTTCTGTCCACAATTTCCATGACAATACATAAAAGTCGTCTCTTGGTTCAGCAGACACAAGAAAACTTCCTGGATTTCTTTTCAATGTTCACTGCTCCCTTTGTTCTTTTGAGCCCGATTGTCCCCTAAATAACAGCAATAGTAACACCGATCAAAATATGTTGCTTTTATTTTCCCATTTAGCAGCAGGACTAGATTGAGCTGAAATCACATGTGTCCAAATGGGTCTGGGGAATCTTCAAATGGATAATATTTAGGGTTTTTCTGCTATTGCTAAACCCAAACCAAACTCATTGCTCTCAAGTCGATTCTGAATCATAGTGACCCTTAAAGACAGAGTAGAACAGCTCCATAGGGCTTCCAAGGCTGTAATCTTTATGGAAGCAGACAGCCACATCTTTCTCTGGTGGAGTGGATGTTGGTTCTTCTGACCATTAGGTAAGCAGCTGAGCACTTAACTACTGTGCCAACAGGGCTCCTTGGCAAAGAGTATAGGCTTTGGAATTACTTGGAATTACTAAGCTATGGTTGGGGTATGAGAGAAACTTCCAGTTATCTAAATATTCATATTTCACTTTATAAAGAGCCCCCATTTTCATTGCTTCCCAGATAAAAGATTACATTTCCCAGAATCACTTGTGTCTTAGGCTGGGTTCTCTAGAGAAGCAAAACCAGTAAAGTGTATAAATATAAATGGAGAGAGTTTTTTTATCAAGGAAATGGCTCACACAGTTGTAGAGGCTGTAACATACCAAGTCCGTGGATCAGGATAGAGACTTGTCTTGATTCATGTAGCCGAAGGGGCTGGTGAGCCCAAGATTGGCAGGTCAGAAAGCAGGGCTCCCGCTCTCAGGCTGTGAAGATCAGCAAATCCCAAGATCTGCAGATAAGCTGATAACTCAGGTCCCAAGAGCTGGAGGTCAGATGAACAGGAGGCAGCTGCAGGATCCAGAGCGAGCAAAAAGCCAGAACATCTGCTTATATTTGGATGGAGGCCACACCCCCAAGGAAACTCCCTTTCAACTGATTGGCTACTCACAGCAAATTTCATCTTGGGAGTGATCACATATAACACTGAGAATCATGGCCCAGCCAAGTTGACACCCAGTATTAACCATCATACCTTGTGGCTAAGTAAGGTCATATGACTCTGTTCTAGCCAATGAGATGTAAGTGAAAGTCTAGTGTGGAACTTTCGAGAAGTTTCTTGAAAAGGAGAGGGGTATCTCTCTTCTGCCCTTTCTCCAACAATCTTATAGGACCATGAAGATGAGAGACACATCTTAGAGATCAAGGAGCAGAGAGCTAGAAGGAACTGGATTCTCAATGAATATAGATCTGCCATACTACCCCTGACTGCTCACCTCTGGGTTTCTATTCCTTAAGAGCGAAATAAACTTCCATCATGAAACACCATCATTTTTATGATCTTTTTTTTTTAATCTCATCTAAGCCCAAAGGCCCAATCCTGGGCTCCAGTATTGTCTTTTACCAAGATATTAACCACTGAGCTTTAGTGTCCTTATTTATAAGACTTACAGGTTTCCACTCCTATAGTGGTTTGTTCTGATAATTGAACATTTAACAAATGTTTAATAGATGTAAAACACATAACACAGTTCCTGCTTTCTTTCTCTTACTGTCTTCAGGGTGATTCATGTTCAAGTAGCTGGATATAAAAAACAGGTATCAAGAATGTGTAGAGCAATCAAGGCATGAACTGTATGTATAAACCCATTGCCATCATGTAAATTCTGACTCCTAGTGACTCTGTACTTATAATTTAACCACTTGTACATACTCATTGGAAACCCTGGTGGCGTAGTGGTTAAGAGAGATATGGTTGCTAACCAAAAGCTTGGCAGTTCGAATCCACCAGGCACTCCTTGAAAACCCTATGGGGCAGTTCTGCTCTCTCCTATATGGTCACTATGAGTCGGAATCAACTCAAAGGCACAGTTTTTTTTGTATACCTACTTGTAGCACTATGAGCTATGAGTATGTATAAGAGGTTATATTACAAGTACAGAGTCTCATCGCTCAATTGTTTGACAAAAATAAAAGAATCAGACATTTACTTTCTTATTCCAAGGTTTTTAGCTTCTACGCATTGTATAAACTGTGGTTCTTTTGTGCAGTTGTCCTGTGCTCTGAGCAAATACAGTCCTTTCTGAATGTTATCTTCAGGTATTACACCTGAAAAAATGCTTAGCTTTGTCTAGTCAACCACCTGATATTTTAATTCTTGAATTTACACAGTCTGTACCTACAGATGCTTCTCTAGATTTGTTTTTTCTCTCTTGGTTGGCCTACTTCTCGTTTACCTGAGTACTTCCCTAGTTTCAAGCCCTTTTTAACACTCTCTAACTGCATGTAGGTTTGCTGTGAGTCGGAATTGACTCGACAGCAACAGGTTTTTTTAACTGACTTTCTGGTCAGAGCACCTTTTGGCTAAACTTGTAGTTCCTCCAACCAGACTCTTCCTGGTCTTCAGTGTCTTCCCCGACACCTCTGCTCTGTCCCACCCAGTTTATCTAATGTATTATTCTTTTTAATGGAGACATATTAACTGTTCACAAAGCACACTCATTTGATCTTTCCAATAACCTTGTTTAGAAGATGAGGTGGGGACTATTATCCTCATCTTACCTGTGAGGAGAAAAATCCTCAAAGGAGTTAGGGGACTTGTCTAAGATCACACAGGTCATTCCTGGTAGGGCTGGGACCAGAACCTTAACTCTAAATTTCTAGTCCTCTGTTCTTTTCATTATGCAACACAGTTGCTTCCCCAAATTTGAAAGCTACTCATGTCGGCTGCCTGTCAATCAGATCGCACATTTCTATTATGATTGCTGCTGCCTCCGCCAGCCAGAGATTCATTCTGATCCACATATATTTTTTTGAGGGTGAAGGATTTGTCACATTTCAAATTTGAATAACATTTTTATACTTTTCCAAGTGCTTTCTTGTACATTATCTTATTTGATATTCACTGTGTGTCTATGAGGAAGGTAAGATTGGCATTTATTTTCCCCCATCCTGGAAATGAGGAAATGAGTGCATGAATAATCTGCGTGATGGGCTCAGGATCACTGAAAAAATTAGTATAGAGTTGGGACTGTGTCTTCTCATTGGGGACTGCATTTCCAAAGGGCGAGTATAGAGAGGAGCCCCTTTTGAAGACTTGGACTCAATTCATGGTGGACACGAGGTGAATCAGTGGCTCTCATACTCCTTCTAGAAGTCTCTGTGAGTGAAGACAGATCCTTTTGTCTCCTTTTCCCCACCCCACATGTCCAGGTCAATCAAGCAGTTATTTATTGAAACACCTGTGTTCTGTATTCAACACTCTTCTAAGGGCTATTGTTGCCATTGAGTTGATTTTGACTCATAGTGACCCCATGTGACAAAGCAGAATGGCCCCATAGTGTTTTGTAGGCTGTAATCTTTATGGAAGTTGATCACCAGGTCTTCCTCCTGTGGAGCAGCTGGGCAGGTTCAAACCTCCAACCTTTTGGTTAGCAGTGGAGCACTTGACCATTGTGCCATCAAGGCTCCTTGTCTAAGTACTATGTTGTTATTGTTGTGAGTCATCCGAGTCAATTCCAACTCATAGCAACCCTATAGGACAGAGTAGAACTGCCCCGTAGGGTTTCCAAGGCTGTAATCTTTATAGAAGCAGGTTGCCGCATCTTTCTGTCATGGAGCAACTGGTGGGTTCGTACCACCAACCTTTGGGTTAGCGGTCGAACTCTTAACCACTGCTGCCACCAGGGCTCCTCTAAGTATAATAGGGGCATTGAGAAGTCAGAAATTGCGTGCGTCAGTTGAGAAAGCCCTGTCCATTGTTGGATAGAGGCTTCAGATTGTTAGTGCTGTGTTACTCAGAGGAATGAGGCATCAGTGTGAAGATAATGTCTTCAAGGAAGACTTCGAGGAGGAGGTGGGGCTGGTCTGGCTCCCTGGTCCTTACAGTAAATACAGTGTCAGTGAATGAACCCTGAACTGATGCCAACACGAATGGCTTTGAGCCCTTAGCCCTGCCACTAACTAACTTAGTGCTGTTAGGTAAGTCATTTTATCTCCTAGACATCAGTATTTACACCTTTATCAGAAGAAATTTGGTCTAGCTTTGAAATGCCCAAATTCGGCTCATCAGCAGAATCACTTGGGAGGTTTAAAATTAAAGTTTATTAATCTCAGACTTATTCTCTAAGAACCATCAGCGATAGAGCCCAGGACATTCCTATTTCTAAGGCTTCCCAGGCGGTGTGCATGCTTGGTGACAGGTAAGACCCTCTGGACTAGACGGTCTCCAAGGGCCTGTCACCTCTAATGCTTTTTGTGCTTAATAATAGGGCAGCCAGGAGGGGTGAGTTTGTTCTTATTCGGGAGCTGTCCACAAGAAGGGTGGGAACACAGGTTGGGTGAGGATGTCCAAGGTGTGGCCCACAGGGCTTCTGATTGCCCTTTGATATACAGAGAGGGTAGGGCAGGGTAGATTAGCAGTGGGAAAGACAGCCACTCCTCTCCGTCAGGCCCAGAACCATAAACTCGTTGCTGTCAAGTGGATTCCAACTCAGTGACCCTATAGGACAGAGCAGAACTGCCCACATAGGGTTTCCAAGGAGTAGCTGGTGGATTTGAATTGCTGATCTTTTGGTTAGCGGCTAAGCTCTTAATCACTGTGCCACCAGAGCTCCCCAGGACCGTAGGAGCCTAAATTCTGTTTCTTTATGCTTGGAGTGGAGCCCTGGTGGCGCAGTGGTTAAGAGCTTGCCTGATAACCAAAAGGTTGGCAGTTCGAACCCACCAGCTGCTCTTTGGAAACCCTATGGGTAGTTCTACTCTATCATTTAGGGTCACTATGAGTCAGAGTCAATTTGACCGCAATGGGTTTGGGTATGCTTGGAGTAGCTGATGCCCCTGAATATCATTTTGGTGAAAGACTCTGAGCTTGAGACTAAAACAAGCGCTCCCAGAAAGGGTGAAAAGAGACACCATAGTGGAATAGCTAGAGATTCCCATTCAGAGACTTTGGACTTGCTGACCAAAGCTAGTACTTGGGAGAGTAATGTGTTGTGTGTTTAGGAAAACAGACTTAGTTCAACCTCACCTCTGCCACTTACCAGCTGTGTGATAGAGGCAAGGTTGCTTGGTTTTTCAGTGATTTGCTTTCTTCTCCGACACTGAGGGAAATAATGTCCAGTGTGTGGGGTGGTTATGAGGACTCAATTAAGTCATGCCTGTAAAGTGCTTCCCTCAGTACCTAGCAATTAGTGGGCCCTGAATAATCGATCACTATTTGCTCTTCTAAGACCAGCTTTTATCTTCTTTTTCGAATCAGCATTTCCAAGTTGATCCAACCCTTATATAGACACAGGGAGAGGGAGAGAAGGAGTGAGAAAAGAATAAGAAGGAAGAGCAGAGCAGAGGAAAGTATACCATACATTCCAGACCTGTGAAAGGCAAAACTATTTAAGCAGGAGGAATGAAGTTGAATGGGTGGGGCCCATACTCGTTTTCTGGTTGTTAAGCCAAATGTTTTCCCCTCAAAGAAAACATTTAACTTAATATTAAGCGCCAATACTAGGAATGGCCTAATAATCCAATTTCTGCTCCACTTTTGAAATCACCTTTGACCCATCAATGACAACAGCTAATATTTGCATTTTTAAATCACATTTTAAAACAAATGATTGCTTTCCTTACAAAGTTAAGCGACAAACCTGGGTTAAGCTTAATTGTGATCTCCATTTTTTTTTTTTACATTTATTCTATTTTCCAGATGGGAAATACAAAGCTCAGAGGGTAAAACAAAGCCTCACAAATATGGGGCTGTCAAAGAAAATGCGAGGAAGTCTGGGAAGGAGAGAGAGAGGGGGAGGATGCTGGTTGCAGAGTTCAGTGAAAAGTGCACAGAATTGGTTTTAAAATTGTTCTCTGGTTGTTCCCCATGTCAGCGTTTCTCAGTAACTGGGTCATAGGTCCCTTCAGGGTAGGCACTATGCCCGGGACATTGGCATTCCCGATGGCACTTTGGTGCCATTGACACGGAGCAATTGGGCAATATATATAGGGATGAGAGGAAAGGAAGGAGCCTAGGAGGAGAGTGGGAGCTACCCTTACCTTGGAGGTGACACTTGGGGTCAAGGAGGTGGTCCTGAGCAGATGTTGTTCAGATGGTCTGGAGGATGTTGCTATCCTTGCTGATCATATAACTCCATCCTACACCAATAGATAGAAAAGGGAAGGGATGTGAAGGAAGGAGCCTATTGTGCTTCCTTTCCCACAGCCCCCTCCGTGCCGAGTGAGCACTCCCGAAGAGCCTGAGGGAGCTGGTTACAGTTTCATTTTATTTCTTTTCATTTTATGAGCAAGAACCCCGGGGTTGATCAACATGAAAGAAAATGATAATTTGCAAAGTTTCTTTTCCTCCCCGTGCTCTCTTCTCTTTTTGTTTACCTGGGGAGAAAGTATCTTACTTGCAAGGTGCATTTTCCACTCAGCACATCTTCTGTTATTAATTTTGCTTTATTTATTAACCTCTTCTCCTGTAGGGTTTTGTGCTTTGTTTTGAGGTCGTTCTCTTCCTTGGCTCTTCATGGATTTAATCTCCTTGTGGATCATTGATCTTAGGCTACAGTTTCTTAAGGGGAGGGACTGTATCCATTTGGTTACTGGTGTCTTGCAATTTGTATGGGTGCTTTCTGGAGTCACAAGCCCTGACTTTGAACACTTCAGTGTGCTCTGCTGATGACTTGTGTGCTTTTTCTGACCCACCCCAAGACTGCAGCATCCTCTACCCCCTGGTTTGGTTGACAGCCAGATGTCCCAGGGGGATTGTGTCCCTGATGCCTTGCCGCCACCACCACCAGTTGCCATCATGGCAACAGCGTATGTGTCAGACTAGGACTGTGGTCCATAGGGTTTTCAGTGGCTGATTTTGAAGAAGTAGATCACCAGGTTTTTCTTCCAAGGCACCTATGGATGGACTCGAACCTCAAACTTTTCAGGTGGTAGCTGAGCACCTTAACTGTTTACACTAGCCAGGGACTCCTTGAAGCCTAGCAGGGGGCCTCAAATGGCCTCCTCACCATCTCCTTAGAAGTAGTTCTTCCTTTTCCTCTGTCTTCCTCACCCACATCAAAGCAAAGCACAAAGAAAATGAGCTTTCAAGTCAAGCAGCCCTTAGAGTGAATTCTGGCTCTGTCACTGAACCTAAGGGCCAAATCACTTTGTCTGTTCAGCCTCAGTCTTTCCATTTATAAAACAGGAAATACCTATTTTCAGGTTGTTGTGGGGGAATAAAGAAGAGAACACAGAGAAGTCACCTAATATGGGGTATAAGGAGTCTCAAAAATGTTGCTTTGCTGCTCCCATCCTTAGCAGTCTCTTCTTCAGCCTTCGTTCTTCTCTTTCAGCTCTTGATCAGATAAATCTTTCCTCTCTCCCCTGATTTCATTCGTGATTCCAAATATGAACCAAACTAAAAGGCATACACCTAGGTTGCAATGCTAAAAATTTTTTTTTTTTTTTTAAGAACAGGACAGGCCTACATTCTGAGGAAGCAGTGCCACCAACTCTGCACTCAGGCGTCTGAAGCTGTGTCCAGAAGATGCCTTTCACTCTCCACAAAACCTCTTTCTACCACCTCCTCCTTTTCTAATTAAACCCACTTTTCTTCAAGCACCAGCAAGATAAATCGGAAACACTTCTCCTTATTCCGTGGTATTTTTTTTTTCTGTGTTAATTACTTGCAAAATACTTGTAACAGTATTTTTCCTGCCATTTTTCTTCACAAATATATGTTATTTCAGTTACATTATCGTTTTAATAGGCTTTTGAGTGGAAGCTAGGGAACCTAACCATCATTTTCAGTATGGTTTCTATGGGAAAATATAGTACTCATTTCCAAACAACCTTCTGAAACATGAACGTATGGAACGCAGACTGTGAGTTGAATGTGGTCTCATTGGCTTTTATTTTCTCCAAGCAATTTCTTATTATCAGCTATATTCTTTTGAGTTGGTGTATTAGGCTAGCAGGAAGTTAGGCCCAGAGAAGTTAGGTCAGTTGAAATAAGTCACACAGTAGAGCAGAGTCTAGACCTCCAGTCTCTTGACTCCTAAGCTACTCCTTTTTCCTCTACCAGGGCTTTCTAGATTAGTGTTCATCGGAGAGGACTGGGCATTGTGCACACAAGTGTCTGCATAGATTCAGTGGAAGACCATCAGCTATGCCTGACATCTGAGAACGTCCTTTCAGGCTGTCACCGCCCAATTCATCGTTCCACCTACAACGTTTTCCCTTTGGGGAAACATGCCTATTGGTAATGTTGTGAACAGACCATAGGGGCTATGAGGCTGTGTATGGGGAAGAGAGGTGATCGATGCTCCCCACCCTTTCCCATGCTACATTACTGGATGCTGCAAATGCCAAGCCGTGTTGGTTCATTTAATCAACAATCATTTGCCAATAGCCTAGTACTTCTGGATGCTCAATAACACAACGTTGAGCACACACAAAGGAAGGCCCCTGCCTTCAGAGAGTTTACAGTCTGGTGGGGAAAACATTTAAACAAAGCAGCCACAAAAAATGTAATAAGCTCTATTACAGAGGAAGAACCTGGTCACTGGAAGCACATGAGCTCATAGGTGGAGTAGGGTGCAGTCAGAATGTCTCCTTCTGAATTCAGGATTTTCATTTTAGAAATATTAATCAGATAGACACTGTGGGCCCATCTCTGTGCTAGACCCCAGGATTCAGTGAATAAGGTATCATCTCTACCTTCAAAGTATTCACAATTGAATAAGAGGGGCAGACAGCAGTTCACTTTCATGAGGTAAAAAACCATCCCAAAAGTTTGTGCATTAAAACAATAAACATTTGTTATTTCTCACAATTGTGTGGGTAAGCTAGATGGTTCTTCTGGTCTGGGTTGGCCGGGCTGATCTCTGTTGTCAGCTGGAGGCTTGGCTGAGGCTGGATGGTCTAGGATGAACTTATTTGCATGTTAGGCAGTTGGCAGGCTGGTTAGTGGAGGGGGTCCTCAGAGAAATGACTTGTTTGTGGTCTACATGTTCTTCTCATACTCCAGTAGGCTAGCCAGACTTCTCACATGGTAGTCTCAGTGTTCCAAAGAGCAGAAGATTCCGCAACCCCAATGCACAAGTACTTTTTAAGCCTCTACTTGCATAATATTTGTGATTGACTTATTTGCCAAAGCAAGTTCCGTGGCCAAGCCCAGATCAGTAGGGGAGGGTGCTATACAAAGGCACGGAGATGTGAACAAGTTGGGGGTCATACTGCTATAATCCGCCACACACACACACATAATTTTATTGTCATAAATGTAAAGAGAGATGAACAGATTTTATTGGGAGCCAAGATGTGGGAGAGACTAATGCAGGGGAAGTCAGGAGAGGCCTCTCAAAAGAGGCAAAATTCTGTCTGGTGGACAACTAAGAGTTCGCCAGAAGGAGAAGAGGAAGGGCGTTGATAATATTGGTGATGTATCCCAGTGGCTGTGATTCATCGTAGACAGTCTTGTTATTGTTATTAGGTGCCGTCAAGTCAGTTCCAACTCATAGTGACCCTATGTGTAACAGAACAAAACACTGCCTGATCCTGCACCATCCTGACAACCATTGCTATTTTTGAACCCATTGTTCTTCTTTTTCACTGCCAATCTATTTTACCAAACATGATGTCCTTCTCCAGGGACTGGTCCCTTCTGATAACATGTCCAGAGTACATAAGACGAAGTCTCGCCATTCTCGCTTCTAAGGAGCATTCTGGCTGTACTTCTTTCACAACAGATTTATTTGTTCGTCTTGCAGTCCATTCTCATTTTGTCATTTCTAGCCATTTCCCAGCAAATGACACCATGCTTTCCTTTTTTTCAACTAAACTATGCTTTTTGAAACAGTTAGCCCCTCTCTACTTCTCAGTTTTTTAGCATTTCCGAGTTAATGCCATGAAAAATCTTGTGTAATCAGCTGTTGAACTGTCTGACCTTGACAGGATACACACAAGATTTTTTTTTTTCCTAAATCACTGCCTTTCCAGATGTTTGGTGAAATTTCCTTTCCTGTCCCTTAATAACATGATGGGAAAATCCAAAGCACTATAGCCATTTTCAATGGTAAAAACCTAGGCTATCCAGGAATGCAAGGATAACGCAATATTAAACAATCTTTTACTATAATAGTACTCTCAGTATTGGACATGGTATTTTTCCATTTTCTCATTGACAGCATCCCTGACTAGAATATAAGATCTCTTAGGGCAGGGGCCAGCTTAATATGCTTACATTCAAATTCCTAGATCTTAGAAGAGTGTCTAGCATGTAGTAGGCACTCAATACCTAGTTGTTGAATGGAATAATGAATATAACTTACTATATATATCTATACATATATAGATCAAAATCAAAATATTATCACACACTGAAAAATGCATTTGGGATAATTCAATCTTCATTTCTGATAAAAAGTATTGTTGTTGTTGTTAGGCGGTATAAAGTTAATTTTCTACTCATATTAACCCCATGTAACAGCACAGAACTGCCCCTAGGGTTTTCTAGGCTGTAATCTTTATAGGAGCAGATTGCAAGGTCTTTTCTCTGTGGAGCTGCTGGGTGGGTTAAACTGCCAACATTTGAGTTAATCGTTGTTCTACCAGAGCCTGTTTAAAAAACATTAATATAGTAGAAATAGATAAGTATTCCCTAAACTCGATAGAACATTTTTATCTATAACCCAAAGCTAGTATTATGTATAATGGTGTAACACTTCCAGATATTTGCAAAAAAGTGTTTAAATGTTTATTACTGGGAGGTACTTGCCAATGTAATTACATAAGAGAAATAATTGGTATAAAGTTTGGAAAGGAGGTAA
This sequence comes from Elephas maximus indicus, assembly GCF_024166365.1. Lineage (NCBI taxonomy): Eukaryota > Metazoa > Chordata > Mammalia > Proboscidea > Elephantidae > Elephas > Elephas maximus. Next base: position 53,741,934 of record NC_064840.1, read on the forward strand.
AACTATTAGTAATTGCAGATTGTATGAATGTATACCTGCAAAAGCAAAGTTATTCCACTTAAAAATTAGAAAAATAAGAGAATTTAGGAGGCTGATAGAATATAATAATATTAGAAGCCTTCATATATACAAAAAACCAGTATGGTATATAATGGAAGAAAGACATGATTATAACAGTAACCAAAGTGATAAAACACAAATATAAAAAATATTGCAAAGACACAATAATTGAAAGAGTGTGTTGCTGACCAGGGATGAATTACACAAGCAAGGTAAGCATGGGCTTAAGTGTGCTTACTTACTAATCTGTAGTGAACAAGTTCACATGGGTTTCACCACAACGAAGAAGTGAAAACCACGTGAAATTGTTCACTACAGATTAGTAAGTAAGTACAAGCAAGTCTGTCATTAGTCCCTGTTAGGGATTGTAAATTTGAAAAGAGGCTTCGATTCTGTAGGAAGGTGCTGTGGGGTGGGGAGAGAGACAGATGCCAGGTATACCTGGAAGCAGAATCTTTGATGTGGTGAAAAAATATGAAATTGTTCACTACAGATAATCTGGTAAGCAAGGTAGGCACCGTGCTTACCTAGCCCATTGGATAATCCACCCATGCTGATGACATATGATTAGGAAGATCAATGTACCAGAGTACAGTAGAGTAGAAAGCCCAGCACTAGCACCAAATAGTGTATAATAATAATAGTGTACAATAATAATGACAACGATAGCTGGCACATAGAGAATTTACTATACATTCTAATCTGACATTTCAGTCCATACAATCAGGGTCCAGGGTTCTTAACCACTGTGCTTTGCAGCCTCTTTTATTTTGCTATCAGTGCATTTCAAATAAATGGTGTAAAGTGAATTCTTCAGTAAATAGTGTTGAGCAACTAGGTAATTATCCAGAGAAGAATAAAGTCTGATTTTTATATCACCCTCTCCCCCAAAATAAATCCCAATGAGCCAAAGAATTAAATGTGACAATAGCAGAAGAACTCATGGCAATTTTCTTTTGTTGTTGTTAATAATCTCAGTGTGGGAAAGGTCTTTTAAAGTTTAACACAAAACTCAGAAGTCTTACAAGAATACCCTGGAAGTTCTGATGATAAAAATACAGTGTTTTTCTCCATGGAAAAAAATTCAATAAGTTAAAAAAAAGAAATATAACAGTTCACGTATATAATGTGTGCCCAAAAATCAGTAAGAAAAAAAGTCTAACAGTCCGATTCAAACATGAAGAAAGGATATGAAGTGTTCAGGGAAAAAAAAAAAAAAAAAGACAATGTGAATGTTCCCTAAACTTGAAAATAGGCCAAACCTCACACATGAGAAGAGAAAACCAAATTAAAGTTATAAAAGGTTTAAATATTTTACTCATCCTATTGACAAAAATTTAAAAAATTGATGATGCAATGTTTTGGGCAAGTTTTGAGTAAGGAGGATTTTTAATCATTACTGAAGGGCATTTAATTCCTACACTCTCCACCTAAATTAAATGCTCATACCCTTTTACACATCGATTTCACATCTAGGAATGTATCCTGCATGTATACAATGTTTCTACAACTGGTTATTTAATTTGGCATTCCACATAACAAGGAAAGATTGTGGATATCTCAAATTTAATAGATAGGGACCTGGTTAAATAATGATGACGACCAAACAGTGAAATGATACACATCTGTTTAAAGGGGTGAGATAGAAAAGAATATCCCTGAAGTATTGGTCAGCAAATAGGCTAAGTTACAAAAAATAGTGGTACAGAGTCTGGAAACATTTATATAAGGTATATACATAAATTAAGTGATGCATACTTGTATATATATACATATATATATCTTACATAAGTGATGCATACCTGTATATATATGTGTGTGTGTGTATATATATATACACACACACACACAGCCCAGACCCATATATATGTATATATATATACACACATACACACTTATAAGTGCATAAACCATCTCTATTCTAGACATACAAGAACCAGCTAAAAGTAATTGCTTCTGGGAGGGAAACTGGGAGACTGGGGTACACAGTACCTTTGTATCTTCAGAATTTTAAAAATGGATATTAAATGGTATTTATTTCCATATGTGAATGTTTGACATTGACCGTGCTACAAATCCTCATGAACTGCTCAGGTGCTTACTTCTACTGATAATGAATGAGTCTGGATTTAAGAACCAATTGGAGGCAATTCTGTAGAAGAAGAAAAGAAAAATGAAAGAGTACAGGTATGAGTAGATGCTAAAATGAAAACCACTCTTAGGATAAGAATGAACAGATCAGACTTACTTGTATAGGATAAGGAAAAAACACAAAAATGACCTTAAGTGAAATAAGGATACTAGTCCAAGACAAAGTATATATTGTCCCCCTGGAAAAAATGAGGGAGTGTATATTTTTGCAGATGAGCTATAGATTCTACATAAACGTCTGCTGGAACATTACAAAGTCATGCAAGGTATAGGATAACGCTTTGTCATAGAGGACTGTTCCACTCATCTCAGGACATCTGTTGTCCCTGGCCCTGCCCTGTAAATTCCGGTTGTTCTTAGGTGCCATCGAGGTGGTTCTGACTCATAGCAACCCTATGTACAGCAGAACAAAACACTGCCCAGTCCTGCCCCATCGTTGGATGGGCTCAACAATGGGCTCAAGCAGAGCAATCATTGCTGTGTTTGAGCCCATTGTTGCAGTCACTGTGTCCATCCATCTCATTGAGGGCCTTCCTCTTTTTCACTGACCTTCTACTTTACCAAGCATGATGTCCTTCTCCAGGGACTGGTCCCTCCTGGTAACATGTCCAAAGTATGTGACACAAAGCCTTGCCATCCTCACTTCTAAGGAGCGTTCTGGTTGTACTTCTTCCAAGACAGATTTGTTTGCCTTTCTTTCTGGCAGTCCGTGGTATATTTGATATTCTTCACCAACAAGTCTGCAGTCCACTGTGCCCAAAGGGGGTCCTTTGCATTCATCTGGCATGCCACATGATCTGTACATTTTCAATTTTACACCACGTGAATTCCAGTAGCAGTTCCAATTATTATGACAGCCAAAGACACTCTTATCAATTTCCAATGTTGCCCTGGAAGAACCATCTACCTGCTTCATGCCTAAAATTGTCAGATCAGCCTCCATGTCACTTCCATATTTCCTCAGGCACTTCTTCTATAGACTGGGAGGTCTCCTTATTAGAACTTGCTGTGGAGGAGGACGCCAGTGCATCCTGCTCTTCCACACCTGGATCCAACTTGTAAAGGTGCACAGTAAAGATCAAAGGGGAGAAGGAGTTAGGGGGAGGGGAATCAGTGGAATGAGGGAGGGACTTGTTCTTACAGAGGTGTGGCTGTGTTCTGAATGGGGGCGATGTGAGCAGGGAATGACTGGGTGAACAGTTCATTAGTGAGGAGCTGGCTTGCACTGATCCACTGAGGCAGGTTTATCCACGCCCACCTTCCCTTTGACCGCTGGGCTAAAAACTCTGAGCACTGGAGACTGGATCTAGGGGTGATACCTGGAGTAAGGACCTCCAGAACAGGCCAAGATTAGGGAGGAGGTGCCTGGTTTGAGAGGCTGTGATAGGAACTCAATCCAAGAGGGGATGAGTTCTTTCCCTAAAACAGAGCCATCCTCTCTTTGGCCCAGGGACTTTTCTTTCTCACCTACTGTACCTTGTTAGTCTTGGATCTTTACCATCCTTGGCCTACAGATTCTGCTGTTAGCATATATCCCCTGCCTGGATATCAGGCACTGATAGAGCGGCTCATGGTCTGAAAGGATGGAATCAAGCAGTCAGGTCAATAATGGGAAAGAACTTACCTGGAAACACAACCTTGGGTTCCTGTGCGCAGAGAATCTGGGACACACCAGGGCTCTTCTCATCCCACAAGCAAACTGGAGTCTACCGTGCCCAGTGGGGGTCCTTTGCATCCATCTGGCCTGCTACATGATCTGTACCTTTTCAATTTTACACTGTGTGAATGCATTGCCAATTAAAAAGAAGGGCTAAAAATGAAACAAAAAAAATGAACTCCAGTGAGTGCAATTAAGTTCCAGTTTTATATCCATGTTAAATCTCATCTCTTTTCCTTACCCTCAAACCTGCAGGGCATGCCTAGGTGGAGACTGGGAGTGGGGCGACCACTCTGCTCTTTCACTTTTCCTCCATTACCTCTCCTCTTCTTGCTCCACCAGGGTCTAGATTTTAAGACATAGATGGGGGGAAGAGGCAAACATTCTCTCGCTTAATTGGACCTGCTGTTGGTCATGAGCGCCTTCCTTGTAGTAGTTGTCCAAATACTGTTCTCTCATGAGACACAGGTGTTCTTGGGGATTCTGAGGGTTTCCTCTTGCTCCCCAATTCAGCTCCCTTTATTGGTGTCCCCCTAGGCCTCCTGCCGGGTCTACTCACCTAGTAGACCACCCTGTTGTATTGGCAAGTGTGATAGTTAATGTTATGTGTCAACTTGGCTAGGCCATGATTCTCAGTATTCCATAATTATTCTCAATATTGTGGTCTGATGTAATTATCCTCCATTTTGTAATATAATGTAATCACCTTTATGATGTGATCTGATATGATCAGCCAATCAGTTGTAAAAGGAGTTTCCCTGTTGATGTGGCCTACACCTGGCTCTGGATCCTGTTTCTGGTTTGTCATCATCTGATCTCTGGTTCTTGGGACTTGAGCCAGCAGCCTGTTGCCTGATCTGCTGACTTTCAGAGTCACCAGCCTCCACAGCCCTGAGTCAGCGGCCTGACATTTGACCTGCCAATTCTAGGTTTATCTGTCCTTGCAGCCATGTGAGTCAGGAGAAGCTTCCAGCTAATGCCTAACCCACAGACTTTGGGACTTGCCAGCCTCCACAACAGCATGAGCCATTTCCTTGAGATTAATCTCTCTCTGTCTCTATCTCTGTCTTTTTTTTATATATGCGTGTGTATATATATTTACACACAAATACATATATGTATACATATACACACACACACACACACACATATCTATATATATATATGTTTCACTGGTTTTGCTTCTCTAGAGAACCCAACCTAAGACAGCAGACAAACCTGATCATCTTCCATAGAAACTGCTGCTTCCTAGATATGCCAAATTAGCTACTCCACTACCACTCTCCTTCTTCCTATTTTCTTTCTGAAAATATCTTTTCTCCTGCTCAGGCAGTGATGGAGAAGGTCATTAAGTACCTTGCAGTAAACAACATATGTCCAGGTAATGGACAGATAATAGTAATTGCAAACACTTTATAGCCCTTACAGTGTGGCAGGTTCTGTTTTAAAATTCTATGTATGTAATCTTCACAATAACTGTATGGACATAAAAATGGACATAGCTACTATTATCTCAGTTTTGCAGATGAGGAAAATGAGGCAAAGAAAGGTTAAGCACCTTGGTCAAGGTGACATAGCTAGTGAAGCTGCAGACTGGGATTTGAACGTACGCAAACTAGTGCCCATGGTTTTGCTGGAATCCATTGTGCTATGCTGCCTCAGTGGAAGGTACTTCTTATAGGCACATCCAGTCTCTACCAGTGCTTTCCTTGGTTCTTAGCCCCTCATTGGAGGGAAGAAAAGGAAAATGAAAGAGCAGAGGTTTGGGTGGATGCTAAGATGAAAACCACTATTAGGATAAGAAATAACAGACCAGACTCATCTGTATAGGATTAAAAAAGGCACAAAATGACCTTAAGTGAAATAGGAATAACAGTCAAAGACAAATTATAGGTTGTCCCAGTGGAAAAACTAGACTGGTAACTCACTAAACTGGTAACTCGGGACTCCCAAGATAGTCTCCTTCCACCCATGCTTATCTTAACACAGATTGAGGGCAGGGGGAAGTCTGTGGAGGTGGCCGGTAATAGCAGACCTCAGCCACCTTGCACTCTATCTGGTTAGGAACAGAGTCTGTGTCCAACTATTGCAAGCTCTCTTTAGAATATGGCATTCTCAGTACCATTTTGTTGTCAGTACCCTGGATGTTAGTTCTGGGGCATCAGGAAAAGTTTCCTCCAATAGCTTGTTACATCTGTTTGGGAGAGAGAGCAATGCTGGAAGTTAAGCTCCAAATAACTGGCTCTATATACTTGAGATAATGGAGACAGAAGAGCAAGTCAACTTGACAAGATTCAACAAATTCAATTACATGTCACTCTTCTGCTCAAAGATCCTAAATATCCCATTAGTGCACTATGAAGCCCAAGATCTGACACTTAACCTGGTGTCACCCTTTATTTCTTAAGAATTCCCTGCTTCATCCCAGAGTGAAGCTTCCTTCCAGCCCAGCAGCTCTACTCATCCACTTAAGAATCACCATTTTCTATCCCCACTTTAAAACCAAAAAAACCCAAACCCACTGCCGTCGAGTCAATTCCGACTCATAGCGACCCTATAGGACAGAATAGAACTGCCCCCACAGAGTTTCCAAGGAGTGCCTGGTGGATTTGAACTGCTCACGCTTTGGTTAGCAGCTGTAGCTCTTAACCACTATGCCACCAGGGTTTCTGTCCCCACTTTAGGGCTGTAAATTTCAAATAAGATAGTGGATGTGAAATGCTTTGTAAGCCACACATTACTACACCAACAATAACCACTCACCCAAGCACAGCATGGCTGCCTTTACAAAGCATTTTAAATTACTCCTCATGGCATCCCTCTGAGTGAGGAGTTATTATTCCCATTTTACAGTTGAGGATGCTGAGGCCAAGATTGGTGAAGTGGTTTCATTGGCTCACCTAGTCTGTAAGTAGCTGAGCTGTTGTTGGCTTTGGACTCCAGATCTTATACTCTTTCTCTTAGTCTCTGTAGGGGAAGGGGGAGGAGCAGTGGTGCAGATAATAACCATCTCTGATTTTGTGGTGGGCTTAAAGGTTCTAGAATTTCAGTCTACTGCTAGGATGGGATAGACTAGCCTTAAACCAAACCAAACCTGTTGCCATCAAGTCGATTCTGACTCATAATGACCCTATAGGAAACAGTAGAACTGTCCCACAGGGTTTCCAGGGAGTGGCTGGTGGATTTGAACTGCCCACGTTTTGGTTAATCGCCAGGCTTTTAACCACTTTGCCACCAGCGATTGAACCAGCCTTGGGGTGTTTCTTTACAAATGCCATGTTGGAAATTCATGGGTCTTTGGATCTCTCAATCAGGGAACTTTTATTTCTACTGAAAAGTGCAGTGAAGAAATGGAAAGCTCAGAAGAGACGGAGGGGAGGAGAGTGGAATCTCTTAGGTTCACAATACCAAACCAAAGCAAACCTGCTCCTGTTAAGTAGAACTGTGCTCCTTAGAGGTTTCAATGGCTGAGACCTTTTGAAAGTGGATCCCCAGGCCTCCTTCTCAGGAGCCACCTCTGAGGGGATTTGAATTGCTGAACTTTAGGTTAGTAGTTGAGTGCTTAACGGTTTGTGCCATCCAAAGATTTCAGCACCCAAAATCAAAAACCAAACCCATTGCTATTGAGTTGATTCTAACTCATGGCAACCCTAGACAGATTAGAATTGCTTCAACTCAACGGCACTGGGACTGAGTATAGGGTTTCCAAGGAGCGCCTGGTGGATTTGAACTGCTGACCTTTTGGTTAGCAGCCATAACTCTTATCCAGTACGCCACCTGGGTTTCCGATTTCAGTACAGGGAAGATAAAAGCTAGCCAGATATTAAATCACCGGTTTTAAGCAGTGATTAGATTAGGCCATTAGATTAGGCTTCCTCAGGCCTAATGAGAACAAAAACAGGGACATTTATTGGGCCAATCACTTTGCGTGAATTATCTCAGTTAATCCTCATAACAGCCCTATGAGGTAGATAATTAATATTTGCCACACTTTACCAAAGGAAGAAGGCTCCATTCATTTATCCTTGTCGTCCATCCTTGCCTCTCCTCCAGTCACCCAGGGTCTGAAAAAAAGCTGTTTGCACGGACCTGCTCACAGTCAACTTCTGTTGTTTTATGTGGAAAGATGGGAGCGGTTGATCAGGTAATGATGAAAAATCACTTCTATTTACCTTTGGAATGTGTTCTTTGGCCTTGTATTTGAACATAGCTGTATATGAAGTTCGAAGAATCCCCAGAACAGCTGGAAACCAAATAACGAAGCTACCTTGTGATGCTCTGACTCAAGAAGGGTAAAGAACCCGTTGCCGTCAAATTGCGTCTGACTCATGGTGACCCCCTGTGTGTCAGAGTAAAACTGTGTGCCACAGGACTTTCAGTGGCTGATGTTTTGGAAGTAGATTGCCAGGACTTTCTTCGGAGGTGCCTCTGGGTAGACGAACCTATAACCTTTTTGTTAGCAACTGAGTACATTGGCCATCTGGGGAGTCGCTAATCTTCCCCTATTGTCCCTTCCCTGCCTAAAACCTTTTCATGTTCCATGCTAAAGATGACCAGAATCACCTTTCAGTACACCTTCTTCCTCTGTCTCCTTAATCCCCTCCCCCTTCTCCTCATTCTTATTCTCATTATGGATAATGTTGAAAACCATCATTAATTAAAAGATTATTATGTACCAGGCTTTGACTACACATTTGTAAGATCGCCGTGAGTTCATCTTCATAACGAAGCTATGTAGAACTCAGTGGTATGTTGGAGCAGGCTTTACCAGCTCACGAGCCCCGATTGTTAAATTTCCAAAATTCCTGTGAGTCAATTGTTAAACAGAGATGTCATTAAAAATAAAATTATATAAACTTACAGTAGCCCCGTCTTATCTGTGGGGGAGACATTCCAAGACCCCCAGTGGATGTCTGAAACTGAGGATAGTACCAAACCCTATATATACTATATTTTTTCCTGTACACCCACTCCTCACTTAGACCAGGTCGTTATGCCAAAATAGGTGTTATGCAAATATGGAGGGTGACCACACCAGATCACAGAATGGAGGGTGACTGCATCATTACATAACTGCCAAATTACATCATTACATAACTGCCAAACCACTGAGAATCATGGCCAAGCCAGCTTGGCACATAATCTTAACCATCACAGCCAGCATTACTTTTGCCTTGCACCTCAACATTCGTTACTGTCAGGCTACGTCATTACTGCACAAAATAGTTGGATGGTAGATTTTTTTACTGCTATCATAAATGCAAAATGTTGGATTACGAGATAGTTGGTAAGCGAGGAGTAGGTGTGCATACATACATACATACCTATATACCTATGATAAGTTTAATTTATAAATTAGGCACAATAAGAGATTAACAGCAATAATGAATAATAGAACAATTATAACAATATGCTGTAATAGAAGTAAAGAATTTTCACCTTTTCACTTAAAGGAAGGACTTTATGGCTTCTCTGTGGCATATCTGAATTGCCAGTATCACTACTCTTCTGCTTTGTGGCTGTTATTAAGTAAAATAAGGGTTACTTGAACACAAGAGCTGCGATGCTGCGACAGTTGATCTGATAACTGAAATGGCTACTAAGTGACTAATGGGTGCGTAGCGTATACAGCGTGGATATGCAGGACAAAGGGATGATTCATGTCCTGGGTGGGACAGAGTGGGCAGGTGTGAGATTTCATCACACTACTCACTTAATATTTTAGGACCATGGTTGACCAAGTGTAACTAAAACCACAGAAAGCAAAGCTGTGGATATGAGGGGACTACTGTATAATTAAATGAATTAAGGTAATAAAAGACAAGGTTGTTAAATATTTACCAGCACACCACTGAAAGTACTGTTATACCTACTTTACTAATGAAGAAACTGAAGCTTTGATAAAGCCCATGTCATATAACTAGCAAGTGGCAAAGTCAAGGGGCAGACCCAGATTAAGTTGTCCCAAAGCTCTGGCCAGATTGAACTACTCTTTCCTATGACTGTGCTGTTTGGTACATTTTGGCTCTGTTCAGCTCATGGGTTTAGGTGGTGGTGACTGAGTGACTTAGTTTGCAGGAACTCCTGCTTGGTGTTTTCTGGTCTACTTGATAGGAAAAACAGCAACCACCACAGTGAGAGATGGTTATGGCAGCAGGCCTGTCTGTTCTACTTAATGACACACCTAGAGTCAAGCTTGCTAACTGCTGTACCAGGAAAGTGGGCAATGGCCGACTCTCCCCTTCATATGCATCACTGATTCTTTCTCAGAAGCTCTAACAGACAGTTCAGTGGTAGAATTCTGGACTCCTAAGCAGGATACTCAGGTTCAAATTCTTGGCCAATGTACCTCATATGCACCCAACACCCATCTGTTAGTGGATGCTTGCATGCTGCTATAATGCTGAACAGGTTTCAGGGGAGCTTGCAGACTAAGATGGACTAGGAAGAAGGGATTCATGATATACTTCCAAAAATCAGCCTATGAAAGCCCTACAGATCACAATAGTCTGTTGTGCATGGGGTCACCATGAATCAGAGGCCAACTCGATGCTAGCTAACAACAAGAATTTTTTCTGGTACTTCTGCTTCCCAGTTGGTAAGTAGATCCCAGATAGGTTGAGGCCGTAGAGCCTCATTCCCAGAGAGAAAACTCACCCTTGAAAACGAAGGGGCCACAGTGCAGCTCTTTTATAAAGAGTAATATCAAGTGATTACTATCTCCAGAGACCATGGAAATGTTAAGAGAACGGAAAGAGGCAGTACTTGGCGCTTCTTCACAGAAAAGCTCCAGATCCATAAATACATCCACTGGAATGCAGGACAAAACATAATGTATAAAAGATTGAATAGAAGATATATTATGCTATTGCATAGCAATCCTGTCTACAGGAATTTATAGCTTCGATATATTCCCCATTAAAAGTGGTTCAGCTAGCTGGTACAGAAGTTCAATTCATCTTATATCTGTTGCAGACCATCAATATTATGGTTTACCCATTTAAACTGGAAATGGGACCAAATATTTGGGCTATTTATAATAAAAAATATGAAAATCTTTGTATTGGTGTTCATCTCCTAACTTCTCCAGTTTAATGAGAATTTTGTTTACACAGAACATGTAGAGAATTTCTCACCTGTGAAATCACTAGGATCTGAGAGAGGCAGGAATGAGGAGGCACACTGGACGTTGGATTTCCTGTCCCAAAGAGCTAGGCAGGTGCCCCTATCATGCTGAGCAGTATCTGCAGCAAAAGCCAGCAGTCCACAGGAAAGGCAAGAAGGGTGTTTTCATCTGCAGGAGCTTATATGTTTAAGGAAAGGAGGGATGGGGAAGGATGGAAGGATGGGATCAGGTAAGAGGGTGGAGAGCCAGCTAGCCTCAAGGTACAATTACCTGATGCTACCTGACTCCCCATACACTGACCTTGTGCACACAAGAAAGGTACCAGTCCTAGAGCTCCGTCCTTGACAGTGGTGTTGACCTCATTGTGGTGGACTGTGGTGATTGTTCTTGTAGAATTCCTATGGATTATACTGTTGGTCCTCAATGGAGACACTACTATCCCCCCAGAAATAATTTTGTAGGTTTGCGAGAGGGTTTTAGTTCCTACAACGTGGAGTCCAAAGCTGCAATGCCTCGAACAGTCCTATCTGCCTTAGGTATTTTCCCAGAATGTCTCCCCCGCCCCCTTTTTCAGTTGATGTGTTGCTCTCCATTCTCCTCTCCCTGGGTCTTCTGCCCCCAGCTCTTGCTTGAGTTTCAGATATCTGTCCTATACCCACCTCTTTGTTTTTTGAATCCCTTTCATTTATCCCCCTTGGCCACTGTTCTCAGCTTATGAGTCTTGGTTCTGAGACCCAGGGCACCCACAGCTCTTAGTGGGACTCCACTGTCAGCCTGGGCTGTCTGGGACCCACAATGGCCCTGTAGGGGTCAAAATAAAAGCTACTCACTTTACTCTTACTTGCCCTGGCTTCATTTTCCCCATTACCTGTGTTAATTCTCTCTGTTCCTCCTTGCCTTGTCACCATTACTTACATTCTCCAGTCCAAAGTGAGTGGAGCTTCCCTCCCGTGCCTTCCAGGAGAGCTCCTCATCTAGACAGCGCCCTTCTACCAGTGGCCTCTTTTCAGACAGCTGTTGGCAGAGGACTCTCTGTGACTTTGTTTTCCACACTGTGGCCCTGGAACACCTGCAGCACTGAGATTCGGGATGGGGAAGGACCACCCTGGCTCCGGCATTTGCCTTCACTGTGTCTCCCTCTTTGAGATGCTCAGAGTATCATTCTGCTGTTTTCATATGTGACCAGTGCTTTCTGGGCTATTTTCAGGAACCTATAGCACTTAAAAAAAAAAAAAATTTTTTTTTTTTTAATAGCACTTACCATATTTGGAAGGTTAATCATCACTGTCAAATAGTGATGTCTCCTGACAGTGTGGTGTATGGAGAAGCACTGTGGTCAAATACAGAGGCAGGGCAGTTGGAAGGTGTGGGTAGATGGGTCTTGGATGGAAAGAGCCCAGACTAACAAGTAGGTCCAGTCCCATGATCCAGTATGCACAGCTGGGTTGACAGGATGAGCAGACAGCTGGGTTGCAGCATTGGCTCTGACGGTGTAAGGTCTTAGCCAAGTCACTTGGCCTCCCTGAATATCATTTTCCACACCTTTAACACACAAACAGCCATGCTTTGAGGGCAGATATTGATTGCCAACTTCCCATACCTTCATAGAGAAAGCATTTACTTAAATCCCCAGGAAAGAATAAGATTGAAAATACACCCTTGTTTTTTCCCTGTTTATACCTCTATTCTCTGGCTGATGAAAGTAGGACAAAGATTCCTGCTCATGTAAGGCCAACCTCCCCTTTTTAAGATCAGCTTTTTCAGAAGAGGAACCCATTCTCTTTCTGGACCCCTGTTCCCATGCGATGACTCTTCCCAGGGCTGACATAGTGGCTCAGGTCTTAGGACTCTCTCCCCCTGCTTCTGTCTGTTTTACTATGACGAGGTAGTAAAGAAAGCCAGGGTGCTCCAGGGTCTGCTTGAAGACCTACTTATCTAGGGTGAGAAAAGCTAGCAGGAGGCCCCATTTTGGTCACAAGTCCAAGTCAATTGCAGTTTGACCATTAATAAAGCTGACATTCTGATCTATAATGACCCTTATTCCTCAATTGGTTCAAAATCTAGAAGATAAGGGTCAGTATCCCTCAAAGCTTCATACCTGCTAATCTGGTAGGATTATTATCTGGATTTAAAAAACTGCGTAGACCAATTTCTTCAATAAATGCTAGCCATTATTTAAATAAACCGAGTGATTTTATGAAGTTGTCTAGGCCAACTATCTTACTGTAGACCCTAGTCTCCACAAGGGAGCCATTCTCTGGAGTATCCTTGTTGTGAGTTTAAATAGTTACCATCCTTTTTTTCTGAAAGCTTCTTCGATTGAAGGGTATGCAATTTATTACTTTATACATTGTTGTTGTTCTTAGCTGCCATCAAGTTGATTTTGACTCATGGCCACCTTATTGACTTTGACTTTAGGTGACCTTATGTACAACAGAATGAAATGTTGCCTGGTCTTGTTTCATGCTCACAATCACCAGTATATTCGAGTCCACAATTATGTTTACTGTGAAAATCCATCTCACAGAGGGTCTTCTTCACACTTGCTGGCCCTCTACTTCACCGAACATTATGTCCTCCTCCAGAGATTGATCCCTACTGATGATAGGTCCAAAGCAAGTGATTCAGACAATGTTCTGTTGTTATTCATAGGGTTTTCATTGGCTAATTTGTTTAAGTAGGTTGCCAGGGCTTTCTTCCTAGTCTGTCTTTGTCTGGAAGCTCCACTGAAACCTGTAGACTCTGGGTGACCTTGCTGGTATTAGAAATACCAGTGGCATAGCTTCCAGTATCACAGCAACCCACAAGCCACCACAGTTTGTCAAACTGACAGATGGGTGGTGGATTTTATACATAATAAATAGGTAATATTTATTGAACAGTAATTATGTACTAGGCATTTTATAGATGACAAAACTGAAGTAGAGAGAGGATATGCAACTTCCCCAAAGTCACTTCTTAGGCTGGGTTCTCTAGAAAAGCAAAGCTAGTGAAACACACACACACACACAAATTTATCTTAAGAAAATGGACCGCACGGTTGTGGAGGCTGGCAAGTCCCAAGGTCTATGGGTCAGGAGTCCGCTGGAGGCTTCTGACTCATGGGGCTGCAGGGGCTGATGAACCCAGAATCGGTAGGTCAGATGACAGGCTGATGGCTCACAGGACTGCAGAACTGGAAAATCCTAATGTCAGCATGTCAGATGATAAGCTGCTGATCAAGTCCCAAGAACTGGAGGTCAGATGCTAAGGAGCTGGAAACAGGATACATAGCACGCAAGTGAGCTTAGTCAGAATGTCTATATACAAATTGGGTGCAGGCCACACCCCTGAGGAAACTCCCCTAATGACTGATTGGCTGATCATATCAGATCACATCATGGAGGTGATTGCATTATATTACTTATGGGAGACAACAAAATGGAGGGTAATTACATCAGATCACAAAATGAAGGAAAATTATGTAATACTGAGAATCATGGCCCACCCAAATTGACACATAACATTAACCAGCACGGTCCACCCCTTGTCAGCTTGGCACCTGTACACATCTCCTTAAACCATATATACTAAATAATGACAATTATAAAGTTATACTTGCTTCTAACATGATACAACTAATATGTGTACAAGTGAAAATGCACTAGCTGTCTTTACAGCTTATATTTTTTAAGTGATGGCATAAGGGAGAGAAGAAAACAAATATATATATATATATATATATATACACATACACATATATGTATATATACATACACACATACACTTACAGTAAAACAAGAAAGAAATACTTAAAACAATTACAGACCTCATTTCCTTGTTTCTGCATCTGGTCACATGGTCATAACTGATGTTTACAACTACCCATTCTGTATTCCCTTTACCCTCAGCAAGTACCTCAGCTGGTCATGGTATTTGCCTGGTGGAGTGACCCAAACCTTCATTCCTGAAGGGTCTGGGCCATTAGTAGTCATGATGGAATTGGGTTGCTGTAGTTTTTCCATTGACTTTAATCATGGGGCATGTGTCTTAGGCTGGGCTCCCTAGAGAAGCAAAAGCTGTGAAGTATATATACACAGAGAGAGAGCACGCACAAGAGAGATTTATCTCAAGGAAATGACTCACGTGGTTGTAAAGGCTGACAAGTCCCAAGTCCATGGGTCAGGTGTCAGGTTGGAGGCTTCCTGACTCACATAGCTGCAGGGGCTGGTGAAACTAAGATTGGCAGGTCAGATGGCAGGCCGCTGGCTACAGAGCTGCCATCTGACAAATACAAGATAGGGGACTGACAAATACAAGATCAGTAGGTAAGATGGCAGATGCTGGCTCACAGGCTGGAGAGGCTGACAAATTCCAAAATTGGCCTGTAGTATGACAGGCCTCTGGTTCAAGTTCTGAGAATTGGAGGTCAGGTGATGATGAGCCTGAGTAGAGTCCAGAGCAAGTGAGCGAGCTTTGCCAGGATGTCCATATGTATGTGTGTGTATATGTATATATATACATATGTGTGTGTATATATGTGTGTGTGTGTGTGTGTGTGTGTATATGATGAGGCCACGCCTCCAAGGAAACTCCCCTTACAACTGATTGGAGGATTACATAATGGAGAATGACTACATCATTACATAACTGTCAAATTCCATCATTAATAATTGCCAAACTATATCATTACATAACTGCCAAATCACTGTAAATCATGGCCCAGCCAAGTTAACACGCAACCTTAACCATCGCAGTCCACTCCTTGTCAATTTGGCACCTGTATGCATCTCATTAAACCATACACAATCTCTAAATAAAAGCAATTGCAAAGTCGTACTTGGACCTAATATGATACAACTATCATGTGTACAACTGGACATGCACTAGCCTCATTTACATCTTATATTTTATAAGTGAAGAAAATAAAAATACACATACAAGGAAGAAACACTCATAACAATTAGAGTCCTCTTTTCTGCAACTGGTCACATGGTCATAACTGGTATTTAGAACTACCTTCTCCCACCACCCATTCTGTGTTCCCTTTACCCTCAGCAAGCACCTCAGCTGGCCATGGTTCTTTACTTCGGGTGACAAACTTTCAATCCTGATGGATCTGGCTTATAAGTAGTCATGTCACAATTGGGTTGCTGCAGTTTTACATTGACTTTGATCACAGGGAATGGTGGTACTAAGGGAAGCCCTAAGTGATCTCCTGCGTTCCAGACATACTCTTCTTTACCTCCATTATGCAACACTGATCAGATTTCCCCTTGGTAGTCAGGATCAGTCACACAAGCCAATATGGTAATTCCCTTCTTTGCCTGATGATCCAGAGGCATGAGGAGCCTAAAGTGTCCAAATGGCATTCTTAACTTACAGGTGTCTCCAGATGGGAGCATCCTCCCTTTGGAACTAAGACCTCTAGACCTGCAGAGCATAAGGCTGTAGTGACAGGAAGCAAAAATTTTGTAAGTGGGTTCACTAGGGGTAATAGTGAGTGGTGCCACTCTCATTTCTATCCCTTGATTCCTGGAACTGTGAATCCTGTCTATGGGAGAAACAGCACCATATAATGGTTGCTGGTTTTGAGCATATACAGCCACCTGGAGAACATTGCCCCAACCTTGCAAACTATTGCCACCTAGTTGTTGATAGAATTTTGCCTTTAGGAAGCCATGCCATCATTCTATCAAGCCAGTTGCTTCAGGATGATGGGGAACACAGTAAGACCAGTGAATTCCATGAGCACAGGCCCATTGCCACATTTCATTTGCTATGAAGTGAGTCCCTTGATTCCAGGTAATGTTGTGTGGGATACCATAACACTGGATAAAGCAATATGTGAGTCTACAGATGGTAGTTTTGGTGGAGGCATTGCATGCAGGGTAGGCAAATTCATATCCAGATTAAGTGCCTATTCCAGTAACAATGAAACACTGACCTTTACATGATGGAAGCAATCTAATGTAACCTGTCACCTTGAGGAATGGTGCCATATCAGGTACTCAGTGTTGGTCTCTGCTGCTGGCAGATTTGGTACTCAGCAGTGCCTGTAGCCAAGTCAGCCTTGGTGAGTGGAAGTCCATTGTTGCTGAGCCTATGCATAACCTCCATCCCTGCCAACATGGCCACCTTGTTCGTGAGTCCATTGGGCAGTGACGGGAGTAGCTGGGGAAAGATGACCGGTTTCCACAGAATGCATCATCCTATCTCCTTGATTGTTAAAAGCCCTTTGGTGAGCATTCACATGAGATATAAATGTCTTCATTTTCTTGGCCCATTCAGAGAGTTCTATCCACATACTTCTTCTGCATACCACCTTGTCATCAATATTCCAATCATGTTCCTTCAAAGTCACTGACCGTCCAGCCAAACCTTTGGCCATAGCCTGTGAATCAGTATAAAATCACACATCCGGCTATTTCTTCTTCCAAGCAGAGTGAACAGCAAGGTACACTGCTCAAAGTTCTGCTCACTGGGAGGATCTTTCACCACCATCCTTCAGAAAGATCCCAGAAAGGGGCTGCAGTGCTGCCGCTGTCCACTTTGAGTGCTGCCTGCGTTTCACACAGAACCATCTGTAAACGAGGCACGACTTTTACCTTCCTCAATCACCTGATTATAAGGAACTCGCATGATACCGTAAGTACAGACTGGGAGAGGGCAGGTAATATGGCAGGAATGTAGACCATGGGCGTTCGGGCTGCTTTTTCATGCAACTTACTTGTGACTTTAGATCCTGCTTGGCCCAGTCTCATATATGCCATTTCCATTCAGTGAGGGAGTGCTTCTGTGCGTGTCAGACTTTATGGCTCTGAGAGTAGAAAACACCCAGTTCATGATGGGCAGCTAATGCTTCATGGTAACTTGATGGCCCATGGTTAAATGCTCAGTCTCTACTAAGGCCCAGCAAGAAGCCAAAAGCTGTTTCTCAAAAAGAGAATAGCTATCTACAGAGGATGGCAGGGCTTTCCTCCAAAATCCTAAGGGTCTGCTCTGTGATTCACCAATAGGGGCCTGCCAAAGACTCCAAACAGCATCTCTATCTGCCACTGACACTTCAAGCACCATTGGATCAGCTGGATCATATGGCCCCAGTGGCAGAGTGGCTTGCACAGCAGCTTGAATCTGTTGGAGAGCCGTGTCCTCTTCTGGGCCCCACTCAAAACTAGTAGCTTTTCAAGTCACTTGATAAATAGTCCCGAGTAGCACACTCAAATGGGAATATGCTGCTTCCAAAATCTAAAGATACTCACCAGGCATTATGCCTCCTTTTTAGTTGTAGGAGGGGCCAGATGTAACAACTTATTCTTCACTTTAAAAGGAATATCTCAACATTCCCCACACCACTGGACTCCTAGGAATTTCTCTGAGGTGTAAGTCATCTGAATTTTTGTCAGATTAATTTTCCATCCTCTAGCATGCACATATTTTAGCAGTAAGTCCAGAGTCATTGACATTTCTCCCTTACTAGGTATAGTCAGCATAACATCATCAACATAATGCATCACTGTGACATCTTATGGAAAGGAAAGGTAATCAAGGTCCCTGTGGACTAAATTATGACAAGGCTGAAGAGTTGATATACCCCTGAGGTGGGACAGTGAAGATGTATTGCTGGCCTTGCTACCCTAAGGCAAACTGCTTCTGGTGGTTCTTTGAAACTGGAATCGAGAAAAAGGCAATGGCCAGAACAAAAGCTGCATACCAGGTACCAAGAGAGGTACCATTTTGCTCAAGCAATGAAATAACATCTGGAACAGCAGCTGTAATTTGAGTCCCACCTGTAAGTTTAAAATAAGCCACTGTCATTCTCCAAGTTTCTTCTGTTTTTTTGCACGGCCAAATAGACAAGTTGAATAAGGTTGTGGCGGACATCACCACGCTTGCATCTTTCAGTTCCTTTATGGTGGCAGTAATCTCTACAGTCCCCCCAGGAATGTGGTATTGCTTTTGTGGGTTTTTTTTGTTGTGTTTGTTCTAATTTTTTATTGTGCATATGTTAAAATTTACAAAACAAATTAGGTTCCCATTCAATCGTTTATACATAAAATGTCCCGTGGCATTGGTTTCATTCCCCCCAATGTGTCAGCATTCCCTCCGTTTCCGTTTGTTTCCCCATTTCCTTTCATCCTCATTTTCTGCCCCTTCCTGCCTTTTCATCTTTGCTTTTGGGCAAATGCTGCCCTTTTGATCTTGAAATTGATTGTTCTAAGAAGCATGTTGTTCTTGAGTGTTATTTATTTTATGGGCCTGTGTATGGTTTGGCTGTAAGGTGTTTTCTGGGAATGGCTTCAGTTCCAGTTTAGATGGGCGTCTTAGGGCCATAGTGTTGGGGGTTCTTCCAGTCCCTGTCAGACCAGTAAGCCTGCTCTTTTTTGTGAATTTTTTTGCTCTACAGTTTTTCTGCTGTTCTCTCCATGATCCTTTGTTGTGATTTCAATTAGAATGGTTGGTTTTGGTAGCCAGGCACCACCTAGTTCTGGTCTTGGGGTTGTTTAGGCTGTGGTTCATTGGCCCATTAGTCCTTTGAACTAATTGCTTCCTTGAGTCTTTGGTTTTCTTCACTGTCTTTTGCTCCATACTGGAAGAGGCCAATAGTTGTATCTTAGATGGCTGCTCATAAGGTTTTAAAACCCCAGACGCCACCCACCAAAGATGTGGAACTTTGTCTTTATGAACTATGTTGTGCCAGTTGATGTAGATGTCCCTAAGTCTATGGTCCTTTGCCTTTGAGCCTATGTCCTGTGAAGTGTTTGGTTATGTCTAAGAAGTTGCCTTGACTGTGGTCCTTGTGTGCTCTGTTGTCTATATTAACATATAAGCGCACCTACAGTTATGTATGTAGAAATACTCACCACCAAACCTATACCTGCATGTGGGTGTGTTCCCTTACAACCTCCCACACCTCTTGGCATACCTATCTACCTATATATTTATTTGTAAGTTAGTGTTAATACTATTGTTGCAGGATTGTCCATGGTATAGTAATTACCATTGTTGTCCTTTGTTCTTGCATTCCTCATAGTGTCCTCCCATGCCTTGATCATGTTTTGCTGACAATCCGCATGTTGTGTATTGCCTTTCCCTTCACAAATATTAACACGTGTCTTCTATCTGTTTGGTAATTTTCCCTCCCTCCCCCTCCCATCCCTGGTAACCATCAAATAATTTTTTTTTTCTGTGTGTAAACCTTTTATTGTTTCTTTATAATAGTTTTTTCATACAATATGTGTCATTTAGTGATTGGCTTATTTCACTCAGCATAGTGTCCTCCGAATTCATCCATGTTGTGAGGTGTTTCACAGATTTGTCATTATTCTTTATCATTGTGTAGTACTCCATTGTGTGTATGTGCCAGTTTGTTAATCAAGTCATCTGTTGATGGGTGCTTAGGTTGTTTCCTTTTTTTACTATTGTGAATAATATTGCCGTGAACATGGGTGTGCATATCTCTATTCATGTCATGGCTCTTATTTCTTTAGGGCATATACCTAGGAGTGGAATTTCTAAGTCATATGTTATTTATATTTCTAGCTTTTTAAGGAATCGCCATACCATTTTCCACAGGGCTTGTACCATTTTACATTCCTACTAGCAGTGTATAAGAACTCCAATCTCCCTACAGCCTTTCCAACATCTGTTATTTTCTGTTTCTTTGATTAGTGCCAGTAATGTTGGGGTGAGACGGTATCTTATTGTAGTTTTGATGTGCATTTCTCTAGTGGCTAATGATTATGACCATTTTTTCATGTGTTTGTTAGCAGTCTTGAATGTTTTCTTTGGTAAAGTGTCTGTTCATATCCATTGTCCATTCTTTAGTTGAACCATTTATTGCCTAGTTGTTAAGGTGTTGAATCATTCTGTAGATTTTAGAGATTAGACCCTTGCTAGATATATCGTAGCCAAAATTTCTTTCCCAGTCTGTATGTTCTCTTTTTACTCTTTTGGAGAAGTCTTTTGATAAGCGTGAGCGTTCATCTTCTACTATTTTTGCATTTTTAGTTACATTTGTTATTCTATTTAGGCCAAATATTTGAGCCCCAAGCCTTGCCCCTATATTTTTTCCCATGATCTTTATAGTTTTAGGTTTTATATTTAAGTCTTTAATCCATCTGAAGGTAGTTTTTGTGTATGGTGTGAGGTATGGGTTCAGTTTCATTTTTTTTAGAAATGGACATCCAGCTTTCCCAGGCACATTTGTTAAAAATACTATCTTTTCCTCGTATAATGGGCTTTGGCCCTTTGTCAAAGATCAGCAGTCCGTAGGTGGATGGATTTATGTCTAGTTCTCAATTCTGTTCCATTGATCTATGTGTCTGTTGATGTACCAGTACCAGGCTGTTTTGACTACCATGGTTTTATAATAGGATCTGAGATCAGGTAGTGTGAGGCCTCCTACTTTGTCTTACTCTTCAAAAATGCTTTGCTTATCTGGGGCCTCTCTCATTTCCATATAAAGTTGGAGATTGGTTTTTCCATCTGGTTAAAGAATACTGTTGGAATTTGAATTGGAATTGCATTATATCTGCAGATTGCTTTGGTCACTGTTGACATTTTCACAGTATCGAGTTTTCCTGTCTGTGAGCATAAGTTTTTCCATTTATGCAGGTTTCTTTTGGTTTCTTTCGGTAGTGTTTTGTAGTTGTCTTCATATAAGTCTTTTATATCCCTGGTTAGATTTACTTCTAAGTATTTTATATTTTGGGGGACTGTTACATATGATGTTGCTTTCCTGATTCCCTTTTCAAAATTTGCTTTTTTGGTGTATAGGAATACAACTGATTTTTGTATGTCAATACTGTATCCTACTACTCTGCTGGATCTTTCTAACAGTGCCAGTAGTTTTCTTGTGGAATCTTTGGGGTCTCTATGTATAGTATCATATCATCTATGAAGAGGCATAGTTTTACTTTCTCCTTTCCGATTGGATGCCCTTTATTTTATTTTTTTCTTCCCTTATTGCACTAGCTAGGACTTCCAGAATGCTTCTTAGAAGCAAAGATGGTGAGACTGCCTCTTACATACTTTGGACATGTTGTCAGGAGGGATCAGTCCCTGGAGGACATCATGGTTGGTAAAGTACAGGGTTAGCTGGAAAGAGGGAGACCCTCAACGAGATGGATTGACACAGTGGCTGCAACGATGCGCTCAAGCATAATGATTATAAGGATGGCGCAGGACCGGGCAGTGCTTCGTTCTGTGGTACATAGGGTCGCTGTGAGTCAGAACTGACTCGATGGCACCTGACAACAACAACAACAACAACAGGATTTCCCGCACAATATTGAGTAAGAGTGGTGATAAAGGGCATTCTTGACTGGTTTCTGTTCTCCAGGGGAATCCTTTTAGTCTCCCTCCATTGATAATGATGTTGGCTGTTACTTTTGTATAAGTGCCATTTATTATGTTGAGGAATTTCCTGTCTATTCCTATTTTGCTGACAGTTTTTATCCAGAATGGGTGTTGGACTTTATCCAATGCCTTTTCAGCATTGATGGAGATGGTCATGTGATTCTTTTCTTTTGTTTTATTTATGTGGTAGGTTACATTGATTGATTTTCTGATGTTGAACCATCCTTGCATACCTAGTATGAATCCCACTTGGTCGTGGCGTATTATTATTATTTTTTTATATGCTGTTGAATTTGATTGACTAGAATTATGTTGAGAATTTTTGTAGCTGTATTCATGAGAATTATTGGTCTATAATTTTGCGTTTTTTTGGTGGTGTTTTTGACTGACTTTGGTATCAGGGTTTTCTTGGCATCATGGATGAATTCATTAGTATTTCTTTCTTTTCTATACTCTGAAATAGTTGGGGTAGTATTGATGTGAGCTCTTCTCAAATGTTTGGTAGAATTCTCCAGTAAAGTTGTTCGGGCCAGGACTTTTTTGTTGTTGTTGTTACTTATTCAGTCTCATATTTTGTTATGGATCTGTTCAGTTTTTCTACCTCAGTTTGTGTTAGTTTAAGTAGGTAATGTGTTTCTAGATTTACCATTTCCTCTATGTTTCCAAATTTGTTCAATTACAATTTTTCACAGTATTCTGTTTTGATTCTTTTTATTTCAGTTGGTTCTGTTGTAATG
This sequence comes from Elephas maximus indicus, assembly GCF_024166365.1. NCBI lineage: Eukaryota > Metazoa > Chordata > Mammalia > Proboscidea > Elephantidae > Elephas > Elephas maximus. The sequence goes on from NC_064840.1 coordinate 53,765,005, forward strand.
TCACCCATCTCGTTTCTTATTTGGGTTATTTCCTTCCTCTCTCGCTTTTTCTTTAGTCAATATGGTCAGTGGTTTGTCAATTTTGGTGATTTTTTTCAAAGAACCAACTTCTGGACTTGTTGATTTTATTGCTTTTCTGTTCTCTATTTCATTTATTTCTGCTCTCATCTTTATTATTTCCTTTCTTCTGGTGACTGGGGTTCTTTGGCTGCTCTTTTTCTATTTGTTCGAGTTGTAGGGCTAATGTTCTGATTTTAGCCTTCTTTGTTTATAATTTTTATTGTGCTTTCAGTGAAAGTTTACAAATCAAGTCAGTCTCTCACACAAAAACTTATATACACCTTGCTACATACTCCCAATTACTCTCCCCTAATTTTAAAAAAAAAAAATTATTATTATTTTTAATGAGACAGCCCACTCTCTCCCTCCACTCTCTCTTTTCATGTCCATTTCATGAGCTTCTAACGCCCTGCACCCTCTCATCTCCCCTCCAGGCAGGAGATGCCAACATAGTCTCAAGTGTCCACCTGATCCAAGAAGCTCACTCCTCACCAGCATCCCTCTCCAACCCATTGTCCAGTCCAACCCATGTCTGAAGAGTTGGCTTTGGGAATGGTTCCTATCCTGGGCCAACAGAAGGTCTGGGGGCCATGACCACCGGTGTCCTTCTAGTCTCAGTCAGACCATTAAGTCTGGTCCTTTTATGAGAATTTGGGGCCTACATCCCACTGTTCTCCTGCTCCCTCAGGGGTTCTCTGTTGTGTTCCCTGTCAGGGCAATCATCAGTTGTAGTCAGGAACCATCTAGTTCTTTTGGTCTCAGGATGATGTAGTCTCTGGTTCATGTGGCTCTTTCTGTCTATTGGGCTTGTAATTACCTCGTGTCCTTGGTGTTCTTCATTCTCCTTTGATCCAGGTGGGTTGAAACCAACTGATGCATCTTAGATGACTGCTTGCTAGCAGTTAAGACCCCAGACACCACTCTTCAAAGTGGTATGCAGAATGTTTTCTTAATGTATTTTATTATGCCAATTGACTTAGATGTCCCCTGAAACCATGGTCCCCGAACCCCTGCCCCTGCTACACTGGCCTTTGAAGCATTCGGTTTATTTAGGAAACTTCTTAGCTTTTGGTTTAGTCCAGTTGTGCTGACCTCCCCTGTATTGTGTGTTGTCTTTCCCTTCACCTAAAGTAGTTCTTACCTACTATCTAATTAGTGAATACCCCTCTCCCACCCTCCCTCCCTCCCCGCCCCTCGTAACCACAAAAGAATGTTTTCTTGTCAGTTTAAACTGTTTCTCAAGTTCTTATAATAGTGATCTTATACAATATTTGTCGTATTGCAACTTGTGCTGAGTTCTTTTTGTTTGTGAATTTTCTTTTTATTTCTTTCATTGTTGATTTTGTGTATACTGATTATGTTTTTCTTCTTTTTTATTTTGATTAGTAGTTTTATTAACTTTCTTTGTAGTTACCTTGAAATTTACCTTTATCTTCATAAATCTATGCCAGTCTTTTATATCTTTATATCATCTTGACTTCCTCTCCATATGAAAGTTCTGTAACTACACCATTTAGTCCCTCTTTTTTTGTTTTGATGTTGTCAGCATTCACAAATTGATATATCAGGTTCCCTGTTTTCAGTCTTTTAGCTTTGTTTTATTTTTGAGAATTCGTTATCTAGGTTAGTATCTATCTGATGCTGTCCTGTGTCCTAATCTAATGTTGTTGTCTGATGCTGTTGGTTCTCTATCCAAAGGGCTCCTTTAATATTTCTTGTAAGTTTGATCTGGTTTTCACAAATGTCCTTAAATTCTGTTTATCTGGAAGTGTCCTAATTTTGATGTTATATTTGAGAGACAGTTTTGCTGGATATACAATTGTTGGTTGACATTTCTTTTTTTGTCTTTCTAGGTTTTATATATGTCATCTCATTGCCTTCTTGCCTGCATGGTTTCTGCCAAGTAATCAGAGTTTAGTTTTATTGGTTCCCATTTGTAGGTGATTTTTTATTTTTCCCAAGCTGTTTCCAGAATTCTTTCTTTTTCTTTGGTTTTGGCAAGTTTGATCAATGTATGTTTTAGGTTACTTTCTTTTGGAGTCTATCCTGTATAGAGTTCATTGAGCTTCTTGGATGGATATCTTCTCATCTTCATGATATTAGGGAAGTTTTCTGCCAACAAATCTTTGACAATTCTTTCTGAGTTATACTTTGTCTCCTCTTGTTCTGGAACTCTGGTCATGCACAAATTTTTCCTCTCTATGTTATCCCACAAAATTCTTAGACTTTCTTCATTTTTCTTCAATATTTTTTCCTGATTTTTGCACAAATTGGTGCCAGAGGATTTGCCTTTCAATTTGCTGATTCTGTCTTCCATTGTTTCAGTTCTGCTCCTATATCATTCTATTGAGTTGCTTATTTCTGCAATTGTATTGTTAATCTTGGATTTCTAGTTGCTGTTTTCGTATGGTTTCTAATTGGCAAGTTATTTTGTCATTTTGTTCTTGTATTGTTTTCCTGAAATTTTTCTCTTGTCTTTGTATTTTTCTTGATTTTGTCTGTTTTCCTTGGTTTCATCTGTGTTTTTCTTCATCTCTTGGAGAGCTCTGTATATTAGCCTTTTAATTCCTTATCTGGTAGTTCCATTGCCATTTGTTCCTCTGGAAAGTTTTCTGGTTCTTTATTTTGGTCACTTGGTGGAGCCATCTTGTCCTGCTTCTTTATGTGATTTGATATTTTCTGTCGTCTCCAAGGCATAAAGAAGTTATTGTATTTATTCATTTATTATATGTTTGCGGTGTCCTGAATTTTTGTTTAGTTTTGTTTTTATGTATCTGAGTAGGCTGGGTGTGTGTGCTACTCTGGACAGTAATCTGGCTGCACTGAAGCTTTCACTTCCTGTCCCTGAGTGGGTGGTGTTATGACTGGGTATGTGAGCACAAGTGCGTTCACTGGTCTTGCGAGGCTGATGAGGATTTATCTGGCATTTCTGGTGAGGTGATGTATCTGTCCAGCTGGTCACCTACAGGGGGCATTCTCCCTGGTCTCTGGGTTGGTTGTTGTGTGTGCACTGTGCTGATTACTGGTTGATTGAGGTGAAGGTGCCTGGGTTGTCTGTCAGTCACCAGGTGGGTGGTGCGAAAACTCTCACTGACTGCCCTGAACAGCAGGGGTGTTCAGAGTAGGCACTAGCCTCTGGCTGCTGGGGGCTGGGGAGCGATGTTGGGAGTGAGGCAGGAGGATGTCACCTTTCCATTGGTGCCCAGTTGGAGGGTATGCCTCTCTCTGCTAGAGTACCTTATTGGGGGAGGTTGTATAACCCTGGTGCAGGTGTCTGTAGGGTATAGGAGGCATTGCCCATTCTCTAGCTCCTGGAACGATTGACTGGAGGTAGTAGAAGGCATTGCTGGTCCACAGGCTCCCATCACAGATGGCTGGAGAAAGTGGGAAGCACTATTAGCCCTCAGGCCCATGACCCTGGTGGTCAGAGGGAGTTGGAGGCACTGTAGGTCCATGGGCTCCTGGCGCAAGTGGCTGAGTGAAGGGGCAGATGCCTCTAGCCTGTGGGCTCCCAGCTTAGAGTGTGGGGTATTGGCGGGTGCCTCTGGACTGCAGTTGTGTGTGGGGATGGGTGAGGAGAGTGTGGGGGGGGGGAGGGCACAGACCCATGGGCCTCCAGTGCAGGTGGCTGAAGGGAGTAAGAGGTACTGCAGGTCCGTGGGTCCCTGGTGCAAGTGACTGGGCAAGGGGGCGGGTACCTCTAGTCTGTGGTCTCCCAGCTCAGGTGGCAGGGTAGTGGTGGCTGTTGCCTGACTATGAACATGTGTGGGGAGGGAGGATGGGGAGAGGGGATTCCACAGACCCACAGGCCTCCGGAAATTGGGGCTGGGGTGGGCACAGTGGGCGGGGTGCATATACCTAACTTTTGCAGGGTGAGAAGCACTCCTGCCTGGCTCTGGACATGAATAAAATCATTCCTGCATGGCTGAACCAGGTGATGGGGGTATCAGCTGGGAACACTACTTGCTTTGTCTCAGTATGGCTGCATTGTGCATATTTAGCCAGCAGGGCACCAGCAATACATAATCCTCTGTGTCTGCTGTTTTCATACTGTCTCTACGTCTACTTGGCACTCACTCTCATTCAAAGCATTGTCTGATGCTCAGGGACCAAAGTTGTCATCCGTATCTGATTCAGTTGTTTTTCTGGGGTCTTTGTTTAATAGAAATGTTATGAAGTGTTTCACTACTCCATCATCTTGGACTGCCACTCACAGTATTGCTTTTGGTTTACTGTTTTCCAGGTAGGGGCAGTTCTAATGGCTTTCACTTGGCTTTTCCTACCATAATAGCACTCACTCCACATATTAGGGATCCAGTGTGGGGGTTCTGCCAATTGTTGAGTGTGTCTATTCCAATTATGCATTCTGGAACTGGGGAAATTACTACAGGATAGGTTTAGGGACCCACTGGACCCGCTGTGAGACAGACCTGAGGTGAGAATCTATTAATAAGCAGACCTCCATATGCTTCCACTCTGGCTGGTAGGCCACAGTGATGTTTTGGGTCTCCTGAAATTAGTGTCAGTTCAGAACCAGTGTCCAGTAATCCCTGAAAAATCTGATTATTTTGATTCCTGAATGAACAGACATTCTCAGAAAAGGCCATAGATCCCTTTGGGGAAGGCTGGGAGTAAGATCAACAGTATAAATTTTTGGCAATGTAAAGGAGTCCTTCCTGAAGGAAACTCAGCCTCCTCTTCATTCAAGGGGTTTCAGTTCCATAAGCTGGCTTAATTCTGGGAGTTGATTGAGGGGCCATGACTCTATTCTGGTGATTCAAGTTAGACTGCCATTCATCTGACCTAGAATTCTTCCTTTTTTACAGATCAAGTAAATATTTAGTAAATTTCCTATCTATTTCACTTCTAGGGACACTATGACTAAATATCCAACACCATAAGTCCATATAGGTCAGACTGTTCTGATTACTGCTTTGACTGTGTAATCATTTATGGTAACCATGCCTACTTTGTCGATTATGTGCTGTCACTTGGCCCCTACATCACAGGGTTCAACCAGCCCCATTGTAATTAGGAGTCTTAATTCAGTTAGGGCAGTTGCCACTGTCAAGTCTGACTTACATAAAATAGCAATCACAGCATTCTTCAAGGATGCTGGGATTCCCTTCACAAATTTGTTTCTCACCACTGTGGTAAAAGGTATGTCCTCTGGGCACTCCATGTGTGCGTCTGTGGGTCCAACCTGATAAATCCACTCTAACATGCCAAATCCCCTAAGCCTTTGGATACTTTCTTCTATAGTATACCAAGGCGGGTCTAGCACTTCAACCTGATTTAGTGTAGGCCACCACTTATTCCATGCTCTAGCAAACCAACTAAATAAACTCTTAGATCCTTTCTAACCTCTCGAGCTGAAACCTTACATGAAGGATCTGTGCTTAGTGGGCCTGTATCAATAAACTCAGACTGACCCAACTTTATGTTCCTTGCATCATCATTGCACATATTCCCCAGGTTTCTGCCTGTACATATTAGAAAAGTCAAGCAGTTCTTTTGGAGTATAGCATACCTTCTCTTGGGTCACACTTTGTATTTCACTTTTTGGGGCTTGCTGGAACTTAAGTCTAGTTATAGGTCTAGATCCTTCTTCTTTGTTTCCAGCCTTTGCATTCTAATCACAAATAATTATCAATTCATTGTGATTGCATGTTTGATCAATTTCAGACTGCAGAAGTAGGTAAAAGTCTTTGGTTTCTTCATCTTTGTCGTTAGTGGTTAGTGTGTAAATTTGGATAATAGTCCTATTAACAGGTCTTCCTTGTAGGTATGTGGATATTTTCCTATCACTGACAGTGTTGTATTTCAGGATAGATCTTGAAATGTTCTTTTTGATGATGAATGCAACACCATTCCTCTTCAAGTTGTCATTCCCAACATGGTAGACCATATGATTGTCTGATTCAAAATGACCAATACCAGTACATTTCAGCCCATTAATGTCTACGATATCCATCTTTATGCATTCCATTTCATTTTTGATGACTTCCAATTTTCCTAGATTTATACATTGTATGTTCCACATTCTGATTATTAACAGAGTTTTTCAGCAGTGCCTTCTCAATTTAAGTTGTGCTGCATCAGCAAATGAAGGTCCCCAAAACCTTTACTCAGTCCATGTCATTAAGGTCAACTCTATTTTGAGGAGGAAGCTCTTCCCCAGTCATATTTTGACTGTCATCAAACCTGAGGGGCTCATCTTCCAGTACTGTATCAGACAATGTTCTGCTGCTATTCAGAAGGTTTTCACTGGCCAATATTTTTCAGCAGTAAACTTCCAGGTACTTTTCCTAGCCTGTTATAGCCTGGAAGCTCTGCTGATACCCATTCACCATGGGTAACCCTGGTGGTATTTGAAATACCTGTAGCGTAGCTTCTAGCATCACAGCAACATGCATGCCACCACAGTACAACAAACTGACAGACAAGTGGCCATGGTTATATAAACGATGTCAGAGAACGTATTATAGAATTTTACAAGACCAACAGCTTACTCATGGCAAATACCTTTTTTCAACAACATAAATGGCAATGGTACATGTGGACCTCACCCGTTGGAATACACAGGAATCAAATTGACTACATCTGTGGAAAGAGACAATGGAGAAGCTCAACATCATCAGTCAGAAGAAAGACAGGGGCCCACTGTGGAGCAGACCAATTGCTCATATGCAAGCTCAGGTTGGAGCTGAAGAAAATTAAAACAAGTCCACAAGAGCCAAAATACAACCTTGAGTATATGACACTTGAATTTAGAGACCTTCTCAAGAATAGATTTGACACAGTGAACACCAATGACCAAACCCAAGACGATTTGTGGGTTGACATCAAGGACATCATACATCAGAAAACAAAAGGTCTTTAAAAAGACAATAAAGGAAAGACTGAATTGAATTTCAGAAGAGACTTTGAAACTTGCTCTTGAATGTATAGCAGCTAACGTGAATGGAAGAAATGATCAAGTAAAAGAGCTGAACAGAAGATTTAAAATAGCATCATAGAAGCTTTATAGTCATATCCAAACTACCATAGAGACCAAGTATGGTCTCAGGGGACATCTAGCTCAATTGCACAACATAGTTTATAAGGAAAATGTTCTACATCCTACTTTGGCGAGTAGTGTCTGGGATCTTAAAAGCTTGTGAGTGGCTAATTTTTCCCTTGTATTTTTGGTTTTCTTCATTCTCCCTTGCTCCAGGCTAGGTGGGACCAGTAGGTACAAAGACAAGGGAAAGATTAGTCCAAAGACTAATGGAACACAACTATCGCAGCCTCCACCAGACTGAGTCCAGTACATCTAGATGGGGCCCAGCTGCCACCACTGACTTCTCTGACAGGGATCACGATAGAAGGTCCTGGACAGAGCTGGAGAAAAATGTAGAACAAAATTTAAACTCATAAAAAAAGACCAGACTTACTGGTCTGACAGAGACTGGAGAAATACTTAAGAGTATGGCCCCTGGACACGCTTTTAACTCAGCACTGAAGTCACTCCTGAGGTTCACCCTTCAGCCAAAGATTAGACAGGCCCATAAAACAAAATGAGACTAAATGGGCACACCATCCCAGGGGCAAGGACAAGAAGGCAGGAGGGAACAGGAAAGTTGGTAATGGGAAACCCAAGGTCAAGAAGGGGAGAGTGTTGACACGTCGTGGGGTTGGCAACCAATGTCAAAAAACATTATGTGTAGTAATACATGGTTTAATACATCGCTCTGTGAACCTCCATCTGAAGCACCAAAAAAAAAAAAAACTGTCATATTTGGAAGACAGTTACCTGCCCAACCTACTAGAAGTTCATATTTGTGCCCATTCCAAAGAAATGTGATCCAAAATATGGGAATTATCGAACAATATCATTAATATCACATGCAAGTAAAATTTTGCTGAAGACATTTCAAAAGTGATTGCAGCAGTACACTGATAGGGAACGGCCAGAAATTCAAGCCAGATTCAGAAGAGTATGTGAATGAGGCATAGCATTGCTGACAACATTGCTGATAGATCTTGGCTGAAACAGAGAGTACCAGAAAGATGTTTACCTGAGTTTTATTGACTATACAAAGACATTCAACTGTGTGGATTGTAACAGGTTATGGATAACATTGCGAAGAGTGGGAATTCCAGGACACTGAATTGTGGTTCATGTGGAACCTGTACGTAGACCAAGACGCAGTCATTAGAACAGAACAAGGGAATACCAGGTGGTTTAAAATCAGGAGAGTTGTGTGTCACGGTTGTATCCTTTCACCATACTTTTTCAATCTCCATGGTGAGCAAATAATCTGAGAAGCTGGACTATCTGAAAAAGAACAAGGCATCAAGATTGGAGGAGGAAATATTAACAACCTGCCATATGCAGATGCCACAATCTTGCTTGCTGAGGATGAAGAGGACTGAAAGTGCTTACTGATGAAAATCAAAGTCTACTGCCTTCATGGTGGGTTACACCTCAACATAAAGAAAACAAAAATCCTCACAACTGAACCAATAAATAACATCATGATAAATAGAGCAAAGATTAGAACTGTCAAGGATTTCACTTTACTTGGATCCACAATCAATGCCCATGGAAGCAGCAGTCGAGAAATCAAACGATGTATTACAATGGGCAAATCTTCTGCAAAAGACGTCTTTCAAGTATTGAAAAGCAAAGATGTCACTTTGAGGACTAAGGTGTGCCTGACCCAAGCCAGGGTATTTTCAACCTCCTTTTTTTTTATATGCATATGAAACCTGGACAATAAATAAGGAAGACCGAAGAAGAATTGATGCCTTTGAATTGTGGTGTTGGCAAAGAATATTGAATATACCATGGACTGCCAAAAGAAGGAACAAATCTGTCTTGGAAAAAATACAGCCAGAACACTCCTTAGACGCAAGGATGGGAAGATTTTGTCTCACATACTTTGAATGTGTTATCGGGGGGATCAAGTCCCTGAAGAAGGACATCATGTTTGGTAAAGTAGAGGGTCAGATAAAAAAAGAAGACCCTCAAAGAGATGCATTGAGACAGTTGCTGCAACAATGGGCTCAAAAATCGCAATGATTGTGAGGATAGTGCAGGAGCAGGCAGTGTTGTGTTCCGTTGCGCATAGGGTTGCTATGAGTCAGAACTGACTCAACGGCTCCTAACAACAAACAACAACAACATAGGTCTAGAAGCAAAAACCAGTGGTGGGGGTTGGTCCCCGGAACGTTCAGCAATGCTTTGTATGATGTCTACCACAAGCGATGCCCCAGGCAACACCCAGGAGCTGTCCTAGGTGATATCTCAGACAGTCTCTTCAGCACAGATAGGTTAATATCATCATGTGAGCCTGAAAGAATAATGATTTTACTGGGCAGAATGACAGTAGACAATGATGGAATGACTTGTACAGATGAGAGTAAGAAGACTGGTTATTTTGGCCAGAGTGATTCAATGGAATTCAAGGGGTCAGTGTCCCCAGCTTGTTTATTATCTGCCCCTATGTCCCCATCCCAAGTTTCAGGATCCCATTTCTTCCCAATCAATGCCCTCACTTTACCTTAAAACACCACTCAAGATTGGGAACTGAGTTGGTGTTATAATTTGGCCACTCATGAGAAGACTCTGGGTTTGGATTTCGGCAATATCAGCTGTGTTTCTGCAAGACTAAGACTTTCTTCTAGGGCACAAGTGGCAGCTTTGGGTCTTATATGTGGCACTTGAGCTATGACTCTGAAGCACTGAGCTCATCTCTTTCTTTCATCACTTTGTCTAGCAAAAGTAGGACCAACCAACCAGCTACCCTATACTTCTCATTCTGGCAAAATTATAGAAACTATCAAACATGCGATCACCTAGAGCTTTGTCTCTCACCAATACATTATTTATTGGTGATGATATTCTGTGTATTAATATCACCACCTCATCCTATGGATTAGCAGAGCCCTCTTTACTACTGGAGGCAGAGTCATTAGCACCTTTAAAACCTGTCAGACTTGAAAACCAATTTACAAAACTCATCCTTATAATTTTGTTTTTCTATAACCATTCTCTGTGCCAAATGTCTTAGGCTGTGTTCTTTAGAGAAGCAAAACTAGTGAAGCAAAAAAAAAAATTTTTTTTTTTTTTTTATATATGTGTGTGTGTATGTATAAATATGGAAAGAGAGAGATTTAACTCAAGGAAATGGCTCACGGTTGTGGAGGCTGGCAAGTCTCAAAGTCTGTGGATCAGGCACTGGCTGGAGGCTTCTCCTGACTCACAGGGTTGCAGGGGCCAACAAACCCAGAATTGGCAGGTTAGACAACAGGCTGCTGGCTCACAGGGCTGCAGAGCTCGTGAATCCCAAAGTTGGCATGCCAGATGACAGGGTGCTGGCACAAGTCCCAATAAACAGAGGTCAGTTGATGACAAGCTGGAAACAGGATCCAGAGCAAGCGAGTTTTGTCAGAATATATGTATACATATATATATGCCAAACCCCAGCCATTGTGTTTTCAATCGCATTACCTCACACACGTGCAAAAGTTGGACAAAGAATAAGGAAGGCAGAAGAAGAATTGACACCTTTGAATTCCGGCATTGGCAAAGAATATTGAATATACCATGGACTGCCAAAAGAACAAACAAATCTGTCTTAGAAGAACCACAACAAGAATGCTCCTTAGAAGCAAGGATGGTGAGACTATGTCTCACATACTTTGGATATGTTGTCAGGAGGGATCAGTTTCTGGAGAAGGATATCATGCTTGGAAAAGTAGAGGGTCAACAAAAAAGAGGGAGACCCTCAACGGGATGGATTGACACAGTGGCTGCAACTATGGGCACAAGCATAGCAAAGATTGTGAGGATGGCTCAGGACTGGGAAGTGTTTCATTCTGTTGTGCATAGGGTCTCTATGAGTTGGAACCGACTCAACGGCACCTAACAACAACAACATATATTGGGTGCAGGCCACATTCCTGAGGATACTCCCGTTACAACTGATTGACTGATCACATCAACACAGTGATTAAAAAAAAAAAAACAGTGATTACATTATATTATTTATGGGAGATCCCAAAATGGAGGATAATTACATAAATCTGAGAATAATGGCCTAGCCAAGTTGACACATGAAATTAGCCATCACAGCCACAAATCTAGGGAGTGGCAGAGGCTGTAATCAAAGCTAGACAGGTTGACTCCAGTGCTGACACAATTCTACTGTACCACATACTATGTATTATAGACTCTGGGGTTCAAAGAGATTATTTAAAACACCCAGGATCTCTATGGTAGCCAGTGGTAGAGCCAGCCCTCTGTGCCTCCAAAGCTTGGCTATGCCTAGCTCCAGCCCTTTGATCTTAGGCCATGTCCATGCTAGCCCACAAGAGGAAGCCTCTGGAGTTGGTCTGTCTCTCTTCTTCCCCTGGTGAACATCCTGGGGCCTGCCAGGGACCACCAACACCCCTATCCTTGGAGACTGTACAACAAGCCAAATGAAAGAGGAGCAGTTTTTCATTTTTCAAAGCCAACATCTCCCGCCCTCTGACAGTCCACGTGCCCACCTCACACTCAGATGGAAATGAACTAAAAACTCAGTTCACAGAGACTACAAGCTGCACATTTTCTCCCCATAAACGGGTTATCAGTACTTTCAGCAAGTCAGAGATTAAGTACTTACTGGCTTGCTCTTCTGTATTTTCCCTCAAGAAAGCTTGCACTGTATAGTCCAGTCCCCATGCTTGGCCTACCCTGCAGTAGAGAAGCAGCTGATGGAGGTGAAGATGTAAGAAACAAAGATGAATAGGCTCACCAGCTCCAGTAGTGCAGGCTGAACCAGCAAGGAGAGGTGCAGATGCCAATAACAATGTAGCAGCTTATGGGGGTCTTCAGGGCTGGGTTATCTGCTTTAATAGAATGCAGCTTGTACAACACGCATGTGTCTGTGTGCCTGTGCTCACGTGTATCTGAGTGCCTTGCAGTTAGGTCTGCTTTCACCTTTGATAAGGAGTGCAGTATAAACACAGGAACTTGTCTGTAAACCCATGCAGGTACGTTGGGCACTGGCCCAGACCTGTGTGACTGCAAACTTGTACTTGCATAGGAAACATGTCATTGGATGCATGAAGACTTGACCTTTCCACCTGTCATTGCTGCTGCAGGCTCTTTACGTGCTGAGCCACCTGCTGCTTTGTGGTGGAGCTGAGGTACGGGCTGAGGGTCAGGGTAGAGTCCTTTGTGGGATGTGGGGTGGTATGTAGAGAACGACTGACCTCTGGAACACCCTTTGTTCCCATTCTTTCTTCATCTGTTTTTAGCTCCGGTTCCTTATGGAATCACAAGATGCAAAGAGTATTTAATAGGGGTGCTGTTACCATTTTTCTGTAGCATGTAGCGCCTCTACTCAGCCCTGGCCATTCCTAGATCATCCACCCACAGCAGGGTGGTACTGGCTATGTCCCGACCCCAGATGTGCACACTTGTTCACGCTCCGTGCATCTGCTCGTGTCACTTCCCACACCTAGAACACTCTCCATTCCTCACCTCCAGTCTGAACACTTAGCTACCTTGCCTCGAAGACCCAAGCTTAAGGCCTTTCTCTCCCATCGGCCTTTATGTGATCCCATTAAAAACAAAAGCCAAGTCCTTTGCTGCCGGTTCCAATCCATGGTGGCCCATGTTACAGAGTAGAACCGCTTCAGCGTTCTATTGAACCCTCCGGGTGGGTTCAATCTGCCAACTGAGCATGTTAACATTTCGCACCACCTGGGGATTCCCACAAAAATAATAGGGAGCAGTAAATTTAAGAAGGATGAGATCAGTTATGCCAAAGGGTTAGGCTCAACTGAAAATGTTGGTGGTTCGAACCCACCCAGAGGCTCTGCAGAAGAATGGCCTGGTGATCTCCTTCTGAAAAATCAGCATTGAAATCCTTATGGAGTGCAGTTCTACTCTGACATACATGGGGTCGGCGTGAGTCAGAATGACTGGATGGCAACTGAAAAGAACTGTGGGCAGTGGTGGTTCAGAGGTAGAAATCTTCCCCTTCCGTGCAGGACACCTGGGTTGGATTCCCAGCCAATGCACCTCGTGCGCAACCACCACCCAGCTATCAGTAGAGGCTTGCATGTTACTGAACAGGTTTCAGCGGAGCTTCCAGACTAAGACAAACTCGGAAGAAAGGCCTGGCAACCTGCTCCTGAAAACCAGCCAAAGAAAACCCTATGAATCACAATAGTCAGATCTGCAATTGATCATGGGGTTGGCGCAGGACCCGGCAGTGTTCTGTTTTATTGTGCATGGGGCCACCATGAGTCAGGGGCTAATTCGATGGCTCCTAACGACAACGACGACATTGTTTACTTTACGCTTCCAAATGTATTCTTATAGTATTTAATTTTTTGTATCATTTGGGTACACCCTGTCTACTGAAATGGAAACTATTTTAGAGAAGATTCTTTAAGAAAAAGCTAATGCATGATACGAACCTAAGATGTTGACCAGAGGGAAAACCAAGTGTGGGTTATATGGTGCTATCTGTACTATCTTTGTATTTTAGAATAGTATGTAACTGTGCTGGAGCCCTGGTGGTACAGTGGTTAAGAGCTAGGCTGCTATCCAAAAGGTCAGTAGTTCAAATCCACCAGCTGCTCCTTAGAAACCCTATGGAGCAGTTCTACTCTGTCCTATAGGGTTGCTATGAGTCGGAATCGATTCATCGGCAATGGGTAGTTGGTAGTCGTATATACCTATTCTAAAATTTAAAAAATAGATGCAGAAAAGTCTACTAAGGGTGAAAATACTTGTCACCATGGGCACACGATGGAAAAGAAGGGAAGGAAACCAGCTGAAGATTACGGAGTACACACTGCATATGAGGCACAATTCCAGGCACTTTAATGGCCTTATTTCACCGAGTCTTCTTGCAAGGTAGATATCGGGATGTGTTTTTAATCTGTGAGGCAACTGAGGCTCAGAGAAGTTATGCGACTTGCCCAAAGTCAAGGTCAGAACTCTAGCTCTGGTTTGTATGATTCTAAAGCCGGGCATTCCCCCACCCCTCCATATCTGCTTCTGAACCTTTATGGCTGTGTATTTCTTGACGGCAAAAATCACGCTGTACTTTTTTCAGTTCTCACATTTTTCCACATCACTTGATACTTAGTGCTAAGTTAATATTGCTGGCTAAATGAGGTGAGTTATATGAAAGCACCTAGTACATTGTAAGAAAAAACCAGTTGTGGTCGAGTGGATTGCGACTCAGGGTGACCCCATGTGTATCAGAGTAGAATTGTACTGCACAAGGTTTTCAGTGGCTGATTTTTGAGAAATAGATCACCAGGCCTTTTTTCCGAGGTGCTTCTGGGTAAACTCAAACCTCTAGCCTTTTGGTTTGCAGCAGAGCATGTTAGCCGTTTGTACCACCCAGGGACTCCTGTATATTGTAGGTCCTCACAAAAAAAAAAAAAAAAAAAAATTTCTTTTTGCATTGTTTTTTTTGTATATGTGTGTGTGTATATATATATATATTTTCCTTACAAAATGAAAATGAGCTGGGGAGTCACCATATTACATTGAGGCATTTGGTCTCAGACCAGTTGCCTATCCAAACCTTCTTGTTAAGATCATTATTCTATACCAGATCGCTTTCAAATTGCCTTGTGAGCATACAGCAGGACTCCCTAACTAGACGCTGGGTTTCCTCAGAGAAGGACCCAGATTTTTCTCCCTGCCTATTCCCTCTAAGGGCCCACTAAAGTTCTGTATACAGTAGGGCTCATTTTAGGCATCAGTCCGCTGATGCAGAATGGTAGACCAGGAATTATATTGAAAATAGTGTTTGATAATAGTACAGCATGGGTCCCAATCAACAGGACAGGCACTGGCCTTAAACAACAGATGGAGAAGTACTAGGGGCTACTGAGTGAATGCAGTCCTGGGTTGTCTGAGCACTAATGAGCTATGGTCTGGGAGAGGCCCTAATCTGAGAGAGCCATGCCTACTTCTCCTTTTGCCTCTGTGAGACAGGAGCTGTTAGCAACACAATATGTCATTGGAAACGGCACAGTCTTTGAAATCATACAGCCATAGTCTGAGTCCCAGTTTTGAAGCATTGTATGGTTTCTGTAGTCCCATAATGCTAAGCTGCTATTAATTACAACGTATATCATTGATTGAAGAATACTTGATTCCGACTCATAGCAACGCTATAGGACAGAGTAGAACTGCCCCATAGAGTTTCCAAGGAGCGTCTGGTGGATTTGAACTGCTGACCTTTTGGTTAGCAGTCGTAGCACTTAACCACTACACCACCAGGGTTTCCATATATATGTGTGTGTGTGTGTATACACACACACACACACACACACACACACATATATATGGAATAAGTATGTCCCATGCAATATTTGGACATCCTTATCCTAAAAAAAAAATTATCGTTTATCTAAAATTCAATTTTTACTAGGAGGCCTGTATTTTTATTTACTAAGTCTGGCAACCTACTCTCTCCATCTCCAACACATACACACTCTAGGCTGTTATAGCCACAGGAAGGGAGCTTTGATCTGAGCTCGAGATTGAAGTTTTAAAATGAACATACTGGTCTTAAGGACCAGTATGAAACTGTTCTAATAAATGGAAGTGTCTGAAAGCTAAGATGTCATTAAGGAAATTGCTACTCAGTGGGCAAGAGGCGGCTTGAGAAAACACACTTTGGGGGCATTTATTAGAAAAATAAAACTGTTAACCTAGTTGGAACCTTCATGAGTTGACTGGTTATGCCCTCCTGCAGTCAAGCACTGCTCTTCTCAGCATCCGTGTTTTCCCTCTGTAGACCTAGGGCCTCGCCTTCCTGCAGTCTCTACTCCTTACTCATTGTCCAGCTTTTGCATGCATATGGGGTGATTGAAAACACCATGGCTTGTGTCAGGTGCACCTTAGCCCTCAAGGTGACATCTTTCCTTTTACCACTTTAAAGACATCTTTTGCAGCAGATTTGCCCAATACAATGCATCTTTTGATTTCTTGATGCTGCTTCCATGGGTGTTGACTGTGGATCCAAGTAAAATGAAATCCTTGACAACCTCAACCTTTTCTCTGTTTATCATGATGTTGCTTATTGGTCCGGTTGTGAGGATTTTTGTTTTCTTTATGCTGAGGTGTAATCCATACTGAAGGCTGTGGTCTTTGATCTTCATCAGTAAGTGCTTCAAATCCTCTTCACTTTCAGCAAGCAAGGTTGTGTCTCTGCATAATGCAGGTTGTTAATGAGCCTTCCTCCAGTCCTGATGCCCCATTCTTCTTCATGTAGTCCAGCTTCTTGGATTACTTGCTCAGCATACGGATTGAATAGGGATGGTGAAAGGATACAACCCTGACACACACCTTTCCTGACTTTAAACCATGCAGTATCCCCTTGTTCTGTTCAAATGACTGCCTCTTGATTCACGTACACATTCCTCATGAGCACCCATTATCACTTAAAAAAAAAAAAAAATTCCACCGTGCTGGTCCCATCTTCCAGGAGCTTGTCCTCTGTGAGCAGACTGTTCACAGGCACCTGAGAGGTGCCTTTTTTGCTGGAGCTCTTATTTTCAGACAATCAGAAACTCACCTCTTATCCTCTGGATGTCTCCCCTCTATTTCCCTTCCCCAAGCCTCCCTGTCCCAACACACCAGTGCATATTCTTACCTCTGCTTGGCCGCACTGGTGTCCTTCCCAGGGAGGCTCCTGGACTCGCAGCTGAGCCCTGCTGAGATCACCTCCTTACACAGCAACCACTTATCAATCATTCCTTTCACTGTGCACTTGGTAAAAATCGACGGGATACTGGATGCTGGCCGAATTGATTTACAGAAAGCAGGCTCCTATGTGAGTAGCAGGCAGGGCCTGGGCAGGGAGCAAGGCCTTGAACCAGTTCTTCCCAGTTCAGTCATGGTTAATAAAGTGAAATCAGAACAGACCCAAATTTTTTTTTTAAAACATGGGTGAACCAGAATGATAACTGGAATGGGAAAGTCTACTGGTTGAAGCCCTGTTAGAAACTTAATCTCCCTCTTAGAAAACAAGGGCAGCTTATACATGGCATAGGAACCAAACCTCTTGACAGGCAAAGTCATAAACAACAATGGTGCCCTGTTCAAAGATGGTGGCTGACTGTGCTGCTTTGAATGTGTATCTTTTCCACAGTCCTGCCAATAATCCAGTCTCCCACATCAAGCTCCTGAAAGAGCTTACTACACCTCCTCCCAGCCTCCTATTCCAGGCTTCCACCCGTAAGTTTTCTCATTCAGGTTATTATTCTGGTTCACCCACATTTTGAAAAATTATTCAGGTCAGTTCAGCTTTCACTTCATCAACTGTGACTGAACCAGCTCAAACCAGTTCAAAGCCCTAAGAGGGAGCCATAGAGAGGTGTGAGGACTGGACTAGGCTGGGAGCCGGAGCTGGTGTGAGCCCAGAGACCAGGAACAGGCAAGGAACTTCACTAGTGAGAGGAGGCCCCATGGAGAGAAAATGAAGGTATTTGCAGGAGGGTTGTAGTTAGAGACAGAATGGAAGAAGCAGAGGCAGAGAAGAAGAGCAAAAATTGTATGTCAAGGAGGAGGGGGGGATCCTGAGAAAGATAAATGTGTGAATGGAAACGGAGGGGAGAAGTATGGAAAAAAGAGAGGTAGAGAGGTGTGAAGAGAAGAGGAAGAAAAGCCCAGCTGAAAGAGTTGCATTTTCAGAAAGCAGAGGTAAATTAGTCAAGCAGGGTATTTTGATGGGAGATTGTGATGGAAATGGCTACAGACTGTGAGTTGAACACATGTGTGGTATCATCCTGTTAAACCTGCATGCTCGCTCGGCTGAATTTCACTTCCAGAGCTATCGCAGGGCTCAGTGCGCAGTCCTTCCCAGGCTGTCCCCCCTCCAAACCCATCCAGAAGGCACCATATGGACTGCCTGTTGTTTGCTTATGATGGGGTACAAAGAATCAACTCTCACCCAGCTCCTCCCTCTTCACTTGTCTTTCCAGCATAGGTCTTGGAGCTTGAGGCAAAGCACCTAGACATGCCTTTTCTTCCCTAGTGTTGTTTGCCAGAAGGGCAATACCAACACACCCAAAGACATCTGCGAACAAAAGAATCAGCACAGGGTTACGGCAGAGCAATCAAAGGTGCAAAAGACAGATTGGAAGTGCTTAGGGAGTGATTAAGAGGAAGTAGCTCTGTGTGTGTGTGAGGGGGCAGTTGTGGGTGTTGGGGGTGGGTTAACATGATTAATGCAGTGATGCTAATTATCCATCTGTTAACTGCTTACTTCTCCCTGGATCTTGCTGAGCCCACAAAGTGCAAGGCTTCAAGGAATGGCCCAGTTTCTCATGCTCCAGGGGTGTCTCTGTTCCCACCATTGGAACCTCTGGTTTGAGGAGAACCAGAGCATGAGTCCATTCCAGCTGCCCCAGCAGTTCAGCAGTCTCAGAGTACTGGGGGCTCAAACGTGTTTGGAGTCTGCTCTTTCTACCCCTCACCTTGAAGGCAGTCCACATGGGCATCATGAGGCTGTGTTGCTGAAATTATACATAATTGTGATGGTAATGATGTTGAGGATATTGACGATGGAGGTTGGTGGTGATGATGGAGATGACGATGTGCTCCCGTCTCTTCTGTATTTACCATGTGCTGGTGGTGCAGTGGTTAAAGCTCTCAGCTGCTAACCCAAAGGTCAGCAGTTCGAACCCACAAGCCACTCTGCAGGAGAAACATGTGGCAGTCTGATTCCTTGAAGATTTACAGCCTTGGAAACCCTATGGGGCAATTCTACTCTGTCCTACAGGTTCACTATGAGTCAGAATTGATTTGATAGCAATAGATTTGATTTTGGTGGTTTAAGTGCCTTGGCGGTGCAGTGGTTAAGCCCTTGGCAGCTAGCCGAACTTTCAGGAGATTCAAACCTGCCAGCCGCTCTGAAGGAGAAGAGACCTGGTGATCTGCTCCTATAAAGATTACAGCCTAGGAAACCCTTTGGGGGCAGTTCTACTTGGTCCTGTAGAGTTGTTATGAGTAGGAATCAACTCAAATGGCACACGACAAGAAGTGCTTTACCTGGTCTCTGGGTGGTGCAAATGGCTTGCACTTGACTACTAACCTAAAGGTTCCCACCCTCCCAGCAGCACCATGGGAAAAAGATCTGATGATCATCTGCTTCCACAAAGATCACAGCTAAGAGAACTGTATGGAGCAGTTCTACTCTGTAACACGTCGGGTCTCCATAAGTGGGAATCAACTCTGCAACAGGTTTGTTTGGCTTGGTTTAAGTGTTTTACCTGTATGAATCCAGATAACCCTCATAACCCCTATGAGGTTGGTACAATTATAATCCTCATTGTACATATAAGGAAATGGAGGCACTGGAGAGATGGAATAATGTTTTCAAGGTCACACAACTGAAGTGTAGGAATGCCACAATAAAGCATGTATAACATCTACATGTGGAATACTCTAACCCTCAGGATCCCCGTACCCTCATGCCTCAGGCACACCCCTGCAGCCTGACTGCACTGGGCACCTAGACAATGAGATGTGGTCTCATGGGGATACCAAGGTACACGACATCTGTCCTTCTGGCCCTGGACAGCAGCACATCCTCTTACTCTGGCTGGAGCTCTTGCGTAGAGTCTCACCACCTGGAAAAAAAAGTGGACTCAGACCTCAATTAGGATTTTAGCCCGAGGCTGGCAGGATAAAAGAGAACAAAAGCAAGTGGCTGGTGGAGAGCCCAGACGGATAAACACCAATTAGTAGTTGAGCCAGGTGAGGACCCAAACCCCCAAGCCCCAGAGCAACTCATTCATCTTTAGCCCACTCTACTAGTTGCCTGTGCAACATCACTCCTCCCCTCATCCCCCCTAACCTCCCCACACACTTTGTAACAGGATGTGGATTGTATTCAGGTATTCACTCTTCTCCACTTGGCCCTGTGATTCAGGGGAGAATGGCCCCAGGTGTGGAGGGTCGGTTTTGATTAAGTATGCCTGTGTGAAGCGTTCCCAGCCAATGAGAGGTGGAGGGTTGGGGAGCCTCTGGGAAAAGTTTTCTAATTTTTAGAAAGCATTACAGGAAAGAGCAGGCTCCATTTCTGCCTCTACAAGTGATACCTGGAAACATGGCAGCGCCTTGTGATCATGAGGGAAGGCAATCTAAAGAAAATGGGCCCATCTTGAACAGCCTGAATGTGACAGAAACAAGAGCATCTTGGCCCTTGCTGAGGTTGTGGAGCTATTGGAGCCTCCAACCTTTGGATTTCTTGTTACGTGAGATTATAATGTTTCTTGTGTTTTAAATAAGTTGAAGTGTGTGTGTTTGGTTTGGTTTGGTTCAGTTGCGGTTATTTGCAATGGAAGCCTCCTAACCGATCTATCACTTCCAAACGATGCTCCCCCAAGCCTTTGGGAGTCTTCAGAGCTGTCTCCGAACCCACCTTGGTGGGTCCTGGGTGTGAGGTGAGGGAGGACAGAGCCCACAGAGTCCGGGCCCTTCCACACAGTGTACACACAGAGCACATCCACTTCTATATCTCAGGATTAAAAGAGTCCCACTGCTCCAACAAACTAACAGCTTGAAAACCTTTGCAGCGGACCACCTTGCTTCCTCCTGGGAGGGAGGCTAACACAACAAGGAAATCTGTGGCTTTCGGAATGCAGATGCCTGTATTTTCTTGAAAGGAGAATGGACGGCAAACAGGTTTTGTCTTGGGAAGAAGCACAGAAGAACTGCCTGCACTTCCAACCACAGAGAACTAGCCCAGAGGAAATTCTGTCCAGGTCACTTCATTTCTTTCTGCAATTTGAATCATGCTCAGCCTTCTAGGCCAAGCTTCCTTGAACATGCAGCCCTAGCAGATCTTCTAGGTTTTCTATAGTCTGTACTATCCATCTGGTACCAGACAATAAGGCAGCAAGTTCTCTAGGGCCCTGTCTTAAAATCCCAGTGTCTGGTGCAGGGTGTGCCACATTGTAGGCCAGATGACTGGGTCACCATAGGTAAGTAGAGTCCAGAATGCCTTCCCATGCGGAGAGTTGTGTCCAAGAGGAATACTTAGGGCACCCTGGAAACCCTCCTCCAGCTGAGGAGGCCTTTCAGAAGGGCTCTGTGTTATGTCAAGAATATGTCAGCGGTGGTGATCTCAGAGTCATTTAGTCCAGCCTCTGATGTTCAAATGAGAAAGCTGAAGACAAAAAGGAACAGCCGTTTTCCCAAATTACATAGCTAGGCACCCTACTCACTCGCCCAGGGGCAGATTATCCAACAGGCAAGGCAAGCACAGTGCTTACCTTGTTCACCAGGTCATCTGTAGTGAACAATTCCACAGTTTTTTACCACATCAAAGATTCTACTTCTAGATATGACTGGCACCTGTCTCTCTCCCAAGTCCAGGGTACCTTCCTACAGAATCAAAGCCTCTTGTCAAATTTACAGTCCCTGACAGGAGCAGATAACCCAGTAACCATGTGAAATTGGTCACTTGCTTACTAGGTAATCCATCTCTGCCCTCACCAAATTGCACTATTTAGTGCTCCACACACAAACCCCATGTTTTCTATTCCCACGTCTCTGCTCCTGCTGTTTCTTCATCTGCAAAATGGGTGTTTTGCTGCTTCCTTTCAAGACTTGTCCTGAGCACTAAATGAGGTAATGCAGGTTCAGACTCCTGGTGCAGGGCCTGCACTCACAGCGAGTGCTCAATAAAAGTGTGTCTTGGTTTCCTTCCCATGAGGGGTCCTTCAGCAAGGTGGCTGAAAGCACAAGTTTAGAAACAAACACCAGCTCCTTTGTATCCTGGCTGCGTGATCTTGGGACCCTCCTCCAAACTGAACCCTAACTTTCTCAAGGGCAAAGATTGAGCCGTGGACCCCATTTAAACAGCTGTGTCCCTGGACTAGATGGTGCTTTAGACTGTGGACAGTCTCACAACTTAATGACGATAAGGAATCTAAGAACAGGCTCCATAGAGAAAGGAAGAAAGATAATAGGGTTTTGCTGTTTTAAGAGAATGAGCAGAGGGGGAAATCTTGGGAGACAGAACTTTGGGGTGAGGAAGACAAATTTTACAGTTCTGCCTCCACTTGAACCTGTCGCTCAGCAAGATCACTGGGTGCACATTGTACCCATCCCTGTCACCAAAGAACCATTATTAAGTGACTGCTGTATATCAGAGTAGTGTAATGGGAACCGTGCTGTAATAAACGGAGAGAAATAAAGCCGTGTAGGCATAGGGAGGAGATGGATGTATATCATATTCTGGGTACTAAGGTCTGGGGGCAGAGGTAGGACAAGTTAATTACAATAGGATGGGCAGGCAGAAAGAGGCCTGTTATCTGTCCCCTAGATTCTCCCTCTAGGGGAACTGACCCAGTTAACAGTGGGGTTTCAACCTGACTAGAAAGTCCAGTGTTTATTGACAAGGTTGCCCTTTAGTTACTGGTCATGCAAGCCAACTGAATTGGGACATCCTTGCCAAAGGATGCAGCTTAGGAATATGCTATTAGGTAGGATAAAGACCAAACATCTAACATGTAGTCAGTTGGCCTCAGACACCCCTCTAAGTTTCTTGCAGGGTATGTGAGAGTTCAGACCAGGACCCCAGGTCCAGGGTTGTGTTGTATACAAAGGTAATTGGAGTCCCAAGAATCTAAGATTTAGTGCTGGAAGATGAGCCCACTAGGTTGGAAGGCACTTAGAATACATAGTGGACTCAAGCTTAACAACAGTAATTAAGAAGAGGGCACATGACCGGGCAGTGTTTTGTTCTGTTGTGCATGGGGTCATCATAAGTCAGGGTCAACACAGCTGCAAGCAACAAACAATAACAAGAAGAATAACCTGAGGTGACAAAGCAGTTTATTAGAACAAGAACTTGGTACAGGGATCAATGCAAAAAGCCCAGATGTAGGAACTTGGGTTGGGAGGTTCTGTCAAATACGAGGAAGGGCTCGTTTCTCAGCACTAGGATGCCACCTACTTCAAGCAATAAGGTGAATGGATGCTGTCTTAGTTATCTAGTGCTGCTATAAGAGAAATACCACAAGTGGATGGTTTTGGCAAACAAATTTATTCTCTCACAGTTTAGGAGGCTGTAAGTCTGAGTGCAGGGCTCCAGCTCCAGGGGAAGGCTTTCTGTCTGATGGCTCTGGGGGAAGGTCCTTGTCATTAATCTTTTCCTAGTTTAGGAGTTTGTTAGCACAGGGACCCTGGGTTCAAAGGACATGCTCTACTCCTGGGGCTTCTTTCTTAGTGATATGACGTCCCTATCTCCTTGCTCCCTTTTCTCTCTCGTAAGAAAAAAGGTGATGTAGGCCACACCCCAGGGAAACTCCCCTTAACATTGGATCAGGGCTGTGACCTGAGTGAGGGTGCTGCATACCACCCTAATCCTCCTTAATGTAACCTAATCTTCCCTCATTTACCACAGGCAGAGAGTAGGATTTGCAATACACAGGAAAATCACATCAGATCACAAAATGGAGGACAGTCACACAATACTGGGAATCATGGCCTAGCCAAGTTGACACATGTTTTAGGGGGACACTGTTCAATCCATGACAGATACTATGTCTAAGATGACCTCCACCATGGTTGGTCCTGGGACCTGGGGTGGTGCCGAGCTTGCAGTAGCTCTGCTATGAGGAGGATGAGGGATACAAGGGCTAGAGCCCAGGAAGGACCCACCTAATGAACTACTCCCTCCCTCATAGTGTCCACAGATGGGGCAGCCAGTGCTGAGACATTCCAGAAGCCATGAATGAGCTTTTCTTTTTGGATCCCAGAGTGTTTAGGTTTCATTTGTGGGTTCCTTTTCCTCTTCATTGCTGGTCTTTCCTGGAGTTAGATCCTCGGCCACTTCTCTCCCACCTGTGTTCCAAGGGAAATTACATCCTTTCCCAAGGCCTTGGGTGGCCTGTGCCTGATGACCCCCTCATTCTGTCCCCTCCTGGCCTCTCTCCTGCACTGCAGACCCAGCTCCTGACAGCTTCCTCAGCTTCTCCTCTTGCATGACTCACAAGCACCTCAGACTCAATGCTCTAAAAATGCCCTTGTTATCTTCCCCTGCAAATCTGCTCCTCATGCTGGATTTTTTATTCAGCGAATGTCACTATCATCCACACAGCCATTAAAATGAGTAATCTAGGACTCCTCCCCTTCTCCCTCTGTTCCTCCTTCCTCCTTCTTTCCTCTATCATTGGATTCCTTTCCAAGACCTGTCAATTCCACCTTCTAAATATGACTCCACTCTGTTCCCTCCACACGGCTGCTGACTTCACTCTGGTTCTAGTCACATCTCCCCTGGATGCTTCCTAGAACCCTCTTAATGGATTTTTCTTTAGTCCTCTGTCTTGCACAACTTCCCAACCACCGCCGCACCTTTCCTCCTCATTCTAACAGGAGTCGTCTTTTTGAAACACAAATCTGATCATGTCACGCCCTTGCGTAATATCCTTTAGTGACATCTTAGTCACCGTAGGAGAAAATGTAAACTTCTCAGCACTATATACAAGGACCTGCTCCTCTCTTTAATCATCTCTTGCCTCTTCTCCATATGAACCATTCTTTTTAGCTGTATGGAAGTATGTGCATTGGAGAAATTTACATTGTGTTTTCAAGTTTACTAACCTATGTATATTTTAATCCCTCTGCTTCCTCAAAGCCCCTGTAATTTTGTTTAACTTTCAAAAACCAACTCAGGTGTCACCTGGTGGTCAGTCTTCCATGATTCTTCTAGCAGAGCGTGATATTTCTCTGGGCTGTACACCGTTGCACTTAAAACACTGATTTCATTGCTTTTTGGCCACTGTGTGTTTCCCCTCCAGGCTGTGCTTCCCCCCCAGGCTGTTCCCTTTCTCACTGCATCCTGGTCCTCACAGTGCCTGGAACTTGGGAAGCACTTAGTAAATGGCAGATGAATTAATAACAAATTAATTCATAGTTTTGTTTTTTATTTGTTTGTCTTTAGGGAGCAGATTAGGGAAAGAAGGTTTCCAGTTGTTATCTCCTAAGCCAAAATCAAACCCAACCTATTGCCATTAAGTCCATTCCAACCCATAGTGACCCTATAGGACAGAGTAGAACTGCCCCATAGGTTTTCCAAGGCTATAATCTTTATGGAAGTAGGCTGCCACATCTTCCTCACATGAAGTGGCTGGTATGTTCGAACCACTGACCTTATGGTTAGCAGCCAAGTGTTTAACCACTGTGCCACCAGGGCTCCTTAAGGAAGCTCTTAATTGTCATGCACATGCTCTTCCCTTTGGTGTCTCCAAGAACGTCAGAAAATTCATGCCTTCCCCTTCTCTCCATGCACTGCTGTCCTTGGGGTAAAGGGCTAGAGGAATCATATAGCTGACTTCTTAGCTGGTTGACTAAAAGCACACACCTCCATCCAGACTCTACTGGGGCAAAAGAACTGGCATCTAGTCCTCTCTATTGCAGCAGAGGAGAGTGGAAGTAGGTGGTAGAACTCTGCAAAGAATAAAGGTTGGTTTGTTGCTTCCAGTGGGAGAAAGATGTGATAGTCTGCTTCTGAAAAGATTATAGCCTTGGAAACCCTATGGGGCAGCTCTACTGTGTTCTATAGTGTCGCTATGAGTTGGAATGGACTTGATGGCAATGGGTTTGGGTTTTTTGTTGTTGTTACTTCCAGACAAGAATAGGTGCAACTCATACTCCTGTCTTGAGGGAGGTAAAGGGAAAAAGGAGTGAGAGAAAATATAATGGCCAGATCTGCCCTATCTTGCTGCCCGAGTGTGTCTCCCTTATTTGAAGTTCAATGTATAGAAAATGAGCAGAGACTCTCTGGAGTCAGCACTTTGGGGCAGCCAGGTCTAAACTGGCCTGCATGTGTGCATCCTTCAAGGAAGCACCAGCTCACCCTGCTAGCCAGAAGAGATACAAAGGAGATGAAGAGAGGTAGTCCTCATGCCTCCCTCTAATCCCACCCACTGGGCAGGCAACCATTCAGGGTGTTTAGCATTTTCTGGTACATCTGACCAAAGGGAGTAGAAAGTATTTCAGAGCTTGAGGAGCCTTTGAGGATAGTGTAGTTCAATCCCGTTCATTTTACAGGTGAGGGAGCAGAGGACAAGACAGGGGAAGTGACTTGTCCTCTGAGGTCACACAAAGAGGGAGAAGATTGAGTGGTTGAGGGTGGGGGGAGGATGGGAAGATTGGGCCAGGGTATGAATTGAAACACAATTCTTCCACCTTGTTTCAGAAGCTTGAATGTGACCTTCTTTTGCCCCAATATGCCCATGCCAGTGGGTTTGCTTATCACACTAGGGATTTAGCTGAGACCCTTCCCAGTGGAGCAGATAGGAACTGCCTTGAGCACCTTCAGTAGTGATGGGCTGTGCCTCTCACCTAGTCAGTGGCCTCTGCCTTGGCTAATTTTGGGGCCCTTTGTAGCCAGGTTTTTCCTTCTTCTCCATCCAGGCTCTGCTTTCAGCTTCCTCATGCCAAGCACAGGGTTGGCCATGGAGCAAGTACCTAGTAAATGAATGTGATTATTTGGTTGATGTAGATAATAATAGCAATTGTCACCATTTATCGAGTATTTACTATGAATATTGTACTTTGCATACATTATCTCACTTTCTCTTCTCAGCAGTCACAATAAGCTCCAGCTATTATTTGTAGCGAGGATGACAAAAGTACCTACCTATGAGAGTCAGGGTGAAGACCGAATGCATTAATACATGTAAAATGCTAAACGGTGCCTGATGTATAGTGTTTGATAAATATTATTTATTCATTTATTCAATAAAGGTTTATTACATGCTATCCACCAGGCCCATCATCCATCTCTCAGTTTGTCATACGGTGGTGGCTCATGTGTTACTGTGATGTTGGAAGCTATGCCTCTGGTATTTCAAATACCATCAGGGTCATCCATGGTGGGCAGGTTTTATTGACGCTTCCAGACTAAGACAGGCTAAGAAGAAAGGCCTGTTGATCTACTTTCAAAAATTAGCCAGTGAAAACCACATGGATCACAGAATATTGTCCGAGGCCTTGATTCACTTACTTTGGACACACCATTAGGTGGGACAGATGGGTGGAAAAGGGCATCATGTTTGGTAAACTGGATGGCCAGTGAAGGTGAGGGAAACACTCAATGAGATACAATGCTTGCAACAATGAACTCAAACATACCAGCAGTCTTGAAGAGGGTGCAGGACCAGATAACATTTCATTCTGATATACATGGGGTCACCATGATTTGCTGACTTGATGGCAGCTAACAAAACAATATGTGCCAGGCATTATTCTAAACTTTGGGTAAAAAAAAAAAAAAAAAACCTGATGCCTTCAAGTCGATTCCGACTCATAGTGACCCTACAAAAGGTTGGCGGTTCGAATCCACCAGGTGCTCCTTGGAAACTCTATGGGGCAGTTCTACTCTGTCCTGTAGGGTCACTAAGAGTTGGAAACTTTGGGTATCTATCAATAAATAAAACAGAGCAAACACTCTACCTTCATGGGATCATTGAAATGAGAGGAGAGATAATAAATAAAATAAAAAGGTAACATGTTAGATGGTGTCTTAGTCATTTAGTGCTTCTATAACAGAAATACAACAAGTGGATGGCTTTAATAAAAAGAAATTTATTCTCTCACAGTCTAGGAGGCTAGAAGCCCAAATTCAGGGTGCCAGCTCCAGGGAAAGGCTTTCTCTCTGTGTTGGCTCTGGGGGAAGGTCCTTGTCATCACTCTTCCCCTGGTCAAGGAGCTTCTCAGCACAGGGACCCCCAGTCCAAAGGACACACACTGCTCCCAGTGCTTCTTTCTAGGTGGTGTGAGGTCCCCCATGTCTTTCTCCTCACTTCTCTTTTTTATATCTCAAAAGAGATTGACTTAAGACACAATCTAATCTGGTAGAGTGAATCCTGCCTCATTAACATAACTGCCACTAATCCCACCTCATTAGCATCATAGAGGTAGGATTTACAACACATAGGAAAATCACATCCCGTGACAAAATGGTGGGCAATCATACAACACTGGAAATCATGGACTAGCCAAGTTGACATGCATCTTTTGGTGGGACACAATTCAATCCATAACTGATGGCCATAAATACCATGTAGAAAGATAAAATAGGGAAGACAGGGAGTGTCTGGGGCTGGGGTTCAGAAAGGGTTTCACTGAGAAGGTGACATTTGAGCAGCAACTTAAGGCAGGTAAGGGAGAAAGTCATGTGTATATCTGGGGAAAAGGCTTTCAAGACAGACAGTATGGCAAGTGAAAGGCTCTGAGGCTAGGAAGTACCTGCAAATTCAAGGAACAACAGTAGGCTGTTATGGCTGGAGGGCTGAGGATGAGCAGAGAGCAATAGGAGATCAGATCAGAAAGGTTTGGGGCAGACAGATCCTATGGGGCCTTATGAGCAATGGTGAAGTTTTGTCTTTTATTCTGAGTTAGATGGTGGAGATTCAGGTGGGGAGAAGTGGTGGTTTTCTCTATATAGCCTGAAGGTGTACCTGAGACATGGGATTATGAGGTGTCAAAGAACTCTGAGTTTTGGCTTAAGCAAGTAAAAGCAAGAAGTTAACATTCACTGAGAGGGGGAGACTATAAGAAGAGCTGGTTTGGGGGTTAAGATCAGAAGTTTGGTTTTTGGCCTACTACAAGCTTGAGATAAGATGCCCTGGTAGTACAGTGGTTAAAGTGCTTGTATGCTAACCAAAAGATTGGCAGTGTGAATCCACCAGGCACTCTCCAGGAAGAAGATATATAGCAGTCTGCTTCCGTGAAGAATACAACCTTGGAAACCCTATGGGGCAGTTGTACCCTGTCCTGTAGGGTCGCTATGAGTCAGAATCAACTCAATAGCAACGGGTAAGTTTGAGATGGAGTGCCCTGGTGTGCAAATAGTTAATGTAATTAAAAAGCTGGAAACTCAAGTTCCCCCAGAAACACCTTGGAATAAAGGCCTAGCAACCTACTTCCAAAAAATCAGCCCTCAAAAACCCTATGGAGCACAGTTCTACTCTGACACACACAGGGTCGCCGTGAGTCAGAGCTGACTTGATGGCAGCTAGTTAAGTTTGAGATCCCTATTAGATATCCAAGAGGAGAAGTTAAGTAGCACTTGACATACTGCTCTATGGCTCACGGGAAAAGTCTGTGCTAAAATTATAAATTTGAGAGTTATAAACTGTTTTACAGCAAACAAAACCAAGAGTCATGGTAGTTCAGTAACTTGCCAAGGGCTAGTAAATGACAGGCCTGGGATAAAAGCTCGGGTCTGTCTGATTGTGAAGCTTGTGTTCTTAACCACTCTGCTCTATTTTCTACCCTAGAGACAGCCCAGGGATAAGAGCTGTGTCCTCTCCCCACGGAAGGGGAGGAAATAGTAAATGCAACTCTCATAGACTACAGATGCAGGATGAGAGTCGGGGAGAGAGGGACACCTGGAACCTGACAGAGAGCCAAATCCAATAAATTCAGCAATGGCACCATGGGGTAATAGATCAACTGAACTGAAACACAGAGCCCTGCTGAGTTAAGTTTGGTCTGGGCCAAAAGAGTTCACTCAAAAGAGGGAG
This sequence comes from Elephas maximus indicus, assembly GCF_024166365.1. Lineage (NCBI taxonomy): Eukaryota > Metazoa > Chordata > Mammalia > Proboscidea > Elephantidae > Elephas > Elephas maximus. The sequence goes on from NC_064840.1 coordinate 53,794,627, forward strand.
TGGGGTGGTATTTTTAGATGTTACTCTAGTCCTTATTTGCTAAGCTAACTTATTCAACATAGCCCTAGACCTAGAAGAAGATCCAAAGTAGAGTATATACCTGGCTTTGCTCTGAGATATACCTTGTCTTACAAAACACGTGTTTCATGGAAAGGTAGGGGATTGGAGGAAATGCCTTTCTGTTGTCCGAAGTCTCCAGGGACACCCTTCCCTCGTCATTCATCCCTTAACACGAACCTCCTCTGATGAACTCATCATGGATGAGCTGCCTTCCTGGCCTTCTCCCAAGAGTCTGGAAACCCTAAAAAGGGGTGTCCAATGGCATTACCTTTCTCAATGACTAAGGTCACTTTCTGTGGGATATGTGGTATGATTTGAAACAGAGAAATTTGTCCCTTCCCACAGCCATCTCCCCACCAGCCTGCTACTGAGGCCTGAAACTCCACGAGCGCAGCTGCACTCTTGAGTACTAACGCATTGTCTCACATTAAAGTTGTGATCTCACCAAGATCCACCGCATGATAAGCTCTTACTACTCATCATTGCTTTGGCTTAGGGGGATTAGTCGGGCCAGCTGAGGGCAGAGGTTGTGAGGAGAGGAGTAGAGATGTCTCAAAGCAAGGGCAATGGGGAGAAACTTGACCTAAAACAGAAGCTTAGGGTGTGAAGGAAACAGGTGGGCTGAACTGAGGATGATGAGGGAGGAAGTGGTTTTAGAATGGGGGGAAGGATGGACCAGAGACCCCAGGGAAGGAGTATTACAGAAGCTGCCATTGATCAGATTTGCAAAAACAATCTTGTCAGGACTTCCCCTGTGTGTGAATGTGTATGTTTGTATGTGAACACAGAGAGAATGTGTGTGAGTGTGTATGTGAATGTGTACATATGAACGTGTGTGAGCTGGTGTGAGTGTGCATGGGTGTGAATGACTGGGTTTGGGTGAGTGGGGGCATGTATGTGGTTGAGTGTGAGAAATTGTGTGAGTAGACGGATGTGCACATGTTTGTATGAACATGTGTGAGATAATATGAGTGTGCATGGGTATGAATAGGTGAGTGTGTTCAGGTGAGTGTGTGTGTGTTTTTTGGGGAAGGGTGGATGGGAAGAGGTCTTTTTCACTAGTCCCTTACCAATCTGCTCCACACAATGCCCCTTTGGGGATGGATAGGAGACATAACTGGTGTCTGATTCTGTCATTTGAAAGACCTGCGCCATCTCTCCCTTGCCCAGTTACTTCACTCTGTACCCTTACAGAAGACTCCTCTTGCCCCAACAATGAAATAAAGAAACCACAGAAGGCAAAGCCTGTGCGAAGAGATCAAAGCCTGCCCTCCTAGCCCAGACTCCCTCCCTCCTCCTGCCTCTTCCTTGCCCCTCCCTCCCTGGCTCCCTCTCTTTATTCTGATCACTCGCCGTTTTCTTCAAAGCCCTCCTTTCTGGAAGAGGAATTGCACACACTTTGTCTCAAACATGCTGTATTTTTTGTTAACAGTGGCACTGTACCAAAAGAGATCAAAAGAGGGGCAGGGAAAAAAGCGAAAAAAAAATCCACCCCCCAAATGAATAATTTAACCCACCTCAACCTACAAAAGGGGGGCCTTCCGTGAAGAAGAGAGGATCTGCAGCCATGCTTTCAGACTCCCTTGGGTCTCCCTTTGCTTTGGCCTGGACAAACCAGGGAGGGTCTCGCATCACCACCACCAGTCCCACTGTTATTTTATTGATACTTTCTTACTCGATCCGTCCTGTGACTCTTGCCTGTTTTTTATAGCCCTTTTTGGGGGTGGTGAGGAGTGGTTAAGGGAGGAAAAGGCATCCCTTCAACCTGACTCTGCCAGGCCAGGGCCCCTAGCCACCAAACCCTGCCATCTTCACACTCTCTGATCCAGTTTGAATTTTGTTTTTTAAACTAACCTGTCAGATCTGGTTATATTGCTGGGCATGGAGTCTTTCCCCCTGTCTTCCCCTTGAATCCCTTCGTGTCCTGAAGGCTGGGAGTGTTGTGTGTCTGGGCTGTGGAGGAAATGCAGGAGATCGATTTCCAACTCTTGTAGGATTCTAACTCATGGCGACCCCATGTGTGTTAGAGTAGAGCTGTGTCCCATAGGATTTTCAATGACAGGCTTTTCAGAAGTTGATTGCCAAGCCTTTCCTCTGAGATGCCTCTGAGTGAACTCAAACCTCCAAACTTAAGGTCAGCAACTGAGCATGTTAACCATTTACACTACCCAGGGACTCCTTGTAGTATATAAAGGCTGTGGGTGTCAGGGCTCATCTGTCAGAGTATGGGGCAGGTTTGAAGGCACTTGAGCTCTACCCAGCTAATATGTAAGCAAAAAAATAAATAAATAAAAAAAAACCATTGCTGTCGAGTCGATTCTGATTCATAGCGACCCTAGAGGACAGAGTAGAACTGCCCCCCCCCCATAGAGTTTCCAAGGAGCACCTGGTGGATTCAAACTGCTGACCAAAAGGTCAGCAGCCGTAGCACTTAACCACTATGCCACCGGGGTTTCCCAGTATGTAAGAGTGGTTCTTAATTCCCTATAGGGTCTGGAGTTACATCAGGTCCTCAAAGCTTTCTGGATAAGCGAGATGATTAACTGGGGGCAGTGGAAGCTAACTCATTACTCTTCTCGATTTTATTGAGCACCTACCATGTTCAAGGCACTGAGGAGTTACGGAGATGTGTAAGACAATCTGTACTCTCAGGAGGTTTATGTTCTAGCCAGATGGGTGAAACTGGCACCAGGAAACGAGCCGGGAAGGGGCAATGGTTCCAGAGGAGGGAGGCAGGGGGGTTAAGGGCAGGTAAAGCCCTGGGGAGGGAGTGTCCAGCATCTGGTGTTGAATGAAAGACCTGGCAGAATTTGAAGATGTGTGAGTGGGTGGGGAGATGCTTGAGGTTGGCAGGAAACACAAGAAAAGGCGCTGGATGAGGAAAAGACAGGGTGGAGACTGGAGTGGAGTTAGGGCTGGATTATGGCACGTGAGGGCCCTAAACACTGAAAATCTGTGATGCCGCTTCCTCTGCTTACTTACACATTCTGACGGGATATGTGAGTTACATATATACATTTATGTATGTGTGTGTATTTAGCTACCATAATTAACTTCTTTTTAAATACAACTCTAATATTAGCAGTTTGAACGCAGAAGTGGTATATTCCATTTTGGCAGAATGAGATGAACTAGATTATAACATTTTAGCGGATATGGGGTACTAACATTTTCACTCTGTAACACATTTTCTTCAAAAAGAATATTCCACAACAAAGAAAATGAGTCAGTGAACTTAGTTGTTTCAACAAAACCAAAACCAAACCCATTGCCATTGAGTCGATTCCGATAGCAACCCTATAGGACAGAGTAGAACTGCCACATAGGGTTTCCAAGGAGTGGCTGGTGGATTCGAACTGCCAACCTTTTGGTTAGTAACCATAGCTCTTAACTACTGTATCAACAATCAATGTAAAATTCTGTGATCTCCCACAATGAAAAATTAACTTTCACCAATTTTGCTTTAAATGGCTCATACTTCAATTTTATTGCTCATGCTTCAAAAAAGATATCATAGAAGAAAAGTTAATGGTCAGAAAACAAATATTACAAAATAATTACTATGTTTTATTTTTAGATTAATCTTCGATCACTAACATGTTATAACTAAAAACACTTCTTTCAATTCTTTGCTCTTACACATTCTTCAATGGTTTCATCACAATATAGCTGCTGAACAATACCTACTTCCATACATAATAAGAATAGTGAATCGAGTCTTTCTTGAATTATTGGTGGATGCTGAGTGTTTTTGAGCCTCTTTAGGGGTGAAAATGAGCTTTGTCTTGTGCAGCTCGTGATCATTAAAATTAGGACTATGCATAAAGCAATTTCCACATTGGGAAATACACATTGTATTCTATCTTCTGTTATGGAATCATACATGCCTACATGAGTAAAAGTTGTCTTTCCTGAATGTAAACTTAGTTCTCATGTAAGAATGAAATTGTCACACTTCTCAGTAAAGATTTGTATTTAAGTCATCAGGATAAACCTGCACGTATTTTTTGGATGCCTTCACGAATTCCTCATCAGGTGTGTCCACGCCCTTTGCTGCTTTCTTGGGAGACAAATTTAGAAGCACATTCGTGGCTGCAAAACAGAAACGTATTTTGCACCATATATAAATACTGAATTTTTTGTCCTCAGTGTGCCTAATGCCTCATTTATTAGCATATATAGAGTAATGTCAACCACTGTGTCCCATGCAACAGACAATAAAAAATGAAACTCACTTGATACATAAATTAAAACTTTTTGTGTTAGATAAATGTTAATATTTCCAGTATTTTTTGGACATTTATTATGTTAGTATTAAATTATTACCCATGTTAATATTATATTAAATGTATGCTAGATTGTGTCCACATGTATACCAAACATATTTTAAAGTTATAAATATTATTGTTCAAAAAACTTAGGACATAATTCTGTATGTAAATGCTATACGGTTAAAAAGTAACTTGATTGAATTCATTGCAATGGTTGACTTATTCAAGTTTCCTTGCTTTTGTGCATTATCTGGGCCTGGAGTTCGCATTGGTTGTTTACCAGGATGTGATCAAGAGCATACCCTTGTGTTTGTATCAAGGCAAAGAGCATTGCTGGCCCTTCTGGCTGGAGATGCTGGATCAGCAGATGTGGATGTACAAGACAGTTCTCTAAAAATGGATCAGAGAGCTGTTATCTATTAATATAATCCCTCCTCACCCAGTAACCGCTCATATTGGATGCAATTGCATATTGGGTGAATGTAGCAAGAGTTAGACCCGACAGCCCATCTTCACCTCTTGTTTATTATAAAGAAATAGCATACTCCCAAGAGACCCACCGAGATAAGGAGTTTCAAATACCTGGGAGAGGACCATAGGAGACAAATGTCGGTGAAGGTGTTGAAGTGGTAGGGCCTCATAGTTTAAACAACCATGTGTTCGGGTGCCCTGATGAACCCCTCATGAACTTTATTTCTGACCAGCACATTCTCACACACTGGAGCTGATATAAATTTCATTTAGTGCCTTGCCAGTTCCCTTCCACTACAGTGCTTGCTTTTCCTTGTGTCCTATCTGCTTGGCATCTATGGTCCTTTGCTTTGGACAACTGGTGCCCCTGTTTTGTTTTGTTTATACCTGAGGCATGTGCTTACTGTGCTTATTGGATAATTCATCCTGAAAGGAGTCCACAAAGAGGAGCCATGGAAGTGAATGGCTGATTCTGGCCCGGATATCACAGCATCATACAAATAAGTGCCACTCTGGGCATGGGGAAATCTATACACATATTTATTACTTTGAATAAAATATACATGTACCTAGTAAAATATTCAAAAAGTAGAAAGTGGTAGTGTGAAATAGTGAGTCTTATGTACATTCCATTCTCCTCGCGGCTCAATTCTCCTCACTAGATGTTGTTGTTAGTTGCTGTCAAGTCGATTCAGACTTATGGCAACCTCATGTGTGCAGAGTAGAACTGCTCCGTAGGATTTTCAATGGCAGAGACCTTTCAGAAGCAGATCCCCAGGCCTGTCTTCTGAGGCACCTCTGGGTGGGTTCTAACTGCCAAGCTTTCAACTAGTCATTGAGCACTTAACCATTTACACCACCCAGGGACGCCTCCCTCTCAGTAGTAACCTCTTTTATAATTCTCTCGAGCCTTAGAGCAATTCTATGCACATACAAAAATTCATTAACATTTATTCTTTTTTCATTTTTTGGTAAATAAATGATAGCATAAAAGCATGACAAACATAGTGCTTTTTTAAAAGATCTTACTGTGTTTTAGGTGAGAGATTACTGCACAAATTAGTTTCTCTTTCAAGAATGTATATGCAAATTGTTTTGTGACATTGGTTGGAATCTCTGCAAAGTGTCAGCACTCTTCCCCTTTCCTTTTCTACAGGAGGTTTTCCGTGTCCATTCATCCAGTTTTCCTGTCCCTTCCTGCCTTCTCATCTTTGCCTTAGAAGTAGTTGCCCATTTGGTCTCATATACTTGATTGAACGAAGAGGGATGTTCCTGACCTGTGCTATTGTTTGTCTTATAGGCCTGTCTAAACTTTGGCTGAAAGGCGGACTTTGGAAGTGGCTTCAGTTCTGAGTTAGCAGGGTGTCGGTGGGGGTTCATAGTCTCAAGGGTTTCTCTGGTCTCTGTCAGACCAGGAAGTCTGTTCTATTTTGCAAATTTGAATTTTGTTCTACCTTTTCCCCAACTCTGTCTGGGACCCTCTATTGTTATCCTTGTCAGAGCAGTCAGTGGTGATAGCTGGCCACCATCTAGTTTTTCTGAGCTCAGGCTGCTGGAGGCTGTAATCCATGTGGTCCATTAGTCTTTTGGACTAATGTTTTCCTTGTGTCTTTTATTTCCTTCATTCTCCTTTGCTCTGAATATGTTGGGACCAATGTATTTTAGACGGTTGCTCACAAGCTTTTAAGACCCCAGACACTACTCACCAAAATAGGATGTAAAACATTTTCTTTATGAACTATGTTACGCCAATTGACCTAGGTGTCCCCTGAGACCAAGGTCCCCAACCCTCAGCCTCAGTAACTTCGTTGGTTCTTCAAGGTGTTTGGCTCTATCTAGGAAACTTGTACAACTTTGCCATGATCAAGTTGTGCTGACTTCCCCCATATTGCGTGTTGTCTTTCCCTTCACCAAAGTTAACACTTGTTTACCATCTAGTTAGTGATTCCCCTTCCCCAACCCTCCCCTCTCTCATAACCATCAAAGATTTTTTTTTTCTGCGTGTGAAACTTTTCTAGGTCTTTTATAGTAGTGGTCTTGTATACTATTTGTCCTTTTGTAATTGGTTTATTTCACTCAGCATAATGCCCTCCAGATTCATCCATATTGTGAGTTGTTTTGCAGATTCATCATTGTTCTTTATCTTTGTGTGCTATTCCATTGTGTATATGTACCATAATTTGTTTATCCATTCATCTGTTGATGTGCACTTAGGTTGTTTCTATCTTTTTGCTTTTGTGAATAATGCTGCAGTGAACATGGGTGTGCATATGTCTATTTGTGTAGTGGCTCTTATTTCTCTAGGATATATTCCTGGGAGTGGGATTGCTGGATCATATGATATTTCTATTTGTAGCTTTTTAAGGAGGCAACATATCATTTTCCAAAGTGACTGTACCATTTTACATTCCCACCAGCAGTGCATAAATGTTCCGGTCTCCCCACAACCTCTCCAACGTTTGTTATTTTCTGCTTTTGTTTGTTTGTTTTTTTTGATTAGTGCCAGTAATGTCAGGGTGAGATGGTATCTCATTGTAGTTTTGATTTGCATTTCTCTAAAGGTTAGTGATTTCGAGCTTTTTCTTCATGTGTCTGTTAGCCACCTGAATGTCTTTTTTGGTGAATTATCTGTTCATATCCTTTGCTCATTTTTTAATTAGATTATTTCTCTCTTTGTTATCCAGGTGTTAAAGTATTCTATAGATTTTAGGAATTAGGACTCTTGTGGGATATATCCTAGCCAAAATTTTTTTCCCAGTCTGTAGGCTCTCTTTCACTCTTTTGTTGAAGTCATTGGATAAGCATGTTTAATTTTTAGGAACTCCTAGTTATCTTCCACTGCTTATGCATTGTTAGTTATGGTTTGTACTGTATTTATGTCTTGAGTTTTTTTTTTTCTCCCCCGTATAAGTACATATAAAGCTGCTTCATTTTTTAATAGCTGCATAACATTCCATTGTAAGTATGATTTAACCAATGCCCTTCTTTTGGACATTGTGATTTTTTTCTGTTACCAACGATGCTTTAATGAATAATCCTATATATACATTAATTTTCCATGTGCTTGCCAATCGGCAGAATAGTCTTAGACATGGAATCACTGGTTCAAAGGATATATAAACTTTACCTTTGGTAATTATTATAAAATTGCCCTTCAATATGTACCAACATTACACAATGACTTACAGTACATAAAAATAGCTGGCATCTCATAATCTTGCCAAATAGTATTATCAAATGTTTTATTTGTTGACAACATGATATGTAAAATATATTATTAAGATTTAATTATACTAGTTTTATTAGTATGGGAGCAGTGGTGATTCAGTGGCACAATTCTCACCATCCATGCAGGAGACCCGAGTTCGATTCCTAGCTAATGCACCTCACACACAGCCCTGCCACTCACTTGTCGGTGGAGGTTTGTGTGTAACTGGGTTTCAGCAGAGCTTCCAGAATAAGATAGAATAGGAGAAAAGACTGGTGATCTACTTTCAAAAATCAGCCAATAGAAACACTACGGATGAGCATGATCTGATCCACAAGCAATCATAGAGATGGTGCAGGATTGGGCAGAACTTACTTTTGTTCCGTTGTGCATGAGGTCACCATGAGTCAGGGGCTGACTCAGTAGCAGCTAACAACAACAACAACTTTAATAAGGATGAACAACTTTTCATATATTTAGGAGCCATTTGTATTTTTTTTCCCTATGGGTTGACTCTTCATTCCTATTGCCCATTCTTATATTTAATGTCTGGTCTATTCTTCTCACTGATTCTTAAGAGTTTTATATATATATATATATATATATATTTGATTGGATAAATATCAAAAAGATTTTCTATGTTTGTCATTATTCTTCTGATTTTTATAGCATGTTTTACACTGGGAAAATTTTGGAATTTATACAGCAAATTTATCTCGATAAATTACATTGTAGTTAAATCTTTATTAATGGCATCTTAAACTGAGATTCCACCACTTATCTGCCATTTTATTGTACTGTGGTGGCTTGTGTGTTGCTGTGATGCTGAAAGCTATGCCACTGGTATTTCAAATACCAGCAGGGTCACACATGGTGGACAGGTTTCAGCAAAGCTTTTAGACTAAGACAGACTAGGAAGCAGGACCTGGCAATCTACTTCTAAAAACATCAGCCAGTGAAAACCTTATGAATAACAGTGAAACATTGCCTGATATAGTGCTGTAAGATGAATGCTCAGGTTGAAAGGCACTCAAAATATGACTGGGGAAGAGCAGCCTCCTCAAAGTAGAATCAGCCTTAATGACACGGATGGAGTCAAACTTTCAGGACCTTCATTTGCTGTTGTGGCAAGATTCAAAATAAGAAGAAACAGCTGCAAACATCCATTAAAATTCAGAACATGGAATGTACGAAATACGAATCTAGGAAAATTGGAAGTTGTCAAAAATGAAATGAAACACTTGAAGATAGATATTCTACGCATTAGTGAGCTGAAATGGACTGGTATTGTCCATTTTGAATGATAGTCATTCAATCATAGTAGACACTCATATGGTCTACCCTGTAGGAAATGAAAAATTGAAGAGGAACAGCATTGCATTTATTGTCAAACAGAATAGTTCAAGATCTATCCTGAAGTACAGTGCTGTCAGTGATAGGATAATATCCACACGCCTACAAGGAAGAACAGTTAATACAACTATTATTCAGATTTACACATTTACTGGTAATGCCAAAAATGAAGAAATGGATAATTTTTACCAACTTCTGCAGTCTGAAACTGATCAAACATGCAATGAAATGCGTTAATTTTACTGGCGATTGGAATGCGAAAGTTGGAAACAATGAAGAAGGATCAGTAGTTGGAAAATAATGGCCTTGGTGATAGAAATGATGCAAGAGATCACGTGATAGAATATTGCAAGACCAAGGAGCTGTTCACTGGAAATACCTTTTCTCAACAACATAAACGAAGAATATACACGTGGACTTCACCAGGTAGAATACACAGGAATCAAATTGACTACATCTGTGGAAAGAGAATATGGAGAAGTTCGGTATTATCAGTCAGAACAAGGCCAGGGGCCAACTGCAGTGCGACATCAATTGCTCATATGCAAGTTACAAGTTGAAGATGAAGAAATTTGAAACAAGTCGTAAGAGCCAAAGTATGACCTTGAGTATATCCCACCTGAATTTAGATAGCATCTCAAGAATAGGTTTGATGCATTGAACACTAATGACCGATCACCAGACAAGTTGTGGGATAATATTAAAGACATCATATTTAACAGAATGCAAAAGGTCATTAAAAAGACAGGAAAGAAAGAAAAGACCAAAATGAATGTCAAAAGACACTCTGAAACTTGCTCTTGGGTGTATAGTAGCTAAAGAAAATGGAAGTAATGATGAAATAAAAGAGCTGAAGAGACGATTTCAAAGGACAGCTTGAGAAGACAAAGTAAAGTATTATAATGAAATTTACAAAGACCTGGAGTTAGAAAACACCTGTACTTAGACCAAGAGGCAGTCATTCGAACAGAACAAGGAATATTCTATGTTTTAAAATCAAGAACGAAGTGTGTTGAAGTTGTATTCTTTTACCATACTTATTCAATCTTATGCTGAGTGTCTTAGGCTGGGTTCTCTAGAGAAGCACAACCAGAAAAGCTTATAAATATATATATATGTGGAGAGATTTATATTGTGGAAATGGCTCACACAGTTGTAGAGACTGGAAAGTCCCAAGTCTGTGGATCAGAATAGAGGCTTCTCCTGATTCGCATAGCTGCAGAGGCTGGTGAACCCAAGATCGGCAGGTAAGCAGCTACCTCGAGTTCTAAGAACCAGAGATCAGATGAACAGGAGCCAGCTGCAGGATTCAGAGCAAACAAAAGCCAGAATGTTCCCTTAAATTCAGATGCAAACCAATAGCTTCATCCACTGTAACTTACAGTTGTTTAAGAAGACTATAGATTTTTTTATGTTGTTTTCCCCCAGACAGCTCGTTGAATTCTTTTATCTTTTATAACAGAGTTTTTTCATCTTATTTTCTAGAACTCTCCAATTATGAAATCATATAATCTATAAATAATCTACAAATAATGCAAAATTGATCTCTTCCTTTTCTGCTTTTACTTTTTTTGGTGCTGTCTTAGTAATCTAGAGCTGCTATAACAGAAATACCACAAGTGGATGGTTTTAACAAAGAGAAATTTATTTCTTTGCAGTAAAGTAGGCTGAAAGTCCAAATTCAGGGCGTCAGCACTAGGGGGAGACTTTCTCTCTCTGTCCACCTTCTCATCAATCTTCCCCCAGTCTAGGAGCTTCTCTGCACAGGGGCCCCATGTCTAAAGGACACGCTCTGCTTTCAGATTGCTTTCTTGGTGCTTTGAGGTCCCCCACTCTCTCCTTGCTTTCTTTTCCTTATATCTCGTATAAGATAGAAGGTGATGCAGGCCACACCCCAGGGAAACTCCCTTTACATTGGATCAGGGATGTGACCTTAGTAAGGGTGTTACAATCCCACTCTAATCCTCTTTAACATAAAATTACAATCACAAAATGGAGGGCAACCACATGATACTTGGAATCATGGCTCAGCCTAATTGATATACACATTTTTGGAGGGACCTAATTCAATCCATGGCAGGTCCATGAATCACTTTTACATGGCCTTCCTTGCCATGGTCTCATAACTCCCACCAAATGATTGTATGGGACTATGCAAATAAGGTTTTTGTGGCCCACCAAGGAGATTGGACAGCTTGCTAATAATGCAAATAAGGTGCATCACCCTTTTGGGTGTGTGACCATGCAAATAAGATGTATGGAACCTAACAAAGGGGATTTGTCAGTTTTGCCACCCTCCTAGGCTTAAAATGAGCCATCCCAGGGGTGGAGAGGAAGGAATCTCACTACCGGCAAGAAAGATCTAGGAGTGGAATGCATCCTTTAAACCTGGGATCCCTTCACTGAGAACTAGACCCAGGAGGCAGAGATAGAAAGAGAGCTGTAACACTGGAGACAGTGAGAGACAGTGAGAAGCAGTGGCAGAGAAGTGGCAGTGGCAGAGGCTGCAGAACCAGGAGACAAGCACAAGGCAGAGCAGTGGGCGTCCTGGCCCATGGAGTGAGAAAGCTGAGTGCCTTTGGGTGAGAGGCTTGCTGGCAGAGTGGAGTGCCTCTGGACATTTGTCAGTGTAGCTATAGAGCTTTGTAACACTTGTTGGAGCAGAGCAGAGGCCGGAACAGCCCAAGAGGCCTGAGGGGCTGTGGGGCTGAGGGCCAGAGAGAGGTCTGCCTATGGGCATGGCTGAGAAGAGGCTGTCCTGATTGAACAACTGTATCCTGAGTCGTTTTTGATCCTGAATTGTAACGTGATACTTCCTTAATAAACCCCACAACTGTGAGTAAGAGCCATGGTGGCACAGTGGTTAAGAGCCATGGCTGCTAATGAGAAGGTAAGCAGTTCAAATCCACCAGCAGCTCCTTGGAAACCCTATGCAGCAGTTCTACTCTGTCCTATAGGGTCGCTATGAGTCAAAATCAACTCCATGGCAGTGGTTTTTTTTTTTTTTTTTTTAAACTGTGAGTATGGTCTGTGAGTTCTGCTTGGCCATTGCAACTAATTATTGAACCCAACAGAGGACTAAAGAGTGCCGTGGGAGGGACAGCTGGTGTCAGAATTAGGAAAAGGATTGGAGAGAAGAGGTATATCTGACCACCTTTTCATAGGAATCAGTCTTTGGCTGAAGCTGATGGTGATTCTCTGTGCTTCCCCTTGTGAAGTAAGCTGTTTAGTTACTGTTGGCTTGAAGGTATATACCAGCTACTTTTTATGCCTCTGGGCCTTGTAGGTAGTAGGTTATTCCAGTTCTAATGCGTTTAGCATCAAGGTGGGTCCCTTTTGAAATGCCTGAAGCTCAGCAGACTGGAGTTGGAGCTTCATTGTTGTGTAGATTAAGCATTCTATTAGGTGATGCTTCCTGAATGTGTTAAGTTTTGTAATCTTTTGCTTTTTTCCGCCCTTTATCTCTGTGAGATGAGGCTTACAAACATAATTATGGTTTCCTGTGTGATAGTTGGAAACCCTGGTGGCATACTGGTTGAGAGCTACAGCTGCTAACCAAAACGTGCTCCTTGGAAACCCTATGGAGCAGTTCTACTCTGTCGTATAGGGTGGCTATGAGTTGGAATCGACTTGATGGCAATGGGTTTAGGTTTTGGTTTGGTGTGATAGTTAGGGAAACCTGATGGGCTTGTTTTCATTTTTCTGTGTCATATTTGGAAGACCAGAGGTTCCCCACGAAACCAAATGGAAAGTTGCCCACAATAAATTCTCTAATTAGTGCTTATTGGTATATCGTAATACCAATCACAGATTGATGACACCAGAATTCTATTGCCTTATTGGTGGCTTGTATTACTGGATCATATTTCTCAACATGCATATTACCAACCAAAAATTTAAACACTCAACTAGTAAGCATGCATTTCAATGCTGAAAACACATGCCATCAAAATAAAATAAAAAAAAAATTGGTAACAAAAGAGTTAGATAAGGAGGTCTGATGCCTCCACCACATCATTTTTACTCTTTTTTTTTTTTTTTTTATGTTGCATTGAATAATGCCTTAAACCAACTTTAAGTGATGAACATCATTATTTAGTAACTGACATTAATAGGGGTGCCTCTAATATTTTTCCCATTAAGCATAATACTGCCTTTTGGTTTGATATATAAATTTTATTATATTGAGAAAGTGTGTATATAAAATATTTTTAATCAAGAAAATATGTTGAATTTTATCAAACATCTTTGCAACATTTATGGAAATTATCCTTTGAGCTAATGTGGCCAGTTATATTAATAGAGTCAAACTATCCTTGCATTCTTAGAATAAACACCACTTAGTCATGGTTAATATTCTTTTAATCTCCTCCCTAATTCTTTATGATAATGTTTTATTCAGAATGTGTGCATGAATATTCAACAGTGAAATTGGTCTTCTGGTCTATTTTGTGCTTTGTTATCAATGCTAGGCTAACTTTATAAATAATTCAGAAGTGATCTTTCTTTTCTATGCTCTGGAGCTGTTTAAAATAACACTGCAGACATATGTTACTTACATGTTAGACAGACTTATTTTGTGAAATTCCTTGGTTTTTTTTTTTTTTTTTTTCTTCCCCTGAGAGCTTGTAGACATTTTTTAAAAGAATCAAATTTCTCCTTTGGAAATTGATCTGCTTAAGTTGTCTATCTCCCCTGTGGTCAATTTTGGTAGTTTACATTTACCTATAAAATTATCATTTATTTTAGGTTTTTAAATCTATACATGTATAATTGAGCAAATGTATATAATTCTTTTAGTTTCCTCTGTACCAGTTTTTGGGGTTTTTCATCATCAAAGTAACTTCTGAAATATTTTTAATATAATTAATTGGGAGATGTCTTATGCATAAGGAAAATAAGTTAGAATATGAGGTATTTAGAAATGACATCCTGTGATTACAAAATGAAGGACTTGGGGTAGATCAGGAATGCTACTTTGGGCAGGTTTTTTGGATCTCCATCAGACCCAGTATCAGGAGGAGCAGTGGCTTGTTTTGCCATTTCAGGAATATCCTCACCTATTTGCAGGTTTCTACCTTCCCATTCTATAGATGATAAGTGGACAGCTTAAGAGGATCTTACCTAATTTCTTCCACTCAGTCTTTCTCCCCTTGAGAGCCACTTACTCCCATGCCCAGTTTAGTATATGGCCCTTTCCTAAATGGTTTTGGGCTGGTTTTGCCTGGCCATTCAAATTAAGCCCCAGGCATGAGTATGGGGACCCTCTTCATGTGGCTCTTTTACTTTGCCCATAGTTGCCCAGGGGATCCAAGATGACTAAGTGTATCAGTGTCTAAGAGCTTCCAGTTAGGATACCAGGGAAGAGAACTGTGAAATGTCAGAGAATTATCTTGTTCTTAGAATATGCTGGGATCTTCTGGAAATCACAGCTAGATCTTTCTGGTTGATTTGCTGAGTGGGGACACATTTCCTTCTGGCAGATTCATCTTCACACTTCCATCAGGGAAAATGCACAGAATGTTGTCCTGAATTGAAGCAGACTTTTGCCTGTGACTTTTATTCGTGTGGCTTGGTGTAGTGAATTGAACATAATTGTATATGTTCTAATGTCTGGACAGCTCCATACATAAAGATGATCAATTTTCTGGGGGAAGCACTTGTTGAAGACAGAAGGTGACAGATTCCACAGAAACGCACCTCTCCTTTACCTATAATTTGTGAACTCATCATTATAATAAATGATTTTAACAAACAGCTATTGCACCTCTGTTAAATGCCACTCATTGTATGAAGTGTTTTACCATTTATTGTTAGGTGTCTGTGGCCTGAAAAGATATAAAGAGTATTAAGAGAATATTCCTTTAGGGGGATATGACAGAAATCAGAATGTCTTCAGGAACCTGGAGGTGGTTTCTGAACTGAAACACTTTGGAGAAGGGTGTGGGGTACTGAAAAGGCATCATACCGAAGGCTGGACTTTGCCTGAATTCTGTGGCCTCAGGTTGCCCAGTCCTCGCTGACTGAACGAAAATAGTGTTTCTAAGCCTCTTGAGGAGCTGGGGACAGAATCTGAGTAGTTGGTAAAATGACCCTATTAGGAGGGGTTCATGACTGTCCTGGCCTCAGTTGGTGGCTGAGGAGAATAGCCGTTAATACTGGCAAGGTGCGTCACACCCAGCATGTATCTGTGCTCTGAAAATGTGCAGGTGAAGGTGTAATATGTTGATACATCTCAAGTCAGTTTTCCCTTTCAGATTTCATAATGGCTTCCAAAGTGCTATCCTTCAAGACAGCCCCGTTATGAAGACTTGACTCCATCTTCTTTCTCCTTTCTGGATAGAGATGGTCATGCCCTCCCTATATTCCTACAGAAATTGGTGAATAACCTCTATCCTAGGACTATCATAGTGTGTGGTAATGGCCTCTTTATATGATTTTCTCTTCCCCCACTAGACTGTGAGCTCTTCAAGAACATCCTTAGTATCTAACCAATGCTTGGCATAGAGTAAGCACTCAGTAAGTGTTTGCTCAAGAAATGAGTTAAACAACCTCATCACCAATTCTATGTATGAACCCCGCTATACCCTCAACACTATCTGAGTGGCCAGGGCTAAGCCTTAGACATTGAGCCCATTCACAGAGATATGGTAAGTACATTAGGGGCTAGTTTTACCTCTGCCTCTTATTTTCATCGGTTATGCTACAGATCTGTGATAGAACAGATGTGCCAGGAAAGCTTTACCTCATGCTTTATTAGGGAAGATGTTATGAGAATAGGCTTGCAGATCAGGGAGTTTACTTTATGCATGTCCAGGAGTGCTTAGCCAGTTGCCTGGAATTTTTAATCAGGCTGCAAGGGGAGGGGTAGAGTGATCCAAGCATACCCTGAGCAGGTAATTCCAATTTATAAATTGGAAAAGCAACAATGGATTCAATTGTTCCAACATTCTCTGTCAGAATTCCTCCTTTTCTCCAAGCTCTGGACACACCTGCTTTGCTTTTGTTTTATAGCTAGTTAAAGCTGTTGGAAACCCTGGTGGTGTGGTGGTTAAGAGCTACAGCTACTAACCAGAAGGTCAGCATGTTCAAATCCACCAGACTCTCCTTGGAAACTCTGTGGGGCAGTTCTGCTCTGTCCTGTAGGGTCACTATGAGCCGGACTTGATGGCAGTGGGTTTGGTTTTTTTGCTTGTTTGTTTAAAGCTGTTCTTTTAAGTGAGGAGAAGTCACACCAAAAAGAGTAGCGCTGAGACTAGAGACACAGGCATTGGAATTTGTGGCCACTTCCCTATCAGGTACTTGAGTAGTGGAGATCACCAAGCATGTGTTTAAAAATCTGGATTATTCTGATGATGCTGTCTAAGTAGGGGTGTTATCCTGGGGTCTCTGTGGCTTCCTGAGGTTCCTCACACAGTTCATAGAAAGTTCTGGCCTTCTGCCCTCACTGACCCAGCTCTCCCCTCACTGGAGGTGTGGATGAAGGCAGCTCAATTATGATTTTCTCCAGCATACCACCTACCCGTGACAAATGAATCATTGCGGAAGATGGATGAGGCCAAGATAACCAGGCTCTGTCACACATTGATTATGGGAGCTATTCAGACAGGGGATTCAAGGCACAAGGCAGGGAGCTAGAGTGATGGACACATTTAAAGAGCAGCGGATGCGTCAGGGTGCTCATGAAAATAACATGCTGTGAGGCAGTACACATGCATATGTTTGGGGGTGTAAATAATTTCTAATTAGTAATTTGATTTTGGAGGAAAGCTTTCAAGATGGGAATGCAAGTATGGGCATTACTCATTATGGCCTGGAGTCTGGGAACAGGCAGAAAGCTTGAAAGAGAAAGAATCCTCTCTGCCTAAATGAACAGGAGATCCCCAGAAAGGGATCCCCAGGACCTGAAAAAGCTAAAAAGCAGTTGATTTGCTAAGGGATAGAAGTCCAACAGAAACAAATGTCTAAAAAGCATCAGAAATGGGCACTAATGACCCAGTAGCTAAGACTATTACTATTTTAATCATACCAGTAAAAAGAGTGAGTAAATCTATAACTGGAAAGCCTATCCACTTGATAGGTGCCCTTTACCTATAGTCTTACTTTCTCTCAAGGTTTATCCACCTCTCAAGGTCAGAATGCCTGTGTGAAGCCACCTGAGCACACCTTCACAAAGCCAGGTTGTAAAACCTAAGGTCCAGATATGGAAAGCACAGATATCAGTCCCTCCCTGACCTATAAATTACCCACAGTGAAAATTCCATCACTCACTATAGGTAGATGACTTTTAGCTACCTGAGAATATTTCTGCTTGGTAATTTTGAGATAAATTTGTATACAGAAAATTTATCTCTCCACCCAACATATATATATCCATCTATCCATCTTTTTTTTTATCCATCTATCTGTCTGCCTGTCTGCCTATCTACCTCTGTCTACCTACCTACCTAGCTATCTACCTAGCTATTTATCTAAATTAAAAAAGTAAGAACAAGAGAGCACCACTCTCCTAATAGAGGTTAAAAGATATACTGAAGGAGAATGACTAGATGACTAGATAAGGCATCTTACAAGGAAAATCATAAGCCACTGTGTTCCAAAGTGTAAGAACTACAGTGATCTGAGGAGGGAGATTTCCCTGGTCCCTGAGTAGTTTGGGAGGGCATCACAGAGGAAGAGGAATGTGAATAGGACTTTGAAGAATAGGCAGAATGTGTGTATTTGTAGAGCAAAGGAGAGACATTCATCTGAGTGTACCATACTTTGGGAACTCTCACTCTGTTCAGAATCATGGCTTCTCCCTCCTTTCCTTCCCAGCACTGTCTCTGAGACTGGCTTCCTCGGTTCTTCCCTTCCTATGTATTCTGTATGAATGACTGGGAGGATATTTATGCAGATATGAAGCCATTTTACATTAAGAACTTGTCTTTTTCTGATTTTTCCTCATCTAGAAGTAACTCTTCTGTGATTGAGGCCTCCTTCATCAAGACAGGAATCTCAGTGAGAGTGTTTGGAAGAATCAGGGTTAAATGTGAAGGATCCTTAGTTGGGTGACCACATGTCCTGGTTTGCCTGGATGATCCCCCTAACCTTATGCCTGTTGGCCTGGCATCTTGTCGAGCTACCAAGCCTTTCACTCTTTTGCTCTCTTTACCTCCTTTTACTTTGAAGCGTCACCATTTGGAAGATAAATTATATGGTTAACCCCACCTACAGCAGGGAGGAGGAGAAAAAGGAGGCTAAGAGATTTTGGTCTTTGACAGAAACCATCCTGGAAAAGGATAGGGCCTTGGGGTCTAGCACTGATGGCCAATATTACCTTAGGCTAAAGACATAGTCATAACTTCCTCATTAATGCAAGGATGGTTTAATCAGAAGCCAATTGTCAAACCTATCCTTCTGCCCTTGCCTGAACTGCACCACCCCAGAGATGGCAGACTTGGGTCTGGAGAGTGCTGGTGTGCTCTGACTGGAATGACACAGTGGGCACATGGACGTGCCAGTGATCCTCCCCAGTGAGCTCTGACCAGGTCAAGCCAGACCCCATCAGGTGTCATCACTCAGCCACAAACAGAAGCAATAGCAAAATGCTAACTATACACCATTGCCAGGGCAGGAGCCACCAAAGCACACTTCAGGAACCAGGCTGAAGGCAAGGTGAGACCTACACTAGGAGTTAGGCGGTCTGGCCTCCAGTTCCTTGTTGCTCACTTGTAACTAGGAAAAGTCACTTGCTTCCTACAGACCTCAGTTTCCTCACTGTAAATAAAATGGAATAATGCTACCAGCTAAGGCTACTTTTGACAATCACTTGAAGTATAGGTAAAATAATGTTTGTAAAATTCTTTCTAGTAGTCAAGTACCTTTCAGCAGAAGAGTTTCTTGTTTTTGAGCTTCTACTAGGAGGCTTGGCAAAGCAACTTACTCCTTTTGAAATCTGCTCTACCCTTTGGCAGGTTCCATAGTCATTCCCTCTCTGCTTCAGACCTGCTTTGAGGATAGCCTTTCCTATCAGCAAGCCTCATTGAGCAGGAAGAAAAACTTTCCAAGGGGCTGGGCCACTCGTCTTCTTAAATGTAGGTTGGCACAAGAGATGTCAATAAAAGCCAAGCTTCACAAGCTTCTAGGCCAGCCTGAGCAACATTTCCAATGAATTGATTTGCTTTTGGTTTTGTTTTTGGCTAATATTTATTGAGCATATCTGTGTGCCAGGCTTTGTGCTAAAGACCGAACATACATTACCTCATTTTATCCTCCTCTTACCCTATGAGGTAAGGTACTACTATTATCCTGATTTTACAGATAAGTATAAGGAGACCACGCCACTAATGAGTGTGGGGAAGTCAGGGTTCAAGCCCAGATGCCTCTGCTCCACAACCTGGCTGGACTTTGAGGACAGATAGTGTCGTTAGAGGCATTCCTGCAGTCTGGGGCTCCCTTCCTGGTTCCCTGTGAGCTTGCTGCCCTCTCAAGCCCTTTGTCTCATTATCATGGGTAAGTTTTCCCTGAGTACCTTAGGGGCAGGGCATGTGTGGGGCCACCAGGGACACAAAGAAATGGAAGATCCAAGTGCCTGATCCTGATGGCCTATATTTAGCTAGAGAGACAGAGAATGTAAGTAGCCTAAGGCAGTGCCCATCATCATTGTCTGAGCTCCTCCTTCTCCCTCTCTGCCTGCCAAAATCATTCTCACACTTCAGATGTGAGTAACTCCAAGGCCACCTCTTCTGTGAGTCTCTCCCAGTAGTCTCAGTCCAAGACTGGTCTCTACCTCTGTTATGTGGTAAATTTTCTTTTGTGTTTTAGTAATTTTTGTCACCATGGAGATTGAAAGTGCTTATAAGCAGATCTATGTCTCCTTTGTCTTTGTTCAATGTCTTGAAAGTAGTAGGTACTTATTATTTTAGCTCTTTTGAGTGTTCATTATGTGCTAAATAGTGGGCCAAGTGCTTTACATTTACATTATTTCATTTAATCCTTACAATGACACTAAAGCACAGATTATTAAAATTCCTTTTCCACAGATGAGGAAATTGAGCGTACTCATTAGCCCATTGCCGTCGACTCGCTTCCAACTTATAGCATCCCAACAGAGTAGAACTTCCCCATATGGTTTCCAAGTCTGTAAAACTTCACAGAAGCAGACTGCCACATCTTTCTCCCACAGAACTGCTGGTGGGTTCAAACCGCTGAACTTTCAGTTAGCAGCTGAGTGCTTTAACCACTGTTCCACCAGGGCGTAGAGAGGGCAATTGGTGGAGCTGAGCTACACCCCAGTTCTGTGTAACTCCACAGTCCACTACAGAATACTGCTGGGCTAATACAGCTTGAACTGTTGGAACAGACAGTCAGTATTCCTGGAGATGGAGCAAGGGCTGTGTTACCAACAGCGTTACCATCACTACCACCTCCAGCATTTTCACCACAGGCTCTCAAAATTCTCTACTGTGGTAAGTCATCAGCCACCATCTACTGTCAATTAGATGATCTCCTTTGGCTATCCCAACCCTGAGAGAAAGACATCCTGGAGAGGAAGTGAGGTCTGATAAGTTAAGTGACTGGCCCAAAGGTAAAAAGCAGGGACGGTATTAAGATTTTAAGGAATCTTAGGAAAAGAGGAATCTAGAAGCTATCTTAGCCTAGGGAAGACCTTCTTCCTCACCCAGAAAATTCTGTCAAGTCAGACTGTGTAGCAATCTGTATCTACCTATCCCACCTCAATTCTTGCACCTTCTATGGACACTAAGTTCTATTCCAGACATTCCTAGCTTCTTGAGTTTCTTCAGTCTGTTTCTTGGCCTCCATGCTTTTGTAGATGCTCTTCTTCTTCCCTTTTTCACTTCACTAAACCTTTCCTTTCCTCCAAGACTCGGCTTGGAACTCCTCCTCCTCTAAGCAATGGCCCTAACTCCTCTCTCCACTATTTCCCTTCAGCTTGTGCATACCTTCCTCAGTGCTTAGTATATGGAGTTGTCAGCCTCTTCCTGAATAAATTGAGAGTGTCAGGAAAGTGCAGTGTCATCTTCGCTGTGATGTACCAAAAACCTTGCCCCATGCCTGGCATTTACCAGGTGCTTAATTCATATTTGGGGAATGCATGTTTTCCTCCAATGCCTCCACCCCACCTCTTCTCTAGTACCTGAACTAATAAGGTATTAAGAATTACTTCTCTTGTGGCTGTGGCTTTTTAAGGAGAGAACAGAGGGAGACAGCCAAATTTCATCCAAAAGTTGTATGGGGAAAGTGACAAGCAGGGTGTGGAAATATCTTGGGGCATGAAGACTTCTCCCCAGTGCCCAGACAGTCTCCCCCATGTGGAGTGACTGAGGAGGCCCCACCGGACAGATGATACCTATGATGAACCCTCATTCTTTTGAAGACCAGCCATATGACTAACACTATCCTGTCCCTCTGAGTCTGTCTCCTTTCCTGTCAAATGTAGACATAGGGCAGGTTCTGACCTTCCAGGGCTTTGCTGTGCCTGGAGCTGAGGTCAGTCCTATAGACAAGGTTCCCACCACACCCCCTTCCTTGGAGCTCATTTCCTCTCCAGCAGCACCTCCTGCTTGAACTCTGTATCTATGCCTCCAGCCTCTGGCCCTGCTGGGCCCCCTTTTCACTTGTGCATTCTCTCTCTTTTGTCCTCTATGCTTTAATTTCCACTTTTCTTGGGCTAGGGAAGAGGTTGCAGAATGAAGGGGGCCTGCATAAGGGAGTGCCTCCTCCTTTGTGAGCCCAGCTTCTCCCCCAGTGCCTCCAGACTGGCATTGTGCCCCCCTCCACCTCCAGTGCTATCTGCTCACCTGGAAACCAGTCCATTTCCTGCTTCAGCCTGATTAGATTGTGCTCTGCAGCCCTGTACCGCTGAGCCACTCCTTAAATCAGATGCTCACTTAGCACAATCACCTAATTATGTGAAGTTTAGTGCTATTGTAGCTCTACATGCAATTTTACAATTGATTTTGGGCAAAGAAAAATTCAATTGTTGTGGGGTTCTACATGTTGAGCTTGCTTGCATATTACATTTTTAGACAAACAATTGATGGCCATGGGGGCATTTATTAGGCTGGAGTTCTAACAAGAAGCCCACGGCTGATTCTACAAGGATGGGAGGTTAACTAGGAGGAAGCGAAAGAGAAAGCAGGTTGGAAAAAGCACTAGAAGGGAATTTCTTTTCAGTTTCTATTCCTGGGCCCTAATGAAGGGTCCCTTAGGTTGAGAAAGGACTTTAGAGGTCTTCATTGCTGTTGGGTGCCATCGAGTCAGTTCTGACTCAGAGACCCTATAGAACAAAACACTGCCCTGTCCTGTGCTATCCTCACAATTATTGCTATTTTTGAGCCCATTGTTGCAGCCACTGTGTCAATCCATCTTGAAAAGCGTCCTCTTCTTTTTCACTAACCCTCTACCAAGCATTCTGTCCTTCTCCAAGGATCATTTTGACATGGCACAATTTTCAAAATTTTAAAAACTAAGAACTAAGATACACCTATTCTTTCTTATCGCCATTCATTCACGTTGATGGTATCAAAGTTGTATCCAGCCAGCTTTTTAAAATAAACATTCCAGAGTATGTGAGAGGTAGTCTTGCCATCCTTGCTTCTAAGGAGCATTCTGGCTGTACTTCTTCCAAGACAGATCTGTTCATTCTTTTGGTAGTCTATGGTGCATTCAATATTCTTCACCAACACCATAATTTAAAGGCATCAATTCTTCCTTGGTCTTCCTTATTCATTGTCCAGCTTTTGCATGCATATGAGGCAACTGAAAATGCCATGGCTTAGGTCAGATGCACCTTAGTCCTCAAAATGACATCTTTGCCTTTTAACCCTTTGAAAAGGTCCTTTGCAGCAGATTTGCCCAATGCACTGTGTCCATTGATTTACTGACGGCTGCTTACATGGGCACTGATTGTGGATCCAAGTAAAATGAAATCTTTAACAACTTCAGTATTTTCTCCATTTATCATGATGTTGCCTATTGGTTCAGTTGTGAAGATTTTTTGTTTTCTTAAGCCCCAGTGCATGCTACAAACAACCCATCCCAGCCCCTCCCCTTCAACTGGACCTACCCTGCTGCACCATAGGTGAGTGACTGGCCCTGCCCATTAGACAAAGAGGTGAAAATTATAATGACCGCAATCAAACAACAAAGAATGCACAGCCCACCTGCTCAGACATATCCAAATAAAACCAAAAAGCAGGACAAAAATAACAAATCTACAGTCAATAAAGAAAATAACTATTGAATGTCCTGAAAACAGCAGACAATACCAAAACATATTAAAAAAAAAAAAAAACAGGATGGTTCCAGTAGACATCCAAAATAAAATACCAGATAACTTTCCAGTAGGAAAAAGGCATTAGAACTACCCAATAGGGAATTAAAACCTCTAATTGACTCAACGGCAGTGGGTTTTTAATATTCAGAGCTATCCAAGAGTTGAAGCAAAAAGCAGACAAAAAACATGCAAAAAATAGACAAATACATGGAAAGGGCAGATAAATTCATGGAAAATACAGACAAAACAATGGTAGAATTAAGGAAAATAATACAGGGACAAAGTGTCAAAATAAATTCACAAAAACCATACTAAAACAACAATTAGAAATCCAGAGATAAACAACAAGGTTTCAGAAATGGACAGTAACATAACAGGTCTGAGGAGAAGGTTTGAAACAATGGAAGACAGGATCAGTGAAATTGAAGAAAAATACATGGATATTACTTTGTTTGAGGAATGATCAGAAAAAAAAAGAATGAAGAAACCCTGATAATAATGTGGGATACAATCAAAAGCAAAAATTTGCAAGTGATCAGAGTTCCAGAACAGGGGGAGAAAATGGAAAGCAGTGAGAAGATCATTGAAGAATTGTTGACAGAAAACTTTGCTAATATCATGAAAGATGAAGAGCTGAAGATCCAGGAAGCTCAACGAACTCCATATAGGATAGACCCCCAAGAGAAAATCACCAAGGCATATCATAATCACACTCACTAAAACCAAAGATAAAGAAAGAATCCTGAGAGCAGCTCAAGAAAAGTGAAAAGTCCCATACAGAGGGGAAACACTAAGACTAAGCTCTGATTACTCAGCAGAAACCATGCACGCAACAAGACAATGGGATTACATATGTAAAACATTGAAAGAAAAAAATTGCCAGCCAAAGATAATATAGCCTGCAAAACTCTCATTCGAATATGGTAGTGAAATTAGGACATTTCCAGATAAACAGATATTAAGGGAATATGTAAAAAACAAACTTATAAGAATTATTAAAGGGAGTCCTTCAGTTTGAGAACAAACAACATCAGATGACAGCCAGAATCTAGGATGCAATATCACACCAGCCAGATACTAACCAAGGAAATGAACTCTTAAAGGCTATTCAAAACCAAAACATTTACAACAGGGAACCAGAGAGATTAATGTGTAAATGACAACATCAGAACAATAAAAAAGGGAATAAACAGTGCAGGTATAGAACTTTCTAATGGAGAGGAAGGCAAGGCAATCTCAAGTAATAAAAGACTGATTCAAACCTAGGAAGATAAGGGTAGATGTCAAGGGACTACAAAGAGAGTTAACAAACCTACTCATCAAAATAAAGAGGAAAAACATAAAGTCTCAGTAAAAACAAAATCTACAAAAACAAAAGAAATGAAAAAAAAATCTAAAAACAAAAGGAATTCAACACAGGAGAGTAAGAAGAACAACAAAAACGTCAGCACCGCAAAAAAAAGCAGTACAAAATTACAGCAATAAACTCACGCCTGTCAATAATTACACTGAACATAAATGGCCTAATTGTGCCTATACAGAGGCTAGAGGCAGAGAGTGACGGAATGGATTTAAAAAAATCGGATCCATCAGTATGCTGTCTATAAGAGACATGCCTTAGGAAAGAAGACATAAATTTATTAAAAATCAAAGGATGGAAAAAAATATGTCAAGAGAACAACTACCAAAAAAGAGCAGGTATGGCAATAGTGATCTCAGATAAAAGAGACTTTAAAACAAAATCCGCCATAAAAGACAAAGAAGGGCACTATATCATGATTAAAGGGACAATCCATCATGAAAACTTAACCATAACAAATATCTATGCACACAATGACAGGGCTCCAGAATACATAAAACAAACTGACAGCACTGAAAATAAAAGTGGACAGTTCCACAATAAAAGTAGGAGACTTCAACACACCCCTCTCAATAAAAGACAGAACATCTGGAAAGAAACTCAACAAAGATACAGAAGATCTAAAAGGCACAACCAGCCAACTTGAACTCACATTTAGAACACTCCACCCAGCAGCTGCACATGGAACGCTCTCCAGAATAGACCAAATCTTAGGCCACAAAGCAACCCTCAACAAAATCCAAAACACTGAGATAATACAAACTGTCTTCTTTGATCACAACACCATCAAAGAAGAAATTAACAACAGGAAGAGCAAGGAAAAAAAATTGATTACATGGAAACCGAATAAAACCCTGCTTAAAAACCACTGGGTAATAGAAGAAATCAAAGATGGAATCAAAATGTCCTAGAATCAAAAGAGAATGAAAACACGTCATACCAAAATCTTTGGGACACAGCAAAGGCAGTGCTCAGAGGTCAATTTATACCAGTAGATGCACACATCAAAAAAGAAGAAAGGGACAAAATCAAAACATTAGCTACACAACTCGAACAAATAGAAAAAGAACAGCAGAAGAAGCCCACAGCCACCAGAAGAAAGGAAATAATAAAGATCAGAGCATAAATAAATGAAATAGAGAAGAGAAAAACAATAGACAAAGAATCAACAAAACCAAAAGTTGGTTCTTTGAAAGGATCAACAAAATTGACAAACCACTCACCAAACTGACAAAAGAAAAACAGGAGAGGATGCAAAAAACCCAAATAAGAAATGAAATGGGAAACATTACAACAAAAACAGTTGAAATAAAAAGGATCATTATAGTATTATGAAAAACTATACACCAAAAAATTTGAAGACCTAGAGGAAATGAACAAGTTTCTGGAAATACACTACCTACCCAAACTAACATAAAATGTTGAAAATTTGAACAGACCCATAACAAGAGAAGAGATTGAAAAGGTAATAAAAATAACTCCCCTGCAAAAAAAGCCTGGCCCAGATGGCTTCACTAGAGAATTCTACCAAACATTCAGAGAAGAGTTTACACCAGTACTAAAAAAAAAACCCAGTGCCGTCGAGTCTAGCACTACTCAAACTCTTTCAGAATGTAGAAAAGAAGAGATACTTCTGAATTCATTCGATGAAGCCAGCATAACCCTGATACCAAAACCAGGCAAAGACACCACAAAAAAAAAATTACAGACTAATATCTGTCATGAATATAGATGCAAAAATTCTTAGCAAAATTGTAGCCAGTAGAATTCACCATCATGTCAAAAAAATAATACACCATGACGAACTAGAATTCATATCAGGTATGCAAGGATGGTTCAACATTAGAAAATCAATCAACATAATCCACCACGTAAATAAAAGGAAAGAATCACATGATCATCTCAATTGACACAGAAAAGGCATTTGACAATGTCCAACACCCATTCCTGATAAATACTCTCAATAAAATAGATACAGAAGGGAAATTCCTCAACATAATAAAGCGCATCTATACAAAACCAGGAAACCCTGGTGGCGTAGTGGTTAAGTGCTGTGGCTGCTAACCAAGAGGTCAGCAGTTTGAATCCACCAGGTACTCCTTGGAAACCCTGTGGGGCAGTCCTACCCTGTCCTATAAGGTTGCTATGAGTCAGAATCGACTCGATGGCAGTGGGTTTTTTTTGGTTATATTAAACCAACAGCCGACATCATTCCTAATGGAGAGAGGCTGAAAACATTCCCTTTTGAGAACAGGAACAAGACAAGGATGCCCTTTACCACCACTCCTATTTAACATTGTCCTGAAAGTCCTAGCTAGAGCAGTAAGGCAAGAAAAAGAAATAAAGGGCATCCAAATTGGTAATGCAGAAGTAAAACTGTCCCTATTTGCAGATGATATACTACTTTACAAAGAAAACCCAAAAGACTCCCCGAGAAAACTACTGGAATAATAGATTCAGCAGAGTAGCAGGATATAAAATAAACATAAAAATATCAGTTGAATTCCTATACATTGATAAACAGACCAATGAAAAGGAAATCAGGAAAACAATAGCATTTATAATAGCCCCTAAAAAAAATAAAATACTTAGGAATAAATCTAACCAGGGATGTAGGAGACCTATACAAAGAAAACTACAAAACACTACTGCAAGAAACCAAAAGAGATCTACATAAATGGAAAAACATACCATGCTCATTGATAGGTAGACTCAACATTGTGAAAATGACAATTCTACCCAAAGCAATTTAAAAATGCAATGCAATCCCAATCCAAATACCAACAACATTCTTTAACGAGATGGAAAAACTAATCATTAACTTTATATGGAAAGGAAAGAAGCCCTGGATAAATAAAACACTACTGAGAAGAAAAATAAAGTAGGAGGACTTGCACTACCTGACCTTAGAACCTATTGTACAGCCATGGTAGTCAAAACATCCTGGTACTGGTACAAGGACAGATACAGTGACCAATGGAACAGAATTGAGAAGCCAGCTATAAATCCATTCACCTAGGGTTTGATCTTCGACAAGGCCCAAAGTCCATCGAATGGGGAAAAGACATTCTGTTTAATGAATGGTGCTAGCAAAACTGGATGCCCATCTGCAAAAAACTGAAACAGGACCCATACCTCACACCATACACAAGAAGTAATTCAAAATAGATCAAAGACCTAAATTTAAAACCAAAAACTATAAAGATCATAGAAGAAAAAATAGTATCAACATTAGAGGCCCTAATACACGGCATTAAGAGGACACAAACCATAACTAACAACACACAAACTCCAGAAGATAGGCTAGATAACTTTGATCTTTGTCATGGATTGAATTGTGTCCCCCCAAAATACCTGTCAACTTGGCTAGGTCATGATTCCCTTGTATGATTGTCCACCATTTTATGTGATTTTCCTGTATGTTTTAAATCCTATCACTATAATGTAATAAAATGGATTAGCGGCAGTTGTATTGATGAGGTCTACAAGATTAGGTAGTGTCTTAAGCCAATCTCTTTTGAGATATAAAAGAGAGAAGTGAGCAGAGAGACACAGGAACCTCAAAACACCAAAGCAGTGCCAGGAGCAAAGCACGTCATTTTGACCTGAGGTTCCTGTCCTGAGGTGCTCCCAGACCAAGGGAAGACTGATGACAAAGACCTTCCTCCAGAGCCGACAGAGAGAGAAAGCCTTCCCCTGGAGCTGGTGCCCTGAATTCGGACTTCTAGCCTACGGGACTGTGAGAGAATAAACTTTTCTTTGTTAAAGCCATCCACTTGTGGTATTCCTGTTATAGCAGCACTAGATGACTAAGACAATCTTATAAAAATTAAACACGTTCACAAAAGACTTCACCAGAAGAGTGAAAAGAGAACCTGCAGATTGGGAAAAAAAATTTGGCTGTTACAAATTCCACAAAGTTCTAATCTCTAAAATCTACAGGAAAATCCAACTCCTCTACAGCAAAAAGACAAATAATCCAATTAAAAAATGGGCAGAGGAAATGAACAGACAGTTCACCAAAGAAGACATCCAAGCAGCTAACAGACACATGAAGAAATGCTTGCGATCACTAGCCATTAAAGAAGTACAAATCAAAACCGCAGTGAGATACCATCTCACCCCAGCATTACTGGCAGGAATCCAAAAAAAAAAAAAACAGAAAATAACAAATGTTGGAGAGGCTGCAGGGAGATTGGAACTCTTAGGTGCTGCTGGTGGGAATATGAAATGGTACAACCATTTTGGAAAATGGTATGGCACTTCCTTAGAAAGCTAGAAATAGAAATACCATATGATTGAGCAATCCCACTCCTAGGAATATATCTTAGAGAAATAAAGCTGTCACATGAATAGACATATGCACACCCATGTCCATTGAAGCATTGTTCACAATAGCAAAAAGATAGAAACAACCTAGATGCTCATCATCAGATGAATGGATAAACAAACTTTGATACATACACACAATGGAGTGCTATGGAGCGATAAAGAACAATGATGAATCTGGGAAGCATCTCACAACATGCATGAACCTGGAGGGCATTATGCTGAGTGAAATAAGTCAATCACAAAAGAACTAATATTGTATGAGATCACTACTATAAAAACTCATAAAAAGATTTACACACAAAAGAAACAATCTTTGATGGTTATGAGGGAGGGGAGGGGTAGGGATGAAAAAACACTAAATAGACAATAGATAAGTGGTAACTTTGCTGAAGGGTAAGACATTACACAATACTGGGGAAGCCAGCACAACTTGTCCTAGGCAAGGTCATGGAAGCTCCATGGACCCATACAAACCCTCTGAGGGACTGAATTACTGGGCTGAGGGCTGTGGGGACCATGGTCTTGGGGAACATCTAGCTCAATTGCCATAACATAGTTTATAAAGAAAATGTTTTTTACGTTCTCTTTTGGTGAGTATCGTCTGGGGTCTTAAAAGTTTGTGAGTGGCAATCTAAGATATTCCATCCTGTCTCACCCTGTCTGGAGCAAAGGAAAATGAAGAAAACTAAAGACACAAGGGAAAGATTGGTCCAAAGGACTAATGGACTTCAACTACCAGTCTCCACCAGACTGAACCCAGTACAACTAGGTGGTGCCTGGCTACCACCACTGACTTCTCTGACAGGGGTCACAATAGAGGGTCCTCAAGAAGAGATGGAGAAGAATGTAGAACAAAATTCTAACTCACAAAAAAAAGACCAGAGTTATTGGCCTGACGGAGACTGGAGAAACCTGGGAGTATGGATCCCAGACACCCTTTTAGTTCAGTAATGAATTCACACCTGAGGTTCACCCTTTAGCCAAAGATTAGACAAGCCCATAAGACAAAACGAGACTAAAGGGGCACACCAGCCCAGGGGCAAGGACTAGAAGGCAGGAGGGGATAGGCAAGCTGGCAATAGGGAACTCGATTTCGAGAAGGGAAAGTGTTGACATGTCGTGGGGTTGTTAACCAATGTCATAAAACAGTATGTGTAGTAACTGCTTAACGAGAAGCTAGTTTGTTCTGTAAACCATCTAAAGGACAATAAAAAAGAAAATCAATGCACATAAATAATGTGATAACTGATTTTATTTAGTGCCTGTTATGGGCCAAGAACCGTCCTAAATGTTTTAAGTATATTCGCATTTAACCTTCAAAATAGCTCTTTTGTGTGATTAATACAGTGATAGTGGTTTTATTTAGTATAATTTCAGCAAAGTGTAGCCATTTGTATACTTTTGTTTCTTCTAGGTGGGGGCTTTGTGCTGAGATGGGCACTTGATTGCCACTCTTGGCCCCATGGTCTGTTTTAGAGTCTTACCGTCTATAGTTGGCAGGAGGCTGGCTCTGTTTGAAGTGTCTCATTTTCTTCCTGTGACCAGCAAGCTTTCCCAGGTCTGCCCTTCTCATGGAGCAAGAGAACAATCTTCAGTGTGCAAGTCGTTTAAAGCCTTTACTTGAGTCAGGTCTGTTAACATCCCATTGTCCAAAATGAGTCACATAACTGAGTCCAGCATCAAGGGGCAGAGCATGTGACCCCATCCCACAGCAAAGTGGTATGTCAAAGGGGATGGTTACAGGGAAGGGTAAAAAATTGGGGCCGTTAATGGAATCCACCACAAGTTTGTAACTATGACTAAAACCCAGAAGATGATAGTTGGCTTGCTGCTCAGAAGGGAGACCTGTCTCTTCACCTGCCTGAGAAGTGAGTGTCAGCTCTGCAGGAAGTTTGCCGCCCCTTCATCCCACCAAGGACCATGCCTCCCTCTGGGATATAGGATGTCTACCTAGACAGGATTCTTGGCCAGGGACCAGTGCCATCTTGCTAATGAGTTCCTGACTGGGAAAGGCCTCCCCAGTATTTTCCAGAGAGCCAGAGAAAGAAAGGCAGGACAGATTTTCTCTCATCTCTAGCTGATAATACATTATTGACATAGTGAGAAATATTAAACCAGGAGGGGTTAAAAAAAAATAAAAGCCCACTTTGAAAAGCCTTTAGAAAGCCTTCTCTTCCATCTGTTCAGCTCATGGGAAGCCCCTGTTTTCCATACTTAAAAGATTTGTAAATTTCTTACCAACAAGTAAAATGTACAGAGCACACACAGAGACATCGAGGTCTGAATCACCATCTGCTGGGGAGCTGCATCCATGCAAACAGAGTGGTGCTATGCCCTGGCAGTGAATGAGTGGGGTGAAGAGGCCCACCCATGCCCCCAGAGATGTCCATGGGCAGGGCTCTTCCATCATATTTTACTGCACTTGCAGAAGGGGCTGTACTCATGGGTCCTGGGACCTTTCTCCCTGCCCTCCTTTTCCCCACTTAACTCTTTGAAGCTGGAGTGCCTGTGGTTTGATATAAAAATACAAAATAACGTCATCTTCTGCAGACCCTCAGAATGGAGATGGAGGCAAGGGCTTTGTAAGTGGCTGCAGTACTGAGCTCACTGCCTCAATGAGGTTAGCTTGGCTGGCGGTGGTGGGGAAGGCCACTGGCAATGGGCTCCTTCGAAAGAGGTCTGCCTCCAAAGCCTTATTCCAGCTTATGTTCTTGCTGATTCCAGAGAAGCCCATTTAGGGCTGGCCCCTGGCAAAAATGTGAACCAGGCGAAGTTTGTGTTTGGCTCCCTGGGATAATGGCCTCCTCGCTCTCTGCCCCTGCTGCTCTTGCCGCCTAATGGCTACAGCTGCTGCCACTTGACTATGATGTGCAGGCTTCTGCGGCCTTGGCCTTGAGACCAACCTGGGCCTTATCCTTGGAATTAAAGGAGTAATTCCTATCAAGTCCACCTTCGCTTGTCATACCTTGTCCTTATGTCCAGCCTAAACATCCCAGCCATTTTCATAATGCTACCAGCTGTTATGGAGGTTTCTGAGTTGCCACTGTAGTGGGTTCCTCAGCCCCTCCAGGTTAGACCTGTTCACTCTTGCAGCCCTCCAAGAGAAGAGAGCTCTGACCCTAAAGTCCAGACTACCATCTCTGACATCGTCTGCCTGCCTGTTTCCCTTAGTACCATGTTTCCCCTGCATCAATAGACTGCCCCGTTGGCCTGGATGGCCTTTCTGACCACCTACCTGGACTTCACCTACCACCTGACTCCTTCTGAAAGCTTTTATGCTCACCCGTTCCTTTTGGATTCCCTTGAAATGTCTGTAATGGACTAGTTTGCAGGCCCCAGTCCTGCCGCGGTAAGCCATAGGACCCACTGTTTTGCTGTCCATTGGCTCCCCAGGTTTCCTTGCTGAAACACATCCCCAAGGCCTTTCCCTCTTATCTGCCTGCTGGAATGATTTGAATGTTCTGTGTCCCAACACAGGTAGAATATGATAGAGTCCAGGACTCTCTATTAATGCCAGTGTTCAGTCACTTACTAGCTGAGGGACATTTCATTCATTCAACAAATATTTGTTGAGCGTGGAGCCAGGCATAATTCTAAGCGCTGAACAAGCCAGGCAAGGCCCCTGCCATCAGGGAATTTCTGTTACAATGGAGGGAAGACAGACGGCAATATCATAAGCAAAAACAAACAAACAAAAAAACAGACCCCCAAACAAAAGAAAACAATCTAGATAATGAAAAGTAGTAATATAAAGAAAATAAAACCAGGTAACTGAATAGTAAGTAACTAGAATGAGGGTGGTGGTAAAGAGGGACTTCAGATGGAGAGGTTCTCTCTGGGCAGGTCTAAGCTGAGGAGGAGCTCCTGAGCAGACACTCCTGTGATGAGATGAGGAGAAGCCAGGTGGCCTGGGAACAGAGAGTTCCAGGCAGAGGGCATAGCAAGTACAAAGCCTTGGAGCAAATATGAGCTCGCTGTGTCCCAGGGACCGAAAGATGGCTAGCACAAGTCTAGCCCAGTGAATGGCAGGGAGAGTGAGCTTGGAGAGGCAGGCAGGGGCAATGTTAAGCATGTGAAAGGTTTTAGGCAGTAGAGGAAAATGATCTGATTCACATTTTAAAGGGAACACTCTGACCGCTCTAGGGACACCAGTTAGGAAAGAGATGACAGTGACTTGGACTCCAGTTTTAATAGTGCAGATGGTGAGAAATGATTTGATTGGGGATATGTTTTGAAATACAGATGATAGGACTCATTGATCTACTGGATGTGTGAGAGAAAGGATGAATCATGAGTAACCAGGATAAAGTCCCTTAACCACTTTGAGCTCCAGTGTCTTCCCTATAAAATGGTTACATATTTGATGGATATTATACAATATAAGCAGCTATATAACTGAATGTAAACCCGGCCCTGCTGATTGGAATCTCATGATAGCAAAAAACAAAATGAAACAAATAAATTCACAGCCTATAGTGCCCCAGGCTGCTCCAGGGCAATAATTTGGTATAGACTTGGGGACTCACTGGAGCCCTAGAGGTGCAGTGGCTGAGAGCTCCGCTGCTTACTAAAAGGTCGGCAGTTCGAAGCCACCCGCTGCTCCTCGGAAACCCTGTGCGGCAGTTCTACTCTCTTCCATAGGGTCACTGTGAGTAGGAATCGACCTGATGGCAATGTGTTTGGCTTTAGGGGCTTGGTGGGACTCACCGTGCTGTCTCTTCTCTCTGCCTTTCCAAGTGCAATATTGAAACAGTCTTCTCCCTCCTTTCCATCTTCACCTGGCAAACTACTTACTCATCCTTCAGGTCTCAGCTTGATTTAAATATTCAAGGACTTCCTGATACAGGACTGAGTTCTCCTATAATCCCATGCTAATGCTGCTGGACTGCTTTTCTACTTGCCTCAGTTTGTAGCCCTTTAAGGGCCACTCCTGTGTCTTTTCCACCCCAGGGCCTAGTAGAGTTTCTAGCTCATAGTTGTTGTTAGGTGCCGTTGTATGATACCCCTATTAATGTTAGTTCTGTAGGTCCAGCAGCCTATTCTCTCTGTTCCCCACCCTTCCAGCTAAGTTAGTTTTTTTCTCCCTTCAAACTCAACTTTTGTATTCTTCCCCACCTCCAGTCCTCTCTGCCTACTCAAATTCCAGCCATCTTTCAAGACTTAGTTCCAGACGAGCCTGCTCCACGAAGCTTCCCAGCTCATGCTCATATTTCTCTTCCTAGAAGTGCTCATTTTTCCTAATTGCAATGTGCAGAGAAGAGTGATCAGCACAGGACTGAGACTGTTTTCCTTAGAAAGGCCTGCTTACAAAGTTGGCCCTTGGCTGGCATCTGGGAACTTGGCTGGTAAACAGTTCCCCACACTGATATAAAACTTCCTTTAAATTATGAGGGCAGCTCACTGTGCCTAGACTGCTTGTACAAACGATCTTCTTTCCTTCTGGGAGGTTGGAGTTTGGTATATGCTAGGCAGAGGGGACCTACATGACCGCCCCAAAGAATCTTGGGCACTAAGTCTCTAATGGGCTTCCCTGGGCAGAAAGCATCACACGTGTCTCATTTTCATTGTTGGAAGAATAATGTGTTCTGAGTAACTTCTCATGGGAGCAGGAGGAGCATAAGGAAGCCTGCACGTGGATTCCTCCAGACCCCTCCTGTGTCATTTTCCCTTATGATCCAACTGCTGCGTCACTGTGGTAAACATTAACCATGAGTACAATTATATGCTGAGAGTTGAGTGTTTCTGGTGAATCTTCAAAAGTGGAGGTGGTCTCAGGGACCCTTGACACATGCTCATTTGGGAACTTAGCATTATTGTACCATTGTAAAACTGCCTTTTATGTAACTGCTTCCTCTGTATATGTATGTATGCCTTGTATTCACAAGATCCTGAAAGACAGAAACATACCATATGTGTATTTGTATCCTGTCTAACTCATTGCACAATCCTGGACACCTAGCAGGAGCCTGAGAAACACTTGTGCAGAGAATGAATGAATAAATGAAAGAAACATCAAGGCCACTAGTTGTTGAGGCAGTGGCCTTATGGCAGACTGTGGGCAGGTAACTGAAATGCTTTAATGGCATTAGTGGTATCCTAACTTCTGGGGTAACGGGAAGCTGACTTGATCAGGCTCTAGTAGGATTTCCCACTAATTCCTGGAAGCATAGGCAGCCAAGAAAAGCTTTGCTAAAAATATCCAGGAAATGGAGATTGCTGTGTGCAAATAAAGGAAGAAACAGCCACCAAAGACCCAGCACTGCCTGCAAACTGTATATCTGGAGCTCAGGGACTCACATTGTCATCAGTGTGCCCAGTACCAGAGGGCTACAGAGCAGCCATTTGTTTGCATACGTGCACCACCAAAAGTATAGGGAAATGGCCACGTGTGCACATGTACATAGCCATTTCTCTATGTTTACTTGCAAAATTACAGGAATGGGTATATACGTGCTAAAATGCATATACATGTTTCACATATGTGTGTGGTATGAGCTCATATGAGTTTGCATAGGCTTGCAAGTAAATTTTCATGAGTTCGTGCATTTGGAGTGGGAGGCATGTGTGTTTGCATGCCCCTATGCATGCCAAAGAGAGCCTGGGTACATATGTGCACACACATACTGATCTTCTCTTATCTGCTCTGTGCTGAGCACAGGCGGCTGCTTTAATAACAGCTGCAGCTGAGTGAGTGCACTAACTGCTGTGGCCCCATCGTGATATCAGGATTACTTCAGCCCTTTCAGGATTACTGGTGCTCGTTGCAGTTTAAATATATCTCCAGCCTTAATCCCTAAACAAAGATGCAATGATTTCTGTGAAAAATGTTGGAATATTTATTAAAATAAAGTCAAAGATACAGGGAGCCACATCTGATGGAACACTGGTTACCATTCAAGATGGCAGACGTTGAAACCAGATGCTCCCCCACCAACTGGGGGGTGGGGTGAAGGGAAAAGGTAAATCCGTGACTGATTAAAGCAGCCTGACTCCCAGAGGCAGAGCGGCCGTAGGCGTGTGGTGGCAGCAGCTCATGCAGACACATTGAGGTAGGGGAAGGGAGAACAGTCAGACTTCTTTGCTTGTCGTTCCTTTCAACAAGGATCGTAGACCAGGAGCCAGGCCTTTTTGAGAATCCGCAATGTGGTACAAAGGAGAGTTAAGCAGCTCCCACTTACAAGGAATTCCCTGTCCAGGGACAGGTCAGGGGAACAGGCAGAGCCACTGCTAGCCCGTAGGAAACCGCTGGGCAAGTTCAGAGGACGTTCCCCACTCTCCAAGCGCGTGCAGCCCTGTACCAGAAAGCACAGCTTGGTAAGTTGGATCTGGGTAGGATTGCAGCTCACCCAGGAACCCGGTGTAGTAAGTCTACATAAGCAGATGTATACCCTGAGCACAGGAGGGGAAGAAGGAGTGGGTAAATGTGAGCAAAACATTGCCCTTCCCAGAGGGCAAAGGGATAGAATTAAGGAAGCTCAAAGAGACTGCTGCTAATGTTGGGTCCTCCACGTCTAGACTCAACCAACCAGTTCTGTTGAGTCAGCTCCAGCTCATGGTGACCCCTTGTGTGCCAGAGTAGAACTGTACTCCCTAGGGTTTTCAATGGCTGGGTTTTTTTTTTTTAAGTAGATTGTCAAGTCTTTCTTCTAAGGTACCTCTAGGTGAACTCAAACTGTCAACCTTTCGATTAGCAGCCAAGCGCATTAACGATTTGTACCACTCAGGGAATCCACCTGTAGACCCATGGTGCTTTTTTGTCCTCTGCCTCACTCCCCAGACTTCCTGATGCTCTCAACAAGGAGTTTGTGGTTCATAGAAAAAGCCCAGACTTGGAATCTGGAGAGGTAGTTCTAGTCATAAACAGCCACAGCATTTTGTGTGAGCTTGGGTGAGTAACTTCATCACCTTTCTGTAAAACAGGCATGGCAAGCCTTTGTTTTGAAGCCTGAATGAAATAACGTATTCAACATTATTCAGCAAGCCTTTGTGTGCCACCTGCGCTAGATACCATGGGGCAAGTGAGAGGTGAAGCCGCAATCTTGCCCTGAATAGTCATGTGAATAATTCATATGATTATTGGTATGGTTGGATTTAAATCTGTTGTCTTTCCTTTTTTTAATTTTTCCTGTCTTCGTTGTCTAGTGCTGCTATAACAGAAATACCACAAGTGGGTGGCCTTAACAAACAGAAATTTATTATCTCATAGTCTAGTAGGTTAGAAGTCTGAATTCAGGGTGCCAGCTTCAGGGAAAGGCTTTCTGTCTCTGTCGGCTCTGGAGGAAAGTCCTTGTCATCAATTTTTCCCCCGGTCTAGGAGATTCTCAGCACAGGGACCCTGGGTCCAAAGGACACACTCTGCTCCTGGCACTACTTTCTTGGTGGTATGAGGCCCCCCTCTCTCTCTGCTCGCTTCTCTTTTATATCTCTAAAGAGATTGACTCAAGATACAACCTAATCTTGTAGATTGAATCCTGCCTCATTAACATAACTGCTTCTAATCCTGCCTCCAACATCACAGAGGTAGAATTTACAACACATAGGAAAATTGCATGAGTTGACAAAATGTTGGACAATCATACAATACTTGGAATCGTGGCTAGCCAAGTTGATACACATTTTCTGGGCATGCAACTTAATTCATAACATCTCCCATCTGGTCTTTTTATATCTTCTTTTGTAGTGATTAATTTGTATTATTCTATTTATCTCCCTCTATTGAACTATTAACTAAAATTCTTTGCTGTGTGATTGTAATGGTTGCTTTAGGGTTATAAGATATATATTTAGCTTAACACTTAGCACTGTCAACCTTCAAGTGATAATATATTACTTCACGTATAGTATAAGAACTATATACCAGCATATGTCCATTTCTCTCCTCTTGGCCTTTTTTTCATTGTTATCAGACATTTTCTTTTTATACGTGTTATATAAACCACACTACATTGTTATTAATTTTGCTGTAGATAATTATGTTTTGAAAATGTTTAAAAATATAGGGAAAAAAATCCTTCATTTACCCACATAGTTACCATATTTTGGTACTTTTTATCCCTTGGTGTTGACCTGTGTTTCCATCTAGTATGATCTTCTTTTTACATTTCTTGTAGTGTCAATCTGCTAGTGATGAATTCTTTCAGATTTTGTATCTCTGAATAAGTATTTCACCTTCATTTTTAAAGGATATTTTTGCATGGTATTGAATGCTAGGTTACTAGTTTTATTGTTTTAGTACTTTAAAGACGTTGCTTCACTATCTTCTTGCTTATATTGTTTCTGATGGGAAATCTGCTGCCATCCTTATCTTTATTCCTCTGTATACAATGTGTCTTTTTCTCTAGCTGCTTTTAAGATTTGACTGTTTATCACTAGTTGTGAGTAATTATGGCAATGCTCTTAAAAAGCATTTGACAAAATCCAACATCCATGTCTGATAAAATCTTTCAGCAAACTGAGAATAGAAAGGAACTTCCTCAACCTGATACAGGGCATCTATACAAACCTACAACTAATATCATAATTAATGCTCTTTCTCTAGGATCAGGAATGTCCACCCTCACCACTTCTATTCAGCATTATGCTGGAGGTTCTAGCTAGTGCAATAAAGCAAGAAAAATAATTGGAAAGAGAGAAAGCGGAGAAAAAAAGAAGTAAAACTGGCTTTATATGCAGACAACATGAGTGTCTACTTCAACATAAATGTGTATGTAGAGAATCCTATGACATAGAAAAATATGTTGTTAAAAGTACTAGGACTGAAAAGGAAACTCTGGTGGTGTAGTGGTTAAGAGGTCCAGCTGCTAACCAAAAGATCGGCAGTTTAAATCCACCAGATGCTCCCTGGAAACCCTGTGGGGCAGTTCTACTCTGTCCTCTAGGGCCACTATGAGTCAGAATCTCCTCAACAGCAATGGGTTTTTTTTTTTTTTTTTTTTTAGGACTGATGTGTGAGTTCAGCAAATTTCTGAGTATAATATCCCTGCAAAAAATTAATTGTATTTCTATATATTAAGCAATGAACAACTAGAAATTTTTAAAAATATCATTTATAATACCATGAAAGATATGAATATTTAAGGATAAATATGACAAAAGGTATGCAAGACATGTACACTGAAAACATTGCTGAGAGAAATTAAGTAAGTCCTAACGAATACAGAGAGATACTGTGCTCATGAATTGGCGGATCAATACTGTTAAGGTATCAGCTCTCCCCAAATTGATCTATAGATTCAATGTGCTCCCAAACAAAATCCTAGCAAGTTTTTAGGTAAAAATTGAAAAGCTGATTTTCTGAAATGCATATGGAAATGCAAAGTATCTAGAATTACTAAAACAATTTTGAGAAAGTGTAAAGACTAGCATTACCTGACTTCAAGACTTATTGTAATGCTGCAGTGATCAACACAGTGTGGTATCACTGCTGATAGACAGTTCAATTGGATAGAGTAGAGATCTCAGAAATAGGCTCATACAAATATGGACTACTTATTTTCTACAAAGGTGCAAAGGCAATTCTATGGAAAAAGAATAGCCTTTTCAACAAATAGTGCTGGGACAATTGAACAACCATATGGAAGAAAATAAACTTTGATCTCCATCTCTCATCATAGAAAACATTAACTCAAAATGGATCATAAACCTAAATGTAAAACTTGAAGCTGTTAATATTCTAGAAGAAAATCTAGGAAAAATCTTAGTGACTTCGACTCAGCACAGATTTCTTAAATATGACACCAAAATCCAGATCCGTAAAAGAACAAATTGTTACATTGGAATTGATCAAAATAAATTCCTGATCTTTGGAAGAAGACTCTGTTAAAAGAATAAAAAGACAATCCATGGCCTGGGAAAAAAAATTTTGCAAAGCATATATCTGATAAAAGACCTAATAAAGGACATGTATATCTAGAATATAGGTACTTTACCAAAGAGAGGTAGAGATGGCAAAAAAAAAAAAAAAAAAAAGCCCTGAAAAGTTATTTCGACAATATTAAAATTATTAGGGAAATACAAATTAAAGGTGCAATAAGAAACCACCACATACCTTTTAGAACGGCCAAAATTGAAAGGACTGACCCTACCAAGTGTTGGTGAGGATGTGTAACCACTGAAACTCTCATAAATTGTTGCTGGGAATGTAAAATGGTACCATCATTTTGGAAAACAATTGTGCTTTTTTTTTTTTTTTAATTTTTATTAAGCTTCAAGTGAACATTTACCATTCCAATCAGTCTGTCACATGTAGGTTTACATACATCTTACTCCCTTCTCCCACTTGCTCTCCCCCTATTGAGTCAGCCCTTACAGTCTCTCGTTTCGTGCCAATTTTACCTTCTTCCCTCTCTCTCTATCTTCCCATCCCCCCTCCAGTCAAGAGTTGCCAACACACTCTCCTGTGTCCACCTGATTTAATTAGCTCACTCTTCATCAGTATCTCTCTCCCCCCCACTGACCAGTCCTTTTCATGCCTGATGATTTGTCTTCGGGGATGGTTCCTGTCCTGTGCCATCAGAAGTTCTGGGGAGCATTGTCTCTGGGATTCCTCTAGTCACAATCATACCATTAGGTGTGGTCTTTTAATGAGAATTTGGGGTCTGCATTCCATTGGTCTCCTGCTCCCTCAGGAGTTGTCTGTTGTGTTCCCTGGCAGGGCAGACATCGATTGTGGCCGGGCACCAACTAGTTCTTCTGGTCTCAGGATATTGTAGGTCTCTGGTTCAAGTGGCCCTTTCTGTCTCTTGGGTTCTTAGTTGTCGTGTGACCTTGGTGTTCTTCCTTTGCCTTTGCTCCCGGTGGGTTGAGACCAATTAATGTATTTTAGATGGCTGCTTGTTGGCATTTAGGACCCCAGGTGCCACAATTCAAAGTGGGATGCAGAGTGTTTTCATAATAGAATTGTTTTGCCCATTGATTTAGAAGTCCTCTCAAACCAAGTTCCCCAGACCCCAGGCCCTGCTTCGCTATCCTTTGAAGCTTTCATTTTATCTCGGAAACCTCTTTACTTTTAATCCTGTCCAATTAGGCTGACCTTCCATGTTTTGAGTGTTCTCTTTCCCTTCACCCAAAGCAGTTCCCATCTACAGATTGATCAATAAAAAGCCCTCTCCCTCCCTCCCTCCCTCCCTCCCCCCTTTGTAACCACAAAAGTATGTGTTCTTTTCCGTTTTTTCTATTTCTCAAGATCTTATAATAGTGGTCTTATACAATATTTGTCCTTTTGCAACTGACTCATTTCGCTCAGCATAATGCCTTCCAGATTCCTCCATGTTATGAAGTGTTTCAGAGATTCGTCACTGTTCTTTATCGATGCGTAGTATTCCATTGTGTGAATATACCACAATTTATTTACCCATTCGTCCGTTGATGGACATCTTGTTTGCTTCCAGCTTTTTGCTATTGTAAACAGAGCTGCAATAAACATGGGTGTGCATATATCTGTTTGTGTGAAGGGTCTTGTATTTTTAGGGTATATTCCGAGGAGTGGGATTTCTGGGTTGTATGGTAGTTCTATTTCTAACTGTTTAAGATAGCGCCAGATGGATTTCCAAAGTGGTTGTACCATTTTACAACCCCACCAGCAGTGTATGAGAGTTCCAGTCTCTCCGCAGCCTCTCCAACATTTATTATTTTGTGTTTTTTGAATTAATGCCAGTCTAGTTGGTGTCAGATGGAATCTCATCGTAGTTTTAATTTGCATTTCTCTAATGACTAATGATCGAGAGCATTTTCTCATGTATCTGTTGGCTGCCTGAATATCTTCCTTAGTGAAATGTGTGTTCATATCCTTTGCCCACTTCTTGATTGGGTTGTTTGTCTTTTTGTGGTTGAGTTTTGACAGAATCATGTAGATTTTAGAGATCAGGCGCTGGTCTGAGATGTCATAGCTGAATATTCTTTCCCAGTCTGTAGGTGGTCTTTTTACTCTTTTGGTGAAGTCTTTAGATGTGCATAGGT
Source organism: Elephas maximus indicus (assembly GCF_024166365.1). Classification (NCBI taxonomy): domain Eukaryota; kingdom Metazoa; phylum Chordata; class Mammalia; order Proboscidea; family Elephantidae; genus Elephas; species Elephas maximus. Next base: position 53,836,920 of record NC_064840.1, read on the forward strand.
GTTTGATTTTTAGGAGGTCCCAGTTATCTGGTTTCTCTTCATCATTTTTGGCAATGTTTTGTATTCTGTTTATGCCCTGTATTAGGGCTCCTAGGGTAGATCCTATTTTTTCTTCCATGATTTTTATCGTTTTAGTCTTTATGTTTAGGTCTTTGATCCACTTGGAGTTAGTTTTTGTGCATGGTGTGAGGTATGGGTCCTGTTTCATTCTTTTGCAAATGGATATCCAGGTATGCCAGCACCATTTGTTAAAAAGACTATTATTTCCCCAATTGACTGACACTGGTCCTTTGTCAAATATCAGCTGCTCATAAATGGATGGATTTATATCTGGATTCTCAATTCTGTTCCATTGGTCTATGTGCCTGTTGTTGTACCAATACCAGGCTGTTTTGACTACTGTAGCTATATAATAGGTTCTGAAATCAGGTAGAGTGAGGCCTCCCACTTTCTTCTTCTTTTTCAGTAATGTTTTGCTTATCCGGGGGTTCTTTCCTTTCCATATGAAATTAGTGATTTGTTTCTCTATTCCCTTAAAGTATGACATTGGTATTTGGATTGGAAGTGCGTTGTATGTATAAATGGCTTTTGGTAGAATAGACATTTTTACTATGTTAAGTCTTCCTATCCATGAGCAGGGTATGTTTTTCCATTTAAGTGTGTCCATTTGAATTTCTTGTAGCAGAGTTTTATAGTTTTCTTTGTATAGGTCTTTTACATCCTTGGTAAGATTTATTCCTAAGTATTTTATCTTCTTGGGGGCTACTGTGAATGGTATTGATTTGGTTATTTCCTCTTCGGTGTTCTTTTTGTTGATGTAGAGGAATCCAAGTGATTTTTGTATGTTTATTTTATATCCTGAGACTCTTCCAAACTCTTCTATTAGTTTCAGTAGTTTTCTGGAGGATTTCTTAGGGTTTTCCATGTATACGATCATGTCATCTGCAAATAGTGATAGCTTTACTTCCTCCTTACCAATCTGGATACCCTTTATTTCTTTGTCTAGCCTAATTGCTCTGGCTAGGACTTCAAGTACGATGTTGAATAAGAGTGGTGATAAAGGGCATCCTTGTCTGGTTCCCGTTCTCAAGGGAAATGCTTTCAGGTTCTCTCCATTTAGAGTGATATTGGCCGTCGGCTTTGCATATATGCCCTTTATTATGTTGAGGAATTTTCCTTCAATTCCTATTTTGGTGAGAGTTTTTATCATAAATGGGTGTTGGACTTTGTCAAATGCCTTTTCTGCATCAATTGATAAGATCATGTGGTTTTTGTCTTTTGTTTTATTTATGTGATGGATTACATTAATGGTTTTTCTGATATTAAACCAGCCTTGCATACCTGGTATAAATCCCACTTGATCAGGGTGAATTATTTTTTTGATGTGTTGTTGGATTCTATTGGCTAGAATTTTATTAAGGATTTTTGCATCTATGTTCATGAGGGATATAGGTCTAAAATTTTCTTTTTTTGTAATGTCTTTACCTGGTTTTGGTATCAGGGAGATGGTAGCTTCATAGAATGAGTTGGGTAGTATTCCGTCTTTTTCTATACTTTGAAATACCTTCAATAGTAATGGTGTTAAGTCTTCCCTGAAGGTTTGGTAGAACTCTGCAGTGAAGCCATCTGGGCCAGGACTTTTTTTTGTTGGGAGTTTTTTGATTACCGTTTCAATCTCTTTTTTTGTTATGGGTCTATTTAGTTGTTCTACTTCTGAATGTGTTAGTTTAGGTAAGTAGTATTGTTCCAAGAGTTTATCCATTTCTTCTAGGTTTTCAAATTTGTTAGCGTACAGTTTTATGTAGTAATCTGATATGATTCTTTTGATTTCATTTGGTTCTGTTGTGATGTGGTCCTTCTCGTTTCTTATTCGGGTTATTTGTTTCCTTTCCTGTTTTTCTTTAGTCAGTCTAGCCAATGGTTTATCAATTTTGTTAATTTTTTCAAAGAACCAGCTTTTGGCTTTGTTAATTCTTTCAATTGTTTTTCTGTTCTCTAATTCATTTAGTTCAGCTCTAATTTTTATTATTTGTTTTCTTCGGGTGCCTGATGGATTCTTTTGTTGCTCACTTTCTATTTGCTCAAGTTGTCGGGACAGTTCTCTGATTTTGTCTCTTTCTTCTTTTTGTATGTGTGCATTTATCGATATAAATTGGCCTCTGAGCACTGCTTTTGCTGTGTCCCAGAGGTTTTGATAGGAAGTATTTTCATTCTCGTTGCTTTCTAAGAATTTCCTTATTCCCTCCTTGATGTCTTCTATAACCCAGTCTTTTTTCAGGAGGGTATTGTTCATTTTCCAAGTATTTGATTTCTTTTCCCTAGTTTTTCTGTTATTGATTTCTAGCTTCATTGCCTTGTGGTCTGAGAAGATGCTTTGTAATATTTCGATGTTTTGGATTCTGGAAAGATTTGTTTTATGCCCTAATATGTGGTCTATTCTAGAGAATGTTCCATGTGCGCTAGAAAAAAAAGTATATTTTGCAGCAGTTGGGTGGAGAGTTCTGTATAAGTCAATGAGGTCAAGTTGGTTGATTGTTGTAAGTAGGTCTTCCGTGTCTCTATTGAGCTTCTTACTGGATGTCCTGTCCTTCTCCGAAAGTGGTGTGTTGAAGTCTCCTACTATATATGTGGAGGTATCTATCTCACTTTTCAATTCTGTTAAAATTTGATTTATGTATCTTGCAGCCCTGTCATTAAGTGCGTAAATATTTAATATGGTTATGTCTTCCTGATCAATTGTCCCTTTTATCATTATATAGTGTCCTTCTTTATCCTTTGTGGCGGATTTAAGTCTAAAGTCTATTTTGTCAGAAATTAATATTGCTACTCCTCTTCTTTTTTGCTTATTGTTTGCTTGATATATTTTTTTCCATCCTTTGAGTTTTAGTTTGTTTGTGTCTCTAAGTCTAAGGTGTGTCTCTTGTAGGCAGCATATAGATGGATCGTGTTTTTTTATCCAGTCCGTGACTCTCTGTCTCTTTATTGGTGCATTTAGTCCATTTACATTCAGCGTAATTATAGATAAGTAAGTTTTTAGTGCTGTCATTTTGATGCCTTTTCATGTGTGTTGTTGGCCATTTCATTTTTCCACATGCTTTTTTGTGCTGAGACGTTTTTCTTAGTAGCTTGTGAGATCCTCATTTTCATAATGTTTAACTTTGTGTTTATTGAGTCGTTACGTTTTTCTTGGCTTTTTTCTTGAGTTATGGAATTGATATTCCTTTTTGTGGTTACCTTTTTATTTACCCCTATTTTTCTAAGTAAAAACCTAACTTGTATCCTTCTATTTCGCCTTGTATCACTCTCCATCTGGCAGTTCAATGTCTCCTATATTTAGTCCCTCTTTTTGATTATTTTGATCGTTTATCTATTGATTTCCATGATTTCCTGTTGTGTGTATTATTTTGTTTATTTATTTATTTTTTAGAATTAGTCTTAATTTGTTTGTTTTTGTGCTTTCCCTGTTTGAGTTCCGTTGATATCAGGACGTTCTGTTTTGTGACCTTGTATTGTGCTGGTAGCTGATATTATTGGTCATCCGGCCAAACAATCTCCTTTAGCATTTCTTGCAGTCTTGGTTTAGTTTTTGCAAATTCTCTAAACTTGTGTTTATCTGTAAATATCTTAATTTCTCCTTCATATTTCAGAGAGAGTTTTGCTGGATATATGATCCTTGGTTGGCAGTTTTTCTCGTTTAGTGCTCTGTATATGTCGTCCCATTCCCTTCTTGCCTGCATGGTTTCTGCTGAGTAGTCTGAACTTATTCTTATTGATTCTCCCTTGAAGGAAACCTTTCTTTTCTCCCTGGCTGCTTTTAAAATTTTCTGTTTGTCTTTGGTTTTGGCAAGTTTGATGATGATATGTCTTGGTGTTTTTCTTTTTGGATCAATCTTAAATGGGGTTCGATGAACATCTTGGATAGATATCCTTTCTTCTTTCATGATGTCAGAGAAGTTTTGTGTCAGGAGTTCTTCAACTATTTTCTCTGTGTTTTCTGTCCCCCCTCCCTGTTCTGGGACTCCAATTACTCGCAAGTTATCCTTCTTGATAGAGTCCCACATGATTCTTAGGGTTTCTTCCTTTTTTTTAATTCTTTTATCTGATTTTTTTTCAGCTATGTTGGTGTTGTTTCCCTGATCCTCCAGAAGTCCCAGTCTACATTCTAATTGCTCGAGTCTGCTCCTCTGACTTTCTATTGCGTTGTCAAATTCTGTAATTTTATTGTTAATCTTTTGGATTTCTACATGCTGTCTCTCTATGGATTCTTGCAACTTGTTAATTTTTCCACTATGTTCTTGAATAATCTTTTTGAGTTCTTCAACAGTTTTATCAGTGTGTTCCTTGGCTTTTTCTGCATTTATCCTAATTTCATTTGTGATATCTTTAAGCATTCTGTAAATTAGTTTTTTATATTCTGTATCTGATAATTCCAGGATTGTATCTTCATTTGGGAAAGATTTTGATTCTTTTGTTTGGGGGGTTGGAGAAGCTGTCATGGTCTGTTTCTTTATGTGGTTTGATATGGACTGCTGTCTCCGAGCCATCACTGGGAAACTAGATTTTCCAAGTAGTCAGCTAAAAAAAAATGCAGTCAGATCCCTATCTGAATTCTCTCTCTGGCTCCGGGTATTCGGATGTTAATGGGGTCGCCTGGGGAGGGTGGGGGAGGGATCTGAGAGCTAGGAGTGTAGCACCACAGAATATAGAGCTGAACAACACGTTCACGCTCCGCCCCGTTCGCCAAAATCCGGGCTGGACGGGTCCCTGGCTAGGACACTGCTTTCCTTGTTCGGAAACCAGTCAATTCCTCCTGGGGACTTCCTCCGGTGCGCGGCACTGCTCGTGGGCACTGGGTGGGCGTTTCCCACACGAACGGGTGGGCCCGCCCCCAGGGTCTATTCAGGCTATTATAATTAGGTCCCGCGGTCACGCCCCGCCTGTGCGCGCGCCCAAATCCCAGCGGGATGACTTCCGGGTTAAGACGCTGCTTTCCCTGTATGGGAACCAGTCACTTCCTCCCCGGGACTTCTCCTTCCAGAGCGCCACACCTCTCGCGCGAACTGGTTTGGGGTCACCTGCACGGCCAGGTGGGCCCGCCCCCTGGGTCAATTCAGGGCAATAAAAATGGACTCCGTGCTCACGCCCCGCTCATGCGTGCGCCCAAGCCCCGGCAGGACGGCACCCTGTCTGGGACGCTACTTTCTGCGCTTCGGGACCAATCAGTTCCTCCCGGGGACTTCTCCTTCTGGTGTGCCACACCTCTCGCGCAAACTGGGAGGGCGTCACTCGCACGACCAGGTGGTCCCGCCCCCTGGGTCAATTCAGGGTAATAAAAATGGACCCCGCGCTCATGCCCCGCCCGCGCGCGCGCGCGTGCCCAGATCCCAGCGGAATGGCTGCCCGTCTGGGATGCTGCTTTCCCTGTTTTGAGACCAGACACTTCCGGGGATTTCTCCCTCTGGTGTGCCGTGCCACACGCGCGGACTGGGTGTGCGTCCTCCCGCACGAACGTGTGGGCCCCGCCCTGGGGTCACTTTAGGGAAATGTAGTTGACCCCCCACCCGCTCGCGCCCCGTCGGCTTCTCGCCTAACTCCCGGCGGGACGGCACCCCAGCTGGGACGCTGTTCTCCCCCCTCCCAGATCAGTCACTGCCTCCCGGGTGCTTCTCCCTCCGGCTGCGCCCCTACGCCGCCCGCGCCAACCTGCTAGGCTTCCTCCCGGGATGGGTTCGGGGGGGAAGGGGTGGGCCCCCTTTCTGTGCCGTCTGCCCCGCTGGGCTCTGCCCCCGATCGAGCTCCGAAGGTCACCTGCCTGGTGCGCTGGCTCCTAGTTCTGAAAACAGTCGCTGTCTGCCCGTATTTGTTCGTTTTCCGTCTCTAAGTCTGTGCTTGTTGTTCAGAGTTCGTAGATTGTTATGTATGTGATCGATTCCCTTGTTTTTCCGAGTCTTTGTTGCAAGAGGGATCCGCGGTAGCGTCCACCTAGTCCGCCATCTTGGCCCCCGCCTTTTTTCTTTTTTTAATTAAACATACATGTGCCATATGATCTAGCCATCCCTCCCCCTCCCCCCCACGCCCCCCAGGTATTTACCCACGGGAAGTAAAAGTGTATGTCCATAGAAAGACTTGTGCAAAATGTTCATAGCAGCTGTGTTTGTAATAGCCCCAAATGGGCAACTAGCAAAATGTCCATCAGGAGGTGAAGGAGTAACCCACTTTTGGTAGGTCCATACAACGGAATACATTTCAGCTATAAAAAGGAATGAACTATTGATACAGATCAACATGGATGAATCTCAAGATAATAATGCCAAGTTAAAAAAAAGATAAAGAGTACATACTATGTGATTCCATCTCCATAAAATTAGAGAAGATACAACCTAATCTATAATAATGGAATCCAGATATGCAGATCATGGGTTCCTTGGGGATAGTGGAGGTGGGGAGAGGGTTGGGAATGGGAAAAGCAGCGTGAGATGAATTTGGGGGGTGGTGATATTTATGTTTATTGCCTTAATTTTGGTGATAGTTTCATGGATGTATCATATGTCAAAATTTATCAAATTTTTCACTTAAAGTATGCAGTTTATTGTGTTTCAGTTATAGCTCAGTAAATCTGTTGAAAAAGGTAAAAATTAAATAATACATGCATTTTGATTAATTGGTAGCAAAAGCAAGAGGCTAATTATGATGGGCATATAGATACTCTACCTGGGAAAATCCACACTTGTTGATTTACTCCACACAACTTTTCTGTAATTTTTTTACTAAATAAGTAATAATAAACTGATGCTAAAAATGTATTTATCTGTACCCTTCAAGTAAGTATATTTATTGTACATACATTAAAGCTCTATAAAATTGGGGAGCAAACAGCAAACCAGATAACCTTAGATGTGAGATATCAAGATGTTAGGGGCTATGGATGATCTTTATCAAGTCTAAGATAGATTCTAGGCCAGTAGGAAGTCTTGAAAAGAATGATGCATATTCCTCTTTGAAAAGACACCAAAGGCCTCTTCCAAATAATTGTCTTCATTGAGCATGAGCTGGATCTTGACTTCCTCTCTCTGACTGTCCTGTTATCCATAAGACAGACAGGGAAGCATGTAGAATGAGAGGGCTATGCAGCTCCATTATTTTCAAGTGCTGAATTTAGCTGAGTTTTCAAGTCCAGCAGAGGGTATCCAAAACATGGAAGCTGTCCTGGAACCCCTTCGGTGGATTTTTAACAAATGGTTTGATCCCACTCATAGGTCCTTCCCAGGCTTTCCAGAGTGTTGTCTCCACACACCTCACTTCTTAGGCCCTCTCCAGCAGTCGTAGCCCGAGTGTATACAAACCAGCTGTCCTTGAGTTGATTCTGACTCACGCAACCCTATCTGTGTCAGAGGAGAACGGTGCTGCATAGGGTTTTCAGTGGCTGATTTTTGGGAAAAAGATTGCCTGGCCTTTCTTCTGAGGAGCCTCTGAGTGAATTCATACCTCCAGTTTTTTAATTAGCAGCTGAGCACGTTAACTCTTTGCACTACCCAGGGACTGTAAGTATGGACAATTCCCCTTTATTTTGGTGTTATGTTATTAACTAAAAAAAAAAAAAATTTTTTTTTTTTTTTTTAATATGGATTAAATTGTGTCCCCAAAAAATATGTGTGGTAAATTCTAATCCCTATACCCATGATTATGATCTCATTTGGGAATGGGCTTGCTTTCTTAAGAGGCCGTATCAGTGTAAGGTATGTTTGAAGCCAATCACCTTTGTCATATAAAAAACAGCAGATTAGGCATAGTGAGGTAAGCAGAGATGGGGAAGAGAGATGCCAAGCCACATGAAAATCACCTAGGAGCAGAAGCTCAAATAGACAAGGACCTTCTTCCAGAGCCAGCAGAGAGAGAAAGCCTCCCCCTAGAGCTAGCACCTTGAATTTGGATGTCTAGCCTCCTAACCTATGAGAAAATTAATTTCTGTTTGTTAAAGCCACCTACTTGTGGTATTCCTATTATAGCAGTTTTTTTTTTTTAGATAACTAAGACAATTATATATTTTGGTTTTATTGGGATATTTTGAGAAGGAACTTTATTAGCACATCCAGAGAATAACAAAACAGTAAAAAAAAAAAATGCAAACACAAAGAAATGATGAGGCAACACAGCAGGGGGCCTTATCTTACTATAATGAGGCCATACTGACTACCACAGTTTAATGGACACTCAGGGTTTCAGTTACTTTATTCATCCCATCAGTCCAGACATGGCTTCTCAAAGCCCACATCCAAGGCCAATTTTGGTTGGCGCTGGTCCTGAGTCTTGAGTTTCTCTCAGAATGAGAGCCCAGCGGTATTGCCGTGGGCCTTGAGCTACACATACCTTACCTCTGCAACTACCTCCTTCCCTGAAGGGTCTACTTGAACCCTAGTCACTGGCCTGTCCCACCCTGGCTCTACAAGGCAGGGGCCATCTCTATCTAGTTCACAAACCTACCTACAGCCAAGGATTTGGCATGCAGTTGGTGTTCAGTAAATAAATAAAAGATTACTCCCTGGGTTTCAGCTATCCTTAACTAATCTGCCTGTTCACTTCAATCTGTCTGTTCACTTATCCTGACCTACATTGTTTTAATTTTTGAAACCTGGTTTCAAAAACTCATCAGAAATTGGGTTTGGGTTCCAGCTTTGCCATGTACAGACTGGAAGGCGGTGGCCATGTCAGTTCATATTTTGAGCCTCATTTTTCTCATTGATAAAGTAGGTATGAAAATCATAGTTTAGATCACTTAGTCCCATCCCATTGCTGTGGAGTGAGTTCTCACCCATAGCACACCTATAGGACAGAGTAGAGTGGCCCATAGGGCTTCCAAGGCTATAATCTTTATGGGAGCAGATTGCCACATCTTTCTCCCACAGACAGGCTAGTGGATTCTAACTGCTGACTTTTCAGTTAGCAGCCAATTTCTTAACCATTGAGCCACTAGGGCTCCTTAGATCACTTATAGGGCTGTTATAAGGCCCCTCCTTCAAATGTAGTGCACTATTTTACAAACATGAGGCAGTGATTGTTCAGTGTTAGAATTTGTATCTTCCACGTGGAAGACCCAGGTTCAATTCTTGGCCAGTGCACAGTGGATCCTTGCTTGTTGCTATGATGCTGAGCAGGTTTTAGCAGAGCTTCCAGACTAAGACAGACTAGGAAGAAAGGCCTGGAAAACTACTTCTGAAAATCAGCCAGTGAAAACTCTATGGATCACAACAGTTTGGTCTGTAACCAGTCTTGGGAAAGGTGCAGAGCCGTGCAACATTTTGTTGTATTATGCGTGAGGTCACCATGAGTCAGGAACTGATTCAACAGCAACAAATGGACATTACAGATGTTAGATGTTGGGGAACAGGGTGCTTATTCCCCACTCATCCTGTTCCAGGTGTAGGAGCTTCCATTAGAGGAACTTTCCTAGCCTCTCTGAACCCATACTCTGACTTCTCTGATCAGTGAGTTTGGGAGAATGAGTACTGAAGGCATGGATCTGCCCTTCCCCTGTCCTTCTCTCTAGAGCCAGCCAACCCGCAAAAACAAACAAACAAATCCATTGCCGTGGAGTCAATTCCAGCTCATAGTGAGCCTATAGAACAGAGTAGAACTGCACCACGGGGTTTCCAAGGAGCGGCTGGTAGATTCAAACTGCCGGCCTTTTGGCTAGCAGCCAAGCTCTGTAACCACTCTGCCACCAGGGCTCCAGCCTACCCATAGGACGCACCAATTTTCTGCTCCTCCTATCAGTGCAGTTCACAGAGGCAGGCCTGGTTTTGAGGCTTGGGTAGACAAAGTTCAACAGCCAGCATAGGGTGATATCAAGCCAACTGGCCTGATATGCTTAAGATAGTTTCCGCCCTCGCCTTCATTGGTAATAAAGACCTTGTTTTGATCTGCCTTTATATGTATTACTCCTGAGCCTCTCTCTCGTTTGGTTCTGAATTCAAATGCAGACAAAGAATATTTTTGATTGAGTCCCCTCAACCCTAACATTTCGCAACTCTGATTGCTATTATTAAAAGCCATCCCAGAATTCTTTGTATTCTGAATCCTGGGACTGGCATCAAGCAGCTCCCACCCTTGGGCAACATAATTTAAGTTAAACCCACTAGAAACTGTAGAGTAAGCACAGGCAGCTGTTGGTGCGGCAGGGAGGGGGCTGGATTAGCCCTGCTCTCTGTTCTCACCATGACCACCTTCCACTCCCCTTCCTCAAGGTCCAAGCGCAGTCTTCTCTCTCACTCCAGTGCTGCCACTTTTCTCTCCTGCTCTCACCCTCCCTCAGACCTTGAGTCTAAGCCTCTCTTTAAATCTCCCCCAAGGAACCTTCCCTTTCTCTTGGCAACTAGTGATTGACTCTCTGGGTAAAGTGAGTCCCGCTGATGTGTATGAAGGGTGCTCTGGAGAAATAAATTGTGTGGAGGATGACTGAGGGCTTGGAGAAGAAATTCTGGCTCCGGGAAAAGACACAGACACCCTGGAGGCTGCCACCCATCCCTCTGTGAGTGATGGATCTGTTCAGTCAGAGTTACTACCGCATGCCAAATTATCATTTTGAATGGTTCAATATGGCTGCAGGAGGAGCAGCCGGAGCTCACAGCAGCCGTTTAATAATCACCTGGGGCTGATTTTGGCCTGAGGCATTTGCTGGCACATAGATATCAAGAGACACTTTTTGACCTGGCCACAGGGATTAGTAAAATTAATCATATCTTGAGAATAACTGCGACTCTGGCAATTGAGAGGCCTGGGAGTGGACCAGGAAGTGGATTCCTTGGTTCCCCAGACTTGTCATCATTGTTGTAAAAGACTACTTGGATACTAGATTTACAGAGAAGCTTGCTACCGAAAAGACACATTCAGAAGCAGCGTGGTGTGGTAGTAAGAACACTCAACCAGAGGCCAGAAGACTGCATTAGCCCAGTCCTGGATTAGCCCTTGTTTAGCTGTTTGAGTAAGTCACTAGGCCTCGCTGAGCCTCAGCTTTCTTATCTGTAAAATGGATAAAAATTATACCTGCCCTCTCTTACACATAGTGATACTGTGAGAATCCACAGACATATTCAAAATTATTTTAAGAACTATAGAAACATTTTACAAACTTTGTGAGATATTATCAGTCTCTCTGGCAATTTCTTACCTTCCTTTTCCGGTCCCCTGTCTTTTTAGCCCTCACTTTCTATGGCCTTCCTGTCACCTGCGTATGTTGTTCCCTAGGCACCTTGTGGAGGAGTCCTCCATACTCTGTTCGTGTGCTCTATGCACAAACCCAGATGTTTCCATTCTGTTCATTTCCCTAGGGGTTGTGAGACCCTCAGCCATATAATTTAAAGGGTTCTTTCAGGGTAAGGCAGTAATGACATAAGTGTCACCCTCGGAGTATGTGCTGCTTCATAACACATGCTACAATGAAGGAATGCCTCTCTAACTGGGTCAGAGCCCCTCAAATCCACCCAAGCCTGCAGGCCAGGTCAGATGGAAGAGAACAGAAAGCTGAAGAATACACAAAGTGTGTATGTTATGTCAAGCCTGTCTCCTAGCACCTGCCCGCTATGGAGTGCCAAGGGAGCTGCCAGGGCATTAAGCATTTTGGTCCAGGAGCATAGTCTCAGAGTAAGCCCTCTAAATATTGCATTCAGGTTTGGTCTGCCTTTGAACTTGCTAGTGTTTTCTCCTACCTGGAATGTCAAACTGAAAACTCAGAGCACAGTGCTAAAGCCCAACCTTAGCTGATCTTACATGCCCTGTGCTGAAGTGCCTGCAACAAAAACTAGTCAAATCCTATATTTAACTGGTGAATCATTCATAATTTAGTAGATGTTGTGGATCGATCAGAAAGGACAGGCTCTGGAGAAGCTCAGCCTGGACAAGAAGAAATGGCTTCGAATGCAGGAGAATACCTCAAAGACGGACAAGAACTCTACCTGTTATTAATCTCTTTATTCATTGATTGATTGAATCATTCATTCCTTCACCAAAATTCATTGTGTTTTATTGTATTCTAGCACATTATAGCTGGAGGGAGAGGGAGGTGAGAATTCAACATGGCTTCAAGGAAGATCAGACATTGACCTGAGAAATACTTTGGTAGAAGATGAGGAAGAATTGCAGGGCACACATTATGGCTAAAGAAACACCATGAGTAAAGGCTACGGAAATACATGAAGCAGTGAGCTAGTTGTTGTCTTAGTTATCTAGTGCTATTATAACAGAAATACCACAAGTCGGTGGCCTTAACAACCAGAAATTTATTTTCTCACAGTTTAGGGGGCCGGAATTCCAATTCAAGGCTCTGGCTCTTGAGTAAGTTTTTTTTCTTTGTTGGTTCTGGAGGACGATCCTTGTCTCTTCTGAGCTTCCGCTCCTTGGCAAGCTTCATATGACTCAGCATCTCTCTTCCCCCATCTCTGCTTGTTCACTTGCTTGTTTAATCTCTTTCATATCTCTTAAGACACACTCTACACTAATATCATCTCATTAACATAACATGACTCGACAGCACTGGGTTACTGGGTTTTAACATAACAAAGAAAACCTCTTCCCGGATAGGATTATAACCACAAGTATAGAGGTTAGGATTTACAAAGCATATTTTTGGGAGACACAATTCAAACCATAACAGCTGTTAAGCAGAAAATGGAGGAAAAGGGTCATAGATGAGGCCAAAAATGTGGATAGAGTCAGAATTCAGAGGACTGTATAGAGCATATCAAGAAATCTAGACGTTTTGCTGCAGGCGATGAGGATCCATCTTATTTTTTAAAGCTGAGACGTGACAAGACTTGTAGCATTAGAAAGTCAACTTTAGCTGTGGCATCAAGAAAGTGATGAGGGGTGAAGATGAAGGCAGGGAGAACAATTAAAAGATGGCTGCCATAAAGGTAACAAGGATAGAAATGAACAGGAACAATGGGAGTGAGAAGGATAAGATGGAATCAAGACATGCACTTGAGGTGGAATTGCCATAGTCTGGGAGCTGCTTGGATGTGGGATTTGAGAGAGTGAGAGGACCAGTTTAGATGGCTAGAAAGATGATGGTGTGAGAACATACCCAGGAGCAGGAGCAGAAGATGAGGAAGAAGATAAGCTCGGTTTGTCCATGTTGGGCTTGATGTTTAATTCTATCAAGGGAAGTTGTCAGGTAGGTGGTTGGATAGACAAGCCTGGAGCTCAGGAGAGCATTCCGGCTTCAGGAAAGATGGCTGTATCTCCACATCCGGTGATGCTGGAGTCTCTTGTCAATAATTACAAGCTTCTATCTGTGGGGGAAAAGATTGAGGAAAAGGTAAGAGATGATTTCTTTCCTCCGTTTTTTTTCTGTTTGCCTTTTTCTTTCTGCTCTCCAGTGTTTCTTCATTTCATTGAGCTATGGCCATACTGGCTACCCAATCTACTTCATCCATCTCCTTTTCTTGGTGGAATGAAAGATAAAAGTGAAGTTGCTGATACAGCAGCCATGAGAGGGGTAGAGGAACTAAGGTAGGGGAAGAAGAAAAAAGGATGATCCTCTAGAAGAAACTGCCTGTGACTGAATATGGCTATCAATTAGTACATATTTCTGAACGCTTATTAAGATACCAGATACATAAACGTACAAAAGATCTTGATTTTTTTCCTGCTTGATTCAGTTCAACATATCTGTTTGTTTCCCCTGCCATCCTTGGATCCAGAGCCTGACATGCCCATGTCCACCTCTGCATTTTGCTAATGCTATTTCATTGAGAATGTCCTTTCTCCTTTCCCCCCTTATTTAAGTAAATCTTACCATCTTTTTGGTGCAAATGGGTAACCCACTCAACTGCTATCAGAAGGATTGGCAGTTTGAGACCACCTAGAGGAACCTCAAAAGAAAGGTCTGGCAATTTACTTCTGAAAAAATCAGCCATTGAAAATCTTATGAAAGAGAATTCTGGGAAGATGGCTCCATAAACAGACCATCGTTCCAACCCTCCTCCACGAATGTAACAAGAAATACACAAGGAAATGGTGCTCAGCTTTGAGGGACTCTGAATCAGGGAGCAAAGGAAAGCAGTGGGGAACTGCAGACAGGCAAGAATCAACAAATCATCAAGTCACTTCTCACACCATCCTTGTCCTTCCCTCCAGCCATTGCACCACTGGCTCCTGTGAACTGGGGAAGTAGTCCCAGAAAAGGAGCCTGCTTCCCTAACCACCACAACCCCTGCCTGTACAAAGGGACAGGACCCCAAGCGTCTGCTCTAAAATCAATAAGGCAGAATCCCACAGGGGTCCTTTTCAGGTGTGCTAGCACCTCCCCCACCTGGACACCATTGGCTGCAAGCCTACCGGGAATTGCTATAGAAGGGCCTTGCAGTGGAGTGTGCTCTCATAGTCAACACTCAGTCTGCCTCCCAGCACACCCTATTGCTCAGGCCTATAAAACCATCAGGATAGACCTCCTGAGAGTCACATCAGGTCTGTTTGTACCCCCCATCTGGTTGGTGCAGAAGACTGCAGACTGAGGCTGCTGTGTGCTAGGAAGCAGGCATCTTTAGTGGAGGCTACATCCGCAGCCAACGAACATGGGGAAGGGGGATGGCTCTGATAACAACAAGGCAGACCTCCCCAGGGGTCTGTTTGGAGTGTGCCAGCACCTCCCTCACGTGGACACGGTTGGCTGCAAGCCTGCTGTGAATTTCTACAGGTCTGTGCGGTTGAGTCTGCTCCCATAGTCAGCACTCTACCTGACTCCCCACACACCCCATAGCTCTGGCCTCTGAAACCAATAGGACAAACCTCCCTATTAGGGGTCAGTCAGTTAGGGTTAGTCTGCCCCCACTTCCAGTTGGTGCTGAGGACTGGTGACTGAGGCTGCTGTGTGCTAGGAAGCAGGCATCTTGAGTAGAGACTGCATCCACAGCCAACATACGATGAGGCAGGCTCTGATAGCAACAAGGCAGACCTCCCTGGGGGTGCATTTGGAGTGTGACAACCTCTCCCCCAACATGTAACTGTTGGCTTCTGGACTGACACAAATTCCTACAGAAGGTTCCCTACAGTGGAGTCCGAATCTGGGTCACCTAAGTAGAGACTACTCCCTCAACCACCATAGGGCCACTAGGGCTCTGAAACCAACAAGACAGATCCCTCGGATGTCCTTCTGGGGAATGCCAGTCCTTCCTAATCCTGAAGTGGAGAAAAGCCTGCTTGTGCTTCCCCTGAATGCCAGCTCAGAAATAAGCAGCCCCCACAGATTGGGAAAGAAAGCCTCAGGCAAAACCGAAGGGCAACACCCATCCCCTAAGGGGGCTTGCTGGGTGCAGTTTTTCTGACTATAAATATGTTTGCAGAAACAGAGAAGGAAAGGGAGTAATAACCAGCGAGAGAGAATCGCACCCCCTGGTGAACAGATCAATTAGTACATGATACCTCACCTGAGTGGCAGTGCCTGCTGATGGACAGACTGACCAGAGCATGTTCTCTGGTGTGTTTGGGAGAGATTAAAAGTTGAGAATTGAGATCTGGAACTTTCAAATCCTAATTAAACCAGGGAGAGAAAAGGAGCTATCACAGTGAGAGAGAGAGAGAGAGGAAACAGTAAGCAAAGGCTGAAGGCTCTGCCCATCTAAGACTTTTTTGCAGAAAGTAGTAAGGGCAAAAAACACCAAGTACTAGGGAAAACTGAGAAAGTTAACACCTTTGAAAATTCTAACACCCCCCCCAAAAAACCCACAAGACATGCATAGAACAGAGAAACCATGGCCCATCGAAATGAATATGACAGAGGGGGCGAAACGGCATCTAGAGATGACCAAATAATGAAAAGAAGGGAAGAATATAATACAACAACATTAAGCATAATTAAAGAACTAAGGGGAAACATAGACAAAGAATTAAAAGAAATAAGGAAAACAATGCAAGAACAAAATGAGGATCTAAGAAAAGACATATTGTAACTGAAAGAGACAATAATTGAAATGAGAAACACAGTAAAAATACCAACAGGTTTGATCAGGCAGAAGAAAAAAATCGGCAAATTATAAAACAAAAACCCAAATCTGTTGACATCAAGTCAATTCCAACTCATAGTGACCCTAAATGCCCATCAGCAGATGAATGGATAAACAAAATGTGGTACATACATATGATGGAATATTACATAGTAGGAGAAATGAAGTCTTAATACATGCTACAATATGATAGAGCTGGAAAACATTATGCTGTGTGAAATAAGTACATCACAAAAGGGCAAGTATTGTATGACTCGACGGCAGTGGGTTTGAATGGGTTCACTTATACAAAAAGAAAAGACAAATGTATAGAGAGCAGAGTTTATTAGTGGTTACCAGAGGTGGGAGAGAGGAGGAGAAGGAGGGTTAAATGGTGATGGAAATTTCATGTTGATTAGGAGTAAGTGTGATGGTAAAGGTTTTGTGTCAATTTGGCTGGGCCATGATTCTCAGTGGTTTGGCAGTTATGATGTATTTTGGCAGTTATGTAATGATGCAATCACCTCCATCATGAGATTGGATATAATGTAATCACCTCCATGGAGTACACCTCAACATAAAGAAAACAAAAATCCTCACAACTGGGCCAATAAGCAACACCATGATAAACAGAGAAAATATTGAAGTTGTCAAGGATTTCATTTTACTTGGATCCACAGTCAGCACCCGTGGAAGCGCAGTCAAGAAATCAAAAGATGCATTGATTGGGCAAATCTGCTGCAAAAGACTTTTTTAAAGTTTTCAAAAGCAAAGTTGCCACTTTAAGGACTAAGGTACAGCTGACCCAAGCCCTGGTGTTTTCAATTGTCTCAGATGCATGCGAAAGCTGGGACATGAATAAGGAAGACTGAAGGAGAATTGATGCCTTTGAATTATGGTGTTGGCAAACGATAGTGAATATTCCACAGAGTGCTAAAAGAATGAACAAATCCGCCCTGGAAGAAGTATAGGCAGAATGCTCCTCAGAAGTGAGGATGGCGAGACTTCATCTCACATACTTTGGACATGTTGTCAGAAGTGACCAGTCCCTGAAGAAGGACATCATGCTTGGTAAAGTACAGGGTCAGTGAAAACGAGGGAGACCCTCAATGAGATGGATTGACACAGTGGTTACAACAATTAGCTCAAGCATAACAACAATCATGAAGATGCCACAGGACTGGGCTGTTTCATTCTGTTGTACATAGGGTCGCTGTGAGTCGGAACCTACTCTATGACACCTAACAACAACTCTCTCTCTCTTTCTCCTTCACTCTCTCTCTTTCTATATATACACATAACTATGTTTCACTGGCTTTGCTTCTCTAGATAATCCAGCCTAAGACAGTAGGTTTGCACAGCCAATTAACTGCTGTCAACAAGTCGTACACCAGTAAATAGTTGAATTGGAAAAATTTGTGTGATATACATTTTTATAACAGCAACACACACACACACAAAGTAGCTGCTGAGTCTGCTTATGTACAACCAAAGTCCTCATGGGATTTGGAATTTGGTTTCTTGGTTTGGAGATTTTGGGTCCTGGTTTCACAGGACACCCCAGTTAATTGGCCTAAAAATACGTTTAGTGCTTCTGCTTTACCTCCTAGTTCGTTGCTCAGTGCCTGGGATCTTAAAAGCTTGCAAGTGGCCATCCAAGGCACAGCAATTGGTCTCTAGTTAAGTCTAAAGCAACAGAGGAAGAAGGAGCATCAGGAATAGAAGGAGAATGTAGAATGTGTGGCTGCTTGCCTCCATGAACAACTGCCTCCTCTGCCATGAGACCAGAAGAACTGGGTGGACCTGGCTCCCATTACTGAACGTTTTGTTCAAAGATTCTATAGACTATCCCTGATCAAAAGGGGAAAACTGCAGAACAGAAATTCAAATTCTCATGGGCTCCAGACTTCCAGGAACCATGAAGGTTGGATGAATCTCTGAAACTGTGCCCTGAGATCATCTTTAAACCTTAAACCAAAAATACCCCCTTATCGTTTGGTTCTTAAAACCAAACAATAGTTTAGCTTAACTAGTAAAAAATGTCTTGAGCTTTATGCTCTTCTAAGAACTATCTATATTGGATCAAATTGACAATAACAACTTGAAAGATTAGATAGGAACCTTCGGAGACAGTGGATTTATGTTAATTAGGGAGGAACAACTCAGAAGAGGATCAGAATGGTTACACAATTCGAAAAACGTAATCAGTGTCACTAAATAGTGTATGGAGAAACTGCTGAATTGGTGTATGTTTTACTGTGTATACTCTCAACACCAACAACAAAATAAATAAAACTACACAAAGAAAACCCTATGGAGCACAGTTTTACTCTGATGCACTGGGATCCCTATGAGTAGGAATTAACTCAATGGCAACTTTTCTTTTTTTTTTTAAACCTTCTTTTTGGATCCAACATAAGCCCCTCCTTCTTCAAGCAGGCTTCTCCAGTTATTCCAGCCCACTTGATCAATTGATCACCCTCTTCATGGAACAAATAACATACACATTGGAACACTTAATTATATATTCCCTTGTATTTTGTCTGAATGATTTGAATAAATTGCAGTCTCCTCGAGGGAGATTAGAGTCATAACTAAAATTAAGAGTTAGAGAAGCACTCGGAGACCCTCTGCTCTTATTCCTGAGTGTCCAGAGCTCTCTCCTTTCTTCTACCAGGCGTGTCCTGTTTTGTTGATCTAGGTAATAAGTAGAGAGAAGAATGATGGATCCTAATATGTTCAAGACTGTTTTCATTAGAAAAGGCAAAGAACTACTCAAAAAGAAGAGAGAAGAAATAAATAGGACCAAAAAGGTTGGAGAAAGGGGTGAGAGGAACAAAGAAAAAAAAAATCCTTTCAAGTATTGTTAAAAAATTGTTGTTATTAGTTACTGCTGAGTCGATTTTGATGAATAGTGACCCCATGTGACACAGTAGTACTGTCCTATAGGGTTTTCTAGGCTACCATTTTTATAGGAGACCTGTCAGTACAGTGATTATGTGTTCAGCTGCTAACTAGAAGGCTGACGGTTCAAACTTACCAGCTACTTTATGGGAGAAAGATGTAGCAGTCAGCCTCCCTGAAGATTACAGCCTTGAAAACCCTGTGGGGCACCAATGTGGCAGCAATGGGTTTGATTTTTCGTGTAATCTTTACAAGGGCAAATTACCAGGCCTATCTCCCATGGAGCCACTGGGAGGATTCGAAAAACCAACATTTCATTTGGCAGCCAAGCACTTAACCGTTACCACTAGGGTCTTTGTTTAAAAATTAGGGACATTTACAAATATACAAAGTTACAAGTCATTCATATGTCATCACCCAGAAATTAACATCTTAGCATGTTTGCCTTGACTCTCCTTTTTTCAGGAAAGTTACTTTTTTTGTTAAAAAAAAAAAAATGAATTGATTCAAAACAATTTTAGGGAAATAGAGTGAGTTTAATAGATACTGTTTTAAAATAAAGTTAATTAATCTAATTTTGCCTGAATTTAACAGAAGGAAAAAAAATAGAATCATTGAACTTCATATAAATGTGTTGTCACCACAAGGGAGAGTTCTTCCTAAAAGATTCCCTTGAATTTAAAACGAGAGATTATGAAAACATTAAGAGGTAAGAGTTATTATTTTTAGGTGACATTTGCCCATTTAGTCACTTTGACTTTCTTTTAAAAATTTAATTTAAATTTTTTTGTCGTCTGCATTCACAGTGACTACCTAGGCTACTTTCACACAGCAGTAATTTGGTTATCAGAGGTGTCTGTTGTGTTCCTTGTTTTTCAAAATGTTATTTATTGGTTGCAAAATGATGTTTTGGTCCCCAGTTTGCTTCTTTTCCTTAGGGCTTCAATCTCACTTTCTATGTCATTTTGTTGCCTTATTATCTTAGCCATGAGATCTTGTTTTACTGACGACTTCTTATTAGATTATTCTACAACAGGAGTTGGAAAGCTTTTTTATGTAAAGGGCCAGATAGTAAATAGTTTAGACTTGGCAAGTCACAGGGTTTCTGTAGCAACTACTTAACTCTGCCATCATAGTGTGAAAGTTAGCTGCAGAGAGTACATAAACAAATGAGGGTGTTTGTGTTCCAATAGACCTTTATTTACAAAACGGGAGGGTGGGCCAGATTTGGCCCTCAGGTCGCAGTTTGCCAACCCCTGTTCCCAGCATTATCCTATAGAATATTATGCTATAGATGCTATTATGAACAATTTTCTTTTGTCCTTGAGTTAGATTTCTTCTGTTTCCTGAGCTGAATAGCTTTCTGGTTTTTGCATTTATTACTCTTGTAATTGTATGTTGCCCATTTTTCATTTCTTTCCTTCTTACTTATACTTGAGCATTTCTGTCCAAACATGTTATTGTTTGATACAGGGTTGCTACCTCTGGATTCCTTTTACCTGTACTTAAGACCAGTCGGTTTTCCTCTACGAGCTTGTTTGCGTATTTTATCTTCCATCCACTTGAGAATGCAGAAGCACAAAGGTGCAAAGGAGGAGGTAAGGAGGGATGGGAAGAACTCATCTGAAGACGACTAGAGTCTGTTATAATACTTGGGTTTGTTTTCTCTTCTGTGATTTGGTTGAATTTTCTTTACCAGGGTTCATTCCTTCATTCAAGTTAAGGTTATTCCAGGAAAGGGACATGGCTGGACTTTAGATCATTTTATGGAATAGCCTTGAAGAAAGGTATTCCTGCAGTTCAATTTCCTGATTTCTCCTGAGCCATTCTGACTCCTCAGTCAAAAGAGAACAAATAAATAAATAAATAATAAGGCTACCTGCTCAGTTTTCTTCTTTTTATATTCGGAAACATTAGTAAGAATTCTCAGGGTTTTTTTTTTTTTTTATTTTTGATCCATCAGTACTGCCACTGTGGGGCTGGAGAGGTGGAGCTGGGAGATGTTTCGTTTCACCTCTTCACTGACCTACAGAAATGTGTGTTTCTTTCTTTGGCTTCAAGTTTTTCTTCCCTTTTATTTTTAAGTTTATGGCGTTAGGTATGTGTCTTTCCCTTGTTTGCTTTCTGCCAGTGATTTTGTGTGTGTGTTTGGGAGGTGGGGGGATAAGGATGTTTTTCTTTTTAAAAGATTATTTTGTTGGCTAGTAGGGGAGGGAAATTTTTCGAAGCAGTTTCAAATGACGGTTTTAACCCAGAAATTGTAAAGTGTTTTTGAGAACTTTTGGGGTATCCGTGTTGCGTTTGCTGTAAGTATGATGCTGGGCTGAGACTGGCCACAAAGCCAATCAGTTTTACCTGGATTACATGTAGATGGGAAAACAGAGGCCCGGAGAAGTGACTTGCCAAAGACACAGAAAAAATTAAAGTTAGAGGTGGGACTTGAAGAGAGATTTTCAGCTTTCAGACCCTGCTCTGATCCTAGGCGGTTACAGGATGTGCCTTACATTTTTTACTTGTTTGGTTTTTGTAATTACTCATAGTACCTAGCGAAATACAAGGCATAGTATCCATATTGATGAGTTTATTGATATATTGTCTCCTAAAAGTATGGATTCCCAGGGAGTGTTCACTGATCTTAACGACTATAGAATTTCAAAATATTGTTGAAACAAAGTTAATTGTAATTTAATTTTAATTTCGAGACTGGCAGTGGAAATACAGCCGAATCCCTTTATAATTCTCACACTAGGAGGAATAGGAAGGACCTAGTGCCCATCTGCTAGGGTTGCTGTGGAGTTGTTTACTTCCTTGGGTAGGATATTGGACAAGATGGTTGCTAACGTCCTTTTCAACTAAGTTTGTAAAATTAGAATTTGAATATTTATGGAGGTCTTTGGCAAAGCCTACAAAACTCTGAGAATATTGTAATGCCTCATTTTCAAAATGGATTTTGTTATCTCGCCACATTAGAGGAGAATGGGAGCCGGTGTCCAAAAATCCAACCATATGGGGTGTTACAAGTCAGCATGCTGAGGATCACTGCTCTGGGAGAGACAGTGGGATGCAGAGGGTGAGTGCGCCTCCCAGCTTGACTCCTCAACTCCATAGCAGAGTTCCAGAGCACCTTGGGCTCTGGCTGCAATTAGCTGGCCCATCTCCTTGGACTCTGCCACTTCATAAATTTGCCAACAGAACTGGGCAGGCACATGGTGCCGTTGCCTGGCATTGCCCCCAGCAAGGAAAGGCATAAATCCCTTTCACATCTGGGCCTCCAGCCCTACCACACTTGGACCGATCCTGGAAGTCACCCCAGCTCTTTGAAAGGAAACACCATTTCTCCATGGTCTTCTCTGTGGTTGACAGAGAGACAGTGAGGAGTTGATAGGAAGGAGCCTTCTTAGAGGTTATATTGCCCCAGAGAAAGGAGGGTTCTCCCTGGAGGGAGTAACCATAGAAAAGCCCCTTTGTAAAAAAGGGGTCCTGCGTCTACCTCTTGCGAGGAACGGTGCTGCAAATCAAGTAGGCCCTTTGCAGTATATACATATGGAATAAGGCTTATTTATGAGTGGGAAGAAACCTATAAAGAAGAGTTATTAAGTCCAGGAGGAACTGATTTATGTCATAGTAAAATTCAGGCTATAGTTCAGCCAGAGGAATGACAGGCTCTGACAGGTGTCCATGAATAAATCCCCTTCTTCTAAAACATTGCCTTCTCTCTCTCTGCTAGGCACTGGCCAGATTCTTCAGCCAGCTGAAGGAATTTGCCCTTGCTCCCCTTCTCCTCACTTGCCTCTCCTTTGTGATCTTTTTCAGCTCCAGATAAAAGGGAAGAGAGCCACACAACCAGCTAGCTTTGAGAAAGCCTTGGGTTTTCTTCATCCCTCACAAATTTCTGAGACTGAGCTGTATGCCTTCAGGCTGGCAGAAACTGGCTAGAGATCTGAGGAAGGCAGGGTAGGTGTCGACAGAGACACTTGGCTTCCGTCAATAACCATGTGGAATCGCAGCATCCCCCAGGGCTGGAGGCCCTGCGTCCTTGCCTTTTAAGACGGTATTGGTAGGAGCTGTTTAAAGAGATCCTGGCCTCCAGCAGCTGTGGCCTCTAAGAAGCTCAGCATACTCAGATCTTTGGCCGAGAGCTCTGCTTCTGATGGTATGATGGTGGCTGTCTTCTGTGGAAGCGGGTGACTGGGGCTACTTTGGACTCCAGGCCTTATCTGTATTCAGGTGGGACATGAGGTCCTTCTGGCATCTACTGCAGTGGTTTGTGTCTGCATGTATAATTGCTCAGAAAGCACAGACTAGCTTCTAGTAAATGGACTTGGGATGCTGAATGCATAAATGCGGCTAGGAGTCATCTATCTATATATCTGTCTGTTTGTCTGCCTGTCTATCTATCTGTCTATCTTTGTACCAATATCTGTTTGCCTAACTCTGTATATGTCTGTTAACATACATAGAAATACAGAGTCCATGACCAAAATCTCATTACAAAACCTGATCAAATGGAAACTTTATAATTAACTATATTCCTTCCTTTCTTAAAATAACTTCTATAGAAATGTTCATTGATAGAAGCAGGGATGAATGTCATGCATATAAACACCTGTTAAGGGTCTTCAGCTTTATGTGACATCAGTTAGCTAACACCTTCCATTGGTACTCCCAAAGTAAGGGATTAAAAAAATATATTCCCATTATCCACTTGTACTTCTAAGGCTTTCGTGGGTAATGAAGAGAGGTGGCCTCAGTGGCAATGAGTTTCTTATCTCAGTGCTCTCAATCATCAATCAAGCAATCATGGTTCATCCGTTCCGCCCTGCTTTCTGAGTATGGGAAGAAGAGAGCTGACCCTAGGACCTTGCCCTGGTCACAGTGGGTCATCTCTTAGGATTAGCCATTCTGAAGTCTCACTTCTCCATCCTAGGAAGTTGGGATGAAAATCCTGTTACAGGTATCACCTAGAGCTGAAGAAAGAGGGTCTTTTATTCTGTTCTCAGCTATAAGCTTAGCACTGAAGCAGAAATGTGTGTTTTAGTGTGAGAGGTCCTTTCCTGGGGAGCAAGCCAGAGAGGACCAGAACTCTGCATAAAACAACATAGACAAACTCTAGGTCATAAACACAATTTCACATGTGTCTAGATATTTGGTATCCTCTTTCCCATATGTAAAGTGGGACAAAATCAAATAAGATAATTCTAACCATCTGTATCTCTGAATCCTACCTATATTTAAAGGGTCAACTCCAATTATCACCCAGATAAAATTTAACTCTTCTTAACTTCCTGTATTACTCATTATTTGTTCTAGAACATTACATGTATTTTACGTGTTTTTTCTCTTACAGTTTCGTATCTTTAAGTCTTAATCCCCCTGCAAAGTTCCTTGAGGTCAGACTTGTAGCGACATATGCATTATCTCGGAGTTCCCCATGAAGCCTACCTCAGGGCTGGATATGCACTTAAATAAGGCTCTGGAAATAGGTTTTGATGGGTATTGATCCCAATGCTATTCCCAGATGTCTGAAATTTATTAACCAGGACCCTACAAGCTCACGGAGGCCCTGTTACTTTATGGTATGAATGCTTCTTGTCCAGAATCCCATCATGGAAGCCCAAGATTAGCACTGTTGTGTTTGGCCTGTGTTGGACCCAATGTGACAAAGGTTTATCCTCACTCATGTCACAGTCCTGTGCAGGACAAATACCTCTGCTTGGCAGCTGTCTTTCAAGCAGTGACTCAAGGATCTAACTCCTCCATTTGGGATCTGTTGCCTCTGAGGACACTATGAAATGGGAAGGGAGAATCATGTGGGCCTTTTAAGGGTCAGACATAGTTCCATTCCTTTGGCAGAACTTGGTTACATGACCCTCAATTTAATGCGAAGAGGGATGGGAGAGGTCATCTTCCTGTGCACCTAAGAGATGGAAACCAGGAGGAAAGCCTGTAGCATTTTCTCTGCCACAGTCCCTGCAGTAGGTTGCCTCATGCTGGGAGTGTTCTAATAATATCAAGGAGGCCATAGAGGCTGGAGTGCAGTTGAGGAGGGGAAGACTGGTGGACAAGGAGGTCATGAAGATACCCGGGAACCAGACCACAGGGTGGTTGGGATTGAATTGTAAGAGGTTGGGAGCCATTGAAGATTTTGAGCAGAGGGGTGACATGATCAGACTTACATTTTGGAAAGAACTCTCAGGTCCTGTCTACTTTGCACACTTTCCAGCCCTCTTGGCTCTGGCAGTTCATGTAGGGAAGCAGCCCCTTCCCGCTATAGTCTCTGTCTTCGGCATTCTTCTCTTGACACTGCAAAGGCCCACCAGGTACAAAAAGGATGCTCTGTGGATAAGGTTAATCTCAAGAAAACCATGGTGATAACTCAGTGTGGTTTCTATCTCATTTTTTGTCAGGTTATTTGTGCTCCCTCTCTTTTCCCTCAGATATACAACACCCTTGAACAGTTTTGGACAACTTCTTCTAGAAAGAGAAGTTTTTGATAAATTTGTCCACGCTACGTGCAATAGTTTTGTAAGGTGGCCGTGAAAAATGGGTAGCTGGGTAGCTGTGAAGAACAGATATTTGTCTTCCCACAGTTCTGGAGGTTAGAAGCCTGAATTCAGCCTGTCAGCAAGGCCATGCTCTCCCTTTGTTCACTCTAGAAGAGCCTTCCTTAGCTCCTCCAGTTTCTGGATGCCCCAGACGTTTCTTGGCATTCTTTGCCTTGTAGAGGTAGCTTTACATGGCAGCTGTTTTCCCTCCGTGTATGTGGCTTTGGTTCTGTGTCTGTTCTCCCCTTTTATAGAACACCACTAAAAAGGGATTAGGATTAGGACTCACCCTATTCTGATATGACTTAACTGATAATACCTTCAAAGAAAAACCCTATTTCCTCAAACAAAGTCACATTCACAGGTACAAGGGTTAGGACTTCAACATATCTTTTTGAGGACACAATTCAGTCCATAACACTGTGCTACTAGAGACAACGAGGTCGGTAGAGGACAAACAAAACCAGCTGCTGCTGAGTCAACCCTAACTCATAGCAACCCCATGTGTGTCAGAGTAGAACTGTGCTCCATAGGGCTTTCAATGGCTGATTTTTTGGGAAGTAGATTGTCAGTCCTTTCTTCTCAGGTGCCTCTGAGTGGACTTGAACTGCCAACCTCTCAGCAGCCAAGCACGTTAACAGTTTACACCACCCAGGGACTCCAGGTGGAGGATAGGATGGGATATTTGGATTTTATTTAGTGGTGGATGCTGGAGAGGATAAAGATGAGTACAAAACAATTTATCTTATAAGAAGACATTCATTCCAAGCACCAGTGAGGGGTTCTCCAGTTTCCCCTCTGCTGCAGTCACACTGTGAATGTGCCTGTCAACTTTGCACAGAAGCTCCGGGAATGTGGACTCAGGCAGACCTCCTCACCAGCCCCAAGAGGAGGGCTTCTGCATCCCTACCCATCACTCAACAACCCAGTGGCCTGGCAATCTCACTCCTCTTCAGCACTGTCAGGGACAACATTCTTTAGAGGTGAAAGTACAGTTTAATTTCTAAGCTCACCGAGGCATGGACGGGGGCTGCAAAGGAGGCTGAATGCATTATTGGTGCCACATGTTTGATAACGTGCCGAGCTTGCCAACACACACCCGGGGGCCAAACGAATGCATTCCTGTGGAAGGCTGCACCCTTTCTGCCTGGGCCAGTGGGGTCAGTTAGAACAGCCAGAGCTTCACTTCCTGTGCTCTTCATGTCTGCTTGGCAGGCTCTCCTCTAAGGAATAGAACTCCACTCTTCCCCCCGCCTCCTTCCCTAGGTAAATGTGAAGGAGGAGAAAGAGAGAAGAGAGAAAAAAGAATTGACTTCCTCCCTGCCCTTGCCCCCACTTGCTGGGGTCTACATGAAGACGGTACAGAGAATGGCATTTCTCTCACTGCGGTTTCCCAGTGACAGTGGGGTCAAAGAAAGCATTTTTCAAAAAGAGCTTCTTTTCTCAATTTATGGCAGAGCATCCAGTAGCAAGCAGCAAAATGAAATAGGTCTCTGTTATCTCTCCCCCAGAAAGAGACAGCCCTTACAAGGGAAGGAGATAATTCCTGTCTGGTTTTTATATTCCTCATAAAATGCATTATTGTGCAGGCATGTAAAATGTATGGGACTGGGCAGACATATGAGGTGGGGAAAGGTGCAGCCTTAGCTCCTCACACTGTTTGGACTGGAGGACAGCAAAGAGGAGAGGTTTTTTTTTTTTTTTTTCTGAGAACAAGGACAATGGTAATTACCTCTGTACTGACTTTCCATGGTAGATGAAAGAATGGGAGGGGAAAGGGTAATAATAATAATAATAAGTTGAAATGATAATAATAAAGGCTTCTTCTTTTTGCTTTGCCCATCTGTGACTCAGTTTTCAAGTTGCTGGGATACACCTGTTGAGTTCTTGGGAGTTGGGGTAACCTCTCCCTTAGGCTCTTGCAGTGTTTGGTCAGTCTAGGCATGTATCTGGTCACAGTACTTACCTGAAGTCACAGATGCCAATTTGTATATCACATACAATGCATAGAATGTCTTTTCACCTTTAGCCCCCCAGGAACTTAGAATGATGATCTTGCTGGAGAGGGGCCTCATTTGTTTCCCTTGAAGTAAATAGTTTGAGCTTGATGGCTGAACACTTATGGACTCTTCATTTCCAGGCTCACAGATATATTCCAGGGGGGAGAATTTGGCTGCATTGTCCAGTTACCTCATCCCCACATTAGATGCTGCTTCTTTAGAATGTCTACCTCCATGTTCATCCTCTACTCTTGTTCAACAGAGGTTAAAGAAACTTAAACTATGATGCATACCAAATTGTTCTTAAGAATTAACTGAGAAGCAGTTAATAGAACAAGGGATGGAAGACAGCAGCTGTTCTCTGAGGACAAGGCCAATCAGACTTGTGACTGGAATATAGTGTTTTTAGAAATAAAATCACATGCAACTACTTCATAACATCAACTCTACTAATAACTCGGTATGAAGACATAGGGATTCCTGAATCAATGGAATAGTGGAGATGAATGAGATACAGCACAAACATCTCTGCCTTCTCACTCTCTCCTTCTTTGCTTCCTTCTATCCCTTCCACAAATATTTCTGAGCAATTCGTAAATACAGGTCACTAGGCTAAGGTTTAAAGACAAGAGAGGCAGACTCTCCTAGGAATCAATGTTCATTGATTCATTAATTCTCTAGAGCAGTAGTTCCCTAACACAGAGGGCTTTTAACAACACAGAGTTATAGGGCTTTTAACAACACACAACTGCAGGCCAATAGAATCAGAATATCGAAGGAGAGAGTCTGGTACTCTATATTTTTTTAAGCTGCACAGGCACTCTAATGAGCAGCGAGGGTAGGAACAACTGCTCTATTGCATTTGGTGTTCCCAGGAAGAAACCAACTGCCTCAGTCCAGTAGAACTAAAGGTCACAGGATTTGAGGTCAGGCAGAGCTTGATTCTTCTACCCTAGCACTATAATTTTTAGGTGTGTGACATTTCCAAACCTCAGGCTCCTCATCTAAAATGGGGATTAATGATAGCTCCCAAATTACAGAATTTTGGTGGAGATTGAATATGATAATATAGGTAAACACACTTTCTAAACCATGATGGATTGTTCAGTGTGATCTGCTCTCAACCTCATCTTTCTGCATGTTGACTTCCTGCTCTCCCTTCCCTCAAGATCTCAGAAGGCGCTGTCCCTCTTCTTCTGCTCCTATCCCTCATGCTCATACCACTGCATGTTTGCTGTCCTTACCCTGACTTTCTGCGTGTCTACTAGTTCCTTTCCCTGTCTACACCCACTCTTCATCCTTACAATCGCGTTCCTCAGAACTGCTGTTCTCTTAAGCTACCATTTTACCTCCCTCCTTTCCTCCACCAACACATTTTGAAAACAGAGGAACCCTCTGCTATCATTTTCTGTCTACCCACCCACTTGTTAGTGATTGAGTATGATTGCATCCTACACTATTCCAGGAAAGCTGCTTTCCAAAAGGTAACCAAAGGTCACCAACTGTTGGCCAACCAACAGTTCTTCTTCACCCTCTCCACAGCATTGAGAACCATTGTTGTGTTCTTTTATTGTTATTTAATGTCCCGTGTTGACTGCATCACCATTTCACCACTCATATTACTGTGATGGTTAATTTCATCAGTCACCTTGGCTAGGCTATGGTGCCCAGTTGTTTGGCAAATATTAGTAGAGTTGATTTTATGAGGTAGTTGCATAAGATAAATCAATTGGCCTTAAATAGATTACCTTCTATAATGTGGGTGGATTTCAAACCAATCAGCTGAAAGCCTTAAGAGCAAAAAGAGAGTTTCCCTAGGGCGTGTTCTGCCTCCAGACTATAAATAAACATTTTGCCAGAAATTGCTTTTTCTGCACTCTTCCTATTGCCTAATTTAGGGATTTTGGCATGCAACCCTGTAGGAGTTCCCAGCCTGTCGCCTAACCTATAGATTTTGGACTTGGAAACCCCCCACAGTCACATGACCCAAGTCTTTAAAATAAATCTCTTTCATGTGTATAAACTGTTGGTTCTGTTTCTCTAAAGTACCCTGAGACAATCACTTCTAGATAGATGCTTTCATATAAGTGTCTATCTTAAGCTCCAATTCTGCATTAAGTGTGGAGGCAGGGTAGTTTCAGGTTTGGTTGATTCAGTGGTGCTACAATATCATTAGGAATTAAGTTCTTCCCACCTGTTTAGTTTTCCATCCTTAGGATTGTTGTTGTTGTTAGGTGCCGTTGAGTCAGCTCCAACTCATAGCGACCCTGTGCACAACAGAACGAAACACTCCCCACTCCTGCACCATCCTTACAGTTGTTCTTATGCTTGAGCCCATTGTTGCAGCCACTGTGTCAATCCACCTCATTGAGGTGTTATGACTTGTACAGTCTCCTTTGTGTCTCCACTCTGCTCTGAACATACTTCTAGCATATCTCCATTGCATTACTTCCAGTTCTTTTTGTGGACTGGAAACCCCAGTGGTATAGTGGTTAAGTGCTATGGGTGCTAACTGAAAGGTCGGCAGTTCTAATCCACCAGGTGCTCCTTGGAAACGCTATGGGGTAGTTCTACTCTGTCCTATAGGGTTGCTATGAGTCGGAATTGACTTGATGGCAACTGGTTTCTTTTTTTGTCGACTGCATCTTCTTTGAGAGCAGGGAACATGCTAACTAACTTTTATATTCCCAGTGTGCTAAGGCACAATGTCACCACATAATAGGTTTCAATAAGTATATATTGAATCAGAGAATTAGCAGGTTTACTATAGATAGCTATATATGTTGCCGACTCAGTCATCTCCCTATTCCCGGTACAAAGACACAAATTCTCCACTGATGCTTCAAATGCCATTCAGATCACTGTGCCTGACCAGGGAAGATGCCCAACTTTTCCCAAACCTGTCTCAGGAACTGCTCTTGGACAAGACCATATTTGGAAGAAAGCTTATACGTGAGGGACAGGCCTGAAGACAGAGGCATAACAAAGCCATTTTCCCCCACAGAAGTCACACCCCTCAAAGTTCCCTGAGGTCAGTTTCCTTAAGAACGGTTCACCAATTGCTACAGTTAATTAGCATAAACCACAGGATACCTTAGCAATAAGGGAACCTCTGAGAATAAGTGGAGATTTTTCTAAGCAATTTCGGCTACTCAGGATTAGGTGCTGCGTAGACGTATGGCCGGATCATTTCTGAGGTTCTGGGAGACGTGTCCTGCTGTATACACATGTCTGTGTGTATGTGTCTAGATGGCTTATTACTGCCATGAGGCTGAGCCCCCATCTGGAAGGTGGGCACTTTTGCTCTTGGCAGGGATTCATGGGAATGTGAGAAAGTGATGGAACTCACCCAACAGCCCATGTGGAGTGGCCCATCTTTATTTATTCGCCTGGATTGATCAGAGTTCCTGAAGGTCAGACTGAAGGCATGTGGGAGCCGTCCCCTTGCTTTTGTGTGGTTATCTTCACTTTGTGTACTGTTCCCAGGCCAGCCAGCCATGGCTACTATGACAGGCTGTTTGTCCTAATAAAGCACATGGCAGCAGCCATTACAGCTTATATAGAAAATAACTGTTGGAACCACTTTTTCTTTCAAGTTTGTTGTGCCTAAGATGGGCACTTGAGGCTTTATAGCACACCCACCCCCAACCTTCCCAGCACACTGTGCTTAGCTGATGTGGTTTGGAAAACCTGAAAACTGGTCAGCCAAGGAGAAAACAAGTCTATAAGCAGGGGATTTCGTCTTCAGATGCCCTTCTCACACTTGCCATTTCTCTACTCTTTATCTCTCCTGCAACTCTTCCTTTCCTCCCCTCCTGGAGGCACTAAGCTGTCTCACCCAGCGCAGTGCTTTTAGGAAAGGATCTGATTTCTGTCATTTACACCTGAGCATGAATTTAAGCACCTCTATTACATCTCCCAGGAATATTTGCCAATTAAATTTTCTACTACTTGTGGAATGAAAGACTTTGTCCCCTGTTAAAGTTTCAGGCATCAACGAATAGATATGCTATTCAAGCGCACACATATGCATGTATCTGCAATATCCAAACTCTGGGTGTTTTATAGCCTTTGATCCTTACAATACCTGCATGAGATAGAAAAGGTATTCGTAGCATCTTCATATTACAGAAAAAGAAACCTCTGTAATATAAGCGGTTTGTCTAAGTCACAGGAGGAATTCAGCCAAGCCTCCTACAATTCCAGCCTTGGCATTTAGTAGTTTTGTGTCTTTGAGCAGGAATGATCCCATTGGGTAGAAAGTCCCATAGCCAATGGGTGGTAAATGTCCCCACATGTTCATCTGGAAGTCAGGATCCTCAAAGTGACAAACCCTCATGTGGTTTTACCTTCTTCTGTGCAAGGCACTGCTATGTCATTAGGATATTAGGGATACTTCTAGTTGCCATCATCAGCCAATCCTAAAGGCATCTTCCCCTAAGTCACCCATCTCTTACCAGCCTGTAAGGGCAAAGGGATTTGCCTTGTTTATCTACATCCTTCAGCCTCTCACCATCAGAATTTGATATTCCCACTTGCACCTTGTTCAAAAGCCCCTCTCACTATATTCTTTTTCTCTTTGTGCAGCCTCCCCAGAGACCAGCCAGGACTCTGGCTAAGTTAGCAGTTATAATGAAGCAGGATATCCTGTTGGCAGAAAAATGGCAACTATTGAAAGAGCCAGGGTCTGTGTTCCATGGTCGTCTCTCCCTGCCCTCCCTCTCTGACTGCAGAGAAGGAACTTTACATTCCAGGCTCCAGCTACTTGCGCAGTGGTCTAGTTAGAGGCTTGCTCCCTAGCTCCACTAATGCTATGGCATTCCTGGGCAAGGAGCAGGAGGTGGTCTTCCTATTACCTGTTGAGCCTGTAACATGAAAAAGATACTATGCTAAGTGCTATACAGTATTTTCTCACTTAATTCCCATAAGTATCTGATGGGGTAGGGATTACTTTTCACATTTTCAGATGAAAGAATAGAAATCCAGAAGAGTTAAGTAACTTTCTAAAAGTCACATAACTAAGAAATGCTAAAACTGGTTTTGGAACCTGGGTCTGACCCTAAGGCTCAGTCTATTTCCATTACATCATGGTGATCTCCTTGGTCATAAAGTAAGACAAATGTGACTGGTATCAAGATTATTTGACAAACATCCTTGAACTCCTACTATGAGCAAAGCATTGTGGTGGGCCCTGAGAGTGTACAGATATGCACAATATAGCAAGTTTCTCTTCTCCAGGGACTTGTAATCTAGGGGAGAACATAGAGACAAACTTCAGAGCTTTTCTCCATCCATCTACCCACTTACTCATGCACCAATCTATCCACTCATTCCCCCTCCATCCAGCTACTTATCCACCCACCTATCCATCCATCCATCCACCCATCCATCCATCCAACCAACCATTGGATATTGTCTCTGCTATGTTCCAGGCACTGTGATATACTTTGTGGGAGATACAACTCTGATCAGGCTATCTTTATGGAACTCAGAATCCCATGGGCAAATCAGATATGTAACTATTCCTTTAACTCTTTTTAAAGCAAGAGCAAATGAAGCTTGAGGGGTTTATAAAGTGCTGTGTGTCCCTAGAACAAGCACCTTTAACTCTGTTCAAGGTGGGACATAAATGACTTCACCTAGACGTTGTCTTCTAATCAGTAACACCCTCCCTGGCTTATGGACTCAGCTGGCCATTCTCTCCTCTGGGATCTTAACAGAACTTGAAATACTTTCTATCATTATTGTCATGTTCAGGTCTCTATTTCAAGAGGCCCTTGAGGAAAGGAAGTCAGGTTCTATTCATTTCTGGCACCTGCATTGTATTTAGCAGGTGCCCCATTGTATTTATTGTCTTGAACTGGACCTCAGTGGAACTCAGCTTCCCCTAAGTGCAACTCTAAGATGAGGAGGGGAGGGGGCTGCCATATATGACCTCTTAGGACCCTGCCAGTGGTTTCATTCAGTGCTTCTGTAGTCCTCCCAGTCTCCTACACCATGGTCTCCTCTTCATCAGCACATCCTTCCCTAAGTCCCCTCCCTCTTCTTTATTCAACTCTCCCCCGCCCCCATATCATGAACTCACACAAACAAACAAAAAAGATCCCAACAAAAGAAATTCTCATTGCTGTAAAAATTTGGTGAGGAGAGTGTGGATAGGAGCATCTCTGGTCATCACTGGGCCTGGGTAATTTTTGTTTGCAAATTGCTAGATATGAACTGGGAAAGACAAAGAAAAAGTCCTTCTGGAGGCAGAGACGACCAGAGAAATATTGTGCTCTGTGAAATAGATAAGCAGAAGAGCTGTTTATTCCCTTGGTGGCATGAGACCTGTCTTTGAGGCAGATAAATCTTTGCTGGTAATACAGTACTTAAACCAGAACTGACACCTTTTTATATTAACTGCAGAGAATTGCTTTTGTAAGGCTCTGATACAAAGACTGCCACTGTTCTTTCTTGCATATCAATTGCTTGGCAGCCTGTTGCTTATCTCAGCCCTCCTTTTTGGGTAGTTGCCCCTGATCTCAATATGGAATCAAGGTCTGGGAAGGACAGGGAAGAAGGGGTGGCCCAAATGTGTAAGAGACAGCTAGCAGAAGCGCACAGGCGTTGCATGGGGTTTGTGTGTTTGCCTGTTCCAGGGATCCTTCTCTCCACCCCTCTCTGCCCTCGCCTTCGCCCTCAATTCCTACATAGGAACATGCTGGAACCAGCTGGGAGGCAGAGCAGATGGACATAGTGCAGTCACCGTGCGCACAGCTTTAGCCAGGCACCCGGGCCCTGAGGTCAAATGGGCCAAAATTATTTTTAACTGTTTTCTCTAATAGACAACTAATGCATACTGACTGCAGATAAATTGATAAGCAAAAAGAAGAAAAAAACTTCCCATAATATTTTGTTTCCTATCCTTCTAGGGGTAAATACATCTAATTTCTATGCATATATGTATTAAAAAGTAAAATTATGCTCTACATAGAATTTTAGCTTTTTTTTTCTTTCATTTTCCTCTTTAATGTATCATGTATATTTCCGTATCAGCAAACCTACTTCTACAACATGATGGGAGGAGCTGACATTGTCACACTGTTCTCATGCTCACAAAGTTCTGTGGCTCATGAAGACCTTTCCACTTCTCTGCTTGGCTAAAGGCCTTCCTCCCTCTTGCCTTCTCTACTTAATGCTACTTTTCACTGGATGCTACAAAGTATTTTCTCATTTAATTCCCCTAAGTATCTGTTATGGATTTACTTATTTCCCCCCAAAATGTATGTCAGCTTGGCTAGGCCGTGATTCCCAGTATTGTGTGATTGTCAACCATTTGTCATCTAATGCGATTTTTCTATGTGTTATAAATCCTGCCTCTGTGATGTTAATGAGACGGGACTAGACGTAGTGATGTTATGAGGCAGGACTCAATCTACAAGATTAGGTTGTATCTTGAGTTAATCTCTTTTGAGATATAAAAAAGAGAAGAGAGCAGAAAGACTGGGGAACCTCATACCACCAAGAAAGCAATTTTGGGAGTGGAGCATGTCCTTTAGACCCAAGGCTCCTGTGCTGAGAAGCTCCTAGATCAGGGGATGATTGATGACAAGGACCTTCCCCCAGAGCCAAAAGAGAAAGCCTTTTTTTTTTCTTTTTTATAAGTTAAGTCATGTCTGAAGATTCCAAGTCAAGTCACTTAACTTCTCTGAACTTCTGTTCTCTCGGCTAAAAATGTACACAATAACTTATACTACCCATAATTGGTTGTGTGACTTTGCCAAGTTATTTAATCTCACCAAGGCTTAGTTTCTCTATCTGTATAACAGACTATTAATTTTGGCATCATTTAAATGAGATGAGGATTAAATAGGACAATATTTATCAGCATGGTGTCTGGTAGGAAACCCTGGTGGCATAGTGGTTAAGTGCTACGGCAGCTAACCAAAAGGTCTGCAGTTCGAATCCCCCAGGCGCTCCTTGGAAAGCCTACAGGGCAGTTCTACGCTGTCCTTATAGGGTCTCTACGAGTCGGAATCAACACGACGGCAGTGGGTTTGGTTTTGTGGTGTCTGGTAAAGGGTAGATACTCAATTAAAAGCAAAAAAAAAAAAAAAAAAAATGCTTTTTTGCCCTCCAGAGTATGCTCCCCACACTAGTGACTTTAGTCTTCTGTGGTCTGGCCTGCTTAGCATCACTTGGCACCTCTGGTTGTTTAAGTCTCTAGTGTTGGTCTGTTCCTCCTTCCCAGGCTGGGTTTGCAGGGTACCTTTCTTTGATCTGTCAATCTTGTTTCTTCCTAGGTGTTCTTTGCCCTAGGGGGTTCTTCAGCCTCCATGGCTGCCTAACAGAGAGGGGCTCTGTCTTTATGGATACTTTGTAGTTCCCTAAACAAGTTCACAAGGAGCTCTGGTGTCACAAAGGTTAAAGTACTTGGTTGCTAACTGAAAAGTTGGCAGTTGAAACCCACCCAGGAGCTCCAAGGAGAAAGGTCTGGCTATGTATTCCTGTGAAGATTATAGCCTAGAAAACCTTAGGGGGCAGTGGTACTCTGTCACATTGGGTCATTATGAGTCAAAATCAACTTGGTGGCACTTAACAACAACAGACAAGTTCCAAGGCTCTTTTGATTTTATGAGTTTCACTGCATATTGCTTTAGACTAACTGGAAGGGGATAACAATAATGTCTTGTGCTCCGGAAGTCACTTTGCCATTATAGACGTGGGCCTCGGCTTGACTTAACCTATATCATTCCCTGATCCTATTTCCCAATCGTCCTTAGGAAAAATCCTTTTGGCTTTTGTCCTGAGACTCCATGTTGTTCTTTCCCAATGCAGATCATGGTGCTCCTAGCCCTACCCCAACCATTCTCTGCCCTCTTCTCAAGCATTGGCAGCCTCCCAGGGTAACGGCCACTTGTGGCACAGAACCTATAGCTGTGAGTACTTGGCTAAGCTGGAAACCCATATCCCCTGCCAATCTATAGCTTCCTTCCCAAGCAGATGCCACCACACAATGGAATTAACATAAAACGCAACTCGGCAGAGGCACATTTAATTTACGGTGATTATACTGTCTATTATACAACACAGTTTTAAGTACTACAAGCTCCCTGGAGAACAGGGAGAAAAAAACACATGTAAAAAGAACCCAACCCTCTCCAAAATCACATAATGGCAGAAGAATCTTAGTAACAGAATACAATTCATGGCATAATAAATAGTGTATTTTAAAGTACTTAACATTTCTCAATTCTCTATTTCAGTCCCATCAGGAACTCAGTTTATTTCTAGTGCGGGGGAAAAATATCAACAATTTAAAATTCTGAGACACAATTAGAGTTGAGTGTGGGTTCTTTACAAGAGAATGTTCCAGGGTAGATGTTGGGTGGGTTTCCCACTGAGTGGAACAACTGTGCTCTGCTAGTATATTCTGGCCAGCACTGGGCCTGGACACAGTGTCTCAGATGAACAGAGCCACATACTTTCTGGGCCCTGCCCACACCTCTACTAATTCCCAGGCTGCCTCTCTCTGCCTGGGGAGCAGGGGGCTAATGCTGCCCCGTTCCTCCTCACAGTCTCAGTTCTCCTGTATGGGAAAAGGTCAACACAGGTGATTCAAAGAACAGGAACCCTGCAGTCCTCGAATCCTGATTCTCCTACTCACTAGCCATGTGACCACTCTGGGCCTCAGTTTTCTCATCTGTAAAATGGGTTTAACACCAGCCCTCTCAGGTTTGTTGGGAGAATTTGATGCAGTTTCACAAAGTAGCTAGCAGAGTGCCTGGCATATAACAGTAGCTCGACAATATTTTATTCCCTCCCTGCTAATGTTCTGTCTTCCACTCTCTTTCCTTCTGTAGTAAATGGAGAGACAATATTTTTCCAAAAGGAATAGGTCATGAAAAGCAGGCTTTCAGGTAACTCTGGGGAGATGTTTGGACACGAGAGGATCTTTTCAACACTTTCAAATAGTCTGT
Organism: Elephas maximus indicus; assembly: GCF_024166365.1. Taxonomy (NCBI): domain Eukaryota; kingdom Metazoa; phylum Chordata; class Mammalia; order Proboscidea; family Elephantidae; genus Elephas; species Elephas maximus. The sequence continues at coordinate 53,874,305 of NC_064840.1, forward strand.
GAGCCTTGAAGATATACATCAGCTGGGAACTGTGGAGGTGTGAATCTGTCTAGAAGCAGAGGTTTGAACCAGATGGCCTCTGGGCTGAAAAAGCCCCTTCTCTGCCCCTCAAGCCACTACGGTCTAGAAGGAGTGTCAGGTGTGTTTGCAGTAGAGACCTGAGCTAGAAGACAGAACAGAATGTGGTGAAGGTGCTGAGGAAGTAATAGCTGGCCGTCTGGCTTTCCAGAGGTGGTGTGATGGTTAATGTTATGTGTCAGCTTGGCTAGGCTATGATTCTCAGTGGTTTGGCAGATACTGGACTAGTTGCTCTTTCACAATGTAATATAATGCAGTCACATTCCATGATGTGATCTGATGGGATCAGCCAACAATTGAAAGGGATGTTTCCCTGAGGGTGTGACCTGCCTCCAGTATACACACGGATGTTCTGGCAAAGCTTGCTTTCTCAACCCTGCAGTCTTTTCATCACATAACCTCCAGTTCTTGGGACACAAGCCTGCAGAAACCTCTGGCCTGCTACCAGACCTGCAGATTTGGGATTCACCTGTCCCCACAACCCTGCTGAGGTCTCCTGCCTGCCACCTGACCTGTGGATTTGGGACTTAACAGCCTCCATGATCATGTGAGCCATTTCCTCAAAATCCTGTGAGCCATTTCCTTGAAGTAAATCTCTCTGTATATCTATGTATGTGTTTCACGGTTGATTTTGCTCCTCCAGAGAACCCAAACTAAGAACGAGAGGTAACATTAGGGCTGTGGATGAGTCACAGGACAGCCACACTTGAAACTCCACTGAGCCTGGACTACACCCTCACTAAAGAACAACTACTTCTTGTTTTCAAGGGAGAAGGCGGTAACCTCTTTGCCTAGGGAACATGGAGCTAATGCTGCCTTCATTAGAGGGGTCTTCAGAACCTCCCTTCATAACTTGCTTAGCAAACTTTATTGCCAACTTTATGTAACTCAGCACAACTTATGAACGGGGGGCCCTAGGGTGTGACATATACCAGGTGAGGCACAGACTCAGTCCAAAGATGAACGAGACTCTGTCCCTACTTAGTAGAGCTTATACTCAGACTGGACACCCAAAAAACCCAGTGCCATCAAGTCCCAGGGGACTATAAAACACTACAGAGTAAAGTGTGTGCTTTCAAAGAGCTAAAGGCAAATTGAGACACAAAGGTTTTAAACCACAAGATATTGTACCCCTCCTGATAGAGAGAGAGATTATTTCTGCTAAATGAAATAAATGGCATTTGGGATCACTACAGACTTTAGACTGGTTTTCTTAGGGCCACACTTTAGGGGGGATAGAGACCTCTCCTTTCCATCATTCTCTATGTGATATGACCTTCATATGCCTGGAAACTGTTACTTAGTCCATAATCATTCCTTTCTGTATTAAGTGAGAGAAGCAGATACCAATCAGTCAACACATATTTACTATGCACTTAATACATGGCCAACACCTGGATTGCTGAGCTCTGTTGGGACACAAAATAGTAACTGACATGTATAATACTTAGCAATTTACAGAACATTATATCATGTATATCATTTATTTATATCTTATGTATTTTATGTGTGATCCTCATAATAAACCTGCACAGTCAGGCAAAATATAGGTACACATACAAATATAATCTTAAATATTATTTTAATTTACATTATTACAATCTTCACTTTATGAAGAAAATCCCAAGGCACAGGAAAGCTAAGTGAGCTTGCCCGAGGTCGCAGAGCTAGTATGTGGTAAGTCATGAAGCAGGGTCTTTAGATTCTAAATTCCATGCTGTTTTTACAATTCCATTCTGCCTCTTACAAATACATGCTAGCGGGGATATGGTGTTTGAAGATTATTGCTGAATATCTAGAACTATATGCAATATGAATTCCAAAAATCTTGCTGGCCCCTAGGTTGCATATATAAATGAAAGGGCAAACAAGTCATTCTTTCTGCTAGAAAAAGCTCCAAACTCCGAACATTTCCTCATTTTAGTGAAGTGCCAACAAGATCTTAGAGGTTAACCCTTATACTGGCCACACTCAACTCTTCTTTCTCCCTTTTTTTTTTTTCTTTTTCCTGTTGCTTTACAGAGTTGAAACCGTTTACACAAAAGGAAAGCCAGGCTCCCTTTCACTGACGTTTTCCTATTTCTGTTAACCCCATTCTGTCCAACCAACTGCTACCTATATACTCCTGATGAAATTCTCCTCAGGTCCTCAGGAGGTGTCTGGGTGTGGATCTAAAAATGGTGCCAGATGATAATTCACGTTGTCTTTGTTGTTATAAACTGGCATAGCTTCTATGTAAAATTATACCATTTGGCTTTGTATAGTTGCAACTACACTTTTCTGCATTTTTTTTTTTTTTTTTTAGAGTAAGGGAAAAAAAAACAATTATTTAGCTCACCTGCTTTGGGCACAAGGAATTCTTATCTTCTAGATTCTCAGAATTCAATGCTCAGCTCTGAGGCCAATGCTGGAATTGGGGCCTCTGGTCTCCAGGAACCTGTTGGTGCAATGTAGGTGTCAGGTATGATGGAACAGGCTCGGTTGGTGGAGGTGAAGCTGGAGAGAATAGGAGCATTAGGAGAGTTTCAAAAGAAAAAAGATACTGTAGTCCAGCTTGCTGATAGTTTCTATGTAGGAAATAAAGAAGAGAAAGACCTGAGTACCTCAAACCATATCATTTTTCTGAATAACCCAGTTGGAGAAAAATCCAATTTCACAAACAAAGAGTAAGTTTGTAGGTAGGATAGACCTGTTTTAGCCACAGGGTTTTCTGTTTCCATACTTATATGGCCCTGTCATATTTTTGGAATTCAGTAAATATTGAAAGAATGAGTGAATGGATGAATGAGTCATCTCATGAAGACTTGGAGATACCAATTTAGGGTAAAAGTAATAAGATATCTGCTACAGTGATGCTAAAAAGAAAGAAAGCCCCACAGATAACGACATCATCACCACATTTCCCTTCTGCACAAATGGAAAAAAAGGGGCTGGAGAAAAGAAAACTCTTTGGAAAAGGGAGTGATGTAGAGGAGACTGGTTCAGAAGTCTTTGGCTTTCCTGAAACCTGGTCTTTACATAAGAATTGCAAAAGAGAGGAAGGAGAATGGGAAGGAAAGAGAAAGAAACTAAAAGAAGAGAGAAAAAGAGAAGATGAAAAGAAAGGGAAGATAGAGAGAAGGAAGGTGAAGAAGTAAGGGTAGAGGAAAAGAAAAGAGAGAAACAGGGCAGCCAGCAATACAAAGAGGAATAAAAAAATTGAATGTGAGCGATGTAATGAAAGAAAAAAGGAAAAGAAAGACAGAGAAAACATGATTCCATTCTAAGAACGTTGTCACCGCGGGTGTGCTGATGTTGTCAGAGGAGGGGGTTTGGGCCATTGTGCAACTATTATTATATAATTACCTCTAATAATGGTAATTTGCTGGGAGAGGTCATTGCCTGCATTGTGGATGGAATCTGATTTGATGAGACTGACTCTGCCTGTATTCATACTGCCTGACTGGGGTGGTGGGGGGGCCCAGTCAGGGGAACTGAAAGGAATAGAGGATGTTCCCCTCCAGCTTTCCTGAATAGAGGCTGCTTCAGACTCAATCACATTCGATTATTCCCATTTATAATTCTCCCAGTCATAGCCTTGTCTTTCCATTAATTATGGCGATTAACTTGAACTATTGTTGATGCTAATTAGACTTTGAGAAATGTGTTTGGGCTGCCCATTGGTTGGCATTCAGGAAGGGAAAGGCAGTGGAGAAAAATGGGAGAAAGTGCCAGGCTTAATCTGTCTGTACTTGGACACATACAGAGGAGAGAGCTGGACTGGCTAAACCACAGAAGGAAGAGACATCACTAGGCATGACTCTCCTACAGGCTTCTCTTCTGCACCTGCCTTTATTTACAGATTACTCTTGTTCCCATGTTTTCCCTACAGATACTGGGCACATCCCTGTCTCTGTGCATTACTCATGCTAATCCCTCCCTCTGAAATGCTTTCCTCCTACCTGTCTATCAATCCAAAACCCAAAGATCAGGGTACAGCTGATGACCTCACTTACCCTGTGAAGCCTTCCCTGAATATCTCTTTCCAAATACTATCTCTCTATTTTGCATTCCTATTATTAGTACAGTACAGTCTTTAAGAAGACAGAATTTATAGTTAGCAAAATCTGTCTTTGAGTTCCAATTGGGGTATTCCTAGCTGTTTGACCTTGGTCAAGTTAGTTAGTGTTTCTAAGCTCATTTTCTCATCTTTACAACATTGGCATAATAATAATATCTCCAAGTGAGGTAATGAGCAGGATTCATGTCCAAAGTCTCTTCTATCTGATTCCATGCTGAGAATTGGATAGAATATACAATTATATATATATATATATATATATATATATATATATATATATATATATATATATATATATATATATATATCAATCTCCATGCTGAGAACATAGAATATGCTTAGTAAATCCTTGGAGATTGACCAAGAACAGAGGTTCCAGTATCTAAATGTGAGGGACTTTTGGAGAAACTAACTTCGGAGGTGGGAGGAATTGGATAGTAGAAAAATGTAGGCAATGCAAGATGAGAATTGTTATCTCATTGTTATGAAGAAATCCTGGAGCCGTACACCTGTAAGAAGTTGAATTGTAAAATGTTGTGTGATAAATGGAATACTGTGCATCGATAAAGAACAGTGATGAATCTGTGAAACATTTCATAACATGGAGGAACCTGGAAGGCATTATGCTGAGTGAAATTAGTCAGATGCAAAAGGACAAATATCGTGTAAGACCACTATTATAAGATCTTGAGAAATAGTTTAAACTGAGAAGAACACATTCTTTCGTGGTTACGAGAGGGGAGAGAGAGGGTGGGAGAGGGTTATTTACTGATTAATTAGTAGATAAGAACTACTTTAGGTGAAGGGAAGGACAATACTCAATACAGGGAAGGTCAGCTCAACTGGACTGGACCAAAAGCAAAGAAGTTTCCTGGATAAACTGAATGCTTGGAAGGTCAGCGGAGCAAGGGCGAGGGTTTGGGGACTATGGCTACAGGGGATATGTAAGTCAATTGGCAAAATAAATTCTACTAAGAAAACATTCTGCATCACACTTTGAAGTGTGGCATCTGGGGTCTTAAATGCTAACAAGTGGTCATCTAAGATGCATCAATTGGTCTCAACCCACCTGGATCAAAGGGGAATGAAGAACACCAAGGTCACAAGATAATTATGAGCCCAAGAAACAGAAAGGGCCACATGAACTTGAGACTTACATTATCCTGAGACCAGAAGAACTAGATGGTGCCCTGCCACAACTAATGACTGCCCTGACAGGGAGCACAACAGGGAACCTCTGAGGGAGCAGGAGAACACTGGGATGCAGACCCCAAATTCTCATAAAAAGACCAGACTTAATGGTCTGACTGAGACTAGAAGAATCCCGGCAGTCATGGTCCCCAAACCTTCTCTTGGCCCAGGACAGGAACCATTCCCAAAGGCAACTCATCAGACATGGAAGGGACTGGACAATGGGTTGGAGAGAGATGCTGATGAGGAGTGAGCTACTTGTATCAGGTGGACACTTGAGACTGTGGTGGCATCTTCTGTCTGGAGGGGAGATGGGAGGGTAGAGAGGGTTAGAAATTGGCAAAACAGTCACAAAAGGAGAGACTGGAAGGAGGGAGCGGGCTGACTCATTAGGGGGAGAGTAAATGGGAGTATGTAGTAAGGTGTATATAAGTTTATGTGTGAGAGACTGACTTGATTTGTAAACTTTCACTTAAAGCACAATAAAAATTATTTAAAAAAAAAGTGTGATAGATATATTTAGAACAATGACAAAAAAAAAAAAAAAAGGAGTAGCTGCTGAGGCTGCTTTTTTGCAACCAAACACTTCATAGAATTTGTTTCTTTGGAGTTTTAGGGTCATGGTTTCATGGTACATCCCAGTTAATTGGTCTAATAACATCTTTAGTTCTTCTGTTCTTGTTCCTAGCTTATCATGTAGTGTCTGGACTCTTAAAAGCTTGTAAGTGGCACAACAACTGGTCTCTAGTCACCTGGAAGCAACAGAAGGAACATCAGGAATAGCAGGAGGAAATGGATATGTGGCTAATTGCCTCCATAAATAACTGTGTCTTTTGCCATGAGACCAGAAGAACTTGATGGTGCCTGGCTACCATTACTGAAAATTTTGATCAAGAATTTTACAGAAGAAGCCTCATCAAAAGGGGGAAAATGCAGAACAGAATTTCAAATTCTCATGGAATCCAGAGTTTCTGGAGCCACGAAGGCTGGATGAACCCCTGAAACTATTGCCAGAGATAATCTTTAAGCCTTAAACCAAAAATATCCCCTGAAGTGTTATTAAATCCAAACGATGGCTTAACTTAACTATTAAAAAAAAAAAGTCTGCCTTGAGTATTATGCTCTTTTAAGAACTATCTATATGGGATTAAATTGACAACAGCAACTTGAAAGGTAGGTAGGAACCTTAGGGGGTATGTATTTATGTTAATGGGGGAGGAACAACTCAGAAAAAGAGGGTGAGAATGGTTGCACAATTGAAGAATATAATCAATGTCACTGAATTGTACAAGAAGAAACTGTTGAATTGTTGTATGTTTTGCTGTGTATATTCTCAACAACAAAAATAAAATAAATACATTAAAAAGAGAAATCCTAGAGTTGTTTTCCTCCATTATTGTTATTGCCAACATCCACCCAAGAGAAAAGAGTGGTCCAGTATTTAAAATATGTTGTCTTGGGACTGGAAAGTCTTACTCAAGGTTAGCCTCTGGCAACCATAAACTGTTGGATTCTTGCTGCTTTTTGGACTCTGAGTTCATCAATGGAAAGAGAAAAAGAAATAATGAGAAATAAATAAATTTCTCTACAGGTAGATAATCACCAAAAGGTGATACAGTTACTTAACAACTGTAACTTATTGAACATCTGTGTGTCACAGGTTTTGTGGAGGAAGTGTGAGAAAGACAGGAAGGCCTTGATCTCTGTCTGGGATTTATTTCTACTGTCTTCATCCAATTAATTTGACAAGCATTTAATGGATGCCTACCATGAATCATTTGCTAGGCTCAAAATGTTCCAGTCACATAACAAATTCTGCCTGACCTCATGGACTTACAGTCTAGAGAGTCTTAACTCTGTAGTTGACTTTGGGCTTCCTCACAATGGAGTCCTGCACATCAAGGAGCAGGCTCTCTGGAGGCTTTCTACCCTGCTCAGGCACATGGCCAGGTGACTTTGCCCCTGACCGACCATCAGAGGCTGGCTCACATCTTCAAAGGAGCTTCCGTAGTCTTAGGCTCTGGACCACATGAGGTCATCTGGTCTGCTGTAGGCTTGCCCCAGGACTTGAGCCTTACCTCCTGCTAACCATTGGTTTGGGTCTCAGAATATGCCCACAGGCTTTGATTGTTGCAGTTAATTGCCCAGTCCAGATTTAATGCTTCAGCTGAGTTATCTGATCCTGACTAGCCTGCAACTTTGCTCTCCTCTCACAGTTTTTGGCATTTAGCTCACTCTTCCCCAGGCATCTAATCTCATTAATTCATGCAGTCAGCACTCATTTGTTGCTTATTATACAGTAGGCATTGGCAGTACAATACAGTGGTTAAATTCACAGGCTCTGGAGTCAGACCAAATGGGTTCAAAGCCTGTCTCTGCCACTAATTGTGTGACCTTGGGCCAAGCTACTTAAATATTCTATGCCTTAGTTTCCTCATCTTATAGGGTCAATAATACTACCTACCTCATAGAGTTGTTGTGAGGATTAACTGAGTCATTAAAGTTGTTAGAACAGCACCAGGGCAGAGTATTTGATAAATATTTACTACCATTAAGTCTAGGTATGCAAAGAAAATTAAGATGCTATTATATAAACAAAAATGTGTAATAAAAGTTTGTAAGTACTATAATAGAAGTCTACATAGGGTTCTGGAAGAAATACAACCAGAATGCTCCTTAGGAGCAAGAATGGGAAGACTTCTGCTTGTTTATTTGGACATGTCATCAGGAAAGATCAATTGCTAGAAAAGAAAATCATATTTGGTAAAGAGTCAGCAAAAATCAGGCAAACTCTCAATGAGATGGATTGACACAATGACCACAGGAGTGGACTCAAACATACCAATGATCATGAAAATGGTGCAGGGCTGGCCATCTTTTTGAGCTGGAGCTGGCTCAACAAAAAGTAATAACAACAACACGTAAAGTATGCTCAGATTACAAAAGAGAAATAAATTATTCCACCTGGAGGAGAGGAGGTGGTGGTATAGTCAGGAAAGGATTCAAGGGAGATGTAACTATGAGCTGACCCTTGAAAGAAAGGAGGTGTTCTCCAGGTGGACAGGGAGGAGGGTGATGGCCAATGGGAGGATACGGTCAGCAGAGGAAGAAGCAAAAGTAAAAGTTACAGGGCACAAAATAGCAAAGCATAGTTGGGGAATTGCAAGCTGGTTGGGATGACTGGAGCTTATGTTTGGTATTGAGAGAGAAGACTGAGGTGGGCATCTGTGGAATTGGAGAAATATCTGGAACACCATACTGGGGCGTTTGAGTTTTTCTTGAAAGTAGCAAAAGACACTGACAGGTTCTAATTACGGCAATACCATCATCATATTTGTGTTTTAGTTCAATCACTCTGGAGTGCCATTTAAGAAGCAGGAAGATGAATTACAAGACTCTTAGAACAGTGCAGGCAAGAGAAACTCGAGGACTGACCTGGGGCAGGGGCTATGCAGATACAACAGATAGAAGGGAGGCAAAGACTGAAAAGGGGGCTAAGGGGAAAGAGTGTACATGGACTATCTGGTTTCTGAGTTGGTTGTCAAAGCGCTTCTAATCACTTAGAAACAGCGGGAGGAATAAGGTTTTAGGGGAGAAAATTGAGTTCTGAACATATTAGATTGGAAATGCCTATTGGATTTCAAAATGGTAATGTTAAGCAAAAAGTCACAGAGAGTCACTCTGGAGCCCCAAAGAGAGGTCAGAGTTAAAGATAATAATTTGGGAGTCAACATCCAATAGGAATAGTTCGAATCATGGAAAGGATGAGATTGCCCAACAAGAGTACAAGAATTGATTTAAATAGTCAAGAATAGAACCTTGGGGAGCCCAGTTGTTAAGAGATTGGACAAAGAAGGTATGAGAAAACATGACCAAGAAAAGTGGTTGTAGAAGTGAAAGGAGCTACAGTACAGAGTGGACTTCAGTAGCCTCTAGAGAGAAAGTCAGTGTCAAGAAGAATGTGGTCAATGGTGTCAAATGTCACATAGATCAATTTAATAGAATAACTGAGAAAGTTGTCCATTGACCTGGCCTGGTCACATTTACAGCTTATAACCCTCAGTGCAGACAACTCCCAAGGATTTCACTTAACTATACTGTGAGTTCGCTGTAGGACTACAGCAGAGTCAATTCTACTGCTTGAAACAAATTTGGGAGCACAGATGTCACAATGCTCCCTGGCCCTTGCCCTTCTTGCCCAAGGAGTACTGACTGCTCTCCTACTCTGAGGTTTTCTCTACTTCCTCTGGAAACTGGCAGAAGAGAGGTAACAAAATCTTGGCTTGGCTTGATGACTGGAGTTACTATTGCATTAAGATAACTTAGGGTATGAAAGAAGTGTGAATATCAAGCCACTAGCTGTTGGTGTTAGACAACAATTGAGGTTAGGTAAGGAAATTCTGTCTTTGAATGTATGGGAAAAGAGCTTTATAAGTGGAAAACTGCTAACCTAGTTTTGTTGTTCTTGTTGACCTTGTCGATGTTGACTGACTCAAGGCAGTCTGTACCACAACGACCCAGGGCATCCAAGAAAGCCCAGGTCTTTTGCTTCTTGGGCCCTTGTCCAATAATCAGACTTCTTTCCCTCTTTGAAGCCTGGCTGGGCCAAACCAAGATGTTAAATAATATGTCAGTGCTAGAGACCACACTCCCAGAAGACGTAAACAGTGCATGGACTGAAGAAGAGAGAGAGTGAAATACAAGAAAACTTTCTTACCTGTCTGAAATGAGCCCAGCTGCTGAACAAATCCAATACACCAGTCTGTCTTCATACAACATCTTTCTTATTAATAATGTAAGCATGATGGAGGCTGCTATTGATCTTCGATACCTAGACCTTATTTCTCTATGAATAAAAAATGTAATAAGATTTCAGAAATAAGCTAAAGACCACTGCCTGGGTCTAAATGACAGGGATAAATTATAGTACACTGCAAAAGACTGAAAAATGTTAATGGATGGCAGTCCCAGGTTGCCCACAAGCTGGCTTTGAGTAGCTCAAAACTAGAGCTGGTGAGGAGCCAGCAGAGAAGATCACTGATCCCATCCCCTCTGTGGCCTGCAGGACAGCATGAGATCATCACTGTCAAAGACCCTGCAATGAGAATAGCCACACTTCTTTGATTTGGTATACTTCCTTGCTTCCACTTTTATTGATGTGAGGGTGTGTGCGTGGAGGGGGGAGGGGCATTATAGCCTTTCTGTTTTCAGTGGGATTTAAAATTAAGTATAAAATTAAGTATGATACAAAATGGGAAAATTAAACAGTAAAATATTAAAGGGAATGTTGACATAGACATTGTCAAGCACCTAAGATAAGTTATTGACTCTAGCTGGGAATGAGTTTCATTACACCGAAAAATAAAAAAAAAAGCCACTGAAGACTGTTTGTGGTTTTGGCCCTATTTTCACTCTGATTTTCTTAGTAGAGCACTCCCTTTCCTTCACATGCCCCACTGTGGTCCAGTCCACAGAAATGAGGTACACTGCTTGGCTTTGATGTTGGGGAAGGGGCTTTAAAATATACACCACATGCAATGAGGGGTGTCATAAATATAATGAAGACACTAAGCTCTGGTTGAAACCTTTCAGTGCCACCACTGCCTCCACAGGCACAGGTAGGCACAACTTTAATGTATTAAGTGGTCTTTTCCAAAAACCACCTGTTTTCATTGTCCTTTCCTGCCTTCCAGTCCTAATAAAGCAACTGTGTTAGTGTCCAAGGTTCTTTTCAAGTTTGGTAGCCCCTTTGTAGTTTTTTTTTTCCCCCCTCTGAACTAGAGTCTATCACTTTATGTATATGAGGACATTGGTGGTTCAGTTGTAGAATTCTGGCCTCCCAGAGACCTGGGTTAGATTTCCAGCCAGTGCTCTCATACATAGCCACTCTGGTGTCAGTGGAGCTTGGTTTTCCATGATACTCAGTGGGTTTCAGTGGAGCTTCCAGACTAAAATGGACTAGGAAGAGAGGCCTGGTCATCTTCTTCTGAAAATCAGCCAATAAAAACCTATGGATCACAACACTGGCTCCACAATCTATGCTGGGAATGACACAGGACCAGGCAGTTTTTGGTTCCTTTGTGCATGGGGTTAGCATGAGTCAGGGGCCAACTCAGCAGCAGTTAACAACCAGCTTGGTTGACTGTGTGTGTATATGTATTGTATTTGTTTGAATCCTATAATGTTCCAAGAGCAGCTCCTCTTAAATTTGTGCTACTCCCTTTTACTTTGTTAAATTTGTAGATTCCGACTACACTAAATGTACAAATTTTCCCATAACTGTCAAGATTAAATAAGAGTACTCTCAGACAGTTGAAAGTATTTGTGAAACAAACAGCCATGTGAAACTCGTGGTTGAGGCTGCTCTAAGAAGCTCATTGAGGGTATTGTTCATTACCTTATAGCATGTCTGCTCTATGAGGACCCTAGGGAGAAATACCTGGAAAGCTTAAGTATCTGGAATAGTTGTATCTGTCGAACAACTGGTCTATTTCTGTCATAAAATCAGTGCAAATAGCATAATTAATCAGGTTTTTCTTCTCAAATAGTCTGTTTGAAAGCTTAGAATCAGATTTGTGGTTTTGTTATATATAAACAAAAATCAAACCCATTGGTGTCCATTCTAACTTATAGTGATCCTATAGAACAGATTAGAACTGGCCCGTAGGGTTTCCAAAGTTGTAATCTTTATAGAAGTAGACTGCTCCATTTTTCTCTCTCAGAGCAGCTGGAGGGTTCAAACTGCCAACCTTTTGGTTAGTAGCCACTTAACCACTGTGCCACCAGGGCTGCTTAGAAAGATGTTTACCCGTGTTTTATTGACTGTGCAAATGCATTTGACTGTGTGGATCATAACAAATTATGGATAACCTTGAGAAGAATGGGAATTCTAAAACAATTGTGTTCATGAGGAACCCGTACTTATACCAAGAGGCATAAGTACTGCGTGGTTTAAAGTCAAGGAAGGTGTGTGTCAGGGTTGTATCCTTTCAGCATATTTATATAATCTGTATGCTGAGCAAATAATCCGAGATACTCGACTATTTGAAGAAGAATGCAGCATTAGGATTGGTGGAAGACTCATTAACAACCTGCAAAGTGCAGATGACACAACCTTGCTTGCTGAAAGTGAAGAGGATTTGAAGCACTTACAAATGAAGATCAAAGACTACAGCCTGCACTATATGTTACAGCTCAATATAAAGAAAACAAAAATCCTCACAACTGGGCCAATAAACAACATCATGATAAACAGGGAAAAGATTGAGGTAGTCAAGGCTTTCATTTTACTTGGACCCATAATCAATGCCCATGGCAGCAGCAGTCAAGAGATCAAAGAACGTATTGCATTGGGCAAATCTGCTGCAAAAGACCCCTTTAAAGTGTTAAAAAGTAAAGATGTCACTTTGAGGACTAAGGTGCACCTGATCCAAGCCATGGTATTTTCAATCACCTCATATGCATGCGAAAGCTGGACAATGATAAGGAAAACTGAAGAAGAATTGATGCGTTTGAATTATGGGGTTGAAGAAGAATATTGAAGGTACCGTGGACTGCCAGAAAAATGAACAAACAAATCTGTCTTTGAAGAAGTACAGCAGAATGCTCCTTAGAATCAAGGATGGCAAGACTTCTTTTCATTTACTTTGGACATGTTATGAGGAGGAACCAGTCCCTGGAGAAGGGCATCATGCTTAGTAAAGTAGAGGGTCAGTGAAAGAGGAGGACCCTTAATGAGTTGGATTGCCACAGTGGCTGCAACAGTGGGCTCAAACATAGCAATGATTGTGAGGATGGCACGGGACTGGGCAGTGTTACATTCTGTTGTACATAGGGTCACTATGAGCTGGAACCTATTCTTTTTGCCATCTAACGACAACAAGATATAGAAATAAAGATAAATATATATACCTATATTCTACAAGACACGTATGTTCTGAATAATTTATATATGGCATATACATATATATATATATATATATATATACACACGTGTGTGTGTATACACACACACACACGGTGCAGATCACTGTGCTGGGTTCTTGGAAGAAAAGACAAAGGGATAAAGAGGCAAGTAAGAAAGCAAGCAAAGAAGAAAGAAAAAGAAATAGAAAGAAAATAAACGATGACATAGCCCCTGCCCTCAAGGAACTTGAGGAGTGATGGCCCCAAGCTCCGTGGACAGCTTCAGTGCACATTGATTTCTCCCCTCTCTGAACTCTAACGGTACTTAGAGTCAATAACACCCAATTTAGCACTTGATGATATATTGCCTGCTGTTGTCTTCCTATTGTTTTATGTGGGTAAATGTCGCCTTTTGGGCAAGGATCTTGTGTTAACTTCTCCTGTCTTCTCACAGTGACTAGTGCACTTGCTTAGTTGATAGATTGATGGAGAAGCCATCCTTAGCAGGAGGATGGTCCAGGCCCCTTCTAATATACAGCCTGGTGCAGCTGACCCCCTTGGACCTGCCTGGTAACAGTAGCATTTACTGCTTGATTTACCCCTGCTGCATGTTAGCATCTTTGAGGAAATGAACTCTTGCACATAGTTCCATGTGACAGGGTTGTGTCTAAACATGTTACTGTGAGGGGAATTAAAATTGTTTAATGGTAATTAATTCTTGCATTCAACAAAGATTTACTGAGTGCTTATTCTGTGCCAGCCACTGTTTTATGTTCTTGTAATATATCGGTAAACAAAACAAAGATCTCTGTCCTAATGGTGTTTACATTCAAGCAGGGTAGAAGGGAGAGGGGAGAGAAAAGGAGAAGGCAGACATTAGACACTAAATATAATAATATGTAAATTATATAGCCTGTTAAATGGAAGTAAGTGCTATAGAAAAACAAAAAGGTAGACATGAATAAGTGGAATTGAAAGTGCTACATGAGGGTATGGTGATGCAATTTTAAATATGGTGGTCAGGGAGGACATCAGTGAGAAGGGATATTTAAGCAAAGACTGAAAGAAACTGAGGGAGTTAGAAATGCCCATGTCTGGATGTAGAGTGCTTTAAGCAGAGGGAACAGCCATTGCAAAGGTCTCAAAGCAGAAATGTACTTGGAGCACTCATGGAGCATCAAGAAGGCCAATGTGATTAGAACAGAGTGAAGCAGGGGAATGAGAGATAAGATAAGAGAAGTGACAGGGATATGGACCACAGGTGGTTCTGTTCAACATTATGATACTTTGGGTTTACTTTTAGTAGGATGGGAAGTCACTGGAAGAAATTGAGTAGGAGAGTGACATGATCTAATTGGCTTTTTAAGACATTCATCTTGTTGCTCTGTTGAGAGTAGACAGAAAGAGGTCAAAGGATGGTGGAAGTTAGGAGACTAGTTAGGAGGCTACGGTGAGAGGAAATTGTAAGAGGAGATGGTTAATCAGACCAGGGGCAGTAGCCATAAAAGTGGCCTTATCCTAGAAATATTTTTTTTAAAGTCGTAATGTACTTGACCAATTCTGGTTGAGTATTAGTCAACATTCAACCATTTCAGGAGGTAGCTTATGATCCAGAACAGATGGTACTAAAGCAAGATGTCCAAGCTGCACTGGGTATTGGCAAAAAACAAGGCTCTAGGAATTGACCAAATACAAATTGAGATGTTTCAACAAAAGGATGCAGCCCTGGAAGCCCTCACTCATCTATGCCTAGAAACTTGGAAATCAGCCAACTGGTCAAATGACTAGAAGAGATCCCTATTTGTATCTATTCCAAAGAAAGGTGATTCAACAGAATGCAGAAATTATCAAACAATATCGTTAATATCACATATAAGTAAAATTTTGCTGAAGGTCATTCAAAAGTGGTTGCAGCAGCAGTGCATCGACAGGAAACTGCCAGAAATTCAAGCCAAATTCAGAAGAGGACATGGAACCAGGGGTTTCATTGCTGATGTCAGGTGGATCCTGGTTGAAAGCAGAATATATCAGAAAAATGTTTACCTGTGTTTTATTGACTTTGCAGAGGCATTGACTGTGTGGACCATAACACATTACGGATAACATTGCAAAGACTGAGAATTACAGAAGACTTAATTGTGCTCATGAGGAACCTGAGCTTACAGCAAGAGGCAGTTGTTTGAACAGAACAAGGGGATAGTGTGTGGTTTAAAGTCAGGAAAAGTGTGCACCCGGGTTGTATCCTTTCACCATACTTATTCAATCTGTACACTGAGCAAATAATCCGAGAAGCTGAACTATATGAAAAAGAGCACAGCATCGGAATTGGAGGAAGACTCATTAATAACCTGCAATATGCACATGACACAACCTTGCTTGCTGAAAGTGAAGAGGACTTGAAACACTTACTGATGAAGGTCAAAAACCACAGCCTTCAGCATGTATTATACTGCAACACAAAAAAACAAAAATCCTCACAACTGGACCAATAAACAACATAATGATAATGAAAAAACTCAGTGCCGTCGAGTCAATTCTGACTCATAGCAACCCTATAGGACAGAGCAGAACTGCCCCATAGAGTTTTCAAGGAGTGCCTGGTGGATTCAAACTGGTGACCCTTTGGTTAGCAGCTGTAGCACTTAACCACTATGCCACCAGGGTTTAACATAATGATAAATGGAGAAAAAATTGAAGTTGTAAAGGATTTCATTTTACTTGGATCGACAATCAATGCCTATGAAACAGCAGTCAAGAAATCAACACGTTGCATTAGGCAAATCTGCTGCGAAAGACCTCTTTAAAATGTTAAAAAGCAAAGTTGTCACTTTGAGGACTAAGGTTCACGTGAACCAAGTCAGGGTGTTTTCAGGCCCCTCATATGCATGTGAAAGATGGACAGTGAAAAAGGAAGGCCAAAGAAGAATTGACACCTTTAAATTGTGGTGTGGGTGAAGAATATTGAATATACCATGCACTGCCAAAGGAATGAATAAATCTGTGTTGGAAGAAGTACAGCAAGAATGTTCCCTAGAAGCAAGAACGATGAGACTACATCTCACATATTTTGGACATGTTATCAGGAGGGACCAGCCCCTGGAGAAAGACATCATGTTTGGTAAAGTAGAGGGTCAGCAGAAAAAAAGAAAGACCCTCAAGGAGATGGATTGACACAGTGGCTGCAACAATTGGCTCAAGCATAAAAATAATTGTGAGGAAGATGGCGGACTAGGCAGACGCTACCTCGGATCCCTCTTACAACAAAGACACGGAAAAACAAGTGAATCGATCACATACATAACAATCTACGAACCCCGAACAACAAACACAGATTTAGAGACAGAGAACGAACTAATACGGGGAAGCAGTGATTGTTTTCAGAGCCTGGAGCCAGCATACCAGTCAGGTACGGCACAAGCACAGAGAGCTGCGCCACCCCCCTGAACTAACACCGGGAGGGGGCCCAGCCGGTTCGCGCGGGTGGCGTGGAGACGCAGCCGGTGGGAGAAGTCCCCGGGAGGCAGTGACTGGTCTTGGAGCGGGGAGAGCAGCATCCCAGCCGGGGAACCGTCCCGCCGGGATTTGGACTGGACGCAGGTATGGCATAAACACGGAGAGCTGCTCCACCCCCCTGAACTAACCCCGGGAGGGGGCCCAACTGGTTCGCTCGGGCGGCGTGGGACACAGCCAGTAGAAGAAGTCCCCGGGAGGCAGCGACTGGTATTGGAGCGGGAGAGCAGGGTCCCAGCTGGGACACTCGGTCACAGCACAAGCACGGGGAGCTGCTCCACTGACCTGAACTAACCCCGGGAGGCAGCGACTGATTTTGGAGTCGAGAGTGCACCGTCCCAGCGGGGGAGCCTTGACCCTGGGCGTGGGGCTGGAAGCAGAAGATCTGACCGTGACTCCAGCGGGCCAGACCCCCCGGGGACAATTTCCACACAGCCAGCATACATAGGCGACGTGCCCCGCGGGAATCTCAGATATAATAGTCGTTCCAAGCAAGACAAGCAACTCTGGCTATACTCTGAGGTGCTACTCTCCTATCTCTCTGTTCCCTCCGCCACCCTCCCCAGGCAGCTTCATTAACATCCGAATAGCCTAAGCCAGAGGGAGAACTCTGATAGGGATCTGACTGCATTTTTTTTAGCGGATTTTCTGGAAAAACTAGTTTCCCAGTGATGGCTCGGAGACAGCAATCCATATCAAACCACTTAAAGAAGCAGACCATGACAGCTTCTCCAACCCCCCAAACAAAAGAATCAAAATCTTTCCCAAATGAAGATACAATCCTGGAATTATCAGATACAGAATGTAAAAAACTAATTTACAGAATGCTTCAAGACATCACAAATGAAATAAGGCAAACTGCAGAAAAAGCCAAGGAACACACTGATAAAACTGTTGAAGAACTCAAAAAGATTATTCAAGAACATAGTGGAAAAATTAATAAGTTGCAAGAATCCATAGAGAGACAGCATGTAGAAATCCAAAAGATTAACAATAAAATTACAGAATTAGACAACGCAATAGGAAGTCAGAGGAGCAGACTCGAGCAATTAGAATGCAGACTGGGACATCTGGAGGACCAGGGAATCAACATCAACATAGCTGAAAAAAAATCAGATAAAAGAATCAAAAAAAAATGAAGAAACCCTAAGAATCATGTGGGACTCTATCAAGAAGGATAACCTGCGGGTGATTGGAGTCCCAGAACAGGGAGGGGGGACAGAAAACACAGAGAAAATAGTTGAAGAACTCCTGATACAAAACTTCCCTGACATCATGAAAGACGAAAGGATATCTATCCAAGATGCTCATCGAACCCCATTTAAGATTGATCCAAAAAGAAAAACACCAAGACATATTATCATCAAACTCGCCAAAACCAAAGATAAACAGAAAATTTTAAAAGCAGCCAGGGAGAAAAGAAAGGTTTCCTTCAAGGGAGAACCAATAAGAATAAGTTCAGACTACTCAGCAGAAACCATGCAGGCAAGAAGGGAATGGGACGACATATACAGAACACTGAAGGAGAAAAACTGCCAGCCAAGGATCATATATCCAGCAAAACTCTCTCTGAAATATGAAGGTGAAATTAAGATATTTACAGATAAACACAAGTTTAGAGAATTTGCAAAAACCAAACCAAAGCTACAAGAAATACTAAAGGATATTGTTTGGTCAGAAAACCAATAATATCAGATATCAGCACAACACACGGACACAAAACAGAACGTCCTGATATCAACTCAAATAGGGAAATCACAAAAACAAACAAACTAAGATTAATTAAAACAAAAATACACATAACAGGGAATCATGGAAGTCAATAGGAAAAAGATCACAATAATCAAAAAGAGGGACTAAATACAGGAGGCATTGAACTGCCATATGTAGAGTGATACAAGGCGATATAGAACAATACAAGTTAGGTTTTTACTTAGAAAAATAGGGGTGAATAATAAGGTAACCACAAAAAGGTATAACAACTCTATAACTCAAGATAAAACCAAGAAAAACGTAACGACTCAGCTAACATAAAGTCAAACACTATGAAAATGAGGATCTCACAATTTACTAAGAAAAACGTCTCAGCACAAAAAAGTATGTGGAAAAATGAAA
The DNA here is from genome assembly GCF_024166365.1 of Elephas maximus indicus. NCBI lineage: Eukaryota > Metazoa > Chordata > Mammalia > Proboscidea > Elephantidae > Elephas > Elephas maximus. The sequence goes on from NC_064840.1 coordinate 53,893,164, forward strand.
TCGTCAACAACACACATAAAAAGGCATCAAAATGACAGCACTAAAAACTTATTTATCTATAATTACGCTGAATGTAAATGGACTAAATGCACCAATAAAGAGACAGAGAGTCACAGACTGGATAAAGAAACACGATCCATCTATATGCTGCCTACAAGAGACACACCTTAGACTTAGAGACACAAACAAACTAAAACTCAAAGGATGGAAAAAAATATATCAAGCAAACAATAAGCAAAAAAGAAGAGGAGTAGCAATATTAATTTCTGACAAAATAGACTTTAGACTTAAATCCACCACAAAGGATAAAGAAGGACACTATATAATGATAAAAGGGACAATTGATCAGGAAGACATAACCATATTAAATATTTATGCACCCAATGACAGGGCTGCAAGATACATAAATCAAATTTTAACAGAATTGAAAAGTGAGATAGATACCTCCACAATTATAGTAGGAGACTTCAACACACCACTTTCGGAGAAGGACAGGACATCCAGTAAGAAGCTCAATAGAGACACGGAAGATCTACTTACAACAATCAACCAACTTGACCTCATTGACTTATACAGAACTCTCCACCCAACTGCTGCAAAATATACTTTTTTTTCTAGCGCACATGGAACATTCTCTAGAATAGACCACATATTAGGTCATAAAACAAACCTTTGCAGAGTCCAAAACATCGAAATTTTACAAAGCATCTTCTCAGACCACAAGGCAATAAAACTAGAAATCAATAACAGAAAAACTAGGGAAAAGAAATCAAATACTTGGAAAATGAACAATACCCTCCTGAAAAAAGACTGGGTTATAGAAGACATCAAGGAGGGAATAAGGAAATTCATAGAAAGCAACGAGAATGAGAATACTTCCTATCAAAACCTCTGGGACACAGCAAAAGCAGTGCTCAGAGGCCAATTTATATCGATAAATGCACACATACAAAAAGAAGAAAGAGCCAAAATCAGAGAACTGTCCCTACAACTTGAACAAATAGAAATTGAGCAACAAAAGAATCCATCAGGCACCAGAAGAAAACAAATAATAAAAATTAGAGCTGAACTAAATGAATTAGAGAACAGAAAAACAATCGAAAGAATTAACAAAGCCAAAAGCTGGTTCTTTGAAAAAATTAACAAAATTGATAAACCATTGGCTAGACTGACTAAAGAAATACAGGAAAGGAAACAAATAACCCATATAAGAAACGAGAAGGACCACATCACAACAGAACCAAATGAAATGAAAAAAATCATTTCAGATTATTATGAAAAATTGTACTCTAACAAATTTGAAAACCTAGAAGAAATGGATGGATTCCTGGAAAAACACTACCTACCTAAACTAACACATTCAGAAGTAGAACAACTAAATAGACCCATAACAAAAAAAGAGATTGAAACGGTAATCAAAAAACTCCCAACAAAAAAAAGCCCTGGGCTGGACGGCTTCACTGCAGAGTTCTACCAAACTTTCAGAGAAGAGTTAACACCACTACTACTAAAGGTATTCCAAAGCATAGAAAATGACGGAATACTACCCAACTCATTCTATGAAGCCACCATCTCCCTGATACCAAAACCAGGTAAAGACATTACAAAAAAAGAAAATTATAGACCTATATCCCTCATGAACATTGATGCAAAAATCCTCAACAAAATTCTAGCCAGTAGAATCCAACAACACATCAAAAAAATAATCCACCATGATCAAGTGGGATTTATACCAGGTATGCAAGGCTGGTTTAATATCAGAAAAACCATTAATGTAATCCATCACATAAATAAAACAAAAGACAAAAACCACATGATCTTATCAATTGATGCAGAAAAGGCATTTGACAAAGCCCAACACCCATTTATGATAAAAACTCTTACCAAAATAGGAATTGAAGGAAAATTCCTCAACATAATAAAGGGCATCTATGCAAAGCCAACAGCCAATATCACTCTAAATGGAGAGAACCTGAAAGCATTTCCCTTGAGAACGGGAACCAGACAAGGATGCCCTTTATCACCGCTCTTATTCAACATCGTGCTGGAAGTCCTAGCCAGGGCAATTAGGCTAGACAAAGAAATAAAAGGTATCCAGATTGGCAAGGAGGAAGTAAAGTTATCACTATTTGCAGATGACATGATTATATACACAGAAAACCCTAAGGAATCCTCCAGAAAACTACTGAAACTAATAGAAGAGTTTGGCAGAGTCTCAGGTTATAAAATAAACATACAAAAATCACTTGGATTCCTCTACATCAACAAAAAGAACACTGAAGAGGAAATAACCAAATCAATACCATTCACAGTAGCCCCCAAGAAGATAAAATACTTAGGAATAAATCTTACCAAGGATGTAAAAGACCTATAAAAGAAAACTACAAAGCTCTACTACAAGAAATTCAAAAGGACATACTTAAGTGGAAAAACATACCTTGCTCATGGATAGGAAGACTTAACATAGTAAAAATGTCTATTCTACCAAAAGCCATCTATACATACAATGCACTTCCAATCCAAATTCCAATGTCATTTTTTAATGTGTTGGAGAAACAAATCACCAACTTCATATGGAAGGGGAAGAAGCCTCGGATAAGTAAAGTATTACTGAAAAAGAAGAAGAAAGTGGGAGGTCTCACTCTACCTGATTTCAGAACCTATTATACAGCCACAGTAGTCAAAACAGCCTGGTACTGGTACAACAACAGGCACATAGACCAATGGAACAGAATTGAGAACCCAGATATAGATCCATCCACGTATGAGCAGCTGATATTTGATGAAGGACCAGAGTCAGTTAATTGGGGAAAGATAGTCTTTTTAACAAATTGTGCTGGCATAACTGGATATCCATTTGCAAAAAAATGAAACAGGACCCATACCTCACACCATGCACAAAAACTAACTCCAAGTGGATCAAAGACCTAAACATAAAGACTAAAACGATAAAGATCATGGAAGAAAAAATAGGGACAACCCTAGGAGCCCTAATACAAGGCATAAACAGAATACAAAACATTACCAAAAATGATGAAGAGAAACCCGATAACTGGGAGCTCCTAAAAATCGAACACCTATGCTCATCTAAAGACTTCACCAAAAGAGTAAAAAGACCACCTACAGACTGGGAAAGAATTTTCAGCTATGACATCTCCGACCAGCACCTGATCTCTAAAATCTACATGATTCTGTCAAAACTCAACCACAAAAAGGCAAACAACCCAATCAAAAAGTGGGCAAAGGATATGAACACACATTTCACTAAAGAAGATATTCAGGCAGCCAACAGATACATGAGAAAATGCTCTCGATCATTAGCCATTAGAGAAATGCAAATTAAAACTACCATGAGATTCCATCTCACACCAACAAGGCTGGCATTAATCCAAAAAACACAAAATAATAAATGTTGGAGAGGCTGCGGAGAGATTGGAACTCTTATACACTGCTGGTGGGAATGTAAAATGGTACAACCACTTTGGAAATCTATCTGGCGTTATCTTAAACAGTTAGAAATAGAACTACCATACAACCCAGAAATCCCACTCCTCGGAATATACCCTAGAGATACAAGAGCCTTCACACAAACAGATATATGCACACCCATGTTTATTGCAGCTCTGTTTACAATAGCAAAAAGCTGGAAGCAACCAAGGTGTCCATCAACAGATGAATGGGTAAATAAATTGTGGTATAGTCACACAATGGAATACTACGCATCGATAAAGAACAGTGACGAATCTGTGAAACATTTCATAACATGGAGGAACCTGGAAGGCATTATGCTGAGTGAAATTAGTCAGAGGCAAAAGGACAAATATTGTACAAGACCACTATTATAAGATCTTGAGAAATAGTAAATCTGAGAAGAACACATACTTTTGTGGTTACAAGGTGGGGAGGGAGGGAGGGTGGGAGAGGGTTTTTTATTGATTAATCAGTAGATAAGAACTGCTTTAGGTGAAGGGAAAGACAACACTCAATACATGGAAGGTCAGCTCAATCGGACTGGACCAAAAGCAAAGAAGTTTCCGGGATAAAATGAATGCTGCAAAGGTCAGCGGAGCAGGGGCGGGGGTCTGGGGAACATGGTTTGCGGGGACTTCTAAGTCAATTGGCAAAATAATTCTATTATGAAATCATTCTGCATCCCACTTTGAAATGTGGCGTCTGGGGTCTTAAATGCTAACAAGCGGCCATCTAAGATGCATCAATTGGTCTCAACCCACCTGGATCAAAGGAAAATGAAGAACACCAAGGCCACACGACAACTAAGAGCCCAAGAGACAGAAAGGGCCACATGAACCAGAGACCTACATCACCCTGAGACCAGAAGAACTAGTTGGTGCCCAGCCACAATCGATGACTGCCCTGACAGGGAGCACAGCAGAGGACCCCTGAGGGAGCAGGAGATCAGTGGGATGCAGACCCCAAATTCTCATAAAAAGACCAGACTTAATGGTCTGACTGAGACTAGAGGAATCCCAGCAGCCATGGTCCCCAGACCTTCTGTTGGCACAGGACAGGAACCATCCCCGAAGACAACTCATCAGACATGAAAGGGACTGGTCAGCGGGTGGGAGAGAGATGCTGATGAAGAGTGAGCTAATTATATCAGGTGGACACTTGAGATTGTGTTGGCAACTCTTGTCTGGAGGGGGGATGCGAGGATAGAGAGAGAGGGAAGCTGGCAAAATTCTCAGGAAAGGAGAGACTGAAAGGGCTGACTCAAGAGGGGGAGAGCAAGTGGGAGTACGGAGTAAGATGTATGTAAACTTATATGTGACAGACTGATTGGATTTGTAAACGTTCACTTGAAGCTTAATAAAAGTTAATAAAAAAAATAATAATAATAATTGTGAGGATGGCACAGGACCAGGCAGTGTTTCATTCTGTTGTACATAGGGGTCGCTATGTGCCTGAACTGACTTGATGGCACCTACCAACTTTTACCATCCTTTTAGTTAGTAGCTGTAGCTTTTAATCACTATGCCACCAGGGTTTCTGTATCATGAATAGGTAGAAGTAAATAGAAAGTATCAGCAAAGGAGTCTGAAAGAGTGTAGCCAGTAAGGCAGAAGAAAAATCAGGAGAGAGTGGTGTCCCGAAAACCAAGCAACGAAAATGTATAAACATGGAGGGTGTTATCAACTGGTTCAGGTCCTACTGAAGGGTCAATTAAAATGAGGACAGAGAATTGATTAGCAATGCAGAGGTCACTGGTGACCTTGATAAGAGTAGTTCCAGTGAACTGGTGTGGCCAAAGGATTGATTGGAGTGAGTTTAGAAGAGAATGGTAAAAGGGGAATTGAAGGCAGTGAATATAGATAACACTTTCAAGGGTTTTTCTGCAAAGGGGAACAAAGAAATAGGTTAGTAGCTGGCAGGAAAGGGAAAATCAAAAGAGGTTTTTTTTTTTTTTATAATGAGAGAAATAGCAATATTTTTGTATGCTGATGGCACTGGTTCAGTAGAAAATGAAAAATCAATGATGCAAGAGAGGGTGGGGCAGAATTGCTGAAGCAGTGCTCTTAAACATGTAAGAGGGGAATGGAAGCTAGTGCACAAGTGCACAGACTGGCTTTAATGGGGCTCAGATCTGTAGTAACATATAGGAAGACAGAGCATGTGGATACAGATGCTGCTGGTGAATAGAATGCTGTGCTATAATAACAACCACTTTTCACTGCACATGTAGAATGTACTAAATGGTTTATATAAGGGATTCAGAACAATCCTGATGAGGAGGTATCTTAGTCATCTACTGCTGCTATAACACAAATACCACAAGTGTATGTTTTTAACAAAGAGAATTTTGTTCTCTTGCAGTCTACTAGGCTACACGTCCAAATTCAAGGCATCAGCTCCAGGGGAATGCTTTCTCTCTCTGTCGGCTCTGGAGGAAGGTCCTTGTCATATCTTCCCCTGGTCAAGGAGCTTCTCAGGTGCAGGAACCCTGGGTCAAAGGATGTGCTCTGCTCTCGGTGCCACTTTCTTGGTGGTATGAGGTCTCCCTCTCTGTTTGCTTCCCTTTCCTTTTATCTCTTGTAAGATAAAAGGTGGTGCAGGGCACACTCCAGGGCAACTCCCTTTACATTGGATCAGGGATGTGACCCTAGTAAAACCAAAAAGCCAAACCCACTGCCATCAAGTTGATTCCAACTCATAGCAACCCTATAAGGGTGTTACAATTCTGCCCTAGTCCTCTTCAACATAGAATTACAACCACAAAATGGAGGACAACCACACAACACTGGGAATCATGGCCTAACCAAGTTGACACATATTTTTGGGGACACAATTCAATCCATGACAGGAGGTTATCATCGTCTGTATTTTACAGATGAGGAAACTGAGGCTCAGGGACTGGAATGACTTGCCCCAGGTCGCACAATGACTAGTAATTGGTAAAAGTGGTAATGCCAGGATCCAAGCCCACATCTTCCTGACTTCAGATCCCACAGTCAGAGCCACTACTCTTCTGGTGTCTCTATGGGAGGTGGGTCTGTGGTCACTTGGGCTAGGGCCTCAGAAAGAATCACTGGAGTCTCTTCAAAAGGCCCTCAGACTCTGGCAGAAGCCACAAGTGAAATGAGAGTCAGAAGGGCTGGAGTCAGTACAGTTTGTCACCTCTGCACTGTTTCTCTCTAGATGATGGATTCCAAGTCACTGCAACAGGGAGATCCAAGAGAAAATCCTCCACCCAAGAGGTCATTAGCATTTAATACTCCCCTCCAAGAAAAGAAATAGGAACTTGTGTGGAACCAACTAGGTAGGCCAGAGAAGGAGATAGGAGAAGTGCAGGGAGGCCTAGCAAAGAACTTCCAATGTACTAAACCTTGAGCCTTGTGCATGCCATACCTCAGTACAGGTTCACAGAATTGGGTAGAATCTATTCTATCCTTTTTTATCACCTCCTCTGAAGGTAGTTGGCTTTCCTATAGAACATTAGAGTCAGAAGATGCCTGAGATTGGAGACCACCTAGCCCAATCTACTGCCCAGTGAGAGATGCTGTCACTAATGACTCTGCCCCACTCTTCCTGGACACCTCTATTGGTAGAGACCTCACTGGCTATTGTACAGTTGGTTCCATTATTAGCAGCCACAGTTGTTAGAGTTTTGCCTAAAATGTTTGTGAGACCTTTTTCCTTCTATCTCCCACCCACTGGCTGCAGTGATGTCATTTCTCCTGCTGTGGAAGTCAGGGCTCTGAATGTGTGTTCCCTGCAAGATGATTCATCCTAAGTAGCTTTAATGGGGGCAAAGAAGAGAAGAGCATTTTTTTCTATAAGCTTATAACCTCTTGTGCTAGTGATAAGAACAGGTCAAGTCAAGGGCCTCTGCTTTACAAAGTGCTGGGGGAGTGATGAATTTTTGACCTTCCAGTGTGGCAGAAAAAAACTAGATTTGATGCAAGATCTGACTCCACTCCAGTGCTCTGTAATTTGGACACTTTGATTTCCTTCCTCCATAGGGGTCTACTCTGCCATGATTCTCCTGATAATTCTTTTCTGGAAGAAGTGGGCCAAATATTCCCTCCTGCCTCCATCCCACCCCACCAGATCTCCCCAATTTATCTTGTGCAGTCCTTGTTTGTAATGACCCATCCCTGGGGGAGACTTAATTTTATCACTTATCAAAGCAAACACATAGTTTGAGAGAGAAGCTGTCAACTCTGAAATGCCAACTTTCTCACAGAAAGAAGGAAATCTGTGAAGTGCTGGGGGCAATGGCAGTGAATAGCTTGGACATGTGAGTTGTCCCATTTCTGCCTTGTCACAGAGTGGAGAAGGGAAAACCATTTTATAAAGTCCCCCAGAAGTGGGCTAGGTGTCCCCTAGAAAATACTTTGCTGCATTGAGGTGACAGGTAGCACATTTTCTCCTCCTATTCTTCTCTGGAATCCCTGAACTACCTCAATCCACCATAATTTTTTCTCCCTAAGGACAGCTCTATGAATAAGCCATGAATTAACAGGGCATTCTGTTCAAGGCCTGTTCAGCGCAGGGGACAGAGGAGTGGGAGGTGAGTAAAATTCATGTGTTCTGCCTGGCTGCCTGCCCTCCTGCCTGCTCTCACAGCCCCACCCCAGAATCTGCAGCAGAGAGGCAAAAGCTGACAGAGAGAGGACCTGGGAAACTAGCAGGTAGCTAGGCTGCCGGGAGCTAAAGGATGGCCAACCTGATTCCAGAAAGTGGAGGGGAGGGTCAGATGAGCCGGGCGTGGAGATGTGGAAAGAGCATTCTCATCCTTCTGCTGTCCCTGTGAAAAGACCAAAGTACTTATCCATCACCCTTGATCCTACCATACAAAGTAAGGCGCTTGCTATTTCCTTGGTGCTCTCCTGCTAGATGATTAGTTACAAGGAAGAAAACAAAACACTTTATAAACACCTACTATATCTCAGGCATCATGCTACACAAATGCACAAATGCTAACACATTTAATCCTCAACTCGATTAAAAGGGATCCCTGGATGGTGCAAAAAGCTTGTGCTAGGCTGTTAACCAAAAAAGACTGGCGGTTTGAACCCAGCCAACATCCAGGGGAAAGAGGACTGGCAATCTACTTCAGTAAAGATTACACCCCAGGAAACCCTATGGTTCTACTCTGCAACACTTGGCATCACCATGAGTTGGAATTTACTCGAAGGCAAAGGTTTGTGTGTATGTGTGTGTGTGTGTTATTAAGTCTTATAGGTAAGGAAACCAAGACCCAGAAATGTTGAATAACTTAGCACAAGGCTCAGTTTGGTTGATTTGTGATTTATTACACAATATTCTATATTAAACCGTGAAGAGTTTTCCCCGGGTACATCAAATCCATTATGATAAGCTTTAGGGGATTGTTTTGATTTTTCTGTGGATTTTGATTGTACCTCACATTCGTTGAGGTAAGTGGGCCTTGAATTATTTTATGATTAACAGGGAGTTGGAATGTATAATTGGTTTTGGGAATTACAGGATTTTTTTTTTCTTTTTTCTGTAGAGTTAGTGCTACCTTTTGGAAGGTACATGGAGAAGATGCCAATAAATGCTGGGCTGAGAGATAAAGTGGACCTACGTTTTGCTTAAAATTCAATTGACGGGAATATATTAAGTACCCATTGTGGTGCAGGCCTCTTGTTAGATATTATGGGAGACAAAAGTGAAGACATCACCCCCAGCTTTAAGCAATTTACAATTGCTTGAAAAGACACAGAATATAGTTGCACAGCTACACATAAAAATGCAGAAAATTGATAATAAAGACTATATATAAAAAAATATAATATATAATATAGGCTCACGTGAGCAGAGAGACAATAAGAGCTGCCAAAAACCAACCAAACCAAACCCATTGCTCCTGAGTCAATTCTGACTCGTAGTGACTGTATAGGACAGAGTAGAACTGCTCCACAGGGTTTCCAAGGAATGCCTGGTGGATTCGAACTGCCAACCTTTTGGTTAGCAGCCATAGGTCTTAACCACTGTGCCACCAGGATTTTCATAAGACCTACAGGAAGTCAGAAATCAGAGGAATGAGAGACAGGGCATCTGCAGTATTCAGGAAGCATTCAGTGCAGGAGGGAAAGAGTGGGCTTGAAAGAGTATAGTATTTATCTAGGGAGAAATGAAGAAGACCTTCTAAATGGGAGGAGGAAACTATTTCGGCATACATGGCAAGAGTGTTGGAGGGGCAGGTTGACAGGAAGGCCATTTTGATTGGAAGCACATAGGAAACCACTGAAGAGTTAAGACAGGTTGAGTAGGCCGTGAGTGCTAACCTAGAGTGTGAATCTTAGTCCAGTGGTCATAGAGAACCATAGTAGATTTTTGAGCAGAGAATAAAAGGAATTTTCAGAAACTGCATCTAGGAGTGGCTTGCAGAGGAACTGGTGGAGCAAATTCATGGTCAAGGAGTGAGGTCATGAGCACCCAACCAAGGTGAAGGTAGAAAAGCAAGGGAAGGGCTTGAGAGAGGGGGGCAATTCAGGAGACAGTGGACTAGTGACTGAGTGTCTATGAAGGGCGAGAGGGTGGGATATCAAGGATGGGCCCATAGTTTAAGCCCAGATACAATCAAGCTATTATCTTCATTTTGAAAGAGGCTCCATGTAAAGGACTTTTCTGTTTGGGAAGAGGCAGTGGCTGAGGGATTCAAAAGCCTTTGGCTGAAGTCTTGTTTCAACACTAGTTTTAACCAAGTTACTCCTCCAATCCAGGCTTCTATATATGTGAAGCAAAGATGACGGACAAGATGTGCTTTGAGGTTTCTTCCAGGACCTTCGTATAAGACTCTGTATGAAGAAGGGCTGGGGAATGTTCATCTTTTCGCTCTCTCCTTGCCCTCTTGGTAGCACACATATCACTCCAAAAGGTCAGGGGCTCCAGTGGCACCACTTCCACATCCAAGAGCCTCTGTGTACCATTTTGCACCCACCATGGGTCTGCTGAGCATTTATGCTTGTAGATATTGAAGGTAACTAATATTCCCAGGATGAGACTGAGCCGGGGTGTGCCAAGCCTCATTAGCTGTGTGGTTGGGTCACGGTGCCCGCCCGTGGGGATGTTAAATGGCAGTATTGTCAGAATGAGACAATGTAACTGTCTCACTGCATTAACAAGCCATCAATCCCTACAGCCACACCACATGACTCCCTCTCGCCCCAGCGACGGGCTCCTTGGCGAGATGGTATATGCAGGCTGCCACTGGCTGCGCAGGAAGTGTGATAATATGTGCTGTTTCAGGCTTCAGCTCATCAAAGGAAAAGGAATGGCCTCAACTGATGAATGCTGAGACTTTATGCTTCACTCCATGACAGAATCTGGCACTTCCCATGTCATGAGCATAAATACACAAACAACAAAAGCGATTCCAGGTGGAACCTAATTTCTGCAACCCTAAGCAGCTGCTTTTGTCATCGGATGGGATGGAGTGACTGCAGGGAAGCAACAGGCAGGCACATCTCAAACTCAGGTGGAGGTGCTTGGCACGTATCTCCTTGATAAGATTTCAAGGCAACAGTAAATATCTGGCCTGTTCAAACATAAAGCCTGTACTGTTCCGAAGTGCAGCCTCAAATTCCCACTGTCACATGCATATTGCTCTGAGAAATTATGTTTTTGCTTGCCAGGTGACAAGTGACCACTTCTCATTTTCCTCTGGGAAGGGTAGCACATTATGTCATTTCAATTGTCATATATACATATATATGTATATGGAATGCTGGTGGCACAGTGGTTAAGAGCTCACCTGCTAACCAAAAGGTCAGCAGTTTGAATCTACTAGTCGCTCCTTAATTCTACTTAATATCCACACCATCCTTGTATATGTGATCATTTTAATATTAAAATAATCCTAAGAAATATCAATAGTATCCTCAATTTATAAAAAGAAACCTAAAGACGAAATTTGTTAAACACCATACCTTATTTCCTCAAATCTTAAAGTACTATTTGTTTTCACATGTTTAAGATTTACAAATCAAATCTTACAATTATCGTATATATTACATATAATATAGTTTATCTTCTATCTTTAAAAAAAAAGGAGCTGCTATTAAATAGATAACCACATAGAATTGAGGAAATATGAGGAAACCAGTCAACTGGCAATGCCTATAGGGTAGGTGTTGATGGAATGAAGCAAAGAAAGGTTCAGAGTTTAGCATGTGTAAGAGGAGGCATCACTGGACTGAGGATCAAAATGGGTGACCCTAGTCACTCAAGCAGTTTGAGGGCTCCAGTCCTCTTGAAAGGAGCATTGGCAGCACAATGTTAAAGGCTTGGCCGCTAACTGAAAAGTTGGTGGTTCGAACTAGCTAACCATTCTGCAGGAGAAAAGGTCTAGTGATTTACTCCCATGAAGATTACATCCTAGGAAACCATATGACATGGCAGTTGTACCTGTCCTGTAGGGTCACTATAAGTCAGAATCAACTCAACAGTACGGAACAACAACAACAGTCCTTTTTAGAGTGGGGAGAGAGAATGCAAAAGGAGGTTGCCAAAGATAAACCCATAACTAATGTTTTTGAGATTGGGGCCTGTACCTGAATAAGAATTATTTTGTGTAAAAATGTGCCCATCTTCTCTATGATGCCATGTCTTTCATCATCTATTTACTAATTCCATGACATGACAGCTTATATCCATATTTCTCAAACTTATATGACCACTCTGCCCCTACAAAATTATAATGAATTGATGAAACATCAAGAGAAGATCAAGATGTATGTGTACATTTATACATTTTGCTTAAATTTTCCTTTTCTGACAAACCTATTGTGAGGCACTCTAGCTTGGGGGTTATGAGTGTGAACTCTGCAATAAGACAGCCTGGGACCATCCTGATTCTATCACTTATGGACTGTATGACTCTGGACAAGAGTGGTTAACCTCCATGCTTCAGTTCTTATCTTCTGCCCTAGCCAAAATTTGGCTGACTTTATTCAAATACAGATTTTTTTTTCTCTCATGTCCCTCATATTTTAAAGTTGGGATAAATGGCAAGTGTTTAATTTCCTTCCCATTGCCACTTCCAGACAATTTTTCCCTCCTTTTGTAACAGTTCTTAGATCTTCAGGCTCAAGCCAAATATCCATACCACTTTCTCCCCTTTCTCCTAATAATCATGTGAGGAACTTCTTATCATGCATACTTATTCATTAAGACTTAGCACTTAGGTCACCATCTTCCACTTCTATTCCAACTCCTGCCCTTGTCCTAGGCAAGTCGACATCCACATGAACTGTACATCTATGCCTGGCCTCTTGGTTTCTTGAATTTCTCATGTCTGATGACTTTCATCACTCACTTCCATGGATATAATCATTACCAGAATCTTCACCACCTCCAAAATCATGAGCTTGATCATTTAGTTTTGTATTAAACACTGCTACCTTTTTACTTCAGTTGCCATAATACTTATACTGCATCAGTATTTTGACTTTCAAACCATGGAACCCCATTGTCTTAGGCTAGGTTCCCTAGAGAACCTAGTGAAATGTATATATATATATAGAGAGAGAGAGGCGTATCTCAAATAATGGCTCATGTGGCTGTAGAGGCCGGCAAGTCCCAAGTCCATGGGTCAGACCTTGGCTGAAGGCTTCTACTGACTCACATGGCTGAAGGGGTTGATGAACCCAAGATCGGCTGGTAAGACAGTAGGCTGCATGCTCACATGTTATGGAGGCTGATGAATCCCAAGATTGGCAGGCAATAAGGCAGGCTGCTGGCTGAAGTCCCAAGAACGGGTGGTCAGATAATGACAAACCAGATGCAGGATCCACAGCAAGCAAGCGAGTTTTGCCAGAATATCTATATATCAATGACTTCTATGAAGACGGAAGACATAGTCATCAAATTTGTGGATGACATCAATTTAGGATGCTTAGCAAATATGCTGGAGGACAGAATCAGGTCCCCAAAAGTTCTGGACAAGCTGAAAGAATGGAGTGAATCCAAAATGATAAAATTTAACCAAGGAAAATGTAACATCCTACACCGAGTTTAAAAAAACAACCCCACTGTTACAGGATAGGAAAATCGCAATGTAGTAGTAGTACATATAAAGGAAAAGAATATCTGGGATTTAGTTGAGATTAAATTCATTGTGATCATTTAAAAGCAAATGTACTCTAAGCTACATTAATTGGACTATAGAAGTATAGCCAGAGTGCTCCTTGGAAGCAAGGATGGCAAGTCTTCATCTCACGTATTTCGGACATGTTATCGGGAGGGACCATTCCATGGAGAAAGACATCATCTTGGTAAGGTAGAAGGTCAGCAAAAAAAGAGGAAGACTCTTGATGAGATGGATTGACACATTGGCTGCAACAATGGGCTCAAACATAGCAACGATTGTGAGGATGGCGCAGGATCAGGCAGTATTTCATTCTGTTCTACGTAGGGTTCCTATGAGTTGGAACCTACTGGATGGCACCTAATAACAACAGCATAAACTTCAAAGTGATGGAAATGAAAATTTTGTTATATTCTGTGTAAATTAAATCACATATGGAGGGATTCTTGTTCCAGACACCATACTTAAGCTAGACCAAGTTCAGAGGAGAGGGACCAGAATGATAACAATCCACAAAAACCTTACATGTAAGTAATTATTTTGGAATTTGGTAATATCTAGCCTGGAGAAGATAAAGTTTAGAGGAATACATAGTCTCTGGCTGCAAATATTTGAAAAGATGACATAGGGAAAAGAAGTAGTCTTTTCTTTTTCCTCTAAGTGTTAGAAATGGGACAAAACTTGAAAGTGACAGAGAGATAGATTTAGGTTAACTTTTTGAGTGCCCCTCTGTGATGGTTAAGGCTGTATGTCAAGTTGGCTGGGCCATGATTCTCAGTGGTTTGGCAGCTGTGATGTAATTTGGGAGTTGTATAACAATGTGATGTGATTACCTCCATCATAAGATTTTATATAATGTGATCACCTCCATGATGGGATCTTCTGTGAGTAGCCAGTCAGTTGAAAGGGAGTTTCCTTGGGAGTGTGGCCTGTATCCAATATAGGTGGACATTTTGACAAGGCTTGTGCGCTTTTGCTTGCACTGGATCCCGCAGCTGGTTCCTATTCATCTGACCTCTAGCTCTTGAGACTTGAACTGGCAGCTTACCTGCCATCTTACCTGCCAATCTTGGGATTTGTTGGTCTCCAGAGCCTGTGAGCCAGAGCCCTGCCGTCTGACTTGCCTGTCTTGGGTTCATCAGCCCCTGCGGCTAAGTGAATCAGGAGAAGCCTCCAGCCTGACTCACAGACTTGGGGCATTCCAGCCTCTACCATGTGAGCCGTTTCCTTAATATAAATCTCTCTCTCTCTGTATATATATGTATATAGATTTATACACTTTACTGGTTTTGCTTCTCTAGAGAACCCAGTCTAATACACTTACCAAAGGCATGATGAAAAAATGAAAGTTCCTAGTCACTTGCAGTGATCAAGTACAGACCAGATGGTGATGTGGGATGTGTGCTTTAGAAGACATTCAAACATCCATCACTCTGGAAATTGATCTGGATGAGCGTTATGGTTGTTTTCGACCCTCAGATTCTATTTTTCTGAAGACTTTCTGGTGATTTTAAGCAGGTCATAATTGGACACAGGACACAGGAAATAATTCAGGACACAGGAAATTAGACTGGTGACCTTTTAAAGAAGGGTCCTTCTGAAGGAACTTTATCTGCTCATGCACCCTGTCTGTACCTGCAAATATTTCTGAGATGGAAGCAACAGAAGCAGAATTCATCCCCTTAACCCCTCCCCTCTTTTTCCTCTCTAAACTGTCAAAACCTACTCTCAAGTCCTTTATCCAAAATGAAGCATAAAAGACTAACAACAACTCTAAGTGTTGTTCCTCCAAAGAATGGAGTTTTTCAGAGGTGACTAATGATTCCTATTTATTAAGCACTTACTATATGTCCACCACCCATCTGTCTCTTTGTTGTACCGTGATGGCTTAGGTCTTGCTATGATGCTGGAAGCTATGCCACTGGTATTTGAAACCTGTCACCCAAGGTGGACAGATTTCAGTAGAGTTTCCAGCCTAAGACAGACTAGGAAAAAAGATCTGGTGATCTGTTTCTGAAAATTAGTCAATGAAAAGCTTTATGGATCATAATAAATATTGTCCCATGTAGTGCTGGAAGATGGCACACAACTGGACAATGTTTCTTTTTGTTATACATAAGGGCACCATGAATCAGGGCCAACTCAATGGCAACTAACAACATGTCAAGCACTGTGCTAGGCATTGTATTATACTTATTCATTTAGTTTTAAGTGGCGTTGTCATTATTATCAACTTCCAGATGGGGAAATCAAGGCTCAGAAGGTCAGTAGTCAGAGTCAATAAATGGTATAGCTGAAAGGTAGAGCTTAAACTTGAATGCAAGATGTCAATCTTAGGGGAAAAAAAATATACACCCTTAACCACTATACAACATTGCTTCTTCAAGGCAAAGGGAGAATTCTAATTATGTGGAAGAATTCTGACAGCAATATTGTCCGTAGCACTTTCAGGAAGAGCTGAACAGACCTAGGTGGAGAGAGACTGGAGAAAAATTGTTCCTTGAGTACAATTGAAGGAACCATTACTTAGTGTCGACACCATTTTTCGGACTACCAACAGCCACGTTCTGCTCACATCAATTGAGTCTTATTTCAATTGGCTCATTTGCTGAAAATAACAAGTACATATGCCAACGTGGATAAAAACAGGAAGGCCACAGAGAGAGAGATGGCTTCGGAAGGGCATTTCACTGTTATCTCAAGGGAAAAAAAAAAAAAAAAAATCACAGTTATTTTTTTGTCGTCGCTGTTATAAAAGTAATACTTCCTCTCTTTAAAACAAAGTAGAAAATACAGGAGAGCACAAAGAAAAAGCCATCATTTGCCACCCAGCTGTGACCACTGTCATCATTTAGGCACGTAATTCTACCTTCAGTGCTGTATGTAAAAATTCACACATATTTTTTACAAAAATGTGAACATTCTGTACACAATGTTTTAAAGCCTCTTTTTTTCTTCCACTGAACATATTGTTGTGAACATTTTTCCACCTCATTAAATTTTTTCTCCCCCTTCATCCTAAATGGCTCCATTGCATTCTTCTGTACGGATGTGCCATAATTGAAAGCTCGTTTTTCATAAATAAATAAATCAATCGCAGGAAGCCGTCTGCCAGGTCAGCCACAAATGCTTTAAGAGATGGTGAAGTGGATGGTAAGGCCAGGAGGGGAGGAAAGGGGAAGCAGAGGGAGCAGGAGTCTCAGTTGGAGTTTTGAGTTTGGGGAGGTAGTGACAGGCATTTAATGCTGGTGCCAGACATTTAAAAGAGAAAAATCGCCCAAGAGGGAGTGAGAGGAAGGCAGGTGATAAACTGGAAAAGGTTGCTGAAGCAGGAGATGAAAAAGGACTTTTGAGACTCTTCTGAAGGGTGAAAACATAATTGGGAATAGGAGCAAGAGTCCTGGCCTGAGAAAAAAATCAGATTTAGGGCCTGGTGGGGATGCTGAAAGGAGTTCTTGAGTGGCACAAATGGTTAAATGCTGGACTACTAACCAAAAGGTTGTTGGTTCAAACTCACTCAGTGGGACCTCAGAAGAAAGGCCTGGCTATCTGCTTGAAAACCCTAAGGAGCACAGCTCTACGCTGCACACATGGAGTCGCCACGAGTAGAGTTGACTTGACAGCAGCTGGTAGTGGTGGCAGGGATGCTGACCAAGAGGGAGACCCTTTAAGGCACAACTCCGAACCTAAAATCTGCCATGTAAAATCCAATGCCCATATTGCCCTCATGGGCAGCCACCAAGGAGACCCTTACTCTTAGAAAACCTGGACTTTGCGTGTGATGTTGATGGGCTAATCATCCAGAAAAGAGCTACAGGGATTGTGGAAAGTTGTGATCCTGAGGTTACAGCTCCCTGGGAGATTCCCCAGGGAGTGTCTGTCAGCTGTGACTGGGGAAGGCCAGTGGAAAGGAGGAGAAAAGCAGGTCTGCCTCTCCAGTCACTTTGAAGTACCTGGAAGCCATTGGCTATCCTCCCCCTTTCCTGAAGCTCCTCCTCCACGGTCACATACCAGTACTGCTGTTTTTCAGGCCTGGGGCTCCAGGTCTATGACTGAAAAGGAACGCTCAGGAGGAGCCACTTCAGAGCTAGCCAACAGACCCCTTCTTGGCCATGCCTTCCAGTTCTCATCAAACCAAAACCAAACCCATTGCCATCAAGTTGATTCCAACCCATTGCGACACTATAGGGCAGAGTAAAACTGCTCCATAGGGTTTTCAAGGAGCAGCTGGTGGATTTGAACTGCTGACCTTTTGGTTAACATCCAAGCTCTTAACCACTGTGCCACCAGGGTTCCAAGTTCTCATCAAAACCAAAAAAATCAAACCCGTTGTCATTGAGTCGATTCCTACTCGTAACAATCCTATCTGAACAGAACAGAACTGCCCCGTAGGATTTAAAAGGAGTGCCTGGTGGATTTGAACTACCAGCCTTTTGGTTAGCAACCGTAGCTCTTAACTACTATACCACAAGGGTTTCCAGTTCTCATCAAGGGGGACCTAATTGCCAAGAGTCTCCGGAATGAACTTGAGGCTTCTCAAGAAGGCTAGAAGCCGCAGCAGCCAGGACATTTAAAATAGGCCATAGGGCTGTTTAAAAGTGCCTTTTGACCTTTGTCTTTACAAAGAAAGCCTGACTGAAGAGGCTTCCCCATTCTGGCCACCCTTTTGAATAGGACTATGAGGAGCATTTTCCCAGGCTGTTTAGACTGGCAGGGATCTTTGGAAGTCCTCTATGCCTCTTTTTATGATGAGAAGGCCTGTCCCTATCTACCAAAGGAGTTTCAGAGTTGTGTGAAGTCATATCAAAAGGTCCCTGGATAATGCATACGATTTGCCCTAGACTGCTCTACACATTGGTGTTTCAAACCCACCCAGCAGTATCTTGAAAGAAAAGGCCAGCCATCTGCTTCTGTTAAGATTACAGCCAAGAAAACCATGTGGAGCACAGTTCTCCTCTGTAACACATGGGGTCGCCAGGAGTTGGACTAGACTTGATTGGCAGCTAACACCAACAAAGTCAAAACATCACATGCTGTGTGACCTTGAGTTTCCTCATTGATAAATGGGACAGTAATGCTAAAACCTATGTCATATAATGGTGAGGATTAAATGACTGAATGCTTCCTTTCAGAAAAAAGAGGTCTATCCAACACCTAGCTTTCCCTGGGAGTGTGGTCTGTGAAAGCCAGCTGGCCACCCAGTCTCAGGCTTCAAGCCTCCGTTTATTTCCCTGGTGAATTTGCCCCTCTGCGGCCTGGACCTCAGCACTGTGCACTCATCCGCCCGCCGTCCTGTCACCTGAACTCAGAGAAATGGATTCACACTGACAAAAGTCACAAGAGGCATACGTAGAAAGAGAGAATGCCAATTTATTCGTCGAAAATGAGAAATCCTGCTACAAGATGGACTGGATATAAATTACACAAGGCTCTCCAGCACATTCTTTCTCTGCAAAGAAGGTATGTGGACAAAAAGAAAAAGAAAAAGAAAAATGAGCAGAAGATGGTTTGAGGATCATGGAATCAGAACCAGAGAAAATGATTTTATGACTCAAATATTTCCTGGCTTTGATAGCCTGATGCTTCTCTTTCCACAGCAGGTACTTGCCCCTCAGATGGACGGACACTCATACCACCCTGACAGGGCAGCTTTTGAAGAGGTCTTTCTCCTAAGAAGGCAAAATACTGTTGATTAGTTTTCTGCTTACCGAATGGCAATCTCGTTCCAATTTTATCTCCCTTAGATTGCTTCCAGCTCTCCTTGACTGGGGTTTTGGGTGTTCCCAAACTCTTCAGCCACATAATTATAGATAATCTCTGCATTTACTTTCACAGTTGTTTAATCACTTCCATTGTGTGTGAGTTTCACTAGGTTTAACTCCCAGAGGGCCAGTGTATTCCCTCATCGTCAAGTTCTTGGGGCTCTGAGCATTTCACTGCCACCCTTTTGTAGACTGCCAACGTTCATGGAAAAGCTGTCAGAACCCTGAAGGGTTATATAAACCCTGGAGTATGTCTTTGCTCTGTGTTGTTGATAACAAAGCCAGATTCTGGCTTCCAGACTGGAGCCTTCCTTCCAGACTAAAAAGGCCTCTCTTCTCTCCCCCGGGTTCCAGGACAGTAAGGTATTTTGGAAAGTGCAGAGAATGTTTACCTGATTATCAATGGCCAATATTGTCTGCTTAGATTTTGTTTGGTCTCACCCAGGCCCCTTGTGTAACCAGTCTCCTGGCATGTGTTAACTGCTGGTTCCTTCCGGTATTATTGCCGTGCGTTTATTTCAGAATGTGAGTCAGTGAATAGACAAATATTTGATACCTACTAATTAACCAAGTACACAGAAAAGGCCACAGACCTGAGGTCATGGTCTTTGAAGAGAAAACCTGTGAATATTTAAAGAAAAAAAAAACCAAACCCCGTGCTGTCAAGTCGATTCCGACTCATAGCGATCCTAAAGGACAGAGTAGAACTGCCCCATAAAGTTTCCAAGGAGCACCTGGCAGATTTGAACTGCCGACCCTTTGGTTAGCAGCCGTAGCACTTAACCACTAGGTCACCAGGGTTTCCTGTGATTATTTGGTTGGCAGAAATTTACTAGTGATGGTATACCATAGAATCTTTTTGGGGAGGGGCTTTGAGGGAGGTTCTTTGGTTGCTAGGGAAATGCTATCTTTCATTACTCATAAAATCCTCGTTAGTACAGTGGTAGGCTTCTAGTTTTCAAAACAGATTGTTGTTGTTAACTGATGTCCAGTCAGTCCCTGACTCAAGGTGACCCCATGCACAATGGGACAAAACACTGCCCAGCCCTATGCTATTCCCACGCTTGGTTGCCAATCAGACGTGGTGATCCGCAGAGTTTTTCACTGGCTGATTTTCCAAAATAGATCCCCAGGCCTTTCTTCCTATTTATTTTGGAAGCTCCCCTGAAACCTTTTCAATATCATAGCAACACGCAAGCCTCCACTGACAGTTGGAGGCAGTGCTTGAGGTGCATTGGCCAAGAAGGATTACAGCCTTGGAAACCCTGTGGGGCAGTTCTACTCTGTGCTATACAGGGTTGCTGTGAGTCAGAATCGATTCAACAGCAGTGGGTTTGGTTTTGGGGGTCTATCCTTCATGGAAGGTGAGAATTCTACCACTGTCCTCTGATAACAGATAACTCACTGGCAAAACCCCAAGGCCTGCTCTCTTCACAGTTGAGGCCAGGTGTTCATTGCAAGCCCCCTCTAACAGATCCTGCCATTGCTACCCACCACTTTTTTACCCCTGCGCCTGCCTTCACCATTAAGGATCTCCCAGCTAGTGGCTCTCTGCAGACTTCCAGATGGGGAGATGGTGTGTTGACTTCCTTTTCAAATCCTCACAGGGGATTTGCACCCCACCCCCCACCTCTCCTCCCTGGCTCCAGTGCTTTCCACCTGTGGATCTCTTGACAGCCCATGTTTCATAACTCAGCATCTTCCCTACAACCCAGGGGCTCCCAGGGTCCAAGTTCTGTCTAGAGGAGTGTCCTTCCATCCAGTGCTGGACCCTCCCCTGCCACTTAGTGCTTTCTCTGGAGACTTAACAAAACAGGCCGTTGCTTTCTGCTGAACAGTGTCCAGCACAGGGCATGTGGAGGGAGTACTCAGTGTTGCTTGTTTCCCTCACGCACATAAAAATCAATGGTGTTTGCTCATCTGGCGGAATGACAACTCATTCCTCTGGACAGGCTGGCTTCACAATTGCTTGTTCAAGGGGAAATCTGATAAGAAACAATACTCTGGTCTTTGGGAGCATTAAAGCGTTGTATTCTATTTTAAACTTCAGGGCCACTGACTGGTTTGTCTTCTCCTTTAGTAGTTTTTGGGTTTCTTTTTTTTTTTTTTTTTGCATTATTGACTTTTAATTCTTTTTCTTTTTTTATTGCTGCTGCAAAAAGAAAAACACCCTCAAAACCAACAAGCCAGATTAGAAAATTCAGTGAGGTCACCAGAGTGTTGGAAAAGACACGGTACGAGCCACCGGACTCGGGCAATGCTCAGATGTCAGGAAAATGAACTGTCACCAACTTCTCAAGGCCCTTCAGAGGAAAGAGAAAAGGAAAGGACAGACCCGAGGGGCTGGTGGCTGTGCCGCTGCTGACTTGTGGGGCAGTCTTGGGCAAGGCAAGTCTTTTCACTGTGGGAGGGAGGTTGCATCCATTCTAAGGGGTGAGCTGCCAGGATGCACAGCTCCAAAAAACCTTGTGGAATAATAATAGTAGCGTTAAACATAATCCTCATGTTATAGTTGTCCATGTTCTTTCAAACGTATTGCCTTATTTAGAATCACAGAAGTATAGATTATTATGCAGGAGAGAATTACAATGAACATCTAGTTCAAACCATTCTTTTTTACAGATGAGGAAATTGAGGCAAATGGCTTGCTGAAAGACTCACTCCTAATTCTCCTAACAGCCTGGTGAAGGTGGCAAGATGAGCGGGTGTATTCAACAGACATTTTCTATGCGTGCTGTGGGCCAGCCACTTTGCTAGGCTCTGAGCATACAATGGTGAACAAGGTAAAAGTGGTCTTGGCCCTCACAAAGCTTAGAGTTTAGTGGACAAGACCAACCAATAGACAGTTCTACCACAGTGTGATGGTTACGATAGAATTATGTTGGATCTCTTGAAAAGGGAACCTAATTCAGACTGGGTCTGACCAGGTAAGGTTTCCCAGCAGAATTGACATGAGTTAGCCAGATGAAGGGTGGGGCTAGAGAATGGGGATGAGGCATGATAAACTAAGCAGAGAAAACTGAAATGGTCAACTGAGCTTTTCTCTCTCTAGGCCTTAGCTTTTGGAGTCCTTAACCCCTCCCCCCAAATATAAAAATAAAAATAAATAAACCGGTTGCCTTGGAGTCAATTCTGACTCATAGCGACCCTGTAGATAGGACAGAGTAGAACTGCCCCATAGGGTTTCCAAGGAGATGCTGGTGGATTTGAACTGCCGACCTTTTTTTTCATAGCCTAGCCCTTAACCACTGCACCAAGTCACTGGGTGGTACAAGTGATTAACATGCATCTGCTTCCGAAAGGTCACAGCCATGAAAGCCCTATAGGATGCAGTTCTACTCTGCAACATATGGGGTTGCCATGAGTCAGAATCAACTAGTCGGCAATTGGTTTGGTCTGGGTTTTTTGGTTGGGTGGAGCGAACAGTTAACACGCTTGGCTGTTAACTGAAAGACTGGAAGTTTGAGTCCCCCAAGAGGTGCCACAGAAGAAAGGCCTGGCAATTACTTCTGAAAAAATTAGCCATTGAAAACACTATAGAGCAGAGTTCTACCCTGACACATATGGGGTTACCACGAGTCAGAACTGACTCACCAGCAACAGGTTTTTGTTTTGTTTTTTTAGCTTTTGAGGTGTGGCTGGAGAAGAGTCTAGTCCTGAGTGCCTCTTTCAGCCCAGTGACTATGAGAGCTGACGATGGCTTGGCTCATCATGTGGAATCTTTAATGTCATCCTCACAAAAGCTGTGGACTGTGCATATCCACAAGTGACAGTTATCATCAAGAGCAAACTGCGGCACAGAGAAGGTTCAGTGACTCGATCAAAGTCAAACACTGGAATGGTGGCAGAGATGAAGACAGCTTGACTTCTGTGTGGAATTCCCTAAACAAACAAATAAGTGTACAAATAAGCTTTGAATCTGAGTTGGAAGAAAAATGTTGGACAGGTAAAAGATTGAATTCTGGGCTTTTTCCTGAACATCAGCCAAGTGTGGTCTTAGGCCGCTGTGCTATTCACAGAGTTCACTCCCACAGGAGAACTGGGAGTTGACAGAATATAGAATTTTAGCTTTGAAATGAACAACCTTTGTGACCTACAAGGAGTTATATGTGTGTTCAATATGGCATTCCCAGGTTCGTTTTTGAACACACGTAGACGCTGCAGATACCCTTAGAGGCATGTGAAACCTTTAAAATAAAAAAGAAAATTTAAATAGAATCAATTTCAATCGATTTTACTTTTAAAAATTCACATGCAGTACTTTTCAGAGGGAAAGAATGCAAAACTGAGCCATCTCTAGCACCCACGGGAGGCTGTGAATCTTGGGTGTGCTGTGGATGGTCTAGGTTTTAGGTTGAGCTGAAGACTGGCAGGTGAGAGTGGGGTTTGGCTGGTCTGTGGAGGGTGTGAGGACACATCCTTCCCTCTCCCTCTCTCCAGAAGCACAAGAATAGGGATTGTCTCCTGTGGCTTTAGGGTGTACTTTTTGCCTTAGGATGTTGAAAGAAGACCAAGAAGAATGGCATGTATCACGGGCCTGTCTCCAAATGCTGGCCCATTTATTCAAACCTTAAATGTTCCTCCCAATGAGGAGATTCTTAGTTTTCTATCATGTTATAATTTTTTAAAAAGAATTTTATGTTTAAAGCACATTAGAATATATTGTCTTACTTGACGTCCTGGTGTGGTGGAAAGAGCTAAGGTTTGCCGCCCAGCTCTGTCACTGATTTACTGTATGGTGAGCAGAAACTCTAGGTTTCTGTTTATTGATTATTGAAAAAGAGAGATGCCTATTTCACACCAGTGCTGTGAAACTTGAATGAGTTAAGGGATGCAAAGTGTCCAGTATAGTATATGTGTGGCATATATTGGAGTCCCTCGGTGGTGCAAACGGTTAATATACTCAGCTGCTAACCCAAAGGTTGGAGGTTCCAGTCCACCCAGAGGTGCCTTAGAAGAAAGGCTTTGCAATCTACTTCTGAAAAATCAGCTACTGAAAACCCTATGGAGCACAATTCTACTCCGACACACAGAGAGTCGCCATGAGTTGGACTCATTAGCAGCTCTAGAAATTTTTTTTCTGGTTCCCTTTGGGAGCAGTTATGTAAGCATTTACTGACCCTCAGCTTTATTTTAAATTTGGTTCCAAAATTGTTTTTTAAGATATTATCAAGAACTATTTCTGGATGCCTGGAAGAGAGGTCATTTTCCAGACAATCTCCCAAAGCAAACACAACAGTGGTCCTTGCAGGAAGCCTGTAGTGTGTGTGCACAGCCTTAACTGGGCTCCAGTGGCATCAGCTGGTGACAGGAGCTAGTATACCACGTAACATCTGAGGCCCCAGACTCAGTCCTGGCATAGCCCAGGGTGGGTAGGCTTCCTGGCCTGGGAGGGTGAGAAGGACAGGCAGGCAGTAAACCTTTCTGTCTTAGATGGCTTTAACAAACAGAAGTTTATTCTCTCACAGTCCAGTAGGCTAGAAGTCTGAATTCAGGGCGCCAGCTCCAGGGGAAGGCTTTCTCTCTCTGTCAGCTCTGGAGTAACGTCCTTTTCATCAGTCTTCCCTTGGTCTGGGAACATCTCAGCAAAGAAAACTCAGGTCTAAAGAACACACTCTGCTCCCAGCACTGCTTTCTTGGTGGTGTGAAGTCCCCATGTCTCTCTGCTTGCTTCTCTCTTTTATATCTCAAAAGAGATTGGCTTAAGACACTATTTAATCTTGTATATCTCATCATCAATATACCCACTGCTAATCCATCTTGTTACATCATAGTAATAGGATTTACAACACATAGGGAAATCACATCAGAAGATAAAATGTTAGACAATCATACAGTCCTACAAGAGAATTATAACCTAGCCAAGTTGACAGATATTTTGGGGGGACACAGTTTAATCCATGACACCTTCTAAGGGTGTTCGCCACTTGGAGCAGGGAGCAGGGAGCAGGGAGACTGGGCTTCTTCAGAAACCTCCAGCAATAGGCTATCAGGGGGAAGCAGCAGCATACCTGTAGCATCCAGCTTACCTACTGGAGACAGTATGGTGTCACAGAGATTGAACTTCGGTCAGGAAAACTGGGACTCTCTAATCTAAAAGCTCATGCATGTATCTTAACCTGTTCATGCTTCTACTTAGTTATATGTAGAGCATACCTGATAACTTCTGTTCTGCAAACCTCAGAAGGTCATTATAGGAATAAAAGGTTTTTTTCAAGCTGCAAAGTGGTCAGTAAATTGGAGGTGAAGGCCTTAGGGTGTGGAGTAGGAAGAGGGGACAGGTGGACCCTGAAAGAAAGTCAAATTGAAGTACCAAGTAGTTGAATAAGGAGATACATAGACTAGATATTTAGGGTTTTTGAAAAGTAATTATTAGTTAATTAATACATTAGACAAAAAAAACTAAAACCAAACCCATTGCCATCAAGTAGATTCCGACTCATAGTGACCCTCTAGGACAGAGTAGAATTGCCCTGTAGAGTTTCCAAGGAGTGCCTGGTGGATTCAAACTGCCAACCTTTTGGTTAGCAGCCATGGCTCTTAACCGCTCTGCCACCAGGATGTATTTATTGCCTACTTTTTGCATCACACAGTTTGTTAGGCACTATATATCCAGAAGGAGCCCTGGTTACACAGTGGTTAAACACTTGGTTGCTAACTCAGAGGTCAGAGGTTCAAACCCACCAGCCTCTACGCAGGAGGAAGAGGTGGTGATCTGCTGCCGTAAATATTACAGCCTTGGAAACCTAGGGGCAGTTCTATTCTGCCTATAGGGTTGCTATGAGTAGGAATCAACTCAATAGCAATGGGTTTATATATCTAGAGATGAATGCCATGTGTCCTGTTCTCAAAGATGCTGCCAAACTAGGCAGAGAAGCCTGTAAGAAACATATATTTTAAAGCAAGATGGTAAAAGTTATTGAATTTTTTACCTAATGCTGTGCAATATGATGCTCTAAATCTGAGGATGAGGAGGAGAGGGCAGTTTGGGAGCCAATAGGATTTGAGGTTCTAGAAACCACTGAGCTTGATCCTCTTCTTTCTATAGATGAGGGCACTGAGGCAGTGAGACTTGGCTATCTCTCACTGATTCTCCGTATTAAGAATGGGAGCAGCTTCACTGGATAATTCTCCCTCAGGGTCTCTCGTGAGGTTTCAGGCAAGGTGTCGGTCAGGGCTGCAGTCATCTGAAGGTTCAACTGGGCTAAAGGATTCACTTGTGATGATGGCTCACTCGCATGGCTGGCAGGTTGATGCAGGTTGTGGCAGGAGACCTCAGCTCTGGCCAGCATTGGCCTCTCTGCAGGTGGTTTGCATGTCTCATGACATGGCTGCTGGCAGTCCCAGAGTGGGTGATCAAAGAGGAAGCAAGGCAGAAGCCTCAGAAGTCACACATGGTCAGATCCACATTGGGCAGAAAGACATGGCTCATTCAAGGCTCCTGAATCTCTTTACTAAACTTTTAGCTTGTCACTTGCAGGCAGTAGGAACATACAGAGAAAAGTATATGTGTTAAGACTCAGAAGGAGAAAGAATGAGACCTGGAGAGGAAGTGAGTTTCCTTAACTTGAAATATTCAATTGTGAAGGATTGCAGGAAGCTGTTACTGATGTCCTGGGCTAAGGCAGGGTCCTCCTCTGGCAGCCCCTTCATACCTCTGTTTTAAACATCACATTGCATTATACTTAGTGTGACTCTGCCTCCCTGACTAGATATGAGCTCCTTCCAGGCAAGGCCTAGTCTGCAATCATCCCTGTTTCCCCAACATCTGATGTAGGGCCTGGCACACAGAAGGTGCTTGGAGAAGACATTGAAGGAGCATTCAAGTTGTAGCTCAGTGCTTGGCCTATATGATCTCTAAGGCTTGTTTCAAAGTGTCTATGAATTCAGACTCCTGTGAGGAAGGCAGCTTGGCCGAGACTGTGTGGGGATATCAAACGAGTTTAGCAGGAGATGAGGGCTATGGGTAAGGGAAGGGACAATCAGAATAGGGCCTTAGAGTCCATTTTTAAAACTTTTAATTGTATTCTTACTCTGGCTTCTCATTAAAGGAGAAATTATAGTTCTAGACTATCAGTCAATGATATGTTGCTAGAAGGAAGAAAAGGCAACTTGAGGGGATGAGGAGAAGCACTGGGGATAGCTCCAAGACACTGCCAACCAGGCCTGGGTCCCCTATAGGGAGGGGCCTGGAGGTGAGGGTGAGGGCTGGGCACAGTCATTCAGCTCTAGCTGCAGCTCGCCAGCACCATTCTGGAGGGGAGGGGATAAGAGTGATGCTGCAGATCCTGGGGTGCCCAGTGGCCCTGGGATCAAGACTGAAGCTGAAAGAGCCAGTGACAGCTATGGGACAAGGCAGGAGGTAGCTAATATGTATGTTAAACATATGGAAATGAGAGCAAATAGCGGAGCTGAGGAGACAAATATTGAACCGGGTCTAGGCCTGAGACTAAACCAACACCGGGAAATGAGAAGCTGTTGAAAGCAAATGAGCTGCTGAGGGGGAGAGAGGGAGGGCAGAGTGGAAGCAAGGCTGAGGACTGAACCTGCAGGAGCGCCTGCCAGCTGTGGCAGCAAGCTGGCCAGCCCTGAAGGGTGGTGCCACAGAGGAGCTGCTCTGCCTCGGCCAGCTCTAGGCAAGTTATGAAAGCAAATGAGTTTGCCACCTATGTCAAATTTTCTGTTTCTTTGCACATCTCACCTCTCCCTAGCATCTTCCCTCTCTTCTGTTCCCCACTCAATCTCCCTCACCCATGAGCCTGTCTCAGATTGGAAATCTCCACTCTGCACATTCCCTTGAGCCTGAGCCCTGGGGCTTGCTGTTCAGTTCCATTGATTGGAGGGCATACTCCAGAAGGTCTGTATAGAATAGGCTTGAGACCAACAGTTGGTTTGTAAGAATGGGGAGGGGTGGTTAAGAGACTTGCCTTGAAACTCAATATGCTAGAAAATGAATCCTTTTTACTTAGGGGTTGTTGTTCAGGTGAAGTTTCTGGACTGCACAAATGGTTAACATGCTTAGCTGCCAACAGAAAGGTTGGCAGTTCACATCCATCCAGAGGTGCCTTGGAATAAAGGTCTGGTGATCTACTTCTGAAAAATCAGCCATTGATTTTCAACCATTGAAAACCACAGTTCTGCTCTACACACATGGACTTGACTCAATAGCAGTTTTTGTTTGTTTGTTTCAGTTTTAATGTTCGGGTTGTTTTTGTCTAAGGAAAAGTGATCAGGCTCATAACCACCTTCTTCCTCCTCTAGAAAAGATATAAAAGAGATGGTAGTTGAAATGGCACATGTGCCTGAGTCATGGATGTGTGGCAGTACCCCAGCGGGGAGAGGAAGGAGTAATCCATAGGCTGAGCATCTTTCTGTCCGAGAGCAACAGGCACTGCCCCAGCTGCTTGTGGGGCACTTGAGGTGGAGCAGCCTGTGTTGCAGTCAGTAAGGGCAAAACTCTGGAGGAAGTGAAGGGGACATGAAGGTAAAGGAGGCTCTGCTACGCAACAGAGGGATCATCCCTTCTTGTCCCTCCATCCCCAGAGCAGAGCATGTGATTCTTTGGGGAGGTCTTAGAGATGAGGGAAATCACAGGAAGGGGCTAAGGCCCCTCCAAGGCCTTCCTTGCATACCCCCTGAACAGGCGTGTTACATATAGACAGTCAATAACACTTGACTGACTTCATTGTCAGATCTATCCCTGTATAAGATAACAGTCTCAGGAAATGCAACTCAGGGTAGACAAGTTTTGAATAAGTTGTAGGATTGGAGCAGAAGACATGTACCAGAGCTTAAAGCACTGCTCAGGAAGCCCATGGGGGAACAGCAGTGGGAAAGCACAGGGAGGCATGGGGTCCTGGAGACAGGAACATAGGCCTAAAGAGGAGGGTGGAGTCACCTGATGATGAACCCACTTCATTGTTTGTCTAAAGCCACCTAGGATACAATATCACTTGTCCTTACTTCCTACAGGAGGCAAGTGGATTGTCTTAGGCTGGGTTCTCTAGAGAAGCAAAACCAGCACTACGTATAAATATATAAAGAGAGATTTATATCAAGGAAACAGCTCATGCGATTGTAGCGGTTGGAATGCCTCAAGTCCTTGGATCAGGATAGAGTCCTTTCCAAATTCATGGAGCCACAGAAGCTGGTGAACCCCAGATAAGCAGGTCGGAGAGCAGGGCTCCTACTCACAGGCTGTGACAGTGGAGGAATCCCCAAGGTCAAGACCTTAAGGTTTCTCCTGAGTCATTTAGCTGCAGTTGCAGGTGAACCCAAAATAGGCAGATCGGAGAGCAGGACTCTTGCTCGCAGGCTGTGAAGATTGGTGAATCCCAAGATGGACAGGTAATCTGCTAGCTCAAGTCCCGAGAACCAGAGGTCAGACAAGAGATAGCTGCTGGATCCAGAACAAGCCAACAACCTTTGCAAGGCAAGTGGGAAGGAATGAAATAGACGGCGGAAGGTGAAGAGATGAAGGCTGAGGGCGTGGTGAGCCACTGCAGGCCCCACCCCCCCAGTACCACTAAGCAGATTCCATCATGGGGGTGATCACATACGTCTCAATGGAAAAAGGGTTTAGTGTAGGAAGCAGATCCACCCACAGATGGCTGAGGTAAGACAAACTTAAATAGGACTAGAGCAGAAGTTTAAAATGGATCAAGTGAGCAGAAGAGGAGGAGTTAACTAGATTCTGTCCAGGGGCATCTGGGAAGGCCCAAGGAAGGAAGGCGTTTTCAGTGAGGGCTTAAGGATTCAGCAAGATTCCCAGATAGAGGTCTTAAAAGCCTGTGAGTGCCCATCTAGGATACTCCACTGGTCTTACCCCTTTGGGAGCAAGGAAGAATGAAGAAAACTATAGATACAAGGGAAAGATTTAGTCCAAAGGACTAATGGACCACATCTACCATGGCCTTCACCAGACTGAGTCTAGTATAACTAGATGGTGCCCGGCTACCACCACTGACTGCTCTGACAGGAATCACAATAGAGGGTCCCAGACAGAGCTGGAGAAAACTGTAGAACAAAATTCTAACTCAAAAAGAATGATCAGACTTGCTGGCCTGACAGAGACTGGAGAAGCCCTGAGAGTATGGCCTCTGGACACCCTTTCAGCTCAGAAATGAAATCACTCCTGAACTTCACTCTTCAGGCAAAGATTAGACAGGCCCATAAAACAAAATGAGACTAAAGGGGCACACCAGCCCAGGGGCTAGGACTAGAAGGCAGGAGGGGACAGGAAAGCTGGTAATAGGGAACCCAAGTTTGAGAAGGGAGAGTGTTGACATGTCATGGGGTTGTTAACCAATGTCTTAAAACACTATGTGTACTGACTGTTTAATGAGAAAATAGTTTGTTCTATAAACCTTCATCTAAAGTACAATATAAAAATTAAAAAAGAAAGTACGAATAAAACAAATGAATAAATTAAAAAAAAAGTATTCCCAGATAGAGAAAGAGAACAGTATTAACAGAGTGTTGAAGAGGGGGCAGGCAGTGTATGCTGGGGGAAATAGGCATTCATTCCTGGAGCTTAGTGGGAGCTCGGATTGAGAAGAGAGTCTGGACCAGATCAGAAAGGGCTTGATGTGGCTGATTAAGGAACCTGGTTTCGTTTTTAAGGCGCTGGGGAGTTACCAGTGTTTTCTGAAACTCAGAATTAGAGCTTTACCCTGCTTGACCATCATATTTGGACTTACTGAATAGAAACGGACTTGCCAGGCCAGCCCCTTAGGGACTGTTCATTTGCTCAAGGACACAAGGTCTGCAATATTTTAACTATTACCTTTGCAGGCATAAAAATAGGAAACTGAAATGAAGCACACAGCCCATTTGGATGACATAATTCATGTAAGTCGCTTAGCATGGTGCCTAACACATCTAACAATAAATGTTGTTGCTGTTAGTTAATCTTCATAAAAACTCTATGAAATAGGTTTCATTATACCTTTTAAATAGGTAATATATTGAAACTCAAGAGAGGTGAGGTAACTATTCCAAGGTGTTAAGCTCGTTGGTGTAGAGCTAGGTTTGAACTAGGGCTTGATTCTAAAGCTCATGCTCTTTCCACCATGCCTGTTGCCAGAGCAGCTCATCTGCCATGTGAAGACAAGCGTTCTTGAATCTTGGCCAAGAGACATTGAAATGGTCAAGGCACCAGGGCTGGAGGGAGTGGGAGAGAGTTGCTTATCCACTCATCACTCACTTCTATAATCAGAATCTAGTTGTCTTTGCAAACACTTCCATTCGTTATAAAGTCACCACCAACTTGGTTGTGCAGCCCACTATGGATTCGGAAGTTCCCTGTGAAACCGGAGCGGAATCATGCCTAAGGCCCCCTCACCACCACCACCACCACTCCTGACCCATGACTCTCTGCCCCTATGAGAGAGGTGTCTCCTGAGTCAGTCTGTCTTGGGCTAGAGCATCAGAGGGGGCCAAATGAAAGCTCCCTGCTTTTACCTATGGAATCAGTGTCTGCAGCCCCTCCAGTGATTTTATATGTGGGGAGAGTTGCCTGTGCCTTCTGGAGACATCTCACATATGCAGAGCATCACAGGGTTTGGTACCTTCAGCTGAGCCACCAAGTTTGACAGTCTAGCTCCAGCAACGGAGGTGTCAGACTGTCCCACAAAAGGAACACAGGGATTCCATTTCCATTTGGGAAGATGATGTATTTGTTTCTTTTTCCTTTTTTATGAGACAATGCTCTTGCCTCTACTTCTCTTTTCTCCCCAGAGTTGGGTCCTTAGGACCACCACTCAGAGCCATCTTCGAGCTCTACCTATAGTTTAATGCCAAACCTAGGTTCAGGACAATCCTGTCCTTAGCATCAACTCAGAGAATTTCTCTGACCTTATGCCATGGTTCAGACATCTGTTTTTTGTCTTGTTTCTAAGACCAAGACTTACAGGCATACAGAAGTCCCAATACCTGGCCTGGAGACCTTACTTGGGTCACTTGCACAGCACTCCATTGCCTCAGGGCTGGGTTCCCACTTCGCTTTTCCCAGTGTTCACCAGTCCTTTGGGTTTCTGCTTCTGAACCCCAGGAACCCTGCTGTCTCCGCTCAGACTTCTCTGATGGTGACAACCTAATTGCTTCTTCACCTTCACACATCACAGCCTCTGAGTCCATATCACAGGCTCCTCCACCTTCTCTCTAGGTCACTGCCCATTGACCCTGGCAGCAGCTTTCTGACACTGACCATGCCCTTCAGAGCCAAACCTTCTCTCCCTGCCTGCTTATACCTGGGTATGTGGTGTATACCTGGAGCTTTGGTGTATGTCTACATGTTTCAACTTCAGACGGCAACAGAAACCTTTATGGCCCCGCCAGATGAGACTCCCTGGACTGGTGGGCACTGGCTGACTTGGAGTGCTATTAACAATTTCAATTTCAAATCCCAGGTGATCCAAAGACACATTTTAGTGGAACTTGAGCAAACTTCGTATTCTACCAATATTTGCAATGTAAGAGGGAAAGTCAAGTCATTATGAAATGATATCCTATTAGCTTACATTAATGAAAGTGGAACAGCACAATGCCATTAATCTCAGCCTAGGCATTGCCCCGCAGAGCTGCCTGGTACCCAAGTAAATCCCAAGCTTCTACTCATGCTTGGGTCCTGACTGCCCAGCCCTGCAGAGACACAGAGGGAATGTGTCCTGAGAGGTGCAGAGGGGACGTTGCACATGTTACGTGCAGAATAGGCCTAAGAGCCTGACTAGGCTGGTGGCTGGGGAGGGGGACGGGTTGGGGGGGAGTGGTGGGATGGTTGATGGTGGGTTGTCTTCCTGCAGCTTTCAATCGCTGGTCTTCTGACATGACTAGGGATGCAACCTGGGGAGAAGGAAGTCGTTCTGCCACTCAGCGCCAGATACATCTGAGACATTCAGCCTTATAACCAACTCACTATATCGCAGTTGTCACAATACAAAGGGGACAGAACTCTCCTTCCATGCCCACCATTACACTCCTTAAACTACTTTTGCTGTTAATGTATAGCACCCTCCTCTCTTCTTCTTTCTCATCAAGGACAAATATGATCATTATTTTAATCTGATCTGATCTTAGAATAGATACATTGGCAATAAGAGCCAACTGGGATAATGGACAGTAAGATTTACCTCCGTCTTACCTTACGCAGCATGAGTCTGGGTTTCCCAAGACATGGACCAATATTTCATCACTCTCTGGAAGTTCCACAGAGAACCTTGCAAATATCTTTAGAGATCTAGCTACAAAAAGGCCTGGCTTAGTTCAGGTGAGACTGACAAGCAGTTAAAATGGCCTTTGACTGAGAAGATCAGTGAGATACTGTCACCACGGGGCTGAGTCAGGGGTGTCTCCATTTATCAGAGTCTCCTGTGAGCAATCCTTTTCCCTGTTACTTAAACAATACAAGCCTGTGTAAGAATACCTGTAATCAGGTGAGAGGGAGGCTCAGGAGATACTTTGGATTACCACAGCTGGACTGTCACATAGCCTGTGACACCTAAACGTCATGGTTAGGGGATTTCTCGGAAGTCCTTCCCTGGCCTTCAGATGTCTAGTCTGAATGGTCTTGAAATTCCTTCATTAGAGAGTCACTCATCTGTCTCCAATGTCAGCCATTTAGAGGTCATCTGATTTAGTCATTCTCAAACTGTCTTTGATTACAGGCCCCTTTGAGAATCTGACGGAAGCTACCAAAGATTTCCCCAGATCAATGCACATGTACGTATATCCATTCACAGTAATGTTTGTATTCAACTGTAGAGAATTCATGCATCCACCAAACCTAGTCACAGGCTCCAGACTAAGACTCCTGGATGTAGTAATAGCTCTTCATTTTTTAAGACAAGGCAATAGAGTCACAGAGATGTCAAGAGACTTACCTAGGGTCACTCAGTTAAGTAATGGTCAACCCAGAGCAAAGACCAACATGTTTTTACCCTCATTCCAGTTCATCTCCGATGCTTCTTTAAATCTTTGGGTCCTGGGACCTTTTACAGGCAATGGGGGCTTCGGCCAAGGAGACAGGCAGGGCTGAGAGGTGGGCGAGGGCCGATGGGTGGGCGGGGCTGTGAGGTGGGCGGGGCCGGGCGGTGGGCGGGGCTGAGCGGCCAGGCGCTGGCTCCTGGCCTGACCCCTCTGTGCTGCTGGAGGCCGCTTCAGAGCCCGGTGGGGCTGGGAGAGGTGTGTGCTGTGAGCCTGAAGTTCCCACTGAAAATAAGAAAGCCCCTGGGGGAAGGGTAGAAACACTTTTGGCTCTAAACTAGGAGCCTGTGCAGAAGCTGGCTGAGGGCAAGATGGCCCCATATCAGGGAGGAGGATGGGTTGAAGCTTTACCCATGAAGCGGCAGTGTGCCGTTGTATTGGGAGTGGGCTTCAAAGCTCAGCCAGTCCTGGATTCAAATCCTTTCTCTGCCACGTAACTTTTGGGGGCTAATTAACCTCTCTGAGGTTCAATATTCACATCCTTACAAATTTTTTTTTTTTTTTTTTACAATGGAGTCCATATTAATGCCTATGATGTTGTGGCAAATTAAAGGAGACAACACACATAGGACAATTAAATAATGATAAACCCCAGTGCCATTGAGTCAATTCCGACTCGATACCCATGCTTTTTTCTCTTCACTATTTTTCTGAAAGTGTACCATTTTTGCAGGGGTCTCTGAGTCAGAATCGACTCGATGGCAATGGAGTTTTTTTTTTTTTTTCCTCTAGGCCTCAGCAGCCCAGGCCCTGCACCTGTAAACTGGCTATGTCCCATGGAGAACCCACCACAACGAAAAAAAAAAAAAATGTCCCATGGAGAAAAAAAAAAAGAGGTGTTATTAATTCTGTGCTTCCCCTTTAATGGCTTTCAATGAGCACAGAGCTTCTTCCTGGCTGGCCCTCAGTCTTAGGGCTCCTTCTCAGGAAATACGATGCCGCAGCAGAGAAGTTTGGGCCCTAAATAACTGCCTCCTCACACAAGGTTAGTTGCTGCCACTTCCCCACCCCTCCTGCCTGTCACCAGGCTCCAGGGCTGCCAGCAGCGCAGCCAGCTTGCCCCCTGCTGGCCACCCAACCCTGGAAAGCTGCTTTGGGCCTTGGTCAAGATAGCTTCCCAGGCTGTGGGGCGGAAGATGCAGAGGTGAAAGGTCAGCCTTCAGCCAGGGCTGAAGTGGGGGCAAATTGAGGACATGGGAACACAGCAGCAGCCACTTTCCTGTCGGAAGAAACTGCTTTATTGATGAAGCTGAATTCAGGGGCCAATCTGCAAATGCCTTCCACACACACTATCCAGGTAGAAGTGAACCCCAAGGGCAGCTTGATCCAATAGAAAATGACAAAGAGCAGGGGTGGGTAAAAGGGGTGAAGCAGAAGGGGAGGTGAAAGGTAGAATTGTGCATCGGGGCCACAAGCCCACAAATTTGACTGTGTGTGCATGTTTGTGCATGTGCGTGTGTGTATGCACGCATGTGTCTGCGTATGTGTGCACCGGTGCGTGTGTGTATGTTAGAGAGAGGAGAAAATGTGTTTGTTTAGCACATTTCAGCATTCTTCCTTTTGGGCCCAGAGATTTACACCTGAGAAAAGGGGCCCAAAGCTTTGAAAATCACTTGCCGGCTGCCCACTGCAGGCCACAAAGGGACGGACTAGTTTAGGCAGGAAGCTGAAGCAGGTAAACTATAGAGACAGGCGGCCAGAGGCTGCGGCGCCCCCTCCGAGCAGCGGCTCCTTGATGAAGGGACTCCAGCAAGCGCATTCCTTATCTTTCCAGAACAGTCAAATTCCCCTACCTCAAGCACAAATAGATTCCATCCCTGCAAGGCTGGGCTGCCCCGCTCCCATTTAGAGCTACTGCTCGCGTTTCAATTTGGTCTTAAGATGCGATGGATACAAATTGCAAAGGTTTGGTCAGCTTTTGAGTCGAAAGCAAATTTTGCAGCAGGGGAAGGGAGCGAGGAGAAGGGGGAGGTGGGAGGTGGCGGGAGGCAGAGGCAAAAAAAGCTGAAATAGAAAAATTGCTGAAAAGCCTCCTGCAGCCTGTCAGAGGTATTAACTTGGGATGATGTAGGAGAAACGACTAAGTGGTTTTTGTGTCAGCTACACTGAATCAAACTTGTTCAAATATATGCGTGTGAGTTTGCGTGGCAGCAAGCGGAGCCCACCTCAGAAATGGAAAACAGCCTCTTAGTTTTAAGGATTTTTTATGTTTTGCAAATATGAGAAAAGCTATGCATAAATTAGATTAGAAATGGGGAAAGCAATGGGGGCTTTGGCCAAGGAGACAGGCAGGGCTGAAAGGTGGGCGAGGGCCGATGGGTGGGCGGGGCTGTGAGGTGGGCGGGGTAGCGGTGGGCGGGGCTAGAGGCGGGCGGGGCTGAGCGGCCAGGCACTGGCTCCTGGCCTGACCCCCCTCTGCTGCTGGAGGCCGCTTCAGAGCCCGGTGGGGCTGGGAGAGGTGTGTGCTGTGAGCCTGACTGTGAGGAAGCTCTTGCCACCTCAGGGGCCCTGGGAAGTAAACAGGAAATGCACTGTGACAATTGATTAGAAGGAAAAAGACCCTGAACCAGGAATTCTATATTTTTAAGTATAAACCTCCAGGTCTCTATTCCCCAAGGGATATAACGACAGAGAGAGTAAGGGCCCTGGGTGGGTGCGAGGGTGGCTGGGTCCTGAACCTGCTCTTAGCACTACCCAGCTTCATGGCCTCCAGTAATTGCTTCCTCTATTGAGTGCCTGCTATGTGACAGATATTTTAAAAATCAATTAATTTATTAAAAAAAATTGAATAAACACATGCGATATGTACTGTGAACCAGATATCATTCTAAGTGCTGTACAAATATTAATTCATTGAACCATCGCAGTGACTTATGGAGTAGATACTCTTATAAATCGCCATATTTCCATAGACGGAAAATGAAGACCAGGAAGATTGACTTGCCCAGGGACACATAGCTAGTAAATGGCCATGCCAGACACACACTCGGTGACTTCTAATGAGTCATGTCCTTGCATAGTCCCCCTTGCCTTGAGTGTGGGCAGAACCTGTGACTTGCTTCTAACCCATAAAAAAAAAAAAAAAAACATAGAATATGGCAAAAGTGATGGGGCATCCCTCCCGTGATTATGTTGTGTAAAACTCTGTCGTAGCTTACGGGTCATTCTCCTGCTGGACTTGAAGAAGCAAATTGCCATGTTGTAGAAAGGGCTACATGGCAGGGAACTGTGGGTGGCTTCTAGGAGCTGAGAATCTCAGTCCAACAATCACAAGGAACTAAATTCTTCCAACAACAAATGAGCTTGGCAGAGGACCTCAAGTCTCAGATGAGATTGTATCCCTGGCCAATAGCTTGACTGCAGACTGATGGGACTTTAAACAGTGGGCTGGGCTAAGTTGTGCCCATACTCCTAACTCATGGAGACTGTGAATAAATTTATGTTTTAATCTGCTAAATTTGGGGTAATTTGTTATGCAGCAATGGAAAACTAATACAATGGCTGAAACAAGCTTTGAGCCCACACTTAACATTGACCCATTTTACAGCTTGCAGAGCCATTATTTCTCTTAATCCTTAAAGAAACTCTGGAAACCGAGTTCTTCTATTTCCATTTTATGGTTGAGGAAACTGATGCTCAAGAAGGTTACTTGACAGAGGTCGCACAGTTGCTAAGGCCTGGGTTGGAATTCCAACATCCATGGTCTTTCTACTACATGACATTTTGTCTTCATCCATTCACTGCTTTGAACTGTGGTTTCTTGTATAAAGTTAAAGGTTTAGATCACCTCATCTCCAAACCTGTTGCTGTCTAGTAGGTTCTGACTCATAGTTGACCCTTTAGGACAGAGTAGAACTGCCCTACAGGGTTTCCAAGGCTGTAAATCTCTGAGGAAGTAGACTGCTACATCTTTCTCCTGCGGAGCAGTGGGTAGGTTCAAACAGCCAACCTCTTTCGGTTAGCAGCCGATCACTTTAACCATTGTTCCGTCATTGCTCCATCTCTGAAGGCAAATCTCACCTATTTCATGATTTTTTTTTTTTTTACTTACTCCTTTCCCTCTTCTCTCTTGCTTTTGTTGCAACTTTCCGATACATCCCTTCTTCTTCCCCTTTCCTGCCTTCCTCCTTCTCCTACTCTTTGTGTCTTCCTTCCACCTCCTACATTTTCCTTGATCTCCCAATTCACCCCCTTTCATTCCAACATTCATTAAGTGCAATATGATGGGTATGTAAGGTATAAGACATTTCTTTATATCTCACATCTCTCTATTTCCCCACTTCTTTCTTATTCTGTAACTCGTTCCATGTCTTGCTTTTTTTTTGCATCCTCACTGCTGATGCTGCTGGACAGCAATCTGGCATCAGAAGGTTCTGCCCCATACTAGGAATAATGTGGGAGAAGACATCTGATTCTAATGAGACTCAGCAGCAGGTGGGACAGTTGGCTGATGAGGCGAGTATCATTTTCTCTGCAGACATTGTCTGTCCCAGATCCCTTCTTCTAGCCTTCCTCTCAGTCCCTCCTCCCCACCTTCACATGGAAGCCAGTCCTCCCACCCCCAATAGGAGGAAAAAGTCCACTACCTGTTCCCCTACAGTTCCTCTCCATGTTCACCACCTCTCATTCAACGTATGACATCACCTTAGCTAAACTGCTTTCTTTGTGTTGATCATTTAGAGCTGACAGCCTGGAGATGGCTGAGGGAATGGCTGCCCCTCCACTGGCCTCCTCCATCTGGCCTCTCTCTTGGACAGAAACTGGGATGGGTGGCACAGTGCCCAGGAGCTTTCGAGGGCTCTTGTTATGATACAAGACAATGAAACCACTCATCTCCCTAGATTCTTTGAGATTTACCTTCTCCATTCCCAGCCTGAACCTCGAAGAGAACATTTCAGGCATTCCTTCATGGCTCTGCAGCCCACGACCGGCATGTACACACACATACAGACACATACATAGACATACACACACACTCACATGGGTCAGGCCCAGGAGCCAAAGGCTTTGTTCCCTTGCTTATAGTTCTGCATAAGCTTTAAACTCTTCCAGCTCCTCCCTGAGAACTTATCTGTGCACCTAATGCTTATGCCTACTTAATTTGGTGCTTTTTTTCTGTGCTCTGAGCAATGTAAAAAAAAAAATAGATTGGCTAAAAACATCTACCACAACACAAAGTTCTTATAAGGATCAATTGAGATAATATATGTGACTGTGTTTTCTGTGGTGTAAAAGCTAAATAAATTAAATGCATCCAGGTGTCCTAGCTGAGCCGGTTCATTTGCCCTTTGTGTAGGTGGTGACAGGAGGACTCAGGGAGTTTGACATTTGCATACATTCTTCTACATTTGAGATTTTAATACTATATATATGGCATTGCAGCCCTGGTGGCATAGTGGTTAAGAGCTATGTTTGCTAACCAAAAGGTTGGCAGTTCAAGTCCACCAGGCGCTCTTTGGAAACCATATGGGGCAGTTCTACTCTGTCCTATAGGGTTGCTCTGAGTCAGAATCGACTTGATGGCAATGGATTTTTTGATATATATATAGTATTAAATCTGCATATGTATGTGTATATATATATGTATACACACACATATATAATGTTTCCCTATTTTAGATCTCAGGAGGTTTATTTGCTTGCATATCTGATTGTTTCTGTGGCTGTGCTGGGGCATGAGAAGAGATGGGGGCAGGTATGAGCCCTGGTGGCACAGCAGTTAAGAGCTCAGCTGCTAGCCAAAAGTTTGGCAGTTCAAATCCACCAGTTGCTCCTTGGAAACCCTATGGGGCAATAACTCTGTCCTGTAGGGTCGCTATGAGTGGGAATTGCTTCAACAGCAATAGATGTATGGTAAGGAGAAGGGTGGGGGTTGGCAGCATGTCCTTGATGCCCAGGGTGAGTGACTCTTTCCAGCAAGAGAGGAGGAAGCAGTTAGATTCAGAAGCTGAAGAAACTGGGCATTGTCTGTCTGGGTCGAAATAGTTCTGTTTAGTGCCTGGGGTTTGGGAGCGAGGGGTTATTCTTCCTGCCCCTCCCTCAGACCATATACAGCTTCAACCCTGAGGGCTCAGCGTGGACACCATGGAAGGAGGGACAGCCTGGGGCACCTGGAAGAGCAGGCATCTCCCACCAGCAGCGGAGGACAATGAGGGCACCTCCATTAGGGTTGGGATTCTTGAACAACAGTCATTTTCAGGAGGCCTGAGTGAAGAAAGAGGGAAACCATCCATGCTTCTGTGCATGTGGGTGGTACCCTAGGAATTTTCAGAAACAATAGGGAAGACCTTGGGGAGGAAGCACTAAGGTAGGAAGTGGGTATCCTGTAGTCAGGGTCCAATCACTGACCATTTGGGGATTATTGTTAACAGGGTTTGACCACACTTATACCCAGAGACGGTGAAGTCCCACACATTCAGTAGTATCATAGATCTCTATTACTATTCATAATAATCACTCCCAAAGAAGTTTTACTGGCTTCCCAGTTTGAAGACTCAGGTTCTGCTTGCTCCCTGATATCTCCTGAGGTTCTGAACTACTATATCCTTGGCTCCTCAGGATGCTAAGGAAACCAAAAACTCAGACTCAGAATTGACGGAATCCATCTTCAAATATTTACTGAGCACCACTGGTGTTCTCAACACTGCCCATTCTTGATTGGTGTTTCTGCTCAGAAGAGAGATCAGCTTGAAGCTTATGCGTAAATATACAGCAAAGGCTTTCTTCTCTTCCTGAGTCAAACCTCTCCTTTAAATACTTTCTAAGACACTCTAAATCTTCTTTTGGTGCCTATTCCCACAGCACCATTATATGTTGGATGTTTTGTACAAATTACAAAAAGGTGCCCCCTTAGAGCAGAAAAATGGCAAAAAGCTACCTCCAATTATTTTTTTTTTTAAAAAAAGCCTCTTCTTTGGGCGAATGATTAGAAATAGAGCTCATGCTTTGGGGAGTGGAGGGCTGGCTGGATTTCAGCCCCTACTTTGTACTTTCGTGCCTTAGAAACCCTATGGGGCAGTTCTACTCTGTCCTATGGAATCTACTCTATTGTAGTGGGTTTGCTTTGGGTTTTATACTTTTGTCAGGCTCAAACTGCATCCCAAAGGGAGGTCTTGGAGGGACAAAAGAGACACAAAGGAAAAGGCACCAGATAAACCTTTAAAAGGTTTTATATGAGATGACGTAGAGGGAAGGGATGGGGTTATCCAGTAAGCCTTTCTGGAGGATGCTGAGGAGGCCCTTGGAGAATGGAAAAGATCAGGACCAAGTGTATGTCTTGCCTAGGGTTTTTTCTTTGCATCAGAGAGAAAAAACAACACTCATAAGAATTTCAGAAATGCCATATTGGTTCAAATCTATGATTCAAAGAGACCAGGGTTCTATCTTCTATGGAGACCTGTTTAGAAAGTGAGTGAAATATCAAGGAAGGTGAAAACTAGGAAACTCACATCCGGAGATTAGAGGTGCATCTTGGCCTTCACATAGGAATGGTGGCATGATGCAACAACACATATACTGATAATAAATCATTGGAATAACTACCATTTGTAGAGTAGTTACTATTTGCCAGGCACTGTGCTGTGTGTCTTGCATGTAATATCTAATTGAATGCTCATGACACTCCTGTTGTTGTTGTTAGCTGCTATTGATCTGACTGCTGACTCATAGAAGCCCCATGTACATGGAATGAAATTCTGCCTGGTCCTGCACCATCCCAATGATTTGCTATGGATCAGACCATTGTGATCCATAGGGTCTTCATTGTCTGATTTTTCAGAAGTTAGGCCTATTTTCCTAGTCTGTCTTAGTCTGTAAGCTCCACCAAAGGCTGTTCAGCATCATAGCAACACCCGAGCCTTCACTGACAGATGGGTGGTGGCTGTACCTGAGGCACATTGGCCAGTAATCAAACCTGAGTCTCCCAAAAGGAAGGGAAGACAAGAATTCCGCAGCTGAACCAACACTGCCCCCTTGACACTCTTACAAGGCACATATTAGTTTTCCAATATTATATATAAGAAAACAGAGTCAGAGTAGATAATGAAAAGAAGAACACATATGTAGTGCATATTGTTTGGCAGGCCTGGAGTCAGAAAACTAAAAGGGAAGAACACGCTCAGTATTTCTCAAGCTGAAAGAACTAAAGAAAAAATTCAAGTCTCAAGTTGCAATACTGAAGGATTCTATGGGCAAAATATTGAATGACACAGGAAGTATCAAGAGAAAATGGAACGAATACACAGAGTCACTGTACCAAAAAGAATTGGTCAACACTCAGCCATTTCAGGGGGTAGCATATAATGAAAAATCAATAGTATTGGAGAAAGAAGTCCAAGCTGCACTGAAGGCATTAGAGAAAAACAAGTCTCCAGGAATTGTCAGAATACTAATTGAGATGTTTAAATAAGCAGGTGCAAAACTGGAAGCACTCAGTAGTCTATGCCAAGAAATCCTGGCCAACCAACTAGAAGAGATCCATATTTGTGCCCACTCCAAAGAAAGGTGATCCAACAGAATGCGAAAATTATTGAACAATATCATTAATATCACATGCAAGTAAAATTTTGCTGAAGACAATTCAACAATGGTTGGCAGCACTACGTTGATAGGGAACAGCAAGAAATTCTACCTGGGTTCAGAAGAGGATGTGGAATGAGGGATATCATTGCTGATGTAAGATGGATCTTGGTTGAAAGCTGAGATTACTGGAAAGATGTTTACTTGTATTTTATTGACTATGCAAAGGCATTTGACTGTGTGAATCGTAACAAATTATGGGTAACATTGTGAAGAATGGGAATTCAAGAACACTTAATTGTGCTCACAAGGAATGTGTACATAGACCAAGAGGCAGTAATTCAAACAGAACAAGGCAATACTGCATGGTTTAAAATCAGGAGAGGTGTGGGTCAGCATTCTATTCTTTCACAATACTTAGTCAATCTGTATGCTGAGCATATAATCCAAGAAGCTGGACTATGTGAAGAAAAACACAGCGTTGGGATTGGAGAAAGACTCATTAACAACCTGCAATATGCACATGACACAACCTTGATTGCTGAAAGTGAAACGGACTTGAAACACTCACTGATAAAGATCAAAGACCACAGCGTTCAGTGTGAATTATACCACAACATAAAGAAAACAGAAATCCTCACAGTTGGACCAACAAGTAACATTATGATAAAAAGAGAAAAGATTGAAGTTGTCAAGGATTCCCTTTTACTTGCATCCACAATTAACGCCCCTGAAAACAGCACTCAGGAAGTCAAAGGACATATTGCATTGGGCAAATCTGTTGCAAAAGACTTCTCTAAAGTGTTAAAAAGCAAAGATATCACCTTGAGGACTATGGTGTGCCTGACCCAAGCCATGGTATTTTCAACTGCCTTATATGCACATGCAAGCTGGACAGTCAATAAGAAGACCAAAGAAGAACTGCTGCATTTCAGTTATGGTGTTGGCAAAAAATATTGACTGTCAGAAGAACAAACAAACCTGTCTTTGAAAAAGTACAGCCAGAATTCTCCTTGGCCATGTTATCAGGAGGGACCAGTCCCTGGAGAAGGACATCATGCTTGGTAAAGTAGAGGGTCAGCAAAAAAGAGGAAGACCCTCAATGAGATGGATTAACGCGGTGCCTGCAACACATATCAATGATTGTGAGGATGGCACAGGACCAGGCAGTGTTTTGTTCTGTTGTACATAGGGCTGCTATGAGTCAAAACTGCCTCAATGGCACCTAACACCCTAACAACATGTGCCAGGCATCATTATTAACACTTTTTGTATATTACTTCTTTAGTCCTCACAGTAACCCAATGAAGCAGGTGCACTATTTTTTCCCTATTTTATTGATAAGGAAAATGAGGCTCAGAGAGGTTAAATAATTGCTTAAAGTGAAAAAAAAAAAAAAAAAAAGAGTTCAAGGTCACATGGATGGTAAATGAGAACCACAATTCAAACCCAGACTGGTGTGTCTCCAAAGCCCAGGTCTCATGCACTAATGCAGGGTAGCCTATCTTCAATTTTTCCAAGGAAGGGGCCCTAAGAGCAGAGCTGGGAACACATACCCCCAGGGGCCTTGGAGTATTGCCTAAGGCAGCTAGCTGTCAGTGTGAAATTTC
Source organism: Elephas maximus indicus (assembly GCF_024166365.1). NCBI lineage: Eukaryota > Metazoa > Chordata > Mammalia > Proboscidea > Elephantidae > Elephas > Elephas maximus. Next base: position 53,937,608 of record NC_064840.1, read on the forward strand.
TTTGAAGCCGTGTGTTTTATCTTGGAAAATATTTGTAAATTTTGCATTCTATTCCATAATATATGTTTTTAACATGAAAATATGTTTTGATTTTTACTGTTGTACTCCAGGAAATCATCCTATGCTTACCCTGCATCTTTGTTTGTCTCCTGGCCCATAGCTAGGTACTCTTGGGTTTATATGTACCCCACCATGATAATGGTTGAAGTGAGAAAAATGTGGTTTGTAGAATCAACCAGATCAGGGCTCAGATCTCTGCTCAACTTGTCATCAAGAGTTGTGACCATGGGCAAGTCACTTAATTTCTCTAAGTCTCAAGTTCTCCACATCTGTAAATCAGAGATAATAATATATGCCTGTCAGAGTGGCATTACAAAGATGAAGTAAGGCACTGTCTTAGTCTTCTAGAGCTGTTGTAACAGAAATACCACAAGTGGATGGCTTTAACAAAGAAAAATTTATTCTCTCACAGTCCAGTAGGCTAGAAGTCCAAATTCAGGGTGCCGGCTCCAGGGAAAGGCTTTCTCTCTCTGTCGGCTCTGGAGGAAGGTCCTTGTCATCAGTCTTTCCTTGATCTGGGAGCATCTCAGTGCAGGAACCTCAGGTCCAAAGGATGCATATTGCTCCTGGTGGTACAAGGCCCCCAACTCTCTGCTTGCTTCCCTTTCCTTTCATCTCTTGAGAGATAAAAGGTGCTGCAGGCCACACCCCAGGGAAACTCCCTTTACATTGGATCGAGGAGGTGACCTGAGAAAGGGTGGCATTACCATCCCACCCTAATCCTTTTAACCACAGGCAGAGATTATGATTAGGAAAATCACAAAATGGAGGACAACCACATATGGCCTAACCATGTTGACACATATTTTGGTGAGATACAATTCAATCCATTACAGGTACCCAGCACTTAGTAGGAGCTCAATGAACAGCACCATTCTCATTGGTTACCTATGATTTGCCACACCTTTACCATCCAGTGACAACCATGGGTCTGCTAATGTGCTGAGCCGATCATCTCTATATCCTTCCACAACCCTTTTCTGTTTTGTGGTGGTGGTAGGAGCTCCCTGTGTGTACCTTATGTTCTGGATAGTACTTCCACATCCATGGGGCTTAGGTGGGAACTGGTGGCTTTCCCTTTCTCTTTCTCCTATACTTTGATCACCCTTTGGTGGATAAAAGGAGTTGTTTTTTGTTTTTCTGTTGATTGGTAGCTGACTTAGAAGAAAGATCACCTTGAAGTATGGATAAATACACAACAAAGACTTATTCTCTTCCTGATTCAAACTTCTCCTTTAAACATCTTCCAAGACCCTATAGATCTCCAACCAAGGCTTATCAGAGAGGCTAATCAACAGATCAACCTTGCTGAGCCTTAGTTTCCTCATCTGTAAAAAAATGTTAACATGCCAAGATATCGTCATTAAGAATGCTTAAACATTAAAACAAATGTTTTGGGTTTTTTTCCCTTTCTGTTCCTTAGCAGCAGATTTGAAAGTTAGACCCCCCTTGCCTTTAACAAAAAAAAAAAAAAAAAAAAAAAGCAGCTGTAGGCTTAGTAAGGCCTGGGTTTCTTCAGCCATGAGGAGTGTGAAACAGAATTTCACAAAACCTTAACTGGTGTTTGCTGGGGGCGATGGTACCCTGGAAACTGACCTTGGAAGACTGGCCTTTGATTTGCCCAGTCTCTTCATTAATAGTCAGGAATGTGCTGGGGTTGTTTCTGGTTACTTGCACCTGGTAAGCAGTCAGGCAGGTAGCCAGAATCTCCGGAACCACTGGCTGATTAAATGAACACCTGTGATGGGAGAATAAAGAACGATTCTTCCAGGCCCTGGTGGGATTGTCACCTGATATGCATGTGATATAAGCAACTGCCGTGTGACTTGGTGGGAGTCTGAAGGCTAGGGACATGTGCCCTTCCAACAGCAAGTGTTGTGGCCAAATGTTACCCCTGAGAAGCCATCTCTGATTTGTAATATGTAGACTTTAGGCTCATGAAAGAAATTATGGTATTCTTCTCTGTACATAAGATGCCTTTTCTCAGTTACCATCACGATTGAGACAATCTGGCAAAGGTCTGTTGAGAACGAACAAGAAGGGAAAGGAGAGTTTTGTAGATGTGGTAACAGAGATTGGAAGGTATACACCAATGTCTTGGAGAGGCAGTGGGGAGAGTAAGCCTTCCTCCTAGACTTTCCCAGCCTTCAGGGAGGAGGAAGGGAAAGAGAGAAGTGGCAAGTCCAAGGACTGTGCAGTCATCATTAGGTAGAGGAAGCAGCTGTAAGGATTCCCTTCCCTAAACCCCCAGCAGGGCCTGGAAGCAGCACAGACCTCCAGGAGGATCACAGAAGCCACTCGGAGTTCATCATCTTCACCCAGAGTGTGATTCTGCTTTCCTTGGGGTCTTGTATGGATAGCCTTTTCATGGCAGCCATAGCCTTGTTTAATGGTGTCTCAGTGGGGGTGACTCTGGTATGATCTTAGCCTGAGATTTTGCTCAGTTCTCGAGTGAATTACCCTATGTGGATGTCTTCCTCACTCCCCAGTGATGCTATTAGTTTAAGGGAAAGGTCAGTGGGGCTTTGGATTTCAAAGTGGATGAGGTCATGCCTGAGACCCTCTGATAGAGACAAGTGGTTAAGGATGTCCCTCAAATGATAATAACGATAATGATTTAATTATAACAAAAACTGCCTAAGAGTTGTTGAGAGAATGAGGTAAAACTATATTGGAGGTCTTGGCACAAAATAAACCAAAAAACCAGTTGCTGACTCGGATTCATGGTGACCCCATGTGGGTCAGAGTAGAAGTGTGCTTATAGGGTTTTCAGTGACGATTTTTCAGAAGTAGATTGCCAGGCCTTTCTTTTGAAGTGCCTCTGGATAGACTTGAACCTCAGTCTTTGGGTTAGCAGCAGAGCATGGTAACTATCTGCGTGACCCAGGAACTCCAGGCACATGATAGATATTCAATAAATGTCAATTCACTCTCCCTTCTTTACCTCTGGGAGGTGACACACTAGATCAAAACATTTCCCTTTCCTCTTGGCCCAGATTGCTCCTTCCTCCCCTGACCTTTTCTTTACCCATTTCCCTTTCCCTTATGTCTGCTACTCCCTTCTCACTTTCCTCTCCCAGACCCTGCAGTAAATCATGCCTGTCTCTTGTCACCCCAGCAAATCACACACAATTCAGGCACAGCCTCACGCTCCAGCCCAGACACTCACATTGAAACAGTTCCACTTCCATCCTTAAAGGAGAGAGAGTGGAGTTCATTATCCCATTCATCTTCACAAGTTTTCTCTTTGTTATTAGAAAGATTTTTCTGTGTGGCACAAGAAAAATCATAAGGAAGAAAAACCCGACCCTCAGAACCCTGTTCCCCTTGCTCCATCGGCCCTCACACATTTCCCTTTGGATTGATTGCCTACTACAGCTTGTGAGCTTTTGAACATCAAATTTTAAAACGGCAACATAAAAGAGTGAACATGAAACATGCAGCTTGATTTTGCCCTCCATGCTGGAGGACATGTGTTCTTGAAGTGCAGGAGAGAGAGAGGAGTCATGGTCTCTCCCACCCACATTATTTCCTGGGGCCCTGACAACAAGGCATTTTAGAAAGCATCTGCTTTGAGCTGGGCACTGTGCTAGGCCCCATAGGTACCTGGATGTAGAGGATTTGAGGCTTAAACAGATGGTGAGCTCTCTGATAAGATGCAAGATGGATATATTGTATTTTTACGCAAATAGCATACACCTCCTACATTTGCCAACTGCACCCTCCCCCCGAGAGATATTTTCATAAGCGTGCTGTGCTAGTTTTTTTATAGCGATATGTAAAAATAAATGGCATAGCAGCACTTATGAAAATACATCTCTGAGGGAGGGCATTGTTGGTAAACAAACACAGAAGGCACACGTTATTTGCGTAAAAATAAGGTACACATGGGATAAAAACTAAATGTAGATAGATTGATAGAGATGATCTTATATCTAAGTGCTGATAGAGATATAGTCACCAGAGTGTGGCCTTAATATGACAATCAGGGATTAAGGATTAAGAGGTAGAAAGATTTACAGGCAGAGAAATATACATGATGTCTTCACTTAAAGGCAGTTACCATTCATTTAGGTACTCAAGCTGGAAATTTGATTTATCCTCCTACCTCACCACCAAACCTACTGGACACCATGTCCTATTGATTTTCTCTCTTAACTATCTCTGAAAGTGAATCCCACAGTCTGATTTCTGGGCCCCCCTCTGTTCTCTGTTCAGGCTTTTATCACATTTACTGCGATAACTGCAACAGTCTTCTAACTGTTCTTTTTGCCTCCTGCTTTGCCCAGCTCAAATTCCTTCTTTTCGCCGCTATTGAAGTAGTCCTTCTGGAAAGCAAATGCGTTTGTACCACATCTTCATTTCAAATCCTTAAAGATTCCCATTCCCTTTTATGCTAATAACCAAATTCTTTAAAACGGCTTTCAAGGACTTACATGAATTGGCCACTACCTACCTCTTGCTCATTGTCTTTTGCTGTACACCTACATCCACCATATGCTTCAGCCTTTCTCTTTTACTGGAGGTTCCTTAAATAGTTCATGTTCTCCCAGGCCTGTCTGCACAAACCATCTTCCCTTCCTGGAACACTTTCTTCTTTATACTCCCTTACTTAATTCTCTCCTACCTGAAAACCCGCTGCTGTTGAGTCGATTCTGACCCATAGTGACCCTATAGGACAGTGTAGAACCGCCCCATTGGGTTTCCAAGGAGAGGTTGGTGGATTCCAACTGCTGACCTTTTGGTTAGCAGGCAAGCTCTTATCCACTGTGCCACCAGGGCTACACTATAGATTCTTCAAAATCTAGCTTATGCATCACACCAAAGAAGACTCCTCAGACATTCTCTGCTGCTTCCTTTCCATATCCCATGTTCCCACAGCTCAGAAGTGCACATGCCTTCATAGCACTCATTATGGTGTATTGCATTGGTGGTTGCCTGGTTTGTTGAGCTTTCTTAGGGCAAGGACTGTGTTTTGTTCATCTTCATCTCCAGGACATGACACAGTGCCTTGTGCTGAGTTTCACAAATACTGATTGAGGGTTGAATATTGGAAAGCAGTATGAGCAAAATGATGAGGGTGAGAATTAGACATGGAATTTCAGAATGCTAGAACCAAAAGAGATTTTGAACATTTTCAAGTCCAGCACCCTCATTCCAACTGATGAAGAACAGGGTACCCAGAGAGAGGAAGATGCCTGCTCAAGTTTACACAGGTAGAATTAATTTTAATAGCTGGCTTCCAACTGTGTGGACTTGAAACCAAGAGGGATTGAAATGGGTGATAGGAATGGCAATTGAGACCAAGAGATAGAATTGGTTAAGCACGTCAGGATTAGAAAGGGGCACAGGAGAAACAGTGCTATCACTGAGGACGGGGAGAAAATGGACAGCCAGATCCAACCCAAGCTGAGAAACTAAGAGTGCTAAAGCTGGGTGACTCTATATAACCAGGTGAGTCCAGCTTGAAACGAGGAAGCAAGAGGTGGAACAGCCTATGGTGAGTGGGGTTGGGAAGAGACAGATTGAGTGAGCAAGAAACTGGATCCCATGCCAATTTTTTAGGTAAATTCCTTCTTTCGAAAACTTTCTTGATAGCCAGACTTCAGCCTTTGCATCTAAGCCCAATTACATCTTTAAATGATTATGCTTCATGACGAGCATTGGGTAGGGCCTGATAGCAACCTAGAGATAGAATGAGCTTAGCACAGGAAATATTAAAGAGTCTGGCCTAGTTGGGTGAGATGAACTATGGTAGGGAGTTAGGAAAGTAAGACTGGATAGTTCCAACAGACACAGAATATCAGGTTGGATAATTTAGATTTGTTTATAAAGAATTGGGAGCCATTTTAGTCTCTTGACCCAGAGAATGGCTAGTTTCAATCCAAATCCTTTTGATATAGGATCACGCCTCTGGGCTTTATTTACTCTTGCTATTCTCTCTGCTTAGAATGCTCCTTACCTTAGATATTCTATGGCTTGCTCTCTTACTTCCTCAGATCTTTCCTCCAGAGTCATGATCTCAGTAAAGACTGCCCTGTCCACTCTATTTAAATTTTCTGACCCTCCATTCCCTATCCACCTGCTCCATATGTTTTTCTGTTGCACTTATCACTCTCTGACCTACTGTAAACCCTGTACTTGTTTATTTGTTCATTGCCTACCACCAACCACTAGAATGTAAGCTCCTTGAGCACAAGTACTTCTGTCTGTTTTGTTCACTCCTGTATTTCCGCTCCTAGAATATTACTTGGTACATCATAAGTTCTCAGTAAACGTGTTGAATAAACGTAGGACAATATGCTAGGGCAACCGCCTGTCTGTCAGTTTGTTGTACTATGGTGGCTTGCATGTTGTTATGACGCTGGAAACTATACCCCTGGTATTTCAAATACCAGCAGGGTCACTAATGCTGAGTAGGTTTCAGAGGAGCTTCCAGACTAAGACAGACTAGGAAGAAAGACTTGGTAATCGTCTTCTGAAAATTATAGATCACGACAGAAAAATGTCTAACTTACATGCTTTGGACATGTCATCAGGAGGAAGCAAACACTGGAGGAAGACATCATGTTTGGTGAAGTAGAGGGCCAGTGAGGGCAAGGGAGGTCTTCAGTGAGATGGACTGGCATGAGAGTCACAACAACAGACTCAGACATGCCAGTGATCATGAGAATGATGCAGGACTGGACAATGTTTCATTCTGTTGTATATAAGGTCGCCATGAGTTGGAACCAACTAAATGGTAGCTATCTATGTATCTACTTATACACTTGGGAATTTTTGGAATGGAGAGATAGTCTGCAGCATTCTCCTGCCCTGTCCTATAACGGGATGGAGGCAGGAGAACCAGGGTACAATTGTAATATTGCCACATTTGTAAGAGTGGGTACCACCACCTTTATCTTTTTTTTTTTTTTTGTACATTAGATGAAGGTTTACAGAACAAACTAGCTTCTCATTAAACAGTAAGTACACATATTGTTTTATGACATTGGTTAACAACCCCACAACATGTCAACACTCTCCCTTCGCAACCCTGGGCTCCCTATTACCAGCTTTCCTGTCCCCTCCTGCCTTCTCCGACCTTCCCCTGGGCCAATGCATCCCCTTTAGTCTTATTTTGTTTTATGGACCTGTCTAATCTTTGGATGAAGGGTGAACCTCAGGACTGACTTCATTACTGACCTAAAAGAGTGTCCAGGGGCCATACTTTTGGGATTTCTCCAGTCTCTGTCAGGCCAGTAAGTCTGGTCTTTTTTTTTTTTTTTTTAATTAGAATTTTGTTCTACATTTTTCTCCATCTCTTGTCGGGGACCCTCTATTGTGATCCCTGTCAGACAGTCAGTGGTGGTAGCCAGGTACCATCTAGTTGTACTGGACTGAGTCTGGTGGAGGATGTGGTAATTATGGTCCATTAGTCCTTTGGACTAACCTTTCCCTTGTGTCTTTGGCTTTCTTCATTCTCCCTTGCTTCTAACAGGGTGAGACCAGTGGAGTATCTTAGAAGGCTGCTCACAATCTTTTAAGACCCCAGATGCTACTCACCCAAGTAGAATGTAGAACATTTTCTTTATAAACTATCTTATGCCAATTGAGCTAGATGTTCCCCGAAACCATGGTCTCGACAGCCATCAGCCCAGTAATCCAGTCCCTCAGAGAGTTTGGATATGTTTATGGAGCTTCCATGACCTTGCCTTGGACAAGATGTGCTGGCTTCCCCAGTATTGTGTACTGTCTTACCCTTCACCAAAGTTACCATTTATCTATTGTCTATTTAGTGTTTTTCCATCCCCATCCCTCCCCTCCCTCATAAATATCAAAGATTGTTTCTTTTAGTGTGCAAACCATCATCATAAATTTTTATAGTAGTGGTCTCAAACAATATTTGTCCTTTTGTGATTGACGTATTTCACTCAGCATAATGCCTTCCAGATTCATCCAGGTTGTGAGATGCTTCGCAGATTCATCATTGTTCTTTATCGTTGCATAGTACTCCATTGTGTATATGTACCATAGTTTATCCAGTCATCTGTCAATGGGCATCTAGGTTGTTTCCATCTTTTTGCATTGTGGAAAATGCTGCAATGAAAGTGGGTGTGCGTATTGTCTATTCGTGTGACAACTCTTATTTCTCTAGGATATATTCCTAGGAGTGGGATTGCTGGATCATATGGTATTTCTAACTTTCTAAGGAAGCACTATATTGTTTTCCAAAATGACTATATCATTTTGCATTCCCACATAAGAGTTTCCATCTCCCACATAAGAGTTTCCATCTCTCCAACATTTGTTATTTTCTGTTTTTTTGATTCGTGCCAGTAATGCCAGGGTGAGATGGTATCTCATTGTGGTCTTGATTTGCATTGCTCTAACGGCTAGTGATCGTGAGCATTTCCTCATGTGTCTGTTAGCTTGAATGTCTTCTTTGGTGAAGCGTCTGTTCATTTCCTTTCCCAATTTTTTAATTAGATTATTTGTCTTTTACTTGTACAGGTGTTGGATTTTCCAGTAGATTTTAGGGATTAGACCTTTCTTGGATTTGTAACAGACAAAAATTTTTCCCCACTCCGTACCCAAACCAAACCAAACCAAACCCAGTGCCATCAAGTCAATTCCGACTCATAGCGACCCTATAGGACAGAGTAGAACTGCCCCATAGGGTTTCAAGGAGCACCTGGCGGATTCGAACTGCCAACCCTTTGGTTAGCAGCCATAGTGCTTAACCACTAAGCCACCAGGGTTTCCTCCCACTCTGTAGGTCCTCTTTTTTCTCTTTTGGTGAAGTCTTTTGACGAACGTTTAATTTTTAGAAGGTCCCAGTTATCTAGCTTATCTTGCGTAGTTAGTGTGTTGTTAGTTATGGTTTCTATTTTGTTGATGCCATGTATTAGGGCCTCTTGCATTGATCCTATTTTTTCTTCTATGATCTTTATAGTTTTTGGCTTTATACGTAGGTCTTTGATCCGTTTTGTATTAGTTCTTGTATGTAGTGAGAGGTATGGGTCCTGTTTAATTTTTTGCAGATGGACATCCGGTTTTGCCAGCACCATTTCTTAAAAAGACTAGCTTTTCACCATTTGATGGACTTTGGGCCCTTGTCGAAGATCGGGTGACCACAGGTAGATGGATTTACGTCTGAGTCCTCAATTCTGTTCCATTGGTCAATGTATCTGTTGTTGTACCAGTACCAGGCTGTTTTGACTACCATAGCTGTATAGTAGGTTCTGAGGTCAGGTAGCGTGAGTCCTCCTACTTCATCGTTCTTCAATAGTGCTTTATTTATCAGGGGCTTCTTCCCTTTCCATATAAAGTTAGTGATTAGTTTTTCCATCTTACTAAAGAATGTTTTTGGTATTGGGATCTGGATAGCCTTGTATTTGTAAATTGCTTTGTGTAGAATTGTCATTTTTACAATATTGAGTTTACTTATCCATGAGCATTGTATATTTTTTCATTTATGTAGATATCTTTTGGTTTCTTGCAGTAGTGTTTTGTAGTTTTTTTGGTTTTTTTTTAATAGGTCTTTTACATCCCTGGTTAGATTTATTCCTTTTTTTTTTTTTAGGGGCTGTTATAAATGGGTTGCTATGAGTCGGAATTCACTTGATGGCAGTGGGTTTGGTTTTTTTTAATTATAAATGGTATTGCTTTCCTGATTTACTTTTCATCATTCTCTGTATAGGTGTATAGGAATTGAGCTGATTACGGTATGTTTACCTTGTATCCTGCTACTCTGCTGAATTTATTACTTCCAGTATTTTTCTCACAGAGTCTTTTGGGTTTTTATGTATAGTATCATATCAACTGCAAATACGAACAGTTTTACTTCTTCATTATCAGTTTGGATGCACTTTATTTCTTTGTCTTGCCTTATTGCTTTAGCTAAGACTAGAGTGATAATAAAGGCATCCTTGTCTTGTCCCTGTTCTCAAGGGGAATGTTTTCAGCCTCTCTCCATTAAGAATGATGTTGGGTATTGATTTTGTATAGATGCCCTTTATTATGTTGAGGAATTTTCCTTCTATACCTATTTTATTGAGAGTTTTTTTTATCAGGAATGGGTGTTGGACTTTGTCGAATGCTTTTTCCATGCCAATTGAGATGATTGTGTGATTCTTTTCTTTCCTTTTATTTATGTAATGGATTATATTGATTGATTTTCTAATATTGAACCATCCTTGCATACCTGGTATGAATCATACTTGGTTGTGGTGTACTCTTTTTTGATACGATGCTGAATTCTATTGGCTAGAGTTTTGTTGAAAGAATTTTTGTATCTATATATTCATGAGAGATATTGGTCTGTAATTTTCTTTTTTGTGGTGTCTTTGGTTTTGGTATCAGGATTATGCTGGCTTCATAGAATGAATTTGGAAGTATCACTTCCTTTTCTATGTTCTGAAATAGTTTGAGTAGGGCTGGTGTAAGCTTTTCTCTGAATACTTGGTAGAATTCTCCAGTGAAGCCATCTGGGCCAGGGATTTTTTTTGTTGGGAGTTTTTTGTTTGATTGTTTTTACCTTTTCAATCTCTTCTCTTGTTAAGGGTCTGTTCAGATTTTCAATATCATTTTGTGTTAGTTTGGGTAGGTACTGTATTTCTGGAAACTTGTCCATTTCCTCTAGGTTTTCAAATTTGTTGGAGTATAGTTTTTCATAATACTCCATTATGATCCTTTTTATTTCAGTTGGGTCTGTTGTAATGTCCCCCATTTCATTTCTTATTTGAGTTATTTGCATCCTCTCCTGTTTTCTTTTGTCAGTTTGGTCAGTGGTTTGTCAATATTGTTGATCCTTTAGAAGAGCCTACTTTTGGTTTTGTGTTTTTTTTTTTTCTATTGCTTTCTATTCTCCATTTCATTTATTTCTTCTCTGATCTTTATTATTTCCTTTATTCTGGTGGCTGTGGACTTTTTTTGCTGTTCTGTTTCTTTTTGATTGAGTTGTGTAGCTAATGTTTTGATTTTGTCCCTTTCTTCTTTTTTGATGTGTGCATCTATTGCTATAAATTGACCTCTGAGCACTGCCTTTGTTGTGTCCCAAAGGTTTTGATATGATGTGTTTTCATTCTCCTTTGATTCTAGGAATCTTTTTATTCCATCTTTGATTTCTTCTATTACCCAGTGTTTTTTAAGCAGGGTGTTATTCAGTTTCCATGTAATTGATTTTTTTGCCCTTGCTCTTCCTGTTGTTAATTTCTAACTTGATGGCATCGTGGTCAGAAAAGATACTTTAATTATCTCAATGTTTTGGATTTTGTTAAGGATTGCTTTGTGACCTAAGATGTCTTCTATTCTGGAGAATGTTCCATGTGTGTTGGAAAAAAAAAATGTGTACTTTGCAGCTGTTGGGTGAAGCGTCCTATGTATGTCTATGAGGTCAAGTTGGCTGATTGTGGCCTTTAGATCTTCGGTATCTTTGTTGAGTTTCTTTCTAGATGTTCTGTCCTTTACTGAGAGGGGTGTGTTGAAGTCTCCTACTATTATTGTGGAACTGTCAATTTCTCCTTTCAGTGCTGTTAGAGTTTGTTTTATGTGTTTTGGAGCCTTGTCATTGGGTGCGTAGATATTTATTATGGTTATGTCTTCATTACGGATCATCCCTTTAATCATCGTATAGTTCCCTTCTTTGTCTTTTATGGTGGATTTTGTTTTAAAGTCTATTTTATCTGAGATTAGTATTACCACTCCTGCCCTTTTATGGTAGCTGTTTGCTTGATATATATTTTTTCCATCCTTTGATTTTTAATAAATTTACATCTTTGTTTCTGAGGTGTGTCTCTGTAGACAGCGTATTGGTAGATCCTGTTTTTTTTTTTTTTATCCATTTTGTCACTTTCCATGTGTGCACTTAGGCCATTTACATTCAGTGTAATTATTGATAGGTGTGAGTTTATTGCTGTCATTTTGTAGTGCTTTTTCCCTGGTGTAGATGTTTTCTTTGTTCCTCTTACTCTCCTGTGCTGAATTCCTTTTGTTCGTGGATTTGTTTTTTTCATTTCTTTTGTTTTCGTAGGTTTTGTTTTTATTGAGACTTTATGTTTTTCTTCTTTATTTTGATGAGTAGGCTTGTTAACTTTCTTTGTGGTTACCTTGAAGTTTACCCTTATCTTCCTAAGGTTTGAATCAGTCTATTGTTACTTGGTATCACCTTGCCTTCCTCTCCATTAGAAAGTTCTATACCTGTACCTTTTATTCCCTCTTTTATTGTTCTGACATTGTTGTCATTTACAGATTAACATTTCTGGTTCCCTATTGTAAATCTTTTGATTTTGAATGTCCTTAAGAGTTCATTTCTTAGGTTGGTATCTGGCTGGTGTGATCTTGCACCCTAGACACAGTTCATGGTCTGATGTTGTTTGTTCTCAAATCGATGGACCCCCTTTAATAATCCTTGTAAGTCTGGTTTGGTTTTTACATGTTCCTTTAATTTCTGTTTATCTGGAAATGTCCTAATTTCACCATCATATTTGAATGAGAGTTTTGGTTGACAGTTTTTTTCTTTCAAGGTTTTATATATGTCATCCCATTCCCTTTTTGCCTGCAGGGTTTCTGCCAAGTAGTCAGAGCTTAGTCTTATTGTTTCTCCTCTGTATGTGACTCTTCACTTTTCTCAAGCTGCTTTCAGGATTCTTTCTTCGACTTAAGTTTTAGTGAGTGTGATTATGAAGTCTTGGTGATTTTCTTTTGGGATCTATCCTATATGGGGTCCGTTGAGTTTCTTGGATAGGCAGCTTTTCATCTTTCATGATATTAAGGAAGTTTTCTGTCACCAATTCTTCAATGATCCTCTCTGTGTTTTCCACTTTCTCTCCCTATTCTGGAACTCTAATCACTCACAAATTTTTGCTTTTGGTTGTATTTCACATAATTCTTGGGTTTCTTTATTTTTCTTTGTTCTTTTTCTAATTTTTCCTTAAACAAAGTGGTATCCAAGTATTCATCTTTAATTTCACTGATCCTGTCTTCCTGCTCTGAAATCTTGTTGTTTATCTTTTGGATTTCTAATTGTTGCTTTTGTATGATTTCTAGTTGTGAATTTATATTGACATTTTGTTCCTGTATTATTTACCTGAATTCTTCCATATTTTTGTCTGCATTTCCCATGAATTTGTCTATTTTTTTCTCATTTTTTTTTTTTGCTTTTTGTTTCAACTCTTGGATAGCTCTGAATATTAGAGATTTTAATTCCTTATTACATAGTTCTAATGCCTTTTCTTCTATTGGAAAGTCATTTGTTGTTTTATTTTGGATACTTTACTGGAACCATCCTGTCCTTTTATTTTTAAATATGTTTCGATATTGTCTGCTGTCTTTCAGGCATTCAGTAGTTATTTTCTTCATTTACTGATTGTAGATTTATTTGTTTTGCCCTGTTTTTTTCTTTTATTTGGCTACGTCTGAGCAGGTGGACTGTGCGTGGCTGTTTGCTCGTCTGTGGGCATGATACTTTTTACCTCCTTGTCAAATGGGAAGGGCCAGTCGTTCAGCTATGGTTCAGCAGGGCAAGTCCAGCTATAATGGAGGCACTGGGATAGGTTGTTTGTGGCATGTACTGTGGCTGACAGGGTGGGCTGGGGGTCAATGAAGGGCAGGTTCTGGTAGGCTGTGCCTGTGCTCCTGAGGGATATGATGTTCAGTGCATGGTTCAGGTAGACAGGAGGGAGGGGGGAGTTTGTGATGTGTGGAATTAAAATGGGTATGGGAAAGAAGAAAGAGAGGCGAGAAAACAGAAGCCAAACAAACAACAAAAAAGTGCTCAGGGAGTTTTCCATTGGAGTGAAGAGACAAGAAGCCAAGAAATGAAGAAAAACAAAAAGGAAAAGAGAAAAAAGATTAAAGAAAGAAAGAAAGAAAGAAATGCCCCCAGGGATTCCACTGGAGACCAGGGAAGTGGCTCCCATGCTGCATGACACAGCCCATCTAGAAGGGGTGGAGATGGCACACAGCACCAGATATTCAGGAGACAGGAAAACAGCGATAAGAAACTGAGAAGTAAAGAAAAACAAAAAGGAAAAGGGGAAAGAAAAAAAAAAGGCCTTCAGGGATCCCACTGGCACGGATGTGCAGACCTGGGAAATGGCTCCCAAGCTGCACAGTACAGTCTGGCTAGAAGGGGCAGAGACAGTTATTCAGGAGACAGGAAAAGAAGATAAGTAGAGAGAGATGAGAAATGAAGAAAAACAAAAAGGAAAAAATAAAATAATAATAAAATAAAAAAAGAAGGAAGGAAGGAAAGCCCCTGGGGATCACACCAGTGCAGCTGTGCAGACCAGGGAAGTAGCTCCCAAGCTACTCAGTACCTTCCAACTAGAAGGGGCATAGATGGCACAGAATGCCAGGTATTCAGGATATAGGAAAAGAACGTAAGTAGAGAGAGACGAGAAACTGAGAAATGAAGAAGGAAAAAAGAAAAATAAATGAATAAATGCCCCAGGGATCCCACTGATGCAGCTTCACAGACCAAGGAAGTGGTTCCCAAGCTGCACAGTACAGCCCGGCTAGAAGGGACTCTCAAGCTGTGAAAAGAAGAAGAAAACAAACAAATAAACAAAACAAAAGTCCCTGGGGATCCCACCAGGGTGGCAACATGGACCAAGGAAGCAGTTCTTCAGCTGAGCGACACTTGACAGCCTGTCAAGAAGAAGCAAGATGGCACACAAAAGAAGGTGCTCAAGAGAAAGGAGGGAAAGGAGGTGAGAGGCAGGGAAGAAACCAAAAGAAGCTGACAAAAGCAACATCAGCAACAATGAAATGGCACTGAAGGAGCTGGCCAGTGTGGGTGGGGCAAATCCAAGTTGCACGAAGCCAGTGCCTCCTGGCCAAGTGACCTCAGCCCTCTGGGAAGCTGCAGAGGCCAAGCAGGGGGAAGAAAGGTGGGGGGTGGGAAAGCATGTATTGCTGGTTACTGAGTGCTCTGTCTCTTGCTGGGAGCTCCATGAAGCTGCTTTCCATACTTCCTATCCACCGATCTCCAATAGGATAGGAGTCCAAGGTGGTGAATCCATGCTGCGTTAGCTCATAGTTACCTCCACTTGAATCTCTCCTTGCTCTCTGTTCTCTGTCAGTTTCTTAGTTCATTCCATGCTTGGTTGAGTTTTTTATCTCTTCATTTGACACTTAGGGTTCCAGGATTGATGTTTGTCTCTGTTTTACTTAATTTTTCAGGTCTTCGCTGTGGAGGGATGGTGTGGGGCTTCCATCTATAATGTCGTGTTGGCTCCACCTCTCACTACCTTTATCTTGATTTCACCCTCTCCAATCCTGGGTATACCCCACCATTTAGGGTCTGCTGTTTCCACTCTAATGCTCTGTATTGCTCCTACCCAAACAGAAATTGCCCCTGGAAGGTTCTTCCTCACAAGTTATACCTATACGGACCCTCTGAGATGTGATGGATCACTTTTATATGTCCTTTCTCACCACTGATCTTGTAACTGCATCGAAACGATTGGGTGGGACTATGCAAATAAGGTGCTTGTGGCCCACAAAGGGGATTGGACAGCTTGCTGCTAATGCAAGTAAGGTGTACAGAGCTTTTATGGGAATGGAACCATGCAAATAAAGTGAATGGAACCCTAGCCAAGGGGATTGGTCAATTCTGCCATACCACTAGGCTTAAAACGAGCCATCCCAGAGACAGGAGAGGGGACCTCATCACTACCAAGAAAAAAAAGCTAGGAGTGGAGTGTGTCCTTTAGACCAGGGATACCTGTGCTGAAAGCCTCCTAGACCCAGAAGACAGTTGTAACACTGGAGACGGCAAGAGACTGTGAGAAGCAGTGGCAGAGAAATGGCAGCAGCAGAGGCAGCAGAACCAGGAGACCAGCAGGAGATGGGCTTCCTGGCCAACACAGCGAGAAAGCTGAGTGCCTTCAGGCAGGAGGCTTGCTGGTGAAGTGGGATGTCTCTGAGCACTTGGCAGCAGAGGTAGCTTGCCGGCCCACGGAACTAGAGAGCTGAGCATCTTCGGGCCGAGGCTTACTGGCAGAGTGGGGTGTCTCTTGGTACTTATTGGTGGAGCTAAAGAGCTTTGTAACACTTGCCCAAGCAAAGGCCAGGCTGAGGGGTGAGGGACCGAGGGGGCTGAGGGTCAGAGAGAAGCCTGACTGCAGGCACAGCTGAGAAGTGGCGTCCTGATCAAAGAAATGTATCCTGAGTCATTTCTGATTCTGAATTATAATCTGTTACTTCCCTAATAAACCCCATAACTGTGACTGTGGTCTGTGAACTCTGTGTGGCCATTGCAATGAATTTTCAAACCCAGCAGAGGAGTAGAGAGTGCCATGGGAGGGACAGCTGGTGTCAGAATTGGTAAAAAGTTTGGAGAGGGGCAGTATGTCTGACCTCTGCCTCATAGGAATCAGCTTTGGGCTGATGCTGATGCTGATTCTGTCTCCTCCTCGTGAAGTTAGAGGAGTTCAGATGCCGCCACCATGCCATTTTTACACCCTCATCATCTGTACAACTAGTGGAAAAGGTGCCAATGAAAGAAGAAAGGAGACTCTCACTTCCCCTTCTTGTTTTGTGTAAATGGTCTCCTGATGGTAATGCATAGTTTTGTTTTGTTTTGTTTTGTTTCTGACTTAGAGGGATTCTGGCCAGGTAAGGAGTTTTTAAGCATTTTAAAAGCAAAGACCCAACTCATTCTTCTTCGAACCCAGGATATGTCTCACAGTGTCTGGTACTCAGAAGGTTCTTAGTAAATGAGTATGTGCTAACATAAAGATGAGAGCAGTAGTCCTAAGTCCTGGGAAAAAGATGTTTGAAGCAGGTAGACCCTTTCAAATGAATATTGTCTGGGTGGCACTTGCTCCCTTACCTTAGCCCTGGGGAAATGGATCAAACCCTCTCCCTTTCTAAAACATCCTTTGCCAAGCTTTGAGTGATGTGTACCTCTCTGCCAACCTTCAAGACGGAGATTTCAATATAGGTTCCCAGGCTCTTGTCCTTTATTTTCTCAGTTGACCATAGATTTTTTTTTTCTTTTCAGTCATTGCTACCTTCCTCGAAAACTTGTGGTTTGATAATTCCTGAGAGTGCCAACCGGGAAACACTGCCTGCTAAGGTTTCCCTTCCCCAAAGCCTCTTTTTCCAAACTCACCTAATTCTGAAGCTGCCTTTCCTCTCCCAGCCTTGCCTATTTGTGAGGCCTTCTACTCTTTTCTTGGCTATTTTAGTCTTGGTTATTTGTGGCAGGTCACTCCCTAAATTCCTCTCATCAGTTTAACAAGCATTTATTGAATAACTTCGATGTGCCAAACACAGGGCTATAAAGATAAATTAGCCCTGGCCTCTGCCTTTGGGGCTCTTATGATCTCAAGGGAGGAGTAAACCTAGAATCAGATATTTATAAAGGAGTGTGCTGAGTACTCTGGGAGAAGCAGGTAGAAGCACTTTGGGAACATGGAAGTACTAGGCAGACAACTAGTCATTCTGCTTGGAGGAGTCTGGAAAGTGTCATAGCAGTTGCCATTGAGTTGATTCTGACTCATGACAACCCCATGTATGTCAGAGTGGAACTATGATCCACAGGGTTTTCAGTGGCTGATTTTTTGGAAGTAGATTGCCAGGCCTTTCTTCTGAGCTACCTCTGGGTAGACTCGAACCTTCAACCTCCCAGTTAGCAGCTGAGTGTGATAACCATTTGCACTACCCAAGTACTCAAAAAAAAAAAAAAAAAAAGAGTTGGATCCGACTCATAGCGACCCTATAGGACAGAAGAGAACTGCCCCATAGAGTTTGCAAGGAGCAGCTAGTGAATTTGAATTGCCAACCTTTTGGTTAGCAGCCAAGCTCTTAACCACTATGCCACCAGGGCTCCCAAGGACTCCAGGTGGTGTCATAAAGGAGATAATTTTTGAGAAGACTCTCCAGTAATCTAAGTTTCATTTCTATATTTGACTTCTGTGCACGCTGTGGTTCTGAGTATCTCTAAACATATTTCTTAACCCCTGAATCCTCCGCAGGCTACCCTATAAGGCAACTGTGTCTCTTTCTGTCAATTTCAGAGACTTAACAGGCCTCAGTTCTTGTTTTACTTCAATTCTCTCTGTGACACTTATCTCTTGATACATTTATCCTGGCATTCAAGAGGCTATTTATTTTCTCCTGGGTACTTCACTTGCTAGTAGGGTATGCTGCCAACTCCTCCACACTTCATTTTCTTTGATTACCCTCTCTCTGAGGAGGTGGGCTGCAAAGTAGACTTGGAATCATTTTACCCCTTCCAGATGAACCAAATAAAGTCCCCAGAGGTTCAATCACTCTTCCAGGCTGCTGGCTGATTAAGGACCTCAGGACTCTAGCCCTTGTTCCTCCCTGGACCCCTGGTCCTGATGTACTCCTCCTTGACAGAACTGAAGAATAGATATTATCTCTTCTTTTCACACATCTCCACAAATCATTCTCCTATAGTTAGGGTGGAATGACATATGATCTTCAGTCTAGTCCTGAATGGAAATTTTTAATGATGAAAGAGCTAATGACTAGTATGAGAAGCAGCCAGGCTAAAGCCAGACATGAGACTTCTGTGAGAGGGGTTCTCAGAGAAGAATCGTCTCCTAGAGTGTTTTTCCATATCTTTTAGAACCCTACCCAAAAAAGACAGGTGTCCCCATGCCATAGTCTGCTGGCCCAGTCAATGGGAAAGCAGTGGTCCTGGAATGAGAGACTTGATAAATGTTAACATAAAACGAAGGTCGTTTTGGAAACTGAAATAGGACTCACCAGAATGGGGATCAATTAGAATTTCAGAAATGTCATGTGAGAGTATAGTTCAAGGTGAGCTCCTTGGAGCTTACTGAAAAGCCTTTAAGTCCCAAACTTCACCTTGCCTTGGACAGGTGGAGAGACCAAAGGTATTGCCTGTTTTTCTTCAGAACTTCCAGATATCCAGGGATCCAGGCTTAGGTTTAGGTCCTTGTCAGAAAGGGTGATGAATGCTGGCTCCCTGTCCCTCTGGTAGAATGTCCCTCATAAGCTGTGGTAGGCTGGTGACCTGTGGACCACAGATCAGAATCTCAGTGAGCACACGAAGGTAACCTAGTTTATCCTTCTAAAAAAAAAAAAAAAATACTTGATGCTTAAACCAGGAATTTGAGATTAAGATGGAGGTATGGTGGTGGAAGAAGAAAGAAAGTGCTATGATTCTGGGGAGGATTCACTGACCCTGAGGCATGAAGTTGGGTTTTTCTGGAGCCGCAGGGTGATGGGGACATTTGATCTTTGCTGAAAACAACTCAGAGCTGTGCCCTGCTGTGGAATGATTACAGAAAGGAAGTTAAGAGCAGAATTTTAACAGCAAAGAAAATGCTGATGGAAAGAGCACTGGTGTGGGAATTAGGAGATGTGACACTCAGTCCAGGTCTGACCTTAAGGGTCTTTGTGGTCTTGACCCAACTCCTCTGTGTCTTTGTGTCTCTGGGTCCCAGTTTGTTTGTTTGTTTTTAGTTTATTTATTGTGCTTTAAGCAAAAGTTTACAAATCAAGTCAGTCTCTCATACAAAAAGTTATACACACCTTCCTATGTACTCCTAGCTGCTCTCCCCTAATGAGACAGCACACTCCTCCTCTCCACCGTGTATTCCCCGCATCTATTCAACCAGCTCCCGTCCCCCTCTGCCTTCTCATCTCACCTCCAGACAGGAGCTGCCCACATAGTCTCATGTGTCCACTCGAACCAAGAAGCTCACGCCTCACCAGTTTCATCGTCTATCTAATAGTCCAGTCCAATTCCTGTCTGAAGAGTTGGCTTCGGGAATGATTCCAATCTTGAGCTGACAAAGGGTCCAGGAACCATGACGTCCAGGGTCCTTCTAGTCTCAGTCAGACCAAACTCTATGGGGCAGTCAGACCACTAAGCCTGGTCTTTTTGTGAGAATTTGAGATCTGCATCCCACTGTTCTCCTGTTCCATCAGGGATTCCCAGTTTTCTGTTTTAATGGGAATGAAGAGACTATTCCATCCAGATCACAGGGTAGTGAGGTAGATAAAATGGGCTGCCAGGTCCTTTCTGGGGAGACCTGATAACTGATTTCTTAGTGAGTGTGCAGGAGGGCCTAGAACAGTGTTGTCCAATAGAAATCTGTGAGCTACAACTGAAAGCTACATTTTGTGTAGCTACATTTTAAAAAGTAAAAATAAACAGGTAAAATTAGTTTTAATAATATATTTTATTTGACCCAATATATCCAAAATATTTCAATATGTAATTGATTTAAAAAATGATTGATGAGGCATTTTGCACCCTCTTTAATTGTACTAAGTCTTTTAAATTTGGTGTATCCCATCACATTTGAGGCACTCTATAGCCGTATGTGGAGTCCCCGGGTGTGGAGTCCCCAGGTGGTACCAACGGTTAATGTGCTTGGCTGCTAACCTAAAGGTTGGAGGTTTGAGTCCACCCAGAGGCACCTTGGAAGAAAGGCCTTGGCTAAACATTTTGTTCTGAAATACATAAAGTCGACAGGAATTGAACTGACTCTATGGCAACTAATGGCACGACATCCACTTCAGCAGAGTCGCTGAAACCCTATGGAGCACAGTTCTACTGACACACGTCGGGTCGCCATGAGCGGAAATCAACTCAGAAGCAACTGGTTTTATTATATCATACATAGCTAATGGCTACTGTGTTGGATGGTACAGGCCTGGAGGATTAGTTTGAGCCCGTTTAGCAGCTACACAACTAGCCAATCCTTACAGCTCTTCTCTTGGGGGGAGATTCTGGGAGAGAAAAAGCTTTCATTGAGTTTAAGGTCAATAGGCAAGAGCCAACGGAGAGAATCTGGAAAGACAACTCCAGGAGGAAGAATGGCAAGGACAAATGTAGAGAGGTGGGATGAGGTTGGTCTACCTCTTCAGGAACGCTTTTCCTGACTGAAGAGGGACCCCTATTGCTTTTACAGTCTGGGGTCCATTTGTACTCCCTACTCAGGGTTAACACAACTAATTTGCACTTGTTTTCATTTTGTGTACGGACCTACTGAAGGTCATCCATTTAGCCTCTGATCTCTGGTTCAGCTCCCGCTGTATATTGCACAGCTGGGCTCACTGTGAGTCGTCTGATATCCCAGTTTGTGCCTCAGTCTCTTCCTCTGTAGAATAGAGTTAATAATGATCAGTCTTGACCTACCCCTGCTCCAAGGAAGAGTGCAGAAAGGAATGAGAATTAACATGTGTGAAAAGGGCTTGAAGCGTTGAGCAACAATGAGCTTAAATACAAAATGTTTAATTATTCATTTGGTTTGTCAAATCCACACTCTACCTTAAAAAGGTCCCTGGCATCAGGACTTCTGGGGGCCTTGTTGAAATGACCTTACAAATAATGTGTGACGCTCTCATTCCATATGCATCTGCTCTGTCAAGGGAGGTGTCTGAGGTGTAAACAGGGCAGAGCAGTGTCTGAATAAGGAGATGTGCTGATTCTACCACCAGCGTCTCGGGGCCCCGTCGGGCATGCATTTTGCTGTAACATCCAAGTGCTTTCCTCCCTCACAACAGTAACAGCCCTGTGACCTTTCAGATTTCAACCTCCTGGAAGAACTGTCCCCGATACACTTAAAAGTCTCAGTGTGCCAAGCCTCCACATGGAAACCTATAGCCATCATCCTTTTTCTAATAGCATTTCTTAGAGTTGATATGCTTTGTTCTTAACAATTACATTTCTCACCTAGCAGCTTAATTGGATTTTTATTTAGTAACTTGTACAGGTCTTTTCACTTAAGGTCACCACCAGCTCCTGCGGAAGAGCCAACAAGAGCCTTGGATGATGAAAAAGAGAGATACGAGGGGTGGGAACCCTCCTGTGGGAACAGCTTGGGTCCTCGCACATGGGGAAAGGTATCCCATCTTTTTTATTTCCAGAAAACTGGTGTAAGCCTCTCCTTTACCCTAAACAAATACCTTGTTCTCCTCGTTAGTTTCTTTGCATGTCAACCTGAGGAGAAATGGCCCCTATGGGTAGAACTCCTTGGCTCACCTGAAGGAGTCAACTTTAGGACTAATAGAAGAGCAGTTAACTTTAGAACTTAGAAAGTGCACACAAGGAAGTAATTTCCCCAAGGAGGACAATACACAGAGGCTTGTGAGAGACTTAAGCAGAGACAAGATGAACGAGTGGAAGCAGATCTTGGAAGGGGTCTAAAAGTGCATCCCCAGCCCTTCAACCATGACACCGTGGCTAGAGCATGTTGATCCCTGTGTGACAGAGGCAGGGTGCTATGGCTGGGGCTCTGTGGACCTTGGGAATCTTGTGCCCTTATGTTTTGCTTTTAGGTTGAGGTATTAGAAATTGCTTCCACTTTTTCTTCTGTTTATCGCTTATACCTGAAAGAGAGCTCGGGGATCCCAGGGAGCCCATTTGCTAGACTTATGCTAAAAGCCTGAAAAATGGCTATAGTAGTCTAGTCCTCTGGGAGGAAACTTGTGGAATCAGGATCATGGGACCAGAAGTTAGCTTTTTAAGCCAGCCACCTCATTCATCGTTAGAAGGTACTGGAAGGCATCCCCGAAGGAGAGAACATTACTATTCTTTGACACTGCTGGAAATGAAAGCTTGAGAGGGCAGGGGGTTTTCTCTAGACACATTATTTAGTAAATGGGAAGGACACAGAGGTAGCCTGCATCTCAGGCATATCCATGCACCAGCCAATTGCCA
Source organism: Elephas maximus indicus (assembly GCF_024166365.1). NCBI lineage: Eukaryota > Metazoa > Chordata > Mammalia > Proboscidea > Elephantidae > Elephas > Elephas maximus. The sequence goes on from NC_064840.1 coordinate 53,960,325, forward strand.
CTGGACAAGATTGCCCAGCCCTTAGCATTGCTAGCTCACGAGAAACCTCGTCTCTACTGCACACCAGCAATTCTGGCCATCCTCGTGCTTTTAAACATGGTGCCTCCAATCCCAAAATGGCATGTGATAAATGGAAGGCCCAGAGAGGGTTCCCTTCCAACACAAGGACCCTTCCTCCTGAAGACAGCCTAAGCCACCACCTGCTTCTGGCCTGAGTGGGAGGCACCCACCGTTGCAGAACATTCTCCCCAAATCCTTCAGGACAAAGGGTGGTAGAGAAAGGGAAGGGGAAGACAAAAGAATTGATGCACTCAAACTGTGGTGTTGGGGAAGAATATTACATATACAGTGAGCATCCAGAAGAACAAACAGATGTTCTTAGAAGAAATACAATAAGAATGTTCCTTGGGAGCAAGGATGGAGACTTTGACTCATTTACTATGGACATGTCCTTAGGAAAAACCAATTGCTAGAAAAGGACATTATGTTTGGTAAAGTAACGGATCAGGGAACATAAGGGAAACCCTCCCTGAGATGGATTGACACGATAGCTGCAACAATAGAGTCAAACATACTAATGATCATGAAGATGATGCAAGACTGGGCAACATTTTTTTCTGTTATACATACAGTCACCATGAGTCAGAGATGACAGGATGGCACCTAACAACAATGACATGCCCCAGATACATCTCATACAGTCCTCAGAGCAATCTACATACAGTCACCATGAGTCAGAGATGACAGGATGGCACCTAACGACAATGACATGCTCCAGATACATCTCATACAGTCCTCAGAGCAATCCACAGGTAGAGAGGAAGTAGTACAGAGAAATGGTCTCTGGGAAAATGTGATTCTTCTGAGAGATCCAGAAGACGAGGACTACGGCGTCCTACATTCCCACTCTCTCCTGAAGCCTCGTTTGCCGAGCACTAAATTCACTGTCTTCAGAACAAAATTGTCTTGTCTTCTCAATATCATTTCCACCAAGACAGACACTGCAGCAAGGCTTAAACCAGAGCACCTAATCTATCTTCCCACATGTGTTCTAAAGTCACAAAAGGTGCATATAAGGATTTGTTTAACAGAGATAACCATTATGTGGTACCACGTAAACTATTGAAAGAGCTGCTGACAGGTCCTCCACAAGTTTGAGAAACATACTAGTTAGAAACAATTTTGCCAATCTGTCACATATTTTCTCTAATCTTCCCTCCCTAATTCCTGTTACTAGCATGGGGAAGGAAAAGGGAAGGGAGAGAAGAAGACAGAGAAAGAAATAGACTTTGTTACTTCTACCCTTCACTGCAGAAGCCCTGGTGGCAGAGGGGTTAAGAGCTTGGCTGCTAACCAATCCACCAGCTACTCCTTGGAAACTCTATGGGGCAGTTCTACTCTGTCCTATAAGGTCACTAGGAGTTGGAATTGACTTGACAGCAATTTGTTTGTTAGTTTGTTTTGGTTTTCACAGAGAGGATCTTTCTTACTGCTGATCCCACCTCCCGCCGTGTGTCCAAGTTGTTGTTGACAGGAGAGACCATGGTTTGCTCCTCCTTGCTGCCCTCTTAGAAATGGTCCTCTCCTGACTTTGACCTCCAGACTCTGGATCAAGTTTGCTTAGCTTTGCTTCTGGGTAGTACAACTTACTAGCTATATGACCTTGGCAAAACTACTTATCGTCTCTGCTTCAGCTTCCTCATGTGTAAGATGGAGACAGAACTAGAGCATGCCTCGAAGGATTGTTATGATGGTTGAGTTAATACTTGCGGAGTACTCAGAACAGTGCCTGGTTCATAGAAAGGGCTATCATGTGACAAGCTAAAAAACCCCTGCCTCAATGTGTCTTGACCTCCAGGAACTGGAACCCCACACCTGGCCACCCTTTTCCTTGTCTGGATGCCTGCTTTCATTTCTCATGCATACTTTCCTTCTGCAGAGGTGACCATAACTTGCCTTCAGTTTTAGGTCTTTGAAAACCCATGCCCCAGATTCCTTGAAGCTTCCAAGGAATGCATGAAGAGCTCCTTGGTTGGCATTGCATTTGTCTCAGGGTCAAGTCCTCTTGATCTCTTTCTTGTCTTTTACCCACCTTGCTCTTTCCGTTTGGTTCTTCTGGCTTCCAGTTCCCATGTACTTATCAGACTTCACCTCTCTGTCTTCTGTCTTTGCCTTAGTTTCTGGTGCTCTTTTCTCTGCCTAACCTGCATATGTGATAAAATGCTTATCCTGACCTCCTATGTCCATGTAAAGAATGGTTTCTCTCTATTTCTCTGGATTCTGATCTCTTTGTCATGACTTGGATATGTTTCTCCCTGAGAGTAAAGGTCACTGGCACCTGAAGACACACTAGTTGGCTGGCTCATACCTCAGCTCACCATCTTCCTGGTTTTGTACTCTTAGTTTTTGCTCTGTCAGTATGGCCCACTCCCGACTGCTCCATGCAAGCCAAGCACAAACTCAGCAAAAATACACAGACAAGCTATGATGAAACACCCTCAAAAGAGCCTGATTCAGGATTTATTCAGAAGGCATCACTATAGCTTTAAAGATCCTCTGAGAAGGTTGTACACTAGAGGCTCAACTGTTTTCTGTCTGCTCTTAATAAAATTTCCCATTAATTAAACAGAGCCGTACGGGCTGCAGCCCTTGCCATAGTATTTGTCTTTTTATTTTGTAGTTACATGGCAGTATCTTCAGTACAGGGGCCCAGGAATTATACACTGGGCCTTAATATTTCAAGACCCAACAGGAACAAATATGCAATTACATAGTTCAATGGTCCAGTGCCACAGCAGTGGCAGGGAGGGGTGGGAGCCACTACTCCAGCTCATGGAAAGTTCCTTTGCAAGGAAACTGTAGGCCCTGGACTTGACTTCCTTCCAAGCCAAGGGCGCCTCCCCCTGCAGCCAGCAGGAGCCACCACCTGCCTCTGGCCTGAATGGAAGATGCCTATCAGTGCAGAGCTGACTCCCCAGGTCCTTCAAGACAAGGGTAGTACATAGTACAGATAGGTGGGTGGGAGCTCACCCTCTATGGCCAGGAATATCTCACAGAGTCCTCACAATAATCCACAGGTACAGAAGAGGTAGTACAGAGAAGTGGTCTCTGGTATTCAATGGCCTGGATTCAAATGTGTAACTTTGAGGAAGTTGCTCATCCTTTCTGAATCAGGGTTTCCTAGAAGATGAAGAGGAGCCCCTGGGTGGTACGAATGGTTAATGTGCTCAGCTGCTAACCAAAAGATTAGTGGTTTGAGTCTACCTGCAGGCACCTTGGAAGAAAGTCCAAATTCAGCCAGTGAAAACCCTAGGGAGCACAGTTCTACTCTGACACACATGGGGCCACCATGAGTCAGAATTGACTCAATGGCAACCAGTAAGTAGCAAGTGAGGAGAGAAATAATAGCTGCTTCATGGAGTAGTTCAGAGGGTCCAATAAGATAATCCAAATAAAAATGGGCTTTGGTTATTATTGTCCCCATTTAACAGATGAGGAAATTATTGCTCAGAGAGGTTAAGAAACTTATCCAAGTTCACACAGCTAGTAAGTGGTGTTAGTGAGAATTTCAGTCCCTAATGAGTCTAGCCTACTGGTTCCTTCCAGTAAACTTTGTGGTGGTGGGTTGGGAGTGAGTGGCAAAGTTTGTTTATGGCACAATCTATTAATAATGGCATTTGACTATGGCTTGGAAAGGGAGATATGCCTTATCCCACTTGATTCGGAGAGGACAATGTGCTTAGAATCAAAGGGCTGGAAGGGACTTCCCAGGGTTATCTTGCAAAAGTCCTGGAATTCCTCTTCTCCCCTGGCTGCCTCTGAGCACTTCATGGATAGTGAGAACAGGAAAAGGCACTTCAGACCAGCCTTTCCCAAGGGTTTTGTCAGGGCCCTCTGTGTGTGTGAGTGAGTGAGTGAGTGAGTGAGTGATTGAGTGAGTAAGTGAGTGAGTGAGTGAGTGAGTGCGTGAGTGAGTGTAGTCTGAGTGTGTGTGTGTTGTGTCAATTCTGGGGGATGGGTGTTTGATGAGTCTGGAAATCACAGAGCCAGAGGTTTCCATGGTAGCTGAGATACCCGCTGGTCCTTAAATAATTAACCAGCTAGAGCTTTTAAATACATTTCAAAACAAATACTCATTTCCCTTTAATGCGGTGCTGATTTCCCCTTCACCACACTGCCTGAGGCTACGCAAGTCAACTGTAATTCCTCCTGTGATGCAGTGGAGGCATCTTGGGTTGTCCTGGAAAAAATTTTTTTTTTTTTTTTTTTGCTCCTTATTGTCACAGGGGCCAGCCCATGACTTCACCTTGTCCAGAGGAAGGAAGACGGGGTCAGGTAAGGGAGCTCTGCTTCTGCTCATCTTTCTGAGGTGGCATTAGGGACGTCTAAGCAAGTTATGTGGCGCTTCACCCCTGCACTCAGGTCCATTTGCTAACTTTTCAACAGTCAGGTTCCTCGAAGTCATTTTCTACTGCTTGCACCCCCTAAAGAGGGCAGTAGTGGTTCAGTGGTAGAATTTTCTCCTTCCTTGCGGGGTTCCCGAGTTCAATTACCAGTTAACGCACCTCACATGCAGCCACCACCTGTCTGTCGGTGGAGGCTTGCATGTTGCTATGACGTTGAACATGTTTCAGTGGAGCTTTTAGACTAAGATAGACTAAGAAGAAATCTACTTTCGAAAACCAGCCAGTGAAAACCCTATGGATCACAATGGTCCAATCTTGTTGTGTACTGACTGAGTCACCATAAATAAGGAGCCCACACAATGGCAGCTAAAAATAACAATATACCTGCCTTGGTCATCTAGTGCTGCTTTAACAAAAATACCACAAGTGGATGGCGTTAACAAAGAGAAATATATTTCTTTACAGTAAAATAGGCTGGAAGTCCAAATTCAGGGTGTCACCTCCAGGAGAAGTCTTTCTCTTTCTGTCGGCCTTATCAATCTTCCCCTGGACTAGGAGCTTCTCTGCACAGGGACCCCAGGTCCAAAGGATGCTCTCTGCTCCTGGAGCTTCTTTCTTGGTGGTATGAGGTCCCACTCTCTGCCTGCTTCCCTTTCCTTTTTATCTCTTGAGAGATAAAAGGTGGTACCCACCACACCCCAGGGAAACTCTTTTCATTGGATCAGGGTTGTGACCTGGGTAAGGGTGGTGTTACAATTCCACCCTAATCCTCTTTAACATAAAATTACAATCACAAAATGGAGTTCAACCACCAAGTTGACACATATTTTGGGGGGACACAATGCAATCCATGACAACATCCCTAAAAGAGAAGACCTCCCTGCACCCTCCACATGGCGCACAGCCTTTTTGATCATTTTGTTCTCCAGGCATAGCTTACCCTGACCAGGGCAAGTGAAGCCAGCTTCCGACCTCCCTCCCCTGCCTCAGCTTTTTAAGTCTATGCACAAGGCAGGTGTATGTACTGTCTTGGTGCAGGCACTACCTAAAATACATGTTCCTCATTTGCCTTCTTATGAGGGCATCAGTTGGGTTATGCCATTTTCTGTTCTTGCTCTTCTGATCTTTTGACACCCTTGGAGGCCTCAACCTGGGTGTGCTTCTGTGTGGGAGAGATGCTGAATCTTTTGTGTTTTGCTTGATATGGTCCTGATATCTGGCCTTTTTGGGCACATTGGAATTTTGGTCAGTGAGCAGCATTTGGGGAATCTCAAAAACGTAGTGTCAGTGGAGAGGCTGAAGAGCTAAGACCCTGCATACTTCGGAGGTTGACCTGCTATAATAGCCTCCACCTAGGTGACAGCTGGGTGATCAGCTCCACACAGGTCAATCATCGTCCCCAGCAGAAGTCTGATCTAGGTAGGCAGTGGCAACAGTTCTGGGCTATAAGCCAATTAATAACAATAGTGAAAATAATGCCGCCAAGTTGTGCTGAGTGCTCACTATGTCAAAAGCTCTGCATTAGGTGCTTGGCTTTCATTACCTCAGCTAACATTCACGTTGTCCCCATGACTCCAGTATTACGATTAGCCCTAAGTAACAGACGAGGAAGCAGGCCCAGTTGTTGTTAGTTGCCGTCGATTCAATTCTGACTCGTGGTGACCTCAAGTATGTCAGAGTTGACCTGTGCTTCATAGGGTTTTTAATGGCTGTGACCTTTAGGAAGCAGATTGCCAGGCCTTTCTTCTAAGGTGCCTCTAGGTGGGTTTGAGCTGCCAGCTTTTCAGTTAGTAGCCCAGTGCTTAACCATTTGCTTAACAATAACCAGGGACTCCTAGCAAGCCCAGAGATGTTACTTAATTTGTCTGAAGTCACAGAAACTCTTAGTGGTGGAGTCAGGATTTGAACCCAGAACTGTGGGGCTCCAAAGCCAGTGTTATTAGCCATTTTGCTTACCCCAGTGAGCAGACCCTCAGCTCAAGGCAAAGAGACCTGATCCACTCCCTGAAGAAGAAGCTGGGAGGAAGTGGTTGAGGCATGGAAGTCCCCAAGAGGGGGAACCAAGAGCCTCAGGCATGGTGACAGCCCAGAGCTGATGGTTACCAGGCATAGCAGAAGAGGCCCACCGGGCAGGACCAGGCTGAGGGGTAAGCCACAGCAGGATAGCAGGGAGGTCACAGGGTCCTGAGGAATGCCTCACAGCAAAGAGAAGAAGGGGCAGGCACTCAGGGTCTGCAGTAGTGGCTGCTTGTCCAAAGCCCAGTGCGAGGGGTGAAGTGTTGTGCAAATTCTGCTCTCATCCTGTCCAGTTAGGCTGAGACCCAGTCACTCTGGACCTGCAGATGAGGGACACCACTAACCTGGCTGTGAGGAGCTGAAGAAGGAGCAGCAGCAGAGATGAGGAGAAGCTGACAAAAGTCACCTGGGCAGCTCTCTCCACTGCCTGTCCCCTCTCTACAGCCACTGAAGCTCTCCCCACTCTCCCATGCTCTCTCAATTTTTTTTCCTTGTCTTCCCTACCTTGTTCTTTATTTATTCATTTAAATGCTTGTTTAACAGTCATTTGTTGAGCACCTATTATGTTCAAGGCAAGAACAATGCAGATATTCAATCTATACAGTCTCTGCCCTCGAGAACCAAACCCAGTGCCGTCAAGTCAATTCCAACTCATAACGACCCTATAGGACAGGGTAGAACTGCCCCATAGAGTTTCCAAGGAGCACCTGGAGGATTCGAACTGCTGGCCCTTTGGTTAGCAGCTGTAGCACTTAACCACTACACCACCAGGGTTTCTGCCCTCAAAAGTAAAGAAAAAGTAAGAGTCACACAGTGTGGTAAGTCCTGAGACCCAGGGAAGCAACGAGGCAGTGAAAGCAGAAAGGAGGGAATGGAGAGGAGCACCTAAGCAAATGGAGCCTAGAAGAACGCACAGGATCAGCCTTACTTCAGGGGGAGGAAGGGGGAGAAAAGGAGGTACCTGAGACATGTCTCCAGAGCCTTTCTCATCCCTACTGCCTCTGTCTTGGCATGACTTGGTCTTCCACTAAGAATTAATTCTCTAAGTATTTCTCCAAACTCATAGTTTCGCTCTTGAGAATTTCTTTCTTTTTGCTTTTGCCCACTGTTGGAGTACCTGATACCAGCAGTCTTTGTTCCCTTAGGAAAGCTCTGGAGACACCCCCTTCTCTCACACTGGCCTGGCCTGTAATCCCCCTTTTAACTTCAAATGATGGTTTGAGGAAAATGTACTTGGCCACAACTGCTCCAAAGCAGAAGACATAGCTCTTCCCCTATGGAGTACATACTTGAGTTGGAGAAACAGCATACAGTAGCAACAAAATAGTCCCAGGTTAAACAAATATGGTCCAAGCTATCTGTGTGTCCTATGGGAATGAGAACAAGAGAGTTTTCAAGAGTCATGAGCAGGATCTCAAAAAAAAAAAAAAAAAAAAGCTAATCACAGTCTGCACTTACAGGTCACATTACGGTTTGTAAGTCCTTTAACATGCTGTCTCATTGGCCTCTCAAAGCAGCCTCTATGATGGTTGTGTAATCATCCTCATTTGACAGATGAGGAAACTAGGGCTCCAATAGGGTGACTTCCTAAAATCTGGACTCAGCAGTGAGGATTGGTCTGGAGTCTTGGCTCCAAATCCTGAGTTGTGTTCCTCCATGCTAGCACGGACTGGTGAAAGAAGAAGGAAGACCAAACCAAGGAGGAAACAAGCATGAGGACAGCACCAAGTGGGAGTGGCTGTAACTCATGTGGAGCTCCCAAGACAGCCTCCTTTCCAACTCAAGCCAACTGAGGCTGTGGCACCTCTGCCCAGGCTGAGGACACCTTGAATTTTAATATATGATCAAGTAGGATTTTAGAGTAGAATGTTAAAATTACAGAGGTATCTTGGCGTAAATATTCTAAGTCTTAGGTTAAATATCTTCATGCAATGTGTATAGTACCAAAAGAATGGGGAAAACTCAAACAGGAATATGTAATTTATGTAACTTACCATTCATTTTTCAAAAGATTTTACTATGGAAAAATTTCAAAGCCACTGAAAAGCAGGAAGAAGCCCATTCATTTTTTTAAAACTTTTGAGATCATTCTAGATCAGTATGCAGTTATGAGAAATAATACAGAGAGGTACCATTTACCCTTCACCCAGGTTCTCCCAGTGGTAGGTAATGTCTTACATAACTAGAGAATAATACTGCAACTAGGAAATAAACATGGATATGATACAATCCACTGAACTTTTTCAGATTTTACCAGTTTTACATTTACATTGTGTATTTAGTTCTATGCAATTTTACTGCATATGTGGATTCATGCGTCCCCACCGGAGTCAAGATACAGAACTGTTCTATCACAAAGGTCTCTTGTGCTCTTCTTTTGTAGCCACCGCCACCTCCCTTCCACTCCTCCCTCCCTAACTCCTAGCAGCCATTAATCTGTTCTCCATCTCCATGTATGTTATATAAATATATTAACCTGTTATAAAATTAATATATCAATAGCAGATGAAGTAGACTATAGAGAAAAGAAAATTACGAGACAAAGAGGGCTATTACATAATGATAAAAGGCTCAATCTACCAGAAAGACATAAAGATCCTAAATGTGTACATACCAAACAACAGCACCTCATAATACATGAAGGAAAAACTTGGTAGAGCTAGAGGGAGAAAAAGACAAATCTGTAATTATAGTTGGTGACTTTAAGACCCCACTCTCAGAAATTGACAGAACTGATAAACAGAAAAACTAATAAGGATATAGAAGAATTGAACAACACAAGCAATCAACAGGACCTAATGACATATATAGAACATCCCCCACAAAAAACAGCAGAATATACTCTTTTTTTTTTTTAAGAGCCCATGGAACATTCACCAAGATATATTCTGGGCCATAATAACTCTCCACAGATTTAAAAGAATTTAAATCTTAAAAGATCATTAACACGATTAGCCATCAGGGAAATGCACATTAAAACCACAATGAGATATCACTACACACCTAAAAGAATGGCTAAAATTAAAAAACAGTGGCAATACCAAAAGCTGACGAGGATACAGAGAAACTGGGTCACTTACATATTGCTGATGGGAATGTAAAATGGTCCAGCCACTCTGGAAAGCATCTTGGCAGTTTCTCATAAAATTAAATATGCATACATCGTACTACCCAGAAATTGTACCCCTGGGCATTTATCCCAGAGAAATGAAAACTTATGCTCATAAAAATACTTACAAATGAATATTTCATAACAGCTTTATTCATAACACCCACCAAACTGGAAATAACTCAAATGTCTTTCAACAGGTGAATGGTTAAATAAATTGTGTTATGTCCTTACCATGGAATACTACTCAGCAATAAAAAGGAACGAACTATTGATACACGCAACCACTTGGATAGATCTCAAGGAAATTATACTGAGTGGAAAAAAAATCAGCCTCAAAGGATTACATGCTATATGATTCCATTTATATAAAATCCCATCTATTTTTGAGACAAAAGACTGAAAAACTTTAAGTGTGCCAACTCTCATGTCCAGCTTTTTATATGGCCCATGGTCATGAAACAGATGGAATCCACTGTTCCAGCACGTGGGTTGCCCTTCTGCCATCCTTCCACTGTTATTTAGGGGATATTTCCCCTTAAGGTAGGAATAGCTCTGGATGAAGGCCAGCCTATTATAAAACAAATTACAGAGTCACAGAACGTTAGAGCAGAAGAAACCTTAGAGATCATCTAGTTCAGCGGTTCACAACCCTGACTGAACATATGAGAAGTTTTAAAATAGACTGATGTCTGGGCTGCACTCCCAGAGGTTCTACTTTAAATGGTGTGAGGAGATACCCAGGCATCACTATTTTTTAAAAGCTCCCCGAGTGATTCTAAAGTGCGGCCAGGTTTGAGAACCACTGACGAATCCAAGCTCCTCATTTTACAGACGAGGAAACCGTAGGCTCCCAGAGGTAAAATAAATTGCCCGACGTAGGTTACGTGGCTGGATAGTGTTAGAGCTGTCTCTGGAATCCTAGAGCTTTTTTTCCCTTATGTGTATGGTGCTTTCACATTCATTATCATATTCATTCTCCCTAAAAACCTTTGAGTTAAGGAGGACATTATCATCACTCCCACTGTAGGGATAGCAAAACTGAGGCACATGGAGAGTAAATGACGTGTTTAAGACTTTACAGGTTGCAGCAGAGAAAAAGAAAAACAAAACCAGCCTCTTAACTTCTAGCCTAATAAAATCTAAAAAAAAAGCTGAGTATCCATGTACCAAGCCCACATTACTGGGAGGCACACTACAAACACAAGTGTCATGAATTGAGTTGTTTCCCCCAGAATATGATGGAATCCTAACCCCTATGCCCGTGAATGTAATCCCATCTGAGAATAAGGTTTTCTTTGTTATGTTAATGAAGCCATAAGAGTATAAAACTCATTGCCCAGTCAATTCCGACTCATAGCAACGATACAGGACAGAGTAGAACTGCCCCATAGGGTTTCCAAGGAGCAGCTGGTAGATTCGAATTGCCAATATTTTGGTTAGCAGCTGAGTTCTTAATCTCTGTACCCCCTAGGCTCCATATAAGTATAGGGTATGCCATAAAGTTAATCACTATTGAGATATAAAAAGAGCAAGTTAGGCACAGAGAACTAAGCACAAATGGGGGAAAGACAGATGCCACATGGAGAATGCCAAGGAATCAAGGAACAGGGGCTAGAGAAGCTAAAACAAAGACTTTCCTTCAGAGCAGAAAGAAAGAGCCTTCTTCTGCCCTGAATTTGGACTTCTAGCCTCCTAAACTATGAGAAAATCTTTTCTTTTCTTTAAATCACTCACTTGTATTTCTGTTACAGCAGCACTTAGCAACTAAAACACCAAGCATAGGAAAAGCCACTTAGACTCCTGAGGTCTCCCTCCCAGGGTACCTTCTCTTGTGTCTGTTCAACATGAGTCCTTAAAGTGTCCCCAGTTTTCATAGATCTTAATCTGCTACTGTCATCGCCTGTTAGAGCTCCATTTGCACCCAATTTATCTGAGAACAAACAGCCCCTGCCCTTGTCACTTCTGAGGTTGCTCATTTACAATTGCATTTTAGTTCAAATTGGCCCATTTATTCATTAGTTTTATGTGTCCTTTTCAACATCTACCATCAGAGATATTATCATCACTCACCATAGCATTCTGGGGTGTCCAAACTTTGTTACATATGATTTGTAATGGTGGGAGTATATGTGGGTATGGATGCGGTTGGAAGGAGTGGAAAAAAAAAAAAAAGGAGGGCAGGAAAAAGAAGCTAACCCAGCACCAGAGACCTTGGTCCCTTGGGGCCCTTGTCATTTAAGGAGTTCCCAGGTGGAGACTGGGTAAGGACAATTGAGTCAGAGGACAGTATCTTGGTGATCCTCAGAGGGGCAGAGACAAGCCCTCAATGTTCGACAAATAAAAAATAACTCTCTTCTTCACACCCGTAGACTTTTTGCCCTCTGTCTTGGTGTCCATTTTTTGTTTCTCAGCTACATAATTGCATAACAAGGATCTGTGAGTTTTAACAGGTAAGTATCAGAAAATATTAATGGCATGATATTTGGTTTATCTGTTGCAGTTTTTTTTTTTTTTAAGTTGAGGCTGATTCTTGTCTTTAAGCCAAGGGAAATGGTGTATAGTATTAAGAGAAGAGAACTTTAAGAGGGGATGTCTCCCAAAAGGCAGCCTACAGCTATGGAAAGACATGGGATAGGAGCCAGAAACCGTGGCTTTGGATGCGGTACTTCTTAGCCTTAGGGCCAGTTCTCTCCATTTGAGTTACTGTTATACACACAGCTAAGTTAAATGTGTGTTTTAAAGACTAACGTCAGAGAAAGATTTTTAAGAGCAGATCTAAGACTGTTTGGGAAGGATGACATAAGATGCATGGGAACATCTCTAGCTGCAGCTCGTCATACAAGGTCACCTGTCCCTCCTCTGAACTTGCAGGGCACTAAATCTCCACTACTTCTGGTCCTGATAGCTTTGTACCTTCACAAGTACTTGTTTGTTCTTTCATTCATCTATTCATTCATCCATCCATTCATTCATTCTACAGCCTCCATCCTTCTTCCTTTTTCAAGAACCTAGTATTAGAGATTTTAACTCCTACAGCGAGTCACTCTGATAACCACAGCATAGCTCAGAGTTATAACCCTGAGATGACCGTGGCTCAGGGCCACATTGAGTTTCGTCATGGTCCTTAAGCATTGGCCTTCTGGGCCTCTTCCTCTATTAAAACAAAACAAAACAAAATATACACACACACAAATTATAGTTTACAACTGTGTAGATACAAAGCTGAATTTAATCCCGGCTGCATTATATTAATTTTTTCTTCTGATTTTAGAAGAAATTAAAAATTTTTTTTTTTTTTGCAGCCCACTAAAAGTATGGTGAGCCTTAGGCGCTGTGCCTCCAGCAGTGGTGGCTGGAAGGAAAAACCAATGCTCATCTCTGCTCCCAGATCCGAGCAGTGTTCCCACCCATCCTTCTAAAAGTACAGTTTCTGTCTGGCTCGGAAAACCTCCGAACCCAAAGGTGGTTTCAGCTTGAAAACAAAAGACCAGTGTGTTCTGTGTTGTCATGGATTGAATTGTGTCCCCCCAAAATATCTGTCAACTTGGCTAGGTCATGATCCCCAGTATTGTATGATTGTCTACCATTTTGTCATCTGATGTGACTTACCTTTGTGTTATAAATCCTATCACTATGATGTAATGAGATGAATTATTGGCAGTTGTATTGATGAGATCTACAAGATTAGATAGTGTCTCAAGCCAATCTCTTTTGAGATATAAAAAAAGAAAGGTGAACAGAGAAGAAATGGGGGACTTCATACCATCAAGAAAGAAGCACCAGGATTTAGACCTGGGATTCCTGCACAGAGAAGCTCCTAGTCCAGAGGCAGAATGACCCTGGAGGTGATGCCCTGAATTTGGCCTTGTAGCCTACTACACTGTGAGAGAATAAATTTCTCTTTGTTAAAGCCATCTACTTGTGGAATTTCTGTTATGGCAGCACTAGATGACTAAGACGTGAGTGAATAGAGGAACTTCTGGCCTAGGAAAATTACATTTGGAGCAAGAATCTCAGTAAAATATTCATAAAGTGAATGAATGAATGAGTGACTGTTTTGAATAGAACAGTGCATCTCACCTGAGCTTCAAGAGAAGATAATTTTAAAATTACAATCACAGACTGTGTTTACTTGGAAAACGCCAACTGATGCCTGCCTGATCAAACAGTTGCATAATATACTGGGACATTCGAATTTGAAGAAAGGATGGCTGAGCACCTGAGGCCAAATGCCAGATATTTATTTTAGGTACACAGCAATTTTGTTAGGTTAAAAAAAAAAAAATGAGTTAGTGACACCATTTAACAAATTATCTACAAAATTTAAGGGTACTTTAAATGTTTCTCACTCTTAGCAAGCTCCATTTTAGAGTTGAGGAAATAGAGGCTAAGCGATTAAATGGCCTGCTCAAGACCAGGGACCTTATGATTTTGTTGCTATGTGGCCTTGGATAACTTCTCCTACCTTGCAAAGGTCTGGCTTTCCACTTAGTATATATATATATATATATATATATATATATATATATATATATAAAATTATATATAGCTAGTGTTATTTAAAAAAAAAAATGTCATTGAGTCAGTTCGGACTCATGGTGACCTAATGTGTGTAAGAACAGTACTCCATAGGGTTTTCAATGGCTGGTTTTTCTGAAGTAGATCACCAGAATTTTCTTCTGAAGTGCCTCTGGGTAGACTCGAACCTCCAACCTCTTAGATAGCAGTTGAGAATTTAACTGTGCCACTCAGGGCTCCACTATCTATAAAGCAGTATGTATAAAGCACTATGCAAATGCAAGGAATCTTCACATTATTTTAAATTATATTTTAGGAAGAAATTGATGATAATAATTATATTCTTGAAACCTCATGAAATTATATTCTTGAAAATTTGTGAAATTTCCAATCAAGTTATAAACAAGTAAGAAAGATGGAATTTTGATCTGCGGTCCTACCTCACCTACTTACCTGTAGAGTGTCTTGAGGTGCCTGGCTTTGATGCAAGACTTGGGAGAGGAGACACACCCAGGGTGGCCAACTCCATCCAGTTTGCCCAGGACCTTCCCAGTTTTAGTACTGAAAGTCCTGTGTCCCAGAAAGCCCTTCAGTCTTGGCAAACAGGGCTGGTTGGTCTTCCGACCCTGACCTTGGTTCCCACTGAAAGCAGAAGGGGCTTACTAGGAGTAGGTGCTTAATCCTCACAACATCCTCCAAGGTGTATGTAATTATCTTCTTATTACAGGTGAGGAATGTGATCAGACAACATGCCACTAAGCGGGGATCTGAATCCATGACTCTTGTTCTGAAGTCCATGATTTTCCCATTACATTATGCTTTCTTTGAGAAACACCTGGCTGGACTGTGCTCTGTGTTGAAGTAGCACCTGTCCACTAGTCCCTAGATTCCTCCTCTGTGGAGGTCCCCAACTGCAATTATGGTACAGACAAGACATGGTTAACTTGGTGAAGGGCTTCCAGCTGCTGGATAAGACCATCATGGGCTTTTATTTTTGGTGGGAGGAGGGTGGGAAGCTTGCCTGGAAGTGGGTGGGAGGGAAAAATTTGAGGGAGCCTGCCTGCCCCGCTTTATTATTAGGTTAATTGAAACCATAAAAGCAAACTCAGATTTGCATTAAAACCCTGCATAGCAGATGGCGACAAGTTCCAAGCATCATAAAAAGAGGATTGGAAGTTATAAAGCATCTTGGGCTCATCTGTGCCAGACTGCTGAAGGAAAGGCATTGTGGGAGACAGGGGCCTGCAAACCTCCCACCCAAGCCAGGTTCAGGACTGTATAACCCCAGGCCTGGACCCCCATGTCCCCTTTCCCCAGCTCACAATTTCCCAACTGGGAGAGGTCGATCTTGCTAGGTCTCAAGCTGCAGAAATGGTCAAGACATCTTTCCCTTTGTTCTCTCTTAAAGCATGTTTTCACATCAAACCTAATTGCTTTGGGGAAAGAGGTTTGTCCTTGGCCCCTCTCCATTTCTATTCACATTAATTTTCTCCTCTCAGCTTACCCCCTACCACAGTGCCCATCATGTTACTGTCCCATAACTACCTTTCCTTGAGAGATCCCAGGCTCCAAACACACCTCTTCCTTCTTCCCTGTCCATTGAATCTCCTTCTCAGCACTAGCTGACCCAGAGGAATGGGATATAATGGATTAATTCACATTCTCTGTCTATGCTCAATACCTCTCCTTGACACCCTGCCCCATCCCCTTTCAGCAGATGACCTTGCTTCCCGTATAACTGAGAAAGTAGAATCCTTTAGATATGAGTCTCTAAAGGTATCAATGTAATCCATGATCCTTTTACCCACCTCAGAGAATAGGACCCCTGCTCTGCTACAAGGACAACCTCCCAACTGGACTTTGCTCCATCAATTACCTCCTCTCTTCTGTATCATCATTGTTTTCTTCTATCCTCTGGATCCTTCTCTGCCTAAGAACATACCCAAAGATTTCTCCATTCCATCTCACCCTTCTTCATTCTGGAATCTCACTTCTATCTTCACCATTGCCTCGAGCCTTGTGGAGTCTTTTCCTGCCCCCACTGTCTCATCTCCCCATCTCTGCATTTCACTGCACTGTCATCTACTTTGTCCACGCTCACACACCAAGGTGCTTATTGGATAGTCCCTCTCTCCTTGTTTAGCTAGAGACACTGTCTAAATTCAAATGTTGCCTCTTCCTTTATGTTTTCTGAAGGCACCAATAAAGAGTATTTCTTCCCATACATGTAACTGGCAATCTAGTAGGACTTTGCATGCACCTCTGTAATCCAATGAGAAAAGTGCTACAATGGTTACTAATGTGTGTGTGTCCACCCTATCTGTCTTTGCATTCTTTGAAGGATGCCCATATCCTGGTCATGCTGGTATTCAGTTCTGGCAAGACAGGCACTCAGAAAATGTGTTGTTTAGTGAATAGAAGAATAAAGGAATAACATTTCCATGATAATCTACATGATGATTCATACATACGGAGTCTTAACAAAATCTATGTGCCAGGTACTTATGATATTGTATGGTTGCCACCATTCACCTGTATCTAAAATACCTGAGTGGCTCACTCCTTTGTACTAAGTCACTAAAGGCTCTATGCAAATTAAATTATCTAAGATGAGAAAGGAAGAAAAGCTAGGAATAGACATTCATTGATCTCCTACTATGTATGAGCCACCATAAAACATATATTACCTCAGGTAATCACTGAGGGGTAAATGTTTGTTTTTAATTAATTTTTATTGTGCTTTAAGTGAAAGTTTACAAATCAGGTCAGTCTCTCATACAAAAATTTACTTACACCTTGCTATACACTCCTAACTGCTCTACCCGTAATGAGACAGCACAGCCCTTCCCTCCACTCTCTCAAGTCATGTCCATTCGGGCAACTTCTGGCCCCCTCTGCCCTCTTCTCTCCCCTCCAGATAGGAGATGCCAACATAGTCTCATGTGTCTACTTGATCCAAGAAGCTCATTCTTCACCAGTATCATTTTCCATTCCATATTCCAGTCCAATCCCTGTCTGAAGAGTTGGCTTTGATAATGGTTCCTGTCTTGGGCTAACAGAAGGCCTCCGGGGTCCTTCTAGTCCCAGTCCTACCATTAAGTCTGGTCTTTTTACAAGAATTTGGGGTCTGGATCCCACTGCTCTCCTGCTCCCTCAGGGGTTCTCTGTTCTCCGTTGTGTTCCCTCTCGGGGCAGTCATTGGTTGTAGCCAGGCACCATCTAGTTCTTCTGGTCTCAGGCTGATGTAGTCTCTGGTTTATGTGGCCCTTTCTGTCTCTTGGGCTCATAATTACCTTGTGTCCTTGGTGTTCTTCATTCTCCTTTGCTCCAGGTGGGTTGAGACCAACTGATGCATTTTAGATGGCCACTTGCTAGCATTTAAGACCGCGGATGCTGCTCTCCAAAGTGGGATGCAGAATGTTTTCTTAATAGATTTTATTGTACCAATTGACTTAGATATCCCCTGAAACCATGGTCCCCAAATCCCCACCCCTACTATGCTGCCCTTCGAAGCATTCAGTTTATTCAGGAAACTTTTTTGCTTTTGTTTTAGTCTATTTGTGTTGACCTCTCCTGTATTGTGTGTTGTCTTTCCCTCCACTTAAAATAAAAGTGAGCTATTATCTAATTAGTGAAAACCCCTCTTCTTCCTTCCCTGCCCCCTCTCATAACCATCAAAGAATATTTTCTTCTCTGTTTAAACTATTTCAGAAATGTCATAGTTAAAAACTTTTTCCCAGTCTGTAGGCAGTCTTTTTACTCTTTTGGTGAAGTCTTTGGATAAGCATAGGTGTTTGATTTGCTGGGTAAATGTTTTAAATCTCATTATTTTAAGAAGAGGTAATTTAGGCCAAGAAGGCTAAACAACTTGTCCATTGGGGGTATTAGATCTGAAGCAAGATGAAACAAGATTGGCTGTGGGTAGACGATTTTTGAAGCTGGGTGATGAGTAAAAGCAAAAACGTGTGTTCAGCTGATTCCTACTCATAATGGCTCCATGTATTACAGAGCAAAACTGACCCATAGCATTTTCTTGGATGTAGTCTTTATGGAAGCAGATCACCAGGACTTTACCCTGCAGCATTGCTGGGTAAGTTTGAACCATCAACTTTTAGGTTACTTGTTTTTCTTTTTGTTAGGTGCCGTCGAGTCAGTTTCTACTCATAGTGATCCAATGTACAACAGAACAAAACACTGCCCGGTCTTGCACCATTCTCACAATCATTGCTGTTTGAGCCCATTGTTGTATCCACTGTGTCAAGCCATCTCATTGAGGGTCTTCGTCTTTTTCACTGACCTTCTACCTTACCAAGCATCATGTTCTTCTCCAGGGACTGGTCCCTCCTGATAACATATCCAAAGTATGTGAGATGAAGGATGTCCTGCCATCCTCGCTTCCAAGGAGTACTCTCCCTGTACTTCTTCTAAGACAGTCTTGTTCATTCTTCTGGCAGTCCATGGTATATTCAATATTCTTCACCAACACCATGATTCAAAAGCATCAATTCTTCTTTGGTCTTCCTTATACATTATCCAGCTTTCGCAAGCATATGAGTCGATTGAATATATCATGGTTTAGGTCAGGCGCACTTTAGTCCTTGAAGGCAGTCTTTTGCAGCAGATTGCCCAATGCAATCCTTTAATTTCTTGACTGCTGCTTCCATGGTCTTTGACTGTGGATCCGAGTAAAATGAAATCCTTGACAGCTTCAATCTTTTCTCTCTTTATCATGATGTTGTTTATTGGTCCAGTTGTGAGGGTTTTTGTTTTCTTTATGTTGAGATGTAATCTATACTGAAGGCTGTAGTCTTTGGTCTTCCTTAGTGAGTGCTTCAAGTCCACTTTGCTTTGAGCAAGCAAGGTTGTGTCATCTGCATATCACAGGTTGTTAATGAGTCTTCCACCAATTCTGATGCCATGTTCTTCTTCATATAGTCTAGTTTCTCAGATTATTTTCTCAGCATACAGATTGAATAACTGTGGTGAAAGGATACAACCCCAACATAAACTCTTCCTGACTTTAAACCACACAGTATCCCCTTGTTCTGCTTGAATGACTGCCTCTTGGTCTATGTATGGGTTTTGCATAAGCACAATTAAGTGTTCTGGAATTCTTATTCTTAACGTTATCCACAATTTGTTATGATCCACTAGTTGAATGCCTTTGTATAGTAAATAAAACATAGGTAAACATCTTTTTGGTATTCTCTGCTTTCAGCCCAGATCCGTCTGACATCAGCAATGATATCCCTTGTTCCATGTCCTCTTCTGAATCTGGCAGTTCCCTGTTGATGTAGTGCTGTGACTGTTTTTGAATTATCTACAGCAAAATTTTGCTTGCGTGTGATATTAGTGATATTGTTCAATAATTTACGCATTCTGTTAGATCACCTTTCTTTGGAATGGACGGTAATATGGATCTCTTCCAGTTGGTTGGCCAGGTAGCCGTCTTCCAAATTTCTTGGCATAGACGAGTAAGTACCTCTAGTGCTGCATCCGTTTGTTGAAACATCTCAATTGGTATTCCATCATTTCCTGGAGACTTGTTTTTTTGCCATTGCCTTCAGTGCAGCTTGGACTTCTTCCTTCAATACCATTAGTTCTTGATCAAATGCAACCTCCTGAAATAGTGGAATGTCTACCAATCCTTTTGGGTACAGTGACTCTGTGTATTCCTTCCATCTTCTTTAGGTTATTCATTGAGAGCAAATTGTTTGTGCCACCTACGGACATCGGGTGATGGGTACATGGGGGTTTATTATACTATTCTCTATTTTTAAATATGTTTGAGGTTTTCCTATAACAAAATGAGGAAACAAAGAAGTTTCCCAATAATACTCAGTTATTATTTTAGATACGTACTGCTGCATAACAAATTACTGCAAACCTTAACCATTAAAACAACAAACATTTATGATCTCCCAGTTTCTGTGGGTCTGGACCTGGCACAGCTTAACTGTGTGCTTCTGGCTCAGGGTCTCTCACAAGGCCGCAGTCATCTCTAGCTTTGACTGGGGTGGGAAGGATCCATTTGCAAGTTCATGCAAATGGCTGTTGGCAGGTCACAAGTCCTCTCTGACTGGTGGCCGGGGCATCAGTTCTTTGCCATGTGAACTCTCCATAGAGCTACTCACAGATTGCTTCCTCCAAAGTGAGGGCCCTGAGAGAGGGAAGTCATTGCCTTTTCATAACTTCATCTCAGAAGTGGCATCCATCACTCCTACTGGGTTCTGTTTGCTAAAGCGAGTCGATAAATCCAAACATCATTCAAAGGAAGTGGATTTCACAAGGGCATGAATACTGGGATCCTTGGGAGCTATCTTAGAGGCTGCCTTCCACAGCTAGTAAGAGGCCTCACCAGACTCCAAACTTTTTTCTCTCTGACACTAAAGCCTCTGTTTTTCCAGAGTTCTCAGACACCTCATGAATTCAGCATCGACAGGTAGCATCTTAGCTCCAGTTAGCCTGCCAGATTAATACCAACAGAATGCAGGTCTCTAAGGTGATTGTGTATCAAAACTATCAGCACTGATGCTGATTGAGAACAGGGCCTGCAGAAATGCATGGCTCCAGAGGGGGAACAGAAAGTACCAGAAGAAACCCCTTTTAAGGAGAGCTCCAGTGGGAGCCCTGAGAGGCACAGGTTGGGGGGAGGTAGCAGGATAAGGACAAATCGAGCTCTCAGTAGGTGCATCTACTACGGGCAGAGAACTATGTTATCATTTTACCATCAGTCCCTAATAAAGTATCTAGCATATACTACCAAACCAAACCACCACCTTTGAGTTGATTAGACTCATGGCCATCCCATGTGTTTCAGAGTAGAACTGTGCCCTGTTAGGTTTTCAATGGGAATCTGGTTTCAGAGCCCAGGCTCTTAACCAATGCACTATACTCCCATGGAAGCAGAAGTAGGAGGCCCAGAGACCTGTCTTTCAACCCCCCCTCTTACCTTCCCAGGCAGCCCTTGGGGCACCTCCACAAATCCTGGGGCTCTGAAAACACAATTTGCAAGCTTCTGTAGAAATCCCTCTGCTGGTCATGTCAGCAGTGCCCAGAATTGTATCCCAGAGTTAGTCACTTTCTACTGAGAACTGGGATAAAGGAAACATGAGGGAATTCTGCTCACTACTGGAAACCACTGAGTGCGTGGTCAGGGATCCTGAGAGGTTGTTTGGCCAGCACCAGCTCCCACAGAGACAATCCCTGAAGGTATTCCTACCTTCTCCCATGGCTTGTCCCATGCCTCACAGGCCATACCCTCAGCATGGTCCTGATTGTGGCTTGTTCTTAATAAACCTCACTTCCTTTCAATGCTTCATCCACCTACCCGTCCATTCTCATTTTGTGCTTTCCCTCGACACACATTAAAGAAGGGTCGCCATGAGTCAGAATCGACTCGACAGCAATGGGTTTGGTTTTTAGTTTTTAGCACATATTAGGGGAGTGATTAACATGCTCAACTGCTAGCTGAAAGGCTGGTGGTTCAACTCCACCAAGAGGTGCCTTGGAAGAAAGACCTAGTGATCTACTTCCAAATTTCAGCTCCATCACTAACCAGGTGAGTGACTTTGTTCAACTGACTTAACCTCTCTGTGCCTCAGTTCCTCTCCTATAAAAGAGGAATGATAATGGTACTTATTATTTAGGCTTTTGTAAATATGAAATGTGCTAAGTCATGTAAAACACTTAGAATTATGCCTACACATAGTAAGTACTCAACAAATGTTAGCCATAACAATAATGACTCATTATTATTACTAAAAAAAAAAATATTTTTTTTTTTATTATTATTATGTCTTGCTGGGGGAGGGCTGGCATGATGGCACCCCATGCTTTCTCTACGCAGTTTCAATAAGCCCTCCCTGCCAACAAGAGGACCCTCAGGGGAGTGGGGCCTTCTGTTTTCATCTCCAAGAGGCAAGAGGCAGGCACAATACCAATCCCAGGAGGCGTAGAGGCGGGGAGGGGGATTGATTTCTTGTTTTTGTTGTTGTTTTAATTTCTGAACACATTTCTCCAAGGGTTGGGGAGGCTGCAGAGCACGGAGAAGCTGAGCACCCACCAGTCTGTGCAGCTGTGATTAGATGGCTTAGGCCCAGCAGCAGCAGCTGTTAATCCTGACTATTAATTAGAAGATATGGGCCAAGAATACCAGCCTGTGAGCTCAGTTAAGCTTGAGCGGCACTCTGCCTTCTTCTGCAGCGTAATCCCCTTTGAGACCTGGGTGAGCATGGGCCCCAGGAGAGAGATTCCAGGAGGGCCAGCTCACGATGACACCTGCCATCAAAGGCTCAGATGTCTTTGCTCCCAGAGGTATCCATCCCTTCCACTGGGATAACGCTTTGCACTTTACCAGGCCCATTCAAACAAGCTGCACAAGCACGGTTTTTATTCCTATTTGAAGGACTAGGACGTGAGTCTGAGAACACTTGATGGGTTTGAAACATTGAGTGTGGTGCCAGGGCTCCTCCCACTCCAGGCTCTGACTCCAACGCAGCGCTCTGCTTTGCACCCAAGAGATGGGGCAGAAAAGCTGCTAGTGCTTCAATGGCCAAGAGGACCCATGATGACCTTGCAATACCTTCGTCCTTACTGACAGGAATTGAGCTGGCCACACTTGTTGTCATTATTAGTTGCCACTGAGTCAGCTCTGACTCATAATGACCCCATATACAACAGAGCAAAACGTTGCCTGGTCGCTCCAGGGAATGGACTCAACAGCAAACAGCAACAATATGGATGATATGGATGTAGCACAGTTGGTTTAATCATCTACCCATTGGAGGAACACCCGGGTGGTTTCCAGGTTTTAGGTATTGTAAATAAATCTGCTATGAACATTCACAAACAAATTTTTGTATGAACACAAATTTTCATTTCTCTGGCATAAATGCCTAGGAGTGCAATTGGGTTATGCGGTAGTTACAGGTTTAGTTTTAAGAAATTGCCCAAATGTTTTCCAGAGTGGCTGTACCATTCATATTGCATTCTCATGAGCAATGCGTGAGTGGTCTACTTTCTCCACATCATTGTCAACATTTGGTGTTTCTGCTATTTTTAAAAAAGTTAGTCATTCGCATGGATTGGACTGGACAATGGGTTGGAGAGGGATGCTGGCGAGGCGTGAGCTTCTTGGATCAGGTGGACACTTGAGACTATGTTGGCATCTCCTGCCTGGAGGGGAGATGAGAGGGTGGAGGGGGTTAGAAGCTGGCAAAACGGACATAAAAAGAGAGAGTGGAGGGAGAGAGCAGGCTGTCTCATTAAAATCTCATTAGGGGGAGAGTAATTGGGAGCGTGTAGCAAGGCGTATGTGGTTTTTTGTGTGAGAGACTGACTTGATTTGTAAACTTTCACTTAAAGCACAATAAAAATTATATTTAAAAAAAGTTAGTCACTCGGATAGGTGTGTAATACATTATTTCCCTAATGGCTAATGATGTTGAACATTTTTTTATGTACTCATTTGCCATCTGCATATCGTCTTCTGTGAACTATCTCTTAATGTCTTTTGCCCATTTTCTAATTGTATTCTTTGTATGTGTGTCTTTTTTTTCACTGTTGAGTTTTTAGAGCACTTTTGGAAACCCTGGTGGCATAGTGGTTAAGTTGCTAACCAAAAAAAAAAAAAGGTCAGCAGTTCAAATGCACCAGGCACTCCTTGGAAACTCTATGGGTCACTTCTATCCTGTCCAATAGGGTCGTTATGAGTCAGAATTGACTTGATGGCAATGAGTTTAATATATTTTAGATACTAGTCATTTGTCTGACATGTTGTTTGCAAATATTTTCACCTAGTTCATAGCTTGCCTCTTCACATTCTTAACAGGTACTGTTATAGATCAAACATTTTTAATTTTGATGAGGTTCAATTTATTACATTTTCCTTTTATGCATTGTGCTTATGGTGTCAGGTCTAAGAACATTTTGCCTAGCCTTAGATGTCAAAGATTCTATCTGTTGTTTTTTGTTTTCCCAAAAAGTTTTATAGTTTTAGTTTTACATGTAAATCTGTGATCTATTTTGAATTAATTTTTGTATAAGGTGTGAAATTTAAATTAAGGTTTTTTTTTTTTTTGCCTTTGGATTGCTCCAGCACCATTCGTTGAAAAGGCCATCTTTCCTGCACTGAATTCCTTTCGTGCCTTTGTCAAAGATCAGTGAGGCATATTTGTGTGGGTCTATTTCCGGATTCTTTCTTCTGTTCTATTGATGTATGTGTCTATTCCTCTACCAAAACCGTGCAGTCTTAATTGCTATAGCTATACAGTAAGTCTTGAAATTGAGTTGACTGATTCATTTAAATATATTGTTTATTTTTTTCAAAATTGTTTTAGCTGTTCTAATTCTTTGCCTTTCCATATAAATTTTAGAAAGTCTTGTCTATATTGGGCAAAAAAAAAAGCCTTGCTAGAATTTTGATAGGAATTGTGTTAAACCTGTTACTAATTCTGAAAGACTGACATCTTTACTATGATGAGTCTTACGATCTATAAACACTTTGTCTTTCTATTTATTGAGGTCTTTGAGGCTTTTCATCAGAATTTTGTAGTTTTCAGCAGACAAGTCCTGAAAAGTAGATTTACAAGTATTTCATTTATTTTCAGCTATTAGTAAATGTTATCGTATCTTTAATTTTAGTTGCTGAACATGGGGACACTAAAATTAAAGATGAAAAAATCTGAGGTTTTTCCTCTTTCTAGTGTATTATTTATTACTATAAATTTCCCTCACAGAATTACTTCGTCTGTGTCCCACAGGCTTAATAAGTTATATATTAACTTTCATTAAGTTCAATGTACTTTTTTTTTTTTTTATTTGCTGTGACACTTCTTTCAGGTGACCCTTACATTATTTAAAAAAAAAAAAAAATTTAGAAGTGTGTTATTTAGTTTCCAAGTGTTTGGAGATTTTCCCATTACCTTTTTGTATTTGATTTCTAATTTGATTCCATTCTGTATGATTTCAATTATTTCAAGTTTGTTTTACGGTCCAGGAGATGGATTATCTTGGTATATGTTTAATGATCACTTAAAAGAATGTATATTTTACTGTTCTTGGATTAAGAGTTCGATGTGTGCCAATTAGATCCTATTGATTGATGCTGTTGTTGAGTTTTTCTATATCCGTGCTGATTTTCTGTTTAGTTTTTCTATTAATTATTGAGAAAGGAGTATTGAAGCTTCCAACTATAATTGTGGATGTCTTTTTTTTTTTCTCAGTTCTATCAGTTTTGGCT
This sequence comes from Elephas maximus indicus, assembly GCF_024166365.1. Lineage (NCBI taxonomy): Eukaryota > Metazoa > Chordata > Mammalia > Proboscidea > Elephantidae > Elephas > Elephas maximus. The sequence goes on from NC_064840.1 coordinate 53,985,619, forward strand.
TCACATATTTTGCAGCTCTGTTTTACGTGCACGCATATGTAGGACCAGTATGTCTTCTTGGTGGATCCACCCTTTTATCACTATAGTAGAAAACTGTGAGAGCCAGAACTCAATGGGTCTGCCTTGTTTTCCAAGGTCACAAGTTTTCCACCTTTGATAGGGTGCAATCTTACCACTTTTTTATCACTCATTTTAGTGGAAAATATTTGAGGTTTTCTTCTCTGACAGATTTCTGCCTTACACAGATTCTGGCTTTTACAAGTTTTGCTGTATACTGCCTCTTTCTGTCTCTGGTAATTTTCTTGTTCTGAATTCTACTTTATCTGATATTACTATAGCCACTTCTGCCTTCTTTTGATTAATGTTTGCATGATGTACCTTTTTGCCATTCTTTTACTTTCAACTTATGTATATAGCTATAACAGGTGAATTTCTTATGGACAGCATATAATAGGGTCATTAAAAAAAAAACTACTGTCTTTTTTTAAAAGATTTTTTATTGTACTTTAAGTGAAAGTTTACAAACCAAGTCAATCTCTTATAGAAAAACTTATATACACTGTGCTACATACTCCTCGTTGCTCTCCTTCTAATGAGACAGCGCACTCCTTCCTTCCACTCTCTATTTTCGTGTCCATTCGACCAGCTTCTGACCCGCTCTGCCCTATCATCTCTTCTCCAGACAGGAGCTGCCCACGTAGTCTCATGTGTCTACTTGATCCCAGGAACTCACTCTTCACCAGTGTCATTTTCTATCCCATAGTCCAGTCCAATCCCTGTCTGAAGAGTTGGCTTTGGGAATGGTTCCTGTCCTGGGCTAACAGAAGGTCTGGGACCGTGACCACCGGGGTCCTTCTAGTCTCAGTCAGACCATTAAGTCAGGTCTTATGAGAACTTGGGGTCTGCATCCCACTGGTCACCGGCTCCCTCAGGGGTTCTCTGTTGTGTTCCCTGTCAGGGCAGTCATTGGATATAGCCAGGTACCATCTAGTTCTTCTGATCTCAGGCTGATGTAGTCTCTGGTTTATGTGGCCCTTTCTATCTCTTGGGCTGGTAATTACCTTGTGCCCTTGGTGTTCTTCATTCTCCTTTGCTCCAGGTGGATTGAGACCAACTGATGCACCTTAGTTGGCCGCTTGTTAGCGTTTAAGACCCCAGACGCCACTCTCCAAAGTGAGATGCAAATTTTTTTCTTAATAGATTTTATTATGCCAGTTGACTTAGATGTCCCCAGAAACCATGGTCCCGAAACCTCTGCCCCTGCTATGCTGGCCTTTGAAACATTCAGTTTATTCAGGAAACTTCTTTGCTTTTGGTTTAGTCCAGTTGTGCCGACCTCTCCTATATGGTTTGTTGTCAATCCCTTCACCTAAAATAGCTCTTATCTACTATCTAATTAGTGAAAACTCCTCTCCCTCCCTCCATCCCTACTCTTGTAACCATCAAAAAATGTTTTCTTCTCTGTTTAAACTAATTCTCCAGTTATTATAATAGTGGTCTCATACAATATTTGTCCTTATGCAACTAATTTCACTCAGCATAATGCCTTCCAGATTCCTCCATGTAATTGATACGTTTCACAGGTTCATCGTTGTTCTTTATTGATGCATAGTATTCCTCTGTATAAATATATCATAATTTATTTATCCATTCACCCATTGAAAGGCACCTTGGTTGTTTCCATCTTTTTGCTATTGTAAACAATACTGCAATGAACATGGGTGTGCATATATCTGTTCGTGTAAAGGCTCTTATTTCTCTAGGATATATTCCAAGGAGTGGGTTTGCTGGATCATATGAGAGCTCTATTTCTAGCTTTTTAAGGAAGTGCCAAATCGATTTCCAAAGTGGTTGTACCATTTTACATTCCCACCAGCAGTGTATAAGTGTTCCAGTCTCTCCGCAACCTCTCCAACATTTGTTCTTTTGTGTTTTTTTTAATTAATGCCAGCCTTGAAGAGGTGAGATGGAATCTCATTGTAGTTTTGATTTGCATTTCTCTAATGGTTGATGATCTTGAGCATTTCCTCATGTATGTGTTAGGTAGCTAACACATGTATGTGTTAGCTACCTGAAAGTCTTCTTTTCATATCCTTTGCCCATTTTTTAATTGGGTTATTTGTCTTTTTGTAGTTTAGTTTTTGTAGTATCATGTAGATTTTAGAGATCAGATGCTGATCAGAAATGTCATAGCTAAAAACTTTTCCCCAGTCTGTAGGTAACCTTTTTACTCTTTTAGTGAAGTCTTTGGATGAGTATAGGTTTTGATTTTTAGGAGCTCCCAGTTATCTAGTTTCTCTACTGCATTGTTAGTAATGTTTTGTATACTGTTTATGCCATGTATTAGGGCTCCTAGCATTGTCCCTATTTTTTCTTCCATGGTCTTTATTGTTTTAGATTTTATATTTAGATCTTTGATCCATTTTGAGTTAGTTTTCGTGCATGGTGTGAGGTATGGGTCTTGTTTCATTTTTTGCAAATGGATATCCAGCTATGCCAACACCGTTTGTTAAAGAGATTGTCTTTTCCCCATTTAACTGACTTTGGGCATTTGTGAAATATCAGCTGTTCATATGTGGATGGATTTATGTCTGGATTCTCAATCCTGTTCCACTGGTCTATGTATCTGTTGTATCAGTACCAGGCTGTTTTGACTACTGTGGTGGTATAATAGATTCTAAAATCAGGTTGAGTGAGGCCTCTCACTTTGTTCTTCTTTTTCAGTAATGCTTTACTTATCTGGGGCCTCTTTCCCTTCCGTATGAAGTTGGTGATTTATTTCTCCATCTCATTAAAAAATGTCATTGAAATTTGAATCAGAATTCTGTTGTATCTATAGATGGCTTTTAGTACAACGGACATTTTTACAATGTTGAGTCTTCCTATCAATGAGCAAGGTGTGTTTTTCCACTTATGTAGGTCTCTTTTGGTTTCTTGCAGTAGTGTCTTGTAGTTTTCTTTGTATAGGTCTTTACATCTCTGGTAAGATTTATTCCTAAGTATTTTATCTTCTTGGGGGCTACTGTAAATGGTATTGATTTGGTGATTTCCCCTTCAATGTTCTTTTTGTTGGTGTAGAGGAATCCAGCTGATTTTTGTATGTTTATCTTGTATCCTGATACTCTACTGAACTCTTCTATTAGTTTCAGTAGTTTTCTTGAGGATTCTTTAGGGTATTCTGTGTATAAGATCATGTCATCTATGAATAGAGATACTTTTACTTCTTCCTTACCTATCTGGATGCCTTTATTTCTTTATCTAGCCAAATTTGCTCTGGCTAGGACCTCCAGCACAATGTTGAATAAGAGTGGTCATAAAGGGCATCATAGTCTGGCTCTCGATCTCATGGGGAATGCTTTTAGACTCTCTCCATTTAGGGTGATGTTTGCTGTTGGCTTTGTTTAAATGCCCTTTATTATGCTGAGGAAATTTCCTTCCATTCCTATTTTGCGGAGAGTTTTTATCATGATGGGTGTTGAACTTTGTCAAATGCCTTTTCTGCATCAGTTGATGAGATCATGTGATTCTTGTCTTTTGTTTTATTCATATGATGGATTACATTGTTTTTCTAATGTTGAACCATCCCTGCATACCTGGTATGAATCCCACTTGTTCATGGTGAGTTATTTTTTTGATATGTTGTTGAATTCTATTGGCTAGAATTTCTTCGAGGATTTCTAAGTTCATGAAGGATATAGGTCTGTAATTTTCTTTTTTTGTGGTGTCTACCTTGTTTTGGTATCAGGGATATGCTGGCTTCATAGAATGAGTTTGGGAGTATTCTGTCCTTTTCTATGATCTGAAATGCCTTTAGTAGTAGTGGTGTTAACTCTTCTTTGAAAGTTTGGTAGAACTCTGCAGTGAAGCCATCTGCGCCAAGGCTTTTTTTTTGGGGGGGGGAAGTTTTTTAATTACCTTTTCAATCTCTTCTTTTTTTGTTATGGGTTTATTTAGTTATTCTCTGTTTGCATTAGCTTAGGTAGTTAGTGTGTTTGTAGAAATTCATCCATTTCTTCTAGGTTTTCAAATTTGTTAGAGTACACTTTTTCATAGTATTCTGATATGATTCTTTTAATTTCAGTTGGGCCTGTGTGATATTGCCCATCTCATTTCTTATTCAGGTTATTTGCTTCCTCTCCTGTTTTTCTTTTCTCAGTTTGGCCAATGGTTTATCAATTTTGTTAATTTTTTCAAAGAACCAGCTTATGGTCTTGTTAACTCTTTCAATTGTTTTTCTGTTTTCTATTTCATTTAATTCTGCTCTAATTTTTATGATTTGCTTTCTTCTGGTGCCTGAGGGTTTCTTTTGTTACTCTCTTTGTATTTGTTCATGTCGTAGGGATAATTTTTTTTATTTTGTCCCTTTCTTCTTTTTGTGTGTGTACATTTATTGATATAAATTGACCTCTGAGCACTGCTTTTGCTGTGTCCCAAAGGTTCTAATAAGAATTGTTTTCATTCTCACTGGTGTCTATGAATTTCTTTATTCCATTCTTGATGTCTTCTATAACCCAGCAGTTTTTGAGCTGGGTATTGTTCAGTTTCCAAGTGTTTCATTTCTTTTCTCTGCTTTTTCTGTTATTGGTTTCTACTTTTATGGCCCTATCGCCAGAGAAGATGCTTTGTAATATTTCAGTGTTTTGGATTCTGCTAAGGCTTGCTTTATGATCTAATATGTGGTCTATTCTAGAGAATGTTCCATGTGCTGTTGGGTGGAGTGTTGTGTATATGTCTATGAGGTCAAGTTGGTTGATTGTGGCATTTAGATCTTCCATGTTTTTATTGAGCTTCTTTCTGGATGGTCTGTCCTACACCGAAATTGGTGTGTTGAAGTCTCCTACTATAATTGTGGTGCTGTCTATCTCACTTTTCAGTGCTGTTAGAGTTTTTTTTTTTTTTTTTTTATGTATCTTGCAGCCCTGTCATTGGGTGCATAAATATTTAATATGGTTCTATCCACCTGGTATATTGTCCCTTTAATCATTAAATAGCGTCCTTCCTTATCCTTTGTGGTGGATTTAACTTTAAACTCTATTTTGTCAGAAATTAATATTGCTACTCTTGCTCTTTTTTTGATGGTTGTTTGCTTGTTATATTTTTTTCCATCCTTTGAGTTTTAGTTTGTTTGTGTCTCTAAGTCTAAGGAGTGTCTCTTGTAGGCAGCACATAGATGGATCTTTTTTTTTTTTTTTTTAATCCATTCTGCCACTCTCTGTCTCTTTATTGGTGCATCTAGTCCATTTACAGTCAGGGTAATTATGGATAGGTATGACTTTAGTGCAGTCATTTTGATGTCTTTTTGTGTGTTGTTGACAGTTTCTTTTTCCCACTTAATTTTTTGTGCTCAGTATCTTATGTTTATATATTGTCTTTTCCTCATATTAGATGTAGTTGATTTTGTTTCTGATGAGTCTCTATATTTTTCTTGTATTTTATTTTGGTGCATAAGATTGTTACTCTCCTTTTTGGTTACCTTAATATTTACCCATATTTTTCTAAGTTTAAATCTAGCTTTTATTTCTTTATATCGCCTTGTCTTCCTCTCCATATGAAAGATCTATGACTACCTTTCTTAAAAAAAAAAAAAAAAAATTTTTTTTCGTTCCTTAGTCCCTCTTTATTGTTTTAATGTTTTCTTCTTTTACATAAGGACATCACTGTTTCCTTGTTTTGAGTCTTTTTTTAATCTTGATTTATTTTTGTGATTTCCCTGTCCGAGTTGACATCTGATTGTTCTGTCCAGTGTTCTAGTCTTGAGTTGATATCTGATATCATTGATTTTCTGACCAGAGAACTCCTTTTAGTATTTCTTGTAGTTTTGTTTTGGTTTTTACAAATTCCTTAAACTTCTGTTTATCTGGAAATGTCCTAATTTTGCCTTCATATTTGCGAGACAGTTTTGCTGGACATATGATTCTTGGCTGGCAATTTTTTTCCTTCGATGCGTTATATAAGTCATCCCATTGCCTTCTTGCATGCATGGTTTCCGCTGAGTATTCTGAGCTTATTCTTATTGACTCTCCTTTGTAGGTGACTTTTCATTTATCCCTAGCTGCTCTTAAAATTGTTCTGCTCTGTCCTATAGGGTCACTATGAGTCGGAATCAACTCGATACCACTGGATTTGGTGGGGTTCTTAAAATTCTCTTTATCTTTGGCTTTGGCAAGTTTGATTATAATATGTCTTGGTGACTTTCTTTTAAGATCTACCTTATGTGGAGTTTGATAAGTATATTGGATAGATATCTTCTCATCTTTCATGATACCAGAGAAGTTTTCTGCCAACAATTCTTCAACAATTCTCTCTATTTTCTGTTATCCCTCCCTGTCCTGGTACTCCAATCACTTGTAAGTTATTTCTCTTGATAGAATCCCACATGATTCTTAGAGTGTCTTCATTTTTTCAAATTCTTTTATCTGATATTTCAAGTATATTGGTGGTAAGTGCTTTATCTTCAATCTCACAAATTCTGCCCTCCACTTCCTCAATTCTGCTTCTCTGACTTTCTTTTGAGTTGTCTAATTCTGTAATTTTATTGTTAATCTTCTGAATTTCTGATTCCTGTCTTTCTATGGATTCTTGCAGCTTATTAATTTTTTCATTATGGTCTTGAATAACCTTTTTAATTTCTTCAGCTGCTTTATCTGTGTGTTCCTTGGCTTGTTCTGCATATTGCCTGATCTCCTTTCTGATGTCTTGAAGAGTTCTGTACATTAATCTTTTGTATTCTGCATCCGGTAATTCCAGGAAGGCACCTTCATCCAGAAAATCCCTTGATTCCCTGTTTTGAGAGCTAGTTGAAGCAGCCATGGTCTGCTTCTTTATGTGATTTGATATTGACTGTTGTCTCTGAGCCATCGGTAAGTTATTGTATCAATTTATTTTATGTTTGCTTACTGTATCCTAGCTTCATGCTTTGTTTTGTTTTGATATGCCCGAATAGGTTGCTTGAGTGAGCTAGCTTGATTATTTTTGCCTTTGAAGCTGTAATGTCCTGTCACCAGATGGCTAGAGCTGTTACCATGTATATGAGCCTAGGAGTCCATTCACTTTTCTTGTATGGATTCAGCTCAGGTGTCCAGGTAGTTGGTCATCAAGTGTGTGGTATAGGTTGTATCCTACTGTCTTAGGGGTTAGGGGTGATTGGTGTAGGTACTGGTATCTGGTTGCAGCAGGGGGTCATGCTCTGAACAAAGCAGGGGGCTGACAACCATCCCCTGAGTGTCTGTGAGGGAAGTATGTCCCTGTTCCCTAGAGCACACAGGTGGGTGGGTAGTGTAGATGGGCCTTGGGCACCCAGTGCTTTTTGTTGTAAGGACTGGGAGGTACCAGTTATCCTTGGACCCCAGTCACAGTGGCTGGGTGACCAGAGTGGAGCCACCAGTCCTTAGGCCCCTGACGTGGGTAGGTGAGGACTCTGTTTAATAGGCAAAGTGGTGTCAAATGTCAAACATTCACCTGTCCACTGCACAGCTGAAAAAGTTGCAGTCTGCCAACAAGGGCCTATTCTCCTGAAATAGGCCCACACAGGTCCATGCGGGGGGAAAGTTATTCAAACTCCACAGACCGTTTATGCCTGGACAGGAGCCTCTTCTGCCATGAGCTCCACAGGTTAGTGGAGCTGGCAGATTACCTTTTCCCCAATTGCAAATTTATTCCTTCTCCAAGTCAGGGAGAATGGCTCAGGTCACACAACAGAACCTATATCAGGCCCAGGGAAATCGATAGCCACTGAACCCGGCTTCAGGGTGGGGGGGCATGGTAAAATATATTCAAGTACTTAGCTTTTGCCGAAAGCACCATTCTTTTCTGGTTCCAGAGGTGTGAGTGAGCTGTGCAGCTGGATGTTTCTCCCTGAGGAAACTGCGGCTGAATACTACTACCAGCCTACTGTAGCCGCTCCTGGGAATGGTGCCTGAGGGTTCTGGGCGATTCAGGTCCGGCAACTCCTCTGTGCTTCTGAACCATCTCTCCCTCTCCCTGCTGCTCAGTCCACTTTCTAACTTTGCCTTTGATGTTCAGGGCTTGTAGCTTGTCATAAATGTAATCTTTTCACTCATTTATCAGGTCTTTGTTGCAAGAGGGTTCACCAGAAGTGTCTGACTACTCCACCGTCTTGGCCCCACCTCCTCTGTCTGTCTTTTAATTGGTTTATTTAGACCATTTACATTTAAGGTAATTATTGTTATGTTAGGGCTTAAGTCTGCCATTTTACTTTTTGTTTTCGGTTGTTTGTTTCTGTTTTTCATTTCTCTGTTTTGTTTTTCCTGGCTTCCTGGGGGTTACTTATTTTTTAGTATTTCATTTTGATTTATTTATGGTGTTTTTCGATCTATCAGTTTGTAAAGATATTTTCGTGATTGCTCTAAGTATTATATGTGTATATATATACTATAACATATATATATATACATATATATGTGTGTATATATATATATAGGCAGCAACGGTTAGCAATGGTTAGGCAGCATAAAACCTAACTAGTTGCTGCTGAGTTGATTCCAAATCATGGTGGCCCTTGTGAGTAGAACTGTGATCCATGGAGTTTACTTTTATTCTCATATTTTCCTCTCTGAAAATTTTCGGAAGTAGATCACCAGGACTTTCTTCTAAGGTGCCTCTGGGTGGGTTTGAAACTTCAATATTTCAGCTAGCAGCCTAGGTGTTAACCATTTCTACCACTAGGGGGACAGACACACATACATACATATATGTACATAAATCTTATCACGGTTTTCTGTTGTCATCATTTTACCAGTTCATTTTACCCTGTCTTGTTTATAATTGTTTTCATTATTTTCTCTGAATACATTTAGAGCCAAATCAGATGGTGTTATGGTTTTTTTTTCTAACCATCAAACATCATTTAGAAGACTCAAGAGGGAAAGGACAGTTTGCTGTGTTTCCCATATTTTTGATTATTATATTCTCTTTTAATTCCTGATGCTTTAAAATTCTTTTATCGTTTCCTTTCTGTTCAGTGAACTTCCAGGCCATACTTTACAGTAGGTTTTTTGGTGATTAATTTTCTTAGTTTTTTCTTCATCTGAGATTTTTTGACATCCCTTTGTTCCTGAATGATATTTTTGCTGGATGTAGGATTGTGTTGACAAATCTTCTCTTTCAACACTTGACAAATGTTAATGTCATTTCCTTTTGGCTTCCTTCTATTGAGAAATATTATGTCATTCAAATTGTTTTTCCCCCGTGAGGTGTCATTTCTCTCTGACTGTTCTCAAGATTTTCTCTTTGTCTTTAATTTTCAGAGTTTGACTGTGATGTAACTTAATGTGAATTTATTTGAATTTTTCTTGTTTGGGGTTTGCACAGCCTATTGAATCTATAGATTTTTGTCTTTGGGAAGTTTTCCTCCAGTCTTTTTCTTAGTACTTTATCAACACTGCCCACTTTCGCCTTTCCTCCTGGAACTCCTGTGACATAAATATTAGATCTCTTGTACAATCTAACAAGTTCTGAAGCTCTACTCTTTTTTTTTCCCTCCACATTGTTTTTCTCTGTTGTTCAGATTGGGTAATTTTTATAATATCTTTAAATTCACTGATTATTTCCCCATTTTCCCCTTCTGTTCTACTCTTGAGCCCATTCATTGACTTTTTTATTTCAGTTATTGTATTTTTTAGTCCTAAAATTCCCATTTGTTTTTTCTTACATTTTCTCTTTCTTTGCTGAGACTGTTTCAAGTGTGCTCATAATTGCTCACTAAAGCATTTTTATGATGACTTCCTTAAAACTTTGTCAGATAATTCTAACATCTCTGTAATCTTGGTGCTGGTACCTACTGATTAACTTTTTTTCATTCAATTTGAAATTGTTCTGGTTTTTTGAATGATGAGCGATTTTCTATTGAAACTTGGGTATTTTGGGCATTATATTGTAAGACTCTGGATCTTATTTAAATCTTCTATTTTGGCTAACTTCCTCTAACACTACTCAGACAGGGGAAGAGGGAGGCACCTTGTTACTGCCAGTTGGAGGTAGAAGTCCAGGTTCCTCACTCAGCCTCCGTTGAATACCAATGTGGGGGTAGGCTCGTCCTTACAATTTGGTGAGGGTAGGAGTTCTGGCTCCCCAGTAGGCCTCCACTGATACCTCTCTGGCTAAGAGGAATTGGAATGTCTCATGACTGCTGTCCATGTGGCTGCTACTGATACCATGATGCGGAAGGTAGTGGACTTATTACCTCTGGTAGTGGTAAAAGTCCTGACAGTCCACTAGTCCTCCTCTGACACCACCCCAATGGGTAGGAAGAGTACTTTGGTACTACTGGGTAGAGATAGAAATGCAAGTCTAGGCTTTCCATGTGGCCTCCACTGATACACCATGGTAACTGAATGGTAACACCATGGTAACATGACTGCCTGGTGGAGACAAAAGTACCAGATCCCACTTGGATTTCTCTGACACCACTTCAACAGAGCAATTGGGGCACCTCATTTACAACTTAGCAAGTTTGGAAGTCTAGGCTTTAAACTCTGCCTTTGTTAATGTGGGGAAAGGGCCATCATGTTTTCTGTGGGTTTGGCGAAGTAGAGTGGTTATTGTCTAAGTGTTTTCTTTCTTTCCTGGTGTTTTGACTAGAGACAACAGACTATTGTTGGAGCTTCTTTTGTTCATCCCTGTTGACATTTCCAGGTTGCCAGTTTCTATAGCTCCAAGTTAGGGACATATGATGCAAAAAGAAAATCCAAGGATCTCATCACCGTTTTGTTCTTTAGGTTCTATGTTTCCAAGTCAATCTGCCTGTTTCTCTCTACACGTCATAGTCTTCTTATGCTTGTTTTATATATAATATCCAGGGTTTTTAGTTGTACTTAATGGAAGTTGTAGAGAAATGAACATCCATTCTGTCTTCTGAGAAATAAAATTCCTAAACATATCTTTTTAAAATTTTTATTGTTGTTGTTTTTCCAGAGGGGGTAAGCAAATTCTTTGTGTCTGTTCATTTCTTTTGCCCATTTTTTAATTGGATTATTTGTCTTTTTGTTGTACAGGTGTTAGATTTTCATGTAGATTTTAGAGATTATACCTTTGTAAGATACAACATAGCCAAAATTTTTTTCCCAGTCTGTAGGTTGTCTTTTTACTCTTTAGATGAAGTCATATATATGATGAGCAAAAGTGTTTAATTTTTAGAAGATCCCAGTTATCTAACTTATCTTCTGGAGTTTTTGTGTTGTCAGTTATGGTTTGTATCCTGTTAATGCCATATATTAGGGCCTCTAGCATTGATCCTATTTTTTCTTCTATGGTCTTTATAGTTTTTGTTTTATATTTAGGTCTTTGATCCATTTTGAACTAGTTTTTTTGCATGGTGTGAGGTATGGGTCCTGTTTCATTTTTTTCCAGATGGACATCCAGTTTTGGCAGCATCATTTGTTAAAAAGACTGTTTTTTCTGTACTTGATGGACTGTGGGCCCTTATCAAAGATCAGGTGACCATAGGTGGATGGATTTACACCTGGGTTCTCAATTCTGTTCCATTGGCCAATGTATCTGTCATTGTGCTAGCACCAGGCTGTTTTGACTACAGTAACTGTACAGTAGGTTTTGAGGTCAGGTAGTAAAAGTCCTCCTACTTTTTTCTTCTTAAATAATGCTTTATTTCTCTGGGGCCTCTTCCTTTTCCATATAAAGTTAATGATTAGTTTTTCCATCTCTTTAAAGAATCTTATTGGTATTTGGATCAGAATTGCACTGTATTTGTAGATTGCTTTGGGTAGAATTTTCATTTTCATGATGTTGAGTTTATCTATCCATGAGCATGGTATGTTTTTCCATTTATGTAGATCTCTTTTGGTTTCTTGCAGTAGTGTTTTATAGCTTTCTTTGCATAAAAAAAAATAGGTCTTTTATATCCGTAGTTAGATTTATTCCTAAGTATTTTATTTTTTTAGGGACTAGTATAAATAGTATTGTTTTCCTGATTTACTTTTCATTGTTCTCTTTATTGGTATATAGGAATCCAACTGATTTTTATATGTTTGTCTTTTATCCTGAAACTCTGCTGAATCTATTAGTTCCAGTAGTTTTCTCATGAGCCTTTTGGATTTTATAGTATCATATCATCTGTAAATAACTTCTTCATTACCAATTTGGATGTGCTTTGTTTCTTTTTCTTGTCTTATTGCTCTAGCTAGGACTTCCAGCACAATGTTAAATAGGTGTGGTGATAAAGGGCATGCTTGTCTTGTTCCTGTTCTCAAGGGGAATAATTTTCAGCCTCTCTCCATTAAGAATGATGTTGACTCTTGGTTTCGTATAAAAAAAAAAAAAAAAAAATAGATGCCCTTTATTGTGTTGAGAAGTTTCCCTTCTACACCTATTTTATTGAGATTTTTTATCAGGAATGGTGTTGGACTTTTTTGAATGCCTTTTCTGCGTTGATTGAGATGATCATGTGATTTTTTTCTTTCCTTTTATTTATGTGGTGGATTACTTTGATTGACTTTCTAATGTTGAACCATCCTTGCATACCTGGTATGAATCCTATTTGATGGTGGTGTATTATTTTTTTGATATGATGCTGAATTCTATTGGCTAGAATTTTTTTTTGAGAATTTTTGCATCTATATTCATGAGAGATATTGGTCTGTAATTTTCTTTTTCTGTGGTGTCTTTGCCTGGTTTTGGGATCAGGGTTATGCTGGCTTCATAGAATGAATTTGGAAGTATCCCTTTCTTTTCTATGTTCTGAAATAGTTTGAGTAGTACTGGTGTACGCTCTTCTCTGAATGTTTGGTAGAATTGTCCAGTGAAGTCATCTGGGCCAGGGTTTTTTTGGTTGAGAGTTTTTTTTTGTTGTTGTTGTTTTTTAACCTTTCAATCTCTTCTCTTGTTATTGGTCTGTTCAGATTTTCAATATCAGTTTGTGTTAGCTTGGATAGGTAGTGTGTTTCTAGAATTTTGTCCATTTCTTCTAGGTTTTCAATTTTTTTGGTGTACAGTTTTTCATAATACTCTGTTATGATCCTTTTTATTTCATTTGGGTCTACTGTAATGTCTCCCATTTCATTTCTTACTCAGGTTATTTGAGTTCTCTCCTGTTTTCCTTTTGTCAATTTGGCCAGTGGTTTGTCGATTTTGTTGATCTTTTCAAAGAACCAACTTTTGGTTTTGTTGATTCTTTCTATTGTTTTTCTGTTCTCTATTTCATTTATTTCTGCTCTGATCTTTATCATTTCCTTTCTTCTGGTGGCTCTGGGCTTCTTTTGCTGTTCTCTTTCTATTTGTTTAGTTGTGTAGCTAATGTTTTAATTTTGTCCTCTTTCTTCTTTTTTGATGTGTGCATCTATTGCTATAAATTGACCTCTGAGCACTGCCTTTGATGTGTCCCAAAGGTTTTGATATGATGTGTTTTCATTCTCGTTTGAATCTAGGAATTTTTTTTTATTCTATCTTTGGTGTCTTCTATTAGCCTGTGGTGTTTAAGCAGGGTGTTATTCAGTTTCCATGTAATTGATTTTTTTTTCCTTGCTCTTCCTGTTTTTAATCTCAATTGCCTTTTTACTGTTGCATGTGGGTGCAAGGGAAGAATGCTTGCCCCAGACTGAAGTCTCTTATCCAACAAATTCTGAGCGGGCTGGTAGGGATAGAGGACTCTTCTTTAAGGGAGTAGATTGACAAGTCCTGGAGTCCCTTTCCTTCTCTTATCATTAGCACTGCCAGCTTGCTGTCTCCTCTTTACTAAGACACCCAAAGATCATTTTTTAAAAGTGGGTCCTGAATATACAAATGGAAATGCGAAGCCCTCCTCCTCCCTGTGTTTGTGACATTCCCTGTAGCTGAAGGCTCTCTCAAGGAACCATTTTGTATGACTCCAATCTTCTCCCTGCTCCCCCATCAGCCCATATACACTGCAGGCAGAGAGCTGTGGTGCTTCAGGGAGGCACAGCTTTCCACTCCCATGGCATGAGGTGGCACTTATGTCTTGGCCTCTTGGTTGTTCAAGAGAACCGTGGAGACCTTGACAACTTTCATACATTCTCCCTGGTATCTGGACTTAGTTTCTTCCTGTGAAATGGTGATAATAAAATATTAATTTCTTTACAGGGTTACATTGAAGATTAAATGAAACAAAGTAACTGAAATTGTTGTGTAAGCCATAAAGTATTATACAGATGCTTGTTGATATGATAATGATGATGGTTATAATTGTGATCTCCAACAAACCTATTTCTTTTCTACCTTGAGGTCTTATCTCATGCTATTTCTCAGGAATGTGTCACTCTCCTGGTCTGTGATGGTTAGTTTTATCTATTAACTTGGCTAGATTCCCAGTGCTTTGGCCAAACACTAGTCTAGCTGCTATCATGGGGTACTTTCATGTGATTAAACCAGTTGACCTTGAAAAGAGCAGATTACCTTCCATAAAGTAATCTCAATACAGTCACCTTCTGTAATGCGATGTAATGTAAAGCCTTTTGTATTGCAATGTAATGTAATGTAATCAATTACTTAAGGCCTACACTTAATCATTTCTCAGCTATAAAAAGAGCACAGAGACATACACACGGGGCAAGACAGACACCATGCGAGGATTGTCTACAAGCCAAGGAACACAAACAAGCCAAGGAACACCTGGGGCTACCGACAGAGAAGTAATCTACATGGTTGAGACCGTGATGTGGATTTATAGCTTCCAGAACTCTGAGAAGATACATTTCTGTTCTTTTTAAATTCACCCACTTGTGGCATTTGTGTTACAGCAGCACTAAATAACTAAGACATGGTCTTGATCTCGGTCTCACCCATGTTCCCATATACTTCTTCTTTCTCAACCTTTCAGTGGAGTGTTTATCTCTTCATTTCATTTTTGTTCTGTAAGCTCTTAAGGATCTAGACCACTGGTTTTTAAATTGTAGCATACATAACAATCACCAAGGATCTTATTAAAATATAAACTTCTGAATCCCACCTCATTTTTAATAGGTACCTAGGGTGATTCAGATGCAGGTGGTCCAACCGCTAAGCCCCTTAATAATAGAGCAAAAGATGTTGTGAGAAAGAAATATAGGTTAGATACCTGAGGCAGTGTTTCTGAAGACCTTAGAGAACAAATGGATCGGAATTATGTATCAGTTGTGATTGAGTTCAGCTGCACGTAAAAAAAAAAAAAAAAAAAAAGCTTAAAAAAATAGGGATTATTTTTCCAACTGACAAGAAACCCAGGATGGTAGTCCAGAGCTGATGCAGTAGCTCTACAATGCCATGTAAGAGCCTGGTTCCTTCTATCATTCTGCCCTGCCATCCTTTACATATTTCTTCAAATGCTACAACATTAATGCTACATCCTTAGCCATTTCTTAACTACTCGGGTAAGAAATAGGAGAGTAAAGGGCAAAAGGTATGTGTCAGCTGAGTCAGCTAGGGTATGTGCGTGTGTATAGATTTAAAAAAAAATTGCCATTGAGTCGATTACGACTCATAGTGACCCTACACGACAGAGTAGAACTGCACCAGAGGGTTTCTAAGGATTCGAACTGCCAACCTTTTGGTTAGCAGACGTATTTCTTAACCCCTGCGCCACTACGGCTCTGTGTGAGTGTGTGTGTGTGTGTGTATACATACATACATACATACATACATATATATATATGTATATAAACCCGTTGCCATTGAGTCAGTTCTGATTCATAACGACCCTATAGGACAGAGTACAACTGCCTGATAGAGTTTCCAAGGAGCACCTGGTAGATTCAAACTGCCAACCTTTTGGTTAGCTGCTGTGGCTGTTAACCACAACAGCACCAGGGCTTCATATATATATAGTTGTTAGTTGCCATTAAGTTGTCTCCAGTTCCTGGTGATCTTTTGTATAACAGAATGAAACATTGCTCAGTCCTGTGCCATCTTCATAATCATTGATATGTTTGAGTCCATTTTTACAACTATTGTGTCAATCCATCCCATTGAAGGTTTCCCTCATTTTCATTGCACCTCTATTTCACCAAACATGGTGTCCTTTTCTAACAATTGGCCTTTTCTGATATCATATCCAGAGTAAATGAGTCAAAGCCTTGCCATCCTCACTTCAAGGAGCATTCTGGTTGTGTGTGTGTGTGTGATGCATTACAGTATCTTTCCTGGAATCTCATCCAGGAGATATCTACTTCCTTCTCATTGGATAAAACTGGTTCAAGGGTCCACAATAGGCAAGTGAGAAGAAATACATCAGAGAAATCAAGAAAGGAAAGAGATACAGGAAGTGCCACTGACAGGGCCAGACGTTAGAAATCATGGGGGGAAAAAAAAAAACTAGGAGACTAGGGAAAAAAGAGGATAGAGCCTCAGGCAAGACAGGTAGGCAGCCAGTACTTTTTGTTCAAGCTCCAACATCAAGAATGGAGTTTGGTATCATGGGGCAGCAATTTCTGTAGAGACTAGCCCTGGACCAGACTGGTTTTAGCATGGGGCTGAATTTGAGTTCCCAGGTAGAAGAACACTTCACTAAACTTGAGGAAGCCAGGATGTTGTTGCCGATACCAACTTTAGCTACTTCATAAATTGTCATATAATTTACCCTCACAGGGGCCTCCAGGCAGATGCCCACTTCTACTGTGAAGGAGACACACCCAAAAATGCTGAAATCTCCCCAGTGTTAGTCTCTGGAACTGTTGCTCCTGACAAGAAGATGCTAGACAAGAGGAGGCAGGGTCACCCACTCACAGCATGGATTCTTTCCCACAATGCACTAAGCTGAGACGAGTGAGAAATTAAGCCTTGACAGGTTTCTGTCTCAAAATATCCTATGATGACTCTGCCTTGCATACAGCTTCTTCTTCAGGAATTATGGCAGATGTTGCTGGTGTCTACCATGAAGTTTGGGTGGAAACAGAATGAGAGCACAGCAAGGAAATCACTCAGCCAGCAGGCTTCTCTCTGAGTCAGCCCCAGGAACTGGAGACTACCTATCAAGGAGATCATTTCTCTTCTGAACTCAGGCCCCAAATTCCAACCACCTGGAGGCAGCTCTGGCAATAGAATTTCAGGTCTAAACATGCACCCTTCAGATCATCTCCCAACTCTTTGAAAGGTATGAAAAAAGGTGGGATGATGTGGGTCAGTACGTAAGTCCCTCACAATACCTCAGGCCTGGTGAAATGTTACCCCTGGACACCATTCAGAAGAAAGAGTTGGGTAGCAAAGCAGCCTATGACGTCGGCCCTGTGACAGAGGCTCAAGGGCAGCTGATGACATTGTGGTCAATTTCGATGCACAGATACTGTATGAATAAAAAGGGATCCAGGTATGGAGAGAGCACCATAGAGAAAGCCAGGAAGCATGTGCTCTGCAATTCACTTGTTTAAAGGCCCCACGCCAAGTACTTTGCTTTCTGCAAGCTCTAGGAGATTACCCTTCTGTTTCTCACTGAGTTTCAGCCCCACATCATTTTTCTTGCTAGGCAGGATTTGTGGGTGGGATTGGCTTCACAGTAAGTTGAGACAGGCTAAGAGTATGGACATGCTATGGAAGCTCAGGAACAGTTCAGGTGATGGGTATGCAGAAGTCTCCAAGAAGAAGTGATACCGAACCAAACTGGTTGCCATCGAATCGATTCCAACTCATAGTGACCCTATAGGACAGAGTAGAACTGCCCCATAGGGTTTCCAAGGAGCAGCTGGTAGATTTGAACCACCAATCTTTTTGGTTAGCAGCTAAGAAGTGATTAAAAAAAAAAAAAGAAGAAGTGATAAATATCAATTAAACAGGTGTGACAAAAGGACTTGGGAGTGAGGCTGACAAGTCATTATTCTCTGGAAGGTCCCTCTACAGACAGTGGGGTCCCGGCACCTAGATTGATGTTCACATTCGTGTTTCAGGATTTAGTAAAGTCGGGATGTGCCAGAGTAGACTAGAGCATCAGGGGAGGGAGGGTGTCTGGAAGGGTGCATGTTATGGATTGTTACATCTCCCAAAATATGTGTTGTAAATCCTAACCTCTATGCCTGTAGCTATAATCTCATTTTGGAATGGGTTGTCTTCTTACGTTAATGAGGCAGGATAAATGTAGGGTGTATCTTGGGTCAATCTCTTTTGAGATATAAAAGAAATTAAATAAACAGGCAGAGCAGGATAGGGGAAGGGAGATGCCAGTCCACATAAAGATCACCCAGGAGAAGAAGCTCAGAAGAAACAAGGATCTTCCTCCAGAGCTCACAGAGAAAGAAAGCCTTCCTAGAGCTGGCAACCTGAATTTGGACTTTAGCATCCTAAACCGTGAGAAAATAAATATCTGCTTGTTAAAGCTCCCCATTTATGGTATTTCAGTGTTTTTTTTTTTTAAGTGGTACCATTGCTAGATAACTAAGATAGTGTGTGACATTGAACACCACCAGATGGGGGCTCAATTTAGGTTGCAAAGGGCCTGTCTGATGTCAATGTTTTCCTAAAAACCTAAAAGGCTAAGATGTGACTCAAAAAGAAAACCAAAAAACTGATTGCCGTCAAGTCAATTCCAACTCATTGTGACCTCACGTATACAGGGTAGAATTACTCACAGGGTTTTCAAGGCTGTGACCTTGCAGAAGCAGATAACCAGGCTTCTGAGGTGCCTCTGGGCTTGAACCACCAACTTTTTGGTTAGTAGTCAAGCGCTTATCCTTTTTCCCACCCAAGAATCCCTAAGATGTGGCTCAGGGGTCTCAAATTCAGATACTTCCAGGGAAAAGCCAAGTAACGAAATCAGTAAAGTAGGTCAGCTTAAGAAAAATCTCTTTGGAAAATAAGCAGAAACTTTCTTTTTTTTCACTTCCTTTAAGAAATATGTACTTGTTCCTTTTGTGAAAGGGGTCTCCAGGTCTACTTTTGTTTGCCCATTTTTGATAGAGATCATGGTATATAGAGATCTATTTCTTTTCCCAAAGGAGAGTATACATGTGATGGAAAAAAAGGCAAATCATCTTGGGCCTCTCTCAGGTGTATTGAGGAGCAGTGAGGACTGCAGAATATAGTAGTGTGTCCCCTGACCTTTTTCAAGGGAGCTGACCATAGCCACCCAACACCCTAAATTGCTATCGGATTGAATGCCAACCCAATGCAATCAAATCTTCAGGTTTTTTGAAGGAAGACAAAATTCAGATTTTGTTTTATGAAATCTTTGAATATTTAAGTGTTGTTGCTTTCTTTTTAATGCCATGAAATTAAAAAAAAAAAAAAAATCAGCAGGCTGCAAGCCTGTGACTTCCATTGCTGGTGGAGGCAGCGGCTCCAGCTTTGAGGAACTAGGAAATGGCCAGAGCGGGGCTAACACTGAGGACCGATTTGCCCTAAAATAATAGATTATATAAAAAATATCTAAATCCTATAGCTTCCATCATTTATTACATTCAAAAGACATAGCTTTCTGCAGGCACTCCTTAAGCTCCCCACTTCACTAGGCAGTATTGACAGGTGCCTGCAGACATCAGCTGCCTGGCGTCCACAAGAATTTCCCAAGTGTATGCAAGCCTTGAGTGGGAGAAAGTAAAACATTTTGACATTAGGCTGAGCTTCTCTATTTTCCAATATACTATGCATGCTATTCCCCCTAGGAATCAATGCTCATGAATTCATTAAGTCCCAGAGACTTTGATATTTGCCAGAATACAAAAAACAATTGGCTCCAACCAGAACATAAATTGCGACGTAGAAAAACTTTTGTAATTTAATTTTCTAGTGAATATAAAGAGGATGTACGTGACTGTAGCTTCAATGCACTAATAATAGGATGCAAATGGGATAGGAACATATTCATACTCAGGAGGTAGGTGGGTGGAAGACAGCTTGCTGGCTGGAAAACAGGACACTCCTGTCCATTACATATCTATAGCAGAGCCAATAAAAGGAAATTGAACTAAATGCCTTGGCTATTAATTACTGATTTAATATTAAAATGCAGATTTCCCACAGCTTGGTTTAATTTAATAGTAAGAGACTCTGTGTGTGTGTGTGTGTGTGTGTGTGTGTGTGTGTGCACGCTATGATTTGTGGAGGCATCCAGCCACCTTTGCAGGCAGCTGAGCAAACTATGGTCTGCTCGCTCAGCCTGTGTCTACATGGGCAACCCAGCTTGCTCATTTATATTGAAAACTCATTAGATCAGTCAAAAAACTCTGGATTTTTTTTTTTTTCCTGTGAAATTGGACTGAGCAGATAAATTAAATCAGTATTTTGGGTCAATGTGGGATTGCGCATCCCTTCTCTTAAGAGCTATCTCTTTAAATTTGTCCCCAGGAAGGCACGATTCCTGTGAGGTCCTTTGAGGAACTGCGGGGTAGCCCTGCCTGGCAAATTTTTTTTTTTTTTCTCTTAAGAGCTATCTCTTTAAATTTGTCCCCAGGAAGGCACGATTCCTGTGAGGTCCTTTGAGGAACCGCGGGGTAGCCCTGCCTGGCAAATGCTGTTGAGGACCTTCTCCCTCAGACACCTCTGCACCTTGGGCACCAGGCTCCAGCTTGCGGCTCATTTTGCCCTTCTGAGGCCAGTCTCATGATGTCACTGGAACAGAGTCTTGGCAGAGACTTTGAGGGCCATACTTTCATTTATGATACAAAAACTAAGATCTAGAGAGGCAGTTTGTCTGGCATAATACACCTTGCCCTAGGGCTTCTGGCTCCAAGCTAACACTGCTCTCCACGTTGTTCCTTACAGACTCTGTCCCCACATGTCAAGTCTTGGCTTTTTCATGGCAAGTACATTCTAGGTTGAAATGTTTGGATTCTTGGGACCTTTTGGCCTCCTTTGGTCTTTAGAGAACCTAAGCTAACAACTTCTGTTGTTAGTTTCTGTTCAGTAGGCTCCGACTCAAGGCGACCTTGTGTATAACAGAACAAAATGTTACCTGGTCCTGGGCCATCTTCGTGATCATTGATAGCTTGAGCCCATTGCTGCAGCTATTGTGTCTGTCCATTGCATTGAAGGTTTTCTTCTGACCCTCTACTTTACCAGCCATGATGTCCTTTTTTAGTGACTGGTCTTTTCTTTGGATGTATCCAAAATAAGTGAGCCAAAGTCTAGTGCTTCTAAGGAGCATTCTGGCTGTACTTCCTCCAAGAATAATTTGTTCATTCTTCTGGCAAACCAAGCCCATTGCCATCAAGTTGATTCTGATGGAGCCCTGGTGGCACAGTGGTTAAGCACTTAGCTGCTAACTAAAAGGCTGGTGGTTTAAACCCATCAGTTGCTCTGTGGGAGAAAGATGTGGCATAGTCTGGTCTGTAAAGATTACAGCCTTGGAAACCTACGGGGCAGTTCTACACTGTCCTATAGGGTTGCTATGAGAATATTCTTCTGGTGTCCATAAACCCATTGCCATCAAGTCGATCCAAACCATAGCGAACATATAGAACAAAGTAGAACTGCACCATAGAGTTTCCAAGGAGCACTTGGTGGATTCAAACTGTTGACATTTCGGTTAGCAGCCATAGCACTTAACTACCACACCACTAGGGTTTCCGTTCTTCTGGTAGTCCATGGTATATTCGATATTCTTTGCTAACACCGCAATTCAAATGGGTCAATTCTCCTTCAGTCTTCCTTTTTCATTGCCCAGCTTTCACATTCATATGAGATGATAGAAAAGACAATGGCTTGGGGCAGGTGCACGTTAGTCATCTGCAAGTACCCACGAGGCCTTCCTTCAGAGCAACTAGGGCCAGCATGCAGTTACCTGGGAAGAATGAGGGGTGGGCTCCAGCCCCACCGTGGTACCCAACGAGTAACATAGTGAGCTCCCCCAGAGTCTTTTACAAGAGAGAGTTGGCTGCCTGTTGTTAGAGAAAGGAAAATTTTATATTTGGCACCTCCACGCAATAACTCCTTCTGTACCCATCATAGCCTTAGCCTCACCCACCTATACCCTGGCCACTTTCAGCACTCCCTTCTTTCTGGAAAAGACAGGTGCTCTTTTATGCAGAGAAGCCCTGCCTTGCTTGATTAGTTCATCAGAAACCTTGCAAAAGGCTAGTCGTAATATCGTAAATACAGGAGCTGGTGCCAGACTTGGTTCAAGTCCTAGCTCCACCACTTACTAGCTGTGTAATCTTAGACAAGTTACTTAACATTTCTCAGTCTCTGTGTTCTTATATGTAAGTGGAAATAGTAATACTCCTAGTTGTCATGAGAATTAAATGAGGCAATGCATGTAAAGTACTTAGAACAGTGTCTGGCACATAGTAAGAGCTCTGTAAATATTCATTACTAATTGTGGTGATTGCTAACTGCCTGTGAGTCAGCCCCAAATCCTGGCGACCCTATGCACAACAGAAAGAAACACTGCCTGGTCCAGCATGGATTGGTTATGGATCAGGTTTCTATGATCTGTAGGGTTTCCACTGGCTGATTTTGAGAAGTACATAACCAGGCCTTTCTTCCTAGTCCATCTTAATCTGGAAGCTCTGCTGAACGCTGTTCAGCATGTTAGCAACATGCAAGGCCCCACTGACAGACAAGGGGTTGCTGTGCTTGAGGTGTATTGGCCAGGAATCGAACCTGGGTCTCCTGCATGGAAGATGAGAATTCTACCACTGAACCACTAATATCCTTTCATTACCAGAGACATCTGCTGTTTTCAAGTGACCTGGCTGTGAGAAGGCAATACCTAATCCAACAGAATGCTTAACCTGACAATGAATGTTTGGATGTCAGGTATCCTCAGAAGGTATTTATTTTTTAGGACAGACCTCTTGGAGGACCCCCAACATCCTCTCATGCTGGATCCCAGCCACCTCACTGTGCATAAGGCCAGGCCAATGCCAACACAGCAGATGCTCAGTGAATGGGCCAGAGTTGGCCATCTTTTGGAGCCACTAACAAAGGGGGCCAAGAGAAAGGAGCCACAGTACCAGAGAGCTTGGCTGGGGAGCTCTGGGGAAGTTGAAACTGCCAAGGTCTTCATGCTCCTAGAGTTTTCCATGCCTACTCCTCGGATTTTTTCTAGCCCTAAGCAGTTCTGTTTTTCAGCTTTGGCTTGTGTCTGACATTTGAAGGATGAGCTATTAACGATACTAAATTAATAACGGTTATAGAGTATATTTGAGGAGATCATAAAAAAATCAGTAATGTCATCATGTCAAGCAAAGTTTCTGATGGTTTTTTTAAAATTATGCATGTCTTTTATTTTTTTTCCTTCCAACATTGATCTGGAGCTTTCACAGGGACATTAATCTACCTGACCACATCAGAATCCTTAATTATTCACGTCCAGCAATATATCTAATTCTACAGAAATCCCCTGCGGGCTTGCCGCTGTTCAAGCGAAACTCAGCAGCTTGGCCTGGCCCCTCTCTGCTCAGACCAACTCAGCCCAACCCTGCACACATCTCACAGAGGCACAGCTGCTCCCACCTTGGCTTTGCTTTGACACACACAAACGCCCAGGCTTATAATTCAGGGAAGTCTAATTTCTCCCAGTGTGACAAGTGAGTACAGACTTATAGGTAATAACGACAAAGAAGGTACCTCCTTGGGAATAGCAAAAAAGGGGCTGAAGAAAGCCCCTCCCCCCACCCAAAAAAAAAACCATTGCTGTCGAGTTGTTTCCAACTCATAACCACCCTATAGGACAGAGTAGAACTGCCCCATAGGGTTTCAAGAAGGGCCTGTTAGATTCAGACTGCTGACTTTTTGGTTAGCAGCCATAGCTCTTAATCACTACACCACCAGGGTTAAGTACAGTCAATTTGGGGGGCGTGACACCTCATCAGCAGGACCCTGGGGCTGGGTGACCAGGAGCAAGTCATTCAAACTCTGCTCCAGCTTCTGTTTTGGTACAGGGAGCTCTGAGCTGTACTGAGGATGGCCAATTAAAGTCATAAAAAGCCCTTTATAGATAAGCAGAGCTAGGGAAGTGCTAAGTAACAAAGAAAATACTAATGCTGGTAATGACAGTCACGATAATATGAGACTGAGTCACTCAGTAGCTGGTGAGCCATTTGCCGGAGAGCTGAGTGGGAAACCTTCCCAAGTGCTGAGAGGGACTGAGAAGCCTGCTGTGCTTTACTGCGTAGGGATTTTTTTTAGTGGAGAAAAACGTGGCAATGTTGATGCTCTGCATAAAGCCCTCACGGGGATCAGCTTTGCAATGTTCTCAAGTGCGTAGGGAGGGAGGCTGGGTAGAAGAGTTCAAATTGGCAGCGTTGAGTTGCACAAACGGTTCCTTTCCCTGTCCTCCCAAACACAACTGGCAGGAAACGCAAGACCCTGAAGGAAGTCAGTTCCATTCTTTGTCTTTTGTCCCCGTGTTTACCTCTCTCCTCTCTATCTTATTCTCTGCCTCTTCCTTTACTTCCCTCTCCCTCCCCATGTCTTCTCCTTTCTACCTTTCTCCCTTTCCTCAACCCACACACAATCTATTGAATTTCATCCAACAGGCACCTGGCAAAATGTTTCACCTCGTTATCTGAGGAATGGGAATCACCGCTGTTGGGGAGCTTGGAGTCCAGTTGGGATAGACAGGACTCACACAGGATACTGGGGCTGAAGGCTAGTTTTTGTACCCATTTCTGGAACCATGACTCATCAAGGCCTATAACCCATTGCTGTTGGGTTGATTTGGACTCATAGCTACCCTATATTAACAGAGCAAAACTGTCCCATATGGTTTCCAAGGCTGTAAATCTTTACGGAAACAGACTGCCACATCTTTCTTCCATGGAGGAGCTGTTGGGTTTTGGTTAGCAGCCAAGTGCTTTAACCACTGCACCACCCTCCTTGACTCATCAGGGCACCTGTCTGAAAACCCAAAGGGTCTCTCAGGGGCAGGTTATCCAATAGGCAAGGTAAGCAAATCATCTGTAGTGAACAATTTCACATCTTTTCACCACATCAAAGATTCTGCTTCTAGGTATGGCTGGCATCTGTCTTTCTCCTAACCCCACAACATCTTTCCTCAGAATCAAATCTTCTTTTTAAAATTTACAGTTGCTGACAGGAATGTATGACCCGGTAAGCTAGGTACATATAGGCAGACTTGTACTTACTTACTAATCTGTAGTGACCAAGTTCACTGGAGTTTCACCACAACACATCAAAGTGAAACCCATGTGAAACTGTTCATTGCAAATTAGCAAGTAAGCATAAGTCAGCCCATATATACCTTGCTTATTGGGTAATCCAACCCTGGAGATCTCCCATAAGTTAACTCTAGAATGGACTATCCACCAAGAAAGGAAAGTAGGACATTCCTTGGGCTCTCTTAGAACACTATTGGTAGGCAGGGAACTGATTATAAACGAGAAAACAGTGGGAACTCCTGGGATCTGGCTGGGACGTCAGTCGGTTGACCAGGGGGAGGCAAGAAGGGAGGTTTTTGCTGGGGGATGGCACTGTGAGGAACCACTAAGATATTCTCACCCTAGACCAGGGCCAACTCACTGCTAGTTCCCAGAACAGATAATATATTTTTTAAATGAGTGGATAGTGCGTGCATGAGAGACTGACTTGGATGAAAGGGTTGAACAGTGGACACTAGGAACTACACAAGCATGGCTGTCCATGGGCCTAGAAGCATTACCACCCCGAGCAGGAGGGTCGGGTGGTTGGGGGAGATGGCTAAGTCAGCCCCCAGAGTCATGCTGAGATCAACCTGCATCAGTAGGAGAAACTGGCACCAACGTTGAAATTCCAGTTCTACCTGGGAGCTTCAAAAAATACTGATGTCTGAATAAAAAGATCAGTGGTTGCTGGGGGCTCAGGAGGAGGGAAGGAGGAATGAATAGGTGAAGCACAGGGCATGTTAAAGGCAGTGAATCTATTCTATATGATACTGTAATGGCAGATTCGTGACATTAAGTATTTGTCAAAACCCATAGAACTGTAAAACACAAGGAGTGAACTCTAAACTATGGACTTTAGTTAATAATGTATCAATACTGGTTCATCAGTTGTAACAAATGTATCACAAAACACAAGATGTTAATAGGGGCAGAAACTGCAGGTGGGGGGAGAGGGTATATTGGAACTCTTCCATGAAATTTTTCTGTAAATCTCAAACTGCTCAAAAAAAAAAAAATATATATATATATATATATATATATATTGATGTCTATGTCTTACCCCAGAGATTGCGATTTAATTGATCCTGGATGAGACCTTGGACTTTGGCAATTATAAAGTCCCCTAAGTGAGTCTACTGTGCACACAAGTTTGGGAATCATTAGTTTAGGAGGGAGTAAAATAAGACTAATGGAAACTAGAGTTTGTATTGGAAAATAACTATAGAATGTTTTATCTAGTTACCTGTAAAAAACTTACTTCTCAAGAAAATTAGAGGTCTGGGAATTTAGGTTTGTTCAGAAAAGGTAATGAGAGGCTTGGGCAAACACACACTCATTCTGGATTCCCCAGCTACAGCTCCCCTGGCCCCCTCTGAGGTCACCGTGTCCTTACATAACCCTGGGCTCCAGGCACAAGGTCAAGTCCCAGCCCTGTAACTAATGAGCCACAAGGCACTGAGCAAGCATGCAATGACTTAACACATACCTTCTCTCTCAGGCACAGAGAGGGGCCAGTCTGCACATATTACTATCACATATTACATCATTTACTGTTCACAGTAGCCCTGAAAGGTAGGAACTATCCAGGTTTTTTTTCAGATAAGGAAACTGAGCCTCAAAGGGCGTAACTACATTGCCCCAAACTTTTCTATTGTGACACCTTGGACAGGATTCAAGTCCAGATTTAATGCCAAGGCCTGTGCTCCCTTCAGCCTGACTGCCTCCTCAGCCCATGCTGCAATCCACTGCCCCTCACCTGTAAAGTGATGGAGTTGGACCCCATGACCTCTAAGGTTCTATCACACCAGGAAATGAGGCGTGTGCGTTTACCCTCTTCCGGGTTCACTTTCTCCACACAGAACAAGCTCTAGACTCCCAATAAGCTAAACAAATGCTGGGCAGGTTCAAGCTGTGGGAAGCCTGGGCTCCCACCCACAGATGAATGGGCCCCACCTGCTCTGGCCCAGACCTGCAGCAGCTGGCAGATTCAGCTAATTGGCCTGTCTAGTCCAGGCCTGTCAGCAGTTTTCCAGGCCAGCCGAGCTCCATCTGTCTGTGGGACTGACCGAGACCAGGGTGGACTCTCAGAACCGAGAGAGGAACCCTACATGGATGAGCAGCCCCTTACCTTAGAAGGTCACTTTTTTCCTTGTCGCATGGAGAAGTGATGGAAGAATGACTCACAGTGAGCAGGTCTGTAAGTGTCAGTGTGCACCCACATAAAGTTACAGAAATAGGGCAAGCCTCCCGGCCATCTGATGGGCTAGGTCTCCTGCAAAGAACACTGGGCTGAGAGTAGGGGGGCTTGCATGAGCCAGCTTTGCCATTAACTTGCAATGTGTCTGCGAGTAAATATCTTGGCCTGTTATGTCATCAGTCAAAAAAAAAAAAAAATTGGACTAAAAATTCTGGATTATTTGTCAATTCTCTTAGGTTCAAGGTTTTAGGAGATTCCAACCAATTGCTGTCAAGTTGGTTCTGACTCATGGTGACCCCATGTGTGTCAGAGTAGAACTATGCTCCATAGAGTTTCCAATGGCTGGTTTTTCAGAAGTAGACCTCCAGGCCTTTCTTCCAAAGCAACTCTGGGTTGACTCAAAGTGCCAACCTTTTGCTTAACAGCCAGATGCTAAACCATTTGTACCACTCAGGGACTCTATTATGGTCCTTAAATATATGTTGAGGGAATGCACAAAATGAAAATGGGCAAGTAGGTGGATAAGGCAGAGAAAGGAGGTGGGGTCTGTAAAGAAGAAGCCAGAGTCAGGTCCATGCTGAGGGTGTGACCTGTGAGGCATGGGGACTGTCCATGGGAGAACTCAGAAACTCCCCAGGGAGGTTCTCTGTAGGAGTTGGTGATTGGAAGAAAGGCCATAGAGGGGACAGAGAATTTAAGGAGGCACTCACTCTCCAGCTGTTGACCCTGCCTTTGCATGTCCCTGACAGTGAGTGCCTCCTTAAATTTTGTGCCTTAGAAACCTAGCTTGCCTCACCCTAGTCCAGCCCTGTTATGATTTCATATAGAGCACACTGGACTTGGGATCAGATGAACTTGGTGGAGGTAGAGATTTCATCCCTTAGCGGTTGTTTTAGTTATCTATTACTGTTATAAATGAAATACCACAAGTGGATCACTCCCATGACTGAATGTGCTGTGAGTAGCCAATGAGTTGAAAGGGATTTTCCTTGGAGGTGCAGATTCAATCATGGGAGTGACCACATATAAACACTGAGAATCATGGCCCAGCCAAGTTGACACACAATCTTAACCATCACAGAACCTCATTACATCATAAAGTTAGGATTTATAACCATGGGAAAATCACATCAGATGACAAAATGGTGGACAATCACACAATCCTGGGAGTCATGGCCTGGCCAAGTTGACAGATATTTTGGGAGGACACAATTCAATCCATGACAACGGGCAACTGCCCTTAAGCTGGTCACTTAATATCTCTGGGCTTAATTTACTTCATCTGTAAAATGAGGACTCTACCCCGAAGGATTATTAAAATGGATAAATGAGTAGTGTTTTAAATGAAACAGTAAAAACTAATGAGCAGAGAACAGTGCTTAGCACATATTATGCTGTCAGTAAGTGCTATTTCGATTGGTTTATCAGTTACATTGTGTGCACAGCGTCCCTCTTGCCCCAGGTGTACAAGAGAAGCAGCCACTGAGCTGAGTGGCCAGGTGATGCGTAGAGGGTGGGAGAGTCAGTGTTAATGGTGGTGGCTGGGCCTCTCACTTTAGCAGCTCTCTTTGCCGAGGCAGGTGGTTCAGTGGTAGAATTCTCACCTTCCAGGCAGGAAACAGGGGTACAATTTCTACCCAGTGCACCTCACGCAGTCACCACCCAACTCAGTGGAGGTTTGAGTGTTGCTGCGATGCTGAACACGTTTCAGCAGAACTTCCAGACTAAGACTAGGGGGAAAGACTTAGCCATCTCCTTCCCAAAATCAGCCAATGAAAGCCCTATGGATCACAACGGGTCTGATCCCCAGCTACTCATGCAGAGGGCGCAGGACTAGGCAGTGTTTTGTTCTGTTCTCCACGGGGCTGCCATGAGTGGGGAGCTGACTCCATGGCAGCTCACAATGACAACAAATGCCCAGCCAAGATCGAGGCTTGCCCCTTTTTTGTTCTCCCAATCCGTACTACTGTTCGCTTGCCAGAACCCCTCCCCCACCTCCACTCTGCCGTGTCTCTAGTTCCATACTGACGTAGGGATCCACATCTTCCCCATTTAGTCAGGGCATGGGGCCTTGGCAGCAGACACAGCACACCTGTGAGGTGGCAGTTCCAGTTCCACAGTGAGCTGCAGAACCCTGAGCTTCTCTGTCCTGGCCAGGGAGAACTCATTTGGCCAGCACTGAGTGGGACCACGACGGATTGCTCATCTGATCACCAGTGTCCAACTGCAGGCCAGGTTGGCACTAAATCAAGAAGGACTTCATCCGAGAATGAGAGGAGCTTTCCCCCTCCACCACCTCTCACCCTCAGCCACATGTTTACCTCCTCCGCCCTGCCCACCTATTTTCCCCTTATTGTTTCCTCACTGTCCTTCATCTATCTGATGACTGTCTAGGACGATCCCAATTTCAAATACTCTGTCCATTTATAACAAAGCTTGACTAGCTTCTAACTAAACAGGTTTCCTCTTCTCCTTGGTATAGAGCTGGACTTCCCAGTAGCCCTTGCAGTGGGTGTGGCCATGTGATGTATGTCTAGCCAAGGGAATGTGGGTGGGAAATCTGTGCATCACTGTCAGGACTGGCTCACGTGCAATCCTCACATGCCCCTGCAATGCTCCAGGCTTCATCTTCATCTGTAGCCTGAATGTTGATGCCCAGACGTACCTTGGAAGCCATAGGTAGAAGATGGCAGAGTCCCCACTGCTAACTTTCTGTGTATGAGAAATAAACCTCTGCTTTATTAAGACAGTGAAATGTGGGCATTTGTTTGTTACAACCATTGGCAACACCACATTATGACTTTCGAGGGCCCTAGACACCTGTGTCTTCATAGGCCCCTTCCTCCATAAAATGATATTAAAATTATATTTTACAACTGTGCTGGTATAAAGATGAATTAATCCAGGCTGGATTATGTTCATTTTTTTCTCTGATTTTAGAAGAAATTAAAATATTTTTATGGGCCCCTAAAAGTGGGTCCTAAGGACTGTGCTCAATGGTTAGGTGGCCCCTGGCCACTAGCCAGAGTCAACTATGACTCCTAGTACATACCATTGTTCAGGCTACACCTCCTCATTTTGAGTTTCTAGAAGATGACCATTGGTCTCACATAAGAGTGCATATCCCTTTCTTGTCTCTTTGGTCATGCTGGCCCTTGAGTCTGGAATGATCCCTGGTTCTTCTCTGAGTGCAGTAGGTAACAGAGCCCCACCATATCCCCTCAGCCATCACTTGTCGATGGATGTCCTCACCTTGCTCTATCTTTCTGCCCAAGAACTTTCTTTGGCCAAGAAAATGTGCTTGGCTCACACATGGGAAGTGCTGGGTGTTAACGCATGGAAGCAATGCCTAATCCATCTATCAGGGACAGGAACTGGTGGATAAACACACAGCTTCCTGGCCCCTTTGTGGGACAGTCTCCCAGGGAGATAGAGCTCCATTTGCCCACAGTTGTAACCTGCACAGCAATGCACCCTTGCTCCTTCACCTGCCTCACAGCCCCACTCCCTCACTTGTGCTTCCTGAGAGCATCTCCCAAACAAACTACTTGTACCTGATCCTTGTCTGCTTTTGGAGGAATTCAGGCTAGGACACCTACTCTGCCCAACCCTCCAGGTCCAGACCCAGCCTCAGCTCCACCATGAAGCTCCCTGAATAATGGTGGGCTTTCGCACATTTTGTACCTTTCTCCTTACCCCAGGGCATTGCCAAAATAGTGTAGTCTATATCACCAAAACAGTATAGTCTAAAACTGCACTCACATCCTGCTTGCTGCCTACCTTAGAGCTATTCTCTAGTTTTTTTGTTTTGTTTTTCAGTTGGTGTGGAGTCAATTCTAACTCATGGCAGTACCTTGTGTGTCAGAGTAAATCTGTGCTCCATTGCATTTTCAATGGCTGATTTTTCAGAAATAAATCACCAGGCCTTTCTTCCAAGGTGCCTTTCTATAGACTTGAACCTTTTGGTTAACAGCAGAGAGCATTAATCGTTTGCACCACATTGGTGGGGAAGGGGGTGGGGGTGGGTGGAAACACACCCTGCGTTATCTTGTAACCCTTGCAGCACCTGACTCTGGTGAGGTTATTCATGGAATATCAACACCTTGATTATAGGTGTTCACAATGCACAGTGCCCTGCTTAGGAGAAAGCATTGATGGATCTTTTCCATTTGATGGGACTTTACAGTTTAACAGCATTTTTACTTTCACTTGTTATCTCCTTTGATTCAAACAAGGCACGTGTTTGTTAGGTTTCTCATCTGTGAAGTGAGGATAACAAGGCTGGAAGAGGAGCAGTGAATTTCTCGTTGTCACATAGTTAAGTGCATAGAGACTAATCATGGTAAAACCCACCCTTACTCCACAGGATAGGCTGTGTCCATCTCACAGGCATAGACTGTTTTATTTGTGTTACTGGATGGAAGCCCCAAGTTCTTACTCGGCATGACTCATATTGGCCAATAAACGAGAGACCGAGGAGAGAGAACAAAAAAGGCACCTTTATTTCGTTGTACAAGGAAATGGAGCAGTCAGAGCGGTTGCTGCCAAGACTGCTGGCCAAGGGCAGGCAGGCAGGTTACTTTTAAAAGGGTTTACAAACAGGGAGTTCACACAAGTTACATTAGCCACATCCTCAAGCATACTATGCATGCGCGATGGGGTTTACACATAACCTCCAAGCGAAGGCAGGATTCCAATGTAAAAGCTGGGGGTGGTGTGGGGAGCCCAGCCAAGGAACTGATTTTGTAATACAACACTGCAGGGGAGGAAGCCAGGTAAAGAATACAGCACTGTGGGGGTTCTGTCTCATTTGGTCCTCAGGATGACTCTGCAAGATTGATATTGTTATACTCATTTTTTCAGATGAGAAAACTGTAGCTCAGAGAATAATTTGCCCAAAGACACAATCAGGAAGTGGCAGACGTAAGACTTAAGCTCCAAACGGGGAAAACAAAAAGACTTAAGCTTCAGGGACCTATCCTATCCAGGACATAGTGTCAGGTTCCTTGGATTCCCATAGCTCTCCTTGCTGCTTCCCCTAGTAGTTTTCCTCAAACACCCTAGAACCTTCACACACACACACACACACACACACGCACACACACACAAACACGAGTAGTGGAGAAGGAGCAAGGAAATATGATACCATTGTCACTCTTAACCCCCAAAGTCAGTTATTGCGGCTGACTCTTGTGACATCACTATGTTTAAGATCTTTTACCACCTCTCTCTTCCATGGCCTATGGGTGGTGCATTCCCTCCGCCCCACTCCTGCAAAGTTTCCACCAAGCCGGAGGCTGACAGGCACTTTCCATCAGCGCTGACTTTGCAGGACCTGGTGTTTAAAATTCTCATCCCTGGGAGGGGATGGGGGTAGCATTTTAAGCTATTTCTGTCACTCATATCTCTGTGTAAATGAGTCTTAAATTAGAGCCTTTCTTGAAAAGGGAGACAGGAGTAGGTGTTGAGGAAAAGACAAAAGATTAAGCAGCACAAATATTGGTGACTTCACATTTTTGTTTGATTTGGTTTTTAGTTTCTAACAAGCTGGATATACAAGGAATGAAATTTGCCAATGGATATAAACACTTAGCCATTGTTTGCTTTGCACGCCCAGGATTTATTTTATCTTTCCATGTAACCCCAAATGGAGTAACCCAGAGGTGGCTGAATTGCAGTGGAAAAAATCCTTGGTTTAAAGTCAGGTCTGCTGACTTGAGCCCTGACTCTACCATGTACTCACTGTGTGACCCTAGGTAGTTCACTGAGCCTTTTTGAGGTTCAATTTTCTCATTCATAAAATCACAATAGCATAATCAAGTTTACATGTGGCATATAGTTGGCTCTTGATACATATTGGTTGAATGAACAGATGAATGAATAGATAACTTCCAGGATTGCTGAAAGGATTAAACAAGATAAACATTGGTGAAATGCTATAGGCAGGTGACTTGTCAGTGTTTCTCCAACGACAACTGGAGTTGTTGTTGGGTACCACTGAAGGAACTGTATGCGTGGAGAGAGGATGGGTGTGGGTTGGGGCAGCAGGGAGATTGCTGTGAGTGCTAAGGTCTGGAGGAATCAGCCAGGTGGGAAATCACCTCTCACTGCCTTACATGACCTCTCCACCCAATGTCCCCAGCTCTGGCTGACACTTCTCTGCTAGCCCAAGCAATCCCAGGAGAACTTGTTTCTATGATAACACCCCATCTTAAGTAATGGTTCGGAACCGGAAAGTCACCTTCTCTCTTTCCCTCCCCCAAGAAACATGAAGAGGGGAAACAAGAGCTTTTTGTGCTTGTTCTCCCAGGAGGTAGCTGGGTTAGGGAGAAGGAGAGAGAAAGGACTCAGAGACCCTGGGTGGAAATGCTGCTTGGTGCTGCTGAGTTCCTGCATTTACCTTGCAGGAGACACAGCCAGACTGTCCAGCACGGTGCCTGCACTCAGTCCCTGTGGGCCTGGGTCTCAACACAGCTATGGAAACACTGTCTTCATCTTTCACTCAAATGGCTGCTGCTTTGGGAGATAAAATGTCACCTTCATCGCATCTCATCTGTTCAGTCTCAGCTCAAATGTCACTCCCTTGGGGAAGACTTTCTGAAAGCACTTCCCAGCAGACAAGGTGAGGGCTCCAGTTATGTCCTCCCATAGCTCCTGGCACCACCTGCCCCTTCAATGATTTGTAAGTGCCTGTCACACTCCCTGGCTCTGCCTTTAGACTCTAAGCAGGAACATAGTTTATCTTATTCATGATTGCAATCTTGGTGTCCAGCGTAGCACCTGGTACACAATAGGTTCTTAACTCCTGCTTGCGGAATGATAGGCTACGTGAATGAATGTGTGCTACTGTGCAGGCATGGATCAAGTAGGGGACCTCATATTAGGAATCAAAGCCTGTCTCCAAATAAGCCTTCCATCACTCACTTTAGCAATTCACTTCAATCCCTAACTGCCACACAAGAACATTATGAGACCAAAATGGTGCAATGCTTGTGAAACATGAAAGTCAAAGACGTTTATCTTACAGAATGAAAGTTTCCTCAATTCACTCCTTAAGATCAATTGGAATCTAATATCAATTAACTTTTATTGAGCATTTATAACGGACCCGGCAATGTGTTAAATGCTATGCGTGCATCATCTTCATCGTATACTCACAGCAATTATTGCAGGTTGTTGTTGCTACTAGGTGATGTCGAGTCCATTTCAACTCATAGCAGCCCTATGTACAACAGAATGAAACACTGCCCGGTCCTGCTCCATCCTCACAATCATTGCTATGTTTGATCCCATTGTTGCAGCCAATGTGTCAATCCATCTCCTCAAGGAAATCCCTCTTTTTCACTGACCCTCTGCCTTACCAAGCAGGATGTCATTCTACAGGGAAAGTTCCTTCCTAATACCATGTCCAAAGTATGTGAGACAAAGTCTCACCATCCTCGCTGCCAAGGAGCAGTCTGGCTGTACTTCTTGAACAAGACAGACTTGTTTGTTCTTCTGGCAGGCCATGGTATAGTCAATATTCTTCACCAACGCCATGATTTAAAGGCATTGTTTCTTCTTCAGTCTTCTTTATTCATTGTCCAGCTTTTGAAGCATATGAAATGATTGAAAATATCAGGCATACCTTAGTCCTCAACATGACATCTTTTCTTTTCAACACTTTAAGAGCTCTTTTGCAGCAGATTTGCCCAATGCAATACAACGTTCGATTTCTTGACTACTGCTTCAATGGGTGTTGATTGTGGATCCAAGCAAAATGAAATCCTTGACAACTTTAATCTTTTCTCCATTTA
Organism: Elephas maximus indicus; assembly: GCF_024166365.1. Taxonomy (NCBI): domain Eukaryota; kingdom Metazoa; phylum Chordata; class Mammalia; order Proboscidea; family Elephantidae; genus Elephas; species Elephas maximus. Next base: position 54,020,604 of record NC_064840.1, read on the forward strand.
TCATGATGCTGCTTATTGGTCCAGTTGTGAGGACTTTTGTTTTCTTTATGTTGAGGTATAAACCAAACTGAAGGCTGTAGTCTCTTTTTTTAATTTTTATTGTGCTTTAACTGAAAGTTTACAAATCAAGTCAGTCTCTCATACAAAAATTTATATACACCTTGCTATATACTCCTAGTTGCTCTCCCCTAATGAGACAGCACAGTCTTTTTTTTTTTTTAATGAGACAGCACAGTCCTTCCCTCTACTCTCTGTTTTCTGCCTCACCTTCTGACTCACTCTGCCATCTCATCTCCCCTCCAGACAGGAGCTGCCAACATAGTCTTGTGTGTCTACTTGATTAAAGAAGCTCACTCTTCACCAGTATCATTTTCTATCCCATAGTCCAGTCCAAACCCTGTTTGAAGAGTTGGCTTTGGGAATGTTTCCTGTCTTGGGCTAACAGAAGGTCTGGTACCCTACCTTTGGGTCCTTCTAGTTTCAGTTAGGCCATTAAGGCTGGTCTTTTTATGAGAATTTGAAGTCTGCATCCCACTGCTCTCCTGCTCCCTCAGGGGTTCTCTGTTGTGTACTCTGTCAGGACAGTCATCGGTTGTAGCCGGGCACCATCTAGGTCTTCTGGTCTCAGGTTGATGTAGTCTCTGGTTTATGTGGCCCTTTCTGTCTCTTGGGCTCATAATTACCTTGTGTCTTTGGTGTTCTTCATTCTTCTTTGCTCCAGGTGGGTTGAGACCAACTGATGCATCTTAGATGGCCGCTTGCTAGCGTTTAAGACCCCAGACACCACTCTCCAAAGTGGGAATCAGAATGTTTTCTTAATAGATTTTATTATGCCAATTGACATAGATATCCCCTGCCCCTGCTACGCTGGACTTGGAAGTGTTCAGTTTATTCAGGAAACTTCTTTCCTTTTGGTTTAGTCCAGTTGTGCTGACCTCTCCTTTATTGTGTGTTGTCTTTCCCTTCACCTAAAATAGTTTTTGTCTACTCTCTAATTCCCTTCACCTAAAATAGTTCTTGTTAGTGAATACCCCTCTCCCTCCATCCCTTCCCACTCTCATAACCATCAAATAATATTTTCTTCTCTGTTTAAACTATTTTTCGAGTTCTCGTAATAGTAGTCTCATACAATATTTGTCCTTTTGCAACTGACTAATTTCACTCAGCATAATGCCTTCCAGATTCCTCCATGTTGTGATATGTTTCACGGATTCATCATTATTCTTTATTGATGTGTAGTGTTCCATTGTGCAAATATACCATAATTTATCCATTTATCTGTTGATGGGCATCTTGGTTGGTTCCATTTTTTGCTATTGAAAACAGTGCTGCAATGAACATGGGTGTGCATACATCTGTTCGTGTAAAGGCTCTTATTTCTCTAGGATATATTCTAAAGAGTGAGATTGCTGGATTGTATGGTAGTTCTAGTTCTAGTTTTTTAAGGAAGCGCCAAATCGATTTCCAAAGTGGTTGTACCATTTTACATTCCCGCCGGCAGTGTATACGTGTTCCAGTCTCTCCAACCTCTCTAACATTTATTCTTTTCTGTTTTTTGGATTAATGCCAGCCTTGTTGGGGTGAGATGGAATCTCATTGTAGTTTTGATTTGCATTTCTCTAATGGCTAATGATGGTGAGCATTTCCTCATGTATCTGTTAGCTACCTGAATGTCTTCTTTAATGAAGTGCCTGTTCATATCCTTTGCCCATTTTTTACCTAAAAACTTTTTCCCAGTCAGAAGGTAACCTTTTTACTCTTTCGGTGAAGTCTTTGGATGAGCATAGGTGTTTGATTTTTAGGAGCTCCCTGTTATCTAGTTTATCTTCTGCATTGTTGGTAATGTATTGTATACTGTCTATGCCATGTATTAGGGCTCCTAACGTTGTCCTTATTTTTTCCTCCATGGTCTTTATCATTTTAGATTTTATATTTAGGTCTTTGATCCATTTTGAGTTCATTTTTGTGCATGGTGTGAGGTATGGCTCTTGTTTCATTTTTTTTGCAGATGGATATCCAGTAATGCCAGCACAATTTGTTAAACAGACTGTCTTTTCCCCATTTAACTGACTTTGGGCCTTTGTCAAATATCAGCTGCTCATATGTGGATAGATTTAAGTCTGGATTCTCCATTCTGTTCCATTGGTCTATGTATCTGTTGTTGTACCAGTACCAGGCTGTTTTGACTACTGTGGTGGTATAATAGATTCTAAAATCAGGTAGAGTGAGGCCCCCACTTTGTTCGTCCTTTTCAGTAATGCTTTACTTATCCGGGACCTCTTTCCATTCCATATGAAGTTGGAGATTTGTTTCTCATTTAAAAATGTCGTTGGAGTTTGAATTGGAATTGCTGTGTATCTATAGGTGGCTTTTGGTAGCATAGATATTTTTACAATATTAAGTCCTCCTATTTTTTTTACCCATGAGCAAGGTATGTTTTCCCACTTATGTAGGTCTCTTTTGTTTTCTTGCAGTAGTGTCTTGTAGTTTTCTTTGTATAGGTCTTTTACATCTCTGCTAAGATTTATTCCTAAGTATTTTATCTGCTTGGGGGCTACTGTAAATGGTATTGATTTGGTGATTTCCTCTTAAAAGTTCTTTTTGTTGGTATAGAGGAATCCAACTGATTTTGTGTATTTACCTTGTATCCTGGCACTCTGCTAAACTCTTCTATCAGTTTCAGTAGTTTTCTTGAGGATTCCTTAGGGTTTTCTGTGTATAAGATCATGTCATCTGCAAAGAGAGACACTTTTACTTCTTCCTTACCAATCTGAATATGCTTTATTTCTTTATCTAGCCTAATTGCTCTGGCTAGGACCTCCAGCACAATATTGAACAAGTGTGGTGATAAAGGGTATCCTTGTCTGTTTCCTGATCTCAAGGGGAATGCTTTCAGACTCTCTCCATTTAGGATGATGTTGGGTTTGTATAAATGCCCTTTGTTATGTTGAGGAATTTCCCTTCTATTCCTATTTTGCTGAGAGTTTTTACCCAGAGTGGGTATTGGACTTTGTCAAATGACTTCTCTGCATCAATTGATGAGATCATGTGGTTCTTGTCTTTTGTTTTATTTATATGATGGATTACATTAATTGTTGTTCTAATGTTGAACCATCCCTGCATACCTGGTATGACTCGCACTTAGTCATGGTGAATTATTTTTTTGATATGTTGTTGAATTCTATTGGCTAGAATTTTGTTGAGGATTTTTGCATCTAAGTTCATGGTCTGTAATTTTCTTTTTTTTTTTTTTTTGGTGTCTTTGCCTGGTTTTGGTATCAGGGATATGCTGGCTTCATAGAATGAGTTTGGGAGTATTCCATCCTTTTCTATGCTCTGAAATACCTTTAGTAGTAGTGATGTTAATTCTTCTTTGAAAGTTTGGTAGAACTCTGCAGTGAAGCCGTCTGGGCCAGGGATTTTTTTAGTTGGGAGTTTTTTTTTTTATTACCTTTTCAATCTCTTCTCTTTTTAAGGGTTTATTTAGTTGTTCTACCTCTGTTTGTGCTGGTTTAGGTAGGTAGTATGCTTCTAGAAATTCATCCATTTCTTCTAGGTTTCCAAATTTTTAGAGTACACTTTTTCATAGTAATCTGACATGATTCTTTTTAATTTCAGTTGGGTCTGATGTGATATTGCCCATGTCATTTCTTATTCAGGTTATTTGCTTCCTCTCCTGTTTTTCTTTTCTCAGTTTGGCCAATGGTTTTATCAATTTACTTAATTTTTTCGAAGAACCAGCTTTTGGTCTTGTTAACTTGTTCAATTATTTTTCTGTTCTTTATTTCATTTAATTCTGCTCTAATTTTTATTACTTGCTTTCTTCTGGTGCCTGTGGGTTTCTTTCATTGCTGCCTTTCTATTTGTTCAAGTTGTAGGGATAATTCTTTGATTTTGGACCTTTCTTCTTTTCGTATGTGTGCATTTATTGATATAAATTGACCTCTGAGCACTGCTTTCACTGTGTCCCAAGGGTTCTTATAGGAAGTGTTTTCATTCTCATTGGATTCTATGAATTTCTTCATTCCATCCTTAATGTCTTCTATAACTCAGTTGTTTTTGAACAGGGTATTGTTCAGTTTCCAAGTGTTTGATTTCTGTTCTCTGCTTTTTTTGTTATTGACTTCTACTTTTATGGCCTTATGGTCAGAGAAGATGCTTTGTAATGTTTCGATGTTTTGGATTCTGCTCAGGCTTGCTTTATAACCTAATATGTAGTCTATTCTAGAGAATGTTCCATGTGTACTAGGAAAGAAAGTATTTTTGGCTGCTGTTGGGTGGAGTGTTCTGTATATGTCTATGAATTCAAGTTGGTTGATTGCGGCATTTAGATCTTCCGTGTCTTTATTGAGCTTCTTTCTGGATGTTCTGTCCTTCACCGAAAGTGGGGTGTTGGGGTGTTGAAGTCTCCTACTATAATTGTACAGCTATCTCACTCTTCAATACTGTTATTTGTTTTATGTATCTTGCAGCCCTGTCATTGGGTGCATAAATATTTAATATGGTTCTATTCTCCTGGTATACTGTGCCTTTAATCATTATATTGTCCTTGCTTATCCTTTGTGGTAGATTTAACTTTAAAATCTATTTTGTCAGAAATTAATATTGCCACTCCTGTTCTTTTTTGATTATTGTTTGTTTGATATATTTTTTCCATCCTTTGATTTTTAGTTTGTTTGTGTCTCTAAGGTGTGTCTCTTGTAGGCAGCAGATAGATGGATCGTGTTTTTTTTTTTTTTTTAATTATTTAATCCATTCTGCCACTGTCTTTCTCTTCATTGTTGCATTCAGTCCATTTACATTCACCATAATTATGTATAGGTATGAGTTTAGTGCTGTCATTTTAATGTCTTTTTTGTGTGTTGTTGACAGTTTCTTTTTCCCACTTAATTTTTTGTGCTGAGTAGCTTATCTTTACATATTGTCTTGTCCTCTTATTCGTTGTTGTCGATTTTGTTTCTGCTGAGCCTCTATATTTTTCTTTTATTTTATTTCGATGAGTAGAATTGTTAGTCTCCTTTGTGGTTACCTTAATATTTACCCTAATTTTTCTAAGTTTAAACCTAACTTTTATTGCTTTATATTGCCTTGTCTGTCTTCCTCTCCATATGAAAGATCTATGACTACATTTCTTAGTCCTCTTTATTGTTTTAATGTTGTCTTCTTTTACATAAGGACATCGCTGTTTCCCTGTTTTGAGCGTTTTTTTAATCTTGATTTATTTTTGTGATTTCCCTATCTGGGTTGACATCTGATTGCTCTATCCAGTGTTCTAGTCTTGGGTCAACATCTTATATTATTGGTTTCCTAACCAGAGAACTCCTTTTAGTATTTCTTGTAGTTTTGGTTTGGTCTTTATGAATTCCCAAACTTCTGTTTATCTGGAAATGTTCTAATTTTGCCTTCATATTTGAGAAAGAGTTTTGCTGGATATATGATTCTTGGCTGGCAATTTTTTTCCTTCAATGCTTTATATAAGTCATTTCCTTCTTGCCTGCATGGTTTCTGCTGAGTAGTCCAAGCTTATTCTTATTGACTGCCCTTTGTGGGTGACTCTTTGTTTGACTCTTCGTTTATCTCTAGGTGCTCTTAAATTTTTCTCTTTATCTTTGGTTTTGGCAAGTTTGATTATGTTTGGTGACTTTCTTTTAAGATCTACCTTATGTGGAGTTTGATGAGTATCTTGGATAAATATCTTCTCATCTTTCACCATATTGGGGGAGTTTTCTGGCAACAATTCTTCAACAATTCTCTCTGTGTTTTCTGTTATCCTTCCCTGTTCATATACTCATAGGTTATTTCTCTTGATAGAGTCCCACATGATTCTTAGGGTTTCTTCATTTTTTTTCAATTCTTTTATCTGATTTTTCTTCAAATATATGGTACAAAGTGTTTTATCTTTAGTCTCACAAACTCTGCCTTCCACTTCCACAATTCTGCTCCTCTCACTTTTTATGAGTTGTCTAATTCTGTAATTTTATTGTTAATCTTCTGAATTTCTGATTTCTGTCTCTCTATGGATTCTTGCAGCTTATTAAATATTTCATTTTGTTCTTGAATAACCTTTTAAATTTCTTCAGCTGCTTTGTCTGTGTGTTCCTTGGCTTGTTCTGGGTGTTGCCTGATCTCTTCCTGATGTCTCGAAGAGTTCTGTATATTAATCTTTTGTTTCTGCTTCTGGTAATTCTAGGAAGGCACCTTCATCCAGAAGATCCCTCCCTTGATTATTTGTTTTGAGAGCTTGTTGAAGCAATCATGGTCTGCTTCTTTATGTGATTTGATATTGACTGTTGTCTCTGAGCCATCTATAAGTTATTGTATTCCATCCTAGCTTCTTGCTTTGTTTTGTTTTGATATGCCCAGATGGGTTTCTTGGGTGAGCTAGCTTGATTATTTTCATCTTTGAAGCTCTAATGTCCTGTCCCCAGATGGCTAGAGCCATTATCAGGTGTATCAGTCTAGGAGTCCATTCACTTTTCTTGTATGGATTCAGCTCATGTGTCCAGGTAGTTGGTCATCAAGTGTGTGGTACAGGCTCTGCTCCACAGTCTTAGAGGGGCAGGGGTGATTGGTGTAGGTACAGATATCTGGTTGCAGCAGTGGGTCATGCTCTGAACAAGGCAGGGGCTGACAACCATCCCCCAAGTGTCTGTGAGGAAAACACATCCTTGTTCCCTAGAGTGCACAGGTGGGTGGTTTCTGCAGATGGACCATGGGCACCCAATGCTTTTGGTTGTAATGACTGGGAGGTACCAGTTATCCTTGGACCTCTATCGTGGGTGGATGGGAGACCTGAGTGGAGCCACCAGTCCTTAGGTCCCTGATGTGGATAGGTGAGGACCCTGTTTAATAGGCAAAGCAGTGTCAAACATCAAACACCCACCTCTCCACCTCACAGGTGAAACAGTTGCAGTCTGTCAACAAGGGTCTATTCTCCTGAAATAGGCACACACAGGTCCATGCGGGGGGGGGGGGGGGGAATGTATTCAAAATCCAAGGACCGTTTATGCCTGGACAGGTGCCTCCTCTGTTCTAAGCTCCCCAGGTTAGTAGAGCTGGCAAATTATCTTTTCTCACAACTGTGAATTTATTCCTTCTCCAAGGCTGGGAGAATGGCTCAGGATGCTCAACAGGACCTATATCAGGCCCAGGGAAATCAACAGCCACTGAAGCCAGCTTGGGGGCTGGGAGTGTGGTAAAATATGCAAAAGTACTTAGCTTTTTCTGAGAGCACTGTTCTTCTCTGGTTCCAGAGGTGTAAACAGGCTGTGCAGTGGCTGTTTCTCCCTGAGGAAACTGCAGCCGAATGCTACCACCAGCCCACAGCAGTCCCCCCTGGGAATGGTGGCTGAGGACTCCTGGTGGTTCAGGTCCAGCAACTTCCCTCTGCTTCTGAACCATCTCTCCCTCCGCAGCCACTCAGTCCATTTTCTAACTTTGCCTTTGTTGCTCAGGGATCCTAACTTATCATAAATATAATCATTTCACTTGTTTTTTTGGGTCTTTGTTGTAAGAGGGATCACCAGAAATGTCTGACTACTCGGCTATCTTGGCCCCCACCTCTGAAGGCTGTAGTCTTTGATCTTTATTAGTAAGTGCTTCAAGTCCTCTTTGCTTTCAGCAATCAAGGTCATGTCATCTGCGTATTGCAGGTTGTTAATGAGTCATCCTCCAATTTTGATGCCACGTTCTTCTTTGTAGAGTCCAGCTTCTCAGATTATTTGCTCAGCATACCTATTGAATAAGTATGGTGAAAGGTAGGTACTACATTCCCCCCCCCCCATTTTTAGAAATGGAACAACTGGAGTTTAAAGAGGTTAACAAGAACTTATCTAACTTCAAATGATTGGATAATAGAAAATCTAGGATTTAAATCCAAATGCCTGCACTCTCAGTGGCCTTGAGACTCTGCAGAAATCAGAGGAGGCCAACCCTCTAGCTCTGTCCCATCATATTTTACATTCATGGAGCTTTTTATGTCCAGAGTAATGGTTGCCTTTTGAGTGTTTTCACTCTGTTCAAAGCAAGATTTATGGTGCAGCTAATCAATTAAGTGATCGTTGTTTATTGAGTTCCTCCTGAATTATTCAATATTTATTGAGCACTTTCCATGTAGCCAGTGCTTGTGCAATGAGCCGTGGAGGATACAAGGAAGGTATAACATCAGTCTTCATCTTCAGGGGGCTTGAAATCTAGCTAAGGTGTGGGGGATGGAGTAGTTGGCAATATTAAGCCACACAAGGAAATAAGTGGTCAAATCTTAAACTGATCGGCATAAACAACATGTTGAAAGGCAGAGAGGGGGCAGAGCTTCTTGAAGATTTGATACAGAGTAAGATTTGTGAAGATGGTGGGGCTTAATGCCTTTCAAGAGCAGGTAGTATTAGGCTGGGAAATGGGCACTGCAGGTGGGGAAGAACAGCATAGGCAAAGATACGGAATGAACATGAATGTTTCAGCACCCAGTTGGAGATGAGCCCAGCTAGAAGGGATGGTGCTGGCTGAAGAGTCATTCTTAACTAAAACTCTTAAACACAAAAACCTCAGACTTGTTCGCAGCATCCAGCACTGTGTCTAGCACGGAGTAAGTATTCAACATGGGTTTGCTGAACTGAACCCATGCAAAGATAAATAAGACACAGTCCCTGACCTTCTTGGAATTTTCCATTCAATAAAATTGAAAATACATATATGTATCTACTTACAACACAAAATCAAATGTGTTATGCGAGGTTGATAATATGATGAGAATTTTTGTTTCCATCAATATGGCAGACTAGATATCATGTTATTGATGTTATCATTAGTTGCTGTTGAGTGGGCTCTGACTCATAGAGACTTGTGTATAACAGAAAGAAATGTTGCCCAGTCCTGTGCAACCTTCATAATCAATGCTATGTTTTAGTCCGTTGTTTCAGCCACTGGGTCAATCCATCTCACTGAGGGCCTCCCTTGTCTTTGCTGACCCTCCACTTCACCAACCATGATGTTGTTTTCTAGCTATTGGTCTTTCCTGATAACATGTTCAAAGTAAGCAAGCTGAAGCCTTGCCATCCTTGCTTATGAGGAACATTCTGGTTGTATTTCCTCTAAGACTGATTTGTTCATTTTTCGCCAACACCTCAGGGAGAGTATAGTCTTTTTATGGATAGAGAAAGATGGGCTGCTTATACTGACTGGAAAGGCTCCGTGGAATTTTTAAGGGAGGGAACATCATTGCACTCAAATTCATCTAAATTGACCAAAATTTGAATTCTCAGGTTCCCTTCTTTCTCAATCAGTTTCCACTAAAGATTCCTGTGGATCTAGCCATTTTGAGTACTGTTCTGACCCTGTTGCATTTTTTCAGTAAACATGGCCATCATGTCTCTGTTAAGTGCTGCCACCTGACCTCTACCACGCCAGGATTCCATCATCCCCATTGAAATAATTAGTGAGGCATCTACCACTATCAAACCTTTCTACAGAGGACAGTCACCACAGAGCTTTTCAAGGATGCTAGTATGTCTTTCACAGTCTATTTATCATTCTTTAGTGAAGGGTGTGCCCTTTTACTTAAGAGATCCTCAAAGGCCATGAATTCAATTTATGATGTAATTCTGCAACCTACAAGATCAAACTACACATCTGACTTTTAAATACTTTGGTTGTGCAGCCATAGTAGATAAGACACTCTTAGAGAAGTTATAGAAATGTCTGGTTTTCTGACGTAATCTTTAGTGAGAATCTAGAGGGCTGAGCATGTCATATTCTTTCTCTAAGCTCCCCAGGGAAGACATATATATTCAATCCACCTCACTATCTTTGAAGTTGTCATTTACTATAAAAGTTCATTACAGTAGGCACTTGATCTTTCATGACATTGCCTTCGAGGTACACCCCCTTCTCACTTATCAACATGGTTAGGGTCCAAAGACCAGGTTGTGTGCAAAATCAATGTTATATGAAAATCGAGGATGACTACATCCGATTAAAAAAATGGAGAATGACCACATCATTGCATAACTGCCAAATTACATAATTACGTAACTTCTAAAACACTGAGAATTATCGCTCAGTCAAGTTGATACATAAGCTTATGCAACACAGCCAATATTACTCTCGCCTTGCACCTCAGCATTTGTTACTGCGAGACATACATCATTAATGCGCAAAATAGTCAGATAGTAGACTTTTTATTTTTGTGGTAAATGAGAAATGTCCAATAAAGAGAAAGATAAGTGAGGAGAAGGTATAATTTATTCCTAGCCACTACAGGTGATAAATTTTATAATCACTTTTCCACTGAAGTTCTGAACTACCACTACCCCATTTTCTACCACTAGAAAGATTTTCACTAACTTTGGGTATAACCAGGTCTCAGAATAAATCCATTATTCCTATCATTCAAGATCTGTTTCATAGAACCACTTTTGATGCAAGATAATATAATCAGTCAGGATTTGATCAATAAAAACTTCTGTAAGTATTTACAGTAGGAAGGTATTTGGGTGTTTAAACAACACAGGAAGGGCTAGAGGACTAAAGATCAAGGAAATCTGTCACTAATCTCAGTGGTAGCTAGATAGCTTTTGGGGAGTCAGGAAGTAGCAGGAACGTCAGGAAGATACTGACTGGTCATAATTCTACTAGCCCTGAGGTGGGTGATTTGTGGGAAGACATTTAGAAGCCTACACAAAATCTCACCATGCCAAAAGTCATGATAATGTCAGCTGCAAGAACAATGATTTGGCTTTAGTACCTCTTACACCTTCCAAACCTTAAGCAACAGTTGCTGTTGGGTCGATTCTGAGTCATGGCGATTCCATGTGTGTCATAGTACAACTGTGCTCCACATGGTTTTCAGTAATTGATTTCTTTGGAAGTCCATCTGAGGTTCCTCTAGGTGGACTCAAACCATCAAACTTTTGATCAGCAGCTGAGCACACTAAACATTTGTACCACTCAGTGACTCACTCAAGTGCCTCTTAATGGTGGAATCTAGTACTCAATTCTGCTGGTAAAGAAGCAATAGATTTTTAAGTCCTGTGATATAGTGGAAAGAACAAAGGAGGGACAATGGTCCATGTTGCAGAGAGAGCATCCAAACTATAAAAAAAAAAAAACCTGTCATTATCCACAGATAATGATATTGTCTGCATTGAAGACCCCAAAGAATCTATAAATTAGTTGTTAGAATTAATGACATAATTCCACCAGGTCACTGGATAAAAGAATAATATACAAAATTATATGTCATTTCTGTACACCAGCAAAAAACAGCTAGGAAAAAAAGACAATATGTACACAATAATAATTTACCAAGTCATAAACTTCAGTAAAAATAGTTCTAGGTCTTTATAGAAAAAATAAAAAGGATGATTTCAAACTAGTTAACTGTTCTTGATGTTAAGTGCCATCGAGTTGGTTCCAACCCATACTGTCCCTGTATACAACAGAATGAAACACTACCCAGTCTTGTGCCATCCTAATAATCTTTGGTATGCCTGAGTCCATCATCACAGCCACTGTGTCAATCCATCTTGTTGAGAGTCTTCCTCCCTTTCTCTGACACTCTACCAAGCATGATGTCCTTCTCCACTGACTGGTCTCTCCTGATAATAGGTCCAAAGCACATGAGAAGGAGTCTCAACGTACTTGCTCCTAAGGAGCATTCTGCCTGTACTTCTTCAAAGACAGATGTGTTCATTCTTGTTATATTCAATATTTTTCACCAACGCCGTGATAAATGGATAAAAATATTAAAGTTGTCAAGGATTTCATTTTACTTGGATCCACAATCAAAGCCCGTAGAAGCAGCAGTCAAGAAATCAAACGACATATGGCGTTGACATTAATTCTTCTTCAAAGGCATCAATTCTTCTTCGGTCTTCCTTATTCATTGTCCAGCTTTCACATGCATAGGAGGCAATTGAAAATACCACGGCAGGAGTCAGGTGCACCTTAGTCCTCAAAGTGACATCCTTGCTTTTTAACGCTTTAAGAAGTCTTTTGCAGCAGATTTTCCTGATGCAATACGTCCTTTGATTTCTTGACTGCTGCTTCCGTAGGCGTTGATTGTGGATCCAAGTAAAATGAAATCCTTGACAACTTCAATCTTTTCTCTGTTTATCATGATGTTGCTTATTGGTCCAGTTGTGAGGATTTTTGTTTTCTTTATCCTGAAGTGTAACATACTGAAGGCTGTAGTCTTTGATCTTCATCAGTAAGTGCTTCAAGTCCTCTTCACTTCCAGCAAGAAAGGTTGTGTCATCTGCATAAAGCAGGATGTTAATGAGTCTTCCTCCAATCCTGACGCCCCTTTCTTCTTCATATAATCTAGCTTCTCGGATTATTTGCTCAGCATACCGACTGAATAAACATGGTGAAAGGATACAACCCTGACATATGCTTTTCCTGATTTTAAGCAATGCAGTGTCTTTTAGTGTCACTTTGTTCTGTTCAAACGACTGCCTCTTTGTCGGTGTACAGATTCCTCGTAAGCACAATCGAGTGTTCTGGAATTCCCATTCTTTACAATGTTATCCATAATTTGTTATGATCCACACAGTCAATGCCTTTGCATAGTCAATAAAACACAGATAAAAATCTTCCTGGTATTTTCTGCTTTCAGCCAGGATCCATCTGACATCAGTAATGATATCCCTCATTCCATGTCCTCTTCTGAATCCTGCTTGAATTCCTGGCACTTACCTGTTGATGTACTGCTGCAACCACTTTTGAATGATCTTCAGCAAAATTTTACTTTTGTGTGATATTAATGATATCGGCATTCTGAAATTTAACTAGACCTAAATAAATAGATATACTATGTTCATGAATAGAAAGACTCATTATCAAAATGATTCTAAAAACCAAAACCAAACACAGAGCTGTTGAGTCAATTCTGACTCATGGCAACACAATGTGTTACAGAGTAGAACTGCTCCATAGGGTTTCTCGGCTAAAATCTTTATTGAAGCAGAATGCCAGGCCTTTTTCTCATGGCACTGCTGGGTGAGTTTGAACCACCAACCTTTAGGTTAATAGTCAAGTGGGAACTATTCATGCCACCCAAGGGCCCTTAACATGATTCTAGTTATCCTCAAATTGATGAAAGAATTTTATGCAATGTCAATAAAAATCCAAATAGAGCTCTAAATGAAACTTGACAATAAATACCCATTGTGGTTGAGTCAATTCTGACTCGTAGTGACCCTATGGGATAGAGTAGAACGGCCCCGTAGGGTTTTCAAGGCTAAAATCTTTATGGAAACAGACTGCTGCATCTTTCTCCTAAGGAGTGACTGGTGGGTTTCAGCCACCATCCTTTCAGTTAGCAGCTGAGTGCACCCATTGTGCCATCAGAGCTCCTCGTTGACAATATATAGGGAAGATCCAAAGGCTAAGATAACCTAGACACTTCTAAAGAACAAAAAGACACTCTCTACCAGATACTAAGACTTACTTTTAAATCTATAGTAATTAATACAGTGCATTACTAGTGCTTGTACATATTAATATATAGATATCAGTGTGCTCTTAGTGCTGGCACAGATTAATGTATCAGTGGAACAGAGAGTTCAAAAACAGATCCATGCATACATGGAACTTGATATTTTAGAGATATTTTTGCTGACCATTGGAGAAAAGTTTAGATTCTTCAGTAAGTTGTGCTGAGATGTTTGGTCATGCATAGTTAAAACAAAATGAAATTGGATCCTTTCTTCACAATTTAAGCAAAGGTCAATTCCAGATGGGGTGAGACCCTAAATTTAAAAGGCAAAACTTTATGCATTAAAAAAAAAAAAAGTAGGAGATTATCTTCTCAGCCTCGGGGTAGAGACTTTTTAAATGAATTATAGAAAGCATAAATTTCTAAATAGCATTCATGACTAAACATTGATACATTTGACTGCATTATAATTAAGATAATCTGTTCATTGTGTGTGTGTTCATCAAATGGACCACAAAAAATTCAGAAAGACAAGCCAAAAACTGTGAGAAGATATTTTCCACAAAAATGGACAAAGGTTTAATGACCAAAATATATAACTTCTGTGAATCAATAAGAAAAAAAAAATTGAAATAGGAAGTTGGTCAAAAGACAGGACAAGGCGTTTCACATAAAAGAAAATCTCTATGCCCAACAAATTACAATCAAGATTCTTAATTACATTAGTCATCAGAGGAACGCAAATCAAAACCATCCACCCTTCTGTGTCACCAAAATGGCACACAGAAGTTTTTAAGCCTGACAAAATCGAATATTGACAAGCCAATAGGAATTTCCATTTACTTCAAATGAGAGTGTAAATTGGTCTGGCTACTTGGAAAACAATTTGATATTATCTAGCAAAACTTAAAATGTAAAAATAGCCTCCAAACCAGCAATTCCACTCCTGGAGAAACTCTTGGACATCTGTAAGTATGTTTATAACAGAAGTATGTTTATAATAGCAAAGATCTGAAACCAACCAAAAGATCTGTCATCAGAAGAAGGTATAAATAAAGTGTGGTAACTTCAAATAAATGAAAATGGATTAACCAGCGCTCCATCCATTATAAATATAATTTTCACTAATAAAGAACACATAAAGTATAAGTCAACTTATAAAATGTTCATATATGTGCAGAACCAAATAATACATACATTTCCAGTAAATATACAGGTAATATATATATATATATATATGTGTGTGTGTGTGTGTGTATATATATATATATATATAATATATATTATATATATATATGGAAACCCTGGTGGTGTAGTGGTTAAGTGCTATAGCTGCTAACCAAGAGGTCGGCAGTTTGAATCCACCAGGTACTCCTCGGAAACTCTGTGGGGCAGTTCTACTCTGTCCTATAGGGCTGCTACGAGTCAAAATTGACTCAGTGGCAGTGGGTTTGATTTTTTTGTTTTATGTATATATATATATATACACATATATATATAAATTAAGGTGTGATATGCACATAATTCAGGATAGTAGTAACATTTGGGTACAAGGGAGAATTTTGTGATCAGACAGTATTACACAAAGATATTCAAAAGTGTTGATACAGTTTTATTTTTAAGGCAATTAGTTGGAACACAGGTGTTTAATTCATTTTTATTCTATATACCCTAAATATATATTATGAATTTGACAGTGGGTTTAGTATCAGTTTAGACACCAAAGGGTTGCTCCACCAATTAACTAGCCAGTTGGGGGTGAGTTAGGAGAGTTGTTTGTGGAGAACCCTCCAGCACTAGAAGGGGTTGGGCAGGACATTAAATCTCAGAATCAAGGGAGCCAGAAGGAGAAGGCCAAGATATGTGGTGAGGCAGTTCACTTGCTTAAAGGGGAGAGGATAAAGACTCCTTTGAGAAGCTGATAAAAGCTATGAACTGTCTTCCTAAAAGAATGCATACTTGCAAACACACAGATGCAAAAGTTTGTATACACATGGGACCAGGATAAGAATCCTGGGATACAAGGGTGGCCTAGATTTAGAGTTAAAGTAACCAGTGAAAGAATTTTGTTTTAAGGACTAGTCTTTTCTCTAGCAAGAAAGCTTTACCAACTGCATCCAGAGCGAATTCTGCCTTAAACTCATGTATTAGCTTCCTAGGGCAACCATTACAAATGTCTATAAACTAGGTGCTTTACAACAACAGAAATTTATTCTCTCACAGTTTGAGAGGCCAGAGTGTGAAATCAAGGTGTCAGCAGGGTCATGATACCTTTGAAGGCTACAGGGGAGAATCCTTTATTGCCTCTTCCAGCCCCAGGGTTCCTTGACTCGTGGCTGCATAACTGCAGTCTCCGCCTTCATCTTCACAAGCCAGTCTTCCCTGTGTCTCTCACATCTCTCTCTGTCTTTCTCTTATAAGGATGCTTGTCATGGGATTTAGGGTCCACCCAGAAAACCCAGGATGATTTCATCTAGAGATCCCTAACTTAATTACACACACAAAAACAATTTTTTCAAATAAAGTCACATTTATAGTTTCCAGGCAGACGAACATGTTGAGAGCTGCCATTCAATCCATTACAACTCCCCACTAGCCTCTGACAGTCCTAAATCTCTATAGTCTCTGCTTATCTTCATTTTCCCTTTGCTTTGACTTTTCAAACTCAGCTTCTCTTCAAAACAGGCCTTCTTGTATCCCCTCTCCCTTCTTGTTTGGCCCTTCTGGCTCTGCTTTCCTGGTCACCACTTGGTCACTGCCTGTAGGTAGAGTACTTGACCAGGCCCAGCCCAACCTAGTCCACAGGGCCTCAGGGGTATCCCAGCATCAGCACTTCCTCAATCTGACCTTTTACGTAATGTGTTTAATCTCCCTGAGGCTCAGTTGCCTTCTGTGAGAAAGGGGAACAGGACAACTACCTCATAGCCTCGTTGAGAAGATTAAATACAGAAGTTATGCTTTGCAAACTTTAAATTGAGGAAAATGAGAGCCGTTACCATGAAGCAGAAGCACGCTGTGGGGGGTGGGGAGGGGGCCAAGAAAAAGAATAAGGGGCGGGATGTATTTGCTGATTCAATGCACTATTTCCTACTTGCAGCTTACATTGGATAACGGTGCTATCAAATTATTATTATTACCACCATCATTAATAATAAAAATGGCTGTAGGGTGCCCAGAATTTCCTCAGCATGTGGCAATGAATACAGCTTTTATTAGTGCAGCCAATGCTAAAAGGATGCAGAGGAGTGCTGACCCAGCGCCTCCTTCCTCCCCAGATGGCCCATCCTGGGGGGAACATCTGGCTTCTAAGCGTATCCTACCTGGGAGGACTGGAGGGGCCATTGGGAACAAGAAAGTCCCACAAAGGATCAGCTAGTTCACCTGTAGATAGCCCTTAGGCTGTTCAACATTCCATCTGAAAGGTGTGAGAATTCCTAGGCTTAGAAGGATCAAAGGGCTGGCAGTGCACACTGCCTGCTTTTGAGCTCTCTTGCTGAATCACATGTTAACAAAGGAACTATCATGGACTGGCCTTGGGCTGCCTGGTTTAGGAACAATTTCAATGCTGCGTATTAGGAAATCTGGGATCAAAGATATGGGGACGAAGTTGAAAAGTAAGCAACTTTTTCTCATTTCTATGGTCCATGCTTCTGCCTCCTCAGGCATATGCTAGTAACTTCCCAGTTTTGTCCTCAGCCGATCAGCTCCCCACAAGACAGGTAGCACCATGTTGCTACAGTGTGGTTTTGGCCATTTCTCTCACTTGTTCTTAGCTCTTTGATGGTTTCATTTTTTCTTAGGATAATGACTATACCTTCCCACATGTCATCCATGCCCAGCACAGCCTGAATCCAACTTATGTCACTGGCCTAGTAATAGGCCATTCTCTGGTTCCTCCAAAGGTCTTCACTTTCTCCTCCCTTTGGAAGCTATTGATTGGAGTATATGCCACAATTCACTGTTTACTTCCCCATTTTCCATCCCCTTCATCCCATCACCACCACAAACACTAGACTAAAAAGTCCAAGAAAGCAAGAACCTTGCCCTTCTATTGTTGAACTGAACTAACTTGTTAGATGGATTCAGAGTCTCTCTTTGCCACTGCCCACTATGGAAAAGAATAGGAAGCTTGACCCTCTTAGTCATGGTCCTTTCAGCTCCCAGACCCAAGCTGTTGCTCACCTGGCTACAGCCGCTGCAACCAATCCTGATCTCATGCAGAAAGGACTGAAGTTGCAGCCTGACTTTAAATCTCTCTTGTTTTAATGCAGCTTTGACCTTGTGTCTCAGGGCAATAGGTCATTAAATCAATAGTCCCACACCTGCACCAGTTCCAGTGCCTTGAGCTCTATCTTGATTGCTACCAACTACCCTCCTACATCCAGGCTGGGGCCTTTCTTGCTTTTCAGCCTTGCCCTCAGATATGTGGAGTGGAACCCTAGGGCTATGGGTAGGGCCCTGGCCCCGGCTTATAGACAACTCTGATGCTGAGTGTCTCCTGTACATTCCAAGTACCTTGTTCTCCTCTGAGTCCTGCTTCCAGACCTGGTTACAAGCTCTTGTTTTTGTTAGCTGTCCTTGAGTCAGCCCCAGACTCATGGCAACCCCATGCATAATGGACCCAAATGCTGCCCCATCCTGTACCATCCCCATGATTACTTGCAGAATTGAACCATTGTGATCTAGAGGATTTTCACTGGCTGATTTTCCAAAGTAAATAGCTAGCCTTTCTTCCTAGTTTTTCATAGTCTGGAAGCTCCCCTGAAAACTGTCCAGCATCATAATAACATGCAAGTCTCCACTGACAGATGGGTGGTGGCTGTGTGTGAGATGTATTGCCTAGGAATCAAACCCAGGTTTCCTGCATGCAAGGCGAGAATTCTACCATCGAACCACCACTGCCCCCTGCATCCAGGGCCTATATCTCCTTATAATTGCCTCTCACTACTACAATTTCTTGAGATGTGACAGGCCTCTTCTTCACTTCTCCCAGACCTGCCTGGCTCATTGTAGACATGTGTGCACAGACATTTTAGATGTCCACTTAAGCTTTGTTAAAATGGGAAGGAATTTGGAGTATGAGCCATACACAGTTGGGGCATTGCGAATACTAGCTCCCATTGCCATGGTTCCCCATAATCCTATCAGGTGCAGACTGGCCTCCATATCCCCTGCACATTTACTCTACGCATTTCTTCTCTAGACTCTAAGGTTTTAGGTTATTGTTACTAACAATTTAAATGTAGCTGTTATTAATGAGTTGATATTAACCATCATTCATAGAGCAAGTGCTTGATGTCAAGCCATCTGCTAAGAATTTTACATGCATTATCTAAACCTTACAACTTTCCCGTGAGTTAGACCTAGTATCTTCATTTTCCACATAGGGAAACTGAGGCTTTGAAGAACTATCTAATGTAGATTGCAGCCCCAGAACACTACCTCAAGTCTGCCTGCCTTCAAAACCTTAACCCCTTACCTGAGTTTCTTAACATGAGAGATATTCAGGCCTCTTCTACCAACACAATATTTATCGTGGCTTTCCTCCAGCGATGACTTAGTTTGCAGATATCTACAGACATAACACTAGGCATTAATTTATTATATTTATGGCTTTTAAATAATCATAAAACCTATATCAGTCAGGATAGACTATAATAACAAATATCCCAAAACCTTCGTGACTACAAACCACAAAGATTTATTTTTCCCCTCACTACATGACATCACAGATCAGCAGGGAGCAAGTTGGATCCAGCAGCCTCCATTACTGCCTCAGTCAGGTACTGGTAAGAAACAAAGGACGCACTCAAACTGAGGAACTTGAGGAGTATTTTATCTACTGTTTATTTATATGGCAGTTGCTGTCAACCAGCTGAACCTGTCGACGTTTGCACCATGTAGGGACTCCTGGCAGGGTTTCAAAAAAAACCAAACCAAACCCACTGCCGTCGAGTTGATTCCAACTCATAGTGACCCTATAGGACAGAGTTTCCAAGGAGTGCCTGGTGGATTCGAACTGCCGACCTCTTGGTTAGCAGCTGTAGTACCTAACCACTATGTAACCTGGTAGAGTTTAGGGAAGTCAATAAGTTATGGCTTAGTACCTGAGAGTTAGTAACAAGTAGCACCCCTGCCCTGAAGGGTAAGGTGCTGAAGCAGTTACCAGAACCTGGAGAGTTAGCAGACGGAAGAAACACAGTCAACTCAAGATGACTTGGCAGAGTGAGCCAGGGGACTTAATACTTAGACTTGGCTCTTCTCCTGCCCTGTGGTCTCCTGCCGGTATTTCCCATTGGCCACACCCAACCAGAAGTTAGAGTGTAAGGAAGACCGTTGATCCGGTCCTTACAGACCTGCCTCCCAAGCACAGAGAAGGATGGAGAGTAGACCTAGAACAACAAAGCAGTAGACACTTCACCCAGCCTCAAACGTAGCTAGAGGAAAAGAGAGTCCTAGAGGGAATCCTACTGCAGCTAAATACTCTGGCCCCCGAGTGGTACCCAGCACTTCCCAGTCACGACTCCTGGACCAGAACTGATCACATCCCCTCCCCAGTGGAAGGGGGCCCTAAAGTGCCATCCTACCAAGTGTCCAGAAGGAGGGAAAAACTGGGTATCTGTGAGCAGCCCTGATGGCCACCTCAAAACCAAAACAAATTTGCAGATTAAATACAAAGAAGATTACAGAAGCTAGACAATTAACATTGACAAAATCAATTCAATGTTACAGTTAACATTGCTTTGCTAAAACTGAGTCACCTCCGGGATGTGAATATGTCCGACAGGTCCTTTGTGTTTGGCCAGCCTATGCGTCCTGTGCTGTGTGGTAATTCTGTTCTCCCACTAACCGTATCCTACTCTGTGCATCCATGCTGACATCCATGCAGTCATTTGGTTTTCACTTGGCAGGAGCGCACCATTTATGTTGTAATTTCCCCTCTGTTCTCTTCTAGTAGACCACGTCAATTATCGTAGTGTTGTTACTGAAACCCAAAACCCAGTGCCATCGACACAATCGTAAATGCAAAGGCAAATGTGGGCAATGAAATCAGCATTAGGTTATAAGGTAGTTATCTATAAAAAAATTTTTTTTTATAGTTATCTATATGATCTTTTTTTTATATGATCCAGAAAATGCTTCTATTAATATTTTTTGGATTATCATTGAATTGAAAGCAAAATTAAACAACTCTTATAGAGAGCTTAAAGATTCCTTAGAAATGCAGCTTTTTCCCCCAGTTGTTGTCAAGTCGATTAAGACTCATGGAGACCCTATGTGTGTCAGAGCAGAACTGTGCTCCGTAGGGCTTTCAATGACTGATTTTTTGGAAATAGATTGCCAGGTCTTTCTTTCAAGGCACCTCTGGGTGGATTCAAACCTCCAACCTTTCAGTTAGCAGCTGAGCATATTAACCATTTACATCACCCACAAACTCCTACCAAATAAAACAAACCCTGTACTGTCAATTCCAACTCATAGTGACCCTATAGGACAGAGTAGAACTGCCCCATAGAGTTTCCAAGGAGCACCTGGTAGATTTGAACTGCCAGTCTTTTGGATAGCAACCATAGCACTTAATCACTATGCCACCAGGGTTTCCCAGGAGCTCCTACCCAAAACAACCCTCCTAATCATTTCTATTTCCCAATTCTTGCCCCAGTACAGGCTGCTGTGTGAGTCCCTCTGCTGGTAACTGGTGGAAGGTATTTTCTTGCTGTCCTTGGGCCTCAGGCTCCAGTTCTTTCCTGACAGAGATGGGAATGATGCTCTGAGGTAGAGTTGTATTTTTGCCTCTACTACCTGGCATAGATTCACCAAGAAGGTGTATCTCTTGCTCCTCCTTACTTGTTCTCCTATGTTCTCACCTTCTCTTCTCCTTCCACCCCCTGCTGTATGCCTGCCTTCATTCAAAACCCCTGGCTGCTCTGTTTCTCTCAGGCTGCTTTGTAGCTTAAACTAATGCAGAAGGTTCTGTCTCCAGCCCTGCACTTCAGTCCTGCTGCCTTGGATGCTCTCTCCATTCCTTGCAGTCCCAACCCTGCTAAGTGAGCTCTGGGTCTCATGCTGAATGTTTTTAATTCATATAAAGACAAATTGAGGCTTTCCAAGGATGTTTTCTTACTCTCTACAACTCTGTCACCTGATGTCACACTCTCACACCTACCTGGCCCAGCAGTCTGGTCACCAAGCCCCGCATAGTAGGTTCCTAACCTGTGACCTCTAGATAGGCTTCAAAGGGTCTGTTAGAGGACCCAGTAATTATTCTGAGGCCCTAGAGGATGCTGAATGAGACCTAGTGGTGCAACAGTTAAGTGCTCAGCTGCTAACTGAAGGTTGGAGGTTTGCACTCACCGTTTCCCCAGAAGAAAGACCTGGTGATCTGCTCCTGTAAAGATTAAAAAAAAATTTTTTTTTAATCCTATGGGGTACTTCTACTCTGTCACTTGGGGTGCTTTGAGTCACAATTGATTCAATAGCACCTAACAACAACAACAGGATGCTGGAGTCACTAAACAGAAGATGCCCAGGTCCCTGAGTGTCTGTGTGGAGCACAGCATACTGCCCACCCCGGTGCATTTGCACACTGTGACATGAGCAAACAGCCCGCTGCTAACTGAAAGGTCAGCGGTTTGAACCCACCAGCTGCTCCACGGGATACAGATGTGGCAGTCTGCTTCTGTAAAGATTACAGTCTTGGAAACCCTGTGAAGTATTTCTACTCTGACCTATAGGTAGGGTCACTATGAGTCAGAATCAACTCAACAGTGTTGTTTGTTTGTTTGCTTGTTTGTTTGGTTACAACATGAGCAAGAAATAAACTTCTACTGTATTTGACCATTGAGATTTTGGTGGTATTTGTGATGGCAATGAGCCTATGCTGACTAATGCAAGGGCTTCTGGGGAAGGCTTTTTTCCCCTAATGGGGGATGCGAGAAGTCCTTCCTCTCTTTCTTTAATAACTGTCATATTTGCACAGCTACAGCTACTTTGCAATCACACGGAGTACAACAGAAAGAGGAAACCATCTCCAGCTGCTGAATTAGCCACACTCTGAAAATTTTGATATGAAATAGAATTCCTTAATCTTTCAGCTACATTTAGTTGTGTAATCCATTATTTTTAGTCAAAAGTATCCCATTTGATACAGAATGCAAGCTCAATTCTTACTAGCCTGCATCTACCCTATACTTATCACATCCCAAATCATCTAACACTTAAGCACCTGGTTTCTGTGAGCCACTTACATCAAACATATTCATGCTCGGAAAATTGAGCTAGAGTCCATTGTCTTTTCAGCTGAAGCATAACAACTTAATTTCTCTCTAGTCTGTAATAATGGAAGTCTGAAAAGGCAACACATTAAGGTGTTATCAGGTCAAAACACCTTGGTATAGATGAGTTTATCATTTCCTCTATTAAACCTCTTTTGAATCCATGGCCACTTCTCTACATTTCATAAGAAGTTACCACAACAGTCCAGAAGATATTACCTTGAGGGTATGGTCAGGCATGGAGAATAAGGTACCTCTGGGTACTTAAAAGGCTGAGGGCCTCTTTCCTGGGGAAAACATACATGGAAAGGGAGAGCAGAGACTATAGAAAATAAAATTACCTCCCTCACTAACATGCTTATGATCATTTTTGTTGGAAATGCAAGCCAATCTCTTTCAGACAGCCAAGCAGAGAGAGGTCTGGGTGACTGTGCCTGACCCCATTGGCTGCCTGCCATGGTCAGTCTCCCGGGCTTGGTGGAAGTGACAGGCTGAGACAGAGGTGGCTACTGGGCAACTGTGACTGACACATTAGTGCCCCCAGGCAGCGAGCTGAGAGGCAGGCACTCATGCTGTTGGGGGATCCCATCCATAGTCATCCAGAGGCAGGGGAATCCTTTCTATTACACAACCCCCTTTTCTGGACCACTGGAGAAGGGCTGCTGGTGTCTTTACCCTCCACCCAATATATTTCCACTACTTGGGGGAAGAGGCATAGAGAAAGAGAGAGAGAGAGAGACCCTTCTTCCATCCTTCCATCCTTCCTTCATTCCTTGTCTCTCTCCCTCCCTCCCGTCTGTCTGCCTCTCTTTCAGGGATTCTGGAGAACAACTATAACTAAAATGAGCCTGGCAATGTGGATTTTACTCCTGGTTCTGCAATTGATAAGCTCTGTGGCTAAGTTATTTTTTCATTCATCCATTCAAGCCTCTGTAATGTAGCAGCAGTACAGACCTCATATACCTTCAAGGAGAGAGATAAGAGTCATCATCATCAGCCCCAAAGTGATTACTATGAGGTTGACTTCAGACATGCCTCTACTCTCCAACTCTTTACCAATCCTGACACCAGCCATCCTTCATACGGTACTTGCTACTTCTCTGCTGGGTTTGGTAATTCATTGCATTGGCCACACAGAACTCACAGACCATACTCATAGTTATGGGATTTATTAGGGAAGTAATAGGCTACAACTTGGGATCAGGATCAACTTGGATGTAATAGGATACAACTCAGGATACAGTTCGTCAATCAGCACAGCTTCCAGCCAGGACAGCTGTCAGGTTCTTCTTGGCCATGCCCACAACCAGGCCTCACTCTCAGCCTAGCCTCTGCCACTGAGCCTCACTCTAAGCCTCTTCCCTGCGTGGGTAAGTGTTACAGCTTTTAGCTCTGCTGGCAAGTACCCAGAGGCACTCTACTCCACCAGCAAGCCTCCTGTCCAAAGGTTCTCTCGCTCCGTGGATTGGCAACCCTAGCTTTGCTCTCTCACAATGGTCTTCTGGTTCTCACTGCTAATGCTGTCTTGAGCATTCTTGTGCTGTCTTGAGCCTTCTCCAGTGTTACAGCTCTCCCTGACTCCTGGATCTAGAAGGTTGTCAATGTGGGGACCCCAGGTGTTACAAAGGATATGCTCCACTCCTAGCGCTCCTTCTTGATGGTAGTGAGGCCTCTCCTTGAGCCTCTGTGGGATTAGTCCTTATAAGCCTCACAGGATGGCAAAACTGACTAATCCCCTTGGTAGGCCACAGTCACCTAGTTTGCATAGAAATTGACCAATCGCCACAAAGGTTTTAGGCACCATATTTGCAAAATAAACTGTTCAATCACTTTGTAAGATTGTGGCCTAGCAAATCATCTTGGCTGAACTGTGAACCCAAGGCCAAAACCAAAAAATCAAACCCGTTCCTGTCAAGTCAATTCCAACTCATAGTGACCTTATAGGACAGAGTAGGTAGAACTGTCCCAGTGTGTTGCCAAGGAGTGGCTAGTCAATTCAAACTGCCAACCTTTTGGTTAGCAGCCATAGCTCTTAACCACTTTAACACCAGGGCCAGAAGGGCCATATATAAAGAGAAACCTGTTACACTGCAGCATCAAATGCTTTTGGGGCTCTTTTCTGACAGACCATGCATTGTGGTGTTTCTGGAGATAATCTGAAAAGAAAATAGTTTCTTCTTATAAAATAATTATAGACCACATGATTTCACAGGTATATTTTATCTACCAGTTCTGGTCTACTGGCTCTGTCTGCCCACCCCTCCTCTTCAAATCTGAAGTCCTCACCTGCCTTCCTAATGCCATCCTGCTTCTCCTTGTCCATCTAAATTCCCCCCCTTGGCCTACCATCAAAAAGCATGCCAGCTTTTTCTCTCCCTCTTTCTCCCTCCTTCACCACATCAAAACCAGGTTGCCTTGAGTCCTATCCCTTCATTCCTTCAGTCAGCATGTAGCTACTAAGCCCCTAATGTAACCTGAGCAGAAGAATATATAACTGCTTGATAATCCCTTAGTGTTTGATCATCCCAAATAACATTTGCATTTTCATTAGGGTCTTAAATGGTCTGGTGGTTCTCTTTTTAAAAATGACTGAGTAATTTAAGTTTTGAAATTTCCAAATATAGATAGATATAAACTCAAAACCAAACCCACTGCTGTCGAGTTGATTCCAACTCATAACGACCCCATAGGACAGAGTGGAACAGCCCCATAGAGTTTCCAAGGAGCGCCTGGTGGATTTGAACTGCCGGCCACTTGGTTAGCAGCTGTAGCACTTAACCACTACTCCACAGGGTTTCCATAGCTAGATATAGATATGTTTATATAGAACTAGATAGAGATACAGATTTATACTTTCACAGAAATAGGTAAATGTGATCATACCGTACATAGATTTTCCTGTGCATTACGTATTTTTTTCCTTTTTTTTGCTTAGTTCCTCCTCCTCATTTCCAACCCCTTCCATACTAATACTCCTCAGCCACAAAGCCTTGCTCTACAAAACAAGGAAGCCTATTTTAACCTATCATGTATGCTTCCATATATTGCTTTATTTGTGTATACTTATACCAGTGTGTACAGATATATATAAAAGGATGTGTATTAGAGTATTGTTGTTAGTGGCAGAAAAGTGGAAATAAGATGAATGTCTATCAGTACAGTATGGTTGCACAAATTCTGGAACAGAAACATGTATCGGTAAGGCTCAGTGTTGACATAGTAATAAACTCCAAAATCTCAGTGGTTTGCAACAACAAAAAAATGTATTCTTTGCTTATACTAGATGTCCAGTTATAGGCAGAAATGGATTCTGCTTATCCTGGCCATTCAGGGACCCAGGCTGATAGAACACCTCTGCCTTGAATATTGTTAGTTGCTGTGCTGCAGTGCAATGGATAGATTTTATATGGCCTTTCTTGCCATGGTCTTGTAACTCTCACCAAAATATCGAGTGGGACTATGCAAATACATTGCTTGTGGTCCACCAAGGTTTTGGACAGCTTGCTAATAATACAAATAAGGGGCATGGCACCCTTGTGGGAGTAGAACCATGAAAATAAAGTGTACAGAGCCCTAATGAGGGGATTGGTCAGTTTTGCCACCTCACTAGGCTTAAAGGGAGAAAGAGTGGAGCTGTAACATAGAAGACAGAGAGAGGTAGCAGAACCAGGACAGACAGGGAAAACTGTAACACTGGAGACTGCAAGAAGCAGCAGCAGAGAAGCAGTGGCAGCAAAGGCAGCACTTGGAGGATCTTGCACCAGATAATTAAATGTTTCGGCCCAGAAGTCATAATTCAGTAGCTAAGACTGGTGAAGACACATGGTCCCATTCAACCACAAGTGAGGCAGGAAGTGCAATTCTACCCTGTGTCTATAGAGGAAGGAAACTAGAAATACTGGTGACTAACACTAAAGACTAGCACACAGTCTATAAATGATTAAATTTTCAACTACTGGCCAAAAGATTGTCAGTTTGAACCCACCCCGATGTGCCTCAAAAGACAGGGATGGCGATCTGCTTCCAAAAGGTCACAGCCTTTAAAACCCTATGAAGCAGATATATTCTACACACTTGCAGTCACATGGGGTGGCTATGAGCCAAAATCGACTCGATGGGAACCAACAACAAGAAAAAGTATTTAACGTTATACCAATCAACTTGGAGAAATTTCTACAAAAGATTGGTGACTGAGAAGAAAAGTACAAAACAGCTAAATGGTAAAATAATATTTCAATTTTTGAAACAAACAATGGCTCAAAAACATCTACATATGGATTAGTATGTGTTTATAGGAATATGAAAGAGCCCTGGTGTTGCAGTGGTTAAGCACTCGACTGCTAACCAGAAGGTTGGTGGTTTGAACCCACCAACCACAACCACTCTGTGGGAGAAAGATGTGGCAGTCTGCTTCTGTAAAGAGTTACAGCCTTGGAAACCCTGTTGGGCAATCTACTCTGTCTTATAGAGTCACTATGAGTTAGAATCCACTAGAAGGCAATGGGTTTGTTTTTGTTTGTTTATAAAAATATGTTTAGCACAGAAAATTAAGTGGAACAGAGAAACCATCAACACCACCAAAAAAAAGCACAACAAAATGACAGCAGTAAACTCATACCTATCTATAATCACATTGAATTTTAATGGGTGTATACACACAATGGAATATTCCACAATGATAAAGAAAAACAATGAATCCATGAAACATCTTGTGACATGGATGAATTTGGAAGATGTTATGCTGAGTGAAATAAGTCAATCACAAAAGGACAAATATCATATGAGACCACCATTTAAAAAAAAAAAAAAGAAAGAAAAGAAAAGGTTTACACCCAGGAAAAAAAAGTTATTTGAAATTACCAGGGATGGGAGGGGGAGGGAAGAAAAACTATCAACTAGATAGAAGACAACATGTTAATATTGGTAAAAGGAAAGGCAATACACAATGTGAGGGAAGTCAGCACAACATGACCAAGGCAAAGGCAGACACTGAAAGGACTACAAGAATAAAGGGCAACTATGGTAATTACTGTAACATAGACAATCCTGCAGTGACAATATTAACAAACAATAATTTAGGAATGGATAGGTATGCTAAAGAGGCATGAGGAGGTGTAAGGGAGCATAACCACTGTAGATATAGGTTTGGTTG
Organism: Elephas maximus indicus; assembly: GCF_024166365.1. NCBI lineage: Eukaryota > Metazoa > Chordata > Mammalia > Proboscidea > Elephantidae > Elephas > Elephas maximus. Next base: position 54,048,466 of record NC_064840.1, read on the forward strand.
TGGATATTTCTACACACATAATTGTAGGTAAAAAAAACTTTTTTTTTTTTTACCTCGTGTATATTAATATACACAATAGAGCACACAAGGGGCACAGTAATGGAAATTTCTAAGACATAACCTCGTGGGGCAAAGCTCCTAGGCTCTAAGGCAAAGGACCATAGACTCAGGGGACATCTATGTCAATTGGCACAGCATAATTCATAAAAATAATGTTCTACATCCTACTTTAGTGAGTAGCATCTGGGGTCTTAAACGCTTGAAAGTGGCTATCTAAGGTACAACTATTGGTCTCTTCCCATTCGGAGCAAAGGAGAGTGAAGAAAATAAAAGACTTAAGGGAACAATTAGTACAAAGGATTTATGGACTACATGAACCACAGCCTACATGCCCCCAAGACCAGAAGAAATTGATGGTGTCTGGCTACCACTGCTAATTACTCTGACTGGGATCACAACAGAGGGTCCTGGACAGAGTGAGGAAAATGTAGAACAAAAAATAAATTCACAAAAAAGACCAGACTTACTGGTCTGACAGAGACTGGAAGAACCCTGAGACTATGGGCCTAAGACACCCATCTGACCTGGAACTGAAGCCATTCCCAGAGAACACCTTTCAGCCAAACAATAGACAAGCCATAAAATAAACAATAACACCTGAGGGGAAAGTGTTCCTTAGAACAATAAATCATATGAGATCAAAAGGACAAGATTTGCCCAAAAGCAAAAATGAGAAAGCAGGAAGTCGTAGAAAATCTGCATGAAAGGAAAACGGGGAACCCAGGGCAGAAATGGGTAGAGCACTGACACATTGTAGGGAATGCAACCAGTGTCATGGAACACCTTGTATACAAACTATCGAATGGAAAACTAATTTGCTCTGTAAGCTTTCTCCTAAAGCACGATAATTTTTTTCTAAAAGCGATTAATTTATATGTATTTATGTTTATACATGTTGGCCTACTTATTCTCATATTTTCCTAAGCATCAGGTAATCCTGGGGCCCTTACTAAACATTAGGATTCCTGGCCCCACCCCAGACCTACTGAATTAGGTCTGGACTCTGCATTAATGGTACAGCCAAGACTTGAACCTGGGTCTTCTGATACCCAAAGTTGGTTCTTTATTCTACAGCATACTGCCCTCACCATAGTGCTTCATTCATTCCAAATGACTTCCTCCCTGAGGAAACTCTATTTATTCATTTATTTATCCATCCATCTATTCTGTTGCCCATCAAATACTTGTTGAACATCCATCATGAGCCAGGGACTTTGTGAGGTACTAGGGGTTCAATATTGAACAAAGCATTCTTGGTCCCTATTTTGATCTTACAGCCTATGCACGAAAAACATTTAATAAGCAGATGCTCAAATTAATTCATATGTGTAAACTGTGATAAGGACTAAAGAGGAAAAGAGTGTTATGAGCAAGAGGAGCACATTTAAATTGAGGAGTGAAGAAGGACAACTTGGAGGAAGCGGAAGATAATTAGGACACTATTGTGGGCAGAGGACAAGGAGCTGAGCATAGAGCATTCCAGGAAGAGGGAGCTACCTGTGGGAAGACCGAAGGTGGGAAATGACAACAGGCCAGTGTGCCTGGAGGACAGTGAACTTGGGAACAGTGGTGAGAGATGAGTGTGGAGAGGTTTGCTGGTATCAGACCATGCAGGGCCTTGTAGAACATGGTAAAGAACTTGAACTTTAAGTGTAGTGGAAAATCATTAAGATTATTAAGTAAGCAGAGAGAGAGAAAATTTGTTATGTGATGTCTTTTTACATCAGCTTTATTGAGGTATAACTTAGATACAATACACAGCACTCATTTTAAATGTTAATTTTGATGAGTATGTAATATAAATGTGTGTCTGTGATACACACATGTTGTTGTTGTTATGTGCCATTGAGTCAATTCCAACTCATTGCAACCCTATATGACAGAGGAGAACTACACCATAGAATATCCTAGGCTGTAATCTCCATGGGAGCCGATTGCCAGGTCTTTTCTCTCAATAGCCACTGGGTGAGTCTGAATTGCCAACCTCTGGGTTAGCAGCCAAGTGCTTAACCACTGAGCCACCAGGGATCCTTAATACCACCAACACAGGTATATATCTATGTATCTGCAAATACAATCAAGATATAAAATATTTCTACCAACCCAAAAGGTTCCTTTGTGCCTCAGTCAATCACAGCCAATCCTCAGCCCTGGCCCTAGGCAACCCTGATCTGCTTTCTCTCACTATAAATCAGTTTTTTTTAACTTTTATATAAATGGAAACTAATCACATGTGCTCTTTTATGTACGTCTTATTTCACACAGCAGAATGTGTTAAGATTCATCCATATTGGCATGTGTGTCATTAGCATGTTTCTTTTTATCGCTGAGTAGTAGTCCTTTGCATAGGTACTCAACCGTTTCTTTATTCATTAACCCACTGACTGACACTTGTATTATTTCCAGTTTGGAGTTATTATGAATAAAACAAAAATTATTTTACGAGTCTTTGTGAGGACATATGTTTTCCTCTACGTTGGTAAATACGTAAGGGTGGAATTGATATGTCATATGCTTAGTGTATTTTTTTAAATTTTATGAGAAACTGTCAAGGAGGTGGAGCCAACATGGCATCCTAGATAGATGCATCATGCCGTCCTTCTGCAGCAAAGGCCCGTAAAACTAAGTAAAACACAAACGTCAATCTTGGAACCCTAAGCATCAAGTGAAGGGATAAAGAACTACATCGAACACAAAATGGAAGAAGAAACTGAAGGAAAACAGAGAATGAGGAAATTATAGAACAATATCATTAATATCACACTCGAGCAAAGTTTTGCTGAAGATCATTCAAAAATGGCTGTAGCAGTATATCGACAGGGAACTGCCAGAAATTCAGGCCTGTTTCAGAAGAGGATGTGGAACCAGGGATATCATTGCTTATGTCAGATGGATCCTGGCTGAAAGCAGAGAATACCAGAAGGATGTTTACCTGTGTTTTATTGACTATACAGAGGCATTCAACTGTGTGGATCGTAGCAAATTATGGATAACACTGGGAAGAATGAGATTTCTGGAACACTTAATTGTGCTCATGAGGAACCTTTACATATATCAAGAGACAGTTGTTCGGACAGAACAAGGGGATACAGATTGGTTTAAAGTCAGGAAGGGTGTGTGTCAGGGTTGTATTCTTTCACCGTACCTATTCAATCTGTATGCTGAGCAAATAATCCGAGAAGCTGGACTATATGAAGGAGAACGGGGCATCAGGATTGGAGGAAGGCTCATTAACAACCTACAATATGCAAATGACACAACCTTTCTTGCTGAAAGTGAAGAGGACTTGAAGCACTTACTAATGAAGATCAGAGACCACAACCTTCAGTATGGATTGCACCTCCGCATAAAGAAAACAAAATCCTTACGACTGGACCAGTGAGCAACCTCATGATAAAAGGAGAAAAGATTGAAGTTGTCAAGGATTTCATTTTACTTGGATCCACAATCAACTGCCATGGAAGCAGCAGTCAAGAAATCAAAAGACGCATTGCATTGGGTAAATCTGCTGCAAAGGACCTCTTTAAAGTGTTGAAGAGCACAGATGTCACCTTGAAGACTAAGGTGCGCCTGATCCAAGCCATGTATTTTCAATAGCATTATATGCATGTGAAAGCTGGACAATGAATAAGGAAGACCAAAGAAGAATTGATGCCTTTGAACTGTGGTGTTGGCGAAGAATATTGAATATACCATGGACCTCCAAAAGAATGAACAAATCTGTCTTAGAAGAAATACAACTAGAATGCTCCTTAGAAGCAAGGATGGCGAGACTGCGTCTTACTTTGAACATGTTGTCAGGAGGGATCAGTCCTTGGAGAAGGACATTATGCTTGGCAGAGTACAGGGTCAACGGAAAAGAGAAAGACCCTCAACAAGGTGGATTGACACAGTGGCAGCAACAATAAGCTCAAGCATAACAACGATTGTAAGGATGGCTCAGGACCTGGCACTGTTTTGTTCTGTTGTGCACAGGGTCGCTATGAGTCAGAACCAACTCGACGGCATCTAACAACAACAACAACAGGGAGTGGCAGTCCCCTGCCAAATAACGTGACACTGCATTGCCATCTTGGAGCACAGCCAGCAATGACCCCAGACAGAGAGTATGAGAAGGCAACTTCATGGAGCTCCCAACAGAAGACAGAGCACCTGATAACCAGGCAAACATGCTTTCCCACCTGTCATGGATTGAATAGGGTCCCCCAAAAATATGTGTAACAATTTGGCTAGACCATGATTCCCAGTATTGTGTAATTATCCACCATTTTGTCATCTGATGTGATTTTCCTATGTGTTGTAAATCTTACCTCTATGATGTTAATGAGGTGGGATACATGGCAGTTATATTAACGAGGCAGGATTCAATCTATAATATTGGATTGTGTCTTGAGCCAATCTCTTTTGAGATATAAAAGAGAAGTGAGCAGAGAGACTTGGGGATCTCATACCACAAAGAAAGCAGCGCTGGGAGCAGAGCGTGTCCTTCAGATCCTGGGTTCCTGCACAGAGAAGTTCCTAAACCAGGGGAAGATTGATGACAAGGACCTTCCTCCAGAGCCAACAAAGAAAGCCTTTCCCCGGAGCGGATGCCCTGAACTTGAACTTCTAGCCTACTAGACTAAGAGAGAATAAACTTCTGTTTGCTAAAGCCATCCTCTTGTGGTATTTCTGTTACAGCAACACTAGATAACTAAGACATCACCCCTCACCCATCTGCCCCGTATACCACCCAACCCATTCCTGACAGGCCACGCCGTACCACCTGGCTAGAGAGCTACAGGCCCACTGCCAGCCCGGATCCTACTGCACCATTTTTCCCCCCTTTCTTCCTTTTTTTCTCCCTCCCACCTACCCCTGTATGCCACCTCCACCCCTTTCTGACGGGCCATTCCACAACGCAAGGCTAGAGAACTACCTGCCTGCCACCACCCTGGCCCCCCACAACCCCTACCCACTGACTTCCACTGCACCATTTTTCTTTTCTTTTCCCTTTCTCTCTTTTCTTTCTCCCTCCCACTTAACCCCATATGCCATCTGTACTCCTTCCCACTGGGCCATGCTACACTGCCATGGCTAGACAGCCACTGGCCCATCACCACCCCAGGTCCATTCTGCACCCACCCGCTGGCTTCTGTCGTGCCATTTTTTTTTCTCTTTTTTCCCTTTCTTCCTTCTCTTTCTCCCTCCCACCTAGCCCCATATGCCACTTACCCCTCAGTTCCACCAGCCCTCAGCTCCCCTCCACCCCCACCCACCAACCAAAAAAAACCAAACCCAGTGCTGTCAAGTTGATTCCGACTCATAGTGACCCTATAGGACAAAATAGAACTGCCCCATAGAGTTCCCAAGGAGCACGTGGTGGATTCGAACTGCCAACCCTTTGGTTAGCAGTCATAGCACTTAACCACTACACCACCAGGGTTTCCCCCCACCCACCAGCTACCGTTTTTTTCTTTTCTTTTATCCCCCCACCTAGCCCCATACACCACCCTACTTTCCAGACGGCCCTCTTGGCTTAGGCACGCCACCACACTGAGCCTGCACTGGATTGACACAATGGTTGCCATGATGGGCTCAAACATAGCAACAGTTGCGAGGGTGGCATGGGATCAAGCAGTGTTTTGTTTTACTGTGTATAGGGTCACTATGAGTCAGAACTGACTCGAGGGCACCTAACAACAACAAAGGGATTGGGTTCCTTTCCCACAGAACTAAATTATTGCAGATAACTACTACTGTACCCTTTTACATTTTGTCTCTATATAGTAATATAATAATGATAATAATTAAAAAACAACTATGATTTATTGAGTGCTTACTGTACACTGTGGCGTTACATATTTAGTAATAATAGTGTCTTATTAAGTTATACTTTTTCTTTATATAGTCTAGATACAAGTTCTTTGTCAGATATAAATATTTTGAATATTTTCCTCCCAGTCTGTGGCTTCTCTTTCCTTAATGGTGTTTTTTCAAAGAACAGAAATTTCATATTTTGATAAAGTTCAATTTATTTTATTTTTTCTTTAATAGTTTATGTTTTTTTGCCCTATCTAAGACATATTTGACTAACTTGAAGTTGTGAAGTTTCTTACTAAGTATTTTTCTAAAAGTATATAATTTTAGTTTTTGTATTAAACTTCATGATCCATTTCAAGTTAATTTTTCTGTGTGGGTATGAGGTAAGAATGAAGGTTAAGTTTTTTTTTTTTTTTCCTTTTCTGTGTGGAGATACAGTTGTTCTGGCACAATTTGTTGAAAATACTTTCTTCCATCAAATTGCTTTACCTCAGTTGAAAATAAATTGGACATATATGTGTGGGTCTATTCCTTGACTCGCTATTCTGTTTCATTGATATATATGTCTAACCTTACACCAATACCACAAGGTCTTGATTACTGTAGATTTGTAGTAAGCTTTGTAATCAGGTAGTGTGAGTCCTCAAACTGGATTCTTTTTCAAAATCACTTTGGCTACTTTAGGCCCTTTTCATTTCTATACATATTTTAAAATCAGCTTGTCAATTTCTCAAAAAAAAAAAAAAAGCCTTCTTGGATTCTAATTGCTATTAGGTTGAGTCTATAGATGAATTTGAGAGATTTACATCTTAGCAATATGAACCTTTCAATCTTGGACCGATATATGGTTTTGCTTGATAGTTTCAAAGAAACTATCCTTCTCTCCACCCCTATGGCCCACAGTACTTCAAACAACCAGAAGGGCTCATGCCTTTGAGGTTTAGAGGATTCCATGTTATTGAGACTGTAGCACCAGAGAAACCCAGAGAGAGTATTCCTTCTCTCTCAGATCCTGTTGTCTCCTGGGGCTTGGGAAACAGAGACATAACCAGTTGTCAATAAGAGGAGTCTGCAGATGCAGACAACTTTGCTTCTTACTCTGAAAGGTCTAATGGGGGCAAAGTCCACCTGGTAAGGGGCTTGACCATTTGCTCTCAGGGCCAGGCTTACCTGTAAACAATGTGATATCAGTAGCATTGTCAAAAGGACCTCCACATCCCCTGTTCTTCTCTGACCAACCTATTCTGCATAAAGAGCTCTCTCCAATGGACTTCCCACCCATCTGTAGATTCCATCATTAGATATTCATTCCTTTCTTTGGGTACTAATGCACAGACTAGCCTTGGTTTTAGATACACCTGGGGACTCTTTCATAGACAGCCCATGGCCCTTGAAGTCTCTAAGCATTTTCTGTGTTCAACTGTAGTGTTAGAGGTGTGGCTCTTGTTTCTTCTTCCTCTCCTCCCCCAGGGCATCCAGTGGTCTGGTTGTGCTGTGGAATAATAGTGACTTCAAATATGTCCCCAGAGGCAAAGAACTGTGAATGGCCCAGAGTAGTGCATCCAGTGGTTAGCCTGTGTCCATCATAATCTAAGTTGAAACAAGGATATTAAGCAGGTCAGGTGCTAATCTGCTGGAACAAAGCAGGGGCATAAGCAGGGGAAACAGCACAAGCTGACTCAGAGGAAGAGAAAGGTGTAGTAGGCTGAATAATGGCCCCCAAAGGTATCAGGTCCTAATCTCTGGAACCTGTGAATATGTGACCTTAACTGGAACCATACTTTTTTGGAGAAAGGGTCTGTGCTGATACGATTAAGTTAAGGATCTTGAGATAGAGAGGTCATCCTTGATAATCTCAGTGGGTCCTAAATGACATCACAAGTGTCCTTATAAGAGATAGGCTGATGGCAATTTCACACACCCAAAGGAGAAGGCAATGCAAAGATGGTGCAGAGAGAAATTTGAAGATATTGTCCTTGAAGATGGGAGAGATGTGACCACAAGTCAAGGGATTCTGGCAGCCACCACAAGTTGGAAGAGGCAAGAAACAATTCTTCCCTAGAGCCTCGGGAGGGAGCATGGACCAGTTCACACCTTGTTTCAGCCCAGTGATGCTGATTTTGGACTTCTGGCCTCCAGAACAGTGAGAGAATAAATTTCGGCTATTTTAAGCCACCAAGTTTGTGTAATTTGCTATCACAGCCACAGGAAACTAATACAAAAGTAGTCTGAGATCTGGGCAACAGCCTGAAGGACAAATTTAGATGTAGTGACATAGTAGAAAATGTTTAATTTCCAAAATGTAACATAGGTACAATATGCATAAGGGGGTCCCTGGGTGGCACAAATGATTAACGTGCTCAGCTACTCACCAAAAGGTTGTAGGTTTGAGTTCACCCAGAAACACCTCAGAAGAAAGGCTTGGTGATCTGCTTCTAATAAATCAGCCCCTGAAAACCTTGTAGAGCACAGTTCTACTCTGACAAACACAGGGTCACCATGAGTTAGAATTGACTTGTTGGCAACTGGGAAAATGTATAGTGGGAGAGTCCTTGGGTCGGTATTTTATTTAGAAAATCTGTGCTCAAATTCCTGGTTCTGCACTTTCCTGGTAATGTGGTCCTTTCAGGGCCTCTGCTTCCTTTTCTGTTCAAAGATAAAGAGAAAAACATGTTTATCTCAGTCATTGTAGTATTAAATGAGAATGTCAGAGGTAAGTATGAAACTGAGGCTGAGGAAGAAAGGTACAAGGAGAAAAGGTGGGGACAGCAGACCAGCCCCTGCTCCCTGCCAGAAACACCAAGGAGAGCAATGGATACTCTGGACATGGAGCTGTACAAAAAACAAGTCCCCGTGGCTTCTGACATTTCCTCCTACCTGCTGTCTCTCAGGGAGCTCCATCATCACACTCACTGGGGGGCACTGCCAGACAGCGTGGGCAAACGTTGCCATTGTGGACAATGCCTGTAGCCCAATCCAGATTTCACTGAAGCTGCCTGCCATCCTCCTCCCCTGACTGACCACTCTCCTCTGTGCTTAGGGACTCAGTGTGACACAACCTGGCATTTGTCAGCCCATGTTAGAACCTAAATGCACGTTTCCTCAGAGCTGCCCCCCATCATATCCTTGACAGTGTATGTGTAAATGTGTCTCGTATGTGTAGAAAGAACTCCTTCTCTTGGTCTTCAAATCTCTTCTGCTTTTCACAACTCTGGCACTACTGTATGTGGGGTTGGGTGCTGGGCATTGGGTAGTTTTCTCGGTTTGAAATGCAGGTGCTGGTTTTCTACTTCGCTGAGAGGGGATATTTCCCAGATGGCTGAAGACAGAGTGACTTATGGTGCTTGTTTGAGGAGTGAGACTTGGCTTCTACCTAGGGAAGAGCCAGTGGAGTTAGGCTTGGGTAATACGGGCTGGGAGCCAGGCTGGCTATACTCACTTCACAGAAGGGGTCTCCTAGGATTCCATAGCTCCTTCAGAGGACAATTCAATTTACTAAAAAAAAAATTTCATAGCCCTTTTCAGGTGGCTGAGTGAGACAGCCCCATGTAGCTGCCACCTGGTAAAGGTGGGAGGTAAGAAGAGAACAAATGGGCCATCCAGGTCTCCTCCCCAGAACTGCAGCAGTGGCCCAATTAGACTGACCCTGGAAACGCCTTTGGAAAATCAAATTCTTGACAAAACTCATAGAAATTCTCTCCCCTGACTCCTATTCCCTCTGTTTTTTTCCCTTCTTACTTGAGCTTCTTCTAGGGCATTATTCAGGCCCTGGGCAGGATAACAGAGAGCCTAGACAGGGTTTAGCAGTGACTCCTGCCTCCCTTATTGCCTGGGAAGAGCATCTTCCCAATTCCCTCATGCGGGGTAGTAAAGTGCTTCCCACTCCCCTCCCTCCTCTGAATGAATGAACTCCCCCTTCCCTTGCTACTGCTCACTCACTCCTCTGAGATCCCATTTCTCCAATCAAGGAGCTATCTGATCTGAACAACTTCCTTTATAGAAGATATAGCAGCTTAAATCATTACTCCTCCCAGAAGTGTATGCCCTTCCAAAGAGAAGCCCAGGGGTGTCCTATGCTGAAAACTAAAGTCATGATGCTTGCATGGAGAAAATCCAGGCACCAGTGGGCAGGAGCTCCTTCCCAGCGGCCCCTCAGGTAACACAGGGTGGCCTTTTCCCTGGACAGGTCAGGTATTGCTCAATATGCCACACAGCTCCTTGGCATCAGGATGGTCAGCAGGAGATGTGTGCCACTGAGTGTCCACTCAGGCCCCTCCCTGTCCTCCCCAGATGTAAGCCCACCCTTCACCCACTTGCTCTGAGACCCACTGTCCTCTCTCCTGAGGCTGAAAGACTCTCAGAAGTCAGATTCCACAGTTGTCTGCCCCCTCCCCCAAAGCCTGTTGAAAGTGCTTAATTAACAAATCTCAAGTATCAGGAAGCTGTTTACTTGGCTTCCTCAGGAAGTGTTCTCTAAGGAGCTCAAAGCACTGCTAATAGATTTTTTTTGTTCCCTCCATCCATCAAGCAACCTCCCCTCATTCCTAACTTTGCTTCATCCTTACCCCCTGGGGATTTTACTCTCATTCAGAGAACCCAGGAGAGAATTTCTGGCTTCTCTAAACATCTCTGCCCAACAGCTACTGGGCCCCATCCACACAAGACTCCGATTTAATTAAAGAAATGAGGAGGGAGAGAGATTCACAGATCCAGGTTTGCAGGGAGAATCTAGCCCTCTCTGCTCTCAGGGGATGCTCAACTACCCGCACCGTTTGCAACAGATTTACTTCTGCCAACCCCTCCCCGCTGCGCAGTAATCACAGCATCTCTGAACCCACCGCAGTCAGGAGCAGGACTCACCTGCTGGTCTCTGGTGCATCGCCCTTTGGCCACAATTAACACTTGGAGACCTGCAGGTGCAGTAAATCCGGCAGCAGCAACCGATACTACTCTCTCAACTGCTCTTGGACCTGCTCCTGGCCTGCCCCTTGTACTCGTGACCCCAGGAGCTAGACCGCCTGTCCCCTGTCCCTTCAGGATTCTCTGGGCTTCCAGCTGCTTGGCTGGAATCCCAGACTCCTGGTCCATGTCCTCCTGGTCTACCCTGTCTCGCTAAGGCAGCCTTGAAATTGAGGAGACCGTGACACACTGCATTGCGGGGAACTCGAGGGCGAGCCTGCAGTCAGAGACATCCCCTGGGAACAGGAGGTAAAGAGTAGCTCAGAGCAAAGCCTATGGCACAGAGATAAAAGTTATGAGAATTATTATTATTGCTATTATTTATCGGCACTTACATCATATCAGGCAATTTATATTCATCATTACATACTCAAAACCATCCCCTGGTGTACACGCTACTACAGAATGACCATAAGTTTAAGCACACAGGTAATATCATTTTATATGGGTTATAGTGCCGTATCTATTAATCGCTTGTTAAGCATTTGCCTACATTTCCAGACTTGGTGGCACCCTGACTTATTATCCCAATTTTACAGATGAGGAAACTGAGACTCACAGGTAACACAGGTTTGTCTACCCCTAAACCCTATACTGTCAGCGCTCCACTGTGTGAACCACCATGCAGGGGCAAGTCCCAATTTCCCCATCCCAAGATGGCGTTCTACGGAGCATTCAGACGTCAAGACAGCCCTGTCTACCACTTAGACTCTGGGAGAGAGTCCCATGAAGATGTAGACCATGAGAAGGAGAGGATCTTAGAATGTGAAAGAACTTTAATCACATCTGAGCACAGTGGTTCTTCACTGGTTTTGAATTCTTTAAGAATCTGATGAAAGCTGTCTGTAGACCCTCTCCCTCAGCAATGCCTGCCTACGCAACCATTTTGCCTACATTCCTGAAGTTCTTGGAGCCCTTGAAGCCCGGCCTCAGGCCTTGGCTGACCTCTCCCCTTGCTGCTTTTCCCCATTCATATCCACACCCTGTGTTTGGCTTCTTCAAGCCAGTCAGGCTAGACAAACCCAAGCCAATTATTCGTACCTGGCACAAATCCCCCCTTGTGCAAATATGGAAACGGGCCCAGGGAAGTAAAGTTTCTTGCTGAACATCATATAGTCAAGGGGCTGGCAGAACAGGCCTAGAGCCAGAGTGGGTCATTCTTTCTGGGTCACTTAGGCCAGGAGTGTCCTGGACCAGGGTCAGGGCACCTGGGTTCAGGGCTGACCAGTCCTCATCCACCTGAAGAAAGCAGCTGCACCTGGAGGATGTCATTTAACATTCAGCGAGTACCGAGGTACCGTAGCCTGCTGACGGGCTTGGAGAGCCACTGGGGCCCCCCAAGGTCTTCTGGCTGCCCCATGCTGCTCTTCTCCCACTGGCCCATGCTAACCAGCTTTGAGGGCTTCAGTAAGGAGCTCCTGGGCAGGGAGATAGCAGGAAAAGAGCCCAGGAGGCTCCTTTATTGAAGAATGAGAGGTCCACTCAGGAGAGAACCTGAGTCCTTGAAGTCATTGGTGCCCACTTCCTCTCTCTAAAGAAGGATTACCCCCGTTTTCCCAAAGCTGAGACGATTCATCTGGAAATCTTATCCTTCTGCTCAGTGAAACCTTCCTTGATCCAGGGAATACGGACTGACCCCAGCCTGGGTACTTGCTGAACCTCGAGAACCATCTGTCTATCTTAGCACTCGTTCCACTGGTTCCAGTTACCAGTTGCTGTCAACTCTAGTCCAGGGTGACCCCGTGTGTGTCAGAGTAGAAATGTACTCCACAGGGTTTTCAATGGCTGATTTTTTGGACATAGATCACCAGGCCTTTCTTCTGAGGCACCTCTAAGTGGATTTGGTCAGCACTCCAACATGTTAACTGTTTGCACCACCCTGGAAGTCCTCATTCTACTGGTTACTTGGTGGTTTTCTGGGAGTTCTTATTTATCATCACATCCTCAGCACTGAGCCCAAAGCCTTGTACACAGTAGGTGCTTAGCAGATACTCTACACCTAGCATTGACCCTGGAAGGCTTCGGGCACTGCATTGCACGCATCACTCACTTTCCCACTCTGCTTCCCCTGCCTCTGAAAGGTTGCAGCTACTCATAGCTGTGATGGGCTCATTATGGTGGCACAAGGAGCCTGTCGATGTCAGCCATAAATATTAACAGCCCTTGTTATGAACCCCCTCTGCTCGGCTGCTTCAGTCCAAGTTTACACAGTAAACAGTGCGGTTAGTTTATTTGATCAAGGGAGCACTCTTCAGAGGAGCTAATAGCTCTGTTCTCCTCCTGGTGCTTCTCTCACAGCTCAGCAGGCACCGCTGCACAGGCAAGTGGGGTACCAGGGCTGTTCAGGGCCAGGGCAACCCAGCAGCAATCAGAGGCCAGGACCTTTGGGACATCTGGCCAGCAGGGGCCAGAGCCATCACCCCAGAGAGCAGCAGGCCAGCTGTTCTGGGAAGTGGCCGCCTGCAACTGTTCCTCCAGGGCAGCCAGTTACCAATATGCATCTGCTCTTGGCTGCTGAATCCAGTTTTTCAGCTCTAATTGTTATGGGACACTGGTTTCTTTCACCGGTTTAATGGGGAAGAGGAAGAGAAACACTATGATAATGCTGCAGCTTCTTGTTTTATTTTTCTCAAACCTGGTCTCAGAGACTCTACAGTTCCATTATCACCCCAGGACCCTTCCTGCAAAGAGACAAGGGAGCAGTCTTCATTACGCAGGGGGAAGCTCAATGCTGCAGGAAGCCCAGCCAAGACTGGGTCAAAGGTGCAGTGTCAGGGGCTCAGCTCTCAGATATGCACAGCCTGGTACTCCGGCCTACTTGGATATCGATAGAAGGTGATTAAAATGTGCTGTTGCAGGTCAATGGCAGTACATCAGTTTGGAAAATTAAATGGAAGTAGGGATGTGTGATTTTAGCCGTTAGAGCTGAGCAAGGAGAAGAGAGGTATGTTTGGAAAGTTGTTCAGTGGTCTGGCCAGAGGAAGATAGAGAAGCAGAAGTAACTAGAAATGTCCCACTACACTAATGGGTGGTGGTAGAGGTCACTCCTTTTAACTCCAATTTGACTTTCTGCTTTCTCCTGCAAACCCCTTCCTTTCCCAGCGCTCCCATCAGGAATTACTGGTGCATCTCACATGCAGGCTCAACATCATTTGGTTCTGAGCCAGTTCTGGCAGGAACACAAAGGGCAAATCAACCTGAGCCTAAGAAGGCTGTGCCTATGTTCGCAGGGAGGGGCAGAGATGTGTGTGCACCTAACAAAAATATACGTGTGTGAATGCGTGTGCATATGTCTATGTGTATGGAAAGAGTCCACTTGTTATTTTCCTACTGTCAGCTCTGGGCACCCACTGACAGCCAATTCGTGGTTTCCCCTATCATCCAGCCTCTGCCTCAACTGTGCCCAGTATAGCGGCTCCTTGCTGGTCAGTCCTGCCCTGACCACCAGTTGGCTTGGCTGGGGCCTTATTCATATGGTGGAATCCTGTCTGAAATATCTCCTTTGCTCAAAGAAAACGCTTCCATCAGCATGATTTCTAGCGTCACCTTCTGTCCCATCTTCCTCCAAGTCATGAACTAGATGGGACACTGACAGCTATCTGAACTACTTCTGAATTTAACACGTGTTTTAGATGCTGTGCCCTGGCCTGCTTGGCTCCTGCTCATGAGACAAGCCTCCAAAGGAGGTGGGCTTCCCTCAGTGTTAGCTATAATTTTTTCTCCCACCCTCCATCCCTTACCAGGCCTGCCTCACACCTGAAGTGGTCGCCCAGGCAGCATCTTTTCCTTTCACCTTCTCAGGGAGAGAAAGGGCCCCACTGAGCAGGCTCTTGTGTGAAGTCCTGATGAGAAAATGAAGACCCATTAAAATCAGATAGTCTATCACAACTGGATAGTAAGAGGCAATTCCATGTGGTAGAATGAGGGCAGACACCCCTGAGGTAAAGTGCTTCTCCTTGCACTGGTTACTTCTCTTGCCAGGCCTTGTAATAGTAGTAATAATAGCATGTAACTCACTTTGGTTCAACAAATACCTTAGTGCCTTCTATGAACCAGGCTGTATGGTGGCCACTGAGGATACAGTGTTAAAACAACACACACAAGGGTTCTCCCTCACCAAGCTTACTAAATATTAGTGTTGACCTGAAGATTAAATCAAACTGTGAATGTAAAACACTTCAGTGGACATCTGTTGTTATTTGCATGCCTCGTGACTCCCTTTTTCTGTGTAACATTACTCCCAATTCTTCTTCGCTATGAATCCTCTCCTACTCTGATATGCTATCCTGTAGAGCTGCTGATCACAGAGCCCCATGCCCTCACTGCAGATTTGTAGTGTGGGGCCCACGGCATGGTGCATCGTGGTTTCCATCCTTTGCGCCAAGATTAGGACCACTCAGAGTCCTTCTCTGAGCGTCTTAATTCTGAAGCTGGGAATGATCACTTGCATTTTTTAACCTAAGACCAGGGCCTCCAGAGCTGCCCCTCTGTGCAAAGGAGCCTGAGTGAATGAGCCCCAATGAGGGCTGAAGGGAGGGGACACGTATGCAGCCAGAGTCAGGCCAGCTGCTGTTTCAACCAGCCAACCCAGGGGCCAGGGTCCCTCCTGCCTTTTCAAGGCTTGGTTAAAGAACCAATGAATTTTCTTTTTATGTCTAAGCTATTTTGAGTTAGGTTTCTGTCACAACTAGAAGACCTCTGATTAATACAAAACCAAACCCACTGCTGTCAAGTTGATTCCGACTCATAGCTACCCTATAGGACTGGGTAGAACTGCCCCATAGAGTTTCCAAGGAGTATCTTGTGGATTTGAACTGCTGACCTTTTGGTCAACAGCCATAGCTCTTAACCACTACGCCACCAGGGTTTCCTCCTGATTAATACAAGTGCTAATAAAGTGGTTTCACATAGTAAGCATTCAAAAGTATTAGCTACACTCCTCTTAGCTGGGAAAATGGGCAAGGAAAAATGTGGGCTGGAGAAATATGAATGATTTCGCAGAGAAGGGCTCTTGGAGGTTTACAAGTAGTAGAATTTGTGTAGCCTATATTCCTTACTCATAGCGACCCCACGTGCAATAGAATGAAATACCACCTGGGTCTTGAGCCATCCTCACAATTTTTGCTATGTTTGAGTCCATTGTTGCAGCTACTGTGTAAATCCATCTTATTGAGGGTCTTCCTCTTTTTCACTGATCCTCTACTTTACCAAGCATGATGCCCTTCTCCAGGGGCTGGTCCCTCCTGATAACATGTCCAAAGTACATGAGATGAGATCTTGCCATCCTTGCTTCCAAGGAGCACTCTGGCTGTACTTCTTCCAAGACAAACTTGTTTGTTCTTCTGGCAGTCTATGGTATATTCCACATTCTTTGCCAACACCATAATTCAAAGGCATCAATTCTTCTTCAGTCTTCCTTATTCATCATCCAGCTTTCTCATGTATACGCGGCATCTGAAAATATCATGGCTTGGGTCAGGCACACCTTAGTCCTCAAAGTGACATCTTTGCTTTTCAACACTTTAAAGAGGTCTCTTGCAGCATGGTCTCTTTGCCCCATGCGATATGTCCTTTGATTTCTTGGCTGCTGCTTCCATGGGTGTTGATTGTGGATCCAAGTAAAATGAAATTCTTGACAACTTCAATCTTTTCTCCATTTATCATGATGTTGCTTATTGGTTCATGTGATGGTTAAGATTGTGTGTCAACTTGGCTGGGCCATGATTCTCAGTGTTTATATGTGATCACTCCCATGACTGAATCTGCCGTGAGTAGCCAATCAGTTGAAAGGGAGTTTCCTTGGTGGTGTGGCCTGCATCCAAAGATAAGCAGAACTTCTGGCTTTTTTGCTCACTCTGGATCCTGTGCTGCCTCCTGTTCATCTGACCTCTGGCTCTTGGGACTTGAGCTATCAGCTTATCTGCAGATCTTGGAATTCGTAGATCTTCACAGCCTGAGAGCTGGAGCTCCACTCTCTGACCTGCCAATCTTGGGTTCACCAGCCCCTGCTGCTACAAGAATTGAGAGAAGCCTCTATCCTGATACACGAACTTGGGATGTTTCAGCCTCTGCAATTGTGTGAGCCGTTTCCTTGATATAAATCTCTCTCTATGTATTTGTATGCTTTGCTGGTTTTGCTTCTCTGGAGAACCCTGCCCAAAACAGCCTAGTTGTGAGGATTTGTGTTTTCTTGATGTAGAAGTGTAATCCATACTGAAGGCTGTAGTCTTTGATCTTTGTCGGTAAATGCTTCAAGTCCTCTTCACTTTCAGCAAGCAAGGTTGAGTCATCTGCATATCACAGGTTGTTAATGAGTCTTCCTCCAATCCTGATGCTGCGTTCCTCTTCATATTGTCCAGCTTCTCATTATTTGCTCAGCATACAGATTGAATAAGTATAGTGAAAGGATACAGCTCTGACTTGCACCTTTCCTGGCTTTAAACCATGCAGTATCACCTTGTTCTGTTCGAATGACTGTCTCTTGGTCTACGTACATGTTCCACACAAGCACAATTAAGTGTTCTGGAATTCCCATTCTTTGCAATGTTTTCCATAATTTGTTATGATCCACTCAGTCAAACGCTGTTGCATAGTCAATAAAACACAGATAAACATCTTTCTGGTATTCTCTGCTTTCAGCCAAGATCCATCTGACATCAGCAATGATATTCCTCATTCCACATCTTCTTCCGAATCCAAATTGAATTTCTGGCAGTTCTCTGTTGATGTACTGCTGCAACCATTGTTGAGATATCGTCAGCAAAATTTATTTGCATGTGATATTAATTACATTGTACAATAATTTGCCCATTCTGTCGGAGCACTTTTCTTTGGAATGGGCACAAATATAGATCTCTGTGGCTAGGCTTTGGTTAAATTAGACTGAGGAACCAGGGCCCCATAAACTTATTCATTTTGATGTATCTGCAAGCATTTATTGTTATATCTATCTAAGGAGCCCTGATGGCAAAATTGGGAAGTACTAGGCTGCTAACAAAAATGTTGACTGTTCAAATCTACCCAGCAGCTCCACACAAAGATGTGGTAATCTGCTTCCATAAACATTATAATTACAGCCAAGAAAACCCTATGGGGCAGTTCCGCTCTGTCACATGGCGTCAGAATTGGCTCAACAGTGCCTAACAACAACATCTGTCTATCTACCTATCTGGTTGTCTGCCTATCTCTCTCTCTCTCTCTATCTAGCTATCTACCTATCTTATCTATCTATCTATCTATCTATCTATCTATCTATCTATCTATCTATCTATCTATCTATCTATCTATCTATCTATCTATCTATCATCTATCATCTATCTATCTATCTATCTATCTATCTATCTATCTATCTATCTATCTATCTATCTATCTATCTATCTATCTATCTATCTATCTATCTATCTATCTATCTCTCTCTCTCTCTCTCTCTCTCTCTCTCTATCTATCTATCTATCATCTATCTATCTATCTATCTATCTATCTATCTATCTATCTATCTATCTATCTATCTATCTATCTATCTATCTATCTATCTATCTATCTATCTATCTATCTATCTATCTATCTATCTATCTATCTATCTATCTATCTATCTATCTATCTATCTATCTATCTATCTATCTATCTATCTATCTATCTATCTATCTATCTATCTATCTATCTATCTATCTATCTATCTATCTATCTATCTAGCTATCTACCTATCTTATCTATCTATCTACCTACCTACCTACCTACCTACCTACCTACCTACCTACCTACCTACCTATCTATCTATCTATCTATCTATCTATCAAATGTTCTCTCAAGAGTCTAACCCAGCCAGCTAAGAGGGAAGGGATTTTATAATTCCTCAAGGTTTGCTCAAGAGAATAAGGGATGGCATTGGTGTGCCTCAGTGAATTTGGTAGTAGTGAGACCAATGGGCCACAACCAGGGTGGAATGGCAGGGGTGTAGGGGTGATAGGAAGAGCCCGTAAGAAATGGAAAGTAGGCCAGCTGAAAAATCTGTATGCTCCCTCATACAACTTCCCTTCCCTCCCTTTTTGATTCTTCTTTTGCTTCTTTGTAATCTCACTTACGGGGTGTTGTTTGTTCAGTGATAGAATTCTCACCGCTTGGGAAACCTGGGTTCAATTCCCAGCCAATGCACCTTGTGCGCAGCCACCACCCATCTGTCAGTGGGTGTTGCTAAGATGCTGAACAGGTTTCAGTGGAGCTTCCAGACTAAGATGGACTAGGAAGAAAGTCCCGGGGACCTACTTGCAAAAATCAGCCAGTGGATCACAACAGTCCATAGAGGGTAGCGCAAGTCAAGGAAGTGGTCGCCAGGAGTTGGGGGCCAACATGACGGCAGCTAGCAAACAATCTCATTTGAGTCCTTTTCCTCCTTCCCTCCCTTTTTTTCTCTTTTCTCTTACCCTCCTCTCCCTCCCTCACCTCACCCCCCAGGGACGAGAATATGCAGAGGAACCTACCAGGCTCTGCACTCCATCATTCTGAACAAACACCTGTTCTTATGACTCAATACTCCTCTCCTCCTGCCTGCAGGGACCATTTCCATTGCAGGGAATTTTAATACCGGCTTTCAGCCCTAGGATAGCAGGTAAATCAGTTGGAATGGCTCAGCATGTCAAGGAACAGGCAGCAGAAGAGCATAAAACCATGGATCCTTAGTCAGGAGTCTGCCCACTCATATCTTTCAGGACCTGCAGCCAAACCCAGGGAAGGAAAAGCCAAAATTGTGGCTTGGGGCAGGAAAGCAGGCTTCCTCCCTGACCTGAGCAGCGAGGTAAGCATGTTACTGTCTCCCTGGCCTGTGCCCTGCAGGTCAGAATTGATGGTAATAAGAGCAGAACTAAGCTACAGCTCATAGGAACCTGGCCAGTGAATAAAACCATGCTTGAAGGAAGAAGCAGAGTTAATTATATGGAATCTACCAAACCAGCTCTCGTTAATGATATTGAGGAGAGGGGAAGAAGGAGGCTGTATTAGTTTCCCAGAGCTGCTGTAACAAAGTGCCACAAAATGGGTAGCTTAAAACAACAAAAATGTATTGTCTCAGAGTTCTAGAGATTAAAGTCCAAATTCAGGCCACCAGCACGGTTGTGCTTTCTCTAAAGGCTCTAAGGAAAGATCCTTTCCCCACCCCACCCCCCGACCCTGGCTTCTGGTAACCCCTGGCATTCCTTGGCTTAAGTTGCTGTGTAACTCTAATCTCTGCCTCCATAGTCACATGTCTATCTTTCCTCTGAGTGTCCTTGTGTTTTCTCTCCACTTTTACGAGGACGCCAGTCAGATTGGATTAGGACCCACCCCACTGCACTATGACCTCGTGTTAACTTAACAGGCAATATCTTCAAAGATACTATTTCCAAACAAGGTCATGTTCACAGGTATAGGGGGTTAGGGCTTGAGCATATCTTCTGGGGGGACTCAATCTAATCCATAACAGACATCAAGTCTCTTAGTCTCTCTGAGAACCAGTTCTTTGTCTGAAAAATGGAGACAGTACTATCCACTTCAAGGAATTAGAATTAAATAAAATAACCTATGTGGAAACACTTTACAAGGTACACTCAATGAATGTAAATTGAATCTGGTTATGTTCCTATTGACTTACTAAACACATACAGAGAGAGAGAGAGGTGTGTCCTGGATTCAGCTCTATTCCAATCTCCTTTCTTAGTGAAACAGACAGCGAGAGCTGACCATAAGATGATGTCCTGAGTCACCTGTACCTGAGCCTCAGAGGTCAAAGAGAAGCTTGGATCTGTTGGCAGGAGCCCAACACTCAGGACAGTGGATGCCCACACCTTCAGAAGTTTTTATCATAAGGGCTAGAACAGCATGAGACTCTGGCCACTTGGAGTTGTCTGAGAAATTCTAACCTGGCACCCTGCCTTGTTGTTGAGCATTTTGTTTAAGGGAGGGTATTCCTGATACAGGCAAATAAAAATGGCTACAAAAATAACTTAATTCAAGATGTAGATGTACTCTATGCAGAAGGAAAACAAGGGTGATAAGGATAGAGAACCTGGTAATAAAATCATGTAAAATGTGTGGGGTTTAGAGCTACAGGTGAGTTCAAATCCTATACTGCCACCATAATCTGAGTGACCATGGATAGGCCTCAATTTCCTCATGTGCAAAATGAGAGTGATAATAATCCTTCCCTGCCTATTTTACAAGGCTGAGGTACAGACCAAGTGAGACAATATCACTAAAATCACTTTGCAAAATACTATGCAACTAGTAGTAGTATTGTTATGGTGAAATATGGAAGAGAAAGTTATGAGACCCACAATAGCCCATGACCATTTTCTCGTGAATATCTCAGATATAGGAGATGGAGCTCATAACCTCAGACATCTTGCCCACAGGAAACCATCCTCATAAGAGAAGGAGAATCTTCTCTCATTCATCCCTGTTCTGCAAACGAAGATAGAAAGGGAGGAAAGCCATCTTGCCAGCTTTCTGGATAAAGAATGCTGGAATGCGGATGTGGCTACTACTTTGTTCTTTGTAGGAGTCAGGACCCTCTGGTGATACCTGTATATTTCATCCAAAGTGACAGGGACCTTGTTAGTCATCCTTGAATTGAGAAGCTTGATGGGTTGAACTCCTGGGGAAGATGTGGCGGCCGTGATCTGCCATAAAGATGATGGATAACATTTTTTTTCTTAAATGATTACTGAAAACTTTACAGCTAGCCAAAGCTGGATTTCTCAGAGGCCCTGGAGGAGAATTTTTATAAAGTGTCATTTAATTAATAAGGAGGTTATTGATGACTGTCATGCATGAACTACTTTACAAGGGCTAGGTAAGAAAGTGACAGAGGACCGCAGGCACAATGAGAGGGCAGGGATGGGGCCAGAACTGGACCTGAGTCTGCACAATAGCTAGGTCTCTTAAAAACTTCTAGAATGCCAGTTATGGTCAAACCAGGCACAATGTTCTGGCTGGGGATCTTTAGAAGTTAAAGGGATGTTTCCATTCATAGCTTGGTCTAGAAAATCCTCTGTCATTTCTAGATGAAAAGAGAGTCAGTGCGGTACGATAGAAAGTTCCTCTGACTGAGAGTTAAAGGACAAGATTCTTGTACTAGTCTATAGTACTTTCTTAAGGGAGTTGCTTAACCTCTTGGACCTTAGCACTCTCATCCCTGAAATAATAGAATTAGAATAAGTGATCTCTAGGATCCCAACTCAAATATTCTAGTTTATTCTGAAATGCTCAGAAAGGAATAGGTAAGGTTTAAAAAAAAAAAAAAAAAAAATCCCAACCTGTCCAAAACCTTCTCTGGCTGGCTCTCCCCCAGTAAGAGAACACAGATGTGTACTGGTATGAGTTTAACCACACAAATTATAGAGAAAAGAAGAACAGAGTTGAACTCAGAATAAGCATAATGAGAATATTCTGACGTTGGCAAACACTTGGAGTATGTCTTCTGAAGTTTTAAGGGACCATCTTTTTCCTGAGCATCTCCTGTATTGAGAATTCAACCTGGGGTCCCAAAAGGAAACCTACAGTTTCCCAAGATACTGAAGACATTAGCCCTTCCCTGACCAAAGACTCTAAGGTTATGCCAGAAAGCGCTCTTCTTGGTCTGGCCCAGTGAGACATTCCACAGAATGATTGCAGGGGCCTCATATTTCCATTGAAAGAACTTGAGCACTTAAAGTGAAATGGTATTGGGTTTGAATCTTGGCTTTGCAACCAATTAGCGGTACAACTCCAGACAAGTTACTTATCTGAGCCTAAAAATAATGCTATTGCTTGCATGCATGGATTATTAAAAGGATTACAGAAGATGATGTATGTAACAGTACAGTGTCTGAAACATAGTGAGTATGACAAAAAGTTAGTTGCTTTTCCTTCTCTTTCCCTGCTGCCTTGTTTTAATTATAACTGTGGAAAAAAAAAAGTGTTTTTTTGTGAGTTTTTTTTTTTGTAGAAAACAGATAATACCAACCTGGTAAATGACACAAAACCAGGAGAGAGAGCAGTACATTGACAGATAGAATCAAACTATTAATAAGGATCTCAATCAGCAACAATAATGACTAAAATCAACATGTCGACTTTTAGTAGCAATATATGGTCATATTTTGATTTAAAAAGATCAACTGCACAAGATTTGGTAGACTTGGTGTGACTATTTGTATATGACATTGATAAATTCAGATGATGCCAGGAGCCAAAGCCAGTAGATTTTCTGTATTCCCAATGCATTGAACAGACAACTCTATTGTGAGACAGATGAATAGCTTTGTGGTAGCCTGATGCCACTGAACATGCCATCCCTCTGATGAACTTCCTTTCTCTGATTCCAAGTTCTCAAAGCAACCATTTGATTTTTTATTTAGCTCCACTAACAGGTCTACCTGTATGGGCAGTTTCTGAAACAATTTGATTTCTGATTGTAAATGAATACAATTTCAGTCTGCTTTTTATTTGGCACCCCTGAAATTTGGCTCATCTTTCTGATTTAAGTCAATAATTTGGGATTCTGGTTATAGGCATCAGTCCATTGAATGTAATTTCTTTACAAATGAGGGTGAAGAGAAACACAAGCTATGTTAAAAATGAACCAGTCTGTCACTGTGTGGATCTAACTCACTACCTTTTGAAGTGGGAAATTCAATAAGCCCCCCTTTTTCAGGAGAACTTGACAAGAATAGTGGCACTGCTGGTCCAGTGGTAGAATCCTCATCCTCCATTCAGACATCTGGCTTTGATTCCCAGCCAATACCCTAACGCACCACTCATCTGTCAGTGGAGGCTTATGTCTTGCTATGATGCTGAACATGTTTCATCGGAACTTCCAGACTAAGACAGACTAAGAAGAAAGGCCTGGTGATCTACTGCCAAAAAAGATCAGCCAATGAAAACCCTATGGATCACAATGGTCCAATCCATATCTGATCATAGAGGTGGCACAGACCAGGAAGTGTTTTGCTCAGTTGTGCATGGAGTCGCCATGAGTTGGGGACTGACTCCACGACATATAACAACAACAACAGGACAAGAATGCCGGGAGACCTAGATCTCATCTGAACTGCTTTCCCTTCCCAAGCAGGCTGCTTCTTTTCCCTTTGGGCTCTTCCAACGTTAACCTGAAAACCCCTTCCAAGTTAGCAGTATGATCCCTTACTGACCAGAGCTGTGACATCTCCCTTGACTTAAATTTTCATTTCTTTCCTTCCATCTTTTTCTTAATATTGGGTTTCAGTTCTATTCCCAGGC
This sequence comes from Elephas maximus indicus, assembly GCF_024166365.1. Classification (NCBI taxonomy): domain Eukaryota; kingdom Metazoa; phylum Chordata; class Mammalia; order Proboscidea; family Elephantidae; genus Elephas; species Elephas maximus. The sequence goes on from NC_064840.1 coordinate 54,072,535, forward strand.
ACATGCCAATGCACGTCACCATTCAATCAGTGCTTGTTACAGTAAATTGAAAAGTAAAGAAGGAGTCTTGGCCCTGCAGGACTCCTGACTTGTAATTAGAATTTGGCTGTTACCTTCCGCCCTCCAGCAGACAAGTAAGCCTGTACAGCAGCCACAGGAAGAATCAGATTTAACTCTTGGGGAAAAGGCTACAAAGACTTAGCCAACAAGTGAATCCTAGTGATAAATGCTAGGGGGTCATGGATTTCCTGGATAAACCTGCTTCCAGTTCCATCGTCCTTACTTCCCAGAAGCCCATTGTCAGCAGAGGCAGGGGAAGAGTTAGGTTGCCAAGCAGGACTAGGAAAGCACAGGAAGCAATTTTGAACTGGAAAGGGAGGTTTATCACTTCCTATAGTTTCAAGACTGAACAAGACCCAGCCAGCTGGTACTTATAAATGATTTGTTCTTGAAAAAAAAAAAAATACACAATGCCTAAACTATGAAGATGTTAAATATTTATCATCTGAGCTGCAATAGAAAAATATCCTCTCTGAGGAGGTGGCAGGTAATGACCATGGCTATGGACTTCACTGATGTGGGCTGAGGATGCTTCAGTGATGAGTCCTTGACTCTGCACAATCACAGTAAGGTTCAGGGGCTGTGCACCGAAAGATGGAGGCTCCGGGTCCATTCATAGCTATTGATATTGGTGAAGAGGGTCCCAGAAGAAGACCATTTCGGTGTGTTCAAAACAGCAGGGGAGATTCCTAGCACATATCAGGGAGGGTCACCCTAGCTGCCCCTGGGATAAGATCCCGAAGAGGGTTCTGGGGAAAAAAAATGACTGTCCAGGTGGGGGCTAATTGTCTGTCTTCAGGGACCAGGAGAGAAAGACAATTTGAGGAAGTCACTTTCCAATGTCTCGCCTATTATGCCATAGGCATAATCGGATATCTGATTATAAATGGAGTTCAATGTCCAACAATCCTCTCCCACTACTACATCCCTAAAATGTCTGGACTAAAAAAAATTTTAAAAATAGTTAGTTGTCATGGAAGGAAGGGCATTTCCTGGAGGTCAAAAATGACACGACAGTATGAATCCATGAGAGCAGTTGAGTCCTGGAGGTGGTATTCTTTCTGGAGATATCTGCGAATCTCTGCTATTCTAGTGTCCATTTTAAATGGGGCACTGGAGCATCAGGAAACAGAAGACAAAGCTTAGAGCCAAAGGATGGTGGGAGATCAGACAGGAGACCCCCATATCAAGCCAGGACTCTGGAGGGTGACCCACTCAGAGGAGGATAAGTTACCTATTGCCACATGCTGTGGAAAAAACAACACACTACTTTAGGTGGTGTACAAGAACAAGGGTTGGCTACTCCTACATCTGGCCTGGCAGACAGGCAGGCACTTATGCCAATCTTGACTGGGCTCACTCACATGTCTGCAGGTTGTCTGGCTGTCCCCTGACTTAGGCTCGTGTTGGATGGAGTGACTGGGGTGACTTTGCTTTGTTCCCTGCTTCTCTCATCTTTTGTTTAGGGCCAGCAGGCATGCCCCTCGTGTGGCAATGGCAGAGGGCAGGGGCAACAATAGAAACACCTTTACACTTTTTTAAGGATCTCTTTGTGCCATGACAGGTAATGCCCCATTGCTTAAAGAAAGCCACATCGTTAGCATGAGAGTCAGGAAGGAGGTCACTACAAAGTTGCACAGCCTAGCATACATATACAGGGAGGTATAGTGGGTTGAAGGAGCCCTGGTGGTGCAGCGGTTAAGAGCTCAGCTGCTAACCAGAAGGTTGGCAGTTTAAATCCACCACCCAAATCCTATGAGGCAGTGCTACTCTGTACTATAAGGTCACTATGAGTCAGAATCGACTCGATGGCAACGGGTTTTGATTTGGTTTAGCGGGTTGAGTACTGTCCCGGAAAGTAAACAGCAAAAAACAAAATTTCCTCAAAGAATTTCTAACTGCAAACCCATCCCCCTGTGGATTCAGGGCTGAAATTCATACTGCCTCTGGGCATCACATCCCTTTCCCCCCAAAATACCATAAAATCCAAACAAAGTTTAGTGTTAGATTATGAGTTAAAAGTGTCCCAGATGCCTACCGGAAGCAAAGGTAAATTCTCTCCAGAGGAACATACATTAAACTTCAGATCTCAAAGACTCTTTAAGTGTAGAATCAACAAACATGAACTGCTACAGAAAATCACTAACTTTACAAGACAACAAGCAAAATCAAGCAGAACTATTAAAAGTATAGACTCAGATCATCAAAGAAGAAAGGATAGTAGCTATGACTACAAGAAACATAAATATAAAATATGTTTGTTTTTGTTAGGTGCCATCGTGTCAGTTCCCTAAGTACAACAGAACTAAAGACTGCCCGATCCTTCACCATCCTCACAATCAACTGCTGTTATGCTTGAGCCCATTGTTGCAGTCACTGTGTCCATCCATCTTATTGAAGGTCTTCCCCTTTTTCTTTTTCACTGACCATCTACTTTACTAAGCATGATATCCTTCTCCAGGGACTGATCCCTCCTGATAACACGTCTAAAGTATGTGAGATGCAATCTCACCATCTTTACTTTTATGGAGCATTCTGGTTGTACTTCTTCCCAGACAGATTTGTCCGTTCTTCTGGAAATCCATAGAATATTCAATATTCTTCGCCAATGCCGCAATTCAAAGGCATCAATTCTTCTTTGGTCTTCCTTATTCATTGTCCAGCTTTCACATGCATATGAAGTGATTGAAAACACCATGGCTTGGGTCAGGTGCACCTTAGTCTTCAAGGTGACATCTTTGTTTTTCATCACTTTAAAGAGGATTTTGCAGCAGATAAAATATATTTAGCAAGTTTAAAAAATAAAGTGGGTTTTGTTAAGTGTAACTTATAAACAAGGGATTATTGAATCAACCAATGAGGTTTGACTAAAGAATCAAAAATTTTCAAGAAATTTAAAAATTAATAACTAAAATTAGAAACAAAGTAAACAACAGATTACACTCAATCACAAACTTGAAAATAAAAAAAATCCAAGCCCGTTGCTGTCGAGTTGATTCTGATTCATGGCAACCCCATGTGTTATGGTGTAGAACTGCCCCATAGAGTCTTCTTGGCTGTAATCTTTACAGAAGCAGATCACCGGCCCTTTCTTCTGAAGTGCTGCTGGGTGGGCTCCAACCACCAAACTTTAGGTTAGTAGTGAAGAGCAAATCACTCGCGCCATCCGGGGACCTAACCTGAAGACAGACCTAAAGAAATTGTAGAAGATACAGCACAGGAAGACAAATAGATGGAAAATAGGAGAAGGTTAGTAAAATGGAAGATGGAATGAGAAAGTCCAACAAACATTTAATCAGAGTTCCAGAAGTAGAGATAAGAGAAAATGAGGAATGATTAATCATCCCTGGTTTAGAGGGTGGACAGCTGTGCTGGTGGTTACTGGGGCAAGCATGACACAGGTGATAATGTTTGATACAGATCTACCTTGTGACAACATAAGGAACAGGAATTGAAGCAGAGGAAAAGCATGTCCAAAGATAAGGAGGCATGCGAAAGCATGGCGTCATTTGAGTGGGATGGAAAGTCTTGTGTAACTGTACTGCCAGGTGTGTCAATATGTGGCCCTGTGGTTCATTTGGGGATGGGGAATTTGAAGGTGGGCAGAAGGATGGTGGTCAGACTGAAGGTCTTTGTTGGCCCTGCTAAGGAATCTTAGCTTATATCCTGTGGATGATGGGGAGTCAATGGAAACCTTTAAGCAAGGAAGTGACATGATCAGCTTTGCACTTAGGAAGATAAAGTACCTAGAAGAAACTCAATAAGTGTTTGTGGTTAGATCAATGCAGGCTGCTGATACTGATCCTTTTGCTCTTGGAAGGATGGGGCTGGGATGAGCTTGAGGCATTCTAGATCCATCTTCTTCTGCAGAGAGGAGTCCTGAGGGGCTCTCTGCTATACAATAGGCTGAGGTTCAAGTTGGCAAATAAAAAATAATGACCTCAGGTGCTCTGGAGCTATAAGAAACCTCATAGGACATCACTCAACTTCCTTCTGGGCTTCCCTCCCACAACAGAGACTCACCTTTTTACAGGTTGAATTATGTTCCCCAATAATATCTGTTGTAAATCCTAACTTTGATGCCTGTGGTTATAATCCCACTTGAGGATGAGTTGTCTTTGTTACATTAATGAGGAAGGATTAATGTAGGGTGTATTTTGAGTCAATCTCTTTTGAGATATAAAGGAGATTAAACTCAAACTGGCAAGGAAAGACATGGGGTAAGATAGATGCCACGACACATGGAGATCTCTACGGAATCAGAAAACAGAAGCTCAAGGAGAAAAGAACCTTCCTCCAGAGCCAACAGAGACAGAGAAAGCCTTCCCCTAGAGCTGGCACCCTGAATTTGGACTTCTAGCCTCCTGTCTTAGCTATCTAGTTCTACTATAACAAAAATGCCACAAATGAGTTGCTTTAACAAACAGAAGTGTATTCTCTCATAGTCTAGGAAGCTAGAAATCTAAATTCAGGGCACCAGCTCCGGAGGAAGGATTTCTCTCTAGGGGAAGGTCCTTGTCATCAATCTTCCCCTGGTCTAGCAGCTTCTCACCACAGGGATCCCAAGTCCAAGGATGCACTCCACTCATGGCTCTGCTTTCTTGGTTGTAGAAGATCCCCCTCCGTTCTGTTCAATTCTCTCTTTTATATCTCAAAAGAGATTGATTCAAGATACAATCTAATCCTGTAGATTGAGTCCTGCCTCATTAACATAACTGCCAGTAATCCTGCCTCTTTAACATCATAGAGGTTAGGATTTACAACACATAGGATAATCACATAGGATCACAAAATGGTAGACAACCACACAATAATGGGAATCATGATCTAGACAAGTTGACACACAGTTTTGGGGGACAGAATTCAGTCCGTAATACCTCCTAAACTGTCAGAAAATAAACTTCTGTTTGTGAAAGCCACCCACTTGTGATATTTCTGTTATAGCAGCACTAGATAACTAAGACACACCTGATGAAGGCTTAAATAGAGAAGCTAAGTTTCTTCCACCTGGATGCCAGGTCCCCTCTCCAGGTCCTCTCTGAGACTTTACTCTAGGTCCATCCTGTTGAAATCCAGTCAAGGCACTAGATAACACTCTGAAAAACAAAATAAAACAAAGCAAAAAACAATATTGGTCATCCAGTTGATTCTGATTCATGGTGACCTCATGTGTGTCAGAGTAGAACTGCACTCCATAGAGTTTTCAATGGCTGATTTTTCAGAAGTAGATCATCAGGTGTTTCTTCCAAGGTGCCTCTGGGTAGACTTGAACCTCCAATCTTTTGGTTAGCAGTGGAAGATATTAACCATTTGCAACATCCAAGGATTCCATAACTCTCAGAACCTCTCCCTTATGCTCACTCTCTCTGGCAAATATCCATTCTTCTGCCCAGTTATAAGCCATTCTGGTATGGTGTTTTCCTCTCCTATCACTGGGATCTTTGTTAATGAAATAAAGTTGGTGGGAGGAAAGAACTAAGATTCACAGAGCATTTACAACTTGCCAGAACTGCAACAAAACTCCTATGTTTGTTATCCCAAATATTCACCCAGCTATATTAAAGGTAGATGTCATCATCTCTCTTTTATGAATGAAGTTAAACAGCTTGCCAGAATTCCTAGGCCTAGGGCAAGACTGGAATTCAAACCCAGTTCAGCCTGACTCAAACACCTTTTCCACTGCTCCACACTCCTTGCTCTACCCACCTCATCAGCACCACTGTTAGTGCAAGTGATAGCCTGTGCAAAGCCCCTCACCACAAGGCAAGCCGCATTCTCCTTCTTCTTGCCCTGGTCAAACACAAGCCCATGTTGTACTCTCTCCTACTTGCAGACATGTTTGAGTTGGGTTCACCTTATTTTTTATTATTACTGATTGTCATAGAAAATTCACTGCTATAACTTATCTTTGTTGCTTTTAAATGCCACATAACTATTGTTAGAGATTAATGTCCAAGATCCGGGGGCTGACATAAACAAACAGCCCTGTGCATGTTTAAGACTAGGGCACTACCCTGTTCTGGTTGGCTAAACGGATGTGTGGATTTAATTTATTGTAAATTCAGTCCTTGATGCTCAGTCGCTGGAGGTGCATTCTATGAGTCTGATATTCTTCTAGGTGAGTAATTTGTTTTTTCTAGATACAGTACCCACTTGAAATGACTCTCCAGTTACAAGGCTCCAAAATAGAGCATCTTCTGCTAAGAATGAACTAGAGACAGGTGCCAATTTATGTTGTGCTGTGTCCATGAGCAGCTTTGTGTGAAAGAAGCAGACGTGCACTTAGGCACAGTGACCAAAGTTTCCTCCATCAAGGGGGTCCTTCCATGGGTGAGGGTGGCACCTGTGCATAAGGCCTTGGCACATGTGAGGCCCCAGCAGTCACCTGGTTCACTTTGCCATTCCTGACTCTGTTCGTGCCCAAGTGATTCCATAGTTCATTCATTCTTCCCTCATTTTCAGAGTTAGTCAGTCTGGCAAGCCGCCATAGCTGGTCATGAATATTTATGTAGGGAGAATTCATTTCTGTGTTGACTGGGTTTTACACTAGAAGACAGGGGCTCCTAGGACACCTTGCTGCACATTGGAACCACGTGGGGATTTTTGTTCCAGAAATGGAGATTACTGAGGCCCACACAGACTTTCTGAGTCTGAATCCCTGGCACCCGGGAATCTGCATGTGTGCCTATCCCGTGGTCATTCTTATTAACCAGCTTGATACTGGTCCCTGAAGTAGAGTTTAGGAAGCACCTTGCAGAAGCAAGGGAAGAAAAGAGAGGGAAAAAGAAGGGAGAGAAAAAAAAAAATTTAAAAAAAAGAAGGAAGGAAGAGAAGCTTGGTCCCAGTCTTCAGATAATTTCACGCCTTACTTGGGCAAATGCCTACCTTACCTCTTCTCAAGCTGCTATGCAGTGCAGAACAAATAGTGCAACCTCCATATATGTTTGTTGATTGATACAATAAATACTGATCCATTTACATTCAACCAGACGGTGTGAGTTCATGGTGTTAGCAGAGCCTAGACATGGCACAGGGCAAGGTGGGGCCTTAGAGGAATAGCTAATCCAGTGGCTCTGTAGTGATTTGGTGCCTTCCTCAGGGTAAGTTTGAAAATTGGAAGAGGCATTTTTATTTATCCCAATAAACCCACTGCTGTCAAGTCAATTCTAACTCACAGCAAACCTATAGGACAGAGTATAACTGCCCCATAAGGTTTCCAAGGAGCAGCTGGGGGTTTTGAGCTGTCAACATTTTGGTTAGCAGCCAAATGCTTAACCGCTGCACCACCAGGGCCCCAATTTATCCCAATGGTGGCGATTAATGCTGGCATTTAGAGTCAGGGAGCAAGAATGCTAGATATCCTTGATGTGTGGGGCAGTCTCCCCAATGTGGGATTGTTCCACACCCAGTGTGACTTCTGAATGTCCTGTACAACATTCATGTAGGTGAAAAATCTGTTTGTAATTATCTGGGCCCAGAGCTGAATTCTATTTTATGACATAAAAACATAATATGTTTTAAAATATAGTTTTAATATATACTGTATTTTCTAGAAATGCAACTTCTTGGAAAATCAAGGAAATACTATTTTGTTCAGACCTTTACCGAGAGTTGTTCATCATCTTAAAAAAGCATGTCACTAAAGGCAGTGCTATTCCTGCTGTTTTAGTTATCAGTGGAATCCACTGGGTTCACTTGACAGTCTCCCTCTTGCATTGACAGTAACTTTATATACAGTAAATACATCTAAGTGCTACATTCTACCACTTTCTAGTATAGGCATGCTGACCACTTACATATTGAAAAAACTTATTTTGTTATAAGTTATTTTCCCTTTATTTCTCCTTTATATCACTATTAGTACATTATATTCACTTTTTAAAAACTTTTATTGTGCTTTAAGTAAAAATTTACAAATCAAGTTGGACTCTCATAAAAAAATTTATAAACACCTTGCTATATACTCCTAATAGCTCTCCCCTAATGAGACAGCACACTCCTTCCCTCCTCTATTTCTTTTCGAGTCCATTTGGCCAGCTTCTGACCCTCTCTACCCTCTCATCTCCCCTTCAGACAGGAGATGCCAACATAGTCTCATGTGTTTACTTGATCCAAGAAGCTCATTCTTCACCAGTATCATTGCCTATCCCTTGGTCTAGTCCAATCCCTGTCTGAAGAGTTGGCTTTAGGAATGGTTCCTGTCTTGGGCTAACAGAAGGTCTCAGTCAGACCATTAAGTCTGGTCTTTTTACAAGAATTTGGGGTCTGCATCCCACTGCTCTCCTGCTCCCTCAAGGGTTCTTTGTTGTGTTCCCTGTCAGGTCAGTCATCAGTTGTAGCCGGGCACCATCTACTTCCTGTGGTCTCAGGTTGATGTAGTCTCTGGTTTATGTGGCTCTTTCGGTCTCCTGGGCTCATAATTACCCTGTGTCTTTGCTGTCGTTCTTTCTCCTTTGCTCCAGGTGGGTTGAGACCAATTGATGCATCTTAGATGGCCGCTTGCTCGCGTTTAAAACCCCAGACACCACCCTCCAAAGTGGGATGCAGAATGTTTTCTTAACAGATTTTATTATGCCAATTGACTTAGATGTCCTCTGAAACCATGGTCCCCAACCCCCACCCCTGCTACGCTGGCCATCTAAGATGTCCAGTCTATTCCAGAAACTTCTTTGCTTTTGGTTTAGCCCAGTTGTGCTGACCTCTCCTGTACTGTGTGCTGTCTTTCCCTAAATAGATAAGATAAAATAGTTCTTATCTACTATCTAATTAGTGAAGACCCCTCTCCGTCCCTCCCTCATAACCAGTAACCATCAAAGAATATTCTCTTCTCTGTTTAAACTATTTCTCAAGTTCTTATAATAGTGGTCTTATATAATATTTTTCCCTTTGCAGCTGACTAATTTCACTCAGCATACTGCCTCCTGGATTCCTCCATGTTATGAAATGTTTCACGGATTCATCGTTGTTCTTTATTGATGCGTAATATTCCATTGTGTGAATATACCATAATTTATTTATCCATTCATCCACTGATGGACACTTCGGTTGCTTCCAACTTTTTGCTATTGTGAACAGGGCTGCAGTGAACATGGGTGTGCATATATAGGTTCACGTAAAGGCTCTTATTTCTCTAGGATATATTCCAAGGAGTGGGATTGCTGGATCCTATGGGAGTTCTATTTCTAGTGTTTTAAGGAAGTGCCGAATAGATTTCCAAAGTGGTTGTATCTTTTACTTTCCCACCAGCAGTGTATAAGTGTTCCAATCTCTCCACAACCTCTCCAACGTTTATTATTTTGTGTTTTTTGGATTAATGCCAGCCTTGCTGGAGTGAGATGAAATCTTATTGTAGTTTTGATTTGCATTTCTCTGATGGCTAAGGATTGTGGGCCTTTCCTCATGTGTCTGTTAGCCACCTGAATGTCTTCTTTAGTGAAGTGTCTGTTTATATCCTTTGCCCATTTTTTGGTTGGGTTATTTGCATTTTTGTAGTTGAGTTTTTGCAGTGTCATGTAGATTTTAGAGATCAGACGCTAATCGGAAATGTCATAGCTAAAAACTTATCCTAGTCTGAAGGTAATCTTTTTACTCTTTTGGTGAAGTCTTTGGATGAGCATAGGTGTTTGATTTTTAGGAGCTCCCAGTTATCTAGTTTCTCTTCTGCATTGTTAGTAATGTTTTATATACTGTTTATGCCAAGTATTAGGGCTTCTAGCATTGTCCCTATTTTTCCTTCCACGATCTTTATCGTTTTAGATTTTGTATTTAGGTCTTCAATCCATTTTGAGTTCGTTTTTGTTCATGGTGTGAGGTATGGGTCTTGTTTCACTTTTTTGCAGATGGATATCCAGTTATGCGAGCACAATTTGTTAAGCAGAGTGTCTTTTCCCCATTTAACTGACTTTGAGTCTTTGTCAACTATGAGCTGCTCATATGTGGTTGGATTTATGTACGGATTCTCATTTCTGTTCCACTGGTCTATGTATCTGTTGTTGTACCAGTACCAGGCTGTTTTGACTACTGTGGCAGTATAATAGGTTCTAAAATCAGGTAGAGTGAGGCCTCCCACTTTGTTCATCTTTTTCAGTAATGCTTTACTTATCTGGGGCCTCTTTCCCTTCCATACGAAGTTGGTGATTTGTTTCTCTATGTCATTAAAAATGTCTTTGGAATTTGAATGGGAATTGCACTGCATCTATAGATGGCTTTTGGTAGAATAGACATTTTTACAGTGTTAAGCCTTCCTATCCTTGAGCAAGGTATGTTTTTCCACGTATGTAGGTCTCTTTTGGTTTCTTGCAGTAGTGTCTTGTTATATTCACTTTTAAAATCATAGGTGAAAACTAAACCCATTATCATCGAGTCAATTCCAACTCCTAGTGACCCTGCAGGACAGAGTAGAACCGCCCCATAGGATTTTCAAGGCTGTAAACTTTACAGAAGCAAACTGCCACATCTTTTTCCCACTGAGAGGATGGTAGACTTGAACAACCAACCTTTTAGTTAGTAGCCAAGTGCTTAACCACTGCACCACCAGGGCTCCCAAATTATAAGTATAAAACCCATTCTGGATTCATAGCAACCCTATAGGACAGAGTAGAACTGCCTCATATGATTTCCAAAGAGTGGCTGGTGGATTCGAACTGTTGACCTTTTGGTTAGCAGCCAAGATCTTAACCACTGAACTACCAGGGCTCCAAATTATAAGTATAACCCCAAAACCAAACCAAACCCATTGCTATCCAGTTGATTCTCACTCATAGCAACCTTATAGGACAGAACAGAACTGCCCCATAGGGTTTCCAGGGAGCGGCTGGTAGATTCGAACTTCTGATCTTTTGGTTAGCAGCTGAACTCTTAACTACTGGGAGAGGTTATATTATCTAGATCATATTATTTTTTTAATTTATCTTCATGGTAATTATGGGGCAATAAAAAATATTTATTTGCAATAAATAAATCATTGGTCCTGCAAAATTTTTTTTGTGCAATCTCCAGCATCCTTTCTATCACCAAAGCCATATTTTCCAACTACCAATCCTTCTTCTTCTTTTCCAACTTTCAAATTCCAATCACTAGTAATTGAATTCCATGTTTGATCAGTTTCAGACATCGTAAGTTGGTAAAAATCTTCAGTTTCTTCATCTTTGGCATTAGGGGTTGGTGTATAAATTTGAATAATAGTCGTATAATTGATCTTTCTTGTTGTTGTTGTTAGGTGCCCTCGAGTAGGTTCCAACTCATAGTGACCCTTTGTGCAACAGACCAAGATACTCCCTGGTCCTGTGTCATCCTGTGTCATCCTCACAATTATTGTTATAGTTGAGTCCATTGTTGCAGATGCTGTATCAATCCATCTCTTTGAGGATTTTCCTCTTTTTCTCTGACCCTCTACTTTGCCATTAACAGTTCGACTGCTAAACAAAAGGTCAGCAGTTTGAATCCACCAGGCGCTCCTTGGAAACACTATGGAACAGTTCTACTCTGTCCTATAGGTTCACTCTGAGTTAGAATTGACCCGATGACAATGGGTTTGGTTTTGGTTTTCTACTTTACCAAGTGTGTTGTCCTCCAGGCACTGATCCCTCCTGATAACATGTCCAAAATTCCTCATAGGCATAAGGATATTATCTTATCACTGACAGGGTCGTACTTCAGAATAGGTCTTGAAATGTTCTTCTTGACAACCCTCTTCAATTTATCATTCCTGGTATAGTAGGCCATATGATTGTCTGATTCAAAATGGCCAATACCAGTCCATTTCAGCTCACTAATGCCTAGGATATAGATCTTTATTTGTTCCATTTCATTTTTGACGACTGCCAATTTTCCTAGATTCATACTTCATACATTCTACATTCCAATTATTAATGGATATTTGCAGCTGCTTCTTCTCATTTTGAGTTGTGCCACATCAGCAAATGAAGGTCCCAAAAGCTTGGCTCTATCCACGTCATTAAGGTCGACTCTTCTTTGAGGAGGCAGCTCTTCCCCAGTTGTATTTTGAATGCCTTCCAACCTGAGGGGCTCATCTTTTGGTACTATATCAGACAATATTCCACTGCTATTCATATTCATTTATTCATAAGGTTGAATAGCAGTCAGAATTAACTCGAGGGCACTGGGTTTATTCATAAGGTTTTCACTGGCCAATATTTTTAGAAGTAGATTCCCAGGTCCTTCTTCCTAGTTTGTCTTAGTCTGGAAGTTCTGCTGAAACCTGACCACCGTGGGTGACCCTGCTGGTATTTGAAATACCGGTGGCATAGCTTCCAGCATCACAGCAACATACAAGCTATAACAGTACAACAAACTGACAGACAAATGGTGGAAGTACAGCCAGAATGCTCCTTAGAAGCGAAGGTGGCAAGACTTCATCTCATGTACTTTGGACGTGTTGTCAGGAGAGACCAGTCCCTAGAGAAAGACATCATGTTTGGTAATGCAGGGGGTCAGCAAAAAAGAGAAAGACCCTCAATGAGATGGATTGACACAGTGACTGCAACAATGGGCTCAAACATAGCAACGATTGTGAGGATGACCCAGGACCAGGCGGTGTTTCATGCTGTTGTACGTAGGGTTGCTATGAGTTGGAACTGAGTCGACGGCACCTAAAAACAACAAAAAATATTTGCTGTGATAGAGTTGAAAACCACTAAGCAACTCTCTCATATTGCATGTGAAGAACTTGAGGTCCAGAAAGGTAAAGCAGCTACTTAACCACAAGGTGAAGTGAGAGAGCTGTAAGCAACGTCTCCTGACTGCTAGTGCAGTAGCTTATCACAACCCCTCCCCTCTCAGAGAAAGGTCCATAGTCTACCTTTCCCACAGGTGGAGCCCTTAGTGTGAAGGCTCATGAAGGACCTCTGCCGAAGTGGGCACTGGGCAGGGTGATATCTATTATCTTTCATTTGCTCTATACCTACTCTTTTTGTTTTGTTTTCTCATTATAGTCACTTGGGCAGATTCTGTAAGAGAGAAAGGAGATTCTACAAGGAGGATAGGTTCTTATTTCAGCCTTGTAGATGGTGCATTAGTTCTCTAGGGCTGCTGTAACAAGTTAGTACGAACTGGGTGGCTTAAACAGCAAAAATGTATTTGCTCACAGGTATGGAGGCCAGAAGTTCGAAATCGAGATGTTGGCAGGGCTGCACTCCCTCTGGAAGTTTAGAGAAATATCATTCCCTGCCTCTGGCAGCTTCTGGTGGCTCCAAGTGTTCCTTGGCTCATGGCAGCATAACTCCAATCACTGCCTCCATCTTCACGTGACTGCCTTCTCTATGTCTCTGTGTCTGCTAACCCTTCTCTTCTCTTGTAAGACACTTGTCATCGGATTTAGCACCTGCCCCCCCGCTCCCCGAAGAAAAATTCAGGATGATTTTATGTCAGGGTCCTTAACTAATTACGTCTGCGAAGACTCAATTTCCAAATAAGGTCACACTCTGCCATTTTGGGCAGACATATCTTTTGGGGGGACACAATTCAACCCACTACAGGGGGTAACTACTCATGACAACTACCTGTCCAGGTAAAGATTCAGACTTGGAATTGAGATTCCATGCTTCTTAGCTCCTCAGTTGTGGATTCTAAAGTCTATTCAATAATAAAAGTGGTAGAAATCATACAGACTTGGGAGACACATAAGCGTTCACCAGCTCCAGTCCTCATGTTATAGGCAGGGACTTGGAACAGAGAAGTGACTTGACCAAGGTCACTCAGAGGATTGGTGTCAGAGCTGGTACTCAGATCCAACTTTCTGTTTTTACAAGCAGTGCCATATTCTTTCCTCTGTATGGGGCTCAGCACAAGCCGAACCAAAAAAAAAAAAAAATTGCCACTGAGTCAAATCTGGCTTGGAGCAACCTGCTGTGTGTCAGAGTAGGACTGTGCTCCGTAGGGTCGATGGCTGATTTTTTTGAAAATAGATCACCAGGCTTTTCTTCAAAGGCACCTCTGAGTAGAACTGAACCTCCAACCTTTCAGTTAGCAGCTGAGCACATTAACTGTTTGTACTACCCCTTTCCATTAACTGTTTGTACTACCCCTTTCGGCTTCAGGCCATTGTCCATAAATATAAAGCTAGCCACTTTGCATGACCAAAGCAAGACTTCCCTGGCCTTGAGATTTGGGCACCAGCCCCTCCCTGATGCATCCCAGACCCACTAAGGGGCTGATAAAGGAGGCTCTCGCTAGTCCCTGGGGATTTACTAGATGCAAAAAACCAAAGCAAGTTATTTCTCCCCCTAGGCTGTCTTTTCCTTCACAGACACTTGTTCCATATTTACATTCCATTTATGTTGCCTCTTGTTTATCTTGTTACCTAAGTACTTAGCACAAAAGTAATTATTTCGTTGCAAACGCAGCAGCAGCAGGCAAAGTTTAAAAAAAAAAAAAATGACTTTGACTCCAGCGAGGAATTGTATAAATAACTACCTCAATGGAGACAGGGAAAATTACTGCCTCGTTCTCTGCCACCACTGCCACTGTCAGGAGCAGGTTCCGGGGTAACATCTTGCCATTGTGGGAGGAAAAAGATCATTTCTTAGCCAAGTGGTTTTTGCAGATCCTCACAATGCCGGAGCCTCTCTCCCCACACACTCCCCTCCCTCCTCCCAATTACCAGTGCAGTATCAATTCACATCGCACAGCATGCAAAGCAGACAGAAGGCAACTCCCTGCCGAGTTGCCATCCAGATAATTCTCTCTTTCATGCCAAAGCAAACAGTAGGGAGAAAAAGGGACATTTTTCCTCAGGGAAGCAAAAGTCAACTTCCTACCCCCAAATGGCACCTTAGATTAGGAAGCTGTCCCCAAGTCAATGCGTGCACACCTCCAGCTCCCCCCTCTCCTGATGCTTACTAACAAAAACATTTTCATTAAATTGAGCCCACTTGACTAAGAGCCAAACAGTAATTGCAAGTTTTTGAAGACTAGGGGAAAGGAGAAAGGAAACGTGGGGAAATCGGCTGGGAGTTCAGAGGGAAATCAAGATATTTTCTCCCCCAGACCCTTCCTTCCCCACTTCCTCCCAGAAAGGCCAGATTAAAAGGGAAAACTGTGTTGCTCAATAATGTTTTTGATGATCGTGCTGTGAGAAGTCAGCTTCCGTGCTCTTCCTGTCTCATGGATCACACACTCACAGAAACACGCAGGCTGCTCTTTTCCCACCATCTCCTCTCCTCTCCTGTCCCTGCCTTTCTTCCTACCCATTCCTGATCCCTCTCTTTCCACTAGCTCTTTCCTTCATTTCCTCTCCCTCCCTTTCTCCTTTCCCTGTCTCCCCCTTTTTCTGCCCAGCCCTCTCTGTCTTCTATTCTTCTAAGCAACCCAGGCCTTCTCCCACCTCCCTACTCCACTGGTGACAGCTTAGTTTTCTAAGGTGATTTCAAATCTCCTTTATCCTCCAAGGGGAAAAAATGGGGAGGGGGGGGCTGATTGAGATCTCTGGCCTACAGTGGGATCAGGTGGTGGGGCTAGGTGGTGCAGGAAGAAGGACTTAGAGAATGTAGGTTGCAGTGGGGAAGCCAGCTTCAGGACATGGCTTCTCAACTCCAGGCCTGGCTCAGCTCTGCCCTCCCTTTTCTCATTAAGCTCAGAAAGTCTTAAGCTGGCGCTCCAGTAGCCATCATTTGTCACTGTGATTGGGGCACTGGGTGGGTGACAGAGAGGGTGCCTGCTAGACAAGAGAACTATTGTGTCTTCATAAGAGAGCTGGAAGAGAGAAAGAAAAAAGAAGGGGGAGAGAACCCCAACAGGAAATATGGACAAGAGAATTCACCCCTTTCTGCCTCAGTTTACTTATCAGTAACATACCTGGAGTGAGATGGAAGAGGAGAAAGGGAGAGGAGAGCTAATATCATGGTTTCTGTCCATTCTCGAATTCCCTAGATGTCTTCAGAGGTTCTTCATGGGAGAGTTAGCAGCTTACCAGAGCTATCACATCCCTGAAAATGTCCCTCATAGCAAGACTATACTTCCAGACTCAACCTTTACCCAGAAAAGAGATGTGCTCAGATGAAGGGATGAGAAGGAGAAGGTGGGCACCTTTTGTACTCTATCATTCACTCCCAGAGCTTGCTTCAAGCTACCAGAGCTATAGTTGCCAGAAAGATACCCTCTCATTGTTGTTAGTTGCTGTTGAGTAGGCTCATGGTGACCCCATGTACAACAGAACAAAACATTGCTCTGTCCTGTGCCATCTTCACAGTTGTTGGTATGCTTGAACCCATTGTTGCAGTCATTGTGTATTTTGAGTGCCTTCCAACCTAGGGGGTTCACCTTTGAGCACTACATTGGATAATATTCCATTGTGAGTCATAGGGTTTTTATCGGCTGGTTTTTGGAATTAGATCACCAGCCCTTTCTTCCTAGTCTGTCTAAGTCCAGAAGTTCTGCTGTAATCTGTCCATCATGGATGACCCTGATGGTATGTAAAACTCCAGTGGCACAACTTCAAGCATCATAGCAACATACAAGCCACCACAGTACAATAAGCTGATAGATGGGTAGTGGAGGAAGATACTAGGGATCAGTTATTTGACTTGGTCATCTACCTGTACTGTCCTCAAGCTCTAAGTTTATCCAGTCACTGCCCTGTCACTGTCTCCCCTCCCACCATTTGGGATGTTCTCATCCCCAGTCTTCACACCCCTCATATCCCTGGTGGCTCTCCCTGGAGATCCTGGAGTTTATCAAACCATGCTAGTTTCCCATCACGACCAGGCCAGAGCACAGAATGAGGAAGTCTCTGGGCTTAGATCTGGTGGCCTCCCTTATTATCTACAGTCTTGCTCAGATACAATGTCCTCTTGTTTAAGATGGGTACAATAAGCTGAACTTTCCTTCCTCAAAGAGTTGGCCAGATCAGGCCTCTCCCCAGGCTAACCAGGTTTCATGAACAGTGGTAAACTCAGCAACTTCAGAATATATGCTTTCATCATCGAGAAAAATAGCATTGATGGATATAAAGAAACTGGGTGGGGAAAATTACGTGTGTGTGGGAGGACGGGTTACAAGATCATATGAAAAGAACTAAGAACAGATTAAAAAAAAAGAAGAAAAAAGGAAGGAGAAAAAAAAAAAAAAACAAACAGCAAAACCAAGACATAACAATTTGAAAGTGAAAATCTGAAAGAATGGGAATATCGTGGTTTGATGTATAACTTACGGAGAATCCATGAATAGAAAAGAGAACTGGGCCCCCAGGGACATGTGGAGATTATGATACTCCCAAGCTATCACATGTGCCATTCTGCTGTTCGTTGCAGTGGAAAATGATTAAGAACATCTTGGTATTAAAAAAATAATAATAATACAAAGTCTTTATTGACCTGTCCCTTTCCCCAAAAAAGAAATGTCACTGCCAAGAGAAGTACATTAGTGCCAATGAGAAGCATGTTATTGCCAGTATTGATTTTTAAAAAAGTGAAGCATTTGTGTAAAAAAAAAAATTTTTTTTTTTTTAATTTGTAGATGAGTTTAATTGTAAGTGTGTAAATAGTGTATTTCTGTAGATAAATGGAAACTGGTGAAATTTATAAGGTGCTGTCATTTTTTCTTGGGGCAGGTGGATAATTACCATTGTGTCTGCAATGCCATTTCCAAAACATGTTTAAATCTAACCGAACATGCATAACCTTTTCTCCAGCCAGCTTTGGCCTCCTCCTCTTTGTTCTCCTTTCCTTGGGGAGGGTGTTAAAAGAGCTCGTGTGAGCCTTGGTGGGGATGGACCTTGCCCACAACAGAAGAATAGACCTGTCCAAAAATGAGCAGGGAAAACAATAACGACAAAACTCACCATCTAAATTAATGCCTAGTAAGAATGGAGGAGGAAAGAAAAACTCCAGCTTCATACGAAGAAATGTGTTTTCCAGACTGGCTAAATGAAGCTTGTGGTATTAAAGGCGTAAATCAACCACAGGGATGTCTAGGTTCTACGTGGGCAGGTCTGCTTATGAGGCAGAAGCCTTCTGGAGTCAGATTTCCAGAAAAGGCCATAACTGTCCCAACCTGAGGCGGGCTGGCTCCCCAGAGGCTGCCTGATTTGTGGCCCTGCTGGGTGGAGTTAAAGAGGTCGAGACGATGTTGTTTTTGCCTGGCACATTCCACCACTTCACTGCTCTGCTTTCAAAGGCAAAATGGCCCTTAGGAAAGGGGAAAGGCCCCTTTTTCAGAAAATCAGTCACTCAACACCCTGTGGAGCACAGTTCTACTCTGACCAACATGGGGTCACCGTGAGTCAGAATTAATTCAAAAGCAACTGCTTGGTTTTTCATCATTCTGGAGGTTAGGTAGGACCCAGGACTTGTCTACAGTTGGCTCCTGCCTCTGCTTCCAGCAAATGCCATCTGTTATCACTGTTTAGGCACATGCCCACTGCTCAAGCCCTTCCCCCCACGTGTTCCTTTGGGTACTAACCCTCCCCTGATGTTCTGGGCACTCCTTATCTGCAGAGTGTATGACCAATTCCATGGGATCCACCATCCCTTGCATTTGTCAGAAGGAGCCTTCCTTGGTGGCGCAGTGGTTACCTGCTGTCTTAGTCATTTAATACTGCTATAACAGAAATACCACAAGTGGATGGCTTTTAACAAAAAAAATTTTATTCTCTCACAGTCTAGTAGGTTACAAGTCCAAATTCAGGGTGTCAGCTCTGAAGAAAGGTCCTTGTCCTCAACCTTCCCCTGGTCAAGGAGCTTTTCGGGTACAGGGACCCCAGATCTGAAGGATGCACTCTGCTCCTCGTGCTGCTTTCTTGGTGGTATGAAGTCCTCAACTCTCTGCTTGCTTCTCTTTCCTTTTATAAAAGGTGGTGCAGGCCGCACCCCAGGGAAACTCCCTTTACTTTGGATCAGGAAGGTGACCTGAGTTAGGGTGGTATTACAATCCCACCCTAATCCTCTTAACATAAAACTACAATGGCAAAATGGAGAACAACCACACATGGCCTAACCAAGTGGACACATGTTTTGGGGGGATACAATTCAATCCATTACACCCGCTCAGCTGTTAACCAAAAGGTTGGCAGTTGGAACCACCAGCCACTCCACAGGAGAAAGATGTGGCAATCTGCTTCCGTAAAGATTACATCCTTGGAAACCCTATGGGGGCAGTTCTACTCTGTCCTACTGGATTGCTGTGAGTAGGAATTGACAGCAATGGGTTTAGTTTTTTTTTTTTTTTTTTTTTTTGGTTTTGCATTTGTCAAGAACGTAACTACTGACTTGGGAATCCTATACAGGGAAAGATTGATGACTGATCTCCCTCTGCTGTGCTGTTGCCCTAAAAGGGGAAATTGGGTGGTCAGCACACAGGCTAGATAATTGAAGGTTAGAGTCTAGAAGCCATTCTCCTCCTCGTTATTGTGAGAATTGGACGACCATTTCCTTCTCAGAGCTTCAGTTTCTTCATCTAGGTAGTGAGTGGGTTGGGTCATAAATGATCTCTCAGGCCCTTTCTATTCCAAGATTCTCAGGAGTTACATTCATACTCTTCCAGCCAGACTGATATTTCCAAAATAGTGGGACTTCCAAAATTGTACACCATAAATCATACTCAAAAGAGCCACCAAAATAAATGAAACCGATAATCTTTCCTTTTCCTTGGAATGCCCTGTCTGTATGATTCTGTTAAAAAGAACCTGGACTTCAGATCCAGAGGGATATAGACTTGAACCTCTTATAAGCTGTGTGACCTTGGGTAAGGTATCTGAGATACTTCATTTCCTTGATTTTTAAAATGTGTGACCTCTAAACAATGCGGTGAAGAGTCGGTGGGTTGATATACCTGAGAATGCCCAGCTCTGATCCTGCCTTTTAGGAAGTGGTTAATATATGCTCTTTTCCACCCTTCTGCTTGGATGGCTTTCTTTTTCCCCAAGCAAACTGTTCAAGTAAATCACTCAGGAGAAGCCTGAGCATTGGGGTTCAAGGGAGGTCTGGACCAGCTGTGCCCAAGGGCTGGCTGTCTCTCTAGGCTGTCTTCATTCATTGTGTAATGTGGGATAAGGATAAGGACATGCTCAGGGATTTGGGGGATGCCCCAGGG
Organism: Elephas maximus indicus; assembly: GCF_024166365.1. NCBI lineage: Eukaryota > Metazoa > Chordata > Mammalia > Proboscidea > Elephantidae > Elephas > Elephas maximus. The sequence continues at coordinate 54,092,641 of NC_064840.1, forward strand.
GCTGGACAGTAGGCTGAGCAATGACAACCTGCTCCTTCACAGGACTGGTTAAAGAGGTGGAACATGGAGGGATAAAAGTTGTCATCAAGCAGTAGGTAGGACTCAAAAGGGGGGTGGTTAGATGATAAACAGAGAGAGAGATAGTATAGATAATTAGACAGATAGATGATTGATAGATAATGAATAGATGAATAAACAAACAAATGAACAAATAAATAAAATCATCTCTAACTCACTTCTGCCAGGTAACAGGCCTACTCCCCAGGTTGGAATGACATGGGGCTACAATTCTAATCAAAAGAGTTAATGACCTTGACAACAATGATATGCAATCTGAGAAACACCTGCATTCACCCATTCACTCACAGTCACTCACTAGGCTCTTCCTATATACCAAGATAAGGTGATAAGCAAAATGACAAAAAAAATTCTCTGTCTTCAGAAAGCTAACATTCTAGTAAGTGGAGATACACAAAGAAGTAAAAGATATAGTATCTCAGGTAGTGAAAAGTGCTGTAAAGAACAGTGGGAAGGCATGGTAGGGAGTATCAAGGGGATAGGGGATGAGAGTGAAGGCCATTACCCTCCTCCCTTAAAGATGTTTGAAGATTACTCTCCAAGGGGTGGGGAGGGGGCCATTCTGGCCTTCTTGTGGTGGCTGGTATAAAGAATAAAAGACCAGTGGTCCAGAGAGTAGTAGTGAGGCTATGAGTGTTGGAGGAGGGATAGGGAGGGACAAGACTTGCCCAAGCCACTTAGAGTTCTGGAGCCACCTCTTCATTCCTGCCAATGGTGATGAGGAGGCTGGAGGAGGGGCCATATGATCCAGAACACACACAGACTCTCAGCTCATCTGGACTCCTGACATTTCTTCCTGCTTTCACATCATTTATCAATCACTTTCTATATTCTAGGCACCTTTCTAAGCACCAGAAGTTCAGAGATGAACCAGACAGTCCTGGCACTCAGGTGACTCACAGTTTATGGGGAAGAACAACTGGCACCAATGCCAAGAGAGAAGTGCTAGAGGGGAGGTTTGGACCATGCAGAAGGGAAGACTGGTTCTATCTAGTGGAGGGGATGAGCAAATGGCTCACAGAGCAGGAAATCCCTCAGCATGCTGTTTCCCTGAGCAGAGGAAGAGAGGTGAGAGGGCATTCCAAGCAAAGGAGGTGGGTTCCCAAAGGCATAAGCAGTGTTCAGGGAATTATGAGAGGTCAGAGGACAGGGTGATTGGACTTTACCTGGAAACGAGCCTGAGCCCAGTCCAAGGATAGGCTTCTGTACCATGTTTTGGGGTTTATTCTGAGGACAACAGGAGAAAACAGAAGGCTTTAAACCTGAAGATCCACTTGCATTCCAAACCCCAACTTCTAGAAATACTAACTTATCCCAACAACTTTCCTCTGTCCGTTTTCCAAGTGGCTTCTGCAGAGAATGGGCACAGATCCACTTAGTAGGCCAGGGGGACAGAAGCCTCCAGCAGCCCTGGCCCCTGGTTTCTGATTTCATCATTTTACCCTCAATCTGATGGCCTGGAGAGTTTATGGGGAAGCCCCTGGAGTTTATGAGACATGCCCCCACAATTTAATTACCTGCAGCAAAATGAGAGAAGACTCTATAAACATCGGGATTTATAGGCCCTCTGCGGCTATAGGTCACCTCTGATGCAATAACCTGTGCCATTTCCTGTAAGAGAATGGCTTCATTTTATTGGTCCCATACAAAATTTATGCTCCTCTCCACCTGCAGCAAAACCGGTTTGCTTCTGTCTCTTGTTATTTTAACTTATCTGTTCTTTTTTGCAGCTCTGTGTGTGTGTGTGTGTGTGTGTTTGGGGAGCTAGACTGAACGTGGAAGTTGATTCTCAGATTTATTTACTGCAGGTTAATTTTATTTCCCATCCAATGACTTGCAATCTTCCCGTCTTCTTCTGGACTGCCACTCCTGCCTGCAGGCATTAAAGCTGACCTAGGGAGACTTGCCGTTCCATATTAAACAGGTTGGGCCAAGAATCCTCTCCAGTTTTGTCTTATTCTTAGTTTTCTTTCTCTGGCAACTCCCTAGTAAGGGACATCTTACCTGGCTATTTTATTTTCAGCAACTTGATTAACTCTTGGCAGGTGTTCTCAAGACAAACCCCTTTCCTCTTTCTACTCACTGTCTGCTTTTCTCCATTTCAGGCTCTTGGCTATGAGTGCCGCTCAATCCATCCATCAGCCTGACTATATGTCTCCATATATCAATAGCAACACAACCCATTTCAGCAGTTTCCTTCTTTTGTTTCCTTTGTTTTATGGCTGCTACTTGTCGTAGAGTTCCTTTTCCCCTTCATTTAACAAAAAGGCTTTCACATTAAAGGAACATTTTACAGTATCAACAAGAAATAGAAACCCAGTTTACTTCCCTCCAAGCTTCTCTTAAATCTTCCAGATGTTTCGGTTCAATGTATGCACCTCTACCTGGTTTTGTTCTACCCACACGACACCCCTTCTGCTCAGCTTTGGGGACCAGAAAGCTGAGACTGCAGAAGGAGGCAAGGAGAAGGAAGGGGTGGGAAGGAAAGCGAGGGAAGGGGAGCGGAGGGGAGGGGAGGGGAGGGGAGGGGAGGGGAGGGGAGGGGAGGGGAGGGGAGGGGAGGGGAGGGGAGGGGAGGGGAGGGGAGGGGAGGGGAGGGGAGGGGAGGGGTGGTAAGAGAAGAGGTGCAGACATGGCATTTGCCTGCTGCTCTGCCCTGCCCAAGCCGCCTCCCCGACCATCAGCCCCCAGCTTGCTGGGCACCAACTCCATGCTTCCCACTTTTTCCCTCTCCTTCTTCCATAAGCCACATTCTCAGTAGAACATATTGTCCATTGGCTACTCATTGTTCCTTGTAAAGGTGACTCATTATACATTCCAATTAACCATTGGTTTCCATCATGGGGGTTGGGGGTGGCTTTTGCCTTTCCTGAAGATGCTATTGTTTCTTCTGTCAGATAAAAGTTATGTAAATCTACCATATTTTTCTTTTTGCTTTGGCTGCAAGGAAGCTTCTAGGCAAATATAATTTAATTCATCTATATTAGTCAGTGGGCTTAGGTTATTTGTCTACCCTCCCCTTCTTTTAATAGCTTTGCTTATTCTTAGTCTAATAATAGTTTATTAGACAATTAGAGACATATAGCGCATAAACACTGCTAGGTGACCAGTAAGCATAAATAAATTTTCAAGGTGCTGCCTCTACCCATGGGTATACTTCTCTATTCAGTGTCTCAATTCCTGTTTGTTGGATACCTCCAGGCTAACATAAAAAAAATAGAGAGGAAATTTTCTTTGTCTTCCTTCAGTAGCAGGACTAGAGAATAATTACACATTATCAGTCTCTCTAAATAACAGTCTCTCTCTCAGCCCCTGCCCTGGCTCCTTCCTGAAGTACACTCCTATTAGCTTGTGCACACAGTCTTCATGAGCACAAGAAGGGGAGGCCATATAGGTCATATGACTGTGTTCTTTCAGAACAATTCACACAAGGGCCACTTAGGGACAGAGACCCATGCAGCCCACTATAGGAAAACAGTGGTAAAATGACCAATAACTCAAAGATCAACACAGCGGTCTGTCATGAATAAAGCATAGACCAGCATGAATATTGGCTCCCAAGCCTGAGTGTCCACCTAGAAAAAGCTGTCACCCTGTCACAAAGTCACAGGAAGGAAAATCTATTCCCTGGAAAGCCCTGACCAGTAACCACTTTGGGTGAGCAGGAAATGGAAGAATTTTGATTTCCAAGATGGTGGGCACTGGGTTCATGTGCTTTCCAGTCCCCATTTTGGAACTTCAAGCGGGGGTGGGGGGAGGAGCCGTTGAATCATTAGCAGTTAGGGCAAAAAATGTTTTTTTGAGAATATCTAGTCCAAGGTCTTTATTCTATGGGGGGGGGGGGGAGGTGGGGACAGGAGGAACAGTGGGGGAAAGCGTCTTTCCTTAGAACACACAGAGAGTAAGTTTATGACTTGTGGTTATAAAAGGAGATGGCATGTGTTTGAGAGGCTGAGAGTAGGTGGCAAGAGAATGAGGTGAGAGGGAGAGAAAGAGAGGTGATATTGGGAGGTTGCCAACTGTCATTCTGCACCTTTCCCCACACCTCTTGGTGTCCTGGGCAGACAGTGTCTTAGCACCAAGCACCCTGTGCTCCCATATGCCATGCAGCTGTGTGCAGTACAGTTTAGGGTCAGGGCCCAAAGCCAAACCTATCTACTCTCCCACCTCTACACTACCTGCTAACCAGAAGCACTGCAATCACTAAAAGGCTAAAAGAGATACTTTATTGATTGGGGGGGAAGGGCCCCATAACCAGCCCTGGTGGGACTGTCTCTGATGGCATAGCTGGGGAACAGCAGCAGCAGTGTTGAGAGGCAGAGCCATGGTCCCTCAGCAGCAGAGAAGCAGCCCAGGGGTGGAGGAAGAGCATGGGCCATGCAGGGCCCTCAGGGAGGGGAAAACTGACCTTAGAATCTCCATCGTAACACTTGGTCGGGTCTGAGAGTTACAGCTCATTAATGGCTACCCAGGTCCCGACCTTCCTCACAAGCAGTGGGGCCACGTTACAAGACTACAAGTGCACAATGCTTAGGGCAAGATTGAGAGAGTTAGTCAGCCTCCCTTGGGCTCTTGCCCTCTTGACTGCAAGAGGAATGAAAAGGTCATTTTTCTCAATGACTTCGAAGACGGTTTACCTAGGGACGTTTGTGAACGCCATGTCTGAAATGAACATTCTCAGATGGAAAACCATTTGGCTGCCTGATCCTGACAAGCAGAGCAGGTTGGGCAGATTCTGATATTTCCTTAAAGGCCTGGGTCAGGGTTGGTAGCCCCCATTCCTCTGCACATCAAAATGCCGGACGCCGAGCAGGCTGTTAAGCAATGATGGTTCAGTTGACCTCAGGATGCACCAGGAGCTGTGCTTCCGGATAGTGGCAGTGGATGCCTGGTTTTCTAGAGCTTTCAAGGAAATTGGACATGTGTCTGCAAGTGGGTTGATCAGCATCCCAAGGTAGTTTATGCTTTTGCATAAGTTGGGCAGAGGGCATGAAATTGGCAGAGCAAAGGTACTCCTGATTTCTTATAAAGCCATCATCCCTAGGGAAGCAACTAGCTCCTGCTCAGGAGGGGTAGCGTGCCACCCTGGGGATGAATTGAGACATGCTGGTGCCAACTGGGGAAGGGCAGGAAGCAATGGCATCTTTAGGGGAGGCTTTACGTCTCCTCCCAGGTTTTCTGGCCTGCCCTGCTAAGTGACAGGTTCTCTCCAGCTCAGCAGCCCAGGAGAGGGAACCAGCCTCCCCGGTGTTCAGCCACTCAGACAACTGTGCGGGGCTGCCCTGGAGATGAATGGCACTGCCTATGCAGCCTTCGTCCCAGGGACTCCAGAACCCAGCCTCCAGCTCCAGACAGGCCAGTGTCCAGGGATCCCTAGCTCCTTTTCAATAGCTGCCAAGTACAGGGTGCTCCAATTGGATCTGGAATCGGTGCCAACATTGAGAGTGCAATTCCACAGGAAAAGTGTTGACAGTGAGACTGGCCAAACCCTTAAATGCTGAAGTGATATCAGTAATAAAGATACCTGAGGTTTGCTTGGTGCTTTCCCCTAACTAAGGACTTTCAAATGCCTTCTGTTATTTGACATGCAAAACAATCCGCTTGAGGTAGGCAGATCTACTGACCCCATTTTAGTGTTAAGGAAACAGCAGTTCCCAAAAAAGGATTCCAGAGCTTGTCTAAAGTCATGCAACAAGGAGGTGATAGAGCTGACTACTAACCAAGCTCTTCCAACTGCACGAAAGGAGCCCTGGTAGTACAGTGGTTAAAGTGCTCGGCCGTTAACTGAAAGGTTGGCAGTTCAAGCCCACCAGCTGCTCCATGGGAGAAAGATGTGGCAGTCTGCTTCCATAAAGATTTACAGCTTTGGAAACCCTATAGGGCAGTTCTATACTGTCCTATAGGGTCACTAAGAGTCAGAATTGACTCTAGAGCAGTGGGTTGTTTTTTGTTGTTTTGATTCCAACTGCATACCAAGGCTCTTTGCTCTAACAGGCTGCATCTCACAGGAAAATCAAATTTATCCCTCCATTCAGAAAGGCCATCGGTAGGGGTAGACAGGGCTCAAAGTTTCTTGTAATTGCCAAGGAATGTATACAACATGCGGTTGGTGGAGTTCTCAGCAATAGAACAAACAAGCGCCCTTCTACCCGGGAGCCCACACAAGTCAGTCTGCACATGAAATACCTGGGCATTCTGTTTGTTCTTCCTGAGCCTGGTGCACTTGCCATTGGAGCTGGGGCCAGAGAAGGAGCAGGAACGTTGATGGAGAGACTGCATTTGGCAAGTGAGAGCTATGTCAGCGTTTTCTGACTTCCCTCCAATGCCTATGTCTAATAAATGAGTTATAGTTTTTCATTTTTATGAATTTATCTGTTCCTGGAATTTGGTTTGGTTTGGCCTTTGTGGAGTCATAAAGTTTTAAAGCTGGAAGGACACTTAGAGATCGTCTAACCAACCCCTTGTTTTACAGGTGGGAAAATTAAGACTCAGAGAGGGCAAGGGGCTCCTCACCTTTGTGACAATGCTGCTGAGCTGGTGCTTAGAACTCAAGCCTCCTAAGACCAAACTTTCCTTGAAGCCAGCTGCCTCATGATACAGGGGACTAATGCTCTCTTTAGAGGTTCTTCTGACTCCCAGACACAGGACAATCATGAGAGGCTAGAAACAGAGCTCAGGAAGTGGGCCTGGAGAAGGGGAACACTTTCTTTACAGGATTAGGAAGCTGCCAGTTTAGGCCTGACTAAAGAAGAATGGGAATTCCTTCAGAGAAGGAGCTGACTAGGGCTGGGGTGGGGGGTGGGGGGCGGGGTTCAGTGGTAGAACTCTAAAGTTCCATGCAGGAGGTCAGGGATTAATTCCCAGCCAATGCACCTTATGCATAGCTACCACCCATCTGTCATGGCAGGCTTACATGTTGTTATGAAGCTGAACATGCTTCAGTGGAGCTTCCAGACTAAGGTAGACTAGAAAGAAAGGCTTCGTGATCTACTTCTAAAAATCAGCCAGTGAAAAGCCTATGATACAACTGTCCAATCTGCAACAAGTCATGGGGATGGTGCAGGACGGGGCAACATTTTGTTCCATTGTGCATGGGGTCACCATGAGTCTGGGTTAACTCGACAGCAACTAACAACAAACAACAAGGAGCTGGGCAGTCAGGAAGCAGGACTCTGGAGCCTTCAAACAGGGATCATGGTTCTCATTTCCTATATTCCTCCCCCTTCCTCAGTGCCCAAGACAGTGCATGGTCAGCACCCTGGAGAGGCACAAAACAGCTTTTATATCTTTTCCCATCTAGTTCCTTATGACAGCTCTGATAGGTTGACAGTGTTACCCCCATTTTACAGACAAAAAAAAGGCTTGGCTATGTGATGCCATTTGCCCACAGTGACACAGTCACACAACTTGTAAGCAAGAGAACTAGCATGTGGTCTCTCTGACGTTTTACTTGCCCCTAGGACCTTCGACTGAACAGATCATTTATCCAGAGTTCTTCAGCCTCCAGCCCACCCTATGTAATAACTGGACATCTGTGTTTTCAGGTGCACCTTAGTCTTCAAAGTGACATCTTTGATTTTTAATAGTTTAAAGAGGTCTTTTGCAGCAGATTTGCCCAATGCAATACATCATTTAATTTCTTGACTGTTACTTCCATGGGTGTTGATTTTGGAAATAAGTAAAATGAAATCCTTAACAATTTCAATCTTTTCTCCATTTATCATGATATTGCTTACTGGTCTGGTTGTGAGGATTTTTGCTTTCTCTATGTTGAGATGTAATCCATACTGAAGGCTGTAGTCTCTGATCTTCATCAGTAAGTGCTTCAAGTCCTCTTCACTTTCAGCCAGTAAAGCTGTGTCATGTGCATATTACAGGCTGTTAATGAGCCTCCCATCAATCCTGATGCCATGTTCTTCTTCATATAGCCCAGCTTCTCAGATTATTTGCTCAGCATACAGATTGAATAAATATGGTGAAAGGTTACAATCCTGACACACAGCTTTCCTGATTTTAAACCACAGAGTAACCCCTTGTTCTTTTTGAACAAATGCCTCTTGGTCTATGTACAGGTTCCATATAATCAATCAATAAATACAAATATATAAATGTGAATATACAAATAAAATAACTCCTTAATGCCTCAGAGGCAGAAGACAATAACAAATCACATGAAGAAACAGCATAAGATGGCTCCAACAAATTAACAAAATAAAGAGAAAGAAAATCTTCCTGAGAAAGAAATAACAATAGAACTACCTGAGAAGGCATTCAAAAGATTTATATTTAGGACTTTCAAAGAGATCAAGGAAAACACAGGAAAAAAACCTAGCAAATTCAGGCAAACAACTCAAGAATAAAACGACAGACTCAACAGACCATTAGAAACCATACAAAAACTACTAGAAATTCAGAAGATCAGCAATACAAATCAGAAATAGGTAACACAATGGATGGACACAGAAGTAGAACTGAATCACTGGAAGAAAGACTCAGTGAGACAGAGGACAAATCTGTTGATACTAATTTGTTTGAGAAACAATCAGAAAAAAAGAATGAAAAAAAATGAAGAAAGCCTAAGATTTACATGGGACACCATCAAAAGGGATAATTTATGTATAACAAGAATTCCAGGAGAGGAGGAGAAAAAAAGTACAAAAAATTTTCGAGAATATATTGGCAGAAAACTTCCCAAATATCATGAAAGACAAGAGGTTTCCATCCAAGAAGACCTCAAACAGGATAGACCCCAGAAAAAATTCACATAGACATACCATAATCAAACTTTCCAAAACCAAGACAAAGAAAGAATCCTAAAAGTAGCTCATAAAAAGTGAAATATCACTTACAAAGGAGCACCAAAACAACTGCTGATTTCTCATCAGAAACCCATGCAGCCCAGAAGGCAATGGAATGACATGTATAAAATCCTGAAAGAAAAGAATTGCCAACCAAGAATCATGTATCCAGCAAAGCTGTCTTTCAAAAATGGTGGCAAAATGAAGACATTCCCAGATAAGCAGGAAAAAAAGGGAATTTGTAAAAGTCAGACCAAGCTTACAAGAAATATTAAAGGGAGTCCTTCAGCTAGAGAACCAACAACATTAGACAACAGCCTGAGGTAAAGACGCATGACAGCATCACCCAGATACCAACCCAGATGATGATTTCACAACAGTAAAATAAAGCTACAAAACTTACTACAGAGAACCATAGGTGTTACGCTGTATAAGACAACAACTTCAAAACAAAAAGGAAGCAAAAAAGGTGTAGTGATAGAACTTCCATATGGAGACGAAGTCAAGGCAGTTCCAAGTTATAAGAGACTGTTTTAAATTCAAGAGGATAAAGGTAAACCTCAGGGTAAGCACAAAGAAAATTAACATACCTACTCACCAAAACAAAGAAGAAATTTAAAAGGGCTCAGTAAACAAAAGAAGAACAATGATCGACAGGAAAAGAAAACCATATACAAAAAGAATTCAGCACAGAAAATTAAGAGAAACCAAGAAATAATTGTTGTTGTTAGGTGCTGTCAAGTCGGTTCCAACTCACAGCAACTCAACGTACAATAGAATGAAACACTGCCCAGTCCTGTGTCATCCTCATAATCGTTGTTATGCTTGAGCCCATTGTTGCAGCCACTGCATCAATCCATCTCATTGAGGGGTCTCCCTCTTTTTTGCTTACCCTCTACTTCACCAAGCATGATGTCCTTCTCCAAGGACTGATCCCTCCTGAAAACATGTCCAAGGTATTTGAGATGAAGTCTTACCATCCTCACTTTTAAGGAGCATTCTGGCTGTACTTCTTTCAAAACAGATTTGTTTGTTCTTTTGACAGTACACAGTATATTCAATATTCATCAACAACACCAAAATTCAAAGGTGTCAATTCTTCTTACAGTTCTCCTTATTCGTTGCCTGGCTGTCACGTGCATATAAGGCAATAGAAAATACCATGGTTTGGGTCAGACACACCTAAGTCCTTAAAGTGACATTTTTGCTTTTCAATACTTTAAAGAGTTTTTTGCAGCAGATTTGCTCAGTGCAATGTGTCATTTTATTTCCATTAACATCGCAAAAAAAGTATAACAAAATGGCAGGGATGAGTCTATTATCATTAATCACACTGAATATAAATGTATTGAACACACCAGTCAACATACAGAGAGTGGCAGAATGGATTAAAAAACATGGCCCATTCACAATGTTGCCTACAAGAGATACACCTTATACACAAATACTTAAGTTAAAAAAAATCAAATGATGGAAAAAAAAATATATCAAGCAAACAGTAACCAAAAGAGAGCAGGAGTAGTAATAATAATTTCAGATAAAATATACTTTAAGTCAAAATCCATTATAAGAATCAAAGAAGAGCATTATATAATGATTAAAAGTTCAGTTCATCAAGAAGATGTAACAATAAAAATATGATGCACTCAATGACAGAACTCTAAAGTACATAAAAACAAACAGATTTGAAAAGAGAAGTAGTGCTACAGCAATAAAAGACCTAAACACACCAGTTTTGATGATGGACAGAACTAGAAGGAAACTCAATAGAGATACAGAAAATCTAAATAACACAATCAACCAACTCAACCTCATAGACATATAGAGAACACAACAACCAACAGCAGCACAGTACTCATTCTTCTGTAACACATTTGGATCATTTTCCAGAATGAGCCATATTCTAGGCCACAAAGCAAGCCTCAATAAACTCAAAAACACTGACATAATACAAAGCATCTTCTCTGACCATAACAGTGTAAAACTAAAAATCAATAATAGAGTAAGGAAAAATATTACATAAATGGAAACTAAATAACACATTACTTAAAAAGTATTGGATCCTAGAAAAATTAAAAATGAAATTAAAAAATTATAAGAATGAAATGAGAATGAAGACATATCTTACCAAAATCTCTGAGACATGGCAAAAGCAGTTCTCAGAGGAAATTTTATAGCAATAAATGCACACATCAAAAAAGGACAAGGTCCAAAATCAATAGCTTAGCCTGACAATTTGAAAAGTAGGAAAAGACCAGCAGTCCACAGTCCACAGAAGTACACAGTCATCAGAAGAATGAAAATAATAAAGATCAGAGCAGAAATAAACAAAATAGAATATAGAAAAACAATAGAAAGGATCAACAAAACTAGCAGTTGGTTCTTTGAGAGAATCAATAAAATTCTCAAACCAGTGGCCAAACTGACAAAGGAAAAAAGTGAAGAGACACAAATAACCAAAACAAGGTAGAAATGGGCAACAATACAACAGAACCAACCAAGGTAAAGAGGATCATAACAGGATATTATGAAAAATTGTACTCCAACAAACTTGAAAACCTAGAAGAAATAGAAACATTTCTAGAAACACACTACCTACCTAGGCTAACACAAATAACCCAGTGTCGTCGAGAAAATTTAAATAGACTCATAACAAAAGAAGAAATTGATGAAGTCATTAAAAAAATAAAAAGCCCTGGCCCAGATGGCTTCACTGGAGAATTTTACCAAACATTCAGAGAAGAGCTGACATCAATTCTACTCAAGCTATTCCAGCACATGGAAAAGGAAGGAATACTCCCTAATTCATTCTGTGAAGCCTGCATAACTCTGATACCAAAGCCAGGCAAAGATACCACAAAAAGAGAATTACAGACCAATATCCCTAGTGAATATAGACACAAAAATTCTCAACAAAATTCTAGGCAACAAAATACAACAGCATACCAAAAAAAATAATACATCATGATCAGGTGGGATTCATACTGGGGATGCAAGCATGGTTCAACATTATAAAATCAATCAATGTAATTTAACACATAAATAAAACAAAGGAAAAAATCTCATCATCTTCTCAATCAAGACAGAAAAGCATTTGATAAAATCCAACACACTTTCCTGATTAAAAAAACTCAGCAAAATAGGAATAGAAGAGAAACTTCAACATAATTAAGGATATATGTGCAAAACCAACAGCCAATATTATTCTCAATGGAAAGAGATTGAAAGCATTCCCCTTGAGAACAGGAATAAGACAAGGATGCCCATCATTACCACTCTTATTCAAAATTGTACTGGAAGTCTAACCAGAGAAATAGGGCAAGAAAGAGAAATAAAAGGTATCCTAATTGGTAAGGAAGAAGTAAAACTATCCATTTTCAAAGATGATATGATCCTATACATAGAAAACCCCAGAGATTCTATAAGAAAGCTACTAGAACAAACAGAAGAGCTCAACAAAGTGGCAGGATACAAGATCAATGTACAAAAATCAGCTGGATTTTTCTACACTAACAAGGAGAGTTCCAAAAAGAAAATCAAGAAAACAATACTGTTTACCATAGCCCCCAAAAGGATAAAATACCTAGGAATAAATCTAAGCAAGAATGTAAAAGATTTACATAAAGAAAACTACAAAATACTACTGCAAGAAACCAAAAAAGACCTGCATAAATGGAAAAACATTCCATACTCATGGATTGGAAGATTTAACATAGTAAAAATGTCAATATTACCCAAAGATATCTATAAATATAAATACAATCCCAGTCCAAATATCAACAACATTCTTTAACAAAATCAAAAACTATCTCCAACTTTATATGGAAAGGAAAGAGTTCTCAAATAGCTAAAGCGATATTGCAGAAGAACAAAATAGGAGGCCTCACACTTCCAGATCTCAGAACTTACTATACAGCCACAGTAATCAAAACAGCCTCATACTGGTACAGCAACAGACACATAAACCAATGGAACAGAACTGAGAAGCTGTTCATATTGAAGTTGTCAAGGATTTCATTTTACTTGGATCCACGATCAACGCCCATGGAAGCAGCAGTCAAAAAATCAAACGACATTTTGTATTGGGCAAATTTGTTGCAAAAGGCCTCTTTAAAGTGTTAAAAAGCAGAGATGCTACTTTGAGGACGAAGATGTGCCTGACTCAAGCCATGGTATTTTTCAGTCGTCTCATAAGTGTGCAAAGCTGGACAATGAATAAGGAAGACCAAAAATTGATGCATGTGAATTGATGTTGGCAAAGAATGTTGAATATACCGTGGACTGCCAAAAGAATGAATTAATCTGTTTTGAAAGAAGTACAGCCAGAATGCTCCTTATAAGCAAGGATGGCGAGACTTCATTTCAAGTATTTGGACATGTTATCAAGAGAGACCAATCCCTGGAGAAGGACATCATGCTTGGTAAAGTAGAGGGTCAGCAAAAAAGAGGAAGACCCTCAATGAGATGGACTGACACAGTGGCTGCAACAATGGGCTCAAACATAGCAACAATTGTGAGGGTGGTACAGGATTGGATAGTGTTTTGTTCTGTTGTACACATAGTCACTATGAGTCTGAACTGATTCAATGACACTTAACAACAACAACGACAATGAACAGTTAATCTTTGACAAAGGGTCCAAATCCATTCAGTGGGAAGAGACAATCTTTTTAACAAATGGTGCTGGTAAAACCGCATATTCATTTGCAGAAAAATAAAGCAGGATCCATAACTTACGCCATAAACAAAAACTAACTCAAAATGGATCAAAGACCTAAAATTTAAAATTAAAACCATACATTTCATGAACTATGACATAGGGACAAAGCTAGAGGTCCTAATTTTGGGCTTAAATACACTATCATACACAACTAAAAATACACTAACAACAGAAGATTAACTAGATAACTCAGACCTAAAAATTAAATACTTATGCTCATCAAAAGACTTTACCACAATAGCAAAAAGAACCTACAAACTGGGGAAAAAAAAATTGGTAATGATATATTTGACAAGGGGCTAATCTCTAAAATATATAGAAAATTTCAACAGCTCAACATCAAAAAGACAAACAATCCAATCATAAATGGGCATGGAGAGACACTTCCCAAAAAGGACATTCAGATGGCTAACAAACAAGTAAAGAGATGCTTGTGATTATTAGCCATTAGAAAGATGCAAATCAAAAACTATGGTGAGATACCGTCTCACTCCTGAAAAAATGGCACTGATCAAAAAAACAGAAAACAACAAATTCTGGCAAGGTTTTGGGGGGATTGGAACTCTTACTCACTGCTGGTGGAATTGTGAAACGATGCAACCACTTTGAAAAATGGTATGGCACTTCCTTGAAAAGCTAGAAAAAAAAAATACCTCCTAGGTATACATCCTAGAGATAAAAGAGCAGTGATATGAGTAGACACCTGTACACCCATGTCCATTGCAGCATTATTCACAATAGCAAAAAGATGGAAACAACCCAAGTGCCCATCAACAGACAAATGGATAAACAAATTGTGGTATATACATACAATGGAATACTATGCAATGATAAAGAATAATGATGAGTCTGTGAAACATAGCATGGATGAATCTGGAGAACATTATGCTGAATGAAATAAGTCAAACACAAAAGGACAGATACTGCATGATACCACTTTTTATAAAAAGTCAAGAATAGATAAACACACGGAAAGCAAAGTTCTTTGATGGCTGACCGGAATTGGAAAGGGAGGGAAGGGAAATCACTTAGCAGATAGGAGCCTGTGTTAATTCTGGCGAAAGGCAATACACAATATGGGGAAAGTCAGCACAACTTGGCCAAGGTAAATGAAGACAGTGAAAGGTACCCAGGAATAAAGGACAACTATGGTAAATACAATAACATGTACAATTTTGCAACAACAATAATAACAAGCCAAAAACATGTAAGTAGTTACACAGGTAGATATGTATGCTATATGGGTGTGGGAAGGCATATGGGAGTGGGAGTACATGCACGTGCATATATAGGTATATTTGTGGACATATGTATATACATGTTTGTATGTGCCATAAGTATGTTCATATAAACAATAAAGCACATAGGGGCACAGTTATGGATACTTCTTAGACATACCCAAACACCTCATGGAATTGATTTCTTGGGTTTGAAGACTCAGGATTGTAGTCTAGTGGGACAACTAGGTCAATTGGCATAACTTAATTCATAAAGAAAATGTCCTGCATCCTAGTTTGGTGAGTAGCATCTGGAGTCTTATAAGCCTGTGAGCAGCCATCTAAAATACAACTATTGTTCTCTTCTCATTTGGAACAAAGGAGAGTGAAAGAAACCAAAGACTCAAGAAAGAAATTAGTCCATAGGACTAACGGCCCATACGAGCCACAGCTTTTTCTATCCTGAGACCAGAAGAACTAGATGGTACCTGGCTACCACTACCAACCGTTCTGACCAGGAAAACAATCAAAGGTCCCAGTTAGAAGGCGAGAAAAATGTAGAACAAAACTCAAATTCATAAAAAAGACCAGACTTACTGGACTGATAGAGACTAGAAGAATCCCCAAGACTATCACCCTTTTAACCTGGAACTGAAGGCACTCCCGGAGGTCATCTTTCAGCCAAATAATAGATAGGCCTATGAAAGAAACAATAACACCCATGAGGAACGTGCTCCTTTAAACAGTTACCTCTAAGAGGCTAAATAGTCAAGATTTACACAAAAGCAAAGATGAGAAGGCAAGGAGGGGCAGGGAAACTGGATGGATGGAAATGGGGCAGGTGGGGTAGAAATAGTGAGAGTGCTGAGGTATTATGGGGTTCGTCACCAACGTCACAGAGCAATTTGTGTATGAATTGTTGAAGTGGAATCTAATTTGCTGTGTAAACTTTTACCTAAAAAGCAATAAAATATTAAAAAAAAAAAAAAAGAATGGGAATTGCTACCGTGCAGTTTTCTCGAAAGGCGGTCCTAGATCCTGCTCATTATCTTAAACTTGTCAGTGGTGCCAGGTAGCCCGGCTGACGGCAGTTGCTGGGGCAGCTCCTTGCACCAACCTTTGCAAACGTCATCTTGTGGAAGAACAATAATTATCCTGTCTGTTCCCAGAGAGTTTAACATCTGCAAAGTGCCTTAATTCACTGAGTCTTAGAAATTATTATCCCCATGATGCTGGATGAGAAAACTGAGACCGAGAGGGGCCAAATAATTTGTCGAGAGTCTCACAACAGTGATAAAGCTCAGACGTAAACCTTTTCCTTCCTCGTTCTTAAACCCCGTGAAGTCTCCACTGCACCCAGTAACCTCACAAGTAACTACTAGTCTATCAAAAAAAACTATACCAAACCCATTGCCGTCAAGTTGATTCCGACTCATAGCGACCCTATAGGACAGAGTAGAATCGCCCCCGTAGAGTTTCCAAGAAGAGCCTGGTGGACTCGAACTGCCAACATCTTGGTTAGCAGTGGTAGCACTTAACCACTACACCACCAGGGTTTCCACTACTGGTCTACCCACCACCCACTTCCGTTGAGTCCAATCCGACTCATAGCAACCCTATAGGACAGAGCAGTACTGCCCCATAGAGTTTCCAAGGAATGCCTGGTGGATTCGAACTGCCGACCACTTGGTTAGCAGCCATAGCACTTAACCACTACGCCACCAGGGTTTCCACTACTGGTCTAGGGTGGCTTAAAACAAAAAAAAAAAAACCCGTTGCCATCGAGTCAACTCTGGTCATAGCGACCCTGTAGGACAAAGTAGAACTGCCCCATAAGTTTCCAAGGAGCGGCTGGTGGATTCAAATTGCTAACTTTTTAGTTAGCAGCCAAGCTCTTAACAACTGTGCCACCAGGGCTTCAGGGTGGCTTCCTGCCAGGGTGGGTCCTACAGAAGCAAGGTTCTGAGAGAATGGGACATCAAACTATTAGGGTTTGTTGGACGTTAGGAGAGGAGGAGGCAAATAGGGAAAGGGAAGCATGGGCTAGTAAGTGGTTCACAGAAGGGAGCCCTGAGCAACTTGAAGGGCAGAGGATTAAGTGGATGTGGGTCTCAGGAGACTGCACTGAAAAGCTCTCCTGTAGGCCAGAGATGGCACTTTGCCCATCTTTGTACCCCCCATACCCACTACAGAGGTCAACACATGATAGGTGTGGTTTCTCCTTGATTTTCTTTTCTGAACCCCTTTATGAAATGAACCCTTCCTATTTTATAGGCTAGGGAATAGTACACCAAGATATAAAGTGACAGGCAGGCTTAGTCCACAACAGACCTAACATAACTATTCTCCCCCCTAGGCTCAGGAGCATCTTTGTCTTCTTTGTCTTCTTTGTCTGGGCCGAGTGCCCACTCTGGATCCCAACAGTCCCAACCCTCACACCACTCTCTCCTGTATTAAACCGTTTACACGACTGGGTACTGGCTCACAAGTATGAAAATTATATGCATTGAAAAAATATGGATGAAAGATACGAAAATGATGATGATGGTGATAATGATAATAAATTAATAATAATAATATAGTAGGCCTATGGGAGTTAGGGAAAACCCTGGTGGCATAGTGGTTACGAGATATGGCTCCTAACCAAAAGGTCAGCGGTTCGAATCCACCAGGCGCCCCTTGGAAACGCTATGGGGGCAGTTCTACTCTGTCCTATAGGGTCGCTATGAGTCAGAATCGACTCGACGGCAGTGGGTTTTCTGTGTGGGAGTTAGGGGCACCGATTTACTTCAAGCCTTGTCATAATTTTATTCTGTAATCTTGGCACAGTACATTGAGGGAAAGGAGGGAATTGGCATTTAATAAATACCTACTATGAGCCATGAACTGCCAGAAGAACAAACAAATCTATCTTGGAAGAACTAATGCCCTTTAGAGCCAGAATGCTCCTTAGAAACAAGTATGGCGAGGCTTCATCTCACTTACTTTGGACTTGTTATCAGGAGGGACCAGACCCTGGAGAAGAACATTATGCTTGGTAAAGCATCAGTGAAAAAGAGAAAGACCCTCAATGAGATGGATTGACACAGTGGCTGCAACAATGGGCTCAAACATAGCAAAGATTGTGTGGCACAGGACTCGGCAGTGTTTTGTTCTGTTGTACTTAGAGTGGCTATGAGTTGGAACTGACCCAACGGCACCTAATAATAACAACAATATGAGCCAGGTGGAGTCCTTGGGTAGTGCAGATGGCTAACACACTCAGCTGCTAACTGAAAGGTTGGATGTTTAAGTCTACCCAGAGGCACCTCAGCATGTTCTCAAATCTAGCGGAATTTGTCTTTTAAAAGAAGTCCTAGAAAAAATATTGTAACATATGTAACCAACAAAGGACAAATATCCAAGATATATAAAAACGAAAACCAAACCCATTGTCATTGACTAGTTGGCGACCCCATGTGTTACAGAGTAGAACTGCCCTGTAGGGTTTTCTTGGCTATAATCCTTTCAGAAGCAGATCACCAGGTTTTCTGTTCCGTGGTACCACTGGGTGGGTTTAAAACACAAACCTTTCAGTAAATAGTTGAGTACAAACAATTCGCACCATTCAGGGACCAAGATGTTTAAATAACTCCTAAAATTCAGTAAGTACAAAGATAGACAGCCCACATTTTAAAAATGGGAAAAGACATAATAGGCACTTCACAAGACAGGATGTCCAAATAGGCCAAACAAAAAGTAAAAAGATAATCTATTGAACATCATAAAAATGTAAAAATTAAACTACCAGCAGATACCACTTCATGTTCACCAGACTGGCTAAATTTACCGTACCAAGAGTTGGTGAGGGTGTGGAGCAACTAGGATTCCCACACATTGTTGGTAACATGTAAAATGGCACAAGCAGTTTGGAAAACATTCTTTAGCTTTTTTATAAACATGCATATATCTAACCTATAACCCGGCAAATCCATTCTTTGATATCGAGCTAAGAGAAATGAAAACATATGTTCCAAAAAGACTTGAGCAGAAATGTTTAAAATAGCTTTATTCACAATTGCCTAAAATGAGAAACAACCCAACTATCTGTCTACAGGTGAATGGATAAACAAACTGTGATATATAGACAATGAAATACTGTAATAAAAAGGAACAAATTGCTGACATATGTAACAACATGGATAGATCACAAAAACAGTAAGCCGAGTGAAAGGAGCTAGGGACGAAAGAGAACATACTGCAACTAATCCATTTTTGTAAAGTTCTCTATAAACTAACCTGTGGTGATAGAAATCAGATCAGTGGTTGTCTCGGGGTGGGTGAGTAGTTGGGTGGGCACTAGAGGCCAAGGGGCACAAGGGAACGTTCTAGGATATCTAGATTGGGGTGATAGTTACTAAGAAGTAAACATTTTTCAAAATAATCAAATGATACATTTAAAATGGGTACGTATTTTATGTAAATTATGTCTTGGTAAAGTTGATTCATAAAAACAACAAACACAAGGTGATACCAATAAATGACCACAATAATGATGAAAATTAGAAAGATTGACAGTACCAAGTACTAACAAGGTGTAAAGAAATCAGAACTCTCATCTACTGTTGATGAAAATTTAAGTTTAAGGAACCACTTTGGAAAACTGAGTGGAATTGCTGGGCTATAGGTTAGGTATATGTTTGGTAGTATGTAATGAATCTGAACATACACATACCTTGTCGTTGTTGTTAGGTGCCGACGAATTGGTTCCAACTCATAGGACCCTATGTACAACAAAACAAAACACTGCCTGGTCCTGTGCCATCCTCAGAATCGTTGTTATGCTTGAACCCATTGTTGCAGCCACTGTGTCAATCATCTTGTTGAGAGTCTTCCTGTTTTTCGCTGACCCTCTGCTTTACCAAACATGGTGTTCTTTACCAGGGACTGATTCCTCCTGTAACATGTCCAAAGTATGTGAGATGTATTCTGGTTCTCAACTCTATGCTTGCTCCCCTTTCTTTTTATCTCTTGAGAGATAAAAGGTGGTGCAGGCCCCTCCCCAGGGAAACTCCCTTTACATTGGATCAGGGAGGTGACCCGAGTAAGGTTAGTGTTACAATCCCCCCTAGTACTATTTAGCATAAAATTACAATCACAAAATGGAGGACAACCACACTACACTGGGAATCATGGCCTAACCAAGTTGATACACACATTTTTGGGGAGACATAACCCAATTCATGACATTCCACCCTTTGACCCCCCAAAAATCACATCCTTGCAACAGGCAAAACATATTCACCCCATCATGTCATAGCAAAAGTCTTAACTCCAAGTCCAAAATCTAAAAATTCCTCCTCATCTGTGAAATCTAGAATACAAGTTATCTGCTTCCAAAATAGAGTGGGGGAACAGGCGCAAGCTAGGTATTTCCATTACAAATGGGAGAAATTGGAGGGAAAGAAGGCATAACAGGCACCAAGCAAGTCAGCAGAACATATAACATTAGCCCTCAAGGCTTTGAAAATAATCCTCTGTTCTCTGAGACAATTTACACAATCACCCTGCCCTCCAGATTCTAGGTATTGGCCACCCTCTCTAGATTCTGAGTGGAGGACCCTTAGCCCTGGGCTTCAGCTCCGCCTTCTAAGACATGGAGCAACTCTGCCCTTTTGGCTTTAGGCTCGCCATTCTCCTAGTCCATCTGAGTGGCAACTCCACCCTTAGAAACACCAGAGGCTATGGCTCCACCCTTTGAAACTGAGGCAGCTGGGCTTCTTGTGTTCTTGTCTCTTCAGCTTCTTGTTCCTGGCTTCCTGGCCTCTCGGCTCTTTGGGGCTCACACCCACATCTCCCCTGCTGGGGCAAATGTTACAAAGCTCTGTAGCACCACCGATAAGTGTCCAGAGGCACCCCACTCTGTCAGAAAGCCTCCTGCACACAGGCACTCAGCTCTGTCTTGCTCCTTGGGTCAGCTCCAGCGCCGTTTCCCACTGGTCCCCTGGTTCTGCTGCTGCTGGTTCTCTGCTGTTGCTGCTTCTCTGCCGCTACAGGTTCTCTGCCGTGCTGGTCTTCTACTGCTGTCGCAACTCTATCCTTTCAGTTTAAAAACTGCTTCCACATTTTAGGTATCTGCTAGAGCAGCACCCCACTCTCTCGGTACCAAATTCTGTCTTGGTTATCTAGTGTTGCCATAACAGAAATACCACAAGTGGATGGCTTTAACAAAGCAAAATTTATTTTCTCACTGTCTAGTAGGCTACAAGTCTAAATTCGGGTGTTGGCTCTAGGGAAAGGCTTTCTCTCTCTGTTGGCTCTGGAGGGAGGTCTTTGTCCTCAAACTTCCCCTGGTTGAGGAGCTTCTCAGGTGCACGGACCCCATGTCCAAAGGACGCACTCTGCTTCTTGTGCTACTTTCTTGATGGTATGAGGTCCCTGACTCTCTGCTTGCTTCCCTTTCCTTTTATCTCTTGAGAGGTAACAGGTGGTGCAGGCCCCACCCCAGGGAAACTCCCTTTACCTTGGATCAGGGAGGTGACCTGAGTAAGGGTGGTGTTACAATCCTACCCTAATCCTCTCAACATAAAAGTACAATCACAAAATGGAGGACAACCACACATGGGCTAACCAAGTTGATACGCAGATTTTGGGGGGACATAATTCAATCCAGGGGTCTATACCTGAGAGATGGTCCCTAAAGTCCTAATGTCCTGTATTGCATGGAAGTGAGACACTTGAAATTCATTAGTCTCTTAGTGGCTAATCTGACTAATAAATGGCCACTGTGCAGTTTTACTTTCAGCAAATCATTGCATGAGTAGACCGAGAAAAAACAAATGAAGGGCAACTGTCTGCAAAGCAATCCCAATTCACAGCTCTGAGCCCAGCAGCATATGCAAGAGAAGGCCTGTCACCATGCCATGTTCTGACAGAAGCACTTTTTTCATATTCCTACAACATAGTCTCAACTTTGTTGGGTGCTTGAATAAGCTAACTTGTTGGAAGCTCAGGATGGAATCTGTTGGCTTATCAGCTTTACAATGAACACATCTCCATAGTTTTTAATATTAACTCTTCAGGTTTTTAATACCCTGAAGGCTGCAGCTGTTTTGCTCACCATTGAATTTCCTGCATCTGACCCATAGCAGGTATTCATTTGTTGAATGAAAGAATGGATAGATGGATGAGAAAAAGTTGTCTTGTTAGGCCATGATCTTGTGTATTAGAGGCTCTTACCTGCCTCAGGGTGGCCACCTGCCAGACCTTAATCTCCTCCTGACTTGATATCCTCAAGTTACTTAGTTGGCTTTTCTAAAATGGCAAGTGAAACTCCAACCCTTCACTCCCAATGCTCTCCCTGCTGCCTTTACTGGCTCCAGTAGAATAGCCCGTCATCGGGATTCAAAACATCAGTATTTAGTAGGGGAAGCAGCAGTCATGACCCACGGGAAGCCTACTGCTCTTGTCTTCATCTTCTTGGATTCTTTTGCTCCAAAATAATCAATCTAAGTGCATGAGCGCTATAACAAAAAGCCATGTTGTCTCTATTCCCAAACTCTCCCTCAAAGCAATTAAATTAATACTTGCCAGTCGCTCCTGAGTTTATAAATCTCTGCAAGATGAATGTAACAGACTGGCTGATGGGGCATAGGCTATATTTTTAGACTCCTTTCCCCCTTTTCCTTTTTCCAAGAGCAGTACTAGCACTACAGTAATGCACTGTTTGATATTTTAGCATTTCAGATATTTTACAGTAAATTACTTCAGTTTATGGCACTTTGCTTCCTTATATAATTGTTATAAATAACCTCCAAATGACATAAAAGCCATAAACATTGCTACATTGAAAAGTAAATTATAGACATTTCAGCGCATACAAGTAGGAACTCAAACACGTTAAGGCAGGCGAGGAAGGTAAGTTTGTTTGTTCTCTCCTTCCCTAACCATCCATCTCGTATTTCCACAATAAATAATTCACAGTAAATAAATACCAAGGAGCAAGAGGGATCCTCCGCGTTCTTTGATAAAGGCTCAAGTAGCCCTCCTGGTATTGGCTGGCTCCACAGCCCGGAAGCAGGAGATCTGTATTCAGACGGGCTGCATTTAGGGACATTTTAGGGCTGCTGGCTGCTGAGGAGCCCTGGTAGTGCAGTGGTTAAGCACTCAGCTACTAACCAAAAAGTTGGTGGTTCAAACTCACTCAGCAGCTTTGTGGGAGAAAGATGTGGCAGCCTACTTCTATAAAGATTCACAGCCTTGGAAACACTATGGGGGAAGTTCTACTCTGTCCATTCAACTCGACTGCAATGGGTTTTATGGCTGCTAGGAGGATTAACTGGAAAAAAGGACAGAGGCCTAGGGAGAGGCCTACAACAGACAAATATTCAGTCTACACCACACTCCCCAGAGTGATGTGCGGGCATTTGCAAGGGCTTGTTAACTTCAGACGTCATCCAGACATCATCGTCGGTGTAATAGCTACCATACTGAGTGCCTATTCTCTATGGCATGTCAGGCACTTTCCAAACATTTTTTCATTGAATCCTTTACCACAAGGAAGCTGACTGGCAGAAGAGGGAGTTTAAAAAAGAGGAGGGCCATTCGACCTGGCCCTCACCTTCATAAAGGGCCTCAATGTGGCTAAATGATGTTATACCTGTAACCATTGTGTGCAGCTGTGTCTATGTATTCAGGAGCCCTGGTGGCACAAAGGTTAAGTGCTCAGCTGTTGACCAAAAGGTTGGTGATTTGAACCCACCCCCAGAAGAATGACTTGGTGATTTGCTGCTGTAAAGATTACAGTTTAGAAGACCTTTGGAGCACTTATTCTCTGTTACATAGCGTCACGGTGAATCAAAATTAACTCGATGGCACCTAACGATAACATTTAAAATATTAGTTTGTTAAATATAAACATTTAAAATACATTCTGATGCTGGTTAAACTTCTTTTTTGGTGTTTCTTCATTTGTGAAATAATTTAGGAGACAAAAAATGGAAGTGGTTTGTACTAGTCTCAAACTCTGAGAGATCTTGGGCATTATCCCCATTTTGCAGATGAGAACACTAGGGCTCAGGATGATAAATGACTTGCTAAGTATTCAAAGAACTGAGGAAGAAAGGGGATCTAAATCTAGTTCTAGCTACCTCAAAAGGCTGTGATATTTTTCTCTGCCATATTGTGCATCAGGAGGAACCCTGAGGTAACGTCTATGTAAGTCCCACTTGGGTAGTAGGCCGGGCTATTGGGATCAGTAGGGGCAGGAGCGCTCTCCAATGAGTGAGAATCTGTGCCCAGTCAATCAAAGTTTACAGTCAGAGTCCAGGCTTCCACAGGAAGGTGGACACATTTTTCTTCTACTTCTTTCATACCACACATCCACATTTATGAAAGATAGTATCTTATGCACTGAGACTTTTAGAGTTAGAAATTACTTTCAATTTGTCATCAGATTTAATCCTCTTATTTTGATGAAGAAACTAAAACAAAGATGAGTGATTTTCCCAAGATGATACTGCATATTGGTACCAATTTAGTGTTTAAGTCCAGAGATCCTAATTTCTTTCAGTCAATATACTTTAGAGTACACAGTCTAGAATACTTACATTTTCTGTTAAATATATTTCTTCTATGTAATTTAAACTTTTCAGTGAGAGATGTGCTTCCCTGGCTGAAAGATGTAAATAATTCTATGCTAATCTTTTTTTTTAATCAATTAAGCTTGTAAAGCATGTTTTGAAATAAAGGTATTTTTTACTAAAGATAATATTGAAGATAAGTCTCATAGCATGATTGAAATATAACTAGGATTATTTATTGATTGGGTCATATTCTGTCCTGGTGAGTGGGTCCTTTGAAGCCACCAGGCTTACTGGCCACAATCAAAACGAGCACCATCAATCTCCAGCACACACGTGCCATTCATAGCCTCAGTCTTGAACCATTTACCTCAACTTATTCCTGGCAACCAATTTACCCTGTTTCAATATTCCCGACTACTAGTGAGCGACACCATTTAATCCTCATTGCTGATTTTAACTTTCCCACAGATTTGACTCACTCTGTTGTTTTTCTTACTATGACCTTGACTATCCTGGAAAAGTATCTCCATCTCTGATAACCTGTGTCATGGATTGAATTATAGTCCCCCAAAAATGTGTGTATCAGTTTGGCTGGGCCATGATTCCCGGTATTGTGTGATTTTCTCATATGTTGTAAGTCCTGCCTCTTTGATGTTAATGAGGGAGGATAGGTGGCAGTTGTGTTAGTGAGGCAGGACTCAACCTAAAGATTGGATTGTGCCTCCAGCCAATCTCTTGAGATGTAAAAGAGAGAAGCTAGCAGAGAGACAGGGGACCTCATACCACCAAGAAAGCAGTACAGGGAGCAGAGTGTGTCCTTTGGACCTGGGGTCCATGTGTAGAGACAGACCTAGTCCGGGGAACCATTGATGAGAAGGCTGACAGAGAGAGAAAGCCCTCTTCTGGAGATGACACCTTGAATTTGAACTTTTAGCCTACTTTACTCTGAGGAAATAAACTTCTCTTTGTTAAAGCCATCCACTTGTGGTATTTCTGTTATAGCCACACTACTTGACTAAAAAAAAAAAAATAGACACCCTGATAACCCTGTCAGAGATGACCTTTCCTCAATCAACCTGACCTTGAAACTCTCCCACACTGGTGCTGTAGATTGGATCAGATCTCTAGTCAGCTCATCTGACTGGATTACATAGGACCGGAAAATTCTTCACCTTCTATTCAGCCCACTTCCAATATATTACAGCAAAATAGTATTTCATAGATATGTAGCCTCTGATTCCTAGCATTTTGTATAAACTGCAGTCTTTTTAGATATAGACATGGTAGCTTATGTGAAATGATGTATTAGTCAAGGTAGGCTAACTGCTCTAACAAACAATTCCAAAGTTCAGTGACTTAACACTATACAATTTCATTTCTGTTTTATGAAACAGTCCCTTGCTGGTGTTTCTGGTCATGTGGCTCTCCTGAGTTGTTCTCCTCCAAACAGTGATTCAGGGACCCAGAATCCTTGCAACTTGTGGCACTTCCATCTCCTAGGGTCTTAGTGCCCTTGGCTGGATGCTCATATCCAACCATCAGATGGTGTGAAGAAACAGAGTGTGAGTTGTGCAGAGGTTTTATGGGCCAATCCTGGAAGCTGCATACATCACATCTGCCCATATTCCATAAGCCAGAACTTGGTCAAAGAGGAGGCTAGGAAATTAGGTCTGGTTGTGTGCCTAAGAGGAAAAGAAACACAGGTATTCACTCCCACCTAAGCAGTAACTGAGGAGGAATGATATTTACTTGAAGACATAGTATGGAAGGTAATGGGGATGTACATTTAATGAAAGTGAAGAGAAGGGCCACTTACAAAGAGAGGATGGACAAAGAGTGGCTTTAGCCAAACCTCCATCTATTCTCCTGCAGGTTTTGACATGTACAGTCAACATTTTCTCATTTTTTTTTAAAAAACCCAAAAACCAAATCAGTTGCCATAAAGTCAATTCTGATTCATAGGGACCCTATAGGACAGAGTTGAACTGCCTCGTAAGATTTCCAAGGAGCAGCTGGTGGATTCAAATTGCTGACCTTTTAGTTAGCAGCAGTAGCTCTTAACCACTGTGCTATCAGGGCTCCAAATGTGAAAATGCAATGAGTCAGGAACTTCATTCCACTTAGATGGTTTCCTCCAGGCAACACGTTATACAAATTCTGGAGCCCCCACTTCCATGGATCATCAAATGGAAAATAATCATTGTTTTTTGGAGGCAAAGGTTAGAATTTGTGATAGCTATGGTTGTGTATTAACTTGCCCAGGCCATGATTCTCAGCAGTTTGGCAGTCATGAGGTAGTTTGACACTCATATGATGATGTGATCACTTCCATGATAAGATTTGATAAAATGTGATAACCTCCATAATGGGATCTGCTGTGAGGCACCAATTAGTTGAAAAGGAGTTTCCTTGGGGGTGTGGCCTGCATCAAATATAAGTGAATTGTCTGGTAAGGCTTGAGGGCTTTTGCTATTAAAAAAATTTAGGCACTTTAAAACTGTACCAGCCTCTACTCATTCACAGTTTCAAAACAGCTTCCACATTTTAGGTATCTGTTAGAGCAGCACCCCACTCCCAGTACCAAATGTCTTAGGCCAGGTTCTCTAGAGAAGCAAAACCAGTAAAGTATATAAATATATATACAGAGAGAGATTTATATCAAGGAAATGGCTCACTCAATTGTAGAGGCTAGACTGTCCCAAGTCCCTTGGTCAGGATAGAGGACTCTCCTAGTTAATGTAGCCACAGAGGCTGACAAACCTAAGATCAGCAGGTCAGACAGCAGGGTTCTTGCTCACAGGCTGCAAATATCAATGAATTCCAAGATTGGCAGGCATGACGGCAGGTAAGCTGCTAGCTCAAGTCCCAAGAACCAGAGGAGGACAGATGAATAGGAGCCAGCTGCAGGATCAGAATGAGTAAAAGCCCACAAGCCTTGCCAGACAGTTCGCTTATATTCAATGCAGGCCACACCACCAAGGAAACTCTTTTTCAACTGATTGGCTACTCATAGCAGATCCCATCATGGAAGTGATCATATTACATCAAATCTCATCATGGAAGTGATCACGTCATAATATAACCACCAAACTATACCATAACTGCCAAACCCTGGAGAATCATGGCCCAGCCAAGTTGACACACAACCTTAACCATCACAGGATTTCATGTAATAAGAACTAGGATCCTTCTTTTAGAAGTGCAGGATTGAGTCAAGTTTCCATATTTCCCCTCCTTTAGATCTCAGTGTTCCCACCTGAATATGAAAGCAATAATTCCTAGACCTCTGCAAGTGCTGACCAATAGAACTTTCCTAGATGATGGAAATGTTCTATACCTGCACCATACAGTATGATGGCCACTAGCCTTGTGGTTATTGAGCATTTCAAATGTGATTAGTGCAACTGAGAAACTGAATTCTTTATTTTACTTTATTGATTAATTTTAATTGAAAAGCCACATGTAAACATAGGCTACCATATTGGATAGCACAGATCTAAACCTTACAGAATGAAATAATTAGATTGCACCTGCGCAAACGAGACCCAAGAGAGCTTGAATGAGGTGACAAAGCTCTCTGGAGGTTGCTTTATGGTAGAATTGAAGTGATAAAGACTGATCTGGGCCAAAGGGAGGTAGGATGTCATCTTTTCAGTTCCACAGCTTGATTCCATATGAGGAGCTCCTGACTTCAGAGCAGAGTTCTACTCTGGAATCGCTTCTTAACTGGCTTTGAATATAGCTTCTTTGGGGGCTACAAATACCTCCTTTATAAAACTAGGGAATTAATTAGGTGTGCTGAGGCCTTCCAAAGGTAACTAGATATGGACGCTCAGTTACTGGATGAGAGAAGGATAGGCCTTTGGAAAAAGCACGTTAGTAATGAGCAAGAGAAAGACTGAGAAACTGGGTTTTGGATTGTAGCCACCATGTGTCAGAGGGAACCTGTTATATGAAAGAGACAGGCCAGAGGAAGAGAAGTCATAGGTCACCTGGGTAGGAATGGGGGCCCATGCAGACCCCCTGAGTTGCCTTTTCTTCCACATACTTGACCCCTTTAATGACTGGAATCTTCACTCTGTCTGAATCATCAGGACCTGTTATGGATTGAATTGTGTCCCCCACAATATGTGCTGTAAATCTTACTATACTGTGGTTATAATCCCATTTGGGAATTGGGTTTTCTTTGTTATGTTAATGAGACAGTAGTAGTGTAGGTATGTCTTGGGTCAATCTCTTTTGACATATAAAAGGAGCAGATGAAGCAAGGAAGAAAAGAAGCAGACATGGGAGAGACACCCGAAGATTGCCAAGAAGACTTTCTTCCAGAGCCAACAGAGAGAGAAAGCTTTCCCCTAGAGCTGGCACCCTGAATTGGGACTTCTCGCCTCTTAAACTGTGAGAAAGTAAATGTGTGTTTGTTAAAGCCACCCATTTGTAGTATTTCCATTATAGCAGCACTAGATAACTAAGACAGGATTCCAAGAGAAAATCTACTGTATCGTGTCTGCTACTTGCCTAGTAGTCTCCTGGGACATCAGCTGGCAGTACTACCTTCAGGGAAACAAGGAATTCTCTGATCTATAGAAGAGCAGTGTTTTGCCTCTAGAGTTCTTTCTACTTTTATAGTTCCCCTTACCTCCCCTCTCCCCAATTTGCCTTCTAGCCACCTAATGTGTAGGCATTAATACTCCCATTATCAGATAAAGACAATTATGTGTGGAGGGGCAGAGCCTCAGTCAAGGTAGTACCTCAGCCTAATGCAAAGCCAAGCTTGTTCCCGTGTGTCCAGACTCCCCAGTCCAGTGTTCTTCCTACCACAGTGGCCTTTCTGCTCTATCTCAGCCATGACCACAAGAAATGTTGCAGTTTATGGCTCTCAAGGTCTGGGGGCTAACCTGCCTACCCTGAACTCAGGAAGAATCTAGACAAAGAATAGGGAGGTAGGCAGTGACCAAGCATGGTTATGCTTAGGACAGAATATTTAACTGTATCTTAGGAAATTGGCAGAACTTTTATCCCAAGAACCTCCTAGAACTAGGGGCAGAGAGGGCCCTCTCTCTCCTTTCCCACAGTCCCTCCTTATAGACATCTCAGTGGGCATCCTAGCCTGGAGGAATCTAACCAAGCATCCAGGCTCTAGGCTTTCCCACCCCTACCTGGCCCATTAACGGCTGGAGTCTCTGCACTGTCTGAATCAGCAGGCCCACTGGATGCATGGCCTGGATGTTCTGATACTAATGGCTTTGGATTCAGTTCCAGGAGCTGACCCCAACAGGGATTTCATTCTTGCTGTGCTGGGCCTGGGTGTCTCTTGGGCAGATTAGTTTTTGATGGAGCAGGTACTGCACCATTTCCATTAAGTACCATAATGCAGACATCATTATCGGCGTGTGCCCTGACCTCTCCCTCACTAATGAGTAGCTATCGATATAGAAGTCACGTAAGCATTTTCCCCTTCTGGACCTTCTTCCTGTCTGCAACCCCACCCCCACTCCCAGACACCCTCTCCCTCCCTTCCTTCTCCTGCTGGAACTAGGACTCAAGAGAGCTTGAAAAGAGAATAGCCGAGTCACTTAGGTCTCTAGAATGATGAAAAAGCACTGACCCAGGATCAGGAGACAAGGGTCTCTTCTCAGGGGACATTAGACAAGACAATTCATCTTCCTGGGCCTCTTTTGCTCATTATTCAGATGAGTTGAATAATGTGTGCCCTACCTACCTCACAGGGATATTGTAAGGATCAAATGAGATTAAAGGTACGAAAATACTTTGAAAAGTTAAAAGCTCTACAGGGTTGAAAGGATTGCTTTTAAGCCAAGTGTAAAAGAACTCAAGGTTTAAGAAGTACTCAGGGAAAGGGAAAATTGGGGGGTAAAAAGGAAAGCCAGGGCTTTCCATGTTCTGAAAAGAAGTTAGATGTTTTAAATGACAGTGATGATATGAGATCCTGTTTACCAGTATTGTATGTTCTGGTATCCCTTTGCAAGGTAGGGGTGGTCCTAGGGGACTGTGGCCTGGTTTTTCTTGCTCAGATAAGTAGTGTTACCAAGTATCATCCAGATTGCCCTCCCAGACAAGCAAGAGCCTGGGACTCTGGGTTGCTGGGAGGTAGGAGGTGCCTGGGGAACTAGACTTGGTACAAGAGGAAGAACCACTTGTTTTCGAGGGGCAGCAAAACGAGCCAAAGGGGCTGACTTCAGTGAGCAGAGGCATCTTGAGAAGTCAGAGCCAGGAAGGGTGTCTCACCTTGAATGATAATTTGGAGGAGTCAAGCAGAAAGAAAAAACCCCAGAATTGAGGATGCAGCACAGAAACGAGGAAACCAAAACCCCTGCAGAGCCCCTTGATTCTAGGGAGAGCATGGAAAATGGTGTTTTAATGGAATACTGACAACCTTTACCTTGGAAGAGAATCCTTAAGGTTTACATGGCCATGACTTGTAATTGTGAGCATGCTTGGTTAGGATTATTGCAAAGATGGCAGCAGAAGGTTCTTCTCCCTGACTCACTCCTTCTAGGGCTGGAACACGGAGATCAAGGAGAGTAGGAGAATGGTTCTAGGGGGTAGACACTACCAGGACCAATTGCCACTGAGTTGATTCTGACTCAAGGCAATTCCATATGTATCAGAGTAGAACTGCCCTTCATAGGGTTTTCATTGTCTGATTTTTTGAAAGTAGATCATCGGCCATTTTTCTTCTGAGGTGCCCCTGGGTGGACTTGAACTGCCAACCTTTTGATTAGTAGGGAGTACATTAATCATTTGCACCAGCCAGGTTTTTGGGTAGTGACTTCCATAGACACTATATAGCAGAAAGGAAATAAGGATGAATACAGGTCTGAATCAGATATGAGTTCAGAACACCAAAGAGACTTAGCTTTGGGGGATGTGGTAAAGCTTATTAATTTGCATGAGATTTGAATTTCAAATTAAATACAATTAATAATCATCGACTTTGCACCTTCCGTGTACCAATGGCACTAAGAACTGTGGGGAATGCAATAAGTAAATCAAACACCCTGCGCTCAAGGAGCTTATGAAATACTTGAAGAAATCAAAAAATATTTTAATGCAAGAGTAAAATGCTGTCACAATGATACATGAAATGTTAGCCAATGAGATTAATCAGTTGAGAGAAATCTTTGTGAACTGGAGTGGTCCGGTAAAGATTTCTTGAAGGGCTTAAGGTGAGTAAGATTTAAAGTCTAAGTGTGAGTTTTAAATCCATTGGGAAAACAGTGTGAGCAAAAATGTGGAGACAAGAATGCATTTTAGTGATGGAGGACCAAACTAAACTAGCAAGTTTTTCCTTCCTTCCTCCCTCCCTACCTTACTCTCTCCCTTCCTCCCTCCCTCTCTCCCTCCCATTCTCACTCCCTTTCTTCCTCCCTCCCTCCTTCCATTCCTTCCCTCCTTCCTGTTTTTCTTTCCTTCTTTTCTTTATCTCTTCCATTCTTTCTTTTATTTTCTCTCTCTTTCTTTATATATATATATATACACACATATATGTATTTTTTTTTCTTTTGATACTATCCAACAGCATCTTCTCTAAGCCCATTGGGGCCCATTTTTCCCCTTTCCATCATTTTAGTATTGAGTCCCACTCAGTGCCTCTCCTTCATCAAGCCTTGTCTCCACCCTTATCCTGGTTCCCCAAACCTAGCACATCCAATTACTTCTACCCATTCAGCAGTTGGAAGTTGCCACATGGCAGCATCCATAACCTACCTGACTCCACTCTTGGCCTGTGCTCACAGTACTGTTGGCACTTAACAAATGTTCAATATGATAAGTTACCTCTTCCACCCCAAGAGATCTCAGAGCAAATAGTCTAATGCAGGAACTGCCCCTAGAGACACATATTTGCAACTTGCTGCCTATGGACTCAGACCCATTAAAATGCAATCTCCACATTAATTTTTTTCTGAACAGGACTCTTAAAGCCGCATGACATTAAAACTGTCTCGCCAATAAGCCACATTAACCAGCTCATCAATTCTTTTTTCTACTAGTCTATCCTCCCCATAGGCAGTTATACTGGTACTTAAATGACCATAATCAACGTGTGTTTATTCATTGGCTCAGTATCCAATTTGTGGATTATCTACCCTCCTCAATGCTGTGTCTGCTTCCGTCTGTGGCCTGCTGTAGGGGCACTTCTCCCCTCTTTTAGCACCTCAGCCAGACAGTGGGCAGGGGGATCAGAGGACACTCAAAATCAGGCTATTAGTAGCTCTGATTAACAAAAATAATGGCAAGAAGGAAGGCAAGAGTACAGGGCTTAGGGAACAAGGATAGATTCTCCCATCACCATGAGTAGCCAAGCCTGACCTGGAAAACAAACATTTCTTTTAGTTTGACCCCTTATCTCAAATTAAAAGGTGTCTGGGAATATTGATCCTGGCTGAAGAAACCAAGTTAAGCATGAAGTCTGAAAATCAAGTAAAAGGCAGGTGTTACAGAGGTTGGGATGTGAACTCAGGAGAAGTTTTTCGAGTGGTGTGAACATAGCTGCAACAGCTCCTGATCAGGTATCTGGAGCCTGGGATATGAAAAGGGAGGGGCTGATTAAGGTTATCTACCTATTTCTGATACTATTTCTTCCCTGGATAGAGCAGGATCAGATTTTCCCAGACTTGCTTAATGAATAACTCTAACACATTCTGGCATGTTGTAAGTATGGGATGTAGACTTTCAAATTTTTTTTCCTGGTTTGTTTGATTACCAGGGAAACCAGTTACTGGAGTTGACCAGCCATAGCTGGATATCCAGCATCTCTTCTACCACACACTCAAATACTCCAGTGCCTTGGCCTAGGAGAAGAGACTCCGTAATCTGGGCTTTATGGAGGGGAGGTAAGCCAAAGGGAGGGGCCAGGACCAAAACAGCACTGGTATACCATCATCTCAAAGGGCCCCAAGTAATGGTCCCTTGCAGGAGACAGTGCCGGCTATGTGTCTGAGAGTCAGGCAGCTTCTTGTGCCCACATGTTCTTCCAGGATGACCATATCCAAATAAGGTATACCTCCCCTGACCTTGAACCCCATTTGGTGCTCTGGCAGACTTTCTGAACAGCAATTGGATCCTTTAGTTATTAACAGACTTTCAGAACATAGACGATGCCAGAAGATGTGAGAAGTGGCAACAAAGGAATTCACCATTATTTGAAAAGAGTCTGTTTGGTGAAGGAATGCAGTGAACAAGACTGTGTCTTCATTAGGAGGTTTAACACTAAATGTATTTTATAAAATAAAATGAAAAAAACCCCACGTCCCCATCACTTTGTGAGTATTGAGTGTTAGACAAGAACCTGAAGGACCTTGACTAACGCTCCAGGGCTTCAGTCTGCTATCAGGAAGCTTGCCAGTTCATGGAGATGGAAGGCCTCGTTGACAAATGGAGACAGCAGCAGGAGTAAATTGGGGACTAATGTGTGAGTTAAACATCGCATTTTCACGGGGAGGCCTTACAAATGTCATATCTGCGTAAAATGGGGGAGGAGGAAAAAAGAACAGGTTGCATCTAGGTAACCATTTCTTAGATGTTCACAAATCAGGAAAGGGGTGCAATTGTATCTTGTATCTGCATGACTCTCCTGAATCCAGATGTAAGTCTTCCTGGTGGAAAAATACAGAGCAGGGTGATGTCACTTTCAGAGCCACAAAAGACCCTACACATCACATCAGTGTTTGAAAGGAGCTCCGCAGCCCTCTGTGGTGAAGTGGTATATTATCATACTCTTGGGCAAGGCCCCTCCTTAAGACCAGAAATTTTGGGCATTCCCCCCTTCTCGGTGTCTCTAGATTTCATGCAGGCATCATTGTACATAGAAGCCACCCAGGCCATGCAGGATCTCCTCTGTTAGGGTTTGCCAGGATGGTTCTGGACATAGATCGCTCAAAAAGAAGATTTCCAGAGTGAGCATTTCGCCTCTATCCTCTCTACTCTGGTTTCTGTGTCTAGATATTATCCAGTTGATCTGGACTACTTGATGCAGAGGAACTATGGAAGTCAAAGAGATCTAAAAGATGGATTCTTTGTCCAGCAGTGACTGAGGTCCCAGATCTAGTTAGGCTGGTCCTGGTTACAGAGATATGAAAGCTGAAGCAATGTCCCCAAGCCCCAAAGATGGCCTAGAGCATGAATAATTCCTCCATGGGAAGCAGGGGCCTATCTGTGACAGCAGTAGATATAAGGACTAAGGTCACGGGAGGTGGTTCTCTCCTCAAATAGGTTGCCCCACTGCACCCACACTGTGGAACCATAGCATGTGGGAGCACAAGCTTACATGTCTACAGGGTGAAATGCCTGCCATTGTGGATTAAACCGTGTCCCCCAAGAATATGTGTCAGCTGGCCTAGGCCATGATTCCCAATGTGGTGTAATTGTCCACCATTTTGTCATCTGATGTGATTTTCCTATGTGTTGTCAATCCTACTATGATGTTAATGAGACAGGATTAGAGGCAGTTATGTTAATGAGGTGTGACTCAATCTACAAGATTAGGTTCTGTTTTAAGTCAGTCGCTTTTGAGATATAAAAAACAGAGATACAGGGGACCTCATACCACAAAGAAAGTAGTGCCAGAAGTAGAGTGCCTCCTTTTGACCTGGGGTCCCTGCATGGAGAAGCTCCTAGACCAGGGGAAGATTGATGACAAGGACCTTCCTCCAGAGCCAACAGAGAGAGAGAAAGCCTTCCCCTAGAGCTGGCACCCTAAATTCAGACTTCTAAACTGTGAGAGAATGAATTTCTCTTTGTTAAAGCCACCCACTTGTGGTATTTCTGTTATAGCAACACTAGGTAACTAAGACAGGTACTAAAGGTATGGAACTGATTGGGCTTTAGTATCTGAGGTAATAAGGAATGGTGGGGACTGTGGTATACTGGAGAAAGTATGCCCAGCTAAGGGAGAAGGCAACTAAAGGGATACCCCCGTGTATAAGATCCCATCTTTTAATATCTTTTTCAAAAGAAGAAAAAATATCTGTTTTGTTTTTTATTTGAACTCTTCTGATGTTTTAAATATTGACTCTTTTTTTAAAAAGTAGTAAGTGAGATAGATAAAATCTGTCCACCAGATGCACATGGCTCCAAGGACCTAACTGGCAATATCTGTTTAGAGAACACAAAGTCACACTGAGGTATGCATAACAAGCCATGATTAGGACAGAAGAAGCAGTACTCTTGACAATAATAACAGTATGTTTTTCCTCAGTATATAAGCGATACGTATCCATGGTACCTCTATTTGTTCTGCAAAGTCATCATATACAAGTTTCTCCAAACCTAAATATGCCACCAGAATTTCCTAATGAGCGATTTATTTATGTAAGTATGTATGTATGTATGTTGACCCTGATTTGGCCCGAATCAGCATCTTAGCATGTATTCATCGCTATAAAACTTTTATTATCCAGGAGGTTTCATTGGACTCCTGGGTCTTAGAAGATGAGCAGGGCCAGGTGGTCATTTGCAAATAGCCTAAGCTCCCTTTGGAAAGGTGGCTTCCCTCCTGTGGGCCATAACACACTGAAATTTATACTTATGCTTCCATATGTATACGTGCATATATATATAAGTACTGTAAAAACACAGAAGTGAAGCTCCCAGCTCCCAGCCAGAGTTACGAACTTTGAGCTGGCTTGTGAATTGCTCCATAAAAAAAAAAAAAAAAAAATCATTCTAAGGAGCAACACAGAACTGCAGCAAAGCTGTGCTACTGTCTTGCATTTCAGCTCCCAAATAGAATAGAAATAAGGAGTGATGCAGCAGCCTGGGAGTGGGGGTGGGGAACTGAAGAGGAGGCCTGGGCGAAGCAGCTAATCAGGAGATTGTTTGTAGTAGGCATGGAATGTCTGCACTCCTTTCCCCATTAGCCACCTTCAACAGCCACCCTGCCGACCATTTCCCACGTTGCAGGCCTAATGAGGCCCTGCCAGAGGGAATCCAGAAAACTACTGGGGAGACCAGGCGTTTACACTCCCTGAGTGGCGCAATATGAGGTTGGTTTATGTCAAGCTCTGCAGAGGTAATTCACTGCCAAGGCAACCTACTAATCCTTTAGATTATGCATTTGGTGTGTCACCCAAATAGGCTCCTCTGCACGGCATGGAACTCGGGGGGCGGTAATTTGTTTGCGCATATTCCAATCAGAGAGAAGATTCATAAGCTACTGTTTAGAAAGAATGGATCACTAGCTTTTGACTTTAATGCAGAGAGGTTGGCTCCTGGGACTTTGGAATAAATATTTGATCTTTAAAGATCATTTTGTAGCTTGTAGCTGTCAACCCAGCCAAGTTTTTAGTGTTTGTTTATGGTTTACACCCTATGATTCAATAAACCCTGCTGGAGAAACATGGGCATAATTAAGTTTAAAAGCCAGTCCCATCTTCACTGCGGGTCGTGCCCCTCAAACCGGGGTTTATGCACCAAAGTCTATTTATTGCAATCAGGATTTTTTATCCACCCCCGACCCCCACCCCCTATGACTCAGGTCCTGGGGAACTACATGTGTCCTTGATGGCAGTCTTCTCCCAGATATGAATGTTTCTGGAAAATTCTTTCCCATTATACTAATTTCCAGTGCTAGATTTAAAAAACATTAGTGACATCATCTCTCGATCCCGGTGAATAGGGCCTCTATTTCAGGTCCAGCACTCACTGTATTACACCCAGTATCAGCATCATACAAATGGGAAATATGAGCGTTGTTTACTACTCCCATTTCATAGTCTTACAGAATGAGATCTGAGAAAAATAATAGCTAAAACTTACACAGTAGTTACTAGGCTCCAGTCACTATTCTAAGTGCTTTACATATATAGCATTTATCTCAGTCAGTCCTCACCAACAATCACATTATGTAAGTATGATTCAAAAACCAAAGAATCTGTTGGCACCCACTGGACCCTGACTCATAGCGACCCCTGTGTTTCAAAGTAGAACTGCTCTCCATAGGGTTTTCAATGGCTCATTTTTGGAAGTAGATCACCAGGCCTTTCTACCAAGGTACCTGAGGGTAGATTCGAACCACCAGCCTTTTGCTTAGCAACTGAGTGCTTAATTGTTTGTGACACCCAGGGACTCCATCTTCACTTCAGGATGAGTAAACTGAGGCACAGAGACATTAAATGACTTACAGTGCCCCAGTTCATAGAGTTAGTAAATGGTGGAGCAGCAGGAATCTGGGTGTTTAACCACTGTGCTATCCTGTCTCTCAGGCATATTTATATCACAAGACCAGGCAATGAAAACTACAGCACATAGAAAAGCATAAATTCCAATCACCTCAGCTTAGAGTCAGCTTTACTCTGTGGGCCAAGCTCAGGAATGACCTCAAGAAGATGCTCCACCAAAACTTACAATTATTCTATTAGAGAACAAAGTTTCTGAGCTAAGTTGCCTTCTTTCTATTGACTCTTTAAAAATACACCTCTCACCTGGATCAAAGGAGAATGAAGAACACCAAGCCTAAGAGACAGAAAGGGCCACATCAACTAGAGACTTACATCATCCTGAGACCAGAAGAACTAGATGGTGCCTGGCCACAACCGATGACTGCCCTGACAGGGAGCACAACAGAGAACCCCTGAGGGAGCCGGAGGGGCAGTGGGATGCAGACCCCAAATTCTCATAAAAAGACCAGACTTAATGGTCTGACTGAGACTAGAAGAATCCCGGCGGTCATGGTCCCCAAACCTTCTGTTGGCCCAGAATAGGAACCATTCCTGAAGACAACTCATCAGACGTGGAAGGGACTGGACAATGGGTTGGAGAGACACGCTGAGGAGGAGTGAGCTACTTGTATCAGGTGGACACTTGAGACTGTGTTTGCAACTCCTGTCTGGAGGGGAGATGGGAGGGTAGAGAGGGTTAGAAACTGGCAAAATGGTCACGAAAGGAGAGACTGGAAGGAAAGAGTGTGCTGACTCATTAGGGGGAGAGTAAATGGGAGTATGTAGTAAGGTGTATGCAAGTTTATATGTGAGAGACTGACTTGATTTGTAACCTTTCACTTAAAGCACAATAAAAATTATTAAAAAAAAAATACACGTCTTTTGGAGGGCGGTTGTGTGTACCTCTTTAAGAACTCACTTGTAAGGTCCTAGTGAATTTGGCTGATTAGAAGACCCTAGTGAATCTCTCCTCACTTAGATGAGGTAAAGAAAGTCAAAACCATGCATCCAATAAATATTTATCAAGGACCTCTTACATGCCAAGTACTGGGCCAGCCACTGGTGACCCAGGAAGGTATAAAGCACAGCCCCTCCCTGTCCTCAAACAGTTCACAGTCAAGTACACAGGGAGATGGATAGACTCCACCAACAGGGTTGTTTATAGCAGTGCTGGCTCTGCCCAGGACCTAAACCCGATGTTTCACAGGCCGGGGCAACACAGGAGCAGAAGACATACAATACAGGCAAAATCAGAGAATAAAATGCCATTACTGTCGAGTGGATTCCAACTCATTGCAACCCTATAAGACAGAGTAGAACTGCCCCATAGGGTTTCCAAGGAACAGCTGGTGGATTCGAACTGCCCACCTTTTGGTTAGCAGCCGAGCTCTTAACCACTGCACCACCAGGGTTCCCAGTGGTGTGTGCACTTTTCTAATGAATGGCAGACTGCGCTTTAGAGGCCGTTTATACTCAGTACTGGCTTTGCCTCTTGGGGGAAGTTGTCTGTCCCCCTCTCAGATGACTGTAGAAGAAATGAAAGAGTGTTAAAACACAACTGTGTAGGCACCAAAATGAGGTGTTCTCACCCCATCTGCACTACCACATATATGCTGGCGAGGAGTGTGCAAAGAATAGCACTGCTTATATTTTACATTCAGGAAAGAATAACTAATGTAATCCCCAG
This sequence comes from Elephas maximus indicus, assembly GCF_024166365.1. NCBI lineage: Eukaryota > Metazoa > Chordata > Mammalia > Proboscidea > Elephantidae > Elephas > Elephas maximus. The sequence goes on from NC_064840.1 coordinate 54,131,885, forward strand.
GGCAAGTGGAATTTTCTCTCCTTTCTTGTCAATATTTCTTTCTCTCTCCTCCTCTCTCTTCATCCCCTTCCTCCTCTTCTTCCTTAGTCTCCTCCCCCTTCTCCTCTTTCTTCTCCTTTCCTCTCTTTCTCTGACTTTTCCCCCCTTTCTAAATAAGCAGGTTGCCTGCGTTCTGTGCATTCTACACAATTTACAAAATTCAGCTGAAGATTATGTTTATATCTATGATATTTCCACATGACTAATTGCATTTAGTGAAAAGCTGACACGAGACAATTTCTTGGGCTCCTTCAATGTTGGATTTATGAAAGCCCCAAATCATCCATCATCTCAGAATTGGGCAGGTTATGTTTATAAATAAATTAAATTAACAAGTGTGTGCTGTGCGGGGTATTCACATGTGGGAGGGAATGCAAATACAGATGTGTAAACTCCCATGTAGAGCGGTGGGTGTATTCCACAGTCAGTGTATCCTGGCCCGCACAGCTTCTAAACTCAGAGCTAGCACAGAATGGCTTTTTCTAAACAGATGAACTCAATTTGTAATTGAGAACTAGATCTGATGTAACGAGAATGGCCAACGTTTCAGTCCAAATGTAGAGTGCGTCTAACATTTGGATTGAAGGTTGCCGCCACAATATAATGCAGAAAGGCTAGTTCTCAGGGTCAAGTCTCATGACAGCCAGGAGAGCTGGGGTCTAGGCATGCCCTGGCACCATCACCTGTGCAGCTCAGGTGATCACTTTGCCAGTGTGGATTTCAGTCCTGTCAGCTGTAAAATAAAGAAGCTCCTTTTCTCTTCCAAATCTCAGAAAAGTCGCAATTCTAAAGCCCAACCCAGCAAAGGTGGGTGAATGTAAGTGTAGAGAGTTGTTGGTGCTTCTTTATATGTGTCCACCCACTGATAGGACCAGTGTCTTTGTCTCAGAGCTGAATTGACAAACATCAGCTCAAAAAGTGATTGACACATTTAAAGAACTGAATATCACTCGAAAATGCTAATGAAAATTTGGAGGAAAAGGGGTGGAGAAGGAACTTACATTTACTGAATATCTTCCACACACACATCAGTGATGGGCTTAGGTGCTTTAGGGGCTTCAGGAAAAGGGAAGTGGTGGAGAGGCATGCTATACTTTATCAAACTAGGTAAAATCTTTCATTTTTACTGAGAAATATTGTTATTGTTTTTATTAGCTGCTGTGGAGTTGACCCCAACTCATGGTGACCCCACGAACGACAGAATGCAATACTACCTAGTCGTGCACTATGCTCATCATTGATTGTGAATAAGACCACTGTGATTCAGGGACTTTGCATTGACTAATTTTCAGCAGCAGATCTCCAGACCTTTCTTCCTAGTCCATCTTAGTCTGGAAGCTCTGCTGAACAGGTTCAGCATCATAGCAACAGATAGATGGATGTCTCCTCTGACAGACGGGTGCATTGGCTGGGAATTGAACTTGGGTCTCCCTCACGGAAGGTGAGAATTCTATCCCCGAACCACTGATGCCTCCCCCAAGAAATATAGAATGGATTATTATTATTATTAAAAGTAATTATAATAAATATCATCACCACCAATCAACCATACTTCATAAGCAGAAAACATACAACCAATATAGAGTTCCCATGATATTTTGAGAAAAATAAAATCTCTACTAGACAGGGTAGACTATTCTTAGATTTCTGAGATGGAGTAGACACTGCAAGTATATTGCATAAATTAATTGTGATATTTACACAGTCCTGGCAATAGCAGTTTGAGTACCAAATTTTATAGTGATGCTATCATTGAATGTTATGGAATCCAAGTATTAGAAAGGACTTTACAGTATCATCTCATCCATTCCCCTGTTTCATCTAAACTGGGGTGGTAAATATATTTTAATATCACATGCCACTCTGATTGATTGATAAAGGCTGCCTGGAGTGCTGCATTGAGAAGCATGTTGAGGTTGCTTATGAGCTCAGAGAGAAGGAGGGTTGTGATCAATTAGGGGTGTCTTTTACCATGGGTAGATTAAGCACTTGTGCCATATATTTGCCATTTTGGAATTGACTTGACTGCAAGGGTATCATCACTAGTCTAAAAAACAAGATTTTTCTTTTGTCTTTGAAACTGTCCTTAAAAAGACAAACCTGTTTCCCTCAAGAATTTCCATTTCACATCTTTAATTTCGTGAAGATGCTTCTTTATACAGAACATGGGTCAAGTAAGGTACAGATTAACCTGAATTTGTCTTGCTAATACACCTGGACATACACCCCTCTGATAACAGAGATTCTTTTATTTTTTTTTATGTACTTGAGATCCCAGTGTTGGCATCAGACTCTCCAAACACATTCTGTGAGCCAAATGTTTGAAACTTGATGGGGTACGTAGGTCAGATGTCTATTTCCTTGAAAGACTGGGTAGGCTTTGAGGAAGGAACTTATCTTAAGGGAAAAGAGAGTGAGTCAGACAAGCTTAGCCTGGGAACAAAGCCTCGGAGGTTGGAGGGAAGGGGAGATTCTGAGAACAATATGATGTCTGTCATTAGGGGTACCTCCCAACCCAGCCAACCACAGAGTTGCTCACTGAATCCCAAAACTCTAGAAATTCCTGACACATGACCATTCTGCATTGACCTCCCCTCCAGTATGCAACAATGCAAAGGGGAGAGAAGTCTTCTCTCTCCTTCTCCCAGAGCAGTTTTGGCAGAACCCCTATGCCATTGCACTGATAATAATAAACAGTAGCACCCTTATTGAGGGGTTACTATGTGCCGGGTACTGGCTAAGTATTTATGTACATTATTTCATTTGTCCTGATAGCAACCTTGTTAAATATAAACCTTTATTAATTGAGGTCCAAAGAGGCAATATTGGAGAAAATATTGAAGCCGTCAAAGATTTAATTTTACTTGGATTTACAATCAGCACCCATGGAAGCAGCAGTCAAGAAATTAAACTACGCATTGCATTGGGCAAATCTGCTGCAAAAAGACCTCTTTAAAGTATTAAAAAGCAAAGACATCACCTTGAAGACTAACGGTGTTTTCAGTTGCCTCAGGTGCATAAGAAAGCTGGACAATGAATAAGGAAGACCAAAGAAGAATTGATGCCTTTGAATTGTGGTATTGGTGAAGAATATTGAATATATCATGGACTGCTGAAAGAATGAACAAATCTGCCTTGGAAGTACAATCAAAATGCCCTTTAGAAGCAAGGATGGTGAGACTTCATCTCACTTTCTTTGGACATGTTATCAGGCAGGATCAGTCCCTGGAGATGGACATCACGCTTAGTAAAGTAGAGAGTCAGTGAAAAAGAGGAAGACTCTCAACAAGATGGATTGACACAGTGGCTGCAACAATGGGCTCAAGCATAACAAGAATTGTGAGGATGGTGCAGGACCAGGCAGCATTTCATTCTATTGCACATAAGGTCGCCATGAGTCAGAACTGATTCGACAGCACCTAACAGCAAAAACAACAACAAAGAGGCACAGTGAGAAAATGGCAACTCTATCTGAAAGCTGGACAATATACTCCACAGCCTGTATCCTTAGTCCTGTGTTATCCTGCTCTCCAGAAGTGGTACCAGTAGACCGAGCAGTACTGTCCAGTCAGTGGGCACTGCTAAATGGACCTGGGGGAGGGGCCTTGATTTGTGATGTCTGCAGATTTTCATGGTGTAGTGTAAATACTCCCATGGCACTGCAATCACAGAATTTTAGAGCTAAGAAGAAGAAGAAAAAAAATAACATGAAAATAAGTTACTATAAACTCTTGCTATTTAGATGAGAAACTGAGGTCAGGTCCAGAGAAAGAAACTAATTTGCCCAAGTGAATCGTGTGACAAAACTTCACCTGAAGACAATGATTATGTTGCTTACCAGTGGTTGGTTGGTTGGTTTCTTCCCTCCATGAAAAACTACCTCAGTATTTTTTAGTCTTGCCATGCTTTCTGTATATTCTAGGAACTCGATCCTTCATATATTTTCTGTATTTCTCCTTAGGTCCCTAAATTGCACTGCCCTAAAATGGACTCTGGGAAGAATCTTACTACACAATGATCAAGCAAAAAGAGGAAACCCTACCAGTTCTTGGCTAGAGTCTATTGATTCTGCACATTGATCTAGGCTCCGATACATGGCTTGCCAGCTCCAATATTACATCTATATAAAAGACCTTGAATTTCTTGACCCTCCTCTTAAACCCATATTGTCAGGTCTTCCTACACTTCCTACCCCCAAAGCGAGACTGCATGCCTCTGTGCATCCAGCTAGTATGGCCCAGATTTCCAATCTCCTGCTCAATGAAATGAGTTAGAGACTGATTCAGCTTGACTTCACTCAGGAGCTGGTGATTTCTGAGATCGAGTCAAGCCCTTAATGTATCCTGGTCCTGCTTTCCCAGCATATTAATTTCTCTTTCCCTCCTCTAATATTGTACACTTGAAGAAGCTGGTTCCAAACAATTTGAGTCAAGAGAAAGGAAGAGGGAACAGTTAGTGTTAATGAGCTGATTGGATATGACCCTATTGTGGTGTGGAAGGCAGAATATGCTTCCCCAAAGACATCTATGCCCTAATCCCCAAAACCCGTGAATATGTTATATTGCAAGGCAAAAGGGACTCTGCAGATATGATTAAATTAAGGACCTTGAATTAGGAAGATAATTGGGGATTATGGTTTTTCAGAGTGTAATCACTATAATACTTAAAAGTGGAAGAGGGAAGCAGGAGAGAAAATTAGAGTCATGCAATGTGAGAAGAACTCAAGCCACAGTTGCTGGCTTTGAAAATGGAGGAAGGGGCCACAAGCAAGGAACGCAGATGACCTCTAGAAACTGGGAAAGGTGAAACAGATTCTCCCCAGAGCCTCCAAAAGGAACACAGCCCTGCCTATACCTTGATTTTCATCTAGTGAGACCTAACCTACAGTACAACATGTGCATAAATTTGTGTTGTTTTCAGCCACTAAGTATGTGGTAATTTGTTACAGTAGCAAGAAAACCCATTGCTGTCAAGTCAATTCCAACACATAGTGACCCTATAAGACAGAATAGAACCCTGTAGAGTTTCCAAGGAGCACCTGGTGGATTTGAACCACTGATCTTTTGGTCAGCAGCCATAGCCCTTAACTACTACACCACCAGGGTTTCTAACAGCAAGTGGAAACTAATACAAGGGGCAACAACTTTGGCCTTTCTACAGATTTGATAGTAGTCTAGTGCCATCTCCTTGTTCTCCTATCAGCTTGCAAGTGGAAAGGAGGATATATACCACCCAGCCAGCTCTATCATTTTCTTGGAGATGTTTTAAGACTCACTTACATTCATCTCCTGAGAGATGTTCCCCCTAGTGGATCTAGGGTACATAAAATTGGATTCATCATAATCTTAGCTCATGGCATGTTCTCGTTTTTGGCCCATGCATGGCTTGGTTTTATTTACTTAGTTAGTTTTCATAATGTGGCAAACATCTATAAATCCTGTACCCCAGACAAAAGGTAGGACCTTGACAATAACCTATGTCAAGCTGTATGATGCCCCATTCCCATTTGCCCTCTAGAGGTGAGCATCATTCTGAATCTCACACTCATTTTTTTTTATGCTTTCTTTTTGTATAGTTTTATCGTACCTATACATTTTTTTTAAAAAAGCAATTACTCATTTATAGCTTTACAAGGAGGATACCACTCTGTATGTAATCTCTCAGGATTTTTTTTTCTGTTAATATTAGACTACTGAGATTCATCCATATAGTTATATGTCACTGCTCTAGAATCTTCCATTAAATGAATATCTCATGCTTTATTCATTCACCCACACCCCCTAGAGGAGCATTTGGGTTGTGTCCAGGTGTTTACTTTTGTGAATAGTATATCTGTAAGAGCTCCTTTTAGTGATAGCTCTAGGAGGACAATCTCCTAAAAATTTTGCTTTGATTTTGAGTGCTCTGGAAACAAACCTAACGTGAGGGCCAATGGGCATTATTGCCATGGGAGCTGGTTTGAATCAGGTGGGCATGGCTGCGATTGGATGGCTAAAGCAGTCGGGGGCAAGAAGAAATGGCCAATGAAGCATGTCCTAGTTGTAAGGGCTCGGTCATTGTAGAAGGGCTCGGTCATTGTGGAAGGGCTCGTTCCAAGACAGTCTTGAGGTAGGACCTCCATTCTAGAACATTCATAACGAAGAAGCAAGCATTTGTAAGCGAAGAGTCAGGTTCTAATACCAGGGATGGTAAGGAGGAGGGAGGCTAGCAAACCCCAGTGGACATTCCATTGGCCATATTGTCACTCATCCCTTTCATTATTCTATGGAGGGGCAAAAGCAGAGTTGTATTGTGGATAGCCTATGAGCCTGGCTTAATACTAATACTAATATTAAGTGCCTAAAAGAAATACAAAGCTTACACACATGGGGTCACATGAGTCGGAATCAACCCAATGGGGCAACTGATTTGTATTTTTTTTGTTTTGTTTTGGGGGGAAGGGTTGTTATACTGTTCTTGTCCTATCTATATTCTCATATGTCCATATTAGCCACACACCCAATAGAAAAGCAGACTCTTTGGCCTCCCTAACTAAGAAGGCGATGGAGAAATCCCATATCAACCATAACATGTTCAAGTCTGTATTGTCAGGACACCAATAAACAGGCATGTTTCTTTGCAGATTTCATCCTCCCCATCTGTCTCCCATTAGAAGCAGCATCTGCAGGCACCAAGGGCATGATCCTGCAGAGCAAGGGCAACAAGTAAACCCATCTGGACCTGAGTACGTGCTTCCCACCACACTCCTACTCAGCCACCAATCAGTGACCGCAGCTGTCCCTGTCTCTCCACCCCACACTTAAAATAATCCCCCTGCAAGCTAGTTGCTCGCTTCCCTCCATTGGGATGGAAGCTGGAAGGTGGGTTGCAGAAGTGAATCTGGAAGCCATGCTTCCCTGGGGAAGACAAAAAGAGTGTGGTCACTGCTCCTAAAAAGGCAATACTTCTCAGTATTTGTATCTTTCCCTCTCCTTGCTCTTTGGTCCCCTTAGACTCCCAACTGCTACCTCCCCTGTCTCATTCAGTCCCATCATTCTCATGCCCACTGCCTCCCCTGAGATCCAGAAGTGGCAAGAGGCTCTGACAGATAATTTCCCAGAAGACTCCCGTGGAGTAGTAACTAGCCCCCACACTCTCCAAATGGCAGTATCCACTGTGACAGCTCCGGGAAACTGGAACCAAACTGGGGATGGCACTGTCAGATGTGTGGACACCTGCTCTAATGGGAAGAGGTCAGACTTGTGGATGCTTTTGCAAATAGGAGAAACGGTCTCTAGGAAGGGAGATTTGGGTATAGCTATCTGCTGGAAGCCGGGTAGCTGGGGCTGGTGGGAAAGCAGTTCAGAGCTTCCCAGAAGATGTTGAATTTAACTGTCTAGAGAACCCTTGTGGTTTCTGGGCTGAGGACTATGATGGCAGTCACTCTGGGATGGCCACTGCAAACGCTGCCCCCTCCCCAGCATCTCTATGCCCTTCCACCATTCACTCCTTTTGAAGATGGCATTGCGTAGGATTTTTTGTGTGTGTGTGATTTCAGGAAATGCTAAACCAGGAAAGAACTTTAGGAATATGACGTACAGGTTCCTACCATACAGATGAGGAAGCTGAGCACTAGGGTAAAGTGGCTTGTCCAAGACCAGTTGTTTAGAAGCAGAGAGAGGCGTAAGACCCAGGTCATCCAGCTGGTGTGTTCTTTCCTACTTGGGATACCTGGAGAGCACACAGATCAGTTTTGTTGTGGAACAAAGCACCAGTTTCTATAGTAGGAAAGAAACTATTAGTTAGACACTGTACGGATGTGTTCGGTATTGGAGAAAGACCCATGAAAAACAGATGAGGTAGCCAAGTGTGAGAAAGAGCACAGGGCAGGGAATCAGAGGTTTGGGCTTTGTTCCTTCCACAAATATTTATTGGGTGCCAGCATTATGCTGGGCAATAAGTTAGATACTGGAGTTCCTGGGTAATGCAAATGGCTAATGTGTTCAGCTGCTAACCAAAAGGTTGGAGGGTTGAGTTTATCCAGAGGCACTTTGAAGAAAGGCCTGGTAATCTACTTCCGAAAAATCAGCCATTGAAAACTGTATGGAGCACAGCTCTACTCTGACACATGTGGGGTCTCAATGAGTTGGAGTCAACTCAACGGTAACTGTTATCCTTGTTGTTGTTAGATACTGTGATAAACAGAGTAGGGACTACCACCAAGTGTCCTTAAGTAAATCATCCCCTCTCTGGCCCCTGGAGGTCTCTTCCTATGCCTCTATGGCTCTACGGCTCTGGAGATCAAAATCCCTCAGAAGGCTAATAGCCTAATTGAGAGAAAGGGGTTCAGAGAATCAGGACTATGTATCAGTCACTGGTAGAGGTGTTATAATCTTCACTTGACCTGGTGTTTATAACTCTGTAAGATTGAAACTGTTATCACCAAGAAAGGGAAACTGATGCTCACAGAAGCTAAATATCAAAATGCTCAGTTATTAAGTGGTGAGTTAGCAAGCCAATCAAAGCTGTCTGACTCTAAGACCTGGAGAACATTCTAACCAATCACGAGTAGTAGTTAAGGACTTGCCATGCAATTTGTGAGTACATGGAAATTAACAGGGCAGAATGTCTAGCAGCGCCCATGTTTGGGAAGGGTGAAATAAGGTAAAAGATACAAAGAAGAGTCACTGAGCGATATTAATTTCTCCTGCCTGGTTTCCCCACAAGCCCTGTCCCATTCGTCTCTCCTGGTACCTTGCAATTTGTAGAGCCAAGCTCTTAACCACTGTGCCACCAGGGCTCCCCATTAAAAAAAAACCTGTTGTCATCGAGTCAATTTCGACTCATAGTGACCCTACCTACGGCTGCTAACCAAAACACTGGCAGTTCGAATCTACCAGGCGCTCCTTGGAAACTCTGTGGGGCAGTTCTACTCTGTCCTATAGGGCTGCTTCAGTGGGCTCCCCATACCAAAAAAACCCAGTGCCATCGAGTCAATTCCGACTCATAGCGACCCTATAGGACAGAGTAGAACTGCACCATAGAGTTTCCAAGGAGCGCCTGGTGGATTCAAACTGCCAACCCTTTGGTTAACAGCCATAGCACTCAACGACTACTACACCAGGGTTTCCGGGCTCCCCATAGCACTGTCTTATTATTGAGGAACTGATTTCTTCATGGTGTCCTTTATTTTCTCCCATCCCATTCTTGATTTTAGCATCATTCAAGCACTCTTATACAGTGATCCTTCTTATGTGGCAGAATGAGAGACAGGTTCCGCTGAAAAACATTGCTTTAGACCAAGGGAAGATCTAGCCCAATTCCTGACCTTACAGGTCCAGAGGGGATAACGTCCCCAAGGTCACACTGCTAGTTAGTAGAAAAAGGCTTCAAAAACTAGGTTTTTGCTCTGGCACTACCACTATATTGGTCCACCTCAGAAGGGAGAAAATGCTCACTCTATGAACACATAAAAAACCCGTTGCCGTCGAGTCAATTCCAACTCATAGCAACGCTATAGGACAGAGTAGAACTGCCCCCATACGGCTTCCAAGGAGCAGCTGGTGGATTTGAACTGCTGACCTTTTGGTTAGCAGTCATAGCTCCTAACCACTACACCACCAGGGTTTCCACATAGCTCTAGAATTTCCAGGTTGTTGGTAAAAAGAGCAGGAATACAATTCAGGTAGAATTAGGACCTGTCGTTTCCTAACCAATTACTACCTTGATTCTGTTAGCTTTTGTCAGGGAAGGCAGCCGAACACTGTTTATGGTGAGAATGACTAATTTCATACACAGTTTAACTAGGTGGTTCAATCAACCTGTTCTTTCCTATGAAATTTGATGGTGGGAAATGATTACCATATAAAAAAGGTTTCACTCTGTTTGATTGAGTGATTTCTACAAAGCGTCTATAGCATAATTTCACGGCTGTGAACGTTAATTTCACAACAGCCAACTGTAATTGGGTTCCAAGGCAGGAAAACTGAGCAGTCTCTCCCAGAGATTTTTTCCTCTCTGGTGTGGGTAGGGTGCAGGAGGGGAGATTGTAGGGAGGGGGAGGAAGGAGGTGGGAATGGAGAAGGGATTGAATCCCACTTCAGCATCAATGTGCAGATAAAAGTTTAACTTTCTGCTCTGAAAACTCCTGCAATAAGAAACAATAAATTGCAATGCTGATTCGCTTCTATAGCTAAGGAGGAGTTGCAAATGTAGGCTCAGCTGGGTTCCCTGGGCTTATTTATAAGGGGGGAAAAATGTGCTTTGGATCACCCAGGGAACCTGGCTGTATTAAAGATGACAACTTTTGCTGCAGACTCCTCCCTGGCTCTCATTTCCTTGGAGGCTTGGGACCTCACTTGTATGAGAGAGACCCCAAAACCACAGAACTGAGGAGGACTCTTGCCAGCTGGGGTTTCCAGCACTGAGGGACTGGAGGGTGATTCTGAGTTGATATTTGCCCTGGAAATCTCTCCCTACCCAACCCATACTCTCTCCCATTCCTCTCCTGCCCTTCAAAGATCCTAGGAATTCATCAGGGGAGATTAGGGGGGAGGGGTCTTGATTTATGTAGATCAATTTGCCCAAAGAGAATTGACTAACTTATAAGGGCATTTTTTTCTTGTTGACTTGTTTATAGACCAAGAAGGAGACTCATGCTCGGAGATGTTGAAAGACTCAGCCATGTGGATTTGGAACTGAGTTCTAGATTTCTCTCTCTTATCCCCAGGCCTCTGATTTAAAGCTCTTCTTTGGCTTTAGTGGGGCAGAGAAACTGGTGGTTTAGGCTGCACGCTTAAGGGGGAGTCTCGAAGGACCCCTTGCACTAAATTATCTCCCCACCACTGAACCATCAATGTGTCCTGCCAGCCAGCTAGGGGATGATTGTATTCAGTGGCTTCAAACCCAATGGTCACAGCCATGGACCCTTCTCAGGAGCCCTGGGTGTGGCAGTCAGATGGAGTAGAAGTCATGTGACTCTCTCTCTTTGGTTTCCAATTGACCTCCACTTACTCTCATCAGACCAAGATGTCTGATTAGCAGTTACCCTGTTGCAACCTCCCTGACTCACTTCTCTTCTCCCCTGAATAGCCTGAATGGAGAGAACCAAAGCGGCAGCTTTAGCTCTGATGTCTCCTCCACACCTGCAAACTGCTCTCACCTCCCTAGTTCCCCTATCACACCCATCTATTGTCATTGTTGGACATGAATCCTGTAAACAAACATTTTTTTTTAATCTCCAGTAGCCCTAATTGAATTGACTTGCTGCATTGTTATGGAGAAACAAGGGTAATTTCCTGTCACTTATTGAGCTATTTAGCAATTATTTCTTATCATTAGTTTGTAAATTCAAACAGCATCAAATCCTGTTTGCAAGTTACAAAAGCATGGCATCATGCGTCCTCTTTGCAGATTCAAAGCCGTTTCTGTAGGTATTTTCACCTTTTATCTCAGTTTCCGGCTACCTTTCTCCCAGGCATGCCAGCCTGCAGTGGCTTCTGCAGGGAAGGTCAGTGCCCCAGGGAGAGCCCTTCTAATGGATGTTTATCTCCCTTGGGCACTCTCATTAGCTAATGGAGCCAGCTGTTTCCTCAGAGTGACAGTCCCACCAGGGAGCTTCTAGTTGGCATGTACATCTGCCACCCCTAGGATTGGGTCACCTGACCGGCCAGCATCTACTAAATGGCTAGGGCAGACACAGACATGAGCATTCTACATTAATAACTTTCACATTCTGCTTTCTTTTCCCATGCTGAAATCTATTCCCCTATTCTAAAAGGTATTCCTTGAGCTCTCAGTTGCCCATAGCACCCATGTCTAAGAATGTCAGGGGCATGGTCCCTGTCACTAGGGGCTCAGACACATAGGCTTCAGAAGAACGTCCGTGTTAGGAAAGGGTAATCAGCAGGCTGTCCTTTGGGGTGGGGACTGAACATGCAGAGGGGCATTAGAGAATTGTCACTGAAACTTCCACCTACATAAGATGCTTCCAAGTGAAATTAGGTCAGCTGTTCCTTAGGGCGACCCCATAGGGTTCCCGAAGCTGTAAATCCGTACGGATACAGACTGCCACAGCTTTCTTCCGTGGAGCCCCTGGTGTTTTCGAACTGCCAACCTTTCAGTTAGCAGTTGATCGCTTTAACCACTGCGCCACGAAGGCTCCTTATACTAGTTACCAGTTACCATCAAGTCTCTTCTGACTCATGGTGGCCCCATGGATGTCAGAATAGAACTGTGCTCCAAAGAGTTTTCAATGGCTGATTTTTTGAAAGCAGATCACCAGACCTTTCTTTCAAGATGCCTCTGGTGGACATGAACCGCCAACTTTTTGGTTAGCAGCTTAGCATGTTAAACATTAGCGCCATCCAGTGATAGGAATCACAAAATACGCAGCTTCACTGACATCCACATAAATTCCCAACCATCACAAATCCTTGGTGATGTGATAGGGTGTGTGAGTTTGTGGTCTGGTTGAGCTACTGCTCACTTTTGTCATCAGCTGTTAGAACCAACTCCTTTTCTCCCACCCACTGCCTTCTTGGATCACTGGCAAGCTGCCTGGTTGCATTGAAAAGTCCTCCCTTCTTTCCATCCTACCCCCAACCCCTAAAGGACAGTAAGATATTTAGACTGTGTAGAGGTTGATGATGAAAGAATTAGAAATGAAATAACAGGAAGAAGTGGCAGTTAGGTTAAGTCAATTCTCCTTGCTGATCGTGTTATCTGTTGCTGTGTAATAAATTGCCCCAAAATTTAGCATCTTAAATAACAAAGATTTATTGTCTCACAGTTTCCTGTGCATAAGCAATCTGGGTATAGTTTAACTGGGTGCCTCCTGGCTCAATATCTCTCATAGGTTGAGGTTGCGGTCAAGCTCTTGGCAGAGGTTATGGATTCATCTAAGGTTCCACTGGATGTGTGGAATCTGCTTCTAATTTCACTCGCATGCATGTGGGCAGGGCTCAGTGCCTAGTCCTGTAGGCTTCTCCATAGGACTGCCTCACAACATGATAACTGGCTTTCCAGGAGGGAACGAGAGCGGGAACCCAAGACGGAAGTAGTAGTTGTTTTGTTATCTAATATTGGAAGTGACAGCCTACCACTTTTTTCTTATTCTATTTTTAGAAACAAACCACTAGGTCCTGCCCATGCACCAAAAAACATTGCCATTGAGTCAATTCCAACCCATAGTGACCCTAGAGGACAGGGTAGAACTGCCCCATAGGGTTTCCCAGGAGTGGCTGATGGATTTTAACTGCCATCCTTTTGGTTAGCAGCCGTATCACTTAACCACTGCACCACCAGGATGAATACCAGGAGTCAAGGATCATTGAAGATCATCTTAGAGGCTGCTTACTGCTGACCTTCAAGAATTCTAAATACCTCTGGATTTTTCCATTCTCTTCTCTTCTTTCCTTAACGAAATAATTTAATAGTAATTCATGGAGCATCTACCACATGCCATGCGTTGTGGTAAGCGCGATGAGAAATACAACAACCCTTAACAATAGTGCTCCTTCTTTCCCTTCAGGCGACCAGCTCCACGGGTGAGATAAGGTACATCTACCCACAGCCATCCCGAAGCAGTTTGAGTGCTCAGGCAGAGGAAAAAACTGTGTTGTGGTGACCCTGAAGAGAGAAGTAATTCTTTTGGGGCAATTAGGGAAATCTTCCTTCACACTTTCCATTCCACGAATAGAAAGGAAAGAAGGAAGAAAGTGAGGGAAAGAGGGAGGGAGGGAGGAATGGAAAAAGGGAGGAAGGAAGGGAGGGAGGAAGGGAGGAAGGGAGAGAGGAAGGGAGGAAGGGAGGGTGGGAGCGTGGAAGAAAGGAAAATTGTGCCAGATTTAGCTTTCTAAATTTATTCCTTTCCTCAAACATATTTTAATAATCCTCCACCTCATAAATAAATTATAACTTAGATTGGCATTCAAAGTCTTACAAGAGTTTCTTCCATTATACTCCCCACTCTACTCCCATCCTCCACACTTAAATAGTAGGGTAAATAATTGGTGTATCCAGAATTTTAATCCAATCCTGTCAGTCTGTAAAGTTTATATAATTCATATTTTACTACCCAGATCCCCAAATTATTATAATTTTACAACTGGTTAGATATGGATAGTAGGAGGAAAAGAACAGTTTGATGATCATTCCAGTCTCCAACTGGAATGAATCAGGAAATGGTAATACTGCTGTTTGAGGTGGCGAGGATCAGAAGAACAAGGAGACGAAGAGTTCCACCTTAGACTCGCTATGTTGAGGTTCCAACTGGACCTTTGAAAGGTCAGGTCTTAGACGAGAGAGTGAGCTCAGAGATAGTGGGCAATTTTCAGAATTGTCTATAGAAGTGATAACCAAAGTGGTTGGAGTGGTTGAAATCTCCAGTACTGAGAAAAACCAGCACTGACAGCTTATAGCTTACAAGCTATATTTGTAGCCCACATATAAGGTTAACCCACATGAAATGGTTAAACAACAGAACTTCAGGTGGCTGCAGTCAGACATTATTTAATGCAAAATAGAAGATAATCATGGAAAATTATTTCTGAATAATCGGAGAACTCTTTCCAGTATAACTCAATTTGGAAGGGGTTCTCTTCTCACCGAAAGTCAAGGAAATCTATTAAAAAAAAGAACTTTATGCCACTTGTGGTGGGCAGTCTCTAATCCCCACCTCCTGGTACTCACATACTTAAGCAAGGCCTCTGCTTGAATATAGGCTGAATTTAGTGACTTGCTCTAGCAAATAGAATGCAGCAGAGGTGATAGGACATCACCTCACTGGCTCTCTTGCTCATTTGCCAGCTTTGAGGTTCTTCAAGGACCTTTGAAAAGTAATATCTGAGTTGAGACAGTGAACTCAGAGGTAGTGGGTGACTTTCAGATTTTCATGGGAAGCCAGCTGCCTTGTTGTAAGCTGCCCTACAGACAAGCTCATGTGGCAAGGAGCTGAGGTCTCCGGCCAAAAGTTAGAGAGGACCTGAGGCCTTCCAACAGCCATGTGAGTAAACTTGGAAGAGCTTCTTCCCCAGTTGAGCTTTCCCATGACTACAGGCCAGGCCAATGCCTTGACCTCAGTCTTGGGAGAGACACAGAGCCAGAAGCATCCAGCTAGGTCCAACCTGGATTCCTGGGCCTCAGAGATGTTCTTTTAAGCCACTAAGTTTTGGGATAATTTGTTACGGATCAACAGATAACTAACACACCACTCCAAGCACTTCAAGGTGAGAGATGTGGACCTACTTTCCTAGGGTTGCTAACTGGAAGCAGAATACCTTGGAAAACTCAAATCAAAGTGGGATGAACTTTATACATTAACTTTGCACAGATTCGTATAGTAGTTGATCAGAATTAGAATACACAGAGTGACAGGAATATATTTTAACACCACAGACATTGTTGAGTTTGACCCTTATGCCACTGAAGACAGAAAGATAGAATCCTCTGCCATTAAACAGCCCAATACAAGGAAGGCATGAAATAGCATAGGGCATGTACTGAGGTTTAGAGATGACGTAAAGGTGAGAATTCAAACAAGATCAGACTGGAGACACCCCCTCACCTTTTCTGGAAAGAGATTGCACCAAATCTCAATCGAGAAGGTATTACAAACAAAACCAGGATATCGCTGTTCTATCTATGCATCAATTGTAGTTTGTGGTACACATAGCAAGGATCTCAGAACTAAACCCCAAGTTTGTTCCACTATTATGTGAATGTCTAAACAGCAATATGTTATATCAGCATGGGTGTGATATAAAGAAACCACTAACCTGTGTAAGTAATGCCCACTATGTGCCAGGCAAGGTCCCTGGGTGATGCAAATGGTTTGTGCTTAACTACTAACCTTAAAGTTGGCGGTTCAAATCCACCCAATAGTGCTATGGAAGAAAGACCTGGAAGTCTGCATCCATAAATATTACACCCAAGAAAATCCTATAAGGCAGTTCTACTCTGTGACATATGGGGCCACCATGAGTCAAAATCAACACCAATGGGCTTGGGTTTTTTTTAATGCACCAGGCACTCTTCCAAGTACTTTACATATCATCAGCAATTCCATGAGGTAGGTACTATTATTATTCCCATTTTGCAGATGAGGAAACTGAGGCAGAGAAAGTTTAAATAACTTGCCCAAGCACCCAGCTAGAAAGAGGCAGAGCCAGGGTTTGACCACAGGCCATCTGGCTTCAGAATCCACATTGGTATCAGTATAATAAAATGCATTTCTGATGGGCCTCTTCATGGAAAGGGCATGGAAGGTGCTGATAGTTGTTCTATTAGCATTAAGTCTTGAAGGCAGAGAGCAGGGGATACTTCTTAACCTTCTATACAGTGTAAAAGACAAAAAAAGAACTCATCCTTTGGGAAAAGAAAGTTAGGGTGGGCTGGATATTTCTGTTTTCCCTCCAGGCCTAGGAAGCTGCCTCGTATGAACTACAGCAATGATTTCTTGTCCCCTGGTTTCTGGTTATATTTGGCCAATGGGAGGCATAGGCAAGAGTTTAGAGGGAAGATGGTGCTGTCACGGATTGGTTACACTTCTCCTGAAAGTCAGAACTCCTGCCTGGCAGCCCTGTCTACAGAGTTACCCTCGCCAGATCCAAGTAACCACCTCTTACACTTGCCCCTTAAGTCCGAGGTGTGGTAAATAGTCCTGATGGTACTGTACTATCAACGAACTTGGGGTTTAGTTCTGAGATCCTTGAAACCCTTATGGGTTTCCTAACTTTGCCTACACTTTGTACATCATCCCTTTCTTAAAATCTCTTACCTTGTTTGAATGTATCATCTTCTGCTTTCTTCCACGGGAACCTGGCTGGATCTAAGGGCTTACTGCCAAGTCCAAAAACTTGGCCTACTGATTTTGGGGAAAGGAAGATTTCAAAAGTAGCAGTGTCTGGTGTCACTCATGCTATCTTCCAACTCTGCCCCCTGGTGTCTTGAGCTAAGCTCTCAGGAGAGAGGGATGTCAAGGCTCCAATGAAATAGAGGGCTATACAACTAGAGGCGAGTGAAAAAACAAACCAGATAACCTGGTTGCCAGCAGGAAGACTACAATGGAGACTCGAGAGCGCCTTTTAAACAAGCCCAACCCCAAACCAAACCAAACTCATTGTCATTGAGTCAATTCCGATGAAGGTGACCCAATGTGTGTCAGTGTAGAGCTGTTCCATCGGGTTTTCAATTGCTGTGATCTTTTGGAAGCAGATCCCCAGGCCTTTCCTCCGAGGCACCTCTGGGTGGGTTCAGATCAATAACCTTTCAGTTAGCAGCTGAACACTTAACCATTTGCACAACCCAGGAACTCCTTACGCAAGCCCAGCATCCCTTAAATATAAAAAGCAACATTTGTAGGGCTACTTCTCCAGCTCTTTGATAGAATAATAAACCAGAGAATCTGTCATTTTGAAAAATTTCCAGTAATGATCCTCTCAATTGATGTGACCCCAGAGAAACAAACATTATATATATTTATGCCGTCGAAAGTAATTGCTAATTAATATAATGTTCACAAGTAAAATAACTCCTCTACGTATGCTGGTAAGGAAAATGGGTTACCCACAGCTAGCAATTTAGTCAAAATTCTGGTGAACCCAAATAAACAGTTTGAGGAGAAAGAAAACTGGTGCTGAGCAGTCAAGGAATTTAGGTGCCTTTCGTTGGTAATGAATCTCCACACAGCTCGTGTGAAGAAGGCAGGTATTAGTCATCCCACTGAACACTGGAGGCTGAGCACAAAGAGCATGAAGACCATTCTGAGTTCACTCAGGAAATCCTCAACTCCAGTTTCTCAGTCTCACTCTAGGATTCATTTTTCTAGACTAGGATCATCAAATAGGCCAAATTTGGCCCACTGCCTACTTTTGTGAATAAAGTTTTATCATTACATGTTGTTGTGTGCTGTTGAGTAGATGCCAACTCAAAGCGGCCCTATAGGACAGAGTAGAACTATCCTATCGGGCTTCCTAGGCTGTAATTTTTACAGGAGCAGATCTATAGGTTCCCCTAACCCCGTGCAGCAGCTGATGGGCTCAAACTGTGCCAACATTTTGGTTAAGCCTAGTGTTTAACCATTGTGCCACCAGGGCTCCTTTATTGTAACATAGTCACACCAATTTGTTTGCTGTTGTTAGGTGCCATCCAGTCAGTTCCCACTCAAAGCAACCCTATGTACAACTGAACAAAACAATGCCCAGTCCTGCGCCATCCTCACAATCGTTGCCATGTTTGAGCCCATTGTTGCAGCCTCTGTGTCAATCCATCTCATTGAGGGACTTCCTCTACCATCTACCTCACCAGGCATGGTGTCCTTCACCAGGGACTGGTCTGTCATGATAATATGTCCAAAGTAAGTCTTGCCGTCCTCCCTTCTAAGGAGCATTCTGGCTGTTCTTCTTCCAAGACAGATTTGTTCATTCTTCTGGGAGTCTGTGGTATATTCAATATTCTTCACCATCACCATAATTCAAAGGCATCAATTCTTCTTTGGTCTTCCTTATTCATTGCCCAGCTTTCACATGCATATGAGGCCATTGAAAATACCATGGCTTGGGTCAGGTGCACCTTAGCCCTCAAAGTGACATCTTTGCTTTTTAATACTTTAAAGAAGTCATTTGCAGCAAATTTGCCCAATACAGTGAGTTCTTTGATTCCTTGACTGCTGCTTCCATGGGCTTTGTTGTGGATCCAAGTAAAATGAAATCTTTGTTTATTTTATGTTTGCTTACTGTGTCCTAGCTTCTTGTTTTGTTTTGATATGCCCAAATTGGCTGCTCAAGTGAGCTACTTTGATTATTGGTGCCTTTGAAGCTCTAACATTCTGTCACCAGCTGGTTGGAGCTGTTACTAGGTATGTGAGCCCAGGAGTCTGTTTACTTTTCTTGTATGGATATAGCTCAGGTGCCCAGGTAGTCACACCAAGTGTGTGGTACAGGCTTTCACCTACAGTCTTAGACAAGCAGGGGTGATTGGTGTAGGCACAGGTATCTGGCTGGCTACAGTAGGGGGTCACACACTGAGCAAGGTAGAGCACTGACAATCATCCTTGAGCGACTGTGAGGAAAGTACGTCCCTGTTCCCTACAGTGTCTAGGTGGGTGGGTTTTGCAGCCAGAGTATGGGTGCCCAGTGCTATTGGCTGTAAGGACTGGGAGGCACCACTTATTCTTGGACCCCTGTTGAGGGTGGCTAGGTGGCGTGGGTGGAGCCTCCAGTCCTCAGGCCCCTGATATGGGTAGGTGAGGACCCTGCTTAATAGGCAGAGTAGCGTCAAACCTCACGAACCTGCCTCTCCACCATATAGCTGAAACAGTTGAAGTTAGACTTCAGGTATATACCCTGTTTTACTGTGCTAATGAGGGCCTGTGCTGTTGAAATGGGCCCACACAGGTTTATGCAGGGGAGAAAGGCATTCAAAGTCCATGGGCCACTTATGCCCATGCCTAGGCAAAGGAGCTGTTTTTGCCCTGAGTTTCCAGCTTATGGGAGCCAGCAGATTATTTTTCCCCCTGTTTGTTAATTTGGTCTTTCTCCAAGGTCAGGAGGATGGCTCAGGGCACACATCAGGTCCTACTTCCAGTCCAGGGAAAGTGGCTATCACTGAAGCCAGCTTGGGGCCCAGGTGCAGAGTGGGGAGGAGTCAGTTAAATGGGAGAGAGTTTTTTCCAAAGGGGTGTTTTTGGTCCACTCGGTAGATTAGACAAAAATGCTTGTGCTGAGAGTGCCACTTTTCATTGATTCTGGAGGCAAGAGTGAACTCTCTGCTTCTTGGTCTCTCCTGATGTGGAAAACACGTCCCAAGCGCCATCACTTGCCTCGCCACGCTTGCACCAGCAGATCCAGCCTGCAGGGTGCCGGTTCCCGCCAGGTCAGGTCTGGCAACTCCTTGCTGCTTCTGAACATCTCTCCCTCTCCTAGCCACTCAGTCTGATTACTCAACTTTGCCTTTGATGTTCAGGGCTCCTAGATTGTCATATATAATAGATTCACTTGTTTTTTCTGGTCTTTGTTGCAAGAGGGACTACCAGAAGCATCTGACTACTCTTCCATCTTGGCCCCACCTCCTAAAATAAAATCTTTGACAACTTCAATCTCTTCTCCATTTATCATGATGTTGCTTATTGGCCTAGTTGTGAGGATTTTTGTTTTCTTTATGTTGAGGTGTAATTCACACTGAAGGTTGTAGTCTTTGATCTTCATCAGTAAATGCTTCAAGTCCTCTTCACTTTCAGCAAGCAAGGTTGTTCCACCTACATGTCATAGGTTGTTAAAGAGTCTTCCTCCAATCCTGATGCCATATTCTTCTTCATATAGTCTAACTTCTCAGATTATTTGCTCAGCATAGAGATTGAATAAGTATAGTGAAATGATACCGCTCTAACACACACCTCTCCTGGTTTTAAACGACAAATGACTGACTGCCTCTTGGTCTATGTACAGGTTCCACATGAGCACAACTAAGTGTTCTGGATTTCCTATTCAAAATGTTATCCATAATTTGTTATCCACACAGTTGAATACATTTGCATAGTCAATAAAACACAGGTAAATATTTTTCTGGTATTCTCTGCTCTCAGCCAAGATCCATTTGACATCAACAGTGATATCCCTCTTTCCACGTCCTCTTCTTAAATCTGATTTGAATTTCTGACAGTTCCCTGTTGATGTGCTGCTGCAACCATTGTTAAATGATCTTTGGCAAAATTTTATTTGCATGTGATATTAATGATAAAAAAAAATTTTTTTTTGATACTGTTCAATAATTTCTATATTCTGTGGGATCACCTTTCTTCAGAATGGGCACAAATATGAATCTCTTCCAGTTAGTTGGCCAGGTAGCTGTCTTCTAAATTTCCTGGCATAGATGAGTGAGGACTTCCAACATTGCATCCATTTGTTGAAACATCTCAATTGGTATTCCATTAATTCCTAGAGCCTTGTTTTTCGCCAATGCCTTCAGTGCAGCTTGGTCTTCCTCCTTCAATACCACTGGTTCTTAATCATATGCTACCTCCTAAAATGGTGAAACATAGATTAACTCCTTTTGGTACAGTGACTCTGTGTATTCCTTCCATTTGTTTACATATCATCTATGATTGCTTTCTACCTTAACAACTACAGAGTTGTGTAGTTGAAACAAAGACCATGTGGCCCACAAAGCCTGAAATAGTTATCTGTCCCTTTACATAAAAAAGTTTGCTGACACCTGATCTAAGCCATCAGTGCCTTTTTTTTTTTTTAACCATCCATCTTAAACTTCTGATCACAAAATGCCATGTACTAACTTCCCATTTCCTCTTTCTTCTTAGACTGTATGGAGAAAGATAATATGTATACTGCTGTACTGAAAAACTCAGAAATAGCAGAATAAAGAAGGACAAGCCCAGATGGCAGGCAGGAGACCTGTGTTCATCTGGAGCAAAGTTAAATCATTTTACTTTCTCTAAGCTTTTGTTGGACTGAATGATCTCAAAAATCCCTAAAGTTGTTGAGTATGATGAGTCTAGAGTATGATTATTTTCTTAAAAATAACTAGCATTGTGTATGAAGAGAAAAAAAATTAAAATAACCTATATTTTAAAAATGATTATTTTCTTAAAAATAACTAGCATTGTGTATGAAGAGAAAAAAAAATTAAAATAACCTATATTTTAAAAATCACTATAGATATAGGGTAATTGTCTCAAAACTTCCATTTTCTAGGTTAATCTTCCTATTTATATTTTTGCCTTCCCTGCCTCATTTCCCAGCACCCTCTACCCCAACTGGAAACCCTGGTGGCATAGTGGTTAAGAGCTACAGCTGCTAACTGAAAGGTTGGCAGTTCAAATTCACCAGGCACTCCCTGGAAACCCTATGGGACAGTTCTACCCTTCCTATAGGATTGCTATGAGTGGGAATCGACTCAACGGCAATGGGTTTTTACGAGTTTTACCCCAGCCAAACTGTCTACAAATTTCAATTTTTCCTGATATTCACCTTATTTTTTGGAAGCTTTCCTCACACTGCTGCCCAATCTGCAACCTCTTTCCCCTTGCCCCTTCCTATCCCTGTAATCCCACCTAATCCATGAGCTGAGCAGTGTACAGTGATCACTATGGTGCTTTTTCCCTAAGCCAACATTTGACTCCTAGAAAAGAATCTATTTGTTATTTTTAATCATATCCAGATCATAAACTCCTCAAGAGCCAGGACTCTGTGGTAGACATGTCTGTAACTCCCACGGCACCTTTCAGACATCAGGTGCTGAGCAGAAAACTATGACTTGATAGAATATATTCTGAAGACGTTTGCTTACATTCTCAACAGACTGTAACTTTTGTTCCTCCTCCTTGGTCCAATGGGTTTTGTAAACCCAAGGCTCTGCTATTGCGGATGTCCAAAGAGGCACGTGGGTGGACACAATCCTTGGGAGATAATCTCTCGAGAGAGAATAGCACAGTGTAAAAGCAGCTCCCTGGTATTGCTTGGCTCCTTCTGTGGTGTCCTGCTGTGCTTTCTCCTTCTGAGAAAACCTCTCTGAAGGCAACTTTAGAGAAGGGGAGACAGATCCTCAGCAAAGGCACAGCCACCCCTGATGTGAGGAATGAAAGGTCTGAGGCTGCAGGAGTTTGAGAAAAGTTATCATCCTGTCCAGGTTCTGGCAGAATGTGTGCAAAAACACATCTTCTTGAGCATCTGAATACATCCACAACACACAACCACAAAGACACTATTCTCTGAAGAGCTGATGGCAGGTCCATACACAGAATTAAAGGTAGAGGATCTGCCATGGTAAGTTGATTGATTTGCATCAAAATCAATTTTATTTTGGAATGCAATGGCTTGTCCCCATTCCTGGACAAATGAGGAGAAGATGGAAGAATGATGGAAGATCAAGTGGAAAAGAGGATTCATGAAGCTACTAGAATTGTATCTCGAGTACACTAATGCATCCCCCCTGCAGTCTGTTTACTGTTGTATCGCTAACACCACAGTGTTGGCATAACTTAGATACCCCAAAAAATGTCTGTTCAATGAAGGAAGGGCCTCCACTTTAAATTCCTAAAATAGATAATAGTATATTTATGTCCATTTAGATTGTATGTTTGTATGTGATTAAGTCACTCATATGTAGCAGTTGATACACATGCCTTGAGTACTTTTCCAATATGGCTAATTGGTGACATCAGTTAGAATACTTCCCAGATACAACATTAGGGCAAATACTCCAGATGATGTTAAAATTGATTGGCGAGACTCAGTAATAGGTGGACTTAGGTTTTTATCTCTTTGCAACATCAGCATCCATTCATCAATTACTTTTGACATTGTTTCATCATGAAATCCTTTGACACATGCACACTTTAATAACTTTGGTTTAGTTTTGATTAAAAAATAATCTTTAAACAGTGTTTGAACCCTTGTGCTCCTGCCTGTGTACACTAACTTCTTTAAAAAGATCCTGAAAGGGAAGGAAGGGGAATAAGAAACAGCACCTGTAATGAGTAAATATAATTCTAATTAACTATCAGAATTAAGTCCAACTCAACTATGAGAAGAAAACGCACAGTTTTATCCATATAACGCCATCTCCATATTTCATCTTTATTTATTTTGTTGTTGTTGAGACTATACACAGCAAAACATACACCAATTCAACAATTCCTACATTACCATTAATTATCGTATTTTATGCAAATAACGCGCACCCTGCAACCCCCCCATGTGTTATTTTTGTGTGTTTGCACACCCAGCAACCCCCCATGTTACTTTCAGAAGCATGCTATACCAATATTTTTTTACATGTTGCGTACCTCAGTTTCAATTTCAATTACCTTTTTTCTTTTCTGTCCAAGGGATTTAATGTTAAGTCTTCGCCTTGGTGCCTATTGACAGGAAGGTTGGTTCCCAGCAGCACATGTTCACCAGCTGACCCTCAAGTTTCTAAAGCAGCCCCTCTCCCCCGCAGGATTCTTTCCCTGCCCCACAAACCAGCTTTCTCCAACACAGGAAGAAATCACTTTCTCTGCCCCAGAAACAGCCCTCCGGGGGCAGCAGGCCCCAGCCCAGGAGGCGTGCTGGTCTGCACAGGCAGGCCAGAGAGACCACTCAATGGGTGAGGCCTGCATGCAGCTGTATGCATTCCTTCCCACTGTCCGTTGGCTGGCCACACCGCTGGGCGGTTTAAACGTCCTACCCTCGCGGACGCAGAGGGGTCTCATGCCCCTAGCTCAGAGGAGACAAATCTGACTGGCCGCCAGGGGGCCCCGTGGGGCCAGAGCAGTGTGCGCTGCGTCTGCACCATCCTGCTGCCCAGCGTCTTCTCGGACTGGCACCAGACCAGGGCGCACGTGGGCAACTGGCGGACCAGCCTGTGCTCTGCCTGTGACAGCCCGGCACATGCGGTCCTCTGCCGGTCTCCGTGGAGATGTGCCTGTGCACAGATAGGCTACGTGGAACTCCAAGGCTCTCAGGTCTGGCGGCCAACTGTCCCAGAGCAAAGGCACTGTCTGAATTGTTTACCTATTACCAGGGTATTACCAAACTCCATCCATGACTTCTTGACTATGGCTTATACCTTTATTGTATGAATTTGATCAAAAGTGACATTTTCAGACTATTGAACTAGGGTGAATGAGGCCAAAATTCTCTTCAGGAAATGTCACAAGATATGTGCAGTGTATCCATGGGCCCGCTGTCCCAGAATTTTTTTTTACATAATTTCAGCATTTCTGACCATTACATGTGTGTGCATGTTATTTACATGGGCACGCAATTTGTGAAAAAATATAGTACATTCTTCAAGTTATGCAACCGTTCTCATCCTTCTTTTTTGAGTTGTTCCTCCCACATTGACATAAATTCACTGCCCCCTGAGATACCTATCTAATCTTTCAAGTTGCTGTTATCACTTTGATACTACAGAGATTGTTCTTTAAAGAGCATAATGCTCAAGGCAGACACTTTTTAATAAGACCTGAGAGGAAATTTTTGGTTTAAGATTTAAAGATGATCTTAGGGCAATAGTTTCAAAGGTTCATCCAACCTTCACGGCTTCAGGAAGTCTGAAGTCCATGAGAATTTGAAATTCTGCTCTCCGTTTTCCCCCCTTTTGATCAAGATTCTTCTACAGACTGAACCAAAATGTTCAGTAATGGTAGCTGGGCACCATCAAATTCTTCTGGTCTCATGGCAAAGGAGGTGGTTGTTCATGGAGGCACTTAACCACACATTCCATATCCTCCTCCTATTCCTGACTCTTCTTTTTTCTTCTGTTGTTCCAGGTGAATAGAGACCAATTGTTGTGCCTTAGATGGCTGCTTGCAAGCTTTTAAGATCCCAGGCACTACATAATGAACTAGGAGGTAGAACAGAAGCACTAAACATGTTATTAGGCCAGTTAACTGGGGTGTCTCTTGAAACCATGACCCTAAACCTACAAACCAAAAAACCAAATCTCATGAGGTTTTTGGTTGTACATAAGTAGCCTCGGCAGCTACTTTTTGTTGTAAATATATCTACCACACACCTTTTGCCAATTCAACTTTTTACAGGTGTACAATTTATAGACAGCAATTACAATAATTGGCTATGCAACCCTACTTTTAATTTTAAACTATACTCAGGATTCAGGAAGATTCTGTATAAACAGAAGGAACAGGTAGGTTCACACAAAGAGGTGCATATACTGGCAAGCTGACATGTACAAATATAGACACCTCTAAACAGGGCTGTGAGGGGAGAACCACGTCAATGCTGATCAATTATTCATCATCTGCTCTGCAGAGTGAACACTATCAGGTAATGATCTGTAATTATTAATAAATAATTTAAGCTTTAATAGCTCTGAAATGAAATGCTTAATTGCATCACAACATAATTAATGGAATTAGCTGCAATGTTTAAAATGAGAGATTTTTTTCCTCCAATCTTTCTTTTCCACATTTTCTTTGCTCCAAATGCTGATAACTCAGAGGATAAATAGGGCGATTAAACTCTAAGTGTGTGTGTGTGCGTGTGTGTGTGTGTGCGTGTTAGCATGGGAATGTATGTGTGGTTTTCTGCGAATCTTGATATCCAAGGTATTCTAGGAAGTGGAGAAGTAGGCTTCAATGCTTCATTCTTGACAGTAACCCTAGCAAAGATTTCCCTTCAGGTTGCTGCACTATTTAATTCAGGACATGCAGAGCTCCTACTATGTACCATTTATGGTGATCTGTGTGTTGCTGTGATGCTGGACACTATGCTATAGGTATCTCAAATGCCAGAAGGGTCCCCCACAGTGGACAGGTTTCAGTCGAGCTTCCAGACTAAGACTAGGAAGAAAGATCTAGTGATCTATTTCCAAAATTAGCTAATGAAAATCTTATGTCTTATTGTCTGACTCACTTGCTTTGAACGTAACATCAGGAAGAATCAATTGTTAGAGAAGGATACTGCGGTTGTTGACGAGCCAATGCAGGCAAGAGAGACTCTTGGTGAGACGGATTGACACAATAGCTTCATGGTGGACTTGAACATACCAGTGATTGTGAGGACGATGCAAAGGCTGAGCAACGTTGCATTCTGTTGTACGTGAGGTCACCAGGAGCTCGGGCTGACTTAAAGGCAGCTCTCTACCTGCCTACGTACCTGCCTATCTATCTATTTACCTATCTATCTAATACGCACAAAGCCTTGTGTAGCCGATGGGAGGTGACTACAAACAAATAAGATGAACTCCTGGCCCTTTGGAGTTTATGGTCTCCTGGAGGAATCAAAGTTATAATAAAATGCAAAATACAGACTGTAATTTACACACATGTTGGTAAAACTGGAAAAGAACAAGACCAAGGTCATGAAGAAAAAGATCAGTGAAAATATGAAGCTGTGTGGACCCCAATGCCTCCTAGAACCCAGGTGCCACCCACCACAAGGATCCATCAACATTATCACTCCCGGGCACATAGTGGTTCACAAAACTTTAAATATACCCACATGATCACTCAGCTTTCAGACTTTCTCTATTTGGCTTCTTTTTGGGAATCCAGGCTTCCCCCTCTTGCTTCCTACCTGCCCCCTTAAGCCTTCTGTTATAGGCCCTTAAACCTTGTCAATCCTTTAAGGAAACTTCAAAATGGGCAAGTCTGAGGAGCTGCAGATTTGGGGAGGTCACTGGGAATGCATTCATCTGGAAGTAGTGAGTTGGGAGGGGAGATAGTCAGGGATGGGCAAACATAAATAAAGAAACAAGGATTCAACTGGGTGGGGTCAAAGGCAAGGCAGGGACATAGGCACCAGCGGGGTAGAAGTGTGTTCAGGGTGGAGGTCCAGACGGTGGCTGGAGACATTTTCTAGAGGATTTTAGATTTGTCATCTGCATCTACCAAAATCTGTGCCAGGTGACATTCTAGGTACTTTACAGATACTTACTCATTTAATCTTTCAACAATCATGTGAAAGAGGTGCTACCATTATTCCTGTTTTATAGAAGAGGAAACTTAAAGCACACAACAGTTAATTTACCCAAGGAAGTACAACTAGCCAGTCCTAGAACTGAGATTTTAACTCAATAAGTCTCACGCCACAGCCTCAATTTATAGAGCAGAAAATGGAAGCATAATTTAGAGACTTCAAGAGACTTGTCCAAGTCGTATATCTACGCAACTCTACCAAAAGTTGGCTTGGTCTCAATTCTTCGTTCTCTGATAGAAGTATCATATACCCACAGCCTTTCCAAGGTGTGAGGGTGGAAGAAATGTACTTCGCCATCTCTCAACCTCGGACTTGCCATGAGGCTTGCTTTGTCCAAAGGGATGTTAATGGATGTGACTTGAGTAAAGGCTTGAAATATGCTTGTGTGGTTGGGTTTACACTCTTGTGCTTCTGCCTTTCTCTGTGAGTAGAACATATTTCAGAGAGTCGCCAGTTTGAAGAAGTTCAAGGACATGTACAGCAGACCTGGACCCAATACTAAGCTTGAACCCAGACTTAGCCAAACACAGCAGAGGTCGGTTGAGCTCCAGTGGCCGGGAGATCTGTAGCCTGAAGCAGAGCTACCCCAGCTGACAGCATGGAAATAAAAGCTTATTGTTGTATGCCATTGGGATTTTGTGGCTGTTTGTTATGTGGCCTTACTGTGACAATGGCTGACTAATACAGCTCTCTCATCCCACCCTCAGGCATTCTTTGATATGTACATTTAATTTTCTTTTTCTTTCAGTATTACTTATAGTGCCATGCAAGGCAGCTTCAAGAAAAGTTCCCAAGCCCTTATTCCAACCAGATGGCTCCCCTCAAGCACTTCTGGTGTAAAATTCTGGACCAATCACTGCATTTCTAGCAGTTAGTAAAGCTGGAATGCAAATCCATCTTTTTGACTCAGAACCCCAGCTTTCAGCCACTGAATTAGAGGACCCATCAAATATGAATGAATCCACGCCCAAGTCCCGAGCTTAAAGCGCCTGCCAATGGCTGTAGGCAATGGCCCTCTGCCTCCAGAATCATTCATACTGCCTCTAAATTGTCCACTCCTGCTATTCCTTTTTTCACCTCTTTTGTCTCTGATAGCCTTTGTCTGACTCTATGCTTGACTCCCATTCTTCATGTAGCCCTGAAACATGGATGACTCGAGTTGTGGTTACTTTCCCATTTCTGGACTCAGCGCTTGTTCTGGGATACAACTTCCAGGATTCTCCCTTCTTTCTTTAGCCCCAACACACTTCAGTCTCAGGTAAGAAACTCTCTTGTCTATGAAACTGCTCCCAGCTTGGACCCTCTCCCTTCCATCTGGGGAGGAAGGTCAGATATCCTGAGCACAGAAGCAGGTTCAGCTCAATCCCAGATTCTACGGAGCATGTACACAATTGAACTGCCAACTTACAGATGATCAAAAGTGTCATTGTGTCAGTTGAGCAACAATGGAGGGAGGGCTGTTTGGCAGGAGCCAGTACAGAGTCCAACTCACCAGATAATCTGTGATACTAAGGCACAGGCAGATACAAAAAAGCCAGGAGGCTGGATCCAGAATCCAGAGATCAGGAAGATGGCAGGCATGGCACTTACTAAATAGGAATGGAAGTTCCGTCATATTGCCCATTGGATGGGGGTAGTTTGGTTAGAGGGGATTCGTCTGGCCATTGTCCAATGGATGAGGGTATTTTTGTTAGAGGGGGACTGTTCTGGCCAAGGCAGAAGCAAGGATGAAGGTTATGAGAGGCCATGTTTTTGCAAGGATTTTTCCATCATTTATCACTTTTTCAAACCAGCCATTTCACTCTGGCTAATGATGGAGGTCGATCCTAGGGAGCCAGACTGTCTCTAGAGGCGCCTGCCTGTCCCATTCTGGTCACACTCCGTCTGAACACCCGACTGCTTTCAGCATGCTGAGCTTATTTTCTCACATTTCCATATCCTTTTATATTTATAGTGCAGTGCTCAGTCATTTTAATTCAAGCTTTTAGTGCTAAAAGGTAAAAGAGGTTATTGGATTTCTCTTTATACCAGCCAAAAGCATATTTCCCTTCCCCTCTTCCCAGTCACTAATAAATTATTATTATTATTACGAAAAGAAAAATGCTCTCTGTGCCTTAGATTATGTCTCATATAAGGTATGCTTTAAACATGTGGTACACATTATCCTACAGGATCTATTTACTATCTCTGGTTGTGTAAAATACACTGTTAGAGGGCAGATGGGATTTTTTCCAGGGTTATTCCAAGAATAGGGTAGGATTTAGAATTCATTCTCCTACCTTTCTAGTTGAGTGTTAGTTCAAAGAACGCAGTTACTGCTACCCTCGCACTATTAGGCTGCAGTTACTTACCTGAACATATAAAGCCATGGTGCCTTAGAACTGGACCTTCGAGAGGCTCCCATCCAAACCTTTCATTGAATGGTAAAGAAACAAGGACCAGGAAAGGAAAGCGTATCCGGTACTTCAGAGTCTAGACCCAAATTCCACAAGGATTCTTTTTTTTTTTTTTTTTAAGTGGGGAAGGCGGTGAAGTGTAGGTTAGGAGCTTAGGTTTGGTTTCTACCTCGACATTCAATAGCCTTGAGCAACTTACATAACCTCTCTAAATCTCGGGGTTTCACATCTGTAAAATGGAGATAAAATAACACCTTCCTTATAAGGCAGTTGTGATGTTTACATGAGATCATGCATTTAAAATGCTCATCATAGTGTCTGGCATATAGTAAGGTCTTAATAAATGTTGCTTGCCTATGAATAACCTATAGTATGACCAGAGGAGAGTGACCAGGAGAGTAAGGAGGTTGAAACCATGCCTTAAAGACAGGAATTTTAATTAATTTTTTTTAATTTTAATTTGAGGATGTTTATCCTCAAGATAAGATATAAAAGAAACACACCACTTCTCTTAAACATTTTAGAGACTCTTCTGTACAGAGGGATTAAAGTTTTCTCTTGGCTCCAGATGCCAGAACTGATAACACACAGCTTTGACCACGTTACTCAAAGTTCAAAAACCTTCAAAAATTCTCAATGACCTATGGGGTCAAATCCATCAAGTCATCCGTGGTGCTCTTTATTTGGCCCTTGCAATAGTTTCCAACCTTAATTCATATGACTCCCCGTCATGAACTCTATGTATCAGTCAAACAGAACCATTTACTGATGCTTACGCCATCTATGGTTTCTTTTCTCCACATCGTTAGTTGTTCTATTCGTTCTTCACCATGATCATCCATTTATCAGAAACCCCTTTCCCCCAGCAAGGCTCTGAAAAACGTAGCCAGAAACGAGCTTGCACTCCTCTGATCCCCCATAGTATTCACACTTTTATGGCTCTTGGCTCTTTACACCTGGGATTATGTTAGTTACATGCCTCTCCCACCAGTCTACAAGTGATATGAGTAAAGGCCCTGTTTGGTTTCCCAACAATGCCTGGTGCAGTGTCCTAGGGACCAAGGAAGTGCCTGGAGGCAGAGCTGCATTCCTACCCTACAAACTTTGACCTAGAGACTTTCCCCTAACCTCTCCAGCCCCATCCCTCCTTTGTGAAATGGGAGTAATAGAACCTTCTGTTGGATTTAGCATGACTTCAAGTCATTGAGTGCCTGCCTTGCCACCCACAGCCACCCTGTTTGGTTCTTGAGCTCACTCACTCTTTACTCCTAGCTGAGACCTCTGCCACCCTGGTAAGCTGGGCAAGGCTATGCACTAATCTTGTGGATACCCACATGCCCATTCTTCTTCCTTAAGGTCTAGGCCAGAGTTAGATGTGAGCAGATTAATCATGCCCTGTTCCCCTGGGTCCACCTTAGTCCCCAATCCCTCTTCCATAAGAGGTGAATGAAGCAGAAGAAGAAGAAAAAAATGTTGAATATTTTGCTCTTCCTTGGTAACATTTTACCTTCCTTGTGGTTGCTGTTGTTTTTAGGTACCACTGAGTCGATTTTGACTCATAGCAACCCTATGTGACAGAGTAGAACTGCCCCATAGGGTTTTCTAGGCTATAATGTCAACAGTAGCAGATCGCCAGGTCTTTCTCTAGCAGAGCTTCTAGGTGAATTTGAACCACCAGCCTTTTGGTTAGCAGCTCAGTGCTTAACCATTGCACCACCAGCGCTCCTTACCCTCCTTTATGAAGACCTAATTTTGTGCCCTTCGTACGCATTCATACAAGGACCCTTCTTTAAGTGGCACAGTGGTTTAGTGCTATGGCTGCTAATCAAAAGTCTGGCAGTTCAAATCCACCAGGTGCTCCTTGGAAACTATATGGGGCAGTTCTACTCTGTCCTATAGGGTCGCTATGAGATAGAATCCACTTGAAGGCAATGGGTTTTGGGTTTTTGTTTTTTTTTTAGGAGGGGGAGTCTGATCTGAGGGTCTCCTGTATCACAAGGTTACTGTGAATATGAAATGAGATAATTAATGTGAAATAGCTTCCACAGTGGTGCTGAAAAGGCATTCAAACAAGGTTTATTCTCTTCCTTACTTTGTATTAAAAATTAGCAGGAAATAATAAACATCTCTGGCA
The DNA here is from genome assembly GCF_024166365.1 of Elephas maximus indicus. Taxonomy (NCBI): domain Eukaryota; kingdom Metazoa; phylum Chordata; class Mammalia; order Proboscidea; family Elephantidae; genus Elephas; species Elephas maximus. The sequence continues at coordinate 54,163,873 of NC_064840.1, forward strand.
AAATGAAATAGTGACTAAGCCAAACCAAACTCTTTGCTGTTCAGTCGATTCCGATTCATAGCAACTAGTGACTGAAAACAAGCAAGAGCCAATGGTTGAAAGTTACATAAAAGCAGATTCAGTTAAATAGTAGATCTTCCAAACAACAAAAACTACCGGCACCTGGAGGAACTATTCAGCACTAAGGAAGTAACCCTTTGAAGATACTTAGGAAGAGACCAGTTAACCACTTATCAGCAATACTGTAGCTGATGATCACGTTGTGGGGGTGGCATTGGACTGATGACCCATTTCTTTTTTTATTTTATTTATCCATTTATTTTTATTGAAATTTAGACGAAGGTTTAGAGAACAAATAAGTTTCTCATCAAACAGTACACACATTGTTGTATGACATTGGTTAACAACTCCACGACATGTCAACACTCTCCCTTCTCAACCCTGGGTTCCCTATTGCCAGCTGTCCTGTTCCCTCCTGCCTTCCAGACCCTGTCCCAGGGCTGGTGCACCTCTTTAGTCTTGTTGCGTTCCATGGGCCTGTTCGGTCTTTGGCTGAAGGGTAACCCTCATTACTGTGCTGAAACGGTGTTCGAGGGCCATACTCTCGGGGTTTCTCCAGTCTCTGTCAGGCCGGCAAGTCTGGGCTTTCTTTTTGAGTTAGAATTTTGTTCCACATTTTTCTCCAGCTCTCACAGGGACTCTCTACTGTGATCCCTGTCAGAGCAGTCAGTGGTGGTAGCTGGATACCATCTTGTTCTGAACTCAGTCTGGTGGAAGCCATGGTACATGTGGTCCATTAGTCCTTTGGACTCATCTTTCCCTTATATCTTTAGTTTTCTTCATTCTTTGCTCCACTGAGACCAGTGGAGTATCCTAGATGGCTGCTCACAGGCTTTTAAGACCAGAGGCGCTACTTACCAAAGTATAATGTAGAACATATTCTTTATAAACTATGTTATGCCAATTGAGCTAGATGTTCTCTGAGACCATGGTCTCCACAGCCCTCAGCCCAGCAATTCGGTCCCTCAGTGGTAAAAACGACCCATTTCCGAGGTTCTTGGATTTGGGCTGTAAAACAAGCATGGATCATCCAGGGATCAAGGCTCAGGCAACAAGTGTTCCTAGAGCCATGTTTGGATGTCCTTTCCAGGTACCAATCTCTATGTCCTGGCCTTCCTAAACATTTAATTCCAGCCAAACTAATCTGCCTACTGTCCTCTAAAAGCTAATTGTACTTGTACCCTTTCCCCTACCTGATATGGCCTCCCTATTCCTTTTCACCAATCTTAATCTTTTTTTTTTTTTTTATTCCTTTTCACCAATCTTAATCTTACTTATCATTGAAAATCCAGCTAAAGGTCAAAATCTTATGTGAAACCTTCTCAAATTATATATCCTGAGGCCACCCATTGCACTCTGAAATCCTACCACATTCTATCTTCAAAATACCACCCATTACCTGACCACTTCTCACTACCTCCATGGCTATGTCTAGTCCAAATCACCATCATCATCTCTTTCCTGGATTACTGCAGAGCTTCTTAACAGTTTTCCTTGCTTCCCCTGTACCTCCCTGTGGTCTGTTTGCAACACAACAGCCAGAATAATCTTTTCAGAACTTAAGTAAGATCGTGTTATATTTTTGCTCAAAACTTTGTAATAGTTTTCCATTTGATGCCGAGTAAAGCCAAAGTCTTTATCACAGCCTCCAAGACACTACATGACTTGGCCTCCAATTACCTTTGGGGCGTTTTCTCCTACTGCTTTCTCCTTGTTCCAGTCTCACCCACCTCCTTGCAGAGCTTTCCTTAAGACCCTTCATTGGCTGTCCTTCTCTAACTGGGGTGCTCTCTCCCAGATGTGATGCCATTGTCCCCACTTCCTTCAAGTCTTTGCTCAGCTGTCACCTTCTAAATGAGGCTGACCCTGACCCCACCCCATATTTAAAATGTCAATCCATTCCTCTGTCACCACCACCCTGACACTTTTTTATACTCATATACCCACTGCCGTTGAGTCAATTCCAACTCATATCGACCCTATAGGACACGGTAGAACTGCCCCACGGAGTTTCCAAGGAGTGCCTGGTGGATTTGAACTGACAGCCTTTTAGTTAGCAGCTGTAGCACTTAACCACTACACCACCAGGGTTTCCATACTTTTTTATGGCACTTACAATCTTATAATTAACTATCTAATTAAGTTTATTTTTATTATCTAACTTCTCTATTAAGTTGATTTTATGATTCAACTTTTTATATTTCTAAGTCTAGCTTTTCTAAGTAGTTCATAAGCTTCTAAAAGGTAAAATTGTCTCTATTACTCTTTAAGTGTGTATCATAGCTTTTTGAACTTAACAGAAGTTCCACAAGATTTATTGCTAAGATGGTCCCACATGAACGAGACAGCTGTTTGGGGTGGCTCATTTGAGCAGGAAAGCTCATTCTCTGATACCTTGCTTGGAAGGAAATCCCTTCCTAGTGAGAAAAAAAAAAAAAAAAAGTGAGGGAGACATTTATTAAGCACCAACTGCTAACAGAACCCGGTCTCAAGCTCTGGAATAAAACTTTATAGGTGAAACTTCTGTTTTCTTACGGAAAAGGGGAGCTAGGTCGATGATTTAGATGATCCAAGGCTCTGTGTTTTCTCTGGCCAGAATTAACCCAGAACAGAATTCGTGCATTACCTAGATAATCTAGGAAAAGATGTCTGTGGGAGAGGCTTGTATAACTTACAAATTGTTCATTTTGAATAGTGGTCTGAATTTTTATTGCTATTGAATTCTTAAGTCAAATTTACTTGCCTATGTAATGCGTTTTGGTTACGTGGAGGCTGTCGGAGAGATGAAACTAATTTTTCTGCCTGTGGAGGAAGGAAGGAAAACACCGCTGTCTGGCCCAAGTAGGCCAATTCTAAAACTGAAAGAAAAAAAGCAGTGGGCCTCAGTGGACCAAGCTCTGTGGGGACTTTGCCTACCATGCTGGGAATGCTCTGATGCTGCTTCTCACCCTTGTCTGCCCCTGAATCCAGAGGGACCCCTCCACACAAGCACATCCATTATGGCTTTACCATAAGATTTTCTTTCCTGTTGCCCAAAGACCTGCATTTCAAAGGACCTCCCTGTCACCCCAGAATGGATTTAGGTTTAGGTATGAGGGAGAATATAACTGTTCCGACATCCATTATGCAGGGATTTTGTTTACATGCAATTATTAATGATAAGAATAATAAACATTTATTAAGCTCAAGCAGAATATTTGACTCAGGCAGGCATAGCACAGAAGTAAGGGCAGTTCCAACCTGGTAGCTGGTGAGTATACAAGCCTATCTTGCTCTGTCTTTGCAGAACTGCTGTTCACTGCAGAGGGTACAGGATGCAGTCAAAAGACCACTGACTGCGAGTCCCTAACGTGAGGTTGCCATTTTGGCTCTGGCACACTCTTGCTGAATGGCTTTAAGTCTCTTGATCTCTCTGGGGTTTGTCATTTTTAAACACTATATTCCAGTGGAAAAGCAAAGATGTCGCCTTGAAGACTATGGTGCGCCTGACCCAAGCCATGGTATTTTCAATCACATCATATGCATGTGAAAGCTGGACAATGAATAAGGAAGACCAAAGAAGAATTGACACCTTTGAATTGTGGTGTTGACGGAGAATATTGACTATACCATCGACTGCCAAAAGAATGAACAAATCTGTCTTGGAAGAAGCATGACCAGAATGCTCCTTAGAAGCAAGGATGGTGAGACTGTGTCTTATATACTTTGGATATGTTGTCAGGAGGGATCAGTCCCTGGAGAAGGACATCATGCTTGGTAAAGTACACAGAAAAGAGGAAGACCCTCAATGAGATGGATTGACCCAGTGGCTGCAACAATGAGCTCAAGCATAACAACGATTGTAAGGATGGCGCAGGACTGGGCAGTGTTTCATTCTGTGGTACCTAGGGTCGCTATGAGTCGGAACCTAGTCAACGGTACCTAACAATGGATGACACATATATAAAACCCGCAAATACGTATTGGAGAGTTTTAAAATGAAGCTATTCTGGTTTCAGCAAGGAGAGAAGCCTGGTGCTTTCCTAGATGACCCCCGCATCCTCTAGCCTGGCACTTGCATCCCCTGTTCCCCTCCCAGCCCAGGCTGAGAGTCCCCCTCCAGCTCTTATGCTGCTCTCTGGTCCTGCCTTCTCTATTGCCAAGCACCAGGCAGGGAAGTCCTGGATTCCCACATGTCCTGGCTGGCAGCTACGATTTCTCCCTTAGCACGTTCCATACCACTCTATTTTAAAATGTATCATTTTGTGTTATTCTTATTTCTGTATTTGTTTGTCTTACCCACTAGACTGTGAGATCCTCAAGGACAGAGAATATGTTTTATTCATCTTTGTTTTTCTTACAGTGCTTATCATGATGCCTGGCCAGAATAGGTCTCAATAAACGTCGTTGAATGAATGCCCCTCTGAAAATTCCCTGTATGTATGCAGCCAGTCTTGCAGTGAACTCTTGATTTCTTCCTCTTTTTTCTTAGCCTCTACATTCTAGTCCTTGGTTGAAGTAGAAAGGATAAGCACAAAAGTGCAAAGTGCTTCAATCAATAACTCAGAGAGTGGGCACAGAAGGAACGCCTATTGACGAATGAATGTCTAAAAGGAGTTTTCACAGCCCATCCCTGTCTAGTGCGGCTGCTCCTGGCTATCCTTCCTAAGCTTAATGCTGCCTCCTACCATCACTACTCCTTACTGCCGGCAGACAGCAGCTGGCTAAGTGCTGCTCCTTTCCCAAGGCCACTTGGCTCACTAAGGTGACTGAGTGCCTGTTTTGTGTCCTGGGACATCTAGCATTTTGAGCTATCCTACTAATCCATGGAATAAACCATTAGTAGGACCAGAATAAAGAATAGGTAGTTCCTGATTATCAGATAAATGGACCACAAACCTAGGTAAAAAGGACTAAAGGGCCCAAGGCCTCCCTTTAGCCCTCATCACTTTCTTTCTTCAACCCTCGCCCCTCAAAGGCGTGTTTCCTATGTCTTTGTGTCTGTTCACAGGTAAATCCCAATCATCCACTACTTCTCGTCAGTGGTTTGTATCACAACCCTTGTCGTTTATTTCTTCCTCATCCACTCCTAGGGAAGAGTGTGAACTATAAACTGGTCAAAATAGAGAAAGCCACAGAAAAAAAGAAAAGAAACAAAAGACTTAGGCCTTCTATAAATTCCATAATTAAACTTTGATTTTTTAAAAAAGAATCTTGCATAGCAATCTTAATTATTAAGTTTTTATCATGAGCTGGGCATAAAACCACACCCACTGCTGTCAAGTTGATTCTGACTTACAGTGGCCCTGTCGGACACACACAGTAAAACTGCCCCATACGGCTTCCAAGCCTGTAATCTTTAGGGAAATAGACTGCCATATCTTTTTCCCATGGAGCGGCTGATGGGCACAGAGTTATAAATACACCAGCACCAGTTGCTATGAAGTAGATTATGACTCACTGCAACCCCATGTGTTTCAGAGTAGAACTATGCTCATACGGTTTTCAATGGCTGATTTTTCAGAAGTAGATCACCAGGTCTTTCTTTTATCTCTCAGTGGACTCAAACCTCCAGCCTTTCGTTTAGCAGCTGGGTTCATTAACCATTTGCGCTATTCAGGGACTTCGCTTTAAATATTTAAAAAAAAAACCATTGCCATAGAGTCAATTTTGACTCATAGTGACCTGATAGGACAGAGTAGAACCACCCCATAGGATTTCCAAGGAATGTCTGGTGGATTCGAACTGTCAGCTTTTTGGTTAGCAGGCGAGGTCTTAACCACTGTGCCACCAGAGCTCCTTGCTTTAAATATAGCATCCATTTAATACTTTTAATGGCATCCTAAATGGAGTAGGTGATATTATTCCCATTTTGCAGATGAGGAAATCAATCCTTAGAGCCTTATCAGTTTCTGGAAAAAAAAAAAAAAAAACAGCTGATAAAAAGCAAAGTTGGGTTCATATATTGGCTTCACCATTGTACAATTTTCTTCTGCAAACACCACCCCGCGTGTCTTCCTGAGCCATGGTGCCTGATGTTCTTCTAGTTCCACAGACCTAATTTCGGTTGGATTAGTTTTATACTAATTGGGAAAGCTTTTACTTCTACAATTACTCATCTTTTCTGTCATAACTCATCTTAGCTTTTGTGCTCAGCTTTCCCCAGAATTCTCTATGTCCTCTCCCTAAAACACATGTCTGCTGCACAGGCCCAGCCTGACTTCCAGCCCTGTGGCCGCTCCTCGCAATCTGCTCTTTTCCATCAGATCCATGTTCAAGGTTGTCATGCCAATGCTGCCATCTCTTCTTAGCAAATCCCAAGTGACTTGTGCCCTCGATTCTAAATGCCCTGTTTGATGTTTGGCTAATCTGTTGCAAAATTTTCTAATAAGTTGATGAAAATTTTTAGTCACTCCATTCTGCTAATGATAACCCAAAACACCAAATCCTTTGCCATTGAGTTGATTCCGATTCGTGGCCACCTCACATGACAGAGTAGAACTGCCCCTTAGAGTTTCCAAGGCTGCAATCACAGAAGCAGACTGCCACCTCTTTCTCCCGTGAAGCTGCTGGTGGGTTCGAAATGCCGACCTTATGGTTAGCAGCCAAGGGCTTAACCACTGTGCCAGTAGTGCTCCTTCTGCTAGGGATACCCCATCTAAACCCATAAAATGGATTCGTTAGTAGCGAGCCTTTTGAACACCATTAACAATTCTCTCAACATTTATACACCTGCCCATCAAGTTTGAAGAACTGTGCTTTCCATACAAAACATATTCAAAAAAGACAAAGTAACGACTAAAGTGGAAAGAAGGTGGGAGGGAGGAAAGAAGGAGGGAAGACTTGTTTTGGTAAGTTTTTGATTCTTTCCCTTGTAGGAAAACAGTCATCTGAATTTCTCATTATATGAGCCTCTTATTTTCATCCACAAAACAGCTCTAACCTATTCTCTCTGGAGTGGAAAAAAGATGCTGCAAAGCCACACACCCTGCCAGCTTGGGATGCAGAAATGAGAGGGGCCTATCTTGGCAGCACCGCGGGAGGAGTGAGTGTCAGCGGAATGCAATCAGCCTACGTCAAGTCCAGTGAGGAAAACGCGAGTTAACAACGCCCCTCTGCTTGTGAAAATTGTAGTGGCTGGAAAGGAAAAATGTATCTATGACTATAGCCAGTAATAAAGTGCCTTCACTGGGAGGCGAGTTATGAGAAGAGAGACATAGTAAGCTAGATAATAGGATTTTAGGTCCAAGGGTGTAGCTGACAGAGACAAGGAAATTCACAGTGGGCTGGTCACTGGGAGCTAGTGTGGTGGAATAGAAAGGGCACAGGCCTAGATAGACTGGAGATGAAGGTCAAACACACTGCATTGCATGAGGTGGGGTGTAGGTGGCGGGGAGGGTAGGAGGTTGGAGGGTGAGGAAGGGGATAGGGACTCAGCAAATTTAACTTGTATCAGACTCAAATTTTGGTATATAAAATAGTAGCAATAATATCTACCTTGGAGCATTGTTTGGTGATTACATGAGATATCGGAACAGTTCCTGGTAAATATTAATTGTATCATAGATAAACACTTTTTTCCCTTTAAAATAAGCCTATGTCTTGTTTCCACCGCCCGTCTGTCAGTTTGTCATACTGCGGTGGCGTACGTGTTGCTAGGAAGCTGGAAGCTATGCTACCGGTATCTCAGATTCCAGCAGGGTCATTCGTGGTGGACAGGTTTCAGCAGAGCTTCCAGATGAAGATAGACTAGGAAGAAAGGCCTGGTGATCTACTTCTGAAAGCTAGCCAACGTAAATCCTGTGGATTACAACAGAATATTGTCCAATATCGTGCTGGGAGGTGAACCCCTAGGTTGGAAGGCAATCAAAACACACAGTGGCCACAACAAGGAACTTAAACATAGCAATGATGGCGAAGATGGTACAGGGCTAGGCAACACTGTGTTCTGTTTTACATAGGGCCACCATGAGTTAGGGCTTACTCAACAGCAACTAACAACAACAACAACAACAACAACAAATGCTGTTTCTCGACATTAACACTAATTCAGCCAAAATCGCAAAGTAGAGACATGAAGGGTTAGAGTGGAAGGAAACCTGAAGGGTATCTACTCCCATACCCTCATCTTACAAAGTTAGAAAAGGAAAGCCCAGTTTGGTAACATGTTCAAAAACTTCCCAAGACCCAAAGTGATGAATGTTTATATGTGAAGGTTCAGAGAGTGGGATAGGCTGAGGGGTTATTCTAGAGCAGGAGGTCTCGCCCAAGTAGTGTGGCCCCTTCCTCTTCCCCTTCCTCTACGTAGGGCCGGCCCTAAGGTTCCCTTAGGACCACCAGCATCATCACACAAATCCTATCTGTCTGTAACAGTACTTGACATGGCTGCAGGCACACACCACTAGGAGGCTGGATGGCGGTAGCCACTCACAGGATGAAGGCAACCTTGGGGTATGGTATGTTCTTTCCCCTTTATGACATGTCATGTTCTTTCGCCTTCATGACGCCAGGTTAAGAGGTCTGAGACCTAGTTTGGAACCTGACTTTAACACTTAGGAGCTGTAAGACCTTGGATGATTTAGCTGACCACTCTGAATCTGCTCATCAGGAAGTTTGGGAATAATTGAATTGTCAACCTCACAAGGCTTATTTAGGATGGAATGAGATCATACCTATGTTGACGCTGACGGCCGATTTGATGAAGTCTCCAAAGCTTTGTAAATAATGAAGTACTGTGCAAATGCAAGTGGTGTATACTTTTTAGCATGAGGTTTGATTCAGTGTCCGGCTGCAAATTGCTCAGGCATTTTCTGTTTGTATGTGGTCTTGGTGGCTCTGTTTAAACAATGAATGAAATTCTCATAAAAGGAAAAGAGATGGGGAGGGACAAAACAATTCAATTTCTTTTACGTCCAATAAGAGCCCTGTTCTGCTTCCTGAAGTGCACTGGATTTTCTTCCTGTGTTTATGACCCAGCCACACATCCCCAGTCAGGGAGGCACATAGGGGACAGGCCGCAGCTCCTGTTTTATTGCTCTGGCTAACTCACCGGCCGCTGCCCTTGTCCTTTTATTGCCCAAGAGAGCTGAGGTAGAAGCCAGGCAGCTGTTGCCAGGTCCCAGGTCAGCTGGGCTCTCCCGTAAGACCTGCTGTCCAGACTTCTGCCCCACACTGAATCCTCCAGGCCACAGGGCTCTGGATGGAAGGTCAACCTTCCTGGGAAGGAGATGGCAATGGTAACAGGTGTTAATAAAAGCAGATCCATGGCCAGCAGCCAACAAGGAGAATTTTATTAGGTAATCATATATTTTCATTAGTGATGGTGATGAAGCACTTAGGTTTTTATGGGGTGTTTTAATGTTCCATTTTGCCACCATACCTTATTAGCATGCTGGCCTATTGCCTGCTGGGGCGGGCCTGGTCTGCTCCTTTCTCCTGTGCAGAAGGCTTTCCAGCAATCTCCCTTTCCTAAGCTTTAGCCATAAGGTTACTTCCCATCTGCTTAAGGAGGCAGAAGGGCCATTAAAGGCCATGAAGTCAATGACAAATCCAGCCCATAATTTTTATGCCCTTGTTATAACCTGATGCCCCCTGGGATGTTATCATCAGGTTAATGGTTTCAGTGAAGCAGGAACAGACAGCCTCACAGTGGACACCTGGCTCTTAGTTTGTGGGGCCAACTAAAAATGCTTGGGGAACATGAGAAGGTAGCTTTTCTCGGCTATCTGTAAGTATGGAGCATGAGACTTGTAACGTTGGAAAGGCCTTTGTTATTATTATTGGATGTCTAGTCAGCCCAAGACACAGAGTGACCCCATTCATTGCGGAAAATAAAGCTGCCCAGTCCTGTGCTATCCCCATGATCATTTGTGGATCAGATCATTGTGATCCATAAGATTTTAATTAGCTGATTTTTGGAAGTATATCACCAGGCTTTTCTTCCTAGTTTAGCTTAGTCTGGAAGCTCCGCTGAAACCTGTTCAGCATCATAGCAACATGCAGGACTCTACTGACAGATGGGTGGTGGCTGCACACGAGGTACACGGGCTGCAAATCAAACCCTGGCCTCCCACTTGGAAGATGAGAATCCTACCACTGAACCACCAGTGAGTGCCCTCAGAAAGGCCCTTAGAGGTCACTGAATCACCACTACACCTCTTATTTCACACATGGGGCTGCTAACATCCATGGAAGAAGAATGACCTGTACGAGGTCACCCAGTTAGTGGTGCAACAAGCATGGGAACTCAGCCTCTGATTCCCAGACCAGGGTTTGTCCATTGGTCTATGTTCTTTTCACTACTGGGCAAGGTTCAAGCACTGATTTTAAGAAGGTTCAACAGAGTAGGCCCCATTATAAAACACTGGAGAGCACTGGGGTCAAGGAGACCTCAGGGATCAACCAGCAAACTCCCACTCCCAGGTTTGCAGGTAAGGAAATTGAGGTGAAGAAAAGAGAAATGACTTACTAAAGGCAGCATGGCATCTAGAGTCCCTGGGTGGTGCAAACGTCTAATGCACTTGCCTGATAGCCAAAAACTTGGAGGTTTGAGTCCACCCAGAGGCACTTCAGCAAAAAGTCCTGGCAATCTACTTCCAAAAAATCAGCCAGTGAGAACTCTATGGAGCGCTGTTCTACTCTGACACATACAGGGTCTCCATGGATTGAAGTCAGCTCGATAGCAATTGATAACTGGGAATACAGCACATAGTGCCAAAGTAGCTCCCAAGCCAGACAAAAACTATCATCTGCTCATAGGGCAGCAGGGAATGCAGCATGCCCAGGGCCCCCAAAAGGAACTTGAGAGTTTATTAAGTGCCTACAGTTACTAGTATGGTGGTATCTAAAAATATTGGCAAGACACTATTTCTATGGCATTAAAACCAAACCCAAAGCCTTTGAGTTGATTCTGACTCATAGCAACCACCTAGCACAGTGTAGAACTGTCCCAAAGGGTTTCTGAGGCTGTAATCTATAAGGTCATTATGAGTCAGAATTGACTCGATGGCACTGGGTTTGGTTTTTTTGTTTTTAATCTTTATGAAAACAGACGGCCATGTCTTTCCCCATGGAGCCACTGGGTGGGTTTAAACTGGCGACCTTTTGGTTAGCACCTGAGCACTTAACCACTGCACCATCAGGGCATTGAGGGGTCATATATAAAAACACGTATAAGTTATCTCAATAATTACTATTCATTTTCTAGGCAGTATGGTAAATTGAAAGAGCCAGCATTACACAGTCAGAAAAGTGAGGGTTCAAATCGTGAATCTACCCTGTGCTAGCTGGGTAATCTTGAGCCTCAGTTTCCTAACCTGTAAAATGGAGATAAACTCACCCACCTTAAAATGTTGTTAACAGAATTCTTCCAGGAAATATGCTTATGTAAACGCGTTGACACTGGTATAACGAGGATGAAATATATGGTAGTCATTATAATTATATATTATGAGCAAGACATACATGACTTTAAAATCTCCTTCATAACCAATGGTTTCTTTGATTCTTAAATGCCTAAGAAGAACTATATTGGACATAAAGTGTTTATAAGAGCCCTCTGACTTTGTCATCGCTGTAGCTATGGATACACATATTCTTACAAAATAAAAGGTTAACAATAAATTATTGAAGGTAATTTATTAGAGAGGGAAACCAGGTAAATTGGAAGGCTGCTTTTCAAAAAAGGGATCCAAGGTGAATGCACAAAAGAAAAAAAAATTCCTGAGGAGAGGTGTGGCCAAGATGGTAGAATAGTCAGATGCTTCATTTCATCCCTCTTACAAGAAAGACCAGAAAAAAACAAGTGAATCAGATATGTATGAAATCTAGGAACCCTAAGCACCAAAGACAAAGCTGAAGAATCGGACTGGGTGACAGGTGGGAAGAGAAACAATTCAAAAACAGCGGAAATGGGGAATTATGGATCGCTGGACTGCTGCTGTTCAGCTAGCTAAATCTGCTCTGTGCACGCTTACTGAGGCAAGCAGCAACATCCCAAGCTGAAATCCACACCATCTGGTGCAGCCAAGCAGCCACGAATCTGCACGTACCTCCAGAAACAAACAGGAGTGACACCAGACCTGCAAAAGTTAAGTGCAAGCTCCTAACCCACCACAGATGCACCATGCCCCTTCCGCAGAGTTCCATGGTCAAGGAGCACTCCCTTCTCCTCATCCATCCCCCTCCCTGCTCCAAAACCAGTCCAGAGGCATTCAACTTCTCCACCACCCCCTCAGCCCGGGAACTCATGGCCTGGTCTGGAGGCACCTGCCTCTTTGCCCAGCCACTGGTGTAGTGGGGTCCATGGACTTGTAGAACCCTTCACCCCTGCCAATTACCTGGATAAATGCCTTCCTGGCCAACCTGGGATGGCACACCTCATCAGGACAAAATGGGCAGGGCTTCCAGCTGAAACTCATTTTTACCTGCAACAGCCAAATGGGAGCTGCAGGTTTGTGGCATTCAACACCATTCCACTCCCTAAGAAGGGACCTCATCCACCCACACCAGGGGCCTGAGGACCACTGGTACCACCCACTTCATTTAGCCACCCACAACAGGGGCCTAAGAATGAGTGGTGCCCCTAATCCCTCCAGCCAATAGCACTGAAAGGCTGCAAGGACTGGCTGCACTGTCCACCCCCACTACACAGTCTAGCAAACAGGAACACAATCTTCATGTGGGCACCTGGAGCAGCTGACAGATCCCTAGCTTGCCCCCCAACACCACCTCTTACTGTAACCAGAGACCTGTGCCTGATGTGAACACCCCCACACAGTTCTGCCCATCCAGGACTGTAGGTGGTAGTCTCGGCACCACACACTTGGTGACCAACAGCCCAGACACCTATGTCCCAGCCAACCACTAAGTGATGGAGCACACACAAAACACTCAACCAAATGACCAGGGAGAATACTGCACCCACAGCCAGGTGACCAGCAGGACAGATTTACCACCTCCTCAAAAATGCTGTCTACATCTTCAGCAGTCCTGCAAGAACAGTAAGCAGACTCTCAAGCTCACATACCCAGAAGCTGCTCTGACCACCTGGAGACAGGAGGTGAGAGTTTCAACGAGGCCAGGTTAACAACCACAATAGTACGCACACCCAGCCTACTTGGACATATCAAAATAAAACAAAACAAAGCAAAAATTCACATAAACAAAATACAATAAACAATTACAAAACAAATACAGTAAACAAAAATACAATAAATAAATAAATATAAAACTCATTGACATCTCAGAGACAACAGCAAATATTAAATCACATAAAAAAGCAGGACTAGATGGTTCCAGACAACCAAAATAAAGAACCAGGAAATGTTCTGGAGGAAAATGAGGCAATGGAACTACCTGATAAAGAATTTGAAAGACTAAAAATCAGAGCCCTCCAAGAGATCAAGAAGGAGATCAGGCAAAACACAGACTAAGCCAAGGAATGCATAGCAAAGTAACAGAAGATTTCAGGAAAACAATAAAAGAACAAAATAACATAATAAACATGATGCTAGAATCCATCACTTAGTGGTTGGCTGGGGCAAAACAGCAACTAGAAATCCAAAAAATTAATAATACAATTTCAGAATTAGACAACTCAATAGAAGGTCATAGGAGCAGAATTAAGACAATAGAATCAGAATTAGTAAGACTGAAGATAAATCCCTGGACACCAATTTGAGGAAAAATCAGAAAAAACAATGAAGGAAACCTAATAATTATGACGGATACTATCAAGAGGAAAAACCTATGAGTGACCAAAAACCTAACCCTGGAACAGAGCAGATTATGGAACACACAGAGAGAATTGTTGCAGATTTGCTGGCAGAAAACTTCCCTAACATCATGAGAGATGGGAAGATATCTATTCAAGAAGCTCAATGAACCCCATACAGTGTAGACCCAAAAGAAAGTCACCAGGACATATAATCAAACTAGCCAAAACCAAAGAAAATGAAAGAATCCTGAGAGTGGCTAGGGATAAACAAAAAGTCACCTACAAAGGAATACCAATAAGACTAAACTCTGATTATTCAGCAGAAACCATGCAGGCAAGAAGGCAATGGGATGAAATATATAAAGCCTTGAAGAAAAAAAAAAATTGCCAATCAAGAATTATATATCCAGCAAATTTGTCTCTCAAACACAATGGTGAAATTAGGTCATTTCCAGATAAACAGAAATTAAGGGGATATGTAAAAACCAGAACAGCCAGTTAGAGAACCAACAACATCAGGCAAAAATCCAAGACTAGGACATAGGATGGATCAACCAGATACCAACAAAGATAGGGAACTCATAAAAACAAAACAAAGCTAAAAGACTGAAAATAGGGAACCAGAGACATCAATATGTAAATAACAACATCAAAACAAAAAAAGAGGGAATAAACGGTGTAGACATAGAGCTTCCCTATGGAGAGGAAGTCAAGGCGATATTAAGAAATAAAAGACTGGTTTAAACTTAGAAAAATAAATGTAAATTTCAAAGTAATAATAAAGGAAGCTATTCATCAAAATAAATAAAAAAGAAGAAAAACATAAAGATTCAGCAAACACAGAACCAGCAATAATGAAAGAAATGAAAAGAAAGTCTATAAACAAAAAGAACTCAGCACAGAAAATTAAGCAGAACAAAGAAACTATCAACACCACAAATAAAAATACAACAAAATGACAGTAGTAAACTCATAGGTATCAATAATTACACTGAATGTAAACTGTTTAAATGCACCAGTAAAGAGACAGAGAGTGGCAAAATGGATTAAAAAAGAAAAAATGTGATCCACCTATATACTGTCTATAAGAAACATACCTTAGACATAAAGACATAAACAAACTAAAACTCAAAGGACGGAAAAAAATATATCAAGCAAACAACAACAAAAAAGAGCAGCAGTGGCAAAATTAAGCTCTGATAAAACAGAATTTAAAGCAAAATCCATCATAAAGGATAAGGAAAGACACTACATAATGATTAAAGGATCAATACACCAGGAGGACAAAAAAGGACATAACCTAATAAATATATACACCCCCAATGACAGGGCTCCAAAATACATAAAACAAACCCTAACAGCATTGAAAAGAGAAATAGATGTTTTCACAATAATAGTAACAAACTTCAACACACCACTTTTGGTGAAGGACAGAGCATCCAGAAAGAAACTCAGTAAAGATACAGAAGATCTAAATACCACAATCATCTAACTTGATCTCATAGACATATACACAACACTCCACCCAACTGCAGGAAAGCATACATTTTTTTTCCAACGTATAGGGAACATTCTCCAGAATAGACCACATTTTAGGTCACAAAACAAGCCTTGACAAAGTCTAAAACATCAAAATAATACAAAACATCTTCTCTGATCATAATGCCATAAAAGTAGAAATCAGTAACAGAAACAGCAAGGAAAAGAAATCAAGTACATGGAAATTAAACAACACCTTGCTTAAAAACTACTGGGTAACAGATGAAAGATGGAATAAAAAAAAAATCATAGAATCAAAGGAGAATGAAAACACACCTTACCAAAACCTTTTGGACACAGCAAAAGCAGCACTCAGAAGTCAATTTATAGCAATAAATGCACACATCAAAAAAGAAGGAAGGGCCAAAATCAAAACACTAACCCTGCACCACGATCAAATAGAAAAAGAGTAGCAAAAGCAGCCCTCAGGCACCAGGAGACAGGAAATAATAAAGACTAGAGCAGAAATAAATGAAATAGAGAATAGAAAAACAATAGAAAGAATCAATAAGACCAAAAGCTGGTTCTTTGGAAAAGATCAGCAAAATCAACAAACCATTGGGCAAACTCACAAAAGAAAAACAGGAGAGAAAGCAAACGACCTGAATAAGAAATGAGATAGGAGATATCACAACAGACCCAACTGTAATAAAAAGGATTATAGCAGAATATTACAAAAATTTGCTCTCCAACAAATTTGACAACCTAGAGGAAATGGACAAATTTTAGAAAAAAGCTATCTACCTAAACTAACACAAACTGAGGTAGAAAAACTAAACAGACCATAACAAAAGAAGAGATTGAAGAGATAATAAAAAAAACTTCCAACAGAAAAAAACCCTGACCGGGGCAGCTTCACTGGAGAATTCTACCAACTTTCAGAGAACAGCTAACTCCAATACTACACCAATTCAGAGCATAGAAAAGCAAAGAATATTCCCAAACTCATTCTATGAAGCCGGCATAACCCTGATACCAAATACAGGCAAAGATACCACAAAAAAAGAAAACTACAGGCTGATATCTCTTGTGAACATACATGCAAAAATTCTCAACAAAGTTCTAGCCAATAGAATTTAGCAGGGTATCAGAAAAATAATACATCATGACCAAGTGAAATTCATACCAGGAATGCAGGGATGGTTCAACATTAGAAAATAAATAGACATAATCCACCACATAAATAAAACAAAGTAAAAAAAAAAAATGACATGATCATATCACTCGATGCAGAAAAGACATTTGACAAAGTCCAACACCAATTCCTGATAAAAACCCTCAGCAAAATAAGAATAGAAAGGAAATTCCTCAACATAATAAGGGCATTTATACAAAACCAACAGCCAACATCATTCTAAATGGAGAGAGTCTGAAAGCATTCCCCTTGAGAATGGGAACCAAACAAGGATGCCCTTTATCACCCCTTGTTGTGGACTGAATTGTGTCCCCCAAAAATGTGTGTCAATTTGGCTAGGCCATGGTTTTCAGTATTGTGTGTTTGTCCATCATTTTGTCATCTGATGTGATTTTCCTATGTGTTGTAAATCCTACCTCAATTATGCTAATGAGGCAGGATTAGAGGCAGTTATGAGTCAGAACTTAATCTACAAGATTAGCTTGTGTCAGTCTTTTTTGATATATAAAACAGAGAAGTGAGCAGAGAGACATGGGGACATCATATCACCAAGAAAGAAGTACCGGAAGCATAGTGTGTCCTTTGGACCCAGGGTCTCTGCATTGAGAAGCTACTTAACCGGGGGAAGATTGATAACAAAGACCTTCTCCCAGAGCTGACAGAGAGAGGAAGCCTCCCCCTGGAGCTGGTGCCCTGAATTCAGACTTCTAGTCTCCTGGACTGTGAGAGAATAAATTTCTCTTTGTTAAAGCCATCCACTTGTGGTATTTCTGTTATAAGAGCACTAGATGACTATGACACCCCTCTTATTCAACATCATGCTGGAAGTCCTAGCCAGAGCAATAAGTCAAGAAAAAGAAATAGATACCATCTGTCATGTATTGAATTGTGTCCCCCCAGAATACCTGTCAACTTGGCTAGGTCATGATTCCCTTGTATGATTTTATGGTTGTCTACCACTTTATCTTCTGATTGGTTTCCCTATATGTTGTAAATCTTTTCACTATGATGTAATAAGATGAGTTAGCAGCTGTTATATTGATGAGGTCTACAATATTAGGTACTGTCTTAAGCCAATCTCTTTTGAGATACAAAAGAGAGAAGCGAGCAGACAGACATGGGGACTTCATACCATCAAGAAAGCAGTGCCAGGAGCAGAGCATGTGAGGTGTCTGACCTCCTCTAATTTCACAACGGGGAAGGAAAATCAAGATCAACAGCCCAAGGCTGATTCCTGTGAGGCGGAGGTCAGACACACCTCTTCTGTCCTCCATCTTTACCAATTCTGACACCAGCCGTCCCTCTCACAGCACTCTCTACTTCTCCGCTGGGTTCAACAATTCATTGCAATGGCCACACAGAACTCACAGATCATACTCATGACATGGGGTTTGTTAGGGAAGTAACAGGTTACAATTCAGGCTCAGAAACACTCAAGGATATAGTTCTTCCATCAGGACATCCTCTTCCCACCCGCGTTTGCAGGCACGCCTCTCCCTGTACCTAGACCTCTGCCCAAAGACACCCAGTTTTCTCTCTCCTTGGGCCAGGAAGCCCACCGTGCCATCTCCTGCTGCTGGGTCTCTGCTGCCAGGTCTCTGCTGCCACATCTCACTGCCTTCAGTATTACAGCTCGCTGTCTCCCTGGTACAGGAGCTTCTCAGCACAGACACCCCCAGTCCAAAGGACGTGCTGGCTTCTGGCTGTTCTTCTTTGGTGGTGGCCGGCTCTTCTTTCTCACCTTTGGTATTGGCTAATTTTAAGCCCCGCAGGATGACAAAACTGACTAATCCCTTTGGTAGGCCAAAATTACCCTATCACACAGTCCCACCCAATCACTTGGGTGGGAGTTACAAGATCATGGCTAGAAAGGCCACACAAAAGCGATCCATCGTACCACAACAATAAAAGAAAAGAAATGAAGGGTATCCAAATTAGTAAGGAAGAGGTAAAACTATCCCTATTCACAGATGATACAATCATCTACATAGAAAGCCCAAAAGAATCCACAAGAAAGCTACTGGAACTAATAGAAGATTTCAACAAAGTAGCAGGATACAAGATTAACATACAAAAGTTGGTTAGATTCTTCTAGATCGACAAAGAGAACTTCAAAAAGGAAATCATGAAATTAATACCATTTACAAAAGCTTCCAAGAAGATAAAGTACTTTGGAACAAATCTAAACAGGGACGTAAAAGACCTATACAAAGAAAATTGCAAAACACTACTGCAAGAAACCTACATAAGTAGAAAAACATAGCATACTCATGGATAGGAAGACTCAACATTGTGAAAATATCAATATTACCCAAAACTGTCTACAAATACAATGCAATACTGATCCAAATCCCAACAACATTCTTTAATGAGATGGAGAAACAAATCATCAACTTTATACGGAAAGGGAAGAACCCAGGATATATAAAGCATTACTGAAGAAGAAGAACAAAGTAGGAGGCCTCACATTACCCGATTTTAGAACCAATTATACAGCCACAGTAGTCAAAACAGCCAAGAACTGGTACAACAATAGACACATAGACCAATGGAACAGAAGTGAGAATTCAAACGTAAATACATCTGTCTATGAGTAGCTGATACTTGACAAAGGGCCAAAATCTGTTAAATGGGGAAAAGACAGTCCCTTTAATAAATGGTGCTGGCATAACTGGGTATCCCCCTGTGTGGTGGATTAATTAGTTTTCTGTGTGGCCTTTCTAGCAATGGTCTTGTAACTCCCACCCAGGGGATTGTATGATAGGGTAATTGTGGCCTACCAAGGAGATTGGTAAGTTTACCTTAAATGAAAGCCAATTCCAAAGCAGAAAGGAGAGCCCACCACGACCAAAGAAGGAGAGACCCCCCAGCAGACATAGTGCAATGGGCTTCCCTGCCCAGGGAGCAAGAAAGCTGAATGCCTGCAGAGAGTGAGGGCCAGCAGGAAGTCTATGCCTGACCCACAAATTTGGGACTTGCCAGCCTCCACAACCATGTGAGCTATTTCCTTTATACGATTTGTGAGTTCTGTGAGATGCTGCAGCAAATTAGGCAACCCAAAGACAGGAGGGAGAGTACTAAGGCGAGACGGAGTAGTAGATGTTAGAGACGATGGAGTAGACATCTGGGACACCTTTAACCTCCACCTCTGTCTTAGGCTGGGTTCTCTAGAGAATCAAAACCAGTAAAGTGTGTAAGTATATATAGAGAGAAAGAGATTTATATCAAGGAAATGTCTCATATGCTTGTAGAGGTTGCAACAACCCAAGTCCATGGGTCAGGATAGAAGCTTCTCCTAATTCAAGTAGCCACAGGGACTGGCAAACCCAAGATGGGAAGGTCAAGTAGCAGGGCTCTTGCTCACAGGCTGTGAAGACTGACGAATCCCAAGACTGGCAGGCAAGACCACAGGTAAATTGCTAGCTCAAGTCCCAAGAACTGGAGGTCAGATGAACAGGAGCCAACTGCAGGATCCAAAATGAGCAAAAGACCCCAAGCCCTGTCAGAATGTCTGCCCATGCTCGATGTGGGCCACACACCCAAGGAAACTCCCCTTTAATCGATTGGCTACTCACAGCAGACCCTATCATGGGAGCAATCACATATCAGATTTCAACAGGGAAGTGACCACAACAGCATGTGACTGACAAAACACTGAGAATCATGGCCCAGCCAAGTTGGTGCACAATCTTAACCATCACAGCCTCATGGGAACCAGCTTTGTGCTGATCCTTATAAAAGAAACTAATTGCTTAACCTGTTAAAAAAAATGAAACAAGATCCATACCTCACACCATACACAAAAACTAACTCAAAATGGATCAAAGATTTAAATATAAAATCTAAAATAATAAAGATCATGGAATAAAAATAAGTCCAATGCTAGGGGCCCTAATGCATAAATAGTATACATACCATAACTAACAATGCACAAACACCAGAAGATAAGCTAGACAACTGGGGGCTCCTAAAAATCAAACACTTAAATGCTCGTCAAAAGACTTTGCCAAAAGAGTAAAAACAGAATCTATAGACTGGGAAAAAATTGTGGCTACAACATATCCAAGAAGGGTCTAATCTCTAAAATCTACAAAATACCCCAACACCTCAATACCAAAAAGACAAATAATCCAATTAAAAAATGGACAAAGGATATGAACAGACAGAAACTTCACCAAAGAAGATACTCAGGAGGCTAACACACATGAGGAAATTGTTGTTGTTAGGTGCCGTCGAGTCGGTTCCGACTCATAGCAACCCTATGCACAACAGAATGAAACACTGCCCGGTCCTGCACCATCCTTACAATTGTTGTTATGCTTGAGCTCATTGTTGCAGTCACTGTGTCAATCCACCTCATTGAGGGTCTTCCTCTTTTCAACTGACCCTGTACTCTGCCAAGCATGATGCCCTTCTCCAGGCACTGATCCCTCCTGACAACACGTCCAAAGTATGTAAGAAGCAGTCTCGCCATCCTTGCCTCTAAGGAGCATTCTGGTCCCACTTCTTCCAAGACAGATTTGTTCTTTCTTTTGGCAGTTCGTGGTATATTCAATATTCTTCGCCAACACCACAATTCAAAGGCGTCAACTCCTCTTCGGTCTTCCTTATTCACTGTCCAGCTTTCACTTGCATATGACGCGATTGAAAATACCATGGCTTGGGTCAGGCGCACCTTAGTCTTCAGGGTGACATCTTTGCTCTTCAACACTTTGAAGAGGTCCTTTGCAGCAGATTTGCCTAATGCCATGTATCTTTTGATTTCTTGACTGCTGCTTCCATGGCAGTTGATTGTGGATCCAAGTAAAATGAAATCCTTGACAACTTCAATCTTTTCTCCATTTATCATGATGTTGCTCATTGGTCTAGTTGTGATGATTTTTGTTTTCTTTATGTTGAGGTGTAATCCATACTGAAGGCTGTGGTTTTTGATCTTCATTAGTAAGTGCTTCAAGTCCTCTTCACTTTCAGCAAGAAAGGTTGTGTCATCTGCATAACGCACGTTGTTAATGAGTCTTCCTCCAATCTTGATGCCCCATTCTTCTTCATATAGTCCAGCTTCTCTTATTATTTGTTCAGCATACAGATTAAGTATGGTGAAAGAATACAACCCTGACACACACCTTTCCTGACTTTAAACCAATCAGTATCCCCTTGTTCTGTCCGAACAACTGCCTCTTAATCTGTGTAAAGGCTCCTCATGAGCACCATTAAGTGTTCTGGAATTCCCATTCCTCGCAGTGTTATCCACAGTTTGCTATGATCCACACAGTCAAATGCCTTTGCATAATCAATAAAACACAGGTAAACATCCTTCTGGTATTCTCTGCTTTCAGCCAGGATCCATCTGACATCAGCAATGATATCCCTGGTTCCACATCCTTTTCTGAAACCGGCCTAAATTTCTGGCAGTTCCCTGTCGATATACTGCTGTAGCCATTTTTGAATGATCTTCAGCAGAATTTTGTTTGTGTGTGATATTAATATTGTTCTATAAATTCCACATTCGGCTGGATTACCTTTCTCAGGAATAGGCATAAATATGGATCTCTTCCAATCAGTTGGCCAGGAAGCTGTCTTCCATATTTCTTGGCATAGACAAGTGAGCACCTCCAGCGTTGCCTCTGTTTGTTGAAACATCTCAATTGATATTCCATCAATTCCTGGAGCCTTGTTTTTCGCCAACGCCTTCAGACCAGCTTGGACTTCTTCCTTCAGTACCATCGTTTCCTGATCATATGCCACCACATGAGGAAATGCTCGAGATTATTAGCCACTAGAGAAATGCAAATCAAAACCACAGTGAGATACCATCTCACCCCAACAATACTGGCACTAATTCAAAAAACACAAAATAGCAAATGTTGGAAAGGTTGAAGAGAGATTGCAACTCTTATGCACTGCTGGTGGGAATGTAAAATGGTACAACCACTTTTGAAAACGATATGGCCCTTCCTTAAAAAGCTAGAAATAGAAATACCAAACAATCCAGCTATCCCACACCTAGGAATATACCCTAGAAAAATAAGAGCTGCCACATGAATACCATATGCACACCCATGTTCATTGCAGCACTATTCACAATAGCAAAAAGATGGAAACAACCTAAATGCCCATCGACAGTTGAATGGATAAACAAATTATGGTACATACACACAGTGGAATACTTTACAATGATTAAGAACAATAATGAATCCCCCAAACATCTCACAACATGGATGAATCTGGAAGGCATTATGCTAAGTGAAATAAATCAATCACAGAAGGACAAATATTGCATGAGCTCATTTTTATAAGACCTCAAGAAAAGGTTTACACAGAGGAAAAAAATATATATGATGGTCACAAGGGTGGGGAGGGAGGGGAAAGGGAAATCACTAACTAGGTAGTAGACAAGTGTCAACTGTGGTGAAGGGAAGGACAACACACAATATAGGGGAAGTCAGCACAACTGAACCAAAGTGAAAGCATAGACGCTTCCTAGACACATCCAAATACTTCGAGGGACCACATTGCTAGTGTTGGGGGCTGGGAACTGTAGTCTCAGGGGACATCTAGGTCAATTGGCATAACAGAGTTCATAAAGAAAATTTTCTACATTCTGTTTTGGTGAGTAGTGTCTGAGGTCTTAAAAGCTTGCAAGTAGCCATAGAAGATATATCTATTGGTCTGATCCCATCCAAAGTAAAGGATGATGAAGAAAACCAAAGACACAAGGAAAATATTAGCTCAAAGGACCAAAGAACCACATGAACCAGAGACTCCACCAGCCTGAGCTCAGAAGAACTAGATGGTGCCCAGCTAGTTCTAACCACTGACCACTCTAATAGGGTAACAACAGACAGTCCTGGACAGAGTGGAAGAAAAATGTAGAACAGAATTCAAATTCACAATAAAAGTCCGGACTTACTGGTCTGACAGAGACAGAAGGAACCCTCAAGACTATGGCCCCTGAACACTGCTAACTCAGAACTGAAACCACTCCTGAAGCCCACTTTTCAGATAAAGATTAGGCATATGTATGAAACAAAAATAACATACGTAAGGAATATGCTTCTTCAATCAAATGTACAAAACCAAATGGGCAACTCTTGCCCAAAAGCAAGACAAGGAGGAAGGAAGGGGCAGGAACTGGACGAATGGACACAGGCAGCCTGGGGTGGAAAGGGGAGCATGCTGTCACATTGTGGGGATTGCAACCAATGTCACAAAGCAATAGGTATATAAACTTTTGAATGAGAAATTAACTTGAGCTGTAAACTTTCACCTAAAGCACAATAAAATTTTTAAAAAAGAAAATTTCTTAATGAAATTCTTTTGTTTTCTTAAGCACTTTGCACAGTATTTGCCATATGGTTGGTGACCAGTGAATGTTTGTGAAACACTAAATGAAGCACCCCTCGTCTGCCTTCTCTTTCATTGTGATCTCTTCATTTCCTTCCAAGAAAGCACCAGCTTCTATAGCTATGATTCCCCACCTACCTGCCAACTGAAGACCTGTGTCACAGGGCAGGAGGTTGGCACGTGCCCACTTCCATATTGTTGAGGAGAGACACTTACAACCTTTTCCTCATGTATCATTTGCTTCCCTTCTCTGGTTGAGAGAGTTGCTGATCCTTCTCTATTTGGTACCCAGGACCTCTTTGCTCTTCAGTTTTTCAGCACTCATTCTCCATCATCTGATTACATATCTAATTGATTTTGGTACCTTCCATGAAGCTGCATACCCTGCCTCATCAATGTAGGATGCTCCATGGCCAAACTTTTAAGGTTGCTAAGCAGGAGGAAAGACAGGTTCTCAGAAGTGTTAGTGATCTATTCTCTTTTGTGATTTTTATTCATCATCACTCTAGTGGTCTCCATAGAATGTTTTTCATGACACAATCCACAGAGAGGGCTTATCAGTTGGGTCATCCATGCTGGTGTAACTTTCAATTTGCTCTGACATTTTCATCCTTTCCTGTGTCGGTTATGTATTGGGGGAGTGGGTGGAGGAGGTTGTTAAAGGGAAGGATAAAAATATGGTTGGAACATATTTTACAACAGTTTTGGACATTCTTATGGATTGAATTGTGTACTCCAAAAATACATGTTGTAAAACCTGACCTCTAACCTGTGGTTATAATCGCATTTGGGAATGGGTTGTCTTGTTATGTTAATGAGGCAGTATTAGTGTAGGGTGTACCTTGAGTCGATCACTTTTAGACTATAAAAGAGATTAAACAGGAAAGCAACTCACCAAGCAGAGATGGAGGAAGAGAGATGCCAAGCCACCTGAAGATCACCCAGGAGCAGAAACTCAAAAGAGACAAGGACCTTCCTCCAGAGCTGACAGAGAGAAAAAGATTTCCCCTAGATTCGGCACCCTGAATTTGGACTTCTAGACTCCTAAACTGTGAGACAATAAATATCTGTTTGTTAATGTCACCCATGTGTGGTACTTCTGTTGCAGCAGCACTAGATAGCTAAGAATTTGGTAACAAGAAGTGAGGGTGCTGCTCTAACAGATATCTAAAATATGGAAGTGATTTTGAAATTTGATAATGGGTAGAGGCTGGAAGAGTTTTAAGATGCTTAATAGTAAAAGCCCTGGTGGCACAGTGGTTAAGAGCTACAGCTGCTAACCAAAAGGTCGGCAGTTCAAATCCATCATCTACTCCTTGGAAACCCTATGAGTCAGTTCTACTCTGTCCTATAGGGCCGCTATGAGTCAGAATCAACTCAATGGCAATGGGTACAGAAGAGTAAAAGTCTAGATTGCCTTGAAGAGACTGTTGGTAGAATTATGGACATCAGAGGAGATTCTGATGAGGGCTCAGAAGGAAGTGAGGAGAAAGTCTCTACAGTGCCAGCAACAGAATGTTGCTAGAAATGTGGATGTTAAATGTGCTTCTAGTGAGGCTTTAAAAGAAAATAATGAACACGTGCTTAGGCAATGGAAGAAGGGCGATGCTTTTTATGGTGGCAAAGAACTTGTCTGAATTATATTCAAATGTTTGGTGGATGGTAGAACTTGTAAGTGATGAACTTGGATATTTAGCTGAGGAGATTTTTAAGCAAGATCTTAAAGGGGTGCATGGTTTCTCCTTGTCACTTGCAGTTCAATGTGAGAGGACAGAGATGGACTTAAAAATGAACTGGGCAAAATGAAAACAAAACTTAAAGATTTGGAAAATTCTATTGTACAAACTCAGGACACATGTCCTAGAATTTTCACCAAGGACGTGGCTACACAATCTTTTGTTAAAGAAATTAAGTCTGTGACTGATGAATCTAACCAACTACAGAAAAACCTATCAGTTTAGACTTAACAGGACAGAGAAAGAACCAAAGAAAATAACGCTGTCTGCCTTTTGAAATTTTACAGGCAGGAAACAGGCCAAAGGAGCTGCATCTATGGTCCTCCAAGAAAAGAGGATCATCCCTGGAGCAACTCAGAGTTCAGCAGAACTGTTGGAACGTGGGAATCAGAGCCTTCTAGGTTTCCCAGGGTGGAGCCATGGTCTCCTAGATCTCAAAGGATGGGGTCACAGCCTCCTAGGTTTCAAAAAGTCAGATCTTTGCTAACTCGGTTCTGGAGTATGGGGCTGCCTTTAAGGTATGCCAGGGGAAGGGAGCCACTATCCAAAGCTGAGTGGGGCTGCCATGCTCAAGGAGCCAAAGAACAGGGACTGCCGGGGCCAAGGGGCTGGGGTCACCACTCAGATGAGCTAGGAGAATGGAGCCGCCCAAATCCAAGGGAGCACAGTTATCATCCCAGTGAATCTAGGAGACGAAGCTAAAGCCTAGAGTCAAGGGGCCTCCACCGAGAATTCAGAGGGTGTGGCTAACATCCAGAGCCTGGAGGGTGGGCCATTGCCCAGACAGTCTCAGAGAACAGAGCATTAT
The DNA here is from genome assembly GCF_024166365.1 of Elephas maximus indicus. Lineage (NCBI taxonomy): Eukaryota > Metazoa > Chordata > Mammalia > Proboscidea > Elephantidae > Elephas > Elephas maximus. Next base: position 54,190,191 of record NC_064840.1, read on the forward strand.
TTCCAAGCCTTGAGAGCTAATGTAAATTGTTCTTCTGGGTTTTGTACTTGCTTGTTGCCTGTTACCTGTTCTTCCCCTCCAATTTCTTCCATTTGTAATGGAAGTATCTACCATGTGCTTGTTCCACAATTGCGCTTTGGAAGCAGAAAATTTGTGGTCCAGATTTCACAGGTTTGCAGATGAAAAGGAACTTTGCCCCAGGATGGAATATACCTAAAGTCTTAACCCATATTTGACTTAGATTGTTCAGAAGATGAGATTTTGGATTTGGTGTTAAGACTTTCGGGATGATGTGATGGGGTGAATGTGGTTTGCATGTGCCAAGGACACAAATATTTGAGGGCCAAAAGGTGAAATGTTATGGAATGAATTGTGTTCCCAAAAAATATGTGTTGTAAGTCCTAACCTCTATGCCTGTAGTTATAATCCCTTTTGAGAATGGGTTGCCTTTGTTATGTTGATGAGGGTCTACCTTGAGTCAATCTGTTTTTAAGCTATAAAAGAGAATAAACAAGCAAGCAAGCAAGCAGAGATAGAGGAAGAGAAATGCCAAACCACATGAAGGTCACGCAGGAGCAGAAGCTCAAAAGAGGCAAGGACCTTCCTCCAGAGCTGACACAGAGAGAAAGCCTTCCCTTAGAGTCCACACTCTGAATTCAGACTCCTAGCCTCCTAAATTGTGAGAAAATAAACTTCTGTTTGTTAAAGTCACCCCTTTGTGGTATTTCTTTTATAGCAGCACTAGATAGCTGAGACCAACACAGACAAAGACTTCTGTCCCTAGAAAAGACACCTATCCTTAAGGGAAAGGCTATCACAGATTCTTATTCACTCTTGATTAAAGCCAGTTGCCACTGAGTCAACTCTAAGGCCTGGCAACCCCATGTGTGTCAGAATAGAACTGTGCTCCATGAGGTATCCGATGGCTGATTTTTTGGAAGCAGATTGCCAGGCCTTCCTTTGGGGGTACCTCTAGGTGAACTGGAATCTCCAATTTTTGCTTAGCAGCCGAGCATGTTAACCATTTGTACCACCAATGGACTACCATTCTTGATTAGGATGAACCACATCCTCATTGAACAAGCAAGGTGTTCATTGTTTAATACCAGAAATTTGTGCATTTTTCTATCCAGTAAATGTATTTCATGCAAAAATAAATAAGATGTTTATGCACCTTTGAGAACTTAATGCTTGTAGTGAAGATAGGACTGTGAACAATTATTACCAGGTTTTCACCATTAAAGGGTCCTTCTGACAACAGAGCCACCCAAATAAGCTGATGTTGTTGTTGATAGGTGCCGTCAAGTCGGTTCCAACTCATAATGACATACAACAGAAGGAAACATTGCCAGGTCTTGCACCATCCTCACAATCATTGCTATGCCTCAGCCCATTGTTGCAGCCACTGTGTCAATCCATCTCATTGAGGGTCTTCCTCTACTTCGCTGACCCTCCACTTTACCAAGCATGATGTCCTTCTCCAGGGACTGGTCCCTCCTGATAACATGTCCAGAGTACGTGAGATTTGTCTTGCCATCCTCGCTAGTAAGGAACATTCTGGCTGTACTTGCTCCAAGACAGATTTGTTCTTTCTTCTGGCAGTCCATGGTATATTCAATTTTCTTTGCCAACACCATATTTCAAAGGCATAATTCTTCTTTGGTCTTCCATACTTATAGTCCAGCTTTCCCATGTATATGAGGTTATTGAAAATACTCTCGCTTAGATCAGGCACACCTTAGTCCTCAAAGTGACATCTTTTAGATAAGCTGAAAAGTTTCCGAAATCTTAGAAAAAGTTTCCAAAATATTAGAAGGAATACACTGGTTTGATGTTTATTTTCCTATATCACACACCACCAGCTGATGGTCTAAAAACTCATCCAAGCGGGCTAGATCCAGGTTAAGGAAGTGACATTTATGTATGTGTCTAAGCCCTTTACCCTTTAAATCACCTTCTCCTGATGATGGAGGCACCCTCAGTCCTCACACCTGAGCTATGGCTGCTCCTTCATATCTGTTTTCATGCCCTTGGCCTCCACGCAAAGACTCCCTTTTCACCAACTAGAAATGTTTACTTCGTTCTTCCTAAGTATTCTTTCTCAGGGCTTGATCAATTCTTTCTTTCTTTCCTTTCTACTCTCTTTACCTAGGGCTGAAGCTACTTCCTCTCCTTCTCCTAACTATATTTCTTAACTTTCTCTAACATAAAGATGCAAGTAGTTGCTTTGCTCAGTCATTAATATTTTAGTTTACCATGAAAATTGCCAACCCCAGAGCCTGGAAGAGCTATGCAAATAATGTGAATGAGTGAGGTAGGCCAGGTGTAAGACAATAAAGGGTGGATCTATCCCAGCATATCCCTGGGAAATGCATGCCCCAGCTAAAGCCATGGGAAATAATTTTTGTTAACATCATGCAGTCCAAACAAAACACATGTGCTGGCTGAACACCTAGGGTAAAGTATCTGATGTAATCTGTAGCCAGGGGGCACAAGAAACTAGCACTTGCATTTGTTATCAGGGCCTGGGTTCCTCAGGTGGCAAAACTTTTATAAAAATGACTATGCATTATATGCTAACAAGCGGCCATCTAAGATGCATCAATTGGTCTCAACCTACCTGGATCAAAGGAGAATGAAGACCACCAAGGTCACACGATAACTATGAGCCCAAGAGACAGAAAGGGCCACATGAACCAGAGACCTACATCATCCTGAGACCAGAAGAACTAGATGGTGCCCGGCCACAACTGATGACTGCTCTGACAGGGAGCACAACAGAGAACCCCTGAGGGAGCAGGAGAACAGTGGGATGCAGACCCCAAATTCTCATAAAAAGACCAGACTTAATGGTCTGACTGAGACTAGAAGAATCACGGCGGTCATGGTCCCCAAACCTTCTGTTGGCCCAGGACAGGAACCATTCCTGAAGACAACTCATCAGACATGGAAGGGACTGGACAATGGGTTGGAGAGAGATGCTGATGAAGAGTGAGCTACTTGTATCAGGTGGACACTTGAGACTGTGTTGGCATCTCCTGTCTGGAGGGGAGATAGGAGGGTAGAGAGGGTTAGAAACTGGCAAAACGGTCACAAAAGGAGAGACTGGAAGGAGGGAGCGGGCTGACTCATCAGGGGGAGAGTAAGTGGTAGTATGGAGTAAGGTATATATAAGCTTATATGTGACAGACTGTCTTGATTTGTAAACATTCACTTAAAGCTCAATAAAAATTATTTTAAAAAATGACTATGCATTATAAAAGTTAGAAGAAAAACCATGCTTAAAAGGGACATATTCTAAGAACTCAGAGAAAGGAGTAATTAATTCTGATGAGGGGATCAGGAAAGATTTGCCACTAGAGCATAACTTAAGAAAACAAAGGTCTATGGCATCCCATCAACTTCTAAAGATGTTCAACGGTCAAAATGTAACATGGTTTTATGTTCATCTTCTTTCTGCCCATCTTGCAGGTGTATGTGACTCTAGATGATGTTTACTTTAGATTTCTACTACAGTTTAGTGATAATTATAAAAGCTGATATTTCCATTTTGAGTTTTTGTCCCTTAAGCTCTTGTATTTCAGTAGCTCTGCTTCTCAATAAGGCATCAAAATTGATGTGCGTTGCTCAAGTGCTGGCCATTATTTCGTCAGTGTTAACATCTTTTTATTCACATGGCAATTAACTCAGTCACAAAACATATCACTGAAGTAACCAGTGGCCTCATCACCCAGAAGTATATGTTGTTTTTAGGTACCATCGAGTCAGTTCTGACTCATAGTGACCCTATGCACAACAGAATGAAACACTGCCTGGTCCTGCACCACCTTCACAACTGTTGTTATGCTTGAGCCCATTGTTGCAGCCACTGGGTCAATCCATCTCACTGAGGATCTTACTCTTTTTTGCTGACCCTCTACTTTACAAAGCATGATGTCCTTCTCCAGGGACTGATAACATGTTCAAATTATGTCAGACGAACTCTCACCATTCTTACTTCTAAGGAGCATTCTGGTTGCACTTCTTCCAAGACAGATTTGTTCATTCTTTTGGCAGTCCATGCTATATTCAATATTCTTCGCCAACACCACAATTCAAAGGTGTCAATCCTTCTTCGGTCTTCCTTATTCACTGTCCAGATTTCTCATGCATTTGAGATGATTGAAAACACCACAGCTTGGGTCAGGCACATCTTTGCTTTTAACACTTTAAAAGAGGTCTTTTGCAGCAGATTTGCCGAATGCAATATGTTGTTTGATTTTTTGACTGCTCTTTCCATGGGCGTTGACTGTGGATCCAAGTAAAATGAAATCCTTGACAATTTCAATCTTTTCTCCATTTATCATGATGTTACTTCCAGTTGTGAGGATTTTCGTTTTCTTTCTGTCAAGGTATAATCCATACTGAAGGCCGTAGTCTTTGATCTTCACGAGGAGGTACTTCAAGTCTTCTTCACTTTCAGCAAGCAAGGTTGTGTCATTTGCATAATGCACATTGTTGATGAGTCTTCCTCCAATCTTGAAGCCCCGTTCTTCTTCATATAGTCCAGTTTCTAAGATTATTTGCTCAGTATACAGATTGAATAAATACAGTGAAACATACAACCCTGATGCACATCTTTCCTGACTTTAAACCGTGCAGTATCCCCTTGTTCTGTTTGAATGACTGCCTCTTTATCTATGTATAGGTTCCTAATGAGCACAAACAAGTGTTCTGAAATTCCCTTTCTTTGCAATGTTATCCATAATTTGTTATGATCCACACAGTCAAATGCCTTTGCATGGTCAATAAAACACAGGTAAACATCCTTCTGGTATTCTCTGGTTTCAGCCAGGATCCATCTGACATCAGCCATGATATCTCAAGAGTATATAAATCAACGCATTTTTCATTTATTTCTGTAATTCTCTGATAAACCTTCAAAGTGTGACTACATTTCACTGAAAATCTTCATAGTGAAATTCAAATTTGTCAATACTTTCATGGTAAGTTTCTCAATATTCTAGTTAAAGTGGGCCACTGTCTGTAAGTGCTGCTGTTTCTCTGTCCAAATTCTCAGCCTACCTACCCCACCAAAAAGACAAGCAAAGACACACGGAGCCAAGTCTTCAAGAATCTGGTGCTTTCTAACCTGGAGATATAACTACCTGTGTATCACAGGATCATAAGTAATCCAGGAACCAACATTACCAAATTATCTGGATATAGAATGTGTCCCTCTAAATAACTCAGCTTGTTCACCTGCCCTACTTCTCTCACTCCTCGCTTCCCACTTTTTACAGAATTTTGCCTACTTTTAGTTCAGCTAAAAGCGCCCTTGACCCACTCCTGTGGTTAGGTTAGATAACAAAGATAAGTCTTAGAGAGGCAGAATGTGAAACTTTCACACACCTCTATATGTTGTTGTTATATGCCATCAAGTCTATTTTCAGCTCACAAAAACCCCACGTGACAGAGTAGAAATGCCCCATAGTGTTTTCTAGGCTATAATCTTTACAGGAGCAGATCGCCAGGTCTTTCTTCAAAGGAGCTGGTAGGTGGGTTTGAACTACCTACCTTTAGATAGCAGCCAAGCGCTAAACCATTGCACTACCAGGGCTTCTGAATGTATGTAAGCATAAACACCAATGTATCCCTGAGTGTTCATTTCCCAGAGTAAACAATTTAGAATAATAATAGCTACCATTTTTTGCAGTGCTTAGTAGTTGCTCTGGAGCCCTGGTGGCACAGCGGTTAAGAGCTCAGGCTGCTAACCAAAAAGTCAGCAGTTCAAATCCACCAGCTGCTCCTTGGAAACCCTATGGGGCAGTTCTACTCTGTCCTACAGGTTCACTATGAGTTGGAATTGACTCAATGGCAACGAGTTTGGCTCTTGGTTTGGTAGTAGCTGGTGTGTCCTGTACCGAGCACTTTAGACACATCATGTCATTTAATTCTCATAATAACTGTGAGACAGCAATCATGTTCTCAACTTCAAAGATTGAAATTGAGGCTCAACAGAGTTAAGTAACTTGCCCAAGGACATGCAGCTAGGAAATGGAGAAGCTAGGAGAAATGGTCACCAGGTCTGAGTATCAACCACCCTGTTATACTTCTCCTGGTCTCCAAGTCCTAGAGTAGGCTTTAAATCCACCTAGCCTTGAGGGATCTGGACTCCTGGGCTGACCCTTAGACCTTCTGACTTTACAAAGTACCTATAGGCTGCTGTGGCCTTTAACTGACAGGTTGAGATAGATATCTGCAAAATGTCCGAAAGTTTATGGAGGAACATGATCATTCAAAAGCGGCTACAACAGTATATCGACAGGGAACAGCCAGAAATTCAGGCCGGTTTCAGAAGAGGATGTGGAACCACGGATATCATTGCTGATGTCAGATGGATCCTGGCTGAAAGCAGAGAATACCAGAAGGATGTTTACCTGTGTTTTATCGACTATGCAAAGGCATTCAACTGTGTGGATCATAACAAACTATGGATAACACTGCAAGGAATGGGAATTCCAGAACACTTAATGGTGCTCATGAGGAACCTTTACATAGATCAAGAGGTAGTTGTTCAGCCAGAACAAGGGGATACTGATTGGTTTAAAGTCAGGAAAGGCGTGCATCAGGGTTGTATTCTTTCACCATACCTATTTAATCTGTGTGCTGAACAAATTATACGAGAAGCTGGACTATATGAAGAATGGGGCATCAGGATTGGAGGAAGACTCATTAACAACCTGCGTTATGCAGATGACACAGCCTTGCTTGCTGAAAGTGAAGAGGACTTGAAACACTAATGAAGACAGTCTTCAGTATGGATTACACCTCAACATAAAGAAAACAAAAATCCTCACAACTGGACCAAGGAGCAACATCACAATAAATGGGGAAAAGATTGAAGTTCTCAAGGATTTCATTTTACTTGGATCCACAATCAACAGCCATGGAAGCAGCAGTCAAGAAATCAAAAGATACATGGCATTAGGCAAATCTGCTGCAAAGGACCTCTTCAAAGTGTTGAAGAGCAAAGATGTCACCCTGAAGACTAAGGTGTGCCTGATCCAAGCCATGGTATTTTCAATTGCATCATATGCATGTGAAAGCTGGACAATGAATAACGAAGACCGAAGAAGAGTTGATGCCTTTGAATTGTGGTGTTGGTGAAGAATATTGAATATACCATGGACTGCCAAAAGAACGAACAAATCTGTCTTGGAAGAAGTGCGGCCAGAATGCTCCTTAGAGGCAAGGATGGCGAGACTGCTTCTTACATACTTTGGACGTGTTGTCAGGAGGGATCAGTCCCTAGAGAAGGTTGTCATGCTTGGCAGAGTACAGGGTCAGTGGAAAAGAGGAAGACCCTCAACGAGGTGGATTGACACAGTGGCTGCAACAATGAACTCAAGCATAACAACGATTGTAAGGATGGTGCAGGACCGGGCAGTGTTTCGTTCTGTTGTGCATAGGGTCGCTATGAGTAGGAACCGACTCGACGGCACCTAACAACAACAATATGGTAATTTACTAATTGTGGTATATAATTTTAAAAAGTGTTTTCATGTGATATTAATAGAAAATTTATTCTGTATCTAGTACATGTATGGGATCATGATGTAGTTTAGGATGTGGTGGCCATAGTTCCCAAATAAAAAAGTGGAATGAATGGCTGGTATAACAAGGGCAGATAGTTTTACAGGGATAAAAGGACATAGTATTGAAAATCAGAATTGCTCCATAAGGCAAGACACGAAGATGGGTTAAGATATGGCCTGTACTCTCGATGAACTTAGAGTCTAGATGAAAAAGCAAAGAGTAAACTCATAATAATACCAGAGCCTTGTATTAGTAGATCAACTTGTACCCACAATCTTATTTATTTATTTATCTATTTGAATAAACCAAATCCGTTGCCATCGAGTCAATTTCAACTAATAGCGACCCTGCTACACCTAAATAAAAAAGGAGTTAACTAAGACCATTAAGGCCTTTTTAGTTTCTTTCTTTCTGTTTTTTTTCTTTTTTAAAATAAGGATTTTTGGTGAAGTATAATAGACATATGATAGAATAAAAAACTTATAAGTATATGTTTTGATAAATGTTGACAAAATAAACACACCTGCAAATCAATTACTCATATCAAAAAATCAATCACTTTTTCAAGCAACTCAGAATCCCCCTTCATGCCTCTTACCAGTCACTAATTCCTTCCCCCTAAAAGGAATCATTACCCTGACTTCTACCATGATAGATTCAATTTTCCTTTTTTTGAAGTTAACATAAAAACAGAGTGTTATGGATTGAATTGTGTCCCCCCAAAATGTGTGTCAACTTGGCTAGACCATGATTCCCAGTATTGTGTGGTTTGTCCACCATTTTGGGATCTGATACGATTACCCTATGTGTTGTAAATCCTAGTGTCTATGATGTTAATAAGGCAGGATTAGAGGCAGTTATGTTAATGAGGCAAGACTCAATCTACAAGACTAGGTTGTATCTTGAGTCAATCTCTTTTGAGATATGAAAGAGTGAATCAAGCAGGCAGGAGTGGAACCTCATACCACCGAGAAAGGAGCACCGGAAGCAGAGTGTGTCATTTGGACCTGGGATCCCTGAGCTGAAAAAGCTCCTACACCAGAGGAAAATTGATGACAAGGACCTCTCTCAGAACCAATAGAGAGAGAAAGACTTCCCCTAGAGCTGGTACCCTGAATTCAGACTTCCGGACTCCTAGACTGAGAGAGTATAAATTTCTGTTTGTTAAAGCTATCTACTTGTGATATTTCTGTTATAGAAGCACTAGAAAACTAAGACAGAGTATTATTTTGTGTCTTGGCTTTTTTTCTTTTTTGTTCAATATTATGTTTGTAAGTTCATCCATATTGTTGCCTATAGTAGTTCATTTCTTTTTATTACAGTATAGTGTTCCATTGTGTGTATTTTACCAAAATTATCTATTTTACTGCCAATATTTGAATTGTTTCCAGTATCGGGTTGTTGTATATTTCAATAGTTCATTCTTTTTTACTGCTGAATTGTATTCCATGATATGGATATACCACAATTTGTTTATCCACTCACCTATTGATGGACATTTGTGCTGTTTCCAGTTTTGGGCTATTACAAATAAGTCTACTATAAATATTTGTATACATATGTTTTCATTTCTCTTGGGTAAATAGCTTCTAGTGAAATTAGTGAGTTATATGATAGATGTATGGTTCACTTTTTAAGAATTTTTCAAATTGTCTCCAAACTCATTTTACCATTTTACATTTTTACAAGCAGAGTATGAGAGTTTCAGTTGCTCCGCATCCTCATCTACACTTGGTTTGGACCACTTTTGAATTTTAGCCATTCCAGTGGGTGTATAGTGGTATCTCATGATTATAAGTTTTTACTTCTCTGATGACAAAGATGTCAAGCATCTTCTCATTTGCTTATTTGCCATTCATACATCTTCTTTGTCATACCCAGCTTTTTATTGAGTTGTTTGTCTTATTATTGAGTTCAAGAGTTCCTTATATAGACTAGACACAACTCCTTGGTTAGATATATGATTTACAAATTTTTTTTTCATTTTTGAAAAACTGCATTTGTTAGCATATGACTAATAATAATGAGGTGTTTTTAGCCTCCCAAACGGTGAAGGCTTTGTAGTAGAATTACGAGATTTAGCAAATAAAAATAGCAGATTCCCAGTTAAATTTGCGTTTCAGATAAACCGCAAATAATTTTCTAGAAACATACCTGTAATGTATTTTATCTGGTAACCCTAATTAATGGTAGCTAAAAAAAAAAAAAAAAAAAAAAATTTTTTTTTTTTTTTTTTTTATGGTGGTGAGTATCAGGGCAGGGAGTGAACATTTTTCCATGCTTCCTTTGGTTATAGGGATCCTGAATCTTGTGCCTCAGGGTTGTACTGGGTTTTTAGTAAGGCAGCACTTTCCATATTATCTCACCAACCTGTCTCCCAGACATGAAACCTGGTTAGCCTGTGGGTCCTATTTGAGGGATAGTAGCCACACTTTCTTTAAAATCATTCTTTCTCTGATGACGAAGGCTTTGCTACCAGATAAAATTGGCCCTCTGGTGAGGTTTTTCCCCTTTGGATGGGTCTGCTCGACCAGACACACCCATATATGGCTGAATATAGGTAAGGCTTTCAATGAAATCTTCATATATTCACTCATATACACAGACATAGTTTAAAAGACACCTAGTGTGCCCTTACTTGCATTAATTTTGATGACTGGGTCTCTCTGTGAAGTCTTCAGAACAGAGCATTAGTGATGCAAATGCTGCACGAGGGTTAACACTGGAAACAGCAGCTCGGCCAAAGCCATTCAACATTGACTCCCATCTTTTGGAAGGATAATTTCCGGTGGCTCAGCCAGCCAACCATAGCGAAAGCCCAGGACATGAAAGGGATTTTCAGTGGCAGCTTATCAAACTGAGACCAAATACAAGCTGAGCTTTAAAGATAGGACAGATGTCAGGCCTCTCCAGAGCTCGGGAGACCAGGGTTTGTCTCTGTTTATCATCTTTAGCTCTTGACTTTGCTCTTCTTTGCTACTGGTCCAACTTGACACATAGAAAACTCCTCCTTCCTATGGTTTTGAACTCAACAAACAACCGAGGGGAGTTGTGCTCATCTAAAAATTCCGTACGTTTCACTCACTAAGGCACCTTTCCTTACATGGACCAGTGATTATAGCTGGCAATGCCTTAGATAGCTGTGGCCAGATTCGGATGCTTTCTGTGACCAAATAATGCTTTGGAATACTGTCATTACTGCCCCAGCCCCACAATTTTCACCAAGTTGAACCCACATGTCACTTTCCTAATCTATCCTCACACAAGAAATTGTACTTAGTACCAAGCAGGAGTTCAGCCTTGAGTCATTGCACCCCAGACTTCAAAGACCTTAAGTTTCCATAGCATTTAGAGTTTGCAGCATGCTTTCCCACATATCATCTGAATTAATCCTCATGATAACCCTGCAAGGAGAATATAGTTATCTGTGGTTTTACGTTAGGGGTTTGCGCTTCAAATAAGCAAAGAGCTTGTTGTGCAAGGTCAGTAGGTGTCAGAGTTGGGATTCAAATCTTAGGCTTTGAACTCCAAATTCATCCTTCTGTACACCCAAACAGAGGTTGAAATGCACAGATCAGCACCCATGTTCTCTTGGCACCTACAGTGTTTCAAATGTGTACATTTCAAGATTAGAATTCATGCAGAACTTTGGATTTCTACTTTATTTCCAAAAAGGAGATCTGGGGATATTGGGCTTACAGATCTGCTTGCTAACCAATGCTTGAAGCTGAAGAGCAGCTAGCTATCTGTGCTAGTCTAGAATGTGGGCTTCAGTTTGTCACAGTCCCCATTACTCCTCAGAGTATTCCTGACACTGAGGTCAAGTGTTAGCTTCTGTTTACCATGACCCTCAGGCTAGGAAATAAATATTTGTACCTATTCTTGTTGTCGTTATTGTGTGCCACCGAGTCAGTGCTGACTTATAGGACAGAGTAGAACCGCCCCATAGGGTTTCCTAGGCTGATCTTTACGGGAGCAGATTACCAGGTCTTTTCTTTGGTGGAGCTGCTGGTGAATTCCAGCCACCAACCTTTTGGTTAGCACCCAAGAGCTTAGCTGTTGTGCCACTATGACTATCAAAATTAGGCAAAGGACAAGATAGACAGAGAGGACTTCCTGCTTCAGGGAAAATGGAGAGAGATATTTCTTTATGCAAGTGAAGACTAGTCCTACATGTTTAATATAAAAACAAAGTGCACCTCTGCCAAAAGAATGTGTCCAGTTACTTTCTCATGTCTCAGCAACTTGCCTAACTCCTTTAGGCATTTGAGCTAGCAGTCTGGTCTCTGTACCACACTAGGCTGGTACATGTGCTTCATAACGGTTTTCTAGGTCTCCTGATCCTCTCCACTTCAGTCAGTTACATGCTTTATAAAAGACAACTTTTACACAAATTACACCCTTGCTCACAATCTTCAATGGCCCCCCACTGCTTTCAGAATAGAGTTCAAAGTCCTCAGCCTGGTTTTAAAGATTATACCCCAGTACTTTCCCTCATTAGACTCCTGCTGGCCATAACCAAAAACCAAAAATAGCTGCACTTCAATTCAATTCAATTCAGTTCAATGCATCTTTGGTAAATATGAGGAAATATATGCATGGTCCAATGGAAGGCAAAAGCGGGAGAGAACGGAATGTCTGTCCAAGGGCTCAAACACTACAGGTGAGGATAAGACAAACTCAAAGAACTCTCACACAAGAGAACATTAAAGAGAGGTGACTTCAGGGTCCAGAGGAGGATAGTATTACTTTTAACTGGCCTGGGAATCTCTCCCTTTAACCTTCCACTATTCCCTTATGCAAATCTTTCACTAGTGAACCAATCATTTCATAGTCCTCAAACACCATGTTTAATCCCACCACCACATATTTGCTTTGCTGTTCCTCCTGTCTGAATGGTTCTTTCTTTTTCTTTTAAGCTGCCTTTTGTCTTTCTGTTATTACTCTGGTCTGCCCTCCTCCCTATCTGGGGCAAACGGTTAAGTGTTAGACTACTAATAGAAAGGTTGGCAGTTTGAACCCTCTCAGAGGTGCCTCAAAAGAAAGACCTGGCAATCTGTTTCTGAAAGGTCAAAGCCATGAAAATCTTATGGCACAGTCAATGACAGACACATAGACCAATGGAATAGAATTGAGAACCCAGAAGTAAATCCATCCATCTATGGCCAGTTGATCTTCAACAAAGGGTCAAAGTCCTCAGTGGTACTGGCAAAACTGGATAATCCTTTGCAGAAAGATGAAACAGGATCCATACCTCACGCCATATGCAAAAACTAACTCAAAAAGGATCAAAGACCTAAATGTTAAAGCTAAAACAATAAAGTTCCTGGAAGACAACATAAGGACAAAACTAGGCGTCCTAATTTTTCACATAAATAGACTATTGGACACAACTAAAAGTGCATGAACAACAAGAAAAATTAGGTAACTGAAACTTCCTAAAAATTAAATATTTATGCTCTTCAAAAGACTTTACCAAAAGAGTAGAAAGAGAACATATAAACTCAGAAAAAAAAATCTGGCAACAACATATCTAACAAGGGTTTCACCTCTAAAATATATAGCAAACTTCAACAGCTCAACAAAAAAAAGACAAACAATCCAATCAAAAAACAGACAAAGGACACGAACAGACATTTAACCAGAGAGGACATTCAGGAGGCCAACAAACACATGAAAAGATGCTCACGATCACTAGCCATTAGAAAGATACAAATCAAAACTACCATGAGATACCATCTCACCCCTCAAAAATGGCACTGATTTAAAAAAAAAGAAAACAACAAATGCTGGTGGGGTTGTGAGGAGATTGGAACCCTTATTCACTGTGATGGGATTGTAAAACAGTACAACCACTATGGAAAATAGTATGGTTCTGCCTTAAAAAGCTAGAAATAGAAATACCTTATGATCTAGCAATCCCACGCCTAGGTATATATTCTAGAGATATAAGAGCAGTGATACAAACAGACATATGCACACCCGTGTTCATTGCAGCATTATTCACAATAGCAAAAGGATTTAAAAAAAAAACCTAAGTGTCCATCAACAGACAAATGGATAAACAAGTTGTGGTACATACATACAATGGAACACTATGTAGCTATAAAGAATAATGATGAGTCCATGAAACATCTTATAATATAGATGAATCTGGAGGACATTATGTTGAGTGAAATAAGTCAGTCACACAAGGACAAATATTACCTGATACCACTTTTATAAAAAGTCAAGAATAGGTATACACACAGAAAGCAACATTCTTTGATGGTTACCAGGGATTGGAAGGGGAGGGAGTGGGACTCACCTGCTAGATAATAAAAAAAAAAAAAGATAATAGACACCTGTTATTTCTGGTGATGGGAAAGGCAATACACAATATGAGGAAAGTAAGCACAACTTGACCAAGGTAAATGAAGACAGTGAGAGGTATGCAAGAATAGAGGACAACTACAGTAAATGTTCTAACATACACAATTTTGCAACAATAGTAATAACAACCAAAATATCTGTGTGTTGTTCCACAGGTAGATATGTGTGCTATACGTGTATAGGAAGGTATATGTGAGTACATGCATCTGCGTATATAGGTATCTCTGTAGGCATAAGTATATGCATGTTTGGGTATGCTACATATATATTCATATATATAATAAAGCACATAGTGGGTACAGTTGCAGAGAGACCTCCTAGACATATCCAAACACCTTGCGGGATTGTTTTACTGGGTTAAAGGGCTTGGGACCATAGTCTCATGAGACAACTGAGTCAATTGACATAACATAGTTCATAAAGATAATGTTCTACATTCTAGTTTGGTGAGTAGAATCTGGGGTCTTAAAAGTTTGTAAGTGGCCATCTAAGATACAACTATTGGTCTCTTCCCATATGGAGCCAAAGAGAATGAGGGGGGCCAAAGAATAAACTAGTGTATCGGACTAACAGGCCCCACGAACCATGACCTCTTCTAGTCTGAGACAGGAAGAGCTAGATGGTGCCCAGCTACCACTACCAACCATTCTGACCAGGGATATAATAGAAAGCCGGGGATAGAACGGGAGAAAAATGTAGAACAAAACTCAAATTTCTAAAAAAAATAAAGACTTACTGGACTGACAGAGACTAGAGGAACCCCAGGTATCGCCCTAAGATACCCTTTTAACTTGGAACTGAAGCCACTTCCAGAGGTCATCTTTCAGCCAAATAACAGATTGACTTATAAAATAAACAATATAACCCATGAGGAATGCGCTACCTTAAACAATTAACCATAGGAGTTCGAACAGCCAACATTTGCCCAAAAGCAAAGAAGAGAAGGCAAGGAGGGGCAGGGAAGCTAGATAAATGGAAACAGAGTAAATGGAAATAATGAGAATGCTGACACATTGCAAAAATTATAACTGATGTCATGGAACAAATTTGATTAAAAATTGTTAAATGGGAACCTAATTTGCCGAGTAAACTTTCACCTAAAACACAATAAATTAAAAAAAAAAATCCTATGGCACGCGGCTCTACTCTGAAACATGAGGTTACCATGAGTCAAAATCAACTTGACAGCAACTGTTCTGGTTTGAATCTGTGGTTTGGGGAATCCCTGGGTAGTCCAAATGGTTAATATGCTCAGCTGCTAATCGAAAAGATGGATGTCTGAGTCCATTCAGAGGCTCCTGGAAAGAAAGTTCTCGTGATGTGCTTCCTAAAAATCAGCCTCTGGAAACCTTGTGGAGCACAGCTCTACTCTGACACACATGGGGTCGTCATGAGTTGGTATCAACTAGATGGCCACTGGGTGGTTTGTTGGTTGGCCTACTTCATTAGCCTTTCCCGATCTTCTCAGCCCACAGTGCACACTCCTAGTTCCTCACAAGACACTGAGGAGCACCACTGCCTTGGATTTTGAAATGCCTCTAATCTGTGTCATCTGTGACTCCCTCCCTCAATTCAAATGGAAGCTGCTTGAGGTCAGTGAACACACCTTACATGCTTTTGCCTCTCTAAAATCTAAAGCAGACTATGAACCCAATAAAAATGGATTGGTTTATTAGTTATGTTCACAACAAATCCCTACAGACACAAACAGCTTCGCTGCTGACAGAAGCAGCATGCTTTTTCAGGGTTCTCTCTCGCTCCAAACGATCAGACAGAAAAAACAACCCACCTGTGCTGTTTTGCTAAAAATAAGCCTCTAGACCTTGCAAACCACATATGGCAGACATCCCACTTGTGCCTCATAAAAAAAAAAAAAACCTGGCATTTCCTCTGCTTGGATAACCGGAATGCTATCGATGCAGAATTACGGCCACTTCTATGACTTTTTTAATCTACGTTCCACACTTTATTCTGCTCGTGGCAATGCAACTAGATGGGCAGTTTCCTTTCTTTCTTTCTTTCTTTCTTTTTTCCTTCCTCAGCCAAGGCTGCAGTTGAACTCTAAAATTCTAAGCTGATGTCAAGGAGGCATGTTATATAGCAGTAGGTATTACAGGCATGAAATGGCAGTATATATGCAAAGCAACATGAAGCAAGACAACCTACAATCCTACCGATGTCCTTCATGTATAACTCTGACCACAGGCTTTTCTCCCACAAGAGTCAATCATATGCTGAAAAGCAAAACATGTTGTGCAGAAGTGATATTGAGAGAGATGGTCACACGGCATCCTAAAGAGAAGGATGTGGGGAGATGAAGACATAAAATAGTGAAAAACTACCCTGCCCTCAAGCCATTAGGCCCTTGAGAATGAGATAACCCCCCGGGGGTGCAATGAGCTGTGATTGAAGGGCCAAGGGATAGATTCAGGGATTCAGAAGAAAAAATTGGCCTATGTTTGTTGTGGTTAATTGCTGTTGAGGCAACACCAACTCATGACGACCTTACGCGTAACAGAACGAAACGTTGGTTGGTCCTGTGACAATTTCATGATCATTGATATGCTTGCATCTTTGAGCACTATATTGGACAATGTTCTCTTGTGATTCATAAGGTTTTCATTAGCTGATTTTTGGAAGTAAATCACCAGGTCTTTCTTCCTAGTCTGTCTTTGTCTGGAAGCTCTGCTGAAACCTGTCCACCATAAATGACCCTGCTGGTGTTTGAAATATCACTGGCATAGCTTCCAGCATCAGAGAAACATGCAAACCATCACAGTACGACACAGTGACAGGCAGATGGTGGAAACCGTGTCTACAAGGATTGTATCTACAAAAAGACCCTGATAAGAGTTCATTAAATCACAGATCTCAGAGTCGGGGAAAATCATGTTCTTTGAACACAGGGATGGGAAGAGACTTGATTGAGATTAGTGTGGCAAAGATGGTAAGGGTCATGAAATATTTTTTTGGCTTCTCCACATTCTGCCTCTTGCTTGTAGTTAGGGTGGGCCATGTGACTACCTCTGGTCAGTTAAATATGAGTTTTGTATCTCTTCCAGATTGAGGCAGCAAAAAGCCCTTATGTGATTCTCTAGTCTCTCTCCTTTCCTGCCAAAGCAATCAAGAAGGCTCTTTGTTCCAGATGGGGCAACTACAACATGGTGGCACCTCTGCCAGTCTCGGTCTCTGAGTTATTGCATGGAGGAGGGCCCTCCAGCCAATCTACAATGGACACTGGCGTGGGTGAGAAAAAGGACTTTTGTTGTGTTAAGCCACTGAAACTTTCAGAGTGTTATTATAGCACATCCTGTCTATCTTGACAAATACAGTGAGCTAGACGGTGGTAGAGATAAGAATGGAAACCAAGTTTCCAATAGCCACATCTCCAGGATCCCTGAGGTCTTTCAAAGAGACATGAGAGAGAAGCTAAAGGAAAGCAATCCTCTTCATTTTAAATCAGGAGAGGTTCTTCAATGATTATTCATTCAATGATTCACTTGTACTTTAATTCAAGTAAACGCACATTCACTGAGAATCTGCTGTCCATCTGTCTCAGGGCTGGGGATACAAAGGTGAATGAGGCAGTGTGGGAGGGAGGACAGGTATTCAGGAAAATAAATACCATGCAGGGAAATGGTGTTGTAGGAGAAGGATACGTATGTTGCTCCGGGAGTGTTGGAGAGACCCCCCCCCCATCTATTTAAAAGGGTCAGGTAAAGCTTCCCAGCTGATTTTTCCTGAAAGGCAAGTAAGAAGGTGGAAAAGGAACAACATACACGAATGCTCAGAGGTACAAAAGAGCAAGGTTGCTTGGTTTCTCGGGAGAAGGTGGCAAGGTCAAGATCATAATGAGCCTTTGCCAAGGAGTTTGGATTTTCTCTTTCAGGCGGTGGGGACCCATTGAAGAATTTTTAAGGGAAACTGTACTGGGACATTTGTTAGGAGAATGTTACAAGAATCCAGGTGTGTGTGGTGATAAGAATCTAAACAAAAATGGTAGCAGCAGGCACAGAAGAGCATGAATATTCCATTCTGGTATGTGGTCATTATTAAGGGGACCTCGGACCAACAGATTGTACCAAGAGATTTCTCCCTTGGAGAACAGCCAAACCTCTTCCTAGCAGGCTGTTTTTATGAAGGAGAGTCCCAGGTATCATGATGTACCATCCCAGAGATCCTGGATCTCCTTCCAGCTCCCATCACAGGCCGGGGACTCTGTAGGGATGGCCTAGAAATAATGAAGCTTAAGAAAGTCTCTGAAAGCAATCAAACGTGTTGTCTCTTGGTGCTGTGTCCTGCTCATTAACTTATTGTGAAGATTCATTAATCCAGTGTAAAACTGTAATTAAAAATAATCTCCTTTTCTTGGAGAAGTGGGGAGGGAAGAGGGTTCAGAATGGAACAGAAAATAAATAGGCCGATTACCACAGTCAGAACATGATGAGAACAATTCACCTTTGTCTCCCTTTCTGTAAATTTCTCTTTATTGAAGAAGCTGCAGGCTTTTGCATTTAACCATTTTCCTTTGCATGTGTGTAGCACTTTATGGCTTCCCAGCTCCTATTCCCACCTGTGGTCTCATTTGCTTCTCTCACCATATCTGGGTGGTAGGTGGGGAAGCTGTGATGACCCCAGTTGACAAATGAAGACACTGTGGCCAGCAGGTGTTAAGACTCAACCAAGGTTTACACAGGAAACTAGAGCACTGCTCCCCTGAATCTCAGTCTAGCGCTCACTCCACTTCACCAAGCTGGTATCCAAAGCTAAACAGTGACACCACTGGAGTGTATGGGGCTGGACCACTGCTTCCTAATGGGCACATGTAGGGACAGAATAATGACCAGATGCACATGGAAAAGCATGGGTTTCTGGGTCAGGGAGACCTAGTTTGAACCCTGCCTTTACCATTCACCAGATATATGACCTATGCCAATCACTGAAGATTCTGAGACTTAGTTTTCTCATCAGTAAAATGAAGTTATAATAGTTCTTACTCATTCAGCAAATATTTATTGAGTAGCTATTCCATGTCAGACACTGGTCTAGATGCTGGGGATATAGCATTAAATAAAACAAATTACACCTACTCCTCATTTATTGACTATCTTATTATCTGACATTTCACATTTACAACAATAGTAAAAAACCTACCAACTATTTTGCACATTAACATCATACATCTGGCAGTGACACTTTCCTGAACAGTGGGACATACAATGCCCACCTATGTTTTCTGCCTCTCAGGTCCAGAGGGACATATGTGTCCCACATAATATTTTGTGATCAGATGTGGTCATCCTCCATTATTGCACAATGCCAATTTTCACATAATGACCTGGTCTTTGGAACTCAACCTTGTGGATAAGTGAGGAGTAGTTCTATCTACCTTTATGAAGCTGATATTATATTGCAGGGAACAGGGGAAGACAGTCAATACCTATCTCACAGGTTATTTTAAGGGTTGAATGAGATAACTTATATTGATTGAATGAGATAAAAGTACATGCTAAGAAAATGTTCATCTCTCTGCCTGCAACATATCCTCCCATAGGACTGCTCCTACAGCAGGCTATAAACCAGGGAATCTCCTTTTACCTTCCCATCTCACCCATTCCCTTCCTCATTGACTCCTTCTTTCTCGTGCCCATTTCTATGTAAGCACAGAGCCTGTGCCCAGTTCTAGAAAGTACTCTAGTCCTTCTAAAGAGTACCTGGCATGAGTATAGGCAGCCCAATCCAAGGACCCCTCACATGTTAACAGGGACTCTAGTAAAGTCTAAATGACCTGAATGAATAAATCTATGGGATTTCGGACCATTTGACAGGCCCAGGGGGATTCAGTGTGGATCCCCTGCTTTGTCTGCAAATCTCACCTTGAAATTTGGCACCTGCTCTAAGAGGCAGGTCCTCTGTCATAAACACAGGCATAACAGCTGGCTGGGACATTGAGAGGGTCCAGTGGTTTTCAAGCTGAGATTCTGAGAGTCCTAGAGCCTTCTTAAGGCCCTCTCAGGGGAGGGGAAAAAGACTGAAGACCCTGAGTTGGCTCCACTCTCTCTACCCCTATCTACTTCAATCCTACCAGCACCAACCTTACAGACTAGAGTTCCAGTAGGAGTCTCTCTGGGTCCTATAGCTCCAATTCTTCAGCTAGATTTTCCCAGCCTAGGCCTTGACCTTCCACCTGAAATGTTCCAGGTATCACAATGGGCAAACCCCACCACTTCAGGAAGCACAGGCACAAAAACATGGATTGCAGGTTGGAATGCCAGCTTCCACAACACACGGTAAGTCCAACCTGCCCCCAAACCCAATGTGCACTAAGTTAACTGTGAATGTCCCAAAGTCTTCCCAGAGGCCAGGGGAAGTTTCTTCTCATGCATGGAGGCAGGATTCTGCCATTGGGGTAAAGCCTTTCCCTTCACTCAGAGAGCATTGACTTAAGATACAGATGCCTCTGGGAGAAGACACCAAGTGCCAGTGGTCTTATCCTTTCCCTGAGGCCAGGGACAGATGAGAAAGATGAGTGATATGTTTCAAAGAAAGAAAAGAATCTGGAGAAAAGAATAAAGAGAGGAGATACAGGATGCCCCCAAGACATAAGTCATTTGCTTAGCACTTGAGTCATGACAAAAGGCTTTCCCTAGTGGCTGTGGAAGGAAAACCAGAAAAGATTCTTTTAGTAGTCAGATGTTCCCAAAGCTTAGCTGGACCCTGGAAGATGCAAAGCTATGGCAGACACAGACCCTTCCCTTTTAGGGGATCAGGTCTTAAGGAGAGGACCACATGAATTCGGGGGTCAGCTAAAGATCACTTGGGAGTTTTGCTCTGTAAGATGCTCTCTGGCACCTAGGGAAGCTCATTAAACTGTCCTGATGCTTAGAAACCACCCTTGGAAAGAGAAAATAGTAAGAGCTAATTACTGATCACCTACATGCCTGGTCTTTACATGGATGGACTCACTGTATTTTCACAAGAACCTTTTGTAGAAGATACTACTATGGCTGTTACTATTGCCATTTTGAGAAGAACAAAATGAGGCTCCAAGGGATTAAGTAACAGTCCAAAGTAACCTAGTTATGGAAAAGAAAGGCATCGAACCTAGATATACTGCCTCTCAGAAGTAAATTTCCCCAATTTCTTCCAAGGAGTCTCTGGGTGGACTAGAGCTGCCAACCTTTCAGTTAGTAGCCAAGCATGTTAAATCATTTTCACCACCCAGGAACTCAAAATGTTTTCAATGAGGAAACCATTGAACATCCTGGAAGGTGTAACACACAGGACAGATTTGCTGAACAATAAACACATTGGGCTTGGTTTCCATCCAACAAAGGAAAGAGAGTGAGACAAGAAACCAAAATGGCTTGAGCACTTACTATGTGCCTGGCACTACCCAATACCACTTCCATGTATTATTTCACTGGACCCTCAATCCTGCAACCTCTTGAAGCTGGCATTGGAGTTACCATTTTACAAATGAGGAATCAGAATCAGAGAGGAATTTGCCCGTGTACCCATAGCTAAAAAGAGTGCAGAGATTCAAATGTAGGCCTGGCTATCAAACCAGGACTTGTTTTACTCCACACTAGTCACCTTCTGTGGATCCCTGATGGCACAGCGGTTAAGAGTCAGGAGGAATTCTATGGGTACTCCTAAAAGCCAGGCAGGCAGAGAAGTCTTCCTGGAGATGGTGACGTTGAGCTGAGCCCTGATGATTGGCTGGGGTTTGGCTGTGTGAGTATTGGAGTGGGGAGTACAGGAAGGAGGGTTATCCACTTTCTCAGACCAAACTCCTCCCTCAGCAAGAAGGCTGGCCATAAACCACAGATGATTTAGTGGCTAAAGGCCAAGCACTTTTGAAGGCATTGCTAGCAAAGAGCTTAATTGCACTAGGCAATCCTTGCTATCCCTTCAATGGATAAATAGCTGTCGCAGAAGGCATTAATTAGAATAGCTTAAATAGCTGTTGTTTATTTGCTATCACAGGGCAGGCTCCTGTTTGAGCACCCAATCCAGAGGTCTGCCTGTACTTTCCCCCACCCCCTTTTCCTCACCTCCCCATTCAGCCCCTCACATCCCATCTACTGCCTCCTCCTCCTCCCCTACTTTTGGGAGCATGCCAGATCAGCGTTTTTATTTTATGTTGCCTGATTTATCTGTTCTGTGAAACTTTCATTTCAACTTGGAGAATGTTCAAAGCAAAGCTCACCCTGTTACAGGCTTAATTGGACCATATTTCAGTCCCAGTGCATCTGTTCAGTGTGGCTTCCTTATCTTGGGTCCATAAAATTTTATTAAGTTATATATCAAAGAATATACATATATATTCCACTAACATGTTTTGGATCTTCTTTTTTTTCCCCCCACCCTTTTCGGTTTTCTTTTTTCTCATCTTCTTTTTGTTGTTCTTATTTTCACCACAAGCAACATCGGCAGCCCCAGACGACGGTAGAACAGAGTTCATTCTATTTCCCTATCTTTGTTTAAACCAGAAAGCACTGGGTCACGTTAACCTCAATTTAGTGCTGCAACTCCATGTCAGAGTCAGGATTCTGCTAATTTCCATTAGGTTTATTGGATATGTTTGATATGCTAATTTTCAAGGCCCTTCTCTCCAGCCCCTTCCTTCCAAGAAATTTGCTTTTCAATAGCACAGCTCTAGAGAGGAGGGGGAGAGAGATAAGGGAAGGTGGATAATTTTGAAAACGAAAACAGGCTTAAGGCCAAACAGGGAAAACTGTTCCCTCAATTCTGTCTAGTAATTTCAAGTGTCAGTTTTAAATAGATGCAAAATTACCACGCCACCTAGATGAATAACCTACCTTCCCCTTGGACCTCTATAGTAACTGACCCAGGATTCTCCTTTCCACATTTGATAAGTCTGGATTGAGGACTCTGATTGGTTGTCCTGTCACTGATGTCACAATTGTTCCAATTTGCTGGAGCAAAACTTCCCTCCCTTGGAGGTTGCCCTGGATCTACTCCAGCCCCCTGGGTTGAGACCTTGCTGAATCAGGTTACAGAGGGTGTTGCTGGAGGCATTTTGTCCCAGAAAGAAACTCTGGGAATCACCCGTTGCATCGAGTAGAGCGGCCTTAAAAGACAGAGTAGAACTACCCCATAGAGTTTCCAAGGAGTGGCTAGTGGACTCGAACTGCCGATGTTTTGGTTAGCAGCGGTAGATCTTAACCACTGTGCCACCAAAGCACGCAGAGTGGCAGGATTCTAGCAGCAACGACTCTTCACCAGTTCCATGTGAAGAGGAGAGTATCATTCTCTCCAACGTGTGCAGCAAAATTCCCTTGGATTAAGCTTGCATCCACGATTTCTGTGTTGGTGTCCACTGGATTTTAAAAGCTCATCAAAATTCCCAAGGCCAAGCACAACACTTTCTAGCATCGCTCCAACCTGCATATACCTATATATCAGTCAGCTAATTGGATCAGCTACTCGAATTCAGTCCCCTGGAGAGCATTTTCCTAATGGATTTGGGGGCTCTCCTGTGCCTTCACCTCCAGCACAACTCCACCCAACCATGATTATTGATCTTTTCTCTGGGCATTCTTCAGTGTTTTTGCTTGGGGGAAGGAGCGCCTTTGTCTTGGTCACCTCTCCCACTCAGAGTCTTGATCCTCTTTACCAACTATTCTCAGTACCTGAAGGAACTTGCCATTCCCATTTGAAAGGGTTCTCCACACCATCCTCCCAATTTATTCGTGGAGACCTTTATTTAAAGGTTATAGTGGAAACAGAAGAGACTGTGCAATCAGACAGACCTGGGATTGAATCCCAGCTCCACCATTAGTTTTCAGGCATTAGACAAGTTATTTAACCTCTCCGAGGCTGTGTGAAATGGACATAACTTAATTAGCCCTATAGGCTATCCTGAGATTTAGACATGGTGCATGGAAAAACACTGAGTGCAGATCCTGGCTCATGGTTGCATTATTATTATTAATATTAGTATATTACCAGTAGTAGTACTGTAGCATCATTATTATTATTGTCATTGTGGTGTTATTACTAGTATTCTGTTATACTTTTAATATTTTACTATTAACATTTTACAGATGAAGAACTGAGCCAAGAGGTTCATCCACACAAGATCGATTTTTAAATATTATTAAATAAAAAACATAAATTGAAAATATACTCTGCACAGTGTGCTAGGTGATGGAGATGAGAATAAAGACAGAGTTCCTTCCACGTACAAATTCTGGGTCTAGTATGGAGAGCAACAGGTAGGGAGGAATAGGGAGATGGACACAAAGGAGCGCCCTTCATCTGTAAACAACAACCTCACAATAAAGTGGTCTGAGCAAAGCACCTACAGAACAGATTGGGAGCATCGAGGAGTGGCTATCTGGTAAACCGGGAAAGGCATCCGAAAAGCTATGCTATTGCAGGTGGGTTTTGATGAAGGAACACATGTTTACCAGGCAGAAAAGAAAGAAATGGCATTGGAGGTCGAAAGATAACGTATACAAAAGTGCATGGAAGGTGTATGATGTGTTCAGGGGCTTGTGAGAAGTTCAGTGTGATAGGTATATTGGGTGTGTAAATAAAAGTGGCTAAAAGGTGAGGTTAAAAAAACCTAGAATGTTAGTTACCTATTACTGCAACTGAAAGGTCTGTGATTTGAGTCCACCAGCCACTCCCAGTAGAAAGATGTGGCAGTTTGCTTCCGTAAAGATTACAGCCTTGGAAGCCCTATGGGTGGTCCTACCCTGTCCTATATGGTCTCTGTGAGTCGGAATCAACTTGACACCAATGGGTTTTGTTGTTGTTATTGCTACATAACAAATTAAAACTTAGCTTAAAACAACAAACATTATCTATAGGTCAGGAACTGAAATGCACCTTGGCTGATGCCTCTGAATTTGAGTCTCCCAAAAGCCTGTAATCAAGGGGTTAGTCAGGGCTGGGTCATCTAGGATGATCATCTAGAAGTATCAGCTGGGGTTTGATTCACTTCCAAGTTCAGTCATGTGGTTGCTGGCATAATTCAGTTCTTTACTAGCTATTGGCCTGAGACCTCCACAGTTCCTTGCCATGTGGGCCTCTCCATAGGGCAGCTCACAAGATGGCAGCTGGCTTCATCAGAGAAGAGATTGAGAGGACAAGGGAGGGAAGAAGTTCCAATAAGATGAAAAGTCACAATCTTTTTGTAATCTCACGAGTAGCATCCCATTACTTTTGCCATACTCTATCCACTAGAAACAAGTCATGAGGTCCAACTCGCACTCAAAGATTATATCAGGCATGAACACCGGGAGGCAGGGATCATTGAGACCATCTTAGGAATATGCCTACCATCCACTGGGGGAAGATTATGAAGGTACAAGGAACTTGAATCTTATTTTATGAGCAACGGGAAAAAAAAAAAAATTTTTTTTTTTTTTTTGAAGCTGCTAAAAATATTTAAGGGGTGGAGGGTGTAGATGCTTGCCATGATTAGATTTAGATTTAAGTTGGATCACTCTGGCAGCAGCTGGAGGAAGGATTCCAGTGGGAAAGATTGAAGGAGATGAGGCCAGTTGGGACCCTGTAGAGCTATTCCTGGCAGGAGATGATGGGGGTTAGATCAAAGGCAATGAGGGAAGAGGTAGAGAGGGAAGTTTAGGCTGCAGAATATTTTGTAAACAGGAACAATAAAATAAACCTTGCTTAGCGACTGGTTATAAGGATTGAAAAAGGGAAGCAAGTCAAACCTAATTCCAGGGTAGATTAACTGTGTATCTAGACTTGGAAGAAAGGCCTGGCAATCTACTTCTGAAAAATCAGCCACTGAAAACCCTATGGAGCACAGCTGTACTCTGACACACATGGGATCACCACGAGTCAGAATTGATTGAACAGCAACTGGTTTGGTTTGGTTATCCACATCCCAGAAGAATATGACCAGGCAATGCTGGAGGATAATCAGGTTGGGGTGGAATTGAGCAAGAGATATTGAGCTCTGGACTAGTCTAAAATTACCCCAGGTTGTGGCAAGGTGGGGTCTAGAGCTCAGGCCTGCTGGTCCCATCTTAGCAGCCTCATATCACAGTGTTAAAGAGCTCACACTCTGGATTCAGACTGCCTGGGCTCAAATTCTGGCTCCATCACTCACTAATGACGTGGCCTTGTATCCTTTGTTGTCTTGTCTGAGTTTCCTTAATGTAAAATGGAGATAATGCTGGAGCTTACCTTAAACACAGATTATTATGAGGATTAAATAACTTATGGAGAATGCTTAGTGTAGTCTCTGATACCTGCTAAATATTAGTTATTATGAATATGTTCATGTACTGCAGCATTGGGTATTTGTCTATATAAGGCTGGGGATCATTTCTAGAGCCCCTTAAATCTTATCATATGCCTATAGGTGAGCAGAGTACTTTACATGTAGGTATGCTCAACCCTATTCCTAGCCCTGGCCCTCTGGACAACTGTTGTGTATATTGCAGTTAATGTAGTTAGGTCCCTGTTTGTGTTCTATTTCATTTCAATGCTCTCTGTCTCCTTAGGAGTTAATGTCTGGGATATACTTCCTGACTACGCCTGTCTTCAGCAGAGCAGAATTATAAAATCTCCTCTTTTGTCACTTCTTTTTCTTTCACAGAGCTTACAGAGCCTTTCAAATAGCAAGATATGCCTTCATTAAGGAAGTTTCTTTATTGCTTCATTTATTCAATAAATATGTATTGAGGATGGACTATGTGCACAAGACACCTTGCCAGGCACTAGGGGCATGACAGTGGACAGGATGGAAGGCTCCTCAGTCATGAGCTGAAAAGTGGACAAGAAGTAGATATAAACGGAAACAAGCAAATTAATGAAATGAACACAGGTTGTAATTAGTGCTAAGAAGGAAATACGCAGCAAGCTGTGGAGGAGAATAATGGCGGATGGTCAGAAGAGGTCTTCTGAAGAGGCGACACTGAAGCTGAAGGACCAGAAAAAGTAGCCACTGAAAGAGCAATTCAGAGTACTCCAGGCATAGGAAGCACCGAGCACAAAGACTGAGGTTGGAGAGATGGCTTGCAGTGTTCTAGGGATTGATAGAAGGCCACAAAGCAGCAGTTGCTCAGTAGAAATGGAATGTAAGCCACGTAAGTGAGTCTAAACCTTCTTGTAACCACGTTTCGGGAAAAAAAATTATGTGAAATTAATTGAATTAATATATTTTATTTAACCCAATGCAGCCAAAATATTATCATTTTAACATGCAATCAATTTTTTTTTTTAAATTAATGTCTTGTTTTACATACTTTTATGTATGCTGAGTCTTCAAATCCCAGTGTGTATTTTACTCTTATAGCACATCTCACTTGGGCCTAGCCACGCTTCAAGTGTTCAACTGCCACACATAAAAACAAACCAAACCCATTGTAACTCATAGGGTCCCATAGGGTTTCCAAGTAGCAGCTGGTAGATTTGAACTGCCAACCTTTTGGTTAGCAGCTGAGCTCTTAACCACTGTGCCACCACACATAGCTAGGGGTTTCTGTACTGGATAGCACACCACTGGATTAAGTGAGAGGGACATTGCTAAAGATGACATTGGGAGATAGGCAGGCCAGTCATGCAAGGCCTTATGGAATGTGGTAAAAAGGCTAGGTGTTATTCTAAGTGTAATGGGAAGTAGTGAAGCTTCTGTGTAGAGAATGATTTCTAGAGGAGTGAGAAGGGAAGGAAAGACCCCAGGTCAGAGGCTATTATAATAGTATAGGTGAGAGATGAGAGGGGCTTGGACAAAAGTATTGGTAGTGACAGCAGACAGAGAGATTTATTGTAAGGAATTGACTCACATGATTGTGAAGGGCTGGCAAGTCCCAAAATCCGTAGGTCAGGTTACAGACTGGAGACTCTTGCAAACTTGCTTCCAAAAATCCATAGCTCAGGAGACAGGAAAAGTAAAAAGCTCTGGCAAGATGTCTATTTATAGTCCAGTGGCAGAATACACCCTACGGAAGGAAACTCCTTTTTTACTCTTAAAGCCTTCAACTTGTTGGATGAGGCACACTCACATTATGGAGTGTAATCTGCTTTACTTAATTAAGGCCAACTGATTTAACCATGTGTAAATACTTCATAAGAGCAACTGGATTTGTGTTTGAGCAAATAACTGGGCACCACAGCCTACCCAGTTTGACAAATAAAATTAAGCATCACAGTCCACCCCTTGCCAATTTGGCACTCATGCACCTCTCCTTGAACTATACATAATTTCCAACCAACGACAAAAACAAAGGTATACTTCTAACACAATACAACTATCTTGTGTACAACCAAAAATGCTCTAACCCCTTTTCCAGAGATGATGAAAAGTTAATACATCTTATGTTTTATAATGAGCGATGGGAGAAGAGGGAGGAGAATACAAAGATATTATAGACAAATATGAGAGAGATAGATGATAGATTAGATAGATAGAGAGAGAGAGAGATGATAGAGAGAGAGAGAGATAGGTGATAGGTAGGTAGGCAGGCAGGCAGGCAGGCAGACAGACAGACAGACAGACAGATAGGAGTTGGAATCGGCTCGGCAGCAATGGTTTGGTTTCGTTTTTGTTTATCCTGTATTTTTAGGCAAATAACCATTGCTTTCTATGTTTGTTTGCCACCTGTGCCCTCCCCTGCAAGGTATTTTCTTAGGCATACTATGCTAATTTTTTTTACAGCAACATGTAAAAAAAAAAATTGGCATAGTGGCACTTACAAAAATACCTCACAGGGGAGGTGTGTGGCTGACAAACGTAGAAGGTGCATATTATTTGGGTAAAGATATGGTATATATGCATAAATATGTATTGTATATGCATACACACACACACAAGCATGTTCATAACCAAACAAGGAAGTACTCAGAACAATAGTTAATGCTTATTGTTGATGTCCTAAACCTTCACGTTAATTAATTCATTTAATCCTCATGATGACCCTATGAAGTATGACCACTTCACTGCATTTTCCACATGGGAAACTGAGGCAAAGATAGGAGCAGAACAGGGATTTGAACAGAGGGCAGGCTCTAGAGCCCTGCCCTTAGCCACTATGATGTACTACCATTCTGACAGAGACAAGAGGACCAATGTGATACATATATCGAAGGAACAGCTGGAAGAAATGGAAGGATTAGGGGTTGGACAGAGGAGATGTGAGGGTTCAGTGAAGACCCCAGAGTTTCTAACTTGAGCAGTCCAGTAGATAGAGATGCTTATTATCAGTGGTATAGAGAAGGGAAAAGCTTGGCCAGGACTGGTACAAGGGCAGAGGAATAGAGTAAACATTGTAGATGATCACGTAGTTGCCTCGAAGACAGGCAAATGGGAATGTCCAATGGGCAGTTGGATCTGAGTCTCCAGTGTGAAGGAGAGGTCTTGTCTGAAGATACACACTGGGGAGCCATCAGCATGTAGACATGATTCAGGAAAAAGCTGCCTCGCTTAGGGAGAATGAGTAAACAGAGAAGAAACGAGAGCACAGCACCAAAATCTGAGGTTCTTCCAAATGTAGAGATGGAAGAAGAGGACACAATAAAGGAGCGTGAGAAGTAGGGCTCCGTCTTTTATTTTTTACAGATTTCCACAAGCTAATCTTTCTGCATGGAGCCCTGTTGGCACAGTGGTTAAGGGCTTGGCTGCTAACCAAAGGGTTGACAGTTCAAACCCACAAGCCTCTCCTTGGAAACCCTATAGGGCAGCTCTACTCTGTCCTATAGGTTCACTATGAGTCAAAATTGACTCGACGGCACCTAACCACAACAATTCTTTCTGTTGGAGTCCCTGGGTGGTACAACAGTTAACACACTCATCTGCTAACCAAAAGGTGGGAGGTTGGAATCCACCCCAAGGCACCTAGAAGAAAAGCCTAGCGACCTACTTCCAAAAAAAAAATCAGCCTTTGAAAACCCTACAGAGCACAGGGTCTACTCTGACACACATCGTGTTGCCATGAGTTGGAATCAACTCAAGAGCAACTGGCTGGCTGGTGTTCTTTCTGCTAGATACTCTTTCTTTCCTCTACCCACCAGCTGCCCACTTGTCTAAATCCAGCTCAAAAGTCATCTCCTCTAGTTTCTTTCCTCAGAGATCCTGAGGCAAAGTTGGCCATTCTCTCCTGTATTAGTTTCTTATGGTTGCCGTAACAAATTACCACACACTTCGTCGCTTAAAACATCAAAAATTTATTCTCTCACAGTTATGGAGGTCAGAAGTCCAAAATCAAGGTATCAGCAGGGCCATTCACCCTCTGAAGGCTCCAGGTGAGAATCCTTCCTTGACTCTTCCAGCTTCTTGTGACCCCAGGTGCTCCTTGGTTTATGGAAGCATAGCTCCAATCTCTGCGTTCATCTTCCCAGGGCCTTTCCTCTATGTACATGTCTCTCCTCTTCTGCCTCCCTCTCCTTTGTGTGTCTCTTAAAAAGACAAATGCTGTTGGATTTAGAGCTCATCCAGATAATCCAGAATGATCTCATCTTGAGATCATTAACTTAATTATATCTCCAAAAATCCTTTTTCTAAATAAGGTAACACATATGTGCCAGGGGCTAGGACATGCACATATCTTCTGGGAGCCACTATTAACCCACTACACTTCCTTTGAGCTCATCCATCTCTTCGTAATCACCTCCAATACAGTAAGTAATGGAAACACAATTGTTTCTCTTATAACTAGAACATGCATTTTCAACAGGGCAATATCCTCTCCAGGGGGAAGAAAATTGGTTGGCACTGGGGAGAAGCTAACTCTTTTCATGTATAAAAATGGATACACACATAGTACATTAACATATATATAGTATGTTTGTGGTTTTAAAATTTTGTGCAAGAAGAGGGGGCAATTAGGGTGAAAAAGTCTATAAAGGCTCCTGGGTAGGGGTATTGATAATGGAAAAAAGTTTGAGAATACTGCCGTAGTACTACCGTGGAAGGTACCATGACATGTTCACCCTCGTGCTGGTCACATACACACTCCCACACATCCACACACACTTACCACCCCAATGGTACCAGCATGGAGCAAAGCACAGGAAAGATGGCTTGGATGAACTAAAGACAAATGGATTTGCCTTCCTCCTCCTCTCAGATGCTTCATTTAAAGTATAACTGGAGCAGCCAGTGCTACCATAGACCCGAGTCTAAACCCTGCTTCCCTCTCCAGTTGATCTGCCCTTCTTTCTATCTCTACCCCAGACCCGCGTGACTGGAGCATTTTGAATTATGGATATTTTATTTTATGGTCTAAAGTCACAAAGTCTAACAATTTGAAATATCACTACTGCAGCTGCCGCTCTCTTCAGAACTCTACATATTTAAACAGAATTTCAGTTACCAGAAAAACTCATCTTTAGAGAGGAAAAGGGAGGGATGGGGGTGGGAAACCCACTGATTTAATGTTTTATCAAGAGGAAGAGAGTGTGGAGAGAGGCTTGCTGAACATCAAACAGGCTCCAACGCTGTGAATTTAGCAAGGCAGAGAGCAGTGCAAATTGAAAGATTTAAAAGTCTGAGGTTTAAACATCACTTTTGTTTTCCCAAGCCCTAGATATTAATAACACTGTTGTGAAAATTATGTCTTCCCTTTTTAGGAGACAAGGAAAATTAAACATTTGCATAAACCAATTGATTGCAATTCTGATAGCAGAGATTTCCAGGTCCTCTTTCTTCTGTGTCTTCTCTGTCTTTTGGCCCTCTCTCATGGTCCAAAGAATGACATAACCTCATTATACTAGACCCCTAGCCTGTGTTGCACAGTGTTTGACACACTCACTCCCCCACTCCTAAACACCTCTCTCTCTTGTTCCTCCTCACAGGTAACCCTGCTGATGCCCTGGTCCATGTCTTCATATCATTTTCCTGAAGTGTGATTACTCATTGCCTGGTCTCTTTGGTTTCAGCCTCTTCATCCTCCAATCCATCCTGAATTCTTCCCCTTGATTTCTTTACCTAAGTATCTTTTCATCATGAATTCTCTGCTCAGAAGTCTATGATGGCTCCTTGCTGTCAGTAAACTAAGGCCCTTATTTATTAGTATGCTTCAGAGGCCTTCCTCATTGCTGGGTAGGTCCTGTTTTCTGTGCTTCTAAATACTTATCCTATCTCCAGCCAACCTAGAAGCATCTCTATGCCTCCTTACATACCTGCCTCTTTCTTATCTCTAGATCTCTGCTCCTAGTAGTCCTTCTGCCTGAAATGCCTTCTCCTTTCCATTCATCCTACTATTTTCTCTCCTTTAAGGACCTACAGGGATCCCAGCTCCTTCACAACCTTTAGACATTTCACTCTGAGAAGGGGGTTTAATATTGAACCATGTTTCATCTAAATATTTCAAACATATCATTCAGTAAGGAACTTCCAAACCTGTGAAGAAAAAAGATTATTACTACTATATCCTTCACTGAAACCAAAATCAAACCCATTGCCATTGAGTCAATTCCGACTCAAGAGGACCCTATAATGAATCTATAGCAAGTAGAATTGCCCCACAGGGTTTCCGGGGGCTGTAATCTTTACTGAAGCAGACTGCCACATATTTCTCCTACTGGTGAGTTTGAACCACTGCCCTTTTCGGTTACCAGCTGGGTGCTTAATCATAGCACCACCAGGGCTCCTTGCTGTATCCTTCACAGTTCTGTACAAAATGCTGGAAATATGGGACAGGGAAGGACCAGCTGTTGTGCAGTCAACTCCAACTCATGGCATCCCCATGTGTTTCAGAGTAGAGCTGTGATCCCTAGGATTTTCAATGGGTGATTTTTTCCAGCCATGTCAGGTGCCTCTGGGTGAACTTTACCTTCCAGCCTTTCAGTTAGCAGCTGAGGATGTTAACTGTTTGCACCACCCAGTGACTCCAAAAGAGGAGGATAATGGGAAGGAAACATATATTTAACTAGTTCCTCATCTGTCCTTGGCTCTAGGTAGAGAGCTTTATAGTGTTTATCTTATTTCAGTTCTTTTCATCCTATCATCAATAACCATGTATTTTAATCTCATTTTGCAGATAAGGAAATTAAGGCTCAGGGGGGTTAATAAATGTAATAACTAGTAAAATTTGGAGCTGAAAATTGAATTCATACCTCTCTGACTCAAAGTTGCTCTTTTCATCTCTGTGCCATTACAGAGGGTCATCATCACTGCTTGTCATGGATTGAATTGTGTCCCCCCAAAATATGTGTCAGTTTGGCTAGGCCATGATTCCCAGTATTGTATGGTTGTCCTCCATGTGTGATGTGATATAATTATTCTATATGTTGTAAATCCTAGCCTCTATGCCTGTGGTTATGATCCTATTTAGGAGTAAGCTATTTGTTACTAATAAGGTAAAATACAATCTACAGGATTAGGTTGTATCTTGAGTCAATGTCTTTCGAGAATTAAAAGAGAGAAGTAAGCAGAAAGGAGAGGGACCTCATTACCACTAAGAAAGAAGAGCCAGGAGCAGAGCGCATCCTTTGGACATGGGGTCCCTGTACTGAGAAACTCTTAGACCAAGGGGAAGATCGATCCCAAGACACATGGAGAATTCCAACGAATGCTGTGCCCACAGATGTTGAAAGGAGACAAATACCTTCCCCCAAAGCCGACAGAGAGAAAAAGCCTTCCCCTAGAGCTGGCACCTTGAATTCAGACTTCCAGCCCCCTAAACTGTGAGAGAATAAATTTCTGTTTGTTAAAGCCAACCATTTGTGGTTTTCTGTTATAAAAGCATTAGAAAACTAAGACACTGCTATATGTAGTAACTTGCCCCTCTCATCTGTAAAATGGGAAGACTAACTCAGCCTTTTCTCAGCTTTTTTCTAAAACGGAGACTGTGCTTAAAAAATCTCTCTAGCATTGTATGTTAGCTTTTTATAAATACCATTCAGCTGGGGCTTGGAAATTCAGCCTCCATTCATTCAAGCTGCACAAAGCACCACAAAGCCAGAAAGAAAGCCTCACCTACTGAGACCTGTAAATATCACTTTCAAATATTAAACAGCTTGGTGCAATAGTATTTGTTCCTGACATGATGGTGTATTAACTGAGACACCTGCGCCTGCCATTGTACTATGCTTTACATATATCTTGCAGTATTGTCATATAATAGCATCAAACAGCAAATTGCATTTGATGTGCAATTGTGTACGTGTGTATGTGTGGGTTAAATAAGCAACTAGACACATTTCCCTCTTGTCTTGATTACAGTCACTGGTGAAATGTGGAGTCAAGGTTTAGTGCATCAAACGGCAACAAATTCTACTCTTGACTACACGGAAAGCAAACCATCGTGAGACTGTTTAGAGATTCTAGGAGAAAATAATGTTCCCTTTTGTCTCCTTGCACTCCACATGCGGAGCTAATGCTGCCGGGCTTCAGATTTATAATCATCATCTCTTCCTTCATACCTTCCCTTAAGGCATAACTAGTCATATAGGCTGGAATGGAAGTGTGGTCTCTGACAATGGTTTTCTTACCTTATACTTTTGAGGAAAAAAATATATATATATTATATATGTGTGTATAATTTTTTCTCCCAAGTAAAATCTAACGTGGAATCTTAACATATAATATAGAGAAAATGATTTAATGAAATTTATTTACCAATTTAAATATTTATCATTCCTTAATATAAATTCAAACCCAATGTGAAAGTTTTGATGAGCACAAAAATTTGAAATCAAGATTATGGCAGGTATAGTCATACGCATCTCAAAATTCAATTTCTATGTTTTGTTTTGGCTGCTCAGGTATCAGAAGAATCCTAATTTAACCAGATAAGGAAGAGAGTACTTGCTCACACAATTTTACTTGAAATAATATATTCAAGTCTGAATTAAAATAAAAAACAAAATGAAAAAAAAATAAATGATGATCTATAATTGTATAATTATTGACTTAGCTGCAATACTTTCAAATTCTTGCTGAAAATGGTGTGAGAAGCTTTATTCTGAGATCTGTGCAAAGCTTTTTAGCCTAGCAGTCCAACTTCTCATGCTGGTGGGGTCTACTATATTATCATTTGGTATATCAGGCATTTAAAGTGTGTGTGTATGTTTACTGCAGCTCTGAAATAGAATAAAATATTTTTAAATTGCAAGCAATGAGAATCAAATTAATATGAACTCTTGAGTTAATATCTCCACTGAGCCTTGAGATTCTGAACCACACAATATGAAAACACTTATTCTAAAATAAAGGGTGTCAGGCACAGTGGATCCGGGCCAGGGTTACTTAATGTGGGCTGTTACACCTGTTTGGATCTCAGTAGGCCATACAGAGGCAGCAAGACACCACAAACTCTTTTTATTTATTATTTATTTACTTTAGATGAAGATTTACAGAACAAACTAGCTTCTTGTTAAACAACCAGTACCCATATTGTTTTGCGACATTGGTTAACAACCCCATGACATGTCAACACTCTCCCTTTTCGACTTTGGGTTCCCAATCACCAGCTTTTCTGTCCCCTCTTGCCTTCTAGTCCTTGTTCCTGGGCTGGTGTGCCCCTTTAGTCTCGTTTTGTTTCATGGGCATGTCTAATCTTTGGCTAAAGGGTGAACCTCTGGAGTGACTTCATTACTGAACTAAAAGGGTGCTAGGGACCACACTCTCGGGGTTTCTCCAATTTCTGTCGGGCCAGTAAGTCCGGTTTTGTGAGCTAGAATTTTATTCTACTTTTTCTCCAGCTCTATCTAGGACCCTCCACTGTGATTCCTATCAGAACAGTCAGTGATGGAAACTAGGCACCATCCAGCTGCACTGGACCCAGTCTGGCAGAGGCTGGGACAGTCATTGTCTATTATTCCTTTGAACCAATCTTTCCCTTGTGTCTTTGGCTTTCTTCATTCTCCCTTGCTCCCAAAGGGGTGAGACCAGTGGAGTATCTTAGATGGCCACTCCCAATCTTTTAAGACCCCAGATGTTACTCACCAAAGTAGAATGTAGAACATTTTCTTTATAATCTATCTTATGCCAATTGAGCTAGATGTTCCCTGAGACCGTGGTCCCCACACTTTCAGCCCAGCAATTCAGTCCTTCAGGAAGTTTGGATGTGTCCATGGAGCTTCCATGACCTCGCCCTGGACAAGTTGTCCTGGCCTCCACAGTACTGTGTACTGTCCTACCCTTCACCAGAGTTACCACTTATCTATTGTCTGTTTAGTGTTTTTCTCTCCCTGCCCTTCCCCTCTGTCATAACCATCAAAGATTGTTTCTTTTTGTGTGTAAATCTGTTCGTGAGTTTTTGTAGTAGTGGTCTCATACAATATTTGTCCTTTCGTGATTGGTTTATTTCACTCAGCATAATGCCCTCCAGATTTATCCATGTTGTAAGATGCTTCACAGATTCATCATTGTTCGTTATCACTGCATAGTACTCCATTGTGTGTATGTACCACAGTTTGTTTATCCATTCATCTGATGGGCATCTAGGTTGTTTTTATCTTTTTGCTCTTGTGAACAACGCTGCAGTGAACATGGGTGTGCATATGGTCTATTCGTGTGACAGCTCTTGTTTCTCCAGCATATATTCTTAGGAGTCGTACTGCTGGATCATATGGTATTTCTATTTCCAGCTTTCTAAGAAAGTGCCATATCATTTTCCAGAATGGTTGTACCATTTTGCATTCCAACCAGCACGCATAAGAGTTCCAATCTCTCCACAGCCTCTCCAACATTTGTTATTTTCTGTTTTTTTGATTCATGCCAGTAATGCCGGGGTGAGATGGTATCTCATTGTGATTTTGACTGACATTTCTCTAATGGCTAGTGATCATGAGTATTTCCTCGTGTGTCTGTTAGCGGCTTGAGTGTCTTCTGTGGTGAAGGGTCCAATTCCTTTGCCCATCTTTTAACTGGATTATTATCTTTGTTGTAAAGGTGTTGGATTTTCCTGTAGATTTTAGAGATTAGGTCTTTGTCTGATTTGTAATAACCAAAATTTTTTTCCCTGTCTGTAGGTTCTCTTTTTACTTTTTTGGTGAAGTTTTTTGATGAGCATAAGTGTTTAATTTTTAGAAGATCCCAGTTATCTAGCTTATCTTCTGGAGTTCGTGTGTTGTTTGTTATGGTTTGTAACCTGTGAATGCCGTGTATTAGGGCCTCTAGCTTCGATCTGATTTTTCTTCTATGGTCTTCATAGATTTTGCTTTTATATTTAGGTCTTTGATCCATTTTGAATTAGTTTTTGTGTATGGTGTGAGGTATGGGTCCTGTTTCATTTTTCTCCAGTTTTGCCAGGACCATTTGTTAAAAAGACTATCTTTTCTCTGTTTGATGGACTTTGGGCTCTTGTCAAAGATGAGATGACTGTAGGTGGATGGATTTACATCTGGGTTCTCAATTCTGTTCCATTGGTCTGTCATTGTACAAGTACCAGGCTGTTTTGACTACTGTAGCTGTATAGTAGGTTCTGAGGTCAGTCCTCCTACTTTATTTTTTTTCTTCAATAGTGCTTTACTTATCTGGGGCCCCTTCCCTATCCATATAAAGTTAATGATTAGTTTTTCCATCTCATTAAAGAATAGTGTTGGTATTTGGATTGGGATTGCATTGTATTTGTAGGTTGCTTTGGGTAGAATTGACATTTTCACAATGTTAAGTCTACCTATCTATGATCATGGTATGTTTTTCCTTTTATGTAGATCTCTTTTGGTTTCTTGCAGTAGTGTTTTGTAGTTTTCTTTGAATAAGTCTTTTACATCCGTGGTTAGACTTATTCCTAAGTTTTTTTTTTTTTTTAGGGGCTATTATAAATTGGTGGAAACCCTGGTGGCTTAGTGGCTAAGTACTATGGCTGCTAACCAAGGGGTCAGCAGTTCGAATCCACCAGGTGCTCCCTGGAAACTCTATGGGGCAGTTCTACTCTGTCCTATAGGGTTGCTATGAGTCAGAATCAACTCGACAGCAGTGCGTTTCTTTATTATTATTATTATTATTATTATTATTATTATTATTATTATTATTATTATTATTATTATTATTATTATTATAAATGGTATTGCTTTCCTGATTTCGTTTTCATCATTCTGTTTATTGGTGTATAGGAAGTCAACTGATTTTTGCATGTTTATCTTGTATCCTGCTACTCCGCTGAATCTTTCTATTAGTTCCGGTAGTTGTCATGGAGTCTTTTGAGTTTTCTATGTATAGTATCATATAATCTGCAAATAGGGACTGTTTTACTTCTTCGTTACCCATTTGGATGCCCTTTATTTCTTTTTCTTGCTTTATTGCTCTAGCTAGGACTTCCAGCAAAATGTTAAATAGGAATGGTGATAAAGGTTATCCCTGTCTTGTTCCTGTTCTCAAGGGGAATGTTTTCAGCCTCTCTCTATTAAGAATGATGTTGCCTGTTTGTTTTGTAGAGATGCCCTTCATTATGTTGAGGAATTTCCCTTCTGTACGTATTTTATTGAGAATTTTTAATCAAGAATGGGTATTAGACTTTGTTGAATGCCTTTTCAGCATCAGTTGAGATGATCATGTGATTCTTTTATTTACGTGGCGGATTACATTCATTGATTCTCTACTGTTGAACCATACTTGCATACCTGGTAAGGAATCTCACTTAGTCATGGTGCATTATTGTTATTATTGATATGATGCTGAATTCTATTGGCAAGAATTTTGTTGAAAATTCTTGCATCTACATTCATGAGAATGTATTGGTCTGTAATTTTCTTTTTTTGTGGTATCTTTGCCTGGTTTTGGTATCACAGTTATGTTGGCTTCATAGAATGAATTTGGAGTATCTCTTCCTTTTCTATGTTCTGGAATAGTTTGAGTAGTACTGGTGTAAGCTCTTCTCTGAATGTTTGGTAGAATTCTCCAGTGAAGCCATCTGGATCAGAGGGGTTTTTTTGTGGGGGGGGGGTAGATTTTTATTACCTTTTCAATCTCTTCTTTTGTTACAGGTCTGTTAAGATTTTCAACATCATTTTGTGTTAGTTTGGATAGATAGTGAAGACACCATAAACTCTTAAGTGTTCCAGAAGATTTGGAACCAGTACAATCTGTCCCTCAGCAAGAGAGAATGGCGGTGGTGCATCTTTGTACCACTTGACTACACAACTTCCTTCTTTAAAAGCCATCAGTCTCCACACCTAATCTTGCTACACAAATGTCTTCACAATCTAGTCTAGGCATTAACTCGTGCTGGAAATCCCAGCTGAGTTTCCTCTCCTCATTGTCCTCTTAATTTATCTTCTAATTCATCTTCATATTCTTCCTTCTTAAAGCAACTTAAATGTCATTTTTTTTTAAATAAATTTTCTTAACCCATCTTTGCCGTAATGTCCAGGCAGAGATATTGTTGGGGTTGCTTTGTTCATTTAGCAAAATTAATTGCTTTTGCTACCAAATTTTAAGTACCTACTACAGGCCAGCTTATATATGAATTTATATCCTTTAGTCCTCACGAATAACTCTGCTTTTTAGTGATATTTAATCTACCTTATAGACTTAGAATAGTTATATCATTTATCCTGACGTTACACATCTACAAAGAAATCAAAAGCAAACCCACTGCCATTGAGTCGATTCCGTTGAGTCAGTTAGCAGCCGAGCTCTTAACCACTGTGCCACCAGGGCTTCCTACATCTACAGTAGACAAGATAAATTAAAACTTACGTCTGCTGAATCCAAGGTCCTCCGTATTTCCAACCACTAAGCTTCTTTCTGTCTGTGGACTCTTGTCTATTAGATCTTTGTGCATATCTCTGGGCTAGCATTTATCAAGTTCAAGCCCTGGTGGTACAGTTGTTAAGTGATACAACTGTTAACCAAAAGGTCAGCAGTTCGAATCCACCAACTGCTCCTTGGAAACCCTACGGGGTAATTCTGCTCTGTCCTATAGGGTCCCTATGGGTCAGAATCAACCAGATGGTAGTGGGTTTGGTTTTTTGGTTTGGTTATGGAATTTCAGTGTTGCCATATTTTTCTCCTCTATGGAACTCTGTGAACTTCTTGAAGGCACAAATAGTGTTTAAATCAGACCTCTAGGTCTGGTCTGTATTTGTAGCTCAAAAATTTGTTAAATTTAATCTAAATAAACAGAACCATAAAACTGGTGGCTAAAAGTGATACTATGTCATCTATTCATTTACCTCTAGGCAAGAACTGCTAACAATCCATCCTGGATAAAAAAACACCCTGATTTTAAAGATTATTATTTCTTTTTAGTCCTAAGACTCCTCTTGGAGCTTAGTGCAGCATTTCTCAAGATGGGGTATTACTCTAGGGGTGAAATAGGGTTCCACACCCCTAATATTTAGCAAACTCTGTATACTAAACTAACCCTATTGGAAACTCATAGCATATTAAAAACTCTCGGAGGTAAAGAAAACCAATTAACTGTGTTCAATTCAGTATTTCTCAAACTTAGATGAACACCATGCAATTTTTTCAGATAACACCTATTAGTAGTTCTTGAATCTCGTGTTCTACAGAACATTAGCAGCTGAGGGCTTAATCATTGCACCACCAGGGCTCCTTTGTACAAAGATTAGGTCTGGCCTAATCTGTTAAGGATTGACATGTACCATGTTCCATAAAGGATTTATGGTCGCCAAGTTATACTTTAATTTTAGCCCGTTTCTTCTCTATGTTCAGTAGAGCACTGAGAACCATTTATTTCTTTCTCTTATAAACAAGGGGGCTAGTTTTCCCAAAGCTTGTTTCATCAGGAGAAAGCTCTCAGGGTCATTTCACTTTCCATGCACATTTAGGATTTGTGGAATCAAAGTGATTCCAAGGGAAATTAAAGCCAGGAAAGCCCCTTCCACATTAAACAAACGAAGACCATTTAGGGATGGAGGGCTAAACCCTGGCTTCCGTGCTTCATTTGAGCACTGCCACTGGGGTGAACTTTTCCCACTAATTTTTGCAATGTAAGATATAATATAGCATGTCATTCTTCCACAGAATTCACATTAGCTCATTTATTTTCAAAGATTATTTTGTTTAACTGAGTTCCCTGCAGGGCAAGAGAAATTTATACAAAATCATAAATCATAGAACTTTCTACAAAATACTACATTACATGTATCTATCTGTCCCGTTCCCCATTGCTGCTGTGTTGATTTCAACTCATAGCAAACCTATAGGACAGAGAAGAATTGCCCCATAGGGTTTCCAAGGAGTGGCTGGTGGATTCAAAGCACCAATCTTTTGGTTAGCAGCAGAGCTCTTAACCACTGCACTACCAGGGCTCCTGTCTACCTACCTATCTACCTACCTTCCTACCTACCTGCCTACCAATCTATACATGTATCAATACAGTGGCCTTACCAGAGTTTATATCACAGGTTCTAAAATCTTGACTTCTTCCTGGGTTCCTCTTTTTCTCCCACACCAGACATCCAATCCATCAGCAAGTCCTAATTCAGAAATTAACCCCTCTTGCACCCTCTGCCACTACCATCTTTGTTCAAACCACTGTCATCTCTTGACTGGACCACAGTTAGCCTCCTAAGTGGCCTCCTGGCTTTCACCCTTACTCCCTTACAGTGTATTTTCAATTCACAGTAAACAGAATGATTCTTTCAAAACTTAAACCAGATCATGTCACTACATTGCACTAACCTTCCATGACTCTGGTTTCACTCAGAGTAAAAGCCAAGTCCTTACAGTGGCCTAAAAGGACCTGCATAATTGGCTTCCCTTGCTTCTCTGGTCTTGTCTTTTACAATTTGCCCCAGATTCACTCCGCTCCATCTCCTCTGGTCTTCTTGCTGATCTTTGAGCATGCTAGGCATCCTTCTACCTCAGGGCCTCTGCATTTACTGCTGCCTCAGCCTGAAATGCTCTTTCCTCTCTAATTGGGCATGGCTTGCTTTCTTACCTCCTTTAAGTATTTGTTCAAGTGTTGCCTTTTCAAATGTTACCCTGACTATCTACTGCAAACTTGCTGCCCACCAAGCCTCATCCCCTTCCTCTGCTATGTTTTTTTTCTGAAGCACTTACATCACCTTCCAGTGTACTTTATATATTTATCTAGTATTTTGGGAAGAGAGGGAGTTGGTCTGTTTTCCACCATTAGAATGTAAGCACCATGAGGGCAGGGGGATTTGTTGGTTTTACGCATTGCGAAATCCCCGAAGTGAATGTATCGTAGACTGTTAGAGCTGAGAAGGAACTTGGAGTGAATGGATACTTCCGTGATACCTGACCTTTTATATAGACCCCTGGGACTGCACACATCTAGTGATAGGGACAGGTAAGATATTGTCAATTTTTCAAAAAGTCTAATGTGTTTCCCTCATCTCTCCATTATGAGGCTACATGACAAACTAAAGTGTCACGCTTCTTTGCTTTTAGTTGAAATTATCTCAGCTCAGTGTGTTAACTCTGATTATGTAAATCTGATCAGAATCTCTGGCTACCAGTTACCAATGCCTTGATTTTTAGACATGGGGAAATGAATTAATTATCATTTAATAAATGCAGATTAGTAGACATTTTTGAAAACATGGGTTCATGTTGGGGGGAGGGGCTATCACGAGTACAAATCTTTGATCTCATTCAACCCCTTTGTACAAGATGAAGACTTTGAGGCTCTGAGAGATTAAGTGACTTTCTCAAGGTCACACAGCTAGTTGCCAGCAGAACAATAACTAGAACCCAAGTCTTTGATTCCCAGCCCTGTGTTTGTGCAATCAAACACACAGTTAGCAGCAAAGGAAGCATATACATGCTGTATGTAACATTTGCATAACACATCACAGTAAAGACAGAATCCCAACTGAGACTCTCAGCAGGAAAATAACAATTATTTAATCAGGGCTCTATTTATACT
The DNA here is from genome assembly GCF_024166365.1 of Elephas maximus indicus. Lineage (NCBI taxonomy): Eukaryota > Metazoa > Chordata > Mammalia > Proboscidea > Elephantidae > Elephas > Elephas maximus. The sequence goes on from NC_064840.1 coordinate 54,232,904, forward strand.
TTTATTGTGAAGGTTAGGTTAAGATTCACTGGCTTGATTAAGGGCGCTGCCTGCACATGAAAGTGTTTACTGAGCTGAGCTCCCTGGAGTGAAATTCACACAAACTTGTGACATCCAAAGCACATTTTCATGTCCTGAAAGCCATGAATATCTTTATGGAAGGCCAAATCTTTTCCTTCAAACAAACAAATGGTGTCCTTAAGGATAAACTGTAAACAGAGCCTGCCAAGACACAAATAGTCCTTCCTCAAGACTGCAGTGGCATTTCATTTTCAGTTTTAGTCTTTAAACCTAATGAATATGAATATACTTAGATATATAAAATGAAAAGCTTCTGTATATTCGAAAGCATTATGGTCTGCATTATACTGTTTGATCCTTGGAATTATCCTGCAAGGGTTGGCAAAACAGATGTTATTATTAATTCTGTTTTACACATAAGGAAGCTGAAAGGGCCAAGGGGTTCTCCCAATTTACTAATGAAGGAAAACACTAGAATGCCAGATGGAGAGGAAGGGGGCATTTTTTCCTCTTCCTTACACTCAGTGGAGCCCTGGTAGTACAGTGGTTGAAGGGCTTGGCTGCTAACCAGAAGGTGGGCCAGTTTGAATCCACCAGCCACTCGTTGGAAACTGTATGGAGCAGTTCTGCTCTGTTCCATAGACTCAGCTATGAGCTGGAATTGACTCCAAGGCAAGGGGTTTATTTTATTTTATTGGCTTATGCTCAGTGCGTGCCCCGCACTGCCACCTACTGAACAAAGGGCTTCATTGATTTAAAATAAAAAGAAGAAGAAGGGGGTGGGGAGTAAGAGCACTGCCAATATATTTCATTCTCTGTCTCTCCCATTCATTGATGGTCTGAGACTCACTCTGGCCAGAAACAGGCAACAACAGAGACAGACACAGGTCACTCAGTAATGTGGAGCTGAGTCAGAACCAGAAGGCTGGGGGAGCTCTCTCCTCTGTCACTGTTGCCCCGTATATGTGGGTGCAGCACCACACTCAGCAGCTGGGCTCTGTAGCCATAGGATCCAAGTGGCAACTCCACCTCCTACTGGGTATGCTGCCTCGGGCAAGTCACTCAGCACTCTGAACCTCAGCTTCCTCGTGGGTAAAATGGGGCTCGCAATACATGCCTCATAGTATTTTTTGTATTTAGTATTTGAATCAAATGAAATAAAGCACAAAAATAACCTAACTCCATGTCTGACATGCAGTTGTTAGCTGCTGTGGAGTTGGGTCCAACTCATGGCGAACCCACACACAATGGAACAAAACACTACCTTGTCCTGTGCCATCCCAATGGATGGTTGTGAATTGGGCCATTATGATCTGTAGGGTTTTCACTGACTGATTTTTAGAAGTAGATCACCAGGCCTTTCTTCCTAGTGTGTCACAGTCTGGAAGCACTGCTGAAACTCGTCCGGCATCATAGCAACAGGCAAGCTACCACTATGCATGAGGTACATTGGTCAGGAGTCAAACCTGGATCTTTCACATGGAAGGTGAGAATTCTAACACTGAATCAACATTGCCCTCCAAGCCCCCCACCCGCCCCGCCCCACCCTGGCTGACATACAGTAAGAGTCCTAAAAATAAGCCTCATTTACTTTTTTTATAACTTTTATTAAGCTTCAAGTGAACGTTTACAAATCCAATCAGTCTGTCACATATAAGTTTACATACATCTCACTCCCTACTCCCACTTGCTCTCCCCCTCTTGAGTCAGCCCTTTCAGTCTCTCCTTTCTTTACAATTTTGCCGGCTTCCCTCTCTCTCTATCCTCCCATCCCCCCTCCAGACAAGAGTTGCCAACACAATCTCAAGTGTCCACCTGACATAATTAGCTCACTCTTCATCAGCGTCTCTCTCCCACCCGCTGACCAGTCCCTTTCATTTCTGATGAGTTGTCTTCGGGGATGGTTCCTGTCCTGTGTCAACAGAAGGTCTGGGGAGCATGGTCGCCGGGATTCCTCCAGTCTCAGTCAGACCATTAAGTTTGGTCTTTTTATGAGAATTTGGGGTCTGTATCCCACTGATCTCCTGCTCCCTCAGGGGTCCTCTGCTGTGCTCCCTGTCAGGGCAGTCATCGATTGTGGCCGGAAGCCTCATTTACTTTTACGGGTTCATCATTTCATCCACCAAATATGTATTGAGGATTTACTACTTTCCCAGCCCTGAGTTAGGCAGTGCAGAAAGATGTAAAGAAAGCAGTACGCAGTCCCTGTGCTGAAGTCAGATCTACACATTGACGACCGAAGACTTAAAAATCTCTGGCAAGGGTAACATCATTTTTTAAAGGATTGCAAGGAAAAGGTCACAGCATGACCAAAATATGAGTAAGTAGTGCTTGCTTTCCTAGCACCACAAAGAGCAAGTAGGGGACATATTTAGGGCCAATAGGCCCTGAAACTCCAGCTCCTACTTCAAATCACCCAAACAGACCCTGTAGATTCGTGAGAATGGATTCCTCTCTACTTGCCTTCCCAACCGCCCTTCTGTTGCCTAGTTCTTGGCAGTGCAGAGAAAGGACCTTCCAGCGATGCCTCACTGACCTCAGCCCTGATCCTGTCTCCAGTGCTCGGTCTCCCCGGCAACCTCCTCTTCCCAGCAGAGCTTGCCTCTCCAGGTCCTGGCTCTGGCCCGTGCTCCATCTCACTGGCTTTCACTTGTCCTCTCCCCTCTCAGGGAACTGGAGTTTTATTACACAGACAACCAATTACTAGTGTGTTATCCACCCTCAACTGTGTTGGTACAACACCTGCTGATGTACAGTAGCAGGCAGCTTGATAATGGGACATATTGAAGCTGATTGCCACTGGAGATAAGTGATGTCTCTAAACGGATGCATTTTTGTTAAACTTCTGAAGGCAAAGAGAATCGGAAAGTTTGGCTTTTTTTTTTTCTTTTTAAAAGAAGGCGACTTTTTGACAATGGTTACACCTCCCTCGAGATTCTCATTTCAGATTAGGCTATCAGGTGTACGGCACAATTGGAAGCTTCTGCTTCAGCCGGAGCCACTGTTTGATGTTCCAGCCTTTCACAAGATCTTTCCCGAATGGCTGACACCCTCTGGCTCTGTGTCCTTGAGGACAGCTCTATTAAACCCAGCCCTCTCACACCCATCTTCACTCCTCTCCTTCCTCTTTTCTCTTTCTCTCTTGTTCTTTTCTACATTCCTGTTGCCTTTTTACAGGGTTGCTAAGAGCCTGAATCAACTGGACAGCAACAGGTTTGGTTGTTTTGGTTTTTTTGCCTTTCTTATCCCCCTTCTCTACCTCCCACCCCATTCTGTTTCCCATTGTCTTCACTCGTCTCCATGTCCCTCTCCCCTGTGCCCCCTTCCCCATTAGCTCTCTCCATCAGTCTCTTTTCCTCTCCTCACTCTCTCCCCTCCTCTGCACCCCAGGTGAAAGCCAGGCAGCTAAAGGGCTCTTTAGGTCTCTGAGAGCTAAATCTGAGGAGGGAGGTGGGTGCAGGATGGAGAAGAGCTAGGGAGGTTGCTGGGCACTGGGTTGAAGGGGATACAGAGGGAGAGTGCCACTGAATCAGAGAGAGTGAAGGAAGAGCGAGAAAACAAAATGGAGATGTTGGCAACAACTGCCTGACTTTGGAGGCAATAAGGTGGGAAAATTCATTAGTCACAGATTAATCCGTTCTCCAGCCAGTTACCACCGTGTAGCTACAAAGGTACCAAGGAGAAAGCAAAGCGCCCATCAATCTCTTAAAGGGGCCACTTGCTGGCATCTAATATCCTGATAAGTGGCTGTGGGAGAGAGGTGATGACCGCTTTACTGTGGGTTCTTGAGGCAGCGAATAGAGAAGAGCGTCTTTATAAACATATTATACCTCATGGGGAGTAGGGAGAAATTCAATTAGGTTTGAATGAGAAAGGTAACTTGAATATCAATTAATTGTCTAATTGAAGATAATGGAGACCTGGGGGCACCCTGCCAGGTTGATTCCCACACCCAAATCCAGAGATTTTCCCAGGGATTAAAGACGCAATTTAATTACACATTTCTATTAGATTAGGTGCTGATTGCATTCCTCTCTCTGAGTTAATTACATAGTTAATTACACAGCCAATAACTTCCCTTGCCTAATAACCCTTCTGGATGTGTGTTGGTGCTGCAGGGGGGTGTCCTGTTCCCATAATGGGAGCACTGGGAGTCTAAGGTGGTGGGAGCGTCTTCAGCAAGGAGACATGTGAATACTAATAGGGAATTATTCTAATTGTCCCTTGTTCTTGATGATCAGTGAATTATTCTAATAACATTTACCATTGTATTCATTCATTATCTAACGGTAATTAGGAATGAAGGGCTTCTCAGAGGCCTCCCCTGTGGCACAAACAAGGCTGCACTAACTGGGACTGGCTTCATTTTGGATGCCAGGCATCTCCAGGGCAACTTTTCTTTCCCCCTGTCTCCTTGACACACTCTGGGATTGAGCTTTACACTTGGCCAAAGTGCCTTAATGTGCTTCGCTGTGTTTGGTGCTATGAGAAGCTCTAAAGTAGGTTTCAGTTTTCCTATTTTATTACCTGGAGGCAAAAAGGTTTTTCTTGGGTGTGGGGGGCAGTCTAGTAATTTGCCCGAGGACACAAAGCAGGTAACTGGTGGTGGGCTGATTGGAGTCTGAGTTCAACTCCAAATATCACACTTGTGCCCGCTCCACACCCCCAGTCCAGCTCCACACCTCAGGGCCTCTCAATTCCAAATGCTTCTTTCTGGGTTTTAATTCAAGGCTGAGTGGGTTTCAGTTTTTGGTACAGACTAAAATATACCAAAAACTGTCTGGTGGGATGATCACCATGAGTGAAATATCCATTATTACCAAGACTTCTAGAAACCATTGTTCATTGGATACTACATGGATGAGGCAAGACACAAGGAGACCACCGTGGAAGGATCTGGATCCCCCACCTTCCTACTTAGCTGCTTGGTTCACCTAGGCCTCAAATGGCAACATCCATAATGAAAATGATCCTAGCTTTTACATATGTTAAGAAAAGTGGATCTTTGCTCTGCCCAGGCCACCATCTGTTCCAAAGTGGATTAAGTAAAAAACATCAGTCGTCAGGCTGAGGAGAGAAAGGACAGAAGAAGCCTGTCACATAGGCTTCCACGGATGGCTTCCTGGAGGAGGAGACTATCAACAGATGCCAAGTAATGTAGGCCAGGCCAACTTGGGTGAAATGATGAAAATAGACACATTTATGGTTAAAAATAACAACAAACGAAACTATGGTTTCCAAACACTTCCTCCCCCATACCCCCACCCCCAGTTCACATACACTTTTTTTATGCATCCTGCCTTTGCTCAGGAAACCCTGGTAGTGGTGCAGTGGTTAAGAGGTCATCAGTTCAAATCCACCAGGCGCTCCTTAGAAACCCTGTGGGGCAGTTCTACTCTGTCCTATAGGATCCCTATGAGTCAGAATCATGTCGATGGCAGCAAGTTTGGTTTGGTATTTTGGCCTTTGCTCATGTCATTCCATTTCCACTGGTTGTCCAGCCCAGAGTAACTGTCAAAACGTATCTCTCATTCAAAATTCTTCTCTGAAGGCTATCAGATGCCACTGTCCTTCCTTCCTCCTCTCTCTCTAATGTGCACATCGCCTTATCTCATTATCACACTGTATGCAATGCTCTGTTTACATGCCTGCTATCCCAAAGGAAAGTAAGAGATAGTAGGACAATAGCTTTGTTTTATCCATCTGTATATCCCGAGTGGAGTCCCTGGATGGTGCAAACGGGTTAGCATGTTTGGCTGCCAACCAAAAGGTTGGAGTCCATTCAGAGGCACCTTGGAAGGCAGGTCTGGCAATCTACTTACAAAAAATCAGCCACTGAAAACCTGATGGAGTACAATTCTACTGTGACACACATGGGGTGGTCATGAGTCGTGTTCTACTCAACGACAACTGGTTTTTCTATCCTGAGTGTCCAGCATGGCTCCAACATATGGAAACATATGGAAGGTACTCAATAATATTTGTGAACTGAATTTGATGATTTTCTGTAAGAATTTGGAAAGCTGAATATTCAATCCAACAGCAGGCTGGCTTGACTATCCTGAATTTTTCTCATGGAGGTTTTGACTATGTTGTTGTGGTCATCACGGCATCTCCTGGACATGATTTTAGCTAGGCCTTTGATGGCCAATTGACTTTTGTAGCCCTGTAATCTTTGAACATCAATCATCTAGAGAGTCTGGGCAGGGAGTTGGTTGGAAGAAGGGAAGGGGGTTATCTGGTAAGGATTTGATCAAGTTAGCTGCAGGAATTATGGAATTTTTCTTCTTCTCTGCTAATTAAGAAAAATTGCCTTAGGACATGTGTTAAGTGGTCTTCCCCTATCTCTACCTTCTCATCTAGGCCCTCTGGCTCCCTCCATAGCTGCCACAAGACTCTCCAGCATCCTGGTGCCATCTGTTTCCTGGGCACCCAGGCCTTTCATCTTGTGCCTCACTCACCCTCCATTTCCACTGAAGTCTGTCCACTGAGTAGGTCCTGATGCTGAGAATTTTAAAATGAAATGATTCTATGAAAACTAACCTCTTCAATGCTTCATTACTGCAAATGACTCTGTTTCCCATTACAGAGAGTCTAACAGTCTCAATTAAGATTTTGTATTAATAATTAAGAAAACCTCAGAATGCTCAAGGCAGTATTTGCAGTTAACCAAAGGTCCTTTCAATTCCTTAACTCACTGGCTCATTAGGGGTGGTGCCACCTTTGGAGTGCATATAGAAATATTTGGGGGCTTCCTGGTTGTCCCAATGACTGGGGATGTTAAATGTTTTGCAATGCATAGGATAGTCCTGCAATTGTCCCATTCAAAATGCTAACAGTGCCCCTGTTTAGAGACACTCCACCGAGGCTGGGCTGTCAAATGCCATCTGAAGCCAAGTCTTGAGACGGAGAGAGGAGGTGCTCATTTGGGGGACAGAAAACCTTTTGAGAAACCCACAAACCATACCATGTTAATGGCTACTTGTCCTGTCTCGATGTTAACCTCACAGCCCTTCCTGCCCTCCTCCCACCCCCATGCTTTGCCTTCTTCCCTCACCAGGGCCCTGGTCTTGAGTAATGCCAGGGGTCGTCTCTCCATGGGTGTGTGGTCTTTCTGAGTAAGAATGGATCAGAAACAAGGGACTCAATTAGCCCACGCTCGCAGAATGCCACATTGTCTTTGGAAAGCTTCTTTGTACATAACGCTCCTCATGGCCTAAGCAAGGTTCCCTCAGGGAGGGCGGCTTCCTGTCAGGGTAACAGTGGGTGATCACAGGAGCTGGATGCAGCCCAGAGGTCCCCTTTGGATCAGTCATAGATGTTTTAATGGCTCACTTGACCAAAGGGGGCCTACAGCAGCTGTGAGTTGACTCCTCCTTGGGGAGCCCTCAGTCATGTGAAAAAACTATCTTGAGAGCTTTACTTTCCACAGAGAAGGCAGAGAAATCTGTTCCTAACAGACATTTGAAGTATGCACGTTAAAGCGATCAGGTACAATGGTGGCAGCTAACTCACGCCCTTTCTGTTACTGGGGCATCTCCAGAGGGAGGGCATGGGGACCTCAGAACCTCTCCTCTCCAGTCTAACATTCTTAAAGGGCCAATGAGGTAGCAGAATAGCAGATGCATTACTCAGAACCCTTGGCTGCAAGCAACCTGAAATTGACACTAGCCAGGACCAGAATTTTTTTACAGAATAGTGGGTATTTGACTGATTTTTCAGGAATGTGATGGGAACCAAACCAAAAAAGCCAAATCTGTTGCCGTCGAGTCGATTCCAACTCCTAGTGATCCTATGGGACAGAGTAGAACTGCCCCATACAGTTTCCAAGGAGCACCTGGTGGTTTTAAACTGCCGGCCTTTTGGTTAACAGCCGTAGCTCTTAACCACTACACCACCAGGGTAGGTTCAGAAAAGAGTCTAGAACAAAGGGAAGTGAGGCAGCTATATCAGTGACCAGTTGCAGTCCAATTGAATCTGACTCATGGTAACCCCATTTGCATCAGAGTAGAACTGTGCTCCATATGGTTTTCAATGGCTGATTTTTGGAAGTAGTTCACCAGCCCTTTCTTTCAAGGCACCTCTGGGTGGACTCAAACCACATACTTTTGCATTAGCAGCCGAGCGTGTTAACCATGTGCACCGCTCAGGCACTTCAGGGCAGCCACAAGGCATTTCAGGCTGCAGATCCAGACCTCTTCCGGCACTGTCACCCAGTGAATGCTGCAAGTTTCCCTGACACACTGAATGCTGGGGCCACCCCAGGCTCCACTGCCATCCCGGTCTCTGCGGAGACCATGGAGGTGTTGCTGCTCCTGCGCTTCCAAGGCAGCCCCTTTCCTGTCCTTGCTTCTTTGTGCCAGCTGCTTACGACACAAAGTCTGGGGTGGATGCAGATGGTTGGTCAAGCATGAGTCAGATACCCATGACCTATTTCAAGGGAGGCTGGAGAAGTATCTGGTCTTTTTAGCTTCTGTAGTGGAAGGTAGGTTCTGCCTCCTTTGGAGGAGATGCCCCAAACCTAGGCAAGATTCACATTCAGATGCTGGCCAGCTAAAAATGGGCATATATCTACTGCCAAAGAACATAATGCAGGAAGACTGCAGTTTTCTAGCACAAGAAATGCCAACCGTATGGATAATCAAGACAGGAAGAGATAGAGAAGAGGTGGAATGCTAAATTCGTGCCCCTGAGGCTGAGACAATTGAGAAAATTGAGATTTTCTTATCCTCCCTTCACAGGATCAAAGGAGATTTAAATGAACTAAAATCACTTGCCTACAGTGACATCCCTAGTTAAGGGCACACAGGGACCAGAATCTACCACCTACTACCACACTCGATGCTCTGATCACTGGGAGCCCTGCTAGCCTCGTAGATAAATACTGCCCAGCCCTGGGAGCCCCAGACCCTGGGTACCCCCAGGACAAAGGCCACAAACTTCTCTCCTGAGGGGTGGTGCTCTAGTCCAAGACTCCTAGGGATAAACCACAAGGGGGCAGCCTGGAGAGAAAGCTAGTCTAGGAAGGTTAAGCACTTCATCTTGTTCGTTTTGTATGGGTGACATGGGCGAATTTCATGTATATGACTGTGGTAGGTTGAATTGTCATCCCCAATCCTTCGCACCTCCTTTGCCGTGCCCTTGCCATGGCCTCATTGTGGGCTTTGCAGCTTTTTACTTGCTTTCTTGAACCTCTGTTATCATCCTGAGAGAATGTGTCCTCACTAGCAAAGTTGTCCAAGGAGAATGGCAGGCACATGAAGCCAACCCAGCCTAGATCAGCAGATCCATAAGCAAAAATAAACAATTGTCATTTTACGCCACTAAATTTTAGGAGCAGTCTGTAACGCATCAGTAACTGACCAGAGCGATAGCCTTAGGTTCTTTTTTAGCATTTGACTTATTTATTGTTCAGGATCTAGCCTCATGGAAATCAGCCCTCTCTCAACGGGTACACACACACATACGTACATTAACCACATTTGTGCACACACATATGTACACAGCTAGGAGAAAGTACATGGATTTGCAATACCTACTCTGTGTAGAGAAAACCCTGGTGGCATAGTGCTTAAGTGCTACAGCTACTAACCAAAAGGTCGGCAGTTCAAATCCACCAGACCTCCTTGGAAACTCTATGGGGCAGTTCTACTCTGTCCTGTGGGGTTGCTATGAGTTGCAATTGCCTCAGCTGCAACGGGTTTGGTTTCTTTCTTTCTTTCTTTCTTTTTTACTCTATCTAGAACTGGTACAGGTAATAGGACATAGCATAAATCATGCTGTAATTGTGCTTTACAGCTCTCCCTTCCTACTGCCAACCCTTCTAGCATCTCTCTTGTCCATTGGGTTGACCATAGACTTGGGGGCTGCAAAGGCTCTTCTTTCAGCCACGGGAAGATCATGAGAAGTAGAGGAGATATCCAGAACTACTAATGTGGCCAAGGGTTTCCTGCCAGGTATAAGTCAACAGCCAGATATTTGGTCACTGGGGCTGGATGGCCATTAGAAAATTCCAGGTGCAGCCCCACTCTTTGGCTTCTCAGCGTCCCCAGATGTCAGGGTCCTGAGGGGTAAGGGCACACATCAACACATAAACCCCAAAAAGTCAGAGAGACTGACACCAAGTTGGGGGGAGGAGACCGAGAGTGTGTGAGAAGGTGAGGAAGTGACTGAGAACAAGCCAGCCAGCCAGAAGATGGCCACCTACTAGTGGAGATTATGAGGGAACAAATGAACAAAGCAGCGTGGTATCTCAGCAGTGCACGTCCTCCAAAGCGCGAGCTGGGAGGGCAGTCTGCCTGATAAATTTTAATACCACAGGAAGTGAATCTACTGCTAGCATCTCAGATATTGGCCTGGAATGAATGGAAACAAAAAAACGCAGCATACCAACACCCCAAGTACCCACAACACAGCTCTCTGCCTGTGAAGCCTTCTCCTGCTTAGTTCTCCTCTGCTAACGGCTGAGTCACTGGAGGTGAGAAGCGTGTCACAGCTTGTGCCAGGCACTGCAGATCCTGGAAGCCCAGAGACTGAGAGAGGATGGAGAGTCTCGCTGCGATCAGAGCACCTGCTGGCTGAATCTATCCCCGATCTCTGGGTGCTCTGAACCGTGAAGGGAACATGAGGAATATATTCCAAGGAAACACTTTATCACTGAGAGACAACATATTGATCATGTATTCCGGACAGCTTATTTCTCAATTCAGGATGCAGTGAAAGTTTTAATAAATTTCTTTTCTGCTGGGAAGATAGAGATCCCAGGTTGTGGAAAGCTGGCTACAGAGAGAGGGCAGCAGACAGATTCCTGCCAGAGGAAGAGGAAGGAGGGGCCAGGCTTGGGCTGACCCTGGGACTCTGATCTGGAATTTGGAAGAACTCTCTCCAGGGGAAACCTCCCTACTTTGTTTCTGCTAATTAAGCAGGCATATTGTACTTTATCGTTGTGTTTTGGGGCAATGTTCATTTCAGCTAAAGCCTTCAAACCCTTGGAGGGTTCCCTCCTTACTTTCTAGGAGTCCCTGAGTAGTAGAGGTTAAGTGCTTGACTACTTAACCTTGTTAACTGTGTGTGTGTGAGTGTTGCTGAATGGTTGGTAGTCCAAACACACCCACGGGCACCTCAGAAGAAAGGCCTGTCAACCTGCTTTCAAAAGGTCACAGCCTTGAAAACTGTATGGAGCAATTGTTCTCTGCACACATGGGGTCACCATGAGTTGGAATCGACTTAATGGCAACTGATTTTTTTGTTGTTGTTGTTTGTTTTTGTTCTCACTTGCTAAAAGTTTGAGGCTCGAGTTGATATCAGAGGTGCCATTAAAACCAAACCCGTCGCCACTGAGTCGAGTGACGCTGGAGGACAGAATAGAACTGCCCCACAGCGTTTCCAGGGAGCGGCTGGTGGATTCTAACTACTGACCTTTTTGGCTAGCAGCCAAGCTCTTAACCACTGCGCCACCAGGGCTCTGAAAGGAACATTAGGGACAAGGAAAAGGTGGGGCCAGAGGCAGCCCCTCCCTGCTGCTACTTCTTCTTCCTCTATCTGGGGAGAAATGCTTTCCGTGTAGCCCACAGGTTCTGGGAAGAAAGAGAAATCCAAGCAGTATAAGGACCATTTGGGAAATGGTGGCTGCTGATGGGAGGAGCTACACTGCTGTCAGGGGCCCAGCAAGGGGTGGTGGTGGTGGTTGGAGTGGGGGAGGGAGGGCTGTTTCTTAGAATCTCAATATTGGAAGCTCTCATTTTAATGCCCTAAGGCCAGAGAGGGAAGGTGGTTTTCAGAAGTTTGGACAGCTAGTGGGATTACATCTCAAATCTGCCTTCTAGTTTTATTTTATCTTTACCGTGCTGCTTCCTTTGAATCGGGCAGTTAGAACAGTTTGCTCCAGGTGCTGCTTCTTGGATAAAGCATTTATATGAGAACCAACGGGCCTTGGTTTGAATCCTGGCTCCGCCTCTTACTGGCTGTGTCACTTTGAGCAACATACACAACCTCTCTGTGCCACAAGACATTGGTGGTTCAGTGGTAGAATTCTTGCCTTTCATAAGAGATACCCAGTTAGATTCCTATCCTATCACCTCATATGCAACTACCACCTGTCTGACAGTGGAGACTTGCATGTTGCTACAATGCCGAACTGGTTACAGTGGAGCTTCTAGACTAAGATGGACCAGGAAGAAAGGCCTGGCAATCTACTTTCATAAATCAGCCAATAAAACCCTGTGGATCACAACAACCTGAACCAAAACCAATCAGGAGGATGGCTCAGGACGGGGCAGTGTTTTGTTCTGTTGTGCATGAGGTCACCATGAGTTGAGGGTAGAGTAGATGGCAGCTTATAACAATCTATACCTCATTTTTCTCATTGGTAAAATGGGACTATCGAAACTTAACTCAAAGAGTCATTTTTAATATTACATGAGATAGCATATTTAAGTACTTAACACAGTAACTGACTTCTACCAATTACTGAGTTTTAATTATATTCCAAGCAGTATGCTAAGTGTTTTACTTAAATTGTTTCGTTGAACCCTCATAATAATCCTGTGTGGTAGAAAATGTCATTATCCTCATTTTTATAGATGAGAAACCTGAAGCATGGAGTAGTTAAGTAGCTTTCTTAAGGTCACATAGCTTGTCATTGGAAATGCCAAAATTCAAACGCAGCCAGTCTGATGCAAGCACCCATGCTTTTATATGTCCTCCTGAACTGCCCACAACCAAGATGTTATTAGTATTCTAAAAGAAGTAAACCCAATAGTGAGAGTCTCATATAATTATTAGTATTGCTTCTTGATTCTCCTTTTTTTCTCCTTTTCCTTTTATCTTTGGTTCCAATCCTTAACATCACCGATAGAAGAGTCATAGAATTAGAGAGAACAGGTCAATCCTTGAGACCATCAAATGCTTTAATTAAGTTATCAGAGACCTTGGACTTGGTCTTAACTCAACAGGCTTCAGCTCTGAAATGCCCTTTGTCTGGGAGTAATTTGCACCATTGAAAAGTAAAAGCAACCTGTGAATGAATGATACGGCCACTGGAGAAATTAACACAACATCTGGGGCTAGGCCCTATGATGTATGGGGCAGCTGCATGGTGTCCAGTGCATGGTGTTCAAAGGCCAGAAAAATAAAGCAGGTAATTTGGCAATGCAATTTCAGAATCCCAGCAACTGATGGCATTCTTGTTCACTCTAACTCCTGTTCCCATGGCTGATTTTGCCAGCCAATCACAGCATCATTTTCTGCTGGGCTACATATGGCCTCAGTATTATTCTCATCTTCCTGGAGCTAGCCCTTGAGAAGAAACTCATCTGTTATCCATGTTCTGAGTCTCCTGCCTCTTCATGACAAGGCTCCAGTCAGTGTTTGCAGGTAGGTATATGCCAAGCCTTCTTCTAAGCACTTTATATGCATTTGCACATTTAATCCCCACAATAACTATGGAAGATTGATTGCATTTATGTCCCCAATTAATCGACTTCCTGAATTCTCTCTTTGCAAAATGATTTTCCCCCCCCCAAAAAACCAGGCTGGGCCTATTCTCCTACTCCTTGAATCTGGCCAGACCTTACATGCTTGCTTAGACCAGAATAATGTGGTAGAGGTGATGTGCTTATTCTGAGCCTTCCACAGACTCTGTCTCTTGGGAGCCTACCACTGTTACGTGAATAAGTCTAACTATCTGGAAGAGAGTCTACTTTTTCCATCTGAGGCCACTAGACAAGTCTACAGACATCTAACCCCTGAACACATGAGAAGGGTGACATTTAAACTCAGATCTGAATGGCAAAAAGGAGCCAGTCATAGAAAGATGAGGGTAAAGAACATTACAGGTAGAAGGAGGCCCTAGGGCAAAGGCCCAAAAGGAGAACTAGCCTTGGTGTATAAGGGAAGAGGAAGAAGGCTAACTCAGCAGGAGTGCCACACAAAGAAGAGGAGCAGTTGAGAGGGAAGAGGCAGGCAGGGGCCAGATTGTGCACAGCTGTGTGAGCCAAGGTAAGGGTTTAGATATTGTTCTAAGTGAAGTAGGAATTTACTGGAGGCTTTTGAGCAGGAAAGGGCCATAACCTGACTTAGAATTGCTCTGATCCAAGATAAAGCAGAGCCACCTCCCTGACCTACAGCTGACCACAGATGCATGAGTGACACCACAGGAGCTGCACAGTTGATGCCTAGGCTTGTGAGCAAGAATAAATTCTTAGTCTTTTAAGCTATGGTGTTTTGAGGTGGTTTGTTACACAGCAGTAACTAACTGATACAATGACTTAATGGAGAAAAGTTAATAAAAATGAGGAAGAGGAAGGCTAAGCAACTCATCCAAGGTCCCACAGCTGGTAGGTATTAGACCCAGGGTACAGACTCTGGCTACTTAGCCCCAGAGCCTTCTCTCTTAATCAGTACGCTACAGCAGTCATTGGCAGGTACTATTTTCCTCTGCTGCAGAAATACGTGAAAGGATTTCCTCATTTCTAAAACATTGTTTGACCAAGGATGCCATCACTTCTCAGAGTCTTTCTCATTCTGAGGCAGACTCAGCAGGAGCTGGGGCAACTCGTCAGTCCTTATCATGGCTGCCTTGACCAGTCATGAGACTAGCGCGATGTCTCCACAGCGGGTATCAGGCATTTTATATTTACTAGTTAGTAGCGGCCACCACAGCATTTAGAAACAGAGTTCCACTGTCTTACACCAGAGGGCTGATGAGCTGCATTAATCAGGATACTATAGGTCTGTCTGTGGCTGAATACAGCAAAGGTTTATTCCTACTTGATATCCGTGTCGATTGCAGATCAGATGGCCTACTCCACCTTGTACTCATGCCTTGTGCTCACCAAGGAAGAGGATGAAGACACGTGTAAGGGAAAAGCCTGGAAGTGCCTTATATCACTTTTGCCCACATCCCATTGTCTATGTCTAGGAAGCAGTCATAGATCCACCCAAACTTAAGGGAGGCTGAGAAATGCAGTCGTCCTATGTGCCCAGGGAGAGGAAATAGGGTGGTAAGCCTATACCATTGTTTCTGTCACAAGTGCCAAGGAGATACCAGACACTAACGATACAAATGCCTGGGACTTCTGGAGCTCCCTTGTCTACCTGGGTCTCTGCTGCCCAGTGGGGATGCTGCTTTGTGGACCCCACAGGCCAGCTGAGGCCTGCACTCACTCCTTACATCCTGACTCTTCTCCCCAAAGACAACTCAGCGTTTTCCTTTGCTGAGCTCCCAGGGGGACACATCAGAGTTAAATTAGTGCTCCAACTATCTTAACCTCTGTCCCGCATTTCATCTCTCCTCACAACTGACAAGTTTGGCTCTCTCTCAAATACCGAGGCCTCCTAGGAAACTGACTTGATGAAGATCATGGGCCCTCACTGCCTACCACTTTATAGGCCTACACAGGCAGAGAAAATTGCTGCAGGAAATTCCAGGGGGCTCACAGTTCACCTCCGAGCCAGCAGGTAATGATATCCTGCATTAGAGATTATCACCTTGCCTACCTTCCTCATCTTACAGGTAAGGGAACTAGATAGAGCCCAGACTAGCTAAGGAACTTGCTCAAAGACATGAAGCTCCTGTCCTTTGCTGGAGTAATAGGAAGTCTGTCTTAGAATTGGTGTCTCTGGTTGGTGTAGTTAATGCACTCCTCTGCTAATCAAAAGGTTGGAGGTTTGAGTCTAGCTAGAGGCACCTCAGAAAGAAAGGCCTGGTGACCTACTTCCATAAAATTAGCACAGTTCTGCTCTGACACACATGGGGTTGCTATGAGTCGTGACAGCAGCTTGTTTCTGGTCCTACAGTTGAAAGACTGGTTCCTGTAGACAGAGGAGTCAAAAATCTTAGGCCTCTGCGCCACTCTTCAAGACCCTGAGTGTCACAAAGTGTCTCACACAAGGCCTATGGAAGGGTGGCTCTGTATGCTCGTGGCAAATGTTTCAATAATTCAACATACATGGAGACTCCTGGCCTCTTTTCCTTCTGTCTTTTGAGGCCTGTTAACAATAGCCCACAGCCCCTTAGTCTTGAGAGTGAGCTGATTGCTGCTATCTAGAGGTAAGGTGGGGGAGGGGGCCACAGTGGAGGCAGGGAGGGGCTGGGCAGCAGAGGGCTTCTCCACCAAGAAAATGAGGCATTCATCGATGAACAATGGGAATAACTAGGAGGAGGAAGAGGTGACAGGTCTGTTTCCCTGGAGACAGCCTCACTGTTCTCCCTAAACCCTCTCTGTCCATCATCCCCGCTCCCCTCCAGAGATACCAGGCCTGCCACCCCAGGGCCACCTCATGCTTTTCAAAGCCAGAAGCCAGGAACAAGCTGGGGAGAAGGTGACACCTCTCCCTTCTCCGGCTCACTGGTCTCCTCTGCCTCAGTGTGGCCTGGGCCACAGTCAACATGTGGACCTCCCTAAACCATAGTGAGGAGGGGAGGCCCAGCACATAGTTTAGGATCCTTCTGTCCTGGGGAGAATCTGGCTAGAATGAATACCAGGGTACCCAACAGGGGAAAAGAAGTGAGGGAGAAAAGAGGGTAGAGGGGCTGGAAGAGAACAAGGACAGATCACATGCCTTAGGAGTGATGGTGATATCCATAAAGAGAAAAGGCAATTAAAGGGAGTTTTGTAAGTTTGCAAACCTATTTTTTAAAGGTGTTATCTCTTTTATCCCTCAGGTCCATTTCGTGGGTGAGGAAACTGAGGCTTAGAAATATTAAATGACTTGTCCAACATCCCACAGACAGTTCTAGCAGAAGCAAGCCTCAAACTCAGGACTCCTAAGTCCACATGCCAGGCCCTCTCCATTACAGGGTGAGGGGAAAGACTTATGCATTGACTGGTAGCTGTGTGAGTGTGGGCTTGTCTGTAAAGCATCAGCCTGCATCCATACAGTACCCTCCCCACCTCTCACCAAATCAGGAGGCTCGGTAATCTCAATCCCAATATAATTCAGCTTCTTCCCAGAACCAAACTCATTGCCATGACATTGATTTCGACTCATGGCAACCCTATATGTTATAGACTAGAACTGCTCTAATAGAGTTTTCTTGGTCAGTCTTTCTGGAAGCAGGTTGCCAGGCCTTTCTTCTGCAACACTGCTGGGTGGGTTTAAACTGCCAAGCTTTAGGCTAGTAACGAGCACAAACCACTTGCACCACTCAGAGACCTCCAACTCAGTGTCGTCCCAATGCACAGGCATAATAACTGGATGATTTCTGCCCTGTGATGACAATGCTGAAGTCACGGGTGTGTGTGCACGCATGCTTGAGGTTGGAAGGAAGGTGAGAGTTGGATCAAGGCCAGCCTCCAGGATGGCTAAGAGTTCAGCAGGTCAAAAGACAAAGAGGGAAATGATTGCTTTTTCTCCTCCTACCTTAACTTGGATTGCAGAAATGTCAGTTCATTCCCGAGAGGCTAAAGAAACAAGGTGGAATCTGTAAGGACTTAATTACAGTTGCTCTCATCACTGCAGCATGAAAGACCTAACAGTTTCTCGCGGAGCCTAGATTTTTCACTGAATGGTGGAGAAAGGCTGGAGGGAGGGATTGGCAGTGGCTTTCTCTGTGTGCTCTTGCCAGGGCCAAGAGCCAGCACCAGCAAAATCTATTATTTAGCATCTGGAGAGCTCTTCACCAACGTCAGATGCTTTGTTATCTTCGGATTAGCCTCCAGCTTGTGCAATTCCAGCAGTGGGGTTAGCTCCATTTCAGAGACAGGATAAACAAAGGCACAGACTGAATGACTTGGAAAACATCAGCTCGAAGGCAGTAATGTTTTAAAATGTGTCGTGAGCATGAACTATATACCATGGACCAAACAACAGACTCAAAAGTCCTTTATGACATTTGTTGGTCTACATGCGTAGGAATTTTATCAGTCAGAATGGCTCAGGTGGTGGTGTGGTGACAAACAGCTCCCAAATCTAAGTGGCTTCAAACAACAAAGAATTATGTATTTGGTCCCTTTACCTGTCCATCGCAGTATGCCTGACAGCTGTGCTCTCCATTATCCTCATTCCTTGACCAGATGTTCCATGATTAGGAACACTGTGTTAGAGAGAGAGCTTGGCAAATCATGCATTGGCCCCTAAAGTTCCCACCTAAAGTTCCCACACGTTTCTGTTGCTCACATGTCATTGGCTACACCTAAGTCCAAGGAGCCAGGAAAGTACAGTCCTACAGTGTGCCCAGAGGAAGAATCAGAAGTATATCAAGAGTACTGATGACTACCAAAGAAGGGTGTGTTTGTGGGCAATGGAATCAAAGAATTTTAGAGATGGAAGAACTTAAAAGACCATCCAATAAATTGTTCTTAATTTACAGAAGACCAAGGCCCAGAAAGATGAAAGAAATTGCCCCCAAACTCAGTTATCTCCCCTACTTAAAACCCTTCAGTGGTTCTCCATCACTCTTGGGATAAAGACCAAATCCTTCAGATGGTCCACAAGAAGCCACCACATGTGGCTCTACCTACCTCTCCAGCCTTGCTCCTCACTATACTTCCTCTTGCTCTCTTCTGTGGGCACACTGGCCTTCTTCATTCCTCAAATGTGCCATACTCTCCCTACCTCAGGACCTTGGTTCTTCACATCCCCTCCACTTAGAGGCTCGTCCCCTCCCCCTAATTTCTTCCCTCTCATCTCAGCCCTAATCCCCAGACTAAAACAAGCTCCCTCATAGGCATTTGAACTTTTCCCTGGCATGTCTGACCAGAGTTGGTATTTTTGTGTTTGGGAATCCCTGAATAGTGCAAACAGTTAACGTACTTGGTCGCTAACCAAAAGGCTGGAGTTTCAAGTCCACCCAGAGGCACCTTGAAATACTTTGGACATGTTGTTGGAAGGGATCAGTCCCTGGAGAAGGACATCATCCTTGGTAAAGTACGGGGTCATTGGAAAAGAGGAAGGCCTTCAACGATGTGGACTGACACAGTGGCTGCAACAATGGGCTCAAGCATAACAACGATTGTAAGGATGGCGCAGGACTGGGCAGTGTTTCATTCCTTTGTGCATAGGGTCACTGTGAATCAGAACTGACTTGACAGCATCTAACAACAACAACAATCCACTTCAGAAAAATCAGCCATTGTAAACTCTTTGGAGCTCACTTCTACTCTGACACACATGGGATCACCATGAGTCAGGATTAACTCCACAGCAATTGGTATTTTTGTATGCAGACATGATAATAACGTCTTCCTTCTCTACTAGCAAGTATGCAACCAGCATGAGGGCAAGGAGAGGCCATGTCTATTTGTTCACCTTTGCTAACAAGACGGTCTGTGGGCAGAGATCTTGACATTTATTCAGATCCTAGTCCTCAAATATACTAGCATGTATTTAAGTACCATGCCACATTTCTGTTAACTGAATATGTGCACAGCAGGAGCAAGTAGAAATACTGTGGTTATGAACTCCACTAAGCCATGAGCTGACAGAAAACCAAACCCGTTGCCATTGAGTCAATTCCAACTCATAGCAACCCTATAGGGCAGGGTAGAGTTTCCAAAGAGCACCTGGTGGATCTGAACTGCCAACCCTTTGGTTAGCAGCTATAGCACTTAACCACTACGCCGCCAAGGTTTCCATAGCAGGCAGGGTAAATGCCTTATTCACCTCAGCATTCCCAGCACTCAGCAGTGTCTGGCACCTGGTAGGGGCTCATTAAATATGTGTTTGCTGTTGCCATTGAAGTCCAAGAAAATAAAAGCCATGAGGTGGGCTTGCACTGAGAGTGTATTGAGGAGTGTGATGTTCTTGTGCACACTGTGGGGCGGTGTTGAGGCATTAGGCAGGTACACGCCTGGTGCATGGAGAATGGTATTAAGCCATTGGTGCATAAATATCTACCTGGTCAGCCTGGAACACCCACCACTCTATTCCTTCGGGCTAAATAAAGGTTAATGGATTGCAAGTAAATTAGCTAGTATATTGTCAGTGGTTAGTTTATTTGAGTAACCATTAACATTTTGGATTGCTATCAATTTTTGTATTACCCGGTATCACTTTAGTGTGAATTACTAATCACAGGCTAGGAGCCTGAGGTAAAGAAATAAGGACAGCTGAGAAGATGAAAGAAGAGGGCAGGAGCCTGGCACTGCTTGGTTTGAGTGGGCACTTCTTAAGCCAGTACCAGGACAAATGGCACCAAACATGGCCCTCCCTTCAGCCTTTTCACAGACTCAGTCTACGTTGGGAATTAGTGTTATTTTGCAATGTTGGGTCACACAGATCAACAGGATTTCAAATCACAGTCCTATGGAAAGAACAATGAATTTGTCTCCTTCCTGGATGCCCTTTCTCAAGCTTTTGCTGGTGTGAAGTAGACATTTTAATTTGACCTTCTTATCTTTCTCTTTGGCTTCCTCCTCATCTTTCTCTTTGGCTTCTTCTCTCCGCTCCCCATTAGAGCCTCAATCGTGAGCCCCACTGAAAAGTGCTTAGTGCTTTTTTGTTTGTTTGTTTTTTTAATTGTGCTTTAGGTCAAAGTTTACAGACCAAATTAGTTTCTTATTAAACAGTTAATACGCAAATTGTTTTGTGACATTGGTTGCCAACCCCGTAATGTATCAACATTCTCCCTCTCTCCACCATGGGTTCCCTATTTCCATTCATCCAGCTTTCCTGTCCCTTCCTGCCTTTGGGCTGTTGTGTCCATTAGTCTCATATACATGATTGAACTACGAAACACGTTCCTCACGTGTGTTATTGTTGGCCCTATAGACCTGTTTAATCATTGACTGAAGAATGAATCTTGCAAATGACTTCAAAACTGAGTTAAAAGGGTGTCTGGGGGTCATACTCTCAGGGTTTCTCCAGTTTCTGTCAGACCAGCAGGCCTTTTCTTTAGTGTGTGTGTGTGTGTGTGAATTTGAATTATGTTCTACATTTTTCTCCCCCTCTGTCTGGGATCCTCTATTGTAATCCCTGCCAGAACAATCAGTGGTGGTAACTGAGCATCATCTAGTTGCTCTGGGCTCAGTCTGTTGGAGGTTGTGGTAGTTGTAGTCCATTAGTCCTTGGGACTAGTCTTTCCCCTGTGTCTTTGGTTTTCTTCATTCTCCTTTGCTACAGCTGAGATGAGACCAGTTGATGTATCTTAGATGGCTGCTCTCAGGCTTTTAAGACCCCAGTTGCTACTCAGCACAGTCTGGTGTAGAACATTTTCTTTATAGACTGTGTTATGTCAATTGAGCTAGATGTCCCCTGCGACGATGGTCCCCAGCCCTCAACCCAGTAGCTCATTCCCTTAGGGCATGCGGATATGTCTACGATGCTTCTAAGACTTTGCCCTTGTCAAGTTGTGCTGACTTCCCCAGTATTGTGTTCTGTCTTACCCGTCACCAAAGCACCTAATGTTTTTACCAAAAACCAAACTCTTTGCCTTGAGTTGATTCCTATTCATAGTGATTCTACAGGACAGAGCACTGCCTCAAAGTTTCTAAGACTGTAATCTTTACAGGAGCAGGCTGCCACATCTTTCTGCTGT
This sequence comes from Elephas maximus indicus, assembly GCF_024166365.1. Taxonomy (NCBI): domain Eukaryota; kingdom Metazoa; phylum Chordata; class Mammalia; order Proboscidea; family Elephantidae; genus Elephas; species Elephas maximus. The sequence continues at coordinate 54,254,403 of NC_064840.1, forward strand.
GGACTGGCCGGTGGGCTCGAACTGCTGACATTTAGGTAACAGCCGCGCACCATCAGTGCTCCTTCCTAGTGTTTTAGATGCCCATAATTAAGACAACCTTCCAGATGTACCTCCCTTCTCATGCCTTGTACACAAAGATAGAGACACGGTGGCAAGCTTTAGGTCATTATAACAGATACCTAGCTGGTTTGTTATGTTGCCAACACTGGGACATTTACATTTCATTTGGGAGCATTTATTTAAAGGCATATAACGAATGTAAGAGGCCAGGCATCAGTTACAGATTAGTGAAGGAATTTATATAGAGAGAAGAGTGTCTTTTGATGCTCTTCTTGAGCTCATTGCCCAACAGGCCCCTAGCCATGCTGATACTGACCCTGCGTCTTTCCTAACCCTGATGGTAGTGATTGGTTATTATTCCATCTGCACACTCAGCCTGGTGGTATGTAGACAATAAACTAAACTAATAGCAGATCCTTCACCAAATCAGCATCAAGTCAGTCTTGGGATGGTACCAAATAGACTTGAATAGTTCAATTTCTCAGTGACTTGGGCTCTTCGTTGCATATCAAAGCTTTTCTGCTTTTGTGCTTCCAAACTTGTATCCTCGTTCCACCATGGCCCAGTAGCCTAACTCAGACCCTAAATTCAGTGTCCCCAAGTCTCGAGTCCTGATCTCTGCTTTTAGACTCCCCCTGTTCCGACGTCCTCACTCTCAAACCTGAACTAATACATGCCCCCATCTCTGCTTGGAGCCAATGTCTATATGGGATTTTTCTATGTGGGTCTTCTGCTAACGATGCTCACATCTATTTTTATTAGGTTATTTGTCTTTTTATTATTGATTTGTAGGACTCTTTTACATATTCTCCCAGTCTGTAACTTCCTTTGTATTTTAAAATTGTCTATTTTTTATGAATAAATATTTTTAAATTGTCTATTTTGAAGAACATGTCTTTAATTTTGATAAAATTTAGTTTTATTGTTTTATTTTTCTTTTGTGGATAGAATTTCTATCATTCTATCTAAGAAATCTTTGTCTTACCACCAGGTTACAGAAGTATCATCCTATGTTTTTTTGTCTAGGAGCTTTATGATTTTTTGCTTTTATGCTAAGATCTATACTTCAGCTCAAGTTAATTTTTTGTATAATATGAAGTATATTGTATGCTCACATCTGTCTAACTGTATTGCCCACACAGACAGGCTGTGCCTCAAACTTCCAGGCAGCCATAAGCCATAGGAATGAGACACATACTATCACTGGCATCGACCATTCCATGGGTGCTATGTTCATCTATGATTGAGCCAGACACATGAGAGATTTACTATATTTCTATGCAAATAACGCCCACCTTCTATGCTTGCTTGCCAACCATGCCCTCCCCCCGAAAAGTACTTTTGCAAGTGCACTATGCTAATTTTTTTTACAGCAACATGTAAAAAAAATTGGTGTAGTGGCACTTACGGAAATACCTTGCGGGGGGTACAGTTGGCAAACAAATTTAGAGGGTGTGTGTTATTTGCGTAAAATAGGGTACACAGTGTTGGCAAAGTGAAAGTAGTTATTTATAGAAAGCAAACAGTAAGCAATAACAACAGATTCTCAAAAAGGAAACGTTTTCCCTTTCCCTAATTACCCATGTCCATACTTATATCACTGGTCAGGCACGTAGTAGTTCAGGTCAGATGCTGTGTACATGTCACCACTGCCTCCAGCTACCCCCACTCTGCTCAAGGCTTCTGCTTTGCTGCTGGGCCTCTTTGGACCTTGCTTCACCTGCAGGAAGACCCCTGCACAGAATCTCCTGAGCCGCTGCTTCTGGGCCCTTCTAAGCCTCTGCCTCTGGTTCCCACCATGCGCCCAGTCTGCGGAGCTCTCTTGCCACCCTGTTACCTGGGCCCCTGCTGCCCAGGAGAGAGGCGAACACCTCCCTGGCACAGGGCGCACTCAGGGCTCTCTTGCCCTGCACAAGCAAGTGTCATAGATCTTTTAGCTCCGCTGACAAGTGCCCAAAGACACCCTCCTCTGCCAGCAAACCCTCTGCCCAGAGGCACCCAGCTCTCTCTCGCTCTGTGGTTCAGCAAACCCATTGTTTCTCTACCGCCAGGTGCTACAACGCTTGCTGCAGCTTCTCTCTGTCTTCAGTGTTACAGCTCTCTCTTCTGGCTCTAGGAGGTTCTCAGCACAGAGACCCTGGGTTTTTGGTCCAAAGGGTGTGCTCTGGTCCAGATTCTTCTTCTTGATGGTAGTGAGAGGTCCCCCTCAATGTCTGTGGGATTGGCCCTTGTGTAAGGAAACCCCTTGTCAATTTCAAGGCATGGTTCTCCCACCAGGACCATGAGCTGACCAATCACCTCGGTAAACCTTAAGTCATTTAATTTGTGTAGTTCCAGCCAATCATTCCGTGGGAGTTACAAGACCATGGCTACAAAAGTCACATACAGAGGATTCATTGTACCACATCTGGGTCAAATTTAATTCTTTTCTTTTACAGTCATCAAGTTGACCCACTACCATTCATTAAAAAGAATCTTCTTTCCCCTATTAAATTCACTTAACACTTTTATTAAAAATCATTTGAACCTCTCATAGGTGGGTCTATTTATGGGCTTTCTCTACTGTTTATCAGTTCTCTACTGATAAATTTCTCTACCTGTATGTCAGTACCACACTGTCATGATTATTGTAGCTTTTTAGTCAACCTTAAGATCAGATTTTGTTCATTATCCAAATATGTTTTTTTCTTTATCCATGAATATTTTGGCTATTACTGTTTTAGTATCAGATAATTGATTTCTACAAAAATACTTCGTGGGAATTTGCTTTGCACTGTATTGAACTTACAGATCAATTTGAAGAGAGCTGACATTTTTACAGTGTAGTTTCTTCAAATCTATGAGCATGGTATATCTTACCATTTATTTAGGGCTTATTTAATTTCTCTCAGGAACATTTTGTTGTTTTCTTTCTAGAGGTCTTTATATCTTTTTAAAATTATTTTTGGAGGTTTTATGTTTTTGATGTTATATAAATGGTATTTCTTTTTAAGTTTTCTTTTTCTATTTTTCATTCCTAGCATACGAAATCACAACTGATTTTTGTATGTTGAGACCTTGTATTGTGTTCTAAGACCTTGTTGAATTAACTTATTAGATCTAGTAGTTTTTATTTTGGGTTTTCTTTGGAGCGTATGGATTTTCTATATATCCAAATATATCATCTGCATATAAACACAATTTTACCTCTTTTTGACAATCTCCATGTCTTTTTTTTTTTTTGTCTAACGTAATTGGCTAGGACCTCCGGTATGATTTTCAATAGAAGTGGTAAGAGTAGACATCCATGTCTTGTTACTGATCCTAATCCTGAATTTTTTTAATATTTCTCCACTAAAAATGATGATAGCTCGGTAGCATATAGGTTTTTCATATATAAACTATATTGGATTGAGAATGTTTCCTTTTATTCCCTTTTTTTGTTAGAATTTTTTATATGCCCCTTTTTGCATCTTTTGAAATGATAATATGAGCTTATTCCATCAGTTTTTACTATGATCATTTACACCGATTGACTTTCAAATGTTAAACTAAACTTGCATTCTTTAGATAAGCTGAACTTTATCATTATGTATAATCCATTTTATACATTGTTGGATCTGATTTGCTAACATTGTGTTAGGATTTGGAAACCCTGGTGGCATAGTGGTTAAGAGCTACGGCTGCTAATCAAAAGGTCGGCAGTTCAAATCCACCAGGCTGTCCTTAGAAACTCTATGAGGTAGTTCTGCTCTGTCTTATAGGGTCGCTATGAGTCAGAATCGACTCAACGGCAGTAGATTTTGGGGGTTTTGTTAGGATTTTGCTTTAATCTATGTTCATGAGTGATATTAGTCTGTATTCTTATTTTCTTATAAGGTCTTTCTTAGGTTTCTGTATTAGAGTTATGCTGGCTTCCTAAAACAATTTGGAAAGTGTTTCCTCCTCTTCTCTTTTGTGAGTTTATGGAAGTATTGCTATTTCTTTATTAAACATTTAATACGATTTTACAGAGAGCCGTACAGGCCTGAAGCTGTCATTGTGGGAAGTTTTAAATTACAATTTAAATTTCTCTAACAGATTAGAACCAACCAGGCCATCTATTTCTTTTTGTGTCAGTTGGTGAGTTGTGTTTTAAATTTCATCTTTGTTGTCAAGATTTTGAGCATAAAGTTGTATGTATTTTTCCCTGATTATCCTTTGAACAGCTTTACACTCTTGGTGATAGTCTTTTTTTAAATTCCTGATTTTGTAATTTCTGTTTTCTCTCTCTCTCAGTTTTTCTTTCTTGATCTGTTTTCTTAGAAAAATTAGGGATTTTAAAATTTATTAATCTTATTCAAAGAAATAATTTTTTAATTTCTTTAAAAGTTTCTGTTTTGTCTGTGTTCTAGTTCATTGATTTCTATCTTATCTTTATAATTCCCTTCCACATCCTTTGGTTTAATTTGCTCTTACCATTGACTTTAGACTAGTATAACTATTTTAAGCTAGAGATTTGCCTCTTCGCAGTATTTTAGCCTCATCCCACACATTTTAATATGTTGTGTTTTTATATATATATATATATAGCTCAGTTCCAATATATTCTAATTTTCCATGTAATAAGACCAGGGAAATTAAGATATTACAAAATTTTATTTATCTATCACATTCTTATAATTTGACCTTGGGGGGTTCTTACTACTTCCCTAAAATCAGGAAGATTATAAATCTTGAAGTTGTAAATGTAGATGGATAAATATCAATAATCATTGTTCCTTATTAAATGTTACAAATATTTACTGGGGCCTGTAGTGTATATCTCCTGGTTGTCCATCTAGATTCACACTCTACCCTTTTCCATCATACTCTGCCCAGAAAGCAACCTTTCTGGGCTGCTCCCTTGCTAGCATGAACAACTATCCCAATTCGACCAAGACTTTCCCAGATTTAGCACTGAAAATCCCACACCCCAAGAAACTTTTCAGTTCCTGGCAAGCCGAGAAGTTTGGACACCTGAACCCTCTCTCTTGCCCCGTGGCTTCACATTGGGTTTGCCCAATGAGAGGCACCAGCAGGCAATCAGCGGGTGGGAGCAGATTAAGATCAGGATATTTATTTCTGGGTTCAAACATGTTTTCAGGGGTTCCAGAAAGAAAGAAAATATTTTCAGCCAATTTTTTAATCTTATTAATCATCTTTATCCCTAGCTGATATTTTATAAATAAGAATAATAAAACTTTCAAAGTGGTGTCTGGCTCCAGCATAATAAGACTGCTGAGATCTTAATAAAGTGCTAGATTAAATATAATGCTTAGTGTTAGTCAGGGAGGGAAGAGAGCAGGGATGGCTTGAAATTATCAGAGTAAGTGTCAATGAGAAGATGAGTACAAGTTGAATTTTAAGGATGGGTAGTTTGGGAAAAGAGAAGCCATGGGGATTAAGGTATTTCAGGTTAAATCAAGTCTATAAATTAGAACAAAACCTGAGGAAAAGCTTGGTGGGTGGCAAAGAGGCAATGGAGAGGCTACAGTGATTTGTTTTAGATGGAAGCCAATGAAACTGGATTTCAGAAGCCTCAAATGCCAGGGCAATTTGATGGGTATATGTTTCCTGTTGTCCTGTATCACGCAGGAAAAGCAAGCCATTCTAAAACTTTAAGAATGTTAACATAATCCCCTTCCTTTTTAAGTGGAATTTTCTTTCATTTTTTGTGTAGTGAGTTCAGAAACGAATAATTCCCACAAATGTTCTGTGGAAGCAGAGAAGACAATTCAGGAGAACAGGCTCCCACCTGTATGCCTTTTTTTCTTTTTAAACAGACCCAGTTGGGGAGGCCCTCACTCATCAGAGACCTCAACACTGGGCTGAGTTTGAGCAATAGAATTCAAAGGGCCCAGATCTACCATTAGAGAGATCCTTCTCATCTCTGCCTGTTTCCTAGAAGCAGGATTCCCTAAGCAGGGAGGTTCCCTTGATGGGAGTTATATGACGACTGTTTACAAATTTGCACAATTAACATGACTTTTAGATGTAAATATAAATCAGCCCAGGGAAACACATGATTAAGTAGCAGGCAACAGGCAGTGGGTTTTTAAAAGTTGCTACTGAGGGGTTAACCCCAGGGCTCCTACCACACCAAATACATTAACAAAGGCACAAAACACTGGCCTGTTGAATAGCTGAGCTCCCAGAATGCAGTGGGGGAGGCCAGCACTGTGGAGTTATTCCCAGGTGACACCGTTTGAATGTCATTTAAAGTTCACTTTCATTATTTTAATTGTCACTGTAGAAATTTTCTATTCAGGACTGATTATGTTCTAAGAGAAATCAGAACTTAAATTCCAATCAATCATAATTGAAAGTGTTGTTGCAAGTGGCGTATAAAGCTGTGTTTCGGATATGATTAAGACAAGTATTAGTTACTTGTGAAAAGCTGCAGGGAGATTTAGGAGCAAGCAGGATTAATTCTGAGTAATTTAAATAGCCAGAGCTATCAGATAGGAATGAAAATGCTTTATAGGTGCCTCATCATGCCCAGAGAAGGGTGGGGCTGCTGCTTTGAGTTCAGATAGGAGTTAGCAGGCACGTGATGAGTTTCGTGCCTCCTCATGCTTTGCACTGAGTCCTGGGCTCAAACAGGAGATGTGGGTTCTCGTCCTGGATCTTCTGGTTACCAGCTGTGTAAATTTAGGGAAGGCACTTGACTTCTCTGAATCTCAGTTTCTTCCTCTGTAAAATTTCTGTCCTACACATTTCAGAAAAAAATCATGAGATAATATAACAGTAGCTTGTAAGCCCTAAAATGCTCTTAAGTGCTAGCTTAAATTGTTATCAAAAGTTGGCTTCACACAAAGGATGGACCACAGGGCCAGTGGTGTCCAGGCTAAGCACTGTTAGGATGGGAAGAGGATGGATGTGGCCATTGGGTGAATCCACTCAAGGCACTGGGTATCATTGAGAGGCGGCCATTAGGTACCAGGGTCAGATTCCCAGCAGAGGAAGGTATCCATTCTCCCTGCATATGTCCCTTCTTCCCTGCCTTTCCCTAGATCGAGTTGTGTACTTCGACACCAGCTTTGCAGTACCATCTTCTCCAGGCCAAGGGGACCTCTGTTCCTATCATTGCACAGAATCAGGAATAGAAAACCTTACTATAGGAACTGGTACAAACAGTCCCTTGAATAGAGTGGAAGTTAAACTCATAGGATTTAGAGTCAGACAGATCAATGTGACGATTTCTTAATCTCTGAGGCCCAATATTCACATCTGGAAGACAAGGATTATAGGTGCCTCATGGGGCTGTGGAAGGAATGATTACCTGACGAGCTGTAATCTTTTTAAAAAAATTAATTTAAAAATCATTGCTACTTTGAACCCACTGTGGCATCACCATAACTTTGGGATTTATCTAAGGATTTTAAGATGGAGGCCAGTGGCCAGGGCCCCTGGTTTCTGTTTCCCAGAAGGTCTCTTCACTGTGGACCATGGGCCTACACTCTTTTGGGGCTAAGCTTCTGGATGTGTTTGGGGTGGCTAATAGCCTGCTAGTGGCCCTGACTTCTCTCTATATATCTTAATGTTAGTGGTTTTTCTCATGAGGGAGCCAGGACAGAAAGCAGGAAGTAACTGCCAAGGTCTCTTCCCTGCCTGGGAAACACCAGCTGCCTTTGGTCCCTGAAACAACTGCCCCCGCCTCCCCCCCTTACAAACCAATTTTCTTGGAAAGGGAAATCAGAAGAACTGGCAGGTACCTAATAAAGGTCTCTGAAAACAATGTCTCTCCATTTGAAAAATAAACCATGTCTTTAAATGCATTAACTCTGTGGGGAAATAAATGTAATAAACCAAATTCAATCCCTGCCAACATTTGTTTTCTTATCTATGTAAAATCAATATACTAGTTGCAATTATGTCTTTCAATAAATCCTCCCAAAGTCTTATTTTCTCATAAGATTTCCTGCCGCACTCAGATTCATTGCGTTCATTTTCCATCTAGAGAAATTGTTTCTTGCATTTTCAAGCCACCCGGTTTCCTTAAAGGGTGTTGTACGCCGCCCTCCGCCCCCCTTAGCTGCTGCCTCTCTTCTGTGAGGGCCGTTTAGGCGACAATTACTTTAATTGGATTGTGGTGCTGGGCTGGGATTTCCACTAATAGGAAGAGCCCTTTTTGGTTAAAGGGTGAATTTCCTGGCCAGAGCTGGCCCCTGTCTGTTCCCTTCTTTCCATGGTCCTCGGTGGGCAACTGGAGGGACTGCAGTAACATCACATCTCAGAGGTATGCATGTGGCTGTTTTACTAGGGAACGGATGGCGCAGCTGCTGTGCACTCTTCGAATAAGAACATTTATTCCATTTTTTAATGGATGTGTGTGTACTCTTGGACCTTCTGTCTCTGCTAGTCTTAGAGGAGATGGATCACAGCACGCTAGAGCCTACACAATCCTGGAGAACCCCAGTGTGTCCATCTGCCTCACCCCTGTTGTTGTGGGAATCAATTGAGTAACCTGTGCAAACACCTCACCCAATGCCTGCATATAGTAGGCCCTCAATGGGAGGCAGCTTCCTTCCCTGGAGGGCAGGAAACTGAGTTCAGATAGTGTTATGGATTGAATTGTGTCCCCCCAAAATGTGTGTCAACTTGGCTAGGCCATGATTCCCAGCATTACGTGATTGTCCACCATTTTGTCATCTGATGTGGTTTTCATAAGTGTTACAAATCTTTCCTCTATGATGTTAATGAGGCAGGACTCAATCTACAAGATTAGGTTTTTTCTTAAGTCAATCTCTTGAAAAATAAAAGAGAGAAGTGAGCAGAGAGAGAGAGGGCCCTCATACCACCAAGAAATAAGAACCAGGAGGTGAGCATGCCCTTTGGACCTGAGATCCCTGCACTGAGAAGCTCCTAGACCAGGGGAAGATTGATGGCAAGGACATCTCCCCAGAGCCAGTAGGGAGTGAAAGCCTTCCCCTCAAGCTGGCACCCTGAATTCGGACTTCTAGCCTCCTAGACTGTAAGATAATAAACTTCCCTTTGTTAAAGCCATCTATTTGTGCTATTTCTGTTATAGCAACAGTAGATAACTAAGACAGATAGGCGGTGCTGAACTTGATCTTTTGATTACTGGTACAATTTTCATGTTGTGTTGTTTTGATTTAAAAAAAAAAAAAACTGGTTGCCATCCAGTTGATTCTGACTCATGGCAACCCCATGTGTTACAGAGTAGAACTACTCCACAGGGTTTTCTTGGCTGTAATCTTTACAGGAAGCAAATTGCCAGGTCTTTCTTCCTCAGCACCGCTGGGTGAATTTAGCTGCCAGCCTTTACGTGACCAGTGCAGGGCAAGCCATTTGTGCCACCCAGGGAGCACTGCTGTTTTGATAGTGATCTCCATTTAGCTTAATTACATTTTGTTTCTCTCCCACATTCTCAGCTCAGGCTTCAGTGCTCAATTGTAGCGTTCCTCACGTCTCACACATTCTCCCCACATTTGCTCTCCTTCTTCAGTTGTCCTTGGGTTTCCCCACAGGTTCCTCCTCCTCTCATCTTTTTCCACTACCACCCCACCTCTCCCAAGGGACCTGCCCCGAGCACCCACCTTCTGCAGCCTGCCCTTCGCACACCCGGGCCGTGCCACAAACTGGCTGCTTGTTTCAATGACTCCGCTGAGTGATTGCGAAGACTCCTAGGAACCACTTGAAACGTCTCTCTCTTACAAAATGCTGTTTGTTGTGACAGGACAGGAGAAGGCCATCAGCCCTGAGAAATCCTGGCAGCCGGGGCACAACTTGACCAGCTAAGGAGACAGAAGATGAATGGGCTGCCAGAGAGGCTGAAGAGGCTGTAGACTTTAACTTATTTATTAAGCTAAATTATTTACATTAAGTAGTCGGCTGCTCTGAGTAATTCATCTAGAGCTTCGAGTCCAAACACCATTTTGAATAGGAGTGAGTGACCCTGACAAAAAAGAAAATGACTTAAAAAAAAAAAAAGTAAAAGAGAACTTACTTAACCCTTCCTCATAGACCTCTGCCCCTCCAAGGGAAAGGGGAGGAGGTGGGGCCCCAGGCAGCCGCTCTCCCTACTCCTCCCTGCTGATTGGTGGAGTGTGCTGACACCAGCTGCCAAGGGCTATTAAGCTGCCAGGTTAAAGGGGACCAAGAGGTGGCTTTCTGAGATGAGGCCAGAGAGGCTCCAAAGGAGTTCTGCCACGTACTGCAGGGACAGACGAGGTCAATTCAATATTTATAAAGCCCTGGGTGGGCTCCCCTCTCTCCATACAGGAATTGGGTAATTATCACTGGGGAGGACATTTGCTATTCATCTCTTTTCAATTATTAATCAACAGAAAAGGCCGTGCGTGCATGGAAACCCAAGCACAGCAGTTAGTCTGGTCCTCTCCAGCGTGGGGAGCCTCAGAATTTGCTGAAGATACTGTAACATCAAGGTGGCAGTTGACCCTCCTTCAAAATTCAAATTGGCCTCTGAGTCTACCTCCAGGGGAAGCCAGGTCAGCTTAGATGAAAAGCTTAGGGTAAGCCTCCCTTTGTAATGTGGAAATGATCATTTCACTAGCTTGAGTATTCTTGGAGGGCTTAAAGTCCTGTTAAAAGAGAAAGGAAATAAACTCCCTGAATCTCTATCTCCAGATTTTCTAGGTGTATATACATAATATGGAGCCCTGGTGGTGCAGTCAGTAAGTGATCAACTGCTAATCAAAAGGTTGGCAGTTCAAATCCATCAGCTGCTCATTGGAAATCCTATGGGGCCGTTCTACTCTGTCCGCTAGGGTCGCTATGGGTTGGAACTGAATCGACTCAATGGCAATGTTTTTTTTAAAAAAAAAAAAACATAATATTAACACAGTGGTTAATGCCCCCAGGCCACAGGCTTTGAACTGTGGCCATTAAAACCGTAGGACTGGTTTTAAGTTTTGAGTCTCCTTAGCAGCTGAATGACCTCCATTTCCACATCCATATATACCTCACAGGGTTGCTTTTAGGATTGTTGTTGTGTACCGTCGAGTCGATTCCAACTCATAGTGACTTCAAATGATAGAGCAGAACTGCCTCATAGGATTTCCTAGGCTGTAATCTTTATGGGAGCAGATCAACAGTTATTTTCTTCTAAGGAGCTGCTGGTGGTTCGAACCACCAACCTTTTGGTTAGCAGCCAAGTGCTTAGCCACCGCACCACCAGTTTTTAGGATTAATGTGTCTAAAGGAGTCCTGCACACAATCAGCAGTCAATGAATGGTAAATATTGCTATTATTCATGTTTATTCTCCTTGTTCCATATTATTCTCCATTTATGAATGTGTGGCTGTCCTTACCACCTAGTAGACAAAACGAACAACACTTTTATACTCCTGAAGTATAAGAACCTTTCTATTCCTTTAATCCTTCTCCCAAGGATTTATATAGTACTTTACACTGCTATCTCCCTGTGTTCAATCAAAATTGGGCTTTTCAGTGGTACAAAGATAATTGCTGTCCAGAGGCTCACGGTTTGGCAGAAAGGGCCCTGAACTTGGATTCCAAGGTCTTGGGTTTAAATTCTGTTTCTAGCACCTAGCAACTAATGACCTTGGACTATTCACTCTTATCAATTATCCTCCCTGCAGCTCTGTGAGACAGGTGGTATTATCCAGGTTTTATAGATGAGGAAATTCAGGCTCAGAAAGTGTTTGACTGCAAAACACTAAACAATGATAGCTTTTGTTATTAAACCATGAAGATTATATCACGGAGTTTCAGAAATGTGCGCATTCAGTTGTTCTCAAGTGGTGAACGGATTTTCTCTAAGCCCTTCTCATGGACATTCACTTCCTTCTGAGAAGCCATACTCTCCAGACACAGGACTGGCTGGCTCTCTGTGGACAGGGTGCAGCCAAATGTCTGCCAGTAAAACACAGTGAACTGACCCACAGGGGGGCTGAGCCTGCGGTGCGGGCTCACTAGCATGCTATTCAGTTGTATCGGTCAGGGTCTGTGCAGGAAATGTTGGCCCCTTAAAATTAGAATAGTTCAAGGATATTTAATACGGGACTATTTACAAATGTGTGGGGAGGGTTTAGGGAAATCACTACAGACGGTGCAGTACCTCATGTTGAGAAACCATAGAGCTCAGATACCCTCACTAGGCCTAAAGGGGTGAGAGGAGAAAGAAATTACCGGAGAATGCAGTGTGGAGAGGGCTGCTGGACGGGACCTGAGACCTTTGGGCAGGGGACGCAGCCGGCCCATGGCCACCCCATAAGAAGGAAGTTGAGGGGGTAAATAAACCTTTCGCTTTTCCTTTTATCACCTACTTTAGCTGAATTCATCCTGAAGGGGGTCCATTAATGAAGGTCAAAGTCACTGGGCACACAGTAGGGTGGAGAAAGAAGAGTGGATCTAGAAGGGTTGACAGAAGATACTCACACATTAGTTGACTGTGTTAAGCAGCTACACTATGGAAAGCCAAACAGGCTTCTTTAAACACCCCCAGCACAGAGCAACTAGCTGGAGGCTTCTAGCCCTGCGTGTGTCTCGGTGAACAGATCAGTTACTTCTGTGGCCATTGCTTTTAAAACTCACATATTGGAAACCAAGCTAACAAATTAGACCCCTAGCAGCTAAGTCCCGATGGCCTCTTCTTTGGTTCTCAATCTACTCAGATCATCAATGCTTCCATCTCCGAACTTTTCTCTTGGGGACTTGGGCTGTGTCAATACAATCTCAGAACAGTTGGTCAGTTCAGTGGGGTGAGAAACCTCAGCAGCAATGTCAGTCTTCAGAAAGCCAATTGATTCAATTTTCACTCTTCAACCATTTGCGTGGGGCACGATAAGCTATTAGTTATTGCCTCGTGTCTGCTCTTTATTCCCGGCTACTCACACCTACAAGGGCACTGGGTTCTGGGACTCACACCTAATATCCCACTGATGCTTACCTTCCTGGGTACGTACATTTGAGGTCAGTCCCAGCCTAATTCTGATCGAGACAGCAATACAATGAGATACAATATCTGCATCACCTTGGGGGGTTTAGGATTAAGTTACTCTTTTAATCCTAGGATCTGGGGGCAGCTGAGCTTCTAACTTGCTCCCTCAAAGTTCTCTTGCTTCAACAGCAACTCTTGGGGACTAGTTTGTCCAAGAGACAAACTTTCCTTTTATTTTCTCTCTTCATATACTGTGTCATCCCAGTCTGCAAGGCAAGTTTTTTGCTTTGATCTTTACCCTTAACTTTATTTATTTATCCATCCATTCATTCATTCACTTAGTATTTATAAGTTCCTACTCTGTCAGTCAGGGGCCCTGGTAGGGCAGTGGTTAAGCTTTTGGCTGCTAACTGAAAGGTAGGTGGTTCAAACCCACCAGCTACTCCACAAGAGAAAATGTGGCAATCTGCTCCTGTAGAGATTACAGCCTTGGAAACCCAATGGGGCAAATTCTACTCTGTCCTATACGGTCTCTATGAGTTGGAATTGAGTTGATGGTAGTGGATTTGGTTTTTTTGGTTTACTCTGTCAGTCAGAGTGCCTGAGTGGCACAAATGATTAAGCGCTCAGCTACTAACTAAAAGGTCGATGATTCGAGCCCACCCAAAGGCATCTCATAGGAAAGGCCAAAGGATCACAGCCATTGAAAACCCTATGGAGCACAATTCTACTCTGAAACACATGGGGTCACAATGACATCGACTCAATGGCAACTGGTTTGGTTTTTGGTTTACTTTGTCAGTTAGCCCTGGTTAGTCCTCTTTCTTAGTGGTTTGGTTATCCCTCTAGAAATGGAGTTCAGCATAAACCTGTCCTCTCATCTGTCCTGTTGGCCTTGAGCAAACATTTCTTAAGGGCCAGCTGCCTATTGACCTTCCAATCTCTCAACTGACAGGGTTGCCTGGACCACTTGAAGCTACAATTCCCTGATAATTGGAAATCCAAATACCACTTTCTGCCTGCAGCACAATAAATTACTAAATATGGCTCCTCTGGAAACCCTGGTGGCATACTGGTTAAGTGCTATGGCTGCTAATCAAAAGGTCAGCAGTTCAAATCCACCAGGCACTCCTTGGAAACTCTATGGGGCAGTACTAACTCTGTCCTATAGGGTCGCTATGAGTCAGAATCGACTTGATGGCACTGAGTTTGGTTTGTTTTTGGTTAGGCCCCTCTAGTTTTTTTTTTAGTTATAGTCTTGAAGTCCTGGTGGCACAGTGTTAAGCATTCAGCTGTTAACCAAAAGGTCAGCAGTTCATATCCACCATCTGCTCCTTGGAAACCCTATGGGGCAGTTCTACTCTGTCCTATAGGGTAGCTAAGAGTTGGAATCTACTCCACAGCATTTTTTTTTTTTTAGTCATAGTTTCTGTGATTCACACACAATGATTGAGTGGGACTATGCAAATAAGGTATATGGAATCTGTGATGGTTGGGATTGTGTGTTGGCTTGGCTGGGCTATGATTCCCAGGATTGTGTAGTTGTCCTTCATGTTGTGATCTGATGTAATTACCCTAGTTATCCTCCATTTTTTGTGTTGCAGATTCTAACCTCTATATGTTAATGAGGCAGGATTAGTGTGGGGTGTATCTTGAGTCACAGCCTTGCAGGAGGGCATGACTCAGGTCCCAAGCTTATTTAAGTCACACCCTTCCCTTGGGTGTGGACTGCATCCAAAATATATATGTGAGTGCTCTGGCAGGGCTTTCTCTCTCACTACATCTGGATCCTGAATCTGGTTCATCACTGTCCGACCTCTGGTTCTTGGGACTTGAGCCAGCGGCCTGCCATCTGGCCTGCAGATTCTGGGATTTGCCAACTTCTGCAGCTCCATGGGCCAGCAGCCTATTGTCTGACCTGATTCACCAGCTTTCCCAGCCTTGTAAGCCAGCAGCTTTGTTGCCTGACCTGCCAGTTTGGGTTTGTCGGCCCCTATGGTCGGCAGTTCAAATCCGCCAGGCACTCCTTGGAAACCCTGTAGGGTCACTATGAGTCAGAATTGACTTGAGGGAATGGGTTTTTTGGTTTTTATGACCACATGAGTCCAATGAAGCCTATGCCTGACCCACGGATTTGGGACTTGGCAGTCTCTGCAACCGTGTGAGCCATTGATACAGTTTTTGAGTTCTGTGAGACGTTGCAGCAAATTATGGAACCCGAGAATCAGGAGGGAGAGTACTGCAGGGAGGAGGAATAGTTGATGTTAGAGATGATGGAGTGGTACAGCAATACAGCAATTTAGAAAAGTTGGATATTTGGGACATCTTTGACCCCAATCTCATAGGAACCAACTTTGTTTTTTGTGCTAAGCCTTATAAAATAAATTATTCATTCACTGCCTATCTCACAACTGACCTCATCACTTCATTCCCATTCACCTGACCCTCTGGAATCAGCATTTATGGAGGGCCATACCCAGGTCTCAGGTCCCAATTCTTTCTCTCTGCCATGCAGTTTGAAGCCAGCCATCATTATTTACATGGGAATCCTTAGTCATGACAGGGAGCCCTAGAGCAGTTTCCCATTTCATAGTCAAGGAATTTCAGCAGCATGAGCACCTACTGTGTCAGGTGCTGCTCTTTCAGGACACTTCTATGAAACCTTTCCTGATCCCTCCATATTAAAAAAAAAAAAAAAAAAAATTCTTGCTATTTTTCTCTGCCAATATCCAGGTTTTTTGCTGCCTTCATTTTTTAAGTATCTTTCGCTTCCACACGCTCTGTGAGGGCAGGGTGGAGGTATATTCTCAGGTTCTAGCATATGATGGATGATTTTATTACAATGGATGGCTGGCTTCTCTAGTGACTCAATGATGGAACAACTGAATGAATGACTGATAGTCAATGGGAAGATACAGAGATGACAAAGGCACAGTCCCAATTCTTAGGAATTTACAATCTTTGATATAAGCAGTCTAGTAGGGAAATGGATAAGCACACACTAAACTAAACTGCGTTCAAGAGAAGTAAGCGCCAAATGAAGGCATGAGCAAAGGACCATAGGAGACCAGAGGAAGGAGCCATTCATTGTGTTTGAATAGCCTAGGGAAGAAGTCATGGACGGAAGAGTTCCTGAGAGAAGACTAGCTTCCATTCTTCCCGGTCTTTCTGAAGGAAGAAGTATTAAATATGCCTTTTGGAGATAGGTTCAAGGATTGTGGACTATATTGGGTTTTGAATTTTCCCTTCTTGGGTTGGCTTGGTGTGATATTTCACAAATGCTAGGCATATCCTAAGTGAATCAGTGTTTTACTCTGGCTGTAACCTGTTGCTTTCATTATACCCTCTAGGCTTTCCTCTTGAAGATAACCACTGCCAGCAAGTCTGACTTCTCACTAGCAGTTCAGAATGAATTACCTGGGGTGTGTGTGTATGTGTGTCTCGTAATCTAACCCAGAAAACTGAGTAGGACTGTGAGACCTGGGTGTGACCCTTTATAAGTATATATAAACATGTACATATATAAAATGAGAGAGAGAACAAAAGTAATGAGCCGATAATATTGGAACTTCAGAGTCTGTGGGACATGACTGGTACGTGAGGTCCTGGAATAGAGGTACCTTCTCTCAGCTACTCAGATCACTGTAGGTGGCGAATGTGCATTAAGTGCCCTTGTGGAGGATGTTTCATCTAATATCACTAGACATACAGTTTTGATTTCCATTAACCTTCAAACATCCTGGAAATGAATTACCTGGATACTTGCCTCATTCATGATCAAAAGATCACTTTTCTCTCCCTGCTCGTGAAACAGATGAGAGTAAGAAAGGGTCTTCAGTATAATAAGAGAATTGCTGGAGTTTATACATCGGGGAGGGGCATCCATCTGAAACTGGAAGCTCAGTACCCAGGACTCTCCATGCTCAGAGGATGACTCAGAGATTACATTTTTATAGAACAACCACTTCCACTCACCTAAAACAGTCTGTACCTAATAATAACAGAGCTGGTTAAGTTGCTTTCACATCACCCACAGACCATCTTGGAGATTCTTATTTTAAACTCTTTGGCATGTCCTACCCAAACATGAGGGAAAATGCCATCCCTTCCCAAACAGCTCATTATCTAGAGAATAAAATGTTCCTACTGAGGACTTTGGGGATCTTGAAATTATGGCTCTCAGGCTTTTCTCTGGGGAGGGGATTCTAAGATCTTTTTTTAAACCCAAGTCTTATCTCCTCCACTGAGTTTTTACTGACCTCTCTAGTTCCATTGCTATCTAACTTCATAAAATTCATTTTCTGAAGAATCCAGTTGACAATGAAGACTTGCTTTGAGAGTTGGCACAAAATAATGTAGCCTTATTTAATTTTTATAATGAAATTTAACTGTTTGTATATGTTAGTCTTGCCTCTAATTTTATAAGAAGCCCTTGAGGACAGGAACCATATAACCCAGTGCTGTCGAGTCGATTCTGACTCATAGCGACCCTATAGGACAGAGTAGAACTGCCCCATAGAGTTTCCAAGGAGCGCCTGGTGGATTCATATATCACATAGCCATACACACAACACAGCATCTAAGGAAAAATTAGAATGTAGACAGATGTCTGTTCAGCTGGGTTTGGGAAACTCCTCCATATTTTCATTGAACTTGGCTTTTACCTATATGCCTTTCATTGTTGTACCCCAATATCTTAACACAGCACATTAATCAATAATCAAGAAGCTCACTACTTTTCAGGACACCTCAATCTACCTGGGGACATGTCTAACTGTTAGAAGTGTCTTCCTTATGTCATAGCATGTTGACCAAGAATTAGTGACCAGAGCTCAAAACTAAAGAAGTAAAAAGGGAGTCTATTCTGAATACTCTGAAAGGAGCCTCCAACAATTGTGGTCAGCTACTGTCTGTTGAACTAATTAAGAGGTGGCAGAAACAGCCTTGCAACTAACCACCACAATCTCAAATTCCACGTTCCTCCCCACAATTCCTTCCTAATCTATTGAAGCAGAAGAAAGGACTTGTGTTAAACATAAAATTATTTAAACTGTGTGCCCCTGACTCAGCCTCACCAACCCACCAGTCAAAGTAAAGAAGCTCCAAGAGGATCAGTGTAGCCATTAGGATGTATGCAGCAATGATGGGACATGAAACTCTTATTCCCAAGTTGAGAGCTTAATGATTTGCAGAATTCTGCACACCCACCTTGTGCTATTGATGGGTGATGAATGTTAAGTTTTTAAGGGAACTTGACATAGTTACTTTGAAGTTTGGGATCTGTATGAACATAAACATGGTGTCAGGTTCCTTCCTGGACATTTCTGAAGGCAAATGACATGCGGGAGAACTTTGACACAGGAAACTGAGTAGGGACTGTGAGTGGTATCTCTGGGAAAAAACAGACAACTTATACCCTGTGAAGAACTCAGCAATTCTGGGAGTTTCATATGAAAGAACATTCAGGTTAGAAGAGGAAGCAAATACTGTAGGCCTTCTGAAGAGACAGATCAAGGGGCATGATCTGCTGCTCAACAGAGACATGGCTGCCCCTCTCTGAGGGATCCATAGTTACTGAGGAGGTTACAGTGAGGCTGAGTGCTACCCCAAGATATATGTGCACATGATCTACATGGAGATTGCTACAGCATGAATTTTACCAGTGGCAAAATAACTAGACCAGCTAGGGGGCCATGTAGTTAAGACCACTTCTTCTAACATACGCTTTCCCCTTCTGCCTATCACCAACAATAAAAAGTAACCTGGAGGAGTAAAAGAATAAACCATGCCCTGGCAGCACTGAAGATCCTATGAGCTAAGTCTGAGCTAAGGGGAAGGGGAGGAGATGATTAGATTTAAATGTAACATGAACTTAACTGAATTTAAAAAATAATAATACAGCATATGTCATTGAGATTTGACAAAGCTTTGTATTTGTCAAACCATGTTTGACAGAATTGATTATAAAAATGAAAAGTATTGTTTAATATTAGCATCCCACTAATTCTGACTATTCAATTAACAGGCTATATTAATACTGAGCCAAAATCAGACTTCCCATAACTTCTACCCATTGAACCTGGTCCTTTCATCTAAAGCCACCATCTACGTTCTCTATTATATAACGACTCTTCAGCTACCAGAAGATGTCTGCTTGGTATTTAGGCTTAGCATCCGCCATTTTGTTAACTGTTTTTCCTAGACCATAGTTTCCAGACCTTTCACTATACTGTGGTTCCCTTCTAGATGTTCTCCAATTTGTCAGGATCTCTCTAAAAAATGTGGTGACAGGAAGTGAATATGGTACCCCCAGAGAGATCTGGCCAGAACAGAATAAACCTAAAACAGCAACAATAAACCCACTGCTGTAGAGTCGATCCTGACCCATAGTAACCCTATAGGACAGAGGAAAACTGCCCCCATAGGGTTTCCAAGGCTGGAAATCCAGAATAGAATAGAGGGTAAATCTTTTTCTTAATCTGGAAGCCGTACTTCAGTGCAAATTCTGATTAGGTTAACTAAAAATGAACATTTATAGCTTTCCTACTACGTGTCAGGTCATTATTCTAAGGTATTTTCTTGTACCATATCATCAAAAAAAATTTTTTTATTTTTTTAATATCATCCAGGGCTTACAAAAATCCACTGAAATTTTTTTTTCTTTTCACCAAGATAGAGTAACAGTGAACAAATTTACCCTGCTACTGAAAAACTGGACTAAATACATGAAATAACAATTTTCAAGATATTGTACACCAGGAAATAAATGTAATGATCCTTGAGAAACAGAAAACAAGTAAGTTAAGACCTTGTAATGCCCTACCTTACTGCCTAGGGAGATTCCAGACTATGGAACAGAGAGGTGGGACTCAAGCAAAGCCCAGTGGTTTCAATAAGTTGAGAAGACAGAACTAGGAGTCTGAGAAGCAGGATGGACTACTCAATAAGCAAGGTATGTGTGGGTTTAATTGTGTTTACTTACTAATCTGTGGAAACCCTGGTGGCATAGTGGTTAAGAGCTACAGCTACTAACCAAAAGGTCAGCAGTTCGAATCTACCAGGTGCTCCTTGGAAACCCTATGGGACAGTTCTACTCTGACCTATAGGGTCGCTATGAGTTAGAATCAACTCGATGGCAATGGGTAGTAGTAGAAGTACTAATCTGTAGTGAAAAGTTTTACATAGGCTTCGCAAAGATTTGGTGAAAACCAGGTGAAATTTTGAACTACGGATTAGTAAAATAAGCACCATAAGCCCTTATGTATCTTGCTTGTTGTAAGCCAATGCATACTGTGAAAACTGGTTAATCCACACCTGATGAGAAGGATAAGGTGGCCAAAGGTCATAGAGCACAAACCAGGAGAGGAGAAAGCTACACATGGACAGAACTCCAGAGATCTGCAGAGGGCTCCTGTTGAGTCTTTATCTGAGGACTGACCAGTGCACGCATGTGAGAAAACCACCCCATACTGAAGAAAGAACCATCTGAAATGACTAGAGGAAACAATCCCCAGATCTCACACCAACAAGAGTGGAAAAACTCATAATTTATAAATTACTGAGTAGAATACTCAGAAGCATCTTACGTGCATAGTGCGCTACTTTACTGTCTAGTAAAAAAAAAAAAAAAAAGCAGGAAAAAATTAGTCCTAGACTAAATGTTTCACTGGTCCTGCCTAATAAAGTTAAAGCAAACAAACAACAACAACAAAACCCTGAAAAAATCAAATTGTTTCCATGTAACTTAACTGTGTTCCAGAAAAAGCTCAAAAATATTTATAGGAATAGAAAAAATATTCAGCACCCATCAAGGTCAAATTCACAATCACTGGGCATTAAAAAAGCAAAAAAATACAATCCATAATGAGGAGAAAAATAAGTTGATTGAAATTCATGTAGAAAAGACACAGATGATATAACTAACAGAAATCAAAATGAAAACAGTTATTATAACTGTATTCTATATGTTTCAGAAGTCAGATGAAAGATTGACCTTATTAGACATAAAATTTTTAAAAAATAAACTCAAATAGAAATTCTAGAGCTGAAAACTTCAATGTCTGAGAGGAAAATTACAATGGATGGGATTAATGGAGATCAGATGCTGCAGAACAAAATACTGGCAAACTTTAATACGGAGCAAAATAACTATCCAAAATTTAACACACAGATTAAAAAAAGAATGAATAATATGAGTGAGCTGTGGAACAACTTCAGGTAGACTAATATAAATGTAATAGAACCCCCAGAAAGGGAAGAGGGGAGAGAAAAAACATCTAAGGAAATAATGCTGAAATTTTTCTGAAGCTGAAAATAAGTTCAACTAAATCCCAACACAAGAAACAGGAAGAGAGCTATACCGAGACACATGAGAACCAAATTGCTAAAATCAGTGACAAAGAGAAACTTTTAAAGGAGTGGAGGGTGAGGAGGAGAAACTAAATGTTTATGCGCCTAGTAATAGAGCTTCAAAATACATGAGAAATAAACATTATATTTGGAGATTTCAATAGCTCTTTCAAAAAAAAAAAAAAAAAAAGCTGGCAGAAGAAGTAAAAAGAAAATCACTAAGGATTTAGAGGACATGAACAACACCATTAACCAACTTGGAGCCCTGATGGCACCAACAGTTAAGTGTTCAGCTGCTAACCAAAAGGTCAACAGTTCAAAGTTACCAGCCACTCCTTGGAAACCCTACAGGGCAGTTCTACTCTGTTCTATAGGGTCCCTATGAGTCAGAATCGACTCAACGGCCATGGGTTTTTGGTTTTTTTATTAACCAATTTGACCTAATGTACATTTATAGAACATTCTACCGAACAACATTCAATCGTAGAGTACACATTCTTCTCAAGTGCACATGGAATACTTACCCAAATAGACCATAAGCTGGGCCATAAAGGGAGTCTCAATAAACTTACAAGGATTTAAATAATACAAAATGGGGTGTCTCACAGCAACGAAGTTAAATTAGAAATCAGTAATAAAAAACTCGTTGCCATCGAGTCGATTCCTACTCATAGTGACCCTATAGGACAGAGCAGAACTCCCCCACAGGGTGTCCAAGGAGGGCCTGGTGGATGCAAACTGCCAACCTTTTGGATAACAGTCGTAGCTCTTAACTACTACGCCACCAGGGTTTCCAGTAACAAAAAGATACCTGGAAAAATCCTCAAATATGTATTTACTAAATAACACACTTTTAATTAACTCTTAGTTTAAAGAAGAAATCAAAAGGCAAATTAGAAGGTATTTTGAAATGAATGAAAATAAAAGCACAACTTATCAATATTTGTGGAATATGATCAAAATTTTTTTTTAATTAAAAATTTAAACTCTAAAACTTCTAGAAGAAGACATAGAAGAAAATCTATGATCTTGGATTAGGCAAATATTTCTCAGATATGACACCAAATGCATCATCTACAAAAAAAACCCAAAAGATAAACTGGTTTTCAGCGATAAAAAGGAATGAACGATTTGCATACGCAACATGGGTGAGTCTCAAAATAATTAGCTGAGTGAAAGAAGTCAGATAAAAATAGTACACTTTGTATGATTCCAGTTATACAAAGCTGTAGAAAATGCAAATTAATCTACAGTGACATAAAGCAGATGAGTGATTATCTGGGATGGGTTCAGGTTGAACAAAGGGTTGGAGGGAGGGATTATCTTTGTTGTGGTGATAGTTCATGGGTGCATAGATATGTCAAAATGTATCAATTATACTTCAAATATGTGCAGTTCATTGGATATTAGTTATACATCAATGAAGATGTTAAAAAAATCCTTTGGGATAAGTTTTCTCAGTCAACCTATTTTACACATGCAGAGTCTAAACCACAAAGAGGTAGTATCTCCCAGGTTTTGCAGCTAGGTGTGGCTGAGCTAATATTTGAACCCAACTCTGTCTCACTATAAGACCTCATCTCTAAACTAGACTATTTCTTTCCACTATAAATGTTGCCTCATACTGAGCTAGCACCCAGCTAGATAAATCAGGACTTTCTCATATGAGCTGTTCTCAAGTATGGACTCTCCCAAAGCTGATATAACTCTGAACTTTGGAGTAATCTGGCACTTTCTTTTGAGCCTTTGCCAATCTCTGACTACACTCTCTCCTTAGGTAATATCAGTCAATCTGAAGGGTTCAACACCATGTCTGTGTTCAGTACCCCTTAAATATGTACCTTCAGGCCTGAGTTTCAGACTTGAATATTCCATTCCTTAGACAAAGAAAATGACTACCCCTAACATCAGTAAAAACACAGTCTGGGAGATAATATATTCATATAACCTTGGAGGAGTCTTCTCTAACAATAAAACAGATGAGTTTATATCAAGAAAAATCAGTCTAGACTTCGTCTCATACGAGACCACCTGGATTGAGAATTAGACAGGAAAACAATTTCTTCTTCTTTTGTTATCTTCTTCATGTCTCACAGACTCATGTCTTCTAGCTGTTCTGAGAAAGTGATTCTTCTACCAGCAACATGGACATGTATTAGGGGGAGTACAATTCACATATCCTGTGTGTTGGCAAACACTGAGTATAAATAGTTTTCAGCATGCTTGAGAGTTATGCTGAGAACAAAGTAAAGGAAACATCTCCTGATGATTCAGAGGAACAGCAGTACTCCAAAAACATCTGCTGCAGGTTGAAAAAAGAAATTTAAGGAAACTCTTTGACATTTTCAATAGAATGCAAAAGAATTAGTTTCCAAAAAAGTAGGGATGAATAATAAAGAAAAGAAGTAAAAAAATAAATAAAGGCAGAAAAACAGGACAAAAAATAGCAGGATGAATTAAAAAGAGAAATAAAAATGTAGGAAGGTGTTACAGGAAAAGTAAAAAATGAAAAAGCAAAATTAAAATCCTTCTATGTGACTGAGAAACCGCCACAGACCAGAGGAGACTACGGAGACACATGGCAACTAAATGCAATGTGGTATCGTGAATTAGATTCTAGAACATAAAAAGGACATTAGTGGAAAACTAGTGAAGTTTGAATAACTGGAGGCTTATTAATTTTAATGTTATGTGCTGTGATAGGATGACTAATGGCCATCCCCCCAAAGACATCTATTTCCTAATCGAGAGAATCTATGAAGACATTACCTTACGTGGAAGGAGGGATTTTGCATATGTGATTAAGTTAATGATCTTGAGATGGAGATAGTATCCTAAATTACCAGGTGGGTTCAGTGTAATTACAAAGGCCCTTATAAGAGGGAGGCCAGAAGGTAAAAGGCAGAAGAAGGAGACAGGATGATGGAAGCAGAGGCTGGAGTGATGCACTTTAAAGATGAATTCAGGCGCCCTACAAAAGCTGGAAAAGACAAGGAAACAGATTCTCTCCTAAAGCCTCCAGAAAGAACACAGCTCTAGCAATACCTTGAATTTAGACTTCTGACCTTCAGAACTGTTTTGACAAGTGCACCAAGGTAATGTAAGATATCAACTTTATAGGAAACTGGGTGAGGATATATGGGAACTCTCTGTACTATCTTTCCAACTCTTTTGTAAGCATAAAATTATTGCAAGAGAAAGGTTATTTTAAAAAGCCTTCTTTGGGGGTGTTAAAGAAGATAAATGACACTGTAGACAATCACTTCAGTAGTATAGGTGAGCATTGAGAAAGTCTCCTAGAATACAAAAGATAGAAAAATGATCACAAATAAGATAATAGGTATAAAGGGCAAGGAACAAACATGTAATGTCTGGATAACTGGGGTTTTGGAAGAAGAGGCCAGAACAAAGTAACTAGAAACAATAGACCTTTCATGCTAAAAAAAGAAAAAATCTTTCTAGACTGAAGACATACCTTAGTTTCTAATCCCATTCTAGCTTTAAAAAAAAAAAAGAAAGAAAAAAAAATTCTATGAGATTTCATGTAGAAAAAAATCAGGTTACTGCAGTGGACACAAGTCAATCTAGCTCCCTGGTTGTCAATGATTCACTCTTGTCAGGAGGGTCCCAGTGCACAGTGGTAGGTTTCCTGCTTATTGCCACTATAGATTATGACCAAGGCTGTCTGATATTGTGTTGGAAAACTGACTCAAACTGAAGCAGTCTGATTTTTCTCAGGAATGAGAAACCTGGACAGAAATAGTTTTTTCAAGTATTGAAGCTAAATTACCTCAATACCAGCATCCTAGAAAGATCTATGAAGCATGCGTAACTGCCTTGCTTCTGATCATCCCGAAGCTTGGATTTCAGCTCTTCCTTCAATTCTGTAACAAATTATTTTTAAATAAATACCATGGGGTTTATCCTAACATTGTAAAAACTTGTTTAAATTTGAAGCTATTCAACTTCAATAACGTACAAAGATTATTCTTATACCACTCCTCTCCCTCATATTATCATCTTCACAAAGCACTTCTTTATTCATGATTAACCCAGTAAGACAAATTTATAATCCTTTCTCTTTATGCATTTGTTGTTTTAAATCATGTAGGGCACAACAACTTGAGTTACAAATAATATTTGTCAGTGAAATTTCCTTTACCAGAGATTTTTTTTTCCCCCTTCATATGACTTTGAGCTGCTGTTTAGTGTCTTTTCCTTTCAATATGAAGTGTAATTACACTGTAATTTTAGGGTAGGTCTCATCATAATGAACTCCCTCAGCTTTTGTTTCTCTTAATTCACCCTCATTTTTGCAGAACAGTATAGCCAGATACAAAATTGTTGATTGACAGTTTTGATTTTTTTTTCTTTTTCTTTCACCACCTTCTGGCCTCCAAGGTTTCTGAGAAGAAATAATCACTCATTATTGAGAATCTCTTGTATCTGACAGTTAGCTTCTCTTTTTGGATTCTCTCTTTATCTTTAGCTTTCAAGAATTTGATTCTAATGCATCTTGGTGTGGATATCTTTGGGTTTATCCTACTTGGAGTTTGTTGAGCTTCTTTGATTTATAGGTTCATATCCTTTGTTAAATTGGAAAGTTTTCTGCTAGTATCTTTTCAAATATTCATTCTATCCCTTTCTCTTCTCCTTCCGGAGTTCCCTTGATGCATATGTTGGTTTATTTGATTGCTGTTGTTGCTGTCACGTGCTGTCAGGTTGGTTCTGACTCATAGTGACCCTATAGGATGGTGTTCCACAGTTTCTTTTGGTTTTGTTAATTGTTCCTTATTGTTTGCTTTTTCTTTGCTTTACTTACTCAATAATTTAAATTGTCTTAACTTCTAGCTGGCTGATTCTTTCTTCTTCCAGAATAAATCTATTGATTTTCTCCTTTGGTTTTTTTAAAATCTTATTTCAGTTATTGTATTTTTCAGCTCCAATATGCCTGTTTGGCTCTTTATTATAATTTCTATCTGTTGAATATACTTGGACTATATAAAGAAGAATGCAGCAGCTGGATTAGAGGAAGACTCATTAACAACCTGTAATATGCAGATGACACAAACTCTCCTGCTGAAAGTGAAGAAGACTTGAATCACTTACTGATGAAGATCAAAGACTACAGCCTTCACTATGGATTACACCTCAACATAAAGAAAACAAAAATCCTCATAACTGGACTGGTAAGCAATATCACCATAAACAGAGAAAAGATTGAAGTTGTCAAGAACTTCATTTTACTTGAATCCACAATCAACACCCATGGAAGCAGCAGTCAAGAAATCAAATGATACACTGCATTCCGCAAATCTCCTGCAAAAGAGTTCTTTACAGTATTAAAAAGCAATGATGTCACTTTAAGGACTAAGGTAAGCCTGACCCACACCATGGTGTTTTCAATGGACTCATATGCACATGAAAACTAGACAAGGAACAAGGAAGACTGAAGAAGAATTGATGCCTTTGAATTGTGGTGTTGGTGAAGAATACTGAATATACCATGGACTGCCAGAAGAACAGACAAATCTGTCTTGGGACAAGTACAACCAGAATGCTCCTCAGAAGCAAGGATGATAAGACTTCATCTCACATACTTTGGACATGTTATCAGGAGACACCAGCCCTGAAGAAGGACATCATTTTTGGTAGAGAAGAGGGTCATCGAAAAAGAGGTGATAGACTGACACAATGGCTGCAACAATAGGATCAAGCATAACAACAACTGTGAGGATGGTGCAGGACCAGGCAGTGTTTTGTTCTGTTGTACATAGGGTCGCTATGAGCTGGAACTGACTTGACAGCACCTAACAACAACAACAAATCTATGGAAATTCTCATTTTGTTCCTGTATCCTTTAGTTCATTGTTCATGTTTTCCTGTGCTCTTTGAGCATATTTAATATTGTTGCTGTAAAGTCTTCTAGTCTGTCCATTATCTGTGTTTTCATAGGGACAATTTATGTCTCTTCACTTTTTTCTTTCAGTTGAGCAATGCTTTTGTGTTTCTTTGCATGCCTTTTTATTTTTTGTTGAAACAGATATTTGAATATTATAATGTGGTAACTCTGGAACGCAAATCCTTCCCCTTCCCCAAAGGTTGCAATTTTTTAATCATTGAGGGCTGTAGTAGTCCCTCTGCTCAGCAATGTCCCCTAACTATATTTTGCAAAGACTACCCTCCAAAACATGTATGGACAGTAAGGACTCTGTGCCCAACTAGTGTTTTAAAGGTTTCCTTTTGCTCCATGGAAAAAAATAAAAAGCAAAAAACCAGAAAATATCTAATTCTCCCACTCCTCAGGGATTACTGTTGTTACTTAATGAAGGCTTCAATTAACTGTTTAATGACATTCTCCAGCTAATTTTTGTGAAGTGTGTGTTTCAATTCTGTTATCTCTGCAGTGATTCAGTGGCCTAGAAGAGACCAGTAGCTTGTCCCTTCATCAAGCGTACACTTGGTTGATTTAAGTGTCCAAGCAGGTTTCAAAGTTCCAAAATACTTGGCTCCAATTGCTCTTGGTAGTGCAATTACTATTTTGTTGGAAGGACGGACCTCTAGAACTTCCTACTCTGCCATTTTGCATCTAGAGATAAAACAAATAAAAATAAAAAATAAATAAAGATAAAAATAACTTTATACAATTACATAGGGACCAAATCACAATGACCTCTGGATTCTCGTCTGTAACACAAATCTGAGAAGATAATGGAGCAACTTTACAGAAATTTATGGGGAAGAAATTTACTATGTAATAATATTTTATATCATATGTCAGATTTTCTTAGCATATATACAAGAGCCCAGAAAACACAACACTTATACATACTTATAGAAAAAAAAATTACTTGAAGATACACTATCCTGCTGAACAAATTAAAAGGTCAAGAATGGGAAAACTATATTACGAAAGAACTAATGACAAGTACTACAACCAGTAAACATAAAATTAAGTCTAAAAATTGTAAATCTGGCACAAAAGGAATACTTGCATCAAGTTTTTTCTCAAAGGAGATGGTATGGATTTTAAGACTTAAAAATTTGAAACTTATAAAATGGTTTTATAACCACTAATTATATTAACAAAAACTGCGAAGGTAAAAGAGAGAGAGTGGAATAAGTAAAACTGTCCCAATTTCTTTCCTGAGTAGTATGCAAATAATCCACCAAGTGTGTGTCAGTTTGTCAGACTGTGGTGGCTTATCTGTTGCTGTGACACTGGAAGTTATGCCATTGGACTTTCAAATGCCAGCAGGGTCACCGATGGTGGACAGGCTTCAGCGGAGCTTCCAGACTAAGACAGACTAGGGAAAAGGACCTGGAGTTCTACTTCTGAAAAAAATTGGCCAGTGAAAGCCTTATGAATAGCAGCAGAACATTGTCTGATATAGTGCTGTAAGATGAGCCCCTTACACTGGAAG
This sequence comes from Elephas maximus indicus, assembly GCF_024166365.1. Taxonomy (NCBI): domain Eukaryota; kingdom Metazoa; phylum Chordata; class Mammalia; order Proboscidea; family Elephantidae; genus Elephas; species Elephas maximus. The sequence continues at coordinate 54,283,122 of NC_064840.1, forward strand.
GCACTCAAAATATGACTGGGGTAGAGCTGCCTCCTCAAAGTAGGGTTGACCTTAATAATGCAGATGGAGTCAAGGTTTCAGGACCTTCATTTGCTGATGGGGCACAACTCAAACTGAGAAGAAATACCTGCAAACTTCCATTAATAATTGGAATGTATGAAATATGGGGCTAGGGAAATTGGAAGTCATCAAAAATGAAATGGAATGCATAAAAATCAATTTCCTAGACATTACTGAGCTGAAATGGACAGGTATTGGCCATTTTGAATTAGAAAATCTTATGGTCTACTATGCTGAGAATGACAAATTGAAGGGGAACGGCATCACATTCATTGCCAAAAAGAACATCTCAAGATCTATTCTGAAGTAAAACACTGCTAGTGATTGGATAATATTCAAATACCTACAAGAAAGATGAATTAATACCACTATTATTCATGCACCAACCACTAAAGCTAAAGATGAGGAAACTGACGATTTTTACCAACTCCTGAAGTCTGAAATAGATCAAACATGCACTCAAGATGCATTGGTAATTACTGGTGATTGGAAATTGAAAGTTGGAAACAAAGAAGAAGGCTCTGTGCTTGGAAAATATGGCTTTGGTGATAGAAACAACACTGGAGATCCCATGATAGAATATTGCAAGACCAACAACTTATTCACTGCAAACACCTTTTTTCAAAAACATACATGATGACTACACATGTGGATATCACCTGATGGAAAATACAGGAATCAAATCAACTACATCTGTGGAAAGAGACAATAGAAAAGCTCAATATCATCAGCCAGAACGTGACCAGGGGCCAACTGCAGAACAGACCATCAATTGCTAACATGCAAGTTCAAGCTGAAGCTGAAAAAAGTTAAAACAAGTCCAAACCAAACCAAACCTGTTGCCATCAAGTCGATTCCAACTCATAACAACGCTACAAGGCAGAGTAGAACTGCCCCATAGGGTTTCCAAGGAGTGGCCGGTGGATTCAAATCGCTGACTTTTGGTGGCTCTTAGCCATGTGCCAACACAATACGACCTTGAGTATGTTGCACCTGAATTTAAAGACCATCTCAAGAATAGATTTGATGCATTGAACACTAATGACCAAAGACCAGACGAGTTGTGGAATGACATCAAGGACATCATACACGAAGAAGGCACGAGGTCACTAAAAAGACAGGAGAGAAGGAAAAGACTAAAATGGATGTCAGAAGAGACTCTGAAAATTGCTTTTGAATATATGGTAGCTAAGGCAAAAGAAAGAAATGATGAAATAAAAGAGCTGGACAGAAGATTTCAAAGGGCGGCACAAGAAGACAAAGTAAAATATTATAATGACATGTGTGAAGACCCAGAGTTAGGAAACCAAAAGGGAAAAACACACTCAGCATTTCTCAAGCTGAAAGAACTGAAAAAAAATTCAAGCTTCAAGTTGCAATATTGAAGGATTCTATAGGGAAAATACTGATCGTCGCAGGAAGCATCAAAAGAAGAGGGAAGGAATACACAGAGTCACTGTACCAAAAAGAATTGGTCAATGTTCAAACATTTCAGAAGGTAGCTTACGATCAAGAAAACTGATGGTACTGAAGGAAGAAGTCCAAGTTGCACTGAAGGCATTGGCGAAAAACAAGGTTCCAGAAACTGACTTAATACCAATTGAAATGTTTCAACAAACAGATGCAGCACTGGAGGTGCTCACTGGTCTACGCCAAGAAATTGGAAGACAGCTACCTGGCACCTGACTGGAAGAGATCCATATTTGTTCCCATTCCAAAGAAAGGTGATCCAACAGGATGAGGAAATTATCGAACAAAATCATTAATATTACACACAAGTAAAATTTTGCTGAAAATCATTCAAAACCAGTTGCAGGAGTATAGCAACAGGAAACTGCCAAAAATTCAAACTGGATATGGAAAAGGACTTGGAATGAGGCTTATCATTGCTGATGTCAGATGAATCTTGGCTGAAAGCAGAGAATATCAGAAAGATGTTTATCTGTGTTTTATTGACTATCCAGAGGCATTTGACTATGTGGATCACAAGAATTTATGGAAAACATTTTGAAGAATAGGAATTCCAGAACACTTAATTGTGCTCATGGGGAACCTGTACATAGACCAAGAGGTAGTCACTCAAACAGAACAACGGGATACTGAGCGGTTTAAAATCAGGAACTGTGTGTTTCAGGGTTGTCTCCTTTCACCACACTTATTCAATCTCCTGCTGAGCATATAATCTGAGAAACTGGACTATATAAGAACAGGGCATCAGGGTTGGCGGAGGACTCATTAACAACCTGTAATATGCAAATGATGCAATCTTGTTTGCTGACAGTGAAGAGGACTTGAAGTACTTACTGATGAAGATCAAAGACTACAGCCTTCAGTATGGATTACGCCTCAACATCAAGAAAACAAAAATCCTCACAACTGGACCAAAAAGCAACATCATGATAAATGGAGAAAAGACTGAAGTTGTCAAGGGTTTCATTTTACTTGGATTCACAATAAAAGCCCATGGGAACCATACTTAATGGTCTGACTGAGACTAGAGGAATCCTGGCGGTCATGGTCCCCAAACCTTCTGTTGGCCCAGGACAGGAACCATTCCCGAAGACAACTCATCAGACATGAAAGGGACTGGACAGTGGGTAGGAGAGAGATGCTGATGAAGAGTGAGCTATTTGTATCAGGTAGACACTTGAGACTGTGTTGGCATCTCCTGTCTGGAGGGGGGATGGGAGGATAGAGAGAGTTGGAAGCTGGCAAAATTGTCACGAGAGACTGGAAGGGCTGACACATTAGGGGGAGAGCAAGTGGGAGTACAGAGTAAGGTGTATATAAACTTATATGTGACAGTTTGACTTGATTTGTAAACGTTCACTTGAAGCTCAATAAAAGTTTGATTAAAAAAAAAAAAAAAAAGCCCATGGAAGCTGCAGTCCACAAATCAAACCATAGTCCACAAATCAAACCATGTATGGCATCGGGCAAATCTGCTGCAAAAAACATTTTTAAAGTGCTGAAAAGCTAAGATGTCATTTTGAGTACTAAGGTGGATCTGACCTAAGCCATGATACTTTCAACCACCTCATATGCATGCAAAACTGGACAATGAATAAGGAAGACTGAAGAAGAATTGATGCCTTTGAATTATGGTGCTGGTGAAGTATGTTAAATATACAACAGACTGCCAGAAGAACGAACAAATCTGTCTTGCAAGAAGGACAGCCAGAATGCTCCTTGGAAGCGAGGATGGCAACACTTCGTCTCACATACTTTGAAGATGTCATCAGGAGGGACCCATCCTTGGAGGAGGATATTGTTATTGGTAAGGTAGAAGGTCCGTAAAAAAGAAGAAGGCCTGCAATGAGATGGATTGACACAGTGGCTGCAACAATGGGCTCAAGCATAGCAACAATTGTGAGGATTGCACAGTACCAGGCCATGTTTTTTGTACATAGTGTTGCTATAAGTTGGAACCAACTCGAAGGCACCTAACAACACACAAATAATGCTAATTTATTTTTCACTTTGGTAACTAAAGAAAATAGAGCTGGAAAATCCTTTTCAGAAATTTCAAATTTCATTGTAATAACAAGTTATATAATTTCAGAAACAATGGGTATGATAAAAAAACAAGTTAAATATAGTCCGTATCATCAAAGACATTAAGGAAAGACACGGACAAAAAAAAAAAAACAGGGAAAACTCTATAAAATACAGTAATAAAAGTAAGACTGAACTTTTAAACACGACAATAAAGGTAAAATGTGTTAAACTACTCAATTAGTCAAGAAGATGGGCCTGATCAGTACAGTAAGATGCACTGAATATTAAAAAGACAGTTCTGAAGCAAAGCTAAACAGGAGTAATTTAAGGAAATGATTAAATAAACACGTATCAAAATTAAAAGGAGCAAGGGCCATAGTTTTAATATTAGACAAAGGAAAATTCAAGGTGAATAAAAGCATTAAATAGGAACAGGAGAATTTCTAAACATGTATTTTAAACTCTTTATCATATTAATGTAAAATATATGTTTTTTTGGTGCTGGAAACGACTCGATAGCACTAGTTTTTTTTTTTTTTTTTTTTTTATAAAACATTATAAAATTCTAGCACATAACAGTCATAAAAACCTCAACAAATTTCAACAAACAAATGCCACAGGTGGCATTCTCTAAACACAATGAACACCATTCTAGAATAACAGAGATTAATATTTAAAAAAACAATAATAATTGATAAAAAACTAAGAAAAACTGCTAAAGACTTCTTGGGATCAAAGAGAAAACAAAACACATGCTTAGAGGCTATTTACAGAACAATAACAACACAAGCCTTTTACATCAAAATGTAAGGGATGTGGCCTAAATCAGATTCCAACCAAATTTTCAGCCTTCAGTGTTTTTAATTTTTAGTTTTGAAATGATAAAGATAAATTGATATATCATTCAACTTAAGTTAGGGGAAGCATGTTTTCATATGGAAAATGGGAGAGATAAATAAAGGTTTTTTAAACTGCAAAATTGAAAAACAGAGAATGAATTCAATGTATACAGGGCATGGTCTTTTCTTCCTGCCATAATACCTCTCATAATGTGAGAATAGGCTGAGTATAGGTTCTAGTTGTCAGTGTTGGGATGTTCCGTATACTCAAATGTGTTTTAGTGATCCCAGAATATGTTTGGGGGGGAAATTAGCAAGTGGATCTTCATAGAGGGTCCGCCATTGAATAGACAGGGGAGTGGGAAGAAATAGCTTCCAGTAAGAACTGAAGAAACACTTCAGAAAACACTAGAAAGTACACTGGTCTGGGATCCCCAAATCCCAATGTACCTGCTATGACCTCCCAACCCCTCCTCTCTGTTACTTAGTCTTATGAATTAACCTTTTCAAATACAAATAACACCACAACAGGCAACTATCCGCAGTATAAATCTAGTTATAAAATAATAATAATAATAACCCACTGCTGTCTAGTTGATTCTGACTCATAGCAACACTGTAGGACAGAGTAGAACTGCCCTGTAGAGTTTCCAAGAAGCGCCTGATGGATTCGAACTGCTGACCTTTTGGTTAGCAGCCATAGCACTTAACCACTATGCCACTAGGGTTTCCAAAATAATAATAGCATCTCATTTTTCCTAGTTTATATAGAATATTCTTAGAACAACAGCAAAGGAAGGGCACCCAAAAACATTTTTTTGGCAAAGAATTGGACATTCGGCATTTGAGAAGAGTTATTAAAGTAGCTGTCAGATATCTGTTGGACTTCCTTAACCTTACTTTACAGATTAGTATTTATTTCATTGAATTACATAAGGGAGGATACAGTTTCAGTTCTTAGGACACCTAAAGGTCTTAACTGGGCTCTTTTCAAAAACATCTCAGCAGTGCCATATAATGGAAATAACACGATTTTTGAAGGCACAAAGATCTAGGTTAAAATCTTAGCTCAAAAAATTTCAAGTTACAGAAGAAAGGCCTGGAGATCTACTTCCAAAAGTTCACAGCTATTGAAAACTCTTTGGAGCACAGTTCTACTCTTGCACCCATGCGGTTGACATGAGTTGGAATCAACTTGACAGCAACGGGAGTAACAGTGGGCCGAGTTCTAGCCAGACAGAAAAATAAAGTAGCCTAAAACATTGCCTTGTGATTGGATTAAGAAAGCGTGGGATCAGTTTTTTAAAGAAGAAGATTATATAAAGACAACAAGATTCTTAAATATGTAACGTTTGAACATTTCACATTAGAAACAATGTTATATTTTGAAAACAGTCCTTAAAGCATGACATATTTGAATTTATAGAGAATGTTCGGTAAAGTTAGTGTAAGTTAAAAAAGAAGCTGAAATACTGAATTTAACAGTATTCTTCCAGAATATTCCTTTCTTCCCCTTTTCCTAGTTACTATTTAGCATTCAGATCTCAATTTAGATATGACTTCCTTTGGACAGCCTTCCCTGACCCCTCAGGTCTGTATTAGGTGACTCACTTGTGTGCTCCTAGAGTCTCCTAAACCCATGATGTCGTCACTTCTGGTTTTTAATCTATACCTCTCATTACAGTCTACACTCCTTAACAGCTAGTACCATGTCTGTTTCATTCCCTATTCTATCCCTAACGCTTAGCACAGCACCTGATATATAATAGGTCCTTCACAAATATTGACAGAACGAACGGACAGATTAATGAAGAGAGTAACTGTGATGGAAATGTGTGAGGTACAAATATTGACAACTAATATCAGTAGAGTTTAAATGAAAACAGAAATATTTTTCAGGAAAAAGGAAAGCTTTTTTACTGTATATGGTTTCCTACATCCTGTCCCTTTACTATAGGGTCACTATGAGTTGGAATTGACTCAGTGGCAATGAATTTGTTTTTTGTTTGTATTTGTTTGTAATCTCTGGAGCTTTATAGTTTTAAAGTAATTAATACCTTGGTGGAAGAAAAATAATAGTACACAGCTCACATTGTCATTGTAGAGATTTAATAAAAGACTACATATAAAGCACACAGAACGTGTCTGGCACAGATTAGGTACTTAATACCCAAACCAAACCCATCACCGTCGAGTCAATTCTGACTCATAGTGACCCTACAGGAAAGAGTAGAACTGCCCCGTAGGGTTTCCAAGGAGCACTTGGTGGAGTTGAACTGCCAACCTTTTGGTTAGCAGCCATAGTTCTTAACTACTATGCCACCAGGGTTTCTTGGTACTCAACAGTTGGCTTTTATTATTACACTCACCTCCTAAAACATAGTCCTTGAAGCAAACTGGAGAATCAAAGAAGGCAGATATTTTTTAATTCTATTTTACAAATTACGAAACCAGTGATTATGCAGGCTAAGTATGCAAGGCCGCATCAGTTACTAAGTTTCTGAATCCAGGATATCTGTGCAGTAGTTCCTTGTCCTTCCTATGGCATCATGTCATTTACCTAGTGAGAGAGAAGAAAATAAAGGACAGTTGGACACTAAGTAATCACAGTGCTACACTGCAGAGAAGGAAATAAGTTATAAGGTCTATATTAGTTTTCTATTGCTGCTGTAAGAAATTACCACAATCTTAGTAGTTTGAAACAACACAGATTTATTACCTTACAATTCTACAGGGTTGAAGTCCAACATGGGCTAAAATCTCTGGACTAAAATCAAGAGGCTGTAGGGAAGAATTCATTTTCTTGCCTTTTTTAGCTTCTAGAGGCCACCATATTCCTTGGCTCATGAGGCCCCCTTCCTTCATCCACGAAGCTAGTAATGGTGGGTTGAGTCCTTTCCATGCTGCTTCACTCTGACCTCCTCCTCTGCCTCCCTCTTCCACCTGATGGCAAATTGGTTGAATGCTCAGCTATTATCCCAGAGGATAATAGCTTTGTGGGAGAAGGATGTGGCAGTCTGCCTCCATAAAGATTTGCACCCTGGGAAACCTATGGGGCAGTTCTACTCTGTCCTATAGGGTCACTATGAGTTAGAATTAACCCAACAGACAGCAAGGGGTTTTGATTTGGGGGTTTGTGATTACATTAGGCCCAGCAGGATAATTTAGGTTAATCTTGCTATTTTAAAGTCATCATATTAACAACCTTAAATCCACCTACAACCTTAATTTTCTTGTTGTCATTTACCCTAACATATTCAGAGGTTTGAGGATTAGGATGTGGACATCTTTAAAAAAACACATCTTTAGGGGGCAACTATTCCGTCTACCCCAGGGGAACAGTGAATTTTTAGGAGAATGTAGGTGCCGTTGAGTAGGTTCCGACTCATAGTGACCCTATGTACAACACAACAAAACACTGCCAGGTCCTGCTCCATTCTCACAATTGTTATTATGCTTGAGCCCATTGTTGTAGTTACCATGTCAATTTACTCACGGAGGGTATTCCTCTTTTTCACTGATCCTCTACTTTACCAAGTATGAAGACCTTCTCCAGGGTCTGATCCCTCCTAATAACATGTCCAAAGTATGTGAGACCTACTTTTGCCATCCTGGCTTTCAAGGAGCATTTTGGCTATACTTCTTCCAAGACAGATTTGTTTGTTCTTTTGGCGGTCCAATGGTATATTCAGTATTCTTAGCCAACACCATAATTCAAAGGCATCATTCTTCAGTCTTCCTTATTCATTGTCCAGCTTTTGCATGTATATGAGGTAATCAAAAACACCGTGGCTTGGGTCAGGTGCACCTTAGTCCTCAAAGTGATATCTTTGCTTTTAACACTTTAAAGAGGTCTTTTGCAGCAAATTTGTCCAATGAAATGTGTCTTTTGATTTCTTGCCTGCTGCTTCCATGGGTGTTGATTGTGGGTCCAAGTAAAATGAAATCCTTGATAACTTCAATCTTTTCTTTGTTTATCATGATGTTACTTATTGGCCCAGTTGTCAGAATTTTTGTTTTCTTTATGTTGTGGTGTAATCCATACTGAAGGCTATAGTCTTTGATCTTCATCAGTAAGTGCTTCAAGTCCACTTCACTTTCAGCAAGCAATGTTGTGTCATCTGTATATTACCAGTTGTTAATGAGTTCTCCACCAATCCTGATGCCCTGTTCTTCTTCACATAGTCCAGCTTCTCAGACTATTTGCTCAGCATAAGATTGAATAAGTATGCTGAAAGGATACAACCCTGATGCACATCTTTCCTGATCTTAAACCACCAAATATCCCCTTATTCTGTTCGAACAACTGCTTTTAATCTATGCACAGGTACCTCATGAGCACAATTAAGTGTTCTGGAATTCCCATTCTTCACTTCTTCGCAATGTTTATTCATAATTTGTTATAATCTACACAGTTGAATGCCTTTGCATACTCAATTAAACATCCTTCTGGTATTCTCTGGTTTCAGCCAGGATCTATCTGACATCAGCAATGATATTCCTCATTCCACATCCTCTTCTGAATTGAATTTCTGGGAGTTCCCTGTTGATGTACTGCTGCAACCATTTTTGAATGATTTTCAGCAAAATTTTACTCATGTGATATTAATGATGCTGCTCCATAATTTCTGCATTCAGCTGGATCTCCTTTTTTGGGAACAGGCATAAATATGGATCTCTTCCAGTCAGTTGACCAGGTAGCTGTCTTCCAAATCTCTTGGCATAGATGAGTGAGCACTTACAGTGCTGCATCTATTTGTTGAAACATCTCAACTGCTGTTCTGTCAATTCCTGGAGCCTTGTTTTTTTGCCAATGCATTCAGTGCAGCTTGGGCCTCTTCCTCCAGTACCATGGGTTCCTTGTTACCTCCTGAAATGGTTGAATGTCGACAAGTTCTTTTTGGTATAGTGACTCTGTGTATTCCTTCCATCTTCTTTTGATGCTTCCTGCATCGTTTAACTTTTTCCACATAGAATCCTTCAATATTGCAACTCGAGACTTGAATTTTTTTATGCAGCTCTTTCAGCTTGAGAAATGTTGAGCACGTTCTTCCTTTTTGGTTTTCTAACTCCAGGTCTTTGCACATGTCATTATAATACTTTACTTTGCCCTCTCAAGCCACCTTTTGAAATCTTTTGTACAGCTTTTACTTCATCATTTCTTCATTTCACTTTAGCTACTTTCAAGAGCAAGTTTTAAGAGCCCATTTAAATGCAAGTTTCAGAGTCTCTTCTGACATCTATTTTGGTCTTTTCTTTCTCTCTTGTCTTTTTAATGACCTCTTGCTTTCTTCATATATGACATCCTTGATGTCATTCCACAACTGGTCTGGTCTTCAGTCATTAGTGTTTAATTCGTCAAATCTATTCTTGAGTTGGTCCTTAAATTAAGGTGGGACATACTCAAGGTCATACCGTGGCTCTCGTGGACTTGTTTAAATTTTCTTCAGCTTCAACTTGAATTTGCATATGAGCAGTTGATGGTCTGTTCCGCAATTGGCCCCTGGCCTTGTTCTGACTGATGATATTGAGCTTTTCCATTGTCTTTTCCCACAGATGTAGTCGATTTCATTCCTGTGTATTCCATCTGGCAAGGTCCACATGTATAAAAAAAAAATAGTTGCTGTTTATGTTGTTGAAAAAGGTATTTGCAGTGAATAAGTTGTTGGTCTCAAAAAATTCTATCATGGATCTCTGGCATCATTTCTAACACCAAGGCCATATTTTCCAACTATTTGTCCTTCTTTGCTTCCAACTTTCGAATTCCAATCACCAGTAATTATCAATGCATCCTGATTGCATGTTTGATCAATTTCAAACTGCAGAAGTTGGTAAAAATCTTCCATTTCTTCACCTTTGGTCTTGGTGGTTGATGTGGAAATTTTAGTAATAGTAGTATTAATAGCTCCACAGTATGACAATCTGACAGACACATGGGGGTTTAAGGGGAATGGTGTCTCCCAAATGAACAGAAGAGGCAGATGCTTGTGAGCACAGTATTTTCAGATGAAATTATTACAGGTATAACTGTAAGCCACCAAAGATATATTATTAACTCAGATTGAGCTTGGCGGATACTAAAACCTCTAGACATTTTTTACATAGCTATACCACAATCTATTCTATTTTGTGGTTGAGCAGGTTTTTTGGTTTGTTTTTTTAATGTGAACGCAGGGATTCTCATTTATTTCTTTTAAGTTTTAGCTCACAGATCAAATTGTTAAAGTAATTTTGTTTCCTGGTTCTGTCTTCAATCATATTTTATGTGCGGTGGAGTTTCTTCTTTTAATCTCTGATTTGACCATAATGATTTCTATGTCTTCATCTAAGTTATTTGTGAAAAATATGAACAAAAATTTTGGTACAGTTTTCCAACTAGTTTTGTGTTTACCTAATTATATTTAGCACGCTACTATTTTAGGGTCTCATCCACAAAAAATATTAAAAATATTACAATGGATAAAATGTTTTTAGAATTTAATTTAAATCACACCTATAAAATTCCATTTTAACCCAAAGATCAAATAAAAAAAAAAAAAAAAAAAAAAAAAAAAAACTACGTATGGCCTATCTTAAAATCCTCACAGTTGGACCAGTGTGCAACATCATGATAAATGGAGAAAAGACTGACGTTGTCAAGGATTTCATTCTACTTGAATCCATAGCCAATGCCCAAGGAGGCAGCAGTCAAGAAATGAAATGACATATTGCATTGGGCAAATCTGCTGCAAAACACCTCTTTGAAGTGTTAAAAAGCAAAGATGTCACTTTGAAGACTGGGCTGTGCATGGCCCAAGCCACTGTGTTTTCAGTTGTCTCATATGCATGTGAAGGCTGGACGGTGAACGCAGAGGACCAAAAAATAATTGGCACCTTTGAATTAGGATGCTGGCAAAGAGTGTCGAGTATACCATGAACTTCCAGAGGAAAAGAACAAGTGTGCCTTGAAAGAAGTGCAGTCACTATGCTCCTCGGAGGCAAGGATGGTAGGGCTTTGTCTTGCCTGCTTTGGACATGTGTGGAGGGGGCAGTCCCTGGACAGGGGCATCATGCTTGGTGAACTAGAGGGTCAGCGAGGGAGAGGAGGGCTCTCAACGAGATGGATTGGCACAGTGGCTGCTGCAATGGACTCAAACACAGAGGAAACTGTGGGAATGGCACAGGACCCAGCGGTGTTTTGTTCTGTCGTACATGGAGTCGTGCGGGTTGAAGCTGACTTGGTGGCAGTTAACAACAACAACAACACGACTTATCTTTAGTTTAGTTTAGTTAGTCTGGTCCCTGGGGATCACAAAACTCTTTTCTAAATAATCATAAAATATATTTGTGTCCTCTTACAACAACAACAACAAAAATTCAAGTTACATGATTTTTGCAAAATTTCCCCTTGATAAATTGAGATCTTTGGCTGCTACCTTCAACTATAAAATGAAGCCAATATAATCTACCCTCAGAGTTCTTGTGAGAGTTAAATGAGATAATGAATACAAAGTGCTCACTACATAGCAGGAGCTCAGTAAATGTTCGTTTCCTTTCCATTGATCTTTATGACATTCTGTAAGCTAGGTAGTATCCTCCTCATTTTATAAAGGAAGACAGGGAGCTTCCAAGGATGAGGAACTCTAAAACCTACCTTGATTACTCCCAACAAAACCAAGAACATTGGTTTCTCAACCTGCCTCACACACCAATTTCCACATCTTCCTTTTCTGTCAGTGCTAATGACCCAGCCAAGGATTGACACTTGTAAAGTTCTTGTGCGAACAAAGACAACTAGGTCTGGGATCCAAAATTCTCAATTAGCAAGGATAATTTCTGGTATTGTTACTGGAGAAAATGACCTTGGTTCTTGTCTTCAGTGTAGGAAAGAATTCAAACACTGAGACAAGTAGTGCCAAGCAAGCAGAGGTTTATTAGCTAGCAGAGAGTTAGTAGCGAAAGTACACTTGACCAAGGAGTGTCAAGCAGACTACTCAGAGAGAGAGAGAGTCTGAGTGCCCTGATACAGTCATTTTCCTATGGCTTTATACCCTTTCCTCCTACCTCCCCCTGTTAATGTTTAATTGTCAAGTCAGCACTCCTGTAGGGACCATTTCCTCTTTCTCGAGTGCAAGCTTCTCCACCTCCCCCTTATATCATTCATTTCCTCTCTTTCTTTCTCAAGTGCGAGCTCTCTCCACTACATCTGACTCTCAGTTGCCAACACAGAACTTTTACCTGCTTCATACTCCACCCACCTCCCAAAGCTTTCTTGGGAAGACCCAGAGGGTAGTTCCTTCACTCTTATAAACTACTTGGGTCAAATATCATGTTCACCATCTGTGGAACACTATAGCCCCTCCAAGACATGGAGCTCTCAAGTCACTAAAGTCATTCAGTATTTTTTTTTAAATGAGAACATTTTCTCCATTTTAAAAATTACTGTTAAAAGAATATGTGGAAGGTGCTTCTTGTGACAAAACTCTTAGAAGACATTTAGTGAAATAATTCTTTCATTTTCTACTTTGAACTCTCTTAATAACCCATGTCCATAGATTCAGAGAATACATAAGTTGAGCGTTAGAAAGGGAACAAAGCTGGCTTAAAAATCTCAGGATTTACCTAGAATTTTCCTTCACGGATCAAACTTGCAGGCTTGGCTCCTTTTCTGTTAGGATGAGTTTTCTCACTGGAGGAGAAATAGATTTCTGATAGGCCCTTGTACACCTGAACCCCCATGCAGTTGAGTCCCTGATGTTCTGGTCACTGATGCCACAAACCTTTCTCCTGATGACTTCCTCAGCAAGCTTGAAACCTCACAGGACAGTTCTCCCTGCCAGGAGGCTTGGTGGACCATTAGAAAACAACTTAAAAATTTATATTGATAAAAATATACACAAAAGCTAACTCTTAATGAATTGATGACCTACATATAAGAATTAAAATCAAAAAACCCCTAGAAGATAACATACGGGTAAAGTTTCAAAACTTGGTTTTTGACAATGGATTCTTAGATATGACACTAAAACATAAGCAAAAAAGAAAAAAAAAATAGATAAATTGGACTTTACCAAAATTAATTTTTTTTGTGGATCAAAAGACTTTATCATGAAAATGAAAAGAAAACCTACAGAATGGGAGAGAATATTTGGTATTGATATATCTGGTAAAGATTTAATATCTAGAATATAGAAAAAAAACTACAGCTCAAAAAACAAACAAAAAAAATTTAAAAATGGTCAAAGGACTTAAAGAGACATTTCCTCAAAGAAGATATATCAATGGCCAAAAAGAACATGAAAAGATATTGAGCATCATTAGTCATTAAAAAAAAAAACCAAACCATAAGCACACAAAAAGATACTCAACAGCATTAGTCATTAAACAAAAAACCAAGCCCATTGACATCAAGTCAATTCCAATGCATAGCAACTCTGTAGACAGAGTAGAATGGCCCCATAGGGTTTTTAAGGAGCACCTGGTGGATTTGAACTGCCAACCTTTTGGTTAGCAGCTGTAGCACTTAACCACTACATACCAGGGTTTCCACTAGTCATCAGGGGAATGCAAATCAAAATCATAGTGAGGTACCACTTCAAACTAACTAGGACAACAATTGTCAGGGATTGAACTGTGTCCTCCAAAAATATGTGTCAACCTGGCTAGGCTGTGATTCCCAGTATTGTGTGATTGTCCACCATTTTGTCATCTGATGTGATTTTCCTGTGTTGTAAATCCTAGTTCTATGATGTTAATCCTCCCACACATCTATCAGTTTGTTGTACTGTGGGGGCTTGTATGTAGCTGTGATGCTGGAAGTTATGCCACTGGTATTCGAACACCAGCAGGGTCACCCATGGCGGACAAGTTTCAGCTGAGCTTCTAGAGTAAGACAGACTAGGAAGAACGACCCGGAAGTCTACTTCTGAAAAGAATTAGCCAGTGAAAATCTTATAAATAGCAGCAGAACATTTTCTGATATAGTGTGGGAAGATGAGCCCCTCAGGTTGAAAGGCACTCAAAATACAACCGGAAAAGCTGCTCCTCCAAGTAGCACTGACCTTAATGATGTGGGTGGAGTAAAGCTTTTGGGACCTTCATTTGCTGATGTGACATGAGTCAAAATGAGAAGAAATAGCTGCAAACATCCATTAATAATTGGAACCTGAAATGGACAAAGTATGAATCTAGGAAAATTAGAAAATGACAAAAATGAAATGGAACACATAAAGATCAATATCCTAGGTATCAGTGAGCTGAAATGAACTGGTATAGGTCATTCTGAATTGGACAATTATATGGTCTTTTATCCTGGGAATGACAACTTGAGGAGGAATGGCATCACCTTCATCATCAAAGAGAACATTTCAAGATCTATCCTGAAGTACAACACTGTCAGTGATATGATAATATCCATACACCTACAAGGAAGACAGTTAATACGACATTATTCAAATTTATGCACCAACCTCTAAGGCCAAAGATGAAGAAACTGAAGATTTTTACCAACTTCTGCAGTCTAAAATCGAATGAACATGCAATCAGTATGCATTGATAATTACTTGTGACCGGAATGTGAAAGTTGGAAACAAAGAACGATCAGTAGTTGGAAAATATGGCCTTGGTGATAGAAACAATGCTGGATATCGCCATGACCGAATTTTGCAAGACCAACGACTTCTTCATTGCAAATTCCTTTTTTCTCCAACATAAACAGAGACAATACACATGGACCTCACCAGATGGAATACACAGGAATCAAATCGACTACATCTGTGGAAAGAGACAATGGAAAAGCTCAATATCATCAGTCAGAACAAGGTCAGGCATATCATCATCATTTACTCATTTGTAAGTTCAAGTTGAAACTGAAAAAAATTAGAACAAGTACACGAGAGTCAAAGTATGACTTCGAGTATATCCCACCTGAATTTAGAGGCCATCTCAAGAATAGATTTGATGTGCTGAACACTAATGACTGAAGTACAGACTAATTGTGGAATGACATCAAGAACATCATACATGAAGAAAGCAAGAGGTCAATAAAAAGACAGGAGAGAAACAAAAGACCAAAATGGATGTCAGAAGAGACTCTGAAACTTGCTCTTGAATGTCAAGTACTTAAGCAAAAGGAAAAAATGTTGACGTGAAAGGGCTGAACAGATTATTTCAAAGGGTGGCTCAAGAAGACAAAGTAAAGAATTACAATGACATGTACAAAGACCTGGAGTTAGAAAACCAAAAGGGAAGAACACACTCAGCATTTCTTGAGCTGAAAGAATTGAAGAAAAACTCAAGCCTCCAGCTGCAATACTGAAGGAGTCTATGGGGAAAATATTAAACAATGCAGGAAGCATCAAAAGAAGGTGAAAGGAATACAAAAAGTCAGTATACCAAAAAGAACTGGTCAATGTTCAACCATTTCAGGAGGTAGCATATGATCAAGAACTGATGGTACTGAAGAAAGAAGTCCAAGCTGCACTGAAGGCATTGCTGAAAAACAAGGCTCCAGGAATTGATTGAATACCAACTGAGATGTTTCAACAAGCAGACGCAGCGCTGCAAGTGCTCACTCATCTATGCCAAGAAATTTGGAATACAGCAATCTGGCCAACTGACTGAAAGAGATCCGTATTTATGCCAATTCCCAAGAATGGTGATCCAACGGAATGTGGAAAGTATTGAACAATATTATTAATATCACATGCAAGCAAAATTTTGCTGAAGATCATTCAAAGGGGCTGCAGCAGTATATTGACAGGAAACTCCCAGAAATTCAAGCCAGATTTAGAAGAGGATATAAAATCAGGGAAATCATTGCTGATGTCAGATGGATCCTGGCTGAAAGCAGAGACCACCAGAAAGATGTTTACCTGTGTTTTATTGAATATGCTAAGGCATTTGACTGTGTAGATCATAACAAATTATGGATAACATTGCAGAGAATGGGAATTCTAGAACATTTAATTGTGCTTACGAGGAATCTGTACATGGATCAAGAGGCAGTCATTTGAAAAGAACAAGGAGACACTGCATGGTTTAAAGTCAGGAAAGGTGTGCATCAGGGTTGTATCCTTTCACCATACCTATTCAATCTGTATGCTGAGCAAATAATCCAAGAAGCTGGACTATATGAAGTAGAACGGGGCATCAGGATTGGCAGAAGCCTCATTAACAACCTGTGTTATGCAGATGACACAACCTTGCTTGCTGAAAGTGAAGTGGACTTGAAGCACTTTCTGATGAAGATCAAAGACCACAGCCTTCAGTATGGATTACACCGCAGCATAAAGAAAACGAAAATCCTCGCAACTGGACCAATAAGCAGCAACATGATAAACGGACAAAAGACTGAGGTTGTCAAGGATTTCATTTTACTTCGATCCACAATCAACACCCACAGAAGAAGCACTCAAAAAAATCAAAAGACACATTGCATTGGGAAAATTGGCTGCAAAAGACCTCTTTAAAGTGTTGAAAAGCAAAGACGTTACCTTGAAGACTAAAGGTGTGCCTGACTCAAGCCCTGCCGTTCTCAATTGCCTTATAGGCATGCGAAAGCTGGACAATGAATAAGGGAGATGGAAGAAGAATTGACGCCTTTGAATCGTGATGTTGGTGAAGGATATTGAATATAGCATGGACTGCCAAAAGAATGAACAAATTTGTCTTGGAAGAGGTACATCCAGAATCCTCCTTAGAAGAATGGTGAGACTATGTCTCACATACTTTGGACTTGTTAACAGGAGGGATCAGTCCCTGGAGAAGGACATCATGCTTGGTAAAGTATAGGGTCATTGAAAGAAAGGAAGACCCTCAAGGAGATGGAGTGACACAGTGGCTGCAACAATGGGCTCAAGTAGGGCAACAATTGTGAGGATAGCATAGGACTGGGCAGTGTTTCGTTCTGTTGTGCAGAGGGTCATCATTAGTCAAAACCAACTCAATGGCACCTAACAACAACAAGAACATGATGTTGATGACACAAGACTAGAGGCATTTATGGTAATTATGCAGGACTCAATCTACAAGATTAGGTTGTGTATTAAGTTAATCACTTTTGAGCTATAAAAGAGAGAAGCAAGGAGAGAGACGGGGGACCTCATACCACCAGGAAAGTACAGCCAGGAGTACACATCCTTTGGACCCAAGATTCTTGCTCTGAAAAGCTTCTAGACCAGCTGAAGCTTGATGACAAGGCCCTTCGCCCAGAGTCAACAGAGAGAGAAAGCCTTCCCCTGGAGCTGGCACCCTGAATTTGGACTCTAGCCTCCTAAACTGTGAGAGAATAAATTTCTCCTTGTTAAAACCATCCACTTGTGCTATTTCTGTTACAGCAGCACTAGATGACTAAGACAGAATTTGGTACAGAGAGTAGGGTGCCTCTTTTAACAGATTCCTAAAATGTGGAAGCAGTTTTGAAACTGTGAACGGACAGAGGCTGGAAGAGTTTTAAGGTGTCTGATAGTGAAAGCCTTAAAGAGATTGTTGGTGGAATCATGGATGGCAAAGACAATTCTGGTGAGCACTCAGAATGAAGTGGGGAAAGCTGTTACACTGGAGACAGTGCAGACAGTGAGAAGCAGCAGAGAACCAGCAGCAGAGAGAACTGGCAGAACCAGAGAATCCAACAGCAGCAGAACCAGGAGACCGGCTCCAGACAACACTGGAGCCAACCCACGGAGTGAGAGAGTTAAGTGCCTTTGCGCAGGAGGCTTCCTGGTGCAATGGGATGCCTACAGGCAGTTACCAGTGAAGCTAGGCTTGCTGACTCACGGAGCAAGAGAGCCGAGTGCATTCTAGCCAAAGTTTACAGATGGAGTGAGGTGCCTCCAGGCACTTATTGGTGGAACTAAAGAGCTCTGGAAAACTTGCCCCAGCAGCGCAGACAAGGGTGGTGGGGCCCAAGGGCCAAGAGGCCAAGGAACCAGGAAGCAGAAGCTAGAGAGACAAGGAACACAGGAAGCAGAGCCGCCTCAGTCTCAAAGGGTAAGGTCACGACCACCGGGGTCTCAAAATGTGGGGCTGCCACTCAGATGGACTAGAAAAATGGGCCCACCCAAATTTGAGGAAGCAGAGTTATCATTCCAGTGGGCCTGGAAGGTGGAGCTGAAGCACAGGGCAGAGGGGTCTCCACTCAGAATCTGGGAAGTGTGGCTAATACCTAGAGTCTAGAGGGAAGGGCCATTGCCTAAACGGTCTCAGAGAACAGAGGATCATTTTCAAGCTTTGAGAGCTACTGTAATGTGTTCTGCTGACTTGCTTGGTGCTCGTTATCCTTTTTTTTTCCCTCCAATTTCTCCCATTTGTAATGGAAATCCCTAGCTTGTGCCTGTACCACCATTGTACTTTGGAAGTAGATAACTTGTGTGCTAGATTTCACAGATGAAGAGGAGCTTTTGGATTTTGGACTTGGGGTTGAATTGACTTTTGCTGTGATATGATGGAGTGAGCACATTTTACATGTGGCAAAGACATGAATTTGGGGGGGCAAAGGGTGGAATATCATGGATTGAACTGTGTCCCCCCAAAATATGTGTCAATTTGACTAGGCTGTGGTTCCTGGTATTATGTGATTGTCCACCATTTTGTCATCTGATGTGATTTTCCTATTTGTTGTAAATCCTCCTTCTATGATGTTAATAAGGCAGAATTAGAGGCAGCTATGTTAATGAGGGAGGACTCAATCTACAAGATTAGGTTGTATCTTAAGTCAATCTCTTGAGATATAAAAGAGAGAAGCGAGCAGAGAAATACGGGGACCTCATATTACCAAGATACGAGAGCAGGAGTCTAGCGCATCCTTTGGGCCTGGGGTCCCTGCACTTAGAAGCTCCTCAACAGGGGAAGATTGATGACAAGGGCCTTCCTCCAGAGCCCACAGAGAGAGAAGGTCTTCCCCTAAAGCTGATCCCCTAAATTTGGACTTCTAGTCTCTAGACTGTGAGAAAACAAACTTCTCTGTTTGTTGAAGACATCCACTTGTGGTATTTCTGTTATAGCAGCACTAGGAAACTAAGACAAATATTATCAGAAAAATGGAAAATATCAAGTGTTGGAGAGGATGGATGTGAAGGAATTGGAACCCTCGTCCGTTGATGGTGGTAATGTAAAATGATGCAGCTGCTATGGAAAAGAGTGTGGTAGTTTCCCAGAAAGTTACACATAGAATTACCATACCAAACCTGTTGTTGAGTCGATTCCAACTCACAGTGACCCCATATGTTACAGAGTAGAACAGCTTCATTGGATTTTCTTGGTTGTAACCTTTATGGAAGTAGATCGCCAGGCCTTCCCTCTGTGGTGCCAGTGGGTGGGCTTGAACTCCCACCCTTGGGCTAGTATTCAACTGAAAACTGTGCCACCCAGAGACCCTATAAATAATTAGAGATTACAGAAGCTGGAAGAAGCAAGGAATAGATTCTCCCCTAGAACATCCAGAGGGAGCATGGCCCTGCAGACACCTTGATTTCAGCCCAATGATACTAATTTCTCACTTCTGGCCTCTAGAACTGAGAGAGAATAAGTTTCTGTTGTTTTAAGCTACCAAGTTTGTTGTAACTTATTACAGAAGCAGTAGGAAACTAAAACAATACCCGGAGTGGAGGGGTTTGTTCGAGCATATTTTCAAATTTAGTAGAGAATGCTAAACAGTTTTCTTTAACTGTTGTAGTAATTTACAGCAGCATTATAAAAGAGTTCCTGTTACTCCACATTCTGAGAGTTGTCTGTAAAGGTCCTACCTTTCTTAAGTTATTTTGTGCAGGTGGCAGAGATTCCAAGCCAAAGGCATATGCTCAGCATTTCACCTATATCTTCTGAGATTATTACCTTTTGGGGGAATCCAGGTTCTAATTTAATTAGACAGTTCCATAGCATTAGACCACTGAAAGTAGATGAGCTACTCTGTCTGAAGTTAGAAACAGAGTAGACAAAGAGAAAGAGGGCTGGCATCCACAGTGAGAATCCAGTTCACAGCATTGGACCAAGATAGAAAGCCAAAGACTTGGCTCCATTAATTTCAGAGGCAGAGCACGCTTCGCCAACACAAAAGGTGATCTCTAAATTACTGGGACTCAAATAGCCAACAGCTTCCCCTCTTTTCTGAACATGGGGATAATTTGATAGGTTTCTGGCAAGGGGTAGCAGAGTATCCAGGAACAAATACTTAGTCAAGGAGAGGTATCTAACAAAATGAATGCTATGCATTAAGTTCAGTAGCTACCCTGTATTTTAGAAAGTGCAAATAGCCAAGTGGAAGTGTTAATACACAGAAGATTGGGGACAGAATCCCTTCCTCTAGAAAAAAACAAAATACCTTAGCAGGTGGAGACTTCGCAAGGTGACAGTTGCAGGTGTTTCGGTCAGGAAATGCCAGGGAAAAGGAAAGAAAGACAAAGGAAAGGTATCTGAAAAGAAGGCTGATGCAGAGTTGTTACTGCTGGTTGCTGTCAAATAGACTCTGACTCACAGCAACCTTCTGTATAACAGAACAAAATGCTGTCTGGTCTTGAACTATCTTCATGATCGCTGGTATGTTTGAGCCCATTTTTGTGGCTATTATGTCAGCTTATTGAGGGTTTCCATGGCCTTCGCTGGCCTTCCACTTTACCAGACATGATGTCCTTCTCCAGCAATTGGCCCCTCCTGATGACATATTCAAAATAAGCAAGCTGAAGTCTCGGACAATATTCTGTGACCCATACGGTTTTTACTGGCTAAGTTTTGGAAGTAGATCAAAAACAGGCCTTTATTCCTAGCCTGTCTTAGGCTGGAAGCTACACTGAAACCTCTTCATCTTGGGTGACCTTGAAATACTGGTGGCATACCTTCCAGTATCATAGCAACACACAAACCACCACTGTACAATGAACTGACAGATGAGTTAGTTACATAGATATAAGATTTCATATGCTATTCAGGTTTGTGCTCAAATCTGAAATTCAAGTTTACAGCTTAAAGCATCAGATTAACTGGATACAGATGTGAGGAGGGAGAATTGTTCAAGGCATAAGTGGGCCAGAATGAAAACTGTCCAAACACAAGGACTCAAGTTCTAGAGAAGCAGTTGCTACTCAAGAAAAGAGCAAACAGGATGATCAAAGGCAAGCCAATCAAGAACGGGGTTTGCAGAAACTCAGAGTCTAAGTACAAGGTAATAACTGGACATGTATGGGCAATTCTTGAGCTTCTTTGGGAACTGGAGGGTAGTTAACAGGGTGGCCTTCAACAGAAGCTCTTGAGGGTGATAGAATGGTGACATAAGAAAAGTATAAATTTTGGAAGTAGACACACCTGAGCTCAGATTCCAGCTCTACCATTCATGAGCTGTGTGGCCATGTGCAAGTGACTTGGCCTTTCTAAGAATCAGTTCTTCATCTGTAAGTAAAGAACAGTGATACTATAAGTTTGTTCCTATGATTAAGTGATATAAGGTGTGCAGTGAATATAGTGCAATGCCTTAATAAATAAATGCTAGAGGTTCTCCCTTGCTCCACCTCTTTCTATGCCCATCTTCTTCCTTGGTATATAATAAGTCAAACCCCTGGAGCTAGTGAAGGCTATGGCTTGGTGAAGAGCCAGGTACTTACAGTTCACCCCAGGGATACTGGTTTCCAAGTCCATAGCAGCCAGATTAATTCCAGGTCTCACACCCTGGTGGGCTGAGAATTCTGATTGTTTTCTCTTGCCCTAATCAGAATAAATTTATAGACTCCGTGAGAATGAGTTAAATCAGTAGGTTGAAGAACACAACGAATAACTCAATAACAGCTAGGAGGGCAGAAAATGACACTGAATAAATCAGAAGTTTAAAAGGCCTTTTAAGATATCAAAAAAGTGCCTAAAGTGACATGAGGAACCTTTACGTAGAATTGTAGAGAGATAAGGACCTCATTAGATGACCCAGGAAGCTCAGCTAATTAGGAGACGACCATAGAGTTTGGGTACATCCACCTATAGGAAGTTTTTTCAGAAGACAGGCAGTTCTTTTCCTCTTAATTTTTAATTAAGAAATCCATCAAAGAATTTCTGGACACTCCTACTTCTTTCAGCAATTTGAACCAGTAGAAGTAAAAGAGCTCTCCTGCCATGGACAGTTCTCTGTGACACGAGGGCTGAAGTTCTAAACAAAACCAGCCATGAGCGTCCGTGCTTCTGGTTCCAACCTCCTACTTCATATGTCTTGTCTCCAATGTCTCAGTGGAGAACTGGTTCAGCTTCTTTTCGTTGAAACCCTTGTAATTCCCAACTGCTGGCGCTAATTCCTACGCTGGTAGGTCTTCAGACCTCCACCTATGCTGACCACATCCCCCAAATAGTAATACCACAAAGGCCAAAACCATGAAAAGAGAAATGTTGAATGATACATAAAGTGGAAAGTTAATCCTTTTTGGCACCTTGTTACCTCTCTTCTGAGTGTAATACGGGAGGCTGTTAATTGCTTGATTTACTGTAGCAGTCACTCTGCCAACAGCAATAAATAAAGTTAATTAATATAAGGTAAGTCACTGCCAGGAAGGATAGCAATTACCAGGAAATTGGAGAGAAGGTCTCTTCATGATATCTCTACAAGAGAGAAACACAATTTAATATCCTCCTTTTTTGAGTATCTACCATTTTTTATTTGCTCGTTTCGAGCTTTCTGTAGAAATACCCTGGGTTCTACCATTTGCTTTTTATCTTTCCTTCCCTCCATCGAGATGGTTGCACATTTGTCAGAGAAGGAGTAGCTAATACATTCCCTGTCTTCAGTTACTCTCCTATTACATGGGAAGCTGAAATGGCTTCAGAGCATGTCGTCGTCCAGATGGTGTTTCTGAGTATAGCCGGTGTCTCTATTGGCAAGGGGTCCACCACCAGGGGAAATAGGGGAGAATATCTTGCTGTGATCACACAACAATTTTTGCTTAATTTTCTTAGCCAGGGCTCTTCCTTAGACAGGACTTAAAAATAGCATGTTGCAGTGAAAACAGGATGGTCTTGGAATGCTGAGGTTCCTGCTCAATAGCTGAGAAATTCCTTAAATATTTCTTAAACATCTTAGGTACTCTGTTTTTTAATCGTTAAAATGGGGATGAACACCTTTAGCATAGAATTGTTATTGAGATTAAGTGGAATATGTGTTTAATAAATATGAGTTTCTGTTTCCCCAGCCCTTTATGTATCGTTCCTTTAACATTATAACAATTTTTCTTTGTCTTCCTTCTTGAGCTGGATGCTGTAAAGCTCAGAGCCAAATTTGTTCTTCTCTGTACTAAATATACAACCTGTATTTTGTGTATGACCCATTTGTGACAACTTACCCTTGCTATTCTGATTCTTCCCACTTTCTTCATTTGCATATTTTAAATTTCATTACATCTATGTGTGTATGTGTGTGTATATAAATGGATACACACACACACATATATATGTATAAAATATGGAGACACCTTAAATCCTTTCTGGATGAACAGTTAATAAACGTACATATGCATACACATGTACAAGATTTAAAAATACATATACGGTTTTGTGGTATGTTAGCTATAGCCTGCACTATTCTCTCTTAATCATATATAACACTGTTTTGTTCATTAATTGTTTTCTTGTGTCAGAGTCAAAATCCTAAGTCCACTGAAGACATGACTCAATGTTAACCTCAAATATTTGTTGAATTAAATTAAATTGTACAGCTTGGTTATTCCCTTTATTTACAACAATAATTTGGTCCAGTCCCCAAATAAAGACAAGCCTGCCCACAAAATATAAGATATATGGCTGTTTCAGAGTAGAGTAGCAGTCTTTTTCACTTCTATGCAATACCTACTATGCCCATAGCTCCTTGCTGATATCTCCTCCAAAAAACAGATATTCATTTTCTCATAAACCATCAAATTTGATGCTACTTTTGGTGAAGTAATCTGTGACGCACGAATCACTTGCTAAAGGATCAGCTGTAGTGTGGGCACAACGAGTATTCTTCAAGAAAATACAGGACATTTAGTCTTCATAGATACATGAATCTGACTAGTCATATACTATATGCTCAATAAAGACTCATCATATTGTTTGACTATTGCAACTTAAGGCCAGGAACTCTTGAATCCTGGACACTATGTACTTTGGCCTCCATGCTATTAGCATTCCTTCTATTCTTCTAGCTGTGAGGTCCATTGTCCATCAGAGCCAATTTCTGATTGGGGATCTAATGGCACAGCAGACTGTTTCTTCAAGGTATCACCATATATAAATTTGCAGAACTAGACTAGACTAGAATTCTAAACTAGAAACTACAGTTTTTCCCTCCTCAGTTAAGTGACCGTGAGAGTACAGGTGTGGGTGACAGTATGATGAGAGTAGATACACAGAGAATATAATTGTTTATGAAAATTACATGTGTGTCCAGAAACTACTTGATCAAGATCTCTTACATGTCACCTCTACTTGATGTTGGAGTGTTTGAGGCACATTGAAATTTATAGTTTGGTGGATCAGATAATATCCAGCTCATGATGGACAGCTCAGGTCACATGTTACTTAGTGCCACATGGTCAGTCTCTAGTAAGTCAAAGGCTGTTTACCCAAAAGAGAAGTTAGTGGCTGAAGAAACATGGCTTTGCTCCAAAATTATAGATCCCAACCTTGAGATTCTGCTTGCTACAAGATCCATAAAGCATCCTGATCTATCTCTGACACTTTCATATTCTTGGATCTACAGGATCATAACAACTAAGTGGCAGAGATGCATATACTGTAACTCAAAGTTGACAATCTTAGGGATCATCTAAGATTATCAACTAGTATATGTATGAGAACAATATATCCAAATGATGTATATGTTAACTCCAAATCCACAGAGGCTCTCCAAGCATCTTCTCTCTCTCTCTTAAAGACAGGACAAGAAAGGCAACAACTTGTTGTTCACTTTGGAAGGATATTTCGCATGTACCAGACTGGGACGGAAAGCCCGTACATTAACACAGGATTTTTTTCCCACCCTTTGGCATACATGTGCCTTTCCAAGGGTCCTAGGTTACACACTGCTTTTAATTCTCTAAGTCTTACCAGTACGATGTTATCAATGTAATTGACCAGAATGATGTTCTGTGGGATGGTGAGATAAGCCAAGTGTTTGTGGACTAAATTGTTACATTGATTCAGTGAATTACTGTAACTAGGAGGAAGGACCATTAAGGGTGTATTGTTATTGCTGCTAGGTGAAAGGAAACCACCTGTATTTTTTTCTTTTTCTTTTCTTTATTGGAATAGAGAAAAAGCATTTTCTAGACACACAGGGTCAAACATATATAGAGTTTGTGTTTATTTGTTCCAATAAAGAAACAACATCTGGAACAGAAGCTTCTATTGCAATCAGCACCTGATTGAGCTTATAATAATCCATTGTCATATTATCCAAAACCCAAGATGTATCATTTTTCTACACTGGATGAACAAGGAGTTAAATAGGGATATGAGAGGAAGCACCATCTATCTTAGTCAACTATTCCTGCAATAATGCTGGATGACAAATTACCCCAAAGTGTTCGCTGTTGTTGGCCTCCAACTCATGGTAACCCCACACAACAGAATGAAATGCTGCACGCTCCTGCACCATCTCCATGACTAATCGTGGCTTGAACTACTGTGATCCTCATTTTCAGAAGTAGATCACTAGGCCTTTCTTCCTAGTTCATCATAGTCTGGAAGCTCCACTGACATCTGTGCAGCACCACAGCAACACACAAGCCTCCACTGACAGGTAGTAGCTATACAGTTTCACTAAAATTCAATAGACAAGACTGGCTTCCAGGTTTTAGGATCTAGGCTCCAGGCTTCAGATTGGTTTCAAGTTTCACCCACATGGCTCCACATCTTCCTTGAGCCAGCAGCCACCTAGGAGCATGTTCTTTTCCTTTGTGAATTACAGGAGCACAAGAGTCAAGCTAAATTATGCAAGCACAGATCACTGGACACATTCCACTGATGAAAGAAAGTCATAGAACTGAGCCAGAAGTACTGATTCAGAGACTTATACTCCATCTTTTTTTTTTTAATTTTTATTGTGTTTTAAGTGAAAGCTTACAAATCAAGTCAGTCTCTCACACAAAAACTTATATACACCTTGCTAACCCACTAACCACTGCCGTCGAGTCGATATACCTTGCTACATACTCCCAATTCCTCTCCCCTTAATGAGACAACTTGCTCCCTCCCTCCACTCTCTCTTTTCGTGTCCGTTTCACCAGCTTCTAACCCCCTCTACCCTCTCATCTTCCTTCCAGGCAGGAGATTGCAATGTAGTCTCAAGTGTCCACCTGATCCAAGAAGCTCACTCCTCACCAGCATCCCTCTCCAACCCATTGTCCAGTCCAATCCATGTCTGAAGAGTTGGCTTTGGGAATGGTTCCTGTCCTGGGCCAACAGAAGGTCTGGGGGCCATGACCACCAGGGTCCTTCTAGTCTCAGGCAGACCATTAAGTCTGGACTTTTTACGAGAATTTGGGGTCTGCATCCCACTGCTCTCCTGCTCCCTCAGGGGTTCTCTGTTGCGTCCACTGTCAGGGCAGTCATTGGTTGTAGCCAGGCACCATCTAGCTCTTCTGGTCTCAGGCTGATGTAGTCTCTGGTTTATGTGGCCCTTTCTGTCTCTTGGACTCGTAATCACCTTGTTTCTTTGGTGTTCTTCATTCTCCTTTGATCCAGGTGGGTTGAGACCAATTGATGTATCTTAGATGGCCACTTGCTAGCGTTTAAGACCCCAGACACCTCTCTCCAAGGTGGGATACAGAACGTTTTCTTCATAGATTTTATTATGCCAGTTGACTCAGATGTCCCCTGAAACCATGGTCCCCAAACCCCCACCTCTGCTACGCTGGCCTTTGAAGCATTTGGTTTATTCCAGAAACTTCTTTGCTTTTCGTTTAGTCCAGTTGTGCTGACCTCGCCTGTATTGCGTGCTGTCTTTCTCGTCACCTAAAGTAGTTCTTATCTACTCTGTAATTAGTGAACACTCGTCTCCCACCCTCCCTCCCTCCCCCCCGCCCCGCCCCGTAACCATCAAAGAATATTTTCTTCTCTGTTTAAACTATTTCTCCACTTCATAATAGTGGTCTTATACAATATTTGTCCTTTTGCAACTGACTAATTTCACTCAGCATACTGCCTTCCAGATTCCTCCATTTTATGAAATGTTTCACAGATTCCTCACTATTCTTTATCAATGTGTAGTATTCCATTGTGTGAATATACCATAATTTATTTATCCATTCATCCGTTGATGGGCACCTCGGTTGCTTCCGTCTTTTTGCTATTGTAAACAGTGCTGCAATGAACACGGGACATGCATATATCTGTTCGTGTAAAGGCTCTTATTTCTCTAGAATATCTTCCAAGGAGTGGGATTGCTGGATGGTATAGTAATTCTATTTCTAGCTTTTTAAGGAAGCTCCAAATTGACTTCCAAAGTGGTTGTACCATTTTACATTCCCACCGGCAGTGTACAAGTGTTCCAATCTCTCTACAGCCTCTCCAACATTTATTGTCTTTTTTGGGTTAATGCCAGCCTTGTTGGAGTGAGATGGTGAGATGGAATCTTATTGCAGTTTTGATTTGCATTTCTCTAATGGCTAATAACTGTGAGCATTTCCTCATGTATCTGTTAGCTACCTGGATGTCTTATTTAGTGAAACGTCTGTTCATATCTTTTGCCCATCTTTTAATTGGGTTATTTGTCTTTTTGTAGTTGATTTTTTGCAGTATCATGTAGATTTTAGAGATCAGGTGCTGATTGGAAATGTCGTACCTAAAAACTTTTTCCCAGTCTGTGGGTAATCTTTTTACTCCTTTGGTGAAGTCTTTGGATGAGCATAGGTGTTTGATTTTTAGGAGCTCCCAGTTATCTAGTTTTTCTTCTGTATTGTTAGTAATGTTCTGTATACTGTTTATGCCATGTATTAGGGCTCCTAATGTTGTCCCCATTTTTTTCTTCCATGATCTTTATCGTTTTAGATTTTATATTTAGGTCTTTGATCCCATTTTGAGCTCATTTTTGTGCATGGAGTGAGGTATGGGTCTTGTTTCATGTTTTTGCAGATGGATATCCAGTTATGCCAGCACCATTTGTTAAAAAGACTGTCTTTTCCCCATTTAACTGTTTTGGGGCCTCTGTCAAATATTAACTGCTCATATGTGGATGGATTTCTGTCTGGATTCTCAATTCTGTTCCATTGGTCTACATATCTGTTGTTGTACCAGTACCAGGCTGTTTTGACTACTGTGGTGGTAGGTATAATAGGTTCTAAAATCAGGAAGAGTAAGGCCTCCCACTTTGTTCTTCTTTTTCAGGAATGCTTTACTTATCCGGGGCCTCTTTCCCTTCCATATGAAATTGGTGATTTGTTTCTCCATCTCATTAAAGAATGGTGTTGGAATTTGGATCGGAATTGCATTAAACGTATAGATCGCTTTTGGTAGAATAGACATTTTTATAATGTTAAGTCTTCCTATCCATGAGCAAGGTATGTTTTTCCACTTATGTAAGTCTCTTTTGGTTTCCTGAAGAAGTGTATTGTAGTTTTCTTTGTATAACTCTTTTACATCTCTGGTAAGATTTAGTCCTAAGTATTTTATCTTCTTGGGAGGTACTGTAAATGGTATTGATTTGGTGATTTCCTCTTTGATGTTCTTTTTGTTGGTGTAGAGGAATGCAACTGATTTTCGTATGTTTATCTTGAATCCCGATACTCTGCTGAACTCTTCTATTAGTTTCAGTAGTTTTCTTAAGGATTCCTT
Organism: Elephas maximus indicus; assembly: GCF_024166365.1. Lineage (NCBI taxonomy): Eukaryota > Metazoa > Chordata > Mammalia > Proboscidea > Elephantidae > Elephas > Elephas maximus. The sequence continues at coordinate 54,312,272 of NC_064840.1, forward strand.
AGAATTTCTGTGTATAAGATCATGTCGTCTGCAAATAGAGATAATTTTACTTTTTCCTTGCCAATCTGGATGCCCTTTATTTCTTTGTCTAGCCTAATTGCTCTGGCTAGGACCTCCAGCACAATGTTGAATAAGAGTGGTGATAAAGGGCATCCTTGTCTGGTTCCCGATCTCAGTGGGAATGTTTTCAGTCTCTCTCCATTTAGGGTGATGTTTTTTTTTTTTTTTTTGGCTGTTGGCTTTGAGAGACTTATACTCTATCTTAAGGGAAAGGGAAAGTTAGGAAATATTTGCTTAATAATTATTGCCCCTGCATATTTCAAGTATTTAATGATGGTGCTGATTTTTGTGATTTCCCCAGAGAGGTGGCATCACCCACTGTTTAGTATTTTGAGAAATAACAAGCCTTTTCAACATAATGGCCCTTACTCCATAAGTAACTGGAGCATACTGAAATGTGGCTCAAGTTACAGGTTTTGAAATTAGGCGAAAAGGTGGTAGTAGGCAATGAGAAGACTTAACTTCTTTTTGCAAGTAAGGTCACTACAGGGCTTTCTATCAGACAAGGAAAGAGGGGGCCATTTGGCTATTAAATGGTGCTTAGTGGCATAGTGGTTAAGAGCTACAGCTGCTAACTAAAATGTTTGCAGTTCGAATCCACCAGGCACTCCCTGGAAACTGAGGCAGTTCTAGTCTATCCTATAGGGTTGCTATTAGTTAGAATCGACTCAACAACAAAGGGTTTGGTCGTTTTTTGGAGAGGGGCTTGGGGTCACGGTATGTTATCTGAGTATTTTCATATATTTCCATTTCGATTTTTGGAGTACTACTCTTGCCCAATAAATAGCTTTCATCTTAGAAATATAAAGCTATGAGTACAACTGATACTATACTTGCTATTGACAGGTTCAAATTCTGAGTTTGATTTTGATTGTCTCAACCTTAATTATGGAAGAAATCAGATCTTTTAGCACATTCACGGCAAGTTCCAGGTTTTCAGCCCATAACTTAAATGAGAATTTAGGAGTTTGATCTATTTATTCTCTTTCTTTAATTTTACAGCACCATTTGAAAAATCTTTCCCACCCAACAGTGCTTGATTTCCTCTTACCATTCATACTGCCCCATGTAACTGGCCACATAATTCCCAAAGCTTTGCCTTCAATGGACCCATTATTATAAAACACCACAGATGATAATTGGATAAGCAGTTTACCACTGCAGGCCACTGTAAGAATTCTATCCTATAGATATTTACTCCTCTCAGTATTAACAACATCAGATAATCAATTACAGCCCACTCTCCATTTCACTGAGGGTCCGTTGTCTTCAATCACTCTTGGTGCCAAATTTTGCTTTACTCATAGTTCTTAATTGCAAGCTACAGAAACAAGCCTTGGTTGATTTAACAGAATAATTTACTTAAAAAAAAAAAATGGGTAACTCACAAAATCTCCAGAAGGATCAGAGAAACAGACCTAATGACTACAAAGCTAGAAACACAGCCCAAAATCACATCACAAAACTAACCTGGGGAATGTACCCCCGCTGTCACACATGATTACTGGATGTCTCTGTTACCCCTAGACATAGATGTGGCTGCTGTTTGTTGCTCCTGCAGATGTCACCACTATCCACCAAAAATAGATTCTGCAAAGTTCTTGTTTCTTTGTGGCCAATTCGCAGTGCGTATGTATGTCTTGTTGATGGAGCCAGGACATGCATCTCTACCTTACTTGAAAAGATACCCTACGATAGTGATTATGTAATAATCTGGGATATATAATTCCCAGAAGTAATCTGTGATATAAATTAGATTATAGGAGTGAGTTTCTGCCTCAGAAGATGAGAAATGCCCCCGAAACATATGAATTCAGTTATTGTGGCCAAAACAAATGTCCCTTAAACAGAAATGAAGAGGTTCTACAAGAGGAAAGAAACATTTCATCTTATTGTTTGCATAATTTTTAGATAACATCATTTTTAATGCTGTCAGTTCCTTTTCCAGTATATTTGAATGTATGTATATGTGTTTTTTTTTATATGTGGGTGTGTGTTGTAAAGTCCCTGAAACCAACCTTTAAATACTTTCTGTCTCTTTCTCTTTCACTCTTTCTATCTCTCTCTCTCTCTCTCTCACACACCCATATATACACACACACACAAACTCCTAGCTGTTTCAGAATACCTGCATCTGGCACTACAATGGGTTTGATGTTCCCAATGTTCTTCTTGTTTGGCTTTTAAAAGCCAAAGAAAAAGAGACATCTCATCAACCCCAGACCAAATGCACCTGGTACTTTCCAGCCAAAGCTGGGCCTGCGAATCACACTGGGGAGGAGGCAAACCACAAAAGCCTGGAATTTGTAAATTGCTGTGTTCAGAGGCTTGGCTCGTGATGATAGATCTCAATCAGAGACGAGATACAGCTCATAAGCACATGCCACGCTTGCCATATGCCAAGTGTTTTTCAGGCCCAGATACCTCTCTTCGTGAGTCTGAGAGATTCTGACGGCCGACAACAACTGATACAGACAAATTGGTTTAGAAAAAGAGAATGACAGCTCTTAATGACCCCATTCCAGGGCCTTGTTAAAATGGCACCTAATCATTCCTGCTAGTGTGTGAGGAGGCTTTGATTAGTGGTGAACGTGATAATGGCCAAGCTGCAACTGCTGGCAGCCAATGGGGCGGGAGGTGGTGATAGAGTTGGAGGCTTATTTAGAACAGACAGCGCAAGAGGAAAGCATGTGGAGAGGTTGGTGGGGTGGGGTTGTGGGTAGAAGAGACACAGAGATTGAGTTTCATACATCAAAGTTACAGGGAACCCATCTCAGGTGCTGCCTGGCATCCTAACACCCTCAAGCGATTCCACCTTCTGGGCAACATCTCTGGCTTGTTATAACATGGTTTTAAAGCTGTTTTTCTTGATCATATGACCCAAGATAGGTTGGGATGGATCGTCTGAGCACAGAGATGTCTTGCTCATGTAGTGGGAACATATGGACAGTTCCCGGCCTCTTTCCTAAGAACACTCCCAGGAAGGTGGGAAGCTGGGAGGGAGTCCATAACTCACCATAAGAGCTCACCCCAGTTCTGTCCTATCACCAGGTCAGGCTTGCTTATCTGACCTCCTTCTTCAGCCCAAACCCTCCCTTCCCTTCCACTCTTTGTCACACTGTTTGATCCACATCTATCATGCCTGTCACACAGCTCCCCTCAGAAATCAATTCCCTAGTGTATGCCTGCACTTCAATTCTGTATGAGCAAGCCAAGAAGTAAGTTGAGACTAATTGCTGGACAATGGATCTACCCGGACATGAAGGTCTTTGAAAAGGAACATTTTGTCACTCTGGGAGATGTGTGTTGTTGTTGGGTACAGCTGAGTCGATTCCAACTCATCACCCCATATGACAGAGTGGAACTGCCCTGCAGGGTTTCCTTAGCTGCAATCTTCATGAAAGCAGATTATCAGAACTTTCTCCTTTGGAACCACTGGTGGATTCGAACCATCAACCTTTTGGTTATCAGTGGAACGCTTAACCATTTGCACCATCAGGGCTCCTTGAGAGATGTATACACCAACCAAATAGCATATTCTAAAAAGTTTCCAAAATCTCAACTGTTGCCATTTACTCTGTGAAGGTCTCAGCCCATTTTTAAAATGTTGGTCTTAATACAGTCAGAAATGGCATTCCACGTTATTTGAACCCAGCCACCTTCTTTTATTCATGCTCATCTTTCACCCCTTTGTACCCCTCTTTTCTCCCATCCCTCTCTCCTCTTACTTATCCTCTTAACCCTCTCTAGCCCCTCCTTCACACAAATCAAACCTCTTTTCTCCAATCAAGGCCAAGTTCTCAGCAGCCAGCTATGACTGGAGTGGTCTAGGACACTTAGAATTCCAACCTGTTCCTTAGCACCAAGATTGCTTAGATACATCTCTCAGTGACAACTGGTCTTTATCTTTGACTACTTATGCATATAAGCTATGCAGTGAGCATCCCTGTTCAGAGGGACACTGGGCCAGAACCAGCTTTCATGATCTCCTTTTGAACTGCCTGGTTGGCAGTTGGAGAGGGAGGTTGTTTGAAAGGAAAAGAAACCTGAACCTGGTGGCACAAGGGTTAACCGCCTGGCTGCTAACCGAAAGTACAGTGGAACCCACCAGCCACTCTGCAGGAGAAAAGACATGGCAATCTGCTCCAGTAAAAATTACAGCCTAGGAAACCCTATAAGGCCGTTCTACTCTGTAATATAGGGTCACTATGAGTCAGAATCAACTCATCGGCACACAACAACAGGATTTAGCAGTGATAAAGAGCTTTACTATAGAGTAAGGAACGGAGCAGAATCTCCTGATGAACATAGCTCTGGAGTTGTCTCCATAGCAGCATATGAATTAGTGAAGGGAAATATAACCAGGATCTTTAGGGTGGAATAATCTCTATTCTCCTCCCCTATGAATAATCATCTGTGCCTGTGATTTGTACTGTTAAGAGAAAAAGTGTGTGTGTAAGGATGAGTGTTGTATGTAAAGGGAAATGTGGAAAGAGATAAAAATAGGACATTTTGACAAATATCATGGCACAAAGATACAAGGGAGATAGAAATGGTGCTTAGAGGATGGGGAAGCCATAGTTTCATGGGTTACCCAGCCACAGTCTTCTGGATATGACTGGCAATGTCTCCTTCCACCACTCCATTCTTATTTCCAGGCTCATTTCTGATTAGAATCCTTTACTCACTTTCAGTGTTCTGTCTTGTCAGAGATACTGTGGTATAAGAAAGAAGTGGGTATGATTGGAATACTGTGCAAAAGTGCAGGAAGGGCCAGACCCAACATGAGCAGCAGCTGAGGATGCAGGATGAGGAGGGCATGGACAAACTCCGGGAATCATACTCTGAAGGAGGGAGGCACTCCAAGGGTGGTTATGAGCAGAAGGTAAGATACAGGGCCAAGATGGGGTAATGGATGGGAGGATTATTAAGGGCTGATTAATGAACCTGTAAGGTAGAATGAGGAGGGGGGGTGACAACCAAGGTGGCAGGCAGGGATAGGGGTGGTGGAGTAGAAGCATACTGAGTTCACTTAAAGAGATTAATGAAGGTGGAAGTTGGTGCACAAGCTTGCCACAGCTTTTCTTCTTTGTCAAGCAATAGTCATCACTGCCTTCTTTAAGATAATGTCTTTACTGAGTATCTATTATGTGTAAAGTCTCATATACAGAGGTCACACAAAATACATAGCCCCTGTCTTGTTGTCTACCTAGTCGGACAAACAAGATGTAGAGGAACAAAAAAGCCATAGTACAGGGCATCAGGTGATGAATGGCATGGAGGCATGTGTATTACAGAAAAGTTACATGGGTTCACAGAGTAGAGGGATGGGGTGGGCTGGGAAGAGAGAATTGGAATGGACTTTGGAAGAAGAGAGGGTGAGTGAGTTATAGTGATGTGCCATTGACTAAGAACTCACCTTTCTGGACCCTGGATACAACCTCTATAAATGTGAAGGTGGAATCACCAGATGACCTATAGAGCCCTCACCACACTAAACATTCTATGGTTCTAAGATGCTACCATGACCAGTATGTTTCTGAATTGGAAAGCCAGCTCAAGGACATCCACAGCATCTGTTATGGATTGAATTGTGTCCCCGCAAAATGTGCGTCGACTTGGCTAAGCCACAATTCCCAGTATTGTGTTGTTGTTCACCATTTCGTGATCTGATATGATTATCCTATGTGTTGTAAATCTTACCTCTATGATGTTAATGAGGTTGGATAAGAGGCAGTTACGTTAACAAGGCAAGACTCAATCTACAGAATTAAGTTGTATCTTGAATCAATCACTTTTGAAATATAAAAGAGAGACATGAGCATAGAAGAGGCAGACCTCGTCACCACCAAGAAAGATGTGCCTAGAGTGGAGCATGTCCTTTGGACCTGGGAGTCCCTGTGCTGAGAATCTCCTAGACCAGGGGAAGGTTGATGAAAAGGACCTTCCCCCAGAGCCCACAGAGAGAAAGACTTCCCCTGGAGCTGGCACCCTGAATTAGTACTCCCAGCCTCCTAAAACTGTGAGAGAATAAATTTGTTTGTTAAAGCCATCCAGTTGTGGGATTTCTGTTATAGCAGCACTAGATGACTAAGACAGCATCAACCATGGTACCTGCCATCCTGTACCCTTTCCTTGCACTCTCACTACCTAAGTTTGGAGGCTTATTCTCATTGACAAATGGGCTTGATTGAGGCTTGGGAGAGAAGAGGTTATGTGTACAGCAGAGGAGAAGGCTGAGGTGAATTTTACCAAACATAGGGAGGAGTTATAGTCATCCCCTTTCCTTGCTTCATATCCACATAACTAGACAGTATCTAAAGACTATTGGCACCTGCTTTTATCAAGCTACAGCCCTATTAATGGCCAAAAAGGAGCTTAGTTTTTTCCCTTTCCCTATCTCTCCTATGTGTGACACTTATGGATGTTCATCTGTACACTGTACATTAATCCCACATGAAGCAGGAGACAAACCTTCTGGGTTAGAGACAGGCTGACTGGTAACTCCTGATGGGCTCTCTAAATTATGACCTGTGTGGCAGCAAGGTGAAGGGAGTTGGGGCCTCCAAGGATGGCATGACATTTGATTTTTGTGAAGTATTCAGGAAGGAAACTGCACCTCCATGTTTTTTATGATTGCTGCCATCTGTCCTGATTTCCATAGTAGCATGTTGCTCAGAGTTTGGTGTCCTGCTTTCTAAATAGGGTTACAAACCTCAAAAGGGACCTTAGAGTTTCTGAGAGGAAGTTGAGGCTTAGAAAGAGGAAATGCTTTGCCCCAAGTCAACCACCTAGTTAGAGGAATTAAAAACAGATGGGCTCAGAAATTAGACTCTTTAATACCAGTCCTATGTTCTGTCCATTCTACCAATTCCCAGAAAGCCTGAGTTCCAAGGGGCTTGGAAGTAGGAAGGACCTACTGAAATAGTTATAGTTTGGATTTAAGGGGCTTGAATAATGAATAACGAGAGTCAAGGGAATGTGGGCACATTCCTTCTAAATGGCTGAGTGGCTGCACTAGCTGCTCATCTCTCACATCTGAGACCTTCTTTATTCTCTGACCCTGGAGATGAGTTCTTTAGTAGAGTCAAACAGAGAAAATTGCCCCTGGAACCTGAGGCTTCTTGTTTCTCCCTTCGGTTCACACAGATCTGTTGAACTGCCTATATTTTGGTTAGCAGCCGTAGTACTTAACCACTACGCCACCAAGGTTTCCATGTCAACGAAAGGGCTTGCTAAAAAACACCTATTCCCAGTGCCCTCCCAAGACATAGAGGAGCAAAATGCCTGGGGGTATGGCCCTGGAATCTGCATTTACAACAAGCTGCTCCGGTGATTCTGATTTGGATTCAGGTATCCAAACCATTCTACTAGATGATCCCTGAAGGTCCTTCCAGTTTTTGTATTTTATGTGTAGATAGCAAGTCAGGGAATATTTCTCAAAACTAAGAGATTTATATTCTTTGGGTGTCCTCATCTAGAAGACAGTAGAAGTGGGAGAAATAAAAAACATCGAATTTAAAGGCAAGACATCGAATTTAAAGGCAAGACATCAAATTTAAAGGCAAGACATCGAATTTAAAGGCAAGACATCGAATTTAAAGGCAAGACATCGAATTTAAAGGCAAGAATTGCCTGGGGCACCACTTTTCCTTTCTAAGGTTCCTAGGAATGAGACAGGATCACTTCACAGTGTTGGGCCATCCTTTGTAAACCAGATTGTCTGAATTCATATTGCTCTCGTGTTTATTTCCTTTTTGTTTTCCTGTGCCCTTTGGCAAAGTCTTGTATAAATGTTTCAACTTGGCTGCAACTCTGCTATAAAGTATTATGGGTTGGGTCATGTTTGTCCAAGCATTAGCTGGAGAGTTAAACGGAAGTACTGACACTCCCCACTCCACCACCAGCTGAGGTCAAAAAGATGTCACAGTCATATCAATGAGACTCTCCAAAAAGGTCAAACCCAGTGTCAGAAAAAAAATAGTGTCAGAGGCAAAGCTAAATATCTAGTTGTCCGCCCACAAAAGAAATTATTCTTCCAATATTTACCTGGAGGTCATGAGGTTCATTTTGGTTAATAAAGTGGCTTTTCCTTCTAGAAAATTCCAGGGGAGAGGTGAAGAACATGTGAAATATTCTGCATACTCACCAAGGAGACACTGGGATCTCAGCACAAGCCACCAGGAGTTATGTTTGCTTGAAGATTGTTTGGAGTCTTGAGAGAGAAATGAAGAAGCTTTTGTAGCTGACGATGGAACCCAGGTCGCTGGAATTACGCCTTTCACCTTTCACAGAGCACACTTCAGATGGCAGGTGACTTACCCTGAAGCCAACACACCTGTGCTCTTCCTAGTCCACACGCTAGGAAGGCTATGCCTGTCACACTGTGATGCCCTCTGATCCTGCCTTAGGAGAGCATGCTCCGGATTTCTCAAGAGAAGAGATATGTTGGAGGACCCAGAGTCATGTTTCTCTGATGAGAAGGTGAATAGTAGTACTGGGGAGACTGGTTTCCCCTGCCCCAGTGAGAGCAATAATGGTGGCTGCAAAAGGAACCATGCTTATTCAAACACACACCAGAGCTAGAAACCACGAGCCAGAAACAGCCATAGTTGGTTCTTTAGAATACTTCGATGGTCACCACAGAGAAGGTATGAATAACCCCAGGATCACCAACAGATTTGAAGATCTTGGGTTGCTGATTGTTAATACCATACCTTTGACTCCTCTATATGGAATCTGGAGTAGTGAAGTACACACATAATCAATTCTATGATTCTTACCAACTTTTCTTCTTGGCCTTGAGAGGTGGTTTTCCTCAGGGAAGTCTCTGAGTCAGTGCCACCCTGTGAATCACCTCCTATAGACAGTGCAGTCCCCAGGAGGCCACAGCTACAATTCTGTTGTCGGCCATCACCTATGGCTGTGTGTGCATGTGTACGTCTGTGTGTGTGTGTGTGTATGTGCTCATGTGTGCACATGCGTGTGCATGTATACCCATGATTGCCCATGCATGTGCCCCTTTACACAAGTGTACCTGCAGCCCACATGGCAAATGCTCCTGGCTGTGGTGCCAGGTGGAGCTTCTGCCAGTCAGGCATGATGAGGCACACCGGCCTGCCTTCTGCTCGGGGTGTTTTCTCTCCTTTATCATTCATATTAAATGTTACAGGCACTTGACTTTATGACTCCTTCATTCCGCATATTAAGCAGCTGACACAGCAGCCTCTTCCTGACAGCCGTCTGTACAAGCCTGTAGCATTATTTAGTTTAGCCTCCCGTCTTGAGGAATGAGAGACAGAAAAAGGTCTTTTGTGTCATGCTAGGTAGTCCCTCAGACCTCATTAGGACTCTTCTCATCTCAGAGATGTTCTCCTTTTGTCAGGAGAAAAGAAAGGATCTGGACCCAGTCTTCAGGCCACCCCCATGCAGAAGTACAACCAGCTGTTTAGCCGATGTAGTTGCTTGTTCTCATAATAAGACCCCAGACTGCATATTACCCTGAAAGGTCAGGTATGCTTTTCAAAGTAATCCCTTCCTGCTGTTGGAAGTGATAGTGCCAGCATAGCTCTGAGGCTCCTATTACTTTCAGCTTAAACTTTCACCTGAGAGGCAACAAAATCTCCATTAGGAAAGACGTCCTTTGCCAATTCCAGGCTGGGATCTGATTCTGGGAAAACAGAATCCCCTTCTTTGCCTCTCTCTCTCTCTCCTTGCCCTTCTTCCCTCCTTCTTCTTTCCCATTCTTACCTCTTCCCTTATGCCTACCTCCATTTTGACTTTCTCCTTCTCTCCTTGATACCCCTTCCCCTGACCTCTGACCTGGACTCTCTCTGTACTTGCTAATGAGGAATTCTGGGAAGTCTGTAATCCATGTTTCAGAAATGACAGAAGGTTCCCAACTCCTCACTTCAAAGGCAAAGAAATGGAGCACCAGAAAAGCAGAGGGCCACTCAGATATTTTCCCCTTGGTGTAAATGCTTTCTCATTTGACCTTCTAACCTTTCACTTATTAAGTCCATCCTTCTCTCCCTAGCCGGCCTGCATGGTCCTGAGTCTCCCTTCCCATCTGGTTAATTCTTCTATTTGTGAGTATTTGTTTAATGGCAGGGCGTGATGGAGAAGCTTGGGGCCCAGCTGCCAAGGAAGCACTCTTGCTTTGCTTTCCCATTTCCCTGCTCCCCTGGCCCACCAACCAGGTATGAAAACAACAGTGCCCTAGGTTTACACAGAGCCTTTCATCCAAGAAATGTCAAAACAGTTTTGCCAGCCAGTTTGATTACACTAATTTTTTTTCTGGTGGAGGGAAATATTTTTTCTGGAAGGGAAGTTGATTGCTAAAGACTCTTCTGACTCCCCCTGGTAAGAGTTTCAGGGATTGGCCCACGCCATTCTCCAGTGGACTATTCAAGGCATTCTGGGTCACCTTCTGCCAGCTCTACCCTGTTTTTGAACCTATGGATTGAGATAGCAGGGACCAAAAGCCAAAAGGCTCTTTTCAAAGCTATGAGTCCAGCCCTGAAGTCACAGGATGAGGTAGGACAAGACACCCTCCCCCTGCATATTGATTCCTTATTTTTCTAGTTAAGTAAAAGAATATTTATGAGATATTAAAACTCCAAAGCCCCAATCTTATAATTATCCAATTCAGTTAAACTCCATAATCCTGAAAGTGGTGTTTCCTCTCATAAGGAGCTCAGTGGCTCACCTGATTGTTATTCTTCTGTGATTCTGGCCAGCCCAGGGAAAATTCCAGTGTCTTTCTTTTCCCTTTTACATAGGCATAAACATTATTTAGAAGATTTCCTCTACCACTCAGGCTCCCACCTCATGCTGAGTGTCTAAACAAAAAGCAAAATACAAAAAACAAAAACATGTTGCTGTCAAGTCGATTCCAACTCATAGCAATCCTATAGCTAGCCTAGAGGTCATGTATTTTGGAGGAGGCAAAGGAATATAAGGAAGAGTAAATGAAGGAAAGAGAAAGGAAGGAAGGGAATGAGGGGAGAGAGGGGAGGAGGAAGGAGAGGAGAAGGCAGAAAAGACAACAGTGAGAAATAGGCGAGGGCAAGAGAGGAAAAGAGGGCGTGGACCGGCTGTATTTGCAGAGATCACATCTGCCAGGAATCCTAGACAAGTTATCTCTAACCCCCACAACACCTCACAGAGGTAGAAATTGTTATTCCCAATTTAAAGACGTGAAAACAGAAGTATAAGAGAAGTTAGCCCAACATCACTCAGCTAGTAAGAAACAGAGAAGGAATGAGAGCCAGGTGTGGCTCTCTCTCACACACACACACACACACACACACACACACACACACACACACGAGGGACCCACACACACACACACACACACACACACACACGAGGGATGGTCCCCCAGCTCCTTCAGTCATTACATGACAATAGGCAATGTGATTAACGTATTATTGTTTTAGATACCTCATCTTTAAAATGTGAATGCATCCACCAATAGGAAGTCACACCTGGTAATAAACAATACTTTTTCCTCCTTTCAGTCATTTTGTGTGGTATACACACATATGTATTTGTTGTAGGGAGATGAGAATCTGAGACAATTATCTAGCTATATTATTATTTAAAACAACTTTGTAGAGTTAACAGATACATATAGATGTTTACATAAACAACATGAAGGACATAGGGTTCTAAACCCCTGACAAGGCCAGGTGGAAACTGACTTGATCCTTCCTATTTATAGTTATCATGATTTAGTTATAGTGAGATGCTATTTTGAATTGTGGTATTTGTGTATTACCCCTACCTAGACAGTGAAACTGCTTAGGGCGGGGGCTGTATCTTCCAGTTCTCTTGTGTCTCCCACAGGGCCTAGCATTGTGCTGGCATGTAGTAGGTGCCCACAAAAACTTTGTGAGGAAAGGAAAAACTTGTGGAATGAGGATTTCATAGGCAAACAAATAGGTTCCTATACAAGTTATTGCCAGAATTATGCTATGTAACAAAAAATCACAAAACACCAGTGGAAAAGAACAATAAGCATTTGTCTCTTATTCATGAGCTTGTGGGCTAACCAGGGCAGCTTTGTTTCCATATCAGTTGGCTGGGCAGCTCTGTCCACATGTCTGTTACCTGTCTTCTGCAACTAGTGGGTTAGCTATGCATGTTTTTCTTATGGAGATGGCAGAAGGCAGGCCCCACTGCTCAAGAACATTTTAAGACCCAGCTAGCATCGCTGCTATGCAATGAATTGCTCAATATGGCCCTTCTAGCCATAGCCTTTGTGATTCACACACAAATGACTGAATGGGACTATGCAAATAAGCTCTATGAAACCCCAACAAAGGGACTGATCAGTTTTTCCATCTTGCTAGGCTTAAAATAAGCCATTCCAGAGGCAGGAGAAGAGGATCTTACCACCACCAAGATAGAAGAGCCAGGAGTGGAGCATATCTTTTGGACCAGGGATCCCCATCCTGAGAAGAAGCTCCTGGGACCAGGAAAGAGAGAGAGAGCTGTAACACTGAAGATGGGAAGAAGTGGTTGCAGAACACAGTGGCAAGAGAGACTGGCAGGAGATGGCATGGGGGGCTAGGAGTCCATGGAGCAAGAAAGCTGAGCACTTCAGGCAAGAGGCTTGCTGGCAGAGTAGGGTGCCTCCAGGCACTTGGTGGAGCTAGATTTGCTGACCGAAGAGCTAGAGCTGAGCGCCCTATGGTCAAGGCTTACTGGTGGAGCAGGGTGCCTCTGGGCACTTACCTGCAGAACTAAAACCTTTGTAACACTTGCCTGAGCAAGGTAGAAGCCGAGGGCCAGAGAGAGGCATGCCTGGCACAGGTAAGAAGAGGCTGTCCTGATCAAAGAACTGTATCCTGATTGTTCCTGAACCTAAACTATAATCTGTTACTTCCCTAATAAATCCCATAATTGTGAGTATTGTCTGTAAGTTCCATGTGGCCATTGTAAGGAATTATCAAACTCAGCAGAGAAGTAGAGAATGCTGTGGGTGGGAAAGTTGGTGTTAGAATTGGTAAAGATGGTAGAGATAGGAGGCATGTCTGATCTCCATCTCGTAGGAATCAGTCTTGGGCTGTTGATCTTCATTCTCCCTCCCCCTTGTGAATTTAGAGGAGGTCAGATGCCGCCCTCATGCCATTTTTACAATCATATCTACTAAAATCCCTTTGGCCAAAGCAAATCTCATGACTGAGCCCAAAGTCAAGGGCTAAGGAAGTATACTCAGCCCGCAATGAGGCTATTGCAAGAGTGTGGCTACAGAGAGGGATAAAGAAATGAGCCAATAATTCGATCTATCATAGTCCCTCTTCTCCCAGACATTTTTTTAAAAATAATTTTTATTGTGCTTTAAGTGGAAGTTTACAAATCAAGTCAGTCTGTCACATATAATACACCTTACTATATACTCCCATTTACTCTCCCCCTAATGAGTCAGCCCGCTCCCTTCTTCCAGTCTCTCCTTTCATCACCATTTTGCCAGTTTCTAACCCTCTCCACCCTCCCATCTCCCCTCCAGACAGGAGATGCCAATACAGTCTCAAGTGTCCACCTAATACAAGTAGCTCACTCTTCATCAGCATCTCTCTCCAACCCATTGTCCAGTCCCTTCCATGTCTGATGAGTAGTCTTCAGGAATGGTTCCTGTCCTGGGCCAACAGAAGGTTTGGGGACCATGACCGCTGGGATTCTTCTAGTCTTAGTCAGACCATTAAGTTCCCAGACATTTTTAAGACTCTTCCATTCTGCCTTATCCTGCCTCCCCCATTACTAGAAACTGTGAAAGAATATCAGCCTTTTTCATCTTTTGAGGTTGATGCTCCAAGAGGGCATTCCCTGAGTGTATGAGTGTAGAGGTTGATCACAAGGTGCCATGACACAGTTGTGGCTGGAAGGGAGGTTAATCCTAAAGCACTAAAGGGTTAATATCCCAGCATCCTACTGCAGAAAAGTCATCAGCCCATGCTTTGTGTATAACACTTCAGAAGTCAAGAGTAGCACTAGGTTTTGACCTTCTGTCAGCTTATCTGGGTCTATCCCAGACACTTGCCATGACCCACTACTCCAACTTAAGGGTGGAGCTAGCAGCCTGTATCCAGAAGCCTAAATCCCACTCCAGGGCACCCTTCCAATACTCCCCAGTTTTCTGCTCAGAGAGGTCTTTTAAAAACCTTTCAATTTAAAAGGACCTTTGAGATCAGTCCTTGGGTAAATACAATCCCAAGGAGGCATGATAAAGGGATTTCTTAAGTGGGCAGCCTGAGGCAGAGCCAAAGGGCAGCTAGGAGTCTGAGAGAACTGTTGGAACAACCAATTTCAAAGGAATTGCAGTTTGGTGTAGTTTTAAGTGGCAGAATCTCCCTTCATACTTACTCCTACCTAAAGACACTATGCAAAGCTCAGTGACTGGGGTCCTTTTCTGCCTTACTAGTGGGGCATTTTTCCTAAGAGACCTCTGTGGGTGGGCACAGAGGGAATGGGCAGGTGGAATGATGCATATCCAGGGGATTATATATGTACAGTAGCAATAAAATAGTAATCTATTTATCTCTGCGTTTGTTTAGAATAGCCAGCTTCTCACAAGGATTTATTGTGAGTGAATGTATTTCTGGAACTACAAATCAGACATATCATCTAACCAGTAAGAACTGTACCACTTGCAGATCAGAGAGCGAGCTTCCTGGCTCTGCTATTTTCGATGTGAATTTAGGAAAGCCACTTAATCTTTCAGACTGTCCATTTTTCATCTATAGAAATGGGGTTAATGACCCTTGCCTCAAAGGGTTTTGGTGATGAATAACTGAGAGAATGTACTTGTACTTGCCAAGTAGCTTTTCAATAAGTTAGTTACATTTCACGCAATGAAGATGATAAAAATGGATGTGTTCAGTGTTTCAAAGGGACTGAGTATTTGTGAAGCCTGGAAGTATGGTAGTTATACATCTGAAGGCATAGTCTCCTAAAATGGGAGTGGAGATTGTGGCTACAGCTGTATTTTTGCTGTTGTTAGTTGCTGTTGAGTTGGCTCCAACCCATGATGACCTTATGTATGACAGAACAGAACATTCTCAAGTCCTGCACCATCCTTACAATCTTTGGTATTATTGAGCCTATTGTTGGTTTCCCTTGTTTTCACTGACTGTCTACTTTTCTAAATACGATGTCATTTTCTAGAGATTGGTCTTTCCTGATGATGTGTTCAAAGTAAACAAGAAGTCTCACCATCCTTGCTTCTAAGGAGCATTCTGGCTGTACTTCCTCCAAAACAGATTTGTTTGTTCTCCTGGTGGCAGTCCGTGGTATATTCAATATTCTTCACCAACACCACAATTCAAATGCATCAATTCTCCTTCAGTCTTTGCGCTTATTGGTCACTTGGATGCTGATGTTGCCATTTTCATGGTTTCTGAGGGGATGGGTGGAGAATGAGCTTCTCATCATCAGCTTCTCACCATCTGCAGCAGCAGAGGTATAGAGTGTGGAACATGAAAATCCAGAGGCACAAAGAGAAGCAGGTCCCAGCTCTGGAAGTGACATTCTTAGTAAATGGATCTCCACAACATAGAAGAAAGGTCTCTGCAAGACCATTCAGCCTTGGACCCCCTTCCAGTAGATGGGCTGGAGCCATGGGTATAGAATCCAACATTTTAGTAAGAGGTATCAGCACTTTGAAAGTTTTTTTTTTATATGTTTAACTCTTTTACATCTTTATATGTAAAGATGTAAGTTCACATAAGGTAGACATTATTGTTATTCTCACTACATAAAAGGAAACTGAGGTCTAAAGGATCATGTAATTTAAATGAGGTTCCACAGAAACAGGTCTATCTGGTTCCAAAGCCCGTGTCCTTTTGGTACCATCACATTGCTCCTGCAACAGCTAAGGCTATATCCCAGAAAAAGGGCAGAAGTGAGGGCAGGAAGCAGGTCTAATCCAGCCACTTACAGAAAGACATGCAAACATGAATGAATACACAATTCACACCGCTTCAAACCCAGATTAAGGTATATTTCCTCGGGGGCAACATTCCCAGACAACTCCAGAGCTGAACTCCTACAACTGCACACATAGAGTTGATGCCACAAAAACTATCCAGCCTTGAACTATACTATTTTATGGGTGTTCTTCTTTTTTCTTGCATCAGGCCATTTTCCCAAGACACTCTACACATTTCTCGGAAAACCGAAACTTAAACTTTTTTCTCTAACCCTCCTCAGAGTCTGATACAAAGCTCGCCCAAAAGACTTCTGTTTTTAGATTTAAAACTCTCTGGTACTTGAATGGCAGACATGTTTCCTCTGGCCACTCCAATTACCATACTTGGAGTTGGTGGTTCCCGAAAGCTATGGGAACTTTTGATAAAAAGAGGCAAATCAGGTAAATGATGTGAAAGAGCCAGTAGGAGGGAGGAGAGATGCAGAAGACCTGAAAACTCAACACAATGGTCATGTCAGGCCAACAAGCACCTGTCATGCTGAATCAGAACAGGCCCTGGCTTACAGGCTCCTTGCAGGGAGCACAGTTGTGGTGTAGTGGCCATCACTGCTGGCCAACCAGCGGTCCACTCTTAGAAAATGTGGTGTGATTCAAAGACTGACGTGGTGGAGCACCCTCCTCCTTAAAGAAAACTCCTTCTCTAAAATATCTCAGTGACTGCAAGTCCATTCTTCAGTTTAGTTCTTTTCAATTTTACATTTATTCTGCTAAAAGGAAAGGTCATTTATTAAACTATTATCAGGTTGAATGAGAAAGTTCTCTTGAAAGGCAACAAACAAAGCAAGAAGACCAAACCATGATGGCATGGGACAGAGGACAAGGAAGATTTGATGGGGAGCACAAGTGCAAGATCTGGCACATGGGAGGCTGCTGGGAAACAGCAGAAAATTGGGGAAGAAGAGAGGGAGGGCCATGTCACGCCCTAGCTTAAGGTTTCCAGTAGCTACTCCAAGCTTCCTGTCTCAGCTTGTAAGGCCCTCCAAGAAGACACCCTAAACAAGTTTTCCAGCTTTGTTCTGTGACACTACATCCTACGTACCTGGCCTCATTCCAAACTGCAACTCCAAATACGTCACATGCTCTCAGCTCAGTGCCTTTGTCCATGCTGTTCCATCAGCCTAGAGCACCGTGCCACACCTGGTCTGCCTAGAGAACTCACTGTCTTTCAGGATTATACCCAAGTGCTATCACCAATGAGAAGCCTTCTTGGATCCGGTCAAGTTTTGAGGTACTCTCCTCACTCTCTACCCAGATGTCACTATGGTACATATCACAAGGCCAGTGGACCACCGACTGATTACTCCAGTACTCCTAGAGGGCAGAGACTGTAGCCCAAAAGCCTAGTGTGGTACCTGCAAGAGGGTACAGATCCCAGGCCTTTCCAAGCAAGAAACAGTGAGGAAGGAGAAGAAACGGTGTGTAAAAGTGGACTTGGAAGGGTGCCACCTGTTTTTCTCAGGTCTCCTTAAGGAGCAATCCCTGCAACAGAACCATGTGCCTTTAGAGCAAGAAAATAAAATCCAGTGAGAAGAAAATAAAATGTATTTGACTTTATTGGGTGAATTATAAAGGGCCCAGACCCTCTGGCACTCCTATGCTGTGAAATGAAGAACCACCTGCCACCTGCTTTAGGTTCTTGTGACTTCCGCACTTGGGAAATTCATTAGATCTTTGGGAACTGAGGGGAAAATCTTTGTCCATCACTCTTAGTCTTAGCACACAACCAAGATTTTCAATGCCTACTAAAATCAGCTATTCCACAGGATCTTAGATTTGGAAGAAGTCATTTAATCCAACCATCCCCTTTTTCAGATGAACATGATGCCTAATACATATGAGACAGTCAGTGAATACTTTTTGAATGAATGACTGAAAAACTGCAAGAAGCTTGAGGTCCAGAGGGCCAAGTAATTCCCCCAAGATTACACAGCTTGTTAGCGTCCAAGCTGGCTTAGAACCTGGTCTCCTGTCCCAGTCAAATTCTTTCTAACATACTGTTCAACATCATTCCAACTTCTCGTACTACTACGTATAAAAAAAAACAACAAACCCATTGCCACTGAGTCAACTCATAGCAACCCTATAGGACAGAGTAGAACTGCCCCAGAGAGTTTCCAAGAAGCACCTGGATTTGAACTGCAGACCTTTTGGTTAGCAGCTGTAGCTCTTAACCAATATGCCACTATACTACTAAGTATAAAAAAGTATAGCAACATTAAAATGTTAATGTGTGTTCTTTCAATTTCAACAGTAAGGCACACGTTGTTGTTGTTAACCGCCTCCAGTCATGATGACCCCATGTACAACTGAACAAAATCGACCTGATCCAGTACCATCTCCATTGCTGGCTGCGGATCACACTGCTGTGATCCGTAGGATTTTCATTGGCTGATTTTTGGAAGTAGATTGCCGAGCCTTTCTTCCTTGTCTGTCTTAGTTTGGAAGGTCTGCTAAAACCTCTCTAGCATCATAGCAACACAAAAGCCTCCACTGACAGGCAGTAGTGGCTGTGCATGAAGTACAATGTCTGGGAATCAAACCTGGGTCTCCCACGTGGAAGGCTAGAATTCTACCGCTGCTATGAAATACATACTACAACAAAAATGTACTCCGTATGGTGGGATCCAAGCTTATTTTAAAGTGATCAAGTGATCAAACACCAAATATTATTATAGACATAGTCCCAAGTACAGCCTTGCCTAATTCTTGACCGTCAGAAGCACGTGCAGCCCGAGGCTGCTGGGATCTCTAAGGGGAGGAGCTGAGGGAAGGTCAGGGAATATACCTGCATGGGCTGGCTCCAGAGAAATGGAAGATGAAAACCTCAGGCTTCCTCCCTTATTTTTGTTTTAAATATTTTATCAAAGTAAGGCCACCCCATAAAACTGAAGGCAGAACAAAGTGTTTTGAAAACACTTAAAATAATATTGTTCTCGAAACCCTGATGTGTGCTTAAAAAGGGATCTCTCTCATAATCTATTTCTATCCACAGCCCAGGCTGTGAATGGACAGCAAGGGACACCTGCATGAAGGTGTCATGAAAGGTCAAGAAAGAAGTCAAGGTGTCACCTCCAGACCAAAGGGGCCAGCGAGGCTTAACTTGTAAGTAGCAACACACACACAAGACAGCTGCTCCAGTACCGGTGCCAGTACCAGCACCAGTACCAGGACAGTCGCCGTCCAGTCTACTCCGACTCGTGGAGCTTCATACATGACAGAGTAGAACTACGCTCCCCAGGGCTTTCAAAGGCTGGTTTTCCGGAAGTAGGTCACCAGGACTTTCATTCGAGGTGCCTCTGGGTGGGCCTGAACTTCCAACCTATTGGTTAGTAGCTGAGCTGTTTAACCCTTTGTACCACCCAGGGATTCTTCACTTGGGCTTGAATGAGTGGGGTGAGGGTTTCCAGGAAACCCTGAAGAGAGCAAAGTCCTCTCTTCCATGGAGCACAGGGAGAACTCAGTTCCCAGCAGCTATAGCATTGCTGGCCATGCTGGGGAAAGCTAACATGGTGAGCGAAAGGCCCATCGTGACCCAATAGAAATCCGTCCTTCCAGTGCCATGGTATGTGTCCCTCTCCTCAGTCTGTCTATTCAAACCCACCTGCTACTGGCCACTTAGAGCCCTACTCATTAGAACACCACGGGAAACCTGTTTTCTATATTTTCAAACTCTCATTATTCTCCTGTAAGCCCCTGTTCCCCCACCCCTCACCTTCCAAGTAACCTCATTCCCTGGGGCCCAGGGCATTTATGTGGTCTCCATCTTTCTTTCCTGTCAAAGCCATTTCTAAGGAAAAGGGTCTGATCAATAAATTCACCATGGGATATAAAAGACTAATAAAGTTTAATAACTTGCCTCTCCCAGGAGTATTTGCATTTTAACAGGGGAATAGCAGCCTGAGCTAAAGGAATTAGACTATAATGGTACAATTTCAGGCACCATCAAGCAGCTGAGGGAGGTATTTTTGGTGGGAAGGTGGGCCTACCCCATACTCCTGAGGCATCTCTGTTGGAGGCTACCTCTTCCAAGGTCAGCCAGCTGGTCAAGAGCGAGACAGAGCAAACACGGCAGTGCCCTGCATCCTCCTGGAAAAGCACCACAAAGACTTGTCCTAAAGCTTGGTCCCCAGCATACTCATGCAGGTTCATCTTTCCAGAGTGGTTTTCTCGCTTGTCCATATATTTGTTCTCTCATCTGCCTATTATTTCAGTCCGCAAACACTGGCCAGGACCTACTACATGACTGGGTACCTCTATATGCATTAGCAGTCCCAAGGACCCAGCAATAGCTTAGGGCTCAAGGTCGTAGTCCTGAAGTCAGGCTGCCTGGGCTCCCTGCCAGCTCCACCCTTACTGGTTGGGTGGCTACCTCAGCTTCCTTCTCTGTAAAATTAGGCTAGTAATAGTATCTACCTTTAAGGATTAAATGAGACGCTGTGTGTAAAGTTATATAACCATTGGTTGGTAAATATTTGATATTATTATCATACTATTAGTATCTATAGCTTTCAAGAAGGTCCTGGGTACTGCAAGCAGTTTGCCTTGATTACTAACCTAAATTGGTGGTTCAAACCCACCCAGCATCACTACAGAAGAAAGGACGGGGATCTGCTCTAAATACTATAGCCAAAAAAACCCTATGGAGCACAATTCTACTCTGACACACATGGGGTCACCATGAGTCAGAATCAATTCAACAGCAACGGGTTAGAGCTTCCAAGAGCCTATGGCCCAGAAGTGGAGATAGGTGCGTAAACTAATCACTTTGAAGCGCGTTGCAGTGGCCTCTCATTCGTCCAGGCTGAAAAGAGAGCTAAGTCATGCTGCTGGAGTGGTTGATTCTGAATAGGGGTAGGAGAAGGAAATCAGGGAAGGCCTCCTCAAGGGGAAGATGTCCAAAAAGTAGTAAGTCTAGTGTCAAGGGAGCAATGGGTGTGACAGGGAAGAAAGCAGGGCAGAGCTAGATTTTATAGGACCTTGAATTCCAGGGCGAATTCTAGGACTTCCTAACCAGGCACCCCATCTGTGTCTCAGGAAAATAATCCTGACAATAAAGGAGGGGAATGAAAGGCAAAGAGAGCAGGTAGGTGGCTATGTGAAAAGGATGCGGGTCTGACCTGAGACACGCAATGGATGCAGGAATGGCTATGAGGGGCAGATGTGCCAGGCAGTGCTTCTCCCATGAGCCTGCAGTTCTCTCCAACACTGTGTGAAACATTATCTCAAAAATACATTCATATTTAAACACCTCAGGGAGGTGGGATTTTTTTTCATTTAAAACATTTGAAGGGTAAGGAGTGAGCTTCTTGGATCAGGTGGACACTTGAGACTATGTTGGCATCTCCTGCCTGGAGGGGAGATGAGAGGGTAGAGGGGGTTAGAAGCTGGCAAAATGGACATGAAAAGAGAGAGTGGAGGGAAAGAGCGGGCTGACTCATTGGGGAAGAGTAACCGGGAGGGTGTAGCAAGGTGTACATGGGTGTTTGTGTGAGAGACCGACTTGATTTGTAAACTTTCACTTAAAGCACAACAAAAATTATAAAAAAATTTGAAGGGCTTTTTTGTGTTCTCAGGAAGTTCTCGCTCCCATCTTTCATCCAGATGGGCTTACATGTGTTGCCTGATAACCAAAAGGTTGGCAGTTTGAACCCACCAGCTACTCCAGGGAGAAAAGACATGGCGATCTGCTCCCATAAAGAATACAGCCTAGGAAACTCTACGGAGCAGTTCTACTCTGTCATATAGGGTTACTATGAGTCAGAATTGACTCAATGGGAACAACCATCAACTACTCTTTATCTTTCCTATCATTTCCAAGCATCTTCCCACAATGACTTTTGGGCAAATGTATGTATTTTTCAAGTGCAACATAGAAGAGATACTTTCTGTGCCTGTGTTTCTTCACCACTCTCAGTTCCTTCACCTTCTAAAAAAAAAAAAAAAAAACCTTCCTTTAGAGTTTCAGATAACTTCTGAAAAGGAGTGTCTGCCTCTATTATCCTTAAAGGATAGGCACATTAACTCCTATCGTGCTTTTCTGAGCCCCTAGGCTCCTGCAGGGTCTTGGGAACCAGAGGAGAGGCATGGCGGCACCACCATTGTGTATATATAACTGAAAGGTTGCTAGTAGGATGTAGGTTCATCATGTCCCCATCTATGACCTCAGGAACAAAGCAATGGGTTGGAGAGATCCAGCTGAGATACCATGGAAGAATGAGATTACAGAGACTCTTAATACCAACATAGGAAGACAAAAAAAAAAAAAGGGTTGCTGTCAAGTTGATTTCAACTCATGGCAAACCCATTTGTGCAGAGTAGAATGGTGCTCCATGAGATCTTCAAGGCTGTGACTTTTTGAAAGCAGATTTTCAGGTCTTTCTTGTGAGGTACTCAGGTGGGTTCTAACTGCCAGCCTTTTGGTTAGTAGTCGAGTGCTTCACTGTGTTTGCCATCCAGGGGCTACTACCAACATAGGACTCTCCTTCAAGTATCTCACAGTATCATGGAAAACAACGGCAGAGGGAGGTACTAAGAAGGGACAGATATCCAGTGAGTTGCTTACACAATCCTGCTACACCATGGACCACTAGGTGGCAAATATCACATCTAATTCACACTAGTGTCCCCAGTTCTCAGCTCCTCAATGCCTACAAAAGGAGACAATGAGAAAGTGACAGAGGGTGGGGAGAAAATCAGTGACTTACACTCCCAGCATCTGGCAGGTGGAGTCAGTAACAACTTTCACGCCCTTGCCCAGTTTCTAAGCCAATTCTGACTGGAGAAAGCAATAAGTTAGTCAGCTTGGCCTACCAGGGAATGAGATCTAGAATCACTTTTATGGCCTTAGGCTTGTTGTTTTTGTTAGTTGCTGTCAAGTCAGCTCCATGAGGCAACCTTATGTATACCCATTGCCATCAAGTCGATTCTGACTCATAGCAACACTATAGGACAGAGTAGAACTGTGCCATAGGGTTTCCAATCTTTATGAAAGCAGACTGCCACATCCTTCTCCTGTGGAGTGGCTGGTGGGTTCGAACCGCCAACCTTTTGGTTAGCAGCCAAGCACTTTAACCAATGCACCACCAGGGCTCCAATCTTACGTATAGCAGAAAAAAATGTCACCTGGTCCTACGTCATTTTCATGTTTGAGTCCACTGTTGTGACTATTGTGTCAATCCATCTTATTGAGGGTGTCCCTTGTTTTTGTTGGTCCTCTGCTTTACCAACCATTATGCCCTTTTCTTTCTTTCTAGGGATTGTTCTTTCCTGATGATGTATGCAAAGTAAGTGAACCAAAATCTCACCATCCTCACCTCTAAGGAACATTGTGGTCTAGGTTTCTGATGTACCTAGAGATAGTTTTGGGCCTGTACTGAATCCCTGAGTTTCTGCCTTCCCCTTCTGCTTTTACCTAGTCCTATACCTAGCATCCTCTTTTGCTTGTTGCCTGCTCATTCAGGTCTCTGCTGGGCCTGGAGCCCTGCTCTAAACTTCAGCTTTCTTGCTGAGACCATGAATCTTTTCCTAAATAAAAATTGACTTGACCCTGTCTACCATCATCCCAGCCACCAGGGCCTCCTAAACAAACCATCACACTCATCTGGCGGAGCAATAGCTCCCATGTCAGATGGCCTGCTGCCTTCCCCATTCTTTGTTTTTGGTCCTTTCAGAGACTGACTGCATCCCAAATCCAGACTATGTAACTCATAGACCTCTGGGAGTCATATATTTAACTACAGGTAATTCTACCTGGGCCCCACATGGCTCACCTTCACATCTACCTGCATTTGACACACCAGATGGGACTCAGAGTCCCATAGTAAAGCATAGACGAGGCACATAGAGTCCTGGGGAGATATGGGCCTCTCCTCTACCTTCTCAGCCCTGAAGATCTGTGACAGTCTCTCAGAAGGGAGCAGTAATGGAGTTTTTATTGCTTGTGCTTCATTGCATTTGATCCTAATGCCAGGAGGTTATTGTTCAGATTTTTTTTTCAGGTCAATGCTAATTAACTTTATTAATGCATTTTTGGCGAAGGGAAAGCAACAGAGCTGGAATCTGCTCATAGTTGTTTGCCCTTACCATCACACGGCATCAGACTAGGCATGTCTATTTAGAATCAGAAGCAAAGGGGCAGTGACCTTTCTGGATAGACTAGAAAATTAAGAGTGGAATTCACTGGTCCAGCAGAGGGCCCATCTCCTCAGGAAAGGAAGGAAGGAGAGGAGGAGACAAAAATCAATGGGTGAAATGGGAGAAATAGCAGAGCAACGTGCTAGAAGGATGCCTGAATTTGGAATCAGGAAGCCTGAGTGCAAAACCTCTCTCCACACCCATACATGCTAGGTATGTCCTTGGCTGGTCACTTAAAGTCCTGGAATTTTAGTTTCTTCCTCCATAAGATACTTGCCTCAAATTGTTTTCAGAAGGATAAGTATACGTGAAAGTGCCAAAATATAGTATTTAACTTGTAGTAGGTTCTCAACAGATGTTAACTGAATTTTAATGGGATCAGTATGTGAGATGTGGGGATTCTAGGTTCATTCATTCTTTCTTTCAATGAATATTTGCTAGGTATCTATTATACGTCAGGCATAATAGGAACAGAGGATACAACAGCAAACGAGGAAGGCATAGTTCCTAATAAAAGCTTACAGTCTAGAGGGATAATAAGTACTGTGCCAGGATAACTTCATTAAAAACTACTTTTTGCTGTATAGTGTTATTGGTCTTTGCTAATTGCTATCTCCCCAACTAGATTTTTGACACCATAGGACAGGGTCCATGTCTTACACTCCTTGGTGTCATCACCCTGAATCTCTGTTTTATATATAATAAATCCTCAATAAAAATCGACAAACTTCTACTAGCCTCAGGTAAAAAACAGAAACAGAGCATATTTGGGGGTCACCCCAAAATAACCTCACTTCTGACCTGCTGGCTTCAAATTTGGGAGTCCCCAGGGCTCCCTTCACTTCTAACCTGCTAGCTCCCACTATTTTCTCGGGGTCAATAATCCACTAGAATAACTCACAGAACACAGAAAGCACTATACTTACACTTAGCTTTATTAAAGCAAAAAGGATACAAGTGAAGAAAAGTTGGGGGGATTTCCAACATGGAAATTCCATGTCCCAAAAAGGGATACACTACCCCCCATGTTCATCAAAGTTTTTCACAAACCAGGAAGCCCAAGGAGCTTCCATGTCCAGAGCCTTTACTGGGACCTCAGTGCATAGGTATGATTGATACAATTATGCCCACTCTCCCCAGGTAGACTGATATCACAAAGTGGTCTTTCTGGCTTGGCCCATTCCCACCTGGGTCACTTCATTAGCCTAACCTGTCAGGTGTGGTCTGGTGGCCTACAGATAAGAAAGTCACAGGAAATTCTAAGGGTTTAGAGTTATCTCTCAGGAACCGAGGACAAAGACCAAATTTGGGGGTAATATTAACCCCTTGACCCCACAGTCCCTTGGAGTGATCTCCTGCTACTGATGAGTTTCATTACAATCAAGTGACTGAAGAAACATAACTGTCCTCCTCAGCCTTGAGGGAAGGGAAGGAGAGGGGCCTTCGAGGACAGGATTAAAGGGAGTGAGGGCGGTCCCTGGCTAAGGACAGAGTAATACTTTAGCAAAGGAGAACATCAAAAATAGGCACCTGTGGTGAATGGAATCAAAGGACTAAAATGTTCTAGATCACTGTGCATTTACTTTTCCAGTTAAAAGAATGCAAAGAATAAGATTAAGAAGTTCAGGATTTCAGGGGTTACAGCATAGTCATTCCAGTAAGCTCATTTTCGATAATACACACGATTTTTACTCTCTCTCTTTCTCTCCCCACCCCCACAGCCAAGGCCTGGAAGTGCATTGAAATGCCAGTGTTTGCACAGTGAACAGCTGTGATGTTGTGAAAGCACGCTGAGCTCATGGCCAAATGACCTGGGTTCAAATCCTGACTCCGCCACTCCTGTGCAACTTAACCTTAGGCATGTCACTCAGCCTCAGTTGCTTTGCATAGAAAATGGCAGCAATCGTAATCTCACAGGGATACTATGAGAATTCAGTGAGACAGTCTTCGCCAATGCACATCTCTTGAATATTAAGTAAATGTTTGAACCATTTCCCCTGTGCCTCTGAATGTTAACATTATTGACCAGGGTCCCCTACTTGATTTCAATATTCCCCCTTAAAAGTGTAGTTTTACATTTATTTATTTGTTTAATTAAAGCAATTAAAGATTAATTATGTTGAATAATGGCAAAAATTTTAAAGACACTCTAGGGTCTGAAAATCTAACCTAAGAAGATTAAAGACTCTGAAATTCTGTGGATATAGATAATAATCCTTACTGTTTGTACAGAAATTTTACTTTTAAGATAATTTCTCATATGGCAGGCCCTCAAGACCCACTGTGATGAGGGCAAGGCTGGAACAGTTGAGGCAGCCAAGTGGCAGAGGTGACCCTGTTTTCCTGCTCCTGTCACTTTCCTAAAGGCAGCAGAGTTGATCGATGATGCCTGGCCCATGATGGAATCAGGCCCTGGCTCTGTTCCCAGATGCATTCTGCCTCCAGTAGGCTACCCTTGTGGTCAGCAGATGGATTACACTATCTCTGGTGGCACCACACTGCCCCATCATGGGCAGGCCAGGTGCCAACAGAAACCTTAGGACCCTCAGGCACTCACCACCAACTGCCCACTGGTTTCAGACACCCACACGTCTTCCAGACAACTCCGAAAGTTTATCAGTCAAGTTCTGCTCCTTTAAATTCAACAACTCTCACCACCCACCCTGCTACACACACGCTTTTTGTCTCAATTTATTTGAGTTACATTCTTAGAAGGAGAATTCTTGGTTAAGAATATGTTTAAGGCTCTTGATAGAAATATCTAAATTGCTTTTCCTAACTGGCAATATGAGAATATCTGTCTGACATTCTTTCCAGCTTTGAGGGCCGTTTGGGGACAGGTTGATTCTTAATTTGGGCATCAGCAGGGAATACACCTAGGGGTGGTCTTTCTTGAACCGGAAAGGGGAAATATAGCACCAAATATTCTCCTGACATCAAAGGGCAAGAAAGTCACCATGGAGAGCATTTTTCTAGACTCTGATTACAGTTTGGTGAGACACATGGCATTCTCCTAGACTGGGGAGTTGGGGAGACCCTGTGCAGGGTGTGTATCTGGGCTGAAAGTGGACGAATACATTCTCCTTGGGCTTCTCTCTTCCCTTCCAGAGAATGGGCACATTGGGGAGGTTGAGGCAATGCAGTTACTGTCAAGCTTCTCTTTCTCTCTTTTTCAGGATCCATTTTAAATGGAAAAACCTTAATCAAGCATACCATAAAGAGATGTGTTTTCTGGAGATTTAATTTTCTGATTAATCAAGCATCTGTTATATGTTTTAATACATGCTGATACAGAGCTCGGTGCTCTGTGTCAGGTCCTGTGCTAATCATGTTGCAAATATTAACTCATTTAATATTTGCAACATGTGGACCTATGAGCTCACAGTGGAACTATGAGCAGCTCCTATTACATCCCATTTTAGAAATAAGCAAACTGAGGAACTCTATTTAGTTACCTGGCCCAAGGTTACATGGCTAGTAAGACATGAAACTGGAAGGTGAACTCAGTCTGGCTCCATAGTCTATGTGCTTAACACCTTTTCTAGGCTTTACCTAACATGCTTTGTTTTTGTACAGAACCTTTTTTCTGGAAAAGATTAAAAAAATTTATATACACTTCAGCAAGTGAAGTGCAGTGAAGATGGAATTTCCTCACTAGGTCTGGAAGTCATCCCGACAAGTTCCTGGTCTCAATGTACAGGCTTGGGGATTGACCTATAAGAGGTTCAGGAACCTGAGGGAGGTCTATCCTGAGCCAAGAACCTCCTCCACGAAATGTTTTTTTGTTCTATTCCATTTTGTGCTAAATTGTTGCTGTGAATTTGGTTTTAGAAAAGGCATCAGGTTCTGAAGTCAGGCACATACCCCCAAAAATCTCTGTTCTATTACCATTAGCTGGGTAATCTTTAGCAAATTTACTTATGCTTTGCAAAATCCTCACTTTTCTTATCTGTAAAATAGGTTGTGGCAGTTGTAATGTTTAAGGAAATGATAACTTATAACTACCTAAAAGAGGGGTTAGCAAATCTTTTCTATAAAGGACCAGATAGTATATTGGGCTTTCTTTGCAGGCCAACAGGCAAAATTGAGGGTGTTATGTAGATACTTATACAAAGGTTTCCGTGGAGCTTCCAGACTGAGACAGACTAGAAAGAAGGACCTAGTGGTCTACTTATGAAAAAACTGGCCAGTGAAAACCTTATGAATAGCAGCAGAACATTGTCTGCTAAAGTGCCAGAAGATGAGCCCATTAGGTTGGAAGGCACTCAAAATACAACTGGGAAAGAGCTGCCTCTTCAAAGCAGAGTTGGCCTTAATGATGTGGATGGAATAAAGCTTTCAGGACCTCCATTTGCTGAGATGGCACGACTCAAAATGAGAAGAAGCAGCTGCAAACATCAATTAATAATCAGAACCTCAAAGTATCAATCTAGGAAAATTGGAAGTAGTCAAATATGAAATGAACCACACAAAGATAGATATCTTTGGTATTTGTGAGCTAAAATGGACTGGTATGGGCCATTCTGAATTGGACAATCATATGGTCTACTATGCTGGGAGTGATAAATTGAAGAGGAATGACATTGCGTTCATTGTCAAAAAGAACATTTCAAGAATGTCTAATACTGTCATTGATAGGATATCCATATGCCTATAAGGAAGACCAGTAAATACTATTATGCAAATTTACACTCAAACCACGAATGCCAGAGATGATGAAATTGAAGGTTTTTACCAATTTCTGCAGTCTGAAATTGATCAAACATGCACTCAACATGCATTGATAATTACTGGTGATTGGAATGCGCAAGTTGGAAACAAAGCAGGACTGGTAGTTGGAAAATATGGCCTTGGTGATACAAACAATGCCAGAGATGACAAGACAGAATTTTGCAAGGTCAATGACTTCTTTATTGCAAATAGCTTTTTCAACAACATAAACGGCTACTATACAAGTGGACCTCACCAGATGGAATACACAGGAATCAGATCAACTACATCCGTAGAAAGAAACAATGGAAAAGCTCAATATCATCAGTCAGAAAAAGGCCAGGGGCTGACTGCAGAACAGACCATCAATTGCTCATACGCAAGTTTAAGTTGAAGCTGAAGAAAATTAGAACAAGTCTACGAGAGCCAAAGTAGGACCTTGAGTATATCCCACCTGAATTTAGAGACCATCTCAAGAACAGATTTGACACATTGAACACTAATGACTGAAGACTAGACAAGTTGTGGAATGACAACATCATACATGAAGAAAGCTAGAGGTCATTAAAAAGACAGGAAAGAAAGAAAAGACCTATTCCAGAAGAGACTCTGAAACTTGCTCTTGAATGTAGAGTATCTAAAGTGAAAAGAAAAAATGATGAAGTAAAAAAGCTGAACCGATGATTTCAAAGGGAGGCTTGAGAAGGCAAAGTAAAATATTATAATGAAATGCGCAAAGACCTAGAGTTAGAAAACCAAGAGAAGAATACACTTGGCATTTCTCAAGCTGAAAAAACTGAAGAAAAAATTTAAGCCTCCAGTTGCAATACTGAAGGATTCTATGGGGAAAATACTGAATGATGCAAGAAGCTTCAAAAAAAGATGGAAGGAATATATAGAGTCACTATACCAGAAAGAATTGCTGGATGTTTAACCATCTCAGGAGGAGGCATGTGATCAAGAACCAACAGTACCGAAGGAAGAAGTCGAAGCTGCACTGAAAGCACTGGTGAAAAACAAGGCTCCAGAAATTGACGGAATATCAATTCAGATGTTTCAACAAACAGATGCAGAACTGGAGGTGCCCACTCATCCATGTCAAGGAATTCAGAAGACAGCTTCCTGGCCAATGAAAAAGAGAACCATATTTGTGCCCATTCTGAAGAGAAGTGATCCAACAATGTGGAAATTATCAATCACTATCATTTATACCTCATACAAGTAAAATTTTGCTGAAGATCATTCGAAAGTGCCTAAAGCAGTACATCGACAGGCAACTGCCAGAAGTTCAAGCTAGATCCAGAAAAAGAATGTGGAACAAGGGATATCGCTGCTGATGTCAGATGGATCCTGGCTGAAAGCAGAGAATACCAGAATGATGTTTACTTGTGTTTTATTTACTATGCAAAGGCATTCAACTTTGTGGATCATGACAAATTATGGATAACACTACAAAGAATGGTAATTCCAGAACCCTTAATTGTGCTTGCAAGAAGCCTGTACACAGACCAGGAGGTAGTCATTGAAACAAGGAGATACTTCGTGGTTTAAAATCAGGAAAGGCACGCGTCAGGGTTGTATCCTTTCACCATACTTATTCAACCTGTATGCTAAGCAAATAATCTGAAAAGTTGGACTACATGAAGAAGAACATGGCATCAGAATTGGTAGAAGACTCATTAACAACCTTCGATATGTAGATAACACAAACCTGTTTGCTGAAAATAAAGAGGACTTGAAACACTTACTGATGAAGATCAAAGACTACAGCCTTCAGTACAGATTGCATCTGAACATAAAGAAAACAAAAATCCTCACGACTGGACCAATAATCAACATCATGATAAACTGAGAAAAGATTGCAGTTGTCAAGGATTTCATTTTACTTGGATTCACAATCGGTGCTCACAGGAGCAGTGGTCAGGAAATCAAACGATGTGTTACATTAAGCAAATATGCTGCAAAAGTCCTCTTTAAAATGTTGAAAAGCAAAGATGTCACTTTGAGGACTAAGGTTCATTTGACCCAAGCCATGGTATTTTCAATCGCCTCATGCACATGTGAAAGCTGGACAATGAATAAGGAAGACCGAAGAAGAATTGATGCCTTTGAATTCTCATTTTGGTGAAGAACATTGAATATATCATGGCCAGAATGAACAATCTGTCTTGGAAAATGTACAGCCAGGATGCTCCTTAGAAGCAAGGATGGTGAAGCTTCCTCTCAAGTACTTTGGACATATTATCAGAAGGGCTAGTTCCTGGAGAAAGGCACCATGCTCAGTAGAGTAGAGGGTCAGTGAAAAAAAAAACAAAATGAAATAACACAGTGGCTGCTAGAATGAGCTCAAACATTGCAATGATTGTGAGGATGGCACAGGACCGGACTGTGTTTCGGCCTGTTGTACATAGGGTTGCTATGAGTAGGAACTGGCTTAACAGCACCTAGCAACAACCACAAATACAAGAGGGAAAAAAATTTTTTCCTCAAGTTTTTAGCTATGACATTTCTGATCAGTGCCTGATCTCTAAAATCTAAATGATACTGCAAAAACTCAACTGCAAAAAGACAAATAACCCAATTAAAAAATGGGCAAAAGATATGAATAGACACTTCACTAAAGAAGACATTCAAGTAGCTAACAGATATATGAGGAAATGTTCACAATCATTAGCCATTAGAGAAATGCAGATCAAAACTACAATGAGATTTCATCTCACTCCAACAAGGCTGGCATTAATCCAAAAAAAAAATAATAATAATAATAAATGTTGGAAAGGCTGTGGAGAGATTGGAACACTCATACACTTCTGGTGGGAATGTCAGATGGTACAACCACTTTGGAAATCAATTTGACACTTCCTTAAAAAGCTAGAAATAGAACTACCATACGATCCAGCAATCCCACTCCTTGGAATATATCCTAGAGAGGTAAGAGCCTTTACACGAACAGGTATATCCACACCTGTGTTTATTGCAGCACTGTTTACAATAGCTAAAAGATGGAAGCAACCAAGGTGCCCATCAATGGATGAATGGATAAAAAAATTATGGTATATTCACACAATGGAGTACTACGCATCAATAAAGAACAGTGAGGAATCTGTGAAACATTTCATAGCATGGAGGAACCTGGAAGGCATTATGCTGAGTGAAATTAGTTGGTTGCTAAAGGAGAAATATTGTATAAGACCACTATTATAAGAACTTGAGAAATAGTTTATACTCAGAAGAAAACATTCTTTTCTGGTTATGAGAGGGGGGAGGGAGGGAGGGTGGGAGAGGGACATTCACTAATTAGATAGTAGATAGGAACTACTTTAGGTGAAGGGAAAGACAGCACACAATACAGGGGAGGTCAGCACAACTGGACTAAACCAAAAGCAGTTTCCAGAATAAACTGAATGCTTCGAAGGCCAGCGTAGTAGGGACAGGGGTCTGGGGACCACGGTTTCAGTGGACATATAAGTCAATTGGCATAATAAAATCTATTAAGAAAACATTCTACACCCCACCTTGAAGAGTGGCGTCTGGGGTCTTAAACGCTAGCAAGCAGCCATCTATGATGCATCAATTGGTCTCAACCCACCTGGATCAAAGGAGAATGAAGAACACCAATGGCACAAGGCGATTACAAGCCCAAGAGATAGAAAGGGCCACATGAACCAGAGACTACATCATCCTGAAACCAGAAGAACTAGATGGTGCCCAGTTACAACGGATGACTGCCCTGACAGTGGACGCAACAGAGAACCCCTCAGGGAGCAGGAGAGCAGTGGGATGCAGACCCCAAATTCAAATTCTCATAAGACCAGACTTAATGGTCTGACTGAGACTAGAAGGACCCCAGTGGTCATGGCCCCCAGACCTTTTGTTGGCCCAGGACAGGAACCATTCCCGAAGCCAACTCTTCAGACATGGATTGGACTGGACAATGGGTTGGAGAGGGATGCTGGTGAGGAGTGAGCTTCTTGGATCAGGTGGACACTTGAGACTATGTTCACATCTCCTGCCTGGAGGAGAGATGGAGGGGGTTAGAAGCTGGCGAAATGGACACGAAAAGAGAGAGTGGAGGGAGAGAGCAGGCTGTCTCATTAGGGGGACAGTAATTGGAGTGTGTAGCAAGGCGTATATTGGTTTTTGTGTGAGAGACTGACTTGATTTGTAAACTTTCACTTAAAGCACAATAAAAATTATTAAAAAATTTTTTTCCTCAAATTTCTTATCAATGAAATTCAAAATGTAAAAATAAAAATTGAGTACATTGTTTTGTAATGCAGGCCTACTAATAAGAAAAATGGAATTTATTTTTGTTGAGACTACATTTCCCTTTAATCAGGATTCAAAGTTAGTGTTTCCTATAATCAAATAGACTGCAAATATTTATCATTAAAAAAACGTTATTAGCTTACAGGGCATATATAAACAGTCAATGAATCATATTTGACTCATGAGGTATAGTTTTCTGGTCCCTCACCTAAATCATTTCTTGGCACATAATAGAAATTTAAACAAATATTTGTTCCCCTTTCCCTGAAATAACCTGATGATTCTAGCTTGTTGGATTCCACTTTAACCAAATGGCGGCACTAGAGTCAGAGGGATGGTTTCAAAAACATGCTAAGACTTCCTTCTCAGTCATCCAGATCCATTTGCTGACTCCAGTTCTCCATGATATTGGAAGCAGCAGGTTTGTTAAAATTATCTGCTCCTCAATTTCCTTGTCTAATAAATGGAGATGCAAATGTCTTTGTGTTTTTACAATCCTGCTTGGTTAATGGTGGGGAGTTAAAAAGGTATCCCAGAATGGAGGAAAAACTGTCTCAAAATATATACCTGTTGGGAAAGTATTTGCAAAACACTGTGAAGCAGTCTGCCACATCTTTCTTCCATGGAGCAGGCTGGTAGGTTCAAATTGCCAAACTCTTGGTTAGCAGCCAAAAGCTTTAACCACTGTACCACCAGGGCTCCTTCTCAGAATATATAAAGAACTCTCAAAACTCAATAACAAGAAAACAACTCAATTAAAAAAAACAGGCAAAATATTTGAACTTCACCAAATGAGATGATAAATAAGCACATGGCAAGTGTTCAATAATAAAAAAAAAAAAAAACCATTAGGCAAACACAAATCGAAACTTCATTAAAATATTGTTGTATACTCATCAAAATGGCTAAAATTAAATTAAAAAAACTAACAATACAAAATGTTGGTGAGGATGTAGAGAACTGAAACTCATAACATGCTGGTGGGGCTGGAAAACGGTACAGCCATTTTGGAAACTAATTTGGCAGTTTTTTATAAGGTTAAATATATACTTACCATATGACCCAGCAAATACCTTAGGTATCTACTCAAGAGAAATAAGAACCTATGTTTACACAAAAATCTTTACGTGAATGTTTATGGTGGCTTCATTCATAAATGCCCCAAACTGGAAACCCAAGGATTCATTGACTGGTGAATGGGTAAACAAACTGGGTACATCCTCACAACTAAATAATACTCAGCAATAAAAATGAATAAACTACTAATAAATATGCCAACATGGATGAAAACGCAAATGTATTTTGCAAAGCGAAAGAACTGAGACTCAAAAGGCTGAATAATGGCTGTGCAATTCCATTTATATGACTTGCTAGAAAAGACAAAATTACAGGAACAGACAACAGATCTGTGGTTACCTGGTTGGAGTGGGAGCAAGGTTGATTACAAAGGGATGGCAGAATGTTCTAGATCTTGATTGTGATAATAGTTATATGACTATATGCCCAAATTAATTCCATGTCCAAACTCATAAAACTATACACTAAAAAGAATGAATTTAATTCCATGGACATTTTAACCTCAATAAACCTGGCTTTAAAAAAATAATAATAAGTAAAAATGTAAGTTAGTCAAAGAAGTCTGGTGGGCCTGCACTACATTCTTTAGTGTATAGCAGCTAACTCAGGAATAGGTGAAAGGGGCATTGGGTTTGGGTGACCAGGAGAAAGTAAACTGCAGGTCTGAGCACTTCTCCTGGGAGGGCATTTTTCTGCTCTCCTTTTTCTCTGCCCTCTCTTTTGCTCCCTCCTTACTGGTCTCCAGCCCCAGCTCTACAGAACAACTCCAGCTATACTACACCCAGTGCTACCTGTCACCTCAATCCTCCTCTAGGGCATGGACCATGTGGCAAGGAGGCCTCCCCAGTCTTCCCCCTATTCCCAGCCAAGGTCCCTGTGTGCTATGGGAGATGACAACTATATTACAGACCCCCCACCAGGATAAGCCATTGTGTCAGCTCCTAGCTAGTGTCTTTATATAAAGTTAAAGAAATCATGAAGTCTTGGAAACCCTGGTAGTATAGTGGTTAAGTGCTATGGCTGCTAACCAAAAGGTTGGCAGTTCAAATCTAGCAGCTGCTCCTTGGAAACTCTATGGGGCAGTTCTATTCTGTCCTATAGGGTCACTATGAGTCAGAATCAACTCAACGGCAATGGGTTTGGGTGGAGTTTTGCTCCATCTAGGCCATATTTAATCAGGAGGGCCCAGCTTAAATTTAGGCTATATTTTGTAGGCCTATCTGGTATGATTTGAACTAAAGTCAATAAACACCTATGCCTCCAATTAAATTACTACCTGAGAACCAAACCAGTAGGGCTTCCTGGCTATAACTGGCCAAGCTTTGAACAGAGAGCTTGAGGGGTTGGGGACAGACTGTTGTGACAACTTTGAGGATACCACTCCGTCTTGGGAAACTATTCAGAGACTGGAAATCCAGCCTTTCAGGGAATGCCTGGTTAAAAAAGTAGATGTTTCAGATGTAGGTAGTATCCTTTGAACCCTCTAGGGTAAGTCCATCTAAAACACTCCCTTAGAAAACAGAGGTAAGAAGTTGATGATGAAGGAGCCTTTTCTGGAAGGTAAAGGAGCTCCCAGGCACAGCACTTGATGTACACCACTGTGGTTAAGAGCACAGCTCTTATGCAGACTGCCTGGGTTCACATCCTTCCTCTGCCTCTTACCACCCATGTTACCACAGGCCCACTAATAAACCTCTCTGTGCCTCAGTTTCCTCATTTATAAAATGAGAATACTAATAGTATCTACGTCAGAAGATTGTGAGAACTAAATGTGTTAGAAAAAAAAATCTTAGTATTTTGTCTGGAACATAGTAGTCACTCAATAAAAGATAGCTTTTATTACTATTGGCTGGTCAGATTCAGGGTCCATACTGTTCAACGCTGAAGGTTTGAGACGGAAAGCCAGATGTAAGCATTTAGGGAGTGCATCCTGTCTGATATCCTTCCTAGCACATGTGGAGGGTCATGTCTGATGCTCACGTCACCTACTGTCCTCTGTAACCAGGGCTGGTGCTCCCTTGAGTTCCTCTCTCCATACATGGCCATCTCCAGTTAAAGTGGAAAGCCAAAAATTAAAAAAAAAAATCCGTTGACGTCAACTCAATTCCAACTCACTGAGACCCCATGTGTTACAGGGTAGAACTGCACCGTGGGAATTTTTTTGCCTGTAATATTGACAGAAGCAGCTAGCTGGGCCTTTCTTCCGCAGCGCCACTTGGTGAGTTTGAAGTGCCAACCTTTAGGTTAACAGCTGATCACAAACTGCTTGCACCACCCAGGGACCTAGAATGGCAGGAAACAAACAAACAAACGTTGCCATGGAGTCGATTCTGACTCATGACAACTCCATGTGTTACAGAGAAGAACTGCTCCATAGGGTTTTCTTGGCTGCAATCTTTATAGAAGCAGATCACCAGGCCTTTCTCCGTGGTACCAACTAAGTGGTTTAAACTACCAGCTTTTCGATTATTAGCTGAGAGCAAACTGTTTTTACCACCCAAGGACCTCTAGAGTAGCAGAAGATAGGTGCCAATAGGACTTGAGAAAATGAGGGATCTCCCATCCCTTCTCTATGGCTCACTGTGGCCCCCGGGCCCACACCTTGTGCTTGTCTCCGTAACTCCGCTTTTCTGACACACACTTGGCCTTTCGAAAAATTGAAGATCCCAGGTACACTGAATATTATTCAGTTCAAGACCCTGCTCAGAGTTTCTGCCTTGTATTGCAGGTGTTGCAAAGTCCCGCTGGAGGCTGGATACCTCTGTATTGAAAATGAGAAAACAACAGCAGCAGCGGCAATAACAACAAGCGAGGTAAAACCTGCTCTCCTAACCTCTCCTCTGCACCAGGAGAAGCCCATTTCTGAACCAGTGAATGTTTACCGTTTCAGGCCAACTGCCACACACCCCCACCCCCAGTTGATTTCAGTGCCACTATATTCTGCCTCCTTCACGTCCACCCTGGACCATGGAAAACTGTCAACGTGCTCCGACCCTCTGTTGTTGCTCTTCCCATTTGAATCTGCTCCTCCACGCTACTGCATTTCTCGTTCCAATCCTTTCTGTCCAAGATCACCAGGGATCCAGAGCTGCTGCTCAAATTCAGTCCCAACCATGATTGTTAACAGTAATCATAAATTATTGTTCTACTGAGCCCAGAGATTTCTTAGTTCTTTTATCTCCATAGCTCACTCTTGTGCAGTGCATACCAAGTTTTTGGAAGCTGTGCTAGGGAAGTGGTCAGCCTTGACCTTGACTCTTCTCCCTCGGCCTTCCCCGAAGCAGGGCTTGTACCACTCACACATCTTCTTCCAGCTACTACTGCATTCTTTTCCTATACTCCAATGTCAAATTTTCATAAAGAGTGCTTAACAGGTTGCTTCTAATTTCCCATTTTCCATTCACCCTGCTTCAATAGATTTTTTGCAATCACTTCACTTAATCCCCTGAATCCAGGTCACCAATCACCTCCATATTGCCAAATTCACTGCACATTTTCCTAACTTGGTTTTTATGTAACCTTTCTTTTTTTTTTTTTTTTTCTGCAATATTTAATACTGTTGATGACTTCTGCTCTTTAAACTCTCTTCCCTTGCCTCTTTGGATACCACTCACCCCTATTTTTTTCCTTTACATTTGGCTGCTCAATCTCAGCCTTCTTTGCTAGCATGACTTTCTGAGTTTTAATCTCATGTGCCTTAAAGAGAACCGCTATGGCCACTTTCCTTCTCTCTTCCTACAAGCTCTCGCCCATTCTCACAGCTTTAAATGTCCATCTGGATGCTGCCAACTTCCACATTTATATCTACAGTGTAAACATCTTCTTGGAGCTTCAGTCTTGTATATTGAATTGTCTACTTGGCATCTCTATTTGTGTATATGACATGTTAGGCAGACTACGTCTAAAACTGAACTCAATATTCTCCTTAACCAGTTTTCCTCTTCCAGTCCATCTCATCTCAGTAAATGGGATCACTCCCTACCTTTAACTTGTTGAAGCCAGAAACCTGGGAGTCATTCTGGATTACTCTCTGTCCTTATGCCCTAGACTCAATTCATCCTGGCCAATATATTCTACTTCCAATATATATATTGAATACACCCACTTATTCCCACCTTTATGTCAAAATCATTTGCCATGAATATTGCAATATCCTTCCAGAATTTTCTAGTGATGCCATCAAGTCCATTCCTCACATTAGAAGGATCTTTTGGAAAAATCAGTCATACCCCATATCACTCAAGTGATAAAATCTAACCATGGTGCATGGAGGTCTGCCTGGCCTGGCTCTGCCCACTTCTGCCCGCATCCTACCCTACTTTCCCCCCATTTGCTGCTCTGAAGATGCACAGTCTCCTTTCCATCTCTCTAACACTCCTAGCCCTTTCATAAGGTCTTTGTGCCTATAGTTTGCTCTGCCTAGAAGTTGCTTTCCTAGCCCTTCTGGATTGACTCTTCTTATTTTAGGTATCAGCTTACATGTCACCTCTTCAGAAGGTCTTTCCTGGCTACTTTATTTAATGCATACCCTTAACCTTCATTAGTCTCCATATCAGCACCCAGTTTGTTTTCTTAGTAGCAATGCTCATTTCTTATTTGTTTATCTACTAACTTGTTTTATAAAGACTATACTTTCTTTAAATTGCGGAACTGTTAGGGTCTAACACAGTGCATAGCGTATAGTCAGTTCCATTTGCATACTGTATAACCACTTGAGTTTGAGTCAATTCGAACTCATGGAGACCGAAGTGTATAGAGCAGAACTGTGCTGCATAGGGTTTTCAAAAGCAGATCACCAGGCCTTTCTTCCAAGGTGTCCCTAAGTGGGTTCCAACTGCCAACCTTTCAGCTACTAGTCAAGTGCTTAGCGATTTGCACCACTCAGGGATGCTGCATAACGTATAGCATGTGCTTAATAACGTACGTTAGCTAAGAAATGAATGACTGCTTCCCCACAGTAGACTTACTATAGTAAAAGTATCATCGTGCTTTTGTGACCACTATCTAACTTCTAGGTTTGGGGGCCCAATTATGAGCTCCAATTTCCTCTTCTGATCCCTCCAGGGAGTCTATGCCCTGTATGCAATTTATGCAACAACGCTGCAGAGTTCTCAAGCAGATATGCAAACAGCACCCTAGTGAACGAAACAAGGTCAACTTACCATTTTTATCATTGATATCAAGAAAAAGAGGAAAACAAAGCTAGCTAAAAATATTTATTGTGCATTTACTAAATGCCAGACACTGTGCTGTCTACATAGCAGGGGCTATGACAGAAAGTAACAGAAATAATCTCTACCATCATGGATCTTACTATCCAGCTCATATTTGCAAAAACGTTTAAGTGATTGCAGGCCCTTTTGCCTTCTTTTCATTTTCTCTTTTTACTCGATTCCTGGAACCTTTCTGCTTGTGGGAACTCCACTATTCCGATGCTGCAGCCCTTCTCCCCCAACAGAAAAGCAAGTCTGGTGGCCAGAATCCGTGGATCTGCTATCATGGCTGGGTTCCAGACAGTCTTTTGGCTGTTCCTTTTTAGCACATTTTTGGGTTCCAGTTTACAGCCAAATGTTAATCCTAAACCATTCATTAGTTTACTATGGAGAGTTAATTATTTGTGGAGTTGTTACAAAGTCGAAGTTGAGTAAGCAAGCAGCTGTTACTACCAACTCCAAGTTATTTTCTGAGGGGCATGCTGAAAGCCCCTCCTCTGTCTCCAAACAACTCTTGCAATGACTTGTCTCCCATACCTGAAATGCCTCCATTCATTTCTCATTGCCTCTAACGGGCGGCATAAAAATTGATTATCAGTCATCATTAATTCCAGACGGAATGCATAGGGTCTTATAAAATGAACGTCTAGCTCACAAGACTTAAAGAGCTCATCACACCAGGCTAGAAGATCTAGAGATGGGATGGGGCAGTATTAGAACCTCTAGGTCCTTCTGAGCAAAGGGCAGAGGAAGAAGACATTGCTGAAGTGCGCAGTGGAGGAACCAAGTTGTTTAAAGGGTACACCTTGACAACTTCACAATGTCATCAAGGACCCAGATGGTTTATCTTTCACTTGCAAGTTTTCTTCTCTCCTTGATTTTCACCAGTCTGTTACTTCTATATCCTCTTCTGGGCACTAAGCTCCTAAGGGGAAGATGTGCTTACTCATTGTTGTCCCTTCATCGCCTACTACAGTATCTCACGTATAGTATCTCCTCACTAAACATTTCTTCCATTAAAGAATTCAGGGTTGTTGTGTACTATTCTGGGAGCAGGTGTGGGGAAGGAGTGATATTAGAGCTATTGGGTTATAAATGAGAAATCTTATTATGCATCAGTTGATTCCTAAGTATGTCCCGAGGAACCTCTATGTGTCTGGTCCCTATCAAACAATAAAGAAAGCCCAAGGACTGAGCAAAGTACCACTGCCACCTTCGATCTAACCAAGAACTTAGAAGTAGAGATGAACTAAGAATAACACTGTGTGGAGTAGGAGTTCTGAGAGGGGAAGATAGGTGTGAACTGGAACAACTGGCCCATGAAGGAGATAGCACTTAAAACGCTCTAGACAGAGGCCAGGAAATGGTGTTTTAGGAAAAGATGTTGAGAGAAGAGCCTATACAAAGGTAAGACAGAACACAGCTCATCCTTGAGGCAATGAGGAGGCCTACCTGTCTAGGGGTCTGAATGAAGTTAACAAGTTGGGGACCAGGGGAAATAAAACTGGATTAGCTGGCTATACACAGATTACTGCAGCTCTAAAGAGTCAGTCTGAGGAGTCTGGGCTTGGTGAATAAAGCCTGGGTGTGGAGAGAAGGGTAAAAGATTTAGTACAAGAGTAGGGTGCTAGAAGAAATGGACTTGAGATGTGGTTGTTAGTGGTGGAAACAGTTAAGCACTTGACCGCTAGCCAAAAGGTTGGCAATTCAAACCTACCCACCCGTACCTCAGAAGACAGGCCTGGCAATCTGCTTCCGAAAGGTCGCATCCTTGAAAACCCTATGGAGCAGTTCTACTCTGCACACATGGGGTCACCATGAATTGGAATTGATTGAAAGGCAACTAACAACAATGACAATTTATTAAAACAGGGAGTTTGGACTAGAGGATCTCTCAAGCTTGTCTCAACTCTGATTTCCTCAGACACTCACCTGGGAGCCTGTGTAAGCCCTTCCAGAAAAACAGCATTAACAAACTCATGCAGTGTGCAAAATGGATAAGACAGGGGTGACCCATGGCTAGATGGTCACTTTGAGTAAAAAACTCCTTGGAAATCCTTCCAATTATAGCCCCTTCTAAAGAGGACGCCATGTGATAGTAGTAAGTGTACGGGATTAGGCATCAAGGGATTTGGACTGGAATCTTACCATCTGTGTGACCTTGGACCAGTAATTGAACTTCTCCAAACGCCAGGTTTTTGGCTGTAAAATATAGATAGGAAAACCTCTCCAGCAAAGTGGAAAGCATTTAAAGGAAGAGTATTGCTAGAAGTGCTCAGTTAAGTATCAGCTAAGGTTGCAGTGTAGTTCCAAATGTCAA
Organism: Elephas maximus indicus; assembly: GCF_024166365.1. NCBI lineage: Eukaryota > Metazoa > Chordata > Mammalia > Proboscidea > Elephantidae > Elephas > Elephas maximus. The sequence continues at coordinate 54,354,048 of NC_064840.1, forward strand.
TTCAGCGACAGCAATCACAATGACGGTCAGCTTCACAGTGTCCCTTAGGCTTGAGCTCAGGATACTGACTCCTTCCCTGGTGTTCTGGCCCCAAGAGCAGGGCCCCCCCACTAACAGTGTGTTATTGCTATTTTCTACTCTGCTAAGCCCATTGTTGTTAGGTGACATTGCAGCCTTCCTACGCAGGGCCTCCTGGCTGGTGGCCCCGCAGAGAGCTGGAAAGAGCGATTAATAAACTGCCCGCGCCAACCCTTCCGCGAAGGGTGCTGCCTCCTCAACATGAATATGCATGGACCGCTGGGACAGAATGAAGCAGGGAGGGGGTAGGGGACTTGGTGAGTTGGCCCGGAGGAGCTGAGAGCAGCAGGCAGTCTGATCACCCGGGAGATGCCACAAACCACGCTCTGCTCGTGGCTGGGAGAAGCAAAGCAGGCAGCTTTCATCAGCTGTGCCATCAGCCTAGCCATCACCCGGGAAGACAGGCTGGCAGATGTGAACATAAATACATCCCTCTCTTGCCTCACCTCAGTGCCCTGAGGAGCTATTAAAAAACCAAACCCGCTGCCGTCTAGTCAATTCTGCAATGATTCTGACTCATTGGGACCCTACAGGACAGAGCAGAACTACCCTACAGGGTAGTTCTGTAAAATATGGATAGGAAAACCTAATTAACATAGTGCCATATCTTTCTCCCACAGGTGGCTGGTAGGTTCCAACTGGACCCTTCACTTAGCAGCCAAGTGCTTTAACCACTGCGCCACCGGAACTCCTTCTTAGGCAATATTCCAAACCCGTCACCATGGAGTCAATTCTGACTCATAGGGACCCTAGAGAACAGAGTAGAACCGCCCCATAGGGTTTCCAAAGAGTGGCTCATGGATTCAAACTGCTGATGTTGGTTAGCAGCCCAGATCTTAATAAAATTACCATTTCAGTGAAGGGGGAGAGAGAAAATTGAGGAGGAAGAGGCCGTGTTTGTTAATTTGGGGGCACTGTTGACTTGGTGGAAACTCTGGTAGCATGGTGGTTAAGGGCTATAGTTGCTAACCAAAAAAGGTCAGCAGTTCAAAACCACCAGGTCCTCCTTGGAAACTCTATGGGGCAGTTCTACCCTGTCCTGTAGAGTCACTATGAGTTGGAATTGATACCACAGCAACAGGTTCGGTTTTTGTTTTTGGTTGACTTGGTGGCTCTGTTCTCTCTGTGGCACCTTGGGGAGGAGTAGAGGCAAGCTGGGTCTTTAGAGGTACAGAAGCAACCCCTTTAGATCCTGGCCCTCGACCCTTCCCGAATCTCTTTTCAGGGCCCCAGCCTCCCCACAGGCAAAGCAGACATCCCGGCATGCTTGCAGAGGGACAGCCCTGTGATTCCCAGGAAACCAGAGGGGCATTAAGCATTGAACCTCAATCTGCACACCCCCTCCCCTCCACTGCCAAGGAGGTAGGCTGGGGTGTGAAATCACACAATTAGGGTTTTCTATCCCTAGAGCCTCATGGGACTTACCGGCCTAGTGGAAATGTTTATTTAATTTGAATAAATGAATTCTAGATGTTCAGTAAATATTTGGTGATTGGTGAGTGATTGAATTAAGCAGAGCATTTTAATCCCCTATAAAGAGCAAACTCTCTGGAAGGAATCACCTAGTACTTTGCAGCAGTTAAGTCTGATCCTGACTTAGGGCAGATTTGGGAAGAAGAGGAGGAAGGTACCCCAAGGGACACGGGCCAGCCCTACTCTACTGCAAACCTGTCTGATTCATGCGTGTGACCCTCCGCCATCACTCACAACACAGGTATTGATGGACCTTCTTCCTGCATTGCTCTATACATAGGGGATAGAGAACAAGCCAGGCAAAGGTTCTGCCCTCATGGCATTTATACTCATGTGAGGAAGTTAGGAAATACACAGGGAAATAAACAGAACAATTTCAGATTTCAATGAAGCTCTAAAATTGTGTCTTCCCCCGTGCAGACTAAATTTTCTCCCTATTTCCCAAAAAACATTTAAAACAGCACAAACAGAACTGGTATCTGGCTTACTATGGGTTCATGGCCAGATTTAACCTCTGTGTTGTCACCTTCTTGACCCCCTGCATCTGAACAACAAGAGAGGGAGAGTTGCCTGCCCTGTGAAAGAGGGAGTTAGGAAGCTGCTCTTGGCCCACATCACAAAGCCCAGGTTTGGAGTCGTTTTGTAGCCTAGATGGCTTTTCATTGCACTCCTCTTAGAAACCAGTCAAGCATTGCAAGAGGGTGGGTGTGCAGTGAGGACTTACATGGATTTCCTCTTCCCTCCTTGTAAAGCAACTGGCTCATTCAACAGGCCAGCTTCACGGGGGGCCAGAGGACCCTGTGCTTACAAGGGCCCTACACTTGGCTTAATGCTCTGCTGTTACCATTGCCATCTTGAAATCCTTAACAATTCTGAACAAGGGACCCTGTATTTTCACTTGGTACTAATAGTTGCCATCAAGTTGACTCCAACTCATGGTGACCCCATGTGCGTCAGAGTAGAACTGTGCTCCGTAGAGTTTTCAATGGCTGATTTTTTGGAAATAGATCACCAGGCCTTTCTTCTGAGGTGCCTCTGGATGGACTTGAACCACCAACTGTTCAGTTAGCAGCCAAGCACATTAATCATTTCCAGCACCCAGAAACACCTTCATTTTGTACTAGGCTGGCCTTACCATTCAGGGGTTGGGTAGAGCTGGCAGGACCCTGGGTTCAGGTCTATTTGTTACCTCCCAGAGCCTCACTTTCCTTCTCTGGAAGATGGGGCTGGAGCTGGGGGGCGGTAGTTTGCTTACTCTAAGGACTCTTCCAGGCCTGATTCCCCAGGAAGGAATCTGTGAATACCAGGCACAGGCTGAGTCTCTTAGGCCTCTATTGAGCTAAGGTTCCATGAGGCACGTGGACCGAGCCCCTGACAATGGGAAAGCAGAGCCCAATTTTAAATCCACCTGGTCAGTGGTGCTTGTATGATGTCTGAACCTCTGCCCTTCATCTGAGACATTAAGAGGTTCATGGGAGTAGCTCATTGTATGGGGATTCCAGTCTTTTTATCAGGGTAATAAAATGAAAAATAGAAACAAAGAGATTAACAAGCAAACACCTCCTTCTGTGCACTACCCGTCAGCCCTGGAGCTGCATGTCAGCTGCTAGGAAATAAAACAGATCAAGACTGAAGACGGAAAGGCAGAGAACAATGGCCTGACATTTCAGACCCATCCATCTGATTGAGTTCTTCCAGAGGAGGACTTGGTCTTCTAGACACTTTAGCTTAATTATGGCAGGTAAGTCAAAATATGCTTGGTTATGCTATAGCAGTAAATGACTCCTACACTTCAGTGGCTTAACATACACTTGCTCACACTTTGTGTCCAGTGAGGGCTGGATGGAGGCTGTGCTCGTGCTGGTTTCTCAGAGATTCAGGCTGACAAACGCCCCTTCTCAGCATGTGCTTACAACATCCCTGCAGAAGGGGGAGAGGATGTGGCAAATTATACTCTGTCTCTTAGGACTTCCACCCAGAAGTGACATAGATTACTTCTGTTCAGATTTCACTGTTCAAAAAAAGCCATATGGTGATCCTAACTTTAATTGGGGCAGGGATCGTAACCCTGCCCTATGTTCAGAAAGGAAAACGAGAAATATTTGATGAGTAAAATCATCGACTGCATTCATTCCAGGTGTGTCAAAACTGAGGTCAACCTAAATAATTCACTCCTAGTTTCATGGAGAAAAAGTGTCAGAGGATAGGATCCCACCCATCGTGAGCTGGGCAAAGTCATTTTCTGTCCCTGTAAAATGGGGCCCATGTCTTCCCTACCACCCTCAGAGATTATTCAAGATTATGAAATAACAGATGCAAAATAATGAATAACATTTTCTGAACACCAACTAAGTGTCTGGCAATTGTTTCAGTAACCTAACCCTCACAACTGTACTTTATATAATGCAGCTCAGTTATTACCCCGATTTCACAGAGGCGGAAACTGAGGCACAGAGTGGTTATGGCACTAGTCCAAGATCACTCTGGGAGAGCCAGGATTTCACCCATGAAGTCTGGTCCCGAGCTGACTCTTGCTATACTGGGGAATAACACATGATCGAAGGCTTTGCAATAAGGAGCTTAAGGAGCTTCTGAGTGCTATCCTTTCTGAGTATCAGTCAGGGGGGAAAACCTTCACCCACATCTGTTTTTGGCTTCACTTGGGGTGTCTCAGGCTTCCAGAAGGTCACAGAAGTAACACCATTTTCTCCTGTGTCCCTACACTGAGAAACCCATATCGGGGGTTCATACACATGAACTCATCAATGTGTTCATGAGCACAGAGGCCAGGGTGGGCTGCGCGTGCACTGAAGCCTCCCAGGAACCAAGAAAGAGCCCCTTCCCACTTGAGCTTCCTCTTCACCCCAGCCAGCTTCTCATCTGACTTGGAAAATAACAATCGAGGACAGAATCTCCTTCCTCCCTCCTCTCCTCCCCCAGCTTTCCACCCCATGACACTTATGAACTGTGTATTTCACAGGTGCCGTGTTCCGTAAAATAACATCTGTCACTGCCAGCAGCCCGCCTGGAGCTTGGTGGTTCACTCTTCCACTCAGACATAGCTCCGGTAGGGGAGGGGGTTTGACAGATGCCTACAACACGCTCACTCTTGAGGGACAGAGTATCAAGGGAGAGGAGGGTAAGCCTGGGGTGGGAAACCTGACTAAACTCTTTGTTCTATGGATGCTCCAGAAAGCCTAAATCCTTGACCTGGAGTAGAAGGGTAGTCCTTTTGACAGTCTCATGCTGTGTCTGTCCTGGTTATAAGCTACTCTCAGGCAGATCTTCATCTTGACTCCTCTTGCCAGCCCCACTGTGCCCAGCTCAATTACCATTGAGCTTAATTACCACGTGCTCAATAACCATTTCTTGACTATAAGTCGGCCTCTGACTCATGACAATCCCTTACCAAACAGGATCAGACCATTGTGATCCATAGGGTTTTTACTGGCTGATTTTTGGAAATAGATCTCCAGGCCTTTCTTCCTAGTCTGTCTTAGTCTGGAAATTCTGCTGAAACCTGTTCAGTAGCATAGCAAAGCACAAGCCTCCACTGACAGACCACTGGTGGTTGCACATGAGGTGCAACGGCTGTGAATTGGACCCCAGTCTCCAGCATGGAAGGTGAGACTTTCAAATGTAAATAGGCCCATTTTAGTTCCCCCAACTCAGTGTGAATAAGCTTATCAGGTATGCTGTCCCCTGTCAGGCTAGCCTGGCCCTGGCAGCATGAGAGACCTAGAAAGGGGCAAGGTGACAGGTGGCAGGGCAAAGTCCAAAGCTTGTGGACAAGGAAGTTAAAGGGAAATGGGGGAGAGAAAAGCTCAGTGTAGGTCGTGCACCTGTGATCTAGGCAGGACAGGCCTTCCTTCCGTGGGCCTCAAGGCCTGGCAGCGACTGCCCGGCAGAGGTGCCCTACAAGGGGCAGAGAACAAGCCAAGCATACTCCAGTAGCACTGAGAGGGCACCAGGGAGGGGAATTAAATTGCTGCTCTTGGCAGACTAGATCTTAAGTCTGACTCCCCAGGACCCAGTCGACTTGGCTGCCTGCAGATCTCCTGGTACCTGGAACAGAAAGCTGGAGAGTAAGGCAAAGGTCTTCCTGCCACTTCAGGCAAGTGTCACAGCAGAGGAGACTCCTCCCTGCACTGGGGAAAGCAGACCTGACCCATCTGCCCCGGGGTCTTCCTGGGGTTGCAGAGGCTGAGGCCCATGTGGGCCCGAGTCCCAGATGCTAGGTGTGGGCAGCCCCTCGGAGGGCTTGGGGTGGCAGCAGAGGGGACAGTCGATGGCTGTCAGCCGGGGGCTGCTGATCTCATTAAGTCTGGCCAGGAGCAGGAACAAGTGTGGGAGCCCAGCTTGGGGCAGGAGGGGGTTTCAGGGTTCCATTTACCTAATTGGGCCAGCAAACAGGCGGTACAAAAAGCCAGGCGTGCCACCGTTTTGTTCCACTCCTCACTTTGAAGTCTCGCCTCATCGAGTTTTTAAACATGAGATGCAGGCATTTGGTTGCTCATATTTAATGCGTAACACAGGAGATCAAAGAGCAGATAGAGATGGAAAACATTGGGGCAATAATTAAGGATTATTCCGTGATGGGGCTGGCTCTCTCCCCCAGCCCTCATCCCAGCTCATTCTTCAGCCTCTGCTTTCATCTTCTCTCAGCTTCCTTCACTCCCCTGCCCCTCCGTCTCTTTGATCCCTCTCCTTTTCTCACTCCCCTTTCCTCCTTCCCACCTTTTTAGCTCTCCATTTTATTCCCCTTCCATCCTTGCTTTCCTGTCCTGTAACAATGGCCATACTCTACTTACCTCCCATTGTCTTTCCCAAATTAAAGACTCTCCTGTCTTCCAGGAAATACCTTCTTCTGTCTTCCTCTCCCTTGTCTTTTATTTTCTTTCTCTCCTCCTCCCTCCCTCTCTCCTCCCCTCAGCCAGTTTCTCACCCTCTCTTTCTGAACTCCATATCACCACAGCCTCTGCTCCAGTCACCATGACAACAGTCCTCCATGACAATCCCAGCCCAAGTAGCTGAGCAGTCTCCATCAGGGACTCTGGTGTTCACTTGGCATCTGCTCCCTGACTTCCCCGCCCAGGCAATGAGGAAGCCTCTCTGCCCTTTTCCAAGGCCTCGGGGAATCAGACCTTGTAGCCCATGACAGAGAGGGAAAAGCAAAGGAGAGGAAAGGAGCATGGGAGAGAATGAAGGAATGCACACACAGAGAGGCTGAAACTATCAGCTGCTTTGTCTCTGGTTGGGAGAGGGAGGAATTAAAAAGATTAAGAAAGACGGGAAGGGACTGGATAAGCGGTCTTCTCTCATCCTGGAGGCTCAGCAGAAAGGAGAAGTTTCCTTCAGGTCAGGAGACAGAAAAACCGATGTGGCAGCCAGGGGGATGTGTCGTTAGAGTGATCAGTTCCAGCAACTGAGAGTGAAATAAACACAACTGCAAACTCCTTTGCCTGGCTCTCAAGAGTCTTTTAACACTTTGTTATTATACCTTGATTGGCAAGGTATTTCCTGGCCACAGGTGTGTTGAACATCTACTTCCTATGCAACACAGAGCAGGAGGCAGTGGGAATACAAGAAGGAAACATGCTCTGACCTCAGAAATACCACAGCCTGCTTCTAAGATACCAGGTGACCATACATTAAGGCTAAAATATGTAAGTTATAGATCAAAACAAAAAGATGCAAAGGGGCACAGCATAATTCATTCCTTCCCAAAATGTGGAAAGAGTTTGAAGAAGAGAACGATCACTTGCTGGCCCAGCTGCCCTGAAAGGCTTAGGGCATGGGGCTTGAGTTTGTACTGGAAGGCTGAGTAAGGTCTGAGAAAACAGACAAGTTTAGGGAGGGTGCTTGAGCAGAGGGGAACGATCACTTAGCCACACCATGAAAGGATTTGAATCCCAGGCTAATTCGTTTAGACTTTGTCATGTAGGATACAGGGGAAACATTGAAGATAGATTGCCAGCTACTTACCTACATGTTAAGAAGCTGGGATATGTGTAACTCATTTTGTAAAAAACTAGCGTCACTGAAAGATGTTAATGGAAATACTGTGCACAAAGGGAGCAGGGGGTCTTGGATAGGACTGAGTGTACATGTGACCGCTTGAAACCTGCTATTGTTGTTAGGTGTCATCGAGTCAGTTCTCACTCATAGCGATCCTATGTAAAAAGGAACGAAACACTGCCCAGTCCTGTGCCATCCTCATAATCATTGTTATGTTTCAGCCCATTGTTGCAGCCACCGTCAATCTATCTCACTGAGGGTCCTCCTCTTTTTCTCTGATCCTCTACCAAACATGATGTCCTTCTCCAGGCACTAGTCCCTCCTGATAACATATCCAAAGTATATGAGACGAAGTCTCGTCATCCTCACTTCTGAAGAGCATTCTGGCTGTACTTCTTTCAAGACAGATTTGTTTGTTCTTCTGGTAGTCCATAGTATATTCAATATTCTTCACCAACACCACAATTCAAAGGCATCAATTCTTCAGTCTTCCTTATTCATTGCCCAGCTCTCACATGCATATAAGGTGATTGAAAACACCATGGCTTGGGTCAGGTGCACCTTAGTCCTCAAAGTGACATCTTTGCTTTTTAACACTTTAAAGAGGTCTTTTGCAGCGGATTTGCTCAATGCAATGCATCATTTGATTTCTTGATTGCTGCTTCCATGGCTGTTAATTGTGGGTCCAAGTAAAATGAAATACTTGACAACTTCAATCTTTTCTTCATTTATCAAGATGTTGCTTATTGGTCCAGTTGTGAGGATTTTTGTTTTATGTTGAGGTGTAATCCATACTGAAGGCTGTAGTCTTTGATCTTCATCAGTAAGTGCTTCAATTCCTCTTCACTTTCAGCAAACAAGGTTGTGTCATCTACATATCACACGTAGTTAATGAGTCTTCCTCTAATCCGGATGCTGTGCTCTTCTTCATATAGCCCAGCTTCTCGGATTATTTGTTCAGCATACAAAAAACCTGGTAGTTTTTATTTCTTCCGTGTCACTCCTCAGCCCTGACCCAGCAGCATGATCACTCAACCACACGGCCTGGTCACAGCAAGCCCTGTGGATTAGCTATTTTATGGTCTCTCCTTGCATCATGCCTGGTGCTAGATTGAAGAGATGGGGTTTTATTTGAAAAGTTTATTTTCTTTTCCAGAATGCCTCAGATAGAATAATGAGGAGGTGAACTTGAAAACTCAAACCGTGTAAAGAGTCTATATTAGCTTGTTCCCAGACAATGTAATCGGTTTATGTTATATAAATTTCAATTACAAAGCAGAAGGAGGTGAAATGAGGTCAAGCTAGCATCTCTGAGAGGCTGGGTGATCCAGTGCAAAGAAAAGATAGCAAGGAGGCAGTGTCTGGGCCCAGCTCTGTCACCTGCCATCTGTGTGACATGAAAATATCAATTAACCTCCTAAGCTACATATATAAAATGGCCAAAGTCAAACAAATGGAGTCCTGGTGGTGCAGTGGTTAAGCCTTTGGCTGCTAACCAAAAGGTCGGCAATTCAAATCCAACAGCCAGTCCTTGGAAACCCTATGTGGCAGTTCTACTCTGTCCTATAGGGTCACTATGAGTCGGAACCAAGTCGATGGCAGTGGGTTTGTTTGCTTGATTGTAGTCAAACGAAGTCTGTTCATCTCATAGGATTGCTGTGAGGATTAAGCATAATAATATAAATACTCTCTGACAGGTTAAAAATGCTTTTTGACTTAAGGGACTTGATGTTATGTGTCTTGGTGGTGGTGATGGTGATGTGACCCTTAGGTGACCAGGATGTCATGGTCAGAACTCTGGCCTGGAAATCTCCTCCACTGTGCTAGCAAGGTTATACACCCACTTAGGCCTCAATTTCCTCATCTGTAAAATGAGAAGGCTGAACTAAAAATTTTTCTCCAAAGTGTGGGGCACTGGAAATGATTTTAAGGTCCTTAGGTAGCACAAAGTATTTGCACTCGACCACTAACTTAAAGTTGGTGGTTCAAATCCATCCAGCAGTGCCACAAAAGAGTCCTGGCAATCTGCTTCCATTAAGATTACAGTCAAGAACCTACAGTCAAGGATCAAGTTTTACTCCGTAACACATGGGGTCACCATGAGTTGATACTGACTCAATGGCAATAGGTTTGGTTTTCTTTCTGGAGATGATTTATGTGGGGCATGAATATAGCAGTAAGTTACATTTAATCCTTAGTGAGAAATTTATCGCCTTTTCAATTATCTTTCAATCCTTCAAGTCTCAGCTTGGCTTGCGTTTTCAGTTAACACCTTTTTAATATCTGCTAATGTACCTTTGCAAGAAAGAGAAAGCAGGCCTGAGGCTCAGAACCTTGGCTAGCTGCCTTAAAAAATTTAATAAGATTGCTCAGTTTTCACTGTATTTCTTTTTTGCCTTCTATTTATGGGAAGTGATACTGGTTTTCCATTTACAGTAATGATATAGGTTTATTATTTCTACATGTGTAAGTAAAAATGTAAGTAATATTAAAATAAAATATTAGGTCAATAACAGTGCAGAGGTTGCAAGATATGGCAAAAATTGAAGAGGCAGTAGGAAAACGACTGTGTACAAATAGCTGGGCTTTGTTGTTGTTCTCGTTGTTAGGTACCATCGAGTCAGTTCTGAATCATGATTATCCTCTGTACAACAGCAGGAAATACTGACTGGTCCTACATCATCCTCAGAATCATTGTTATGTTTGAGCCCATTGCTGTAGCCACTGTGTCAATCCAACTCATTGAGGATCTTCCTCTTTTTCTCTGGCCCTCTACTTTACCAAGCATGATGTCCTTCTCCAGGGACTGGTCCCCCCTGATAACATGTCCAAAGTATGTGAGACGAAGTCTCGCCATCCTTGCTTCTAAAGAGCATTCTGGCTGTACTTCTTCCAATACAGATTTGTTCATTCTTCTGGCAGTCCATGGTATATTCAACATTCTTCACAAACACCACAATTCAAAGGCATCAATTCTTCTTCAGTCTTCCTTACTCATTGACCAGCTTTCTCATGCTGTCTCAGTCATCTAGTGCTACTATAATAGAACTATCACACGTGGACGGCTTTAACAAAGGAATTTATTCTCTAACTGTCTGGTAGGCTACAAGCCCAAATTCAGGGTATCAGCTTCAGGGGAAGGCTTTCTCTGTCATTTCTGAAGGAAAGTCCTTGTCATCAGTCTTCCCTTGGTCTGGGATCTTGTCTCCACAGGAACCCCTGGTCCAAAGGATGTGCTCTGCTTCTGGCATTGCTTTCTCGGTGGTTTGAGATCCCCACTCTCTGCTCGCTTCTCTTTCCTTTTATCTAAGATAAAAAGTGGTGCAGGCCACACCCCAGGGAAACTCCCTTTACATTGGATCAGGGATGTGACCTGAGCAAGGGTATTACCTCCCACCCTAATCCTCTTTAACCACAGGACAATCACAAAATGGAGAACAACCATACAATACTGGGGATCATGGCCTAATCAAGTTCACACGTATTTCTGGGCGACACAATTCAATCCACGACACATACATATGTGGTAACTGAAAACACCATGACTTGCGTCAGGTCCACATTAGTCCTCAAAGTGACATCTCTGCTTTTGAACAATCAAGTAAAATGAAATCCTTGACAACTTCAATCTTCTCTTCGTTTATCATGATGTTGCTTATTGGTCCATCTGTGAGGATTTTTGTTTTCTTTATGTTAAGGTGTAATCCGTACTGAAGGCTGTAGTCTTTGAACTTCATCAATAAGTGCTTCAAGTCCTCTTCAGTTTCAGCAAGCAAGGTTGTTTCGTCTGCATATCTCAGGTTGTTAGAGCCTTCCTCCAATTCTGATGCTGTGCTCATCATAGAATCCAGTATCTCAGATTATCTGCTCAGCATACAGATTAAGTATAGTGAAAGTATACAACCCTGATGCACACCTTTCCTGATTTTAAACCATGCAGTATCCCCTTGTTCTGTTCAGATGACTACCTCTTGGTCTATGTACAGCTTCCACATGAGCATAATTAAGTGTTCTGGAATTTTCATTCTTTGTAATGATATCCAAAATTTGTTATGATCCACACAATCAAATGCCTTTGCATAGTCAATAAATCACAGGTAAACATCTTTCTGGTATTCTCTGCTTTCAGCCAGGATCCATCTGACATCAGCAACGACATCCCTCGTTCCACATCCTCTTCTTAATCTGGTTTGAATTTCTAACAGTTTCCTGTTGATGTACTGCTGCACTGCTGCAACTGCTTTTGAATGATCTTCAGCAAAATTTTACTTCTGTGAAATTTTTTTTTTTTAACGACAGTGTTTGATAATTTCCGCATTCTGTTGGATCGCCTTCATTTGGAATGGGCACAAATATGGATCTCTTCCAGTTGATTGGCCAGGTAGCTGTCTTCCAAATTTCTTGGCATAGATGAGTAACCATACGTTGAAACATCTTAACTGGTATCCTATCAATTTCCAGAGCCTTGTTTTTCAGCAATGCCTTCAGTGCAGCTTGGACTTCTTCCTTCAGTACCATCAATTCTTGATCATATGCTACTTCCCGAAATGGTTAAATATCAACAAATTCATTTGGTACAGTGACTCTTTATATTCCTTCCATCTTCTTTTGATGCTTCCTGTTTCGTTTAATATTTTCCCCATAGAATTCTTCAACATTGCAACTCGAGGTTTGATTTTTTCTTCAGTTCTTTTAGCTTGAGAAATGCCAAGGGTATTTTTCTCTTTTGGTTTTCTAACTCTAGGTCTTTGCACACTTCATTATAATACTTTACTTTGTCTTGTCGAGCCACCCTTTGAAATCTTCTCTTCAGCTCTCTTACTTCATCATTTCTTCCTTTCGCTTTAGCTACTTTGCATTCAAGAGTAAGTTTCAGAGTCTCTTCTGACATCTATTTTTGGTCTTTTCTTTCTCTCCTGTCTTTTTAATGACCTCTTGTTTTCTTCATGTATGATGTCCTTGATGTCATTCCACAACTCATCTGGTCTTTGGTCATTAGTGTTCAATGCATCAGATCTATTCTTGAGATGATCTCTAAATTTAGGTGGGATATACTCAAGGTCATACTTTGGCTCTGGTGGACTTGTTCTAATTTTCTTCAGCTTCAACTTGAACTTGTGTATGAGCAATTGATGATCTGTTCCACAGTTGGCCCCCTGCCTTTTTCTGACTGATGATACTGAGTTTTTCCATCATCTCTTTCCACAGATGTAGTCAATTTGATTCCTGTGTATTCCATCTGGCAAGGTCCACATGTATAGTCATTGTTTATGTTGCTGACCCCTAAGATTCATTCTAAAACTAACATTCTCTCACATTCTCACTCCACCTCTGACATGATCTCAGTTCCCTAAGGTCCTTCTCTACATTGGGATTCAGTGAGTGTCTTAGGCTGGATTCTCAAAAGAGGCAAAACCAGCAAAGCATATATATAGCTGCAGGGGCTAGCTTACATAGCTGCAGAGGCTGGTGAACCCAAGATCAGCAAATCAGACAACAGGCCTCTGGCTCACAGGCTGCGGAAGCCAACAAATCCCAAGATCGGTGGATAAGCTGACAGGCTGCTGGGTCACAGACTACTGAGGTTGATGACTCCCAAGGTTAGCAGGTAAGCTAACAGGCCACTGGTCATAGACTATGGAGGCTGACAAATTTAGGGATCAGCAGGTAAGCTGCTAGCTCAAGTCACAAGAACTGGAGGTCAGATGAACAGAAGCCAGCTACAGGATCCAGAGTGAGCAAAAGCCCACGGGCCTCTGCCAGAAAGTCCATCTATATTGGATGTAAGCCACACCCCCAAAGGAACTCCCTTTCAACTGATTGGTCTACTTACATCAGATCTCATCATGGAGGTGATCACATTATATCAGATCTCATCATGGAGGTGATTACATCATTTTGGGACTACCAAACAACATCGTAATTGCCAATCCACTGAGAATCATGGTCCAGCCAAGTTGACACACAACCTTAACCATAACAGTGAGACACTGATGATTTCGAGTCCCACACTTAGCACAAGAGCAACAGAGACAATCCAAGGACAGCCTTCAAAATTTCCTAAGCACATTGATGTATGATCTTCCATTTGAGCACACAGCATTTAACACATGAGGAAAATGAGACCCCATGCATTTATATGATTTGCTCAGAATCACTCTTTCAATGATGAGTCAGGACTCAAACTTATCTTTCTCTAAAGCCCTAATTCCAGAATTCCTTACTATTTCTATATTCCCAGTAGATAACATTAAGCTATATGTAACTAATGGTAATACAAAAGATACTGAGTCTGAAAACAATACTGGGTTTTCTGACAAATGGAAATATCTTCATTTCAAGAAAGACTCTGACTCCATTAGATCCAGTTTTGTGGGGGGTATTACCTGTCATCCCTGCCCCAACATGATGAAAAGAGGAAAAATCCCATCCCTCTGGCCATTCACTCTTTCAATGGGAGTAATGCAGCATACAGGGGAGATGTAACTTGTATCTCTCAGTGACATCACAGCCACTTCCATTTTAAGGGACTTTTTTTCTGGACCAAAAATTTCAATGCTCCTTTCAACTCACCAATCCTTTAAATGAAATAATATAATGAGGCTCATCTATTCACTCATTTAACAAACGCTGAGCATGTATTGTGTGCAAGTGAAAGGATCTAAGACTTGAGCAATAAACAGAAAGATAAGTAAGTTTCTCAAGGATATTGCAATCTTGTAGGAGAGATAAAATTGAGCACACAAATAACTATAATATAAAGCAGTATGTGATAATAATTTTGATGGCTATGATGTATCCTATATCATAATATGCATACAGAATATACTTACATAAACATATATGTATATTATAAAAATCCACCACCTGTCAGTTTGTCATAATGTAGTGGCTTGTATATAGCTGTGATGCTGGAAGCTATGGTACTGGTATTTCAAATACCAGCAGGGTCACCCATGGCAAACAAGTTTCAGGGGTGCTTCCAGACCATAACAGACTAGGATGAAAAGCCTCGTGATCTACTTCTGAAAATTCACCAATGAAAATCTTATGGATCACAACGGAACATTGTCCAACTCTCTTACTTTGGACACATATATCAGGAGAGATCAATCACTGGAAGAGGACATCATGTTTGGTGAATCAGAGGGCCAGTGAGGGTGAAGGAAACCCTCAATGAGATGGATTGGCACAAAAGGTGCAACAATGGACTTGAACATGTCAGTGTTCATGAGAACAAGGCAACATTTTGTCCTGTTGTACACAAGGTCACCATGAGCCAGAGTCAACCCGATGGCAGGTACCTCTCTCTCTCTCTCTGTATATATGTGTGTGTGCACATGTATATGTGCACACCAGGCACTGCCCTAAGATTTTTATATAGTTTTTTTTTTTAATCTGCAAAACAATTTTATGAGATAAATACTATTAATATGGCACTTTTTTAGATGAGGTGACTAAGGCTTAGATAAACAACTTAAGGTCAAGCAGTCCTTAAATGGGGTAATTACCCTAAAGTCTGCTTGATCTGAGAGGCTGTGACATCACCCACTCAATGCCTACTAGAGCTACATCCTGTTCTACGCACTCATCATCCACAATTTCATTTTAACTTTCTATCAAGCAGTGTAGCGATGCGGCTAAAAGAACAGACCTGGAATAAGGGTGCCAGCATTTGAATCTCAGCTCTACCACTCCCTAGCAAGTGCCCATGGGCAAGTTATTAACTTCTCTCTGCATCAGTTTCATCTATAAAAGGAGTTAGCTGTAATGGTTAAATAAATTAATATGTGTAGAGTCCTTAGAACACTACCTAGCACATGCTAGTACCAGATGAGTAAAGGCTATTATGATGATGAAATGGATGTTATTAGTGCCATTTTATAGGCAAGGATACTAAGGCTCCAGAAATGAATTGGTTCAAGATCTTATATCTCCTAACTCTTTCCATTGTGTAAATCAAGTGGTGTTTAGAGGAAAGAGTACCTTCAACCAAGAGAAGAGGATGAAGGGAATTTAGAATCTGGAAAGGCTTTTTTTTTTTTTTTTTTTCTTTTTCCAAGTAGAGGAAATAAGATGAGAACTACAATAGGGGAGGAACAACTGATATTATGAACGGCCAGTAGATTTGTTGGCCTAGAATGTGGGACCTTAGGAACGCACACTCATCTCACGGCAGGTCTTGAGTGGCAAAAGCCATGGCAAGTTGTTGAAGGATTTTGATCAGAGTAGTATCAGAACTAGCAGCAGTGTGAAAGATAATTAAAGGCAGGAGAGGTTAGAGACTAAGAAGTTAGTAAGACATTAAAATAGACCCAGTGAGGGGTTTGGCATAGGTAGTGACAGTAAAAATACATGGACTTTGTTTATATACTTATTTGTTCAATAAAAATGTATTGAGCACCTTCTATGTACCAGGCACTAGGAATACAATATAAAGTGTGAGCAAGCCACAATTCCAGTCTATGGTGCTATATATATATGTGGTGCAGTGAGTTAATATGACCCTTCTAGCCATAGTCTTTGTAACTCCCACCAAATGACTGGGTGGGACCATGAAAACGAGGTGTATGGAACCCTAACAAGGGGATTGGTCAGTTTTTCCATCCCGCTAGGCTTAAAGGGAGACACAGAGAGAGAGTAGAAGCTGTAACACAGAAGACAGAGAAGGAGAGCTGTAAACCGGAAACAGCAAGAAGCAGTGACCGAGAAAGGGCAGCAGCAGAACCAGGAGACAGCAGGAAACAGAACGATGGGCTTCCGAGCCCACAGAGCAAGGAAGCTGAGCATTTTCAGGCAGGAAGCTTGCTGGCTGACTAGGGTACCTCTGGACACTTGATGGAGTTAGATTTAGTGACCCACAGAGATAAAGCTGAGTGCCTTTAGGCCAAGGCTTACTGGCGGAGTGGGGTGTCTTGGGACATTTATCAGCAGAGCTAAAAGCACTTTGTAACACTTGGCCTGAGCAGGGTAGAGGCTGAGGGGCCGCAGAGAGGTGTACCTGAGGGCACGGCTGAGAAGAGGCTGTCCTGATCAAAGAACTACATCCTGAGCATTCCCGAACCTGAATTGTAACCCATTACTTCCCTAATAAACTCTGTGACTGAGAGTATGGCCTGTGAGTTCTGTGTGGCCATGGCAAGAAATTACTGAACCCAGCAGAGAAGGGAGGGGATGGATGGTATAAGAATTGGTAAAGATGGCAGAGAGAGTAGGCATGTCTGACCTCTGCCTTACAGGAATCAGCCTTGGGCTGTTGATCTTTATTTTCCTTCCCCCTTGTGAAGTTAGAGGAGGTCAGATGCTGCTGCCATGCCATTTTTACAATATAGAAAACCAAAAATGTCAAAATAATGTAATGGCTTAAGTATGATGGAATCACATGGGAGGAGAAACTAACCGTGACTTGAGGAGTCAGAAAAAAATGTTCTGAAGGAAATGATACCTGAGTGATGAATAGGAGTTAGTCAGAAGAAAGATGCAGTCAGGTTGTATTCCAAGACAAGGGAACAGCATGTCTAAAGGTCCTGAGGCATGACAGATCATGGCTCTTTCCAGATCTAGAGTTAGCTGGTGGGAGTTGGATAGAGATGGGATGAGAAACATAGCAGGAGCCAGATCATCTAGGGTCTTTTAATCAGCATTAGTGAGTTTCTATTATATCATTGGGACTATGAGCAGATATTGAAGGACCCCAGGCAGCAAAATCATAAGATCAGGTTTACCGTTTACAAATATCACCGTAGCTTCTGTGTGGACAACTGATTACAGGAGACAAGAGAAATTGCAGCAAGACCCAGCAGGAATGTAGCTGTACACCTAGTTAGAGAAGATAGTGACTTTATAGGAACATAATAATGGAAGTAGAAAAGGGAAGATTTAAAGTAAGTTCAGAAGGTAGAATTGACAACATGTGCTGACAAATGGATGTGAGAGGTAAGTGGCGGGTGGGGAGAAGGATGAGTCAAGTCACTGAGCAAAATATTCTTCTACATAAGGAACAACAAACCCAGGCAGGAGCAGTTAGGGGAGAAAGGATTTGATTTTAGATCATCTCTCATAGAGGGACACCTTAAAGAAACTGTTGGCAAAAGTCAGTCCAGGTTCAAACAGAAGGCAACTGATTTGGGGGTCTTGTGCATAGAGGCAGCTATGGGAAAGAATCACACCTTTGTAAGAGTTAGTGAGCAGAGAGAGAAAAAAAATAATAATAATAAGACAAAGGATGAAGGAAGAGGAGCCAGGGAGGGAAACTGAAGTCAAGGCAAGAGAGGGTTTTATGCAGGAAGACATGCTCCCAGACTTGTGTGCCACAGACAAGGGAACAAGAGCCTGAGCAAAGTTCTCTGGGTTTAGAGTATTTAGTTATTTATTCAACAAGTTTGAAAAAGCTTGTATCTGAGTTACTCCCATATGCCAGGCAGTCTGCTGCCAGTGCCTTTCCAACTGGCCTCTACTTTCCAGGCAGGTTTCTCATATCTCCAGCTACCCAGGATTTCCCTCTGACATGTCACTTATCCTCATGGCTTCCAAGACATCTTCTCGATCAATCATGCCCAAAGCCAGCTCCTCCTTTCTTAAGGGTGCTCTGGGGATCTGTGCACTCATGCTGTGTTAATTCATACTTCTTAATGTGCTCTACATATTTCATGCTTGTGAGTCTAATTTCCCCTAATAGATTACAGGCTCCTCAAAGGACAGGGATTATGCTTTCTGCGCCCAGCAGCATTCACTGCCCTCCCCTGGCCTCTTACCCCTCACAGGCCTGGCAGTGTGTTCTGCATCCAAGAAGTCCCACTCAAATGACTGGCAACCCAACCACCCTGCTGAACAACTGTCTCCCTTTGCGCCCCTTTCCAGGCTGCCTTCTCAGCTGCTGCCAGAAGGAGTTTTATAATTATAGGTACTATCACGTCCCTCCTCTTCCCAAATTCCTTTTTAGCATCACCTCTGTCAAAAAAGTGCCTCTAATGCCCCAGGGTGGTTTACAAGGGCCTTTAAATATCTGGTCTGTGTCTTTTTTTCTCCTGGCTTATTCATTCAACCTTCTTTCAATAAATATTTACTAAGCAACAGACAGCGAAGAAGGCAGACTGATGCGCAAAACAAAAAAGTGTCTGCTCACATAAGGCTTACACTCTGGTTGGGGGAGGAAATAATCTAATAAATCTATATTTTAATTTCAGGCAGTGAATTTCAGATAAGAGTCATGATATACTTAAGAGTAAGATAAGAGGATACTGAGCCAGGAGGTATTACTTCCTACGGCAAGGTGAAGGAAGGCGTTTCTGGGAAGGTAGCACTGGAGCAGAAACCTAGACGAAGTCAGAAGGAGAGCAATGTAAACATCTGGGGAGGCGGCTCACGCAGAGAGAATAGCTTTAGTAAAGGCCTGGGTGTGGCAGATGTAAGTACAGAAGCATAGGTTTTTCTCAACCTACCTGTTCTTCATTTAGAGAGGCTGGAAAGTTTCAAAGAACTACATTTCCCAGACTCCCGTGCTGAATGGAAATTGGGCTTTTCCAATGATCTATTTTTATACTTGCACATATACTCTATACTCATAGGGTCGCTATGAGTCAGAATTGACTCGACGGCACGAGGTTATACTTGCACAAGGGGCTCTGGTGGCACAGTGGTTCAGTGCTCAGCTGCTGAGAGGTCAGCAGTTCAGGCCCACCAGCCTAGGAAGATGTGTCAGTCTGCTTCCGTAAAGATTTATAGCCTTGGAAAACCTATGGGGCAGTTCTATCCTGTTCTACAGGGTTGCTATTAGTCGGAATCGACTGAACAGCAGTTGGTTTGGTCTTGGACACTTGCACAAGATTTGCAAGGTGGAAGTGGGGCAGCTCTCTTCTTTCTGTGGTTTCTGGCTGTTGCTCTGGTTAGGTAGGTCATGGATTTCCTGCGGTGGTTCCACTGCTTGGTCTCCTACTTCTCAGTGTCCAGAGGCTGCTCAGGTGGCAGCTGCTGCTCCTGTGGGGCTCCCCTCTCCCACAGACACATCTCTCCCTGAGTCCAGTGTCTGCTCCTTCTGTTGTTCCCTGAGGCTAGCAAAATGGCTTCCTACTTTGCTAGGTCCTGATGCTTTACCACCTCTCATCGATTCCCTTAAGCCTGCCCACACCTATGTAAAAAAATCCCTTCATTAAACTCTCTTCAGTCACTCCTGGAATGTGCTATTTCCTGAGTAGGACTTAGTCAGAGGAAAGATGTGGAGTGACACAGGGGCGGAGGCTTGGGAATCTTCCAGGCCCAGAAGCCAGTACATGTAAGCTAAATGGTTCAAAAGAGCAAAGAGTGTTTGAGGAACTGAAAGAAGGAAGAAAGGAAGGGAGGATAAAAAAAGAAAGGAAGGAAGGATAAAAGGAAGAAGGACACACACACAGACAAATGAATGAAAGAAAGAAAAGCCAGGGCACAAGAAAAGCCATGGTAGAGGTGCAGTGAGTGAAGTACAGCCATGGTGGGCAGAGGCTGGTCTGGCAGGGTCTGGGAGGCCACTCAGACAGACAGTGAGTGACTGTCTGAACCAGAAACCAGGCCTCTGATTCTGAATGCAAGGTTGTTTCCAACTCATTCCCACTAAAAACTCCAGTTCCTGCACTCTTTTGAGTGTTTGCTTTTTTCCCTAACCCCTCCTTTTATTTCCTCTGTTCATTTTCCCAAAGAGCTACTTGGGGGCAGAAGCATATGACCCCAACCCCCCCGACATTGCTACCCTGATCTGTCATGCTGCTAGAAGAGAAAGCTCCGAATCCTGCCTGTAATATCTCAGGTAGGAGTGCAGGGAGATGTGGTATAAAGCCCACAGCCCTTCAAGGTGGCGGGTTTTCACTCTTTGTCCTGGGATATGGATGGGCACACTCTTCACATCCTCAGGGCAAGGCCTCACTACCTCAGCCACCACAGCTTCTTCCCAAAGCTCTTTTGCTTCTCCAGCCGTGCCTGCCGCCCCCGGGTGCTCCTCTGGAGAGCCAGCAGCGAGGCCTGTCCCAGGTGTGATGACATATTCTCTCAGCACCTTAGGAGCTATCATCAAAACGCTTTTGTAGCAAAAAAAATTCCCAAACTGATTTCAAAAGCCTACATCTCAGCATCATCCGCAGGACTTTCTGTGGAGTGTCATTTAGTTAGGGGAGTGCAATGTATTCTCAGGATGGAACTCTCATTGATACTGTGAGAATTAATAAGAGTCAAGGGACCCCGGAATCCCTGAGGCGACTCTCTAACACTGCATTTAGTGCTCCTTCCCTCCACCTTACCCCATGTGACTGTTTTTGAAAATCTTTCTTTGGCAAATTTGAGAACTCTGTAATTCAGAGTCATTGCAGTTTAGGTCTGCTTGAACTCATGACAAGTTTAAAACTGTGGAATATTAATGAATACAGTGTTACTTCCTTTAAAGTGTATAGAATCCTTATCAAGGGGGGCTAAAAATAATGGTGGCCACTGTTTATTTGGTGATCTGCTGTAATGAGCAGATAGAAATAACACAGAATCCATACAGGGCCCTTCTCTCCTACAGCTACGTGACGGGATGGCTCAGGAGCATCAAATTATTCATAGGCAAGGGGTTTGGTTTTTTTTGTTTGGTTTAAGTACTTTAAGGAGTCCCTGGGTGGTGTAAACAGTTAACATGCTCACTGCTAACTAGAAGGTTAGATAGAGGTTTGAGTCTACTCAGAGGCACTGCAGAAGAAAGGCCTGGGGATCTACTTCCAAAAAAATCAGCCATTGAGAACCCTGTTGAGAACAGTTCTACTCTAACACACATGGAATAATAATAATAACTCGGGTCATGTATGTAGCAATTGGGAAATGCTCGAAGGGTCCTCCCTACAATCTTGATTATTCTATTCATCAGCACTATATTCTACTCTACCCTTGCTAGACAAATTCTACTCATCCTTCTAGACCAATTCAAGGCCCACTTCTTCCATATGGATGGTTCTGCTTTCACTGACCTTCCTCATTATGGCCTGCCATTGAATTTATTATCTATCATACCAATTTGGCTCTGAATTATTAGAACACTACTCTAGTGAGCCTTCAAAGACGGGGAGGTGAGGCAGAGCCAACACGACACTATAGATAGAAGCCACATGCTGTCCCTCTGCAGCAAAGACATAAAAAAATTAAGTAAAACACATACAAACATCAATCCGGGAAATGTAAGCATCAAATGAAGGGATGAAGAACTAGATCAAGCACTGGATGGAAGAAGAAACTGACAGAGAACAGAGAAAGAGAAGAGCTAAGGAGTGCAGGTCGCCTGCCACCTAATGTGGCATAGGTTCATTGTTTTGGAGCACAGCCAGAGCTGACCCCAGACAGGGAGTATGGGAAAGCAAACTCATGGAGCTCCAAACAAGAGACTTAGCACCCAGTAACCAGAGATACATGCTTTCCCACCCCTCATCCTTCTGCCCTGTATGCTGCATCCATCGCTTTCCAGCAGGCCACAGTCACTAAGCTAGAGAGACACTGGCTCAGTGCTGCGCCAGGTCCACCCTGTCCCCACCAGCCAGCTCCAATCAGTGCCATATATTTTTTCTCTTTCCCTTCCTCCCTTTTCCTTCTCCCTCCCACTTAGCCCACTGCGCTGCCTTTCCTTCTTGATAGGCCTTGCTGCATCACCCAGGGTAAGAGAGACACCAGCTCATTGCCACCCCATTCCACCCTGCCCTCAATGGCCGGTTCCTTCAGTACCATATTTTTTTGTTTGTTTTGTTTCTTCTCTCTCTTTCCCTTCCTTCCTTTCCTTTCTCCTGCCAACACAGCCTCATTTGCCACCTCTGCTTCTTCTCAATGGGACGTGCTGCACTGACCAGCTTGGGAGCCACCAGCACACGGCCTCCACCAGTCTGCCCTGTCCCATCCATATTCTCTTGTAGCACAGCCATTTTTTTTGTTTGTTTTTCTCTTTTCACTTTTTTTTCTCCCTCCCACCTAGCTCTGCACATTATATTCTCTCCCTTCTGCTTCTCTGAACTGCCTGCCAAGCACCACACCCCTAAATGGTGCTGGCAGGGATGCCCAGGCCCAGCCCTGTGTGGACCCCAGTGCTGCCCTGCCAAGCACCACGCCCAAGACACCTGGATCCCTCCCTGTGCTGCCCCCAGCCCCACCCAGCCATGTGTCACACCCTCAAGTGGCACCGGCATGGATCCTTGGACCCTGGACCCCACCTTGTGTGTGCCTTTGGCTCCATCCTGCTGAGCACCATGCCCCCAAGTAGGGCCATCATGAACCCTTGGATCCCAACCCATGCTGCCCCCAGCCCCTCCCCACCAAGAGCCACATCCCCGAGAGGAACTAGAGAGGACCACTGGACCCTGGACCCCACCCCATGGTGCCCCCTGGCCCTGCCTCAAAATGTGCTGTGTCCCCATGCACGACTGGAGCAGACAGCTGGACCTCTGGCCCTGCACCATCGCTCTGCCCCCAGATCTACCTGCTGGCCCCAGTTTGTGCTGCAGAACATGATGCATCACTGACCCCCCCCCCCACTTGACTGGCCCATGATCATCTCAATTAATGCAAAAAAAAAAAAAGCCTTCGATAAAATTCAACGCTATCCCTGATAAAAACTCTCAATAAAATAGGAATAGAAGGGAAATCGCTCAACATAATAAAGGACATCTATACCAAACCAACAGCCAACATCATTTCTCAACAGAGAGAGGCTGAAAACTTTTCCTCTGAGAACGGAAATAAGACAAGGATGACCTTTATCACCACTCCTATTTAACATTGTGCTGAAAGTCCTAGCTACAGCAGTAAGGCCAGAAGAGAAACAAAGAGCACCCAAATTGGAAAGGAAGAAGTAAAACTATCCCTATTCACAGATGATATGATACTATACATACAGAATCCTAAAGACTCCACAAGAGAACCACTGGAACTAACAGAAAGATTCAGCAGAGTTACAAGATACAAGATAAACATAAAAAATCAGTTGGATTCGTATACAAGAGAACTAAAATCAACCCCAAACCATGATGTCCTGGTCACCAAAGGGTCACATCACCACCACCACCACCAAGACACATATAGCAAGTCCCTTAAGTCAAAAAGCATTTTTAACCAGTCAGAGGGCATTTGTCTCTATTATTTTGCTTGTTCCTTATAGCAGTCCTATGAGATGAACAGACTTTGTTTGACTTTACAAACTCTTTGCCGTTGAGTTGATTCTGACTCATAGCAACCCTATAGCAGAGAGTAGAACTGCTCCACAGGGTTTCCAAGGAACACCTGCCTGGTGGATTTGAACTGCCAACCTTTTGGTTAGTAGCTGAACTCTTAACCACTACACCACCAGGGCTTCCAAAGAGAATAAAGAAAAGGAAATAAAGAAAGTTAACACCATTTATCATAGTCCCTGAAAAAATAAAACACTTAGGAATAAATCTAACCAGGGATGTAAAAGACCTATACAAAGAAAACTACAAAACACTACTACAAGAAACCAAAAGATACATACATAAAAGGAAAAACATACCATGCTCATGGATAGGTAGGCTCAACAGTGTGAAAATATCAATTCTACCCAATGCAATCTACAATGCAATCCTGATCCAAATATCAACACCATTCTTTAATGAGATGTAAAAACTAATCATTAACTTTATAGGCAAAGGAAAGAGACCTTGGATAAGTAAAGAACTATTGAAGAAGAAGAAAGTAGGAGGCCTCACACTAACTGACCTCAGAACCTACTATACAACTATAGTAGTCAAAACAGCCTAGTGCTGGTACAACAACAGACACACTGACAAATGGAATAGAATCATGAACCCAGATGTAAATGCACCCTCTAGCCTCTAGCCACCTGATCTTTGACAAAGTCCTAAAATCCATTAAATGGGGAAAAGGCAATCTTTTTAACAAATGATGCTGGCAAAATGAGACATCTATCTGTAAAAAAATGAAATAGGACCCATATCTCACACCATACACAAAAAATTAATTCAAAATGGACCAAGGACCTAAATGTAAAACCAAAAACTATAAAGATCATGGAAGAAAAAATGGGCTTAACACTAGGGTCCCTAATACATGGTATTAATAGGATACAAACCATAACTAACAATACACAAACACTAGGCAATAAGCTAGATAACAGGGATATTCTAAAAATTAAACACTTTTGCTCATCAAAAGCCTTCACGAAAAGAGTAAAAAAAGAGCCTACAAACTGGGAAAAAAAATTCGGCTGTGTCATATCCAACAAAGGTCTAATCTCTAAAATCTATAGGAAAATCCAAAACTTCTACAACAAAAAGACAAATAATCCAATTAAAAAATAAGCAAAGAAAATGAACAGACACTTCACCAAAGAAGACATTCATGCCACTAATGGACACATGAGGAAATGCTCACGATCACTCGCCATTAGAGAATGCAAATCAAAACTACAATGAAATACCATCTCACCCCCACACTACTGGCATGAATTGATAAAGCAGGAAATAACAAATGTTGGAGAGGCTAAAAGGAGATTGGCATTCTTAGGCACTGCTAGTGGGAATACAAAATGGTACAACCATTTTGAAAACAATATGGAGCTTCCTTAAAAAGCTAGAAATAGAAATACCATCCAATCCAGCTATCCCACTCCTAGGAATATATCCTAGAGAAATAAAAGCCATCACACAAATAGACATATGTACATCTGTGTTCACTGCAGCATTATTCACAAGAGCAAAAAGATGACAAGTTGCCCATGGATAGGAAAGCTGGTAATAGGGAACCCAAGGTCAAGAAGGTAGAGTGTTGACATGTCATGGGCTTGGTAACCAATGTTACAAAACAATGTGTGTACTAATTGTTTAATGAGAAGCTAGTTTGTTCTGTAAACCTTCATCTAAAGTATAATAATAAAGTTAAATTAAAAATTAAAAAAAAGACAAATACTGTATGAGACCACTATCATGAAAAGGTTTATACACAGAAAGAAACAATCTTTGATGGTTGTGAGGGAGAGGAGGAATGGGGAGGGAAAAACACTAACTAGACAACTGGTAAGTGGTAGCTCTGATGGAGGGTAAGATAGTACACAATACTAGGTGGCCAGCACAACCTGACCAAGGCAAAGTCATAGAAGCATCAGAGATACATCCAAACTTCTGAGGGACCAAGTTACTGGGCTGAGAGCTGGGGACCATGGTCTCGGGGGACATCTAGCTCAATTGGCATAATATAGATTATAAAGAAAATGTTTTGTATCTTACTTTAGTGAGTAGTGTCTGGATATTAAAAGGTTGTGGGCAGCCATCTAAGATACATCTACTGGTCCCACCCCATCTGGAGCAAAGAATGAAGAAAACAAAAGACACAAAGGAAAAGTTAGTACAAAGGACTAACGGACCACGACTACCACAATCTCCACCAGACTGAGCCCAGAACAAGTAGATGCTACCCGGCTACCACGACTGACTGCTCTGACAGGAATCACAATAGAGGGTACCAGACAGAGCTGGAGAAAAATGTAGAACAAAATTCAATCTCAAAAAGAGACCAAACTTATTGGTCTGACAGAGACTGGAGAAACCCCCGAGAGTACAGCCCCCAGACATCCTTTTATCTCAGTAGTAAAGTCACTCCTGGAGTTTGCTCTTCAGCCAAAGATTAGACTGGCCTATAAAACAAACAATAACACACGTGGTTCAATGATGTATAGGAGACTAAATGGGCACACCAGGCCAAAAGCAAAGACGAGAAGGCAAGAAGAGACAGGAAAATGGGACAAATGGAAATGGGGAACCTGAGGCAGAGAAGGGGAGAGCATTGACACATTGCGGGGTTGGCAATGTCACAGATCAATTTGTATATTAATTGTTTAATGAGAAACTAATTTGCTCTGTGAACTTCTACCTAAAATATATATGTATATATATATATGTATATATATATATATATATATATATGTATTTACCTAAAGCACAATTAAAAATAAAATGAGGAGGTATTTTGAAAATGTAAATTTTAGTTGTCAGAGTAATTGTAGAGCACTTTTTACTAGCATGTAGTGGGAAAAGACCAGGGAAGCTAGAGGCCCTGCAATGCTGGGCAAAGTACTGAATAACAATGAACTGTCTCACATGCTATACAAATTTCAAGTATCCCATCAGACAATCGGGAACTGAATGCATACCTTGACATATAGTGGGATTTCATACTGAAGATAAGTTTTTCTGGGATGTGTCATCACTATCCCACCCCATGTCACAACAGCAGGCACTATTTTGACACCATACTTATAAATAAGGCTCAGTTCGTTTGTGAAAATATCATACTTTCTCATTTTCTGTACTTCAACAGCCTGTAATTTGAATTGGCATGTTGTCCTTGCTTCAATTAAAGCTAATTCCCTCTTTCTCTTTTCATATACAAATAAGTCCAAAAACATGTACCCTTTCATTCCTGAATGTATGTGTATTCCTCCGCTATTTTGTTTTCATGTACATGTTGCAGAATGGCTTGTGATCATCTCACTTCTCTACAATTCAAACTTATTCATTACAAGCAGGTGCAACTATCTGACTAATTCATTCTATCTACTACTGTAGCTATATCTGAAAATTTACAAATTGAAGCACATATTACATATTTTAAAAACTTTCTTTTTTGGTGGCCCCAGTCTAAATTGCTGTATAAAATGGAGCCTTTATTATTTCATAAGAAATTACTTTTCTCTGAAGCTAGTCCTTATGAAAATATCAATAACCAAATAAAGTACTGTATTTAAAAAAATACTTTCTTTTTATTTTTCCTTTATACTATAGTTGGGGTATTACATCGATTTTTATCACGTATAAGGTATATGATAATATCTGTAAATTTCATTTCAGTTTGGCAAATGAGGCATTACAAATTATTTGTTATAAAAGATAGTATTAAGTATGATAAGTTTGAGAACCACTGATCTATTACAGTCCCTCATTTTATGGAGATAAAAAGCAAGGTACTGAGAGATTAAATGGTCTAACCAGTTACTGGCTGATCTGGAATTAAAACCCTTAACTGATGTTCAGTCAGTTCTCTTATTTGTTCTCTATTTTTAGTTGAATATTGAATAGTTCTTGTTTCTACAGTAGAATTAGACTCTCAAGCCCTTTGAGAACAGAGCCATTTTGTACATTCTTTTTTCTGTAATCATCACAGTGACTAGTCAGCTTTATACATACGTTGTTGTTGTTAAGTGCCGTCGAGTTGGTTCTGACTCGTAGCGACCCCATGTACAACAGAACGAAATTTTGCTGGGTCCTGTGCCATGCTCACAATTGTTGCTATGTTTAAGCCCATTGTTGTAGCCATTGTGCAGCTAAATACATATACATGCCTGTAAAAAAAAAAAAAAAAAACCCGTTGCAGTCGAGTCGATTCTGACTCATAGCAACCCTACAGGACCGGGTAGAACTGTCCTGTAGAGTTTCCAATGAGTACCTGGTGGATTTGAACTGCCAACCTTTTGGTTAGCAGCCGTAGCACTTAACCACTATGCCACCAGGGTTTCCATATATATATGTATGTATGAATGTATATATATATATATGTATACACATACAGTTACTTAATATATATTTAACAAATTAGATTTGATTGAATTGAATCAAAATGAAATTACTTGAATTTAATAGTAGAGTGCTAATGTCTTATGGCAAGTAGTGCCGTAGAGCGAAACAATCAGAACCATCAGTTCTGGACCAGGAAGCCACTGCTAACATCACTACATCAAGAGGCTCCTCTTAACCTCCTCCCATATTTTCATTCTACTCCTTATTTGTTTTCAGACTCATGCCAGAGACTACATTTTTGCTTCCCCTCTTCCCACAGTTGTTGACCTTCTTGGTTCAGGGCCCTTCCCAAAATCTTACCAGCATTGATCTCTAGCTTTCCCTTTACCAGCCATATCCCTTGGGATATAGAAAGAATCCAATGCTGGGACAGGGCCTCTAAGCCCTAAGATGTTTCTAAGAATAGAGCTAAACGGCAGTCTATCCCTGTTCAAGACTTGTTGGGTGCTAAACTATTTTTTTTCCCTGATGCTTTCCAAATATATTAAGGAACATGGCCTATGTTGAGATACTTTATTGACTTAAGATAGGAGCTAATTCAACGTATCAATGGAAATAGGCACCAAAACACTGGCTTGGAAGCCAGATTCCTAGAAGTAGATTAATTGTCTTACTCCCTTTACTCTCCACCTTCCACACACACATACAAACAGGAAGGAGAAAAAACATTCACTCCTATCTGAACACATACAATTCAACTTCCAAAATCCAAAATAAGTGGTAAAGGGGTAGGAAAACATGGCATCTCAAGAGCTTTTTGCAAAACGGAGGGGGTCTCAAGGATTGTGACTAGATAGCATGATTTACAAGGAGAAAAATTATTTGAGACAATGATGAAAACATATGCATCATGGATCTAAGCACTGCACAAAGCAAGCTGACTAGACATAAATCCTGCTTTCATAAATGCCACTCTCAATCACACATGCACACACACACATGCAACAACAATAACAAAAGCAATCGGATTAGTCCTGCTTTTGATTTAGATGAAAAATTTCCTAAAAGATTATCGCTTTTATCCTAACAACCAAAAATATAAACTACAGTTCTAAAAATCATCAGAAAATTGAGGACATGAAGAAACTTAATTAAATGAACTAAACTCCAGAAAGTTAAAAATATTTAATAAGAGAAAATATACTCAGAACTAATCTGAAATCTAACTGAACTGAACACAAAAGAGAATTCAAGCATAAGGTAATAAACAGATGAAATACATCAAATGAGAATAAGAAAAAAATGGCCCAATTTTTTGTAAGCTTTAAAAGGTTGGCTTGGAATGGCATGGCAGATTAGAATCCAGAGGATCCCAGCCCACATATTGCATCTCTACTCATTTGCCAACTTTTACTTATTCATCTTTACTAAGTGTCTTAGTCATCTAGTGCTGCTATAACAGAAATACCACAAGTTGATATCTTCAACAAAGAGAAATTTATTCTCTCACAGTCTAGTAGGCTAGAAGTCCAAATTCAGTCTAAATCCAGCTCCAGGGGAAGGCTTTCTCTGTTGGCTCTGGAGGAAAGTCCTTGTCATCAGCCTTCCTCTAGACTAGGAGCTTCTCCGTGCAGGAACCCTGGGTCCAAAGGACACATTCTGCTCCCAGCACTGCTTTCTCGGTGGTTTGAGGTCCCCTGCTGTCTGTTTGCTCCCTTTCCTTTTAGCTCTTATAAAATAAAAGGTGGTACAGACCACACTCCAGGAAAACTCCCTTTACATTGGATCAGGGATGCAATCTGAGCAAGGTGTTACATCCTACCCTAATCTTCTTTACCCACAGGCAGAGATTATGATTTATAACACACAGAAAAATCACATAAAGGAAGACAACCACACAATACCAGGGATCATGGACTAACTGAGTTGACACATATTTTGGGGGGACACAATTCAATCCATAACACTAAGTGTGAGGTGTGTGGGGCACAGTATGCCAAAAGATTGGGTGGGGGGGAGTAGAAAAGGAAATCTAAGAGATCTGAGATGCACGGGACGTTTCCCAGATGCAAGTCTGTCTCAAAAGACCAGAGAGGACAGGAAAGGAGAGCTGACAAAAACTCTCTCACAAGATCTCCCAAGGCATTCCACATATTCATAAGACCTCCAAGGCCTGAGAAAATGGCCACAGGGCTGAAAGCAAACTCCTAAGGTGCAGAGAGCAGCAGGCAGGACTTGATGGCAAAGGGAACTCACCACTAAAGAAAAAACCTGTCAGCCTAGCTATAAAAGAGAGAAGTTTCCCTATATCTGAATACTGGTGGCTTAGCTGTGAATTAGAAGTAAATATCCAGAATCTCCCCAGTGCTAAGACCCCAGTTCCTGATGAAGTGAAAATAATTATGCTGTCCTGGTGATACAGTGGTTAAGAGCTCAGCTGCTAACCAAAAAGTTCAAATCCACCAGCCACTCCTTGGAAACCCTATGGGGCAGTTCTATTCTATCCTATAGGATCACTATGAGGTGGAAATGACTCAATGCCATGGGCTTGGTTTTTTTTTTTTTTTTTGGGGGGGGGTTCTCAAAATATCTGAAGCCAGTGGTAAACTGAATCAAACTAAAACTTCCACAAAGCTCAGACCTACCTCAACCTAACCCAGTGCCATCGAGTCGATTCCGACTCATAGCGACCCTACTTCAACCTAGACTACCCCAAATCAAATTGACATAGCCACCACCCCCAGGGCATAACAGAAAAAAAACGGAGTATACCCTTCTGGAAGCAAAAATTATTTACTTCAGTCTCTAGTGTTCTTATAGGTCTTAAGAGAAATAGAAATACAAAAAAGTGAGAAAATGTAAACCAGAGTCAATAACAGGAAACAGTCAATAGAAACAAATCCAGAGAGGGCCCAGATATTGGAATCACCAGAGACTTTAAAGCAATTATGATAAAAATGTTAAAGGATCTAGTGGAAAGGTTAATACATGTGTGAAGAAATGGGAAATTTTCACAGAGACATGGGAGCTATAAAAAAGAACCAAGTGAGAAAGCTAGATATAAAATTACAATATCCAAAATAATTTATAAAAACAGATTAGCAAAACACTGAACACAGAAGAGGAAAAGATCAATGAACTTGAAGACATAGCAATAGAAAGTACCCAAACTGAAACATAAGACCTAAAACATGTGGGGGGAGGGGGGTCATAACTGAGCATCAGAGATTTGTTGGATAATATCAACTATTTTAATATACAGATAAGAGAAGAGAGATGGGGCAGTGGAAATACTTGAACAGACAATTACTGAAAATTTTCCAAAACTAATATATGAAATATGTCAACCCACAGATCCAAGAAGGTAAATGAACTCCAAGCCAGGTAAGTACGAAGAAAACCACACCTGGAGTCACTGTAATCAAACAGCCTAAAATAAGAGACAAAACAAGCAGGCAAAGAAAAAAGATACATTACATGCTGGGGAACAATGATGAAAATTATGACTGACTTTTCTACAGAAATAATGAAGGCAAGAAGGCAATGAAATGATATACAGGTAGGCATGGGTTATAAATGAGATCCGTTCCTAAGTCTTTCTTTAAGTCGAATTTGTAGGTAAGTCAAACAGGTACATATGGTTCTTATTTAGCATCAGTCAAATGTTTGTCTTAGTACATAGCATATATTTTACCTTTAAGAAAAACTTCTAAACCGCACAGTGTTTTCATGAGTATCACAATATAGTGGTGCGTTCATTATTACGACCCATTGTATGTATGTAACTCAAATTTTTAATAGGCTTTATGGCAATCCATCCCCATGTACAAGTTGTCCATAAGTCAGACATCCATAACCCAGGGACTGCCTGTATTTAAAGTGCTGAAAGAAAAAATAAATGGTCAACTTAGAATTCTACCCAGTGAATATATTCATACATCTGTATCTAATAGGTATGGACTTTTTAAAGAAAAACAATAGCAGTGAAATGTGGAGTTTAAAGCATGGATAAAAATAAAATACAAACAAGTACACAAAGTGTGAGGGGAATAAATGGAATTATACGATTGCAGGTTCTCACAGTTTTTGAAAACTCCCGCTGCCTTTGAGTCAATTCCGACTCATAGTGACCCTATAGGACAGAGTAGAACTGCCCCACAGAGCTTCCAACGAGCGCCTGGTAGATTCAAACTGCCGACCTCTTGGTTAGGAGCCAGAGCACCTAGCCACTATGCCACCAGGGTTTCCACAGTTTTTGAAGTGGCACAATATTGTGTTGTGCTAATTCGTAATAAATTCTCGGTAATTTTTTGGACAGGATAATCAATGAAAGAACCTCAAGGACGGTTATGTAAGCTTGGCTTCCTCCTGCTTTTGGTTCTATGTTGACAAAGCCCATATCGTATTGGTAACCCAAAGCATGTTTTTATTTTCCCTTTTTTTTTTTTTGGCCCAATAAAACAACACAATTCCAAAGCTGAATTTCTCAGCCATTTAGTTAGCATAATTAGCACAGACAAATTGACCATAAAATAATATTCAAGGTAGCATGGTACAGTGGCAAGAGCATTCGATTTGGAGCCAGGCTCTGTCACTTGGGCATTGTACGCCCTTGGGCATGTTACTTAAACTCTCTGAGCTCAATTTTTTCATCTGTAAATTGAGGTTAATAAATTGCATTTCACAGGATCACAGAATGAGGTATAAAAATTGATGGAGTAGCAAAGCACAGCACCAGGCACAACCGCAGAGGCTCAATAAATGCCAATTCCCTACTCTCCTTCAAGCTCCAAATATACTTGGCAAACAAGAAAATCAAGTTCAATTCTCTATTTTTTGACTTGGAACCTATGGAAATTTGACTTTTTTCCCATCGTATAAAAAGCATAGAGTAATTTTTTAGTTCAAGCAAAGACGGCAAAAGAGAAAGAAAAATTAACACTGCTTTGGACTTAAAAAGCTACATTTGAGTGAGTTACAGCAAACACAATGACTCAGAAACAAGTACATTCTTCTGTAGATGCTCCAGGAGTTTTCAAGTAGTTGTGGGTCAGATCTCACAAACTCTTAAGAAGGTTCATAAAGTCCTAGAAAGCCTTGGAGCATCTGAGGCAGGAAGAAAGGGGGGAAACAATCATTCTAGCCTAGTTCTGTGCAACTTGGCACAGCATCAGGGGCAGCCAGCGGACCCTCACAGGGGCTCCTCCTCTTGTAAGGGAGCCAGGCAGGCCTATTGCTGAGCCCCTGATCCATTACTTACTAGCTGTGTGACTCCAGGGAACGTACTTGACCTTCCTGACATTCTGTTTCTTCCACTATAAAATGGGATAATAAAACCCACTTTCTAGGATTGTTGAAAGTAACAAAAGAGATCAAGCAGGTAAACCAAAGGTGGAAAACTGGCAATCTTCGAGCCATATCTGGCTAGCAGATGTATTTTGCTTAGCCTGCAGAATGCTACATAATAGTTTTTTTTTTCTGATCATTTATAAATATGAGATTTCACATTGTAAAAATCTGTATTTCTGAATTCTCTTAAAAAATTGGAAGATCTGGCAATCTTAGGCTTGTATTTCTCAAGGGGTTAAAGGGTTAAAGCTAAATAGCAACTCTCCTCTGTATACAGGGCTTAGTTTTTCCAATCTCCACACTCCACCACTACTTATTATCTCATCTGTACTGATGACTAATTCACTCATTCATATTACCTACCTAACCCTATGGAAACTGAGTTTTCCACTAGCGATGTTAAGTGTTCAGCACCACAATTAAGAGCTAAGAGATACGCTCTTTCCACTCTGCTCTCTACCTTGGATGTCCCCATGGCCAAATGGGGTTCAGAGAGGAAACCATAACTTTCCTATTTATCAGAAACTTGAGATTCTTCAGCTGGTGAAATCACTTCCTTAAAAGCCAGGCCTCTTCCTTAACCTAGCACCTTAGGCATTTCAGGAGTATAAATGAAGAAAGGGGAATCAGTAGTACTTTCTTCATCTAAAGACACAGATTGCTTTCTCAGCAGGCTGGGGTTAGGGCTGGCTATGGAGGAACATCCTGATGTGTTAAAATACATAAATTTAGAAATCTCTTCCAGGAATCTGGGGCCTCTCTCTGAGACCACAGTACATTCAGATTTGATGCACACCAGCTGGAAGGGAGCAGCATGGGCCCTGTGCCCTGAGGTTCAGGAGGAGGGGTGAGAAATCAGGGCCAATTCTCCCACAGGGACCCTTAAAATTCACTAGTCCTTGACTCTCTTCCAAATCCATCAGTGCAAGCTTCATTAAAGGAAACCACAATCCTCCAGAGGGCCAGGCAAGAGAGGGAGAGCAATTTCACACAACGCATTAGGAGCTGCAGAAGAACTCAGGATTATGAAGAGCGAGAAGCTGATGGGTTGCAGGGAGGGGCATGGGAGTAGCGATCCATGAGAAGACTCTTCAGCAAATGAGTTCATTATTACAGCACAGTGTTACTGGAATGGATTTAAGGTGTGAGGCAAATGGAACTTCTGCAGCTCAGCCTCTGGTTCCTGGGGCTCCCCGTAGCCAACCGGTGATAGGTATATAAATCATACAAGTCAGGTGAGAATTTCTGGGAGCCAGCAGCAAGCTGGTTAAGATGAAAAGCATTCATAAATCTAGGTTCTCAACATCTGCCATCTTTGATTAAAAACTTACTGGAGGCCTCCCACCTCCCTCTCTTCCCAGCCGGCCAGATATGGGCAATAAGGACAGTAGGGTCCCTGAGTGGACATTTGGAGCTGGTAAAGGAAGAGACACTAGACCCAGGAAAGAGCCCTTAAAACTACAACGCTGGGATCAGATGAGAGCCTGTGGGGACAGAACTGTGGATCTTGACAGGGAGCAATGACTTCTTGTAAGGGACCTTATCTTCCACACCTGGAATTCTCAAATACCACAGCTAAAAGGGATTAAGAGGGTAGACAGTTCAGTCTCCATTACCCTAATTTTTACAGATGAGGGGAAAGATACCTATAGAGGCCAAATGACTTCTCGAACTTCCATGGTAAGTTGGAAGGACTGGTGTTAGAATTCCTGTCTCCAAGACCAGTACTCTTAATTAAACCAGGCCTCCCCTGGCCTCTTCCCGGCCTGGCATCTATTCCCATCCCCAGACCTATGGTTTTGGGGTAAATTTCAGTAACTGGGATGGATTTTCCAGGACTCAGCAAAGACCTAGGATTCTGACCTCATTCTCATTTGGCGTGTCGGGCAGGTACAAGGTGTGGAAGGGTCAACTGAAATTAGATTAAAAGTGATTCCTGTCCTGGAGAAGCTTCTTATCCTCTTACTTTACTTCATCGTGTTGTATTCTTCACACTAAAATGACCTCTTAGAAATTAATATGCATCAACTGAGGCATCTCTATATTTTTATCATTCTTAGCGCTTTACTCTAATACCACAAAATAAAAAAAAAAATACCACACAATAGTGTAGTAATATCCTGTTTTGTTTTGTTTCTCCCCATCTAGTTATTCTATCTTCCTGGCTACACTGAAAGTTACTTCAAATTAGAGACCTTGAAACCTATTTTCATTTCCCAACTTACCCTCTGGGCAAGGCATACCAGTGGCTGTTTATTGCTAAATGAATAAATGACTCCCTTCGGCACTGCTTCTGCCTTGACTGACTCACCTGAGATGGCCCTAGGCAGAGTTTGGTTTTTCCAGAGTTGGAGTCATTGGTCCTTGCCCTCAGGGACTATCTGATTGTGTGAACTTAATTAATCTGATTCACTTCCTGTCACCATAAGGACCATAGCTGAGGCCCCAGTGATGGCTACTCCATATCTCCTTACCCTGGAATTCAAGGCTTCCATCGCTAATGCAAAAACTGCACAATAAAAAGGAAGACTGAAGGAGAATTGATGCATTTGAATTATGGTGTCGGTGAAAAATATTGAATATACCAAGGAACAAATCTGTTTTGGAGGAAGCACAACCAGAAAGCTCCTTAGAAGCAAGGATGGCAAGACTTCGTCTCACTTACTTTAGACATGCTATCAGGAAGGACCAATCCCTGGAGAAGGGCATCGTGCTTGGTAAAGTAGAAGGTCAGCAAAAAAGAGGGGGACCCTCAATAAGATAGAGTGACACAGTGGCTGCAACAATGGGTTAAAACATATCTACTATTGTGAGGATGTCACAGGACTAGGCAACATTTCATTCTGTTATACACGGGGTTGCTACGAGTCGGAGCCGACTCAATGGCGCTTAATAACGTTTGCTGACAACCTACTAGGTGGCAGGCATTGAGCTAGGCACTGACATGTTTCATTCAATCTTCATAAAAGGCCTACCCAGTGACCACACCTATTTTATAGATGACAAATACATGTAGTAACATACCCAAGGAATCCCGGTGGTACAAACAGTTAATGAACCTGGCTACTGACCAAAAGATCGGAGGTTGAAGTCCACCCAGGGGTACCTCAAAAGAAAGGCCTATTTTCGAAAACTCAGCCATTGAAAACCCTACAGTACACATTCTACTCTGACACACATGGGGTTGCCATGATTCAGAATTGACTCAATGACAACTGGTTAACTTACTCAAGGACTCATCACAAGTAAGTGTTAAGGGAA
Source organism: Elephas maximus indicus (assembly GCF_024166365.1). Taxonomy (NCBI): domain Eukaryota; kingdom Metazoa; phylum Chordata; class Mammalia; order Proboscidea; family Elephantidae; genus Elephas; species Elephas maximus. Next base: position 54,390,749 of record NC_064840.1, read on the forward strand.
AGAGTGCTTCCAGGTCTGCATGAAAGTGAAGCCCATAATCTTGACCCCTCTACAGGCTGCCTCCTTTCACGTAGCTCTTTCCATCAAAAGGCTCTCTTCCTCCTGCCCCTGCAAAGCTTTCCTCCTAGACAACTGGTTTCCCCATGTTCCACTGAAAAGCATGGTGTTACTATCAGTCATGAGAATGGTTTCTGTTAGCCACACAGGGAATGTTTCTCATTACTTCAAGGTATCTAGAAGGTGCCTTCCTCCTCTCTCCTACCATGTCTTTCCATCTGGAGCCCTGATCACTCCCCACAACTCTCATCTCTCTCCCCTGCCACCACTCCCTTTAGTTGCCAAACTGCTCTGTCAGCAGTTCCTGACAGCTCAATAGAGCCCTCAACACAGCTCCTTTCCTTTCATTCCCCAGCATTTATTACTTATTTTTGCTCTAAGTCATATGATTATTATAAAGGCAGGTCCCTGTCTGACGTTTCTGTAAAATATTGTATGTCTTTAGCAAGAAAGGAGGAGAGAAAACCTCATCATCACAAGAGGCAATTTCTGTCTATGCTGTTGTAAAGTCAAAGGGGTAAGCCATTCATTGCTTACACATTCAAGTCTGACCTCAGTTAGTGGGCAAATGGAAGAAAAGTAATTAGTTTAATGGCCCAGAAATATACCAAAAAAGGGGATGGGGTAGGCAGCAGTGGTGATTGTTCAAATCAGCAGGTTTGGGAGTTTAATTTCTTTGTATTCATTAAGCTTCAGGATCTCTCTGACATGCTTCATTATAATACAGTGGCCCAGCTGGAAGAGCCCTATTATCGAGTTATGAAAATGATAAATTAGTGGGACAAAGGTTATTTGTTTCTTGAGCTGCTGCTTCAAAATTCTGGGCATAGATTTCCCTATCAAAGGGTGAAAGGTGAAGATATTTATTTCCCCCCGTTAGACAGTATTAAGAAGAGAAAGTGGATATGCTCTCCCCAAACTACCCTTACAATGTCACTCAGCAGGTGAGCCTCCCTCTCTCAGCCCAGAGCCCCACTCTAAGATTGATGACACTGGTGAGAGAGCTTGCCTGAGTTGCCTGGAGCTTGATGCCCCCAATCCCCTAGCATCCAGATTTCTGGAAGTTATTGATGAAATGAGAAACGGTAAGTCCCTTTGCCCATATTTCATTTCATGTTAAAGCAGACAGTGTGGTGCAGTGGGAAACACACAGACTGGGCTCAAATCCCATCTCTGCCGTCTACGTACTTAAAACCAAAAAAAAAAAACTGTTGCCGTTGACTCAATTCTGACTCATAGCGACCCTACAGGGCAGAATAGAACTGCCCCATAGGGTTTCCAAGGAGCACCTGGTGAATTCAAATGGTCAACATTTTGGTTAGCAGCCATATCTCTTACGCCACCTGCTTTCCATCAACATATTAGCTATGTTATATTGACACATTACTTTCTATCTCTGAACTTTCTCTTGTTAAATAGGACTAAAAATATCTGGCAACATTATTGTGAGGATTTATAATTTTGCATGTAAGATGTGTATATGCCTATATTTACATAGCCTAGCACAGTACCAAAAGGTGGCACTGTGGTGGCGCTCAGTTGCTAACCTAAAGGTTGGTTGTTCAGAACCCACCAGACATTCTGTAGGGGAAAGATGTGGCAGTCTACTTCAGTAAAGATTACAGCCTTGGAAGCCATATGGGGCAGTTCTACTCTGTCCTATAGGGTTGCATGAGTCAGAATCAACTGGAAGGCAATGGCTTTGGTTTGTTTTTTAGCACAGTACCTGACACAGAATGGGTGCTTAAGAACTGAATTGGACTTTCTAGCTCTTTTATTCTGGCTTTGGTTCTTTTATCATGCCTAACCTTGAATCCCGTGTATAGAGCTTGGCCATATCCTGTAAAACATTGCATTGGAAGTCTTATAGGTTTTCCTGAGATTTCCTGTGGAGAGAAGGAAGAGGTTTTACATGGCATACAATACAGCTGAATGATAAATGAAATTTCCCATCAGGCATGCCTAAGGGGGCTGCAGATTACAGTCTATGTGATTGGCACCCCACCACGTGCAGCTCACAGCCCCAAGTCTTTGCTTCCACCCATCCGCCTCCCGAAGTTCCTTTCCTGCTGGCATTGATTTCATATTCTCTCCCTTTAGATGGCAACTTCTAAAGTCACTTCTATTATACAATCTCGTCAGCTTTGGACTTTACCTTGCATATTGTTGCTGTTAGCTGCCTCTGAGTTGGCTCTGACTCATGGCAACCTTACATACAACAGAACAAAACATTGTCTAGTCCTGTGCCATCTTCAAGACCATTGGTATGCTAGAGTTCATCGTTGAGGCTATTGTGTTAATCCATCTTATTAAGGGTTTCCTCGTATTTGCTGGCCCTCTGCTTTACCAAAGATGATGCTCTTTTCTAGCTATTAGTCCTGATGACACGTCCAAAATAAGTCCGTTGAAGTCTCCCCATCCTTGCTTCTAAGGAGAATTCCGGTTGTATTTTTTCCAAGACTGATTTGTTTGGCAGTCCCTGGTATATCTGATATTCTTTGCTAATGCCACAATTTGAACACATCAATTCTTCTGTCTTCCTTTGTCATTGTCTAGCTTTTGTATGTATATGAGGTAACTGAGAAGACCATGGCTTGGGTCTGGTCTTGTATACCATACTAATAAACAGTTCACTAATTGGCTCAGGGAGAATCCACTGTGACCCTCACATGTCCTTAAGATGTCCTCCCACCCAGGGGCTTTGGCAAAGAATTCGAACAGGTAGGATGACAACAACAACTAAGCTAAACTAAAGATGTTATCCATATGGCTCGCTCACACCCACCAGAGATGCCAGAGCACATGCTTCAGGCTTGTTTGCTGAAGGCAGAAATCTCAACCCCAACCTGAGCTCTGGGATGGAGAGAGAATGCCCCCCAAATGAGGACGAATTGTCCTAGCAGGCATGGCAATGGCTTCTCAGGGACCAACAGCCTCTGGACAGAAGTGGGCCCAGGCTTGTGGCCCCAAGCAATGTTGAGGGAGTATGGGTCAAAGCTGGGAGAGTTGTCCATTGAGTCTCAGAACCACATCACATGGTAGGGACCCTGCTCGTTTACATAGGTTCTTTGCTGGTGTTTTTAATAAGCCCAAGGAAGAGAATGCGTTTGGAAATAAAAAATTCAAAAACTCCTATGTTGCTAAAAGAGTCTTTTACATAGCACAAAGTCCTCTCATATATCTCATTTCACTTAATTGTCACAAGAATTCTGTGAAGTGCATAGTATTTATTACTATTTTACAGATGAAGAAAGGGAGGTTCAGTAACTTACCAGAGGATAGACATCTATCCAGTATGACATTCCAAGTCCAGTGCTTTTTCCACTCTATCAGTGGTTGGATTAGTTCTCCGTTGCTGTGTAACTAAATGACAGAAACTTAACAGCTTAAAACAGCACTCATTTGTTATCTCACAGTTCTGTAGGTCAGAAATCCTGGCAGGCTAGACTAAGCCCTCTGCTCAGGGTCTCACAAAGCCAACATCAAGGTGTCAGCAGGGCTACACTCTTTTCTGGGGTCTCTGGAGGAAGAAACTGCTTCCAAACTCATTCTGTTGGATCACACAATTCAGTGCCTTGCAGTTGCAGGACTGAGGTCCCAGATTCTTGCTGGCTGTTGGCCGAGGGCCTCTCTCTCAGCTTCTTAAGGCTGCCCTCATTCCTTCTCATGTGGTCTCGCTATCATCAAACCAGTAATACCTAGTATCATTCTCTCTGCCAAACTCTTTGAAGTCCTTGTCTGCCTTTTAAAGGGTTCATGTGATCAGTCTGTTTTAGAAGAAGCACAGCCAGAGTACTCCTCGGAAGCAAGGATGGCGAGACTTCATCTCACATACTTTGGACATGTTATCAGGAGGGACCAGTCCCTGGGGAAGGACATCATTCTTGGTAAGGTAGATCGCCAATGAAAAAGGGGAAGACCCTCAGTGAGATGGATTGACACAGGGGCTGCAACAATGGGCTCACGCATAGCAACGATTGTGAGGATGGGGAAGGATCGAGTGGTGTTTCATTGTGTTGTACATAGGATTGCGATGATTCAGAACTGACTCGATGGCACCTAACAATAACAACTTCATAGCAGCACCTAGATTAGTGTTTGACTGTATAGCCAGGTGACCTGAATCTCGGGAGGAGAGGATCTATGGAATTCTGCCTACCACAGTGGCTCTCCAACTTTAGTTAAGATAAGAATTGCCTAGAGTACTTGTTGGCAGTGCCAATATATGGACCTGTCCCTAGAGATTCTGCTTTCCCAAGTCTGGGACACAGCCCAAGCATCTTCACTCTTAACAGGCTCTCCTCCTTTCTCCTGGCCCTACTGTGACTCTGATACAGTGGTCCTGGATATTTTGAGAAGCATTGTGCTACACTTAGCTCAACCAATGATAATGTATTAAACCTAGGCCTCTTCTAATTCTACAAGTGTTAACTCATTGAATCTTCACAGCAAACACTCTGAGCTTGATCCTGCTATTAGTGCAATTTTGTAGACCCAGAGAGATTAAGTAATTTGCTTAGTATCACCCAGCTAATAAGTGACAGAGCTGGGATTTGAAGTCAATCAGGTTGTTTACAGAATCTCTGTTTCTCATTATTATCTTTCAGTTAGATGTGCATTTCATTTGTTACAAGTCAAGATCCAAGCAAATCTCAGACTAAACTGAGGATTGCCCAGAAGACCATTTCAGTTGTTAGTGACATCTGGTGTGGGTGGGCGTGGAGAAGGATGGGAAGGAGAAGGGATAAGATGTTAAGTAAGAACAATTCCAGGTCATCTCAAATCTGCCACCTGCCCATCCTTGAGGAATGCTGCAGAAATACTTATTTCTGATGCTTGCTTCTTTTAGCTTCTGGCCATGACCCCACCAAACTCAGGGTTGGAGGATGACTTTAGGTAAACAGTATGATAGAGAAGGTGACCACCTCCAAAGAATCTAGGTTTCCTCAGAGCAGAAGACACCCCAAAATAACGTGTAAAGTTCAGAGGTGGCTACCCATGGTACACAGAGCATCAGCTTAACAACTGGCCTCCATCATTGACAACTGGGAGGAATCCAATATCACCTGACCATACCCAAATGTCATCATTACCACCCCCATATCCACAAGATCTGCACATTCCAAGCTTCCCCTTCATTGATATTACTGGATATCACCTCCACACCTCTCTCCACTACACAACAGTGGAATAGGGGCTAGGATTCTGGGTTATCACTCTGGCAAAGCTACTAACTTCCGTACCACTTGCTTTCTGAGTCATCCCAATTCTCTTGGTTATAGCATTCTAGTACCATCTAGCTTGCAAGGCCCCAGCTATGATGTTCATTGAATGGTCTTAGAAACACTGATGGTTGGCAACAGACTCCCCAGCTGAACCCCACAAACTGGCCCAGACCCAGAGCATGGGCAGGCTCACTCTTGGGTGTGGCATCCAGCCAGTACAGGGACCCATGAAAGAAGGACCAAGGATTCTACCATCCTAACTCCTTGTCCCCCAAACACTACACACCTTCACTTTTGCAGGTGGTCTGCCTAGTTACAGATATCAAAAATGCTGAATAGTTTTAAGTCCATCACAATGTGATAAATGACCTACTATGTTACACAGTCTCTGCAGTGATTCATCTTTAAAGAAGCAAGTCCTGCCACCAAATAGTAATTAAAAAGAAATCACAGGCATTATTTATGTCTCCTGAAGCATGTTAAATGGGATCTAATTCACAAGTCACACAACTCTTCAAAGCCCTTTCTTCTACTCCTCAGTTCTCTCACATTCCATAGCTACTCCAAAGCCTTTCACACACCAATCCCCAGAGCTCTGTCCAGAGCCCCAGACAAGCTGCCTCCCTTCTCTTCTCTCCTTCTTTTCTCTCACAAGCTCCCTATTATGTAGGTCAAATTAGCCTCCCTGTCCCACTCAACTCCCTTCTCTTCTTTCTCTAGGGCCAAGTCTTCCTGTACTACTCTCTTGATTCAATATCATGGTAGATCTAGGAACCTGGCTAGCAAATAGAAAAAGAAGGTATGTGTATGTGAAGTGGAAGAAGTTGTAGAGGTATGGGGCAGTGGAAGAGAACACTCACATATGAAGAAATACAATCCTTGTCCTTTTAATAAAAATGAAAGAAGAAACAAAAATTAAGATTAATACAAATCACGATATACATTTGTGTACAGCTGTATTGTACATGGCACTTTCACCTCTTCCCCTCTATTAGGTTTTTGTAGCATCTGTATGAAATAGGACTCTATTAGGTTTTTGTAGCATCCGTATGAAATAGGCCAGTAAAGGTTTTATCCACATTTAAAAGGAAGATGCTGAGACTCAGGGAACTAACAACTTATGTAAACTTACAGTGAATAAGTGGCTAAGAGAGACCTGTACCCTAGCTTAGGCATTCAGACTCCAAGCCATAAAGTCCTAGAGGTTCAGATCTTAAAGAGATACTACAGATTACTATATCTAATGCCTTTATTTTATTTGCAAGGATCACTCAATTATGTAGAGGAAAAACAAAAATTATATTCATAACTTCTGACTTCTGGTCTCAAGCTCTTTATACTCAACCAAGTTGGTGCAAAATTACCATCTCTCAGGAAAAAATACCTAAGACCCCGTGATATTACAGCAAATATAGTCACCAAGCAAATATACCTTTTGGATATTTATATTGATTTAAATAATGTATCTATAAACCTATATAAATCAGTTAATAAAATCATAACATAAGGGTGATTTCTAAGCATTGCTTGAGGAATGCTCAGTTAGGTTGCATTTTCCTCAAATGTTCTGACAGGTCCAAAGTCACTTTTTTTTTTTTTTTTTTAAAAAAAAAAAAAAGCCAAACCAAACCCAGTGCCGTTTTTTTTTTTTTTTTTTAACCAGCTATAGCTGTTTTTAAGTCATGGATTTGGCAGCCACAAGATTTGATAACCACCAGCCTTCTCCCCAGGAACCCTGGCGGCACAGCAGTTAAGAGCTCGGCTGCTAACCAAAAAGTCGACAGTTTGAATCCACCAGCTGCTCCTTGGAAACTCTTTGGGGCAGTTGTACTGTCCTATATAAAAAAAAAAAAAAGGTCTTATAGGGTTGCTAAAAGTCAGAATCAACTCAACAGCAATGGGTTTGGTTTTGGTTTGGTTAGCCTTGTGCCCAGACCTAAGTACACTTAAGCCCCCTGTGGTTAGCTAATAGAATAAAAGTTTGGCTGCTCCAACAAAGGCCAAAATATAGAGATTTGAACAAGACAGAAGCTAAAGTCTCTTTCATTAGCAGTCCTAACAGAAGCATTCCAGCACTGATATGGCAGCTCCACAGTGTTGGCAGTCCAGGCTCCTTCTATCTTGTTGCTCTGCCATCCTCAACCCATGGCTTCATTTGTGGTCTAAGGTGGCTGGTTCATCTCCCACCAACAGCTGCACATCCCAGCCAATGAGAAGGGAAGACCAGAAAATGGGGCGAGGGCTTGCCTTTCTCTTTAGAGTCATGAACTCAGAAGGTGCACACACTACTTCCACTTACTTCTCTTTGGCCAAAATGTAGTCACATGGGCCACACCTAGCTTCAGGGAGTATAGGAAGTGTAGTCTACAGCTGGTTGAACATTGGCCCAGCTAAAATATCGGTATCTATTACTAAAGAGAAAACAAGAAAATGGATTCTGGAATAAGTAAGAAACTTCCAAATCAGTAACCCCCTGAGAAGTAGAGAGGGGTAGTCCATTCAGGCAAACTTAGAGAATAAATAAATGAAGAAATTCTGGGATTCAAGGGAATGAACAGAAGGTAAAAGAGATATTATAGGCAGGGGTAAGTGCTATCTCACACACTTCCGGTCCTACTTGATCAATACATTTTATTTCCTTAAAGGCAAGACTACTCCTAGATCCTTCCAGCTACTCCTGCCTTCCTCAGGATGTCTCAGGGGAGAAGAAGAAAGGCAGCTGAGTGAAGGACAATACTCAAGCCCTGCTTTGTGCTCTACCTGGGAGAAGTTGTCATCACTCTTCTGCCTTTGCAATGCTGGAAGAAGAAACCATGGTGTGGACCAGCTCCCTCAGGTCCCTCATCCTCTCCTTCACTGTTCCCTGCTCTAACACATACATGTGTGCATGCATACATGCACACATGCACTCATACATGTATACGCATACATGCACAGTCACATACAAGCTCAAATATGCATGTGCCCACAATATGCCTGTCACCAGGGACTGACTGAAGCCAACTGATACCTAATAACGGTGTGTATCATAATCAATGCTTGAGAAGTCTCCTTTATTGCTTTCTCACCAACTCTCCATGACCCTGTCCAACTGCAGGTAATAAGCCTCCACCTATCTGCTGCTAAGCCTGAACCTATAGGAGAGGTTTCTTTCCTGACACAGGGGGAGAGGATACCTAACAACCCACAAACCTAGACCCCAGTGTGCATGACTGCAAAGCCCTGTCCTTTAACCACAGAATGCTCTGCAGGGCACTGGGCTCCGTGAGGACACAGAGGTGAATAGGCTACAGCTCCTCCCTTCTGCAGCAGAGAACAACATAACCTATCCAAAATCGAATGCCGTGGAGTCGATTCCAACTCATAGCGACCCCATAGGACAGAGTAGAACCGCCCCATAGAGTTTCCAAGGAGCACCTGGCGGATTCGAACTGTCGACCCTTTGGTTAGCAGCCGTAGCACTTAACCACTACGCCACCAGGGTTTCCAACATAACCTAAGCAGGTAGAAAATACCAGCATTTGAAACGATTAATCATCTATCACCTTGGATTGTGGCTTCAGCACCAAATGGCTGGAACAGGAAACATGATGGAGGAGCTGAGAGGAGGGAATGAACACATGGCTAACTGGCTTCTCTGAGCCTTAAAGGGTGGGCCAAATTTAGTCTCAGGAGAAGCGGGAGTCTGTGGGCCGGCAGACCTTTGTTAACAACCCAGACAAGGGGTGCTGAGGCTCTCAACAAGTGAGATGCCTATCAGAAGGTAAAGAACGGAAAATGGCCAGATACAGTTTGTTGCAGATCTGAAGGGACAAGGATGCCAGTGTTTATTGAGTTATTTTGTCTGTGGTAGCCCAGAGTCGCAGATGATCTAAAGTGTCTGTCTCCAGGGGTGGGGATAAAGAAAACGTGTGGATGCCCACCATCACAGCATGCAGGAGTTAAACGCAATGAACTAGCCACACGCAGAGCCAGTGTGGGTATATCTAACAGTCTAATGTTAAGGGAAAAAAGAAGCAGCAAGATGAGGTCTGTAACAACATATCATTTATACAAACCAAAAGCAAAGACACACGCAATATTAAAAAGGACACATATCCAGAGCATCAAGTAGGCGCTTAGGCAGAGGAATGGAAATGAGGAGGAAAGACTGAACGGGGAAAATAAATGAGATGGGGGCCTTGTGCGCACTGATGTAGAGAGTGTGCTGAGACCTGGTGCACAATTAACTCAACTCTACATGAGTTCAAACCAAAAACAAATAATTACATAAATACATACAAACATTTTTTTAAAAGATGGAAATGGTTTATAGGGGGTTGAAAAGGATTTTAAAAAATTAAAAAACTGTTGCTGTTGAGTCAATTCTGACTCGTGGCAACCCCACGTGTGTGTGTCAGAGTAGAACTGTGCTTCACAGGGTTTTCCATGGCTGATTTTTCTGAAGTAGATCACCAGGCCTTTCTTCCAAGGTGCCTCTGGGTAGACTTGAACAGCCAACATCTCAGTTAGCAGCCAAACATGTTAACTGTTTTTACCACTCAAAGACTACATGCAAATAAAGGGCAAAGAAGGGGGAGGGGAAAAGAGGACACCAGGCTTTCCCATCTGGGTGGTTTGCACCACTCTTGCCACCAAATTTGGAGTGGTGTCTCCTCTCCTTCTCTCAGCTTTAGTTCTATACCCATTTGTCACATCTTGTGACCACATTCTAAGAAAAAACCTTCGATAACAGACTGACATCAGTGTGAGTCACTTCTTATTTACTGTATAACATTGGGCAAGTCACAGAAAGTTTTTAAGCCTCAGCCTCCTTTCTCTGTAAAAAAGGAATAATATTACATACTTCATATAGTCAAGAAGCCCTGGTGGTGGTACAGTGGTTAAAGCACTTGGCCGCTAACCGAAAGAAAGGTCAGTGGTTCAAACCCACCAGCTGCTCCATGGGAGAAAGATGTAGCAGTCTGCTTCCATAAAGATTACAGCCTAGGAAACTCTATGGGGTAGTTCTACTCTATTCTATATGGTCGCTATGAGTCAGAATCAACTCGATGGCAAGAGGTTTGGTTTTTCGGTTTTTTTCAGAGTCATCATAGGACTTACATGAGCTATCATACGAAAGGGTGTAATATGGTATTTGGCTCAGTACATAACATGTCCCTTTCTGATTGCTCTGGGCTGAAGGACCCCACTTTTGCCCAGTGGTCTCCAGCAGGCCAGCAACTAAGGTGAGAGTAGAGCCTTTTAACTGACAGCGTCAGGCTCAGCTAAGTGCCAGAGGCCATGTTTTTGTGGGGGACGGGCAGGAGCAGCCCTCTGGGCTCAGAGCATGCCCTAATCCCTTTCTCTGCCCCTGACACAGCAGCACCCGGGCCTGGCCGTGTGCCTGCAGTCCAACGAAAAGCCACGGAGAGAGGTTGGGCTCCCTTACACCCAACTTAGCCTCACGTTTTCATCTTTTTTATGTGCTCAGGATGCTACACTAATTGTGACGGATGTTCCCTTTGTGCTCATGCTGAGGGGCGGATGATGAAGCCATAATGTAAGGTGATATGTCTATTAAAGATTTAAAATAACCCACCTGCTGGACGATTCCTCACTCCTCTGGCAGATTCAAGCTCCTTGGGAACAAGTTGGTGCTAAATTAGAGAGGGTGATAGGGTGAGGGGTGGAGGGGGGATGGAGGAATATTCTCCAGCTTCTGGAATGCTGTCAAATGGATCTACATTTTCTTCACTCAGTTAAGGATCTTCTCCTGAGCATCTACTATGCACCGGCTCTAGATACTCATAGATGATCAACGACTTTGGGAGCTCTCAACTTAGGAGCAATTTTTACTGGACTCAGCTAACTAAGTCACAGTACTCTGTAGCCATGAATTAATTGTCCTTCTCTCTGACATTCAGACCAAAGTTAGGGTCCTGAGCTATGGGTATATCATTAGAAGTGGCTCCTGGATCTCTCTGGCCCCTAAATTCCAGAGTCAGATAAAACATTGACTAATAGGCCTAGGCAATGGTCCACCTTTGTCTGTCTGTAACAAAACAGGAACCTGAAATAAAAAACAGAGAGAACTTTGGTATCTTCTACATGTGTCCTTATCCTGTGGCCTCTGTTTTACTAAAAATGAGAAGTAGCAAGAGGTGTACATTCACTGTGGCCAGCACTTTTGGGTCCTTGGCTATGGAAACCTACAGATTCACTTCAGGAGGCACAGCATGTACACAGGCGAGCTCACAGGCAGCATTTAGGAGAAGACCAACAGCCCAGATCTTAGTCTTAGCTCTACCTCTAATTTCAGTCCTTCCTCCTGTGCTCTAAAATCCTTTTATCAGCCATTAAAGTCTAGCTTCCCCCGCCTAAGTGCATCACCCACTGATATACTGCTCTGGTTAGGCAGATCTCTTTATTGCTAACCAGCCCCTGTCTTTCATCGCCTCCTTCCTTCACTCATGTCTTCCTGCGGGAGTGCCTGCCTCTCTGCCTCTGCAAGTTCTGTTTGAACTTCCAGGTAAAGACGATGAATAGAAGATCATCAAGAAATGTCCCTTCCCCATTTTCTATTGGAATTAGCCTCAACGACAAAATAATAACCATCAGCAACCAGAAGTAAATGTAATATGATCTCATGTCATAAAGTTTGGAAAATGGCTGCCAAGGAAAACAACAGAATACTTGGACATGGCTTGCCACAAGTCCTAGCTCCACCTCTGAGCCCACATACACCGAACAGGTGATATGAAGCAAAAGCAGTAGGTTAATAAAACCCCAAGAATGTAACTCCATTTGGAAAAAAGCAGAATTAAAGGGTAGGCAGCTGAAGGAAAAGGTAAAGAAATGCTCTCCAGAAGAGAATTCTCATCAGCCGTTGAAGTATAATAATTACATCTAGCATATTTTGAGTAACGCAGGGGTTGAGAGCTATGGCGAGCTAGGGCTGCTAACTAAAAGGTCCGCAGTTCAAATCCACCAGCCGTTTCTTGGCAATTCTACCAGGCAGTTCTACTCTGACCCTACAGGGTCACTATGAGTCGGAATCGACTCAACTGCAACAGATCAGGCTGGTCGAACTATGGCATGATGACAACCTGGTGTATGCAGCATTCTATTTGGGTCTCATAAAATCCTGTGATGTAGGTGCTTGTATTGATAGCTACATGGTGTGCATGAGAAAACCAGGGCAGGTTGACCCTAATCAAGATCTCACCTGCCATCTCAGCAAAGCCAAACCAAACCCACTGAGTCGATTCTGACTCAGTGACCCCAAAGGGTTTCCAAAGCTGTAAATCTCAACGGAAGCAGACTACCACAACTTTCCCCCATGGAGCCGCTGGTGGTTTTGAGCCACCGACCTTTCGGTTAGCAGTTGATTGTTTTAACCACTGCACCATAGAAAAACTACTTGGGTTCACCATATTTCAGGATTCAGTCTAATTTAGGGAGATGATCTTAAATACAAGCCTATCTCCCAACTTTTGAGAGTAGACTACAACCCTGAGCAGAAGTGGTGGTCTCTAACAGGGTATTTTAACAGAATAAAGACGAGAATCCAGGTTGTCCAGTGAAACTTTATACAGTTCCAACATAAGGTTTTTATTGACTAAACCATCAGGGTACTAAAAAGTGTAAGAACATGATACCTCACAAATTTGGCTCAGAGAGGAAGCTAAAAAATGTCTCAATGAGATGGGAAAGATGTTAAAAAGAACTCACCCACAGGGCATCAGAGCAGTCAGAGTTGCTTAAGCAAGCGGAGGAGTTACCATGTCGTGGCGACTATGCAAACATCTCACAGAAAAACTATGAAAGAAAACGTGCCTACAAAAGACAGAAAAATATCTCAGTTGGCAGAAAACATAACTGAAGGAACAGAAGAAGATTCCCTGCACGTACTTTATACTACAGAACAACTTGATAAGATTATAAATTCTGTTTTAAAATAGAGCTAAAGACATATGTTACAAGAACAGAAGGAGATTAAAAGGGTGGTTGCAGAAGTTCTCCATGAATGTATGTTTGCGCATGTGGAGAAAGCAAAGGGACATGGCAGTGCTGAGAGGAGAGGCGTATAGAGGAGAAGGGTGGTCTGGTTCAGGAGCAAAATGGATTCCAGTTTATACTGAGGCAGGCAGGCTAGGTTAGCCATGCCGGTGGGGTGGGTGGGACTGTGGGTAACCTGGGGATTCTTGGATTTGGAGAAGGGAGCCCAAGAGGTGGAAGAGGACCACAGACACAGAGTAACAATTACAGGTTGTCAGGACTGAAAGGGAACTACAGACCAACACTACCATCACCAGTGACCATCAAGTTGACCCCGACTCTTGGATACTCCATGTGTGTTAAAGTAAAACTGTGCTTCTTAGGGTTTCAATGGCTGGTTTTTAGGAAGTGGATTACCAGATGAATCACCAAGGATCACCAAGTGGATCTTCCAAGGCACCTTTGGGTGGACTTGAACCTCCAACCTTCCAGTTAGAAGGCAAATGTGTTAAGTGTTTGTACAACCTAGGGACTCCTTCCAGACCAGTCATCTTCAAATATTTTTGCTCACATGCCCCTTACAAGATTTTTATTCATGTTTCACATTTTTGATTTGTGGTTCACATTTTCATAAATGTTAGCACTAAGATGATTTATTCACTTGAACAAGATGGGATTTGGAGGAGTTTTGTCATAGCAATGTCAATCACTTTTTAAAATTCCTTCTATGGGCTGAAAATCACTTGGTGATCTATTATCAAAATTTATTTTTAGTGATTTATTACTCAACAGTTTGATTAAGTTCTTCATGTTCACTGCAAGCAAATATTGGAAACTACCTGAATTAAAAAGGAATACAGATATACACACACATATACACACAGATGCGCATGTAAATTTATTTCATTGATTAATTTTATTTATTTATTTATTACAGTCATTCACTTTCTCAATACCTGGGAAAAATGCCAAAAAAATCTTTGCCAAAACTTATCAAATGACTATTAATTATACCTGTCATTTTTTTTTTTCACTTAAAGCACATCGTTTAGCATAAAATACTCAGAAAGAGTTGGAAAAAAATTAAAATACCATAAAACCTATGAAAGCCAGAAACTGTGTAAGGCAGAAACCTGTAGGAAGGAAAATGCAAATATTTTCCACTAAGTCAATCAATAGAAAAGTAGTAAGACTGCACCCTGTCAAAGGGAAAAAACTTGTGAGACCCACAAAAACAAGGCAGTCCCGTTGAGTTCCAGCTCTCACAGGTTTCACTGTATTGTTAATTTCAATACGTCATTGACAATACAATCTTTTTCAATAAACTGCCTTGCCCCATAGGGTTTCCAAGGAATGGATGATGGATTCAAACTCCAGACCTTTTGGTTAGCAGCCAAACTCTTAACTACTGCACCACCATGGCTCCCTTATCGCATCACATCGTTTAAATATAGATTGAACTCACCTCCTATGCAGGAAAGTGTCTGCCATGTAACCTAATCAGTAACACCAGCCATCACTGTCAAGTGATCAGCCAAATCAGACTCACGCTCTGTCATGAAACATCTGACTTCATTTTTCAATTTAAGCAAATGGATTAATATATATATCAGGAATATTATTAAAAATCATTGATTAATAGATTGTGGAACTTTTCTTTTTAAGAGATTACTAAAAGCAGTCAAATCAAGATTAAGTTGCTATAGAGCTGGTATAGTTTATTTTAATAAAGTATAAAAACAATAAATAAATCTAATGCTGTTATCCTTGCTTAATTTGAACTAATGCAGTATAAATTATAACAAAAAGATATTATTTATGGAACAAAAATGATAAAACCTGGTAGTCCTTTGGGGAATGCGTGTGCATGCAAGGATTGAATCTTTCAGCTTTTGAAAACAATTAAATAAGAATTATGTATATAGTTTCAGAAAAAATGGCATTCATTTTGTGAGACAAAATTAGTCAACATTCTCCCATATATTTAATGAAAGAGATAGGTATACACTGGTAAAAACAAATTGGTGTTACGGCTAGAGTATCATTTTATTTTTTATTAGAGTTAGAAAATATTCAGCACTTTATAAGGAGAAATAAGCAAAGAACTGACTAACTGGAATAGTTATTTCATGATATGATTTGATAAAATTGGTCTTCACTAACTTACCAAATGACATATCCTAAATTTAAAAGAAATCAGGCAAAAATTTATCCAGAGCTTTTATCACTCAGTAGTCCTCAAAACATTTCCATTACATTCAATAGAATCTGTGTCACTAACCTGTACTATTTCAGATGTTCCAAGGTACTTTTCTTTCCACATAATGACACTTCCCAGGGATGAGTATTGAGAAAAGCTGAACATAATTGCTTATGATTAAATTTGTGGAAAAGGGCCATTTTTAGCATTCAATATTTTTTACCAATCCTCTCTTTGCTTTGCTCTCACCATACACTCCCATAAGGGTAAAGCTTTCTTTGACAATAGTCAGGGTTTAGAAGAGGTGAGATCATTAAACAAAAGTATCACTCCCATTGCCCACACCCTCCCGATGGGGCTAACATACTCCATTTCTATTACCATGATTCATTCTTAATAGAAAAATATATAAAATCGGTAAAGAGAGGAATCCCTCCCATGAGTTTCTTGTGCTTTGATTAATAAAGTAAATTTGGCTTCCTGGAAGCATTTACACCCTAAGACAGTGAACCAGCGTACAATTTGCTGTGGATGAGTGCCTTAGTTTGTAAAGTGGGGAAAGGGCTTTCATCAATGGGCGGAGAGTAGGGAGACCTAGTAGAACCTAGGTGATACCCAAGACATTGTATGGAAGTTGAGGATCTAGGAATTAATTCCCTTAAAACCAGCAATACAGTCAACTTACACCCAAAAGCTCAGAGTCCTTGATGTCGATGCCTTACCTCGATCTTCAGAAAATGGCCTAAAGAGTGGTTTATGTTGAAGAGGGAGGTCAGGGAAAAGGGAAGCCGCAGTACTAGGAATCCAAGTCTTCAGGGTGTGACTATAAAGGCAGCAGCTTTCTAGCTATCCTTTTGGTCTTTGAGGTGTGATAGAATAGAAGAGAAGTGAAAGGAAGACAAATAAGGGAAAAGAAAAGCAGAGAAAGCTCATAGAGGAGAAAGAACAAAAGGATGATATCAAAGTTCAAAATTAGCTTCCCAATTCCTTCTCTCTCCTGCTCAAACACTAAGGAGTATATGCTGGAATCAACAGCTAGTGCAAAGGAAATGAAAATGCAGCTCATTACAATCAAGAACTTCACAGGGAAAGGGAATTGTTTCTGGGCTGCTTCATCTGGGATTCCAGGCCACTTTTGACTTAAGCAGAGACAGTAACTCCTGAGTCATGGGTTAGGGTTCTACCTCCTCCAGGGATCTGAAGAGTCTATATGGTGTTTTATTTTGCTTCACCTTGACCAAGCAAACAAACATATAATGTGCACTATTTTTAATGATAAACAGTATATATTTGTATACTTTGTCAATAAACTGTAGATAATGTCAACAATCTCTAAATGATTGCCTATACCCTCTTATGACACTTCAGGCTTCATCGCTACCATGATGGAAGACGTTATGGATGGACCTATGTCCCAAAAAATATGTATTGTAGCTCCTAACCTCTATACCTGTGGTTATAATCCCATTTAGGAATGGGTTGTCTTTGTTATGTTAATAAGGCAGGATTAGTCTAGGGTGTATCTTGAGTCAATCTCTTTTGAGATATAAAAGAGATTAAACAAGGAGATTAAAGAAGCAGAAGTGGGGGAAGAGAGATGCCAAGCCACATGAAGAATACTCAGGAACAGAAGCTCAGAAGAGACAAGGACATTCTTCCAGGGTCCCCAGAGAGAGAAAAACGCCCCCTAGAGCCAGTACCCTGAATTCAGACTTTTAGCCTCCTAAAATGTGAGAAATAAATTTCTGTTTGTTAAAGCCATCCACTTGTGGTATTTTTGTTATACAGCACTAGATAACTAAGACAGAAGACAAGGACCATCTTCAGGCAGGTCTGTCTAAGATGCCAGGTGTGCCAAAGATAGCCTTGGTCATCATCCCCAAAACCCTGAAGCTCACTGATGGGGTATTTGGCCTCTCCAAGTGCCAGGCCATGACCCATTTTCCAAAGAAGCCCAGATCACATTGACTAGCGTGAATCTCCTTTTTCTTTTCAAATGGGAATGGAAAAGACATTTTTCATTGGATTGGGAGATGGGGTCCTGAGAGTAGAGAGTCAGGAGATTAGTTAAGAAAACAACATAAACACAATACAGTCTCAACTCAACCAAGGAGAAACTCTATGAAACTCCAAGCATTCGCACTAAAGAATAGGAGGGAAGATAATATTTTCACGATTGTCATAATTAAGCCACAGCCAAAATCAATAAGGTAAGCCAGAGTCCACTATCAGTGAGGTATATTGTGCATCCACTATGGACCCAGCACTTGGGTGCTATGAGGACCAGCAGACTTGACCACTGTTCTCATGTTAACTAGAGCCCCACTCTTGGCTGAGTGCGGCCTCCAATGAGTCACATGGCCACCCTGCCATAGGTACATTGCCCATTTCTTTCTGATTGCATGTGAGTAAATGTACCTATGCACACCTATGTATAGAACTGATGTGAACATGCATGTGTTATCATGCATCCAGGTTTGTGAGACTTCATGTAAGTTCACGCACGGATGTGTATGGTGGTACATGTGTACGTTTATAGGTATGTATGTGTATCGTTATTAATATGTATGACTGTGTGATTATGTGCTTTTATGCCAATGTGTCTAAATGGTACATACACGTGTGTATTTACATATGTGTGCATGCATGCATATATGAGTGTTTTAGTGTATATGTATGTCTTTGTATGCAGTGATGTCCCGCAACCCACCTGATAAAAAGACCTTGCACTACATCTATTTATCTAGATCAGCTTATCAAGGTCTCTACTACAGAGGTAATTACATCTGGGCCTGAGAACAAAACATCTCCAGTACCATCACTTGGTAATCCCTCCCCTGTTGTGAGCATTTAGCTGATCTTCTTCTCATTAAATCACAACGTAACAAACCGACTATCCTTCATCAGGTAATATCCAAAGGAAACCTGGGGCTCTATGGGTCCCAGACTCAGCAGGCATTTGTCTCCCCCCTCACAAGAGTTTTGCCTCTCCCAAGTCATCTAATTAGCCTCAGAAGGAAGCTGAGACTTCTTTCTCCACTACTCTCCACTTTTTCCTCCACAACTCTCAGTCTCAACCCTGTTCTGTGCCATGTAAGCAGTCACATATATCCATGCCTATGCAGGCAGGTATATATGCTGAGCAAATAATCGGAGAAGCTGAGCTATATGAAGGAGGACACAGCATCAGGATTGGAGGTAGACTCATTATCAACCTGTGATATGCAGATGACACAACCTTGCTTGCTGAAAGTGAAGAGGACTTGAAGCACTTACTAATGAAGACCAAAGACTACAGCCTTCAGTATGGATTACATCTCAACATAAAGAAAACAAAAGTTCTCACAAGTGGACCAATAAGCAATATCATGATAAATGGAGAAAAGATTGAAGTTGTCAAGGATTTCACTCTACTCGGATCAAAAATGAACACGCATGGAAGCAGCAGTCAAGAAATCAAACAACATATTGCACTGGGCAAATCTGCTGCAAAAGACTTCTTTAAAGTGTTAAAATGCAAAAGTGTCACTTTGAATACTGAAGTACGCTTGACCCAACCCATGGTATTTTCAATTGCCTTATATGTATGCAAGAGCTGGATAATGAAAAGGAAGACCAAAGAATTGATGCCTTTGAATTATGGTGTCAAAAAAGAATATTGAATATACCCATGGACTGCCAGAAAAACAAAATCTGTCTCAGAAGAAGTACAGCCAGAATGCTCCTTAGAAGCAAGAATGGCAAGACTTCATCTCACATACTTTGAGCATGTTATGAGGAGGGACCAGTCCCTGGAGAAGGACATCATGCTTGGTAAAGTAGAAGGTCCTCGAAAAAGAGGAAGACCCTCAACGAGATGAACTGGCACAGTGGCTGCAACAATGGGCTCAAACATAACAGTGATTTTAAGGATGGTGCAGAACCAGGCAGTGTTTCGTTCAGTTGTACATGGGGTTGCTCTGAGTCAAAATCAACTCAACAGCACCCAACAACAACAACAACAACACACAGACAGGTGTGCAGTGTGCATGAGCGACCTGCCTGTATCACTGAACCGCCATGCATGCACTATGAGCAGGCCAGAGGTTGTACATGAACACCCTCTCAATGAGAGGGACAACTGATTTTAAGAAAGGAGAAAAAGTCTGACTTCACAATCTGAAGCTAGTTGGCAAGTGAAAATAAGGTGTGCCCTGGCAGGCAATACTTAACTCCAAAAAAGAAAGGCTTCGTTAAAGACCAATGTTGGAACACTGCCACCTTATGGTCATTGTTGTTACTATTTTTGCATTATCTACTGGAGTAGGAGTCAAGAAGAGAATAAGGGCTTAAAGTCAAATAATGTATATTAAAAAAAAATGTATAGAAAGGACTAAAAAGGAAGTTTGAAGTTGGGGAGAAGAGAAGGGCAGGGCAGAGCTGATGGACAGAGAAATAGCATTTTTGCCTTTATATTAGCGTACAGTGAGACTGGGCTTTTTACCAAACATTAAGGAATAAAAATTTTGCTTCTCAATATGTATGATCATAATAGGTTTTGTTTGCAAAACACTTCTGGCTCTGGGGGAAGGCCCTGTTCTTGACAGTCCTTCCCCACTTTCTACGTTGCGTCAGGCCTGCTGGTGCAAGGTCAGTTGGGCTGCTCAAGTGAGCTCTGGGCCCAGCTGACAGGAGATGGAGAGCAGTTGATGGCTTCCCGTGGCACTTCCTCTTGGGCCTGTGGTTCTAAGACATCACCTGTGGTGCTAGTTAAAGTACAAGTTCCCAGGTTCACCCCCAGAAACTCTGATTTAATAGGTCTGAGAAGGAGCTCAGGAATCAGCCCAGGTGATTTCAATGGAGGTGGGACATGCATCACACTTGGAGAAATGCTATCT
This sequence comes from Elephas maximus indicus, assembly GCF_024166365.1. Lineage (NCBI taxonomy): Eukaryota > Metazoa > Chordata > Mammalia > Proboscidea > Elephantidae > Elephas > Elephas maximus. The sequence goes on from NC_064840.1 coordinate 54,411,088, forward strand.
TCCAGGAGAAGGAGAAGAAAGCATTCAGTAATAGTGTCCTTAATAAGATAGACGGTGAAGAGTTGGGTCTGACCCTTAAACGGACAGCATGGGAGTAGGCCAGGGACTATGAAGAGGCAGGATGAGAATTTTGTTCAGAATTAAGTACTAAGACAGGAAGAGCTATAGAGCTAGAGGAGGCACCTGAGTTTTTGGAAGAGGGGGGATTACTGGCCTTAGTCCTAAGAAGCTTTGTGATATTGGGTTAGTCATCTTCCCTCTAAGCCTCAATTTTTCCCATCTGTAAAATGAGTGTGTCAATTCTGACTTCAGGATTCTATAGTCACGAAACACTTTCTTTTGTATTTTATATTCTCCTTGTTCAAATACCTCATTACTTCCTATGCCTGGGCTTCTGGGATTAGGTGAGGGCTGGAAAACCAAATCTTGTGACTCATTTCCCCCAGTAAAGAGTTCTTCTTTCCCCACCATGTGGTCTGATACAAAACACATGTGAGCAGCTTTGTGGGTGGCTTTTACATCTGCCTGGGGACAGCTCTCAAGGGTTGAAGGGTGATTCTCAGGATGAAGGCAAATAAAGAAGGACCATACTTCATTTGTAACTTCTTTCTACTCTAAGCATCAGAAACTTCAGCCCCAAGTATAAAAGGCAATTACATTCGTGGGAACCTAGACAGACGCCAAGAAGCCCAATTCAACCACGATGTTACCTGAAGTTCCACTGCTGGGGATATATTTCTTTCAATTACAGCCTCGTTTTTCTTATTTCAGTGCAAAATGACCAACCTAAGATAGGTAGGTCATTTTTAATTGTTGATACCTTCAAACAGATTACTTTATATTTCATATGTATTCATTTATAACCTTCTGTTTACATTGACTAATACCAGTTACTGTTGAGTTTATTAAGACTCATGATGACCCCATGTGTCAGAGTAGAACTGTGCTCCACAGGGTTTTCAATGGCTGATCTTTTTTGCAAGTAGACTGCCCGGCCTTCTTCTGAGATGCCTCTGGATGAACGCAAACCTCCAACCTTTTGGTCAGCATCTGAGTGTGTTAACCATTTGCACCATTAGGGGACTCATCTCTCTACATAAGTTTCCACAAAAGTGTGTGTGTGCGTGCGTGTGTGTGTGTGTGTGTATGTGTGTGTGAATGAGAGAGAGAGAGAAAAACCTGGTGAATGGGAAAACAGCACAGAAAAGTAGAAAAGAAGCAGGGGTACTGTTATGCAAAATAAAGATCCTATGGTCACATGCAGTTGCTAGAGATGGACCTTAAAGAAAAAAGCATAAATGGAAATGAGATCACTTAAAATATGATTAGCTAAAGATACCAGCAACAGCGGCTAGCAGGTGGTTCTTAAAACTAGTGCCTGTCAAGCACATATTATAGGCCAGGTACACCTATGCAAGGCCCTGTGAGGGATATAGAGAGTAGAAGCTTCAAGGTACTAATAGACCTAGTTGTGAAAAACACACTTATACAATATGTATAAGCATATTACAAGAGATGCCACATGGTTTCATGCTAAAGATACCAATTGCTCAAGAAAGGAAGACATAAGAGTACCTAGGTGGGCAAAAGAGGTCTTTGAGGAAAGCCTTAACCCTGTCCTGTAAAGTCACCAAATTCATTCTGGTCCAATAAAATCATGATGGTTAGTGAGGCAGGGAGGAGGTCTTTAAAGCTGAGGAAATTCAAAGGAGGTTCAAGCATCCCTGACGAGAGAAGCCAGGCTGCAGAGAAGGGATTTTCAGCACAGACATCCCCTGAGAGCTTTTCATTTCTTACCTAAACCAAATGATGGAGAAACATTGCAGGTCTCCTTTGCTGCATCAAAGAAGCCCTATGAACTAGGAGTACAAGGAGCCCAATCCAAATGTAATTTGCTGAAACAATATTAAGCACCTACTATGTGCCAGGCAATGGGTAAGCATGGGGGATGTGATGGTGTGCAAAAAAGAGGTTTTTACTCTGACTGCTCACTCTTTGTGGAGAGACCTAGTCACCTAGAAGACAACGGGAGTTAGGATGAAGGGTGGACATGAAGGGCGGCACAGATGGTGTGTGTCCAAAGAGCGTGAGCCCAAGTTAAATCCCACACAGCCCTTCTTGAGAATCCACCGGGAGAATGCTTAGTTTTACTAAAAAAAAAAAAAAAAAAGTGAACATACTCACATACAGGGTCAGGCAAAAAGACTTCAACAATTACAGGCTTTATGAATTCCAAGAAAATTGAAACAGAAAAATAAGCCACTTCTCTTACTTGCAAGCAAGAACCAAATACAGGGTTGTGCTACTCTTCATTTGTCTAGCTAACTGCATATGCTTTCTCCCACTCTATGTGTTTGAGCAAACAATATGCACGCATATCTTTTTTCATTTCCTTTTTAAGTACCCTTGTGTTTTATATATATCCGTTTTTCATTAGACTATAAAGTCCTTAAAAATAGCAAGAATACATTCATTTCAGTTCTGATATCTCCCATGGCTACAAATACTGGGAAGCAAGGTGATTTCGAGAAGGAATCTCTAGATTCCAGTCCTGGCTCTCTCATCAACTGGCTATATGACATCAGACAAGTTATTTTACCTCTCTAGGCTCTGATTTTTTCATCTACACAAGATTATTGAATGGATTAACTCTAATAATAATAATAATAGTAACAACTACCATCCCTTGAGCTCTTACAATGTGCCATGCACCTTACATATGTTCTCCCAAATTATCACAAGGACCCTGAGAAGAACCATCACCATTTTGCAAACAGGGATTCTGAGCATCCAATTTTTAAGTAACTTGACCAATGTCACACAATTATTAAGTGATTAAGTTAGGACTGCCCGAAGTCAAAGCCCTAGCTCTTTCCTTTACACGAAACAGCCTAAGATCTTTCTTCTGACTCCACACTTCCATTATCCCACCAATTCTCAATCCCTGGCTCCCTCACAGCTCCCCCTTCACAGGCAGGAAAGCCAAGGAAACAGCCAGAAGTAAATTTCAGGTGACCGGGGGCAGATACAGGCTCTCCATGCCTGAAGCTCTTTGGACTCTTGAACGGAATTTGGCTTTTCCCCAATGAAGGCTGGAAGATGATCATCACCCTCCTTGTCTCCCATTCCACAACCAGGCAGAAGTCTCATGGGAAATTATGTGTCTAGCTATAAACTCATTCCCAAATGTTCAGGTGATCTAAGAGCTGTCCGAAAAATGCATCCCAAAGTTTGTGGGCTGGGTGAGCTGGTGAAGGCTAAAGGATATTGCTCCCGACAGACTTAAATTTTAACCACCATCTAGAGACGTAGTCATGGTACACAAACACATATACTCTCTCTCACACACACATACACACACACAAACTTGTAGGCATGCACACGTACATTCCCACAGTGGATTATAATACTAGTTTATAGTCTTAAAACACTTGACTTTTTTTGTTTAGTTTTCCTATTACTACAGCCATCTTTCCTGAACCAAAAATCAAAGCAAATGTCCCAACACATGGTGATCATTCTGTCTTATGGAACACGAAAAGAATTGTTTGCAGTCAAGATGTTCCAGAAAATGAGTATGTGTGGAGTTATCCTAATGAGGAAGGGTTTCTTTCCCTGTAGCCTTACTCAGCCGTTCTACAGAGTTCAAAACCTAAAAGGGGCATCCCAACAGCATGGATGTCAATTTCCTAGGCCATCTGCAGTCCAAGGCTTTGAGCACTTTGAAGACGTTTGTTCTGGGACCTGGCATCTAGACTGAGAGGTTATTTTTAGCCCTTCCTTTTGACGATGTTGAGTATTTGGCTGCTACAGGTTGTTTTCCTCTTCTCTGGCCAAGAATAGAGGTGGTCTTGAGAAATAAATAGATTTTCAGCTGGCAATGTGCCACTGGCATTTGAGGCTGGGGTGACCTCAAGCATAATCGTGAAGCAAAAAGTAGCTGAGGTCCTGCTGCTGCTATGAATCAGGCAGCAGGACCCATATGTAAGTGGCTATAATTACTGGGGCTAAAGAGAGCAGCAACTGTAGACCGGAGGATGAATGGCTTTGGAAGCCAGGCTCAGAATCACATTGAGGGAGCTGTAGCCCACACCAAGCATTGTGCTAGACAAGATGAAAGAATATTCATCTGGTTGAACTGGCAAGTTTCACTTCCACTAGTGTTATGGATTGAATTGTATCACCAAAAATTACATATTGTAAATCCTAACCTCTATGTCTGTAGTCATAATCCCTTTGGGAATGGGTTGTCTTTGTTCTGTTAAATGAGACAGAATTACTGTTGGGTGTGTCTTGTGTCAATCTCTTTTGAGATGTAAAAGAGATTAAACAATCAAGCAAGAAGCAGAAATGGGGGAAGAGAAATGACAAGTCATAAGAAGATCACTCAGCAGCAGAAGCTCAAAAAGACAAGGAGCTTCTTTCAGCATGGGCAGAAAAAGAAAGCCTTCCTCTAAGTCAGCACCCTAAATTCAGACGTTTAGCATCCTAAACTGTGAAGAAAAAAAAAACAAAAAACTAAATTTCAGTTTGTTAAAGTCACCCATTTATGGTATTTCTGTTATAGCAGCTCTAGATAACTAAGATAGAATTTGGTACCTGAAGTGAGGTGCTGCTCTAACAAATACCTAAAATGTGGAAGTGGTTTAGGAATTGGGTAATGGGTAGAGGCTGGAAGAGTTGTAAGACGGCTAATAATAAAAGCCCTGGTGGTGCAGTGGTTAAGAGCTATGGCTGCTAACCAAAAGGTTGGCAGTTCAAATCCACCAGCCGCTCCTTGGAAACCCTATGGGGCAGTTCTATTCTGTCCTATAGGGTCGCTATCAGTTGAAATCGACTTGATGGCAACAGGTTTGGTTTGTTTTGGTTTTGGTGATAGTAAAAGCCTAGATTGCCTTGAAGAGACTGTTGCAGAATTACAGATGTCAAAGGCAGTTCTGGTGAGGTCTCAGAAGGAAGTCAGGAGAGCTATAAAGAAAGTCTCTATCATTTCATAGAATATCATATAGTGCCAGCAACGAAATGTCACTAGAAATGTGGATGTTAAATGTGCTTCTGGTGAGGCTTTAAATGGATATGACGAACATGTGACTGGACAATGCTTTTTATGCAGTGCCAAAAACTTGTCTGAATTATGTTCAAATGTTTGGTGGAAGGTAGAACTTTTAAGTGATGAACTTGAATATTTACTTGAGGAGATTTCTAAGCAAGATCTTAAAGGCACCACGTGGTTTCTCCTTGCTACTTATAGTAAAATGCAAGAGGAAAGAGATGGATTTAAAAATAAACTGCAAAATGAAAACAAAACTTAAACACTTAGAAAATTTTGTTGTACAAACTAAGGACACATGTCCTAGAATTTTCACCAAGGACACAGCTACACAATCTTTTGTTAAAGCGATTAAGCCTGTGACTGCAGCAGAAAACCCATCAGCTTAAACTGAAGGGGACAGAGAAAGAGCACAAGGAAATAATGCAGTCTGCCTCATGGAATTCTACAGGTAGGAAACAGGCCAAAGGAGCTACATTCATCATCCTCCAAGAAAAGAAAAGAACTATCCGTGGAGCAGCTCAGAGATCAGTAGAATTGTAGGAAGGAGCATGGAAAGCAGAGCTGCCTAGGCCTCAAAGGATGGGGCCATGGCCTCTGGTGTCTCAAAGGTTAGAGCCACCACCTCCTAGGTTTCAAAGAGTCATATCTTCACCGAGTTCTGGAGCGTGGGGCTGCCATTCAGTTTAGCCAAAAGCTGAAGGGGCAGGGGTGCTGTGATGGTTAAGATTGTGTGTCAACTTGGCTGGGCCATGATTCTCAGTGTTTTATCTGATCATCCCCATGATGGGATCTGCTATGAGTAGCCAATCAGTTGAAAGAGAGTTTTCCTTGGGCATGTGGCCTACACCTGAATATAAGTGGATGTTCCAGCTTTTGCCTGCTCTGGATCCTGCAGCTGCCTGCTATTCATGAATTGGGACTTGAGCTAACAGCTTATCTGCTGATCTTGGGATTTGTCGACCTTCACGGCCTTTCACTGAGAGCCCTGCTCTCTGACCTGCAGATCTTGGGTTCAACAGCCCCTGCAGCTACATGAATCAGGAGAAACCTCTATCCTGATCTGCGGACTTGGGATGTTCCAGCCTCTACAATCGCGTGAGTTGTTTTCTTGATATAATTTCTCTCTATATATTTATATACGTTACTAGTTTTGCTTCTCCAGAGAACCCAGCCTAAGACAGGTTCTATGCCCAAAGGACAGAAGAATGGAACCTGCCAGGGATGAAGGGGTGAGGTGCCACTCAGATGGGCTAGAAGAATGGAGCCCCTCAAAATTGAGGGAGAAGAGTTGCCATCTCAGTGGGCCTATAAGGCAGAACTGAAGGCCAGGGCCACGGGGCCTTCAGCCAGAATCCAGAAAGTATGGCCAATACTCAGCATCTGGAGGGCAGAACCCTTGCCCAGATGGTCCCAAAGAACAGAGGATTATTTTCAAACTTTGAGAGCTAATGCAAATTGTTCTGCCAGGCTTTTTAGTTCCTTGGTGCCCATTATCCCTTCTTTCCCTCTAACTTCTCCCGTTTGTAATGGAAATGTCTACCTTGTGCCTGTTGCACCATTGTACTTTGGAAGCAGGTAACTTGTATTCTAGATTTCACAGGTTCAGAGATGAAGAGGAATTTTGCCCCTAGATGGAATACGCCTAAAGTCTTACCCACTTTTGATTCAGATGATTCAGAAGATGAGATTTTGAACTTGGAGTCGACGTAAGGCTTTTGGGATGATGTGATGGGGTGAATGTTTTTTGCATGTGGCAAGGACATGAATTTTGGGGGGCCAAAGGGTGGAATGTTATGGATTAAACTGTGTCACCTAAAATTAAATCCTAACCTCTATGCCTGTGGTTATAACCCCTTCGGGAATGAGGTGTCTTTGTTATGTTAATGAGATATGATTAGTATAGGGTGTGTTTTGAGTAAATCTCTACCTATAAAAGAGATTAAACAAGCAAATGAGAAGCAGAGATAGGGGAAGAGAAATGCAAAGCCACATGAAGATCCCCAGGAGCAGAAGCTCAAAGAGACAAGGACCTTTCTCCACACCCAACAGAGAAAGACTTCCCTTAGAGCCAGCACCCTGAGCTCCAACTTGTAGCCTCCTAAGCCTTAAGAAAATAAATTTCTGTTTTTTAAAGCCACTCATTTATGGTATTTCTGTTACAGCAGCACTAGATAACTAAGGCAAACAGGGACAAGGAAAGCTCTTGAGACATTTAGAAATGGACTGGCAATAGATGCACGAACAAATATTGAGTAGGTCCAACTTTGCATGGTGCTGCTGAAGACACAATGAAAATAAGAATTGAGTCCAGAGAGACCCCTGGTCCTCTTTCAAGTAGCAAGTTGGTAAAGTGTAAAGAATGTGGGTTTTAAGTGAGATAAAACTGAGTTCAAATTCCAGGTCTGTTATTTACTAGTTATGTAAACTTGGCCAAGTCACTTGATTTCTATGAATGTTTGTCACCTCATTTGTTAAGTGAGAAAACAGTACTTCCCTCATAGAGTTTTTGTGAAGTATAAATGAGCGACGTATGAAACGGGCCTGCCTACAATACAGCCATTTAGGAGGTGCTCAATAAATGTGAGTCATATATGTGTCTTTGAAGGATATAAGAGAATGAACATGATGACACACGGGGGAAACACAGAAGGGACTAGCCCTAACATATGGAGCTGGGGTATCAAGTTGGGAAATGAGAGAATAATTTAATGTGGAAATATAGAATTAGAGTGTAAGCAGCCTTGAATAACACTGCAGAGCTGTTAAACCAGGCTCTCTGACCTGCTCCTGTCTGTCCCTAAATAATGAAGACCTAAGGACAGTGATGGTATGTGTGTGCAGGGCCTATCACAATGCCAGGAAGAAGGAAGGGAGGTAAAGAGGGAGGGAGGGATAAGGGAAACAGTGAAAAACTTAACATATTTGACATCTAAAGCATATCATGTTTTAACACCTTCATCTTCATATATTTTCAGTAATTATAATAAAACAAAAAGAATATATTTTATAATGAATTAAAATTTGGATTTACCAAATAAAAACACTGCCTCTCCCAATTTGCCCTGTTTTTTTTTTAATTATGGTAAATATATATGTAACAAAAGATGTGCCATTTCAACATTTTTCACATGTATCAACCAAAACCAAACCAAACCCATTGTCATCAAGTTGATTCCAACTCACGCGATCCTATGTGAAATTAATTATATTCTTCACGTTGTTCAACCATCACCCTTATCCACTGCCAGTTTTCTCTATCACTTTTAACAGAAGCTCAGTGTCCCTGAAGCATTGAGTACTCCTTTTCCCTGTTCTCTCCACCTGCTATTTTAATTGTAAACACAAAAATTCCAAGGGGTCACACAGAATAACAGAGTTGAAGTGACTCAAGTTATTTATGTTTTTTTTGTCTTTAAAATCACTGTGCTATCATTGTTTACTTCTTATCTACTATTTAAACCCAAAACTATGTACTACCAAGTACTGTGTAAGTAAGCGAGTTTAAAAGACTCATAACTGTTATGTATTCATTTAGGAAACAAATATGTATAATCAGGCCACATGTGTCAGGGGCTGACTGCATAACTGAGAGGTGTCCAAGTTAACTCCCACATGGAATACAATCTTTGTTAGAAGATAAGTAATAAAAATGTGCTAATTTGAAGCTCATAATTAAAACTGAATACTAAACATAAATGTAGTCCAACAAAATAATTATTGGAGGGAAGAATATTTTATCACTAATATTGGTTAGAGTTTCCACTGCATGGTAATAACAAAAACTTGACCACAGTTAGTGTTGTGATGGTTAAGACTGTGTTTCAACTTGGCTGGGCCATGATTCTCAGTGTTTTGGCAGTTGTATAGTGTTGTGATCACTTCCCTGTTGAAATTTGATATGTGATCAAATTTGATATGTGATATGTGGAATCTGTTGAGTGGTACTGGAGGGGGTGGGGCCTATGGCAGCTCACCACCCCCTCAGCCTTCAACTCTCCACCTTGTGCTGCCTACTTCCTTCCTGTTCACGTTGCAAAGGCTGTTGGCTTGTTCTGGATCCAGCAGCTGTCTCTTGCCTGATCTCTGGTTCTTGGGACTTGAGCTAGCAGCTTACCTGTCCATCTTGGGATTCACTGATCTTCACTGCCTGTAAGCAAGAGTCCTGCTCCCCAACCTGCCTATCTTGGGTTCACCAGCACCTGCAGTTAAGTGACTCAGGAGAAACCTTGAGGTCTTGCCTGCCAACCCTGGGGATTCCTCGACCATCAGAACCTGTGAGCAGGATCCTTGTTCTCCAACCCACTCATCTTGGGTTCACCAGCTTCTGTGGCTCCATGAGTTGGGAAAGGACTCTATCCTGATCCAAGGACTTGGGACATTCCAACCCCTACAACTAGATGAGCTATTTCCTTAATATAAATCTCTCTCTGTATGTTTATACACATTACTGGTTTTGCTTCTCTAGAGAACCCAGCCTAAGACAAGTGTTATTATTGTTTTTAAGTTCTCTGTACTCTCTGCTCCCCATTATTGCCTATACCCAGGAAAGACCACTCCCACTGTCCCTCAACACCTTGATATGCCACTAGAGAGAAAACCAGTTGGATGATGCAGAAGGGAGGTAAATTAATAGCAGTAGCCTGTTTCCATCATAGCTTAGTTACACTTTGAACCCTTTGCCTGTGACAGCATGCTCCACCAGCCTTAGGAGTTACTTCCAATTGAAGTTCTATCAAGTCATTCAGCACAGAGTATAATTTCCTGACTAATTCCTGGGCTAATAGCTGCAGCAGGAAAGCACAGATCACAAGTTCATCTGTTTATGCTTCAATTTTCAAAGCTAATGGTTTATTTAACTAGCAGGTTATTTCTTGATTACAAGCCACTAATATACTAAAGTTGTGTTTGGATTTCGTAAATTGAATTTCACAAAGCTTGGATTTCAAAACAATAATGTCAAGTCTGGCATATTCTTATGCAAACCTTTCTAATCAAGGCACAAAGAATAAGCTTTTATTTGTAACTAAAGCTGAGAATAATCAGCTTTTAGATGAGAAGAACAACTATACATACATTCATTCCACAAATGTTTATTAAGGGCATACTGTACTATGATCTTGAGATACACAACTGATTAAAATAGAGCCCCTTGCTTCACAGGGTTCATAGTCTAGAAGAGGAGGTTGGAATAGGAAGAGACAACAATCACACCTCCATCATCACAACTATGGCAAAATTGTAATGTGCCTAATACTGCTTAGCACCCTTGGGGCATTTTATAGGTACCTTATAAAAGTACCTATGCTGTGCTCTGCCCCAGATCTTCAGGAATCACACCAGCCTACCTGATTATGTTTTTCAGTTCTCATATCTTTGTCTCCAACCCCTCCAACTCCTTCAGATGATGATTAAGATGAATTGTTTTGTTAATTCCAATTTGGCATCCAACTCAATCTTTCAGAGCTCTTTGTTCCATGATCTGCAGCATGTGAGTCTGCATGGCCCCTGCCTGGGTTCCAAAACCCCCAACTAGATGCTGTGTGAGGAGCCCCAATTATTTAGGGGAATTCAGGCATGGCACATGTGCTAACTACATAGACATATGAAAGTACAGTTGGGGCATCAAAAGAGAGTGTGGTCAACTCTATGCTGGCATCATCAGGAAGGCTGAGTTCCATCAAAGTTCAGCAAATATTTATTGAATAACTACCATGTGCCAGACACTATGATAAGCACTGAGGACGTGGCAATAATAAAAATACAGACAAGGTTCTACAACTGAGCATCTACATGGAAATCAAATATTACAGGAGTAACTATGAGTATTTTATTATCAAAAGGAATATATACACTACAATGGACCAGAAAACAAGAGAATTTAACTTAAACTGGGGGTTGGGGCCAGAAAGTCCTCTGAAAGGAAATGACATCTATGCGGAGACATAAAGCTTGGTAGGAGTTTAACCACGTGAAAAGAGACAGTAAAAGCAAAAAGGACAGCAAAGGCCTGAAGAGAGCATGGCTTATCTGAGAAAATATAGAAATTCCACCATGGATGGAAATGAAGATCGAAAGAGTGCTAGATGAAGCTAAAAAGGTATTGAGCATGAAGGTAACACTTGAATGGGGTATTAAAAGACAAATAGGACTTTGTTGGTAAGACATGAAAGGAAGATTATTTCGAAAAGAAAGAAAGGTGCATGCAGGTGCAAAGGCGGGTGTGTGTAAAGGCCCATGTCATGTTTTGTTAACAACAGATGGTTCGATAAGGTTGGAACATTCAGCTCAGAGGGGAGAGGTGAAGCTAGATAAGTAATCAGAGATCAGATCATGAAGCGTTTTGAGAGCTTTGGTCTAAAGTTTGACATTGTAGTGTTGGGGGGAGCACTGAAGAACTTCAATTATGGAAAATGCATAATTGAATTTATGCTTCAGAAAACTGCCTTTTGTTCAAGAGAAGATGGTAGATTTAAACCTGGATAAGAGTCTGCTGCAGTATCTAGGCAAAAGATGGTGAGGGCTGAAGCTATATTGGAGGCAGTGCAGATAAAAGGAAGAGGAAGAAGTTCAGGAGTTTTAAAAACTAGAGCTGGCACAATGTAATGATCCCTTCTTTGGTTGGAAGGGATGAGGTGAAAAAACCAGGGTACGGCCAGGCTGCAGATTTGAATGACTGGGTTGACAGTGTGACCTTTCATCAGGAGAACATTTATAGGAAGACAAGTGGTTTTGGAGTTCAGTATTGAATATTTTTTATTGGGGTTATTTTGGGAGGGATGTACGAGACTGGATGGAGCTTAGGAGAAAGTTAAGAGTTGTGGATAAAGATTTGTAGAAGTTATAGTCATGAGAATAATTAAAATTTCTCAGGAAGCATGTAGATTAAAAATCCAAAAAGGCCATAAAATAACTCAGAAAACATTCCTTTGTACAGAGAGATAAGAGGAGGTATCAAAGTCAGCTGACAGGCAAAGAGAAGGAGAATTTTTGAGATACAACACAAAAGCCAAAGGATAAGCTATTTTCATTATGGAAGGTGTGGTCTACAGAATCAGTTTATGCAGACAGATCAAATAGGGTGAAAAAAGAATACCAAACCCAAACCAAACCCGGTGCCGTTGAGTTGATTCCAACTCATAGTGACCCTACAGGACAGAGTAGAGCTGCCCCACAGAGTTTCCAAAGAGCGCCTGGCAGATTCGAACTGCCAACACTTTGGTTAGCAGCCGTAGCACTTAACCACTACGCCACCAGGGTTTCCAAAGAAAGAATAAAAAGAAATTTTTTTTTTTTTTTTTAAAGAAAGAATAGGTTCTGGTAAATAGGGAGGAGGTCACTGGGGCCTTTATCGAACTGTCTTCAACGGTCTTAAACTTAGAGAAGGTTAGGGACTGAAGGGACTATGGTCCAGATGCTGTGATAAAGCTAACTAGATTGAAGGATGAGTAGAAAGGAGGAAAAGGAAGCTGCTGCAGATAGAGAGGAAACCCAGGTGGCGTAGTAGTTAAGTGCTATGGTTGCTAACCAAAAGGTCAGCGGTTCAAATCCACAAGGTGCTCCTTGGAAACTCTATGGGGCAGTTCTACTCTGTTCTATAGGTCGCTTTGAGTTGGAATCCACCCTACGGCAACAGTTTTGTTTTGCAGATGGAGAATGGAGTATTAAAGTTTCATATAGCCTATCAGCATGTAGCCATGGGAGGTTGTTGTGACAGGGAGTTGGGGTATCAGGAAATTGCCGACAATGGCATTACAGTCATTCAGAAGGAAAGCAGAAGGGGATGGAGAGGAATACTCTTAGACAGGTGTCATGACCCTTGAAGAATGTGAAGGATTAATCCAAAAGGTTGGTGGAACGGAGTCATGAGAACAAGTCGGGCAGATTGTGGCTGAAAGCATGCTTCTCTGGGAAAAAGTTTATCAAGTGGTGCAAGAGTAAATTGTTGTAGGATAAATGATTAGATGGTCAGCCATGCCTCCCTCTTTGTGACTGAGGTCCTGAAGATATGAGCAAGTTCACCTGAGATGCTGCAAGGAAAACAGTGTCACCAAGAAGAATGACTGATTTTATTTTCAGAGAGGTTGAAAATATTTTAAAATTTATCTATAATGGAGTTCAGTATTGAACATTTTTTATTCCAGAAGGCACATCAGGAAGAGTTTAGATAGTGGTCAGAAGTTCAGGAGGAAGTACACCAAAGGAGAGGAAGTACAAGACAGCAAATGAGTGAACAGAAGAAACTTTATCTTGGCCAAAGCCAAAAAAAGCCAGGGTGAAGGAATAAATAGAAACAGCTTCAATTCTCACTTTCAGATGGAAATCTGTCATAAAATAGTTTCATTTCTGGAAGCTCATGAACTTTCCAGGTGTGGAACTTGTGACCTAATTTCTGAAATTACTCTTCCTTAGTCTGTGTTGAGTGGAGCTGGAAGGATAATTCACACATTTGCTAAGTGTTTGTCCTTGCCGTGAAAAGTAACCTGTATTTGATCATTGACGTATCTCCTGTGGATGCATTCTACGGACAGAGCTCTGTGCATCCCGAGCTTGTGCTCCACTTATGTCATATTGCTATAGTCAGTCTTAACGCATGTTAACATCTTAAGATAATGTGAGCTTTCCTAGTCAATTTGAATGGCAAAATTGCTGTAAAAATTATAGATAGGATGAACGCAGCTTTGAGATTTTTGGCCAACAAATGAGACTGAAACCACATTATTCCTTCCCTTTGTTTAACCTGAATGAAAAGATATTTTGACATTTCAGTGAGCTGCTCTGATTAAAAAAAAAAAAAATTATTCTGGGTATTTTTTTCCCATTCTCTCAACATTGGGAGAGTTCCATTTCTTTTTCTGATTTCATTAGTTGCCAGGGCACAAAAAAAAACCTTTCATTTTCCTCTCAAACCACCCACATGGTATCTTTTATGCTTCGGCAATCTGCACACAGATCATTCCCTCAGCATGGCTGCCTCATTAAGGAATACAGAGAGGGGGACTCAGAATCTCACTTCCCAAAGGAAGGATCAGAGCAGTCACACAGCTGGTCCCCTGGGTTTGCAAGGGAGATGGTTCGGCCCCAGCCCTCCACAGAGCAGTGCTCTCTTAATGGCTGAAGCATGTCCGACATGTCAGAGTCTGCTTGGATTTGCTGGTGAGGGCCTCAGACAGACAGCAGGTGAGAAGCAGGGGAGAGAAAGGCAGAGTGGATAACCAGAACCTCATTACTGTCATTTGCAAGCCTGGCCTGTCTCATCCCTCCTTAATGGGGTATGAAATGGGAGACACATCATCCCCTGTTAATCAGCATAGCACTTGGTCTGGGTGGCACCACACTTGGTGTCCAGAGCCTTCGATCTACGCCATATGTTATTTTACTTATTTCATCCTTAAAACTCTATGGGCTATAAGCGAGTGGCAGGTCAACCCAATGATTTGAGTTGGGACTTAGGGAAATAATGGGGCAAAGAGCCCCTCCCTGGCTCATTACTTATGTGGAAGCCTATCTTTGATCTTTCTGCAGTTATCTCAGGAGTTGGATTTCATGATGCTGAGAAGGGCCATCAAATCCTTTGAGGCTGTCATGATGCCTAGAATTATCACAGCAGAAAGGTATTGGAGTCCTCCAGCTTAAAAACAAAAAAATTATTGTCTAATTACTTTAATCAGTACATTAGAAGGATGACATGAACTTCAAATTGGATAGAATTTTATTATTAAAATGAAACCATTATAGTCTAGGAGCTGTAGCAGGACCTTAAGAAACATTCTGTTGCTGAGGACAGTGTCTACAATGAAAAGTACAGGGGCTTTGAAAGGAGGCAGAGATGAGTCAAGTTCCACTTCCAACACTTGCTAACTAAGAGGCCTTGGGTGAGTTATTTAATCTCTCTTAGCCTCTATTTTCTCATCTGGATGGTGGCAATAACGTATAATCCTTCATCCTGGCCTTTTCTGGCTTTGGCCAAGATAAAGTTTCCTCTGTTCACTCATTTGCTGGCTTGTGCTTCCCCTCCTTTGGTGTACTTCCTCCTGAACTTCTGACCTCTATCTAAAACTCTTCCTGCTGTGCCTTCTGGAATAAAAAAAATGGTCAATATTGAACTCTATTATATATAAATTTTAAAATATTTTCAATCCCTCCTAAAATAAAATCAGTCATTCTCCCTGATGACGCCATTTTCCTTGCAGCATCTCAGGTGAACTTGCTCATATCTTCAAGACCTCAGTCACAAAGAGAGAGGCATGGGTGACCATCTAATCACTTATCCCACAATGATTTAATGTTGTATCACTTGATAAACTACTATTACTAAGTTTGGGGTTGGGGATAGGATGAGCGGGATAGGAGAACCCTAAAATTTTTTGAAATTACTCTTTCTGAGCTTGTGTTGAGTTGATTTGGACGAATAATTCACACATTTGCTAAGTGTTTGCCATTGTCAGAAAAGAAGCTCAAAGGAGAACTTAGGTACATAAAGTGTAAGCTCTTACTCTGGTTAATAGTGGTGAGTACAGTGTAAGGAGGAGTCCTTGGATGCTGCAAATGGTTAACCATTAACCACTCAGCTGCTAACTGAAAGACTGAAGGTTTGAGTCCATCCAGAGGTGCCTTTTCTTATAAGAAAAGCCTAGTGATCTACTTCCAAAAAATCAGACATAGAAAACCTTAGAGTGTAGTTCTACTCTGACACATGTAGGGTCTCCATGAGTTGGACTCAACTCGAAGGCAATTGGTTAACTGGTTTGGAGTCAAAACATCTCTGCCCCAGTCCCAAGTACATATTTACTAGATGCATGACTTTGAATAGGTCATTTAACTCTCCTAATCCAGAAAAAAAAAAATTTTTTTTTTTTTAATCCCCAGTTTTCTTATCAGTAAAACAGGAACAGCCAGTCTTTCAGGACTGACATGAGAATCATGAGACAACATAGCTATAGGTAAACTATAAAGCATATGAGAATCCAGAAAATTATTAAAAATGATACTTTTTGACTTCAGCCCTACCTTACCTAATGAGGCACTTTCAATCTTTTCTCTCTGTGCCTTCTGAAAAGCTGAGAAATATAACAGCAGATTATCTTCTCCATCCACAGCTCCTAAATGATGTTTTCTACTTTCAATTCTCTTCTACTTGATACGGCGGCCCATTAATATATTCCAAACAGATTGAGCAGCACTCTAGGATACAGAAAATCATCCTACTATCATGTCCAGTTATTCAAACTACTTCCTTTTCTGTTCCTCTCTATTTCATCTAGTCTAAGCTTCTGGACCACCAATTGCCCCAATCTTACTCCCATTTATAGAGTGTCCTTTAAACCATTTTCTCTCAGCACAAATATTAGTATATCTAGAACCCACATTTAAATTATTATTAGGTTTGTGTTAAATTCACCATAGGTGTGGAAAAGACCATTTCCCAGTTTATACCATTAACCAGGCTGTTTCTCTCACACTTCAAAGCATATAAATCTCTACATCTCTCTTAGGCACATACACACACACCAAGGCCTCAGCCAGCAAAATGGCCAGATGGGCAGTAAGGGGTTTCCATATATAACTTATTATTAATAGAGTGTTGATTCCAGGGAGGCTATAAACAAATTCTAAACCTTATGCTGGCCCATACTCCACCCAGTCTCTTCCACTATGATCTCTTTCTCCCCATATTTCTCCATAGGTCAATCTCAGGCCAACAAGCCAAAGTCCTTTGATGGAGTGCCAGACTTTATTAAGCAAATAAGGTTAGATTTCCTGACATTCTCACTGATGAAGAAATGAAATTTGATATTAGTAAAGAAATGGAGCTTGGTCTTGGGGTTACATTTCTTAGTAGCTCATCTAGACAGGCTTCACAAGCATGTTTTGAATTTACATTTTTCTTGAAAATTTGTCGGTTTTCTTTTATAATGTAGTGTTAGAATTTAAGAATCTTGTTTTAGTTTTTGTTTTGTGTGCCCAGTAATAGAACCACACAATTTTTTTTTTTTTAAGCCCTCAACGAGTCTGGTTAACTCTCATTTTTCAAATTGGCTCATTTATCAACTGGATAACAGGAAAAGCAATGGGTTTTCTTCATCACAGGTAGGAGTACAGAGCTGCAACTGCACATCTGGCAGTAGAATAACCCACCCCAGCAGGCCATCTTCCAAAGTGCACATCGGTAAAAAGAACGACCAAGGACTGGAAATTAGCCTGTCAATGTTTAGCACCATGGACAGCTCATCGACGCACACGTAGGGAATCTAGAGCTCTAAGCCTATATTTCCTAAGACCTTTCCAATGAGGAACCTATGCAAAATTAATGCCTCTTTTAATTTCCTTTAATGTGATGGGCGTTAGAGATACAGGAATGGGAAAAGGCAGAAAGCAATGTCTTTAGAAGATAAGGAAAACTGACGTATTACGGGTTTTGCTCAGTCACTTCGTAAATTATGGAAAATTCAGAACAGTGTCCCAACACACTATGTCTTCTCACACTAATTGCTGCTGTTAGTTGCCATCAAATCTATTTTCAACTCACAGTGACTCCATGTGACAGAGGAGAACTGCCCCATAGGGTTTTCTAGCCTGTAATCTTTACAGGAGCAGATTGCCAGGTCTTTCTCCCTCAGAGCTGCTGGATGAACTCAAACCACTAACTTTTTGGTTAGCAGCTAAGTGCTTAATCATGGCACCACCAGAGCTCCTTTCCCATATGAATAGGCTGATAAACACCAATTGAGAAAAATGGTGGAGGGGGATTTCTCAAGGTTCTGCCTTGTCCGGATTGTGAAAGCAATCACTAGACAAAGTATAGAAATTGTCTAGCAGGGAAATGAGAAAAGGATTTAGCAGCCAGACTTAGGCAGGGCCTCAGATAGGAGAGATAGCTTTCTATTATAAGAATATGGAGAATATATGATGAAAAGTTCATGGGGAGAAAATTAAAATACTTCTATAATAATTTATTGAGAAAACTCCCAGGTATGGAATAAACCTTACATATGATGCTTATCTGTCTCTCAGACACACATGTGTACACATGATCACACATACAAAAACACACATGCCCCTGCATCCATAAAGTCACACACTCGGCTCAGGAGCCTGTCAGATAACTTTTTCTAGTGTCTCTCTCAGGAGTCCTCCATCTTCTGTTCTTCCTCCTCTCTTTCCCAGCCAGTTTCCTAACTTAAGGGATCACTGAATTGCACAGGCAAAATCATGAAGTAAGCTGATGGCATGTGGACTTTGAGCAACCCTAAGCCAACATAATTGATGTGAGAGGACCAAGAGGTCATCTGTGAGGCTCACTATGGCAGAAGTTCATTGAACTAATACTGGAAAGATTTATAAAAATAACAGAATGCTGACTCTGTGCCAGACATGGCTGCAGGCTCCAAGAATACATCTGTGACCAAGACAGAGAGGAATCCTGCCATGGTGGACCTTTCATCCTAATGGGATAGGCACACAATAAATAAATCAGCAAATAAATACAATACATGCTACATAATCTTGTAACAAATATTATTGGGTTAACTACCTACAAAAACCTGATAAAATTACCTGGAGAAGAATGAGTAGAATACTTTGGGTAGAGAGGCAGTGAAGTCTTTCTAAGGAGGTCACATTTGAACTGAGACAAACAGCTTCATGTAAATGACAACCATTAGTAATTAGAGGCAGATGTATGTTATCAATATTCCTAATAAAGGTTGATATCTTGTCACCTTCTAGTCAAGGTAAAAAGTTCCCTGTGCCTGGTAGGGTAATAAATATGTTTGTTAGGGTAAAATTAGCTGATATAACAGACAAATCCCAAGACCTTGGTGAACTGAAGCAACTTATTTATTGTTCACTTAACATCCAATAAAAGGCCACTGGCAATCAGAGGCGGAGTGGTCCAAGGTCAATTTGGGCAGCCCTCCATCTAGTAGAAGGGGACAAGAGATCAAGGAGTCTAACTTGGAAGATTATTCTAAGAGGCCAGGCATGGGAGGAGCAGGTATCATATTCACATGCTCCATTAGCTGGAATTCAGTCCAATGGCCATATCTAGTGGCAAGAAAGGTTAGGAGATATGGTTTAGCTGTGTGGTTAGGAGGAAAACAAAATGGCTTTAGTGAAGACTTGGCTAGTCTCTGTCACAATGAGGCAAAAGGAAAAACTATCCTACACTTTGCAAAGACTGACTACACCAAGAGTCCAATGCATATGCAATTACTTTATTCATTTCAAGGGATGAAGTGCAAATGGATTTTTCAAATAATAGCAACCACAGCAATCATAATAGTAGTAATAATAATGCTTTAACGGACATGAACTTTTTTTGACTCTCATAACCTTATATGCTTGTGACATAGCCAGAGCAAAGATATTATTTCCATTTTAGAAAACAGAGAATTGAGAGGCAGTCTCTTAAAACTGAAAAACATCTAACATCATTTAATCTAATTCAATCATTTCATAATTGCGAAAATCATCACCTAAAGAGGCAAAGCAGCTTGCCCCAATGGGTATAGAGCTAGCCATTGGACGAACGTAGGTCTTCTCATGTATAGCTCAATGACTTCTGCTTGTTTCTTTGCCCTCTAAGAGGGTGGTTTTCAAAGTTTAGGGTAAATATTAATCGCTGAGGTCAAGGGAAGGCAGAAGCCTTGTTAAAGATGCAGATTTCTGGGCCACATACCCAGAAACTTTGACTCCACAGGTCTGGGGTGAGGCCCATGGATTTACATCCTTAATGAGCACCATAGGTAAATCTGATGCACTGCTCGATTCATTGTCACAGTTTTCCTAGGAAGCCCCAGCTCTGCTGTTGGAGACTGGATGTGCACAATACAGAGAAAAATACTCATCGGATGAATCAAAAAATGAAACACAAAAACTATTAAAAACTAAACCACTAAAACCCAGAAAACACTGGCGAGCCTATTGGTTGCTGAATAGATGTTTCTAAGCTTACAGTCAATGGAATATATAACCAAGTATTAAAAATTGGGTCAGTCAATATTAGAAGCAAATTTTCTCTTCCTTTTAAGTTCTTTTTTACTTTATTACTAATTAAAAGCATCACTTCTATTTTTAAAAATTAAATGATAGGAAAGCACAAAGAAAAAGTTAAAATCTCCTGAAATGCAAACACTCAGAGACAGGCAATATTTTAACATGTACATTTCTGCTCTTTTGCATACACACACAAACATACATATACAATCTGTCATTAATATAACCATGAGATTTATTGAAACTATCAAAACTCATTTTAACAATGTATAAAAAGTATGTAAAATGTAGATTTCACAGTAATGATCCAGATATAAATATCAAAATATTTTTAAAAAGCAGGGTAATAGAAGATACAGAAAGGAAGGACCAATTGCAAATTTCTCAGGCAGAAGTCAATAGGTACTGTTACATTTTTACATTGACAACTAGGGAGAAAAGATCACATATGGGTTTTTATAGCTTATAGGTTATCATTTGAAGTGTTTACAGGTTAGGATCAATCAGTGGCTTGAAAATCAACTTTGTAGAGTGTACATCAACATTTTTTTCTCAGAATAGAACAGAATAGAAAATATCAGAGCATGTTACGTGTAATTAATAATGAGAGTAATTTTTATTTTATGAAATATTTTTATTATAGAATATACCTGTAGCCACATATACACATACATACGCGCACACACACACTTCCAGATATATACTTGGTCACTACACTGGTAGAATAACAGCAGGATATATAAACAACTTCACTGGAGGTAATAAAGAAAAAAAAAAGATCAAGGCTCCTTTGCAGTCTCCCACTCTTCTGCTGAATGTATACTATTCACAATCCTTGGTGTTCATCGTAGGCCCTCTTCCTTTCTCACTCTGCGCTTCCTTCCTTCACAATGCCAAGAGCTCCTTCTTGGGCTTCAGACTCCTAGGTTTCCAAGTACCTTCTGGCTATTTCACTTACTTCTGGAGTAAACAAACTAAACTTACCATCTCTTCTCACAAGCCTGATCCTCTAATGCTCCTCAATTCTGTGTTCGCCTCTCCAACAGCCCACTCACCCAAAACGGGACTTGAGAATCACCCTGACTCTTGCCCCTTTCCTACCCAATCCTGTCCAAGGCTGTGTTCTCTACAAGCACAGCCTGAGATGGGGATTCTTGGATAAATGATTTACTGAGACAATGCTCCCAGGAAAAGGGGAATGAGGAAAGCAGGATTAGGCAGAAGCAGCAGCTATTCAAGGAAGTGGTCTCAGCTGGGGACTGGCTGCAGCCTAATCCGCAGGGAGCTTTGGAGCACAGTTTGCCCCAAAGGCTGACCCCACCTGGAGGCCAGGAGGCTGGCTTTTTGTACCCCCATGTCAGCCAGCCAAAGAAGCCCTGGTGGCTTAGTGGTTAAGCACTTGGCTGTTAACCAAAGAGTCAGTGGTTCGAACCCACCAGCTACTCTGTGGGAGACAGATGTGGCAGTCTGCTTCCATAATGATTACAGTCTTGAAAACCCTACGGGGCAGTTCTACTCTGTCCTATAAGGTCACAATAAGTCAAAATCAACTGGATGACAATGGGTTTGGCTTTTTGTTTTGTTTTTTCTTTTTGCCAGTCAGCCATTGGCTATGGGTTGCCAGTGAAGAGAGGCTGCATATCTCCCAGAGGAGACAACTCCCATCAGTCAGAGTCAATTATTCACAGAAGGGGCCAGCTGTGAGGAATTAGCTGACTCGACATCACTGGGTTGTTGTTGTTTGTTGTTACCCAGCAGCTGAGGGATGAATGCAGCTACCAGGTAACGTGTATCTGGGCAAGGTGTCGATAGGAAACACAATGCCTTCCATATTCAATTAATCCCCAAGGACTATTGATTGATCTCCTGAATATGATTTTAATCTGTCCAATTCTCTCCAACCTCCACTGTCCCTCCCTGGCCCAGATTTTCACCACCCCTCATCAAGCCTCACCTAAATAGAGTCTCTGCCTTTTTCACTTCTGAATCACTCCCTCTTTAGCCCACTGCCTTCCAACCTATTCTGAGCCCTGTGGACACAAGGCTCTTCCTGGTCCCTAATCCTACCAAAAACTCCACTTTTTTGCTTGGTCTGGTTCCTCTGACAGTAATGCCTTTTTCTACCTGTGAATTCTTCTGCATCTTTCCAGTTCAAGTTCAAATGCCAACTCCTTTCTGTAGTTTTTGCTAATCCATCTCTCCTGTCACAGAAAGTCATTCATTTATGCTCCCAATGTAATTTATATATTCACCAATTACAGAACTTAGATTAAGACACTAGTAACTATTGTTGTTGTTAGGTTCTGTCAAGTCACTTCTGACTCATAGTGACCCTATAGGACAGAGTAGAACTGCCCCACATGGTTTCCAAGGAGCAGCTGGTAGATTTGAACTTCCAATCTTTTGTTTAGCAGCTGAGCATTTAACCACTACACCACCGGAAATCATTTCCTCTCTCCTTTAGAGGGTGGTACAGAACCTGTATTAGATCAGGGATTGAGTCTTATTCATTTCTGTAACTGCAAGGTACAGAACCTGACACACATCAGGTACTTAATAAATGGCTGAATATAATGCTACTGTGTACGTACTGAAACTGAATTGGAGGTATTTGTTGATAGAAATCTGAATTGGGTAGTGAAGAAATCTACCCACCACTTCTCACATTTGCCCATAGTGCTATTCATCCATTAAATGCAAGCTCAACTGATCTCTTGTCTATTCCACCCCTCACTTACGTATCCCCTTTCTGACATCCTAGAAAGCTTTACAATGACACCACCCAATTCTGAATAGCCCAATATACTACACAGCCTTATGTTGTTATTACTTGCCATTGAGTCGGCTCCAATTCATGGTGACTTTATGCATAACAGAACAACAAACTATTGCCTACAACCTTATATTTTTGTTGTTGTTAGGTGGCGTCGAGTTGATTTCAACTCGCATGGACCCCCGTGTGACAGGGCCTCCTAGGTTGTAATTTTTGTGGAAGCAGATCTGCAGGTCTTTTCTCCCACAGAGCCACTGGTGGGTTCGAACCGCTGACTTTTCGGTTAGTAGCCCAGCACTTAACCAAGGCTCCTACAGCCTTATAGTAAGTTCTAAT
Source organism: Elephas maximus indicus (assembly GCF_024166365.1). Taxonomy (NCBI): domain Eukaryota; kingdom Metazoa; phylum Chordata; class Mammalia; order Proboscidea; family Elephantidae; genus Elephas; species Elephas maximus. Next base: position 54,434,244 of record NC_064840.1, read on the forward strand.
ATTTCATGTGTGACTACTCGAAAGCTAGGTCCTTGTCTTAGAACTCTAGGTACTGCAGAGAGTGCAGTGGTGAGAGCTAAGTGGGAGCTCAAGAATCTCTTTCTGAATTACGGCAGGAAAGGCCTGAATGTGGAGGCTCTGGAATTTGGAAGAAGCAGTCAAGCCAGAAGACATTTTATAAAGAAGGTAGCTCATCAGCATCAATTACTACCCTCTGCCCTATGGCATGACTCCATTTAATGCTGTTGACTGTGTGCTCCTTAAGCCACATGATCTAGTAAGGGAGTTGTGCTCAACTGCCTTGTTGAATACCATACCTGCCTAACCCAGGAAGGGCTGCTATGGCCACACGGCCCTTGTTCAAAGTTAGGACACAGGGAAGTCCTTCCACAGTTTACAAGACAGAGAGAAAAAGAAATAATCCAGTAAGGCCGAAAACAGCATAGCGCCCTGGGATCCAAATTGATTTCTTCTCTCTCTCTCATCTGAGTCTGCATGCTGCAGGGCCAACATGCAGACTGGGATCAATAAGACATGAATCCTCTATTAAAAACAACATAAAAACATATTTTCGAGGTGAGGTAGGGAAGTGAAATTCTGGTGCTTGCAGGATTGAGAGACTGATGGAGTCTGCAGCACAAGACACTGAGAACAAGTCTTTTTCTGGTCTTACCTACACTCTCTCCGTGCTATGGTTCACACTGTTCATGGAAATGCAGCATCTGCCCAATGGTTATGGCTAAACCCTACCTAGCCTGCTGAAGTAGAGGATATGTCTACAATGGTTTGTTCTGAGCACCATATCCATGCTGAGTTTTGGCTTCCTTGTCTATAAAATGGGGATAATACCACCTAATTCTGTCCCTGGGTGGTGCAAATAGTTAATGTGCTTGGCTGCTAACCATGAGGTTAGAAGCTGGATTACACCCAGAGGTGGCTCACAAGAAAGGCCTGGCAATTTACTTCTGAAAAATCAGTCATTGAAAACGCCATTGTTTTAGTCACCCAGTGCTGCTATAGCAGAAATAATACAAGTGGATGGCTTCAACAAATCGAAGTGTATTCTCTCACTGCCTGGTAGGCTAGAAGTCCAAATTCAGGGCGTCAGCTCCAGGGGAAGGCTTTCTCTGTAGGCTCTGGAGGAAGGTCCTTTTCATCAATCTTCCCTTGGACTAGGAGCTTCTCTGCATAGGAACCCTGGGTCCAAAGGACACGCTCTGCTCCTGGCACTGCTTTCTCGGTAGTATGAGGTCCCCCTATCTCTCCGCTTACCTCTCCCTTTTATATCCCAAAAGAAACTGGCTCAAGACACAATCCAATCTTGTAGATTGAGTCCTGCCTCATCAACACAACTGCTGCCCATCCCCCCTCATTAACATCATAGAGGCGGGATTTACATCACACAGGAAAACCACATCAGATGACAAAACGGTTGACAATCATACAATACTGGGAATCATGGCCCAGCCAAATAGACATATTTTGTGGGGACAATTCAATCCATGACACCCATGGAGCACAGTTCTACTCTGACACACATGGGGTCGCCAGGAGCTGGAATTGACTCGACAGCAACTAATCGGTTAATACCTAATCCTAGACAGATTTATAAGCACAGTCAGCGTTTAATAAATGTTAAGGTCATTCTTCCTTTCTCCTACTCTCATTGGGTGTTGAGTCCTGGTTTGTATGTATTAGCATGAGACTCTGCTTCCTTCACACTGAGCTCAACCTAGATTTGGGTTGCTCCAGCCTATTTTGGCTTTGCCTTCTTTAAACTCATGTAGCATATCTTGAGTAGCCAACACCACACAGCACGTGATGGTGAATCCTTGTTTACTGCACTCTGTGCTTCATACATGTAACCTGCACTTCCTAGCTAAAGTCCAGGAGCACTCTCAATTGGCAGACATGGTCCACTATAGAAAATAAACTCCACGAGAATATGGACCAATCCCATCCAGTATGAGACTAATGCCTATGCCCCAAAAATATTTGTTGAAAGAAGGAAGGAAGGAAGAAAAGGGGGAGGGAGGGAGGAAGGAAGGAAGGAAGAAAAGAATTGCAAAGGAATTTGGCTCTATTTCAAGGTTTGAGAGACAGTCTGGGGAATATAGCTTAAAAAATACATTTGGGGAACATTCAATTGCCTTTGCAGAACTAAACATGAGAAATGGGTTTTGTTTTGTAAAACTCATTTTTAATATCCATGACAGCTAGCTTAAATCTGGGCACTTTAGAAGCTTTAAATCTCTACACATACGTGAAGTAGCATTCTTATTTTTAATTATTCATGTATTCAATAGTAATGAATTGAACTGAATCTGATTTTGCTGTAAACACTAATAATCATAGCAAAGAACAACACTGAAGTGGGAATCAAGAGCCCATGGTTGGAAACCCATCTTAGTTCCTTCTCAGTCATATCACTGTGTCAAATCCCATCACATATCTGGGTCTATTTCCTTATCTGTAAAATACTAGTATCCAATATCTGTTCCAGTTTTAGGACTAAATTCAATTCACCTTCATAGCTCATACTGAAATTATTGCAACTTTCTGTTCTTCTCCTTTTGAATGTCATCTGCAAGAGTTAATGTTTTCATTGCCATGAGAAATTTATCACCAGACAACAAAGTGAGATCAGGATGTAAAGCACTGCATTCTTAATATCAGGTGGTATCCACGTCACTGGATTTGCAAAAGATCCATCCAATTAAATTTTAATGTAGTAGTGGTCTCAGATCTCTACATGTTTGGTTTCTACATCACAAAAAGTTAAGAATTCTCCTGAGACCCTGAGAGAATTCCAGTGTAATCCCTCCATTTTTTAGATGGGGCACAGCAGACCAAAGGTGCAGAGTGACTTGTCTAATTCCACACCATCAGCTGTAGAGCTGGGACGTAGACTCATCTCCTTCATCCCAAGCCAGTTCTCTTTCTATCATGCCACACCATTTTCTTACATAAATGGGATTTCTTATCTAAGTATATACTACAAAAAGTCTATGCCAACTATGAGCTTATAAAGATTTATCACAACGTTAAGATATCCATGTTTGCTCTGTTTCCTTTTAATGGAAAGTAGCCATGAACATCAAAAAAACTTTTGGGGAAAAATACAGAAAAACAGAAGAATAAATGTAGAAATCATCCATTGTACCAGTGTCCAAACCTAGCCACCATTAATAAGTTGGAAAGATCCCTTCCCATCTCTTTTAAATACGCAAGGTTTTTTTGGGTTTTATTTGAACACAGTCATAAGCATACTACATATGTGATTGTAAATCTTGCTATTTTCATTTAAAAGTCAATCACAAGTATTTTTCATGTTTTTATGTTGTAGTCTTCATAATTTTTTTTTTTTAGTCTTCATAATTATTTTAACTGCTACGTAATGTTATGTTTAATGGATTTGCCAGTTTATGTAAATATTCTCCACTTGTTGAGCATTTAGGCCGACAGCTTAAAAAACATATAAGTAACAACGTGGAGAACATCTTTGTTTATGTGTATTTTTTCATGTTTTAAACTATTTCTTTAGCATAGATGCTAAGAAGTGGAATGGCTAGTTTAAAGGTACCAATGAACATTTCAAGGCTCTTGATATATTTGGTTAAATTGTTTAAAAAGGGGTTTGTGACAATTTCCACTGCCACCTACAATGTACTAATGTTCTCTACCTTCAAAAAGATTACTTATGTTCAATACAGTGCAAAAAACCGTATGTGTATAATGAAAATACATACAAAATCTTTTCTAGAAGAGAGAGTGGAAAACGTCCAAACCCAGCAAACAATTGCTGATGATGCCTTTCTGGTACCACGAAGTGGAATGGATAAGTAACAAAGCCAAGAAATATTTTATAAGCACAATTTGAAAGGCTTTTCATGTACTGCTTTCTCTATAGATGTAAATATATGAACTTACTGAACTTTTCTAAAGTTTTTTTTTCTCAGTCACAAAACAAATGGATTCAAGAGGCACTTAGATAAAACATTAGCGGAAAAAGCAGGAGTAATCTGTCAGGCAGAATGCAATTTGGGGGGATAGAGAAACCCTGGATTTCCAATCGTAAGGAAACCAATAAAGGGCAACTTCTGGGGCCTCCTGCTGCTCCTCCCCTGTCCCACTTTATGTTAGGAAAGCTCCACAGGGAAACCCCTCTCCACCAACATCTGTGCTGCTCATTCACCTTCCCTGCAGCGCAGCACGCTCCTTGACCTTCTGGACCTCAGCCTCCTGCAGCTGCCGCGCCGACTGGTTAGCAGCACGGAGTACTGGGAAATGAGGCCCTGAAGAGCCTGTTCAACCTGCCCACACGTGGGCATGAACAACTCCATGTGCCAATGCCAGAGTCCATAAGGAGATCTGGAAAGGCATCACAAATGCATTCTAGGTTAAAATTTACACTTGGTCTCCTACTGGGGCTCAGTTCAATCTTATACACATAGTGGGAGGAGTTAGGAGGAGACATGGGCGCTTCTGCTTCTTGGCACATGGATTGAATAACAGAGTAATTATCCCTGAGTGGTGCTAACACTTAACAGGCTCAGCTGCTAACTGAAAGGTTGGTGGTTCAAATCCACCCAGAGGTACCTAGAAAAAAGACCTGGTGATCTACTTCCAAAAAGTTACAGCCGTTGAAAACCCTATGGAGCAGGGGTTGCCATGAGTTATCGACTCAGTGGCAACTGGTTGGTGTACTGGTATAGCTATGTGCTCAAATCATGTCACGTATATAAGCATTTATTTAGTCCCTCTCTCTATTGTATACTTTGTGCAGATATAATACGTTGGTGCAGCTTACACGTAACATATATGTATATTTCTTTAGCTTTATTGTGTGACATTTTCAGTCAAGGGTTGGTGGGAGACACTGGTGCTTTGAAAGGAAAAAAAAAATGCAAGACTGCAGAATAATGTATCTTCTCTGTGGATGCATAAATCAAAGCCCTTTCACCACAAGCCCAAGTTCTGGTTCCACACAGCAGAGTTGTACCAGGCCCCAGAGGCTGAGGGAAGCCCATGGAGGTTCCGGCTTTTTAGAAAATTAGAAAACGTGCAGTGAAAAGAGTTCAAAATTTAACCTCGGCTCTGACCCCTTGTCACATAGAATTCTCTCACATGTCAGTCTCCTGTGGGAGGGGATAACCTCCAATCTCCAAAGAAAGTGGAAGTCTTGCCTCTTGAGCTACCAGCTGGTATCTCTCTCACTCCAAGGTACCAAGGCTGACCCTCCACCCAGTTCAAAGTACCATCCTAGCTATAGCCCACTATCTCTCTTCTCTGCTGGTACTTGCAGGAGGCAGGATTTGTCAGTAAATGGTGCCCGAGGACTGACACAAGGGCAGGGGAACTTGGCCATGGTTATCCGGGGCTACAGGATGCTGAAGACTAGGTTCTGATTTCTCCCAAAAGGCCATTTCACCTCAATCCAGATTCCCAAGGAATTTCCTAAGTAGCCCTTGCTGTGGCCCTAGATCTCCAACTGGCAGGAGGTTCCCCAGATCTCCATGTATAATCTGGTCTTCAGGTCAGCCTGGGCTCTAATTGGCCCTGGCTTCTACTTGCTTCTGTGTTCTCTGCTAGCAGCTGAGCTACATTCACAAGGGGGAGGAAAGCATCCTGATCTTTGAAAACAAAGGAAAGAGGAAATCAAAGGGCTCACATCTGAACTGCTGCTCAGGGCCAAGCACTCCACTGATCTGTCTAACCGAAGAGAGGAAGGAACACACCCGTGCTGAGGGGAGAGGGCTCTGGGGAGAGGCGCCATAGATCCCATGGCTAAAGCATGCCCTTAAAAGGAGGAGAGCTAAGGATATCAACTTGCATGTAGAGAGAATATTTATAGATTACAAAGCCCTTCCTTATGCATGAGTTTATGCCATCATTACAACCACATAAGGTGTTTTGCTTTTCCCATCTTATTAGATGAGTTAACTAAGGTTCAGAGAGATAGTCTAAGATCTTAAGGTGCTTCCAATCTGACTGGTCCCAAAGTTCATGCTCCTTCCCCTGGATGTCCTTGAGCATGGTGCCAGTCAGAACAAAATGGGCTTGACTGAAGGCCATATCACTGCAAGAATACCTCTCAGTCTAAAGCCTTCTCTCCTTGGCCACATTTTATGCTGAAAAAGAACCACAGGCATTGCTTCACCCAACTACCATTCTCCACTCCAAACCCTGAGATAGGCTCCAAATGTTTCCACAGCCCCACTCCAGGGGAGACCTTAGAAGTTCCAGGGCTATAGTTTAGCACAACTCACTTTCATGGCTGATCCTGCCATGACTTTCCCACAAGAATTAAGCCCAGAAAATGCAACAAGTACATCAGTCCCAATATCTCTTATCCCCACCACATTTTCGCCATGTTTTACACATCATCAGCTGTGATGATCTGAAAAGAACTCAAGCCGTCCCAAGCTGGGGCCTCTACCTTGCTTCCCCCATCTTCCCAAAGACAGTTCTTTCCTTGAACCAATGGCATATCTGTTGCCTCTAGTCCCTGTCCTCGGTACTCCCAAAAGCTAACTTACCAGCCTGGTCCAAAGCTGTGTCTTATTATTACCTCATGTTCCTATGCATTACCTGCCAGATCGAACATCCCTTATTGGGATCATCCCTACTCAGCGCTACAGCCAAGCTCCCATTCTCTCGTTCACCTCTACGTCTGAAAACGTTATTACAGCATACCAAAAACCAATCCCATTGCCGTGGTGTCAATTCCGACTCATAGCAACTCTAGCATTTTCACTCTTGTTTCCTACTGAACTGGCTCAAGCTGAAGGGAAATGTAGGCATCCTTCATTGCCATTATACCCTCAGGTCCTGCAGACTAGAGATGTCACTATTGACAGAACACAAATGGATGAGAGCCAACACATGAACCCATACATATAGCTCAACAAAGGAGTATGGTAGGCCACTGGTGTCCCAGAACACTGAACTGATGAATGAGAGTCAGCCAAAATTAGCATGTCAGTCCCATTCTGGCAGCCCAGTCTCCTTTGATTCTATGAAAGAAATACTACACCAGCAAACAGGAACAAGCCGCTCTCCCCTGGAAACTGAGACCTGACCACATAGTCCTGGAACGATAGCAAATGTTTCTTGATGCATCTGGTCAATCCGTGTTTCTTGATGCATCTGGTCAATCCATGCACGTGTTGCGGGAGGGGTGTAGAGGGTCTGAGAGTGCTGCAAAAGGGGGAAATGGAGATCAAGGCCATGCAGCTCCTGGTCTTAGCTCTGGGTGCTCTGCCTGGATGGCACTGCCAAACCCAGCTTGTCCCAGGCATCAAATCTCAAGGAAGACACTACAAAGTGTGGGGTTCCATGAGGTACAGGTCAGAGACAGCACCCCACTTACCCAGCACTGAGGTCAGTTCTGTCTAAAGTAGGCTTCCTGTACTTAACTCTGCCTCTCCAAATGGCATTCTGAGTGTAACATGCTAAGCCTGTTGCTGGCCCTAGAACACAGTAACCCACTGCCATCATAAAACAAAGTAGCGAATATCTATTTTTTCAAATTGGAGAGAATCCTGAGACTTAAGAAATATTGCAAAAGGCAAAGAGATCCAAATCAGGCCCCCATAACCACAGCAGGCCCTGATCAAGATCTCATTAATACTCTTTCTACTAATCCTCAAGAATTAGCAAGTACAACTCTATCCTGCTACAAAATACTCCCCACCTCCAGGGCTCAAGTAAAGGCTCAGAAAGAAGAGCCAAAGAAGCCTAGTTAAATGTAGCTTTGAGTCTAAGCATTGAGTAGCATCTCTAATAAGCTCTCCTGGGCTTAATGGGGATTTCCAATCATTCCCCATTCCAAACTCCCCTATATGCCTTACCATTTACTTCTTATAATTCCCTCTAGTAGATAATCAGAATATCATATTCAAAGTCACTTAAGTTTGAATAGGTTTTTCCAGTGCCCTTTGAGTGCTTAAATGTTTCATATATCTGCTATGCCTGTGCCTTTCTGAGAGCTTACTGCTCCCTCATTGGTTGGCAAAGTCTCAAATGCAAAGAAGCTCCTATTCTCCTTAAACAGAATCCTGTAAGGAAAATCAAATGCAGTCTCCAGGGGGCATTCAACCACCCACTATCAACCTGGTGACCAGATTTGTTTCCCCAGCAGCTCATCCTGCTTCCGTATCACCCTAACCCTAGGATTCCTGTGGAGTTTTTTTTTTAAGAGCAGGAGGGCTCTATTCCATAGCTTACTTCACCTTAGGGTATCTACAAATGCTTACTTTTCTGTAGCTGAAAAAATTAAGAACAACTAGTAGTTCTTTCAAACCTTCCCTCAAAGGAGGCAGGAAACTGACCCTAGCCTGGGGAAGTTCTAGGCTTAGAGCTAGCTTATAGCCATGTCCTTCACCAAGACACAAACCATCTGAAAGCATTATAAGAGAAAACTAAAGAGACTTTTTAAAGAAGGAGGATGCATGTGAAAAAGAGTTAGATCACATATGCAGTGGGTTGAAAATCTATGCCCCTAAGATAGCTGAAGTTATACCCTTAAGATGGCTGAAGCACTGCAAGCATGAGGATCTTTACAAGTGGCTGCTCCACCGCTGAAGAATGCTGTGGGTGCAACCACGTCTACCCCACACCCACACCTGCTGTGTGCCCTCCCGAAGCTCAGATGGCTCTCTTGTTGTTGAGCTCTCACACTCGGCCCCGCACCATCTGGGTGCCCCTCAGCTGGCCCAGTTCCTTGCTTTCCCTGAATCAAACTTGGGGAGGGAAGGGTGCCCCCAGAATCTGGACTTGGCCTAAGTCACCTGCAGCCTCACTGCTCCTGGTCAGCACTGCTTGTGCCAAAAGACCCCTCACCATGCAGCCAAAATACCACCCACTTTCTTCCTTGACGCGCCTTCTCAAGGGGCAGACACACTTGCTCTAACTTGTTCTCTGTTCTTCTCAGAGGGGTACCTGGCCATTCTCTTGTCACCCACTGCAGGGATCATACCCTGACTTGACCACCACAGCACACGTGAGCCTGCCATGCAGCTCCTGGTGGGCGCACAAGGAATAAGTAAATGAACTCAGTATGTAAACGGACAATAGCCTATTCTAGCCTGACCTTAGATAAAATGAGGATGCAGGTGACATTTATTCTCAGAATTCCTCTCCCTTCAGGGCCAAGGTGCCAGTCTATCTTAGGGTTCCAGAGCCTTTAACCACATTCAGATGATGTCCCATTACTGGACCTCTCCTGACACCCGGGTCTTCTCTTTCCAAAACATTCCTCAGGGTACAAAAAAGGGGATGAGAGCCATTTTGACACGTTATTTCATACTACAGGAGTCCCTGCGGGGTGAACTGCTTCCTAAAGGTCACAGCCTTGAACAGCCTATGGAATACAGTTTTAATCTGCACATATGGGGTTGCCATGAGTCAGAATCGACTCAACGACTAACAAAAACAGCACTTTCATAGTAAACTATTCATAGCTAGCAATGAAATTTCTATTTTAACAGGAACTTTTAATACCATAACCAAAGAAAGCAATTACTATGGGCACTTTGGCCAGGCCAGAGACTTATGGTGGAAATGATATGGGTCAGGAGGAGCCTTCTAGTGCCTCCAGCGTCCTGGCCAGCTGCCATGCCTGTCCCCATGCCACGTCAGTCCTGAGTTGTCTGGCAACATGCTTGACCACATGCATACAGCTTCCTACATCTCCTCTGCTTGCTCACCTACTCATCCAAATAATCTTTTTCTTTCCTTAAACCAAGTTTTTCAACTTTTCTTCCATTTCTCTAGCCCTTCTCTAACCCTCTGACAATATTCCTTTCGTCTGACTCCAAGGGTCTATAAAAGCCTTGGTTTTCTCCATATTTCTGCCCTTAGAAAAAATGTATATAATTCTAATCATCAAGGACAAGGTCAATATGTTAGGATGTCTGACCTTTAAAATCACTTGCGAGAGAGGGTTTTATTTTTTTTTCCTCCCACAGAAACTTAATGATGTGCGGCTCACAGCTTTTATGCACTCTTCTCTCCAGTCAATTCGTCTACAAGAGCCAGTGATGGCAATTTTCAAGAACTTATTTTTTAGGAGCTGTTGGGGGAAAAGTGAGTAAATGAGACCCGGAAAGGCCCTCTCTGAATGGCATTTCGGTGCCACTTCTCCCAGCAGGATCTTTCTGGTTCAGTCTCCAGGCCCAGCTTGCAGTGGTTTGTGGGAGACAGATGGGCAGGCCATGGGCTAAGGCGCCTGTTGAATTGTGTCTCCCCAAAATATGTGTTGGACCCCTAACCCCTACACCTATAGATGTGGTCCCACTGGGAATAGTGTTTTCTTTGTTATGTTAACAATGCCATATCAGCTTAGGGTGTGTCTTCAATCTACTCACTTTTGAGATGTAAAAAGAGTAGATTAGGCACAGAGAAGTAGGCACAAGAGGGGATGATACATGCCACATGGAGTTCTTCAAGGAGAGAAGAACAGCAGGGCTAAGAAGGTGAGCAGAGATCCCTTCCTAGAGCTGGTGCCCTGAATTCAGACTTCTAGCCTCCTAAACTGTGAGAAAATTAATTTCTGTTCTTTAAAAGCACCCATCTGTGGTACTTCTATTACAGCAGCACTAGGAAACTAAGACAGCCCCAAGTGAAGCCTGCAGCTACCGAGCCAAATGGCACATATGCGCTTGGCTCTGGTGAGGCAGTGGAGTCATTTCTTCTGAGACACAGTCCTGAAGTCCTTCATAGTCCCAAGCCCAACACAGCTGCACCATTGATCCAAACCAGCCTAGCAGCCCTCTAGGTAAGCTTTGCACAGGTCTTCCACACACAGAGAACATAAAGATTAATAACCTCACAGAGGCCACAGAGGTGTCTGTTACTCTGCCTGGGACAGGTGATCAAAGGAAGGCTTTTTCATCACCAGATATGACCAGTTGGTCTATTACTCTTAAGACATCTGTACACAACCAAGTTCCAGGCTATGCCATTATTAGTTGCCCGAATCTTTTATCATTCTCCCTGGAGCTGGTTTTAAAGAGAGAGGTGCAGGATGTTGCCAATGTTCTCTGCTTTAAGGACCACCAGATAGTCGTTGTCAACCCTCACCGTCTGACATTCAACTTGCAATTCCACTGCCAAAAGCTCCAGCACTCTTACTTCCATCTCTGAGGACTTGTTTATTTCACACAGAGGGGACAACAGGTAGAATAACTACCTCCCAGGCAATTTATCCTCCAAATGAGGACACTTTTGCGAGTGAAAGAAGGCACCATTAATCATTACACTGAAACAACAAACAGAAACCAGAACTGTCCCAGGCAAACCAAGATGCTGGTCATCCAATTCACTGGGAAGTACAGGTGCCAAGGGCTCTAGTCAGTTGAGGTAGAAACTGGGAAAGAAGCAAGGTGACCCAGAATTCGTGCCAGGGAATAGACCACCTTGTCTCTGGTACTGTACCCTTTGAATCAGGGGCAGGACTTCTGGGTTGGGAGCCCTAAACAGCTGATTCAAATGAAGTCAGTCAGGACTGCAGTCCACTAACAAGCAAATCATACACCACTGGTTATAGCCAGAATCAGGGCTGTGGAAAGACTTGTAATAGGGTCAGAGTTGGAAACAGTAAGGGGAGACTTAAGGCTTAATCAGAGCTTGAGGCAATAGAGACAAAGAGATGTAATTTTAAAGAAGAAGATAGGCACCCCAAGCAAGAAGCAGTACTCAATGATTTGGAAACAACACTGAAGCAAAAGCGCAGTTCAACGTGTAAGGAAAATTAGGGAAGTCAGAAAAGCAAATCAAATTGTGAAATGCCTTCATGTGGAGAAGAAGTACAGAATAGTAGGTAAGAGTGTGAAGAGTGTGTGTTCTGGGTCAGGCTGCCTGACTTTGAATACAAGGTATACACTTAATAGGTGTGTGATTTAAGGTGTCTTATGTGTCAATTTCCTTATCTGTACAATGGAGACAGTGAAAGTATCTTTTCATAAAGGGTTATTGTGATGATGACATGATTATATATAATGTACTTAGAATTATTAGAGGTATTTGAGATTCATTATGGATTCTAAGAAGGCAATGCGCAAAAAAAAAAAACACTCAAGGAAGATAATTAGTACTTCTGGGTTTAGGATGGATGGAGGGTGGGCAGAATGCAAAGAAAGAGGCAGCTGTACTGGTCCAGCCCATAGGAAAGTTTGACTAGTTATGGCCTAGCCTAGTTCTTGCCACAGAAGTATAATGATAAGACAAAGTTTGGGATTTTCCAGGGGAAAGATTCCAAGGTTTTAAGACAGACTTGGTGCCAAATCCACAGACACTTTAAGTTGAATGTAACCATTAGGGATGGTCTGGTTTGACTTTCCTTTCAGAATATCTTCCACAACATTAAATCAAGACAACTTAAAGATGAAGATCTTGGGTAGGAGATGATGGCCTATTGATGGTGATTATAAGATTTAGAATGAAAGAACTGAGTGAGATGTTTATCTCTAGGTGAACTCACGTGTCACCTATCCTGGATGGCTTAGAAAGGTGTCAGCCTGATCCACAGGCCAATATATTTGAGAAACATCTGAGGAATAAGATGATTTTATTTTTTCTAACAAACATCCTCTTGTATAGTTAAAAAGGCAGACAAAGAAGGGTGGTGAGAAGACAGGGTTGGAGCTAGAAGCTACATATGTTACTAAGGAAGAATTTTCCAATGGCATCTATCACTCCACATTTCTCACACCTCCCACTCCATTCATCATGAATACAGCATCATGAAGATATTACAGTTTCCTGGCCATACCACATCTTTAAACAGGATAAACTCTCTGCCTGGCACGTCTCCTCCTACCTTTACCTTCATATTCACCTAGGAAATTCTTCTCTATACTTCAAGCTTAATTAAGTAATCACCTCTCCTAGGAAGCCTTCCATGATGTGCAGGTTATTTTCCATTTGCCCTCATCCCAGATCCATTTTCTGTCCTCTGTCCCAATCTGTGCCTAGGTGGCTGACACCTAGAAGGAACATTACTTGGACCCCTTTGACAGCTGGCTTTCATTTGGGCATAGCCAATGAGACACACTAGCAAGAGATTCGAAGGTCAAAAGAAAAGAGATTGGAGTATTCCTCCTCTTGTCCCTCTCTACTTTAGCATCTCATGTCTGGCATAGCTGTATCCTCCCAGGCTAAGCTCCTAGCCATCAGCTCTTCCTCCATAGTTTCAGCTCTCACTGGGCTCTGGTAAAAGCACTTCCTCTTCTTGACCTTTCTGCCCCAGTCAGGCCTAGTAAGAGTTTCCCATGATTGCCTCAACATCTCTTTTTGGCTTCCCTGACCTTACCCATGCCTTTGGTAAAAGTCCCTTCAAGAAAGTTCTCTCAGTTGAGCCACGAAGGGAGAAATGTATGTCCCGCCAGAATCCTGACCTCATATCCCCCATCTTGAGCATCTTTTACGTACCCTTCCTTTTTCTCCTGAAGCATCCTCTGCCTGCATCTATTACAGTATAATTAACTAATTACAGTATACTGAATTGTTAATTCGCTTATCTCACTTTCTGGATTGTTAGCTCTTTAAAGATATAGTTTTTGTTTTTTTTTTTTAATACTTGGCACATGGCATTCAATGAATACCCAAATCCATTTGTGAAAAAATAAGATTCATGAGAATCAGAGCCCAAGTGCAAGAAGGGAGTCCATGTTAGGGGTGGCCAGCATGGGGGGTCGGAGTCCAAGCGGGTTAAGGAGGGTGTCCATGTTGGGGACATGCAAGGTGTCAGACCTGAGTAGGATGAAGAGGACATCAGTGCAGGGGGATGGCCCAGTAGGAGATATTAGACCCTGAGCAAGGTGAGACAGGCATTCACAGTGGGGAGGAGACAGCAGCAATGATGGGAGACTGGTTATATACAGGGGGATTGAAGAAATAAATTAAGGATGAGAGGAACTAGGATCCTCACTGGGGAAGAAGGTAGTTATATTATGGAAAGAAAAAAAAAAAAAAGCCTCGTATGATCACTGTGGTATTGGATTGAAATTAGAGATATTAACATGAATTCTTGGATTTTAGTATATATAGAGATAGTCATTAATGCAGATGTTTTGTGTGTGTGTGTGTGTGTGTGTGTTCCTCAGTTCTGGCATTGAAAAGGGCCTAGGAGCAGTTAAAACTCTTAAAGCAGAGTGCACATCTAATGCCTATTTCTCAGCTTCTAAATGCCATTTTCCACTAAAAGGAACCAAGGTTCCTGGGAAAAAGGCCGATTCCAGGCATAAGCAGGGAAACACAAGATGAGCCTGGAATATCTGGCTGTGCCATACAGCTAGGAAACACTCAAAGAATAATGGTGACATGTCACAAGGACACACAGGTCAGCTTGAAACTGGCCAAAACTGGGACAATTTGAACATAATAATAAATAATGAAACTAATACATTATAACCCATCGAATAAAACAGAAAAACCACAATTCCGTGCTGATCAAAATAAATACACTGAATGTTTGGTGACGACTGGAGTATTTACAGAATTTTAAAGTAACTCTCCATAAAATATTTATTGATTACAAAGGGGAAAAGTGTAACTTTACGGTGGAGATGCCTGAATTAAGTGAAAAATTGACATTATCAAAAATGGGACAGATAAAAATCATGTGCCTTTTTTTTATGTGATGGGAAGCCATGTGAAGACAAATCACAGCCTTACTTCCGTGATCCTCCTGATTCCACTGTTGAGGAAACTTCAGACAACCCCAAACTAAAGGACTTTCTACAAAATATTATCACCTTCTAAAATAATAAACATCACGAAAGTCAAGAAAAGACTGAGGAGCTGTTCTAGATCAAAAGAGACTGAAGAGGCAAGTCTAAATGTAACACAAGGTTCTGGAATGGATCCTCTTGAGGAAGGATGCGGCTGGGGCAGCTGCAGAAACTCAAATGAATTCTGGAGATTAAATGTTAATTATTTACCGATGCCAGCATCCTGATTTTGATGGTTGTTTGGGGGTTGTTTACTGTAATGCCCTTGTTTGTAGGAAATAAAACTCAAGAATTTAGGAGAAGTCCTGGTGGTGCAGTGCTTAAGCACTCGGCTGCTAACCAAAAGGTTGGCGGTTTGAACCCACCATCAACTCTGAGGGAGAAAGATGTGGCGGTCTGCTTCCGTAAAGATTACAGCATTATTACTCTGCCCTACAGGGTCGCTATGAGTTGGAATTGACTCAATGGCAGTGGGTTTGGTTTAGGTTGGTGCACCAAGTCAGCAACTTGCTGTTAATAGGTTCTGTTAAACAAGTTCTTTTTTACTGTATTGGCAGATTATCTGTACATTTGAGATTGTGTCAACATTTTTAAAAATTATATTAAAAAGGAGCTCCAGTGGCACAATGGTTCAGCACTCAGCTGCTAAACAAAAGGTTGGTGGTTCAAACCCACCCAGCAGCTCTGCTGGAGAAAAAGCTGGCCATCTGTTTGTAAAGATTATAGCCTAGAAAACCCCAGGGGCAGTTTTACTCTGTCACAGGGGATTGCTATGAGTCGAAAGTTGATTCTACAACACGCAACAACATATTTTTTTTAAAAAAAAGTCTATAATTAGTCTGTCTATAAGAGTGTGGTGGGCCCAACCTCTCACATTATATTCTATCCTAAGGGGTGTTTTTTCCCCTTTTAATGTGTTTGCTAGTATTAGCTAGTAGTGTGTTTAATTTTACACCCTGTGCTGAGAGCGTTTTAAATCAGAGAAGAAGGCCAGGAAGGCAGAGTAGGAGTGAAATAATATACTCCAGTGATCTTTATGGATTCCCAGGCCCCTGAAAATGCAAACACTTATTATGTTGACCTCCCCAACTTTGCCCATAACTGACGGTATCATGGCTACTTAAGAATCTGGCTCAGTAATTGCTACCATAAACTATGCATCGCAGCCCTTGCTTGAAAACACTTGGCTCCGGCTGCCAGTACAACTTGCACTAACCCTCTCATGGAAAATGGACTTGGTTCTGTCGATGATGCAGTCTCCAGATGGATGCCTGTTGGTAGGACATTTCTGAAATCTGAATTCAATGTCTTATTTCACTGGGAAAACAACCACCATGCTGTTGTCTCTGAACTCAACAACACTCATGAAGAGAGAAGTTTTCAGGAAATTTGCAATACAAGTGGAAAAAGGCGGAGGTTAGATTTAGATGAAAACTCCAAGCATCAAAATTTCCCCCGAATGTGTTTCTCTTGATCTGTGATTCTGCGTCCCAGAATTCAGGGTGATCCATTTCCTGCTTATGCCACCCTCATGGCTGTATCAGAGTGAAGCAGATGGGGGAAAAAGTGAAGTCATCAAAAACGAAATGGAATGCATAAACATCGATATCCTACACATTAGTGAGCCGAAATGTACTGCTATTGGCCATTCTGAATCAGACAACCAGATGGTCTACTATGCTGGGAATGATAAATTGAAGAGAAATGGCATTCCATTCATCGTCAAAAAGAACATTTCAAGATCTATCCTGAAGTGCAAAGTTATCAGTGATAGGAAAACATCCATATGCCTACAAGGAAGACCAGTTAATAGGACTATTATTCAAATTTATGCACCAACCACTAATACCAAAAATGAGGAAACTGAAGACTTTTACCAACTTCTGAAGTCTGAAATTGGTCAAACATGCAATCAAGATGCATTGATTATTACTGATGATTGAAACGTGAGTTGGAAACAAGGTGATAGAAACAATATGATAAAAACAATGCTGGAGATCGCATGACAGAATTTTGCAAGACCAACAACTTCTTCATTGCAAATACTTTTCTTCACCAACATAAATGGTGACTATACACGTGGACCATAACCACTGTTCACCTGTGTTTTATTGCGTATGTAAAGGCAAAGGCATTCAATTGTGTGGATCATAACAAATTACGGATAACACTGAGAAGAATGAGAATTCAGTAACACTTAATTCTGTTCACACAGAACCTATATGTAGACCAAGAGGCAGTTGTTCAAACAGAACAACGGGGTACTTCGTGGTTTAAAATCAGGAAAGGTGTGCATCAGAGTTGTATCCTTTCAGCATACCTATTCAATCTGTACTCTGAGCAAATAATCCAAGAAGCTGGACTATGAAGAAGAATATGGCAACAGGATTGGAGGATCAATAACAATCTGCATTATGCAGATGACACAACCTTGCTTGCTTAAAGTGAGGAGGACTTGAAGTACTTTTTGATGAAGATCAAAGACTACAGCCTTCAGTATGGATTACACCTTAACATAAAGAAAACAAAAAATCCTCACAACTGGACCAATAAGCAACATCATGATAAATGGAGAAAAGATCGAAGTTGTCTAGGATTTCATTTTACCTGGAGCCACCATCAATGCCCATGGAAGCAGCAGTTAAGAAATCAAATGATATATTGCATGGGCAAATCTGCTGCAAAAGACTTCCTTAAAGTGTTTTAAAAAAAAAAAAAAGCAAAGATGTCACTTTAAAAACTAAGGTGTGCCTGAGCCAAACCACGGTGTTTTCAATCGCCACATATGCATGAGAAAGCTAGACAAGGAATAAGGACAACCAAAGAAGAATTGATGCCTTTGAATTATGGTGTTGGTGAGGAATATTGAATATACCATCAACTGCCAAAAGAACAAAGAAATCTGTCTTAGAAAAAGTACAGCCAGAATGTTCCTCAGAAGCAATGATAGCAAGACTTCGTCTCACATACTTCGGGCATGTTATCAGGAGGGACCAGTCCCTGGAAAAGGACACCTTGGTAAAGTAGATGGTCAGCGAAAAAGAGGAAGGCCTTCAAAAAGATGGATTGACGCAGTGGCTGAAACAATAGATTTAAGCATAACAACAGTTGTGAGGATAGCACTGGACCAGGCAGTGTTTTGTTCTGTTGTACACAGGGTTACTGAGTTGGAACCGACTCAATAGCACCTAACAACAATGACAATAATAATCAGGATAGCATAGGTTATTTTGTGGTAGGAAATAAGCCCCGAACTCACAGAAGCTTAACAAAACAAGGGTTTATTTCTCATTCATACAAAGTTTGACATGAACTGGGCAAGTCTTCTCTACCATGTAGTTATGCCATCAGGAACACATAGCCTCCAAGGTTGCTATGGCTGAGATAGAGATAACTGGAGTTTTACGGGTTTAACCTGAAAGTAGTTTGTATCTCTCCTACCCTCAGCACACTGGCAAAGACTCAGTCTCACGGCCCTAACCTAACAGGAAAGGAGGCTGGGCAATATAGTCCTCTCATTCGCCAAGAGAAAAAAAGGCATGCAGACACACAACATTATCTCTTCCACAATAAGCAATATGCTCATAAGATCAACAAGAAAGGTCACTGACTTCAGGACTTCAGGTTGTGTAGGAGAGACTCACATTTTACAAGAACCATAGGAGTCCCTGGGTGGTGCAGTTATGCACTCGACTACTAGCCTAAAGGTTGGCTGTTCAAACCCACTCAGAGGCACCTTGGAAAACAGGCCTGATAATCTGCTTCTGAAAGGTCATAGCCCTTCAAAACCCTACGGAGCAGTTCTACTCTGACATATGGGGTTGCCATGAGTCAGAATCGACTCAACAGCACTAACTACAACAGTCATATAGGCATCTAATAACTACTGAGTAAATGGAGGAAGGAATAAAAAGAACCATAGAAAAGGCAGAATATAACTAAATCCATTGCCAACATGTTGATTCTGACTCATAACGATGCTTCAGGCAGAAGAGAACTGTCCCATAGGGTTTCCAAGGCTTAATCTCTACGCAAGCAGACTGCCACATCTTTCTCCCATGGAGCCACTGGTGGGTTCAAACCACCCACCTTCCAATTAGCAGCCGAGTGCTTAACCACCGTGCCACCAGGGCTCCTTATAATATAACTAGCATGATAAAAATACACACATACTGGTCCGAGAGAAGAGAGGAAAAAGAACTCTCTTCAGAGTGGAGAACGAAAGAAAGATTTCATGGCAGAGAAAGCCTATGAGTCGGTCTTTGAAAGATATATAGGACTGAACACAGAGTTGGGAAGAAGGTTGTTGTTAGGTGCTGTCGAGTTGGTTCCGACTCATAGCAGCCCTATGCACAACAAAACAAAACACTGCCCGGTCCTGAGCCATCCTTACAATCATTGTTATGCTTGAGCTCACTGTTGCAGCCACTGAGTCAATCCACCTCGTTGAGGGTCTTCCTCTTTTCCGCTGACCCTGTACTCTGCCAAGCATGATGTCCTTCTCCAGGGACTGGTCCCTCCTGATATGTCCAAAGTATGTAAGACGCAGTCTCCCCATCCTTGCTTCTAAGGAGCATTCTGGTTGTACTTCTTCCAAGATAGATTTGTTCATTCTTCTGGCAGTCCATGGTATATTCAATATTCTTCGCCAACACAATCCAAAGGCGTCAATTCTTCTTTGGTCTTCCTTATTCATTGTCCAGCTTTCACATGCACATGATGTGACTGAAAATACCATGGCTTGGGTCAGGTGCACCTTAGTCTTCAAGGTGACATCTTCGTTCTTCAACACTTTAAAGAGGTCCTTTGCAGCAGATTTCCCCAATGCAATGTGTCTTCTGATTTCTTGACTGCTGCTTCCATGGGTCTTGATTGTGGATCCAAGTAAAATGTAATCTTTGACAAGGAGGTACTCAAAAATGTATGATTTTATATGGACACTCCCCAAACCAATCACACAACTCGTATTTTTTAGTATGTTTCTAAATGGAACCTAATTTTCTGGGAGGATTCAGAATGTCCACACAATTTCATCCAGTATTAGCAAGAGGTGAGGAAAGCCAAAATGATTCTGAAGGACTTAACATATGGAGTTGAGCAGGATATGAGGCTTCATAAACCCAACTGCTGCTCAAATGTTGATATGTTACTCTTGGTGGGCTCAGGCGAAGACTGTGGAATTTTCTAGGTGCTCAAGTCATCTATTACTGTATAACAAATAGCCCCAAAAAGCAGTAGGTCAGGAATTCAGGTACGGTTTAACTGGGTAATTCTTCCATCACATGTGCCATAGATGGAGGCTACTTATTGGTATATGAGCTTATTGATGGATGGTCTGATCTGGAGGGCCCAGCAGGGCTTCACTCACAAGTCTGGAATCTTGGCAAGTATGGCCAACTTGAGGCTGGGCTCAGGTTGGGACTGACAACCTGAGTGGAGTGCCCATCTTGGTGTCTCTAGCATGGCAGCCTTGAGGTAGCCAGACTTTATATATGGGAGCTCAGGGCTCTAAGAACAAGTGTTCTGGCACACCAGGTTGAAGCTACATGGCCTTTTCTGACTTAGTTTTGGAAGTCAGGCAAGGTCATTTCCACCATGTTCTGCTGGTTACAGCAAATCTCTGAGTCTATCAAGGGGACAGGAATTAGACCGTACCTCTGGATGGGAGTAGGGTCAAAGAATTTGCTGCCACCTTTAATTGGCCACACTGGGGTTTAAAAGATTTAAAACACATAGAGGTGTTTTTAAAGTTAAATCATCAAGTGTTTCTTGAGCCTTTCCTGTTTGTAGAGCATGGTGCTAGGAAACACACAGAAAACCTGAAGCAACAAAACAAGGTCTTACTGTTGGACCCAAATGGCAGGATGGGCCCCAGGTCAAGACACTCCACTTCTCCACGTGTCAGTGTCCATATCTTTAATAGGGGAATAGTACACCTTGTCCTGTCATGGTTGTTAAAAAAAAAAAAAAAAATGAATTAAATGGGTGGGAAAAGGCTTTGAAAAATGTAGAATGCTATTCGGCCAAGTTCTGCATTATTACCAGTCATGGACTCTACCCTCAGGGAACTAATTGTCTGATTGGGAAAGTAAGACCTTGCTGATATGAAAAAAAAAAAAAAAGCTTGAAGAATACAAGATAGCATATGATCAAGAACTGGGCCATGAGGCTCTGACTATAAATACTACAGGAAGGCAGAGAAGAGAGGGACTAGCATGAGCCACTGGAGGAAAAGTCTGCCGGTACATCAGACTTCTTTTCCACTGAAGAGAGATGATGGATTTCCAGCTCCATATGAACTCTGGGAATTAATTCTTACACACACTGCTATTTTTATTTCAGGAGGACTCTTCATTTTTTTTCTTCATTAGCAGCTACTTAATTGTGTCAGGGGATACCTAGACCGACCTGCCCACTTAACTTTACCCATTCTTACCTCCATGTCAAAGTACATCAGAGCCATAGCAAGGGGAGGGAGAGTGGGTACCTTGCCCTGGGCTCAAGTCCAAGGGGGCACCAGACAAGGCATGGAAGGACATTCCAAGGCACCACAAATATGAAAGGCACCTGACTGAGGAGCCAGATAAGGGGGGGGAAGGCGTTTCTGCTGACCCATTGCCGCTATTGTCATCTATTCATCTTGAAATTTGATGGTGGGGGGAGAGGGGTTTAACTTAAGATATTGCCCCTAGCACTCGTTACCCTCCCTACTCCCCTGAAGTACACAGCAACCCCACACCAGGTGTGCTATGGCTGGATGCGCTGACAAAGCAGGAGTTTTGAAGACTTCAGGCCTCCATACTGCCCTCTGCTTTACTGGCCTTGCAGAAAGCTAAATCTAACAGACCCTGGAGCCCTTCAGGCCTCCTCTTTGATCTCTGATAGTTACTCCTGGGTAGCAGAGTCTGGTGGTTGCATTATCCATGTCCGGAACAGGAGGAGCTGAGCTCTGTTGCTGGCAGCTGGCCAAGTTCCGGTGAGGGCTCTCAGCTGGGCTAGGGATCCCTTTGGCTTTGGTTCGTTGGGTAGCTAGGAAAGCCAAAGATCAACTCAGAAGTCCCCTGCCCTGAGGCACCACCTCAGCCCCTGGCTCCCTAAAGGCTTGTTGGGTCCCATCAGATGTTGCACAGGGATGAAGTCCCTCATGCAGCTAGCAGAGGCTGGCAGCTCCCAGGAGGGCACCTCTGGGCCTGAGCTCAGATCTCTACCTCCCATAGGATCTGCTACATTGGGGCTCTTCTGATGCTGAGATATCTCAGCCTGCCCTGGTAGGAGGCACTCCTAGCCAGTTTCCAAAAGGAGACTGATGCTAACGAGTGAGTCAGACACCCCCCATATGCTATCACAGGTGAGACAGGAAAGGTCCAAGAGGTACAGAGATTCTAAAGTCACAGAGCTATTAAGGGGAACGAATCAGACTCCTCGAGCCCATGAAGTCACTCTACCAAGCAGGCCTTCCAGCTGGTACTTGATTATTATTGTTCTATCTCTGTTTTGCCACCTCTAAATGTGTGTGAATATATCCCCTTCATTCAAATTCCGTTTTCAGTACCATGTTCCTTGTTGGTCCTGCATTTTCTGAAGTCTATGGGGTTCAGTTTTCCTTCTCTACATTTTTACTAGTCTCAAATATTTTAAAATGGTCCAGTTGGTTCCCCAAATTTGGTGTATGTAATAAGCTGGGAAGACCACTTGTGACCAAAGACTCCTTGATCAATGAAGGGCTCCTCTTCACTGATATTTTTCCCTCCCTCTCCATCTCCCCCCGCCCGCCCCGGCCTCTCCCTCTCCTCCCCGCCCCGGCCTCTCCCTCTCTCCCTCTCCTCCTCCCCCCCCATGCAAATTCTGCTCAGAATGCCTGTCCCCATCCTTGCTGCCAGCCCTCAGCAAGGCTGTGATATAAGTTCCTTCTAACACTCAGTTCCTTCAACTTTAAAATGCAGACGCTGGTCTTCTGTGTGTGTGTGTGTCAGGAGCTTTCCTGTGTTTTATTAAGACTTCTCAACATCTTTTTATTCCTCCTTTTCTTCGCCTTTTTCTGTAGTTTCCTGAGTCTTCTTGCACAGATGACTAGTGGCTTAGGCATTGACATGGGCCATGTGAAGACTGAAAAATTCCTTAAAGTTCTCCTCTTCCTCAATTACACTATTTTTACCTTCTTGTAAACATTTTGGTAGGGCATAACTGGTCCTTTCAGCAGGGGGCTGATTTGAGTTCTTCTGGAGAACTTTCCTTCCTCCCTGGTGCAAAGGGTTTCCTGGGGAAGACGGTATGCTTTGGCTTCTGAACATGGGCTATACCTTGTACCTTCTGAGATCCACAGTCCATCCCATTTTTTTTGCAGTGCTATCTACCTTTAATTCTTCCAAACCAAACCCTCTGCCAGCCTGAACTTCAGTGGCCTCTGTACCACTAACCAGGTAGGTCCAGATGCAAGGTGGGGCAGTTCTGTGGCTTTTGACCTCATGTCTGCAAATTTACCAGCTGGCTGGCTGAACCATGTGGTGATCCATTGCTTCTAGGCCTTGTGGAAGTGGAGCTTCAGAATCATGGCTTTTCAGTTGGGTGCCATGTCTGCCTTGGCCCTGCACCCAAGGAACGCAGCTGAGTGGAAATCTTCCATGGTTTTTGTGAGGTTTAAGTGTAGGGTAGTAAGGTCTCAGTCACTGTAAGTTGGGGCCAGTGTTACTATTGTCAGAGTAGGTGTCCGACGGTAAACAAAGTAAGACAGCAACAAGGAGTAAGGAAGAAGAAGAGCAAGAACTGGACTCGGGAATTAGACGAAAATGAACGTGAATCCAGATTCTGACATTCACAATGATATACTGAACAAGTCATTTGGATTCTCTGGATTCTGGTGTAAAAAGTAGGTCCATTAGTACCTACTCATAAGTTTTTAAGAGAAATAAAGGTAACGACAGATATGAATTTCCTAGTAGAATAGACATTCACCACCTGTTAACGCCTATGCCCTGTCCCAGGGGAGGTGGAGATTTCAACAGCATCAAAGATTGATGGGCTAGTAGGTAGATGTAGGCACGAGGGCCCCTGCAGGGGAGCTCAGGACACAGCCCATGGGCAACCATGATTCTGCTAGCACGCCCAGTGGAATCAACTAGTTGCCACTGAGTCGATTCTGACTCATGGCGACCCCATGTGTGTCAGAGTAGACCTGTGGTCCTATAGTTTTCAATGGCTGATTTTTCAGAAGTAGGTTGCCAGGCTTTTCTTCCGAGGTGCCTCTCGGGAGACTTAAACCTCCAACCTCTTGATTAGCAGCCCAGCATATTAACCCAAATTGCCCACCTCTCCAAGGATCTAGACTCACTCCTCCAAAAGCTCTGCTGAGGCTTCTCTCTCAGCCCTTCCCACTGAGAGTCAGTGAGGATGGCACCACTGTCCTTTACAGATGCCAGAACAAGTCATCCTGGCTAAGTATGTGAATGCAGACCTACCCAACTTCATGCTGCTGGAGAGGAGAAAGAACAAACCAGAAAACAGCCAGACCCTGAACTGAAGAATTCTTCCCAGAAGGTAGAATCACTTAATTTGTAGCCTCTCTCCAGTAAATTAGCCGAAAGATACTGTAGGGATTGCAAAAGTGAGCCCCACCCCAGAACAGTTAGGTTTCCCCTCGGCTTCAGTTAGATCTGCTGTCATGCTTGTCTTCCTAAGAAAACAGTGAACTCCTCCCAATCCAGAACCTTGCGTCTGGGTCTCTCCAGAGGCCCCCCCCCTCAGTGCCCAGCACAGCACAGACACCAGATAAATATTTGTTGAAATGAACTGACAAGTACCATCGGTGCTGCCACCGCTGAGTCTCTGGGACTGAGGAGCGTAGAGGCTGCCAGCTCTCGCTTCCTCCCAGGTAAAGGCTGGCGGGGATTCTGCTCCATCTTCTGAGCTTCCCTTGTGCACAGGAAAGTGAGCGCTTCGCTCGTGATGCTTATTAACGTCAGTGCATCTAATTATCCTCCGTACAGTTGGGTAAGTTTGAATCGTCTGACCTCCCTGTGTCAGTTTCAGGGTTTTAAAAGATTGACAGCTCCAATTAGCTGTAATTAGAAAGGATTAAAACCATCCATCAGGGAAGGTTTATAGACAGACCCTGTGCTTCTTATATCTTCATTTGAGATGGGGCAGGGGGAGTAGCCCGTCCCCTCTCTCTCTAAAACAGACCAAGAGCCCCAGACGGTATAAGTGGCAGAGAGGACGCATCCCGCTTATGTGAGGGCCCCGCCTTGGTGTACAGTGTTTTGGGCTTGGCGGCTGATAACAGAAAGAGAGCTGAATTCTAACTAGAGAGTGAGGCAGGAGAGAGCACGAGAAAAGGAAAAAAAAAAATCTGTTTTAAGAAGGAAAAATTGCGGAGGCTGTAATCCCTATTGCAAAGGCTCACCAGGAGCGCAGGCATAATGAATCTAGCTCCTAGGCACTTTATCCCGCTTTTGTTTACCTTACAGTTTGACAATGCATATTTATGCAAACAGGCAGTGGGCCTGCTTCTGCTGTTCACTAATTAGCATCTGATGTCTTGTGTGTTTGTTTTTTTTTTTTTGTCTTGTGTGTCAGCCAAACCAAAACCAAACCCAGTGCCGTCAAGTCAATTCTGACTCATAGCATGCCCCTCTAAGACAGAGTAGAACTGCCCCATAGAGTTTCCAAGGATTGCCTGGCAGATTCGAACTGCCGACCCCTTGGTTAGCATCCGCAGCACTTAACCACTACGCCCCTAGGGTTTCCGTGTGTTAGCCAGGCTTCGAGGATTCCAGCAATTTGAAAAAGAGTTGATCTGCCTCTCAAGGGTCTTTAATGTGAGTCTCAGCCTGGGTTTAACCTAAGTGGCAGGGTCTGGACTTAGAAGCAAGAATCGAGAATCCAGAATTACACTGGGAGAGCAGTGGATCTTGGAAAAGGGAAAGGGTCCAGCAAAAGGGGCAGGGAGCAGAACCCTGATGGCCCCTAAGAATCTAAGAGCTAGGAAGTGCCTTAAAGGTTATCAAGGCCAACTCCGTGGATCACGATGCAGCAAGCATTTGTTGAGTCCTGACCACGCCTCACACTTAGTGTCTTAGAAGGTTCCAGATGCACTACCAGTTGCCGTGGAGTGGATTCTGACTCATGGCGACCCCCTGTGTATCAGAGTAGAACTGTGCTCCACAGGGTTTTCAATGGCTGATTTTTCAGAAGTAGATCGCCAGGTCTTTCTTCCAACATGCCTCTGGGTAGACTGGAACCTCCAGCCTTTGGAGTAGCAGCCCAGTGAGTTAACTGTTTCTATCACCATACAGGGACACCCGCAGATGCATTAGCCTCACGTAGTCGTGACAATCGTCAAATAGAAAACAGTGATGGAGCATTACCTGATTTAATCCTCACAGTAACTAGATTATTAACATCAACCCATTTTACAGATTTGGGGCTGGGCACAATTCAAGGCAGGCTAGCTCAGATTGTCAAGTCAGCTTGACACCATGACCAGCACTCTTTCCACAACCTTGCTGACACTAAGAGACTGAGAACACACCAGCATGGGGGAAGAGGCCTAATCCCCTGAAAGCTCCTAAAGCAGGGACAGTGGTACTCAAGGGCAGTAACACTCCCAGCTGATGACACCTGTAATCATAGTGCCCAGACACAAAAGCACGCCCTGCCTCTGCTGGGAAGCTACCAGCATGGAGGGGACTGCAGAGTGAGGACTAGAGGCGAGCAGAAGCCAGAAAG
This sequence comes from Elephas maximus indicus, assembly GCF_024166365.1. Lineage (NCBI taxonomy): Eukaryota > Metazoa > Chordata > Mammalia > Proboscidea > Elephantidae > Elephas > Elephas maximus. The sequence continues at coordinate 54,460,703 of NC_064840.1, forward strand.
CCAGAACAGGGCAGAAACTGTCAGTTTAGCGCAGACTGATTGGTTTGTTGGTTTATTCTGAGATACTTGCAACCAGAAGCTGTAAGCCTATGAAAGCCACAAAGATGTTCCCTGGACAGCTGAGTCAGGGCCCCACTGTTCTCACCCGGAAAAACCCAATTACTCCATCCCCTGGGGTGTCTGCGGCTCTGCTAGACCACTCCACCTGCCACCGGCTCCTGCATCCCCTAGTCCTGCTATTTCTGAGGCCCTTTGCACCACTTGCTTCCTTCCACCATACACACCCCTGCACTGACCTTCCTCCCACTCTGCTATTCTGAGCACAGGAACCTGGCTCAGCCCTACCAGCTGACTGCCCCCTCTGAGCCCATCCAACCCCAGCTGGCCCAGCTCCAACCAGGCTTTATGAATACATCCATCCAGCCTATATCTCACTGAAGGAACACTGGGAGGATGCTGTTTTTAGCCACATCCAAGGTGAGACCCAGGAAAGCAGAGAAAACCTTGTCTGTGAAGAAACTGTAGGAGTCAGGGCAGGCAGCCTGAGGTCACAGGGACTGGGGAAGCCCCCCAGGGGCAGCTGCCTACCACCCACCCCCAAGCCTCCCTCCTAGCCTGGGTGTATCTCCAGCCTGACCTCATACTCTCGGGAGGGGGCAGCCCCCATTTTGAGGGTAATCAGCAGGCAGTGATAGAATGTACATTGACATGGTGTTAAATGAAGTCACATTTCCCCACTCCGAGGCTCTGGAAAGCGCTACTGTGAGTCCTTTCAGGTGTCTTCTTTTCCTGATTTATATGACCATTTTGTTTGCAGAACAAAGCAGAGCATGAGCGACCGCATCTCCGCACTGTTGTGGGTTAAGTCCACTTCCCTGCACTTGGCTCACCAAGCCAATAGGATTGGCCCCCTCAGCAAGGAAGGCGTCCCTGGGCGGGAGAGGCTGAGCAGGGTCCATCAGGAGAATGGAGCTGCTCATTAGCAAACCAGCAGGGGCTGCTCCTTCCTATAACCCTTTGTCCTCCCAGGGCCCAGCATCCAAGCCTTTGTTTCAGAGTGAGGAGGAGCACAGGTAGCCTGCCACCAGGTGGATAGGGACGAGGGTCTCTGCAGATAAAACCAAAGTGGGGCCAGCGCAGAGGGGCATTAAGCCTGTGAGTTTCACAGCGAGAAACTGTTATACACATACACACACACACAGATACCCCCAGTGCTCCCCCGAGCCCTGGTGCTGAGCAATGCCAAAAGGTTTTATCAAGTTCCTACTATGTGCAAATGGAAACCCTGGTGGCACAGTGGTTAAGAGCTATGGCTGCTAACCTAAAGGTCGGCAGTTCAAATATTTCAGGCACTCCTTGGAAACTCTATGGGGCAGTTCTACTCTGTCCTATAGGGTCGACTGTGAGTCGGAATCAACTCAACGGCAATGGGTTTTTTTTTTAACTACTCGTAGAGCACTGCACTTGCTGTGCTTTCAAAGATTTGAGCTGGGAATTCAAAAAAATTTAAAAACTGTGACCACAGCCTTGCTATGCAGGGTGATGAGCTTCAACCATGGGGAGGAAAACCAGTTTTGGGGTTCTAGTTCTGCTGCTAGCTGTATAACTTGGGGCAAAATGTCAATAAATGTTTAATGAGCATCCTCCAGCACAAACATCTAGGGTGTGAACTGCTCCTGTCTTACTAATAGCACCCCCACCTGTTCAAGGATACCTGGTGGTGTAATGGTTACGCACTCAGCTGCTAGCCTAAAGGTAAGTGGTTTGGACCCACCAGTGGCTGCACAGTAGAAAAGACCCGGCGATCTGCTCCCGAAAAGATTACAGCCAGAGAAACCCTACGGGGCAGTTCTACTCTATCATATAGGGTCACTCTGAGTTGGAATCAACTCAGTGGCACACAACAAACACCTGTTCAGCCCTCTTAGCTCAGTTACAGAATTTTTGTCAAGTAGGAAGGGCAGATGAGAATCTGAGGATCAGAGAGGCAGAGTAATTGTTCTAAGATTGCCCAGCAATTAAGTGGTGGGGCTGACATCATGCCTGCCACCCCACAACTGACCTGGAAATACCTTCAGGAGTGAGGTACCTCACAGCTGTCCCCATCTCTTCCTAACAGTAAAATCCCCCAAATTGGTCCCAGAATGTAGTTTGTAACAGATTTGGGCTACTTCCATCTGTCACCTAGATATTTTCTCCACATCCACTCTGCTCGAGTCAAAATGTTGCTTTTTGAGAAGGCTGGGTTGTGGCAGACCTTCCAAGCTAAATGTTGCCTCACTGGCCACATGCCCTCTCCATCTATCACAGGAGAACATCCTGTTCTTTGTGGCTTTGAGCACCTTGGGGACTGGTTTCTACTGCTGTCACCCACAGCGCCACAAACAGCAGCCCGGCTGTGAGAGGGGCTCCCTGCACACCCGTGCTCTTTGTTCTTCTCAAGCTCACAGAGACTGGGGAAACCTCCTGAGTTTTGAAACACCATCTGAAAGACCCTCCCTTAGGCACAGCCTTACTCCAAAGACAGGAAATGTACCTGAAAGAGGCTCTCAACCCCTGGCTACTGCTTTGCCTGCGCTAAAATATGGCCTCGAGCTCTTTCTGAGGCTTTGTTACTCACATACAAGAAATATTTGCTCAATGGAAACCCACCCAGAGCCCCATTCTGATGTAGCACCACAGCTGAGTAACTGTTATGTTCTCCTGGTTTACCTTCACAGGGACTCATTGCTCAGCCTTCACTGGTACCCAGTGGCCAGGCCCCTGGAGCTCAGCTCTGGCGCTGGCTGCTTCTCTTCTGACTTAACTCCTTCATGCCTTTTTACATGCTTTTATTTATTTTGCTTAAAAAAAAAAAAAAAAAAAAACAGCCTATCTGCTGTTACAAAACAAATTCATTCAAGTCTTGTCCCCCAATACAGCCTTTTCTCTCCAGCCACATAGCACCCTGCCAAGGACAGCAGCAAGAAGCTGAGGGTCCTGAAATGGGGTATGGAGGGACAGATGGTTGGGGGGGGCATCTGTCTCGCCCTCTTGGGAAACATCTCTGGGTGTACCCTAAACCCAAAAAACCAAACCCATTGCCGTGGAGTAGATTCCGACTCATACCCTAAAAAAAGAGCCAGGAGGAAATAACTCTGCTGAGGTTTCTTGAACGCAGCCAGAAAAACCTCTGTTTCAAGAGGCTTTCATAGATCGATGCATTTTGCTTGTGGCTGCTTTATTGTACCAAAGTGCTCTCAGATGTGTGGTATCCAAAAAGAGAGAGAGATCAATAAAGCAAGGGTACCAAGAGCACATTAATTACCAGGAAACACTGTCCAATCAATCACTGGGCCCACTGTAGGGCCAGGAATTCACTCTAGGGGAGAGAGAATGCCCCGCTTCCTTGATGACGCTCTCCCCTCCCCCCAGTTCATCACTTTGTGGTAAAAAAAAATTTTTTGTTGTTTTTCAGTTTCTAGTCCTTTAAGGATACATCATACCTGTGTGTGCATTCCTGGGGAGGTAGTCGAGTTAGGATGGGGGAACAGTAGAGATGTATCTGCCCATCTGATCCGACCCAGAGGCTCCATCTTTGGGGATGGAGGGTGGAGAAGAAGGACGTGGCTTTGGGATATTGTCAAACTGGGGTTCACAGAGACTCAATTATCCTGAGTGCTCAGTGAGTGGAAATGATATCCGCCACCCCGACTCCATCCTTAAAATGCCCAGTGACCCTGTAATTTATCACCCAAACCAGGGTACTTTCAGGAGTGCAAGGGGCAGCATTAATAGTTATACTGGGACCACAGGTCAATGGGGACTGTTCCAGGCAAACCAGCATGTTGTCCTTTCTTCTTCTTTTTTTTAAATTATGCCTAAAAGCAAACCACTGCCTTTCAGTTGAAAGCTTAAACCAAAAATCCAAACCCAATGCCATTGAGTCGCTTCCAACTCATAGCAACCCTATAGGATAGAGTAGAACTGCCCCATAGAGTTTCCAAGGAGCGCCTGGTGGATTTGAACTGCCGACCCTTTGGTTAGCAGCCGTAGCACTTAACCACTATGCTACCAGCTGAAAGCTTAGCTCCTCCTAAAAGCAAACTACTGCCTTTCAGAAGAAAACTTAGCTCAGGGACACACACACACACACAAACATATATACACTTGATTGAGAAATGCCAATTGTGTATGTTCAGAACGATGAAGTTGTGGCTTGGTAGAACTGGAGAAAAAATTGAGGGTAGTCAGGACAGTCTCCATATGCTGCATCATGGAATCATTACAAAAAAAAAAAAATTGCCATCAAGTGGATTCCAATTCATGGCGACTCCATGTGTGTCAGACCAGAACTATACTTCACAGGGTTTTCAGCATCTAATTTTTCAGAAGTAGCTTCTCTTTGAAGGCAACAGGCCTTTCTTTGAAGGCACCTCTGGGTGGACTGGAACCTCCAACCTTTGGTTTAGCAGCCAAGCATGCTAACCATTCGTATCACCTAAGGATTCCAAATAACATCTTAGGAGGCAAAAACATAATTGCGGCATCTGGCAGGGGAGGGGGCAGCCCCACTCTATACCCAGCTGTCTTCCACCTTCTCTATCACCCTTTCCACCCTCAGCAGAGAACCTGGATTCCTATTTCACTGGGACTATCCAAGTCATCCTGTAGGAACTCCCTCAACTTCCCAACTCCAAATCAGCAAGCCCACACCATCTGATCCTGTGCCCTCCTGCTACCAGGGACAGAGTGACCGTGCTCATAGGAAGGTCAGTTCTTGGAGGTGTGCTCAGGATCCATCCCTTCCTCTTCTCAGGACCCTTAATATCATCAATTACCTTCCTCTCTCTTCTCTCTTCTGGGTGGAACCTTGGTGGTGCAGTGGTTAAGTGCTATGGCTGCTAACCAGAAGGTTGGCAGTTTGAATCCACTAGCCACTCTTTGGAAACCCTATGAGTCAAAATTGGCTCCATGGCAACAGGTTTGGTTTGGTGTTTTTTTTTTTTTTTTTTTTTGGTTCTCTTCTGGGTCTTCAACTTCTCCACCCTCTTAGGTTCAACATATCAGCATTTGAACATGCTCTGATCTCTCCCATTAACAGTCAAATTTTTTTTTAATATCTAAATAGGATAACCCCCCACTAGCTACTGCTTTCTTTCTTTCTCTTCATAAACAAACACCTGAAAAAAAAAAGCCTATACTTTGTGTCTCCTTCCCCACTTTCCATTCATGCTTCAAACCACTCCAATCTAACCTCACCCCACCACCACTGCCACCACAGTAGCTCTCATTAAAGTCATCAGTGGCCTCCATATCACTAAACCTGCTGGACACATTTCAGTTTTCCTGCACTTGACCTCTCAGTGGCTTTTGACAACCCAGTTGGCAGCTCGCACCCTCCTTCTGTGCTAGTACATCTCTTGTTTTCTTCCTATCTTTCTGGCCACCTTCTTCTCAACCCCCATTCCAGCCCCTAATTGTCTATCAACATTGCATGTTGGCATTCCAGGGCTCTCCTAAGCTCTATTTCCTCTTCTTTCTGTACTCTACCTAGAAGATTCCAAACCTGCCACCGCCCTCGCTACCATCTATACACCTGCCTTGTATCTCAAAGCTCCAGAGCCTGAGAAACATATGTCCAAAGCTGCCATAGCACCTCCCTCCAGATTACTGCATAGCACAGGCATCTCAAACTCAAGATCCTGCTCCGGGTCCCCATCCCAAGAAAGCATCACTCTCAACCTGCCTAGTCAATGATGCTAGAAAGTCAGGAGACCTCCTTCAGATGTTGTCCTCATGCTCCACATCTAAGCCATGACCAAGTCCAGAGGCTCCTTCCTTCTAAGTTTCTCTTATATCAGTTGACTTTTCTCCATTTCTACTGCCATAATTCTAGTCCATATACATCATGATTTCTCATCTAGAATCATAACTGCCCCTCACTTGTCTTTTGAATCTATCTTCTGAGAGCAACCAGAATCATTTTTTAAAATATAAATTAAACGATTTTTTTTTCTTGCTTAAGACTTTTCAAAAGTCAAAATTCTTTCTATGATCTACAAAGTCCCACATGATCTGAGACCCCTGCCTATAGCTCCAATCTCTTCCCACACCCCTTTTCCCCAGCTCATTATTTTCCAGACACATTTCATTTTCATTTTCTTAAACATCCCTCCATTCTTAGGTCCTCTTCTCTGTCTGTAACCCTTTCTACCCCATTCGCACTTCAGCTGGTTCATATCTACCCATCCTTCCAGTCTCAGCTTAAATGCCTCACTTCACCCTCAACTAAGTGCCCTTGTATTTTACTCTTACGGCATTCCATAATTCCATTTTCTAGCACATAACTTATGGTGAGGAATTAATTGTTTATCTATGTCTCCCTTAGAAGAATATAAACTCTAAGAGGGCAATGCCTATATATCCTATTGTCTGTAGTAAGACGTGCCTGGGTGGTGCAAACCGTTAAGTGCCAGGCTACTAACACAAAGGTTAGCAGTTTGAAGGCACCTCAAAAGAAAGGCTTGCCAATCTGCTTCTGAAAGGTCACAGCCATTGAAAACTCTACGGAGCACAGTTCCACTCTGCAACACATAAGGTTGCCATGAGTCAGATTTGACTCAATAGCAACCGTTTCTTTTTTAATTATTTAGTAGGCACTCAATTAAAAGTTGATGAATGAATGAAGGTTACACTTTTTAAATAATGAAGATAAACCTAAGTCTGTTCAGAAAAGAGAGACCATAATGGCAAAGAGGTCTAAAACAGTGCCGTAATAATAGAAAACACTTAAATAGCACTAACTGTATGCAAGTACTGTTTACGTATATTACACCCAATTAATACTTATGGCAAGGCTATTAAGGGGTTCTACTGCTACCATCCCCATCTCAGAGATAGAAGAATTGAGGCAAAGATGCATTAAGTAGGTTCCCCAAGGTCACACACCCACGGTTGTTAAGTCATGGAGTCGGGTATCAGCACAGACAAGCTGGCTCCCAAGTCTGAGCAATTCCTAACCCCACTCCACGACCCCTGCGAGAACTGAAGGAGAGCCTCCCACAGGAGAGAAGATGGTTTCTTCAAATACCTGATGTGCTCACATGTGCAGGCAGAAAACAGCTTGTTCTGCGTTGACCCAAGGGATAGAATTAGAACCAGTAACTGACTGAATATAGGGAAACAAATTTTGGCTCAATATGATGTAGAAAAACTTGGAATAACTACATCTGTCCAAAAATAGAACGGACTGCCTCAGGTAGAGATACAAGTAAAGGCCTGAAATCAATTAGAAGCTATAAGAGACATATTAAATAGGCAAGTCGGTTAGAACATTTGACGTCTATTCCAATCCTGACAGTCTATACAATTCATTTCCCTCACTTCATACATTTCCATTTATTGCCCTGAAGAATGATACAAGTATTGTTCAGCACTATGACCATGAATCTCAATTATCAACAACAACAACAAAAAAGTCATTAACTTACTATTTATTAAGGCAGCTTCCTCACATTCTTTTTGGGATGAGGCAGAGTCTGAAATTTTGAAATAATTAATTATTAAGTCAGGTAAAAACCAAAAGCAAACCTGTTGCCGTCAATTCCAACTCACAGCAACCCTAAAGGACAGAGCAGGACTGCCCCACAGGGTTTCCAAGGAGCGCCTGGTGGATTCTAACTGCCAGCCTCTTGCCTAGCAGCCGAGCTCTTAACCACTGCACCACCAGGGATCCAAGTCTGGTAAGTGGGCTTATTTCGAAACAATTTGCAGCTGGACTAAGGTTTCCTGGTCAACCTGTAACCAATCAGAAATTTAATTAACCAAGACACACCTTCCCAGCATTCTAGTTAATCCAAGTTTTCCATAGTCTTTTTCTTCCCCTCCAGTCTTTTAGCCACTTTGTCTGAAAAAAAAATTTTTGTGTGAAGGGTGGTTAAATTCTATATCAATTTACATGTTTATTTACAAAATACATTACAGACTGGGGGAAAAAAAAATCTATCTAGTCTGGCCTGTTGGCCTTCTGCTTCTAAAATAATTTCAGAAAAGAAATAAAAAAGAAAGTCAGGGAAAAAAACAAAGGGGACGGTGGGAGAGGCCTAAACACTGCAATTTTCCAACCATTTTCATCCAAATTGTCTGCAATTTCCCAGCGGCCCAGGCTCCAAATTGCGAATGAATGCGGCCGTAGTAATCCCCGGCTCGAGCCCAAGTGCTATCGCTGTAATAGCAGCCGGACTCACAACAGAACATACAGATGCATCCCCTGCCAAGGCAGTGTCCTTGCCTAAAGTTGGGGAAGGCTGAGGAATAATGCCTACCTCCTTCTTCTCACACTCTTGCTTCTAGAAACAGCCATCATTTGGGTCTAAAGACATCACATGTCAGACATCACACACCCCCTTCCCCTACTGCCTCCCTTCTCATCACTTTACAGACAAGAAAACTGAGGCCTAGAGAAAGGAAGTGACTTGCCTATGGTCACACAGTTGACTACCGTAGCGATAAGGCTGGGACTCGAGTGGCCAGTGTCGCTTCTTTCTCTGCCTCCTGTTTTCTGGCCAACCTGGGCAAAGAATTGGAGGGAAGGACTCATCCCCTGGCCAAAGCATCTTACCTATCTATGTGAGAATATGGAGAGATAGGAATAAAATCTCAAAAGTCGTGCTCATCACCTTGAAAGTCAACTCCAATATCCTACAGAATAAAATCCATCCATAAATGAGAAAGAAGTCACATACCTAATGGGATGTGAATATTTTGAACCACTGAAGTTCATTAAAATTCATAATGAGGCTGATAATTAAACACATAAATACATGATCCGGCAAGCATTAAATCTAATTGTTGCACCTCTGAAAATCAATTCGTGTGCATGCAGTTATTAATGTGTGGTTGTCATTAATTATCAACGACAAGATCAATAGACAGGTATTTCTTGGCTGCCACTCTGCCCTGTCTGAGGAATGGGTCCATACCAAAAGCTCCGGTGATGCTGGCCTTCCTGAAGAAGCCAACTTTACAAGCTCTATTAAGAATTTGGTCCAGTAGGACAAGAGTTCTGAGTTTTGGTTCAGGAGACCCAGCTTCTGGGGCCAGTCCCACCTCTGAGGTATGTATCCTTGCATAACTGATCTTTACGATTCCTGGTTTCTGTGTATGACCAGTTGTTGTCAAGTCAACTCCCACTCATGGTGACCCCCCGTGTGTAAGAGTAGAACTGCGCTCCTTAGGGTATTCAATGGCTGACTTTTCAGAAGCAGATCACCAGGCCTTTCTTTCAAGGTACCTCTAGGTGGACTCAAACCTCTCATCTTTTGCTTAGCAGCCAAGCACTTTAAATACTTACATGCATGGGGATAATCTTAATGCCTCCTGCTCTGTTCCACCATCTCTGATGCTGGAGTCAGGTAGAGGCAGCTCCCAATCTCCAATCTGCCACTTCCAACCTGTGGAGTGCTGGGTGGATTATTTAATCCCTCTGAACGTCTGCTTTTCCATGTGAGATGAGAGGGGATTGATGAGGAATTTGAAAACCGCGTATCTGGAACAGGGCCAGGCATGCAGCAACCATTATTATTATTTACCAAGTTATCTCAGCCTGTTGCTATCTGAAGGTGAAGTTTTATTTATAATAATAATAATAATAAAATAATATAGACAATAAACAAGTTATTCTTATCCTTGTTTTGCCAACCTCACAAGGTTGCTAGGTGAGTGAGGAAACAAAAAAAGACAGTGCATAACACAGTGTTTTGCAAATTGCAAAGTACTGTAGCAGCTTAAAATTAAAGTACTGCCTGATATTGAGGAGGGGGATAGATCTCAAGGGCCCAGCCTCAGGGCAGGGTCTCTTTTTCCGCCAAGTACCTCGCTAAGCAATTCATTCTGGGAAAGTAACTTTGAACCTGGAATGGATAAGCTCAACTGTTGCCTATTTAAAAAGACTTTACCAAAAAAAAAAAAAAAAAACTAGTTGCCATCAAGTCGATTCTGACTTATAGCGACCCCGTGTGTATCAGAGAGAGTAGAACTAGGCTCCATAGTGTTTTCAATAGCTGATTTTTTGGAAGTAGAGCACCAGGGCTTTTCTTCCAAGGTGCCTTCTGGGTAGACTCGAACCTCCAACCTTTCATTTAGCAGCCAAGTCCGTTAACCATTCGAGCCACTTAGGGAATCCAAAAGGATTTGAAGGGCCAGGAAAAGGCCCTTCTAATCTTTATAAATGTCTTTGCTAAGTATTATTCCGATACTGAATTCATTTCCAGGAACGAGAGAGAACACAAGCCCCCTGGTGCTGGAAGGTAACGTGTAAATGGCTGCTCTCAACGCCTTAGAAAATTAAGGTGGGGACAACTCAAAGAGGTGACAAGATTTCAAAGAGGCAGCTGGGGGACTCAAAAACTAACTTTGCCAGCATTACAGTTCTGCTTGGGTGATTGCTGACAGGTGTCCCTTGCCCCGCTCAGGCTCCCCTGCAAGTACCCTTTGAGTCTGAGACCACAAACACCACCTCTCCCGTCCCAGCCTGCCTTTCCACATTCAGCCTCCACACGTGGAAAGTCTTCCCAGTGTGGGTTTCTGGAGTGGGCACATCCCCGCTAACCAGCAACAGTAATTACAACAATTGTAACTAGCAACAATACACCCCAAGTGCTTGAGAGTACCCAATGATCACACTGGCTTCCCTTGAAAACCCAGCCATTAATGAAGCCACCCACTATCTCCCCATTACCCCCTGCCAGAAAAACAAGGCTTGCCTGATTGTTCACTTCAGTGGAGAGAAATGAGAGAGATAAAACATCACACAGAGCTAAACCACTCGTCTTAAATCATGTCGTCTGGACGTGGCTCACTGGTGCTGTACATAGCGTCTCCATCAGAGAAAGGCAAGGCCAGGCTGAGGTATTTCTGTACACACGAGAGCTTGCTCACTGGACTCCTCCCAAGTCTCCAGCTCGAAGACTCAGAGGAACTGCCTCTTCCACCCAGGAATAACCTATTACCTAGGTTGTTGGGTCTGTTGTCTTTTTGCCTCAAAAAGAGTGAGAGACCATTCTTGGAAAGTGCCCTGCACTGTTAGCAGTGCCAGAACCTCTAGATTTTTCTTTGTGCCTGCTCACCGCTTGTTACTGTTTAAGCGTTGGAAAGCGGTTCCCTCTTAATTGATACCAAGGGGCTGCTTGCTCACTCCTTTAAAGTGATGCAGGACTGGCGCTGCTCATTAAAGGAGAGAATAGAAAGGTGGGGCTGAGATGTAGCTAATTATGTCAGGTTGGAGAAGGAGGGCATGTGAAGGCTTTTCATCTGAGACCTTTGCAGATTGCTAAATTAAAAGAATGTCTGGAGCTGATAAACAGGTTGGAGCCAAGCAATTGAACATAGCTCCTGTTTTTTTTTTTTTTTTTTTTTTACTGGGAGGTCAAGGCCAGTGCTGCTGAGGAGGTTTTATATAGTGTCATCCCTGAGCGTTGTGAGGTGGTTGGGGCGGGGGGGGGGGGGGGGCGGGGATGGGAGAGAGCAGAGCATGGGAGGAGTGAAACTCTCCCTCAGCCCCCCACCTCCCACAGACACACATGCTTTAAATTCACAGCAGGAAGAAAGGAGAGGTTGGCAAACTTGGCCATCAGGACAAATCCCAACTGCTGCTTGTTTTTACATTTTTTAATGGTTGGGGAAAGTTTTTTTTTTTTTTTTAAATAATAAATAGTATTTCATCAAGTGGGGAAGTTATACAAAACTCAAATTTCAGTGCCATAAATAAAGTCTTATTGGCACACATATTATTTACATTTTATCTATGGCTGCCTTTGGGCTGTAATGGCAGGGTTGCATTGTGGCAACAGTGACCATATGGCATGCAAAGTCTAAAATATTTACAATCGGTGCTTTAAAGAAAACGTTTGCTGACCCCTGCTCTACAACAAATGGGATGAAGATTGGAAGGCAGCTGTGAGGTATGAAAACCGCTTTGGGCCTGGAGTTAGGAGATCTGGGTTTGAAGCCTCTCTATCTCTGACTCTGGAAGAAATCCCATCTCTGAGCATAGGTGTATTAGTTTCCTAGTGCTGCCCTAACAAAGTACCGTAAACTAGGTGGTTTAAAAAAACAGCAATTTATTCTCTCATGGTCCTAGAGTCCAAACTTTGGGTGACAAAAAGGCCATGCTCTCTCTGAAGGCCCTAGGAGAAGATCCTTGTCTCTTCCAGTTCTGGTGGCCCCAGGCATTCCCTGGCTTGTGGCAGTATAACTCCATCTCTGCCTCTGTCTTCACACGGCCGTCTTCCCTCTGCATCTCTCTTATGTCTCTCCTCCTTTTCTTACGAGGACATCAGTCAGATTAGTATGTAGATTCCAGTCTGGCTTCATGTTAACTAATTATTCCAGTATGACCTTATATTAACTAATTACATCTACAAAGACTGTTTCTAAATAAGGTCACATCCACAAGTACTGGGGCTTAGGACTTGGATATATCTTTTTGACACAAATAAAACCATAACAATAGGTATCCCCATTTGTAAAATTAAATAAACAATGTATGTTCCATTTGAAATTTAAATAAGATGAGATATATGGGGGAAAACTTGGCACAATGCTTAGTATACAGTCAATGCTCAATAAATAATAATACAGTGAATAAAAGAATAAATTTCACATATAGCCTTTATCAAAAGCCTACACATCTTTGAAGATTCTATTTTTGGTTCGATCCCTTCAAGAAAGTTCCATGTCTTCCCAGCCATCTTAGCCCAAGATGATCTTCCCCTCCTCTGGATGTCTGTAGTGTTTACCAAACTTTCCTCTCCTCTGGTTTTCCTAGGCTACCTCAGGTGGTAGTTTCCACAGCTGTCTATTTCATCTTTCTCACCAGACTGCCAGGTCAGTTTCATGCTGCCACACTCTGTTATCCAGGAACTTGTTGAGAAGATGTACATATGCCACCTCTTAACGATGGATGCCAAGTATGGTGCTCAGACATCATACTATAGGATTTCATACAGGCTTGGGGACCAGGGAAGGCTTCATGGAGGAAGTGGGTCTGGCACTGAGCTTGCAAGTTCATTGCTTTGGTTATGCAGAATTTCCTGAGATAGAGAGGAGTGGCATAAGGCATTCTAAGCAGTGACAATAAAATGTGAGCTACAATGTGGAGCCTTGTTTGAGAGATGGAGCAGTTAAATGGGAATGGAAGATGGGGGCTGGTGACATATGTGTTTGGATGTTTGGAGCTATAAATAACATCAAATCAAGCACAAACTGGATTAAATACAAAAAAAAAAGTACATTATCTCACATAACAAGAAGTTCAGAAGTAGGATTCCAGGTATAGTGGGCCCCAGACTCAGTTTCTCTGCAATTCTCTTGGCTCTGTCCATCTCTGTGTAGGCTTTGTTCTCAGGTTAGTTTGCCACATGGTGTCAGAATGGCTTCCAGCAGTATCTGGACCAATATATTCCTTGTTCACATCCAGCAAGTAGAGAGCTGTTGTTGTTAGTTGTAGTCGAGTAGATTCCAACTCATGGGGATTCCATGTGCGCAGAGTAGAACTGCTCCATAGGATTTTCAAGGCTGTTACCTTTTGGAAGCAGATTGCTAGGCCTGTCCTCCAAGGTACCTCTATGTGAGCTTGCACTGCCCTTTCAGCTAGTAGTCCAGCACTTAAACATCTAGACCACCCAGGGACTCAAGGTAAAAAGGGGGAGGAGAATCTCTCCCCTACAAACTCATTCTGTAAAGCCAGCATAACCCTGATACCAAAACCAGGTAAAGACACCACAAAAAAAGAAAATTACAGACCAATATCCCTCATGAAAATAGATGTAAAAATCCTCCACAAAATTATAGCCAATAGAATTCAACAACATATCAAAAAAATAATTCACCACGACCAAGTGGAATTCATACCAGGTATGCAGGGTTGGTTCAACATTAGAAAAACAATCGATACAATCCATCACATAAATAAAACAAAAGACAAGAATGACATGACCTTATCAATTGACGCAGCAAAGGCATTTGACAAAGTTCAACACCCATTCATGATAAAACCTCTCAGCAAAATAGGAATAGAAGGGAAATTCTTCAATATAATTAAGGGCATTTATATAAAGCCAACAGCCACCACCACCCTAAATGGAGAGAGTCTGTAAGCATTCCCCTTGAGAACAGGAACCAGACAAGGATGCCTGTTATCACCACTCTTATTCAACATTGTGCTGAAGGTCCTAGCCAGAGCAATTAGGCTAGAAAAAGAAATAAAGGGCATCCAAATTGGTAAGGAAGAATTAAAAGTATCCCTATTTGCAGATAATATGATCTTATACACAGAAAACCCCAAAGAATCCACAAGAAAACTACTGGAACTAAAAATAGGTTTCAGCAAAGCATTAGGATACAAGATAAACATACAAAAATCAGTTGGATTTCTCTACACCAACAAAAAGAACTTCGAAGAGGAAATCGTCAAATCAATACCATTTACAATAGCCCCCAAGAAGATAAAATACTTAGGATTAAACCTAACCAGAGGTGTAAAAGACCTATACAAAGAAAGCTACAAGACACTACTACAAGAAACCAAAAGAGACCTACATAAGTGGAAAAACATACCTTGCTCATGGATAGAAGACTCAACATTGTGAAAATTTCAATTCTACCCAAAACAATCTACAGATACAATGCAATCTAGACCCAAACTCCAAAGACATTTTTAATGAGATGAAGAAACAAATCACCAACTTCATGTGGAAAGGGAAGAGGCCCCAGATAAGTAAAACATTACTGAAGAAGAACAAAGTGGGAGGCCTTACACTACCTGATTTTAGAACCTATTATACCGCCATGGGCAAAGGATATGAACAGGCACTTCACCAAAGAAGACATTCAGGCAGCTAACATATACATGAGGAAATGCTCACGATCATCAGCCATTAGAGAAATGCAAATCAAAACTACAATGAGATACCATCTCACCCCAACAAGGCTAGCATTAACCCCAATATCATAAAATAGTAAATGTTGGAATGGTTGTGGAGAGACTGGAACACTTATACACTGCTGGTAGGAATGTAAAATGGTACAACCACTTTGAAAATCTATTTGGTGCTTCCTTAAAAAGCTAGAAATAGAAGTATCATAAAATCCAGCAATCTCACTCCTTGGAATATATCCTAGAGAAATGAGGGCTGTCATACGAATAGATATATGCACACCCACGTTCACTGCAGTACTGTTCACAATAGCAAAAGGATTGAAACAACTTAGATGCCCAACAACAGATAAACGCATAAACAAATTATGGTATATTCACACAATGGAATACTACACAATGATAAAAAACAATGATGAATCTGAGAAACATCACATAATATGGATGAATCTGGAAGGCATTATGCTGAGTGAAATTAGTCACAAAAGGACAAATATTGTATGAGACCAGTATTATAAGAATTCAAGAAAAGGTTTAAACACAAAAGAAAACATTCTTTGATGGTTAGAAGGTGGGGAGGCAGAGAGAAGGGAATCAACTGACTAGATCACCAAACCAAACCCACTGCCATCGAGTCGATCCCTGCTAGAATTACCTTAGGTGAAGTGAAGGACAACATACTTTACAGGGGAAATCAGCACCACTGGACTAAACCAAAAGCTAAGAAGTTTCCTGAACTCAAGCAAACATTTCGAGGGACAGTGTAGCAGGGACGGGGGTATGGGGACCATGGTTTCAGGGGACATCTAGGTCAACCGGCATAACAAAGTTTATGAAGAAAATATTCTGCATCCCACTTTGATGAGTTCCATCTGGGTTCTTAAAAGCTAGTAAGCAGCCATCTAAGATGCATCAATTGGTCCCAACCCACCTGGAGCAAAGGAGAATGAAGAACACCAAAGACACAAGGAAAACACTAGTCCAAGACACGTAAACCAGAGACTCCTTCAGCCTGGGACCAGAAGAACTAGACAGTGCCCAGTTACCACCAATGACCACCCTGATAGCGAACAGAGCCCATGACAGAGCATGAGAAAAGTGGGTGCGGAACTCAAATTCATGTAAAAAGACAAGACTTAATAGTCTGACTGAGACTGGAGGAACCCCAGAAGACATGGCCCCCAGACTTTCTGTTAACCCAAAACTAAAACCATTCCCGAAGCCAACTTTTCAGACAAAGAATAGACTGGACTATAGGATATAAAATGATACTCAAGAACAGTGTGCTTCTTAGTTCAAGTAGATATTCGAGACTAAAAGGGCAGCTCCTGTACAGAAGCAAGATGAGAAGGCAGGAAGTGCTGGTTGAATGGACATGGGAAATCCGGGGTGGAAAGGAGGAATGTGCAGTCACATCACAGGGATAGCAACTAGGGTCCCATAACAGTGTGTGTATAAATTTTTGTATGAGAAACTAACTTGAGCTGTAAACTTTCACCTAAAGCACAATTTTTAAAAAGTTAAAAAAAAAAAAAAGCCTCTACCCTACTCTTGGAACAAAAGCCCTTTCCTTCAGACTCATTGAGCCAACTGAGTCACATGATCACTCCTGGACCAATCACAGTTCCAAGGCTTAAACCTGGTCTGAATTACTTTCTAGAAAGAAAAGGTAGTGGGATTGCTACGACTAGCTAAGAGGAATCAGATCCACCCCAGGGCTCAGCTTCCCCAAATCACACAGGCTGCACAGAGAAAGGGTAGATACCTAAACAAAACTAGGGTGTTGTTAGGAAGGGGGAAAAAAGACGAATAGATGCTTATTAAGCGACTAACAATGTCCTCTACAGATAGTAAACCACTAAGAAAGGTTCTTGGAGTTAGGCTGCAGATAACAATGGATGCCAAGCCAAAAACTTCAGACCGTGTCTTGAAAATAAATGTAGGTCCTGTGATTGCTCTCTGCCAAAAACCAACTCCTGCGTGGGCTTGTAATAGCCTGGACAAACTGGGAAAAGGCTAAGCCAAAATATCTGGGAGAGAACAGAAGAGAAATAATCTGTTACAGCCCATATTTCACTTTGGCTTTCTGTGCAACATAGACGGACAAAATCACGTCTTAAGGGCTTCACTCGGCAACCCCGTTATTGGCCCAAAAGGTAGCTTCAGCCTTTTACAGCTTACAAATGAGATCTGTTCCTAAGTCTGTCTTAATGTCAAATTTGTAGGAAACTCAGAACAGGTACTTGTTGTTCCTATTTAGCACCAGTTGGTCAAATGTTTCTCTTAGTACAGCCATGTGCCACATAATGGCCATTCAGGCCAACTTTGACCACGTATACACCTGTGGTCAGGGACGCGCCCTCGGAATGATGCCCACAACCTAACTCAGCAGCGAGCCCACCCCACCACCCCCCACTCACAGGAACAGGCGCCCCCGCCACTGGGAGAAGTAGGTGCCTGATCCTGCTCCCAAGCACCGAAGGTCGGCAGGCATCACAGGCCTGGCCAGGGCACCAGGTCACTGAGAACACTTGCCTGCTACCCTGCCTCACACCTGGGGTCTCCCCACCACGATCTTCAGGGGGCTGCGAGGTTGTGTGCCAGGCAGGACCCAGGGGCACACTCACCTAAGGCTTCCTCAGGGGAAGCTGCCTGGACCACGTGCAGCACAGGAGCCCCCAGCTTATGCACTTGGCAGCTCTGTACCCCGCAGACCCAGGTGTTCACACAATGTTCAAATCACCTAATGTCCTATTCCACAGAATATACTGTATATACTTTACTTTTCTAGGCACATAAAACACTCCCAAACCATGCAATGGGCATCATAAAGTAGTGTGAGCATTTGTTATTGTGAACCACTGTATTCAACTGCAAATTTTTAATATAACAGGCTTTATTGCAGTCCGTTCTTAAGTACAAGTTATCCATAAATCAGTCGTTCGTAACCCAGGGACTGCCTGTAATTGCTACTACCCAGGAAAATAACTCCTTTCCATGTCTTCCTTTCTACTGGGGCTTACCCAAAATAGCACATTCTATATATTTTTTTAAAAGCGACAGAAATATTCCTAGTGCTTGGGTTAAGTAATTAAGATTTGCTGTGGGAACACCGAGTAACCCCGTAAAATGGCTGCGTGGCTTGGTAAATGAATTACTTAGTGTTTAATTACTAAAAATTACTATCAATTACTAAATGTTACTGCAAATTACTTGCGGAATAGACACATTTGTTTGTGACTATTAATGATTTCAATTACTCCTAATAGGTAATTGGTTTCTGCATCTGCACACGGGCACCAACTGTCGAATAGGAGCTCAGCACTAAATACTCTCCTCTTCCCAGAGCCAAAAACCTTACATACCAGAGCTACCTTTTCTAGAGGTTTCTCCGCTTCTTGCACTTCTTCCTTCGAGACTTGAAATTATTCCTCTCCTAGGAGCCCTGGTGGAAACTCTGGTGACGTAGTGTTTAAGTGCTATGGCTTCTAATCAAAAGATTGGCAGTTCAAATCCACCAGGCGCTCCTTGGAAACTCTATGAGTTGGAATCTAAATAGAGATTTTAAAACAAGAATTTTTAAGTCATACAACTAGACAGGGAAAGGGCTGGGTCAAGGAGCTGATGCGTCTGGCTCTGGCCTTTTTGCTTTCCCCAGTGGACTATCCTGTTTCAACATATGCCTGGCTCGCTAGAAGGTGTAACTCACTGAAGAAGATAGCTATTAAGACCTATCATTGAAATCGTGGTCTTATTTATGAAACTCTCACTTCAGCTATTATGTGTATTATTAAGAGGGCATAAACTATGTTCATTAAAGTAACATAAAATGCAATAGGAAAATGCACTTAATAACAGAAAACTAAACAAAATAATGTCTTAGCTTGGGTTCCTCCAAAAAAGGTAGAGCTTATGACAAGGGCTTGGCAAAGGTAGTTTATTTTGGGAAAGGATCCTACAGAATGGGGGTGGAGGGAATGGGAAGAGTAAGAAAGGGAAGGGGAAAAGCCAATCCAAAAGTTGCCACAGAGTTGATCCCGACTCACAGCAATCCTATATGACAGAGTAGAACAGCCCCATAGGGTTTCCAAGGTTGTAAATCTTTGAGTCAATAACAGCTGTAAACAATCTTGCACGGGACCCTCTGAAGAACTGCATACAATGTGTCTTGAAATCATCTGCCCAAGACATGAAGAGGAAGTATTTATGCACTGGCTCTTGTACCGAATTAGCAAAGGATTGTCCCAGGAGGGGTAAACTCCCTTACTCTTCCAAACTGGCATTTGAGATAGCATGGTTGAGTGGGATCCCAAAAGCATCCTCCAAGTTGAGACAGAGAAGCCTGAGGGCACAAAGCAAAGGATAATAACTAAGAGGCTCTCAGGCAGGTTCTTGCCAGGTTACACCTGCAAGCAGCCTGTTGCCACAGGAATTGCCAAAACCAAAAGGTGGCCTAAGAGGGTGTGAGAAGTGGCATCAAAGATGTCCAATAAACAAAATAAGCTCCATCAACAGCTTCAACAAGAATCAATTTTTTAAATTGTACTCTAGATGAAGGTTTACAGATCTAACCAGCTTCTCACTAAAAAATTAATAAACATATTGTTTTGTAACATTGGTTGCCAACCTCATGACGTGTCAACACTCTCTGCTTCTCCACCTCGGGTTCCCTATTACCAGCTTTCCTGTCCCCTCCTACCTTCTCATCCTTGCCCCTAGGCAGGTGTGCCCATTTAGCCCCGTTTTGTTTTATGGGCTTGTCTTAACTTTTGCTGAAGAGTGAACCTCAGGAGTGACTTCATTACTGAGCTATAAGGCTGTCGGGGGGCCATACTCTCGGGATTTCTCCAGTCTCTGTCAGACCAGTAAGTATGGTCTTTGTGTGTGTGTGTGTGAGTGAGTTAGAATTTTGTTCTACATTTTTCTCCAGTTCTGTCCAGGACCCTCTATTGTGACCTGTCAGAGCAATTGGTGGTAGCAGTCGGGCACCACCTAGTTGTGCTAGACACAAGAATGAAATTTTTAAAAGTTCAGGTGGTAATGTGGAAAAAGAACCTCAAGGCTGGAGTAGAATCTACCTGTGTTTGATGACTCCAGAGTTTTAATGAAATTCTGCCCTCTAGTACTTTCGGAGAATGTTAGAATGGCCAAAGGACCTATCTACACTTCTGCAAAGAACCACACTCAAAGGTGAATACTTTACTGTACTCATCCCAGTCCCCAGAATCCTTTAGTATTCTTAGCCATTGATTGACCAACCTTAGTCTCTGGAAACTTCTCTTTAGATGAGTTAATACCATACTAGGTCAGTATCTTCACTGATCTCTGCACACATTTTTCCGATCTATCTCCATTTAAACTATTGCTTCCTCCTAGAACATTCTCCCCCACTTCCTTTCCCTTTTTTCTCCCTAAACAGAGCCTAATAATTATTAAAAAAAAATTTATTGAGGGCTTGCTATGTTTCATGCTTTACATGTCATATTTCATTTACTCCTTATCACAAACCAATTAGTGAGGCACTCCGATAAGTCCTATATTTCTGAAAACTGAGGCACATAGAGGTTAAGTAACTTTTCCAAGCTTACACAGCTAGTAAACAGGTCAGGACGTGAACCCAGAGAGCTTGACTGCAGACCCTACACTCTTATCTACTGTACTGTACTGCCAAATAGATGTCAGAAAGAAAACAACTAAATGAGGAAAGTTTAATTCACGGATTAGCTACAAAGGTATGAGCACAGTTAAGGGATTCCAGCAAGGGATGATGAAATAATTCAGGGCAACAACAGCTATTTCTACCCTTCCACCCTGAGGGGGAAGGGAGTAAGTGATTACTGGAATCTAAAGAACGCTGTAAGACTGGACAACCCTATGGGATTATGGTCTTGGATGGAAGAACTCAATCTCTGCCAATCTGCAGATCAGGAAGGGAGAATCAGAAGAATAAATATCCCAACCTCACTCTCTGATCTGCCATTGGTGCCTCTCATTAGCTGGACTCAAGTGGAAGCCAGACAACTAAAGAACACACAGATGCAGTTCATCAACACAGTGTCCCAGGACAGAGAGCATGGAGAAGGGTAGAGAAAAGGTCTGGAGGACAAACGAAGAAGACACAGCATGGAATCAAAGCTGAGATCCAAACACCAGTCTTCTGACTCCAGTGCTCCAGTGTTTTTTCCTTTAGGGCTCAGAGCTGGTTTATACTTGGGCAAAGAGGATGGGTGCCCCAATCTTGTATTCAACTAATTGAAGGCAAATCTAAAATAGGAGCAGGTGCTGTACCTGTCAAGGCCATCACTAACTGACACCATCGAATGTTCTCATCTCCAGCACGGTCAGCTCAGCTTCACAATAATGTCCCGGGAGCTTCTCCTAACACAGACATGCCTTTGAAGATTTTGCTCACTCTAATGATCACAAATGGCTCTGGTGAACAACCTCATTTGAAAATAAGGCTGACCAAAAAAAATCTGTAACAGGCACATATAACAGTTCTCAAATTCCACTCTAATGAGCACAAGAAAGGACTTCTAAGTCTTGACTACACAGAACAAATTTAAATAGGTCCACGCCAAAAAAGCTTGCGAGGAATTATCGTAAAATGCATCTTAAATAATCACATAAAATGTTCCTGTTCTATCTTAAGTGGGTCAGACTATGGAAGAAACAAAAAGGTGACCTGAACCCCATGGTTTTTTCTGAGCCCTGAGGAAGCCCTGAGCAAGTCAGTAGCAAGCAATGGGCACTCACATTTATCACGTTCTCACTATGTACTAGGCACTGTGCTAAGCAATTAACTAGGATTAACCTCTACAGCCCTCACAATAACCCTAAGAAGTACTATTTTTGAGTCCCATTTGATGAACAAGGAAACTGAGGCAGATGGCAATTAAGTTAGAACTATCTTCTATGTGCCACTCACTGGGGTAAGGTCTGTAGTATGCACAGATGAAAAATAAGAAGACAATGAACTTACATTTTAGTTGGACGAGGAGACTGGAACGAAATAATCTGTGGAAAGTGAGTGGCAAAGAGGATAAAAGTTCCAAGGCTTCAGACAGCAAGAGATCTGTGTGGGCTGGGGCAGTTCTGCCCAGTGTAGCATAAATTGAGCTGAAGACAAGGAGAAAGGTAAGGGAGGAGGGAACTGTGAAGGTGAAGGCTTCGGAAGGTACAGGACACTGTCGACATGGCCAGAACAGTGAGGATCTGAGCTCCTACAGAAAGGGCATCAGCTGGGAGAGGGCAGATCGGGGAGGGGGTCTTGGGCTGCCCTTTGCCATTCCCTCCCGATTGCCTGCTTCCCCATGCCTCCGTGCCTCCATCTCTCTGTCTCACAGAGTTCCCTGCCAGCCTTGACACTCCCTTTTCTGCCTCTTTGAGCCCTGACCAGTCCCAGATTACACATTTCCCACTCCCTGCAGGCTCTGTATGACGGGTTGTAAATAGCCTGTTTGGAAAGTAATTGCATGTTTGGGGCTGATGCTTGCCATTTGTAATTGCTCATTCTTTCCCCAGCTACTTTCTCTCTTCTTATTTCCTAGGCCTGTTTCCCAGGAAGGGAATCCAGGAGCCTTCCAGGCAAGTGACTGGAGGAGATAATGAGGTCCTTTGGGCCACACAATTCGACCAGGCTTTGCAGACCAGGGAGCTACTACTTGCCTCCAGTCATGGGACAGAAAGACAGAATGGACTCGTTCACTGCTAAATGGTTCTCTGGGCAGCAGCATGTAAGCTACAAAGATACTTACCCAGATTTAGGCACATGGACCCTCCTTTTCCCTAACACATGAGACAACATAGACCATGTCTCTAACAATGACTATCCACTACACCCCACCTAGCTCCCTGTTTTCCTTAAGTCCTTTAGACAGCAAATTATCAGTAAACATTTACTGAACACATACTACGTGCCCAGCACTGGGTGAGGGAGGGAGTCATAGAACAATCAGCTATTCTCAACACACACACACACACAAACACACATGAACAGTGTGTTTAAGATATAGAACAGCAATCACCCAAGCATAATGTAGGAACAAAATCTCTCAGTGGCCTGCAGCAATGGGGAAGAACTCATGGAAGAGAGCGGCTAAATGTGGATTCTGACGTGGATCAATGGTTAAGACTTGTGGAGGCACTTCTGGCTAGGAGAAAATGAGGGCCATCGCATCACAGAATGGTATCATCACCAGGAAAACATGAATGGTGCATGGAGGTGACTGACTTGGGGGAAGTGGGTGGTCAGAGGTTGGTGGCTCTGCCAGTGGGTGCAAACAAAAGAGAAGCAAATCCAGGTGTGTTTATGGCATTAATCTCTCCCCCTACCACTATCCAAAACCAAAACCATTGCCATCCAGTCAATTCTGACTCATAGTGACTCTACAGGACACAGCAGAACTGCCAAATAGGGTTTCCAAGGCTTTAATCTACACAGACTCTGACTGCCACATCTTTCTCCTGCAGAGCAGCTGGTAGGTTCAAACCACCAGCCTTTCGGTTAGAAGCCAAGAGCTTAACCACTGCACGACCACAGCTCCTCCCCCATTACTATCCAAACAAAAACCAAATCCACTGCTGTTGAGTCAATTCCGACTCTGTGAGACAGAGTAGAATGATCCCATAGGGTTGCCAAGGCTGTAAATCTTTTTGTGGAAGCAGACTGCCATATCATTCTCCCATGGAGTGGCTGGTGGGTTTGAACCGCCGACCTTTCACTTAATGGCCAAGCACTTAATCACTGTGCCACTAGGGCTCCTCTCCCACCACTATAACCATTATGAAATGCAGAATTACTGCACTGTGCCGTCCTCACTTCTCCACCATCATCTTTCAAGGCTGTTCTTCCGTGACTGCTTTTACCCTGCAAGCCTGCCCTAAGTGTTCATTTTGACATATTTTCCCCTTAAAGTTAGACGGGAGAGAGGTACATAGTGCTATTTTCCCCAGGCCCTATACATCTCCTCACCTCCACCGGTCAGTTCATGTACAAAGACGCTGAGCAATGATGTAGCAAGTCCTATTGGTGCCCCAACATGGTCCATATACTCTAAGCCAAATTACAACCATCGCACCTGAAATTCTCTCTGGCTGCTGGAGTACCCTCTGGCTGGAAGTGTCAGGGGATTAATACCCCACTGAGGCAGCCCTCAGCCAATGACTGACAGGAGCTGGTGGATAAATATCCCACCTCCCTCACTCTCAGGCAGTTTATCTTTGGTGAGTATTCTATACTGGGTTCTAGAGTTGCCCAGCAAAGTTAAGCTGTAGTTGCCTACAGAGAAAACTTGCTTGAAATCACAATCATTATAGCTTTCTTCCTTTCACTGTCTACTTCCCAGTCCCCTACCAGTGTTTTCTGGCATCTTCTTCAACTAAAATATGTGCACTTGTATCCTCGTCTCAGGGTCTGCTTCTCTTCTTGTGAAGTCCAAATTAAGACAGCTGGTAGAAGAAGTGGTATTAGAAAGGAAATTCTCTGAATGAGATTCTTGAGTTAGATCACTTGTCAGCCAAATAACAAGGATCTCATTTATGTAATAGATAAGGTGATGACAAGATATAGCATTATGGTTATTAAGACTCTCACTTGCGACAAACTGAACAGTGTACTGGTAGAAAGGGATGCCTTGACTCATGCAGTACCTTTAGCATTTGAGAAATGGGAGGCAACAACAACTATAATGCCCATGGTGTGATTGGTTGCTGTTAAATACTGTTAAAATGCTGAAGAAAATGAGAGTACCACATCAGCTATCAACTCAGGGCATTGTAGAAAAATAAGAAGCTCCCTATGAAACTGTTTAAAGAGATCCTTATCTTATGCAGGTAGAGAGAAGACTGTGCTGAAAATCAGGCCCAAAATCTGATTTTGACAGTCATAGAGTTACAAATATGGCTTAACCTACGGCCCTGGTAAATTTCCTGTGCTAAAGTCAGGACAGTAGTGCGATTATTACACCTGGAATAAGGACACCTGGTTTGATGCACTTGAAACCTTAAACCCCTAAGTTACCCCGAATTCTCTAGGCTAGCCAAAAAGGACAACTATCCTATGGCAAAGAAGAGAAGCTTCCCCTTCCTGACAGCAAAGACCATACTGAAGCAAATGCCTTACAAGCTGATTCTTGCCCTCTTCAAGGCCTATCCCTACCTCCTTTAATGCCTCTAGCACCAGTAAGAAGGATCAAGTCCCAACATGGCCTGACTGGGAAAGTAACGTGCCTGCTATGGGAGTAAAGGAATTATTTACCAATAGAGGTACAAGGCTTCACCAATATGTACCAGGAGAAACTGAGAGAATATGCCTTGGAATAGATACTGAGGATACTGGATGGCAGAATGGGATACACAACATAAGGCTAGGTAAGGAAGAGATTATTGATATGGGGATACTCTTTTATGACTCAGAATGTCATTTCTAGGAAAGGATGCCTAGAGCCAGCCCTGATATACTGCTGTGATGGCTCCTTCAAGATTTGAAAAAGTGAGACCCTACAGTAAATGAGGAAATGATGCCACAACTGGCTTGGAAGCATATTAGTTTTCTATTGTTGTTGTTGTTGTTAGGTGCTATTGAGTCAGTCCAACTCACAGCGATCCTATGTATAACAGAACGAAACATTGCCCGGTCCTGCTCCATCCTCACATTCATTGCTACGTCTGAGCCTATTGCTGTAGCCACTGTGATAATCCATCTAGTTAAGGGTCTTCCTCTTTTTCACTGACACTCTACCTTACTAAGCATGATGTGTTTCTCCAGGGACTGGTCCCACCTGATCACTGTTTTCTATCACTGTGTAACAAATGTACACAAATTTAGCAGCTTAAAATAACAAACCCATTTATGACCTCACAGTCTGTAGGTCAGAAGACTGGGTGAGTTCAACTGAATTCTCTTCTTATGATCTTACAAGACCAAACTCAATGCTTTGGCCAGACTGGGCTCTTATCTGTAGGCTCTGGGGAATAGTCTACTTGCAAACTCTTTCAGGTTGTTGGCATAATTGGGTTCCTTGTGCTTGTAGGACTGAGGTCCCTCTTTTCTTGCCAGCCGTTTGGCCAGGAGTCTCTTTCAGTGATTAGAGGTTACTCTCCAGTCCTTGCACATGGGTCCTTTCATTTTCAAATCCAGCAATGGCATACTGAATCCTTCTTGTGCTTCAAATCTCTCTGATTTCCCCATCTCCTACACAGATGGAGAAAACACTCCATTTTTAAAGAGCTCACATGATGGGGCCAGGCCCACCCAGAATAATCTCCGTATCTTAAATTCCACTGACTTGTAACTTAAATTACATCCGCAAATTCCCTTCACAGGAGTACCCGTGTTAGCATTTGATCGAATAACCAGGTAGCACGAATCTTGGGAGGTCATCTTTAGAATTCTGACAACCACAGAGGAGTACTGAAGAAGAGATCAAATGTCTCGGAGAGGCAGAAATGCTAGAATGAATTTGTTATATAAGACCAGAGAACCCAGTAGCTGACTACGTTCCCTGAGAAAGTTCATTTAGCTTCTTCAGGGGTCAGTGGGAATTAAAGGACTCTGAAAAATCAAAGGCTAGATGGCAACTCGTGATCATCAGAGGCAAAGCAGGCATATTTACTGCAACAAGCAGCAAGGCTAGAATGGCAGTAAGTGCAACACACATAGGAATCTATAGCAATAGCTAATAGGCCATGATGTTCCTAAGGCTGAAATACATGGGCAACCAATGAGGATATTGTTAAAGATAAACAAAAAAGATCTAGAACTGGTGAGCAGAAGGCTGGTATCAGCTGACGGTGGAAAATCACAATTCTTGCCAAGCTTCCAGACATGTGCCTGTTCTTGGGCCCAGAGCCCTTCAACTGAAAGGGAGGCCAGTCCTCTTTCATCTCACAATGTCACAAGAAATATGTACAGAAGAGGTTTCCCCAGTACTTTTCCAAATGGACCTATTTCATTTACTGGAGTAACTATACACTGGGAAAAGAATACCAGATCTTGAGAGGGCTACTAGACACAGTGTCTGAACTGAAATTAATACCCATCCAGCCCCTTCCCCTGTAAGAGTGAAAATAACCAGAAGTCAACTAATAAAAATCTGGCCCAGGTCTAAGTTAGAACGAGTCCAGTGGGTCCCTGACAGAACCCTGACATTGGTTCCCTAACTTGTGGAGTAAGTCCCATTAAGAAAGGCCAAATGAAAGCCACTGAAACTGTCCACACTAGTCAAGAAGTAAGTCAGAATCAATACCACATCCTGGATATAGTAACAGATATTAGTGTCATCTCAGAGACTTAAAAGGATGCAAGAATAGTGGTTCCCATCACATCCCTATTTAATTCTTCAGTCTGGCTCCTATAAAAACCAGACAGATCATTGCAGATGATGGCAGACTACTGTATATCAAGCCAAGTAATCAACCCAATAGCAGCTGATGTGGTAGTTATGGTATCTTTAATAGAATGTATCAACCAGCCTCTGCCCTTGGTAGGCAGTTATTATGATGGAAATTCAGAAAATCAGAATCAGTTCACATGCACAATTTTGCACCAGGGCTACGTTAACTCTCTTTTACAGCATGATCCAAAATGGCCTCGATTACCAGAACATTTCGCAAACCATCATGCTGGTCCACTACAGTGATGACATCATATCAATCAGACCTGATGAGCAAGAAATGTCAAAAGTCCAATACCCTGGAAAGATACACGTGCACTATGTATTGGAAGATAGGCCTACAATGATTCAGAGTTCTACCACATCAGTGAAGATTTTAGCCCTGGTGGTGTAGTGGTTAAGAGCCACGGCTGCTAGCCAAAAGATCAGCAGTTTGAATCCACTAGCCACTCCCCGGAAACTCTATGGGGCAATTTTACTCTGTCCTATAGGGTCGTTAAGAGTTGGAATCAACTCAACGGCAATGATTATTAGTGGTCTGAAGCACGTCAAATCGTCCTTCCCAAGATAATAGGTAAATCATTTTACCTTGTATTTCCTACAACTTGTAAAAAGACACAGCACTCAGTAGGCTTCTTTGGATTTTTTGACCATACATATTGACTCTTAGGAATGCTGTGACCCATTTGTAAGGTTGTTTCAAAGGTGATCAATTTTTAGTGAGGGCCAGAGCAAAAGAAGTTTCTTCAACAGACTGTGGTACAAGTGGCACTCCTGCTTGGCCCAAATGATTCATCAAATCTCGTGGTTTTTATAGATATCCATGGTAGATGAAGATGCACTGTGGAAGATGAAACCCTGAGGTTGGAAGGTATTCAAAATACACAGTGGCTACAACAATGGACTCAAGCACCCCAATGATCGTGAAGATAGTGCAGGACCGGGCAATGTTTCATTCTGTTGTACGTGATGTTGTTATGAGTTGGGGCTGATTCAATGACAACTAACATCAACAATATGTATTTTGAGTATTGGATTGCTTTTCCCTTCCACAATATATTGGCTAGCTCCATGATCTGAGGCCTCACAGACATCTGACTTTTTGTTACAAAATGCACGTGCACGTAACATTGCCTCAGGCCAAGGAATACTACTTTACGGCAAAGGAGGTATGACAATGTGCACAGGGCCATGGGGGTATATGTTCTGAGTCTACAGAGCCAGAAACAATATTCAG
This sequence comes from Elephas maximus indicus, assembly GCF_024166365.1. Taxonomy (NCBI): domain Eukaryota; kingdom Metazoa; phylum Chordata; class Mammalia; order Proboscidea; family Elephantidae; genus Elephas; species Elephas maximus. The sequence goes on from NC_064840.1 coordinate 54,489,252, forward strand.
AATTGCTCCATAGAATGGTCCAGTGAGGATAACATTGAAGCCAACACTGTGTCCCAGATGCCACAGCTGACATTGGTAGCACTGGACAGTGGTTACTACTGCTACCCCTGCTGCACCAGGAACTGGGACACTTCCACAACCACTACCACTCCCAGAGGACTCCCACTGTCTGTACTGCTTTACCTCACTAGCTCCTGATTCAAATCTGGAGAAGGTTTATTTGACCAAGCCTACAACAGGTAGAGATGCCCTGGCTGCAAAGGAGGCTAGAAAAGCAAATATGTGGCATTTTCAGATTCTATAGCAGAAAGAGGGCTCTAACTCCCACCAAGACTCAAGAAGATACGGGACTGCCCAAACATAGGAAGGGAGATTAGATACTGGGCAGACAAAATAAATGGCAAACTTTCATCACATCCTTTCTCATAACAACTCAGTGTGTCAGCTGTTATAAATCCTTCTGCGCCTCGGTTTTCTCCTCTGTAAGATGGGGATGTATGACTTCTCAAGGTCACACAGGAAAGTGGTAGAGACAGATTCTAACCTAGCCTTCTGATTGCTAGTCCTGTGTTCACTCCATCACATTGTGATGAATTTCCTTTGAGGTCCCTTCGCCACTATGCCTCTTGCCAGCATTGTGCCTAATCCCAAGCGTATATTCTCTGCTACCCCCTAAAAAAAAAAAAAATTGCTGTCAAGTCAATTCTGACTCATGGCAACCCCATCTGCTTCCCAGTAAAACTACAATCCATAGAATTTCCAATGGCTGCGATATTACAGGAGTAGATTGCCAGGCCTTTCTTCCATGGCACTTCTGGGTAGATTCGAACCGCCAACCTTTTGATTATTAAAAAAAACCATTGCCATCAAGTCAATTCCAACACATAGTGACGGTATAAGAAAGAGCAGAACTTCCCCACAGAGTTTCCATGGAGCGCCTGGTGGATTTGAACTGCCGACCTTTTGGTTAGCAGCCGTAGCACTTAACCACTACGCCTGTAAAACATTTGTGCTACTCAGGGACCTACTATACCCCTACCATGCCAGAATGAGTGACAGAGAGGAATTCCATGAGTAAAAACTAATCACAGAATCCCCTCTCCCCTGACAGTCACACGAGAACTTCTCTGAGGATCTTGGGTGCTACTGCAGCCGCCAACAGATGCCTGAGCTTCTTCATCAGGTGCCCCGCTCCCCTGCGGCTTTCAAAGGCTATTTCCTTGGCACTCATTATGGTTTCTGCAGTATGTAAGTTCTGTGGCCAAGGTTCATATAACTGGGAGTGTATTTATGGCAGCCCATACTCTTTCTTAGGAAAATATTGATTTTCTAACAACAGAATGATTGTAGAGCCATTAAATCAGACTAGTCTATCATAAACTTCAGGATTAACCAAAGGGTACTTGTACCTTTTCTTTTCTTCTCTCATGAACAACTGGGAGTAGATACTTCCACTTAAGCAGGACAGGATCACAGCATTTATGACTTGATCTGAACGCCACAATTCTGCCCCCATTGCCCAAGAGCTAATTAACCACTCTGCTCTTACTGTCCAGGCTGTCTGAGCAATAAGGAAAGCCGAGTTGTACAGAAAACACCCAAAAGCTGACAAGGGGACTTGCATCCATTATGTGGCGGGCAGGGGGGGAGGGCAGGTTTTTCGGGGTTGAGGGACTGCACTCCAGCCTCCTTTTCCACCATAGGATGTGTGAACTCATCATCCGCCTGTTAAAGTCTTCGTCAGAAGAACAGTCACTGAGGGGAGGATTTCTTTTTTTTTTTTTTTTTTTTTCCTTTTTTGGGAAGATCTCTATCTTTCTTCTTTATTGATTGCTTGCTTTTCATTTTATATCCTTTCTCCTTTGCCTGAAATGAGAAAAATGAGCCCTTGCCACAGGCTTTAAACTTTACACCCAGACAATATCTCCCCCTTATCTAATGCCGGGCAAGAAGCTTCAGCCCAGAGGACCCTGGGTAATGCTACAACAGATTATGTCATAAAATGGAGAGATAAGCAAAGGAACCAATCTAAAGGACGCAGCAAAATTTACCTTTCTACCAACCCTGCCCCATTCCCCTTTTAGGAGAAGGCTTTAAATCAATCTGCCTTTGCCATAAATTCTCTTTCTAAAATTTGATAACAAGTGCAATATTTTCCTTGGAGATTGGGTTCTAATAAGCTGGAGGCTAGAGGGCGGGGAGCAGGCAGAGTTTAGCAAAGTAATAAAATGCCATGATTGATCCCGGTAGGTGGGGTTGCTTGGAATCACTGCTATTCTTGGCTGGTAAGCATAATCCAGCCAAGTCATAAATTTTGTTTCTTCCAGTCGACAGTCGAGTCTCTGTATTGATCTCGATTTGTTGTTCTGTTCTCGTGTAATTGCTCCCCATGATTAAGACTCCAGGTTGGGAAGAAGTCTGGCCAGGCCAGGAGCATAAAGGGAAAAGCCACAGAACCAGTGTTGACTCAGAAGCCCTCACAAGTGGATATTGAGACCAGATGATGAGAACTGAGTGGCTCTGGGTACCCAGAGTGCCCAGGAGCCAGGCTGAGGGCAAATTTGGGGCAGGCTGCGGAGTCAGGCTGCCTTGCTCCACCAATCTACCCTTCTCCTCGTGTTGCACTAGCCAGCGCCCCCATTGAGCCTGCCCATACTGGTTTACACTCACAGTGAGATTCCTCAAACACACTCATGATGCGGGCCTGCTTGATGCATCAGCACACCATGTGTGAGACTTGTCATCCTGGCCACAGCTGGAAAACAGTGGCGTGGGTTGGATACGAAGCTACTCCAAGGTCACAAACTAAGCAAAGATTCCATCTGCCCAGTCATTTCACCCAGAAACTAAGCCTTCCAGTCCAAGTCAGAGCCAAGCAGAGAACCCACAAGCAGAAGGTTAGGTCTCCTAAACCCCCAGGCTTGAAGCTTGGGCAGCCTGGGGTACTCATCCTTGGAGCAGAAATGTTCACAGCCTCATCAGCCATAAAAAAAAAAAAAAAAAGATGGACCAAAATTCAAGCGTACTCATTTGTCTCCTTAGGGTTTCCGTGAAGATTTTAATGAGATATCATGGACATGAACTTGGCAGAAAAACAATAATTAATATTATCATTCCCAGCCTTAGAGTAGGCTGGGCAAAGAAGACTTTTAGTTCTCAATAGATAAAGAAGCCTGAGGTACTGAGATATCTGGAAACTTTTTCTAAGGAAACGAGGCTTTTAGAGTGCAAAGACATGAGTATTTTGATGCCCTGGAGTGTCTTACCCTAACCCAGGGAATCTAATTTAAAATAACATGATGTGCCTTTAAATAGGAACTCAAGTAGATCTCCTAGCACTGCAGCGTCGAAGTCAGTTCAACTTTATTTCGTTCCAGTCTTCTCAGAGATGGGAATAGGAATTCCTCACTCCATGAACTCAATGATATGGCTGCTCAATCATCTCTATGTGATCCGCCTGTCTGGTGGTGGGGCCACGTGACAACATGCTTTAAAGGAAATGTTCCTCAAACTTAACGAGAGTGACTTTCCTTTCTCCCTTCCCTTTCTCTAACTCAGAGATTTGACCAAGGTGATGGTGAGATCGGAGCTGTCAAGCCAGTCACGAGTCATCAGGACAATCCCTTTTCTTGTTATTCTCTTCTAATACTCTCCCCAGCCTGTGATAAGCAGACTGCCAAGTTGAGCTGCTGGGCCTATCCTAATCCAATTAAAAAAAAAGAAAAAACACAGTTGCCAGTTGAATCGATTACAACTCATAGAGACAGGTAAAACTGTGCTCCATACAGTTTTCAGTGGCAATTTTTTAGAAGTAGATAACCAGGCCTTTCTTCTGAGGTGCATATGGGTTGACTCGAACCTCCAACCTTTGGGCTAGCAGCCAAGTGTATTAACAGTTTGCACTACCCAGGGACACCCAATCCAATTACTCAGAGATAATTTCCCTCTGAGTCTCAGCCTCCCCTCCAGGCTTGGCTTCTATTTCCTGCCCCTTATTTTACCTATAGCTACTAAATTCTCTCCCCACCCATCAAGCTCTGCTCAAGAAAGGAACTGCTTTTAGCTATAGGATGGAGAAGTAACTAAGCATGGAAAAGTGGACGGTGGAGTGAGGCTACTGGGATTCCAAACCTGACTCCTACATTTATAAGTGGGGGCACTTAGAGCAAATTACTTAACCTTTCTGTTGCCTCAGTTTCCTCTTTTATCAAATGGGGACAATAACATCCACAGTTCCTATGTCTGCCACATGGAAAAAAAAACAACCTGTTGCTGTCGTGTCGATTCTGACTCATATGGACCCTATAAAGCAGACTAGAACTGTGCCATAAGGTTTCCAAGGCTGCAATCTTTACGGAAACAGACTGCCACATCTTTCTCCCACGGAGCAGCTAGTAGGTTTAAGTCCCACCTTTCAGCTGACAGCCAAGCGCCTAACCACCGAGCCACTAGGGTTCCTTTGGCACATGGAAGGCTTCATTGAATACTAGCTGGTATTATTTTCATTATTATATAATGTCATATCTTCTTGTTTTTGTTGTTAGATGCTATCAAGTCAGCCCCTGACTCAGGGCGACCCCAAGCACAATGGGATAGGAACGTTGTGATCTAGGGGGTCCTCACTGGCTGATTTTTAGAGGCAGATCACCAGGCCCTTCCTCCTAGTCTGTCTAGAAGCTCCACAGAAACCTGTCCAGCGTCACAGCAACACACAGGGCTCCACTGGCAGACGGCAGGTGGCTGTGCTTGACGTGCGTTGGCCAGGAATCAAACTGCGTCTCCCGAGTGGAAGGCAAGAATTCTACCACTGAACCACCACTGACCCCAGTGTTATATCTTGGTGGAAGCTTAAGACACCATTCATTCTGTAAACATTTACTAAACATCTGTGTGCTAAGTACTGTGCTATTAGGAATACAAAGATGAACGAAACACATTCCCTGCTTCTTATGAGCAGTAGTGAGTAAGACAAGTTACAGAATCGTAAAAAAATATGTTAAATGTTCTCCTTACACCAAGAGCAAAATGATGTGGGAGCCTTATGGAAGCAGGTTACCTGGAGGGTCAGGGAATGCTTCACAGAAAACAGCAGAGCTGGGCTTTGAACGATGAGCAGGATTTCAGCAGGCAGAGAGGAGGGCCAGGGCATCACAAGCACAGATCCCAGCATGAGCAAACCACTGGCCGAGGAAATGGCAGGGCACGTCCAGGTCTCACTAGGAGCCCAGAGCACGTGGGAGAGAGCTGGAGGGTAGAGCAGGAAGACAGAGATGCAGTGACAGAGGCAAAATGGAGCCGGACAGCAAAGGGCCTTGAAGGTTATATTAAGGAGCTAAAAACCAGTTGCTTTCTAGGTGATTCTGACTCATGGCAACTCCATACATGTCAGAGTAGAACTGTGCTCCATGGGGTTTTCAATGGCTGATTTTTCAGAAGTAGTCTACCAGGTCTTTCTTCCAAGGCACCTTTCAGTTAGCAGCTGATTGCATTAGCCATTCACGCCACCTAGGGATTCCATATTAAGGAATTAGTGTTATATATTGCAGTAGACAATGAAATTTGGCAAATATTTTAACCGTTCAAAAACCTGATGAAATCTGTACTTCATAAAGATCATTTGTATGCTGTGCAGAGTAAGACTAGAACCATTTAGGAAGCTTTTCTCTAGTCCAAGAAAGAGATGGTAAGAGCCTGAACTAGGGAACGGTGAGTGTGGGAAAAGGGACAGGTTTGGTCAACATTTCCAAAGCAGAGATAACGTCTGGACTACCAGCTTGGGCAACTGATTGTAACGCCATTCACTAAACTGGCAAATGGAGTCCCTGGGTGGTGCAAACAGTTGACATACTCGGCTGCTAAGCAAAAGCCTGGAGGTTCAAGTCCATCCAGAGATACCTTGGAAAAAAGGCCTGGACACCTATTTCTGAAAAGTCACTCGCTGAAAATCCTATAGAACACAGTTCTACTTGACACACATGGGATCGCCATGAGTTGCAGTCAACTCGAAGGCAACTGGTTATTGGTTTCCACTGACAAGGGAGGTGGAACCTGTTTGGGAGGAAGATTTCTTTAGTTTGGGATATGTAGAGTTTGAAGTGAAGATTTAGGGGGATAAACTGTGGCTGGAGATTGAGGGGACACCGAGTACAGCCCTGGGGATGAATGAGATCACACAGGAAGTGGGTATGGAGCGTGTGGCTTTCCAGGGGAAAGGGACTGATGACAGCACTCTGAAGAAGGCCATCAAAGGTGAGCACGGAAAACAAGCTAAAATAAAACAGACCATAAGGAATGGCCAGAGAGAGAGCAGAAAATTCAAGAGAAAATGGCTTTGTGGAGACAGGAGGAGAGCGTGATCCACGTTGTAAAACACTGTAGAAAAGTCAAGTAGCATGAGAACTATGGAGAAGCCTTTGACTTTGACATAGAGCAGGTCACTGGGGATTTTAGCAAGAGCTGTTTCCATGGACTGGAGGGAGTGGAAGTCAGACTACAGCAGAGAAGAGAAACTGGCAGGTAAGTAGAGACGGCAACTGGAGACTGTTTTCACAAACGTGGCTGTGGACGAATGAGAATGTTCATGGTTTGCCTCTCCTGGACCCAAAAAACCTGTTGCCGTCAAGTCAATTCCGATTCATAGTGACCCTATAGGACAGAGTAGAACTGCCCCATAGGGTTTCCAAGGAGCAGCTGGTAGACTCAAACTGCTAACCTTCTGGTTAGCAGCCGAGCTCTTTAACCACTGTGCCACCAGGGCTCCAGTTGCCTCTCCCAGAGAACCCAAATATTGTCAACAAATGATTTTTTTTATCAACTGAACCTTTCGTCAGGTGAATCATTTCTGAATATTCATGAAAAGGAAAAAATTTACAAAAAATATTCCAATTGCATTTCACCTTCTCAAAAGAACTGCAATTGTGTATCTTTTTTTTTTTTTTTTTTTCACTCCTATGCCTGAATGAGGAGATTATGGGAAAAGAGAGTGCAGACAGCTTCAGAATTTCATGGAATAAAGATACTAGGTACAAAAGCTCCACCTTTGCTTCCCCCCGCTCCCCATCACCTAGGGATTACCTTAGAGATCAACTAGAACAGTAGTTCCCAAATCTAGCCACTCATCAAAATCTCTGGGGGGGGTTGTAAACAGACTCATGTATCCCCTAGAAAACTCTCATTCAGTACATCTAGGATGGGGTCCAGAATTTTACATGTTGTCAGAAGTTCTCAGTATTTTCGGGACCAGGCAGGCTTGGGAACCACTAACATATCCTTCATTTTAATGGGCATGGCAGGGGCCACATGTTCCGTCTCCTGGAGTGTCCCCAGCTAACCCTGGGCAAGGCATGAGGACAGAGGAAACAGAGGATTTGCTCTTCCATGGACTCTGTGTCTCAGCTCTTGCTGCCCTGGTTCATCTGTAGCCACAGACGGGGCCAGGGTTGGGGTGCAACAGAGCCCATATAAGACCATTAGGAAGCCCTTTCCCACCACCTCAGTCTTCCTCTGACCATACCAAAACCCAAAAAACTTAACCCGTTCCTCCAAGTCAATTCTGATTCACAGCAACTCTACAGGTCACAGTAGAACTGCCCCGTAGGGCTTCCAAGGAGAGGCTGGTAGATTCCAACTGCCGACCTTTGGTTTGCAGCCAAGCTCTTAACCAGTGCGTTACCAGGGTTCCAATTCCCCAGACCATAAATCCACTGAAATCATTTGATGGTGACCAGGTTGGTTCCAAAGAACTGTACAGTGAGGAAGGATGCAAGGCTGGCTGGCCCTCTGTCCCACTTACTTGACCCCCTGGCTATCCTGCTCTTTCCTCAACCCCCTATATTCCCCACTGCCTCCAGTCCATGACGTGCTCCCCACTCCCACATGTCACTTCAGAGAAGAAAGAGGAACTGTCACTTGCTTCTTCCCTTGGTCTAACACACTGAAGTGCCTTAGGCCTGTGGGATTTGGCTCTGCCCATGCCTAGCTCAGGACTCTGGTCTCAAGAAAGAAGGAGATATGGGATGCCCTAGTCCCTTCAAGCTCCCCACCAGCAAGAGCTGTGCCTAATTTTCTCACCAATTACCCAAGAGCAAAAAGACCTTCTCAAAGCAAGCACCATTTTTTTTTTTCATGGTGGTAACACAGTCTAGTCTCACATGAAACAAATGCATGTTCCAAATAATGGGGCTTTGACCTGCCCCTTGCAAAACAATAACCCTAATATTATTGCTCTGTGAAGCAGCTGACTTTTCCCCATTGTGAAAGTCTACTTTGTAAAGGTCATATTAGCTATGAATGGAGCCCTGGTGGCACAGTAGTTAAGAGTTTGGCTGCTAACTCTTCAGACAGGGACTGGACTGCAATATGGGATAGAAAATGATACTGGTGAAGAACGAGCTTCTTGGATCAAGTAGACACGAGACTACGTTGGCATCTCCTGTCTAGAGGGGAGATGAGAGGGCAGAGGGGGACAGAAGCTATCCGAATGGACACGAGGAGGGAGAATGGAGGGAAGGACTGTGCTGTCTCAGTAGGGGGAGAGCAATTAGGAGTGTATAGCAAGGTGTATGTAAATTTTTGTATGAGAGACTGATCTCATTTGTAAACTTTAAGTACAATAAAAATTAAAAAAAAAAAAAGAGTTCGGCTGCTAATCAAAAGGTCAGCAGTTCAAATCCACCAACAGCTCCTTGGAAACCCTGTGGGGCAGTTCTACTCTGTTCCATAGGGTCACTATGAGTCAGAATTGTTCGATGACAATGGGTTTGGCTTTTTGGGTTTTTTAGTTCTATTGTAGCCATCCATCAATGACATTCAGAGTGCTCCTTAGAAGGATGGCAAAACTTCATCTTACTTACTTTGGACATGTTATCGGGGGGACCAATTCCTGAAGAAGGACATCATGCTTGGTAAAGCAGAGATCAGCAAAAAGAGGAGGACTCCCAAAGAGATGGATTGACACAGTGGCTGCAACAATGGGCTTAAACATACCCACTATTATGAGAATTGCACAGGACCAGGCAACATTTCATTCTGTTACACGTAGTGTCTCTAGGAGTCAGAGCACCTAATAACAGTGGTGAGAGGCCCACCTAGATTATTTCTGACACCTTAATCTCTATTCCAGTAGAAGAAGGGTGGGGGTATCTCAGTTCACTGTACCACATACAGAGGCAAAATTATGAACCCTTAGGTCATGTGAGTTACCCAACATCACACTGCTCACCCCTAGCTGGCCTCCCTAGTGTTGCCACAATCAAGCTGTCATGGATTTAACTTTGTCCCCCAAAAATATCTGTCAACTTGGCTAGGCCATGATTCCCAGTATTCTGTGATTATCTACCATTTTGTCATCTGATGTGATTTTCCTACATGTTGTAAATCCTACCTTTATGATGTTAATGAGGCAGGATTAGAGGCAGTTATGTTAATGAGGCAGGGCTCAATCTACAGGATTAGGTTGTATCTTAAATCAATCTCTTTTGAGATATAAAAGATAACTGAGCAGAGAGTCCTCATATCACCAATAAAGTAGTGACAGGAGCAGAGTGTGTCCTTTGGACCTGGAGTTCCGACACTGAGAAGCTCCAGAGAAGGGGAAGATTGATGACAAGGACTTTCCTCCAGAGCCAACAGAAAAAGAAAGCCTTCCCCTGGAGCTGGCGCCCTCAATTTGGACTTCTAACCTCCTAAACTGTAATAGAAGAAACTTGTGTTCGTTAGAGCCATCCACTTGTGGTATTTGTGTTATAGCAGCACTAGGTAACTAAGACACAAGGCAAGACAGAGAGGGAGGACAGGAGATCACAGTCAGTGGAAGCCCTGAGTTTGTTCCTCTGTAGAGCCAGAATGCCTGGCTCCCCTCCTGGGCACCCCTGGCCCAGTCAGCATCAGAGAAACCAAGGGGGGACAGAACAAAGTCACTTCCCTCCAACCTGAAAGGCAACACCACTGCCTCATCTGCTTTGATGAACACCCTCAGATGGGAGGCAGGGGAGGACGCTGCAGACAGACCCCAATCCAAAATCAGAGCAGGGGCAGAGAGGAAGAGCGGAAATACAAATTCCCTGGACTCTGCTCAGAAATCAGTTAGTTGTGGGCATTTATCCCAGAAAAATAAAAAATTTTGCTCACACAAAAACTCGTGCATGAATGTGCACAGCAGATTTATTTGTAATGGTCAAAAACTGGAAACAACCCAAATGTCCTTCGAAGGGTGAGTGATTAAACCAACTGTGAAACATGCACATCACAGAATATTACCCAGCAGTTAAAAGGAATGGAGTACTGATACACACAGTGACCTGAATGGATCTCAACGGAATTACGCTGAGTGACGAAAAAAAAATCCCAAAAGGTTGCACACTGTATGATTCCACTTATGTTACATTCTTAAAATGATAAAGAAATGGAGAAAAGATTAGCGGCTGTCTAGCATTGGAGGGAGAGGACTGCTAAAGCTATAAAAGGGCAACAGGATGAATCCCTGAGGTGATGGAACTATTCCAGGTCTTGATTATGGTGGTCACACAAACCTACACATGTGGTAAAACTGCTTAGCGCTAAACACACATATACACAAATGAGTGCATGTAAAACGACTGACATCTAAACGACGCTGCTGAATTGTATCGGTGTGAATTTCCTGGTTATGATGTTGTACTAGGTCATCCTGTATTATGTCCTATGAGCTAGGACATTGTGCTATGTAAGATGTTACCTTTGGGTAGACAGCCATGCGTTGCTTAACGTCCACAATACCATTCTGTGAAATAGGATGTTATGTGATTTGGACGTTGTTTGAACACCGTATTATACACAGACAGTCCCCGGGTTATAAATGTCTGACTTACACAACCCGTAATTACGAACCAACCCTGAAAAGCCTATTATACTAAAAATTCGAGGCACATATAATGGTTCATAGTAACAATGGATGCTACTTTGCAACACGCATCAAAACATTATTGTTACTCAGTATGGTAAAAATGTTTTAGTATATTTGGAAGTGTTTCTTTAATGTCTTTTATGCGTAGAAAGGTACACTATATGGTAAGACAAACATTTGACTAACTGACAATAGATACAAACCTAACTGTTCCAACTTACATACAAATTTGACTTAAAGACAGATTTAGGAATGGAACTCATTTGTAATCTGGGGACTGCCTGTCTAGCCTTACGGGATCACAGACATATATGGGTTAGGACGTTACCTGAAGGACATTATGCAGGTGCATGGCTGTACAGGACTTCTCTGCACTATTTTTTAAAGCTGCATGGGCATCTACAATTATTTCAAAACAAAAAGTTAAAAATGTCACTCAGCCCCAGCTTAATGCCCTTCCCCTTAACTGTGGGCTAGACTTGCTTCCAAGGGATAGAGTTTAGAAAAGAAAAAAATAGTAATCTTACAGTGAACAAATTGGGCAAACACCTCCTGAACCAGTTGATCGAGGTTAGCATTCCCAGTGAAAGTCAAGTTGATATCGTGTACCCTCTGATAGTATGCGATGAGAAGGGTATAATCTTCCTCAAAAAGACCAAACCCTGATGTACCTGATTTTTAATATATATGTAATTTTTTTCAAATCCTGATATGTAAATTTTTATCTATAGCTATATGCCATATGTAAAGTTGAATGATTTTACGTTCATCATAGCTTTCATTTATTTCTCATTACATTATAACCCTGAGGAATTAGAATTATCACCTTTATAGTAAAGTGAGACTCAGAGAGGTTAATCACTCAAGGCTGCCCAGCTAGTAACAGCACTGGGAGTTGGATACACATCTTTTGAGGTCAAGTTCAGTGTTTGACTCCATGTTTTGATCTCTCTTTACCTGGCAACAAGGCATATAACCCATTGCCATCAAGTCGATTCTGACTCATACCAACCCTATAAGGACAGAGTAGAACAGCCCCATAGGGTTTCCAGTGAGTGGCTGGTGGATTTCAACTGCCGGCCTTTTGGTTATCAGCCATGCTCTTAACCACCGCACCACCAGGGCTTCAGTTAGATAGCAAGGTCTTTCAGTCTAAGGTATATCTTAATCTTTTCCTTATTCTCCATAATATAGAGACCTCATAGACCTCAGCAGTAAAACTCTGGTTGAACTGAATTAAATTAACCTCTCAAGAGCCTCTGATAGTCTCCTGTCTCCCAGGCCTATCACAGTACCTTAGCCATCGTCAGTTACTGTTTACTGGGGATATTGATGATGTCTGTAATGTATTCTGACCTTGGAGCCAGAGGGTACAGAGAGGCCAGAGTGCGACCATTATTCAAAAAGAAGAGGTTATTATTGGATCTCTCTCTTTCCCTTCATAAAACAGGAATATGGCTAATTAGCCTGCATTTTCCTTTCATTGACCAGAGCTATGCAGACAGACAAATTGCCACATCTGTGGGAGGTGGGCAAGCAGCCAAGGAGGTCATCCCAGTCCCCACAGACAGTGGCTCTCGGAAGCCACAACATGGTCCCAAGGGAGTGGCTAGTCGGCACCCTCTTCCCCACAGCCTGGCCTCACTCCACTGATTCAGAAAGCCCTGGTCAAGAGCCTAGGTTTTAAAGACAAATAACTTGAGTACATGAATAGGTATGAACAATCCAAACCCTGTCTGACTAACCCTCTTTGGACCTCAGAATCCTCATCTGTGAACAGTATGAGAACCTCAATGAACCAGCATACTGCCTGGTACAGTCTGCTCAAAAAAGGCTCATTCCCTTCATCCTGAACACTTACAAGTGGATCAAATTCCTTCATTTTTCTATAATAAATAACTTTCTTCCCATTTCGTCTTTGGGGTAAATCAAATTTCCAACTACAATAGTGAGTTTAATAACTTGCCCTTTCTGCCCTGGATTTCCAGAATCAAGAGTTGCGAAGTGTAGGGGTTCAAAACCTAAAGGGCTGGGAATGCATCTGCTGAAAGCTAATGCCCCTGGGTCTTAAGCCTCCTCAGTGGGACTGGATGGAAGGAGGTGCCTGGGGAAAGGAGTAGCTCCGCCCCATTATCAGAGGACTACGTGGTGTCCCTCAGGCAGTCAGATATGATGATGTCAAGTAGGAATCTCTAATCATTACTTCTCTCCAAGTGTCTGTTACTGTCACCGACTGAAATTCCACCATTAGTAAACTCATTCCTTTGGGCCCCAAAGTTGTTTCTTCCTTGCGAGTGAATGCAAACCGTAAAAGCCTGGAAATGGTATGGCTACAGGAGCTGTGAAATGGCATCTTGGCACAAAGCAGGGTTGGAGAATTTTGTGTTTGTGGGTGGCAGGTGACACATTAAAAAAAAAAAAAAAAGAAACCATTGCCCTCGAGTCGATTCTGACTCATAGTGCCCCTCCCTGTAGGACAGAGTAGAACTGCCCCATAGAGTTTCCAAGGAGCGCCTGATGGATTCGAATTGCTGACCTTCTGGTTAGCAGCCACAGCTCTTAACCACTACGCCACCAGGGTTTCTGGTGATACATGAGTAGGAAAGATAAAAAAGAGGTCTTCTCGGAGGGAAAGTGGCTGGGGCCACTTACTTATTTTATAGTTTTGCCAAGAGTAGGCCTAGAAGGTAGTGTTGGCTCCACTGAGACTGTGTGACTTGTGTGAGCAAAAGCATGTGTGTGTGTGTTTGTGTATGTGTGTGTGTCCATATGCAAAGCAAACTTGGCAAATAGACACTGAACTTTTCAGACCAATGACTGCTCATTTTCCTTAAATGTCAGGAGTCAGTGCTCAGAGAGCCAGATTCTTCCAGATAGTTCTGACTTCATGTTTTCTATTAGACCACATGCCTTGACCTTTCATTTCTATTTATAAAATATCAAGAGGGAAAGCTATCCATTTTCTGAAGTCAAGGACCTGGTCTATCTCACTCATCTTACTCCCTAGTCCTAACTGTGTGCCCAAAACAGGGTAGGCACTCCCTCAGGTTTCCTTGAACTGCACTGAACTGTTTAACTGTACTTCTCTAGAAAACAGCAAGGCCAGTTTACCCAGTAGAGGCTGCTGCCCAGGGATCGTCCCCCCCGGCATGCTCTACTCTATTCTAGAGAATTCGTTGCATCTCCAAAAGGGTGGTGGGAAGGAAAGCCCTCAGACCTGGTCATAGATGATGCAGGATCTATCATCCAGCCCCATCTCTAGCCCTGACCTGCATCATGGGCTGTGGCTGTCGGAAGAGAAGCTGCAGGAACATTGTGGGGGTGGCTGGACGGCTGCCCGGGCTGCCCTCTAAATCATCTCAAGCCAATCAAGCACTTAATGTTCTCTGTTCCTCAAGAATGTTGCACCTGGGCACTGCCCATGTATCTTTCAAGTTTTATCTTCCACATCTTATAAATCATCCATTAAATACCTCCCGACTAATGTACACGGCTGTTGTTCTCAGCCAGGGCTGGAAAGTGCACAAATCAGTTTTACTGCATATTAGTCCTGCCCAGTGGGCTTTAAAAAAAAAATAAGAGGGAAGACAGGGAAGAGAATGGCCATTCGTGGCAGACCCCGTGCAGCTGCTGGTGCAGCCTGGAGACAAGTGATAGAGGGATATAAAGCAAGGTGTCCACACCCACAGCAGATCTCCAGGACGCCCGCTTAACGCAGATGCTGGGGATTCTGGCTTCTCAGCGGGATACCTGTGGAGCAGAACGCAGCCACATGCTCACTCCTGGACAATGCTCTGAATAAGCCAGAGGAAAGCTCCAGGGCTGGGAAAAAGGCACTGGTCTTGGAGATGGCTGTGGGGTCAAACTGCGCTGCACCTCTGACTAGTCACCCTGCCTTCTTACACCTCAGTTTCCACATCACTAAAATGGAGGTGATAATATATATCTCATAAGGAATTTGTTATTTTAAATAGAAAGATGTTCAGGAAAATGCAGTATCCATCACAAAGTAGGTGACCAAAGAATGAAATGACAGGAAGCACCAGGCTTGATCCCGCCTATAAGCAAGCTAAAACCCTGTCGTAGTCTGATGGAGGTATTGGCTTTGGTCTCTTGCTATATCACACTTTATGACAGCTTCACCCCTCACCTCGAACTAGATAATTCAGCTTTAAACAAGCCATAAATTTGTTAGCTCACCCGGGCTTGATAATAATAAAAATTTTGCCTCAACTTAGGATTAAAAACAAATTGTCACCAAGTCAATCCCAGTTCATGGCAACCCACGAGTGGGTCCACAGGGTTTTCAGTGGCTGATTTTTTTTGGAAGTAGATCACCAGGACCTTTTTTTTTTTTTTTTTTTGAGACTTCTCTGGGTATACTCAAACAGCCAACCTTTTGCTTAGCAGCCAAGCATGTTAACCATTTATACCACCCAGGGACCAAGAAATTTCTTCTAACAGGTATTTTAAGTGTCCAGATCTTGGAAGCAAAGAGAGGAGTCTGAGGATAGAGTAATGAAGGTATTGAACTCGGAGTCCCATGACCTGGGTTCTAGCCTGGCCCTGTTGCTGACTGGTTGTATGCCCCTAGGGAAGTCACTGCACCTCTCTAAGCCTACATTACACAACTACAAACCGAGAGCATCAGGCTAGATCACTGGTTCAGAAAGGACATTTAGTTCCAGAACTCTTTCTATCAAACAGGAAAGTCTGTGGAAGCCCAATGTATAAAACAATAAGAATGCAGCTGCTCTGGTTAATACCGCTCAGGGGTCTGAGGCCCCACTTGCCATTTCCTTCCCCTGCCTTCCCTTTGGGACTCCTGAGGCCCCTCTGAGACCCCCCCCCCCCCCGCCCAGAGTACAATCTACAAAGCACTGATCTGGAAAGAACCTAAGTCTCCATCACTATGGGGGTTCATAAATGAACCTTGCTGTATCTGCATGGTGGGAGACCATGCCACAGTTAACTCTGCAGCATTAACCAGTTACAACGCAAGCAGATCTGGCTGTAGTGATATGAAAGGTCTGCTACTCGGTGAAAAAAGCAAGGTGTGGAACAATACGCACAGCAGTAGGACCCCATTTAGTACACGCAGACACATACACTGCTATCAAGTCGATTCTGACTCATATTGACTCTACAGGACAGAGCAGAACTGTCTCATAGGGTTTCCCAGGCTGTAACCTTTACAGAAGCAGACTGCGCCACGAGAGGTCACTATGAGTCGGAATCGATGGCACACAACAACATATACACAGACACAGAAATACAGACACACACACATGCACACAGAAAAGCCTCCAAATATACTGTAAATATTCTAACCCTGGTTTCTTCTGGGAAGAGTCCTAGTGAAGTAATGCTTTCATTTTGGCTGTAGTGTTTGAGGTTTCCATTTTACAAAAAAAAAGAAGAAAGAAAAGAAAGCTTTCACATATTGTATGATTTAAAAAAAAAAAAAAGAGAGGACTGAAGATCTTTCCAATTCTATGATTTCATTTGGCTGAATTCTCATACTCATTTTCTTTTTTAACATCACTTCTGAAATCAAATATGGTTGTGGTCGCTGTGAGTCAGAATCCACTTGATGGCAATGGGGTGGAAAGTCAATGCTAGCACAGAAAGCACGGCATCCAGTTGTGACCATTTGGAATTGTGGGGAGCCCTAGTCCTGGGCTGAGTGTGCCTCTCCCTGGGCTGTGTGATTGAAGAAGTACCCAATGGCCCGCAGCCAGCAAACATTCCCGCATCTCCAGGCATGCCGAAGTGCCCAAAGCTCGTTCCGCTGTGTTAAAACACCATTTCCACTGGACTTCCCCAAAAATGCACACAACACATGGGAGGCCAAGAAGAGGCAGACCCCATGAACCATCATGGGTTACCATGTCACAGCACTTGAAAAGGAGGGAGCAGAGTCTGGGCAGCAAAAACCTTCCAAAAACTCTTGTGTGGCTTAAGAATCAATCTGGCAGAGGCCAGAGTAATCTCGGTGATTTTGGACCTGTTGTCATGTGTATTCCATGTTTGTACCGAGAAAACAAGGTAGCTGTGCACCTGGAGGATACTGGGGCTTTGGACCTATGTCTATACTACAAAAAAAAGAAAGTTTCCCCAGAGGAGAATCTATAGAGATGAAATTGTAAGGAAGTGTGGAATTTTCTGAGAAGTTGTTGATTCAGAAGAAAGGGGGGCGTTCACAATGGTAAGAGATGGGATGTGTCAGCCCACATCCATGAGAGGCTGACAGTGGAAAGAACTCTGTAAATTAAGCTCAACATTCATTCAGCAGCTATTATGCAGCAAGCCCTGTGCTAATCACTGTCATGTTGCTTTGTGCCCAAGTTTCTTCATCTCTAAATCCCACTGAAAGTGTTTTAGTGGAGAAATACCTCAGGTACCTCAGAGGCTGTGCACCCGGAGAAGGGAAAGGATCGTTATGGACAGAGGAAAGCTATCGAGACAAGATCCAGAGGTGTTTAACCTGGGACCAGAAGATGAAATTTGAACCAAAGGGGGAAAAAACCTTGTATTTCAATATAGGGGGCAGTCCTGGTTCAGTGGTAGAATTCTTGCCTCCCACGTGGGAGACTGGGGTTCGAGTCCCAGCCAATACACCCCATGCCCAGCCACCACCCATCTGTCAGTGGAAGTCTGAGTGTTGCTGTGATGCTGAACAGGTTTCAGTGGAACTTCCAGACTAATACAGACTAAGAAGAAAGGCCTGGTGATCTACTTCCAAAAATCAGCCAAAGAAAACCTTATGAATCACAACGGCCTGACCCACAACTGATCATGGTAACGGCACGGGAGCAGGAGTCGTTCTGTTCTATTTTGCGTGGTGTGCATGCTAACAATAACATCCCAATATATCACTTAGGGTTAGGTTAGACAGCAGTGGACAATGGCACTGTCAATGGAATAGAAATGTAGAGCTGCCGAGGTAGGCAGTCTGGTCTTGTATGGAGGCTCTGCGGTCACCAAGGACCCAGGTTCCTCACAACTTTCTGCTCACTATCCTTCCCTGTGGCCCTTGCCTTCATGGTCAGGATGGCTGCTGGAGCACCATGTTACAGGCAGTAAGAGGAGAAGAAAGAAGGAGTCTTCTCACGAGTGCCATAAACACTTCAACGTCCAACTCTTTGACCAGACCTTAGTCAGGTAACCTAGCTGCCAGGAAAGCTGACAACTGTAGTCTTTAAGCTTCTTACCTATTCCTTCCTGGAAATCCGCTCAGCTAAAAATCAGGGTCCTGTTATTTAGAAGTAAGGGTGGGTGGGATGGATATCTGGTAAACAGCAGACTCTACCATACCCAGTGACCAGGACAACCAGCTCTAACTTGGCACAGAGATGCTAAAAAAAAAAAAAAAAAAACAGGGCACTGGTATGAACTGAAATGAATTGTTAAGAGAAACAGGCGGGTAACATCAATGATCCCCAAAAGGGTGACTTCTAGAGGTGAAACCCAAGTCTGGTGTATTTTACCATCAAGAGATAACCCCATTCAGGGATGAAACCACCTGCGAACTGCCCATTTAAGGTGTAACTTTTCCTGTATTGTCACTGGCTTCTCACGGAGATGTGGGTCTGTTCTGACACCAAGGATAGTGTCTTTGACTCTCAGAACTTTATCATCTTGTCTGAGATTTCCATTTTCTTGGAAAATACACCTTTACTAGATCCCACCATCTTGATTCATCTTGAATGTGAACAGAACTTCATGCTTAGATTCTGCAGGAACCAGGAGGTCTCCCCACTCTCCAGTGGCTCTCCAGTGCCCACCTTCTCAATCCATCACTGGACTCTTTGCATATGCCTGATCTTTTATTCACCCCACTCACCTGACACACATGAACCAGGGAGCTTATTCGGTTTACTGACCGTTGTGGTTGTCCCAGCATTCAGCAAAGTTTAGGTCACCCCTGGAATAACTTTGAATGAATAACCTGTTCTTTTAGATTCATCTCATTTAGGGAGCCCTGGTAGTATAGTGGTTAAGCATTCGGTGCTAACCAAAAGGTTGGCGGTTCAAACGCACCAGTCACTCCACAGAAGGAAGACGTGGCAGTCTGCTTCCGTTAAGTGTACAGCCTTGGAAACCCTATGGGGCATTTCTACTCTGTTCTATAGGGTTGCTATGAGTCGGAATCCACTCGACAGCAATGGGTTTGGTTTTTTTGGTTTATTCTTTTAGATACCGGCTAATGGATTCTCCAAAACATCGAATTTACCATATCACTCCTCCACCGAAGGGTATGAAGTCCACACTCCTCAGACCCATCTTCTGGGTGCTCACTGACAAACCTTTCTCCCTGCCATCTCTCACTCCCAATAGGCTGGTCTTCTCTTTCCCCTTCCCATATGCCATATTGAGTGCAGAGCCTAATCTTTGTTTCTGACCCTTTATCCATCCACTCCCCCTGACACACACCAAGCTCCACTCTCTCTGAAGCCCAGTGTAAGATGATTTTGCATACTTTTCCATCCCTAAATCCAGCCAATAGCAACTTCCCCTCACTTCAGATTAAAATCAGAATGTTTCATATTTGCATTGCACTTTGCAGGTTACCCAAAGCCTGTTCACATTTAATACATCACTTGGTTGTTTCCAAATTCTAGCTCCATTCTACAAAGAGGCTTCGAGAAGTCAGATGACTTGCTCTAGGTTACACATCCAGAAGAGGCAGAGCTGAGACTCCAGCTCCCGCCGCTCGATTCCAGGAGTGGTGTCTTTCTGCAGGGTCCATGGCTCCCCACGCTGCTGAAGTCCTCAGTGTGTTGCTCCATCATTGCAGTCACATAGCCAGAGAATCGTCCTCTCCTTGCTTACACACACTTATGAACACACATAGTTTACTTCACTCTCCTTACAGTCTTCCGCTTCTTTCTGTTTGTTCATCATCACCCACAGTGACTTAATGCTTGTTGAACGCACCAGACCCGGCCCACACCGCTTGTCAGGTTTATGAGATCACACCGAAAGCAGCAAAGGCAAGGGGTTATATTCTTATTGACAAACACAGCTGGTCACTACAGACAGCTGTCCAGAGTCAGCGCAGCAGAAATGGAGTATGGATCTGGGAACTAGGAACAAGGGAATCTAGTCCTGGGCCTGCCACCAACCAGCTGGGTGACCTTGGAAAAGTTGCTTCTCCTCCCAGGTCCTGTGCACAATTGGGTGGTTAAACTAAAGATTTTTTAGCCCCCCCCCTTTCACTTAAAAGATGCCTTATGTTACTTAATTATGCTTCCAATGGTTCAGTGCCTCAAACAAGGGGACACTGCCCAATAAACTCAATATACTGTTCAGCACCTCCTCCACCCCTCCCTGCATCTGGACTTACATTCATTTCCCCCAAGTCCACCAACCTGTTTCACAAAACACTCCCCTGACCAGTCCCTGTGAGATCCCAGAACCCCCACAAGCTCTTGTGACAAGCAGGCACTCAGAGAAGAGCCTGGAGAGGCGCAAGTGTCTGCAGGGTTGTAGAGTTTGCGACTCATAGTGTCGTCACCATCACCGTATGAGTCGCTATCTGGGTGGCTGTGAGTCGGAATCTGACTTAAACCCCAGAATGAGTTTGTTTTTTGTTTTTTTGTGGCTTAGTGCCTGCAAATGCTGCCACCTCCTGGACTTTCTGATTCTGGCTACCCCCGCCAGGAGCACGCCCAGACTCCTGGCTCCTTTCTGCTCTCTGGGATCAGCAATGCATCAAGGCAATTGCCCTTGTTTGTTATTTATACTATCATCCCCAGGACCCCATCTGTTACCCTGAACACTCTTTCTGATGTAATCGAGAGCTTGAAAGTTAGATACATGAGAGCTCCATGTCTAATCATTCACCCCACATGCCCAGGCCCCAGGCTCTGGGCCAAGGTTCCACAAAGGTAATCTTCAAGAATCTGGACATCCACTCATTTCCCAAGCCCACCAACCTGTTTCACAAAATCCTTCTCTGACCACTCCCTGTGAGATCTCAGAACCCCAACAAGCTCGTGGTGACAAGCTGAAACTCAGAGAGGAGCCTGGAGAGGTGCAAGCATGCTTGCAGGGTTGTATTGTTTGTGATTCCTAACGTCGTCACTACCTGGGTTGCCAAGAATCAGAATTCGACTCAATGGCAGTGGGTTTGTGTGTTTTTGGCTTAGTGCTTGCAAGTGCTGCCACCTCCTGGGCCTTCTGTCTCTGGCCACCCCCTCCGAGAGCATGCTGAGACTCTGGCTCCTTGCTACTCCCTGGGATCAGCAATGCATCATGGCAAGTGCTCTTGTTTGTTATTTACACTATCATCCCCAGGACCCCATCTGTTACCCTGAAACCTTTTTCTGATGTAACTGAGATTTTTTTTTTAAGTTAGATGCATGAGAGCCCCATGTCTAATCACTCACCCCACATGCCCAGGCCCCAGGCTTCAGGCCAAGGTTCTACAAACATAATAAATACCAGACACTAAAACTAGCCCGTCAGGCCCTTGGACAAGTGTTCTGGGAGCCAGAGCAGCCTGCAGCTCAGGCCTGGCAGTGTTTTCTCCGGTCTTATCTTGGAGCACAGAATAGGAGAGCTGGAGCCATTTAATCCTGCTGGTAGCCCACTAGGAAGCCAAGGACAGACAAGTAATAGGTGGTAGCTTCAGCAAATCCACAGATTTCCTAACCTCTGCCTTGATTAGATCTGTAATCACCTTCTCACCTCAGGAGGCCCTGACCTAGACGCTTAAAAATATGTATGGGTAGTGCAAGATGAGAGTCATGGAAACACTAAAATTCCAGAATATTAGTGCTGGAAGGAATGGTAGAGGTTTTCTGAGTTCACAGAATGCAGATGAAAAAGCCCCAAAGAGGGAAGTCACTTCCCATGTTCAAGCAGCCAGTTATTAGTAGAGGTGGAATAAGACCTGGTATGCCTTATTTCACCTGCTATGCCTTATTTCACCTCTATGCAGGCCCAGTGCTCTTCTCCACTGCTCAATGTTAACTGACTTATAACAAAGGGAACAGGAGCACGTGTTGCACAAGAGCATGCCAACAGGAATAAGAAAACCTAGAACCTAACCTTAGCTCTGCCACTTACATCCATAGGATCAAGTGATTTGATGTCTGCTGGGTTTAGTTTCTATATCTGTAAAACAGTTCCCTAGGTGGCACAAACAGTTTGCACTTGACTGCTAGCTAAAATGTTGGCAGATCAAACTCAGCCACTGGTACTGCAGAAGAAAAGGCCTGGTGATTTGCTTCCATTACGATAAAGCCAAGAAAACCTTATGCAGCAGTTCTACTCTGTAATACATAGGGTAGTCATGAGTTGGAATCTACTCGATGACAACTAACAACAACAGCAAAAACCGAGTATGATAAATCTTACACACAAGGTTATTGGGAGTACTAAATAAAATATAAAGCACTTAGCACAATACCCTTTATATGGTAAATGTCGAATACAAATGTCAAATGTCATTATTTATTAGTAATATTAATAATTCTGACCATCTATTTAGCCAAAACAACCCAATGTCTCAAAAGTATTCATCTTAGAGATGAACTTAGAGAAAAAGAAGGGCTTCTATATTCCATGAACAAATAGGATAGAAGCTACAGGGCTCCACATGTAGCAGTTACCCAAAAACACCACAGTTCTTTCCATATAATATAAAGCAATATCCAAATCCCACATGCTAGTTTTAACTCAACTCCAAAAACAAGAGTGAAATTCTATGCTCAGTCATTATTAATTTTATGATCAGGCTCTGGGAAACCAGGAAAAGACACCTATTTTCCAAAGAATTGCATAAGCTTACCAAATGTCAGATACTATCATGTTTTACAAAAATTAACTCAATTAACTGACCTAATAACTCATTAAGAAAATCAAAGCACTTAAGAGAGAATATCTACAAGTTCCCACCACACATCAATACCTCCACCTGTATCTTACTCACTCACCCTTCTCTGCTGACACTGTGAATCAGCCATCTGTGTTTTTAGCTAATGCCAAACCTTTTTTCACTGTGCACTAGATCACATCCCCTCTTACTAGTCCTAAACCATCACTCTAGCAATTCTCCATTGTTCTGGATCATACTAGATCATTCCAAGCAGAATAAAAATATGCTGCTTTTCTACCATTAAGAAATAAAACAGGAGGCGGGGCCAAGATGGCGGACTAGGTGGATGCTACCGCGGATCCCTCTTGCAACAAAGACTCGGAAAAACAAGTGAATCGATCACATACTTAACAATCAACGAACCCTGAACAACAAACACAGATTTAGAGACGGAGAACGAACAAATACGAGGAGGCAGCGATTGTTTTCAGAGCCTGGAGCGAGCGTACCAGTCAGCGGATTTTCTGGAAAAACTAGTTTCCCAGTGATGGCTCGGAGACAGCAGTCCACATCAAACCACATAAAGAAGCAGACCATGACAGCTTCTCCAACCCCCCAAACAAAAGAATCAAAATCTTTCCCAAATGAAGATACAATCCTGGAATTATCAGATACAGAATATAAAAAACTAATTTACAGAATGCTTCAAGACATCACAAACGAAATAAGGCAAACTGCAGAAAAAGCCAAGGAACACACTGATAAAACTGTTGAAGAACTCAAAAAGATTATTCAAGAACATAGTGGAAAAATTAGTAAGTTGCAAGAATCCATAGAGAGACAGCATGTAGAAATCCAAAAGAGTAACAATAAAATTACAGAATTAGACAACACAATAGGAAGTCAGAGGAGCAGACTCGAGCAATTAGAATGCAGACTGGGACATCTGGAGGACCAGGGAATCAACACCAACATAGCTGGAAAAAAATCAGATAAAAGAATTAAAAAAAAATGAAGATACCCTAAGAATCATGTGGGACTCTATCAAGAAGGATAACTTGCGGGTGACTGGAGTCCCAGAACAGGGACGGGGGACAGAAAACACAGAGAAAATAGTTGAAGAACTCCTGACACATAACTTCCCTGACATCATGAAAGACGAAAGGATATCTATCCAAGATGCTCATCGAACCCCATTTAAGATTGATCCAAAAACACCAAGACATATTATCATCAAACTTGCCAAAACCAAAGATAAACAGAGAATTTTAAAAGCAGCCAGGGAGAAAAGAAAGGTTTCCTTCAAGGGAGAATCTATAAGAATAAGTTCAGACTACTCAGCAGAAACCACGCAGGCAAGAAAGGAATGGGACGACATATACAGAGCACTGAAGGAGAAAAACTACCAGCCAAGGATCATATATCCACCAAAACTCTCTCTGAAATATGAAGGCAAAATTAAGATATTTACAGATAAACACAAGTTTAGAGAATGTGCAAAAACCAGACCAAAGCTACAAGAAATACTAAAGGATATTGTTTGGTCAGAAAACCAATAATATCAGATACCAGCACAATACAAGGTCACAAAACAGAATGTCCTGATATCAACTCAAATAGGGAAATCACAAAAACAAACAAATTAAGATTAATTAAAAAAAAAAATAACAATACACATAACAGGGAATCATGGAAGTCAATAGGTAAAAGATCACAATAATCAAAAAGAGGGACTAAATACAGGAGGCATTGAACTGCCATATGGAGAGTGATACAAGGCGATATAGAACAATACAAGTTAGGTTCTTACTTAGAAAAACAGGGGTAAATATTAAGGTAACCACAAAGAGGTATAACAACTCCATAACTCAAGATAAAAGCCAAGAAAAACGTAACGACTCAACTAACATAAAGTCAAACACTATGAAAATGAGGATCTCACAATTTACTAAGAAAAACGTCTCAGCACAAAAAAGCATGTGGAAAAATGCAGTTGCCAACAACACACATGAAAAGGCATCAAAATGACAACACTAAAAACTTATTTATCTATAATTACGCTGAATGTAAATGGACTAAATGCACCAATAAAGAGACAGAGAGTCACAGACTGGATAAAGAAACACGATCCATCTATATGCTGCCTACAAGAGACACACCTTAGACTTAGAGACACAAACAAACTAAAACTCAAAGGATGGAAAAAAATATATCAAGCAAACAATAAGCAAAAAAGAAGAGGAGTAGCAATATTAATTTCTGATAAAATAGACTTTAGATTTAAATCCACCACAAAGGATAAAGAAGGACACTATATAATGATAAAAGGCACAATTGTTCAGGAAGACATAACCATATTAAATATTTATGCACCCAATGACAGGGCTGCAAGATACATAAATCAAATTTTAACAGAACTGAAAAGTGAGACAGACACCTCCACAATTATAGTAGGAGACTTCAACACACCACTTTCGGAGAAGGACAGGACATCCAGTAAGAAGCTCAATAGAGACACGGAAGACCTACTTACAACAATCAACCAACTTGACCTCATTGACTTATACAGAACTCTCCACCCAACTGCTGCAAAATATACTTTTTTTTCTAGTGCACATGGAACATTCTCTAGAATAGACCACATATTAGGTCGTAAAACAAACCTTTGCAGAGTCCAAAACATCGAAATATTACAAAGCATCTTCTCAGACCACAAGGCAATAAAACTAGAAATCAATAACAGAAAAACTAGGGAAAAGAAATCAAATACTTGGAAAATGAACAATACCCTCCTGAAAAAAGACTGGGTTATAGAAGACATCAAGGAGGGAAAAAGGAAATTCATAGAAAGCAACGAGAATGAAAATACTTCCTATCAAAACCTCTGGGACACAGCAAAAGCAGTGCTCAGAGGCCAATTTATATCGATAAATGCACACATACAAAAAGAAGAAAGAGCCAAAATCAGAGAACTGTCCCTACAACTTGAACAAATAGAAATTGAGCAACAAAAGAATCCATCAGGCACCAGAAGAAAACAAATAATAAAAATTAGAGCTGAACTAAATGAATTAGAGAACAGAAAAACAATTGAAAGAATTAACAAAGCCAAAAGCTGGTTCTTTGAAAAAATTAACAAAATTGATAAACCATTGGCTAGACTGACTAAAGAAATACAGGAAAGGAAACAAATAACCCGAATAAGAAACGAGAAGGACCACATCACAACAGAACCAAATGAAATTAAAAGAATCACTTCAGATTACTATGAAAAACTGTACTCTAACAAATTTGAAAACCTAGAAGAAATGGATGAATTCTTGGAAAAACACTACCTACCTAAACTAACACATTCAGAAGTAGAACAACTAAATAGACCCATAACAAAAAAAGAGATTGAAACGGTAATCAAAAAACTTCCAACAAAAAAAAACCCTGGCCCGGACGGCTTCACTGCAGAGTTCTACCAAACTTTCAGAGAAGAGTTAACACCACTACTACTGAAGGTATTTCAAAGCATAGGAAATGACGGAATACTACCCAACTCATTCTATGAAGCCACCATCTCCCTGATACCAAAACCAGGTAAAGACATTACAAAAAAAGAAAATTATAGACCTATATCCCTCATGAACATAGATGCAAAAGTCCTCAACAAAATTCTAGCCAATAGTATCCAACAACACGTAAAAAAAATAATTCACCATGATCAAGTGGGATTTATACCAGGTATGCAAGGCTGGTTTAATATCAGAAAAACCATTGATGTAATTCATCACATAAATAAAACAAAAGATAAAAACCACATGATCTTATCAATTGATGCAGAAAAGGCATTTGACAAAGTCCAACACCCATTTATGATAACAACTCTTACCAAAATAGGAATTGAAGGAAAATTCCTCAACATAATAAAGGGCATCTATGCAAAGCCAACAGCCAATATCACTCTAAATGGAGAGAACCTGAAAGCATTTCCCTTGAGAACGGGAACCAGACAAGGATGCCCTTTATCACCGCTCTTATTCAACATCGTACTTGAAGTCCTAGCCAGGGCAATTAGGCTAGACAAAGAAATAAAGCGTATCCGGATTGGCAAGGAGGAAGTAAAGTTATCACTATTTGCAGATGACATGATCTTATACACAGAAAACCCTAAGGAATCCTCCAGAAAACTACTGAAACTAATAGAAGAGTTTGGCAGAGTCTCAGGTTATAAAATAAACATACAAAAATCACTTGGATTCCTCTACATCAACAAAAAGAACACTGAAGAGGAAATAATGAAATCAATACCATTCACAGTAGCCCCCAAGAAGATAAAATACTTAGGAATAAATCCTACCAAGGATGTAAAAGACCTATACAAAGAAAACTACAAAGCTCTACTACAAGAAATTCAAAAGGACATACTTAAGTGGAAAAACATACCTTGCTCATGGATAGGAAGACTTAACATAGTAAAAATGTCTATTCTACCAAAAGCCATCTATACATATAACACACTTCCGATCCAAATTCCAATGTCATATTTTAAGGGGATAGAGAAACAAATCACCAACTTCATATGGAAGGGAAAGAAGCCCCGGATAAGCAAAGCATTACTGAAAAAGAAGAAGAAAGTGGGAGGCCTCACTCTACCTGATTTCAGAACCTATTATACAGCCACAGTAGTCAAAACAGCCTGGTACTGGTACAACAACAGGCACATAGACCAATGGAACAGAATTGAGAACCCAGATATAAATCCATCCACGTATGAGCAGCTGATATTTGACAAAGGCCCAGTGTCAGTAAATTGGGGGAAAATAGTCTTTTTAACAAATGGTGCTGGCATAACTGGATATCCATTTGCAAAAGAATGAAACAGGACCCATACCTCACACCACGCACAAAAACTAACTCCAAGTGGACCAAAGACCTAAACATAAAGACTAAAACAATAAAGATCATGGAAGAAAAAATAGGGACAACCCTAGGAGCCCTAATACAAGGCATAAACAGAATACAAAACATTACCAAAAATGATGAAGAGAAACCCGATAACTGGGAGCTCCTAAAAATCAAACATCTATGCTCATCTAAAGACTTCACCAACAGACTGGGAAAGAATTTTCAGCTATGACATCTCAGACCAGCACTTGATCTCTAAAATCTACATGATTCTGTCAAAACTCAACCACAAAAAGACAAACAACCCAATCAAAAAGTGGGCAAAGGATATGAACACACATTTCACTAAAGAAGATATTCAGGCAGCCAACAGATACATGAGAAAATGCTCTCGATCATTAGCCATTAAAAAAAAAAAATTAGAGAAATGCAAATTAAAACTACGATGAGATTCCTTCTCACACCAGCAAGGCTGGCATTAATCCAAAAAACACAAAATAATAAATGTTGGAGAGGCTGCGGAGAGATTGGAACTCTTATACACTGCTGGTGGGAATGTAAAATGGTACAACCACTTTGGAAATCTATCTGGCGTTATCTTAAACAGTTAGAAATAGAACTACCATACAACCCAGAAATCCCACTCCTCGGAATATACCCTAGAGATATAAGAGCCTTCACACAAACAGATATATGCACACCCATGTTTATTGCAGCTCTGTTTACAATAGCAAAAAGTTGGAAGCAACCAAGGTGTCCATCAACGGATGAATGGGTAAATAAATTGTGGTATATTCACACAATGGAATACTATGCATCGATAAAGAACAGTGATGAATCTCTGAAACATTTCATAACATGGAGGAACCTGGAAGGCATTATGCTGAGCGAAATCAGTCAGAGGCAAAAGGACAAATATTGTATAAGACCACTATTATAAGATCTTGAGAAATAGTAAAAACTGAGAAGAACACACACTTTTGTGGTTACGAAGGGGGGAGGGAGGGAGGGAGGGACGGAGGGAGGGAGGGACGGAGGGAGGGAGAGGGTTTTTTATTGATTAATCAGTAGATAAGAACTGCTTTGGGTGAAGGGAAAGACAACACTCAATATATGGAAGGTCAGCTCAATTGGACTGTACCAAAAGCAAAGAAGTTTCCAGGATAAAATGAATGCTTCAAAGGTCAGCGGAGCAGGGGCGGGGGTCTGGGGAACATGGTTTGAGGGGACTTCTAAGTCAATGGGCAAAATAATTCTATTATGAAAACATTCTGCATCCCACTTTGAAATATGGCGTCTGGGGTCTTAAATGCTAACAAGCGGCCATCTAAGATGCATCAATTGGTCTCAACCCACCTGGAGCAAAGGAAAAGGACGAACACCAAGGTCACTCAACAACTAGGAGCCCAAGAGACAGAAAGGGCCACATGAACCAGAGACCTACATCATCCTGAGACCAGAAGAACTAGTTGGTGCCCGGCCACAATCGATGACTGCCCTGACAGGGAGCACAACAGAGAACTCCTGAGGGAACAGGAGATCAACGGGATGCAGACCCCAAATTCTCATAAAAAGACCATACTTAATGGTCTGACTAAGACTAGAGGAATCCTGGCAGCCATGCTCCCCAGACCTTCTGTTGGCACAGGACAGGAACCATCCCCGAAGACAACTCATCAGACATGAAAGGGACTGGTCAGCGGGTGGGAGAGAGATGCTGATGAAGAGTGAGCTAATTATATCAGGTGGACACTTGAGAGTGTGTTGGCAGCTCTTGTCAGGAGGGGGGATGGGAGGATAGAGAGAGAGGGAAGCTGGCAAAATTGTCACTAAAGGAGAGACTGAAAGGGCTGACTCAATAGGGGAAGAGCAGGTGGGAGTACGGAGTAAGATGTATGTAAACATGTATGTGACAGACTGATTGGATTTGTAAACGTTCACTTGAAGCTTAATAAAAGTTAATAAAAAAAAAGAAAGCAGAGATGGGGCTAAAAAAATATTGTTTTGTTAAGATGCAATG
Organism: Elephas maximus indicus; assembly: GCF_024166365.1. NCBI lineage: Eukaryota > Metazoa > Chordata > Mammalia > Proboscidea > Elephantidae > Elephas > Elephas maximus. Next base: position 54,518,874 of record NC_064840.1, read on the forward strand.
TATTTATTACTATTTTAAAGTAAATAAATATTTAAAAATAAATAATAAATAAATAAATAATAAATAAATAAATAAATAAATAAATAAATAAATAAATAAATAAATAAATAAATAAATAAATAAATAAATAAATAAATAAATAAATAAATAAATAAATAAATAAATAAATAAATACAAAGAAATTTGGTCAATATGGTGCCTTAGATACAAGCACCATAAAGTCCCCTGACAACAAAGACTCGAGAAACTAGTTAAAATAGACACAAAAAGTGACCTCAGATCCCAGAGCATCAAACAGAGAGTCGGAGAAACAGACCTGAGCACTGACTGGATGGAGAGGAAGAACAAGGCCAGCAGAAAAAGAGATACATGGATCGACCTTGCCCTACAGGCCAGCACAAAGCACCACAGTCATTTTGGTATGGCAATGAACAGCAACCCAGAGTGAGGAACCCAATAAAGCAACCATAAAGAGAGCACGGCTGGTGGCAGAAATTCTCTGCAGACAGCCCTGGAAAGAAAAGAGATGGGCAGGACATGTCTGGGAATAGAGCACCTCTGAGGGGGAAGTGCGGGACTGATATAACTTTGAAAGCAGGGAACTATGGGGAAGTGCCTCTAGAACAAGTGAAACAGAATGAGTCATCTGATCCTTTAAGAAGGAGAAAGTGTAGACAATTCTGGGGGAGTAAGGGGAGAAACAGAGGAGTGGCTAAGAGCCCTAGCCCCTCTAGTGAGTGCAAGAAGGGAGGGAGCTAGTAATTGGTCCAGGGACTGCTTGGTGGTGGAGGCACCCAGCCATTTTTACGGTAACCACCCAGTGAAAAGTCAACCCAAAGAATAACAACTAGAGCCCCTGCCATAATTCACCCAGTGCAAACAGACACGTAGCCTGCCATCTGCATTAGTGTGTTCCCTGAGGCACAGGCAGATGGAACAAAGGCGCACAAGCCCAGCCACAACTACCACCCTCTCCTGGAGGCGCAAACTGCTCGCACTTGTACTCGAAAGCCTGGTAGTGCCCACCACCCCCACTGAGGCACAGAAGACTGACACTTCCATGCGAAAGCATTGCCCACTCACTCAGTAACCAGTGACCTGTGAACTCTCACCCTGACCACTCAGCAACCGGTGCTGCGCACACATAGTGCACAACCCAGTTACTGGTGAGAATGTTCCCTGCACCTGTGCCTCAGTGACCGGCCAAACGGACCCATCTCCTCATCGGCAACACCAGTCACATCCTGACAGGTACCATCCCCACCTGTGCTAAATGATGAACTAGAGATACTAGTGCCCACATCCAATGTCCACCCAGCTGCAACATCACACATCCCCCCAACCCAAACAATTCCTGTGGGCTGTCAGCACTTCTACTGAAACCCCTTGATGGCCCACCATCTACTGAGATGCCAATTTGGCACAAACAGCAAGTCTACCATCCAACTGGGTAGCACTCCTTCACAGCACACACAGAGACATCCTACCCTGACCTCCAGAGAACACACTAACTGCTGGCGCCAACCTGGAAGACCCCATGGTTCCACAAGGGCTATGGAGGGACTCTGATCACCCAACACTTGTCACCCAAAATCAGGGAAAGAACTTTCTCTCCCACCTCCCCTCAGCCTGGTAAGGGAAGACATATGAGACTAACCACAGAGGACTCACACGGAAGTGATACCCACGATACCTACTAGTGAGAGGAAATCACACCTAGCCAACAGATACCACCAAAGTCACACATACAACAGAACTACAAAATAACAATAATTAAAATAATACAAGGAAGAAAAACATTCCAAAGAAAAAGAAAAGAAACAAAGCTCTGAATAGATTAAAAAAAATTTTTTTTAATCAGCACAAAACATACATATAATCAACAAAGAAATATAATTAATTAATTAAAATCTTAATGCCTCAGAGACAGCAGAAGATCACAAATCATATGAGCAAACAGGATAAGATGGCTCAAACAAATGAGCAAAATAAAGGGTCAAAAAACCTTCCTGAGGAAGAAATGGTAATGGAACTACCTAATAAGGAATTCAAAAGACTTATATATAGGATCCTCAAAGAGACTGATGAAAATACAGAAAAAAACCCTAGGAGAATCCAGGAAAACAATACAAGAACAAAATGACAAAATAAACAATCAGAAGCCATCAAAAACAACTAGAAATCCAGAAGATTAACAATAAAAAATCAGAAATAGATAACGGATTGTTTTAAACTTAGGAAGAGAAAGAGAAATTTCAGACTAACCACAAAGAAAATTAATAAATCTACTTAACAATATAAAGAAAAAGAAAACAGAAAAAAAATTGGCAAAATAGAAGACAAATCCCTTGACATAATCTGTTTGAGAAATAATTGGAAAAAAGAATGAAGAGAAATGTAGAAAGCCTAACAGTTATGTGAGACACTATTAAGATGAAGAATTTATGCATAATTGTAATTCTAGAAGAGGAGGAAAAAAATCACGGAGAGAATTTTTGAAGATTTACTGACAGAAAACTTCTCTAACATCATGAAAGACAAGGTTTCCATCCAAGAAACTCAATGAACCCCATACAGGATAGACTCCTAAAGAAAGTCACTAAGACAAATCATAATTAAACTCTCCAAAACCAAAGACAAAGAAAGAATTCTGAGAGCAGCTCATGAAAAATGAAATATCACCTAGAAAGGGCACCAATAAGACTAAACACTGATTTCTCGGCAGATACCATACAGGCAAGAAGGCAGTGGGGTGACATATATAAAACCCTGAAAGAAAAGAATTCCGAGCCAAGGATCATATATCCAGCAAAACTGTCTTTCAAATACAATAGAGAAACAAGGACATTCCCAGATAAACAGAAATTAAGGAAATTTGCAAAAACCAGACCAACCTTACAAGAAATATTAAAAGGAAGTCCTCTGGACGAAGAACTAATACCATGAGACAACAACCTGAGATTAAGATGCACAACAACATCATCCAGATACCAGCCCAGACAAAGAATTCTCAGATGCAAAATAAAGCTACAAAGTTGGAAACTGGGAACCAGAGATATCAAACTGTAAATGACAACAACCTCAAAACAAAAAGGGGGAATAAATGCTGTAGTTATAGAATTTCTACACGGAGAACAAGTCAAGGCGATATCAAGATATAACAGACAGTTTTACAGTTAGGAAGAGAAGAAAAATTTCAGAGTGACCACAAAGAAAATTAATAAATCTACTTAACAATATAAAGAAAAAGATGCAGCAAACATAAAATCGACAACAACAAAGGAAACAAAAAGAAAATCCATAAACAAAAAGGACTCAGCACAGAAAATTAAACAGAACAAAGAATCCATTAACACCACGAAAAAAAAGCATAACAAAATGGCGGCAGTAAATTCATAACTGGAGATAATCGCAATGAATGTAAATAGTTTAAATGCACCAGTAAAGAGACAGAGAGTGGCAGAATGGGTTAAAAAAAAAAAATGATCCATCAATATGTTGCCTACCAGAGACACACCGTAGACACAAAGACATAAACTGGCTAAAAATCAAAGGATGGAAAAAAATATATCACATAAGCAGTACCAAAAGAGTGAAGGAGTGGCAATAATAATCTCAGATAAAATAGGCTTTAAGTCAAAAGCCATTATTAGAGACAAGGAAGGGCATTATATAATGATTAAAGGATAAATATACAAGAGAACATAACCATAATATATATTTATGCACCCAAAGACAGAGCTATAAAATACATAAAACAAACCTTAACGGAATTGAAAAGAGAAATAGACAGTTCTACAATAACAGTAGGAGACTTTAACACACCACTTTTGATGATGGACAAAACCAGAAAGAAACTCAACAAAGAACAGAAGATCTAAATAACACAATCAACCAACTTAACCTCACAGACATATACAGAACGTACCACCCAACAGCAGCACAGTACACATCCTTCTCTGCCATGGATTGAATTGTGTCCTCCCAAAATATGTGTCAATGGCCATGATTTCCAGTATTGTGTGGTTGTCTTCCATTTTGTGATCTGATGTAATTATCTTTCATTTTGCGATGTGTTGTAAATCCTAACCTCTACTGGGTATAAGTTAATGAGACAGGATCAATGTGCAGTGTATCCTGAGTCAAACCCTTCATCAATCTTACTCTAATCATACCTTTACTCTAGTTACACCTTTTATCTCACAAGAAGTAAAAGAAGAGAGAAGGGAACAGAGAGGAGAGGGACCTCACTGCCACCAAGAAAGAAAAGCAGAGAGCAGAACATGTCCTTTGGACCTAAGGTCCCTGCACTGAGAACCCTCTAGATGCAAAGGAAGATTGATGCCAAGACACATGGGTATCTCCAAGGGACGTTGGGACCACAGATGTTGAAACAACACAAGGATCTTCCCACAGAGCCTACAGAAAGAGAAAGCCTTCTCATAGAGCTGGCATCTGAATCTAAACTTCTAGCCTCCTAAACTGTGAGAGAATAAATTTCAGTTTGTTAAAGCCATTCACTTATGGTATTTCTGTTATAGCAATACCAGGTAACTAAGAAATTCTCCAACACACATGGATCATTCTCCAGAACAGACCACATGTTAGGAAACAAAGCAAGCCTCAATAAATTCAAAAACATCAAAATAATACAAAGCACCTTCTCTGATCATAACACTATTAAAACAGAAATTAACAACAGAAAGAACAAGGGGAAAAAAATACATGGAAACTGAATAACACTTTACTTAAAAACAATTGGGTAACAGAATAAATTTAAAAAGAAATTAAAAAATTCTTAGAATCAAATGAGATTGAAAACACAACATGCCAAAACCTTTGGAACACAGCAGAAGCAGTGCTTGGAGGAGAATTTACAGCAATAAATGCATATATCAAAAAAGAAGAAAGGGTCGAAATCAACAGATTATCCCTACAACTCAAATGAATAGAAAAGGTGCAACAAAAGATGTCCACAATCACCAGGAAAATGAACTAATAAAGACCAGAGCAGAAATAAATGAAACAGAAAATAGAATCAACAAGGCTAAAAGTTGGTTCTTTGAGACTATGAATATAATTAACAAATCACTGGTCAAACAGACAAAGGAAAAAAAATGAGAAGATGGAAATAACCCAAAATAAGAAATGAGATGGGTGACATTAAAACAGAACCAACAGAAATAAAAAGGATCATAACAGAATATTATGAAAAATTGTACTCCAACAAATTTGAAAGCCTGGAAGAAGTGGACAAATTTATAGAAACACTACCTACCTAAACTAATACAAACAGAGGTAGAAAATCCCATAACAAACGAAGAAATTAATCATTAAAAAAAAAAAAAAAAACTCCCAACCGAAAAAAAAAAAGCCTTGGTCCAGGCAGCTTCACTGGAGAATTCTACCAAACATTCAGAGAACAGTCAACACCAATTCTACTCAAACTATTGCAGAACATAGAAAAGGAAGGAATACTCCCTAGTTCATTCTAGGTAGCCAGCATAACTCTTACACCAAAGCCAGGCAAAGACACCACTAAGAAAGAAAATTACAAACCAATGCCTCATGAATATAGATGTAAAAATTCTCAACAAAATTCTAGCCAATGAAATTTAACAGCATATAAAAAAAATAATATATCATGATCAAGTGGGATTCATACCAGAGATGCAAAGATGCTTCAACATTCAAAATCAATCAACCTAATTCATCACATAACTAAAATAAAGGAAAAGAATCACATGACCATCTCAATCAACACAGAAAAGGCATGATAGAATCCAACACCTTTTCCTGATAAAAACTCAGCAAAATAGGAATAGAAGGGAATTTCCTCAAAATAATTAAGGGTATATATGCAAAACCAACAACCAACATTATCCGCAGTGGAGAAAGACTGAGAACATTGCCCTTGAGAACTGCAATGAGACAAGGACGCCCGTTATCACCACACATTCAACATTGTACTGGAAGTTCTCGTTTGAATAAGGCAAGAAAGGGAAATAAAGGGTATCCAAATTGGAAAGGAAGAAGTAAAACTACCCCTATTCACAGATAACATGATCCTATACACAGAAAATCCCAGAGACTCCACAAGAAAGCTACTGGAACTAACAGAAGGATTCAGTAAGGTGGCAGGATAGAAGATCAACGCATAAAAATCAGTTGGGTTCCTCTACACTAACGAGGAGGACTCTGAAAAACAAATCGAGAAATCAATTCCATTTACAATAACCTCCAAAACAATAAAATGCCCAGGAATAAACTTAACCAGGGATGTAAAAGACTTATACAAGGAAAACTATAAAACACTACTGCAAGGACCTAAAACAGATCTACATAAATGGGAAAATATTCCATGCTCATGAATTGGAAGATGTGACATTGTGAAAATGTCAATATTACCAAAAGCAATCTATAGATATAATGCAATCCTGGTCCAAATCCAAACAACATTCTTTAATGAAATGGAAAAAACTAATCTCCACCTTTATATGGAAAGGAAGGAAGCCCTGAATAACTAAAGCAACATTGAAGAAAAACAAAGTAGGAGGCCTCTAACTTTCTGATCTCAGAACTTACAATACAGGCACAGTAATCAAAACAGCCTGGTACTGATTCAATGACAGACACATAGACCAATGGAATAAAATTGATAACCCAGAAGTAAGTCCATCCATCTATGGGCAGCTGATCGTCAACAAGGGGCCAAAGTCCATTCAATGGGGAAGAAAAAGTCTCTTCAATGGTGCTGGCAAAACTGGATATCCACATGCATAAAAATGAATCAGGATCCATACCTCACACCAGGCACTAAAACTAACTCAAAATGGATCAAAGACCTAAACGTTAAAGCTAAAACTAAAGTTCCTGGAAACCAACATAGTGTCAAAACTAGGGATTTAATATTCAGCGTAAACAGTCTATCCAAACAAAATTAAAAATGTATGAATGACAGAGGATAAATTAGATAACCGGTACCTCCTAAAAATTAATTCTTATGCTCATGAAAAGACTTTAACAAGAGAGTAAAAAGAGAGCCTACAGTCTGAGAAAAAATCTTTTGCAATGAAATATCTGATAACAATCTAATCTCTAAAACATACAGAAAACTCTGGCAGCTCAACAACAAAAACACAAACAGCCCAATAAAAAAACGGGCAAAGGATACGGACAGCAACTTCACCAAAGAGGACATTCAGGCAGCCAATAAATACATAAAAAGATGCTTGCAATCATTAGCCATTAAAAAACCATAAACCAAACCCATTGCTGTCAAGTCAATTCCAACTCATAGCGAACCTACAGGACAGAGCAGAACTGCCCCAAAGGGTTTCTCAGGAGCAGCTGGTGAATTCAAACTGCCAACCTTTTGGTTAGCAGCCAAGGCCTTAACCATTGTACCACCAGAACATCCCTTTGCCATTAGGGAGATGCAAATCAAAACTATAATGAGACGCCATGTCACCCCTAAAAAATAGCAATGATCAAAAAAACAGAAAACGGGAGGCAGGGACAAGATGGCAGAATAGCCAGACTTTTCCTGCAATTCCCTCTGACAACAAAGACCCGAAAAGACAAGTGAAACAATTAAATTTATGAAAACCTAGGAGCCCTGAACATCAAAGGCAAAGTTAGAAAACAGACTGAGTGGCAGGGGGAGGAAGAGATGGTTCAGAACCAGAGAGGAGTGGCTGGACCTGAATTGCCGGGATCCCTCAGGCACCATTCCCGGGAGCAGCTGTGGTAGGCTGGTAGTAGTGTTTGGCTACAGTTTCCTCAGGAAGAAGCAGCCAGCCGCACAGCCTACTTACACCTCCGGAACCAGAGAAGAACGGCACTCTCAGCAAAACCTAAGTACTTGCATATATTTTACCATACCCCGCGCCACCCGCCCCCAAGCCAGCTTCAGTGGCCGTTGATTTCACTGGGCCTGAGAAAGGCCCTGTTGAGCACCTGGAGCCATCCTCCCAGCCTCAGAGAAGGAATAAATTTGCAACTGGGGGAAAAGATAATTTGCTACCTCCACTAACCTGGGGAGCTCAGTACAGAAGCAGCTCCTAACCGGGCATAAATGGTCCGTGGACTTTGAATACCTTTCACCACTGCATGGACCTGTGTGGGCCTGTTTCAGAAGAATAGGCCCCTGTAGGCAGACTACAACTGTTTCAGCTGTGCAGTAGAGAGGTGGGTCTTTAATGTTCGACATCACATTGTCTATTAAACAGGGTCCTCACGTACCCACGTCAGGGGCCTAAGGACTGGTGGCTCCACTCAGGTCACACAGCCACCCACAACAGGAATCCAAGGATAACTGATACCTCCCAGTCCTTAGAACCAAAAAGACTGGGTGTCCGTGGTCCATCTGCAGAACCCACCCACATGTATGCTCTAGGGAAAAAGGACACACTTTCCTCAGAGACACTTTGGGGATGATTCTCAGCCCCTGCCTTGTTCCGAGCATGGCTCTCTGCTGCAACCAGATACCGGTACCTACACCAATCACCCCAGTCCCTCTAAGATGGTAGGACAGAGCCTGTACCACACACTCGCTAATCAGCTACCTGGACACCTGAGCTGAATTCATACAAGAGAAGTGAATGGACTCCTAGATTGATATACCTGATAATAGCTCTAGCCATCTGGTGACAGGACATCAGAGCTCCAAAGTGAAAATAACGAAGCTAGCTCACTTAAGCAGCCCATTTGGGCATATCAAAACAAAACAAACATAAAATAAACTAATTAGAATAACTTATAGATAGCTTGGAGACAACAGAAAATATCAAGTCACATAAAGAAACAGACTATGCTCGCCTCAACAAGCTCTCAAAACAAAGAATCAATGAATCTTCTGGATGAACATACCTTCCTGGAATTACCGGATGCAGGATTCAAAAGATTAATATACAGAACTCTTCAAGACATCAGGAACGAGATTAGGAAGGAGATCAGGCAATACACAGAACAAGCCAAGGAACACACAGATAAAGTAGTTGCAGAAATTAAAAAGGTTATTCAAGAACATGATGAAATATTTAATAAGCTGCAAGAATCCACAAAGAGGCAGCAATCAGAAATTTAGAAGATTAACAATAAAACTACAGAATTAGACAACTCAATAGAAAGTCAGAGGAGCAGAACTGAGCAACTGGAAGACATAATTGCTGAACTTGAAGATAAACCACTTGTCACCAATATATCTAAAAAAAATCAGATAAAAGAATTTAAAAAAATGAAAACTTAAGAATCATGTGGGACTCTATCAAGAGAAATAACCTATAAGTGACTGGAGTACCAGAACAGGGAGGAATAACAGATACTACAGAGAGAATTGTTGAAGATTTGTTGGCAGAAAACTTCCCTGATATCGTGAAAGATGAGAATATATCTATCCAAGATGCTCATCGAACTCCACAAAAGGTAAACGTTAAAAGAAAGTCACCAAGACATATTATAACCAAACTTACCAGAACCAAAGATAAAAAGAGAATTTTAAGGGAGGCTAGGGATAAACAAAAAGTTACCTACAAAGGACACTCAATAAGAATAAGCTCGGACTACTTGGCAGAAACCATGTAGGCAAGAAGGCAATGGGATGACTTATATAAAGTATTGAAGGAAAAAAAATTGCCAACCAAGAATCATATATCCAGCAAAACTGTCTCCCAAATATGAAGGTGAAATTAGGACATTTCCAGATAAACAGAAGTTTAGGGAATTCATAAAAATGAAACCAAAACTACAAGAAAACTAAAGGGAGTTCTTTGGCTAGAAAAGCAATAACATCAGGTATCAACCCAACACTAGAACACAGGACAGAGCAATCAGATGTCAACCCAGACAGGGAAATCACAAAAATTAATCAAGATAAAAAAATGCTCACAACAGGGAAACAGCAATGTTATTATGTAAAAGAAGGCAATATTAAAACAAAGAAGGACTAAGAAATGTAGTCATAGATCTTTCATATGGAGAGGAAGACAAGGAAATACAAAGAAATAAAAATTAGGTTTAAATTAGAAAAATAAGGGTAAATATTAAGGTAACCACAAAGGAGACAAACTATCCTACACATCAAAATAAAATACAAAAAAATAGAGACCCAGCAGAAACAAAATCAACAACAATGAATATGAGGAAAGGACAATATATAAACTACTCAGCGCAAAAAATTAAGTGGGAAAAAGAAACTGCCAACAGCACACAAAAAAGACATCAAAATGACAGCACTAAATTCATATCTATCCATAATTACGCTGAATGTAAACGGACTAAATGCACCAATAAAGAGACAGAGAGTGGCACAGTGGATTAAAAACACAATCCGTCTATAGGCTGCCTATAAAGGCATACCTTAGACTTAGAGACACAAACAAACAAAAACTCGAAGGAGGGAAAAAAATATATATATCAAGCAAATGACAATCAAAAAAGACCAGGAGTGGCAATATTAACTTCTGACAAAATAGACTTTAAAGTTAAGTCTACCACGAAGGACAAAGGACACTATATAATGATTAAAGGGACAATATACCAGGAGGATATAACCATATTAAATATTTATGCACCCGATGACAGGGCTGCAAGAAACTCTAACAGCACTGAAAAGTGAGATAGACAGCTCAACAATAAAAGTAGGAGACTTCAACACACCACATTCGGTGAAGGACAGGACATCCAGAAAGCAGCTCAATAAAGACACGGAAGATCTAAAGGCCACAATCAACCAACTTGACCTTACAGACATATACAGAACACTTTACCCAACAGCAGCCAAGTATACTTTCTTTTCTAGGGCACATGGAACATTCTCTAGAATAGATGACACATTAGGTGATAAAGCAAGACTTAGCAGAATCCAAAACATTGAAATATTACAAAGCATCTTCTCTGACTATAAGGACATAAAAGTAGAAATCAATAACAGAAAAAGCAGGGAAAAGAAATCAAACACTTAGAAACTGCACAATACTCAGCTCAAAAAAGACTGGGTTATAAAAGACATGAAAGATGGAATAAAGAAATTCATAGAACCCAATAAGAATGAAAACACTTCCTTTCAGAACCTTTGGGACACAGCGAAAGCAGTGCTGAGAGGTCAATTTATATCAATAAATGCACACATACAAAAAGAAGAAAGGGCCAAAATCAAAGAATTATCCCTACAACTGGAATAAATAGAAAGAGAGCAACAAAAGAAACCTCAGGCACCAGAAGACAGCAAATAATAAAAATTAGAGCAGAATTAAATAAAATAGAAAACAGAAAAACAATAGAAAGAATTAACAAGACCAAAAGCTGGTTCTTAGAAAAAATTAACAAAATTGATAAAGCATTAGCAAACTGACAAAAGAAAAACAGGAGAGGAAGCAAATGACCTGAATAAGAAACGAGATGGGCGATATTATACCAGACCCAACTGAAATTAAAAGAATCATATCAGATTACTATGAAAAATTGTACTCTAACAAATCTGGAAAACTAGAAGTAATGGATGAATTCCTAGAAACACACTACCCACTTAAACTAACACAAACAGAGGTAGAACAACTAAACAGACCCATAATGAAAGAAGAGATGGAAAAGGTCATCAAAAAACTCCCAATAAAAAAAAGCCCTGGCCTAGATGGCTTCGCTGCAGAGTTCTACCAAACCTTCAGAGAAGAGGTAACACCACTACTACTAAAGGTATTTCAGAGCATAGAAAAGGACGGAATACTCCCAAACTCATTCTATTAAGCCAGCATATACCTGATTCCAAAACTAGGTAAACAAACAAACAAACAAAAAAAAAAACCCAGTGCCGTCGAGTCGATTCCGACTCATAGTGACCCTATAGGATAGAGTAGAACTGCCCCATAGAGTTTCCAAGGAGTGCCTGATGGACTTGAACTGCTGACCCTTTGGTTAGCAGCCGTAGCACTTAACCACTACGCCACCAGAGTTTCCTCAAAACCAGGTAAAGACACCACAAAAAAAGAAAATTACAGACCTGTATCCCTCATGAACTTAGATGGAAAAATCCTCAACAAAATTCTAGCCAACAGAATTCGACAACATATCAAAAAAATAATTCACCAAGTGGGATTAATCGCAGGAATGGTTCAACATGAGAAAAACAATTAATGTAATCCATCATATAAATAAAAGACAAGAATCACGTAATTTTATCAATTGATGCAGAAAAAGCATTTGACAAAGTTCAACACCCACTCATGATAAAAACTCTCAGCAAAATAGGAATAGAAAGAAAATTCCTCAACATAATAAAGGGCATTTATACAAAGCCAACAGTCAACATCACCCTAAATGGAGAGAGTCTGAAAGCATGCCCCTTGAGATCGGGAACCAGACAAGGATGCCCTTTATCACCACTCTTATTCAACATTATGCTGGAGGCCCTAGCCAGAGCAATTAGGCTAGATAAAGAAATAAAGCGTATCCAGATTGGCAAGGAAGAAGTAAAAGTATCTCTATTTGCACATGACATGATCTTACACACAGAAAACCCTAAAGAATCCTCAAGAAAACTAATAGAAGAGTACAGCAGAGTATCAGGATACAAGATAAACTTAAAAAAATCAGTTGGATTCCTCTACACTAACAAAAAGAACATCGAAGAGGAAATCAAATCAATACCATTTGCAGCACCCCCAAGAAGATAAAATACTTAGGAATAAATCTTACTAGAGATGTAAAAGACCTATACAAAGAAAACTACAAGACGCTTGAAACCTACATAAACGGAAAAACATACCTTGCTCATGGATAGGAAGACTTAACATTGTAAAAATGTCCATTCTACCAAAAGCCATCTATAGATACAATGCAAATCTGATTCAAACACCAGTGACATTTTTTAATGAGATGGGGAAACAAATCACCAACATCATATGGAAGGGAAAGAGGCCCCAGATAAGTAAAGCATTACGGAAAAAGAAGAACAAAGAGGCCTCACTCTACCTGATTTTAGAACCTATTATACCACCACAGTAGTCAGAACAGCCTGGTACTGGTACAACAACAAATACATAGACCAAGGGAACAGAATTGAGAATCCAGACATAAATCCATCCACATATGGGCAGCTGATATTTGACAAAGGCCCAAAATCAGTTAAATGGGGGAAAAGACAGTCTTTCAAACAAATGGTGCTGGCATAACTGCAAAAAAATGAAACAAGGTCCATACCTCACACCATGCACAAAAATGAACTCAAAATGGATCAAAGACCTAAATATAAAATCTAAAACAATAAAGATCATGGAAGAAAAAATAGGGACAATGCTAGGCGCCCTAATACATGGCATAAACAGTATACAAAACATTCCTAACAATGCAGAAGAAAAACTAGATAACTGGGAGCTCCTAAAAATCAAACACCTATGCTCATCCAAAGACTTCACCAAAAGAGTAAAAAGATTACCTGCAGACTGGGAAAAAGTTTTTAACTGTGACATTTCTGATCAGCACCTGATCTCTAAAATCTACATGATACTGCAAAAACTCAACTACAAAAAGACAACCCAATTAAAAAATGGGCAAAAAATATGAACAGGCACTTCACTAAAGAAGACATTCAGGTAGCTAACAGATACTTGAGGAAAGGCTCACAATCATTAGCCATTAGAGAAATGCAAATCAAAACTACAATGAGATTCCATCTCACTCCAACAAGGCTGGCATTAATCCAAAAAACACAAAATAAGAAGTGTTGGCGAGGTTGTGGAGATACTGGAACAGTTATACACTGCTGGTAGGAATGCAAAATAGTACAACCACTTTGGAAATTGATTTGGCGCTTCCTTAAAAAGCTAGAAATAGAACTACCATCAAAAAAAAAAACAAAACAAACCCACTGCCATCAAGTCGATTCCAACTCATAGTGACTCTACAGGACAGAGTAGAACTGCTCCATAGAGTTTCCAAGGAGCGCCTGGCGGATCTGAACTGCCGACCTCTTGGTGAGCAGCCATAGCACTTAACCACTATGTCACCAGGGTTTCCAGAACTACCATACGATCCAGCAATCTCTCTCCCTGGAATATATGCTAGAGAAATAAGAGCCTTTACACGAACAGATATATGCTCACCCATGTTCACTGCAGCATTGTTTACAATAGCAAAAATGGAAGCAATCAATGTGCCCATCATCAACAGATGAATAGATAAATAAACTATGGTATATTCACATAATGAAATACTATGTATCAATAAAGAACAGTAATGAATCTGTGAAACATTTCATAACATGGAGGAATCAGGAAGGCATTCTGCTGAGTGAAATTAGTCAGCTGCAAAAGGACAAATATTATATAAGACCGCTATCATAAGAACTCAAGAAATAGTTTAAACAGAGAAGAAAATATTCTTTGACGGTTACAAGAAGGGGGAGGGAGGGAAGGAAAGAATTAGGTGATAGATAAGTATTTTAGGTGAAGAGAAAGACAACACAATACAGGAGAGGTCAGTATAACTGAACTAAACCAAAAGCAAAGCAGTTTCCTGAATAAACTGAATGCTTCAAAAGCCAGCCTAGCAAGGGTGGGGGTTTGGAGACCATGGTTTCAGGGGACATCTAAGTCAATTGGCATAATAAAATCTATTAAGAAAACATTCTGCATCCCACTTTGGAGAGTGGCATCTGAGGTTTTAAATGCTAACAAGTGGCCATCTAAGATGCATCAATTGGTCTCAACCCACATGGAGCAAAGGAGAATGAAGAACACCAAGGACACAAGGTAATTAGGAGCCCAAGAGACAGAAAGGGCCACATAAACCAGAGCTACGTCAGCCTGAGACCAGAGGAACTAGATAGTGCCCAGCTACAACCGATGGCTGCCCTGACAGGGAACACAACAGAGAACCCCTGAGGGAGCAGGAGAGCAGTGGGATGCAGACCGCAAATTCTCATAAAAAGACCAGACTTAATGGTCTGACTGTGACTAGGAGGACTCCGCTGGTCATGGTCCCCAGACCTTCTGTTAGCCCAAGACAGGAACCATTCCCAAAGCCAACTCTTCAGACAAGGATTAGACTGGACAATGGGATAGAAAATGAGCTTCTTGGATCAAGTAGACAAGTGAGACTATGTTGGCATCTCCTATCTAGAGGGGAGATGAAAGGGCAGAGGGGGTCAGAAGCTGGTGGAATGGACACAAAAAGAGAGACTGGAGGGAAGGAGTGTGCTGTCTCATTAGGGGGAGAGCAATTAGGAATATATAGCAAGGTGTATATAAATTCTTGTATGAGAGACCGACTTGACTTGTAAACTTTCACTTAAAGCACAATTAAAAAAAAAAACAGAAAACAATAAATACCTGGAAAGGCTGTGGGGTGACTGGAACCCTTATGCATTGATGGTGGGATTGTAAAATGGTACAACCATTATAGAAAACAGTATGGTGCTTCCTCAAAAAGCTAGAAATAGAAATATTTTACAATCCCACTCCTGGGTATATATCCTGGAGATAGAAAAGCAGTGACATGAATAGACATATGCACACCTATGTTCACTGTAGCATTATTCAGAATAGCAAACAACCTAACCAAGCACCTGTCATAGGTTGAATTGTGTCCCCCAAAAATGTGTCAGCTTGGCTAGGCCATGATTTCCAGGATTGTGTGGTTGTACTCCATTTTATGATCTGATGTAATTTTCCTATGTGTTGTAAATCCTAATCTATGCCTGTGGATAATGTGGCAAGATTAGGTTATGTTAAAGTAGATTAGGATAGGATGCAACACCCTTAGTTAGGTCATAGCCCTGATCTGATTTAAGGGGAGTTTCCCTCGGTATGGTCTGCATCGCCTTTTATCTTACAAGAGATGAAAGGAAGAGAAGGGAGCAGAATACAGTTATCTCTCTTATTAACACCAAGCAAGGAGAGCCAGGAGCAGAGTGCATCCTTGGGACCTGAGGTCCCTGAGCTAAGAAGTTCCTGGACCAGGGGAAGATTGATGACAAGGACCTTCCCCCACAGCCAACAGAGAAGGAAGGCCTTCCCCTGGAGCTGGCACCCTGAATTTGAACTTCTAGCCTCCTGATCTGTGAAAGAATAAACTTCTGTTTGTTAAAGCCATCCACTTGTATTCCTGTTATAGTAGCACTAGATTAACTTAGATTTGATACCAGGAGAGTGGGGCGCTGCTCTAACAGATATCCACAATGTGGGAGCAGTTTTAGAATTGAATAACGGGTAGAATTGAATAATGGGACGAATTTTAAAGTGCCTAATAGTAAAAGCTTAGACTGCCTTGAAGAGACTGTTGGTGGAATTATGGACACCAGAGACAATTCTGCTAAGGGCTTAGAAAAAGCGAGGAGAGCTGTAACACCAGAGATGGGGCAGATGGCGAGAAGCAGCAACAGAACCAGGAGATTGGCGCAAGATGGTGCAGGAGCCGACCCATGGAGCAAGAGAGCTAAGTGCTTTCAGGTAGAGGCTTCCTGGCAGAGTGGGGTGCCTTCTGGCACTTATCAGTGGAGGTAAGATTGCCAACCCAAAGACCAAGAGAGCTGAATGCCTTCCAGCAGAGGTTTACTTGCAGAGTGAGGTGTCTCCAGGCACTCATCAGCAGAGTTAAAGAGCCTGCCTGTTAAGGGCTGATGCCAGGCTGGCCCAAGAGGCCCGAGGGGTGAGAGGCCAAGGAAGCAGGAAGCAGAAGCTGAAGAGACAAGGAGCACAGGAAACAGAGCTGCCTCAGTCTCAAAGGGTAGGGCCATGACCTCTGGGATCTCAAGAGTGGAACCACAGCCCGCTGGGTCTCAAAGGGTGGGGCCATGGCCCCAAAGTGTGGGGCTTCCATTCACAAGTGCCAGTGGGAAGGGGCCGGATTTGCTGTCCAAAGCTGAGGAAGTGGGGCTGCCATGCCCAAGGGGCAGAAGAACCGGGCCTGTCAGGACCAAGGGGAAATGGTCACCATTCACACGGACTAGAAGAATGGGACCACTCAAATCCAAGGGAGCAGAGTTGCCATCCCAGTGGGACTAGAAGGTGGAGCTGAAGCCTAGGGCAGAGTGGCCTCCACCCAGAATCTGGAGAGTGTGGCCAACTCGCAGGGTCTGAAGGGCAGGGCCACTACCTGTACGGTTTCAGAAAACAGAGGATTATTTTTAAGGCTTAGCTAATGTAAATTGTTCTGCTGGGTTAAACCTCGTTGCCATTGAGTCGGCCAACTCGTAGCAACCCTATAAAACAGAGTAAAACTGCCCCATAGGGTTTACTTGCTTAAAAAAAGTGCTTACTGCCCATTTATTCCTTTTTTTCCTTCAATTTCTCCCATTTGGAATGTCTACTTTGTGCTTGTTCCACCACTGTACACTGGAAGCAGATAACTTGTATTCTGGATTTCACAGATGATGAGGAACTTTGACCCAGGATTGAATTTGGACATAGAGTTGATTTAAGACTTTCGGGATGATATGATGGGGTGAAAGTGTTTTACATGTGGCAAGGTCATGAATTTTTGGAAACAAAGGTGGAATGTCATGGATTGAATTCTGTTCCCCCAAAATATGTGCCAACTTGACTAGGCCATGATCACCAGTATTGCATAGTTGACCTCCATTTCGTGGTCTGATGTAATTTTCCTATGTGTTGTAAATCCTAATCTCTGCCTGTGGTTAATGAGACAACAGTAGGTTATGTTAAAGAGAATTAGGGTGGGATGTAACACCCTTACTCAGGTCACATCCATGATCTGATGTAAGAGGAGTTTCCCTGGGGTGTGGCCTACATCCCTTTTATCTTACAAGAGATAAAAGGAAAGAGAAAGGAGCACAGAGATAGGGATGTCATTACTACCAAGCAAGAACAGCCAAGAGCAGAGTGTGTCCTTTGGACTCAAGGTCCCTGTGCTGAGAAACTCCTAGACCAGGGGAAGACTGAGGACAAGGACTTTCGCCACAGCTGACAGAGAGAGAAGGCTTGCTCCTAGAGTTGGTGTCCTGAATTCAGAGCTCTAGCCTCGTACTCTGTGAGACAATAAACTTCTGTTTGTTAAAGCACCCACTTGCGGTATTTCTGTTATAGGTTGTTGTTACTGTTAGGTGCCATCGAGTCAGTTCTGACTCATAGCGACCCTATACACAACTGAACGAAACACTGCCCATTCCTGAGCCATCCTTACAATTATTGTTACGCTTGAGCTCATTGGTGCAGCCACTGTGTCAATCCATCTCGTTGAGGGTCTTCATCTTTTCTGCTGACCCTGTAATCTGCCAGGCATGATGTCCTTCTCCAGGGGCTGATCCCTCCTGACAATATATCCAAAGTATGTAAGACACAGTCTCGGCATCCTTGCCTCTGAGGAGCATTCTAGCTGTACTTCTTCCAAGACAGATTTGCTCGTGCTTTTCGCAGTCCATGGTATATTCAATATTCTTTGCCAACACCACAATTCAAAGGCGTCAATTCTTCTTCGGTCTTCCTTATTCATTGTCCAGCTTTCACACGCATATGATGTGATTGAAAATACCACGGCTTGGATCAGGCACACCTTAGTCTTCAGGGTGACATCTTTGCTCTTCAACACTTTGAAGAGGTCCTTTGCAGCAGATTTACCCAATGCAATGAGTCTTTTGATTTCTTGACTGCTGCTTCCAGGGTTGCTGACTGTGCATCCAAGTAAAATGAAATCCTTGACAACCTCAGTCTTTTCTCCGTTTATCATGATGTTGCTCCTTGGTCCAGTTGTGAGGATTTTTGTTTTCTTTATGTTGAGGTGCAATCCACATTGAAGGCTATGGTCTTTCATCTTCATTAGTGCTTCAAGTCCTCTTCACTTTTAGCAAGCAAGGCTGTGCCATCTGCATAATGCAGGTTGTTAATGAGTCTTCCTCCAATCCTGATGCCCCGTTCTCCTTCATATAGTCCAGCTTCTAGTATTACTTGCTCAGCATACAGATGGAATAGGTATGGTGAAAGAATACAACCCTGACCCACACCTTTCCTGACTTTAAACCAATCAGTATCCCCTTGTTCTGGCCAAACAACTGCCTCTTGATCTATGTAAAGGTTCCTCATGAGCACAATTAAGTCTTCTAGAATTCCCATGCTTTGCAATGTTATCCATAATTTGTTATGATCCACACAGTCGCATGCCTTTGCATAGTCAATAAAACACAGGTAAACATCCTTCTGGTATCTCTGCTTTCAGCCAGGACCCATCTGACATCAGCAATGATATCCCTGGCTCCACGTCCTCTTCTGAAACTGGCCTGAATTTCTGGCATTTCCCTGTCGATATACTGCTGCAGCCGTTTTTGAATGATCTTCACCAAAATTTTGCTTGCATGTGATATTAATGATATTGTTCTATAATTTCCACATTTGGTTGGATCAACTTTCTCGGGAATAGGCATAAATACGGATCTCTTCCAGTCAGTTGGCCAGGAAACTGTCTTCCATATTTCTTGGCATAGACGAGTGAGCACCTCCAGAGCTGCATCTGTTTGTTGAAACATCTCAATTGATATTCCGTCAATTCCTATAGTCTTGTTTTCGCCAATGCCTTCAGAGCAGCTTGGACTTCTTCCTTCAGTACCATCAGTTCCTGACCATATGCCACCTCTTGAAATGGTTGAACATCAACTAATTCTTCTTGGTATAATGACTCTGTGTATTCCTTCCATCTTCTTTTAATGTTTCCTGCATCATTTAATATTTTCCCCATAGAATCCTTCACTATTGCAACTCAAGCCTTGAACTTTTTCTTCAGTTCTTTCGGCTTTAGAAATGCCGAGTGTGTTCTTCTCTTTTGGTTTTCTATCTCCAGTTCTTTGCACATGTCATTATAATACTTTACTTTGTCTTCTCGAGCCGCCCTTTGAAATATTCTATTCAGTTCTTTCACTCACATCAATTCTTCCTTTTGCTTTAGCTGCTCGACGTTCGAGAGCAAGTTTCAGAGTCTCTGACATCCATCTTGGTCTTTTCTTTCTTTCCTGTCTTTTCAATGACCTCTTGCCTTCTTCATGTATGATGTCCTTGATGGCATTCCACAACTCATCTGGTCTTCAGTCACTAGTGTTCAATGCGTCAAATCTATTGAGATGGTCTCTAAATTCAGGTGGGATATACTCAAGGTCATACTTTGACTCTCATAGGCTTGCTCTGATTTTCCTCAGTTTCAGCTTGAACTTGCATGTGAGCAATTGATGGTCTGTTCCGCAGTCGGCCCCTGGCCTTGTTCTGACTGATGATATTGAGCTTTTCCATCATTTCTTTCCACAGATGTAGTCGATTTGATTTCTGTGTGTTCCGTCTGGCGAGGTCCATGTGTACAGTCGCCGTTTATGTTGGTGAAAGAAGGTATTTGCAATGAAGAAGTCGTTGGTCTTGCAAAATTGTATCATTCGATCTCCGGCATTGTTTCCATCACCAAGGCCATATTTTCCAACTACTGATCCTTCTTCGTTTCCAACTTTCGCGTTCCAATTGCCAGTAATTATCAATGCATCTTGATTGCATGTTCAATCAATTTCAGACTGCACCAGCTGATAAAAATCTTCTATTTCTTCATCTTTGGCCCTAGTGGTTGGTGTGTAAATTTGAATAACAGTCGTATTAACTGGTCTTCCTTGTAGGCATATGGATATTATTCTATCACTGACAGTGTTGTACTTCAGGATAGATCCTGAAACATTCTTTTTGACGATGAATGCAACACCATTCCTCTTCGAGTTGTCATTCCCAGCATAGTAGACTATATGATTGTCCGATTCAAAATGGCCAATACAAGTCCATTTCAGCTCACTAATGCCTAGGGATATCGATGTTTATGCGTTCCATTTCATTTTTGACGATTTCCAGTTTTCCTAGATTCATACTTCGTACATTCCAGGTTCCAATTATTAATGGATGTTTGCAACTGTTTCTTCTCATTTTGAGTCGTGCCACATCAGCGAATGAAGGTCCCAAGAGCTTTACTCCATCCACGTCATTAAGGTTGACTCTACTTTGAGGAGGCAGCTCTTCCCCAGCCACCTTTTGAGTGCCTTCCAACCTGGGAGGTTCATCTTCCAGCACTATATCAGACAATGTTCCACTGCTATTCATAAGGCTTTCACTGGCTAATGCTTTTCAGAAGTAGACTTCCAGGTCCTTCTTCCTAGTCTGTCTTAGTCTGGAAGCTCAGCTGAAACCTGTCCTCCATGGGTGACCCTGCTGACATCTGAATACCGGTGGCATAGCTTCCAGCATCACAGCAACACGCGAGCCCCCACAGTATGACAAACTGGCAGACACATGTTATAGCAGTACTAGATAATTAAGACAGCATCCGTCAACAGATGAATGCATAAATGAACTGTGTTACATACATACAATGGAATACTACACAACCATAAAGAACAATGAGGAATTCATGAAACATAACATTGCTGAATCTTCAGGAACATTATGCCGAGTTAAATAAGTTAATAACAAAAGGATAAATACTCTATTGCTTCACTTTTACAAAAAGTCAAGAACAGGTATACACACAGAAAACAAGGTTCTTTGATGATTACCACAGATGGGAGGGGGAAGGAGGAGGAAACACTTTCTAGATAACAGGTGATTGGAAAAGCAATACTCAATGTGGGTGAAGTCTGCTAAACTTGTGTAAGGTAAAGGAAGATACTAAGAACAATGCAAGAATAAGGGACAATTTCAGCAATGCTGTATGATACAATTTCGCGACAATAGTAATAACAACCAAAAATACATGTGTGTGGTTACAGAGGTAGGCATATACGCATATATGTGTATAGGAAAGCACATGTGAGTATATGGGTGTGCATGTACAGGTATATCTGTAGGCATATGTACATACATGTGTATGTGTGTTGCATATATATTCATATATATAACTACCACATAGGGGGCACAGGTATGGATACTTTCTAGACATAACCAGTTTATGGGATTGGTTTACTGGCTTTGAAGGCTTAGGACCATAGTCTTATGGGACAACTCAGTCAGTTGGCATAACATAGTTCATAAAGATAATGTTCTACATCCTAGTTTACTGAGAAGTGCTGGGGGCCTTAAAAGCTTGCAAATGGCCATCCAAGATACAACTTTTGGTCTCTACCCATCTGGAACAAAAGAGAATGAAAGAAAGCAAAGACTCAAAGAAGAAACTAGTCCACAGGACTAACAGCCCACATGAACCTAGCCTGAGGCTAGAAGAACTAAATGGTGCCTGGCTACCAACCATTCTGACCAGGGACACAATAGAAAGTCCCAGAAAGAAAGGCAGAAAAATGTAGAACAAAACTCAAATTCCTAAAAAAAGACCAGACTTACCAGACTGATAGAGACTAGACCAAAACCAAACCAAACTCGCTGCTGTCCAGTCTGTTTAGAATCACAGCAACCCTATAGGACAGAGTAGAACTGCCTCACAGGGTTTTTTCCAAGGCTGTAAATCTTTACAGAAGCAGACTGCCACATCTTTCTCCCACAGAGCGGCTGGTGGGTTCGAACCACCAAACTTCTGGCTAGCAGTCAAGTGGTTTAACCACCATGCCATAAGCTCCACAGAGATTAGAGGAACCACCAAGGCTATGGCCCTAAGGTACCCTTTGAACTTGGAATGGAAGCCAATCCCTATGGTCATCTTTCATCCAAATAATAGACTGGCTTATAAAATAATATCACTTGTGAATACTGTGCTCCCTGAAATATGAGATCAAATGGTCAATGGTTATCCTAAAACAAAGATGAGAAGCTAAAGAGGGACAGGAAAACTAATGGAAACAGACAGAGAATGGAAATAATGAGAATGTTGACACAATGTTAAAAATGTAACCAATGTCATAGAATAAGTTGTACAAAAATTGTTAAATGGGAACCAATTTGCTGTATAAACTGTCACCTAAAACACAATCAAATATTTAAAATATATATATATCTTGACCCCACCTACCTCTAACTTTCCCATTTTTCTGCTTTGAGCAAAGTTCCCTAAAAGTTCTCTGCACTGTCTCCAATTTTTCTTCTCAACTCACTCTAATCAGTCTTTCACTCCTAACACTCCACCAGCACTGCTTGTCAGGGTCACCAATGACATCTGGCACTTCCTGTGTCAATCTCAGCTTTGATTTTACTTGATCTTTTTTATAGGCAATATTTGAGACTATAAACCATTCTCCTTAAAATGCTTTTTCTTCTTGGCTTCCATGGTAACATATTCACCTGGTTTTCCTCCAGCCTGTCTTGATGCTCCTTTCCAGACTCCTTTGCTGATTCTTCATCATCACATCAACCTCTAAATGTTGATAATCAGAATACGTTTTATGGCTTTAACTACCATCCATAAGCTAATGATTCCAAATCTATATGTTTATCAATAACTTCTGATCTCCAGATTCATTTTTCTAACACATTACCACATTCAAATTAAACTCCAAATATTTTTTCTCTATCTCACATATCTCTTCCAGTTGATTGGCCAGGTTGCTGTCTTCCAAATTTTCTGGCATAGACAAATGAGCACTTCCAGTACTGCATCTGTTTGCTGAAACATCTCAATTGGTATTCTGGCAATTCCTGAAGCCTTGCTTTTCTCTAGTGCCTTCAGTGCAGCTTGGACTTCTTCTTTCAGTACCATCAGTTCCTGATCATATGTTACCTCCTGAAATGGTTGAACATGGACCAGTTCTTTTTGGTATGGTGACTCTGTGTATTCCTTCCATCTTCTTTTGATGCTTCCTGCATCATTTAATATTTTCCCCAGAGAATCCTTCAATATTGCAACTTGAAGTCTGAATTTTTCTTCAGTTCTTTCAGCTTGGGAAATGCTGAACATGTTCTTCCCTTTTAGTTTTCCATCTCCAGGCCTTAGCACATATCATCACAATACTCTGTCTTCTCAAGTCACCCTTTGAAATCTTCTGTTCAGCCCTTTTACGTCATCATTTTTTCCATTTGCTTTGGCTACATGACATTCAAGAGCAAGTTTCAGAGTCTCTTCTGACATTCATTTTGGTCTGTTCTTTCTTTCCTGTCTTTTTAATGATCTCTTGCTTCCTTCACCTATGATGCCCTTGATGTCATTCCACAACTCATCTGGCCTTCAGTCATTAGTGTTCAACGTGTCAAATCTAGTCTTGAGATGGTCTCTAAAATTCAGGTAGGATATACTCAAGGTCACGATTTGGCTCTTGTGGATTTGCTCTAATTTCTTCAGTTTTAACTTGAACTTGTGTATGAGTAATTGATGGTCTGACGCACAGCTGGCCCCCTGTTCTGACTGATGATATTGAGCTTTTCCATCATCTCTTTCCACCGATGTAGTCAATCTGGTTCCTGTGTATTCCATTTGGCAAGGTCCACGTATATAGTCACCATTTATGTCGCTGAAAAAAGGTATTTGCAATGAAGAAGTCATTGGTCTTGCAAAATTCAATCATGTGATCTCTGGCATCATTTCTATCACCAAGGCCATATTTTCTGACTACTGATCCTTCTTTGTTTCCAACTTTTACATTCCAATCACCACTAATTATCAATGCATTCTGATTGCTTGTTTGATCAATTTCAGACTGCAGAAGTTGGTAAAAATCTTCAATTTCTTCATCTTTGGGCTTTGTTTGGTGCATAAATTTGAATAACAGTTGTATTAACTGGTCTTCCTTGTAGGCATATGGATATTATCCTATCACTGACAGCGCTATACTTCAGGATAGATCTTGAAATGTTCTTTTTGACAACGAATGCGACACCATTCCTCTTCAAGCTGTCATTCCCAGCATAGTAGACCATACGACTGTCCAATTCAAAATGACCAATACCAGTCCATTTCAGCTCACTAATGCCTAGGATATCGATTTTTATACGTTCTATTGCATTTCTGACGATTTCCAATTTTCCTAGGTTCATACTTCGTACATCCCAGGTTCTGATTATTAATGGATGCTTGCTGCTGTTTCTTCTCATTTTGAGTCAACTGACTGGAGGAGATCCATATTTATGCCTATTCCCAAGAAATGTGATCCAAGCGAATGCAAAAATTATCAAACAATATCATTAATATCATACGCAAGTAAAATTTTTCTGAAAATCATTCAAAAGCAGCTGTAGTGGTATATCGATAAGGAACTGCCAGAAATTCAAGCCGAATTCAGAAGAGGACGTGAAACCAGGGACATCATTGCTGATGTCAGATGGATCCTGGCTGAAAGCAGAGAATACCAGAAAGATGTCTACATGTGTTTTACTGACTATGCTAAGGCATTCAACTGTGTGGATCATAACAAATTATGGATAACATTGCAGAGAATGGGAAATTCTGGAACATTTAATTGTGCTCATGAAGAATCTGTACATGGATCAAGAGGCAGTCATTCAAACAGAACAAAGGGATACTGCATGGTTTAAAGTCAGGAAAGTATGTGTCAGGGTTGTATTCTTTCACCATACCTATTCAATCTGTATGCTGAGCAAATAATCCAAAAGCTGGACTATATGTAGAAGAAATAGAGTTACATGTTTACAGTAAATTGATTTTCAACAAAGGTGTCAAGGTAATTCAATGAGGAAAGTCTTTTTGACAAATTGCACTTAACAACTAGTTATCTTCATAGCAAAAAATAAACTTTAACCTTGGACTCACGCCATATGTAAAAATTAACTTAAAATGTATCATAAGCCTAAAGGTAAAACTAAAAATTTCTATAAGAACACGAGAAAACCTTTAAAATAGGCAAATCTTCAAAAGCTAAGCAAAGATTTCTTAGCTAGGACACAAAAAGCATCAACTATAAGAGAAAAAAAAAACGTATCTTTCGTTTTATCAAAATTAAAATGTGTGCTCCTTGAACTGTACCATTAAAAAAGAGAGAGAAAAGGCAAACCACAGACTGAGAGAAAATATCCATGCAATGCATACACCTGACAAAGGACTTACATCCAGAAACTATAAAGAACCGCTTAACTCAATAATAAGACTAAAAAAATTAAAAATGGGCAAAAGATTTGAACTGATACTTCACAAAAAAAGATGCATGAAAAGCACATGAAAAAACATTCAACATTATTAGTCACTACATCAATGCAAACTAAGACTACGATGAGATACTATTATACATCCTTTGTTGTTATTAGGTGTCATTGAGTTGATTTCAACTCATAGCAACCCCATGTGACAGAGTAGAAGTGCCCTGTAGGGTTTTCTAGGCTGTAATCTTTATGGGAGCAAACAGCCAGGTGTTTCTCCCAGAGAACTGATGGGTGGGTTCAAATTGCCAATCTTAGGTTAGCAGCTGAGTGCTTAACCATTGCACCACTGGATATGGCTCAAATTTTAAAAACTGCCAATAAGAGGAAGTAGAGAGGATATGGAGCAACTGGAACTCCCATACATTTCAGGTAGATGTGGAAAATGGTATAGCCACTGCGGAATTTTTTTTTTTTTTTTTACTGTGGAAAGCGTTTGGCAGTTTTATTTGTTTTTTTTTTTTTAAGTTAAACATATATTTACCCCATAAGCCTGGCAATTCCACTCCTAGATATTTACACAAAAGAAAATATATGAACATTAAAAAAGAATTACATACAAATGTTCATAGCAGATTTATTCATAATAGTTCCAAAGTTTAAAAACCCACATGCCTATCAATAAGTGAATAATATATTGTGGTATATCCACATAATGGAATACAATTCAGCAGCAAAAAGGGAAGAAACTACCAATACTAGCAAAAACATGGCTGAATTTCAAAAAACTTTAGGCTAAAAAAAAAGAGTACATGTTTATAAAAATGGCATGGGGGCAGTGTCCCAGCTCCACTAACTTCACAAGGGAGAAAGAGAATCAAGATCAACAGCCCAAGGCACCTTAGTATGAAGCGGAGGTCAGACATGCTGCTTCTCTCTGCCATGTTTAACAATTCTGATCCCAGCCATCCATCTCACATCTCTGCTGGGTTCAATAATTCACTGCAGTGGCCACACAGAACTCACAGACAATACCCACGATTATGGGGTTTATTAAGGAAGTAACAGGTTATTATTCAGGCTCACAACACTCAGGATACAGTTCTTCCATCAGGACAGCCTCTTTTCAGCTGGGCCCTAGGCCTCTGCCCTGCTCAGGCAAGTGTTACAAAGCTCCTTTACCCTTTGCCAATAAATGCCCAGAGGCACCCCACTCCCCCAGAAAGCCTTGGCCCAAAGGCACTCAGCTTTCTCACTCTGTGGGCCAGGAAGTCCAATGCATGGTCTCTTGCCAGTCTCTCCTGCCAGCATTTCTCACCATCTTCAGGGTTACAGTTCGCCCTCTGTCTCCTGGGTCCAGGAGCTTCTCAACACAGGGATCCTGGGTCCAAAGGATGTGCTCTCTGCTCCTGGCTGTTCTTTCTTGGTGGTGGGAGGATCCGCTCTCTTTTCTGGAATTGGCTCTATTTTAAGACAAAACTGACCAATTCCCCTGGTGGGACACAATTACCCTACTTGCACAGTCCTGCCTAATCACCTGGGTAAGAGTTACAAGACCATGGCAAGAAAGGCCACACAAAAGCGATCCATCACACTGCAATGTTACCTGATTCCATTTATACAAAATGAAACCCTAGAAAAAGCAGACTAATCTATGATGACAGAAAGCACATAAGTGTTGCCTGGGGTCAGGGATGAGGCAGGGATTAACTATAAATAGGGATGAAGAAAGTTTCTGGGGTGATGAAAATGTTCTACAACTTTATTGTAGTGGTGGTTACATGCACGTACTTGTAAAAACACATCAAGTAGTACACTTAAAATAGGTGCATTTTATTTTATGCAAATTACACCTGAATACAATTAATCGCAAAAGCGCCAAAATCTTTGTTCTGACCTAAATAACTCTACAGGATCTGGCGTGATCATTCCCTCTCTTATCTCCTACTATCACCACAGCGCCTTTTTACCTGCTGTTCCCTCTGCCTGGAATGCTTCCTTTCTAGGTATTCCCACGGCTGGATCCCTAATATCCTCTAGTTCATTACTCAAAATATCACTTTATAAAGGACTTCCATCACTGCCTTAAGGCCATGCTCCCTGTCCCCCTTTCCATTAGTTTTTAGTTCCTTTAGCTTTCGTTTTTCTCCTTAACTCCTATCACTTTGTAACACCCTGATTTAACTAGCTCATTGTCTGTCTCATCCCATGGAGAATTTAAGAATTTAGAAATAAAGAATTTACATTCCATGATGCAGATAAGTTTGTCAGTTTTGTTCACTGCTATATCCCCATTCCACTGCAAGCCTGTCTGTCATGCCGTGGTGGCTTGCGTGTTGCTGTGATGCTGGAAGCTGTGCCACCAGTATTTCAAATACCAGCAGCGTCACTCATAGTGGACAGGTTTCACTGGAGCTTCCAGACTAAGACAGACTAAAAAGAAGGACCTGGCTGTGTATTTCTGAAAAAAAAAAAAAAAAAAACTGGTCAGTGAAAACATTATGAATAGCAGTGAAACACTGTCTGATATAGTGCTAAAAGATGAGCCCCTCAGGTAGGAAGGCACTCAAAATACAATTAGGCAAGAGCAGGTTCCTCAAAGTAGAGTCAAACCTAATGATGTGGATGGAGTAGAGCTTTCAGGACCTTCATTTGCTGATGTGACATGAACAAAAATGAGAAGAAACAACTGCAAACATCCGTTAATAATCAGAACATGGAATGTACGAAGATGAATGCAGGAAAACTGGAAGTTATCAAAAATGAAATGGAATCCATAAACGTCGATATCCTAGGCATTAGTAAGCAGAAGTGGACTGATGTTGGCCATTCTGAATCAGACAATCATATAGTTTACTATGCCGGAAATGACAAATTGAAGCGGCAACACATTCATCATCGAAAAGAACACTTTGAAATCTATCCTGAAGTTCAATACTATCAGTCATAGGATAATATCCATATGCCTACAAGGAAGGCCAATTAATACAACTATTATTCAAATTTACATACCAATCACTAAGGTCAAAGATGAAGAAACTGAAGATTTTTACCAACTTCCGCAGCCTGAAATTGATCCAGCAGGCAGTCGAGATGCATTGATAATTGCTGGTGATTGAAATGCCAGAGTTGGGAACAAAGAAGAAGGATATGTGGTTGAAAAATAGGGCTTTCATGATAAAAATGACTTACTCCTTGCAAATACCTTTTTTCAACAACATAAACTGCAACTATACATGTGGACCTCACAGGACGGAAAACACAGGAATCAAATCAAATACATCTGTGGAAAAAGATGATGGAGAAGCTCAATATCATCAGTCAGAAAAAGGCCAGGGGCCAACTGTGGAACAGACCATCAACTGCTTCTATACAAGTTTAAGTTCAAGGTGAAGAAAACAAGTTCACAAGAACCAAAATATGACCTTAAGTATATCCCACCTGAATTTGGAGACCATCTCTAGAACAGATTAGACACACTGAACACTAATGATGGAAGACCAGTCGAGTTGTGGGATGACATCAAGAACATCATACATGAAGAAAGCAAAAGGTCACTGCAAATACAGGAAAGAAAGAAAAGATCAAAGTGGATGTCAGAAGAGACTCTGAAAGTTGCTCTTGAACATAGGTAGCTAAAGCAAATGGAATAAATGATGAAGTAAAAGAGATGAACAGAACATTTCAAAGGACGGCTTAAGAAGACAAAATAAAGTATTACAATGAAATGGGCAAAGACCTGGAGATAGAAAACCAAAAAAGAAAAATATGCTCAGCATTTCTCAAGCTGAAAGAACTGAAGAAAAAATTCAAGCCTCGAGTTGCAATACTGAAGGATTCCACAAGGAAAATATTGAACGACACAGGAAGCATCAAAAGAAGATGGAAGGAATACACAGAGTAACTGTACCAAAAAGAACTGGTCAATGTTCAATCATTTCAGGAGATAACATATGATCAAGAACCTATGGCAATGAAGGAAGAAGTCCGAGTTGAACTGAAGGCACTGGTGAAAAACAAGGTTCCAGGAACTGATGGACTACCAATTGAGATGTTTCGATAGACTGATAGAGCGCTGGAGGTGCACACTCATCTATGCCAAGAAATTTGGAAGATAGCTACCTGGCCAACCAATTGGAGGAGATCCATATTTGTACCCATTCCAAAAAAAGATGATTCAACAGAATGCAGAAACTATTCAACAATAACATTAATATCACATGCAAGTAAAATTTTGCTGAAGATCATTCAAAAGTGATTGCAGCAGTACATCTATAGAGAACTGCTGGAAATTCAAGCCAGATTCAGAAGAGGATGTGGAACAAGGGATATCACTGCTGTTGTCAGATGGATCTTGCCTGAAAGCAGAGAATACCAGAAGAATGTTTACCTGTGTTTTATTGACTATACAAAGGCATCTGACTGTGTGGATCATAAGAAATTATGGATAACGTTGGGAAGAATGGAATTTCAGAACACTTAATCGTGCTCATGAGGAACCTGTACATCAACAGAGAGGCAGTCGTTTGAAAAGAACAAGGGGATACTGCGTGGTTTAAAATCAGGAGAGGTGTGCACCAGGGTTACATCCTTTCACTGTATTTATTCAATCTGTATGCCATGCAAATAACCTTAGAAGCTGGACTATATGAAGAACACAGCATTAGGATTGGAGGAAGACTCATTAACAACCTGTGATATGCAGATGACACAACCTTTATCTTTTAAAGTGAAGACTTGAAGCACTTATTGATGGAGATCAAAGCCTACAGCCTTCAGTATGGGTTACACCTCAACATAAAGAAAACAAAAATTCTCACAACTGGACCAAAAAGCAACATCATGATAAATGGAGAAAAGGTCAAAGTTCCCAAGAATTTCATTTTACTTAGAACCACAATCAACACCCATGGAAGCAGCGGCCAAGAAATCAAATGACATATTGCACTGGGCAAAACTGCTGCAAAAGGCTTCTTTAAAGTGTTAAAAAGCAAAGATGTCACTTTGAGGACTAAGGTGTGCCTGACCCAAGCCATGGTATTTTCAATTCCCTCATATGTATGCAAAAGTTGGACAGTGAATAAGGAAGACCGAAGAATTCACGCTTTCAAATTATGGTGTGGTGAAGAATACTGAATATACCATGGACTGCCAGGAGAATGAACAAGTCTGTTTTGGAAGAAATACAGAGTGCTCCTTGGAAGCGAGAATGCCAAGGCTTTGTCTCACATACTTTGGACATGTTATCAGGAGGGACCAGTACCTGGAGAAGCATATGATGCTTAGTAAGGTAGGGGGTCAGTGAAAAAGAGGAAGACCCTCAATGAGATGGATTGACACAATGGCTGCAACAAAGGGTTCAAACAGCAACGATTATGGCGATGACACATGACACAGGACCAGGCAGTGTTTCATTCTGTTGTACACAGGGTCACTATGAGTCGGAACCAACATGATGGCACCCAACAACAACTTATCCCCACTCCCTGAAACAGTGCTTAGCTGTGGTGGAGATGGACAGCTATCTCTCAAAGATTCCCATTCTCTTTCTATAAAATAGATCTGATCCTGGGAAGTACTCAGCCAAGAAACACATTTCTCAGTCCCCTCCCTTCAGTGTGGCCACAGAACAGTTCTTGCCGATGGGATGTTAATAAAAGTTGTGTGTGTCACATCTGGTGGAGGTGGTTAAGAACTGCACAGATGTGCTACCTTCACCCTCTTTCCCCAACCACTAGATGGAAATGAAGGAATCTGAGAACTTAGTGGGTGTTGGAGCCACAAGATGGAAGAAGCCTGGATTGTTGAACCACCACGTGAAAGGACATCTGCTGAACAAACTTTTGGACTTGTACATGGAGCAAGGCATTCACTTTAATTGTTTTAAGCCACAGAAATATCAAGATTCATTTGCTCCAACAGCTGTTAAAACCAAAAAACCAAACCAAACCCAGTGCTGTCGAGTTAATTCTGACTCATAGCAACCCCATAGCTGTTATTACTCTAATAATTGGCATACAGTCTGTGTTTGATAATTTTTTTTCTTAATGAATGAACAGATGTCAGTAAGGAAAATACAACAGTCTGTACTAAGTATGTAATCAGAAATCCTAGTGGCATACTAGTTAAGAGCTACAGCTGCTAACTAAAAGGTCGGCAGTTCAAATCCACCAGGCACTCCTTGGAAACCCTATGGGGCAGTTCTACTCTGTCCTATAGGGTCACTATGTGTCAGAATCAACTCTATGGCAACAGGTTTTTTTTTTTTTTAAGTATATAATCTTGTATCATTCCATATAATAATGC
Organism: Elephas maximus indicus; assembly: GCF_024166365.1. Taxonomy (NCBI): domain Eukaryota; kingdom Metazoa; phylum Chordata; class Mammalia; order Proboscidea; family Elephantidae; genus Elephas; species Elephas maximus. Next base: position 54,551,114 of record NC_064840.1, read on the forward strand.
ATGCCATATTGCACACTAATGACACACTACCCGCTGATGACTGCATCTGGAAGTACAATGAGCAATTTCATGAATTAGGCTTTGTTTGGTGAAAAATAATCACTGTTAGCTTAATTAAAACTCTGTGCCTCAACGACAATTGTTAGTACATTGTAGCCTGATACTAAGGTACGAAGTGAAAATAAAATGTAGCGATGATAATGTTCTCCTACTTTCACTATTCATAGACACTATTGTCTTAAAATAAAGTGGAAGATCGTATTTAAACCCAAAAATTAGATACCAGATGGAAATGTAAATAGGATCCCCAATGTACACATACTCTAATCATGAGGGATGAGGAGTTATGAGTGGACTTCACTTCCACTCATTCAAATACATAACCTATAGGTGTTTAGTATACTAAGGTCTGCTAAATTTTAAAGAACCTCCTTGTTATAGATTTAATTGTGTCCCCTAAAAATGTGTGTCAACTTGACTAGGTCATGATTCCCAGTATTATGTGGTTGTCCATCATTTTGTGATCTGATGTGATCACCCTATGTGTTGTATATCCTAACCTCTATGATGTTAATGAGGCAGGATTAGACACAGTTATGTTAAAAAGGCAGGACTCAATCTATAGGATAAGGTTGTATCTTGAGCCGATCTCTACTGAGATATAAAAGAAGAGAATCAAGCAAAGAGGAGAGGGACCTCATTACCACCAAGCAAGAAGAGCCAAGAGTGGAATGTGCCCTTTGGACCTGAGGTCCCTGCACTAAGAAGCTCCTTGACCAGGGGAAGACTGATGACAAGAACCTTTCCCCGAGCCAACAGAGAGAGAACACCTTCCCCTGGAGCTGGCGCCTTGAATTTGGACTTTAAGCCTCCTAAACTGTGAGAGAATAAATTTGTTAAAGTCATCCACTTGTGATATTTCTGTAATAGCAGCACTAGATGATTAAGACACCCCTATCTCACCCTAGCACATCTCGGCATAGACCTTACTTTGATTCCTCTGTGGCCAGCAGGAGAAGTTTCAGGACTCTAGGATACACAGATTAGTCAAAATAATTTTACTGTCCCTTCATTCTCGTTTGAGAAAAAGTTAAGCAACACTCAGCTAATACGTGGTTCTGTTCCCAATCCTTGCTGAAATTGGACTTATTCATATCAGGTCCTCTGAAGGTGAAGTAGTTCAAAAGAACTTGCTCACACTCCATAACCAAGCTCCCTGGGTATAAAAGGTCATTTGCTTCAAAGGGAGTGGATATCTGAAGGCCTGTTCTTACCTTCTCTGGACAAAAGCCATGGCAGAGCTAATTACCATCCACCAACTCTCTTACCCTGTTTGAGGCACAAAAATAATCTCTACTGTCAAACAGAAATTCTAAACAGGAAGCAAGAATAATCTGGACAGAGAAGGACTTCTCCTAGGAATTCTACAAAGCTTACATGTCCTCTCCCCTTGCTTTACTATATATGAATATACATCTATGTAGATAAAAAAAACATATTCATATATTCTGGAAAGGGCTACATGGATCTCAATAAAAACAATTAGAGAAAAAGAGACAATAGTTGGATTTTGCTGATACCACATCAATCCCATAAAAAAAAGAAAAAAGAATTAGTCATTACATAATATCAGAGGGTCTTAATGCCATAAAAATTTTTTTTATCCCTTAACAAAAATGAAGTAGCATTTGCAATTTTTTTTCTAAAAAGCAAAATAAACCTTTTTATTTTCTTTGGGGTCAAAACCAATATTTCATCCCTTGTATGCTCTTCTGCAGAGCCTAGCACAGAACTGGATACAGCGCATACTTGTTGTTGTTAGGTGCCGTGGAGTCAGTTCTGACTCACAGCGACCTTATGCACAACAGAACGAAACACTGCCTGGTCCGGCACCATCCTTACGGTCGTTGTTATGCTTGAGCTCACTGTTGCAGTCACTGTGTCAATCCACGTCATTGAGGGTCTTCCTCTTTTCCGCTGACCCTGTATTCTGCCAAGCATGATGTCCTTCTCCAGAGACTGATCCCTCCTGACAACATGTCCAAAGTATGTAAGACGCAGTCTCGCCATCCTCGCCTCTAAGGAGCATTCTGGCCGCACTTCTTCTAAGACCGATTTGTTCGTTCTTTTGGCAGTCCATGGTATATTCAATATTCTTCACCAACACCACAATTGCAAGGTGTCAACTCTTCTTCGGTCTTCCTTATTCATTGTCCGGCTTTCACATGCATATGATGCAATTGAAAATACCATGGCTTGGGTCAGGCACACCTTAGTCTTCAGGGTGACATCTTTGCTCTTCAACACTTTGAAGAGGTCCTTTGCAGCAGATTTACCCAATGCAGTGAGTCTTTTGATTTCTTGACTGCTGCTTCTGTGGCTGTTGATCGTGGATCCAAGTAAAATGAAATCGTTGACAACTTCAATCTTTTCTCCGTTTATCATGATGCTGCTTATTGGTCCAGTTGTGAGGATCTTTGTTTTCTTTATGTTGAGGTGTAATCCATACTGAAGGCTGTGGTCTTTGATCTGCATTAGTAAGTGCTTCAAGTCCTCTTCACTTTCAGCAAGAAAGGTTGTGTCATCTGCGTAACGCAGGTTGTTAATGAGTCTTCCTCCAATCCTGATGCTCCATTCTTCTTCATATAGTCCAGCTTCTCGTATTATCAGTTCAGCATACAGACTAAATGGCTATGGTGAAAGAATATAATCCTGACGCACACCTTTCCTGACTTTAAACCAATCAGTATCCTCTTGTTCTGTCCGCACAACTGCCTCTTGGTCTATGCAAAGGTTCCTCACGAGCACAATTAAGTGTTCTGAAATTCCCATTCTTCGCAGGGTTATCCATAGTTTGTTATGATCCACACAGTCGAATGCCTTTGCATGGTCAATAAAACACAGGTAAACATCCTTCTGGTATTCTCTGCTTTCAGCCAGGACCCATCTGACATCAGCAATGATATCCCTGGCTCCACATCCTCTTCTGAAACTGGCCTGAATTTCTGGCAGTTCCCTGTGGATATACTGCTGCAGTTGTTTTTGAGTGATTTTCAGCAAAATTTTACTTGCGTCTGATATTAATGATATTGTTCTATAATTTCCACATTCGGTTGGATCGCCTTTCTTAGGAATAGGCATAAATATGGATCTCTTCCAATCAGTTGGCCAGGAAGCTGTCTTCCATATTTCTTGGCATAGACAAGTTAGCACCTCCAGCGCTGCATCTGTTTGTTGAAACATCTCAATTGATATTCCATCAATTCCTGGGACCTTGTTTTTCGCCAATGCCTTCAGAGCAGCTTGGACTTCTTCCTTCAGTACCATCAGTTCCTGATCATATGCCACCTCTTGAAATGGTTGAATATCAACTAATTCTTTTTGGTATAATGACTCTGTGCATTCCTTCCATCTTCTTTTGATGTTTCCTGCGTTGTTTAATATTTTCCCCATGGAATCCTTCACTATTGCAACTTGAGGCTTGAATTTTTTCTTCAGTTCTTTCAGCTTGAGAAACGCCGAGCATGTTCTTCCCTTTTGGTTTTCCATCTCCAGCTGTTTGCACATGTCATTATGATACTTTGTCTTCTCGAGAGGCCCTCTGAAATCTTCTGTTCAGTTCTTTTACTTCATCAATGCTTCCTTTTGCTTTAGCTGCTCAACGCTCAAGAGCAAGTTTCAGAGTCTCCTCTGACATCCATCTTGGTCGTTTCTTTCTTTCCTGTCTTTTCAACGATCTCTTGCTTTCTTCATGTATGATGTCCTTGATGGCATTCCACAACTCATCTGGTCTTCAGTCACTAGCGTTCAATGAGTCAAATCTATTGAGATGGTCTCTAAATTCAGGTGAGATATACTCAAGGTGATACTTTGACTCTCATGGGCTTGCTCTGATTTTCCTCAGTTTCAACTTGAACTTGCATGTGAGCAATTGATGGTCTGTTCCACAGTTGGCCCCTGGCCTTGTTCTGACTGATGATATTGAGCTTTTCTATCACCTCTTTCCACAGATGTAGTCGATTTGATTTCTGTGTGTTCCATCTGGTGAGGTCCATGTGTACAGTCGCCGTTTATGTTGGTGAAAGAAGGTATTTGCAATGAAGAAGTCGTTGGTCTTGCAAAATTGTATCATTCGATCTCCGGCATTGTTTCCATCATCGAGGCCATATTTTCCAACTACTGATCCTTCTTTGTTTCCAACTTTCGCATTCCAATTGCCAGTAATTATCAATGCATCTTGATTGCATGTTCGATCAATTTCAGACTGCACCAGCTGATAAAAATCTTCTATTTCTTCATCTTTGGCCCTAGTGGTTGGTGCGTAAATTTGAATAACAGTCGTATTAACTGGTCTTCCTTGTAGGCATATGGATATTATTCTATCACTGACAGCGTTGTACTTCAGGATAGATCCTGAAACATTCTTTTTGACGATGAATGCAACACCATTCCTCTTCGAGTTGTCATTCCCAGCATAGTAGACTATATGATTGTCCGATTCAAAATGGCCAATACAAGTCCATTTCAGCTCACTAATGCCTAGGGATATCGATGTTTATGCGTTCCATTTCATTTTTGACGATTTCCAGTTTTCCTAGATTCATACTTCGTACATTCCAGGTTCCAATTATTAATGGATGTTTGCAACTGTTTCTTCTCATTTTGAGTCGTGCCACATCAGCGAATGAAGGTCCCAAAAGCTTTACTCCATCCACATCATTAAGGTCGACTCTACTTTGAGAAGGCAGCTCTTCCCCAGTCACCTTTTGAGTGCCTTCCAACCTGCGGGGCTCATCTTCCAGCACTATATCAGACAATGTTCTGCTGCTATTCCTAAGGTTTTCACTGGCTAATGCTTATCAGAAGTACACTGCCGGGTCCTTCTTCCTAGTCTGTCTTAGTCTGGAAGCTCAGCTGAAACCCGTCCTCCATGAGTGACCCTGCTGGTATCTGAATACCGGTGGCATAGCTTCCAGCATCACAGCAACACACAAGCCCCCACAGTACGACAAACTGACAGACACGTGGGGGAGTGCATACTTAGTAAATATATATTCATGTGGGTTTGCATCTCTGACCATATATGTTGTTAAGCTCCCATAGTAGCTACCTAATGTCCACGGCTTGGGAGAATTCACCAATTCGTTGATGACGCTTTGGTGTACATTTTCTTCTAATTACCTATTTTCTTAGATCTTTGGCCTTGATTAGAAATGTCAAGGCATGAAAATATTTGTCAAGGCTTCTTCTCAGAGTGACGTGTAAGGCATGGGAACCTCAACACCTCCATGGAACATGAGCAGCAATCATTGGGTAGAGGCCCATAACAAAGGCATCAACAAACTCTTTCTTAGTCAAAACACTAGCCTTGCAAAGAAAAGTACAATCCAAAGTCACAGTTCATGGATTTCTAATAGTCTTTTTGGTGAACGTGTATTTCAAATGCCAACAAGGCCTCATCAACTTGTGGGTAGAAATGAAGTCACAAAAAAAAAAAAAAAGTAATAACTTGGAGTACCTGCTCTCCTACCCTTACCTACAGAGACTTTCAAGGCCTCCAATCCACACCCATCTCAAGTATTTCTGGGATCCCCACATGAAGATTTCTCTTTGCTCACAAACTGGTGAGTCAGGTACAATCACCACCAAATAGCATGTGGCATATTCTTCCTCCTCTTTGAGAGTGGCCACTCTCAAGAAAACCATCTAATAGCCTCATCACTCCTGAGAGCCCCAGGATCTGAGATAAAATGAACAAAGTCCATCTTTCTCTGACTCTGTTCTTCACTTTGTCCCTGTGCCCCCGAACAGCCCTCAAAATTTCTTCTAAAAATAGATTTGTCTGATTCTTGTCCTAACCCTTCTCCTCCTAAAGGTCTTTAGCATGATCTTATATCTTTCATTTTCTTTTCTCCTCTCACAAAAAGATTAAAATCTCCTCCTCCTTCCTTCAGACCAAACAGAAGTTCCGTGGTTATCAATACACAGTTAATACAGCTTGGGGTGGAGAAGGGTAACAGGTCCTTTCACTCCAGCTCCTGGACTCTCCAAAACACACTGTTTCAGGCACAAATAATTACTACTGAAACCCACATGTCTACGAACGGTGACATCTAGGAGACCAGTTTTAACCTCAGGAACGTGGCTTTACCCAGCATAAGTGCCTGGAGAAAGTCAAGGGGAAGACTGACAAGTTTCGACACCTTTAACAACAACAAAAAAAACAACACCCATGGAAACAGCAGTCAAGAAATCAATGTGGTTTTGCATTGGGCAAATCTGCTGTAAAAGACCTCTTCAAAGTTTTAAAAAGATGTCACTTTGATGACTAAGGTGTGCCTAACCCAAGCCTTGGTATTTTCAATCACTTCATATGAATGTGAAAGCTGGACAATGAAAAAGGAAGACAGAAGAACTGATGCATTTGAACTGTGGTGTTGGCAAAGACAGAAGCTCTGGTGGCACAATGGTTAAAGCACAGGGCTGTGAACTAACAGGTTGGCAGTTCAAATCCATCAGCTATTCTATAGGAGAAAGGTGTGGCAGTCTGCTTCTGTAAAGATTACAGCCTTGGAAATCCTACGGGGCAGTTATACTCTGTCCTACAGGATCGCTATGAGTCAGAATCAACTCTACAGCAGTGAGTTTGGTTTTTTGAGTTTGACTGGTGAAAAATATTTAATATACCAAAGACTGCCAGAAGAATGAAAAAATCAGTCTTAAAAGAAATACATTCAGAATGTTCCCTAAAACAGAGGATGGCAACACTTTGCCTCGCTTACTTTGGACAAGTTATCAGAAAAGATCAATTGCTAGAAAAGGACATTATGTTTGGCAGAGTGAACAAAAATGAGGGAAACCCTCAATGAGATAAAATGACACAACAGCTAAAACAATAAACTTAAACATAACAATGATCATGAAGATGGTGCAGGACTGAGCAAAATTTCATTCTATTATACATTAGATTGCCATATGTCAGAATCAACTCAACAGCAACTAACAACAATAACAAAAACTGATCTGTCAATTATTCTTGAGAAAATAAAGGAAACACCCTATTCCCTTGCACTGGTTGACTCCGTTTATCACTGTGACCACTTCATCCACTTGGTCACTTCACGACTCACTTTATGAGACCTCTTCTTCAGCTCATTCCCGAAGTGCCCTATCTCAGCTCCTCAGGCACACAAAACACTGTTATTTCCCTTCAACTCGTGGTCCTGTCCACTCTCCACCCCACTTCCTCCTAGTCCCCTTCTTGCCTGCATCCTTTCCTCCTTCAGGCTCTGAGGAACCCTCTTTATTTCCCATTTCCCATCAAATCCACTCCCCGTCAGGCTTTCCCACCTTCTGCCATTTCCGTGGCTCCTTCCTATGAGCTCTGGCCAGAAAGGCTTCATTTCTCTCCATTTCACTGATTTCACAAGAACAGCTGGGCCTTTTCTTATTTACTAGAAACACTCAATAAATCCACAATGCTTCAAATACATACCAGGTGCTAAACACCCTCTGCAGCCGGAACTGTTATAAGACTAAACCTCTGCGTGGAATAAAATGTCTGTTGCTCCCCATCACCCCTGCTCACCTCTGTTTCTCCACCACAGGCTCCATCAGATTTTGGCAACTGCTTCTCCCACAAATTAAGACGATTCCTTTAAGGAGGACCTTTGACCTGGAATTCAAGCATTCCGCTAAGGAAGTTCTCGGATAATTAAATGCTGCTCTAATGAGAAAGAACAGCTCCGTGCATGCATGCTCACGCTCACACACACACTTACATGCTGTGCAAAGTCAACTGCCAGTAGGAAGCTAATGCCTCCCTGAGCTCGGCTGAACTCCCAAGTGAGAGGGGCCATCTCTCATCCCTGACACTTGCAATCCATTAATATCTGCTCACACTCTGTGACGGGAAGCAGAGAAGAGCTTCCTCAGAGTTTGATGTTGGGAAGTCCCTCCTGTCCTGATGCCTGTGTTCCCCCAACCTGCGTGAGGAAGGAAACAAACAAGACTCAGTGTTTTTAAAATGGTATTCAAAATATTTTTTTATTCTATGTACATTCTAACCCTGAGCTTTTTTTATTCTGAAAACTGATCTCTGTCTGGCAACTTTTTCACAGCTAACTCCTGACAGGTTCCAAAAGAAGATTTAGAGCCTAGAACCCAAGGTGCCTGTGCTAATTGTCTAGTGCTACAGCAAGAAAAACACCACAAGTAGGTGGCTTTAAAGAACATTTATTTTCTCACAGTTCAGGAGGCCAGGGGTCTGAATTTAGAGTGTGGCTCTAGGGGAAGGGCCTTCTTTGTCTATTTCAGCTTCTAGTACCCAGCAATCCTTGGAGTTCCTGGACTTCTAGATTCATCTTCCTTTATTGTTGTCATCAGATAGTTTCTATCTTTCCCTTGTGTCTGCATGTCTGTGTCTGATCTCTTTTTAGAACTCACCTTACTTTGATATGACCCCATTAACATAACAAAGACAATCCCATTAACAAACAGGGTAACATCCACAAATATATCCCTTACCTTCCAGTCAATTCCAACTCATGGTGACCCCATGTGTTCCAGAGTAGAACTACTCCATAGGGGTTTCTTGGCTGTAATCTTTACAGACGCACACGCTAGGCCTTTCTTCTGCAGGGCTTCTGGGTGGGTTTGAACCGTCAACCTTTAGGTTTAGCAGTCAAGGACAAACTGTGCCAGCCAGGGACCTTGTGCAGGTTTAGGGGTTAGGATTCCAACACGTACTTTGGGGAGACACAATCCAGTCCATACCAGTGCTCTAAATCCCTGTCCAAGGCTCCTTCTAAAGAGCACACATCTGGGGTCAAGTCAGCCCCAAGCCTGTAACAGCCACCCCTCAGCCTTAGCCTGCCAGGAGCTAGCTGAAGCTGGCCATTGGCACATACAGGAATGGCTCAATTCAAGCAAACTGATTTATGTAAAACTACATGGAAGGAGAAAAACATAAACTGGGAGTGGTTATTTGCATTACAAAAGGACTCTCTAGAAAACGATACACCAGAGAATTCCTTTAAGCAACAAATACTTTCCATTACATTAAAATGTGATCCTATTTATCAAAATTCAAATTTCACTCAACTTTTCAGGAACATGTTATTACATGGGGAAGCACAGAGTTGCCTAAATAATGCCCAAATAGCATGCCTGGAGTAGGTTCAACTGTAGAACCCAAGTGAATTTTCATCTGGGTTGGTGAAAAGTGCCAGAAAACATAATCCAAGGGTATTAACCCAAACTGAATTGACGGATTCTTGTAAAAAATAGAAATTTTACTTGTAAATAACTCAGGTAAACGTATTATTCCCTCGATTTGGAGCCAGGAGTCATTTACCTTGAGAAGCAGGTACACAGGTCGGCTTGAGTCCCATGGATGGAGGCAGGAATGGGCCCAGGACTTAAAGTGGAGTGTTGACTTCCAACTGTATCTATACAGGTAGTACAAGATTACAAATGAGTTACATTCCTAAATCCGTCTTCTTGTCGAATTTGTGCGTAAGTCAGAACAGTTAGGTAAGGTGAGTCTAACGTCAGTCAAATGTTTGTCTTAGTATACAGTGTACTTTTCTGTGCATAAAAAACATTAAAGAAACACTTCCAGATACACTAAAACATCTTTAACATAACAATATAGTAGTAATAATAATAAAACTTTGAGGCATGTCGCAAAGTACCGGCAGCCACCCACCTGTAGGTATACTGTTAGCTCGGGCTCCCGTGATGCACCGCACTTCTCCCACCTGCGCAGGTGCTGCAGCGGGTCCATGGTAGCCGCTGGCACCAGGGGTGGGCCCCTGCAACACGGTGTGCCCGGGCACCACCCGCAGCAGCGAGCAAGTGGAGAGCCCACACGCACCTGTCTCCCTCTGAGCTGGGACACAGCTGCCCCACCATCCACGTGTCCCAAGCACGTAACCCTGCCCCACGTGGCGGGTCTAGCCAATCAGCACACTGCTAATGGAGCAGCCACCTACACGAGGCCGTGCATCCAATAGTGAGGAGCCTTGTAGCTGTGGCAGGTTATGACAGGCGGGGGCAATGAAGGGAAGGCACGCTAGGGCGTCTTCAATGCCCCCCTCCCCCATCTCCACCTTTGTCCCAGTCGTTTTTTTCCTGATAAACTTTACAGGAGTTGGTTTGTAACTATGGATTGTACGTAAATCAAATATTCCTAACCCAGGGACTGCCTGTAACCCCTTTCCTTCCCCCCTCCCCCCAGCAGATATGCCTTGTCAGACCAAGTGGCAATGCCAGTGAGGTCCGTGATGGGCAGGAAGGCTGTGCCTCTGTGGAGAAAGGCGAGATTGATCGCGTCAAAGGCTCAGGCCCAGACTTGTCCTTGAGCTGAGAGTGGGCAGAAGACTGTGGGGTAGCTGAGCCTCCTCCTGCCTCCACTGTCCTCCTCCAGACTGCGAATCACCTGCCCTCCCTTCTTGCGAGGCCCCCAGACCATGGATAACAGCTAGGGCAGACACCTGAATGCACAGCTCACCTTCTCTTCCTATTGCCACCTCGGTGTCAACACAGTTCCTCTCCCAGCCATCTTGGCAGCCCAGCATCGTAAAAGAGCGCTGACCTGAAAGGCTATGGGCATCCCGGGCCACCTGAATATTCTCCTGGTGTGGGGGTGATGGCGCATGCCCAGCCAGTCCTCCCCCGTCCTCGCCGCGCCCTGCACCGGCCATGGGCAGGGCATTGTATTTAACTGTATTTTTCCCAGCTTTCTTCTGCTACTGCAGCGGCTTCTCGCAGTCTGCCTTTCACAGTCTCAGCCCAGAAGATATCTTTTCATTATGGCTCACAGCTGTGATCCTCGGATTAAAAGAAATTACTCATGAAAGGGCAGCCTGGGGTAGAAACCAGCAGCATCAGAAGAAACCTCAGCTTCCAATGGAGAAGAAACTTCAAGGATTTATTGGCATGAGAGAGATCACAGCTCTGGCTTCAGGCCCAGCTGCTGACATTTGCGATAGATTGAGGCACCACAGTTTGGCCTGGAATTATTTTTTAACTCCAGGTAAGAGGTTGAAGTTGAGGTGTTCTGATCTGCTCATGATGGTCTTGGTGATGCCCGGGCAAAATTAGGAGAGAGCAATGAGAATTGTTTTTTCTCTCCTCTAGCTCGTCTTTGTCATCTCCTTCCTACCTCCCCTCTTTCATCCTCCTTTCTAATTTTTTCTTGTAACTGTGTCCCCTCTTCTCCTTGCTCCTCTATTCTTATTTCTTCCCGCCTGTTATGGATTGAATGTGTCCCCCAGAAATGTGTGTCAGCTTGGCTAAGCCATGATTGTGTGGTTGTCCTCCATTTTGTGATCTGATGTAATTTTCCTGTGTGTTGTAAATCCTAACCTCTATGATGTTAATAAGGCAGGATTAGAGGCAGTTATGTTAATGAGGCAGGAGTCAATCTACAAGATTAGGTTGTATCTTGAGTCATTATCTTTTTAGCAAGCAGAGAGGAGAGGGATCTCCTACCACCAAGAATGAAGAACCAGAAACTGGAGTGTGTCCTTTGGACCTGGGGCCTCTGTGCTGAGAAACTCCTAGACCCAGGGGAAGATTGATGACAAGGACCTCACCCCAGAGCTGACAGAAAGAAAGCCTTCCCCTGGAGCTGGTGCCCTGAATTTGGACTTCTAGCCTCCTAGCCTGTTACAGCAGCACTACATAACTAAGACACCACCCATCACAACAAGTTCACTGGAGTGACCCCAGGAGGAGAGCAGGACGGGGCCATGCACCTTTAGGACTCCAGGGTGACCAGGGCCTTCTCAGCCTGCCCAGCACCCAGCTCTGGGCAGGGAACACCCAGGCAGAAGAGACTAGAGGAACAACACTGCCTCATTTATAGAGTGCTTCTTCCTTTTCTTGGAACTTCCCCCAAAGTTATCATACTTTTAGAGCTTCACCACAACTCTGGGATAAAGAAGAGAGGATGCTGATATCCCCATTTCCTAGAGCAGCCCACTAACCTCCTTAGGAAATATTCACAGCAAGACCTGAGCAGAGCTTTCCAGGAGGAGAAGCAATTGTGGTGTTGGGGCTGGTCTATAGGATGGTGAAATCTTAAAGTAGAGGTTAGAGTGGAAAAGAGCTTCAAGATTAGCTATGGAAGCTCCTCACTTTGCCAGAGAAGAAGCTGAGCTCAGAAAGGAGAATAGCTTCTCCAAGGTCACACAGCAACTCTAAGACAAGGCTAAACTAGAAACCAGGTCCCCTGCCTCCTGCTCCAGGGAGAAGGAAACACATTTTTAAATGTTCCCACACTTTAAGCAACTTGAGGGGCTCCACTAATGGCCAATATATAAGTAGTATTAATTGAGCAACTAGCTAATGCTAGGCATTGGACATATGCAGGGACTTCAAATATGGTATCCCGTTTACTACTTTCTATGCTGTGAATTGTACTTTATTACCCCCTTTAAACAGCTGAAGCTCAGAGATGTTAAGTGACTTGTCCAAGATCTCAAAGCTAATGAGTGGAGGGGCTGGAATTCAACCCCAGTCCTGTCTGACTCTCAAGCAATCCTTTCCATGATCATAGGGCTGGGGACAATACTAACTGCTGTCAATAAATGAAGTGTTTCAGCAGAAAGTTGGCATCTCAGAGTAAGATGTTTACTCCTCAGGAAATCCAGGAAGAGTTGTATTTAGAATCCAGGGCAGTAGGTTCAATGAAGGGAGACAACTTACTCCAAGCAAGCTCCTTCCCTGAGTTTTAGTTCTCAGGGGAGAAGAGCTGGGTGGAGCCAGGATTTTGTCTTCTAGCTGAGCTGCTAGTGAAAATGTCTTTTCAGGCTACATTTTTGACAGCTCTCAGTGGAATGATTTATAGGGTGATGGGAAAGGACTGTTCTGTTTTTCTAGTGAATCCTGAGAATCTGGCAAGAACTGCTGGGACTGTTATTCAAACTTATTTTTCATGTGCTGTCCCAAGAATCTGTGCTCTGTTTACTGCTGTGGATTGCTCACACCATTGCATTCCTGCTATCTGAGGGAAGAGAGCTGGGACAGGAGTGGCAGCTGCATTCAGGAGGGACCCAACCTGCCCTGGCCTCTGGAGTAACTCCCACTGGGCAGACCCCATCTGAGAGCTTAGTGTCCTCAGGGGCATAGTTCAGGAACAAGGTGGGCTACTGCATAAATACTTGAAAAGCCTAAAAAAAGCAGTGAGTATATGGGGAAGAATAAAAGGAAAGCAATGCCATCATAAAATCTTTAGCATCCTCTCCTTACTTCAGCTCCAGGATTGCCTGGAAATCTTGTTTTCAAGGCCCTGTTTCCCAAAGAGGAATCCCTGAGTAGTGTACTTGAGGAGCTCGGCTGCTAACTGAAAAGTTGGAGGTTCAAGCCTACCCAGAGGTGCCTTGGAAGACAGGCCTAGTGATCTACTTCCAAAAAAATCAGCTGTTGAAAACCCAATGGAGCATAGTTCTACTCACATTGAGTTGTCGTGGGACAGAATCAACTCGACGGTAACTGTGTTCCCCCAAAGAATTTAATTCAGTAGATCTACAGTAAAGCCAGAAACCAACACTTTCATAAGTGTCCTTGTTAATTCTGAACAGGTATCCTAGGAGGCACAGCTTGAAGACCCACACCCAAGTACTTCTAACAGAGGGTTGAGTTTTGCTGGGTCCAGAAGTAGGCAGTAGAGATGGCATTGGCCCAGCTGTCAGGAGGCCAAATGCCACTAGAGGGGGCTCTTGGGAACTGAGAGGAAAGAGGAATGAATGCTAAGGTGAGTTTTCTTTCCTTTCCAGGTCATAGCCTCCTCATCTCCGAAATTCACAGATGGGACTTGTATTAGAGTCCTGTGGCTGCCATACCAGATAACCATAAACTGTGGTTTAGAATGACAGAAATTTGTTCTCTCACAGTTCTGGTACCTAGAAGTCTGAAATCAGGGCGTCGGCAGGGCCATGCTCCCTCTGTAGGCTCTAGAGGAAGATCTTTCCATGTCTTTTCCACCTTTTGGTAGCCTCAGTCATTCCTTGGCTTGTGGCTGCATAACTTCAAGCTCTGCCTCATCTTCACCTGGTTGTCTTCTCACAGTGTCTTTCTTTCTGTATCTCTTCTCCTTTTTTATAATGACACCAGTCATATTGAAGCAGGGCCTACCCTCCTTTAGTATGACCTCATGTTACTAATTATACCTGCAAAGGTGCTATTTCCAAATAAGGTAACATTCATAGGTGACACAGGTTAGGACTTAGACATACCATTTTGGAGGATACAAATCAGCTTGTAAGAGGGCTCAATCTCTCTGAAGTGCCTTCCAGCTCTGCCAGACTATGGGTCAGAGCTCACTCCAGATGATCACAAAAGTCATTTTTTCAGTTAGCTGTGTTATTAACAAGGCAGGTTAGGGAGAGAGAGGGGAGAAGGAGCCAATTATGGAATGATTTTTGTGTGACAAGTGCTTTCCATTCATTATCTCATCTAATTTCACAACAACCCTAGACAGTAGGTGTTGTTATCGTGTTTTACTTATAAGAATACCAAAACCCAAGAAACATCCAATGTCACAGAGCTGGTAAATGACAAATATGGAATCCAAAACTGGATCTGATTTCCAGTTCAAGTATTCATTCATACAGCTCTTCTTTCATTCACACATTCAAAAATATTTACTGAGTATCTACTATGTACCAGATGCTATTCTGGGGTTGAAAATAACAGAATCGAATACGATAAACAAGGCCCTTGCTCCAGTAGAACTTACATTCTCATGTTAGGGAGACAGACAATAAGTAAAAAACAATTATATAATTAAATTATTGCAGATAGTGATAAGAGCTTTGAGGAAAGTAAAAGAGGGTAATGTGATCGAGTCAATGTAGATGACAGTTAGACTGAAATCTGAATGGCCAAAACAAGCCAGTCATGCAAAGATCTGAGGAAAGGGCACTCCAGGGAGAGGGAATAGGCAGTACTAAAGCCCTTAATCAGAATGGAGCTTCGTATGCTCACGGTTGGCCAGCATGGTTGGAGAGAGGGGAACAAGGGTGAGAGAACTAAGAAATGAGGTAGGAGATGGGCAAGGGCCAGCACACACAGGCCTATGAACTTGGATTATGTTCAGTTTAATGCAAAGTCATCAGAAAGTTGGGAGCAAGTTATTTCTTAAAGAGAACATTCTGGCTTCTGTGTGAAGGAAGCTTATGTAGGAACAAAAATAGAATTTCAAGGTAAAGCTAGGAGGCTGGAGCAGCAGCACAGGTGGACAGTGAAGTAGCCATTTCCCAGCTGTGTAGCCCATCATTCTCTCTCTCCAACACTGCCCCACCATGCCACCTTCCTAAGGATATGTTCTAGGTCAGTGGTTCTCTAAATGTGGCCTGATGACCCCTGAGGGTCACCAAGGACCTACTGGGGCACCTGCAGGCTCCTCCCTTTGCCACCTACCTATCCATGTGATCTGGGTTTTTTCCATAAACTTCAACCAAAACAACATGTCACTACAGATTGAGTGCAGAAGCAGATACGATAATCCATCTGTCTACTATCATAGAAGAAATAAAACAAAATGATGAAGTAAAAGAGCTGAATAGAAGATTTCAAAGGGTGGTTTAAGAAGACAAAGCAAAGCATTATAATGAAATGTGCAAAGACCTGGAGTTAGAAAACTAAAAGGGAAGAACACACTCAGCATTTCTCAAGCGGAAAGAACTAAAGAAAAAATTTAAGCCTTGAGCTGCAATATCGAGGAATTTCCTGGGTAAAATATTGAATGACGCAGGAAGCATCAAAATAAAATGGAAATTCAAAAGACATACTTAAGTGGAAAAACATACCCTGCTCATGGATAGGAAGACTTAACATAGTAAAAATGTCTACTCTACCAAAAGCCATCTATACATTTAACGCACTTCCGATACAAATTCCAATATCATATTTTAAGGGGATAGAGAAACAAATCACCAATTTCATATGGAAGGGAAAGAAGCCCCGGATAAGCAAAGCACTACTGAAAAAGAAGAAGAAAGTGGGAGGCCTCACCTTACCTGACTTCAGAACCTATTATACAGCCACAGTAGTCAAAACAGCCTGGTATTGGTACAACAACAGACACATAGACCAATGGAACAGAATTGAGAACCCAGACATAGATCCGTCCACGTATGAGCAGCTGATATTTGACAAAGGACCAGTGTCAATTAACTGGGGAAAAGACAGCCTTTTTAACAAATGGTGCTGGCATAACTGGATATCCATTTGCAAAAAAATGAAACAGGACCCATACCTCACACCATGCACAAAAACTAACTCCAAGTGGATCAAAGACCTAAACATAAAGACTAAAACGATAAAGATCATGGAAGAAAAAATTGGGACAACCCTAGGAGCCCTAATACAAGGCATAAACAGAATACAAAACATTACCAAAAATGATGAAGAGAAACCAGATAACTGGGAGCTCCTAAAAATCAAACACCTATGCTCATCTAAAGACTTCTCCAAAAGAGTAAAAAGACCACCTACAGATTGGGAAAGAATTTTCAGCTATGACATCTCCGACCAGCGCCTGATCTCTAAAATCTACATGATTCTGTCAAAACTCAACCACAAAAAGACAAACAACCCAATCAAGAAGTGGGCAAAGGATATGAACACACATTTCACTAAAGAAGATATTCAGGCAGCCAACAAATACATGAGAAAATGCTCTCGATCATTAGCCATTAGAGAAATGCAAATTAAAACTACGATGAGATTCCATCTCACACCAGCAAGGCTGGCATTAATCCAAAAAACACAAAATAATAAATGTTGGAGAGGCTGCGGAGAGATTGGAACTCTCATACACTGCTGGTGGGAATGTAAAATGGTACAACCACTTTGGAAATCCATCTGGCGTTATCTTAAACAGTTAGAAATAGAACTACCATACAACCCAGAAATCCCACTCCTCGGAATATACCCTAGAGATACAAGAGCCTTCATACAAACAGATATATGCACACCCATGTTTATTGCAGCTCTGTTTACAATAGCAAAAAGTTGGAAGCAACCAAGGTGTCCATCAACGGATGAATGGGTAAATAAATTGTGGTATATTCACACAATGGAATACTATGCATCGATAAAGAACAGTGACGAATCTCTGAAACATTTCATAACATGGAGGAACCTGGAAGGCATTATGCTGAGCGAAATCAGTCAGAGGCAAAAGGACAAATATTGTATAAGACCACTATTATAAGATCTTGAGAAATAGTAAACCTGAGAAGAACACATACTTTTGTGGTTACGAGGGGGGGAGGGAGGGAGGGTGGGAGAGGGTTTTTTATTGATTACTCAGTAGATAAGAACTGCTTTAGGTGAAGGGAAAGACAACACTCAATACATGGAAGGTCAGCTCAATTGGACTGGACCAAAAGCAGTTTCCGGGATAAAATGAATGCTTCAAAGGTCAGCGGAGCAAGCGCGGGGGTCTGGGGAACATGGTTTGAGGGGACTTCTAAGTCAATTGGCAAAATAATTCTATTATGAAATCATTCTGCATCCCACTTTGAAATGTGGCGTCTGGGGTCTTAAATGCTAACAAGCGGCCATCTAAGATGCATCAATTGGTCTCAACCCACCTGGAGCAAAGGAAAATGAAGAACACCAAGGCCACACGACAGCTAAGAGCCCAAGAGACAGAAAGGGCCACATGAACCAGAGACCTACATCATCCTGAGACCAGAAGAACTAGTTGGTGCCCGGCCACAATCGATGACTGCCCTGACAGGGAGCACAGCAGAGGACCCCTGAGGGAGCAGGAGATCAGTAGGATACAGACCCCAAATTCTCATAAAAAGACCAAACTTAATGGTCTGACTGAGACTGGAGGAATCCCGGCGGCCATGCTCCCCAGACCTTCTGTTGACACAGGACAGGAACCATCCCCGAAGACAACTCATCAGAAATGAAAGGGATTGGTCAGCGGGTGGGAGAGAGATGCTGATGAAGAGTGAGCTAATTATATCAGGTGGACACTTGAGATTGTGTTGGCAACTCTTGTCTGGAGGGGGGATGGGAGGATAGAGAGAGAGGGAAGCCGGCAAAATTGTCAAGAAAGGAGAGACTGAAAGGGCTGACTCAAGAGGGGGAGAGCAAGTGGGAGTAGGGAGTGAGATGTATGTAAACTTATATGTGACAGACTGATTGGATTTGTAAACGTTCACTTGAAGCTTAATAAAAGTTATTAAAAAAATAAATAAATAAAAATAAAATGGAAGGAATACACAGAGTCACTGTACTGAAAAGAATTTGTCGACGTTCAACCATTTCAGGAAGTAGCATACGATCAAGAACTGATAGTACTGAAGGAATAAGTCCAAGATGAATTGAAGGCATTGGTGAAAACAAGGCTCCAGGAATTGATGGAATACCAATTGAGATGTTCTGACAAACAGGTTGCAGCGCTGGAGGCCCTCATTCATCTATGCCAAGAAATTTGGGAGACAGCTACCTGGTCAACTGACTGAAAGAGATCCATATCTATGCCCATTCTAATGAAAGGCGATTGAACAGAATGGGGAGATTATCATTAATATCACATGCAAGTAAAATTTTGCTGAAGATCATTCAAAAGTGATTGCAGCACTACATCTATAGGGAACTGCCAGAAATCCAAGCCAGATTCAGAAGAGGACGTGGAACCAGGGTTATCACTGGTGATGTCAGATAGATCTTGGCTGAAACCACAGAACACCAGAAAGATGTTTACCTGAATTTATAAAGGCATTCAACTGTGTGGATCACAACAAATTATAGATAACATTGTAAAGAATGGGAATTCCAGAATGCTTAATTGTGCTTATTAGGAACCTATACATAGACCAAGAAACAGTTGTTCGAATAGAACAAGGTGAAACTACGTGATTTAAAATCAGGAAAGGTGTGCATCAGGGTTGTATCCTTTCATCATACTTGTTCAATCTGCACGCTGAGCAAATAATGTGACAAAAAAAAAATGTGACAAGTTGGACTTTATGAAGAAGAATGTGGTGTCAGGAATGGAGGAAGATTCCTTCACAACCTGAGATATGCGGATGACACAACCTTGCTTGCTGAAAATGAAGGGGACTTGAAGCATTTACAGATGAAGATCAAATACCACAGCCTTCAGTATGGATTACACCTCAACATAAAGAAAACAAAAATCCTCACAGCTGGACCAATAAGCAACATCATGGTAAGTGGAGAAAATACTGAAGTTGTCAAGGATTTCATTTTATTTGTATCCACGATCAGTGCCCATGGAAACAGCAATCAAGAAATCAAATGACGTACAGGGTAAGTCAGCACAAGTGGGCCAAAGCAAAAGCTAAGATGTTTCCTGGAAACAACCAAACACTTTGAGGGACAGAGTAGCTGGGGCTGGGGCCTGGGGAGCATAGTTTCAGGGGACATCTAGGTCAACTGGCATAACAAACTTTATTACAAAAATGTTCTGCATCCCACTTTGGTGAGTGGTATCTAGGGTCTTAAAAGCTTGCTAGCAGCCATCTAAGATGTACCAATTGGTCCCATCATACTTGGAGCAAAGCAGAATGAAGAAAACCAAAGATACAAGGAAAATACTAGCCCAAGAGACTAAAGGACCACATGAACCAGAGACTTCAACAGCCTGAGACAATAAGAACTAGATGGTGCCGGGCTACCACCAATGACCACCCTGACAGGGAACACAACAGAGAGTCCTGGACAGAGGAGAAAAGTTTGGAGCAGAACTCAAATCCACATAAAAAGACTAGACTTAATGGTCTGGCAGAGACTGGAGAAACCCCTGAAACTATAGCCCCTGGACACTCTGTTAACCTAGAACTGAAACCATCCCCAAAGCCCACTCTTCAGACAAAGATGAGAAAGGGCAATAAAACAAAAAATAATACAGTTGAGGAGTGTGCTTCTTAGTTCAATCAGATACAAGAAACCAAATGGGTGGCTCCTGCCCAGAGGCAGGATGAGAAGGCAGGAAGGCACAGGAACTGGTCAAATGGACACAGGGAACCCGGGGTGGAAAGGGGGAATGTGCTGTCACATTGTGGGGACTTCAACTAATGTCACAAAACAATATGTGTATAAATTTTTGTATGAGAAATTAACTTGAGCTGTAAACTTTAAAGCAAAATAACAATTTTTTAAAAAATGAAAGAAATCAAATGACATATTGCACTGGGCAAATCTGCTACAAAAGACCTCTTTAAAGCGTTAAAAAGCAAAGATGTCACTTTGAGGACTAAAGTGGGCCTGGCCCAAGCCATGGTATTTTCGATGACCTCATATGCACGCAAAAGCTGGATAATGAATAAGGAAGACTGAAGAAGAAATGTTGCCTTTGAATTACGATGTTGGCGAAGAATACTGAATATACTATGGACTGCCAGAAGAATGAAGAAATTTGTCTTGAAAGAACTACAGCCAGAATGCTCCTTCGAAGCGAGGATGGCAAGACTTCGTCTCATATCTTTTGGACATGTTATCAGGAGGGATCAGTCCCTGGAGAAGGACATCATGCTTGGTAGAGGGTCAGTGAAAAAGAGAAAGACCCTCTACGAGATGGATTGACACGTTTGCTGCAACAATGGGCTCTAACATAGCAACAACTGTAGGGATGGCGCAGGACTGGGGCAGTGTTTCGTTCTCTTATACATAGGGTCGCTGTGAGTCGGAACCAACTCAGCGGCACCTAATGACAACAAGACTATTACGCCTGACAGTACAGAGATTTGCAAAAATGTAAAGAAGTGCCACTCTTCTCATTATGTATTTCTTCTTTTCTTTGAAAAATATAGTTTTTTTGTAGAAAAAAGCTATGTTATTTATGTTAGCAAGGAAGACATTGTTATTTTAAAATGAACAAATAAATTTTTTTTAATATCCAATATGACAAATACTAGCAGATAAAATCCACCCAAACCAAAACCATTTGGGTTCTCAATAATTTGAGACTGTAAGGAGGTCCTGTTGCCACCTGTCTGCCAGTTTGCCACGCTATGGTGGCTTGAGTGTTGCTATGATGCTGGAAGCTCTGCTACCAGTATATCAAATACCAGCAGGGCCACCCATAGTGGGCAGATTTTAGCAGAGCTTCCAGACTAAGACAGACTAGGAAGAAAGTCCTGACAATCTGCTTCCAAAAACCAGCCAACAAAAACCGTGAGGATCACAATAGAGTATTGTCTGAAATAGTGCTGGAAGATGAACCCCCTAGGCCAGAAGACACTACGCAATGGTTGCAATAATTGACTCAAACATGCCAGTGACCATGAAGATGGCACAGGACCAAGCAACATTTTGTTCTATTGTACATGGTGCTGCCATGAGTCTGAGCCGACTCAATAGCAACTAACAACAACTACAAATGGGGTTCAGAGATGTTAGAGCCGATATCCTCACTTTCAAGAAGATCCTGAACAGAGAAGGTGGGCAGGCAGTGGCATCAGACAGCCAACCTATGTGAGGGGTCTTCTAGGCGCTCTTCCCTATGTGATCATGGATCACACAGTGTAGTCTTTTCTGTGGTTGGGTGGGAACTCCTCAAACCCCACTGGCAGCAATGGAGGCGGGGCATCTGCTTGCTGCTGAAGTGTGAGGAGGACAGCGCAACAGCCAGTCTTACCCAGCAGCCATGGCAGCAGCAGTGTCACAACGGCGTGCCAAGGAGAGCAGGCTGCACTGGCCACTGTCACTGCAATCCAGCATATGTTCAAACACATGGCTCAGCAACCAAAGCATGGAATCACTGCCTCTGTAAGATGTCCCATGTCCTGTGCAAGGGCCATCTGCACTGCTGGATGATAATGACCCCTCAGGGCATTTGTTACCACTTAGACATCTCCGAGGGGTACACTGAGCACGTAATTGCTGTGCTGGGAAAGGCAAGAGGCCGAATGCTAAGTACAGCTGGATGCAGCGGGAAGTGGCTTGATCTCCCGAGATCACTCCATTCCTACCGCGCCCCCATCTGGCAAGTTTACCAAGACTTCCAAGGACACCACGCAGAGTCTGCATCTGTCTTCAGATCTGGCCAGAGGTAGGGGACAGAAGTTGGGATGTCTGGAGGGTAGAGGCCTGAATTGCCAAGTCGTCCTTCTGTAACTTGGTCAAGGTTTCTGCACTGAAAAGAAAAATCCTGAAATGTTAGAACCAGATGACCATAGAACTCATCCTTTCCAACCTTTCCCAAAATGTCTTCCCCGTATCATCAATCAACCCAGATGCTCCAGGGAAAAAAGGGTTCCATGGTTGGAGAAGTTTTAGGAAAAAAAAACTATATCCATTCCCCAGTTGGAGGTTCTCTGTACGCATCAACATTGTAATGTCTCTAAGAACTGCTGCAGTGAAGATACCTGCTGAATTTGAGTCTGATATAAATCATCTAACGAAGAAGATGACCTGCCCAAGGTCACATAACAAAAGGCAGAATTAAAGCCCAGGTCTCTTGACCGGTGATCTACTTCCAAAAAATCAGCCATCAAAAACTCTATGGAGCACAGTTCTACTCTGACACACATGGGGTCACCATGAGTCAAAGGCAACTGGTTTGAGTTTTTTGTTGCTGTTGTTATTTTGTTCTCTTGACTTCCATCCGAGTACTCTTTCCCCTGCACCACAGTGAAAGAAAATTTATTGAGAGGTCAAAGACAGGTCAAAGTTAAACCATTAGCCTTAGTTCGTCCAAATGTTCCAGGTGAAAACATCCTCTCTAAGTGCCTGTGACGCATGAAGGAGGTAGATGTGAGGGGAAGGGAATGAGGAGGGAGTAGATGGAGAAGTCTGTCTCCTTGTACCCTGGTCCAACTTGTAACTGCTTCTTTTTGCTGTTGTTGTTAGATGCCGTTGAGTCAGTTCTGACTCAACAAAACAAGACACTCCCGGTCCTGTGCCACCCTCACAATCATTGCTGTGTTTCAGCCCATTGTTGCAGCCACTTTGTCAGTCTATCTCCTTGAGGGTCTTACTGAGGAGGCAACTGTTTACGGATTAAAAAAGAAGAAAGAAAGAGAAATCTCTCAAGACATCAACTGAAATCCTTTCACCAAAATGGAACCATTAGAAACAACCTTGGAGGAGACGATCTGATGATGTTGTGAATTACAGTTTTGAAAACTGGCATTTATTTGAGAATTAATGGGATGCACTTTTTTTTGTGTGTGTGAGTTAATTGAAAAAATTATTATTAAACACAAATTCACTGATGTTTGACAAGTAGGTGGTAAATACCCACTTTGCACATGGCAGTTAATTCCCAATAAATATGTTCCTTTCAATAACCAGCTGGTTTTAATTTAACAAATAGATCGCTGTCTGGTGAATTTGGGATAGTCAGGAAAATTTCGTGGGCAGCAGAGCTCCCTATCCCTCATTCACTGCCCTGGAGACTCTGAGTGAGAGAAGGAGGTCCGGGGGCCACTGCCCTGACCCCTCCCTCAGCAGCACGATTTCCAACAAGCCCAGTTCCAGGCAGTCAAAGGGCAGGCTGATGAGACAACAAGACTCTGTGTGGTGCCCCTTCTGCCATGAATTCCCTTCCCTCACTGTCACCTTGGCAAACCACTCAAACGCCAAGGCTCATCTTAAACACCACCTTGGGAAAGCCAACTCTGAGTCCTTCAGAATCAGAGTTGAACTCTTCCTCGTAAGCATGCCCACGTCACCTACTATGTATCTCTTCGACAACACTGATAACAGGGCATTTAAAGACCAGACCAAACCAGTTGCCACTGAGTAGATTCTGACTCATGGTGATCATCAGAGTAGAACTATGCTCCACAGGGTTTTCAATGCCGATTTTTCAGAGCAGATCATCAGGGCTTTCTTTACCAGTACCTCTGGGTGGACCCAAACCTGCAACCTTTCAGTTAGCAGTTGAGCGTCTTAACCATTTGCACCACCCAGGGACTCCATAGCATTACATGAAAAACTGCAAATTCCTAAAGGGCAGGTTTTTGCATATAGTAATTTTTTTTTTTTTGCTATATAAACAATAACAACAACCTAGCAGAGACTGCTATTTACTTTCCTAATACCCATCTGTCCTTTTTTTACTTAGCAACAAAGCTTGATTTTACTGAGCATGTTACAAGACTCTATTTCCCAGCTTCCCTTGCAGCGAATGTGACCATACGATTAAGTTCTGGCCAATGAGATACAAAGAAAGCGTTGACTTCTGAGATGACTCGTTAAAGGGAGCTGACTCAAATGAGAGGTGGTCTTCTTTATCTCTTCCCCCCAACCCCAACACACTTCCTCCTTTCTGCTGTTCAGAATATGGATGTGATAGCTGGATCTTCAGCAGCCATGTTGCATCATGATGTGACTTTGAGTATAAAACCTCATACTGAGGATGTCAGCGCAGAAATATAGAAAAAGCCTGCATTGTCCTTGACTCTGTGGTACAGCCACACTATTTTGGACTGCCTATCTCCATATGTCTTTCACATGCAAAAATAAATCCTAGAGTTTTTCGGCCACTATTATTTAGGTGGACACAGCCAAACTTAACCCTAACAGATACAAACAATAGCCACAAGCATTTATGAATGCTGACAATGTATGCTTAAGCATTTACACTCATTCTAATCTTACCCTCACAACAGTCTAATGAGGTGGATACCTATTTTATAGGTGAAAAAACTGAGGCCCACAAAAGTTAAATAATAAGGACACATGGTTAGTAATTAATAAGATTTGAAATTGAATTTAGCTCTGGTTCCAGGGCTAACTACTACAAGGACACCCTCTCAGTAAACACTTTTCAAATGAATGATCTCGTGGTTATTCAGAGAATCTGTCTGAGAAAGATATAGGACCAGCTCAGCCACTAACTGCTTGTCCTTGAACAAATCATGCCCCCTCTCTGGGACTCAGTTTCCTCACCAGTAAAATAATAATAACAACTAATCTTTATTGAAAAGGAACCCTGGTGGCACAATAGTCAAGTGATCGGCTGCTAACCAAAAGGTTGGTAGATCAAACCCACCCAGCAGCTCCACAAGAGAAAGGCCCCAGGATCTGCCTCTATAAAGACTACAGCCTAGGAAGCCCTATAGGGCAGTTCTACTCTGTCACATGGGCTCGCTATGAGTCAGAATCGACTTGACAGCACCTAACAACAGCAGTAATCTTTATGGAGCACCTATTGTTTGTCAGAAACTCTTATAAGCACTTTACATGTATTAACTGAGTCAGTGCTGATGGCCTAAGGGATTAATGCTGTTAATATTTTCATTAAAAAAAAAAAATTCATTACAGAGGAAGAAATTGAGGCCTAGAAAATTAACTTGCTCAAGGTCACACCATTAGCACATTGTGGGTAAAGGAGATGATAGGACTCTGGTTCATCTGTCTGTCTGAACAATTTACCCTGGAGTCTGCCCTATTGGATTCTTCCCAACTTCTGAGTATCGTCCTTGTACATTGAAGTTTTGACTGTGAAGTGGTGGAGCGAGGATTTAAAACTAGGCTTATTTAACACCAAAGTCAGGAACTTGCCCACGCTTCATGAGTGAAGGGAAAGGTTAGAGAAGTCAGTGTTCAAAGGCAGGGACTAGGCCGTGTTCATGCAGCTGTAAGCCCAGTGTTCAGTATGGGATCATGCACTAAGCCACGGAAATGAGCAAAAGAAAAGTGGAGCCAGGATGTGCCAAAAGAGGGGGGGATCCTCTCCACCTACAGCCAAGCTCTCCTTGAGCCTCTGGAGAGAACTCGGTGAGGCAGGAACCACATCTGGCCCACCCTCTGCTGTGTCTTCAGCATCTGGAAGCAGTAGCATCACTAGCACTGGTGTCACTGAGGTAACTCATGGTGTCACCCCTCCCCCATGGGTGAGGCCACCTGCTAACACCCCCCCCACCACCACTACCCCATGGCCCTGCCAAGCAAGGCCAAGTGCCACACCCCCTCCAGGCCAGACCAGGCCAAGCCACGTGCCACCCACTTTCATGCCCTGCACCCCGTCCTCACCCCCACCCCCTAAGCCCCCAGCCCCCCACTCCCCCACAGTTACTCATCTCTCCCATTGGTCAAGATGGACACCCTCCTCTCTGCCTTATGGCAGGCGCCTCAGCCTGCCTGCCGGCCCGTTGACTGGCAGGTGGTGGGGGCGCTGACGAGTTATCACACAGGTGAGACCAACCCTAGAAACGCCACTGCCTTGGCGGCCCCTCTCCCTGCAGCACAGGCCCACTGGGTCATTTTGGTGTCACCCCTTCTGACACCCCTTGTGAGGCCTATTGAGGCCACTGTCTAGAAAATCACCTGCACATCATAAATGCTTAGCCACAGTATCGGCTTTCTAGGGCTGCCATAACAAAAGTAATGTGCATTTGCAGGCTTAAAATAACCGAATGTGTTATCTCACCGTTCTGGAGACTGAAAGCCTGAAGTTAGCACACCTGTGCTCCCTCTGAAGGCTCTAGGTAAGAACTCTTATCTCTTTCAGCTTCTGGTGGTTGATGACAATCCTTGGCTTGTAGCTACATCCAGACAAACCCTGCTTCTGTCATCACGTGGCCTTCTTCTCTGTGTATCTGTCCCTCTGTGTATGTACCCTCTCCTCTTCTTATAAGGACACTGGTCATTGGATGTAGGTCCAGTATGACCCCATCTTAACTTGATCACATCTACAAGGATCCTATTTCCAAATAAGATCACATTCACAGAAACCCGGGATTAGGCCTTGAACATATTTTTTGAGTCAATGTGGTCAGAGGTGGGGTGGAGTTGGTGGGGAAGGAGAGAAGGGAATGGGGCTGTGGTTCCGACCTTTGGCTTTGCAGCAGGGAGATCTCACAGCAGTCACTGCCTCCCTGGCCTTCACCCATCAGTTACACAGGCATCTGCAAAGTCTTTTCCAGGTCTGGGTGTGTTTCCAGATGTTTGTGTCTCAGCACCTCTTCACCTGGCCAGCTCCAGGTCCTGTGACTTAAGAAAGTGGCTTTGATGTAGCAGCTTCTCTGAGAGGGAGATGGAGAGGGAAGAGAGGAAAAACTCAAGAATGAGTGAGCATCAGCACTGCCTCCGATGTATGCTTCGAGTTGTGGGGAAAGCAGGGCAGTAAAGGGGCCTCCGTCAGGAGAATGGCTCTAGGCAGGCAGAGAGGAAGTGGTCCAAATTAACCCTAATAGGAAACTTAGCTCTCCACACTGCACGGCACACATCCAGAGTGAAAGCCATTTGAACATTCTCCGCCACCCAATCAAACCACGCATTTCCCATTAACAGCCCATCACATGCAGTGGGTATTCTTGGCCATGCTATTATGTCTCTGGGTTATTGTTTTAAATTTGAGTCATTACAACAAATTACTTAGCCCTTCTCGAGAAGCTCTGAGGACTTATTGTCACTCAGACGTCCTGCTCTCCTGCCTCTCCCGAAACTGCGCCTGCCAAAGTGGAGGAGAGTGGTCCCTGTCCAGATGTTCCCGGGCAGGCAGGTGCCAGGAGTGGGCTCCGGAGGTTCTCATTGGACACACGCCCCAACCTCCTCGGTTTTCAGTGTCTAAGCCAGCCCGTCTTTAACTTGAACTTTGGAGGAAAGACAGTGGGAGCCAAAATAATTGAAAAGTTGTCCCTTATTGAGCCCTTTCTATGTCCCAAGTGCTGAGTTGAGCTAAAACCACCCAGTATTTCATGTAGGAATTAAAAACATAAGCCGGGTGGGTGGCATCCTGCTTGGGGAAGTATGATTGCTCAGACTGTCTTTGAGCTTGGGAGGCTATGAGCCACCACTCCTGGCCTGGCAGGAAGGTGGGGAGAAGCAGAAAGAGCTCTAGCCTGGTAGTAAACTCCAGCCACCAGGTGATGGTTCAACTCTGAGGCCATTGTCAACAGGAACGTTGGTGAGTGAACGATCAGTGGGTCCATGTGAACACCAGTATCTCTTCCAGAGAGTTGGCACTGCAGGGTCCAGGCGGGTGGGGGAAGCCCAGCACTAGGTACCTTCAGTGAGGTCCACAAGGTTGCCTCATTTTCCCCAGAGAATGTAAAAATCAGAAAGTCAGCTGGATCTTGAAAGATCATGAAAGCATTTGCCAGTCACCAGGCTGAACCATCTATAGTTTGATTGCTCTTGTGTTCAATTTCATACCTATATACATTTATATTGCCAACTCCAAAACATCTCCCCTCAACAGGGGTGTAGGAAGGGTAATGAGCATCCAGGTTCAATCTCTAAACTGAGTTCCCCACCCCCAATTTGAGAACCCAGGGGCAATCGCAAAGTTGCAGACCCCCCTTCCCAATTTCAAGATGAATAGATGTCAGCAGAAACGCCTCCCCCCCCCCGCCCGCCCTTACTCCTCGAATGAATTGTTGTTGTTAGGTGCCATCCAGTTGATTTTCAGCTCATAGAGACTGCATGTGACAGAGTAGAACTGCCCTATAGGGTTTTCTAGGCTGTAATCTTTATGGAAGCAGATGGCCAGTTCTTTCTCCCGCAGAGCCATTGGGTGGTTCAAACCACCAACCTTTCAGTTGCAACCCAGCTCTTAACCATTGCACCACTAAGGCTCCCTTCAAATGAATTAAACACAAAATTTATTATCACAAGTATTATTTAAAAATACATAGTACCTACTGCAGATGAATTCACTTCCCAATAGATACTTTCTCGCTTTTTTCTAGCATTCACCTAGCTCTTACTGTCAGACATTCCTCTAAGCAGTGTAAAAATAAACATAAAAATATATCCTCATAAAACTTCTACAAGTAGGTTCTATGATTATCCTCATTTTGCATATGAAGAAACTGAGATACAGAGAGGTTAAATAATTCACCCAAGGTCACATAGCTTTTAGGAGATAGAGTCAAGATCTGAACCCAAGCAGTTCAACTCCAAAGTCTGTGTGCTTAACTAATATACTAGGTATATGCCTCACCATTTATTTTCATAAACTGATGGAACCCTTTCCCTACGCAGCCCGCCTTTTTTCTGTGTGAGCTTCATCACCAGTTTTTCTCCCAGATCTCTTCAGGTAAGAGCCTCACTGAGCTACTGAAAACCTACATAAGACCACACAGGTGAAAGTGCTTTGCAAACCGTAAATTGCTAAGAAAATAAAGGTATCCATCATTACTATCTGCTTACACATTGCTTCTATCCCAGGGACTCTTTATCTCAAAAAAACAACTCTTCATCCTTCTTCTTCTCCGTTTTGATCATATGTTGTCATTATTAGGTGCCATTGAGTTGGTTCAACAGTACAACAGTACAAAACACTGCCCAGTCCCGTGCCATCCTCACAATCACTGCTATGTTTGAACCCATTGTTGCAACCACTGTGTCAATCCATCTCGTTGAGGATCTTTCTTTTTTTTTGCTGACCCTCTGCTTTAGCAAGCGTGATGTCCCTCTCCAGGGACTGGTCCCTCCTGATAACATTTCCAAAGTATGTGAGACAAAGTCTCTCTGTCCTCACTTCTAAGAAGCATTCTGGCTGTACTTCTTTCAAGACAGATTTATTCATTCTGCTGGCAGTCCATGGTATATTCAATATTTTTCGCCAGCACCATAATTCAAGGGCATCATTTCTTCTTCGGTCTTCCTTATTCATTGTCCAGCTTTCAGAAGCAGACAAGGCAATTGAAAATACCATGGCTTGGGTCAGGGCCATCTTAGTCCTCAAAGTGACATCTTTGGTTTTTAACACTTTAAAGCAGCACATCTGTCCAATGCAATACGTTGTTTGATTTCTTGACTGCTGCTTCCATGGGCATTGATTGTGGATACAACTAAAACGAAATCCTTTACAACTTCAATTTTTTCTCCGTTTATCATGATGTTGTTTATTGGACCAGTTGTGAAGATTTTTATTTTCTTTATGTTGAGGTGCAATCCATACTGAAGGCTGTGGTCTTTGATCTTCATCTCTAAATGCTTCAAGTCCTCTTCACTTTCAGCAAGCAAGTTTGTGTCACCTGCATAACTCAGGTTGTTAATGAGTCTTCTCCGATCCTGACGCCACATTCTTCTTCATATAGTCCAGCTTCTCGGATTATTTGCTCAGCATACAGATTGAATAAGTATGCTAAAAGAATACAACCCTGACACATGCCTTTCCTGAGTTTAAACCATACAGTTTCTCCTTGTTCTGCCCTAACGACTTCCTCTTGGTCTGTGTACAGGTTCCACGTGAGCACAATTAAATGTTCTGGAATTTCCATCTTTTGCAATGTAATCCATAATTTGTTATGATCCACACAGTCAAATGTCCTTGCGTAGTCAATAAAACACAGGTAAACATCTTTCTGGTATTCTCTGCTTTCAGCCGTAAATCCCCATATATCTTTTCTCGGTAACTGCAGTGTGTTCACTTTTTCTTTTCCCTAATCTCTGCCAAATGGTTCCCAAAGTCTCTCTCTGTGGAATGTTCAGATCTCTCCACAGATGTTGCACCCCCTTTTCCCACATGCTTTCTTAGGCAGACACTGTTTCTTCTACTCTGATGTTTTTTTTAAACTTCTGTTGTTAAACATGTTATATGTGCCTCTCTGCTTTGTGTCACCACCGCCCATAATCCAGTCTAAGAATCAGTGTCCAAAAATTCTTCCTTTGCCTCCTCGGCATCTTTCCTTCTGCAGTTTTGCTCTCTCTCCTTTATCCCCGTCCACATTTCTGGAATATAGCAGTTAGCTTGGCATCGTGTGGCAACATGTGCAGGAGCCAAAAGATATAGGTTTTCTTCATCTGCATTCTTCCTCTGTGACCTTGAGCAAATCTCCTTTCCCTCACTGAGCAAAGTGGAAGGTTGCACTGACTGTGTCTCAGATCTCTTCCCATCCTAATATTCTGTTCTTTCAGGCTCTATAACCTGTAAGACCGGTAGTGAAATTGCGTCCCAGTCTATTTCAAAATGGGTGACCCCAGTTTCCATGCTCTTTTCCAGAGGATTCACCTACTCTTTATCAGTGTTTCACAATTGATGTCCCTCAGAACAGGATTCCAAAGGATGTTACCATGTGTGCAACCAAAAATGTGCTCCTTGAATGTAAATAAAAACCACAATGAGATAACACCTCACCCCACTAGAATGGCTATGATTTAAAAAAAAGGGGGGGGGCGGGGGGCTGGCAAGGATATGGCGAAATTGGAAACTTCATCCATTGCTAATGGCATTGCAAAATGGTACAATGGCTGTGAAAACAGTTTGGTGGTTCATTAAACAATTAAACATAGAACACTACGCGACTCAGCAATTCCAATTCTACGTATATACCAAAAAATTTTTTAAAGCAGGAAAGCAAACAGAAACTTGTACATCAATGTTTATTCAGCCCTATTCATAATAACCAAAAGGCGGAATCAACCTAAGGGTCCATCACCAGAGGAATAAATAAATCAAATGCAGTACATACATACAATGGAGTATTACCCAGCCATGAAGAGAAATGAAGTCCTGATACATGCTAAAATATGGATCAACCTTGAAAACACTATACTGAGTGAAATGTCAGTCACAACAGGACAAATATTCTATGATCTCAATTACATGAAATAGGCAAATGTATAGAGACCAAAGTTTATCAATTTGTCAGGGGTGGGAGGGAGGGGGAAAGAGCCATTGCTTAGCAGGCACTGAGCTTCTGTTAACAGTGGTGGAATAATTTTGGAAAAGGATAGTGGTAATGGTTGTACAACATGATGATGGTAATCAATGTCGCTGAATTGTACATGTAAAAAATGTTGAATTCAAAAATGTTTTGTTTTATATATAGTTTTACCACAATTAAAAAAAAATATTCCTTGTTGAAATAACTTTGGGAAATGCTGCTAAAAGAAAACCAGTATTTTTAATTGCAGGACATTGAGAGCTCTTGATATATAAGTAGGCATCGCGACCCTGTAAGGAGCTAGAGAAGTGGTATTTCCCAAACATCACTTGTGGCCATACTTTTGGAGGAATACCTATTAATATCTCCCAGAAAGAGATTTCCTTAGATACAACAGTTTAGGAACCTCTGTTACGATCACACTCCCACACCAATGGTTACCTCTCTTCCCTCTCCCTTCCCCAGCAAGCACTCTGGCTTAGTGATGGCACACTGTCCTATAAGCTGTGAGGCCCAAAGCATATGTCTGTGCTGAGCAAAACCAGAGGCTGGGGCTTCTCCCAGGTGGCCAGGCCCTGAACTTCACCAGACGGAAGCAGATTCATTCCACAAAATAGGTACATGGGTTACTACCTAGAAAGACATCCTCTTAGAGATAACTTCTATGGCTGTTATAGCTTCTTTTTTCTCCAACTAATGTGGGAAAGGAGGTTGGCATTAAACCGTAGACAAACCTTTCTGATTGCACGAAAGACACATACATACACACACACAGAGAGAGATACGTGTACGCACACATTCACTGCACATTTGGGGCTTTCAAAGTACAGCAAGCTCCTCGGGGAGAGAAAAGAGAAATGTTAAACGTGGCAGGTGACCACCTCAGTGCTGTCTGAAAACTAGAGCAATTTGACATCTGGAACAAAAAAATGGCTTTTAGTCATGGAAATACTCATGTGGATATTGAGTCATTCACTTAAAAACACCTGCTTTAAAAATGTCTCTTGGGAAGAACTTCCATCTATATTAGAAATCATAAAACAAAAACACTCTGAATGCGTTATTAAAATGTTAACTTCAGAAACAGTACGAGAGAAAGCCAGAGAGACTCTGGTTACCCAAAGAGGCTTCAATGAAGGAAATCCCTGAGCAATTACAATCCTCAGTAAACTTTTATTTTTACATTTAAAAATGCAGAAATGGTTGGAAGATCATAGATACACAGTTTCAGGTTGCTGGGAAGAGTGCTCAGCTCCAGCAGGAGTACGAGAAAGACAGGGGAAGCTAGAGGGAAAATTAGCAGGCACTGAGCATCTCCAACATAATGTGCCAGGACCCTTGAAGTGGGCAGGATGGTGTCACCCCAAACACAGCCTTGCAAGGCAGATGGACTGGGCGCCAATTCTTGGATGCAGAAATCAAGCCTCTAAGCTGCCTATTTCCATAATAACTGTCTGACTCCAAGGGAAGTATGCTTTCTGCCTCTCCCATACTGGCCAGTGGAAAGGACCCATCTCAGGTCATCTGCACGGCCCCTGCCCCAGCCTGGGCTTCCTGACTGGGCTCAGCCAAATTCCATGCTTGAAGCACTGCTACTACAGATGAAGGCCACCTTCCTCAGCATGAGTCTACATTTGGGAGACGAAAAGTGAGTTCCAGATTCCCTAACTATATTCTCCTGGTGATGCTATATGTCAACATCAAAGGGGAAGATTATTCTTCTAGACCTCATTTATGAAGCCCCTCGGAGTAAAAGAAAGAATATGGGCTTCAAAGTCCCACGGACTTGGGTTTGAATCCCAACTCAACCACTAACTGGCTGGGTGAATTCAGGCAGGCTACTTAACCCCTCTGAGCCTCAGTTTCCATATCTGTAAATGGGTGTGCATGGTGAAGACTGCATAGTAGTAAGAGCTAGCATTTATTTAACACTTACTGTATGTCCTTTTCTTTTCTAAGTCCTTTGGACACACAAACACATTTAGTTTCTGAAAATGCTCCATAATGTTGGTGTTCTTATCCCCATTTTATGGATCAGGAGGTTAAGGTTCAAGAGTCAGATGACTTACATGAGGTAATACAGATATTTAGTTCTGGAGCCAGAATATGAACCTAGACAGCAGAAATCCAGAGCCTGTGCTTCTAACTGATGTGTTATTAAATGAGATAACATTGGTGCCAGTGCCCAGTTACTAATAACCCTTCTCCCTTTCCATAAGGAACCCTGGCAGTGCAACGGGTAAACACTTGGCTGCTATCCGAAAGGTTGGTGGTCCAAGCCCACCCAGCAGGTCATCAGGAGAAAGACCTGGTGATCTGCTCTCGTAAAAAATTACAGCCAAGAAAACCTGTCACGTGGTGTCACTATGAGTTGAATCAACTTGACGATACCTAACAAGTCTTTTTCATTGACAGTTGCATTTCACATTTACCTGCTTTGACTTTGAGGAGGTGGAACCAGGAGTTAACTTCAGTCCATGAAAGCCTGAATCAAATTGTCAGAGGAAAAAAATATGGCCTAAGAACCTTTATGGCAATACTGTTAGAATCCAGACACAGCTATCTAGATTTGTCTGAGAATCATAGCAGGCCATATATGATGAAAACTTGGAGATTATCTAGAACAATTCCCATATGTGTCAGTTAAGAAAACAAAGGCCCAGGAAGCAGGGCCAAGATGGTGGAATAGACAGACGCCTCCGGCAAGTCCTCTTACAACAAAGACCTGAAAAAACAAATGAAATGAGTATATTTATGACAAACTAGGAACCCTGAACATCAAAGGCAAAGATAGAATACGAACTGAGGGGTGGAGAGGAAGAGACGGTTCAGAAGCGAAGAGGAGTTACTGGACCTGAATAACCGGGAGCTCTCAGGGACCATTTCCAGGAGCGGCTGCAGTGGGCTGGTATTAGCGATTGGCTGCAGTTTCCTCAGGGAGAAGCAGATAGCCGCACAGCCTACTCACACCTCGGAACCAGAGAAGAATGGAGCTCTCAGCAAAAGCTAAGTACTTGCATATATTTTACCTTGCCCACCACCCCCAAGCCGGCATCAGTGGCTGATTTCCCTGGGCCTGAGATATGCCCTATTGAGTGCCTAGAGCCATCCCCCAGGTCCTGGAGGAGGAATAAATTCTCAATCGGGGGAAAAAGTAATTTGCCAGCTCGGGGAGCTCAGGACAGGGGCAGCGCCTATCCAGGCATAAATGGGCCGTGGACTTTGAGTACCTTTCCCCTCTGCATGGACGTGTGTAGGCCTGTTTCAGGAGAATATGCCCTTGTTGGTAGACCACAACTGTTTCAGCTGTGCAGTAGAGAGGTGAGTGTTTGATGTTTGACACCGCTTTGCCTATTAAACAGGGTCCTCACCTACCCACATCAGGGGCCTAAGGACTGATGGCTCCACTCAGGTCACCCAGCCACCCGCAATAGGGGTCCAAGGATAACTGGTACTTCCCAGTCCTTAGAACCAAAAACATTGGGTGCCCGTGGTCCGTCTACAGAACCCATTTACCTGTACGCTCTAGGCAACAGGGACACACTTAACTCAGAGACACCTTGGGGATAATTCTCAGCCCCCTGCCTTGTTCAGAGCTGCAACCAGATGCTGGTACCTACACCAATCACCCCTGCCCCTCTAAGACTGTAGGACAGAGCATGTACCACACACTTGATGATCAGCTACTTGGACACCTGAGCTGAATTCATACAAGAAAAGTGAATGGACTCCTAGACTAGTAAACCTGACAACAGCTCTAGCCATCTGGGGACAGGACATCAGAGCTCCGAAGGTGAAAATACTCAAGCTAGCTCACTCAAGCAACCCATCTGGGCATATCAAAACAAAACAAAGCAAGAAGCTATGACACAGTAAGCAAGCATAAAATAAACTAATACAATGACTTATAGATGCCTTGGAGACAACAGTCAATACCAAGTCACATAAAGAAACAGACCATGATTGCCTCAACAAGCTCTCAAAACAAAGAATCAAGGGACCTTCTAGATGAAAGTGCCTTCCTGGAATTACCAGAGGCAGAATACAAAATATTAATACACGGAACCCTTCAAGACATCAGGAAGGAAATCAGGCAGTATGCAGAACAAGCCAAGGAACACACAGATAAAGCTATTGAAGAAATTAAAAAGATTATTGAGGAACATAATTAAAAATTTAATAAGCTGGAAAAGTCCATAGACAAACAGCCATCAGAAATTCATAAAATTAACAATAAAATTACAGAAGTAGACAACTCTATAGAAAGTCAGAGGAGCAGAATTGAGCAAGTGAAAGGCAGAATATCTGAACTTGAAGATAAATCACATGGCACTAATATATTTGAAGAAAAATCAGAAAAAAGAATTTTAAAAAATGAAGAAAACTTAAGAATCATGTGGCAGTCTATCAAGACAAATAACCTACGCATGACTGGAGTACCAGAACAGGGAGGGATAACAAAAAACACAGAGAGAATTGTTGAAGATTTGTTGGTAGCAAACTTCCCTGATATCGTGAAAGATGAGAGGATATCTATCCAAGATGCTCATCAAACTCCACATAAGGTAGATGTTAAAAGAAAGTCACCAAGACATATTATAATCAAACTTTCCAAAACCAAAGATAAAGAGAGAATTTTAAGAGCAGCTAGGAATAAACGAAAATTCACCTACAAAAGAGAGCCAATAAGAATAAGCTCGGTCTACTCGACAGAAACCATGCAGGCAAGAAGGCAATGGGATGACTTATTTAAAAAATTGAAGGAAAAAAAGTTGCCAGCCAGAATCATATATCCAGAAAAACTGTCTCTCACATATGAAGGTGAAATTAGGACATTTCCAGATAAACAGAAGTTTAGGGAATTTGTAAAAACCAAACCAAAACTATAAGAAATACTAAAGGGAGTTCCTTGGTAAGAAAATCAATAATATCATGTATCAACCCAAGAGTGGAACACTGGCCACAGCGATCAGAAGTCAACCCAGACAGGGGAAAAAAAAAAAAAGCAAGATTAAAAAAAAAGCTCAGAACAGGGTAACAGGGATGTTATTATGCAAAAGAAGACACTAAAGAGGGACTAAGAATATGGAGAGGAAGATAAGGTGATACAAAGAAATAAAAATTAGGTTTAAATTTAGAAAAATAGGGGTCAGTAATAAGGTAATCACAAAGGAAACAAACTATCCTACACATCAAAATAAAATACAGGACAAAAATAGAGACTCAGTAGAAACAAAATTAACTAACTAAAATTAACTAAATGAATATGAGGAAAGTACAATATATAGAGATAATCTACTCGGCACAAAAAATTAAGTGGGAAAAAGAAACTATCAACAACACACAAAAAAAGGCATCAAAATGGAAGCACTAAATTCATACCTATCCGTACTTACGCTCAACGTAAATGGACTAAATGCACCAATAAAGAGACACAGAGTGGCAGAATGGATTAAAAAACATGATCCATCTATACGCTGCCTACAAGAGACACACCTTAGACTTAGAGACACAGACAAGCTAAAACTCAAATGATGGAAAAAAATATATCAAGCAAACAACAACCAAAAAAGAGCAGGAGTGGCAATATTAATTTCTGACAAAATAGATTTTAAAGTTAAATTCATCATAAAGGATAAGGAAAAAAAAAGGACACTATATAATGATTACAGAGAATATACCAAGAAGATAAAACGATATTAAATATCTATGCACCCAATCACAGGGCTGCAAGATACATAAAACAAACTCTATCAGCATTGAAAAGTGAGAGACAGCTCCACAATAATAGTAGGAGACTTCAACACGCCACTTTTGGTGAAGGACAGGACATCCAGAAAGAAGCTCAATAAAGACACGGAAGATCTAAATGCCACGATAAACCAACTTGACCACATAGACACATACAGAACTCTCCACCCAATAGCAACCAAGTATACTTTCCTTTCCAGTGGAACATTCTCTAGAATAGACCACATATTAGATCATAAAGCAAGCCTTAGCAGAATCCAAAGCACTGAAATACTACAAAGCATCTTCTCTGACCATAAGGCCATAAAAGTAGAAACCAATAACAGAAAAAGCAGGGAAAAGAAATCAAACACTTGGAAACTGAACAATACCCTGCTCAAAAAAGACTGGATTATAGAAGACATTAAGGATGGAATAAAGAAATTCATAGACTCCAATGAGAATGAAAACACTTCCTATCAGAACCTTGGGGACACAGCGAAAGCAGTGCTGAGAGGTCAATTTATATCAATAAATGCACACATACAAAAAGAAGAAAGGGCCAAAATCAAAGAATTATTCCTACTACTTGAACAAACAGAAAAATAGCAACAAAAGACACCCTCAGGCACCAGAAGAAAAAAAATAATAAAAATTAGAGCTGAACTAAATGAAATAGAAAACAGAAAAACAATCAAAAGAATTAACAAGACCAAAAGCTGGCTCTTTGAAAAAAATCAACAAAATTGATAAACCATTGGCCAAACTGACAAAAGAAAAACAGGAGAGAAAGCAAATAACCCAAATAAGAACTGAGATGGGCAATATTACAATGGACCCAACTGAAATTAAAAGAATCATACCAGATTACCATAAAAAATTATCATCTAACAAACTTGAAAACCTAGAAGAAATGGATGAATTCCTAGAAACATACTACCTACCTAAACTAATACAGAGGTAGAACAACCAAATAGACCCATTGCAAAAGAAGACATTGAAAAGGTAACCAAAAAACTCCCAACAAAAAAAAGCCCTGGCCCGGATGGCTTCACTGCAGAGTTCTACCAAACTTTCAGAGAAGAGTTTACACCACTACTACTAAGGTATTTCAGAGCATAGGAAAAGATGGAATACTCCCAAACTCCTTCTACGAAACCAGCATATCCCTGACACCAAAACCAGGTAAAGACACCACAAAAAAAGAAAATTACAGACCTATATCCCCCATGAACTTAGATGCAAAAATCCTCAACAAAATTCTAGCCAATAGAATTCAACAACATACCAAAAAAATAAGTCACCTTGACCAAGTGGGATTCATACCAGGTATGCAGGGATGGGTCGACATTAGAAACACAAATAATGTAATCCATCATATAGATAAAACAAAACACAAGAATCACATGATTTTATCAATTGATGAAGAAAAGGCATTTGACAAAGTTCAACACCCATTCATGATAAAAAACTCTCAGTAAAATAGGAATAGAAAGAAAATTCCTCAGCATAATAAAGGTCATTTATACAAAGCCAATAGCCAACAACATCCTAAACGGAGAGAGCCTGAAAGCATTCCCCTTGAGATTAGGAACCAGACAAGGATGCCCTTTATTGCCGCCCTTATTCAACATTGTGCTGGAGGCCCTAGCCAGAGCAATTAGGCTAGATAAAGAAATAAAGGGCATCCAGATTGGCAAGGAAGAAGTAAAATTATCTCTATTTGCAGATGACATGATCTCATACACAGAAAATCCTAAGGAATCCTCCAGAAAACTACTGAAACTAATAGAAGAGTTCAGCAGAGTATCGGGATACAAGATAAACATACAAAACTCAGTTGGATTCCTCTACACCAACAAAAAGAACATTGAAGAGGAAATCACCAAATCAATACAGTAGCCCCCAAGAAGATGAAATACTTTGGAATAAATCTTACCAGCGATGTAAAAGACTTATACAAAGAAAGCTACAGTACACTTCTGCAAGAAACCAAAAGAGGCTTACATAAGTGGAAGAACATACCTTGCTCATGGATAGAAAGACTTAACATTATATAAATGTCTATTCTACCAAAAGTGATCTATACATTTAATGCAATTCTGATCCAAATTCCAATGACATTCTTTAATGAGATGGAGAAACAAATCACCAAGGAAGAGAAAGATAAAGCATTACTGAAAAAGATGAACAAAATGGGAGGCCTTACTCCACCTGATTTTAGAACCTATTATACTGCCACAGTAGTCAAAACAGCCTGGTACTGGTACAACAACAGACACATAGACCAATGGAACAGAATTGAGAATCCAGACAGAAATCCATCCACATATGAGCAGTTGATATTTGACAAAGGCCCCAAAACAGTTAAATGGGGAAAAGACAGTCTTTTTAACAAATGGTGCTGGCATAACTTGATATCCATTTGCAAAACAATGAAACAAGACCCATACCTCACTCCATGCACAAAAACGAGCTCAAAATGGATCAAAGGCCTAAATATAAAATCTAAAATGATGAAACTCATGGAAGAAAAAACAGGGACAACGTTAGGAGCCCTAATACATGGCATAAACAGTATACAAAACATTACTAACAATGTAGAAGAGGAACTAGATAACTGGGAGCTTCTAAAAATCAATCACCTATGTTCATCCAAAAAAATAAGACTTTACCAAAAGAATAAAAAGATTACCTACAGACTGGGAAAAAGTTTTTAGCTATGACATTTCCGATCTGCACCTGATCTCTAAAATACACGATACCGCAAAAACGCAACTACAAAAGGACAAATAACCCAATTAAAAAATGATCAAAAGATATGAACAGACACTTGACTAAAGAAGACATTCAGGTAGCTAACAGATACATGAGGAAATGCTCACAGTTATTAGCCATTACAGAAATGCAAATCAAAATTACAATGAGATTACATCTCACTCCAACAGGGCTGGTATTAATCCAAAAAACACAAAAGAATAAATGTTGGAGCGGTTGTGGAGAGACTGGAACACTGTTACACTGCTGGTGGGAATGTAAAATGGTACAACCCTTTGGAAATCAATTTGGTGCTTCCTTGAAAAGGCAGAAATAGAACTAACATACGATCCAGTAATCCCACTCCTTGGAATATATCCTAGAGAGATAAGAGCCTTTACACGAACAGATACATGCACACCCACGTTCACTGCAGCATTGTTTACAATTGCAAAAAGATGGAAGCAACCAAGGTGCCCATCAACAGATGAATGGATAAATAAATTATGGTATATTCACACAATGGAATACTACGCATTGATAAAGAACAGTGAGGAATCTGTGAAACATTTCACAACATGGAGGAACCTGGAAGGCATAATGCTGAGTGAAATTAGTCAGTCGCAAAAGGACAAATATTGCATAAGACCACTATTATAAGAACTTGAGACATAGTTTAAATTGGGAAGAAAACATTCTTTTGTTGTTATGAAAGGCAGGGTGGGAGAGGGGCATTCACTAATTAGATGGTAGATAAGAACTACTTTAGGTGAAGGGAAAGATAGCACACAATACAGGGGAGGTCAGCACAATTGGACTAAACCAAAAGCAAAGAAGTTTCCTGAATAAACTGAATGCTTCAAAGGCCAGTGTAGCAGGGGCTGGGGTTTGGGGACCATGGTTATAGGGGTCATCTAAGTCAATTGGCATAAAAAAACTATTAAGAAATCATTCTGCATCCCACTTTGGAGAGTGGCATCTGGGGTCTTAAATGCTAGCAAGCAGCCATCT
Source organism: Elephas maximus indicus (assembly GCF_024166365.1). Classification (NCBI taxonomy): domain Eukaryota; kingdom Metazoa; phylum Chordata; class Mammalia; order Proboscidea; family Elephantidae; genus Elephas; species Elephas maximus. Next base: position 54,592,180 of record NC_064840.1, read on the forward strand.
AAGATGCATCAATTGGTCTCAACCCATCTGGAGCAAAGTAGAATGAAGAACACCAAGGACATAAGATAATTACGAGCCCAAGAGACAGCAAGGGCCACATAAACCAGAGACTACATAAGCCTGAGACCAGAAGAACTAGATGGTGCCCAGCGACAACCGATGACTGCCCTGACAGAGAACACAACAGAGAACCCCTGAGGGAGCAGGAGAGCAGTGGGATGCAGAACCCAAATTCTCTTAAAAAGACCAAAATTAATGGTCTGACTGAGACTAGAAGGACCCCAGTGGTTATGGCCCCCAGACCTTCTGTTAGCCCAAGACAGGAACCATTCCCAAAGCCAACTCTTCAGACAGGAATTGGACTGGACAATGGGATAGAAAAAGATGATGGTGAAGAATGAGCTTCTTGGATCAAGTAGACACATGAGACTATGTTGGCATCTCCTATCTGGAGGAGAGATAAGAGGCCAGAGGGGTTAGAATCTGGCGGAATGGACACGAAAACAGAAAGTGGAGGGAAGGAGTGTGCTGTCTCATCAGGGGGAGAGCAATTAGGAGTATATAGCAAGGTGTATATAAATTTTTGTATGAGAGACTGACTTGATTTGTAAACTATCACTTAAAGCACAATAAAAATTAAAAAAAAAGCAAACAAAGGCCCAGAGAGAACAAGTAGCTCACCCAGCTCCACACAGCTTATTTCACATTGAAGCAAAAGCCATGGTGACGTGGGGGTGTTCTTAACATGATCCCTGTGGAGACAGTGCAGAAGACAAGGTATGTGTTGGGTCTAAAATTTCTAGGATTTTAGTGGACAGACTAATGGTTGCATTGCGAAACTGCTGAAAGTACACAGGAGTAGCCTCAGTGAGCAATAACGGGTCATCAGGAGTCCTGGGTGGTGCCAGTGGTTAACGCACTCTGATGGTAACCAAAAGGTTGGAGGTTCATATTCACCCAAAGGCACCTCAGAAGAAAGGCCTGGAGATGTACTTCCAAAAAATCAGCCATTAGAAACCTTAGAGTGCACAGTTCTACTCTGATACATGTGGAGTTGCCATGAGTCAGCGTCAACTGGACGGCAACTGGTTATAAGTTATCAATCTAGCCCCTCAATGTGAAGGACAGCTCCCTCCAGTGTGTTGTCAGGGATGGCAGATGTTTGGATCTGTAACACCCTGCTGACCACGTTGCCATTCTATACCACAGGCCCAGAGCTGAGCCCTGGCCATTCATTGCCTCAAAATGTTCCAAGATATGAACACCAGGATCATTTGAAGCCCAAATGAATAACTAAGACATAAAAAACATTTTCGTTCACTTAGCATCACTTGTTCCAATAGACCTAAGTTATATAGGTGAAGTCAAAACATCAAATGCCACCTGAGGCTCTGAGACACATAATACACAAAATACACACTGTGCTTCATAAAAGCTAAATACTTATGTTTACCAAAAGACTTTATCCAAAAAGTGAAGCAACAACCTACAGACAGGGAAAACTGTATGGGAACAATGTAACTGATGAAGGTCTAATATCTAAAATATGTAGAAAACTTCTACAACTTAGCAACAAAAAGACAAATAACCCAATCAAAAACTGGGTGAAGGACATGAACAGACACTTTACCAAAGAGAATATTCAAACAGCCAACAGACACATAAAAGATGTTCAACATCATTAGCTCCCAGAGAAATGCAAAACAAAACAACAAGGAGATACTATTATACTCACCCTAGGATGGCCAAGATTTAAAAAAAAAAAAGCAGAAAATAACAAGTGGTGGAGGGGATGTGGAGAAATCGGAACCCTCATCCATTGCTGGTAAGAATGCAAACAGTACAGCGGTTGTGGAAAAGAGTCTGGTGGTTTCTTAAAAAACTAGAGGTAGAGATACCATGTTGTTGTTGCTGTTAGGTGCCATCAAGACAGTTCCAACTCACAGCAACCTTATATACAACAGAAAGAAACACTGCTTGTCCTGCACCATCCTCACAATCATTGCTAGCTTTAGCCCATTGCTGCAGCCACTGTGTCAGTCCATCTCACTGAAGAGCTTCGTCTTCGACCCTTTACTTTACCAAGCATGATGTCCTTCTCCAGGGACTGGTGCCTCTTAATAACATGTCCAAAATATGTGAGATTGAGTCTCACCATTCTTGCTTCTGAAGAGCATTCTGGCTATACTTCTTCCAAGACAGATTTGTTCGTTCTTCTGACGGTCCATGGTGTATTCAATATTCTTCACCAACACCATAATTCAAAGGTATCAGTTCTTCTTTGGTCTTCCTTCTACATTGTCCAGCTTTCACATGCATATGAGGTGATTGAAAACACCATGGCTTGGGTTATGGGCACCTTAGTCCTTAAAATGGCATCGTTGCTTTTCAACACTTTAAAGAGATCCTTTGCAGCAAACTTGCCCAGTGCAATGTGTTGTTTGATTTCTTGACTGCTGCTTCCATGGGTGTTGATTGTGGATCCAAGTAAAACAAAATCCTTCACAACGTCAATATTTTCTCCATTAATCATGGTGTTGCTTATTGGTACAGTCGTGAGGATCTTTGTTTTCTTTACGTTGAGGTGTAATCCATAGTGAAAGCTGTGGTTTTTGATCTTCACCGATAAGTGCTTCAAGTCCTCTTCACTTTCAGCAAGCAAGGTTGTGTCATCTGCATATCACAGGTTGTTAATAAATCTTCCTCCAATCCTGATGCTGCGTTCTTCTTCATATAATTCAGCTTCACAGATTATTTGCTCAGCATACAGATTGAATAAGTATGATGAAAGGATACAACCCTGACACACACCTTTCTTGACTTTAAACCAGGCAGTATTTCCTTGTTCTGTTCAAATGACTGCCTCTTGGTCTAAGTACATGCTTCCTGCATCGTTTAATATTTTCCCGGTAGAATCTTTCAATATTGCAATTCGAGGCTTGAATTTTTCTTCAGTTCTTTCGGCTTGAGAAATGTGCTGTTCTTCTCTTTGGTTTTCTATTTTAGGTCTTTGCGCATTTCACTATTTTACTTTTTCTTGAAATCTTCCGTTCAGCTCATTTACTTCATCATTTTTCCTTTCACTTTAGCTACTGTACATTCAAGAGCAACTTTCAGAGTGTCTTCCGACATCCATTTTGGTATTTTATTTCTTTCCTGTCTTTTTTATGACCTCTTGCTTTCTTCATGTATGATATCCTTGATGTTGTTCCACAACTCATCTGGTCATCGGTCATCAGTGTTTAATACTTCAAATCTAGTCTTAAGATGGTCTCTAAATTCAGGTGGGACATACTCAAGGTTGTTCTTTGGCTCTCATGGACTTGTTCTAATTTTCTTGAACTTCAACTTGAACTTGCATATGAGCAATTGGTAGTCTGCTCTACAGTTGGCCCCTGGCCTTGTTTTGATTGATGATATACAGTTTTTCCATTGCCTCTTTCCACAGATGTGGTCAATTTGATTCCTGTGTATTTAACCTGGCAAGGCCCACATGTATAGACAGCCCCACAGGGTTTCCAAGGGATGGCTGGTGGATTAGAATTGCTGGTCTTTTGGTTTGCAGACAAGCTCTTAACCACTGCACCACCAGGGCTCCTCACTAGCCATTCCCACTGCCATCGAGTCAATTCCAACTCATAGTGACCCTACAGGACAGAGTAGAACTGCCCCATAGAGTTTCCAAGGAGCGCCTGGCGGATTCGAACTAGCCATTAAAAAAAAGAGATGCAAATCAAAACTACAATGAGATACCATCTCACCCCAGCAACAATGACACTGATCAAAAAGAATAGGAAACGACAAATGCTGGTAAAGTTGTGGGGAGATTGGAATTCTTATTCGCTGCTGGTGGGAATGTAAAATGGTATAACCACTGTGGAAAATGGTATGGCATTTCCTTAAAAAGTTAGAAACAGAAATACTTTATGATCCAACAATCCCACTCCTAGGTATATATCCCAGAGAAACAAGAACCATCACACAAATAGACAAATAGTCATATGCACACTCATAATCATTGCAGCTTTATTACAACAGCAAAAAGATGGAAACAACCTAAATGCCTGCCAATGGATGAATGGATAAACAAATTGTAGCACATACACACTACAGAACATTATGCAAATGATAAAGAATAATGATGAATCCCTGAAACATCTCACAACATGGATGAATCTGAAAGACATTATGCTGAGTTAACTAAGTCAATCACAAAAGAACAAATATTGTATGAGACCACTATTATAAAAATTCAAGAAAAGCTTTACACACAGAAAGAAACATTCTCTGATGGTTACCAAGCAGGGCTGAGGGAGGAGGGAAAAATCACTAGATAGTAGACACATGTTAACTTTGGTGAAGGGAAATGCAATACACATGGGGGAAATCAGTACAACATGACCAAGGTAAGGGAAGACACCGAGAGGTACAATGAATGAAAATGGGGAAGTCAGGTGGTAATGGAAAGAGTGCTGGCACATTGAGAGGATTGCAACCAATGTCATGGAACAATTTCTGCATAAATTATTAAATGAGAAATTCATTTGCTTAGTAAACCTTCACCTAAAGCACACACACACACACACACACAAGATGGAAACAACCTAAGTGCCCTAAACAGAAGAATGGATAAGTAAAATATGGTCCATACATGCAATGGACTATTACTCAGCCATAAAACTGAGCTCTCAAAACACCTTGGAACATGGATGAACCTGGAGGAAATTATGTTGAGTGAAATCAGTCAACCATGAAAAAACAAATACTGTATGTTCTCACTTTTATGAAGTGACACCATCAGGTAAGTGTACAGAAACTAATAATGTTCATTGGTGGCTACCAGGGATGGGGAGTGAGAGAGAGGGGGGATTCGTTATCTAGATAGAAAATGCATATACCCACTGCTGCTGAGTCAATCCCAACTTATAGCAACCCTAAAGCACTTGTTATTTTTGGTGATGGGGAAGGTAACAACAAATCAGAGTGAAGTGTACACAGCTTGACGAAGGTAAATGATGTCACTAAAATATATACAAGAAAAAAGACCTGTTGGTAATTGCTATGGCACATATAATTTTGAAACAACAGCAACAACAACCAAAAAGGTATGTGCAGGTATATATGCATGTATATAGGCATATATGTGTATAGTTATGCATGTAGGTGTGAATATATAGGTGTATGCAGATGTATATTATGTACATGCATATATGTGGCTTTATGCACACATGTTCATATATATAACAAAGCACATGGGGTACAGTTACAGATACCTCTTAGACTTAACCAAACACCTCACAGGATTGGTATTCTGAGTTTGAAGGATTAGGACCATAGTCCTGTGGGACATCTTAGTCAATTGGCATAATATAGCTTATAAAGTTATATTCTATATCCTAGTTTGGCAAGTAGTATCTGGGGTCTTAAAAACTTGTGAGCAGCCATCTGTGATACAACTATTGGTCTGTACACATCCAGAGCAAAAGAGAAAGAAGGAAATCAAAGACTCAAAGAAGAAACCAGTCATCAGGACAAACAGTCTATACAAACCATGGCCTCATCTACCCTGGGACCAGAAGAACTAGATGGTGCCCAGCTACCACTACCAACTGTTCTAAGCAGGGCCACAATAGACAGACCCTGACAGAATGGGAGAAAAATGTGGAACAGAACCTCAAATTCCTTAAAAAAAAAAAAAGCTCACTAGGTTGGTTGAAACTGGAGGACTCCCCAAGACTATTGCCCTGAGATACTCTTTAAACCTTGAACTGAACTAACGCCTGCGATCACCTTGTAGCTAAATAACTGGTTGGCTCAAAAATAATAAGTATCAGCCTTAAGTACTGTGCTCCTTCAAAAAATCACCTATATGAGACCAAAGAGTCAACATTATTTTAAAACAAAGATAAGAATGTAAGGGGGGAGGGAAACTAAATTAATGGAAATGGAACAACCAGAACAGAAAAATGATAATGTTCACGCATTGTGAAGAATGTGGCCAATGTCACTGAACTTGTGAATTTGTGTAGAAATTGTTGAATGCGATACTAAACTTCTATGTAAATCTTCACCAAAAACACAATAATTTTTTTTTTAAATACACATTGTAGAGAGGTGGAGCCAACAGGATGCTTTAGACACAAGCACCACGCCATCTGCAGTAAAGAACCCCAAAACTAAGTAAAACAGATACAAACATTAATCCTGGAACCCGAAGCACCAAATGAAGGAATAAAGAACTTGATCAAGCCCCAAATGGAATAAGAAACTGACAGAGAATAGAGAACGAGGAGAGCTACGGAGTGGAGGTCCCCTACCAGCTAACATAGCACAGATTCACCAGTTTAGACTACAGCTACCAAGGAATGCAGACAGGGAGTATGGGAAGGCAACTTCACAGAGCTCCCAACAGGAGACAGAGCACCCAGTAACCAAGGATACATGCTTTCCCACTCCCCATCCTTCTTTCCTCTACGTGGTCTCCCCTGCTTTCCAACAGGTCATGGTCGCTCAGCCTGAGACACGTGAACTTCACTGGAGTCTGCCCCATCACCACTGGCTGGCCACTTAAGTGCTATTTTTGTTTGGTGTCGTTTTGTTTGTTTATATTGGTTTTTGTTGCTTCTCTTTCTCTTTCCCTTCCCTCCTTCCTTTTCTTTCTCCTGCCCAGCTAGCCCGTGTGCCATCCTCTTCTCTTCTTGATGGGCTGTGATTTTTTTGGTTTGTTTGCTTTGTTCTTTTTTTTTTTTTCTGTTTCTTCTCTCTCTCTCCTTTTCTTCCTTTACTTTCTCCTGTTCACACAGCCCTGTGCACTGCACCTGTCCCTTCTCAAGGGGCCATGCTGCACCACTCAGCTGGACAGTCAGTGCATGTGGCCAACATCATTTTTTTTTTTTTTAATATTAATGGTCAATTTAAAGGTTACATGAGGAAATAAATACTAGGAATCTTTGAAAGAGAACAGCACTGTTGGAGCAGAATGAATAACAGAGAAAACAACAGCAGACAAGACTCTTTTTTTCCATTTATCTATTGTCTATTTAGTATTTTTTCACCCCCACCCCTCTCCTCCCTCATAACCATCAAAGGTTGTTTCTTTTTGTGTGTAAACATTTTCATGAGTTTTTATAGTAGTGGTCTCATACAATATTTGTCCTTTAGTGGTTGACTTAATTTCACTCAGCATGATGCCCTCCAGATTCATCCATGTCGTGAGGTGCCTTGCAGATTCCTCACTGTTCTTTATCACTGTGTAGTACTTCATTGTGTGTAGGTACCATAGTTTATTTATCCATTCATCTGTTGATGAGCATCTAGGTTGTTTCCATCTTTTTGCTATTGTGAGCAATGTTTCAATAAACACGGGTGTGCATGTCTATTCTTGTGATGGCTCTTATTTCTCTGGGATATATTCCTAGGAGTGGGATTGCTGCATCATATGATATTTCTATTTCTAGCTTTTTAAGGAAGTGTCATATAATTTTCCAAAATGGTTGTATAATTTTGCATTCCCATCAGCAATGCACAAGAGTTCCAATCTCCCCACAGCCTCTTGAACATTTGTTATTTTCTGTTGTTTTGATTCTCACCAGTAACGCCAGGGTATCTCATTGTGGTTTTGATGTGCATTTCTCTAATGGCTAGTGATGGAGACCATTTCCTCATGTGTCAGCCCCTGAATGTCTTCTTTAGTGAAGTGTCTGTTCATTTCCTTTCCCCATTTTTTAATTGGATTATTTATCTTTTTGTTGTAGAGGTGTTTGATTTCCCTGAAGATTTTAGAGATTAAACCTTTGTCAGATTTGTCAAACACAAAATTTTTTTCCCAGTCTGTAGGTTCTCTTTTTACTCTTTGGTGAAGTCTTTTGATAAGCATAAGTGTTTAATTTTTAGGAGATCCCAGTTATCAAGCTTATCTTCTGGAATTTGTGTGTTGTTAATTATGGTTTATATTCCATTAAATGCCATGCATTAGGGCCTCTGGTGTTGATCTTATTTTTTCTTCTATGGTCTTTATAGTTTTGGGTTATATATTTAAATCTTTGATCCATTTTAAATTATTTTTTGTGTATGGTGTGAGGTATAGGTCCTGTTTCATTTTTTGCAGATGGACATCCATTTTTGCCAGCACCATTTGTTAAGAAGAATGTTTTTTCCCCATTTGATGGGCTTTGGGCTCTTGTAGAAGATCAAGTGATCTTAGGTGGATGACATCTGGGTTCTCAATTCTGTTCCATTGGTCAATGTATTTGTCTTTGAAACCAGTACCAGACTATTTTGACTACCATAGCTGTATAGTTGGTTCTGAGTTCAAGTTGTGGGAGTCCTCCTACTTCATTCTTCTTCTTCAATAGTACTTTATTTATCCAGGACCTCTTTCCTTTCCGTGTAAAGTTAATGATTAGTTTTTCCGTCTCTTTAAAGAATGCTGTTGGTATTTGGATAGGGATTGCATTGTATTTTTAGATTGCTGTGGGTAGAATTGACATTTTCACAATGTTGAGTCTACCTATCCATGAGCATGGTATGTTTTTCCATTTATGTAGATCTCTTTTGGTTTCTTGCAGTAGTATTTCGTAGTTTTCTTTGTACAGGTCTTTTACATCCAAAGTTAAATTTATTCCTAAGTATTTTATTTTTTTTAGGGACTATTATAAATGGTATTCTTTTCCTGATGTTAGGCCAACATCATTCTTAATGGACAGAGGCTGAAAACATCCCCCTTGAGAACAGGAATAAGACAAGGATGCCCTTTATCACCATTCCTGTTTAACATTGTACTGGAAGTCCTAGCTAGAGCAATAAGGCAAGAAAAAGAATTAAGGGCATTCAAATTGGTAATGAAGAAGTAAAACTGTCCCTGTTTGTGGATGATATCATACTATATATAGAAAACCCAAAAGACTTCATGAGAAAACTACTGGAATTAATAGATTCAGCAGATTAGCAAGATACAAGATAAACACACAAAAATCAGTTGGACTCCTATATACCAACAAAGAGAACAATGAAAAGGAAATTAGGAAAACAATACCATTTATAATATCCCCTAAAAAAATAAAATACTTAGAAACAAATCTAACCAGGGATGTAAAAGACCTATAAAAAGAAAATTACAAAATGCTACTGCAAGAAACCAAAAGAGACCCACATAAATGGAGAAGCATACCATGCTCATGTGAAAATGTTAATTTTACCCAAAGCAATCTACAAACACAACACAGTTCTGATCCAGATACCAACAGCATTCTTTAAGAAGATGGAAAAACTAATCATTAGCTTTATATGGAAAGGGAAGAGGCCTTGGAAAAGTAAAGCACTATTGAAGAAGAAGAATAAAGCAGATGGACTCCCACTATCTGACCTCAGAACCTACTATAAGTCTATGGTAGTCAGAATAGCCTAGAACTAGTACAGCAATAGACACATTGACCAAGGGAACAAAATTGAGAGCTCGGATGTAAATTCACCCACCTATAGTTACCTGATCTTTGACAAAGGCCCGAAGTCCATCAAATGGGAAAAGACGACAGTCTTTTTAACAAATGGTGCTGGCAAAACTGGATGTCCATCTGCAAAAAATGAAACAGGGCCCATACCTCACACCATACACAAAAAGTAATTCAAAATGGATCAAAGACCTAAATATAAAACCAAAAACTATAAAGATCATAGAAGAAAAAAATAGGATCAATGCTACAGGCCCTAATACATGGCATAAACAGGATATAAAACATAAATAACAATACACAAACACCAGAAGATAAGCTACATAACTGGGATCTTCTTAAAAAATTAAACACTTTATGCTCATCGAAAGACTTCGCCAAAGAGTAAAAACAAAACCTACAGACTGGGAAAAAATTTTTGACTGTGACAAATCTGACAAAGCTCTAATCTCTAAAATCTACATGAAAACCCAACACCTCCACAACAAAAAGACAAATAATCCAATTAAAAAACGGGTAAAGGATATGAATAGATACTTCACCAAAGAAGGCATTCAGGCAGCTAGCAGACAAGTGCAGAAATGGTCTCCATCACTAGCCATTAGAGAAATGCAAATCAAAACCACAATGAGAAACCATCTCACGTGGATATTACTGGCATGAAACAAAATAAATAAAACAGAAAATAATAAATGTTGGAGAGGCTGCAGGAGGGCTGGAACTCTTATGCACTGCTGGTGGGAATGCAAAGTGGTACAACCATTTTGGAAGATGGTATGGTGCTTCCTTAAAAAGCTAGAAATAGAAATACCATATGATCCAGCAATCCCACTCCTAGGAATATACCCTAGAGGATTAAGAGCTGCCACAAGAATAGACAGATGCACACCCATGTTCACTGCAGCATTATTCACAATAGCAAAAAGATGGAAACAACATAAATGCCCATCAACATATGAATGGAACATACAAACAACGGAATACTACACAGCGATAAAGAAAATGAGGAATCTGTGAAACATCTCACAACATGGATGAATCTGGAGGGCATTATGCTAAGTGAAATAAGTCAATCATAAGAGGACAAATACTGTATAAGACCACTACTATAAAAACTCATGAAAATGTTTACACATGGAAAGAAAAAAATCTCTGATGGTTCCAAAGGAGGCGAGTAGTGGAGAGGAAAAAATACTAAATACATAATAGATAAGTGGCAACTTTGGTGAAGGGTAAGACAGTACACAATACTGGGGAAGCCAGCACAACTTGTACAAGGAAAGGTCACTGAAGCGCCACAGACACATCCAAACTCCCTGAGGGACCAAATTACTGAGCTGAGGGTTGTGGGGACCATGGTCTCAGGGAACATCTAGCTCAATTGACATAGCATAGTTTATAAAGAAAATGTTCTACAACCTACATCGATGAGTAGCATCTAGGGTCTTAAAAGCTTGTGAGTGTCAGCAGAGTATCGGGATACAAGATAAACATACAAAACTCAGTTGGATTCCTCTACACCAACAAAAAGAACATTGAAGAGGAAATCACCAAATCAATACCATTTACAGTAGCCCCCAAGAAGATAAAATACTTAGGATAAATCTTACCAGAGATGTAAAAGACTTATACAAAGAAAACTACAGTACACTTCTGCAAGAAACCAAGAGACTTACATAAGCAGAAGAACATACCTTGCTCATGGATAGGAAGACTTAACATTATGTCTATTCTACCAAAAGCGACCTATACATTTAATGCAATTAAGATCCAAATCCCAAGGACATTCTCTAATGAGATGGAGAAAAAAATCACCAATTTCATATGGAAGGGAAAGAGGCCTCAGATAAATAAGGCATTACTGAAAAAGAAGAATAAAGTGGGAGGCCTTACTTTACCTGATCTTAGAGCCTATTATACCGCCACAGTAGTCAAAACAGCCTGGTACTGGTACAACAACAGATACAGGGACCGATGGAACAGAATTGAGAATCCAGACATAAATCCATCCACATATGAGCAGCTCATATTTGACAAAGGCCCAAAATCAGTTATATGGGGAAAAGACGGTCTTTTAAACAAATGGCGCTGGCATAACTTGATATCCATCTGCAAAAAAAATGAAACAAGACCCATACCTCACAGCATGCACAAAAACTAACTCAAAATGGATCAAAGACCTAAATGTAAAATCTAAAACGATAAAGATCATGGAAGAAAAAATAGGGACAACGTTAGGAGCCCTAATACATCTCATAAACAGTATAGAAAACATTATAAAGAATGTAGAAGAAAAACTAGATAACTGGCAGCTCCTAAAAATCAAACACTTATGCTCATCCAAAGACTTCACCAAAAGAGTAAAAAGACTACCTACAGACTTGGAAAAAGTTTTTAACTATGACATTTCTGATCAGCGCCTGATCTCTAAAATCTACATGATACTGCAAAAACTCAACTGCAAAAAGGCAAATAACCCAATTAAAAAATGATCAAAAGATACGAACAGACACTTCACTAAAGAAGACATTCAGGTACCTAACAGATATATAAGGAAATGTTCATGATCATTAGCCACTAGAGAAATGCAGATCAAAACTACAATGAGATTTCATCTCACTCCAACAAGGCTGGCATCAATCCAAAAACACAGAATAAGAAATGTTGGAGAGGCTGTGGAGAGACTGGAACACTTCTACGCTGCTGGTGGGAATGTCAAATGGTACAACCACTTTGGAAATCAATTTGGCGCTTCCTTAAAAAGGCAGAAATAGAACTACCATAGGATCCAGCAATCCCACTCCTTGGAATATATCCTAGAGAAATAAGAGCCTTTACACGAACAGATATATGCACACCAATGTTTATTGCAGCACTGTTTACAATAGTAAAAACATGGGAGCAACCAAGATGCCCATTAACAGATCAATGGATAAATAAATTATGGTATATTCACACAATGGAATACTACGCATCGATAAAGAACAGTGAGGAATCTGAAACATTTCATAACATGGAGGAACCTGGAAGGCATTATGCTGAGTGAAATTAGTGAGTTGCAAAAGGACAAATATTGTATAAGACCACTATTATAAGAACTTGAGAAATAGTTTAAACTGAGAAGAAAACATTCTTTTGTGGTTATGAGAGGGGTAAGATGGGGGGTGGGAGAGGGGTATTCACTAATTAGTAGATAAGAACTACTTTAGGTGAAGGGAAAGACAGCACACAATACAGGGGAGGTCAGCACAATTGGACTAAACCAAAAGCAAAGAAGTTTCCTGAATAAACTGAATGCTTCAAAGGCCAGCGTAGCAGGGGCAGGGGTCTGGGGACCATGGTTTCAGGGGACATCTAAGTCAATTGGCATAATAAAATCTATTAAGAAAACATTCTACATCCCACTTTGAAGAGTGGCGTCTGGGGTCTTAAACACTAGCAAGCAGCCATCTAAGATGCATCAATTGGTCTCAACCCACCTGGATCAAAGGAGCATGAAGAACACCAAGGACACAAGGTGATTGTGAGCCTGAGAGACAGAGGGGCCACATTAACCAGCGACTACATCATCCTGAGACCAGAAGAACTAGATGGTGCCTGGCTACAACAGATCACTGCCCTGACAGGGAACACAACAGAGAACCCCTGAGGGAGCAGGAGAGCAGTGGGATGCAGACCCCAAATTCTCATAAAAAGACCAGACTTAATGGTCTGACTGAGACTGGAAGGACCCCGGTGGTCATGGCCCCCAGACCTTCTGTTGGCCCAGGACAGGAACCATTCCCAAAGCCAACTCTTCAGACACGGATTGGACTGGACAATGCGTTGGAGAGGGATGCTGCTGAGGAGTGAGCTTCTTGGATCAGGTGGACACTTAAGACTATGTTGGCATCTCCTGCCCGGAGGGGACATGAGAGGGTGGAGGGGGTTAGAACCTGACAAAAAGGACATGAAAAGACAGAGTGGAGGGAGAGAGCAGGGTGTCTCATTAGGGGGAGCGTAATTGGGAGTGTGTAGCAAGGTGTATATGGGTTTTTGTGTGAGACACTGATTTGATTTGTAAACTTTCACTTAAAGCACAATAAAAATTATTAAAAAAAAAAAAAATCTCGTGAGTGGCCATCTAAGGTACTCGACTGGCCTTACCCTGTCCGGAGAAAGAAGGAATGAAGAAAACCAAAGACAAGAGGGAAAGATTAGTCCAAAATACTAATGGACCACGAGTACCACTGCCTCCACCAGAGACTGAGTCCAGCACAACTAGATGGTGCCTAGCTACCACTACTGACTGCTCTGACAGGGATCAGAATGCAGGGTTCTGGGTACAACTGAGAAAAAAACTGTAGAACAAAATTCCAATTCACAAAACAAAAAGACCAGACCTACTGTTCTGATAGAGGCTGGATAAACCCCAAGAGTATGGGCCCTAGGCACCCTTATAACTCAGTACTGAAGTCACTACTGAGGTTCACCCTTCAGCCAAAGATTAGACAGGCCTATAAAATAAAACAAGACTAAATGGGTATACCAACTCAGGGGGAAGAATGAGAAGGCAGGAGGGGACAAGAAAGCTGGTAACAGGGAAACCAAGGTGGAGAAGCTAAGAGTGTTGACATGTGAGGTTGGTGACCGATGTTACATAACAATATGTGTATTAACTGGTTGATGAGAAACTAATTTGCTCTGTAAATCTTCATCTAAAGTACAATTAAAAAAAAAACACACATTATATTAGTTTCCTAGGACTGCTATAGGGTCGCTATGTGTTGGAATCGACTCGACAGCAACGGGTTTGATTTTTTGGTTTTGCCAGAACAAAGTACCACAAACTGGGTGGCTTATAAGAAAATAAACTTATTATCTCACAGTTCTGGAGGCTGGGAGTCTGAATTCAGGGCCATCCCCTCTTTGAAGCCTCTAGGGGAAGAGCCTTTCTTATCTCTCCTGGCTTCTGGTAGCCCCAGGCATTCCTTGGTTTGCAGCTGCAGCATAACTCTGTTGTCACATAGACATTTCCCCTTGCACCTCTGTGTGTATCTTCTCTTTTTTTACAAGGACATCAGTCATATTGGAATAGGACACACCCTATTCCAATACGACCTCACGTTAACTAATCTTAACATCTTTAAAGACCCTATTATCAAACAAGGTCATGTTCACAGGTACCAGGGATTAAGACTTCAAAATAAATTTAAGGGATCATAATTCAATCCATGACACACACATACCTGTCCTTTGAAATTAATATGAATGATTGGAAGATACATCTGTGTCTGGGGATGGCAGTAGGTGGAGGGGCCATATAGTTGACAATCACAAAACTTCCTTTGACTTTTATAACAAGCAAAACATTAAAAATAATACCTTAGCCAAGGCTTTCATAGGATGAGAGTTTTGTATATGAGCTTAATAAAAATAAGTTCATTTAGGAAAAAAAGAGTTAATCAGATAATAATGCAAAATAGGAAAACGACCAGAGTAACTAGTTGACTACTCAGTATTTCAGAGGTTTGGCTTCATTTTCTACTGAAGCCTTAGGTGTTCTTCTGTAAGGAACCCGTGATGATTTTATTCATATGGGTCCAAGTCATTCACATTAGACTTGTCCTTTCTACCACGAACAAATAGAATAACCGTTTGTCTTCAAGCAGATTTCAACTCATGGTGACCCCACGTGTGTCAGAGTAGGTCTGCTCCATAGGGTTTTCTTGGCTATAATTTTTATGGAAGCAGGTTGCCAGACCTTTCTTCCACGGTGCCTCTGGGAGGCTCCAAACCAACAACCTTTAGGTTAATAGCCAAGTACAAATCATTTGCACCACACAGTGACCTTACTAATAGCAGCCAACAATGTTAAAGCTGAGCACCTTACAAATAATATACTGACCTCTCCATATGTTATCAAAGAGGAAAGTGAGAATCAGAGAGAAATCTCTCTCCCAGCGTCACAGAACTGATGGCAGATCTAAACTGGAGCCTATGGTGGGGAGTTTTTCCCCTCCACCTCCCTACCTTGAGTCAGAATCAACTTAACAGAAACTGGTTTGGATTTGTTTGGTTAGTTGGTTGGCTGGTTGGTTGGCTGGGTGGTTTTGGTTTACTGCTCTACTTTCCTATGTGTCTACTAATTTCTCTCTTTCTGTATCTCTCCCCCCCTGCCTCTCCCTCTCTCTATCTCTCCCTCTCTCTCTCTCTGACATTCAGATTGATATAATTCCACTGGAGAGTTTCCCAATTGACAGCTTGAGCTGGTCAGCCCCAGTAATTCATGTACCTACAACATTGCAAACGCACAAACCAGATACATGGTGAAGGGCCTCAGATTTTAATTATATCTTATTTCACAGCTGCAGTCAATTCCTGCTACAGCTTAATAACCAGGTTGCACGAGCCGTGAAACTTTTTGCTGTTAATTTTACTCAGGAAAATTGAGTTTTTACTACCATTTTAGCAGAAATGCTTATCAAAACAATTATGATACAGTGATGACGATTAGAAACATCTGCAGGAATAAATTTGGAGACAGAAGGATGTCAGTAAGTCTGGTTATGCAGGAAAGTGTACTCTGGGAAACCTGGGTTATGGCTCTGTCATCTGCCGAGAACAACGCGATGAACGAAGAGGCATCTGGCCTCTCCCCAAACCCTTGCTGAGATGTCCAAGGAACACTGGAAGCCCTCCATAGCATAGGCTGACTCCACCATGGCGCCCCCCTCCCCAATGGCCCCCACTGAGGGGGACTTTCCATTTTAAATGAGGAGTCAAAGGGAGTTCCTGGCTTAGTCAGAGAGCAGAAGGAACTTTAGAGAACAGCTCACTGTACAGATGAGAAAACTGAGGCCAGGGGAGAGATGAGTGACTATCCCAAGGTCATACCACTAATGAGCGATATCTGTGTGTCCTGACTCCTATGCCAGAGCTCTCTCTCCTTCACCTAAAATCAACTCAATCACGGCTTAAGCAAAGGAAAGAATGGGATAGGCTGGGGTCCCTAGAAGTAGATTCCAGAGGGTCTCTGATTGATCACAGCCAGGATAATTGAGAAAATCACAGGAAACATGTCACCATCTGTGGCATTATTTGGGAATCAGTGGATAGTCTATATCAGGGATGCAGGTCACTGGTGCCAAGGAGGAAGAGGGGTGACAAAGGAACCTGGGGTACTGCCAACCTGGATGTCTTGGTCATCTAGTGCTGCTGTAACAGAAATACGACAATTGGATGCCTTTAACAAACAGTTTATTCTCTCACAGTCTAATAGGCTAGAAGTCCAAATTCAGTCCAAATCCAGCTTCAGGGGAAGGCTTTATCTGCTGCCTCTGGAGGAAGGTTCTCGTCTTCAATCTTCCCTTGGACTAGGAGCTTCTCTACATGGGAACCCCAGGTCCAAAGGATGTGCTCAGCTCCCAGCGCTGTTTTCTTGGTGGTATAAGGTCCCCCTGTCTCTCTGCTCGCTTTTCTCTTTTATATCTCAAAACAGATTGGCTCAAGACAATCCAATCTTGTAGATTAAGTCCTGACTCATTAATGCAAGACTAACATCATAGAGGTAGGATCTACAACACACAGGGAAATCACATCAGATGACAAAATGGTGAACAATCATACAATACTGGGAATCATGTCTTAGACTAATTGATACATGTATTTTTGGAGGACGTAATTCAATCCATGACACTGGAGCAATGAGAGGAGGACATTAAGCATAAACGGGCCAAACCCAAGGTCACCTGCAGTTTCTTCCCAGAGCAAGCCTTGAACACCAGTGCATTTTACTGTCGGTGCTGCTGGAGCAGAGGTTCATGAAAAGAGAACCCACTTTTCTTTTCCTGGAAGGTATCTGAAGGCTCTCACTAGAAATTTTTTGGTGCTACTATAGTCATGTTTAAGACTGAGCTACCAGATTTCCTCAATTCTTAGACACCATCAACTGGAATGATGCACCATCAATTTAGTAAGGGCTTTTTGTGGAAGAATACAAACACTACATTAAATGTACACACCTATCGAGGGACACAGCCCTATTTCATAAGTGTGAAAATGAGAAAAAATGTTCACTAATAGAATCAAGGATATAAAGGGTATGGAAGCCACATGACAGTATGGACTAGATTACCAGGAGATGAGGTGGGGAGGGAAAGACAGATTCCAGGAAGACTATGGCAACAGTCCAGATAAAAGAAAACACTTGTCTGAATTTATTTTGTAGCAGTGGAAACGAAAAAAGGAATAAATGGGTTAATGGTTTTCTTCTGCTGCATAACAAATTATCACAAACTTAGTGGTCACAATTCTGTAGGTGGACAGTCTGGGCATGACTTAGCTGGGTTCTCTGCTCAGGGTATCACAAGGATGAAACCAAGGTGTTGGCTGGGGCTGGGATCTCATCTGAGGCTGGGGGTTCCCTTCCACACTTGCTTGGTTGCTGGTAGAATTTATTTCATTACAGCATAGAATTCATGGAGGCTGTGTCTTCAAGGCCAGCAGGAGGCATCTTATCCCATTCTGCTATGATGGAGTCTTACATAACCTAATATAATCGCAGATCTTACCCACACTCAAGGGGAGAGGTTCACAAAGGACATGTATGCCAGGGGCAGGAATTTTGGGGGCCATCTTAAAACTCTGCCTGCCTCAAGAGGAGAATTATAAGGAATGAAGAAGTAAGAAGAATCATCAGGGCTTTGCTGGTTGAAATCTGAGGAGTACAACACTGGCCCTGATAATAAGAATACCTTATATTCATATAGAGTCATTAAGGTTTTAAGCAGCTTCACACACGTGAGCTTTTTTCATCCTGAAACAATCCTATAAAACAGGTAGCTCAGGTATCATTATTTCCATCTCACGGATGGGAAAATGGAGGTCCAGGCAAGTTGAACCTTTAGCCTATGGTCACCTGGAGAATCACTGGCTCAGCCACAGCCAGAATTGTAAAGTCTGCCATTGAGTTCAGAGCCATTTCTCCTACACCAAAATCATTACTGCTGATTTTACTGAGAAGTACCCCTATGCATGGCCTTTCAATGTTTTGGAGCAACTCTAGTCAAAGCATGGATGGACCACAGAGACCTCACCCTCTGGGGTTCATGTGAGGGCCTGGTGCCTGCAGCAAAAGGAGTTTGGGCCCTAGGTTTCCTTGTTAGCTTCATGCTAGTCATGCTGGAAAGCACAATTCCCTCCCTGCGTTAGCAGTCCCTGGCTTGATGACACATTGCAAAATCTTATCTCCAAACGCCAGCTTCAGACGGCAAGCGCAAAGAGCGTGACTTGACTCAGAAGATGTTATGACGATAATGATGAGGCCACAACCTTCATATACTCTTGATAGACTTACTGTTACTGTTTCCAGTAGAGAAAGTCTCATTTAGGAGCTTAGTGGATGATTTACAGACCACTAACTTTCTTAAGCTTTCTAGGACGAGCCAAGTGGAGTAGCTGGCAAGAATCAACAGAGAGATAAAATAAAGAAAAAATCCCTTTTGCTTGGTCTCTGAACAGTCACACCACACACACACACACACACAGGTATGGGCACACTGCACATTAGCTGGCATGCTAAGTAATTAGTTGCTAAAAAGAAACTTGCCCTCCCTACCTCGTGCAGCCATCAGAGCTCCGAACTGCAACAACTTTATCAAGTCATTAAATGTGCATGACTTAAATGAATCTGTCATGAAGGGGATTCAAACTACATTAACAAAGAAATCTCTGGTGATCAATAACATCATTAAAGACATGAAGCACGAAAAGGTGAAGATGAAAGGATTCCCCCTCTTCTCCTCCTTTGCTCCCTGCTGCACTGGACTGAGAAACGAGAGAAAGACATTTTTCTTTTCTGGATCTAAGTTTTCTTGCCTTTAAAATAAGAAGGTGTAGTGATGGGGGGTGGGGGGGAGGACAGCATACTGAGATGGGTTTTGGAATGAGGCTGACCTATTCTACTATGTATTCATACTCAGTCTTCAAGAAAAATTACTGCATCTCTCAGAACCTCAGTTTCCTCAACTGCAAAAACATTCGAAAAATGTTTAAATCATGAGGTTGTGAGAACTACGTATGGCAATCTATGTAAAGTGACCACCCCACAGTGACATACGGCAGGCACTCAATAGATGTCAGTTTCCCCTTTCCGTCATCAAAAGCCTTTCCAGGCCCCCCACTTTTTTTCAGATTCATCATCACTAGTCTTTCTTTCCACTGTTCAGTCATTCGAAGTATTAAGGCATCTTGAAAAACTTCACCGTAGCATCTCTGACAGCCCGTATGTGGCACCCTGACATTCCCCCGCTATCCACTCCCTTTCTTGGAATTATCTAAGGGAACAGTATGAATGCATATGTACTTATTTGTCACCATCAAGATCAGCCGCTCCTTCTGGAAAGTTCTTTTCACTTTCTTGTGAAGAACTCAGACATGCCCTCCCACTGGTGTCACATACTGAGTAGGAATAAACAGCGTGCTGTCATGCAAAATCCCGGCAAAAGTTTCCACAAGGATGAGCACTGAGCAACTTAAATACCCTAGTCTAACCTGGCTATTGAGAATGATCAGAAGATACTCAGAGGTGTGTCGAAATCCCACTTCTTGAGGGGCAGGAATAGAGAAGAAAAAGCACATAGGTAGCAAAGGCTGCTGAAAAACACAGAATCAGTATGCCGTATGAGCTATTTACTCCTGACCCTGCAGAAGAATTGAGGCAACAGAGGCTCATGAGATGCTATCAGGGAATGAGGCTTCTGGCGTGCTCTCCCAACTCCCAAGCTCCTCATGACACTGATATTATAAAGAGACATTATTATGAGATTTCTCCTTTCATTTTCTCTTTAAAGATCAATACACCATTCATTGTTCTACCTACAAGAACTACAAGTAAGAGTGAGGCTTGCTAGAGGCAGATTCCCGAGATGCTTGTGAGCAAAATTCTTCAGGTTCAAAATACATCCACTGCCAGATTTCTCATTTTATAAAACCTTCCTATAAGAGATTTATTCCTAGGGCTTGAAGAGTGTCTTATATAACTTAGTAGCAGTCATTAGGAGTTCCCGGGTAGTACAAAAGGTTAAGCACCTGACTACTAGCTAAAAGATTGGCAATTCCAACCCACCCAGAAGTGCCTCGGAGGACAGGCCTGGTGATCTGCTTTTGAAAATCACAGCTTTGAAAACCCTATGGGGTAGTTCTACTCTGCACATATTGGGTGGCCATGAGTCAGAATCCACTGGATGGCCACTAACAACAACAGCAGTCACTAATATTTTAGCATGATTTGTTTATCAAGTTCTGTCCCACAGTGTTCAGTAGCTGAGACTAGGATCTGTGTGTCCAGGACAGACAGGACAAAGCATGTTGTATACAAAACAGTCAGTGCTCTGGTGGCATGGTGGTTAAGAGCTCAGCTACAAACCAAAAAGTTGGCAGTTTGAATCCACCAGCCACTCCTTGGAAACCCTGTGGGGCAGTTCTACTCTATCCTATAGGGTCTCTATGAGTCAGAACTGACTTGACAGCAATTTTTTTTTTTTAAATACAAAATAGCTCTGAAGGTTGGTCTGGAACAAGAGGAGAGCCACCTGCAAAGAGCAGACCAGGGTGAACAACTTCGGGTGGGAGGGGACAGCTGAAAATCTAGTACCCAGTTCTACAGAAGAGAAGTGACACTATACCTCTAAGCATGGGGACAGAGGCAGAATGCTAGGAGATGTCCTAGTGCCCCAGACAAATCCTTTATTCATCCTTAGCCCCAGTGCAGCCCTGCTCTGGTGCTGTCCAAGGTCCTGAAGTCTGCTTGGGGTGCAGTTTTTGTTTTTGTTTTTTTGGGTGCTGAATACTTTTCTCCCAGCTATTGCACAGTAACTGTTAACATTTAATGGCCACTCACAAAGTGAATGATGTAGTACACTATACTGTTAACTCACCGATCGATGATTAAATACACTGAATCCTAAAACTTCTAGTCTATGTGCTTTGTGGACTCACATATCATTGTCAGGCAACTCAGCATTTCCTTCATCCGTTAACCCATTCTTCTGTTCATCCATTTAATATTTATTAAGCTCCCAGTAGTGGTTAAGAGCTGTGGTGTGCTATGCCTGCTAACCTAAAGGTCTGCAGTTCAAATCCACCAGCCGCTTCTTGGAAAACATAATGGAGCAGTTCTACTCTGTCCTACAGGGTCACTATGAGTCAGAACCGACTCGACAGCAACGAGTTTGGGTTATTAAGCAAGACATATGAAAAGCAGTGAATGGACCCTGTCTCTGGCTTCCTAAGAGAGTCATGAAACAACAGAAAAATAATTCTGGGCCTTTCCTTTTTCCATACACAGTCAGGAAAAGATATGGAAGGGTACTGAGGGCTCGAACCACACTGAAATAAAAATTTTACATAAATTCAAGGAATTTTAAAACCATGTTAGAAATATTCAAAATTTAACTGCATAAATCCCAAAACACAATATACAAAGTTAGAAGACAAAGGACAAACTGGGAAATAAAATTGAAGCACATATAAAAGACATATAAACCATCCAAGAGAAAAGGGGAGACTGTTCACAAGAGACTTTTTCCATAAAACAAGATACAAATAGCTCTGAAACATGTGGATGGGTGCTCCACCTCCCAATTTATATGAGCAACATATGTTTAAATTACACTGAGATACTCTTTTTACCTATCAGATTGGGAAAAATCCAGAAGTTTTGTGAAACATTAGGATGGAAAATCTGTAGACAAACAGATATTCTCCTAAGGTGCTGGTGGGAAGGTAAATCATTACAAGCTCTACGTGAGGCAATTTGGCAATATCCATCAACTTTACAAATGCACACATTCTTTGGTCCAGGAAACCCAGTTCTAGGGATTTATACTAGAGGTAGTCTCACACACATGTAAAAGGAGATATGCACAGATCATTCACTGAAGCATTTTTTACTGGTGGAAAAAGGTCAGAAACAAAATAAATATCCATCAATGAAGGCTTAATAAATTATAATACATGCATACAATAGAGGGTTATGCTGGTATAAAAATAAAAGGAAGAGATATACTTTTAAGTAAATAGCAAAGTAAATGATATTTCAGAAAGAATATAAAAGGGTCAAAAAAAATACATACATATATTTGCTTATACATACATAATATATTTCTGGAAAATTAAGAAACTGTAACACTGGTTGCCCCTGGGTAGGAGAATTGAAAGTCTGGAATGTGGAGAAATATTTTTCCTTACGAACTTTTAGGTTTTTGGATATCTGAACCATGTGAATGTATTGTTGTTGTTGTTGTTTTTGTTAGCTGCCATCAAGTAGGATCTTGACTCATGGTGACCCCATGCACACCAGAACAAAATTCTGCCTCTTCCTGCACTATCCCCATGATCAGTTGTGGATTGGACCATTGTGATCCATAGGGTTTTCACTGGCTGATTTTCAGAAGTAGGTCACCAAGCCTTTCTTCCTGGTCTGTCTTAGTCTGGAAGCTTCGTTGACACCTGTTCAGCATCACAGCAGTATGCAAGCTTCCACTGACAGACGGGTGGTGGCTGTGCACAAGGTGCCTTGGCCAGAAATCAAACCTGGGTCTCCTGCACGAAAGGTGAGAATTTTACCATTGAACCATCATTGCTCCCACGGGAATGGATTTCCTCTTAAAAAATAAATAATTTTTAAAAACCAAAGTTCTCTTAGAGAGAAAGGTGGCTCTCATTCCTTATGATTTCAGTATGGGTCTTGTCCTCATCTAACTCTTCTTGCTTTTAGTGTTTGCCCTACCCATGTATTACCTTAATGACAAGCTTTTCTACTAAGTGCTATACCATACTGTTTAAACTTATATAATATCAATAAATGGTGTTGTTAAATTTAGTGCTTTTATGTTCCCATTTCATTCACATGAATATATCTTGTCTTCTCTTTTGAGATTTGTTAGCTTTCTCCCTGAATAGCATATGCAAAAAGGAAAGAAATGTAATAACAGTCAGTGAGTACCTTCTATGTGCCCAAGGCTGTTATGATGTCTAATTTAATCTCATAACAATCTTAGAGCTGAACAGTATTCCTCTCCTTATTATACAGATGATAAATCTGGGACACAGAGAGGATAAATGACTTTCCAACAGTAATTCAGCTAATAAGTGGTCAAGTTACGATCTGAATGCATTTCTCTCTTTCTGTTCCATACTGCCTCCCTGTGCAATAGAAGAGTAATGGTCTTTGTAGTTGCAGTCTCAGACTACTTACTGAACTCATCAATGCTTCAGTTTTCTTATCTGTTAAACCTGGCTTAATACTTACTTTGCAGGACTGGACTGAGAATTAACATAAATGCACATAGCATTCTGCCTGGCTGGTCATGTTGTTGTTAGGTGCTGTCGAGTGGGTTCCGACTCATAGCGACCCTATGTACAACACAACAAAACACTGCCCGGTCCTGCGCCATCCACACAATCATTGTTATGCTTGAGCCCATTGTTGCAGCCACTGTGTTAATCCATCTCATTGCCGGTCTTCCTCTTTTTCACTGACCCTCTACTTTACCAAGTATGATATCCTTCTCCAGGGACTGGTCCCTCTTGATAACATTTCCAAAGTATGTGAGACAGAGTCTCACCATCTTTGCTTCTAAGGAGCATTCCAGCTGTACTTCCAAGACAGATTTGTTGATTGTTCTGGCAGTCTATGGTATAGTCAATATTCTTCGCCAAAAGCATAATTCAAAGGCGTCAATTCTTCTTCAGTTGCTTCCCCTAATTTTTGTTTTCCAGTTCCTAGAAGGTACTGCACATTTAGTTATGCTCAAAGGTACAAGCTATTTTTTTTTCTGAATCAGAGAAATTGAATAATAGTTCTATAGTAAGAGCACCATCCCAGAGGAGGCATGCCAAATGTAATCTAAAGATGTGTTACAGCAAAGCCTCCTGGGATAGAAAGGGCAAGTCTGTAATGCTCTGAGGTGTCCTGTTCCCCTCACGGTTTATGAGTTGAAAGGATTCCTTAAAGGGATCTGTCAAGACTGACTTCACAGTTTCATCCATGTTGGGCAAGAGCCAGTTTATTAAGCCAAAGGCAGAGGCTCATCGTGCCGGCTACAATTGCACTGCTTCCATCCAGAAATGGGCAGAAGTCAAGTCATATTAGAAATATAAATCCACTTCAGCCCACTGCTTTAACAAAGAAGGTAAACGGGTGACAGAGGACACCTACAGAGCATTCATGATGTCACGTAATTGGCCAAAGGACTTCATTGTTCCATGATGCAAATGAAAAGTCATTAATGGGCAGTAAAAGGGGGTGGAGGGTGGGGAGAACGCATAGCAGAAGACAGCTTAATGCTTTCAGGGGAGATTGGCACATCAGAGCTCTGCTGTAATACGCAGTTGGCTAATTTCACTGAGGTATTGAACAAATGATGGATGGGGAGGGTTAACAGGCACCATGACAGCAATAATAAAGATACTCCCTGCCAGCAGAAGACCCCTGCTCCTGCTTCCCATTTAAATGACTTCTCATACCACTGAATACCTGTTTGTCAAGAGTATCTGTTACCTCTCCCCTGATGGCTCAGATATGATGTTCTTACTCCAAAACACCGTCTGGCTATCTACCACCAATTTCCTCTTTCCTCTCCCCCTCTATTAATGTGATTTACCTAGGAAGGTGCAAAGCTAGGAAATTGAGCTACAAGGAAAATTGAACTTAAGAGCAACACTGCAATTTCTACCCAGTTTGATGCTTTTCATTGCTTCTAAGTGGGTAGCAGTCTTCACTGTTTTTGAAGCATCACAATGTCAGGATAGCCTTTTTATTTAATTGACTGTCATTACGATGCTGTTTTTATGCCTCAGGAAGGTCAGATGAGAGGTGCAAGGGCTGTATAAGGTTGCCCAGAGACAAAGTCCAAGGGAAATAAGACAGCAGAGTAAGGCCTTAGAGTTGGGATGGAGGGGATGGCGGGAGGTTGTGCTGGGATTTCCAGGCTTCAGAGACTGATTAGTAGGGAGGTGAATGGCTTTCCTAAGGACTTAGAATTCGAGCCAAGAAAACTTGATGAAATTTACACATACCCTGGCCTTAGAATCAGTTTAAGTGCCATGCTACTTGAGATCAGGTTTCACAGGCTGACTGTCTTTACCTTCACTGCCATTTTAATTTTATCATCTCTCTTAAATATGCAAGAATAGTCCCATGATTTGACCTAGATAGTAGTTTTGCAAAGGAGTATTATTTGCATATGGCCATAGCTCAAAATTATGCTGAATAGAGAATCCGCTCATGATAAAAAGAAAATCTGAAAGTGGCAGTTTGCCATATGACAAGGAGATTAAAGGTACATTTTAGGCCTCTTCAAACATAAGTAACTAAAAAGGGCTCAGAAATGAAAGGAAAGAAATGACCAAATGGATTAGTAATGACACGGGCTTCCATCTGAGCAATACAAAGTTTAGTGTTGACTTAAATCTTAGTAAAAATAGGGTGAGAGGCCAAAATCCAGACCGCAAGGGAATTGTTTATACAGAGGCAAACACTAAAAATCAGAAAGAATAAGGAGAAATCCTAAGTTTTGGACTCCACTCTACCACCTGGTCACAGAACGAGTATATCGTCAAAACCCCTACTGCTATGGAGTGTCTGTGATGGACCACATATTTGAGTCATTGCTTTTAAGCCCAATGCCAAGAGAACCTTGAGGGATGAGTATTAGTATCCCTACCCTACTTGCCCTTTCTTGCTTGAGAATCCTAGCATTTAGAGTTCCGAGTGGAAAGATGACTTACTTAAGATCACTCAACTACTGGATGCTTGAGCTTGGACTCGAGTCCAGCTCTGCCTATCTCCAAAATTTCTTCATACCACAATACACTGCTACACACAAAGCAATGACAACATGTCTCGGAATCCCCAGAAGTCTCTTTCTTAGGTGGCTAATAATTCTGGCTATTTAGCCTTCAAGACAAGAGCCTGAACAATGATGAATCTGGGAAACATCTCACAACATGGATGAATCTGGAGGGCATTATGCTGACTGAAATAAGTCAATTACAAAAGGACAAATACTGTATGAGACCACTACTGTAAAAACTCAAGAAAAGGTTTACACACAAAAAGAAACAATCTTTGATGGTTATGAAGGGGAGGAGGGGTGGGGATGGAAAAACACTAAATAGACAATAGGTAAGTGGTAACTTTGGTGAAGGGTAAGACAGTACACAATACTGGGAAAGCCAGCACAGCTTGTACAAGGGAAGGTCATGGAAGCTCCATAGATACATCCAAACTCCCTGAGGGCCGAATTACTGGGCTGAGGGCTGTGGGGACCACGCTCTCCAGGAACATCTAGCTCAATCGGCATAACATAGTTTATAAAGAAAATGGAAAATGTTCTACATTCTACTTTGGTGAGTAGCGTCTGAGGTCTTAAAAGCTTGTGAGTGGCCATCTAAGATACTCCACTGGTCTCACCCCTTTGGAAGCACGGGGGGATGAAGAAAACTAAAGACACAAGGGAAAGATTAATTCGAAGGACTAATGGACCACATCTACCATGGCCTCCACCAGACTGAGTCCAGTACAACTAGGTGGTGCCTGGCTACCATCACTGACTGCTCTGACAGAAATCACAGTAGAGGGTTCCAGACAGAGCTGGAGAAAAATACAGAACAAAATTCTAACTCACAAAAAAAAGACCAGACTCATTGGCCTTACAGAGACTGGAGAAACCTTGAGAGTATGGTCCCCGGACACCTTTTAGCTCAGTATTGAAATCACTCCTGAGGTTCACCCTTTAGCCAAAGATTAGACAGGCCCATAAAACAAAATGAGACTAAAGGGTCATAGCAGCCCAGGGGCAAGGACTAGAAGGCTGGAGGGAACGAAAAAAAAAGAGAGAGGAGCCTGGGTGGCTCAAGTGGTGTGTGATCACTTGAGCTGGTTCAAAGCTACCCCAGCAGCCCCATGGAAGAAAGGCCTGGCAGGCTTCTTCCATGAAGCCAAGAAAACCCCCTGGAGCAGTTCTACTCTATAACACATGGAGTTACCGTGAATCAAAATCTGAGCTGAGAACAACTTACAACGCCAACAACCTTCAACGGGCATCCCTGGGTAGTAAATGGTTAATGCAGTGGGCTGTTAACTGAAAGGTTGGAGGTTCAAGTCCACCCAGAGGTACCTCGGAAGAAAGACCTGGTGAACTGCTTCCGAAAAATCCGCCATGGAGCACAGTTCTGCTCTGACATACATGGGGTTATCATAAGTCGGAATTGACTCAAAGGCACTGTTTTGTTTTGTTTTTAACCTTCAAGGGCCCTCCACAGAGTAGCGTATACCCAGGGAGAAAACTCACAGTGAAGTCTTCCTCTTTTCTAGATAAGTTTCTGCTGCTATCACTCATGTAATGTGTGGTTTCTCTTAATTACTCCAGGTATTGGGATATAGGCAAGGATGCATTGGTTGGTTTCACTGTCATTCCCAGTTCACCTTTGCTTTGTTGTTAGGACCAACTGGCCGCTCCTGCAGCCCACCGATTCTTTGTTTACATCTACACAGCAGAGTATTCACGGAGAGCCCCAGGGAATGGCTACTGTGCCAACTTCTAGGGACAAAACTCAAAAGCCAGAGTCCTTGCTTTTGAAGACCATAGCATCTGGAACCAGAGCTCTTTTATCCTCTCGGATCTCAGGTCCTTCCTTCAGGCCCTTGTCAAAATCACTTTCCTCGTAGCTGTTCCAGACTCAGCACCTTCCTTGGCTCTTCCCCCCAGAATTTCATCTCTCCTAATCCTGTTTGCTTTTTGCTTTGGACAAATGAGACATGGTGTGCAGTTGTAGGTAAGAGTACTTACTTTGCATATGCATTTGCCATGTGACCTTGGAAAAGTTATTGAAACCCCTCTAAACTTCGGTTGGTGCAGTGTGAAGCCACCAGCTGCCAATTGAATGATCAGCAGTTCGAACCCACCAGCCACTCTGCAGGAGAAAGATGTGGCCGTCTTCTTTCATAAAGATTACAGCCTTGGAAAACCTGTGGGGCAGTTCTATTCAGAATTGACTCAGTGGCAATAATTTTTTAATGGGTAAACTTTGGTTCTGGAGTCCTTAAGTGGTGTAAATGGTCAAGTGCTCAACTTCTAGCTGAAAGGCTGGTGGTTCAAACCCACCCAGAAGCACTTTGGAAGACAGAACTGGCAACCTGCTTCCAAAAGGTCACATCCATGAATGCCCTTTAGAGCACACTGGGCCGTCATGAGTCAGAATCAATTTGACAGCAACTGGTTTGGTTTCTGTTTTTAAACTTCAGTTTTCTCCTCTTTAGAATGAAGAGAACAGTAATAGTACCCATGTCCTGAGCTTCCTGTGAGGATAAAATGGAATAGAAAATTTAGAATACACAGTGCTAGGCACATACCAAAAAACCCATTGCTGTCAAGTTGATTCCAACTCATAGCGACCCTATAGAACAAGTAGAACTGCCCCATAGGATTTCCAAGAAGTGGCTGGTGAATTTGAACTACCAGCCTTCTGGTTAGCAGCTGAGCTCTTAACCATTACACTACCAGGGCTTTGCTTGACATATAGAAAGTACTTAATAAAGACCATCTGGCACTGTTAATATTACTATTACTATCCAAGGAGACTTTTCTACCTCTCACCTCCCATATTTGTCCTCTCTCTTGCTTTTCTAACCCCCCTGAGTTTCTATACAACACCATTTCCTTCATCCCCACCCTCACCCCCTAGCAGCTCCCCTTCCAGGACTTCTAATCTCTCCTGCTAGGATTGCATGTGCTCCTGCCCCTCTTCTCCTAGGTACTTATCTCCCGGACTATTGTCTCCTCTCAATACCCACATTAGCATAAATGTTATTATCTCTAAAATCCAATTAATTTCAATTATTGTGGCCCCAGACAGATTGCTATTGCTCTCAATTCATGTAAGCTTCTGAGAAAGTAGGGTTGCCTCTCACTTCTTCAATTTTACAAGGCTCTGAGAACCAGAGAAAACAGATAAATGGCCAGACAAGGACCACCTCAAATCCCATTTATTCAGTCCCTCCAACTTTCTCAATACACAGGCTTTTTCTAGAGTAAAGACTTTCACAACATTGTTGTTGTTGTTAACTGCTGCCAAGTCAGCGACTCCACACACAATGGAATGAAATGCTGCTGGTCCTGTGCCACCCCCATGATCAGTTACAAATCAGACTGCTGTGATCCATAGGGCTTTTACTGGCGGATTTTTAGAAGGAAACTGCCAGGCCTTTACCCTGGAGGTGTAGTGGCTAAGTGCTACGGCTGCTAACCAAAAGGCTGGCAGTTCAAATCCACCAGCCGCTCCTTGGAAACTCTATGGAGCAGTTCTACTCTGTCCTATAGGGTCGCTATGAGTCTGAATCAACTCAACGGCAATGGGTTTGGTATTTCGGTTTTTACCTCTTAATCTGTCTTTAGTCTGGAAGCTCCATTGACAGTTATTCAGCATCATGGCAACTCACAAGACTCCTCTGACAGATGGGTCGTGGCTCTGTTGGAAGTGCGTTAGCTGGGAATGTAACCCAGGTCTTCCACAGGGAAGACAAGAATTCTACCACTGAACCACCACTTCCCCTTTCACAAACACTACCTAGCTTTAACTGGTCTTCTCTGTAATAAGCTGCAAATAGCAAAGTGGGCAGAAAATGGGTAGTAAATGGGCAGCACAAAAGGCATTAAGTGACGATCTAGAAGATGTACAAACAGGAAATAATCAAGCACTGACCATACATGCACAAGACTTTAAGACCCTGACATTGTGATTTTAGCCCACACTTTCATTGTCAGTCCAACTTTGATTAGTTCAATCTCACCTACTTCATGAATCCCTTCAACATTTGTCCATTCAACAAATGCCTACTGTGTAACTGTCACGTGACAGACAACTCTGGTTCCAGGGCTACGGCAAGGAGTGAGGCCAATAAGGTCCCTATCAGACTTACATTTAGTGGAGAGATGGACAAGCCACAAACTAAATAAGTGAATTTCAAGGTGAATGCAAAGAAAAAGAGGTGTTCAAAAAATACATACAATAATGTGATAGGAAATAATTGGGGTTTGCAACAACAATACAGGGCTGGTCTGAGGAGACACTGATTGAGGTAAAAGCTGCATGATGGGGCGCAGTTCTAGTCTCTGCTCCAATGAAATTTTTTCCTCACTCCCTGAAGTTCGCCGGGTCATGGTGTCAGCCTGACTGAGAAGAGGGCGGTCCTGAAGATGAATAAGAAACCACTTCCTCCTGCTGGTCTGCAAAGAGAAAAAAGCAAAAGACGAAAATGGCTAAATTTATGGTCCGCCTGGCTACCTCAGCCAACTGCAGTAACATGATGCCGCTGATCAAAGAACTGGCTAACTATGAATACATGGAAGAGCAAGTGATATTAACTGGGATAGATCTTCTAGAAGGTGGTTTCCAAGAGCACTCCTTTTACCCCTGGCTGGTTGCAGAAGTGTCCAAGGAGCACTGGACTCTGAAAAGACACAGCAGTGTTGATTTTGCCATGTGACCCGTGGATTGACAAGCTATTGTATCCCGAGGTCTTCTTTGATACAAGTGATTACAGAGGCTTTGGCATAGCATCAGAAATTCTGAAGAATCTAAGCCAAGTTGCTATGAAATGTCGCTGCAGGCAGCATGCACTTCTTGGTGGCAGAATGGAATGAACTATCTATCAACTTCTACAAAAGAAGAGATGTTTTCGATCCAACCAGTGAAGAGGGATGGAGACTCTTCAAGAGTGACAAGGAGTACTTCCTAAAAATGGCAGCAGAGGAGTGAGAAGTGCTGGTGGAGACAAGGACAAGTTCCATTCTATTTAGAAAAAATTCTCAGCTTCTCTTGCTTTCTGTCCTGTTTGTAGTGGAGTAATAGAATGAGCTCTCATTCCAAAGCTTTATTACCAGTGGGTTTGTTGTATGTTTGAAAAGCAGTCTAGTTAAAATGGCAATTTCGTGTGCAGTTTGGAGTCAGATTTTTCCTTAAACATCTTTTGATAAACAAGGTGGTGTGATCTTCATATATGAAAAAAAAAAATTCATTCTTGTGAGACATTTAAATGTGTTCAATGTACGGACTGGTACCTGGAGTTTCTGTTTTAACTCTTTTTTAATAAACTGCCCTTAGATTTAAAAAAAAAAAAAAAAACCTGACTGATGAGAAGGAACCACACAAAGAACTGGGAGAAGAACTTTCCAGAGTCAAGGAAGGAGCCAGGAAAATGAGTGCAAAGGCCCTGAGGCAGAAATGAGCTTGGTGTGTTTGAGGAACCAAAAGAAGGCCAATAGGGCTGGAATCCCTGTGGAATTATCCATTAAAAATTGTTTAAAAACTACTTTTTCTCCTCAGGTTCATTTCTCATGCTCAGTCATAAATATAGTAAAACTAATATATTTTCATTGAATCGGGAATTTAGTTAGTATGTATATCTGTTAGAAAAAATAATAGAAAGCATTATCAGTGATGCATTCCAAGTTATTTTGGCTATCCATTATTTTGAGTTATCTATTATTTTGAATTATCAATACCTCTGCTTCCTTGTACAATAAAATAAGAACTTCTTGCTTCTGTTGATGATTTGCTATCTCAAGGCTGAGGAGGGCATGGGCTATGTGGGGGCAGCTCTAACCCAAGGATCTTGGCTAAGGTCTGCCCTTTTCTATATAGAAGTGTTGTAACTCGATCATTGGCACTCCACCTAGATATTGCCATCATGTCCATCACAAGCCACTAGGAACAATGACCTTAATACCCTTGGGCAGCTGTCTTCAACAGAGTGCAGTATTAGAACCCAACCCATACTTCCTTCCTTCATGCTCCCAATTCCCTCTTTAGATTAAATTTTTTGCCGTGGTTTGTCAGGAAACATGCTAGCAACAGTTCCATTGAGTGCTTGCCAGATCTTGTGCTCGAAACATTCCATACATTTAAGCCTCAAATTAGACTGTATAATCTTCATTTGACAGAAGAAATGGAGCACCAGAAAGAGTGTGAGATTTCTCTCAGCCACACAGTTCGTATGCGATAAAGCTTGAACTAGGTTTCTCTCCAGAGCCTACAGTTTGTCCAGCATGGAGACAACACCTGCAGAGTGTATGGAGGATACACACGGGCCCTGAGGCTGCAGGCCTCAGTTTGGGGACATCGTTTACCATTTCTGAGTCTGAGTTTCCAAATATGTACTATGAGTGTTCTGGCCTCTTTTCTACATATGTTGTATTTTTATTGTTGTTGGGTGCCCCATAGGGTTTTCAAGGCTGTAATTTTTACGGAAACAGATCACCACGTCTTTCTTCCATGGAGCCATTGGGTGGGCTCAAACTGCCAACCTTTCAGTTAGCAGCCAAGCACTTAACCATTGTGCTACCAGGGCACCGCCTTATTAAACCAAACCCGTTGGTGGCCTTATAGGACAGAAGAGAACGATCCCGTAAAGTTTCCAAGGAGCAGCTGGTAGATTCGAACTGCTGACGTTTTGGTTAGCAGCCGTAGTTCGCCATAGCTCTTAACCACTGCGCCACCAGGGCTCCTCCTCCTTACTAGCGGGATAGAATAACTAACAGACTCAGAAACCTCTGAAAGAGCCAAAGAGACTAAAGCCTGAGACATGCGATTCTAAAAGACTTAACTCCCTGAGCAAGCCAAATGGAGTCAGGTCTCCATTTTACTGAGTGGGCACTCTTCCCAGAGGCTGTGACAGGATGTGGGGCAGCAGGCTGCACTTTCAGAACTCTGCTCTGCTTAATGGCAGTGGCTTGGAAAGACTCTCTTTCTGGGCTTCAGGAGGTCAGCAGCATCAGAGCTGTCTGGGGATGGGTGAGGATACAGGCAGGTGTCTGATGTGAGGACACGACAGGCGGGTCAAGCTTCCCTGAGCCCAGACACATTCATTTCTCCTTTCTCCACAAGTAATTAGCTGCAGGAAGAGACAGTGAAAGAGAAGCGGCCATCCCAAGCAGGCAGAAGAGCACACACCACTCTCCTGCTCCTCCTTTTCCCGATTTTTAATTGGTGTCTCTTCTTTATTTCGATTTACCACCTGTTGTCCACACCCCTTCGCATTTCCTTTAGGGTTTTCTTTTTTTTCATTAAAGGCCAACCACTTGCCCCCACCTAAATGGTCTTCTCCCAACATTTAATCCCTTTAAAACAACAGCACCAGGTTCAATTCACCAAAGCCTCAACTGCTTCATGGGCAATCAGGGTTGAAATCCAACTCAGCAACAGCACTTCCGAAATTCACATTGCTGGGATCTACAGTAGGGAAAGACATTTAACATGTATCTCTCTGATAACAAATGGGATGAAGTTGCTAAAGCCACTGAGTCCCACACTGTTGCTCGGAGTCACCTGAGAGCCCTGGCTGACCACAGGGAAGGAACTGAGTCCCCTTCTCCCCCACCACACACACACACACACGTGCACACACACACACACCATGGCCCCAAGGGACTTCCCAGGCTTTAGGGAATAAAAATGAACTTTCCAGCCCCTGGACTACAGTGTATCTCAAGGGACTTTCCAAATAAAAGGTCCAGCTGCCAAGTAGCCTCCCTTCCAGACTGTGGTGTACTATATTAAGAGGACTGGGGTAATGGTGAATCAGTGATAGAATTCTCTCCTTCCATACAGGAGACCTGGGTTTAATCCCTGGCCAAAGTTTACATTATGGGCAGCTACCACCCATCTGTAGGTGGAGGCCTGTGTGTTGCTATGATGCTGAACAGGTTTCAGCAGAACTCACAGACTACAATGAAGAGAGGACTGGTGATCTACTTTTGAAAATCAGTCATTGAAATCCCTGTAGATCACAATGGTCCGATCCCCAACTAATCATGGAGATGGCACAGGACCAGGCAGTGTTTCATTCCATTGTGCCTGGAGTCACTGTGAGTCGGGGTGGATTCCACAGCTGCAAGCAACAAAAACATAGTAAGTGAACACTTCCCTTCATCTCACCTCCCTGCTTGTCTTTAGCTCTCTCCCCCAGCAGCCAGCTCATCAGCATATAGAGTAGTTCCGACAGAACCCTCATAATGCTTTCTCTCTAAAGAAGGAATTTAAAGCCCTTCTGAGTGACATTTAATATGATAACAGTATGTAAGTTTGATGGGAAACTGTTTTCAAAGAGTTAAAGTCATAACAGTCCCCCAGATCAGGCTGACAATGGCTTTTCTGATCATTATTAAATTCCCCGTGATTAGGAAACGGGCCGGTGCTATTGATTTAAGCTCTTTGACTTAAGCTAAGCTTTAGAGGCCTTTCACAAGGCACAAAAAGGGCATTTGATATTGTATTTTTTTTTTTTTTAATTAAAGTACTTTTCAGAGTACAAACAGCAGACAGGCAGGCATTAGGCACAGGCTTCAGGAAAAAAGATGGGACCCATTTGTCCTGAATTTGGAGACAACCTCCCCTGCTGCAGACTGGGGAAAGTGTGGTACACTGGACAAGGTGGGATGCTCGCACAGACAGCAGGTTTCCTAACTCCTGAAGGGGCCAAAGACACTTTAAATTCAACTCCAAAGCTCCGATAAACTGGGAGGTCATGTGTCCTGGAATTTCCAGTGCAATTTCAATTTCAAAGATTTTGTCCTGTGGTCCTTCAATAATTGTCAAGCTGTGTATAAAATTTTGCATCAAGAAATTACCACAAAATCCCCCAAGGTTAAAGATTCTGGCTGACTTTTTCAAGGTACTATGCGGGGAGAGAACGGAGGTGACCATATTTCTATTACAGTCGAAAGCTCTAGAGAAAACAGGGATCCCTAGAGGAAAATCTTGCACTATTGTTGGATATTAAGTGCTTTGTGCCTTTCTGAGGGAAAGGCACTTGTGGGTTTTCAGGGGCTCCTGCAATGCCTATTAGTTTCCCAGACAATAAGCAGGTTGAGTAACTGTGTTCGGGCCCCAGAGCATTTCTTCCCCTGATCACCTGTCTCTCCTAATCCCCAATAGTCCCAGGAGAGCCTTTGGGAAGCCAGTCACTGCCTCTCCTGCTCTGAAGTCAGGGTGCCCACTGTCTTTCCTGGTTCTGTCCCTAAGGGGTTCAGTAGCTATGCTAGGAACATTGGCAATATTTTTCTAACTTTTTTCTTTCTTTCTTCTTCTTCTTCTTTTTTTTTTACCGTGGCCCACAATAAGAAATATAACTTTATATCACAACCCAGCACATAACATGCATTCACAATTGAAACACAAGTTTCGCCAAATTCTCATAAGACCAGACTTAATGGTCTGACTGAGACTGGAAGGACCCCGGTGGTCATGACCCTCAGACCTTCTGTTGGCCCAGGTCAGGAACCATTCCCGAAGCCAACTCTTCAGATATGGATTGGACTAGACAATGGGTTGGAGAGGGATGCTAGTGAGGAATGAGCTTCTTGGATCAGGTGGACACTTGAGACTATGTTGGCATCTCCTGCCTGGAGGGGAGATGAGAGGGTGGAGGGGGTTAGAAGCTGGCGAAATGAACACGAAAAGAGAGAGTGGAGGGAGAGAGCGGGCTGTCTCATGAGGGGGAGAGTAATTGGGAGTGTGTAGCAAGGTGTATATGGGTTTTCGTGTGAAAGATTGACTTGATTTGTAAACTTTCACTTAAAGCACAATAAAAATTATTAAAAAAAAAAAGTTTCACCAAATAATACTTAGGCATATTGTTGTTGTTAGTTGCCATCTAATGGATTCCAATTCATGGTGACCCCGTATGTGCAGAGAAGAACTGCTCCATGGGTTTTTTTGTTTCTTTGTTTCTAATTTTTATTGTACTTTAAGTGAAATTTTACAGATCAAGTCAGTCTCATACAAAAATTTATATACACCTTGCTATACACTCCTAGTTGCTCTCCCCCTAATGAGACAGCACACTCCTTCTCTCCACCCTCTATTTTCGTGTCCATTCACCCAGCTTCAGACCCCCTCTGCCTTCTCGTCTCTCCTCCAGAGAGGAGCTGCCCACATAGTCTCATGTGTCTACTTGAGCCAAGAAGCTCACTCCTCACCAGTATCATTTTCTATCCTATAGTCCAGTCTAATCCCAGTCTGAAGAGTTGGCTTTGAGAATGGTTCCTGCCTTGGGCTAACAGAACGTCTCTGGGGTCCTTATGGTCTCAGTCAGACCATTAAGTCTGGTCTTTCTATGAGGATTTGAGGTCTGCATCCTATTGCTCTCCTGCTCCTGCAGGGGTTCTCTGTTTTGTTCCCTGTCAGGGCAGTCATTGGTTGTAGCCGGGCACTATCCAGCTCCTCCGGTCTCAGGCTGATGTAGTCTCTGGTTTATGTGGCCCTTTCTGTCTTTTGGGCTCATAATTACCTTGTGTCTTTGGTGTTCTTCCATAGGGTTTTCATGACTGTGATCTTTCAGAAACAGATTGCCAGGCCTGTCTTCCAAGGAGCCTCTGGGCAAGTTCCAACTGCTAACCTTTTGGCTAGTAGTCAAGCGCTTAGCCGTCTATGCCACCCAAGGATTGAACTGATGCATACTAGGTGTATTTTTATGTCAAAACCACCAAATGGATGTCATGGCCCTCTAAGGGTCTCTTCCTGCAAAGTGAAAACTGCCCTATATTAAAAAAGAACCATAAATACTCTTGCACTGAGTGGTATTTTAAGGGCATAGGGTATGTGCCCAATTCTGTGTTAGGAGATAAAGAACATAGGTGTTTCTCTCATCAATCAGCTCACAATCTATTTGAAGAGACATAACTAGCATAGGGGAAATGTAAATGACAATGCCAAAGAGATTGGTATTCAGATGCCAACTGGGCCCCTTCTGTTGTGAGTCCCTAAGAAGGGAGAGGTGAAGAGGGCAGCTGAGGAAACTGTTATCATCCTTGTTGTTATTGTTAGGTGCCATCAAGTCAGTTCCAACTCATAGTGACTCCACATAAAACAAAACACTGCCCTGTCCTTTGCCATCCTCACAATAGCAGGTAAGTTTGAGCCCATTGTTGCAGCCACTAGGTCAATTCATCTCATTGAGGGGTTTCCTCGTTTTTGCTTACCCTCTGCTTTACCAAGCCAAGCCCTGGTGGTACAGTGGTTAAGCACTCGATTGCTAACTGAAAGGTCTGTAGTTCAAACCCACAGCTGTTCCATGGGAGAAAGATGTGGCAGTCTGCTTTCGTAAAGATTACAACCTTGGAAACCACATGGGGCAATTCTATCATCCTTGAGTAAAGTAGAGTTTTATTTTAGGAGCCCAGGGCCAGGTTACAGGGTGGTGAGAAGGGAAACATAGCTGGAAAATGAGTTTAGATTGTAGAAAGATAATAACGACAATACCACCAAAAATAATAACAATATTTTTTGAGTATTTATAATACTCTAGGCATCATTTCAAGGTTTTCACTAATTAGTAACCTCATTCCACAGTTAACGAATCTTAGGCACACACAAAAAAAAACTGAATAAAATCAAACAGAATAATGTTTGATGATACTAGCAGGTATGAAATTGATGCTGCCACTACCAATATACTACTTTCAATCCTCCACTTTTCCTAAATCCAGCACTTTCCTTGCAGCTCCATGGGAACCATGAGCATAGGGCATATGTAGTGGGCACTCTGGTGTTCCTTTCAGGCTCCCTCATCAGGGCTAATGCACCCCATCCCCAGCCACTCAGAATGTTGGCCGCTGGCAGCTAACAGCTGCATCCCTCACTGGGAGTTACCTTCAGCCACAAGGAATTGCCCGGCCCAAGATTACACCCCTCTCAGGGGACAACCGGTGGCCAATGATGAGTTGAATCCAAAGTCTTAGCATCTTTGCCTCATTTGGGGACAACTCATAAAGGCCATCATAGCCCAAAGCTCCCCATAAGGCTAGCTGAATCCTCAGTGGAAAATGACTCTCAGATTAGCTGCCCTCGCTTTTGTACAGGTGTTTCTCCCCAGAGCATTCTCCAAAAAACCTTGGAAGAAATTCTCCATCTCATAGTCTGTCTCAAGGAATTCAATCTAAGCTAGATAGTACCAGGAGGGATCCCAGAAAGCCAACTATGAAATGGAAATTTGGAGATGGACTACTCCCTGGCCAGTGGGCCACAAAGCCCCCAGCACTGGTGGTACATATAGTATGAAAAGTCTCTGGCATGCTGTAGCAGTGCAGTTGTGAAAATGTTCACCAAAGTCAAATGGGTTGAGACATCAATGGAAGAGGACACACTGGCTGGGGTGCTATCTCTGGTACTGGAAAGGCATGAAAGGAAATAGTAACTATAAAGATCACAGGATCCATGCCTGTTGCTGAATGTCACTGATTCACTGAAGAGAGATGACATCATACTCGTGGTGATTAATTGACAAGTCAAGTAAATGTGAAGGCCACAGGAGTTCCTTTGCTACATTTAAGGAGACCCTAAATTCTTGCATGGAGGGCAATAAGCAGGAAGGCCCAGGGCCTGGACTTGATGATGTAAGAGCAGCAGAGCTTCAGAGAAGGTTGGATTTCAGCTCTGGCAGATCTCCTACCCTAAGGTCAAGGCCTTAAGAGAAAAGGAGTGGGATACTTAAGCTTGGGGTGAACTTATTTGGGTAGACTAGTTGAGAATTTTGAACTCCCAGCTTCCCCAAAACCTGCTGGACCTGAAAAAGTGGCCTACTCATCTTTGTTAGAAGGTAGTACCCACCCCCAAGTACCCTTGACTGAGTATCATGCAGACACTTCAGATAAGTCAGGACCTTTACAAGGTCTTGGTGGCTTCCCTCAGAATTCTTACCCTTCTTTCCCCTTCCGTTAATCAGACTAACTAAACCAAACCAAACCCAGTGCCATTGAGTCGATTCCGACTCATAGTGACCCTACAGGACAGAGTAGAACTGCCCCATAGAGTTTCCAAGGAGTGCCTGGCGGATTCGAACTGCTCACCCTTTGGTTAGCAGCCGTCGCACTTAACCACTATGCCACCAGGGTTTCTAATCAGACTAACCGCAAGTGTAAAATGATGACATAGACTAATGACGTCTGTTATGTTGTTAGCCCAGCTAAGGGAAGAGAGGGACTATACCCCAAACTAATGCAGGCTCTAGCTATATGTGCCATAGGGAGGTGGGAGAATGTGCATGGGACTAGATCCTGATTATGATGGATCAAGGGGATGGAACAAAGTTGGATAAAGGGGAGTGTATCAATATGCAACTGTATCAAAATTCTCCCGTGATGCAGAACTTAACATGCTGCTTCTACTCTGCCAGGTTGAATCTTAGAATCTTGGTAAGAGCAATGGTCCCTACTAAATAGATATACCAGAGCTTCCCTGGCAGGTGGTAGAAGAAGGACTAAAAAGGCTCAGAAAAATGGGCATGATAGAGTGGATCTATTACCTAAAGCAGAAAATCCACCAGTTGACTATGTTTCACAGGAAAGCTAAGAGGATACTACACTTACCAACGTCGTA
This sequence comes from Elephas maximus indicus, assembly GCF_024166365.1. Taxonomy (NCBI): domain Eukaryota; kingdom Metazoa; phylum Chordata; class Mammalia; order Proboscidea; family Elephantidae; genus Elephas; species Elephas maximus. Next base: position 54,632,049 of record NC_064840.1, read on the forward strand.
AAGGATGTGCTGGTGAGAGGGGCACCAACATCATTAAGATGCTCAACAGTGTCTCCTTCACAGTAGAAGAAGCTCTTACAGAACCGAGCTGCCTGATAGCAATGGCAATGCTAGGATCCCCAAAACCAGGTAGATCATGGTACATAACAGTAGACTACTGGCAATTTAACTAAAAAGCAGTCCCAATTATAACTACTGTGCCAGATATGGTATCTTTGTTAGAACAGATTAACACAGACTTCAGCACATGATATACAAACACTGATTTGACAAATTCATTACTTTCTATCCCTTTTACAAAGGATGTTCAAAAGTAGTGCACATTCACATGGGACAAATAACAGTATCCATTTATGGTCTTGCCCCAAAGCTATGCTAATTTGCCTTCTCTCTGTCATAATGTAATCTAAAGAGACCTGGACCAACTGGACATTCCAAAAATTACTGTATCGGTCTACTGTATTGGTGACATCATGCTAATTAGATAGCAGGCATAGTGGCAGGCATATTGGAGGCCTTGGTAAGACAAATATGCACACTTATTCCTCACTTATCGCACTGGTAAAGACCAGGTCATTATGTGAAAATTGGCATTATACAAAACTGGAAGATGGCCACACCAGATCACACAATAGAGGATGGCTACATCATTACATAACCGTCAAATCACATCATTACATAACTCCAAATTACATCATTACATAACTGCCAAATTACATTATTGTATAACTGCCAAACCAATGAGAATCATGGCCCAGCTAAGCTGACACATAACCTCAACCATCACAGCCAGCATTACTCTCACCTCGCACCTCAGCATTCATTACTGCCAGACATACATTGTTAATGTACACAGTAGTTGGATAGGTTTTTTAACTATTGTGGAAAGTGCAAAATGCATCATTTATCAGGTGACATGAAAGGTTACCAGCTTTAAGTAAGGCCTCAGAAGGGTTCTATTGTAGGTTCAGGATGTGGCACAAGCAGCCCTGCCACTTGGCCATATAACCCGGTCAACTTTATGGTACTAGAGGTTTCTATGTTTGGAAAAGACCTCATATGGAGTTGATGAGCCACAATAAGAGATCACAATGGAGACCCTTAGGATTTTTTGTCAAGGCCATGCCATCTGCAACAGGACTATATTTCATTTGAAAAGCAGATGCTGGTTTGTCATTGGGCCCTGGTAAAGATAGGCCATCTAAATATCGAGCATCAAGTGGCCATGCAGCCAGAGCTTCCTATCATGAACTGGGTCCTGTCATACCCAAATCATAAAGTCAGGAATACCCAGCATCAATCCTTTGTAAACTAGAAGTGGTATACCTGGGATTGGGCATACTACTCTGCCAGAGGGCACAGGTAAGCTGCATGAGCAGGTGATCTCAACCCATGCCATCTACAACTGCTGCACTAGCACTTCTTCCACAGCTCTCACCTATTCTGTAGGGGTAAAGGGATCGCTTATGCCCAGCTGATAGAGGAGGAAAAAGTCTGAGTCTGGCATATGGATAAGTCACCTTGGTATATCTGTGTTAGCTGAAAATAGACTGCTATTGCATTTCAATCCCATTCGGGGGACCTGAAAGAAAACAATGAGGATAAATCTTTCCAATGGACAGAGCTTTTATTGATGCTTCTGGCTTTTGTGGGAAGAGAAATGGCCCAAGATAAAAATATTCATCGACTTTGAATGGACTGGCTAGTTCATCCAGGGTCTTGAAGAAAGAAAGATTGAGAATAAGGAGATCTCGGGAAGACTTATCTAGATGGCCCTATGGGAATGGTATAAAGTGTGAAGATCTTTGTATAGCATATTAATGGCCACCAAAGAACATCCACAAAAGAGACACTAAATAATCAAGGAGACAGAATGACTCAGTTTTGATGTCGGCCAGCATTGTGGCTACCCTAGTGCTGACACAGGACATACGAGTGAAGTAGCCACGGTAGAAGGGATGCAAGCTATGCATGGGACCAACAGGATGTGCTTCCCCTCACCAAAGCTAATTTAGCTACAGCTGCTGCTGCTCTGCCAGAAACAGAGACCAAGACTGGGCCTCATATTTGGCACCATCCCTTAAGAAGATCAGCTAGGCAATTGGTGGGAAGTTGAATATTATGGACTTCTTTCACCCTGAAAGGGGCAATGATTCAATTTAACTAATATCAACACGTACATCCAGTTTGGGCTTACCTTTTCTACCCATAGGACTTTGATCAACACAACTCTTGGGGAGCTTAAAGAGGGTTTTATCAGCTGATATAAAATTCTAACGAACATTACCTCAGGCTAAGGAATGATTTTACAGCAAATAAGGTGCAGCAGTAGGCATGTGACCATGGAATCCACTGGACCTGTCACCCTCTGCACACTTAGAAGTCACCAGCCTGAAAGAACAGTGAAATGGCTTCTTGAAGAAGCAACTAAAATGCCAACTTGGAGACGAAAACATCCTCCAGACGTAGTATAGATCTTAAATTAATGGCCATTATCAGGTACTGTGTCTCTGGGAGCCCAGGCGGCACAGTGGTTAAAATCCATAGCTGCTAACCAAAAGGTTGGCCATTCAAATCCACCAGCAACTCCTTGGAAACCATAGGGGGCAATTCTACTCTGTCCTAGGATCGTTATGAGTCAGAATCAACTGAACAGCCATGGGTTTGGTTTTGTGTGTGTGTGTGTATGTGTGCGTGCGTGTGTGTGTGTGTGTAGTAAGTTAAATGGTGGGCCCCGAAAAGATATATCCATGTCCTAATGCCCAGGACTTGTGAATGTTACCTTAGTTGGAAAAACGGGTCTTTGCAGATATAATTAAGGAACTTGAGACAAAGCAGTCACCTTGGATTATCTGGGTAGGGACTAAATCCAACGACCAATGTCCTTAAAAGAGAAAGGCAGAGGGTATTTGAGACAGACAGAAGAAGACACACAGAGAGGAGAAGGTGATATGGAAACTGAGGCAGAACAAAGAGTGATATGGCTATAGTCCAAGGAAGGCCAAGGATTGCCGGTAGCCACCAGAAGATGAAAGAGGCAAAGAATGAATTTTCCTTAGAGACCCCAGAAAGAGTGTGGCTCTGCCAGATTTTGACTTCTAGACTTCACAACTGTGAAAAAATTAATTTCTGTTGTTTTAAGCCATCAAGTTTATGGTAATTTGTTGTAGCAGCCACAAGAAACTAACATAATCCCCAATAGGCAGAATACACAAGTCAGGAAACCAAAGAGCGGAAGAAAGAGTTGATCCTGCTTTCCAATACCACAACCTTGGGCTCTGCAGGTCTAAAGGTCATGGTTTTCAGAGGGGATACATGTCTCTCTGGGATCTCAATAAGAATTCGTTAAACTTTAGGCTACAACTGTTAACCTGTCACTTTGGGCTCCTCAGACTAAAAGACCACAGACATGGAAAGGAATCCTTATACTGACAGAAGGTGGGCTGCTGCTGTGCAGTGGGGATGGGGAAGAGCAGCTTTGGCACTCAAGTGATCCACTGAGCCATTGTTGGTGCTCACATGCCCAATTTTAATGGTAAACTGGCAGTTACAGCAGCCACATCCTGAGAAGAGTATGGTATCCAGGGGCTCAGACTCCTCAAGTATGAGGGGCTGGCTCACCCCACCAGGAAAACTGCCTAGACTAGCAAAAGTACAAGCTGAGGGTGTGAGAGATCTAGAATAGATAGTGGAGTAGGGGATCACAAGCATCGGTTACAGCTTCAAGATCAACTGTAGCAGTAACGGCTACGGTTTATCTCACTTAGTTATCTAGTGCTGCTTCTTGGATTGAATTACATCACCCCAAAAATGTGTATCAATTTGGCTGGGCCATGATTCCCAGTATTGTGTGGTTGTCCTCCATTTTGTGATTGTAATTTCATGTTAAAGAGGATTAGGGTGGGATGTAACACCCTTGCTCAGGTCACATCCATGATCCAATGTAAAGGGAGTTTCCCTGGGGTGTGGCCTGCACCACCTTTTATCTCTCAAGAGATTAAAAGGAATGGGGGCCTCATACCACCAAGAAAGAAGCAATGGGAGCAGAGCTTGACCTTTGGGCCTGGGGTTCCTGCTCAGAGAAGCTCCTAGTCCAGGGGAAGACTGATGACAAGGAATTTTCCTCCAGAGCTGACAGAGAGAGAAAGCTATCCCCTGGAGCTGACACCCTGTATTTGGACTTATAACCTATGAGACAGTGAGAGAAATAAATTTCTCTTTGTTAAAGCCATCCACCTGTGGTATTTTTGTTATAGCAGCACTAGATGACCAAGACAGCTGCTATAACAAAAATACCACAGGTGGATGATTTTAATGAACAGAAGTTTATTCTCTCATAGTCTCGTAAGCCAGAAGTCTGAATTCAGGGTGCCAGCTCCAGAGGAAGGCTTTCTCTCTCTGTGGGCCCTGGAAGAAGATCCTTGTCATCAATCTTGCCTTGGTCAAGTTGCTTCTCAGAACAGGAATTCCAGGTCCAAAGGAGGCGCTATTCTCCTGGATTTTGTTTCTTGGTGGTATGAGGTCCCCGTCTCTCTGCTGGCTTGGCTCTTTCCTATCTCAAAAGAGGTTGACTTAAATTAAAAACCTAATCTTATAGATTGAGTCCTGCCTCATTAACGTAACTGCCTCTAATCCTGCCTCATTTACATCACAGAGGAATGATTAACAACACATAGGAAAATCACATCAGATGACGAAATGGTAGATAATCACATAATGCTGGGAATCATGGCTGAGCCAAGTTGACACACATTTTGGAGGAACACAATTTAATCCATAACACTCATTAACCCTTCTCCTGTAAATTTCTAGAAAGTAAGAACAACCTGGGAGTCCCTAGGTAGTATAAACAGTTAAGTCCTCAACTACTAGCTGAAAGGTTGGTAGTTCAAACTCACCCAGAGGGGTTTCAGAAGACAGTCCTGGTGATCTGTTTCCGAAAGGTCACAGCCTTGAAAACCCTAAGGAGCAATCTACTCTGCACACGTGATGTCACCACGAGTCAGAATCAACTTGACAGCAACTAACAACAACAAAAAGAAAACCAACCTGAATCCTGGAGGACCAATTCCCAGATGAGAAAAGTTTCATACAAGAAACAACTGGATCCGAGTTCCAAAGAGGTGGACTGTAGTGCATATTATGGTTGTCTGCCCAGATCATCTTTTCAACGTCAATGCATCTATCCCTCTGCTGCTAGGAATATCACTGCTGACAGTTAAAAATGCCATTCCTCACTGGGAATTACCCTTGGATGCAGGGACCTGGCTCGCCCAAGGTCATCTTTCCTCCCAGTAGGTAGACCACAGCCAAGGCTGATGCGAGGACACAAGCCCCAGCACCCTTGCCTCAGTTTAGGACAGGTCCAGCACTCTCTGTAGGATCAGAGTCTTCAGTTGCAACCATATTGTGGTCAGTTTCTGCCTCTGCCTATTCCAGCTTTCCTCACCTTCTTAGAGAGTTATCTCCCAAGAGCAATTCACAAGAAACTCCATCTAAGTCATTTCATATCACTTCACTGTTTTGAAGTTTGCATCAAATGCACCCCACTGTAATGATCTCAGAATATGCCCACTGTGGTGCGATTGATTGCTTTTGTGTGGCCTTTCTACTCATGGTCTTATAACTACCGCCCAGGTAATTGGGGAGGATTGTGTGATAGGATAATTGTAGCCCACCAAGAAGATTGGTTAGTTTTGCCTTAAAAGAGAGCCAATCCCAGAGCAAAGGGGAGAAGAGCCCACCACCACCAAGGAAGGAGAGACAGCGCAGTGCACTTCCCGGCCTATGGGGCAAGAAAGCTGAGAGCGTTTGGGTAGAGACTGAGGACCAGGGAGAGGTGTGCCTGTGAGCATGGCTGGGAAGAGGCTGTCCTGATGGAAGAACTGTATCCTAAGTGTTCCTGAGCCTGAATTGTCACTGTTACTTCCCTAATAAACCCCATAATTGTGCGTACGGTCTGTGAATTCTGTGTGGCCATTGCAATGAATTATCGAACCCCATAGAGAGTGCTGTGGCAGGGACAGTTGGTGTCAGAGTTGGTAAAGATGGTGGAGAGAGGCATGTCTGACCTTCACCGCATAGGAATCAGCCTTGGGCTGTTGATCTTGATTCTCCTTTCCCCTTGTGAAGTTAGAGGAGGTCAGACACCACCCCACACCATTTTTACACTTACCCACCCGACTCCCCTCAGCAGAATGAGTAACAGTTGACATAGGGATGGTCCCAAGTAAAGATTTCTAGGGGCACATATTGAGTCACAATCACTTGATGGCGATGGGTTTGTTTTTTTAAAAAAATAGGGAAGAATGCTATGTATAACCAGATCCTATCCCAGCCTATCACCTGGCTTGCAGACTAGCATGTACTAAAAATGAAGCCAGTATTGCTGCCCCAGAGCTGCAAGACACACATGCTGCCCCCCGATCATATGGAAGACGTAGGCTTAGGAGATGCAGGGCAAGTAAAACAGAGCTTCTGCAGAGAGAAAATAAAATATTACCTCCTACATCTCTGCCTCAAGCAGCTGAAAAGTGAAAGTTGGAGCCCTTTCTCCACAAATCCACCCACAAACATCCTTGAAGCTCTCGCATAATGGGAGCAAAACACTTATATCTGGGATTCAAGTCTGAGCAGGAAGATGTTCTAAATTACCTAAAGGGTCTCAAAATTTACCAGCTTCACACCTATTCTACGAACGGCTTCTTCCTCTCTACTCCCTGACACTTAGTATACTTCTAAATTTTACCATGCACCATGCTGCACTGCAGTCACTTTTCTGAGGCCATGCTCAATGTTTTCCAAGAGTCAGCTCTGACCCTTTCTACTCCTCATTTTGTCCCCATTCATGCTGCTACCATGGCAGACAATGCCTTAGGGAGTGGGCCACCAAAAAAAATCCCTTTGCCATTGAGTCGATTCCAACTCCTAGCCACCCTATAGGACAGAGTAGAACTGCCCCATAGGGTTTCCAAGGAGCAGCTGGTGGATTCAAACTGCTGACCTTTTGATTAGCAAGGAGGCACCAAATCTGTCAGACTTGAGTGGAACAGCCAGGTGAAATTCTGGAAAGACCATTTAGTCCAACCCCTGTGCTTTACAAATAAATAAACCAATCTGCCCAGGATCACACAGTTATCCAGTGGGAGAGTCATCTCAAGCTACTTTCAAATGGCAATCATTAAGCCATTTGATGTGTGTGTGTGTGTGTGTGTGTGAAGAAATCCTGGCCTACTAGTTTCCAGTCCTGTTCCTTTTCACTGTACAACGCTATCTGTCCATTTTTAGCTGCTAACACCCATAAACCTACATGTGATCACTAAACGTCCTTCCCAAACCCTTCTTTAAGAATGGGAAGGGAAGAAAATAGAGAAGAAGAGAATGGAATGAAGAAGGGAAGGGAAAAAATAGAAGAGAGGAAGGAAGGTAGAAGGGAGAAAGGAAGGAAAGAAGGGAGAAAGGAGGGAGGAAGGGAGAGAGGGAAGGAAAAAGAAAATGAACCAAGCTCTTAACACTTCGGCAGAGCAGGTAAGAAGACAGCCTCTCTCCATTCCCCCACATAGCCCTCCCATTCTCAGAAGCAAGCAGCCTTTTGTGACATTGTTTTTCCTCCAAGGCTACCTTTGATCTTCATCCAGGTGACATCTAGTTAAGATGAACATCAAAGGCAGAAGGGAGGCACAGTATGATTTGTTCAAGCCCCAACTCTCACTAGAGATGGCCAAAGTACAAGCCTTTCAATCATCTGAAAGATGTGTCTAGGACCCCAAGGGACTCTTTTGGGATGAATGGTAGAGGGAGGAGGTGTTTCTTGCTTGAACTGTCATCACTTTGCTAGGAAATAACTCTTCCTGCCCTTTCTTTCCTTACTGCATCCTGCACCTCAAAAGGAAACAGCAGTATCTCTGTCTCCCCCTCACTAAGCCGGGTAGTAAACATGGGATGCGTCAGCACATAACGCACGTTAATCTATGCCGGCTGTCGTCTTTTATTTTTGGACCAAGTCAGACTCCTTTGTGTAACTGCTTGATGAAACATTTCCCATCCATTCTGCCAACACAAATTATGCTGTTAAATAATGAATGTCATCCCCGATTCCCCAGGGCCACACAAATGAGGGAGCACCTAACTAGTCCCAAGAATCAGGGCTTCCAGGAAGAGCAAGCGCCCCAGGTTCCCTGCCCTCGCTGCCTTCCCAGCCCATCCTGCTCTCCTGACTCTCTAGACCTTGTCACTGGCTTTCTACCTTCCAAGAACTGTTGCTAGGAGACAGAAGAGAAAGCTGGACTGGTCTATTGCCCGTCCACTTTGAGGGCAGGGAGGACCAAAAACATGGCCTCTGGGTCACAGATATGATCAACTTCTCAGAAGAGGGCTTTTCTATGGTGAGACTCTTACCCCAAGAGCAGAGGCCTCTCACTCTCAGGGAGGGGGTCTTTCACTCTTTCTCTGATTTTCTTCTGTTTGTCTGAAGTAGCAGAAAGTGCATGCAAACACACACACTCAGCCAAGTATGGCACAGAGAGGACAAATGTCCAGTTTCAGAAAGCCACTGTCAAGTCAGAGCTGTGTGGGCAGAAGAGGTGGGTAAATAGCATTCACAATCAAGTAGGATGAGTCGCTCTCACTTGAGGCTTCCTTTGAAGAAGTAATGCATGCGTCCCACATTCACATACACACACACACGCGCGCACACACCTCTTCTTCACATTAATAGAGTTACCATTAAGTCAAACCACATTTCACACATGACTGGGACCAGGAAGGACACTACCCGCATATGATCCTCTGGTCTAGTGAAGAATCCATTTATAATGCAAATATCTTGGCCATCTTTTTATAACTTAAAATTTGTGGCATTAAGGACTTCTTAAATAATTGGAGCATAAACACATTTGTATTTTTTTTTTTTTTTTTATAATAACTTTTATTAAGCTTCAAGTGAACGTTTACAAATCCAATCAGTCTGTCACATATAAGTTTACATACATCTCACTCCCTACTCCCACTTACTCTCCCCGTCTTGAGTCAGCCCTTTCAGTCTCTCCTTTCTTGACAATTTTGCCGGCTTCCCTCTCTCTCTATCCTCCCATCCCCCCTCCAGACAAGAGTTGCCAACACAATCTCAAGTGTACACCTGATATAATTAGCTCACTCTTCATCAGCGTCTCTCTCCCACCCGCTGACCAGTCCCTTTCATGTCTGATGAGTTGTCTTCAGGGATGGTTCCTGTCCTGTGTCAACAGAAGGTCTGGAGAGCATGACCGCCGGGATTCCTCCAGTCTCAGTCAGACCATTAAGTTTGGTCTTCTTATGAGAATTTGGGGTCTGCATCCCACTGCTCTCCTGCTCCCTCAGGGGTCCTCTGCTGAGCTCCCTGTCCGGGCAGTCATCGATTGTGGCCGGGCACCAACTAGTTCTTCTGGTCTCAGGATGATGTAGGTCTCTGGTTCATGTGGCCCTTTCTGTCTCTTGGGCTCTTAGTTGTCATGTGGGCTTGGTGTTCTTCATTTTCCTTTGCTCCAGGTGGGTTGAGACCAATTGCTGCATCTTAGATGGCTGCTTGTTAGCATTTAAGACCCCAGACGCCACATTTCAAAGTGGGATGCAGAATGATTTCATAATAGAATTATTTTGCCAATTGACTTAGAAGTCCCCGCAAACCATGTTCCCCAGACCCCCGCGCTTGCTCCGCTGAGCTTTGAAGCATTCATTTTATCCCGGAAACTTCTTTGCTTTTGGTCCAGTCCAATTGAGCTGACCTTCCATGTATTGAGTGTTGTCTTTCCCTTCACCTAAAGCAGTTCTTATCTACTGATTAATCAATAAAAAAACCCTCTCCCACCCTCCCTCCCTCCCCCCCTCGTAACCACAAAAGTATGTGTTCTTCTCAGGTTTACTATTTCTCAAGATCTTATAATAGTGGTCTTATACAGTATTTGTCCTTTTGCCTCTGACTCATTTCGCTCAGCATAATGCCTTCCAGGTTCCTCCATGTTATGAAATGTTTCAGAGATTCCACATTTGTATTTTGATAATGTAACTGGGAAATACTAAGTAGGCAAGAATTGCCGTTCCTCATGTGTTCTGAAGGCACCCCCTCCAATGTACAGAAAGGGGATGCTGAGGCAGGAAGCGTAGGAGAGGTGAGTTCCTTCAATTCCACCAGTGCTCTCCACCCATACCCAGCATTGTGAGGGGACTGTCTGTCCCCTGGTCTCCCCCCATCACACCAAGGGGCTGTGTATTATCCTTCTCTTTAGCCCAGGCCTGACGTAATGCCTGATACACAGGGGACCCTCACTATGGCTGCCTATAGGGAGTGGGTAGAAACTATAGCAGCCTAATCACCCCCAAACCCATACTTCAATAGACACCATGTTGCTCTTCTTCCCAGTACTGAAACCAAGGTTTGGCAATGTGCAAACAGCCAGTATTTGCCACATGGCAATTTTCCCTCTCAGTCCAGAGAGTCCCCCATAGCAAGCTCCTCTGTGTGCAGTTGGCAAGAACGGCATACAGAGCAGAGAAGACGGCTCATGGTATAGCCAGTTCCCACCCGAGCCCAGAGGTCATTCTACAGGACCACCTTCAATTTTCTTTCCCCCTATTTATCCACTTACAAGCTGTGCGACCTTGGGCCCAATAAATGCCTCTCCGAGCCTCAACTTTCTCATCTGTAAAATAGAATAATAATGCTTACCTCATAGGGCCGTGATGAGGATTAAGCAAAGTCATGTATACAAGGAACATGTGCAGTGGCAAGTGGCAAGTAAATCCTCACTAAACATCACTCCCCTGGGTACAAGGAAAAGCCTCTTCAACAGCCAATTAAGCTACAAGCAGATTGCAGAATATTTCCACTTAGAAATGTAGCCTAAAGCAGAGTTATTCAATCATAGGTTGCGGGGACTGGAAGAAACCTGTGAAGTCAGCTAGACCAGATGTTCAGTTCACGGGAACGGAAACGAGGACAACTTGGGCAAGTAGGCTTGGTCCCCTGGACAGCCCCGCTTTCAGCCCCAGTTCTTGGTAACATCAACCCACAGAAAGAGACTTGGAAGCATCTGAGACTGAGCCAAATGTTATCTGAGGCACAGCAGTTATTTATAAGGCAGGACTGTAGTGTTTCCAAACCCCCAACATATATTAACCACCCAGATGTGAAAACAAGAAAGTAGAATTCTCAAAATAATAAGTTATTCTTAAAACACTTCTAATATTCTTCATACTCTTCACTTATGATTACAAATGTATTTCTTAAGAAAGCTATTTAGTAAACAAGAAATATTCAGTTTAATAGTATTTACAAGGAACTATAAAAATAGCCTATAGTAAATATTCAAACACCAGAAAATGCCACTGTACAGTGTTGGGTGGTAGTTGAATAATGTAACATTGGAATCTCCCAGCAAGGTTAAAGGCATTACATAGAATCATGCATCAAAATTGCTGATTTGAGGGCTTATTTTGCTTCTAAAACTTGTTATTTCTTGGAACGTCAGTCAAAGGATTTGTATAATGTACACTATGAATATAAACTTATTCACAAGTTTTTTATTTGCAAGAATGACTTGGCATCAGCAGCAGACAGTGTCATGAAATCAGACTTTATTGTGGTAACTACTGCAAGCAAGATTGACTGATTAGATTGGGACCACTTCTCTCCTACATGCTCCTGTCCTGGTTCCCAGAAACGTGGACCTTAACCTTGGACTCCATACATCAAGGATTCCTTGGAAGCAGGTCTGTATGTTGATTGTTAAGCTTTAATTCTCACCAGAGACTTGTAACACTCTCCTCCCCCATCGCATTTTACTGATATAGGGTGAGGGAGTTAATTTTACCCAAAGAATTTTATCTTTTTCTTTGGTTAACCAAACCCATTGCCGTCGAGTCAATGTTGACTCATAGCATTATAGGACAGGGTAGAACTGCCCCATATGGTTTCCAAGAAGTGGTGTGGATTCAAACTGCTGACCTTTGGGTTAGCTGCCAAGCTCTTAACCACTGTACCACCAGGGCTCCTTTTCTTGGTTAAATAACCTCTAAACCCTTGGAATTTCCCCAATGTTTGAAGTGTCTTTGATGAGGCCTCCAGGACAGAACTGAGGGTTTATGCTATATCTCACCCTAATGTCACCTTTTTAGGAAGATTGTCCCTGACAGTCCCAGCCTTCACCCACCCTTCCCTATCACACCACCCTATTATGGAAGCTCCTCACTAGGGGTTGGCCAGGCCAGAAAAGCCCACCATGTGATATCATCCCAACTTCAGAGGAAGAGGGCTAAATGCTGAGTTCAAAGATGCCTACATAATGAGGCCCCAATAAAGGCTCTGGACAGGGAAGTTCCATGGGCTTCCTGGTTGGTGAAACACAACCAAGGTAACACATCTCTTTATGGGACATGGAAGCTCCACACTGGGAACCCTCTAGACTTTGTCTTATAAGTTTCTTCATTTATACCCCTTTTGCAATAATAAAACTGTAATTGTAAGCAGAACACTTTCCTCGGTTTTGTGAGCCATACTAGTGAATTATCAAACTCAAGGGAGTAGTGGGAGCCAGCAGGTCAGAAGTGAGGGAGAGCCCTGGGGGCCCCTGAGCTTACGGTTGGCATCTGGAATTGGTGGTGGGAAAACTTCAAATTTACAGCCAGCAGGTGAGAAGTGAAGGTGTCACGAGGACCCCCAAGCTTGTGCCTGGCTTGGCAGTCTGGAGGACTGCGTCATTTATCTTGTGGGGTCTGACCTAGCTCCAGGTCGTTAGGGTCAGGGGAAGGGATGCTGCACGTGGGGCTGATGACAGAGCAGAAGTGGAGTAGGAGGAACAGAACTGATAATAACTTTATTTGGATTGACCCTTAAGTTTGGTGTCAGAGAAGTGGAATTTGATTTGATTTCTCCCAGTACTCAATATCTCAACTGATTTTTCTCAGGATTCTGGATTCAAAAAGAAAACATACATTTCCCCAAGAAAAGCCAGGGAGGATTTCCCACATGGACATACAAGGCAGGCATGTGACCTCCTGCCTGCCCAGGAGCCAGCGCTCTACAAGGGCCCCTGCTCTGTGGAGGCCACACAAGACACAGGAAGAGTTCAACCATTCCACCCTGCAGTGCCCCAGGCAGGGAGCTCTCCCGGGGGCTGTGGCTCCAATAGCGAACAAGTCAGGCCCAGCCTGGCCAGCCCTGAGTCCACTAAGAAAACAGGCAGGTATGTTCAGTGTAACTAGTGCTATGACTGCCAGGATAAGGTGAGTGGGGAAGCTTGGCACACGAGTAGGGCAAAGAGGCGAGACACCTAACTCAGAGTGCAGCCAACCCGGAAGTCTTCCCAGAAGAAGAGACATCTAAGGGGAACGAGCAACATATGTCCGGGGGAGGGTTTCAGGGAGAAAGAACAGCAATGAATGAAGCCTGAAATTAAAAGAACAGAGCCTTTGACTTTGCCCTAGCTGTCCCCTTTGAGCAGAAGGCAGGTCCCAAAGCTCTTAGTATGGCTGGCTCCTTCCCAGTCTTCAGGCCTCACCCTAAATGTCACCTTCTTTGGGAAGACTTTCCCTGACCAGCCTTTACCCACCCTTCTCTATCACACCACCCTATTCATTCCCTTAAGGCAATGGGTCATTTATTTGCTCTTACTGTCTTCTTTCAACAGTGCAGTTAGCTCCCCAAGGGCAGGCATCCTAGCACTGTTTCTCAAGCAGATAGCCATAGTGCTTAAAAAAAAAAAAAAAGTGCTTAGCACCCACAAAATAATACCACTACCTTCGAGTGGATTCTGACTCATAGCGACCCTATAGGACAGAGTAGAACTGCCCCATAGGGTTTCCAAGGCTATAAACCTTTCCGGAAGCAGACTGCCACATCTTTCTTCTGCAGAGCAGCTGGTGGGTTTAAACCGCCGACCTTTTGGTTAGCAGCTGAGAACTCTAACCACTGCACCACCAGGGTTGCTACACTTAGCACAGTGCCTGGCATATCATACATGATAAAAAAGAGTGAATAAATGATTGAATATATGAACGAGTGACCAAATTGAAACAGGCTTAATGTGGCTATGTTGTTGATTGTGAGCCAAGAAATGGCAAAACAGGGATATGTGGGCTGGGGACCCTATAGCTACATGCATGAGTTTGGACTTGTAAGAGCCTAGGAAAGCAAGATGAGATGGGGTCAGGGTCCTTTAACCTAACTTTCCTGAAGACTCTGCACCCCAGAAGTTCTCCCATTCTCAGAACTCTGGAAGGCAAATCCCATTACTAGCACCCTCCCTCCTCTTCCCTTCTCCAGCCTCAGGGATCAAGGAGAGGGAAGCTTATGCTCTCCTAGGAAAAGACCTCCATACCCAGTGGTCGGAAGCCAGAAGCCCGGAGCCTGCAGGTGAGAGAGCCAACACCTGGCTGCTTCAGTCAGCTCTGCACTTGCTTCACAGGCGCTGTCCTGCAGCTGAGACACAGCACCGCCTGCTGAGGGAGCCCCAGGCAGCAGCAGAGCTCAGAGAGAGCGGCTGGGGCCCAGGTGTTTGAAGGCCCAGCCACCTGGGCAGGTTCAGAGGCTGTCGGCAGGTCCACCCGCAGCATCCTTCCCCACCTTCCTGCTGGGACTGGAAGGTTACCAGACACTGCAAACTACAGATCTCCCTTGACATCCCCACAGCATAGGATGCTCACGCCCCTGGGAGCTTCTCCTCTCATTCTTAGCAGGAACTAAGAAAGCAGAGCGTGGTCTGGTTTTATCCTTGTTTCACAGGCCAGTGCTGCTGCTGCTGCTTTTACTGCTATTACTACTCACTGCAGAGGCTGTGAATCTGTTGGGTGAGGCCACAGAACTCCCTGGGATCCTAAACAAACCAAGGATATTTTGAATTACTTCCTTCTAAGATACGGAAGAAATAATTCAACCATCGAACACATTAAGTCCCCACTATATGCCCTGTTGGAAACCCTGGTGGCGTAGTGGTTAAGTGCTACGGCTGCTAACCAAGGTGTCGGCAGTTCGAATCCACCAAGCGCTCCTTGGAAACTCTATGGGGCAGCTCTACTCTGTCTTATAGGGTCGCTATGAGTCAGAATTGACTCGACGGCACTGGGTTTGGTTTTTTGTTTTTTTTTTTTTATATATGCCCTGTTGGCGCCGTGGTGGCACAGTGGTTAACAGCTTGGCTGTCAACCAAAAGGTTGGTAGTTCGAATCTACCAGCCACTCCTTGGAAACTGTATGGGGCAGTTCTACTCTGTCCTATAGGGTCACTATTAGCCGGAATCGACTTGATGGCAATGAGTTTTGTTTCTTGTGTTTATATGCCCTGTGTGGGGTCTCTGAGTGGTGCAAATAGTTAAGTGCTCAACTATTAACCAAAGAGCTAACAGTTCTAGTTCACCCAGAGGTGCCTCGGAAGAAAGGCCTGGAGATCTACTTCTGAAAAAATCACTCATTGAAAACCTTACGGAGCACAGTTCTATGCTGATACACATGGAGTCACCTCAATAGGAACTGGTAGTGGTGGCCATGCCCTGTTCCACAGTGGTTAAAGAAGACAGTGAGGGTGGAGGCAAGCTGGCCGTCTCATCTTTTGCTGAGTGGTGTGTACAGCAGGAAAGCATCTATGCCAGGCAATTTGTCAGGATTTATCAAAATAACAAAACCACAGACGCTTTGACACAGCTTTTCCAGTTCTAGGGATGTATCTGATAATACATATGCCCACATCATGTAAGATGACACGTTTACAAAGCTTTTCCTGGCAGTTTGGTTTGAAAAGCACAAGATTGGAAATAACCTGAATGCCCATCAATAGGGGACTGCTTAAAATAAAGAATGCCATATCCAGTCAGTGGAATACAAGATAGCTGTAAAAAGGAGTAGATACACTCTCTACATGGAAAGACCTCCAAGTGTATTGCTGTTCTTAGGGGCCGTCAAGTCGGTTCCAACTCACAGTGATCCTGCGTACAACAGAATGAAACACTGCCTGGTCCTGTGCCATCCTCACAACCATTGCTATGTTTGAGCCCATCGTTGCAGCCACTGTGTCATTCCATCTCATTGAGGGGTCTTTCTCTCTTTTGCTGATCCTTTTACCAACCATGATGTCCTTCTCCAGGGACTGGTCCCTCTGGATAACACGTCCAAAAGCATGTGAGACAAAATCTCATCATCCTCGCTTCTAAGGAGAATTCTGGCTGTATTAGTTAACTATCATTAAAAACCAACAAACAAAACCCTCTGCCATCGAGTCGATTCTGACTCATTGCGATCCTTTAGCAGCCAAGTGCTTAACCACTCCACCACCGGGGCTCCTTGATATAATAAGTATCAATTACTGCTGCATATCAAATGTGTTAGCTTAAAACACTATCTCACACTTCCCTTGGGGCAGGAATTAGGGAGCTGCTTAGCTGGATGTTTCTGGCTCAAGGTCTCTCACAAGATTTTAGTCAAGCTGTGAGCCAGGGCTGCTGCGGTCATCTCAAGGCTTGCCCGAGGGAGGTTTAGCCTCAGCACTCTCTCACATAGTTGCTGGCAGGACTCAGTGCCCCACCACATGGGCGCCTCCAAAGGTTGCCTGAGTGTTTTTATAACATGACAGCTGGCTTCCCTATCCCAGGGCCACCACATGACATGACAGCTGGCATCCCCCAGATAAGTGATAGAAGAGAAAGAATGAGAACACATCCAAGAATGGGACACAGTTTTTTTAAAACCTAACCTCAGAAGAAAGGAGCCCTGGTGGTACAGTGGTTGAGCACTCAGAAGGAGTAACTGGTGGCAAAAGGTTGACAATTCAAACCCACAAACTACTCCATGGCAGAAAGATGTGACAGTCTGCTTCCATGAAGGTCCACAGCCTTGGAAACCCTACGGAGCAGTTCTACTCTATCCTACAGGGTCGCTGTGTGTCGGTATTGATTTTACAGCACTGGGGAATGGGCATTCTCAGACGTGACATCCCGTCACTGCTGCTGTGTTCTATTCAGTGGAGGCAGGTCACTAATTTCAGCCCACAGTGAAGGGTAGAGGAATTAAGCTCCACCTCTCGAGGGGAGGTGTTCCAAAGATTTTGTGGATGTAACTCGACAATCACCTAACCATGATATATTCTTTGTTGTCGTTGTTGTTAGGTGCCATCGAGTCAGTTCCGACTCACAGCAACCCTATGTACAACAGAACAAAACACTGCCCAGTCCTGCACCATCCTCACAATCCTTGTTACTTCAGCTCATTGTTGCAGCCGCTGTGTCAATCCATCTCGTGGAGGGTCTTCCTCTTTTTCACTGATCCTCTACTTTACCAAGCATGATATCCTTCTCCAGGGACTAGCCCCTGCTGATAACATGTCCAAAGTACGTGAGACAAAGTCTTGCCATCCTTGCTTCTGAGGAGCATTCTGGCCGTACTTCTTCCAAGGAAGATGTGTTCATTCTTCTGGCAGCCCATGGTATATTCAATATTCCTTGCTAACACCATAATTCAAAGGCAACAATTCTTCTTCGGTCGTCCTTATTCAGCGTCCAGCTTTCACATGCATATGAGGCAAATGAAAATATCACGGCTTGGGTCAGGCACACCTTAGTCCTCAAAGCAACATCTTTGCTTTTGAACACTTGAAAGAGGTCTTTTGCAGCAGATTTCCCAATGCAATATGTTGTTTGATTTCCTGACTGCTGTTTTCATGCGCATTGATTGTGGATCCAGGTAAAATAAAATCCTTGACAAAGTCAATATTTTCTCCATTTATTATGATGTTGCTTATTGGTCCAGTTGTGAGGATTTTTGTTTTCTTTATGTTGAAGGGTAATCCATATGGAAGGCTGTGGTCTTTGATCTTCATCAGTAAGTGCTTCAAGTCCTCTTCACTTTCAGCAAGCAAGGTTGTGTCATCAGCACATCGCAGGTTGTTAATGAGTCTTCCACCAATCCTCATGCCACATTCTTTTTCATGTAGTCCAGTTTCTCGGATTATTTGCTCAGCATGCAGATTGAATAAGTATGGTGAAAGAATACAATGCTGACAAACACTTTTCTTGGCTTTAAACCATGCAGTATCTCCTTCCTTTGTTAGAACAACTGCCTTTTGGTCTATATACAGGTTCCGTATGCACACAATTAAGTGATCTGGAATTCTCACTCTTCACAATGTTATCTATAATTTGTTATGACCCACACAGTCAAATATGCCTTTGCATAGTCACTAAAACACAGGTAAACATCTTTCTGGTATTCTCTGCTTTCATCCAAGATCCATCTGACATCGGAAATGATATGGCTCGTTCCACATCCTCTTCTGAATTCAGCTTGAATTTCTGGCGGTTCCCTATTGATGTTCTGCTGCAACTGCTTTTGAATGATTTTCAGCAGAATTTTACTTGCTTGTGATATTAATGATATTGCTCGGTAATTTTCGCATTCAGTTGGATTACCTTTCTTTGGGATGGTACAAATGGGTCTCTTTCAGTCAGTTGGCCAGGTAGCTGTCTTCCAAATTTCTTGGCATAGATGAGTGAGCACCTTCAGCACTGCTTCTTTTTCTTGAAACATCTCAACTGGTATTCCGTCAATTCCTGAAGCCTTATTTTTCGACAATTCCTTCATTGCATCTTGAACTTCTTCCTTCATTACCATCAGTTCTTGATCATATGCTATCTCCTGAATGGTTGAATATCAACCAATTCTTTTTGGTACAGTGACTTCATGTATTCCTTCCATCTGCTTTTGATGCTTCTTGAGTCATTCAATATTTTGCCCATAGAATCCTTCAAAATTGCAACTCAAGGCTTGAATTTTTTCTTCAGTTCTTTCAGCTTGAGAAACGCCGAGCATGTTCTTCCCTTTTGGTTTTCTAACTCCAAGTCTTCACACATTTCATTATATTTTACTTTGTCTTCTTGAGCTGCCCTTAGAGATCTTCTCTTCAGCTCTTTTACTTTATCATTTTTTCCATTCCCTTTAGCAACTCCACATTCGAGAACAATTTTCAGAGTCTTTTCTGACATACATTTTGGTCTGTTCTTTCTTCCCTGTATTTTTAATGACCTTTTGCTTTCTTCATGTATGATGTTCTTCATGTCATCTCACAACTTGTCTGTTCTTCAATCATTAGTGTTCAATGTGTCAAGTCTATTCTTGAGATGGTCTCCAAATTCAGATGTGATATACTCAAGGTTGTATTTTGGCTCTCATGAACTTGTTATAATTTTCTTCAGCTTCAACTTGAACTTGCATGTGAGCAATTGATGATCTGTTCCACAGTCAGCCCCTGGCCTTGTTCTGACTGATGATATTTACATTGTCTCTTTCCACAGATGTAGTTGGTGTGATTCCTGCATATTCCATCTGGTGAGGTCCAGGTGTATAGTCACCATTTATGTTGTTGAAAAAGGGTATTTGCAATGAAGAAGTTGTTGGTCTTGCAAAATTCTATCATGCGATCTCTGGAGTTTCTATCATCAAGGCCATGTGGTGGATGATATATTCTTAGGCACACACACACACACAAAACCAAGGTTCTGAGCAGCTTGTATATTATGGTACTACATATGAAACAAGAGGAAAAAGAATAGTTATGTGTATTTGCTCTGGAAGTTTACACAAGAATCTGTTAACACTGGTTGCCTCCAGGGAGAATAATCTGGTAGCTTAGAAACAGGGATGGGAAGAATATGTTAATGTTCCTTCTTGCTTACCTCTTGAATTTAGCAGCAGGTGAAATTATCTCTTTTTAAAGAAGATATGATGCAATTATTTGGTTATTCCATTAATTTTTACTGAGCATCAAGGACCTAGGTCCTAGGGTAGGTCCCTGCTCTTAGGAATTTGCAGTCTCTCTGGGTAAACAAGATGCCAGGACATGTGAATCCTTTTTTTTCCAACTGTGCTTTAGAAGAAGGTTTACAGAACAAACAAGCTTCTCATTAAACAGTTAGTACACTTATTGTTTTGTAACATTGGTTACCAACCCCACAACACGTCAACACTCTCCCTTCTCAACCCTAGGTTCCCTATTACCACCTTTCGTGTCCCTTCCTGCCCTGTAGTCCTTGCCTGTGGGCTGCTCTTAGTCATCTAGTGCTGCCATAACAGAAATACCACAAGTGGATGGCTTTAACAAAGAGAAATTTATTTCCTCACAGTCTAGTAGGTTACAAGTCCAAATTCAGGGTGTCAGCTCCAGGGAAAGGATTCCCTCTCTGTGAGCTCTGGCGGAAGGCTTCCCCTGGTCAATGAGCTTCTCAGGCACAGGGACCCCGGGTCCAAAGGACACGTTCTGCTCCTGGTGCTGCTTTCTTCGTGGTATGAGGTCTCCAACTCTCTGCTTGCTTCCCTTTCCTTTTATCTCTTGAGAGATAAAAGATGGTGCAGATCACACTCCAGGGAAACTCCCTTTACCTTGGATCAGGGAGGTGACCTGAGTAAGGGTGGTGTTACAATCCCACCCTAATCCTCTCAACATAAAATTACAATCACAAAATGGAGGACAACCACACAATACTGGGAATCATGGCCTAACAAAGTTGATACACATATATTCGAGGGGACATAATTCAATCCATGACAGCTGGTGTGCCCCTTTAGTCTCTTTTTGTTTTATTGGCCTGTCTAATCTTTGGCTGAAGGGTGAACCTCAGGGGTGACTTCCTTACTGAACTAAAAGGGTGTCCAGGGACCATACTTTTAGAGTTTCTCCAGTTTCTGTCAGGCCAGTAAGTCTGGTCTTTTTTTGTGAGTTAGAATTTTGTTCTACATTTTTCTCCAGCTCTGTCTGGGAACCTCTGTTGTGATCTGTGTGAGAGCAGTTGATGGTGGTAGCCCGGCACCATCTAGTTGTCCTGGAATCAGTCTGGTGGAGGCTGTGGTAGTTGTGGTCCATTAGTCCTTTGGACTAATCTTTTCCTTGTGTCTTTAGTTTTCTTCATCCTCCCTTGCTCCTGAAGGGGTGAGACCAGTGGAGTACCTTGGATGGCTGCTCACAAGCTTTTAAGACCCCAGACACTACTCACCAGAGTAGAATGTAGAACATTTTCTTTATAAACTATGTTATACCAATTGAGCTAGGTGTTCCCTGAGACCATGGTCCCCACAGCCCTCAGCCCAGTACTTGAATCCTTTTGAAATAATTTCTGGTCAAATAAGTTGAATGTCAAGTGTATTGCCCAGATAGAAGATCTCATGTGGGTGGTCTTGGAAGGCTTGGAGGAAGAGGAGAGCTTAAATGGGACTCAGATGGAGTGCAGGATAAGCAGAGAGAAAGGAGGGCAGCTCAATGGGGAAAAACATGAAGGAACCAAAGTGTGACTGCTGGGTAGAAAAGGAGAAGGCGGGACTTTGGGAAGATCTGCCCAATCTAGTTAACAGTTTGCATTGTTGGTTTATTATTTTCCCCAAGTCCTCAGTTCTATTCCTCATCCCTGTTATTTTTAAGAGAAGGCAAGAACCTTCCTAAATGCTTCTTCTGGAGCCTCCACATGAAAATAAACATGATCTAAAAACTGAGCCTCCATATGTTCCTATTCTAGAGAATTCGCTCTGATGCTGGAAACAAAAATCCATTCACTTCGGACCAAATCTAAAGGTTTCCTGGAGGTATGGAGGAATCTCACAGAATTCAAGCAGAGTTGGATCTAGTGAGATGAGCTCGGAACTGGAAAGTTGGGACTCAAGATCAACTTCTCTCTCTGTCTCTCTCGCTCTCTTTCAGGCTGCAAAATCTCTTGGGTCTGCTTCTTTCTGCACTTCTGTTTCATTTTCCCCCTGCTACTCATCCTGATCTCCCGTTTATTACTCATGGTTTCTGCTCTGCCCTCAAGGTGACTTGCTCCTGGTTTTGGTTGTCCAGGGCAGCCCTCCCTGCCACAAAGCACAATACAGACTGACCCCTGTCCCTGAGTCTCTTAGCTCTCACAAGGGAACTGAATCACCCAAGCTCACCTGTTTATGGATGAGCTTCCGCTGAGCCTGGTCCCATCAGCTGAGAGAGAAGTGTATGAGATCCTCTGCTATATATTGATCACCCAGGTCCATGCCTACTGCAGGGCTTGTGAGAGAATAAGACAGTTGCCAGAAAATAAATGAAACACCCAAAAAGACATCTGCTGTAGCCCCTGGTGGCTTAGTGGTTAAGTGCTACGGCTGCTAACCAAAAGGTCAGCAGTTCGAATCTGCCAGGCGCTTCTTGGAAATTCTACGGGGCAGTTCTACTCTGTCCTACAGGGTCGCTATGAGTCGGAATCGACTTGACAGCAGTGGGTTTGGTTTTGGTTTGGTAGCCCCATATGCACCCATATGCAGAGTTCTCTTCCCTCTAACATGGTCCTAAAGCCCCAGTTCTCATCCTGAACACTAAGAGCATAATCAGAAGTAAAGGAGACATTTTTTTTTTTTTTCTCACTGTTCAGTGTCCCTCATCCATTCAAGAAGTTTTTAAAAGCTTATTGGGTGGTATCTCCATATAACGGAATATTTCTCAGCCATGAAGAGAAATGAAGATCTGACATATGCTACAACATGGATGAACCTTGAAAACATTATGCTGAGTGAAAGAAACCAGACAGAAAAGGAAAAATATTATATAATCTCACTTATATGAAATATCTGGAATAGGGAAATGCATAGAGAAAGCATATTAGTGGTTACTTAATGGTTTAGTCGTTACCAGGGCCTGGAGGGAGGGGAAATGGGAGTTATTGTTTAATGGGGTCAGAGTTTCTGTTTGGGCTGATAAAAACTTTTTGGAAATAAATAATGGTGATGATTGTACAATATTGTGATATAATTAATAGAACTGAATTTTACACTTCAAATAGTTAAAATGGCAATTGAAAAAGGAAACAAAAAGCCTATTGGATGATCGGTATTGTGCTTGCTGCTGGAAATACCAAGTTGAATAATATACTGTCTTTTTCTGACGGAGCCCAAAGCCAAGTGAAGGAGGCAGACAATCATCATAAACATTAATATGACTGGATGTTTACTCTGCACTGAGTCCCACAGTGGTGAAGAAACTTGCCTAAGGTCCACAGTTCATCAGTGGTGGATCAGGAATGTGAACCCAGGTCTGGCTGACTCCAGAGCCCACGTACATAACCCCTACGTGGAGCTGCATCTCAAACACTTGACTTTACTTAAAAGCCAGGGCAAGAACTAAGTAGAGCTAGAAGCTAGGACGCACTGTGGGAAAATAGCAGAGGGGCAATTAATCATGTCCAGGGCCAACAGAGGTAGAGGACAGGAGCGTGAGGTGGTCCCGAAGTCTGAGTGCGGCTTGATGCATGCTGTCTGGGTGAGGATGGGCCAGATTGTAGGAGCAAAGGCCCTAAGACAGGAAGTGGAGAACATAGTTGGAAAGCCCCTTTCTGGCACTGACAGAAAGAAAGGAGAGAAGGATCTTGTGGAGGGAGCTGACGGGAAGTTAGGGCTCAGGCAGAGAGGTACAGAATCTTGAAAGTCAGGCTGGGGACTGTGGGCTTTGTTGTGATATTAAGGAGCCACAGACTTTTTTTTTTTTTTTAGCACAATGACATGATCTAAGCATATTTTAAGAAGATGCCTCTGGCAGGCCTGTGAAGAAGGAGTGTAAGAGGTTAGGGATGGGCTATAAGAGTGTTGCAGAGAGTACTGAAACAGAGGAGGAACAGACAAAAGTAGTGACAAGGGGCTTGAAAGACAAGAGACTCCTGGGAGGTAGACTGCAGAGGACGTTTTATGTGTAAGAAATAAAGGAGAAGGAGGAACCACAACTTCATGGTGTCTCTTCCGGATTTCTCTTGTAGGTAGCACTAAAACGTGCCTCTAATACAAAAATTTCCAATGTCTGTCCACAGATTCTACTGTTTTTCTTCTACCCCGTTCCCCAGTCCTGGCCTGCACGTGGACACGTGTGCATACACACACACACACACACACACACTGCTGTGACCTATTGTCACATTTAGTACCTTTAATTATTTTACTGGAGCAATTTCTTTGACACAGGAGAAGGTAATCAGAATATCTTTTTCAGGAAAGCAAGAACTATTTATGTTCTTGACCTGATTCCAAACACCCAGCAAATCCCTGGAGAGCAATTAATTAAATGATTATCTATGTGTCTGGCTTAGAGCTTTCTCTCATCCTTTCTCTCCCTCTTTGTGTCTCCTTCTCTCCAACCTCTTCCCTCTCCTTCTTCCCCCACATTGTACCTACTGGTTAGGAAGCTAAATTTCATTTCCCTTGGTGGTAGAACATAGCTTTGTTTTTTTAGACACTCACCATCTAAGAGCTTTAGTTTTTTGTTTTTTTTCTCTTTGTAACTATGTTGATGCTATATTTAGTGATTTTATTAAGGAGATAATTTACGTAAATTCCATACCGGAACCCTGCTGAGTAGCAAGCTAACTAATTCTATTCTTCTTATTAGGGAAAACAGACAAACCAAATGAGATTTAAAGACGAGACAGATGAATTTGCGTCTGTGCTCAAGTCAAGCCTGAGACCTCAAAACCCGTGTCTAGGGATCTGAGGGAACAGAATGCTGTATGCCAGCCGCCAGAAACAGTTCAGAGGAGGGGTGGGGAGAGGGAATAGATTTCAATGAAGGGAAAGAAAGGCAGCACCAAGAATTCATCTGGGTGCAGTGGGACATTCTCTTGGCAGAGTATCCATGGATTTAAAGTGGACATGCCACTTCCTCCCTTGTCCCCCTCTGTGATCCCAACTGCAACTCGACAAGTGTCAAAGAAGCTAGAAGTACTCACGATTTTCCCAAGCGTTTTGTATAGCTCTGTGAGCTCTCTGACACTGTTCAGTTTCTTTATGCTGAGCTCCCTATGGCAGGGAAGGACCAGCCAGCCAGTTCTGTTAAACAGACTCACTCAATCTCGATCTCAGCACCAAGTATGTATATGTTGTGGATTGAATTGTCTCCCCTAAAAAATACGTGTCAACTTGGTTAAGCCATGATTCCCAGTAATGTGTGGTTGTCCTCCATTTTGAGATTGTAATTTTATATTGAGAGGATTATGGTGGGGTTGTAACACCACCCTTGCTGAGGTCACCTCCCTGATTCAAGGTAAAGGGAGTTTCCCTGGGGTGTGGCCTGCACCACCTTTTATCTCTCAAGAGATAAAAGGGAAGCAAGCAGACAGTTGGGGACCCCATACCACCAAGAAAGCAGCACCAGGAGCAGAGCTCATCTTTGGACCCGGGGTCCCTGTACGTGTGAAGATTGAGGACAAGGACCTTCTTCCAGAGCCAACAGAGAGAGAAAGCCTTTCCCTGGAGCTGACTCCTTGAATTTGGACTTTTAGCCTGCTTTACCATGAGGAAATAAATTTCTCTTTGTTAAAGCCATCCACTTGTGGTATTTCTGTTATGGCAGCACTAGATGACTAAGACGGTATACACGGACTTCTTAAATACAAGGGAAGCCCACTTTCAAAAAGCCAAGAAATGAAAAAACTGATTTGCACTGAAGACATCAAGGGGTGGTTATTAGCTTTACAAAAAGACAAACTAGAGAATTCTTTTAAAGGGCCAGCTTCCTCGGTGCATTGGAAATGAGATTCAATTTAGAAAAAAATTCAATTGATATACAACTTGGAGAATGCTCTGCTGGTGAAAAGAAGGCACAGCAGGGGCTAGACATTGATGGTGACTAAGAAAAGAAAGTGGACATAATTTCCTTCCTTCCCAGTAGGGGTGATATGCGTAGGGAAGATCCAGTACCTGCATTTGGCTTTCATGACATCTGGTCCTCCAAGTTCTTCTGGGGATGGAGACTTACTTTATGGTGCAGATGAGGAAACCGTGAGGCGAAGTAGCTTGCAGACAGCCAGTGAGGGATGGAGTCAGAATCAGAACTTGGGTCTTTGCCTCCAAGCCCCTTTTGTCACTCTACAGTCTGCCTCAGAGGCACATTTCCACAAAATTCTAAGGCTGCCTCCCCTTTTCAAAACAAAGCCTGCTACAGGACATGACAAGCCAACTCACCTCAAAGTCAATATAGGCTTCCTCTGGGAAACAATTGGATCACCCACGGTCTAGTACCTGTTTGGACTGTTGAAGATTGTCAGAAACTGAAGGACTTCCACCAGGGTCATGTGAAATAGGACTCCAGCATGGCTGTAGGCTTGGGTCAAAATAGGGCCATCAGGCAGGAAAAGGGGAGTTGACCCCCAAGAGCTCCTGACTCCTTGACAAGTTCACCTTTGACATCATCAGCCTAATACGGAAATCCTCTGTGGCTCCCCAGTCTTGCCTGGTGTTAAGGATGACTGTGTGGCTGAGTTCTGGCCAGCAAAATGTGAGCAGAAGTGAGATGCCTCACTGAAAACACCCAGGCATGATTCTCTTTGCTCTTTCCTTCCACAATGGCAAATGAGGACAGCAACACTGGGAGCCCAGCATTGCAATGGTGGACCCACAAGTTGAAATTCTGTGCTTTGTTAGTGCCTAAATGAGATAGATTGACACAGTGGCTACAACAATGAGCTCAAATATATCAATGATTGTGAAGATGGCACAGGACCAGGCAATGTTTTATTCTGTTATACATAAGGTTGGTATGAGTCAGCTCCAACTTTTATGGCAACTAAAAACAACAACAAAGTGTTACCCTAACTCATACAAACTCATAAAAAAAAAAAAGTCCTCACTGGTAGCTCAGCGACAGAACTTGAGAAAATAAGACAGGAACTTCAACCACAAGGACTTGGTGTGATGGAGTAGCCTGATCACAAACTTCGGATCAGAGAGAACTGATTTCGGGTGCAACTCCACTGTTTACCAGTGCTTTGATGTTGGTCAAGCTCCCATCACTATTTTCATTATAAAACCCAGGGTAGAGCTGGCCTAGGCAGATCTTACCAATATCCCTACCCTACTCTTCCTCGATAGGCATAGAGGAAAGCCCCAGATATTGGTGTCATTTAGGCTCATTTGAACACCAGCTCCTTGGCATACAAACCATACCAACACAGAGCCCAGTACAATGAACTCTGTGGCACTTCCCTTTCCCTCTCACACCCACTCCCCTTCCCTAGCAGTGCCTCAGCATCAGAAATCTCTGCAAGTATAACTGTGCCACCTCCTCCTTGTCCCCACGCTCAGATGACCAAGAATATGCAAGTTAGGCAAAAAACAGACAAGAAAAGGTGTTATCAAGTTATGAGGACAATTCTCCTCACCTTCACTTAATGGGAGTTTATGCATCCAATGGATTGTGTGTGTGTGTGTGTGTGTGTTTTCCAATACTATCTGGAAGGAGTGAGGAACTTGGATTTTCAGAGTGTCTTTTATATCCCAAGGATCATCCTTCCTAAGGCCTTCTACATACTTTATCTCACCCTATGAAGAGAGTGTTAGTCTCCTTCATAACAGAGAAAACTGGGGTTCAGAGAGGTGAAGTGACTTTTCAGGCTCACATCACTGCCATTTAAGCCCAGGTCCCTCTGACTCTAAGATGTACCCTCATTACCTTACAGACTCCTCCTTCCCCATCATCTCTCAGAGGCACTGGAAAGGAAGCCCCTAGCTCCTCATTGTGCTTACCTTCTTTCTCCCCCAAAGGATTGGACATTCTTTGAGGTCAGAGACAAGAGATTATCATTCTACCCACTCACCCCTCCCACTTCAACTTTGCTCAGCACAACCATCAGGGAATAAAGGGCTAAGCTCCTTCTTTCTGGCTGGATAGCCAGAGCTGGCTATTTTCTTGGCTATTCAAAGTGACCTCAGACTAGGGTCAGGCAAGAGAGGTGCTAAATGCAGAATATTTAAGGACGTTCTTTTTTTTAAGACCAACCTTACCCTTGGATGGCCCTGACAGTAAAAGCCTATTCAATTTTGTGCCACAGCATCTCTCACATCTCGGCCTAGTTCCAGCCACACATATCTCAAAGCTTACACACTCTTAGACCTAGAAGTACCTTTCAAGATTGTCTGTTTAATGGTTTCCGAACTTTCTCATCAGATAAACCCTTTCAACAAACCAAATTTTGTGGAAGCCCAAGTAGGGGGTTTCTCTGGTGACTAAAGCCACACACGAGTCAGGATGTCAGACTAAACTTGATGCTGAGTCAGGATGGGGGCCCAGGCCTTCCAGCCACCATCGAAGCCAACTCACCGTCTACCTCACTGAGGAAAAACTCAGTATCCATAAGCTTCTCTCCCAGAAGAAACACAGGCCCCCTGGTGCAGGAAAATCCAAAAGGCAGGGAGTGAGGGAGGAAGCCAGTGGGTAATTAATTCATTGTTGGAATAGATGGGAGGCGTTGCTTCCTGCCAGCTAACTCTTAGTCAGCTCCAAATCTCTTCCTTCTAAACACTTTAGGACTGGCTATGTTCTCTAAGAAGGGCAATCTCAAGAGACGGGCTAAGAGCCTTCCACCCTCCTTAGGCATTAGCACTTACCTCCCTTTCTCAGCCTGGAGATGCTGTGCTCCCCCCACCCCACCCCCTCCTTCACAAGAAAGCTGCAAGGCCACACAGTCTTCTTGTTTTGTTTTGCTTTGTTTTATTGTTATGGAGAAACACTATTGTTGTCTTATTTCCCAATCTATTTTAAAACTATTAACGAAAGCTTTTGAGCCGTCTGAGGGGAAAAAAACAATACAACAACAGCTAATCGACTTTTGCCCTAACTGGCTGTGTGCTTTTCTGTTTGGGCAGCATTGCTTTTTGTTTTGTTTTGTTTCCAAGTTAGCAGTGGAGGAGCAGGAACATGGTCTAAGAATTGAAGCAATGAACTAGAGATTCAAGGCCATGGCATTTTCAATCTCATCATATGCTTGTGAAAGCCGGACAATGAATAAGGAAGACCGAAGAAGAGTTGACGCCTTTGAATTGTGGTGCTGGCGAAGAATATTGCACATACCATGGACTGCCAAAAGAAGGAACAAATCTGTCTTAGAAGTACGGCTAGAATGCTCCTTAGAGGCAAGGTTGGCCAGACTGCATCTTACATACTTTGGACATGTTGTCAGGAGGGATCAGTCCCTGGAGAAGGACATCATGCTTGGCAGAGTACAGGGTCAGCAGAAAAGAGGAAGAGCATCAACAAGGTGGATTGACACAGTGGCTGCAACAATCAGCTCAAGCATAACAACGACTGTAAGGATGATGCCGGACCAGGCAGTGTTTCGCTCTGTTGTGCATAGGGTCGCTGTGAGTCAGAACCAACTCGATGGCACTTAACAACAACAACGCTCTACCCTTAATGAGACAGCACATTCCTTCCCTCCACTTTCTATTTTCGTGTCCATTCAGCCAGCTTCTGACCCCCTCTGCCTTCTCATCTCCCCTCCAGACGGGAGATGCCAACATAGTCTCATGTGTCTACTTGATCCAAGAAGCTCACTCCTCACCAGTATCATTTTCTATCCTGTGGTCCAGTCTGAAGAGTTGGCTTTGGGAATGGTTCCTGTCTTGGGCTAACAGAAGGTCTGGGGACCATGTCCTCCAGGGTCCTTCTAGTCTCAGTAGGACCATTAAGTCTGGTCTTTTTATGAGAATTTGAGGCCTGCATCCCACTGCTCTTCTTCTCCCTCAGGGGTTCTCTGTTGTGTTCCTTGTCAGGGCAACCATCAGCTTCTTGTCAGGGCCACCACCTAGTTCCTCTGGTCTCAGGCTGATGCAGTCTCTGGATTATGTGGCCCTTTTTGTCTCTTGGGCTCATAATTACCTTGTACCTTCTTTGCTCCAGGTGGGTTGAGACCAACTAATGCATCTTAGATGGCTACTTGCCAGCGTTTAAGACCCCGGACGCTAAGGCTATAAATTCATTGAAGCAGACTGCCACATCTTTCTCCTGTGGTGCGGCTGGTAAGTTCGAATCGTTGCTGATCTTTTGGTTAGCAGCCAAGCGCTTTAACCACTGCGCCACCAGAGCTCTTCCATAAAGATTACACAGCCTTGGAAACCCCATGGGCAGTTCTACTCTGTTCTGTAGGGTCACTATGAGTCGGAATCGACGCGACGGCAATGGGCTTTGAATTTTTTTTTTATGGGCAGTTTGCAATGGACTGCTAATCTAAAATTTGGTGGTTTGAACCCATCCAGCAGCTTGGTGGAAGAAAGGTCTGGCAAACTGCTTCCTTAAAGATTACAACCAAGAAAACCCCATAGGGCAGCTCTACTCTAACACATAGGGACCCCATGAGTCAGAATCGACTCAATGGCAACAGGGTATTTGTTTCGTTTTTTGTGTTTTGAGGGTTTTTTCATTTGTTTTGTTTTGTTTGATGGGCATAAAAGAAGTCCCGGGGAGGTGCAAACAGTTTAGCACATGGCTACTAACCAAAAGGTTGGAGGTTTGAGCCCACCCAGAAGTGCCTTGGGAAAAAAGACTTGGCTACATACTTCTAAAAGGTCACAGCCTTGAAAACCCAATAGAACACAGTTCTACTCTGAAACATATGAGGTCACCATGAGTCAGAGTGGATTCAATGGCAACTGGTTTGGTTTTTTTTGTTTGTTTGGTTTTGGGTTTTTTTGGATGGGCATAAAAGCTTTAGGGTCAAACACAGAAACTGCCTGGAAACTGGGACTTGTATAATCCCCCCATACTGTGACGAGTAGCTGTCTAGTCATCATCTCTCCCCTCACCCAGGACTTGGGCTGAGACCTTGGTTTGAAATCCAGCCCTCATAATCCCTGGTCAGTGTTGATGACCAGTTGATGATCAGTTCCTTCATATGTTGAGTGAGGGACGATAATCACCTGTCCCCTGGCAAGCAGAAAGAAAAGGAAACATGTTTATTGAGCCTATGTATGGCTCTCACAGCCCACTTTACTTACATATTTTTTATTCAATCTTCACAATTTTA
This sequence comes from Elephas maximus indicus, assembly GCF_024166365.1. Classification (NCBI taxonomy): domain Eukaryota; kingdom Metazoa; phylum Chordata; class Mammalia; order Proboscidea; family Elephantidae; genus Elephas; species Elephas maximus. The sequence goes on from NC_064840.1 coordinate 54,662,852, forward strand.
TGAGGTTGGTGTTATTTCTGGATGAGAAAACTGAGGTTCAAAGACATTACACAACTTACTCATGGCCTCATATCAACTATGTGGCAGAATCAAACTTAAGACTTCATTAAAAAGCTCTTTAATGTTAGAGGATAACACTGTAGCATAAAGTTGGCCATGTCCACTGCAGTTTGGGCTGCACCATTCCTATACTATTCTAGCTTTAGTCATGCCTGGTTTTAAGGTTTCAACCCATGAGCTCCCCTTTTCTCATAGTCCTTTCTGAACCTTTCCCCACTCCTCCTCCCAAGATGGTTTTCTTTTCACCAGCCTCTGGACTCTCAGGAACCTGGGAGCAGCAAGGCGCTCCTCTCTCAGTAGTGTCTGACTCCACCTCATCTCCATGCTCCAGTATGAAAGGAGAGGCCCCTGTGACTATAACCACAGCCACCAGCAAGCGAGTTCTTGCTCCTAGGCCCAGGGAATATCCTTTCAGCAACTTTGCTCCTGTGGCTATCTTGCTCCTGAACTTCCATCTTCTCCTACCAACCTGGCCAACTTCTCTTCCTTCAAACAAAAACTCACAAAGCACTTCCTCCTGGAAGTCATTGCAGACCCCTCCCCACTGGCCCCTGGTCTGCAGAAGCTGCTTCCTTGGAGACCCCATGACTGTCCATGACACACCTCCTCGATGACACTCTGACATGCAACAAGAGACCTGGAGTACAAAGTGATGCTGTCCCCAATGGGGGAGGGGTTGCAATTTATTTTATTTGTGTATAACCAACATGTAGGAGGGGAACAAATGTCACTTGTGATGTGGAAGAATGGGTGCTGGACTCAAAGGCAAGACATGTGGCTTCCAGGCATAAGAAGATTTTTCATGACCTGCAGGACTTTATCACTGGATTGTTGTAAGATTAAGAAGCAAAGTGAATCTGAAAACAGTGTACTCCTTTGAGAATGATTGTTGTTGCTGTTATTAGGTGCCATCCAGTGAACTCCATATAACAGAATGAAACATTGGCTGGTCCTGTGCCATCCTCACAATCCTTGCTCTGTTTGAGCCCATTGTTGCAATCACTATGTCAATCCATCCCGTTGAGAGTCTTCCTCTTTTTTGCTGACCCTCTACTTTACCAAGCATAATGTCTTTCTCTAGGGATTGATCCCTCCTGATAGTGTGTCCAAAGTAAGCAAGACGAAGTCTCACCATTCTCGCTTCTAAGGGGCATTCTGAGTGTACTTCCTCCAGGAGAGATTTGTTCATTTCTCTGGAAGTCCATGAAAATATACAATATTCTTCACCAACACCATAATTCAAATGTGTCAATTCTTTTTTGGTCTTCTTTTTTCATTGTCCAGCTTTCACATGCATATGAGGTGATTGAAAATACCATAGCTTGGATCAGGCACACCTTAGTCATCAAGGCGACATCTTTGCTTTTTAATACTTTAAAAAGGTATTTTGCAGCAGATCTGTCCAATGCAATATGTCATTTTCATTTCTTGGCTGCAGCTTCCATAGGCATTGATTATAGATCCAAGTAAAATGAAATCTTTGATAAGTTCAATATTTTCTCCATTTATCATGATGTTGCTTATTGGTCCAGTTGTGAGGATTTTTGTTTTCTTTATGTTGAGGTGTGATCCATACTGAAGGCTGTGGTCTTTGATCTTCATCAGTAAGTGTTTCAAGTCCCCTTCACTTTCAGCAAGAAAAGTTGTGTCATCTGCATATCGCAGGTTGTTAATGAGTCTTCCTCCAATCCTGATGTTGGGTTCTTCTTCACATAGTCCAGCTTCTCATACTATTTGCTCAGCATATAGACTGAATAAGTATGGTGAAAGGAGACAACCGTGCCACACATCTTTTCTGATTTTACGCCATACAATATCTACTTGTTCTGTTCCAACAACTGCCTCTTGATCTATGTACAGGTTCTACATGCGCACAATTAAGTGTTCTGGAATTCTCACTCTTCACAATGTTATCCATAATTTGTTATGATCAAACATACGATCAAAATTGGTAATTACTGGTGACTGGAATGGGAAAGTTGGAAGAAAAGAAGAGTCAGTAGTCAGAGAATATGGCCTTTGTGATAGAAACAATGCTAGAAATCACATGATAGAATTTTGCAAGACCAACGATCTATTCATTGGAAATACACTTTTTCTACAACATAAACAGTGACTGTACACATGGACCTCACCAGATGGAATACATAGGAATCAAATTAACTACATCTGTGGAAAGAGACAATGGAGAAGCTCAATATCATCAGTCAGGACAAGGGTAGGGGCCGATTGAAAAACAGACCATCAATTGTTCATATACAAGTTCAAGCTGAAGCCGAAGAAAGTTAAAACAAGTCCATGAAAGCCAAAGTACAACCCTGAATGCAACCTGTCTGAATTTAGAGACCATCTCAAGAACAGGTTTGACGCACTGAACACTAATGACTGAAGACCAGAAGAGCTGTGGGATGACATGAAGGACATCATACCTAAAAAAGCAAAAGATCATTAAAGAGACACATAGATACAACTAAAACAGATGTCAGAAGAGACTCTGAAACTTCCTCTTGAATGCAGAGTAGCTAGAGTGAACAGAAGAAATGAAGAACAGATTTCAAAGGGCACCATGAGAAGACAAGGAGAAGTATTATAATTAAGTATGCAGAGACTTGGAATTAGAGGTGAGAATGATACCTACAAATATGTCTGTTGGGTATTATGGGTGTTACAGAGGAACTAAGCGATGCCTTCTTTCTAGGGTAGAACTGGAGACAGGGATAAGTGAAAAGCTCACGATGGAGGTGGCCTTTAAGTTGACCTTGAAGAACATGTAGAATTTAGACATGTTGAAATGGGAAGGGGTAGGAGAGGAAGGAAGCCAGGTGAAGGAAATAATGACAGCAAACCATCAGAATCCAGCATCAATTTAGTCAACAGATTTTATTGAACAATTATTATGTGCTAACCACTGTTTAAGAGCTGTTTAAGTGCTAGGGATAAAGACGTGAAGAATATAGACAAGGTCCTTGTCCTCAGAGAGTTTACGTTCTAATTGGGAAGGACAGACAATAAACAGAAATAAATATACAACATGATTTCTGAGAGCAATAAGTGACTTGAAGGTGACATGCTAAGGTGACTGGAAGGTGGTGCTCTAGATAAGGGAATAAAAATGGCCTTTCCAAGATAACAATATTTCAGTGAGAAGAGATGAAGCTGGGCTGAGAAAGAATATGCCAAAGGAAACAGCAAGTGCAAAGGCCCTAAGGCAGGAACAAGCTTGCCAAGTCTAAGGAACAAAAATAAATAAACAGCCCGTGTAGCTATAGCAGAACGGACAAGAAGAAAAGTAGTATGAGTTGAAGGCAGGGGTCATGTCTGAAAAACAGTTGTCGATCTGGACTGGTAGATGGTCCTAGAAAACTAATTTGGAGCTAGAATTAGAAAACCTCAAACATCAAACTAGGGTGATATATGCTCCATTCTTCAGGAGCATATAGCTCATGATTGCACAAGCCAGGTCTGCTAGGCAAGTCCTCAGAAATGCCCCACAGATATTTCTCTTAAAGTAGGGTGACTTTGGAGAGGTCAGGGGCACCAAGGCAGCAAAGCAAAGGTAGCTGCAAGACTGTTGGCTGTGTTCTACCTCAGAATATCTGAGTGGAAAGCCGTGTAGCTCATCCTCATTAAAGGAGGAAATAAAGCCCAGAGAGGGCAACAGAGATCTGGGAGGGGAGAGAGTAGAAGACATAACTACTGTTCCCTAGTACCTGGTGCTCCTCTACTTCCAGGTACACAGGAATGATAATGTGTCCCTTTGGGGCCAAAGCATGTGAATGCTCATATCCAGCCTTCGGATCCCGCCATGGCAATCGCTTGTTAACCCGGAGGTGACACAAGTTAGACACAGTATGGAATGCTGAGCCAAGAGCTGGATGGAAACTGTCCTGGAGAATCATCTAGATCCACATTAAATTTCCAAAAGGGAGAAAAAGAAAACTTGGGCTGTGTTAAGTCACTGAGATTGTTGGGGGCTATTTCTTATGGCAGGATAACCTAACCCATAATGACTAATACAGAATACAGGCAGAGTAACCCAACTTGCAATGACTACTACGGTTCCTGCTCAGAGATTTCTGTATGCTTTTAATATGCATGTGTGTGTGCCCGTGTGTGTGCGCGCCCAAGGTTACACACGCGTAGCTACGTGTGTCCACCCCTGTGGGCACGTGTCCATCTGGGTGAGTGTCTGGCTGTGCTACCGGGGGGGCTGTGCTGCCCTCTAGGCCACACCCTGGCACCCTGGCTGAGCCTGGGTGGACGCTGGCGAGTTCACCAGATCCCATCTGTCAGGTACCTCCAACACGATATTCGTGATCTGCAGGGCTAGAGCACAGAACCAAACAGGGTCTCCTGACGATCCCAGAGTATGCTGTAGGGTCCCATGAGGTGCTCATTTCCACAAAACTCCTTCCAACCACTTCTATCCTTTCTAAAACCCCCAGTCTTCCCTAAGAACCAAGGGAGTTGGTGGCAAACGCCAGTTTGATGCGGGCTGCCCAAGATTAACAGAAGCAGCAGTGCTCAAGGACCAAAAGATCTGATGCTTTTCCTCCCTCCTTCTTTTGTCCAACCCCATTCCTGGGCCCACAGCCCTCTATGCATGCTTCATTAATTTACGCTCATCACACTCCTTCCATGTGTACCTCATTTGATAATAAGGTCTCTTCTTAACTCATTTAAGCCCTTACTATAACCCATGCGTCAGAGTTCACCGTACAGCAACTGGTTAAAGGAGTCCCTGGGTGATACAAATGGTTAACATACTCAGCATCTCGGAAGAAAGTCCTGGCTGTCTACTTCCAAAAAACCAGCCATGGAGCACAGTTCTAATCTGAAACACCTGGGGTCACCAAGAGTAAAAATCATCAGACAGCAGCTGGTTTTTATAACCCAGTGTCTTAGTTATCTAGTGCTGCTATAACAGAAGTACAAGTGGATGGCTTTACAAACAGAAACTTATTCTCTCACAGTTTAGGAGGCTACATGTCTGAATTCAGGGTGCGAGCTCCAGGAGAAGGCTTTCTCTTTCTGCTGATTCTGGGGGAAGGTCCTTGTCATCAGTCTTCCCCTGGTCTAGTTGCTTCTCGGTACAGGGGCCCTGGGTCCAAAGGATGCACTATGCCCTCAGCTTTGCTTTCCTGGTGGTAGGAAGCCCTCCTATTTCTCTGCTCAATTCTCTCTTTTATATCTCAAAAGAAATTGGCTCAAGATACAACATAATCTTATAGATTGAGTCCTGCTTCATTGACATAAATGCCTCTGATCCAGCCTCATTAACATCACAGAGATAGGATTTACAGCACATAGCAAAATCACACCAGATGACAAAGTGATGGACAATCACATATCACAAATACTGGGAATCATGGCCTAGCCAAGTGGACACACATTTTGAGGGGGCACAATTCAATCCATAACACCCAGTAAGGAAGGCTGCGTAGGAACAGATATCCCATTTCACAGATGAAGAAAACAAAGCTCATCTCAGCTAAAGTTGTTGAGTTTCAACAGCTTGTGAGTAGAGGAGGCAAAAGCTAAAGTCACTTTCTCTTGCCAACTCCTATGTTTTTTCTCACATGTCATCTTGGATGGATACCAGTTGTCCAAGAAAAACAAATAAATGCTAAATTTTCCACTTCTCTGAAAGCATTTTTTGTCTACCCCCTACACAATGCCAACAAGAAGAGAAGAAATCATTCCATCAATAGCTCTGGCTTCCTTAGGTAGAATTGTAATTAAAGTTAGACAGCCACGGGTATTCTGGAAAGGGCTAAAAATAAACGAAGAACATTTTTAGATGGGGAGAAAAGTATTCGAGGGAAGAGGTTGGAGAACTGGCAAGTGGGGTGGGGGATCTAGTGGGGTACCAGGCCCCAAAGAGGCAAGGTTGGTGGTCACTTTCAGTGAAGGGAGCAGCTGCCCCAGCCTCCCCCACCATTCACTTCTCTTTTCCTCCTCATCTTCCCCTTTGAATAATGTGTTTTCCCTGCTGCTTCAATCTCAGCTCCTGCTCTCCACATTAACATGTATATTGCTTGGTTAAGGGCTATCTGGCCGGTAGGTTCTAAATAACTGGAAAATGACAGGAAGGTGATGGGGACAGGATGAATGAAAGGCTCCTCAAAAGCTCCTGACTACCTCTGTCATTTATAAACAAAAGCCCAACTGAGCTCAACACATTCCATTTTCAGCAGCTCCCTCTTAAATAAAATGGGGAAGACACCTCCTGGGCTTGCTTCCTTGCTCTGTCTGTCCCCCAGTCCTGGCCCCCTGGCCACGCAGTCCGTGTGTGCACTCGCAGACATCAGGGAGTACTGATTGCGTGCTGGACACTGTGCTAGGCACCGAGGGCCCAGAAGTAAGAGTTACAGTCTCTGCCCTCAGAGAGCTCGCAGCCTCAGGAGACAGACACATAAATCACCATTAGTGTTTGGTGGTGAGACCTGTAATGGGCAGGCTAGGGTACTCTGGAAGCACAGAACAGGGGCACCCACCCCCCCTACAAAGATGCGTTCTGAGCCTTGGCTTCTTGGAGGAGGTGACTCCTGATTGGAGTGTGGATAAACAAGCAAGTGTTGGCCAAGTGTTAGCATTCCCAAGGCTACCAGGGGCCATTCCCAAGTCACTCCAGCAATCATTGCAGTATGCTGTTTTCTTTCCCTCATGACACTTTCCATAAATAAACAGGTAAATAAATAAATTCAAAATATGTATATACTTTGGTCATTTGTTCTCTTTCGAAGGCAACCGTCTCTCCAATATAATGGAAACTCCAAGGGCCCAATAGTACTGAGTCTTGTCTAGCGCTGTAACTTCAGCATCTTGTACTATGTCTAGTATATAATAGGAGCTCACTCTTATTGATTGAATTAAAGGAGGGATGAATGTATGTGTGTATGTTTGGGAGAGGGTGTTTGAAGCCAGGGGACCAGCATGTGCAGAAACATGGAAACATGAGGCAATATGGGGCTTAAGAGATGATTCAAATAACTCATTATGTCCGGAATGTTGGGTCTTAGGAGAGATTGGTGAAAGACAAAATGAGCCAGGCAGCCAGAGCAGACAGACCTTGTGCGTGATTTTAAGGAGTTTAGTCTTTAACTCAAAGGGGAAATGGGAGCTATTGAAGGATTTTGAGCAGGAGAAAGGCACAATCAGACTTCCCCTTTAGAAAGACTGCACTAGTGGGAGAGGAGAAGATGGGTTGCTGGGCTGAGTGGAGGCTGGGAAACTAGCTCAGAAGCTGTTTGCTACAGTCCAGGAGAAGGAGAGGCTGGGTACAGCAACTGTTCGTATTGACAGTCTACTTGAGAAGCCAGCACTGGGCTAGGTGCAGGACTCTGAACTGCCAGTACTCACTGAGATCCCGGTCAAATCTTGGATCCTTGCTGGTCCATAGAGATAATACAACCAGAGAATGATGAGGCTTCAGCTTGCTTAGACACATCACCTGGAAAGGACATCATGGTTGGTAAAGCAGAGGGTCAGCGAAAACGAGGGTATCCCTCGATGAGATGGATTGACTCAATATCCACAACAATAGACTCAAACATACCAACAATAATGAAAATGGCGAAGGACCAGGCAACATTTCATTCTGTTATACAAAAAGTCATCATGAGTCAGAGCCACCTCGACAGCAGCTAACAATAACATGGAAGAAAATAATTCCCATTTTGGTTTTTTTTTTAGTGTAGTACCTCAGCACTCTTGATTGTAAGCCTTTGATTTTACTTCAGCTTGTCTCCCCAATTGCCTTTTGGGGTGAAAACAATGATAATAGCAAACAGTTGCAGAGCTCTCTCTCTATGCTAGGTGTTATGTTCCATGCATTTGACCTGTCTTATCTCATTTAATCTTCACAACACACTCTCAAAAAGGCCTAGTTCCACAGTCAGTGCTCGGTATATAATAGTTATGCTGCTGCCGTCATTTGGTTTTTCTTGTTTTTGTTGTGTTGTTGTTGTTATTGCTAACATTATTGGCTTCTCATCATCGGTCCTTATGACAGACACGTGAGATAAGCAGGACAGGTATCATTCCCAATTCACAAGCATGGAAACTGAGGTTAAAAGGACATGTGACTTTTCCAAAGGCACAGGTTAAGAAGGGACAGAGTAAGAGTGGAATCCACTAATAAGTGTAGAATCCAGGACTTCAAAAGGAAGGAAACGTTTTAACACGTGCCAGGCACTGACCTAGGCACTTTCTGATATTTCCTCTCAATTATGCTTCACATATAAAGTGTATGTTATTATCCTCCTTCTGGGAAACCCTGGTGGCATAGTGGTTAAGTGCTACGGCTACTAGCCAAAAGGTTGGCAGTTCAAATCCACCAGGTGCTCCTTGGAAACTCTATGGGGCGGTTCTACTCTGTCCTATAGGGTCACTATGAGTCGGAATCGACTCAACAGCAACAGGTGTTTTTTTTTTTTTTTTTTTTTTGTCTACATATGAGAAACAGAGATTCAGAGAGATCAAAGGACTTATCCAAAATCACATAGCCAGTAGGAGGAAGGAGTCCCTGTTGGGTGCAAATGGTTAATGCACTCGGCTACTAACCAAAAGGTTGGAGATTTGAGTCCACTTAGAGATGCCTTGGAAGAAAGGCCTGGAGATCTACTTCTGAAAAAAGCAGCCATTGAAAACCCTGGGGAGAACAGTTTTACTCGGACACACACAGGGTCACTATGAGTCAGAATCGACTCCACGGCAACAGGCAGCAACAGTAGGAGGAAGAGCCAGGATTTAATCCCTAATTATTCTAACTCCAAGGTCTAGGTTCTTTCAATCCTATCAATCCGCTGGGATTCTTGAGTGCTAATTCCCTGGATTCATCCGTTCATTTCACAGTTACTTATTTTACCCTACCACATTCCTGGCACTGAGTTCTGGACCCGAATATTCCTCCTTCCTCCGCTAATACCGAACAGAGGAGAGAATATTTCTGGCTGGAGTTGGTTGTCCTCAGGGATTCTTATTTCCAGAGCTGGGGCACACCCATGGTTTGCATGACAATCCCTAGACCTGACTCCACGCTGGCAGAGCCAAAAGCACAGTCCGCTCTGCACTGCACCTGGTGACCGTTCTCACAGGGTTCCTGGAAAAGCTGCTGCTGCTGCTTATGAAACAATTTCCCTCGGAGCCTTCCAGGCTTCAGGTTAAATGCTAATCTTATTCCAAATACAGCATCCCCCTCAGCTGTCTGTTTGCCAACACAGGACAGAGTAAAGTATGCTGTGGGTGAGGCTGCCTTGGGTTCAGATACCAGCTCCACAGCAGTGAGTCTCGGGCATCGATCGCTTCAGCTCCTGAGCCTCAGTGTTCTCCACTGTAAAGTAGGGATGAGAGATACTTCATAGAGTTGAGGCTAGTTGGTGTTTCTTGAGCTGACTTCTTGAGCATATGTGAAAATTCCTCATTAATGAGACATTTTCCCCTCCCTTGGTGGCACAGTGGTTAAGAGCTCAGCTGCTAATCAAAAGATCAGCAGTTGGAATCCACCAGGCTTTCCTTGGAAACTCTGTATGGGGCAGTTGTACTCTGTCCTGTAGGGTCGCTATGAGTTGAAATCGACTGGACGGCAACAAGTTTGGCTTGGCTTGGCCTGGCTTGGCTTGGCTTGGCTTGGTTTCTTTCCTTCTTAGATTCCTGGGTGGGGCAAATCTCTTGCACTTTTTTACTAGCGTAAAGGTTGGCAGTTCAAACCCACCCAGTGGTACTGTGGAAGACAGACCTAGTGATCTTCTTCCTCAAAGTCTATAGCCAAGAAAACCTTATGGAGCAGTTCTACTCTGACACACATGGTGCTTCCAAGAGTCAGAATCGACTTGACTGCAACAATTTTGGTTTGGTTTTTGGTTTCTTTCTTTCTTAGGAAATTGTTTTGAGCATGGAGGCAGGACCAGCAGAGTTCAGCATCTTCCAGCCCAGAAATTAAAGACATCCATAAAGCCAGACTGTTACAGTGCAAAGAATAGTTCTGATGTTCTGTCACTAATCAACTGTGCAACCTTGGGAAAACCCTTAAAACTCCTCCCAGTTTCCTGTAGGAGTCTCAGGCTGGGTCTCTGAGGCATCTTCCAGCTCTCACAGTCACATGCTAAGATTATGGGCAGAGGGTAAGTAAGCCTCCATGGCTTTTTCAGTCCTCTGCTTTTTAAAATATATATATTTTTATTTTTGGTGAAAATATACACAGCAGGTCATATATCCATTCAACAATTTCTACATGTACAGTTCAATGATATGGGTTATATTCTTCACGTTGTGTCACCATTCTCACTGTCTCTCCCCATATTGTTTCACCACCATTGACTTAGACTCACTGCCTCATTCACTACCCATCAATACTTTAGAGTTACCGTTGTTGATTTGATCCGATATAGATAATTCTTTAAAAGAGTGCAATGCTCAAGGTGAACATTCTTTACTATTCAGCTATTTAGTTTGAAGATGAATTCAGGGGATAGTTCCAGTTCAAGGTTCAAAAATTTTTTCAGGGCAATGGCTTCAGAGGTTCTTCCAGCCTCAATAGGGTCTAGTAAGTCTGAATTCTAGAAGAAATCTGAAATTCTGTTCCAAATTTTCCCCCTTTTGATCAAGACTCGTCTATTGAGTCCTTGATCAAAACGTTCAATAATGGTAGCCAAGCATCACCCAGTTCTTCTGATCTCATGGCAAATTTCATGGAGGCAACTAGAACTGCAGTCTAGTTCCTTCCTTGATTCCTGGTGAATAGAAACCAATTTTGATATCTTGGATGGCTGCTCACAGCTCTTAAGACCTCAGGCACTAGTCACGGCACTGGAAGGGTAGAACAGAAACTCTAAAAACATTGTTAGTCCAATTGGCTGGACAGTCCTATGAAGCCATGACTTTTAAGCCTTCAAACCAAGAGAACTAATCTCATGAGGTGTTTGGTTGTACCTAAGTAGTATCAGCAACTACATCATTTTTTTATTTTTATTTATATATTTATCTTTGGTTGCCGTTGTTGTAAAATTATATATAACACAACATTTACCATTTCATCCTTTTTCTGATGTACAATTTAGTGATAACAGGTACATTAGTCAAGTTGTGTAACCATTACTCTTAATTGATGCCAATTTCCCCATCACCATCAACATGAACTCACTACTTCCCAGGCAATGATTCCCTCTCTTCTCTCCTTCAGTCTTCCCTCCTACCCCAGGTAATCTCTTATAACCATTGGTCTCTATGTATTTAACTTACCTATTCTTATCATCTCATATAGTGAGGTCATATGGTATTTGTCCTTTTGTGATTGACTTATTTCACTCAGCAGAATATTTTTTGAGGTTTATCCATGTTGTAACATACATCAGGACTTCATTTCCCTTTATGACTGAGTTGTTGTTAGGTGCCGTCAAGTCGGTTCCAACTCATAGCGACCCAATGCACAACAGAACGAAACACTGCCCGGTCCTGTGCCATCCTTACAACTGTTGTTATGCTTGAGCTCATTGTTGCAGCCACTGCGTCAATCCACCTCGTTGAGGGTCTTCCTCTTTTCCGCTGACCTTGTACTCTGCCAAGCATGATGTCCTTCTCCAGGGACTGATTCCTCCTGACAACATGTCCAAAATATATAAGACGCAGTCTTGCCATCCTTCCTTCTAAGGAGCACTCTGGTTGTACTTCTTCTAAGACAGATTTGTTTGTTCTTTTGGCAGTCCATGGTATATTCAATATTCTTCACCGCCACCACAATTCAAAGGCGTCAATTCTTCTTCGGTCTTCCTTATTCATTGTCCAGCTTTCACATGCATATGATGCGACTGAAAATACCATGGCTTGGGTCAGGTGCACCTTAGTCTTCAAGGTGACATCTTTGCTCTTCAACACTTTAAAGAGGTCCTTTGCAGCAGATTTATCCAATGCAATGCGTCTTTTGATTTCTTGACTGCTGTTTCCATGGCTGTTTATTGTGGATCCAAGTAAAATGAAACCCTTGACAACTTCAATCTTTTCCCCATTTATCATTATGTAGCTCATTGGTCCAGTTGTGAGGATTTTTGTTTTCTTTATGTTGAGGTACAATCCATACTGAAGGCTGTGATATTTGATCATTAGTAAGTGCTTCAAGTCCTCTTCACTTTCAGCAAGCAAGGTTGTGTCATCTGCATAACGCAGGTTGTTAATGAGTATTTCTCCAATCCTGATGCCCCGTTCTTCTTCATATAGTCCAGCTTCTGGTATTATTTGCTCAGCATACAGATTGAATAGGTACGGTGAAAGAATACAACCCCGACGCACACCTTTCCTGACAGGGTAATATTCCATTATATGTATGTATCAGATTTTCTTTATCCATTCATCCACTGATGGGCACTTAGGTTGTTTCCACCTTGTCGTGGGTTGAATTGTGTCCCCCCAAAATATCTGTCTACTTGGCTAGGTCGTGATTCCTTGTATGATTGTCTACTGTTTTATCTTCTGATGTGATTTCCCTATATGTTGTAAATCCTTTCACTATGATGTAATAAGATGGGTAAGCAGCAGGTTTCACGGGGTTTTTATTGATGAGGTCTACAAGATTAGGTAGTGTCTTAAGCCAATCTCTTTTGAGATATAAAAGAGAGAAGAGAGCAGAGAGACATGGGGAGCTCATACCACCAAGAAAGCAGTGCTGGGAACAGTGCATGTCCTTTGGACCTGAGGTTCCTGTGCTGGATGCTCCCAGCCCAAGGAAACACTGATGACTTTCCCCCAGAGCCGATAGAGAGAGAAAGCCTTCCCCTGGAGCCAGCACCCTGAATTCAGACTTCTAGACTACTGGACTGTGAGATAATAAACCTCTCTTTGTTAAAGCCATCCACCTGTGGTATTTCTGTTAGATCAGCACTAGATGACTAAGACACACCTTTTTGCTATTGTGAATAGTGCTGCTATGAACATAGGGTGTGCATGTGTCTGTCGGCACAGCTACTTTTAAGTTCCTGGGGTATATACCTAGAAGTGGAATTGCTGAGTTACATGGTAGTTCTATTTTTAATTTTTTGAGAAATTGCCATACTGTTTCCCACAGCAGTTGTGCCTTAGGTCCTCTGCTTTTAAGATGCAACTGCTCCTAGGAGAAGTAGTGTATTACCTCATTACCAGTTAAAGTGTGTTTTAACATCTTATGTGACAACTTACTCTCAATTTTTGCTACTCAGAGATGTTCAAGCCAAAGAAAGACAGAGAGAGAGAGAAGTGAAAGGGTGGAAACTGTAGGATATTGGGTCAAATCACCAATGTGATAGTGTGAATTACTTCATCTTTGTCACTTTCCTCACATGCTTGCCATCAACAAATATTTAATGAGCACAAGCTACTGTGCCAGGTGCTAAGACATGCAAAGGAGGCTCCCCATCCTCTAAAAGCCTATATTCAAGTTGGAGCAATGAGACATACATAGGAAAAAACTGAAGATATAAAGCTGGGTGCCTCCTGGGTGGAATATTGACAGATATGGAAGCAGAGGGTAGGGCAGGCTTAGTGTGCTGGGCCGAGAAGGTCTCCTATCTGCCTGCCCCATTCCATCTCTTCAGCAGCCCTCTCTCCCCTGCTCTCTTCAACTTTCCCCCAATGACTGAAGGGGCCTCCCAGCTGGATCCCGGCCTTCAGTCTCTGCCCAACCCACCCTCTTTAAAGCCCCCAGAAGGAAATACGTGCAATATAGCTTAGATTTTGTCACTCCCTTCCCCAAATCAGTTCTCATTTGCTATAGAATAAGGTCTAACCTCAGCAATTTAAGTTTCCAGAAATTCAACTGGGACTAACCCCACCCTGAGCATGCCTATATTCATGCTCTTCCATCAGCCTTGGGAGCCATCCCATCTACAAGCCTCCCCAACCTCTATCTCCTATTCTTCTTACTTATTAAAACCCAACTCACTCTCAAGGTCCAACTTCAATGACATATCATGAAGCTTTCCCTGATCTTCCAAGCCACAATTAATAGTTCTTTTCTTCTGCTCCTCTGTTGCTCTTGTCTCTTTACCGTAACTCTTCATTTTTTACTGTTAGTGTAATAAGTTGTTTACATGTCTGTTTCCCACATTGGACTGAAATCTCCTTGAGGGCAAGAAATGTATCTTATCTGACTATGGGTCCTTGACCCTTGCATCTCAAAGTGTGGGCTGTAGACCAGCAGCAGTGGCAGACTTGGGAGCTTGTTAAATCAGTTACTGTCGAGTTGACTCCTACTCATGGCAGAGTTGAACTGTGCTCAATGGACGATTTTCTAGAAGCAGATCTCCAAGCCTTTCTTCCAAGTTGCCTCTGGGTGGACCCAAACCTCCAACCTTTCAGTTAGCACTGGAGCACTTAACCATTTGCACTACTCAAGGGCTCTAGGAGCTTGTTAGGAATGCAGAATCTCAGGCCTCACCCCAAACCTATTGAATCAGACTCCATGTTTTATCAAGATCCCCAGGTGGTCTGTGTGCACAATAAAGCATTGACAAGCTCTGTCTAGAGAATACCACGTGTACAGCACTTGGCACATGGTAGTCATTCAGGACGTGTTTGTTGAATGAATGAGTGAGCAAATACAAAAAGGATCATCCAAACACTGTCAAAGTTTCAACCCCAGCCATTCCTGAAACATGGAGATCTTTCTTGGCTGTTTAAATAGAGACGTTTACACAGCAAAAAACCATGCACACTCTCCTCTAACTTTATGCCTTTACCTCCTCCTTCAGAATTAGGCACCTCCCATCTCTCCTGGACAGCCATGTCCCAAGCTCAAAAATGTAATTAGAAAAAATAGTTCTCACAGCACTCATCCATAACCCACCCTCAAGCCATGCCTTTGAGGTAGGTGGTAGTCCATCAGGAGCTATAAGTGATGGTCTAGTCAGCAGACCACGGCAAGGAGGGACCCTACTCCTATCCATCATCCCTTCGCCCTCCGTAACCCAGCAGACCTCACAGCAAGGCAGAAATAGCTCCCTCCAGGTGTGCAGGGGGGTGGCAGCTCTTCATCAACCTCAATACTACTTCCCCTCCACTCATCATGATTCCCAGGGTCAGAAGGTTTCCATAAACCCTGCTCGGAAATTCCCATGAGATTAAGCCTGTCGCTAGGACAAAACAAGGATGGCAAGTAACCCCTGCCTTCCTGCTCACCAGCACACCCCTTTCTATACCCCCAACAACACCTGCAAAAGTGGGTAGATAAGGAGTTTGCTTAGCCAAAAAGCAATGCCCAATAATAGTCTGAAAATAAGCCACTGGCTTGTGAATCCTTAGCATCAGAAAGGTCTGAGGTCATTAAGACTGCTCTCCCCTACACATCCATTTTCAATAAATCAATGAACAATTTGTGCTATACATTATAACGAATACAAAAGAACTAAGCACGATATTGTTTATGTGACTTTGACATGGTGGAATGTTTTACCCCTTCCAACTTACTTTCATACCCGTTATCTCTTGAGTCAGGCCGGCAGGAACTACTATCACCATTTCACAGATGGAGAACCTGAGACCCAGGGAGGTTAAGTTCTTCCCATTTTTGTAATTTATGCCCAGATTCTGTTCAGAAAGGATTTTCAGTGGCTTAAAATAAAACCATATTTACATAATAACTAGCATGTGAAGTTTAACTGTAGAAACGCTTCCACATTTGGTCGAAAACTACATGCAAAAAATGTGTTATGTCAATTTAAGTGCTTCAATTTATGAAGAAAATCGCCATTTTCCATTTATTTGCTCAATAAACTTATATTGAACATTTTAAAAACATAACTACTTATATACATGTGAATATAAAGTGAAGATATACAGGAAACCAGAAACCATTTAGGCAAAGGAGATTTTGTGCCAAGAACCAGAAATGAGCTTTTCACTGTAATTAGACTTAACTTTGCCTCTGGGCTTCCTGTTAGGCAAAGTAAAAAAGGGAACACATTGTGTTTCAAGATCTCATTGTCAAATGAAAGAAAGAGTGCAGACCCACCCATTCACAAGAAACAAATGTTCTAAACAAAATTTATTAGCACTAATTTCTAAACAAAATGTATTAGTGAGTCTTTTGGGAAAGGAATTGAGTCAATTATTAGATAATCTCTTCAGTGATGATCTTTCGGAGACAAAGAAATGTCCTTCATACCAAGGCTTTGCATTTGAATCATAAATGCAAGAAATTATATTCAGTGCCCTGTTCCAGGACAAACATCATAGAGACCTCAAAGGTTCTTTAATCCCATATGTTGTTAGTTGCTATCAAGTTGGCTCCAATTCATGGTGACCCCATGTACAACAGAATGAAAACTTGCCCCGTCCTGCACCATCTTCATGCTCATTGGTGTGCTCAAGTCCATTGTCTCAGCCACTATGTATTTTAAAGTCTTCCAGGACCACATCGGACAATGTTCTGTTGTGATCCGTAGGGTTTTCGTCGGCTAATTTTCAGAAGTAAATGGACAGACCTTTCTTTCTAGTCTATCTTTGTCTGAAAGCTCCACTGAAACCAGCCCACCATGGATGACCCTGCTGGTATTTGAAATACTGGTGGCATAGCTTCCAGCATCACATCACAGCAACACACAAGCTACCACTGTATAACAAAATGACAGACAGGTGGTGGTTGATTTTCTGTAGTTACTGACTAATCTCTTTCCTCTCTTTCTCAACCAGAAGTTTCTAAAGTGCCTATTTCTGCACTTCTTATTTACCCCTGAAATCACCAAAATCAAACTTATGTCCCAATTCTCCCCTGAAGTTAGCTCTTCATAATCACTTTCCACCACCACCAACAGACATGTTTTTTATCTTACTGGACCTTTCAGTTCTATTTGAGACTTTCCTGTCCTTGGCTCAGGGGCAGCCCATTCTTGGTTCTCCTGGTATCCTGTGGCTGTTCCTTGGCTCCTTGGTGGGTTTCTTTCCTCACTGTTGGATGAGCTTAGATACCAAATCTCTATCTCCAGCCAGACTCTTCCCCTTACACCTCCATCAGACTCATACAACTGTCTGCTGGACATCTACATCTGGAAGTCCACAAATCTCTAACTCAACTTTTCCCAGACTAAACTATTACTGCCCTCTACCTCAACCCTCCCTCCTTTCACCCACACACACATCATTGGCTCCTCCCAGAGTTTCCCTCTCAGTTTGTGACTCCTCCTTTTCCTTCACTCCTACCTAGCCAACAAATAAGGCTTGCTTCTTTTACTTCCTAGGTGTTCCTACAATGTGTCCCCTCTAAAGTTCTAATGTGCCTTCCCTAGGACTCCTGCAACAGCCTCCTTCAAATCCACCCCCAAACTGATGTTAGAAAAAATGCAAATCAGAGCATACACCTCCTGTGTTTAAAAGTTTTAAATGGCTCCTTTTCACTTACAGAATAAATTTCATCTTTCCTACCATGGCCTGTGAAGTCTTCCATGATCCATCCCAGACTCACCTCTAAACGTTCCCTGGCCAGAGCAATAGCAGCAGTAAGTCCAAATGAATACCCATATCCACCAAACGCAACCCTTACCCTCCAACATACACACACCACATTGTTTCAGGACATTTGCCTTTGCTAAAGCTGCTGCCTCTGCCTGGATGTCTGTCCTGCCTCTTTCTTTTCTCCTGGTTAGCTTCTGTGACTCAGGTCAACTGTTCCTTCTCAGTAACTATTATTTTGGCCTCCCAGATGTGTTCCCACATTCCTAGAGAATGTGCAAGTTTCCTCCCTCCTTGAAAAGCTTTGGTTACTCTCAATCAATTTCTTCCTGGAATGCAAATCCAAGACCTTATGTGCTCCTTCCACTTGAGGCCTATCTCAGTCACTACATTACCACGCAGCCTTATTTTTATTTGTTCATGTGTTTTTCTCCCCATAGACATTAAGTGATTTCTGTGCTGAGCTGCCCCTTATTCATCTCTATAGCCCCTAGATGTATGCCTGGCATAGAGTAAACACGCAAATGTTTGATAAATAAATGAATATGTCAGTGAATTAATGAACTGTTTCTTCATAGAACAATTTGGACCAGAATCTAGATCTCCTTCATCCTAGTTCAAAACTCTGTCTCTCTTACCATTCTGCCTTATAATCCATGTAGCCATATTCTTTCTTCCTCCAATTCCTGCTGGAGAAAGAATAAAGACAACGTACAGAAATATGAAGAGATAATCAGGGCAAGAAACATTTACCCAGCCTAAGCTGCATCCCTAGAGGGTTCACTGGAAGGTAATAATGGTCAATAATGGGTAAGACCATAAAAGGCCTAAGTCAAGACTCTGGGGACCTGGAAATCATGCGAAGACTAGGAGATGATGGGCTTTTAAAGAAGACAGAGCTCCAAGGAGTAGGGGGAAGTTGTTTAAAAGAAGCTAGACTAGACCTTGGGATAGTTGAAGAAGGCTGAAAGGAAGTCATCCGGAAGACTTGAAAGCTGTAGAACAAGAACTGAGCACTACAGGGATGCCTAAAGAAAGGAAGTGGGCACCGTGAAGGGCAGGTAATTTAGGGATGAGGAGTCCAGGAAGACAGCAGGAGTCTGGTCAGGCCAGCAGGTGACCACAAGGGTTGTTGAGACAGAGAAATTCATGTTCAGAAAGGACTTTATGGTGGCAAGGAGGTTCATTCCCTCCCACCTATCCCCTCTCTTTTCTTTCTTCTCCTTTTTCTTCTTTGTCTCAGGGGAAAGGAAGCAAAAACCTAACTGAGGATTTGGTTCCTCTGCTCAGGTTCAGTAACAAAACCCAAAACTTACTCACCTTTCTAAAGGGAGTGCATATTTGGAAATGTCTCTGCACTTTAAAGGGTATGTAACTGGAGAACCCTGGGAGGGAATTTCAGGAAGAGTAAAGGCACACTATTGGCCTCTGCAGGTGGGTCCCTCAAGCAGGTCATCAACCAGAAAGAAAGCTCCAGGACTGAGAAGCTGAGAATTAATCTTGGGGTGAAGAAAGTGATTTAGGGTAGAGAGAAGGGAGAGATGCAGCTGATAGACTATGTGGGAATTGGGAAATACTTCTCCTTGGAGTCTATTCCTTTCTTATATGACATTGGCATCAACCCAGACTCAAGAGACCTAAATTCCAGCCCTAGCTCTTCCATTAACTCTCTGTGGTCTCAGGGTCCCTTAACTTCTCCTGGGTAAGATGAAATTACTGTTACAATCCTGCTGACTTCACTGGACTGCAGGGAGGGCAAAATGAGCTACTGTGAGAATCCTTTGAGCCTATAGATCCTTGCATTCTCCAGGGGTGATCACAGTGGCTAGTGTGATCCCTGACCTCTTGGTCCCAAGACCTTATTCTTCTTCGTGAGTTCCAGGAAAGGAGTCTATATAAACCAAGTGGAAGCAGCTCTCAGAGTGGTCTGGATGGCACTGCACCAGCAAATTAGATATCAGTGGCAATAGTATCTTTTATAACCATAGATGGAGCTTAATGAGAAATTTGAAACTGTGACTTTCTGCTGCCCTCCCCAAAAACCTTAGACCCCTTTCAACCAATCTTTTCCTGGAATGCAAACCTAAGACCTTAAGTATTGAGATTTCAGCTAATCTCAGCTCCATTTTTACACTACCTAAATCTTGTCCTGGGATTCCTCTATCCTGAAATTTAATATTCCAGGTTTCTAATCTTGCATGAAGCCTTATAGAGAGGGAGAGACACAAAGGAATGGGGTCTCCAGCTGAGGGGAAGAGCTAGCATACTGGACATCTTCTAAGGGCAATGAAGTGTTGATTAGTTGGTCCTGATGACCAAGGTCATCAGCAGCCAGAGGAGCAGAGAGTGGGGTAGGAGTCTTCTGAAGAGGCTTCATGGAAGAAGAGAAATTGACTCGAGTCTTAAAGAAGTTAGAGAGAGGACGATAAGAAATAAAGGCGTGATAGGAAAGGGATAGGAAGCTCAAGAAAAAGGCAAAACGTTATGAATGAGAACTTAGGAAGTATTAGAAAATAAGAATGTCTGAACAGGATGGAGCTCAATGACAGGAGGCTTTGACAGTCAGGCACAGGAGTGTGGAGCTGAGGACAGATGGGAGTGCAGAAAGACCACAGGCTTTGGGGTCAGCAGGCCTGGGTTGAATCATGCCTCTACCTATGGACTTGGTAATCTTGGGCAAGTTATTTAACCTTTCCGAGCCTTTTTTCAGATGTTTGTTCTCAGGGTAAGCTCTTGGACTGCAGGTTTTGTTTGTTTTTGAGGGGCTTGTTGGGTTTTTTGGGTTTTTTTTTTCCTTGAGGTGCCTTGTTTCACACTTAAGAGTCCCTAAGATGGCACAAACAATTAAGTACGTGTCTGCTGACTTAAAGGTTGGCAGCTCTAGTCCACCCAGAGGCACCTCAGAAGAAAGCCCTGGTTATTTACTTTCGAAGAGTCAGCCATAGAAAACCCTGTGGAGCACAATTCTACTCTAATACAGATGGGGTCACCATGAGTCGGAATCGACTCAACGGCAAGTGGTTTGGTTTTGGGGTTTTGTGTCATATCTTATTGTTCCCTAATTTTTCCCACAAACCAACTCAGCTAATGCCCAGCCAAGACGGATTGGTCCCAGTGCCTACTGGGACACTGATGGAAGGAGATTCTCAGATGTGGCCTCAAATTTGGCCTCCAGCAGATGCTAGACAATTTGAGTAGCTAAGCGTGTCAGGGACCTCATTAAGGAAGTTTTCAGTTTATAAACAGTGATCAGTGCCTGGACCTTGGGCCAGCTAATGGGAATAATGACAATGATGATGACATGATGATGTATTCGTAACAACCTATCTTGTGCTTCTAATTTGCGCCAGGCACTGCACTAAATGCTATACTTTAATTATGTCATTTAATCCTCAAAACCACTCAGTGAGGTGGGTGCTACTATTATGGAAATAATGCACTCCTATATTTGTTTGCCAATAGCTCCCTCCTCTCCCGCCCAGGTATTTTCTTAAGTGTACTATGCTAATTTTTTTTTTACAGCAGCATGTTTTTGCATAAAAATACAGTATCTCCATTTCATATGTAAGAAAACTAAGGCACAAGGGAAAAAAACCAAACCGATTGTCATAGAGTCCATTCCAACTCATAGTGACCCTATAGCACAGAGCAGAACCGCCCCATAGGCTTTCCAAGGAGCACCTGGTAGATTCGATCTGCTGAGCTTTTGGTTAGCAGCTGCAGCTCTATGCCACCAGGGTTTCCAAAGCATAAGAGGGATGAAGTAATTTGCCCAAGGTCACATATCTAAGATGCATCAGAGACACGTTCTGAACCCAGGAAACCGACTTCATACCTACACTCTTAACCACTGTAGTTTATAGGCCAGACTGGAGCATGACAAGATTCAAAGAATTTTTTTTAAAAGATAAATTTTCCAGGGTTTTCAACTGCAGTAGACATTAGCTGTTTGTGGCAACCTAAGTAACCATCCCCTGACCTTCTGCTGACAACAGTACTCCCCGCTGTTATTTACAGACCTGCTCCTCCTCCATCTGATTCATATGACTTTGATAGAGCTGCCAATCAGGGTCCTAATCCTCTAGGGGTGGGATTGTGACCCAGGCTGGGCCAATCAGAGTCATTCCCTGGAATTTTCACCAATCGGAGGTAAAGAAATCACTCTTCTTTGTCTTTGGGTTTCCAAGTGTAAGGATGTTACTTCAGTGTTGCCCATGGCATGAACCTCAGCAATACATAGATGGAAAGAGACGTAAGAGATGAAAGAAGGAGATAGAAAAAAAGCTGACATAAACTGGGGGGTGGGTGGGGGGACTGTGTCTCATGCCATCCTTATCCTTGCTTATTTGAATTCGTTATTTTTCCCTAAGCCAGTATGAACTGGGTTTCTGCCACCTGTGACGAAAAGAGTCGTGACTAATGTGCTATCCTTCCAAAAAGATTTTAGATGCGATTCCATATCCAGCTTCTCCTGAAAGCATCTTAGAACAGAACCTTAACTTTTCCTGTCTTTTTAAATGGCTGTAACAAAGGAATACAGACACTTTAGTGCCTTTTCAGAGAACCAACGTTAAGATTATCTGCTTGAAGAATTCACAGCTAGTATCTTGGGTTCTGATAACAACAATGATTTTGTTGATTGAAATAATCTCGTTCTTATTGACTTATTGAATGCTTATTATGTGTCAGCTACTATGCTTCGACCTTTACATGCCTTATCTCATGTGATTTCCATAACTGTGAGTGAGGACCTACCGTTATTCCCATTGAACAGATGAAGAAACTGAGGTACAGACAGGGTTAAGTAACAGCAAGCAAGTGGCACAGATGAGGTTCAAACTCAGATCAGTATGATTCTCCAGAGTCTCAGCACTTGAACTCCACAGCCTCCCAGATAAGACTGGAGCATAATGCTACGCAAAACTTGTTACAAACACAACCTTTGTGAAATAAAATTTTAAAAAAGAACCCTATCAACCTTCAGGCAAAAATTAGACAGGATCATAAAACAAAACAAGACTAAATGGACACACCAGCCCAGGGGCAAGGACGAGACGGCAGGAGGGGACAGAAAAGCTGGTAATGGGGAACCCAAGGTCGAAAAGGGGAAGAGTGCTGACATGTCGTGGGGTTGGCAACCAGTGTCACAAGACAATGTATTAATCGTGTAATGAGAAGCTAGTTTGTTCTGTAAACCTTCATCTAAAGTACAATTTAAAAAAAAAAGAACCATAGCTTCAGGGGCAGGTCAGCCCCACTCTACAATGGCCCAAGGAGAAAAAAAAGCAAAACTAAAAGGAGAGCATTTTCAAAAAACAAACCTCAGGAACCTAAACATAATAATAAGCCTTGGAAAAAGACTATCCTTTGGAGAGCCTGTTATTTAAACAGTTGTCATTTTCCTGTGCCAAATGTCCAATTATGGGATATAGACCCATCTCAGAGCTCTGTGATAAAACGGGCTAAAAGCAATGCCATTAAAAATGCCCCTAGTCCTGCTATCTAGGTATGCCCCACCCTAAAAGCCTCAGTACTCTGACTTTAAAGATCTTCATCGTTAAATCAAATTGTGTTACCACGCTGGGGGTGGAGATCATGGAGGTGAGAAGGGAAGCCCTCTGAGAAATCCCATATGATGAATGGGAAGCCACTGCAGGTCATTTCCTGGGATGGCACAGCACTGCCCCTCTTTACTTGTGTTCTCCTTCCCCACCACACATACACTGAACCTCCACTCCTGCCACTGTAGCCATGTGGTTTAACCACTCCCATCAATGCATATCCCAAGTCTGGGGCCTACATTGTTCCCTACTACTGTTGATTTGCCATGGGAAGCACCATCTGTACCTACAGCTGGTCAGACATCCATCAGAGCCCTCCATGTTTAGTAGCCAGAGGCAGGATGGAAGAAAGGTTAAGGGCATGGTCCTATGCAAGACCCTGGAGCCTCTCCTCCATCTGCCATATGCAGGCGATAGGGCAGCCCATGCAAAACACTTCCAGTGAGCCATTAGGGACATACCCTTCCCTAACACTGCTCTTGAGAAGGGAAGGCAAGGTCTTTAGGATCACATCCTGAGATACAGAAGCTCTTGCCATCAGATAATACCCACCATCCCCCTTTGTTGCATTTATTTATAATCCTTCTCCCTCCATCCATCCCAGCCCCCATAACTCCTCCCTCTGAGCAACTTGTACATCTATGTATTTCATCCATGAGCAAACCCTGGCTTCTCAGTTCCTTGATGTCATCTCCAGGAATCTGTTACTCAGCCTTACCTCAGCCAGCCACTCCCAAGTTCATAACCTGGATCTTGTCATTACCAACTGCACCGCCTCTAATATCTTGATTTCAAATATTCATTTCTGACCATCACTTCCAGTTTTCCCATTTACTCTCTGTAGTATTCCTACTCCAACAATTTTTGACCCTCTAACCCTGGTGGTGTAGTGGTTAAAAGCTACGGCTGCTAACCAAAAGGTCAGCAGTTTAAATCCACCAGGCGCTCCTTGGAAACCCTAAGAGGCAGTTCTACTCTGTCCAATAGGGTCAGGGTCGATATGAGTCAGAACTGACTCTATGGCAATGGGTTTGGTTTTTTGTTTTTTTAACACTTTATGCTCACTGTCCGTGAAGACTTTCATGTTGTCATTCCATCCTTACTTAGCTCAGATGTCATAGTCCCTTAGTATAATCAATTCCTTTGCACAAGCCATCAACTTCTTTGCCCCTCTCTATCACCATCATGGAAACCCTGGAGGCACAGTGGTTAAGAGCTGCGGCTGCTAAAAAAAGGTCAGCAGTTCGAATCTACCAGGTGCTCCTTGGGAACCCTATGGGGCACTTGTACTCTGTCCTATAGGGTCATTATGAGTTTGAATTGACTTGATGGCAACAGGTTTGGTTTTTCTTTTTTTAATCACCATCATGGACACCATACTGGAAGCCTCTAATCTTTGGCTAAGCCCAACTCTCTACCTACCTCACACCTGCATCCGAGCAGCTGAGTAAAAATGAAGAAAAACATATAAACACTCTAACTAGTCTCACCTTAAATCCATAACCAAATGGGCCACCAATCCTATTACATTTTTCCTGTTCATTTCCTGCTCTGATTCTGTGTAGTGATTATTTTACAACTTGTCCCTACTCAAATCTCCAACATCCCTTTCCACCTTTTCATTCTCAGTTGGTGGCTTTATTTTACTGAGAAAATAGAAGCGATCAGAGAATCCTTTCTCCTCCTATAACCCATCTTCTTAGCCTACTGCTTCTGTGCCAACAAGTTCTGCCTTTTCTTCTGTTACAGAGGACAAACTATAATTGTTCCTAGCTAAGGTCAACCCTCTCGCTTGTCCAGATAATTCTATCATCTTTTACCTACATGATTTATCCCTGTACTTACTCTATCATTCCCCTGTTTAATCAGTATTTTCCTCTCTAACAGACTATTTCACACACAAATATGCTTAAATAGCACCCGTCATTAAAAAAAAAAAAAAAAAAACCTCTACTTGACCCCACTTTCCCCTCCAGCTATTACCCTATTTCCTTGTTCTCCTTTAATAGCAAAATTTCTGGAGTTTTCTATTATTCTTAGCTTTACCAATTCATCTTCCATTTTTTCTTTTTGTGGAATATTGTATTATTATTCCCAATAATACCCAAGACTCTCTGGGTGGTACAAATGATTAACATGCTTGGCTGCTAACTGAAAGGTTGGTGGTTTGAGTCAACCCAGAGGTGACTCAGAAGAAAGGCCTGAAGATCTACTTTCAAAAATCAGCCATTGAAAACACTATGGAACACAGTTCTACTCTGACACACATGGGGTCGCCATGAGTCGGAGTGGACTCAGCAGCAGATGGTTGTTGGTCCCAACTATTGGCTCCCCTTTTCTCTGTAAATGGACTGCGTGTCCCTAGTGGCTGCCATGGGACCTGCAGAGCCTCCCTGTTGGTGGGCTGTACTTCCTCACCACATCTACAGGCCTGGCCATGTGGATGGCTTTATCCAATAGAATTAGAGTGGACATGATATGGGCCGAGTAGAAGCTGTCTTAGGCATGCCAAGTTCCTACCAGCAATCTTGCTCTTCCCCTTGGCCACAAGAGCTGCAAACCCCAAACTGGAGCTGAAGCTGCTCCTTCAGCCTGAGTTCTGGAATGAGAAGTCACAAGGAGCAGAATTGTAGCTGATCCACAGCCACCAACTGGCAACATGACCAAGAAAAAAAAACCTTCTGTCCTGCAAGCTATTGAGATTTGGTGGTTGGTCATTACTGTAGCCCCACCCAGCTAAAGCTGACTCTCCAAACAGGCTTTTGTACCTGTCACTCCACGGAAAACTGCACTTGTCAAAACCACAGTCTTGTTGCCAAATCCATTGGTCAATTATTGGTCCCTTTTTTATTGAATCTGTAGAGAGAATTCAATACAGTTGACTATGCCATCCTACTTAAAACATATCTTAGTTTCTGAAAATTCATTTTCTCCTGTTTTTCCTCCACCTCCACTGGCCACACTCTCAGTCTCCTTTACTGGCTCCTTCTCCTCTTCTCCAGATGAAAATGTTGAAGTCCTAGCACTCGTCTCTTCCCAGGCATCCTCTCCTTATATAATCCCACCCCTCTGTGGTTGGGATTCCAAAATTAATACAGTAAAACCTGCGAACCCAAGTAAGGTGGAAACCTGTCAGAGAAGGAAAACTCAAATATTTTCCAGTAAAATAAGCCATAGAAAAGTCATAAGACTGCACCCTGTCAATGGCAGAAAACTTACAAGACTCAGAAAAAAAAAAGCAGTCCCATCAAGTTCTGGCTCTCACAGGTCTCACTGTATCTCTAGCCCCTACTTCTCCCCTGAACTCCAGGCTTGAATATCTAATTTCTCACTCAGCATTTCTTATTCCCGTTGCGTGTTCAAAACAATACTCTTTACCTTCCACCACACTCTTCCCCATTTCACCAATGACACCATCACCACCACACAGTTGCTCCAGCCAAAAGGCTTGATGTCATCTTTATTCCTCCTTCTCTTGCATCCCACATCCAATCCTTCCAATCTCCCGCATTTGCACCATTATCACTCTGATCTAATTCCCGATTATCATGCCTGGACTATCGTAATAACTCTCCATTCTGGCTACCCCTGCTTTTAATCCTACCACTCCTCACTCTTGTCACACACAGCAGCAGCAAAAACAAACCGTTGCTTTAAAAAATGAAAATCAAATCCATGACTGCCCTTGCTCAAAATGCTGCAATGGCTTCTTATAATTCTTAGGGCAAAAGCCAAAGCCCTTACCATGGGCACCATGGCCCCATGTGATCTAGCTCCTGGCTATCACTCCAGCTTTGTCTTCTGTCAGTTTCCTCCTTGCTCATCCACTCTGGTCAAACTGCCCTTCTCGATATTCCTCAAATCTACCATCTTTGTCCCATCTGAGGGCCTTTGTACCTGCCATTCTCTCTGCCTAGAACACAATCTTTCCCCTGATATTTTCATGGCTGGATTCCTCACTTCACTCAGGTTTTTCTCAAATGTCATCTCCTCTTAACCATCCTATCTAGTTAGCCACCTCCTCTCTATCACGTTTCATTCCCCTACCCTGACCTACTTTCTTTCTAACTCTTAGCACTAATCAGAGATGGTAGAGATTAGTGATTAAAAACTTCCCTGACTTTGGCAGTTAGCTCCTCTATGCTTCAATTTTCCCATCTGTAAGATGGAGATCAGAGTAAGAGCAATTACCCTAGAAATCTATATTGTGGCTGTTAAATGTCGTTGAGTTGGCTCTAACTCATGACAAACCGTGTACAACAAAACAAAACACTGCCTGGTTCTGTATCTGACCATATTCTGTTGTGATCCATATGGTTCTCATTGGCTAATTTTGGGAAGTAGATTGCCAGGCCTTTCTTCCTAGCCTGCCTTAGTCTGGAAGCTCTGCTGAAACCTATCCACTATGGGTGACCCTGCTGATATTTGAAGTACTGATGGCATATCTTTCAGCATCATAGCAACACACAAGCCACCACAGTAAGACAAACTGACAGACTGGAGGTGATATAAAGCTATAACAAGGCTTAAATGACTTAATACATTTTATTATGTAAAATAAAGCTATTTTATTAGATGAAACATTTAGTAAATAATATGGCAGAATTCAGTGGTTGTTGACTACCCTTTCTGACATTGAATTACATAAATGTTCATTGTCTATTTTCCCCCACTAGAGCAGGAGCTTTATATTTCTGGTTCATTGTTATATTCACAGCACGTGAAGCAGTGCCTGGTATGTGGAAATCATTGAAACTATGCTGATAGAATTGACTTTGCAAACCCATTTTAAGAAGCTATATGAAGTCGGAATCAACTTGACAGGAACGTGTTTGCTTTTTGGTTTTTTGGTACTTCATTTTATGCACTAGTTTTAAAAAATTATATTTAAGTTGGATTATATTGGAAATGACCTCATCTTCCCATCAATCCCAGTATTACTTTATAATTATTATGAATTGATCTTTCATTGGTAACATTTCAGTTTAAAGTTTCCCTCGCCTTTTCCCCAATATTAAGCAAGTAATACTTTTTTTTAATACAAATAAGGTTAGAGAAGCTGATATTTAAAGATCCCCTAACATGAAAACAATCATTCTTTAGTTCATCTGTGTATGAAAGTTTCAATCTTTACCTATCGGATTTACTCAAAATAGATTATGCCATCCATTTTGAGCTAATATATTAAAAAATCTGATTATCTCCTTTTATGTCGATGCCTGGGGAAATTGAGGCATGAGATAATTACTTGACTTGGCTGAGGTCTCTGAAAGTAAATATCACATTTAAAATTATCACTTGTAACTTTCTGAATTCCAACTATAACCTGGTTTATAACTAATACTAATCACTTACCAAGTATTTAGTGTGTACAAAAACAGTCTTTGCAAACTATTATTTTATTTCATCTGCAGTGCCATTCTAGAAGGTAAGACGAGGCCTTTGTCATCATACACAATTCATAGAGAGAAGAAGGGTTTGCCCAGGTCACCTGGAGCCAGGTTCTGTGCTGGGAAAGAAAAGATCTGCTAGAGGAGGCCTCAGATGGAAGCTCTCCAAGTACAGGGGCCTTAGAGAAGCAAAGGCTTACAATGTATTGTGATTGGAGTTTTAATGCTATGTCGTTGGGGTTTGTTCTCCTCTTTCATGGAGTCATAGAACCTAAAGCTGTCAAATTATAAAGAGACTTTTCACAATAGCAAAAGATGGAAACAACCTAAGTGCCCATCAATGGATGAATGGATAAACAAACTGTTGTACATACACACAATGAAATACTATGCAGCAATAAAGAATAATGGTGAGTCCATGAAACATCTCAGAACATGGATGAATTTGGAGGACACTATGCCAAGTAAAATAAGTCAATTACAAAAGGACACACTGAAAGAAACATTTTTTGATGGTTACCAGGGATGGGAGAGTAACTACAGAGTAGACACATGTTAACTTTGGTAAAGGGAAAGGCAGTACACAATATGGGGCAAGTCAGCACAACATAACCAAGGCAAGGGAAGACACTGAGAGCTATACAAGAATAAAAGGCAATGAAAGTAAATACTATAACATATACAATCCTGCAACAACAGTAATAACAAACAATAATTTATTAATGGATACTTATGTAGGTATGTATGCCAAATAGGTGTGGGAGGGTGTATGGGAGTACACCCACATGCATGTAGAGGTTTGGCTGTGGATATTTCTACGTACATATTCGTATTTGCTGCATATAATAGAGCTCACGGTGGGGCGCAGTCATGGAAACATCCTAGACATAACTAAACACCTCACAGGACTGAGTTACAGGGCTTGAAGGCTGAGGGATAGTCTCAGGGGACATCTAGGTCAACTGGCATAACATAGTTCATAAAGCAAGCCTTCTACATCCTACTTTGGTGAGTAGCATACCAGGTTCTTAAAAGCTGGCATGCGGCCATCTAGGACACAGTTGTTGGTCCCTTTCTATCCAGAACAAAGGAGAGAAGAAAACCAAAGGCTCAAGGAAACAATTAGTCCAAAGGACTAACAGACCACAGGAACCACAGCCTCCACCGGCCTGTGAACCGGAAGAACTAGATGGTAGCCTACTACCACTACTGACTACTCTGACCAGGATCACAATAGAAAGTCCTGGGTAGAGTGGGAAAAAAAAAAAAAAATGTAGAACAAAACTGAAATTAATAATAATAAAAAAAAAAGACCAGATTTACTGGTCTGAGAGAGACTATGGCCCTTAGACACCCTTCTAACTTGGAACTGAAGCCAACCCCAGAAATCACTATTGAGCCAAACGATACACAGGCCTATAAATAATGAGGAAAGTGCTCCTTAGAACAATCATCTACATGAGACCAAAAGGACAACCTATGCCCCAAAGCAAAGATGAGACGGCAGGAAAACCGGATAAATGGAAATCAGGAACTTAGGGTAGTGGTGGGGAGAGGGCTGACATATAGCAGGGATTGCAACCAATGTCATGGAACAATTTGTGTATAAACTATTGAATGGGAAACTACTTTGTTCTGTAAACCTTCACCTCAAACACAATTTTAAAAAAACCTAAAGAGACCTCAGAAATTGCTCTGGCTATAGACCCCGTTTTTCCATAGGAGGAACCTGAGTACATTAGCCAGAGTTACACAAACTGCTGTAATAGATAAACCCTTAAGTCCCAGCAGCTTCACATAATAAAAGGTTATTCTCACAATGGTGATGCAAAGGCCCAAGCCCCTTCCATTCTGTAGCTCCCCCATCTTCAGCACGTGGCTTCTAAGCTTGCTGTGGAAAAGGAAGGATCATGGAGGTCATGGGTGAGGGGTTCTTACCTGCCACCCATGTTTCATTTGCTAATCCTCAGTCATTTGGCCACCTCTAACTTCAGAGAAGGAGTCACTGAATGGTGTATATGGTTAAGCACTCGATTACTGACAGAAAGTTAGAAGGTTGGAGTGTACCCAGAGGTGCCTCAGAAGAAAGGTCTAGCAATCTGCATCCAAAAAATTAGTCACTGAAAATTTTACGGAACACAGTTCTGCTCTGACATACATGCGATCGCCATGAGTCAGAGTCAACTCAATGCCAACTGTTTTGTTAACTTCAAAACCCAAAAAAGAAAGAAGCCCGGTGCCATCAAGTCAATTCCAACTCATAGCGACCCTATAGGGCAGAGTAGAATTGCCCCATAGAGTTTCCAAGGAGCGCCTGGTGGATCTGAACTCCCAACATTTTGGTTAGCAGTTGTAGCACTTCACCTCTACGCCACCAGGGTTTCCTTGTTAACTTCAGAAAGGCTTAAAATTGTAGTCTATCTCTTAACACAAAAGTAAGAGGAAATATGACTGGTGAACAGCTAGGTAGTGTCTGCCACGCCAAGCAAGTCATTTAACTTTCTTTAGCCCCATCCATCCAGTCTACTTGTATCCACAATCAACAACCATGGAAGCAGCAGTCAGGAAATCAAAAGATGATTTATTGGGCAAATCTGCTGCAAAAGACCTCTTTAAAACGTTAAAAAGCAAAGATGTCACTTCAAGGAGTAAGGCGCACCTTAGTCTTCAATCGTCTCATATGCATGTGAAAGCTAGACAATGAATATGGAAGACTGAAGAAGAATTGATGCCTTTGAATTATGGTGTTGGCAAAGAATATTGAATATACCATTGGCTGTCAGAAGAATGAACAAATCTGTCTTGGAAGAAGCACAGCCAAAATGCTGATTAGAAACAGGGATGGAGAGACTTTGTTCCACATAGTTTGGATATGTTGTAAGTAGAAATCAGTCCCTGGAGAAGGACATCGTGCCTGGTAAAGTGGAGTGTCGGCGAAAAAGAGGAAGACCCTCCACGAGATGGATTGACACAGCGGCTTCAACAATGGGCTCAAGCATAACGATTGTGAGGATGGCCCAGGACTGGGAAGTGTTTCGTTCTATTGTACTTAGGGTAGCTATAAGTCAGCACCAACTCCATGGTACCTAACAACAACAACATTCAGTCTACAAGTAGCAAGCAGAGGTTGTATCCAGGTTTTCTGTTTCTAAATGAGTCCCTTCTACTTAAGCTAGCCTCACCTTTACCTCCTGCTTTCATCTGTATCATAGCCTTCGTTGTACAAATTAATCTACCTCCCCTATTTTTTCAAATTTCATGTTTTCCTTGACCTTTAGTTCCCGGGCTATGAAAAAGAAAGAGAGAGAGAGGAAACACTAGCAGTGAGTTATCCTGGAGGAAGAGCACCTGAGGGAAGAGAAGATGAATACCAGAAAGGAGGAAGTCATGGCTTTAGAAGCTTCCTCGCTCTAATTCCTAGCACTGATTCCTGCTCCCAGCTGTTTCTCCCAATGAATGGTCCCAGGTGATATAATATTAGAACTGAAAAGAACCTCAGAAAGAGCTGTAGCAGAGGGGGAAATCTGCCACTGTTACTAACCCACCATGGAACCTTGGGCAATAGCCCTGGGTCTCTCAACTAAAACAATGAGATACTGCCTCATCCCAGGTTGTTATAAAGATTAAATGTGCTAATGTATACAAAGGGGAAACCCTGGTGGCGTAGCAGTTAAGTGCTACGGCTGCTAACCAAAGGGTCGGCAGTTCGAATTCACCAGGCACTCCTTGGAAACTCTATGGGGCAGTTCTACTCTGTCCCATAGGGTCGCTATGAGTCAGGATCGACTCGATGGCACTGGGTTTGGTTTGTTTTTTTGGTATACAAAGGATCTGGCCCAATGCCTGGAACATAGTTGGTGCTCAATCAGTGCCAGTTGGCTTTGAATCCAAATCAAATTCAACAGTATCATTTCATAGAATACTCAAGGTGAGACCCTGATCTGTTAAACGACCCAGGTCCTGTATGTAGGAAGCCACACTGTCCTAGAGAGATCTAGGGGCTGCCTCCTGGAACTGAGAGCAAAGGGTGAGCTCCAACTTATTCCCTGTGCCAGAGCCGGCAGCAGCCTGAGGTCATCCCCCTGCCCCATCGCCCCTTCCTCTTCCCATCGTTCCCTCTGTTCATCAACCTCAAGGCTAAGAGGCCCTATCTCACAAGCACCACCAGCTCTGATCACAGGTGAATTCTCATTTGCACTTTCATCTCTTTGCTATGTGACTCTGGACCTTCAATAAATAGTAGCCATTAGTAATAATACACTAATATTGCATTAAACAGCATATAATTATATAATGAAATGTAGCTACTTTATTATATATTTTATTTCAAATAAAATTATTACTATTACTACTACTGAGTATATTGTTACTTGCAGTGCACACTGGTGTTACCACCCTCAGAGGGTCTCCACTGCCGTTGGAAAGCATATATATACTGTCCGTTAGTAAGAGACAAAAAGGAACTGTCCCATATGTGAAAGGCAAGTTCATTAACATATGATACTCCTGAGTGTCAGATCGAGCCAAACTTCCAACACATAGTCTCAAAATGGTCTCTATGTGAAGACGATTTAAAGCAACAATTATGAAATATTTCTCATGATAGAGGTCTCCAGTGGTCCTGACAACATCTACAGTGAGATCCTGGGGCGCCTGAGAGGCAGTGATAATGTTACCGAGCGGAAGCCCCAGGTTCTTACTTGGCATGACTCGTATTGGCCAATAAATGAGAGACCGAGGTGGAAGAACAAAAAAGGCACCTTTATGTCATTGTACACAGAAATGGAGTCAAGTCGGAGCTACTACTGCCAAGACTGCTCCCCAAAGGTGGGCAGGTAAGTTACTTCTAAAGGAGTTTCCAAGTAGGGAGTTCATACAAGTTATGTCAGCAACATTCTTAATCATACTATGCGGGTGCAATGGGGTTTACATATAACCCCCAAGCAAGAGCAGGATTCAAATGCAAAGCTGAAGGGGGAGAGCCTAGCAAAGGAAACGATTTTGCAATACAACAGTGTGGGGGAGGAAGCCAGGTAAAGAATACAGCACTGTGGGGTTCTGTCTCAATCAGGTCCTTGCTCGTGCACTGGGTTTTATGAAGTTCTAAGAGATGAGGGGAAGAGAAGGACATTACAGAAAACAGGTCCACAGCCCCTGCGCTGCCTGTGATTCCATGTTTCAACATGAAGGTCCATTTCCATACAGCCCTATGGCTCCTGCACCAACAGGATCCAGGAGGAAGCAGATAAGACAGCATCTTCAAAGACTGCTGATCACATCAATGACTCGCCCCATCCTTGACCCTCCCCTTCCATCTGGCCTGACCTCTGCCTTGGTTCCCAAGGTTCTTACCGCTCACTCTCATCACCTCCAAGAATTAACCGTTCTTTCTTTCATGTCACAGTACCATTTTTATCCACTCCTATTTTTTTTTTATTACAATAAATAGGAGCCCCAGTGGTGCAATGGTTAAGAACTCAGCTGCTAACCAAAAGGTTGGCAGTTCAAATCCATGAGCCGCTCTTTGGCAATCCTATGAGGTAGTTCTACCCTGTCCTTATGGGGTCGCTATGAGTCAGAATTCACTTGACAGCCAAGGGTTTTTTATTAAAATAAATAAGGGTCCCCGGGTGGCGTAAACAGTTTGCCCTCAGCTACTAACCAGAAGGTTGATGGTTCAAATCCACCCATCAATGCAGCTGAAGAAAGGCCTGGTGATCTACTTGGAAAAAAATCAACCACTGAAAACTCTATGGAGCACAGTTCTGCTGTGACACACATGGGGTCTTCACGAGGTAGAGTCAACTCAACGGCAACTTGTCAACTGGTGGTAAGTAGGTGTTCAATAAGTAAACGCTGTTGGCTGATAACCAGCCCATTCCTTTGCCTGACACCTCAGTGCTCCTGATCCCTGACTCTCAGTTCATCTTGGGTCTGATCTCTCTGTTGACCCAACTTCCAGGCACACCCAAGGCCAGTCTTCTCATGGTCCAGTGCTTCGTTTTCAGGAAACATGGACCCCAGTTCTAATGTCAGTATTTTATCAAGCTCCTCAATTCTGAGAGTGCTTCTCCCTTGTCCAATCTGGCCTCCTGCCTCCACCCTTTCATGTTGCCATGGCTGGCTTGAGACCTCCTTCGCTCCCTCCTCCCCAGGTCGCTGGTCCAGGCATAGGGCCTTGTGGGCTGGACACAGGGCTTGGAGTGAAAAGGGCAGGCTTCCATCCCCAGTTCCACAGCTTAGGGATAGTGTGACCTCTTGCAAATCACATACCATCCCCACTCCTCAGTTTGCTCAACTATAAAATGGATGAAAAGATAGCAGCCTCGTAAGTGTTGCAAAAATGGAAATGAAAGTGAATGTGAAAGCACCTTGAAAAGTTAAAGCCGGTCCATCAAAACAGCACATTTGCTCAGTCGGCCCTGCCTTTGACCACAGCAGAAAGCAAATGCTTTTGGACATGTCACCCACAGCAACGTCTGGCTAACCCTGACTTTGCCGTGGTTGCAGATTATCCAGTGAGCTAGGTAAGCACAGGCTTCCTTGTGTTTACTTACTAATCGGTAGTGAACAATTTCGCATGGGTTTCACAATATCTTTGGCCCCTCGCCCAGGCGAGGCAACCACTCACCGTGCACGTTCTGCACAGACAGATCGTCAGATTGGCAGAAATTCCCACATGCGGGCTCAGCGGGGAGAAACGGGAAGTGTAGGGGTTTCTTAGGCCTTGTCAAATACGTGGATCAGCAAATAGCAAGTGGCAGAGAGCAGAGGCTGCCTGTGTTATTTCAAGCTTCTGATCACGTTGCAACGCTCTGCTGAGCCAGTGAACAAAGCAGCCCCCGGAAAACTGGTTCTCAGCGTGGGTGGTGCTCAGCCCACTAGCCAGGGGCCCTGGCTGGGTTCCGCTCGCTCAGCTCAGCAGGGAATCTGACCTCCCCTGAGGGGGCCCATCGCTGGCCTCGGTGTCCTTGGGGTTCCTGCTCCATGTCCATTCCATTCACCCTTTCTTGAATGCTTAGCAAAGCCGAGCACTATCCCAGTCCCTGTGAAAGCCACAGAAAAGATAGGCTCACCATCTTTGTCCTCAATGACCTCGCAATCATGAGCCATAGTTGACAGTCCTCTTAATCAACATTTCTAGCAGGTCACTCTCCTGCTCAAGAACCTGCAATAGCTCCCTTTTGATTTGGCATCAAGAACAAACTCCTCTGCCTGACTTTTAAGCCCCCACCTCCAACCTAGTTCCACCTCATCTTGCTAACTGTAACCTGCTCCCTTCCTGCAGGTAAAACGTGCTAATTATGCCAGGTGCTAATTATGCCAGGCCCTACTGTCTTCTCCATTAATTAGGTAGCTCCTTTTTTTCTAAACCCTTCAACCCTTCAACACATAGCTTAAATTCCAAGAGCCCAAAGTGATCGCCTTCTTTCTTGAGGTTCAAGTCCACTGATAGTCCATAAGCCACAGTTTTGTACTAATTAGTCCTCTCATTGCTTTGTTTCCCATAGGTGGTGCAAACATTTGCACTCGACTGCTAACCGAAAGGTTGGTGGTTGGAACCCACCCAGCAGTACCACGAAAGAAGAAACCTGGCAAACTGCTTCCGTAAAGATTACAGCCAAGAAAACCCTATGGGGCAGTTCTACTCTATCACATGGGGTCACTAGGAGTCAGAATTGACTCCACGGCAACTAACGACAATTGCTTTGCTTTCCATAGTGTCTCTCTCTCTCTCTCTCTCGATTATAAGGTCTTCGAGGGCAGGAACTATTCAGCTAAACACAATTCAACAAATATTTGCTGAACACCTATCATTATCCTCTGCCTGTATTTGGTGAGGAAACTCTGGTGGTGTAGTGGTTAAGTGCTATGGCTGCTACCCAAAGGGTCAGTAGTTCAAATCCGCCAGGCGCTCCTTGGAAACTGTATGGGGCAGTTCTACTCTGTCCTGTAGGGTCGCTATGAGTTGGAATCGACTTGACGGCACTGGGTTTGGTTTTTTTGGTTTTTATATTTGGTGAAGAGCACTGGTGGCACAGTGGTTAAAAGCCAAGCTGCTAAAGAAAAGGTTGGCAGTTGGAATCCACCAGCAGTTCCTTGGAAACCCTATGGGGCAGTTCTACACTGTCCTACAGGGTCGCTATGAGTCCAAGTGGACTCCAAGGCAATGGGTTTTTTATATTTGGCGAAAGGAGCCCTGGTCAGTAGTGCAGTGGTTAAGCACTCAGTTGCTAACCAAAAGGTTAGCAGTTGGAGCCTACCAGCTGCTCCTGGTGAGAAAGACAAGGCAATCAGCTTCCTTAAAGTTTACAGCCTTGAAAAACCGATGAGGCAGTTCTACTCTGTCCTAAAACTACTGCTGTCGAGTTGATGCCTACTCATAGCGACCGTCCAAGACAGAGTAGAACTGCCCCATAGGATTTCCAAGGAGCGGTTGGTGGATTCCAGCTGCCAACATTTTGGTTAGCAGGCCAGCTCTTAACCACTCTGCCACCAAGTTCGCTATATGAGTTGGAATCAACTGCGGTGGAATATTTTTTGACGGGTTGATTGACAGGCCAGTCCAGTCTCTGGGCTCTTCCGGAGAGGTGGGTAGCTTTCAGGATGGAGTTTGTGCAAATCTCAACACTGTGTTCTTCCCTTAATGACCTCAGGACACCCCTGAAATAAAATGAAACTACAACTCCTCCTCAGAGACTCCCTGAGAAATAGGAAGCCGTTTATTCTCCTTGTTTAAAGACCAAGAATCCTCAGGGTTATGAGTGAACACAGCAGTAACCAGGTCTGTAATTCCCCGACCAGTGTTCCACCTCACCTGGCCAGGGACCTGACCCAGAATAGAAGCCCTGGAGGCCGGGCTCCCTGCTGGGCCGGGAGGTGAGCCCCTAATGGGCCCGCAGCCTGGCACACGCGGCTGTCTGTCTGTCCTCTTACAGGGCCATGAAACCGCGGCACACCCACACCATCGTCCATGGCAGATGCCCACCTCAGGTCCACCTACGTGTTGGTTCCCCAATTCTCTGAACACCCTACCCCTAACCCGTTCTTGCATGGCGAGAAATGCTAGGTGAGAGGTGGCTGGCTGGATTTCGGGCTGTTTCCTTCTTTGCATGTTTGACTATTGCCATCTAGTGGTTGTGTGGCATAAACCCAGCTCCCCTCCCAGCCCCAGAAACGCCCCTTTCACCTTTTTTTAAAAGAGGGGGTGAAGCTCTTGTCTTCAACTCCGGAAGGTCCTAAAAACTATACACAAAGCCCTCTAGGAAGCTTCAGTGTTCTCAGGAAATTACTTGAACACCTGCCAACCTGTGGACTTCAGGATCAGGGCCTCCCTCCAGGTAACAGCTTAAGCATAAAGGCTCTCTCTAAGCAGATTGGAGAGGTGTAAGAAAGGAGAGAAAAAAGGAGGAGAGGAGGAGGAGAAGGGGAAAAGGGGAGGAGGAGAAGGGGAAAAGGGGAGAAGAAGAAGAGAAGGGGAGGGAAAGCCATGGGGAGAGATCAGGGGATAACTGCAAGCCCCGGGCCTGCAGCTGCAGAGAGACTCTAGGTGTGACGTGCAAACACAAACATTAGCTATGAGAGGAGACACCCCCCCCACACACACACTCCCACCCAACCCTACAGCAGTTTACTGGCCTGCAGGGTCTGAGATAAGGAATTTGAACCTGCACCGGACAAAGATGGCGAAAGCCAGGCTCTGCCCTGGAAGGCAGCGGGATGCAACCAGAGCTGCTCCTCATTTTGCTTGGTTGGTGGAGCAGACTGCCACTTCCAGAAATTACTTACTGCTGGCTTCACAGGGGTGCAGGCCCCCTCGGAGCTGACCTGCACCCTAAGCTAGCACATCTTCTTTGCTAGTGACATCCATAAATCTCCCTGACTCTGCCCTCCATCTTTCTGTCACCAAAGCAGCTCTCAACAGCCACGAGATTCACTGGGGCTGAGAGCAAGGACAGGGCTCCCTAGAAGTCCCCTTGGGTAGGTTTCAGCTCCTAGCCAGCCAGCCCATTTCTTCCCCTCATCCCTGCTGCTCCCTGCCCCCATCTTCAAGCCTCCCAGCTCTGTTTGGGAGAAATATCTCACTGCTGCAGGGAAAAAAGAAAACAGACCCAGGCAGGGTGGTACCCCTTGCCTCATCCCTGAGAAAGGCTGCCAGTCTCCAGGCCTGGGCGCCGAGGCCACTCCCCTCAGTGAGACTGGTTAAGGTGACGAGGGGGGCTATTAAGCAAATTCATTATTGACTATTTCGCATTAGATTCCATTTTTTTCCCTTTGATGCCAACACAACTAATAAAAATGCACTTTATCTTCTTGGATTTATGGGCTCGTAAACCTGCTTTCATGTACCTCAGGGAATTGGGATTAGAGTAGAATTAAACATCTCCAGTGAGAAGCCTGCTCAGGTAAAGCCAGTGAGGGAGAAGTAGG
Organism: Elephas maximus indicus; assembly: GCF_024166365.1. NCBI lineage: Eukaryota > Metazoa > Chordata > Mammalia > Proboscidea > Elephantidae > Elephas > Elephas maximus. The sequence continues at coordinate 54,701,706 of NC_064840.1, forward strand.
AAGGGGAAGAAAGAGAGGAGTGATTCAAGGACAAGAAATAAACTGAAGTAAAAACCTGGCAAAAATATGGCTTTGATATATTGTAAAAGAATAAAAACCTCATAAAAAGTTATCACCAGACATGAGGAGTTTGTGATGTCGCCCGTTGCGGATTCCGGGGAAGAACTTTCTCTGAGACAAGAGTCATTAAGTAAAAGTAAGAGCAGAGCAGGATGAGTGGCATGATGGAGCCGGAAGGGGAGACAGCCAGCCTGAAAGCAACAGAGGCCACCCCACCCCATGGTCATGAGACAGGAGAGAGCGTTGTGTAAAGGACATGTCCTTCCTCCCTCTTGAATCCCACAGGGATCAAACGGCTGGACCCAGGGTCTAGTGAAGTGGATTCTAGTCCTGGCTTTTGCTAACCACCCATGAGGCTCTGGAGAAATCAGCTAATCTGTTTTCTTATTTTCTTCTCTGTTACCCAGGGATGGAGTTTCTGCATTGTACAAACCATTAACACACTCAGCTGCTAAATGAAAGGTTGAAGGTTAGAGTCCACCCAGAGGCACCGTGGAAGAAAGGCCTGGCAATCTGCTTTCAGAAATTCCCTCACTGAAAACCCTGTGGAACACAGTTCTACTCTGACTCGCATGGGCTCAAAGGCAATTGGTGTTTCACCCAGCGACAAGACTACCTGGTTACCTTCTTCCCAGAATCGTTGCGAGAATCAGATAGAACAAAGCAAGGTATGCAAAGGAATTTCTGTGACTCAAACCAAAAATTTGGGAATTATTCTTGCCATTTCCTTTATCACCAAATCCAAGCCATCATCAAACCTGCCATTTATACCTCAAAAATATATCTCTCCTTCTGTTTCTCTTCACCTCCAGCACCCAGGTGCAAAGCACCATTATTTCTCACCTGTTGTTATTAGGTGCCGTCAAGCTGATTCCAACTCATAGTGACCCTATGTACAACAGAATGAAACACTGCCCGATCCTACACCATTGTCACAATTGTTGCTATGTTTGAGCCCATTGTTGCAGCCACTGTGTCAGTCCATCTCACTGAGGATCTTCCTCTTTTTTTGCTAAGCCACCACTTTACCAAGCATGATGTCCTTCTCCAAGGATTGGTCCCTCCTGATAACATGTCTAAAATACATAAGACAAAGTCTCGCCATCCTTGCTTCTAAGGAATATTCTGGCTATACTTCTTCTAAGACAGATTTGTTCATTCTTTTGTTAACTCAACAGCAGCTAACAGTAACATATATTAATCTCAACTCAAATGTCACTTAGAGGGGTCTTCCCTGATCCCTCAATCAAATGTAAGCCACCTGTGTTCTGACTCATAGCACTCTACGCTTTTCCCATATAGCTTAAATCAGAGCTTATATCACAGGTAAACTATTGCAAATATCACACAATATTTACTTGTGTATTTAAATTTAATACCTGACTAACTAAAATTGTAAATTCTTTAAGGGCAAAAAGTATGCCTATTTGTCATTCGTTACATATCCAGCACTCAGCACACAACCCAGCTCATAGTTGGCCCTCAAACAAATTACTTGAGCAAAAGAATAAAAAATCTTAAATTACTACTTCATAGAGGTTCAGGGGAGTCCCATGGTCGGAGTAGAGGAAGCGTGGAAGAATCTTCTGGGTAAAAGCAAGGCAAGTGATGTGAAAGAGGAGGTTAGTTAGAATGCAGAGGCGGGTAGTCAAGTCACAACGTCTGTTCTTAGCCCTCTCATCTCTGCATTGCCTTATTTGATTCAATTCATCAATAAGTATAGAATACCTACAATGTGCAAGACTTGATATTTAATGAGGTCAGGGAATCCCAGCTGAATTCAGCATTGTCCCTGCCCTCTGAACAGAGTAAGAGCAAAATTATTATTGGGGAGGGAGCCAGGGACCCAGAAATAAGGTGGTGGAAGTCACCCAAGCATAGGACACAGGTATCTTGAGTCTGGGACCTTGTCCTGGTCACAAGGGGAGGCTGCCTGACCACAAGGTGGCCATCTTTGATGAGTTCATGATGTCTGTGGATCAGGTCCTCAACTTTGCCAAGAAAAGAATTCTTTCACGGCCAGTGAACAGGGTTGGTCAGACTTGGAGTGACTGACTTGCCCTGTCTAAATATCCGTTGTTACTGTTAGCTGCTGTTGAGTCAGACCCTAACTCATGGGTTACAGAGTAGAATGGCTCCCTGGGGTTTTCTTGGTTGTAATCCTTATGGAAGCAGATCACCAAGCCTTTCTTTTGCAGAGCCACTGGGTGGGTTTGAACCACCGACATTTCAGCTAGTAGCTGATCATAAACCACTTGCGCCACCAGGGCTCCTTAACCAAGCTTACTAAAGACCCGTAAATAATGCAGAATGCGAGTTTATTTATTTACATTTGGGAAATGCAATTTCTACCTGGAGTGAACTCCCTCCCTGGTATCAGGGCTTGCACGAATGATCCCCCATATCTTCAGGGACGCTGACGACCCTACTGCTCACTGAATTGTTATAAGAACCAGTAACATGCCCAGCTCACTTTTTCCCCTTACCTTGGGCCTTTACTTAGGTTATTGGCAGTGTCTGAACTACTCTCCCTGCCGAGTCTCACTTCCTCCTGGGCTGGCTAATGTCGGGTCTCAGTTCAAATCGTCTTGCTCTCAGATCTCTTCTCTGATTTGTACAGTAGGTTAGGTCTCCTTGCTAAAATGTTCTTATAGTTCCTTATATTTCTGCTCACCACTCAGCCAACAAACATTTGTTGATCACTTACTATGTGCCATGCATTGTTCTTGGTATTGGGGTGTACATCGGTGAACAAGACAGACAAAAATCCCTGCACTTCCAACTTGTCAGACATGGATTGGACTGGACAATGGGTTGGAGAAAGATGCTGATGAGGAGTGAGCTACTTGCATCAGGTGGTCACTTAAGACTATGTTGGCATCTCCTGTCTAGAGGGGAGATGGGAGGATAGAGGGGGTTAGAAACTGGCAAAATGGTCACGAAGGGAGAGACTGGAAGGAGGGAGCGGGCTGACTCATTAGAGGGAGAGCAAATGGGAGTATGTAGTAAGGTGTATATAAGTTTACATGTGAGAGACTGACTTGATTTGTAAACTTTCACTTAAAGCACAATAAAGATTATTTTTAAAAAAATCTATTAAGAAAATATTCTGCATCCCATTTTGGGGAGTGGCATCTGAGGTTTTAAATGCTAGCAAGCAGCCATTTAAGATGCATCAGTTGGTCTCAACCCACCTACAGCAAAGGAGAATGAAGAACACCAAGGACACAAGGTAATTATGAGCCCAAGAGACAAAAAGGGCCACATGAACCAGAGACTACATCAGCCTGAGACCAGAAGAACTAGACAGTGCCCAGCTACAACCAATAACTGCCCTGACAGGGAACACAACAGAGAACCCCTGAGGAAGCAGGAAAGCAATGGAATGTAGACCCCAAATTCTCTTAAAAAGACCAGACTTAATGGTCTGACTGAGACTAGAAGGACCCTGGTGGTCACAGCCTCAGACCTTCTGTTAGCCCAATACAGGAACCATTCCTAAAGCCAACTTTTCAGACAGACATTGGACTGGACAATGGGATAGAAAAACATGCTGGTGAAGAATGAGCTTCTTGGATCAAGTAGACATTTGAGACTATGTTGGCATCTCCTATCTAGAGGGCAGATGAGAGGGCAGAGGGGGTCAGAAGCTGGCGGAATGGATATGAAAAGAGAGAGTGGAGGGAAGGAGCGGGCTGTCTCATTAGGGGGAGGGCAATTAGGAGTATATAGCAAGGTGTATATAAATTTTTGTCTGAGAGACTGACTTGATTTGTAAACTTTCACTTAAAGCACAATAAAAAAATTTTTTTAAATCCCTGTGCTTCCAGGGCATAAATATTACACACACACAGATGGATTTTAAGCTCTTTGGGGACATTAAAAGTACATTTTTTTTTCTTGGTGCTCATTAATTTATTCCCTCCTCAATTTATAAAACAGGGTCCGGCACTGTGCTAAACTCTAAGGTGCTATTGGCAAACAAATAGACATGGTCCCTGCTCTTATACATTATAGAATGCCTTACCTAGTAACAGGTGAACGAAGGGAAAGAATGGGGTGCTTTAAGAGAGAATAGCCGAGGCAGGGGCTAGTTGAGATTGTGTGGTCAGGGAAGCCTTCTCTGAGGGAGTTACATTCAGGATGAGATTAGAAGGATGATTAGAAGAAGACCAGCAGGATGAGAAGGAGCCAGCCACCTGAAAACCAAGAGGAAGAATACTGCAGGCAGATGGAACAGCACAGGCAAAGGTCCTTAGGCAGGAAAAACTTGGCACATCTATGGGTCTGGAAGAAGGCCAGTTTGGCTGAAGATAGTAAGTGAGCGGGAGCACACTAAGACATAAGGCTGGGTAGGTAGCCAGAGGCCAGATCATACAGAGCCTTCTAGGTCATAATAAAGATTTTGAGTTTTATCTTTAGTACAGTAGGAAGCCATTGAGATATTTTAAGGAGTGACAAAAGCGTTAAGAGCTCGGCTGCTAACTGAAATGTTGGCAGTCCTAGTCCATCCAGAGGTGTCTGGGAAGAAAGACCTGGCAATCTACTTCTGAAAACTCAGCCATTGAAAACCCTATGGAGCACAGTTCTACTCTGACACGCATGGGGTTACCATGAGTAGACTCTATGGAAACTGGCTTGGCTGTTCTTTTTTTGTTTGTTTCTGTTTTTGTTTCTTGTTTTTTTAGTTTATTGAGTATTTTAGGGCAAATGTAGAAATGGGGAAACTAGTTAGAAAGCTTTTGCTACAGATAAGAAGTGATCATGTCTTGAACTGGAGTTATGGGGAGTGTTGGAGATAAGATATATTTTGGAGAGTAAATTTATATGCCTTGGATGTGGTTTTTTCACTGACTTGTACAAAGTGGTTGTATCATACAGAGGAGTCAACAACCTTTCTTTCTGATGTACATCAGCATTTGTAGATGCCTATAACAATTCTTCCTAAAGTCTACCCCATCCATCTTGTAGCATTTATTATTCAATTTCTTGTGTCATAGAATAATGAAGTGCTTTGATGTCTAGTAGGTACATTTCTCCTTTACGCAGACTCTGGCTTTGTTCTAAGTAATTTTGGAATGCCCCAGCAAACCTCTTTACAATGGAAGACTTATGGTTTTTATTATGACCCAAAAAAGGGTTATGTTTAAGTGGATAGAAGCAGTGGTATTCTGGGGGACCTTGGGAAGCAGAGGCCTGGGACAATGTTCCTTTACAGAATAAATCAAAAGGAAGGAGGACAGATAGGATTCAGAGAAGAGACTGGGCTCCTAGAGCCATCTCAGTCTCTGAACACCTGCATGATCTCAGACAAGCAGCACAACTACCTCTTAGATAGATAGATAGATGATAGATAGGTAGATAGATGGATTAGATAGACAGACAGGTAGGTAGGTAGGTAGATGATAGGTAGACGGGTAGACAGGTAGATAGGTAGATTAGATGGGTGGGTGGGTGTGGGTGGGTGGATGGATAGACACATAGATTAATGCTGTCGAGTCATCTTCAACTCATGGCAACATTTTGTACAACAGAACAAAATATTACTCAGTCATACATCATCCTTACAATCCCCAGCACGTTCGAGTCCATTGTTGTGGCTATCGTGCCAATCCATCTCACCGAGGGCCTCCCTCACACTCACTAACCCTCTACTTCACCAAAAATGATGTCCTCCTCCAGCGATTGATCCCTCCTAACGCACTGTCCAAACCAAGTCAGACAATGTTCCGTTGTGATCCACAAGGTTTTCATTGGCTAATTTTATGAAGTAGAAGTACCTTAAATGCTGGTGGCATAGCTTCCAGTGTCATAGCAAGCAATATAAAAAAAAATACACCAAACTGACAGATAGGTGGTGGACCAACTTCTTACAGGTAGGCAAATCACTGTCTTTCCTGGTGCTTTCATTCATCCAACAACATTTATCGAGAACCTATTATGTACCAGGAGCCTGGTAGTGCAGCAGTTAACAGCTCAGCTGCTTAACCAAAAGATTGGCAGTTCGAATCCACCAGTCGCTCCTTGGAAAACCTATGGGGCAGTTCTACTTTGTCCTATAGGGTCACTATGAGCTGGAATTGACTCGACGGCAACGAGTTTTTGGGTATTATGTGCCAGGCATGTCCCAAGTGATGGCAATGCAATAGTAAGTAACAAAGAAAGCACCTTTGGGATTAAAACACTTTGAAAGCCAAAAACTGTGCATAGATATAAGGTGTTATTGTGGCAACCCCAAGCATGAGGGAAGCAGAGACTGTCTTACCATTTCAGATCAGGAACTTAGGTGTCAGGGAGCACTCATTTGTGAGCTACTGACTGTTCACTTGACTCGTCCCCTTGTCCCCTTCCCAGAGAGATCATGGTTTTGAGGGAAATTTCCTGGCAATCAGCTCATGTGTGATTTATAAGTTTATGGTTCTGGGAGGCATCTGAACGTCAGGACATAGATCTCAGTAATTAATCCTAGGAGGTCTCTAATGACAGAGGAGACCGCTGTGTGAAAGTTGCTTTAATACTAAGCAGCTTGTGTTATCTAACAAACGAGAACATTTCATACCCAATAAACGTCACTTTTGATGAGTGCTACTAGTGGTCGTAAATCTGACAAATAACACATACAAGAAAGATCTTACAGACTTGCCCTTCCCCTACCCATCTTCTGCTGGGCTCTATCACTCACTGAGATTAACTTCTTGCCCTCGGTGTGTATTGGGAAGGATCAGGGCCAAAGCCCACCTCCATCCCCATGGTACCCGATGGAGCTCTGGGTGGGGAAAACACACAACGGAAAGCAGCTCCATGGTGCCAACATCACAGCACCTGCATGCAAGTGCAGTTACCTGGTGAATTTGGGTCATTTTAAGTGCAAAAGTGGATCATTCAAACAGATAAATAAAGCAACACAAACCCAAACAAAAAGCCCATGCCCCTTCTTTCTTCTCAGTTCTCTTATTCAGAACACATCAAGGACTGATGGGAATTGGCTTAAATGATAAAAATCACCCCCAGCTCATTATCAAAAAGCATTTAAGTGATTAGATGTGTTTTACTGAATCAAGGAAGCTGCAAAGATCCAATCTCTCCCCTCTGGGCTAACAGTAGATCTAGCCTATTTGCTTTTATCTTGTCCATCACTGCCTCTCATTTACATGAACGGACCCAGATGGCCATAGAGGGCTGAGAGTTCTTGGTTCTGACACTCTGGGATGAATGCAGCAGACAAATTAAATGGAAACAGAATGGAATTGCTCAAAGGAAAGGGTCTATTGGCTCCTGAGCTCAGGACCACAAGACTTGTTGAAAGTACCCGCAGGCTTCAATTTTAGGAGCCACGATTCTCAATGGCCCTGGGATATCGTGGCCATACCAAGCTCATGTTGACAATAGATGAGGGAGATCCAGATAGTATTCTCATGTGGCTTTTGACAGGTCATCTCCTAATTCAGTGACCACTTTCTCAATTTCTTCCCTCCTCTCACATCTTTTCATACCCTGATTGTTGTGATCCCCCAATATTCTGTTCTTGGTCCACTCATACTCTTCCTATGGGTGATCTGACCCATTTCCAGGGCTTTCAACTACCACTTGACAGTTTATAATTTCTTGATACCAGTTTTCCCCAACTTCTCCCCCATGCTTTATTCCCTTATTCCCAAATGCCTATTAGACATCTCCAAGCAGATGTTCTACAGGTATCTCAAACACAAAATGTCTAAAATTGAACTCACTGTTTTCCCTCACATCTTGTTTCTCTTCCTGAGTTCCCCCATGAATGAATTACAAACAGCCAGATGAATTCATTCGTTCACCTTGATATAACTAATTTCTCCCTTTGTGCATTAGGTCTTCTATCACCTATCCAAGTACTTTACTCCTGCAAATATCCCATCTATGTCCTGTCTATTCCCCAAGCCCCCAATCATTTTCATCAGCATACAAACACTCTGAGTATCTTTTGTCTTAGAAGCATGCATACAATCACACCTATCTTCACACCACATCCTGCTTTAGCCACCACCCCACTGCTTTGCTCACTTTGCAGTAAAGTTGTCAGAAAAGTTGGCTATACTCTTGGTCTTCACTTTGACTCGTCCCATTTTTAACCTGTTCCAGTTTCACCTTCACCACCCATCAAAACTGCTCTTAGCAAGCTCACCGATGACCTCCATTTTGCCAAACCCAATGATTAATTCTTCCTACATGTCCTGGTTATCTAGTGCTGCCATAACAGAAATACCACAAATGGATGGCCTTAACAGAGAGAAATTTATTCTCTCACAGTTGGGTAAGCTACAAGTCCAAATTCAGGGCATCAGCGCCAGGGGAAGGCTTTTTCTCTCTGTTAGCTCTGGTCCTTGTCAACAATAGTCCCCTAGTCAAGGAGCTTCTCAGAGCAGGGACTCCAGGTCCAAAGGACACGCTCTGCTCCTAGTGCTGCCTTCTTGGTGGTTCAAGGTCCCAAACTCTCTGCTCACTTCCCTTTCCTTTTATCTCTTGTTAAGATTAAAGGTGGTACGCAGTTCAAATTCACCAGGTGCTCCTTGGAAACTCTATGGTGCAGTTCTATTCTGCCTATAGGGTCGCTATGAGTCGGAATTGACTCAACGGCAGTGGGTTTTGGGTTTAGGCCACACTCCAGGGAAACTTCCTTTACATCGAATCAGGGATATGACCTCAGTAAGGGTGTTACAATCCCACCCTAATCCTCTTTAACATAAAATTACAATCACAAAATGAAGGACAACCACACAATACTGGGAATCATGGCCCAGACAAATTGACACACACATTTTTGGGGGGACAGAATTCAATCCTGACACTCCCCAATTTAAACATATGATACACAAAGCACTGAATACAGTGTCTGGCAAATGGTAAAAAATAAAATTTAAAAAAGTTGCTGTTAAGTAGACTCTGACTCCTGATGACTCGTGTTGCAGAGTAGGACTATGCTCCATAGGGTTTTCAAGGGCTGTAATGTTTTGGAAATAGACTGCCAGGCCTTTCTTCTGAGGCACCCCTTGGCAGATTTGAACTGCCAGCCTTTCAGTTAGCAGCCAAGTACTAAGCACCCAGGGACTCCAGCTCTATAAATGTTTAGCAACTCTCCTTTCTTAAAAATTCCCAGCACCAAATTTATTATCCAACCTTACTTCTATCTTCATGACAGAATCCCGTCATCTGTTGGCCTCTCAGCCCCCACCTTTGGTAAATAACAATAACAATATTTTTTAATTGCACAGTCTTACAGCTTACAAAGTACTTTCATGTATTATTACATCAGATTGGTGCTTCTAGCCCTGGATATCAAGACTGTTAGGAAATCATCTAGCTGAACTGTAGGGATATTTCAGGAGGGGCAGGAGGAACTAGGATTTGTAGGGAGACTCTGAGTGTCAGGCACCGTGTTAAATGCTTCACACGACTATCTCATTTTATCCTCACAATGCAGTCCTGGGAGGGAGATGTTATCTCCAAGCTGCTAAAGAGGGAATTGAGGGTCTGAGGGATTATGACACTTCTCTGAGCTAATAAGTGACAGAGCTGTGATTGAAATCCAGGTCAGTCTGGTTCCAAAGGCCAGATTCTTCCCACAGACCAATTGATGGAGTGACTCTAATGGCTCTAAAATCTAGAGGTTCCAGAACGTCTTCTAGGATCGGAGGATTAGCATTTAAATTGCACACCACAGGCCAATTCACCAGAACAATCGTTCTGCTGCTCTTTTCTACCTGAGAAAACAACTTCAATATCCTCCAAGACTGCCCCTCAGTGCTTTCTGTGTGCTAGGCATGTGAAATGTATTATTTCACTGTTTTCTTAACATTTCTATGAGCTTGATGGTATGAATATCTCCATTTTACAGATGAATTAATTGAGGCTTAGAAAGGCTAAGTAGCTTGCCTAACTTTGTACAGTTTAGGCACCCAAACTGACAGTCACAACTGTATACAAACATCTGTTTACTTCCTACAGCCTCTACAGGGAATGATTTTTCTCAGTCTCAAATTTATCCTAGTCAGGGAAGTCTTTCTTTTGGTCTAATCTCAGTGTCTCGTGCTGCAATGCCAGTTTGTTTTCTTTCCAGCTCTTTCAGTGTGGAGCCAAGAATAGTCAGTTAAGTTGGGCTTAATATCGTTAGTCTGTGCAGGCTTAGATCCTGACTCATTAGGCATTTTCAGTCTTAGAAGAAGAATCAACTCAGGTTATTAACAGGGAGAGACGATTGGCTTTTCTCCTTCTTCATGTTAAAAGGGAAAAGTAACGAGTTTGCTTCTGTTGTTGGAATAACAACGAGGGCATTTTCTGGCAGTCAGTTCCTAAGGAAATTTGTCTTGTAATTGGAGCTTCAGAGTCTCATCCAGCATCAACAACATCCACAGTGCAAATTAGCCTCCTCTCTAAGTTTACACATTTTATCGTCATTATTGCAGCTAATACAAATGCAGCCTGGACAATCTTCATTTAAAATTCAGCAATAGCAGGGTCCCCACTGACCTTGGGGACAGAACAGACCCCAGAGGCCTCCAGCCTCCCAGTGAACCAATCCTGTGAAAGAACCACTCAACACAGGGTTAACACAGCTCAGCCAGGGGCTTCTCTGGGAAGGTGAAGAGGCCCTTCCCTGCCCCCTCCAGCCAGAGGCTTCTGGGCCAAGTCAATGAACAGTTCCTACCGACTTCCCACAGAGCTGGAGAACATGCCCTGGCCCCATCCTCTGCCTCCCTCTACAAAGAACCTGGAATGTAGCAACTCGCTATCGCTCCAGCCCTAGACCTTGGCTCCCTCAGCCACCCTGAGAGCTGCCAGCTCCTTCCTTTCTCCCCAGTACCAGCTATCCCAAAGGGAGCTGAGGTCTTGAAACACAAAGAGCAGGTCTGGCTTGCCAAGTGAGGATGCTGGCTCAGGTGTCCCAGGGCCTCAGCGATGGCCTGGCACAGAACAGAGAGCTGGCAACACGCGCAAGAAACACCCTTGAAGGAAAGGCATGTGATCAGAAACCCTCTAGTAATCCCAGGAGCTTCTGTTTTTCAGGAGTGTCTTCTATTCAGAGTCCTCTAGTCCTAGGTAGGCTGGCAGGGAAACCACAGCCTAGAAAGCTAGTACAAGAATGAAACAGAAAGACCATCTAGTTCAACCTTTGCATTATACAGATAAGAAACTGCTTTTGTTTCCAAGGGGTCCTGCCACAAAGTATTCCCAAGCAGGTGACTTGTAACAACAAAAATTTATTCTCTCACAGTTCTGGAGGCTAAAAGTCTGAATTCAGGATTTCAGTAGGGTCTTGTTCTCTCTAAAGGCTCTAGGGAAAGATCCTTTCTTGTCTCTCTCAACTTGTGGTTGCTCCAGGCATTCCTTGGCTGGTAGATGCATCTTCACATGGCCTTTTTTCCTGTGTCTTTCTGCGTCTCTTCTCCTCTTTTATAGGACACCACTCAGACTGGGTTAGGACCTACCCTACTCCAGTATGATATGAATATGACCTCATGTTAATTGATAACATCTTCAAAGACCCTATTTCCAAACAAGGTCACATTTGCAGGTGCCAAGGGTTAAGACTTCAACATAAATTTGTTGTTGTTGTTGTTGGGTGCTGTTGAGTCAGTTCCAACTCACAACGACCCCATGGACAACAGAATGAAACATCGCCCAGTCCTGTGCCATCCTCACAATCCTTTTTACACTTGAGCCCATTGTTGCAGCCACTGTATCAATCCATCTCGTTGAGGGTCTTCCTCTTTTTCCCTAACCCTCTACTTTACCAAGCATGATATGCTTCTCCAGGGATTGGTCCGTCCTGATAATATCTAAAGTATGTGAGACAAAGTCTTGCCATTCTTGCTACTAATAAGTATTCTGACTGTCTGTACTTGTTCCAAAACAGATTTGTTCATTCTTCTGGCAGCCAATGGTATATTCAATATTCTTCACCAACACCATAATTCAAAGGCATCAATTCTTCTTTGGTCTTCCTTATTCATTGTCCAGCTTTCACATGTATATGAGGTGATCAAAAATGCCATGGCTTGAGGGAGGTGCACCTTAGTCCTCAAAGTGACATCTTTGCTTTTTAACACTTGAAAGAGGTCTTTTGCAGCAGATTTGCCCAGTGCAATGCATCGTTTGATTTCTTGACTGCTACTTCCATGGATGTTGATTGTGGATCCAAGTAAAATGAAACCCTCTACAGCCTCAATCTTTTCTCCATTTATTCAACATAAACTTGGGGGGACGTAATTCAAAACATAACAAAATGTTGTTGTTGTTGTTGTTGTTGTTAGGTGCTGTCGAGTAAGTCCCGACTCATAGCAACCCTATGCACAATAGAACGAAACACTGCCCAGTCCTGCGCCATCCTTAAAATCGTTGTTATGCTTGAGCTCATTGTTGCAGCCACTGTGTCAATCCACCTCATTGAGGGTCTTCCTCTTTTCTGCTGACCTTGTACTCTGCCAAGCATGATGTCCTTCTCCAGGGACTGATCCCTCCTGACAACATGTCCAAAGTATGTAAGACGCAGTCTCGCCATCTTTGCTTCTAAGAAGTACTCTGGTTGTACTTTTTCTGAGACAGATTTGTTCATTCTTTTGGCAGTCCATGGTACATTCAATATTCTTCACCAACACCATAATTCAAAGGCATCAATTCTTCTTCAGTCTTCCTTATTCATTGTCCAGCTTTAACATGCATATTATGCAATTGAAAATACCATGGCTTGGGTCAGGCGCACCTTACTCTTCAGGGTGACATCTTTGCTCTTCAACACTTTGAAGAGGTCCTTTGCAGCAGATTTACCCAATGCAATGCGTCTTTTGATTTCCTGACTGCTGCTTCCATGGCTGTTTATTGTGGATCCAAGTAAAATGAAACCCTTGACAACTTCAATCTTTTCTCCGTTTATCATGATGTTGCTCATTGGTCCAGTTGTGAGGATCTTTGTTTTCTTTATGTTGAGGTGTAATCCATGCTGAAGGCTCTGGTCTTTGATCTTCATTAGTAAGTACTTCAAGTCCTCTTCACTTTCAGCAAGCAAGGTTGTATCATCTGCATAACGCAGGTTGTTAATGAGTCTTCCTCTAATCCTGATGCCCCATTCTTCTTCGTATAGTCCAGCTTCTCAGATTATTTGCTCAGCGTACAGACTGAATAGGTATGGTGAAAGAATACAACCCTGACGCACACCTTTCCTGACTTTAAACCAATCAGTATCCCCTTGTTCTGGCCAAACAACTGCCTCTTAATCTATGTAAAGATTCCTCATGAGCGCAATTAAGTGTTCTGAAATTCCCATTCTTCACAATGTTATCCATAGTTTGTTATGATCCACACAGTCGAATGCCTTTGCATAGTCAATAAAACACAGGAAAACATCCTTCTGGTATTCTCTGCTTTCAGCCAGCATCCATCCGACATCAGCAATGATATCCCTGGTTCCACCTCCTCTTCTGAAACTGGCCTGAATTTCTGGCAGTTCTCTGTTGATACACTGCTGCAGCCATTTTTGAATGATCTTCAGCAAAATTTTGCTTCTGTGTGATATTAATGATATTGTTCTATAATTTCCATATTTGGTTGGATCACCTTTCTTGGGAATGGGCATAAATATGGATCTCTTCCAGTCAGTTGGTCAGGAAGCTGTCTTCCATATTTCTTGGCGTAGACGAGTGAGTATCTCCAGTACTGCATCTGTTTGTTGAAACATCTCAGTTGATATTCCATCGATTCCTGGAGCCATGTTTTTCATCAATGCCTTCAGAGCAGCTTGGACTTCTTCCTTCAGTCCCATCAGTTCCTGATCTTATGCCACCTCTTGAAATGGTTGAACATCGATTAATTCTTTTTGGTACAATGACTCTGTGTATTCCTTCCACCTTCTTTTGATGCTTCCTGCATCGTTTAATATTTTCCCCATAGAATCCTTCACTATTGCAACTCGAGGCTTGAATTTTTTCTTCAGTTCTTTCGGCTTGAGAAACATCGAGTGTGTTCTTCCCTTTTTTTTTTTCCATCTCCAGCTCTTTGCACATGTCATTATAATACTTTACTTTGTCTTCTCAAGCCGCCCTTTGAAATCTTCTGTTCAGTTCTTTTACTTCACCAATTCTTCCTTTTGCTTTAGCTGCTCGACGTTCAAGAGCAAATTTCAGAGTTTCCTCTGACATCTTGGTCTTTTCTTTCCTGTCTTTTCAATGACCTCTTGCTTTCTTCATGGATGATGTCCTTGCACAACTCATCTGGTCTTTGGTCACTAGTGTTCAACGTGTCAAATCTATTCTTCAGATGGTCTCTAAATTCAGGTGGGATATACTCAAGGTCATATTTTGGCTCTCATGGACTTGCTCTGGTTTTCTTCAGTTTCAGCTTGAACTTGCATATGAGCAATTGATAGTCTGTTCCACAGTCGGCCCCTGGCCTTGTTCTGACTGATGATATTGAGCTTTTCCATCGTCTCTTCCCACAGATGTAGTCAATTTGATTTCTTTGTGTTCCATCTGGCGAGGTCCATGTGTATAGTCACCATTTATGCTGGTGAAAGAAGGTATTTGCAATGAAGAAGTCGTTGGTCTTGCAAAATTCTATCATTCGGTCTCTGGCATTGTTTCCATCACCAAGACCATATTTTCCAACTACTGATCCTTCTTCTTTGTTTCCAACTTTCGCATTCCAATCGCCAGTAATTATCAATGCATCTTGATTGCATGTTCGATCAATTTCAGACTGCAGCAGCTGATAAAAATCTTCTGTTTCTTCATCTTTGGCCCTAGTGGTTGGTGCGTAAATTTGAATAATAGCCGTATTAACTGGTCTTCCTTGTAGGCGTATGGATATTTTCCTATCACTGACAGCATTGTACTTCAGAATAGATCTTGAAATGCTCTTTTTGAGAATGAATGCAACACCATTCCTCTTCAAGTTGTCATTCCCAGCATAGTAGACTATATGATTGTCTGACTCAAAATGGCCAATACCAGTCCTACCAAGAGTCCTTCTTCCTTTCCCGCCCCTGCTTTCAAATGAAAAGCTGAAATCTGGGTTCAGGAATTGGCTTCCCCGGACTTTCCTCAGGAGATGCAACTGCCTTCAGACTTGGCTTTCTTTAGCAGATCTGGTCCTTTCACTAACTTGCTTTTAGCATAAGGCTTGGGAGGGACAATGGAGACAGCAAGAAAGTAGGTCTTCCCAGGGCCTGTTACCTTCCACTCCCTCTGTTTTCAAAGCGGCCTGATTTTGCTCTCATGTTCACCCTCTAATCCATCTCAAACAGCTTACAACTCACGGGGGGGAGCAACAGAGTTCTTGCTAACAAACAGTTCTGGCTCTATCGAGGGGGCAATAGAGGCACTTCCTGTTCTGTATTCCAGCCTATTGCGTTGCCTGGTGTCTTATTATGTAAAGCCCTTGGTTCACTAATGTTTTTAATATCCCATGCATTCAAAACCTGGGCCGTGAAATAAAGATGGGCAAGGGTAGGCTCTGGGCTGATGCAAGTTGAACCTGAAAACATACTAGACTGAAAGAGACGGGAGGAATATAAGGAAATCTGCTGCATAAATTGAGGCAGCGCCGCTCTGCTGGGAATGCTACTATTTACCAAAGTGAAACCACATTTATGAATCTTAGTACTGGGTAATGATATCACCCCAACAGCCTCTTTTCTCAAAAGGGCCATAAATGCTAACATTCCTGAGCACATACTACATGCCAGGAACTGCTAAGTGCTTGCTATGCAATATTTCCTGGAGGTGCTGTTATTATGCCCATTTTACAGGTGAGGAACTTGAGGCTTGGAGACTTTAATACACTTGGTCTGGCTCACAGAGCTAACAAGTGCCAAGTTCCAGGATTTGAGAACTCAGGCAACCTGACAAGACAGGCTAAACCCCAACTCAGCACAGTACTACTCTTGATCTGTTTGCTTTCTCCAAATAAGCCTCTAGCCCAAGTGCCTGGAGGAAAGGCTAAGGGAAGAAGCTGCGGGCCTGGGATTGGTAGCTCAAGCAAACACAAAGGAACAAATCAAAAGAGATGCACAAAATTTTTGTCATTCAGTTTTAACTTGTAGGCTCTGCTTCTGCCTCTGTCCTCTCTTCTAGGTAGTTTCCACATATGTCAAGTTAAAGGGACTAATAGGAAGGCCTCTAAATTCCCTTTCTTCCCTAATAATTTTCATTTCTGGCCAATGGGGAAGTAATACAGAAATGATATCTACCTAGGAACATGGAACTGGCCAAATCTTTATTGTTGTCCCAGCTAACTTCATTCAGCCGCATGCAATGAACAAGAATTCCATACTAAAATGAGCAAAGCCGAACATAGTTTCTCCTGTTTCCCTTATTAAAATAAATAAATAATATAGAAGGCATTAGGACAACAGAGAACCCCTAAGGGAGCAGGAGAACAGTGGGATACAGACCTCAAATTCTCGTAAAAAGATCAGACTTAATGGTCTGACTGAGACCAGAATGACCCCCGAGGTCATCGTCCCCAGACCTTCTGTTAGCCCAAGACTGGAACCATTCCCAAAGCCAACTCTTCAGACAGGGATTGGACGGAACTATAAGATAGAAAATGATACTGGTGAGGAGTGAGCTTCTTGGCTCAAGTAGACACATGAGACTATGTGGGCAGCTCTTTTCTGGAGGAGAGATGAGAAGGCAGAGGGGGACAGAAGCTGGTTGAAAGGACACAGGGAATACAGGGTGAAGAGGAGAAGTGTGCTGTCTTATTAGGGGGAGAGCAGCTAGGAGTACATACCAAGGTGTGTATAAGTTTTTGTATGAGAGACCGATTGATTTATAAACTTTCACTTAAAGCACAATAAAAAAATTTTTTTAAAAAGAAGGTGTTAGGGTAACAGTTTTTTTTTTTTTTTTCCTTTCCACTCATTGTTGACTAATTCCATGTTTTCCTGTTGGCAGCCATACAACAATATCACTCAAAATGAAGATTGGAGGATGCAGCAGGGAGAGCATGAATGAGTCGCTCATGTCTCGGGGATCCGATGACTCAGGCTTTGTTCTCATGGTTACCCTGATGTCAGAGGAGCCCTGGTGGGTGTGAATAGCCTTGTAGAACAAAATTGCCTGCCCAGAAGCTCTTAACCTTCAGAAGGCATATTCTTACTAATTTCGTGGGATCAGCACCTAGCAGGTTTGTATAGAATAGGACAGCTAGACAAAGCAGCCATCACACTGGTAATGCCACGGAGACATCACAATGACATCAGAACTCGGGCAATGGAGCTCCCCAGTGGACCGATGACAAAGCATTACCTTTATTAAGGGCTTTCAAGAAGCCCCCAAGAGATGGAAAGTTTTGACAACCTTATCTCCCAGCACGTGAACTGTATGCTTGAAACTGGGTTTTAGAAAACAAACTGGGCTCTATTGGCTCTGGATAGAAGCTCTGCATTTTTAGGCCAGCGTTTCCCACCTGAGATGATTGGAACCGTAAGTATTTGTCCAAGTCGTCATCAAATCACTGGTCTGTTGATTTCGCCAACAGAATAAACAAGCTTCTTTTGCCAAGTGTAATGGAGACAGTGTAATTCCCCATCCACACAGGTGGAGGGTCTCATAAAGTGGCAAAGCATGAATACAATGTAAGAAAAGGCCTTTTGCTGGAACAGCAGAGAGATGAGGAGCATCAGTGTATACAGGGAAATGTAGTAGGCACACCGGATATGTCACAGGATAATTATAAGGATTCAGTGAGATTCATTCATTCATTTACCCATCCATTTGTTAATTCTTCCATATAGCACATACTACTCTGTAGCAGGAATCCCTGAGTGGCACAAACACTTATGACCTCCACTACGAGCCAAAAGGCTGATGATGCCTTGGAACAAAGGCCTGCCCATCTGCTTCTGAAAGGTCACAGTCATGAAAATCCTATGGAGCACAGCTCTACTCTGCACATATGGAGTCGTCATGAGTGGGAATCAACTCAAGGGCAACTAACAGCAACAATGCTCTGTAGAGATCACTGTGAAAGGGTTTGGGGCCAGAGCAGAGAATGATACAACTACCACAGCCCCTGCCCTCCTAAAGCTCACTGTCTGGACAGGGATACAGAGAATGTGGAGGAAAACATTAAGCAGACCATTGAGTCCATTTTTATGAGTGTCGAATGGAAACCTGGAGGGTGTGGTACTACTACATAACCCTGAGAGGGATGTTCACTGGGAAGACACAATGTAATTCTCCCACATCCCCATTCTCCTCAATTTCTCCAGTATCACTTTTACCACATTTTCTATTCTTTTCCGTCTTGCTTAGTCTTATCTAGCCACATTGGTCGGCTCTCTATTTCTATTTCTCAAGCATGCTGGCATTCTACTGACTCAGAGCTTTCTCACTTGCTGGTCCCTCTGCTTGGAAACGCTCTTCCCTAGACATCTGTGGGGCTTCCTCCCTTGTCTTCAGATCTTTACACAAATATCACCTCGGGGAGGCCTTCTCTATAAATCCTTTCCTGTTTTGCTTTTCTCTTTGCACTTATCACCTTCTATCATGTGCATATATTTATCTTGTTTATTGTTTGTCTAATCCTACTACTAAATTTTAAGCTCTGTGAGAGTAGGGATTTTGGTCTGTTTTGTTTACTGCCAAGTCCTTAGCACCTAGAACTGTTTGGTAGGTACTCAGTAAATATTTGGCATGTTGAATAAATGTTGATTTGAGAAAAACTGCCCCAAGTGGTGTAAATGATTAATCAACTCGGCTACTGACCCAAAGTTTGGAGGTTTGAGTCCACACGAGGTGCCTCAGAAGAAAGGCCTCAGGATTTGCTTCCAGAAAATAATAGCCATTGAAAATCCTATGGAGCACAGTTCTCTGACACACAGAGGGTTGCCATGAGTTGGAATCAACTCGGCAACAACTGGTTACTAATAAAGAATAGCTGGGACTTATCCTTGCAAAGAGGTTGGGGGATGACAGGAGAATGTGACAAAATGGAAAGAGGGAGGATTTCAGGCAAAGGGAATAACATGGGCCAGGGTTTGGAGGTAGAGGAAGTGTGACACCTTTGAGAACTTTCTCAGTTTGGTAATGCTCTGGTTGGCTGAATGGTAGAGTTGACCAGGCTAGAAAAGTGTGGGGCAAGAGATTAGACGTGAGGCCAGATCTGTGACCTTCTGGTGGAGCTTAGAATTAATCCTCTGGTAAATGGGTAAATATTGAAGGGCTTTTATAAACAGAGTGAAATTATCAGATTATGTTTTAGAAAGGCTACTTTGGCTCCAGAGCCCTGGTGGCAAAGTGGTTAAGAGCTTGGCTACTAACTAAAAAATCGGCAGTTCAGATCTACCAGACCTTCCGTGGAAACCCTATAGGACAGTTCTACTGCATCTGTAGAGTCACTATGAGTTGGAATCAACTTGACTGCAATGAGTTATTTCGGCTACAACATGGAAAATGAAGTGAAGTAGGGCATGAGGGTGACCCTCTTTTGCCAGGTGTAATGAAGGCACTATAATTTCCCATCCATGGAGGTGGAGGCTGCCATAAAGTGACAAAGGAGACCTTTGCAGAAGTTCTGGATAGAGATGACAATGGCATGAACTAGAATGGTATTGGTGAAGATGGAGAAATGGATCTGGATTCAGGAAATATTTAGGAGACAGACTTGATAGGCCTAAGTGATATACTGAACACAAAAAATGACAGAGAAGGTGAAGCCTACATTTCTATCTTGGACCTTAGATTGGATAGCAATGACATTCACTGAGCTAAGTTAAAGGAGAAAAAAGGGCCAATGACAGGGTCAGCATTGAAGTTCCAGTGTGGCATCCCGGTGTAGATAGCCGGTAGGAAGCTGGTTATACTGGTGAGCAGTTCTAGAAGAGAGTTATAGGCCAGAGAGAAATATTTGAGAATCATCAATAAATGGCTTAAATGACAAAAGTCTCAATTCATGTGTGTCCACATACCAGGCCAAATAAAGATAGCCTATCTACAGATGATCTAAGCTATGGTCTTTTTTGCAAAGTCATCTCATTGGCCAATAAAATACAGACCCTAAGAAGGCAGGAACCATATCTGTCTTGTTCAGGGCTGTATTTTTGTCTGGCATAAAAATAAGTACTGATTGGGTCAGGGGGCGGAGCCAAGATGGCGGACTAGGCAGACGCTACCTCGGATCCCTCTTACAACAAAGACACGGAAAAACAAGTCAATCGATCACATACATAACAATCTACGAACCCTGAACAACAAACACAGATTTAGAGACGGAGAACGAACTAAAACGGGGAAGCAGCGATTGTTTCCAGAGCCTGGAGCCAGCGTACCAGTCAGGTACGGCACAAGCACAGAGAGCTGCTCCACCCCCCTGAACTAACCCCAGGAGGGGGACCAGCCGGTTCCAGGGGCTGCGTTGGACGCAGCCGGTAGAAGTCCCCGGGAGGCAGTGACTGGTCTTGGAGCAGAAAGAGCAGCGTCCGAGCCGGGGAACCGTCCCGCAGGGATTTGGACTGGACGCAGCGGATTTTCTGGAAAAACTAGTTTCCCAGTGATGGCTCGGAGACAGCAGTCCATATCAAACCACATAAAGAAGCAGACCATGACAGCTTCTCCAACCCCCCAAACAAAAGAATCAAACTCTTTCCCAAATGAAGATACAATCTTGGAATTATAAGATACAGAATATAAAAAACTAATTTACAGAATGCTTAATGATATCACAAATGAAATTAGGATAACTGCAGAAAAAGCCAAGGAACACACTGATAAAACTGTTGAAGAACTCAAAAAGATTATTCAAGAACATAGTGGAAAAATTAATAAGTTGCAAGAATCCATAGAGAGACAGCATGTAGAAATCCAAAAGATTAACAATAAAATAACAGAATTAGACAACGCAATAGGAAGTCAGAGGAGCAGACTCGAGCAATTAGAATGCAGACTGGGACATCTGGAGGACCAGGGAATCGACACCAACATAGCTGAAAAAAAATCAGATAAAAGAATTAAAAAAAATGAAGAAACCCTAAGAATTATGTGGGACTCTATCAAGAAGGATAACCTGCGGGTGATTGGAGTCCCAGAACAGGGAGGGGGGACAGAAAACACAGAGAAAATAGCTGAAGAACTCCTGACAGAAAACTTCCCTGACATCATGAAAGACAAAAGGGTATCTATCCAAGATGCTCATCGAACCCCATTTAAGATTGATACAAAAAGAAAAACACCAAGACATATTATCATCAAACTCACCAAAACCAAAGATAAACAGAAAATTTTAAAAGCAGCCAGGGAGAAAAGAAAGGTTTCCTTCAAGGGAGAATCAATAAGAATATGTTCTGACTACTCAGCAGAAACCATGCAGGCAAGAAGGGAATGGGACGACATATACAGAACACTGAAGGAGAAAAACTGCCAGCCAAGGATCATATATCCAGCAAAACTCTCTCTGAAATATGAAGGCGAAATTAAGATATTTACAGACAAACACAAGTTTAGAGAATTTGCAAAAACCAAACCAAAGCTACAAGAAATACTAAAGGATATTGTTTGGTCAGAGAACCAATAATATCAGATATCAGCACAACACAAGGTCACAAAACAGAACGTCCTGATATCAACTCAAATAGGGAAATCACAAAAACAAACAAATTAAGATTAATTAAAAAAAAAAATACACATAACAGGGAATCATGGAAGTCAATAGGTAAAAGATCACAATAATCAAAAAGAGGAACTAAATACAGGAGGCATTGAACTGCCATATGGAGAGTGATACAAGGCGATATAGAACAATACAAGTTAGGTTTTTACTTAGAAAAATAGGGGTAAATAATAAGGTAACCACAAAAAGGTATAACAACTCTATAACTCAAGATAAAAACCAAGAAAAACGTAACGACTCAACTAACATAAAGTCAAGCACTATGAAAATGAGGATCTCACAATTTACTAAGAAAAACGCCTCAGCACAAAAAAGTATGTGGAAAAATGAAATTGTCAACAACACACATAAAAAAGCATCAAAATGACAGCACTAAAAACTTATTTATCTATAATTACGCTGAATGTAAATGGACTAAATGCACCAATAAAGAGACAGAGAGTCACAGACTGGATAAAGAAACACGATCCATCTATATGCTGCCTACAAGAGACACACCTTAGACTTAGAGACACAAACAAACTAAAACTCAAAGGATGGAAAAAAGTATATCAAGCAAACAATAAGCAAAAAAGAAGAGGAGTAGCAATATTAATTTCTGACAAAATAGACTTTAGACTTAAATCCACCACAAAGGATAAAGAAGGACACTATATAATGATAAAAGGGACAATTGATCAGGAAGACATAACCATATTAAATATTTATGCACCCAATGACAGGGCTGCAAGATACATAAATCAAATTTTAACAGAAATGAAAAGTGAGATAGATACCTCCACAATTATAGTAGGAGACTTCAACACACCACTTTCGGAGAAGGACAGGACATCCAGTAAGAAGCTCAACAGAGACACGGAAGATCTAATTACAACAATCAACCAACTTGACCTCATTGACTTATACAGAACTCTCCACCCAACTGCTGCAAAATATACTTTTTTTTCTAGTGCACATGGAACATTCTCTAGAATAGACCACATATTAGGTCATAAAACAAACCTTTGCAGAGTCCAAAACATCGAAATACTACAAAGCATCTTCTCAGACCACAAGGCAATAAAACTAGAGATCAATAACAGAAAAACTAGGGAAAAGAAATCAAATACTTGGAAAAGGAACAACACCCTCCTGAAAAAAGACTGGGTTATAGAAGACATCAAGGAGGGAATAAGGAAATTCATAGAAAGCAACGAGAATGAAAATACTTCCTATCAAAACCTCTGGGACACAGCAAAAGCAGTGCTCAGAGGCCAATTTATATCAATAAATGCACACATACAAAAAGAAGAAAGAGCCAAAAGCAGAGAACTGTCCCTACAACTTGAACAAATAGAAAGTGAGCAACAAAAGAATCCATCAGGCACCAGAAGAAAACAAATAATAAAAATTAGAGCTGAACTAAATGAATTAGATAACAGAAAAACAATTGAAAGAATTAACAAAGCCAAAAGCTGGTTCTTTGAAAAAATTAACAAAATCGATAAACCATTGGCTAGACTGACTAAAGAAATACAGGAAAGGAAACAAATAACCCGAATAAGAAATGAGAAGGACCACATCACAACAGAACCAAAAGAAATTAAAAGAATCATTTCAGATTATTATGAAAAATTGTACTCTAACAAATTTGAAAACCTAGAAGAAATGGATGAATTCCTGGAAAAACACTACCTACCTAAACTAACACATTCAGAAGTAGAACAACTAAATAGACCCATAACAAAAAAAGAAATTGGAACGGTAATCAAAAAACTCCCAACAAAACAAAGCCCTGGCCCGGACGGCTTCACTGCACAGTTCTACCAAACTTTCAGAGAAGAGTTAACACCACTACTACTAAAGGTATTCCAAAGCATAGAAAATGACGGAATACTACCCAACTCATTCTATGAAGCCACCATCTCCCTGATACCAAAACCAGGTAAAGACATTACAAAAAAAGAAAATTATAGACCTATATCCCTCATGAACATTGATGCAAAAATCCTCAACAAAATTCTAGCCAATAGAATCCAACAACACATCAAAAAAATAATTCACCCTGATCAAGTGGGATTTATACCAGGTATGCAAGGCTGGTTTAATATCAGAAAAACCATTAATGTAATCCATCACATAAATAAAACAAAAGACAAAAACCACATGATCTTATCAATTGATGCAGAAAAGGCATTTGACAAAGTCCAACACCCATTCATGATAAAAACTCTTACCAAAATAGGAATTGAAGGAAAATTCCTCAACATAATAAAGGGCATCTATGCAAAGCCAACAGCCAATATCACTCTAAATGGAGAGAACCTGAAAGCATTTCCCTTGAGAACGGGAACCAGACAAGGATGCCCTTTATCACCGCTCTTATTCAACATCGTGTTGGAAGTCTTAGCCAGGGCAATTAGGCTAGACAAAGAAATAAAAGGCATCCGGATTGGCAAGGAAGAAGTAAAGTTATCACTATTTGCAGATGACATGATTATATACACAGAAAACCCTAAGGAATCCTCCAGAAAACTACTGAAACTAATAGAAGAGTTTGGCAGAGTCTCAGGTTATAAAATAAACATACAAAAATCACTTGGATTCCTCTACATCAACAAAAAGAACACCGAAGAGGAAATAACCAAATCAATACCATTCACAGTAGCCCCCAAGAAGATAAGATACTTAGGAATAAATCTTACCAAGGATGTAAAAGACCTATACAAAGAAAACTACAAAGCTCTACTACAAGAAATTCAAAAGGACATACTTAAGTGGAAAAACATACCCTGCTCATGGATAGGAAGACTTAACATAGTAAAAATGTCTATTCTACCAAAAGCCGTCTACACATTTAACGCACTTCCGATCCAAATTCCAATGTCATATTTTAAGGGGATAGAGAAACAAATCACCAATTTCATATGGAAGGGAAAGAAGCCCCGGATAAGCAAAGCACTACTGAAAAAGAAGAAGAAGGTGGGAGGCCTCACCTTACCTGACTTCAGAACCTATTATACAGCCACAGTAGTCAAAACAGCCTGGTATTGGTACAACAACAGACACATAGACCAATGGAACAGAATTGAGAACCCAGACATAGATCCATCCACATATGAGCAGCTGATATTTGACAAAGGACCAGTGTCAATTAACTGGGGAAAAGATAGCCTTTTTAACAAATGGTGGCTGGCATAACTGGATATCCATTTGCAAAAAATGAAACAGGACCCATACCTCACACCATGCACAAAAACTAACTCCAAGTGGATCAAAGACCTAAACATAAAGACTAAAACGATAAAGATCATGGAAGAAAAAATTGGGACAACCCTAGGAGCCCTAATACAAGGTATAAACAGAATACAAAACATTACCAAAAATGATGAAGAGAAACCAGATAACTGGGAGCTCCTAAAAATCAAACACCTATGCTCATCTAAAGACTTCTCCAAAAGAGTAAAAAGACCACCTACAGACTGGGAAAGAATTTTCAGCTATGACACCTCCGACCAGCGCCTGATCTCTAAAATCTACATGATTCTGTCAAAACTCTACCACAAAAAGACAAACAACCCAATCAAGAAGTGGGCAAAGGATATGAACACACATTTCACTAAAGAAGATATTCAGGCAGCCAACAGATACATGAGAAAATGCTCTCGATCATTAGCCATTAGAGAAATGCAAATTAAAACTACAATGAGATTCCATCTCACACCAGCAAGGCTGGCATTAATCCAAAAAACACAAAATAATAAATGTTGGAGAGGCTGCGGAGAGATTGGAACTCTCATACACTGCTGGTGGGAATGTAAAATGATACAACCACTTTGGAAATCTATCTGGCGTTATCTTAAACAGTTAGAAATAGAACTACCATACAACCCAGAAATCCCACTCCTAGGAATATACCCTAGAGATACAAGAGCCTTCATACAAACAGATATATGCACACCCATGTTTATTGCAGCTCTGTTTACAATAGCAAAAAGTTGGAAGCAACCAAGGTGTCCATCAACGGATGAATGGGTAAATAAATTGTGGTATATTCACACAATGGAATACTACGCATCGATAAAGAACAGTGACGAATCTCTGAAACATTTCATAACATGGAGGAACCTGGAAGGCATTATGCTGAGCGAAATGAGTCAGAGGCAAAAGGACAAATATTGTATAAGACCACTATTATAAGATCTTGAGAAATAGTAAACCTGAGAAGAACACATACTTTTGTGGTTACGAGGGGGGGAGGGAGGGAGGGTGGGAGAGGGTTTTTTATTGATTAATCAGTAGTTAAGAACTGCTTTAGGTGAAGGGAAAGACAACACTCAATACATGGAAGGTCATGGAAGGTCAGCTCAACCGGATTGGACCAAAAGCAAAGAAGTTTCCGGGATAAAATGAATGCTTCAGAGGTCAGCGGAGCAAGGGCGGGGGTCTGGGGAACATGGTTTGAGGGGACTTCTAAGTCAATTGGCAAAATAATTCTATTATGAAATCATTCTGCATCCCACTTTGAAATGTGGCATCTGGGGTCTTAAATGCTAACAAGCGGCCATCTAAGATGCATCAATTGGTCTGAACCCACCTGGAGCAAAGGAAAATGAAGAACACCAAGGCCACACGACAACTAAGAGCCCAAGAGACAGAAAGGGCCACATGAACCAGAGACCTACATCATCCTGAGACCAGAAGAACTAGTTGGTGCCTGGCCACAATCGATGACTGCCCTGACAGGGAGCACAGCAGAGGACCCGTGAGGGAGCAGGAGATCAGTGGGATGCAGACCCCAAATTCTCATAAAAAGACCAAACTTAATGGTCTGACTGAGACTGGAGGAATCCCGGCGGCCATGCTCCCCAGACCTTCAGTTGACACAGGACAGGAACCATCCCCGAAGACAACTCATCAGAAATGAAAGGGACTGGTCAGCGGGTGGGAGAGAGACGCTGATGAAGAGTGAGCTAATTATATCAGGTGGACACTTGAGATTGTGTTGGCAACTCTTGTCTGGAGGGGGGATGGGAGGATAGAGAGAGAGGGAAGCCGGCAAAATTGTCAAGAAAGGAGAGACTGAAAGGGCTGACTCAAGAGGGGGAGAGCAAGTGGGAGTAGGGAGTGAGATGTATGTAAACTTATATGTGACAGACTGATTGGATTTGTAAATGTTCACTTGAAGCTTAATAAAAGTTATTAAAAAAAAAAGTACTGAATAAATATGTTAAAGGATTAAATGAATGGATAACCTCACTGTACATTTCTTATGACATGAAGTCATGAGAGTAAATGAGTAAAGAGACCACCCAAGGAGTGGAGTAAGTCCTAGACTACACTTTGGGGATGGGTCTCAATACAGATGCCAGGGAAGAGAGTCAGCTGCAGTGCACTCCATTCCTGCCCAATGGGAATATTTTTGCACAGTATTTTCTAATATCACACTCCTGGCCTATTTGGCTTGACAGAACCGAAGGCATGCTAGATCTGAAGCTAGATGCTCTGTTTTAGATTAGCAGTATGTCCTTAGTATTTCCTCCAACTATCATCCTAAAAGAACTTTTATTTTTAGCTTTGGTCTAGGTCTTTACTGTGAAACAGCTGAAGTACTTTTCCACTGAAGTCACCGTCACTCAAACACACACTTAGACACACACTCCTGTACACATTATGTGCGGACATTTCCTAAAACCAAGTACAAGACCACCAAAGTACCATTTCCCTAGAGAGCCAATAAGGAAAGTTTGGCAGGTCAAAATTTACAGACCTTTCAGGATTAAAACACTGCCTTACGATGTGTTATGATTTCTTATGGTAGCAGAGTCTGCACCCTTGGGTAAAAACACAGTAGAACAGAATGAAGAACTGAGACCAGTAGGAAGAGAGCTGAACTTGTAGAGATGCAATCCTGACTTCAAATCCTAACTCTGCTATTTATGACCTTCACAACTCCGTCCTGCGTTTCTTATTGAAAAATCAGGGTAGTTATGCTTTCCTCGTATAGACGTGATTAGACTTGAACGAGAAAATGGAAATATACAGACAGGTGCTATGCCCAAGACTTTACAAGTTTACTCAGCAATTCATACAGTAAATACTTACTGCATTCTTGCTAAGTACCGGGTGCCAAGCAAGGCTATTTATCCAAGCCGACGTAAACCCTGCCTTCGGAGTACTTACAATCTACTGAAATTCTATAAAGGTTTGTTTTGTTTTTTCTTCCTTAGAGTTTAAAGACACTGAAATGTTTCTGGCCAGGCCAGGTAGTCCCATCTAAAGCGTGACATTGGAAACAACTTGTCATGCACATCTTCATGGGTCCTCTTGGGTCCTTGCCTCTGGTCTCCAGCAGTCTCCTTCCCAGGCCTCCCCCATGCAGCAAGGCTTGCATATTCCTGTCTTATACCATTATGGAAACTCTAGTGGTGTAGTGGTTAAGTGCTACAGCTGTTATCCAAAAGGTCAGCAGCTGGAATCCACCAGGTGCTCCTTCAAAACTCTACGGGGCAGTTCTACTCTGAGTTCTACTCTGTCCTATAGGGTTGCTATGAGTCGGAATCCACTTGTCGGCAATTTTTTTTTTTATACCCGTTATATCCGTTGCCATCGAGTGGATTCCGACTCATAGCGTCCCTATAGAACAGAGCAGAACTGTTCTCATAGGGTTTCCAAACAGCAACTGGTAGATTCGAACTGCCGACCTTTTGGTTAGCAGCCGTAGCTCTTAACCACTACGCAACCTGGGTCTTCCTGTCTTAGTTACCAAAGTCTCTAAACTCCTGGCCTGTCCTACCTCATTTCTTCAAAGCCTTGCTAGCTGATGAATCCATTTATTATAATGTAGGCCTTTTTAGGCTTCATGAGGCCAGGGAGTCTTGGCTGATGCATTCACTGCTCTTTCCTTAGTACCTACAGCAGTTCTAAGGAGCCCTGGTGGTACACTGGTTAAGCACTTGGCTGTTAACTGAAAAGTCAGGGGTTCAAACTCACAAGCTGCTCCTTGGGAGAAAGATGTGGCAGCCTGCTTCCATAAAGATTTATAGCCTTGGAAACCCTATGGGGCAGTTCTACCCTGTCCTATAGGGTCACTATGAGTCGGAGTCGACTTGACAGCAGTGGGTGACCAAAGTTCTTGGCATAAGATAGGCACCCAAAGAGAGCTCAAATCACTGAATGCTTGGTACGTGTCAAGGCATTAGATCGCTGAGAACAACTCAGGCTGTTTGCCCGTCCAACAGGGAGAAAGTGAGGGGAGCAGGCAGTGCTCAGATCAGGCAGCCAGTCAGGGGAGGGGCTTTGAAAGAGGACTCTCCAATGTCTGATAAAGATAGCTACTATTCCACCTGTACAAAATGCCTGTCTGCGTGCCCAAGCTAAGCCAGCTATGGGAAGGCTAAGCAGTGCTCTGAGAGAGAGTTAGAAGGTTTGGAGGTATCATGAGTTTGCCTGCAGGCTCCTCTCCCCACTCCTCCTGCTCCTCCTGCTCCTGCTCCTGCTCCTGCCCCTGCTCCTGCTCCTCCTCCTCCTCCTCCTCCTCGCTTCACTTAACAACAAATGACAGTGGCATGGATAAGAGTCTCTGAGCCCCTGGGGCTTGCTCTCCCCCTTCCGTTTACTTCTCAGGAGACGGCATCATCCTTCTCCTAAACAATTAGCACTTGCCCTGGGAGGGACCACAGGGGCTGGAGAGCAGGAGTGACATGCTAGTTAGAAATCCAGCTCTGCCACTAACCAGCCATGTGGCCCAGAGCAACCCCTAGCCTCCCTGGCCCTCAGTTTCCTCAAATGTAAAGAGAAGGCAAAAGGTCACTCTGAGAATCAAATGAGATTGCATGTTTGATAGGGTATATGAAGTAGGATGGCTGAAATGACATAGGGCTCAATTCGTGTATGTGACTTCTGTCCACATACCAGGGATTAAGCATATTCTATCTACAGATGATCAATAACTGTGACCTTTTGCAAAGTTCTCTCATTGGTATTTGAGTCTTTCTATGCTATAAAGTAAATAGAATACAGAATCTAAGAAAGCAAGGAACGTGTCTGTTTTGCTCACAGCTATATTTTACCTGGCATAAACTGTTGCTGTTGTTGTGTGCCATTGAGTCAATTCCAACCCATAATGACTCTATAAGACAGAGTAGAATGCCCCATAGGGTTTTCAAGTTTGTAATTTGGAAACAGGCTGCCACATCTTTATCCCGCAGAGCAGCTGGTGAGTTTGAACTGCTGACTTTTCCGTTAGCAGCCCAGTGCTTAACCATTGCACCCCCAGGGCTCCTTGGCATAAACTAGGTACTCAGTAAATACAGTAAAGGATTAAATGAGTGAATAAATGAATGGACAGCCTCACAATACATTTCTCATTTCCCTTTATCTTTCTCCCAGACTCTTAGACCCAGAACCACTGTCATCTTACTGTACCATGTTCATATCTTGCTCAAGGCTACTTCCATGACATTATTTCATGTGAAATAATATTTAACATACACCTATGGTTTAATTAGCACTGTTTGGGGGCTCATAAGGAATAAAAAGAAGAATAAAATATGGTCCTTTCCCCAAGGAACTTAATTTGGTTGGGGTAGGGAATGACTTCTACTCCTGATAAATGCCAAGTGAACAAGACAAACAATGGGTGTTAGAAGAGGAGAACTGGGTTGAATGGAGGTTTCTTGAATGTTGTGGTATTTGAGCTGGGCCTGGAAGGACGTGTTGTATGAGGCTACCCAAGAAAATGTCACCTTAAAATGAGATTTTTTTTTTTCCCTTTGGTCACCTAATTGTCCCTAAAATAGTCTAAGCCTGTAGGCTTTAAATATAGTTTGCCCTTGTTGTTAGGTGCCATCAAGTCAGTTTCCACTCACAGTGACTCTATGTACAACAGAACGAAACCCTGCCCAGTCCTGTGCCATCCTCACAATCATTGCTATGTTTGAGCCCATTGTTGAAAGCCACTGTGTCAATCTATCTCATTGAGGGTCTTTCTCTTTTTCCCTGACCCTCTACTTTACCAAGCATGATGTCCTTCTCCAGGGTCTGGTCCCTCCTGATAATTTGTCCAAAGTATGTGAGACAAAGTCTCATCATCCTTCTTTCTAAGGAGCATTCTATTCGTACTTCTTCCAAGACAAGTTTGTTTGTTCTTCTGTTAGTCCATGGTATATTCAATATTCTTCACCAACACCATAATTCAAAGGCATCAATTCTTCTTGGGTCTTCCTTATTCACTGTCCAACTTTCACGTGCATATGAGGCAATTCAAAATACCATGGCTTGGGTCAGGTGCACCTTAGGCCTCAAAATGACATCTTTGCTTTTTAACACTTTAAAGAGGTCTGAAATATAAAGCTGGGCAGTACAATTTAGTGATAATACAGAAGTTTAAATTTAGACATTATGGCAGACTCTACTAATTGCCTGTCCATTATCTATTCTTGCCTTCTTCCTTACTAACAGAAACACAACCCTGGCTGAGTGTGGCACTGTGCCCAGGTAAAGAGATTCAATTTTTCAGACACTCTTCCAAGTGAAGGTAGCCATGTGACCTAGTTCTGGTCAATGAGATAAGCAGAAATCACTGGGTGAGGTTTTTGGGCAGGGATAATACTCAAAATAAAAAATGACCAATGTTCAAAATAAAAAACAGCCAATCATAAAGAATTCCTAGCGTAAACTGCTGGTAAATACATTCCTGCTTCCAGGAAAGTTCTTTTAAAGGTACAGGCTCAGTGTAAGGTACTTTTCTACTTCACCCTTCCACTTCCTCCTGGCCCAGTGGCTGAAGGCACAACAGCCATCTTGCAACAGTGAAGATAAAGGCACACACTGAGGATGAAAGAGGCTGCTCAGCCGTATTGAAAACCCCAATCAACACCCCTTCCCCCGCTTTGTCTTGCTAACCACAAGCTTGTTTTGAGCAGGAAGTCACAGCAGGTACTGGCTCCGTCCACTGACTAGCCCTAGTTACACCTTGAAGCATACACAGATTGAAATCACATCCTCCAACTGACCCCCCCCCCCACCGCCCACCCCAAACATAGGCATGGGAGGGCTAAAGGCAGAAAATTCTGGGTACCAAACCCAACTCCCTGATGCCATTGGAAACAAAAAGCTCCCCAGCCCCCTTAGTCAGGGAGCATGTGGCCTCAAGGTCACTAGACCCCACGCGCTCCTTGTATGCGCAGACAATAAACTTGCCACTTTCTGTTTCCGCTGCTATCAGTGTCCGTCTTATTTCAATCGGCTAATGTGACAGGACGAGAACCCAAGTGGCGTTCGGTTACAAGGATGATGGAGCAGGAAGAGAGTCTGGGTCTCCACTGACCTATTTGAGCAGTTGCACTAAAGACTGACTATTTCCGGAGTTAATGTTGTATTCAATAAATACATCCCTTGTTTATTTATGCTGCTCCTAGTCAGATTTTGTTTCTTGTACCTGAATGGAATCCTAACTGGTACAGGTATCAATTCCAAGTTTAAAATGTAAGAGAGTAAAAAAAAAAAAAAAAGAGTAATTGGCCTTTATTCTATATGTTTTTAAAAAATTGAGGCTTATCTGTGCCTGGAAGTTCAACCTCTTAATGCCTGGCTTGTCTCAATAAGAGTGATCCCGATACATAAGATGACCACAAAATGGAGCTTAGCATACACCTAGTCTATATTGTTACTGCTGAACCTTCTAAGTTTCATTGACAAGTGTATAATCCTGTCCCAAAAAGACAAGGAATGATATAATTTCATTGCTGACCTGCAGGCTGCCAGAAAAAGATATTGTCTTCTCCATTTTCAGGGTGTGTCCAACCCTGCCTAGAGCCACGACTCTAGAAATTGCAACTTTTTCGTCTTTGGCTAGAGAAATTATGTTTTCTACTCCACTGGGTCTGAGGAGGCCAAGGCTCAGCTTCCTTTTGCTTGCTTGTGCTGTCTCCATACTTTGGGATCCTGTGTCTTCATGTAAAGACCTACTCAGTAGGAGATAAATGAACCTACTTCTACAGCTGTCTGTGGAACTGGAAATTTGATCCCTAGTTCAACTCATACTGAGGGGGAAAGTTCAAGTGGTTGAGAAGAGGAAAAGGGTATTTGAGGGCAATGGCCAAAGACATACAATAGGGAAATATTTAGGTTTGTACATGGGACATTGAGAAGAGCAGCTTTACTAGAGTGGAAAGAACCCCTTGGGAACTGTAAGGAAAAAAGCTAGAAAGGTAAGCTGGGACCAGACTTTTTGATGCTGGGCTAAAAGGACTGAACTTTATCACACAGTAATGAAAAAAGTAAGCTTCGACTGTAGAGTTCTTTTCAGGTTTCAAAATACTCTCACCTACATAAGGCTACTTGATCCTCAACCCTGTGGGATGTGTGGGATTCTGGTTCTTCTTGTTTAAGAGCAAGGGCTTAAAAAAGAGGTTAAATGAATTGTCAATGTTACACAATCAGAAAATAGAGACTCAAACCAGGTTTTTAGCTTCTTAATGCAGGTTGGTTTTTTTGTTTTGTTTTTTCATTCTACCCTGCTGAGAATGGGAATGACATGACTTTTTAAATCACATGTTTATGCAGACAGTAGGAGGTACGTGTGGCAGCAGGAAGACCAGTAAAGGTGCTTTTGTAAGAGTTCAGTGTGAGGTGAAAAGGATTTGAACTAAAGGAATGTCAAGAAAGCAGTGAAAGAGAGGCTTCCTTACAGAAGAGTTCTGGTTAGGAGGAATCAACAGTCAGAGAGGCCCTCTTACACAATTTCCCCTCAACCAACTCTCCAGATAAACCAGTGTTCTCCAACTCTTCCATAAAACAAAATTATTGATTCTCATGGCAAATTGAATGCTTGTGATAGAAACCCTGGTGCTGTAGTGGTTAAGAGCTACGGCTGCTAACCAAAAGGTTGGCAGTTCAAATCCACCAGGTGCTCCTTGGAAAACCTATGGGGCAGTTCTACTCTGCCTATAGGGTCACTAGGAGTTGGAATCAACTCAGTGGCAATGGGTTTGGTATGGTCTTTTTGGTGACAAGTAGGCAACTGCCCAGAGCACTGGGCCTTCTACTCCCATCAGTTTTTTTCTAAACTTGTTTATTCCAGTTATTCTTGTTATTGTAATTACATAACTTAATTATGTAATTACAAATGGCACAGGGCCAGGCAGTGTTTCGTTCTGTTGTACATACAGTCACCTAACACAACAACAACAACATTACAAATATTGTTGTTATGTAAAACCAGTAAGACAGATATTTCAGAAATGGTCAATAAAGATGACTCCCTAAAAAGAATTGTTCAGAGTCCTTTGCTAAGTCTTTAGTTTTCACTCTGCTTTCAGTAAACTTGAAAATCTTAGATCATGCATTAAGGATGTGGTTTATATGAAAAAAGTTGACACAGAAATCCGACCAGCTGACTCATACTCAAAGAAAGGCCAGGCTCTACATCAAAACATTGGCTTTTTGTCATTAAAATAAAAAGTTTAAAATATGTATGTAGCATTTCTCAATTTTAGTTGATTCTTTTTTCAATTAATTGACTATCAATTCTGGTCATGTGGGGTAAGAGGGCTTTTTCTGTACTTGGAACCACAGAAATTCAACTGAAAGGGACCTTGGAGATCACCTAACCTAGCAGTTCTTTAACCTTTCGGTGTATCAGAATCTCTGAGTGCTGTTGCTGTTAGCTGCCACAAGTCGATTTTGACTGATGATCACCCCACGTGAAGGACTTAGCAAAACACAAATTGCTGGACCCGCCCCATGTTTCTGATTTAGTGGGTTCAGAGAATTTGCATTTCTAACAAGTTTCCAAGTGAAACTGATGCTGCTGGTTTGGGGACTGTACTTGACAACCACTGAACCCTCTCATCATAGAGAAAGCTCTGAGGTATGGAATGTGAAGTGATTCCCTCAAGTTCACCTGGTAGGGTAACAGGTGAGCTGAGCCTAGCATCCTGGTTTCCTGGATGCCAATGTAGAGATCTTCCCATTTCTCCCTGCTGTCCAAATGAAAAGTATAATATTTGTGAGAGATTACAGATGACCACAATTTGACACTCTTTCCATCCAGAGGTGGGTCTACATCCTCTCCCCTTGCCTCTGGGCAGTTCTGTGATTATTTGACCAACCACAGGGTAGGAGTGATACTGTGCCTCTTTGTAGACCCAGGCCTTAAGAGACTAATGGCTTCCACTTACTACCTCTTGAAACTTCTGCTCTGGGAGTTCTGAGTCTCAGACTACCTTGAGACCACCATGTTAGAGAGACCACATGTAAGCATTCTTGTTGATGGTTCTAGCTAAGCCCAGCCTTCCAGCCATCCCCACCAAGTAGCCAGACATAAAAGTGAAGCCTTCTTGCTCTCTGCTGACCTCCAGCTGAATACCAGTAAACGGCCTCTGTTGATGCCATGTGAAGCAAAATAGTTGCTCAGCTGAGCCATGGTCAGGTTTCTGGCCCAGAAAATCATGAGGTCTATTAAAACGGTTGTTGCTTTAAGCCACTAAGTTTTGTGGTAGTTTGTTAGACAGCAATAGATAATGGAACAATATTGAAAAGACAAGAGCTGTGAGGACCTAGAGTTCTATTTACAGGCTGAACTTAGAGACAAAAGCAATCTATGTGAAATGTAAAAATGGATGACTGATTAGATATAGGTGTCTAGTGAAAGCAAAAGGTAAAATTGACTGTGATTTTTGCTTGGGAGACAGTAAATACACTTGGTGATATGTACCAAAATAAAGAATCAGGAGGCAGGGTTAATTTAGAGGAGGTTTAAGGAGTAGAGAGATTGACATGTGGGTGGTAAAATCGTGAGTTACAGTTTTAGACATTCTATATCCCCAGACCAGAATACCAACCCTCGGGCCCCATTCTCTAAAGTCTTTCAGGGCACTTCTCATTTTCCATATCTGGACTCTCCTGCTTCTCGGTTCCCACCCACACCCCCTCCTCCTAAATTCAGGTAGCTCTTCTTGTCTAGGTGACTCATTTCAACACTTAGTCATCTACTGCTTTGCATTATAAGTTGAGTTTTGTCATATGTGTCTCCTCAACATGGTTGTAAGCCATGAATAACAGAGTTTACCTTTTTACCCTCTCCTCGATGCCTAACAGAGGCCTGTGGATAGTGTTGGTGTTCCTCACACACCCATTAAGTAGAAGCTGTGTAGACTGGCTCAAGTTACAACAGCAGGAAATGGAGAGAGGTGGGTTGGAGTGTGAGCTCCAAGGATTGGGATCTTCTCAGTGTTGATGTCTTGCTCAGTGGCAGCCTCAGTGAAGTAAGCCTAAGCCTCTGATGGTGACTATTTTAAGAAACAATGCTCATCTGAATATGATACACTCTGGGCTGTTTGTAAAAATGTCACTCTTTTCATTCTTATGGATATGAACATATACCTTCAAACCATTCCTGTTTTATCTGATGATTTAGTCAAATTTCTCTTGTTCTAATTCTCAGACACTGGTATCCAAGTTCAAACCAAGTCTGCTCTCTGCCACTTTGATACTGGCAGTCCTAATAGGATCCTAAGCTCTAGAGCCTTTCAACTCTATTAAATTAGTCAATTGGCAAATGGTGTCTGATCTCCCTGTTCCATGGAGAAAACAAAAGAAATACAAAGTCCTGTGAGAACTGAAAGGAAAAAAGTTCACATCCAGTTGGAGCTCAAATCAGGATGTACTTCATGGAGGATGTGGTGCTTGAAACTGACCTGTAAAAATAAGATTTAGTAGACAAAAATGGAAAGAAGGCCTCTGTAGGTCCAAGGTGCATTCCTCAGATAAAAAGAGCATAAGATAATCTAGCTTGTCTGGAGCATGGATATATGCAGAAAGGTCAGCTGGGGCTGGCTCCATGACCCTACAGGACACAGAGTTGGGCTTGAATTTGGTAAGCTATGAGAAGCTATTGAGTTTTCAGAGTTAGAGTGACAAGATCTTATTCACATTTGATATTTTCCACAGCCCCTTACGTATTATTAAATATTTGTTGATTGATCAATGAACTGCCAAAGACATTTGGATGCGTCACTGGTGTCTGAATCATTCAGGGACCCAGTTTGCTTCCTCTTTCTTCCCCAGTGTTCACGCAGCATTTATTCTAAGAAATGGCTCTGGCTTTAAAGACAAAGAAGAAGAAATACTCCCAGTAAAGCAGAGACCGTCAAAGCA
Source organism: Elephas maximus indicus (assembly GCF_024166365.1). Lineage (NCBI taxonomy): Eukaryota > Metazoa > Chordata > Mammalia > Proboscidea > Elephantidae > Elephas > Elephas maximus. The sequence goes on from NC_064840.1 coordinate 54,738,543, forward strand.
AAACCATTTTAAGTGGAATGATTTCTCCTACCCAAACTTTATCACAAGGCCCCAAGAGCTGCAGAGTCCCAGCACGACGGTGCTATAAATTATGAGACTCCAGCCATCAGGGACAGAGAGCCATGATTCCCACTGGAGTTTGGTTTGTATTTTTCCTTGCAAAGCATTCAAAGCAGATTGAAATCCTAGCTGAGAAGCTTGTGGAGAGAGAGAGCTGAGGCAAAGGGCAAAGGCATTAAATAATAAATAGATTTTCCCAAAAGATCATTTTTGCTTAAATACATTACTGCTCACATTGGTGACCAGGTTTGGCAAGGGTGTAGGCTGGCATTGCTGACAGTAGAGGGTGAAGGGCTGATGCAATCAACAGTAGCAGAGCAACCATGTTTAATGGGCTTTTAAATGCCCCAAATTCAAACTCCAAATTTCTAAGAGGGCTTTAAGGAGAGGATAATTTATTCTTGTTTTATTAATCCACATGAAAGCCCTTCTCCCTGCTCTATGATGTAATCATTGCATCAGCGGTATATGTTAAAACTCCACATACCCCAACCCAGCAACACTTCTCCCAAATCCAAGATTCCAGAAACCTGGATTCCCTGCAATCCGAGGGCTTCCACTGTCAGCCTTCTCCAAGAGCGCCTTCCCTGCCAATCCTCCAGCGCTGGTGCAGGTCCACTGGATGGAACCTCGGCTGGTGCCCCGGAAGGAGGTCTACAAGCAGCACCCTTATCCAGCTGCATGATTTGATTCAGCCTTGCAAATAACTACCTGCCCGTTCACCCAAGGCAAATGTTGATTTATGCTGAACGCTAAGTGAATGGAAAAGAATGATGACTCGCTTTCATTGCATGACCTTTCTACTTTCACAAGGAGAAAGCAGACAGTTTAAAAAGCAAAGCAATTTGTCCTCTGCTGATTCCCTATTATAAGAAGTCTAAATTCCTTGGGCTGATATTCAAAGACTTACCTTCATCACTCCCAAGCTGAGTCTATACTCTTGGTGAATTCTTCATCCCCTGATACAACATGCTACTTCTGCTTCTTCGCTCCCGATGTTCTCCTCTTCATAAAATGCCTTCTCTTCGTCTCTCTGCTTTTCAACTGCACTCAAGGATCAGGTCAAACCCTGCCTTTTCCATGAAACCTTCAACTATTACTCTTCCCATGTTGATATCACGCTTGTTGATCTAAGCCCAGAGCATTCACAGACTTACCAAAGAAAGCCAGAACACTGCCAGGCAGTTGTTCCCTCTAGCTGGGGAGCTTACAGTTTTTATTTCTCTCTAAATGGTAGTCTCCTTGATGGGGAAAAAAAACAAAACCAAACAAGTTGCCACTGAGTCAGTGCAACTCACGGCAACCCCATGTGTGGAGAATAGAAGTGTGCTCCATTGAGTTTTCAACACTATGACCTTTGAAAAGCAGATGAGCAGGCCATTCTTCACAGGTACCTCTGAGTAGTTTCAAACCACCAACTTTCCAGAGGCCAACCCATTTGTTTAACTTATTAGCCATCAGAGGCCAGCAGATAGTTGAGGGGGACATACCGCTCACTTGAAGAGTTAAGATTCTTTCAAGTTAGCTACGTACTGACCACCCCACCATTGTGTGTGTGTGTGTGTGTGCGCGTGCGCACGCGCGCGCACGCGCGCGCATGGGCTATTGTTATTGTTGCTGTGGTGTTCCTTTTTTCCATAGTGATGATGATGATGATGATGAATACCTAACATTTGCTGAGCGTATACTAAATAATAAGCAGTGTTTTCAGCATTTACCCATATTGTCTCATTTGATCGTCACAATTACCGTAGAAAGTCTTTCCATTTCTATGCTGAGGAAACTGAGGTACAGAACATCAGTAACTTGCCCAAGATCTTCCTAGTAGTAAGGGTGGAATTATGATTTTAACCCAAGTAGTCCGAGGAGCCCTGATGGCACAGCAGTTAAGCACTCGGCTGCTAACCAAAAGATTGGCAGTGCAAACCCACAAGCCACTCTGTGGGAGAAAGACGTGGCAGTCTGCTTCCATAAAGATTAGAGCCTTGGAAGCCCTATGGAGCAGTTCTACTCTGTCCTATGAGGTTGCTATGAGTTGGGATGGACTCCACAGCAGTGGGTTTGGTTTAGTCCAATTCCAAACCTTGAGTTGCTAAGTGGCGCATTATTCCCTCACACTGTGTTTCACCCATTTTGTGAAGAACACAGAATGACAGGGCAAAGTCATTACCCTTTCCCCTAAAGGCATTAGAAATTATTTAGCACTTTATTTTTTTCTAAGTACTTTCATCTGGATTAATTCCTTTGATCCTGACAAGAGACCTCTGTGGAAGGTAAACTGAGTGTTTCTATACCTATTAAAGGAGTCCCTGGGTGGTGCACATGTTAAGCACTCAGCTACTAACCCAAAGGTTACCAATTCGAATCCACCCAGTGGGGCCTCAGAAGAAAGGCCTGGTGATCTACTTGCAAAAAGTCACAGACATTGAAATCCTTGTGGAGCACAGTTCTACTCTGAAACACATGCGGTTTCCATGAGTCAGAACTGACTTGATGGTAAGGCTGTCGTCGAGTCAATTCCGACACATACCGACCCTATGGGACAGAGTAGAACTGCCCCATAGGTTTTCCAAGGAGTGCCTGGTGGATTCGAACCACTGATCTTTTGGTTAGCAAACATATCTCTTATCCACTATGCCACCAGGGTTTCCTTTTTTACATATATACCTATTAATAGATAGGAAAATGGTTACTGTGCACAAGCAGACACAGCAGGTCAGTGGAGCCATAGAGTCATGGCAACAGAATCACAGAATGCCAGAGGAGGGATGACGAGCCAAGATCATCCAACCCAAGCCTTCATTTTATAGCAAAAGCAACTGAGGCACCCAGAAGCATCTTGCTCAGGATTATACAGCAAACACATAGAAAAGCAGGCCTAGCACTGAATTCGGTGACTTCTGGTCCATGTCCTTTCATTGCAGCACCAAGGCCCTAAGGATATTCACCAAAATTAACGGTGAAAAGGGGGTCCTGGTCCAATACGGTGGGCCTACTGCAAGCCATGCCTACCTCTCGGAGAGTCACAATGCACAGCTTTGAAAAATCGTGCAGTAGAGAGCCTTGTGTAACTTCAACAAAGCAGTTCATAAACTTGCTTGACCAAAGACATTTTTAATGCCTCCTATTAATATCCCTTTGCAGGACTAGTATTCTATGGAAGTCAATTTGGGAAACAATGCATAACAGATATATCGGAATCTGTGTGTATAAATAAATTCTTTCCTTTTTTGCACTTGGGACCAGATGAAAAAGGAGAAGAAAAATCGTTCCTCTCCTTCCTTTCTTCTCACCTCCTTAACTCCCCCCACCACCACTACCAAATCTATGCATCATACTCTTTTACCCTACAATGAAACATATATAAGAAACATTTTCACCCACTTAAAAGAAACATAATGGAAAATTAACTCTCTCCAAAGCAAGAACACCTGTACTCTTGCCTGTAAACACACACATACACACGTGTGTGCGTGCACGTGCGGGTGCCTTGAATTCTAGTCGTTTTCAATTCCTTAGGGTTGTTACATAGAAAGAGGCATTAGTGGTACAATAGTTACGCACTCAGCTGCTAACCAGAAGGTTGGCGGTTCAAACCCACCAGCCGCTCTGTGGGAGAAAGATGTGACAGTCAGCTTCCATAAATATTTACAGACTTGAAACCCTATGGGATCACCTATAGGATCACCATGAGTTGCCAATGGGTTTTTACGGTTGTTATATCGCTGCTTTTGCATTAATTGGCCTATATGGGATTGGTCATGTCCCCACTGTCCCTTTGGAATTTGTTTGTTTGTAGAGGATAGGGAGTCCCTGGGTAGTACAAAGTTAATAGGCTCAGCTGTTAACCGAAAGATTGGAAATTCAAGTCCACACAGAGGCTTCTCAGAAGAAAGGTCTGGTGTTCTACTTTCCAAAAATTGGTCATTAAAAACCCTATAGTTCTACTCTGACACACAAGAGTCATTATGAGTCAGAATCGACTCAAGGGCAACTGGTACAGGAGAGAGACTATAATGAAGATGACAAAGCTGGCTGGGTAGATGCTGACCAGAGATGGTCTCACAGAGGTAAAAAGAATTTGATTTTAAAAACTAAAGAAGGAAACTTGGACAAATTATCTACACACTGCTATCTCACCTCCCTTTCACAATCCAGGGGGATAAATAAAGAATGTCATTAGATCATAACAGCTATATCTGAAAATGTTAATACTTTGAGAAGAAACAAGGTGGCAAATTTATATTAAAGACAGAAATAACCGATATTCTCTCCTCAGAGCACATCTGTGTGTCAGAGACTGGAAGCCTGAAGTAGAACAGCCAAACCAAACCAAACCCATTGCTGTCGAGTCAATTCCGACTCATAGTGAACCCGCAGGCCAGATAGGACCACCCCACAGGGTTTCCAAGACTGTAATAATTACAGAAGCAGACTGCCACATCTTTCTCCCGAGGAGCAGCTGAACCCTCAGCCTTGTTGTTAGCAGCCGAGCGCTTTAACCACTGCACATCCAGGGCTCCTGAAGTGGAACAGAAGAAGGCTGACATCACAGACCTGCCTTGGTTAAGCCTGGTGAGCTCAATGGTGGGAGCTGGGTCTCACTGCCCACCTGCCAAAGGTCCTCAATTCCTTCTCGAGTGGGGCCTGAGCTCCAGGGCCCACAACTGCTCCATCCATCCTTCCATCCCCCTAAGTGAGCAGAACACACACCCAACCTCTCCCCTGGGCTCCACTCCACCCTCCCACCTGAGAAGTGCAGCCAAGCTGAGCAGGAGTCTGGAGAGAGGAGGAAAGGGCACGTGGGCTGGAAAAGGGTACAGCGCCATGGGGGGCTGAGGGCTGCATTCACTACAACGGTAAGAAGTACCTCACTGATCACTCCTTCCTCATTATTTCAAGATCGTTGTAATTTCATGCAAACGTTCCTTCTTCCTGACGCAGCTTCTGATGGCCACAGTTCTTGTTTGGTGCTGGCCCCCAGCAATGCTAATAAATGGCTTCCGGATCATTTTTATTCATTTTGCGCATTTCACTCACAGTGCTTCATGTGACTTATGTAGCCCCTGCAGCTCATATTTCTATTTGAATTGCAGGGCAAGTAGTGAGTTTTAACATTCCAGCTGCACACACATTCTTCTTCCCCTCGAAATGAAAGATCATTTGAACTTTGAATTGCATTAGCATGACATTTTTCTACTAAATTACCCTGGCTGCACTCAACAGCCTGAAAAGAAACAAACCTCTTTCAACTCTCTAGGCTATGTGAGTGAATAAATACTGGAGGAAACGCCAACAGAGAAGAGGAGGGGGGAGACAAGGCAGCGAGGCAGAGATATTCCCTTTGCCACAGAAGAGTCCATCTGTGATGCTGGCCCAGCCGACTGGGGCCAGTCTCAGCCCCACCCATGCCAGGCCATGGCTGGGGCATTTGGGTGGATGGAGCAGACGGTTATGATTCTCAGCAGCTGTTGCTTTGTGAAAAGTGAGGTGTAGCTTCTCTTATCATTTTTTAAAAGCAATAATATTTGCTTTCACTTCTAATTGTAGGAAATACTCATTGTGGAAAATCTGGACAACGAAAAAAGAAGAAAATGAAAACCACCCATACTCCCACCACTAAGAGAGATAATCTATAGTTTTGGGGGGAGGTCTATTTTTCCAAATTCTTTTGTGGGGATGGGTAGGGTTCTATTCAATTATATATGGGGGCACAACGATTAAGCATTCGGCTACTAAATGAAAGACTGGCAATTTGAACCCACCCGGTGGCTCTGCAGAAACCCTGGTGGTATAGTGGTTAACTCCTAAGGCTGCTAACCAAAAGGTCAGAAGTTCGAATCTACCAGGCACTCCTTGGACACTCTAAGGGGCAGCTCTACTCTGTCCTATAGGGTCGTTATGAGTCGAAAACGACTCGATTGCAACAGGTTTGGGTTTCTTTTTTTTTTTTTTTGGTTTAGTGGCTTTGCAGGACAAAGACCTGGCTGTCTTTTTCCATAAAGATTACAACCAAGGAAACCATAAAGGGCAGTTCAACTCTCTCACATAGGTTGCTATGAGTCTAAATTGACTCGTCGGCATACAACAACACAGCACGGTTTTGTTTATTTTGTATAAATTGGTATATATAGAGAGAGAGAAAGATGGGATAATTTGAATCTTTTTTTTTTTTTACTTGACATTTCTTTGGTAGGTGTTTTTCCATTTCTTTAAAAATCATGATTTTTCAATGGCTGCATAATATTTCATTATAAGAATATATCGTAATTGACTTAATCATTCCCCTATTGGTATATTTGGATGCTGTTTCCAGTGGTGGCATTTATAAACAATGCTGTGGTGGACATCATTTTGCACATAATGGATCTGATAATTGACAGTAGTTACCTCTTCTTGAGCACTTACTATGCGCTGACCATGGTAATAGACACTTCACAGAGAATATCTTAGTTAGCCTTTGTAATCTCCCTTAGAGTTCGTCATTATTCTCCATGTTGTACAGGCAAAGAAATTGAAGTGCAGAGGTGAATGGATACAATGTCATCAGGTAGTACGAAACCACACCAGGATTCCACCACAGGGTTTCCTGCACTCGATGCCCACGCTCTTTCACTCATGCACTGGGGTGTCATAGCTATGCACTCTCTCGCTCTTGGAGCCTCAGGGTTGTAGGAAAAGGTGTTGAAGGTCACCTGCATGAAAACCCAACTCTGCCTCAGAATTCTATGTAGGCACCTGGTCAGAGTCCCTGGAACTCAACAGGAGTTTGAGATTTGCCTCAGTCAAGGAACAGGAATTTATTTTTTGGAGGAGGCGAAGAGAGTGGAGGGGGAGATGCTTTGGACAGCTACAGACAAGCTTCCTCAGCTTCTCACTGCAACAGGGGCCGGATTTGAGGAATGGCATCACAGACCTGTGGGAGCCACCTGGACCTGTCGGTCTTCAGGCCATACCGACTACTGGGTACAGGGTAAAGTTAAGCACCCAAAAAACAAAACAAAACAAATATATGTATATTTATATATACACATGAAAATAAACTGCATCTTTTCAATGTGTGTTAGCACAAAAACTCAGTGATGCACTTGACATTTTCTGTTTAAAGGGATCATATGGATTGCCTTCCAGGCTGACATGTAAATTCGTTGCTCCTGCCAAGTGACTTGGTGGTGATAAGGCAGCTCACATATCTGAGTGGATGCATCACAGTCCCTCTGTAAAGGTTGACGGGTCCTTTTACTTTCCTGAAGCTCCACCACAAAGCAGTAGGTCTCTGCACTACCCTCCTCCCCAAGATCTATGCAAGGCAGCCTGCCCCTCAGGTGGGATTGAAACAGGGTACACAGGTCTCCCCACATCTTTACAACTCCCCCAAAGGTGAGGTCTCCATAGGAGTCCCATGACACAGTGCAGGCCCCAGGCACTGGCCATGGCAGGTTTGGCGCTCAGAATTCACAGACTGTGTGCAAGGGGCCCCAGGAGAGGCTGAACTATGCAGCAGGCCTTGACTTGGGGCTATTTCAGGACACCTCTTTATTTCTCTCCCAGACTTGTGAGATAGGGAGTACGGTTGTTGCTTTTAGTTGCTGACCAAGTGGGCTCTGACTCATGGCCATCCCATGTACAACAGAACAAAACGTTGCCCAGACCTATGTAGATCTTCACAATCATTGGAATGCTTGAGTCCACTGTTGTGGCCACTGCGTATCTTGAGTGCCTTCCAACCTAGGGGACCCACCTTCCAGCACTATATCAGACAATATTTGGTTGTGATCCACACGGTTTTCACGGACTAATTTTCAGAAGTAGATCACCAGACCTTCCTTCCTAGTCTATCTTTGTCTGGAAGTTCCAGTGAAACTTGTCCATCATGGGTGACCCTGCTGGTATTTGAAATAACCATAGCATAGATTCCAGCATCACAGCAACACTCAAGCTACTACAGTACGACAAACTGAGAGGCAGGTGGTGGGAGGTTGGGAGTAGTATTCCTAATTTGCTGAGAAGGAAAAGAGGAATAGAAAATTTGGGACAGCAGCATAAGCTTCTCCTAAGCCCAGCTGGGGAACACTCTCTAAAAAGTTACTCTAGTTCTTATAGCAGAGAGATATGGCAAAAATAGGAATGCTGGCACCTGAGCTGGATACCTGCAACAGGTATCTTGATCCTGCTGCTTACTTGTTGTATGATCTTGAGAAAATCAGTTATTTTTTTTGGTTTTTTTTTCTCTGAATCCCAGTTTCTTTATCTACATAATTCACTCATTCATTGCATTCATTTAATTTCATCCATTTATTGGCTGTTATGACAATAATAGGTGACATTTATGAGTGATTACGATGTGCTGGCACAGTGACTGGTGCCATTAAAACACTGAGCAATAAAATAGGCACGATATCTGCCTTCTTTGAGCTTGCTATCCAGTAGGGTCACTGAACAAAGATATGTAAACATGTATGAACAAGTAAGTATATAAACATAAATTTGGATGAGTGTTATTAGGTAAATGAATAGAGTATAGTTGATAAATACTAGAAAAGGAGAGACCTACTTAGACAGGGTTGAGACTTTACCTTGCAAGATATGTAAAAGGTCAAGCAAAATACCCAACATGTACATAAACAATAAACAGTACTCATTATTATTATTATTATTATTAACCTGATATTATCTGGACCTTGAAAACTGTACAGAAAACTTAAATTCCAATTCCACTCCTCATGGAAGTCCAAAACTCACTTCAAAATGTCTGTAAAATTCCTAAAGAGAATTCCTCTGATCAATCCCAGCTCTGACTCCTCGTTCACTCAGTTGGTGGATCAACTGGCCAGATCACACATGCCATCTCTGTAATGCACCATACTGACTAAGATGGAAAATCCAACATTAGGGATTGAATTGTGTCCCCCCAAAATACGTTTTGTAATTCCTAACCTCTATGCCTCAGGTTACTATTCCAGTTAGGAATGGGTTGTCTTTATTATGCTAATGAGGTAGGGTAAATGTAGGGTGTCTTTTCAGTCAATCTCTTTTTTTTTTTTTAATTAATTTTTATTAAGCTTCAAGTCAACATTTACCATTCCAATCAGTCTGTCACATGTAGGTTTACATACATCATACTCCCTTCTCCTACTTGCTCTCCCCCTATTGAGTCAACCCTTTCAGTCTCTCGTTTCGTGCCAATTTTGCCATTTTCCCTCTCTATCTTCCCATCCCCCCTCCAGTCAAGAGTTGCCAACACACTCTCCAGTGTCCACCTAATTTAATTGGCTCACTCTTCATCAGCATCTCTCTCCTCCCCCGCTGACCAGTCCTTTTCATGCCTGATGAGTTGTCTTCGGGGATGGTTCCTGTCCTGTGCCATCAGAAGTTCTGGGGAGCATTGTCTCTGGGATTCCTCTAGTCGCATTCATATCATTAGGTATGGTCTTTTTATAAGAATTTGGGGTCTGTATCCCATTGGCCTCCTGCTCCCTCAGGAGTTGTCTGTTGTGTTCCCTAGCAGGGCAGACATCGATTGTGGCCAGGCACCAAGTAGTTCTTCTGGTCTCAGGATAATGTAGGTCTCTGGTTCATTGTGGCCCTTTCTGTCTCTTGGGTTCTTAGTTGTCGTGTGGCCTTGGTGTTCTTCCTTTGCCTTTGCTCCAGGTGGGTTGAGACCAATTGATGCATCTTAGATGGTCGCTTGTTGGCATTTAGGACCCCAGGCGCCACAATTCAAAGTGGGATGCAGAATGTTTTCATAATAGAATTATTTTGCCTGTTGGAGTCAATCTCTTTTGAAATAAAGAAGAGATTAAACAAGCAGGCAAGCTAGCAGAAATGGGGGAAGAAAGATGCCAAGCCAGATAAGATTGCCTAGGAACAGAAGCTCAGAAGAGACAAGGACCTTCTTAAAGAGACAACAGAGAGAAAACCATCCCCTAGAGCCGGCACCCTGAAATTCACACTTCTAGCCTCCTAAACTGTGAGAAAATAAATATCTGTTTGTTAAAGCCATTCACTTGTGGTATTTCTGTTACAGCAGCACTAGATAACTAAGAAAGAATTTGGTTCCGGCAGAGTGGGGTGCTACTCTAACAGATGCCTAAAATGTAGAAGTGGTTTTGGAATTGGGTAATGGGTACAGGCTGGAAGAGTTTTAAGGTGCCTAGTAGTAAAAGCCTAGATTGCCTTGAAGAGACTGTTGGTAGAATTATAGATGTCAAAAGCAATTCTGGTGAGGGATCAGAAAGAAATGAGGAAAGCTGTGAAGAAAGTCTCTACTGTCTTAGAGAATACATACAGCACTGGCAACAGGATGTTGCTAGAAATACAGACGTTAAAAGCGCTCCCGGTGAGGCTTTAAAAGGAAATGATGAACATGCGGTTGGACAATGGAGGAAGGGCGATGCTTTTTATGCAGTGACTAAGAACTTGTCTGAATTATGTTCAAATTTTTGGTGGAAGGTATAACTTGTAGGTGATGAACTTGGATATCTGGCTAAGGAGATTTCTAAGCAAGGTCTTAAAGGGGACTCATGGTTTCTCCTTGCCTCTTATAGTAAAATGTGAGAAGAAAGAGACGGACTTAAAAATGAACTGTGCAAAATGACAACAGAACTTAAAGATTTGGAGAATTGTGTTGTAAAAACTACTGACACATGCCCTAGAATGCTCACCAAGGACATGACTATGCAAACTTTTGTTAAAGAGATTAAGGCTATGATCAATAGATCTAACTAACTACCACAGCAGAAGACCCATCAGCTTAGATCGAAGAGGGCAAAGAACATAAGGAAAGAATGTTGTCTGCCTCTTGGAATTCTGCAAGCAGGAAACAACCTAAAGGAGCTATATCTGTTGTTCTCCAAGAAAAAAGAAAAGGGCCATCCCTGGAGAGCCTGAAAGATCAGTACAACTGTTGGAAGGAGCATGGGAACCAGGTCTGCATCAGTTTGAAAGGGTGGCATCACAGCCTGCTAGGTTTAAAAGAGCCACATGTTCACCAATTCAGTTTCAGAGTGGGGGACTGCCATTGACGAGTGCCAGGGGAATGGGGTCATAGCCCAAAGCTGAGGGGGAGGGGCTCCTATGTCCAAGGGGCAGGAGAACAAGGCCTGCCAGGGACAAGGGTGTAGGGGTCACCACTCAGATGGACTACGGGAATGGGGCCACCCAAAGCCAAGGGAGCAGAGCTGCCATCGCAGTGGCCCTGGAACGCGAAGCAGGAGCCCAGGGTCGAGGGGCCTCCACCCGGAATCCAATAGGCATGGCCAATACCTAGAGTCTGGAGGGCAGGACCATTGCCCAGATGGTCTCAGAGAACAGAGGATTACTTTCAAGCCTTGAGAGCTAATGTAATGCTGGATTTTGGGCTTGCTTGGTGACTGTTATCCTTTCCTTTCCCCAATTCCTCCCATTTGTAATGGAAATGTCTACCTTCTGCCCGTTCCCCCACTGTACTTTGGAAACAGATAACTTGTAATCTAGATTTCACAGGTTCACAGATGAAGAGGAATTTTGCCCCAGGATGGACTACAGGTAAAGTCTCACCCATATTTGATTCAGATGATCCAGAAGATTAGATTTTGGAGTTGGAGCTGATTTAAGATTTTTGGGATGATGTGATGGGGTAAATATGTTTTGCATGAATTTGGGGGGGAGGCAAAAGGGTGGAGTGCTATGGGTTGAATTGTGTCCCCCAAAAATACGTGTTGTCACTTTGGAAAAAAGAGGTCAAGCATGTCTCTTAAAATTTTCCACTCTCTCATCTGCTAAAGCTAAAGTAAATTTCAAGCATATATGGGTCAAGATGGAGTCACTCTTGGCATCTGGGGTCTTAAACGCTAGCAAGCGGCCATCTAAGATGCATCAATTGGTCTCAACCCACCTGGTGCAAAGGAGGGTAAAGAACACCAAAGACACAAGGTAACTATGAGCCCAAGAGGCAGAAAAGGCCACATAAGGCAGAGACTCCATTAGCCTGAGACCAGAAGAACTAGATGGTGTCCTGACAGGGAACACAACAGAGAACCCCTGAGGGAGCAGGAGAGCAGTGGGATGCAGACTCCTAATTCTCATAAAAAGACCAGACTTAATGATCTAACTGAGACTAGAAGGACCCCAGAGGTCCTGGTCCCCAGACCTTCTGTTAGCCCAAGACAGGAACCATACCCAAAGCCAATTCTTCAGACAGGGATTACACTGGACTATTATGGGACAATGATACTGGTGAAGAATAAGCTTCTTGGATCAAGTATACACATGAGACTATGTTGGCATCTCCTGCCTAAAGGGAAGATGAGAGGGCAGACGGGGTCAGAAGCTGGCCGAATGGACAAGCGGAGAGAGAGTGGAGGGAAGGAGTGTGCTGTCTCATTAGGCAGAGAGCAATTAGGAGTATATAGCGAGGTGTTTATAAATTTTTGTATGAGAGTCCGACTAGATTTGTAAACTTTCACTTAAAGCACAATAAAAATTTAAAAAAAAAAGGACCCGAGGGTTAGAATAGGGTTTCCAAGTCAAAAGTGCCTACCTTTACCCCACACAGTCAACAGTATGTTCATTAAATAATTAAAAGAGCTGTCACTCCAAAAAAAAAAAAAAGGTGGAGTCACTCTTGCTCCCTTGACATGAGTCTAGGCTAAGCCAAGAGCCGGGTTTTTAGATGGTTCTCTTTGCCAGTGCTCATTAAATATTCAGCAAGATAGATCATATGCTGGGTTAAAATACAAGCTTTAACAACAGAACAAAATGAATGCATAAATGAATAAGGAAAATTGTGGTATAATCATCCACTGGAATAAAACACATCGACCAAAAAAAAAATTATAGCCATGTGCAACAACATAGAAAAAATTTCACAGACATTATGTTGACTAGATGAAGTCAGACATAATATACTTCATACAATATTATTCCAATTATATGAAGTCCAATAATGGGCAAATCTTATCTCTGGCAATGAGAGAACACTGGTTACTCTGGGGTGAATACCACCTGGGAAAAGGGCAGGAGGGAATCTTCTGTGTGCTGGAAAATTTCCCTAACTTGATCTCAGAGGAAGTTATATGAGCATATATCCAGATGTAAAAAATCATCCCATTGTACATTTAAGGTTAGTACATATTATGCACTTTATTACATGTGTGTATATGTGAGATAAAAGTAAAAATCATTTATAAGTGTCAATTCCAGGGTACTTCACATTTAACCTTCTTGCCCTCAGAAAGGCTAGTATCTTCCTGCCCCTCAACTGATAAAGGGTTAACCTAAACACAGCAGGCCATAACCACAAAAGGTTTGTCAGAATATACAGGACTTTAAGCAATAAGAAACTGCATATATCAAAGGGGTAGGACAAAGTGCTCTAATCAGTTCAATGGACCGTGGACAGATGTACCAAAACTAAATAACAACTTACCCCAGGAAGTGAGCTAAAGATCCACCCAGTATCGCACATAGCCCACATAACAAAAAAAACCCAACCATCATATGACAGACCCAAAACCTTTTAGCCAAGAGACCAAATTGTTAGAAAAGAAAAACAAGAAAAGATCACCAAGTCATGATCTTAGGTCTTTGTCTTTACTTCAACCAATCATATTCTGTAAGTAATTTACTCACAGGTATGTGTTCCAGTGATTGTAAAGGGCATGTTGAAAGACACTTACTCACAGTGAATCAGCACTTAGAATTGGATGAAAAGCACTTACAGATTTTATTTTTTTGGGTTTTGGTCTGTTTATAGCCTGAGTGCTTGTAGCCAATTCCACATTTTTGTTTTAGATTTGTCACAATAAAAATCTCTTTGTTGCAACAAAAACAACAAAATACTTGTTGTAAATCCTAACCTCTATGGGTTTGATTATAATCCCATTTGGAAATGGGTTGCCTTTGTTACATTAATGAGGCAAGATTAGTATGGAGTGTGTTTTGAGTCAATCTATTTTGAGATAGAGATTAAACAGGCAAGCGACCTAGCAGAGATGGAGGAAGAGAGGTGCACACCACATGAAGATCACCCAAGTGCAGAAGCCCAAAGAGATGAGGACCTTCCTCCAGAGCCAGTAAAGACAGAAAGCCTATTCCTAGAGTCCAAACCTTAAATTCGGACATCCAGCCTCCTAAACTGTGAGAAAATATATTTCTGTTTGTTAAGGCCATTCACCTGTGGTATTTCTTTTATAGCGGCTAGGTCGCTAAGACACCAACCTCTACTTCAGTGTCCACTCTTAACAAATGTAAATGAATGACTAGCCCTCAGACACTGCAATTTTTATGTTCAATAAACTTTACTGTAGTGCAGGATGGCAGTGGAGGAGGGGTTTACACGGCAGCAAAGAACATAAAATTGAATAAGAACTTAAAATTCATTCTTAAAATGAATTAGGCTTTTCCGTTCTAAAACGTCCTTAGGTCTCACATGGGCCACTTTAATCCATGTACATCTCAGCTCACCACCAACCTTCTTTCAGGAGGAAAACTCATTTCTCCCTTATCTTTTATTTTTCTTACAACTGCTAGCATCCATGATCTCAGAGTTTCTACCTTCTACCCTAGACAATTTATCAGATATTTTCTCAAAGACAGCATTCTCACTAAGAGAAATTCTGGTGCATGTTGGTTAAATTATGTTTTTTTTTACATTGCTTCATTGTTTGTTTGTTTTTTTTTTCATTGTTAGTAGGAGCCTTGGTAGTACAGTGGTTAAGAGCTTGGCTGCTAACCAAAAGGTCAGCAGTTTGAATCCGCCAGTAGCTCCTTGGAATCCCTCTGGGGCAGTTCTACTCTGTCCTGTGAGTCAAAATCAACTCTGCAGCAATGAGTTCATCTGGTTTTGGTTTTTACTGTTATTACCATGTGTGTCTTAGGTGCCGTCGAGTCAGTTCCGACTCGTAGCGACCCTATGTACAACAGAACTAAACACTGCCCGGTCCTGCGTTAGCCCCACAGTCATTATTGTGTTTGAACCCATTGTGGTAGCCACTGTGTCAGTCCATCTCCTTGACCATCTTCTTCTTTTTTGCTGACCCTCTACTTTAGCAAGCATGATGTTGTCCAGGGACTGGTCCCTTCTGATAACATGTGCAAAGTATGTGACATGAAGTCTCGCCACACTTGCTTCTAAGGAGCATTCTGGCTGTACCCACCACTCATTTGTAGTTTGTGGTACTGTGATGGCTTGCATGTTGCTCTGATGCTAGAAGCTATGCCACCAGTATTTCAAATACCAGTAGGGACATCCATGGTGGACAGGTTATTAACAAGGTTAGTGTCACTATTGGTATTTTTATTAAACTTGACACCTGAGGAAAGGGTTTTGCAATTGTAGGATCTATGAAGGTATTTCCTCACAGTGTACAGGTGATGTCACCTATAATATAAAAAACCAAAATGAGACCCTGGCGTAGGCCACAGGCATCAGATGTTTCTGGAATAAGTCTGCCCAGTAACCATCAAATGGAGAACAATAAGCTTATACCTGCTTCACTCTGGCCCATTTCTACAGCATTCGTCCTCTTCAAGTTTAGCTACTTGAATATGGCACCTAAAACTCTAGAACTTGAAAATACAATCTTCCTTCTCTCTCCCCCAAATTTGTTGTCATTGTTGTTAGGTGTCATTGAGTTGGTTCTGATTCATAGCAACCCTATGTACAATAGAACGCAACACTGCCCCATCCTGTGCCATCCTCACAATCATTGTTATGCTTGAGCCCATTGTTGTAGCCACTGTGTCAATCCATCTCATCGAGGGTCTTCCTCTTTTTCACTTACCTGTACTTTACCAAGTATGATATTCTTCTCCAGGGACTGATCCCTCCTGACAACATGTCCAAAGTATGTGAGACATAGTCTTGCCATCCTTACTTCTAAGGAGCATTCTGGTTATACTTCTTCCAAGATAGATTTGTTCTTTCTTTCGGCAGTCCATGGTATATACAATATTCTTCACCAACACCACAATTCAAAGGCATCAATTCTTTGGTCCTCCTTATTCATCGTCCCATTTCACATGCATATGAGGTGATTGAAAACACCATGGCTTGGGTCAGCATACCTTAGTCTTCAAGATGACATCTTTACTTTTCAACACTTTAAAGAGGTCTTCTGCAGCAGACTTGCCCAATGCGATGTGTCATTTGATTTCCTGACTGCTGCTTCCATGTGTGTTGATTGTGGATCCAAGTAAGATGAAATCCTTGACAACTTTAATCTTTTCCCCCTAGATCATGATGTCACTTATTGGTCCAGTTGTGAGGATTTTTGTTTTATGTTGAGGTATAATCCATGCTGAAGGCTGTGGTCTTTGATCTTCATCAGTAAGTACTTCAAGTCCCCTTCACTTTCAGCAAGCATGATTGTGTCTCTGCATATCACAGGTTGTTAGTGAGTCTTCCACCAATCCTGATGCCACATCCTTCTTCATATAGTCTCAGATAATTTGCTCCGCATGCAGGTTGAATACATATGGTGAAAGGATACAACCCTGAAGCACACCTTTTCTGACTTTAAACCATGCAGTATTCTCTTGTTCTGTCCAAACAACTGTACAGGTTCTTCATAAGCACAATCAAGTGTTCTGGAATTCCCATTCTTTTCAGTATTATCCATAATTTGTTATGATCCACAGAATCAAATACCTTTGCATAGACAATAAAACACAGATAAACATCTTTCTGGTATTCTCTGCTTTCAGCCAGGATCCATCTGGCATCAGCAATGAGATCGCTGGTTCCACGTCCTCTTCTGAATCTGGCCTGAATTTCTGGCAGTTCCCTGTTGATATACTGTTGCAGGCACTTTTGAATGATCTTCAGCAAGATTTTACTTTCATGTGACAAAATCAATGATATCGTTCGATAATTTCCACATTAGATTGGATCGCCTTTCTTGGGAATAGGCATAAATACAGATCTCTTCCAGTCAGTTGGCCAGGCAGCTCTCTTCCAAATTTCTTGGCATAGACAGGTGACCACTTAGAGTGCTGCATCCATTTGTTGAAACATCTCAATTGATATTCTGTCAATTCTTGGAGCCTTGTTTTTCACCAATGTCTTCAGTGCAGTTTGGACGTCTTCCTTCAGTAACATCCATTCCTGCTCATATGCTACCTCCTGAAATGGTTGAACGTTGACCAATTCTTTTTGGTATAGTATTTCTGTGTATTCCTTCCATCTTCTTTTAATGCTTCCTGCATCGTTTAATATTTTTCCCATAGAACCCTTCAGTATTGTAACTCGAGGCTTGAATTTTTTCTTCAGTTCTTTCGGCTTGAAAAATGCTGAGTGTGTTCTTCTCTTTTGGTTTTCTATCTCCAGGTCTTTGCACATATCATTATAATACTTTATTTTGTCTTCTCAAGCCACCCTCTGAAATCTTCTGTTCAGCTCTTTTGCTTCATCATTTCTTCCTTTTTCTTTAGCTACTCGACATTCAAGAGCAAGTTTCAGAGTCTCTTCTGCCATACATATTGGTCTTTTCTTTCTTTCCTGTCTTTTTTAATGACCTCTTGCTTTCTTCATACATGATGTCTTTGATATCACTCCGCGACTCATCTGGTCTTTGATCATTAGTGCTCAATGTGTCAAATCTATTCTTGAGATGGTCTCTAAATTCAGGTAAGATATACTCAAGGTCATACTTTGCCTCTCGTGGACTTGTTCTAATTTTCTTCAGTTTCCACTTGAACTTGCGTATTAGCAATTGATGGTCTGGTCCATAGTCGGCCCCTGGCCTTGTTCTAACTGGTGATAATGAGCTTTTCCATCATCTCTTTCCACAGATGTAGTCAATCTGATTCCTATGTATTCCATCCTGTGAGGTCCACGTGTATAGTCACCATTTACGTTGGTGAAAAAAAGGTATCTGCAATGATGAACTCATTGGTCTTGCAAAATTCTATCATGCGATCTCTGGCATAATTTCTATCAAGGCTATATTTTCCAACTACCGATCCTTCTTCTTTGTTTCCAGTTTTCGCATTCCAATCACCAGTAATTATCAATGCATCCTGATTGCATGTTTGATCAATTTCAGACTTCAGAAGTTGGTAAAAATCTTCAATTTCTTCATCTCTGTCCTTAGTAGTTGGTATGTAAATTTGAATACTAGTCATATTAACTGGTCTTCCTTATAGGCATATAGATATTATCCTATCACCGACAGCATTATACTTCTGGATAGATCTTGAAATAGTCTTTTTGATGATGAATGAAATGCCATTCCTCTTCAAGTTGTCATTCCAACATAGTAGACCATACAGTTGTCCGATTCAAAATGGCTGATACCAGTCCATTTCAGCTCACTAATGCCTAGAATATTGATTTTTATGCATTCCATTTTTGACAATTTCCAATTTTCCTAGGTTCATACTTCTACATTCCACGTTCCTGTTATCAATGGATGTTTTCAGCTTTTTCTTCTCATTTTGAGTCATGCCACATCGGCAAATGAAGGTCCCAAAAGCTTGTCTCCATCCGTGTCATTAAGGTCGAATCTGCTTTGAGGAGGCAGCTCTTCCGCAGTCATATTTTGAATGCCCTCCCACCTGGGGGGCTCATCTTCCTGTGCTATATCAGACAATGTTCCACTGCTATTTATAAGGTTTTCACTGGCTAATTCTTTTCAGAAGTAGACCTCCGGGTCCTTCTTCCTAGTCTTAGTCTGGAAGCTCAGCTGAAACTTGTCCACCACAAGTGACCCTGCTGGTACTTGAATACTGGTGGCATAGTATTCATAGTACTTGAATACTGGTGGCACAGTATCACAGCAACACACAAGCCCCCACAATACAACAAACTGACAGATGCATGAGAGGGGCCCAAAATTTAGCGTCCTGGAATATTTTTCTACCAGAACTCCATGGGTAAAGCAGTTTAGAATGTAATCAAGATTTTGAAAGCCCAGAATTCCCCCAGAATCTCTTGGCAGGGGTGCAAAAAGAGGAATGGGGCTCCACACACACTGAGTGGAGGGACATCATTTGTCTTGTCCAGCATCTGCTGAAGGTACTTCCGGAAAAAGAATTCTTCAGTGTTGTAGAAGGAACACTCCTTCTCATATCCCAGACCATGTGATATATCTAAGATAATTAAATTCCTTCTCCCTGGCCTCAGTGATAAGTTCAGAGACTCAACTTTTTGTTTGACTTTTGTAGGATAGAGATGTGAGGTCCATGAGCTTCCACATGGAAATGACATGAAGGAGAAGAGAGTTAAAAGAGAAAGGCCAGGCCTGATGCCATCATCTGAGTCATGCATCTAGCCATGCCTGAAGTTAGCCCTATTCCTAGACTTTCCAGTCACATGAACCATCAACATCTTTTTTTGTCCCATGAAACAGGAAGAGTCCCACTGGGTACACAGATTTGATAGGCAATCAGGCATCTGCTTCCCGAACCAACCCACCCTTAGTCCTACTCTTGAGATCCAAGGGATGATCACATATGGGCTACTTCTAAGGCTGAAACAAATGCCCACCGAACTTCAGGGCAGAAATGTAACCCACATTTGTTCCAGGCAAAGAGACAAAAGCAGCAATTCAGAGGCAGAAAATAGGCAGGGCCTGTCAATGTGTCCCTTGGTATATCTTTTTCTCAATAACATTCAGAGGTCTTTACTAAAGGCAAGGTCATGGAAGCTCCATAGACATATCCAAACTCCCTGAGGGACTGAATTGCTGGGCCAAGCACTGTGGGGACCATGGTCTCAGGGGACATCTAGCTCAATTAGCATAACCTAGTTTATAAAGAAAATGTTCTATATTTTACTTTGGTGAGTAGTGTCTGGGGTCTTAAAAGCCTGTGAGTGGCCATCTAGGATACTCTACTGGTCTCACCCCTTCTGGAGCAAGGAAGAATGAAGAAAATTAAAGATACAAGGGAAAGATTAGTCCAGAGGACTAATGGGCCACATCTACCATGGCCTCCATCAGACTGAGTCCAGTACAACTAGATGGTGCCCAGCTACCACCACTGATTTCTCTGACAAGGATCACAATAGAGGTCCCTGAACAGAGCTGGAGAAAAACGTAGAACAAAATTCTAACTCAAAAAGAAAGACCAGACTTATTGGCCTGACAGAGACCAGAGAAACCCTAAGAGTATGGCCCCTGGACACCCTTTCAGCTCAGTAATGAAGTCACTCCTGAGGTTCACCCTTCATCCAAAGATCGGACAGGCCCATAAAACAAAATGAGGCTAAGAGGCACACTAGTCCAGGGGCAGGGACTAGGAGGCAGGAGGGAACAGGAAAGCTGGCAATAGGGAACCTAAGGTTGAGAAGGGAGAGTGTTGACATTGTGGCGTTGTTAACCAATGTCAAAGAACAATGTGTGTACTATTTAATGAGGAACTAGTTCTGTAAACCTTCATCTAAAGTACAATAAAAAAAAAAATTTTTTTTTTTTTTTAATAAAAGGGCTTCAGGACAGGAACCATTCCTGAAGCCAACTCTTCAGACATGGATTAGACTGGACAATGGGTTGAAGAGGGATGCTGGTGAGGAGTAAGCTTCTTGGATCAGGTGGACACTGACTGGAGGGGAGATGAGAGGGTGGAGGGAGTTAGAAGCTGGCCAAACGGACATGAAAAGAGAGAGTGGAGGGAGAGAGCAGGCTGTCTCATTAAAAAATGGAATACACAGGAATCAGATTGACTACATCTGTGGAAAGAGATGATGGAAAAGCTCATTATCACCAGTTAGAACAATTACATGGTAGCCTACACGAAGAAGGTATCCAAAGGCTTAGGGAAATTGGCATGTTAAAGTGGATTTATCAGGTTAGACGCACAGATCCACACATGGAGTGCCCAGAGGGCATACTTTTTACCACAGTGGTGAGGGACAGATTTGTGATGGGAGCTCCAGCATGCTTGAAGATGTCTGTGATTGCTATTTTATGTAAGTCA
Organism: Elephas maximus indicus; assembly: GCF_024166365.1. Taxonomy (NCBI): domain Eukaryota; kingdom Metazoa; phylum Chordata; class Mammalia; order Proboscidea; family Elephantidae; genus Elephas; species Elephas maximus. The sequence goes on from NC_064840.1 coordinate 54,759,501, forward strand.
GATTTGACAGTGGAAACTGCCCTAACTGAATTAAGACACCTAACTACAATGGGGCTGATTGTACTCCGTGGTAGTAGGAGCCAAGTGGCAGCTCTCAATTGACAAAGACCAGGTGGGCATGATTACCGTAACGGACAGCAGAGTTAGAGCAGTAGTCAGAATAGTCTGATTCCTACGGACTTAGGGCACTGGCTACTTAGTCATGGTGTCCCTAGGAGTGAAATAAATAGGAAATCTACTAAATATTTACTTGATCTGTACAAGCAGAAGCATTCTAGGTCAAGTGAACAGCACTCTAACTTGAATCACCAGAGTAGAGTGTCACAGCCCCTCGATCAATTGCCAGACTTGAGCAAATTTAAAGACCCACAACCCGTTGAATGAAGGGGAGGCTGGGTCCCCTTGATGGACTCCACTACGCTGCCCAAAACTTACACTGTTAATCTTCTCCCAGCCTTCCCCAAAGGGATCTACTGCCTTTTACAAGAGTAACTATACATTAGGGAAAAGGAAATATATTCACACTTTTTTCCTATAGGGTCACTATGAGTCAGAATCGACTCAATGGCACTGGGTTTAGGGGATTACTGGATACTGGCTCTGAACTGACACTAATTCTAAGGGTCCCAAAATATCACCATGGCCCACCAGTCATAGTGGGGGCATATGGAGGTCAGGTTATTAATGGAGTCATAGCTCATATGCATCTCATAGTAGGTCCAGTGGGTCCCCAAACCTATCCAGTAGCGATTTTCCCAGTTACAGAATGCATAAAGTTGACAAAGTCCTTTGAGGTACAGAAGCCTTTAATTTTATGAGATCCCATTGTATCTATTTTGTCTTTTGTTGCCTATGCCTTTGGTGTCGTGTCTAAGAATCTGTTGTTGAGGACTAGGTCTCGGAGCAGTGCCCCTACATTTTCTTCGAAGAGTTTTATGACTTTTTACAAGTGAAACATGTTGAATTGGCAAATGTTGCATTATCCATATTTTTACAATAAAAAAAGTGATATATGTCTTGGCTGAGGTGTCTTTAACAGGAAATTGTACCAAAATTTCCTAAAAATCCTATTTAGACAACTCTTCCTCTCTCTAAAACTCCTCATGAATGGAAACTGTTAAAACCTTTCATCATCTCTCACATCCATGCTATATCCCCACAGCACCATGCTGCGACACCACTTGCTTTCTTGTTCTCCTGTATTACATAGTTTATACACACCAGGCCCCCAACATCCAGCCCTCACTGCGAAATGCATCCTCTGGTACATGTAGTTACCATAGCCTTTTTTCTCACACAAGAATCATGCTCTCCTGGAATTTTGTTGAACATGGTTTTTTAACTTTGTTCATTTTTTATCCTATCTGTGTTGTACTAGAGCTCAGCTGCTCACCAAAAAGTCAACAGTTGGAATCCAGCAGCTGCTCTTTGGAAACCCTATAGGGCAGTTCTACTCTGTCCTATAAAGTCGCTATGAGTCAGAATTGACTCATCAGCAACAGGTATGTTGTACTGAGCCCTGCTGGCCCAGTGGTTAAGAGCTCAGCTGCTAACCAAGAGGTTAGCAGTACGAATCCACCAGCTGCTCCTTTGAAACCCTATAGGGCAGTTCTACTCTATCCTATAGGGTCTCTGTGAGTCAGAATCGACTCAGCATCAATGGGTTTGGTTTTTTATGGTATTATAGTGATATTCTTACTCATTTGCCAATCCCATGACTGAGCTATTTGGGCCCAGGAACTAGGGCTTGAACTTCTTTGCAACCTTAATGTCTAACACCAAACCAAAAACCCATTGCCATCAAGTCGCCTTCAACTCAGCAATCCTACAGCATGAAGTAGAACTGCCCCACAGCATTTCCAAAGCTATAAATCTTTACAGAAGCAGACTGCTACGTCTTTCTCCAGCAGAGCAGCTGGTAGTTTCGAATCTCCGACCTTTGTGTTAGCAGCCAAGCGCTCAACCATTATGCCACCAGGGCTCCTTAATGTCTAACACCAAAAAAAAAAAAACCAAACCCATTGCCATCTAGTCAATTCCGACTCATAGCAACCTTATAGGACAGGGCAGAACTGCCCCCATAGGGTTTCCAAGGAACTGCTGACCTTTGGTTAGCAGCCATAGCTCTTAACCACTACACCACCAGAGAACCTGCCAAATAGTAGGAACTCTGTAAGTATCTACTGAATGAATAAAATGGGGAGAAATTTAAACATGACCTTATCAGTCATCAAAACTAAGAAAAATGCCATGTTGGTCTAATTTCATCGAAGACAGAACAGTGGAGATGGACTTGAAGGACAACTAACAAGTCTTGTTTCAGGCATATTGCGGTAGCCCAAACAAAGGATGGACACATGTGATACAGGTTGAGAACGGTGTTGCAAGCCAGCAAAATTGAAATAAACCAAACACCATGAAAAGGAATCAAATGCAGTATCCGAAGCAACTTTTAAAATCCTCTTTATTATCTGATCCGCTTCATTGCACACTGTAGCTGTTTTCTCTAACTATATTCTAACTTCATGACAACTACCCTACCCCAGCTCTCTCACCAAAACCCAATGGCCTGTTCTCTCCAGTACTTAATTATGAAAATGGGCTTATTCCCTCAGGCCAAGCCTATCCCTTCCTTCTGGAACATCCTCCATTACCCTAATTCTGCATCATAAGTACCCATAAACCAATCTAACAATAGCAGGATTCTTTTCTTAGGGTTGAGGACGAAGATAAATTGAACTATTTCCTAAAATTCTTTACGGTGAGGGTTTAAGGGGAGGAAGAAAAATTAGAAACACTCTCAATCTTTAATCATTTTTAACAACTTTATTGATGGATAATTGATATACAATAAACTCACATACTTAAAGCGTGTAATTTGACAAATTTTTATATATGTATGTACCCATGAAGCCATCACCAAAATCAAGATAATGAACCCATCCATCACCCCAAAAGTTTTCTCCTGGCCCTTAGTCATCTTTTCTCCATGCTGCACCCCATCTCTTGCATCCACAGGTAGCCACTGATACTCTTTCCTTCACTAGAGACTATTTTGCTTTTTCTAGAATTTTATATAAATGCAAGCCCACAGCATGCATTCTTTTGCCTCTGACTTTTTTTACTTAGCATTATTACTTTGAGATTCAATCCAAGTTGTATTGTGTGTAGTACTTTATTCCTTTTTATTGCTGAAGAGTATCCTATTCAATACCATAGTTTGTTTATCCATTCACCTGTCAATGGATAGTTGGGCTATTTTCCTTTTTGGCTGTTATAAAATATGACTACTATGAATATTTGTGTAAAAACATACTGTAGACATATATTTTCATTTCTCTTGGAAAAATATCTAAAATTGGAATGATTAGATGATAGGGTAGCCATATAATTAACTTTTTAGGAAACTGCCAAAATGTTTACCCAAGTGATTGTGCCATTTTCCATTCCTACTAATGGTGTGTAAGAGTTTCAGTTCCTGCACATCCTCACTAACATTTAGTATCATCAGTTTTTGTTGTTTTTTGTTTTTCCTTTTTTTTTAATTTTAGACATTTTAAGAGTATGTAATAAAATCTCATTGTGGTTTTAATTTGCATTTCTCTAAAGACTAATGATGTTAAGTATATTTCCACATGCCTCTTTGCTTTTTTTCTTTGCTAACAGTATATTCTTCGGTGAAGTATCTGTCCAAATATTCTGCCTATTTTTTAGTGAGTTGATTGTGTCCTTGAGTTTTAAGAATTCTTTCTAAATTCTAGATACAAGTCCTCTGTCATATTTCTGACTTGAAAACATATCCTCCCAGTCTATGGTTCATCTTTTCATTTTCTTAATAGTGTATTTTGAAGAGTAGACATCTTTAACTCTTAAGTACAAGTAGTCATTTTTTTCTTTTACACAGTATACTTTTGGTGTCCTAAGAAATCTTCCCCTAACCAAAGGTCACAAAGATTTTTCTCCTATGTTTTCTTTGAGATGTTGTATCATTTAGGTCTATGATCCATTTTAATTTTTGCATGTGTTGCAAGGAGTGAACTGGAGTTCAGTTTTTTGTGTATTTTTTGTTTTGCATATAGATACATAATTACTTCTGTACCATTTGTTGAAAAACTATTTATTCTCCACCAAATTGCCTTTGTACCTTTGTTGAAAATCAGTTGACCATTTATGTGTGGTCTATTTCTAGGCTCTCTGTTCAGTTCCATTGATCTACCTATCTGTCTTTATACATATACAGATAGTCTCCAACTTACGATGGGGTTCCATTCCGATGACTCTATTGTAAGTCAGTTCTGATGTAGGTCAAATACCTCATTTTTTTTTTTAGTTTTCATTATTATTGTCTTCTGTTATTAGTACCTTTATAAATCTAATCTTTGTCTTTGGAGATTCACATGAGAATGATGACATCAGCAAATTATGCACTGCAACATTCTTTGTAGCACATATTATTAACAATAAGATGTGATCCAAATATATCATTAAGTCTGGGACTACCCAAACCATGTTGTCTCAATTACTGTAGCTTTGTAAGTCTTAAAGTCGGGCAGTGATAAGTCCTCCAACTTTGTTCTCCTTTTTCAAAGTTGCTTTAGCTATTACAAGTCCTTTGCTCTTCTATATGAATTTAATAATTACCTTGTCAATTTCCACAATTTTAAAAAAATGCCTACTGGGATTTAATTGCAGTTGTGCTGAATCTATAGATCAATTCAAGGGAAATTAACATCTTAGCCATATTTTGTCTTCTGATACAATAACAAGTACTATCTTTCTATTTATTTCATCTTCTTTACTATTTCTCAGCAATGTTTTTGCAGTTTTCAGTGCACAAGTCCTTCACAGATTTTTTCAGAATTATTCCTAAATATTTATATATTTGATACTATTTTAAATGGTATTTTTATTTTACTTTCTGATTGTTAATTGCTAGTATACAGAAGTAAGCTGAACTTGGTATGCTAATCCTTTATCCTGAAAACTTCCTAAACCCACTATTACTCCCAAAAGCTTTTTGGTAGATTCTATAAGATCTTCGTGGCGAATAATTATATTGTCTATGAAATAAGAAAGGTTTACTTTTTCCTTTTTGATCTGGAAGCTTTTTCTTTTTCTTGCCTTATTGCACTGGCTGAATTCTCCAGGACAATGCTGAATAGAAATGGTGAGAGATATTTTGCCATTTCACTGATCTTAGGGGGAAAGCATTAAGTCTTTCACCATTAAATAAAATGCCTGCTGTCAGTTTTTCATAGATGTCTTTTATCAGGTTGAGGAAATTCCTGCCTATTCTTAGTGTGTTGAGAGTCTTTATCAGGAATGGAAGCTAAATTTTGTTAATGTTCCTTCATATTCATTAAATTGATTTTTTTTTAATTGGTCAATATGGTAAATTACATTGATTTTTTTAAATGTTAAACCAAACTTTCATTATTAGTTGTATTTTCCTGTTTCTTTGCATGTCTTGTAATTTTTTTTAATTGGGAGCAAGACATTGTGAATTTTACCATGTTGTTGACAGATATTTTTATATTCCTATATAAAACAGTTTGATTCTTTTATGTTTTGTTTTTAAGATTTGTTATGTAGGTCCAGAGCATATTAGTTCTAGGTCTAATCTTGCCTTACTACCAAGTCAAATTTTCTGTCCCATGAATTATGTGGCTTTTCACTCTGGTTGCATGACAAGAACAATGCCCACCCTCTTTGACCTTAGAAGTGTATTCCTCTAAACTTTTGGGGGATTCTTCCTCTGACCTTGAGTAGTTTCCTCACATGCATACACTGATTAGTAGTCAGCTGAAGCCTTAAGGGGGACCATCTGCATATCTTCAGAGTCTTCACTCTGTGTTCTCTCCTCTCTGGCACTCTGCTCTGTAAACTCTAGTCTCTTTGGCCTCTCCAGAATTGAAGCTCCATCCTCTGAAGCCAGGAAGTATACCAGGCTTCACCTGGGCTCTCTTCCTCTATACCACAACCTGGAGACTCTCTCAAGCTGGGGCAATTCTAGGGCTTACCTTATTTTTCACATCTCTCAGGGATCATTCTCCATTGTTACCTAATGTCCAGTGTTTTGAAAACCATTGTTTCATATATTTGGTCCAGTTTTTTAGTTGTTCCAGGAGAAAAAGAGTCAACAATGGGACATCAAGCCACACAGAGAGGCACTGTAGTCAGTCAATTACAGACAAGAAGTAGTGATGGCCAGCAGAAGGGGCAGAGACTATATGAACACTGATAGGGGAACCACAGATATGAACATCAAAGAAGAGAAGAGCCAACACACCATGGACAATCACATAAATCCTTCCTCCTCTTCCCCAACTCAATTCCAAAGAATAAGTAGAGGAAAGATAGAGAGACCCACAGCTAGTGAGGGCAGCAGATAACAATGCCCTCTCCACTTCACACCACTCAAGTCAGACCTCACCTGCACAAGGAAAATGAGTAAATCAAAAAATAAAGTCTTTAAATAGACAGAACTAAACCTTAACAAGGTCTCCCAGGGTGACGCAAATGGTTAAGTGGTCAAATACTAGACAAAAGGTTGGTAATAGGAACACACCCTGAGGCTCTTCAGGAAATAGGCCTGGTGGTTTGCTTCCAAAAGGTCACAGCTTTGAAAACCCTTCGGGGAAGTTCCTGTCTGTACATATGGGGTCGCCATGAGCTAGAATTAACTCAACGGCAACTAACAACGACAACAAACCTTAATAACCAAAATGAGGCTGTTTTAAGTGACCAAAAATTATACAAGGATATTCCGATATATTAAGGGAGCCTACTACCCAGTGGGAAAAGGGGTTTTAACAAAACACAACCTTAGCAGTTACTGCAGAAATACAGGATTTCATTATTATACTTCAACAAGTTAAGATATCTCTATTTAAAGTGGTTACATCCTTGGTTCAATGTCTTTTAAAAATAATATAGCGATAAATATATTAAGAGTAATAAACAAGTTTATACTCATTGATCAGTAGAGTGTGTTGATAAGACAACTCTCAAAAAAAAGAAAGAAAAACCAACTTGATTTATAGTTTTTGCCAGTTTTCATGGTGTAAATGCTTCTACCGTAGCTAATTTCAAGAGAACTCACTAAACACAAAGTTAAGAAAAGATTTGCAATATGGGCTCTCACAAGCTAGTGTAAGCCAGCTCCAGCACACCACTGCCTTTGATCTTACTCCAAAGAAATGCTGCAGCACCTTCTACCCCCTCTGGTCACCTGCACAGGTGCTCTGCTAGCTGAGACAGCATGGCAATATTAAGACAAAGCAAGAAGCATTCCCAGACAAAACCCCCATCACCTGGTGCTGCCAATCAGCAGCGCCTCTGCACTCACCGCCAGAGCCAGGCAGAAGTACCTTCTGCCCTGCCAAAGTCAAGTGCATGCACACCACCCACCGTGCCCACCCCAGCACCTGTGCTGAAGGCACGGAGGCCTGCAGGGCACCCCCACCCTCCTTGCACATCCCCCCTCCAAGCATGCAGTCACAGGCCAGCAGCACTCACCACTGCCTCACCACCTAAGCCAGGAGGCCTCAGTCTAGAAGCACTGGCCCCTTTGCCCAGCCACTCACACGGGGGACCCATGGGCCATCAGTGCCTCCTACTCCCTCCAGTCACCCCCGCCAATGCCCTGCTAGCCAAAACTGCAGAGCGTGGCAATGCTGACACAAAGTAAGCAGCATTCCCAGCCGAAACCCCATCACCTGGTGCAGCCAAGCAGGGTAGCTCTGCACACATGGCCAGAGACAGCCACTTGTGCCAAAGACCGGTGATGCCACCAACTCCCTACAGCCACCTGCACCAGGGACCCAATGACTAGCTCCACAGCCTCCCCCATGATGCACTCTACTGGACAAAGCACATTCTCTAACTGGGCACCTGCGGACAGGCAAAATCCTCCCTGCCTCACCCTCAATGTTGCCCCCCGTCTGCAACTGGAGGCTCGTACCTGCTCCAAACGCTCTCATGCAGTCCTGCCCACCCAGGACCATTGGTGGGAGTTTCTACACCACCCACTCAGCAACCAATGACTTGGGCACACTCGCTCCCAATTACCCAGCAAGTAGCAGAGCACACACACATCACCCAACCAGTAATCAGGGAGAACTCTCCCTAACCCGAGGCCGGGTGACTGGCCAGACAGATACATCGCCTCACCAGAAATGCCACCTACATCCTCAGCAGCCCCACAAGACCAGTGAACAGAGACCCATGCTCACACACTCAGTTGCTGCTCCACCCCCCAAGAGAAAGGAGGTGAGAGCTCTAATGCAGCTGGATTAGTGACCACAGTAGCACACATGCCCAGCCTCCTTGGATGTATCAAAACCAAAGAAAAATTTAGGATGCAGCAAATAGACATCTTGATGCCTTGGAGACAAAAGACAATATCAAATCACATAAAGAAGTAGAACAAGATGACACCAGCAAGTGATCAAAAAATTTTCCAGAGGAAGAAACAGCAATGTAACTACCTGATAAAGAATTTAAAAGACTAATATACAAGGCTCTCCAAAAGACCAAGAAAGATACCAAGGAAAGCACAGACAAAACCAAGGAAAACATACATAAAATCAAGGAAAACACAGACAATGCAAGGAAGAATTAAGGAAAAAAAAACTCAAGAACAAAATGGCAAAATAAATAGACAATTAGAAACCATACAAAAATAGTAACTAAGAGACAGAAAGGGCCACATAAACCAGAGACTACATCAGCCTGAGTCCAGAAGAACTAGATGGTGCCTGGCTATAACCAATGACTGCCCTGACAGGGAACACAACAGAGAACCCCTGAGGGAGCAGGAGAGCAGTGGGATGCAGATCCCAGACTTAATGGTCTGACTGACACTAGAAGGACCCTGGATGTCATGGTCCCCAGACCTTCTGTTAGCCCAAGACAGGAACCATTCCCAAAGCCAACTCTTCAGACAGGGATTGGACTGGACTATGGGCTAGAAAATGATACTGGTAAAGAGTGAACTTCTTGGATCAAGGAGATACATGAGACTATGTGGGCAGCTCCTGTCTGTAGGGGAGATGAGAGGGAAGAGGAGGTCAGAAGCTGGCCAAATGGATACAAAAATAGAGAGAGGAGGGAGGGAGTGTGCTGTCTCATTAGGGGGAGAGCAATTAGGAGTATATAGCAAGGAGTATATAAATTTTTGTATGAGAGACTGACTTCATTTGTAAACTTTCACTTAAAGCACAATAAAATCTTTTTTAAAAAGTGGAGAAATAAAAACTTTATCAGACAAAAAAATAGTAACTAGAAATAGAAAAGATTAACGATAAATTTTCAGAAACAGAAAACTCAACAGAAGGATATAGGAGCAGAATTGAAACAACTGAAGACAGAATCCCTTGATACCAATGTGTTTGAGGAAAAATCAGTGTAAAGAATGAAGAAAAATGAAGAAAGCCTAAGAATTATGCGAGTATCAAGAGGAAAACTCTGCATGTGATCAGAGTTCCAGAACGGGGGGCTGGGGGATGGGAGGGAACAATGGAAAACACAGACAGAACTGTTGAAGATTTGATGGCAGAAAATTTTCCTAACATTATGGAAGATGAGAAAATATCCATCCAAGAAGCTCAATGAACCCCATAAAGACAGACCCCAAAAGAAAGTCACCAAGACATATCATAGTCAAACTCTCCAAAACCAAAAACAAAGAAGTCTGAGAGCAGCTCGTGAAAAACTAAATATCACCTATGAAGGTCATGAGACTAATCTCTGATTACTTGACAGAAACCATGCAAGCAAGAAGGCAATCGGATGACGTATATAAAAGTTTCAAAGAAAAAAATGCCAGCCAAGAATTAGATTCCAGCAAAATTGTCTCTCAAATACAATGGTGAAATTAGGGCATTTCCAGAAAAACAGATATAAAAACAATTTGTAAAAACCAGACCAAACTTTTAAGAAATATTAAAAGGAGTCCTTTGGATAGAGAATCAACAACAGACAATAATCAGAGATTATGACACAGGACAGATCAGCCAGATATCGACCCAAATGATGAACTCTCAAAAATAAAGCAATGCTAAAAGACTGAAAACAGAGAACCAGAGATATCAACATGTAAATGACAAAATGTCAAAACAAAAAAAAAGAAGTAATAAACAGTGTAGTTATAGAACTTTCATGTGCAGAGGAAATCAAGGCAATATCAGGAAATAAAAGACTGCTTCAAACGTGGGAAGATAAAGGTAAATTTCAAGGTAACCACAAAGAAAGTTAACAAACCTACCATCAAAATTAAAGAAAACATAAAGACTCAGTAAACACAAAACAAACAATAAAGAAATGAAAAGAAAATACACACACAAAAAGAACTCAGCACAGAAAATTAAGAGGAACAAATAAACTCTCAATGCTACAAAAAATGTACAACAAAATGACAGCAGTAAACTCATACCTATCAATAATTACACTGAATGTAAATGGCTAAAATGGAACCAGTAAAGAGACAGACAGCGGCAGAAGGGATAAAAAAAAAAAATGATCCATCAATATGCTGTCTATAAGAAACACATCTTAGACACAAAGTCATAAACAAACTAAAACTCAAAGGATGGAAAAATGTATTTCAAGCAAACAATGACCAAAAAAGAGCAGGAGTGGCAATATTAACCTCTGATAAAATAGACTTTAAAGCAAATTCATCATAAAAGATAAGGAAGGACACTATATATTGATTAAAGGGTCAATCCACCAGGAGGACCTAGCTATAATAAATATATATGCACCCAATGACAGGGCTCCAAAATACATGAAACAAACTCTAACAGCACTGAAAAGAGAAATATACAGTTCCACAATAATTGTAGGAGACTTCAACACACCACTTTCAGTGAAGGACAGAAAGAAACTCAACAAAGATACAGACGATACAAATGTCACAATCAACGAATTCAACTTCATAACCATCTTAGTTATCTAATGCTGCTATAACAGAAATATCACAAGTGGTTGGCTTTAATAAACAGAAATTTATCCTCTCACAGTTTAGGAGGCTCGAAGTCCAAATTCAGGGTGCCAGATGCAGGAGAATGCTTTCTCTCTCTCTGTTGATTCCGCGGGAACCCACTCATCTAGGAGCTTCTCAGCGCAGGGATCCTATGTCCAGAGGACGCGTATGCTTCTGGCTCTTCTTGCTTGGTGGTAATAACTGTGTCCCCAAAAAATATGTGTATCAATTTCGCTAGGCCATGATTCTCAGTATTGTGTGCCTGTCCACCATTCTGTCATCTGAAGTGATTTTCCCATGTGTTATAAATCCTATCTCTATGATGCTGATGAGATGGGATTAGTGGCAGTCATGTTAATGAGGACTCAATCTACAAGACTGGATTGTGTCTTAAGCAAAGCAAATCTCTACTGAGATATAAAAGAGAGAAGTGAGCAGAGAGACAGAAGGACCTCATTACCACCAAGAAACAACAGCCAGGAGGATAACATGTCCTTTGGATCCGGGGTCCCTGCACCGAGAAGTTCCTCGACCAGGGTAAGATTGATGACAAGGACCTTCCTCCAGAGCTGAGAGAGAGAGAAAGCCTTCCCCTGGAGGTGATGCCCTGAATTTGGACTTGTAGTCTACTAGACTGTGAGAGAATAAGTTTTTCTTTGTTAAAGCCATTATTTGTGGTATTTCTGTTATAACAGCACTAGATAACTAGGACAAGGTCCCTATCCTCTCTGCCTGATTCTCTCTTTTATATCTCAAGGGAACCCAAGGTCTGTAAGAGAGAGTGTTGACATGTCATGGGGTTGTTAACCAATGTCATAAAACAATGCATGTACTAACTGTTTAATGAAAAGCTAGCTTGTTCTGTAAACCTTCAACTAAAATACAATTAAAAAAAACAGAAAAAGAAAATCAATCAATGTAATCCACCACACAAAAAGAACAAAAGGAAAAAAATCAGTTGAATTCCTCTATACCAACAAAGAGAACTTCTAAAAGGAAATCAGGAAAACAGTATCATTTATAATAGCCCCCCAAAAGATAAAATACTTAGGAGTAAATCTTATCAGGGATGTGAAAGATCTACACAAAGAAAACTATGCAACACTACTACAAAAGAAACCTACATAAATGGAAAAACATACCATGCTTATGGTCAGGAAGACTCAACACTGTGAAAACATCAATACTACCCAAAGCCATCTACAGATCAATGCAATCCTTATCCAAACACTAACAGCATACTTTCATGAGATAAAAAACTAATTACCAACTCTATATGGAAAGGATAGAGGCCCTGGATAAGTAAAGCATTATGGAAGAAGAAGAGCAAAATAGGAGGCCTCACAGCACCTGATCTTAGAAACTACTATACAGCCATGGTAGTCAAAACAGCCTGGTACCTGTACAGCTACAGATACACAGAGCAATGGAACAGAATTGAGAACCCAGATATAAATCTATCCACCTACAGGCAACTGATCTATTACAAAGGGCCAAAATCCACTAAATGGGGTGTTATGGATTGAACTGTGTTCCCCCAAAATTATGTATGTCAATTTGGCTAACCCATGAATCGCAATATTGAGTGATCGCCCATTATTTTTCATTTCATGTGATTTTCCTATGTGTTATAAATTCTACCTCTACAATATTAATGAGGTGGAATTATCAATAGTTATGTTAATGACACAGGACTTAATCTGTAAGGTTAGGCTGTGTCTTAAGTCAACCTCTTTTGAGAGATAAAAGAGAGAAATGACAGGAGAGACCTGCGGGCCTCCTACCATCAAAAAAGCAGAACTGGGAGCATAACACATCATTTGGACCTGGGGTCCCTTTGCTGAGAAGCTCCTCAACTGGGGAAGATTGATGACAAGGACCTTCCCCTAGAGCTGACAGAGAAAGTCTTCCCCTGGAGCTGGCACCCTGAATTCAGACTTCTAGCCTCCTAGACTGTGAGAGATTAAATTTCTCTTTGTTAAAGCCATCTACTTGTGGTATTTCTTCATAGCAGCACTAGATAACTAAGACATGGGAAACAAACCATCTGTTTTACAAATGGTCTTGGCAAAACTGGTGTCCATTTGCAAAAAAAAATGAAACAAGGCCCATACTTCACACCATACACAAAAACTAACTCAAAAAATGGATCAAAGACCTAAATCCCAAAACCAAGACCAAACCCAGTGCCGTCGAGTCGATTCCGACTCATAGTGACCCTATAGGACAGGGTAGAATTGCCCCACAGAGTTTCCAAGGAGTGTCTGGCAGATTTGAACTGCCGACCCTTTGGTTAGCAGCCATAGCACTTAACCACTACGCCATCAGGGTTTCCAAAGACCTAAATATAAAGCCTAAAACTATAAAGATTGTGGAAGAAAAAAATAGGGACATGTTAAGGGCCCTAATATATAGCATAAATAGAATACTGAACATAACTAAAAATGTACAAAAAGCAGATGACTAGATAAACAGGACCTCCTAAAAATTTAAACACGTACCTCAGGGGACACCTAGGTCAATTGCAATAGCATAGTTCATAAAGAAAATGTTCTACACCCTACCTCGGTGAGTGACGTTTGGGGTCTTAAACGCTTTCAAGCATCCATCTGAGACAGATGGTCTATTGGTCCCATTCCAACCAGAGCAAAAGAGAATGAAGAAAACTAAAGACAGAAGGAAAATATCTGTCCAAAGGACTGATGGACCAAATGAACCACAGCCTACGCAACTCCAAGACCAGAAGAATTGGATGGTGCCCAGCTTCTACCAACAACCACTCTGACTGGGATCACAACAGAGTGGAAGAAAAACTGCAGAACAAAAAATCAAATTCACGAAAAAGACCAGATTTGCTGGTCTGACAGTCTGCAGGAACCTCCGAGTCTATGGGCCTAGAACACTCTTCTGAACTGGAACTGAAGCCATTTCCGAAGACCACCCTTCAGCCAAACCACAGACAGGCTCATAAACAATAACACCTGAGAGATACATACTTCTCAGAACAACCAACTACATGAGATCGAAGGGGTGGCATTTGCCCAAAAGCCAAGATGAGAAGGCAGGAAAGACGGCATTCAGGATGAAAGGAAACGGGGAAACTACGAGGGAAACGAGGGCTGTGCTGACACACCGTAGGGAATGCAACCAATGTTCTGGAATGCTTTACGTACAAACTATCGAATAGGAAACTAATTTTCTCTGTAAACTTTCACTAAATGTACAATAATTTTTTAAAAAAAGGTGAATGGAACAATATAGAGAAACATTTCATATAATGTGATGTAACGTGAAGTGAATAAACACAATGCAAAATGTTATGCTCACTGTGATTACAATGATGTAAAATATATATGATTATAGACAAGGTCTCCAGAATGAAATAAAACCTATTCTGTCACAGTCTTGTGTAACAGGGAGTAAACTGTTATTTTTCTTTTTAAAATGCCTTTAAAGTTGTTATAATAATATTGTTTTAAAATACAACAAGACAAATTCGGCAGTAGTTGACTTAACCCCATCTATAAAGACAGATACATTTGCACCACTGGATTAGGCTGAGGACATCCAGGCAGTTGCCTAGAGCACTGTTCTGGGGCATTAAAACATCACTGGAAATCAGATGAAGAAAATATTTATCAGAACTCCTGTGAGGGGAACCTCCAGGTTGAGACCTCCAAAAAACTGGCTTAAGTAACAACAAATGACAGCTCCTATCTTCTAAGGAGGGTGGGTCTGTTTAACGGCGGTTGTTGGGTGCCGGGGAGGTCTATTCTGACTCACAGTGACCCCATGTGACAGAGTAGAACTGCCCCATAGGATTTTTTTTAATCTTTACGGAAGCAGATCACTGGATGGGTTACCACCAACCTTTCGGTTAGCAGCCAAGCACCTACCTGTTTGCTCCACCAGGGCTCCTTAGCTGCTTAACTGTAGGGCTTTTGTTTTTTCTAAAAAGGGCCTGAAAATTCGAGGGCTCTCCTTAGCAGCCTTTTGCTCACTCTGCCTTCAGCCTCTTCTCTAAATAATTATTGAGAAAACATTCAACAATATTGTTTAAAGTGGTGTGAGGGTGTTAGCTTGTCTAGGGTACCCAAGCCTGTCCCTCTGGCCCCAAACATACCTCACCAATTTCCTTCAATTCCACTCAAATTAGCAAAAGTTAACTGAGTCCTGATTCCCAGCCAGGCTCTCAGCTAAGCTCTGGGCACACAGTGAGGGATAAGAACTCAATTCCTGCCTTTAAGAAGCTCTTGATCTAGTATGTTAATTTAGTCATGGAAATAAATAAGGACAACACATTGGGGTGAGTGCTGCTGCACATAGGAAGTCGGCAGTTTCTTTCCCTGGATCTTCTCCCAAAGACCCTAGGAAAGCATGTTGATGCAGACCCCTGGTGCCTCTCAATGAAGCCTGCCCTGAGTCTATTAACCTCGCAAGCTTTCTTCTCCATCTGGGCTCCTTAGCTCCTTGCCAAGGCCTGGCCATTCCCTGCACTGACTTGTTCCAGGGCAAATCCAACCTAAAAGACTGCAGATCGCTCAGCCTGACATCAGGTTGCCAGGCCAACCTCCCAACTGGCAGGGGCTTCCTCACCCTCCCTGCCCTTATCTGTCTCCTCCAAGCAGAGCAGGTGGCAGGAACCCAGCAAAAGGGAGAGCCTATACCATGTGCAGATCCCAGAGCATGGCAGAGAGGCCCAGGTGCCTCTTGCTACCAGCACAAGGAGTAGGAAGAAACAGAGAATTGGGGCAGCTTCATGGCTCCTTCAGGCCACCAAAAAAATCAGTTGTCACTGAGTCAATTCCAACTCATGGCAACCCAGTGTGTGTCAGAGCAGACTTGTGATCCACAGTGTTTTCACTGACTAATTTTTCCAAAGCAGATCACCGAGCCTTTACTCTGAGGTGCCTCTGGGTGAACCTGCACCTGCAACCTTTCAGTTAGCAACCAACATGTTAACTGTCTGCACCACCCAGGGACTCTTGAGGGTTCTAGGGCTCTTCAAATGAAAATAGCTGAAGAGAAGAATACAAGTGCCAATTTCCTACTTAGAGGCTGATGAAGAAAAGGGAGACAGAGTGACGCTCTCGTCTGAAGGTGTTTGGTTCCAGAGTCACGAGGCTGAGTTTTGCTGATCCACTCCCTTCCTCCGCATCACCCAGTCTATGTCACACAGGCATCTTCCAGCCCTTCAAGGGCCTAGAAAATATAAGCTGAGAAGAGGACTCTTCTCCTGAGAATAAGAAATAATGAAGACAACAGTTATTCAAAATCTAGAAAACAGCAGAGATTGAGTTAAGAGAGCCCCTCCCCCCACCATTGTCTGAGGAGAGATCAAAGTAAGCAAAAGATTTGCAGGTGTCTGGGTGGTCATGGATTGAATAGTGTCCCCCCAAAATAGTGTCAGCTTGGCTAGGTCATGATTCCCAGTATTGTATGATTGTCTAGCATTTTGTTATCTGATGTGATTTCCCCATGTGTTATAAATCCTATCACTATGATGTAATGGGATGGATTAGTGATAGTTACATTGATGAGATCTATAAGATGAGACAGTGATTTAAGCCAATCTCTTTTGAGATATAAAAGAGAGAAGCGAACAGAGAGACGGGGGAACCTCATACCACCAAGACAGCAGTGCCGGGAGTAGAGTGCACCCTTTGGACCTGAGGTTCCTGTGCTGAGATGCTTCCAGACCAGGGGAAGACTTCTGTATCACAGGACCTTCCTTCAGAGCCAACAGAGAGAAAAGCCTTCCCCTGGAGCTGTCGCCCTGAATTCAGACTTCTAGCCTACTGGACTATGAGAGAATAAACTTCTCTTTGTTAAAGCCATCCACGTGTGGTATTTCTGTTATAGCAGCACTAGATGACTAACATATGGGTAAAACACAATGTTTGAGTGAATAACAAGGTAAAGTATTGAAAATGACATTAAAATACAATGGAACTGAAAGGCCAAATCAAAGTTTCTAAAATGTATGCTGTGCCCTCAGACACACTCAAAGAAATACAGTTTGTATCACCATCTTGTCACTCTTCCTGTGGCTACTTCTTCCAGAAAATTCACTAAACTATGGTTCCCCAAAAAGACCGTTTGCTGAATGTTAGATACAACAGATTGCTTAGAGTGCTCTGTGGAAACTGATCCTCTAGACTGAACTGCAAGTGAACCAGAGAAAGAATTCATCACAGCAAACTCGAGTGTACACTCAATTGACAGAAGTTTACTGGTGTTGCAAATGGTAAGTTGCCCAAGCTTGCGCTTTGCTTGGTAAACCACAGAGCACACAGAAGGGTACTCAGAAAATATCCAGGCTTGGGTAAACTGATTTTAATTGGATGGAAGAGAAAGCAAAACCAGTTCCCATGGGAACCAGCTTTTATCTGTCTAGGTTATTTGAAGTCAGGGACACTAATCCTAATGGGTTTTAATGGCCTTAAATGGTACTAAACATGTGGATATAGCTTATTTCCTAAATATAAATGGACTTTTTTTTTTTTTTTTTTTTACATTTGGGCCATCATACAAGTATTTTAGAGCTGCTGTTCAACAACAAACAAGACATTATCTTGAGGTATTTCATGTAAATCAAGAAGACAGCCTCCCTGCTTCCGCCCACCTTTCACCACTGTGAGGTTGCTGATCATTCTACCAACGTTAAGGGCTGTTCTCTCCAAGTGATCACGTATGTCGTTTTTGAACATCTTAAGTAAAAAAACATTCACCTTCTAGGCTAGGAATTAAACATTATAATAATAAAACCAAAAACCAAACCCATTGCCATCAAGTCAATTTCGACTCATAATGACCCTATAGGGCAGAGTAGACCTTTTGGTTACAGCCGGGGTTTCCATGATAATAATAATGCTTAACAATTATTGAACTCTTAGGTGCTAAAGGCTTTGCACACATTCAATTCATCCTTCTAAATAACTGCTGTTATTATCCCTTGTTCTACAAATGGAAAAATTAAAGTTTCTCCAACTTTGCCCAAGGTTTGGCAGAGAAGTTGTGGAGCTGTGACTTGAACTTAGAATTGTATGCATCCTGTTTCCCTTGAGGCCACAGATGTTCCCATTTGCCCAAATATGAAAACCAACCAGTTGCTGTGGAGTCAATTCCAATTCATGGTGACCCCACGTGTGTCACAGTAGAACCTGGCTCTTCATGGGGTTTTCAATGGCTGTTATCTTTTGGAAGTAGATTGCCAGGCCTTTCTTCCAAAGCACCTCTGGGTGGGTTCAAACTGCCAACCTTTTATTTAGTAGCAGAGCACTTAACCATTTGTGCTACCCAGGGACTACCTTTGCCCAAATAATTCCCATACTTATTTTTACTGTTTCTCTTCAATTCTTGCTCTGCAGCTCAGGAGGATTGAGTTTAATCCTAACTTGCTTATTCAGTTGGGCATTTACTCAACAATAATACATTTAATGTGTCCTCTGTGCTGGACACGGACTAGATACCCAGAATACAAACAGCAAGCAGACAGTTTCTGCCCGTGGTATACTTAACGTCTAATAAGAAGGCAACTGGTAAATAAAAAAGTTTAATCCATTTTTCTTCCTTCCAAAAGAATATTGGACTATTGGGGTCAGCTTACAGATGTCGATATATTTTTAATAGGTAAATACTCGGGCAATTAACACTTACCAATAGCCAAATTAAAAGGCATCTGTCTATGGGAGCCTCTCTTTGCACGGCCCCCAAGAGCAATGGCTAAAAATTGATGGGCACCAGAAATACTGGCCTGCCTGGATTTCTACTTCTGTCTCCTCGTACCTTTAATATAGGCTTCCTCTGGAGATAGGCTAAATCTGGGTCTTTCCTTATGTGACTACAATTGGTCTGTAGCGGTTCCCACTCTAACTTTGACCACCAACAACTCCATCATACTCTATGTATCTAATTCCTACCCCAGGCGTTTTGAGGCTGGCGCATCATGGTAACCATTCTTCCTTTTATCATGATTGCATTATACACCATTATTAATGACCCAGTCCTGATTTTCAAGGAGTTAAAAATAAAACAGATAAATGCAAAAACACAAATATTTAAAACCTACGATAGAAATGATTCACGGAACAGTAGGGCGATTACAAAAACAGATTCACGTTTAGGCCTGAGTGGCTAAGTATTACTACTTCTAGGGGCATTTTTTTTTTTTAAAGAAGACTGCAGAAAGGAAGCCATCCTTAACCCAAGGGGACGAATGATCAGTAGCACAATGACCGAGGTATCACTGAACTGTGGACATTATTTGGAAGATATTTGGGAATAGCGACCTTTCCAGTAACAGCCAAATTTGACAAGGCAAGAGACTGCCTTTTTTAGCCCTAAGTCCAGCCCTGATGCACTCTCTCTCACACATACACTCAAAATATTTTCATTCTCCTCCTCCCTCTCTCCCACCCTGACCAGTATTCAACATCCAATAGTGAAAAAAGAGAGGCACCTTGTCCCTGGCTCAAATGAAAAGGTCTCTTTCGCCCCCAAAGCCTCCGCACACCAGCCTTGTCACTGGCTCGACTCCCCTGCATGGCCCACTCTCATATCTGCTTCCCACCTGGCACCACGGCCTCTTTCCCTGACGCTACTTGCAGGCTCAGATGCTTGCTCCTTGGCCATCACAAATGATGTAAGTCCAAGAGAGCAGCTTCGGTGATTGACCTGAGCAGCACACTACCTGAGGCGTGTGTATTTTTTTTCTCCATCCTGCTTCCCCCCACTTTTCAAGGCCTCGCACTTGGAAGTGATTTCTGAACCACCCCCTAGAGCACTGCGAGGCCTGGGAGTTGGGGGGACCAAGGGTAGCACAGGTGGTGGTCACTCCTTTTCCCCACCCCTAACCCTATGTCACCACTCGGGTCCCCTCTCCCACCATTATCTCTGAAGCTCCAACTGGGCTCTAGCTTAGTTCGCAATCACCTCCCTTACCAGCCCACCTACCTCCCCCACTCCATGCTTCATCCTTCTGCATTTATAAGCATTTCCATCTGAAAGATGGAGGGTTTTTTTTTTTACTTAAAAAAAAATC
The DNA here is from genome assembly GCF_024166365.1 of Elephas maximus indicus. NCBI lineage: Eukaryota > Metazoa > Chordata > Mammalia > Proboscidea > Elephantidae > Elephas > Elephas maximus. Next base: position 54,779,531 of record NC_064840.1, read on the forward strand.
TGAATTGGCAACACTGCCGATTGTAACTATAGTGATGCATCAATCACGTCGCAATAATTGCACAGCACAGGCTTTCCTGTTAGGGCTGAGCTACCTGCCAGAAAATGGCAGCAATCAGGCTATTGGCAGCAGACAATCAGGCATCATTTGTAATTCTTTATGGCTGCATGTCTCCCGGTCTGGGAATTGGATGCTAATCATTCAGTTGCCATGGTAACCCCGCATCACACAGCTATCAATACAGGAAAAAGATGGGAGAAATTATGAGGGCAGTAAGTGCCACAAGCCCTGGAAGGGGGTGCCAGGTGACTTCACTAGCTGCCAACCCACGAAAAGCAGTACCAAGCAAGAGTCAAAGACCACAAGGGTGAAACACCAGAGCTGGTCTAGGGAAGAACGACTGTCTTAGCCACATGGGTAAAAGCAGGTGGATGATTTCTGGATCACCTCACTGTCCTTGGATACCAGCTAAGCTCCCAGGGTCAGGAGACAGACAGGCAGTTTGAGGGGGAAAAAAGGGCAAACACAAGTGATAGAAGAGAAAGGGGAATCAATTATCTAATCAGCCAGCAAATGTTTATGGGGCACCCACCACACATGAGGCCCTTCGTGCAACAAATGCTTACTGTCTGATCTGGGCCACCCAACACACAAAAGCCCAGCAGGACCCACAACAGTGTTTGATGTGCCAGACGAATGGTACCATCACTGATACCGTAGAGGAGATCGGAAATGGGGACATCAGTGCACCCCGGCATGAAGGTAACAGATCAACGGCCTGTCTGAGGCTGGGTTCTCTAGAGAAGCAAAACCAGTAATGTATATAAATACACAGGGAGAGATTTATATTAGAGAAATAGCTCATCCAGTTGTAGGGGTTGGAACATCCCAAGTCCTTGGATCAGGAGAGGCCTTTCCCAATTCACGGAGCCGCAGAAGCTGGTGACTCCACGATGAGCAGGTTGGAGAGCAAGGATCCTGCTCACAGGTTCTGACGGCCGAGGAATCCCCAAGGTTGGCAGGCAAGACTGCAAGGTTTCTCCTGAGTCACTTAGCTGCAGGGGCTGGCGAACCCAAAATAGGCAGGCTGGGAAGCAGGACTCTTGCTCTCAGGCCATGAAGATCGGCGAACCCCAAGATGGACAGGTAAGCTGCTAGCTCAAGTCCCAAGAACCAGAGGTCAGACAAGAGACAGCTGCTGGATCCAGAACAAGCCAACAACCTTTGCAAGGTGAGCAGGAAGGAAGTAGGTGGAAGGAAGGCAAAGAGATGAAGGCTGAGGGGACGGTGAGCTGCCAGAGGCCCTACCCCTGCCGGTACCACTCAGCAGATTCCATCATGGGGTGATTGCATTTCAAATTTCAACAGGGAAGTGATCACAACATTACACAACTACCAAAACACTGAGAATCATGGCCGAGCCAAGCTGACACACAATCTTAACCATCACTCAGCCATAAGTCAGGACTGGGCTAGCCATGCTCACATCCATTGTCGTATTATATTCAACCAACCTAGGGAGGTAGAAAGGCGCCCTGGTGATGCAATGGCTAAGCACTCAGCTGCTAACCAAAAGATCAGCAATTCAAATCCACCCAACGGCTCCATGGGAGAAGAGACCTAGCAATCTGCTCCTGTTAAAGACTACATCCTAGGAGCCCCAATGGGGCAGTTCTACTTTGTCTTGTAGAGTTGCTATCAATCTAAGTGAATTTGAAGGCACACAACAACAACCGGGAGGTAGATTTTATTATTTCTATTTTCTAACTGAGGAAACTTGGGCATAGGGTGGTTGAGTAAGCTGTCCAATGTCACGCAGCTAGGAAGGGCTGGGGAGCACAACTGGACCAAAGCCCAGACCCAATCTTTACCCTGCACCGTGTTGACGGCACTGCACTGCAGTAGGGAGGGTAGGAAGGGGGCTTCACACACTCTCAGGAACCCTGAAGAACAGGCAGGCAGGTCCAGAGGCGAGATTTAGTACAAAATAGATTTCTATTTGACTTTGCTGGTAATCCAGAACCATCACCTGTCTGTCTGTCTGTCATACTGTGTTGGTGACTTGCATGTTGCTACGATGCTGGAAGCGACACCACTGGTATTTCGAGTATCAGCAGGGTTGCCCGTAATGGACAGGTTTCAACAGAGCTTCCAGGCTAAGACGGACTAGGAAGAAAGACCTGGTGATCTATTGCCAAAAATTAGCCAATGAAAACCCTATGGATCACAACAGAACACAGTCCAATATAGTGCTGGGAGGTAAGCCCCCTAGGTTGGAAGGCACTCAAAATACACAGTGGCTGCAATAATGGACTCAAGCATACCTATGATTGTGAACATGTTGCAGGACCAGGCAACGTTTTGTTCTGCTGTACCTGGGGTCCCCATGAGTTGGAGTCAACTTGACAGCAATTAACAGTAATTCAGAAACATCCCCCAGAGTTATCAGTTCTGGTCAATGTGACATTTGGGAAGTCATTTTTACCTCTCATGTCCTTAATTTCTTTTTCTTTAAAATGGGGATAAGAGCTTCTCTGAAGAGTAAGGTGATGCTTAAACGAGACAGTATTCCTGAATGATCTTAAGACAGTTCCTGGCCCAGAGCAGTTTAAGACAGTTCCTGGCCCAGAGCAGTAGCTTCTTACTTACTCCATTCTTTCCATCCTCAATTTTACCAACGGTGCAATAGAGCTAGTCTGTTTGGAGTTAAAGAGTTTGTTCTAAGAAGCTTCCAAAGCTTTCCAAATTGCTCACCAGAATGAGCAATTCCATACCCTTCATGTTAGTTCCCATATACCTCCCTCACTTTAACTTTCTGGGAGACTTTGAAAGACAGTAAATAATCCTGCGAAAATCAGATCATTCTTCCCCAGCCCCCAGCCATGTGGCCACCTCCTCTCCGTCAGTGCAATAGCGTTGTGATCAGTTTGCAGCTTACCAGGCAATTACCGCCAAGACACTGCAGCATTACAAAATGACATTTGAAGAGCAGTGAATGTGAACCTAGTTACAAACCAATTAATTTACCAAACCATTCTTATTAAAGCACTTGCATACTTCAAACTCAGGTTTTTAACCCATATGACATCCAGGCTTGTTTGATGATGCAGGGCATTCTTGTCAAACTCTCTAAAGTCTGGTGCAGGAGTTTCATGGCCCGTAAAGGTACTTCCGCAAGCAGGAGGGAGTTCTTTTTGCAGTGGAAAAAGTACAGACCTGGAAGCTAAGAGCCTTGGGTTCTCTTCCTGTTTCTGCCATGAATTATTAGCTCTATACCCCTGTACAAGTCACCGCTCCTCTCTCAGTCTCCTGATTCTCGTCAGTAGAGTGGAAGAGTTGGACTACTGCAGCCATTTCCAAAGCACGTTCCTCAGAACGTTTGTTCTTCAGGATATAAACAGGTGATGTGAGGAAGAAAGTGTTCAGTAGTAAAATGGTCAAACCAAGTTGGGAAACACTGGGTTACGCAATGCTTTTTAGGTTTCCTTACTAAGAGACTTCCTGGAGCCTTTAATAGGCTATTGAAAAGGAAGATCTAAAATGCTATGGTTTCCACACTTGTTTGACCTCTGAACCTGAGTTTTTTTGTCACTGAACATCTCTTAAGGCCTGTGTTCCAAGAATCAAACTTTATGGAACATTGACTTAAAAGCTCTCTGAAGAAGCATTGCTTGTAGCAGCAATACGCAGGAAGTAACCTGGATACCTACTGCTCATTGGGGCTCACCTCCTCTCCCCTCCTGGAATATTAAACCAGTTGCCATTGAATCGACCCCAGTTCATGGTGACCCCATGTGTGTCAGAGTAGAACTATGCTCCATAGGGTTTTCAACAGCTGATTTTTCAGAAGTGGGTTGCCAGGTCTTTCTTCCTGACTCCTTTGGATGGACTCAAACCATCAACCTTTTGGTAGCAGCTGGGCATGTTAACTGTTTGCACCACCGAAGGACTTCTCAGGAACACAAGGCAGCCTTTAAAAAGAACTGGGTAGAACCACGTGTGCTGACGTAGACCATCTCCAACATGTATCATTAAACAAACAACCAAAAAAAACCCCTGTTGCCCTCGAGTCAATTCTGACTCATTGTGATCCTACAGGACAGAGTAGAACTGCCCCCATAGGGTCTCCAAGGAGCAGTTAGTAAATTCGAACTGCCAGTCAGCCTGAGCTCTTAACCACAGCACCACCAGGGCTCCTAAACAAAAGAGGCAAGATGCACATTTTATAAAGGGCCCCATTTGCGTAGGTATGTTTAAATGTAGGTGGAAGTGAGCTGAGGTAAGGATATATATGAATGTTTGATTATGCATAGAAAATTTATAAGCAGATATGTAATTTCTAAGCAAAAATTCTTTACAGAGGGTCCCTCTGTGGAGTGGCACTGAGGGTGGGGTTTAGGACATTTTTACTTTTCATTTTATACCATTAAGTACTGTTGGAATTTGTTTTTATCAGGTCATGTATTGCTTTTAAAAGTTAAGAAACACAGCAACCAATGTCACAAAACAAATCGTGTGTAAATTTTTGAATGAAAAACTAATCTGCACTATAACTTTCACCTAAAGCACAATAAAATTTAAAAATAAATAAATAAAAGCTAAGAAATAAACTAGATTTTTTTAAGCTCTCTAGAAACGCTTTTGGAGCCCTGGTGGTGCAGCGGTTAAGAGCTCGGCTGCTAACCAAAAGGTAAGCAGTTCAAATCCACCAGTCACTCCTTGGAAAGCCTATGGGGCAGTTCTACTCTGTCCTATAGGGTCACTATGAGTGGGAATCAACTCGATGGCAACAGGTACAGGTAGAACCCCTTTTAGTTCAAGGTCTATAATTTTGTCATTTCTTAACCCCAAATTTAGCTAACTGAAGCCTATACTCTTGACGAGAAATGGTCAGAGTTTCACACCCTTGGGTCCATAGATGTTTAGGAATACTGACTCCTTTATCTTTCCAGCCTGAAGCACCCTGAATGAGCACCCTGAAAAAATGACAGGCCCTCTCCCTAGGGGCCCACACCTATAAAGTGGCCAAAGAACCCAGCTACAGGAACAGGAATGGGCCTTTGAGTCCCACTATAGACAAACATTAACAGGCAAACCATGACTAAGCACAGAATCCCAGAATCAGAAAACACCTGAGCTGGAAAAGAAACCTGTAGGCTTAGCTAATCCAACTGCCTTATTCTACAAAGGAGAAATCTGAGACCCAAAGGAGTGAAATGGAAGACCATATATAACTGATTTCATCTGGGACTCCTGATGCATGATCTAGGAGAATTTCCACCCTATGACTTTGTCTTTCCAAAAGGGATAGAGTTCCCCCCTTAGCTGCCCACTTGAAGACACGGTGGCTTTCCTGGCTTAAGGGATTAGTGAAGCTAGACACAAAGTCTAACTAGGAAAAGAGAGAGCCAAAGATGAGAAGGAGAATCTACTTAGTTAATTTAAGCTCAAATTGTTGAAAATCTTGGGGCGAAAGCCATCAAGCTAGAGTAAAGAAACAGAAACTGATACAAATCAAAGAGCAAGACAAATTTGTATGAACGGATAAAGGAAACTGGTAAGAACAATTTCTAGTTGCCTTTGGTATCCACTCTGCACACCTGTGAGGGATTAACTTCTCAACTAGTTATACCTGTTGTAAACTTAATAGTAATTGCAAAGCAATTTACACAAAGTGTAGGTGGAGAATGAGCTTTTCCACCTAAGTGAATTGTCCAAAGAATGGAAGCTCTTCTCTCAATGCTAGAACTTATATTTATTTTTACAATTTTTATGGAAATCTTTTTAAAAAGTACTACAGAAGTCCCTGCCTCACTAAGCAAAGTTGCGGCATACAATTTAATCTTCTTTTTTTCCTCAGGTTTTTTATTTGTTTTTACATTTAAGTAAAACAAGTCATGATTCGTACTACTCAAGAACAAAAAGACAAACCAATTAAAAAATAAGACAAGAGACTTGGACAGGCATTTCACCAAAGAAAGTATACAAATGGCCAATAAGCAACATCACCAGTCATCAGAGGAATGCAAATCAGAAGCACAACGAGACATCGCTTCACCCCCACTAGGATGGCGATTATTGCAAAAACTGGAAAATGGCAAGCGATGGCAAGGATGTGAAGAAATTAGAATCCTTGTCCATTACTGGTGAGGATGTAAGATGGTGCAGCCACCGTAGAAAACAATGTGGCAGTTCCTCAGAAAGGTAAACACAGAATTACCATATGACCCAACAATTCCGCTCCTGGGTATACACCCAAAAGATTTGAAAGCAGAGACTCAAACAGGTATTTGTACACCAATACTCACTGCAGCATTATTCACAACAGCCAAAAGGTGGAAACAACCCAAGTGTCCATCAACAAATAGACGGATAAACAAAATGTGGTATATACATACAATGGAATATTATTCACCCATTAAGAGAAATAAAGTTCTGATACATGCTACAGCGTGAAAGAACCTTGAAGACATTACGCTAAGTGAAATAAGTCAGACACAAAAGCACAAATATCGCATGACTGCACTTTTACAAAATATCTAGAACAGACAAATGCACAGAGACAAAAGTTTATTATTGGTGACCAGAGCTGGGAGTTATTACCTGAGGGATACTGAGTTATTGCTTAAGGGACACTGAGTTTCTGTTTGGAGTGATGATGAAAAACTTTTGGAAACAGACAGTGGTGATAGTTGTACAGCATGCTGAATGTAATTAATGTCACTGAATTGTACACCTAAAAATGGCTAAAGTGGCAAACTTTTGTCATATATATTTTGCCACCGGGGTGGATTACCAAGTAAGCAGGGTAAGCATGGGCTTACTTGTGCTTACTTACTAATCTGTAGTGAACACTTTCACATGTAACATCGAAACTAAAACAAACCCGTTGCTGTCAAGTCGATTCCGACTCCCAGCAATCGGGCAGGACACAGTAGAACTGCCCCATAGGGTTTCCAAGGAGCGCCTGGTGGATTGGAACTGCCGACCTTTTGATTAGCAGGCAAGCTCTTAACCAACGCACCACCAGGGCTCCAAAGATGTGAGAAACACATGAAATTGTTCACTACAGAAGATGTGGTAAAACCCACACGAAATTGTTCACTTCAGATTAGTAAGTAAGCCTGTGCTTGCCTTGCTTACTAGGTAATCTGCCCCTGTCAGGGACTGTAAATTTGAAAACAGGCTTTGATTCTGCAGAAAGGTGCTGTGGGGTCCGGAGAGAGACAGATGCCAGCCATACCTAGAAGCAGGGTCTTTGATGTGGTGAAAAAATATGAAATTGTTCACTACAGGTGATCTGGTAAGCAAGGAAAGCACCATGCTTACCTTGCTGATTGGGTAATCCACCTCTGTTTGCTACAATATAATTTTGAAAAAAGAAAAAAAACAAGTTATTGTTCTGAGTGTTTAGTACAGAGAGGCCCTTGGAACTACTGAGGTGTAACAGGCTCTTTCTTTCTCCCCTGTCTTCCATTGTTTTCCTATACTCTTTACAGGTTTCATACAGCACTATTTAGGTCTCAAAGAGTATGCTGTACCCCATTCTAGTAAAAGTGGTCATTTCTGGAGAGAGGAGTAAGATTTGGACTGATTGGTTGGAGCGGGAGGCATAAGAAGTAAAGAATGTTTTCTCTTTCAATACTGTGTATTTCTGAATTACTCCCTCCTCCACTCCCCCCTCCTTTTTTTTTTTTTTTTACAACAAGCAGGTTGTTCTTACAACAAACAGATTTGTTGATTTTCCTAACAAAAGAATGAGTAAGTAAAAATGAGAAAATAGCACCCGGCAATTGTTCCCTAATTTGATAGGAGCTCAGGAATATTTAGGTTGTTATTTTTATTTCCATTTTACAGATAAGAAAAGTGAGTCCCAGAGAGGTTTTACAGACTTATTCAAAACCAATGCAGGGAGTTAGTGGTAGAATAAGAATGGGAATCTGGATGTTCTATAATTCCCCACACCCTCCACTCTGCAACATGGGCTCATGGTACAATCCTGCCTACCCTGAGTGCTGAGCTTGGTTGTTCTGCACTGAGAAGCCACCTCTCTCTCCTCTCTCTCCTGCTCTGTCTCTCTCTCTCCCACTGTCATTATACCTGCTTCTAGCAACATCTGCTCCCTTCCAATTTGCTGTTTCTACTGTATCATGGGTTGGGAAGCAACAACTCTTTACGCAGCATGCTATACATGCAGAGGAAACGGTGTCCCTCTGTGTGCAGGATGGAGGCATGTCCTCTGATGAAGCACACGAGCCTTAGTCCATGGACACTGGGGTCATACTGCCTGCTCAGAGGGCCTTCCTCTCTCTTTCTCCTTCCTAACTGTGCTTCAAACAGCTGATGTAAACTGAGGAACTACATCTATAGCCAGAGTGCTCAATACAGCTGAAGGTATATTACTTTTGTGACGATCTTGGCCAGTGGAAGAGAGAGTGAAAAAAGGGTGGAGGGAAGAAGGAAAGAGAAAGAAAGAGCATCTGGAGGAGAAGAGATCTGGCGAGGCTAAATTTCCAAGATTAAGCTTCAAGAGCATGGGTGGCATTAATGAGTGGCATGCGCAGCTGGTATCGGGGGGAGCTCTGTGTGTTCCTTCCCTATAATCTCCATCAGACCTCTACGCTCCCACAAATCAACATATGATCCAAATGAAAACAATATGCTTGCTGTAAAACATAGTTTCTAGACAAAACTTCTAGTTCCCTCCTTCAAAATATTGCCTCCCCTGAGCACTGGTGATGCAGTGGTTGAGAGCCCGGCTGCTAACCGAAAGGTCAGCAGTTCAAATCCACCAGCCACTCCTTAGAAATCCTATGGGGCAATTCTACTGTGTCCTATAGTGTCGCTATGAGCCGGAATCGATTCGCTGGCAACAGGTTTGGTTTTTTAGTTTTGGTTTAAGCCCCTCCTGGGACTCCCTATGTGGTGCGAATGGTTAATATGCTTCAAAAACTTGGTGGTTTGAATTCACCCAGAGACTTCTTGCAAGAAAGGCTTGGCAATCTACTTCTAAAAAGTCAGCCATTGAAAACACGACAGAGCACAGTTCTACTCTGACACACATGAGGCTATCATGTTGATAGCAACTAATTGACTGGTTTAACCCCCTCCTACATAAACATTCTAGAACCACCAATGACCAGGAGATCTGGCGGAGAGGCTCTGGCTTTGCAGCCATTCTTGGGTAAGGTTCTCCCCAACAACAAGTCAAAAAATGATGCCACAAGGAAAATATCACCCCAAGAGACAGAAAGGGCCACATAACCAGAGACTCCATCAGCCTGACACCAGAAGAACTAGATGGTGCCCAGCTACCACCAGTGACCGCCCTGACAGGAAACACAACAGAGAGTCCCTGGCAGAGTAAGAAAAAAGTGGGGTGCAGAATTCAAATTCACATAAAAAGACCAGACTTAATAATCTGACTGAGACTAGACAAACCCCAGAAGACACGGCCCCTGGACTCTCTGTTAACCCAGAACTAAAACATTCCCAAAGCCAACTCTTCAGACAAAGATTAGACTGGACTATAAAACATAAAACAATGCTTGTGAAGAGTGTGCTTCTTAGTTCAAGTAGATACACGAGACTTAATGTGCAGCTCCCGTCCAGAGGCAAAATGAGAAGGCAGAAAGGGACAGGAGTTGGTTGAATGGACACAAGAAATCCAGGGTGGAAAGGAGGAGTGTGCTGTCACATTATAGGGATAGCAACTAGGGTCACATAGCAATGTATGTATAAATTTTTGTACGAGAAACTAACTTGAGTTGTAAACTTCCACCTAAAACACAATAAAAAAGGAAAAAGAAAAAGAAATGATGCCAGGTAAAAGATCCCCAAAGGCTTCCCAATACTGGAGGGAAGTGACTTCCTGCCTTGCCCCCATGGCCTATAAAAGACATAGGGACTGTTCAGCCCTGGAGGTTGATTTCTCCAGGCTGCTGCTCTCCATGCCGTTAGACTACTCACAAGGGGTGGAACTAATGGGAGAATGCCTATGTGCTGCTCAGTTAAAAAAATAAAACGACCCATAAGGCTGGTAATAACCATCACTGTGAAGAGATATGAGCGGCACTAAAGCCGTCATGCCAGGAAGAAAGGAATGATTGCCCCTATCTTCCTGCATTCTCCCCACTGGTCACAGGAACCTCACACACAACATGGTAATTTACTCTGGGCTCAGCTAGAGCCCGTCAGTAAAACCTGGAGCAGGACAGAGATGGGTGACTGCAGCTCAGGCAGGCACACGGGACCCTTCCAGCATGCTCAGTCCTGTGTTGGGCAGTGTGGGACCACGGTCCCCAAGCAAGTTGTGCTGCAGAACTACCCAGGGGACTTTTATACAAAGGCCACATCTAGGGATCCAGTGCAGGCCTGCAGAATCAGAACTAGAAATCTGTGGGTGTTTTTAAGCTTCCACATCATTCTCTTGCTGCTTTCCAGGGATAGGCATTTAGAAAGCACTGCAGTAGGGAATATAATAGAAGCCTAAGATACAGTTTGTCTTTAAGGAGCTTACCACATAAGCAGAGAGATAAGACTCATTCGTATGAAGCAGATTTAATTATTTCCTCATCTGTGTTCTAACAGTGTTTTTATACATATCTCGATTATAGCTTTGCTTCCTTGGGTTGGAGATGCCTATTCGTCTCTCCCCTTTAGAAGTATTCAGTGAACTATTTGAAGGCAGGGACCGGGTTTATTCATCTTGGATGCATTTATTCAAGCAATCATTTACCCATTCACTCACTCTTTTATTTAAACAAATACTGAGTCTTCCAGGTGCCAAACACTGTCCTAGGGGCTGGCAGTGCAGCAAAATTCACGCCTGACAAGTCCCCTACTCTCTTGGAACTTAAATTCTAATGCAGAGTGAGAATGAGGCAAAAAAAAAAAATTAATCAGATGATTGCTATCAAGAAAATAAAGCAAAGTCATGGGAAAGAGACTGATCAGAAGCTAAAAGGCACCATCTGATAATATTTTCATGAGAGGCTTTTCTATGTCAGCAAATGATAAGACAGAGTCACTGGAAAGAGATCTCAGGCAGAAACTTCAGCAAGTGCAAAGGCCCAGGGGCTGGAATGAATTGGCCTGCTCCAGGAATGGAGAGGAGGCCAGAGAGGCTGAGCCTAATGAAAGAGGGGGAGAGGAACAGGGGAGGAGGCCAGAGGCATGGGTAGGGGCCAAGTGACACACCATCTTATGAGCCACAGTGGGGCATTTCTATCGTATTTTCGAATTCTACCTCTATTTTATTCGCAGTACAATACAGCCCCACCAAGACCTGATTTCCTCCTTTAAAAAATCACTCTGCTGGACTTGAAAGCTGTGACACGGACACCAATCTTCACTGCAGCACTGCTCAAAATAGCCAAAGTGGAAACAACCCAAGCGTTCATCAACAGATGAATGGATAAACAAAATGTGGTATATACATACAATGGAGTATTACTCTGCCACAAAGAGAAAGGAAGTCCTGATACATACTCCAACATGGATGAACCTTGAAAACATTATGCTGAGTGAAATAAGTCAGCAACAAAAGATCAAATATTGTATAATCTCACCAATATGAAATACCTAGAATAGGCAAATATATTTAAGGTCAGTTCAACAGAGGTTGCCGGAGTGGGAGGGGTGGGGAGAGGAAGGATCATGGTCTAGAAAGCACTGAGTTCCTGTTTATGGTGATGAAAAATTTGGCAATGATATTGGTGATGGTTCCACAGTATGACTGATGTCATTGGTCTCAATTATACACATCACGATGTTGAACTGGCAAATGCTGTGTTATCTATATTTTAACAACAATAAAAAGTTGTTGTATGGAGAGTAAATGGTATTGGGGCAAGAGAGGAAGCAGACAGACTAGTTAGGAGGCTACCTCAGAGGTCCAGAAAAGAGATGGTGGCAAGGGTTGAAGAACTGGGAGGCCGAGGAGTGGCCAAGTATAGTAGCTATTTTGGAAACATCTCTCAGCCTAATTGATGGATTAGTCATGGGGGTGAGAGAAAGAAATCAGGGATGACTCCCAGATTAATGAATAAGCCCAATGCCTGCAACATAATAACAAGCACTTGATGAATGATTACTGAACAACTGGACACAAATGAGTTTAAAACAATTCAACATCTCGAACATAATTACATGCCAACAAGTCTGGTGCAGACAAAAGTGCTCTGGGCCATCAAGAAAGATGTCAGGGTGGATTCAAATTGGGAAGTGGCATTTGAATTTTGACTCAAAAGATGAGTCAAATTGGGATAGAGAAATGAACAGGAGGGAAGATTCTAGAAAAGAAGAGCATGCATCTATTGCAGACATAACAGTGAGCCTGGGGTGTGTGTGTTTTGGTTTGGCTAGGCTTTGATAAGGGAGGTTCAGGGGAAGTGTAGAGACAACTGTGTTGGTGAGGCAGAGGACAGAGATACAGTTGGCTGAATATGAAAACAGGGGAAGAATCTGAAGCATCTGGAAAGCCAGGCAGTCGTTTGGATTCAGAGAGCAATAGAGATCCATCACGGGCTCTTGTCTAAGGATGCAGCAGGCTGGCAGTGGGTGATTTATGACTTGAATTTGGATGGTCTGGGGCTGGAGGTGGATGACACAACACGGTGAGACAGCAGATGGGATTGAATTACAGTAATCGTAGCGCTGGGTGTGCCAAGCTACCCTCTCTGAAAAAAATAATAATACCACAAGCCTGGTCTCCAACTAGGAAAAATACAGCCATGCCCGAGGCTCCCGGAGCTGGCCGGGGGACAGGCAGGAGAAGGCGTGGGTAGGCGGTCAGTGGGGGAAGAAACTCAGCCCCAGTCAATGAAGCCACTCCCTCCTGTGCAGCTTGAAGACGAAGCAGGAATTTTTAGTTGCAGGTGGCTGGGTGATCCTGGGCCAAATTGTGTATTTTCTGACTTCCTATGACTGAATCCAAACGTAAGGAGAATCCTTGGTCCTTCCCAGGGTATGAGCAGCTGCATGAGCAGGCGGTATCTATGGAGTACATTCTCCTTGGTGATCAGGGACTCAAACGCCAGCCAAGACCTGACTCCAGCCCCACAGTCCTTACAGGGAGTCAAGGAGAGGCGCTTAGTGGAGTGTGGAGGGGGAGAACAGAGTCCTTTCTCCTTTGATATTCAAAATGCAGCTGGATCACGGCCCTTCCCCACCAAAATAAATGATAACAAATCCACAAGTTTGAAGCCCAACCAGCCCCAGCAGGTCAGTAAATTACCACCTTGTCACTTGGAAGCTGAGGCAACAGAAAAGCACAGAGCACTGTGGAGTCAGGTCTCACCAATGAAAAGGCAATAATATTAGAGATGGAATGGCAGCAGCACCCTCTGGTGGAAACACGGTGTCTTACAGCTTGGAATTTCCCTGGCTCCTCCAACCTGGGGAATGGAGCGGAAGCTGACCAGACAGCCAGTACGCAGCAATAGCAGATCGCGCTAAAGAGAATGGAATGGATCTAAACGGTCACCATCTGCTCCGGAGCCCGGTGGAGCCTGGTTGATGGGAAAAGATTCACAGGCAGGCGGCACCAAGCCTGCTTGCTTGGTCAGTGCACAGGCAGTCTCCCTGTGATTCACGCACAAATGGCAGCTTCCACGCCCCTACTTTTTGAAGCTCAGCAACTAGGTTCAAGGATGCAGTCTGTGGATGAAGAGCCAGAGGCCCAGCAGGCTCCTTCTCACCCCAGGCTCCTTGCCTGTCCTGGTCTTTACCCCAAGAATGTTGCATGTACACACAGATACACCCTTCCATCATTCAACAGATGCTTACCAGACAGCCAGTATGTCTAGTATGTGTTAAGCACTTGGAGAGTCCTAAGGATACAGAGATGAGTCTGACAGGGTCGCTGACCTTGAAGGGATGACAGCCACATACACAGACCAAATTCTGTACAATATAGTAGTCATTATTACAAAGAAGGGTTCCCTGGGCCACGCAAGCAGTTAAGCACTCAACTCCTAACCAAGAGATTAGTGATTCAAATCCACCCAGAAATACCTTGGAAGAAAAACCTGGTGATCTGCTTCTGAAAGGTACAGCCACTGAAAACCTTATGCGGCAGTTCTACTCTGCACACATGGGTGGCCATGGGTTGGAACTGACTTGATGGTAACTGGTTTTTACAGGGAGAAGCCCAACTCTGGTTGGGGCAGTTAGAAGAGCTTTATCCAAGACAATCTACCTGAACTATACCTTGAAGGGAACAAAAGAAAGCTTTCGTTAATCCAAAAACAGTGACAAGGAAATTCCAGGAAGAAGGAACCACAGATAGAAAGGTACGACATCTTTAAAGAGCCTAGGAGGTCACTGGGTTGGGTTAGGTCCAGGGGTGCTAAGGGGTTCCTTACATCTAGTAGCTATGGCAGAGAAGATGCAAGTGGTCTGGTCAACTGGGGACAGATTATGAAGCCCATTGCTAAGGGGTCTAGCTGGTTCCTGAGCAAGAATGAGGTACAACTAACAGTGCATTAGAAATAACAGATAGTGACGGTATTGTCATGGCCAAGAACCGAGAAATGCCTAGTTGTGCCCAGAAAATCACTCATCTTCCCCATGAGGTTTTCAAGGGAGCTTCCACATACAGGGGACATTACTGGTTGTGCAAACCCTGTATACCCCAATTCAGAACTTGCCAGTCGAAGCTAGATTGAAATATGTGGCTTAAGCTCAAAGAACTATGTAGGACCCTCTGTTCTAGCTGTCCCCAAACCTAAACATGTCCATGGGGAGAGAGTGCAAGCAAAAGAAGGGTAGCATGTGACCAGGCGCTGGCTTAATACTGCTGCTTGAGCCAAAACGGCCGTGGCCAGGCTGCCCTTTGGAGGCAGGAAGCAGAAAAGCAGTGCCCTTGGGTTCTGAGGGCCTGTTACCATAGTTACCAAAGAAATTAAACATTATTCCACAGTCCCAAATAAAGGCTAACATTCTGCCTTCCACTTTCTCCCTGTGCTCTCTGAGCCAGTGGGGTCTCTGAGAGAATCCTAGATGTCAACAGGACTCACTCTTCAGCATGGGAGCCCTGGCTTCCTTTCATTGGGTTAAGCTCACTTCCTTGCACAAACCCTAACTTGAACGAATCCAATGACAAGTCTCAGCTGCCCCACTTGTCCCAATTTCCAAAGGGTGATTAAGACGTACAACAATATCACAGTATCCCCTCCCCACCCAACACAACTTCAAATCTAGCAGTCAGAGCCAAAGCATTAACGCTTCCCAAACAAAAGCCACTTCCCACTGTGCTGCCGCTCATGAAACGCAGCAAAGTGGTAAACATCTAGGGAAGGAGAGAAAAAGGAAACCTGAACTTAACTGGGAGAATCTTGCTATTGAAGTGACTTGTGCCGCCACATGCTAAGTTTATAGAAAGTCAAGGGATTAATAGTTTCGCTTGAGTCTGAAGCAGAAGGCCATTAAAATGGCTTCTGCCCTCTACGAGTTTATAATCTAATAATCTCAAAGAGTTTATAATCAAATAATCTCAGAGAGTTTATAATCTAAAACTCTGAGAGAAAAGGTATACGCATATGTAATTACAAGGCACGTTCATATATACGTAACACACATGCACAGATGTTTGTATCTATAGATACATATACATAAACCAAACCAAACCCATCGCCATCGAGTCGACTCTGACTCGTAGCAACCTACAGGACAGAGCAGAGCTGCCCCATAGGGTCTCCAAGGAGTGCTGGAGGATTCCAACTGCTGAACTTTTGGTCAGCAGCCGAGCTCTTAGCCACTGCACCACCAGGATCAGCGCTGGAACCCACCACAGGAGAAAGTTGAGGAAGTCTCATTCATAAAGATTTACAGCCTTTTAAACCCTATGGGGCAGTTGTACTGTGTTCTATAGTGTCGCTATGAGTCAGAGTCAACTTGATGGCAACAGGTTTGGGGATTTTTTTTTTTCAGTCCCTAGTACAATACTTAAATCCTGCTGGTGAAAACTACAAGCAATTAAAATTGGGATTTTTAAAAAATATATATGGAGGAGAAACTTAGCGCTTTCTCTGCAACTCCAGGGTTAGGTTCATAGCTCCCACTGCCCTCCATGTGGCCCCAGCCAACTCTGGGCAGGAGAAAGCCAGTCATACACACAGGTAGAGTAGGAAGTGACTTGGGTGGCATGCTTTGAGAAATGCGAAGAATTTCTCAATTGCGCCCCCAAATCCTCCACCCTCAAAGAACACAATGGATGAAATTCCACCAAAAGTAATACTTTCCTTTCTATCGTTAGGGTTTTTCTCTTTTACAGTCCCCTCTTAAATAAATACTAAATACCCCATAGAAAGAAGACATCATAAGCTCTAACCATGTAATGCCTTAACTAGGGTTTCATTGCCCACCAGGTGCAAGCAAAGTTTTGCAGGAGTATGTGAATCATGAGTGTTTTGAGGGGCAATGATTAAGGCAGGACTCAGTGTAAAAATCCATGAAGGTAAGGCTTGTTGTTTGTTTTGATTACTTCTGTAATCCTAGCACCATCATGATGCCTGCAACATAGAAGGTGCTCAAGACATGTTTGTTGGAGGAAAAAAAAAAAAATGAATGAATGAATGATGGAGAAGTCCCGAAGACTGAGATATTCTCTAGAGGACAGTCAAAAGGCACAAAAACAAAAGTCCTGGGGGCAAGATAGGTTCTTTAGACTTCTTGTATGCCCTCCATAGTACCACAGGCAGCATAACAAGTGCCTGATAAATTCATCTGAACTGATATAGTCTTGGAAACCCTGGTGGCGTAGTGGTTAAGAGCTATGGCTGCTAACCAAAAGGTCAGCATTTCAAATCTACCAGGCACTCTTTGGAAACCCCATGGGGTAGTCCAACTCTGTCCTAAAGGATCACTATGAATTGGAATAGACTCGACGGCAATGGGTTTGTTTTGTTTTGTTTTGTTCTGTTTTGTTTTATTTTGGATGTATTCTTGCTCTTTACAGATTTGTGAGATAGCTTTGGGGCTTGGCCCAGAAAGAGGCCACTGAGGCTGTCAAAAACTAACAAATTTGTCCAGCAGGGGGCAATGCAGACCAAATGCAAGGGTCTCCCTGTCCAAACTCCTGGTGGTGACTGACAGACAGCAGAGGGCCCCCATACGCCATTTTGGACCACCAAATACAGCACTCTTTCCCAGCACACTCAATGATATCAAAGAATTATTGAAGCACCTTTGTTTCTGAAACCCGTAGTAGAGACCCCGAAACTAAGCAAAGTAGTAGTTAAAGAACCATGCCGAAATCCACACAATCAATAAAAAATAGTGGCCTGTATTTAGGGGAAAAATTTTTCTCTTTTCCTGCTGCGGGTACTGTGTTCACTGTTAGGAACGTCCCCTACTACATTTTTCTAAGCAACTACTGTATTATCCCTGAGGAGCCTGTAGCATCCCACAGATGATTCATATTTAATTGATAATTAATATGCACCAAGTACTGCATAATATCTATGAAAAGCACAGCAAAACCTTTATCAGAAACAATGCCAAGCATTAGTATTTGCAATCAAACTGGGTCAGGATCTTAGTCTGACCCCTTCATTTTTCAGTTGTAAAAACAGGTCAAGAGTGGGGAAGAGACATGCCCACGTTAAAACCCCTTGCCAATCAAGTTGATTGCGACTCATAGCGACCCTACAGCACACAGCAGTACTGCCTCATAGCGTTTCCAAGGAGTGGCTGCTGGATTCAAACTGCCAGCTTTTTGGTTAGCAGCCAAGGTCTTAACCACTATGCCGCCAGGGCTCTGCTGAACTTAAAGAAAGAAGGAAAAAGGAAATATTTATCAGTCCAGGCACTGAGTCCTATTAGGCAAGAGATATTCCTGTATTTATGTAACCTCTCCGATGCTATCATCAACACCCATTTTCTTCGATGAGAGAGTAGACTTAGAAAGGGATGGCAGCGTCCTTCACTGTATTTCTTTCATTCATTCTTTCATTCAACATTTACTGAGCTCTTACTTTGTGCCAGGCACTGTCCTAAGCAATAAGAGTACTGAGATTACAAAACCTCAGTCAAGAGGGACAGATGGACATGGAGATTACTACAATTGAGTGTAGTGAGGATTATGTCCCAGGGTCTCCTTTAAACCAAGGCTTTCTATTTTACATTTTACTGCCTTCTACACTGTCAAAACCTCCGAAGCAGGATCTGCATCATATCCTTTTTGTGTCTTCAGATTTTAGACTAGTAACTTCTACTCCATAAATGACCGTTGTGGATGCATGGATGGATGGATGGACGGACAGACAGACGGACAACCAACAGTCAAAGGGGAAAGTAAAGAAATATTTGGTGAGATAATGGTAGACCTTATTCATCGCAATATCCTTTTTATCTGTACAGATATCTGATCTCATTATTTTGTTCTAATCTCCTTGAAATCAAAGAACTTTACCTATATGCTCTCTGTCACCTGCAGAGCCTGGCATAGTCTTAGGTATCCTCTGTTGTTGTTGTTAGGTGCCCTCGAGTCAGTTCTGACTCATAGCGACCCTATGCACGACAGAACAAAACACTGCCCGGTCCTGAGCCATCCTTACAATCGTTGTTATGCTTGAGCTCACTGTTGCGGCCACTGTGTCAATCCACCTCGTTGAGGGTCTTCCTCTTTTCCACTGACCCTGTACTCTGCCAAGCATGATGTCCTTCTCCAGGGACTGATCCCTCCTGACAACATGTCCAAAGTATGTAAGATGCAGTCTCCCCATCCTTGCTTCTAAGGAGCATTCTGGTTGTACTTCTTCCAAGACAGATTTGTTCGTTCTTTTGGCAGTCAGTAGTATATTCAATATTCTTCGCCAACACAATTCAAAGGCGTCAATTCTTCTTTGGTCTTCCTTATTCATTGTCCAGTTTTCACATGCATATAACGCAATTGAAAATACCATGGCTTGGGTCAGGCGCACCTTAGTCTTCAAGGTGACATCTTTGCTCTTCAACACTTTAAAGAGGTCCTTTGCAGCAGATTTACCCAATGCAATGTGTCTTTTGATTTCTTGACTGCTGCTTCCATGGCTGTTGATTGTGGATCCAAGTAAAATGAAATCCTTGACAACTTCAATCTTTTCTCCATTTATCATGATGTTGCTCATTGGTCCGGTTGTGAGGATTTTTGTTTTATGTTGAGGTGCAATCCATACTGAAGGCTGTGGTCTTTGATCTTCATTAGTAAGTGCTTCAAGTCCTCTTCACTTTCAGCAAGCAAGGTTGTGTCGTCTGCATAACACAGGTTGTTAATGAGTCTTCCTCTAATCCTGATGCCCCATTCTTCTTCATATAGTCCAGCTTCTAGTATTATTTGTTCAGCACACAGATTAAATTGGTATGGCGAAAGAATACAACCCTGACCCACGCCTTTCCTGACTTTAAACCAATCAGTATCCCCTTGTTCTGTCCGAACAACTGCCTCTTGATCTATGTAAAGGTTCCTCATGAGCACAATTGTGTTCTGAAATTCCCATTCTTCCCAATGTTATCCATAATTTGTTATGATCCACACAGTCGAATGCCTTTGCATAGTCAATAAAACACAGGTAAACATCCTTCTGGTATTCTCTGCTTTCAGCCAGGATCCATCTGACATCAGCAATAATATCCCTGGTTCCACGTCCTCTTCTGAAACCAGCCTGAATTTCTGGCAGTTCCCCGTCAACATACTGCTACAGCCGTTTTTGAATGATCTTCAGCAAAATTTTGCTTGTGTGGGATATTAATGATATTATTCTATAATTTCCACACTCAGTTGGATCACATTTCTTGGGAATAGGCACAAATACGGATCTCTTCCAGTCAGTTGGCCAGGAAGCTGTCTTCTGTATTTCTTGGCATAGATGAGTGAGCACCTCCAGCGCTGCATCTGTTTGTTGAAACATCTCAATTGATAGTCCATCAATTCCTGAATCTCACTGTTCTCTCCTGATGTCTGACAAGTTTGGAGGTGAGGGAGTTCTTTAGCTTTTTATGCAAACAGGAAGACCAAGCCACAGAAAGTGAAGTATCTGAGGGTCTGAGTTATCTAGAACTCTGAGTCTTGGAGACCCTAGCTCCTGGGGCAATCAGTGAGAAAGTTCATAGCCTTTAGAAGAGAGGGCGGGAAAGTCCTAGCCCTGAGGAAAGACGAGAAGAGCCTCCCAGTTGTACCTAAAGGAAATCCCCAGGCCTGAGCATCCAGGGAGTCAGAGGCATTCACGAGTGGGACAGGCAGTCCCCTCACTGCCAAAGTAGAAGATTGTGGGAGGTGGGGCTGGCTGTTCTGGAAGACAGAGGGGAAAAGGAGGCAAGAATAGAACCCAAGTACTATGAATAGAAGAGCCCATCAGCCAAGGAGTAGGGAGCTGAGGCAGCAGCATCAGTAGGAGCTTAAAGGAGCAGCAACTGTATCTCCACCCCAGACAACTCCCAGCACCTCCTCCTTCCACCACACAGCCCAAGAGGACTATGGGAGTGGACCACCCTGAGGATCCCCTCCTGTGACAGTAGACCAGGACAGGGCCTGCAGGAAGACAAGAGTCAGCCCTGGTGTCTTAAGTGCTGAGTGAGTTTTGCAACTCCAAGTTGCCATCAAGTCGGCCCCAACTCATGGCAACCCCACGTATGTCAGAGTAGAGTTGTGTTTTCAATAGCTGATTTTTCAGAAGTAGAGCATCAGGCCTTCCTTCCTAGTCTGTCTTAGTCTGGAAACACCACTGAAACCTACCCACCATGGGTATCCTGCTGGTATTTGAAATACTGGTGGCATAGCTTCCAGCATCATAGCAACATGCAAGCCACCACAGCACAACAAACTGACAGATGAATGGTATAACTAACAGGCTTGAAGTCCTTTGAGGATCCATCTCTTTTTCTAGGCCTCAGTTTATTAATCCCTGAAATGGTATCACTGGGAAGATTAAATGAGTTATTGCATGAAAACACCTGGCAGAGGGGACATGTAATAGGTGCTCAATAAATCTCTTTCCTTCCCTCCCCCCTAACTTTGCTTCCCAGTTTCCTCATGACTTGAAAGGGAGCAACAGCCCCTAAACTAGCTTCCTCCTGGCATATTATGAGGACCAAAAGAAAGTATAGACATAAAAGTGCCGTAAAGTTGATGGGTAAAAATGCAAAAGCGAAGTTAACACGTGAAGCCCTCGGAATACAACATGCCAACTAAAGCAAATCATCTGAGGAACAAATATGTGAGAGAAATTTCCTTCAGTCCCACCAGTCTGCCCTGTCCACAGGACCTCCCTGCCTGCTGGCACCTCCAACCCAGCTTTCCCTCACCACCCATCCAGTCAGGCCCTCTCACCATTACCTTCAGGCACTAGAAAGGCTGCTCCTGCCTCCTCAGCTGATAGGCCTCGAGATAGGCTGAGGGGGTGAGGCTGCTGCTGCCACTGACCTTGTCCCAGCTGCAGGGATGAAGATGAGAAGGATGCACCCAATGGTGTCTTCAATGTCCTGTAAACATGCCTAGAATAAGACCTGCTCAAATAACAGATCTTTCTTGAAGCCATCCTAGAAAGCCCCTCTGTTGGCAGATCCACTTCCTACCTGTGGGAGACAGGCAAAGCAGCAATGGGTTGGAGTTGAGGTGGAAAGTTGAAGGCCAGGTCTTTGTTTTTTGTTTTGTTTAATTTTATTTGTTTTTGTCGTTGCTGCTGAGAATACACACAAAACCTACACCGATTCAACAGTTTCTGTATGTACAATGCAGTGACACTGATTACATTTTTCAAGTTGTACACCCATCCTCACCCTCCTTTTCTGAACTGTTCCACCCCCATTACCATAAACTCACTGCCCACTAAGGCTCCTATCTAATCTTTCGAGTTGCTGTGGTCCATTTGATTCTATAGAGATAGTTCTTAAAAGAGCATAATGTTCAAGGCAGACATTTTTTACTAGTTAAGCTAAACTACTGTTTGGTTTTAAGAAGACTTCAAGGGGTATTTTTGGTTTAAGGTTTAAAAATTATTTCAGGGTAATACTTTCAGGAGTTCATCCAGCCTCCATGGCTCCAGGAAGTCTGGAACCCACAAGAATCCGAAGTTCTGTTCTGCCAGACTTTGTTTGAATTAGAATCCTGCTAGTGACCTTTGATTAAGTTTTTTAACCTCTCTAGGCCCTAATTTTTTTTTATGTTCAAGGTCACCATGATTTTGAGACCTAAATAACCAAATAATAAATATAGGTAGAACACAATATCTGGTCAATAATTGGCACCCAGTAAACATAAATAAAAGAATGAATGAATGACTCACAAATCTCAGGACCAGTAGAGAGCTCAGCTCTGGGCCAAGCTGGTGGTTGCTCCAGTAAGCAGCAATTTTCAACTAGCTAAACCAGGATGACCGGTCAACCCTCTACAGAAGGAATGGGGAGGAATCAGTCCTTGAGGCAGTGGCTTGACTGGAGGGTGCGTGTGGATAGGGAGAAGAGGGGAAGAATAATCCAAAAGCTAATTTCAAAAAAAATTTTTAAATCATCCCTCTGCTCAGTATCCTTCAATGGCTCCCACTTATCCAGATCTGAATTCCTCAGCCAGCGTTCAATGCTCCTCATTGACTTAAACCAACCTAACTTCTCACCCTTATTCATTTTTCTCCATACACATACCCCTAACCCTCCTGTAGACCAGTCTGCTCATCAGTATTTGGATAGGCCTGGCACATCTGGCCCCCTCCATTTTCTATGTGTAGAAAATAAACCTCTCAAGTCTCTCCAGTTCCTTCTCACCTTCACCTGGGCCCACTGGGATCTCTCTGCTCCCTAAACTCTGCACTTGGAGGCTCCACTCATTTTGCCTCTTAATTGTATATTACCTTTTCAGTGTCACTTTTCAAATGTCAAGCTGAGTCTGTGCAACAGACTAGACTATAAGCTCCACAGAAAGGGCAGGAAAGTGTGTGTATGTGTGTGTATGTGTGCATACATGTCTACAGAGAGAGAGAAAAAGAAAGAGAGAGGTAGAGAGAAGATGGCTATAAAAACAACCCCATCCCTTCCTTTAAACACACCCCTTTGCAACATGACTTTGCTCTATCCATCAAGAAGTAGAGCATATTTTCCTGATCCTTGAGTCTCAGCTAGCCCTGTGACTTACTTTGACAAATAGAATGTGGCAGGAGTGACACTGTGCGATTTTCTAGTCTAAGTCTCAAGAGGATTTGCAGCTTCCAGTGTTGGCTGTCCTTAGACTTGAGTTCTGTCACTGTCATGTGACGAAGCCTGGGCTAGCCTTCTTGAGGATCAGAGAACATGTGGGGAGAGAGGCCTGGTGCAGTCAGCAGCAATGACCAGACATGTGAGTGAGGACATCTCAGACCATCCAGACCCAGTTGAGCCACCAGGTGACTCCAACCTTATTAATGTCCTCAGGAAAAAGTAGCAGAAGAATCTCTCAGCAGAACCCAGCCCAAATTGTGTGCCCACAGACTGGTAAGCGAATGAAATGGTGGTTGTTTCAAGTCACCAACTTTTGGCGTGGTTTTTGTACAAAGATTATCATATCATAATTGAATGCTATATACACAATAGCATCAAAATTAGTTAAGTCAATAAACAAACGAGTGAGTTCAAAGTCTTAGTATACTCTCTTTCTAGGTTTTCCTTCTGAGCCCCTTGGTATGTGACATTGCTCTTCCATTTTGTATGTGCAGGAAAATAAACCTTTCAAGTCTCTGCTCCAAGTCACTTTTACTTGGAGCCACTGGGATCTCTCTCTGTGGGAAGCTGACTCTACTCCTCTCTCTTTTCTTTCATCTAGAATGAGGCCATCTCAGACCATCCAGACTTATCTAGAGAGACAAGTAGCCAGGATCTGAAAAACACTCACCTAATTCTAAGAATGTCAAGGATGGACATTCTTAGAATAAAAAAAAAAAAGAATAAGGAAGGGCTTAATCCATCAATTTTTCTTCGATTCACAAAAGATTTGGCAGTGTGGTGTTGGAAAAGTGGAAACCAGGCAAGGCTGCTTGAGCTCTGGACTTATCACTCACTGGCTGTGTCCTTTCTGCATGATCAGATTCTTCTCTCAGTTTTCCTATCTGTAAACAGAAGATTCAATTAGATAGGCCTCTTTCACCTATAACATTCTCAGAGTCCTTGAGGTTTGAAGACTATTTGAGGCTAAGACTTCTGGGGCTCTTTTTAAAATAAAAGTAAATAACTAATTGTTGATGAGAATGTTTGAATACTTTCCATTCACCCCACATGTCCTTCTGAGGACTAGTTTACAAAGAGCAGTATGAGATGGACGGTGGTGCCTCTGTCCCTCTCGGGCAGAAAGCAGGACTTAAAAAAGGGATTCAGCACAGAGCAGGAAGAGAGCCAGAGTTAGGATATAGGCACACAAGCTGCATTTTGGAAGATCCACTCGGGATGCCTGGGTTATCTGGCTAGCACACTTAGGCTGGAATTTGCAAGTGATGACGTTTTATGAGATGATCCTTAGTAAGCCTCAGAAATAGCCATGAAGAAAGATTATTTTGCATCTTGAAGTGAATTTGTTCGGCATGAGCAATGGTCAAATCATGCTGCTTCCTCTGTCTTCCATCTATTGCTATCACTTTCCCGATGATGGAAATGACCATCATCATGGAGGGGCTATCTTCCCAGCTGAAGACACTGATGGTTCAGTGGTAGAATTCTTGCCTTCCATGCAGGGTACCGGGGTTCGACTCCCAGCCAATGCGCCTCGTGCACAGCTACGACCTGCTTGTCACTGGGAGCTTGCATGTTGCTATGATGCTGAACGAGTTTCAGTAGTGCTTCCAGACTAAGATGGACTCAGAATAAAGGCCTGGTGATATACTTCTATCAGCCAATGAAAATCCTATGGATCACAACAAGTAATCAGATCCAATCTGCAACGGATCATGGGGATAGCACAGGACTGGGCGGTGTTTCCCTCTGCCGTGTATGGGGTAGCCGTGGGCTGGGGGCCAACTCAATGGCAGCTAACAGCAATAACAATCTTCCCAGCATTATTCATCTCATTTTAAATTTGAGGACATCAAGGTTCAGAACGGTGAGGTAAATGGCTCAAGCTCACACAATTATTAAATTCAAACCAAGGATTAAACCCAAATTTACCTGATTCCAAAACTTACAAGCTTTTTCACTATTATCATACAGACCTTGACATCATTTAGCAGTCTTCTATTTCCTGCCAGGATCTTCTTCCTGGACTAAGGCCAAGGAAGGAGAGGGGCTTTGCACAGAAGGCCACATTTAGCACCTGGGTCATTGGGCTGTTTTGAAAACTGAATTGGCTATGAGCAAGGCCATCTTGCTATGGTTGTTTCATATCCACCTAGGATGAGAGCTGGGTTGGATCCACTTCATCTCAAATTCTCCCTGTCTAGAAAATGAGGTCTCATATAAGTGTAATATATAAGAGATACATAAAGGACTTCAGAATTGTGGAGCCTCAGCCTGAAGCCTCATAGATGTCACCCAATTCCAGTGCCTCCTCCTAAGCCAGGACAACTGTATGTTGGGCACATCTGCAAGAAAATATAAAACATGGGGAGCTTTACTTGTAGTCAACATAAATACACACAAAACATACAAATGCTGAGCTTTGAGGTACCAACCCTACAGCATAACAAGAACGGGAAAAAAAAGAACCTTAAACACTGAAGGGGATAGAGAAGGTTTCATGGAACAAAAGGAGTTTGAGCTGAGCCTTGAAGAAAAAAGTGTTTGGACCAGAGAAGGACAGGCCCTTCTAGCAAAAAGAACAGCATGGCCAAAGGTCTGAATGGGAGGAGTACAGGGAGGACACTGAGAAGATAGATTTCCATGGAACTAGGAGGAGGAGAACACTAAAGGCTCCATAAACAAGTAATCAGGTGCCATGGAGCCGACTCCGAGTCATGGCAACTCCATGTGTATCAGAGTAGAACTGTGCTCTGTAAGATTTTCAATGGTTCATTTTTCAGAATTAGATCACCAGGCCTTTCCTCTGAGGCACCTCTCAAACTTCCAAACTTTTGGTTAGCAGCTGAGCCTGTTGACCATTTACACTCCCATGTTGTTGTTACCAGTTGCTGTCAAGTCAATGTCAACTCACAGAGACCCCATGTGTGCAGAGTAGAGCTGTTCCATAGGGTTATCAAGGTCCTAAACTTTCGGAAGCAGATTGCCAGGCCTTACTTCTGAGGTGTCTCTGAGGGGGTTTGAACTGCCAACCTTTCAGCCAGCAGTTGAACACTTAACCATTTGTGCCATGCAGGAACTCTTAAAGGCTCCATTTGTTGTTGTTGTTAGGTTCCATCAAGTCGATTCTGACTCAATGTGACTCTATAGGACAGAGTAGAACTGCGCCGTAGGGTTTCCTGGACTGTAATCTCTACAGTAGCAGATTGCCAGGTCTTTTCTCCTGCTGAGAGGCTGATGGGTTCTAACCTTTCATTAAGCAGCCAAGCCCTTAACCACTGCAACCAGGGCTCCTACAAGCTCTATCCAAAAACCAAACCCATTGCCATCGAGTCGATTCCGATCTAGGGTTTCCAAGGCTGAAATGTTTATGGAAGCAGACTGACGTATCTTTTTCCTGCAGAGTAGCTGGTGGGCTCATACCCCTGACCTTCCAATTAGTAGCCCAGCACTTAACTACACCACCAGGGCTCCTACAGGCTCCATAAAACCAAAAAACCAAACTCGTTGCCACTGAGTTGTTACCAACTCACTGTTACCCTATAAAAAAAAAGCTTGAAAGCCAGAGGGAGCAGGTAAGCAAAAGGAAGACATTTGATACCCAGACCCGATCAGTCCCACTTTCCAGAAACGTTCTGCAGGTTTCAGATGACTGAAGCCATGCCCCTCTACCCACACAAAACCAACCAACCAACAGACAGACCCAACACATGCACACGTGCACACAGGCACATACGCATGCGCACGCACACACACGTTAGAAACCAGCCAGTGAAATTCCAGAGCAGGGTGGGGAGGGCCAGGATAGCAGATTGTTGAAGCTCTAATTACATATCTTTGAGGTGGATATTTAGTAAAACCACAGACTTGGAACAACATAAAAGTGCATAAAACAGCCTCATCTGTTCATTATGCAAAGGAATTGCTCATTTACGGAGTTTGGATTACAGTAGAGAGCTTATAAAGCAAAAAAGATGGTGCTTTATCGACTCCCGTAAGCACCAGCATATCCTCTTGGGAAGAGAACACTTGTTGGATGGAGCCTAACCAATGCATTTGTTCACTTCCCCAACCAGAGTGATGGTCCCACAAGTGCCACAGCCATCCCCAGCTCCAGGGGTAAAGAAGAAGGGCAAAGGCCAAAAAAGCCTGCTGAGAACAACTGCCTATAAAAATTCTAGGATCACGTGGAAAGCGGTACACGGAAGAGCCATTTATTATAAGCAGGAAATAACGTAAATGCTGGGGCTGTATTGGGGACAAAGGACCAGGGCCTGCCTTATGCACTGACGGGGTCATGTATTCATAGTTCAAGGAATTCCCTGGGACCAGGATCCCTTATTTAAAAAAAAAAAAAAGCCCTGAATCTAACTCACCTTTGTTTCTAGATTTATCTACTTCCCTTTTCCTTTTTTTTTTTTTTCTTTTCCTTAAGTCTGACTTTGAGAATGATTAATTCGCTAAGAGAACATTTCTCAAAGTGTATTCTGTGGAACACTGATTACCCATTACCATCAAGTCCATTCCAACTCATAGTGATTCTGTAGGACAGAGTGGCTGTAATCTTTACAGAAGCAGACTGCCACATCTTTCTCCCATGGAGTGGCTCGTGGGCTCAAACAACAGACCTTTTGGTTAAGGGCCGAGCACTTAGCCACTGTGCCACCAGGGTGCCTAAATATTAATTTATAGGAAAAAAAGAATGTTTGGTGGTCAAACACCATTGGGAAATGTTACAAAATGAATTCAGCTCTGTAGCCCGCCCCCCTAGACTCATAGTGAACATTAACATATTACAGGCTCTGGGAAGTCCTACAATAAAGAAATTTGTTTAACTCAGTGTTTCTGAAACTTACGTAATCCAGAAACTAGTTTTTTTCTTCATTTGTTTTTGTTTACAGAATACCTATTATTATCCAGGGGAACAAGGATTTTACAGAATAAGCTTTGGGAAAAAACGCCTCTTTGGCTAGTTATTCCATTTCTGTTTCCTGGAATTTGAAAATCTGTCAGTAATTTTTCCAGATCTATTCTTGTGGTCCTTAGATTTCAGTCCAGCCTGTTAAAGTTCTGTATGATATTACTCTGTCCCAATCCTCTAATATTACAAACCAAAAACCCAAATCTGTTGCCATCAAGTCGATTTCCACTCATAGCGACCCTATAGGACAGAATCAAACCGTCCCACAGGGTTTCCAAGGAGCAGCTGGTGGATTTGAGCTGCCGACCTTTTGCTTAGCAGATCTCTTAACCACTGCACCACCAGGGCTCCTCCTCTAATATAAAAAATATATATATATAGGGATGTATTATTTACTCGTAAAGAGATTTAATTACCAGGTTTTCTGGGTGAAACCATGGCATTCTTCAACTGCAGGCTCTCTAGGACCTCAAAAGTTATGGTTTGATACCCAGAGAAGGAGATGTCATCAGAGTGCCCTGGTCAGGGGGCTCAGCCACACCTGGGTACCGAAGAAAAAACTTCCTGATTGTGTACATTAAAAAACAATGGTGAAACTAGAAACTGCCCCAAAGCCTACTGACAGGTAGATAGATGAACAAACGGTGGTATATCCACACAACGGAACGCTGGCTGTCAGTTGGTAGTTCGCTCCAATTCACGGAGACCTACGGCTGACAGAACAAAGCATCAGCATTGCTAAGCTGGAGTCTATTGTTGCAGCTATTTCATCAATCCATCTCACTGGAGGTGTCCGTTGTTTTCACTGACCCTCTGGTGGCGTAGTGGTTAAGTGCTATGGCTGCTAACCAAAGGGTCAGCAGTTCGTACCCTTGGAAACTCTATGGGGCAGTTCTACTCTGTCCTGTAGGGTTGCCATGAATCGGAATCGACTCGACGGCACTGGGTTTGGTTTTTGGGTTTTCTACTTTACCAACTTTGACGTCCTTTTCTGGTGACTGGTCTTTCCTAATGACATCTGAAGTAAGCAAGTCAAAGACTTGCCATCCTCACTTCTAAAGAACACTGTTAATATTCCTTCTAACACTGATTTGTTTGTTCTTCCGGCAGTCCACAGGATATTCAGCATTAGCCAACACCACAGCTCCGGTACATCAACTTTCGTTTTCCCTGTCCTGCTTTTGCATGTATACGAGGCAACTGAAAAGACCATGTAATGCTACTCAGCAATAAAAAGGAATAAATTATTGATACAGACAACAACATAAATGATCTCAAAACCATTATGAGGGAAAGAAATAGGACAAAGAAGAATACATACTGTCTGATTCATTTATATTCTGATTCATTTATATAAAACTCTAGAAATCTCAAACTTACCTATAGTGACAGAAATCGGATCTGTAGTTGCCTGGGATGTGGGTAGAGAAAGATTGCAAAGGGGTACCAGGAAATGTTGATCCAGTGTCCTGGGTGATTTTTTAGGCAGCCAAAGAGCACCCGTTTGGCTACAAGCTCATGGTGGGGGAAGCGGTGATTTTGTTTTAGAAAGCTTCTTGTTCTGAACTAGGCTTATAGTAATAATACCTGTTGACCAGTTGCCGCTAAGGTAATTCTGACTCATGGCAACCCCACATGAATCAGAATAGAATTGTGCTCCACAGGGTATTCAATGGCTGACACCAAGTCTTTATTCCAAAGCACCTCTGGATAGACTTGAACCCCCGAACATTCAGTTAGCAGCCAGGCATTCGCCATTTGCACCACCCAGAGACTCCATAATACAGGCCTTATAACGTATTGGAGTTATGATGAACCGCACTTATGGCTGTCTTCTTTTTTTTTTTTTTTTGGTCCATCTTATGGTTGGTAATATGTTGCAGCGTGTAATTTGCAGTTATCATTCTCAGATGTTCACTAGCAGATGTTCAATTTTCTCATTTACTGTGCAAAACACTGCCATATAGATTCAGTTTTCTAACTACATCAGGGGCTTCAGCTGCTTGAAAACACAAACCCAAATGCTGGTCGTTTTGCTAAAGTCGATACACAGATTTGGGAACCAGTGAGAAGTTATCGAGCACTATATGAAGAAAAAAAGAAAAGGACCAGACAGACAACTCTTACTAATTTTCTCACTAGAAACACCATCCCCATTCCCAGGGACAATCCAGATGATCCAGAATCTTCCACAAGTGGTGTTATCACGGAAATTCACAGAATGCCAGCGTTGTTCAGCTCTTCGTCATTGGAGGAAACTTTTATGATTTGTGTATTTTTTTAATGTATGTATTAAAATGTATCTACAAGTTTCCAACCCTCCCCCCTAAAAAATAAAGATCGGGTTTATAAACATACTGATAATAAAAGGCAATGATCACGAAAACTAAAAAAACAGAGGTATTCGACTTATGTCAGAACTGACTTAGGACAGAGTCATTGGAATGGAATGGCAGTAAGTCGGAGGCTACCTGTAATAATAGCCAGTATGAATCAGGCTCCAGGGGCACCATCTCTAATCTCCATGACAACAGTTAACATACACGGAGAGTTTACTAAGTGTCACAATTCTTGGCACTTTAACATGTATTAACTTATTTAGTTCTCCCAACATGCTAAGGCCTGTCTGAATCCCGAGCCCATCCTCCAGCACCAAGCTGCCTTAAATGAAACTTAGGTGAACACGGCACTTTAAACAATCCCTTCCCTAACCCTACCAAACATTTATGAATTATTTAAAGCTCAAAAGGAATTTGAAAATGTCCACCTAGGTTGGGAATGGACTAACCACAAAAGACAGTTGTCTATCCAAAAACCAGCTGCTAGCCAATTAGCTGGGAACCTCCCAAAGCCAAATCTTTAGATGTGCCTACAGATGGAGACAAGGAATGGTCACTTGAGCCCAATCCAGCTGCCTGCTGTCGTTTCAGAACAGGGATAGACTACAGGATGTGCAGCAACAGGCTCCATAGGTTGGTGCGCAGGTGTGGAGCAAGCTTCTCTGGCATGATGTGGCTGAGGGACAAGAATGGGGAACAGAGAGGACGAATGCAGCTCAGACCATCCATGTGTGTGGCTCAGATCTGAAGGACCGGTGGTCAGATCCTGGCGGTGCTGGCTCACCACTCATTACATGCTGGGGGACGGTGGACAGTAATTAACAATTCTCCACTTGCAGAAATTAAAGCCAAGAAAATGTCTCAGCTGGCTGCACTGTTGCTCTGAGAGAGAGCGGAGAAGGAGGGGAAGGCCATCTTTTACTGAGCATTTGGAGACAGAAAATGCTTGGGGATGAAGCTGAAATTTCCTTTGCTTCTGCCACTCCCTTTGTAATGACAGTTCTTGAGAGCAAGAAGACCTAGCTGAAGGATTCGGGATCTGGAGAGGATTTATTTTGAGATCACACCCTGGGTTACTGGACTAGGTTTCCAGAGGTGTCTCAACACCCTGCCACTGTTGGCTCTCTGGCTCATTAAAAGAATGGAAGAGCTTCTTTCCATTTTAAGGAACAGCAAAGAGCACTACCTGGAGGCCTGAGACCTAGGCCCAGTGATGGTTCCACCACTGCCTTGCTGTATGACTTTGGATAAATCCTTGAACTTCACTCTACCTTAGATTCCGTACTTCTCAAATAAGGTTAATGACAGCTGTTCTGTCCTTCTCCACGGTCCATTGTGAGACTCAAACAGGGCAATGCACACAAAAGCATTATGAAAAGCACAATTTCTGTAGTGCAGACAGAAAGCACCCATGACTAAGAGTCAGGAGGACTCACTCATCCACCAACTAACTAATAAGCTC
The DNA here is from genome assembly GCF_024166365.1 of Elephas maximus indicus. Taxonomy (NCBI): domain Eukaryota; kingdom Metazoa; phylum Chordata; class Mammalia; order Proboscidea; family Elephantidae; genus Elephas; species Elephas maximus. The sequence continues at coordinate 54,811,422 of NC_064840.1, forward strand.
TGAGAAATGCGGAAAAGTCATCGAAAAACTCTGATAGTGAACTACAGTCTGAGATCATGGGTTGTGTTGTTGTTTGCGAAACTGACTCAAATGATGGACCCTTACCCCAGAAAAATGCTCAAAGCAGCAGTGAAGTTTACCTAAGACTTCAGAAGTTTCCTATTTCTCTAGGCCTATTTGTGGGAAAAAAAAAAAAAAAAAAAGCAAGTGCACAGACCCTCCAGATTGGAAGTGCCTGGCCTGAAGAGTTATCTATTTAGCAACATCGTCATCATCATCCTCAAAGTAATACTGCATGTAGTGTATTTTTCAAGGAATACTTAAGGGTAATCAACTGTCGTGCCCCCGAAGCAATTTTTTGAGCATGTTCTAAGCTATAGTTTGTTCTTCTCCAGTTTATCCTTCCATATGCTCCCATCTACTTCCTGTCTTTCTGAAATTCGTTGAAATCCCTGGGTGCTGAGGTCATCCCTGTTCTTCTTAGTACAGTTATGGGTCTGTCCTCTTTTTAGACCTTTACTGTCATTTCAGTGGGATTTGGGGAAGGAGGGAAGGCAAACATGTTAATTCAGGCCACAACTAAGACAGGGAGCAAAGGCCCTGAGATCAGAGAGTGCCTGTTTGAAAAACAGCGAAGAGACTCTTGTGGTTAGAGGAGAAACAAGTAAAAGAGAAATAGACAATACTTTCAGGGAGGTAATAGGGGGTTGAGTGTGGAACCTAGAGACTGAGTAAGACAAGGAACAGAAGGGCCTCCAAATCTGAAAACAAAATAACAAGAAATGGGCCAGGGCACAGAAACAAAGCCATTCCCCAGAACAATGGGGCAGGGTATCTAAAAATAGCCTGCAAACTTCTTTAAAGTTGCCTTTCAGAAGCAGTTGAAGAAGACCAGACCCGGGGACATGCGCAAAACATCCACCTGTGACCGCTGTGTGACCTTCCATCGGGGCAGTGAGGGACTATAGCCCCAGCCGGGGAATCGAACCCAGGGAGCGGAAGACTGTGCAGGCGGGACATTCCATAATAAGTCCTGCTACAAATCCCAGAGGCCTCTAGGACAGGAGCCATCTTGGAAAGCTGCTGTGCAGGCACCTAACCTTAGTTAACATAGCCCCGCCTGTGTCTACGAATAAACATGAATCTTTTCCCGCCCAAGAACTTTTAAAAACTCAGGCCTGTCTTTTGTTCTGTGAGATGAGGGTATGCGTTGCTCTAGGCCCTCCTCCTCTCCGTTTGCAAGCCTCTTCGATAAAGCTTTGCTTGTATAGAAAACTACATGCCTTACCTGCTCTTGACCAGTGAGAGGCAAGAACCTTATTCTGGTAACAGAACCCCCAAAGTTCTGAATTCCTTTTAGATCAGAGGCCTGCCTGTTCTGTCCCTGATGAGCCACGCAGGAAGCACTTCCTTAAATTGCTTTTGCAGTGTCAGGTCAGGCCATCTACCCAATCGCCCGCCAGCTCCCCTGAGTACCAGTATCCCAGCCATCACGGTCCAGTGCCAGGAGCCCAGGTCTCTACTGATACACCTACAGAAAGAATGCCTCAGTGTCCCAGGGGACTGTCTGAGCAGTCTGCACATCCCTCCTCTGGCAGAGCTGATAGAACACTGGAGGCTACACTGTGTTGGCTGTTTGGGCACGGGCATGCACCCGCTTAATGTTGGGGTATGGGGGTTTGCACAGCAGAGGTGGTACAGCACGGAGATTAATAAAGAAGACTCCAGAGGCACCGACTAGCTCTGTGACTTTGAACAAATTTTCTAACTCTTCTGTGCTTCAGCTTCATCAAGTGGAACAGTAATAGTTCTTACCTCATACGGTTGCTATGAAATAAAATGGGTCAATGCCTGTGACATGCTTAGAACAATGCGTGGTTGGCATAGTAAGCACGATGTAAATGTGAATCATTATCAGTGTTATATGCGCATTTAAGGATAGGGATACAGGGGTGACTGAGGGTACACGTGTGCACCAATTGGCCTTGTGTTGATTCCAGCTGATAGCTACCCTAAAGGGCAGGGTAGAACTGCTCCATCAGGTTTCCAAGGCTGTCATCTTTACCAAAGCAGATTGCCACATCTTTCTCCCGTAGGGCAGCTGGTGGATTCAAACTGCTGGCCTTTCGTTTCTCAGCCGAGCGCTCACCCACTGCCCCACTAGGGTTCATTTCACATGTGCATGTTAGGGTGTATTTACACTCAGACACTAAGGCCTTCTTCAGTGATAGATTCAACACATACCATACACTTAAAAGGACACAAAGGCCAACTGTCTTTGGAGTCAGGGGCTCCTGTGTCTAGATCTGTGAGGGTAACTGCAGACGGCTATGCAGGCCGTGCCGTCAGCACACACAAACAGCAGTTATCACAGAAGCCAGATGGGCAAACGCCTGCTGTCGGGTGAGTGCAGACTTGAGGCACTGCACCTTGGACAGGGTCCAGGAGGCTGCCCCTCAGCCCAGCCATCCTAACAATTCAGCTTTCACTTGGTGCTTTGCACACATTAGCTCCTTTGATCCTTACAGCCACTCAGTGCAGAGGGCTGACGGGGATTACCAGTACCAGCTGGTGTTGAGAGTCACATTCCGACTCATGGCAACCCCACGTGTGTCAGAGTAGAACTCCACGGGGTTTTCAATAGCTGATTTTTTTGGAAGTAGATCACCACACCTCTCTTCTGAGGTTATTCTGGGTGGACTTGAACCTCTAATCTTTCGCTTAGCAGGCGAGCACGTTCACTGTTTGCACCACACAGGGACAAGGTTAAACAATTAATAAGGACAAAATCTTGACCAGAACTTACCTTCTGTGGCCTCTACTTCAGGGTACTTTACCACCACTTCAAATTGTCCTCTAAGCCCATGAACTGGGTCAGTCTGTGATGGGGGCTGGGGAGAGAGGGTATGGAGGTATGGGTAGAAGCACCAAAGGAATTAAAAGACAGCAGGGAGTGGTGTGTCATTATCCCAGGCAGATCTGTTTACCTCTCTGAACCTCAGTTTCTTCATATGCTAAATGACATAACTAGGCCTTAGGCTCCTAGCTGATGGAAACCTTATCTTTTCCCTCTCAGTATCTCCCCTGCCTAGCCTAACAGTAGTAAGCATTCAGTTAAAAAAAAAAAAAAACCATTGCCGTGGAGTTAATTCTGACTCATAGTCATTCAGTAGAGGCTTGTTGAACTGCATGGTGGGCAGGACGTAATGGGATTTGTTGTTCTCTAGCCACGGTGGCACAGTGGTTAAGTGCTACAGCTGCTAACCAAAAGGTCAGCAGTTCAGATCCACCAGCCACTCCTTGGAAACCCAATGAGGCAGCTCTACTCTGTCCTACGGGGTCACTGTGAGTTGGAATCCACTCAACGGCAATGGGTAGGGTCCTCCCTGGGTGGTCCAAGCAGTTGAACATCTGGTTGAAGTACTCATCTAACCAAAAGGTTGGAGGTTTGAGTCCACCCAGAGGTAGCTTGGAAGAAGGTCCCAGTGATCTACTTCTGAAAAGTCAGCCACTAAAAATCCTATAAAAGGAGCCCTGGTGGCGTAATGGTTAAGCGCTCGATGACTAACCAAAAGGTCAGCAGTCTGAACCCACCACTGGCTCCACGGGAGAAAAGATATGGAAATCTGCTCCCGTAAAATTACAGCCTAGGAAACCTTATGGGGCTATTCTACTGTCCTACAGGGTCTGTTGACAGGACACAACAACAATAAAAACAACGCAGCACAGTTCTACTTTGACATACATGGGGTCACCATGAATCAGGGTCAGCTTGACAGCAACTGGTAATGGTCCTTCCAGCTCTGACATTTGGTGTCTCGGATTTTGAATGAGGAACTTTGGCTAGGCCCTCCTCCCCCTAATGAACGATTCCCTGTTAACATGAGCAGGTTAGGCCACTGGATATATGTACTGGGGTCTGTGTATAGGCATGGCTGGACTGGGGCCTGGGTAACCTGACTGGGTGGTACATCCATATAATGGAATACTACTCGGCAATGAAAAGGAATGAATATTGATACACGCAACCACATGGATGAATCTCAAAGCAATATGCTGAGCAAAAGAAGTCAAACAAAAAAAGTACATACTATATAATTCTATTTATACAAATTCTAGAAAAGGCCAACAAATCTAGAGTGACAGAAAGCAGATCAGTGGTTGCCTGGGAGATGGGTGCAGAGAGAGACAGAAAGGAGGGATTACACTATACTGATTGTGGTGATGGTTTCACACATGTCAAAACTTATCAAATTTACACTTTAAACTCGGGCAGTTTATCATGTGTCAATTATACCTCATAAAGCTGTTAAAAAAGAGCAGCTAGAGGAATGACTGACTTATCAGTGACAAATCTCACAATTTAAGGCCTGTAGAAAGGAATACCAAGAGGATGAGAGACAATTTGCCCACAGATCCCTGAGAAGTTCCTAGTACCCAGAAAGCAGAGGGAAGGGGGGAGGTGCAGAAAGCAGGCAGAATGGATAGAAGTCTACACACAGAGCAATTAGACTCCCAGGACAATTCCTTCACCCATACAGAGTGTACCTCCTCCTCCAAGAGCTGACAAAGGGCAAAAAACAACAAAGGCTAAAGCCTCTGGAGGCTGCACTCTGTCTCCTAACTGAGGAAAATCCAAGAGAACAATCTTTGTTGCTGCTGTGTGCCACAGTGTCAATTCCAACTCACAGTGACCCTACAGGACAGAACAGGACTGTCCCATAGGGTTTCCTAGGCTGTAACTCTTTGCAGAAGCAGGTTGCCAGGTCTTTCCTCTCACAGAGGTGCTGAAGGATTTGAACCATGGATCTTTTGGTTAGCAACTGGGTGCTTCACCATTGCACCACCACGGGGGCTCCTTAATGCTGAGTAAAACTGGATTGTGCATCTATACGACTGACTGGGATTTACTCATCTTTAAGTAGTTTGACAAAAGGAAGCTCAGAAGATCCCAAACTGAAGCCTGCCTGTGAGACTCCGCTGCCTGTTCTGTCATTTCCTCTGCAACACTGTCAACCAACTACTCAAAGCACACAAGAGCGTGTAGGAACATGGGCCCCTAAGTCAGCCTGTCTAGGCGAGATACTGGCTGCAGCTATGAACCAGGGCAAGTTTATTAACCTTTGTGTGCTCTGAGTCCTTGTCTAAAACAGGGATAATAATAGAACCTAGCTACAGTGAGTCCCTGGGCATCACAAACGCTTAAGTGCTCAAGCCCTGGTGGCGCAATGGTTAAAGCGTTTGTCTGCTAACCAGAAGGCTGGCAGTTTGAATCCACCAGCTGCTCCTTGGAAACCCTATGGGTTTCTGCCCTATAGGGTCGCTATAAGTCAGAATCGGCTCAATGGCTGCGGGTTTTTGTTTTTGTTTTTTTTTTTTTTTGCTGTTACTAGCCAAAAGGTTGGCTGTTTGAACATACCTGGAGGTGCCTCAGAAAACAGGCCTGGCAATCTGCTTCCGAAAGGTCACGGCCTTGAAAACCCTATGGAGCGGCCACCCAAGGCACAACAACTGGCCTCTATTTGCCTGGAACAACAGAAGAAGAGTCAGGAATAGGAGGAGAAAATGGAATGTGTGGGCTGACTGCCTGCATGCCTTTGCCATGAGACCAGAAGAACTGGATAGTGCCCAGCTACCATCACTAAACATTTTGATCAAAGATTCTATTTGAGAATCATGATCAAAAGGGGGGAAATGCAGAACAGAATATTAAACTCTCATAGACTCCAGATTTTCTGAAGCCATGGAGGCTGAACGAACCCCTGAAACAATTGCCCTGAGATAATCTTTAAACCTTAAACCCCCTGAAGTCTTCTCAAAATGAAACAATACTTTAGCTTAACTAGTAAAGAATACCTGCCTTGAGCATTATGCTCTTTTAAGATCTAAAAAAAAAAAAAAAAAAGTCATTGTCCACAAGTCGATTCTGACTCATAGCAGCCCTACAGGACAGAGTAGAACTGCCCCATAGGGATTCCAAGGAACAGCTGGTGGATCTGAACTGCTGACCCTTTGGTTAGCAGCTGAACACTTAACCACTGTGCCACCATCTCTATGGGACTGTATTGACAACAGAAGCTCAAAAGATTAGATAGAAACCTTAGGGGGCAGTGAGTTTCTGTTCATGGAGGTGGAACAGCTCAGAAAAGAAGGGTGGTTGCACAACTCGAAGCATGTCATCAATGTCACTGAATTGTACATGTAGGTGTATGCTTTGTATGCTTTGCTGTGTATATTCCCAACAACCAAAAAACAATTTCTTTTTAAAAACCCTATGGAGCAGTTCTACTCTGCACACATGGGGTCGTCATGAGTCAGGACTGACTTGACAGCAACAACAACAGCCCTTAGGGCATTGCCTGGTACCCGGGGAAGGATCTATAGCTGTTAGCTCTTTCGCCTTGTTCAAGAGAGGTTTACACATAGATCCGTCTGATACAGTCCTCTGCCTTTTCACTCCTATTTAGCTAGGTGTCCTCTTTTAGATCTTCAGACCACAAGGTTTCTTTGTGTCCATCCCCAGGTCACTGCCAGCTCTGAGGTCTGACTCAGTGCTGAAGGCTATCTCCTGAACTCCATTGCAACAGCTTCCCAAGGACTGGCCAAGACCTTGACTTTACACTCACTTTAGCTCCCCACCCCATAACTGCCTGGGTCCCCAGGCCCTGGGGGGGGAGGCAGTGTCACTTCTGCTGGTCACTCTTCTCAGTTTATTGCCACCTCTCATGTCCACCATCACAAGTCATTTAGCACATTTAATATCTACTTGTATTTTGATTACTTCCGCTTCAGGTTTTTATTTATTTTTTCACTTATTATTTAATTTTTATCCTCAGGGTTTGGGGACAGATCTTTGTTTTCATGAAACCCACTGTGGAGTCTGTTCCGACTCATAGTGACACTATAGGACAGAGCAGAACTGCCCCATAGGGTGTCCAAGGAGCAGCTGGTAGATTTGACCTGCTGAGTTTTGGTTAGCAGCCAAGTTCTTAACCATACCACCAGGGCTCCTGAAACTCGTTACCACCTGTAAATTAAAAACTGTTGCTTTCAGAGCTGCAGATCTGAACATGTTACACATGATGCTACCTGATACTTTACAATGAAGAGGGGTGTTAGAGATGGCCAAGTGGGTTGAGGGATTGTCTCTCATAAAACTGTAAACACCACACCTGCATCTAGCCAACTACCCAACTCTAGCTTATGCAATCTACAGAATGGGGATAAAACAGAGACGAAGGTACTGACAGGGGCCCTAAGCAAGCTTTTCCTCAGCTCTCACACCACCCCCGATTTCTGCTTCATTATGATTACACAGGACTGTTTATTTCTTTAATATGAGAGGGAGAGGCTCAATGGTGTAGAGTGGGTAAACCAAAACCAAACCCATTGCCATCGAGTTGATTCCAACTCATAGCAACCCTATAGCACAGAGCAGAATGGCCCCATAGGGTTTTCCAAGGAGCAGCTGGTGGATTTGAACTGCCGACCTTCTGGTTAGCTGCCGAGTTCTTAACCACTGTGCCACTAGGGCTCCATGGAGTGGGTAAATACAAAAAAAAAAAAAAAAACCCATTACGATCAAACTAGTTCCAACTCATAGCAACTTGATGACAGAGTAAAACTGCCCCCATAGGGTTTCCGAGGCCGTAATCTTTTTGGAAGCAGACTGTCACACCTTTCTCCCAAGTAGAGGTCGATGGGCTCAAACTGCCGACGTTTTGCTTAGCAGTTGAGCTCTTAACCACTGCACCCACCACTAGGGCTCCTTCAGAGTGGGTAGAACCTGGTAACAAATTGCCTGGGTTTGAACCCTGGTTCTGCTCCTTAGCAGCTACTGACCTCAGGCAAGTTACTTGACTTCTCTGGGCCTCAGATTCTTCATCTGTAAAATGATCAATAGTACCTTTCTCGTGAAATTGTTATAATATACACGTGGGATAATGTATACTTGGCTATACTGGCTGTTTCATCTAGTCCAACTCTTAAATTTACAAGTTGAAGAAACTGAGCTGAGACAGAGGCAGAGAGAAAGATTGAGAGACCACTCGCCCAAAGCTCAAGGGTTAAAGTAGCATGGGGACTAAATCCAAGTCTCCAGACTGTCTAGTTCAGGAAACTTCCCTCTTTCTAGAGCATTAAGGCCCTAAACATACTCTATTAAAATGCAAATGTTCCCCAGGAGGTCTGACTCCAAGTTATTAGCGCCTTAACGTTAGTGTTATGAATTGGTTTAACAAACAACTTTTTTTTTTTTTTTAATTGTACTCAGTCTTGTTAGAAAGGGGATGGGGGCAAAGGGCCAACTTCATGCCTGTGATTTTAGGAGCCCCTCTCATGTTTTATATTGCCTCAAGAAAAAGGTGCCTCCTCCGCTCCCCCCCTCCTGCTATCAAGCATCAAGGCTGAACCCCATCCATAAAAAAGACTCAGGTCCTAGGATCAGTCCACAGGATGGAAAGTACTGCTCCCAAATCCCCGGCATGAGTGGGCTTGACTACCTCAGAGAAAGAAACTGGGAATCTGGCCCACAGAACCAAAATTGGACTCAGAGGTGGGACGTGATGATCACAGATGCAGGAGGAAGAGAAAAAGACCACTTCGAAGTCTCTATCCAGCAGCTGCCCAAGGGGTGAGGAGAGGAGGCAAGACAAACCATTCACTCAGTCATCCATCCAGTCAGGTGACAGAATTTAAGCCCCTACTCTATGCCTGAGATGAACACCACAATCCCAGACCTCCAGGGATGGACGCTCTGATAATCCTTTACCACTGGCAGCATCATGGGCTCCTGACAGTGAAAGGCATGTTTAATGCAGGCATTAAACCCTCAGAACCAGCACCATCACCCAAACACCCAAAATGTATCGAGAAAACGGACCCTCAAGTAAGGTGAGGCTAGGGCTAAATATCTGGATTTTCTCCCCTCCCCTCCCCTGCTTTTTTAGAGAGAAAATGAAAATAATATTTTTGTTCTTCATTAAACTCTCAAAGTTTAGTCCTGCTTATCTGAGTTCGGTGTTCAGGAAGTAGACCAGAGAACCTCTAAGAGGGAAATTATTCTGTCAGAAAGGATGCCACCCTTTTCACTATTCCACTCACGTTTTAAAGGACTTATTATGGCTTTCAAATAATATTTCACTTGATCCTCTGGACAACTCTAAGAAGACGGAAGATTAGAGAGGTTATGTTCATTACCCAATGCCAATACAACAGGCAGAACTGGGATTTGAAGCCAGCTCGGCCTGACCCCAGAGCCCAGGCTCTGCCCATGTTCTCTCCACCATGTCCACCAGCTGGCCTCTACTCCCTGCCTCCACTCCTGTGCCCTCTCAAAAGCTGATAAACAAGCAGCTAGCTGCCTGATAAAGAAGTGCTCTCCTCCCCGACCTAAGGAGTCCCTTGTTCTTTAGCCCGCTCTCTACCCAGTGGTATCATGTCTGACTCCTCAAAGAAACGCTAGCTTTCAAGAGCAGTCTCACCCATCTTTTTGAGTTACAGAAAAACCCAGGATCTCCACCAAAGAGTCTCTGTTGTTTAAGAAAATTCACCAAAAAGCCACCATGAATTCTGTGACATTCTTAAGTTAATTCATATTTTAATAATCACAGCAGTATCAACACACACTTGAAAAAACAGTCCCCTTGGGAAACACTATTTATTCACTCTGCCTATAAAAGTTCCCTGTGCCCACCAATTAGACAATCTGTTGGAATATTTAACCCTGAAGTCTCCGGGAATGTGGACTGGATGAGGACTCTACTTTTCCCTCCCATAATCTCTCCCATTACTGGGCCAGTAGAGAGACTGGGTCCTTGGAGTCCACCCCCCGCCCTCCCCCAGCACAGTTAGAGGCTTCCAGCCCTCTCTTGGCCAACCACTCAGAGGTGCCTCAGAACAAAGGCCTGGTGATCTACTTTTAAAAAAATCAGCCACTGAAAACCCCACGGAGCGTAGTTCTACTCTGACACACATGGGGTCACCATGAGTCAGAACTGACTCCATGGCAACCGGTCCAGGTCATCTTCCTTCCACAACAATAAACTACACAACAATAAAACCACGTTATAGAACCTGACAGTTCATGATGCACATCTACATCCTTCCACAACAATAAACTACACAACAATAAAACCACGTTATAGAACCTGACAGTTCATGATGCACATCTACATATATTAACTCGTTTAATCCTCAAATCAACCCTATGAGCTCGATATTATTACTACCTTTTCAAGGAATTGTGGCTCAGAGAAATTTAAACAATTTGCTTGAGGTTGGCTGTTCAATTAGTAAGTAAGTGGGAGAAAAGATCCCAAATCCCAGGTCCACTCTAATTCACTCTCCCTCTGCCCTACTGTCTCTCTCCTTTTCCTTCACCTCCCCTGTGGGGATGGGAGTTTCCCGCTGTCTCTGGAAAGGGTGCCTAGTCTGGGAGCACAGGCTGTGCACCTACATGCCTACCTTCACTGCCCGTGAGCTTGGCCTCACTCTCCAGCCCATTCGGTTTCCAAGGCTCCACACCAGCGTGAAATAACAACCCTGCTAGTGTAGTGACATGGGCTGTTCTGCTCTCTATTTCCTGTCCCAAGGCTGTTTTTCGGAGGGCACAGGAGCTGCCGTTGTGCAACGGGAATGCCTGCCTCGGAGCGCAAAGGCCCATGGGAGCAGCCTCAGGAGGAGAGCAGCTGCAAAGGACATTCTGGCCAGCTAAGCCCAAGAAGTTTCTCTTGGACCATGTGCTATGGAGTGCTCCCCTGGTCAGAACACACATGGTCTGCGGAAGTGCTTCCTTCGTTCTTTCTGTCTGGATCACTGCCTTCTCTTGCAGAACATCCCTCCCTTATGGCCCCCTCACCTATAGCTGAAATCCCACCTTCGGAGTCCAGCATCCCAGGTGTGCCTGCTTCCAAGGACTCTCCCCCACCCACCCCATCCCCACAAAGATCTCAGCGACAGGGGCAGCTATCATGCTCTCAAAGGCCCTCCAAGCCCCCTAGGTTGTCAAACAAGCAGCTGCCTGATAAAGAAGTGTTCCCCTCCCCTACCCAGTAAGACTGAGGTTGGCTCAGAGTTCGCACCTTGAGGCCCAAAAACTGTGGCCCATCTGGTCTTTCTCCCTCCCCCTTCTACACTAAACATTTCAGGCAGGAGATGGCAGCTGGGCAGAGCCTCTGGAGACCTCTCCCCCTAGACTCACCGGAGTGAGATCCCGCCCCCATTCAAGGGCTGCCGGGCCATCTGTGCCTGAACTCCAGGAATTGGGCAGGCAGTGCCCGGGGCCTCCAGGCTATGAGGAAATTGTGCCAAGCCCCAGCTCCTCCCCTGCAGCCCCAGCACCAATTCTAACAAGCAGCTCTCCCTGCCCTCGCCCACCTGCCTGAACCAGAAAACAAGTTCTAAGCCTGGAACCCACCCTGGGGAAATGCAACTGCATTAGAGTAGGAAAGAAACTTCTGGCTGTTGCTTCTGCAGCCCCCGTTAGTCTGTGGACAATTCATGCTGGTGACATAAGGGAGGTGAGGAGGAAGGGTGAGGAACGGAAACCGGAATACGCCTCCAGTTCTCTCCTTGGACAAAAGAGGTGTCAGCTAATAGAACACTGAGCAAAGAAAAGGGATTCTGCAATTTCACTGACTCCAACTTCCCCTTACCACAAAATTCCAGTGCAAAAAATACATCGTATAGTTCCTTTGCTGCTAGTTGCTATTCGGCAGGCTCTGACGCATGGCGACCCCAAGTATAACAGAGTGAAGCTTGGCCTGATTGCGAGCCAGCTTCGTGACGGTTGGTATGCTGGAGTTTATTTTTGAGGCTAATCTGCAGTGTCTTACAACCTAGGGGGCTCATCTTCCAGCACCGTATCGGATAGGATTCTGCTGGGATCTATAAGGTTTCCAATGGCTAATTTTCAAAAGTAGATCATCAGACTTTTCTTGCTTGTCTGCCTCAGTCTGGAAGCTCAGCTGAAACCTGTCCACCATGGGTGACCCTGCTGGTATTTGAAATACCAGTGGGATGGCTTCCAGCATCACAGCAACTGGCAAACCACCACAGTAAAATAAACTGACACCTGGACAGTCACTAGCCCCTTTAGCCCAAGCCTCTTATTTTAAAAATGGGAAAACTGAAGCTCAGAGACGCTCAGTAATTTGGCTTGGTCACACAGCTAATATATGGCAGATTCAGGACAAGAAACCATTTCTCCCCTGCCCACCCAGCCAGCGCTCTCCTCCACTTCGTCTTCTTTTGTTGTTCATTGTATAACTCTTTCAGTGTAAGTTTATTATCCCCTTAGTTCCACTCCTCAGTTTCCCTATCTATACAACATTCTTTTATGTAGAAGAGAAAAAGAAACAGGTGGACATGAAACAAGCGTGGGCAGTGGTACTGGTGTGTTTGGGGCTTTTCTATGAAAGCTTCCCCATCCATGTAGAGGTGGGGCACCTCCAAAGGCTTTCTCTCTCTCCAGAAACAAGTGAAATTGGAGTCACAGGGGTTTGGGGCAGCTTGGCATTATGGGAAGAGCATAGAAGTAGAGTAGCTAGGTTTCAACCCCAGTCCTGACACTCTCTAGCTGTGTGGCTTTGATTGTATAGCTTCCCCTCTATGACGCCTTGTTCCAATATGTAAAATGTGCACAGAAATACAAGCTCCTGAGTCACTGTGAAGTATGTAAGAGATCTATCCACTAAAAAGTACTGCTTTCATAACTATTAGTTGAACCTACCCTTTGACTGTGCTTATATATCTGAGACTTACTAAGAGTTCTCTACGGTCCTATAGAGAAGTCCCCGGGTGTCACAATGGTTAAGTGCTTGGCTACCATCTAGTTATCTACAGCTGCTGTAACAGAAATGCCCCAAGTGGACAACTTCAACAAAGAGTAATTTATTCTCTCACAGTCCCGGAGGCTAGAAGTCTAAATGCAGGGTGCCAGATTCAGGGGGAGGCTCTCTCTGTCAGCTCTGGAGCAAGGTCCTTGTTATCAATCTTTCCCTGGTCTAGGAACTTCTCTGCGCAGGAACCCCGGATCCAAAGACATGCTTTGCTCCTGGCGCTGCTTTCTTGGTGGGATGAGGTCCCCCGTCTCTCTGCTTGCTTCTCTCTTTTATATCTCAAAAAAAACTGACTTTACTTTCATCTAAAGTACAATAATAAAAAAAAAGACTGACTTTAGACAAAACCTAATCTTGTAGATTAAGTCCTACATCATTACCAAACTGCCTCTAATTCTGCCTCATTAACAACATAGAGGTAGGATTTACAACACAGGAAAATCACATGACAAAATGGTGGACAATCACACAATACTGGGAATCATGGCCTAGCCAAATTGATACACATCTTGGGGGGCCACAATTCAATCCATACAGCTACTAACTGAGAAGTTGGCAGTTCAAGTCCACCCAGAGGTGCCTTGGGAAAAAAAGCCCAGCAATTTACTTCCAAAAGATCATAGCCATTGAAAACCCTATGGAGCACAGTTCTACTCTGACCTACATGGGGTTGCCATAAATCAGAGACAGGTTTTTATTATTATCATCCTGTAGACGCAGCCTTCTGATCTACCCCAAACTAAAAGGAAGGCCTATAGATGATGCATCATCCTATGGATAAAGACCATCCTCAGGAGGTAAAGTTGATTCCCCTGGTTTTCTCCACTTCCCTTCCACCTGTTCAGATTTACCCATCCATAGTATTCCATTTCTGCAGCAAAGACTCTTCTCCAGAACACTCTAACCCTCATCAATAGTCTCTTCCTCTAAACTCCCACTGTGATTCAGCATCTTATTTTCTTTCATCGTGTCTTTTAACATGACTGTAAGTTCCTAGATGGTGGAAATCTTATTTATTTTTAAATCTCTTCATGGTCTAGCACAAGTCCAAGTATATATATTAATCGAGAGATTTCAGTTGTATAAGACCAGTTTCCTGGACTCACCCTCACCCTGAATTCTCCTCTTATGGGTTCCCCTAACTATAGGCAAAATGAGATAGGTACAAAGGAGAACCTGTGTGTCTGTTTGAAGATCTGAGATTTTCTATGTCCATTCGTTCATTTGTTCATGCATTAAGAAAAGGAGGATACCTGTATCTGCCAAGCATAACTCATGCTGAAGAAACTCTGGCCCGTGATGGGGCAAAAGCCTGGGAGACTCCATGAGATAGAGACAGCAAATCCTGTGCAGTCACTTTTATCAATTAAGTGCTAGAAGCTTTTCACGCTTCGATGATTCTAAAGGCTTTACCAATATTTGCACACATAAACTTTATAAGAAATCTTCTCAAGCATGGACAGTTCTTACTCCCATTTTACAGATGATGAAACTGAGGGATAGAGCTGTTAAGTTGCTTGCCCAAGGTCTCATGCTACAAAGTTGCAGTCAGGAACAAAGCTGGTCTCCCTGGCTCAGAGCCCAGGCAGCTAAGCATCCCACTGTGCTGTATCTCAAGTTCAAGCTACAGAGTGCCTGAGAACCAGCAGTAAGGACAGAGGTACACACAGGGAAGGCCATCCATGGTGAGGAGGAAGCGATTAACGGGGGCCAGCACCATGCCCGGAGCCATGGAAGTTGCCCAGGTCCTGCTCTGCCTCTGGCCGCTGTAAGCCGTCTCCTTACAAGGACATCCTGAGCCCCTCCTGTGAAGGGCACTTGCAGCTCAGCTGATACAGGGCTTCCAGAGGCAGAATGGCATTCCTGTCTGCCTGAGATTAGCCAGGCCCAGAACGCAGGAGTCCTTAACTCCTCCAAAACCAACCCTTTACCCTTATAGGTAATCTGCCCCTGCACTGACCTTGTAAAATCCCCAAAGAGCGCCCCAGCTTCAGATTACCTGGTAACAACCAGTCTGTGTCCCCTCTGTCCTGTGATGGGTGGCAGCAATGCAGAAAGAGAAGTCGAGTGAGGATGAGACAAACTATTGGAGGACGCTGGAAATGAGTCGATGCTAACAGCGTTAACTGCTGTGAAAATGGGGTGCAGACAAGGGATGGCGAGGGTGGGCAGGGAAGGAACCAAGACCCTGGGGAGGTTTTCTTAAAGAGGGGAAGCAGAGAAGTTTACGACTGTGTCTGAAATAGTGTTTGATGCTGTTACGATTGTCCACTAACGCAGAGAGAGGACGGCCAGGCCTCTCCAGCTATCTAGGATGAGCGAACGGAGGCAGGTAAGGGAGCGAGGCGGGGAGTGGGAACTGCAAGACCACCGGCAAGCTATGGGTGCAGACCACCAGACGCTGCTGACGGTGCCCAGTTTTCAGAAGCAATAATTCCTGAGAAGGCTTCACCAGTTGCTGCTTCTATCGTCACCTGCTGAAAAGTAGCACTTATTTCACGTGGTCAGAGAGAAGTACAGGCGCAGAAGAGAGCACAACCCCAGCCAGCTTCACGGATTGGTGGTACGAAAATAGCAGGCCATATAAAAAGCAGGGAACCGCAACCCTACCCTGAAGAAGGCGTCATCGGAAATGAAGGAAACCCGCGCCACAACGCTCCGCCCCATTCCCGCGAGATTTGACTGCTCCGACTGTAGCTCACCAACAGGAAGCACCCGTGTGCGAGTGGGAATTAATCATAGACGATAAATGTTTGTTCTGGTGCATCTTGCGGCTTATTTTCTTCATATGTTTCCGAGCTTCTAAGGATCTAGTCTCCCCCTCCCCCGCATTTCTTTCTTTCCTATAATCTTTTCTTGCTCATTTTCTTTGAGCCTCCATGTTATTCCTTGAACACACTAAGAATGCTCCTGCCCCAGGGCCTTTGCACTTGCCGTTCCCTCAGCCTAGAATGCTCTACCCCCGGATATCCAAATAAGCTGCTCTCTTCCTTTTGGTTTCGGCTCAGATGTCATCTTATCAGAGAGGGCTTCCCTGACCACCCCATATACAACGCAACCGCCCATCACAGCCAGCATTTTTGCATACCCTCTGCACAGCTTCATTTTCCCCATGCGTTCATCACTACCGGCTGTCTCTGTATCTATCATATGTATATGCATATGTGACAGACAACATCGCCAGACCCTGCTTTGCTGTGCCATAACTGTGGTGCAACACGGCAAATCTGCGATATACTCCCAGATTGTACCCAATTCCTAAACAGCCGGCAGACCATTAGAAAAGGGGCACCAATAACTGATATGGGTTGTTCCATAAACATCACCTCTTTCTGATCAGAGTCTGAACACATGTTAACACATGGAAGGTAGCTTTTCTTACTTATAAGAAGTAGCAGACAGTATCCAACACGTGAGCAGTCCTCTGACTCAAAAGCTGTCCAGGTAGAGATGACGTCTTCCACACCCATCCCATTCTGGGTCATGGATGAGGAACTCAGATGGGACACCCACAGGTCTCGCCAATCCCCCCCCCCCACCCCCGCCAGCTTCTGGAAACTGTCCCAGTGCATACTGATTATTCCACGCCTGCCCTCCACCTGGTATTGTCAATGAGGAACACAATGGGAGCCTACCTACTGCAGGTCTCCCCAGGGGCCAGGTAGGTCCACTTAGGTGGGTTATAAGCTTAACGTTAGGCCTTGCTATGCATGACCCACTGGCACCATAGCTGAGGAGACGAAACTTCCTCTGCGGGCTTTTTTATACCCCCAGCCAAGTGACTAATTGTATCTTTTTAACCCTACTAACAAACATCCTACTCATCAGGCCCTCCTGACTTCCTGAGGAGGAGGGTTAGCCCAGAGTTGTATCTTTTTAACTCTGCTAATAAACATCAGGCCAAGGGTGGGAGGGGTGAGGGGTGTTCTGAGACATAAAGATGCCAGCAGGGAGAGGAATGGAAAAAACCATGACCACCTGGCTTGTCTGAAGGGCTGCCTCCTCACTGTGTGTGTGTGTTCCTGATAGAACACAAGCTCCAGTGAGTTCATTTTTTGTTGCTGATATTCTTTCTTTGTTTACTTGTCAGTTAATTTTCTCAACCCATAAGTGGAATGTGGAAGGTGCTGTTCCCGGTGGTTTACCCAGCATAGAAGGCCCTCAAAAATAAGGGCTCACCTCTACTCTATTCCTCCTGTTCCCCAGGTGAACCCTCTGCCCCACGAAGATTCACATATTTCTGGCTCATTCTTGTCCCTGGGCCCCCGCTTGGGCTGTGTTCCCCAAATATGAACTCCCTTCTGCTGATCTAAGTCCGACCCAAGTGTTCATACTCCACTGTACTTCTGCCTCCTTTTCTGTCTGTTCACCGATTCCTCCATTCCCGGAGTCCTGTGTGTTTTCTTTATTGTTTAGCGCTAAAAGTTTAAAGTGTGCTAGTCTTGTCTTGGAGCCCTGGTGGCACAGTGGTTAAGAGCTATGGCTACTAACCAAAAGGTTGGCAGTTCAAATCCACCACCCACTCCTTGGAAACTCTATGGGGCAGTTCTACTCTGTCCTGTAGGGCTGCTATGAGTTGGAATCAACTCGATGGCAATGGGTAGTCTCATCTCTAGTCAAACTGTAGTTCTTGGGAACAGAAGATCATGCCTTCTCTACCTTCTTTATCCTTCTGGGGACATCACAGAGCAATGTGGAACAGCGTTTCTCTTTCTTGCTGATGTGGCTCCCGCTGCCTCCATGTGGGTATTTCTTAGATCACTAAGTGAGATAATGAAAAGCATGGAAAAAGGGAAGTCTAAGCAGAGACCCTGCCGCCCATTCAGTTGCTTAGTTAATAAGCCTTAAGGGCCTGTTATATGCCCAGCTCTGTGCTAGCCAATATGAAGACAAATTCTACAATCATAGAACACCAAGCTAGTAGGAACCTTGGAGAGCATCTGGTCAAAGCCCTGGTATCCATCAGGATACTTGGTTGTAAGCAACAGAAATTGACAGATGCTTAATTCAGCAGAAAAGGAATTTATTAAAAGGAGAGTGGGAGGGCTGGAGAAACAGGATTAGAGCTACGCATCCAGGAGCAAAGCCTGATATTATGCCATAGAATGGGTCAGGTGAGAAAACTGTTGCCCCTATCGTGAACAATGAACTCTGAGTTGTGCTGTGGTTGATGCCAAAGAACACAGCCCTGTTTGTAACATCTACTACCTCTAAGAGGATTCTCTACTGTCCTTACTTCCTTTATATTCAGATTCTGGTCAGTTAGTGCCTGATGAGTGCCTGACTGAGCGAACCTAGCTCACCAGTCTCCACCCTAGCTGTCAGGCAGGGTAGGAAATGAGCATATTTTCACATTCTTCAGTGAGATGTGACTCTGCTTCTGACCAAAACTCTTTAGGTGGGGGAGTCCCGAAACAGAGGAAGGGATTCAATGGTAAATACTAACTATACCCTCATGCCACAGCAGAGGCAATTGTGGTCCAGAGAGATGGAGCAAATGACCTGGGCCACATTGTAAGTTCCTAGAGGCTGAGACAAGGAGCGTTGGTGGCAAAGTGGTGAAGAGCTTGGCTGCTAACTGAAAGATTGGCCATTCAAACCCACCAGCTGTTCTGTGGGAGAGAGATGTGGCACTCTGCTTCTGTAAAGATTACACCCTTGGAAACCCTATTTTTGTAGTTCTGCCCTAGTGTTGCAGTGTTTAAGAGCTACAGTTGCTAACCAAAAGGTTGAAAGTTCAAATCCACCAGCCACTCCCTGGAAACCATAATAGGTAGTTCTACTCTGTACAATAGGGTCACTACACACTGGAATCAACTAGACAGCAATGTGTTTAATGGTATGTGTAAAAAGAAGCAACTAGTGAAAGAAGTGGCAAAGCAGAATAAATCACAGGGAGCAAATGGTCCATGTCCCCGCAGCCATTATAGGTTAATAACCATCTCTTAGATTTGATCACCACTCTGTTTTTCAACATTTACTCCTTACAACAGCCATATTTAGAAATCATCTCCTATAGAAACCTTTCCTGAATCCAAGAGATCCCTTGGTTCCATGTCTTGACTCTGCCTTAGCACTTTCCATTTGTATTGAAATTATCTCTGTATGTATCTGCCTCCTCACCAGGCTATGAGTAACTTGAAGGCAGATGCCAAGTCTGTTTTATATCTGAATACCGAAAGAAGAGGAATAGATGGAGTCTCTACATTTGGTACCCCTATCTCATGCCAGGGATTAATATATCATATTCACACTTAACATTTGTGCCTTCCTTCTGCCTAAAATGGCCAACACTCCATCACCAAAAAGGTCCTCTAAAAAAGGCCATTTGCTATGTGTGCATCTATCTGGGGTCTGTTCATTCGTGCCTTCAGACTAGAAATGGTAGCACATAATGTGTGTTCACTAAATGTGGATTGCTAAACTGGAGCAGAAGAGAATAATTTTTAATATCCCTATTTAACAGGCAAGGAAGCTGAATCCCAGAGATATGATAGTTAACCAAGGCCTAAGGTCCCATTGAAAGTTAGTAGTAGAGCCATGCCTGCTCCTAGCCCAGGACTCCTTCTGTATTAAAAGCTACGTCCTGACCCATGGGTCCTCCCAGCACATGAGTCTGCCCTGTAGTGCTTCCAATGCACATTGATGACACCTTCCCGCACAGTACTTCCTGGGTCAACATTATGCCTGTCATTCATCTCTCGAATCCAGGATGCCTCAAATCACCTTCTATAAGTGTCTTGTAAAAGATCTTAGTGACACTTCATAAGTGACAGCTTTCAGATGCGGGTACTTAAAGTGGCTTCACAAAGTCATTCCCAAGGTCTCTTCCTGGTATGTGGTAGAAAACAAATGGTGGAGTTGGGAAAGCAGATGTGTGAGGCCAGGAGGCAAAAGTCTAAGCCGGGCAGCACCTGATGGGATAGAAAGTACAGGCAGATGCCTGGTGGCAGGAATCAGGCTCTTGGCATCTAGGCACCTTGGCCTGCAGAGATGCTGAGTCAGAAAAACAAATGTCACAGCAGTGAGCTCCCTGAAGAGAGATGTGGCCTTCCCTTCACCTTGGAATGAAAATACTTTAATATTCATTTGAAAGCCTCCTCCAGTTCACTGTAGCACTATTCCTCCTCTTCATTTCAAGTTCACCCACCCTTGTCACCGGCCCACACAGGACACATTCATTCCCATCTCTGGGGCTTCACCATGGCTACTGCCATGCTTGAAGAGTCCCTCCTTATGCCCACCTTTGTGAATTTTCACATCCTTCACCTCCCAGCCAGGGTGCTATCTCCAGGAAGCTTTCTCTGACCATAACTATTTCCTTACTGATATCTCAGGACAATATCTCTATCATTGGTTTTGGCATTCTTTTCCTACTGTATTCTACACTATACTATTTTATGAACTTTATGAATTTATGAATTATGATAATCTAGATTATCATTATCAGTCTTTCAGTGGATGACTGTATCAGAAATTCCCTTTTCCTCCACAAGCACCTTGTATAATGTTGTGCACATAACAAATTGTATAAACAGAACAGATTATTGGAATGATAGCCTTAAATTCAATATTCTATCACATTTATTTGGCCTCCGTGTAAAACGATTTATTGATTTTTAGCAACCTTTTTTTTTAATTTAATCATGTGATGAAAATAATACATTCTGTGGCAGATACTACAAGTTGGCCCAACCAAACATTTCCTTTCCCTCTTGTCTACCTCTAAGACTGGTAAAGCTAAGACGTCAAATTTCCCAGCTTCCCTTGGAACTGTGGAAGGAGGTAGGTCACATATTCTAATTCTGACCAATAAGACTGAAGTGGAAGTCAGCTGTGTTGCCTCTTTCCCCCTTCTTCTTTCTTTCCATCTGGAATGCAGGAATGATCGCTAGACTGCAGCAGCCATCTTGTGGTTAGAGTAACAAATGTGAGGAAAAAGCTACAAGAATCTCAGAGATGCTGGCACTTGACCATGACAAGACACTCGGCCAAGGCCAGAAGCCATCCACTTTCAGACTTCTAGTAGATGAAGGGGTTTGGGGGCAATATCTACTTGATTAAGCCACTGAAGTCAGGTTTTCCGTAATTTGCAGGGAGCCAAGAACATTCATAACTGGTACACATGTACTTTGTCAAAAACAGAGAAACACAAAAATGTGAAAAATCCCATCATCCTATCACTATTAATATCTTGATGAACATGATTTAATTTTTTCCAAATGTGGATAATTTACATTTTTATAAAAATTAGATCTTTTAATTACATTTTTTCTATAATTATTTAATCATATGTTATATACATTTTAAAAGCTTTTCATCAAAGACTATATCATTATTTTAGGTGATGTATATCATAATTTCTACCACATGCCTGTCAGCTTGTCATATCATTGTGGCTTGCATGTTGCTGTGATGCTGGAACCTACCCCACCAGAATTTCAAATACCAGCAGGTCACCCATGGTGGACCGGTTTCAGCAGAGCTTCCAGACTAAGAGATTCTAGGAAGAAGGACCTGGTAGTCTACATCTGAAAAAAATTGGCCAGTGAAAACCTTATGAATAGCAGTGAAACATTGTCTGATATAGTGCTGGAAGATGAGCCCCTCAGGTTGAACCCAAAAAAAACCCAGTGCCGTAGAGTCGATTCCAACTCATAGCGACCCTATATGACAGAAAAGGCACTCAAAATAAGACAGGGGAAGAGCTGCCTCCTCAAAGTAGAGTCAACTGTAACAATGTGAGTGGAGTAAAGCTTTTGGGACCTTCATTTGCTGATGTGTCATAACTCAAAATGAAAAGAAAATGCTGTAAACATCCACTAATAATCAGAACGTGAAATGTATGAAGCATGAATATAGGAATATTGGAAATCATCAAAAATGAAATAGAACGCATAAAGATCGATATCCTAGGCATTAGTGAGCTAAAATGGACAGATATTGGCCATTTTGAATCAGACAATCATGTGGTCTACTATTCTGGGAATGACAGATTGAAAAGGAATGGTGGCAATTCATCATCAAAAAGAACATTTCAAGATCTATCCTGCAATGCTGTCAGTGATAGGATAATATCCATATGCCTACAAGGAAGACCAGTTAATATGACTTATTCAAATTTAGTCAGCAACCACTAATGCCAAAGATGAGGAAAGTGAAGATTTTTACCAACTTCTGCAGTCCGAAATTGATCAAACATGCATTCAAGATGCATTGATAAATACCGGTGATTGGAATGCAAATGTTGGAAACGAAGAAAAAGGATTGGTAGTTGGAAAATTTGGCCTTGGTGATACAAATGACTCCAGAGATCGCATGATAGAATTTTGTAAGACCAATGACTTCTTCATTGCAGACATGATTTTTCAACAACATAAATGGCAACTATACATGTGGACCTCACTGGATGGAAAGCACAGGAATCAAACTGACTACATCTATGGAAAAAGACCGTGGAAAATCTCAATATCATCTGTCAGAATAAGGTCAGGGGCCGACTGTGGAACAGTCCATCAATTGCTCATATGCAAGTTCAAGTTGAAACTGAAGAAAATTAAAACAGGTTCACAAGAGCCAAAATACAACCTTGAGTATATCCCATCTGAATTTGGAGACCATCTCAAGAGTAGATTTGATGCATTAAACACCAAGGATGGAGGACCAGATGAGTTGTGGGATGACATCATACATAAAGAAAGCTAAAGGTCATTAAAAAGACAAGAAAGAAAGAAAAGACAAAAATGGATGTCAGAAGAGACTCTGAAACTTGCTCTCGGATGTAGAATAGCTAAAGCAAATGGAAGAAATGATAAAGAGCTGAACAGAAGATTTCGATGGGCAGCTCAAGAAGACAAAATATTTTAATGGAATGTGCAAAGACCTAGAGTTAGAAAACCAAAAGGGAAGAACATGCTCAGCATTTCTGAAGAAAAAATTCAAGTCTCCAGTTGCAATTCTATGATGCAAAATATTGAACAATGCAGGAACCAACAAAAGAAGATGGAAGGAATACACAGAGTCACTATACCAAAAAGAATGGGTCGACTTTCACCCTTTTCAGTAGGTAGCATGTGATCAAGAACTGGTACTGTAGAAAGAAGTCCAAGCTGCGCTGAACAAGGCTGCAGGAATTGACAGAATACCAATTGAGATGTTTCAACAAATGGATGCAGCGCTGGAGGTGCTCACTCATCTATGCCAAGAAATTTGGAAGACCTGGCCAACCGACTGGAAAAGATCCATACTTGTGCCCACTCCAAAGAAAGGTGATCCAACTGAATGCATAAATTATCAAACAGTATCATTTAATATCACGTGCAAGAAAAATTTTGCTGAAGATAGTTCAAAAACGGTTGCAGCAGTGCATCAACAGGGAACAACCAGAAATTCAAGCCAGATTCAGAAGAGGATATGGAATGAGGGATATCATTGCCGATGTCAGATGGATCTTGGCTGAAAGCAGAGAATACCAGAAAGACGTTTACCTCTGTTTTATTGACTATGCAAAGGCATTTGATTGTGTGGATCATAACAAATTATGGATAACATTGCAAAGAATGGAGATTCCAGAACATTTAATTGTGCTCACGAGGAACCTGTAAATAGACCAAGAGGCATTCACTAGAACAGATCAAGGGGATACTGCATTGTTTAAAATCAGGAAAGGTATGCATCAGGGTAGTATCCTTTCCCATACTTATTCAATCTGTATACTCAGCAAATAATCCAAAAAGCTGGACTATACAAAGGAGAACATGGCATCAGGATTGAAGGAAGTCTCATTAACAACCTGCATTATGTAGATGACACAACCTTGCTTGCTGAAAGTGAAGAGGACTTGAAGCACTTACTGATGAAGATCAAAGACTACAGCCTTTAGTATGGATTATACCTCAACATAAAGAAAATAAAAATCCTCACAACTGGACCAGTAAGCAACATCATGATAAATGGAGAAAAGATTGAAATAGTCAACTATTTCATTTTACTTGGATCCACAGTCAACACCCATGGAAGCAGCAGTCAAGAAACTGAATGATGTATTTGCATTGGGCAGATCTTTTACAAAAGATCTTTTTAAAGTGTTGAAAAGCAAGGATGTCACTTTGAGGACTAAGGTAAGACTGACCCAAGCTATGTTATTTTCAATCACCGCATATGCATGTGAAATCTGGACAATGGATAAAGAAGACCGAAGAAGAATTCATGCTTTGAATTGTAGTGTTGGCAAAGAATACTGAGTATACCATGGACTGCCAGAAGAATAAACAGGTCTGTCTTAGAAAAAGTACAGCCAGAGTGCTCCTTGGAAGCTAGAATGGTTGAGACTTTGTCTCCCATATTTTGGACATGTTATCAGGAGGGACCAGTCCTTGGAAAAGGACATCATGCTTGGTAAGGTAGAGGGTCAGCAAAAAAGAGAAAGACCCTCAATGAGATAGATTGACACAATGGCTGCAACAATGGGCTCAAACATAGCAACGATTGCTAGGCTTGCCCAGGATCAGACAGTGTTTCGTTGTGTTGTACATAGATAGGGTTCCTATGATTTGGAACCCACTTCACAGCACCTAACAACAACAAACAACATACTGTGATTTATTTTATTAGTCCTCTTCACATATTGTTGGACGTCAGGTTCTTTCCAATACATCACTTTCATAAACACTGTTGTAAAAAAAAAAAAAATCCTTGTAAATAAATTTTTGCACAAATTCATATGATTTCATTACAATTTTTTCTTAGACGTGAAATTGGTAAAAATATGCATATCTTTAAAGTTTTTGATACAGTATGCTAAATAAACAGCAACAAAAAAAAAAACCTATTGCCACTGAGTCAATTACAACTCACAGCGAGCTTATAGGACAGAGTAGAACTGCTCCATAGGCCTTCCAAGGAGTGGCTAGTGAATTTGAACTGCTGTTTTGGGTCCTCTACAAAATTTAAACTATTTTCCCCAGTAGCAAAATAATAAAACAGAAATTATAGTAAGACATTTCTAAATGTTCAAGAATAGCAAAAGGAAAATAAATGTCTAAACATCAAGTTAAATAAACAAGCTTATGAGCGTGTCAGAATTAAAAATGTGTGGGGATTAAAAAATCTACCTCTTCTCTATTTTAAAAGAAAGAAATGGAGAAAACTCACAAATTGGATTCCAGAAATAAAACACACTGATTTCTGCTCTTTATTTTTCCTAGTAAGTATGTACTTTGAGTTTGATTTGCTCACTTTTTTTCTAGCTTCTTAAAGTGGAAAACTAGATCATTTTGTATAGTTTCTATTGTTATGTCTTCAAGTTCATTAATTTTTTTGTTTTTCAGCATCTAAATTTCTATTAATCCAATGCAGTGAATTTTTCATTTCAGGTTTGTATTTTTTATTTCTAGAATTTCTATTTGGTTCTTTTTAAATGTTTTTTTTTCTTTTCCTCATACCAAAAAAAAAAAAAAAACTAAACCCAGTGCAATCAAGTTGATTCCTACTCTTCTATAGCGACCCTATAGGACAGAGTAGAACTGCCCCATAGAGTTTCCAAGGAGCGCCTGGGGATTCGAACTGCTGACCCTTTGTTTAGCAGCCGTAGCATCCGTAGCATTTAACCACTACGCCACCGGGGTTTCCCCTTTTCCTCATTAAAAAAAAAAAAAAAAATTTTTTTTTTTTTTTTTTTACCCATAAGTTCCTTTAAATTCTTGAACGCACTTATTATAGTTGATTGAAAGTCCTTGTCTGTTACACCCATCATTTCTGTGTTTATTTCTATTGACTGATTTTTCTCCTGGCTATGAGTAGAAATTAACTCAATGGCACCTAACAACAAATGGGTCATATAGCCTTGCTTCTTCACATGTCTAGTCATTTCAGATGGGATGCTAGACGTCATTATTTTTTTATATTGTGTGTGCTACATTTTGTTGTATTCCTTTAAAAAGTGTTGGAAATGCTGGACTTTATTCTGGAACACAGTTAAATTACTTGTGAATAAGCTTGGTCTTTTCAGGGCTTGTTTTTAGCTTTATTAGGGCAGGTTTAGAGTAGTTTTCATGCTGCTACTGGTTTAGCCCCACTGTTTAGGCAGGGCCCCTCTGAAGTTTCCACTGAAAGCCCAACTCTATCTGGTCAGAATTCAAACATTTGTGTGATCTGTGGGCCCTGTTCATTTCACAGCTCCTTAGCTGTTCTTTGCCTGACCTTGTGGCATTTCACCCCATGCATATGTGGCTTAATATTGAGCAAGAGGTTTTAGGGAGCTTCTATGTAGATTTCTGAATCTCTTTTTTTCCATGCAGTTCTTACATCTCCAACACACTGCCCCAGAAATTCTAGCTACTTCAGCTGAGGCCCTATAAGGTGCAACTGTGATTAGATGAGTCTAAAATTTATATTTTTCCTTGTTTAAAACAAGTTCTTCTGAATGACCCCTTACCATAAGTTAATGCAAGCAGCCTGTTGGAGGCAAATCTCTTCAATTCCCTTTTCTGAAAAGATCTCATGGAAGTGGGAGATATGACCAATTGTCATTTCTGAAATATCAAACACAAACTCTGTATATAGTTTCTTACGTCTAGTTAGGCCAGGCTACACCTCAAGACTCCATACCACTACTGTCATATTGGTGCCTTCTCATTACCTTGCTTCTGGACTGTGGCCACCTTTTATTCCCTCTCCAGTTGAATCTTCTCATTGCTGTTGGGTAACTTTCTATAAGTCAACTCTGATTGCATCATCCCTCAATTGGTAAATATTATTTCTCATTGCTACAAAGTTCTCTATAATTTGGCCACAACCTTCTGTTCCAATGTTTTGCCCTATGATTTTCCTTTGCTGCATTTCAACCAAGGCATTAATTTCTGTTTTCCATGCGTAAACCATGATTTGTCAGCTTTCTTCCCTCTCTTTCAGCTCATGCTTTTTTCCCTCTTTCCCTACCCCAAGTATTTTAATATAAAAATTACCTATCTCTAAAAGTCCCTATTTAAAAAATCACATTTATGAAAACCTTGATATTCTTAGCTAGAAGTAATTTCTCTCTCCTCTCTCATAGTATTTAATGTGAACCTCTTTTTTCATATGTGTCACTGTCGGCCTTGTAATTGAACTACATCAGTGAACCCCTTGAGGATAGAGTCTATATCTGATTCCTTTTTATGGGACTTTAAGCATCTAATGCATTGAACTGCACGTAAGTGTGCTCAATGAATGTTTATTGAAAGGGTGATGACTGAGTGATTGACTGAATGCCTGGATGCCTTAGTTGTTCTTGCTGATTAATTTAAAGCGTATTAGTTTGAAACATATGAAATTGCCTCAGGTAAAAAAATAGTCAAATATCAGCAATGGTTTAACTTTACATATCTTTCCTTCTGTTTTAATAAAAAACTACCTTTAAGCATTATTACACTATTAAGCATACATTATTAAAATCAGAGGATATCTGATATTTAGCTCTCTAAATTAATCAGGGGCAAAGGATTTTTTTTAATTAATTTTTATTTTGCTTTAAGTAAAAGTTTACAAATCAAGTCAGTCTCTCATACAAAAGTTTATGCACACCTTGCTATACACTCCTAATTGCTCTCCCCCTAATAAGACAGCATACTCCTTCCCTCCACTCTCTCTCTTCGTGTCCATTCAGGCAGTTTCTGGCCCCCTCTGCCCTCTCATCTCTCCTCCAGACAGGAGATGCCAACACAGTCTCATGTGTCTACTTGACCCAAGGAGCCCGTTCTTCACCAGTATCATTTTCCGTACCATATTCCAGTCCAATCCCTGTCTGAAGAGTTGGCCCCAGGAATTGTTCCTGTCTTGGGCTAAAAGAAGGTCTGGGGACCATGACCTCTGGGGTCCTTCTAGTCCTAGTCAGACCATTAAGTCTGGTCTTTTTACAAGAATTTGAGGTCTACATCCCACTGCTCTCCTGCTCCCTCAGGGGTTCTCTGTTATGTTCCCTGTCAGGGTAGTCATCGGTTGCAGCCGGGCACCATCTAGTTCTTCTGGTCTCAGGCTGATGTAGTCTCTGGTTTATGTGGTCCTTGCTGTCTCTTAGGCTCATAATTACCTTGTGTCTTTGGTGTTCTTCATTCTCCCTTGCTCCAGGTGGGTT
Organism: Elephas maximus indicus; assembly: GCF_024166365.1. Lineage (NCBI taxonomy): Eukaryota > Metazoa > Chordata > Mammalia > Proboscidea > Elephantidae > Elephas > Elephas maximus. The sequence goes on from NC_064840.1 coordinate 54,839,373, forward strand.
GAGACCAATTAATGCATCTTAGATGGCCACTTGCTAGCATTTTAAGACCGCAGACACCATTCTCCAAAGTGGGATGCAGAATGTTTTCTTAATAGATTTTATTATGCCAATTGACTTAGATGTCCCCTGAAACCATGGTTCCCAAACTCCCAAGGGACAAAGGATTTTTATTAATTAAATATAAATGTGGGCAGAGATAATTGTTTGCAAGAGTAGAACTGAGTATGACACAGATATATATCTGCTAAAGAGCCTCTGCATGCAAAAGAATAAAAGTCCACTCAAATCAAGCTAGTTGAAGTCTAAGAGGGAAGTACCGGCAGGATGTTGGGGCATCCCACAGTCTGAACATTGGTAAATGTAGGAATGGGGCAATTTTGAGGGCCTCAACAGTAGGAGTTCCTGGCTTTTCCTTCTAGAACTCTAACACTCAATCCATTTTGGCTTAAATTCCAAATTCCTGATAAAGAGCATTGGAATGACTTGGCCTGGGCAAAGTGTCTGCCAATGCTTTAGTCGAGGTGAGAAAGCTGCTTAGAGGCTGGCCCTATGACCCAGTAGATGGAGCAGAGTAGTGGGGGCAGTTCTCAGAGAAAGCAGCCATGTGATCTGGGCAAATACCTCACATGTTCTTATAAGACCTGAGAGCCTCTCTCCATCTAGAGCATTAGCAAGTGAAGAGAAGGATCCTAAACCCAGGAGAAATGGGTCTTGTACTTAATCAGATCCCCTCCACCTGGATTAAGCAGTGTGCCAGGGGACGCTGAAAGTAAGAAGATAATTTTGACTTATCTTCCTGAAGGATTAAATTGACTCGAAGATTATTTGGGGGAGAGAGAGGGGAGATTTTAAGCAAGCAGCTTAAAACATTATTTTTAAAAGAATTGATAAATTTTACAGTAGAATTCCAAATGTAGATGATTTTTAAAATTAAAAAGCACATAAATCCAAAGAAATTTGCAGATGCCACTCCTGGGGAGATATTTGCCCTGCTTTTTTTTTTTTTTGCCAGCAGGAAAATAATTTGAGAAGTATCAAGCTAGAAGATCTCTGTGGGGCCTTCAAACTCTAACATTTTCTCAGTCCATAGATTTCCATATGCAGCCCCAGGCTTGCTTTCTCCTTCTCCAGCCTAGCTGGAGGCTTTTTTAGTGAATCTTCAGGTGGGTGGCTGTGTGTGGGATGTCTGAGGCGACAAGAGACAAAGGAAGCTGAGCGACTGGCAGAAGTCGATAGTGGGACACAAGAGAGCTAATTCATTTAATTAATATTTGTTCAGCACCTACTCTGCAACAAAATCTAGCACTTCACAGTACAGGATTCACAATGGCCAGCATTTCTAGATGCTGTGAAATACAAAGAAATTTAAAGACTAACCCCCGTAGTCAAAAAAGTTATGATCTGGTTAGGAAAACAGAATCAATACACAGTGGATATTGATAACCATGCAAGCTTAATGACTAAGGGTACAAATATATCTCCTCAGGTGCAAGTGCAAACGCATATGCCATTTCATTAAAAAATATTACATAGACATGGACCAAAGGAACCGTTTACCGCATGGGATTATTCGTTATAAAGAACTGGCCGTAACCAGATCAACATAAATCCTACATTTCTGGGCCATTTGCCAAGACTTGAAAACAGCCATTCTTCAAAACTCTCCTTGAAAGAATATCTGCTGTCAGGTGATTTAATCTGTGTTTCTTTTGTGCGTGTTTGGCTCTCATGTTGAACAACAGTGAGCTAGGTCTAGGTTTTGTGCTGCCTCACCATCCATCCGCTTCGCACCATGAAGAAACCAGTAAGCATTCCATATCCTTGACTGACACCCAGACCGAGGGGAGGAAGCAGCCAGAGGAGCTGAAAAGATTAATGAACTGGGAACCAGAAAACCTTGGACCCTAACTAAGTGTAGCACCTTGAGCAAGTCACTTAGCCTCTTTACAAGCTAGTTTTTGGTCATCTGTAAAACAAGAGGAAAAGAAGGTTTAAATTCAATATTTATTTTGAGCCCCCAAGGAAATGCCCTGTTCCATTAAATGCCTGTGGACAAAATTGAAGACCTAACTTTGAATCACAGACCCTAGACTGCCTAATAACAGACAACTAATGGTGAGACATCTCTCCCCTTCCAAGCCCTGGCCACATATCTGCCCTCTCTGATACAGTGAAACTCAGTCTGAGAATAGGCCAAAAGAGAAGATCTGTTTGGAGACTTGATCATGGCTCCAACTGAGTTTTAACTTGTCAGCCTTCCCCCTCTCAGGGGTATGATACTGCACGGGAATGATCACAAACCAGAGTCAGGCCTCTAGAACATTCCTATGGGAAGTGTGCTGATGAGAGCTGTGGGTTTTGCTAGAGCTTTACCCAGAGACAATTCTCTTTGTTCTGAAAACGCCCTCCTCTTCTGCCTCTGTTTATGGTCTTAGTTCCAGTGCCTCCATGGATGACAAAGAAGGGTCAGCTCTGACTCACCACAGCACTATGAATGCTCTGACCCTGGTGGGCTCCAAGGGCTGGATTGTTCACTTCATTTCCGCTTCAATCTGTACTCAGGCGGGCTCTCAGGAAGCAGCCCACACCAAGGAATATTTACTGAGCACTACTCAAGTGCGCCACTTTATGAGGAAACATGCACAGCCCAGGGCTTTAGAGCTGCACAGGGACTTAATGAAGACCCCATGCCCACCTTCCTTAAACAAGGCCACCAGCCCTGAGAAAGAACCCTACGGCTATGTTGAAGTGTTTGTATGTGGAAGGGCAGTTGCTGGGAAGTGCTTATGACCAAGGGCCCTCAATGCATTTAAATATAGCCCTAGAGAGACCTTTCTCCCAAATATGAATGATATGAAGGGAACTGTTGAGTGTCCTGGTACTAAAAAGGCATTGCCAGAAAGCGGCAGGGCAGCATAAATCTATCTGGAGACAATTGTGTAATCTTCTCTCCTCCAGCATCAGCCCCAGTAGTGAACATACAAGCCCCACACCTGGGAGGGCTACAGTCACTGTTTTGCATGGTTATACAATGGCCAAGCTGCGTCCCCCACCAGAGCACTCAGATTCCTGATGAAAGAGAAGGAAGAGGTTGCATGTCCAGCTGCCTGGGAACATGCCCTACAACAGAAATAAGAAGCTGAGGGACTCAGCACACTATGGTGCTACAACACTGCTCTGTCTGGGGTGAGCTTTCTGCCCAGGCTAAGAAATAATAGCAGCTGCTACCAATTTCTGACCATTTACCGAGGGTTGTTATGGCTTGGAGTTGACTCCACGGCAAGGGGTCTGTTTTTGTTTTTTTAACCAAGGCCCAGACGCTATACTAAATGCCTTAGTTGCATTATTTCATTTAATCTTCACACCAGCCCTAGAGAAAGCTATAATTATCTCCATTTCCGAATAAGGAAAATAAGGGCTCTGAGGGATTAAGTGACTTGGCCAAGCTTATACAGATAACAAGAAGACGAGGAAGATACCGATCCAGGTTTCTCTGACTTAAATTCTGTGTTCTACTGTACCTGAAAAGAAGCTAGAAACCCTAGGAAGAGGGTGGGAATTGGGAGAGGGTGAGGACAGAAGCAGTGAGAAGAATAGGGGAGAAGGAGAAAAGCCGTGGGTTCAACAGGGTGAGAGCCTCAGCTTTGGAACAAGATGGAGCTTGTTTCCTGGTTGTGGCATTTGGGTTGGTGTACAGCTGAAAGTGGTCTGATAATGTCTATGAACAAGCCCTTGGGCAGAGATTCCCCAAGCATGGAGAGCAGACAGCAGGCTCCATGAGAGCTCATGATTCAGAGTTGCATGTTGTTGTTGCTGTTCTTAGGCGCCGTGGAGTAGGTTCCGACTCATAGCGACCCTATGCACAACAGAACGAAACACTGCCCAGTCCTGAGCCATCCTTACAATCATCGTTATGCTTGAGCTCATTGTTGCAGCCACTGTGTCAATCCACCTCGTTCAGGGGCCACTGGGTCAATCCACCTCGTTGAGGGTCTTCCTCTTTTCCACTGACCCTGTACTCTGCCAAGCATGATGTCCTTCTCCAGGGACTGATCCCTCCTGACAACATGTCCAAAGTATGTAAGACGCAGTCTCCCCATCCTTGCTTCTAAGGAGCGCTCTGGTTGTACTTCTTCTAGGACAGATTTGTTCGTTCTTTTGGCAGTCCATGGTATATTCAATATTCTCACCAACACCACAATTCAAAGGCATCAATTCTCCTTCAGTCTTCCTTATTCATTGTCCAGCTTTCACATGCATATGATGTGATTGAAAATACCACGGCTTGCGCCAGGCACGCCTTAGTTTTCAAGGTGACATCTTTGCTTTTCAACATTTTAAAGAGGTCTTTTGCAGCAGATTTACCCAATGCAACGGGTCTTTTGATTTCTTGACTGCTGCTTCCGTGGCTGTTGATTGTGGATCCAAGTAAAATGAGATCCTTGACAACTTCAATCTTTTCTCTGTTTGTCATGTTGTTGCTCATTGGTCCAGTTGTGAGGGTTTTTGTTTTCTTTAAGTTAAGATGCAACCCATACTGAAGGCTGTGGCCTTTAATCTTCATTAGTAAGTGCTTCAAGTCCTTTTCACTTTCAGCAGGCAAGGCTGTGTCATCTGCATAACGTGGGTTGTTAATGAGTCTTCCTCCAATCCTGATGCCCCGTTCTTCTTCATATAGTCCAACTTCTCGTACTGTTTGCTCAGCATACAGATTGAATAGGTATGGTGAAAAAAATGCATGCCTTTCCTGACTTTAAACCAATCAGTATCCCCTTGTTCTGGCCGAACAACTGCCTCTTGATCTATGTAAACGTTCCTCATGAACACAATTAAGTGTTCTGAAATTCCCATTCTTTGCAATGTTATCCATAATTTGTTACGATCCACACAGTCGAATGTCTTTGCATAGTCCATAAAACACAGGTAAACATCCTTTTGGTATTCTCTGCTTTCAGCCAGGATCCATCTGACATCAGCAATGACATCCCTGGTTCCACGTTCTCTTCTGGAACTGGCCTGAATTTCTGGCAGTTCCCTGTTGATATACTGCTGCAGCTGTTTTTGAATGATCTTCAGCAGAATTTTGCTTGCATGTGATATTAATGATATCGTTCTATAACTTCCACATTCAGTTGGATCACCTTTCTAGGTATAGGCATAAATATGGACCTCTTCCAGTCAGTTGGCCAGGAAGCTGTCTTCCATATTTCTTGGCACAGATGAGTGAGCACCTCCAGCGCTGCATCTGTTTGTTGAAACATCTCAAATGATAGTCCATCAATTCCTGGAGCCTTGTTTTTCGCCAATGCCTTCAGAGCAGCTTGGACTTCTTCCTTCAGTACCGTCGGTTCCTGATCATATGCTACCTCTTGAAATGGTTGAACATCAACTAATTCTTTTTAGTATAATGACTCTGTGTATTCCTTCCATCTTCTTTTGATGCTTCCTGCATCGTTTAATATTTTCCCCATAGAATCCTTCACTATTGCAACTTGAGGCTTGAATTTTTTCTTCAATTCTTTCAGCTTGAGAAGGGCTGAGCATGTTCTTCCCTTCTGGTTTTCCATCTCCAGCTCTTTGCACATGTCATTATAATACTTTACTTTGTCTTCTCGAGCCGCCCTTTGAAATCTTCTGTTCAGTTCTTTTACTTCATCAATTCTTCCTTTTGCTTTAGCTGCTCGACGTTCAAGAGCAAGTTTCATAGTCTCCTCTGACATCCATCTTGGTCTTTTCTTTCTTTCCGGTCTTTTTAATGACCTTTTGCTTTCTTCATGGATGATGTCCTTGATGTCATTCTACAACTCGTCTGGTCTTCGGTCACTAGTGTTCAATGCGTCAAATCTATTCTTCAGATGGTCTCTAAATTCAGGTGGGATATACTCAAGGTCATATTTTGGCTCTCATAGACTTGCTCTGCTTTTCTTCAGTTTCAGCTTGAACTTGCACATAAGCAATTGATGGTCTGTTCCACAGTCGGCCCCTGGCCTTGTTCTGACTGATGTTATTGAGCTTTTCCATCGTCTCTTTCCACAGATGTAGTCAATTTGATTTCTTTGTGTTCCATCTGGCGAGGTCCATGTGTATAGCCGCCGTTTATGTTGGTGAAAGAAGGTATTTGCAATGAAGAAGTTGTTGGTCTTGCAAAATTCTATCATTCGATCTCCGGCATTTTTTCTATCACCAAGGCCATATTTTCCAACTACTGATCCTTCTTCTTTGTTTCCAACTTTTGCATTCCAATCACCAGTAATTATCAATGCATCTTGATTGCATGTTCGATCAATTTCAGACTGCAGCAGCTGATAAAAATCTTCTGTTTCTTCATCTTTGGCCCTAGTGGTTGGTGCATAAATTTGGATAATATTCGTATTAACTGGTCCTCCTTGTAGGCGTATGGATATTATCCTATCACTGACAGCATTGTTCATCAGGATCGGCCTTGAAATGTTCTTCTTGATGATGAATCCAACATCCATTAATAATTGGAACCTGGAACGTACGAAGTATGAATCTAGGAAAATTGGAAATCATCAAAAATGAAATGGAACACATAAACATCGATATCCTAGGCATTAGCAAGCTGAAATGGACTGGTATTGGCCATTTCAAATCACACAATCATATGGTCTACTATGCTGGGAATGGCAGAGGAATGGTGTTGGATTCATTGTCAAAAAGAACAGAGTTGCATGGTACATTGTATTTATCCACTTATCACTTGATGAGCATTTGAGTTGTTTCTGCTTTTTAGTTATTATGAATAATACTGCCATGAACATTTGTATGTCAGTTTTTGCATGCACATAAGTTTTTATTTCTTGTGGATGTATACCGCGAAGTGAAATTGTTAGATTACATGATAACTGTGTTTCACTTTTTGAGGAACTGCTGGACTCTCTTCCAAAGTGACTATACCATTTTACATTCAAGCAGCAATGTATGAAGTGAAATTTCTTTACATCCTCACCAATACTTGTTATTATCCATCTTTTTTATTCCAGCCTTCCTAATAGGTATGCAGTAGTATCTCATTTTATTTTGATTTACATTTTCCTAATGATGTTGAGAATATTTTTAGGTGTTTATTGGCCATTCTAATATTCTTTGGAGAAATGTGTATTCACATCCTTTGCTCATTTTTTTTTTAATTTTTATTGTGCTTTAAGTGAAAGTTTACAAAGCAAGTCAGTCTCTCACACAAAAACTTACATACACCTTGCTATATACTCCCAATTGCTCTCCCCCTAATGAGACAGCCCGCTCCCTCCTTCCACTCTCTCTTTTCGTGTAGCCGGGCACCATCTAGTTCTTCTGGTCTCCAGCTGATGTAGTCTTTGGTTTATGTGGCCCTTTCTGTATCTTGGGCTCATAATTACCTTGTGGCCTAGGTGGTCTTCATTCTCCTTTGGTGCAGGTGGGTTGAGACCAATTGATGCATCTTAGATGGCCGCTTAGTAGCGTTTAAGACCCCAGATGCCACTCTGCAAAATGGGATGCAGAATGTTTTCTTAATAGATTTTCTTATGCCAGTTGACTTAGATGTCCCCTGAAACCATGGTCCCCAAACCCCTGCCCCTGCTACGCTGGCCTTTGAAGCATTCAGTTTATTCAGAAAACTTCTTTGCTTTTGGTTTAGTCCAGTTGTGCTGACCTCCTTTGTGCATTTTTAATTGAATTATTTGTCTTTTTATTATTGTGTTTAAGGGTTCTTTATATATTCTGGATATTCTGATATCTGTTCTCAGATATATGATTTGCAAATATTTTCTCTCATTCTGTGATTTGTCTTTTCACTTTCTTAATGGTATCATTTGCAACACAAACTTATTTATTTCTGTATCTATTTTATTTTTATCATTTTTGTTTTTAATTTCTTATATAAGAAGCCATTACCTAACCCAAGATCACAAAGATTTATGCCTGTGTTTTCTTCTTTTTTTTTTTCTTCTAAGAGTTTTATAGATTTAGCTCTAACATTTAAGCCTATCATCGATTTTGAGGTTTCCATTTGTTTGTTTTGTATGGTATAAGGTAGAGTTCCAAATTCATTCTTTTGCATGTGAATGAATCCAACTGTCCTAGCACCATTTGTTGAAAACTCTGTCTTTCCCAATTAAATATCTTGGCACTCTTGTCGAAAATCAATTAAGCAGTTCACAATCTTGTTTGAAAACTAGGTTGCATAACTGAAAAGGACAAGATATGAGATTTGAGATAGCTAGGTATTGCTGATGTTAGATTTAAAGTGAAAATATTCAGAAGATTAAATATTTTGGAGACAAACTGAACAGTGCTGTGGACCTATAAGAATGGCAAAAGGTTTAGAGACATAGTGAACTAAAGCTTACAAAATGCAAGCATAACAATGTAAAGGGTTTTGTTTGTTTTCAATATATCTCTAGAGCAAAAACTAAGGAAAAGAATGGATGGATTCCCTGTGTAGGAGCTATATTGCATAGTTGTTTTTGTCAGTTGCATAGTAGATTTATTAAACACCAATGTAATATATTCTTTTCGACATGGATGTTAGGGGACCTCCTGCCCAATCTAGATGCTTTTTCCCTGGGGAGATGTGATGGTCCTGGTCTCTCTCTACTTCTCACTTCCAAAGGGAAAAGGTATAACTTAATCTCATTAGTGAATTTGGGAAGAATAAACTGGGTATGCTCAGTTTAGCTCAATATCTTCCTTTTTCCTCTTGGGAGTGAGCTGTCTACAGAGAACAGCAGTTCTCTTCTCTGTGTTGAGTCTTACATCATGGAAGTAGAGAGGGAGGTGAGTGGGAGACTTGACCCAGACTGGTATGCTCTGTGACTGGATAGGGATGTGTGTCTAATTCAAGGTTTAATATTAGGAAGCTCACTTGTCCGTAGATATAAGCTATGTCTTATAACATAGCCTTTATCTGTGTCAGAACTAAGGTGAGGAAAGAGATGTCATTGATTGAGTGTATTCAGAGACCACATCATTTGGTGGATGTTGTTGTTGTTGTTAGGTGCTGTTGAGGCAGTTCCGACTCATAGCAACCCTATGTACAACAGACCGAAAGACTGTCTGGTCCTACACCATCCTCATGATCATTGTTATGCTTGAGCCAATTGTTGCAGCCACTGTGTCAGTCCACCTCATCGAGGGTCTTCCTCTTTTTCACTGACCCTGTACTTTACCAAGCATGATGTCCTCCGCTAGGGACTGATCCCTCCTGAGTATATGAGAACAAGTCTTGCCATCCTTGCTTCCAGGGAGCATTCTGGCTGTACTTCTTGGGTGTGTGAGCCAGGAATATTCAGAAATAAAACAGAGAATTATATATTGAGACCAAAATAACATATGAAGAGACTTTTCGTGGGGCCAGGGTGCATGGTCTTGGGCTGGGCAGGGCGCTGTGACTTCAGGGATTTATGTTAGGGGTATTGGTGGTTCAGTGGTAGAATTCTCACCTCCCATGCTGGAGACCCAGGTTCAATTTCCAGCCAATGTACCTCATGTGCAGCCAACACCCATCTGTCATTGGAGGGCCTGCATTTTGCTGTGATGCTGAACAGATTTCAATGGAGCTTCCAGACTAAGATGCACCAGGATTAAAGGATCTATTTCTGAAAATCAGCCAGTGAAAACCCTGTGGACCACAATAGTCTGATCCACAGCATATCTTGGGGATGTTTCAGGACCAGACAGCGTTTCATTCCATTGTGCATGGGGTTGCCATGAGTCAGGGGTCTGACTCAATGGCAGCAAACAGCAGCAGAGGTTTATATTAGGCCAGGTAGGCTTTTGCTATTGTGTAGTTGGCTTTTAACTGCTGCAGCCTGAGAAAGAGCTTATTTATAATGTCTTTGTCCACAGGAGAGTGATTGTTTCTATGGAGTCAAGACTGAACTATGGGACAACTTTAAGCAAGTGTTGCTCAGGCCATACCTGCCTTAAGCAAAGGTGTTTGGGCCATATGCTTGCACTGGGAAGACGCCAGTCTAGCAAGCAAGCCAATTCTGGCCACACTGGCTTCAGCAAAGAAGCAGCAGCTTCTGTGCAGGCAGCGTAATTTATGATGCAGAAGCAGCTTGGATTTGCATTGCAGGCTGGGTTGAGATGGTACCAGATCTTTTCAAGCCTTGGTGGGCACAACAATATCTGTTCCTTTTAAACTTCGAGGCAGCTGAGTTCCCTGTGTTCTACAGAGCACTAGTGAGGTTCTGACTTTTTTTTTTTTTTAGGTAGGTAGAGGTTCGCTGCCCCAAATTCTATTCTGCATTCAGGGTCAAGGAAGGATCTCTGGAAGAACTAAGTTGGCATACATGAGGTTTGTCCTCAGGTGCGAGAGTAGACAATAGAATACTACCGGGTAAGTTTCAAAGTAATTCAGTTATTGTAGGTGGACATCATGTACTCTCTGGGCCCTGAGGAAATGTGCCCAAGAAATTTATGGAATTCAGATGCCAAGAAAAGACAGTGTCTTGAGGGGTAAAGGCAAAGGAATTAGACCTTACTAGGCTATAGGGGTGAAGCCCTGGTGCCCCAGTAGTTAAGAGCTCCAGCTGCTAACCAAAAGGTCAGCAGTTCGAATTCACCAGCCACTCCGTGGAAACTCTATGCGGCAGTTCTACCCTGACCTATAGGGTCACTATGAGTCGGAATCAACTCGATGGCAATGGGGCTAGCAGGGGCAGGGTAGACTACAGGGATACAAAGTTTAGAAGCCTGCAGCAGCTCCAGGTCAGTATCTGAAGAGGGTGATTTTCCAGTTGCAAGAAATGTGGAAACAAGGTGAGGACCTTCTCTAAAAGGTTCTTTAGAAGGCTATTGGTCCTCAACGGTTCAAAACCAGGAGGCAGTGGGAGCCCCCTTTGTGACCAGAACTGGAACTGTCTGCCCAGAAGATAATACTAAAGAGAGTCTGTGCTACCAGACAGGGCTTGTCGCCAATGAAGCATTGAAATTCTGGGACTCAAAGCTAGAGGGAATGGGGACCTAAAGAGATGTGGAATATAACCTGGTGACTAGAGCTGCTGCTGCTGTAAAGCTGCAAGCTTTGTAAGAAGGTAGCAGTGTCTCAATGCCTTTCTCCCAGAGTGCAGTCCGTATACACAGGTGGATTCCCTCCCCAGTTTAGGTAGATGCATAGTGCCTGTTGCTGTCAAGTCAATTCTGACTCATAGCAACCCTACAGGACGAGTAGAACTGCCCCATACAGTCTCCAAGGCTGTAAATCTTTACAGAAGCGGACTGTCACATCTTTCCCCCATGGAGTGAATGGTGGTTCCAAACCAGCAACCTTTTGATTAGCAGCTGAGTGCTTAATGTACAGCACCCACATTAATGCATAGCGCCAAAATTAACATCTTGCTAGGAGATTTCCTCCAATTGAGGTTAAATTCATCAGTTGTGGATTCCAGACAACTGACATCGTTGGAGAGGAATGATGGTAAAGTGGTTGCCAAGGACCTTTGTCTTCCCTCTTCCCCTCAGCTGGAATGCCCTTTGGGCAGCACTGACCACTTGAGTCCAAGAACGTAATTTTGTCTGAGATAACTGCTGCAGGTTGACTGTTTTCTTAATTAGGGATGTGGTGGTGTGTGATGTCTGTGCTCTGATAATCTTATGTATCCTGTTAACTGATGGAGCTCTTGAAAAGTGAGGCTTTTAAGGCTTGGCATTGAATTAATACAACTCCTGAGGCCCCAAAGGAATGATACCATCCAGCGACAGTCCAGTTTGCAGCTGCTGAAGAAATCCCAGCTCAACACAGCCACCAGGAACGCCCCTGGCCAAGTCTGAGCAGAGTAAGAAATTGAAGAGGATCCATCCTGGACTTTAATTTCTTTGAACTTTAACTCACAAAAACAAGGGGATTTGATTATGAAGATTAACTTCTTTGAACTTTAACTCAGCAAGGGAATTTGGTCTTTGAACTTTAATTTCTCTCTGGAAATTCGATAACAGGGGGCATTTATGTCCACATTTGGGGCATTCCTGAGTTGTTGGCATTTTACTATTGAATTGTCTTTATGTAATTGGAAGATCTTAGCGGATCATTTCATCTTACTGAAGAATCTCTAATGGTCTATGCTGGCAAATGAGGTTGAACATAATTTGGGATGGGAAAGAGTTGATTTTCAACTTTGGGTACAGAATGGCCTTGGGTTTATCTAATTAGTGTACTGTTCTGACCCATTTCAGAGCGTGTTGGCTTAGCCCTGCATGTTAAACACCTAGGAGTTACTAGGGATAAATGTTTCTTCCCCATTTCTGATGCTTCTCCTGATTTTCTCTAGCACATTTGTCCACTGCTATGGTTAAATTGTGTCCCCCAAAAAATGTGTGTTGTAAATCCTAACTTCTCTATCTGTGGTTATTTGGGAATGGATTGTCTTTGTTATGTTAATGAGATAGGATTAGTGTAGGGTATGTCTTAAGTCAATCTCTTTTGAGATGTAAAAGAGATTAAACAAACAAGCGAGAGAAGTAGAGGTGGGGGAAGAGAGATACCAAGAGGATTGCCCAGGAGCAGAAGCTCAGAAGAGACCTTCCTTCAGAGCTGACAGAGAGAGAAACCCTTCCCATAGGCTGGCACCCTGAATTCGGACTTCTAGCCTCCTAAACTGTAAGAAAATAAATGTCTGCTCGTTAAAGCAACTACTTGTGGTATTTCTTTTATAGCAGCACTAGATAATTAAGACACCCACAGACTCAAGCCACATTTCCAACCTAATCTTTGTCAGAAATAAAGGTGGTAGCTTGATCTTTCATCCATATTCACTTTGTCTTATTGAGCAATTGGTTCTGGATGGAAGTTAAAAATAATAATAAAATAATGCTCTTTATTGGGCTCCTGACTTACTCTCTCAATCTCTCTCTCTCTCTCTCTCTCTATACATATGTCTGCTCTGTTTCTCTAGAGAACCCTGACTAAGACAATCAGGTACCATTCTGAGTGGCAGCCTTCCAGTCCTGCAGAAACTATAATGCTTTCCCAAGCAAAAAAGGTGTTGGAATGGCTGACTCCAGGGACCACAAGTGCACATGCCATCTCCCTTCAGAGAGCCAGCCTTCGGGCCTCCTTTCTTGGTTGGACTTCAAAGGCTCAGTGTAGTGATGAGAGGGATATATGGCGAGGAACTGGGCGACTGCCAAGTCCATCACAAGTTAGGACAATGTCCTTGTTGATGCATAAAATGTACCTGTTATAACAGGCATCATTTAGATTGAAAGTAATAAATCTTTTCTGGTTCAAGCGACAAGTGGTTGGGATCATTGTTCTTTCTTTCAGCACACACATCCAGAGGAAAAGCGAAACTGCTTCTTTTGTAAGAGGGTACCAGGTCTGAAACTGAGACACAAAGGGAGGAAAACCAAAAAACATAAAACAAATATTTAAGGGAATTAAATCCCTACAGAGGTAAGGAAATAGTTATAAAACACCCAGACCCTTCTGGTGTGTTAAGAGTCTGCTGTGGGGCCTGCATGTCCTCAACCCTATGCTGAGAGATTGCTTATGCATAGGTAAGTGTGCTTGTTCCCACACAATGCCACAGGCTTGTCTACAGCTGATTAGATCAGACAGTTGCCTGATTCAAATAGCCAGGGTCATATGGTCACTTGATTCTTGATAGGGATGGCTGACTTAATCAGATCTTCTGGGTGTTTGAAAGCAAAAAATGCAGCTGACAGAAGAGTGTAGAAATGGGAAGACACAGAGAAAAGGCAGAGGGCAGAAACCATGAGGCAGTAGAAAGAAACCACAGGCAGCATAGGGAGGAAGAGAGTAGAAAATAAAGGAGGAAGAAGAGGTGGGGAGGGAATCCCTAAGTGGCTGGTGGGTCTCCAAGGCTGCTCTCCTTTTGCAGCTGCATGGCCACCCCTTCAGTTATGAATAATAGTCCCATTCTCTGGGAGCTCTTCCTGGGAATCTGCAGAAGTTTTTCTTGTCCTCCTTACATCCAACTCCCATGAACTGAGATAACCTGAATATGTTTCTAGTTCTTGCAAACATGCCATTGTTAATAGAAACAGAGTCAAGAAGAGATTGTCACAGACTAGAATTTTGGCCTCAAATCCAAAACTGAAATGTAATATGAGTAAATTGAATTGCTTTATTTCAATTAAAAAGAATTAATAGAGTGTGACTGGACAATAGTTCATATAGGTTTTAGGTGACTTCATGCTACTAGAAGCCAGCAATGCAGTGCACCTGGGGAGAAGGCAAATTCACCCTTAGCCTGATTTAACAAAAATTTGTTGTTGTGTTGTTAGCTGCCATTGAATCAGTCCCCTCCTCAGGGCGACTTCATGCACAGTGGAACAAAATGCTGCCCCGTCCTGCACCATCCCCTTGGTTGGTTGCAGAGCGAACCAGTGTGATCCATACAGTTTCCATTGGTTGATTTTCAGAAGTAGCTCATTGGATCTTTCTTCCTAGTCTGTCTTAACCTGGAAGCGCCACTGAACCCTGTTTAGCATTATAGCAACATGTAAGCCTCCACTGAAAGATGGGTAGTGCCGTGCTTGAGGTACATTGGTCGGGAACTGAACCTGGGTCTTTCTCATGGAAGGTGAAAATTCTACCACTGAACAGCAAAAGTTTAGTATGTGAAGAGAGAGAGAAAAAAGAATGGCTGCTCTTGGCCTTGAACAAATATTTGGTTTATAGTGACCTCCTCATAGTGACATACTTCACAGAGACCTTAATAAGACAGCATGAGGACACGTGAGCAACAAGGGTGATTAGTGGCAGCACAGATCATATTGGGGCCCTCCCAATATAGTTCCAAAACTTCCCTGTACCTCCTACACCATAACACTTGCCTCACCTCATCCCATATATCATTATATTCACCACCTCTTATATGTTCAATGACTATATTCTCTACCAGAGTGCAAGCTTCATAAAGACAAAGGCCATATCTGTCTTGTTCATGACTCTGTTCCTAGCCCCTAGCACCGTTTTAACACAGAGTTGGTTCTTTTGATATATTTGTTGAATTTATGAGAAAATCATATCATATGAGTAATGGTGAAGTAAGTAGGAACACTGAATTTGGAAAGGAGGAAACCAACTGGACTATAGTTTTCAAATATCTGAAAGAGTTTCAGGTGGAAGAAGGAGGAGACTTATTAGGGTGGGTCAACTGGGCAGAATCGGCATGGTAGGTAGGATTAAGAGCACACTGGCCTGGGAGTCAGACCCTGAGCTTGGCCCTCAAGTCATGGTAGACCAGTCACTTAAATCTGAGCCATCATTTCTACTCTCTGTTCCAGCTTTAAGGTTTGATGATCCATTGACTGATGGGTAGACATTACTGGGAAAGAAATTTTTATTTTAATCTCAGCAAAACTCACCAATATTACAGATGTCAAAATGGAATATTTCATTTCTTAAAGGAGTGAGTTTCTGTCCGTATAAATCTTCAAGCTGAGTTGGATAAATCACCTGCTGTGTATGTTGTAGTGAGGCTTCACGAATTGGGTGAGATGTTGGACAGGAGCACCTCTAACCCTGCCAAATCCTATGAAGCTCTAAATGCAGGCTGGGTGCTTTAGTTTGGGTGGCAAGAATGTGAGCCAAAGAAAGAAGTGCCTTCTGCTTTATTCTTTGGTTTGTTAGGTATGTGACTTGATCTTACTGAAACTCAGTGTTGTCACCTACTAAGTGGGGCTAATGATACCTGCCTTTGCTACATTAAAACATTGGCAGCGATCAAATGAGATTATGTCTGCACTTTAAAAAAAATAAAGTGTTCTACAAATCTATTAAGTCTTTGCTCCAGAGGGGGAAAAGGAAAGCCACAAGGACCACCTCTCCTGATGCCTAGGCCAAGATTCTGTCAGCTTAAAATGAGAATATTTTTCCTCAAATCCCCTGAGACACCTTAGAGATAGTTTGCGCCTCTCTCTCTTTCCCTGCCTGGTGATAATGGGACTGTTAACTTGTTTTTTTTGGTTGTGGTGATTTCACTTACTGCATAAATGTCAAGTTCCACTTGACTAGAAGTTAATATATAATGTCTCTTCCCTTTCCTCGTGAGTGCAATCCTGTTAAATTATCCCTTTATGCTCACATTGATTTATTTTATTTTTGCTTTTCAGCTTCAAGTCCTAAAATAGCATATTCTACCCAACTGCTTCACTGCTTTCAAGGCAACAAGAATGGTGCCTGGCATTGTAGGAGCTTAATGCAAATCGTGGTAAAGTTGGCTGTGCTTCAAGATAACAGGAACACAGCCAAATGGGTGTTTATCAAGGACTGCCTGACAGTCCCAGGGGCTGTCTACATATGAAGGATGTCATTCACAATGTCCTGTCACCCTCATGTAAGCCTAATGGTGGGTTTTATTTTCCCCATTTTACTGAGTGGGAAAACTGAAATACAAAAAAATTAGGTGCCTTTCGAAAGGTCACTTGGTCCAATCAGTGCTGAATCTGAGCTTATAAATTTGAGCTCCTGTTGGAAACCCTGGTGACATAGTGGTTAAGTGCTACAACTGCTAACCAAAAGTTTGGCAGTTTGATTCCACCAGGCGCTCCTTGGAAACTCTATAGGGTAGTTCTACTCTGTCCGATAGGGCCGCTATGAGTCGGGATCAACTCAACGGCAATGGTTTTTTTTTTTTTCATTGGTACATTACTCTTGCCACTAAATCTTCAGACACGACTAGAAGATTCTGTCTTTCCTATAGGTCCATTCCACCACCAATTCACTCTTGTGGTCATAGTGTCCTTACTAGCAAAGGACTTTTATGACTTTTATCACTGCAACTTCTCAGTCAGAAAAAGACTCAGGCAAAGGGTCCTCAGAACAAGAGTTTGACCCTTAAAGCTCATTAGAATATTGGGGAACAAGTACAAACTAGGGGTTTAAAAGTCTGCATAAGGGAGGAGACCCCGAGTGAAAGGGATGCAGCTACCACATAGAGACAGACAGATAGATAGGTAGATACATAGATAGATAGATGCCATTAAGTTGACACCAATTCACGGTGACCTTGTGTACAACAGAACAAAATTTTGCCTGGTCCTGTATCATCCTCATTATTGTCAGTATGTTCAAGTCCATTGTTGCAGCTACTGTGCCAATCCTTCTCACCGAGAGGCTCCCTAACTCTCACCGGCACTCAAACATGTTGTCTTCCTTCAGCCATTGATCCTTCCTGATGATATGTCCAAAGCAAGTGAGCTGGACAGTGTTCTGTTGTGATCCATAAGGTTTTCATTGGCTGATTTTCCAAAGCAGATTGCCAGGCCTTTCTTCCTAGGCCATCTTAGCCTGAAAACTCCACTGAAACCTGTCCACCATGGGGTGACCATGTTGGTATTTGAAATACTGGAGGCATAACTTCCAGCATCATAGCAACACCCAAGCCACCAGAGTACAACGAACTGACAGTTGGGTGGTGGGCCACATGTATACAGTGACATAAGGGTTTAAAAGAACTTTCCTACCTGTTACCTCATTTGTTCCTGGTGATAACCCAGTGAGGTATGTAAGACAGATGGGGTGAGGTGCTCTCTCCATTTTAAGGATAAAGTCAGCTGAGTTTTACATGACATATCCATGATCCTGTAGCTAGTAAATGTCAAAGCGACCTATGAACTCTGGTCTTAGACAACACTAGAAGAATTTGTCCTGCTCATAGACAAATCTCAAGTATTGACTCCTAATTACAGGAGGTTGGAAAAGGAGTTTCTTTTTTAGTATCCCAGAAATGATATCATAGAGGTAAAACCTCTCCCTTATTCTTTCTCTACAAAAGGCTGACCCTCCATTATTAGTCACAGGTTCACTCACACATTTCCCCTTCAAGGTGAGGGAGGTGGCTTTTCCCTAGATCTGGTTCTACTATGAGAACCCCAAAGAGAGAAACTGGAAGTGTTTGTTCTGAGCTTTTAAAACCAGGTAGAGACCTCTTTATGCCCAGAGGGAGAGGGACTTTCCCAGAAAACATTCTTGCGCAAGAGCTCCCTATTTCTTGCCCCCCTACACTGCAAGTAGGGAGTCCCTCACTGTTCTCCAACACCCTTGATTACCAGAACAGCCAGCCTGCCAGCTCCCACCTGCTGCCCTCCCTGCAGCCTTTCTCTCAGCAAGGATTAGGGCCAGGGGCAGACAGGTAAAATACAGGTCCAAGGGGAGGGGAAGCCTGAGAATCTCTCCCAAGAGGCTGTGAAGTCCAGCTGAGGCGGCCCCCTGAATGGACTCTTCCCCCTCAGCCCTGGGCTTAGCCAGACGGCAGAGAACCTCATTGCTGCGAGTTGAAACAGGACTTCCCGCCTCCCCTCTCGGCAGCCGGCTTTAAATAGGATTAATGAGAGAGAACATTCTAAACACTGCTCTGAGAGGTTCCAGAACAGGCAGCCGACTACTTCCTCTCAAGCTGCCATTTTGGACTGGTTCCCCTGGCTGCCTCACCCTACTCCAAGCTGGCTCCTTTTCACTCAGCATTCCAGCTCTGCTCTGAACCTGACCTTGGGGTTTCAAGGACAAAAGGAAGCCCCATTGTCCTCCTAAGTACCTCCCTAGCCCACTGCTGGTGATAGAAATGTCACCCTAGCCTCATTCATTTAGATTAATTGATTATCTTCTTTGATAAACTTCAAAGACCTTAGCAAAGGGTTGGGGGGCGGGCCTGGGAGGGAAGCAAAATTAAGCTGTTAGTGTTTATAGTATAAAGCACCGTGTTTTTATGGCAATCATGGTATCCCTGAGTATTGCTCTTGTAGTTGATGCTATTCTCATCTATTGGACATTTTTTCCTGTGTCCAACCCTGTGGGAGCTACATTGTTAATGCCACTCAATGATGTAGGAAATTGAGGATCTGGGGGCAAGAGACTTCGCCAAGGTCACACAGCTACTAAGTGGCAGAGTAGAATTCAAACCCAGGTTTCCAACTCCGGGTCTACTGACTTAAAATGTCATTCTTTTTCCACTACATCATGCTGAAGAGACTGCAGGCCAAATTACGAGGCAATTTCTCTTGGAAGAAATAGAGTAGAAAAGGCCCTAGGTTCCTGAGTTGGGGGGAGGGTGAGTGGGAAAGATAATGACAACAGTGACAATAACTAACACCTTAAAGAGGGTACAATTCACCAGGTACTTTTCTAAACATTAT
The DNA here is from genome assembly GCF_024166365.1 of Elephas maximus indicus. NCBI lineage: Eukaryota > Metazoa > Chordata > Mammalia > Proboscidea > Elephantidae > Elephas > Elephas maximus. The sequence goes on from NC_064840.1 coordinate 54,858,480, forward strand.
ATATATATTAATTCTTTTAACCTCCACAGCAAAACAATGAGTTAGGTACCTAGGAAACCTCGGGCAAGCTGATGCTACTTCAAAATTTTGCCTCGATTGCACCCTGAAGGCAAAACCAGTCGACGTTAATCATGTTTTGGATGGAAAACTCACCCGGCTGCCTCGCCTCACAAAAAATAAAAAGAAAATCCTTATTTGCCAATTCTAGCAACCTTAGGAGAAAAGAGTCAGAAAATGCTGGAAGAAACCTTGGAGATTACCTTGTGTAACTCCCACGAGCTTCTACTTCTCTGCCCCATTCCACCTCCTCCCCAATATTTGCAAGTGATCAAATTGAGTCCTTTTCATACAGACTACAGTCCGGTCTGGGAATAAAATCAAAATGTACAGTAAACACCTAGAGACCCTGACGCATAAAATGAAGGGAATGAAGTGAATCCTGAAAGACACGTGGCAAGAATGGAGATGCTAGTGAAGTGGTGGACAATCTGGTGGATTCTATTAGGAAGCCAGGCAGGCCAGCAGGAGCCCAAGGCCAGGGCAGCCCCTGGTCCCAGGCAACCAGCCTCTAATCCCATCAATCCTTAGAGGACAGCGTCAGCCTCCTGGTCTAGGACTCCTGGAGCAGCTTCCTGAGAAACCACTGAGTAAACGTGTAAATTAAATTTCATCACACAGGGTCTCCGAAGCCTCCGTTATTTTTTTTTCTGCCCCCTGGAGAGAGGAAATGAGCATGCCAACATTCCCCAGAGGGGGACTAAATGATTTCCCAGAAGTCATGGTCTCATATGCTCTATTTGTTTAAATGAGTTTAGGGCTCCAAGCAAATATAAGCTTGACAGGGCCCATTTGCAAAAGGCCTCCTCCGGAACTGACAAAGGTCATGCCAGCTTCTTTGTCTGCATGCCATTCCTCAGCCCTGGGGAGAAATTAACCCAAAGTCAATTAGCCGATCACTAACCAACCATGTGCTCAGCAGCAGGCTGAGTGTTATTAGGGAGTCAGAAAAATGAGATGTGGTCCTTGCCCTCATTTATGCTTTATATGTTTATTGAGGGCCTGTCGTGCCAAGCACTGAGCTAAGCACTTAAAACCTAGTAGGAAAATGAGACTCCTTCATCTGAAACACTAATACACAAGCTACAAGGTGTACAATGAAGGAATGAATAGCAGAAGGTGGAACTGTGAGGAGACCTGGGGAGAGCTGGGGTGATCACGGCTTTAGGGGGCCTTGAAAGACACTTATATTTCTGTTGGGCACAGAGTTTGAAGGGGCCTTGAATGTGCGGGGGAGGCAGCAAGGAGCTCCGCTTTGCATATAACTAAAGGAATACACATGTTGGGGAAGAGGGAGGAAAAGAGACGCCTAGACAAGAGCCGGGTATACTACAGAGGGTTTAAGAGCTAAGCAGAGAAGTCTAAATTCAATGGTGGGGGGGAGCTATTTCATATCTTATGTTTACCGTGGTCCTGGAAGGCTCCAATTAATTCATTTTTGGTGTCTGCAGCCTTGGATGGTGCTGAGAAGATTCAACTCTAGGGAGGCAGCCTGGAAGAATAGAGAGAGCAAAGGGTTTAGATGGACCTGAATGCTAATCCTTTCCCTCCATTTACCAGTTGTGGCATTTGGAGCAAATTAATTAACCTTTAAGCTGCAATTTCTTCATATGGAAAATAGAGATTATGACTTTTAAGATTACTAAGTAAGATAACCACGTAAAATGTTCAGCAGAGACGTGGTACGTAGGCAAGCAATGAGTGTTAGTTCCCCTCCATGGCTTTCTCTTTCTTGAAGACAAAGTTCAGATATACAGATACCTGTCTATTCCACCCCCAACTGATTGGTCAAAACCAATTATGGTAATCTCATCAAGTTTGCCAATGACTGCTAGATGATGTGGCCTAAGCCTGGTCAATGTCAGCTCTTTCTGGGAAAGGTTTCTTTGATCCTATGAAAGAGATGCAAGAACAAAGGTCTTTTGTTTCTCAGCCCGTTGCTTGTAGATGTAACAACTTTGACGGCTAGATCCAATCTGTAACCACTAAGCAACCACCCCAAGGGCAAAACTCTAACAGAGAGATGGGAAGACTGGATTCTTGGTGACCTTGTCAAGCTATGGTATGACCCATCCTAGGAGCTGATCTCTGAGTTTATGGATTGATAAGATTTTTTTTTTTTCTATTGTTTAAACCAGCTTGAGTCAGGATTTTCTGTTACTTGTGAGTGGAAACATTCTCTTAATTCACAGTTTTAGACAAACCTGTCAAAACTATCGAAGAGATAAATTGCGGAGCAGGTGACAGGTCAGGGCCTTTCAGAGATAGGATGTTGAGTTAGAAATGGTCTGTTGCATCCTATTAAAAAAGGAAAATGGAGAAAGAGAGGAAGAGGAGTCAAATCAGTATACTTCCTTCTTATGTCTCTGTAATCTCATTCAACCCTACATTTACATCCAAAGGCTTGCTACACAATTATCACATGAGCCTTGTCAGCTGGTGGCTTAACAAAGCCTGTTCACACTAGAAGCCAGTTACCACCATGTGAGCCTTGGTTTTGCACCAGCCAAAGTGGCTGATTCACTCTTCTCTGCTCAGTTACAAGTTTCCTGATGCAGATATGGGACAGGTGCCTTAAAACCCTGGGGTCCTAACTCCAATGAAGCTGGGCCAGTGTCTTAGCTCGATTTTTGACTCAGTTTTCCTTTCAGGTTCTCTCCGGGGCACTGAAGCATGTTTGTTCCCTCTATAACTTCTCTGGTCTCCCTAATCAGAATACAGGTCAGTCAGGTCCTCAGAATGATAATAATGCTAGTGATGATGATGATGATAAACGACTCCTTGAAGTTTGTAGTATTTGATAGGAAAGTAGAAACACTACCTACTTATCTCATTTGCCTTTGTAACACTCAGAGAAAACAACTTAAAGGAGAGTTTACTGAAATCCAGAGATGGGAGGTACAAGGTGCCAAGAGTCTTGCAGGGAAGAATGTAAATTCTACTTATAAAACCTATACATTGAGGGCAACTCTAACAGGGCTTTATCCACAGTAGGATCCATCTTATCAGGTTGTGAAGCATTGGCTCAGGGCCGGAAGGAAAGCCAGCCTTCCTTGTCCTTTTTCTGGGGTGGCTGGAAGATGTAGAAGTGACAACTTGTTGTTCCCTTAAAGCTTTGCTCAGTGGTCTAGTATTATGATATTTTCTCATCCACTTTTGAAGATTATCAGTAAAACGTAGGCAACCTTTCTTGTTTCCCAACACAGGGCCCTGGGTTGTTGGGTTTGAAATAATAATATTAAATAATTATTTGACATTTGACATAGCAACTTAACGTTATTATTTCTTTTCATCTTTGTACCACTGCGCGAGAGAAATAGGGCTAATGTTATAAGACCCAATTCATCGATAAGTGACAACACGATCAGACCCTGCTCTGTTGCACCAAATACAGAGGTGCAACACGGCAAATCTGCAATATACTCACTCCAAGGTTGTATCTGATTCCTATACAGCCAGGAGGCCATCAGAAAAAGGGCACCAATAACTGGTATGGATCGTTCTACCAACATCATGTCATTTCCATCAGTGCCTGAACACGTGTTAGCACATGGAAAAGCTTTTTTTTTGGGAAGAGTTAAAAAAATTTTTTTTTTGCCATCTCCCATTTATTTACTATGCTTTAAGTGAAAGTTTACAAATCAAGTCAGCCTCTCATACAAAAACTTACACACCTTGCTATGTATCCCTAGCATCTCTCCCCCTAATGAGACAATGAGACAGCACACTCCTCCTCTCCACCCTGTATCCCCATATCCATTCAACCAGCCCCTGACCCCCTCTGCCTTCTCATCTTGCCTCCAGACAGGAGTTGCCCACATAGTTCTCTTGTATCTACTTGAGCCAAGAAGCTCATTCCTTACCAGTATCATTTTCTGTCTTATAGTCCAGTCCAATCCCTGTTTGAAGAGCTGGCTTTGGGAATGGTTCCAGTCTTGGGCGAACAGAGGGTCCAAGGACCATGACCTCCAGGGTCCTTCTAGTCTCGGTCAGACCATTAAGTCTGGTCTTTTTATGAGAATTTGGGGTCTGCATCCCACTGTTCTCCTACTCCATCAGGGATTCTCTGTTGTGTTCCCTGTCAGGGCAGTCATCAGTGGTAGCCGGGCACCATCTGGTTCTTCTGGTCTCAGGCTGATGGAGTCTCTAGTTTATGTGGCCCTTTCTGTCTCTCGTGCTCATATATACCTTGTGTCTTTGGTGTTCTTCATTTCCCTGAAAGCAGCTTTTGTTAGTTACAACAAGAAGTGGACAGCATACAATGGGAAAAGTTCTATAACAAGCAGTCCCCTCTGGCTCAAATCTGTTTGGGCAAAATGGAACACTTCCATGGCCACCCCACTTTGTGTCGTGGATGAGGGACTCAGATGGGACACTCACAGGACTCACCAATCCCCCCGCCCCCGCCCCGGCTTCTGGAAATGATCCCGGTACGTATAGATTCTTCCACACCTGCTCTCCACCTAGTATTGTGGCTGAAGACACAATGGGTGTCTACCTTCTGCCGGTCTCCCCCTGGACAGGTAGGTCCACTCAGGTGGGCTATAAGCTTAATGCTACACCATGCCCTACTAGCACCATAGCTGAGGAGACAAAGAAAACGTTCTTTTCCAGCTATTTTATACCCCCGGTCTATGTGACCAGTTGTATCTTTTTAACCCTACTAACAAATATCCTACTGTATCATGCCCCCCTGACTTCCTGATGAAAGGGGATGGTTAGCCCAGAATTGTATCTTTTTAATCCTGCTGGCAAATATCAGGTCTCAGTGACAGTGGTGGATAATCTCAGTGATGGTGGAGGTGGGGAAGCTGGTGGGTTGTTCTGATGTCAGCAGGGAGAGGAATGGAGAAAATCACGGTCGCCTGGCTTGTCTGGAGGACTGCCTTCCCACAACTGAAGAACAAGCCGAATCTCAAGGAGGTTGTGACAAGGCCACAAGTTGGAAGAGGAAATGGGAACAGATGTGGCTCTTCTGTACTTGAGTCCATTCCTCTCTCTGAATCATCAGCCTGCTCCTCCATGGCATTCGTTCAAGTAATTTTTGAGTGCTTCCTGTGTATCAACAATGCGCTGGGTTCTGGGGATTCAATGGTGGAAAAGAAAGATGTGGTCTTTGATCTAGAAACTTCGAAAAGAGCTGAAGAGGCAAACAAGAAGCCAGGCAATTATTTGAATTGTGATAGGTGAAAGTGCATTAAGGAAGGCAGCACAGGGGCACCTTCTTGGTGTTTCTACTCCGAGAAGCTGCTGGGCTAACTGGTCCATGACTCTGGTCCTAGGGACAATCTTAGACAAAGAATACAGGATGATAACCCGGAACAATAGCTGCCTGTATCTCAGGTAATGAGTAGATGCGGATGGCAGAGGATCCTTACAAGAACACGCTTTGTGACTGTCCAGTTTTCTAGATCCAGCTCAGGCAAGGGAGAGCAGAGGGGATGCAGAGGCCCAGAGAGGCCAACTTCTCAGAAACCCAGAGGCCCAGGAAGGGCAGCACTCCTTCCTCAGAGACAGGAGAAGATGAGCCACCCTGAGAATCCCACCAGGGGCATTGGAGGCAGACACACCCAGTCACTGCATTGCCATACCCAACGGCTGAATCAGGGAGCTAATTATGGCTTTGTACTGCTGGAGAACACATTCCTGAGGCTTTTCTACACACACACACACACACCCCCATGCACCATCACCACTCTCCTCAATTCTCCTTCTTCACTCCCGCCCTCACTCTTAACACTCCCCACTTTATCTATCTCTGATGATCCCTTCCATAAGGTATATCTATTGTTTCATACTGTATCCCAGTTCCACCCTTCACACACACACAAACACACTACCCACAGCTTTCTCTAACTCAGTCAGTATAGGAGGGCTGCATGCCACACCCAGTCACCTGCCTTGAGTGTCTGGCAGAGAGCCACAGTCTGTCAGTGCTAGAAAAGGGCCTTTAAAGAGCATCTCATCTAGACCACCCACTTTGCACTTGAGGAAACTGAGGCTAGCAAAAGGACAGGGCTTATTCAAGAGCATGTAAATAGCCAGTGGTAGGGTCAGAACCAGGAGCAGACCTCCAGAATCCAGACCCTTCCATGTAATTCCATATCTGAAAACATGAAATGAATTTGAAGTCTAGAGCCCACCTGATCCCTTACTCCACCTTCCAAGAGTCTACCCTTTCCTTCAGATGCTAGAATGTTTGATTTATATTTACCTATTCACCAGCTATTCCTGAGAAACTACCACCTATGAGGTACCACATCTGTTTCTGGAGGCAGGTAGATGTAGAGTCCACTTCCTGACTCCAGAGTCATGATGCTGTAGGGAAAAACAGACCTACACTCACAAGCACAGTGCGAGGAAGCACATTTATGCTTTGTCAGATGAAAGGAACGCAAAAACACTTGAGGTTTCAGAGAAGGGAGGTATCATTCTGCCTGGGATGATCAGAGAAGGTGTGGATAAGGATTGCATTTCACTTCTCCAATTTTGAGAGGTAGAGTTGAGGGGAGTGGGAGAAAGGCTTTTCAAACTGATGGATGGGTATACACAAAGGTGGGAAAGAAGAGGTGATGCTTGGAGAAAAGGTAAGTAGCCTTTGGGGTTGACACACAGAAGTTGTAGGATTAATTGTAATAGCTACCATGTAGGTCCTTGCAGTCCCTGGGTGGTGCAAATGGTTAACTTGTTAACTTGCTAGGCTGCTAACCAAAAGGTTGGAGGGTTGAGACTTTCCAGAGGCACCCTGAAAGAAAGATCTGGTGATCCACTTCTGCAATACCAGCCACTGAAAACCCTGTGGTGCTCGGCTCTATTCTGGCACGCATAGATAGGGCTGCCATGAGTTGCAATCGACTCAGTATACTGGTAGGTACTTACCACCTGCCGGGTATTCTCATTTAATCCTCACAACAACCCAATAAACTAAGAATTCATTCATTTGTCAGGTAAGTATGGAGTGCCTGCTATGTGCCAGGCAAGTTTTGGAATGTATCTGTGAAAGAAACAGACCAAATCCTTCATCCACTAAACAAAAGGGAAGAAGTCCCCGCCCTCAGGGAGTTTGCATTCTGGCAATTGGTGCTCCCACTTTTCAAACAAAAAAAATGAGATAGAGGGAGGTAAGGCACTGGCTCAGGGTCACAAAGGTGGTAAGTGGCAGAACTGGGTGTTGAGTGCAGTTTGTCAGAGGAGCCCTGAGTCTGGCTGTGCACTTAAACCTCACGCTGCTCTGCCTTCCAGGAAGCCTGGAATTGTTGGCATCTTCAGGGTCAAGCACATGGGTTTCGACAGGATCTGGAAGTATCTGGAAGTATCCCCTGCAAGGTTCTGAGCAGGGGAGGGGCAGACGTAAAATGGTGCTGGGCTTCTTCACTCATTTTATTTACAATCAGAGGTTAGCACCCCCCCCGCCCCCGCCTCCACCCCACATACCCCTTTTGGGCTGGGGCTGACACTCCCTGGGCAGAGCTGCTGCCTTCCTGGCCCTGCCTGGTTTTAGCAGATTATCCTCAGTGCACCCTCAGGCTCTGAGCCTCATGTAGCTCCTGGCAGCGGCTGGCACATTGGCACCCTACTTAACTGGCCCTTTGTCCCACCAGAGCTTGTAAGCTTGGTCTCCCGCCTAGCTCAAATGCTGTATATTGAAAATGAGAGAAGTAGAGAAAATCATGGTGTTAGAAAGGACTGGGTGAAATTAATAGCTATAAACTTGAAACAGACCTCTGCTTTCACCTGAAACTCAGCCCCTGGGAAGGAGTTGGAAAAGTTGGCTTTTGCAGTGTCTTGGGAGCGGGAGTGTCAGCGCTTCGCCTCCCGTCTGTATACTGGGCGTGGTGAAGCAATGCCTCTTTCTAGGCTGCCAGTTGGGGCCCTGAACCCAGGAATCCAGCCTTTTAGCCAGCGGGAGAAGACAGTACTGGGGAGAGGGGACTGGTGAGTAAGAGAGAGGGGGAATAAAGAAGGGGGACAATAGGGAGAAGAGGAGAAAGAGAAGGGATGAATAAAGGAAAGGAAAACCGAAGGAGTAAGAACAGAGGGCAGGCAATAATAGGAAAAACGAGGACGATAAGAGCTAGGCAGGAGCAGGCGAAGAAAGGGAGAGAAAGGCTGAGCAGGGTGGGCCGCCCGCGGGGTGCGCTGACTGCGCGAGTCGGGAGACGCAGGAGCCGGGTCGCAGCCCGGAGGACGCGAGCATCCCCAGCGGTCAGCCGGGAACAAAGGCCGGCGGGGCGGTGGGGACGGGGCTGCGGGCCGCGCCCGGCCAATGAGCGGCGCCGGCGCTGGCCCCGCCCTGGGCCCCGCCCGCCGCACCCCGCGCCTCCCCGCCCCCTGCCCGCCAGCCCGGCCGCGGGCGGCTGGGGACCCGGCGCAGAGGCCGGCGCGCCGCGAGCAGGCGGGCGGGCGGGCGAGAGAGGGAGCCAGCGGGCGGGGAGGCCGCGCGCGCCGGGGCCGAAAGTTTCTCTGCCCGGCTCTCCAGCGAGAGCGAGCCGCGGACCGCGCCGCGGGGCGACCCGGCCGCAACTCTGGAAAAGGCAAGACAGAAGCACGCCGCAAAATACACTGAAAAAATTATTCTCAAGTCAGCCCCGAGGCGCAGGGGGCAGGTAAGGTGCGCTGGTCGAGGGTCTGGCTCCCCTCCGTGAAGTGTTTGCTGTTGTGGCAAGGGCGCCCCAGATTCCAGGGAAAACTACACTCTCGCGGTTTGACAGTGCGTCCGTCCGTCTGTCCGTCCGCCACCCTGTCCGTCGGTCTTTGTCTTTCTGTGCCAGTATCTGTCTAGGTGTCTTTGTCTCTGGATGTAATTGTCAGGGTCTTCTCTGCCAGGGTGGGCGGCTGCTCATCGGATCCCAGCCCGGAGAAAATTATTGTGCGTCCGTCCTTCTGTCTTTGTCTCCTGCAGACTGGGTTAGCTACTCCCAGCCCCAAATCTGATCTTGATGGACATAAATGGTTAGGTGACACTGGTGTCAGAGGTGAGGAAGCGGGAGGCGTGCCTGAGACCAGAAGGGCCCTAACCCCAGACAGAGGGTCAGACAGCTGGGGCCGGGCCACTGAACTTTGCTGTTTGCAACTTGGAAGATGTGCTGTGTCTGCACATGGTGGGGACCTGTGGGTGCAGTTTGAGGTTTGAATGTTTCACTGAAGGGGTATGTCATACGGACTGAGGTGGAGAGAGAAGGTGGTGAGGACCCCGGTGTCTGAGCGGCACCCCAGAGTTGCAGGTCCCAGGGTCAGTCCTGGACGTGCAATCCAGGCAAAGCAACGCACGCTCACTCACTCTGTCTCACACACCACATTCACTTCTTTCCCGCACCCCCCAGACAGCTAGCCCCCGAGTCTCCCACCCAGCCACGTTCACCCTGCCACACACTTAACTCCAGCAGCAACAGCAGGCACTGAAACACCAAGGGCCAGTTGATGTTTCTCTTTCCGGCTGCAAGTGGAGCAAGTGAGTGTTCTGCTCGCCCACGAGTGTGACAGGTCTGGGAAAGTGCTGGAGACTCATTAGCTTGAGTCCTCAATTGCTCAAGAACAAGGAGTGCTTAGGGACCTGCGGGTCTAAGCATTCCTGGGCTCTTCCTCTTCCATTCCATCCACACCTGCCTGCTGCCATCAGCCCCTCAGCTGGAAAACAAATGAGGGAGCCCTGGGTTCTGGAGAGCGCTTGGCAGGGGCTGCGCCAGGTAAGGGTCTCCTTCTGTGTGGGAAGTGCAGCCCAGTTATGGGAGCCGAGGAGCCTAGCCACAGAGATGAGCTGCCTGCTTGGCATTTTTTCCTGTACCCGAGACCCTTGACAAGGGTTTGCTAGTAGGGACAAGAGAGCGTTTGTAACCTGAGCTTCCTCTAAGCTCAAAAACAATTTTCTGCAGGCTTGCGGGGGGAAATGGAGGTGTTTGAAGTGTGTCTGTATATGTACACACCTGAAAAGAGGTATTAGAGACAGCGTTTTCAGACGGGAAAGGTGTTGGTGTTCAAGGATGGAGAAGAACAGAGTCTGTGGGTGGGAGGCAGTGGGCAGAAGTACATACTAATCAGGTGTGGGGTTACACCTTGTATTTATCCAGCACCTTTCTTCTGAGGGGCCTTCTGCACATAATAGACGTTATCTCATTTGTTATCTCCTTTATCGTCACAACATAACTACCAGGTTGGTGTGAGACACAGTTCACTCTCTGCATTCTACCAGTGCAGAGACTGAGACACCAGAGGGGAAGGGATTTGCCTGAGGGCACACAGTGAATGGGAGCAAAGTTAGGCTTTGAAACTGGGAGTTCACATAAGGCTTCTCAGCCGGCCAAAGGAGAGTGTGGTGCACTCTCTCTCCTGGAGGTGAGAAGAAAACCAGATGGAGAAAGAAGGGTGTCTCTCCAAGGTGTCTGTGTGCCACTCAGAGGGAGGTGGAGATATTTGATGGTCGCTAGAAATGGTTGTTACTTAGCATTTATGGTTGCCACTGTGTGCTTCACGGAGTTCAACTCCTATACCTGTTTTTAACAATTTAGCTTCTGCATTTGTGTGTCTGGAGGGGGTGCCCCCTGTCAGTTTGCGTGTGCCTCAGTAGGTGTGTGTAGGAGTGGCTGCCATAGAAGGTGTGCAGCCCTCTAGTGTATGCCAGGGAGAGCCAGTGTTTGGGGAGTGTATGGGGGACAGATGTGCCACGCAGCTGTGAGAAGTAGGTCAGCCTGAGTGGGCAAAGAGGTAGATAGATTGCAGTCATATAAAGGTAATTTTCTAGTCCTCAGAAGATATTTACATGCTTTTGTACTTATTCAACATTCATTTAATAAATAAGTTTTTGGCATCTATAAAATGCAAGGCACTGGGCTAGACACTGGGGCTGCGAAGGTAAATTAGGTAATGACGAAGAACCTATGGTTAAGCAGCTTATAGACTAGTGCAGTGGATAATATTGTAACAACCAAAAAAAAAAAAAACCAAACCCGTTGCCATCGAGTTGATTCATAGTGACCCTATAGGACAGAGTAGAACTGCCCCGTAGAGTTTCCAAGGAGTGCCTGGTGGATTTGAGCTGCTGATCTTTTGGTTAGTAGACGTAGCTCTTAACCACTCTACCACCCATTGTAACAACAGCTAATACCATTCTCTAAGCACGCTGTGTGCCCAGTACTTTTTATTCATTATCTTATTGGTTCTCACTGCAACTCTGTAGTATATGTATGATTAGAGGGTTAAATAGGCTAGAACATGGTGGAGCAGGGACTCGAACTCAGCACCGTAAGATTCCATACTCTGGTCATTTCCACGTACCTCGTGCTACCTTTGGACGTAGAAACACACCATTTCATCTGCATAGAAGATTCTTGCATCTCCTTCTCCACCTAACTGGCTCCCACTCGCACTTCAGGTTTTAACTCTGAGGATCGCTTCCCCCAGGAAACCTTCTATCCTTTCCCAAGTCGGGGTTACTAGGTGCCTTCCTCTGAATTCCTGCCTTCATTCCGTGCTATCTTGGCATTTAGCCACGTGATCCTTGAAGAGCCTGCAAAGTTCCTGGAGGCAGAGATTGTGCGGTGAATTCCCAGCTCAAAGAACAGCGTTTGGCTACTATGAGTAGGCCTTTAGTAAATGCTTGTTTAATAAATTAATGGAAGAGAGAGGAACTGTCAGAGGCCCTTGGCAGGGAGTGCTTTTCCCAACACTGTGGAGGATTTCTGCGTGGGCAGATGTTGCTGGCATGGCCTCGAACTTTCCTTCCTCTCTTATTGGGTCAGCTCCTTTAGGGCCTCTGCCTGCAGAGGGCTGCTGGGTCTCAGGCCCTGCCTCCAAAAGTTAGGGAGCCTAGGGAAAACCCAAACCCCCACCAGCCCTCTCTCCAGGTCCGTCCCTACAAAGCACAGTTGCAGAAGTAGAAGGCACTAGGCATGATCTGGACTTGGGATTTTAAATTGTGTACCCGGAATCCCAGGGGGCAGATGGTTCCAGGGTGGGCAACAATGAAGTGTTTCTGGGGCTTTGCCAACCCTGAAGATTCTAACTGCCTGGGGAGTCTTTAGGCTGATTTGCATACTAGGTCTTTGAGTTTGCTTCTAAATAAGTCATTGTGCTGCTATAGTTTGAAAACCACTGATCTGAAGTGGACACTCTCACTCTGCTGTGGGGAGTATGAATTGCTACCATGTTGGGGTAATGTGGCAGTGATTTGCCCAAGGCCACACGGTTACCCGACTCTCTGCACAGAGCCGTTGCCCCCTTAATTCTCAAATTGAGGTCACCCTGTCCGTACCTTCCCAGGGGTCCAGGATGATTTTCGTTTTCCTTTCAAAGATCATTTCTCAAGCTTGGAAAACTCTACCATGCAAGGTGCCAGGAGTTGGGGGATACAGAAAATAATGACTAAAGAGTGGGTTGAGTCTAAAATTTGTGATAAGAATTGGGAAGAGAAACCAGCACACCTGAATCATCACCAGTAAATTAAAAATTGGATTGTGCTAACTTGGAGGAAGGCAGCCGCTCAGCAGGAGGGAGGTGAGCTAGAAGACACCAGAGAAGAGGTGGTAGTGAACTGAGCCTTGAAGTTGAACCTGGGGAAGATATAAATAGACCAAGCAACAGGTCATAGCTCCAAGATGCCAGTGGGGGCTGAGGAGATGAGGCTTTCTCACCCAGAGGAACCCTAGCTGGGACCTATTAGTTCCTTCTGCCCAGATCAGCAGCCATCCAGACCAGGCAGAGCTGGCAAATGAAAAATGGGATGGTGCCAGCTAAAGTCAAACTTGGCTGAGATGGACTTCAGGTTAGCTGCCTACCATGCCCAGTTTGGCAAAGCCAGCTCTGAATTGCTGCAGTTTCCATCCTACTTCTCTCACATTCTTGCTTCTGCCAGACCCTGACTTCCATCAGAAGGCCAACACCATCCCTGATGTTGTTAGCTGCCGTCCAGTGTAGTTCACCTCATGGCGACCTCATGTGTACAGAGTGCTCCATAGGGTTTTCAAGGCTGTGACCTTTCGGAAGCAGGTCTCCAGGCCTGTCTTCTGAGGTGCCTCCAGGTGGGTTTGAACCACCACCCTTCCGACTAGTAGTCAAGCACTTAACTGTTTGTACCATCCAGGGACTCCTACACAATCCTAGGCTTCCTGTAATAATGATTTTCATGGTCCTTTTTATTTGTATAGGACTTGGCACTTTAAGAGGGATATAATATTATTACTATTATTTAAACATTGCAGCAACTCTATGACAAGATTTCTTCCACTATTTGACAAGTGAGAGAATGGAGTGAACCTATAGGTGAAGGAATTTACCCACGATTATAAATGGAACCCTGGGATTTGAACCCAGGTGTCCTGATTCCCAATTTGGAGCTATAACCACCAAACAATCCAGTTTCATTAATTAAACAGATTTACTTTCCCTAAGTTGCTGACAGGAAACCCTGGTGATACAGTGGTTAAGAGCTGCAGCTGCTAACCGAAAGGTTGGCAGTTCATATCCACCAGGTGCTTCTTGGAAACTCCGTGGCGTAGTTCTACTCAGTCCTATAGGGTCGCTATGAGCCAGAATTGACTCGATGGCAACCGGTTTGGTTTTTTGTTGACAAGTGTTTAGTATTTTTAAAATGATAAGAACTTGGTTATTTTCATAACTACTATAGTTCAAGTGGAGCCCTGATGCGGCCGTGGTTAAGAGCTGAGGCTGCTAACCAAGAGGTCGGCAGTTTGAATCCATCAGCTTCTCCTTGGAAACCCTACGGGGCAGTCATATAGGGTCACTATGAGTTGGAATCAACTCAATGGCAGCAGCTTTTTTTTTTATAGGTAATTCAAGTATGATGAGAGCCTTAGGGTTTTTTTCCCCATCCTCCACCCCTAACCACTTGTTATGTGTGTATGTTGAGGCCAATAAAGTATCTAGGATAATGGAATGTCTACCTTGGAACTTGGTTTAATGAGTCAAGTTTTGTAATGATCTCATCAGTAGTTTCCCAGCTGTGTTTTTAAAATAGGTGAAATATTTTAAAAACAGTCTTGGGTCAAGTAAGTTCGAAAACCTTCTTGTAATTTTGTTAATTAAATTTATTATTGTCACTTATCTCTTTATAGTTTGTTAGTTCGCAAGTTTAGTCCACTCCACGTTGAAATTATAGCATAGTTTACTTTCACAGAATCTGAATTGAGGACATTTCATTGGGATACCAAAATGTATTCCGTATTCTATTTCAGTGTTTCTACCTTGCCCAAAAGCAGTTAAGTTCAAGACAAAAATGTCTCCTTACTCACAACTTAAGCAGTGTGTGGAAGCTAGACTTTGATAAGAAAAGAACTGGATGGAGCGTGGGTGGGAAAGAGGGTGCAGTAGGTAGTGAAGGTGGATGGGGGAGAGAGGAGGACAGAGATAGAATGTAATTATGTGTGTTAGCTAACAGCTAAAGCTAATTGCTCTAATCAATCCCGCAGAGAGGTGATTTTTCTTACTAAGTGAAAGGCCAAATTGGTGTCGGAACAGATGTGATGTGAGTAGCATCCAGGAACAAAGGCAGTAAAGAGCTGCTGTACCCAGATCACTGATAAATTTGCTTCCATGTAAGTTAATCGCTGAGGGAGAAGATCACTGCCTTCAGGGTGGCTGCCAGAACACACACACATAGGACATACATGCGCACACACACACATTCATTCATCTATTCTTGGCGTCTTTCCCTCTGAGACATGCTCTCCTGTGACACTGACACTCATAATCCCAAGTCCATCACATAACATGAATCCTCAGGGACACCACCATGTCAGGGCCTGGAAGGTCCACATCTCTGTCTACCTGGGCTGGCCTCTCTGTGGCATGATTGGAGGTGTGCTCAGGAAGTCCCCTCCCGATACCACAGAACCTCAAGTTCTACCATTGCCAGAGAGGGTTGCCATCAGCCATTGAGAACTACAGATCCTCCCAGGCAGAGCAACAGCCACTTAAGGAGGGACTGGTCTAGGTAAACCTCCCAACCTGGGGGTGTAGGAGGACAGAGGCTTCTGGAGGATGGGGAACTGGTCGGAGAGCAGAGGTAGGGGCAGGAATTGTTCTGAAAAAAAAAAAACAAAAAACAGTTGCCCATTGAGTCAACTCTAACTCATGACCCCGTGCGTGTCAGAGTAGAACTGTGCTTCATAGAGCTATCAGTGGCTGATTTTTTGGAAGTAGGTAGCCAGGGCTTTCTAGGTACCTCTGGGTAGACTCAAACCTCCAACCTTTCAGTTGACAGCAAAGCACATTAACTGTTTGCTAAACCAGAGACTTCACTCTAAAAATGGATCCCACCAGTACTACAACTTTGCCTGGTTGGTGGGGTTCTACAGCCTACCTTTGACCTTAGTAGTCTTTTTCACTCCCCTCCCCCTACTCTCCCTACCCCACAGACTACTACACCTTGGCGTCTAAAGACAGACCTTTCTCCAGTGAGTGATTCTCAGATTCAGTACATAAACTTGCAGAGAACGGAGGCAGTCCCTGCCCAGAGGCAAACATGGGCACAGTTGTGCACTTGGCCCTGGCTGGTCTGTTAGCTTTGAGGGCATCTCCACTCTCTTTGCTGTTGCAAAGCCATTTGCTGCTAAATCACCCTCCTCTTGGCACCCTGGACTGCTAAATTAGTCTCAACTTGCTGTACTTCCACCCACCACCTTAGTCATTATTCGCTGGCAGCATTCAGAGAGTGGGTGTAAAGCAGCCGAACATTATATTCCTGCAGAAAAAAGAGAGAACTGAGTATAGACATGCAAGGAGAGGGTAGAGGGAGAAGAGAGAAGGAGGTGAGAGAGCTAAGGAGGCAGGGCAACAAAGCTTTGGGGTATGCCAGCACCTTCCCTGGTGACCCCAATGACACAGGATGACAGGGGCCGGTTATAGGTGAGTGGATCTGGTTCAGGAGGAGGAAAGGCAGGCATTCTGGGGTGAGGGGGCACCCTCATGACTGAGGGCTGACTGAAGGCTGACTCTCAGCCATGGCGGGAGAGAACTCCAATCTCCGTGAACATTCTGTTCTCTGAATTCTGCAGGACATACTGTCACTCCCATTGAAGTGTCTGTTCCCATGTGTTAGTGTTTAGCTTTTTATGTCTACTCTTCCTCCCTGCCTTGGTTATAAACTTGAAGGTGAAGTGTGCCTTATGCCTCTGGTGTATGGCACTGGGCCCTTGGCAGAGTCAGGGCTCAGCCCCAAATGTCTGAGACTGATGCTGGTGAGGCTTACGTTGGCCCTGCCTACCCAGCCATTTCAGATCTCCCAGTGCTGCCTGAGGGAGTCCTTGGGTGGAACATGTGGTTAACGTGCTCAGCCATTGAAAATCCTATGGAGGATAGTCCTACCCCGACGTACATGGGGTGGCCATGAGTCGGTCAACTCAATAGCAACTCATCTAACTGCTATCCCACAAGGTCCCGGGTGCACAAATGGTTTCTGCTTGGCTACTAACTGAAAGGTTCGTGGTCCAAATCCACCCTGGCGATCTGCTTCTGAAAAATCAGCCATTGAAAACCCTATGGAACGCAATTCTGTTCTGACACGAGAGTCACAATTGACTCAACAGCCACTGTTTCTGCCCCCCTCCCCCCACCAGGGCCACAGAGTAAGGAGACCCAGGTAGGTAAGAGGAGAAAGAATAAGAAGGAAACTTCTAGGGCTTGGTCTTCCGTCTCAGTGAGAAAGCCTCAGGGAGGGAAGGGGTTACACCACAGGAGAACAGACCAGCTAGGAAAGCAGAAACTTAGAGGACCTTCTGTCCTGATGACCATCTCCCACTGGATGGGGCTCTCTTGGCTCATCTAGCGACCTGGCACTTTGCTGTGGCTGGCAGGAGGCGAAGAACAGAGTTGTTTCTCGTGTCAAGCAGTGGGTACAGCATCAGAGAGCAGGGTGACCTTGACAAGAGGTTCTTAGAGTCACGATAACATTTTCTCAGTCTCCCAGGGTGAGGTTAGAAGGGGAATGAGTACCTCCCCGAGCTGGCTTGGGACCTGGTGAACCCGTGACTCAGGATCCTTCCCTCCCACCCTCTGCTTGAGGGTGTTCTTGGGAAAACCTTGGGAACAGAAGCCTCCCCACAGCCAGGGAGAGAGGACACTTTTGGAACCATGCTGAGAACAGGAGGGGCAGATGTCTGGGGGAGTGAGCCCTTAGGCTGCTGTTGACCTTCCGCCCTGCCCCTCTCTAAGAGAAAGCCCCAGCCCCGGGTGTCTCCAGGAGGCCTGTTCTGAAGCCGGCCTTGCCCTTGAGCATGAATGTCAGGGGTAGCAGGCCTCAGAAGGCCAGTGCGAGCACTCAGAGCAGTGTCCTTTATTTATTGCAACCTTCAGACACTGCCAGCTTGGACCCCCTTGCTCCTCCCCCTGGAAAGGCATCTGAGCAGTGCAGGTGGAGGAGGCAGGGAAGGACTGGACGGTGCTCGCATCTAGAGGAGGCAACCCCCCCGCCCCCGGAGATCACATTCCCCCAGCCCTAATGCCACTGTGGCGCCAGCAGACAAACCGCACTGCAGGCAGGTGGGAAAACAAGAGAGGCAAGGCGCAGCCCCCAGCCTCCACCTGCAGTGTAAAGCGAGCTCCCCACTGAAGGAGGCCCGCGAAGGATCCCAGCTGTCTTGACCCCTCCCTCTGTGGCCTGCAGCTGCCCCAGTTCAAAGGATCTGCAGCCGGCTGACTGGGCGGGTAGATGGGCAGGCTTTTCTTGAGACTAAATGTCCTCATCTAGCCAACTGGGAGCACCAGGCTCTCAGCTCCCGTGAGCCTTCTAACAATACCTCAGGCATCTGTTGATTTAGACTCTTTCTCTTGATAATGGAGTTATCTTTATAGGAGAACCACAGACGGGACCCCCAAGTCTAGGGTTCCAAGATTGATTAGGAAACTAAAGAGCCTGCTTTGAAGAAATGTCAAATACTCTATATAGAAACGGAAAATTTCAGGGCTGGAAGGATCTGTAAATATCATTCTATCCAGTCCCTCTGCCCCTGCTCTCCTCCCCCCCCCGCCCCCGCAAAAAATTCATTCTCTAAAAAATGCTCTTCTCTACTCACCTTCAAGAACTCCTGCTCTGGGCTCCAGAAGCCCAGTTCTTTCTACTTTAGTTCCATTCTTTTAAAGTCATTGAATGCTAGGTTCACGCAGAGCACTCTGCCAGATACTGGAATGCGTGAAGGTGAGCTGGGCACAGACCCTGCCACAAGGAGTCACTGATCTGGTTGGTTGTTTTTTAAATAATATTTTATTGTGTGTTTGGTGAAGGTCAACACAGCGGTTTAGATTCCCATTCAATAATTTCTACACAAATTGTTCTGTGACACCAGTTATATTACTGGTCTGGATTTGAGGGATGAGACAGATAATATAAAAAAATCAATGTACAAAGCAGCATCAGTATAAAAAGTCTTCATAGAAGATGTGAAACTTGAGAAGGGCCTTGAAGGCTCGATGCGATATTAGACCGGGTGGAGGGGGTGGCAAAGATAGAGGAGGGCAGGTAGTGGGGAAATAAACCTGAAGAGGCAAGTGGGAGGCAGAATGAGGAGGGCCTTGCATACCTAGCTCAGGAGCTTGGATGTTATTTGGTAGGCAATAGGGAGCCATTGACAGTTTTGGGTCAGAGAAGTAGCATAGCAGACACTGGTTTTAGGAAGTTAATCTAGCAATGGAGTGTAGAATGGATTTGAGGGTGGAAAGACTTCTTTCTAGAAATAACTGTATTTATCAGACTGCCTTTCCATCCTCATCCTTTATCTGCTAGTTGATAGTACGTGTTCTCAGAGATCTTAGGCAGCTTGGAAATATTTGGGACAGCTGAGGCTTCAAGGAGAGGGAAGTTCTTAGTCCAAGATCAAACAGTAGGTCCGTGGTCAAGGTACCGGATCTAGGACTTATTTATAACAGCGTACATGGGTAACAACTCCCCTACTTAGGGCCTGGAAGGATCACAGAGGGTTTTTTTTTTTTTTTTAATGGATAGAGACACTGAGAAGGAAAGGGACTTGATAAGGTCCCTCAGCTGGTTGGTGGCAGAGCCAGGACTAGTGCTCCCAGTTCATGGCTCTTGTCGCTACACCCACTGCAAAAAACCAGTTGCCGTCGAGTCTTTTCCAACTCATGGCAACCCTGTGTGTGTCAGAATAGAACTATGCTCCATAGGGTTTTCAGTGGCTAATTTTTTAGGAATAAATCACCAGGCTTTCTTTGAAGGCACCTCTGGGTGGACTCAAACCTCTTGGTTAACAGCCAAGCATGTTAACAATTTGTACCACCCAGGGACCCCCCTTTTTTTCCACTGTATCCACTGCTAATTGTGGTTGAGGACCGAAGGGCCAGTAGAACTCAATTGGATCCTTATACCTGAGTGTTAGGCAAGCTTGCCCCAAGGGACATACAAGAATGCAGCAATAGTGAGATGTTTTCAGTCTGTGTGGAATTTTCTCCCCACCCAAGTCAAGGGAGTCCCTGGACAGCTGATACCCACAATCTCCATTTTTTTCTGTCCTCTCTTCTTTCTTTTCCCCTGAGTGTGTGAAACATGTTATTTCCTTCTATTCCTCCTTTTCCTTATTCTAAGGATTCTGAGAGGCTTCACAGATAATGTGACAGCGAAGGCTTCCTATGGCACTCCGTAGTTGCCACCAGTTGGTACCTTTCAAAAACAAGTTCTTTGCCTTTCTCATATGTGCACACAGCATAAACCAAACCCAAACAAAATAGGAGAGTTGCTGGGTGCCAGTCAGCTGCACTAACCACCCAGAGTGTTGACACCACATAGGGAGAGATTCCCAGACAGGAGGCAGATGCACGCCCAGACGCCAGGTGGGGTGTCACTGACAGGGCGGGAGCAGCGGACTCGCCAAGCAGTGGCATCCCTCAGCCTCAGAAGAGCAAGGTGCCTGAGGTCTCCCTGTCTACAGCTCTGAAGCTCTCAAAACATTTCCCATTTTCTTTGGGCAGGTTCCTCAACCTGGTACCTACCCAAAGAGCCTCCTTCTTGCCAGCTAAAAACCCAGCTGGTCAAGGGAGGAGTGAGATTGTGGCACTGTCACTGTGAGGCGTGGGCTTGCCTGTTTTACAGTGAGGTGACACTTGGAGCTACGACCTTCCTTAGGAAAGACCTCTGACCAGCCATCCTCCCTTAGTCTCTCAGAGGGGTTAATCCTCACCTTGACAGCAGCCTGCAGCCCTGGTAGAGAGAGCTGTGAGTCTGAAAGGACGTGCGCTTTTTTAAGCTTCTCAACCCTGCAGGCTAGTTGAGGAGTAAAAAAAAAAAAAAAAAGACACTGGAAAAAAAACATGGCTTTTGGAATCAGAGAGACCAGTGTTCAGATCCCAGCTCTGCTACCTATTTTAGCTGTGCAGCTTTAGGCTAGTCACTTGGCCTCTCTGAGCCTCTCGGTTTTCTCTTCTGTAAACTGTATTGTGTCTCATACAGAATTTTTGTGGAAAGTACAAGAGCCAAGAAAAGGAAAAGCATGTGAAACATAATAGCCAAAACCAAACCCATTGCCACTGAGTCAATTCTGACTCATAGTGACCCTGTAGGACAGAGTAGAACTGCTCTATAGAGTTTCCAAGGAGTGGTTGGTGGATTCAAACTGCTGACCTTTTGGTTAGCAGCCGTTGCTCACTGTAGCTCTTAACCACTTTGCCACCAGGGCTTCGTGAAACATAATAAGAGCCCAATTTATGTCAGCCCCACCCCACCCCATCAGCTCCGAGTGAAGGAAGTGGGGCATGAGTCTGCCAGATACTGGAAAGTGCAACGGTGAGCAAGACACAGACCCTGCCACAAGGAGTCACTGATTGGTATTGGGGGATGAGACAGATGGGAAGGACATTGCAGGAGGATTGTGAGCCCTTGTCACGGGAACGTGTTGAGGGGTCAGGGAGGGGCAACAGTGGCTGTTGCCCTCTTATCCATGTACTGTGGCGAAGGGAAAACAACATGGGAAGAAATAATTTCCACCTTTGTCACTCTGGATCTCCATTTACGTTGTCGATTTGACTAAATTAACATAGACTAGAGGCTTTTTTTTAGAGGCTTATGAAGTCATGGAGAACAAATGAGTGTGACCCCTTGAGTGTCCTGAGGTCCAGACTCTGGTTGTTAAAGTCTCTTGCTCTGATTGGCTGATACCAACTATGTGTGAAGGGGAGGTGGAGGTGAGGGGAGAGGGTGGGCTGGGAGACCCTCCAAGTCAGCTGGGCTTTCCCTCCAGCCTCATGAAGGACCACACAAAGTCATCTCGAGCAGGTGGGTGTTGAATGGAGCTTAGGGAAGGAAGATATTTTCCCCCAGGGTGAGTGCCTGGATAGAAGGGGGTTTGTACTCTACTCTCTTCTTTCTTCCTGTCTCTTGCTTCAAAGCCAGTGTCTTTCCCATCTGGATCATTTTCTGGATTATGTAGCACATAAGGTCAGGAAAGAGGGAGAAAGAAAAACAAATAAGGTGAAACTTCTTTGCTCTCCATTCAGTTTATGGAGGTTGCACAAATGGGAGAGAGGCCAGGTCTGGCTGAGTCTCACAAAGGAGAATGCAAAAGACATGTCCGGGTCTCATTCTGCATGAAAATTGAAGAAACATCTCTTCTGCCTAAATAGCATTAAAGGAGATGGGGGCAGCCTGAGTGAACCAAGGAGAAGCTGCTCCTGTTTGAGACATGCTGTTCCTACCAGGGACGCATACACGGATCCATCCTACCATGTGAGATGACAGGCTGCAGTTTAATGCACCTTCCAGAGAGCTCAGCATCGCTTTCCTTCTCCTCCTCTTTTTTTTTTTTTTTAACTTTAAGGAAATTTTCACTTTAATGGTGTGGCCCAGAGAGTTGACATGACATCCTCCGATGCACACAGCTGTTAGGTGCCTCTGATCTGACATGAGAACCGGCATCTTCAGAGTCTAGTGGTTTCTCCATTCCAGTGTGTTGTCTTTTGCGGAGAAGGCGATGCCTGTACCAACATGGCATTCACGTTGCTTTCGGAATGCCTAGGGGAGTGGATGCTGTATTATTTGTGCAACTCAGTTGCAGGGCCATCTGATTCCAGGACTAAGAGTGCTTGAAGAGATCTCAGAGAGCTGCCCAGAAACAAAGGAGGCCATGGGACTGCCCTCCAGGCGGTCTCAGCCCTCCCCCTCTAAATTATGTGGTGGCAGGAGCCTCCCACCTGTGGGATTGAGACACAGAGTTCAAAGGCCTGCCCTTTGCGCAGTTCCAGGGACAGCTATTAAACTCCCACTTGACCTTGCTTTGTGGATTCAGAAGCTGATGAGAGATGTGGAACTTAAAGAAATACAAGGCAGGGATTAGACCACACTCATTGGCATAAAGCGATTTTTGGGAAACCTGCCAACAGTCAAAAATAATGGTGCTACCTTGATGCTACTGCTTAAGATAGATGTCTCCATCCAGTAGGGTCCTAGAGAGATGCATCTCAGGCAGGGAAATAGGATAAAGAGGTGGCAGCATAAACACAGAGCCCCTCACCTCTTCTTTTCTGCCAGCCAACTGAGAGCTGTGCTCATTGCCTGAGCCCAGAACAGCTGAGGAATGGCGGCAGGTGAGAAGAATTATGGGGCAGGTCTAATTGCAGTGTTGGTCTCCTGCCTTGCCTAGACCTGTGCTAGCTGCACAGGCTTCTGGGGCAGCCAGGATAGGCATCTGCAGGCACAGAGTATCATGGAGACTCAAATGATCAGCTACCTGTCTGCTTGACCTACTTTTCCTGAGGGTCAGTGTGGTCATTAAGGTTGTGTGTCAACCTGGCTGGGCCATGATTCTCAGTGGTTTGGCAGTTATGATGTAGTTTGGCAGTCATATAATGATGTGATCACTTCCATGGTAGGATCTGCTGTTAGTAGCCAGTTAGTTGAAAGGGAGTTTCCTTGGAGTTGTGGCCGCCATCCGATATAGGTGGACTTCCTGGCAAGGCTCGTGGGCTTTTGCTTGCTCTGGATCCTGCAACTGGCTCCTGTTCATTTGACCTCTGGTTCTTGGGACTTGAGTTAGCAGCTTACCTGCTGATCTCAGGATTCATCACCCTCTGCAGCCTGTGAGCCAGAGGACCATTGTCTGACCTGCCGATCTTAGGTTCTCCAGACCCTGCAGCTACGTGAGTCAAGAGAGGCCTCCAGCCTGACCCACGGGCTTGGAACTTTCCAGCCTCTGCAACCGCATGAGCCATTTCCTTGATGTAAATCTCTCTCTTTTGCTTTCTGTACCTCTTTCTGTCTATATGTATGTATATATAAAGATGCTTCGCTGGTTTTGCTTCTCTAGAGAAGCCAGCCTAAGGCAGTCATAAAGGGCTTTTAGGATCTCAACCTTTGCAGGCAAATATGTTTCCGCAGCGAGTGATAATGGGGTGGCTTCAGAAGGTTAAGTTTGTTTTCTAAGGGTGGTGACTCTGAAGGTTTCTCTTGCCAGAGGGCCTTGCAGTCACGGAATGTTCAGTGCGTACCAGACCCATGCAGTACAAACATTGCTTGGTGCAAAGCAGACTGCGCTATTTCAAGCTCACTCTTCCTGCCCCAAGCTACTAAGCCGAGACATACGCTGGATTCCTCCACCCTGTCCTCCTCCCTCCACTCCCTGGACACAGTTTTTTCAAGGAAGTGGGATACAATGGGCTGAATAGTGGTGACAAGAGACAGAGAAGGCAGATGCCACTCATACTGCAGCCCAAGAGGAAGTTAGGTCAGAGACCCATCAGAAATACCCCTGGATCACATTAACAGCAGCAACTGGAGAGGTTAGATAGGAATCTTAGTGGTCAGGGAGTTTATGCTAATGGGGGAGAAATAATTCGGAAAAGGAAGGTGAGAACGGTCTCCCACACAGCTTGAGGAGTATAATCAATGACTAAATTGTACGTGTAAAAATTATTGAGTTGGTTTATGTTTTGCTGTATATATTCTCAACAACAACAAAATAAAGTTCTTTGGAAAAAAAGAAATACCCCTGGGGAAAGATGAGGCTTGTCTGATCTCATCTACCCGAGGAGCTAGCTGGCTGGTGTTAGCTGCTATTAGTGGTTGTGACTCAGCAAAGATGCAGAGGGGAAAGAAGAGATGGCTCCCAACCAAAACTCCCTGGCCCCTAACTTTGGTGAAGGGGAAGACAGTACACAATACTGGGGAAGCCAGCACAACTTGACCAAGGCAAGGTCATGGAAGCTCCATAGACACATCTAAACTCCATAAGGGACCAAATTACTGGGCCAAGGGCTAGGAGGAACCATGGTCTCGGGGGAATATCTAGCTCAATTGGCATAACATAGTTTACAAAGAAAATGTTCTACATCCTACTTTGGTGAGTAGCATCTGGGGTCTTAAAAGCTTGTGAGTGGCCATCTAAGATACTCTACTGGTCTCACCGTGTTAGCAAGGGAGAATGAAGAAAACCAAAGACACAAGGGAAAGATTAGTCCAAAGGACTGGCAGACCACAACTACCACAGCCCCCACCAGACTGAGTCCAGCGCAATTAGATGGTATCTGGCTACCACCACTCACTGCTCTGACAGGGATCACAATAGAGGGCACCGGGCAGAACTGGAGAAAAACGTAGAACAAAATTCTGACCCACAAAACAAAACAAAAGACGAGACTTACTGGTCTAATAGATACTGGAGAAACCCCAAGAGTATGGCCCCCGGACACGCTTTTAGCTCAGTAATGAAGTCACTCCTGAGGTTCACCCTTCAGCCAAAGATTAGACAGGCCCATAAAACAAAACAAGACTAAATGGGCACACCATCCCAGGGGCAAGGACGAGAAGGCAGGAGGGGACAGGAAAGCTGGTAATGGGAAACCCAAGGTCTAGATGGGGAGAGTGTTGACATGTCGTGAGGTTGGCAACCAATGTCACAAAACAATAGGTGTATTAATTGCTTAATGAGAAACTAATTTGCTCTGTAAACCTTCATCTAAAGTACAAAAAAAAAAAAAAAAAAAAAAAAACCACCCTGGCCCCTCAGACCCTCTGTAGCACCAAGGCCACACACACACATATACACACACATACGCACGCTCACCCTCTTCTGGCTGCCTTGTGACTTCCCTTTGTGCAGTGTGTTGAGTTCTTCCTATGTGGCAGGCTCTGTGCTTAGGCACTAGGGATAGAGTGGTGAACAGAACAGACAGTGCCCTGTCCTCAAGGACTTAATAGTCTCTTTGGTGGGGCGATAATTGCTAAGTACCTTAAGAGCAATTCCCACAAATGATGGATGGATGATTACTAATCTTTTGAAAGCTAATATCTAAAGGCCCCAAATGGAAGTGCCCCCAGTTCTTTAGGCAATGAAAGAAAAGAAATAGAACCCAGGACCCTACAAAGTTAAGAGAAAAATATATGAGAGTTTGAGCGTAGAGTTAGAGGCCAGCAATCTAGCCGCGTCTTGAGTCACCAAGGTCTTTATGTTAAAAAAAAAAAAAGTGACCATTTATTAAGCCCTTAATTATATCCCAGGCTCTTTACAAATAAAATGTCACTGGTTACTTACAAGAACTCTATGAGGTAGGTACTGTTAGCTCCAGTTTACAGATAAGGAGACGGGAGTCTGGAGAGGCTGCAGCCTTGGTCCAACCAAGACTAGAGGGTGAAAGGGATGACAGGCTGAACCCAGGGGGACAGGGCATGGTAGGAGGCGGAACAGGGGCGGTGGGGTAGGGTTAGGGTGAGGTCTGAAAGAGCAGGGAAGCCTGTGAAGAGAAGGGCAGGGGTCACTGGCCTGTGGTGAGGACTGTCCTGGGCGGAGAGCCCTCTGAGGGAAGAGCGAATAGTGTGGTGTGGCCAGAGCGCTGGTGACTGGGAACCTGGGTTTGAAACTGGATACTACCACTTGCCAGATGTAAAACCTGAGACCTCATTTCGGCATCTATCAGATGAAATAGTAATAATACTTACCCTGTGGATTGATGTGAGGCTTGCACCGGATCACATGTGTATGGAGTTTATAGTCCCATACCCAGTGCACAGGAAACACTCCATCAGTGGGAACATAGGAGAAACACTCTCTCCTTGCTGGACACCCACAGGCAGGTGGCTCTGCTGCTTTAGCTTGGGAGTCTGCCTCTGGCCAGAGGTGATGGGTGAAGGGCGGTAAGCTGTCTCCTCACAGCCTTTCCTGGGTATTGGCGACCCCCTTCCTGAGCCATGGGAGGTTTCAGAGCAGACTCTTGACAACATCCAGGTCCTGATTCCTTAGCGGGGCGGTGATTTAAGAATCCCCCAGCTGTGGTAGGGGAGGCAGCCAGCAGGGAGGCAAGCCCTGCTTAGCCAACCTGCCAACACCGTTACAGCTTCTCTCTCTCTTGCCCTCTTTTTGGGGAGGGGAAAAGGCTTGCTAGGCCTTTCTGAGACCGATTTGGAGGAGCTAGGACTAAGCCCATGAGGGCAGGGGAAGGCAGGAGCTGGACAGACATCACAGTACTGCTTCCCGCCCCCGCCCCCTGCCATGAGGACCTCAGCCAGGAGCACCCTGAGTGGAGGATGTCCCATCTCAGTGGTGGCACAGCTGCAGGTGGCCTAGGGGAGGGGAAGGAGGCCGTGCAGCATTCTTTCTCCTCCTTCATTCACTTCCCTGCTCCACCTCTGGGCCTCATCCTAGGAGCACTGCCAAAGCCACCCTACCACCCCTGTCCCAGAGATGGCACAGGTTCTGCCATATAGGGGTGGAGTCAAGAACCAGGATGAGCTCATGAATATTCTTAAGAGCCAGGAAGGAAAGGAGGGAGGGAGGGCGAGAAGGAGGTGAGTAGGCAAGATTTAGCTTCTGGCCTTGCACTCCTTACTGACCCGACTCTGCAGAGCTGCAGGTGTGTCAGCCTGTGCTAACAGCAAAGGATCGCAAGCAGCTAGGAGTCAGAGCCCGAGCCTTGGAGGGCTCGAGCCCCAGCGAGACGCCAATCTGCTTGGCCGAAAGAGTGTGCATAGCACTACATGGAAAGTCAGGGTCGTCAGTGCCTGCTTAGGAACTCCCAGGACTTCTCAAAATGACGTTAGTGGGTTTCAGTCCTGACTCTGCCCTTCATCGCCCTGTGCTGTCTGACAGGTTCTTCTCTCAGCCTTTTTGCCCCATTGGTAACTTGGGAAGGAAGAACCACCCTTCAGGGATATCGTGAGAATTTTTTTTATTTTTTTATTAACTTTTATTGAGCTTCAAGTGAACGTTTACAAATCAAGTCAGACTGTCACATATAAGTTTATATACATCTTACTCCGTACACCCACTTGCTCTCCCCCTAATGAGTCAGCCCTTCCAGTCTCTCCTTTTGTGACATTTTTGCCGAGAAATTTTTTTAAAGTTATGCTTTTATTCAAGTATAACATGCCTGCGGAAAGGTGCACAGATCATGGATGAGTTTTCAAAATTTTCATATAATCAGAACCCAAGTCAAGTGATAGAGCATTACAAGTACCCCAGAAACCCATCCGATTCCCCTACCAATCAGTAGCACCCCCCCAGCCTTTCCTGAAACTGTATGTATTTATTTATTTTTTTACCTCTTTTTTGACCTTCTGTTCAGTGGAATCACACAATAGTACTCTTTTGTGAGAGCTTCATTGGTGGTGTTGTGTGTACCAGTAGGTCTGTGGTTCGCATTGCTCCATAATGTTTCACTTGTTCGTTCTACTCTTGACGGGCTCTTAGGGTTCCAGACATGTCCAGTTTGGGGCTATTACACATGGTAGTGTTAGGTCTTTCAGTAAACACGTATGAACATTGCTCCTAGGTGAATATCTAGGGTGAATATCTAGGAATGGAACTGCTGGGTCATAAACCTCCCCCCCCCAAAAAAAAACTAAACCTTTTGCTGCTGAGTAGACTCCAACTCATAGAAACCCTATAGGACAGAGTAGAACTGCCCCATAGAATTTCCAAGGAGTGCCTGGTGGATTTGAACTGCTGACCTTTTGGTTAGCAGCCATAGCACTTCACCACTGCACTACCAGGGTTTTCTGCTGGGTCACAAGTTGTGCGTATGTCAAGCTTTAAATTCGTTATTGATAGTTGCATCAAGTGGGTTCCATCTCATGGTAACCTTGTGTAAAAAGCACGAAACATTACAGGGTCATATGCCATCCCTGGGTGGTGCAAACGGTTTGTGCTTGGGTGCAAACGGTTTGTGCTTAGCTACAAACCAAAAGGTTGGTGGTTCGAACCCACGCGGCAGCACCATGGAAGAAAGGCCTGGCGATCTGCTTCTGTAAAGTTATAGCTAAGAAAACTATATGGGACAGTTCTCCTCTGTAACATGAGCTTGCCATGAGTCAGAATTGACTTGCCAGGAGTGTTTTTGTTTTTGTTTTTAACCTCATGGGAAGAGGCTGCTGATATTTATTTAATAATTACCACTAGATAATGACAGCTTTTTTTTTCTTGCCAACAACTAACATTTATCAAGCCTCTGTGATGGTTAAGACCAAAAGGTTGGCAGTTCGAATCCACCAGCCACTCCTTGGAAACCCTACCAGGCAGTCCTGCTCTGTCCTATAGGGTTGCCACAAGTCGGAACCGACTCAACTACAACGGGTTTGGTTTGGTGTTTTTTTTTAATTATTTATTGTGCTATAGGTGAAAGTTTACAGCTCAAGTTAATTTCCCATACAAAAATTTTATACACATATTGTTATGTGACCCTAGTTGCAGTCCCTATAATGTGACAGCACGCTCCCCGTATCCACCCCGGTTTCCCATGTCCATTCAACTAGCTCCTATCCCTCATTGCCTTCTCCTCCCACCTCCAGACAGGACCTGTCCATTTAGTCTCCAATATCTTCTTGGACTAAGAAGCACACTCTTCCCAAGTATTATTGTTTCTTCTTTTGGTGCCATCTTCATGATTGTTGGTTTGTTTGAGTCCGTTGCTGTGGCTTTTGCGTCAGTCCATTCCATTGAGGGTTTTGCTCATTTTTGCTGACCCTTTACTTTACCAAACATGATGTCCTTTTAATAGATACTACCAAACATTTTCCCAGGGTGGCTGAGCATTCTTTCATTCCCACCAGCAGTGTGTGAAAGTTTCACTTGTTCTACATCCTTGTCAGTGTACTGTTAGGCTTTTTCATTTTAACTGTATTAGTGGATGTATGTTGTTGTTAAGTGCAGTCGAGTTGATTCTGACTCATAGCTACCATATGGAACAGAGCAGACTAGCCCCATAGGGTTTCTAAGCCTGTACTCTTGATGGATGCGGACTGCTACATCTTTCTCCTGCAGAGTGGCCAGTGGGTTTAAATGCCAACCTTTTTGTTCAAGCTGAGCGCTTAACCATTGCACCACCAGGACTCCTTCAGTGGGTGTGTAAAAAACCAAAAAAAAAAAAAAAAAAACCAAACCCGTTGCTGTCAAGTTGATTCCGACTCATAGCGACCCTATAGGACAGAGTAGAACTGCCCCATAGCGTTTCCAAGGAGCACCTGGCGGATTTGAACCGCCGACCCTTTGGTTAGCAGCCATAGCATTAACCACTACGTGACCAGGGTTTCCAGAGGGTGTATAACAACAAACAACAACAGTGGTATTTAATCACAGATTTCATTTTCATTTCCTGATGTCTAAACATGGTGAGCATCCTTTTATAAGTTTATGGGCCATTTGCATATTATCTTTTATGAAGCACCTGTTCAAATTGTTTTCTCATTTTTCCATTGAGTTTCTGTCTTATTATTGATTTACAGGAGTTCTTTTTCTATTCTGGATACAAGCTCTTTGTCAGATACATATATTACAGAAATCTACTTTCATTCCATGGCTTGCCTTTCCACTCTCTTAATGGAGACCTTTGATAAAGATAACTTCTTAATTTATCAGTATTTTTCTTTTATGATTAGCACATTTTATTCCTGATTAAGAAACATTTGCCTGTCAGAAGTCACAAAGATGTTCTGTGTTTTTTTCCTAGCAGCTTAATTGTTTTATGTTTTACGTTTATGTCTGCAGTCCATCTAGAATTGTTATGCATACATAGTGTGAAGTAGGAGGCAAGATTTTTTTTTTTTTCCCTAGAGGGACACCAGTTAATCCAGCTCCAATTAATAAAAAGAGCTTGATTTCTCACTGCTCTGCAGTGCCACCTTTCTCATAAATCAAGTGACCATGTATGCGTATGTCTGTTTCTATACCCTGTTCTGTTCCTTTGGCCAACTTCCCTGTGAGCCCTGCTGACGCAGTGGTTAAGAGCTCAGCTGCTAACCAAAAGGTCAGCAGTTTGAATCCACCAGCCACTCCTTGGAAACCCTTTGGGGCAGTTCTTCTCTGTCCTATAGGTTGCTATGAGTTGGAATTGACTTGATGGCAACTGGTTGGTCAACTTCTCTACCTTTACACCAATGCTGCATTGTCTTCATTACTGCTGTTTCATAACAAGTCTTGAGATCTGGTAATGTATACCTTCCAGCTTTATTCTTTTTCAAGATGGTCTTGGTTGTTCTGGGCCCTTTGCATTTCCATATGTAAGCTGCTGGGATTTTGGTTGGGATTGTATTAAACCTATAGAATTTTTATTTTAATTGTGCTTTAGGTGAAAGTTTATAGCTCAAGTCAGTTTCTCACAGAAAAATTTATACACACACTGTTATGTGACCCAAGTTGCCATCCCTACAATGTGGCAGCACACTCCCCCCTTTCACCCTGGACTTCCCGCATCCATTCACCCAGCTCCCATCCATTTCTGCCCTCTCATCTCGCCTCTGGGCAGGAGCTGCTCATTTAGTCTCGTGTATCTACTTGAGCTAAGAAGCACGCTCTTTACAAGTATCATCCTATGTCTAGTCTAATCTTTGAAGAGTTGGCTTCAGGAATGATTTTAGTTCTGGGTTAACAGAGGGTCCGGGGGCCATGTCTTCTTGGGTTCCTCCAGTCTCAGTCAAACCATTAAGTCTGGTCTTTTTACTAGAATTCAAATTCTGCACCCCGCTCTTCTCCTGCTCGGTCAGGGACTCTCTCTTGTGTTCCCTGTCAGGACAGTCATTGGTGTAGCAGGACACCATCTAGTTCTTCTGGTCTCAGGCTGATGAAATATGTGGTTTATGTGGCCCTTTTTGTCTCTTGGGCTAATATTTTCTTTGTGTCTTTGATATTCTTCATTATCCCCTGCTCCAGGTGGGTTGGGACCATTCAATGCATTTTACATGGCCACTCAATAGCTTTTTTTTTTTTTTAATTGTACTTTAAGTGAAAGCTTATAGTTCAAGTTACCGTCTCATCAAAGATTTCTACACACGTTGCTATATGATGCTAGTTGCTCTCTCTATAATGTGGCAGCACGCATTTCCTTTCCACCCTGGATTTCTTGTGTTCATTCAACCAGCTCCTGTCCCTTCCTGCCTTCTCATCTCGCCTCCAGAGCAACTCTATGGGGCAATTCTACTCTGTCCTATAGGGTCGCTATGAGTTGGAATCAACTCGACAGCAGTGGGTTTGGTTTTGGGTTTTATCTACTAGAGCTAAGAAGCACACTCTTCACGAGTATCATTTTATGTCTTATAGTCCAGTCTAATCTTTGTCTGAAGAGTTGGCTTCAGGAATGGGTTTAATTTTGGGCTGAGAAAGAGTCCAAGGACCATGTCTTCCAGGATCCCTCCAGTCTTAGTCAGACCATTAAGTCTGGCGTTTTTACTAGAGTTTGAGTTCTGCACCCTACTTTTTCCTTGCTCCATCAGGGACTCTCTGTTGTGTTCCCTGTCAGGGTGGTCATTGTTGGTAGCTGGGCACCATCTAGTTCATCTGGTCTCAGGCTGATGGAGTCTCTGGTTTATGTGGTCCTTTTTGTCTCTTGGGCAAATATTTTCTTTGTGTCTTTGGTGTTCTTCATTCACCCCTGCCACAGGTGGATTGGGACCAACTGATGCATTTTAGATGGCCATTTGCTAGCTTTTAAGACTCACCAAAGTGCAATGCTGAGCATTTTCTTAGTAAACTTTGTTGTGGCACTTGACCTAAATGTTCCCCGAAACCATGGTCCCCAGACCCCCGCCCCTCAAAATGTTTGGCTGTGTTCAGTAACTTCTTGGTGTTTGATTTAGTCTATTTGCGCTGACTTCCCCTGTATTGTGTGTTGTCTTTCCCTTCACCTAAGATAATTCTTGTGTTCTATCTAGTTAGTGAATTCCCCTCTCCTTTCCTCCCCACCCTTGTAACCATCAAAGAATGTTTTCTTCTGTGTTTAAACCTTTTCTTGAGTTCTTATAATAGTAAACCTATAGAATTTTGACAGAATTAAAGAAATTATAATATCAAGTCTTCTGACTTGTGAATTTGACCTATCTCTGCGTTTATTTAGATTTTCCTTAATCACACTAACCTTTACAGTTTTTACCAGAGGTCATGTGTAACTTCAATTATATTCATTCCAAAAGATATTAAATTTTTAAATGGTATATTTTTAAAATTTCTTTTTCTATTTATTTGTTGATAGTATATATATATATTTTTTTTCTTTAGTATATAAAAATACAGTTGATTTTGTATACTGATCTTGAATCCAGTGACCTTGCTAAGCTTATTTTGAGAATTAAATGAGATAACAGGTAAATCCCTGGCGTACAGTGGGGACTTAGTCTTATCTGTACTCAGAAAAAACAAAGCAGGTCTTGGAGGCAAAATCAATAATAAGAGGTGCGGTGGTGAAAGAGGGCATTGGGGTGGGAAGGATGGTGAGTTCAGGAGGGCAAGATTTGTCCGGCCAATAAAAGGAGGAAGAATCCCTTTGGGGGAAAACAGCATAAGAACCATAAATAGCATCACGAATGGACCTTGAGGCAAGTTCAAGGCCTGAGTGGATCATAGTGTCTCCTATTGTACTTTATCATTTGTAAAGTCCTTTCACATCCACTATGTCACTGATCCTCACCACATGCGCATAAGGCCACCACATGGGAGGTCATTATGCCATTTCACAGATAAGTTAACTGGCTGAGATCTCCCCATCAGGAAGTGGTAAGATAGGCTTCAAGCCCAAGCCTTTGGATTTCACCACTTTAGTGGAAAGTCTTTTTAAGACTATCAGATAGTGGCATTTGATCTTGACGAAATAGGCCATGGAGAGCAGGCAAAGGTTATCAGGCAGATAAGAGGTGCAAGTGTTAAAATTAATGCTTAGAAAGATCTTTGTGCAGGATGGGCTGGAGAGATGGGAGGCAGGCAGGCAGGCCATTTTGGAGGTCGTTGTCATAAGCCACTCATGAGATGGTGCAGGCCCTTAGGTAGAGCCAAGAGAGAATGAATATGAGCAAATGCAGAGAAAAGAGCCGTAGAACATGGTCAGATACCCACTGGGTCAGATCCACAGATCCCTGTATGCAACACACAAATACAGATGCAGAACTCTCCTTTGGGGCTTTTGGTTCTCAACTCGCCATTAAAAATTTAAAAAACTGAAAGCAAAACTTGTATGTCTTTTTCCTTGCTCGGCTAACCACATAGACAAAACAATCAAAAAGCTCTCTCTACCCTCATCTTCTACTGTAGACCCTTTCTCCCAGCCTGCTGGGGTTGGTGGCTAAAGGCCCAGGGCTGCAGGCCTCCAGTGCCTGCTATGCGTTGACCTTATTAATCTTCATGGGACAGCCCCACTCCAACCCCTCAATGATGGCCTGCCCTGCTCTGTGCTCGTCCTGCAGAGGTCAGTCCTTTCATCTGGTGACTCCCTTTTAAATGGGTCTGGCATGACCTGTGCTCCCTCAGCATGAGGCTGAACTTGGCAGTGGGAGTTTACCAACAGTCCTTTCTCTCCTCAAAGCTCGTTTTAGTCACTGATCTCACCAGAGCCTCACAAAGTACTATGTCAGAGAGAGCATTTACGACAATGGCCATCAGTAGATGATAATAGGGAGCCCTGGAGAGACAGCTTTGCCCAACAGCAAGCAACTAATTGAGGCCCAGCAGGGCATGTTTAAGCCCAGAATGCTGGATCTCAAGTCCATTGTTATTTCTACTCCACCATATAAAACCAGAGGGGTTGGAGTGTGTGTGGCTTGGGAAACTCTGGTATTGCTTATGTTTCGTTGATTTTGCTTCTAGTGAAAGCCCGGTTTATTTACTTGGGAGATTTCTATTGATCCTGGGTATGAAAGAAACATAACTTCCAGACAGTTCTCTCCTCCATCTCTTCTTCCTTCCCCAGGTGGAGAGGCCTGGAGCTGGGTAGGCAGGAAGTTGCCGCTGCTAAGGCCAGGTGTGTTGTGGGCAGAGGCTGGGTAGGCAGTCTATCCTCTGCTCTGTGACCTGCAGTTACAGCCGGCATACACTGAGTCCTTCTTGTGCTCCCAGCCCAGCTGACATCTCAGCAGTATCTTCCATATTCTCCCCTTGCCGGTACAAATTTCTGCTCCACATAAGTCAGATTCCCGCATTTAGAATGGGTCGTATGCCTTCCCAGAACAACCAGCCATGGAGGAAGAAAAATTGAAGCAGAATCCAGCTGTCTGCTTAGAAATGGCCTTTGTGCCCACTGCTGAGCCTGCGTGCCTCTCTGGGCCTTCAGCTACAACATATCTTTCCCATCAAACATTCCCCAGACACCTCTGAAATCCGTGAAATGTCTCCTCTTTTCACATCTAAAATCAGAGAAGCCACTGGAGACATTGCTGGGCTTTGCAGAGCTATCCCCACTTCACCCTGCTGGTGGAATGCTCCATGGCAGATGAGGATGGAAAGGAAACTGCCATATCATGTTTAAAATATCAGATAGGACCAACATTTTTTTAGCACCTACAAAGTGGCTGAGAGCTATGGGTGCTAACCAAAAGGTCAGCAGTTTGAATCCACCGCCCCCTCCTTGGAAACCCTATGGGGCGTTCTACTCTTCCTTATAGGGTTGCTATGTGTTGGACTTGGTGGCAGTGGGTTAGGTTTTTTTAAATTATATATATATATGTATATATATACGAGGGTTGGAGCCCTGGTGGCACAGTGGTTAAGAGCTATGGGGAGCTATAGCTGCTAACCAAAAGGTCAGCAGTTTGAATCCACCAGTCGATCCTTGGAAACCCTATGGGGTAGTTCTACTCTGTCCTGTAGGGTTGCTATGAGTCAGAATCGACTCCACGGCAACAGGTTTTCTTTTTGGTGTTTTTATATCTGAGTTGGAATCAACTCAGTGCCAACAGGTTTGATTTTGTTTGGTATGTGCTAGATGGCGTCCTGGTGGCACAGTGGTTAAAGAGCTCAGCTACTAACTGGAAGATCAGCTGTTCGAACCCACCAGCTGCTCTTTGGGAGAAAGATGTGGCATTCTGCTTTGGTAAATATTTACACATTGGAAACCCTATCAGGCAATTCTACTCTGTCCTATAGGGTTGCTGTGAGTTGGAATCAACTCGATGGCAGTGGGTTTGGTTTTGCTTTGGTATATGCTAGATAAGGGATGCTGGTGCAGCAGTGGTTAAGCACTTGGCTGCTAACTGAAAGGTTGGCCGTTCAAATCCACCCAGTGACTCCATGGGAGAAAGACCTGTTGATCTGCCCCCATAAAGATTATAGCCAAGAAAACCCTATGGGGCAGCTTTACTCTGTCACGTGGGGTCTGTATGAGTTGGAATCGACTCAATGACACCCAACAACAGCAATATGTTAGATAAGGTCTCTAGGTGGTCCAAAGGGTTTGCATTCGACTGCTAACCTAAAGGTTGGCAATTCGAACCCACCCAGTGACACTGCAGAAGGAAGGCCTAGTTGTCTGCTTCTGTAAAGATTATAGCCAAGAAAACCCTGTGGAGCTCAGTTCTTCTGTATAACACATGGGGTTGCCAGGAGTTGGAATTCACTCAAAGGCAATGGGTTTGGTTTTTTTTTTTTTTGGTTTTGATG
Organism: Elephas maximus indicus; assembly: GCF_024166365.1. NCBI lineage: Eukaryota > Metazoa > Chordata > Mammalia > Proboscidea > Elephantidae > Elephas > Elephas maximus. The sequence goes on from NC_064840.1 coordinate 54,894,326, forward strand.
TGCTACATACTGTTTCAGGCACTTTACTAATCTTTACAAGAGCCTCAAGGTGTATATTTCAGTGGTTCTCAACTGACAATGTCTAGAGATATTTTTGATTGTCACACTGGGGAGGGGCTGTTACTGGCATCTAGCATGTAGAGGCAGGGATGCTGCTAAACTTATTACAGTGGATAGGACACCCCTCCCCTGACCCCCAACAATTACATGGTCCAATTTGTCAATAATGCCAAAGCTGAGAAACCCAACAGCAATTTACAAATGCAAAGAACAACCGGGGTCCAAAGCACCTAAGCAGCATTCTCAAGGTCTTACAGCTAGAATGTGGTAAAGCTACATTCTAATCCAAATCTATCCAATTCCAAATCCAATGTTCTTTTCATTACAAAATGCTTCTGTTCAGCAGCAACTGCCCACCAGCTCTTATCTGTGCTGGGAGAAAACAAATTCCATTGTTTCCTACTAGGCAAGCAAACATCAGTCCCTGACCAGAGTCCAACAAGCTCAGTGAGCAGCTGCTTGGGTGCAGACTTTTCCCACAGGGTGCCTGGAGGGGTGCAGAGGCCCGAGCCCATGCCTCTTCCTTCTGGGGATCTGACATCTCGTCTGAGTAGTTACAGTGTATGCGCATGAAGGGGCCTTGTGAGTCCTGGTTGTATTGCCAAGACGCCCATGGGCGTCCAAAGGGCTGGATGCTAGGGTGATGATCAAGGAAGGCCTCCCTCGTGGAAGGGTAGGACTAGAGCTGGATCTTGGAAGCAGTGGTTGTGGAACTTCAGCACCCAGAGGAGGAATTTCAGGTCCTAACATCAGGGAATGAACAAATCTGTCTTGGAAGAAGTACCACCAGAATGCTCCTTAGAAGCAGGAATGGCGAGCCTGCATCTTACATACTTTGGACATGTTACCAGGAGGGATCTGTCCCTGGAAGAGGACATCATGCTTGGTAGAGTGTCAGCGAAAAAGAGGAAGACCCTCAGGAGATGGATTGACACAGTGACTGCAACAATGGGCTAAGCATCACAATGATTGTGATGATGGCATAGGACCAATTGGGCAGTGTTTGGTTCTGTTGTACCTAGGGTTGCTATGAGTAGGAACCAAACACAACAACAACATCAGGGAGGAATGAGCCTGCTTTGGGGGCCAGGCCAGGGTGTGGGGGCAGTACTTTGATGGGCGGGCAGCAGAACAGACCATAATGAAAGCACCACTTTCCCCTGGCTCTTTTCTCTCCATATCTCCTGTTTCAGTGTCTGACCTCTGCCCTGCCTCCTCTAATAACTTTCATCGTAGTCCCAACAGCCATCTTGTTAGCCATTACCATAACAGAGGTTGAAAACACACTGTTTTTGCTGAGTTGCTGAAGGAGAACAACTGTACTTCCTGACAAATGCAACAGCCTGCCCTGCATCAGTGGTGTCGAGAGAGTGTACAGTAAAACCTGTGAAAGCCATAACCTGTGTAAGGTGGAAACCTCTCAGAGAAGGAAAACTCACATATTTTCCACTAAAACAAGTGAGAAAAAAGTGGTAAAACTCCACCCTGTCAAAGGCAGAAAACTTTCGAGTCCCAGAAAAACAAGGCAGCCCTATTGAGTTCCGTCTCTCACAGGTTTCCCTATATAAGCAAAACCCCCCGCAAAAAACCAAACCTGTTGCTGTCGAGTTGATTCCGACTCATAGTAACCCCATAGAACAGAGTAGAACTGCCCATAGGGTTTCCAAGGAGCACCTGGTGGATTTGAACTGCTGACCTTTTGGTTAGCAGCCTAACTCTTAACCACTACGCCATCAGGGTTTTCATATAAGCAAAGGGTGGGCTAAAATCACCAGGAGCAGACCTGTCTGGTTGGAGCAGAATTCATTGTAGGGAGGAGATAGAGGATAAATCTAGAAGATACTTAGAGCCATCCTCTGGAAAGCCTTGAATGTCATACTAGTGGCTAAAAGAAAGGTGGGTGTTAGATCTCCAGAACTAGCTTGTTCTAGGAGGAACGAGGTAGGGGACCAGTATCTATCCAGAGTGATGTAGCTGATGGAGTGTTAAAGAAGGGAGCTGCCAGGAGCACCCCGCCCCTTCCTCCCTCCCTGCTTGGCAGCGGCCACCAGTTCTCCTCGTACTTCTTGAAATAACATTAGGGCGATAGACTCCCCAGCTATTCATTCAGGCGGTGCTGGCCTTTATTTCAAGTGTCCTCACTGCTAATGGGACACGGGGTCTGAACACATGTGCACGCGCCTCTGTGCACGTGGCAGCAGGAGGAATTATCCCAGTGAATGTCGATGAATGGCCAGGGACAATGGGATACAGTGAATGAGCAAGTTGTAATGGGGCCTTTCATGAGGCCTGGATGACAATGGAACGCCCAAGGAAGGGCGCCAGTGGGAACAGTATCCACATCCAGAAAATTAGATAGGACTTTTACGCCTGACAAAACAAGGCTGCAGAAGGAGCCGAGGCCCCGCCAATTAGCGCTATTACTGTGCAGATTAAAGCAGGGGGAGGGTGCACCCTTATTGTCAAAAAGATCAAGGCCAATTCTTTGAAGGAAAGAACTGAAATAAGGGAAGCCCAGCTCATCTTTTCTCTGATGAAACTTGGGGTAGGAGCAGGAGGCGCTAAAGGAATGAAGGCATTCCCCCACCACTGTCTTTATAAGAACGATGGTTAAATGGCGCCCTTTCTCAGCTTGGTCAGTAGCAATTCTATTTCTTGGGATGGAAGCTAAATCAGGAAAAGGGAATTTGGTGCTAATTACAGTAATTTCTCAGGCAAATAGCTAGGTGTTTGTCATTTTCTATTTTCCTAACATCGAACCACTAACATTTCTTCTTCCAATCTCTGTGAGCCTCTCTGGCTTCCCTGCCTTCGTCCTTTAACAGTCATTTAGCTGGATATGTACAGAAAAATAAAGCAGTGTTAGTCTTCAAGAAGCCCAAAGACTAGTGGAGGGCAGTGAACATATAAAGAACAAACTGTTAAAAAACCAGTAATCGGTTGCCATCGAGCTTACTTCAACTCATGGTGACCCTGTGTGTGTCAGGGTAGAACTGTGCTCCGTAAGGTTTTCAATGGTCAATGTTTCAGGAGTAGATTGCCAGGCCTGTCTTCTGAGGTGCTTCTGGGTTAGCAGCTGAGGGCTATAACTCTCCATCACCCAGGGATTCCAAGCTACTTACAAGGAAGAATGAAATAGTTTCAGGCACGTTGTTGTGAAATGACAGAAAAAGAACCAAGGGAAATAATAGGAAGCCTTCATAGAGGAAGTGGTATTTGAGCTGGGCCTTGAAGAGTAAGTTTTCACAGGTTGAAAACTGAAGTCATGGGGGCCAGTAGTGAAAGAGATTGTAGGTTGAGTCAACAGCCTGAGCAAGGCTATGAGGGTATTGTATGCTGAGTGATACTTGGAGGAAATGGTGAGGAACCAGTGGAGGGTGAAGGTGGAAACAGACTGGAATGACAGGTTAGGACCAAGGTCATGGAGAGTTATGAATGCAAAATCCGTTATTCAGGAGAGGAGAGGTTGAAAAGGGCCTCAGTCTGAAGCAGTGGGGTCTGTGTTTTCGAAAGGTAACTTCTAGCTGCTGCACTGTGGAAGATCTGGTTGAGCTAGGAGAGACCTCAGGCAGGAAGTCCATTCATTCATTTATCCATTCATCCGATGATGTGCCAGGCACTGGGCAAATGATACAGTAGTGAACGAACATCCCAAGCTCCTGGCAGTTGATAGGCACTTCTTTAAGGCATACCACGACACTCCTTGTTGCATGAAGGAGCCGGAGCTGTTTCATGCATTCTCTTACTTACAGTCCCAAAACTCCCAAACTGCACCAAAGCCAGACACGGGCGGGCGGCCACACTGGGGAATTGCTGGAATGCGGACAAATCCTGTCGTTTTCAATCTTGCGTGAAATTCTTGGGCTCTGTGGTAGATAGCAGCAGAGAAGAAGGTGCTGTTAGGATAGTTTGCCCATCTGGGTTTGTTGGAATTTTCTGGCGCTCTGCCCTCTTTCCTCCAGAACTCATGGAGTAACCTCCAAAGTGAAAAAGCATAAAGGCCCAGCTCTTAAACCATTTTCTTCTTGGCTCTGTCCTTTTAAAATGAACACCAGCCTAAGATGCTTGCCTTCAATCCTGATGCTGTCTATTGGGAGCACCTGTAATAGTTATCCACTCTTTAAACCATTCTATTATAAAATGAATAAAACAAAACAAATCTATGTCAGAATTACATTATTGATGACATGAAGGCCTCCAATACTTTTTTTTTTTTGGTGGTGGTAGTGTAGGAAGGGTTAAGGGGCAAGTGGCTACTAGTTTTCCACACTTATCTTTCCATTTAAAATTTCCTACAGCCCCCTAAAGCTGCCTCCATTTCTGCAGCTGCTTGATTTCTTATCCCCATGCTAAGACGCACTCAGCCACACACCTCCTTGCTACTAAGCCCTGACTTCTAGTTAATAACAGCTTACCCGGCATGTGACATCCACACAAAAGAAATCAGATCTCCATAACCAGCAGCTATGATATATCTCTGCATTCAGCTCACACTGCTGTTTTTTGCAGGGCACCCTCACCCTCCTCACTCAGCCCCTCCCCCTTCCCAGTTGCCATTTACATCACAGCGAAGGCACACACACACAGACACACATACACACACACTGCCTCTCCTTCTCTCTCTCACTCTGTCTCCGTCTCTCTCCCCCGGGTCCCAGGCTGGGTCCTTCCCCACCTGCATCCCACACTTCCATCTTTCACCCACCCCCTTTTTTCATTTCCGTCTCCTCCCCTCCTCCCAGATTTCCCCTTTCCCTCCACCCTTTCGGACTCCCTCTCCCTTGTCCTCTCAGACCTCTTCCTTCTGCTTAGCCTCTTCTCTCACTCCCTGTTCACCTATTTCTCTGGGGTCAGCAAGAAATCTTCTGGGACATGGAAGAGTGGGGATGGAAGGTAACTGATTTGCACAGTTATTTTCCTCCTACCCCCAACTTAATGATTCGCCCATCTCCTCCACACACATTTCTATGTGCCCCCACCCCCTGCCCTACATACACTTCCTTCCATAAGATCACATCCTGGAGCAGTAACCCCATAAGTGGCCATAGGGAGATGAAAGAATCATGCGGGATCACCTTTGAGGGACATATGGCTGCCGCTGTGTCTTTGTTTTCTATCATATTATTCCAGGGAGCCAGTCAGTGAGTGGCCAAGGAACAGGTCACAGTCAGAGCGTATTAATTCAGTCTTCTTTTCCCTCCTAGATATGGTGACCAGCTTGTCCAAATTGCCTCAGCCTTCTTCACTTTTAGCACTGAAGTCTCTCATCATGGGAACTCCCTCAGTCCCAGGCAAACAGGACAGTTGGTCACTCCAGGAGTCCCAGATTCTTGTCAGAAAACGGAAATCAGAGTGCAGATGACTCAGAGAGCCTCAACATCAAGAAAGGTGTTGACTCTGGCGCACATACCTACACTCCAGCAGATTAAGTAAGCCCTCCAGCTGTAATTTTATCACCCCATGAAGAAGGTTTTATTATGAAGGTCTAACACACAGGCCTGCAAACTCCAACACAACAAGGCCCTGGACCAAACCAAGTACCTCACTGAGGTACAAGTGCCCACACAGAGAGGCCTTGTCTATAACCTGGTGGGGCCATGACTGTCACACTTTTGCTACAGGCTGGCTAGTGTATTCCAAAGAGCTGCCTGGGATAGGGGTGGGTTAGACCTGAAAAAATGGGTAAACACTGGCTGTGTAGAGTGTTTTATGATATTTCAGCTTAGGAAGGGTAGCTCATTGAACACATGCACCGTGAAATAGAATATGATTTTTAAATGGACACTTACCCATTCGTTCAACAAACGTTTGAGCACTGGGCCAGGCACTGTGCTGGAAGTTGAGAATACCGTGTTGAATAAGACAGTCTTACAGTCTGTTGAGAACAATATGAATAAAGAGGACCTACACTGTGTGTGATTAATGCTGTTAAGAGCAAGCAGAGGGCACATTGAAGACACATAGGAAAGCATCATAGTGGAAGTGTTGACTGAGCTAAGTCCTAGGGGCTTTAGCCAGAGGGAGCAGCATGTGGTAACCTAGGGGAAGGTCAGCAGAAGAATATGATGGGTTTATAGAACTCAAGTCAGTTGGAATGGATGGGGAGGGCAAGATAGGGGGAGCAAGGAAATTGGTACCATATGATATAAAGCTAAACATAAAGTCCTAATCATGAAGGCCTTCTATGCCAAGTTAGGAAATTTGGACTTCATTCTTTGGGCCCTGGGAGAGCTTGGAAAAGAGAAAGTAACAGGCCAATTAATATCTCACAGGAGGTATGATAGAAATGTAGACTAAGACAGTAGCAATGGAGTTTGAAGGAAATGGTTATTTTGAAAATTATCAATAATGAGACAGAATTTAGTGATTGGTGAGATGTAGGGGTACAGGAGAAAAGAAATCACGGACACTGAAGTTTTTGGCTTGGTCATGTGGTACCACTGACTAATGGGAGCCCAAAAGGAGGGGTATTTTCAGGGAAGATGGATAATAGGGAAGAGAGGATGGTGAATTCCATTTTGGACGTGTTGAGACTGAGATATGGTGGCCCATCCAAGTGAAGATGACCAGCAGGCAGTGGGGTGTTTGGGCTGCAGACACATGTGGATGCAGCTGAAGCCATGGGAAAGAATGGGCCAACCAGAAGCATGCGGAGAAGGCAGGGTCTAAGATGGAACCCTGAAGAACACCAACATTTAAGGGATGACAGAGGTAAAAGTGACAGAGAAGGAGAGGCTAGGGGGAGAAGAGGAAAGCCAAGAGATCATAGTATCATGTAACACAAGAAAAAAATGTTTCAAAAAGAATGCAGTGAAAAAAGAAGACGAAGCGACTGAGAGGCCTAGTTTGATAACTACTGAAAAATTCTCACTGGATTTAGCAACATCTCTGGAGAGCAGTTCTAGTAGATTGGTGAGGATAGAACCAGGCATCTGTGGACTAAGGAGTGATTGGGAAATGAGGAAGTGGCAATAGTGAGTGTAGTCTTTTCTATCAAAAAACATGGCTGTGAACATGAGGAAAGGTGATGGTACCTGGAGGAGAAATTGGAGTTCAGGAACTAGTAAGTTGTTTTTTGAGTTGGGTAACTTGCACATTTAAATGCTATGCGAGAGAGTAGAAAGCAAGGATGTGAAGAAATGGAAGGAAGAGAACATAATTCTTAAAACAAGACCCCTGAGAATGCTGGAGATGATGGGGATCATATCATTGCTGAAAGAGTTAGCCTGATATGAGGACAGACTTCTATTATGACAGGAACAAAGAGGCAAGGGTCACTTAGACTGCAGGTATGTTTGGGGGCACTGAGGGAGTTTCCTGCCAGGGATTTCTGCTCACACCACTGCATTATAGAGATGAAGGTGTCTGCAGGGAGCATGGAGGTAGAGGTGGGAACAGGGCTTAAAGAGAATGTTGTTGTTGTTATTGTTATTTTATCAGGTTGGTTCTGACTCATAGTAACCCTATGCACCACAGAAAAACACTACCTGGTCCTGTGCCATCCTCGCAATTGCTGTGCTTGAGCCCATTATTGCAGCCACTGTGTCAGTCCATCTTTGATTCCTCAAAGAGTCTTCCTCTTTTTTGCTGACCCACTACTTTATAAAGTGTCTTAGTCATCTAGTGCTGCTATAACAGAAATACCAGAAGTGGATGGCTTTAACAAAGAGAAATTTGTTTCCTCACAGTAAAGTAGGCTAGAAGTCCAAATTCAGGGTGTCGTCTCCAGGGGAAGGCTTTCTCTGTGGGCTCTGGAGGAAGGGACTTGTCATCAATCTTCCCCTGGACTAGGAGCTTCTCCTCACAGGAACCCTGGGTCCAAAGGACACGCTCCGCTCCTAGTGCTGCTGTCTTGGTGGTATGAGGTCCCCACTCTCTGCTTGCTTCCCTTTCCTTTTATCTCTTGTAGGATAAAAGGTGGTGCAGGCCACAGTCCAGGGAAACTCCCTGTACATTGAATCAGGGATATGACCTCAGTAAGGGTGTCACAATCCCACCCTAATCCTCTTTAACATAAAATTACAATCACAAAATGGAGGACAATCACACAATACTGGGAATCATGGCCTAACCAAGTTGATATATGTTTTAGAGGGACACAGTTTAATCCATGACACCAAGCATGATGTCCTTCTCCAGGGATGGATCCCTCCTAATAACAGGTCCAAAGTATGTGACATAGTCTCACCATCCTTGCTTCTAAGGAGCATTCTGGTTGTACTTCTTCCAAGACAGATTTGTTCATTCTTTTGGCGGTCCGTGGTGTATTCAATATTCTTCACCAACACCACAATTCGAAGGCGTCAGTTCTTGCATCTTCTTTACTCGTTGTCCAGCTTTTGAGTGCACATGAGGCGAATGAAAACACCATGGCTTGGGGCAGATGCACTTTAGTCTTCAAGGTGACTTCTTTGCTTTTCAATACTTTAAAGAGGTCTTTTGCAGCAGATTTGCCCAATGCAATGCATCATTTGATTTCTTGACTACTGCTTCCATGGGTGTTGATTGCGGATCCAAGTAAAATGAAATCCTTGGCAACCTCAATCTTTTCTCCATTTATCATGATGTGGCTTCTTGGTCCAGTTGTGAGGATTTTTGTTTTCTTTATGTTGAGGTGTAATCCATACCAAAGGCTGTGGTCTTTGATCTTCATCAGTAAGTACTTCAAGTCCTCTTTCAGCAAGCAAGGTTGTATCATCTGCATAACACAGGTTGTTAATGAGTCTTCCTCCAATCCTGATGCCCCGTTCTTCATATAGTCCAGCCTTTCAGATTATTTGCTCACTGGACAGACTGAATAGGTATGGTAAAAGAATACAACCCTGACACACACCTTTCTTGATTTTAAACCATGCAGCATCCCCTTGTTCTGTTCAAATGAGTGCCTCTTGATCCATATACAGATTCCTCATGAGCACAATTGAGTGTTCGAGAATTCCCATCCTCTGCAATGTTATCCATAATTTGTTTTGATCCACATAGTCGAACACCTTAGCATAGTCAATAAAGAGAATGGAGTAGGTTTAGTAGATATGACTGGAGCACTAAAAGCCTGGGCGAGCTAGAAGATCATGATTCTTTGGTGTGGTGTGCCCATCAGAACCTGGGTTTAAAAACAGTTTACTATCTGGTTGATGACAGTACTACCTAACAACACAAAGTCTACTGAGCAGAAGAAGACCGTGAGGGTTGGATCTGTGAGAGGGAAAAGGGCAGGTGCCCCAGGTGGAAGAAAACGGCATGAGCAAAGGCAGAGAGAAGAGAAAGGATAGGACAGAACCTTGAGGGTTGTCAGGGATGCTGGTAAGGAGGTAACTCTATAGAAGTCAGGTTGAACCTGAGTGTCAGTGACTCTGTGTACTGTGGGTTAGCTGAGAAGCTGGTTAGTTAGTATAGTTTAGAATAGTGTGAGAAGAGGTAGAAAGAGAGGTTGGGTTCAGATTGTTCAGGGCCTTGAATGCCAAGCTAAATCTGTAATTTTCTGACATTATTTTACATAAGGACAGACTCTTTTCTGCTCGCTGATGTCTCTACAGGGCCTAGGGTGGTGACTGTGCGTGGTAAATGCTCAACAAATACTTGTGAATGTTGAATAAATACACGGTGCTCCCAGAAGCTCACCCCTACAGTGACAGATCTCTCTACCTGTCAAAGCTCCTGCTGACACGTGCTGGGTGGTGACACTCAGCTGTACCTGCCCCACCAGACACATCAATCCAGCCATTGACCCCCGGCTTTTACCTTGCTTGCCTGTGATGAGGCTGTGCAAGGGGATGGCATAAGCTCTGGCCTGTGAATTAAAAATCCTGAGTTTTAGAATCAGTTCTTCTAGCTGTGACCTCTGGACTCTCAAATGATGCTTACGATACCTGTCGTGGGTTGTTGTGAGGCCCAGATGAGATGAGTGCCCAGTATAAAGGTGCTTGAAGTATAAGGTCCTACAGCAGCCTGGTAGGTGAAGCACCTTGTAAGTGGTCCATTTAGTTGGAGGCACTTCCTAGTTGCTTTCTCTTCCTTGCAGTCAACCGAACACTCAGTATCTGAGAGGAGGGGCCAGGGAACCTTCCTCCCCCAGGTCCTCACTCCTGGCCTGGCCCTCAGGGGAAGAAACATGGCTGATACAGATGGTGACCATGTTGCTGTTGTTAGTTGCCATCAAGTCCATTCTGACTCATGGGAACCCCACGTGTGCAGAGTAGAACTGCTTCTTACATCCGAGTTTATATCGTCTTGGTATAATTAATACTAAAAAGAACTAATTGGTGTTGAGTTGGTTATGGCTCATGTATGTGTCAAGAGTAAAACTGTACTCCATAGGATTTCCAGTGGCTGATTTTTCAGAAGTAGATCTCCAGGCCTTTTTCTGAGGCACCTCTGGGTGGACTCTAACCTCTGACCTTTCCGTTAACAGTCTAATGTGTTAACCATTTGCACCGCCCCATTGGTACTGGTGCTTTCTTTGCCCTTAAAAGTGGCTACCCTACTGATACCCGTGCTGTGTCCAAAGCTTCGGTGTTCCTGGGAAAGCTTACATACAAATTAATGACTAGCTGGGTACAGTGAGAACCAGGTCTGGCAGGTTAGCTGAGTAACAGGTCTGTGCTGCCTGCATGTCTCCTTAGCCATCGCCGCCACCACCTTTCAGCTATACCGTGCCTGCCTGAGGGAGCCTGGGGCCTGGAAGGAGCACCACAGCCAGTACAGTGGAGATGGGGAAGGGTTAGATGCTCTCTACCACCTGGCTATAATGTAATGGGTTTCAATGACCAGGCTACTGGGGGTAGCCTTAAAGGAGTCTGTGTGCAAAGGGATTAGGGCCAGACCTCCTTGCCCTGGTTTTACATTTGGGGAGGACAGCTCAACTGAATGGTAACTAATGATTATTGTGTGCTTATGATGTGTCGGAGCCCTGGTAGTGCGGTGGTTAAGAGCTCAACTGCTAACCAAAAGGCTGTCAGTTTGAATGTACCATCGGCTCCTTGGAAACCCTGTGGGGCAGTTCTACTCTGTCCTGCAGGGTTGCTAAGTCGGAATCGACTGGACAGCAATAGGTTTGGTTTCTTGGTTTATGATGTGTCAGGCACTGCGTGTGTTTTACTTGCACCATTTCATTTAATCCTCATATAAATTCGTTACTGTTCAGGTACCTAGCAAAGGACTGGCATTGCTTCCTTCATACATAGTAAGGAAGGCTGCGGAAGGACAGAGTTGCTCTTCTGCCTTCCTCTGCACCGGCGAAACCAACGGGGTCTGGCGAGGTCATTCCAACCCAGGGAAGAGCAAGTGGACAAGGACTGAGAGGCAAGGATGGCATGTTAGGGGACCATGAGCTGCTCAGCTTTGCTGGAGTGAAGTACCAGGAGTGACAGGAGGTGAAGCAGGAGTGATCCCAGAGTGGGTCCTTGGGCCTCAACATTTCCTTGTGGCTGTAGTGCCTCTGTGTGCCTCTGCCCCTGTCAGCTGGTAATCCTTTCCAGGAGAGGGGTGTGGTGTGACAGTTGCAGAGGTGGAGGGGACAGTAAGCAGGTCTTAGAAGTTGGCTGTGGGCCAACCTTGGTGGACCCCTGGGATTCTGAATACAGGTTTAATTATCTCACTGGCAGGGTCAATGGGACAGCAGGCTCCAGGAGGGCAGACGGGTTGCTGAATGCTCACCAAGGGCTTAGAGACTTCTAGTTCATGGACAGGAAAGAGCCCTGGAGGAGGAAGCAGGGAAGTTGAGAAATCAGGGCAGAGGTGACACAGAAGTCAGAATTCCCCAACCAGACACATCACATGGTACCAAGAGAGGATTAAAGCCTGACATGTAGGGCTCCTCAGGGATGGTCACAGTTCCTGTGTTATGTACACAGGCTTCCAAGGGGCTGCGTGTTCAGCATGCAGAAACACACTGACAACTCCCAAGTACCAAAAGCCACATTCCCTAAGGAACCAGGTTAATCTCTTCAAGCCACTTTGGGTCATTTGCAGCATCTAGAGACAAGATTTTGAGCTTGGCCCTAATTCCAATCCCATTCTGACTTCTAAAACTTCCCAGGGACTACCCTGCTCCAATACACGCACACTGGATACATTCAGTGGATATACAAGTCAAGCCAGGTTGGGATGGAGATGAGGGGAGAGAGGTAACTGGGAGAGTGGAGAAGGCTTCTCCAAGATGTCACCCTTTCCATTTCTTTAAGACAAGGACTATGAGCTCCCTCTTCCCTTTGTGCTCCCCCCAATCCATCTTCCAGGCCTGCCCACCTCCTGAGGGGGTCTGCATCTTTGTTGTAATGTCTCCTCTTCCATCCCAGAGCTTTCCCAGAGATGTTGTATGTGGTAGAGGGCTTTCTACTCTGCCTGCTTCTTTATATTCTGCCTTGCCACCTCTGTCCCTTGTTATACCCTTGCACCAACCAATACATAAACTTCTGAGCCCCCATTTCTCACTGATTTTTTTGGGCAAAACACCACTTACCAGCTGCAAGCCTCAGCCCTTGTTGGTAGCTGGTGATGACCATGGGGAGTCACAGGTTTTGGGGAGGGGGTGGGGGGGCAGGATTGCACTCAGCTCAGCCTGTGTGGGTCTTAGTTTCATCCCTGGTCTGGCTCCTGTGATCTGAGTATTTTAAAGCAGTGCCTCTTCACCCAGAATGATATTCCCACCTCCACCCCTTCCACCTCCTTGTTCTGTTGTTAAAGAAAGCTGTAAGTGGAAAGAACATTGGACAGGGAGCCAGGAGGCCAGGCTTCTAGTCCTAGCTCTACTCCTGCCTTGTTGTGTGGCCTTGGACAAGTCACAAAGCCCCTTTGGGCCTCAGTTACCTCTTACTGTGGAGCTTGGAAGCAGCACCCCTGGGCTTAGAAGCTAGTTTCTATTCTGTCATTCCACTGGTGATCTGTGCCAACTTGTTTCTGATCTTACCGATTGCCTTGGGGCTCCTGACACTGCCCTCTCAGGATGGGCCCTGTGCATAGCTGGAATGAGGAGGTGGCCATGCCTGTGATGTGACTGAAGGGGCCCCAGAAGCCGTTTCTCTGTTCAAGCGACACACGGTAGCAAGAGGCTCCTTTGTCATTTCCTTTTCCCTGGGTCCTGGGATAAGATAGAATGTAGTAAGCTAGTGAACTAATGGTATTTTCTCCTGACCAAGGACCCTTGTCTGGAGAGTGAAGAGGACTGAAGTGTGGAGCTGGGGACAGATGAAGAAAGGGTCAGGATTTTGGAGAGCTGGAGCCAGGAAAGCATCCACAAAGATAGAGATCCTGGGGCATGCAGGGAACCTTAGACATCTCCCATCCAGTTCACACACTTGATTTTCTGTTTTGCAAAAGGCTAATAACCAGGGACTCTTGGTTGTTATGAGTTAAGCACTCGACTTCTAATAGAAAGGTTGGTGGTTCAAACCCACCCAAAGGCATCGTGGAAGAAAGGCCTGGTGATCTGCTTCTGAACAGTCACAGCCTTGAAAACTCTGTGGAGGAGCTCTACTCTGGCACACGTGGAATTGCTGTGAGTCGGAATTGACTTAATAGTAACTGTTTTTTTGTTTGGTTTGGTTGTTTGTTTCTTTTAACCAGGTACCAACTTTGCCTCGGACAAACCAATACCTAAGAATGTCTCACCATTCTCCTTTCCCAAGCCTGTGACCAACATTGCTAATTTATCACAGCATTGTTCCTTACCGAACCTGAACTTGGCCTCAGGCTATTTGAAGCAGTCACAAAGTTGGTCAGTAGGTAAAACTTATGTTTCAATCCCTGTCCTAGACCCATTAGTTCTGACCTTTAATTAGTCAGCCACAGACCTGGGATCTTCAAATTCCCCAATCCAAGAGGTACCTGACTTAATGCTTCAGTCTAGGGAGATAAGGGTTTGGCAGGCAGAGGGGCCATCTACCCCAACATTGTGACCTCCGAATGCCTAACTAGTCTTGGGTTCCTGATGTCTGACCCCGCAAGATGAGAAGTAGCCTGGCTAGATTGCTAGCTCTCCTCTGGAAATCTCACCCACTTCTCCATTTCAGATCTGAATCATGGATCTTTAGACAGCTAGCTGCTCCTTTTGCCAAGGGGAGAAGCAGCTTCTTTACGGAGAGCTGCCCCGCTCATGGGCCCCGGTACCCATGAATGTGGATGAGCCTCACCTTCTGCTCTCCCACACACAGCAGCGCCGCACTCGGTTAAATTTGCATGAGCTTTGCCTATAACTGTGGCTTTATTTTTGGAGGGGGGAAGGAAGGGCTGGTTGGAATTGGTCGGCAATCACGTTCCTGGGGAGAAATGTCAATCTGCACTGCCAAGACACAATCTGCCCACCGGGACGGAGGAAGGCAGCTGAACACCGACAACCTGCACACAAAAGGCTGCCAGGCACAGTGGCTTTTGATGCCTCCAGAGCAGTGGGAAGCAAAATTACTTCCGATTGTTCACCCCTATGGAATGACTCAGCCTGCCTGTGATTTCCCTTTTTCACTTTCTGCCTTGGCACAGAATCCAAGGGCACTTAATTGAGAGCTGCGTGGGCCCCTGCTCCCAACCTACCAGCAGCCTGCTCCCCCTTGGCACCTCAGCACCCTCAACCTCTCCTCACGCAGCCCACGCTCCCCACACTCCCCACCCTCTTCCTCCTCCATCCTCGCCTCTTTTTCATTCATCCATTCACTCAGAAAATATGTATTGAGGTTTGCACGGGGGAGCCCCCAGGTGTCCGCAGACTGTTCTCTGGGAGGTTTGCAGCCTGGGCTGAGATGATTAACTAGCTCTGAGGCTCAGTCCTGCCCCAGCCCCAGCCCCTGACCCAGACCCGGCCCTCATCTAGAGCAGCAAATGGGAGGAGGGCTCAAGGACAAGGAATACAAACAGTGGAAGGAATTGCAGATAAGGAAAGCTGAATCAGGCAAAGTCTCTGCTGGGGAGAGGGAAAGGGGCGAGGGTCATGGGGAGAATCATCTTTAAAAGGGAGTCAATTAACCCTGGGCACGCGACCCGTTGAGGCCCAGAGAGACCGCTGCTGGGGAGCTGGCTTGGTGCCCACCCACCAGTCTGGTGCGGCCAGGGCCCTGCAGTCCCAGCTGGCAGACGCCTGGAGTCTGCTGTCACATCTCTGCAAAGCCCAGCTGCCCTCCCGGAGACAGGAGACAGGTCTACCACTGCAAGTGGCCAGGAGCCCATGGGAATAGAACATGGGAGCCCTCCCTGCAGCAGGAAGGTAGAGGGTGGGGGAGTGGGTAATGGTCTAACCTTCCCCAAAGGCTTCCTCCCTTGACTTCCAAGACACGTGAGGATTGAGTTCTAACGTCTTTCCACACTGCTTTAAAACTTCACAAGCACATTGTTTGGTTTAAATTCTTCCAGTGTGTGTTGTTGTTCTTTGTGGTTGAGCGTCTTTGTGTATGTGATCCCATTTAATAGTGATGATTGCCCTGTGAGGTAGGCATCAGCTGGGCTTCTCTGACACAGAAGGCAGTAGAGAAGCTAGAAGGTTAACGCTCTTGCCAGATGACAATGCAGACCTGTCAATCTGTGACCCTTTGTTGAGGGCCTAATGAGATAATGCAGGTCAAATGCCTGGTGAATGGCAGGTAAGGTTCCCTCATGGATACCCAGAACTGTGTGGGCACAGCCCCTGCCCTCTGGGGCACACCTGAAGGGACATCCAGTGTTACAGCTGGGGTCCCTTCTTGTCAGAGTGACAGCAGTAGGCAGAGTCCACAAAGTGAAATGGCTTGCAGAGTGTCCCAGAGCAGTAAAAGGCAGAGGAAGAATTAGAGCCCAGGCTCCCTGGCTTCCGCCTAGTGTCTTTCTATGACACGGTTCCCCACACATACCAGCATGTCCTTGGGGTGTAGCACACGAGGGCAGAGAAGCAGGAGGGAAGAATATACGGGTACGTGCCAGAAGTGGGTGACCTGACAGCCCAGATAGCGTCTTCTGCCAGGGTGTTGGAGAAGTGGCAAGGCAGGGCAGATGAAGAAGTGTGAACCTTCGTTCCACTCCTGTACGAAAGGAAAAAATAACCAAAAAAACCATGTTGCGAAGGTGGAGTGGGCTGTATCTAATTCAAAAAACCCCTGCTAGTCAGCTCTGAATCTTCAGTTAAATTCGTGTTGCTTTTTAAATTCTTTTTACTGTCTTGTCTCCCAGTCAGCTCCTTGAAAACAGAGACCCTGTCTTACATTTGTTTGCATTGGCCAAAAGCTTTGAACAGGCCTGGGAGGTGAGGGAGAGGGTAAACTTTCTTCTCCCTAAGGTGATCAGTTGATTCAAATAAAGTCAAGAGACTACAGTTTGGGTCGAAGCCAGGTTTGGATGCTAGTTTTGTAGACTTGGCTTCGGTATCTACATGTTGTGAGACTACAGGAAAGTTACATGGCCTGTCTGTGCCTCGCCCTTCCCTTCTGCAAACTAGATCAGCCAATCCTGTGCCTCCCTGTGAGCTGATTGTATCAAAAGTAGTTATTAAACACCTATTGGGTTAGCATGGTGCTCCATACTGTGTGTCATACAGAAGTGCTTTAGACCTCACCGCTGCCTTCAGGGAAGTTCAGAGGTCTTTGGGGAGATAAAACCTACACCCCTAGGAAGTTAGATTATGCAAGAGCTGTCCCTAGGCTGTGCAGGCTAGATGCCAAGTGAGCTGTGCACAAGCAGGAACTGGGGGCCAGAGCGGGGGCTTCCTGGGGTCTGCAGGGCTTCCCAGAGCAGGGAGATGTGACCCAGGCCTGGAAGGAGGCTTTATCCTTCCTTAGGAAAGGAAGCTGATGTTTCACTGCGTGGATTCCAGTTCTTTATGAGAAGCCATGTCCCTCTTCTTCTTGGCCCCCAACATGATGGCTTGGCACGTGGTCTTCCCTCAGGCTGAGTGTGAACGAATAGTGAGTGTGCTGCTCTCCAAGTACCTCAGCTGGAAATTGAACAGGAGAATGCAAAGGCGTGGTCCACTGCTAAGATTAGAAGCTATCCTGGAGTGGCGTGCCTGCCCTGAGGGAAGGAGGGAGCTGCAGGCAGAGTTCTGACCCCAGCCCAGCAACCACCAGCCATTTCTCGAGGCAGGTCAGCTTTTCCACCAGTGGCTGGGGCCCACACAGAGCCTGCGGCCGCTTCCTCTGCCTTCTTTAGTACTTGAACCCACATGGCAATCATCTTTGAGTGGAGCAGTACTATGAACCCACAGAATGACTCAGTGGAATCTCATTTGTACCAGGCACCGGAGACACACACACACATGTGGCCCAGGTAGAGCAAAGGGGCTGCCTCCCTCCCTTCACCCCCAGATCTGGGAAATGGAACCCAGCTGACCCTGTCCTGTTGGGAAACAGAAAGAATATTGGTTTCCAGTTCAGAATTGTGATGTCACCTGGGCCTCAGCGGAGTCATCTGTGTAATTTGTGTAGTGAAGGAGCTTAGGTAAAGGCTCTCCAAGACCTGCCTAGCTCTGAGTTATGGAATACCATGGAAGATGCTATCCTCAGTGTCCAGGCTGCCTTATAGCAGGGAAGGCCTCTGTTACCTGTGGCAGAACGACCTCTCTGCTTTGCCAAAGCCTCTTCACACCATCCTGGTGCGTGGTTCCTCCCTCCCGCCTCAGCTCTGCCAATGGCACCGTCTGAATATCGACAGCAGTTTCCCCTTCCCCTCCCTCAGACTGGAAACCCTGGTGGCGTAGTGGTTAAGAGCTATGGCTGCTAACCAAAAGGTCAGCAGTTTGAATCCACCTGGCGCACCTTGGAAACTCTATGGGGCAGTTCTGTTCTGTCCTGTAGGGTCGCTATGAATTGGAATCGATTCGACAGCAATGGGTTTGGTTTTTGGTTTCCCTCAGACTAATATGGTCAAGTGTGTTTGGGGCCTTCTGTCCCACTTTTGCTGCCTTCTTCATTGGAGACGTTGGCTAATCAGCATCTCAGGTGCCACCTTCCTTGGAGGCAGGATTCCATATAAGGGCAGGGAGTTTTAAAAAAGTAGACAGCTTCCAAGACCCAGAGAAAATAAATCTTGGGAAAATTTGCACACATGTGGGAAAAGAATATACAAAAGGTTCTAGTAACAAAACGGAAACATTTGAGTAGGAATGGTGCATGAAGCGTAGTGGGCACAACCACACAACAGGTAAAAGGAATCACCTAGCTCTAGGTGTGTGGACGTGAATGATCCCAAATGTAAAATCTTGAGTAAACAATCAAGGTTGCAGAATGATGCATGCAACATGATACAATTTATATATAGTAAAAAATCACAAAACAGATACATATAGCATTTATATGTGTTACAAATATGTTTAATGATGCAAAAACATACCCACTAAATTTCATGATAGTAGTTCAGGTGGCGCTTGACTACTAACCGAAAGGTTGGTGGAAGAAAGGCCTGGCAATCTGCTTCCATAAAGATTACAGTTGAGAAAACCCTATGGAGCAGATCTACTCTGTAACACATGGGTCTCCATGAGTTGGAATTGACTTGATGGTAACAGGCTTGGTTTTCTTTAGTGGAGTGTCAGGAACTGGGACAAGGGTTGGGGACACCTACACTGTCTGGAACTTGCATATTACAGTCTAGGTACCCCCCCATTTTGGATTGCCTGGGCCCCTTCGTTTACCTTATATGACCCCCTTTGAAGTAGGTCTGAAATCTGTTTAAGGCTGGGCAATAGGATTGAGCTGGTCCCTGGAGTCTGTGTGTGTGAGGGGCAGGGGCTTTGTTGAGGAGATACAACGTATTTTCTTTGGTTTCACTTCCTCCCTCTGCTCCCACTTTCCCAGTCCTTGAAGGGAAGCAGAGAGAGTCATTAAAGTTAAGTCAGTAACCTCAGACCACATTATATGTTCTTTCCCAGAGCCCCAAAGTTCACGTTTGATCCTCAGAACAGGATATGTTAATGTTTTTAAACTGGGTCCATAGGTGGGCTTTAGGGGTCAGGGAACCCTATGGAATCATAGCCAAAGGTTGGAGTGGGTATGTGTTTCAGGGGAGGGAGAATTGATAACTCTCATTAAATTCTCAAGAGGCCTCAAAGAAGAGCTGAAAGGAATCTAGCTCCTCCTGTTGTGGTTGGAAGTTGAGCCCAGAGAGGGCTCCAGGTCCTGGACCAATGAGGGGGAGATTGCATCTGGTCCTGCAGTCTGTGCGGGGCCCTGAGTTCAGAAGAATCGTGGGGCAGTCAGTGCACTGAGACCTCTGTGGTCAGGCCAGGCTCTGCTGTGGCAGCACAGCCTGGCATGCCTCTCAAATTAACCATCTATTGCATAACTGAACATCTTGGAGAACTGTCCTGGAGAATAATGAGAATACTAATAGTAACCAGCTCGGGTTATTTTTCAAAATACTTTGAAAGCTCTCATGTCCTTTCATCTTCATGATGTAGTCATGTGGCAGCGCAGGCATGGTTATCTTCATATTACAAGTGGGGAAACTGAGGTGCAGAGTGTCTCAGTCACTTGCTCAAAGTCACCCTGAGTTAGTGGTGGAACTGAGGTTATAAACTCATGTTTTCTGTCTGTTCCTCGAAAACCAGGTTTTGCAACCTCAGTACAATTGATAGTTTGGGTCAGATAATTCTTTGTAATGGGGGACTGTCCTGTGTGTTGTAGGGTGTTTAGCAGTATCCCTGGCCACTAGACGCCAGTAGCTGTCTAGTCATAAAAAAATGTCCCCAGACATTTTCAAATGTCCCCTGAGGAGCACAGTTGCCCCCAGTTGAGAACCACCGTTTTAAAACATCAAGCTCCTTCCTACCTCCGGGCCTTTGCACTTGCTGTTCCCAAAGATGGGACCATTTTACCAAAAACTTCATCAGGTGGTTTCCTCACTCATGTCATCTTCTCAAAGAGGCTATCCTTGGCAACCACATCTAAAGTAGTAAAAGAAAAAATGGGTGGGGGGCAGAGAGAGATCCTGTCCTATCTCTGGCTTTTTTTTCCCCCTGTGCAGTTAATATTCTCCTTCCTTCCCCAACTTCTCTACCTTCATCTGCTCCCCACTGTAGCGTCTGTCCTTTGCATAATACTTGGCCTATGTCATATGCTACACAAATATTTGCTGAATAAATGAACAAATCCCAACACCGCAGTCTGCTCAGCTCTGCCTTCAGGCTAATTTGTGTGGCAGTTACTGAGGACACCCCTCGTGGGCTCTGATGCCCGTGGACCTGTGGGTTTGGGGAGTGGGCCGCACAGCCAGCCCCAGCTGCTGGTGGAACGTGCAGGTGAGGGAGCGGGCAGGCGCCCTCCCCCGCGGGGACTCTGATTGGCAGCGTCACGACCCGCATCTCCGTGGGCGCGCACTTGGCGGCGGCTGCAGCGGCACCAGCCGGGACTGGCAGGGGCGTGCCCGGCGGGAGTGCAGAGAAGCCGTGGCTGCGCAGCCTGTGAGTGCCCCAGCTTGGCGCCCGGCGGCGGGCCATCAGGCTCAGCAGGACCGCTCCCTTGGCGCGAGGGGGAAGGGACTGGGAGATGTGGAGGGGGGTGAAAGAAGGGGAGCAGGCCCGAAAATAACAGGCTGAGAAGGAGGGAGAGGAGGGAAGTGTGAGGTGGGGGAGCAGGAGGTTAAGCATCCTGAGCCTGTGGGGTGACCTCTCCACAGCAGACTGCAGACTGTGCGGGGGGGGGGGGGCGGGGGGCGGGGAGGGGAGAGGAGGAGGGAGGAGATGGACCCCCACCCCCCTTCTCAGGCCAGAAGTCAGCATTTGGTGTGGGCAAAGGCATAGTAGGTTCTCCCCATGGAAAGAGAGACAATTAGTTTGGGATGGGAGGGTGAGTTATGTTAACCTCTCACGAAAGGAGCCCAGAGGATCTCTTTTCAATGCGGTACTTCTGTCTCTGTATTCCAGAAAGGGAAAACTAGAAGAAGCCCGTTGCTTCGGCTGCAGCTCAGGTTTCCTCTGGGCAGGAAAGAGTGCAGAATGGAGAATGTGTGGTGGGAAGGGGGCAGCTAAGGAGTTTGGATCTGTGTTGACCTACATGGGTTGGGAGAAGCAGCAGCTCCGAAGTGAGGGCTTCCCATGAGTCCACAAGTCATTTCCCGTCCTGGCTGTACCACCACACTCAATGTGGAGTAGGGGTGTGGCGAGAAGAGTGGGAGTGTAAGGACCGTGGTGGGGAACATGGTAGGGAACGAACTAAAGGTAATGGGGTATAAGGGCTTGTGACTGGTACTAGAGGGAAGTCTTCTGAATTCCATGGGGCCAGATTCTGAAAAGCAGCTGGAGCAGGTTCCAACCAACTAACCAGTTGCCATCCAGTTGATTCCAACTCACCAGAGTAGAACTGTGTTCCATTGGGTTTTCAATGGCTGATTTTTGGAAGTAGATCACCAGGCCCTTCTTCCAGTGTGCCTCTGGGAGGACTTGAACCTGCAACCTTTCGGGTAGCAGGCAGTCAAGTCGTGTTAACTGTTTGCACCACCCAGGGACTCATGGAGTAGGTTGTTGTTGTGTGACGGAGTGACCCCATGTGGCAGAGTAGAACTGCCCCACACGGTTTTCTTGGCTGCAGTTTTTCTGGAAGCAGATCGCCAGGTCTTTGTCCCAAGGAGCGAGTAGCTGGTGGGTTCAAACTGCCAACATTTCAGTTAGCAGCCAAGCACTTAATTGTTGTGCCGCTAGGCCTCCTTCCGTCAACTACTTGTGCTTCTTCTTTTCTTAGTCTTTTTTTCTTCTCTTTTCTTATGACAGGAAGACTACTTCCACATGGCTTCCTTGTCTGTAAAATCAGTAAGAGGTCATACAGGAAGAGGTTATGTGATACTCAGCTCTGAGGTTCTGTGGTTCCTTTATTTTGTCCTCTCTAGTCCTCCCCTCTTCTTTTCCCCTTCTTGGGTCTCTAAGATCTATGCGATTGCTTATTTCTACCTCAAATAGGTACTGGGGCCTTGGTGGCGCAGTGGTTAAGAGCTACAGCTGCTAACTAAAAGGTCAGCAGCTCAAATCCACCAGCTGCTCCTTGGGAACCCTATGGGGCAGTTCTGCTCTGTCCTATAGGGTCTCTGTGAGTTGGACTCGACTCAAGGCAATGGTTTTTTTTTTTTTTTTTTTTGGCCAAATGGAATTTGTTTCCCAGGAATAAAAATGTGCCCCTTCACCTTGCCCTTACTGAGGGCAGAGACAGCAAGTCTGATGGGGGTGGGTTGGGAAAACCTTGAGTTTGGGGCCTAGGCTGGGTCACAGCCAAATTTTCTGTGATGATCTCTCCAAGTTAAAAATGTTGACTGGTTCTAGCGGGGGGGGGGGGGGGGGTCAGGGAGGCTAGTCTCCTGAATTCTCTGGGGCCAGATTCTGAGAAGCAGCTGGAGTAGGTTCAAAACTAGTTGCCATATAGCGACCCTATAGGAGAGAGTAGAACTTCCCCATAGGGTTTCCAAGGAGCAGCTGGTGGATTCACACTGCCAACCTGTTGGTTAGCAACCAAGCTCTTAGCTACTGTGCCACCAGGAGTAGGTTAGGGGGTCCTTTTTCACTAGCTGCTTTTGACTCCTGTTCTCTTAGCTTCTCTCTTCTCTAGACACTTGAGGTGGTAAGCTGAGCTTCAAGTGGATTCCAGGATAACATCAAGCTTCAGAACTCCTCTGTGTATCAAGACAGGGGTGTAGGGGCAGGTTGTCTGGGGCTAAGGGATAGATCTGCCCTCTAGGAAGACCAGCAGTAACCATTCTTCAACCACCTCTCTCCTTTGCTGCAGGCATCGTTTATCTTCTTCCTCTCTCAATCTCCTAGGGCTCTATAGCACAGTGCTGGTGCACAGCAAGTCATTGAGGCTGAGGGTCAGCTTAATGAAAGAGCTTACACCTACCTAAAACCATGTTGTCATCTGCCCTGTAGGGAAATGAAGCTGTGACTAGAGGCCATGGGCCTTAATTTCTTCTCTAGGTTTTCTCTCCTTAGCCCTGCAAACTCACTTTACTACCCAGGACAGGAACCCTGAGCCTCAATTGTGAAAAGCATTCTCCAGCATGGAGATCGTAGAATTTGGGCCTAGGTTCAAATCCTACCTTGGTCAGTTGCCAGCTGAATGACAAGAGCCAAGTCCCTTATCTTCTCTGAATATAGATTCATTTTGCTTATTTTTGTTTTAGGAGCCACCGATACAGTCTTTGTTCTCATGGAGCTTATATTTGGGTGGAGAAACACACAGTAAACAATTACTTTTAAACATAAGATTATTACAGGTTGAAGCAAGTCTTGTGAAGGAAATAAACAAGTTGATATAATAGAGAGTAGTGAGGGAGAGTCACAGGGGAAAGCCACCTTGTAGAGGTGGTATTTGAGTTGAGAACCAAAGGATGAGAAAGAATGATCTGTGTGAAGAGCAAGGGGAAAGAATTCCAGGTAGCGGCAACTGCAGGTACAAAAGCTCTTAAGTGGGAAAAGGCCTGGTGTGTTCAATGAACAGAAAAGAGGTGAGTGTGGCTGTAATTGCGGAGGTGAGCAAGGGAAGAACGGTGTGAGATAAGATTGGGGCAGTGGGTAAGGAGTCCCTGTTTGACTCTGAGAATGGTGGGAAGCGTGGAAAGGTTTTCATGGGATCAGTGCACTGGCCTGGACACTTCAGATGCTTATGGTGAACAGATCGGGGAAAAATAAGTTTGGAGGCTGTTGCAAAGTCCAGGTGAAAAGAGATGGCAGTGGAACAGTAGAGAGGGGAATAACTTCCCATTGTACCCAGACCCAACCCAGTCAGTTGGCCTAATATTATAGTTGTACTCCAACTATATTATCAACTTCTTGAAGGCAACACCCATGTCTTAGCCTTCTGTTTATCACACACACATCTGTAGAGCACTTACCATGCGCCAAGCACTTTACTTTTAGTAGTTTGCTTCATCCTCATAGTGGTCTTGTGAAATAGTTAATATTTCCATTTTATGAATGAAGAAACTGCAGAGAGGCTAATACCCAGTGCCGTCGAGTCGATATTCAAGTCCAAATCTGTCTGATACCATGTCCAATGGTTTTATTTCTGCATATGGAGGTTCTCATAAATGTGTATCGGGTGGGTGGAAAAAATTAGGAGCTAGTTGCCCAAGTAGTGTCATGGGTAGAGTGCTGGAGAGTCTTTTGATCAAAAATAGCTTCCCTGCATGCAGTCAACAGTGGAAATCCTACCTCATGGGACCCGGAGGTTGGGGCTAACCAAGACATAGATGACCTGGGGAGAGAACAAAACACATTTTTTTATTGTCAGCTGTTAGGTTACAGAGGAACTTGGTTTTCCTCAGTAGAGCCCTGGGGGAATAGGGTGTAGTAAAGTTGCGTTTGGAAGGGAGAGGACTAGTTCTAGAAAATCATGAGGATAGCTTGGGGATGATACAAGCTGACGAAGACAATGATGATAAAAATACCTACCATTTATTGAGTGCCTACTGTGTAATACCAGGAATTTGATAAATACACCAGACCTGCTGTCTTATGGTGGCATCTCATATACTTCGCATAAAAGTCCCATGAGATAGGCTTTGCTGCATTTCCTTGATTCTGACAGGTCATTAATTTAATAAAAGCTTTTCACTTAAAAATACGCATTAAAGTTACATAATGATGTTTGCTTTGTTGTATTTTCACTAATGGACTAGAGAACATATTTATCCATAACGTTTCCACTTTGTTCTTCAGGTTAGCAATGCAAGTTTGAATCCAAGCCTTCATATGCAGAGTCCCAAGAGCCTTGTGGCTCCCCATAGGCTATGCACATGTGGCTTTCCATAACCTACCCAGGACTGTTTTCGCCCCTTTAGGATCAGTAATATAATTCACAGCAGAGCAAAGAATGCAGGGCTCCTTCTGTATTTCCTATTTTACTGAAACTTTAGTTTTCCACCATAATTCACAATGCATAACAATCATATAGCCTTTCCTAGAAAAAGTGTGATTTATTAAATCTACATACATGCAGGCAGTGACATCCCAGCTTATTCCTCTGTCTGGTTACTGGCAAGGTTGTTGTTCTTGTTTCCTAGTCTTGGGTTGATATCTGATATTACTGATTTTCTAACCAGAGAACTCCCTTTAGTATTTCTTGTAGTTATGGTTTGGTTTTTACAAATTCCGTAAACTTCTGTTTATCTGGAAATGTCCTAGTTTTGCCTTTGTATTTCAGAGACAGTTTTGCTGGGTATATGATTCTTGGCTGGGAATTTTTTTTCTTCAATGCTTTATATAATTCATCCCATTGCCTCCTTGCCTGCATGGTTTCTGCCGAGTAGTCCAAGCTTACTCTTACTTACTCTCCTTTGTAGGTGACTTTTTGTTTATCCCTAGCTGCTCTTAAAATTCTCTCTTTATCTTTGGTTTTGGCAAGTTTGATTATAGTATGTTTTGGTGACTTTCTTTTAAGATCTACCTTATGTGGAGTTCAGTGAGCTTCGTGAATAGATATCTTCTTATCATGATATCAGAGAAGTTTTCTGCTAACAAATCTTCAACAATTCTCTCTGTGTTTTCTGTTATCCCTCCCTGTTCTGGTACTCCAATCACTTGTAGGTTATTTCTCTTGATAGAGTCCCACATGATTCTTAGGGTTTCTTCATTTTTTTTTAATTCTTTTGTCTGATTTTTCTTCAAATATATTGGTGCCAAGTGTTTTATCTTCAGTCTCACCAGTTCTGCCTTCCACTTGCTCAATTCTGCCCCTCTGACTTTCTATTGAGTTGTCTAATTCTGTAGTTTTATTGTTAATCTTCTGAATTTCTGATTGCTGCCTCTCTGTGGATTCTTGCAGCTTATTAAATTTTTCATTATGTTTTTGAATAACCTTTTTAATTTCTTCAGCTGCTTTATCTGTGTGTTCCTTGGCTTGCTCTGCGTGTTGCCTGATCTCCTTCCAGATCTCATTCCTGATGTCTTAAAGAGTTCTGTGTATTAATCTTTCGCACTCTGCATCTGGTAATTCCAGGAATGCACTTTCATCCAGAACATCCCTTGATTCTTTGTTTGAGAGCTAGTTGAAGCAATCATGGTCCGCT
Source organism: Elephas maximus indicus (assembly GCF_024166365.1). Classification (NCBI taxonomy): domain Eukaryota; kingdom Metazoa; phylum Chordata; class Mammalia; order Proboscidea; family Elephantidae; genus Elephas; species Elephas maximus. The sequence continues at coordinate 54,920,324 of NC_064840.1, forward strand.
TCTTTATATGATTTAATATTGACTGTTGTCTTCAAGCCATCTGTAAGTTATTGTATTAGTTTATTTTATGTTTGCTTACTGTATCCTAGGTTCTTGCTTTTTGTTTTGATATGGCCAAATAGGTTGCTTGAGTGAGCTAGCTTGATTATTTTTGCCTTTGGAGCTCTAACTCCTGTCACCAGATGGCTAGAGCTGTTATCAGGTATGTCAGCCTAGGAGTCCATTCACTTTTCTTGTGTGGATTCAGCTTAGGTGTCCAGGTAGCTGGTCATCGAGTGTGTGGTACAGGCTCTGTCCTACAGTCTTAGAGGGGCAGGGGTGATTGGTGTAGGTACCGGTATCTGGTTGCAGCAGGGGTCATGCTCTGAACAAGGCAGTGGGCTGACAGCCGGCCCCCAAGTGTGTGTGATGAAAGCTGTCCTTGTTCCCTAGAGCACACGGGTGGGTTCTGCAGACAGACCCTGGGTACGCAATGCTTTTGGTTGTAAGGACTGGGAGGTACCAATTATCCTTGGACCTCTGTCATGGGTGGCTGGGTAATGTGAGTGGAGCCACCAGTCCTTAGGCCTCTGATATGGGTAGGTAAGGTCCCTGTTTAATAGGCAAAGCAGTGTCAAACCTCAAACACCCACCTGTCCACCACACAGCAGTTGCAGTTTGCCAACAAGGGCCTATTCTCCTGAAACAGGCCCACACAGGTCCACACAGGGGGGAAAGGTTTTCAAAGTCTGTGGACCATTTATGCCTGGAGAGGAGCTGTTCCTGTCCTGAGCCCCCCCAGGTTAGTGGAGCTGGCAGATTATCTTTTCCCCCAATTGTGAATTTATTCCTTCTCTTAGGCTGGAAGAATGTCTCAGGACGTACGACAGGACCTATCTCAGGCCCAGGGAAGTCGACAGCCACTGAAGCCAGCTTGGGGACTGGGGGTGTGATAAAATTACTCAAGTACTTAGCTTTTGCCAAGAGTGCTGTTCTCCTCTGGTTCCAGAGGTGTGAGTAGGCTGTGCGGCTGGCTGTTTCTCCCTGAGGAAACTGCGGCCAAACGGTACCACCAGCCCGCTACAGCCGCTCCCGGGAATGGTACCTGAGGGTTTCCAGTGATTCAGGTCTGGCAACTCCTCTCCACTTCTGAACAGTCTCTCCCTCCCGCTGCCGCACAGTCTGTTTTCTAACTTTGCTTTTGATGTTCAGGGCTCCTAGCTTGTCATAAATATAATTGGTTCACATGTTTTTTTGGGTCTTTGTTGTAAGAGGTTCACTGGAAGCGTCTGACTACTCTGCCATCTTGGCCTCACCCTCTTGTTGATCTTGTCTTAAGCATTGATTATAAGATACAATTCTATTTAAAAAAATTTTTTTTTTTTTTAAATTTCAATGTGTGTCATAGAATTAGTTTGTAAAACTGAAGATTAAACAGTTAAATAATTTGCCTCAGGATGTCACAGCCGGTAGGTGTTATAGCTGGGAATCCAAACCAAGTCTATCACATACTTCTCAGCTTGTGAAGGTACAGTTATCACCTCCTTTTTTCTCTCTTGAACCCTTTCCAATCAGACCTTTATTCTCACCACTCAACCAAATCTGTTCTTGTCAAGGTCACCAATGATCTTCACATGGCTATCCATTGACCAATTCTCAGTGGCCATCTTGACCTCTTAGCAGTATTCGACACCATCCTTATGAGTCAGTTTCTTTACTTGGCTTAAAGGTCTCCTACATCACTGTCCAAGCTTTCTGGATTTCCTTTGCTCATTGCTCCTCATATTCCTGACCTGATGTTGAAGGGCCCCGTGAACTAGCTCTCAAACTTCATCTCTTGTCTTCTTGCATTCATTCTTTGAGTGACCTTATCTAGTCTTGTGGTGGTGTCTATACACTAACTACTCTTACTCATAAATTTCTAGCCAACCTTTCCCCATACACTGTACAACCCTTCTTTCATGTCGATCGAATAGGTTTTGCAAACTTAACGTGGCTTAAACCAAACTCCTATTTTCTACCCCATCCCGCCCCAGACTGGCTCCCCTTGTGGCTTTTTGCATCTAAATAAATGGCAGCTTTCTTCTTCTAATTGCCTGATCAAAACCACTGGAGTCACCTGGACTCCTCTGTTTTCCTCACTCCCTACATCCAATCCATTAGCCAATTCTATCAGCTCTATCTTAAAAATATATCTCAAATTTAATCACTTTAACTGTGTTGGCAGCTGCCACCCTGGAGCAACCATATCTGTCACTCACCTAATGTAACTGGCCTACCACTTCCACCCCAGACCCTCAACAGTCTCCTCTCCACCCAGCAGTCAGAGTGACCTTCTACAACCTAAGTCATCTGCTTAAAGCCATCCAGTGCTCTGCATCTCAATCAGAGCAAAAGCCAAAGCCCTTATGACCCACCAGGCTCTGTGTTGTCTAGACTCTGTTAGCTCACTAATTTATTTCTCCTCCTACACACCCTCTGCTAACAGTCCTCCAGCCAGACTAGTCTCTTTGCTGGCCTCACGTATGTCAAGCCCACTCTACTCAGAAATTCAGGGCCTTTGCACTTAGGGCTCCTTATGGTAAGCTCTCTCTCCCTAGATTTTGTGTGGCTTGCTCTCTCATTTTTAGTCTCCTCAGATGATACCTTAACAGAGACACCTCCCTTAACCACCCTATATAAAATAGCTACCTCCCAGAACTCTGTCCTTCTAACTTTGCTTTATTTTTCCCCATAGCACATATATCACTTGAGAGATCATTGCCATCAAGTTGATTCTGACTCATGGCGACCCTACGTGTATGAGAGTAGAACTATGGCCCATAGGTTTTCAATGGCTGTGATGTTATGGAAGCAGGCTGCCAGGGCTGTCTTCCTTGGTGCCACTGAGTGGATTCAGATCGCCAGTCAGCTGGTTAGTAGCTGAGTGAAAACCGTTTGCGCCACCTAGGGACCTGTCACTTGATATAATATACATTTATTTGTTTATGGCCTACCCAGAGTACACTAAATGGGATCCCCGTAGTGCAAGGACTGTAACTGTTTTGTTGACTATTGCATCCCCAGTACTTAGAACAGAGCCTTATTGAAGTAGGCTCTCAGGGCGTATTTGCTGACTTGCTGAGAAAGGAGGAATGAATGGAGGACTCAATAACAGAAACAGGGCTAGGTTTGTGACATGTCTTGCTCTACTGCACTGATCTAGCAGTCAGAATTAGTTACCATTGAGGACTGCCCAGGGACTGGCCCCTTCCCAGACTGACTTCTGCCCTGTGTCTCCTTCCAGGTCTACAGTCGCCAAGGCTCTGTGAAGATTTTGCTATGACTGCAGTCCCCTCGCAGTGTCAGGACTGCCCCTTGCTGCCACAGCCACGCCAGGCCCACTCCCTGTCCTGCCTGCCCTTGGCTCTCAGTCACCATGGGCAGCGTGAGTAGCCTCATCTCCGGCCACGGCTTCCACAGCAAGCACTGTCGGGCTTCCCAGTACAAGCTGCGCAAGTCCTCCCACCTCAAGAAACTCAATCGGTATTCAGATGGGCTGCTGAGATTCGGCTTTTCCCAGGAATCGAGTCATGGCAAGTCCAGCTCCAAAATGGGCAAGAGTGAAGACTTCTTCTATATCAAGGTCAGCCAGAAGGCCCGGGGCCCACACCGCCCAGATTACACTGCCCTGTCCAGTGGGGACATGGGCCAGGCTGGGATGGATTTTGGCTCATCTACGCCACCCAAGCTCATGCCCTTCTCCAATCAGCTAGAAATGGTAAGCGGGGGTCTGTGGTGAAGGTGGGAAGAGTTGGAGAGGCGGGAGAGCAAAACGGAGGTAGAGGGCCTGGGGATGAGATGATCCTTGAAACATTTAAATCTCCGAAGAAGCAGAGGCATTGATGGTGACGGTGTATCACAGACAACAAAGGCTGGACAAGGGACTGGAGCACTGGTCCGTTCCCTAAACCAGTAGTGTTAGCCAGCCAGCAAGCAAAGAGCAAATGGAGAAGCTAAAGCCTTCCTGAGCTCTGTTGGATGTAACTGTGGATTGTTAAAGTGGGACAAACAGCATCATTTTCAAGCACATGAGAAGAGGAAATAGTGTCTGTAAGAGCAGATGGAGAGTGTGCTTGGAGAGTTGGCAGCTTCTCTCGAGAATGGACTATGCACACCCCATGGTTGTGGTGGTTGTTACCTGCCATCGAGTTGGTCCCCAGTTGATTCATGGTAACCCTATGCACAATGTAACGAAATGCTGCCTGGTCCTGTGCCATCCCCATTACCGGCTGGGGCTTGGACCATTGTGATCCATAGGGTTTTCACTGGCTAGTTTTTGGAAATAGATCACTAGTTGCCTTCCTCCTAGTCTGTCTGTCTAAAAGCTGGAACCTGTTCAGCATCATAGCAGCAAGCAAGCCTCTACTGACAAATGGGTGGTGGCTACGCATGAAGTGCCTTGGCTGGGAATCGAACCTGGGTCTCCCACATGGAAGGCGAGAGTTCTACCACTGAACCACCACTGCCTCACCCCCCATGGAGGTGGGGCCTTTTTCTCCTTTGCTGCTCTGGTGGTGTAGTAAGCTCCTCGCTCCAGCCGGGCCCGGAAGTGTCTTTGGTTGGATAAGGGCTATGAGTTTACTGTTATCATTAATTTAGCAGGGATGAGGGCAAAAGTGTCCTACATACTCAGACATTCAGTCTTCATACCAGCCAAAGCATTCATGGGTCCCACCGGTGGCACCAAAGACAGTTTTCCTCTTTAATTCTTGTTCACCTTCCCACCTGGGGGGAATGAATTCATGGCTTTGATATACTAGGAAAATGCACCCTTTGTTTGAAAAGAGCATTAAGCTTTGCAAAATAAAGTGCTCTATAAACTGCAAAGTACTCTGCCAATGAAAATTATAAGTTTTAAAAAATAGGGTCATTAATTCAAGTGATCTTTCCAGCCCTGTGAGAAGCCAGGGCCAGTATTCTTGCTCCAAGCTTTAATGGAAGAGGCAGTGAAGGTGAAGAAAGGGGATCCATTTGTACAAGGACATCAAGCTTGTCCAGACTAGAACTTGGGCTTCCAGATTCCAGCCTGATGCCTATTCTACACCACACAGAGACCCAGAGCCAGAGCCCTGGCCTGAATATCTCAGCCTGTGAACCCAAAAATGGTGTTTATCTCAGGAAGCCTGGGTCAAGCTGGTGATAGGTTGGTATTTTCGTGAGACAAAGTGTCTAGGTGATCATTAGGCCATTCCCCTAGGTACCAAGGGTTTCTTCCTTCTTAGAGAGATTTAACACATTAGGCTGTACTAGAGCAACAGGTGCGATTTATGGCTGCTGACCAAGAAGGGGGGCCACATGGGCTGGAATATGCTCAGGTGGGTCACAGAACCAGCACACAAACCATGTGGCTGGACAGAGATGGGATAAGTGCTGAAAGGAGACTTCAAGGTCAATGTGGTCTGTTTCCTCCCAGGGATCAGAGAAGGGTGCTGCGCGTCCCACGGCATTCAAGCCCATGCTGCCCCGGTCAGGAGCCCTCCTTCACTCCTCCCCTGAAAGTGCCAGCCACCAGCTGCACCCTGCCCTTGCAGACAAGCCCAAGGAACAGGAGCTGAAACCCAGCCTGTGTTCCGGGGCACTCTCCGACTCTGGCCGGAACTCCATGTCCAGTCTGCCCACACATAGCACCAGCAGCAGCTACCAGCTGGACCCGCTGGTCACCCCTGTGGGGCCCACCAGCCGTTTTGGAGGCTCAGCCCACAACATCACACAGAGCGTCATCCTCCAGGACAGCAACATGATGAGCCTGAAGGCGCTGTCTTTCTCCGATGGTGGTAGCAAGCTAGCCCACCCGGGCAAGGCGGATAAGGGCCCCTCATGCGTCCGTGCCCCCATCTCCACGGATGAGTGCACCATCCAGGAGCTGGAGCAGAAGCTGCTGGAGAGGGAGGGTGAGCTCCAGAAGCTACAGCGTAGCTTTGAGGAGAAGGAGCTGGCTTCCAGCCAGGCCTATGAGGAGCGGCAGCGGCGCTGCAAGGAGGAGCTGGAGGGCCTGGAGCCCAAGTGCAACAGCAAGATGAAGCAGGCCTCGCAGAAGAGCCAGCGCACACAGCAGGTGCTGCACCTCCAGGTGCTCCAGCTTCAGCAGGAGAAACGGCAGCTCCGGCAGGAGCTTGAGAGCCTCATGAAGGAGCAGGACCTGCTGGAGAGCAAGCTGAGGTCCTACGAGAAGGAGAAGACCAACTTCGCCCCAGCGCTGGAGGAGACCCAGTGGGAGGTGAGGCTGGTGCCATGGTGGTGGGCCTGGGGGAGTCAGGTGTTTGGGGCCAGGCCTTCAGGTTCTGGCCAGAAATGTGTGAACACAAACTATTTAGGTAGACTGGGCTCAAGGGCCAGCTTTATGAAATGAAGGGACTCCCTGGCAAACCATGTTGGGGAATGCATTTAGTCCTGAGATCAGAATGGAGCCTTCCACTGTCTCCCCAACATCATCCTTGTGACTGCAGAATTGAACATACTGAGTCATTGGCTGGGAAGCTGGAGCGGAGAGAACCAAGGCCTGACCAGGCTGGCCAAGGACCAGGTTTGCTTCGTCAGCTTCTAAATGGCTCAGAAGAAGCACAAGGCGTGCCTAAATTCATGCAGGGCCAAGAGCCCAAGAGAGAGGATAGAATTTATATATTGTTTTTAAGGGAAGTGACCCCGTTACTAGTAAGAATGGCCCCATTAATGGCAGGTCTCAGTGACGGAATTGGCCACTCTTCATGGAAGTATTAGTGGAAGCTTCTATTTGATGGGCCAGGGTGGGAACATGCAAGAGGAAGAAAGGGGTGCACACACACGCATACCACTCAGACACACCTAGGAATGAGGCACCTTGACCAGGCCTTGGGGAAGAACCTCGTAAGCCCCACACCCTGCTAGTGGGAGAGCTTTTCTTGCCTGGAGGACCCTGGGGGTGGTGTGGTGGGAAAGGTAGGGGCCTGTGCATGGCAGCTCTGTCATGCACCCCCATCAAAGACTCCTACCCTGGGAAGGGGGTGGGGGCTATTGTGTCTAGCCCTCTACCTCAGGCCCGGGTAGAGCAACACCACACCTGGACGAGGTGGTCCATTCTCAAAAGCACAGCAGTTTTGTTTGCACTGGAGCTTCCTGTGCTTGTCCTGGCAGTTAGGGTGACCAGTGTTTTCAGGAGCAGAGAATAAAATGACTCTTTGTATGGAAGAGATGGATGGGGGACTGGGCAAGTGAGGAAGGGAGAGCCCTTTTCTGTTTTGCTGGGTTTCTCAGAGAGACAAGTATCAACCATGTCAGTGTCTTTCCTCTGTCCCACTGGTGTTGACACAGCAGTGCTTTCCCAGACAAGGCTCAGGGGCACTTTCAGGCCTCTCAGAGATCTACCTAGTGTCGTGTTAGCCATCCATCCTCGTTGCCCTTTCTGAAGCCAAGGTGGACATTGCTGTGATCTTGTTCCCAGGTTGTCTAGTCAGGCAATGTCATAAAAAAAAAAAATATATATATATATATATATAAAATAACTTACGATGCATAAGCATATTATTGTTAACATGTTTGTAATAATAATAATAACTTATGGAGTGTTTATTAAGTGCCATGTCCTAGGTCCTCTCATCTAATCCCAACAACCTTATGAGGATTACTTTTAGTGATCCTTAATGTATAATTTAGGAAACTGAGGCTCAAAGTGGTTACGATAGCAAATAGTGACCTGCCCAAGGTCACTGCATATTAAGTATCAGAGCTACAATTTGATTCTAACAGTTTGGCCCCTGAGTTCACATTTTTAATCACTACTCTGTATTGCCACCATAGTGGTGATCCCAGATCCCTGGGCTCCTAAGTGGTAGAGCCAGGATTTAGACACAGGCAGTCTGTTTCAGAGCCCATGCCTCAGCCATGCCTCTCTACTGCCTCCGCCATGGAGTGAGTACAGCTTGGACATGGGAAAGCATCCCAGTGTCCCATGTAAGTATTGTGGGTGGGGCTGACCTGTGCAGTGTTCCAGCGGCAGTTCCTGAGAGAAAGGGAGAGGTTCTCACATGAGCGGACAAGTGAAGGTGGCTTCCAGTCTTGTTCTGAGAACCCATTCTGGAGTGGCCCAGGTCCTCGCCTTCATCATGGCCACTCGCCATAGGACAGCAGTAAGCACTGTTGAGGCAGCCCACCAGACTGGCTTTTGAGTCAGCCATGACCCTAAATGGCCAAGACCCCAGAGACAAGTGGTTCTGACGGAGTGCTTTGGTTTGCATCAATGCTTTTTGCCAAAGTTTGCTGAGGTATAGGACTAGAAATGGTGGAAGCTTAAGGCAGGTGAAGAATACAATAATCCATAATCGAGCAGTTCTTTATTGGGTGCTGTCCCTGAGCTAGGCATGGTGCTTTAGTCCCTGGGGATACGGTGGTAAATATGTGAATATAGCCTTTACCCCAGAAGAGGAGAGCTGGGTATGTGTAGGGAGTAGGAGTGAGCTCAGAGGGTTTGGCCGTAAACGTGGATGATAGAAATCAGACCGACGCTGAAATCGAGACCATTGGTGTTAATGTGGACGATGGAGCTGCAGCAGTGGGTAAATTGAGCCAGGACTCTTTGATTTACACACAGTCTTGGGTTTGACTGCCGATTGAGATTTAAACCCTGACCTGGGGATGAGGCAGGCCTGTGATGGACCAAGCTGGGAGAATGAAAGACATCTTTAGAGGGACTTGGCCTTCATGAACATCTGGAGCCCTAGTGGCACAGAGGTTAAGCATTCATTGTTAACCAAAAGGTCAGTAGTTCAAACCCACCAGACTTTCGGCAAGAGAAAGATGTGGCAGTCTGCTTCTGTAAAGATTTACAGCCTTGGAAACTCTGTGGGCCCTTCTACTCTGTTCTGTGGGGTCGCTATGAGTTGGAATTGACTTCACGACAGTGAGTTTGGTTTTTTGGTTTGACTGTCACGTGTCATCCAGACCACTAGGTTTGGGGACTCTTAACTAAGGCACCATTTCAGGACGAGCTTCATTTTCTTAGGCAGTTAAGATACTACTTCCCCTGTGTTGAGGACGCTCACCTCTTGGCATCTTCTCTCTTCTCCCAACTCCCACCCTTGGCAGGTGTGCCAGAAGTCAGGCGAAATCTCGCTCCTGAAGCAGCAGTTGAAGGAGTCCCAGACAGAGGTCAATGCCAAGGCCAGCGAGATCCTCAATCTGAAGGCACAGCTGAAGGATGCTCGTGGCAAGCTGGAGGGTATGGAGCTGAAGACACAGGACCTGGAGAGTGCGCTGCGCACCAAGGGCCTGGAGCTGGAGGTCTGTGAGAACGAGCTACAGCGCAAGAAGAATGAATCTGAGCTGCTGCGCGAGAAGGTGAACCTGCTAGAGCAGGAGCTGCTGGAGCTGCGGGCCCAGGCCGCCCTGCAGCGAGAGGGGGCTCCTCTGGGGGTCCTGGGTGCTGGGCTGGGCGCCGGGGCCACCTTCTCCGAGGACATCCCTGCCCTGCAGCGGGAATTGGAGCGGCTGCGGGCCGAGCTGAAGGAGGAGCGTCAAGGCCATGACCAGCTGTCCTCGGGCTTCCAGCACGAGCGGCTGGTGTGGAAGGAGGAGAAGGAGAAGGTGATCCAGTACCAGAAGCAGCTACAGCAGAGCTACTTGGCCATGTACCAGCGCAACCAGCGCCTGGAGAAGGCCCTGCAGCAGCTGGCCCACGGGGAGGGTGCAGGAGGGTCTTTCGAGATTGACCTTGAAGGGGCTGACATCCCCTATGAGGACATCATAGCCACCGAAATCTGAGGGGTGCCTAGGAGAGGGAGGGCCGGGACCTGGCACTGGGAGCAGGGGTGCTGAGCTCCCTCCCAGTCTCCCTGCTCAGCAGCTCAGTTCCCTGCGAAGCCAACCTTGGAACACAGATGAAGAGCCTGGAGTGGGAGGGAGGGCTTGTGAGACAGTCTTTCTCTCCTTTGCAATGTCCTAGTGCTTGAAAACCCAGTAGAACATACCAGAAAACGGCTCTGACTCCCCTAGCCTTCCCAAGAGATGGGGTACAGGGGTGTCCATGCTTTGGTTAAGGGCTCCCCCAACAGAGGCCTTGGGGAGGTGACATGAGCCATTGGAAACAGGGACAGCCTTTCCCAGGGAAGGTGGTGACTGCCACAGATGCTGTGTGACCCCAAGGAGAGAAGCTCCCTTCTGTCTGTCTTTCACAACTTTCTTTTCCCTGGACACCTTGGGATGCCTTGGGAATGGAAGGAAGCCATTCCTGACCAGAAGCCTTGGAGTCTGACCCCACCATAACCTGAGCTCTTTTCCTCTGGCTGCGGCAAGGTGGAGAGGTTGGAGTGAGGTGTGCAGAGCTTGCTTGGCAACATCAGAGCTGCCCGCACCCTAGCAAGCCACAAAGAGGAGGGTAGAGCTGGGGCAATCCAGGAGTGTTGAGACTTGGCAAGACCGAGAGGAAGTCAAAGGGAGAGGCTAAGTAGTGACGATCATAGCAGGTACTGGCCGGACCCTGGGCTCCAGCTTCTCCCTCCTGGGCCTGACTGGAGATGAGCAGCCTTGGACAGCTGGTGATCTTTGACCTCACAGACCACTCTTCTTAAAGCCATAGACATGAGGCCCTGGAGTGGGTGTTGGGAAGGAAAGTTAAAGGCAGCCTGACACAGGGAGGGCCAGGCTCTCCAGTTGTTCCAGCAGAAGCCTCCTGATCTTTCCCAGTAGGGCTTCAGGTAGGGACTTCCCTGCCTGGTTCAGAGTTGGCCAGTGGCTACTCTAAATCCTCCCTCCCAACGGTCAGCCTTTTGCCTGCCACCCAGAATCAACAAAAGCCAAACGCGCTGCTGTCGAGTCTATTCCGATTCATAGCAACTCCATATGTTGCGGAGTAGAACCGCTCCATAGGGTTTGCTTGGCTGTGATCTTTACAGAAGCAGATTGCCAGGTCTTTCTTCTGCAGTGCTGCTGGGTGGGTTTGAACCACCAGCCTTTAATTAGCAGCCAAGCCCAGCTGTTTGTGCTACCCAGGGACCTTGCTTACCACCCAGAGTAACCCATACCCACTAAGATGGTATGTGTATGATCTGGGCATTTTCCACCTTTGCCTGTGGTCCTCTGAGCCTGGTTTCTGTATATCATCTTCAGTGCTACGTTCAAACCAGAGTCTTATAGGTTAGGAGGGGCCCCCGAGGTGCCGATGGGCTGGAGCCCCAGGCTGGGAGAACAAGAGGGGCATAAACAGCCTTATGAAGAGCTCAAGGCCACCAGCTGTCCTCCCTTCCCCGGGAGCCCCTCCTGAGCCCCAGAACTATAAAGAATCTAGAGAGCTTTCCTAGGGGGTGGGTCAGTGCCTGGGGGCGCTGAGGTTTCTCTTCTGAAAGGTGCAAAGGTGGTAGGGGAGAGAGAAGGTAGAGTTTCTCAGTTGCTTGGTGCAGGGAATTTTCTTTTCTTTTTCTTTCTTGTCTTTTCAGAAGCAAGCAGATCTAGCTAGCAGGCAGCCAGGCTGTTCGATGTTCTATTTTTGACTCTAACCACAGCTGCTGTTCTTAAGACACCAGCCCTTGCTGGATTCCTGAGCCTCCTGCCTGCCTGCTGAGAGGGTTGGCTGAGGTGGAAGAGTTGGGGATGGGAAAGTCGGGGGGCCTTCACAGTCCCAGGCCACTCTCCACTTCCGCTCCTCTGGCCCTGCCCCGTTCTCAGAGGCCCCAGGGGGAGGTGGGGGCTGCTTCTCTTCTTGCCCACAGTCCCGCCACAGCTCCTTCCCTGAGTGTGGCTGTGGGCAGGGTCACCTTCCTTGGGGCTGGCTGTCTGCCTTCCAGTCCCTGGGGTTAAGCTGTGCCTGTTCTCTGCCCTCACATGACAGAGGAGGTTTTCTGGAATTTCAAACCATTGCTCTTAGTCACAGGCTCAGTTTAAACCTGGAATTGACAGGACAAAAGCCCTCTCAACATCCTCCATTCTGCTCACCAAGTCATTCCCAGCCCCTAGTCTCCTCCATGTCACACCAGCCTGTGCCTTGTTCTTGTCCTTCCCAGTGACATTGCCCCACAGGGAAAAAGTGGCTGGCTGTCCCCTCCCCAGGTGCACACCCCCCAGGGAGGAGTAGCCAGAGGCCCAGTGCTCTGCCCCCAAGGCCTGGCCTCAGGAGAGGCGACGCTCAGCCTGGGAAGGGCTGCGTCTGCACAGAGCCTGCCTCTGCGTGGTGTGCCCTCACCCTCCACCCAGGGGAGCGCTGCCTTCCCCAGGCCACCCCGCACATTCTGGCCCAGGCCTGGCACACAGTCCGACGTGGCAAATGCCCTCCTTGGGCTGCATCAGCCCGAGACCCCAGAGTGTAAGGTGTCCTGTTGACGTAGTGACCTCGTTTCCATGTGGTTTTTCTTCCCTTCTCTGTGGAAAAACATCTTCACTGCTCTTGGACGCTGCCAAACTCAGCCTCCCCCAAAGGGGACCTTGGACAGCAGAGCTGAGCGGGGACTGGGACTGTCAGGCCACCATAGGCCTCAGAGTGGGCTCGGCCTCAGGCCGGCGAGGGCTCTCTGCCCTCCCTTTGAGCTCACCTGCCTCTGCTGGCACGCTTGCCACTCTACTCTGTCTGACTGGCTGCCCTGCTCCCTAAAGAATCCCTGGCCTGAAAACGATCCCTTTCTCTGCAAAGAAAAAGCACCGCCTCACCACGAGGACTCTGCTCAGGCCTTGGAAATGGGATGATCAGACTCTCAGGGGTCCCGGCTGTGGCTCTCTCCTCCGGGGACTGTATCCTGTAAGCGAACTCCTGCCTGGCACCCGTGGGCACAGAGCTTGTGCAGGGACTGGGAGCTGTCTCTCCCCTGGGCTCTGGTGGGGCTGCTCCGCCTGCCTCCCAGGCGCTTGCTGAGCCTCCGGGCCCTGCCCTGCCTTGTCCTGGGCCCCAGCCTGGGCCTCCATTATCAGTCATCTCTTGGAGAGAGTTGTCCAAAGGTAAGCCAGGGTGAGCTGCTGGAGGAGCAGTGTGCAGAAGAGAGACTTCCTGGGCCCTGAGCTCTCCTAAGCCAGTGCTGTCAGCTTAGAGGCTGTGCCCTTGGACAAGAGGAGCCTGCTCTCCTTGCCTCTTCTGCATTGGTCTTTGTGTGGCACCCTCAGGCAAAGCTGGAAGGCCCAGCAGAGGCTGGCTTTGGATGGACTGGCATTTGGAAGAGTGTGTACATAGATAGTATTCTCTTTATTGTTTTGGTGGTGGTTTGCTTTGCTTTTGCCAGCTTCATTTTATTTTCAATGCCATTTTTCTGGCCATGTAAACTATTTCTGGTAATTTTATGTTTTTATTTATGAGTAAAGAATGCCGTTTCTCATGCTGTCTGTAGCCATCTTTGTCTGACCCTGACCCATCTGTCCCCTCACTACAGGCTGGCAGCACCTTGGGCCCTCTACATCTTGATCAAGAAAGGTTATGCGGTTTCCGCCAGCAAAGGGGGTGAGGCAGGCCTGGGTGAACTTGGGATAGGAAAGTGGGAAAAGCATGGGCCTTGGGGTTACACAGACGTAAACCTGACTTCAAGCTTGTCCCTGCCACTCACCCCCCGCTGACTTTATCTGTAAAGTGGGCCCTGGGTTGACCTGGAGGAAGGGGAAAGGAGACCAAGGCAGAAGGGTCTTCTCCAAAAAAAACTACCCCCACTGCCTCTCCTGCATCACTCCATCAGCAGCCCACCTCACCAGCCACTTCCTTGGTCTGTTGCATATGGCCTCTTTGGCAGGAGACCAGAAAGGCTATTGTTGCCACTACCCCAGGGCCTCCTAGCTGGGAAGGTGCAGTCACCACCCCAACCATCTGTCCAGTCTTCTCAGCACCAGCCTGCCTAGTTCACCATGACAAGTATTCCTTTCTGCCTCTGGCTCAGATTCGAGACCTCGAGGGTCCCTACTCAGGTGGCAGGATACAGAAGGACAAATAGAAGATTAGCAACGCAAGGCAGCCATGGGGCACATGAGGGGTAGATGTCCAGGCCTCCAAGGTGGGAAAGACCAGTATGGACTGTGGTGTGGGAAGGGAAGGTGGCAGGCAGGAGCGGGCCTTGGGGACAAGGGTGGTGTCTTAGTTGCCTAGTACCGCTGTAACACAAATACCACAAGTGGTTGGCTTTAAAAAACTAATTTATTTTTACAGTTCTGGAGGCTAAATGCTGAAATCAGGGTCTTGACTATGTCAGTTCCTTCATGTGTCAATTCCTTCCTGTGTTCTTTCCTTGTCACTTCCTTCCTTGTTTCCTTGACAACCTTGAGCTTATAAACGATCTTCACATGGTGTCTTTTTATAACTCAGAAGTGATTAGGTTTAGGATCCACCCTATACACATTTTTTTGGGGGGGGGAGGGGGACAATCCATAATGGCTGGGATGTAAGAGGAATGCAAAGGAGGGAAAGATACTGCATCCAGAAACAGCTCTGCCTGACAGACATTCACGCGGTGGAGGGAACTGAGCTGTCCCACCGGTGGAGGGCTCCCTACCTGCCCTCACAGCAACCAGTCAGGACTGAGGTCAGAGAGGCGGGAAGGCCGGTCACTGTGAGCCTCCAATGCCCAAAGAAGCACAGGCAGCTGACAAGTGGGGCCGGGATAGAAGTCCACCTCTGTTCTATTCCCAAACCCCGGCTCTTTCCAATTCACCACAACGGAGTGGGGGCAAAGGGGTCATGTCACCTGCCTACCCTTCTGCCTAGACCTGGCCCACAGCAGCTAGGCTGTTCTGCTGGGGATCACCAATGAAACTTGTCTCCCACTAATCACACCTAGTGCAGCCCCACCCACCCCTCAAATTCACGCAGGGCTGTGACTCATTTTAACCAATCGGATTCAGCCGAAGGGAGACTCTGCCAGTTCCCAGCTCAGCTTAGAAGTCCTGGCAGCTTCCCCTTTTGTACTCTTGGGGAACGTGAGCTGCCACGTAAGATGCCCAGCTACCCTGCTGGAGAGACCAGGTGGAGCGGGAGGGGCCCATCCATCCAGCACCCCTGCCAGGCAGCTGCATGAATGACACAGACACCACATGGAGCAGAGCTCTCCCCACCCCGCCCAGCAGGAACTCCTCCAACAGAACCAGGACCATGTAACGTGGCCATTTGAAGTCACTAAATTCTGTGTCATATGTTTTGGAAATTCTACTGGGCAGTTCTACTCTGTCCTATAGATAGGGTCACTATGAGTCAGAATGGACTTGGTGGCACACAACAAGAATAACATGTTATGTGGCATAGAAAAAATCAAAACCCCCTCTAGCAGCCTGTTTTTTTTTTTTTTTTTTTTTTTTGCCATCTGACAGGGTTCTCTCCATCCAAAGGGCCAGGGATAATATAAAAGCAAAGAAACCTGTTGCCATTGACCCCGACTCATAGGGATCCTATAGGACAGAGTAGAGCTGCCCCACAGGGTTTCCAAGGCTGTAAATCTTTACCATGGCAGACTGCCACATCTTTCGCCTGAGGAATGCCTGGTGGTTTGAACCACCGACCCTTTGGTTAGCAACTGAGGCTTAACCACTGCACCACCAAACCAAAAAACCAAACCCATTGCTATTGAGTCAATTCCAACTCATAGCAACTATAGGACAGAGTAGAACTGTCCCATAGGGTTTCCAAGAAGCGGTTGTTGGATTCAAACTGCTGACCTGTTAACCACTGCACCACCAGGGCTCCTGCACCACCAGGGATCCTAATATAAAAGCAGGGCTGGGCCATGGAAAAGATTGACCCAGTTGGAAGAGGTCTAGGAAGCTGGGGAGTGAAAGCTTTTCCCCACTCCTCTCCTTCAGAGGATACCCTCTTCTCCTATGTGTGCTGTCGAGGACAGTCTTCAGGGAGTCCCCCAAACCTGATTATTAGAAAAAAAAATTAAGAGAGAAAGAACAAAGTGGAAATGAGAGAGAGAGACTCCTGCTTCCCCTGACAACCCACGGCTCAATCCCAGCCTCCGCCAGCAGCAGAGTGCAGCCTCTCAGGGTATTTTTATCCAGCTTCGACAGGCTTCTGCATACTGTGCGTGTGAGGAGGGAGGCAGATTGACGATCAGCCCCAAGTCCTCAGCAGCAGGTGCTTTCTGAGTTATTTGAGGAAGGTTGTGCTGCCCCCAAATTTCTCTCTACCCCAGGCATCACAAGGCCTGAAATATCACATTTCATCCATTCATCCATCCACCTATCCATCCATCCACCCATCCACCCATCCAACCACTCATCCACTCAAACATGCATGTGTGTATTCATTCAGCAAATACGCATTGAGCCCCGACTTTATACCAAACCCTGTTCTAGACAGCAGGAATACAGAACAAACAGGCTAGGTTCTTTCCCCTTAGGGAGCTTAGGTTCTAGAAGTAAACAAGATGATTCCCATTATCATAAGTGCTAAAAAACAAAACAATTGGGTTGAGTCGATGCTGACTCATGGAGACCCTATGTGTGTCATGAGTAGTACTGTGCACCATAGGGTTTTCAACGGCTGATTTTTCAGAAGTAGATCTCCAGGTCTTTCTTCCGAGTACCTCTGGGTGAAGTGGAAACCTTTGGGTTAGCTGCCAAGAGCCTTAACGATTTGCGCCACCCAGGGATTCCTATAGTAAGGGCCACAAAGGCAATAAAGGTGATATATAAGCAGCTGCGCATAGAGTGAGGGAGTGGGGTGGGGAAAATTGGTACAGGGAAAGGACCGTTGGAGAACCACACATGTCCCCTTATTTCAAGATCCTGGGAGACTTTACCAGCCATTGTCCATCCCTAACTTGGAGCCCCCTGTTCCAGTTCCTTCTCCTGGAATTCTCATCTAAGGGCCTCAGCAGACATCTTTTTTAACAGGTGACTTGAATCTTCCCATCTCTAACCTCAGCTTCTCTTGTTACTTCCTGTATTAGTTATCTAGTGCTACTATAACTGAAATACCACAAGTAGGTGGCTTTAACGAACAGAAATTTGTTCTCTCACAGCTCAGAAGGCTAGAAGTCTGAATTCAGGATGCCAGTCCAGGGGAAGCCTTTTTCTCTCTGTCAGCTCTGGGGGAAGGCTTTTGTCATCAATCTTCCCCTGGTCTAGGAGCTTCTCAGCACACAGACCCCAGGGCCAAAGGACGACTCAAACTTTCAGCACTTCTTTCTTGGTGGTATGAGGTTCCCCTCTCTGTATTCACTTCTCTCTCCTTTTATCTCTCATGAGATAAAAGGTGATGTAGACTACACCCCAGGGAAACTCCCTGACAAGGACCTTCTCCAAGAGCCAACAGAGAGAGAAAGCCTTCCCCTGACACCCTGAATTTGGACTTGTGGCCTCCTAGACAGTGAGAGAATAAATTTCTCTTTGTTAAAGCCATCCACTTGTGGTATTTCTGTTATAGCAGCACTAGATGACTAAGACACTCCCCTTACATCAGATCAAAGCTGTGACCTAAGAAAGGGTGTTGCATCCCACTCTAATCCTCTTTAACATAACCTAATCTTGCCTCATTAACCACAGGCAGAGATTAGGATTTACAACACATAGGAGAATTAGATCACAAGATGGAGGACAACCACACAATACTGGAAATCATGGCCTAGCCAAGTTGACACATATTTTGGGGGGACATAATTCAATCCATGACATTTCCCCTGAGCAACATGTACAATACCAGCAGACCCCTCTCCAAAAAACAACTCCTTCCATCACTTCCCAATGAAGACCTTTAAAAAGCCTTAAACCTTAGACATCCTTCTTCCTCACATGGAAATTAAAAGCAAAATTTTGCAAAATGTCACAATCCCTATATGGATGATGAAATTAAAACAGCTTCTTTCTAGGTAAGTTCATTGAAAAATGTTCAGCTTTAATGAACTAACCCGGACTTATCTCTCCGTCTCTCTCCCTTCTCCCTCCTTCCCTTTCTCCCTTCGTATTTTTCTTTCTTCTTATTCTTTTTTTTTTTTTTCTTTTTTTGTTATGTTTGGTGGAAGGGTTGCTTTGCTGGGGCCCTGAACAGACGTTTAGTCAGCCTACTGTGTAATACTGATGGTTTCCCCAGAAATCCCTATTCTACCACTCCCTCCTTGCAGCTTGGAGCCATCACTGACCCCCGCCTGTCCATCAATCTCTGTACCCAGTCAGACCCTAAATCCTGTAGAAGCTACCTTTTAAAGCCTTCCCACCATCTCCTTTTCTTCCTACTATGACCGGTTCATTGGAGGCCATCAGAGGTATCACGGAATGTCCAAGCAGTCAGTAATCTTGGACATCTTCTAGTCCAACCACCTCACTTTTATAGATGCATAAAAGAGGTCCAGAGTTTCGAGCAGAGTCTCTCAAGGTCACTAGACATTCTCAAGGTCACACAACTAGTTAATGATGGACCTAGAGCTTGTTGCCTCACTGGTTGTAATAGCTCCGCTGGTTTCTTTGTCCCTACTCTGGTCCATTAAATCCATCTGACACACAACAGTCAAATTTACACCTCCAATGTAGTTCTGGCCATGTTCCTCCCATGCTTAGAACCTTCAATGGCTCCCCACTGACCTCAGATTCAAGTCCAAATCCCTTAGCCTGATTTTTAGGTCTCTCCACTTCATGGCTCCAACACCTAACACACCAAATCTAAATCTGGAGATAGGTCCAAGTACGTTTTCTAATGTATTACAACTGCCATCAATATACGCTTGATAAGCACTGAGACATTCATCTTGTCAGTCACAGTCTTTATGAAAGGACCCCACTCTGCTGCCGAGTCCTGTGCTCTACCCTGAGACCCAGTTGCAGGGGCTTCGATGGGAGAGAGTAGGGCAGAGCGAGCACATGCCTGAACTGCAAAAGCAGAGCTAGCTGAGCTCACTTCCAGATTCCACCACTGCTGAGCTGTGTGATCCTGGAGACTTTACTTAACCTCTCTGTGCTTCAGAGGGTGGTTTTGACAATTAAATGAGATAATGCCTGAAAAAGTTCGCTAAAATATTGCTATTATTTTTCATTACGACTACCATAATGATTATTACAATAATTATCCTTTGTTAATACAATGCCACTGCTTAAAGCCGTGCTGAGTGACAGTTGTGCCTCAGACTCCAGGAGCCCCAGCAAAGCTCCACCCTTGGGGAACAGCTTATTTTGTTCTGATCAGCTGTCTCCCCACCACCCTCCATCCCTTTCTCCAGAAGGCGAGCCAGTGGAGGGAAAGCCCTGGGGAGAGAGAGCACAGCTGGGGGAAGAAATGAACAAAAAGGGATTACTAGGGGGTGTGGTTGAGCAGAGCTGGGACTGAGCCAGCCTGTGACACTGTCCAAAACCCCCTCTGCCCAAAGGGAGCCAGTTACAAATCCTTATTCACCTCCTCCTAGTGCAGCCTCCTCCTTCCCTCCCAGTCCTTCTTCTTCCTCCTCCCTTTTCTCCTCCCCTCTTTCAGCCTTGGCACAGTGCTGGCGGAACATAGGCAGGCACACACGTGCACGCGTACATGCTCGCGCGCACACACACGCACAGTTATACACAGCCCCACTGCCTTCTCCCTTCTGCTCCCTGCCCCCCACTGCCTCAATTATGGCTAATTGAGCGGTAAGTAGGCTCACCAGAGCGTTTGTAATCAGTGACAGGTGAAGCAAATGAAATCCACACCAAAAATAACAGGACAATTTGCCTGCTGTAATCCATCACTCAGGTGGCACCCTCTTGGGCTGTGGGGGCCAAGAGCAAGGTGGCACACACATAGCCTGAGGGTAGCGTTGTAAGGTCCAGATTGCCTTTGCTTGATTGCTTTGTCCAAGCAGAAACTCATGGGGCACAGCAAAAAAGACTGGGAGAGGAGGCGGCTCTCCTACCAGGAAACCTGTGGCTGGATGACTTCCCAAACCTGTCACTTGCATTTAGTCCTCACAGCAACCTTGCGTTCTACATATGAAGAAACTGCTCAGAGAGGTGAGGTGACTTGGATTTCATCCCTCAGTGCGTACGTTGCATGAGTCACAGCTCCAGACCTGTGTGCATCCGAAGCGCAAGCTCTCACTCCCACACTGGGCTGCCTCTTCTTTCCACCCTTATTACCACACCACACCCAGATCCAGCCTTCACTGACCATCCATACGAGGTTGTGTTCTGGCACAGAGCACCTCTTCCCCAGCATCCCATAGACTACCTGGGAGAAGACAGGAGAGGTCCCGCCCTCACCTCAACATATTCCCTTTCAGTCACAGGTCCTGAAATTCCACTATTAGAAATGCGTACCTTTGTCTTTAGCTTTCAAAAGTATGGCTATACTGGGGAGAGGAGATACCTGAGTAAATGAATGTGTTTCTGAAACATTTCCCCAAATGGAGAAAAACAGGATTGCATGATCGCTGGGCATCAGGAGTTCGCTGGATGAAGCTGGGTGTGGACACATAAGAGGAGGCAGGGATGAGAAGACAAATGTCACAATTTTGTTCAAGATCCCCTTGCTTTTCTCTCCCACTATCCATCAAGAGTCCTGGTGGTGCAGCAGTTAAGACCTATGGCAGTTTGAATCTACCAGTTGCTCCTTGGAAACCCTGTGGGGCAGTTCTGCCCTGTTGCATAGGGTCACTATGAGTTGGAATTGACCCGAGGGAATGGGTCTTTGTGTGTGTGTGTGTGTGTGTCCATCAAGAGTGGCTCAGAGCTCTCCAGGCACCCATCTTCTGACCCCTGAAAAATGTTTATCTCCATTTCTGTGTTTGGCCAGCTGCTCCCAGTTTTGACCACCGCCATACTGGACCCAGCACACAGGGTCAGCACTGGAAAAAATGATTGGGGATGATCTAGCCAAGCCCTTCATTTTACAGACAAAGAGCCAAGGGGAACCAGGCACATCCCATGGAAACAAATGCGGAGAGGCCCCGGGCGGCTCTAAGCCCCTCTCCCATCTCCCATCCCACCAGCCTCCTTTACCAGCTTCCCGGTCCTTCCCCTGTGAAAGCAAATGCTTTCCAGGGAAATTCTGGCTCCAGCTCCCATCTGGCTGGGCCTCAAAGACTATACTTAGAAAGCGGGAGGGGCTCCATCCAAGCAAGAGCTGGCATCCCAGAAAGACAACTCAGAGAAACCGCAGTAAAGTCTCCCCCAAACCTAAGCCCTGCTTTTTTCCCAATCTGCTTACCACCTCTCTCCTCCCCTCCTCCTGCTTCTTGGGCACAAGAAAAGTAAAACATTCTCAGGCTTGATTTCATACTGCTATCTTTAAAATATCTTTGGTAGAACATTTTCTTACCCTACCAAAGGGCAGAACTATATCACGCACACACACACACACACACACACAGCTGGATAAACCAGTAAAAAAGGGTGTTCCTTTGCTATAGTCTTTGGACGTCTTCAAAGTTGATATTAAAATTAGACCTTGAGGTGTGTGTGCATGTGCACGCGCATGTACTTGTGTGAGTATGTGTGTGTATGCATACATGTGTAGGAGCTTGGGGGGTGCCCTAGTTATCTAGTACTGCTATAACAGAAATATCACAAGTGGGTGGTTTTAACAAATTTATTCTCTCCAAGGGTAGGAAGCTAGAAGTCTGAATTCAGGGCACAAGCTCCTGGGAAAGGCTTTCTCTCTCTGTTGGTTCTGGGGAAATGTCCTTGTCATCAGTCTTTCCTTGGTCTAGGAGTTTCTCAGTGCCAGGACCCCAGGTCCAATGGATGCGCTCTGCTCCCGGCTCTTCTTTCTTGGTGGTGTGAAGTCCCTTTCTCTGCTTGCTTCCCTTTACTTTTATCTCTTGTAAGAAAAACGGTGGTGCAGGCCATGCCCCAGGGAAATTCCCCTTATATTAGATCAGGCCTATGACCTGAGTAAGGGTGTTGCATCCCACCCTAATTAACCACAGACAGATACTAGGATTTACAACACACAGGAATATTACACCAGATCACAAGGTGGAGAACAGCCACACAATACTGGGAATCATAGCCTAGCCAAATTGACACATTTTTTTTGGGGGGGGGGAACACAATTCAATCCACGATAGGGGGTTCTATGTTGAGTGGGGGTACTACATTCCTTCCTTTGCTTTCGGTTCATCCCTACTCCTCACCAGGCAACAGGCTAACCTCCAGAAGTGCCTGTGTGACACAGTGAAGTTCCCCAGGAAGCCAACTGAGAAAGAGACCAGGAGTTGTCTCCTATGGACACCTGGGGGAGCCGAAGCTAGCAGGATTGAGTAGAGGGAGAAATGGAAACATGCGGGAGTCACAACAAAGAGCTTAGTGGACCCTTACCAAAGTTGGGGTGAGAGGGCCGGGTCATTACACCCCCCACCCTCACCCCATGTCAACATGGGCCAGCCATTGCCTGTGGCTGCCCTGGGAGAGAAAGGTGGCCGTGGGCAAGGAGGTTCTCTTCAGCTGAGGGTAAGCCTCAGGGAGGGCCTCGGCTGAGAGGTGCAGCCACTATACTCCCAACAGGTGGGAGGAGTGTTTCAGATCTGGCAGGGGACCTGCGGGACCCACTGTGGCCTTTACCACCCTCCCTCACTTTTTCTCCTCTCTGTGCCACCATCATTACTCCCTCCCCCGCAACTCTGAGCTCTGCACCACAAACCAAAGCCTTAGGGATGTGGGAGGAAGCTTCATCCTACTTCTTACCTCCCAGCCTCCAAGCCCTCTGAGGACGGCACTAAGACCAAGCTGCGAGTCCTGGGCAAAGCCTTGAAGTGTGGGGCTACATTCCCAACTCCTCCTCTTCCTACATCCAGAATAATGTATAGCTGCTCAGTGATGCCCACTGCCAAGGACCAAATCCATTTATGGGCTCAGGGAAACTATAGAGAAGGAACATGTGTTGAAGGCCTACACTGTGCTGGTGACAGGCAGCTGTAAGGACTTCATGGATATCCCCACCAAACCTCCAGCAGTGGAAATTGAGGCATTTGAAGGACATCTAGTCTAGCCCTTCTCTGGAGGAGGGTAAGGGTGGGATTTGGGCTGGGTAGGGAAGGGGAACTCGGGATCGTGGTTGTTCTTTGGGTTTCCCCAAAGCAAGCATTCTTCTTGAGAGCCAGTCCAGCTGTGAGTATATTATGAGCAGGGCCCCATCTTTATGCTTTGAAACATCAGCCCCAGAAGCCAGCCTAGTACTGCTCAGCCACGGTAGGTGCTCAGAACTAGGGCAGAATGAGTTCTGGATGAGGAGGCAGACTTCCCACTGAGGCTCCATTATCAGTTCTACCAAGTGACTTTGAGCAACCCCCTTAGCCACTGTGGGCCCAGCTCCTCCTGCCCACGGGGTCATGGTGTGTGAAGGCAAGAAGGTGCTTTTCAAAGGCTTTCACCCCTCGGACTGCCTGGTAGGGCCATCCTGGCAGTAAATGATGGAGGAAGTGGCCATTTCCAGCTACATTGTGCTCTCACAGAGGAGAGGCTGCTGCAGGGACATAATGGGGAGAGGCAGGGGGACAAACGGCTGCAACAATGGGGAAGGCCGTCCTAGGGGAGGGCAGAGGGCTCTTCATTAAACAGCCTAATGAGGTAAGTGGAGATCATTAAGGCCACTTCAGCAGCCTGGGAAGGAGGTTGGGGAGGAACCAGCATCAGGAGAGATCCCCTTGCTTTGTGTCCGTTTGACACTGAGGGGCAGGCACCGTAACTGGCGCTCTTCTTTCTCTCAGGGACACCAATGGGAAGGGGTGACTCTGGAAGCTGAAAGGCAGCATATTCGTTCTGTTGATGACACTTTGTACTCTTCCAAGTGGCCTTGTGACAATGCTGTGCTGTGAGAAGTGTTATCCCCACTTCGCAGATGGCCTGAATGGGAGACTTGCCGAGGGTCACCCATGTGGTTAGTGACTGTTGGAACAACAGTTTGTCTTGGTTCCCACTTGGTCATTTTTCCACCTCACCTTGCTCCAATCTGTACCTCCTGAGGTAGTCAGGACAGGAGAGGAGGGAGGGAGAAAGATACCAACACCTCTGAGAATTGTTTCCAACGGTTTCAACCTCCTGCTCCCACCAAGATCCTAACAGCCCAATTGAAGGGTAAATCTTCCTGGATAATCCACAGACCCACATCCACTTCCCAGAATGCCAGGGACTTGGGAAAGGGAGGACCCAGGATGTTTTGAAGTGCGCTGTTCAGTTGTGATTAGGGGACTGAGGTTGTGTGTGGGGATGCCAGCAGCATTCATCCTGACCAACTAGGTCACCTCCTGCCAGTGTGAGTGTGGGTGGTGGAAGGTGTCTTACAGGGGACAGAATCTTCCAGTCTGCACAGCATCGTCACTTCCTCATCAGGAGCAGATGACCCAATAAGCAAGGTAAGCACGGGCTTACTTGTGCTTACTTACGAATCTGTAGCGAACAATTCCACATGGGTTTCACCCACATCAAAGATGTGAAATTTGCACTACAGATTCATAAGTAAGCACAAGTAAGCCCATGCTTACCTTGCTTGCTGGATCACCCTCTCCTGTCAGGGATTGTGAATTTGGAAAGAGGCTTTGATTTTCTAGAAGGGTGCTGTGGGGTTGGAAAAGAGACAAATGCCAGCCAAACTTAGAAGCAGAATCTTTGATGTTGTGAAAATGTGAAATTGTTCACTACAGAGGGTCTGGTAAGCAAGGTAAACACCATTCTGCCCTGAATTCCTCACACCTGCCTGGTGAGGTATACAGGACTGCAATTACCCTATTTCATAGAGGTTAACAAGACCAGCAGCTTTTAAGCAGTGGAGACAAAACTGACACAGGGCCCCTGCTCTGGGCCGTTCCAGGCCCTGGCGCCCCGCTGGCTTTCAGCGCTGACTCAGGCCTCTGAAGTAGTTGAAGCCAGTCTTCACCTTCATGGTTGCCTCTAGACTGTAAGCTTCTTGAGGGTGCTAATTTCCTTTGAATCCCCAAATACTAACCAGCACAAGAGGCACACAAATTAAATCAAGCATTTATTGACCACAGTGGGAGGAGTGGGGGGAAGGGAGCCAAACACCCCGGTTCGGTTCTTGGCCTCAGGGGTTCCCAGTCTGGTTGAGAAGACACAAATGAGAGAAATTACAGCACTTTGAGGCAGACTGTTGGAGGCTGTACAAACAGAGTGTGGGGAGCCTGGGAGAGGGCGGAGGAGATTGATTTGAGCAGAGGAGGTACGCTCTTCGCTTCTAGGCCAATCTTTTCCTTTCATTTTGTAGTTTCAGGGCTGCAGTCACACCTTAATTACTGTGGGGCTTGTCAGACAGAGATGGGCTGGGGAAGGGGAGGAAGAAGAGAATGTGGGGGGATAGAGGAAGGGGTGGGATGGGAATGAGAGCCCCGGGAGCTGAGGGGAGAGTTCAGCTCAGCTTGTCTCCTCAACCACAAAAGATAGGCTGCTTTGGGGGTGGTGGTGTTATCATGCTATAGTGGGGTCCTGGTGAAACTTTGCCAAGAAGTGTGTGTGGTAGGTGGAGGCAGCAGAGGCTCTGTGACTTTTTAGCTATCTGACCCTGGGAAGTCACATAACCTCTCTGAGCCTCAGTTTCCAATTTAGTAAAATAGGGATAATACTACCTACCTTTCAAGGTGTTGTACGGATTGAAATTAAATGTGTAAAAGCGCATATACCAAAAGACCAAACCCCTTGCCGTTGAGTCTACTCTGACTCATGAAGACCCTCTGTGTGTCCGAGTAAAAACTGTGCTCCTTGGCGGATTTTTTGGAACTAGAGTGCCAGGCCAGGCCTTTCTTCGGAAGGATTTCTGGGTGGATTGAACTGCCAACCTTTCAGTTAGCAGCGGCGCACCTAACCGTTTGCACCACCCAGGGAAACTCTTAAGTGCCTGTTATTGTCCTTAGGTGCCTCGAAGTTGATTTCGATTCACAGTGCCACCATGTGACGGAATAGAACTGCCCCATAAGGTCTCCTAGGCTATAATCTTAAGGGAGTGATTTTCAGGTTTTTTCTCCTCCAGAGCCACATGATGCGTTTGAACCCCCGATCTCTTAACCACTGCACCCCCAGGGCTCCTGTAAAGTACATAAAAAACCAAAAACCAAATGACGGAGTAGAACTGCCCCATACGATTTCCAAGGAATTGCTGGTGGATTTGAACTGCCGATCTTTTGGTTAGCAGCTGAGCTCTAAGCCACTGAGGCACCAGGGCCGGGTAAAGTACATAGTGGGGCTACATAAAGGTCAGAGTCTAACATGGCAAGGTCCAGATCAAAACAGAAGAGCTGCTAGACAGAGGCGTGTCCCTGGGAGTGTCTAGCAAGTGGACTTTAACTCTTAGGGGTTGTTTAAAACCCTGTCATGTTAAGAAGGGGGTGGGGCCCGGGAGGGTAACTCACTCAAAGCAACATGATTTTCCCCGGAATAGACTCAGGTCCCCAGAGTGAGGAACTGGGGCCCGTCCCCTTTGAAGTGCAAATGGTCGCCTCCTGCCCCTCAGCCCAGGGGTCCCTGAATAATCGCGGCCTGCATCTGCCGCCCCGCCGGCCTGGCCCTGACGGAAGGGCGGCCTGACAGCTGCTCTCCTCTCTCTGGGGTACCCAGGGCCTGAAATCAGGTGGCTGGAAGGGATCAGGCCCACTGGCAGACCTTGTTAATCACCACTTAAGCGGGGAAGGGAAATTAAGAAAACAGTGTTTAACATACTAGGCGGCAGCAGCTGTGGTCCGTTTCCCCATTTGCTTAGATACCTGCTGCCCGGCCTCTGTGATGGGCTGGGGTGGGGGAGGGCACGCGTGGCTCTTTGTTTAACAAGCTGCTTATTTCTCCACAGCTCCTGGGGGCGTCTGGGCGGGGCCATGAAAGGGGGACAGGACATTTGGTGGTTTTAATTAAAATCAGTGAGTGAACTTGGCCATAAGGAGGTACAGATTCAGGCTCACTTGCACCAGAGGGGTCCCTGCTGGCTGCTCAAGTGACACCCATTAGGTTCCGCGTCCAGCTTCAGGGCTTCACCACACCGGAGGCCAGAGCCAACACCTGAGACAAGGCGAGTATGGTGACTTGCTGGTACTCAGTGCTCTGTGGGGCTTTGGTCACATGATCTAACCCGGATCTCAGTTTTCTCATTGGTAAAATAGGAATAATTATGACTGCCTAAAATAAATAAATAAATAAATAATTTTTTTTTTTAATTGGTGTAGTGGTTAAGTGCTATGGCTACTAATCAAAAGGTTGGCAGTTCGAATCCACCAGGTGCCGCTTGGAAACTCAATGGGGCAGTTCTACTCTGTCCTATAGGGTTACTATGAGTTGGAGTCGACTCAGTGGCAACGGGTTTGGTTTGCTTTTTTTCAGCTGATTATTTGGAGCTGGCATAAAAAAGTGTATGTAAAGCACCTATCAATACTGTTTAACGCTCTGTCTTTCCCCACGAGGACCCAAGGGGGTATCCAGAAAGGTTTAAGTCCCTGCACAATCACCAGAAAGTGGGCTAATATAAGGGTGAGAGGAAAGCCTCAGACAGGATGCTCTAACTGGCGATCCTGGATGCTGACAAGGTGCTCAAGAAACAATTCCTTTCTGCATTCCTTCCTCCCTCCATTCCCATTTCCTATTCCTGTACCACTTACCCTGCCACTGAAGCCTCCTTCAGGGACCGAATGTCTATCTGCCTTGGCTGAGGTAAAACAAGGCCCAGTCCTTGAGTCCTTCAGCAGCTCAGCCTCCGGGGGAGAGAGGCATCGCCAGGTGAGCACGCTGGGCACTGCTGGGAAGGGGGACTAGTCCTGGCTGGAGCAGGAGAAGCCCCTGAGGGCTCTGAAGAGGGGGTATTGGGATTGGGTCTTGAGGATGGAGTGAAATTTTGACCATAAAAGGAGCAGCCTCCTGATGAGGTACCAAAAGCCAAGGCAAGATAGTTTTGAAGTGTAACTAATCTGGGCAAAGAAATGGGTGTGCTTGGGACTCAGGGCCTAGAGGCAGGAAGGAGGTGTGCTCTTGCATGAGGAGAGCTGCGGACATATTCGGTAACAGGAACTGCTAAGAGTTTTCCTTAAGAGTCTTGTGCTGACTTAAAGCCTAGTAATTTAACACAACACGATGGGTGGCTTAACATGGCAGTTAGGGGCTCAGGCTTGGGTGGGGTAGGGGGAGAGGGGGACCATCTCAGGTAAAGCCCTGGTTCCATCATTTTCTGTCTGTGGGACTTCAGATAACATTCTTAATCTTCTGTTTCCATTTTGTCATCTGTCAA
Source organism: Elephas maximus indicus (assembly GCF_024166365.1). NCBI lineage: Eukaryota > Metazoa > Chordata > Mammalia > Proboscidea > Elephantidae > Elephas > Elephas maximus. The sequence continues at coordinate 54,948,375 of NC_064840.1, forward strand.
AACAGGGTAACTAGTTGTGCCTACATCACAGGGTTATTTTGATAGTTAAATGATTCGTGTAAATGTTTAGGCCAATGTCTGACACACAGTAAATGAGTGAATTCAGTCCTAGGTGGAAGGGATGCCCTGAAGAGAACACAGGAAGTATCTCTAGATGTAGATCTGTTGGGACTACAAAGAAGGCAAGGAACAGGGTAGGAAGGAGCCTAGGATGATTCCCACTATGGAAGTCACATAGGAATATAGAAGGAGGGATCCCCCAACACACACATACCATACCACACCTGTTGCTGTCAAGTTGATTCCGACTCATAGTGACCCTATAGAACACAGTAGAACTCCTCCATGGGGCTTCCAAGGAACGACTGGTAGATTCGAAGTGACAACCTTTTGGTTAGCAGCCATAGCTCTTAACCACTGGACCACCAGAGGCCTGAAGTTTGCTCCTAAAAACGTTTGCTTTTCCTGTACACTCCACTGACCCCCTGTGGTAAATAGTGGAAATGCATCTAGAATCACAAGGTGATTTGTTTTAAAGTTTGGTTTTTTTTATTAAGATAATAAAACCAAACTTCAAGTGGGTTTTATTATTAAAACAGGATTAAAAGTACTGGCACCCTGTTCAGACACACAGACATCCCTGCTAATTGCATATGGCTAGTCTCATTGTCACTGTTAGCTGCTGTTGAGTAGTCCCCAACTCAGGGCGATCCCATGAGAATGAAACAATGCAACGAAACGCTGCCCAATCCTTCACCATGCCCGGGGTCGGTTGCAGTTAGAATCATTGTGAGCCATAGGCTTTTCACTGGCAGATTTTTGGAAGTAGATCACCAGGCGTTTTTCCTGCTAGTCTAAGTTTCTCCAAATAGCTCCCTGAGTGACTGACGTGGACTTCAAACTGACGAGGGGTCTAAGTCTTGGCTAGCGATGGTTTTTGTAACTGCGAGGCCTCTTCTCCACATTCACGGCCAGTCCAACCCTAGTCCTTTCTGTGCCCTTAAAAGATCTCCAGGGTAGAAGTTGCAGCTGCCTACCTGAAACGAGCTTCCCTCACCCCAGGCCCTCAAATTAGCAGAAGGAACTCTGGCTGAACAGCCCCAAGGGCTACAGTGTGGGTTATAACTGTCAGTTTGAGAATGTGAGTCTGTGGATTTGGGGGAGGGGGACAGGAGGGGAAGAAAGAGTAAGACAAGAGAGCAGCTTGATAAGGACATATCTGGCCCTTCCTAGGACTATATGAACAAATTAGTATTCCCTATATTTTTTTTTATTAGAGGAGTCCTGGTGGTGCAATGGTTAAGAGCTATGGCTGCTCACCAAAAGATCGGTGTTCATATCCACTAGCCACTCCTTGGAAACCCTATGGGGCAGTTCTACTCTGTCCTATAAGGTCGCTATGAGTTGGAGTTGACTCGATGGCAACAGGTTTGGTTTGGTTTTTGGGTGCCATGAAGGTGTCAGTCAACTTCTTAGGGTTAAGATTTGAGCCCTCATCTTCTCTTTTAGGGCACTGAGTTCAGGAGTGCTTCTAGCTCCTAAAGAGCTGGTGAGGCACACATTCACTAGATGTCATCAATGACCAAACCAAAAGCAGTGGTGGCTTCGCATTAGGGGTCTAAGGACCCAGTCGGAGCTGGGGAACGTGGGTTCCCTCTCTCCCGTATGCTCAGCCACAGTCTGGGTGTCATGTGGAGGGCTGTGCCTCCCAAGAGCTTCTCCTCAGGCAAGACAGCCTCTCTTGGAGGGGACAGGGCTGTGTCACCCAGACTCTGGAGCCTGTGGGGGTAAAGGCTTCCTGGAGCTGATATCTGCTCCGTGACGCCTTCCTAGCCTTTCAGGAAGTGTAGGATTCCTGTCTTGTCCTGAGACTGCGAGGGTTCCATAGTCACTGCCGTCCCTCTGCTCTGTGTCCTTCGCCTCAGTGGGTGTCATGTAGCAGAAGTGAGAGGTCTTCTTGGTGGCCAAGGTGGACTGGACCTTAAAGCTGCCATGCTGACCACCACTGTGGAAGCTCTTGAGGTCTCTCTTCTGATCTGTTTGGGAGCAGTGGTAGTGCGTGTGCAGAGAAGAGAGTTCAGGGTCACTAGGGTTTACTGTTTTGTTCTTAGTCCCGAGTCCCTCTCCCTCAAGCAATTTCATTTAGGAATACAATTCTGATAGCCTAAAGTTAACCACTCCACTAAGAAAAATGGACATTGGTCTCATTTCTTTGACAAGACTTAAGGGTCCTGGTCATGGACCTTCTTACCTTAGCGAGCTGTGAGTTAAAGCACGGTTGATCACATATTACCTGTATGACCTCGGGCAAGGTACTTAATACTTATCAGAGGTAGTCTCGGACTTACAATGTATTTGAGTTACGACAAACTACACTTACCACCGTCCTTTAGTAATATATACTACATACAATGTTGCAGCAAGTAATTTGCTGATGTCATCATATTTGTAAGTTTATATATGTTTCCAACCCCCAAGGACAAAGATTGGATTTACAAAGATACTGATAATGAAAGGCAATAATAATAAAAACTAAAAAACAAAAACGAGGTATTTGACTTAATGTCAGAACCCACTTAAATGGAGTCGACAGAACAGAACCCTGTCGTACGTCGGGCTTTATGAAAGTACTGATATACATAAAGTTCCTTATCAGTCACAGAAGAGACACAATAAAATGATAGTTTTCCCAGGCAATTTAAGATGACAAATTCTGCTAAGAAACATGGAGTCTTATTATTCCCACCTCATTTTGAGATCATGCTTTATAAAATGATTTCCATCTACCTTTGGTTTTCCTAACCACTCAGTGAGACAGGGATGATCGCTGCCCAGATTGTTTTACAGATGAGTACACTGAGGTTGAATGTCTACAAGGGTACAGGCATGAATTGCTCAAAACCTCCTCAGTCTCATCATCAATAAGAAAAAAAAAATTTTTTTTTAAAGTAAGGGGTATATTACAAACAGATGTTGAGGCCCAGGGACGAAATAATTTGTAATACTATCAGTGGTTTGACACAGTGGCTGCAACAATGAGCTCAAGCCTAACAACAATTGTAAGGATGGCGCAGAACCGGGCAGTGTTTCTTTCTGTTGTGCATAGGGTTGCTATGAGTTGGAACCAACTCGACGGCACCTAACAACATCATCAGTCACAAAGAGGCAAAGCCAAGACTTGAACCTAGATACTCCGCTAGGAATTTTGTAGTGCCATCACTTAATCTTCAACAGTTGAGAGTAGGTAGGGGCAGTAGGAGAGCAACTAACAAATAGGATCAGAGATGGTAAATAACTTGCCCCAATTCTCATAACTTAGTGGTAGAACACAGGTTTCATCTTGGATCTGTTCTCTAAAGCAGTAATTTGCCACCACACTAGGCTGTGGAAGTCTGGCAGCTTTTGCTCATAGCAGGGATCCAGAACAGTAGAAGGACACTCAGCTAGATTCCAGGATCCCTGTGTTCCAATCACCGTTCTACTGCCAAATCTATTTTCGGGTAAAGGGCAGCAGTGTTCACCTTGGCCTGTCTTAGCCTGGTTGTAAAGAACAGCAATGCATGTGCTATGGTGGAGTTTGGGAGAGTGGGGAGATGGTGCTAGGACCAGCAATACCCTGGGGATACAGACCTTGAGGAAAACCCTATTCCTTATTCCTTGTCTTTAAGTGGAAGCCCTGGTGGCATAGTGGTTAAATGCTACCACTGCTAATCAAGAGGTCGGCAGTTCAAATCCACCAGGTGCTCCTTGGAAACCCTATTGGGCAGTTCTACCCTGTCCTATAGGGTCGCTATGAGTTGGATTCGACTCGAAGGCAGTGGATTTTTTTCTTTTTTTTGGTCTTTAAGTGGCAGCAGTAGACAACTAGGTGCCTCCCCAAGGAGCTCTAAACTAAAACAAACCCATTGCTGATTCTGACTCTGACTCATAGCGACCCCCTAGGACAGAGGAGAACTGCCCCATAAGGTTTCCAAGCAGCCGGTGGTGGATCCAAACTTCTGACCTTTTGGTTAGCATCTGAGCTCTTAACCACTGCACCACCGGAGCTCCCAAGGAGCTCTAATGATTGAATTTGGGGTGATGTCATTTCTGTGTTTCACTCTGTTGTATATAGGGTTGCTATGAGTTTTTTTTTATGAGTTGGAACTGATTTGACAGCACCTCACAACAACAGCAGGTACTCTGGGGTTCAGTGTAAGGGGAGACCCAGAGAAGCAGAGTAGACCAGGCAGGGCTGGGGGAGAACACCAGGTTTGACCATCTGAGAAAAGTATTCTATGTTCCCAGGGCTGGGACAACAAAGTTTCCCCCATTCCAGGCTTCTGCCCAGGTCTGTGGGGAAAGAGCAATGGCTTGCTAAGGTACTTATTCTATCCTGTTCTAGAAAGGCAGCTTACTACCTATAGAAAACGTGATACAGCTGTGAGATTAGCAGTGGTCTTGTCTTACATAACATGGTTCATTCACGGTGGGAAAGCTCTGTTGCTGGCTTAGAGTCCTAGAGTGGCATCCTCTGGAACTTGGTGGGATGACTTATGAGGGACAGGAAAAAGCTCATCACTACCTAGGCAAGTGGTAAGAAAGAAGTCCCACTGGATTCCCAAGGGGGATACTGGGCATAGCACCGGACACTCGGCCTAGGTTCCCTGTTCTCCCAACTCCCAGCCGTGATCTGAAAATTCTTCAGTTGGGGACCTTGAAATAAAGAAAGCTGTCTTTGCAAATACAGGCCCTACAAATGGCTTAAAAGGGTTGGGAATTCTGTGGTAACTTAGTTAACTTTGACACAGTGTATATTTTTTTACCTTAAATTAGCAAGGACTTTTTTTCCCTATGGCATTAGAAGTCAGAAGAGTGGTTCCCCTGGATAAGGAGGGGGATGTGAGGCACTGGCAGGGGGGTGAGGGGCCTTCTGAAGTGCCAGGAATGTCCCATCTATTGATCTGGGTGTGGTTATACAGGAGTCTTCACTTTGTGGAGTTATGTATGTATGTATGTATGTTAATTGCAAATGTTTCTGAAAATTAAGGTTTTTGTTTTATAACAGGAAACAACACCCAGTACAGGTGAGAGCACAGTAAAATGAGACTCATACAATCAGTGATGGTGGGACTAGAGGGTGTTATAAATATTTCTTAAAAGCAGTCTACCAGTGTAACCCAACAGCTTTAGTTGTGTTCGTATTCTTTGTCCTCTACTTTTGGAAATCTCTTAATATCCCAGAATACAGACAAATATTTATGTACCCAAAGATTCATCACAGCATCAGTGAACAGCTGGAAATATCCGAAATGGTAAACACTAGAGAAAACAACAGTATATTTACAACGGAGTATTATATAGTCATTAAAATGTTTGAATGCTTAATAATTGCAGCTTCCCATAAAATTAAGTAAGAAGGCAGAAGGCAAAATTTACTATCTTTGGTTTCAATGGTATTAGAACACTTGGAGTTTCATAGTAAAGATCTGATAAAAAAAAGCATTAAATATATATCTTTAGAAGCCAATAAATATGATTTCTAAAAGTCATTCCTTGCCAAACAAACCATACTCTTTAGCATTCAAAAAAATCCCCTTTATACACTGTTGGTGGAATGCAAAATGGTGCAGCCACCTTGGAAAACAGTTTGGCAGTTCCTCAAAAGGCTAAACAAAGAGTTACCATAAACCCAGCAATTCCACTCCTAGGTAAATATCCAAGAGAAGTAAGAACATGTCTACGCAAAAAGTGTACCCAAATGTTCACAGCAGCATTATTCATAATAATCAAAAGATGGAAACAATCCAAACGTCTATCACCTGATGAATGGATAAATGAAATGTGGTACATCCATACGATGGAATATTATTTGGCAATGAAAAGAAATGACATTCTGATACAGGCTGCAACATGGGTGAACCTTGAAAACATTACGCTAAGTGAAAGGAACAGACACAAAGGTCCATGATTCCAATTATATGAAATGTCCAAAATAGGCAAATCCATAGACAGAAAGTAGACCAGTGGTTGCCCAGGGCTGGGGGAGCTGGAGGGAAATGGGAAGCGACTGCTACGGGTATGAGTTCTCTTTTTTTAGGTGATGAAACATTCTTAAATTGCGGTGATGGTTGTACATATCTGTGACGGTACTGAAAGCCACTGAATCGTACACTTGAAATGGATGAAACTGTATAATATGTCTATCTCAATAAAGATGTTAAAATTAAAAAACAAACAATAGTAAAGCCTGCTGCAACACCATCGATGATTCAGGACCCATTCAGCGCTTCTCGTCACGATGTTAAAGCAGGTTCTCTGACAAGTCATGGTATGCAGGCTGACCCTCTTATTATGTTTCTTCAAGTCAGCCCTTGGTGGCTTAATACGGAAGTCTTTCACACTCACGTTTTTGTATGTCTCTTGTAGGATCCTTGGCAAAACATATGGATAATTTCCTGCTTTCACAGGTTGTTGAAGCATTTAAGTTTCCTGTACCATCTCTCTGTTTAAATGGTCCAGAAAGGAGCACGTAAACCTTCCTAGCCTTTGTCTTGGCCCCTGCCTTCAAACTGCTAACCAAAAGGTAAGTGGTTTGAAACCTGCCCTCAAACTGCTAACCAAAAGGTTGGCAATTTGAAACCCCCAGCGGCTCCACAGAAGAAAGATGTGGCAGTCTGCTTTAGTAGACATTTATGGCCTTGGAAACCCTATAAGGTCACTATGAGTCAGAGTTGACTCAACAGCAGTGGGTCTGGTTTTTGCTTTTTTTTTTTTTGCTTTGGAGCTTCAAGTGGGGGTCTGGGAAGCTTCTAGTTTGCCTCACATTTCAGCCTTCCCCCTTCCTCACCCTCCCCGGGGCAGCCTCACTGCTCCAGTTCCCGAGGTCTCATGACAGAGAAAGGGGGGAAAAGGGGAGGGAAGCAGGAAGAAGCATGAGGGAGGATGGTTTCCCCAAAACCTCTGAGGCTTTGATCAAGCAGAGCAGCTGAGGAGATACAAGCAGTGGACTGATGAGAAGAAAGGGGACTTTTAAGAAATATGTTTAGGGGACTGTAACTCCTTTCATGGTATTTTAAGAAATTCCAACAAAAGAACTTTGTAATTTTGAAATGATGTTTTGATTCCAGGAGTTAAGTTCTTTTAAATCTGGGTGACACCGCTCAGACTAAACCACATGGATCACTGTTTTATAAGTGTATGTATTAAACGTTTATAGCTTAAACACATCTCCTCTTGACAAGACCTCCATACCGTTCACAGGGTCCGTGGAGGAGGAGCCGTAATAGCTGCGGGCTTTGCTTTAAAGAGAGGTGGCCAAAGCCACAGCTGGCAAAGCCGTGATTGCTTGGAGATTCTATATGATAAAATGTTAACAGTTTACTCTGAGTATCAGGATTATGGGATTCTGATTTCTTTGTATTTATCTGTACTTTTCAAGTCTTCTAAGATGGATATCGATATTGATCATATAAGGAAGCCGATAATAAAGCTTCCCTGGTAGCAGGGCTCTACCTGGGCATTACAGAACAGCAGACCCTGGGGAAGAGTAGAAGAGAACAGAGCAGATGGAGGATTCCAGTGATCTGAGCATGGACAGAGTCCTGGCCTCACCGGGAGTTGGCCTCAAGGGCCGTGCTCAATGCTTCCGTGGCCCCTGTTCCAGCTACCAGCCTGGGAGCGGCCTTGACCCCCATGGGCTGACAGGGCTCTGAGGTCTGGAGTAGAAGCCCTTCTACGGACAGCATGAAGCTAAGATTATTAGAAGAGAAATCGAAATAATAGAAGGACAAAGTTTCCTGTACTACAAGGCGAGAGCTCCAAGTCTGAATCCTGTTCAGTTATTGAAGAGGTGGATAACTCTGTTACTCACAAAAGGAGGGATGGCTGAGGGAACTAGAAATATCTACCTTGAAAAAGACAAGATATGGTTACTGTCTTCAGTGTGATGGAGGGTTATGGCATAGAAAAGCTTAGGCCGAGGACACCCTATGTGAAGTCACAGGGAATTAAGTTTTACCCTGATTTAGGAAGAACACTCCAAACATCAGGCGTCCATCCCAGAGGGGACTGCCTCCTGAGGCGGCCTCACACTTACCAGAAGCTGGATCTCAGGGGCTCAGAGGCTTAAAAGGCTCATCAGTCATCTGGAGAGCTAGACCAGGTTACCTCCCCCCAGATCTCCTGATTTCCTCAGTCAGGGCTCTTTGCACCGGGTTTTGGTCTGTTCTGGTTTATTAGAGCATGCTCCCTTTTAGCCTCTAGGCTCCTGTGTAGCTCCAAAAACACACCTTTTGACTAAGCGAACCGCTGATTTCCTCACCACAGCAGCTGGCGGTGGTTCACATTTCCGGATTCTAAACGCTCAGCCAGTGCAAGACTGTTCAAGAGCTGCTGCCCTCTTGTGGAAATGAAGAGTATAACTGCTTAGAGAAGTACACGTATTTTGAGGTTGCTGTCTGGGCTGCACCCCTCACTTCCTTTCAAAAGCTTACCTTTTTGGCGAGAGCCCTGAAGTGCTGGACCCCAGGCCTACCCCAGCCCATCAGAGCCTCTCATTTACATTCACAGCACCATTATGTCCCATAAGATACTGGAATTTTAGAAACCAAGACTTTATGTTATCCTGGTTTCTAGAGTTAGCTGTTGTTAGGTGCCTCTGAGTCACTTCTGACTCATAGCGACCCTGTGTACAACAGAATGAAACACTGCCCGGTCCTGGGCCATCCTCACAATCACTGTTATGGTCGAGCCCACTATTGGCAGCCACTGTGTCAATCCATCTCATTGAGGGTCTTCCTCTTTTTTTGCCAAGATGTAGTCTCGTCATCCTTGCTTCTAAGGAGCATTCTGGTCGTACTTCTTCCAAGACAGATTTGTTCGTCCTTTTGGCAGTCCATGGTATATTCAATACTCTTTGCCGACACAATTCAAAGGCCTCTTTAGTCTTCCTTACTCATCATCCAGTTTTCGCATGCATATGAGGTAACTGAAAACACCATGGCTTGGGTCAGGCGCACCTTAGTCTTCCAGGTGACGTTTTTGTTTTTCGATAAAGAGGTTTTTTGCAGCAGATTTGCCCAATGCAAATCTGATTTCTTGACTGCTGCTTCCATGGGTGTTGATTGTGGATCCAAGTAAAATGGAATCCCTGACTTGTTTTTTCTCTGTTTATCATAATGTTGCTTTTTGGTCCAGTTGTGAGGATTTTTGTTTTCTTTATGTTCAGGTGTAATCCATAGTGAAGGCTGCAGTCTCTGATCTTCATCAGTAAGTGCTTCAAGTCCTCTTTACTTGGGTTGTGTCATCTACATATCACAGGTCGTTAATGAGTCTTCCTCCAATCCTTAGGCCCTGTTCTTCTTCATATAGTTCAGCTTCTTGGATTATTTGTTCAGCCTACAGATCTAATAAGTATGGTGAAAGGATACAACCCTGACGCACACCTTTCCTGGCTTTGAACCACGCACGCTTGTTCTGTTTTAATGACTGCCTTTTGATGTAGGTACAGAGTCCTCATGAGCACAATTAAGTGTTCTGGAATTCCCATTCTTCAAAATGTTATCCATAATTTGTTATGATCCACACAGGCAAATGCCTTTGCATAGTCAATAAAACACATCTTTCTGGTATTCTCTGCTTTCAGCCAGGATCCATCTGACATCAGCAATGATATCCCTGGTTCCAAGTCCTCTTCTGAATCTGGCTCGAATTTCTGGCAGTTCCCTGTCAATATACTGCTACAGCTGCTTTTGAATGATCTTCAGCAAAATTTTACTTGTCTGTGATATTAACAATATTGTTCGACAATTTCCGCATTCAATTGGATCACCTTTCTTAGGACTAGGCATAAATACGGATCTCCCCCAGTTGGCTGGCCAGGTAGCTGTGTTCCAAATTTCTCAGCATAGATGAGTGAGTACTTCCAGTGCTGCATCTGTTTGTTGAAACATCTCAATTCCATCAATTCCTGGAGCCTTGTCTTTTGCCAATGCCTTCAGTGCAGCTTGGACTTGTCCTTCAGTACCATCAGTTCCTGATCATATGCTACCTCCTGAAGTGGTTGAACATTGACCAATTCTTTTTGGTACAGGGACTCTGTATATTCCTTCCATCTTCTTTTAATGATTTCTGTGTCATTTAATATTTTCCCCATAGAATCCTTTACTATTGCAACTCGAGGCTCGAATTTTTTCTTCAGTTCTTTCAGCTTGAGAAATGTTAAGTGTGTTCTTCCCTTTTGGTTTTCTACCTCCAGGCCTTTGGACATGTCATAATATTTTACTTTGTCTTCTCGAGCTGCCCTTTGAAATCTTGTTTAGCTCTTTTACTTCATCATTTCTTCCTTTCAATTTAGCTACTCAACATTCAAGAGCAAGTTTCAGAGTCTCTTCTGACATCCGTTTTGGTATTTTCTTTCTTTACTGTCTTTTTAATGACCTCTTGCTTTCTTCATGTATGATGTACTTCCACAAGTCCTGTGGTCTTCAGTCATTAGTGTTCAATGCATCAAATATATTCTTGAGATGGTCTCTAAATTTAAGTGGGATGTGCTCAATGTCGTACTTTGGCTCTCATGGATTTGTTCTAATTTTCTTCAGTTTCAACTTGAACTTGCATATGAGCAATTGATGGTCTGTTCCACAGTCGGCCCCTGGCCTTGTCCTGACTGATGATATTGAGCTTCTCCATTCTCTCTTTCCACAGATGTAGTCAATCTGATTCCCGTGTATTCCACCTGGCGAGGTCCATGTGTATAATCACTATTTATGTTGGTAAAAAAAAGTATCTGGAATGAAGTTGTTGGTCTTGCAAAATTCTATCGTGAGATCTCTGGCATTGTTTCTATCACCAAGGCCGTATTTTCCAACTTTTGATGCTTCTTTCTGTCTCCAACTTTCACATTCCAATCACCAGTAATTATCAATGCATCCTGACTGCAGGTTTACTCAATTTCAGACTGCAGAAGTTGGCAAAAATCTTCAATTTATCTTTGGCCTTAGTGTTTGGTGAGTAAATTTGAATAATAATAGCCATATTATCTTTCTCATAGGCATATAAATATTATCCTGACGGCATTATTCTTCAGGAGAGATATTGAAATATTCTTTTTAACGATGAATGCAACGCCATTCTCTTCAATCTGTCATTCCTGGCATAGTAGACCATATGATTGTCTGATTCAGAATGGCCAATACCACTCCATTTCAGCTCACTAATGCCCAGGATATCAATGTGTATGTGTTCCATTTCATTTCTGATGATTTCAAATTTTCCTGGATTCATACTTCGTATACTCCACGTTCTGATTATTAATGGATGTTTGCAGCTTTTTCTTCTCGTTTTGAGTCGTGCCACATTAGCAAATGAAGGTCCTCCAAGTTTGACTCCATCCACATCTTTAAGGTCGACTCTACTGTGAGGAGGCAGCTCTTTGCCAGTTGTATTTTGAGTGTCTTCCAACCTGAGCGCCTCATCTTCCGGCACTGTATCAGACAATGTTCCGCTGCTATTCATAAGGCTTTCACTGGCTAATTCTTTTCAAAAGTAGACTGCTAGGCCCTTGTTCCTAGTCTGTCTTAGCCTGGAAGCTCAGCTGAAACCTGTCTACCATAGGTGGCCCTGATAGTATTTGAATAATAGTGACATAGCTTCCAGCATCACAGCAACATGCAAGCCTCCACAGTATGACAAACGAGACAGATGTGGTGAGGGGTTTCTAGAAGAGTGGTCAGAATTTGTGGGCCCCATTTCAATTTATGGAGTGACCATTGCATATTAACATGGTGCTGTGGAAAGAGCACTGAACCAGGTTTAAAGACCCAGTAGGCTCATGTTCTGTCATTCCCTGTGTGACCAAGTCATTTTACCTCTGTTCATTAAGAAAAATGTATATTACTGGGGAAGCCAGCACTTGTCCAAAGCAAGGTCATGGAAGCTCCATAAACACATCCAAACTCCCTGAGGGACTGAATTGCTAGGCTGAAGGCTGTGGGGACCATGGTTTTAGGCAACATCTAGCTCAACTGGCATAACATAGTTTATATAAAGAAAATGTTTTACATTCTACTTTGGTGAGTAGCATCTGGGGTCCTAAAAGCCTGTGAGCTGCTATCTAAGATACTCTACTGGTTTCACCCCTTTGGGAGCAAGGGAGAATGAAGAAAGCTAAAGATACAAGGGAAAGATGAGTCCAAAGGACTAATGGACCACAACTACCACAGCCTCTACCGGACTGAGTCCAGTACAACTAGATGGTGCCTGGCTACCACTACTGACTGCTCTGACAGGGATCACAATAGAGTGTCCTGGACAGAGCTGGAGAAAAATGTAGAACAAAATTCTAACTCACAAAAAAAGACCAAACTTACTGGCCTGACAGAGGCTGGAGAAACCCTGAGAGTATGGCCCCTGTACACCCGTTTAACTCAGCAATGAAATCACTGCTGTGGTTCACCCTTCAGCCAAAGATTAGACAGGCCCATTAAAAAAAACTAAAGGGGTACAACAGCCCAGGGGCAAGGACTTGAAGGTAGGAGAGGACAGGAAAGCTGATAATAGGGAACCCAAGGTCAAGAAGGGAGAGTGTTGACATGTCGTGAGGTTGTTAACCAATGTCATAAAACAATGTGTACTGTTTAATGAGAAGCTAGTTCGTTCTGTAAACCTTTATCTAAAGTACAATAAAAAAAAATCTGTTTATAAGGAGCTATATGGGCATTGCAATCTGAAATGCCACAAGTTTATTACATGTATAAAATGCTCTGGAGTTTGGAGGTGAAATACTTTGGGAAAAAGTGGTCTGTCACATGTGCATTACTTGTCTTGTAGTTGCTAATCACAGCAAAGGGCTGTGTTTTATCCTAGACTAGGAAGTGTACTTCAGGCTCCTACAAACCAGACCGGCCAACTCCAGACCTTGTTTATCCATGGCCTCCAGCCTCAGGGACAGGCCACAGTTAGATGCATTTCTTTTCCTTGAACTAAGAAGTTCGGTAGACTAAGCAGGGAGGAATCGACAATTCCTAGGTGGCCCAGGTGACTGAAGACATTTACAAAGTTTTCCGGGCAGGTTTGGCCACTCGTGCTGAGAGTAAAAGGTTCTTGTGACAGATAGTCACTGGAAGGGATTTCTTACTGTCCCTAAAAATTAGTCATCTGTTCACTGTTGCAGTTGTGGGACTTCATATGGATGAAGTGGACAACTTAGGACACCACCCAGTTTGTCTGACTGCTAAGCAGGTTTACCCCAAGTTAGAGAAAATGGTTTGGGATAAAAAAGTACAGTTGGTACCACAGTAAGAAACATGAACGTTTCATTTTTTAAAACCCATTTCCTTGTAGCTAACTTTTCTCACATGAGATATTTTCTCTTAAGAACTGCCTTACTTCACTCTTCTTGCTGTGGTTTCTAAATGATAGCTGAAAATTTAGTCTCAGCGACTATATTCTCTTGGCCCCTAATACTGGATTAACCTACCACTTCCTAGTATAACAAAACACTTCAGATACTCAAACAATGCTGTGTTGGCTTCAGACATCTTGCACCACCCTCACTTCCTGAAAATAAAACATCTTAGTGAGATATTTATTACCTCAGTCTGAACATATTTCTTCACTCACATGAAACTCAAACTGAAATGACAGTCAACTGCAAGCAATAAATGTTTAATGAGTCACTTAGCCTGACCTTTCAAGATACTTTTTCATCTCTCAAACACTTTAAGTCAACCAAAATGAAAATAATAAAAAAAAAAATCTGATTATAGGGAGAGTCCATACTGAAGTGCTAATATTAGGTCTAAAACTAGTACAAATAGGCTCACTAAAAAAATGTTTTCATTAAAAAATAAGTTGCAAGTCTGAATGCTTAATATGCAAATTAATAAGTGCTAGCTGAACAACTATCTGACCATATTCTATAAGAGTAATCAAAGTCAAATCTGCCTCAATAAAGTAACTCACTGTGAGTACCTATTGTTGTGTTTTACAATCATAAACTCTTATCCTCATAATAACTTTAAATTGCACATAAGTAAACAGACTCAACTTTGTTAAAAGACTAAGCAAGGCCACATAGTTAGTGGCAGAACCAGAACTAGAACTTGGTCCACCTAGTTCTTGCTGTGATTGGGCCCTTCCCTCTATGTCTCTACAAAGTTGCCTTGAATTGAAGAGGGGAGAGAGACAGGAGGCCTCCCTGGCCCCACTCACCTATTTAAGATTTTGCTTGCAGCAAGCGTTGGCTTGCTTCAAGCCACTTTTCTAAAAGAGCTATTTCATTTCCTATTTATCATCCTCTTTTCATTGATGGCAGGAAGATTCTAGAGGTCCCTGAGTATGTGTGAAACAAAGATAGCTATGGAGCACCTGTACTAACTCTCAACCTGGGATCGAGCTACATGTTGTAAGAGATAGTGCTAAAACGAGCTGAAAAGGGAAGCCTGATGAGAATAGGGTATGAAACATGGACCTACAACACAGGGATCTGGTTCACAGTCCTGGTTATGATGTTCAAACTGTGAATCAATGAGATGGCATTAGTATGTAGTAGGTATTTGCTTGTTGCTATTGCTTTTCTAATCAGAAGATACAACAATCACTTCAGGTAACTTCCATTTAATTTAACATTTATTTTCATTTTATATCAGATGTCACATTTTCTACATTAAAATATTATCATGCTGGCTCCCCCCACCCCCTACACCCTCAGAAGAAAAAAAGGAAAGAACTTACACAACTTGAAAGATGGAATGCTCAGAGTAGAGAAGTTGCTATTGCACCCAAGTAACACAGAACACAAAGTGACCAAAGAGTAGACACGGCAGAGCTGCATAGAAGATAGCTTCAGGGCTAACATGAGGAAGGAGCAAGAATTACACTTCTAAAGCTTTTAAATGCTATCACTTGTGCCACAAGATTACCCTGAAAAGGCAAAGACAGGTCAGAAAGCAGGAACAAATAGGGGAAATTTCCCAAGGTGCTCTCTAACAGAGTTTAAAATATCCATAAAACACATGAGTGGTCACCTTTCTCCTTCCCATCCTGCCTTCTGCATCTGATAAACACTGTAGAAACTTGAACCCGCTGTTAACAAGTCAGAATGGAACGGGACTAGGTTTTGCTTTCTTCTTTTGATTCCACCCCAACTCTTCCAAGCGACAATTCTGTGAGTTATTTTAATTCTGTGATTCCTCTGCATGGAAACCCAGGATGGGTCGCCGAGACGAGGCATCTCACTCCTACCAGACACACCAGCCGTGCAAAGGTTGCATGATTCTGTGTTACTGAGAGGGACGACTGTAAGACACAAGAGTCCCAACTCGACACATAGTAAAATTAAAAGGAAAACAAAGCTTCCTTTGTAAATCTGTTCATCAGGAAGGAAAGAGCAAGTGGGCGGTAAGAGCCACCTGCTTAGAGCAGCAGCATAGCAGGGGCACAACAACGTAATCCAAAAGCCAAAGTTCAGAAAGAGCCTCATGCCTCTCCCTAAAGGAGGATCCTTTCAGACCTGATCTTGGCCCCTAATTTGGAGGCCAAAGCTTTATAACTTCAGATAGTGATGCTCTTAGGGGGTTTAGGGACCAGGTCGAGAAGACCCAAATAATGAGGACATTATTAGGCAACTACCTACGTCACTATGTACAAATACACACATCAGATAAGAAAACGTCACTTCCATCCCTGCAGCTATTTTAAACAAGGCATTGAAGATCCAGGCTTTCTGAATAGGAGATATTTTAAAGTCTGTTATCAGTTTAAAACATCGGAACACTGGCACATTATGTTACCTATTCTTTGTTTTTAATTACAGGGTAACATGGTAAACTTCAACACAAAGATGGGGATGGAGGAGTGCAAAAGGAATAAAGAAAATAGAACCAGTATTTCATAAGCGTATCGAGCCAGGGATGAAGTAGCAGCTAATGCTTTGCAGAGTCTCGAGGGTAAAACTCGCTCAGGGTGCTCTGCGGGATTCTCTTCAGCATTTCTTTGGGGAAGATTCGGAGCAGCTGCCAGCCAATGTCCAAGGTCTCGTAGACAGTACGGTTTTCATAAGGACCTTAAAAAAATTTTTGAGATTGAATTAATGAAGGCAAACTATTTGAGAAAAGGGAGAGGCACCTGGGCTAGAGTGGGGGGGATGTCTGCAGACGGGGGGCCTTGACCTGGGCTTTGGCAATTTGCTAGGATTTAAAGACCCTGAGCAATGGAAACCACACGTGAGCAACGTCTTGGGCCTAGACTCAGTGTTTGTCCAGAGATTAGTGAGAAAAGCAGCCTCACTAAGAGAAGAGAGAAGAGGCTGAATTTGCGGGAGACCAGTGCAGGTGCTCGGAAAGCGTAAATGCTGATGGAGCATCTGAATGCAGGTACACATCAATGGTTTTCAAAGTTGTTGTTACTATTTTTTAATAGCAGACTCATCCTTATCTCCCAAATAAATCTTGTAAGAGATACATGAGCCACCTGAATTGCTGGTTATAGGAAAAAGAATTTAACATTACCCAAAGTAATCTGATCTTTGCCCTTGTTTACTGAGCAGTAACTTCTGTCATTGTCGGGTGCTTTCAAGTTGATTCTGACTCATAGCGACCCCATGTGACAGAGCAGAACTGCCCCATAGGGTTTTTTTGGCTGTAATCTTTATGAAAGCAGATCACCAGGTCTCTCTCCCACAGAGCTGCTGGGTGGGTTCCAACTGCCAACCTTTCGGTTAGCTGCTAAGTGCTCAACCTTTGCTCTACCAGGGCTCCTTGAGATAACTCTAGACCCTTGAAATCTGTTGAATAATATCTAAACAACACTGGAGGATTTACGCAAATGAATGGGGGACTAGCCATGCCACAAAGACCACCTGGCAGCCTGATACCAGCTGACTTCAGGGAGGAAGGGGAGCATGATTCAATCAATCATGCCTATGCAATAAGGCCTCCATCATGACTACGTAGTGAAGCCAATGAAGGCGGTGGACATAGAAGTTCTATGGGCTTCCTGGTTAGTAAAAGACATCCATGCATGTGGAAGGGTAATGTGCCTGTTGTGACATGGAAACCGCACTGGAACCCTCCCAGACCTCATCCTAGGCATCTGTTTGTATATTTTTTTGCTATAATAAAACTATAATCATACACATAGCACTCTGCATGAGTTCTGTGAATCATTCCATCGAATTATTGATCCCAAAGTAGCAGTAGGAGCCAACAGGTCAGAACTGAGGGAGCTCAGGGGGGATTCCTAAGCTTATGGCTGGCATCCTTAAGGGGCAGAGGAAAAACCCTGAATTTGTAGCCAGCAGATGAGAAGTTAGAATGTTGTATGGACTCCCAAACCTGTGGCTGTCACCTGCCTATTCAGCAGTCTGAAGAATGATGTTTAATTTAGTTCTAGGTGGCTAAGGTCAGCGAAAAGAAGTGCCACATGGATGGCTGATATAAGAATAACAGAGAAGTAACAAGTGGGGATTTGTTATATCCTCATAGTTGAGGACAGAATGGGATTTTGAACTTCTCACATGATGCGGCTGGTGTCAGAAGTGGGATTTGCTAGCCCTACACTAGTAATATTCTATTCTGACCTCAGTGGTGGTTACAGTAGTTTTGTTTACACTGGAAGAATGCATCAAGCTGTACACTTAGGATCTGTGTATTGTCTATTTATAAAATAAAATTTTACATCAACATTAAACTCTAAAAAGTATATGACTGTTCCTTTTTGAGGCAGAACTTCAATACCTTAAAAAAATAAAAATGAAGTTCTTCCGGTCAGAAAAGAACCAAGAACCTTAGCCATACTGATTCCTTGGTTGAAGAAGGCAGTGACAGGGTGGCAGGGTAGAGACCAAGCTAAACAACTTATAAATTCTACATATGATATGTAATCAAAAACGAAACAAAAAAACACTATACTCTTTTTAGTAAAGGGATAATTGATAAAATTAGCAATAAATTTAATCTGGCAATGGCATACAGGGAGTCAGAGGACTGGTGAGAAACGTGGTACTAAAGGCCCAGGATCACGAGACAAAAGCTTGGACTAGGGCCTGAAGATTCTGAGTGTAGTCTGACTCAAAGAGTGGTCAGAGACCAGCAGCTCTGGCATCACCTGGGAGCTTAGAGAACTACAGAACCTCTGGCTTCATTCAAATCCACTGAATCAGAAACTGCATTTTTAACAAGACCTCCAGTTACTCAAAAGCATATTAAAGTTTGAGGAACACTGGACTTAGACACTGAATGCAAATGAAAACAGAACAGGGTATTTTAAAAGAGGACAATACAAATTAGCCAGTAATTGATCACTGGGGAATAAATGACGGTTAAGAATAACGTCCAGCTACTAAGTTTGGTGACCTAGGGCAATGGTCATGCCAAAGGTAGACAGAAATTGAAAAGGGAATTGCTAGATAGAAGTCAGTTGGGAAAAAACTTTGGTTCTGACCATGTTGAGCCTGAGGGGGAATGGGAGCATGAATCATAAAGGTATTCCCTAAGGCACTAGGAGAGTGAGCCCTGGTGGCACAGTGGTTAAATGCTCAGCTACCAACCAGTGTGAACTCACCAGCTGCTCTGTGGGAGAAAGATGTGGCAGTCTGCTTCTGTAAGGATTTACAGCTTTGGAAACCCTATGAGGCAGTTCCACTCTGTCCTACAGGGTCACTATGAGTTGGAATCGACTCAACAGCAATGGGTTTGGTGTATAGGTTTAAGACATGTGGAGACATGGGATTAGAGCATTAGAAAGAAGGTAGTTAACAGCATAAGGTAAAAGTCAATGCTAGGAAAAAAAGCACATAAAGTAAGGTCACAAAGCCTCTTGGATCATTAACAATTAATTAAGGGGCAGGAATACAAGAAAGCAGAAAAGAGATGGAAACAGAAGATCAATCAGAAAAGTCCACAACTCCCACAGCCAGAGAAGGTCATTTCAGAAAGATTATTTATGATGAGGGAGAACCGGCAATGAGAAGTCACTGGAGCTAGTACAACAGAAGGCCGGTGGTAAGGAGGCTTCAGAAGTACAGATCATCTTTCAAGGAGTTTGGCAATGAAGGAAGGAAAACAGTAAGGTGGTAGACAAATAACTGGATAATCAAGTTAAGATTTTCCCAAGATGTTTAAAAGGCAAAGGGGAAGACCCAGCAAAAATATGGCCCAGGAGGAGACTGACAGAACTTCTTCTCTAACCAGAAGGAAAACCGAATAGAGGCCAAAATAAATGCTCTCAGGCTGGGAAAGAAATCTTCAAAATCACCCATGAGGCTGTTTATGTTCCTAAAAAGATAGTCATCTTACCCTGAGCAATAAAGTTCCTCTCAAACTTTTGTAGAAATTCCAAGTAAAGAAGATCATCTGAGGTAAGTGCTTCTTCTCCAACTACAGCTTTCATGGCTTGGACATCCTTGCCAATAGCATAGCAGGCATACTGAAGAGAGAAAAGGTTTAGATGAACGCAGGTAAGACTACACACATGAACAGTAGTCTAGGATATGTCAGTGTATTGCTGTAACTGTCATCCTAAGAGACCACAAAAGAAATTTCACTGTTATTTATAAACATAATTCATATAAAGTTCATATACAAATATAGGAAAAATTTATTATAGTGTCACTCAGAAGGGAGCGTTGAGGCATGTAGAAGAGACATTACCAATTCTCTACCAAAAAACACATTTCCTCAATATGTCAGTATGTCGAAACGAGTTTACATTTTACAGAGTGTTTTGAAACAACAATTCATACTTAAACCACCGACAAGTTTGCTGTGCGGCTCCACTTAGTAAAAATATTTGTGATATCAGGTTTAGCATTTCTACTTTAAGGTCAAAAGTATTTTTCTTTATTTGCAGTTGGTGTACAACCTAACATATAAACAGAGGATTTCACAGAGCATAGAAAACTGTATACTTCAGTGTTCTGGTGACTGCTTAATATGTTAAGCAAGAAATATGTTAAAGTATCCTTTTATGAATGATTATTAAAATTACTAATAAAAACGTAAAACGGCTTTATTATTATTATTTTTTTATTTAGAAACTATACATCACTGGACATGGATTTCAAGCATATATATTTTAATCTTACCAGTATTTATCCTTATGAGAAAAAGACTAATTGGGTTCTAATGAGTTATAGTCTACATCAAGCCTACATTAAAATTCTACTAATGCAGGAGGTACACACACACACACATGCTTACTTTTTTTTCTTTTTGGATGGAGGAGAAGAAAAGTGATAAGGGAGAAAGACAAGAGGTGTAAGACAGTAGAGAGTAGAATGACAAAGGTACTCATTTCTTTCAAACACCATTCTCAGGAGGACATACGTACCAGCTGGTTGGACACGTCAGCATGATCCTTTCTGGTCATACCTTCTCCGATAGCAGACTTCATTAACCGTGATAATGAGGGTAGCACATTAATAGGTGGGTAAATCTTAGGTGGAACAGGAGAAAAAAATTATTTACATTGTCAAATCCTAAAAGTGAAATCTACAAAACAGTACAAGACTATACTGAAAGTCTACAAATTTTCTCCATCTGTCTTGCAGTACCATAGTCTCAAATCTAAATGGTATTCTGAACTGATTCATAACATCATATAGAAAACTAAGAGCTTAAAAATAATTCCACCTAAAAGCTGATTTTAGAAGCCAGTATCTATTAGAGATCCATCAAAAATCTTTTTTTTTTTTAAGTTAATAACATGATTGGGAAATTATACCATTATGGAATAAAATACCCCCGAAAGTTCTTTGGGATAACTGACTCCATTTTAAGGCACAATAAAGAAAAGTGAAAATTTAATTCTTAATTCTAGCACTTAGTCACATCAGAATTTTAGTATACAGAAACAATTCTATTATAGAAATCAAGTTGATCTTTTCCAAACAAAATAATTCCTAAGAGCAAAAGCCAAAGTCACAAAACAGTACCAATTAAGAGGAGGTTTAAATAAGTTGCACAGCATTGTTCAAAAATCAAATACCTGTCTATTATGCAGCTGCCTGTCCACATAGATTTGACCCTCTGTAATATATCCAGTCAAGTCAGGGATGGGGTGGGTGATATCTACCAGAGGAAGACGTTTTACATTAAACATGGCGTTTTAGTTAAAGTGACCATTTGATATAACCAAACCCACAAGAAGTTAATCTGTTTTACCTACAGCATTTACCTGGAACAATGCTACACAAAAGACTTTTCTGCAGTGACATCTGTGCTGGCCCATTAGGCAGCTACTAGCAACACGTGGCTATTGAGTCCCTGAAATGTGGCTAATGCAACTGAAAAACTGGATTTCAAATTTTATTTAATATTAATTAATTTAAACTAAAATAACTACATGTGGCTAGCAGCTACCACACTAGGCAGTTTGTTTCCAGCACACTGTTAGACATGTGTTGGTACTGTGAGGTAAATTAGCTACCCTCAAAAAAAAGCACTATTTCTTCTAGTTATGTGACCTCCCCCCAAAATATAAATAAAATTCCATTTCTAAACATGAAGTTCCCTTGCAGAAATTTGTCAACCTGACATATATACTGAGAACATTACTGAGAGAATATTCTCAGTTCACAAGCCATAATAGATGGAAATGTAACATCTGAACATGGAAAATATAAAGATATTAGACAAGTAAAGGAACAGTACTCACGCAGGAAAGAGGTCCCAAAAAGCAATACATTTCTACATCTGTTAAATAACATAGGAAAGTGACTATTTCCCAGGAAAAAATCATTTTCATATCAGGAGGCAGCAGAGTACAATGGTTAGTGTGAATTACAAATTCAGACTATATTACTTCTTAACCTTGGCAAATTATTTTACCTCCCTGTGCCTCAGAGTACAACACCAACCTCAAAGTTGCTATGAGGATCAAATGAGTTAATAGTTATAAAGTAATCAGAACAGTGCTCAACACAGTGAGTTAGTACTGTTTTTGAAAACATCTCATAAAAGTAATTTTTAAAAACTGAGATAAGGACAAAAAGGCAATAATGTAAGAGAAATGCCAAACGATCTTCACCCCCGAAGCCACTCTGAGCACACGCTCAGAGGCACTGCACTGGGCGCCTTCACATACGGAATACAAGAAAGCAGATTCTAACCTGCCTTTGGTGATCATTCTGTTCTCTGAAGTCTGTGGTGTTTACTTTCTATGCCTTCGTTCGGCACTGCACATAAGCTGCCTTAAATTATTGACGCACATACACAAAATATATCCTCAACTAGATTTAGTAAATTAAGTAGAGGCCACAAATTGTTTTTTTTTTTTGCAATTCCTTAGATATAATGATATATAAATTTCAATAAGTGAAATTTAGTGAGTGCCTTCTGCTTAATAAACAAAATAAATGAAAATTAAAAAAATTCAAATTACAAAGAAAATTGATTTTTCTTCTACAAAATGATAATTACAGGTAATTTTTAAAAGAAAAAAAATTATTCTACCTAAGGCGAACTCTTGGAGGATAAGCTCTCAAAAGAATTTCAACTCAAAAAGTCATGTGGTCAAAGGGAAAAGAAAAAAAAAAGTTATATAGTCTTCTCTCTTAGACTCAAAGTCCTTAGAACGATTAAAACCCCATTGCCTTGAGTTGATTCTGACGCACAGCAACCCTACAGCATGCAGTAGGATTGCTCTGTAGGATTTCCAAGGCTATGATCTTTATGGAATCAAACTGCCACGTCTTTCTCCTGTGGAGTGGCTGGTGAGTTTGAACCACCAAGCTTTTGATTAGCAGCCGAGTGCTTAACTGCTGTACCACCAGGGCTCCTCTTACAATGATTAAAAAAAAAAAAAGATTAGATCTACTATATTCTAAAAACTGAGAACTTACCATCATTAGGCATGGTGAGAATTGGGATCTGAGTAATAGAGCCATTTCTACCTTCCACTCGGCCAGCACGTTCATATATTGTCGCTAAATCTGTATACATGTAACCTGGGAAACCTCGACGACCTGGAACTTCTTCTCTGGCTGCTGAAACCTAACAGTAAATCAAGGAAAAGAATATCACACACCAGAATATTAAAAGTAAAGTTTGGTTAGAGTATGTTTGTTTGAACATGTTTTAGAAAAATCTTCGAGAAACATAACTTCAAATTATCCTGCAACGAAAATGATGACAATAGGGGATCAAAAGTTTTTTGCTAAAACCATATTGCCATAATGTAAATCTTTAAACAGTTTTGCTAGAAGAAAATCTACTTGCAATTTTATAAATCGAAGACAGTTTTAAAACTGAGAGAACATTTTTTGTTCACGAGGTACAGTTCATGCTATGGATCTGGCCATATTTATGACAAAAGTGAAGGAAATGTAGGCCTGGATTTACGTGCCACATTTACCCATATTGTTTAACTCTCACGACAGCACTATGAGAGAAGAGAATGTTGTTATCCCCAATTTACAGTTGGAATCAAGAGTCAGATAAGTTAAATAATTTCCCAAGACCACAAAGCTAGCAGTCCGTTCCACTGCACAAAATAAGAATAGTAATGATGGTCTTTCTCTTAAGAGATATGCACAGTAGAACACAGGCATATATATTAACTAATCTACAACCACCAAGAACCCTAAAGCATCATAAGGTGCAACTTTTAAGGATATTTTGAAACCTTCGACAGAGTGAACTGTAATAGTTCTACTCAGAACATGGTCTGGAGTTACCAGTGTTCAATAATAGAGAAACTGAGATGAGCATCTAAAAACTTTAATGGCAATTTGACAGAATAATTTCATGTCTGTTAAATCTAATAATAAAAAACATTCAGGGCTTGTACATTACAAATCTTTAAAATTTTTTTCACTTTTATAATAATTCATTTCTACTGTATTTTATAAAAGTATTAGTCTGCAATAGATAGGGAAACAAAAAACTAGTCCTTCACCAGCTAGTCTGAAAAAGCACTGTAATAGAGTGAAATATGGAGAACGATTTTAGGGAATTTTAAGAATCTAGATAATTATATAGCATACCCCTTCAGAGGTCTTCTTCCTTTCTACGTGCTTACTCAAAATTTCAGTAACTTGTAGAATATCCTAAAACTTCTGAGACATACTGGTAGATTCTTAACACTGTTCCTCAAAAAACACGGGGTTTTCTGAAGGAAAAAGTTCTGAAAGGTACTGCCAGAAAATGGTCTTCATCTATTTAAACGCTAACATCATTAAAAGTGGAATCCTGAAGATGGTTAAACACTGACAATCTGGGTAGAGACAAACTTTTTGGGAAAGGAATGAAGAAATAGCTGGCATTATTTACTCCCTTTCACAATCAGTTCTTAATCCAGAGAGAGAGTAACAGCATGATAAATTCATTGATAATTTAAATCTCACCTTCTAATCATTTTGCCAAGTTGAGAGATACAAAAGATGCCTTATTTTCCTTTCTGATTAGGGTATTCTATTGATAAATAGATAATAAAGTTTAAAAAACATGAGAAAAGAAAAATGAAAACTTGCTAAGGTCAAGATAACCCCAAAAATGGACCTGTTTTAATTGAGAAAAAAAAATTAATTGAACAGTTACCATGGTCAAGCACCAGATCCTCTCTGATAACAACAGGTATAAAAAATGAAAAGCAAAAAACCAAAAGTTACCTCTCGGAGTGCTTCAGCATAAGAACTCATGTCTGTGAGGATAACCAGTACGTGCTTCTCACACTGGTAGGCCAGAAATTCGGCTGTGGTTAGAGCCAGGCGGGGAGTGATGATTCGCTCAATGCTGAAATGGGACATTAAGTCCTATGTCACTCAGATGAAAAGGCCAAAAACAAATCCAAAAGATTCTAGAAATAGTATACAGTCTTCCTTTTCAAAGTTTAAACAAATTGTTACTTTAAAAACTCCCAAGCAAGGCAGAGATGTTTCATACATTTTATAATAAGAATTATTTACTGCTACAAAGTGTAAGTTGATTACTTTATAAATGCCTCATAATTTCTCAGAACGATATAAGTATCTCAAAACTAAGAGGGTGAGAGAAAGTGGGAAAAGAAACAGAGGCCAGATTTCTCAGTCAAGAGAAAAGAGTGATTTCCTAAGTATCCACTCTGTGTATGTGCTAGGCAATTTATAATGTAGGTGTGATCTTATTTTAATATGTAAAACAATCCTGTGAGACAAGTATTTTTTGTCTCTCGCCTGCTAACCGAAAGGTCAATGGTTTGAACCTATGAGCCCCTCTGAGAGAGAAAGATGTGGCAGTCTGCTTCCATAAAAATTTACCACTCTCAAAACCCTATGGGGCAGCAGTTCTACAGAGTCCTATGGGGTTGCTATGAGTCGGAACCTACTCAATTTCAACTGGTTTGGTTTTGGTTTAGTCTTAGAAAAAAGGAGCCCTGGTGGTGCAATGGTTAAGTGCTAACCGAAAGGTGGGCAGTTCTGACCCACAAGATGCTCAGTGGGAGAAAAGACCTGGTGATCTGCTCCTGTAAGGATTTCAGCCTCGGAGGCCCTATACACAGTTCTACTATGTCCTATGGGGTAACTCTGAGTCAGAATCGACTCAACAACAATAGTCTCAGAAAACAAGGTAACATTTTTGATCCTGGTGAAAAGAAGAAATAGCTAGCTTTATTTACTTACGTTGGGTCATTAGCCAAATTCAAAAAGAGGCAGACATTGTCCATTGAGCCATTTTCTTCAAAGTCGGACTTGAAGAATCGGGCGGTTTCCATGTTTACCTAAATAGCAATAATTTAATCAGTGCTAGGAGAAGAAAATTCTTAACATCTATTCCTAATCAAGGCCAGGCCATGAATCTGAATTTTTCCTATTCTTAAGCTTTCAAACACCCAAAAGGTTCCCGTACAAGCCAACCGAGTGAACAGCCTGCTGCGGGCCAGAGGAGCATCAATCTTCAGTCTCACAGTCAAATGCTAAATTTCACTCTGTGGTCTGGCCAACACGTCAAGTTGGCAATTTCTCCACCTGTGTCCACCTAGAGAGAGTCAGCTATTTATGTGTAGTTTACCACACTGTTCCATTAACACAAATATTTAGTTTTACACACTGCACTAAAATCGAAAATAATTATACTTACGCCCATAGCAGCAAATACGATTGCGAAATTCTCTTCACTGTAGTCTGCTACGTCTTTGGATTTCTTTACCAAACCAGCCTGACGACAGATTTGAGCTGCAATCTGATGAGGATTATAAAAGAACTGAGTTAAAATCTAGAATTACATGTCTACAAAGAAGTAAGTTTTATCCAACTTTCTGGAATTGTAATTACGAATGAAATTGGGATGTTTTATAGGTCTATCACCAACAAAAACATTTTGTACTTTTTTCAAAGATACATAGCTAAGAAGACAGAAATCATGATATAACATTAGGTATTTTTTCTGAAAACCCTTTATTTGGTTTGTCAATAAAAGTAAAACCAGCCCAAGTAAAGCATTTAGAAATACTTCTCCGTTAGTTAAATTTCCCACCAACCACATCCTCGTTCTCACCTCATTGTGTGGTAAGCCAGCAGCAGAAAAGATAGGAATTTTCTGCCCCCTGGCAATGCTGTTCATGCCATCTATGGCTGAAATACCAGTTTGAATCATCTCCTCTGGGTAGATTCGACACTGAGGATTGATTGGCTGGCCTAATACATTTCCAAAAGAGAAAATTTTAGTATGTCTGCACATTGTTTGGGAATGGAAGTAGAAATCAAATGAAAAGAAAAACAAAAAGCAGCATAAGATCAGAATGGTATAAAGCATTTCTTTCTACTCTTAAAAAAAAAAATCAGTTATTCTTGAAACCTGAAACTATTAAAATAATTATTTTCCGTGAGTCTTTTGTACCTTCACAAAATATATGGTAGCAGAAAAAGTTCCTCAAGTTAAACAAGGGCAAAGTAAGTAAGACAGGAATCCTTATTTCAAAGCCATGATTTTACCATTTACATTTCACTAGCCTGTAGTGATATTTTATAGTGTTTTAAGATATTATATGTAAAGATACAGAAGATCTTTATATTTGTAAAGATGGTCTCTATGGAAAATAATTTTATTCAATATGGAAATAGTCAAGGAAATTATTGGTAAAATGTTACCTACTTAGAACAATCACACACACATACACACACAGCCACAGCCACCCACCCGCCCACCCCCCCCTCCATCTGGTAAAGGTACAATACAGGTAGAGGTTATTTTCCCCCAAACACAGAAATCCATCACTGTCCCTACCCATGATGTCAAGGAAGTCTTCAGCCAGCACAACAGGGCCTCTGTCAATGGGTTTTCCTGACCCATTGAATACCCGACCTGTAAAACAGTAAGACAGAACAGAGTGGACACTGATTTCTAAATGTTCATTACTTTTCTAGACTTTCTGGCAATGTGTTTAGAAGGAACAAGATCTCTGCTCAGAAGAATAATTATATCCACTCACCAAGCATATCCTCAGACACCGGTGTTCGGAGAATATCTCCAGTAAACTCACAGGACGTTTTCTTGGCATCTATCCCTGAAGTACCTTCAAATACCTATCAAGGAAGAGATGTTATCAGAAATTTACATGGGTACTTAAATTTTATCTGTTAAACAGCCCATATAAAGTGAAATACATAAACAGACACTATATTAATACAAGTACAAAGAAATGTTCACATTAATCTTTAGACTAAGGGTTGGCAAGCTATGCCTGCAGGCTAAATCTGACAGGCAAGCTAAATGTTTTTACATTTATAAATGGTTGTTAACAAAATAAAAGAGAGAAAAGTAAGATTATGCAACAGAGACCTTACGTGGCCTCACAAAGCCTAAAGTACTTATTATCTGGCCTTTTATAGAAAGTCTGCCAAGCTTGCTCTAAATTTTTTTTTTAGGAGAGCAAATTATTTGAGAAAACTGGCATTTCTCATAATCAAGTTACCAGTAAAAATCAGGGATTTTAAGAAACAATTTAAAGGAACAGGCTCCTCCCCAAGATATCATTTTGGTTTTAACCTATAATCACTGAATTCTGGTTTTCATGTCTCTCCTGTGTGACTTTCTGCTTCATTTTATCCACTGAAAAAAAGCAATTTTACTGGTGGAGCTATTGGGCTAGAACAATATAGACAGGTAGCTGATATCAGGGCCCCCCCCCACCCTCCGCCAAAAAAAAGCAAAAATAGTATTTTTTTTCCATGGCCAGTAAACAATCTCTAAAAACATCATTTCATTCAATTAAATACTAGAAAAAACAAGCAGTGTTCCCTATGTTTTCAGATTAGGAAAAAGTTCAATTGAGTTCTCAAAGTGATGCTCACCTGAACCACTGCTTTAGAACCACTAACTTCTAGAACTTGTCCACTTCTCTTCGTACCATCTGGTAATGTCAAGTGGACAATCTCAGCATATCTGGGAAACTAAATAGGAAGAAATAAAGGATCAATAACCAACATTTTAAGAGTCCTCTCCCCAAAAAACTCCTCCCCTAAGTACTCCGTATGCTGTTTCTCCACACAGCCTGTGTGCGTGCACACGCTCCCCCCCCCCCCCCAACCTCCACACAAGTACATACTGAGGTATAATGTCCTCGGGTACTGAAGTCTTAATAAAACAGTACTGACATGCATACTGGCAAACATACTAAGGAGAAAGGTCTTAAATCCATAAAATATGGCATTTACATTTCTTTTCTCCTGTGTGCAAATGTTTTAAAATTCTGAGACTACAGAAAGGTGCAAAAAATACAAATACCCGTGTTCCCACCACTCAGAACCGGTGTTTGCCTCTGGACTGTGTGTGCATAATCACATGTGTGCTTTTTGGGGGGCAGTAGAGGGATAAAATGTTACTAATAAAATTATTAATATAATAAAATAATGCTAACATCTCCCTTAACCCACTCCACCTCCAATTCTCCTAATCAGATATGTATTCCTCTAATCCATTTTTAATATTTTATGACACATTCCCAAAAATATATTGTAAAGTGTTTTATATAAATCGCAATATACTGCATGAATCATTCTGCAACTTTTGTTTTTGACTTTTTGCTTTGATCTGTCATGTAAATATTTATTTTAGCAACATAATCTATCAAAAGATGCATCGCTATTTTGTGTGACATGAAGGGAAAAAAAAAAAAAAGCCTGCCGATTAAACTGTGATGCCTCAGTGATTACGCTGAAATGAACAATCTTGCATGTAGCTCCTCATGCAAGTGTGCCAGGGATTCCCTGATGATGGGGTACAGGGTATGCTTGTCTTCAGCCACATCACTCTGGAGAGCAACCGTTATCAACTGACAATCTCCCTAGCAGTGCACAAAAATATCCTTCCCCTACACCACTGCCTTCCTTATATTGTTAAATTTTTGCCATTTTTAGAAATTAAAAAATGGCATCTTTTAAATTTGCATTTTCCTAATTTCTCATAATACTGAGCATCTTTTCAT
Source organism: Elephas maximus indicus (assembly GCF_024166365.1). Classification (NCBI taxonomy): domain Eukaryota; kingdom Metazoa; phylum Chordata; class Mammalia; order Proboscidea; family Elephantidae; genus Elephas; species Elephas maximus. Next base: position 54,977,757 of record NC_064840.1, read on the forward strand.
GTTTACTGACAATTCAGACTTCATTTCCTATGAATGTATTGCTAATATCCTTTCCTCACTTTGCTACAGGATTTGTTTTTCTTATTTATTGGCAGTAGTTTATATATTCTGGATAGTAATTCCTTTGCAAAAATGTTTTCCCTGTTTCTTGTTTTTTAATAGTTTATGTTGTCATACGGAAGTTTTTAATAATTTTTATGTAATAAAATGATTTCCTGTATGACTTGCACCTTTTTGTCTTGTTTAGGAAAATTTTCCAACCTGAAGTTATAAAGACAGTCTCCTATAGTTTCTTCTAATAGTTTTATATTTCATTTTTCATGTTTGGGTCTTTAATCCATCTGGATTCATTTTTGATATCTAATTTTATTTTTATTTAATATGGAAAACTAAATTGCTACAACAATATTTACTAAAAAGCCCCAAGTGCTCCCTGTTGACTTACAATGTGCCTGTCATGTACCAAGTTCTCATGTGCTAGGTCAGACCACTGTTTCAGGACGTTTAATTTTGTTCCACTGATATTTGCTGATTCCTGTGCCAAATCCTTATTCTTAATCACTTTCTATCTTATTTTGTTATCTGGCAGGGGAAGTCTCTTTTCTCATTCTTTTGCAGCATTATCATTGCAAGCACTGAACTTTACTCTTGCATATGAATTTTTAAATCAGTTTGTCAGTGCCACTGACACATACACATACATACTTTCAGGACTATGGCTAGAAATAAATGAATTTACAGATTAATTTAGGGATTTTCAATTTTTCCATTCATGAATATGGAACCTCCATTTATTATATCTTCTTTGATGTCACTGAAGTCCTTGAGTGGTACAAACAGTTAATGCATCTGCCTGCTAACTGAAAGGCTGGAGGTTCAAGTCCACCCAGAGGTGCTTGGGAAGAAAGGCCTGGCAACGTACTGCCAGAATCTCAGCTACTGAAGACCCTCCGGTGCCCAGTCCTACTCTGACGCACCTGGGGTTACTGTGCGTTGGAGTCGGCTTGACAGCAACTGTTTGGTTTTGGTTCCACGTCTTTGTACAAAGTTTTATGGTTTTTTAATTCAATCAGTTACTTCTAGCATCTAGAACACTACTGGTTTCTGCAGACTGATCCTATATTCAGCAACTGTCCCCTACCACTGTTTCACTGTTTCTAACAGTCAGTCCACTGAATGGCTTAGATTTTCTGTTTAGTTAATCATATCAAGAAATGACTGTTTGCTGCCATCAAGTTGGCCCCTAACACATGGCAACCCCACGCACAATGGAAGGACATGCTGCCCGATCCTGGGTCATCCACATGATAGGTTGTATACTGGATCACTGTGACTCACAGGGTTTTCACCGGCCACGCTGTCGTACGTCCACCTAAGTCTGGAAGCTCCACCGAGACCTTCACAGCCCCACAGTGTCATGCAAGCCTCTACTGACAGACAGGTAGTGGCTGTGCGTGAGGTGTACTGGCTGGGAACCAAACCCAGGTCTCCCACATAGAAGGCACGAATTCTACTACTGAATTACTAAAGCCCCACGAGAAACGATGATAGTTCATGCTGTTTCCTTTCTAATCCTTTTATAGCCTTTTTCTCACAGTATTGGCTAGGTTCCAAGTAACAAGGGTGAATAGTGATGATGACACCAGACAGCCTCGTTTTGCTCCAGATTCAAATGAGAATGTTTCTAGAGTTTCTCCTTAAGTACGCTGCCTGCTAAAGGTTGTGGTGAACATCCTCTAAGAAGTTAAACAAAAGTTTGTTTTACTCTCGTTTTCTAGGAGGGATTTTCTTTTAAGAAATGAGTATTTAATCAAATACTTTTTCTGTATTTACTGAAAAGAGCATAAGACTTTTCTAGTTTAATCCATAAATGTGCTGAATGACACTGATATATTTTCTAATGTCAAATCACCTTTGTGTTGCTGAGATAAACTCTACTTTGTCATAATTTTTTGTTTTTTTTACATAGTTATTTTTGCTAATACCTAACACATGAATGTATTTTACTATGAATTCTGGCATCTGTGTTTTTAAGTGAAAATGGCTGTATTTCTCTTTTCCAGCGCTACCTTTTGTCTAGCTTTGGAATCAAAGTAACACTAACTTCTGAAATGCGCTGGGGAGCAGCTTTCCATCTTCCGTTATCCTCTAACACAATGTGTGGGAGATTACCTATCTGTTCCTTCATTCTGTATGTATGCTTTACGTTAACACCAAAACCCAAAAATAAAACCTGTCACAGGTCTGAGAAAGCAAACGAGAAAATGCAAAGCTAAACCTTGGGGTGACATGGGGGAGATTGTGAAGAATACCAGGGAGTTTGTTAAAGAAAAACAAAACAAAACAAAACAAAAAGACCTAAATCTGGTGGTAAATTTGTTTAATAGTCTCTCCTTACCTGGAGGTATACCATAAAATAATAATTAGCAAAAATTTTTTTAGCTCCCTTAAAACTGCTTCCTCAAAGATATTTTCTAACTTCTTCCTGGTTATTGTCTCTCATAGTTTCCTACACTTACCCTTCACAGCACACACCATAATTTTTTAATTATATATTTACTTATGGCTCCAGCAGGAACAGAGCCATTTCTATTGTTCACCGTCATATTTTCTATGCTGAACTCAGCACTTAAAACAGTTGAAGTTCAAATATGAAAACTTAAAAAATATGAACCTAAAATTTCAATTAATAGAAAAGAAGAAAGAAAAAAAGAAAGCTTCCTAATATTTTCCTCCCCCCTCCCCCCCAAAAGTGTAGGCACTTCTCTTTCACAAAACATTCATCAGTGCTTGCCTGAATACTGTACCGTGTAAGGGTGCTATATATTGAGGCTTTGAGTCAATCTGCAGATTAGAATGAAACAGTGGCCAGGAAGTAAATTTGCTATGCTTAATCTTGAGATTAATTTGTACAGGTACCTTGTCACACACAAAAATGTCATCTTAGTAATAAAGCTGACAAGTCAGCGCACTCTGGTCTTTAAGGAATGTTTCCCCAATATTTTTCTGCTTCCAGAGGGGCCACATGCCAACATACTCGTATCATTAACCTCTCTCAACAAACTAGTAATTGTGTGCCTCATCCCTTACCCCACACCAATAACGATCATTATAGCATTACTGTTCTAGAAAGCGTATTATATAAATTATCTTCTCTCAAGATATTCTGATCATAGAGCTCAGGCAGAAGGCTGAGCCCCATGTGTCATTTAAAGACTATACCCCATACCTCTTTTTCCAGGATAACAATGATAGTGTTCATAGTTCTTATATATAGGTGTGGGTGAAAACATTATATATAACTAAAGATACTTACAAACTGAATAGGTAAACGCTATTCTTTGCTTTCGGGTCTTTGCCACTGTTGAAATAATATATTCTTGTTCATTCAATACTTGAACACCAAGCCCACAAAGAAAAGGTAATAATCTTTACACACTCAGAGAGCTTAAAATTTAGTAGAGAAGACAAGTGTGCAAATAGCTGTAACACATGGCAGTCTATGAGTTACGGGTCCTATGATAGCAGATATCTGGACGGTATCCTACAGTTTATAATGCACACTCACAAATATTTCTGTTTTTCTTCCTAATAACCTTGTGAGACATGAAGGATGAACATTATTTGTCTCTCTCTCTTTTTTTTTTTTTGCAGATGAGGGACTCAATGCTACAAACAGAATTCACAGTAGATCCAGTACTGGAATCTGGTCTTCTGACTTCTGGTGTAAAATTCTTGGCTCCTGTGTAGCACTGACATTCAGGTCAAGGAATGGCTTAAAAACATAACATAAATTTTAAAAGAGTTACAGGATATTTAACTTCATAAATGGTCAGATTATAACAGACAGTGGTATTACCTTAACATGATCTAAAATCACTAGTGGACCATTGACTCCTGATACTGTCTTGTATGCTGGAAAGAAACACAGAAGAGTCAGCTGTAGTCAAATGGCAAAACATCCTAAACTACCTCTCTGGTATTATCAAAAAACCTCTCTCTACTTTACTACAACTTTTATAATATGGAACGCTCGAATAGTTAAAACATGTTTCAATGTATTTATGAAATATACCTGTGCTGTACAGCTTTTCGTAGTCTACCCTCATCCAACCAGAAACAATTTCAGCCCCTACTCCAGCCAGCCCTGTCATTGTTCTAGGTGCTCAAGATACAGAAACAAATAAGGAGGAGACCTGAAGACTCGTCTTCGAAGCGTTACAATCTTACGGTGGGGAAGGGTGATGCCAGGTAGTTACAATGTGATAAGATGAGCTGTGCAAAGGTTCTGTGTGCACACAGAAAAAACAGCAGTTGTACTTACTTTCCAGGGAGAAAAGACAAAGTTTTATAGGAGGTGGCACTTAAGGCTGAATCTTGGGATAAACCAGTTGCCATCAAGTGTATTAAGGACTCCTAGAGATCCTACAGGGCAGAGGAGAACTGCCCCATAGGGTTTTCAAAGAGCGGCTGGTGGATCTAAACTGCAAACTATTTGGTAAGCTGCCAAATGCAACCACTGTGCCACCAGGGCTCTGAACCTTGGGATAGGAGTTAGTAAAGTAGATGAGGGAGGGGAAGGGAATCATTAAGTTTAAGCAGAAGTAACAGAACTTACAGAGGAAATGTGACAAACTATAGTCTGTAAGGCAAATGCAAGGAGCCCTGGTGGCATAGTGGTTAAGCGCTTGGCTGCTAACCAAAAGATCGGCGATTCAAACTCGCCAGCTGCTCCTCAAGAGGAAGATGTGGCAGTCTGCTTCCGTACGGTTTACAGCCTTGGAAACCCTCTGGGGCAAGTCTGCTCTGTCCTGTAGGACTGCTATGAGTCAGCACTGACTTGATGACACACAATAACAAGGCAAATGTACTGGAAATACAAAATATAATCTGTAAGGAAAAAAGCCATGATAAAATGGTGTCATAAAAATTATGGGAAAAGAACTTTAAAAAGGAGAGAATGGACAATGAAATGAGAAGCCAGAGGTCAAGTTAAATAAGTGCCTCTTCTATAAAAAGTCAAATAATACTGTCAGTTCAGACACTGCAAATTATGCCCTAGAAGTAATCTCTTAGTCTACTCTATAAGGTACTACCAAAATCCCTCATTATAGAAAAGTAGCCAATCTTCAACCGTATCACACCTATGTCAAGTGTAATGTTCATTAAATGTAAAAAAGAACACTCTAACAGACGACGTCAGAATCAACTAAATTTGAAATTAGAATAGATGAAATAAGCAGTGACTCCTCCATTTTTCCTTCCTCCTACCTGGGCCTGGTAACCATTAATAAACTTTGGTCTCTATACACTTGCCTACTCAAGGCATTTCATGTAAGTGGCATCATACATTATTTGTTCCTTTGTGGCTGACTTATTTCACTACACTTGTTTGATATCTTCTGAGGTCTTATAATGAGCTTAGGTAGAGATTCCTGGCACAAACACAGACTCTCAAGAATGGTTCTAAGAATAATCAGTCTGTTCACTCAAGGGGCTTCAGAATTAAAAACACAATTCCTTCAGCCTAAGGCCAAGAAGGATGTGCCCTGGTACAAATGCTGAGGTAGAGTAGGCAAGCACTATCAGGAGCCCCTTTCATTCACACCAACTGGACATTTAAGTCCAGACATTAAATATTTGCTTGAATATATCTGTAAATGTCTCAAGAGAAGCCTGTACACTGGCTTTTTTTTTTTAATTACCTTAGATAAAAAACAAGTCACAACTTAAAAAGAAAGCTAAACTGCTTCAATGTGTGATAATCTAAAGGGATTAATCATTCTTCTAAGATTACTAGAAAAACCCCCACTTGCTACGTTTTCTGCCACTTTTATTAAAATCCCTCCCGTTGTTTTAAAATAATCAAATACTTTTTAAAACATAATCCCAACCTATTAAAAAAATTTCTTCACTGTTCTCATTTTAAAACAATGCTTTTTTAGTGACTTCCGAGTAGAAACATTTTTTCTTAGAGCCCAGTTTTAAAAAAATACAGAAATACAAGACTTTTCAAAATCTTTCCCTAAACAGGTAGGGGGCGGCGGGGAGTAGAAAGAGTTGGGGGTGGTGGTGGTGGGGGAGATCTACCAAAACCAAACCCACGGCAGTCAGGTCGATTCCAACTCGCAGCGACCCTACAGGACAGAGTAGAACTGCCCCATAGGGTTTCCAAGGAGCAGGTGGTAGATTTAAATTGCTGACTTTCTGGTTAGCAGCTGAGCTCTTAACCACTACATACCACCAGGGCTTCAGGGGAGATCTAGTTGAGATTTATAGGCAACTATTTTGAATAAAATGTAACATCAGTAAAATCCTTCAGGTGCTTAAAATTCTCTTTACTTTATCAACAAGATTTGCATCGCCTTTGAGCTTCTACCTGGTACCACAAGGATGCTTCGGAATCTCATGTTTAAAGGGAAAGACTAGTCCAAAAGACTAATGGACCACAACTACCATGGCCTCCACCAGACTCAGACCGAGTCCAGTACAACTGGATGCTGCCTGGCTACCACCACCAACTGCTCTGACAGGGATCTCAATAGAGGGTCCTGGACAGAGCAGGAGAAAAATATAGAACAAAATTCTAACTCACAAAAAAAAACACGATTTACTGGCCTGACAGAGACTGGAGATACGCCGAGAGTATGGCCCCTAGACACCCTTTTAGTTCAGTAATGAAGTCGCTCCCTGAAGTTCACCCTTCAGCCAAAGATTAGACAGGCCCGTAAAACAAAATGAGATTAAAGGGGAATACCAGCCCAAGGGCAAGGACTAGAAGGCAGGAGGGGACAGAAAAGCTGGTAATAGGGAACCCAAGGTCAAGAAGGGAGAGTGTTGACATGTCGTGGGGTTGTTAACCAATGCCATAAAACAGTATGTGTACTAACTGTTTAATGAGAAGCTAGTTTGCTCTGTAAACCTTCATCCAAAGCACAATAAAACACTTAATAGACAAGAGGTAAGGGTGGAAACTTTGGTGAAGTGTAAGACAGTACATAATACTAGGCAAGCCAGTACAACCTGTACAAGGCAAGGTCACGGTAGCTCCATTGACACATCTAAACTCCCTGAGGGACTGAATTGCTTGGCTGAGGACTGTAGGGACCATGATCTCAGGAACATCTAGCTGAAGTGGCATAAGATAGTTTATAAAGAATATGTTCTATATTCTACTTTAATGAGTGGCGTCTGGGGTCTTAAAACCCCATGAGCGGCCATCTACGGAGCTGCATTGGTCTCACCCCTTTGGGAGCAAGGAAGAAGGAAGAAAACCAAAGATACAGGGAGAGATTAGTCCAAAGGACTAATGGACCACATCTACCATGGCCTCCACCAGACTGAGACCAGAACAACTAGATGGTGCCCGGCTACCACCACTGACTGCCCTGACTGGGATCACAATAGAGGGTCCCGAACACAGCTGGAGAAAAATGTAGAACAAAATTCTAACTCAAAAAGAAAGACCGGACTTTCTGGCCTGACAGAACCTGGAGAAACCCTGAGAGTATGGCCCCCGGACACCCTTTCATCTCAGTAATGAGGTCATTCCTGAGGGTCACCCTTCGGCCAAAGACTGAACAGACCCATGGAACAAAACAAGACTAAAGTGGAGCACCAGCCCTGGGGCAGGGAGTGGAAGGCAGGAGGGAAGAGGAAAGCTGGTAATAGGGAGCCCAGGGTTGAGAAGGGAGAGTGTTGACACATCGTGGGGTGGTTAACCAATGTCATAGAACAATGTGTGTACTGTTTGATGAGAAACCAGTTTCTTCTGTAAATCTTCATCTAAAGTACAATTAAAAAAAAAAAAAATCTCCCGTTTAAAATTCAACCTCCTTCAAAATTATTAAGTTTTGCCAGTCACGAGCAAAAGTATGACTGAGAAAAAGAAACACCAGTCATGGCTCTTCCTGGAAACAGTGAATCAAGCTGACTTCTACTCAGAAGACAAGATTCTACTTCATCTAAAGAACAGCCTTTTTTGAAAAAGCCTAATATCCTACAAGTTAACTGATTAATACCAACACACATTTAATGAGTACTTATCAAGAATTCTCATTTAATCTCCAAAACAAAGTTATGAGGTAATAACTATTCTTATCCCAAGCTTTAGATGAGAAAAATGATTCTCAGAGAAATTAAGTAACTTGCTGAAGAATCTCAATCCATATAGTCTGGTCCCAGAGTCACTTGTTCTTTAACTCTATGGCTATATCACAGCCCAAACTCTAAAACCGAAGTGATTGTTTTTATGGTCTGGTATATTATTATACTCATTTGCAAGACTTATCTAGCTACAACACCTAAAATAATTTTATAAGTCTGCAACTTTAGTTATGAAAAATAAGTCATTTTTAGTATTCAATGCACTGGGCAATATTTCCCTAGTGTCTACGTTTTGTCAATACTGCAAAACAATCCTTCTCCAATGGAGTGTAGTCACTGGGAGAGTTTAAGTAGAGAACAGAGTATCTGATGGCGATGCCTCAGCAGTTCATCCTCGCTGAAAAGCACAAAAAACAGGAGACGACCAATTCAATTAAATCAAAGGTTAAGAAATCTGTTTGGTTTAAGCTAGACTGATATATATATATATACACACACACACACTAAACCAATAAATAAGGGGCCCTGGTAGTGCACTGGTTAAGTGCTTGGCTGCTAACCGAAAGGTCAGCAGTTGGACCCCACCAGGCCCTCCGTGGGAGAAAGATGTGGCAGTCTTGCTTCTGTAAAGGTTATAGACTTGGAAGCTATAGGGTAGCAGTTTCTTCTACTCTATCCTACAGCTATGACTTGGAACTGACTTGACAGCAATGGATATATACCGATAAATGATATATTGTAAACTTCATAACCCAGACTACATAAAAACACCACCAAACTTTATATTTAGAAAGTAACACTTTGAAAGAGCATCTTCACATTGCTGTCAGCTGCCAGAGTCACCCCCACACATGGCGGCCCCACACACAATGGAAAGCAATACTGCCCAGTTCTGTGCCACTTCCATGACCAGTTGTGTATCAGATTGTTGTGATCCATATGGTTTTCACTGGTTTATTTTCAGAAGTAGATCACCAGGCATTTCTTCCTAGTCTGTCATAGTCTGGAAGCTCCACTGAAACCTGTTAGCATCACAGCAACGTGCAAGCTTCCACTGACAGACCGGTGGTGGCTGCACCATGAGGTGCGCCCTGAATCAAACCTGGGTGTCACACATGGAAGGTGAGAATTCTACCACTGAACAAACACTATCCCCCTATCTTCATAAAACACTGTTGGGTAAGCAAGGCTGATACCACCATCACAACTTAAGGAAACTAAGGGTCTCAGAATTAAGTGATCTGCCTACAGTTGCCTTGTTACTAAATGGGGGAGCACAGATTAGAACTTTTATACATGTGTATTTTACTCTAAAGTGGGTATTCTATGACCCCACACTATTTACGAATTTAATTTCCAGTATCATTTAAAAACATGGAAATTACAGTTTCTAGTACTCAGAGTATAGACAGGTTCTAGAAGATAGTTTATATATAAACTATAGCTCTTTCCCATGTAATAAAAGAATTTGCAAACGAAATGATATCAAATACTACATTTTATCCCTCGACAATATTTATTCAGCCATTACCAATAACAGCCTAAAGTAGAGATATCAGTTTAGATTAAGGCTGCCAAAGACATGAACCTGTCTCCTCAAGAAACTCGAAACTCATTCAGAAATTCCATAAATATTTCTATTTGCCAAAATAATGACCACTGTCCTCTTGAAAATTTCCAAATGAATAAGAACCTTGGTCCATAGGTAGATATATGAGGGACAACCCGAACTTCTGACAATACAGCAGATACATGTTTACATTACATTACATTACCTGCTTAACACATTTTACAACTAAAAAGTCACATCTTTGATTTTGAACTATCAAGCAGGCAATAAATATTTATGAAATTAACATTTAAAAACCAAAAGCTACAAAAGTTTTAAGAAGCCCATTTTGTCAGATGACATCCTCTTCCTCCTGCAGGATATAAGACTGTCCAATGTACAACTAACATTACTTAATGATTGTGAAATTTTCAAGAGAAAATTCAATAGCCTTTGCACAGTAAGAGACCTAGTCCTAGCCTCCGCCTTAGTAGTGAAACAAAAACCCATCTTGCATTGTGCAAGAACAGTAGAGACCCACACCCTGAGCAGTGAGAACCTGAGGAAGGAGAAGTTCTAGAAAAAGGCGGATTCCTTAATTTGACTTTCTGCTGGGACTAGCTCTGGTTTATGATGTAAGGAACTTCAGGTTAGTTGATCTAGGATCTCAAGAACAATGGAGACAATCTAATTCAAAATGTTTAGTGTCCACGAGCTCTATGTATATTACTGAACCCTGCTCAAGGTTTAAAAGAAAATCAAGTTTTCCTTCCCCGTGACTTCGGAAATTTGACTAAAGTGCTGAGGGTCATTTTCTAATCTTAAGACTGCATATGTCATTTTCCATTTCTTGTTAACAGCGCTATAATCTTCAAACTGTTTTTAAACAGGTCCAATTTGTACAGTGGAACTACTAATATTATTCCATTCCTTCACTCGAAAAGCACATATTAAATAACTATAATTACCTATCACCTAAGATGATATCATCAATCTTTAACTAGAAAAATAAAGAGGTTAATAAATATATATTCAGAAGCAACTAAAGCTGTTGACTAGAATCAATAATGTGGCAAAACAGGAAAAAGATATTCGAATGTAGTTAGTTATTGGCCTAAGTATATTGTTTACGTTTTTCAAAACAACAGAGGTACAGAAGGGGAACTCAAATCAACCCAATTAAGTAACAACTCCCTACTGACTTAATCCATGTTAAGAATCTATTCTCTAAACTATCAGAACAGGGAATTTAAATGCAAGTTATACAACAATTTCGGACACCTTCTATGTGGTGGTGCTGTGGTTCAGCACCAGGCTGCTAACTGAAAGGTTGGCAGTTTGAACCCACCAGCAGTTCCGAGGGAGGAAGATGTGGCAGTCTGCTTCTATAAAGATTTACAACCTTGGAAACCCTATGGGCAGTTCTCTTCTGTCCTATAGGGTCGTTATCAGTTGTAACTGACTCAATGGCAGTGGGCTTAGTTTGGTTTTGGTTTCTCTATGTGGCAGGCACTGTGCTAGTTCTACTCTGACACACTTGGGGTCACCATGATTCAGAATCGACTTGGCGGCAACTAGTATGGCATGTTCACATTGAGCACTTACTGTGTGCCAGGCACTGGTCTAAGCAATTTCCATAGCCTATTTCATTCTCTCCTAATAGAAAAGCCATACGGTATGAGCTATTTTTAGTGCTGTGAGGTTCAGGGAGGTAAAGTAACTTTTCCAAGATGACACAAGTTGGTAAGTGGGAAACCGGAATGCATGTAGAATAAGTCTACACACACAAGTGGCCAGGTTCCCCCAACCTCACATGAATTTCTTTGCTTCCGACATCCCCAGTCAAGGCCTCCATTGCAGTGAGATTAAACAGAGAGACACCGGGTCCGTAGGGACCCAGCAGGTCAGAGGCTGCTGGTGACTGTTCCTTCCTGGACCCTTATAAACCAAAACCCATTGCTGTCAGGTCAATTCTGACTCATGTCGACCCCATGTGACAGAGTAGAACTGCTCCATACGGTTTTCTTGGCTGTAATCTTTACAGAAATGGATTGCCAAGGCTTCCTTCCGTGGCCCCACTGGGTGAATTCAAACTGCCAACCTTTTGGTTGTACTCAAGTGCAAACTAGGGATTAAAAAAAGGTAAGTTCTTCGGCCACTGGTTAAACACACAAACACAGAATATTACTTATTCCCTAAAGTCTTACAACCTTAATCATACAGTGCTGTTTAAATGTTATCATTATTTCAGTTGATACTCTCTGAATTGACACTGAATGAGTAATTATAAGGAGACTGACTAATGCACCCTTATAACCTTTTTCTACAAGCATCATTAGCCTATCTATCTGTCCTATCCAAAGAAAAGCATACAAATACAGTTTATAAAAGAGAATTTGTAATTTTTAAGTGTAAACTTATTATCACAGCCTATAAAATAATGCAACACCTGTCAGTTTCCCAAAACACTTACTTCAGGTTTCATATAAATACCCGACAGGCAGTCTCTAATCCAAGTAATTCCCAGTGTAAAAAGCAATGTCTTAGCAATTTATAGAATCAAGTGTGCTTTCCTTCCTTCTCACACTGCAGTGCTATCACATGACCCAGTGACAGACCACGGTAGGATTAGTCAGGCTGGAAAGCGCCCTGACTAAAGCCCTTCATCTGAAATTAACCAATGAGCCACCCACAGACTGGCGCTCTGGCAATTAACCAGTGCAGATGCAGTCTCACCACCTGAGGAAAGAAACATCCTACACTTTCCCAAGTTTAAAAAAAAAAAAAAAAAAAAGTCTACTTCCGAGACTCATTCCCAGCTTCCAAGGATGCTGTGAAGAGGTTTGATACTTCACAAGTGTAATCAAAAACCATTTCTTCCTGAACTGCTGACTTGTCCATTTAAACCTGGTATATTAAAATTTTTTTATAATCACAACAGCACTTAACATGCACAGCGATGTAGTATGGACAAAGCTGCTTGGCGTCTCCAAGATAATCTTGCACTCAACCTAGGATGGTTAACTAATCAGTAAATGAAGAGGCAATACTAGAAAAAGGTCCACCAAGAATTAAGAAACTGGATTTTTAGTTCCTGCTCTGCCACTAATTAGGTGTCTGAAACCTGGCAAGTCCTACCCTTCCCAGAACCTTAGGCTTCTCACTTGTAAAACGAGAGGGCTGGACTAGGTGACCTGCAGGGTACTTTTCAGCTCTAGTGTTCTCTGATATCTAGGTATCAGAGCAGCCCCTCCACTGAACAAGCTGCCACATCTCCTCTGACTGCGGGCCTGAGCTCCATCCACCAAAGGCCTGACCACGTCAGCGACCGCACTGCACTGTCCGCGCTCTCAGAAGCCTCACGACAGGACCTGAGTTCCTCACCAGCGGGAGACCATGGAAGGGGCGTTCCCTCGACCACTAAAATATCCAAACGTGGTCAAGGGAAGATAAAAACTGAAGTGACAAGAAGCGGCCCTCCGAGACAGGAAGCAAGCGCTTGTGCCTGAGAATGCTCCACTTTCGGGGAACTTGGAGACGGTGGGGCAATAGCCAGGAGCCCACCATCCCAGAAAAAGGGTCCCCTTGGTGCTCTTGTCCTCGGCCCACCTACGTTCCGAAAATGTAGGGTGCACGCAAACCTCCTTCTACAGACAGATCTACATGTGTCAGGGTCAGAGGAACGCCGCAGAGAAAAAGAAATACCACCCACCCCCCGAGGGCCAAGCAGGTGAGTGGGTGCAAGGGGCAGGGCTAAGTAGCAAAGACAGCGTTCGTCTTGCTCTCTGATACTCACTGAGGCGAGGCTGGGAGAGGTAGTTCCGGCTAACTGCCAGCGCCTGTTCCCGAGCTCCCACCACGGGCCCACTGGTGGCCTTGGGTAGCTCGGGTGCGGCCCCATTCACGATCCCCCGCATCGTCCGCAGCGCCATCTTGTCTCCTCCGTCCCGACTGGCCCCGCAGCAGCGCCGCGCAGGCGCAGATATAGCTGGGGCGGCCCGCGCACCCGGCTCCGCCCATGCGCGCTGCGGAATCCCCACCTCGCACCGCCTCCTTCGCTGCTCACTGACCCCAGACTCGTGACTCGAGCTCCGAGTGGGCGGGGCTGAGCCAGCGAGCCGGCAAGAGGAGCTGACCAGCGTGCTGGGAGGCAGGGCGCGGGTCCAGGAGGAGGGAAGGGGAAGCGAAAAGAGGGACTCAGAGAAAGGCAAGATTTAAGGGAGAAAGTGAAGAAACGACGAAAAAGAAATGTAAATGAAGGGAAGGAGGGAGGAAGAAGGCAAACGAGTAAAAGAAAAGGTCAAATGATGTCCATTTATAATGGCATTTCATGGCTCTTCTCTCCCGCACCTCTGACTCTCTCCCCCCATTTTACCTGTTGACATTCAATTAGATGAACAGTAAACTTTTACATAACATAGGGGGAACATTTCAGGATTTGAACTATATACATACCCGTTGCCACGATTCTAACTCATAGCTACCTTACGGGACAGAGTAGAACTGCTTCGTAGGGTTTCCAAGGAGCGGCTGGTGGATTCCAACTGCTCACGTTTTGGTTACCAGCTGAGCTCTTAACCACTGTGCCACCAGGGTGGTCAAATGAAGTGAACATTGCTAAGTTATTTAATGTCTGTTTTAGGTGCATCTTATTTCTATGGCTTTAATACAAATGCTTACAGCCTTTTTGCACCACATCACTGAATCAAGTGTTTGTGATATACATTATATGCCGTTCAAAGAAATAAACTAAAGCTATAAAAACCACTTTGTTTCAAAAACAGCAGAAATATAAAGCTCATTCCAGTGATTATTATCACAGGGCACTCTGTGTCATCTCTTGTGGGTCTCAGTTTCACTTTTCTATCTTCCTACCCAATTCATTCATCCATATGTCAATTCAGCGGACATATATTGGCCTGTTTTAAGTGCGATAGTTGTTCCTGCTTTGTACAAATGGTTAACGTTCAGCTGCTAACTGGAAGGTGGTTGGTTGGAGTCCACTCAGAGGCACTTTGGAAGAAAGGCTAGTGATGTACTTCTGAAAAATTAGCCATCCAAAACTCTCCGGAGCATAGTTCTACTCTGATACACTTGGGATTGCCATGAGTAGGAATCAAGGCAACAGCAGCTGTTTTTGTGTGTGCTTGTGGTTAACAGTGCTTGGCTGCTAAAGGAAAGGTTGGAGGTTCAGTCCACTCAGAAGCACCTCAGAAGAAAGACCTGGCAATCTACTTCTAAAAAATCATAGCCATTGAAAATCCCGTGGAGCACAATTCTACTCTGAAACACATAGGGTTGTCAAGAGTCAGAACCAACTAGATGGCAACTGGTGTATATAGTTCAAACTCTAAAATGTTCCTCTTATGTAAAAAAAAAAAAAAAAAAAGGAGCCCTAGTGTCGCAGTGCTTAAAACACTTGGCTGCTAACTGAAAGGGTCGATGGTTCAAACCCACCAGCTGCATCAGGGAGAAAGATGTGGCAGTCCGCTTCCATAAAGATTACAGCCTTGGAAACCCTATGTGGCAGCTCTACTCTGTCCTATAAGGTTGCTATGAGTTGGAATTGACTCAACAGCAGTGGGATTTATGTAAGAAAAATTCATTGTTCACGTAATTGAATGTCAGCAGACAAAATCTGGGAAGAAAAGGCTTGAATGGTGGGTAGGAGGGAGGGGAGCTAAGAATAGGGTATGGCCCTTGATGATGAGGAAAATCACCATTTCCATCCTCTCTTGTTACTCCTGGAGTCTATTGTCCTGTCTCAGGCTATAGTCCTTTCTTTAGCTCCTCTGATCTTTTTCTCTCTGTTTTCTCTGAGGCAACAATTAGCCATTCTTCTCTTTTAATGTTTGATTTTTTTTCCAAAGAAATTTAGAAAGTACAAACAAAAAATTACCCGTGTTCCTACTACTGTGCTACTTACTGCATCAGATTTTCTTTGCCATTTTTTAACACAATTGGCACCACACTGTATACATAATTCTGTGTCCTACTTTTTCTGTAAATTAAAGCATGACCTCCTGTTATCAAAACTGTTTGAAAACATCTCCTTGAAATAATGCTTTCCACTTGCTGTCTCTGCTTCCTTGTTCTTCACCTCATATGAGGTTTTTATGAGTCTGTACACAGGGGATAAATGGGCATTGCCATATTTGTGCTCTTCTGGGTAACCCCAGTAAGCACAGTGCAATTCACTCAGCATCCATTTTCTCCATCAGGCATTTGTCTCCCCATCATGTCACAGTGGTCTCCTAATGCCAAATACAGTGGATACTTTCAGTCTCCCTGTGACTTGCCATCTCTTTGGCATTATACAAAAGTCTCTCCTTGAAACTTTCTCTTCTTTTGATTTCTAGGGCAAAGGCTCTGGTTCTGTTCAACTCTAGTTACCGTTCCTTCTTAGTTCATTGCAGGGTATTCTCCCTTTTCCCACCCCCTAATTTTAGTGATCCCTTAAATGTTGCCTTTCAGCTTCTTCTCACTCTGTACACACTCTCTGGTTTGTCTCTTTTATTTCCATATTACCAATACTGTGATAAGTCCTGAATCTCTCCTGTGCTATTTATCTATTTAATCAAATAGAAACCTCAATCTGAACATTGCACAGGACACTTAACTAAGCAGATACCCAAACAGAATAACTCATCTCTTTTTCTCCCCCACCTCAACAAAATTTCCCTCTTCCAATGTGTTCCCTACTCTGTAAACAAAACCATAATCAGTCCAATCGCTCAGGCTGGGTGTAATAACACCCCTTGAAGAGTTTCCAGATTTGTCTGCCTTTGTCTTTCATACCTCTAAACCGGTTGCCAGAGGAAGAATTTTACTTCTCATTTAACATTTCTATGTAGTTTCAATCCTTTACCATGTACTATATTGTGTTTCTTTTTTTTAAAAAAATTAAAACAACTTGGTGGGGGGAAGGAAATTTTTTTCTTTTTTAATAATGCTTTAGGTGAAGGTTTACAGAGCAAACTAGCTTCTCATTAAACAATTAATACACATATTGTTTTGTGACATTGGTTGACATACCCAAGACATATACTGCATTTTTGTCAAACACAATGTATGACGGCTTCCTCCTTTTTTAAAATAAAAATTACAAATCTGGTCTTTAGAAGCCGATTTTTTACAAGAATAGGAAAACCTCAGACATGAGTATCAGCCTGCTAACAATTGTTATAAGGAGCCCATGTGGTGCAAAGTTTAAATGCTTGGGTACTAACTGAAAGGCCTATGGTTAGTCAAATGTTTGTCTTAGCATGTGTTGCTGTTAGGTGCCATTGAGTTGGTTCTGACTTGTAGCAACTCACGTGCAACAGAACAAAACGACTCACGTGCTTCATCCTCACAATCATTGCTATGTTTGAACCCATTGATGCAGCCACTGTGTCAATCCATCTTGTTGAGGGTCTTCTGCTTTTTCACTGACCCTCTACCAAGCATGATGTCCTTCTCCAGGGACTGGTCCCTCCTGATAACGTTTCCAAAGCATGTGAGATAAAATCTTACCATCTTTGCCTCCGAGGAGCATTTTGGCTGCACTTCTTCTATACAGATTTGTTTGTTCTTTTGGTGGTCTATGCTTTATTCAATATTCTTTGCCAACCATCGTCCTATAGGGTCATTATGAGTCGGAATTGACTTGACGGCACTGGGCTGGGTTTTGCCAACACCATAATTCAAATGCATCAATTCTTCTTTGGTCTTCCGTATTTATTGTCCAGCTGTTGAATGCATATGAGGTGATTGAAAATACCATGACTTGGGTCAAACACATCTTAGTCCTCATAGGGACATTTTTGCTTTTCAACACCTTAAAGAGGTCTTTTGCAGCAGATTTGCCCAATGCAAATACATTGTCTGATTTCTCAACTGCTGCTTCAATGGGCATTGATTGTGGATTCAAGTAAAATGAAATCTTTGACAACTGCAAGCTTTTCTCCATTTATCATGATGTTGCTTATTGGTCCAGTTGTGAGGATTTTTGTTTTCTTTATGTTGAGGTGTAATCTATATTGAAGGCTGTAGGCTTTGTTCTTCATCAGTAAGTGCTTCAAGTCCTCTTGGCTTTCAGCAAGCAAGGTTGTGTCATCTGCATAATGCAGGTTGTTAATGAGTCTCCCTCCAATCCTGATGCCCCATTCTTCTCCATATAGTCCAGCTTCTCAAATTTTTTTTTTATTTGCTCAGCACACAGATTGAAAAGTATGGTGAAAGGCTACAACCCTGAAGCACATCTTTCCTGATTTTAAACCACTCTGTATCGCCTTGTTCTGTTTGAATAACTGCCTCTTGATCTATGTACAGGTTCTTCATGAGCACAATTAAGTGTCCTGAAATGGCCATTCTTTTTTTTTCTTTTAAATTTTTATTGTGCTTTAAGTGATAGTTTACAAATCAATTCAGTCTGTCATACAAAAATTTATATACACCTTACTAATACACCTTACACCTTACTATATACTCCTAATTGCTCTCCCCCTAATGAGACAGCCCACTGCTTCCCTCCACTCTCTCTTTTCGTGTCCATTCTGCAGCTTCTAACCCCCTCTGCCCTCTCATATCCCCTCCAGATAGAAGATGGCAACATAGTCTTAAATGTCTACTTGATCCAAGAACTTACTCTTCACCAGCATCCCTTTCTATCTCATTGTCCAGTCCAATCCCTGTCTGAAGAGTTGGCTTTGAGAATGGTTCCTGTCCTGGGCTAACAGAAAGTCTGGGGGCCATGACTACCAGGGTCCTTCTAGTCTCATTCAGACCATTAAGTCTGGTCGTTTTACAAGAATTTGGAGTCTGTATCCCACTGCTCTCCTGCTCCCTCAGAGGTTCTCTGTTGTGTTCCCTGTCTGGGCAGTCATCAGTTATAGCCAGGCACCATCTAGTTCTTCTGGTCTCAGGCTGATGTAGTCTCTGGTTTACGTGGCCCTTTCTGTCTCTTCGGCTTGTAATTACCTTGTGTCCTTGATGAAATGCCCATTCTTTGCAATGTTGTCCATAATTTGTTATGATCCACGCAGTCGAAGGCCTTTGCATAGTCGATAAAGCATAGGTTAACACTTTTCTGGTATTCTCTGCTTTCAGCCAAGATCCATCTGACATCAGCAGTGATATCTCTCGTTCCATGCCCTCTTCTGAATCCAGCTTAAGTTTCTGTCAGTTCCATGTTGATGTACTGCCACAACTATTTTTGAATGACCTTCAGCAAAATTTTACTTGAATGTGATGTTAGTGATTTTTTTTGATGATTTCCACATTCCATCAGATCACCCCTCTTTGGAATGGGCACAAATATGGATCTCTTCTAGTCAGTTGGCCAGATAGTTGTCTTCCAAATTTTTTAGCACAGACAAATGAGTGCTTCCAGCATTGCATCCATTTGTTGAAACATCTCAGTTGGTACTGCATAGATTCCTGGACCCTTGTTTTGTTTGTTTTAGTATATAGTATGTACTTTACCTTTCTATGCATAGAAAACACTTAAGAAACACTTCCAAATCATGCTATATTTTCATGAACATCACAAAGTAGTGCATGTGTTCATTATTACAAACTATTGTATGTATTTAACTCAAATTTTTAATATAATAGGCTTTATGGCAGTTAGTACTTAAGTATGATTGTCCATAAGTTGTATGTTCATAACCTGGAGACTGATATAGTTAAGAATTTTTACTTCTACAAAACTTTCTTTAACTGTTTGCCCTGTGAGCAGGAATCAGATATGGTCTATTGTGCATAAGCAACATGGTAACCTCAGCATTTATTTAACAAATACTGGTTGAGCAACTTACTGTGTGTAGTGGGTATTATTCTAAGCCCTGAGGTTAGACCAGAAAATAAAGTCCTGCCTTCATGGCAGACAGAAAACAAACAATATATAAGTGCCTGGAAGCAATAGTGTGCTATGAAACAATAGCACAGGGAAAGAATAAAAGAGTGATTGGGTGGGGCAAAGACTTTAGATGGTGGGGTCAGGGAAAGCTCCTTTCAGTTGCCTGAGACCAAAATGAAGAGAGAAAAAGTAAGTCATGGGAAGTTCCAGGAGACTTGTGATCCAGGCAGCGGGAATAGCTAGTGCAAATGTCCTGAGGCAGATGAAGGAAAGTGAGGCTAGAATAGCCTAAACTAAATAGAATGCAGTAGGGTAGTGGGTAGAGCCAGCTCATGTACAAACTTGGAGGCTATGAATGGGAGTTTGAATTCTATTCTTAGTGTAATTGGAGAGTTTCAAGAAGTGATAACATGATATGATTGGACTTTAAAAAGATATCTCAGATAATTGGGCACAAAATGGACTAGGGCAGAAGGCAAAAGAGAAATATGAGAGGCTTATCAGGAAGCTTTTACAGTTGTCTGGGTGAGAGACGATGACTCAGGCTAGGGTGGTGGCTCTCCTCCACAGCTCTCTGGGCTTTCCCTACCACAGAACTCATCTCTGCAATGACATCATTGATAATCATCCCTTTATGTTTTTCTCCTCTGCTGTTCCTCTCTGTAAACCAGACACAGAAGGGGGATAAGCAATGGGAATATACAGAAAAGTACAGTTATGAAAGACATTTGAAAGGAAAAAATGACACAGATCAGCCAAAGATGACTCTAAAACAGGACTTATTAATGAGGGGCCTATAGAAGTCTGTGAAATCTTTTACAAAATGTATGCACATGGGTATTTTCTGTGGAGATCATCCATAGATTTTTATCAGATGCTCAGAGAAGCCTGAACTGTTAAAGAAAACAACAGTGGAGCATCACTGAGAGTGGTATTACCATTTAAAGAACCTCAGGTAATTGGTACTACTTAGCACTTCTCTGGAAACCCTGGTGGTGTAGTGGTTAAGAACTACGGCTGCTAACCAGGAGGTCCACAGTTTAAATTCACCAGGCACTCCTTGTAAACTATATGGGGCAGTTCTACTCTGTCCTATAGGGTTGCTATGAGTTGGAATTGACTCGACAGCAAACCAAACCACTTTTTTTGGGGAGCTAGCACTTCTCCAATTACAAATTTTTAGCATTTCTCCAATTACAATTATTTTATAATTTTTTAGGTCTTATGACGGTTCTGTGCAAAGTAAACTGCAAGTAACCCAAAAATGTTTGTGTACTGAAATCGAACACAAGTGTTTTTGAGAGTTATTTATAGCATGATCGTTGAAACATTTTCCTCAGTTTTTAAAATTTCCTTAATGTATAAGAAAAACAAAGAATAATAACAGATATTTATGGTAGGAAAATTCAGAAAACTTTTAATCTCTCTGATAATGAAGAAATTATTCTTTATGAGGTTCCACCATATCTGTTAAATTAGCAAAACTAACCAAGCGATTTAAAAAAAAAAAATGTTAGCAGGATTAGGGGCTAAGAGGTGCACTGATACTTTTCTGGTGGCTTTGTAAATTGGCCAGGCCTTCTGAAGAGAGAGCAACTTGGTATGGTTTGTCGTTAGTCGCTGCCAAGTCAATTTTGGCTCATGGAATCGAACCTAGGTCTCCCACATGGCAGGCAAGAATTCTACCAGTGAATGACCAATGCTTCATCTATCCGTCTTGTTTTTAGGTGTCATCGAGTTGATTTTCTACTCATAAAGACCCCATATGTGCAGAGCAGAACTGTTACATAGGGTTTTCAAGGCTGTGGCCTTTCACAAGCAGATTGCCACAGCTGTCTTCCGAGGTATCTCTGGAAGAGCTCAAAACATCGACCTCTCAGCTAGTACTGGAGCGCTTAAGTGTTTGTGCCACCCAGGGACTCCAGTAATAATAAAACTGTTCACAAGCTGTTCAATAATTTGAATCAGTAATCATGATAATGAGATTTTTACACCAAAGAATATATTTTTTAGCTTGCTATTTTTTTTACTATAGTAATACTATCCATCATAGCAAAAATGAAGTAGTAACTTAAATATCTAACAATAGTGAAATGGACAAGCACTATATATTTGATGGATGCCAGCATGAGAATGATATACGTTGTTGTTGTTGTTATTGTTAGGTGCTGTTGAGTCGGTTCCGACTGATAGCAACCCTATGCACAACAGAACAAAACACTGCCTGGTCCTGCGCCATCCCCACAATCATTGTATTGCTTGAGCTCATTGTTGCAGCCACTGTGTCAATCCACCTCTTTGAGGGTCTCGCTCTTCTGCTGGTCCTGTACTGCCAAGCATGGTGTCCTTCTCAAGGGACTGATCCCTCCTGACAACATGTCCAAAGTATGTAAGATGCAGTCTCCCCATCCTTGCCTCTAAGGAGCATTCTGGCTGCACTTCTTCCAAGACAGATTTGTTCATTCTTTTGGCTGTCCCTGGTATATTCAACATTCTTCGCCAACACCATGATTCAAAGGCTTCAACTCTTCGGTCTTCCTTATTCATTGTCCAGCTTTCACATGCATATGATGCAATTGAAAATACCATGGCTTGGGTCAGGCGCACCTTAGTCTTCAGGGTGACATCTTTGCTCTTCAACACTTTGAAGAAGTCCTTTGCAGCAGATTTACCCAGTGCAATGCGTCTTTTGATTTCTTGACTGCTGCTTCCATGGGTGTTAATTGTGGATCCAAGTAAAATGAAATCCTTGACAACTTCAATCTTTTCTCCGTTTATCATGATGCTGCTCATTGGTCCAGTTGTGAGGATTTTTGTTTTCTTTATGTGGAGGTGCAGTCCATACTGAAGGCTGTGGTCTTTGATCTTCATTAGTAAGTGCTTCAAGTCCTCTTCACTTTCAGCAAGAAAGGTTGTGTCATCTGCATAACGCAGCTTGTTAATGAGCCTCCCTTCAATCCTGATGCCCCATTCTTCTTCATATAGTCCAGCTTCTCGTATATTTGTTCAGCACACAGATTAAATAAGTATGGTGAAAGAATACAACCCTGTCGCACACCTTTCCTGACTTTAAACCAATCAGTATCCCCGTGTTCTGTTCGAACAACTGCCTCTTGATCTATGTACAGGTTCTTCATAAGCACAGTTAAGTGTTCTGGAATTCCCATTCTTCGCAACGTTATCCATAGTTTGTTATGATCCACACAGTCAAATGCCTTTACACAGTCAATAAAACACAGGTAAACATCCTTCTGGTATTCTCTGCTTTCAGCCAGGATCCATCCGACATCAGCAGTGATATCCCTGGTTCCACATCCTCTTCTGAAACTGGCCTGAATTTCTGGCAGTTCCCTGTTGATATACTGCTGCAGCTATTTTTGAATGATCTTCAGCAAAATTTTGCTAACGTGGTATTAATGATATTGTGCTATAATTTCCACATTCAGTTGGATCACCTTTCTTGGGAATAGGCATAAATATGGATCTCTTCCAGTCATTTGGCCAGGAAGCTGTCTTCCATATTTCTTGGCATAGATGAGTGAGCACCTCCAGCGCTGCATCTGTTTGTTGAAACATCTCAATTGATATTCCATCAATTCCAGGAGCTTTGTTTTTCGCCAATGCCTTCAGAGCAGCTTGGACTTCTTCCTTCAGTATTGTCGGTTCCTGATCATATGTCACCTCTTGAAATGGTTGAACATCGACTAATTCTTTTTGGTATAATTACTCTGTGTATTCCTTTCACCTTCTTTTGATGCTCCCTGTGTCGTTTAATATTTTCTCCATGGAATCCATCACTATTGCAACTCAAGGTTTGAATTTTTTCTTCAATTCTTTCAGCTTAAGAAATGCTGATCATGTTTTTTCCTTTTGGTTTTCCATCTCCAGCTCTTTGCATGTGTCATAATAATACTTTACTTTGTCTTCTCGAGAGGCCCTTTGAAATCTTCTGTTCAGTTCTTTACTTCATCAATTCTTCCTTTTGCTTTAGCTGCTTGACCCTGAAGAGCAAGTTTCAGAGTCTCCTCTGACATCCATCTTGGTCTTTTCTTTCTTTCCTATATTTTCAATGACCTCTTGCTTTCTTCATGGATGATGTCCTTGATGTCATTCCACAACTCATCTGGTCTTTGGTCACTAGTGTTCAAGGCATCAAATCTATTCTTCGGATGGTCTCTTAATTCAGGTGGGATATACTTAAGGTCATATTTTGGCTCTCATAGACTTGCTCTGATTTTCTTCAGTTTCAGCTTGAACTAGTGTATGAGCAATTGATGGTCTATTCCA
Organism: Elephas maximus indicus; assembly: GCF_024166365.1. Lineage (NCBI taxonomy): Eukaryota > Metazoa > Chordata > Mammalia > Proboscidea > Elephantidae > Elephas > Elephas maximus. The sequence goes on from NC_064840.1 coordinate 55,001,540, forward strand.
CAGTCGGCCCCTGGGCTTGCTCTGACTGATGATATTGAGCTTTTCCATTGTCTCGTTCCACAGATGTAGTCAATTTGATTTCTATGTGTTCCATCTGGCGAGGTCCATGTGTGTAGTCGCTGTTTACGTTGGTGAAAGAAGGTATTTGCAATGAAGAAGCCGTTGGTCTTGCAAAATTCTATCACTCGATCTCTGGCATTGTTTCTATCACCAAGGCCATATTTTCCAACTACTGATCCTTCTTCTTTGTTTCCAACTTTCGCATTCCAATCGACAGTAATTATCAATGCATCTTGATTGCATGTTCGATCAATTTCAGACTGCAGCAGCTGATAAAAACCTTCCATTTCTTCATCTTTGGGCCTAGTGGTTGGTGCATAAATTTGAATAATAGTCGTATTAACTGGTCTTCCTTGTAGGCGTACGGATATTATCCTATGACTGACAGCGTTGTACTTCAGGATAGATCTTGAAACGTTCTTTTTGACGATGAATGCAACACCATTCCTCTTCAAGTTGTCATAGTAGACTATATGATTGTCTGATTCAAAATGGCCTACACCAGTGCATTTCAGCTCACTAAGCCTAGGATATTGATGTTTATGCGTTTCATTTCATTTTTGACGATTCCCAAGTTTCCTAGATTCATATTTCGTACATTCCAGGTTCCGATTATTAATGGATGTTTGGAGCTCTTTCTTCTTATTTTGAGTCATGCTACATCAGCAAATGAAGGTCCCAAAAGCTTTACTCCATCCATGTCATTAAGGTTGACTCTACTTTGAGGAGAAAGCTCTTCCCCAGTCATCTTTTGAGTGCCTTTTAACCTGGGGGGCTCATCTCCCAGCGCTATATCAGACGAGCATGATATATAGTTAGTGGAATTTAAATATGTGGAATTACATGTATGTGTAATAACTTTGAGTGAAAACAGCCAAACATAAATAGATATAGATTAATTGTTGTAGTATAAAATGCATTTGTACATTAATAAAAAAATCAGAAGACATTGAATGGTAATGTAAATAATTGATGTAACAAAATTTTGAGGAATTTTTTTTTCTAAAATATATATTAAATATTCAAAAGTCACACACACTCATACAAAGAGAATCACCTGGCAGGGAAGCATAAAGAATTGTGGTTAAAAGGTATGGGCTCTGAAGCCAGATAGACTTAGTTTAAATCCTGCTTTTATTAGCTCTGTGACCTTGAACAAACTATTTATTCTCTCTCTAAGTTCATTTTTACCATCTAAAAGATGGGAATAATAATAGTACCTTTCTCATAAAATTGTTGTAAGCATTAATAGAAAGGACTACAGAGCATTTGGAAAACAGCAATGACTAAGCATGTTTTAGCTGACATTATTGTTACATACTTTGATTGATTGGTTAACATTTACGTATTAATTACCATGTGTCAGACTCTTTTCTAAGCTGTTTTATAAATGGGATATCTTTTGGGCTGTTTTGTATTAAGAGGAAACTATACCTTATTCTTGTGTTTTCTACATGTAGTATCTAGCAAGGTAACAACTTCAAAAGATTGAAGTTTTCAAGGATTTCACTTTATTTCGATCTACAATCAACACCCATGGAAACAGTAGTCAAGAAATCAAAAGATTCATTGCATTGGGCAAATCTGCTGCAAAGGACCTCTTTAAAGCGTTGAAAAGCAAAGACGTCACCTTGAAGACTAAGATGTGCCTGACCCAATCACATCATATGCATGTGAAAGCTGGACAGTGAATAAGGAAGACCGAAGAAGAATTGATGCCTTTGAATTGTGGCGTTGGTGAAGAATATTGAATATATCGTGGCCTGCTGAAAGAACAAACAGATCTGTCTTGGAAGAAGTATGACCAGAATGCTCCTTAGAAGCAAGGATGGCAAGACTACGTCTCACATACTTGGGACATGTTATAAGGAGGCATTGGTCCCTGGAGAAGGGACATCATGCTTGGTAAAGTGGAGGGCCAACGAAAAAGAGGAAGACCCTCAATGAGATAGATTGACACAGTGGCTGTGGTGATGGGCTCAAGCATAGCAACAATTGTGAGGATGGCACAGGACCGGGCAGTGTTTTGTTCTGTGGTAGATAGTGTTGCTATGAGTCAGAACCAACTCGATGGCACCTAACAACAACAATAATAGCAAAGTAACACATAGTACTTTTGAATAAATATTTATTAGATGAGTGAAAAATATCATATCTTTCCTTAAGGATGAGCAGTTCTTTACTACACTTATTCTTTCATGTGAAAGGTATTTTCCTAAGGAACACTCATTCTCTTCAGATTATAAGTAGGTTGTGCTCTCTTATTTGTTGAAACCCTATCCTGACTTTACCCCAAGAAATGCAAGAATGGCTGGCGCTCGCAGATGGGAATGTGGTCGGAACATGAGACTCAGAGTCAGCAGCCTCAGTTTTGACATTGACACGTCTCCTTATGCACAGTGTGGCCTGGGGCGAATTCCTCCACTTTTGTCTCAGAGTCACTATCTGTGAGTTGAGAAGATTTCATATCAGAGTTCTCAGGGATATAAATTAAAGTTTCCAGAAATCAACACCTCAGACAGGAATGCAAACTCTTATTCGCTTATTAGAAAACTGTAATTGGGGAAGAAGATTAAGGAAGGGGAGGGAAAGAAAAGCTCATGTCCGTGACCTAATTTTCCCCAATGTGTCTCTTTTCATTTACGGGAAAATCCTGATCAAGGAAAACATTATGAAGGCCAACCACAACAGATAAAATAAATAGATCTCTATATATTTCTATGTATCTGCCGATATAACGTAATCAGTATAAAATTTTCAGCATGAGATAGAAGAAGATGGTTAACTTATGTATACACATATATATTTTTTCTTTCTTTATTGTTGTGTTGGCTACTTTCTAATTATGACCAACAGATGCAGCATAAGGTTTACAGTCTGGAAACCATACTTTGACCTTTTGAAAATTTGAGAACTGTCTTCTATTCTGTATTACTTTCATTGTCACTAGAGTTCCTGATATGTTGTGAGAAAGAGAGAGAACAGCAGAGGGCCCCCTATGATCAGATCAATAGCTATGTAAGAGCAAGCAGTATAAATGTAAAACATGAGCCCCCAAAAAGGCAGATGGCTGGAAGCTCCCTCGCTAGGTGCACTTCCCTTTTAGGAGAAGTGCAAAAAGGGGTCCTTGGAACTCCAAGTGACCTTTCTCAAAAGCCTTTCTTTTGTGGCCAGATCAAGACTGTACCTTAACATACCAACTATTCTAACATAAGGGAATCAGTTGGATAAATGCTGATATACCTATTTGATGGAATATTCAGACACTAAGATGGATAGGGAGCCCTGGTCGCACAATGGGTGAGTATTTCACTGCTAATGGAAAGGGTGGTGGTTCAAACCCACCCAGCAGCTCTGTGGAAGAAAGACCTGGCAACCTGGTCTGTAAAGATTATAGCCTAGAAAACCCTAGGGGCAGTTCTTCTCAGTCACATGGGTTGCTTTGAGTAGAATACCAACTCGACAGCACCTAAAAACAACAACAACAAGATGGATAGATGAGACATTGGTCATTCAGTGGTAGGATTCTCCCCTGTCATATGGGAGAAGAAAAAAAAAAAAAACCTGGCTTTAATTCCCGGCCAATGAACCTCATTCAAAGCCACCAATCATCTGTCAGTGGAGGCTTTCGTGTTGCAATGATGTTGAACAGTTTCACTGCAGCTTCCTGATTACTACAGACTAGGGAGAAAGCCCTGCTGATCTACTTCCAAAGTTAGCCAATGAAAACCTGATGGATTACAATGGTCTGATCTGCAACTGATTATGGGGATGGCACAGAAAGGGGCAGCATTTTATTTCCTTATGCACAGGGTCACCATGGGCTGGAGCAGCCGGACAGCAAATAACAACAATAAGATGTTATGTGCCATCCAGTCAATGTCGAGTCATAGCAACCCTGTGTACAACAGAACAAAGCACCACCGGCCCTGCACCATCCTCACAATCCCTGTTATGCTTGAGTGCATTGTTGCAGCTACAACGTCAGTCCATCTCGTTGAGGGTCCTCCTTTTTTTCTCTGACCCTCTACTTTACCAAGCATGATGTCTTTCTCCAGGGATTGATCCCTCCTGATGATGTGTCCAAAATATGTGAGACATAGCCTCACGATTCTTGCATCTAAGGAGCATTCTGGTTGCACTTCTTCCAAGACAGATTTATTCATTCTTTTGGAAGTCCAGGGTGTATTCAATATTCTTCACCAACACCACAAGTCAAAGGCATCAATTCTTCCAAAAACCAAAAAAAACAAAGCCAGTGCAGTCGAGTCGATTCCGACTCATAGCGACTCTATAGGACAGAGTAGAACTGCACCACAGAGTTTCTAAGGAGCACCTGGAGGACACGAACTGCTGACCCTTTGGTTAGCAGCCACAGCACTTAACCACTACACCACCAGGGTTTCCAGTTCTTCTTCAGCCTTCCTTATTCATTGTCCACGCGTATGAGGCGATTGGAAACATCATGGCTTGGATTAGACACACCTTAGTCTTCAAGTTGACATCTTTGCTTTTCAACACCTTAAAGAGGTCTTTTGCAGCAGTTTTACCCAATGCAATGCATGTTTTGATTTCTTGACAGCTGCTTTCATGGGTGTTGATTGTGGATCCCAGTAAAATGAAATCCTTGATAACTGCTATCTTTTCTCAATGGATCATAATGATGCTTCTTGGTCCAGTTGTGAGGATTTTTATTTTCTTTACGCTGAGGTGTAATCCACACTGAAGGCCATGGTCTTCGATTTCATCAGTAAGTGCTTCAAGTCCTCTTTACTTTCAGCAAGCAAGGTTGAGTCATACGCATAACGCAGATTGTTAATAAGTCTTCCTCCAATCCCGATGCCACATTTTTCTTCACGTAGTCCAAGTTCTTGAATTATTTGCTCAGCATACAGATTGAATAGGACAGAGTAGAACTGCCCCATAGAGTTCCCAAGGAGTGCCTGGTGGATTTGAGCTGCTGACCTTTTGGTTAGCAGCTGTAGCTCTTAATCACCATGCCACCAGAGTTTCCACAGATTGAATAGGTATGGTGAAAGAATACAACCCTGACACACACCTTTCCTGACTTTAAACCACTCAGAATCCCCTTGTTCTCTTCACATGACTGCCTCTTGATCCATGTACAGGTTCCTCAGGAGCACAATTAAGTGTTCTGAAATTCCCATTTTTTACAATGTTATCCATAATTTGTTATGATCCACACAGTTGAATGCCTTTGCATAGTCAATGAAACATAGGTAAACATCTTCCTGGTATTCTCTGCTTTCAGCGAAGTTCCATCTGACATCAGCAATGATGTCCCTGGTTTCACTTCCTCTTCTGAATCCGGCTTGAACTTCTGGCAGTTCCCTGTCGATATATGGCTGACGCTACTTTTGAGTGATTTTCAGCAAAATTTTACTTGCATGTGATATTAAAGACATTGTTTGATAACTTACAGAAAAATATTTTATAGCATGGAAAATTTTTCACAATACAGAATTAACTGAAAAAATCATATATAAAATGGAATATACAGTATAATCTCTATTTATGTGTATGCACATACACTCAGAAAATATTTGAAAGGATTATGTATTAGTTTCCCAAGGCTGCTGCAATAAATTTGTACAAACTGGGTAGCTTAAAATAACAGAAATTTATTGTCTTACAGTTCTGTGGGTTAGATATCTGAAATCAAGGTGTCAGCAGGATTGGCTCCTCCTGGTGACTCTACTAGACAATCTGTTTCATGCCTTTTGAAGCTTCTGGCATTTGCTAGCAATTGTTGGTGTTTCTTGGCTTGTAAATACATCACTCCATTCCCTGTGTCTGTCCTTACATTCTCTCTGTGTGTCTGTGTCTCTGCTTTCTTCTTATAAGGGTACCAGTCATTGAATTAGAGCTCACTATGAGCTGGTATGACCTCATCTTAACTTATTACATTTGCAAAGATTCTATTTAAAAGTATAGTGACAATACTGGAGAAATACCGAGAGTATGACCCCCGGACATCCTTTTAACTCAGTACTGAAGTCACTCCTGAGGTTTACCCTTCAGCCAAAGATTAGACAGGCCCAGAAAACAAAACAAGACTAAACGGGCACACCAGCCTAGGACAAGGAAGAGAAGGCAAGAAGGGACAGGAGAGCTGGTAATGGGGAAACCAAGATCAAAAAGGGGAGAGTGTTGGCATGTCGTGGGGTTGGCAACCAATGTCACAAAACAATATCTGTATTAATTGTTTAATGAGAAACTAATTTGCTCTGTAAGCCTTCATCTAAAGTACAATAAAAAAAAAATAAGGTCACACTCTGAGGTTCTGGGTGGACATGGATTTTCGGGGGACATAATTCAACCCAGTACATAGTATATACAGATGTTAACATTGGTTATACCCAGGTTATGGGATATTTTGTTTACTTCTTTATATTTGTCAATATTTTTCCCCATGAATATTCATTATTTTTTAAAATGAAAGTTAGGAACATTAAGGTGCTTGTGTTAAGATGATACACTTTTTATTTTAACAGAAGTAGGTTCTGTAATTAGTGGTAAATAAGCTTACAATCGGGCAAATGAAAAGTTCTGTTTTACAGAGACTAAGACCTGGAGGGAATCTGGGTCAAAGGGAGTAGTGATAGATGACCCAGAGTCAAAAGTAGCTGAGGTCTCATTGTTTTACCTCTAAGACTAGTTTATGATTGTTAGACCTGGAAAGGACCTTAGGAATCAACTACAATAACGTCTTAATTTACAGGTGAGGAAACTGAAGTTCAGGGAAGTAATACAATTTTCCCCAGTTCCAGAAGCTAGATAATAGCAGGGATAGGAAGGCAAGCTAAGCTTCCTAGATCTTAGACCATGCTTTTTCCATTCTATAGTCTCCATAGCTCACCAGTTCTGGTTTGTCATTGTGTACGAATTTAGGTAAGTCTGGGGGATTACCTTCGATGCAAGGTCATTATATATGGTCTGTTCTATTCTATTCTTTGGAAGACCAAATTAGTGTTAAGACAGATAGGAGTTTCTGATCTTCCAAAATGAGAATCCAAGGTCCAGACTCTCGCCCAGCATCTGCTTGAAACTCCTTCTCTGGTATCATAATGACTTGGGGGCGAGATGGAATTACAGCATCTGGGATTCTCAGGAAAAATTCTCAGAACTTATTCCAGCTTAGATCATCACCACTTTCCCACCCGTTGTCATGGCAATGTGTCTGCATTGTCTTGGTGTCTGTATATGACAGTCTCCAGAAAAGGCCTATGTCCTGGCTTACTTGCGATGTACTCATTAGAGAAGTGTAGTGAAAGCACTTGAGTGGCATTTTCTATCAATAAGTACATATTGAGTGAGCACTGATAGTGAGCTCATCATGGTGCTGGGCACTGGAGGACCTCAGCGGAACTATGGGATGTACCCTGGCTCTCAACTGGCAAGTTCACTGGACTGGGAGTAGGAAGAGTAGTCCCTGCTGTGTCCCTAACTGACTCTGTGACCCCAGGCAGACAGTTTCTCTGGGCTTTTAAAGCAAAGGTGATGTTACTACAACATGTGTTAATTCTAAGGAGCTCAAGGCTAAATTGTGCAGACAAGATTAACACACTTAATTCAACAGAAAGAACCTGCAAAGCAGTATACAATGAGATGCTGGAAAGTCTAACTGGTAAGAAAAAAGTCAGTTAGGGCTGGTTTAGGTCAAGTGGACCTCCAGGGAGAGCTAGACTTCTTCAGTTAAATAGGATTTGAAGGATAGACGAACAATATTGGATGTCCCACATGAGTCTTGCACAAGATGTGTAAGCTTTTGTGGTTAACAAAAAGAAACAGCTCCGAAGCAGTTCATGATGGATATTGCATTTAGAAGGGGAACTTATCTTAGGGAACCTAGTGTTTAGGAAATCCCCTAACAAGTACAGGGATTCGGTCAAAGCAGAGTCAACGTTTTTCTGATAAATAAGTGCATAAGAACGCATTGCTCAGACCCAACTGAAATAAAAAGGATCATAACAGATTGTCATGCAAAACTATACTCCAACAAATTTGAAAACCTAGAGGAAATGGACAAATTTCTAGAAAGACACCACCTACCCAAACTAACACAAAATAATGTTGAAAATCTGAACAGACCCATAATAAGAGATTGAAAAGGCAATAATAATAATAATAAAAAAAAAACTCCCAACAACAACAACAAAAAAAAGCCCTGGCCCAGATGGATTTACTGGAGAATTCTACCAAACATTCAGAGAAGACCTTATACCAGCAGTACTCAAACTATTTCAGAACATAGAAAAGGAAGTGATACTTTGAATTCATTCTATGAAGCCAGCATAACGCTGATACTGAAACCAGACAAAGACACCACACAAAAAGAAAATTACAGACCAATATCTCTCATGAATATAGATACCAAAATTCTCAACAAAATTCTAGCCAATAGAATTCAGCAGCATATCAAAAAAATAATACACCACAACTAAGTAGGATTCACACCAGCTACGCAAGGATGGTTCAACATTAGAAAATCATTTAACAGAATACACCATGTAAATAAAAAGAAAGAAAAGGATCACATGATTATCTCAATCAACGCAGAAAAGATATTTGACAAAGTCCTACACCCCTTCTGATAAAAATTCTCAATAAAATAGGTATAGAAGGGAAATTTCTCAACATAATAAAGGGGATATATACAAAACCAATGGCCGCCATCATTCTTAATGGAGAGAGGCTGAAAACACTCCCCTTGAGAACAGGAACAAGACAAAGATGTCCTTTATCATCACTCCTATTTATCATTGTGTTGGAAGTGCTAGCTAGAGCAATAAAGCAAGAAACAGAAATAAAGGGCATACAAATTGGTAATGAAGAAGTTAAACTCTCCCTATTTGCAGATGATATTATACTATACATAGAAAACCCAAAAGACTTCATGAGAAAACTACTGGAAGTAATAGAAATATTCAGCAGAGGAGCAGGGTACAAGGTAAACATACAAAAATCAGTTGGATTCCTATACGCCCATAAAGAGAATGTTGAAAAGGAATCAGGAAAACAATACCAAATTTATAATAGCCCCTAAAAAATAAAGTACTTGGGAATAAATCTAACTAGGGATGTAAAAGCCCTATACAAACAAAACTACAAAACACTACTGCAAGAAACCATAAGAGATCTACATAAATGGAAGAACGTACCAGGCTCATGAATAGGTAGACTTAACATTGTGAAAATGATAATTCTACCCAAAGCGACTGACAAGTGCAATGCAATCCCCATCCAAATACCAACGACATTCTTTAAAGAGATGGAAAAACTTATCATTAACTTTATATCGAAAGGGAGGAAGCCCTGGATAAGTAAAGCACTATTCAAGAAGAAGAATAAAGTAGGAAGACTTGCACTACCTGACTTCAGAACCTACTGTACAGCTATGGTAGTTAAAACAGCCTGGTACAATGACAGATAAATTGATCATTGGAACAGAATTGAGAACCCAGATGTAAATCCATCCATCTATGGTCACCTGATCTTTGACAAGGGCCCAAAGCCCATCAAATGGTGAAACGATAGTCTTTTTAACAAACCGTGCTGGCAAAACTGGATGTCCGTCTGCAAAAAAAATGAAACAGGACCCATACATCACACCATATACAAAAACTAATTCAAAATGGATCAAAGACCTAAATATAAAGCCAAAAACCATGACGTTCATAGAAGAAAAAATAGATCAACGCTAGAGGCGCTAATACATGGCATTAACAGGGTACAAACCAACAACACACGAGCTCCAGAGAATAAGCTACATAACTGGGATCTTCTAAAAATTAAATACTTAAGCTCATCAAAAGCCTTCACCAAAAGAGTAAAAAGAGAACGACAGACTGGGAAAAAATTTTTGGCTATTACAAATCAAATAAAGTTCTAATCTCTAAAATCTACAAGGAAATCTAACACCTCTACAACAAAAAGACAGATAATCCAATTAAAAATGGGTAAAGGAAACGAACAAACACTTCACGAAAGAAGACATTCAAGCAGCCAACAGACACTTGAGGAAATGCTCACGATCTCTAGCCATTAGAGAAATGCAAATCAAAACCACAATGAGATACCATCTCACCCCAGCATTATTGGCAGGAATCAATAAAACAGGAAATGACAAATGTTGGAGAGGCTGTGAGGAGGTCGGAACTCTTATGCACTGCTGGTGGGAATGCAAAATGATCCAGCCATTTTGGAAAATGATATGGCGCTTCCTTAGAAAGCTAGAAATAGAAATACCGTATGATCCAGCAATCCCAATCCTAGGAATATATCCTAGAGAAATAAGAGTCGTCACTTGGACAGACATATGTACACCTATGTTCATTGCAGCATTGTTCAAAATAGCAAAAAGATGTAAACAACCCAGATGCTTTTCAACAGATGAATGGATAAACAAACTGTTTTACATACACACAATGGAGTATTATGCAGGGACAAAGAACAAGGATAAATCTGTCAAGTATCTTATAACATGGATGAATCTGGACAGCATTATGCTGAGTGAAATAAGTCAATCATGAATGGACAAATATTGTATGAGACCACTACTGTCTATACTCATGAAAAGGTTTACGTAAAAAAAGAAACAATCTTTGGTGGTTACAAGGGAGGAGAGGAGTGGCGATGGAAAAATACTTAATAGATAAGTGGAAACTTTGTTGAAGGGTAAGACAGTACACAATACAGAGGAAGCCAGCACAAGCTGTACAAGGCAGGTCATGGTAGCCCCGTAGACACATCCAAACTTCCTGAGGAACCGAATTGCTGGGCTGAGGCCTGTGGGGACCATGATCTTGGGGAATATCTGGCTCAACTGGCGTAACAGTTTATAAAGAATATGTTCTACCTTCTACTTTGGTGAGTAGCACCTGGGGTCTTAAAAGCCTGTGAGTGGCCATCTAGGATACTCCACTGGTCTCACCCCTTTGGGAGCAAGGAATAATGAAGAAAACTAAAGATACAAATGAAAGATTAACTCAAAGGACTAATGGATCACGTCTACCATGGCCTCCACCAGACTGAGTCCAGAACAACAAGATGGTGCCCAGCTGCTACCACTGACTGCTTTGACAGCGATCACAGTAGAGGGTCCTGGACAGAGCTGGAAAAAAATGGAGAACAAAATTTTAAGTCAGAAAGAAAGACCAGATTTGCTGGCCTGACAGAGACTGGAGAAACCCTGAGAGTATGGCCCCCAGACACCCTTTCAGCTCAGTAATGAGTTCACTCCTGAGGTTCACCCTTCAGCCAAAGACTGAACAGGCCCATGGAACAAAACAAGACTAGAGGGGCGCACCAGCCCTGGGGGGGTGGGGGTTGGGGGGGAGGGACTAGAAGGCAAGAGGGAACAGGAAAGCTGGTTATAGGGAACCCAGGGTAGAGAAGGGAGTGTGTTGACATGTCGTGGGGTTGTTAACCAACATCATAGAACAAGGTATGTACTAACTGTTTGGGGAGAAACTAGTTTGTTCTGTAAACCTTCATCTGAAGTACAATGAAAGAAAAAGAAAAAAAAAAAAAAAAAAAGAGCCCATTGCCTCTGGGTCTATTCTGACTCATAGTAAACCTATAAGACAGAGTAGAACTGCCCCATAGTGTTGGTTTCCAGGGAGCAGCCGGGGGATTCAGCTGCTCGATTAGCAGCTGAGCTCTTAACCGCTGTGCAACCAGGACTCCAAAATAAGTGCATAGGATATAATATATGCATACTGTGTGACAGGCACTCTTTTATGTGCTTAATGGTAATTAACTCATTGGATCTTTACAAGAACCAGGTAAATTAGGAAACTGAGGTACAGAAAAATCAAGTCGTTTGTCTGAAGTCTCACAGCTAATGAAAGACAGAGCCAGGATCCAAACCCTGTGTATTCAGGGGTAGGATATTTGTAGAAAATAAGGCCTTAGTCCCTGAGAGACATTCCCATTGGCCTTTCCTTGCCTACTTAAATTACGGATATTGCCACAGGCTCTCTGATCAAGTACAACGGTTTGTGAGACGGTATTTTTTTTTTTTTTCCTTCTCTGGTTTATGAATTAAAGTTAATGAGGAGTTAAGGAAAAGTGGTAGGTTTCAAAACCCTCAGCTCTGCTTGTGGAATTCTGCCCACACAACCAAGGATGGGTGAGTTTGGAACCTGAATTCCAAATGGAACTGGAATAATTTGAAATTTCTAATTCCAAATGGGAAGTGGAATTTTCTCATTCCCATTCTTAAGCAGTGAGCTCTGAGAAAATGCAAGCCTCTTGCAAGTACTGCAGTGCCTCAGCCAGTCTTGTGTAACGTTCAGAGAGGTGCCATCACGATCATCAATACCATCATCAACAACAGCCTGTTGTTGCGCACCTCTACTGGGCAAGATGGCAGATGCTTTGTGAAATAAAAGATGAACAAGATAAAATCCCTGTCCGTAAGTAGCTTACTGTCCAAAAGCAGGTAACTGTAATTCAAGGCACACTGTCATAAGCATCACAAGGTGTCATATCTCTGCTTCTGGTTTTTGGCCAGTTTTGTTCTTTTTTTTGTTGTTGTTGAAAATATACACAGCAAAAGATAACGCTATTTCAACAATTTCTAAATGTAAAATTCAGTGTACAACCATTCTTGCTATTCTTTTCCAAATTATTCCATCGCCTTTAACTTTAATTCATTTCCTCCTAAGCTTCTCATCTAAACCTTAGATTGCTGTTGTCAACTGGGTATTACTTACATAATTCTTTAAAAGAGCACAATGTTCAAGGCAGACATAGTCAGTTTACTAAATAAGCTGAACTATTGTTTTTTTTTGTTTTTGGTTCAAAGGAGACTTCTGCGGATAGTTTTGGCTTAAGGTTTAAAGTTTAAAGATTATCGCAGGGCAGTCGTTGCAGGGGTTCACCCAATCTCAATGGCTCCAGAAAGTCTGGATTCTATCAGAATTTGAAATTCTGTTCTGCATTTTCCCCTCTTTTGACCAGGATTCTTTTATAGATTCTTTGATCAAAACGTTTTGTAATGGTAGCTAGGCACCATCCAGCTTTTCTGGTCTCATGTTAAAGGAGGTAGTTGTTCATGGAGGCAACCAGACACATTCCACTTTCCCCTTCTATTCCTGGCTCTTCTTCCTTTCCTGCTGCAGTTGAGTGGAGACCAATTCTTGTGCCTTGGATGGCCACTTTATAGCTTTTAAGACCCCAGACAGTATGCTACAAACTAGGAGGTAGCACAGAAGCACTGACAAACAACATTATGGCCAGTCTTGTTCTTAACCAACTCCTGCATAGCTCCAAGGTTAGCACTAAAGGTTTGAAGGTAAGAGTACTGACTGGTAAAGTCTAGCTGGGTCTGCATTTCCCAAGCAGGGGATGATATAGTTTACCGATCAGAGAAAGGTAGCAATGCTGGAATTTGACAGTAAGGGAGGGTTTCTGTCATGACATACTGTCTTAGGCTGGGTTCTCTAGCGAAGCAAAACCAGTAAAGCATATAAATATATATAGAGAGATTTATATTAAGGAAATGGCTCAAGCAATTGTACAGGCTGGAATGTTCCAAGTCCATGGATCAGGATAGAGGCTTCTCCTGGTTCGCATAGCCATAGGGGCTGGTGAACCCAAGATCGGCAGATCGGAGAGTGGGGCTTTTGCTCACACACTGTGAAGATTGACAAATCCCAAGATCAGCAGGTAAGCTGCTAGCTCAAGTCCCAAGAACTGGAGGTCAGGTAAGTAGGAGCCAGCTGTAGGATCCAGAGCAGGCAAAAGCCAGAATGTCCACTTATATTTGGATGTGGGCCACACGCCCAAGACAACTCCCTTTTAATTGATTAGCTACTCGCAGCAGATTCCATCATGGGGGTGATCACATATAAACATTGAGAATCATGGCCCAGCCAAGCTGACACACAATCTTAACCATCACACATACGAACAGGGATGCAGTTGTAGACTGAGGCTTGGTCAGGCAGAAAGGAATTGGAAAGAAGGGAGGGGGAGGGGCCTTATGGAAGAAAAGATGAAGAGAGATTGAGAACAGGGAGAAAGCACAAAATAGGCAGGAGTGTGGACACAAAATTTAGGTTTTTACTGAAGAAACAAAGGACATGGCTGAGATAGCAGATGAGAAGCAAGAGCCAGAAGAGCACCCCTTATCCCCTGGGCAAGTTCTACCAGGGCAACTTACTGCCGGGTTCTACATTGTAATGGGACAACTGCAGGCTTCTCCTGGTAGCCCCGGGCACAGCAGGAAATCCAACTGGGTTTGAAAGGATCTGGCCCTAGGGAGGAATCCCTAGGTGGCACAAATGGATAAGCTCGAAACTACTCACTGAAAAGTTGGTGTTTCAAACTCACCCAGAGGTGGCTCCATGGAAGGGTTGGAATTGACTCAATGACAACTAGTGTTTCATTTGTTTGTTTGTACCCACAGATAAAGAAGCTGGCTTTACAGGGACAGATTATCATTTTTGGCTTCAAACCCTTTGGAGTCGTTTATCTCCATAGGCAGGGCTATCTCCTCAAGGGGACTGAGGTTGATAAGATGCTGTATGGGGCTACATTTCCCTAATCCTTGGTCTATTTATCACTGAGTTTGGTGCCAGAATCCCTACAACATCTATTTACGTTGCTCTCAGATTTTTAAAGCACCCCGTTCCCCTGAATCTGAAGCAAGCACTTCTCTTGTGTCACCAGGCACAGCAATTTCCTACTTTTCTGGACACAAACCCACTCCTACAGAGTCCATAATGCCATGTAGAGCATGGCCATAAAGAACCAGTCCCCTGGTCTGCATTTCAGAAACCTGGACTGAAAATCAAACCTCTCCAACCAAGGCTAAATTACTGACATATGCTTGGTATAAGTGAAAGTCTGAACTGATTTTTAAATATTCGAACAGCAAGGAAGCAATGAAAAACAAAAGCACCTTCCAGATATGAGTCACAGGACCATTTACTCTGGCAGACCATGTCCACCACAGCCAAAGGTGAGTGTAGTTGGGTTGTGCATGTTAGCTGGTCTAGAGAAAAAGCTGTCTGTCTGAGGATACTGTGTGCTAGCCACCTTAACCAGCAAGATAAGAGGATGACCATCAAAGAGCCTCAAACTTCAGCTTCAGCCCAGGAGAGCCCTCAACAGGCTGCGCCGGACAGAGCAGGGCTCAGAGTCCAGCAGGTACATCTACAGAAAGACTGTGCTATTAATTCTTACTAGTGACTTCCTATTTTTAAAAGTTTTTTTCCAGTATAATTTGAATTATAAAGAAAAAAAAGTTCCCATAAGTCCACCATGTAGCATAAACGCTGATAGAATTTTGGGTGTATTTTTCCTATGTATATGGTGGAAAAAAAATTTTTTTTTATGTGGTGGTTTCATAGATATGTAATCACAATGTGCATAAAGTATTAAATCCTGCTTTTTTACTTCCCATTATAATAGCTATGCATATGCATATGTAATTTTTTTCAAGTTGACATATAGTCTTCATAATAACCAGTTTTTTTCTCTGTTTTTACAGCCGTGTGATAGTCCCTCGAGCTCACATACTATGATTTACTGAAATATTTTTCTGCAGTTGGGTATTCAAGATGTTTCCATTTTTCCCTCTAAATGCTATGGTAAAAATTTTGCACCTCTGCTTTTTTCCCCATATTTCAGCTTATTTTCTTAGACTAGATTTTTTTTTCTTAAAGAATAGATTCTCAAGAAGTGACATAACTGAATTAGAAGGTGTGATGATTTTTATGATTTGAGATACATGCCTAATTTTTTCCTCAAAAAATTGTTATCTATTTGCATTTTTTTTTATTTGCATAGCTACTAATAATGTATATGGATGTCTGTGTCACTATTCTCACACCAGCTTCATTAAACAGGAGGAAGATGAGAGCTCATTCTTGTATAATAGCTAACACTTTGGTTATTAACAGGGATGGGTATTTGTATAACCAGAACACTCCAGGCTTTGTTGGCCTGTGAATACCAGCATGGTCACAGTTAACCGACCTGTGGATACTAGCATAGAGTAGTTAGAGTTGCTGGAATTATATGTTACAACATATATTATACAGCTATATAATATATAAGGAGCCCTGGTGGTGCAGCAGTTAAAGCGATCAACTGCTACCCAAAACATTGATGGCTTAAAACCACCATCAGCTCCATGGAAGAAAGATGTAGCAGGCAGCTTTTGTAGAGATTTACAGCCTTGGAAACCCTATGGGGTTGCTATGAGTCAGAATCAACTCGATGGCAGTGTGGTTTTTGTTTATATAATACATATTATTACAATAAAAACCAGAACCAAACCCATTGCCATTGAGTCGATTCTGACTCATAGTTACCCTATAGCAGAGAATAGAACTGCCCCATAGGGTTTCCAAAGAGCAGCTGGTGGATTTGAACTGCCGATCTTTTGGTCAGCACCTGAGCTTTTAACCACTGTGCCACCAGGGTTCCATTATTATAATATGCAATATATATTACACAATATATTGTATATTATAATAATATATATTATATAGTTATAGTATGCTATGCAGATGACACAATCTTGCTCGCTGAAAGCGAAGAGGACTTGAAGTAATTCCTGATGAAGATCAAAGACTGCAGGCTTCAGTATGGATTACACCTGAACATAAAACAAAAATCCTCACAACTGGACCAATGAACAATATCATGATCAATGGAGAAAAGATCAAAGTTGCCAAGGATTTCATTTTACTTGGATCCATAATCAATGCCCACGGAAGCAGCAGCCAAGAAATCAAACCATGTACTGCATTGGGCAAATCTGCTGCAAAAGGCCTCTTTAAATTGTTAAAAAGCAAAGAAGTCACTTTGAGGACTAAGGTACACCTGATCAAAGCCATAGTATTTTTTAATTAACATACAAAAAAAAAAAAAAACCAAACCCAGTGCCGTCGAGTCAATTCTGACTCATAATTACATATATGCATGCAAAAGCTAAGCAGTGAATAAGGAAGACCAAAGAAAAATTGATACCTTTGAATTATGGTATTGGCAAAGAATATTGAATATACCATGGACTGTCAGAAAAAGAACGAACAAATTTGTCCTGGAAGAAGTACAGCCAGAATGTTTCTTAGAAGTGAGGATGGAGGGACTTTGTCTCGCATACTTTGGACGTGTTATCAGGAGGGACCAGTTCCTGGAGAAGTAGAGGGTCAGCAAAAAAGAGAAAGACCCTCAACGAGATGGATTGACAGAGTGGCTGCAACAATGGGCTCAAACGTAGCAAGAATTGTGAGGATGGTGCAGGACTGGGCAGGGTTTCGTTCAGTTGTCTGTAGGGCTGCTATGTGTCAGAACGGACAGGATGGCACTTAACAATGTAACATGGTGCCTTGGTCTGGGATTTGCAGGCCACACCTGAGAATTTATGCTGGTGAGTGGCGGCTGGCCAGACCAGAAAAGACTCACTTGGGAGGCTGATATCACCGAGCCTCAGGAGGCATAATTTTTTTTTTTTAATAATTTTTATTGAGCTCTAAGTGAACGTTTACAAATCGAGTCAGTCTGTCACATATAAGCTTATATATACCTTACTCCATACTCCCATTTACTCTCTCCCTAATGAGTCAGCCCTTCCAGTCTCTCCTTTCATGACAGTTTTGCCAGTTTCTAACCCTCTCTACCCTCCTATCTCCCCTCCAGACAGGAGATGCCAACACAGTCTCAAGTGTCCACCTGATACAAGTAGCTCACTCTTCATCAACATCTCTCTCCAACCCATTGTCCAGTCCCTTCCATGTCTGATGAGTTGTCTTCGGGAATGGTTCCTGTCCTGGGCCAAGAGAAGGTTTGGGGACCATGACCGCCGTGATTCTTCTAGTCTCAGTCAGACCATTAAGTCTGGTCTTTTTATGAGAATTTGGGGTCTGCATCCTACTGATCTCCTGCTCCCTCAGGGGTTCTCTGTTGTGCTTCCTTTCAGGGCAGTCATTGGTTGTGTCTGGGCACCATCTAGTTCTTCTGGTCTCAGGATGTTGTAAGTCTCCGGTTCATGTGGCCCTTTCTGTCTCTTGGGCTCATGGTTATCGTGTGACCTTGGTGTTCTTCATTTTCCTTTGATCCAGGTGGGTTGAGACCAATTCATGCATCTTAGATGGCCGCTTGTTAGCATTTAAGAACCCAGACGCAACATTTCAAAGTGGGGTGCAGAATGTTTTCATAATAGCATTATTTTGTCAATTGACTTAGAAGTCCCCTTAAGCCATAGTCCCCAAACCCCTGCCCTTGAGGAGGCATAATTTATCCTATCATGAAGGACTGGCCGTTAAAAGCCTGGAACCCTAAGATTCAGAGAGCTTCCTGGTTAATGAGAATATCTGCTCTTGAGAGGGTAGCCCATCCCTTGGGACATGGGAGCTCCACTTTGGGAGCCCACCCAGATCTGGCCCTATGCATCTCTTCATTCCTTTTTGGCTGTTATGAATCTGTAGTCCTCAGTATGGCATACTCTTTGAATTTTTAGTTGTTCCAGTGAATTATTGAACCCAAAGGGGCAGTGGGAGCCAGCAGGTCAGAAAGTAAGGATGTCATGTGGACTCCCAAGCTTGCGGCTGGCATCCTGAAGAGGTAGTGGGAAACCAATCCTGAATTTGTAACCAGAAGGTCATAACATGGGGGTGTTGCATGGACTCCCCAAACTTGTGCCTGGCGTCTGCCTGTCTGGCAGCCTGGAGGACAGTGTCCTTTTAACTTGTGAGCTCGGACCTTGCTCCAGGTGACTAGGGTCAGAGAGACAGCACCACAAGCATAGCTGGTGATGAGGATGGAGAAGTGGAAATGTGAAGACTGGATCAGTCTCTACAGCCTGAGGACTGAATTCATGCTGACACTTACTGCACAGCCATTAAGTTTGTGGTAATTTGTCACTGTAGCAATAAGAAGCTAACACTCCTCTAATATCCTTGTCTCCTCCCCCTATTTCTCCATTCCTATTTTACAGCTCTTTCCTTCTGTTTTTAGTCCTACATTGAAAGACCCCAATTTTTTTTTCATTGTATGAATTAATTCATACAATTAGGAGGGCCTCATTGACCCACCAGCTCCACAAACAGGAAAACACTGCTGCGACTCTTGTTCATTGGCTGTGTTTGCTCTTCTGCAAATGGTTTATTTTCTTTGTCCCATTTATGACTCCTTATGTCAGAATAATATAGATCCAAAGTGCCACTCCAAGATCCCACAATGAGCCATAAACTTCCATATAGCCATGCATTTAGTTATTCAAACAAGAATTTTTTTTTTTTTTTTTTTTACTGTGCGCCAGGCATTGAGCTAGTACTGGTGTGTGAAGATGCCATTATGATGGCTACTGATGCTGGGTTTTTATAGCTTGAATACAGCGTGCATAGATTTTTTTTTTTTTTTTTTTTTTTTTGCCTTGTAAGTGTCCTAAGATTTGGTTCTTTACCAGAAGCAACTGGGGTACATGGAGCCTCTCTCATTAAGTAACAGGGAAGAGAAACTGCACTCTGGTTCAATTTTGTCTTTCAGTTTGTATTCCGGTCCAGGCAAGAGTTAAAGAGCTCGATGATAGATAAGCACAGATGAAAAACAGCTCAGCCTAGTGCATCTTTGCTTAGGATAATTTCTCCCCTCTCTTTCTCCTCTCCAGCTCTGCTTTCCTGCCTCTGACGCAGGAAACCAAGGGCCTGAATGGAACCTGTTGGAGGTTCCAATTAAATCTTTGTAGACAAAGGGAACACATGGCATCCTCAGATAACAGGTAGTAATAAATCCATCCACACATCCAGTTTCAGAGAACAGGTCCCCGCTGTCCTGCTAACAGCTGGCAATACCTCATTGAGTGCCTCATACCAAGATGTGTTTGAAGGTAAGATTTTTCTTTCTCTGGGCAAGTTTAATCCCTCCTTGTAATCCGTGTCTTTCACCAGAGGATTTTGACCATAAAGCACAGCTTACTACTGATTTGTTGGCAAATCCCTGTTTGTTTTCTTTCCTCTTAGTACTTTATTTTACTCCATTTTATAGCTCTTGGCTTACCATGGCTTTTCTCATAGTCTCTTTCTATTTTCTTTTTTATATGCAAAGTAAAATTAAGTTTTGAAATATCTTGTTTGTACAGAGAAATGACGGGTCTTAAATGATTGCATGCATTTGCTGGTTAAAACTTAACAGGAAATTTGGTTCACTTGGGATCGTTTGGTTCCCTTAAAACTATAGCATGAAGGGCAGCCCTGGGCTTATAACAGAGTGGCTCAGTGCTTGGAATATTTCAAACATTTGAGGCTGGCTATTGAACCCCAGAGAAGCCCTGGAAGCACAATGGTTAAGTGCTCTGTTGCTAATCGAAAGGTCAGTGGTTCAAACCCACCAGCAACTTCAGCTCTGTAGGACAAAAGACCTGGGAACATTACAGCTTAAGAAACCCTATGGGGCAGTTCTACTCTGTCATATAGGATTGCTATGAGTCTGAATCAACTCAACGGCACACAACCACAACCACCACTGAACCCCAGTAAAAATCACTTAAACATATTTACTTCTTCAATTATAAAAGTGGTTAATTGTGGAATATTTAGAAATTACAGAAAAGGAAAAAGAAGATAGTTTAAGTCATTGATTATAAATGGCTGGCATTTTGGTGTGTATCTTTCTACTGTTTTAAAAATGTGCACATGGATATTTCTTTTTTACATGGACTGTCAGAAGAATGAACTGTAAATAGCTTAATACCCTTTTATTACATACATTGTATTTTATTTTCCAAGTCATGAAAATTATCAGAAAACATGATTTTTAAGAGCTGCTTAATATTACATCATTAAAATGCTCCACAATGTATTTAATCAATTGCTTATTGGTAGATATTTAAGTGGGCTGCATTTTTTCACTAATATAGTTTATAGTTCAGCAGTTAATAATTTTAAACATCAATCTTCGTCTGCATCCCTGATCATTTCCTTAAGATAGATTCCTAGAAGCAGAGTTACCAAATCAGGGATATACAATTTCTGGGACCTGATATGGCTCATGACAGCGATGTATTTTAAATTTTAAATCATCGGTAGTATTGATACCGCAACAGAAGTCACATAAAAAGAAAATTCTTCCCCAAAACTGTTCTTGCCTGCAATTTAACAAGTTGTTGTGACCTAATGCTGACTAATGATGTAAAATCCCAACTAAGAAAGGTAATTATGAAAGTTAGTATTTGATTTATCCAAAGTAACACATCGTTTTGAGCAGGGGATCAGAGATTGAACAAAAGAATGGCGGTGCTTCCGATATCACAGAGCAAGGGAAGATGCTGGAGTACAAGCCAGCAAGTTAAAAAAAAGCTTGTGCTTTGATCCCAGTTTGATGCTAATTGTGTGAGCTAAGGCAAATACAACATCCTGAGCCTCAGATTTCTCATCTGTGAGATGAAAGGGTTGGTTTAGGTCAACGTTCTTCAGTGGGTGGCCCAAGTGGCACATGAGATGTTTTTGGTGGTACATAGACCAATATTTTTTACCACAGTACATAAAGGTACTTTTAAAAAAAAAGTATTTTAATTTTAAAAATTGAGTGGATTTAAAGGAAAAGATTAAGTAAATAACAGTATAGGTGCTCCTTGGGTATGGCATAAACCATCAAGGTGATGGGCAAATATCTGAAGCTTGAGAAACAAAGAGATAGTGATCTGTGGAGTCCCTTTTCAATCTGTGCTGGGTAAAAATCAAGACATAAACAGTAAGCAATGGTTACTGTGTTCATGATAACTAACATAATGCTCATTTCCAATATGTGAGGATAACTCATATCCCCACTTCCCACTTCTCCATCATCCTGTTATCAGCCGCCCATGTGGCACTTTCTCTCTCTGTCCCTAACCACCCAGAGTTGGGTCTCCACAAGTTAGGACTCTGTCCTTCCAGCCCCTGCCAAATAGGCAAAGCCAGCCCTTCTGCCCCAGGTAAGTTCAATTATTCACTAGAATGACTCGGAACTCAGAGACTACCTATACTTACAGTTAACCATTTATTATAACAAGAAAGGATACAAGTGAAGAGACGCTTCAGGCAAGATCTGGGGGTGGTCACTGTGTGAGACTCCCATTGTCCCCAGGGGCCTGCCACGCTCTTCTGTGCATGGAAGTTCTCACCACTCCAGGAAGCCCCCTAAAAAGACAAATATAAGGTTCAGTGCCCCTTAGTCACTGGGGCCTCAATGAATATGCATGACTGGGGCCTTAATGCATAGTTATGATTGATTCAGTTAATGAATATACATGATTGACTGCATTGTGTCCCCCTCCCTTCTGAGGTTTGCTGCAGGGTGGGGCCTGTGTAGTCCCTACTCATTTACACATGTTTAAGCGTTGTCTGGCTATTTTAGGAACCAAAAGGCACCTTGACTGCTTGGAAATTCCAAGGGATATTTTCAGAAACCAGAGACAAAAGGCCAAATTGAGTTATTTGTTACCAAGAAGGCATTCTGGGAACTAAGTAGAATTATTGACATTTATAAGTTTCTTTTTTTTTTATAAGTTTCTGGGTAAGTGATACAAACAATTTGTGCTTGGCCACTAACAGAAAGGTTGGCAGTTCGAGTCCACCTAGTGGCACCATGGAAGAAAGGCTTGGAGATCTACTTCCTTAAGATTGTCTGTTGCTACCAAGTCATTCCAATTTTTGGTGACGTCCTATGTCATCGAGTAGAACCGTTCCATAGGGTTTTCTTGGCTGTAATAGTCATGGAAGCAGATTGCCAGGCCTTTCATCTGTGGTAACCAGGGTGGGTTTGAACGGCCAACCTTTAGATTAGTAATCAAGTGCAAACTATTTGTGCCACCCAGGGAGCTTTCTATAAGATTACAGCTTTTAAAAACCCTATGCAGCAGTTCTGCTCTGTAACGCCTGGGGTCACCATAAATTGGAATCAACTTGAAGGCAATGGTTTGTCTTTTAGGTTTGTAAAAAGTGAGCAGAGACTCAAGCATGTTTTCCATGTTTCCAAATACCACTCTACTACTGCTACTACTTGCATCCCACTGCTTGCAACTCTTCGCACTTTCACTTTAATAGTGAGCTTCACTTGTCTATAGTGGATTTTGTCCCCTCTTCTGTAAAGGCTGCAGAAGACCTGTAGCTGCAACAGGACCCTCCTTAGAGCCTGGAGGAGAAGACACCCCCAGCCCAGTCCTCGCCATGCTCCGAGTGGTTCTAGAAGCTCCCCAGCGGTTGCTGAAGGAGGGGAGAGGGTCCCGGCAGCTGGTGCTGCTGGTGGTGTTCATTGCTCTGCTGCTGGACAACATGCTGCTGACTGTGGTGGGTACGTTTGAGGGTCTTTGTGTTGGGGGTTAATTTGCTTTGGGCCCCAGTAGGCAACCCATACCCTGCTAGATTTCAGCAGTGGATGGACTTGAGAAATCTTTTTATGCTCAAGTATACATAGATGTTGCTGGGGGTTGAGGTAGACAGCAGGAAATGGTGGCTGATGCTTTCCAAGAATTGCTAAAAGACCTTGGAAGTTCAAAGAGAAGGAGGTTCAGAGAGCATCAGCCAGAAAAGAGGATGGCCTGGATCCAGAGCTGGCCTTTCCTCTCCTTCTTCCCCATACTATTTTCCCAAGGTGCTGAATGACTCCAAGCTTCCTGTGAGCCAGCGAGCTTCTTCTCACTGATGCTTTCCAGCCTCTCCTCTGGCAAAATAGCATACTTTATACTGGATATACTACTCCTTATCAAAGCCCTGGTGACACAGTGGTTAAGCACTTGGCTGCTAATCAAAAGGCTGGCATTTCAAATCCACCAGCCACTCCTTGGAAACCCTAGAGGGCATTTCTACTCTGTCCTATAAGATTGCTATAAGTTAGAATTGACTCAATGACAACTTTTTTTTTTTTTTGGTTTTTATCAAAACCCACCTTTTTGAGAGTTTCATTCCCCCAGAGCCCCACATTTTGCTAGTTGATAGTCCATCGATCTTTACACGTCAATACACAAATGGGAACTAACATGTTCTTCTTCCTGGACAAGATATATGTTTTTAAGGAAGAATCTTCCTGAGACAAGTCGTTAATCTGATATATGATTGGGACTTAGGAACTTTAAAACCAGTTGCTGTCAAGTGGACTCTGACTCATGGTGACCCCATGTGTGTCAGAGCAGAACTGAGCTCCATAGGGTTTTCAATGGCTAATTTGTCAGAAGTAAATTACCAGGTCTTTGTTCTGAAGTGCCTCTGGGTAGACTTGAAACTCCAACCTTTTGGTTATCAGTTGAGTAAGTTAACCATTTGTACCACCTGGGGACTCCTAAGGAACTTTAGCTAATAGGGTAATTTGTGCTAGCACAGTCTCTGGTAGGCTTCAAGTCTCATCACTTAAACACCTTCCTTAACATAAAACTGGACCTCAATAGAAATGTTCCTGTACCTAGTAGTGGTAAAAAGACAATCTACCCTTAGCCCTCATCGCTTGTCCTTGACTTTCAGTGCCCATTGTGCCCACCTTCCTATACGCCACAGAGTTCAGACAAGTCAACGCTTCTCAGTACCTGGGCCCTGCCGTGGCTTCCCAGCATGGCCTCACCTTGTCTACCTTTTCTACCATCTTCTCCTTCTTTGACAATAACACCATGGCTATTGAAGAAAGTGCGCCCTGTGGCACAGTGCAGATGAATGACACTTCTGGCACCATCCCCCCTCCAGTCACTGAAGCCATCTCAGTGCATAAAAACAACTGCTTGCAAGGCACAGAGTTCTTAAAGGATGAGAACATACGAGTCGGGTTTCTGTTTGCTTCAAAGGCTCTGATGCAACTTCTGATCAACCCATTTGTGGGGCCTCTCACCAACAGGTATCTCAATGGGCGCAATGTTCCACATAGTACTCAGGGGCTCAGGAATAAGAGGATGGGCTGAGATATCATAAAAATGGCTAGAAGGGAAAAAGAAGGAAAAGTGATTTGTCTGGTCCCCAGGGGTGCTTGGAAAAGTTCACATGATATTGAGGAAATGCCATGGGCTTCAGATTTTCTTAGAGATATAACAAATATTGGGTACCAAGAAGAGAATCAGTCAACAGCCATGGACTGCTGATATTATAGCTTGATATTATATTACAGGAGTGGAACAGTCATATCTCAGTCTAGAGCACTGGCTTTCTTGTAGTTGTCATTGGGATTGTCCTGATGTTCCGAAGGAATGTATAGTCTGACTAGGCTATCCTTTCTGGAAAAGATGATTTTGGCCTGGCTTGTATTCATTCACATGTCATGTCCCATCTGGACTCCTGCATTCAGAGACATGTTTGACCACGTACTCAATTGCATTCTGTTCCCACTTTAATTAAAAACTAAAGTCCAAGTATATGGATGCTTATTAGAATTGGGTCTTTTTTTTTTTTTTAATTCCCTTTTAGGATTGGATATCACATTCCCATGTTTGCTGGCTTTGTTATCATGTTCTTCTCCACAATTAGTAAGTAATTTGCTTCCCCTTTTCTTGACTTCACTAATTACCTTTGATTTTATCACATGCACTATAGTGAATTGAGCAGGCCAGTTTTGCTCAGATAGGATTTAGGCATCTGACTAAGTGGCCTATGACATTAATATAAACGTTTTGCCTTTTTTGGAATGCAGAATAGAGCGGTAGTGGAGCTTCTAAGCTTGACAACTCAGTCTAGCTGGAATTTTTCAATTCTGCTATAAAAGAACAGACACTTCACTTACTTCAGCTGGGAAAAATAACGAAGACTATTTTAATGTGTATCCTGTTATACTGTGTGTGTGTGTTTGTCTGTAGCAATAATCTTTTGAGCGAGTCTAATAAAAACCCCTCATCTTTGGGAAGAGGTCATACGATTAGATATGAAAAGGTAAAGAGCAGCTAATAAAAAATCTAGCTGGGCAATAAAAATAGCAACTGGAAAATTCCAAAAAACCTATTGCCTTCAAGTTAAGGACATTAAAGGTTATAGCTTAGGAAAGCAAATTTGCTGAAAAAACAAGAAAGGGAAAGGCAAATAATCTAGCTAATATCTGCCAAATCTTTCCAATAAAATGGAGACAATCAGAAGAGTAAGTAAGAAAAATAAACCTGTAAATTTACCCTGAGAATTAAAATAAGAATGAATGAACGAGGAGGGGAGTTTGGGGGTTAGTTTCGGGCAAGGCAGCCTGTGGACCCACTATCGGCATCTAATACCTCTGCTGATTCTCTGTTCTCCAACAATACACCTCCTCCTTCTTGTTTTTATTATTGCCTTTCTGTCACTCACCTGCTTTTTCTATTCCTCTTCCTCAAGTTTTCTTCCCTCCCAGCATATTTGACTCCTATCAACAATATTTAACAGGAATTTGTTATATTCAGGGATGGAAGGCTGCAAAGTGCGGGAACTAGAGATGCTGAGCTCTGTCGTCTGCACACTGCAGTTTGTTTGTGAAAATTCTAGCCGAATCAAAGGAAATGAGGAACTTCAAGTTAGAGATACTCATTGAACTGATAAGGGTCTAAAATCTGAAATATATAGAAAACTTCTATAACCTAACAATAAAAAGACAAACCACCCAAACAAAAACGGGGCAAAGGACATGAACAGACACTTCATCAAAGAAGATACTCAAAAGGCCAACAGATACATGAAAAGATGCTCATCATCATTAGCCATCAGAGAAATGCAAATCAAAAACCCAATGAGATACCATCTTGCTCTCATTAGGATGGCCAAGATTAAAAAAAAAAAAAAGGAATATAAGAAGTATTGGAGGGGATATGGAGAAATGGGAACCCACATCCCCTGCTGGTGGGAATACAGAATGGTACCACCATTGTGGAAGACAGCCTGGTGGTTCCTCAAAAAACTGGAGGTAGAGCTGCCATATGACTCAGAAATTCCTAAGTATATAACCTAGGGATCTAATATAAGTGACACAAACAGATATATATGCACACCTATATTCATCACAGCATTATTCACAATAGCAAAAAGATGGAAACAACCTAAGTGTCCATCAATGAATGAATGGATAATTAAAATATGGTACATACATACAATGAAATACTGCTCAGCAATAAAGAAAAACGAACCCCAAAATATCTTGGAATATGGATGAACCTGGGGGACCTTATGCACAGCAAAATAAGTCAAGCACAAAAAAAAGAAAGCAAATATTGTATGTTCTCACTTTTATGAAATGACACGAATAAGTAAATATACAGAAACTAACGTTCATTAGTTTCACAATGCAGAAATTTTTGAGTGATATCATTAATATCCCACACAAGTAAAATTTTGCTGAAGATAATTAAAAAATGATTGCAGCACTACATCAACAGGGAACTGTCAGAAATTCAAACTGGATTCAGAAGAGGACATGGAACGAGGGATATCATTGCTGACGTCAGATGGACCTTGGCTGAAAATGGAGAATATACTCCTCATTTATTGACATGGTTAGGTTCCAAAGACCAGGTCATTATGTGAAGATTGGCATTATGCAAAAATGGTGGATGATTACATCACATTACAAAATGGAGGATAACAACATCATTACATTAACTGCCAAATTGCATCATTACATAACTGCCAAATTACATTATTACAAAGCTGCCAAAGCACTGAGAATCATGGCTCAGCCAAGTTGACGCATAACCTTAAACATCACAGCCAGCGATACATCTCAGTGTTACTGCCAGATGTATATCAATAATGTGCAAAATAGTGGGATAAATTTTTTTACTGTTTTTGTAGATACTAAATGTCGGATAATGAGATAGTTGATAAGTGAGGAATAGATGTACTCATCTGGAGCAAAAGAGAAAGAGGGAAACCATAGACCCAAAGAAGAAACTAGTCTACAGGACAAACCATGGCCGTATCTACTACGAGAACAGAAGAACTACATGGTGCCTGGCTACCACTACTGACTGTTTTAATCAGGGTCATAATAGATGGACCCTGACAGAATGAGAGAAAAACATGGAACAGAACCTCAAATTTCTAAAAACAAAAACTAAACATACTGGGCTGGTTGAGACTGAAGGACTCTCCGAGACTCTGGACATGAGACAGAGTTCAAACCTTGAACCGAAACTAACCTTTGACGTTACCTTGTAGATAAGTAACAAATTGGCTCAAAAAATAATGAATAGTATCTATAAGTATTGCGCTTCTTTAAAAAATCACCTAATGGGACTAAATGGTTAAAATTTAGAAAAAAGATGAAGAGGGCAGGAACACTAGATAAATGGAAATGGAGCAACCAGAATGAAAATAAAAGAGAATTTTAA
This sequence comes from Elephas maximus indicus, assembly GCF_024166365.1. NCBI lineage: Eukaryota > Metazoa > Chordata > Mammalia > Proboscidea > Elephantidae > Elephas > Elephas maximus. Next base: position 55,029,876 of record NC_064840.1, read on the forward strand.
CACATTGTGAAGAATGTTACCAATGCCACTGAACAACTTGTAGAGAAATTGTTGAATGGGAACTTAAACTGCTGTGTAAATCCTCACTGAAAGCACAATAAAATGTTATTTAAAAAAAAAAAAAAAAGAAGTCACTGGTGCCCATTGCTACCTATGAGGTCCCCCAGGTGGGAATGATGCTTAATATAATTAGGTGATAAATGGCAACCCACATTAGGTGTGCAAAGTGAAGAAGAAATTGTTTTGGTCTTCCTAAGCAGGGTGACCGGCCATCCCTGTTTCCTGGGACTGAGGGGTTTCCTCAGATGTGGAACTTTTGGTTTTAAAACTGGGAAATTCCTGGGGAAACTGGGACAAGTTGGTCACCCTGTTCTCAAAGGACATAGGGATAGTAGACCTTGGACAGATGGGAAATCAAAAAGCCTGAGAGAGGGCATTGGAGGCCAGGCAAGGAGAGACCAAGAATGTGCATGTTTGGGAAACAGTGAGTGTGATCATGTCGGGAAGTAATGGGGCAAGATTATAAGCACAACCAAATGACATCTATAATGAATGGGCAAAGAGATTAAACTTCTGCTGACGCAGACACTTTGGGAGTGAGTCTTCTCTCTTTAGGAGGCATTTTTTCTGGAATTGGAGGTGAGATGTGTCTAGACTGAAGCTTTTAGCACCAGCACCCTGTAATTTAGTTTTTGATAACAGATTCCTGTTTGGTTCCAGTTTCATATATGTTAGCCTTTAATAGGCTGAACCTCTTCAAGGGTGTGAACTAGATGTTCTCGTTATTTCATATCTCCTACAGAGCCTTTACATAGCGGCACACTTAGTAGTTACTTAATAAATACTCCCTAATTTGATTTGGCTAAAAGATCTTCCAATATAAGGTAAGGGGAAGAGTCTGATTGGATCACGAGACATTATTTTCTACCCTATATCTATGGCTCTTCAAGTGTGCGTGGCTTATTGTCCACATACTCCAGATGGCCCACAATGGGCACAACAACGGTAAAGGCCAAAGCTGGGTGTTGCATATGGAGGGTCCCAGAACAGGCTCTCAGAACCAATTCCTAGCCCAGGATATTGGCCTTCATGGGCATTCCTGATTCCAGGGGACAGGATGTGGGGCTGCTGGCAAAAAATGGGGAAACCCAGTCTTCCATCCACTGACTGGTGATTTGGTTTTTGCTTCAGTGGTTTCTCAGTCTTCAGGCCAATTACAAAGCAGTCCTGACTAGGGGGCAGGGGATTTGAAAGAACACCAAAAACAAGGAGCAGGTGTCATGCTTCAGTCAAACTTACACATCATGGCTCATATCTGTAACATTATGAGCATGTGTTCTGGAGGTGGGAGGATCTAAGGCAATGTACTAACTTGAGTATTTGTGCTATTCTCTTTGTCCAGTGTTTGCTTTTTCTGGCACCTATTCTCTGCTTTTTGTAGCCCGAACTCTTCAAGGCATTGGATCTTCATTTTCATCTGTTGCAGGTAACTCTGGTATCTTCCAAACACACACACATGCACACCTCTTACCAAAAACTATCTTCGGATCCTATAAGATGTATTAGAGGAAATTAAGGAAATATCATCCCAGTAGGTGGAATTTCTGACTCAGAAATAAGGTACTTGTAGAGTTGCTGACAAACAAAAGAAAATAAAATCTGTTGCTAGAGTCGATTTCAACTCATACGGACCCTATAGGACAGAATAGAACTGGCCCAAAAGGTTTCCAAGAAGCACCTGATGGATTTGAACTACTGAACTTTTGGTTAGCAGCCAAGCTCTTAACCACTGTGCCACCAGGAGCCTATGAACCCCTATGCCTGACGTAACTTCCTCTGACAGTATTCAGATGTAGCTAGCTCAGATCAGAGCAAACCTAGTTTGTAGCAGTGAAGTAGGCCAGGCTATTATTTAGTACCACTCTATGGTCCTTCCTCTGTACCTCTGTTAACATTTTATAGAAACAGTATTGATAGTACTACTGGTAATATCATGGCAGTTGGCAAAATATTGCCACATACGTTATTTAATTTAATCCCACAAAGCGTATATTTTACACATGAATAAATAAATCTGAGAGCTTAAGTGACTTGGCTAAAATCGCACAGCTAGTCAATAGGAAGGGGTCTTCAACGCTCTGCTATATCGCAGTGGCCTTTTAGCGTTCAGCCCGTGCTCTCTTCCACGTACTCAGCGCTTTCATGCTGTTCCTTGGGCACCCTTGTTAAACAGAACAGTGCTGTGCGTTCACAGCTTTTTCTTTCCCTGACCTGCCCCATAATCCATTCTTTAAGGAAAATGTGCCAGGAAAATGATAAAAAGGTATAAAATGCAATATAATTGGAAAATGGTATTCTGTGTTACCGTTCCCAGAGGGCTTTGCTTTTCTAAGTCCTTCAGTACCCTGAACAGAATGACTGAGCAACGTGAGAATTTGAGGAACCAGTAGGGACAGTACTTGTAAAATACTCTGGGTAAAGCTTTATAAAGCCCCTCAAATGGAAACTCTAAGATTATCCCTAAAGATACAATAGGGCGGAGACCAAGGACTCTGTCAGAGAGGCAGGTAGAGAGCTCCCATACTCTAACTCCATCTGTCCTGCTCTCTTCAGGTCTTGGAATGCTGGCAAGTGTCTACACGGATGACTATGAGCGGGGGCGTGCCATGGGAATAGCCTTGGGAGGCCTGGCTTTGGGAGTGCTGGGTAAGTGGTGCCTATTTCTAGATTCAGGAGGGTGGGTTACTACAGATTCCCCAAAGATGACCCGAGGAGGCAGATGTTCCCTACACCATGTAAGACAAGTATTTTCCTTCCCTCCCTGCCCCAATCCTGATTTGAGTCCTTCCCAAGCATCCAGGAAAGGCAAAATCTCTTTCTCCTTAAGAAGCTGAACAGCCCATCAGAGCGTGGGTGAGGTCCAGAAACAGAGCCTGCTCAGGGTGGTGAACCTACCCACAACAGCAGCCACTGCCTGTCTCATGTTTGCCTCCATGCACGGCCAGTGCTTTAACATTAAACATGAGAGGGCACTCTTTGCCAGATTCTGTTCTAACCACATTTCAGACGTTATGTCCTTTAATTTTCACCACCATGCTATGAAAGAGAACAATTGCCCTCATTATAGAAATGAGGATCCATAATGAGGATAAAAAAGGTTAAATAGTCCATCCAAGGTCACACAGCAAGGAAATGTCAGAACCAGGATGCAGGCTCTGATTTTCAGGGTTCCAAGTCCCAAACTGCCAATCATTAGGATATACTTTCTTTGAGATTCATCCCTCATGGCACCAAGCCACATACTTTTGCTGAGCACTTATTACATGCCAAGCACAATGCTAGCACAGTACGGATATAGGTTACAAGCTCCAGACATAGTCCCTCTCCTCCAGGAGCTTATAAGCTAATTAAGGACATCAGACACAAAAACCTGAATTTAAGTTTAATAAAACACCAGAAGTTTCTTTCCTGGCCCACTTTCCACCCCCCATCCCCATGGGAAGGCGAGAAGACAAAAACCCTACTCTTTGTTAATATCCATCTACCCAAACAGCTAAGCTAAAACTTTGGTTTGATCTGGTATTCTTTATCACCTCTCATTCCCAAATGAGTAACAAGTCCATCATGTCCTCTGCAGCCACTTCTTCAAGGTCAGATTCCCATCACATCTCAATCAGAACATGGTACCAGCCTCCTGCCCGATCTCTTGCACATCCTCACCTTTCTCTGTAGTGCAGCCAGAAGAATCTTCTAAGCCCAGAGTGGATGGTTTCTCCTTTGCCAAAAAGCAGTGTTACTTCTTCCTAACCGATTAGCTGAACTAGACACCTCACCAGAGTATACAGAGCCCTTTGCTATTCAGCCTCAACCATTCCTGCCTCTACTCGTTCCCTCCCAAACACCCATTTATATTCCAGTAACACTGACTTTCTGCTCTTTATTCTCCAACAACCCTCTCTTTTCTGACACCTCTGTGTCTTTCACACACGCTTCTTTCCCATCAGGTATTACTGACTTTGGCAAAGTCCTTCTGGCTACCTTAGCTTTCTGACCGAGTCCACTGTGCAATGTAAACTTTTACTCTCACACTTTTCATGAAGTGTTGTAATTATTTGTGCACTTCCTCTCTTCACTCACACACACATTTCTTCCACTAGAATGTGAGCTCCTTGTGTGCAGGGACCAGGTCTTCTCCATCTCCGAATTCCCAGGATGTCACGTGGGGCTTAGCCCCTAGTAGCCCTAGTTGTTGTTACTGTATTTTTTTATGCAGTGATTCACACCTTCTATGTTTGTTTGCCAACTGCACCCTCACCCCTCCTGAGGTATTTTCATAAGCATGCTATGTTAATTTTTTTTACAGCAACATGAAAAAAAAATTGGTATAGTGGTGCTTATGAAAATATCTCTTGAGAGGAGGGCACGGTTAGCAAACAAATGAAAAAGGCACACGTTACTTGCGTAAAAATACAGTAATTGCCATCAAGTCAGCATGGCAACCCATGGCAACCCCATGTACAACAGAAGGAAAAGTTATCTGGTCCTGTGCCATCATCGTGATCATTGGTATGTTTGAATCCATTGCTGTGACTACTGTGCATTTTGAGTGCCTTCTAATACCCGGGGCTCATGTTCCAGCATTGTATCAGACAATATTTTGTTGCGATTCTTAGGGTTTTCATTGGCTAATTTTCTGAAGTAGCTTGCCAGGACTTTCTTCCTAATCTATCTTAGTCTGGAAGCTTTGCTGAAACCTGTCTCTGCTGGTATTTGAAATGGTGGAGGCATAGCCTCCAGCCTCATAGCAACATGTAAGTACCATAGTACAACAAATTGACAGATAGGTGGTAGAGTAGCCCTAATAGCTCTCAGTAAATGGTCTCTTACTTTCTTTCATCCCCCCCCACACAATTAATTAATTAGTTAATTGATTAATTTTCCTGAAACATTTGAAACTACATTGCTTGCATCATTCATTTGCCCCTAATACATTTACCTTTGGGTAACCAAAACCCTCTGGCTGGGAATTGGCCCTCAACTCTGGAATCTGTGCCTGCTTTTCTTTTTAGTGGGTGCACCCTTTGGAAGTGTGATGTATGAGTTTGTTGGGAAGTCTGCTCCCTTCCTCATCTTGGCCTTCCTGGCAGTACTGGACGGAGGTAAGTCATCATCAGAGGCCAACATACAGGTGACAAGCTAGGTCACAACCCAGATTATGCTATGATATTAGTCTTGACTAACAATGGGTGGTGTGGGAATGTTTTGATGCATCAAGGACTGCCTCATCCCGGGAAAGAGGAAAGAAACTCAGGGAGTTAGATACGTATGTGATGCGTGTATTTGTATGTGATAAAGTAGTAGCAACGTGGCTGTTATTGGAGCCTCCAGCTAATCAATGGACAAACTGAGCTGTCTCCCTCTTTCTTTTTTAGCACTACAGTTCTGCATCCTACAGCCTTCAAAAGTCTCTCCTGAGGTAAGTGAATACCAAGCTCTGTTGCCAAGAGATATATGGGTGGCTATGTGCAGATACCCAAGCATCTCTAGATCATCCACACCAAGACATAAGAAGAAAGGTGAAGGAGGTAGGATCAGGGAAAGGGAGAACTGTCTTTGGATTCCCAGATAGGGTTACTGTAAAAATGGTGCGGTAGCATCAGAGGCCTTCTAACTTCAGGAGAAGAGAGGAGAATCAAGATCAACATTAGCCCAAGGCTGATTCCTAAGGCTGATTTCTATGAGGTGGTCAGACATACCTTCACCTTCCAACCTTTTTACCAATTCTGACAGCAATTGTCTCTCCCTTGGCACTTTCTACTTCTCTACTGGATTCAATTATTCATTGCAGTGGCCGCACAGAGCTCACAAACCATACTCATGGTTATGGAGTTTGTTAGGGAAATAACAGATTATAATTCAGGATCAGGAATGACTTAGGATAGAGTTCTTTGGTCAAGATAGCCTCTTCTCAGTTGTGCCGGTAGGCAGGCCTCTCTCCAGCCCTCAGCTCCCTGGCCCAGCCTCTGTCCTGCTTGAACAGAGCTCTTTAACTCCACCAACAAGTGCCCAGGGCACTCTACTCCACCAGAAAGCCTCTGTCTGAAAGCTCTCAGCTCTCTTGCTTTGTGGGGTGGCATAGCCACTGTAACTGCCTAGCTTTGTGGGCCAGAAAGCCCACTGCGCCGTCTTGTGCCAGTCTCCTGGTTCTGCTGCTGCTGTTTCTCTGCCACTTGTGCAGTCTCTGGTGTTACAACTCTCTCTCTCTCTGTCCCCTGGATCTAGGAGGTTCTCAGCACAGGGACCCTGGGTCCAAAGGATGCACTTCGTTCCCATCTGTTCTTCTTGGTGATAGTGAGTTCCCTGCTTTCCACCTCTGGGGTGGCTCATTTTAAGCCTAGAGGATGACTGGGTTAGGATGACAAAGGAAACTCTGGTGGCATAGTGGTTAAGTGCTATGGGTGCCAACCAAAAGGTCGGCAGTTCGAATCCACCAGGCGCTTCTTGGAAACTCTATGGGGCAGTTCTACTCTGTCCTCAAGGGTCGCTATGAGTCGGAAATTGACTCAACGGCAGTGGGTTTTAGTGGGTAGGATGACAAAACTGATCAATCCCCTTGTTAGGGCTCCATACACTTTATTTGCATCATTCCACCCACACAATTGTGCCATGCACCTTATTTGTATCATTAGCAAACTGTCCAATCAGCTTGTGGGCCATAAACAACTTATTTGCATCATCCTTCCCAATCTTTTGGTAAGAATTACAAGACTATGGTTAGAAAGGTCACATAAAAGTGATCCATTGCACTGCAGTTACATTTAGGATAGTGTGGGGAATGACAGAAGAGTCTGGCTTGATCTTGGACAAAGATGGAGAAAGGGCCTTGTGAAGACTTTGCATTCTACGCTCCAAGATAATCTAGAAATAATAATAATAGCTAACCATAAGGCTTTTTATGTGCCAGGAACTGTGCTTAGTATTGCCTAGCTTTATCTTATTCAATATTCCCATCAGTTCCATGAGCTAAGTCCTATTATTAGCCTCATTCTACAGATAGAGAAAATGAGGGACAGCAGAGAAACATCTGAAAGACTTAGAAACAATGACATAGTTGATATTAGTAGTGTACCAATTCTCCCAGACTGACCAGGAGCCTCTTGCAGTCATCTAAGATGGTGCCATCCTTTGGGAACTGGCTCTAAGAGTAGGATGTCTGGGCCTTGGGGGAGGGAAGTAGGAACCACACCCCATTCAGGACTCCTCAGAGCAAGGAGCACCAAGCACCTTCTACAAAGATTCCCAGGCCTGGAATGTGCTCAGAGCAACACCACTCTGCCACCTGTATAGGCCTAGAAACATTAATCCAGATGGTTCCAGCACTATTTATTAAGCACTTACTATGTGCCATTAAAAAAAAAATTATTCAACGAATAGTCTAAGCTTGGGGTTGAGATATTAGCAGAAGAACACCAACAGGTATTTCCGAAAAGAATTTGATCCTGGAGAAAAACATTAGCACTTCATTGGGGTTTTAAAACTTTATTTTGACATAATTTTAAACTTACAGAAAGGTTGTAAGAATAATAGAGAGAACTCCTATATATGCAGATTCTTCACCAGTTTTTAACATTTTGCCGTATTCGTTTTGCCATTCTCCCTCCCTGTTCCTCTACTCCCGCCTCTCTCTCCACACATGTACATAATTAATTTTCCTGAAGCATTTGAAAGTTCTTTGTTTACATCATTCCTTCACACTTTTTTAATGCACAATGTTTTCCCTACGAACAGGGATCTTTTCTTGTATATCCACAGTTGTTGCTGTTTGCTGTGAAGTCAATTCTGATTCATAGCCACCCTATAGAACAGAGTAGAACTGCCCCATTGAGTTTCCTAGGCTGTAAATCTTTACGAGTGCAGATGGCCAGGTGTTTTCTCCTGTTGAGCCAAGTGCTTAACCATTGTGCCACCAGTAGTATCAAATTCAGGAAATGTAACGTTGATACTGTGTTTTTATGTAACCTACACTCCTGGCTCTAATTTTGTCAGTTGCCCCAATAATGCCCTTTATAACATTGTTTTTGGGTTTTTTATCTTCAGTGCTGGATTCTGTCCAAGATTGTATATTGCATCTAGGTTTCACATTAGTTTCATCTCCTTTAATCTGTAAAACTTCCTCAGCTTGTCTTTGTTTTTCATGGCATTGATATTTTTGAAGGATACGGACCAGTTATTTTAGAGAATGTTTCTAAATTTGGCTTGTCCGATGTTTTCTCATTACACTCTTGACGTTCTGTATCCCTGGTTAGAACATCATGCAAGTGTCTTGTCCTGCTCAGGGTGTCACATCGGGAGGCATATGATGATGCCATCCGCCTTTCAACCGTGATACTGATTTTGATCACTGGTCAAGATGTCACCTGGTTTCTCCACTGAGTAGTTAATATTTTTCACCTCATAATTAATAAATAATCTCTGGGCAGACACTATAAGGTTATATAAGTATCCTGTCCCTCCTCAAAGTTTCCCCCTAGATTTTTTATCCAATGATAATTCTTACCTGAATTCATCTTTTACTATGTTTGCAACACCCTTGTCTTTTTATTTTACCAATCCCTCTATGTCCATCAGTTACCATTTTACTGAAGAAAGAGCTTTATCTTCTCCCTTTCTCTGTATGTGTATGTGTGTGTAAGTATATATGATAGATTTTACTTATTATTTGTTTATCATCAGTGTGAACTCATGGACTCCTATTTTATTCAAATTGGCTTCTGTGTCCTGTTTACATGACCTTAATTATTTCTTCAAGTACTTTCTTACTTTATGGTACAATAAGCTGGTCCGTACTCATCTTGTACCTTCTCCGCACCAGCCTTGGAATCAACCATTTCTCTTCCAAGGAGCTCTGGTTCTTTTTAGTGGGGAATAGTGTTTACAAATCAAAATCTGGGCACTTGGTATGCTCATTGTCACTGAGCTCTTGTTTCTAGGCCATCTCAATGACAGAGCTAGGAGGCCATGTATGTTCATATTGAGACCTTCAATTTCACCATAGGATTTTCCCCTTGTTTCCCGCATTCATATATATATATCTCCCTTCTTTCATGGTGAGAATCCTGGCTCCCAACAAAATCAACACAATTACCTATTTGTGCAATTCTACAATACCTATAAATCAGCTATAGTTTATATAATCATGCTGTTGTTGTTAGTTGCCATCGAGTCAATTCTGACTCATGGCGAGCCCATGTGTGCTGAGTAGAACTGCTCCATAGTGTTTTCAGGGTTATGAGCTGGAAGCAGATCACCAGGCCTGTCTTCCAAGTCACCTCTAGGTAGGTTTGAACTCCTAATCTTTCAGCTAATAGTAGAGCTCTTAACTCTTTGTGCCACTCAGGGACTCCTTATATACTACTACAAAAATAAGCGTGCTAAGAAGTCTTCAAGATTTTTGCAGTTCTTTTTTCCTTAGACTTAGGGAATGCAGGCCAAATACTGTGTTCAGAAATTACTTGCATTAGTTCTTTATTCCCCCTTCATTATGTATTGGGAAATATAGTTTTGTTCATTTGTTTTTCCTTCATTTAGTTATATTGTCCCCATCCTTGCTCAGATAATTTTATTTTTTGAATATGCAGAATATTACCTCTAAAAGTCAAACCTATGCAAAAAGCTACACTCAGAGAATGGACAGTCCTTTTACCCTATCACCCCTTCCTCTTTATGCAATCAGTTTGATTGTTTTCTGGCTTATCTTTCAAGTTATTTTTTTTTTTCAAAAATAAATAATTTTATGTATGTTCTTATTCCCCCATTTTCTTACATAAATGCTAACGTAGTATATATTCACCTTTTGCTGCGCACTGTGGTTTTTTTTTTTTTTTTCCCCCACTTAATATGTCCTGAGAATCACTCCTTATCAGGTCCTAGAGTTCTTCCTTATTGTTTTTTGTAGCTGCATAATGTGCCTCTGTATTACCTTATTTTATTCAATCAATCTCCTATGTTTGGACAGTTAGGTAGTTTCTAACATTTCATAATCACAAATAATGTTACAGTGAAAAACCTTGGGCATATAAATTTTTATGATGTTAGAAGTTTGTCTTTATAGTTAATCCTCAAAGCGAGATTGTTGGGCCAAAGGGCTTATTGGACTTCTTAATGTGTGTTGTATTATTCAGATCAAAAAAAAAAAAAAAAATTTTTTTTTTTTACTTCTTTATTTTGAGTTACACGTGGTGGGAAAGCATGATCCTTTGGGTTTCAGAATAGCTAAATATCTAAATAAGGGGGCAGGGTGGTTCAGTGGTACGATTCTCACCTTCCTTACTGGAGACCTGAGTTTGATTCCAGCCAATATGCCTCATGTGCGGCCATCACAGGTCTGTCGGTGGAGGCTTGCGTGTGGCTGTGATGCGGAACAGGGTTGAGCAGAGCTTACAGACAGACTAGGAAGAAGGGCCTGGCGATCTACTTCTGAAACCAGCCAATGAAAACCCTATGGATCACAATAGTCCAATCCTCAACTGATCATAGGAATGGTGTAGGACCAGTCAGTGTTTCATTTCAATGTGCATGGGATAGCCATGAGTCGGGGGCCAACTCAACAACAGCTAACAACAACAACAACAAACAACAAATATCTTAATCTATCTCTGTATTTTTTTTTTTTTATCTCTGTATGTGTGGCGAGTTGGTTACCATACCAAAACTATTCAGTTGGTTACAAAATAACCCCCAAACCAAAGCAAAACAGAAGGTAGTAAACACCATAGAAGACTGGGACATGGTATTCAGGAAGTGTGAAAGACGGAAGTTCTAGCTGCTGTGTCAGGGAATACTGTAGAAATGACGGAGCCATTTGAGCTTAACATTAAAGAACGGGTGAGGTTTGGCCCTGTGAGGCGAGAAGGAAGGTAGTTTAGCAAAGGTGACAGTGAAGGCTGAGGGACTGTTGGGATGTATTAAAGGAAGGTAGAGGGAACTAGTTCAGCTGGAATGAAGAGTAGGTACTGAGGGGAGGGAGAAACTAGAGCTAGACAGGATAGCATTTTAACCCAGATGTTCTGACTCCCTGGTGGTTCAGAGGTTAAGAGCTCAGCTGCTAACCAAAAGGTCAGCAGCTCAAATCCACCAGCCATTCCTTGGAAACTCTATGGGGAAGTTCTAGTCTGTCTTATAGGGTCACTATGAATTGGAATTGACTTGACGGTAACAGTTTTTTTTTGTTCTGTTTTGTCCTGACTCCAAATTTTATTCCCCTTCCTCTGCACCAGGCCAGTTTGGCTCAAAGTTCAGAGCAAAAAATTCAGAAACCTTGAGTAGCTTTCTGAGTTATCGCTTTCACCGTTATATTTTGGATTCAGCGTTCTGCCCGTGGTTCTCATAGGAAGAACGTGGGTGTCAGTGAGATCTAGTATCCAGATCAGGTGTCCAGACACCTGTGGTGCAATCCTGACTTGCTAACGATCAACTCTGACCTGGCCGTTGGTCATTTGAAGGCAAGAATCATGTCTGAAAAGTTTTTTCCCCTCTTTGTGACTACCACAGTGCCTTCCTTGCACACAGTAGGTGCTCTGCTCACTCTGTGACCTTAGCAAGGTCATTTTCCTTCTCTGAACTTGGGTTTTCCTAATGTCTACAGTAAAGGAGTGGAGGTAGATGATGCTAAGGCCCTGTCTGAACACTCTCAGTTTCTGTGACAGTAGGAGAGATGTACACACTGTGCAAATGGAAGTGTTTGTTTTCCATGTTCTCCAGAGTGTCAAGGGGACCCCGCTTTTCACACTTCTCAAAGACCCTTTTATCCTGGTGGCTGCAGGTAAGCAGGCAATGGCCGCGCTTTGAGCTGGGAGAGGCTGGGCTTCAGGGCAGTGGCGGGTGGCTCACAGGGGGACTGTCGGCTGTCTCTCAGGCTCCCTCTGCTTTGCCAACATGGGAGTGGCCATGCTGGAGCCCACTCTGCCCATCTGGATGATGCAGACCATGTGCTCTTCCGAATGGCAGCTGGGTAAGTAACCGCAGTCCGAACTTGGGGTTGGGCAGGAGGTGGGTGCCTGGGCCCTTTCTCAGGTTATCGAGAAGCATCGGCAGGTTTAGGTCACTGGGGTCACAAAGGAACAATGTGCTTCTATCATAGGATTACCTTCCATGTTCATAACCATGAATCAGGCTGGAGGGGGTGGGTAGTTTCTCAGAGAACCAGCCTGAGACTGGGCAGGGTAGAAGATGAGGAAGGGGCCTACTGAGGGGTCACATACTCAGCTGATGGTGGAAGGATTAATGAGTTTGAGTCAAAAGACCTAGGTTTTAGTCTCAGCTCAGTTGATTAGCTATGCAAACTTGGGTAAGTCACTTAACCTTTCTGAGCATCACTTATTTCATCTCTAAAATGGGCATCAAAATAATATCTAGTTCAAAAGGCAGTTAGCTGGAGGAATGCATGACATGTGTGACAAAGCTTTGAAACACCTAGAATATTAATCCATCCCACCATTGCCATTCATGTTTGCCTCATCCACTCCCCACCATCCAGATTACTCTTTTGCTGTCATTTTCCCTCTAAAAAAAATGAGCTTATGGAGTATATTTTTCTGCTGCCCTTGGCTAGAGAAGGTTCTGTACCCCGGTGGAAAGCTTTTGGCCTCAGGGAGAGGCCTCCATGCTCCTCTGCCCCTTTGGGGAGACCTCATGACTCCTCTGAGTTTAGACAGACTCCTGCCCTTTCCAGGAAGCCTGAGGAAAGGGGCCAGTAAAGGCTACGTGCAAATCACTCAGTCGCTGTGGGGAGGAGAGGTTTATGGAGCCAGAGGGGAAGCTGAGAAGGACCTGATATAGCTCAGTATGCAATAAAAAGCACTAAATCTAATTTTCTAGGGGACAATTCTAAGCAAGGCTCTCAGTTCCACTCCTAGCCCCAAATTGAATTTTTCTGGGCTGCAGCTTCCCTTGACTCAATTAATTGAGTTAGTTGATGTTCAGTGCAGATAACATACCCCCTGTCCCAAGGCCCTGGTCATGCAGGCTCTTGGTGCAGGTGAGCAACCACAGTAGAGTACGGCGCTTCTCAGCAATGCAGTTACCCCAGCCTCAGACCGAGGCTGCTGTAGAAAGGCCTTCAGATGTCAAGTCAGAACCCTTGGGATAAGGCCTGGTCGCTAAAGTCTTTTACAACTTCCCTGGGTGCTATTAGCAGAGGTTTCTGCACCTGTGAAGTTTAACGTCCTAGGTTCTCAAATGTCCTTACATCAGAATCACCTGAAGGGCTTGTTAAAACAGACTGCTTGGCCCCACCCAGCAATTCAGTAGAAACAATTTGTATGTCTAATAATTTTCCAGGTGATGCTGCTATGGCGGGCCAGGTGGCCACACTTGGAAAACCACTTCTCTAGATGAATATCTCTCCAGGTTGTTGGACGGAACAAAGGCAATGATGCTTTTGAGAGTGATTTGTGAGCTGAATGAGCACCATGTGGCCCAAGCACGGGAAACAGCTCAGGCTTTGGAAACAGGTCAACAGGTCAACATGGGGTTAAATCCTGACTCAGCCACTTACTGGTTGAGACCTTGGAAAAATTATTTAACCTCTTTGAACCCTACTTTTTTTCTGTTGTAAACCTGGAAATAATTTTTAGGGTTGTTTTGAGGATTAGATCTCTGTATTCTAAAGAAATTAGCACAGTTTATGGAATAAAGAATACACTCAGTAAATAGAAATTTCTATTATCACTATTTTCATAATTGCATTTGTGTAAATCATTTTAACACAACCAAAACTATGTGTCATCTCCTACCCCTTAAACATATGCTGTGAAAAATATATGTGTCTACAGACACACAGTTAGGACACCTATTTTGCATAAAACACTGCTGAAATGCAAGCTATACCCAGTACTAAAGATTAAACCACAAGGATTGAGGAAAATCTAGTTGAGGAAATTCCACATCATTTAAAATAGAAATGTATTTAGGAGGCTACATCTCCTAATTCCAGATACCAGATAGACAGTTGAGTAGTTATAACCTCTAAATTTTACAAAAGCAATTGACTATAAACAAATGTGTTTAGTTTGAAACAGATTGCCACTCCGTACAGATAAACTAGACAAATACACTAGGGCATACTTCCCTTCCACTCCGTAGAAGAGAATATTAAAAACAAACAAGCCATCAGCCAGTAACTGGTGAGTTGTTTGCTTTTGATTTAATCGTCATCGTCATGACTTTTTTATTAAGCAGCCTTGTTTCCTCTAGGTACAGAGAGGCATAGAAAGGGTTGGTGAGACCCAGAGAAACTCACAGTACCAGTTCCAAGCAGTCCCTATACCGGAGCCTTTTGTGCCACCACACTGGCCCTGTGGGGTCGTGCACAGCACCTTGCTTTGGAGTAACAAGATCTGGATTCAAGCTTCTATCACCCACCAGTTATGATGATAATAATTCAGGCCAGTGTTTACAGGGCACTTACTCTGTGCCAGGCACCAGGCAAAATGCTTGATCTCATTTAATCTCCACAGCCAGCCCATCTGGTAAAAATTATTATGATCCCCATATTTCAGAGCTTTATTAATCTGACCCAATTTCACATTTTCCTCTCAAATCTGGGCCTGTGGAACTCCCTGACTGTCATCAACATGTGTCCCTATGTGCTTCGCTGAATGCTTTCTTCATGTTTTTGCCCTGAGACCTGGATGCTTCCCGAGGACTCTGTTTCCCTGGAGCCCTCGTGATGGAAGTCCACTGTTCCTCCTGACTTTGCTTTCCACTGCTGCTTCAGAATCATTTCTTCTTGTCTCCCTTCTCCTTCAAAGACTCCATCTCCTTTGACAGTCATGTCATTCAATTATACCTCCCACCCCTTTTCATTGCAATCCTTTACCAACCTTTTAGTTACCCCTCCTCATTCATTAAGGCTGTCAACACTTGACTCATGCTCTTCTTTTTAACTATACTCCTGTCACCATTTTTGGTGACTTCACTATCTAGGTGAATAACCCTACCAATGTCTTGGCCCCATACTTCCTTAACCTATTTTTTTGCAATGATCTTTTTCTCCTCCGTGCATTAGCCAATCAATCCTATGGTCATACCTTTGACTTTCATATCACCATTAATGGTATTACTTATGAAATCTCAATTTCAAGCAGTCGCAACATTACCTCACATGTTCCAGGTATTCTCATATTCCCATATCAGCAATTTTTGGCCTCATTGAGATCACCAATTCATTGGCCCCATTTATTTTTCTATTTCTATCACTACTCATGTCCTCACTTACCTCTTTATCAGCTTGGATTCCATGGACCATCATTAATCTCACTCCTTTGTAAGCATTGTTAGCTCGCTTTGCCCCTTTCTCCCTCTAGTGTGGTCACCTGGCAAAACTTTAACCCTGGTTAAACCTATCTGGCTGCTTACTGCTTGCCCGCACCTCAGCAACTGAATGGAGCTGTAGAAAAACTCAACCAGGCTGTTGGTGTCACCTTACCTTTAGGGCCACAAATCTAAAGTGGGTTTTCACACTATCCGACATTCCTTCTATTCATCTCTAGTTATCTTGCACTTCCTACTCTCCAAAATGACCACTTTACACTTCTTCTCAATTCAATACTCCTATATCTTCCCATCCCTTCACCTTTATCATTCTGTTGTCTTTGCCTCATACTCATTGAAAGAACAGAAGCGTCAGACAGGAACATACATTTTCCCACCACTAAATTTTTTTTTTTTTTAAATGTACCTGGTTTCCTATACTTGTACCCACATTCACTGCCTTCTTTCTTGCCTTACTTCCAGTTGAGGTTGACACATCTCAGCACCTAACAAAGGCCAAACCCTCTTTGCCTTCTGAATTTCGTCCCCTCTTACCTACTTCATTGGCTACTCCTTGTCACCTTTGCTAATTTTTAAGGGTTGGAAACTCCCAAGGCTCAGACCTTGGGTCTCTATTCTTCTCTATCTGATCTCTCCTAGGTGACCCTACCCATTCCCATAACTTTAAGAACCATGTATTAACCAATGATTTCCTAATTTACATTTGCATTTATGGCCTCTTCTTGGAGTTCTAGACTTGTATATTCAACTGACTGACATCTCTACTTGAATATCTAATAGACATTTCAAACCTATCCTGTTCCTCCCAAGCTCTTTCTCTTCCACCAATCTTTCCCATCTCTGTATATGTATCTAGACACTTGATTGATTAAGATAAACACATAGGAAATACCCTTGTTTCTCTCTTTTCCTCACTGTCACTATGTCCACACACACCCAATCCAACAGAAAATTTGCCCAGCTCTGCCTCCAAAACACCTCTCATTTTATCCACTTCTCTCCACCTTGATTTCTAAACAGAGGCACTATCACTTTTCTCCTGGATTCTGAAAATAACCTCTTGGCATCTACTCTTGGCCCGTGAATAGATTCTTCTAAATACAACCAGGGGGCTTTAGAAAACATAAATCAGATTGTATCATTCCCCTCCAAAGCTTCCCTTTGCACTTGGAATAAATTCCAAATTCTTTTCCAGGGCCTTCATCTTCTGTCACGTTCCCCTTTGTTCCTGTGCTTCAGCCACACAGGCCTCCTCTCTATCCTAGAACAAACTAAGTGGTTTCGTCTTTAAGGCCTTTGCATTCACATTAGTTGTTTTTCCTGCTTGAAATGCTCTCCTCTGACTGTTAAGGTCTCAGCTTAAATATCACCTCTTCAGAGCGACCTCCTTGACCACCAAATCTAAGGTAGCCCTTCTTCCCAGTCACTCTGCCACATCACCATGTTAAATTCCCTCACAGAACTTACCATTTCTCAAAATTATCTCTTCCATTTATTTGTTTACTTGTTTATTGTTTGTCTCACTTCCCTGGAACGTAAACTCCATGAGAGTTAAGATTTTTCTGTCTTATTTGCACTTCTATTCCTAGTTCTTAGAACACAGAACACATGATAAAAGTTTGTTAGAATGAATGGATGGATGAATGAATGAGTGAATTAATGAATGAATGAGACTCAGAGAAGATAAGTGAATCGCCCAAGTCACAGAACTCAAAAGTGGCCAAGTCACAATATGAACCCAGAACTATGGAACTCTAAAACCCATGCTTCCAGAATACTTTACTGTCATAAAACAAAACAAAATGTGGCCAGAGTTTCAATTTATCAAATATTTTTATATACCTTATATGATTTGTTCCTCACTGCAACCTGATGTGATATAATAACAGCTTTGTTTTTCCCAGATGTAGAAACCAAAGTTCAGGGAATTTTGGTAACTTCTCCAAGGTCACAGAACTGGTAAATAGCAGGGCAGAGGTGTTACTTCCCAGGAAGTACACCTTTCTCTACAGCTCATGTTCTTATGCTGATCATCAAGGGTATTTTATACATGAGAATGGCTCATTAGGGCCATTCATCAGGAAGCCAAAGTGGGGAGCTAGAAGCACATTAAACATATTGAAGTTGACTAACGTCCTGCCCTGAGGGAAAGCAGAGTTGTGGGCCCTATGACAACTGCTTGGCACTTGTACAAGGATAACAAAACCACAAAACAAATGTGGTTTGGGAACCCTTGAACGTAACATAGGGGCTTCACTCACTTGTAGGAGACAAGGTGTTATAAGAATAAATTGGGCATGTCCTAAGGTGAAGATCTGTTTCCGTCTATAGGTCTGGCTTTCTTGCCTGGCAGTCTGTCCTACCTCATTGGCACCAACCTCTTTGGTGTGTTGGCCAACAAGATGGGCCGGTAGGTAGCCTGGGGAGCAGAGGAGGGCATAGGAATGTAAGATGAGAGAGACTTTTGAGGTTACCCTTGCAGCTAGGATGAGGAACAGATTCTCTGAGATGGAAAGTTTAGGACAATTGCATGTTGATGGTAACTGCACACTGGAAAGATGGCGGTTGGGTAGATGGTGAAGGCAACATAGAGAAAGGGTGGTCCTAAGCTGGTTTCTATAGAAGAGGCAGTGGGTATGTAACGAACAACCTTTTCTCTCTAGATGTTTTCTGTCTAGTTAAAGATATAAAATAACCCCAAAGGGAACAGTTACAGGAAAAAAAAAAAAATCACAGTACATGGGGGGTGGGCAGTGGTTGTTAAATGGTTCCCTGGATGCCTTTGGAATTGCACAGAAGTGCCAAAGAAGCCACCAAGGAGGAAGGGCTGGGGGGCTGAAGGTGTAAGTCTGGATTCTGTTTCTCTACTACAATCAAAACAGCTTTATTTTCGTCTTTGAAGTTCAGCTTTTTTTTTTTTAAGTTTAAAAACCACTGCTAGGAGATCAGAGAGGGGAAGAAGCTTGGCATTCTCATGGGTTTTGAAGCGGACCTTGAAGAAAACAAAATGTGAATAGGTTGGAGGCAGCATGAGGGCATAGTCTGAGCTGGAAAACAGCATGAATTAAGCTTTGGGGTTATTCTCAGGGGTCAAGTACCTTCTGAGTCAGCTGATTCCTCTTCTAAGGAACAGAAGGCTGCACGCCATTGTACCTCCCCTGCCTGTACTATGGAAAGAGCCAGGGAAGAGATGAGGCACACAAGGAGAGGACAGGGAAAGAATAAATCTAGGTACAAACTGGGCATGTAGAGATTAATTCCTCTTCTCAAGTCCTAAGAGGTTGCTGGAGTTAGGGATGGTAGGACAGGCCAGTACTAATGGTGATGGGGTGGCAGGTGGAAGAGATAATTCCCCATAACATTGTTTGGTGATAGCTTTTTTCTTCCAGGTGGCTGTCCTCTCTGGTTGGGATGGTGGTAGTAGGTACCAGCTTGCTCTGTGTAAGTATAATGAGGACTAGTCGAAAGGGAGGGAGAGAGTGAGAGAGAGGAAGAAAGAGTGAGAGAGAGAGAGAAAGTGGGTGAAAGAAAGAGAGAGAAAGAGTGAGATAGAGGAAGAGAAAGAGAGTGGGAGAGACAGAGAAAGAACGAGAGGGAGAGAGAGAGAGAGAGCGAGACCCAGACGGGTAAGAACCACTTTCTCTTAAAATGAACATATGGTTGACTTGGCAACAATTGTCAGAAAGATCGTTTCTGCTTGGATTGGAGTTAGTATCCAGGGAGACACTGCTGGTTGAAGTTGGTGTCCCATGGAGGTGGAGATGAAGAGGGAGAGGGTGATGGGGCAGCTGGAGCCAGAGCTCTGAGACCCTAAGTATGAGCATGTGAGGTGATATGTGATAGTATCTATCACTGGGGCCAGCAGAACTGCGCATTTTAAGACTTCATTTACTCGTCGCACCCTGACAGTGTCCCATAAATCACCAGGGGATCTACTAGGGGATCTGTGCCTTAATCTCTAGCATCGGAATATTTAGGAGAAGCGGAAAGAAAGAAGGTGTTTCCATTTTCAAGAGCCCCCTTTAAGCTCTCTGAGCCTTTGCTTTCTCCTCTCTGATGCTCAGTGTCCTCATTGGTGTAGGGAGGATTCTAATAGTACCTATCTCACAGGGTTGTTGAGATACTCCACATGAACCTCGAGCACAGTGTCTGGCACACGGTGAGCCCACAGTGAATCTTAGACAACATTATTGATAAAACATAAATACCCCTTAAGGAAGCCACACCTGAAATTGTTACCAGCGACCAACATCTCAACAACAAGTTGAATCGTTGAGGGCTGGTGATACCCAGAAGAGGGCAAAGACTCAGTGAGCTGGATGGGCAGGGCTGGGTAACAGAAAGGGCAGGTGCCCAGGGAGGGAGGTGAAGAACTAAAAAAAGAATGAGGGAAAGCCCCCCGTGTGGGCCTGGGAGAACAATGAGAATGAGTTTCACAGGCTTACAATGTGCCACCGCAGACCATGCCACCCGCCCCTCTAGCTTACGGATAATTGGTTGTTGACCTGTGTTCTCTGTCTTCTTGTTCCAACAGCCACAGTATTAGGGGTTTAAATAACACCTTTGGATGATGTTGCTAATGGAAAAGAGAGGCAACTTCACTCAGTGAAGACTGAGGACAGAAGTGTGTGTTTGGGTTGAGGGGATGGAGGAGGGGGAAGACTAGTTCATGCACCAGAAAAGGACCACCGTTACGGTATAAGGGAGCCAAATCTGAGGCTCAAACTTGATCCTGGGATTTTAACCCAAATGGCACCCATCTTGTTTTTATATCTTTAAAATGAACGTGAAGATTCTTCTTTATAGGGAAGGTATGAGAATCCAAAGAGACAACGTATGTGGCACACAGCACATACCTAATAAATGCATTTCGCGTGAGAACTGTTTGAGCTCTGCTCCCACCATGACCCACTAGGACTTCTGATGGCTTCTTCCTTCTTCCCCTCTGCAGGTTCCTCTGGCTCACAATATTTCTGGCCTCATTGGTCCCATTGCAGGGCTTGGCTTTGCCATAGGTAAGAAGTGGCCTTTAGGAAAATGAGAAGCCCCTGAATGTTGGTTTGGGGTCAGTTGTGTTCTTTCCCTTTTTCTCATCTGAGGAAGTGGGTGGAAAGCAGAAGGAGGAGGAGTGTGGCTGGCATTGATGTGGGAAGATGGGCTTATAGTTCCCACATGATATGAGTGTCCTTGCTGAGAGGGAGGACAGCAGGCAAAGGGCACAGGCCAAATGAAGCAGGAGAGGGCAGGATGCCATGGGCAAGGAGGGGCCGTGGGTAGAACTGACTGACAGCGTCCTGTTTTCTCTGGCCACAGGCATGGTGGATTCCTCTATCATGCCCATCATGGGACACCTGGTAGACCTGCGCCACACCTCCGTGTATGGGAATGTCTATGCCATTGCTGACGTGGCTTTTTGCATGGGCTTTGCAATAGGTATGTTGGGGGTGGGTGGGAAAGAGGGAGCACTCAGGACCTCTCCCTTATCTACTATTTTGTACTAGTTAGAAGTGGAGCCAGAAGGCTGATCATGCTAAGGTTCTGGAGATACTTGACCTGAGACATCCTTTGGATTCCCCTGTTACCCCTAGCATGGTGTCTTACATTTGTTTTACATGCTCAATAAACACTGGCGAATTTGATTTATTCCTCATAGGCCCATCCACTGGGGGTGCCATTGTGCGGGCCATTGGCTTTCCCTGGCTCATGGTCATCATTGGGGTCGTCAATATCGTCTATGCTCCTCTCTGCTACTACCTGCGGAGTCCTCCAGCCAGGGAGGAGAAGCTTGTAAGGAGTTCTGCCTTCTACTAAAAAAAAAAAAAAAAAAATACTCTTCTCTTTCTTTCCATTGCCTCTCTCATTCCTTTTCATCCAGTGCTTTTATCTTCTCATTCTATTGATAGTCTATCTACTTTGCCATGTTTTCTGATCCCTTTTTTATCTTCATATTTTCTTTCTACCCTTCCTCATTTTCTCCTTCCCTACATAACCACCTCCTCCATTACACCGGGCTTTTAAGGAGAGTCTTAAGTAAAGAAGGAAAATGGTGAGCTCATAGAGAGTTGGGGGCAGGGACCATCAAAGGCATCCTGTAGTTACTGCAGTTTCCAGCAAGGTATACAATATACCAAATTACCTCTCCCATAAATGGGCAGAATTTTACTGAGTGCATTCATCCATTCACTCATTCAAGTTTGCCATTATCCTTACCAAGTCATTCTCTTTAAAAGTACAAAAACCTTAGGGTAGAACAACAATATATGATTTTAGTTAATAAGGTACTTTCTTCTTACTGCAGCATGAGCAGCCTGAGAACCTAGCCGGGTTTGGGATAGTTGTAGAAGCTGCTAGAAGAAAGAAGAGAAGACAGACAGGATAGCCTGGTAGGGAAAGATGCTAAGTCAGCTGGATCTCTGCTCTAATTTGCATGGTTACCACTGTTAGGATTCAATTAAAAGCATACCAGCTGATTGTCCTGACTAGGGATGATACACCTAGGAAGCTTGGGAGGCCTGTGGATGTACAGGAAGCAGACAGACTGTCCTATGCTTGTTTCATGAGTCTTTCCTGAGTGCCTCTAGACTTGGGTGAGCCAGTAGGGATAGGGAGTGAAGAGACCAGAAGAGATGTGCAGTGTTTTCTCTTCCTGCCTCTCTCTGCAGGCAATTCTGAGCCAGGACTGTCCCATGGAGACCCGGGTGTACGCAACCCGAAAGCCCACAAAGGAATTTCCACTGGGGGAGGACAGCGACGAGGAGCCTGGCAGTGAGGAGTAGCAGCGATTCCTGAGCCTTGGCATGTGTGAGGCTCTGACCCCATAACCACCTCTGCACTGGAACCACACCAACATGGGCTGCTCAACCGGCTTCACTTCTCTCTCCCCTGGGAATCTTTCCTCCCCTCCCACGGGTACCATCCCCGGTTTGCACCTCACCTGTGTAACCATGGCTGACCCTCTAATCCTTGATGCCTGAGCTGGCCTGTCTCTTGTGGGAGGACAGGCTGCTGTGAGGCTGATTAAACCTGAGCTGTGAAGAGTTTTTGCAAGGGGTGACTCATTTCCTGGAGGCTGCAGTGAGTACGGTGTGCCTCTGGGAGCAGCAGGGCCACTGGCAAGCCTTGTTTTATCTGTTGTCTTATTTTACATTGGCACGTTCCGAACAGGTGTTTTGTCCTCTGTTACTCAACATGTTTTTTCCCCGCTGAGTTGAGAAAGAGTCCTTAATGTTGTACTGCTGCCAAATTGCCAATTGTTGATTTTTGGGGGCCTGGTTTTTATAAGTTGAGTGGCTTTTCTGTAAATATAGTGGCTAAAAGTGACTTTGCCCTCAGTGAATGGGGTCTTCCTATTTTCTTCATTATCAGATGGAAAGGGAAAGCGATCCTATTTCTCTTGTGCTTGCGTTACTGACATTCTCATTATTTCCCCTGTGTGTTTCTACCTTTCCTGAGCCTCTTAGGCTCTTAGAAGTACAAATAGGAGAAGGTCAGGAAAAAAAAATCTATTAACCCTGAGATTTCATGAGGAAAGTGCACTCAAACTGCCTTGAAATCTCAACTGTGGATTTCATAATATGAGGGTTATAATGAGGCATTGTTCATACTTGCTAATGAGTAAATTATTACCTAATTCAGACACGGCATACTAGATATTCTTATATAGAAAAAGAGAGTGTGGGGGCAAATACAGTAGATACTATAAATATTAGGACATTTTACTACCTTTTGAAACAGCTGTTGTTGGGCGATAGGATTTCAAAGAGTTGGGAGACATAGGCCCCACTCTTAAGTATCTTCCCATCTATTTGGGAAAACAGGTATAAACATTATAGAAATCACCAGTGCCACAAATGGGCATGTACTCTGTGTTCAGGAACAAGGAGGCAGGAAGGCACAGAGTTGGTGTCAGGAACAATGGCCAAGGCAGAGGTAGAGGCAGGAAAGGAGAGACCCACAGGGTCAGACTGTGGGGTACCTGGATATCAGATCAGGGATCTCAGACTTTGCTCTGGAGTGATACCAGCTCTGATTACTACTCTTCTCTGTAGGAGCTTGGTGGGTTCAGCAAAACCCCCCAATTACCTGGACACTTTCAAGCTGAACCTCGCCATGAATCCTTATTACTTAGACATGGAACCTCAGGTCACTCAATTTATAGATATGTTTTTATTGTTGTTATTTGCTGTCGTTAAGTAGTCCCCTGACTCATGGTGACCCCATACCCACTGGAATAAAATTCTGCCTGGTCCTGCCCCATCCCCATGATGGGTTACAGATCTGAGCATTGTGATCTATAGGGTTTTCACTGGCTGATTTTCAGAAGTAGATTGCTAGGCCTTTCTTCCGTAGTCTGTCTTAGACTAAAAGCACTGAAACCTGCTTAGCATCATAGCAACACACAAGCCTGCACTGACAGACAGGAATTGAACCCAGGGCTCCTGCATGGAAGGTGAGATTCTACCTCTGAACTGCCCCTGCTCGCACAGATATGCTTTTAGAGATTTGGTATTAACTCAACTTAGATGTCAAAACAAAATGTACTTGTATCATCGTTTAGTCAGGATGACATTTGTCTCAGATTTGAAGGAGTCCAAAGGTAAAATTAGAAAATTGTTTGTCAAAATATATGAGCTGTAACTAAAAAGGCAGAATGAGAGAATTGCCACTAAGACTTCTGTAAAAAGGTAGTAGTGGGACAGGGTGAGCCAGGGAGGGGTGGAGAACACATAGAGGAGCACTTATAATAAAGGATGGGCTTGTTACAGAAATTGTTAAATGTTAAAATCATGGGATGACTTTTTAAGAGGAACTCATGCCTGACCTACCAACTAAAATTATTTGAGCAGTAGACAAACATATGGATAAGGGGGAACCAGTGGATATAATTTATTTACCTATTACCGCCGAGTTGATTCCGACTCATAGCGACCCTACAGGACAGAGTAGAACTGCCCCATGGGGTTTCCAAGGAGCGACTGGTGGATTTGAACTGACGACCTTTTGGCTAGCAGCAGAACATTTAGTCACTGTACCACCAGGGCTCCATGATTTATTTAGACCTTCAAAGTACCATTGACAAGAGTCAACACATAACACTATGAAGGAAGTTAGGGGTCATTGTTTATTGTAGATCAGAAATAGGTTAAGGAGCTTTCCATCATGTATGGAAGAGTATGAAAAAGAAGAATCCCATAGAAGTAGAAAGTGAAGTTAGTCTTTATTAAAGGCTTTACTATTGACAAGAAGAATGTACGGTAAACTTCTCACATTTGCAGGTGATGCTAAGTTCTTCTAGGAGTAAAAATACAACCCAACAAGAATGATCCATAAGAAGTAGTCTATAAAATTAGTATAAAATAGCAGATGGTCTCCATGGAACCATTACAGATATACATTTTCTCATTATGAAAGAGAAGAGTGCAGAGATTATAAACATATTTAAAAGTTGATGGACTCTGAACTACCAATTATGATGCAACAAAGAAGACAGTGGAAGTAACGTGCTATTGTGCTCAACAGACTGGAAAAAGATAGGGCATTGTCAGGCAGAGTGTTGGAAGCAAACCAGAAGACATTCTCTTTCTGAAGTACAAATGCGTGGTGCTTCCACACCTGGGGTACCGTGTGTGGCCACGGCAGCACAATGGAAGGCAGTGCCTGTGGAGCCAAAGTACAGAAAGAAGGGATGAGATGGTGGAGGGGTGGCAGGGAGAGCAGCAGGCCCAGTTCTGGTGGCTGCAGAATCTATGGAGTGTGGTTCTGTTCTACTGTGACACACACAGGGTCTCCATGACTTGGCAGCAGCTGGCTTGTGCGTATGTTTGGCTGCGGGTGAATGAGGCTGTTCTACTTAAGGAATTCAGTATTCCAAGATACAGCCCAAGCTGAAAAAATAAACTTTCTAAGAAGATTTGTCACTATTCTTGGAGGCAGCTCTGTAACTCTCATACAGTGAGTCTGTCCTCTCAGGCTGTCATGAAGAAGGGGCAATGTAGCCCTTCCAAGCAGCATCCTTGGATGCTCCTCAGGTGTGTCAGAGTACCTCTGTTGTCTTAAACACCTGTGCATCCTCCCTGATAGTCTGAGCTTCATGGGCAGTGCTCTAGGACCACTGTGTTACATAACTTGGTCCTGCTGAGTTCACCTCCATAACCTTGTCTATGGGAACAAACCTGTTTTCTGGAACCAGGGAGGGTTATGGCAAACGTGGCTTTGGCACACAGCACACTTCCAATGGGTTTTTAGCATATTCACAGATATGTGCAACCACTACCACAGTCAATTTTAGAACATTTCCATCCCCACAAAAAGAAATCCCATACTCTTTAGCTATCACTACCCTACTTCTCCATCCCTAAGCAACCAGCCATCTATCTACTTTCTGTCCTACAAATCTGTCTATTCTGGACATTTCCTATAAATGCATTCATTCAATATGTGGTCCTTTGTGACTTGCTTCTTTTACTTAGCATTTTGTTTTCAAGGGAGACCCATGTTGTAGCCTGTGTCAGTACTTCATCCATTTTCATGGCTGAACAATATTCCACCTGTGCAGCTGCTGTGCTGGGGCTTCTCTGTGCTACTCTCTGGAACTGGATCTCCAGTTTCCTGGATTCAGCATCTTCCTTTTTCTTGGTGGGTCCCCACATGTTGGTGGAGCACAGCCTCCAGTAACATCCATCACTCAAAGGATCCCATTCAAAGGATGAAAGTAATTTTTCCCTAGGATTTTGAACATTTTATTCCTTTGTCTTCTAGATTTCAGAGCCACTGTTGAGACATCCAGGAGCCCTGGAGGAACAGTGGTTAAATGCTCAGCTGCTAACCGAAAGGTCAGTGGTGCAAACCCATCAGCTGCTCCACGGAAAAAGACATGGCAGTCTGCTCCTGTAAAGATTTATGCCTTGGAAACCCTATGAGGCAGTTCTACTCTGTCTTTTAGGGTCACTACAGGATCAACTCCACAGCAGTAGGCTTGGTTGTTTTTTTTTTGGTTGAGACCTTCAGTGCCATCTGATTCTCCATCCTTTGAATGGGATCTGCTGTTGCATTTAACTTTTAAGATTGTATTCCAGGTATCCTGAAATTTCACAGTAATGAGTCTTGTGAGTTTTTTTTTTTTTTGTGTGTGTGTGGTAAAATAGTCACAAAATAAAGTCTGCCATTTTAACCCTTTTCAAGTATACAATTCAGTGACATTAATTAATTCACCTCATTGTGCAACCATCACCACTATTTATCCCTAAAACTTTTTCATTACCCTAAAAAAAGGCTCTGGACCCATTAAGCAATAACTCCCCATTTCCCTTTTCCTTCTTCCTGTAACCCAAACCCATTGCCGTCAACTGGATTCCGACTCATAGTGACCCTGTAGGACAGGGTAGAACTGCCCCATAGCGTTTCCGAGTAGCCGCTGGTGTATTCGAACGGCCGACACTTTGGTTAGCAGCTGAGCTTTTAACCACTGGGCCACCAGGTGAACACAAATCTACCTCCTGTCTCTGTGTGTTTGTCTAGTCCAGGTATTTCATATAAATGGGATCATATGATATTTGTCCTTTTGTGGTGGGGAAATTTTTTTCTTCATTCTGTTGTGTACCCAATGGGTCCTTTCAACTTGGAAAATCACGCTCTTCCACTCTGGGAATTTTAATATGCTATCTCTTTGATGGTTTCTTCTTTGGTTTCCTTTTACTTTCTTCCTGGAAATCCTTTAGTTGGATGCATGACTTTCTGGAATGATCCTCTGGTTTCAGTCTTTTTCCTCCTATTCTACTTTTTAACATCCTTGTTCTACTTATTGTGTGCCATCAAGCCGATTATGACTCATAGTGACCCTATAGGACAGACTAGAACTGCCCCATAGGGTTTCCAAGGAGCCACTGATGGATTCAAATTCGAACTTCTGACGTTTTGATTAGCAGCTCAGCTCTTAACCATCGCACCACCAGGGCTCCACTAGATTTCCTCCATTTTATCTTCCAGCCAATCTTTGTAATTTTTTTTTTCCATTCCAGCAATCATAATTTAATTTACAAGAGCTTTCTGAATTTTTTATAGCCTCCTAACCTCATTTTGTGGCTGCAATATTTCTTATCTCTTTACGGGAGGTCAAGTTACCTTTTGCTCCCAGCCTTTGTAGGCCTATGTTTCCTCAGCTCCATGATTTCTTTTAGGTGTTGTCTTTCAGGATGGAGACTTTTCTCAAATGTCTAGAAATCCTTGCCTGTTCACTCCTGGTCATGAGAGGCATTGACACACTCCCTGGAATTCTACTCTTGGGGTGACTGTGTGGGAATGCATCTTTTATTGGAGAGCTCCCTATTGTCAGTGTCTGTAAATTTTGTCTCTAAATTTCTTCAGTGAAAAATCTTCCTGCTGTTAGTGGTGGTGATGGAGGACGGTTAACACAGAGTAGCTGAAAGAGCTGGGGGTGTGGGAGCAGAATCTTACTTCAGTTACTCTCACAGTTTTAAGCATGGTGCTGTCAAGAACAAACAAATCAACCAACCAACCAACCAACCCCCGCCCGCCCCCCACCCACCCACCCACCAACCAAAACTCCAGACTCAGTAGGGAGAGACTTTATTTGAAAGGATTATTGCAAGGTGGGAGTCGGGGGAGGGACTATTCAATAGGGAGAGTCTGTGACTGTAAGATCTGCAAGCGTCTCCAGGGCTAGGCAAACTGGATTTTCCTTTTATAGGGAGGAATGAAGGCTAGAAAGATCTGGGTGTGGGAAAGTGGGCTGAAAGTTTGGCATGATGGGACAGTAGGTCAGAGAATGCTTTGTCTGAGGTCAGCCTGATCTTAGGAGGGCCCTTTAATCAGGGACTGCCGGTTCAGGCGGAGGGTGGGCCAAAGTTCAGGGGCCTGGGAGAAAAAGAGCATCTTAATGAGAGTTTGGTTAAAAAGCATTTTGTTCTGATTGATCAGTGAGGACGCACAATTCAACTAACCATTTATGGAGCAAAGAACAGAAATCTGGAGGGCTTGCGTCTGGCCTTATCATGGGTCATCAAGGGGGGCATCTGTGACTCTCTGAGTCATATGGATTACCCTGCTTTCTGGAACAAAGCTTGGGGGGATGTCTTAATCTTCACTGTTTTCCAGGATCACGAGGCTCAGTTAAAATCCAACATTGTCAGCACCTCTCCCTGCCTTCTATTGTGCCTGGCGTCCTCAGTTTGTATCCTGTCTAGCTTCATTTTTATTACAGAATAAATCTTCCTACCCAGGTGGCAGGTGGGTTATTGCCTGACTTTGGGGCATGGAGGTTGGAACCCAGCTGTCTGTTCCTTACATAGAATTTTTTCACCCTAATCTAATTTTTTCAGCCCTATTATCTTACACCACCTTCAATTCCTAATCATTTTGGGGTTCTGTGATGTAAAATTGGCCTTATTTTTATAGACATCCCCTTCTGCATGAATTTCGTATTCAGACATGGTACTTTGGCTAAATTTTCTGTCAGTTTTCATCCAATATTTCCATTCCAACAATTAAAAAGTTATTGCTAGCTCTCATGTGGTGTTGTCCACTTTACCTGCATCTCTTCTCAGGTGATCACCATTAGAGCCTATGTGGGTCTTTATTCAAATCTTTCCAGCTCATTAAAATTACTCATAGTTGTAATGTGGTTATAAGGACACCAGAGGGAGCCAGAGTTGAGACAATCACGGAAGAGCGTTTGGTGTGTGCTCCTGCATTTAATTCTCACATTTGCTGGAGTTTGAAGTTAGGTGTTCCCTTTCTCTAATTGGCATGATTACTCTTGCTAGCAAATGTTGTTGTTGTTAGGTGCCTTCCAGTCGGTTCCAACTCATAGCAACCCTATGTAAAACGGAATAAAACACTGTCTGGTCCTGTGCCAGTCTCACAATCATTGTTATGCTTGAGCCCATTGTTGCAGCCACTGTGTCAACCCATCTTGTTGAGGGTCTTCCTCTTTTTCATAATGTCCATTATGAAAAAGCATAATGTCCTTCTCCAGGGACTGGTCCCTCCTCATAAGATGTCCAAAGTCTGTGAGATGAAGCCTTGCCATCTTTGCTTCTAACGAGCATTCTGGCTGTACTTTTCCAAGACAGATTTGTTCATTCTTGCTAGTAGTTACCTGGGCCAAATTCTGGCTGACCTTCCTTGGCACACGCACTATGTGTAGCCTGCAAGTTTGGGGTGAATGAGGCTGGAATCCCCAACTCTGTGTTGGCTTCTGCGTCTGGAGCATTTTCAAGAACTTGTGTAGGAACAGAACCCACACCCACAACTCCACTCTGGCTGCCTCCACAGTTCTTCTTGGCCTCTAGCCCCTGCCAAGCCAGTGACTCGGAGGGCTTTCCCTTCACCTGGGTTGAATCACAGGTTAGCCTGGCTTCAGTGCACCTGGTCATATCTGTACCAGCAGAAATTCTTCATAGTTTCTGGCATATACATATCTTCTTCCCTAGTTTTCAGAACCGATACAGGACATTTAATAGGCACTTAGATGGGGTAATTTTTTTTTTTTTTTTTTAGTTGGGGTGGGCTGGGGCAAGTAAAAAATGCTCAGATCACTGTCTTGACTCAAGCTCCACTGCCCAATGAAGTTTTCCTTTGAAATTTTTTAAAAACCCTTTTCTTCCTCTCCTCTTTCTTCTTCTTCCACCTCCGCTCTCTCCTTTTAAATTTGTGCATGTTATAAAAACCCAATCCATTGCCGTTGAGTTGATTCCGACTCATAGCAACCCTATGTGTATGTTATAAAAAAAAAAAAAAAATTTTTTTTTTTTTTAAGCATATGCTTCGTAAATTTGTGTGTGTGTGAGTGTGTGTAATTACTCTTCAGATCAACATATAGAACACTTTCAGCATCCCGGAAGTTCCCTTGTGCCCCTCATCAGTCAATACTGACCCACTGCAGAGGTAGCCATTATTCTCCCGTCTAGCTCCACAATGAGTCTTGCCTGTTCTTGAACTTCATATAAATGGAATCATACAACGTATCTATTTTTGATTCTGGCTTCTTTCAGTAAGTACCTGCGAGATTCCTTCATGTTTTGTGTACATTACTGTGGAAGCTTAATTACATTTGTGTGCAGTCTTTCTAGCCATGGTCTTGTAACCCCTACCCAGGTGATTGGGTGGGGCTGTGTGATAGGGTAATTGTGGCCTACTAAGGGATTTGGTCAGTTTTGTCTTAGAAGAGAGCCAATTCCAGAGCAGGGAAGAAAATTCCAGCACCACCAAGGAAGAACAGCCAGGAGCTAGCAAGTCCTTTGGACCTTCGATTCCTGCGCTGAGCTGTTTCTGGACCCAGGAGACAGAGAGCAAGCTGTAACCTTGAAGACGGTGAGAAGCAGTGGCAGGAGAGACCCGGCAGCAGAAGACGGCACGGTGGGTTTCCTGGCCCACGGAGAGAGAAAACTGAGTGCCTCTGGACAGAGGCCAAGGGCCAGGGAGAAGTGTGCCTGCGAGCACAGCTGGGGAGAGGCTGTCCTGATGAAAGAACTGTATCCTGAGTGTTCCTGAGCCTGAATTGTAACTGTTATTTCCCTTATAATAAACCCCATAATCGTGAGTACAGTCTTTGAGTACTGTGTGGCCATTGCAACGAATTACTGAACCCAACAGTAAAGTAGAGAGTGCTGTGTGAGGGACGGTTGGTGTCAGAACTGGTAAAGATGGCCAAGAGAAGAGGTGTGTCTGGCCCCTGCCTCATAGGAATCAGCCTTGGGCTGTTGATCTTGGTTCTCCTTCCCCCTTGGGTTGGAGGAGGTCAGGCACTACCCCCCATGCTGTTTTTACAATTATGGTGCTTCCTTTTTTATTGCCTTGTATTATTAGGATCCTGTTTAATATTACAAACACACACTGATCACAATGTAATAAAACTACAAATTAAAAATGAAACAAAACAAAGAGGCCCCTCTCCCTGTCAATTAAATCACATTGGTATTTACATTTATAAAATTGTAACATATGGTTTGGTCTCTGTGCTTAAGCAATGCATATGACATCATTTGTTTAGCCCATAGAGTCTATGGTGCTACAGATTTACAAGGTCTCTGTGATAACTCTTCAGCCCCCAGGTGGAGACCTCTGGCTTAGGATTTGGGAAGGCTGGCAGGGTAGGGTAGGAGCGGGGCTTAAAAGAGAAGTCCACAGTGGGTCTGAATGAGCAGTCTTGCCCCCCAACCCCCCAAAAAAGATCTTCCCTAAATCCCATCTCTTTCATATCATAATACAAACCTCCATTTTCTTTGAAGTCTTCCCAGGCTAACCCTCAGTGACTGATCGCCCTAGTTGAATATAACACTTGTTTTCTTCATTGACCTTTAATTCTGTACCAGTTTGTCATGTGTCATTGATTTTTAAATCGTGTCACCTTTTTTTTTTTTTTTTTTTAAACTATGTCTCGCTTCACAAGTAGAAGTAAAATCCCTAAGGGAGAAGACCGCATTTAGTTTGTTTTTGAATCCCAAACACCTGTAGCGTGAACTCAAAAGGGGTATATACCTTTCTCATCTCTGCCACCGAGGTGCCATCCAGACTGAGGAAGACCCAGAAACTTGGGGGCCATGTGAACTGCGGCCACATCGGCACAGCCTGGAAGCTCTGGGAGGCCTGGGTATTGCTGGTGGTGTGCATTCCCACAGCATCAACTTCCATGGGTATCACCCACGTTACATTGGAAAGGTTGGTATGAGACATTACCAGAGCTTCGACCCGACTGCCAACCTGAATAAATTGTGAGCCTTGGCCAGTGAGCAGATACAGGTAAAAGCTGCCGAAGATAAGACTGGAGCTGCTCCCATCATCGATGTGGTCTGGCTGGGCTACTACGACATTCTGGGAAAGGAAAAGCTCCGTCAGCAGTCTGTCATGGAGAAGGCCAAATTCTTCAGCAGGATTGCTGAGGAGATTCAGCGTGCTGTGTGTGTCTGTGTCTGTGTGTCTGTGTTGCGGGAGAGGCTGTGTCCTGGTAGCTTAAAGTCACATAGAGAGAGGTTCATTAAATGATTACAAATGCTTTTAAAAAAGGTACATAGTAGGTGCTCGGTAATCCATGTTGAGTCAGTCAGTAAGGACTGGTTTGGTTCTAAAATGATTTTTTATGATCTATCTTATCTTGTATTTAAATAATTATTGAATATATATTTTTGAATATCTACTATAGTATGCTAATTTTTTGTAGTTGCTGCTCTCAAACCAATTCCCTTAGAATTAAAAAAAAATTTTTGTTGTGCTTTAAGTGAAAGTTTACAGATCAAGTCAGTCTCTCACACAAAAACATATACACCTTGCTACACACTCCCAATTGCTCTCCCCCTAATGACACAGCACCCTCCTTCCCTCCACTCTCTCTTTTCGTGTCCATCCCACCA
Source organism: Elephas maximus indicus (assembly GCF_024166365.1). Taxonomy (NCBI): domain Eukaryota; kingdom Metazoa; phylum Chordata; class Mammalia; order Proboscidea; family Elephantidae; genus Elephas; species Elephas maximus. The sequence continues at coordinate 55,062,575 of NC_064840.1, forward strand.
GCTTCTAACCCCCTCTTTCCCTCTCATCTCCCCTCTAGGCAGGAGATGACAACATAGTCTCGTGTCCACCTGATCTAAGAAGCTCACTCCTCACCAGCATCCCTTTCCATCCCACTGTCCAGTCCAATCGCTGTCTGAAGAGTTGGCTTTGGGAATGGTTCCTGTCCTGGGCTAACAGAAGGCCTGGGGGCCATGACCACTGGGGTCCTTCTAGTCTCAGCCAGACCATTAAGTCTGGTCTTTTTACCAGATTTTGGGGTCTGCATCCCACTGCCATCATGCTCCCTCAGGGGTTCTCTGTTGTGTTCCCTGTCAGGGCAGTCCACGGCTGTAGGTGGGCACCATCTAGTTCTTCTGGTCTCAGACTGATGTAGTCTCTGGTTTATGTGGCCCTTTCTGTCTCTTGGGCTCATAATTACCTTGTGTCCTTGGTGTTCCTCATTTTCCTTTGGTCCAGGTGGGTTGAGGCTGATTGATGCACCTTAGATGGCCACTTGCTAGCATTTAAGATCGCAGACGCCAATTCCCTTAGGTTTTGATGGAGCCCTGGTGCTGCAGTTGTTAAGAGCTTGGCTGCTAACCAAAAAGTCAACAGTTCAAATCCACCAGCCTCTCCTTGGAAACCCTATGGGACAGTATACGTTTTGCTTCATAAAACATAATGTCATGTTTTTAAAATTTGACATGTTTATTCCATACATTAAAAATATCTATGAGTATTATTCCTGCTGATTTCCCTATAAATTTCATCATCAACTTTTAAAAAACTTTAATAAAATATGCCACATAAGATTTTAATTGGACTTTCATCAAATTCGTATTTTTATCTAGGCAATGTCAGCTTTTATTATTTTTTAATTTTAAAAGCCAGAATCAATATATATTTCTCCATTTACTGAGATCCTTTTTTCTCATTGGAATTTTATAATTTTCCTTGAATAAATTTCTTAAAGGAGAAGCTCCCAAATGTTAGTCTTCTTACTGAGGTCATCTCATGTCATTCCCCTGGGATTACTGTATTGTATCATTTCTTTTTTATCCATTTTACAGTCATTACTGTATTGTCTCCATTTTACAGATGAGAAAATTGAGGCTGAGAGGTTAAATAATCTGCTTGAGCCCACACAGTAACTTACTCACATAACAACAGAGCCAAGATTTGAGCTCAGGTTGGTGTGAGTCCAAAATCTAAGCTCTTTCCTCTGTAAACCAATATGTCAGCAAACATCTGCTCCAGAACAAAATTTAACATGGGGCTCTTCTTTGAGCATGAATTATTATTAAAATTTGGATGGGCTGTAGAAATCTTTCTGAAATTTAAAGAACTATGCCATGTTACCTTCATTTGCTCCCACCTTGCTTCTCCTTCCTTCTGAGCCACCTGCCAAATTGTGTCTCAGCTGTCACAGTGGAACTGACCTTGGATTTCCAGTATTTGACTGACTTGCACACGTAAAGGTCAATTCCGCATTCCTTCCAGAAGAGGGCAGTAGAGCACATATTAAATTCTTTTCACACTCAACTAGTAGGCTGAATGGGTCCTGCCTAGACTAATTCTGATGAGACTTATTGAGCATTTACTAACCACCAATCACTGTGGGGAAACCCTGGTGGCTTATTGGCTAAGAGCTACAGCTGCTAACCAAAAGGTCAGCAGTTCAAATCCACCAGGCGCTCCTTGGAAACTCTATGGGGCAGCTCTGTAGACCTTACACATACTCACGCACTTTAAGGAAAGTTTGTTTTCTGTATTTCATCCACCTTTTCCCTCTACAGGGTCACTATGAGTGGGAATTGACTCGACGGCAACGGGTTTTCCCTCTTACTTCGCAGTTGTCTGCATCCATATCTTCCCTCATAACGTCCTCAGGACTTCAGCCTGCCTGAGCTAAGAATAGCAGCCTCTCACTCTGCCCTGTTTGTGACCTCCCAGCTCTCAAAGGAAGCAGTTGAGAATTCTATTTTCTCAAGGACTTGTTTTCATGTAAGGACAGTTCTTTTTTTTTATACTGTGCTTTAAGTGAAGGTTTACAGTTCAAGTTAGTGTCTCATACAAAAATTTATGTATACATTGCTATGTGGCCCTAGTTGCTCTCCCTATAACGTGATAGCAGACTCCCCCTTTCCACTCCGGATTTCCTGTGTCCATTCAACCAGCTCCTGTCCCTTTCTGCTTTCTGATCTCGCCTCCGGAAGGAGCTGTCCATTTAGTCTCGTGTATCTACTTGAGCTAAGATGCACACTCCTCACAAGTATCATTTTATGTCTTATAGTCCAGTCTGATCTTTGTAAGGATGTGTTAATGTTTACAAAGTGACTGTTAATGACTGACTTCAGAACAACAAACACTTCCCTGAATTGGCCCTGACTCATGGATATCCAACACACAGTAGGATGGGACCGTTGTGATCCGCAGGGTTTTCATTGGCTGATTTGCAGAAGTAGCTCATCAGGCCTTTCTTCCCAGTTGCTGTTAGTCTAGAAGCTCCGATGAAACCTGTTCAGCGTCATAACAACACGCAACCCTCCACTGACAGACGACTGATGGCTGCACATGAGGTGCACTGGCTGGGAATTGAACCTGGGTCTCCCGCATACCCACTGATACCCATTGCCGTTGAGTCAATTCCGACTCATAGCGACCCTATAGGACAGGGTAGAACTGCCCCCATAGAGTTTCCAAGGAGCGGCTGGTGGTTAGCAGCAAAATGCTTAACCAATGTGCCACCAGGCTCCTCCGCGTGGAAGGCAAGAATTTTATCACTGAACTGTCAGTGCCCCCCACCACAGAGTTACTGCTGGACAACTCTATGAGGGAATTAAAAGAAAATAAAGTGTAAAAACTGTGAATAATAATAGCAAAGACTTCTTGAGCATTTATTAAGTGCTAGGCACTTTATGAACACAGAGCCCACAGAGGCAGTAGGGTCCATCTGGGGAGTTGCCTGTGAGAAGCAGCAGTAGAATTAAAAAAATAATAATAATTTTTTTTTTTTTTAGCAGGCCTGTATATAGGGTCGTTTGGTTTTTATGAGTCAGAATCGACTCGACAGCACTGGGTTTATATGCAGATGAGTTCCACATCCGGGGCAGATGGATCAGAGGAGGTGGAGACCTCGGAGGGCCAGCACAGCCACCAAAGAGCATAATCATTGCCTTTTAGAACTTACTTCAGTGAAGAACTTGCCGTTCATCTGGAGTCAGTGGGTGTCATGGATGGAATTGCGTCTCCCCAAAATATCTGTCGACTTGACTAGGTCATGATTCTCAGTATTGTATGATTGTCTACCACTTTGTCATCTGGTATGATTTCCGTATGTGTTGTAAATTCTTTTGCTATGATGTAATGAGATGGATTAGTGGCAGTTATGTTGATGAGATCTACAAGATTAGAGAGTATCTTAAGCCAATCTCTTTTGAGATATTAAAGAGGGAATCGAGCAGAGAGACATGGGGACGTCATACCACGAAGAAAGCAGCACTGGGAGCAGAGCGCGTCCTTTGGACCTCAGGTTCCTGCGCTGAGATACTCCCAGACCAAGGGAAGATGGTTGTATCATAAGGACCCTCTTCCAGAGCCAACAGAGAGAGAAAGCCTTCTCCTGGAGCTGGTGCCCTGAATTTAGACTTCTAGCCTACTGGACTGTGAGAGAATAAGCTTCTGTTAAAGCCATCCACTTGTGGTATCTCTATTATAGCAGCAGTAGATGACCAAGATGGTAGGGGAGAGCCTTTCCCTGCCCACTCAAACCTGTGGGAGTTGTTGACCTTCTTCTGCCTCTAAAGTCCTGTGCCTTTGCAGCTGTGCCAGTTACCTGGATATCTGTTTACACACCACCTGGTGCTCATTCATACTGCTCAGAGTAGCCCCTCAAGGGTACTTCTGCCCAGCACACTTCTCTTGCCCTCTTCCAAATTTTCCATGGTAAGTGAGTTTTTGGAAAATCTTGACTGAAACTTGAAGCAGGAATCCCATTGCTAGCACTCAACTAGCTGTCATTTCCCAAATCTGGGTCTCGGTGTCCTCATCTATGAAACAGGGAGGTTGGTCCTTCTCAATCTGACCATCCTAGGACTCTATGGATCTTGCTTTCCTCTTCACACAGAGAAATGCTGAGTGACTGAAATCAGCTGGAGTTACTTGTGTGGGCCTGTGGAATGTGCTAGTGGCTTGTGGCTGCCAAATCTAATGACTGTTTTCTCAATCTTTTGAATATTGACATGTTTCATATAACTCGTCAAGCCAGTCCTCGGCAGTCAAAGGGAGACACGAGCTCTGGTTTGGGAGAACCCAAAGAGGTTTACAGAATCCCTGGGTGGCGTAAAGGGTTAAGCATTTGACTACTAACCAGAAGGTCAGTGGTTCGAACCCACCCAGAGACACCTTGGAAGACAAGCCTGGTGAACTGCTTCCAAAAGGCCACTGCCTTGAAAACTCTGTGGAGCAGTTCTACTCTGCACACAGGGGGTTGCCATGAGTGGGAATCCCCACGAGTGGGAAATCAACTCGATGGCAACTGATAACAAAGAGGTCTACACCTCATCGAGCTCTGAGCTCACTATGGTCCAGGCTTTGACCTCACACTCTCCAGAAACAGAAGAAGAATTACCAACAATCTCACTTAAAGGATGTGGGGAAATGGAGAACCCAGCTTCCCAAAAGGGCCATGAGAAAATCAGCATCAGCTGGGCTTTGCTTGGTATGAGACTGAATTGGAGAAAAATTTGCATGAAAGTAAATGCTCACTGAGTAGCCAGTGGTGTCACTAGGGTCGGTGTCGCCCCTTCCCCATAGGCCTCCTCCCATACAGGACCATACAGAATCCTTAGGAATGTTTTTTGTATTGTTACTTGTAAATTATAATTTCCATATATCACTCCTTCTTTTCCTTTAAATACTGCTTCAGTCTCAAAAAAAGTTATTGATATAGGTTCACAAATACTAATTACTACAACATTGTAGCTAAAACAATATGAAAATCTGACAACGGCAGCGGCTTATAAAAACACCGGCAGCCATGAAAATGACAGCGCGTGCTTGTGGCACGTGCAGACAAAGCCACGCAGTGTGAAGCGTCATTGTAATTGGGTGTAATGGCAGCTCTGACTGGAGTGCATTAGAAGGTTCAAAAGGTAAATTAGCATAGTTTTTTTTTTAGTAGGTATATTGAGACATGTAAGCTGGGCTTGCAAAAAATGTTTTCTTTGTTATAACTCATTACAGGGATATTTTTATAAAAAATGATAAATTTCTGCTGAAACACTGCACAAAAATTTTATAGGCAGTCATTTTGGTGTCATCTCCTCTGACATTGTCACCCAGCACAGTCTGCACCCCCACTTCCCCTAGTGACACCACTGTGAGGAGCTTTGTTTATGAGATACTATTATATTCTGTGAATATAATATGGAATGTTATCTTACACTTGATTAAATTGCTTCATATTATTTTTATTCCATTACAAAACTTGATTTTGTTTTTTGTTGTTGTTGGTCAGATTTGAAATGGTATTCAATGCTAGGAACATGTTAGCTGCCGTTGAATTGGCCCGTGACTTATGGTGACCCCATGCGCAATGAAATGAAATGCTGCCTGGTTCTGTGCCGTCCCCACGACTGGTTTCAGATCAGACTGCTGTGATCCGTAGGGCTTTCACTGGCTGATTTTCAGAAGCAGATCACCTGGGATTTCTTCCAGTCCCTTCCTTTGTGTCTCTATACCTCTATACCCACTGGTGTGGGTACTTCTATAGCCAGCTCTGGTGGAGAATCTGGTAGTCTGTGTACTTTGCAATAAACCAAGGGTGAAGGAGCCCTTTCTGAAAGTTTGTTTGAAATTTCCAGACCTTAGCTTGAAGCTTTGGGGGCTATAAACCTGTAAAACTCACCACCTCCAGCTCCCTGCTCTTACGGGAAACTCAGAGTGCTCTGTGGCAAGGTGACCAGCAGATGGCGCCCCAAACTCCCCAAAGCTCCTAGGAAGCCCTTGGCTCCACTCTTTCCTAACAAGGTGCTCTTTCCCTCCCTCACCTTCTGGAATGGCAGGGATCTTGAACTTCTCTGGGGCTGCAATTAGAGAAATTTCACTACTCTTCCTAAGTGGGATCTGATGGGCACTCACTGCCACCACCGTTCGCTTAACGACAGCATCTGATATCATGTTCTCTTCACCCTCTCTTTTCAGTACACTTACACAAGGCATAAAACATTCCATTCATCCATCCATTACTTGGGCCCCAAGCAATTTAACCCCTAAGGCTTCACTGTGAGGAAGAATTAAGGTATTAGCAGAGGTCACCTGTGGGTTTTGGGTCATCTAGATCAGAAGCTTGCAACCTGTGATCCCCATTGTTCTGTAAGGATGAGTGGGCAGAGTCTGGGGCCATCCCTGCCCCCCCACCCCCCAATTTTTACCTAAAATTTTGTTTAGGCAAAGGATTATGCTGCTTAAAGAACAAAAACAAAAGTTGAAAACCAGTGCCATAGGTGGTCTCTGAGGAGTCCCTGGGTGGTGCAAAGGGTCAACTCGCTTGACTGCTAACCGAAAGGTTGGTGGTTCAGGTCCACCAAGAGGTGCATTGGAAGAAAGGCCTGGAGATCTACTTCCAAAAGGTCACAGCCTTGAAAACACCCTTTGGAGCACAGTTCTACTCTGCACGCGTGGGGTCACCATGAGTCGGAATGGACTTGAGGGCAATTGTAGGCAACTGTTTTTTTTTTTTGAAAAGATGGTCTCTAGACCCTCCATGAGCCTCTTATTCTCCGCACTGGGATGGCGGGAAGGGAGTAGTAGGGACTGATGTGCCCAGATCAGTTTGCCGTCCTGGGCATGCATGTGGCTCAGTTTGTCAGTGAGGGGATATATACCCAACAGCAGACTGGCTGCCTCAGGGCACAGTGGGATCCTTATTGGGGGAAGGGTGGAAGCAGAGAGCCTCTAGGAGGCTTTCCGGGAGCCATCCCTAGGGAGGAAGGGATCTCTGATACACATTCACGCTCAGCTACAAGGGACTGCTGGCAGCCTCCTCCATCTTCTAGGACACCTTCCATTTTCTTTTTCTTTCTTTTTGGAAACCCTGGTGGCATAGTGGTTAAAAGCTATGGCTGCTAACCAAAAGGTTAGTAGTTGGAACCCACCAGGCGCTCCTTGGAAATCCTATGGGGCAGTTCTACTCTGTCTTTTAGGGTCACTATAAGTCAGAATCAACTTGCAGGCAATGGGTTTTGGTTTTCTTCTTTTTAGCAGTAACAAAGTCTCTGAAATTTATTTAAAACTTCCTAAGGCACTTTTTTTTAATTGTGGTGAATATATACGTAACAAAACATTTATCATTTTAGCTTTTTTTTACATACAATTCAGTGACAACGGGTTTATACCAAAAAAAACCCCAAACCCGTTGCCATCCAGTTGATTCCGACTCATAGTGACGCTACAGGGCAGAGTAGAACGGCCCCATAGAGTTTTCAGGGAGCACCTGGTGGATTTGAACTGCCCACCTTTTGGGGTGTAGCCATAGCATTTAACCACTACGCCACCCAAGTTTTATATATATCCACCAGGAGGCGAATCTTACCACATTATGGAAAGCTGGCTCCTCAACTTGGAAGCTTCTGGTTTTTTCAATTTCAAGGAGTTTTCTTCAAGCATAGAAAACTGTTACCCTAAAAAAGGCTGGAGGGAAAATTGTAAAGGGGTTTTTTGATCACTTTTCTATCCTCTTTCGTTTCAGAATGCACAGTTGGTCCAGAGGTCAAGAACAGCCTCTGGAACTGTGGTCCCTAGCCGCTGCTTCTTAACAGGCGTGGGATTCCAAAGGCAAGTCACCAGTTCTAAACTGCCGACCAGCTTTCTGCCAAACAAAACCTACCTGGTCCTTTCCTTTAAATTCATCAATAAGCTGATTTATGCCATGGTGTTCTTTGCCTCTGCTTACCCCCATCTCTCTCCTTTCCTCCTTCCTTCAAGTCCCTAATCTAACTGCATAAGTTCATTCCTGCCTTCTCATGGTCATTGTTATCATTTACAAAGCTCGTAAGGTGTATCAGTCACTGTGCTGGAGAAGCAAAGTTGGATAAAACCTGACTCCTACCATTAACTCAATATTAAAGAGGGGCTTAGGGGTGGGGCTCTATCAGGCAAAGGATTAGAGTGCTTCTGGGAGCACAGAGGAGCCCTGTTTTTGTTGGGTATAGAGAGTTGATTTTGACTCATAGCAACCCCATATGACAGAGTAGAACTGCCCCATAGGGTTTCCTTGGCTCAAATTTTTATCGGAACAGATCACCAGGTCTTTCCCTCTCAGAGCCACTGGGTGGGTTGGAACCACCAACCTTTCAGTTAGTAGCCCAGCGCTTAACTGCTTAACCATCTCTCCACTAAGGCTCCTTAAGGGAACCATGCATTCATCCACTTTTGGTGGGGAGCAGGTAGAGAGATGGAGAGTTGGCCAGAGGAGGTGATATTTGAGTTGGACCTTGAGGGGTAGATAAGAGTATACATCTCATAATAAAGGAGAGTCAGGCCGTCAGGGCAGAAGTGAGCAGCAAGACAGGGACAGGTGGAGGTTGTCAGTGGGCCTGAGTATGGTGACTGGGGGAGTGGCTGGAGAGAGGTCTGGCAAAATGCGGTGGGAGTCCTTTGTAGAGTGGCCTAAGAGCCAACCCAGAGACTTCAGGCATTGATGTATAGTCATTTGGGACTATTTTTAATGGTTTTATTCATGTGCCTAACATGGCCATAGGAGCCCTGGTGGCGTAGTGGTTAAGAGCTCATCTGCTAACCAAAAGGTTGGCAGTTTGAATCTACCAGCCACTCCTTGGAAACCCAGTGGGGCAGTTCTACTATAGGATCACTATGAGTCTGGACGACCCAACAGCAACAGGTTTGTTTGTTTGTTTGCTTAACATGGCAATGGGGTTGCTATGAGTCAGAATCTACCCAACAGCAATGGGTTTTAACATGGCCATATTTGTCCTTTAGAAAGATCTTTTGGGCAGTCGTGTTTGGTTGGACTGAGGGGAGGAGACACTGTGAGCAGGAGAACCAGTTAGGAGTCTCTTAGTAACAAGGGAGAAAAGAGAAGGGCCCGGAACAAGGCAGTAGCAGAGAAAATGGAGGAGACAGCGGGAATAAAAGAATGTAGAGTTCATAGGTCTTTGTAAAAATGAATGCAGAGAGTGAGGACTGGAAGGATGTGCCATTAAAAAAAAAAAAAAGGTGTTGGTACACCAGTGTTTATTGTGCGTTTTCCACAATAGCCAAAAGATGAAAACAACCCAAATATCTGTCAAGAGATAAATAGATGAAAAAATGTAGCATTTATTCAGCCATAAAGAGCGATGAATCTTTTTTTTTTTTTGGTGAGGAAGTTATTCATTTATTCGTTCAATAATACTAAGCTTGGACTGTGAGTCTAAGACTGTGCTAGGCATTGTGGGGACACACACTGTCATTTACTTTTATGTGTTAGGTGAGTAACTCGCACGGACTGGGCGCCTTGCTAGGAATAAAGATGGGCGGAAGGCCCAGCTTGGCACAATGCAGGGCTTGGAAAGAACTTGTTCAAGGGAGACCATCAACTTTCAACAGCTGTTTAAAGCCCCTCCTTGGACTTGCTCAGGTAAGGAAGGCAGGAGGAACATGCAGGGGTTTATAGCAACTTATAGGTCCCTGGGTGGTGCGAAGGTTCCCCGCTTGATTACTGCCCTAAAGGTTGGCTGTTCAAACTCACCTAGTGTTGCCGTGGAACAAAGTCCTGATGATCTGCCTCTGCAAAGACCACAACCAAGAAAACCCCATGGAGCAGCTCTACTCACAAAAAAGGGGGCTGCCAAGGTGGGAATCAACTTCACAGCAATGGGCTTTTTTTTTTTAATAGCGATTTATTTAGTGGCTCCCTTATAATATGGACTATTATTTATAAAAGAGTGAATTCCTATGAGGCTCTGGGACAATTATTTAATGCTATATGTCAGACAGTAATATTCGGATGTCAAGTTGGCTAACACTCACAAGCACAGTATTCATCTGCCTTGTGAGTTCTGAGTTTTGGCCAAGACAGAAAGTCCTCCCACCCCCTCAACTCTAACTCAGGCATTTGTGCTCATGAATACCAACTAGATGAATTAGGCCCTTTGTAATCATTGATCAGAAGCTCATGGAGCTTGGAAGGCAGGGGGATCTCAGGATAGAAGTCCAGGCCACATTTGTCCTGCCACATACCTGGAGGTGCCAAACCTGACCACCACTGGGTTAGCAGGAATCAGGTGATGATATTCTGGGTCCCTGAGGGAAGCAAACCAAACCGGTTGCCCTTGAGTCCACTCAACTCACGGCGACCCCATGTGCCACACACAGAACCAACCCTCCAGGGGATTTTTCTGGGTGACCTCCACAGGCTCGTCCTCTGCAGTGCCACAGGGTGGTTTTGAACTGTCCAAGTGCAACCGCTCATGCCACCCAGGGACTTTCTGAGGGTGGCAAGCCTTCCTAAAAGAGATTGCAGATGGAGGGATTGCTGAGAATTGTACCTGGATTCCCTTCTTCTCATGTAATTATCAGGCGGATCAACACTCTAGCCAGAGACAGACCCTTCCGGAGCTTGGGCTGCGAAAGATATTAGAAAATAGTTTATAAAAGTCCAGGTGTTTGGCTTCAAGTGCACACAGCTTGGGCCAGGGAGCCTTGTGGACCCTTGGAAGAAGGCAGAGAGAAGTGGTCAATTTCTCCAGCCACACGATTGCGCCACACATACTCCACAGTGCCTGGGCTCAATCGTTACCTCGATGAGGTGGGGTCTCAGTTATCCTTTTTCCCCTTCTGCTTCACCCTTTTGTTGCTAATCTCTCTGCAGGGCTTAATTTTTCCTGAAATTCTTCCATTTGTTTTATTTACAATGCAATAGCTGCGGCAGAAGCGCTGCGGTTAGCTGTTAACAACGGAGCCACAGCCTGGTTAAAAAAATTCTGCGCTGCATCGATGGCACGGTTTTTTTTTTTTTTTGTAACACGCAGTGATTTCACTTGTAATGAGGAGGGAGGCGCAGAGCAGAGAGCTGCGCAGGACTGGGCAGGGCGTCCTCAGAGCTGCTGGAGCTGAAGGCCTCCCACGGCCAGGGAGAGGGGGCTGCTGCAGATGCACGCAGCTGCCACCACACTGGCCTCTGCAAGAAAGAAGGTGCAGGGTTCCACAGGGTGGCCAAAAAGTATCCCAGGTGTTTAAATAAAGAAACCTTATTACAGATTTTTTCATATATAATCCAATGGAAGAAATGATATTCCATTTGGCAAGATGTGGGCTTTTTTTTTTTTTTTTTTAACTGTGCTTTTGGTTAGGGTTTACAGAGCAAATTAGTTTCCCATTCAATAGTTTATATACACATTGTTCCCTGGTATTGGTTGCAATCCCTGCGATGTGTCAGCACTCTGTGCATTACCACTCTGAGTTCCCTATTTCTGTTCACCTGGGTTACTGCCCTTCTTGCCTTCTCGTCTTTTATTTTGGGCATATATGTTGTCCTTTTGGTCTTATGTAGGTGAGCACTTTCCTCAAAAAGTGTGTCATTGTTTATTTATAGTTCTGTCTATCTTTTGCTGAAAGGCGATCTCTGAGAATGGCTTCAGTTCCAAGTTAGAAGCATGTATAAGGGCCATAGTCTTGGGGGTTCCTCCAGTCTCTCTCAGATCAGTAAATCGGGTCATTTTTATGAATCTGAATTTCGCTCTACATTTTTTTTCCGCCACTCTAACCAGGACCTTCTACCATCATCCTGGTCAGAGTGGACAGTAGTGATAGCCAGGGACCATCTGGTTCTTCTGGTCTCAGGCTGGTGGAGGGTGTGGTTCCTGTGATCCATTAGTCCTTTGAACTGTTTTCTTGAGTCTTTGGTTTTCTTCACTATCCTTTGCTCTGGATGGAAAGAGACCAATAGTTGTATTTTACATGGCTGCTTGCAGGCTTATAAGACCCCAGATGCTACTCACCAAAGCAGGATGTAGAATGATTTTTTTATGACCTAAGTTATGCCAGTTGACCTAGATATCTCCCAGGACTACGGTCCTTAGGCTTCAAGCCCAATAACTCAGTCCTGCCAGGTGTTTGGATATGTCTAGGCTGTTTCAATGACTGTGCCTCCTGTATGAAGAGCAATGAAGTTCTGATACATGCTACGACGTGGGTGAACCTTGAAAACATGCTAAGTGAAGTAAGTCTGGCACAAAAGGACAAATATTGTATGATCCTACTTACATAAAAAAACCAGAATAGGCAAATGCATAGAGACCAAAGTTTATTATTGGTTCCTTAAGGGGTACTGTGTTTCTGTTAAGGGTGATGAAAAAATTTGGAAACAAATAGTGGAGATGGTTGCTTAACCCCCAAACCAAAACCAAACCCATTGCCATTGAGTCAATTTCGACTCTTAGCGGCCCTATAGGACAGAGTAGAACTGCCCCATAGGGTTTCCAAGGAGCGCCTGGTGGATTCGAACTGCCGACCTTTTGGTTAGAAGCCATAGGTCTTAACCACTACGCCACCAGTGTTTCCAGTTGCTTAACATGTGGACAAATCACTGCCCCTGAATTGTACACATAAAAACGGTCGGAGTAGCAAATGTTTTGTTATATATATTTCATCACAATAAAATTTTACTTAAAAACACTATGGTTTTGTGGCTCTAGCTTGGGAGGTGATTTCTATGGTGATGTCATTGGCCAAGAGAGGGAATAAAGAAGGAGGAGCAGAAAGGGGGCATGTGTCTTAAATTGAGGCCAGCTGGACAAGCAGGCCAAGAAGAAGGAGAAACGGAGTAGTACAAATGAATCTGGAAAAACTGGAGTTTGCCTGAAGCTGAGCGAGAAGACACTTCAGGGCAGTGGTGGTCAGTAGCATTGAATGTCACAGAAAAGTCAAGTAAAAAGTAGTCTGAAAAGAAACCATTATAGGAAACAATTAGGGAATCACTGGGAACCTTAGAAATGCTCTTCCCCACCCCCCACCCCCCGCCCCGTGGATGTGAGAACCAGTCTGCATGAATACAAAAAATGAAGTGACACCAGCTCAAATAGACTCCTGAGAGTGCAAGTCGACAGACCTGGGTACCTGTCCCAGTCCTACTGATAGTCGCATCAAGTAAGGTTGCCCCTAGCCTCAGTTTCCCTTGGGGAAAATGAAGATAATAGTACTTGCCTTACAGTAGGTTGTGGTGAGGCTTAATTGTATTATATATGGGAAACCCAGTACTGTGCCTCAGTAAATTCTTAGTTTCTTATTTCCGCCTTTATTCCTATTAAGAGATTCCTGACGGTGAGATCTTTTTTTATTTCCTCTCAGAGGTTGCTGACACATCTGACTGTTTCTTGTTCCATACTTAGATGTGCCTATGGGTCTTCGCTGTACTCATCAGTTTCTAGGTTTTTCCCAGCTGGGAAATGGAGCTTCTATTTACTGTGGCTTGCTTGATGTCTACTGCAATGCTGGACAGACTGAGTTGATTAACTCCCTCGATCACTAGGCTTAGTGAAGAGAGTCAGGGGAGACCAAGCACGAGAAAAACAACATGTTTCCAATTAGAACATTCCTGGCCCTGCCATCTTTCTTAGAAAGCCTCTTGATGAATCAGTACATTGGCCCGTACTGACCTCCCACCAGGAGCTGAGCAGCAGATTACCCCATCACAGGCCTTTCAGACAACTTCTAGACCTGCACACAGTTCCTGGTGCTCAGCAATAGTCAGCTAATCTGAAAGTCTGTTTTCCTGATTGAAACATCATTCTGCTTCTTTTAGGAATACTGCTTTTACCTTTTCTTTAAGGACAGTCTCCAAAACTTTTCCTGTTGAAGAATTTTGATTTAGTTTCATCCCAGGAATCAGAGGCAGGGGCAAAGGGAGGCTTGAGCCTCAAGGGTGTTGGCAGTGTAGGGGGCTGGCCGGGGAGGAGAGTGGCAGCTGGTGGTTCTCTGTCCTCTGGGAGTCATCTCTGAGCCTCTTCCAGCACCTGGCCAGTGATTGGAGGTAGAAGGTGCTCAAACAATGTTTGACGAGCAAATGTATGCATGAGATATGAATGAATGGACATGGAGTGAATGAAAAAAGAACCTGGAATTGGAAAGAGATATTCTGGTGGATCACAGTATTGGGGACAGGGCCAGTGAACATGTGGGCCAGCATGTCTGTTTCAGTAGGTCCCTAAAGCGCTTCATAGTGTCTTGGAGTTGGCATGCTCAGCCACATAGATTGCCACATCCCTGTGTCATTTACTCTACCCCCACTGATAAGGCACAGGAGACACGGACTTTAGAATACTGAGGAACCACTTCTAGGGAGACTTTAGCAAGGTCTGTTTCTGGCTTGAAGAGGCCAAGTGGGGAATTATTCTAGCAAAACCACCTACCAGGCTGGCTCAGTAGGGGCATGTATACCCAGCTTTCAAAGTTGGGGTTGAGAGTCAGAGCATCCTGGCAACACTGCAAAGGTTGAATAGAGCAAGCAAGGTGTTAACCCAAGCTAAAGGGTTAATTCATTTCTGGAATTATGTTTTGTTTCTCTTGAGGCCTTTCTGGGCTCAACGCAGAGGGCTGAGCTGTGGGTTTTGGTGGCTAGATCAGTGGTGGCCTCCAGGAAGTCAAGTTACACAGTTGAGAATGTCTGCAGTGGGTATCTGCAGCAGGTAGCTACCAATGGGCCACAGTGCTCTATAGGCACCTTCAACACCCAGCAGGTTTGCTGAACTCCAGCACCATCAACTCATTTCTAATTCCATTCCTCTGTGCTCTTGACCAAATGAGGTTTTTCAGAAGTAGCCTGGAAAACTTTGTACCCTGCCAGAAAGAACAGGGTCTACTTCCTCTTCCCTTTCCTCCTGAGGGTCTTGAATTTTTCACCTTCAGGGAGGTAGAGAGATCACTGAGACCTCTTGGCTCTGACTTTCTCAGATACCAATTTATTCTCTTGGTTTAGGTTTAATTCTTAACACATAGCAGCTTGATTTCAGTATGTTAAAGTATGCCACTAAACGCATGTAGAATTGTCTTCAAACCACCTAGGGACAATGTTAGTAGTCCCAAAGGCTTGAAGCCCTTGGGTTTTCCTTCCCAGAGCCATCCCTGGAGTAGAGTGAATCTCCAGGCCCAAAGCTTGGTGGACTTCAACAGAAGCTATGGGGAGCTCTCCTCCTTTCCCAGTGACCTAGGAGAGCAGTGGCTGATCCCACCCGAGAGGTGGGGTAAGAGAGAGAAGGAGAAGAGTAAGAAATAAGGGTGAATATGGAAAAAATTTGGAGCACTGAACCCTATGCTTAGTCATACAGCAAGGAAAGTGAGGAATTTAGGAAGACCTGCTTGTAGAGGAAGCCCTCATTGGTCTAATTTAGGGAAACGGGAGGAGGTCCATTTGAAAGAGACATTGAAGAAGAAGTTCAGGGGGTCATTGTGAGGTACTTTAGTGCAATAAGTCTACACTCTGGCCTCCAAATAACGGGGCTACTTTTTAACTAATATCCTTGGAACTTCAGTGACAAAATCCCCCTTGGTTGCAATAGAACTTGTATTAAGTTTTACTTTACAAAAAATAACATCTGAATGAGATTCCAGGCACGGATTTAGAATTGTTATTTAATCAAACCAAGACTCATTGAACAGTTATGTGTGCATTGTTGTTGTTGTTCACTACCACCACCCATTGCCGTTGGGTCAATTCTGACTCATAGCGACCCTATAGGACAGAGAAGAACTGCCCCATAGGGTTTCCAAGGAGTGGCTGGTGGATTTGAACTGCTGACCTTTTGGTTAGCAGCCTGAGCTCTTAACCACTTCGCCACCAGGGGTCCAAGCTGTTGTTAAAAAAATGCTGTCAATTCGATTTCTACTCATAGCAATCCCATGTGACAGAGTAATGCTCCGTAGGGTTTTCTAAACTGTAATCTTTAGGGGAACAGATTGCGAGGTCCTTCTGCCGTACAGCCACAGTGTGGGTTCGAACTGCGAACCTTTGGTTAGCGGTTGAGTGCTTAACCATTGCTCCACCAGGGCTCCTGAAACTCTCAGACTAGGCAGAGAGCAAGACCCACACATAAATCACCTGGTACACAGCAGAGTGGTCAAGACCAAGATCCAGGCCCAAGCAGCATGCGGGACAAGTGCGAGAGAGGCAGAGATCACTTCCAACTAGGGTGATCTGATAATGCTTATTAGGGGGAATAGATTCTAAATAAGGCTTGCAAAGAACAGATTCTGCCAGACTTAAGGCAGTGAGTAGGGTAGGTCATTGACTGGGGTGCAAAGTTTAAAGGAATGCCAAAAAGTTCCATAATCAAGATAACTGATATTTTAAATTAAATATTTTCAAAATCAAAATTAATGCAAATAACAACCAAACAACCCATAATGAACAGAACATCAAAATTTCAATAATAAAGACACATTCATTTGTTTCTCGGCCTTGCATTTTTGTGCAATGAGAAGAGTTGTTTACAATCAGCACTTGTTTACGATCAGCTAAGTGGGTTATCCTCTCATCTCCCCTATGTGAGTTTATGAGGGTTGACAGTGACATCTGAACAGATTGGGTAACATAGAGCTTCATACACAGTAATGCTATTTTGATCGTAGAGCTTTTATTAATTTTTTAATATTTAATTAAAAATATAAGGACCTATTTTGATAAGTGTATATAAAAAAAAAAATGTACATTTTTCCCCAGTTCCAATATGGCTCTTGATAAAGAAGGACATGCGGAAGAAGAAAAGCTTGAGCAAAGGTAGAAAATACTAGAGAACGTTCAGACCCATAGGGGTTGTCATGTGTCAAGTGAGTTGTTTTTTTATTGTCTGTTGTGCAGGACACAATGCTTGATATCACTCTAAATATACTAATTAAAAAAGAAAAATCCGTTGCTGCTGAATTGATTCTGACTCACAGCAACTCTACAGCACAGAGTAGAACTTCTTCACAGGGTTGCCAAAGAGCAGACGAACTCTTAACCACTGTACACCTAGGGCTTCAAATATGCTAATACCTGAGGTCTTAGGCACATTAAGAGGGTGTAAAACTCAATATTTATTGTACAAAATGTTTGTTTTGCAACAATGTGTTTCTAAATTCATCTCCCAAGAAAGCAAAAGAGTGTTTATCAAAATATTACATTTTTATTTTGTCAGAATATTTGCTATCTCTGTGAAGGAAACTGAACAATTCCTTAAGGAAATGAATATTTAGATAAAATGAATATTTAGATAATAAAAATTATATAAATGTATTTTGTTTTCCATTTCCCTTCAGACTGACTTTCTTTTAAGAAATCGATTGATATTATTGTGATTCACGTAACAAACCTGATCCTTGAAAAGTGATGCTATTGTTACTTCAATTATGTATGTATCTCCAAATATGGGAGTTGAACAACTCCACAAATAAAATGTACGTCTTATAAATTTTGTGTATGATAACAATTGTATTTGCCTTTTCTTTTTGGTCGGATTTGTTATAACCTCATGTTCAGTTCTCTCTCATGGACCACAGAAAAACAGGCCAACGGCACTATAATCACATGACTTATGACATATCCGGTCCTGTCCTGCACAAATCAAATCCAAATGTGTCTTTGGTACTTGTATCATGCTCGTTTTGATCACTTGTGCCCCTGTTGAGTATTAGTAGTGGGCCAATGAACCGTGAAGACGCATCATCAAAGGACAGAAAGTAAGCGCGCAAGTTTTTGAGTATTATTTCAAGATGAAAAACACTCATGGAGATCTGTGAAGGTTCCGCCAACAGACATGATATGACGAATGAATTTAAGTACTATTCCTTTTGACTATTGCAGACCTGACTAAAAAAATTTACACATTCCAAATAAATTTTTTTCCTTACTAATTTTCAAATATGAACTTTTGTGTTAAGGTACACATTTGAATGTAAATTTTATTTGTTTTATAAATTTTATTTATTTTCAATTACTCAAATTTATTTACTACAGTAGAGCCAAATTTAAAAAGTGACACAATTTTATATCCAGATAAAATGAAATGGCAGCAGCAACTAAGTGGAACGTAGAAACGAAAGCTCGCGGAAAATAAAAAGAGAAGAATTTTGAATCCCTAAAGAAAATTCCAAAATTAACTTCCTTTTTTAATATGTAATGAATCAGAACAGACTTCTTCCATTGAACGGTCAAGTTTAATGAGTGCAAATTGTCGTACCAGTACCGCTGATGCTGAAATTACTAATAGCAATATGAATATACCAGAACTAGTTCCAAATTCTGCATCCATTCCTTGCTGTAGTAAAAAATTCATAATGATGCAGAAAGTGAAACTATTTTAGAATCTGAAGTTGTCACATCCATAGACCCCATAAATAACAGGAATATAGATCCTGTTTTATGGAATAATTTTTCTTCTAATGATGTAAGTTATTGGATCAGAAGAAGGCCAAATGATTGTCAACATCAGAGTGGGCCATTTAAAAATGCGTGTCAAAAATTTCTGGATGGTAAACAAGGTTCTGTGGCCAGAATATAATTCTAGGGTGCAAAGCTAATAATGAAAATTATAAGAGGGAGTGGTTACTGTATTCTCCATCAGTTGACTCTGTATGTTGTTTTGTTTGCAATCTATTAATTTTAAATCATTTAATTCTCAATTTGTTACAGATGGGTTTAACGACTGGTGCAGCTCAAATATGTTTGATAAACATGAAAACAGTTTAACTTACAGAAATTATATGTTGTCAAATTTAAACCAAAGACATGGTGTTGGCTTAACTTATAAATTGAAAACACAAATTACTGAAAAACATCAGTATCAGAAAGCCGTTTTGCAATGGATTGTTACTGTCATTATAATAATCGCTGATAGTGGACTATCTTTCCAAGAAAGAAATGATGTGTTTGGGTCCCCACAAAATGGAAATTTTTTTGGTTTACTTGAACTTGTTGCTCAGTTTGGTCCATTTTTAGCAGGTCACGTTTCAAAATATGGTAACACAGGAAAAGGCAACCCATCTTAGGTCTAAAGCAATGTGTGACAAATTAATAAACTTAATTAAGTGATGAAGTTCAATCAGCTATTTTCAGTGAAATAAGTATAGATCGATATTTCAGTTTGTCTGTAGATTTCACTCCTGATCTTTCTCAGACAGACCAGCTAAGTATTGTTTTAAGATACATACCTCCAACAGATGGAAAACCTGTCGAGTGATTTATCACATTTACTTGTTTAAAAAGCATACTGGTGAAGAAATTACAAATCAGGTACTTCGCTATTTACGGGAAGTTTGCAAAATTGATTTTTCTAAGTGCAGAGTCCAGCCCTGTGACAATGCTGCCAATGTGTCAGGATGTTATAAAGGCATGCAACAGAAAATTTTAGAATGTTGTGAATATGCCATTTTCATACCACATGTTGTACATTCACTTAATCTTGTAGGACGTAGTGCCGTAGATTGTTTTCCAGAAGCAGCTGACTTTTTTCCTACTGTTCAGTTACTTTGCACATTTTTTGCCTCCTCTACTCACTGATGGACAGTTCTTAAAACATATTTAGGCAATGATTGAGCGTTAAAATGTCTTTCTAATATACATTGGGAAAAGCATGGTGTAGTGATGAGTGCAATCCTGGAATTGTACACTCAGATTCTAGATGCCTTAGAAAATATTGCCAAAGACCAGACACAAAAAGGAGATACTAAAAGAGAAGCCGAAAACATCACCAACAAAATACAAACATTGGAGTATATATTTATGTTGGTTTTGTGGAATAATATATTGCAGCATTTTCATCAGACAAATCAAGCTCTCCAAGATTTAGAAGTAAATTTAAAGACATGCACAGATCTCTATTAATCATTAATAGGGCATTGATATAATTTAAGAGAAGTGTATTAGTCATCTAGTGCTGCTGTAACAGAAATACCACAAATAGATGGCTTTAACAAAGAGATGCTTATTCTCTCACAGTCCAGTAGGCTAGAAGTCCAAATTCAGGGTGCCAGCTCCCATCTCAAAAGAGACTGGCTTAAGACACTATCTAATCTTGTAGGTCTCATCAATATAACTGCTGCTAGTCCATCTCATTACATCATACCAGGGTTTCCATTACATCATAGTGATAGTATTTACAACACAGAGGGAAATCATATCAAATGACAAAATGGTAGACAGTCATACACACTGTGAATCATGACCTAGCCAAGTTGACAAATATTTCTGGGGGACACAATTGAATCTAAGGCAAGATGATTTTGAAATTTTGAAAACATAACAAAACAAATACTGCCAAACACTGATTATCAAGCAGTTCACCATTGCAGAAGCATTAGAAAGAAACAAGTAAATGATGGAAGTGCTCCAGAAGTATCTTTGAGTGCCAGATATCAGTTTTGGATAACCACATACTACACCATCATTGCCACACTTGGATCTTGCATGAAAAGAACGGTGGAAGTTTATGAAGCTCCTTTAAATAGATTTTCATACATTCTTTTCCGATAAAGAATGTATGAAGGCATCCAAGAAATTAGTGCAGGCTTATCTCAATGACTTAAATACAAACCTTTATGGAGAAATATGCCAAGTTCATTCTTACACGAGAACTAAGTTTAAAGATTCACCATGGATCCTCTGTTAATCCAGAACTAAAACTATTCCCGAAGCCCACCCTTCAGACAAAGATTAGGCAGGACTATAAAAAGTAAAATAATACCCTCGAAGAGGGTGGTTCTTAGTTCAAGCAGATGCATGAGACCAAATGGGCAGCTCCTGTCCAGAGGCAGGATGAGAAGACAGGAAGGGACAAGAACTGGTTGAATGGACACAAGAAACCTGAGGTGGAAAGGGGGAGTGTGCTGTCACATTATAGGGATTGCAACTAATGTCACATAACAGTATTTGTATAAATTTTTGTATGAAAAATTAACTTGAGCTGTAAACTTTCACCTAAAGCACATTTCATCTCATTCTACTAAAATGGCATACGCCAATTCTGCGTGCAATCACTAATATAGTTGCATTTGAAAAGACGTTACATCAGGGATAGCTAAGACACACACACACATACATATATATACATATATATATATAACTCACATATGCCATTTGAATGTGTGCGTAAGGAAAGGAGGAGGCATCACAGATTATCAGTGCTTAGGGCTCTCACATGCCTTCTTCTGGCCCTGGGTGCCTTGGAAGAAAAACCTATCTACTTGCAAAAAATCAGCCATTGAAAACCCTATGGAGCACACTTCTACTCTGACACACAAGAGGTGCCATGAGTTGGAATCCGCTCGACGACAACTGGTTCCCCCTGCCTTTGAATAACATCTCACAAACTTAATATCCATTTGAGGACAAGAAACTCATTGTGGGACCTTTTCCCAATGAGGTCACAGCAGCCCCTCTTATGTAGGTAACTCTTCTAACAGTCACACACACTGATTTTCATCAGCTGCTCTATTCTCTGGGCCTCTTAGCTTTCCTAAATGTCTAAGTGCAGGTGTAGTGAGTTCCACAGAAGCTCATCACTTCGTTGCTGCTGTTATTAGAACTATGTTGCTACACATTTTAGGGAAAGAGTCCACACCCATTTCAGAAGACGGGGAGGAATGGAAACTAGCCCTCAGAAACTTTTTTTGGCTTTTTTCTTTTTTTCCTTCATGTAGTAGTGGGCTTGCTAAGAAAAGATAAAGTTTTTCCCACATGTGGACTAATTATGGAAGAGACTTTATTTTGTAAAGTGCATCTATTGTTAACCCCCCCAATACTGGGAAACCACGGTAGTCCAGAAGACGGATGGGTTGACATTTACCTTTGTAATTATAAAGAAATGGCTCTCACTGTGAAGAAATAATGTACATAAGATAGCAGGGTGGAGGTTCGAACTACCTCAGAAGGATGAAAAGTTAATTTTATGTATTGTCAGGAGTAAGGAATAGCCCTCAGTATCCAACTACCAAGAGAATCGAAAAATAATTCATATTTATGCATTGAAGTCTCAAAGGAGTTCTCTTGAACAGTATTTTTGGAAGGTATTATTCTGGTTAGTATACAATATGAAAGATATAAAACTGGGTCTCTTGAATTATTTTCAAGAAACTCATACTTCCACAAATATAGACAGACCTTTCCTCAAACAGCCTGAAAAGTCGAGTTGAATTCAAAGGAGATCAATCCGTATTTGAGGGTTATGCCCTGTGGTGTACACCAAGGTGTGTAAGCCCTTGCTCTCTAGGAGAATGTGTTATCCTGTTGGGAAGGTAGGAAATACAACAAGAGAACAGTTACTCAGAAGAAGACCTGAAATATTATTAAAGATCACACCCCTGGAATATTTACTGACTGCCAAGTGAAACATGCAGAAAATTTCTAAAACAGTTCTGAGGAAAGAATGATTACTTTGGGTGAGGGAAGGCCTTGCAGAAGCCATAAATCTGGGCAGCTCTCTGAAAGATGAATTAGATCTCCGTGGGCAAGGAAGCTCAGGAAAGCATCTTAGGAAAGAAATACGGAAGGCTTGTGCAAAGCACAAGGTGCGCTGAAGAGAGTTTGGCAATGAGGAGAGGGAAGGAGAGGAACAGCATGATGGAAAGAAATGCAAGTAGGCCGGGAAAGAAGGTTCATCGACAGAAATGGGAGCTAAAGGAGAGGCAGGCTGAGCCCAGGTTGTAAGGTACCTCAAAGTCTAGGTTGGGGAAAGCTGGCTTTCGATCTATTGGTAGTGGGGAAGGGAGCACGATGCAAAGGATGATTTAAGAAGACGATTTTGACAGAATGATACAGGATAGAGGAGTCTCTGGGTGGTACAAACAGTAAATGCTCTTGGCTGCTAACTGAAAGGTTAGAGGTTCGAATCCACCCAGAAGTTCCTCAGAAAAAAAGTTCTGGCGATTTACTTCTGAAAAATCAGCCACTGAAAACCCTATGGAGCACAGTTCTACTCTGATACTCATGGGGTCACCGTGACTTGGAGTCAATTCAACAGCAACTGGCTTATATAGGATAGATGGAAGCACAGGAAGGAGATAGATAGGTGAGGAGGCTGCTACTGTAACCCAAACATGTGACAACCCAAGCCTGAACCAGGGCCCTGGGTCTTGCTGTTACTATTGCCCTATCGTAGCTGGCAATCCCTGAGCCATTTCTATTTTCCCAGCCAAGTCTTTCTCTCTCAGAGTTGCAGGTGTTGCACAAGGTGGTGGAAATTTCCCAGAAGCCATAGGGACTCTTTCAAAATTCTTGTTTAGACTAAGGAAATGAGAAAATTGCAGAAGCAGTGCCAAGAAGAAGCCTCAAGCCCAGGAAAGCAGGTAACCAAGGTGTTTAAGAGAAACAGAAGTTCTGGTGAGCTTTGACTGAATTACAGTGATTACTATGGTTTGCTCGAAAAGTACTGACTGATAAAAATCTTTTTTTTCTTGTCCTGCTAGGAAGTACGAAGACACTTAGAGTAAGTCTATGCTTTCTCCCCAGCACACAGGGGAAGTGGATTAGAGAAAGCACAAGGAATTGGGGAGATTTTTTAAGACTGACTTTTCCACATTAAAAAAAAAAAAAAAAACCAGTTTCTATCCAAACGGGTATCTCTGGTAGTTCCCTGAAAATCATTTCACAATTCACACTGTTGGGCCAAATGTTCCTGAAATATATGATTGCCCTTCCCCTGAGAGCTTTGATAAAGAAAGTTCATTGTAGTTGGCCAAAAAACAAAAAACTAGAGGCATGTTCTTTTAGGTGAAAGGACCTGGAGGACTTAATAAAGTTGTATCAGGAAAACTCTTCACACAGTTCTGTAAACCCAAATCAGGAGAAAATCCAAACCAATGGCAAGCATTATCTGCCTTGCTTTTTTCACTGGAATCTGTTACTTCAGTGCCTTAGATACGGTTAAGATGTAATCGCTCCTGACTTGGAAACTGGGTGATTTCCAGACTGTGGCCCATTGTTGAGTCAGCCTTGCTCTGCAGGAGACCCCTGAGACAGGAAGCTGACCTGAAACTTGGGTTCAAGACACAACTAGATCTATTGGAGCAATAACTTCACAATATTAGGTCGAATCATGTGTCAGGTCATGCTCAGTTTGAGAGAAAGTTCTGTTTCTAGCAGTCTCTGCTGAAGGAGCTTGAACCACACAGCATATTCAGTACTGGGGAAGAGAAGTAGCACCCTCTGGCAACCACTTGTCTCCTCATGGGTCTGTGATAAAACCTAAAATCAGAGACGGAGCCTCCTCTGCTCTAGGAAGAGATGAAAATTTAATATATGTATGCGAAAACTCCTCATGGTAAATAATACCAACAATAATATCATCTTAAACTTATGTGGCAACTTGTAGAAATCTCTTCGTTTGATTCGACATTGACCTGGGATATGATTAAAGCAGGTATTATTTGCTCTACTTTGTAGATGCAAGTAATACCTAATTTTCTGCTACTTCCAATGCAGGCAGGACAAGAGGAAAGGAAAGAAGCTTTGAGCTAAATTATAGCCGAGCTCTTTCATTACTTTACTGTACTCCAAATATTCAAAATATACCTGAAACCAATTCTGAATGACTTACCTAAGTGAAAGCTTATTTACATGCCCCCACAGATCCCAGGCTTTGCAGAAGGAAGGGGTGACAGGGAGGATGTGTAGCCATACCTCTCATTCGTTTTATTTAGTTCACAGAAAGTGCTTCTTCTTACCAGTTCTCTACAGAGGGGCTTTTTAATCACTAGCCTCAAAACCTGTGTTCCAGCAATACACTCTTTAGAATAAACTTTTACCAAAACAAACAAGAGATATTCTAGGGCTGTTAGGATGACATTTTTGTCTGAGTGGTATTTATTTTTCTTTAGAATCTGCAACTGGAGGAACTTCATAAAACATTCAAATCATTCTCTTACCTGCGGTTCAGATTCAATATTAAAACATTCAAACTTTTAGAACAGCAGAGGAGGAAGGAGATCCAGGAAATGAAAAAGGAGGTGGACCACAGGTCTAATTACCTCCATGAACTACTACCTCCGTTGCCATGAGACCAGAAGAATGGGATGGTGCTGGGTTACCATTATTGAATGTTTTGATCAAGGGCCCAATAGATGCATCCTGATCAAAATGAGGAAAAATATGGAAGAAAATTTCAAATTCTTATAGAAGCCAGACTTACTAGACCCTCTAGGCTCTGGGGGAATACCGGAATCTCTTCCCCTGAGATGGTCTTTAAGCTTTGAACTGAAACTATCCCAACAGTTTAGTTCAACTACTAAAGAATGTTCACCTTGAGCAGTGAGCTATTTTAAAGAATTATCTATACGTAGCTCTTAGCCACTACACCACTGGGGCTCCTAATAGAGACCTGAATTGGGGAAAACCTCAACTCCAGGTGGGAATACACTCTTTAGCCTGTATGACCTTATAAAGGCCTTAGTTTTCTCATCCATAAAATGGAAAATTTAAACCCTATTTTCCTTCTTTCTATGAGTCTACATTAAGATTACAATAGATAAGGGGTATGAAAGCTGTTTGGGGGAGAAAGCACTGTGTAAAAATGTACGAGGGATGCTTATTGTTACTCCAATAGACAGAAATGGGTAAAATGATGATTGCTTTAATTTTGGTGGCTAACCCACCCCAGTTGATTGCTTAGCTTTCTGTGGCCCTCTTGATTCTTTTCTGTGGCAATCAGTTGTTTCAAAGCCCCTCAAGCTCACTATTTCCTTTCCTCTAGAGCTCCTAAAATTCCCAGTATGTAATAGAGAAGTTAGAAGCTGAAGAAATTCACTTGGTGAAAACTTTGAGTGACAGGGAGAATGAATTGTGCTGCATAAGGCCCAAGTGACACAGGTCTACACAGAGCTGGACCGTGTCATCTTTCCTATGCGGGAACCCAGAGCAGTCCCTAGACCTTCAGGAGGAAGCAAAGCTACAGCAGGAGGAGAAACTAGTGGGCTGCAGAGTCAGAGAAGAGGTTTTTCACACAGTGGCAGATGCAGGGACGGTGGCAGGGGGCCATTGGCCAAAGTGGCTTCTCAGACACAGACTCCATGAGGAAATGTTCTCAAGAGAATGAGTCCTACTGGAGCCAACTCGCAATGGTGCTCAGTGGCCAGATCTGGAATGATTAGAACCCATGGAATAAAATAAGAATGCTTGAGTCCATACTGATATAAATAGACAAATGAATAAATAAACGGGGGTAGAAGAGAAAGCTCTATTTCTTTACTGCAGAATCCTAACTAATAAGTATAAAAGGATTGATAATAGATATTACCATTTGGCAAACAACAGTAATTATTGTTATAGGCAGATTCATCATGTAGGCTAAACTTAATGGACAAAAGTATGATGAAAACATGGTATTTATATGATCTCAAAGTATTCCCTCAAGATACTTATTAAGTACAAAGAGAAACTTTAGCATGGAGAAATCTAGTAGTTATCACCTGAGTAAGTGATCAAAGTTAATGTTGCCTGTAAAGGGACAAATTGACATCAGTACCTCCTGATACGATGCACTGAGAAGGACACAACATCACTTCTGTGATATTCTTGCCCAAAATGCACAACCAGAACCTAAATCATGAAGAAAATCAGACAACACACAATTGAGGAGCATTGTACAAAACAACTGATCAGTACTATTCAAAAGTATTCAGACTATGAAAGTCAGAAAGAAAGACTGAGGGACTGTTCCAGGTTAAAGGCAACTAAGGAGACAGGACAACAAAATGCAATATGTGATTCTGGATTGAATCCTGGACCAGAAAAAGGATAACAGGGAGGCAGTGGGCAAACTTTGAATGAAGCCTGTATGTTAGATAATAGTGTTATATCGATGTTTACTTCTTCATTGTGATAATTGTACTCTGCTCATGTGAAATTCTAACATTTGGAAAACCTGAATGAAAAGCATTCTAGAATCCTTTGTACTATGTACTATGTATTTGTTTTTGTTGTTGTTAGGTGCAGTCAAGTCAGCTGTGACTCACAGAAACTTTATGTACAACAGAAGGAAATGTTGCTTGGTCCTGTGCCACCTTCATGATTGTTGATATGTTCGAGTCCATTATTTTGACTATTGTATCAACCCACCT
Organism: Elephas maximus indicus; assembly: GCF_024166365.1. NCBI lineage: Eukaryota > Metazoa > Chordata > Mammalia > Proboscidea > Elephantidae > Elephas > Elephas maximus. The sequence continues at coordinate 55,089,639 of NC_064840.1, forward strand.
CATTGAGGGATTCCCTTGTTATCACTGGCACTCTACTTTACCAATCATGACGGCCTTTTCTAGCAGTTGGCCTTTCCTGATGACGTGTCTAAAGAAAGTAAGCCTCACTTATAAGAGGAATTGTTGCTGTATTTATTCTAAGATTGATTTGTTCAGTTTCTGGCAATGCACAGCATGTTCAGTATTTTTTGCAAATACTAGAGTTTGAGTGCATAAATTCTTCCATCTTCCTTTTTTATTGTTAAGCTTCTGCACGTATATGCAGCAATCGAAAAGGCCATGGCTTGAGTGAGGTGTACCCCAGTCATCAGTGACATCTTTACTTTCTACAACTTTAAAAAAGTCTTTTACAGCAGATTTGCCAAATGCAATTATTTGATTTTTGATTGCTGCTTCCATGGACTTTGACTCTTTTTCCAAGTAGAATGAAATCATCGACAATTTCAGAATCTATGTATTTATGTTAACATAACTCAAAAAGGAAAGTTATAATTTATTTTTAAGTTCGGAATTATTTCAAAATGAAAGGTTTGAAAGAGTGGGAAAAAAAAAGTATGAGTGCCTGTAAGACTCCCCAATAAGATGTTCAGAAGGGAAACAACATGCATTTCCAGATATAACTGGAGGTAGAGGACGGAAGGGGAGAAGGTGCTTGGTAGGGTGTGGGAGAGTGAAGATGTCCCACAGATTGGCACTAATATCAACTATAATTCAGATATTTATGTTTAATAGACCAATATTTATTCACATCTACCTTATGTGGCTATTGTCATGTTAAGAAAAATAATGGATATAAAATGTTTAAGAAAGTCATTGGCTCATGGTAAGTGGTGAATAAATACTGGCCAGTTATTATTGTTTTCATGGTTGTTACATGCTGGTGAAGCCTACGGGTGTTCTGGTTACACACACACGATACTTGGAAATTTTCACACCTGCACATACCTTTTTTCCCTCCATGAGACTTCTTTCTCAGTTTGGCCCTTATTCAACTCCACCACAGTTTGTTAAGAAACGAAAAATAGGATTGTAAGATTTGTTTATGTTATTCATGAATGTGTTCTTAGACACTTTCCAAGGACCCCAAAATTAGTTCCAAAAGAGAATGAATTTGTATTAACCTTGGATGGAGATTCTTGTGAGATGAGAAAGCCAAATCAGTAGTGAAAAGAGGAGAAGAGCAGAGGATTTTTCTACAAATTGAAGGCAACTCAAAGAACATTAAATTATTCTACTCAGAGTGTGCTTCTCTAGAGAGCACAAATGTTCGCATTCAAAATGGTGGGATCATACTCTGCCCCTAGTCCTGCATCCCCACATCTGCTATCTGTGCTACATCTAAAACGGTGACCATATGACTTATTTTTGAGAGTGAGAGCTGTGCTAAAACTAATTAGGAGGCATTTATTGCTGTAGAATAGGTTTAAACTGAAGATAGTCTTGTGCAAATTTGGACCTACCATCACCCTGTCTGTGAAGGGATACTGAGGGGTTGGTTCTCAGCCAGTGTACAAGTCCTAAAGCACCATGTGAGGCCAGCCAGCACGCACCCTCAGATGACACGCAGTTTCTCCTACAGAGCCTTGTCAGCATCCAAGCAGGAAAGATGGAGTGACAGTGCACACATACACACGTATGTACATACCCACACTCCCACACACTACCCCTTTTGTGTAGCCTTGGCTAGCTGTTGGAGAAGGACACCAACCTCATGAGTCCCTGTCAGATTCTGCAACATCATTTCTACTGTACCTCCGGCACCCAGCCCTCACCTACTCTCAATTCCTGCTTCTCTGGTTTGGAGGAGGGGAGGGGGTTGGAGACTTCTGTTTAAGAATGATATGAGGGAGGCTGGAAGAGCCCTGCGTGCTCTGTAGATGACACAACCTTGCTTGCTGAAAGTGAAGAGGACTTGAAGCACTTACTAATGAAGATCAAAGACCACAGCCTTCAGTATGGATTACACCTCAACATAAAGAAAACAAAAATCCTCACAACTGGACCAATGAGCAACATCATGATAAATGGAGGAAAGATTGAAGTTGTCAAAGATTTCATTTTACTTGAAACCACAATCAACAGCCATGGAAGCAGCAGTCAAGAAATCAAAAGAGGCATTGCATTGGGCAAATCTGCTGCAAAGGACCTCTCCAAAGTGTTGAAGAGCAAAGATGTCACCCTGAAGACTAAGGTGTGCCTGACCCAAGCCATGGTATCTTCAATCACATCATATACATGTGAAAGCTGGACAATGAATAAGGAAGAACCAAGAAGAGTTGACACCTTGGAATTGTGGTGTTGGTGAAGAATATTGAATATACCATGGACTGCCAAAAGAATGAACAAATCTTTCTTGGAAGAAGTGCAGCCAGAATGCTCCTTAGAGGCAAGGATGGCGAGACTACGTCTTACATACTTTGGACAGGTAGTCAGGAGGGATCAGTCCCTGGAGAAGGACATCATGCTTGGCAGAGTACAGGGTCAGTGGAAAAGAGGAAGACCCTCAACAAGGTGGATTGACACAATGGCTGCAACAATGAGCTCAAGCATAACAACGATTGTAAGAATGGTGCAGGACCGGGCAGCATTTTGTTCTGTTGTGCATAGGGTCGCTATGAGTCAGAACCGGCTTGAGGGCACCTAACAACAACAAATGCTGAGCAAATAATCCTAGAAGCTGGACTATATGATGAACAACATGGCATCAGGACTGAAGAAAGACTTATTAACAACCTGTAATATGCAGATGACACAACCTTGCTTGCTGAAAGTGAAGAGGACTTGAAGCACTTACTGATGAAGGTCAAAGACTCTTTCAGTATGGATTACACCTGAGCCTGAAGAAAACAAAAATCCTCCCAAATGGACCAATAAAAAAAACGGTAAGTTGTGAAGAAATTGAACTTGTCAAGGATTTCATTTCTATTTGGATCAATCATCAATGCCCATGGAAGCAGCAGTCAAGAAATCAAATGACATATGGCATTTGGCAAATAAGCTGCAAAACATCTCTTTAAAATCTTAAAAAACAAATACATCACTTTGACAGCTAAGGTGTGTCTGACCCAAGCTGTGGCCTTTCCAAATTGCCCCATATGCATGGGAAAGCTGGACAATGGAAGAGGAAGACCGAAGGGGAGAATTGATTCATTTGAATTATGGTGCTGGAGAAGAATATTGAATATACAGTGGACTACCAAAAGAATAAGCATATCTGTCTTGGAGGAAGCACAGACAAAATGCTCTTTAGAGTGAGGATGGCAAGACTTCATCTTGCTTACTTTGGACCAGTCATCAGAGAAGACCAATTGCTAGAAATATCATGTTTGGGAAAATAGGGGATCAGTGAAAATGGGAAAACCCTCCATGAGATGAATTGACATAATAGCTGCAACAATAGGCTCAAAAAAAAAAAAAAAAAATTAGGCTCAAACATACCAACAATTGTGAGGGTGAGCAAAGTTTTGTTCTGTTGTATGTGAGGTTGCTATGAGTTAGAGCTAACTTGCAGGCAACTAACAACAACAATGACAATACCTCACAAAATTCTTGTGAGGGCTCAGTGAGATGATTCACTTAGAGCGTCTACACATATTAAGTGCAGAATAAATATCAGTTATTATTATTCATATTTTTAAATTACTGCAAATCAAAGTCGTATTTGTACTTTTCCCTCACTATGGATGCATTCACCTTCATTTACTGAGTGCCTACCATCCGCATGCATTATGTTACATACTTGCATTAAAGACCACCGTGAGAAGTGGTGGAATGGAACACTTTCAGGGATCTTGTTCCTTGGAAGGAAATGCTATTCATTTTTTCCCTCAAGACCAGAAAAGCCACTCATATTCACTTGAATTATAGCCATTCTAAAATTGGCTCAGTGTGGTTTCCCTCTTGCTCCCACCACCCCTCATTTTATTGCTTGTGAATTCTGAGCATTTAACCTCTACAAAGGCTTTTATTTTCAAAGAAAGCTTTGCAGCCTGAATTTCTCAAAACTTTTTTTAGATGAAAAGATTGAGGCTTTTCTCTGTGTTTGTTTGAAAGTATGAGGTCTGTCAACCACTAAATAACAATTACTTTGCAAGCAGTGAGTGTGGGAGCCGATCTAGGACCCTCTGCTCTGGGCATCACTGGCTCCTTTCTGCTTTTTCACAGCAGATGCAGGGAGGGCAGATGCCAACCAGAATGGGGTTAGGGCATGGTCGGAGACCACTGTGCCTTCACTGGCCTCTTAAATTGTCTCTTTGCCCTTCATTCCTCTAACAAAGAGGTTCTCAGCCTCGATGTTACCGACATTTTGGGCCAGGTAACTCTTGGCTGTGGCTGAAGGTTGTCTTGTGCATTGTGGGGTGTTTAGAAGCATCCCTGGCCAGTACCTACTAGATGCCAGATGTGACAACCAAAAAATGTCTTTAAACATTGTCAAATGTCCCTTAGGGGCAAAATTGCCCCAGTTGACAACCACTGCTAGCCCCCAAGGATCTTCCTGAAGCAAGCCTTTCATAAGCTTGAGTGAATTCCACATTCTTTACTGTGATACTCAAGACTCTTCAACAACCTAAGTAATCTCCTACTGTATACCCAAGTCTTATCTGCTCATCCTTTGGTTCCAAACAGTAGATCTGCCCAGGGTTCCCAGCGTGTTCCTTTCATTGCTCTTTAATCTTATTACTCTTCTGTCTTGGGATGTCTGTTCCTATCCTCTCCAGCTACACAAGAACTTGAATAAATGGAAAGATACAACCTGTGTTTGGGCAGAAAAACAATATTGTGAAGAGACTAGGTCTCCTTCAAATGATTTATGATTTATTCTTATTCTAATAAAAATAACAAGGGCAATGTTTTTAGAAGCTAGACCAGCTTCTTTTGACTTTCAAATAGAAACCAAACATGTGAGAATAAACAGAAAAAATTTTTGAAGCATATTGAGGTAAAAATCCTACCGGTTATAATGGAAATAATTATGGTGTACTTTGTAATTACAAATGAATCATAAGATAAAATAGATATTCCAGGAATATGAGCTAATGCATGTGTGAATTTAATACATAATAAGAAAGACATTTAAAATTGTTGGAGGAATGCTGGATCATTCCACATATGGTGGGGAAACAATAAGCTAGACATCTGGAAAGAATATAGTTACAGCCATACTTCTTACATCAAAGTATTTTCTACAACTCAGCAACAAAAAGACAAACAACCCAATTAAAAAATGGGCAAAAGACTTGAATAGACGTTTTTCCAAAGAAGATACATAAAAATGGCTAATAAACACATAAGAAGATGCTCAAAGTCACTAGTCCATTAAAAAAAAGTCCATTAGGGAAATGCAAATAAAAACCAAAATGAGATGTCACTTCACACTCATAGAATGGCTATGATCAGAAGCACAGAAAATAACAAGTGTTGGTGAGGATGTGGAGAAATTGGGACCTTTATTCATTGCTAGTGGGAATATGAAATTGTGCAGTTGCTATAGAAAACATTTTGGCAGTTCCTCAAAAATTAAATATAGAATTACTATATGACTCGGCAATTCCACTCACAAGTATAGACTCAAAAGACTTGAAAGCAGGAACACAAGCAGGTACTGGACCAATGTTCACTATAGCACCATTCAGAATAGCCAAAAGGATGAAACAACCCAAGTGTCCATCAGTAAATGAATGGATAAACAAAATAAGGTATATACATACAATGGAACATTATTCAGTCATAAAGAAAAATGAAATTCTGGTACATTCTACTACATGGATAAATCTTGAAAACATTATGCTAAGTGAAATAAGTCAGACACAAAAGGACAAATACTGTATGATTCCACTTACATGAAATATCTAGAATAGGCAAATGCGGAGAGACAAAAGTTCACTAGTGGTATCAGGGGTTGGGGAAAGGGAGAATGAGGAGTTAATGACTTCATGCATGTAAAGACATGCGACGCACTGGGCTTTTTTAAAGACATGCACGCTTATGAAGCTGAAGCAGAAGTTATTTCAGAAAAATTGAAAAGAATAACTCATTATTACCAAAGCCTTCTCGATGCTCAGGAGAGAAGAGTGCATCATATTGGAATAAGAGCTCTATTAGCTGAGAGAAAACTTGACAACTTAAGGAAAGCAAATGCATTCACAGAACAACAATTGGTTGAGCAGGAGTGTCAGGTTTCCGAAAAGTATGCTTCCATCCCTGAAACACTCAATGGGGCTTTTGGCCAAGGCCAGAGAGCACAACCGGAAGTCTTCCAGATGATCAGATCCCTGAGGAAGGAGGATTATCAGGCTGAGAAGGCACAGGCACATAGCACCCAGTGCCTGGTGTCAACTAGTTGTCAACCCCTAGGGTCCTTCCAGTCTAGCTAACTCCATCCAGAGTCAAAGGGTATTCTACCACAATGAGACAGCACTTGTCTTGATGCCCCACGTGCATCCTTTCCTTCAACCTCCATGTTGTCCTCTGGTTGCCAGAGGTCAGAGGCTGAAGATAGCTCCCAGGAGGAAGTTCCTGACAAGAGGATACTCCATGCTCCCACTATTCTGGAAAGTGAGGAAGAAGCTCCCCAAGGATTCTCTTCACCAAGAGTCTTCCCTGGCCCAGTTCTATTCTCCACTAGTGATAGGAATGCCTCAAAAACCATTAGATTCCCTCTTCTGTTCACATAACCTGGAAACATAAGTGGGTGATCTTCCCAGTGGATCCACCTTCCAATAGTTTACTTTGAACATTGAGAACAAAAGAAAGAACTTTTTGCTCTGTCAACCCAAATATTTTATTTTGTTCCTTTTAGTCTTATTCTATCAAGAAATTAGACAATGACTCATGGGAAATTTGATAGACCATAATTGCTAGTATAATATTTTTGAACTTATATGAATCCTCTAACTTAGTTGATTGCAGTTAATTATATTCAGAGTTAGTTTAATTAGAGTATTTTTGTTGTCATTAAATAAAATAACCCAGAAACATATGGTACATTGGTTCTTGCTGGTTAACGTGTCCTGTGTAACATCAACTGTGGTAAGAGTTTTACATGTGAAGTTTCACAAGCAGGAACAGTTGGAACTCAAGGTTTATTTCTGCATAACAAGTGGTTAATACCCTTTGGTAATAAGATGAATATTATTTACCATTATAAAATTCAGTTAATAAAAAAGCCAGAAAGTTTAAAAAATATTTTCTAGATAGCTCAAAAATAATAAACTTAGAAAATTAAACCATCTAAAATACTTAAGAAAAAAATGAGAGAATTTGTTAGTCATTAACTTCTAAGTAAGCAGCGAAACCCAGGAGCCATGAGAGGAAAATATCGATAATTGTATTTAATAAAAACTTATATTCATAGCAAATACCATAACAAAGTCAAAAGACAGAAACACTAGAAATGTTACTTGCAAGACATGTGGTTGGGCAAAGAATGAATTCCCTTAAAATATAAAGAGTCTAAGAATAAATAAAAACTAAGTCAATGGATTAATGAACACTAGGCATGGGCAAGAACTTCAGAGACAAAGAAAATAAAAACTCAAGAATGTTCTGAAAACCAGCCTTATTGTAAGAAACATAAATGATAATAAGATTCCATTTTTATCTATCAAAATGGCAAAAAATCAAAAGGTTGTTAATAAATGTGTTTTTACAAGTGTGGGGGCGAATAGTTACACTCTTACATTGCTACAGTGAAAAGTGAAGACAACTTGGCAATATCTTTAGAAATTCTAAGTGCACATATCCAGATATTCCATGTACAGGAATTTAGCTTACAGATACACCTATGTCTATGTGAAAAGATATATATTCAAGGATATTCACTGAAGCATTGTTTAATGATTAGTTAAGTAATAGCAAAAGACTGTAAGCAGTCTAAATGTCCATCAATATTCCCCACTTTACAGAGGGAAATATAATGATCTATATGGGCTGAAATGGAATGATTTACAAGATAAATCTGGAAGAAAAAAAGAAAGTGTATAACAGTGTTCACATGTTTCTGTGTGTGTGTAAACAATATATCTGAAAAACTAGATGCAGGATTTATTGAGTTGGTTTCTGAGAGAGGAATGTTTGGGTGTCTAGTAGGGAAAAGAAAAAAACTTTTTTTTAGTAGGGAAGAGGGTGGTAAAAATGGTGTGGGGGTGGAGTCTGACCTCCTCTAGAACTGAGATCAACAGCCCAAGTCTGATTCCTGTGAGGCGGAGGTCAGACATGTGTCCTCTCTCTGCCATCTTTACCAGTTCTGATATGAGCAGTCCCTCCCACAGCACTCTCTACTTCTCTGCTGGGTTTGATAATTCATTGCGATGGCCACACAGAACTCACAGACAATACTTACAATTACGGGTTTATTAGGGAAGTAACAATTAGAAATCAGGCTCAGGAACACTCAGGATACAGTTCTTCCATCAGGACGGCCTTTTTCCAGTCATGCTCACAGTCAAGCCACCCCCTGCCTCTCGGCCTCTGCCCAAGGGCACTTAGCTTTCTCTCTCCGTGGGTCAGAAAGCCCACCACGCTGTCTGCTGATGTTAGTTCTCTGCTGCCAAGTCTTTGTTTCCGGGTCTTTGCTGCAGCTTCTTGCTGCCTTCAGTGTTACAGCTCTCTATCTCTGTCTCTTGATTCCAGGAACTTCTCCGAGCAAGGATCCCAGGTCCAAAGGACATGCTGGCTCCTGGCTGTTCTTTCTTGGTGGTGGTAAGACCTTCTCTTTCCTACCTCTGGGGTGGCTCATTTCAAGCCCAGCAGGATGGCGAAAATGACAGATCCCCTTGATGGTCCACAATTACCCTATCACACAGTCCTGCCCAATCACTTGGGTGGGGGTTACAAGACCATGACTAGAAAGGCCACACAAAAGTGACCCATTGCATCGGGGGGGTTAACTTTTGATTGCATACCCTTGGGTTCTGCTGATTCTTAAAATATACATGTTTTCCTTTGTTTTATTTAAAATAATAAAAATTACATTATTATTATTAATAATAAAATTATAACAAAGACTTCATGAAGCTTTTTGTGACTGCTCTTGTCCACAGTATCACCCTAATCTATGCCCTCAGCCCATGCCACTTGTATCTCTCATTAAAAAAAAAAACTAAAAATTGTATTTTAGGTGAAAATTTACAGTGCAAATTAGTTTTCCATTCAAAAATTTACGTACAAACTGTTTTTTGATGTTGGTTGCAATCCCCACGATATGTCAGCACTGTCTGTTTCCCTTTACACCCGGGTTCCCCATGTCCATCTATCCAAGTTTCCTGTCCCTTCCTGCCTTCTCATCTTTGCTTTTGGGCAAGTGTTGTCCATTTGGTCTCCTATACTTGATTGAACCAAGAAGCATGTTCCTCATTTGTATTATTGTTTGTTTTATAGGCCTATCTAATCTTTGGCTAAAAGGTGGACTTTGGGAGTGGCTTCAGTTCTGAGTTAATGGAATGTCTAGGGATCATAGTCTCCGGAGTTCCTCTAGTGTCTGTCAGACCAGTAAGTCTGGTCTTTTTTTGAGAATTTGAATTTCGTTCTATATTTTTCTCCTGTTCTGTCTGAGACCCTCTATTGTGATTCCTGTCAGAGTGGTCAAGGTGGTAGCTGGGCACCATCTAGTTCTTCTGGGCTCAGGCTGGTGGAAGTTGTCATTTATGTGGTCCATTAGTCCTGTGTATTTGGTGTTCTTCATTCTCCTTTGCTCCATATGTGATGTGACCAATAGATGTATTTTAGATGGCTGCTATCAAGCTCTTAAGACACCAGATGCTACTCACTAAAGTGGGATGTAGAACATTTTCTTTATGAACTATGTTACGCCAATTGACTTAGATGTCCCCTGAGACCATGGTCCCCAGCCCTCAGCCCCAGTCACTTGGACCCTCAAGGTATTTGGATGTGTCTAGGAAGTTTCAATGGCTTTGCCTTAGTCAAGTTGTTCTGGCTTCCGCTGTATTGTGTGTTCTTTTTCCCTTTACTAAAGTTAATACTTGTCTACTAACTAGTGATTTTACCTTCCCACCTCTCTCCTTCATAACCAACAAAGATTTTTTTGTTTTTTTTTGGTCTGTGTAATCCCATTCTTGGTTTTTTTTATAATAGTGGTCTCATACAATGTTTGTCCTTTTGTGATTGACTTATTTCACTCAGCATAATGCCCTCCAGATTTATCCACATTGTGAGATATTTCAAGGACTCACCCTTCTTTTTCGTAGTATTCCATTGTGTGTATGTACCATAATTTTTTTTATCCATTCATCTGTTGATGGGCGCTTAGGTTGTTTTCCATCTTTTTGTTATTGTTAATAATGCTGCAATGAACATGGGTGTGCATATGTCTATTGGTGTGAAGGCTTTATTTGTCTAGGATGTATTCTTAGGAGTGGGACTGCTGGATTGTACGCTATTTCTATTTCAAGCTTTTTTAAGGAGGCACCATATCGTTCTCCATAGTGGTAGTACCATTTTATATTCCCACCAACAGTGCATAATAAGAGTTTCAATCTCCTTGCAACCTCTCCAACATTTGTTATTTTCCGTTTTTTTGATTCGTGCCGGTAATGTTGGGGTGAGATGGTATCTCATTGTGGTTTTAATTTGCATTTCTCTACTGGCTAATGACCTTGAGCATTTCCTCATGTGTCTGTTAGCTGCCCGAATGTCTTCTTTGTTGAAATGTCTGTTCACATTCTTTGCCCATCTTTTAATTGGGTTATTTGTCTTTTTGTCATTGAGGTGTTGAAGTAGTCTGTACATTTTAGAGATTAGAACTTTGTCGGATATATTGTAGCCAAATTTTTTTCCCCAATATAAGTATCTCTCATTTCTAATTTTCTAGTGTGCTCTTGTGAGTCTACATGTACTATTATCATATTTTTATTATTCTCTTGCATGTAGTTGTCCACATATCTGTTCTCCCCAATTAAATTCTCAAGTGTTTTTAACCTCTTTACCTTTCTATGATACTGGTATAGAGTCTTAAAAATAAAAAGGCCTCAGATTTTATGCTCAATGGATTGTGACCCTGTATTAATAAGGATGATTGTGTTAGGCTGAAATGATCAAATTACTTTGCTAATGCTAGGCATCAAGAGACTGGGAATTGAGCAGGAGATTATCAACGTGAAAATAGAACATCAGCAGTGGAAGCCACCTAGCCACTCTAGATAAGAAATTGAAGTTCAGGGAAATGAAAAGAGTCACCCAAATTACCCAGTAGTTACTAGCAGGATTAGGACTAGAATGTGGGTCTCAAGGAACAATAACAACAGTCTCTAGTTTGAGAAGATAGAAGAAGGGCAGATATGTGAAATAATTTAATAAGTAATTGTTATAGTAGACACTATCATAAAAGCAAGCGTCCTATATTTCTATATTTTTCTCCAGCTCATAAAACTCATCTCCTTCTGTTATCTCACTGTTTCCCAAACTTGTCTGCTCATAAGAATTACCTAATTCTATGGAAAGTATAGGAATCTGGATAATTTGCTGTTTTTTTACAAGTGATTCAGGTATTTTTTATAACAAAGCAAATTTATGAAACATTGCTTTATCTCTTTCACTTTGACACATGAGGTAGGTAAAACACATATTCTTATTCTCATCTTACAGATAAGAAAACTGTGGCTCACTGAGTTTAAATAACTTTCCCTCCATCCTAGAAAAAAATAATAACATCAGTGCTATTGTTGTTAGCTGCCATTGAGCATCCTATTCATGGCGACTCCATGTGCGTCAGAGTAGAACTGCTCCATAGGGTTTTCTTGGCTATAATCTTTATGGAAGCAGTTAATCAGATTTTTTTTCAGCAGAGCTGCTGGATGGATTTGAACCATCAACCTTTAGGTTAGCAGCTGATTCCAAGCTGCTTGCACCACCCAGGCTCCTTGTAACATCACTAGGCTACAACATTTTATTTTTTCATTAATATATCTTTCTCTCTTTTTGTGATCTATTTTATAATAATTCTAATAGTAATTAGAAAAGAAAATACTTTATAAATGTTAGAAGATAAACATCCTAATTAAAGTTGCCACTGCTAATTGTGTGCCACCAGCTGAAACCCTATTCCCTATGTCATGAGGAGTGAAGGTTGTTGAGCGTGGACATGAATCAGAGCCTAAATGTTTACATAAATTCTACCCAACTTTTCCCATTTTAGAATAAAAACACAGAAGAAAAAAGGAAAAGGGAGAATTGTGCAAGTCAATAAGCTAATTCTGGCCTGCCACTGAGTTGCTGTAGGAGTCATTTTTTCCCATGTAGAAGGTCCTTGCTGTGACATTGTGGGAGGAGGAAGCAATTGCATGAATCATACTGCCACTTGTCTCCAAAAAAAGAAAAACTAATTCAAAGAGAAAAGGGGAAGAAGCAGTACCTTCAACCTACACATGCCCAGCGTAACTTGGGACAGAGATTATAGGTTAAAGTTGTTCAGGATTACTCAGACTGGAGGAAACTCTCCTTCTGACCCTATCTCCCCTCCACCCTCAAAGGAACCTCTCATTGCCTTTCTTCCTCAACTTCAAAGTGCAGTCAAATTTCGGATATGTGTGACCTGTCTTAGTTATCTAGTGCTGCGATAACAGAAATACCACAAATGATGGCTTTAACAAAGAAAAATTTATTCTCTCACAGTCTAGGAGGCTAGAAGTCCAAATTCAGGGTACCAGCTTGGAAGACTTTCTTTCTCTGTAGGCCCTGAGGGAGGGTCCTTGTCATCAATCCTCCCCTGGTCTAGGAGCTTCTCAGTGCAGGGATCCGGGGTCCAAAAAAAGCACTCTTCTCCTGATTCTTCATTCTTGGAGTATGAGGTCCCTTTCCTCTCTGCCCAATTCTCTTTTTTATGTCTCAAAAGAGATTGACTCAAAATACAACCTAATCCTGTAGGTTGAGTCCTGCCTCATTAACATAACTGCCTCCAATCCTACTTTATTAACATCATAGAGGTTAGGATTTACAACACATGGATAATCACATCAGATTGCAAAACGGTGGGCAACCACACAATACTAGGAATCTTGGCCTAGCCAAGTTGGTACACGTTTTTGGAGGTCACAATTCAATCCATAACATAACCCTTGGGGAATAGTGTTTCTGAGGGCCAATTTTTGTTTTAATAGCTGTGGTTCTATGCCTTTAAGCACCAAAATAAGAACATACTGTAGCTGCTTTGGATAGAAATCACTTAAAAATATATCTTTGCAGCCTCTTGTAAAGACTGCATTGAGCAGAATTTAACTTCTTCATGACTCAGGGTCATCACTAGAAATGTCACTGTAGGCTGCTGTAAAAAAATAATTCCAGTCAAGGCCTGAGGAAATACATTTGAAATCAGGGAGATGAGCTTTTTGTCTCTAAACTAAAACTAAATGTTTTTGAGGGAAGACAGTCTTGGTTCATTGGTTGCTTATGTTTTGTTTCTGAATTCTCCTGGATAGAGAGTCTATTAGAGAGTTGAATTCTGCACATGTGAGGTAATTCTCTACCTCTTTTCCTCCATCACTTTTCCTGAAATTTCCCAGGACTTTTAGTGCTGGAGGGAACTTCAGGAACATGTAACCTGCTCTTTATAGACTAGGAGATACAAAGTGGTGGAGATGCATTGATAGGCAATGTCATCAGGGCACTTAATAACTAGGCCCAGCTATGAGCTTAACCTCTGAGTCACTTTCCTCATATGAAAATGCCAACACTATTCCAATCAATAAACAGTCCCTGCCTTTAAGGAGCTTTGGGAGGTATATAGGGGTAGTGCCCTATATACCTCCCAAGATTTTTGTGACCCTCAAATTTTCTGTTGTTAGGTGCTACATGTCAATACTGACTCACAACGACCTCATGTGACAAAGTAGAACTGCCTTGTAGGGTTTTTCTAGGCTGCAATCTTTACAGGTGCAGATTGTCAGGCCTTCCTCCTGCAGAGCTGCTGGATGGATTTGAACCGTCAGTCTTTCCCTTAACAGCTGAGAGCTTAACTGTTGTGCCACCAGGGCTCCTTTCATATTCCCTAGTGGACAGGAAACCCTGGTGGCATAGTGGTTAAGAGCTACGGCTGCTAACCAAAAGGTTGGCAGTTCAAATCCACCAGGTGCTCCTTGGAAACTCTATGGGGCAGTTCTACTCTGTCCTATAGGGTCACTATAGGGTCACTATAGGGTCGCTATGTGTCCAAATTGATTTGATGGCAACAGGTAAGTAAGTAGTGGACAGGAAAGCCAGTTCAAAAATTAAAAAGATTGCCAGACAGAAGCATTGCTGAATCTTATCCTTAAAGTATTTTCAGGAAGAAAATAGGGACTTTCTATTTCCTCCATGTTTTCCCTGGGAGAGATGGGATGTTTGAAGAAAAATGGACAGCGTTTTTGTTAAGAATGGATCTTGGAATATTAAAAGACATGCATTCAAGGGATTTACAATGAAGTTGGGGAGAAAAAAACATATATACCTCAAAGAAAGTCCACAAAACACATTGTTATGGGAGTTTGGCATCAGACATAGTTAGAATAGAAAGGGATCTTAGAGTTCACATAGCCCAGTCCTTTCCTGTGAACATGGCTCTCTCTCTTTTCCTTTCTACCAAATAACTTTGCCCATTATTTATTTAAAAATCCAACCCAAAGCTTGCCTCTTATATTAAGTGTTTAGGATTGTCTGCCCTCCATGAGCTTTGCTTATTGTTTATTTATTAACTTTTGGGAATATAGCTCATTCTATTCATTTGGCATTCAGTATCTAATGTCTTGAATTGTTAGTAATCTTTTCACGTGTCTTTTTTTTCTAGCTCGAAATCTCCTTAAGGGCAGGGACTGTGCATTGTATTTCTCAATATCCCCATAGCACATTGTCTTACAAAGAGTGGGTGCCCATCAACTGTTTATTGATTGGAATAGTGTTGGCAAGAAGGAAATGTCTCAACCATCTGGAAAGGTTTTAAACCCTTGTGATGAGTGGGAGGAAGAGGAAACGTACTAATGAGGTAACTCAAGGCCAGCTTGAGAACACATGAGGCTTGGGGGTATATTAAAGACAATCAAAATAAATCACTAAAGAAGATTTACTTAGCAGAGATGGTTTCTGTTTTCAAAAGATAAGAACGTTTAATACCATAAAGATGTCAGTTCTCTCTAGAATGATTTGCACACTGTAGGCTGAATACAAGTACAGTCAAAATCCCAAAAGAGGTTTTCATGGACTTTGACAAATTGATTCTAAAATTAAAATAGGGAAGTATGGCCAAGAATGTTCAAGATACTCTGGATAAAAGGAATAAAGTATATGTTGCTGGGTAAAGTTCTTTGGAAAATAATTTTGCATAAATCTTGTAAAATTGAACTTTTTACCTCTCCCAGAACTCAGATATCCTACCAGATACCAGAACATATTATAAAACTATAAAATATATTATAAAACTTTAGTAACTAAGAAACTGTGATAATGGCCCAGGGGTAGACAAGCTGGCTTTTGGACTAGAATAGAGAATCATGGAATAGGTCCAAGGATATATAGAACTTTGATAAATGACAGAAGTGGGATGAAAGATTAATAGCAAATAAACAGAGACGGAATAAATAATTGTCCAATCTGGGAAAAACACATGAAATTGTATCCCTATCTCACATCACAGACAAAAAGAAACTCCAAGTGGTTTAAGAACTTAAGTGCCAGGAACAAACCTTTAAATCTTTTAGTAGAAAGTACAGGTTGATACATTTCTGATCATGTAGTAATGGAAGAATTTCTTAAATAATGAAAGACTGATAAATTGGGCCAAATTAAGTCATGTTCATCAATGGATGCTTTAAAACAGGTAAAGGACCTGATAGCAAATATTTTAGTGGTCTCTGTTGTATTGCATAGTCTTCTTTATTGTTTTGTTTTACAAGTCCTTAAAAATGTAAAAGCCATTCCTAGCTCAAAGGCCATACAAAATGAGGCCAAGGGTTGGATTTAGCCAGCTAGTTGTAGTTTACCTATTCCCGCTTTGAAGAAAGTGAAAGAGAAGATACACACTGAGACAAGACATTTTCAACGCATATAATTGTAAAAGAATTGGTTAATACTAAGCATACATAAAGATCCCTGACTAATCTCTAAGAAGATGACTAACAACCCAGCAGGAAAATATGCAAAAAGCATGAACAAGTTTCTATAAATCTTACAGTCACGAGGAAATGAATTCTGCCAACAACTTGAGCAAGCTTGGACTCTGGCCCTTGCCTAGCCAAGTCACCAGATGAGAACCCAACCCTAACAGATACCTTGATGGCAGCCTTACAGAGGACCCAGCTAAGCTGTGACAAGACTCCAGACCCACATAAACTGTCAGGTGATAAATGTGTGCTGTTTTAAGCTGCTAAGTTTGTGGTAACTTGTCGTGTAGAAGTATAAAACTAAAACATTTGTGTTTATCATGTGTTTTATGTATTCCTCTAATAAAACGTAAGCTCCATGAGGGCACGATTTTTGCAAATTATATTCACTGGCCTATCCCAAACTCCTAGAACAGTTACATAGTAAGTGCTCCACAAATATTTGTTGAATGAAGGAAGGAAGGAAGGAATTAGTCTCTCAGAATGATGCCAAAGTTTTAAGAACAGTTTAATAATTTAGAAAGAAAAGAAGTGCTCAGAAGCAAGAAAAGTACAAATGTTTAGGCTAATTTATTTTCAGCCCCGCTCCCTCAAAACATGAAGACTATATAGTGACACAAATGTGATTATGTCTGTGGGTAAGCTCCTTAGTGATGGAGTACTGCATGTTCCATGATGGGTTCCAAAAACCAGACTCGTTGCAGTTGAGTTGATTCTGGCTCATAGCGACTGTATAGGATAGAGTAGAACTGCCCCTTGGATTTCCAAAGATTGGCTGGTGGTTTCAAACTGCCAACCTTTTGGTTAGCAGCCAAGCTCTTAAACCACAGCACCACCAGGGCTCCAAGGTGGGCTAAATTTATAAAATATAACTCCATATAGAAATGTATCAAAATGATAGCATCAGTTGAGTTATGGGGCTGTTAACTACATACAACATGCTTGTAGGCAGGTGATTTTGTTATTCTGTAACTTGTAAATTTACTATGATGCCATTTCATGACTTGGAAAATTAAAAAAATCAATATGTTAACATTTTTTATGAAATTATATCCTACAACTGCAAATTGGTTACATTCACACATGTATTTTGGTTCTCCTCTATTTTGCTTTGTTTTTAGTCATTTCTGCATTGTGAGTGACCTAGTTTTAAATATTGAACCTGCCAACTAATTTCTGTAAAAATCCCTACAGAGTTGAACTTCTCTGGTTTTTTATTTAAAAAGTTTTAGAAGTCAAAAGACATGTTCCCGAGGACAAACAGAACACAGTTTTTGACTTGGGGGCTAAATATAGTATTTACTGAAGAACCCATGTTGTTTACGTGCAAGTGTGTGAGAATGTCTGTGTGTGTGCGCATATTCATGCATACATTTGTGTGTGTGAACCCTTGGTCCCAAGGAACTCCCTTTGGGGTTAATTTCTACTCACTGGATTTTTCTGAATAGGATTCCCTCTTGAAGTGATGCCATTGTAAGCTAACTGACTTAGAGTGGAGTATCCCTAGGGGGCTCCGGGATCTCAGAGTCACTTCCTGGGAATGTGGTTAGGAAAAACACATTGTACGGGCTCCTCTAAAAGTTATTATCCAGATGAAACCCAGCTCAAATGAAATCTAGGGGAAACCCTGGAAAGAAAAACATCACAAAATGGTTATCTGAGGGGAAGTTTCATCCACTCATTTATTCAACTAATATTGGACTCCTACCACACAAGGCACTGTGCTAGGGACATGGGATGCATCCATGAAAAAAACAGAAATGTCTCTGCCTCTTGGGCTTACATTCAAGTGAGAGGTGGAGGGGGCATAGACAATAAAGAAATGAGTTAACTCTATGTGAATGCCTTGAAGAAAAATTAAGCTGAGTAGGAGTGAAAAGAAAGTTAACAAGGGAGAGGTGTTATTTTAGAAAGTGTGGACAGGGAAGCCTCTTCAACAGAGTGAGATTTGAGCAGAGACATGGATGAAGGGAGGGAGGAGTCAAGGAGATGTCTAGGAGAAGGGCATCCAGGCAGAGGAAACAGCAAGTGCGAAGGCTCTGAGGTGGGAGCCTGCTTAGAATTGTCAATGGTTAGGCTACCTTAATTTCATCCCTGTTCTCTCAAAACATACCCGCTGAGAACACAACTGCAGTGGTATCTGTTGTATGCTTCCAGCTGCAATGGTTGCTCAAAAGTGGAATGGGATGAGCAGAAGGCGGCCAGTGAGGCAGCGGGGACAAGCCTGCTCAGTTAGGAACCAAGTGCTTAACCACTGCACCACTAAGGCTCCTTCCATAAAGATTATAGCCTTGGAAACCCTATGGGGCAGTTCTACTCTGTCCTACAGGGTTGCTATGAGGCACAATTAACTTGATGCCAGTGGATAATGGTAAGCCTTATCCTCTCCCCACCCAAATTCCAACTTAATTATTGGAGTGATCGGGGTGGATTTTTAAATGTTTTATGCTTTATGAGCAATTCTAATGTGCAGCCAGGGGTGAAAACCACTGGGTTAGATAAAGAACGTAAGAGGAAAGTTCAGGAAGAGTTTAAGATTAAATCGGATTTTCCTGATGGCTGACAACAAGCTGCAGGAGGCATTTGCAGATGGGGGGGTGAGGGCGGTCGTCCGGGAATGGGGTAAGGAGCACGAGGAGATCAGCCCTGGGGTCTTTAGGCAGATTATGGTGGAAGGCTGTGGGTGTTGGGGAGGGAATGGGAGTCTTGACAGAGAGTGCAGAGCTCCACGGATCTTTCCTTAAATGACATGACAGCTGTGTGGCTCACCTGGGAAACATGGGAGCTGGGTAGACACTCGCTGCCAGATCAACCAACAGAGCAGACGAGGAAAAGAGGGAATTCTCCACCCTTGTCCTCTAAAAATCAAAAGAGGGGTGATGCCTTAAAAGAAAGCTTGTACATACGTGGTCCTAACTGACATGACTAAACGCTTTAAACTATTTAAAGTACTTAAAGCAGCGCCTGGCACATAGTAAGAGCTTCATAAGGCTGAGGGGACAATGAAGGAGACATCACTGAAAACACTTTTTCTCTTTGCATAGCAGGGTAAGCAATTATTATGTCTTCACAGGTTTAATGAAACTGACGAAATCCCTTGGTTTATTCATTAGAACTATTTCCCAGGCCTGTTAGAACCTGGGGTAGATGCTGTGTTTTGGCACACTGTCAACTTTGTTTATAGCAAAAAGCTTCCTGTGGAACATATACATTCCATAAGGCTCATGATCCAGAAACCATGCGAAGGTGGGTTCACTGAGCTCCTTCCAGCCACCAGAGACGGGGTTTACTGGTCCAGAGTCTATTTCTCTATTTTTCTTTTACTCCTCTTCTAGACTTGATCCCAGTAGATTGCTGTGCAAGGACCACTCCATGGAATGAGGGCCAAGGAAAGAATGCCTTCTCTGTTTACTCTGAGGGAAGCCTCATAAATTGAAGTTTAACGTTGAATGCTATGAGGCAAAACAATGTTTATGTCTGCTTTGAAGATAATCTAGGATTCAGACTCAGAAATCTGTCCTTACTATGTGCTGAGTACTATGCTTTGCTCAGTACCCACATCTCATTATTTTTATGACAACTCTGTGAGGTAGGCAGGTGAGTAATTAAAATTATAGACAAGGAAGCTAAGGCTCAGAAAGTAACTTGTCTAAGTCTGTGGAGCTAGTTGATGGCAGAGCTGGGATTCAAACTCACCACCTCTCCAAAAACCTTTTCTCTCCCCTAACTTGTGTGACTGTTGTTAGGCCTCTGAACTACAGCCATACTGTTAAACACCAGTAAACCCAGTTGAGGCTGAGTAGCTTCTGACTCATGGCCACCGTATGTGTGTCCAAGTAGAACCGTGCTCTATAAGGTTTCTAATTGACTGGGTTTTTAGAAGTAGATCACCAGACCATTCTTCCAAGTCACCTCTGGGTGGGCTCAAACCGCCAACCTTTTGGTTGGCAAATCTCTATGAGCAGTAAATCTTCCCAAGTAGCCTCTGAAGTACTTGCTTCCTCTTGGAATGAGGTAGTTTGGTGGGAGATGATTTTAAATTAGATCTGCCTTTAGCTGTTCTCATCAGCTGCTAATCTACTTCCTAGGGCTCCAGGGGTCCCAAGGGTTTGGGAACCCAAAGTGGTGCCTCAGCGAGGGTCCCCCCACATCCTTGCTCCCTAGACTAATTTGTCTCTGGGTGTCAGTGTCTTTAACCCTGCTACTTCTCATCTTCCTCTATCTCAGGGGCAGGAAGTGGGGAAATCACTGACCCTTGACTTAAAAGAAAACACTAAGAGAATAAAAAGCAAATCCAAGATGGCTGTGCATCGGATGATCCTGCCTACTTGGTATGACTGTCTCTGATCTGGGGATGCAGTAATATAGTATCCCGGGGCAGTCTTTCTTGGGCCAGCTTCTCTGTGGCTCTCCTGTAGACTTCCTTACGTGAATGGCAAGAGGTTGTCTTTCACTGAGATGTTTATAAATCAGAGATGCAATTTTAACCTGAAAATAGTCATCTTGTACAACTCATTTGGGAAGCCCAGGAGAGGCCAAACAAGTAGGGAAGGTCAGGCTAAGAATTAGAACCTGGTCTCTGATCTTTTTATTTCAGTGCTTTTGCTGATAACAGTAAGATGGACCTGTTTCTAGAACTGTTAAATTTCCATCAGGGAAGCCAAATAAGGTTTTATAAATAATAGATACAGACACTCACCCCTTTGCTACCAAGTTTCCAAATAAAAGAGCCATAATTTTTTAAATTTTCCCCCTAACTTCTTTAAATGGAGCCCTGGTGGCACAACGGTTAAGCAGTTGGCTGCTAACAGAAAGGTTGGTGGTTGGAACCCACCCAGTGGGTCCACGATAGAAAGACCTAGGGATATGTTTCCGTGAAGATTACAGCCTAGAAAGCCATATGGGGCAGGTCTACTCTTGTCACTTGGGGTTTCTATGAGTTGAAATCAACTCAAAATGGCGCACAACAACAAGAAATTCATTAAGCTCACTATGTGTGAGGTCCCTGAGTAGCACAAATGGTTTGAGCTCAGCTATTAACCGAAAGATTGGTGGTTCTATCCACCCAGCAGCCTCAAAACAAAGGCCTGGTGATCTATTTCCATAAGATCACAGCCATTGAAAACCCGATGGAGCAGTTCCACTCCGACACACCATTCAGATCTCTTCTGTGTTCCCTATTCAGTGTTCAGCAAAGAGCATCTGTATACAATTCCTCATAACTACAACAGTGGACTCAAAGATGTCAATGACCATAAAGATGGTACAGGACTGGGCAACATTTCATTCTGTTACACGTAAGGTCACTATGAGTAAGAGCTGACTTGAGGACAACTAACAATATAATTCCAAACCCTAGGAGCTACCCTTGACTCCCCCCGTCTCGAGCTCTCCATGAGCAAGTTCTGTGGATTTTATCTGCTAAGCTTCTCTCTAATCTATCCACATTTCTCCATCTCTACCAGACCACCTTATTCCAAAACACCATCAATCCTCACTTAGATTTTAGGAGAAGCTTCCTAACTGGCCTACCCACATCTACTTTTGTACTCCTTAAATCTGTTTTCCAAGTTGCATCCAGAATAATCTCTTTGATAAAACCAATCCGAGGACATCTGCTTTCTTAAAACACGTCAACAGCTTCCCATTGTTCTTAGGGTAGAGACAAAATCCCTAAGTACAGTCAAGGAGTCTTTGCATGGTACGGCTGCTGCTTCTCTCCTCTCATTTCTACCACATGCCCCTCCCACTCCAGCCACACTTTTTCTTTTAGTCTTGTTACTTATAATGATTTCCTGTAGCCACAGGGCCTTTGTACATACTGTTTCCTACCCATGGATTCCTTTTCTCTCCCCATTGTCTAGTTAAATTCCTCATCCTTTGTATCTCAGCCTTCCTTAACTTTTCGGATTTATTAAAACCTCCCCATTATATGTTCTCATAGCACCACAGATCTCTCATTTATAAGATTTACCATGATTTTTTTTTTTCGTTTATTTGTGTGATTATTTGATTCATATCTTTCTCCCTCGCTAGACAATAAACTCCGTAAGGGCAGGGTGTATCTGTATTTGCTCAGTGTTGTTTTCCCAGTGCCAACCATGGTGCCTAATCTATAAAAAAAAAAAAAAAAAAGTAGGCATTTATTTTATGGGTATGATCTGATGAATGAAATGAATAAGTAGATCTGCTCAGCACAGTAGAATTCTTAAATGTGCTCTCACTGCTATTTTGATAAATTGGATACTGACTATAGAAATTCTCCTATGTGTGATGGGATCACTAACACAAAGACTCACAGCATCAGGCTGGCACTGTGAATGTGGTAGCCCTTTTGGTGCCACTGTGAGCAATGCGGGCTCAGTGGGTTTTTAAAGAGAAACTATAAAAGTGAATTTTTTTTTTTTTTTTTAATGTATTTTACCAAAAAACCAAAGCAAACCTGAGAACTGCCCCATAGGGTTTCCAAGGAGCTGCTGGTGGATTCGAACTGCTGACCTTTTGGTTAGCAGCCAAACTCTTAACCACTATACCACCAGAGTTTACAAATGTGTCTTACAGGTAGAGAAAATACTTAGAGGAATTGTTATAAGATGAGGGAAAGGAGTGGGCAGTTTTGTTAAATGCTGCCAGGAAGGCAAAAAAAAAAAACAAAAAACAGGATTGAAAATCTACAGTTGGATGAGATTTGGGCACTGGAGGTCCTCAGAGGCCTTAGCAAGTGGCATTGCAGTGGAGAGGTTTGAAAAGTAAAAGGGCAGTGAGCAACTTGAAGTTGATTGTTGCTGCCTTGACCCACACGTCCCCATGCACAGCAGGCTGTGAAACGAAGCTTCAAGGGAAGACAATGCCCTGGGGCACTTGCTGGAGCAGTCAGCCTGCAGGCCTGTCTGAGGCATTCTGAGAGAGGAGGGACTTCTAGTCCCTGGCTGCCTCCCAGGGAAGCCCATGAGACTGGCTGGGGGCTAGCCCCAGGGAGAGTCTTGGCTCAGCTCATGGCCATTAACATAGCACAGGGGAGAGAAGTGGTGGGAGAGCGAGGGGAAGAGACCGTCCAGTCAAAGCAGATCCCCCTCCTGGTAGAGGAGCTGGAGACAGAGAACAGCCTGGGGAAGTGAACGCTGCTGTAGAAGCCAGTCAGAGCCCTAGGCACTGGGCACATGGTTGAAGCTCAGGCAGGGCTGGGGAAAGCAGACCAGGAGGGTCAGTTCCAGGGAGTGAGGAGGTTGGCAAGAGATTCCAGCAGCGGGAGATAAGAGAGGAGTCACGTGGCAGTACCTTGCCATTCTAAGAACTGTGCCTATTCTTGGCAGGACTCTAGTGGCTGGAGAAATGAGGACAGGGATGCAGTGTCCCCAGGAAGGAGAGAGGCAAGGAGAGACGCAGGGCCTAAAGAGGGCCACTGAGGGCTTTATTCCATAATATTGAATACTTTTAACCTGACACTGGGCAGCTCATCTCTAACCCCCTTCTTCAGCTGCACTCTATCACTTAACACTTGTGTTTTCATTTCTCAATTTTGTATATTGGTTATGTATTTATTTACATGCATTTAATATGTTCCTTTAGAATAGAGACCCCCCCTTTTTTTAACCGAGTATCTACAGACTCAGTAACTGCTCAGTGAATTACTGATCTGTAATTTCAACTGGACTAGCCATTACAGAGAGCCCAGACCCACCGCTAGAAACAGTGGTTTCTTACATCCCCCAGAAAGCAGGAGTTTAAAGGACTTGTCCTCACAATGTTTTCTTTACTGTCTGTGTGGTAATAATGACAGTACCAGCTCAACAATGAAATACGTAATTATCATGCATGGTTTCTCTGATATTGACCTATTAAAAACTGTTAAAAAATAAAAACAAAATTATACTTCAATAAAGAGACTTTAATGTGCTCATTTCTCCTTTGAACAGAGAGAGTACTTTTACATGGACTTTAGTTCAAAAATGGGGCAGCTACTGGGATGGATTGGCAGGTGAACAGTAATAAGGTGACCCTAATCAGAGAAATCCCTATCATTCATTCGTTCAAACAAGAAGTGTTCCTTAAGTGTCTACCGTGTGCCAAGCATTGTTGTAGACACTAATTATGGAGCAGAGAACAAAACAGATGAAATCTTTGCTCTCAGGTAACAGAAAATGAACATATATACCAATGTCATATGCCCTAAACACTAAGAAGAAGAAGAAAAAGAATAACAGGATAGAAAATTGGAGCACTTGCTATTTTAGATAAGGTACAAAAAAAAAAAAAAAATTTTTTTTTTTTTTACTCAGGGCAGGCCTCCGTAAGGAGAAAGATCTGAGTGAGCAGAGACTTGAACGAAATGAGGGATGGAGCCAGGGAGACATACTGGAGCAGCTGGAGGGGAGGGCAAATATGAGAGCCTTGGAGCATTCTGGGAGAAGAGCAAGAAAGCCAGAGAACCTGGGTCATGGGGGAGAGTTGTAGAAGATAGAAGTTGGGGAGGAATCCAGAGGCCAAATCACTTCAGCTAAAACAAGGTATGTCATTCAACATGAGATGGAGGCTTTTGGAGGCTCTGAGCAGACTTGTCAACACTCTTCCCTTCTAGACTTTAGGTTCTCCATTTCCATTCTTCCAGCTTTCTTGTCCCCTCCTGCCTTCTCAACCTTGCCCCTAGGCTGGTTTGCCCGTTTAGTCTCATATATGCGGTTGAGCTACATGTATCATTGTTTGTTTTATGGGCCTGTCTAATCTTTGGCTGAAGGGTGAACCTCACGAGCGATCTCAGTACTGAGTTAAAAGGGTGTTTGGAGGCCATGCTGTCAGGATTTCTCCAGTCTCTCTTAGACCAGTAAGTCTGGTCCTTTTTTGTGAGTTAGAACTTTTCTTCTATATTTTGTCCTACTCTGTCCAGGACCCTATATCATGATTCCTGTCAGAGCAGCTGGTGGTGGTAGCCAGGCACCATCTAGTTGTGCTAGACTCAGTTTAGTGGAGGCTGTGGTAGTTGTGGTCCATTAGTCCTTTGAACTAATCTTTCTGTTGTGTCTTTGGTTTTCTTCATTCTCCCTTGCTTCAGAAGGGATGGGACCTGTGGAGTATCTCAGATGGCCACTAACGAGCTTTTAAGACCCCAGATGCTACTCACCAAAGTAAGATGTGAAATGTTTCTTTATAAACTACGTTATGTCAATTGAGCTAGATGTCTCTGGGACCATGGTTTCCAGCCTTCAGCCCAGTAACTCGGTCCCTAAGGGTGTTTGGATATGTCTATGAAGCTTATATAACTTTGCCTTGTCAAGTTGTGCTGGCTTCCCCAGTGTTGTGTACTATCTTACCCTTCACCAAAGTTACCACTCATATATTGTCTAGTTAGTATTTTCCCCTCCCCACTGCTCCCCTCCCTTGTAACCATCAAAGTTTGTTTCTTTCTGTATGTAGACCTTTTCATGAGTTTTTATAATAGTAGTTTCATACAGTATCTGTCCTTTTGTGATTGACTTATTTCACTTAGCAAAATGCCCTCCAAATTCATTCATGTTGTGAGATGCTTCATGGATTCATCACTGTTCTTTATTGTTGCATAGTATTGCATTGGGTGTATGTGCCATAGTTTGTGTATCCATTCATCTGTTGATGGACACTTTGGTGGTTTCCATCTTTTTGCTATTGTGAGTAATGCTGCAATGAACATAGCTATGCATATGCCTATTCATGTGACAGGTCTTATTTCTCTAGGATATATTTCTAGGAATGGGATTGCTGGATCATATGGTATTTCTATTTCAAGCTTTTTAAGGAAGCGCCATATCGTTTTTCAAAGTGGTTGTACCATTTTGCATTCCTACCAGCAGTGTATAAGAGTTCCAATCTCCTTGCAGCCTCTCCAACATTTGTTATTTTGTTGTTGTTGTTGTTTGATTCATGCCAGTAATGTTGAGGTGAGATGGTGTCATGGATTGAATTGTGTCCCCTAAAAATATGTGTCAAACTGGCTAGGCCATGATTCCCAGTATTGTGTGATTGTCCACCATTTCGATATGATTTTCCTATGTATTGTAAATCCTACCTCTATGATGTTAATGAGGCAGAATTGGAGGCAGTTATGTTAATGAGGCAGGACTCAATCTAGCAGATTAGATTGTGTTTTAAATCAATCTGTTTTGAGATATGAAAGAGATAACGGAGAAGAGGGACAGAGGGAACTTATACCACCAAAAAACAAGTGCCAGGAGAACAGTATGTCTTTTGGACCTGTGGCATCTGCACGGAGAAGCTCCTTGACCAGGGAACATTGATGACAAGGATCTTCTCCCAGAGCTGATAGAGAAAGCCTTCCCTTGGAGCTGGCACCCTGAATTTGGACTTCCAGCCTCCTAAATTGTGAATGTTTCTCTTTGTTAAAGCCACCTGCTTGTAGTATTTCTATTATAGTAACACTAGATAGGTAAGACAGATGGTATCTCGTTTCGTTTTGATTTGCATTTTCTCTAAAGGCTAGTGATTGTGAGCATTTCCTCAAGTGTCTGTTAGCCACTTGAACGTCTTCTGTGGTGAAGTGTCTGTTCATATCCTTTGCCCATTTTTTAATCAGATTATTTATCTTTTTTTGTACCGGTGTTGGATTTCCCTATAGGTTTTAGAGATTAGATCTTTGTCTAATATGTCATAGGCAAATTTTTTTTCCCAGTCTGTAGGTTCTCTTTTTACTCTTTTGGTGAAGTCTTTTGATGAGTATAAGTGTTTAATTTTTAGAAGACCCTAGTTATCTAGCTTATCTTCTGGTGTTTGTGTATTGTCAGTCAAGGTTTGTATTCTATTGATGTCATATATTAGGGTCTTTAGCGTTGACCCTGTTTTTCCTTCTATAATCTTTATAGTTTTTGGTTTTATATTTAGGTCTTTGATCCATTTTGAATTAGTTTTCGTGTGTGGTGTGAGGTACTAGTCCTGTTTCATTTTTTTTTACAGGTGGACATCCAGTTTTGCCAGCACCATTTGTTAAAAAGACTGTCTTTTCCCCATTTAATGGACTATGGGCCTTTGTCGAAGATCAGGTGATGGTAGGTGGATGGATTTACATCTGAGTTTCTGTTCCATTGGTCAATGTGTCTTTTGTTGTACCAGTACCAGCCTGTTTTGACTATTGTAGTTGTATAGTAGGTTCTGAGATCAGGTAACATGAGACCTCTTACTTCATTCTTTTTCTTCAATAGTGCTTTACTTCTCCGGGGCCTCCTTCCTTTTCTGGCTGACTTTTGAAGAATGCATTTTTAGGGGACAAGAGTGGATGTAGAGACCAATAAGGAGGCTATGTACTAGTCCAGAGGGGAGATGATGGTGTATGGGACTGAGGTGTTAGCAGTGGAGATGGTGACCTGTGGTAAGATTTGTGATATATTTAAAAGTTAGTTATAATTGTTGAATGGTTTGGGCCAGGCGCATCTTTAGAACTTTAAAAAGGTCTTTCTCAGCAGATTTTCCCAATGCAATACATCATTTGATTTCTTAACTGCTGCTTCCATGTATGTCAAGTGTTGATCCAAATAGAATTCTTCAGTTGATTTGGTAGGGTGTCTGGAAAATCATCCTTTCTGAAACCTGGGCTCCACTTCTCAAGCAAATACCACTTTGCAACAAAATGTTCTCTCATCTATCTTCTAAATTCAGGCTGGATGAAAAGCAAGTGATGCAATGTGATTGTGATGATGAATTTTGAATCGAGGTGCAAACACACTGTTTGAAGACTCGGAGTGTGATTGGCTCTTTCTTTGTCATGTAAAGGATCAGACAGGTGCATCTGCATGTGTGGCCAGATCATAAATGTCTGGCCACTGTATACAGAAGCCATAGGTCTACCCCTTCAGGCCCACCACAGGAAGAGCCCCATGAGTCTCTCTCCAAGGCAGCAGTAACGAGATGAGCTCTGATCTGCACAATGGCTCTTACTCCTGCTGTAGCCCATTGGTGACCTTTTTGTCTCTCCCCTCACTGCACCATGTGCAGATACTGCCTCAATTTCCTCTCCAAGTCAGCAATGCCTTGCTCTACCAGGAGTAGAGTGAGCTGGAACTCTTTATTATATCCTGGGCTAGAGCATCTCCCTCTGTCCCTGGCTGAGGATGGTTAAAAGGTGTGCCCAATTTGCTATTACTCACTCAGCTCATGAGTCTAGCTTTTTCGTGAAAGGGCCCACTCAACTGGGGGAAAAGGGCCTTCGGAATTAGGATTTGATCCTTAAACAAATGAACTCACTTGCACCATAGGCCACCTCTCTGCCAATTTAAACAGGCCTGGTCACCACCTGCCCACTCTTTTCATTTTAAAAGGCAAAGCCTGACTTTTCTTCTACCACTAATAACCCTTCATTCATCCCCTGGAGATACCCTAGAGCAGTATGAAGAAACCACTGCTGACACTCTGTGTAAGACTCACAACATCTGTAACAGCCTTAAAGTTATTCTTTTCACCGCTATTACTTGTTGCTGTCGTGTTGATTCTGACTCACAGTGACCCTACTGGACAGAGTAGAACTGCCCTATAAAGTTTCCTAGGAGCGGCTGGTGAATTTGAACTGCCAACCTTTTGGATAGCAGCTGAGTTCTTTTTTTTTTTTAATAATTTTTATTGTGTTTTAAGTGAAAGTTTACAAATCAAGTTAGTCTCTCACACAAAAACCCATATACACCTTGCTACACATTCCCAATTATTCTCCCCCTAATGAGACAGCCTGCTCTCTCCCTCCACTCTCTCTTTTTGTGTCCTTTTCGCCAGCTTCTAACCCCTCTCCCTCCACCCTCTCATCTCCCCTCCAGGCAGGAGATGCCAACCTAGTCTCAAGTGTCCACTTGATCCAAGAAGCTCATTACTCACCAGCATCCTTCTCCAACTCATTATCCAGTCCAATACATGTCTGAAGAGTTGGCTACGGAAATGGCTCCTGTCCTGGGCCAACAGAGGGTCTGGGGGCCATGACCACTGGGGTCCTTCCAGTCTCAGTCAGACCATTAAGTCTGGTCTTATGAGAATTTGGGGTCTGCCTCCCACTGCTCTCCTGCTCCCTCAGGGGTTCTCTGTTGTGTTCCCTGTCAGGGCAGTCATCGGTTGTTGCAGCTGAGTTCTTAACCACTGTACCATCAGGGCCCCTCACCACTATTAGGAAATGAAAATCATGGATGTATCATGCATTTGACACATATATTTTTTTTTAGTGGTGGTAAATTTATAAGCAACATAATTTTGCCATTTCAACAATCTTCTCATGTACAGTTCAGTGACATTAACTATGTTCGTCATGTTGTTCAACCACCACCATTAGTGGCTCCTTATTTTTTCATTACCCTTAACAGAAGCTCAATGTCCCCTAAGCTACTCATTCATTTTTGCTTGCATGCTCGTGGGATGAGGCAACTCTGCTTCTGGTGACGGCAAACCAACTTAGGTAAAGTGTGAATTGGAAAAGGGATGAAAATTATGCCCCTACCACATCACCACCACCAAGAGGTGATGACATGAATTACTTAATATGGCCCTTCTAACCATGATGTTTGTGACCCACACACAATGATTGAGTGGACCTATGTAAATAAGATATATGTAACCTGTGATAGTTGAAGTTATGTGTCAACTTGGCTAGACCATGATTCCCAATACTGCATGGTTTTCCTTCATTTTATGTGTTGTGGATCCTGACCTCTAGATGTTGATGAGGCAGGACTGGTGTGGGGTGTGTCTTGGGTCCTTGGATTG
This sequence comes from Elephas maximus indicus, assembly GCF_024166365.1. Taxonomy (NCBI): domain Eukaryota; kingdom Metazoa; phylum Chordata; class Mammalia; order Proboscidea; family Elephantidae; genus Elephas; species Elephas maximus. Next base: position 55,119,440 of record NC_064840.1, read on the forward strand.
TAGCTGTGCAGGAGGGCTTGATTCAGTCCCACTCTTACTCAAGTTACCTCCTTCCCTAGGGTGTGGCCTGCATCTAAGGTGTATGTGTGGGTGCCCTGGCAGGACTCTCTCTCTGTGCACCTGGATCCTGGGTCTGGTCAGTGATCAACTGACCTCCAGTTCTTGGGACTTGAGCCAGAGGCCTGTCATCTGACCTGCTGATTCTGGGATTTGTCAACCTCCACAGCCCCATGGGCCAGTAGCCTATTGTCTTACCTGATTCGCCAGCTTCTACAGCCTTGTGAGCCAGCAGCCTGTGGTGTGAACTACCAGTTTGGGTTCATCAGCCCCTGCAGCCATGTGGACTAGGAGAAGCCTACTCCTGACCTACGGATTTGGGACTTGTTGGCCTCCACAACTGCCATTTCCTTTATACTGTTCATGGAACATTGCAGCGAATTAAAGAACCCAAAGACAGGAGGGAGAGTGTTGAGGGGAGAGGGAGTAGTTGATGTTAGAGATGATGGTGCGGTGCAGGAGCTTGGAAAAGTTGGACATTTGGGACATCTTTAGCCTTCACCTCATGGGAACCAGCTTTGTGCTGATCCTTATAAAAGCAATTATTCATTTATGTAGGCTATCTATGCCATGAAGGATATAGATCAAACACAACAGAGCAGTAGTGGAGACCCTATTAGCTGGATAGACTCCTCCTGCCCATGAGGTTGAGCTAACTGTGCTCTTTGAAAGTGACTCGGTCTTAGTTTTGTGACACTCCAGAGTATCTCCAATCCTCTTACTATCAAATTCTAAAATTCTAAAAGCTAAATTACTTTTAGGTCACTGGAACTTTAGCATATCCTATACCATGCAATTTAGCACTGAATTATTATTTGTCTTACACTGGCCACTGTGAATTTCTCTTTACTGGAGTTGACATCTCACCATTGTGATTGCAAGCTTCTTGTGGGTAGAGACTTCCAATTTTCCTTTTCTGTTACAGTGTGATAAATATTATGTGTTCAGTCAATACTTGGACAAGTATGTAGTCTCTATTGACTCACATAAACAGAATTGGGTAGAAAAATCTGCTCTATTTTCAGGTTAAAATCACATAGGATAATGTCAATGTGTCAAGGATTTCTTAATTCAGTTAAGAAATTGGATTCAATTGCCAAAATACGGACTTTAGCACAGGATGTTCATGCAAACAACAACATGCAGTCGTTGCAAAGAAACAGGATGTTTAGCACAGGATGTTCATGCAAAGAAAATCCATTGTTCTTTTCAAACATCTGTGGCTTTATGAAGATTATCAGTGGTGTTTTGGCTGATCTTCCAATGCCTTTGCCCAGAATGGTCTGTGGGGAAAATGGCAAAGGAGACAACTTTTCCCATTTCTCAACCTATAACTGATGCAAATTCTCTGTTAGGCACTAATTTGGAAAACCAGCCTTTATGAGTTCTAAAAACAAATTCATCAACTCTGAGATAAGTGTGTTGCAAGTTTTCTGGTTGTTTTTGCTTTTATATTTTGCTAACACTTTTACCACTTTGTTTCTCTAGGTTCATGCTACTCAAATGTGACTGGTAAATTAGCAGAATTGGCACCTCTAGGAGTTTGTTAGAAATGCAGAATCTCAGATCCTACCCTAGATCTACAGAGTCAGAATCTGTCTTTTTAACAAGACCCCAAGATGATGCACGTGCACATCAAGTTGGAAAAGCACTGCTCTCAAAGATCTAGAGTGGATACTCCATTTTTATCTTGTATTGTTTCTAATAGATTTTTTTTTCTCCTACCAAATTACAGAAAAAGTAGAATGGCTCAGGCATAACACTGGATAAAAGCAACAGAACTTAGAGTCATTGACATTGTTGGCTCCCACCCTAGCTAAGTCAATAGTGGCTTTCTGACATTATGTTTCCCGTACAGTGATTGAAAGAACTAGAAAAAAGGATTGGATCTGTATTTCAACCACTAGTGGTAATATGAGCAAGCAAATGTGCAGTCAAGTTTACCAGGGATCTCAATATTTAAAATATTAACAAGTTGTTTGCCCCAGTAAATCAGGTAGATGTATAATTAAACCTCCTTTTTTCCATTGGGTCAACAAATATTCATTGAGAATTGGCTAAATTCTGAGATTAGAAAAATGAATGAAATGCCTGCCAGTCTTGAGAATCTCACAGTGTAGTTGAAATTCAAATAAACAATTATGACAAAAAGTGTGTACCAGCTGCTTCAAGAACAAGAAGGATCTATCAAGTCACCTTGGAAAAATTTAAGGAAGAGGCTAACTTTGGAACTGAGCAGAACACATCCCCCAGTTGGAAAGGTGATGGCAGGGACTGGATGTGGCTGGTTGGGTTTCAGTTGTGACTCCAAAGCTCACGTGATACTTCTTGCTTGCAGACCAGGGAAGGAAACAGGCTTTGGACAAATGGATGGCATTCCTCACTAGTAAGTTCAATGAGCAAAACTCTGAGACCTAGCATTTGATTAAGAACAAAAGAACTTTGGAGCCAGACAAATCTGGTTCAAATTCCATCTGATTTGATAATCTACTATGTTTACCTAAGATTTTATCATTGTGGGAAGTTGAAGAAATGGTACACAGAAACTCTCATTACTATTCTTGAACTTCTTATGAGTCTTAAAACTATTTTAAAATGAAAAGTATATGTAAAAGGGTCTCATCTGATATTTAATTGCTTTAGAATCTAAGGCAACTTGCTTTGCTTTCTGAGCCTTAATTTCCTCATCTGTAAAATGGGTGGAGTAGGATATTATATGCTTGTATTTTTGGTCACTGAGCATTTGTTCCCCTTTCTTCAGAGGAATTATCTATTAGTATTTGTATCAACCAATGTTCTCTGTTCTTTCCTAGCCAAGGGCATGGAGTTGAAGACAGGTATGATTCAAACTAGGCCAATCTAATGGATCAGTTATTTTTTGCTGCCTAACAGGTCACCCCCAAATTTAGTGGATTTAAATAATAATATTTTGTTTTTTTCTCACAATTCTGTGGGTTGGATGGGAAGCTCTTCTCATGGTGTTGCCTGAGTTCATCATGTGGCTGTATTTAGCTTGTGCATTGGATAAGGACTGGCCTGATGCTGGACAGCTTGAGTGAAGTGTCTGTGGCTCAGCTGGGGGGTGGCTGGAGCAGTTGGAATGGCTGGACCTTTCTCTCTTGAGCTTTCCCTCCTTCCATGGGATTTCTTACACTGAAGGAGCCTAGCCTGGGCCTCTTCAGAGCATGATGGTCTCAGGTCCTGAAAGGGTAAAGACAGAAGTGGCAAGGCCTCTGGAAGCCTAGGTTGGGTACTTGCACATTACCTCCACCAGTTTTTATATATTTATTTTTTCAGTTTTATAAGTCTGATGTTTTATTTATTTATTTTAAATATTTCGTTGCATTTTTGGTGAAAGTTTACACAGGAAATTAGGTTCTCATTTAACAATTTCTGCACATATTGTTCAGTGACATTGGTTCCATTCTTCACAATGTGTTAGCATTCTTGTTATTTCTATTTTGGTTGTTCTGTTTCCATTAATCTAGCTTCCTTGTCCTCCCTAGACTTCTCATCTTTGGTCTGGGGTAAATGTTAACCATTTGGTTTCATCTAGGCTACTATTTTGAGGAGCACTGTACTCCCAGGTTATATTGTTGATTTTATGGACCAATCTGTTATTTGGCTGAAAAGTGACCTCTAGGAGTGGTTTGAGTTCCAAGTTTAAAGAATACCTCAGTGTAATAGTCTCAGGGGTTCATCTAGTCCCTACCAGTCCAGTAAGTCTGGCCATTTTTCAGGAATTTGAGCTTTGTTCTACATTTTTCTTCCATTCTATCTGGGACCATCTACTGAGCCCCTGATCAGAACGGTCAGTAGTGGTACCTGGGCACCATCTAGTTCTTCTGGCCTCAAGGTAGGTGATTTCATTGTTTGTGTAGACTATTGGCTCTGTAGATTAGTTTCTTCTTTGAGTCTTTGGTTTCCTTCTTTCTCTTTAACTTTGGACAAGTAGAAACCAATCGTTGTATCTTAAAGTGTCACTCACAAGGTTTTAAGATTCCGGATGCTACTAACCAAACTAGGATGTAGAATTTTGTCTTTATTAAACTATATGTGGCAATTGACTGAGTTGCCCCATGAAACTATGGTCCTAAGCCCTCAAACCCAGTAGACCAATCCTGTGAGGTATTTGGTTATGTCTAGGAAATGTCCATAAATGTGCCCCTATGTGTTTATTTTATATTTGGAAATATATGCAGCACATGTAAACATGTATATACATAGGTCCACAGTTATTCACCACAATGTATCTGTCAGTTTGTTGTATTGGGGTGGCTTGTGTTTTGCTGTGATACTGGAAGCTTTGCCACAAGTATTTCAAATAGCAGCAAGGTCACCTTTGGTAGACAGGTTTCAGCTGAGCTTCCAGACTAAAACAGACTAGGAAGAAGGACCTGGCAGTCTACTTCTGAAAAAATTGGCCAGTGAAAACCTTATGGATAAGAGAGGGACATTGTCTGATATAGTGCCAGAAGACGAGCCCCTCAGGTTGGAAGACACTCAAAATACGACTGGGGAAATGCTGCCATCTCAAAGTAGAGATGACCTTAATGATGTGGATGGAATCAAGCTTTTTGGATCTTCATTTGCTGATGTAGCATGATTCAAAATGAGAAGAAACAGCTGCAAACATCCATTAATAATTGGAATGTGGACTGTACAAAGTATGAATCTAGGAAAATTAGAAGCTGTCAAAATAAAACAGAACAGATGAAGATGCATATCCTAGGTATTACTTCATCAGTGAAGTGATGAAGTAATGGATAGAAATGAACTTGTATTGGCCATTTTGAATCTGACAATTACTTGGTCTACTATGTCAGGAATGGCAAATTGAAGAGAAATGGCTTCACGTTCAACGTCAAAAAGACCATTTCAAGATCTGTCCTGAAGTACAACACTGCCAGTGATATGGTAATATCCTTACACAAATGAAAAAGACCAGTTAATATGACTGTTGTTCAAATTTACCCACCAACCACTAATGCCAAAGATAAGGAAATTGAAAATTTTTACCAGTTTCTGCAGTCTGAAATTGATCAAACATGCAATCAAGATACATTGATAATTACTGGTGATTGGAATGTGAAAGATGGAAACAAGGGATAGATAGTTGGAAAATATGGCCTTGGTGATTGAAACAATGCCAGAGATGATGTGTTAGAATTTTGTAAGACCAACAATTTGTTCATTGCAAATACTTTTTTTCAACAACATAAATGGTGACTATACACATGGACCTCACCGGATGGAAAACAAAGGAATCAAATTGACTACATCTGTGGAAAGAGATGATGGAAAAGCTCAGTATCATCAATCAGGACAATACCAGGGACCAATTGTGAAACAAAGCATCAATTGCTTATACTCAAGTTCAAGTTGAAGCTGAAGAAAATTAAAACAAGTCCACCAGAGCCAAAATACAACCTTGAGTATATTCCAGATGAAATTGGAGACCATCTTAAGAATAGATTTGACCCATTGAACTCTAATTACTAAAGACCAATCAAGTTGTGGAAAGACATCAAGGACATTGTACATGAAGAAAGCAAAAAGTCATTAAAAAGACAGGAAAGAAAGAAAAGGACGAAAATGGATGTCAGAAGAGCCTACAAAACTTGATTTTGAAGGTAGTTAAACTGAATGGAAGAAATGATGAAGTGAAAGAGCTGAACAGAAGATTTCAAATGACAGCTTGAGAAGACAAAGGAAAGTATTATAATGACATGTGAAAAGACCTGGAGTTAGAAAACCAAAAGAGAAGAACATGCTTGGCATTTCTCAAGCTGAAAGAACTGAAGAAAAAACTCAAGCCTCAAGTTGCAATTTTCAAGTATTTTATGAGCAAAATATTGAATGACTTGGGAAACATCAAAAGAAGATGGAAGGAAAACACAGAGTCACTGTACCAAAAATAATCGGTCAACGTTCAGTCTTTTTAGGTGGTAACATATGATCAAGAACTGATACACTGATGACATTGGGAAAAACAGTGCTCCTGGAATTGATGGAATACCAATTGAGATGTTTCAACAAATATATGCAGTTCTGGAGGTGCTCTCTCATTTATGCCAAGAAATTTGGAAGACAGCTACCTGGCCAACTGATTGGAAGAGATCCGTATTTGTATTCATTCCAAAGAAAGGTGATCCAACAGAACATGGAAATTATGGCACAATATCATTAATATCACATGTAAGTAAAATTTTGCTTGAAGATCATTCAAAAGCAGTTGCAGCAGTCTATTGACAGGGAACTACCAGAAATTCAAGCCAGATTCAGAAGAGGATGTGGAACAATGGATATCATTGCTGATGTTAGATGAATCTTGGTTGAAAGCAGAGAATACCAGAAAGATGTTTACCTGTGTTTCATTGACTATGCAAAGGCATTTGATTGTGTAGATCATAACAAATTACGGATAACATTGCAAAGAATGTGAATTTCAGAATGTTTAATTGTGCTCGTGAGGAACCTGTACATAGACCAAGAGGCAGTCATTCAAACAGAACAATGGAATACTGTGTGACTTATAAGTCCAGAAAGGTGTGGGTCAGTGTTGTATTCTTTCAGCATACTTATTCAATCTGTATGCTGAGCAAATAATCTAAGAAAATGGACTGTATGAAGAATGCGGCATCACAATTGGTAGAAGACTCATTAACAACCTGTGATATGCAGATGACACAACCTTGCTTGCTGAAAGTGAAGAGGACTTGAAGCACTTACTAATGAAGATCAAAGACCACAGCCTTCAGTATGGATTATGCCTCAAGAAAATGAAAACAAAAATCCTCACAACTGGACCAATAAGCAACATCATGATAAATGGAGAAAAGATTGAAGTTGTCAAGGATTTCATTTTACTTGGATCCACGATCAACAGCCATGGAAGCAGCAGTCAAGAAATCAAAGGATGCATTGTATTGGGAAAATCTGCTGCAAAGACCTCTGTAAAGCATTTAAAAGCAAAGATGTCACTTTGAGGACTAAGGTGCACCTGACTCAAGCCATGATTTTTTTCAGTTGTCTCATATGCATGCAAAAGCTGGACAATGAATAAGGAAGACTGAAGAAGAATTGATGCCTTTGAATTATCATGTTGGTGAAGAATATTGAGTATGCCATGGACTGCCAGAAGAAGGAACAAATCTGTCTTGGAAGAAATACTACTAATGGCAACAACACAGTTAGTCATATAGTCCTTCCTGCATGTAGTTATGCCTACTGATATATCTATGTAAACAAACACATACTTTTGGTTATTGCTATTGTTGCAAAATTGTATATCTCCCAATGAATTTTATTTTAAGCAAATTTCCAGATAAATTGTTCATTGACATCAGTTACATTTATCATAATTTGTCAGTATTCTTTTTAAATGTGTCTGTAGCCTTTTATTTGTGCTCAAACACTCGTCTTTGCTATAGTTGCAATGTGTTCGCTACTTCCACACTTGGAACCACATTTCCCATCACCAAAAGTAACAAGTCTGTAAGTTCTAAAATGTATTTACTCCTCCCTCCTTTTCTTCTTGGTAACCACCAACGAATATTGGTCTTTCTATATTTATCTGTTCTTTTCTTCTTATTAAAGAGGGATCATACAATATTTGTCCTTATAGTCTTGACTTATTTCACTTAGCATTATGCCCTCCAGGTCCATCCATGTTATAATATGTTTCGCAGACTCATCAATGTTCTCTGTGGTTGCATAGTATTCCATTGTGTGTATGTACCACAATTTGCTTATGCATTCATTTGTTAACGGGCACTTCAGTTGCTTCCATTGTTTTGTTATTCACCATGCTTTATGGATCAAAGATAGTTATGGCCCAGTTTCAAAGAGGACTCCAACGTTTGATGGGAGGTGCTACAAAGAATCTATGGCTGTGTGTAATCTATTACACTAACACTTTCTCTCCTAGGATTTGGAATCTGGGGCAGAGTGATTTAATGATGTTAGAGGCAAAAGGTCTGGAGTTAATTAGGGGAAATTCTGACAAGACTGTATATTAATTATTTCCTGCTATATGGGCTCTAGATACTCTTTGCTATCCTTTTCAACCCTGTTTATTTCAGCTATTCCTTGGATTCTGTGAACTCCCCATATCCTTCTGACAAATTCTTTTTGTGTTTAGATAAAGTTGATTTCTGTTGCCTGCAATTAATTAAAGAACGCTGATACAAATAAATCCTTTATAGGATTGCTATGAAGATCAAACGAGATAATGTAGATGAAACACTTAATGGGGTCTAGGGCCATAAAAGGCTCTCAATACATATAGTTATGATTAAATTGATTTGAACTTTGCAGGGGTGACTAGAGAGAGAAGGGATGAGCCAAGAAGAATGGTATTCAAAAGATTCCTGCTCCCTCTTCTAGGGACACCAGGGGCATGGGAACTGATGCTGAATCTAGCTTGTGTGTAGGTTAGAACTCATTTTTATGATTTTTATAAATAGGCAGAAAGACTCTCAGCCCAGTCATTGATAGATATTTAAAGTTTTTTTTTTTTTAGTGCAATTCCATAGTAATTTTACCCTCTGAAGAATGAGAACCCATGGCTGGCCAGAGAGTGCCACTTCCTGAAGCACAATTCCTCCAGAGCTCTTGCTGACGCTGTGTTCCTGAGATCTTACTTTAATAAAACTCTCCACGGCCATTCCTAGTCCACAACAACCAATTACACTGGTATGAAAAATTTGACAATTTCATTCTCACAAAATGTCTTCTGAGGCAGATACAGACAATGTGGTAAGTGAGGTTTAGAAAGGTGAGGTGACTTTCCCATGTTCATACAGCTGTTAAGTGGCAGAGCCAGGTCTTAAACTCAGTTATTTTTCATCTATCACAGATGTTAATGTTGGTCCAAAGAATCCTTCACTTTCTTATACCTGAAAGAATGTCTTGGATTTGCTAAAGTGAGGTGGTAAATACCAAACATTTTGAAATGTATAAGAACTGCATAAATCTAAGATATGTGTTTTTTTAGCCCATTCCCACACTCCTTGAGATTATAATGTATCACAAGCCAACTTTGTGACTGAAACCAAATTTATTCAGTGAGGTCAGCATTCCAGTGGTCAACAGGCTTCTCTGTGGGGCCGTATATGGACAATAGTAATCCTGACAAAGTGTCAGGCTGTCCTTGTTCCCTCACCAATGAAATTATACTCCTAGTGGATTTATTTGTTGGAAGTTTTGGTCTTCTAAAACCTACACTGACTCAAATACACATGGGCATTTAATTTTTGATAAAGATAGCATCTCAAAATTAGTGGGAAAAAAGTACTACTCAGTATATGACGATTAGGTAGTTACGTGGGGGGGGAAGAGACACATGTCTCAACCACACACGTGAAAATTTTCCACATATGTGAAATATTGAAACGTTAAAAAAAAAGTCATTAAAGGACTAGAGAAAAAGAATGGAAGAATTAATCTTAAGTCTTTGAAGTGGAAAAGCCTTTCTAACAATGACTCAAAATTAATAACATAAAAAATTGATAAACTTGACAACATAAATATTTTTTAAAAATTGTGCATGACCAAGGCGCACGCACACACACACCACAAACTCAAAAGTCAAATAACAAACTGAGAAAAAAAATTTCATTAGTCATGTCACATACATAAAGTTAATCTCCCTAATACATGAAACCCATTGCTGTCGAGTTGATTCTAACTCATGGCGACACTATAGGACAGAGTAGATCTGCCCCATAGGGTTTCCAAGGAGTGCCTGGTGGATTCAAACTGTTTAAGCCTCTAGAAATCCACAAGAAAAAGGAAAAACAATAATGATCTAACAGAAAAATGAGTAAAGAACTCAATGAGCAAAGGTTCAATGTAAAAAAAAAAAGAAATAATAAATGTTTCTTAAACATGGTCTATTTATGAACAATCTCATTCAACAGACACACACACACACCTTAAAACTATACTGAGAAAGCATTTTCACCTCTCAAATTGGCAAAACCTTTGAGATTCAAGAACACGCTGTGTTGCAAAGGCTGTGGAGGGGAAATGGGTACTTCCATGCATTTCTGTTGGCAAAGTAAATTAGTACAACCATTACAGCAGGCAATTTTTCCAGAAATATCAAAATTATAAATGCTTATGTCTTTGTACCCCAAACTTATACTTCTAAGGATTTATTCTACAAATATACTTACATACATGTAAAATGATTTTTAAAAGCAAAGATCAGAAGCAACTTAAACTTCCGTCAATAGAGGACTGTCGGATTATGGCACATTCATGCAATAGAGCCCACTCAATGGTTAAAAAAAAGGAGAAGGCACTTCATGTACTAATATGGAAGTTCCTTCGAGATATATTAAGGGAAAAAAGCAAAGTACGGAACAGTGTGTACGGTGCATTACCCTTTGTGGTTAAAAGAGGGTAGGGCAGGGGAGAAGGTATTTTGAAATGTAGAGATGTCTTTGCCTGCATGTGTATCCAAAAGTTCTTGAGGCTCATATAAAAAAACTAGTAAAGGGATAATCTACTGGGGGGGGGGGTGTGGTGTATGGAAATTTGAGGGGCAGGGAGAAAGGGAAATCTTTTACCGTATGCCTTTTTATGTTTTTTGAACTACTTGATTTATGGCTTTAGTCAAAAAAATGATTAAAACAACAACATCAAACAAGGGGGGGCAAAAAAAAAAAAAAAGAAGGCCTTGTCTCTTAAGAGACAAGCATTTAAGAGCTTTCATGTCTTAAAATTCTAAGGAGAGTAATTATAATGACTAACATTTGTAGAGCCTGTATAGTTTATGAGGTACTTTCCTCTACTTCTTGATCTCTCAATACTGTCCTATTGCTCTCTTAATTCTTAAAACCACGTGTGAAGTTGGTTTTGTTAGTCTCATTTACTAATTGAGAGTATTGTGCCTAGAGGTTCAACAACATTCCCCAGATCTCATGTATGTGAACACAGACCTAAGTCTCCTGGCTCCAGAATGACTTCTCTCCATCACACCATGTTGCCTCTGGGCTGAGGCCTTGGCTGACAGCCTGGGTGGCTACACCCTACATGTTTGCTTTGTCCTGTGGAATGCACAGTCCACACTGAATCTCTGGGGTTATAAAATAGTTTATTGTATTATAATATAATAATGTTTGTGTCAACTCTGTTCCAAATCAAAACTCCTGGAATCTCCCTTTACAGCCTTGGGAACCCTATGGGGGCAGTACTACTCTGTCCTATAGGGTCACTATGAGTCGGAATTAACGCGATGGCAGTGGTTGTTGGATTATAGACTTATATGTTAGGCACTGTTTTAAGTGATTCACATTAATAACTCATTTAATTCCAATATCAGCCTTATGAAGTAGATATTTATGAAGTAGATGCTATTGTAATTCCCTTTTTTATGGATGGGTAAATTTAAGCAACTTATCTAAGGTCACAGAACTAGTGATAGATCAGTCTGTTAGAATCCAACCTGACTGGTTTTGAGATAAAGTGATTTGTCCAACTCAAACGAAAGGAGGAAGGAAAGGAAGGAGGAATAGAGGGAGGAAATGCAAGAAAATGGAATTTTTCTTATCCGTGTATGGTCTAGTTGTCCATTGGCCTCCTTCTGTTTATCTGCAGACTAACGGCCCTGATATTAACATATTGATCTGTCGTAGGAAAATTTTAACAGAGGTCAGGAGAGTAATACCATCTTGTTACTTTGGCCAAAGTTTTACCAAATGACAATTTCCTCCTTGCTATGTCCTTTCTCTACCTTTGGTGTTCTGTCTTGTCAATTAAGGAGAATGATCTTGGTTAACAAAATTACGCTCCTGAGTTTTTGGAAGAATAACAATAATTAACAGGAACAATTTGTTAACCTCTCAACTAGTTTCCTAAGGTTCCTGTGACAAATTACCACAAACTGGGTGCCTTAATGCAACAGAAATTGATTCTCTAACAGTTCAGGAAGCCAGAAGTTCAAAATCAAGGTGTCAGCAGGGTTGCTTCCTCCTGGGGACTCTGAGAATCTTTCCTATGCTTCTCTCCTAGCTTCTGGTGGTTGCTGATGATCCATGGTGCTTCTTGGCTTATAGCTCCATCACTTCAGTCTTTGCCTCCATCTTCATATGGCTTTCTTCTTCCCTATATCTCTTCTTTTCTTCTTAGAAGGACACCAGTCATATTGGATTTAGGGCCCATCGGAATCCAGTATGACTTCATCTTAATTTAACTAATTTCATCTGCAAAGATTCTATTTCCAAATAAGGCCAGCCTGAGGTTCTGGGTGGAATGAATTTTGGGGGGACACTCTTTAACTCAGAAAATATTTGATATAAATATTCTTATTCCCATTTTAGAGATGAAAAAATTGAGCCTCAGGTAGATTAAACAACTTGTTCAAAGTCATATAGCTAATAAGATAAAGGGCTAGGATTTGAACCTAGGACTATTTGATTGTAAAGGCTAGTCTAAAATAATAAGGATATATTCCTTTCTGGGATGTATTCCAAATCCTACTTTCATATGGTGGGAGCATTCGAATTCTAACATTTTCATATCTACCCATTTGACATCACCCCAAGTTATGAATATGTATTTTCAGATGGCAAAGAGGTGGCCTCTTCTTCCACCCACTCTCCTATCCCTAGCAGCACCAGAAACTGATTTTGATCAGATCAAGTGAGGTAACTGTGTCCTTACGTACAAAGCTAACCTAGAAGTAGGCCATTTAAGAATAATTTAATGCCATGTTCTAGGCCAAGAGAAAATAACTGAAAATAAGAGCATAACTCCCAAAGAGAAGTAGGTTTCTTGTTGGCTGAGGTCTATATACATTTTACAGTTCTACAACAATAAGCAGATTTCTCTACATTAATGAGTTCAGTGTATTTTATAAGAAAAACCCAAATTATGAGAGAAATCAATGGATTTCTTTTTCTCTTTTACAATAACCAACATGAATTTCTGGAATGCCTATTAAACATTCTGCTCTATGTTGTGGGGTACCCATTTTTATCTCCCTTATAGAACTTTTATGGCTCATCTCATTTAACCAACAGGCTTCTTTGAAGTATGTCTCATTTCACTAAGTAGGTCAGCAGACACTGTGAATAACAGACCTTATATTTCTGAATGGTCTTTACTGAGCAACAACCAATGAGGATAAATGAAAACTTCAGTGACATCTCCTGGAGTCTTAAAGGGAATCAGAAATATGAGCAAAAACCAAGGGGGTAATTAGCAAAGTGCTGATATAGACATTTTATTGGGCGGAGCCATTTCAGCTGAAGTGCAAATGGCATCCTGTTGAAGAGGACAATGTGCGTCTTTGAACAGCTCTTACTTCCCCTTTCACTCATCTGATATTTTTTGGGGTGCCCATTGGTTTTTTAGACTTAATTCTTGGCTTAGGACACAAAACAGAAAAAATCACTGCCCTCAGTAAGCTTAAATCTTAATATAATATAAACATAATAGCAAGTAAATTAAATGTATATTAGAAAGGGACATGTGTTTTAGAGAAAAAACAAAATAAGGGATGGGATTCAAGAGTGCTAGGGGGTGGTCAACTAGGGAAAGCATCACTGAGAAGTTGATGTTCGAATAAAACTTGAAGGAGCTGAGGAAGAAAGACAAGATGGTACCCTGGAGGAGAGCATTTCAAGCAGAGGGAGGGCAAGTGCCAAGGCCCTGGGGAGGAGAGCATGTGCTGGAGGAATGGCCAAGGGGCATGTGGCTGGAGCAGAGAGAGGTAAGAGAGACAGGAGAAGGAGGCAGATGCTGTGGGGTCTTATAGGCCATTGAAAGTGTTCAGCATCCTGCTCACACCAAGAAAACAGCATCATTTTTAACTCCTGACATTTGCAAAGCCTTCAGTGCTTTCGTGAGTGCTACTTTATGTCCTTGATCAAATTTGATCCTAAACTGTGAGGTACAGAAGCACAGCAGATATTAGTGTCACCATTTTGGAAATGAGGAATCAGATTCAGAGGAATGTTAAATAAATTACCAACTTCACAGAGAGTGATTTGACCTGGACGTGATACCGTGTCTCCTCATTTCTAAATCTTTACTTTATCACTGTATTTTGATTCTACCCCAAAATATCTGTGCTTTAAAATTGGAAGCCAATAGAAATGAAGAACCTCTAGCCTTATTCTTAGCAATTATCCAATTATCTTGAATTCTTTGGATACAGTCTCCCTCTCTCATTCCTTGGTCCATTTCATTATCTGGGGCTGCAAAGGAGCTTAGGCTGCACGTAGCCCAGCTCTGCTGGGTGCTATTCATCTAGACTACAGTGTGAGGGCCCTAGGTGGCAGAGTTTGTGCACACCTGGTTACCAAAATGTTGGCGGTTTGAACCCACACAGCAGCACAGCATAGGAAAAGGCCTGGCAATCTATTTCTGTAAAGATTACAGCCAAGAAAACCCTATGGGGCAGTTCTACTCTGTACCACATGGGGTCACCAAGAGTCAGAATTGACCTGATGGCAAAAGACAACAACAATGTGAATGAAGCCCCCTGGATTTCAGCCAAGAGGTGGCTCTGCCATTGTCTACCATTTTTCCTTCCCTTGAATTTGTGTCTTATTTCTAGCCCCATATTTACCCTCTGAGCTCAATGGCAGCAGTCCATTTTCCCAGTTTTGACTCTTAATATTCCCTAGACAGAACATGGTTTACACTGAGGGTTTGGTAAATAACTGGCCCAAACCAACCCAGCCTTGGGACCTCACTCTGGCATTATTTGCCTGGAAGGTATCTCAGCTGTCCCTGTGCCCTCTGGTCCCTGACTCCCATGCCCAACAAGAGATGGGGCAGTCCCCTTCTTCATCCATCTATCTAGCCTTGAGAAATCAGCTCATCCCCTTAGACAACAGGTATTTATCTTTGATTTTTGTGTATATTTCAAATCAACCCCAAGCCTTGGGCTATGAGTTTTTTCTCCATGCTGTTGCGGAGTTATTGAGAGTTTTTTCACAGGCAACTAAACCTGAGCCAATTTGATGAATGGAGTCTTCAGAGTTGGACACTCATTAAACAAACAGATCTGCTAAGCTAATAACCTCTGTTATGGGCTAAGCAAATTTCCTCTTATGTAATCTTTCCTCATGGTGGCTCTCTGTGCTGGAGGAGGAAAACAGCTGCTTTCTCAAAGGATTTTATGTTCCTAGTCTGTGCCAATTTACGGGGGGGGGGGGTTACCACCACACACTTTCCCACGCCCCGCCTCCTGACTCCTGTGTTTGGATAGCGGAAGTGAGAATCCTTGAAGTTACAGAACTGAGAGCTCAGGCAACAGACTGGTTCTCTGTCCTTAGTCGCCGTGTGAGCTCATTTCTGACACTGCATCCCGCTTCGTCACTGAGGCTGCTCTGAATTTAAACCTCTTTTCCTTCCTCTAACCCTTCTAATCCTAGATTCCCTTTGATCACATTGTTCTCTTAACCCAGAGCTATGAAGTTTCCTTCAGAGGAAATACAGCCTTCCTTTGTTTATCTCTTAATACAAGATAGAAGCATAAGACACACGCATTATCAAGAGACCACAACACTGGTCTAAGTCACCAGAGGAAGCTTCTACAGTGGAGTATGGCCAATTTTCTTGCTCTCCATGTATGCTTTCTATTTCCTGATTTCTCCCTAAAAACTGTTTTCTCCAATTTTTCCATTAAATTAAACTTGGATGAAATACCTATCTTTAATTGCCCAAATGCTGGCTTCTTACTTTCAGATAAGCCTCACGTAAGCATTTGAGAATACCGTAAATGAAACCATCCGCAAAGTAGGCCAAGCTGATCCTCATGATATTGCCACAAAGCAGAATTGCCGGGAGGGGTGGACAACAGCTATGTCCTTCCCCTTGGGGCAAAGCGTGTAAAGTCTAACAGACTCAGAATAAGTTCCTGGCCTGGGGCTCCTACCCAACTGCTAAAAGTTAGTTACGGGTTATAGATGGTCCCTGTGTTACTGCAGAATGGGGTGGTGTTAGATAATAAGGCTCTGGGCTAATGCTGGTGGTCAAGAGGAGAGAGGGTAGGGATGGGGAGTTTACTACCACACAGGCAGTGTCATGGTACATCACAACATTGTATGTGTTTCCAGCTCCAAAGGCACCATGCAAAAATGTTCTCCTTAAGAGAGAGAATGCTGAGCTAGCAGAAAACACAGACACAAGGTAAAGGTGTTCAGGTTACAAAGAAAATCACAAAGAAAAGCTTTCCTAAGTCAACAAGTAAGGCAGAAAGTTGGCCTTTTTGCAAAGAAATTAAAGATAGTTAAGCATCCATTGACATTTAGAGTGAACATCTATCTGTGAAAAGACCAAGAATTATGTAGGTGCCCATGATAATCAAGACCTAAAAATGAACCAGAATATTCAACATGGAGCAGGAGGAGAGGAAACCTTGTGAATCAGGCAGGGAAGGATTAGCAGAATTGAGACAAGATGTGGAGAAAGGGCCCCAGAATATATCTGGAAAGAGTTTGGTTAAGATTCTTTCATGAAATTTGAAATTTATGTCAGAATTACACTTGATAATTTTTGTAATAAAAAAATATGTGTATCTAAGTCAATATAAATAGTTGTCGGGTGCTGTCAAGGAGATTTCTTGACTCATAGTTACTCCACGTAACAGAGCAGAACTGCCCCATATGTTTTCTAGGCTGTAATCTTTATGGGAGTAGATCACCAGTTCTTCTCTTGCAGATCCACTAGGTGGGTTTGAACTGCCAACCTTTGTGTTAGCAGCCAAGCACTTAACCATTGTACCACCAAGGCTTGTTAGAGTCAATAGTAAAAGTGCCTATTCCAGAATGTGGTCTTCATTAAGTCCTTCCAGATATCGTATATACTTTCCAGAGCTGAGTGGACTTTTCTTGACTATTCATATCAAAACTCAGGTGTCCAGAGTGGGCAAGACCAGGCAAAGAGGCTCCCTTGGACTTGGGTACAGTCCTGATTACTCATGCACATATGGCAGTAGGATACCAAGACCAAATAGATGTGAGTTTATGCAGTGAGAGATATGACAAAGTATCCTCCACACGGATCAATACAAGCCCAGGCGAAAGAGAAGGGGACTTCGCCTTTCCCCACTGACCCAGATTAGACCCTGAGGAGTTGTAATCATTTGAGCTCATTTTTGAGTATTACTTCAAAGGCCTTCTTAAGTCCTCATCCAGCACTGAGGTAATGTGAGCTGCTGAGTGGTCTGCTGCCTGGGAAGCAGCATGGAGGGGCTGCATCACTGCCCACCATCAAGCTGCTCTGCCAAGGGCTGCTGCCTTCTGCTGGTCACTTCTACAGCTCCCTCTGTGGTGCTTCAACCTTACACTTCCCCAAGCCCTAAAGAGCCAAAGCCAGCTGATATTCTGAGCAAAAGTAGAAAAACTCTCCCTACTCTTGTCATATTTTCTCAACTGTGGTACCCTAGAGTTGCATGCAAAAAACCTCCTTTAGTTTTAGCTCAAAGGTCCTTATTCCCCAGGGCCCAGGTAAGGCCCCAGCTGGAGTGAAGGATCAGTCCCTAAGATGGGGTACCTTACCGATTTCCCAATTCATCTCCTCTAGTGCTCCCTCAATTATTGTCTGTACTGTCACTATACTCACAAGTTCTTTGTCAAGATCATTTGGAGCAGAACACAGACCAGGCACTGTTCTAATGTTGATATCAGCAGGTGCTGATTACTTACAGAATAAACAGGACAGGGCTGAGTAGAACAGCATATGTCACCAACAGCCTAGGTTTCCTGAAGTTAGGCTCCCATCCTACGATATCGTTAGACCATATCCAAGCATGCCCCCAGTTCTTGTCTTGGGAGGAGAATGCCTAAATTCCTCTCTCCTGGGATTAAATACTAATTGGACAGCCAAGTCTACATGCCAAATAGCGTGTACAGAGAATACGCAGGGAAAAAGGTAACAAAATAAATAAATAAAGAGGATAATAAAAGTGGAAAGCCCCCTGACAGCAATGGACTTTTAGTTATTTACTGCTCCTGTTCAGGTTATTCTAGATTTACTGTCACTAAGAACAGCCCTTCCTCCTTTACTCCACCAAGATAACTTAACAGAGTTCTGGGTTTATCAGAGGGCAATCATCTCCCCTAAGGCACTCACTTTACTTCATGTCCATCTGTAGCTATTAGGTCCATTAGCAGCTAGTGAGAGAGATATAGCACGCCTGGGCATCCAACATTGTCACACATCATGCTGGAAGATGAGCCCCATAGGTTGAAAGACACTACACAATAGCTGCAACAATGGTCCCAAACAAACCAACAATCATGAAGGTGGCACAGGACTGGGTAGTGTTTTGTTCTGTTATACATAAGGTCACCATGAGACAAGTTGTCTTGAGGGCAATTAGTAACAAATTATCTCCTCACTCATCTTCCACCAAAACCCTCATGTAGATAGTTATCAACTTTGGTATTTCCCTTCTGGGTAGCCTATGCCTAGACATGATGGTTTCCCTAAAAGGGACACAGCTGAGGCAAAACAAGGAACCTCTCTCCCCCATAGGCGTATCAACAAAGTAAAATCTTGTTGACTCTTTCTGTCTAAAACTAAACCACACAATGAGATTTTTTACAAAATTAGTATGCAATAAATATTGATTGAATGAAGAGATGAATAAACTGTTTCTTATGAAATTAAATCTTTATAATTCTCCTTGCTGAACTATAAAAACAAACAAACAAACCCATGGCTGTTGAGTTGACTCCAACTCATAGCCACCCTATAGGACAGAGTAGAACTGCCCCACAGGGTTTCCAAGGAGCGGCTGGTGGATTTGAACTGCTAACCTTTTGGTTAGCAGCCTGAGCCCTTACTTAACCACTGGGCCTACTGGAATTTGTTGGACAAGTGAAAGTACTTGTTGAACTGACTTGAACCAAACCTGAAAGCAGAAACAAAACAGGCAAATAATATGAAATAAAACAAACCCTGTATTATGCCAAATGCCAGACACAAAGCCAGTGGTGATAACACTGATTTTTGTTTACCTGACTCAATTTGATATGGATCTATTTATTCCTGAGTTAAAAGGCTTAGAAGTTATCATGTAATGTTTGCTTTTTATACTGCACAATCTCAAACAATGAGCTCAGTTTATTTAAACACATGTATTCTTTGTTTTTATATTTGGTCTCTTGATATGAACAGTTTCTTCATGTCTGTGGCTGGTATCACTGTCAAGTTTGTAAGTGGAGATGGAAGAGCCCACTTCAGCTTTGCTCTACATCAATGGTTCTCAAAGTGTGGTCCCTGCATCACACAGGAACTTGTTAATTCCCACTGCCTTCAAGTTCATTCTGACTCATAGTGACCCTATAGGACAGGGTAGAAATGCCCCATAGGGTTTCTAAGGAGTGGCTGGTGGATTCAAACTGCTGACCTTGATAGAAATGAAAATTATCAGGCCCCACTCCAGACCTATTGAATCAGAAACTATAGGGCCGAGGCCCAACAATCTGTGTTTTAAGCCACCCAGATGATTCTGATGCATGTTAGAGTTTGAGAACCACTGCTTAAAATATAGACTAGGACAATTCTCCAATTTTCCCAATTATAGAAGATAAAAACCAAACCCGTTGCCATCGAGTTGATTCTGACTCATAGTGACTCTACAGGACAGAATAGAACTTCCCCATAGAGTTTCCTAGGAGTGGCTGGTAGATTTGAACTGCTGACCTTTTGTTAGCAACCGTAGCTCTTAATCACTATCCCACCAGGGCTCCCCTAGAAGGTGAAAGTATTCCCCATATATCTCTCTTGACTGATAGGGTCCTGCAGTAGTACCTTCCAGACTGGTTATTAAAAAAAAAAAAAAAAAAATTGTACAACCAGAAAAGCAGGTAGATTTAGAATACTGTCTGAAGCTAACTTTTGGTGCACCTAAATAAACCAAAAACCAAACCCAGTGCCATCGAGTCAATTCCGACTCATAGCGACCCTGTAGGACAGAGTAGAACTGCCCCATAGAGTTTCCAAGGAGGACCTGGCAGATCCGAACTGCGGACCCTTTGGTTAGCAGCTGTAGCACTTAACCACTATGCAACCAGGGTTGGTGCACCTAAGAAACTAGCAAAAGTAATGGAAACAGACCCCAGATGCCACTCACCAAAGCGGGATGCTGAACAAATAATCTGAGAAGCTGGGCTATAAGAAGAACAGGGCATCAGGATTGGAGGAAGACTTGTCAACAACCTGCATTGCGTTAAGCAGATGATGCAACCTCGTTTGCTGAGGACTTGGAGCACTTACTGAGGAAGAGCAAAGACAACAGCCTTCAGTATGGATTATACCTCAACATAAAACAAAAATCCTCAGAACTGGACCAATAAGCAACATCATGATAAATGGAGAAAAGATTGAAGTTGTCAAGGATTTCATTTTACTTGGGTGCACAATCAAGACCCATGGAACCAGCAGTCAAGAAATCAAAAGACACATTGCACTGGGCAAATCTGCTGCAAAAGACCTTTTTAAAATGTTAAAAAGCAAAGATGTCACCTTGAAGTAGTCTTACGCCTGCCCCAAGCCATGATATTTTCTGTGGCATCATATGAATGTGAAAGCTGGACAATTGATGAGGAAGACGAAAGAAGAATCGACACCTTTGAATTGTGGTGTTGGTGAAGAGTATTGAATATATCATGGACTGCCAAAAGAATGAACAAATCCATCTTGGAAGAAGTCCAACCAGAATGCTTCTTAGAAGCAAGGGTGGCGAGACTACATCTTACATACTTTGGACATGTTATAAGGTGAGATCAGTCCCTGGAGAAAGACATGACTGGTAAAGTACAGGGTCAGCGGAAAAGAGGAAGACCCTCAAAGAGATGGATTGACACAGTGGCTGCAACAATGGGCTCAAGCATAACAACAATTGTGAGCATGGTGCAGGACCAGGCAGTGTTTCACTGTTGTGCATAGGGTTACTATGGATCAGAACGGACTCGATGGGACCTAACAACAACAATGGAAACAAGGAAATGCCTATCACTACTTTTTAACACTTAATCTTCCACTTTGCTGTTGGTGTTTTGTCCCATGGTATTGATTCCAACTCATAGCAATGCTACATGACAGAGTAGAACTGCCCCGAAATGGACTGCCAGAGAACAGCTGATGGGTTGAACCACCCACCTTTTAGTTAGCAGCTGAGCGCTTAACCACTGAGTCACAAGGGCTCCTTCCTCCACTTTAGGTAGACTCAATTTCTCCTCATTTCCTGATTCAACGTCTTCCCTCATGCTTTGCTCTGTCATCTACATTACCTATCCCTTTCCTTCAAAGTCCAGGGTTTTTTGTTTTTAGGTGAAAGTTTACAGCTCAAGCTAATTTCTTATACAAAAATTCATATACATATTGTTATGTGACCCTAGCTGCAATGCCTATAATGTGACAGCACACCCCCACCCCCTTT
Source organism: Elephas maximus indicus (assembly GCF_024166365.1). Taxonomy (NCBI): domain Eukaryota; kingdom Metazoa; phylum Chordata; class Mammalia; order Proboscidea; family Elephantidae; genus Elephas; species Elephas maximus. The sequence continues at coordinate 55,140,909 of NC_064840.1, forward strand.
TCCACCCCGCATATCCCGTGTCCCTTCAACCAGCTCCTATACCTTTCTGCCTTCTCCTCCCACCTCCAGACAGGAGCTTCACATTTAGTCTCGTGTATCTACTTGAACTAAGAAGCACATTCTTCACGAGTATTATTTTATTTTTTATAGTCCAGTCTAATCTTTGTCAGGAATTGTTTTGGTTCTGGGTTAGCAGGGCGTCCAGGGGCATGTCTTCTGGGGTTTGTCTAATCTCAGTCAGACCATTAAGTCTGGTCTTTTTATGTGAATTTGAATTCTGCACCCCACTTTTATCCTACTCCGTCATGGACTCTTTGTTATGTTCCCTGTCAGGGTGGTCACTGGTGGTAGCTGGGCACCATTTAGTTCTTCTGGTCTCAGGCTGATGGATTCTGTGGTTTATGTGGCCCCTTTGTCTCTTGGGCTAATGTTTTCCTTGTGTATTTGGTGTTCTTCATTTTCCTTTGCTCCAGTTGGGTTGAGACCAATTGATGCATCTTGGATGGCCACTCACTAGCTTTTAATACCCCAGATGCCACTCACCAAAGTGGGATGCAGAACATTTTCTTAATAAACTTTGTTATGCCAATTGACCTAGATGTCCCCCAAAACCGTGGTCCCCAGACCCGTAACCCTGCTACTCTGTCCCTGAAAATGTTTGCTTGTGTTCAGAAAACTTCTTAGCTTTTGGTTTAGTCCTGTTGTGCTGACTTCCCCTGTATTGTGTTGTCCTTCCCTTCACGTAAGATAATTCTTGTCTACTATCTTTGGTGGTGAGTGGATCTTGTTAGTGAATTCCCCTCTCCCTCCCTTCTCACCCTTGTAACCATCAAAGAATGTTTTCTTCTGTGTTTAAACCTTTTCTTGAGTTCTTATAATAGTGGCCTCATAGAGTAATTGTCCTTCAGTGACTGACTAATTTCGCTCAGCATAATATCTTCCAGATTCATCCATCCTGTCAGATGTTTCTCGAATTCATCATTGTTCTTTATCATTTACATAGTTCCTTAAGTCTTTTCAGTCACAATTGCTTTCTCCCTTTACCAACTACCTGACTGGAGCATTGCATTTTCTCATGTAAGTACTTTAGCATTGGATTGCATTGATCTTAATCTCCCCTCCCTCATTCCTTGTCCCCTACAAAAGATTGCAGTCTTCTAGAGAGAAGGGTATATAGTTCCAAGTAGTTCTATATGCCCCTAAACATCTAGAACAATGCTAAACAATGCTAAACCACACCAAGCCCATTGCTATTAAGTCGATTCTGATTCATATTGACCCTATAGGGCAAAGTAGAGCTGCCACATAAGGTTTTCAAGCAGCAGCTGGTGGATTTGAACTGCCATCTTTTTGGTTGGCAGCCCAGCTCTTAAGCACTGCACCACCAGGGCTCCAGATAAACCACAGGTACTTGTTAAATTGAACTGAATTATGAAGTGTTGTTTACCATCAGTTTTCTTGGCAACCGCTAACAGATTTGCCCTTTATTCAGCTGTCTTGAAGAAGTTCTAATTCCTTACCCTGGAGAAACTACAATGCAGGAAAGAAAAAGCAAATATATACAAATAAATATAAAAAAATCAAACTGGGCCCTTGTAAAGGTGCGAACAATGGGCTATAAGACCATAGGGGTGGGAACAAATACAACACCATCCGAACCAGTTATATTGTCAGCATCCAGAGCACTGCTAACACATAAGTTACTCAGTAAATATTTCTGATTGACTAAATGGTGCTCGGATATTATAGTTTTTGCAGTAAGTAGAACAAAACTTGACACGTAATAAGCACTGAAGAAATGTTTGTGAAATGAATGCAACCAGACGCTAGTGCCATCCCAGCCTCTTAGGCCTGGAGCAGGCACTCCTGCTTCTGATGTCCACGCACTGGGTTGAGTCTGTAACAGTGAATGTGTTACTCAGGAATTCACCTTTCAGGGGTTTGCTCCTGTGCAGCAAGACTAGAATTCTGCTGGGGTGACTGCATCACACTTCTCTTGTAAAAGATGTATTCTGTGTTGTTTGATGATTTCCAGGCATCTGCTCAGCAAGCTCTGCATCCCTGGGGAACTAAGCACTTCAGTTCCTACTCAAGGTCCTCAATTTCACAGTCTTACTCAGTTGGTGGAGCTCTTGATGCTTCTGTAAGTCCACCAATGCAGCTGCCCCTCCTTTGAGCTGTACGACGGCTGAGAATCACTGGGCTGAATAAAGACTCTCTTTCTTGAATGGAGAGGGTGACTACCCTCACCAGAGAGTTTGTTGTTCATTAGGGAGGAAATAACTTTATCCCCAAACGGAACAGTTTTCTGGTATAATGGGAAGAACACTAGAATGGGTGCCAGGGGATACTGCTTCTGAGGCCAGGCATTGCCATTAACGAACTGCCTGATTCTGGGTACAACACAGCACTTCTGGGCTTCAGTTTTCTCTGTGGAACAAACACATTGTCTAGTTTTATCTCTAAGATCCATTTTACTAAGCGTTCTCTTAGTTTTTTCAATGTGCTCTTATCCCTAGTCTGTATCGGTTTCCAGATATCAAAGAATATGTTTGCCTCAAAGCACTATGTCCACCTCATTTATATTGTCATGCTTGTTCAAGGTTCTGGCTAATTTATAGTCATTTTCTCCATCCTTCTGGGATTTCTAGAAAATTCTAATGTTTATATGGCTTATAAAGCATGCAACTAATGTCTAGTTTATACTGTTTCAACTGCTACATTTTGAAGTCAATCATAATAGTCCATATTATAAGATCAAAACTCTAAGCCATAAACTCAGGGATCTTCATAATTTGAACTATCCAGTTACTGGAGTTCAGAGAGGTTGGAACTATTGAAGCCAAAATTACTCAGACCTTGAAGTCTCCAAGGCCACCTAGCCCAAAATTGTGGGTATTTTTAGAAACTGGTTTAGAGTTACTATTGAAAAATATAAGCATGACAAATTTACTTCCAGCAGTATTTGCTGGCTGAACTGAATAATCTTGAAGCCTGTTTTGTGTTTTGAAGACAAAGTGCACAAAGTGTATGGGAACATGAGATCTGACACGTTCAGGGATGTGTGTGTATGTGTGTGTTTTCCCCCTAAGCTTCTGGATGGAGTTATCTCAAACACCAGAAGAATGCATTCTCTCTTGTTTTAGGAGCTCTTGTGGCGTCTTCAGAAACACTGGTGGCGTAGTAGTTAAGTACTACAGCTGCTAACCAAAGGGTCAGCAGTTCAAATCTGCCAGGTGCTCCTTGGAAACTCTGTGGGGCAGTTCTACTTTGTTCTATAGGGTCGCTATGAGTCAGAATCGACTCGACGGCACTGGGTTTGGTTTTTGGTCTTGGTGGTATATTCAGTGACTTGCAGGTTGTAGCACCAAGGGCTACAGGGTACTCATTCCAGGAACTCAGTAGGTAACTTCCTTACCCACATTTGACTATACTGGCAGCAGAGGAGAGAAGGAAGTCCCTGATGTAACTGCTGGTCTTGGGGGCAGGGAAGGGACCCAGAGATGTGAGGCAAAGAGAACTAAACGTTCATATTTAGATGTTCTTAGGTTAATCGTGCCATAAATTCTCATAGAAAATCTTAGAAAATGTTAATAAGAATCCTTGGTTTATTGGAATTTTGTTTTGTTTTGCTATGTTTTCTGTCCTTTGTTTTAGATCATCTTGGTCAAGGAATTGGGAGTCTCTGGCTGGAGCAAACAGTTAAGCGCTCAACTACTAACTAAGAAAGTTTGGGAGTTTGAACCCACTCAGAGGTGCCTTGGAAGAAAGCCTGGTGATCTCCTTCTGAAAGCTCACAGCCTTGAAAGCCCTATGGAAGACAGTTCTACTCTACATTCACAGGTCACCATGAGGCAAAATTGACTCCATGGCAACGGATTTGGTTTGGTTTTTGGTCAAAGAATCTAAACTTCCCATCATATTCATTTGAATCACTATCACTTATTGGAGACTTACCATAGTCTAAGCCTGTGCTTTTCAAGACAATAGTCGCATAATAATAATAATAAAAAAAAACCCAAACCTGTTGCTGTGGAATTGATTCCAACTCACAGCGAGTTGAGTGTAGGACAGAGTAAAACTGTTCCATAGAGTTTCCAAGAAGCGCCTGGTTGATTCGAACTGCCGACCTTTTGGTTAGCAGCCGTAGTACTTAAGTGCTATGCCACCAAGTTTTCCAAATAGTCTCATAAGGCTATTTAAATTAAGTAAATTAAAAACTCAGTTCCTCAGTCATGGTAGCCATGTTGCAAATATGCAATAACCACTTATGGCTAGTAGCTACCATACTGGACAGGGCAGAATAGAACATTTCCATCATTGCAGCAAGTTCTATTACGCAGTGCTGTAGGTACTCTCTGAATTTCTTATGGGCATTATTCCTACTCCTCACAACTCTCTACTGTAAATTTTATTACCCTGTTTTTACTGAACAGGAAACTGAATCCTAGAGGAGTTCAGGAATTTAGCCAAGTTCATGTACAGAGTAAGTGGTGGAGTTGGAACACAATTTTAAGTCAACCTGGCTCCTAAGCCCCTATTTCCCTCTGTACCATGTTTCTTACAGTTTCTTATCATGAAAACTTTTTTTTCCCCAAGAGTCTTTCCAAAGGACATTAATCGAAGAATAGGATTATAATTGAGCTATTGAGAGTTTAAGCAGACAATTGGGTCAAACTACTGAATCAAAGGAATAAATTGCAGGAAAATTGTCAAAAGGTTATACAAATTGTCAGAAAAAATGGCATAGGAGCTTCAATATGGTTATGTATAAATATACTTTTAGCATATTTAGGCATAAATAATGTGAACCAGATTTGGAAGCTGATGGACTGTACTGAATAACTCCAAGTCTAAGAAATTGATCTGGGGATTCTCAAATACATCACTCCAGTATGCTCCTAACGTTAGCCTGTTGTTGAGCATCATCTGTAAGCCATGACAAGTGGAAACTCCATCCTTACAAAAATCATGTTTTGTCTAAACAGGAAGACTGTATATGTAGCTTTAGAATTCACCTCCAGAAAGTCTTAAAAGAACTGGATAGAAAGATTCCAGACATGGGGAACTAAATTCACCAAAGAAACAGGTAACCTCTAGGAGGAAAAAAAAGAGAGAGCTTTTGCAAATAGAAAGATGAGAGCAAGGCTCTGACAGGAGTAACTCATCCCTCTATTTCTCAAGGGCAGATCCATGTTTCATTTGTCTATTTCCTGTTGCATGCTACACATTACTGCACCCAGTAGCTGCTCATTGATTGTTTCTTGAATTGAGACAAAGGTAAGAATTTCTTGCTTCTAAAAATTCTGATGAAAGAATCGGAATAATAGAGAGGACGAAGCAAAGGTTTGGTTCAGTGTGGCATTTCTGTTGTTTTTTGGATAAGAGCAGCTTCTCTCTCCTCTACCACCCACCTCTTCTACAACTTTCATCTTTAACATCATGATCCATTTATGAGGCTAGCCTTTAGTATGGTTTACTCTCACAGCCTCCCTGTGAGAAGGCAAGCTTCATACTCCAGATGTTCTGACCCTTCAAAGTCAGCAGAGCTCAGCTCCAAGGGAATCTGTGATGCCCATAACATTATCCGAGTACAGACTGTGAGTCCTTGAAGCTCGGGTGTCTGCTCTGGAAGGCAATCTGGACTGAGATAACACCAGCTGTACTCAGAAGGCAGAGAGGACAACCTGTTTATGACATGGGGAGTGGGAATCAAGCCAGAGGACAGTGGAGGGAAAGGGGTGGCCAGAGGGGAAACACTCTTTCTTGCCAAGATTTTTCTACCTCTAGGCAAGCAGTCATCTTCAAAGCATTCCTATCAAGTTACAGTGATAGGAGACAGGTCCTGCCTTACCCCCGTGTGCCATGGCTATTCCTACTTATAATAAAACATCATCAGGCCAGGCTCCAGCTGGCTCTGTGATTCATGAGGGTAAAAATGGTGGCACGTGCTGGGTGTTTGTTACTTTACAACAGATCCACATCCCAAAGTTGTGAGTTCCTGCTCTGAGTGTGGCTAGGAAATTTTACTGAGCACTCCTTTTCAAGGAGATCTGCCTAAACCCACAAAAACCTAACCACAAACCTCCTGATATCTGACTTGGAGTCAGATTGTCCTTCTTCCCATAGCTGGCTCCAGTCACTAGATAGCCCATGCAATATCTCTTCCAAGTTATCTGAAAAAGAAAAGCGTTAAGAAAAAAAAAAAAAAAAAAAACAGGTTGTTGAAAGTATTTGTTGGGTCATGCTTTGGAGCCTCTTTTAAAGTAAGAGAAGAACACATGATACCTCAGGCCCAGCGTATTCCCCTTCCCTCATGCTTAGGGATTACTTGTTCTTTCTTCACCAAATTCCATCATCAGTCATTACCTTGAGCCCAGTGTCCTTGATGTTGTCAAACTCATGCAAAGCTCAGTCAACAGCTTCCAAAGCTTTACATAAAACAAAAACCAAGCAAGAAGACATAACCCTGTCTTTTGAACTCTCCACTTTGATATGAAAGTGCTCCCACTCTATTTTATTTGTGGTTATATTTCTTTAAAATTTTCATTGTGAAATGTTGAAAATATAAAAACAAGAACAGAGAATGATAGAACATTCATATATTTACTACTGAGCTTAAAGTATTCTTAACATTCTGCCATATTTGCTTCAGGTATTTTTTTAAGTTTTGATTCCATTCTCTTCCCATTCCCAAACTTCACGTGCTGCCTAGAAGTAAGCAGTGTCTTGCACTGGGCCTTATCAGGTTTTTTGCTTATATTATTGATTTATGCAATCATAAATTATAGAAAGTATCATCTTTCAGGTTTGAAAATATTATATTCACGGTGGCGTACTGTATGCCTACCTCAAGTGGCTTTTTCATTTATTAGGTGTTTGAGATTTTTTTCTGTTGCTACATGGGGTACAGTAATCCTTTGAATAAATATACTGTAACTTATTTTCCATTCTCCTGCTAACTGAGGTTGGTTCCTATTTTCCATTCATAAAAACAATGCTGCAATGAACATATTTTTATATCCTTACATGAGTTTTTTTCTAGGAGATAAATTGAGAGGAGTCATCAGAGGATCTGAGCATCTTGAAATTTCCTAAATAATCCTAAATTTCTCAGCAAACTAATTGTATTAGCTGAATTCTAGCTGGTGGGGTACTAGAGTTTTCGTTTCTCCAAATCCTCTCCCAAAACTGATAGCATCAGACTTCTTCACCCAGTGCCAACCCCGTGCCGTCGAGTCGATTCCGACTCATAGCGACCCTATAGGGCAGAGTAGAACTGCCCCATAGAGTTTCCGAGGAGCGCGACTTCTTAATATTTACTAATTAAATGGGTTGATACATGTAAAGCACCTAGAACAGAGTGTATGCATGATTAGCCTTCTACCTACAGTTTTCTTATGTTCTAACTTCCTTTCATGGGTAGGTGGGATCCTCATCCCAGCCCCTAGCTTCGAGGTGTGAGCTTGGCTCAGCGCCCCCTCCTGCGACATATACACAGCCCTCCCATTTGAGTGGGACATGTACTCGGTCTGACTTCTCTGGCTGGAACTCAATTCTGGTCAGCCTTGATGACTACTCTGGATTTCTGTTCCGCTCAAGCCCTTAGAAATCTTTGTCTTGTTTCTGAGCTCAGCTGTGTCTTTTTGGTTTTCTCCTTTTACATTTTACCAGTAATTGCTACATCTTTGGAGCACAAGAGGTGTCAGCTCTCTATATCATCTTTTTTTTTTTTTTAAATATTTTTGTGCTTTAGGTGAAAGTTCATAGCTCAAGTTAGTTTCTCATACAAAAATCTATACACACATTGTTACGTGACCCTAGTTGCTTTCCCTGTAATGTGACACCACACTCCCCCTTTCCACCTCGGATTTCCTCTGTCCACTCAACCAGCTCCTATCCCTTTCTGCCTTCTCATCTCCTCTCCAGCCAGGAGCTGCCCATTTTGTCTCATATATCTACTTGAACTAAGAAGCACGCTCTTCACAAGTATCATTTTATGTCTTACAGTCTGGTCTAATCTTTGAAGAGTTGGATTCAGGAACAGTTTTTGTTCTTAGTTAAGAGAGAGTCTGGGTGCCATGTCTTCTGGGGTTCCTCTAGTCTCAGTCAGACCATTAAGTCTGCTCTTTTTAAGTGAATTTGAGTTCTCCACCCCACTTTTCTCCTGCTCCATCAGGGACTGTCTGTTGTGTTCCTTCTCAGGACAGTCATTAGTGGTAGCTGGGCACCATCTAGTTGTTCTGGTCTCAGGCTGATGGAGTCTCTGGTTTATGTAGACCTTCTGTCTCTTGGGATAATGTTTTCCTTGCGTCTTTGGCATCCTTCATTCTTGTTTGCTCTAGGTAGGTTGGGACCAATTGATGCATCTTAGATGGCCACTCGCCAGCTTTTAAGACCCCAGATGCCACTCACCAAAGTGGGATGCAGAACATTTTCTTAATAAACTTTGTTATGCCAATTGACCTAGATGTCCCCCAAAACCATGGTCCCTAGACCCCCACCCTTGCTACTCTGTCCCTTGAAGTGTTTGCTTGTGTTCAGGAAACTTTTTAACTTTGGTTTAGTCCAGTTGTACTGACTTCCTCTGTATAGTGCGTTGTCCTTCCCTTCACCTAAGATAATTTTTGTCTACTATCTTGTTTGTGAATTCCCTCTCCCTCCCTCCCAACCCTTGTAACCACCAAAGAATGTTTTCTTCAGTGTTTAAATCTTTTCTTGAATCCTTGTAATAGTGGTCTCATATAATATTTGTCCTTTTGCAACTGACTAATTTCACTCAGCTTAATGCCTTCTAATTCATCCATGTTATGAGCTGTTTCTCAGATTCATCATTGTTCTTTATCATTGCATTGTATTCCACTGTGTGAATATATCATAATTTGTTTATCCATTCATCAGTTGATGGGCATCTAGGTTGTTTCCATCTTTTTGCTACTGTGAACAGTGCTGCAATGAACATGGGTGTGCATATATTTACTCGTGTGACAGCTCTCATTTCTCTAGGATATATTACAAGGAGTGGGATTGATGGATCATATGGTATTTCCATTTCTAGCTGTTTAAGGAAGCGCCAAATCGATTTCCAAAGTGGTTGTAACGTTTTATCTTCCCAGTGTATAAGTGTTCCAGTCTCTCCATAATCTCTTCAAAATTTAGTATTTTGTGTTTTTTTGGATTAATGCTAGCCTTGTTGTTGTGAGACGGTATCTCACTGTAGTTTTGATTTGCATTTCTCTAAAAGCTAATGGTTGTGAGCATTGCCTCATGTACCTGTTAGCCACCTGAATGTCTTCTTTGGTGAAATGCCTGTTCATATTCTCTGCCCATTTTTTAATTGAGTTGTCTTTTTGTTGTTGAAGTTTTGCAGTATCTTGTAGATTTTAAAGATTAGTCCCTGATCAGATATGTTGTAGCCAAAATTTTTTTCCCAGTCTGTAGGTTGTCTTTTTATTCTTTTGATGAGTTTAAGTTTTTGATTTTTGGGAGCTCCCAGTTTTCTAGTTTCTCTTCTGGTGTTTGTACATTGTTAGTTATGTTTTAGATTTTGTTCATGCCATGTATTAGGGCTCCCAGCATTGTACCTATTTTTTCTTCCATGATCTTTATCATTTTAGATTTTATATTTAGGTCTTTGACCCATTTTGAGTTAGTTTTTGTGCATGATGTCAGGTATGGGTCTTGTTTCATTTTTTTTTGCAGATGGCTATCCAGTTATGGCAGCACTGTTTGTTAAAGAGGCTGTCTTTGTCCCATTTAACAGATTTTGGGGCTTTGTCAAATATTAGCTGCTTGATGAATTTACGTCTGGATTCTCAATTCTGTTCCATTGGTCTATGTACCTCTTGTACCAGTACCAGGCTGTTCTGACTACCGTGGCAGTATAATAGGTTCTAAAATCAGGTAGTGTGAGGCCTCCCACTTTGTTCTTCTTGTTCAGTATGCTTTACTTATCCAGGGCCTCTTCCCTTTCCATAAGAAGTTGGTGATTTTTTTCTCTGTCTCTAAAAAAAATATCATTGGAATTGGGACTGCATTGTATCTACAGATTGCTTTGGGTAGAATTGACATTTTCACAATGTTGAGTCTTCCTATCCATGAGCAAGTTATGTTTTTCCACTTATGTAGGCCTCTTTTGGTTTCTTACAGTAGTGTCTTGTAGATTTCTTTTTATAGGCCTTTTACGTCTCTGGTTAGATTTATTCCAAAATATTTTATTTTCTTGGGGGCTATTATAAATGGTATTGGTTTGGTGATTTCCTCTTTGATGTTCTTTTTGTCGGTGTAGAGGAATCCAACTGATTCTTGTATGTTTATCTTATATCCTGATTCTTTGCTGAAATCTTCTATTAGTTCCAGTAGTTTTCTTGTGGATTCTTTGGGATTTTCTGTGTATATCATCTGCAAATAGGGATACTTTTACTTCTTCCTTACCAATTTGGATGCCATTTATTTCTTTTTCTTGCCTAATTGCTCTTACTAGGCCCTCCAGCACAATGTTGAATAAGAGCGGTGATAAAGGGCATCCTTGTCTGGTTCCCATTCTCAAGGGGAATGCTTTCAGACTCTCTCTATTTAGGATAATGTTGGCTGTTGGCTTTGTATAAATGCCCTTTATTATGTTGAGGAATTTCCCTTCTATTCCTATTTTGCTGAAAGTTTTTATCATGAATGAATGTTGGACTTTGTAAAATGCCTTTTTTTCATCAATTGATAAGATCGTGTGATTCTTGTCTTTTGTTTTATTTACCTGATGGATTACGTTAATTTATTTTTCTAATGTTGAACCATTCCTGCCTATCTGGTATCAATTCCACTTGGCCATGGTGAATTATTTTTTTGATATGTTGTTGAATTCTATTGTCTAGAATTTTGTTGAGGATTTTTGTGTCCATGTTCACGAGGGATAATGGTCTGTAATTTTCTTTTTTTGTGGTGTCTTTACATGGTTTTGTATCAGGGTTATGCTGGCTTCATAGAATGAGTTTGGGAGTATTCCATCCTTTTCTATTTTCAGAAATGCCTTTAGTGATAGTGGTGTTAACTTTTTTCTGAAAGTTTGGTAGAATTCTCCAGTGAAGCCATCAGGGCCAGGGCTCTTTTTTGTTGGGATTTTTTAAATTACCTCTTAAATCTCTTCTTGTTCTACCTTTATTTAGTGGTTTTTACCTCTGTTTGTGTTGGTTTAGGTAGGTAACGTGTTCCTAGAAATTTGACCATTTCCTCTAGGTTTTCAAATTTGTTGGAGTACAATTTTTCATAGTGTTCTGTTATGATTTTTTAAATTTCAGTTAGGTCTGTTGTGATATTGCCCATCTCATTTCTTATTCGGGTTATTTTCTTCCTTGCCTGCTTTTTTTTTTTTTGGCAGTTTGGCCAATGGTTTATTGATTTTGTTGATCTTTTCAAAGAACCAGCTTTTGGCCTTCTTAACTCTTCCAATTGTTTCTTGATTCTCTACTTCATTTAATTCTGCTCTAATTTTTATTATTTTCTTACTTCTGGTGACTGAGGGCTTCTTTTGTTGCTCTCTTTCTATTTGTTCAAGTTATAAGGTTAATGTTTTCATTTTGGCCCTTTCTTGTTTTTGTATGTGTACACTTATTGCTATAAATTCACCTCTGAGCACTGCTTTTACTGTATCTCAAAGGTTCTGGTAAGATGCGTTTTCATTCTCATTTGATTCTATGAATTTCTTTATTTCATCCTTAATTTTCTTTTATTACCCAATAGTTTTTGAGCAAGGTGTTTTCTGTTTCCATGTATTTGATTTTTTTTTTTCCTTGCTTTTTCTGTTATTGATTTCTGCTTTTATGGCTTTATGGTCAGAAAAGATGCTTTGTATTATTTGGATTCTCTTAAGTCTTGCTTTGTAGCCTAATAGTAGTCTATTCTGGAGAATGTTCCTTGTGCATGGAAAAGAAAGTATACATGGCTGCTGTTGGGTGGAGTGTTCTGTAAATATCTATGAGATTAAGTTGGCTGATTGTGGCATTTAGATTTTCCGTGTCTTTGAGCTTCTTTCTGGATGTTCTGTCCTTCACCCAAAGCGGTGTGTTGAAGTCTCCTACTATTATCTTGGAGTGGTCTATTTGTCTTTTCAATGCTGTTAGAGTTTGTTTTATGTATTTTCGAATGCTGTCATTGGGTGCTCCAAACTAAATATTTATTTCGATTATGTCCTCTTGGGTGTATTGACCCTTTAATCATTACATAGAGTCCTTCCTTATCCTTTGTGGTAGATGTTGCTTTAAAGTCTACTTTGTCAGAGATTAATATTGCCACTTGCACACTTTTTTTTATTTTCAAAATAATTTTTATTGTGCTTTAAGTGAAAGTTTACAAATCAATTCAGTCTCTCACACAAAAACCCATATATACCTTGCTAAAAACACTCCCAATTACTCTCCCCCTAATGAGACAGCCCATTCTCTCCCTCCACTCTCACTTTTCATGTCCTTTTTGCCAGCTTCTAACGCCCTTCCCTCCACCCTCTCATCTCCCCTCCAGGCAGGAGATGCCAACCTAGTCTCAAGTGTCCACCTGATCCAAGAAGCTCATTCCTCACCAGCATCCCTCTCCAACCCACTGTCCAGTCCAATCCATGTCTGAAGAGTTGCCTTTGAGAATGGTTCCTGTCCAACAGACGATCTGGGAGCCATGACCACCGGGGTCCTTCCAGTCTCAGTCAGACCATTAAGTCTGGTCTTATGAGAATTTGGGGTCTGCATCCCACTGCTCTCCTGATCCCTCAGGGGTTCTCTGTTCTGTTCCCGTCAGGGCAGTCATCAGTTGTAGCCGGGCACCATCTAGTTCTTCTGGTCTCAGGATAATGTAGTCACTGGCTCATGTGGCCCTTTCTGTCTCTTGGGCTCGTAATCACCTTGTGTCCTTGGTGTTCTTCATTCTCCTTTGATCCAGGTGGGTTGAGACCAATTGATGCATCTTAGATGGCTGCTTGCTAGCTTTTAAGACCCCAGATGCCACTCTTCAAAGTGGGATGCAGAATGTTTTGTTACTAGATTTTATTATGCCAATTGACTTAGATATCCCCTGGAACCATGGTCCCCAGACCCCTGCCCCTTCTACGCTGGCCTTTGAAGCATTCAGTTTATTCAGGAAACTGCTTTTGGTTTAGTCCAATTGTGTTGACCTCCCCTGTATTGTGTGCTGTCTTTCCCTTCACCTAAAGTAGTTCTTATCTACTATCTAATTAGTGAATACTCCCTCCCCCCACCTTGTAACCACAAAAGAATGTTTTCTTCTCAGTTTAAACTATTTCTCAAGTTCTTATAATAGTGGTACTATACAATATTTGTCCTTTTGCAACTGACTAATTTCACTCAGCATAATGCCTTCCAGGTTCCTCCATGTTATGAAATGTTTCAGATTCCTCACTGTTTTTTATCGATGCGTAGTAGTCCATTGTGTGAATATACCACAATTTATTTATCCATTCATCTGTTGATGGGCACCTTGGTTGCTTCCATGTTTTTGCTATTGTAAACAGTGCTGCAATAAACATGGGTGTACGTATATCTGTTCGTGTAAAGGCTCTTATTTCTCTAGGATATATTCCAAGGAGTGGGATTGCTGGATCGTATGGTAGTTCTATTTCTAACTTTTTAAGGAAGCGCCAAATTGATTTCCAAAGTGGTAGTACCATTTGACTTTCCCACCAGCAGTGTAGAAGTATTTCAATCTCTCCACAGCCTCTCCAACATTTATTATTTTATTTTTTTTTGGATTGATGCCAGCCTTGTTGGAGTGAGATGAAATATCTTTCTGGTTATCATCTGCATTTCTCTAATGGCTAACGATCATGAACATTTCCTCATATATCTGTTAGCTACTTGAATGTCTTCTTTAGTGAAGTGTCTATTCATATCTTTTGCCCATTTTTTAATTGGGTTATTTGTCTTTTTGCAGTTGAGTTTTTGCAGTATCACGTGGATTTTAGAGATCAGGCACTGAACAGAAATGTCATAGCTAAAAACTTTTTCCCAGTCTGTAGGTAGTCTTTTTACTCTTTTGGTGAAGTCTTTGGATGAGCATAAGTGTTTGATTTTTAGGAGCTCCCGGTTACCTAATTTTTCTTGTACGTTATTTATAATGTTTTCTATACTGTTTATGCCATCTATTAGGCCTCCTAACGTTATCCCTATTTTTTCCTCCATGATCTTTATTGTTTTAGATTTTATATTTAGGTCTTTGATCCATTTTAAGTTAGTTTTTGTGCATGGAGTGAAGTATGGGTCTTGTTTCATTTTTTTGCAGACGGATATCCAGTTATTCTAGCACCATTTGTTAAGAAAGACTGTCTTTTCTCCCATTTAACTGTTTTGGGGCCTTTGTCAAATATTACCTGCTCATATGTGGATGGATTTATGTCTGGATTATCAATTCTGTTGCATTGGTCCATCTATCTGTTGTTGTACCAGCACCAGCCTGTTTTGACTGCTGTGGCGGTATAATAGGTTCTAAAATCAGGTAAAGTAAGGCCTCCCACTTTGTTCTCCTTTTCCAGTAATGCCTTATTTATCCGGGGCCTCTTCCCTTCCATATGAAATTGGTGATTTTTTTCTCCATCTTATTAAAGAATGTCCTTGGGATTTGGATCAGAATTGCATCAAATGTATAGGTTGCTTTTGGTAGAATAGACATTTTCATAATGTTAAGTCTTCCTATCCACGAGCAAGGTATGTTCTTCCACTTACGTAAGTCTCTTTTGGTTTCTTGCAGAAGTGTACTGTAGTTTTCTTTGTATAAGTCTTTTACATCTCTGGTAAGATTTATTCCTAAGTATTTTGTCTTCTTGGAGGCTACTATAAATGGCATTGATTTGGTGATTTCCTCTTCGATGTTCTTTTTGTTGTTGTAGAGGAATCCAACTCATTTTTGTATGTTTATCTTGTATCCTATACTCTGCTGAACTCTTCTATTAGTTTCAGCAGTTTTCTGGAGGATTCCTTAGGGTTTTCGGTGTATAAGATCATGTCATCTGCAAATTCAGATACTTTTACTTCTTCCTTGCCAATCTGGATGCCCTTTATTTCTTTATCCAGCCTAATTGCTCTGGCTAGGACTTCCAGCACAATGTTGAATAAGAGTGGTGATAAAGGGCATCCTTGTCTGGTTCCTGATCTCAATGAGAATGTTTTCAGGCTCTCTCCATTTTTTTTTTTCCTCCATTTAGGGTGATGTTGGCTGTTGGCTTTGTATGCCCTTTATTATGTTGAGAAATTTTCCTTCTATTCCTATTTTTCTGAGAGTTTTTATCATGAATGAGTGTTGAACTTTGTCAAATGCCTTTTCTGCGCCAATTAATAAAATCATGTGGTTCTTGTCTTTTGTTTTATTTATGTGGTGGATTAGATTAATTCTTTTTCTAATGTTGAACCATCCCTGCATACCTGGTATGAATCCCACTTGGTCATGGTGAATTATTTTTTTTGATATGTTGTTGAATTCTATTGGCTAGGATTTTGTTGAGGATTTTTGTATCTACATTCATGAGGGATATAGGTCTATAATTTTCTTTTCTTGTCATGTCTTTACCTGGTTTTGGTATCAGGGATATGGTGGTTTCATACAATGACTTTGGTAGTATTCCATCCTTTTCTATGCTCTGAATTACCTTCAGTAGTAGTGGTGTTAACTCTTCTCTGAAAGTTTGGTAGAACTCTGCAATGAAGCCCTCCGGGCTAGGGTTTTTTTTTTTTGGGAGTTTTCTTTCTCTTTCTTTTCAATCTCTTCTTTTGTTATGGGTCTATTTAGTTGTTCTACCTCTGTTTGTGTTAGTTTAGATAGGTAGTATGTTTCTAGGAATTCATCCATTTCTTCTAGGTTTTCAAATTTGAGTATAGCTTTTCATAGTAATCTGATATGATTCTTTTAATTTCAGTTGGGTCTGTTGTAATATTGCCCATCTCATTTCTTATTCGGGTTACTTGCTTCCTCTCCTGTTTTTCTTTTGTCAGTTTGGCCAATGGTTTATCAATCTTGTTGAGTTTTTCAAAAAACCAGCTTTTGGTCTTGTTAATTCTTTCAATTGTTTTTCTGTTTTCTATTTCATTTAGTTCAGCTTTAATTTTTATTATTTGTTTTCTTCTGGTGCCTGTGGGTTTCTTTTGTTGCTCTCTTTCTATTTGTTCAGGTTGTAGGGATAGTTCTTTGATTTTGGCCCTTTCTTCAAAAAGAAAAAAAATCTTTTTTTTTTCTTTTTGGATGTGTGCATTTGTTGATATAAATTGGCCTCTGAGCACGGCTTTTGCTGTGTCCCAAAGGTTCTGATAGGAAGTGTTTTCGTTCTCATCAGATTCTATGAATTTCTTTATTCCATCCTTAATGTCTTCTATAATCCAGTCTTTTTTGAGCAGGGTATTGTTCAGTTTACAAGTGTTTGATTTCTTTTCCCTGCTTTTCCTGTTCTTGATTTCCACTTTTATGGCCTTATGGTCAAAGAAGATACTTTGTAATGTTTCAATGTTTTGGATTCTGCTAAGGCTTGCTTTTTGACCTAATATGTGGTCTATTCTAGAGAATGTTCCATGTGCACTAGAAAAGAAAGTATAGTTGGTTGCTGTTGGGTGGGGTGTTCTGTATATGTCTACGAGGTCAATTTGGTTGATTGTGGCATTTAGATCTTCTGTGTCTTTATTGAGCTTCTTTCTAGATGTCCTGTCCTTCACCGAAAGTGGTGTGTTGAAGTCTCCTACTATTATTGTGGAGCTGTCTATCTCACTTTTCATTGCTGATAGAGTTTGTTTTATGTATCTTGCAGCCCTGTCATTGGGTGCATAAATATTTAATATGGTTATATCTTCTTGGTGTATTGTCCCTTTAATCATTATATAATGTCCTTCCTTACCCTTTCTGATGGGTTTAACTTTAAAGTCTATTTTGTGAGAAATTAATATTGCCACTCCTGGTCTTTTTTGATTGTTGTTTGCTTGATATATTTTTTCCATCCTTTGAGTTTTAGTTTGTTTTTGTCTCTAAGTCTAAGGCGTGTCTCTTGTAGTCAGCATATAGATGGATCTTGTTTTTTAATCCATTCTTCCACTCTCTGTCTCTTTATTGGTGCATTTAGTCCATTTACATTCAGGGTAATTACGGATAGGTATGAACTTAGCGCTATCATTTTGATATCTTTTTTTGTGTGTGGACAGCTTCTTATTCCCACTTGATTTTATGTGCTGAGTAGAATTTCTTTATATATTGTCCTTTCCTCATATTTGTTGTTGTTGATTTTGTTTCTGCTGAGTCTGTATTTTCCCCTTGTATTTTATTTTGATGAGTAGGATAGTTTGTCTCCTTTGTGGTTACCTTATTATTTACCCCTATTTTTCTAAATTTATAACTAACTTTTATTTCTTTGTATCGCCATATCTTCTTCTCCATATGGAAGGTGTATGATTACATTTCTTAGTCCCTGTTCATTATTTTAATGTTGTCTTCTTTTATATAATAACATCACCGTTACCCCGTGTTGGGCTTTTTTTTTTAATCTTGTTTTTTTTTTTTCCTGTCTGGGTTGACTTCTGGTTGCTCTGCCCCGTGTTCTAGTCTTGGGTCGATACCTGATATTATTGATTTTCTAACCAAAGAACTCCCTTTAGTATTTCTTGTAGTTTTGGTTTGGTTTTTATGAATTCCCTCAACTTGTGTTTATCTGGAAATGTCTTAATTTCACCCTCATATTTAAGAGACAGTTTTGATGGATATAGGATTCTTGGCAGGCAATTTTTTTCATTCAATTTTTTAAATATGTCATCCCATTGCCTTCTTGCCTGCATGGCTTCTGCCGAGTAGTCTGAGCTTATTCTTATTGGCTCTCCCTCGTAGATGACTTTTCATTTATCCCTCGCTGCTCTTGTAATTGTTTCTTTATCTTTGGTTTTGGCAAGCTTGATTATAATATGTCTTGGTGACCTTCTTTTAAGATCTACCCTATGTGGAGTTTGATGAGCACCTTGGATAGATATCTTCTCATCTTTCACAATATCAGGGAAGTTTTCTGCCAACAAATCCTCACCAATTTTCTCTGTATTTTCTGTTATCCCTCCCTGTTCTGGTACTCCAATCACTCGTAGGTTATTTCTCTTGTTAAAGTCCCACATGATTCTTAAGGTTTCTTCATTTTTTAAAAATTCTTTTATCTGATTTTTCTTCAAATATATTAGTGCCAAGTGATTTATATTCAAGTTCAGAAATTCTAGCTTCTACTTGCTCGATTCTGCTCCTCTGACTTTCTATTGAGTTATCTAATTCTGTAATTTTATTTTTAATCTTCTGAATTTCTGATTGCTGTCTGTCTATGGATTTTTCCAGCTTATTAAACTTTTCTTTATGTTCCTGAATAATCTTTCTGATTTCTTCAGTTGCTTTGTCTGTGTGTTACTTGGCTTGTTCTGGGTATTGCCTCATTTCCTTCCTGATGTCTTGAATGGTTCTGTATGTTAAACTTTTTTATTCTGCATCTGGTAATTCCAGGAATGCACTTTCATCCAAAAGATCCCTGGATTCTTAGTTTTGAGAGCCCGTTGAGGTGATCATGGCCTGTTTCTTTATGTGATTTGATATTGACTGTTGTCTCCGAGCCATCTATAAGTTATTGTATTATTTTATGCTTGCCTACTGTATTTTTTTTTTTTTTTTACTGTGTCGTAGCTGCTTGCTTTGTTTTGTTTTGGTATACCCCTATGGCTTGCTTTAGTTAGGTAGCTTGATTATTTTTGCCTTTGGAGCTCTGGTGTCCTGTCCCCAGCTGCCTAGAGCTGTTATCAGGTATATCAGCCTAGGAGTCCATTCAGCTTTCTTGTATGAATTCAGCTCAGGTTTCCAGGTAGCTGACATCAAGTGTGTGGTACAGGCTCTGTCCTACAGTCTTAGAGGGGCAGGGGTGATTGGCATATATACCCGTATCTGACTGCAGCAGGGGGTCATTCTCTGAACAAGGCAGGGGGCTGAGAACCGACCCCCAAGTGTCTCTGAGGAAAACACATCTCTGTTCCCGAGAGTGTGCTGGTGGGTGGGCTCTGCAGAGGGACCATGGGCACCCAATGTTTTTGTTATAAGGACTGGGATGTACCAGTTATCCCTGGACCCCTGTCGTGGGTGGTTGGGCAACCCAAGTGGAGCCACCCGTCCTTAGGTCCGTGTTGTGGGTAGTTGAGGACCTTTTTTACTAGGCAAACAATGTCAAACTTCAAATGCCCACTTCTCCACCACACCACTCAAATGGTTGGAGTTTGCCAACTAGGGCCTATTCTCCCGAAATAGGCTCACACAGGTCCATGCAGAAGGGAAAGGTGCTCAAGGTCCACGGATGGTTTATGCCTGGACAGGAGCCGCTTCTGTCCTGAGCTCCCGCAGTTAATGGAGCAGGCAAATTATCTTTTCCCCCTAGTTGGAAATTTTTTCCTTCCCCAAGGCCGGGAGGATGGCTCCGGGTGCTCACCAGGGTCTATCTCAGGCCCAGTTATTCAGCTGCTGAAGCTGGCTTGGCATGGGGAGGGCACGGTAAAATGTACGCAAGTACTTAGCTTTTGCCCAGAGGGCCCTTCTGCTCAGGTTCCGGAGGTGTGAGTGGGCTGTGTGGCTGGCTGCTTCTCCCTGAGGAAACTGCGGCCAAACGCTAGGACCAGCTCTCCGCTGCTGCAGCTCCGGGAATGGTGTCTGAGGGCTCCCGGCAATTCAGGTCCGGTAACTCCTCTCCGCTTCTGAACTGTCTCTTCCTTCCCCTTCCCCTCAGTTCATTGTCTAAGCTTGCCTTTAATGCTCAGGGCTTCCAGCTTGTCACAAATATACTCATTTCACTTGTTTTTTCCGGGTCTTTTTTGTAAAGAGGGCTCGATGGAAGCATCTGTCTATTCTGCCATCTTGGCTCCGCCTTTTCTGCACTCTTTTTTGCTTGTTGTTTGCTTGATACATTTTTTTCCATCCTTCAAGTCTTAGTTTGTTTGTGTCTTTGAGTTTAAGGTGCCTCTCTTATATGGATCCTTTTTAAAAATCTATTCTGCCACTTTCTGTCTCTTTATTGGTGCATTTAGTCCATTTACCTTCAGTGTAATTATTGGTAGGTATGCATTTATTGTTGTCATTTTGATGTCTTTTTTGTGTGTGTGTTGATAGTTTCTTTGTTCCACTTAATTTTCTGTGCTAAGTTGCTTTTCTTTATGTATTTTCTTTTCATCTTTTTCATTGTTGTTGATTTGTATTTGCTGAGTCTTTATGTTTTTCTTGTTTCTTATTTTGATGTGCAGAATTGTTAGTTTCCTTTATGGTTACCATAATATTTACCTCTATTTTTCTAAGTTTAAACCAATCTTTTCATTTAAAAAAAAATTTTTTATTGTGCTTTAAGTGGAAATTTAAAATCAAGTCAGTTCTCATACAAAAATTTGTATACACCTGGCTATATACTTCTAGTTGCTCTCCCCCTAATGAGACAGCACACTCCTTCACTCCACTCTCTATTTTCATGTCCATTCAGCCAGCTTCTGACCCCCTCTGCCCTCTCATCTCCCCTCCAGGCAGGAGCTGTCCACATAGTTGCATGTGTCTGCTTGATCCAAAAAGCTCATTCTTCACCAGTATTGTTTTCAATCCCATAGTCCAGTCCAATCCCTGTCTGAATAGTTGGCTTTGGGAATGGTTACAGACTTGGGCTAACAGAAGGTCTGGCGACCATGACCTCCGGGGTCCTTCTAGTCTCAGTCAGACCATTAATTCTGGTCTTTTTACTAGAATTTGAAGTCTGTATCCCACTGCTCTCCTGCTCCCTCAGGGATTCTCTGTTGTGTTCCCTGTCAGGGCAGTCATTAGTTGTAGCTGGGCACCATCTACTTCTTTTGGTCCCGGGCTGATGGAGTCTTTAGTTTATGTGGCCCTTTCTGTCTCTCAGGCTCATAATTACCTTGCGTCTTTGGTGTTCTTCATTCTCCTTTGCTCCAGGTAGGTTGGAACCAATTGCTGCATCTTAGATGGCTTCTTGCTAGCATTTTAGACCTCAGATGCCATTCTCCAAAGTGTGATGCAGAATTTTTTTTAATAGATTTTATTATGCCAATTGACTTAGATGTCCCCTGAAACCATGGTCCCCAAACCCTCACCCCTACCATGCTGGCCTTTGAAGCGTTCAGTTTATTCAGGAAACTTCTTTGCTTTTGGTTTAGTCCAGTTGTGTTGACCTCTCCTGTATTGTGTGTTGTTTTTCCCTTCACCTAAAATAGTTCTTATCTACTATCTTATTATTATTATTTTTAATCTTATTAGTGAAAACCCCTCTCTTCCTCCGTCCCCACTCTTGTAACCATCAAAGAATATTTTTTTTTCTGTTTAAACTTTTTTTTGAGTTCTTATAACAGTGGTCTCATGCAATATTTGTCCTTTTGCAACTGACTAATTTCACTCAGCACAATGCCTTCCAAATTCCTCCGTGTTATGAAGTGTTTCATGGATTCATCATTGTTCTTTATCAATATGTAGTATTCCATTGTGTGAACATACCATAGTTTATTTATCCATTCATCCGTTGATGGCCACCTTAGTTGCTTCCACCTTTTTGCTATTGTAAACAGTGCTGCAATAAACATGGGTGTGGATATATCTATTCATGTAAAAGCTCTTTTTCTCCAGGATATATTCCAAGGAGTGGGATTGCTTGATAGTGTGGTAGCTCTATATCTAGTTTTTTAAGGAAGTGCCAAATTGATTTCTAAAGTGGTTGTACCATTTTACATTCCCACCAGCAGTGTATAAGTGTTCCAGTCTCTCCACAACCTCTCTAGCATTTATTCTTTTGTGTTTTTTGGATTAATGCCAGCCTTGTTGGGGTGAGATGGAATCTCAGTGTGGTTTGATTTGCATTTCTCTAATGGCTAATGATTGTGAGGATTTCCTCATATATCTGTTAGCTACCTGAATGTCTTCTTTAGTAAAGTGTCTGTTCATATCCTTTGCCCATTTTTTAATTGGGTTATTTGTCTTTTTGTAGTTGAGTTTTTGGAGTATCATGTAGATTTTACAGATCAGATGCTGATCAGAAATGTCATAGCTAAGAATGTTTTCCCAGTCTGTAGGTAATCTTTTTACTCTTTTGGTGAAGTCTTTGGATGAGCATAGGTGTTTGGTTTTTAGGAGCTTCGGGTTATCTGGTTTCTCTTCTGCATTGTTAGTAATGTTTTGTATACTGGTTATGCCATGTATTAGGGCTCTTAGCATTGTCCTTTTTTTTTCTTCTATGACTTTTACCGTTTATATTTTATATTTAGGTCTTCGATCAATTTTGAGTTCGTTTTTGTGTGTGGTGTGAGGTATGTGTCTTGTTTCTTTTTTTTTTTTTTTTTTTTTTGCAGATGGATATCCAGTTATGCCAGCATCATTTGTTAAAGAGACTGTATTTTCCCCATTTACTTGACTTTGGGCATTGCTTTACTTATCCAGGGCCTCTTTCCGTTCCATATGAAGTTGGTGATTTGTTTCTCCATCTCATTAAAAAATGTCGTTGGAATTTGGATCAGAATTGCATTGTATTTATAGATCGCTTTTGGTGGAATAGACATTTTTACAATGTTAAATTTTCCCATCCATGAGCAAGATATGTTTTTCCACTTATATAGGTCTCTTTTGGTTTCTTGCAGTAGTGTCTTATACTTCTCTTTGTATAGGTCTTTTACATCTCTGGTAAGATTTATTCCTAAGTATTTTACCTTCTTGGAGGCCACTGTACATGGTATTGATTTGGCGGTTTCCTCTTTGATGTTCTTTTTGTTGATGTAGAGAAATCCAACTAATTTTTGTATGTTTATTTTGTCTCCTGACATTCTGCTGAACTCTTCTATTAGTTTCAGTAGTTTTCTTTGGGATTCTTTAGGGTTTTCTGTGTACAAGATCAAGTCATCTGCACATAGAGATACTTTGACTTCTTCCTTGCCAATCTGGATGCCCTTTATTTCTTGATCTAGCATAATTGCTCTGGCTAGGACCTCCAGCACAGTGTTGAAAAAGAGTGGTGATAAAGGAGACCCGTGTCTGGTTCGCTATCTCAAGGGGAATGCTTTCAGGCCCTCTCCATTAGGATGATGTTGGCTTTGTATAAATGCTCTTTATTATGTTGAAGAACTTTCCGTCTATTCCTATTTTGCTGAGAGTTTTTATCATGAATCGGTGTTGAACTTTGTAAAATGCGTTTTCTTCATCAATTGATAAGATCATGCAGTTCTTGTCTTTTGTTTTATTTATGCGATGGATTACATTAATTGTTTTTCTTATGTTGAACCATCCCTGCATACATGGTATCAATCCCACTTGGTCATGGCGAATTATGTTTTTGATATGTTGTTGAATTCTATTGGCTAGAATTTTGTTGAGGATTTTTGCATCTAAGTTCATGAGGGATATAGGTCTGTACTTTTTTTTTGTGGTGTCTTTACCTGGTTTTGGTATCAGGGATATGCTGGCTTCATAGAATGAGTTTGGAAGTATTCTGTCCTTTTCTATGCTCTGAAATACCTTCAGTAGTAGTGGTGTTAACTCTTCTCTGAAAGTTTGGTAGAACTCTGCAGTGAAGCCATCTGGGCTAGGGCTTTTTTTTGTTGGGAGTTTTTTGATTACCTTTTCAATCTCTTCTTTTGTTATGGGTCTATTTATTTGTTCTACCTCCATTTGTGTTTAGGTAGGTAGTGTGCTTCTAGGAATTCATTCATTTCTTCTAGGTTTTCAAATTTGTTAGAGTATAATTTTTCATAGTAATCTGATATGATTCTTTTAATTTCAGTTGGGTCTGTTGTAATATCTCCCATCTCGGTTCTTATTCGGGTTATTTCCTTCCTCTCCTGTTTTTCTTTTGTCAGTTTGGTCAATGGTTTACCAATTTTGTTAATTTTGTTCAAAGAAGCAGCTTTTGGTCTTGTTAATTCTTTCAATTGTTTTTCTGTTTTCTCTTTCATTTAATTCTGCTCTGATTTTTATTATTTGCTTTCTTCTTGTGCCTATAGGGTTTCTTTTGTTGCTCTTTTTCTATTTGTTCAGGTTGTAGGGATAATTCTTTGATTTTGGCCCTTTCTTCTTTTTGTATGTGTGCATTTATTGATATAAATTGACCTCTGAGCACCTCTTTCATTATGTCCCAAAGGTTCTGATAGGAAGTGTTTTCATTCACATTGGATTTTATGAATTTCTTTATTCCATTCTTAATGTCTTCTATAATCCAGTCTTTTTTTTTGAGCAGGGTATTGTTCAGTTTCCAAGTGTTTGATTTCTTTTCCTGCTTTTTCTGTTATTGATTTCTACTTTTATGGCCTTATGGTCAGAGAAGATGCTTTGTAATATTTCAATGTTTTGGATTCTGCTAAGGCTTGCTTTATGACCTAATATGTGGTCTATTCTAGAGAATGTTCCCTGTGCACTAGAAAAGAAAGTATACTTGGCTGCTATTGGTTGGAGTGTTCTATGAGGTCTATTTGGTTGATCGTGGCATTTAGATCCTCTGTGTCTTTACCGAGCTTCTTTCTGGATGTTCTGTCTTTCACCAAAAGTCTTGTGCTGAAGTCTCCCACTATAATTGTGGAGCTGTCTATCTCACTTTTCAGTGCTGTTAGAATTTGTTTTATGTATCTTGCAGTCCTGTCATTGGGCGCATAAATATCTAATATGGGTATATCTCCTGGTATATTGTCCCTTTGATCATTATATAGTGTCCTTCCTTATCCTTTTTGATGGATTTAGCTTTAAAGTCTATTTTGTCAGAAATTAATATTGCCACTCCTGCTCTTTTTTGATTGTTGTTTGCTTGATACATTTTTTCCCACCCTTTGAGTTTTAGTTTGTGTCTCTAAGTCTAAGGTGTGTCTCTTGTAGGTAGCATATTGACAGATCATGTTTTTTTTTTTATGCATTCTGCCACTCTCTGTCTCTTTACTGCTGCATTTAGTCTATTTACATTCAGTATAATTATGAATAGGTAGGAATTCAGCGCTGTCATATTGATATCCTTTTTTGTGTGTTGTTGACAGTTTCTTTTTCCCACTTAATTTTTTGTACTAATTTATCTTTATATATTATCTTTTCCTCTTATTCATTTTGATTTTGTTTCTGCTGAGTCTGTATTTTATTCCTTCATTTTATTTCGATGAGTTGGATTTTTAGTCTCCATTGTGGTTACCTTAATATTTACTGCTGTTTTTCTAAGTTTAAACCTAACTTTTATTTCTTTATATTGCCTTGTCTTCCTCTCCATATGAAAGATCTGTGACTACCTTTCTTAGTCCCTCTTTATTGTTTTGATGTTGTCTTCTTTTACATAATGACATTGTTGTTTTCCTGTTTTGAGCATTTTTTTTTTTTTTTGGTCTTGATTTGTTTTTGCGATTTCCCTATCTGGGTTGACATCTGATTGCTCTGTCCAGTGTTCTAGTCTTGGGTTGATATCTGATATTATTGATTTTCTAACCAGAGAACTCCCTTAAGTATTTCTTGTAGTTTTGGTTTGGTTTTTATGACTCCCCTAAACTTCTGTTTTTCTAGAAATATCCTAATCTCACCTTCATATTTGAGAGACAGTTTTGCTGGATATATGATTCTTGGTTCGCAATTTTTTTCCTTCAGTGCTTTATATAAGTCATCCCATTGCCTGCTTGCCTGCATGGCTTCTGTCGAGTAGTCTGAGCTTATTCTTATTGACTCTCCTTTGTAGGTGACTTTTCATTTATCCCTAGCTGCACTTAAAATTCTCTATCTTTAGTTTTGGCAAGTTTGATTATAATATGTCTTGATGACTTTCTTTTAAGATCTACCTTATGTGGAGTTCGATGAGCATCTCAGGTAGATATCTTCTAATCTTTCACGATATCAGGGGTGTTTTCTGCCACCAAATCTTCAACAACTCTCTCTGTATTTTCTGTTATCCCTCCCTGTTCTGGTAGGTTATTTCTTTTGATAGGGTCCCACATGATTCTTAAGGTTTCTTCATTTTTTTTTAATTCTTTTGTCTGTTTTTTTTCAAATATATTGGCGCCAAGTGCTTTATCTTCAATCTTAGCAATTCTGCCTTCCAAATGCTCAATTCTGCTTCTCTGACTTTCTATTGAGTTGTCTAATTCTGCAATTTTATTGTTAATCTTCTGAATTTCTGATTGCTGTCTCTCTATGGATTCTCTCAGCTTATTAAATTTTTCATTGTGTTCTTGAATAACCTTTTTAATTTCTTCAATTGCTTTATCTGTGTATTCCTTGTCTTGTTCTGTGTATTGCCTGATCTCCTTCCTGATCTCATTCCTGATGTCTTGAAGAGTTCTGTATATTAATCGTTTGTATTCCGCATCTGGTAATTCCAGGAATGCATCTTCATCTTGAAGATCCCTTGATTCTTTGTTTTGAGAGCTTTTTGAAGCAATCATGGTCTGCTTCTTTATGTGATTTGATATTGACTGTTGTGTTTGTTTGGGGTTGTCTTTGAGCCATCTGTAATTATTGTATTAGTTTATGTTTGCTTACTGTATCGTAGCTTCTTGGTTTGTTTTGATATGCCCAAATAGGCTGCTTAAGTGAGCTAGCTTGATTATTTTCAACTTTGAAGCTCTAATGTCCTGTCTCAGATGGCTAGAGCTGTTATTAGGTATATCAGCCTAGGAGTCCATTTACTTTTTTTTTGTATGGTTTCAGCTCAGGTGTCCAGGTAGTTGGTCATTAAGTGTGTGGTATAGGCTTTGTCCTACAGACTTAAGAGGGCCAAGGGTGATTGGTGTAGGTACCGGTATCTGGCTGCAGCAGGGTGTCATGGTCTGAACAAGGCAGAGGGGTGACAATCATCCCCCGAGTGTCTATAAGAAAACCGCATCCCTGTTCCCTAGAGCGCACAGGTGGGTGGGTTCTGCAGATGCCCCATGGGCACCTAATGCTTTTGTTTGTAAGGACTGGGAAGTACCAGTTATCCTTGGACCCCTGTCATGGGTGCCTGGGTGACCTGAGTTGAGCCACCAGTCCTTAGGCCCCTGCTGTGGGTAGGTGAGGACCCTGTTTAATAGGCAAAATGGTGTCAAACATCGAACACCCACCTCTTCGCTGCACAGCTTAAACAGTTGCAGTATGCCAACAAGGGCTTATTCTCCTGAAATAGGCCCACATACGGCCATCCAGGAGGGAAAAATATTCAAAGTCCATGGTCCATTTATGCATGGACAGGAGCCACTTCTGTGTTGAGCTCTCCAGGGTGGTGGAGCTGGCAGATTATGTTTTCCCCCAGTTGTGAATTAATTCCTTCTCCAAGGCTGGGAAAATGGCTCAGAGTGCTCAGCAGGCCCTATCTCAAGCCCATGGAAACCAATGGCCACTGAAGCCAGCTTGGGGGCTGGGGGTGTGGTAAAATATACACAAGTACTTAGCTTTTGCCTAGAGAGCTGTTCTTCTCTGGTTCTGGAGGTGTGAGTAGGCTGTGTGGCTGGCTGCTTCTCCCCAACTGTGGTCAAACGCTACCACCAGCCTGCAGCAGTCGCTCCCAGGAATGGTGGCTGAGGGTTCCTGGCGATTTAGGTCCAGCAACTCCTCTCTGCTTCTAAACCATCTGTCCCTCCCCCTGCCACTCAATCTGTTTTCTAAGTTTCCCTTTGATGTTCAGGGCTCCTAGATGTCATAAATATAATCGTTTCACTTGTTTTTTTGGGTCTTTGTTCCAAGCTTTTATTTCTTGATATTGCCTTGACTTCCTCTCCATATGAATAATGACAACATTATTTAGTCCTTTTTTGTTTTAATGTTGTTATCTTCTACATATGAACGTCTCTGTTTCCCTGTTCTCAGTTTTTTAGCTTTGATTTATTTTTGTGACTTCCCTATTTGGGTTGATATCTGGTTGTTCTATCCTGTGTTCTAGTCCTGGGTTGTTACGTGATGTTATTGATTCTGTAACTAGAGGACTCCCTTTAGTATTTCTTGTAATTTTGGTTTGATTTTTGCAAATTCCCTAAACTTCTGTTTGTCTGGAAATGCCCTAATTTTGCCATCATATTTGAGAGACAGTTTTGCTGGGTGTATAATTCTTGGCTGGCTATTTTTTTCTTCAAGGCTTTATCCATGCCTTCTTGCCTGCATGGTTTCTGCTGAGTAGTCACAGTTTAGTCTTATTGACTCTTTTTTGTAGATAACTTTTTGTTTATCCCTAGCTGCTCTTAAAGTTCTCTCTTTATCTTTGGTTTTGGCAAGTTTGATTATAGTATGTCTTGGTGACTTTCTCTTGGGATCTACATTGTATGGGGTTCAGTGAGCTTCTTGGATAGATATTTTCTTATCTTTTACGACATTAGGAAAGTTTTCTGAATTCTCTCTGAATTTTCTGTTATCCCCCCCCCCACCCCGTTCTGGTACTCCAATCACTCATAGGTTATTCCTCTTAATAGAGTGTCACATAATTCTTTTATCTGAGTTTTCCTCAAATAATTTAGTGTCAAGTGCTTTATCTTCAATCTAATTCTGACTTCCATTGCCTCAGTTCTGCTCCCATGACTTTCTACTGAGTAGTCTAATTCTGAAATTTGATTGTTAATGTTTTGGATTTCTGTTTGCTATCTCTATGTGGATTCTTGCAGCCTGTTAAATTTGTCATTGTGCTCTTGTATAACCTTCTTATGTTCCATTGTTTCTTTGTCTTGTGTTCCTTGCTTGGTCTGCATTTTGCCTGATCTCCTTCCTGATCTCTTGAAGAGTTCTGTATATTAATCTTTTGAATTCTATCTCTGGTAATTCTGAGAAATTATCTTCCTCTGGGAGGTTTCTAGGGTCTTTGTTTTGGTGGCTTGCTGAAGCCATCACAGTCTGCTTCTTTATGCAATTCGATATTGACTGTTCTCTCCGAGGTATTAATAAATTATTACATTTATTTATTTTATGTTTGCTTACTGTGTTCTAGATTCTTGTTTTGTTTTGATATTAATTAAGAGGTTGGTTGCGTGAGCTACTTTGATTATTGGCACCTTTGAAACTCTCACATCCTGTCACCAGGTGGTTAGAGCCCAGAAGTCCATTTACTTTTCTTGTGTGGATTCAGCTCAGGTGTCCATGTCCTTGGTCACTGAGTGTGTGGTGCAGGCTCTCACCTACAGTCCTAGACAGACAGGGGTGATTGGAGTGGGCACAGGTATCTGGTTGCAGTAGGGGGTCATGTGCTGAGCAAGGCAGGGGGCTGATGTCTGCCCCTGAGTGTTTGGGTAAAAGGCCTGTCCTTGTTCCCTAGAGTGTGTAGGTGGGTGGGTTTTGCAGCTGGACTTTGTGCAGCCAGTGCTGTTGGTTTTAAGTACTGGGAGGCACCACTTATCCTCAGACCCCTGTCATGGGCAACTAGGTGGAGTGGGTGGAGCCACCAGTCCTAGGCCCCTGATGTGGGTAGGGGAGGACCTTGATTAACGGGCAGGGTGGTGTCAAATGTCACAGATCTGCCACTCCTCTTTATAGCTGTTGCAGTTGAGAGTAGGCTTCAGGTATATACTCTGCTTTACTGTGCTAATGAGGGCCTATGCTGCTGAAATGGGCCCACACAGGTTTATGTCTGTGGACTCCTTATGCCTGTGCCTAGGCAAAGGGGCTGTGCCTGCTCTGAGTTCCCACCTTAGGAGAACTGGCAGATTATCTTTTCCTGTTTGTTAATTTGTTCCCTCTCCAAAGCTGAGAGAATGGCCTGAGGCATGCAATGGATCCTACTTTTGGCCCAGGAAGCATAGCAATCTCTAAAGCCAGACTGGGACCTGGAGCAGAGCGAGGAGGGGTCGGATAAATGGGAGAGAGGTACTTTCCAAAGGGCGGAAGGGTTTTTTTGATCCATGTGGTAGGTTAGATGCTTGTACTTATTTTTTGCAGATTCAGAGCCGCTTTTCGCTTATTTCAGAGGCTTGAGGGGACTTTCCACAGCTTGGTTTCTCCAGATGTGAAAAACGTGTCCCAAGTGCTACTGCTTGCTTCAGCCCACACACACCAGCTGATCCAGCCTGCAGGGTGTTGGCAAATTCTCACTACTTCTGAACAGTCTCTCCTTCCCCCTGCTGCTCAGTCCAACTCGTCAACTTTGTCTTTGAAGTTCAGGGCTTGTTGATTGTCATATATAATCAATTCACTTGCTTTTGTGGGTCTTTGTTGTAAGAGGGACAACAGGAAGTGTCTGACTACACTGCCATCTTGGCCCTGCCTCTCTCTCTGTTTCATCTTGACTGGAGTTGCTACTCTTGTGTATACATATCTGTCTCCCTGAGTGGACTTTAACCTCTCAATAGGTGGAACTCATTTTTACTAATCTTTATGGCTAGTCCATCACCTAACACATTGCCTGCCACACAGTGAATACTTAATAACAATGATTAGATGAATAAAAAAGCAATTTTTATTTCAAAAGTTATCCCAGTACGCTTTTAAAATGTTTTGGCTTGCCTAATTTGAGACTCTAGGTTTCTGTTCTTGTTCTTTCTTCTGACACTTGAGTATCATCTGGGCCATAAGTTTTTGTTTGTTGCTTATTTTGGGGCAAGTTTTTTTTTTTTTTTTTTTTTTAATCATTTCAGATCTACAGAAAAGTTACAAAAATACTACGAAGAACTCCAGTTTCTCCTTCATTCAGATTCCCCATTTTCTTCATTCTCTTCCTCCTTCTGCATGTTGTCTATCTGTATATGTGTGTGTATGTATATATGTGTGCCTGTGTGTGCACACACAATCTGCACATTGACATGATGCCCCATCATCCCTAAAAACAAGTGACCTCTCTTGCATGACCATCATATACCCTTCCAATCAGAAAATCATTGGCTACAAGTATCCAATCCACAGACTCCATTCAAGTTTTGCAAGTTTTCCCAATAATGTCTCTTTTTCCTTTCTAGTTCAGGATGCTATGAAGGATTGGTCCTACATTTAGTTATTCCACTTATCAGTTTCATCCAGTCTGGGACAGCTCCTCAGTTCTGCTCTCTTAATCCTTGACAGTTTTAAGAACAAAAGCCTTTCTTTCTGTGGATGCCCCTGAATCTGTGTCCATCCAATGTTCTCTGGCTGGACTCAGGTCGTGCAGGCTTGGCAGGGATTGCACGGAAATGCAGCTGCTCTCTTCTTGGTTCATCACATCAGGAGGTTCACCATGTTGCCCTCCTCATTGTTGGTCATGTTAAACTGGGCCATCTGGTCACGATGGTGTCTGCCAAGCTTCTTCACTGCAAAAATCACCATTTTCCTTTGTGTTTGATTAACATTTTGTAGGGAGATAGTCCAATATGATACCTATACCTTTATCCCCACCAAACCTGCACATTAGATATGAGCATATTCTAAACAAATATGAGGTACCATTATCATGGTGCCTTCCAAACAAGTAAGAGAATCCATTGATGATACCTGCCTCTATCAAGTACTTCTATGATGGCTGACAAGCAGTGATTCTCTATTTCCATCATTCCTTCTACATTTATGAGCTGATATTTTACTGTAAGGAATAGCTTTCAATTCTCCCTGTTTATTTATTTATTCATTAATGTCGGTAAAGACTCATGGTTTCCTATTTTATTGATTGGTTTGTAACATATTTTTATTATTTATCCTGATGTTCAAATTGTCCTAGATTTGGTTAGTAAGAGCCCGGTGTCCTTCTGGCATGTCGCCATCATTCTTTGAATGTTTTCTTCTTCATATTATTTTATTTAATTTTTTCAGTATAAGAAGATGTGCCCAACTCATCTCGGATTCTTCTTACTGTAGTCCTGGAATCAGCCATTTTTCTAAGGAGCCCTGGCTCATTGTAATAGAGGATGGTATTTGGGACCAAGATTTTGATGCTTGGTGTGCTTATTGCTCTTAGATGTCATTGCTTATTGGCCATCTCAGTGAAGACAGATAGAAAATATGTGTGTATATATATATATGCATCCATACACATAAATATATATTTAGATAGATAGACCCATACATACATCTCTAACTACTTCTACATTGGTATGTGTGTGTGTGGCCATCTCATAACCACTTTGACCACCTTCTCTGCCACCAACTTGAGCCCCCCACACCATCCTCACTGTCCTGCTTCCTGGGACACCAGGCATGCTCTTCCAGTGCTTCCATGTGGCACTACCTTCCCCTCACTGCACCATTTCCTCTGATGCCATCATCTCCATGGCAGGAGGAAGGAGAAGAAAGATAGAAAATGAGAAGAGCAGAGAAGATGCAAAGGGAAGGGGAGAGCTGCTCTTTGTTGTCATCGTTTTGTTTTGTTGCCCTCTCTACTTCTGTTTGAGAGATGCAAAAAAGCACTGTGGCTCCAGGTCTCCACAAAAAGTATAAAGTCAGGGTCCTGTGAACATATCCAGATCCCATCCTTGTGAGAAGCTGATCTGTTTTAACTGGGAGCTTCGTCCAGAAGCAGCTATGGATCTTCCACACTCCTCCAAGTAACAGCAACTTCCTCTTGTCCACACCTCTCACTTGCCCTCAGTTCTCTCTATTCTAGCATTCTGCAGAATGAAGCAATGATTGAACTGATTGCAACAGTTTCTATGTTGCCAGAGAAACAAATAGAATGACCTGAGTCCTCATGGAAGAAACAGAACCAAAAATGGCCACTGGCCTGTGCAGAGGTGCTGCTCAGTGGTGCTCAGGATAAAAATGTAGACCACAGTTCCAGGAGACTTAAGGTGGCTAGCAGAGGCTCTCCTGAAGGCTTCTAACACTCAGTTTTCTATCCATCCAACCAAGTGTGTCTGGTTCTTAAGAATGGCCCCAGGAAATCTCTCCAACACAGTCAGTCAACACACAAACAGCAAAATCTGTGGGTTCAGTTATAAGGCCCTGAGTCTGAGGACTCCTTCTAGTCATGGGTCCCCTCAGCCCTAATGTTAAACGTAGAGCCAGTTGAGGTTCCAGGCATCCTCCAAGTTATGCTTCAGCAGACTAGCTCCAGGGGTAGGGATTTAGCAGACTTTGCAGCTGCAGCAATAAGTAGTTATGGAGCTTTGCAAATCACTTTCTGCTTTCAATTTCTTTATTTGAAAGACAGAGACAACAACATCTGCCTTACCTTAAGAGTTTTAGGAATCTCACAAGAGACATTAGGTTTAAGCATAATATAAACAAATATGAGGTACCATTATCATGATGCCTTCCAAACAAGTAAGAGCTTTCAACCTATTCCCACATTTATCTTCATCAAGAACTGCCTGGTTATTTCAGGGAGTGTTCAGGAAATTGGTGATATGACGGTTAAGTGCTTGGCTGCTAGCCAAAAGGTTGGTGGTTCAAACCCACCCAGTGGCTCCATGGGAGAAAGACCTGGTGATCTGCTTCTGTAAAGATTGTGGCCTAGAAAATCCCATTGGGCAGTCTTCCTCTGTCACATGGGGCTACTATGAGTTACGAACGAATCAACTCAATAGCACACAACAACAGCGGAAGCTGAGCCTTGGCTGGAAATAGGCAATAACCTTGGTAGCCTGCTTTACAAATGCTAAGGCTATTCCCTCTGCCATGAATGGTGTTCCCACAGATATCCTCAAGCCTTCCTCTCTCCCCATTGAGATCTCTGCTCAAAGTTACATTATCAGAGAGGCCTTCTCTGACATCCTTTATAAAAGACATCTGCCCTTTTCCCCCTAATACTAACTCCCATTATTTTCTTGAGTCAGAATTAATTTGACAGCAATAGGTTTGGTTCTTTTTTTTGCTTTTCACTCTATTTAAATTTCCTTTCATAGCATGTACCATCACCTGACAAATAATATGTCTATTTGTTTGACTATTGACTGTCTTTCCCAACTGAAACGTGTGCTCCATTCAAGTTGAAATATTTTCCTGCTTTGTTCACTGCTTCTCCCCAGCACCAACAACAGGCCTGACACACGTTAGGGGCTTAATAACAGACTTACTAGATATTTGCTGAATAATTGTTTGACTTCCCATTTTAATAACACAGCTATACTTTTCAAAGTACTTTCATACACATTTATAACAACACTGTGTAGTAGGTATGACAGCTATTTCTGGCCCCATTTTAGAGTAAAGATTAAGACACAGAGAGGTTCAGTAAGTGATCTACTATCACACAGGTAGTTAATAAGAGGTGCAGCTAGGATATAAAGCTCCAGGACTCTTTTCCTTCACATCATCTGATAGGTTGTATGTGAAAAATGGGAGGAAGGGTTATTTATCTTGTAAAATATCCAAAGCCTGAATAAATGGGTGAATAGAATAGACAAGGTCTCTGCCCTCAGGGAAGTTTTAGCTTAGGCTGATCTACCAATGAGTAGGACTCCTGGGTGGTGCAGATGGTTAATTCATTCAGCTGCTAACCAAAGGGTTGGAGGTTTGAGTCCACCCAGAGGCACCTTGGAATAAAAGTCTGGCAATCTACTTCTGAAAAATCACTCATTGAAAACCTTATGGAGCATAGTTCTACTTTGACACACATGGGTCACCATGAATCAGAATTGACTTGATGGCAACTGGTAAAACAATGAATAGAGTTAACAATCAAAAAAGAAATCTAGTTGCCATATCAGTTTTACATCCTTAGAAAATCTTGATGATAGGGGTTGCAACTGAGAGTGACCAGCATAAGTGATTAAAAAAAAAAAAAAAAAGTGATTAGAGAAGCAAAAACAGGGGAAAAAAAGCTTCTGCAGATAAATCAGTACGTAAGAAATTATCTCAAGAGTAAAGGACCCAAAATAGAAGAGGAAACCAAAAGTGTCATTTCCAGGCCCCAAAATGACTTGCTGTGACCAGGTGGCTTCCCCCTACAGTAGTGTTCCTTTGAATCCTGTGTCAATTTAGTATTACTCATTGACTTTTTGCTAAATACTTTCAAACTATGGCCAGGATTCAGTTCAGCCAGGTCTGGAATGGTGAGCTACGTGATTACAGGCAGCGTGGAGCAAATAATTCTCATTGAGCAGTACGTGCTCATGCCCACATCCCAGAAAGCTTCACAGACACTGATTGGAAAGGCCACAAAGTGAAGCACATGACTTCTTCCTCAAAACGACCTTTTTATCCAAGAGTATTGATGGGAAGCTGAGTTGGCATGAGGATTTTTGAAATGATTTGAAGTGCTACCTGTTTGATCCTGGATTTGTTCTCTTGATAAATATTAGCTGTTGACTTTTGGTTAAAAACGGCATTTGGCTAAAAACTTCTTCAGATCCTCTGCTCTTAGAACTAAAATGCCCGTGAAACTTAAAAGTAACAAAATTAAAAAAACACAAAACTAGAGAAATGAAAACAAAGGATCAAACTGATGCCAACTTCTTTGAGGAATTTTCACAAGTGGTATAGTTGTTTGAATCACTTAAAACTGAAAATGGAGACAAAACTCATTGTTCTGCCGCCACTGAGACTTTGACACTTATCCAAAATAATGACCACCTCATGCCTCATTCCCCTATTAATCTCTGCCTTGAGTCAGCAAACTAAATCTCTACCAATCAGGAAGCTGGACAGCTAAATTTTGAGCCAGCCAGTATACTGTTCTATCACCATGACCACACCCCTGGCCTCCACCTGAGTATCTCTCTTCCTATATCCATGTGAAGTCTGACGTTCTAAGAATCCAACCAGGAAAGTGAGGGAAGTGAAGGAGCCCTGGTTAATTGTATCTTGGAAAAAGGGCAAGCATAGTCCTTTACTTTTGAGCATAATTCATTGTTACAAATACGTACAAAGGTTGATTAATCTGTTATATTATTTAATTATACCTCATATTTCTAACATAATCTTTGTACTCATTCCATTTTGTCATTTTCCTTTAAAATTGTACCCACAGTCAAC
The DNA here is from genome assembly GCF_024166365.1 of Elephas maximus indicus. Lineage (NCBI taxonomy): Eukaryota > Metazoa > Chordata > Mammalia > Proboscidea > Elephantidae > Elephas > Elephas maximus. The sequence goes on from NC_064840.1 coordinate 55,176,696, forward strand.
TGGTATGAGCCCAATGAACATTTCACTAAGGCAAATATAACAATTTTGGCATTCTTAATTATTTCCATTTTTATATTAAGTTTAGAAGTCCTTTATTTCTTATGAGTTGCATCAGCATTTTTATTTTTTCCATTTTATACTCTTTTTATGAACTACGGACAAACCAAAATAAAATATTCAAATGATTGCACACACACTGTTGTGCATACAAAGATGGTGATAATGATAAAATACAACTTGTTGGTTGGGTGGCAACACCAATGAGCAATAGCTCAATTTATGTTGATAAGTATATAAAAAGGTCCAAATGTGATGGATAAGAAGGGATGCTAAATAATTAAAGAGATATTTACAGGTAATAGTAACTGTATTTTTAAAAAGCACACACACAAAAAAAGATAAATACAAAATTATATATATTTACCATTGAGAGATAGAAAGGGAGAAGGGTTGGGGAGAAATACACAGGAAGATTCAATGTTACTGATGATGTATAGATCTTATTTTGGGTGGTAGTTCTATAGGTGTTTTCCAATTATACTTCATGATGTACATATATGTTTTAAATATGTACATGCACACACACACATATATATGTATACACATGTTGTTAGCTGCCACTGAGTTGACTCATGGCCACCCCATGTGTGTCAGAGTAGAACTGCTCCATAGCAGGCTGTGGCCTTTCAGAAGCAGATTGCTAGGCCTGTTTTTCAAGGCACCTCTGGGTGGGTTTGAACTGCCAACCTTCCAACTAATAGTTGAGCTCTTAACCGCTTGCACCCCCCAGGGACTACTATATAAAAACTATATATGTATAGTTCTCGAAACAGCATAATGCTGAAGGCAGACTTTTTTTACTCAACTAAACTGTTAGGTATTTTTAAGAAGACTTCAGGGGATATTTTTGGTATAAAGTTTAAAGATAATCTTTAAAGATCATTCTCTTTTAAGAACTATCTATATGGGATCAAATTGACAGCAGCAACTCAAAAGACTAGGGGAGAGCAAGTTTATGTTAATGAGGGAGGAACAACTCAGAAAAGGAGCATGAGAGTGGTTGCACAACTCAAAGAATGTAATCAAGGTCACTAAATTGTACGTGTAGAAACTGCTGAATTGGTGTATGTTTTGCTGTGTATATTCTCAACACAACAATTAGAAGGAAAAAAGAATATCTGTATAGATTGTATTTTGTATTAGTGGTCACCAAAATTAGTAACCTCTCCCTGCAATAAAATCATGGTCCCCAGCCCTGTTGAGTAAGGCAGGTTATTCTTTGGCCAAGTGTGTGATCTGCCAGACTACTTTCTCCCTAAGCCTAATGTTCCAGATAGAGGCTGCTCTGTCAGAGTGAAATCAATACAGAGCAGAGCTTCAATCAGTCGATGATGAATCATTAACAAGAATGAGAGATAAACCATTGCTGTTGAAAGTTACTGAGGTTTGTGGGTCATCTGTTACTGTCATATAAACTAGTGTATCCTAACTGATATTTGTTAGTCATCATATAACTGAAAAATCCAAGCAAATTTTTTTTTATTGTACTTTAGATAAAGGTTTACAGAACAAACTAGCTTCTCATTAAACAATTAGTACACATTGTTTGCGACATTGGTTACCAACCCCATGACATGTCAACACTCTCTCTTTCAGACCTTGGGTTCTCTATCACCAGCTTTCCTGTCCCCTCCTGCCTTCTTGTCCTTTTCCCTGGGCTGGTGTGTCCCTTTAGTCTCATTTTGTTTTATGGGCCTGTCTAATCTTTGGCTGAAAAGTGAACCCCAGGAGTGACTTTGGCACTGAGTTAAAAGGGTCTCTGAGGGCCATCTCTCCAGTCTCTGTCAGACCAGTAAGTCTGGTCTTTTTTTGTGAGTTAGAATTTTGTTCTACATTTTTCTCCAGCTCTGTCTGGGACCCTCTATTATAATCCCTGTCAGAGCAGTCAGTGGTGGTAGCCGAGCACCATTTAGTTGTGCTGGGCTCAATTTGGTGAAGGCTGTAGTATTTGTGTTGCATTAGTCCTTTGGACTTATCTTTTTCTTGTGTCTTTGGTTTTCTTTGTTCTCCCTTGCTCCAGACAGGGTGAGAACAATGGAGTATCTTAGATGGTCGCTGACTAGCCTTTAAGATCCCAGACACTACTCACCAAAGTAGAATGTTTTTCTTTATAAACTATGTTATGCCAATTCAGTTAGATGTTCTCTGAGACCATGGTTCCCACAGCCCTCAGCCCAGTAATTTGGTCCCTAAGTGAGTTTGGGTGTGTCTATGGAGCTTCTACAAGATTGCCTTAGAGAATTTGTGCTGGTTTCCCCAGTATTGTGTACTGTCTTACCCTTCACCAAAGTAAAAAATTCAAGTAATTTTGAGAAGTTAGGGAATAATGACAAAAACACAGCCTGTAAAATCTTTTATTTATGAAAAACAAGGACCACCTATAGTCTCCACAATTAAATCAATGTCTGCAGTGAACAAGACAGAAATAGTCCTAGAAACAGTGCAATTTGAGAATGGTAGTTTTTGAACATATTCTGTCATGGATTGAACTGTTTCCCGCAAAAATAAGTGTCAACTTGGTTAGGCCATGATTCCTTGTATTGTGTAGTTGTCCTCCATTTTGTGATTGTAATTTTATATTAAAGAGGATTAGGGTGGAATTTAAAAAAAAAAAAAATTTTTTTTTTTTTTTTTACTAAGGTCACATCCCTGATTAAGTATAAAGCTAGTTTCTCTGGAGTGTGGCCTACATCACTTTTTATCTTACAAAGGATAAAAGAGAAGGGAAGCAAGAAGAGAGTGGGGACCTCAAATCACCAAGAAAGCAGCACCGGAAGCAGAGCGTGTCCTTTGGACCTGAGGTTCCTGCGCAGAGAAGCTCCTAGTCCAGAGGAAGATTGATGACAAGAACCTTCCTCCAGAACCCACAGAGAAAGCCTTCCACTGGAGCTGACACCCTGAATTTGAACATCTAGCCTATTATGTGAGAAAATAAATTTCTCTTTGTTAAAGCCATCTGCTTGTGGTATTTCTGTTATAGCAGCACTAGATAACTAAGACATATTCCATCTGTTCAAATTATCAGAGAGCCAGGAAGTAGTAGGAAAAGATCCCATTTTAGTCCAAGGCAGCCCCAGTAAAGGAACATTTTTGTGAGGTTCTATAAATTGGCCTAGAAGCTAAGCATAATCACCTGCCACCCGTCTGTAACTCTGAGAAGCTTCAACCAGGAGTAGGGTGTTCACTGATGGGGCCAAGAAAAACCACATATTCTGCCCACTGGCAAAAGGTAAGTCTAGATAGAGTTCCCCTTGTTCAAAGATGAGTATACAGAAAACAAAAATATATGGGACTTGTTTAAAATTAAAAACAAACAAACAACTTGAAGATTTGGTAATACAAACACCATCCTGAAGACTCAGAGGCCAAGAAGATCTCTGAAAATGACCTATTATAGACACTAAAGGAAACTTTTAGAAAATCATTTACCACCCTCAATAATATGTGAGAAACTACAGTCTTTGTTAAATAAAAGGAACAAGGAATAAAGCAAGAACAGGCTGAGTAAAAGGGACAAGAGGATGAGATAAAAAGGAGCTACATGAATGAGGATGAACACCAAGGAAATTAGAAATTAATGTTGCTGTTGTTGTTGTTAAGTGCTGTGGAGTTGGTTCTGACTCATAACGAGCCTACGTATAACAGAATGAAACACTGCCCAGTCTTGCACCATCCTCACAATCATTGTTATGCTTGAACCCATTGTTGCAGCCACTGTGTCAATGCACCTTGTTGAGTGTCTTCCTCATTTTTGCTGACCCTCTACTTTACCAAGCATGATATTCTTCTCCAGGGACTGATCCCTCCTGATAACATGTCCAAAATATGTGAGATGAAGTCTTGCCACCTTTGCTTCTAAGGAGGACTCTGACTTTACTTCTTCCAAGACAGATTTGTTTGTTCTTTTGGCAGTCCATGGTATAGACAACATTCTTTGCCAACACCATAACTCAAAGGTGTCAATTCTTCTTTGATCTTCCTTCTTTATAGTCCAGCTTTTGAACGCATATGAAGTGATTGAAAACACCATGGCTTAGGTCAGGCTCTCCTTAGTCTTCAAGGTGACAAGAAATTAATGGTATAATTAAATACCCTTTGAAGGGAATAAAGAACAAAATTACACTACAGAAAACTGAATGATTGATGCAAATGAGAAATTTGAAACATCTTTCCATAATGTAAAAGAAAGGTCAAAGAGATAAATTAGTGAAGGAGACAGTAAATGTAGGAAAAAAAAAAATCAAGATGCCACCTCAAAAATGTACATGATCCATAGGGAGAAATTAAGACACCAAGAGCTGAAACAATGATGTAAGGCTTATCTGAGGAAACCTTTCCTAAATTGGAAACACTTGACTGTGCAGACTAACTGTGCAACGTTCCTAACAAAAGTCAATAAAAGTCATTGATATCTACATATATATCCCTGACTAAACTTTCGAATACTAAGAATAAAGATAATCTAAGAATTCAGGAAGACAAAAAAGGACGGCTACTACTATAAGGAAATAAAAAATTAAGCAACAATAGATAATGGAGCAGATCCATCAAGCTTTAACTCTGAAAATATCGTGGACCATCAGGTTAGACCCCATGAGTGAGAGCAGTAGAAAAAAATGCACATTACGCTAGGATTTAGGAAACATTTCATATAATACCTCTCTTGAAAGAGATATCCTTTTCAACTCAGAGACTAGTGAAAATTAAATATTCAAGAATCAGTGATTATAATCTTACCTTTTTCAGCTTAGATTGTAAATTCAGAAATTTAACCTTTTGAAAATGCCATTAGTGCAGGCAAGAATCATCAATGGATGCTAAAAGTAGTGGATGAAATTATGATGAGAAACAGGACGTTTGCATAGTTTCAAAGAATCTAGACACCAGATTTAAAGGAAAAAAACAACACAAAAATCTATTTTGTGCTGTCAAGTTGACCCTATAGGACAGAGTAGAACTGCCCCATAGAGTTTCCAAGGAGTGGCTGGTAGATTCAAACTGCTGACTTTTTGGTTTGCAGCTGAATTCTTAATCACTATGCCACCAGGGCTCCAGACTCCACATAGTTATTAAACTCAAAACCAACCCATTGCCTTTGAGTTGATTCCAACTCCTAGTAATCCTATAGGACAGAGTAGAACTGCTCCATAAGGTTTCCAAGGAGTGGTTGGGGGATTTGAACTGCTGACCTTAACCACTGAACCACTGGCCTCCAGTTATTAATTACAAAGGGGAAACAGTAACTTTAAGTGAAGAAACTAGACAGAGGCCAATAGAGCCAAATGATCAAAGTTAACATCCTCAGTAATAAGACATAGACATCAGGAACCTTCTGATATGATGCACTGAGGAGGATACAATACCACCTTTGGAGTATTCTTGTCAAATATGAGTAAACTCATATTTGAATATATCAGATGAACCCAAATTGACAGATGTTCTACGAAATTACTGGCTAGTGCTGTTCAAAAATGTCAAGGTCATGAAAGACAAAGACTAAGAAATTTTCACAGATTAGACGAGACTAAGGAGAAATGATGGCCAGAAATAATATGGAATCCTGGATTACATCCTGGACCAGATAAAGGACGTTGGTGAGAAAACTAGTGAAACTTGAATAAAGTCTACAGATTAGTTAATAGCATTTTATCAATGTTAATTTCCTGGTTTCGATAATAATACTACGGATGTGAAAGATGTTAGCATTGTGGAACACTCAGTGAAGGATATTTGGAAACTCACCACCTTATTTTTGCAACTTTTCTGTACGTGTAAAATTATTTCAAAATAAAAAGTTCCAAAACACCCTTTAGGTAAAATAGAGAGCAAACATTTTTGCCTCAACCCTAAGCCTCACTTCTCCCCTTCACACTGGGTGATTGGGATGAGACTCAGGAATGGAATAAGGAATAGAACAGAAGGTTATTGCATACATTACTTCGTAGTTGTTTAAATTGTACTTTTACATTTTAATGAGGTCATTTTTATACAATATACATACTCCTGGTCAAATGAACCAAGTGGTGACTTCAGCTTGGCCTCATCAAAACATTCCATTTTGGACTACAACTGTGTTTTAAAAAATATCACAAGGAACATTCAAAAATGTTCATGGTGATTATGTCCTGGTCAAAGAATGATGAGTGATTTTAATTTTATTCTTTATACTTTTAAATATTCAAACCATTTATAATTAATGTTTTGCATATGTCATCAAACCCAAATTATTTTTAATGTTTTAACACAAATATATGCATGCTATATGATCACTGAGGCTGACTGTTAATTCCAAAGATGATTGTGCCCATGTACATCCCATCCCATATACTTTTCTTATAATGTGACACTGGTATTCCTCCATCCCAAAGCGAGGTCTATGTTCCCTCCCTTTGAGCCTATGTAAAACGTTGTAATTGACTCAATCAATACAATTCAGGACAATAGACACTGTGTGACTTCTGAAGTTAAATGATAAAAAGCAGGAGAGCTTCCTCCTGACCTTCTTGTTCAGGGACATTTGCCTACGGAACCCAGTCACCATGTTGTAAGAAAACCCAGTCCATGTGGAGAGGCTATTAGTAGGTGTTCCAACTGATGGCTAGGTCCAAATAGGAGAGAAAAAGTCTTCAGATAATTTTAGTCTGCAACCTTCTTGTCTTTCAGTTGATACCTCAAACATTGGAGAGTATAGGCATATCTCATTTTATTGCGCTTCGCTTTATTTTATGTCACAGATATTGCGTTTTTTACAAATTGAAGGTTTGTGGCAACCCTTCATCGAGCAAGTCTATCAGTGCCATTTTTCCAACAGCATGTGCTCACTTCATGTCTGTGTCACATTTTCGTAATTCTCACAATATTTCAAACTTTTTCATTATTGTTGTACCTGTTATGGTGATCTGTGGTCAGTGATTTTTGATTTTACTATTATAACTGTCTTGGGGCGTCTCGAACTGCACCCATATAAGACGGTGAACTTAATTGATAAATATTGTGTGTGTTCTGACTGCTCCACTGACTGGCTGTTCCCCTGTCTCTGTCCTTCTTGTAGGGCCTTCCTATTCCCTGAGACACAAATATTGAAATTAGTCCAAGTAATAACCCTACAATGGCCTCTCAGTGTTCAAGTGAAAGGAAGTCTCTCACTTTAAGCCCAAATAAAAAATGTTTAAGCTTATTGAGAAAGGCATGTTGAAAGCCAGTGTAGGCCAAAAGCTAGGCCTCTTGCACCAAATGGTTAGCCAAGCTGTGGATGCAAAGGAAAAGCTCTTGAAGGAAATTAAAAGTGCTACTCCAGTGAACACATGAATGATAAGAATGCGAAATAGCCTTACTGCTCCCATGGAGAAAGTTTTAGTGGCCTTGATAGAAGATCAAGCCAGCCACAACACTCCCTTAAACCCAAGCCTAATCCTGAGCGACACCCTATCTCTCTTCAATTCTCTGAAGGCTGAGAGAGGTGATGAAGCGGCAAGAGAAAAGTTTGAAGCTAGTAGAGGTTTGGTTTATGAGGTTTAAGAGGTTGTCTCCATAACATAAAAGTGCAAGGTGAGGCCGCAGGGCTAATGTAGAAGCTGCAGCAAGCTATCCAAAAGATCTAGCTAAGATAACTGATGAAGGTGGCTACACTAAACAGTAAATTTTCAAGGTACACAAAGCAGTCTTACGCTGGAATAAGATGCCAACTAGTACTTTCATAGCTAGAGAGGAGAAGTCAATGCCTGGCTTCAAGGCTTCGAAGGGCAGGCTGAATCTCTTGTTAGGGGCAAATGGAGCTGGTGACTTTAAGCTGAAGCCAATGCTCTTCTACCGTTTTGAAAATCCTTAGGGCCCTTAAGAATTATGCTAAATTTGTTCTGCCCGTGCTCTATAAATGAAACAACAAAGCCTGGGTGACAGCGCATCAGTTTACAACTTGATTTACTGAATATTTTAAGGCCACTGCGGAGCTGCTAACCAAAAGTTTGGCAGTTTGAATCCACCAGCTGCTCCGTGGAAACCCTATCAGTCAGCTCTACTCTGTCCTATAGGGTCGCTGTAAGTCAGAATTGACTCGAGACAAAGGGTTTGGTTTTTGGTCGAGACCTACTGCTCAGAAAAAAAGATTCCTTTCAACATATCACTGCTCATTGACAATGCACCTGGTCACCTAGGAGCTCTGATGGAGAGGTACAAGGAGATTAATGTTTTCATGCCTGCTAACACACAACATTCATTCTGCAGCCCATGGATCAAGGAGTAATTTCGTCTTTCAAGTCTTATTATTTAAGAAATACATTTTGTAAGGCTACTTTTTTTTTTACAGCTGTCCATAGATAGTGATTCCTCTGATGAATCTGGGCAAAGTAAATCGAAAAGCTTCTGGAAAGGATTCACTATTCTCGATACCATTAAAAACATTCATGATTCATGGGAAAACAAAAAAAACAAATCCATGGCCATCAAGCCAATTCCTACTCAACAACCCTATAGGACAGAATAGAACTGCCCCATAGGGTTTCCAAGGAGCGGCTGATGGATTTGAACTGCTGACCTTTTGGTTAGCAGCCAAACATTTAACCACTCTGCCACTAGGGGCCTGTGATTCACGGGAGGAGGTCGAAATATCAACATTAACAGGAGTTTGGAAGGAGTTGGTTCCAGCCCTCATGGATAACTTTGAGGGGATCAAGACTTCAGTGGAGGAAGTAACCACAGATGTGGCAGAAATAGCAAGAGAACTAGAATTAGAGGTGGAGGCTGAAGATGTGACTGGATTGCTGCAATCTCATGATAAAGTTTGAACTAATGAGGCCTTGCTTCTTATGAATGAGCAACGAAAGTGGTTTCTTAAGATGGAAAGTACTCCTGGTGAAGATGCTGTGAACATCATTGAAACAACAACAAAGGATTTAGAATTTTACATAAACTTAGTTAATAAAGCAGCAGCAGGGTTTGAGAGGATTGACTTTAATTTTGAAAGAAGTTCTACGGCGGATAAAATGCTGTCAAACAGCATCATATGCTACAGAGAAATCTTTTGTGAAAGGAGAGTCAATTGATGCAGCAAGCCTAATTGTTGTCTTATTTTAAGAAATTGTCATAGCCACTCCAGTGAGTAACCACCACCCTGATCAGTCTGCAGCCATCAACATTGAGGCAAGACCCTCCACCAGCAAAAACGTTATGACTTGCTGAAGGCTCAGATGATGGTTAGCATTTTTTAGCAATAAAGTATTTTTTAATTAAGGTATTTGTTTTTGTGGACATAATGCTATCGCACACTTAATAGCCTACAGTGTACTGTAATCATAACTTTTATGTGTACAAGGAAACCAAAAAAAATTTGTGTGACTCACTTTATTGCGATATTTGCTTCGTTGGGGTGGTCTGGAACTGAACCTGCAATGTCTCTGAGCTATGCCTTTACAAACAGGCCTTGCCTAATCTACCCTATCGTAATTCCTGACCCATGGTAACTGTAAGAGGTAATGATTATTTTTTATTTTAGCTTCTAAGTTTTGAGGCATTCACTATACAGTCATAAATACTACAATCCCCACTACATTGAAATATAAACATACACCGCTATGCCGACCAAAAATAGTACAAAGATATATATCAATATATTAATAACTATCTTTTGAATATTAGGCCTATAGGTGGTTTTTCCCCTTCATTTTCCAAATTTTCTGTGATATGTATGTACTGGTTCTGTAACAGAAAGTCATATGTTTAATGTCTTCACAAACATTTAAGTTAGTTTTATTTAAAATAGGGTGACAGTGATGTCAGAGAAATGTGAGCAACAGATACAGAAGGCTAGAAGTAGGGCTCCTTTACCTAGTTTCCTTCTAGTTTTGAGAGTTGTAGGAAAAGATGGATTTGAGGGATTTACCATGAATCCAGAGAAATATCAACTTCAAAGCTTTCACTTGCACAGGGTTCTTCCAAGGCCTTGGCCAGGGACATGTTCACACGGTTATATGCTTTCGTAAAATTTGCAAAGGTAAGATATTCTACTCACAACTGCTTAAGACCACTGCCTTTTACCATGTGACTTCTCTGCCCTTTCATGTTGGGTAGCGTTGGCGTTGTGGCAGCGTTATTGAGATCTTGCTAAATGGAAGTTGATTCAGGGATACGTTTAATTTCAGTTTAGTGTGATATATTGTGTGGTTCACAGATCACTTCCAGTAAAGTTTAGCTCTTGTTGTTGGCCATCCTGGAGTAAGAACGGTTTCTAAGAAAACTCTTAACCACTCGATGTGCCAACCACCCAGAGTTATAATATGAAGATGAGGGTCAGAGGTTGTACTGAGACTTTGAACATGTCTGTGAGATAACACAGGAGGTTATAAGTAGAAGAAAAACAAGACTTGAAATATATGGAGCTGGAAGGTAGTCGATGGACTAAAGCCCACGTGTGAAAGAATTGTTAGAGGATTACCCACATTTGATTAAAATTTCTAAAAATTCACTTGACATTACCAGAAAGTTCTGAAGCTAAAAGAAACTTTTGTAAATATCAGCAATGAAGTAAAAGCTTTAATCATTCTTGCTAGAAAAAAGAATGAATAATCTTTTCAATTCTATTTCTATTACAAAACCATTTTTGTATGAAGAGGAAATCAGTGCATGCAGCCCAAAAAAGAAGTAGGAAAAAGGTATTGTAAAGTATATTAGGCAATTAGTTGATAAAATTATAATACTATTCAAGATTTTGTGACATTTGTATGATGTTAAAATTTATATACAAATGTTTACTTTCATCATTAATTTTTTATTTTTTTAAAGAGGTCCATCTCCCCACAAATAGTGTAAGCTTCAGGCCTCCAAAACTAGATGGTGTTAAGAAGGCATTCTCCCAAACATGTCTTCTGGTTGTCGGCCTCTGAGCTGTTTCCTTCTTCAAACCAACCAAAACCAAACCCAGTGCCGTTGACTTGATTCCGACTCATAGCTACCCTATAGGACAGGGCAGAACTGCCCCATAGAGTTTGCAAGGAGCGCCTGGCGGATTCGAACTGCCAACCCTTTGGTTAGCAGCTGTGGCACTTAACCACTACGCCACCAGGGTTTCCATTCTTCTTCAAGGAGTGTTAAATAAGAAGTTGAGACTTTCAGTTTTAATGGATTAACAGGGATTAGCATCAAAGTTAATAATTCTGAGATAGTAAGGCAGAGAATGGTGGATTTTGAAGTGGAGAAGAATAAAACGGAACCAGAAGAATCAATGTGTGTTTGCTTAGAGTTCCTGGATAGCTTTGATGCACATCAAAGACCATTTGTGGCTACTTTAAACAATATTAATTTTTATTTTATTAGAATAATACTTTTTACATTCCGTTTTTTTAAGCCTAGTTGAACTTTTTTTTTAGTTGAACTTAAGCTGTTAATTCATTTTTATTGTCCCATTTATAAATATAATGAATTGAGCAATCACTCTTAAGAAGGCTTTTGATTACCATTTAATCAACTCATAAAAAAAAAATGAAATATCCTAAATAATCAATCTGATTTACAACTTAATTATAATATTACAAACATATTAAGCTTCATGAATAAGTGTAATATACTTAAATTTCTTTTTAAGAATTTTGAACGGCTAACCTACAAAGCAAGCCTTCCCTTTTACCTAGTCACTTTACTAAATCAGAGTATATTAATCTTATAAATATAGTGAATCCCAAGTTCCCTTAAACATGCTAATTTGTTTACAAACTTGTTCTCTTATGCCTTTCAACTAAAGGTCTCAAGCCAAAATAAATCACTAATTACACATTTTAAACTAGAATCACAAAGTGAATCAGATACACAAACATGCCAAATTCTCTTAACATGCGCTTTAAACACAAAATACATAGATATAATTTAGCCTAAAATTATTACTGTTTGGTTTATTATCTCTACATACAAAATTTTAAGCCTTCCCAGGATTCAACAGTTTACTAATCCAAGAAAATTGCTGGTACTATTCTTGCAAAACCGAGGTGCTTACCGACAAGAGACATTGAGCCAAGACAAGAAATCTGGTGAGATAGGCAATTTCCAAAGATAGCCCCCTCAATGAATCATACTTCTGGGTAGTCACACCTTGTGCAGCCTCTCCTCTCTGAATCTGGACTGGCCCTTTGACTCGCTTAAAACCAAAAGAACTTGGCAGAAGTGAAAGTTTTCTTGTTTCTCCCCTTGCTCTGTCTCTTTGAGTGCTTGCTCGGAGGGAAGCCAGCTGCCACGTAAGACGTATGACCACCCTGAGTCCACCATGCTGTCAGGAAGACAAATCAGCCACGTGGAGCTGCCATGAGCAGAGAGAGAGATCCTGGCCAGCCCCAAGCTGTGCCAGTTCTCTTTCTTTGTCAGACACCACAACCACAACCCTCTAAAGTCAGGATCAATGCACGTTTGCTTAGACAAGGAAGCACTCCCTGTCTGGTACTTTGTCATACTGTCATACTGTGGCTTGCATGTTGCTATGATGCTGGAAGCTATGCCACCGAAATTTCAAATACCATCAAGGTCACCCATGGTGGACAGGTTTCAGTGGAGCTTCCAGACCAAGACAGGCTAGAAATAAAGGCCTGGCAATCTACTTCTGAAAATTAGCCAATGAAAACATGGATCGCAATAGAACATTATCTGATATAGTTCTAGAAGATCAGCCACCTAGGTTAGAAGGTACTAAAAAGGCACAGGGGTAGCAACAATGGACTGGAGCATACCAATGATCGTAACAGTGGAGCAGGGCTGGGAAACGTTTAGGTCTATTGTACCTAAGGTCTCCATTAGTTGGAGCCAACTCAATGGAAAACTAACAACAACAGCGACAAGGAGACTTGCGTCTCTGACAGAGTGTAGGATCCTTTAAGTCAACAGCTTAGGGAAAATAAATTCCCCTGAGGTGGATAGCTTTTGCCTCGATCCCTTTTGGCTCCTGCCAGGAGACCAGGCAGCAGGAAGGCTGCTTTGCCCAAAAGGCATTAGAGCTACAGAGCTTAGAGACTTTAAGCTTCTTAAGGTCTAAGAACCAAAAGATGTATTATTGGCTTCAAAATATGCCAAGAAAGCTAACAAATAGAAAAATATTTCATTGAATGTTCAGTAGTATGTGTTAACTTCATTAAAAGCTGACTTTAATTCTTAAAAAATTTCATTACATTTAAAGAGATTTCAGGTTAGATTATTTTTCACTTTACAAGAATTCCTGAGAATGCATTGTAAGTGCCAAAATATCAGAGCCAATTATAAAGTTAATAACTCACACTCGCAAAACAAAAAATAAGGATATAAAAATACTTTCAATTTTAAATAAAAATTATATTTAATGTAGATTAAGGTATGTTAGATGTTCTTATGATGTGGGATGAAATTTCCACAAATAAGGATACTTTGGTCCTGTTGTTGCTGTTTGCTGCGGCCTAGTCAGCCCCCGATTTATGGTGACCCTGTGCACAATTAATATTGCCCAGCCCTGTGCTGTCCCCATGACGGGTTGTGGATCAGGCCATTGTAATCCACAGGGTTTTTTATATTTACTTATTGTGTCCTAGGTCCTAGTTTTGATATGCCCAAATAGGCTGGTCATGTGAGCTACTTTGATTATTGGCATATCTGACACTCTCACATACTGTCACCAGTTGGTTAGCGCTGTTACTAGGTATGTGAGCCCAGGAGTCTATTTACTTTTCTTGTGTGGATTCAGCTCAGGTGTCTGGGTCACCGGTCACTGACAGTGTGGTGAAGGCTCTCACCTACAGTCCTAGATGGGCAGAGCTACTTAGCGGTGATTGGAGTAGGCCCAGGTATTTGGCTACAGTAGGGGGTTATGTGCTGAGCAAGGCAGGGGGCTGACAGCTGCCCCTGAGTGCTTGGGTGGAAGGCATGTCCTTGTTCCCTAGAGCATATAGGTGGGTGGACTTTGGGCACCCAAGGCCGTTGGCTGTAAGGTCCGGGAGGTATCACTTATTCACAGACTCCTGTCATAGGTGGCTAGGTGGAGGGGGTGGAGCCACCAGTCCTCAGGCCCCTGATGTAGGTAAAGGAGGACTCTGCTTAATTGGTAGGGTGATATCAAATGTCATGAATCTGCCACTTCCCCTTAGCTGCTGCAGTTGAAAATAGGCTTCAGGTATACACCCTGTTGTACTGTGCTAATGAGGGCCTATACTCTTGAAATGGGCCCACACAGGTCTAGGCAGGGGTGAAAGGTGTTTAATGTCCATGAACCCCTTATGCCTGTGCCTAGGCAAAGGGGCTGTGCCTGCCCTGAGTTCCTAGTTTTGGGGAGCTGGCAGATTATTTTTTCCTATTTGTTAATTTGTTCCTTCTTCAAAGCTGGGAGAATGGCTCAGGCGTGACGGGGTTCCCCTTCTGCCTCAGGGGGCATGACGATTGCTGAAGCCTGACCGGGACTGGAGGAGAGTGGGGAGGGGATGGGTAAATGGGACAGAGGTACTTCCCAGAGGGGGAAGGGTTTTTTTGAGCCTTTGAGGTAGATTAGATGCTTCCACTTAACTTTCACAGAATCAGTGCAGCTTCTCCTGGTTCTGGAGGCTTGAGCAGACTCTCCATTGGCCAGTTTCTCCTGGTGTGGAAAATGTGTCCCGGGTGCTACCGCTTACCTCAGCCCTCGCACAGGAGTCGATCCAGCCTGCAGGGTGCCGGCTGGTCAGGGCTGGCAAATCCTTGCTGCTTCTGAACTGTCTCTCCCTCACCCCATGGCTCAGTCCGACTCCTCAACTTTATCTTTGAAGTTCAGGGCCCCTAGGTTGTCATATATAATCAATTCACTTATTTTTTCTGGTCTTTGTTGTAAGAGGGACTACAGGAAGCGTCTGACTACTCGGCCATCTTGGCCCCACCTCCCACAGGGTTTTTATTGGCTAATTTTTAGAAGTGGATCACAAGGCCTTTCTTCCTAATCTTAGTCTGGAAGTTCTGCTGAAACCTGTTCAGCATCATAGTAACACGCAAGCCTCCACTGACAGAAGGGTGGTGGCTGGGCATGAGGTACATCGGCCAGGAATCAAATCCGGGTCTACTTCATGGAAGGTGAGAATTCTACCACTGAACCACCACTGCCCCCACTATAAGGGCCTACTAGGTTCTAAAATAGTCTTAGGGAACCATCATTTTTGCTTTAAAAACAACCCAGGTCCATTTTATATATATAGTCACTCCCGTTCCAGCCCCTCAATTCTCCTCAGCTGTAGGTTATCCTTTCACTACATCTTACAGAATTAGGTCTTAAAAGATGCTGATGAGATTTAGTCCTACCCTTAGGCAGTTAGTATACTATTGCCAGTTTCAGAAATAAGCACAGAGAAGTTGACTGATTTGCCTGTGATCCACAGCTAGGATATGGAAGAGGGACAAGACTGGAAGCCATGTTTCCTGACTCCAACTATCTTCTTCTCCACTTATTTTTCCCTTCAAAGCTCATCGTAATGTTCATTTGACTCACATGCTTAACACTATTGTTGGTGGCAGGAAAGGTCCACGACACAATTGTCCCATTTTCCTGGGACATGGTTCTATACCAGATGGCCAAGAAAGTACCCGCAAAGCCATTTTTTGTTAAAAAAAAAAAAAAAAAAATAGGGAGGACGAAAGCCTACACAGGGAGGATGGAGAAGAGTTTGAGTAAAGAGGTCCAAATGAAAACAAACAAACAAAAAAAAAACTACTTCCTTGTGTTGTCTTGGTTGGCACTCCTAAAGCACATTCTAGTTGGGGTTCAAGTCAGAGGTCAGAGGTCAGAGTAATTTCTGTGATTGGATCCTGGGTGGTAGGAGACAAGGACAGAATATTAGAGACAGGCTAGGCGGTCTTTGGATAATTTGTGTCCTTTCTTCCTTCAAACAAAGCCAGGTTCCCAGAAAAGGCTCTGCTCTTGGTTACTTACACAAACCAAGTCATTAAATTACTTCCTCTGGGATGTTCGCATTTCAGCTGACTTATGTTGGCTGCATGGAAACAGAGCTGAATTTTAGCTCACTGTTACTAATCATGTAAGGCCTCATGTCACGTCTTTGTATTTATTCACACTCCCTTGCATGTTAAAATCTGGCCTTCCCCCCTGCACCAATTCTTTATTGCAAGAATATTTATATTTTAAGGTACCACAAAACCTTTTTGTTAGTGTTGTTGTCGTGTGCTGTCGACTCGATTCCGACTCATAGTGACCCTACATGATACAGTAGAACTGCCCCATAGGGTTTCCTAGGCTGTAATCTTTATGGGAGCAGAGTGCTGGGTCTTTTCTCCTACAGATCCACCAGTGGGTTTGAACTGCCAGCAGCCTGTTATTTGACCACTGCTCTACCAGAGCTCCTTTTCTGTTATTAGCCAGGGTAAAACTTATTAAGTTGAGAAATAAATATGTTCCCAGTAACCGAGCAGTGCTTATTTTCCCAAAGGCACTCTCACCTCTTAAATCATACCATGTAGTCATTTAGTCCTGGCCGGTACCACCAACAGCAGCGAGTTGACTTCCCGCCTCTAGCTTACCCATGGGAAATCTTTTCTGGAGCTCTAAGCAAAAGACAGAAAACCTGTGTGGTCCATGTTTTACGAAGCTAAGAGAAAGTCACACCAAGAAACAGGAAAATAAGAAACAAGCCCTTAAAAGCACTTAAAGGTAAGTAAAAGTCTCCTCCTTTTTGATATTTTGACAGGCAAGACTTAAATTATCCCAGATACCAAGATGAGGTTGGTTTACTTTGCCTTCATGCGCCTTCTTTGATGGCTCTGCCAACCCTCCCTTCTCTCCTTCCCCTTCTGTTGAGAGAGTTCTATTAGTTTCTCCCACCCATCCAGTGCTACCCCTGAGTCTGCCTCTCCCACGTTTCTCAATCTAGCCCACTGGAAGAGCATCCGAAGTGGCTTCCCAATCTGGACTTCCTTCCTTGAACGTGACTTCCACGTGCAGGCCATTATCACTGGAACAGAAGTGCTGAATCCTACCCAGTCATGAGAGCAAGGCTGCCAATTCCCCTTTCCCTGAAGTAACCAGTCAGGCTCCCCATTCTTCACTGCCCTGCAATAACCCCGGGTAGCACTCTTGTGTCAGGCAGAAATAAGACTGGCCATGAAACAATCATTTGTTGTGAGTTTAGTGAAGATGGCACAGATAGGATAGTGAAGAGGCCATTAGGCAACTCTCCTAGATGGAAGCCCGGTCCAGTGACCTAATTTGGGAGCTCAGGCCAGGAGCCTGGAGCACTTTAACAACTCCAGATTTCATAATTCTAGTCCCTTCTGCCCTATTTCCTCCTGTTCCAGGCTCAGCCGATGTGAAACACAGCTGGTCATCATTATTTTCTCCAACAGCAACTCTTCGCGTAGTTGAAAACAGCTCCAGACTTCCCTTCCCGAGATGAAATAATGTCAGATTCTTAAACATTTCCTCCATGTTCTGTTTTCCAACTTTAATCATTCTCAACTCTAAAATCTGATTTGGGGACTTGCTGCTGAATCCATGTCTTTCTTCAGAGACAAATATTCAAATTAGGTAATTTTTAAATTCTTTTTTTTTTTTCTTCTTATTTATTTTTTAACAAGTAAAAAAGAGGTCCCTCTCACCTCTGTCTCTCAGCAGCTCAGCTCCCTGCCCTGGAAGCAGCAACTGGTACTAGTTTCTGGGGGCCCTTTCAAAATGATCGATGCATTTAAAAAATATATCCTCCCAAATGATAGCATATGCATACTGTAATATATGTGTACATTTATAATTTATTTCTTTCACTTAATATATTTTAAGATCTTCCCATATCACTACATACAGAGCTACTTTTAAATAACAGCAAATTGCAATCTATCGGTGTGCCATAATTTATTTAACTCATATATTAAAATTGTTCCCAATATTTTGCTATTACGAACAATGCTGTAATTAATATCCTGTGCATTCGTCACCTTTTGCTTCTAAAAACGTATGTGTAGAATAAATTCTTAGATGCGTTGCTGGGCCAAAGCGTATACTCATTTTTAATTTTGAAAGATACACCATATTGCCCAATTTCCCTCCAGGGAATTGTACCAATACATCCTCCTACCTGAAGCATAAAAGCTAGTTTCCTCACATTCCCATCAGTACTGTTTTCTGATAATGGAACAATGGTACTTCATTGTAGCTTTAGTAGGCATTTCTGTTGCTATGACTGAATCTGAGCTCGAATATCTTTGCATAAGGTTTAAAGCCATATTTCTTCGGACTGTTTGGTCCTATCTTGGTCCATTTTTCTACAGATAATGAAATAATGGTACCTCATAGTTTCATTGTAGCTTTAGTAGGCATTTCTGTTGCTATGACTGAATCTGAGCTCGAATATCTTTGGTTTAAAGGCTTAAAGCCGTATTTGCTGGGACTATCTGGTCCTATCTTTGTCCATTTTTCTAACAGTTTACTAGACTCTTTTATTGCTTTACAGGTGTTCTTTATATACTAAGAAAATTAGCTCTTTGCTCAAAATGTAAGAGAAACAACTTGCTTCCTGGCTTTTCATTTTTATTACGATGGGTTTTGTTTTGTTTCATTTTTGTCACACAGAAATGTTTTAATTTGATGTGGTTGCAGTTTTCAATCTTTTTTGTGTGTGTGACTTCTGGATTCTGTATTATACTCAAATATGCCTTACCAACTCTAAGAAAATTAAAAAAATTAAACAATCCCCCCTTTTTAAAGCATTTTTATGGTTTTATTTTTTATGTTTAAAGTTTTAAACCATGTGGTATTTATTTTGGGATAAGATATGAAAAAGTAATCAATTTTGTTTATTTTTTCCAGGTGTTAACTCAGTTGTTTCAACACCATTTATTACATAATCCAATTCTTTTCCGATGATTTGAAGTATATATATGTACATATATTTATGTATGTATGTATATAAACTTGGCAGCTAACCAAAAGGTTGGCAGTTTGAATCCACCAGCTCCTTGAAAACTCTATGGAGCAGTTCTACTCTGTCCTATGGAGTCCCTATGAGTTGGAATTCACTGGATGACGGCAACTGGTTTGGTTTTTGGTTTTATATATATATATATACACATATAAAACCCATTTGGTTTGTATATATATAAAACAGATTGCTGTCCAGTCAACTCTGACTCACAGGGACCCTATAGGACAGAGTGAAATGACCCCATAAGGCTTCCAAGGAGCAGCTGGTGGATTCGAACTTCTCACCTTTTGGTTAGCAGCTGAGCTCTTAACCACTGCATCACCAGGCCTCTGTGTGTGTATGTGTGTGTGTGTGTGTGTGTACACATGCGCTAAATATACTAAATGTAGATATGTTGTTGTTGTTGTGTGCCATCAAGTTGTCAAGGACAGCCTAGAACTGCCCCATAGAATTTCTTAGGCAGTAATCTTTACAGGAGTGGATTGCCAGGTCTTTTCTCCTGCAGAGCGACTGGTGGGTTCAAATCACCTACCTTTTGGTTATAGCTGAGTGCTTAACTATTGCATCACTAGGGCTCTTAAATCTATATACACACATTCTAAATATATATATATACACACACACTAAAAAATATGCATGCACACACATGTACATGCATACTAAAATTGTATATGTGTATGTATTTTTTTTTATGTATTTGTGTCTATTTTTGTTCCATAGATCTGTCTTTTCATGTCCTAGGCAACACTGTTTTAATTACAGGCAGTTCCTGGATTATGAACTAGTTCCATTCCTAAATCTTTCTTTAAGTCAAATTTGTATATAAATTGGAACAGTTAGGTACAGTTCGTATCCAACGTCAGTTGGTCAAATATATATCTTAGTATACAGTATATAGTGTACCTTTCTATGCATAAAAACATTAAAGAAAACCTTTCAAATACACTAAAACATCTTTAACATAATCATACAGTAATAATAATAATGACATTTTGATGTGTGTTGAAAAGTAGTGCCGTTTGTTATGAACCATTGTATGTTGTATGTATCTTGGATTTTTAATATGATAAGCTTTTCAGGGGTTGCTTTGTAACTGCAGGTTTTATGTAAGTCCAGTAAGTTGTTTGTGACCCAGGGACTGCCTGTACTATAGCTGTATAATGTATTTTAATATCTGGCACAGTTTGTTCTCACACACTGTTCTTCTTTTGCAAGGATCTTCCTTGTCATTCGTGGTTGTTTTTCATGTGACTTTTAGAAGCATGTGAATATTTTTCTTGTTAAAAATGTTTTATTGCTATATTTGTTAGTTTCATGTAAAATGCTGTCTTAGGCTGGGTTTTCTAGAGAAGCAAAACCAGTGAAGCGTATATATATGTGTGTGCGTGTGTATATATATACACACGTGATTTATCCTTAAGATAAATCTCTCTCTCTGTCTCTCTTTCTCTCTATATATATGTAGAGAGAGAGAACGAGAGAGATTTATCATAACGAAATGGCTTATGCAGTTGTAAAGGCTGGCAAGTCCCAAGTCCATAGGTCAGGCATCAGGCTGGAGGCTTCTCCTGACTCACATAGCTGCAAGGGCAGACAAACCCAAGATCAGCAGGTCAGATGGCAGGCCACTGGCTCATGTACTGCAGAGGCTGACGAATCCAAGATCCAAGATCACTGGCTCACAGGCTGCAGAGGCCAATGAATCCCAAAATCAGCAGGCAATATGGGAGGCCACTGGCTCAAGTCCCAAGAATCAGAGGTCAGATGTTAATGGGCTGGATTCAAAATCCAAAGCAAGTGAGTGAGGTTTGCCAGAACAATCATATATGTATATAGGCCACACCCCCAAGGAAACTCTCCTTGCAACTGATTGGCTTATCACATTAGATCACATCATGGAGGATGACCACATCATTACATAACTGCCAAACTACATCATTACATAAGTGCCAAACCACTGAGAACCATGGCCCAGCCAAGCTGACAGAAAACCTTAGCTATCACAATACATTGATTAATTTAGGGATAATAGACATTTTAAGATTTTAAATCATTAATCCTAATCAAGATCATGGTATTCAATTCCATTTGCTCATCTTCTGTTGTGTTGAAAATATAGCTTTAAAGTTTTATACTTATTTGTTGTTAAACTAATTCCTAGATACATGATCGTTTTTGTTGCTGTTTTAAATGGAGGTTTTTTTTTTTTTAATGCTATATTCTAACTCATTGTACATATGAAGGCTGTAGTTTTTTTTGTATACATATTTTTCTCATTCAAAAATTTATACACATATTGTTTTGTGATATGGGTTGCAATCCCCACTATGTGACAACACTCTCCCCTTTCCATCCTGGGTTCCCTGTGACCATTCATCTAGCTCTTGTCCCTTCCTGCCGTCTCGTCTTATTTTTGGGTAGGAGTTGCCCATTTGGTCTTATATATTTGATTGAACTAGGAAGCAGGTTCCTCATGTGTGTTATTGTTTGTTTTATCAACCTGTCTATATCTTTGGCTGAAAAGTAGACTTCAGGAGTGGTTTCAGTTCTGAGTGAGCAGAATGTATGGGGGCCATAGCATAGTTTCGGAGGTTCTTCCAGTCTGTGTTTCCAATAAGGCTGGTCTTTTTTTGTGAATTTAATTTTTTTCTACGTGTTTCTCCCGCTCTGTCTGGGACTCTGTCATGATCTCTGTCAGAGTGGTCGATGGTGATAGCTGTTAGTTCTTCTAGGCTCAGGCTGGGGGAGGCTCTGATTCATGTGGTCTTTTAGTCTTTTGTGATATATTCCTTGTGTCTTTGGTTTTCTTCCTTCTCCTTTGCTCCAGATGGGATGGCACCAATAGATATACCTTAAATGGCTGCTCACAAGCTTTTAAGACCTCAGATACTACTCACCAAAGTGGCATGCAGAACGTTTTCTTTTCAAACTATTTTATGCCAATTAGATTTTTTTGGATATTAATTTCACTGCCAGCCAACATACTGAATTTTGTATTAGTAATAATAAAATTTTAGTTGATCATATTAGGGCTTCGAATAAGTAATCTAGTTTTCATGTAATCATAATTTTCTTCTCCTTCCTAATGTTTATATAACCTTACTTTGTATTTTTTTCTAATTGCGTTGTCTGGAACCACCGGAGAAATGTAATAGTGTAAGAAAAGTAACTGTATGCTCGTATTTTATTAAGAGGCATTTTAAAATAAGAGAGTAAATCCTGCATTTTATTAATTAATTTTTTAGCATTTATGGGGACAATCAGGTGGTTCTTTACTTTTGATCCATTATTGTGAAGTTTATTAAGATTTCCTGATATCGAGCCCATCGTGATATAAACCCATGAAACCATCTGGGCTTGGTGTTTTGAAGGAGGTACCTCTTTAAAAATTATTTCTGCTATGGAAATTGTGTTAGGTTTGGAGTGTCTATCTCTTGTGGGAATTTCTAATTTGTATTTTTTTCTAGAAAAGCATTAGTTTCTTCCAGGTTCTCAAATTTCTGTATATAGAGTTCAACCAAGTAGTCTCTTTGATTATTTATGATGATTTTAATTCCCTCTATATCTGTGATTATTTCCCTAACATCCTTTCTTATTTTATGGATTTATGAATTTTCCTTTTATATGATTAAATTAATCTCTTTAAAGAGCTAAATTTTGGGTTTATTTATTAGTTCTGTTATATTTTTTTTCTTCCTTCCAGACTCATTTTCTGCTTTTATATCTGTGGTTTTCTTGTTTCTCTGTCCCTTAGATTTATATTGTTATTATTGACTAGATGTCTAATTTATTTTCATTATTCCTTGTTTATTAAGATAAATGTTTGACACTATAAAATTTCTTCTGAGCATTGTTTTTTAATGAATTCCCTAAGCTTTGATATGTAGTATTTCATTATTGTTGTTTTCTTGATTCTGTCATTTGGGTTTTTATTTTTCTTTTAGATTCAAGAGTTCTGTGAGACAGTTTTTATTTGTCATCAAACTGTGTGGTTTTGCTTGTTTGTTTCCTAACTTAGTTATTCATTGCTGGTTTATTGTGCTGTGGTCAGAGAATGTTATCTGTGCCATGTTTACTCTTTGGAATTCATTGAGATTTTTTTTGGTGGCCTAGCATTTATGCTCTATTTCTTAACAGTATTCCACGGTGCCATGGGTTGAATTATGTCCTCCCAAAATATCTGTCAACTTGACTAGGTCCTGATTCCCAGTACTGTATGACTGCCTTCCATTTTGTTATCTGATGTGATTTCCCTTTGTATTGTAAATCCTATCACTATGACATAATGTGATGGATTAGTGGCAGTTATATTGATGAGGTCTACGAGATTAGATAGTGTCTTAAGCCAATCTCTATTGAGACGTGGAAGAAAGAAGCAAGCAGAGAGACAGGGGGACCTCATTCCACCAAGAAAGCAGTGCTGGGAGCACAGCACATCCTTTGGACCTGAGGTTCCTGTGCTGAGATGCTCCCAGACCAAGGAATGACTGATGACAAAGACCTTCCTCCAGAGCCGACGGAGAGAGAAAGCCTTCCCCTGGAGCCAGTGCTCTGAATCAGACTTCTAGCCTACTGGATTCTGACAGAATAAACTTCTCTTTTGTTAAAGCCATCCACTTGTGGTATTTCTCTTAGAGCAGCACTAGATAACTATAACACATGGGCACTTGAAAAGATGTTTTCTCTATTTTCAAAAAGAAAATTACAGAGGTAACAAGAAGAATTGTTATTTGTTCATTGTTTAGATCTTCTACACAATTACTGTTGGCACAGTGGTTAGGAGCTCGGCAGCTAACTAAAAGATCGGCAGTTCAACTCCACCAACTGCTCCTTAGAAACCCTATAGGGCAGTTTCTGCTCTGTCCTATATGGTCACTATGAGTCGGATTCAACTCAAGGGCAACGGCTTTTTTGGTTGTATACCATTACCTAATTTTTGGCCACTTGAGTGGCCATATGCTGGAATTAAAATCTTTGACAATCTCTTTTATTTCCTATGGAGTTTGCTTTGTGAATATTGAAGCTATACAGTTTCATGCGTTAATAACTATTAGGTTTTTATTATATATAAAAATGGCATAGGGACAGAGTCTTACCTCCTTTAACTTCACAAGGGAGAAGGAGAATCAAGATCAGTAGCCCAAGGCTGATTCCTGTGAGACAGAGGTCAAACATACCTCCTCTCTCTGCCATCTTTATGAATTCTGACACCAACTACCTCTCCCATGGCACTCTCTACTTCTGTGCTGGGTTTGATAATTCATTGCAATGGCCACACCGAACTCACACAGAGACAGTGCTCATGATTATGGGGTTTATTAGGGAAGTAACAGGTTACAGTTCAGGCTCAGGAACAGTCAGGATACAATTCTTGCATCAGGACAGCCTCTTCCCAGTTGTGCCACAGGCATACCTCTCTCTGACCTCTTGGCCTCAGCCCTGCTCAGGCAAGTGTTACAGAGCTCTTTTAGCTCTGCCGATAAGTGCCTAGGCACCCCACTCCACCAGTATGCCTCAGCCTGAAGACACTTAGCTCTAGCTCCGTGGGTCAGCAAACCTAGTACCACAAAGTGCCCACAGGCACCCTACTTCTCCAGCAAGCCTCCTGCCCAAAGGCACTCAGCTTACTCACTCTGTGGGTCAGGAAGCCCACCTTTCTCTCTCCTGCTGCTGACCTTTCCCACCACTGTTTCTCTGCTACCACTTCTCTGCTGTCTTGTGTTACAGCTCTCTCTCTCTCAGTCTCGTGGTTCCGGGAGCTTCTCAGGGCAGGGATCTGGGGTCCAAAGGACACACTCTGCTCTTGGCTCTCCTTCCTTGGTGGTGCCGAGATCTTTTCTCTCCCATCTCTGGGATGGCTCATTTCAAGCCCAGCGAAATGGCAAAACTGACAAATCCCCTTGTTGGGCCATGATTACCCTATTTGCATGGTTGCTCCCAATCACTTCGGTGGGAGTTACAAGACCATGGTGAGAAAGGTCATGCATTGTGGATTGTACATTTTATTATTAAAAGGTGTCTTTGTCTTATTGAATACTTTTGGCACTGAAAAAAATTTTGTCTGGTATTAAGACTTCACTCTTGTTTTTAGTTTTTAATTGCTTGGCATGCCAACCCTTTTATTCTCAACATTACTGAGTTCCTTTGTTTTAGATATTCCTCTAGTATACTGCACGAAATTGGATTTTTCTTTGTGACAACAGCCAAGAATCATTTGTTTTTATAGGTAAGACATTCACACTTACTGAAATTATAACATGTAGGATGGAATTCCACTTGACTAAAAAACAGTTTCTGGAAAAATATTCAAACTTTTACAATGTATAAGGTATGACAGGTCATAAGGTTTTTTATTCATGAATCTATCCATCAGTTGCTGTCATGTCAATTTGGACTCATATGGACCCTACAGGGCAGAGTAGCACTGTCTCATAGGGTTTCCAAGGATATAAATCTTTAGGGAAGCAGATTACTTCATCTTTTTCCTGTGGAATGGCTGGTGGGTTCGAACCACTGATCTTTTGGTTAGCAGCTGAGTGCTTAACCACTGTACCACCAGGGCTTCTTTTACTCAAGAGTAAAAACCAAAAAAAAAAAAACCAAACCTAGTGCTATCGAGTCAATTCCGACTCATAGCGACCCTATAGGACAGAGTAGAACTGCCCCTTAGGGTTTCCAAGGAGCACCTGGCGGATTCAAACTGCTGACCCTTTGGTTAGCAGCCGTAGAGCTTAACTACTATGCCACCAGGGTTTCCTACTCAAGAGTAGTGAAGAACAATTTTGACGTATTGAACACAAGAATTCTGAGCCGTAATGACTGCTCAGTTTTCTCATGGTTAAAACAAGGCTAATGAATCCCACCTCATAGATTAAATGAGATGTGCAAGTGTTTGACTTAGATATATAGCTACCTTTGTATCAATGGCAATGAAATTATTTTTGACCCATTTAAATTCCCCATTTTTTTTTCTTTTAAATCAAGTATAACATGAATTTGGTTTAAAAATCAAATAGAAGAGAGAAGGACTTATCAAGAAAAATAATTCTCTGCCCCAGTGGTAGCCATTTTGAATCATTTCTAATTTTAGTTCTTTTAGTAATTATCTCCAAATTTCTAAACAATATCTTTACTAAGGTTTTTTTTTTTTTTTTTTTAAGTTAACTTTACACATTATCTATTGACTTTCTGCTGTGGCGGATGGAGGTTTTGCTCACTTACATACACATTCTCTCCCACTCTTTATGCAATCAATGTAGTTATTTCACTTTTTTTGTTACTCTTATTAAAGACCTTAAATCTCTGGTATTAGTTGTCTTTTGCCAAATAACAACTTACCCTAAAATTTAGTGACTTACAACAGCGATAAGCATTTATCTCACACAGTTTCTGTGAGTCAGGTGGATTTGAACTGCCAGCTTTTTGGTTAGCAGCCGTAGCTTTTAACCACTGTGCCACCAGAGTTTCTTGGAATCCAGAAGCAAATTAGCTGGGTGGTTCTTGCCTAAGGTCCCTCTCTTTTATGAGGTGGTAGCCAAGACGTCAACTAGGGCTGCAGTCATCTAAAGACTTGACTGCGGTTTGAGAATTTGCTTCCAAGGTGGCTCACTCACATAGTTGGTGCTGACTGCTGGCAGGAGGCTTCAGTTTTTTGGCATGTGAACTTCTCTGTAGGGCTACTTGAGTGTCTTCTTTACAAGATATTGGCTTCCCTCAGAACAGGTAATCCACGATAGAGCCAGGTGGGAACCTCAGTATCTTTTACCATGTAGTCTTGGAAATCACACACCATCATTTCTGTAAGATCCTCTTGGTTATACAGGTCAGTCCTCTTCAGTGTGGGAAAGAACTACACACGGTCATAAATACCAGAAGTGGGGATTACTAGGGGCCATTTGGGAGGCTGGATTCCACAGACGGCCTTCTGGCCCCCAACGATTCACATTCTTCCCACATGAAAAATACACTCATCCTAAGATGCATCCAAAGTCTGTGTGAGAGTTCCAAAATTGAGGTGTCTGATTGACCCCATCTTCCAAATCAAAAAACCCATCACCGTCGAGAGGAGTCCAACTCATAGCAACCCTATAGCTTTTACTTATTTCCCCTGCAAACATGGAACCCTTAGATGGCCATAAGAACATAACAACGAAAATATTTTTCTCTGTTGTTAAACTAAAGATATGAAAAGAATGTTCCTAAGAGATGCTCTTGACACAAGACCCTTATCAGGAATCCCTTCCCCAGCCCTCAGGAAATGTTTTAAGATAATTACTGGTTTGAGTTGTCTCTCCTCGTGCTTACCTAACCGTGCAAATTTCAATCAGAATGTTGTATTTTACCTCATGAATATGCCCCTGTGACTCCACCATTTTGGAGCATTTGGTTTTGGTTTGTGAGATCAGACATGTCCTTGGTTGAAACTGTCTTGAACCTTCAATAAACCTGTTTGCTTTTATTTTTAACGGAGTACCCGGAGTATGCGTTCTAACTCGCTGACGGTCTTATACCTTTAAATCTCTACTCAAAGACCAGGATCACACCATCTAAATAAGATATAGTTGTAGATATGGTCCCTTGAGTACAAGTACTAGAATGTTGTTTCTCCTAATCTGAAGGCCTGTGAACTAAAGAGATAAGTTATCTGTCCCCACATACTCAACATACAATGGTGGAATAGACATAGAATAACCTCTATATACAGTCTCGTTTTAAAAGGGAGGAGGAGTCCATAAAAATTCTGAAATCCAGTTGGAACTTCTTTATTGGAAACCTCCTTGACTCAGTCCTACTCCTTCCCTGGAATGATTCTCCATGGCTCTTGGTTCTGCCTTCTGGGCTCTTATTGCCACCCTTTGAGTTAGCCTACCTTTTTACTGAAAAGTAGAAAGGTAACCTGTGTTTGCAGATGAATAGTTTCTCTGCTTGCTTCCTGCCTGAAAAGTTTTTTTTTTTGGCGGGGGGAGGAGTGGGGGTGGAATGGGGTCCAATGTTTCTTTTCATTTTGTATTGTTTCTTTTCTGTCTACTCCAATATACTTCCACTATAATTTTCTTATAGAAGGTTCACTGCATTAGACAAAACCAGGCACCCAGGAATTTCTTTGTGATAAGCCCTTTTTTTTCCCTGGCCTGCCAAGACAGTTGAGGGAAAGCACCTTTAAGTTTTTAAGAAAGATCTATTGTTTAAACACCACTTTAGATCTTTCCGAGTTCTTAACCAAAGGGTAACAAAGTGAAGCCATACCCTTTGATTTATCTTCCCTGACAGTGTCCAAGATTGAATCTTTTCCCAGAAGCCATATCTTAATTTTAGCATTGTTTTTCATCTGGAGAGGCTAGAAATTTTCAAAACCATCAAGTCTTGGTTTCTTTTTGTTTAAAGTGCTTTCTCTAGCTTATCTCTTTCTTCTTGCAGTTTACGCTGAACAGTAAGAAAAAAAAAAACTAGGAGACATTTCCAACACTCTACATGGAAATCTCCTTCTCTAGATTATCCACTTTATTAAGTACGTTTTCTGTTTTTCATATTACTGCAGGCAGCAGTGTTGCTATACTTTCTGTCACTACATAACAAGGATTTCCTTTCTTCCAGTTTTCAGCTTCCTTTAAGTCCTTACCTGCGGTCTCCTCCAAGGCCAGCTGAATTCTACTAAAAGTCACTTCAAGGCACTTAGGTTTTCACTAACACTCTTTTAAGTCCTTTCAGCTCCTTCCCATTGCCTGGTTCCCAACCCATTCCCATATTTTAGGTTTTGTTATAGGAGCACCTCAATCCCAGTACCAAAATCTAAATTAGTTATCCATTGTGGCCTAACAAATTGCTCTAAAATTTAGGGGCTAAAAACATCAATAAACCTTTATTATCTCACAGAGCTTTTGTAGATAAGGAATTTGGGAAAGGCTTCACCAGGTGATTCTGGCTTGGATTCTACATGAAGTTGCAGACAAGAAGCCAGCTGAGGCTATAGTCATCTGCAGGTATCTACCCCCAAGATGGCACACTCACATGGATTACAAGTTGGTGTTAGCTGTTGGCAGGAAGCCTCAATTCCTCACCATATAGATTTCTCCATAGGGCTACTTGAGTGTACTTGCTACCTGGCAAATGGCTTCCCCCAATACAAGGGATCCAAGAAAAGCCCTGTAGAAACTGCAGTGTCTTTTCTGACCTATGCTTGGAAGTCACACACCATCATTTCTGCAAGATCCTCTTTATAGATACAGATCAGTGCTATTCAATATAGGAAAGGACCATAGGAAAGGACATGAATCTGGCAGGGATCATTGAAGCAGTCTTAAAAGTTGCTTACTACAACTCGCTTTCTTATTTCTCCAATTATAAGCAACATGTCCTAGGCTACCAATACTAAAATGAAGATACTTGCTTTCCCACACTTCTCTCTGCTGTCATGGACCCTTTCCATCATCAAACTGTTGCCAGTCATCATTTACTTATTCATTGTTAAGGTTAAGAATATTTACATTCTATTCTGAAACCATAATTCACTTCCATGCTTTGTTTATATGTTAATTCTAAAAATAATTTTAAAAAACCCAGTAACTAGCATTTACATTTTTATAACTCTGTAAAAAATGATTACTACAGAGCCACATAGTAAGCAATTATATTCTTTCTTTCCCTTTGGTTCCAATGTCACAATTGCCATGCCATACAAAGGGTAATGTTTAAATTAGTTCTACTTCCTTTTACCCAACAGCTGCTCAAAATTATGCCATTATTAATTTCCTTTTTTATTTAAACCATGACTTTCTTGTACAGTTTTTATTTCCCTAGAGCTTGTCTCATTTTTATCATTGGCAGAAGAAACTTATTCCTTCTTTACCATGTCCTTAAACACTTCCTTGTTCTTACCTTTTCTGTTTATTAATTATCTATTAAGTCAATCTGATTCTTGTGCTATTATGGCTGTATCTATTCAGATGCTTTCAGCCTCAAAAAACAAAAACACGACTCAAACTGAGTTAAATAATACCTGAAAATCTAAGGTAGGATGGCTTTTAGAGTTGGTTAATCCAGTTGCTGAATGAATCAAGTACCTACAGAGATAGTTTCGTGTTCAAGAGGGTTTCCTCATGATTGTAGGGTGGCTGTCTTTGCTTGAGGTACCTGTTACTTATTCACAGCCAATGGAAATAGAGCCACTACCAGAAATCTTTCCAGAAGAACAAGAAGGGGCGTTCCCAGACACCACCCTCTGCCCCGCACCAAACCTTTCTTACTGTCTCAATAGCCTGGATTATTGCTCTGCATGCCCATTCTAGAGCTGGTCACTTAGCAGGAAGATAAGATTATGTTGATAGGCTTATAACAATCAAATCTGCTCCTGATGCTGGAGATTGGCCAGAGTCTCCTAAGTCATATGAGATGAAAAGAAGTCTGAAAAACTGAATAATATCAGGTTACTCTTAGGAACGTGACGGGGTCTATAACTGCTGGACAGGCAACTAATTATAAATATTAGAATAGATGGCTTTTTATTGTCTGTGGAGGTTTTATGTTTGGAAATTTTACAATGATGTCTTAGGACTAGTCCTTTTTCCTTTATCTTACTTGGCACTTTGAATATACCATCACTGCGAGAAGAATGAAGAAGTCTGTCTAGGAAGAAATATAGCCAGAACGCTCCTTGGAAGCAAGAATGGCTAAACTTTGCTTTCATACACTTTGGACATGTTATCAAGAGGGACCAGTTCCTGGAGAAGGACACCATGCTTGGTAAGGTAGAGTTTTGGCAAAAAAGAGGAAGACCCTTGATGAAATGGATCGACACAGTGGCTGCAAAAACGGGCTCAAACATAACAATGATCGTGAGGCTCATGCAGGACCAGGCAGTGTTTCCTTCTGTTGTACATAAGATTGCTGTGGGTCTGAACCAACTTGATGGCATCTAACAACAACAACTTGGCACTTGCAGGAGGAAGATGTGACAGCCTGCTTCTGTAAAGATGTACAGCCTTGGAAACCCTATGGGGCAGTTCTATTCTGTCCTGTAGGGTCACTGTGAGTCAGAATTGACTCAATGACAGTGGGTTTTTGAGTTTTACTTGGCACTTTATAGGTTGTTTCAATTTGAAGTTGTGTGTGTTCCTTCAGCTGCAAAATTTTTTCATTTATTATTTCTTGATTGGAGCCCTGGTGGTGCAGTAGTTAAGTGTTCACTTGCTAACTAAAAGGTCAGCAGTTCAAATCCACCAGCTGTTCCTTGGAAACCCTATGGGACAGTTCTACTCTGTCCTGTCAGGTCACTATGAGTTAGAATCAACTCGATGCCAATTTTTTTTTCCCTTGGTAATTTTTCTCCCATGGTTTTCTCTGTTTTGCCTTTAGGTCAGTTGTCTGATTTGTCTACATCTTTGAGAAGTAAATGACAGTATTATCAAATTCCTAGTTTCAACCCATGTATTCACTTACTGATTCAATCATTTATTAAAATTTCATTAAAATACTACTACATGACAGGTACTGAGCTATGTGTTAATGATAAAAATACAAATAAGATCTTATCCTTGACCTCAGAAGGCATATAGTCTAGTGGGGAAGAAATGCTTTTAAATAAACAAGTGCAATGTTATATATCAAAACCAAAAAACCAAACCTGTTGCCATGGGATAGATTATGACTCATAGCAACCCTATGCTATATATGGAGAATAGAGTGCAGAATAGAGTTGGAATACAGAGGAGGGTGTAGACTATTCAATCAGGCAATGGACAGAAAAGACTTCATAGAGTGATGCCTAAGCTGCATCTTGAAAGATGAACAGGCGCTCACCAGGTGGATGGTGTGCAAGGGATCAGGGCATTCCAGGCTGGAAGAACATAGCGAACATGAGGGAACCACAAGAAGTTTGAGATGGGTTGAGTGTAGCGTATGATAGTGGTGGTGGTATGGAATAAGGATGGAGAACTAAGTGGGAACCAAATCGTGGAGGGCTAAAGAGTTTTGACTTTACTCAGTAGGTAATGGGATGCCATCAAAAGGTTTTAATCAGGAGAGTAGCATGATCATGATTCTGCCACACAGGGGATAGTCCAGAAGGTGTATTGAGACATTAGAGTCCAGGAAACCACTTACAGCACTATCATTACATTTCAAGTGAAATAACAATTACATGATCTAAAGTCACAGAAAAGGGAATAAAGAACTATGAATGATGTGAAGGAGGTCACATTAATAGAACTTAATTAGATATGGAATGAGTGGACGGGATAAGAAAATATCCAGAAAGACAATCAAGTTTTTGGCTAAATGGTTGGACTTTAAGGCCATTCACAGAAGTATTACACACAGAAGAAGGAACAAATTTCCTGGGAGAAGATAGGTCTTTTTGGTGTTGTGTTGAATTTCAGATGCCTGTGAGACATCCAATAGGAGATGTCTAATGGACAGTTGTATATGTTGTATACACACACACACACACACATACCCCTAAAGCACTGGAAAGGCCACAGGGCTACAGATACAGATTTTAGGTGAATCTAGTATATAAATGGTAGGGGGAAGACAAGAGAGTTGATAGGATTGCCCAGGGATTACATATAGAGTTAGGAAAGAAAAAGACCAAGGACAGACTTCTGGGAGCACTAGCATAGTAGTTGCTTGATAAACATATTTTCAGTAAATGAATTTTAACTTTATGTCTTGCTTGACCTGTTTGAAGTATAAACACAGGTATATCACTTTTATTTTTTCAGATAATTATTGAGTTTTCACATGTCTTTATGAGCAGCAAGTCTAGTATTCATTCCAGAAAAATGCCTCTAACATCTAAGTAATCACTTTTCTTTTAGCAGGCACTTTGGCCCCAGTGGTAACAGCATCCATCCAGTTGCTCAAAGCAAAAAAAAAAAATCTCAGAGTCATTTTTAATTCCTCTTTTTACTTTACTTATCTCTATATACCCAGTCCAACAGCAAGTCCTATTGACTCTACCTCTAAAATATACCTTGAATATATTCACTTTTCTCCATTGCCAACTACCACCCAAGTCTAAGTTATGGCTCTTGTCTGGACAGTTGTAATGACCTACAAACTTCCTACTTTTATTCTTGCCTATCTACAATGCACTAAAATGATCTTTAAAAAAATCTTAATTAAGTCCTGTCATTTCCTCTGTTTAAATGCCTCTAGTGGCTTTCCACTGCACTTTGAATAAAGTCTAATGTTCTAGCCACGTGTTTTAAGAACTTCACAATCATTCTTCTCCTTAACTCTTTTTCTGAACTTCGTCTACTACCACTGAACCATGCCCGGCCCCCACCCACCTCCACCTCACTATGCTCCAGGCTTCTGGAAAACACCAAGTTTCTTCTTGGGTTAGGATATTTGCACTGGCTACTCCCAAACCTCACTCTGTCCTTCCTGTCATTTAGGTCTCAGTTTAAATGTTGTCTCTCTGAGTGGCCTTTCTTGACCACCTAAATTAAAATAGCACCTTGTATCATTTCTTCATAGCACACATCACTACCTGCCATCTATCTATGGTCAAAGACAAAATATACCAGACAATTGAGGAGATGCTCTCATTCAAACTATTGCAATAGAGACAATGTTCATTAATTAGGAACGTAAAGAAAAGGAAGGAAGCCTGAGGTTTTAGAGAGGCAGGCAAACCAGGAGGTCATCATGAAGTCTTACGGGAGTCATGAGGAAGAATGGGGACAGGTCTTACCTGAGTCTTTGAGTAAGGGTGGAGGTGAATATGTGAGAGCAAGGTAGTCCTTTGTGGTCAGTCATTTCTCAGAAGGATTACTCAAATATTCTGCTTGGGAGCTTAGGGCTCCAATAAAATTTAACATTGTTTTTCTATCTATCTATCTGTCTGTCTGTCTGTCTGCCTGTCTGCCTGTCTCTCTCTCTCTGTCTATCTATCTCTCTAATCTGTGTCTGTCTTAGTCTATCTAGTGCTACTCTAACAGAAATACCACAAGTGGATGGCTTTAACAAAGAGAAATTTGTTATCTCACAGTCTGGTAGGCTACAACTCCAAATTCATGGCGTCAGCTCCAGGGGAATGCTTTCTCTCTCTGTTAGCTCTGGAGAAATGCCCTTATTATCAATCTTTCCCTGGTCAAGAAGCTTCTCAGTGCAGGGACCCTGAGTCCGAAAGGACATACTATTCTCCTGGCTCTTGTTTCTTGGTGGTATGAGGTCCCCATGTCTCTCTGCTCTCTTCTTTCTTTTATATCTCAAAAGAAATTGGCTCAAGACAAAATCTAACCCTGTAGGTTGAGTCCTGCCTCGTTAACATAATTGTCTCTAATCCCATTTTATCAATATGGTAGAGATAGGATTTCCAACACATACGAAAATCACATCAGATGACAAAATGGTGGATAATCACATAATACTGGGAATCATGGTTTCCCAAACTGACACACATATTTTTAGGAGGCACAATTCAATCTATGACAGTATCTATCTATCATCTATCAATCTCTTTACCGCCTGCCTCCCACTCTGGAATGAGAGTTTCAGGAAATTAGGTCCACATTAGTCTTGTTCACTGCTATAACCCCAGCATCTAGGTCAGTTAAGATGAGAACTGAAAAGAAAAAATTCTATCGGGCTGGTCAATTCAAAATTTTTAATGAGCTTTGCAGCAGCAATTTTAGTGAAGTGGTAGAAATAGAAGACTGAAGGCAGAGTATTGAAAGGAATGGAAATGAAAGAGGTGGCAAACAGCATTTTATTGAAGCGCTTATCATTAAAAAAAAAAAAGACATATGGTAACAAGGAATTCAGGCTCAAGGAAGGGCTTTCCTTTTTTCATTTCTCTCTCTTTTAAGATAGATGATACTCAGGAGAGACTAAGCTAGAGTCCAGAAAGTTGAGCAGAGCAGCCCATGGAGCGGAATGTTACTTTGCATTTAGAAAATACAGTTATCAAAAATTAGAAAAAGACTTTTGCAAAACACATTTAATTGGAGAGTCTTACTTTGACCTCAAAGGGACTAGTATTTACTTGAGCAAAAGTTAAAATGTGCGTGTGTGTTTTATAGCAGGGACTGAGGTAAAACAGGACTTTGCTGGGGGTCAGCAGATCTAAGTAGAGATGAGAAGAGTAGTCTTGGTTAAGTTATTTAGCCTCTCTGAATCACAAGTTCTTCAGCTGTAAGATAGAGGGAATAAGATCCACCTCAAGGGAGTTTTTATGAAGATTCAATGAGCAACATATGAAAAAGTTTACCTAAAGAATGTTTATTGACTAAATGCCATACGTAACTTTAAAACATTCTCTTAAGTAGAACTCAAGGGTCTTTTCTTCTGATCCAATATTTTTTGTTTTATTCTTGACTAGAGTAAGCCAATACTTCTATTCACCTGGGATAAACCAATGAAGAATTGCTGGAGGTCCCAGATAGAGATACTTCCTAGAACTGTCTGGGACAGTCTGAAGGAGCAGATCATGCTGTTCTTCCAAGAAAACATCCAGGAAGAAAAGAACCCTTTCCTGGAAAAGATTGTATATTCATTTTCATTTTTACTCCGATGTGAAGGAGACCTCCTTTTTTAGCCAGCTACATATCAAAGGAGGTAAACCTGTAAAAATTCTATGGCACATTTCCATGATGTTCAAAGTTTCAAACTGGATGCATTACAATTTGCTCAGTGTGAGATGTGAATTTGTCAGAGAGGCTATTCCCCTTCACCTTCCGATTTGCAGGCTACGAGACCCCAATCCATTACAGCTCAAGGATGAGGACCATACACTCCATCCTCCTTATCCACATTTATTCCGAACTGGACGCCTAGCAATTTAATCTCAACTGGGCCACTTTCTTGCTTGCTTATTTACATCTATGTGAAATGAAACTCTCAGGACAGTTTTAGCAAAATTAGACTAGATGCCGAAGAGGTCCCTTTTTCTGGCTTAAAAATCAGTTTTTGGAATACTTATATGGCTATCCTTTTATCATTTACTTTGAGTTGTGTCTTACCTACATGTCACAGGCCTTTAGATTAGTATGCCATCCTGAGACTGTTCTATGATAGACCCAGAGATTAGTCTTAACTCTGGATATTGAAAGCGGTACATAGACTCAAATCTGAAAGGCTGAAGCCTTCTAAGACCCTAATTTGGTAGGAAGTCAGATTTACAAAACAATATATGTATACTAATTTCAAAAAATCACAGAGCGTTAAAACTATTGGAATCCTCAACTAGTCCAAACCCCTAATTTTACAAATGAGGAAACTGAGGCCCAGAGAAATAAAGCGACTTGTACGAAGTCGCTTATGGTGGAGAGAAATCTGGAACCAAGTAACCAAGTCTCCTGATTTCTAGTTCAGTGTTTTCAGTATACCATCTCTTTACTAATTTAAACACAGAAACAGAAACCAAGGAGATTATTTTATGGGCGACTTCTTCTCAAAGAAAACTAAGTTCAATCATAGTTGTTTTCTTCCTGGAGAAAAAGCCAAAAAAATAAAATAAATAAATAAACAAAAAGGTGAGAATTCTTTCTGTGACTCTTATTGTATTTCAAACTCTGAGAGATTTAGGCCAGGTTGTTCAAATAAAGTTTCTTAAATTTGGGGGTTCTGTTACTCATTTATGACTCTTTGTTTTAGTTTCTTAGTGCTGCTGTAACAGAAATACCCCCAAGTGGGTAACTTTAAAGAGCCAAAATATGTTTTCTAGTAGTCGGGAAGCTAGAAGTCTGAATTCAGATCACCAGCTCTGAGGAAGGCTGTCTTTCTGTCCGCTCTGGGGGAAGATTGTGGTCTCAGCTTCTGTAGCCCTGGCCTTCCTTGGTTCCTTCATTATCTTCATGTAGCATCTATCTTCCCCTATTTGTGCTTGCTTATCTCAGTGTCTATGCTGCTCCTTTTAACTCAGAAGTTTTAGGTTTAGGACACATCCTACACTGATAGGGCCTCATTAACATAAAAATTTACAGGCAGAATTCCATCCAGCACATATAAAACACTAAGCCAATTGTCTTCTAGTTGATTCTGACTCATGGCCATCCCCTGCATACGGAGTAGAGCTGCATTCCATAGGGTTTTAAAGACTTTGACCTTTCAGAAACATTGTTAGGCCTGTCTTCCAAGGTGTCTCTGGGTTGGTTTGAACCTCCAGCCTTTCAGTTAGTAGCCAAGCACTTAACAGTTGGCACCACCCAGGGACTGCTCCATTGGTATAGGAGTTAGGATTCCAACACATATTTTGGGGGGACACAATTCAATCTATAACACTCCTGACATTGCAGATGCCTCCTTGGGCAAATCATTCTGAGAGCCCATGATCCTGATCAAGTCTTTGTCTTGCTGGCATCCCTATTTTAGATAGGCAATGGTCCTGCTTTACAGAAATATTTAGGGACTTGTATCCCCGGGGAAATCCTGGTGGCATAGTGATTAAGGGCTAAGGCTGCTAAGCAAAAGGTCAGAAGTTCAAATCTACCAGGTGCTCCTTGGAAACTCTATGGGGCAGTTCTACTCTGTCCTGTAGGGTTGTTTCTGAGTCAGAATCCACTCGACAGTAATGGGTTTGGCTATTTTGTTTTTGGTGTATCCCTGGGTGGTGCAAATGGTTAACCCATGCTCAGCAGCTAACAAAAGGTTGGAGGTTCAAATCCACCCAGAGTTGCCTTAGAAGAAAGGCCTGGTGCTCTAATTCTGAAAAATCAGCCATTGGAAACCCTATAGAGCACAGTTCTACTCTGACGCACATGTGGTCACCATGAGTCAGGATCAACTTAATGGCAACTGTTTTTTACTTTGTAAGTGTCTAAGTAAGATTGTTTTTAATTAGCACATCAGTTCTTTTTTAAAATATTGCTCTGAAGAAGTTATAAGTATGATACTTATAAACAAATTTGTTAAATAGAGAACTGCTTAACTTACTTTAAACAACTTCCCTAAGATGTTAGTTGAAATAGTAACAAATATTCTCTGTGTGTATTTAGATAAGATGCTTCAGCCCATGTTCCTCCTCCGCTCCTCACCATTGGAAGTATCAAAATATCAAAAGTAGGAGTACAAATTAATGAGCTTTTACTCTCCTTTCAATATGTGATCTACATCATCCCTGACATTTTTTTAAAGAAGCAAATTCGAATATGCCAAGTACTAGACATGTTGTTGACATTTAATAAATGTCACAGAGAATAAGATTCTTTCCTAGTTAAAAGAATAATTTATATTGTAACCTTTTTACAGTATTGCCCTCTTCCCAAAATATGCTCACGAAAGCCTAAGATTTCTTTAGGAGATTTGACCTTAAAACTCTTAAGAAAACAAGAAATTCAAGTTTTATTTTATTTTTAATAATTTTTATTGTGCTTTAAGTGAAAGTTTACAAATCAAGTCAGTCTCTCACACAAGAACCCATACACACCTTGCTACATACTCCCAATTATTCTCCCCCTAAAGAGACAGCCCGCTCTCTCCCTCCACTCTCACTTTTTGTGTCCTTTTCGCCAGCTTCTAACCCCCTCCACCCTTTCACCTCCCATCCAGGCAGGAGGTGCCAACCTAGTCTCAAGTGTCCACCTGATCCAAGAAGCTCACTCCTCACCAGCATCCCTCTCCAACCCATTGTCCAGTCCAATCCATGTCTGAAGAGTTGGCTTCAGGAATGGTTCCTGTCCTGGGCCAACAGAAGGTCTGGGGGCCATGACCACCGGGGTCCTTCTAGTCTCAGTCAGACCATTAAGTCTGGTCTTATGAGAATTTGGGGTCTGCCTCCCACTGCTCTCCTGATCCCTCAGGGGTTCTCTGTTGTGTTCCCCGTCAGGGCAGTGATTGGTTGTAGCCGGGCACCATCTAGTTCTTCCGGTCTCAGGATGATGTAGTCACTGGTTTGTGTGGCCCTTTCTGTCTCTTGGGCTCGTAATCACCTTGTTTCTTTGGTGTTCTTCATTCTCCTTTGATCCAGGTGGGTTGAGACCAATTGATGCATCTTAGATGGCTGCTTGCTAATGTTTAAGACCCCAGATGCCACTCTTCAAAGTGGGATGCAGAATGTTTTGTTAATAGATTTTATTATGCCAATTGACTTAGATGCCCCCTGAAACCATGGTCCCCAGACCCCTGCCCCTGCTACACTGGCCTTCAAAGCTTTCATTTTATTTGGGAAACTTCTTTGCTTTTGGTTTAGTCCAATTGTGCTGACCTCCCCTGTATTGTGTGCTGTCTTTCCCTTCACCTAAAGTAGTTCTTATCTACTATCTAATTAGTGAATACCCCTCTCCCACCCCCACCCTCCCCTCCTTGTAACCACGAAAGAATGTTTTCTTCTCAGTTTAAACTAAGAAATTCAAATTTTAGTTTGTATCCTTAAAAGGGATGGATCAGAAAGAACTCTCTTTATAAAAACATGGTCCAAACAATTAGTGTATCTTGAACTTTAACTATCCACAAAGGATCCTTAGGCAAAAGAGATGAAGAAGCTGGGCAGATACACCTGAAACAGAGTTCCTACCTTCAAGAAGCTTGTGATGCACTAGAAGAGATAAGCTATATCTAGGAATATCTTTAGTGCAAAGTAATGTGTAATGGAGAGACAAAAACAAAAGGATATGATGTTTTAGAAATAAATACTGGGAACACGGCAGTGAACAAATCTAAGTTCCTATCCTCAAGAAGATTACATTCTATTGGGAAAGACAAACCACATATAAACAACAGCTGTATATCTGTATCCATATTTCTTTATATGTATATGACATATTGCATTGGGCAAATCTGCTGCAAAAGACCTGTTTAAAGTATTAAAAAGCAAAGATGTCACTCTGAAGACTAAGGTGTGCCTGACCCAAGCCATAGTATTTTTAATTGCCTCATAAGCATGTGAAAGTTGGGGAATGAATAAGGAAGACAGAAGAAGAATTGATGCCTTTGAATTACGGTGTTTCGAAGAATATTGAATATACCATGGACTGCTAGAATAATGAAGAAGTCAGTTTTGGAAGAAGTACAGCCAGAGTGCTCCTTGGAAGTGAGGGTGGTGAGACTTCACCTCAGGTACTTTGGACATGTTATCAGGAGGGACCTGTTCCTGGAGAAGGAAGGACATCACGCTTGGTAAGGCAGAGGGTCACTGAAAAAGAGGAAGACCCTCAATGTGATGGATTGACACCGTGTCTGCAACAATGAGCTCAAACACAGAGCAATGATTGTGAGGATGGCACAGGACTGGGCAGTGTTTTGTTCTTTTGTACATAGGGTCGTTATGAGTCGAAACTGACTCAATGACACCTAAGAACAACAACATAGGATGTTAGGTGCAGAGTAAGGGGATTAAGAGAGAAGGGTGACACTATTTTAGATAGCGTGACATGAGAAGGCCTCTCTGATACTGTAATATATGACCAGAGACCTGAAAGAAGTCTGGAAATGAGCCAAAGGAATATCTGGGGAAAGAGCTTTCCAGGCAGGTGGAACCAAGTTCCAGGAACAATTCAGTGGGGCTAGAGCTGAGCAAGGAGCCCTGATGGTGCAGTGGTTAAGATCTCAGCTGCTAGCCAAAAGTCTGGGAGTTCAAATCCACCAGCCACTCCTTGGAAATCCTATGGGGTCAGTTCTTCACTGTCCTATAGGGTCAATATGAGTTTGAATCAACTAGACAGTAACAGGTTTTTTTTTTGGTTTGAAAGCTGAGCATTCAGAGAGGGGATGAGAGGATTTGGTGAGAGATAGGACAGGAGAGATAACTGGGGCCAGGAAGAACCTTGGCTTTTGTCCTGAGTGAGATGGGAGCCACTGGAGGGATCTAGAAGAGCAGTGGCATGATCTGACATGGGTTCCAGCTTTGGCTGTTGTGGGGGACAAGCTCAGAGGAAGTCCAGTTAGGAGGAAGTTTGAGCAATTCAGACCCAGGGCTTAGAGTGAGATGTGAAGAAGTCAGAATCTAAAGTCCTTGACCCATCAGTTGCCACTGAGTCGACCCTAACTATGGCGACCCCATGTGGTTCAGAGTAGAACTGTGCTCCACAGGGTTTTCAATAGCTGACTTTTCAGAAGCAGATTACCATGTCTTTCTCCTGAGGCACTCTGGGTGGACTTGAACTTCCAACCTTCCAGTTAGTAGCCGAGCTTGCAAACTGTACCACCCAGAAATTTCAAGCTCCTTGAAGGCAGGGACTTTAATCTGTTTTGTTCACTTTGTTGACATGTCGTGGGGCTGGCAACCAATGTCACAAAACAATATGCATATTGCTTTTTTTTTTAAATTTTTATTGTGCTTTAAGTGAAAGTTTACAAATCAAGTCAGTCTCTCATACAAAAATTTATATACACCTTGCTATATACTCCTAATTGCTCTCCAGCTAATGAGACAGCACACTCCTTCCCTCCACTCTCTCTTTTCGTGTCCATTCAGCCAGCTCCTGACCAACCTCTGCCCTTTGATCTCCCCTCCATACAGTAGATGCCAACATAGTCTCATGTGTCTACTTGATCCAAGAAGCTCATTCTTCACCAATATCATTTTCTATCCCACAGTCCAGTCCAATCACTGTCTGAAGAGTTGGCTTTGGGAATGGTTCCTGTCCTGGAGTAACAGAAGGTCTGGGGACCATGACCACCGGGGTCCTTCTAGTCTCAGTCAGACCATTAAGTCTGGTCTTTTTTGTGTATTACTTGTTTAATGAGAAACTCATTTGCTGTGTAAACCTTCACCTAAAGCATTAAAAAAAAAAAAAAAAAAAAAAACTTAAACATAGAATTAACGTATGACTCTGCAATTTTGCTCCAGGATATATACTCAAAAGAATTGAAAGCAAGGATGAAAACAGGTGATTGTATATCAATGTTCACTGCAGCACTATTCACAGTAGCCAAAAAGTGGAAACAACCCAAGTGCCCATCAATAGATGAAGAGAAAAACAAAATGTGGTATATGCATACAATGGAATATTACCCAGTCATAAAGAGAAATGGAATTCTGATACATGTTACATGGATAAACCTCAAAAACATTATACTGAGTGAAATAAGTCAGACAAAAGGACAAATATCACAACATGATAAACATAATTAATGTTACCGAATTTTACATGTAAAAAATGTTGAAATCACAAATGTTTTGTTATATACGTGTTTACCACAATACAAAAAGGACAAATATAGTGTGATCCTACTTATATGAAATACTTCGAACAGGCAAATCCATAGAGATAAAAGTTTATTAGCGGTTACCAGGGACTTGAGGGAGAAGGGAATGGGGACTTCTTGCTTAAGGGGTACTGAGTTTCTGTTTGGGGGGATAAAAACCATTTGAAAATGGATAGTGTTGATGGTTACACAACATAAAACCAAAACACCCACTGCCGTTGAGTCAATTCTGACTCACAGTGACCCTATCGGGCAGAGTAGAACTGCCCTGTAGGGTTTCCAAGGAGCGTCTGGTGAATTTGAACCGCTGAACTTTTGGTTAGTAACTGTAGC
The DNA here is from genome assembly GCF_024166365.1 of Elephas maximus indicus. Taxonomy (NCBI): domain Eukaryota; kingdom Metazoa; phylum Chordata; class Mammalia; order Proboscidea; family Elephantidae; genus Elephas; species Elephas maximus. The sequence continues at coordinate 55,219,061 of NC_064840.1, forward strand.
TTTTAACTACTATGCTACCAGGGTTTCCTTACACCACACAGTGAATGTAATTAATGTCGCTGAATGGTACACTCGAAAATGGTTAAAACGGCAAATATTTTGTTCTATAAAACAAAAAACACAAACCCGTTGCGGTCGAGTCGATTCTGACTCATAGCAACCCTACAGGACAGAGTAGAACTGCCCCATAGAGTTTCCAAGGAGCACCTGGTGGATTCAAACTGGCGACCTTTTGGTTAGCAGCTGTAGCTCTTAACCACTACGCCACCAGGATTTCCTTGTTCTGTATACTTTACCACAATAAAAACAAAGAAATGAAAAAATACCGGTGCCAAGGTCTAACGTGGAGATTTTAATGCATATGGGGTGTGGCTAGGCACTTTTCCAAGTTCCCCAGGTGATTCTCATATGCAATGATGTTTGTGACTCGCTGTCTTGGTGGAGGGATAGGATAAGGCTTCAGCTGACATCAGTTATTGATTTGGTAGGGCCTTCGCCTATCTCTGCACTCTTTGTGTTAAAAAGCAGTCAGCTAGTTAAGCCTGCAGGGAACTTCCCAGCGCCAAGCCCACAAGTTGCTTTAGGACCAGCTGTAGTCACATGCGAATTACAGCCAGGAATTTGCCCCAGAGTAACCTTCCTCCCCCATTCCCTTGGAATTTTATTGTTTTACCAGTATTCTTCATGCTTTGTCTACAATAAGTGACTTTATCAGCGTTTTCAGGAGAGACAGCCAATACAAGAGTTAAAGTAGCATGACAATATTTTTCCCTTCAGGAATGTTATAGGAAAATAAGACAGCCCTTCTAAAATTCATTTTTGGTTTTTAGACCAAGGACTAGCTGGCTCTTCTGACCGTGATCCGTTTCCACTTTCCCCCAAACCCTAAAATGTAATGGCTTCCAGCGTTACGCTAAGAATTTCTGTGTTCTGGGAAAACTTCTGACTTTGTTACGCAGAGGAAAGGAGGGATGATGTGGGAAGCATTGGCCTAGGTCTACCAGGGGAATCCTGAGACCCAGCAGCAGGACATGGGATGCTAATGTCGGGACTTCATAGTTTCAAGATTCCTAGGGATTATGAATTGCCCTCATGTACAAAACATTCTTGCCAGCTGTTGCTTTCTATTAATGGTTCTGTTGTTAGCTGCCACTGAGTCTGCCCTCACCCCCACGCACAATGGAACAAAACGCTACCCAGTCCTGGCCATCCCCGTGATCAGTTGCAGATTGCACTGTTGTCATCCACAGGGTTTTCATTTGCTGATCTTCAGAAGTAGACCACCAGGCCATTTTTCCTAGTCCTTCTGAGACTGGAAGCTCTTCTGAAACCTGTTCACCATCATAGCAACATGGCAAGCCTCCATTGACAGATGAGTGGTGGCTGCACATGACCTGCATTGGCTGGGAATCAAACCCTGGTCACCCACGTCAAAATCTGTTGCTGTCGAGTCGATTCCGACTCATACTGACAGTATATGACAGAGTAGAACTGCCCCATAGGGTTTCCAAGGAGCACCTGGCAGACTCAAACTGCTGACCTTTTGGTTAGCGCTGTAACTCTTAACCACTACGCCACCAGGGTTTCCATGTAGAAGGTGAGAATTCTACCACTGAACCATTGCCACCCATTTATAATTCTACTTAGGTAAAATTACACACAAATTGACTAACCAAACTAAACTTCAGCAATTTTTAAATATTTCTGGATATTTTAAATTATTGGAAAAAGTATTCCGTACCAATCCCCAGTCTCGGTCAGTCTCTCTCTTTCTCTCTCTCCATGACTTCCAGTGACTCTGCCAGGCACACGAAGGCCCTCTGTCCTCAGCATGGGAGATGCTATGCCTTTAAAAGTTTTTTTTTTTTTTTTTTTAAAAGGAATCACTTCAGGAGGTGCCTATGTTTCTCACCACCTTTGGAGTATCTGTGATGGAGGAGAGGGTGGAAACTACCCACAAGAATTCTCATGTGCTGTGGGAAAAATGATAAATTCCTTTATCTTCCATGGTTGCTTGCTTGTTCTGCAGCTCCCATTCTCATTAATGACAAAGGAAACACAAAGGTTAATTTGCCAGTTAATGTTAACTGAGTCTATTTAAAGTCCTAACTCCCTCTCACATCAATTCTCTCCTTCAGAGTGTCTTCCCACCCCTTCCCAGGATGGGTGTAAAGAGACCCTTACTCATTCTCATGGCATGGGAGGGAGTCCCTGGCTATGTGTTGGCCTCTCCTGCTTGCTGGCTGCTGCTGACCTCAGGTGGAGGTGTCCCTCATGTCACCTGGTTCCTGAGCACCAGCCTTTGTTGTCACTACATTTGCCTCTGAAGAATTGTCCAAGGGTGGTGTAACTTGTGATCCCTACTACTGTCAGTCTTGGACGGTCTGCTTTGGGGACTTGGCCTTACCTCCACTCTCTCAGGCGCCCTCTATCCTCTGGGCCTCAGCTGTGCTTCCAGACACTTCCTGGTCTAGGCTGTTCACCCAAAGCCTCTGCTAAGGGCCATCGTCCTGTGACTCGCTTTGGTGACCCATTTTAAATAGTGAAATCATCAATAAAAAGCATAAAAATGTAAAAACATGTGGCATTACATAAAGCACAGAAAGGATACTTGTTTACAGTATGAGAGCTAAAACAGGAAGGCAGAGGATCGTCTTGTTCCACCTCAACTGGGAACATTCACGTAGGGCTAATGAATTTTTTTGCTACTCTGGGCAGGTATGTGAATGAGTGTGAAATGCCATTGAGTATTGATTTTGGGGTTACGAGTACATTTTAGTAAGTAGGTAAATTCGCAATATGAAATCTGCAAATAGTGTGGATTGACTGGATATCCACACATTTAAAAACAAGAGGCAGAATTATATCTTGGGAATTCTGGAGAGATGGCAGCAGCGGTAGAAGCATTCTTTTTGGATATTCCTGAATCACTACAACAAATAGAGCAACTGGATTGTAAAAACAAAAACCCATGGATAATATTTACAACAAAATTATGTGAAAACTATCCCACCTCAACCCACAAAGACAAATGAGTAGGGACAATCTGCCAGCAATTAGAAAACATACAAGATATCAGGATCCGTACCAAAAAAAAAAAAAACCAGAGAAAATAATGGAGCAACCGAAGTTTCTTGGACTAGAAGAACCTTACAATAGCCAGCAGTCTTCACTGGAAAGTGCAGCTGGCCAATCTGAGAACAGCAGCTGAAACAGGCAAGAGCTTTCCCCTCTTCAGTAGGAACAAGGGTAAGAAATTCCGGGTAAGATATGAAGAGGATGGAACAGTCTAGCCCTGTGAATTTTTGAAACTGATTGACAAAGCTCGCTTTCAAAATAGGAGCTCGCTCCTCTCAGAGCGAGCTCCTATTTTGAAAGCGACTGCCTGAAGTGGAATCAAATGCGATCAGGAAAATAGAAACAAAGGAAAGAGAACATCCCAAGTAAAGTGGGAGAGAGGAACAGAGACAGGAAATCTCAAAAGAAGCAGCTAAACTTTTTGTATTTTTTTTAATTGAAGTTTTTATTGAGTTAAACACAGATTCATACGTCGTTGTAAGAGATAAATAGAAATTCTACGTAAACTTTACTCAGTTTCTCCCAGTGGTAAGACTTTGCAAAACTATAATATTGAAACTAGTTATTGGCATTGATGCAATCCACAGAGCTTACTTGGATTTTCCCAGTTTTACTTGTTTATGTGTGTGAATTCCGTTATTGACAATTTTATCACATGTGGAGATTTGTGTATTCACCACCCCAGTCAAGATACTGAACAGTTGTAATACCATGAGGATTCGTTATGTCTCCCTTTTATAACCACACCTATCTCCTTCTCCTAAGAAGTATGACTCTAACCAAAACGCCAGCAGTCTGAATCCACCAGGCGCTCCTTGGAAACTCCATGGGGCAGTTCTACTCTGTCCTGTAGGGTCACTATGAGTCAGAATCAACTCCACGGCAACGGATTTCATTTTTTACTGGTATCCCCATCTCCTCCCTACATTCCTTCCCGAAACCACTAATCCTTTTTCCATTTCTGGAATTTTGTCATATCAAAAATGGTATATAAATAGAATCATATAGTAACCATTGGTGATTGACTTTTTTCATTCAGCAGAATTCCCTGGAGATTTACCCAAGTTGTTGCATGCCAATAGGCCATTCTTTTTTTTTTTTTTTTTTGGCTGAGTAGTATCCCATGGTATGGATGTACTATCATTTAACTCTGTTGGGGGTATTACACATGAAGCTGCTATGAGCATTCATGTAGAAGTTCTTGTGTGAATATAAGCCTTTATTTCTCTGGAATAAATGCCCAGGAGTGCAATTGCTAGGTTGCATGGTAGATGCATATGTAGTTTTATAAGAAACTACTAAACTGTTTTCCAGAGTAGCTGTACCATCTTACCTTTCCACCAGCAGTATATGAGTGATTCCATGTCTTTACGCATTTGCCAGCATTTCCTATTGTCCAAAATTTTTAAAACTATGCACACAACAGCAAAATAAGCTCTGTGAACCTAGCTTCCTTCTAAAAGTTTTTTTTTCTTTAAAAGAGGAAAAACAAATCTCATATAAAACTTTAAATGCTAATTTTACATAAAAACTCATATAAAACTTTAAACAGTAATTTTGCATAAAAATCAGTAAAGGAAAAGCATCGAGATCATATTTCATACAAAGTCATTACAGGAATCAAAGAGAATAAGAAGCAGAACAATATTCATACAAATAATGAAAGTATACCAGAGAATGCCCATAAAATAGATTAAAACTCTAAGCTACTATTTTAAAAATGAGCTAAAATGCATTAAGAGAATGATTAAAGACATAAAAGAAGAACATAGGAAACTCATAAATGATATGACAGAATTCAAAGAAGAATTAGAAATGTAAGAAAAGTCATTTTAAAACAGAAAAATAAACTAGTAGAAACACAAGCTCTGTTCATTGAAAAGATCTTATGGTAGATATTACTTTGGTGGCCTCCAATAAACCAGGTCCCCCAAGGGTCATGCCTTTGTGTAATTTCCTCCCACATTGACTCTGGGCTTTGGCAATATTACCAGCCAATGGTAAAATGGCAAGTGGGATGGGCCTTAGTAAAAAAAAAAACATAGGGGAAAATTAACCCTAGATTAAATGCTACATTGGCTCTGCCTAACAAAGCTTAAAAGAAAGATCCAGAAGGATCAGACTAGATACAAGTAACTAAGCTGCATTCTAGAGGAATGCTCAAGATTATTTTTTAGGAATACAAAATGTCCAGCACCCCCCTCCCCCGCCAAAAAAAGGTAAAATTCACGATGTTTTGCATCAGTTAAAACTTAATAAGCATTCAAAGAAGCAGGAAAATATGACTCATTAAAAAAAATCAATTAGTCAAAACTGACCCAAAATGACAGAGAAGATAGAATTAATAAGGACATTAAAATAGTTATTATAACCCTATTTCATATATCTAAAAAACTACAGGAAATATTGAATGCGTTAAGTATATATCTAGAGATAAAAGCTACAGTGTCAGAGATTAAAAAAAAATTGATAGGATTAACTGCAGATTAGACGTTGCAGAAAAAAAAAAGATTAGTGAATTTGAAGACATTAGAAACTACCCAAAATTAAATGGAGAAGAAAAACTGGGAAAAAGTGAACAGCACCTAGGAACTCTGTGACAAATTCAAGTTTCCAAATACATGTGTAATCAGAATTCCCAATAAACTCACCAACCCCCAAGCACAAGACACATGAAGAAAAATACATCAAGACACAATAATTAAATTGCTTAAAACACAGTGATGAGAAAGGAACCTGAAAAGCGTGCACTGACCAAAGAGGAACAAATATAATGATAACAATAGATTCCTTGTCAGAAAAGATGCAAAAAAGAAGATAGTAGAGCTAATATTTTTAAAGTACTGGAAGAAAAAAATCCACCAAACTAGAATTCTTCTTTGTTGTTGTTAGGTGCTGTCAAGTTGGTTCTGATTCAAAGCTACACGTGCACAATAAAATGAAATGCTGCCCGGACTTGTGTCATCCTCACAATCGTTTTTTGAGCCTATTGTTGCAGCCACTGGGTCAATCCATCTCGTCGAGGGTCTTTCTCTTTTTTCCTGACACTCTACTTTATCAAGCATGATGTCCTTCTCCACGGACTGGTCCCTTCTGATGACATGTCCAAAGTATGTGAGATGAAGTCACACCTTCCTCACTTCCAAGGAGCACTCTGGCTATACTTCTCCAAGACAGGCTTGTTTGCTCTTCCATGGTCAGTATTCTTAGCCTACACCATAAATCGAAGGCATCAATTCTTCTTTGGTCTTCCTTATGCACTGTACAGCTTTCACATGCGTATGAGACAATTGAAAATACCGTGGCTTGAGTCAAGTGTACCTCAGTCCTTAAAGTGACATCTTTGCTTTTGAGCACTTGAGAGAGGTCTTTTGCAGCAGATTTACCCAATACTATACGTTGTTTGATTTCTTGACTGCTGCTTCCGTGAACGTTGATTGTGGATCCAAATAAAATGAGATTCTTGACAACTTCAATCTTTTCTCTGTTTATCATGATGTTGCTTAGGATTGTGAGGATTTTTGTTTTCTTTATGTTGAGGCGCGATCCACACTGAAGGCTATGGTCTTTGATCTTCATCAGTAAATGCTTCAAGTCTTCTTCACTTTCGGTAAGCAAGATTGTGTCATCTGCACATCGCAGGTTATTAATGAGTCTTCCTCCAATCCCGATGCCACATTCTTCTTCATATAGTTTAGCTTCTTGGATTTTTACAGATTGAGTAATTATTGTGAAAGAATGCAATCGTAATGCACGAATTTTTTAATTTTAACCCAGGCAGTATCCCCTTGTTCTGTTCAAACGACTGCCTCTTGGTCTATGTACAAGTTCCTCATGAGCACAATTAAGTGTTCTGGAATTCCCATTCTTCACAATGTTATACATAATTTGTTATGATCCACACAGCCGAGTGCCTTTGCATAGTCAGTAAAACACAGGTAAAAATCTTTCTGGTATTATCTGCTTTCATCCAAGATCCATATGACACTGGCAATGATATCCTTTGTTCCATGTCCTCTTCTGAATTCCGAATGAATTTCTGGCAGTTCCCTGTTGATCTATCACTACAACCATTTTTGAATTATCGTCAGCAAAATTTTACTTGCATGTGATGTTGACGTTGTTTAATTATTTCCTCGTTCTGTTGGATCACCTTTCTTTGGAATGAGCGTATATATGGATCTCTTCCAGTAGTTGGCCAGGCAGCTGTCTTCCAAATTTCTTGGCATAGATGAGCGAGCGCTTCCACTGTTGCAACTGCTTGTTGAAACATCTAAATTGGTATTCTATCAATTCCTCATTTTTTCACCAATGCCTTTAGTGCAGCTTGGACTTCTTCCTTTAGTACCGTCAATTTTTTTTTTTTTTTAATAATTTTTATTGTGCTTTAAGTGAAAGTTTACAAATCAAGTCAGTCTCCCACACAAAAACCCATATACACCTTGCTACACGTTCCCAATTACTCTCCCCCTAATGAGACAGCCCGCTCTCTCCCTCCACTCTCTCATTTCATGTCCTTTTTCCCAGCTTCTAACCCCTCCACCCTCTCGTCTCCCCTCCAGGCAGGAGATGCCAACATAGTCTCAAGTGTCCACCTGATCCAAGAAGCTCACTCCTCACCAGCATCCCTCTCCAACCCATTGTCCCGTCTAATCCATGTCTGAAGAGTTGGCTTCGGGAATGGTTCCTGTCCTGGGCCAACAGAAGGTCTGGGGGCCATGACCACCGGAGTCCTTCTAGTCTCAGTCAGACCATTAAGTCTGGTCTTATGAGAATTTGGGGTCTGCATCCCACTGCTGTCCTGCTCCCTCAGGGGTTCTCTGTTGGTTCCCTGTCAGGCAAGTCATCGGTTGTAGACGGGCACCATCTAGTTCTTCTGGTCTCAGGATAATGTAGTCGCTGGTTCGTGTGGCCCTTTCTGTCTCTTAAGCTCTTAATCACCTTGTGTCCTTGGTGTTCTTCATTCTCCTTTGATCCAGGTGGGTTGAGACCAATTGATGCATCTTAGATGGCTGCTTGCTAGCATTTAAGACCCCAGATGCCACTCTTCAAAGTGGGATGCAGAATGTTTTGTTAATAGATTTTATTATGCCAATTGACTTAGGTGTCCCCTGAAACCGTGGTGCCCAGACCCCTGCCCCTGATACGCTGACCTTCGAAGCATTCAGTTTATTCAGGAAATTTCTTTGCTTTTGGTTTAGTCCAATTGTGCTGACCTCCCCTGTATTGTGTGCTGTATTTCCCTTCACCTAAAGTAGTTCTTATCTACTATGTAATTAGTGAGTACCCCTCTCCCACCCTCCCTCCCTTCCCCCTCTCGTAACCCCAGAAGAATGTTTTCTTCTCAGTTTAAACTATTTCTCAGCTTCTTATAATAGTGGTCTTATACAATATTTGTCCTTTTGCAACTGACTAATTTCACTCAGCATAATGCCTTCCAGGTTCCTCCATGTTATGAAATGTTTCAGATTCCTCACTGTTCTTTGTCCATGCGTAGTATTCCATTGTGTGAATATACCGTAATTTATTTATCCATTCATCCATTGATGGGCACCTTGGTTGCTTCCATGTTTTTGCTATTGTAAACAGTGCTGCAATAAACATGGGTGTGCATATATCTGTTCGTGTAAAGGCTCTTATTTCTCTAGGATGTACTCCAAGGAGTGGGATTGCTGGATCATATGGTAGTTCTATTTCTAACTTTTTAAGGAAGTGCCAAATCGATTTCCAAAGTGGTTGTACCATTTGACATTCCCACCAGCAGTGTAGAAGTGTTCCAATCTCTCCACAACCTCTCCTACATCTATTATTTTGTGTTTTTTGGATTAATGCCAGCCTTGCTGGATTGAGATGAAATCTCATTGTAGTTTTGATCTGCATTTCTCTAATGGCTAATGATTGTGAACCTTTCCTCATGTACCTGTTAGCTACCTGAATGTCTTCTTTAGTGAAGTGTCTATTCATATCTTTTGCCCGTTTTTTAATTGGGTTATTTGTCCTTTTGCAGTTGAGTTTTTGCAGTATCATATAGATTTTAGAGATCAGGCACTGATCACAAATGTCATAGCTAAAAACTTTTTCCCAGTCTGTAGGTAGTCTTTTTACTCTTTTGGTGAAGTCTTTGGATGAGCAGAAGTGTTTGACTTTTTGGAGCTCCCAGTTATCTAGTTTTTCTTCTACATACTTTACAATGTTTTATATATTGTTTATGCCATGTTTTAGGACTCCTAACGTTGTCCCTATTTTTTCTTCCATGATCTTTATCGTTTTAGATTTTATATTTAGGTCTTTGATCCATTTTGAGTTAGTTTTTGTGCATGGAGTGAGGTATGGGTCTTGTTTCATTTTTTTGCAGATGGATATCCAGTTATGCCAGCACCATTTGTTAAAAAAACTGTCTTTTCACCATTTCACTGTTTTGGGGCCTTTGTCAAATATTAGCTGCTCACATGTGGATGGATTTATGTCTGGATTCTCAATTCTGTTCCATTGGTCCATGTATCTGTTGTTGTACCAGTACCAGCCTGTTTTGACTACTGTGGCAATATAATAGGCTCTAAAATCAGGTAAAGTAAGGCCTCCCACTTTGTTCTTCTTTTTCAGTAATGCCTTATTTATCCGGGGCCTCTTTCCCTTCCATATGAAGTTAGTGATTTGCTTCTCCATCTCATTAAAGAATGTCCTTGGGATTCGGATCGGAATTACATTAAATGTATAGATCGCTTTTGGTAGAATAGACATTTTTACAATGTTAAGTCTTCTATCCATGAGCAAGGTATGTTCTTCCACTTATGTAAGTCTCTTTTGGTTTCTTGCAGAAGTGTACTGTAGTTTTCTTTGCATAAGTCCTTCACATCTCTGGTAAGATTTATTCCTAAGTATTTTATCTTCTTGGGACTACTGTAAATGGCATTGATTTGGTGATTTCCTCTTTGATGTTCTTTTTGTTGGTATAGAGGAATCCAACTCATTTTTGTATGTTTATCTTGTATTCCGATACTCTGCTGAACTCTTCTATTAGTTTCAGCAGTTTTCTGAAGGATTCCTTAGGGTTTTCTGTATATAAGACCATGTCATCTGCAAATAGAGATACTTTGACTTCTTCCTTGCCAACCTGGATGCCCTTTATTTCTTTATCTAGCCTAATTGCTCTGGATAGGACTTCCAGCACAATGTTGAATAAGAGTGGTGATAAAGGGCATCCTTGTCTGGTTTCTGATATCAGTGGGAGTGTTTTTGGGCTCTCTCCACATTTAGGGTGATGTTGGCTCTTGGCTTTGTTTAAATGCCCTTTATTATGTTGAGAAATTTTCCTTCTATTCCTATTTTTCTGAGAGTTTTTATCATGAATGAGTGTTGAACTTTGTCAAATGTCTTTTCTGCATCAATTAATAAAATCATGCGATTCTTGTCTTTTGTTTTATTTATGTGGTGGATTACATTAATTGTTTTTCTAATGTTGAAACATCCCTGCATAAACCAAAACCACCCACTGCCTTCGAGTTGATTCCGACACATAGTGACCTATAGGACAGAGTAGAACTGCCCCACAGAGTTTCCAAGGAGCGTCTGGCAGATTTGAACTGCCACCTCTTGGTTAACAGCTGTAGCACTTAACCACTACGCCACATCCCTGCATACCTGGTATGAATCCCACTTGGTCATGGTGAATTATTTTTTTGATATGTTGTTGAAATCTATTGGCTAGAATTTTGTTGAGGATTTTTGCATCTACATTCATGAGGGGTAAACCCATGAGGGATATAGGTCTATAATTTTCTTTTCTTGTGGTGTCTTTACCTGGTTTTGGTATCAGGGATATGGTGGTTTCATACAATGACTTTGGTAGTATTCCATCCTTTTCTATGCTCTGAAATACCTTTAGTAGTAGTGGTGTTAACTCTTCTCTAAAAGTTTGGTAGAACTCTGCAGTGAAGCCGTCTGGGCTAGGGCTTTTTCTTGTTGGGAGTTTTTTTTTTTTATTACCTTTTCAATCTCTTCTTTTGTTATGGGTCTATTTAGTTGTTCTACCTCTGTTTGTGTTTGTTTAGGTAGGTAGTGTGTTTCTAGGAATTCATCCGTTTCTTCTAGTTTTTCAAATTTGTTTGAGTATAGTTTTTCATAGTAATCTGATATGATTCTTTTAATTTCAGTTGGGTGCGTTGTAATATCGCCCATCTCAGTTCTTATTCGGGTTATTTCCTTCCTCTCCTGTTTTTCTTTTGTCAGTTTGGCCAATGGTTTATCAATTTTGTTGAGTTTTTTAAAAAACCAGCTTCTGGTCTTGTTAATTCTTTCAATTGTTTTTCTGTTTTCTATTTCATTTAGTTCAGCTATAATTTTTATTATTTGTTTTCTTCTGGTGCCTGTGGGTTTCTTTTGTTGCTCTCTTTCTATTTGTTCAAGGGAATAGTTCTTTGATTTTGGCCCTTTCTTCTTTTTGGATGTGTGCATTTATTGATACAAATTGGCCTCTGAGCACCGCTTTTGCTGTGTCCCAAAGGTTCTTATAGGAAGTGTTTTTGTTCTCATTGGATTCTATGAATTTCTTTATTCCATCCTTAATGTCTTCTATAATCCAGTCTTTTTTGAGCAGGGTATTGTTCAGTTTACAAGTGTTTGATTTCTTTTCCCTGCTTTTCCTGTTCTTGATTTCCACTTTTATGGCCTTATGGTCAAAGAAGATACTTTGTAATGTTTCAATGTTTTGGATTCTGCTAAGGCTTGCTTTATGACCTAATATGTGGTCTATTCTAGAGAATGTTCCATGTGCACTAGAAAAGAAAGTATACTTGGTTGCTGTTGGGTGGAGTGTTCTGTATATGTCTACGAGGTCAAGTTGGTTGATTGTGGCATTTAGATCTTCTGTGTCTTTATTGAACTTCTTTCTGGATGTCCTGTCCTTCACCGAAAGTGGTGTGTTGAAGTCTCCTACTATTATTGTGGAGCTGTCTATCTCACTTTTCATTGCTGATAGAGTTTGTTTTATGTATCTTGCAGCCCTGTCATTGGGTGCATAAATATTTAATATGGTTATATCTTCTTGGTGTATTGTCCCTTTAATCATTACATAATGTCCTTCCTTACCCTTTCTGATGGATTTAACTTTAAAGTCTATTTTGTGAGAAATTAATATTGCCACTCCTGGTCTTTTTTGATTGTTGTTTGCTTGATATATTTTTTTCCATCCTTTGAGTTTTTGTTTGTGTCTCTAAGTCTAAGGTGTGTCTCTTGTAGGCAGCATATAGACGGATCTTGTTTTTTAATCCGTTCTGCCACTCTCTGTCTCTTTATTGGTGCATTTAGACCATTTACATTCAGGGTAGTTATGGATAGGTATGAAGTTAGTGCTATCATTTTGATGTCTTTTTTTATGTGTTGACAGCTGCTTTTTCCAACTTGATTTTATGTGCTGAGCAGATTTTCTTTATATATTGTCCTTTCTTCATATTTGTTGTTGTTGATTTTATTTCTGCTGAGTCTCTATTTTTCCCTTGTATTTTATTTTGATGTGTAGGATAGTTTGTCTCCTTTGTGGTTACCTTATTATTTACCCCTATATTTCAAAATTTATAACTAACTTTTATTTCTTTGTATCGCCATATCTTCCTCTCCATATGGAAGGTGTATGAGTACATTTTCTTAATCCCTCTTTATTATTTTAATGTTGTCTTCTTTTATATAATAACATCGCTGTTACCCTGTGTTGGGCTTCTTTTTTTTTTTTTTTAATCTTGCTTTGTTTTTATTTTTTGGATTTCCCTGTCTGGGTTGACTTCTGGTTGCTCTGCCCAGTGTTCTAGTCTTGGTTCCATACCTGATATTATTGATTTTCTAACCAAAGAACTCCCCTTAGTATTTCTTGTAGTTCTGGTTTGGTTTTTATGAATTCCCTCGACTTGTGTTTATCTGGAAATGTCTTAATTTCACCTTCATATTTAAGAGAGTTTTGATAGATATATGATTCTTGGCAAGCAGTTCTTTTCCTTCAATTTTTTAAATATGTCATCCCATTGCCTTCTTTCCTGCATGGTTTCTGCCAAGTAGTCCAAACTTATTCTTATTGGTTCTCCCTTGTAGGTGACTTTTCTTTTATCCCTCACTGGTCTTATAATTGTCTCTTTATCTTTGGTTTTGGCAAGCTTGATTATAATATGCCTTGGTGACTTTCTTTTAAGATCTACCTTATGTGGAGTTTGATGAGCACCTTGGATAGATATCTTCTCATCTTTCACAATATCAGGGAAGTTTTCTGCCAACAAATCCTCACCAATTTTCTCTGTATTTTCTGTTATCCCTCCCTGTTCTGGTACTCCAATCACTTATAGGTTATTTCTCTTGATAGAGTCCCACATGATTCTTAAGGTTTCATCATTTATTAAAATTCTTTTATCTGATTTTTCTTCAAATATATTAGTGCCAAGTGATTTACATTCGAGTTCAGAAATTCTAGCTTCTACTTGCTCAATTCTGCTCCTCTGACTTTTTATTGAGTTATCTAATTCTGTAATTTTATTGTTAATCTCCTGAATTTCTGATTGTTGTCTGTCTATGGATTTTTCCAGCTTATTAAACTTTTCTTTATGTTCCTGAATAATCTTTCTGATTTCTTCAGTTGCTTTGTCTGTGTGTTCCTTGGCTTGTTCTGTGTTTTGCCTCATTTCCTTCCTGATGTCTTGAATGGTTCTGTATGTTAAACTTTTGTATTCTGCATCTGGTAATTCCAGGAATGCACTTTCATCTAAAAGATCCCTGGATTCTTTGTTTTGAGAGCCTGTTGAGGTGATCATGGCCTGTTTCTTTATATGGCTTGATATTGACTGTTGTCTCTGAGCCTTCAATAAGTTATTGTATTAGTTTATGCTTGCTTACTGTGTCACAGCTGTTTGCTTTGTTTTGTTTTGGTATATCCCTATGGGTTGCTTGAGTGAGCTAGCTTGATTATTTTCACCTTTGGAGCTCTGGTGTCCTGTCCCCAGCTGGCTAGAGCTGTTATCAGGTATATCAGTATAGGAGTCCATTCAGTTTTCTTGTATGAATTCAGCTCAGGTTTCCAGGTAGCTGATATCAAGTGTGTGGTACAGGCTCTGTCCTACAGTCTTAGAGGGGCAGGGTTGATTGACGTATATACCTGTATCTGATTGCAGCAGGGGGTCACGCTCTGAACAAGGCAGGGGGCAGAGAACCAGCCCTCAAGTGTCTCTGAGGAAAATGCGTCTCTGTTCCCTAGAGCGTGCTGGTGAGTGGGGTCTGCAGAGGGACCATGGGCACCCAAAGTTTTTGTTGCAAGTACTGGGAGGTACCAGTTATCCCTGGACCCCTGTCACGGGTGGCTGGGCGACCCAAGTGGAGCCACCAGTCCTTAGCTCCCTGTTGTGTGTAGGTGAGGACCTTGTTTAATAGGCAAAGCAATGTCAAACTTCAAACAGCCACCTCTCCACTGCACAGCTGAAATGCTTGGAGTTTGCCACCAAGGGCCTATTCTCGTGAAATAGGCCCACACAGGTCCATGCAGAAGGGAAAGGTGCTCAAGGTCCACGGATGGTTTATGCCTGGACAGGAGCCGCTTCTGTCCTGAGCTCCCGCAGTTAATGGAGCTAGCAAATTATCTTTTCACCCCAGTTGGAAATTCTTTCCTTCCCCAAGGCCGGGAGGATGACTCCAGGTGCTCACCAGGGTCTATCTCAGGCCCAGGGATTCAGCCGCTGAAGCCGGCTTGGTGGGGTGGGAGGTGCGGTAAAGTATACGCAAGTACTTAGCTTTTGCCGAGAGCGCCCTTCTCCTCAGGTTCTGTAGGTGTGAGTGGGCTGTGCTGCTGGCTGCTCCTCCCTGAGGAAACTGCGGCTGAACGCTAGGACCAGCCCGCCACAGCTGCTGCCGCTCCGGGAACAGTGCCTGAGGGCCCCCCGTGATTCAGGTCCCGTAACTCCTCTCCACTTCTGAACGGTCTCTTCCTTCCCCTGCCCCTGAGTTCGTTGTCTAAGCTTGCCTTTGATGCTCAGGGCTCCCAGCTTGTCACAAATATACTCGTTTCACTTGTTTTTTTGGGTCTTTGTTGTAAAGAGTGCTAGACGGAAACGTCTGTCTATTCCGCCATCTTGGCTCTGCCCTCAGTACCGTCAATTCTTCATCAAATATTCCTCCTGAAATGGTTGAATGGTGATCAAGTCTTTTTGGCACAGTGGCTCTGTGTGTTCCTTCCATCTTCTTTTGATGCTTCCAGCATCATTCAATATTTTGCCATAGAATCCTTCAATATTGCAATTCAAGTCTTGAATTTTTTCTTAAGTTCTTTTTTGCTTGAGAAATTGTTTACCCAGTGAAAATATCTTTCAAAGTGATGGTGAAATAAAGATATTTTCGTACTTCTACATGCTGAAAGAATTTATCAGCATACCAGCACAACAAGGAATGTTCAAGGAAGCTCTGCAGGCAGAAGAAAAATGAAACAGTTAGAAACCTGGATCTTCACAAAGGAATAAAGAAAACTAGTAATGCTAACTACATGGGCAAATATAAAGACTTATTAAAAGGTTACAGTAATCAATACAATGTTATGTTAGTCTCAAGACAAACAGATCAATGAAGAAAAAATGGTGTCAAGAAAGAGACCACACTTATGTGGTCCATTAATTTTTGACAAAAGTGAAAAAGCAATTCAGTATAGAATGGGTAGTTTTTTCAAAGAATGGTAATGGAACAGTCAGACGTACATATGCACAAAACATGATTTTTTCCCACATATTTTAGAACAAAATCAACTCAAAATGTGTCATAGACCTAAACGTAAAATGAAAGACTATAAAATTTTTAGAATAATGCATAGGAAAAAGTCTTTATGACGTTGGCTTAGGCAGAGATTTCTTATATACAACACTGAAGGACAATGCTTGGAGAAAAACATTGAACAATTGGACTTCTTCAAAATGGAGAATTACGGTTCATCAAAAGACATTGTGGAGAGAATGAAGACCAGCCACAGACTGGGAGAAATTCTGTATGTCATAAAGGATTTGTATCCAGAGACATAATGAACTCTAAAAACTTTGTAGGAAGAAAATAAACAACCAATTTAAAAATGGACAAAAGATTTGAACAGGCACTTCTCGGAAGAATATATACAAAAGGCAAATAAGCCCATAAAATGGTGCTCAACATCATTAGTTATTTGGAGATGGTGGATATTTTTATTATACTGGTTATTTCAATAGTTTCACAGGTGTGTGTACAGACAGGAATATACATACATACACATACAGATATATATATACACATATGTATATATCTCAAAACTTATCAAATTATACATTTTAAACATGTACAGTTTATTGTATGCCAGTTATAGCTGGATAGCATGGTAAAGGGGATAGCTGCCAAACACTGGAGGCTTTAACCCACCCAGTTCCTGGTACAAAAATTCTCTGAAGCCCTTTGCTTTTCATTGTCATGTTTTTACTCAAGAGAAAGTAGTTTTGTTTTTTTTTTTTGCTGGAAGGGGAAAAGTTCTCAGCATCTAGTCTAGTATAATTTTATAAGCTGAATGAACTTGAAGCAACTTAATTTGCTTTTTTATCAATCATACAACTGGTACTTCTTGAACACCTATGTTATACTCCATTTTGAGGGGAATTCCCAAGAAGTGTCAAACTTCTCCCTTCTTGAGCTTTAGTGTCTGAGCAAACAAGCCCTACAAGCAAGTGTTTTGAAACAATGAGAAGCAGTTATGTTCAGGGCTGAATGAGTGGTGGAACAATAATATCTGTTTGAGCTTATGAAAAGCAAGAATCTGGCCTGGGTCTGAAGCCCAAGGGAGGAGATATTCTCCAATCAAGGCCTTACATACTGAGTAGGATTTTTTGGCTGGAAAAGCCTAGAAGGCAGGGCATTCAAGGTAAGGGGAGGTTTGGAATCAGAAATACACAAGCTGGCCAGAACAGAGATTTCATGCTTGGGAATTACGTTTATGCTGTCCAAGTTTCTTGATGAGTCTCTCTTGCCACAGTATTGCCAACACACACACACACACACACACGAGGGGAAAAAGAAAGGGGTGTTAGGGAGGAAGAGAGTAATGCCCTTCTTTCAAGATATTTAATTGTCTCTTAGCTATATTCTCAGTGAACATATACTGATTTGTATAGAAGTAAAAGGAAGTCATCACATTAATTTGTTCATCTGCGAGCTCTTTCCAGTACCTTCCACAGGCCAAATAACTTGAAAACAAATATACAGGTCAAGTTGTGCTCAATTCAGCGCTGCTTTGCCTTCAAAAAGGAACAGGTGCCATACTTTCTACTGTACATTCCTCCTTTGCACACTACTTGGCAGATTCTAATTTTAAGGGGAAAGGTGTGTGTTTTTCACCTCTCCAAAACACTTCCAACTTGTGGCAACTAGCCTAGCTTTTGCCAGGCTTGATGTTGCTGTCTTCCAAAAGTGGGGACTGTTAACATGGGTTGACTGCTGTCAACTTTAGGAGAAAGTCAAGCTGAGACTTGAGCATCCCAGGGATTACCTTGCCAGCAAGAGAAGTAGACAGAGAGTGAGCAAATACATTTTAAGCAATAATATATTGTTTTAAGGGATCTTGAGACAAATTATAGATTCCTGAAAAGAAATAACAAAACTCAAAATTGATTTGTTATAGCTCTGTCCATTTGCCTCCTCTACTTCACTCCTTTCGTCATGGGTTTTCAAGACCAGTGGGCTGGGAGAAGACTCCCTACCATTGAACATTTGTAAAACTATTTAGCGGCTTCCATTGATCTTTGGATAAAGTCTAAATGGAACCCAAGTTTGTCCGTGGCTTTGCCCTTGCCCTGCGCTCCAACCTTCTCTTGTACCTCTCTTCCCTCCAGCCACACTGACCTTCTCTTTTTTCTTCATTATCCAAAGAAATTCCTTTCTGTCTCAGTCCATTGCACATGCTATTCTCACTACCTAGAATGCTCTCTCCCTTCCCCACCACACTTTTTGCCTGAATGACTCCTATTTATCTTTCAAGTCTCCATTTAAACCAACCTTCCTTGGGGAAGTCTTTCCTGATCCTGAAAAGGGGCTGGCATTCCTGTTAAACACTCTGAGGTCACACTATACTTTTTTTATTCTTGGCACATTATCTATGATCATAATTCATTTAATGTGTTTCTTCATTAGGACATCAGCTTCTTGGGAGGCAGAGACCATGTCTGCTTCCTTTCCATTATAACCCCAGCATGCAATGTAGAATTTGGCCCATAGAAGGGATTCAAATACCTGTTATATAAGTGAATGAATAAATAATTTAATGAAAGAAATTTGAAATATGCCTCCAGCAAAAACACAGGGTGCTGTTTTACATTAACTGAGAAGGCAATGATAAAACAGTTGTTTTTCTAGTAAGCTTTTGATTCCTTATTAGCAGTGTTTGTTATATTTTTAAAAACTGTTTTAGTCGTCAGTAGGCAGAGATAGTATATATTAAAAACAAAAAATCTGTTGCCATCAAATCGATTCCGACTTATAGCGGCCCTATAGGACAGAGTAGAATTGCCCCATAGGGTTTCCAAAGAGCACCTGGTGAATTCGAACTGTCAACCTTTTGGTTAGCAGCCATAGCTCTTAACCACTACGCCACCAAGGTTTCTGAGATAGTATATAGTATTGCTAAATCAAATAAACAATGTATGAGTCCTGAATTCTGGATCGTACGCTTTTCTAAGGTGACTGAACCAAGCTAGTTTCATATTTCACAAGCAACTATTACAAACGGTATGCACTGTTTGCCATCCATCCTGATTCCAAATTCTTACGTGCATATCGTATGAGGAGAGAATGATGCCATCCCGCCTTTGGGAAAAGTACAACTGCCCCAAACTACTACTTGCTGGATCCACACCTCCTCTCATCCCGTATTCTCTGGGGCTGCCACAACTAACACAGCTCACCTGGCAAGTCTATGAGGAAGAAGCTGTGATGTGCGGCTGCCCAGGGCTTTAAGAGCCTTCACCTTGAGGTGACAAGTGGCTTCACTGAGATTCAAAGGAGTGTCAGCGTTCAGTAAGACAGTCTCAGTCTTGCCATGCTTTCTTGTGTTTAGGGTATGATTTCTTTCTTCAAAGCTCCCTTCAATGGTCATTTTAACCAGGCTTCTCCCAGATAAACCATTTAAGGAGAAGTATATTGTTTTTCGCCACTTGTCTGTCAATTTGTCATACTATGATAGCTTCTGTGTTGCTGTGATGCTGGAAGCTATGCCACTGGTATTAAAATACCAGCAGTGTCACCCATGGTGGACAGGTTTCAGTGGACCTTCCAGACTAAGACAGGCTAGGAAGAAGGATTTGGCAGTCCACTTCTGAAAAATTGGCCACTGAAATCCTTATTAATAGCAGTGGAACACTGTTTCATATAGTGTCAGGAGATGAGGCCCTCAGGTTGGAAGGCACTCAAAATACAACTAGGGAAGAGCTCCTTCCTCAAAGTAGAGTAGATCTTAATGATGTAGATGGAGTAAAGCTTTTGGGGCCTTCAATTACTAAGATTTCATGACTCAAAATGAAAAGAAACAGCTGCAAACATCCATTAATAATTGGAACATGGAAAGAACAAAGTATGAATCTAGGAAAATTAGAAGTTGTTAAAAATGCAATAGAACGCATAAAGATTGATATCCCAAGCATTAGTGAGCTGAAATGGACTGGTACTGGCCAGTTTGAATCAGACAATCACATGGTCTACTATTCTGGGAATGACAAGTTGAAGAGAAATGGCATTGCATTCATTGTCAAAAAGAACATTTCAAGATCTATCCTGAAGTACAATACTGTCAGTGATAGGGTAATATCCACATATCTGTAAGTAAAACCAGTTAATATGACTATTTTTCAAATTTACACACTAACCACTAAGCCCGAAGATGAAGAAATTGAAGATTTTTATCAACTTCTGTAGTCTGAAATTGATCAAACATACAATCAAAATGCATTGATAATTACTGGTGATTGGAATGCTAAAGTTGGAAACAATGAAGAAGGATCAATAGTTGGAAAATATGGCCTTGGTGATAGAAATGACACCAGAGATTCTGTGATAGAATTTGCAAGACGAATGACTTATTTGTTGCAAATACCTGTTTTCAACAACATAAATGGCGATTATACACGTGGACCTCACCAAATGGAATACGCAGGAATCAAATCAATACGTGGAAAGAAATGATAGAAAAGCTTAATATCATCAGTCAGAACAAGGCCAGGAGTTGACTGGGAACAGACCATTAGTTGCTCATATGCAAGTTCAAGCTGAAGCTGAAGAAAATCTGAATTTAAAGGCAATCACAAGAATAGATTTGACACATTGAACGCAAATGACCAAAGACCAGATGAGTTATAGAATGGCATCAAGGACATCATACATGAAGAAAGCAAGAGGTCATTAAAAAGACAGGAAAGAAAGAAAAGGCCAAAATGGTTGTCAGAAGAGACTCTGAAACTTGCTCTTGAATGTAGAGTAGCTAAAGCGAATGGAAAAAAACAACGAAGCAAAAGAGCTGAACGGAAGATTTCAAAGGGTGGCTCGAGAAGACAAAGTAAAGTATTCTAATGAAATGTGCAAAGACATGGGGTTAGAAACCCAAAAGTGAAGAACACACTCGGCATTTATCAAGCTGGAAGAAATTCAAGCCTCAAGTTGCAATAGTGAAGGATTTTATAGGCAGCGCTGGAGATGCTAACTTGTCTATGCCAAGAAATTTGGAAGACAGCTACTTGGCCAACTGACAGGAAGAGATCCATATTTGTGCCTGTTCCAAAGAAAAGTGACCCATTGGAAGGCAGAAATTATCAGACAATATCATTAATATAACAGCAAGTAAAATTTTACTGAAGGTAATACAAAAATGGTTGCAGCAGTACATCAACAGGGAACTGCCAGAAGAGGACGTGGAATGAGTGATGTCATTACTGATGTCAGATGGATCTTGGCTGAAAGCAGAGAATACCATAAAGATGTTTCCCTGAGTTTTATTGACTATGCAAAGGCATTCGCTGTGTGGATCATAACAAATTATGGATAACATTGCAAAGAATAGGAATTCCAGAATACTTCATCGTGCTCCTGAGTAACCTGTACATAGAGCAAGAGGCAATGCTCGAACAAAACAAGGCGATACTGCATGGTTTAAAATCAGGAAAGGTTTGTGTCAGGGTAGTATCATTTCACCTTAATTATTCAATCTGTATGTTGAGCAAATAATCTGAACAGCTGGACTATATGAAGAAGAAGGCGGCATCAGGATTGGAGGAAGACTCACTAACAGCCTGTGATATGCAGATGACATAGCCTTGCTGGTTGAAAGCAAAGAGGGCTTAAAGCACCTACTGATGAAGATCAAATACTACACCTCAACATAGAAAAAAAAAAAATGAAAATCCTCACAAGTGGGCTATTAAGCAACATCATGATGAATGGAGAAAACATTGACGTTTTCAAGGATTTCATTTTACTTGGACCCACAATCAATGCTCATGAAAGCAGCAATCAAGAAATCAAACGACATATTGTATTGGGCTAATCTGCTCCAAAAGACCTCTTTCAAGTGTTCAAAAGCAAAGATGTCACTTCGAGGACTAAGGTACACCTCACCGGAGCTGTGGTATTTTCAGTCACCTGATACGCATGTGAAAGCTGCACAATGAATAAGAAAGACGGAAGAAGAATTGATGAATTTGAATCATGGTGTTGGAGAAGAATATTGGATACACCTTGGATTGCCAGAAAAATGAACCAATCTGTCTTGGACAAAATACAGCCCGAGCTCTCCTTAGAAGGGAGGGTTGTGAGACTTCATCTCATGTACTTGGGACATGTTATCAGGAGGGACCAGTCCCTGGAGAAGGACACTATGCTTGATAAAGCAGAAGATCAGTGAAAAAGAGGAAGACCCTTGATGTGATGGATCAACACAGTGGCTGCAACAATGGGCTCAAACACAGCAATGATTTTGAGGATGGCACAGGACTGGACAGTATTTGTTCTGTGTACATAGGGTCTCTCTGAGTTGGAACTTACTCGATGTTACCTAACACAACAACAACATATTGTTGTTTGGAGTCTCTGGGTGATCCAAATGGTTAGCGGTTGGCTGCTAACCAAAATATTAACAGTGTGAGTCCACCTAGCTCCTCTGAAGAAAGAACTGGCTCTCTACTTCCAGAAAATTAACCATTAAAAACCTTGTGGAGCACAATTCTACTCTGACACGTGGGGTTGCCAGGACTCAGGTCCTCTCAGTGGCAACTGGGTACATTGTTATTATATGCCATAGGAATCTAATTTCTTAATAATGATCCAATCTCAAACCTCAAGGAACAATTTATATGGCCAACTTTTAGGTTATTAGTTGAGTGCAAACTCTTTGCACCACCCAGGGACTCCAAACAACAATGTACTTCTCCTTAAATGAGTTATTAATTAATGGTTCATTAATTAGGATCCTGCTTAAGCTTCTGTTATAAAGGATGGTGGTTCGTTTTACCCAGGGTGTTATATTTTAATGAAAGGGTAATGAGGTAATAAAAAAAAAATTGGATTTTTGCATTTTATTTTATTTTTACTTTACTCTGTAAATAAGTAACATAGTACAATAACTAAAAATAAAACTGTATTGTTGCTAGGTGCAGTTGAGTTGGTTCTAACTCATAGAAACCCTATGTACAACAGAAGGAAACACTGCCTGGTCCTGCGTCTTCCTCACAATTGTTGCTATGCTTGAGCCGATTGTTGCAGCCACTATATCAATCCATCTCATCGAGGGCCTCCCTCTTTCACTGATCCTCTTTACCAAACATGATGTCCTTCTCAGGGGACTGGTCCTTCCTGATAATATGTCCAAAGTATGTGAGATGAATTTATATTGTATCCTATATAAATTTCACAGGAGAGGCAAATATTCTGTCCAGTCTTTATAAACTGAGCACTATATTAGGTCCTTGGGTGGCACAAACAGTTTGTTCTTGACTTCTAACGGAAAGGTTGGCAGTTTGAATCCACCCAGTAATGCCATGAAAGAAAGGCCTGATGAACTACTGTAAGATTAAAGCAAAACCAAACCTGTCGCCTAGAGTAGATTCTGACTTATAGCAACCCCATAGGACAGAGTAGAACTGGGTTGCCCAGGAGTGACTGGTAGATTCGAACTGCTGATCTTTTGGTTAACAGCTGAGCTTTTAACCACTGCGCAACCAGGGCTTCTCCATAAGATTACAGTCACTGAAAATTCTGTGGAGTGTAGGTCTACTCTGACACACGTGAGAATCGACTTGATGGCAACAGGCCTGGCTTTGTAGTTAAATCACAAGGGTTAAGTTAAACTATAAATGATTGTTTTTCATAAGAACATTGCCACAGTAAGCTTTATGCGGTATGATTTATTAGTTTTCTTCTCTTATACTAAATGTAATTGGTATTTAGTTTTTAAAAAATTAGCAGACTTTATTTTTTAGAACAGTTTTAGACTTATAGGAAAATAAAGCGATAATATGGAGAGTTCCTATATATCAGCCCACAACACACATGCACACAGTTTTCCCTATTATTAACATCTTACATTCATATGATGCTTTTGTTACAATTAATGGACCAATATTGGTACATTATTATTAGCTTAAGTCCATAATTTATTCATATTTCCTTAGTTTTTTTTTACCTAATTTTTTTTTTCTGCTTTAGGATCCCATCCAGGATAATGCATTATATTGCATTGTCGTGTCTCCTAGTTTGCTTCAAAAAAAAAAAAAAAAAAAAGTTTGCTTTAGGCTGGAACAAATTTTTCAGGTTTTCCTTGTTTTTGATGACCTTGACAGTTTTGAGGAGTTGTTGTTGTTAGGTGCCACTGAGTCAGCTCTGACTCATAGTGACTATGTATAACAGACTGAAACATTGCCCTGTCTTCATGATCATTGGTGTGTTCGAGGTCTATTGTTTCGGCTATTGTGTCAATCTATCTCTTTGAGAGTTTCCCTCATTTTTTCTGATTCTCTACTTTACCAGCCATGATGTCCTTTTCTATGGATTGGTTTTTCGTGATGCTGTGTCCAATGTAAGTGAGCTGAAGTGTTGTCATTCTCACTTCTAAGGATCGTCCTCATTGTATTTCTTCTAAGACTCATTTGCTCATTCTGGTAGTCCAGAGTATACTCAATATTCCTCGCCTCTGGTCAGGTGGGTTTTTTGGGCTGGTCAGGTTTTTATAGGATGCCCCTCTAATGGAATTTGTCTGATGTTTTTCTCATAATGAGACTTGGACTATGGGTGTTGGGGAGGAAGACCACAGAGCTAAAGTGCCATTTCCATCACATTGTATCAAAAGCACATGCTATCAACATGATTGATCACTGTTGATGTTGACTTGGATCATTTGGCTGAAGTAATGTTTGTGGGGTTTCTCACTATAAAGTTATTCATTTTTTTTCTCCATTTCCATATTGTAGTCTTGTGAAGGAATTCACTATTTGCAGCTCACACTTAAGGAGTAGATAGTTATGCCACTCTTCTTTATGGTGGAATATCTACATAATTTATTTGGAATTCTTCTGCATAGGAGATTTGCCTCTTCTCTCTCTTTTACTAATCTGTCCAACTATTTATTTAAATTCCTATGGATTCATGGATCTTTGTTTTATACTTTAGGCTATAATCCATTGTTACTTGGTTTTGTTGCTCAAATTGTTCCAGCTGTGGCCATTCAGAGGACATACTGTTGACCTCTGTGTTCCTTTGACATACCCACCATCATAGTTGGTTTTGTTTTGGGGGTTTGTTTGGTTGAGCACTTCTTTACTTTCTGGCACTACTAGATGTTCCGAGCTCGTCTTATATCTTTTCTACCCGGTCCTAGAATTAGCCATTTCTACAAGGAGTCCTAGTTCCTTTTATTAGAGAATGGTATTAGAAACCAAGATCCAGGTTCTAGGTGCACTTGTTGCTACTGTTTTTAGACCCTCTCAGCTGACAAAAAAAAATAACAGCTGACAAAGCAAAGAAATATATGTGTATATACTAACCCTTTTATACACACATTAGGGCCCTGGTGGCACAGTGGTTAAGAGTTCGGCTGCTAACCAAAAGGTCAGCAGTTCGAATCCACCAGTTGCTCCTTGAAAATCCTATGGGGCAGTTCTACCCTGTCCTATAAGGTCTCTATGAGTCAGAATTGACTGAACAGCAACAGATTTTGGTTTGGTATTTACACATACCCATAAATATTTCTATATGTAACTGTCTATTAGTTTCCTAGGAATGCCATAACAAGTTGTCATAAACATGACAGCTTAAAACAACAAATTTATTCTGTCACAATTCTGGAAGCCAGAAGTCTGAATGAAGTTGTCAGCAAGGCCTTGCTCCCTCTGAAGGCTCTAGGGGAGCATTTTCCTAGCTTCTAGTGGCTCCTGGCATTCTTTGGCTTGTGTCAGCATAACTCCAATCTCCACCTCTGCATTTAAATGGTCTTTGTTCCTGGGTGTCTCTCTTATTTTTGTAAGAACACCAGTCATTGAATTTAGAGCCTACCATAAATCCAGGATGACTTTATCTTGAGATCTTTAACTAATTACACCTGCCATCAATGGCCTCTCTGTTTCCCCTATGTGAGAGCAATGGACAATTCTTCCTCTAGCTTTTAGAAGCAGCAATAATCTGTGCAGGGTTTCCAAATAAGGTTGCATTCTGAGGTTGCAGGTAGACATAAATTTTGGGGAGACAATATTTAACCTACAACATCATCTATGACTATGTTAAGTAAAACATAAGTTCTTATTGATGTCTCCAACTCTAATCTATTACCATATGGATCGTTCTAGCCTCACCCACCTCCCTTGCTTATCTGTAAATTCCTACTTCAACAATGAGAAGTCTGATCCTTGCTATCCTCCATCCATTTATGTAATTGTTCATTTCCAGTATACATATACAGCAGTATCAGAACTGTTACCTTTTATATGCAAGGATGGCTCAACATTAGAAAATCAATCAAAGTAATCCACCATATAAATAAAAGAATAACATGATCATCTCAGTTGAAGCAGAAAAGGCATTCCACAAAGTCCAACACCCATTCCTGATAAAAACTCTCAATAAAATAGGTATAGAAGGGAAATTTCTCAATATAATAAAGGGCATCTATACAAAACCAACAGCCAACATCATTCTTAATGGAGAGAGGCTGAAAACATTTCGCTTAAGAACAGGAACAAGACAAGGATGCCCTTTATCACCGCTCTTATTTAATATAGTGTTGGAAGTCCTAGCTAGAGCAATAAGGCAAGAAAAAGAAATAAAGAGCATTTAAACTGGTAAGAAAGAAGTAAAACTGTCCCTATTTGTAGATGACATGATACTATACACAGAAAACCCAAAAGATTCCACAGGAAAACTACTGGAACTAATAGAAGATTCAGCAAAGTAGCAGGCTATAAGATAAACATACAAAAATCAGTTGGATTCCTGTATAAGTAAAGAGAATGACAAAAATGAAATCAGGAAACAGCACCATTTATACTAGCCCCTAAAAAAATAAAATACTTAGGAATAAATTTAACCAGGGATGTAAAAGACCTATACAAAGAAAACTACAAAACACTACAGCAAGAAACCAAAAGAGATCTATATAAGTGGAAAAACATACCATGCTCATGGATAGACTCAACATTGTGAAAATGTCAATTCCACTCAAAGCAATCTACAAATATAATTCAATCCCGATCCAAATACCAACAGCATTCTTTAAAGAGATGGAAATACTAATCATTAACTTTATATGGAAAAGGAAAAAGGCCCTGGATAAGTAAAGCACTATTGAAGAAGAAGAATAAAGTAGGAAGACTTGCAGTACCTGACCTCAGAACCTACTATACAGCTACCATAGTTAAAACAGCCTGGCACTGGTACAACAATAAACATATTGAACAATGGAACAGAATTGAGAACTCAGATGTAAACCCATTCACCTATGGTCACCTGATCTTTGACAAGGGTCCAAAGTCCATCAAATGGGGAAAAGACAGCCTTTTTAACAAATGGTGCTGGCAAAACTGGATGTCCATCTGTAAAAAAATGAAACAGCACCCATACCTCACACCATGCAGAAAAACTAATTCAAAATGGATCAAAGACCTAAATATAAAATCAAAAACTATAAATATCATAGAAGAAAAAATAGGGTCAATGCTAGAGGCCCTAATGCTAGAGGCCCTAATACATGACATTAAAAGGATAAAAACCATAACTAACAACACACAAACTCCAGAAGATAAGCTAGATAATGGGGATCTTCTAAAAATTAAACACTTATGCTCATCAAAAGACTTCACCAAAAGAGTAAAAAGAGAACCTACATACTGGGAAAAACATTCCAGTTATGACAAATCCAACAAAGGTCCAATGTCTAAAATCTACAGGAAAATCCAACACCTCTACAACAAAAAGGCAAACAATCCAATTAAAAAATGGGTAAAGGAAATGAAGAGACACTTCACCAAGAAGACATTCAAGCACCTAACAGACACATGAGGAAATCAGAGAAATGCAAATCAAAACCACAATGAGACACCAACTTACCCTGGCATTACTGGCACAAATCAAAAAAACAGAAAATAGTAAATGTTGGAGGGGCTATGGGAATATTGGAACTCTTATGTGCTGCTGGTGGGAATTCAAAATGATACAACCATTTTGGAAAATGATATGTCTCTTTCTTAAAAAGGTAGAAATAGAAATGTCGTATGATCTAGCAATCCCACTCCTAAGAATATATCCTAGAGAAATAAGAGCTGTCACATGAACAGACATATGCACACCCAAGTTTATTGCAGCATTGTTCACAATAGCAAAAACACGGAAACAACCTAGATGCATGTTAACAGATGATTGAATAAACAAACTATGGTACATACACACAATGGAATACTACATAATGATCAAGAACAATGATGACTCCGTGAAGCACCTCACACTGTGAATGAATGTGGAGGGCATCATGCTGAGTGAAATAAGTTAATCAAAAAAGGAGAAATGTTGTATGGGACCAATACTATAAAAACTTATGAAAATGTTTACACAGAAAAAGAGACAATCTCCTATGGTTACAAGGGAGGGGAGGGGTAGGAAGGGGAAAACACTAACTAGACAATGATAAAGGGTAAGATAGTACACAATACTGCGGAAGTCAGTGCAACTTGTCCAAGGCAAGGTCATGGAAGCTTGATAGACACAGCCAAAGTCCCTGAGGGACCAAATTACTGGGCTGAGGGCTATAGGGACCGTGGTCTTGGGGAACATCTAGCTCAACTGGCGTAACATAGTTTATAAAGAAAATACTCTACATTTTTCTTTGGTGAGTAGCATCTGGAGTCTTAAAAGCCTGAGAGTGGCCATCTAAGATACTCCACTGGTCTCACCCTGTCTCTAACAAAGGAGCATGAAGAAAACCAAAGATGCAAGGGAAAGATTAGTCTAAATTACTAATGGACCACAAGTACTACAGCCTCCACCAGACTGAGTCTGTAACTGAACAAGGGTTCTTATTCTGTCCTATTAGCCAATCAAAATAAAACGGATGCCACACCACCAGTTGCAAGGGAAACAGAAAGTGGAAATTTATTGTTTAAACAAGCAAGGAGCAACGTGGGGCCCAGCAGCCGAAAGAACATGTGCTCCCTGTCTGAGGTGGTTGGGTTTGGTGCCTGGAACTCTCTGCTCTTAGCCCCCTCCATGTCCACATTTGGAGGTCAGGATGTTGAATCATGTCGGTGATGTTCAGGTCCAAGGATAGATTGAGGGCGCAGCTCCTCAGGTCCTGTGCATGCACTAAAATCTTGGTTCATGCATGCATGGAATTCTGGTGCCAAATTCAAACTGTGGTTAGGATCCAAGTGTGGTCAGGCCAAACCTCAGTTAGAAGCTGTGGCTTGGCAGGCTTCGAGGGAGGGGGAGTAACTGCAGCTAAGCAGAGGGAAGTCTCAGTGGAGGCTTCAAGTCCAGCATAACTAGATGTTGCCGGGCTGCCACCACTGACTGCCCTGACACAATAGAGGGTCCCGGACAGAGCTGGAGAAAAAAGTAGAGCAAAATTCTAACTCACAAACAAACAAACAAACCCCTCAGATTTACTGGTCTGAGACTGGAGAAACCCTGAGAGTATGGCCCCTAGACACCCTGTTAGCTCAAATGAACTCACTTCTGAGGTTCACCCTTCAGCCAAAGATTAGACAGGCCCATAAAACAAACAGAGACTAAATGGGCACACCAGCCGAGGGGCAAGGGCAAGAAAGCAGGAGTGGACAGGAAAGCTGGTAATAGGGAATTCAAGGTCAAGAAGGGGAGAGTGTTGACATGTTGTGGGGTTGGCAACCAATGTCACAAAACAATATGTTTACTAATTGCTTAATGAGAAGTGAGTTTGTTCTGTAAACCTTCACCTAAAGTACAATTTAAAAAAGGATTTTTTTAATTGTAGGTGTGTGTGTGGTGTGGGGAATGATGGTAAATATCTTAACATAAATACAGTATATTTGTAGAATGAGTATAGGATCTGTTCACACTGATCCCCTGTCAAGGGATGGTCACTGGTAAGCAAACCACTGTGTCCTATTTCAATAGTTTTTGGGGAAAGCCACCTGAGGGATAAGAAGCCCTGAAGGCACAATAGTAGAGTGCTTGGCTGCTAACTGAAAGGTTGGCTTTTCTAACCAACCAGTGGCCCCATAGGAGAGGGACTTGGCAGTCTGCTTCCCTAAAGATTACAGCCTAGGAAACCCTATGGGGCAGTTTTACTCTGTCACATAGGGCTGCTATGAGTCTGAATGGACTCAACGGGTACATAACAACAACCTGAGGGATAAAGAGAAAGAATTTAGGTGAGAGATTGAGTCTTTCTCCTGTAATTTGTATTTAAATTCAAATGATGCCCCCTTTTATCTTTTACCACCGTTCTCCTTGAGCTAAAATGACCTCCTTCTCCACTAACTCCCCACCAGCAGCAGCGTTACAGGTTATCTTATTTCTCCCCAGTAAAGGTGTGTGTCTTTCCCAGGGGAAAGCAACTTCCCAGTGGTATTTCCAGGAGCCCCTGCTATGCCTCTCTATTCAAACTCAAATCTCTTTTTTTCAGCTGTCTTAAAAAAAAAATTTTTTTTTTGATATATGTTAAAAAAGGGTTTCACAGATTTTCCAACTTTACCCTCTTTGGCAGCTACTTCTTTGCTGGGGTAGAGTCCCTGCAGTTGCTGTCAAAATTTCCAGGCTGTTCCTCCTTCCCTATCAGTGCCCACCCACACCCTCAGCAGTAACCCTGTTGGCTTCACCCACTGGCTACACCAGTGTGGGAGGGAGAAGAGCAGGACTGCAGACCTCACTGCACCACTTCCCAAACAAGTCATCTCAGGCTAGTTACTTAATTAACTTCTCTATGTCTTGATTTCCTCATTGATGTCTTTATTTCCTCATTGGTGGAATAAAGACAATAAAGGTACTTAATTCACAGGTTTGCTGTGAAGATTAAATAAACCAATGTACAGAAAGAATTTAGCACAGTCCCTGGCAGACAGTAAAGAATAGGTAGATGTGAGATATTATTATAGTCATTACTGTTATGTGTCTGTGCACACCTCAAAGGCAGGGTTTGCAGGCAATACAAGCATTTCTACTCTCCCTGCAGCTGTCAAAACAATTTACTGAAAAGTTGAAAATTTTGGTAAAAATGATTATTTTGCATTGTGTAAAAAGTCCTAGGTATCTCCCTTCAAAAACAGAAGTTGTTTGAATTTGTATATATTCTGTAATGCTAGATAATTGAACTCATCCTTGGTTATCACTAAACAGTGAATGTGATGTATTCTACCTAAATAAGGAAAATGAGAATAAAAAATAGAATTGATTTATTCTGAAGACCCTATCCAGACTGGCTGCCTGGAGACCAAAACAAACAAACAAACAAACAAACCTGTTGCCATCGAATTGATTCTGACTAATAGCAGCCCTATAGGACAGAATAGAACTGCCCCATACAGTTTTCAAGGAGCGCCTGGTGGATCCGAACTGCCGACTCTTTGGTTAGCAGCCACAGCACTTAACCACTATGCCACCAGGGTTTCCTGGCCTGGAGACCAGACAAGGTTTTTTTTTTTAAATGTAAAATTCAAGCAACCAATAGTTTTCTAAAAGAGTTGAATTCAAACACACTTCTGCTTTGCAAAGCAGTTACTAATAAAATAAAATAAAGCATCCTTTCAGCTGATTTACAACTTAAACAAATGGCTTTTTTGCCTTTGTACAAATTGTTTGTTTTTCAGAAGAGTGAATACTGAACAGCCTTAATGGGACTTCTAGTTCCACCCTTTAATTCTCAATAAAGACATGATAATGGGAATGATAGCGATAATAATAATAATTGCTATTATTATTATAGACATCAGCTACTGCACACTTATCATGCTAATTTATAAACAAGTTCCTATTTAATTCTGACAACTGCCCTGCGTGTCATGTATTATTAGCTTTATTTTACAGAAACAGAAACCAGGGCACAAAGAATTCAGTAATTATACGCGGCAGAGCCAGGAGTTGGATTCATGCCTGTCTGTTCCCAAGTTTGGACTGTTAACCACTGCACCAAAAAGACATCTCAAACTTAGGCCTTATGGGAAAGGATGTGTACCATTTGCCTTCTATACGATTATTTTTCTTTTATATTTTTATGATTTTCTTAGAACCAAGAAATCATGAAGAATTAATGCAGGGGACAGGAGCCCCAGTGACACAGTGCTTAAGAGCTCAGGCTACTAATCAAAAGGTTGGCAGTTGGAATCCACCAACTGTTCCTTGGAAACCTTATGGGGCAATTCTACTCTGTTCTATAGGGTCACTATGATTTGGAATCAACTCGGTGGCAACGGGGTGGTGCGGGGAGGGGAGAAAGGTGGTAAGTAGAGACAAAAGAGCTGCTGAATCAGGAAGCAGGAGACTCAGATGCATGAACTTGGACGAGTAACCAGATCTCTTCAGATGCCAGTTTTCTGTCCATAATGTGAGCAGATCGGTTGTGGCTCTAAAATGCACTCTGGTCTTTTCTGTCTTCACCTGTATCAGGTCTTCCAGTGTGAGAAGGTTGTAAGAGAATGGGGTCCAGGTGTCTCATATTTTGTTTCAATTGTATTGATGTACAAAAAAAAAAAAAACACAAACTCATTGTCGTCGAGTCAATTCTGGCTCATAGCGACCCCAAAGGACAGAGTAGAACTGCCCCATAGAATTTCCAAGGAGCTCCTGATGGATTGGAACCACTGACCTTTTTGGTTAGCAGCCGTAGCTCTTAACCACTCTGCCACCAGGGTTTCCATTGATGTACCACAGTTTGTTTACTCATTCATCAGTTAATAGGTCATTTGCGTAGTTTTCAGTTTTTAGAGGTAATAAATAAAGCTACTGAGGCTCCCCAAAGGTGTCCAGAGAAGACCTGGTGTTGCTGTGCTAAAGTGCCCTGCCACAAACCGAAAGGTCAGAAGTTTGAACCCACCAGCCACTTCTCAGGAGGAAGATGTGGCAATCTGCTTCTCCAAGGAGCAGCTGGTGGATTTGAACTGCCAATTTTTTGGTTAGCAGCTGTATCTCACCATAGCTTTAACCATTGTGCCACCAGGGCTCCTCCATAAAGATCACAGCCTTGGAAACCCTGTGGGCAGTTCTACTCTGCCCTATAGTGTCGCTGTGAGTCAGAATTGGCTCGATGGCAATGGGTTTAGTTTGTTTTTAAAGATGCCCCCGTTCTAACCCCCAGAAATGCTGAATATGTTAATGGAAAGGGACTTTGCAGATGTGATTAAGGATTTTGAGATATACCAAATTATCCAGATGGGCTCAATGTTACCACAAAGATCCTTATAAGAGGAAAAGGGAGGCAGGAGAGTCAGAGAAAGAGACGTGACTATGAAAGGAGAGGTAAGAGAATGAGAGAGAGATTGAAAGATGCTACACTGCTGGCTTTCAAAATGGAAGCGGGCCATGAGCCAGGAAAGCAGGTGGCCTCTAGAAGCTGGAAAGACAAGAATATGGATTCTCCCTTAGAGCCTCCAGAAGGAACACCCTGCCAACACCTTGGTTTTAGCCCAGGGAGAGTGATTTTGAACTTATGTCCTCAGAACTGTAAGATAATAAATCTGTGCTATTAAAGCCACGAAATATGTGATAATAATAGGAAACTAATTAATGCAGCTGTTATAAACATTCCCTACAGGCCTTTGTGCGGACATGTGTTTTTGTATCTTTTGGGTAAATTTCTAGAAGTGAAATTACTAGGGTGTGTGTAAATTTAACTTTATAACGAACTGCAGAATTGTTTTCTAAAGTGGTCGTACCATTGTACATTTCCAACAGTAGTGTATGAGAGTTCTAATTGTGCTACATTTTTGCCAGCACATAATAGTGTCAGTCTTTGTTTATTTTAACCATTTTACCAAGTGGCTCCGCAGGAGAAAGACCTGCCAATCTACTCTCGTAAGAATTACAGCTAGAAAACCTTATGGGGCCGTCCTACTTTGTCATATGGGGTTGTTATAAGGTGGAAATCGACTCTACAGCACCTACGAATAGCAATAGGACTAATGAAGTAAAGTATCTTTTCATATGTTTATTTCCCATTTGTGTTTTTCAGAGTTCTTTATAAATTCTGAACCCAAGTCCTTGACCAGACATTTATTTTGCAAATATTTTCTCCTAATTTGTGGCTTGTCTTTTCATCTTCTTAACAATGTCTTTGGAAAGCAGAAGTTTTAAATTTTGATGTCTTAGCTATCAATGTTTTCTTTTATGGTTGATACTTTTGGTGTCTTATCTGAGAAAGATTCGTCTAACCCAAGATCGAAAATCTTTTTTTCTAAAGGTTTTATAGTTGTAGTTTTATGTTTAGGTCAATTTTTAGTTTATTTTTGTATGTGGTACAAACTATGGCTAGAGGTGGTTTTGTTGTTGTTTTGTTTGTTTGCTTTTATTTTGGATAGGAATGTCCAATTGTTCTAGCACCATTTCTTGAAAAGACCATGCTTTCTCCATTGAATCACTTTGACAACGTTGTCAGAGATCAGTTGACTATATATGTGAAGGTTCATTTTATAACCCTCTATTTTATTCCATTCAAAGAGACATCTTGGCCTTTTAACACTTGAAAGAGGTCTTTTGCAGCAGATTTGCCCAATGCAATGTGTCTTTTGATTTCTTGACTGCTGCTTCCATGGGCATTGATTGTAGATCCAAGTAAAATGAAATCTTTGACAACTTCAATATTTTCTCCATTTATCATAATGTTGCTTATTGGTCCAGTTGTGAGGATTTTTGTTTTCTTTATGTTGAGGTGTAACCCATACTGAAGGCTGTATGTAGTCTTTGATCTTCATCAGTAAGTGCTTCAAGTCCTCTTCACTTTCAGGAACCAAGTCTGCGTCATCTGCATTACACAAGTTGTTATAGAGTCTTCTTCCAATCCTGAATAGGTATTCTTCTTCATACAGTCTAGCTTCTCAGATTATTTGCTCAGCCATACAGATTGAATAAGTATGGTGAAAGGATACAACTCTAATGCACAGCTTTTCTGATTTTAAACCACTAAGTATCCCCTACAGTGTCGCTATGAGTGAGAATCTACTTGACAGCAGTGAAGGGTCAGTATCCCCTTGTTCTGTTCAAACGAGTGCCTCATGGTCTATGTACAGGTTCTGCATGAGCACAATTAAATGTTTTGAAATTCCCATTCTTTGCAATATTATCTATAATTTGTTATGATCCACATAGTCAAACGCCTGACCCAAACCATAGTATTTCCAGTTGCCTCATATGCATGCAAAAGCTGGACAATAAATAAGAAAGAAGAATTGATGCCTTTAAATTGTGGTGTTGGTGAAGAATATTGAATAAACGATGGACTGCCAGAAGAAGGAACAAATCTGTCTTGGAAGAAATATAGCCAGAATGCCCCTTAGAAATGAGGATGGCGAGACTTCATCTCACGTACTTTGGGACATGTTATCAGGAGAGACCAGTCCCTGGAAAAGGACATTATGCTTGGTAAAGCAGAAGGTCTTTGAAATAGAGAAAGACCCTAAATGAGATGGATTGACACAGTAGCTGCAAAAATGGGCTCAAACATAGCAATGATTACGAGGTTGGCACAGGACTGGACTGTGTTTTTTTCTGTTGTACATAAGGTCACTATCAGTCGTAATGGACCCAACGGCATCTAACAACAATGCTCTATTCCATTAATCTATTTGATTATCCTTTCTTCAATACTGCACTATTTTGATTACTGTAATTTTATAGTAAATCTTGAAAACAGTTCATGTGAATCTTCCAACTTTGTATTTTTTCCAGGTTGTTTTGACTATTCTAAGTTTTGTGCTTTTCTATATAAATTTTAAAATAGTTTGTTGATTGTTAGGATTTTGATTGGGATTATATTACATTTATGAATCAATTTGGGGAGAATTGACAGCTTAACGATATTAAGTCTTCTAATCCAAGAACACAGTTTATCATTTATTTAGCTCTTCTTTGATTTCTCTCATCATTCTTTTATAATTTTGAGCATAAAAATCTTGTAAACATTTTTTATAGATTTATCCCTAAGTGTTTCATGGTTGAGATGCTATTTTAAATGGTACTATATTTTAAGATTTCAATTCCTACTTGTTCGTTTGCTCATTGCTAGTATGTAAACCTGGTGGCACAGTGGTTAAGAGCTCAGCAGCTAACCAAAAGGTCAGCAGTTCAAACCCACCAACCACTCTTTGTAAACCCTATAGGACAGCTCTACTCTGCCCTATAGGGCTGCTGTGAGTCAAAATTGACTCCCTGGCAACGTTTTTTTTGTTCTTTTGTTGCTAGTATATGGAAATAAAATTGATTTTTGTGTGTTGAGCTAGCATCTTTGTGACTTACTATACTCATTTGATTTTATATATATTTTTGTAGATAACACTGGATTATCTTCATAAGGATCATGTTGTCTACAACATGTCTAACCTGGATATCTTTTCCTTCTTTTTGTTGCCTTATGGTACTCACTGGAACCTCCAATATAACATTGAATAAGAGTGGTGTGATGGTTAAGATTGTGTGTCAACTCGATTGGCCCATGATTCTCTGTGGTTTGGCAGTCATGTGATGTTGTGATTACTTCCATGAGATATGATATAATGTGACCATTTCCATGATGAAATCTGCTGTGATTAGCCAATCAGTTGAAAGGGAGTTTCCTTGGGTGTGTGGCCTGCTTTGAATATAAGTGGACACTCTCACAAGGCTTATGGACTTTTGCTTGGTCTGGATCCTGGAGCTGGCTCCTGTTTGTCTGACTTTCAGTTCCTGAGACCTGAGCTAGCAGCTTACCTGTGGTCTTGCCTGCCAATCTTGGGATTCGTCAATCTTCACAGCCTATGACTGAGAGCCCTGCTCTATGACCTGCTGATCTTGGGTTTGCCAGCCCCTGCATGAATCAGGAGAAGGTTCTATCCTGACCCATGGACTTGGAACTTTCCAGCCTCTAAATCGCATGAGCCAATTACTTGATATAAATCCCTGTCTTTATATATTTATAGGCTTTACTGGTTTTGCTTCTCTAGAGAACCCAGCCTAAGACATTTTATACTGACAGTGGTTTTAGAGAAACAGAATTGTAAGGATGAGTTTCTAAATTGGTTCTCAAGTCTGTTCAGTCTTAAAGATGTTGATGACTCTGCTTCCAGTAGTAAAGAGGGCACTGCTAATCCATGGTGGGAGATGGGATCTCAAATATGAAAAATATCACCAACAATAGATCAGATATTGGTGAAAGGTGAGGCTGTGGGTGATTACATGTGTGATACCTTTCTACAATTTTGTCAGAATGGGAAGTATAAGAAAGCTTGTTGGTTGGCCCTACTTTCACTAGACAAACTGGTGAAAGAAAGACACAAGCTCAGGGCTTCAGAGTCAAAGCTCAAGTGCTGCATAAACAACCTTGAAGTTTCCACTTGTGCCTTGAAAGAAAGCCTTATTTCTTGTAGTAACAGAGCTGACATTGCTGAAAACAAACCCAGAGTCTTACTGTAAGAGTGGCTGAGTTACAATGTCAACTCAACTGAAACCTTGAAAAGTGTCTGAAGTAAAAGTGAGGGCATTGATTGGGAAAAAATGGGATCCCGAAATTTGGGATGGGGACATATGGGCAGATAATCAGGAGGCTAGAGATGTTGAGCCCCTGCCAACAGAGCCAGCCCTCTCACTCCTATCAGAAGAGATTACTCCATGTTTGTCTGGTAAACCACCCTCCCCAGTAAAACCATCAGCCGCTCCATACCCATCTAATTAGATAAACCCAGCTGCATACAAGTACCTTTGTCTGAGTCATTGCATGGGACATTGTCTGAGGCAGATGCCTTACAAGACAATGCTGAATGTTCTCAAAACATTTCCCCACTGATTTTGGCTTCTAGACTTATAACTAAACCTAAGTCCCAGCGACCCCCAAAAAGGTGAACTACAAAGTATGATCCAGGAGAAGGTACGCTACACTCCAAAAGAACTGCTTGAGTTTTCTAATATGTGCAAACAGAAACCTGGGGAATATGTGTGGGAATGGCTATTAAGGATGTGGAATAATGGTGCAGGAAACATAAAGATG
This sequence comes from Elephas maximus indicus, assembly GCF_024166365.1. NCBI lineage: Eukaryota > Metazoa > Chordata > Mammalia > Proboscidea > Elephantidae > Elephas > Elephas maximus. Next base: position 55,256,826 of record NC_064840.1, read on the forward strand.
GATCAGTCTGAGTTTATTGATATAGGCCCACGAAGCACAGATTCTTTATTCAATGTTTCAGGTTGAGAAGTTAGGAAAGAATATAATAGTTTATTTGGCTGGGTCACTGAAGCATGGATTATGTGGTGGCCTACACTAAATCAAGTTGAAATACCAGACCTTCCTTAGTATACTGTAGAAGGCATCCAAAAGCTTAGGAAAATTGGCATGTGTTATGGATTGAATTATGTTGCCCCAAAAACGTTTGCATCAATTTGGCTGGGCCATGATTCCCAGTATTGTGTGGTTGTCCTCCATTTTGTGATTGCAATTTAATGTTAAAGAGGATTAGGATGGGATTGTAACACTCTTACTAAGGTCACATCCGTGATGCAATGTAAAGGGAGTTTCCCTGGGGTGTGGTCTGAACAACCTTTTATCTTACAAGAGATAGAAAGGAAGTGAGCAGAGAGTGGGGGACCTCATACCACCAAGAAAACAGCGCTGGGAGTAGATCATGCCCTTTGGACCTGGGGTCCCTGTGCGAAGAAGCTCCTAGTCCGGGAAAAGATTGACTAGACGGCCAACAGAGAAAGCCTTCCCCTGGAGCCGATGCCCTGAATTTGGACTTTTAGGCTACTTTATCTTGAGGAAATAAACTTCTCTTTGTTAAAGCTATCCACTTTTAGTATTTCTGTTACAGTAGCACTAGATGACTAAGACAGCACGCTAGAATAGATTTATCAGATTAGACCCACAGACTCACACATGGAGTGCCCAGAAGACACACCTTTTTCTACAGCTGTGAGGAACAAATCTGTGAAGGGAGCCGCTTGAAGACTGCTGTGATTACTATTTTATGTAAGTCAGATTTGACAGTGGAAACTGCCCTAAATGAATTAAGACACCTAGCTACAGTGGGGCTGATTGAACCCATGGTGGTAGGGGCCAAGTGGCAGCACTCAATCGACAAAGACAAGGTGAACATGGTTATCGTAATGATTAATGGAGTCAAAGCAGTAATCAGAATAGTCTGACTCGTATGGACTTATGGTGTTGGCTACTTAGTCATGGTGTCCCTGTGAGTGTAATAGATAGGAATCTACTAAATATTTACTTGATCTGCTCAAGCAGATGAATTCTGGGTCAAGTGAACAGCAGTCTTACTCCAGTCACCAAAATAGAGAGTCACGGCCCCTCAATCAATTCCCAGAATTGGGTGAGTTTAAAGATCCACGACCCCTTGACTGAAGGGGAGATTGGGTCCCCTTGAGGAAGGCCTCTAATACACTGCCGAAAACTTATGCTGTTAATCTTTCTCCCAGACTTCCCTAAAGGATTCGACAGCATTTTATGAGAGTGACTGTTCATAGGGGAAGAGGAAATATCAGACTTTTTGAGGATTACTGGATACTAGCTCTGAACTGCCAGTAATTCTAGGAGACCCAAACTGTCACTGTGGCCCACCAGTCAGAGTGGGGGCATATGGAGGTCAGGTTATTAATGGAGCCTTAGCTTATGCCCATCTCACAGTAGGTTCAGTGGGTCCCTGAACTCATCCTGTAGTGATTTCCCCAGTTTCAGAATTCATAATTGGACTAGATATACTGGCAGAACCCCTACATCAAACCCCTGACAAATGGAGTAAGGGCTATTATGGTAGGAAAAGCCAAGTGGAAGCCAGTAGAACTGCCCCTATCTAGAAAAATAGTAAACCAAAAGCAATACCACATTCCTGGAGGGATTGCAGGGATTACTTCCACCAGCAAGGGCTTGAAGGGTGCAGGGGTGGTGATTTCCATTATTTCCTCAATCAACTCACCTATTTGGCCTGTGCAGAGAAAAAAAAAAAAAAGATGGATCTTGGAGATTTCCCCAGCTACTCCCGTAATAGCTCAACAGGCTTATGAACAAAGTGACCTTGGTGGCAGGGATGGGGGTTATGCATTGACTCAACATCATGGACTTCCACTCACCAGGGCCAACTTGGCTACAGCCACTGCTGACTGCCCAGTATGCCAGCAGCAGAGATCAACACTGAGTCCCTGATATGGCACCATTCCTTGAGGTGATCACCCAGCAACCTGGTGGCAAGTTGATTACCCTGGACCACTTCCATCATGGAAAGGAGAGCATTTTGTTCTTACTGGGATAGACACTCTGGGTATGGAATTTGCCTTCTCTGTGCACAATGCTTCTGCCAAAACTACCAATCATGGACTTTCAGAATGCCTTATCTACCATCGTAGTATGCCACACAGCATAGCCTTGGATTAAGGGACTCACTTCACAGCAAATTCAGTTTGGCAATGGGCCCAAGCTCAAGGAATTCACTAGTCTTACCATGTTCTCCATCATTCTGAAACAGCTAGCTCGATAGAACAAAGGAATGGCCTTCTAAAGACATAATTATGGTGCCAGTTAGGTGACTATAACTTGCAGGGTTGGGGCAATGTTCTCCAGGAGGCTGTATATGCTCTAAACCAGCAACCAATATATGGTGCTGTTTCTCCCATAACCAGGATTCATGGATCCAGGAATCAAGGGGTGGAAATATGAGTGGCACCACTCACTATTACCCCTAGTGACCCACTCACAAGATTTTTGCTCCCAGTCGCTGAGACCTTATGGTCTGAGGGTCTAGAGGTCTTAGTTCCAGAGGGAGGAATGCTCCCACATGGAGACACATCACTTGTTCCCTTGAACTGGAAGCCAAGAATGCCACTTGGCCACTTTGGTCTCCTTATGCCTCTGGAAAAACAGGCAAAGAAAGGAGTTACCACACTGGCTGGAGTGAGTCATCCTGATTACCATAAGGAAATTGGATTGATATTACATAATGAAAGTAAAGAAGAGTATGTCTGAAATGCAGGAGATCCTTTAGGGCATCTCTTAGTACTACCATACCCTGTAATTAAAGTCAATGGAAAACTACAGCAGCCCAATTCCGACATGACTACTAATGGCCCAGACCCTTCAGGAATGAAGATTTGAGTCACCCCACCAGCCAAAGAACCATGACCAGCTGAGGTGCTTGCTGAGGGGAAAAGGAATATGGAATGGGTGGTGGAGGAAGGTAGCTCTAAATATCCGTTACGACCATATGACCAGTTGCAGAAACGAGGGCTGTAATTGTTATGAGTATTTCTGCTTTGTACGTGTGCATTAAATGTTTTTGTTTTCTCCACTTATACAACATAAGATGTAACAGGGCTAGTGCATTTTCAGTTGTATGTGTGTTCATTGTACCATGTTATGCACAAGTAAGGCTTCATAATTAATCGTCTTTGCTCAAAGATTAAGGAGATGTGTACAGGTGCCAGGTTGACAAGGGGTGGACTGTGATGGTTAAGGTTAAGGTTGTGTGTCAGTTTGGCTGGGTCATGAGTCTCAGTGGTTTGGCAGTTGTATGATGTGACCACTTCCATGATAAGATTTGATATAATGTGATCACCTCCATGATGGAATCTGCTGTGAGTAGCCAGTCAGTTGAAAGGGAGTTTCCTTATATGTGTGGCCTAATACAAGTGGATATTCTGGCAAGGCTTGTGGACTTAACTCATTCTGGATCCTCCAGCTGGCTCCTGTTCATCTGACCTCTGGTTCTTGGGACCTGGGGTAGCAGCTTAGTTGCTGCCTTACCTGCCAATCTTGGGATTTGTTGATCTTCACAGCCTGTGAGCAAGAGCCCTGATCTCTGATCTGCCAGTCTTGGCTCACCTGCCCCTGTGGCTATGTGAATCAGAAGCCTCTATCCTTACCCATGGACTTGGGACATTCCAGCCTCTACAAACATGTGATCCATTTCCTTGATATAAATCTCTCTCTATATATATTTATATGCTTTACTGATTTTGCTTCTCTAGAGAACCCAGCCTAAGACAAGTGGTGAGGTGACTATCTTTTTCTTTTTCTTGATGTCAAATGAAAAATTCAATCTTTCACCATTAAATGTGATATTAACTGTATTTTTTTGTAAATGTCTTTCATCAAGTTCAGGACATGCCTTTTTTTTCCTAGTTTGTGGAGAGTTTTTTTCTCGTGAATGAATATTGGATATTGACAACTGCTTTTCCATCCTCAATTATTTTATAGCTATAAGATGATTCTAATTAATGGACATATCTGGTGTTGCACACAAAGATGTGTATTTTCAGAATAAATTCTCAGGAGTAGGAATATTGGAATAGAATATGCATTTATAATTTTAATAAACCAAACAAAAACCCACTGCTCTTGAGTTTATTCTGACTCATAGCAACCCTGCAGAGCAGAGTAAAACTGCTCTATACGGTTTCCAGGGCTGTAAATCTTTATGGAAGCAGTCTGCCAAATCTTTCTCCTACAGGGAAAGATTTTAATTTTAATAGGTGTTACAAGTTGCCCTCCATGTGGATTGTTCCAATGTACATTCCCACCAGCAGTGTACAAGAGCTCTTGTTTCCCCACAGGCTTGCCAACAAAGTGGATTTTTAAACTTTGGAATTTTTATAATCTAAAAGTGGCTTTTCAGTGTATTTTAAAAATTCCTTTCTTATCATGAATGAAAATGACTCTTTTCATATGTTTAAGGGCCATTTACATTTCATTTTTACATGAATATCTGTTAATATCTTTTGCCCTTTTTGCATGCATATGTGTGTGTGTGTATACAATTTTCTGGAAACCCTGGTGGCGTAGTGGTTAAGTGCTACGGCTGCTAACCAAAGGGTCGGCAGTTTGAATCTGCCAGGTGCTCCTTGGAAACTCTATGGGGCAGTTCTACTCTGTCCTATAGGGTCGCTATGTGTCGGAATTGATTCGTCAGCACTGGGTTTGGTTTTTTTTTTAATATATGATTTTCTTATTAATTTTTAGGATTTTTTTTTTTAATATGTCAGGGAAATTGGCCCATTATCTGTTATAAGTGGTCTTTTTTTTTTTCCAAAATTTTTTTTTTTTTGGTCAATTTGTTGGGTTTTTTTTTGTCAATTTGTTGTTGTTTTGACTTTGCTTTCACGGTGTGTGTGTGTGTGTGTGTGTGTGTGTGTGTAGGCCAGATTTAAGTCTATCCAAAATAAGTCACTTTATTTCATTAGTTTTCCTGATGAGCTTTTAAGGATGAGATTTATGAGGAAATGTGGAATCAGTATTGTATCAATTCCTTTGACAAATCACTTTTGAGGTGGGTTATTTTTGCCAAGATGCCCATAGATGGTGAACCTTAAGGAAAAAAAAAAAAATAGTGTGCTGATTGCTGCTTATATCTTTCACAGAAACTACGCAGTAACGTGAGTATTTCTTTTTTCACTGGCGTGGAAGAAAGGTGCTATCCTCCCTCCCTCAAATCCTACCTTTTAGGATTAGGGAAACAGTAGAGGTTAAGGGAGAAAGTGACGCTATTTGAGTCACACAGAGTTAAATGTGCCATTGGACTTGTGGTCACCTTGATATGATTAGTGGCCTAGTCTTAGCTAAACTGGTTCATACCTCCAAAAGGATGCTCATTATGGACATCTTAGCTGAAATCATGTGGAGTACCACAGGAGACCTAGGGCCTCATTTTACAACCCAGACTCACTTTCAACTTGGAAGCTTCTAGGAGCCTAATTTTCTAGTCCTTATTCAAATATCAAACTGCTGAGGTCATAGTGATATCACTGAAATGCTCAGCTCTCTCTTTATTTAACTAGCACCTTCATTGTCCTCAATGCATGACACCATCTCACATGATGTTGGCACATAAGGTGGAAAAAGATAGTTATTTTTTCTTTTAAAAACAATATTAAAATTTTAAAAAGAGTGCCATGACATGAATATCTTCCTTCCCTCTTTTGAACTTCTGTTTCCTATTGCTTCTATTTTTTTCTAACCCCATCTCAGCTCACCCACTCCTTCCTTAGCTTTCTTTGGTCAGTATCTCAGTTCCTTTTTGTCTCCTTCTTCTTAGGACGTACAGGAAGATCTCATGTTTGTTATATTCTTGAGCAATTCATTTTAATGAGTCAAAGAATATATTTTTAGAACATCCTACATGTCCTGTTTCCAGGAAGAGTGAATATACTGGTCAATTTCAATTACACCTTCTGCTTGTAGCCACCTACATGGGGACATGGTAGGTGAAATGAAGATTTTCATTTATTTATGCTACTGGCCAGGGCTTAAAAGTACTTATTTATGCTAGTCACCATTCATTTATTTATGCACTTATTTAACAACAAATAGTTGTTAAAATAAATGCAAGTATACCTATTTTTATGCTCTGAGGTTTTTTTTAAGTAGATGGATGATATAACCATTATCATCAAAGGAAGTTGAAATCCATCTAAAAAGCCAAGACAAACATACTGATATAAATCCTATTTCTGGAAAAACAGAATGGTGGAGGCCAAATAGAACCAAAAGAATAGTGGAGTAGCATTTATCTAAGTTCTCCAGTCCCTTACCTTATATCCAGGTAACTTCAGCCTCTTTAAATCTTTCTAACTTCGGTGAAGGGAAGAGCAGTGAGTAAAGTCAATGTCAGCACGTACAGTGCCTTTGTGTGAATTACCAAAAGATGCCCACTCTTGGCAGATGAATTACAAAAAGGCATTCCCTTCTGGGCACATGAAACATGTGACGATTCACATGGTGCAACACTTTGCTACCAGGGACCACGACCCTAGTACCTGGTGACGTGAGCCTGAACTTCCTCATCTATAATGGGGAAATGATGCTGACCTCATAGGATTATAGCGATTAGAAAGGAAAAAAAGACCTGAGAAGCCTCTGGCACTCAGGTGAGGAACACATGCTAACCCTCATCCATGACTTGATTTCTGCTGCCACACTAGCCCCATCTGGAAACACAAAGGCTGTAAAGCAAATTCTACCATGCTTTGGATTATGTGCCAAATTCTGCAAATCTTATTATTGATCTTATCCTTTTTGGAAATTTCTCCTGTTGTGTCCTAAGAATGAGTTTCACTCAGATTGTGAAATCTTTGTGTTTCGCCTTTGGCTGAGGAGGAATTGTCTCAGCTTAGCAATCAAGAGATTTATAAGCCTGAAATAGACACTAGAGTTATTGGGCCCTGACAGAGGAAAGGGAAAAGGTAGAGGAATGCCTGAAATCCAGGTGCCTTTCCTTAAATCTCAGGCATATTTCCATTTTATACCTGGAAGTGTGGGATGAGAGGGTAAAGCACCTGAGCCCTAATAAAGCAGGATTGGGGGAATCTCCATGCTGGCCTATTAGTGTAGGCTTTTTAATTATGTCTGCTCTGAACCCAGATTTGCTGAAAATCAATTATTACATTGTGAGTAACTGCTCTGTGAGGATGAGCGAGCACTTGTGAACAATGACAACAACACCATCACCACGACACACACACACACACACACGCACGCAAACTATAATTTACAACTTTTTGTTGTTAGCCAGAATGGCAGATACAGAGAAATTGAGTTTGGAGTAGAATGGGATCTTATGATGTATTACCTGGGTGTTACATTATTACTAGACTAACGGATAGTAGTAGGATTTGACTCAATGGCAATTTTTTTTTTTTTTTTTTTAATGGACAGTAGCAGGGAAACCAGAGGGAGATGATCCCAATAATCCAGGCGAGACATGAGGGCTGTAGCTTTGGAAAAGGTAAGAAGGGGTTGGGTTCTGAATCTATTTGAAGCATTGCTGATAGGCTTTCTTAACAGATCAAATATGTATTGTGGAAGAAAGAAATGATTCAAGGATGGATTCCAAGTCTTTCTTCCTGAGAAACTGGAAGAATGAAGTTGTCTTTAATTGGGAGGGAAAACTGGAGAAGGAGTAGATTTTGATATCCGTAGTTAAGTTTTGGACAGGATGGGTTCTAAATACCTATTAAAAAAAAAAAAAAAACTAATTTTTTTTTTTTTTTTTATTAAAAAGCCAAGTGAAAATACTTAACAGGCAATTGGATACATACAGGTCTGGAGTTTAGAAGCAAGGTACAAGCTGGAGATCTAAATTTTAGATTCATCAGCATATAGATGGTCTTTAAAGTCATGGAGTGAAATAGGATCACCTTGTGAATGAATACAGATGAAGGGAAGAGGGCTAAGAATTTTACCGTAAAGCTTCAAGTACTGAGGGAGGCGCCAGGTGTTCTTACTGCAGCAAATGAAGCTTTGCGAAAACCCTCTTCAGTTGTGACTCTTTGGCATCAGGATTAAGGGGATCTTTGTGGAAAACGAATGGACCTGTAATAGGTTCATGGTTAAATATCATCTACCTTCTTATTCTCTTTTATTTTAAAAGCTTGTTGAGGTGTAATTGACATACAATAAATTGTACATATTTAAAGTCTACAACTTAAATCTTCGTGTGTGTGTGCGCGCGTGCGTGCGTGCACCAGTCAAGCCATCACCTCCATCCGGATAATCAACATATCCACCCCTTCCTCACAAATGTTTCCTTGTGTTCTTTTATAATCTCTCCGTTTTGCTCCTCCTGAATCAACAGTGTATTGCTTTTTTATTGCTGAAAAGTATCGATATACCACAATTTGTTTCTCCATCTATATGTCGATGGACATTTGGGTTCTTTCCATTGTTGAGCTATTACAAATGGTGCTGCTATGAACATTCACCTACAAGTCTGTGCGGACATACACTCCTGTTTCTGTTACCTAGGAGTGGAATGGCTGAATCGCATGGTGGGTGTGTGATTAACCTTCTAAGCAACTGTCAACAGTTTTCCAAGGTGATTGTGTCATTTCACTTTCCCACCAGCAGCGTGTAAGTGTGACAGTTGGTCTACATCCTTGTCTACACTTGGTATCGTCAATCTTTTAAATTTTAGAAATCCTGATAGATGTGTGTGATCATTGTTAATTGCTATCAAGTCGATTCTAACTCCTGGAGACCTCACGTGTGCAGGATAGAACTGCCCCATAGGAGTTTCAAGGCTGTGACCTTTCAGAAGCAGAGCACCAGGTCTGTCTTCCAAGGCGCCTTTGGGAGGTTTTGAACTACCAACCTTTTGGCTAGTAGTCAAATGCTTAATGGTTTGTGCCACCCAGGGATTCCTAATAGGTGTGTACTGGTATCTTATTGTGGTTTAAATTTGCAAATGCCTAATGACTATTGATTTTGACCCTCTTTTCTTATACTTATTTGCCATGTTCTTTGAGGAATTTCCTTCTCAAATCTTTTATTTATTGAAGTTTTATTATTATTGTTTTGACACTTTTAAAATACATTCTGGATATGTCTTTTATGAGATATATTTCTGATATATTTTCTCCTAGGTTGTGGCTAGACTTTTCATTTTCCTAACTATCTTTCGAAGGGCAGAAGTTTTTAATTTTGATGATGTCAAATGTATCCATTTAAGGGATCATATTTTTTTGGTCATAGTTATGAAATTTTGCCTAACCCAAGATGACAAAAATTTCTCTTATATTTATAGTCATAGGTTTTACATTTAGGATCGTGGCCCATATTGAGTTTATTTTTTATATGCCACAAGGTATGAATAAAAGTACTTCTTTTTTTTTCTTATTGATATGACTTTCAGCACCATTTATTGAAAAGACTATCATTCTTAACTAAATTGAGTTTGTACCTTTGTTGAAAACCAGTTGTGAATATACACGTGCGTCTATTTCTGGATTCTCTATTCTGCTCCAGTAGTGGCAGAGTTGTTAAGTACTTGGCTGCAAACCAGAAAGTTGGCAGTTTGAATTCACCAGGTGCTCTGGGGGAGAAAGATGTGGCAGCCTGCTTCTATAAAGATGACAGCCCTGGAAACCCTATGCAACAATTCTACTCTGTCCTATGGTGTCGCTATGAGTTGGAATCGACCAGATGGTAATGGGTATACTCCTTCATTACTTATCGTTATAATAATAGTTATCGAAGTGAAGTAGTTTTAATCCTTCAACATTGTTCTTATTCAAAGTTGTTTTGTTTATTCAAGGGCTTCTCATTCTATATAAAATTTCAAATCAGCTTCTCAAATTCTACCTAAGCATTTTGCTGGGATTGTGTTAAACCTACAGATTGATTTGAGAAGAATTAATATCTTAATACTATTGAGTCTTCCAATAGATAAGCGTGATACAGGGTCTCTATGAGTCGGCATCGACTCAACCCCCACAGGTTATTCCCATTTATTTTGGACTTGAATTTCTCTCTACAATGTTTTGTAGTTTTCAGTATACAGGTCTTGCACACTTTTTTTCAGACTTATCCCTAAGTATTTCGTGTTTTTGATCCTATTTTAAATGGTATTATTGGTTTTGAAAATTCAATTTCTGATTGTTGCTAGTATAGAGAATACAACTGAATTTTGAATGTTTATTTTTATCCTGCAACCTGGTTAAATTTTCTTGTTAGTTCTAGTAGCTTATCTATAGGTGCTATCAGAGTTTCGCTTAGAAATGTAGACTTCGTGTGACCTACAAATAAAGATTATTTTACCGATTATTCTAGAATCTAGAAGCCTTTTAATTTCTTTTTCCTTTTCTTGCCTCATTGCACATGGCTAGAAACTCGAGTACAATATCAGATAGAAGTGAGGAGATGAGATATTCTTGTCTTGTTCCTGACCTTAGGGGAAAACTATCAGTCTTTCACCATTAAGTACGATATTAGCTGTAGGTTTATCATCTTGAGGAAGTTTCCTTCTGTTCCTGGATTGCTTAGAGATTTATAAATGCTGGGTTGTGTCAGATGTTTTTTCTATCTAAGGAGATGATCACATGGTTTTTCTTTTTCAGTTTGTTAATATGTAATATTACATTGATTCATTTTTGAATGTTAAATCGACCTTGCATTCCTGAGATACACTTGGTCATGAAGTATCCTTTTTATACACATTTGGATTCAATTTATTAAAATTTTGTTTAAAAGTTTTCCGTCTCTTTTCCCAAGGGATTATGGTCCATAGTTTAATTTTTTGGTAATGTCTTTATCAGGTTTGGGTAATGGTGATCTCATAGAATGAGTTGGGCAGTTCCCTTTTCTTCAATTTTTTGGACTGGTTTGTGTAGAACTGATATTATTACTTCCTTCAGTGTTAGGTGGAATTCCCCAGTGAAGTCACTTGGGACTGGAGCTTTCTTTGTGAGAGCGTTTTAGCAACAAACGCAATTTATTTAATAAATATGTGTCTGTCGTGGACTGCATTATGTCTACCCAAAAATGTATGTATCATTTTGGCTGGGCCATAATTCCCCGTGTTGTGTGGTTGTCCTCTATTTTGTGACTGTAATTTTATGTTAGAGAGGATTAGGGTGGAATTGTAATTTTATGTTAAAAAGGATTAGGGTGGGATTGTAACTCTGATCCAATGTAAAGGGAGTTTCCCTGGGGTGTGGCCTGCACCACCTTTTATCTGTCAAGAGATAAAAGGAAAGGGAAGCAAGCAGAGAGTTGGGATTCTCATACCACCAAGAAAGGAGCAGTGGGAGCAGAGTGCTTCATTTGGACCTGAGGTTCCTATGCTGAGGTGCTCCCAGACCAAGGGAAGATGGATGACAAGGACCTCCCTTCTGAGGCGACAGAGAAAGAAAGAGTTCCTCTGGAGCTGACACCCTGATTTTGGACTTTTCAGCCTGCTTTACTGTGAGGAGTGGTTAAGCATTTGGCTGCTAACCAAAAGGTCGGCAGTTAGATTCCACTAGCTGCTCCTTGGAAACCCTATGGGGCAGTTCTACTCTGTCCTATAGGGCTGTTACGAGTCAGAATCGACTCAGTGGCAATGGGCTTTTTTTTGGTTTTACTATGAGGAAATAAATTTCTCTTTGTTAAATCCTTCCTCTTGTGGTATTCTTTTATAGCAGCACTAGATGGCTAGGAGAGCATCTATTCTAACTATATATTTTTTCTTAAGGTATTTGGTGATTTCTGTCATTCATAGAATTGGACCATTTTGTCTAAGCTGTCATAGAATTTTTAATAATGTTCCCTGATTATCATTGTAATGTCTGTAGGATCTGTAGTAATATTTTTTGTTTTGTTTTGTTTTTTTAATTGTACCTTAGATGAAAGTTTACAGAACTAACTAGTTTCTCATCAAACAGTCAGTACACACATTGTCTTATGACGTTGGTTAACAGCCCCACAGCACATCAACACTCTCCCCTCTCAACTCTGGGTTCCGCATTACCAGCTTTCCTGTTCCCTTCTTCGTTCCAGTCTCTACCCCAGGGCTGGTATGCCCTGCCCCTTCGGTCTTGATTTGTTCCCTGGGCCTGTTCAATTTTTGGCTGAAGGGTGAACCTCAGGAGTGACCTTATTATTGAGCTGAAAGGATGTCTGGGGGCCATATTCTCAGGGTTTCTCCAGTCTCTGTCAGGCCAGCAAGTCTGGTCTTTCTTTTTGAGTTTGAATTTTGTTCTACATTTTTTCTCCAGCTCTGTCCAGGACCCTCTATTGTAATCCCTGTCAGAGCAGTCAGTGGTGGTAGCGGGGCATCATCTCATTGTTCTGGACTCCATCTGGTGGAGGCTGTGGTAGATGTTGGCCATTAGTCCTTTGAACTAATCTTTTCCTTGTATCTTTAGTTTTCTTCATTCTTTCTTGCTCCCAAAGGGGCGAGACAAGTGGAGAATCCTAGATGGCTGCTCACAGGCTTTTAAAACCCCAGATGCTACTAACCAAAGTAGAATGTAAAACATATTCTTTATAAACTATGTTATGCCAATTGAGCTAGATATTCCCCGAGATCATGGTCCCACAGATCTCAGCCCAGCAATTCGGTCCCTCAGGGAATTTGCGTGTGTCTGTGGAGCTGCCATGAGTATGCCTTGTACCGGTTGTGCTGGCTTCCCCCAGTATTGTGTGCCGTCTTACCCTTCACCAAAGTTTCCACTTACCTATTGTCTATTAAGTGTTTTTCCATCCCCACTCTCTCCTCTCTCATAACCATCAAAGATTGTTTCTTTTTGTATGTAAACATTTTCATGAGTATTTACAGTAGTGGTCTCATACAGTATTTGTCATTTCATGATGGACTTATTTCCCTCAGCATAATATCCTCCAGATTTATCCTTGTTATGAGATGCTTCACAGATTCATCATTGTTCTTTATTGTTGCGTAATACTCCATTGTGTGTATGTACCACAGTTTGTTTATCCATTCATATGTTGATGGGCATCTAGGTTGTTTCCATATTTTTGCTATCATGAACAATGCTGCAATGAACATGGATGTGCATATGTCTGTCCGTGTGATGACTCTTATTTCTCTAGGATATATTCCTAGGAATGGGATGGCTGGATCATATGGTATTTCTATTTCTAGCTTTCTAAGGAAGCAGCATATCATTTTCCAAAATGATTACATCATTTTGCATTCCCACCAGCAGTGCTTAAGAGTACCAATCTCACTGCAGCTTCTCCAGCATATTATTTCCTGTTTTATTGATTTGTGCCGGTAATGCTGGGGTGACACGGTTTCTCATTGTGGTTTTGATTTGCATTTCTCTGATGGCTAGAGATTGTGAGCATTTCCTTATACGTCTGTTAGCCACTTGAATGTCTTCTTCGGTGAAGTGTCTGTTCATTTCCTTTGCCCATTTTTTAATTGGATTATTCGTCTTTTTGTTCTAGAAGTGTTGGATTTTCTTGTAGATTTTAGAGAATAGGCTTTTGTCTGATTTGTAATAGCCAAATTTTTTTTCCCAGTCTGTAGGTTCTCTTCTTACTCTTTTGGTGAAGTCTTTTGATGAGCATAACTGTTTAGTTTTTAGAAGATCGCAGTTATCTGATTTATCCTCTGGAGCTTGTGTGTTGTTGGTTGTGGCTTTTATCCTGTTAATGCCCTGTATTAGGACATCTAGTGTTGATCCTATTCTTTCTTATACGAACTTCATGGTTTTTGGCTTTATGTTTAGGTCTTTGATCCATTTTGAGTTAATTTTTGTATATAGTTTGAGATGTGGGTCCTGTTTCATTTTTTTTGCAGATGAACATCCAGTTTTGCCAGCACCAGTCCTTTCCCTATTTGATGGACTTTGGGCACTTGTCGAAGATCAGGTGACCATAGGTGGATGAATTTACACTTGGGTTCTCAGTTCTGTTCCATTGGTCAATGTATCTGACGTTGTACAGCACCAGGCTGTTTTGACTACCGTAGCTGTATAGTAGGTTCTGAGGTCAGGTAGTGTGAGTCCTCCTACTTTATTGTTCTTCTTCAAAAGTGCTTTACTTATCTGTGGCTTCTTCCCTTTCCATATAAAGTTAATGATATTTTTTCCCATCTCTTTAAAGAATGTTGTTGGTATTTGGATCGAGATTGCATTGTATTTGTGAATTGCTTTGGGTAGAATTGCCATTTGCACAATGTTGAGTGTACTTATCCGGGAGCGTGGTATATTTTTCCATTTATGTAGATCTCTTTTGGTTTCTTGCAGCAGCGTCTTGTAGTGTTCTTTGTACGGGTCTTTTAATCCCTGGTTAGATTTATTCCCAAGTATTTTATTTTTTTAGGGGCTATTATAAATGGTGTTGTTTTCCTGCTTTCCTTTTCATCATTCTTTTTATTGGTGTATAGGAATCCAGCTGATTTTTGTATGTTTATCTTGTATTCTGCTGCTCTGCTGAGTCTTTCTATTAGTTCCAGTAGTTTTCTCATGGAGTCTTTTGGGTTTTCTACATGCAGTATCATATCATCCGCAGACAGGGAGAGTTTAACTTCTTCATTACCAATTTTGATGCCCTTTATTTCTGTTTCTTGCTTTATTGCTCTAGCTAGGACTTCAACACAATGTTAAATAGGAGTGGTGATAAAGGGCACCTCTGTCTTGTTCCTGTTCTCAAGGGGAATGTTTTCAGTGTCTTTCCATTAAGAATGATGTTGGTCATTGGTTTTGCATATATGCCCTTAATTATATTGAGAAATTTTCCTTTTATACCTTTTTATTGAAAGTTTTTATCGGGAACGGGTGTTGGACTTTGTTGGATGCCTTTTCTGCATCGATTGAAATGATCATGTGATTCTTTTGTTTCTTTTTATTTATGTGTTGGATTACATTGATTGATTTTCTAATGCATACTTGGTATGAATCCTACTTGATCATGGTGTATTATTTTTTTGATATGTTGCTGAATTCTACTGGCTAGAATTTTGTTGAGAATTTTTGCATCTATATTCATGAGAGACATTGGTCCGTAGTTTTCTTTTTTTGTGGTGTCTTTGCCTGTTTTTGGTATCAAGGTTATGCTGGTTTCACAGAATGAATTCGGAAATATCACTTCTTTTTCTATGCTCTGAAATAGTTTGAGTAGTACTGGTGTAAGCTCTACTCTGAATGTTTGGTAGAATTCTCAGTAAAGCCACCTGGGCCAGGGCTTTTTTGTTGTTGTTTTTGGGAAGTTTTTTTAAATTACCTTTTCAATCTCTTTTCTTGTTATGGGTCTGTTCAGATTTTGAACATCATTTTGTGTTAGTTTGAGTAGGTAGTGTCTTTCTAGAAATTTGTCCATTTCCTCTAGGTTTTCAAATTTGTTGGAGTATAGTTTTTCGTAATAATTTGTTACAATCCTTTTTATTTCAGTTGGGTCTGTTGTAATGTCCCCCATTTCATTTCTCATTTGGGTTATTTGTGTCCTCTCCTATTTTTCTTTTGTCAGTTTGGCCAGTGGTTTGTCGATTTTGTTGACCCTTCCAAAGAACCAGCTTTTGGTTTTGTTGATTCTTTGTATTGTTTTTCTATTTTCTATGTCACTTATTTCTCCTCTGATCTGTATTATTTCCTTTATTCTGGTGGCTGTGGGCTTCTTTTGCTGTTCTCTTTCTATTTGTTCAAGTTGTGTAGCTACTGTTTTGGTTTTGTCCCTTTCTTTTTTGATGTGTTCATCTATTGCTATAAACTGACTTTGGAGGACTGCCTCTACTGTGTCCCAAAGGTTTTGGTATGATGTGTGTTTTCATTCTCGTTTGATTCTAGGAATTTTTTGACTCCATCTCTGTTTTCTTCTATTACCCAGTGGTTTTTAAGCAGAGTGTTATTCAGTTTCCATGTAATTGATTTTTTTCCTTATTCTTCCTGCTGTTAATTTCTGTTTTGATTGCATTGTGGCCAGAGAAGATACTTTGTATTATCTCAGTGTTTTGGGTTTTGTTGAGGGTTGCTCTGTGGCCTAAGCTGTGGTCTATTCTGGAGAACCTTCCATGTTCGTTGGAAAAGAATGTGTAATTTGCAGCTGTTGGGTGAAGTGTTTTATACATGTCTATGAGGTCAAGTTGGCTGATTGTGCTTTTTAGCTCTTTTGTATCTTTGTTGAGTTTCTTTCTAGATGTTCTGTCCTTTACTGAGAGTGGTATGTTGAAGTCTCCTACTATTATTGTGGAACTGTCAATTTCTGTTTTCGGTGCTGTTAGAGTTTGTTTTATGTATTTTGGAGCCCTGTCATTGGGTGTGCAGATGTTTATTATGGTTAAGTCTTCATGATGGATTGTCTCTTTAATCATTATATAGTTCCTTCTTTGTCTTTTATGGTGGATTTTGTTTTAAAGTCTGTTTTATCTGAGTTTAGTATTAACATTCCTGCTCTTTTTTGGTAGCTATTTGCTTGATTTTTTTTCCCCATCCTTTGCTTTTTAATAAATTTGCATCTTTGTTTCTGGGTTGAGTCTCTTGTAGACAGCATGTTGATAGATCCTGTTTTTTTAATCCATTCTGTCACTCTGTGTCTCTTTATGGGTGCATTAGGCCATTTCCATTGAGTGTAATTAATGATAGGTGTGAGTTTATTGCTGTCATTTTGTAGTGATTTTTTCTTTTGTGGCGCTAACATTTTCTTTGTCCCTCTTACTCTCCTGTGCTGAGTTCCTTTTGTCTGTGGATTTCTTTTGTTTTTGTAGATTTTATTTTTATTGAGACTTTATGTTTTTCTTCTTTAATTTGATGAATATGTTTGTTAACTTTCTTTGTGGTTTCCTTGAAATTTACCCTTATCTTACTAGGTTTGAGCCAGTCTATTATTACTTGGTATTGCCCTGCCTTCCTCTCCATTAGAAAGTTCTATACCTATACCGTTTATTCCCTCTTTTATTGTTGTGACATTGTTGTCATTTACAGATTAACCTCTCTGGCTCCCTGTTGCAATTCTTTTGGTTTTTGATAGTCCTTGAGAGTTCATTTCCTACATTGATATCTGGCTGGTACAATCTTCTGTCCTAGATTCAGGATGTGGTCTGATGTTTTTTCTCAGACCAAAGGACTCCCTTTAATAATTCTTGTAGTTTTGGTTTGGTTTTTACATATTCCCTTAATTTCTGTTTATCTGGAAACATCCTAATTTCACCATCATATGTGAACAAAAGCTTTGCAGGATATATTATTCGTGGTTGGCAATGTTTTTCTTTCAAGGTTTTATGTATATCATCCCATTGCCTTCTTGCCTGCATGGTTTCTGCTGGATAATCAGAGTTTAGTCTTATAGTTTCTCATCTGTAAATGACTTTTTTTTTTCTCCATCTGCTCGCTGGATATTTTCTTTGTCTTTGGTTTTAGCGAGTGTGATTTTGATATGCCTTGGTGTTTTTCTTTTGGGGTCTATCCTATATGGGGTTCGTTGAGCCCGGATGGTCAGCTTTTCATCATTTATGGCATTAGGGAAGTTTTCTGTCAGCAATTCTTCAATGGATCCTCTCTGTGTTTTCCATTTTCTTTCCCTGTTCTAGAACTCAGATCACTCACAATTTTTTGCTTTTGATTATATCCCACATAATTCTCAGGGTTTCCTTGTTTTTCTCCATTCTTTTTTTCTGATTTTTCCTCAAACAGAGTTGTATCCAAGTGTTTGTCTTCAATTTCATTGATCCATCATTTCAAACCTCCTCCCCAGTCCTTCTATGACATTGTCCATTTCGGAAATCTTGTTGTTTATCTTTTGGATTTCGAATTGTTGCTTTTGTATGATTTCTAGCTGTGAATTTATGTTGGCATTTTGTTCCTGTATTATTTTACTGGATTCTTCCATTTTTTGTCTCAATTTTCCATAAATTTGTCTGCCTTTTCCATAAATTTGTCTATTTTTTCCTCATTTTTGTCTGCTTTTTGCTTTAACTCTTAGATAGCTCTGAATAGTAAATATTTGAATTCCCTGCCACGTAGTTCTAATGTCTTTTCTTCTACTGGAAACTCATCCAGTGTTTTATTTTTGATGCCTATTGGAGCCATTCTCTCCTTTTTTTTTTTTTTTTTTTTAAATATGTTTTGAAATCGTCTGCTGTCTTTGGGACATTCAGTAGTTATTTTCTTCATATCTTGATTTTAGAGTTGCTTGTTTCATCCTGG
The DNA here is from genome assembly GCF_024166365.1 of Elephas maximus indicus. Taxonomy (NCBI): domain Eukaryota; kingdom Metazoa; phylum Chordata; class Mammalia; order Proboscidea; family Elephantidae; genus Elephas; species Elephas maximus. The sequence continues at coordinate 55,275,062 of NC_064840.1, forward strand.
TTTTTTGTTTTATTTGGTTATGTTTGAGCAGTCAGGCTGTGTGTTCTTTGTTATTTGCTCATCTGTAGTCATGATACTTTTCACCTCCTTGTGCAATGGGTGGGACCAGTCACTTACCTGTGGTGCAGCAAGGCAGGTCCAGCTGAAGGGGAGGGTCTGGGATGGGTTGTTTGTGGCACGTACTAGGGTCAACACAGTGGGCCAGGAATCAGTGCTGGGCAGGTTCCAGTAGGCTGTGCCTGTGCTGCTTGAAGATGTGATGATTGGCGCTTGGTGCAGGTAGGCAGTAAAGAGGGGGAAGTTGTGATGTATGGAGCTAGTATGGGTATGGGACAGAGAAGAGAGAAACAGGAGCCAAAAACAAAGGAAAAAAATAAAAGAGAGAAACAGGAGCCAAAAACAAAGGAAAAAAAAAATATGCCCCCCCCAAAAAAAAATAAAGTGCAAAGGGAGCTTTCCATTTGAGTGGAGAGAAGAAAGTGCAATAAATTGGGAGAAGAACAACGAAAAAGAAAAAAAAAAAACCTACATAAAAACTTGGGGGAAAAAGTAGAAAAGAAAACCCCCTAGGGGTCCCACCAGTGCAGCAGTGAAGTTCTGGGCAGTCTCCCAGGTTGCGCAGTACAGACTGGCTAGAAGGGGTATAGATGTCACACCGCACCAGGTATTCAGGAGACTGGAAAAGAAGGTAGGCATAGACAGACGAGAACTGAGAAATGAAGAAAGAAAGGGAAAAAGAGAGAAGGAAAAAAGAAGAAGAAAGAAAAAAAAAAAAAGACAAGAAATGCCCCCAGGGATCCTGTCTATGCAGGTGCGCAGGTTGGGGGAGTGGCTCCTAGGCCATGCAGTGCAGCCTGGCTAGAAGGGGCTCCCAAGTGGGAAAAGAGAAAAACAAACGAAACAAAACAGAACAAAGCAAAGGAAAACAAAAGAAGGAAAAAAAAAAAAAGCCCCAGGGATCCCACCAGTGTGGTGTTGCCGGCTGGGGGAGTACATCCCCAGTCAAGCAGGACTTCACAGCCTTTCAAGAAGAAGCATAGATGGCACATGGAACCAGGTGTTTGAGAGAAAGGAGGGGGAGGTGGTGGATGGCATGGAAGAAACCGAAAGAGATGGAAAGAAGCTTCACCAGCTCAGGGCCCCAGCCAGTGTGGATGGTGCGAATTCAAATGGCCTGGGGTGGAAGCACTTGCCTCCTGGCCATGAGACTATGGCTGGCTGGAAGCAGAGGAGGCCGAAGGGTCCAGTGGGGGGAGAAGGGTTGGGGTTAAGAAAGTGTGTATCGCTCATTACCGAGTGCTCTGTCTCCTGCTGGGAGCTTCATGAAGCAGCTTTCCCATACTCCCTGTCCACCCATCTATGATGTGGGTGGGACAAATCCAAGCATGGACACTGCACTTCGCAGCTGGCCAAGCCACTGCAGCCAGCCAGCAAGCTCGGAGGTAGAGTAGCAGGAAGAGGATGGGGGTGGGAAAGCGTGTATCGCTAGTCACTGGGTGCTCTGTCTCCCTCTGGGAGCTCTGTGAAGCTGCTTTCCCGTGCTTCCCATCAGCCAATCTCCAACAGGAGTCCAAGATGGCGAATCTGTGCTGTGTTAGCTGATAAAGAACCTCAGCAAGTATCTCTCTTTGCTCTCAGTCCTTTGTCAGTTTCTTATTCCATTTGGCTGAGTTCTTTATCTCTTTGGTTGACACTTCACCTTCCAGGAATGACGTTTGTCTCTGTTGCGGTTACTTTTTTTGGATCTTTACTGTGGAGGGACAGCATAGTGCTTCTGTCTATGGCATCATGTTGGCTGGAAGTCCCCCTCTCTCTCATTTTTGATATCAGTAATTTATGTTTTTTCTATTTAACAGTCTGGTGATAAATTTATTAATTTTATTGATACACTAAAAACAAACAAATAACAATATGAAACATGTTTTGGTTTTAATGATTTTTCTGCTGTTATTCTGTTCTGTATTTCACTGATTTCCAATTTGGGCTTTATTATTTGTTTCTTCTGCTCACTTTGGATTTTTTTTACTCTTATTTTTTTACTTTCTTAAGGAGTTAACTGATGTTATTGGCTTGAGACCTTTCTTCTTTTTTAAATATAAGTGTATGGTGTTCTGAATGCCTCCAAACTTATATTGTATATTCATTTTATTTGGTTTAAATAATTGCCAATTTTCCTCTTGGTTTCTTCTTTGATCACTAAATTAATTAGAAATATGTCATTGAGGATTTTCTAGATACAGTGTTATTGATTTTTAATTTAATTACACTGTGGTCAGGGACATATTTTATATATCTTGAGTTCTTTGTGTAGATCATAATAAATTACGGATAACATTGCAAAGAATGGGAATTCCAGATCACTTAATTGTGCTCATGAGGACCCTATACATAGATCAAGAGACAGTTGTTTGAACGGAACAAGGGGATACTGTATGGTTTAAAGTCAGGAAAGGTGTGTATCAGGGTTGTATCCTTTCACCATACTTATTCAATCTGTATGCTGAGCAAATAATCTGAGAAGCTGGACTATATGAAGAAGAACGGGGCATCAAGATCAGAGGAAGACTCATTAATAACCTGTGTTATGTAGTTGACACAACCTTGCTTGCTGAAAGTAAAGAGGACTTAAAGCACTTACTGATGAAGGCCAAAGACTACAGCCTTCAGTGCGGATTACACCTCAACATAAAGAAAACAAAACTCCTCAAGACTGGACCAATGGGCAACATCATGATAAACAGAGAAAAGATTGAAGTTGTGAAGAATTTCATTTTACTTGGCTCCACAATCAATGCCTATGAAAGCAGCAGTCAGAAAATCAAACAACGTATTGCATTGGGAAAATTTGATGGAAAAGATCTCTTTCAAAGTGTTAAAAAGTAAAGATGTCACTTTGAGGACTAAGGTGCACCCGACCCAAGCCGTGGTGTTTTCCATCGCCTCACATGCATGCAAAAGCTGAACAATGAATAGGGAAGACCAAAGGAGAATTGATCCCTTTGAATTATGGTGTTGGCAAAGAATATTGAATATACCATGGACTGCCTGAAGAATGAACAAATCTCTCTTGGAAGAAGTACAGCCAGAATGCTCCTTAGAAGCGAAGATGGCAAGACTTTGTCTCATGTCCTTAGGACACGTTATCAAGAGAGACCAGTCCCTGGAAGACATCATGCTTGATAAAGTAGAAAGTCAGCAAAAGGAAGGAAGACCCTTAAGGAGATGGATTGACACAGTTGCTGCAATGGTGAGCTCAAATGTAGCAACAATTGTGAGGATGACACAGGACTAGAAAGGGTTTCCTTCTGTTGCACATACGGTTGTATGAGTCAGGACCGACTCAATGGCACCTAACAACAATACCCCTGAGTTCTTTTCAGTTTGTTGAGACTTGTTTATGGCCCAGTTGTCTACCTTGGTGAATATTCTGTACGTACTTGAAAAGAAAATGTATTATGATGATATTGGATAGAGTATTTTATAAATGTCAATTAGGTCAAATTAATTTATAGTGTTGTTTCAGTCTATTGTATTCTTGCTGGTTTTCTGTCCATATGTTATATATGTATTGGGAGAAGAATATTGAGATCTCCAACCATAATTATGGATTTTTCTATTTCTCTTTGCTTTTCTATCAAATCTTCATGTATTTTGATGCTCTATTATCAGGCATATAAATGTTAAAATTGTTATATCCTCTGGGTGAATTGGCTCCTTTATCATTATAAAATATCTTTATCTTTGGTAATATTCTTTGCTCCGAAATCTATATTTTGGTTAGTGTTAGTATGGTGTATCTATTCCATTTTTTAATTTTTTAAATATTTTTATATCTTTATAAAGGCATTATATAGTTGAGTCTTGCTTTTTTAATTCTATCTAATAATCTCTGACTTTTATTTGTGGGAGGGGATGTGATGTCATTTACAGTAATATGATTACTCTAAACTTAACCTGGTTAAGTTTACATATATCATCTTGTTATTACTTTTCTACTAATCTCATCTGTTGTTTGTCCCTTTTATCCTGCCTTTTTTGGAGTGAGCATTTTTAATGATTATATCTTATCCCTCTTTCTCTCTTTTTGGGTTTATTAGCTCAAATACTTTGTTATTTTAGTTGTTTGCCATTTATGGTATACACCTTTAACTTATTACAGCCTTCATTCTGATACCGTTATGCTACTTCATTTTTATAACATAGGAACCTTACAGTAGAATACTTCCATTTCTGCCTTCCTGGCCTTTGGAATTTGTTGCCATCAATTTTCCATCAATATGTGTTAGAAATCCTGTAATACATTGTTGTTACTTTTGCTTTAAACAGTCAATTATCTTTTAAACAAATTTAAAAATAAAAAAAATCGTATATTTACCCACATTCGCACCATTTCCAGTGTTCTTTGTTACTTTTTGTGAATTCATATTTGCATTTGGTATTGATTTCCTTTCCCTTGAAGGACATCTTTTAACATTTCCTGTAGCGTGCACATGATGGTGATTTATTCTTTCAGTTTTTTTTTTTTTTAATTAACTTTTATTGAGCTTCAAGTGAACACTTACAAATCAAGTCAGTCTGTCACATATAAGTTAATATACATCTTACTCCTTACTCCCACTTGCTCTCCCCCTAATGAGTCAGCCCTTCCAGTCTCTCCTTTCGTGAAAACTTTGGCAGCCTCCAACTCTCTCTATCCTCCCATCCCCCCTCCAGACAGGAGATGCCAACACAGTCTCAAGTGTCCACCTGATATAATTAGCTCACTCTTCATCAGCATTTTTTTTTCATCAGCATCTGTCTCCCACCCACTATCCAGTGCCTTTCACGTCTGATGAATTGTCTTCGGGGATGGTTCCCGTCCTATGCCAACAGAAGGTTTGGGGACCATGACCGCCGGGATTCCTCTAGTCACATCCAGACCATTAAGTATGGTCTTTTTATGAGAATTTGGGGTCTGCATCCCACTGATCTCCTGCTCCCTCAGGTGTTCTGTGTTGTGCTCCCTGTCAGGGCAGCCATCGATTGTGGCCGGGCACCAACTAGTTCTTCTGTTCTCAGGATAATGTAGGTCTCTGGTTCATGTGGCCCTCTCTGTCTCTTGGGCTCTTAGTTGTCGTGTGACCTTGGTGTTCTTCATTCTCCTTTGATCCAGGTGGGTTGAGACCAATTGATGCATCTTAGATGGCCGCTTGTTAGCTTTTAAGACCCCAGATGCCACATTTCAAAGTGGGATGCAGAATGTTTTCATAATAGAATTATTTTGCCAATTGACTTAGAAGTCCCCTTAAACCATGGTTCCCAAACCCCTGCCCTTGCTCCGCTGACCTTTGAAGTATTCCGTTTATCCCGGAAGCTTCTTTGCTTTTGGTCCAGTCCAGTCCAGTTGAGCTGACCTTCCATGTATTGAGTGTTGTCCTTCCCTTCACCTAAAGCAGTTCTTTTCAACTAATTAATCAGTTAAAAAACCCTCTCCCTCCCTCCCTCCCTCCCCCCCTTGTAACCACAAAAGTATGTGCTCTTCTCAGTTTATACTATTTCTCAAGATCTTATAATAGTGGTCTTATACAATATTTGTCCTTTTACCTCTGACTGATTTCGCTCAGCATAATGCCTTCCAGGTTCCTCCATGTTATGAAATGTTTCACAGAGTCGTCACTGTTCTTTATCGCTGCGTAGTATTCCATTGTGTGAATACACCACAATTTATTTACCCATTCATCCGTTGATGGACACCTTGGTTGCTTCCAGCTTTTTGCTATTGTAAACAGAGCTGCAATAAACATGGGTGTGCATATATCTGTTTGTGTGAAGACTCTTGTTTCTCTAGGGTATATTCCGAGGAGTGGAATTTCTGGGTTGTATGGTAGTTCTATTTCTAACTGTTTAAGATAACGCCAGATAGATTTCCAAAGTGGTTGTACCATTTTACATTCCCACCAGCAGTGTATAAGAATTCCAATCTCTCCGCAGCCTCTCCAACATTTATTATTTTGTGTTTCTTGGATTAATGCCAGCCTTGTTGGAGTGAGATGGAATCTCATCGTAGGTTTAATCTGCATTTCTCTAATGGCTAATGATCGAGAGCATTTTCTCATGTATCTGTTAGCTGCCTGAATATCTTCTTTAGTGAAGTGCGTGTTCATATCCTTTGCCCACTTCTTGATTGGGTTGTTTGTCTTTTTGTGGTTGAGTTTTGACAGAATCATGTAGATTTTAGAGATCAGGCGCTGGTCGGAGATGTCATAGCTGAAAATTCTTTCCCAGTCTGTAGGTGGTCTTTTTACTCTTTTGGTGAAGTCTTTAGATGAACATAGGTGTTTTATTTTTAGGAGTTCCCAGTTATCGGGTTTCTCTTCATCATTTTTGGTAATGTTTTGTATTCTGTTTATGCCTTGTATTAGGGCTGCTAAGGTTGTCCCTATTTTTTCTTCCATGATCTTTATCGTTTTAATCTTTATGTTTAGGTCTTTGATCCACTTGGAGTTAGTTTTTGTGCATGGTGTGAGGTATGGGTCCTGTTTCATTTTTTTGCAAATGGATATCCAGTTATGCCAGCACCATTTGTTAAAAAGACTGTTTTCCCCAGTTAGCGGACACTGGGCCTTTGTCAAATATCAGCTGCTCATACGTGGATGGATTTATATCTGGGTTCTCAATTCTGTTCCATTGGTCTATGTGCCTGTTGTTGTACCAGTACCAGGCTGTTTTGACTACTGTGGCTGTATAATAGGTTCTGAAATCAGGTAGAGTGAGGCCTCCCACTTTCTTCTTCTCTTTCCGTAATGCTTTGCTTATTCGAGGCTTCTTTCCCTTCCATATGAAATTGGTGATTTGTTTCTCTATCCCCTTAAAAAATGACATTGGAATTTGGATCAGAAGTGCATTGTATGTATAGATGGCTTTTGGTAGAATAGACATTTTTACTATGTTAATTCTTCCTATCCATGAGCAAGATATGTTTTTCCACTTAAGTAAGTCCTTTTGAATTTCTTGTAGTAGAGCTTTGTAGTTTTCTTTTGAATTTCCTTTTGAATTTCTTGTAGTAGAGCTTTGTAGTTTTCTTTGTATAGGTCTTTTACATCCTTGGTAAGATTTATTCCTAAGTATTTTATCTTCTTGGGAGCTACTGTGAATGGTATTGATTTGGTTATTTCCTCTTTGATGTTCTTTTTGTTGCTGTAGAGGAGTCCAAGTGATTTTTGTATGATTATTTTATAACCTGAGACTCTGCCAAACTCTTCTATTAGTTTCAGTAGTTTTCTGGAGGATTCCTTAGGGTTTTCTGTGTATAAGATCATGTCCTCTGCAAATAGAGAGAATTTTACTTCCTCCTTGCCAATCTGGATGCCTTTTATTTCTTTGTCTAGCCTAATTGCCCTGGCTAGGACTTCTAGCACGATGTTGAATAAGAGCGGTGATAAAGGGCGTCCTTGCCTGGTTCCCATTCTCAAGGGAAATGCTTTCAGGTTCTCTCCATTTAGAGTGATATTGGCTGTTGGCTTTGCATAGATGCCCTTTATTATGTTGAGGAATTTTCCTTCAATTCCTATTTTGGTGAGAGTTTTTATCATAAATGGGTGTTGGACTTTGTCAAATGCCTTTTCTGCATCAATTGATAAGATCATGTGGTTTTTGTCTTTTGTTTTATTTATGTGATGGATTACATTAATGGTTTTTCAGATATTAAACCAGCCTTGCATACCTGGTATAAATTCCACTTGATCGTGGTGAATTATTTTTTTGATATGTTGTTGAATTCTATTGGCTAGAATTTTGTTCAGGATTTTTGCATCTATGTTCATGAGGGATATAGGTCTATAATTTTCTTTTTTTGTAATGTCTTTACCTGGTTTTGGTATCAGGGAGATGGTGGCTTCATAGAATGAGTTGGGTAGTATTCCGTCATTTTCTATGCTTTGAAATACCTTTAGTAGTAGTGGTGTTAACTCTTCTCTGAAAGTTTGGTAGAACTCTGCAGTGAAGCCATCCGGACCAGGGCTTTTTTTTGTTGGGAGTTTTTTGATTACCGTTTCAATCTCTTCTTTTGTTATGGGTCTGTTTAGTTGTTCTACTTCTGAATGTGTTAATTTAGGTAGGTAGTGTTTTTCCAGGAATTCATCCATTTCTTCTAGGTTTTCAAATTTCTTAGAGTACAATTTTTCGTAGTAATCTGAAATGATTCTTTTAATTTCATTTGGTTCTGTTGTGATGTGTTCCTTCTCGTTTCTTATACGGGTTATTTGTTTCCTTTCCTGTATTTCTTTAGTCAGTCTAGCCAATGGTTTATCAATTTTGTTAATTTTTTCAAAGAACCAGCTTTTGGCTTTGTTAATTCTTTCAATTGTTTTTCTGTTCTCTAATTCATTTAGTTCTGCTCTAATTTTTATTATTTGTTTTCTTCTGGTGCCTGATGGATTCTTTTGTTGCTCACTTTCTATTTGTTCAAGTTGTAGGGACAGTTCTCTGATTTTGGCTCTTTCTTCTTTTTGTATGTGTGCATTTATCGATATAAATTGGCCTCTGAGCACTGTTTTTGCTGTGTCCTAGAGGTTTTGATAGGAAGTATTTTCATTCTCGTTGCATTCTATGAATTTCCTTATTCCCTCCCTGATGTCTTCTATAACCCAGTCTTTTTTCAGGAGGGTATTGTTCATTTTCCAAGTATTTGATTTCTTTTCCCTAGTTTTTCTGTTATTGATTTCTAGTTTTATTGCCTTGTGGTCTGAGAAGATGCTTTGTAATATTTCAATGTTTTGGACTCTGCAAAGGTTTGTTTTATGACCTAATATGTGGTCTATTCTAGAGAATGTTCCATGTGCACTAGAAAAAAAAGTATACTTTGCAGCAGTTGGGTGGAGAGTTCTGTATAAGTCAATGAGGTCAAGTTTGTTGATTGTTGTAATTAGGTCTTCCGTGTCTCTATTGAGCTTCTTACTGGATGTCCTGTCCTTCTCCGAAAGTGGTGTGTTGAAGTCTCCTACTATAATTGTGGAGGTGTCTATCTCACTTTTCAGTTCTGTTAAAATTTGATTTATGTATCTTGCAGCCCTGTCATTGGGTGCATAAGTATTTAATATGGTTATGTCTTCCTGATCAATTGTCCCTTTTATCATTATGTAGTGTCCTTCTTTATCCTTTGTGGTGGATTTAAGTCTGAAGTCTATTTTGTCAGAAATTAATATTGCTACTCCTCTTCTTTTTTGCTTACTGTTTGCTTGATATATTTGTTTCCATCCTTTGAGTTTTAGTTTGTTTGTGTCTCTAAGTCTAAGGTGTGTCTCTTTTAGGCAGCATATAGACGGATTGTGTTTCTTTATCCAATCCGAGACTCTCTGTCTCTTTATTGGTGCATTTAGTCCATTTACATTCAGCGTAATTATAGATAATTAAGTGTTTAGTGTTGTCATTTTGATGCCTTTTTATGTGTGTTGTTGACAATTTCATTTTTCCACATACTTTTTTGTGCTGAGACGTTTTTCTTAGTAAATTGTGAGATCCTCATTTTCATAGTGTTTGACTTTATGTTTGTTGAGTCGTTACGTTTTTCTTGGCTTTTATTTTGAGTTATGGAGTTGTTATACCTCTTTGTCGTTACCTTATTATTTACCCCTATTTTTCTAAGTAAAAACCTAACTTGTATTGTTCTATGTCGCCTTGTATCACTCTCCATATGGCAGTTCTATGCCTCCTGTATTTAGTCCCTCTTTTTGATTATTGTGATCTTTTACGTATTGACTTCAGTGATTCCCTGTTATGAGCATTTTTTTTTTTCATTAATCTTAATTTGTTTTTGTGATTTCCCTATCTGAGTTGATATCAGGACGTTCTGTTTTGTGACCTTGTGTTGTGCTGGTACCTAATGTTATTGGTTTTCTGACCAAACAATATCCTTTAGTATTTCTTGTAGCTTTGGTTTGGTTTTTGCAAATTCTCTAAGCTTGTGTTTATCTGTAAATATCTTAATTTCGCCTTCATATTTCAGAGAGAGTTTTGCTGGATATATGATCCTTGGCTGGCAGTTTTTCTCCTTCAGTGCTCTGTATATGTCGTCCCATTCCCTTCTTGCCTGCATGGTTTCTGCTGAGTAGTCTGAACTTATTGTTATTGATTCTCCCTTGAAGGAAACCTTTCTTTTCTCCCTGGCTGCTTTTAAAATTTTCTGTTTATCTTTGGTTTTGGTGAGTTTGATGATAATATGTCTTGGTGTTTTTCTTTTTGGATCAATCTTAAATGGGGTTCGATGAGCATCTTGGATAGATATCCTTTTGTCTTTCATGATGTCAGGGAAGTTTTCTGTCAGGAGATCTTCAACTATTTTCTCTGTGTTTTCTGTCCGCTCTCCCTGTTCTGGGACTCCAGTCACATGCAAGTTATCCATCTTGATAGAGTCCCACATGATTCTTAGGGTTTCTTCATTTTTTTTAATTCTTTTATCCGATTTTTTTTCAGTTATGTTGGTGTTAATTTCCTGGTCCTCCAGATGTCCCAGTCTGCATTCTAGTTGCTTGAGTCTGCTCCTCTGACTTCCTATTGCGTTGTCTAATTCTGTAATTTTATTGTTAATCTTTTGGATTTCTACATGCTGTCTCTCTACGGATTCTTGCAACTTATTAATTTTTCCACTATGTTCTTGAATAATCTTTTTGAGTTCTTCTACTGTTTTATCAATGTCTTCCTTGGCTTTTTCTGCAGTTTGCCTTATTTCGTTTGTGATGTCTTGAAGCATTCTGTAAATTAGTTTTTTATATTCTGTATCTGATAATTCCAGAATTGTATCTTCATTTGGGAAAGATTTTGATTCTTTTGTTTGGGGGGTTGTAGAAGCTGTCATGGTCTGCTTCTTTATGTGGTTTGATATGGACTGCTGTCTCTGAGCCATCACTGGGAAACTAGTTTTTCCAGAAAATCCCCCCCCCAAAAATGTAGTCAGATCCCTATCAGAACTGCCTTTGGATTATAACCGCCACCTTGTTCCCTGTAAGGATGAAAGTCTGAGATTTGGATCATATATGCTTGGCTGTAGCTGGTTCTGTGTTTTTAGTCCAATTAGGGGTGGATTTTTGGTCCCTGGGTTTTTTGTGTTTCCTTCTCTCAGGCCGGAAGAGTGGGTTAGGAAAAGACCAAAAGAAAAAAAAAAAGGGGGGGGGGAAGCAAAGCCACCACGGAGCCGGAGCCGTTCTCCCTCTGGCTCAGGAATTTCCAATGTTAATGAAGCTGCCTGGGGAGGGTGGGGGAGGGATCAGAGAGATAGGAGAGTAGCACCTCAGAATATAGCCAGAGTTGTTTGTCTTGCTTGGAATGACTATTTTATCTGAGATTCCCGAGGGGTGTGTCGCCTATGTGTGCTGGCTGTGTGGAGATTGCCCCCGGGGATCTGGCCCACTGAAGCCACGGTCAGATCCTCCGCTGCCAGTACCACGCCCAACGTCAAGGTTCCCCTGCTGGGACGGTGCACTCCCGACTCCAAAATCAGTCGCTGCCTCCCGGGGACTTCTCCTCCCACCCGCCGCGTCGTCGCGTCACTCCCGTGGACCTGCTGGGCCCCCTCCCAGGGTTAGTTTAGGGGAGTGGAGCAGCACCCTGTGCTTGTGCCATGACAGCGCCCAGTCAAAAGCCCATCGGCAAGTTTCCCCGGCTGGGACGCTGCTCTCCCAGCTCCAAGACCAGTCACTTCCTCCCGGGGACTTCTCCCACCGGCTGCGTCGCCACACCGCCCACGTGGACCGGCTGGGCCCCCCCCCGGGGTGAGTTCAGGGTGGTAGGGCTGTGCCCCTTGTTTGCGCCGTCAGCTCCCCTGGGCCCTGCCCTAAATCGGGCGCCAAAGGTTACCTGGCTGGGACGCTGGCTCCAGGCTCCGAAAACAATTGCTGCTTCCCCCGTATTTGTTTGTTTTCCATCTCTAAATCTGTGTTTGTTGTTCAGGGTTCGTAGATTGTTATGTATGTGATCGATTCACTTGTTTTTCCGAGTCTTTGTTGCAAGAGGGATCCGAGGTAGCGTCTACCTAGTCCACCATCTTGGCCCCCTTCCCCTCTTTCAGTTTTTGTATGTCTAAATGTGTCTTAATTTCACATCTCACAACGTGGATGAATCTGTAGGGCATTATGCTGAGTGAAATAAGTCGATCACAAAAGGACAAATACTGTATAAGACCCCTATTATAAAAACGCATGAAAAGGTTTACACAGAGAAAGAAACAATCTTTGATGGTTACAAGGGAGGGGAGGTGTGGGGATGGAAAAACACTAAATAGACAATAGTTTAGTGGTAACTTTGGTAAAGGAGAAGACAGTACACAATGCTAGGGAAGTCAGCACAACTTGTACAAGGCAAGGTCATGGGAGCTCCATAGATAACATTCAAACTCTGTGAGGGACAAAATATCTGGGCTGAGAGCTGGGAATCATAGCCTGGGGGGACATCTAGCTCAATTGGCAAAACACAGTTTATAAAGAAAATGTTCTACATTCTACTTTGGTGTGTAGTGTTTGGGGTCTTAAAAGCTTGTGAGCTGCCATTAAAGATATATCTACTGATCCCACCCTGTCTGGAGCAAGGGAGAATGAAGAAAACCAAAGACATGAGGGAAAGATTAGTCCAAAAGACTACGGACCACAACTACCACAGCCTTTACCTGTGGCGACTGAGTCCAGCACAACTAGATGGTGCCTGGCTACCACCGCTGAGTGCTCTGAGAGGGATCACAATACAGATAGGGTCCCGGACAGAGCTGGAGAAAAACGTAGAACAAAATTCTAACTCACAAAAAAAGACCAGACTTACTGGTCTGACAGAGACTGGAGACATGGCCCCTAGAGACCCTTTTAACTCAGTGCTGAAGTCACTCCTGAGGTTCCCCCCTCAGCCAAAGATTAGACAGGCCCATGAAACAGAAGGAGTCTAAATGGGCATACCAGCCCAGGGGCAAGGACAAGAAGGCAGGAGGAGACAGGAAAACTGGTAGTGGAAAGTCGAGAAGGGGAGAGTGTTGACATGTTGTGGGGTTGGTGACCAATGTCACAAAACAATATGTGTATTAACTGTTTAATAAGAAGCTAATTTGCTGTATAAACCTTCATCATCTAAAGTACAGTAAAAAAAAGTCTTAATTTCACCTTTGTTTTTAAGAAATTTTTTTCACAGGGCATAGAGTTCTAGGTGACAGTTTTTTCTTTCAGTACTTTAAAGATGTTGCTCACATGCAAGAAATATGCTGCCATCCTTATCTTTCTTCCTTTGGATATGTCTTTTTTTTTTTCTAGATGATTTTAAGAACTTTTTCTTTATCACTTGTTTTGAGCAACTTGAGCACGATGTGCCTTGGTGTAATTTTCTTGTGCTTGGGTTTCACTGAGTTTCTTGGATCTGTTTATAGTTTTCATAAAATTTGAAAAATTTTCCACCATTTTCTCATCGTACATTTTTTTCGATTCCACTGTTTCCATATTTCATTTAAGGGTTAGACCACTTAAATTGTCCCAACAGCCACTGATGCTTTAATTTTTTATCTTCTCCCCTCCCTTTTTTTTCATTTTGTATAATTTCTATTGCTATATCTTCAAATCCACTAATCTTCTGCGATGTATACTTTGCTGTTAATTTCATCCAGTTTATTTTTCATCCCAGACATTATAGTTTTCATCTCTTCAAATCCACTAATCTTCTGCGATGTATACTTTGCTATTAATTTCATCCAGTTTATTTTTCATCCCAGACATTATAGTTTTCATCTCTAGATATTTGAGTATTTTTTAAGTAACTTCCACATTTCCACTTAACATATTAAGTCTTATCTCTAGCTCTTTGAACAGATGGAATGTGGTCATTATAACTGTTTTTAATGTCATAGTACACTAATTCTATAATCTGCGACATTTCTAAATTGATTTTTTTTGTCCTCATTATGGGTCATCTTTTTATACTTTTTTTTTTTTTTTGCACGCCTGTAATTTTCTAACTATGGGGCAGTTCTACTCTGTCCTATAGGGTTGCTATGAGTTGGAATCAACTTGACGGCAGTGGGTTTGGTTTTAATTTTCTAACTGGATACCAATCAATATGAATTTAGCTTTGTTCTGAGCTGTGGTTTCTTAGAAACAGGTTTGTCCTTTTAGGTCTTGCTTTTAAGCTGTGTTTGTTGGGACTAGTGTAGTATTTATTTTGCAGATAAGTTTGCCCCACTGCTGAGGCAGGATCATTATGTGTGTTTTATCTGATGAACCACAAATTATCAGAATTTCTAGTTTGTGAGTTAGGGAAAGGCACTGTTTCAGTCCTGTGTGAGCTACAGCTACTGCTCCTTCTATATTTTAGTTGGTTGTTTTTCTAACCTTGGGTAGTTTTCTCTCTCACACACACAGGCTCAGCCAAAAAACTCCAGGGGACCCTATCCAGAGCTCCAGAGTCTTTTTCTGTCTCTCTCTCTCTCTCCTCCAGTACTCTGCCCGGCAAGCTCTGTCTACCTTGTCTTCTCCAGATTCTCAGCTCTGTCTCTTCAACTCAGGGAGACCGATGAGTTCCATCCGGGTCTGTTGACCTACACCAAGGCCTTAAAGCTCTTTCTAGGCAGTCAGCTTGGGTAATTGCAGGGCTTAAACCATGTCTTCCCTTCTTTCAGGGATCGCGGACCTTTGTTGCCTAATGCCCTTTGTCTTGAAAACCACTGTTCCATATATTTTGCCTTTTTTTTTTTTTTTTTTAGTTATTTTATTTGGAAGGGCAAATCCTGTCCCTGTTACTTCGCCTTGGTTGGAAGTGGAAGTCTCTAGAGCTTCTTTTTATAGCAAGGTCCATGTTTCAAAATTTATTAATGTATTTCTGGTAGTCAAATTTCAGTCCCCTTGAGGAAGATGTTGTCTACAAATTACAGTGGCCTTTCAGGGTCACTAGGGTCACCCTCTCTGAAATCTGATTTCATGGATGAAGAAACTGACCCAGAGGGATTAATTGCCCAACATTATGCAAGTAATAAGGGGCAGGTACTTAATCCAAACCCAGATGTGTCTTTTGCTAAACTGCACATTCTTTTCCACATACTTCTTGGGGGACAAAATTCAAGTCACAACATTCATCATTATTCTCACTACTCCATAATTCTTCTTATATATGAAAGCAAGTTGGTCAGACCAAAGTTAGTATCTAAGACTAAATAAGTGACTACAGTTCTACAAAAACTCTGACATTATAAATTTCAAAGGCCAAAAAGCAGGGAAGTTCCCTCAACTGAGGATAAAATTGACCTCTACAACCCGGAAATGTGACTTTGATGCACTTGAGGTGCCACTTCTACTAACCTAGCTAGCCCCTCCCCCCACCATAACCCAATGCCTAGAATTTTCATGTGAGTGGGAGCAGGCGTGCATGCGCACACACACACACACAAAACACTACTTGAAGTCACCACCAGTTTTTATGCTTCCCCAAAGGCAATGAGAGAGATCTGAAAGGATTTGGAGCCTAAAGACCTAGATTGGAGTCATGACACTGGCCTCTACTGAGATGCAAAAAGACTTGATAATTTACTTCAGGAAACACAGCTGGGAAGTGGTTGAGTTATGTTTCAAGCCCAGGTCTTCTTGTGTCTAAACCCTTTGCAAATATGACTATTTCCAAAGAGAGCTTTTATACCTGGATAAATCTGTGGTGGATGGTTTGCCATTCAAAGCCTTAAGACAACATATTTTCTTGTGAGAAGACTGAAAAGAAAATCAATTGGAAGACAATTTTTGTTGTTGTTGTTGAAAACCTGCTTTGGAGAATATATTATTATCAGGCTTGACCAAATCCCAGTATGCCAGACCAGGATGTATTAGGGTTCCAAAGCAGCCATAAGTGGTTTGAAGAGTGGTGAAGAGAATAGCCAGGCACAGATGCTGCATTTCTTAAATTCAGTGGGCACAGTTTGAATGCTGATAAAATGGGTTAGAGGCTTGGAGAAGCCCAGAAATGCTGATAGAAATGACTTATTAGTTTCATTCAGTTATACTGACTTCCAAAAGTCTTCCCTAATGAACAAGAAGGGGGCTGTTTATAGAAGATTCATAACTAGCTGTCTCTAAATGTCTTAAGGGGTCACTACAGATTTTTAAAAGCCATATTCATTTCAGTTTAAGATAACTAACCCAGTGCCATCGAGTCAATTCTGACTCATAGCGACCTAAGATAACTAGGAAAATAAAGTACATGACCCATAACACTTTAAAGGAAGGAGGTGTGGGCTGGGAAATCAAACCCATGATAAGCTATTCTGAGCCCGAAGGAGGGAAATCACTGGGCTAGAAATTGTTCAGGAGTCAGCAAGCTCTCCCATGCTTGGCAAAGGGGCACATGTTATGATTTGTTTAATGGCACAGAGGCCAGAGCATTGGAGAGTCATGTGCGATCATGTGCATGGGCATGGGCATGGGGGAATTAGCCTGCCCTGACAGTGAACCAATTTTTAAGTTGATTTCTTCTTACTCCTTCCGTTTACATCTCAAATCTTTCAGGTTTCTGGATAGCTGAGAGTCTGAGGCCCAGCTCAGCTTTTCTCTAGGTTGTTCCTGATCTCTGGGGCAACCAGCCTCTAAATATGCCAGAGATTTGCCACATCTAGAATAGTGCCTGGAACACAGGAAGGTATTCAATAGGCACGGCTAGCACTTGTGAGGGAAATGCCGACTGGCTTTTCTGTCGCTTCACTTTGACCTCCTTGTAGAGATCTCAGTGAGAACTCAGGATGCCTCTCAGAAAGCTCTCAGCCCCTGAATGAAAGAGTGTAACAGTACAATTGACTATAAAACCAAAAAACAGTTGTTGTTGAGTCAATTCTGACTTGTAGGGACCCTATGCATGTCAGAGTAGAACTGGGCTCCATAGGGTTTTCAATCGTTGATTTTTTAGAAGTAGATTGCCAGACTTTTCTTTTGAGGAGCCTTTGGGTGGACTTGACCCTCCATTCTTTCAGTTAACAGTGAGCATGTTAATCATTTGCACCACCCAGGGGCTCTACAATTGACTGTGTCCCTTAATAGTAAAACAGGAGCCCTGTCTAGTGACTTGCAATCATGCTACTAGATAAGGCTTGGTATGTTCAGGTGAAGACAGCAAACTCAAACACAAAGAATTTGTAAACCACAGGAAGCTCATGAGATTTTTGTGTGTAACCCCAGTTTCTGGATGGCAGTGCTGTCGGAAGGAAGGAAGGAATTTAATTTGTAAGTTGATCAATTATTCTTAGCCCTAAATCTCATTGACTGTAATTCTAACTCTTTATAAATTCTATTATGTATTATTTGTAAAAACAAAAACAAAACAACAAAAGTAGAAACCAAGAAGCTAATGATCCATTCCTTTCACCTTATAAAAGGCAATGTGGGGAAACTAGGATGGGGTGGGGGGAGAAGTTTCCTTCAAAATGTAGCCTTCCTTGATTCTTTTAAAATATGTTTTTTGAAACATTTAATCTGTAAGAAGACATTGAAGTCTCATCTATCGAGTAAGGCAAACTCTGCTTATAAGTTATCTATCGCTATGTAACCAACTACCCCAAAATTTAGCAGATTAAAACAAGACACATTTACTCTCACAGTTTCTGCGGGTCAAGAATCTGGAAGTGTTTTTAGGGCTGCTGTTTCTGAGGTGTGACAGGGTCTGGAGTGTCCACTTGGCAAGCTCAGTTGTGTGTTTGTTGATAGGAGGCCTCAGTTCCTTACCACACAGGCCTCCCCATTGGCCCTGCACATAACATAGTTTTTCCCAGAATGGGTGACCCAAGAGAGAGATGTCATGAGAGAGCAACCAAAATGGAAGCCGTAATAACCTAATTTTGGAAGTGACATATCATCATCACTTCTGCCACATACAATTGGTCACACAGATCGGTTAGGAGGGGGTTATGCAAGATATGAAGACCAGGAGGCAGGAACCATTGAGGCCAACACGAAGGCTGGTTACTACCCTATCCCATTTGTTCTACATACACGTGGGCCATGCAGACAGGGAGTTCATCTGTCTAGAATACTGTAGTAAAATAAAGATTTGATGTGTAATGGACTGGTTGGTATCCATGGTACAGGGTGCACTTACTGGGAAGCTTTACTGCCTCTGGGATAGACAAGGCTTGTGTTAGAGGATGGATCATGTCTGCAATTTATAACTGTGTCTATCCCCATAGGCCTATGCGTATATATTTATAAGAGCTTTATTGAGGTACAATTCACATACCATAAAACTCACCGATTTTATGCATATAATTCAATGATTTTTAGTAAATTTACAGAGTTGTGCAATCATCACCGTATCTAATATCTATCATACTAAAAAGATCCCTTGTGTCAATCCCTATCCCAACTCCTAGCCCAGATAACCACTAATCTACTTTCTGTCTCTACAGATTTGCCATTTCTGGACATTTCATATAAATGGAACCAGGCAACACTGTGGTCTTTTGAATCTGGCTTCTTTCTCATAACATAAGCTTTTCCAAGTTCATCCATGTTGTAATATACATCTGTAGTTTCTTTTTATTTTGGAAGAATATGGCATCCTATGACGATAAAAAAAAAAAAAAAAATGACGATGCCACGTTTTATTTATCTATTCACCAGTTAATGGACATTTAGGTTGTTTCTACTTTGGGGGCTTTCATGAATAATGCTGATATGAACATTTCAGTACAAATCTTTTCATTTTTCATATGTTCTCATTTCTCTTGGGTAGACACTGAGAAGTGGCAAACGTTTCCAGAGTGGCTGCACCATTTTACATTCCTAACAGTAATGTGTGAGGGTTCACATTTCTCCACATCCCCACCAACACTTGTTATTGTCTATCTTTTTTATTATTTTATTATTCTGACAGGCCTATATTAAGCATTCAGGGCAAGGGGGCAAGGCATAAAATGGGGAGTCCCCTCCTGACAGATAGGTGGGACCCTAGCCCCAGGCCCTATGCTGAACTGACAATCAGTGTTTGGGCCAGTGGGTACTGAGACAACTGTTTTCTGGACTAAATTCCTCTTGACTGAACTAAGGAGCAATGCCTACTTAGTTGCATAAAAGAGCTGTACATTATTCTTTTTAATTTTCAAGCAAACCAAAGTTCTAAAAAACACCCCCTTCATCCCAAATAGTTCATGTTATCAGACAGATGCCACTTACTTAGCACCTAACTAATCGACCCCAGAAACTCCAGAAGACGGTCAAAGATATTTTATATTACCTAACATTTTACTTGTGGAAAGGCACATGAGGAAAATTCTGTATATTTTATTCAGAGAAAATTCTGTATCATTTTCTTCTGTAGTTAGTTTAAAGAATGCAAGATTTCTGCTAGGCTGTATATAGACATTAAACTTTATCTAAGGCTTTGTAATACAACGGGCACTGCAATTTTTAGAAGCTATGTTGTTGTTTAGAAGCTATATTATTTACTAAATAGTTACTCAGTAAATATTTGCTGAATGAATCTGCCCTAAATGGGGGAGGGAGGAGACTAAAATGATACAAAATAATGGCTTAGTGTTGTGATAAAAGTCTGTCAATTTTATTAAAAGCAGATTCCATTTCTTCACATAGTTAAGAAAAAAATTTTTTAAAAAAGATCCCATTTCATCAAATTATTTCATAAGCATTGAGTCAGTGAGACTGTCACTGATAAAGACATGTACAAAGTTAGCACCACACTTGTATAAATGCAGATAGCCACAATGACCTTCCCAGTATGTACATACTCCCTTGACACACACTCACACACACACATACACATATATTTAACGGCTAATAAATAACATTTAAAGCCAAAGCGTCTTTTACATATATAGCGAAGTCTTTAGAAGCCAGAGTTCCCAATGCCACACACTGATCTGATCAGTCTTGTCTCAAATTTATGCATCTTTTGTTAAAACTCAAATGCAAAAGAAATTAATGAATTAACAATAAAGGGGGATGCCAACCACAAATCACACATCATTTTATTTTTTGAGAAAATTCATTCCATGTCAGCTAGTATCGATTATATTTGTCCTACACATTATATAGGCAGGACCATATTTCTCAGATAAAAAGCTGCAGCTCTGGCACCTCGGAAACTATTTCTCCCCCAACGTGTTACAATACATCTCTTGATTGTTTGCCTTCCAAATCATGCAGAACGATGATAAGCATGTGAGAATCTTTATATATGAGTATGGGCTCAGATATCCACCCACTTTCACAGTTCAGGTTCCCAACAATAGCCTCTGAGATATTTGACTTCTTTATCATTTGATATTAACATATAGAAAAACATTCTGAAAATGAGATCTAGTTTATAAATAATTGTTCACTCACTCTCAATTAGTAGTTAAAAACAGTAACAGTCCTTCTGGCACTTTCATGTAGCTATAGCAATTGAGGACTCTGTGAGTTGCACATAATGGTTTATACATGCGGTCTAGGAATATAGCCCAGTAACTTTTCTACCTCTTTATTTTGTAAAAATGGTCCGTGTGTAAAATTTGTCGGAATTGAGACGACACAAAATTTGACTTTGAGCACACATTTTCTTGTTAAAAACCAGAAAAAAAAAAAGACAGGCTTGAAGTATGACTAAAGTAAACCTAACTGAATAATAATTATTGAATATGAAATGCCTTCAAGTTGATAAATACAATTTTAAATGTCTGATAATAAAACTATGGTACCATTTTCCTTCGCTACAGTTCAAATTATATGTCAGCTGAGGGTTACAGGTATGTTTTAAATATCTACCCAGAGAACATGATTAAAGTGTTAAAGCATAATCCTGAGACAAAGAAAAGAAAAGGGGAGGGGGGAGGGATTAGGCAATAAACTGTAAAACCTATTAAGAATTCATTGATCTAAGTGTTACATCTTCTTTAATTGTTAAGGTAATTGCGACATAAGCCAGCTGCAGGGAGTGTTTAAAGGTTCAGTGCTTTATCAACCACGTCCTCAGTCCCTCTCTCCCAGTCACTGGTTAACTGGTTAATTTCTGGAACACATCCCAGTGGCAGGAGGAGGAGAGCCAATCCAAAAAAAAATCAGGTATTTTTACTGGTAAGTAAATGGCCAGTCTCATGGCCATTTCTGACTCATGCCACAGAAAACAATTCTCTGTATCCAGACTTGAAGAAAACTTTGGGAAGGCATCAGTTCAGAAAATCTACAATTCCAATTAAAATATGATGTTCTAATCAATTTTAGGCTTTGTTTAAATATGCCTTGTGAAGGAATCTTATTTTTTCATGGGCCCAAACAATTTTTATTTCTTAATGTAGGAAGATGCGCTATTTGACCACCATATTCCTCAAACTGAATTAACCACCTTTTAGTATTTGAGACTGTCTCCTAAAGAACTAATAAAGGTAGAGCTGGCATTAATACTCAGGAAAATCCACTTTCAAACACCCAAAACACTGCGCATCTTCTGTAAAAGTTACTTCATTCACTTCATTCTTCACAGAATTCATGCTCTGTTCTTCTTTCTGTGGGCTTGCCCAGTTTCTGAGAAAAAGCAGGAGAAGAAGGGCAATTTATTTCCTGCTTATTGTTTTACAATCCCTTCTCCTCCCCCACCACTTTTATGATGAAAAAGTACTCAACTGGAAGTTCAGAACAAAGGTTGTGAGAGTAAGCCCAGGGAGATGGGGATAGTAGGCCAGAGAAAGTGGCAGGTTTCTAGGAATGAGAGACGCGCTAACATCTATACGCTCAAGTCCCAATATGGAGTGCCATTTTCAGAAAAAAAAAAAATTGGATCCAAATGGTTTCAAAATTTAGGAGGGTTTCTTACTTCTAACTTATCAAAATAAATGTTTCTTTTCTCATGGTATGTATAAGACTACTACTAAGGAGATAATAGAAGATGAGAATGAGAACCTTTGATTAATTTACTCTGGTCACAGAGAAGAAAAACTACAGGTTAGTCTGATTCATAATTACCTCCTAGATTATATTCAGATGCATAAAAAAAGGCTGACTTTTTTATGCAAAAAGTACTGTTGTCTCAGTACTGTATTTTTATGCAAGTATTTTTAATGTGTGTTATGCATTTTTTTGCCAACCACACAACCCGTCATGCATTATTCTCCTAGGTGTGTAGGTGCACTGTTTGCAAAAATATGGTAACCTTATGATCAGATCAAGAATGTATCATTAGACTTTCTCAAATGAATTCTTATAACATATAAATAATATGACTAGAAATACTTTAGAAACAGCCACAGTTTTCCCTAATTTTCTGGTTTTGCTTTTACCTTCATATACAGATTTGGTTTTGGGTTTATACAGATTTAAAGGTGTGGATAATTTTGGAAGAATGTTTGTACACGTGTTTGTATATGGTTGTTGTAATGTGAATACATACGTATGAAACTTCATATAGAGGTACTAAAGCGAAGGTGGAACTGCCTCGGATTTGTAATAAGGAAAAACAAAGCAATGGACCTCTTAACAGAAAAGTCTCCACTTAGATAAGAGTTTAATTATTTGGCCTGGCTCAATACCAGTAACAATGCTCCATTTCAATTCTATCTTGAGTGACCTTATATTAATGTATTTTTGTTTTGTTTTGTTTTTGGTCTAGAAGACCTCATCTTGTCATTCAAAGTATATATGCCTTAATTTCCTTTTTTAAAAAAATGAAAAAGATATAAATATTACATATGTATAGATAAAACCTGGAAAGATATAAACCAGAATGTTATTTGTGGTTGTCCCTGGGTGATAGTGTCACAGTAATTTTATTTTCTTTGAGTCTATTTATTTGTCCTAATCTATCCATGCAGCCCTGGTGGCGCAGTGGGTAAAGAGCTTGGCTGCTAACCAGAAGGTCAGCAGTTCAAATCCACCGGCTGCTCCTTGGAAGCCCTATGGGGCAGTTCTACTCTGTCCTGTAGACTAGCTATGAGTTAGAATAGACTTGCCGGTAATGGGTTTTGATATATCCATAGTGGATCTGCACAAATTATATTATAAATAGAAATGAAAAAATTGAGATAGTCCACATAGGGTCTTTAATATACTTTTCCTGAATATGCAGGTTTATAAATATAACTAGGAGAAGAGGACAGGCTTAAAAAAAAAAAAAAAAAAAGGCTTAAAGCAATTGCTTTTTCCATTTCCAGATGATGCTGTGACCAGCCTTCCCCATTGTTCCTTGTGTCACTGGCTTATATTACATGATGTAAGCTCTCTCTCCTTCATACCTATAACCCATTAGCACTTGGCATCTGGCAGAGGAACGAGTGGAGGTATGAAACTGCCATATCCAGGGAATTCAGCAGGGGAGTAGAGAAGGTCACATGCTTAGTCTCCACTTAGTACTGACGCTCTGGAAAGATTCAGCTGCCAGCTGCCATGTGGATTAGCCTTAAAGGTCAGGTAGGAAAGAGCCAAGCAGTTGTTTTGAGATGGAAAAGAGAACAGTTTCCTATACTCTAACTCCGTGAGCTGCCATCTTCGGCAGTTTTGAGATGGGTACTTTGTGGTTGCCCCTTTGGCTTCCTGTCCTGGGATCTACTGACTCTTGGATCATCAATGCTGCTGCAGCTGGTGACATGAGATATTTTACTCCCCTGGATCTATCCTGGGTAGAGTAGCACCCCTGGCCACATGACAATTGCTAAACTTGTGTCATAGCCCAGATGCATCAGTGAAAGGCAAAAATGACGATTTAGTGGTAGTTCAAAAAATAAAATCTAAAAAGTGGACCTGGGATGGAAGGGAGTAGGCTGAGAAAAGAGACAGGAAAAAACAGAAAATAAAAGGAAGCACTGCAAAAAGCAAACGGTGGTTTTGATGGCGCCCATGTGGAAAGACCATCTGCAGGATCTGATCACAAATGACAGTGTAGTGATGAGGCTGGGTCCCCACCCCCTCTAAGCGCAGGCTCAGGATGCCAGGAGAGGTTGGCCCCTGACGCTTACCAGCAGACTTTCTATTCAGAGACCTGTCATAGCATTTCACAAACACCGCTGGTGCCTTTCCTTTTTCCAAATAAGACACTTTGTTCCGGGAACAGAAGATCACCCTGTAGAAGAAACTGGATGTGAGCATCACATGTGGAATCACAGAAATGACTTTTTGAAAATGTGTGCTTCGAGAGGGGAGACAGCGCCTGCCTGGTCTTCTTGGGGCACCGGCTCTTAGGACCCAGCCACCATGCTGAGAGGAGCCCCAGGCCACAGGAAGAGGTCATGTGTCAGGGACTCAGCCACAGCCTCAGCTGGGGTTCCACCTAACAGCCAGCCGCAATTTGTCAGCCAAGCAATTGAGCCAGTTGGGAAGTGGACTCTTGAGCCCCAGTTGAGCCACTTCAGCTGACGCTGCATGGAGTAAGAGGGAACCTTTCCTCCTGAGCTTTGCCCAAATTGTAGATATGTGAGATAAATAAATTTGTATGGTTGCTTCATGGTACTAAAAAAAAAAAAGTGTGGTGGTTTGTTGGGGTGTGTTTAAATCCTACATAATTGTTCTAGTTAATTTTTTCCCCCACGACATTGGTTTCATTCCCCAGAACGTATCCGCACTCTCCCCATTTCTGCCTTAGGTTCACCATTTCCTTTTGTCCTGATTTTCTACCCCTTCCCGCCTTCTTATCTTTGCTTTTGGTCAAATGTTACCTTTTTGATCACATTTGATTGTTCATTCTAAGGAGCGCGTTCCTCTCGGATGTTATTGTTTACTTCCTCGGCTGTTCTATGGTTTGGCTGAAATCTAGCTAATTTTTTGATATCTCCAATAATTAACAGCCAAGCGATTCTGGTCAGCAACACAGCTGAATCAGAAGGGCCATTTGAGGGTCTGACCCATTGCTCAGCAACAGACTTAGTTACTCAAGCTAGACAGGCATAGATAGACAGGCTGAAGCAGCCTGAACATCATAAGGCTTTCACCAAGAGATGTCAAGGATCAAATGTACCAGCTCTTAGTATCTGCATTAGGGAATCAGCCATCAACTGGCCCTGCTACAGGAACAAACGTTCTACGCAGCCTTTCCGTTCACAACATGTCTTTTTGGCCATAAGCAAATGACTAAAGAGATAGTATTTATCAATACTAATTTAAGGAGTCATTTTTATTAACAATGAAGCCATGCTAAAGTTTGCAAAATCCATGTACAGCTAGTATAGAAGTTTTAAGTCCTATAAAGCTCTCTATGAAATTCATTTTATAGATATATGTGGCATGGGCCGGGGGTGGGGTAAGGAGAGACAGGAAGAGATGAGCTTGGTTTTAATATTTGAATGTCAAAATAACACTTCTGAGGTTTGCTCCATAACAGTTTTGTGCATGCAGAAACTGCTCAGTGAGCAACCAGAGAGGCCTGACTTTTAATCCCAGCTCTCCCTCTGAACAACTTCAGAGCTTAGGTTTTCCTTCCATCATATGTAGAAATACTATTATTTCCCAGTATCCTAAGAAAAGAGTAACAAAAAAACAAAACCAAACCCACTGCCGTCAAGTCGATTCCGACTCAGTGACCCTATAGGACAGAGTAGAACAGCCCAATAGTTTCCAAGGAGTGCCTGGAGGATTCAAACTGCTGACTTCTTGGTTAGCAGCTGTAGCACTTAACCACTACACCACCAGGGTTTCCAAGAAAAGAGTAGTCCTAGCAAATTCTAGATGTAATTATCTAGGTCATCTGGTATTAAAGTCAAGACTGACTTCAAATTCCCCCTGAATGTTGAAGGCTCCTGAAATGGCATCCCTCAATACGGCCAGTAATGAGAGTTTAAAGTGAATGGAGACCAAAAAAATGAAATTAATTACTTTTTTTGAGTCTCTCCTGCTTTGACTCTGATCTTGTCAATAGCAAATGTAGGGCTGCTCCACCAGCGTGACCAGCTGAAGTATGAATCACTGTTCCATTTGAGTTTCATCATAAGCAATTCTCCAACATCCACCTCAGTGTAAATCAGGAAGGAGTAGGTCTTATTTGTGGACACTTCAGGCCTGAAAAAACAGTCAACATGTTTGGTTAGTTCTGAAAATCTTTTTTTTTTTCTACCAAGATGTCAAGAGCTTTATTGTTTGGGAGCTATTTAAAAAATGCAAAACATGTCCAACAAAACACTTGAGATGAATGTCAGTGGCATTTAGTGTATTTTACAAGACATTCACCTCCTTTTAATCTACTCCAACTTGCATTCTAACAATGTGAACTATTAAGTACAATTTTTAAAAGAGAAAACAATCCGCAAGCCATCATTCAGAGGCATTATTTTCATTTTTGTGTATTCCTTTTCAATTTGTACCAATATGTGAACATATTTTTACTTGATTGCATGCAGTCCATACTCAGAGTCTCTTATTCTTTGTTTACTTTATATTTTATCTTGCACATTTTGCCAGGCTTTTACCTAAACCAAAAAAACACCAGTGCCATCGAGTCAATTCTGAGTCATAGTGACCCTACAGGACAGGGTAGAACTGCCCCATAGAGTTTCCAAGGAGCTTCTGGCAGATTCGAACTGCCGACCCTTTGGTTAGCAGCCATAGCACTTACCCACTACATCACCAGGGTTTCTGGCTTTTACCTAGCCTTTAATAACTTAAAATAATAATAATAGTATATATATATTTTAATAATTATCACTTTGAAAGGCTAAACTGATTTTATTGGCTTGATAAACCACAGTTTACTATTGCCTTTATTGGATACTTACTTTGTTTATAATTTTTGCTATTACATGTACCACGGCAATGAACATCTGTTGCCACACCGCTTTTTAAAATTTTTTCTGTTCATTAGATTAGCTTATATGTAATAACATTTGATAGTCATTGAAAGCTGTAGCCATATTGCCTTCCTTACCTAGAGGGTTCTGTTAATTCATGATGCCTCTAGTGGTGTGTGAAGGTACCTGCTTCACAGCCTCATTTCAAACCAAAAAATACCCAAACCCCTTGCCTTTGAGTTAATTCCGCCCCATAGCAAATCTGTTGGGCAGGGTAGAGCTCCCCTGTGGGGTTTCCAAGGAACCGCTGGCAGATTTGAACTGCCGACCTTTTGGTTAGCAGCTGAGCTCTTAACAAGTGTGCCACCAGAGCTCCTTAGCACTGGGTATTTTAAAAGGTTTGTTCATTTAGTAATGATAACATGGCATCTTAAAGTTGTCTTAATTTTGTATTCCTGTGATCAACAGTATGCGGCAGTTCCACTCTGTCTTATAGGGTCGCTACGAGTCGGAATCGACTCGACGGCTCTGCTCGACGGCACTGGGTTTGGTTTTTTGATCAACAGTGAAGAGTAACACTTTATCCTGGGCTTTTTACTATTTATATCCTCTATACACATTGCAGGAAACCCTGGTGGCACAGTGGTTAAGAGCTACCGGTGCTAACTGAAAGGTTGGCAGTTCGAATCCACCAGGTGCTCCTTGGAAACTCTATAGGGCAGTTCTACTCTGTCCTATAGGGTCGCTACGAGTCAGAATCGACTCAATGGCAACGGGGTTTTTTATTCACATTGCAAGGAGCTCTGGTGGCACAGTGGTGAGCACTTGGCTGCTAACTGAAAGGTTGGTGGTTCGAACCCACCATCTGCTCCGTGGGAGAAAGCTGTGACAGTTACTTCCATAAAGATCACAGCCTAGGAAACCCTATGGGGCAGTTGTACTGTGTCCTATAGGGTTGCGATAAGCCAGAATTGACTTGATGCTAATGGGTTTCAGGTATACACATTGTGTTTATAACTATAGAGGGATTTCTTATTACTGTTTATTTTTTTAAATGTCAGACTTTTCAGGGAATTGAATTGTTGTTTTGTTTAAAAAGAGGAGCAGTGGTGAAGGCGTTCAGCTGCTAACTGAAAGATTGGTGATTCAAACCCACCCGTTGCTCTGCGGGAGAAAGATATGGCAGTTGGCTTCCGTAAAGCTTTACAGCTTTAGAAACCCTATGGGGCAGTTCTACCCTGTCCCACAGGGCAGCTATGAGTTGGAATCAACTCAATGGCAGTGGGTTTTTGGTTTTGATTTGTTTAAAAACTGTACAAAGGAAATAAGCAGATATAAAATAACGAGAAAAGCAAAATGGATAGCAAGTGAAAATAAAATGAAATTTGAATTTTTTTCTCAATATGAAATATGAAACAGAAATTCCAATTTCTTAAGCTAGAGACTTGTTTTCTAGGTGTCCTCCTCCACTTCTATTCAGACCAGTGGTTAGGCACAAAGCAGTGCCATGATAAGTACCCATGCTAGAAGGGACCCATGCGACTACTCACAGGGTGACAGGGATGTTCTCACTCTCCGCCAGTGTGCCATACAGAGAGATTTCGAATACCTGGTTGGTCTTCGTTGTACTTTCAGTTCCAGAAAAATGTATCTTCATTTGGTAATGGAAGACTGTAGGGGAGGAAATTGGAACAAAGGCTCATCAGTCTTTATGGAAACACTACCGACCCCAAACAATGAGACAGCTCAAAGCCATACTAATAACCAAAGAGGAAGTGCACACACAAGCCTATTGGTGGGCCTCGGAAATATTTCTTCACATCTGTACAGTGTCCACTTTTAGGAAATTAGGACCTTGAATTCCACATTTCAGAAAAGCGTGGCTGTAGTGGATAGAAAACAAACGAGTGTATCTGAATTGCCAAGCAGTCCTAGAAAGCAGCCATCTTTGAAGTGAGAGCAAATTAAGAGGTCAAAACACCCAGACACTTTCTCCATGAACTCGACCCATCCTTGGCCACCTTGTCCCTTAGCATCTGTACCAAGCATATTCAGCATCTGTTATTGTGTATATCTGACCTCCTGAACTGGCCTGTAAACTGCTTCAAGCCCGAGGCTCATGCTCTTTGTCTTTATTTCCCCGTTACCTGACATAGAGCAGAGTAGCCTGTGCACAATAAAATTTGTTGCACTGAGTCACCCGTGAGGCTGGAAGGAGCACCTCTGGAAACAAGTATGTGAAATTCTACGTCTCCTCCCTGCTCTTTCCCCCAGCCCCACCAAAAACCCTGAGTAAATGGGGTTGTGGGGAGGTTAAAGGGATAAGAAAGGCAGCAAGCTTAAGACATCGCTACTAAAGGGCCAAGAGAAATAGGGTTTGGGGTTAAATGGAGCCTTTGCAGGTACCATCACAAGCCAGAGCAGAAGTTAGGACTGCTGAAGCACCAGAATTCAGCTCAGTGTCTGCGGCGTTCCCCCACAAACACTGACCAAGCACTGCGCTGGCACCACACAAGATGCCAGATGACAGGCGAGGCCTATCTCTGTGTACTCTATGCACAAGCTCCCTGGTTCTGAGAGCCAGGGAAACGATGGGTTCCCTCATTGGATAAAAGGTTTCCTTGAGCAATAGGGACTCCAAAACCCCATGCTACCACACGTACCTCTGCAGATACAAACAAACCACCTTATAAATGGGCACCTAGATCAGATATATTTTACCTTGGGAAACTATTCTTTAATATCATCCCATCCCTCAGGCTTCTACTTGGACTCCATGTAAGCTGACTTTTTTAAATAAATCTCACCAGATTTATCTGATTACCTCTTGCCTGTTTCCTCTCCATTCCTGTAAGTCTTGTTCTAAGCCCGATCTCAAGTTTGAAATGCAGCCATGAAACAAATTATGACAAAACGGAAATAGCTTAGAAATATTTTAGAACTCCCCTCCCACGGATAGCTGCATGTTAAAATACAGGTGGTTCTTGCTATCATCTAAAGCAAACTTTGTTGTTGTTGTTAGTTGCTGTTGAGTTCATTCTGAGTCATAGAGATTGGCAAACTATTTTCGCAAAGGGCCAGGTAGTAAATATTTTAGGCTTTGTGGGCCACACAGTCTCTGTGGTAGCTACTCAGCTCTGCCAGGGTAGCGTGAAAGCAGGCATAGGCACATGTAAACAAATGCATGTGATTGTGTTCTAATAAAACTTTACTTACAAAACATTCCATGGGCTGGATTTGGCCCATGGGCCATAGTTTGCTCAGCCTTGACTGAAAGAATTAGCTTCATTTTAACTCTGAGCCTGGTGCTGATGGACTAGTCTATCCTAATGGTCACAAGTAGAGAGGAGGGTAGAAAGGAGGGGCAATAAATAGCATTGTGCAGGCTGTGCATTGGGGCCATGGTGGCAGCGGGAATTAGGAGCTACAGTACAGTGGATCAGCGAAACTCCCTCTCTATCAACACAGGCAAGGGCTTCAGAGTTAGTGACATTATTTCATTATCTCTGTACTGAATAGACAGAATCATTACATGTGATGTCATGTGCACGACAAAAAATAGGACTGAGTTGATTTTCCTTATTTGCAACATTTTTTTTTTACAGCCTACCTTTATAGGGCATCTGAGAACGAGTCTTCAGGTACATTTTGCTGTTTCTCTTGGTTCTGACTTTATTGATCTCATAGCCCAGGTTGTTGCAGCGGTTCTTTCTGCAACTCAAGCAGAGCCCCTTATCAAAGGCTTCTTTTGAATTGCAGCGGTAGGCCTTACTTGGGTTTGCTTCATTCAACAGGGAGTCAATGAAGAGATGAATGGAACGCTCATGGGAGCACTTCACTAGCTGGTCCACGTCTAGGGGAAGGCAGACACCAAGAAAAATTTCAACTCCGCTCAAGTCCACAACGGGCATTTCACTGTGCATGCCTAAAATACTTTAGGTATAGTGTTAGAACGAAAAGACCTCAGGGTCTATTCCTGTGAATCTATGACTATAGGTCCTATTTAAGCAGGTGACAGTTGCTTACCTACCTTCAAGAGTGTCAAATTACAAGTTCACAGGTAAATTTTGATTTTTCTGCTGTCTTATATTTATGAATATGTTCATGAAGCCATAGTAATTGACATCCCAGGTAAAAGCTGATTTCTTCCAGTTTATTTCATCTTTCTCTTATGTAAGGAAAGAAAGCATCTAATGCTTCAAGAAATGCACTTCCAGAAACCACACCATAAAGGACATAATTATTATATGAATAGTGTTTCAGCATAGATACTATATATAATTAAGAGTGTGTCCCTACTATATAAATCACAGGAATAATCAACAAGGTCATAAGAGTGGATCTATTACCGTAAGCTTTTATAACAATTGAAAATAGTAACATTATGCTGTAAGGTCTATGTAACGTGCACAAAAGTCCTGATCATATTGACTGTAGGTAGGTCCCAATGTACTATAAAGTACGCAAAAAAAAAAAAAAAACCTGTTGTGGTCAAGTCGATTCCGACTCATAGCGACCCTATAGGACAGAGTAGAACTGCCCCATAGAATTCCCAAGGAGTGCCTGGTGGATCCGAACTGCTGACCTTTGGTT
This sequence comes from Elephas maximus indicus, assembly GCF_024166365.1. Taxonomy (NCBI): domain Eukaryota; kingdom Metazoa; phylum Chordata; class Mammalia; order Proboscidea; family Elephantidae; genus Elephas; species Elephas maximus. The sequence continues at coordinate 55,306,320 of NC_064840.1, forward strand.
AGCAGCTGTAGCACTTAACCACTGCCCCACCAGGGTTTCCAAAGTATGCAAAGGCCCTTAAAACAAACAACAAATTGAACACAAGCAACGTGCTTATTAAAATAAATATTAAGCTAATATCAATTTTTTTTTTCTTCTTAAAATTTTGCAAAACTTACTGCTGAGGAATGGAGATTTTTTTCTGATTCGCATGTCTCTTAAGAAGGCCAACTAATTAACACTTCTTTTATGCTCAGTAAAATTTAAAACTCACTCCACTGGCTTTGCAACTACAGATAAAGTTTTTTTTTGCTGTTGTTGAAGGCAGTGGCGTTTTTTTCCTGCCTAAAACTCACCTTTACTTTCTCTTGGTTCTGCAAGTACAATACTGAATGTAGTATGCCAGTTACCAGTTGCCGAATTGACTTCAACTCATGGCAACCTCATGTGTGTCAGAGTAGAACTGTGCTCCATAGGGTTTTCAGTGGCTGATTTTTCACAAGGAGACTGCCAGGCCTCTCTTCTGAAGCACCTTTGGGTGGTGTTGAACCTTGAACCTTTCAGTTAGCAGCTGAATGCGTTAACCATTTGTATTACCCATGGTATGCTGTTGGCTGCCATCAAGTTGATTTCAATTCATAGAGTCCCCCATGTGTGCAGAGTAGAACTGCTCCAAAGGGTTTTCAAGGCTCTGACTTCAGAAACAGATTACCAGGCCCGTCTTCTGAGGCCCCTCTGGGTGGGTTCGAATCACCAAGCTTTCGGTTAGTAGTTGAGCATTTAAATAAAAGATACAATGGTTTTCTGTCTGAACACAGAAGGTACTAAGACTCTGCCCATGTTGATTGTGATGGAATTCTTCTGAAACATACCTTGGCCAAATGTGTAGATTAACAGTACATCCTCTGTGGGTAATGGATAGGGCAGTGGGTCAATAAGAGTCAAGAACAAAATTCATGTTTCATTCAGTTCAGATCATATTTACCTGCAAGACCTTTCTCTGCAATCACTCGGATAGCTTCCCCAATGTTACAGCCTGGTTGAAAAGCGCCTCCATTAGGGTAGATGTCAACATGCCCTATTGGTTTCTGGATTCCAATGCTTCGGTCAGGTGATCCTCTGGTGAATGTGTGTAACACATCTACAAAATCTGCATCATCTGGAGATAGGCGACTTGGAGCTTCAGCATACTCGAAATTAGGTCCAGCTGGGTCTAGGCCTTAATGGGAAAAAAACAAGGCCCCACAGCTTTTACACCCATTTTTAGTCCCCATTAATATCACGTTAGCAACCCATTGCTCTTCATTTGAATGCAATTGGCAGACATTTAGATTTTATTAGTTCCTATTATACTAATTGGATATTTAAATCACTAAGAGAGCCATAAAAGTAGACTAGAATCCATCTAAAATGGATTTATGCCTCTTAAACTAGCCACGAAATAGCAATCTTCACTTGGGATAGCTTGATTTCCTTTTGTAAATTATTTCTGACTTGGTGGGAAGATCTTTAAACAGTGGTGACTTTCTTCTCTTTCTCTACACATGCCAAAGCATCTATCTACTACAACTGGCATAGATGACTATCTTCCTTTTTCCATACTGCGTCTGGTGTTGGCTTTTCTTCATTTCTCCCAGGATCCATGTGAGAGGTGACATATGCGTAACACACTACCAAAGCACAGTGAAGACGGAGGAGGAGGGAAACAGGGTTCTTCTCAGAGAAATCTGTGGGTTTTCTCTGCTTAACTCCATGCTCTATTTCTGTGCTAATGCCAGGAGATAGTAAGCCCATGAAAGCAAAAAAAACCCAAAAAACAAAAAAACTGAAACCTGTTGCCATCGAGTCCATTCCAACTCATAGTGACCCTACAGGACCGAATAGAACTGCCCCACAGGGTTTCCAATGAGTAGATGGTGGATTCGAATTGCCGACCTTTTGGTTAGCAGCCGAGCTCTTAACCACTGCTCTACCAGGGCTGAGAGCAAGGACCTACCTATATTTTATCTTACTCCTGAAAAGCAGCCCTATTAGGAGATATCTCCTAGAAGACCACCATACACATGCGGGTATTTAACAAACACAGCCCTGATTCTCTTTGGGAATGGCAGCCATCTTGATCGACTCTTCAATAAGATGAATCACACTGTTTTCTTACCAGTAATTCTGTTGACCTTCTTATTGGTCAGGCTTCCTGCAATGCCAGCAGCATGGGCTCCGAGGCTATAGCCCAAGAGGTGAACATTGTTTGGAGGATAGTTAAGTTCATCCTTAGGAACAGAAAAAAAAAAAAAAAAAGTTCTTACAGACCTTTGCAAAAGATCAAAACTAAAAAAAATAAAATTTTTATAAATAGGGTTTTCAAAATGTAGATAATACCAAAAATTATGTTTATTTTCATTTTGTGTTACAGATAAGAAAGAAAAACATATACTCTATGCAGAGATTTTTCTCTTTCTTTCAGAATGGATTTAAATTAGAAACTTTCCCCAGGTATCTGAAATTATACAGTATGTATATTTAACTTTATCCCATTATTTCCTATTCTAAATGCTCTGTATCACTTTACCATAGCCAAGCAACAATTTATAATCAGAAAATATTACAGTGGGAAAGGACCACACACACGTGGTCCATCCACCTCATTTTACGTGAAAGTCTGAGGCCCAGGGAGGTGATCTGATTTGTCCAAGTTCGCTTGCCTGGTTAGAGAAAGAGTCAGGAAAAGAACCTTTGTCATCTGATGGCCAGTTCCATGAACACAGTTTATTTTTTACCTCCAATGATTTGGTTTAAATAATTTGGCCTTGTCAGAGTATTAGCTTCCTTTCAGCCCTAAGACACTTTCCAAAAGTAATTTTTCAGAGGATGGTCTCAGAGAGCCAAAGGGGATAAAACCACCAGCCAAGGTCAAAACACCAGGCCCTTCGTCACTTCCTAACCTACACACCACCCTTGCAGTTTTCTTCCTTCCTTAATTCCCTCAATCTCCCAGACCTCAACAAAAATCTGGATCCTTAGTCCACATGAAACGGTAAATACCGTTATTATTTTTGCTGCAGGAGCCCTACTGGCACAATGGTTAAGCACTTTGGCTGGTAACCAAAAGGTCAGTGGTTCAAACCCACCAGCTGCTCCTTGGGAGAAAAGACCTGGCGATCTGCTCCTGTAAGGATTTCAGCCTAGGAAACCCTATGGGGCAGTTCTACTCTGCCCTATAGGATCACTATGAGTCGAAATCGACTCGATGACACACAACAACAGCACCGTTTTTGTCAAAGAGATTGGTATTCTAACAGGGGTCAAAGTCAGGATAAAATTTCCATGTGGCAGCCAACTGGGGAAAAAGGATTTGGCTGATTATGGCATCTTCCCTCTGTCCTGAAATAACAACCTTTTGTCTGTTCTGCCCACGTAGTTTCTGACTTTAGCAGATCCATTCACTGTGAAAATATCAAAGGACAAGGCAGGGCAAGACTATGCCTTGGTATTATTATCTTGTATTCATACTGCTTTTGGCCAAAAATGTCCATGCTGACCTTCTGAAGATTTGAACTATCCTGGAAAATGTCTATAAAAATGTCTATAGTTATATTGAAAAGGAAAAAAGACCAGCCACCTACCTAGGTTTAGCCAAGAGATCTGTTTTGGACACATCCATCCAGTCTTACCTCCATCCAGTTGATAAACTGGGCCACGTCCTTTCCCACCAGCTTGGTGTGGCCCGCAGACACAGGGTAATGATGCTGGGCCCGTGACAGCCAGTCTACCACAATGACATTGGAGTCTGGTTCTCTCTTGTACAGGGCCGCCACAAGCTTGGGCACCCAACTCTCATACATTCCTGTCACCTGAAAAAAGATGATACAAGGGTTCTTAAAATGCCCAGCTACAACTTGTTATAGATACTCTGGCCCAATATACCTGTGTTAAGTGGAAAAAAATTCACCAGGGAGCCCAATGGCTCAGATGAAAAATCAGACCTCAGAAGAGTGGCCCGAGACTGGTGCCTGCCCATCTGAGGCAAATTTGAGTGATGAGCTTGGGAATGGCAGATGGGGGCTTACCACATTATCAATTTAAAAGGCATGTTTTATAAGTTCAGAAAAACATCAATAATTTGACTACTAGGAGGGAAGATCAGTCTGAATGAGTTAAACATCTCAGAAGAATTATGGACTATTTTGAAAGATTTTAGTTTAATTACTTTCAATTAGGCTAATGAATGTTTCTCAACAGAACTGTTTTGGGGACTGTGAATGTATTCTTTTTTTTTAATGAAGAGTCTTTTACTACAACATTTTATGTGCTAATGGAAAAAAATAGTTTTAAACATATTAATCAATCCTAACAGAAAGTTTGTTTAGCAATTTCTTTCTTAATAGATAAGAAAATGATTAGCTTTAGCTCATACTTCTTCACAATTCTTTCAGATTCTTAATTATCAGAGTGCAAATTAATGAGGTTTAACTGCAAGGTTGGCAGTTCGAACTGACCAGCCACTTCACAGGAGAAAAATGGGGCAGTCTGCTTCCCTAAAGTTTTATAGCCTAGGAAACCCTATGGGGCAGTTCTACTTCGTCCTACAGGGTTGCTATGAGTCATAGTCAACTAGAGGGCACACAACCACAACACTGATAGTCACATTTCTCAAATGATTAGGCTGGTCCTATTTGGAGATAAGCAGCCTGCCAAGTGTAAGTCTTTGCTCCTTGTTAATAAGGACCCCAGAAGTCAAAGTTAAAAGAACTACGGGGCCCTCATATTAACTCTATTCAAGTAGAATTTTAACTTAGGCTGTCAAAGAAGAGACATTGGACACCTTTGCAAAGGTGCATCCTTTAAAATAATCAAAACGCAATAAAACAAAACTGCAGGTTGAAATTCCAGACCATTCTGCCACGAACTTGTTCAAGGTAACAACCTGAGCTAAAACCCCAAATCCACCCACCACCAATATGACCTGACAACAAGTCATACTGTAACCACAGTAAAGGTGACGCAACTATGTCCTCCCTAGACAAAAAAAATTTGGAAATTCATGCTTAAGGCAGCTTTTCAGGGAAGACTTGTATAAGCCAGATTCTTCTCAGTGCAATTCCAATAGAAAAGCAGAAGTCTTCGATTCCCAAACCAAGGGACTTCATTTGGATCTTTGATCTTAGATGGTGGTTTCTTGCAGAGTTATGCTTCTGTTTCGTTGGATCTATCTTCTAAATGAAAATCATCAAAACACTGCTTTTAACTTCACTCCCAACACTAACAAACTGCACAAATTTTCACCAACTTTATATTTTCTTTGGTGGAAAAAAAAAAAAAAAAAAGCAAAGCTGAGACTTGGGAGAACTTGATTCCCGTCCTAGTTTTTCCACCAATTATATCTATGAACCTAGTTGTTGCTTTAACCTTATCAGGCCAGCTATAAAACAAAGGAGCCAGATTTAGATGACCTAGAAGTTACCTTTTATCTCATAAATTGCTGCTTGTGGCCATTCTCAAGCTACTTGCAGTGATAAAATGCCAGCTCTCCAGCTATTCCAAGCATGAAGAGAAAACAATGGTGAAAAGATACAAAGATGATGCTAACCCATTCGAAAGTTATTAAAACCTCCTTTGAACATACGTCAGTAGGCTGCTTCACGTCTGGATACAGCAGAGTTTTTGAGGGAATCAGGTGGTAGACCCACCTAGAGCAAAGCCCTGAGGAATTGGTCCTGCCTCCCTTCTCCACTCTTCAGGGTTGGTGTGCAGACCACCCTTTGCAACTGCCTTTCAAGCAGAGGTGTATCTACAGAAAATTGTGCCTATGGCAAGCACTAAAACTGTGTCTGTGCAGGGCCCTAGTGAGGGTAACAAGCCACCAGGGTCAATCTCTATTTTGCACCCACCCTCACACCCAAGATGAATAGATGTTGATAGCCAAGACAGATCAGAAGAAATGCCTTCCTTCCTCTTGTCTGGCTGTCTCAGCCAGGCACCTTTCATATTTATGGCACCTGGGAATGTCATTCTCTCTGGCACCCCCTTGGACTTGTGCCTGGGGATAAGCATCCCACCCCCTGCCCCCATGCCTCTGTGTCTACCACTGGGTCCTATGGGTTTAATAGAAACTGCTCAGTGGTGTTCTCACCCCACCAAGTGGCACCCAGGGCACATGGCATACCTGCCATACCTTAGATCCATCTCTATAATTTTCATTCTTCCACATTTCAGCCATGGGTGAGGACCTTCTACTTCAAATCCAGCAGAAAAACCTTGCTTGTTCTAGGCCCCCACTGTTAGTTCTCACCAGATGTTTCCTAATGAGGCAATTGTTAAAAGGGCAAGTAACCCAACTTACTTCTTCAGTGAGACTTTTATCAACTGCATGACAATGACTCGAATCCTTTCTTTTATAATTCGACATAAAATACTTGTGTAAGTAACCTCAAATAAAGGAGTGGAGAATCCAAGTACCACCTTCCTTAACTATGAAAAGTTCTTATTTCTCCTAAGTGTTTCTTCTGTGCTTCCCTCAAACAGGGCTATTTTTTAAAAAAAAAATGTTGATTCTCAAACACGCAGTTGAACTGAAGCCCCACCCTGCCACCTGCATCATGTGCTGAGACCCGCAGGGCTGGGTTAGTTATTACATTGACTAACCAGCTCTGTGCAATGAAAACTCAGTCCCACAGCCTGCGGCCTAGCCTCTGAGCCTAGGCAGTCAATGGCACCTTTTCATAATGTGGGTTGGTGGTGTCAAGGGGAAGTACTCAGGAACCTGTGACTTCAGATTCCAGGATCCCCCACCCTGGGCCAGAATTGCCTTTATTGAAGTTGAAAGCAAAGCCATTGGAGAATAAGCAGAGGTACAAGACATAGAAACCCATCAATGAGCTCCCAAAAGCCAGAGTCAGCCCCTCTGGATGCCTGGTCTACCCCAACCCTCTCGTTCCTAAAACACCTCTCTTACCGTCCAGCCGTGGATCACCATGAAAGTTTTGCTGCTATAGTTGAAGTGGCAGTTAGCCGCAGATTCTGTCACTCCAGGAATAAGGTGGCAAGTGTCCTCAACTGTATCTTCAGGGGTCCTAAGGGCAAATTTACTTTCGATGTCTCTAAAATCTTTTCCTCCTGTAATTTCTGAAAAGGAAAAATTGAATAGGAGGTTAATTAGAGGGTTGTTTGCTTTTATTTTCTTGAATGTTGTGTTTTAGGTTCACAAGCAACCATCACCAATGATATATTTTTTTTTATTTTGTCGTTGTTGCTGTTGAGAATATACACAGAAAAACACCAATTCAACAGTTTCTACATGTACAATTTAGTGACATTGATTGTGTTCTTTGACTTGTGCAAACCCTCCTTTTCTGAGTTGTTCCTCCGTCATTAACATAAACTCACAGCTCCCTTAGGTTCCTATCTAATCTTTTGAGTTGCTGTTGTCAGTTTGATCCCATATAGATAGATCTTAAGAGAACACAATGCTCAAGGCAGACATTCTGTACTGCTTAAAGTATTGTTTGGTTTTAAGAAGACTTCAGGAGATCGCCAATGGTATTTTTGTTTCTTAGGTGTTTTAAAAAAGTGCATGTGGATTGAAAAAGAACAACTGATCCTCCAGGGGTGACCACAGTTGGCTGAGTGGGTTCAAACTGCCAACCTTTCAGTTAGGAGTCCACAACAAACAGTTTGTGCCACCCAGAGATCTCCATATAGTAAAGCTGCACTCAGTCTATCCACCAGAATATGGTCTGCCACTGATCTTATTTAAAGGCGCAGGTCTGCCTCCCTTTGCCCTCCTAACCAGAAAGTACTCTGGTGGTCTTACTATTTATCTGATAATACAAATAAATATTGCAGAATTCTAACCTGATTCTGTTTCCAGTGACCAAGAAGTTTTTATTTTTATTATTAGAAAGTGCTTTAGGAAGTTTAAAATGAAATGAGTTTCACCTTCTCCCACTCTTCCCCACCTCAAATAACTCACACCTCTTCCTAACAACCTTATTTTAACATGTTCAGTTACCAGTCTTTTTAAAGCAGTAATAATCTGGACAACCCAGCAAACAGAATTTGCCCACCACCTATCTGCTTAGTTGGTATTTAGGACAACTGCATCGTACAACTCCAGAGGGTACTGTTCATGTTTACTCTATTTTTCCCTAGAATTATGCAACGTGATTTTGAAGTGGCTAAGAATATTCTTTGAAATTACTAAAGCTGGCTTTGTATGGTTCCACGAGGTGAGGAGGGAGGAGTTTATTCAACTCATAGATCCCCTATCCAATTATAGGTATGGCTCACTAAGAGCTCCAATTTTCCACAACTAACATTATATACTTCCTCATAGTAAAGTAGGCTAGAAGTCCAAATTTAGGGCATCAGCTCCAGGGGAAGGCTTTCTCTCTCTGTGGGCTCTGGAGGAAGGTCCTTCTCCTCAACCTTCCCCTGGACTAGGAGCTTCTCCTTGCAGGAATCCCAGGCCCAAAGGACATGCTTTGTTGGGTCCATAGTTTGTAAAGAAAAATAATAGGAAATTCTTACGTTCTCATATAAGTTTGTACTTGCAGATTTCCTTTTTTTTTTTAAATGTCACTTTATAATGGAAATGATTTTCTCATTTTAAGCTACAGGTAGCATAATGCAGCCTTTTGACAGGAATATAGTGCCACTCTAGTGGCATAGTGGTTCAAGTGGTTAATTGCTATGGCTGCTAACCAAAAGGTTGGCAGTTCGAATCCACCAGGCACTCCTTGGAAACTCTACGGGGCAGTTCTACTCTGTGCTATAGGGTCACTATGAGTAGGAATCGACTAGACAGCAATGGGTTTGGTTTCTTTGGTTCTATGTGCTAGTGGCATGACAGATAGGCACTCTGCTGACTGAGAGGCTGGAGGTTCCAACCCACCCAGAGGCTCTGTGGGAGAAAGACCTGGTGATCTGCTCGTGTAAAGACTATAGCCAAGAAAACCCTATTGGGCAGTTCTACTCTGTCACACGGGGTCACTAAGAGTTGGAATTGACTCAACGGTATCCAACAGCAGTACCATGTGCTATGTAATGCTATGTGAAGGTTTTAATTCAATACTGGTTCTATATATGAAATCATAAATTTGCACTTAGTCAATCTTTCCCTTCTCTTTGGTGTTCTGACAGGACTTTTCACACTACCAACGTTGCAACACCTCAAGGATGCCTCAGCATCCTAAACATGAAGTGCTTCACCTTTACGGTTAACTCTGTCTATTATTAAGGTTAAATTTCCACCCTCTTGAATCGACTCGATGGCAGTGGGTTTTTTAGTGGGTTTGAAAAGATGGATTAAGTAAAAGGTTGGGAGATGTGTGTTAAAAGCGCCCAGTTGAACTAGACCATCAAGTCTCAAACTAACACCACAAAAGTCAACGATTATCTAGCTAACAAGTGCTTTATTTGTGTGAAGGCTAGATAAAGATGGGGACTCTAGTTTGTCTGTTACTTAAAATGGTGGTGCTAACTCTCAGGCTATTTTTTTTACCATAGCTAACTCTGAAAACCATTTTTTTTTTAATCAAAAGGTTGGCAGTTCAAATCCACCAGGTACACCTTGGAAACTCTATGGGTCAGTTCTACTCTGTCCTACAGGGTTCCTATGAATCGGAATCGACTCAACGGCAGTGAGTTTGGTTTTTGGTTTGGTATATCTTGACGGCACTGGAAATATCTCCAATGAAAGGCTATTGAGAAGCTCTAGATTCAAACCCATTTACCTATATTTGCCAGTCCTTCCAAAAAGTATGATTTTTCCATACTATTTTCAAAGCTTCTGTAAACTTTTATATGAACTCACATTAATCTCAGCCAGAGTAGCGTTGTCCCTACTTGTCTGCCTAGAAACAGCCTTAATGATCCAAGAAAAACATATAGATGAGCCTATGTGTGTGTGCCATGAACATGGTGGCTGAATTAGATCAAGTGTGGCCACACCAACCCATTTTATCTTCTTTGTTTCTCTGTTCCATTCCACTGACAATTAGTAGAACCTTGTTCTTTTATTCAGTAAAAAAGTCAAAATCACCAAACTACCTGGGGTTCAGTTTGATCATTCTAACAGAATAGACAGAGAAAAGCAAAAAGAATAAGTAGCACAAGTTTAAGTATTCATTTCCAGTAGAAGCACACACACACACGTGAGTGTGTGTGTGTGTGTGTATATATATATATACACACACATATATACACCAACCAACCACTGCTGTCAAGTCCATTCCAACTCATAGCAACCCTACAGGACAGAGTAGAACTGCCCCACAGAGTTTTCAAGGAGCGCCTGGTGGATTTGAACTGCCAACCTTTTGGTTAGCAGCCGTAGCTCTTAACCACTATGCCACCAGGGTTTCCATATATATATATATATATATATATATATATATATATATATATACCCAAGGTGATCCATTTCTTCTTTCCTAGTATTTTATTTCCCTTACTAGTACCAACTAATGCTTGTTGAGCGCATAGATGGCATCCTTACACACATTCTTAAGATGACCACAAGAAATCAATATACAGCTATAGAGTCAAGGGAACAATGGCTGCTCAAAATAAATCTCAAACCCTTAGTCTCTATGTAAGCTGGAATCAATCATATTCCTCCTTCAGAAACGAATAGAGCCTCCAACTTTTCAGTGGGAAAATGTGACAAAAACTACTTGTGACAAAGATTCCCTCCCAGGTTAAAAAGCCTCTGTTGATAAAAGTAACTAGTTCACTCAGGTCGTTGTTAGGTGCAGTCTAGTCGATCACGTTTCCTAGTGATCCCACGTGACAGAGTAGAACTAGGCTGTAATTTTTATGGGTGCAAGACCCATGGAGCAGCTAGGTGGGTCTGAACCATCAACCTTTTGATTAGCAGCTGAACATTTAATCATTGTGCCACCAGGACTCCTTGTTCACTCAGGTAACAAACTATAATTAGTGACTAGAACTGTCTGGAAACTCTACACCAACAAGTTTTCAAAAAGTTTTACACTTGGAATATTTGCTGTCTTGAAAGTTGAAAAATGCATTATGAGTAAACTCCCTAACGGTATCTCTATTCAGACCTGGAAAATGATACTCGTGTCTTGAACAGTTTTCTTACAGTGTGTGATCCGAAGTCCTCATCAGCTACCATCTTGATTGCAAGAACGTCCTTATTTTCAATGGAATGGAATGCAGCTTTTGTGGTAATAATGTGGGACCAGGTGGTGATCAGAGAAGAAACTAACAGCAAAACATTGTATGTTTCAAGACCCTTACTTGAACAGTCTGACATAAGAAGTCAGTAAACTGGATAGCCCTATTCTCCTTAGGAATAAAGTAAGAACGGAAGACTGAGCTAAAAATAGGCTGTTTGATAGACAGTGAACATTTTTCACTATAACTCTTCCCCGTGCCTGCCACCTTTCTATTCAGCTATTAGTCAATCACTCCCTAGCTGAGCTCTAATAGAAGGTGACATCTGCTATTTTGTTCTCATTACCCATCATGCTTAACTCAGACGTCACCCTGGAAATTCACTGTGGCCAGTCAAAGGGAACTGCAGCTATTGAGCACTGACCCTTCTGCTCCCTCTCCCAGTTCTTCAAGTTTCCTAACTGGGTCCCTGAAGAGATTGTGGTGGCTCCCAGAGCAAAGAGCCTGAGGGCAGGGCCTCATATCCTCATATTCTTCTTGGAAAGAAATAGAAAATGAATAAATACAGTCAGAGCCCAGAGAAAGTGCTGCCTACCATTGCCCACACATGTGTCTTTCTCACTCTGAAATTCTTACATTCCTAGGTGAATTCATTTAGAGGAGAAAAGCAGAGTGAAGCAGCTATGATGGGAGAGGTGGATGTACAGGGAGAGTGAAGGGTGGGAGTAATTTAACATCTACTTACACATCAGGAAACCCTGGTGGCACAGTGGTTAAGAGTCCAGCTGCTAATCAAAAGGATGGTTATCCACCAGGCGCTCCTTGGAAACTCTATGGGGCAGTTCTACTCTGTCCTCTAGTGACAGATTCAAAGGCAAAGGGCTGACTTAACAAGCAATGCCTCCTTTAGTAATACATTTTCAGCCAGGGAAGGCACGTGTTGGTTAAAATCCAATTTAATTACTTAAGTGTCCACTTGAATCAAAGATTGAGAATTAGAGAGGCCTCAAAGAACTTCCATTCTGGTCCATACTCCTCATTTAGGGTTGAAGCAGCTAAATCCAGAGAGGCTGCAGTGACCTGCCCCAAAATTTAGGCTCGTGAACCTCTAATGCAGGATAGCAAAAACTTAAAATGTGGATGGCATAGGTTTGCGTGTGTTTTCCGGCAAGCGTAACCTTGTACTACGTATATACGTTCTGAAATGAGAGCTTGGAGTTCATTCCTTCCATCTTCGCGGACCCTGGGAACGCTACTGAGAGGAACAGACCACTACATATGACGTTTAAGACTTCCTAACTGAACCTGCAGTGTTTTCAAACCCATCTGACAGAAAGATAATGGTAAATTTTTCCATCAAATGTAGCTTTCATGAAATCTCCTTTTAAAAAAAAATCTAACAATAATTTTATTTCACAAGTCGGTGCCGATATAAAACCACCTTTCAGCTGCAAAGTCGTGGGTAAACTCGACTATGACTTGAACATCTGCGGACGACGTGCCATTTGAGAGTACATCCAACAGACACTGACCCAACTGGAATTCCACGACGGAAGAGAAAAGAAAATGCTGACTCTTTTATTACTTGCTAAAAAAAAAAAATTTTTTTTTTTTTTTTCAGTTGCCTTCAGAGTTGCTATTGTACTTCAGCTGAACCAAGGTTCAAGTTACTCAGACTGCCTTTACCGTGGGCAAGGCTTGGGCTGGACACTCCTGTTCCTTGCGATAAAGAAATTCGCATCTCGCTCTAAATGTCTTAAAAGGCGTGCGAGCCCGCGGCGGTAACGGGGGTTCAGCCCGCTGCCTCCCCGCGGTGGCCAGGAGCTCCATGAGTTCGCGGCCGCAACGCCAGGCTCGGCGCCCAGAGCTAGCCCCAACTCGCACACGAGGGGAAGGAAACTGAGTGCAGATTTAGCCAGAGGCTGCTTGTCGCTACGCTACGTTTTCAGGAGGGTCAGCCCTTGGCTAGATTTTCTCGGCGCTAAGCAAAGCGTGGGTGCATGGAAGCTGGAGAGCTTCCCGGGCGTCCTAACGCGTGCGGGACGCAGCGTCCCCAGGACACCGCGCCACGTGTTCCCCTCACTCATTCCAGAGCACAAGGGTGCCTTGCGCTTTTAAGATGCAGACTATGCATTTACCCCCTCCCGGGGCCGGCTTCTCCAAAATAAGGGGCCACTTTCTGCCCGCGCTCCCACAGGAGCGGGCTGAACCTCTGCCGCGGCCAAGCCGGGGTCACCTTGGCCCGCGTGCCTTTCATTCCAGGGCCCCCAGAGCGAGGAAGTTACTGCCAGTCACCCCATCCGGGCCCTTCCCTTCCTGGTCCCGCCCTCACATTCCCCACACCCTCCCCGGCTCTGCGCGCGCGCCCCGGAATACCGCCGCTGCAGCCGCCCAAGTGCAGGGAACAGCGCGGGAAACCAGGAGAGAAGGAAAGCGGGAGCTGAGAGCCCCCCAGCGAAATCGGAGGGAAAATTTCCCCTCTACCCCTCCTGGGCCCCACCCAGGTGGTCCTACCCGGGTACCAGAGCTCGGACGGGGGAGTCGCCGGTGTTCCTTCTCAGCCCCTTCCAACTTCCTCTTTCCCATCCTTAGAGCGTGTGCTAGTGGCCAAGGAGCAGCATCTGCAGGTGTAGGACGAGGCTGCGCGCAAAACTTACCTTGGGCGGCGGTCACCCCTCTGTGAGAGGCGGGCAGACTCTGGAGCCACACGCCCAGGGCCACCAGGAGCACTGCTTTGCTCTTCATCTCGGGACGCGTGCCTCTGTAGTAGCCTCACGGCACAGGGGGGCGCGCGGGCGGACCAATGTACTGGTTGAATCCGAGGCCAGAGAGGGCTGGAGCCGCGGTGCGGCGTGGGGCAAGTCGCCCTTTAAAGAGATGGGCTGGACAGCTAGAAGTGGCAGATTTCCTCGGAGGAGGAGGAGGAATTGAGTCTGACACTGTCTCCACTCCAGGGCTGCTTATGTGACTGGAAATATGCAAATAAACCTCATCACCTATTGGCTATAAAATCATAAGTTGGGGGGAGGGCCCTAAACTCACTTCCAAATATTTAAGCAAACTAATGAAGATCAAGCCTGCCAGCAAGAAGAGGGGGAAAGGGCAGAACGGAAAATTTGATTTTTCTGTGAGGTTCCTATTTGCTTTCCTTCAGGAGTGGCTCTCCAGGGTCCTGTCCCGGCACCCAACACAGATTTCTATCGATTTATTAAAAAAATAATAAATTAATTAAAAAAAATTTTTTTTATTACATACTCTGTGACCACCAGTTTTCCCAAGAGGGAAGTTAAGTATTGACATTGGTCAATGTGTTCATTTTTTTCTTTCCTTCCTTCCTTTCTGAATTCTGGGGCACATAGTGTCATTTAGGTACCCATGGACACACATTGCTTTGCAGTTTATATTTGCACACTCTGGTATTTTTTAACATTGGCAAGATGGATTAGTTTATGTGATGGAGAAAAGTCTACTGGCTCTGACTAGCTTATTAATTTCGTCTCCTACCAGTTATACCCAATCCTCAAACTAATGAAAAATGCGAGGATACTGTCTTATCTTCAGAGGCAGAAGGTCGAGGTCAAAAGTTTATTGAGTTAATGCTAAGTGAAAGACACCTATCACAAAAGACACATATTGTACGATCTCATTTATATGAAATGTCCAGAACAGGCAAATCTATCCAGAGAGAAAATAGGTTAGTGGTTGCCTGGGGCTGGGAAAGAGGGGTGGAAGGAGAATGTGGAGAGACTGCTATTGACTACAGGTTTTTTTTTGGGGGGGGGGAGGAATAATGAAAAAATGTTCTAAAATTAGATTATGGCAGATGGTTGCACAGCTCTGTAAATATACTAAAAACCATTGGATTGTACATTTTAAAAGGTGAATTTTATGGTATGTAAATTATATCCCAGTAAAGCTGTTAAAAAAAATATATGGAGGTGTGGAAGTAAAATAATAATAAAAATAAAACCACATTGGATATTGTGCTTTTCTGCCTAATTGCTCAGACTACTTTCAGATATCTTTCTATATGTAAGGGGTTTGCATTAGCCAGGAAAGGCAGTTACCTCTATATGTCCTACTTTACAGCTGAGAAACTGGGTGATAAAGTCAGAACCCCCCCCATACACTGTTTACACTGGATTATTTCTCTAAATATCTTTAATATTCGCCCACCTCACATAAGCACACACACACATAGGCACACACACAAAATAGGCATTTGTAGCTTAGAAGGGTCAAAGGCCCTACAGCTTTAATTAGGCTCACATTTTAAGTTTTTCTCAAGAAATAAAATAAAATCTGCTAATACCCAAATAATTCAAGGTTTGCTCTTTTGTAGAATAGAGTTCTATTTTTAAGTTGATATATTCAATTTCACAGCCCAATATATTGCCTCGGACTGTAATTATTAAACAATATACCGTACACACCATTCAACCATATAAGGGATGTAGAGAAATCTTGAAACCTGCTAAGAATCAAGCCCGTCAGAAGAACTTTAGAAATGGGACCAGAGACCATGCAGAGGATGAAGAGCTATGATGTAACAGTTCACCAAAAACTTCATGTAGTAAATTCTAACTTTAAAAATGACATAATAACTGAAGCGTGGAAATACCTATCGTCTTCTATGGAATATACTCAAGCAAACTGTTTTTATACATAGCTGTCATTTGCTAAGACAACCATACCAATCTACATTTCTCTGCCTTTCAGAGAACTGCAAGAGTTTATGGTCATTGCTAAAGGAAAGTCTGATGCTTATAACTCATTTTAAGAAATGATTTTCCAGGTTAACATAGAATCAAACCACATCAGCGTTGGAGTAATTTTTTTTTTTTTAATGTGCAACTGGTTTTGGAATGGCCTGTGCTGTCGCTCTGCTTGTCCATTAGAGTTGCAGAGATTTCCAGGAAGAATTTAACTCGCAGCATCTCAGCCCAGTAGAAAAGCAGCCGGGCTGGCTTCTCTCCAGGTGAAAGGGGTGGACAGGTGGGTGTGGTGGCAACGCCTTCTCCTGATTGGCTGTCTCAGTGGCGGTCGTGGTGCTTGCGTTCTCAAATACAGGCTTACGTGCTTTCCCAGTCAGGACTGCGTGTGCCTTAGGGAAGCATCCCTTCCGACTTCAGTAAGGATATTTGGTCACGGATAGCTTGAGGGCTTGACTTCTGTAACTGACATTTCCTTTGTGACAGCCGGAAAAAAACTTCAGATTAAAAGAAGCTGAGCTTTTTATAAACGTTTAACAAAATTGTACCCTTAAGGCAGGACGCTTCCTCCTGGTGTAAATTTAAAATCAGTGAGGAAAAATTTAAATGTGCATACCTAATGAAAGAACTGGAATCTACGGATGTAGGGAAGGTTTACCTTATTCTGTCTTTTTCTTCCTTTCGCTCTTTATTTCTTCTCTGTTACTCTCCTTTTCTCTCCCTCCCTCCCTCCCTCCCTCCCTCCCTCCCTCCCTCCCTCCCTCCCTCCCTCCCTCCCTATCATCTATCATCACATAAATTGAGGGCCTGGTGTTTAACCACACTTTCCATCCCTACCTGCATTTAATTATTACAAAAATACCCTGAAATAAATAGTACCCCCGCTGTACAGATGAGGGAAGATGAAACCCAGGGAAGGTTAAGTCACAGTAACCGCAGATCATGAAGTGTTTTTTCTTTGGTGATCCCAGGGGAGAAGGCAAAGGTAACTGATGTGCTATATATTGTAACATTGCTGTAATTGCAAACTTGAAGTGACTGGGAGGCAGATGTTTTTTGTACCTACACATTTTATCCTTGCGCCTTCTTTGCTGAAGTTTACTTATACAAAATATGATGAAATGTCTAAGTGATGCCCAAAGAATGTCAGCGCTGAAATGGACCTAGCCTCCATCGGCAAAATTATATTTAATCTAGGAAAATGGCAAAGTTCATACAAAAAAAAATTTACGAATATGACATCAGAGATTTCAAAGTATTGAAAATCACTTATTTTTTTAAATATGCAAAAACAAAACCTAGACCTTTAACTAAAAATGATCATAAAGGGTTTTTCTAGCACTACCAACACATACTGACATTAAGTTGTCTGCAAGAAGGAGCACAAGCTGGATCTAAACGAGATGGGGTATGATGGTGGCAGCTCTGGGTTGCCTGCAGAACGCGCTGGTGCCTAAAACTGGCTGGCTGACGAATGGCGATGCTGGTCCTGCAGACCACATTTATTTCGACAAAGCTATATGGGAAAAATTTTAGGTAGATTAGTTCCGGGAAGATTATACTCGCACAGAATATAGCTCTCCTTTGGCAAAGTTGGGTGTTGTGTTCTGGAGAAGTTAAAGAACAAATAAATATTGTATTTAGCCAATTTCCTATCTCGCCCCCCCATTAGCAATTAGTAAGTAAATGATCAAGGATACTAGGTTTGTTTGGATTTGGAGGGGTGGGCGGATGTGGGGCGAGAACTGCTTCAAATAAAAAAGGTATGCCGTCAAATAATCCAGACATGTATTAAGGATTTGAGATTTCATAGAGTTGGGATATCCATCCCCTTCTCTGACCCTCTTCTGAAAACAAAAGAAAACAAACAACAAAGAAAGAAATCACATTTTTATATAAGCATTAAAAGATTTGTTTAATTAAAGTTAAGAATAGAAATAAAAGAGAGTTTTAAAAAAGAGAGAAAGAAAGGAAAAAGTCAATGCCGTGCAACGGCGAATCCTGGAGCAAGCCACAGCAAACCCGCGACGGCTGGAACCTGTGTAAGGTGGAAACGCGTCAGAGAAGGAAAGCACAAATATTTTTCCAGTAAAACTAGTGATAGAAAAGTGGTAAGACAGCACTCTGTTAAAGGCGGAAAACTTTTGAGACCTAGAAAAGCAAGGCCCAGTACCCAGTGCCGTCGAGTCGATTCTGACTCATAGCGACCCTATAGAAAAGCAAGGCAGGTCTGTAGATTTCCGGCTCTCACAGGTTTCACTGTATATAGTGAAGGGGGAAGGACAGAACATATCAGAGACAGTCGTTGTCACAAAGGAGTTACAATAAGGCCAAGGTAGAAGGATGCAGTCCTTTATTAGAGGACAGCTCATAAAAACAAAAAAGAATGTCCCACTAATAACCCATGATCAATATAACCCATGCTCATTACAAGAAAATTTCCCTCTTTTTCTAAAAAAAACCAAAATCCAATAAAAAGCTTAAGTCCACATAGGAAATAAATGAGATCTAGTTAATGAACTAAATAGGGAAAGGCATGAATGTTTTTTGCTGATGACCTCCTATTTCCAAAGAACCAGAGAACCCAACAGGGAGGCCTTAGCCTTACTTCCCAGAGGACGTGGCTGAGGTGCCCCCTGCTGACTTTCTGGTCACATCGTAACATCTCAAAAAAGCCATTTTAAGTGGCTTGAAACAATTGACTGGATTTGTTATTAAAGTCTTGTGTTGTTATTTGATCTTCACTTATTTCCCTTGTTAGATTATAAGCAACTTGAAAAAAAGGTATTTTTTTTTTTTTACCCCTATGCGGCTCCCCACAGCATCTAACCATGCTGGGAAGTTAGGCGGTATTTAGGCAATAGATGAATTAATAGCACTGAGTGAAATACGACCCAGGGCAAAATGGGGAGAAAGCTGGATTCTGTGAAGTTTTATTTTAATTTTTCACTGGATTTATTAATTATGAAATGTGAACCATAGACCCACAAAATGCGAGTGTGCATGCACGCGCTCGCGCACACAAACACACATCCTTCCTGCCATAATCTAGTCTATTCAATATAAATTTGATTGGAACGTTTTTGCTGGCCTGATGCTGTTCTCTCCTAATTACTATTTAACTCTTTGGTTAAAAAGTAACATTCTCTTGACAAAAAAAAAAAAAAAAGATAGTGCAAAAGTGCTTCCTCTACCCTCAGACTTGTAATCTCCTGTTCCTTCTCCAGGTTAAGTACTATTCCCTTTCTTGTGTATCCTTCCAAAAAAGTCTGTGCATATACTAGCGGAAATTTGTGTCTACAAATGTGTGGGTATCTATGTATGTATAGCCACCCACATATATACAACTTAGTTTTTACAGTAATGTCAGCAGAACGTAATTGTTGAGCACTTCACTTTTTTTCACCTAGCAATGTTTCTTAGAGATAAGCTCATGTAGCAAGGACCACTTTTATGCCCTGGGTGGTACAAATGGTTTCAAACGACCAGTAACCTAGAAGTTAGCAGAATTTGTCACCATCTCCTGGTGTGGCAAAGAAGTGTTCATTCTTTGACGATGGCACTTATAATATTTTATTACTTACTGTCTATTGCATGAGACTGTGACCTCCCCAGAGTTGGGGCTGAAATCTCATTCACAGTTTCTGTATTCTTAGCACCAAATTCAGAGTTGAGGGCCAGTGTAGCTACTCAAAGATTTATGTGAATAAATGACTGAATAAAAGAGAGAAGGAAGGAAGGAAGGAAGGAAGGAAGGAAGGAAGGAAGGAAGGAAGGAAGGAAGGAAGGAAGGAAGGAAGGAAGGAAGGAAGGAAGGAAGGAAGGAAGGAAGGAAGGAAGGAAGGAAGGAAGGAAGGAAGGAAGGAAGGAAGGAAGGAAGGAAGGAAGGAGCAAGGAAGCAAGGAGCAAGGAAGGAAGGAAGGAAGGAAGCAAGGAAGAAAGGAGCGAGGAAGAAAGGAGCGAGGAAGCAAGGAGCGAGGAAGCAAGGAGTGAGGAAGGAAGCAAGGAAGGAAGGAAGCAAGGAAGAAAGGAGCGAGGAAGCAAGGAGCAAGGAAGGAAGGAAGGAAGCGAGGAAGGAAGCAAAGGGTTTGAAAGGCGAAACTCAGTATATAATGGTAAGATATTTATATTTAGTTTAATGGTAAATGCCAGAAGTCAGAACCTAATCAAGAGGCTACAAATCTGAGCTTGCATTGTCATAAATATTTGAGCTTATTATGGTAGTGCTTCTTGCTTGTATTATGTGACTTAAGTGTGTTATAGCAACTGATAGAATTTCATAGGGGATTTTTTCCTCCTATTTTAGTTGATATTCTATGGCAAAAATAATTGCATTTTTATAAATGATATATGAATTTTTGTCACCACTAGTAAAGGTAGAGTACCATTTTATCAAGCAGTTATTTGAGATGTTGTCCAGTACCAATTTCAATAACTTTCCTTCATGATATTTAGACGGTCTAATAACAATGAAGTGGGTCACCTACTAAGAGGCTGCGTGGTTTTAAAGGCAAAGACATCAGAGTCTAAATTAAGAATTTGCCTGGGTCTGGCCTTGATTCTTAAAGAACCACCTGGCAAAGTCAGCACAGAAGTTGATCTGCAGAGGTATGTCAAAAACTTATCTCTAATTCCTCACTTTAATCCTCGTATTTCCTTTCAGTGCAAAGGACTTGACTGACCCTTGTCCCCATTCTGCACAGCCATCTCAAGTCTACAGTACATTCTCCACCCTGGATGCACTCTTTGGATCACTTTGCACTGCAGAAGGTCAACCCAGTTGACTTATTACCTAATTGTGTTATAAGAGGGGCAGAAGTCTGCCAGGACCTTGAGCCTAAATTATTAAGGGCTCTCTCTAAAGGCCTTGAACCCAATTTGTCTCCATGTCTGGCCAGGAGTAAATAGGAGTCTCATTAGTTCCGTCCTAACTGGATGAGGGAGGCTTTTTCTTCTCAGACTTCAGCTATGGCAGCTTCATCGAAAAGTTCCAAGGAAAGCAAATCACATTAGAAGAACTTGATGGAGAAGAAAATTGAGTACAGGGGACAAGGTTCACAAAATAAGAGTGGGAGACCATAAATGTTGGAGGTCTGGGCTTATTCCTGACTGTTAGGGCCCTACTTGCAGGGATCGCTTTGCCATCAGCAATCTCAGGTACCTGAGAAGAGACGTCCTGTTCACTCAAACACTGTAAATCCCTACCTGTGGTATGCTAGAGCTGGCTCATATAGGCTGTTGAGAGATGACTGTTAAATCTTCAGGAATTTTGTAAGCAGACTGATAGCATTTGTACCTTGAAATAAGTCATTGAGAGAGCGTGTACACAATAGAAATTGGCAAACATTACAAACTAGAGATTTTCCCCCCGAAAGATAGTAGTTAATTCGACATTTAACAACACAACACACCACTACTTCCTATACTATAAAACTCTACATATAAACCAATGGTCCTCAACTAGGAGTGATTTTGGTACCCAGGGACTGACTGTAAGCAATGTTTGGAGACATTTTTTGGCTATCAAATTGGGAGGGGGAAAGGGCATTCTACTGGCATTTACCTACTGGCGACATCCAATGGGTATAAGCCAGGGATGCTGCTGAACATCCTACAATATACAGGACAAGCCTCCCATAAATTATTACCTGGCCCCTAACGTCAGTAGTAGTAAGGCTGAGAGACCCTGGTGTAAATCCTGAGGAAGTAGAGCTTTCTGATAGGTCATACTCATTAAGACTAAAATATATTCCTCAGAGGTGGAACTGCTTAGGCTATCCCTCTACACTCTGTTGTTGTTGTTAGGTGCCATCGAGTTTGTTCCAACTCATAGCGACCTTATGTACAACAAAATGAAACACTGCCCAATCCTCTGCCATTCTCACAATCATTGTTATGCTTGAACCCATTGTTGCAGCCACTGTGCCAATCCATCTCATTGAAGGTCTTCCTCTTTTTTCACTGACCCTCTACTTTACCAAGCTCGTGATGTCTTTCTCCAGGGACCAATCCGTCCTGATATAATTATCCTTTACTTCCCTATTAAAAGGCTCATTTGACCACTTTAGACCATTGCAAAAGCTCTTACCATCAGAAGCCTTGCCATTGCTTCAGACTTAAATCGTTGCTGCTTCTCTGCACCATTCATTTCTACTCAGATTTTTAGTCCTGCCATCCCTCAATGTATTGTATCTCAGGGACCCTTCTTCCTACCTGCTCCAGTGATATTACGCTACCCCAAGTCAGCCCCTACTCACCTATCCAAGAATATTTTTAAAACGAATTTATTGCAATATAATTTTCATGCCATACATTCACACATTTCAAGTGTACAATCAAATGGATTTTAACATGTTCACAGTGGTCCAGCTATCACCACAGTCAATTTTATAACATTTTCGTCACATCAAAAAGACCAGTCACTTCCCATTTTCTCCCAAGCCTCCAGTCCTAGGCAACCAATAATATATTTATTTCTCTATTCTGGACATTTCATTGAATGAAATCATACGTATATGCTTCTCTGTGGATGGCTTCTTTCATTTAGCGTACAATTTTCAAGGTTCATCCATGTTGTAATGCTTTTGTTGTTAGGTGCCATCAAGTCAGTTCCGACTTACAGCGACTTTATGTACAACAGAACAAAACACTGTCTGGTCTTGTCCTACCCTCACAATCATTGTTATGCTTAAGCCCATTGTTGCAGACACTGTATCATCCCATCTTCCTCTTTTTCGCTGGTCCTCTACTTTACCAAGCATGATGGCCTTCTTCAGAGACTGATTCCTCCTAATAACATGTCTAAAGTACGCGAGACAAAGCCTTGCCATCCTTGCTTCTAAGGAGCATTCTGGCTGTACTTCTTCCAAGACAGAGTTGTTCATTCTTCTGGCAGTCCATGGTATATTCAATATTCTTCACCAACACCATAATTCAAAGATGTCAACTCTTCTTCGGTCTTCCTTATTCATTATTCAGCTTTCATGTGCATATGAGGTGATTGAAAACACCATGGCTTGAGTCAGGGGCTCCTTAGTCTTCAAGGTGACATCTTTGCTTTTCAACACTTTAAAGAGATCTTTTGCAGCAGAGTTACCCAATGCAATGCGCCATTTGACTTCTTGACTTCTGCTTCTGTGGATGTTGATGGTGGTTTCAAGTAAAAGGAAATCCTTGACAACTTCCATCTTTTCTTCATTTATCATGATGTTGCTTATTGGTCCAGTTGTAAGGATTTTTGTTGCCTTTATGTTGAGGTGTAATCCATACTGAAGGCTGTGTGGTCTTCGATCTTCATCAGTAAGTGCATCAAGCCCTCTTCACTTTCAGCAAGCAAGGTCGTGTTGTCTGCATAACGTAGGTTGTTAATGAGTCTTCCTCCAATCCTGATGCCCCATTCTTATTCGTATAGTCCAGCTTCTCAGCACACAGATTGCATAAGTATGGCGAAAGGATACAACCTTGAAGCATACCTTTCTTGACTTTAATCTACGAATTATCCACCCCCTCATTCTGTTTGAACGACTCCCTTTTGATCTATGTACAGGTTCCTCAAGAGAAAAACTAAGTGTTCTGGAATTCCTGTTCCTGGCAATATTATCCATAATTTGTTATGATTCATATAGTTGAATGCCTTTGCATAGTCAATAAAACACAGGCAAACATCTTTCTGGTATTCACTGCTTTCAGCCAGGATCCATCTGACATTAGCAATGATATCCCTGGTTACAAGTCCACTTCTGAATCCAGCTTGAATTTCTGGCAGTTCCCTGTCGATGTACTGCTGCAGCTGTTTTGGAATGATCTTCAACAAAATTTTACTTGCGTGTGATACTAATTTTCGCACTCTGGTGGATCACCTTTCTTTGGAATAGGCATAAATGTGGATCTCTTCCAGTTGCTGGCCAGGTAGCTGTCTTCCAAATTTCTTGGCATAAATGAGTGAGTACTTCCAGTGCTGCATCTGTTTGTTAAAACATCTCAATTGGTATTCCTTCAATTCCTGAAAACTTTTTACACCAATATCTTCAGTGCAGCTTGGACCTCTTCCTTAAGAACCGTCAGTTCCTGATCATATGCTACCTCTTAAAATGTTTGAATGTTGACCAATTCTTTTTTTTGTGATGACTCCGTGTATTTCCTCCATTTGCTTTTGATGCTTCCTATGTCATTTAATATTTTCCCCGTAGAATCCTTCAATATTGCAACTCAAGGCTTGAATTTTTTCTTCACATTTTTTCAGCTTGATGAATGTTGAGGATGTTCTTCCCTTTCGGTTTTCTAACTCCTGGTCTTTGCACATTTCTTTATAACACTTTGTCTTCTCAAGCAGCCCTTTGAAATCTCTTCAGCTCCTTGACTTCATCATTTCTTCCTTTTGCTTTAGCACTTGACACTAAAGGGCAAATTCCAGAGCCTCCTCTGACATCCATTTTGGTCTTTTCTTTCTTTTCTGTCTTGACCTCTTGCTTTCTTCATGTATCATGTCCTTGATGTCATTCCACAACTTGTCTGGTCTTCATTCATTAGTGTTTAATGCCTCAAATCTATTCTTCAGATGGTCTCTACATTCAGGTGGGATATACTAAAGATCATACTTTGGCTCTTGTGGACTTGTTCTAATTTTCTTCAGCTTCAGTTTGAACTTGCATATGAGCAATTGATAGTCTGTTCTGCAATTGGCCCCTGACCTTGTTCTGACTGATGATATTGAGGTTCTCCACCGTTTCTTTCCATGGATGTAGTTGATTTGATTCCTGTGTTTTCCATCTGGGGAGGTTCACATGTATCGTCACAGTTTAAGTTTTTGAAAAAAGGTATTTGCAATGAAGAAGTCATTGGTCTTGAGAAATTCTACCACATGATCTCCAGCATCATTTCTATCATCAAGGCCATATTTTCCAACTACTGATCCTTCTTCTTTGTTCCTAACTTTTGCATTCCAATCACCAGTAATTATCGATGCATCCTGATTGCATGTTCAATCAATTTCAGACTGCAGAAGTTGGTAAAAATCTTCAATTTCTTCACCTTTGGCCTTAGTAGTTGGTGTGTAAATTTGAATAATAGTTGTATCAGCTGGTCTTCCTTGTAGGCATGTGGATATATCCTATCACTGATAGCATTGTACTTCAGGATAGATCTTGAGATGTTCTTTTTGACAATGAATGCAATGCCATTCCTCTTCAAGTTGTCATTCCCAGGATAGTAGACCGCATGATCGTCCAGTTCAAAATGGGCAATACCAGTCCATTTCAGCGCAGTAATGCCTAGGATATCGATGTTTATTCATTCTATTTCATTTTGATGACTTCCAGTTTTGCTAGATTCATACATCGTACGTTTCATGTTCCTATTGTTAACTGATGTTTGCAGCTGTTTCTTCTCATTTTAAGTTGTGCCACATCAGCAAATGAAGGTCCCAAAAGCTTGAATCCATCCACCTCATTAAGGTCAACTCACTTTGAGGTGGCAACTCTTCCCCAGTTGTCTTTTGAATGACTTCTAACCTGAGGGGCTCATCTTTCGGCACTATATCAGACAATGTTCCACTGCTATTCATAAGGTTTCCACTGGCAAATTTCTTTCAGAAGTAGACTGCCAGGCCCTTCTTCCTAGTCTGTGTTAGTCTGGAAGCTCAGCAAAACCTCTCCGCAATGGGTGACTCTGTTGGTATTTGAATACTGGTGGCATAGCTTCCAGCATCACAGCAACACACAAGCCCCCACAGTACAACAAACTGACAGACTTATGGGAGATCTAGTATGGTAGAATCATAACATGCTTCATGTATGTATATTACATCTACCAAAAACCCTGTTGCTATCAAGTTGATTTTGACTCATGGTGACCCCATGTGTGTCAGAGTAGAACTGTGCTCCACAGATTTTCAATGGCTGATTTTTCTGATGTAGATTGCCAGGCCTCTCTTCCAAAGGTGCCTCTAGGTGGACTTGAGGCTCCACCTTTAGGTTGATAGCTGAGCACTTTAACAGTTTCCATCACCCAGGGGATCTGGGCCCACGTATATACAAATTTATGAGCAACATTTTTTTTTTTTATTACTGAAGGAGCCATGGAATATGTCAAAAAAGTTAAATAACACAAAATGTTCCTCAGCCTCCGTGAGTAAAACTAATATGTTCTATGCTAAATTGTGAGTAGTTCTGGAACTTTGGAACAGTTAACACAAAGAGAAGCAAGACAGCGGACACTCAGAATTACTGGGAAACAGTATTTCCGTATGAAAGAATCTATTGCCTTTATGCTTTTGAGAGGGAGGGTTTGAGCATGTTCATTGATATTTTCACCTATTTAAGTCTTCTCCAACTCAGCTCCTCCTTCACGCCAGCACAGTGGCTGCCTCCGATATCAGCACCAGCATGTTCCACCAACCTTCTAAGCATTCTGATATAGTTAGCTTTTATTTCAAGGCCAAGAGAAGTGGAAAAGTCATTCCCTGAGACCTGAAGACTGTTAGTTCCCAAGCTGAATGTTAAGGGTTGTATGTTGTCCTGTGTCAGGACAGAATGCTAGATCTTGGGTGTCAGCGATGCTCAAGGGCCCTTTAATATATTTATTATTTTGTTTGTGTTTGTGACATGCAGAACCTTGTAAAACAGTGTGCACAGGGCAGGGTTCCCTCTTGACTGAGTTCACCAGCCGTACTGTTCTGAGGCTAGAGTTAAAGAATATCTTATTCTGATCTCAGACCGGCAACTCCATAGAGCTAGGAACCAAAAGCAAACCTTAAATTATAATTTGGATCCGATTTTGCCCATTCTCTTCTCTTGATAAAACTCTTTTTTAAAAAAATAATTTTTATTGTGCTTTAAGTGAAAGTTTACAAATCAAGTCAGTCTCTCACCCAAAAACCCATATACACCTTGCTACACACTCCCAATTACTCTCCCTCTAATGACACAGCCCACTCTCTCCCTCCACTCTCTCTTTTCATGTCCATTTCACCAGCTTCTAACCCCCTCCATCCTCTCATCTCCCCTCCAGGCAGGAGATGCCAACATAGTCTCAAGTGCCCACCTGATCCAAGAAGCTCACTCCTCACCAGCACCCTTGATAAAACTTTTATCATCAACAGTTAGTATTTAGTTTCCATCATGTGCAAGGCACTGTACTAGATGCTATTGACATACAAAGATTAAGAAAAAAATGTCTGGCTTCACTCAAGAACTTTGCTTACAAATTGAAGGACGCAAGAACAGCGCAAACACCACACACACACTAATAGGAGTTATTCAAGGTATGTAATAGTTCAATTCAAGGAGTGTTTAGGTTGATCTTCTGTTTTCTGTGCTTGGAGTTCAGTTCCCCAGGAGAGACTAAAGGACCCCTAGTGTCACAATGGATTAGCCCGTGGCTGCGAAGTGAAAGGTCAGTGGTTTGAACCCACCAGCCACTCTGCAGGAGAAAGATGTGGCTGTCTGCTTCTGTAAAGATTTACAGCCTTGGAAACCCTATGGGGCAGTTCTACGCTGTTCTATAGGGTCACTATAACTCAAGATTGACTCAATGGTGACAAGTTTGGTTTGGTTTTTGATTGAGAGAAACTAATCTTCCTCCTACAAAAAAAAAAAAAAATCTTCCTCCTACAGCATATATTATTTGTACTGGGTATTTATAGTGTGTGGAATTTCAAAAGCATATTGGTTTGTTCAGTGGTTCTCAGATGAAGGACTGTGAAGCAGTGCTTGTCTATCAAAGACTTTTTACTGCCCCAAAAAGAACTTAAAAAATGAAAATAATAAAGTGAATTTTTCAGAAACCTGGATTTACTCAATTTAAAGAATTATTCTTTATAGTGATATTATGGGTGTGTGTGTGCGCGCGTGTGTGTGTGTATAACTTAGCTTTAATGAAATAGTGGCAGTGGTAATTGATATTATTTTATTTTCTCATCACAATATTGGTTACCTACATTTTTGGAGGTAAATCCAAAAGTATTGGTTCTAGATTTCTCCTTTGAAATAGTAGGGAGTGAAGCTTCAAGAATCTGAAGACTAAGTGAGAGGCCCATTCAGATGGCCTTGTCTAGGTCTGTGTGCTAAATGTCTCAGTCACTAGTACTCTGAAAATGGACCATGAGCCTCCTTGGTATCCCAGGCCAGAAATAAGCAGCATTTCTTTAGGGATCTAGGAGATTTCAACTAGGAAAGGAGTTGGCATTTGTCCTTAAGCAGAGGAGATACGGAGGCAGGCTAGGTCCCAGATGGCAGTAGACGAGAGGGCATCCAGAGGCCAACTGGCTGAGAGGCAGGGAAGCAAACAAAGGCAGAAACCCAGTCCAAGTGCCTGCAAATTGCTGCCTATGCACATATAACTAGAAGACTTTTATCCTGGAATGAGTGAATTTTGCAACAAAAAAGGACACAAAACAAACAAACAACAAAAATCTCTGCTTCAAATGAGATTTTTGGTTTAGACACTGCTTTGATTACTTCATTATTTTTAAATTTATTTCTTGTTTTCTTGAATGAATATTTTATTTGCAATTTTAGTGATTAAAGTGTTTCTTTGTTAATTTTATACTAAGATTTTAAAATCGAGGTATGATTTACATAAAACAAAATATACATCTTTAGGTGTACAGGCTGACGAGCTGTAACCACCATAATCAAGATACAGAATATTTTCATTATACCAGAACGTTTCCTTATGCCTCTTCTCCAACTCAAGGAACAACCGTTCAAATTTCTATCAGCATGGCTTAATTTTTCCTGTTCTTGAATTTATATGAAGTAATCAAACAGCATGTGCTCCTTTATGTCTGCCTTCCTTCAATCAACTTAAATTTTTTGAGATTCACACATGTTCTTTTGTGTATCAGTGGCTCTTTTTTATTGCTGAGTAATGTTTCATTGTACAAACACAAGTTGTTTATCTACTCACCTGTTGATAAGCATTTGGGTTGTTTCCATTTGGGGCTATCATGCATAAATCTTTGATGAACATTCTGTAAGTCTTTTTGTGTACATATATTTTAATTTCTCCTGGGTAAATACATAGGAGTAGAATACTAGGTCATAGGAAAGCTATATGTTTAACTTTATAAGAAACTGCCAAACCATTTTCCGAAGTGGTTATACCATTTTGTACTCTCAATGGCATGGTATGACAATTCCGGTTGCACTACATCCTTGTCCACGCTTACTATTGCCAGTATTTTCAATTTCAGCTATTCTATGGTACATAGGGAACCCTGATGGCTCAGTGTTTAAGCGCTTGGCTGCTAAACAAAAGGGGTTGTCAGTTCAAACCCACCACTGCTCCACAAGAGAAAGATGTAGCAGTCTGATTCCATAAAGATTTATAGCCTTGGAAACACTGAGGGTTAATTCTATTCTGTTGGATAGGGTTGTTATGAGTTGGAATCAACTCCATGGCAATTTTTTTTTTTTTAAATGGTACATAGGGATATCTCATGATTTTATTTGTATTCTTTGATAACTTATGACGTTGAACATTTTTGCATGTGCTTATTGGCCACTGCTGTATCTTCTTTTGTGAAGTCTCTGTTCATGTACTTGGCCTATTGTTAAATTGTGCTATCTTTTTATTATCAAGTTGAATGAGTTTGCGTATTCTGAATATATCTTTTGTCAGATGTATGTACTGTGCCTATTTTCTCCCAGTCTGTGGTTGGTCCCCTTATTTTCATAATAGTCTTTTATGAAGAGAAGAAAGTTTTAATTTTTATGACATCCAATTCATTTTCCTTTTATGGTTGCTCGTTTTTTGAAGAACTCTTTGTCAACTTCCACATTATGAAGATATTCTACTATACATTCTTCTAGAGGTTTTATATTTCTAGCTTTTTCGTTGAAGCCTATGACCCTTAATTCTTACAGGGTGAGGGTCAAACTTTATTATTTTCCATATGGATTTTAAGTTGTTTCAGCATCATTTGTTAAAAAGACCACCCTTTCATCATTGAAATACCTCGTCATCTGTGTTCAAAAACAATTGACCAGATATGTCTGGACCCTTTATTCTGTTTCATAAATCTATTTATCTCTCCTTAAGCCATTAAGCCACTACTGCTGTTGTTGTTTGTTGTATATAATTGATTCCTACTCATGGCGATCCCATGTATGCTGACCAGAACTGTGCTTCACAGGGTTTTCAAGGCTGTAATATTTCGGAATTGAATTGCCAGGCCTGTCTTCCGAGGTGCCTTTGAGTGGGTTGGAAATGCCAACCTTTTGGCTAGTAGTTGAGCACATAACCATTTGCACCACTCAGGGACCCCTTAAGTCACTACTATGTGGTTTTTGTTATAACTTTACAGTAAGCCTTAAAATCAGGTCGTTTAAGTCCTCCAACTTTATTTTACTTTGTGAAATTGCTTTGGCTAGTTGAGATTCTTTGCATTTTCTTATAAATTCTATAATTACCTTATCAATTTCTGAAAAAAAAAAAAGGCCTATTGGGATTTTTATTTGGAAAGAATTAAATCTGTACATCAATTTGGGGGAAGAACTGACATCTAAACAGTACTGAGTCTTCTAATCCATGAACTTCATTTGTCTTTGCATTTATTTAGGCTTTTGTAACCTTCTGTCTGTGTATATTATAATTTTCAGTGTACAGATTTTAAACATTTAAAAATACTTCTAGGCATTTTATTTTTTGATGCCATTAAAAATGCTATTTAAGTTTTCCAATTGTTTGTCACTGGTACATAGAAATTAAGTTGATTTTTTTTTTTTTTTTTGTATATAGATCTTGTATCTGGTGATTTTGTTAAATCTCTTGGGAATTCTTTAAGATTTTCTGTATAAATAAACATGTTATCTGTAATTAAAAGCAGTTGTATTTTTTTCTTTAAAATCTTTATGCCCCCTATTTCTTTTTCTTACCTTAGCTGGTCGGCTAGGACTTTCAGTAAAATGTTGATTGAAGAAGTGAAAATTCACATTTTTATGTTGTTTCTAATCTTAGAAGTATTCAATATTTCATCTTTAAGTATGATTTATCTGTAGGTTTTTTATAGATATATTTTATCAAATTGATAAATTTTCTTCCAATTCCTAGTATGTTGATATTTTATCATGAATGGATGTTAAATTTTATCAAATGCTTTTTTTAATCTGCTGAGATGATCAAATAACTGTTCCCCTTTGCTCTTTTAATGTAATGAATTACATTGATTGATTCTAAAATGTTGAATCAATCTTGCACCTGTGGGATAAATCTTACTTAGATATGATATTGTATCCATTTTAGATGTTGCAGTATTTGATTTGATAATATTTTGTTAAGAAATTTTGTATATGTTTATGAGTAATATTGGTCTATAATTTTATTTCCTTGTAATATTCTTTACAGATTTTGCTGTCAGGGTTATACTTATAGAATGAGTTGGCAGTGTTTGCTCCTTCTCTATATTCTGAAAGAGTTTGTGTAAGATGGTGTTATTTCTTTCATAAAGGTTTCATAGAATTCACAATGACGTCATCTAAATTTGGACCTTTTTTGGGGGAAATTTTTAATTAGGATTTAAATATCTCTAGATTTTAAGATTTATTATTTTATCTTATGTTCTTTTTTTAATGAGTGTATTTTGAGAAATGTATTCATTTCATTTAAGTTATTAGGATTACAGGTATAAAATTATGCATGATAATCACTTATCCTTTTAGCGTCTGAAGGATCTGTGGTGATGTTTCCTCTATCATTTCTGTGAACAAATTTATGTGTGTTCTTTTTGATCAGTTAGCCTTGCTAAGGTTTATCAATTTTATCAATCTTTTAAAAGAATCATTGTTGTTGATTACCATAGTTATTTAGAGCTGCTATAACAGAAATGCCACAAGTGGATGATGTTAACAAACGTATTTATTTTCTCACAGTTTAGGAGGCTAGAAGTCCAAGCTCAGAGCACTGGCTCTAAACACTTCACCGTCGAGTAGATTCTGACTCATAGCGACCCCACAGAACACAGTAGAACTGCCCCCTAGGGTTTCCAAGGAGTGACTGGTGGATTCAAACTGCTGACCTTTTGGTTAGCAGGCATAGCTCTTAACCACTATGCCACCAGGGTTTCCAACTCCAGGGGAAGGTGTTCTCTCTCTGTTGGCTCTGGGGGAAGGTCCTTGTCTCTTCAGCTTCTGCTTCCTGGTTCCTTGGAGAGCTCCAAATGTCTGGGCATCTATCTTACCCCATCTTTGCTTGCTGGCTTGCTTGTTTTAATCTGTTATTTTTCAAAAGAGATCGACTCAAAACACACCCTACACTAATCCTGTCTCATTAACAGAACAAAGACAACCCATTCCCAAATGGGATTATAATCGCAGGCCTAGCCCATTTAAAACAAACAAATAAGCAAACCTGTTGCCCTGGAGTCGGATTCTGACTCAGTGAACCACAGACAAAGAGATTAGGAATTACAACACATATTTTGGGGGGACAAAATTAAATCCATACATTGATATTCTCTATTGTTTGATGGTTTTCTATTTTATTAATTTCTGTTCTTATATTTATATTCTTTTATTTATTTTGGGTTTATTTTACTCCCCTTTTACTAACATTTTAATGTGGAAACTTAGGTCACTGATATTGAACTTTTCTTTTTAATATAATAAGCATTAAAATGATAAATCTATGTATAATATAAATAACAGTATAATAAAATTTTTGTATATTTATGTATAATAAATTAATATAATTAGTACTATATATTTCCCTTGAAGCATCATTTTAGCTGCATCCCACAAAATTTGATATATCGTGTTTCATTATCATTCAATCCAAAATATTTTCTAATTTTATTTTTACTTTTCTCTGCCACATGGATTTTTTTTTTAGAATACTGTTATCTAATTTCCAAATATTTGTGAATTATATATATACATATAAATTTAGTTCTATTGTGGTCAGAGGATTTTACTCTGTATAATTTCAGTCCTTCGAAATTTATCGAAAATTGTCTTATGGTACAGCAAATATTCTGTTAGTGAATGTTCCAAGTACATTTGAAAAAAAAAGTATTTTCTGTAGTCGTTGTGTGTTATTGAAAATGTTGTTTAGATTATATCCTTACTGATTTTTTCTTTTGTCTACTTGTTTTATCAGTTACCAAGAGAAGGATGTTAAAATATCCAAACACGATTGTGGATTTGTCTATTTCTCACTTTAGCTCTGTCAGTTTTTACTTTATGTATTTCTGAGCTCTCATTGTTGTTGCTTCTGTGAGTTGATTCCAATTCTTGGCAACCCCATGTGTGCAGAGTAGAACTGTGCTCCTTAGGGCTTTCAAGGCTGCGACCTTTCAGAAGTAGATCACCAGGCCTGTCTTCTGAGGCATCTCTGGGTAGGTTTGAACTGCCAAACTTTCAGCTAGTAGTCGAGGACTTAACCGCTTGTGCCACTCAAAAAAAAAAAAAAAAAACTAGTGAAATTCTCATGAGTGCATATATATTTAGGATTCTTGTACTTATGCGTAAGCTAACCTTTTTATCTTTAAGAATTGATCTTCTCATCGAATTCCATTTTGTATAACCATTTCACCTTTCTAATAATTAGTGTTTGCATAATACATCTTCTTTTAAAGTCAGATTTTTTGAGTTATTGTGTATATACAGTAAAATTCACTTTTTTGGTATACAATTTTATAAGTTTAAGTCCTTCATTACCTACAATCATAAAATCACCATTCCAATCAAGATATA
This sequence comes from Elephas maximus indicus, assembly GCF_024166365.1. NCBI lineage: Eukaryota > Metazoa > Chordata > Mammalia > Proboscidea > Elephantidae > Elephas > Elephas maximus. The sequence continues at coordinate 55,339,840 of NC_064840.1, forward strand.
ATACATTTTTGTTACTTAAAAACTTCCTTTTTCCCTTTCACAGTCAATTCATCCTTCCATCCCCAGCTCAAGGCAATCAGTAACCTGTTTTCTGTCCCTGCAGTTTTCCCATCCACCACTTGTCTGTCAGTTTGTCCTACTGTGGTGGGTGTGACACTGGAAGCTATAACACTGGTATTTCAAATACCAGCAGGGTCACTCAGGACGGACTGGTTTCAGTGGAGCTTCAAGACTAAGACAGAATAGGAAGAAGGCCCGGAAATCTACTTCTAAAAGAAATTGGCCTGCAAAAACCTCATGAACAGTAGCAGAACATTGTCTGATATAGTGCTGGAAGATGAGCCCCTCAGGTTGGAAGGCGCTCAAAGTATGACTGCGGAAGAGCTGTGTCTTAGTCATCTAGTGCTGCTATAGCAGAAATGCCACAAGTGGATGGCTTTAACAAAGAGAAATTTATTTCTTCTCGGTAAAGTAAGCTAAAAGTCCAAATTCAGAGCGTCAGCTCCAAGGGAAGGCTTTCTTTCTGTGTTGGCTCTGGAGGAAGGTCCTTCTTGTCAATCTTCCCCTGGACAAGGAGCATCTCTGCGCAGGAACCCTGGGTCCAAAGGACGAGCTCTGCTCCTGGTGCTTCTTTCTTTGTGGTATGAGATCCCCATTCTCTGCTTGCTTCCCTTACCTTTTATCTCTTGAGAGGTAAAAAGTGGTGCAGGCCACACACCAGGGAAACTCCTTTTACATTGAATCAGGGAAGTAGCCTGGGTAAGGGCGGTATTATAATCCAACCCTAATCCTCTTTAACATAAAACTACAATCACAAAATGGAGGACAACCACAGAATACTAGGAATTGTGGCATAACCAAGTTGATATATATTTTTTGGGGTGCACAATTCAATCCATGACAAGCTGCAAGTAAAATTTTGCTGAAGATAATTTTAAGAAACCTTTGGCAGTACATAGATAGGGAACTGCCAGAAATTCAAGCCAGATTCAGAAGAGGACATGGAATGAGGGATATCACTGCTGATGCCAGATGGATCTTGGCAGAAAGCAGAGAATACCAGAAAGATGTTTACTTGGGTTTTATTGACTATGCAAAAGCATTCGACCATGTAGATCAAAACAAATTATGGATAACATTATGAAGAATGTGAATTTCAGAACACTTAATTGTGCTCATGAGGAACCTGTACCTAGACCAAGAGGCAGTTGTTTTAACAGAACAAGCAGATACTACATGATTTAAAATCAGAAAAGTAGTGTGTCAGGGTTGTATCCTTTCACCATACTTATTCAGTCTGTATGCTGAGCAAATAATCCATAAACCTGGGTTATATGAAGAAGAATCTGGTGTCAGGCTTGGAGGAAGACTCTTAACAACTTGTGATATGCCGATGACACAGCCTTGTCTTGCTGAAAGTGAAGAAGACTTGAAGCACTTATCGATGAAGATCAAAGACCACAGCCTTCAGTATGAATTACACCTCAACATAAAGAAAACAAAAATCCTCACAGCTGGGCCAAAAAGCAACATCATGATAAATGGGTAAAGTATTGAAGTTGTCAAAGATTTCATTTTACTTGGATCCACAATCAATACCCATGGAAGCAGCAGTCAAGAAATCAAATGATGTATTGCATTGGGAAAATCTATGGCAAAAACTTCTTTAAAGTGTTGAAAAGCAAAGATGTCATTTTGAAGAATAAGGTGCACCTACTCCCCCCCCCCAAAAAAAAATCGGAATGCGTTGCTTTTGAGTTGCTTCTGACTCAGTGACCCTACAGGACAGAGCAGAACTGCCCCAAGGGTTTCCAAGAAGTTGCTGGTGAATTTGAGCTGCCAACCTTTTGGTCAGCAGCCAAGCTCTTAAGCACTGGGCCACCAGCGCTCCACAGTATTTTCAATTGCCTCATATACATGCAAAAGCTGGACAATGAATCAGAAAAACCAAAGAAGAATTGACGCCTTTGAATTATGGTGTTGGCGAAGAATATTGAATATACCATGGACTGCCAGAAGAATGAACATATCTGTCTTGGAAGAAGTACAGCCAGAATGCTCCTTCAAGGCAAGCATAGACAAACTTCATCTCACATATTTTGGACTTGTTATCAGGAGAGCCCAGTCCCTGGAGAAGGGCACTGTGCTTGGTAGAGGACTGGCGAAAAAGTGGAAGACCCTCAACAAGATGGATTGACACAGTGGCTACGGCAATGGGCTCAAACATAGCAACAATTGTGAGGGTAGTGCAGAATTGGGCAGCATTTTGTTCTGTTGTACATAGGGTCACTATAAGTCAGAACTGACTTGAGGGCACCTAACAACAACAGTTTTTCCATTTCCAGAATATCGTATAAGTGGAATCATATAGTATATAGTCTTTTGAAGTTGACTTCAATCTGGTGTTTGAGATTTATCCATGTTGTTGTGGGTATCACTAGATTATTCCTTTTTTGCTAAGTGATATTTCTTTACATAGAATGATGTATCACAGTGTATTACTCATTAAACACTTGAAGGACAATTTGGTTGTTTCCAGTTTTTAGTCATTATCAATAAAGCCACTACTAGCATTTGCATACAGATTTTTGAGTGAACACATGTGTTGATTTCACTTGGGCACACAAATAGGGACGGGATTTCTGGGTTGTATGACAAGCATATGTTTAATGTTATAAGAAGCTGCCAAACTTTCTTCCAAGTGGCTGTATCGTTTTTAATTCCATCCAGTCAAGTATAAGAGCTCCAGTTGCCCTGCATCCTTGCAAGCACTTGATATGGTCAATTTTTAAAGCCATTTTAATAGGTTGTTGTTGTTGTTAGGTGCCGTCGAGTCGGTTCCGACTCATAGCGACCCTATGCACGACAGAACGAAACACTGCCCGGTCCTGCGCCATCCTTACAACAGTTGTTATGCTTGAGCCCATTGTTGCAGCCACTGTGTCATTCCACCTCGTTGAGGGTCTCTTCTCTTTTCTACTGACCCTGTACTTTGCATTCTAATGGGTATATAATGATATATCATTGTGGTGTTAATCTGAATTTCCCCAACGATTACTGATATTGAGCAGATTTTCGTATGTGATCAATTGGTACAGTTATTGTCAAATATTTTGCCCATTTTTTGATTAAGTCATTTGTGATGATATAATAGTATGTTAAATGTATTTGTTGTTTTTATTATTGTTAGTTGCTGTCGAGTTGATTCCAACTCCTGGTGACCCCCCGTGTGCAGAGTTGAACTGCTCCATAGGGTTTTCCAGGCTGTGACCTTTTGGAAGCAGATCACCAGGCCTGTCTTCTGAGGTGCCTCTGGGTGGGTTCAAACAGCCAACCTTTCACTAGTAGCAGAGTGCTTAACCATTCGTGCCACCCAAGGACTCCTAATTAAATAATATAAATAAGTATATTTAAGCAGTGTCTGGCCCTTCAAACAGAGGAGTTTGATAATAATTGACATTTAAAGTGGAAACATTGGTAAAGTGTATTGGACCCAGCTTATGTGCCACTCCAGATCCATTTATCTTCACCTACCTTCCCCAACTCTTCGTCCTGCCTTTTCTCCTGGTCAGAGAAGTCAGAAAGATGGCTTATACTATTGCTATAATCATAAAGCTGCTGGCAATGAGAGAACACCACACCTATGCTCTGCTTATGCCAGCAGATAGATGCCTGGAGAGACCAGGTAACAAAACCCAGAAGTGTGGAGGAGCTAATGTGCTGTTGGGAAGACTTTAACCAATGAGAGATGATTGGACAAGGGAAGGAACCAGCAGGTAATTGTTCACTTTTCTTCCTGCCAAGGACTGATTATTCTTGGATGCAGTAATTTTAACATAAGTCTCAGGAAATATCCTGACAGACCAAGCAACCAGCTTGGCCAGTTTTATAATTCACTCTCTTGTACTTGTTTTTCCTCCTTCCCTGCCTCACTTCTCCTTTTCCCCTTCACTCTTTTTTCCCTGGGCTTGCACCCTCACCCCCATACAGTAATAACACGGTAGTTTTTGTCTTAAGCATTGTTTTCTAGGGAACCAAGGCTAAGTCATAAGGGAATTAATTTATAAATCTGTCCTCAATGCCTACAGAAGTTAGGAATTTTATATTAATTCAGTAAAAGACGAAGCAAGAAAATTTCATTTTCTTGGTTTGCCACTCCTCAAGTATCAGCTTTTACCAGGAATAGTGAAAAGAAATTGAGATTTGAATCACCTTTCTAGCTTATTTCTTTTAATAATATGGAGAATTATGAAAGGCATTGTTTGTGAAAAATTATTAAATCTATTTCCTCATGAGGTAAGTTCTCTGCATTTTTAGCCAAGAAAACCCCATGGAGAAGTTCTCTCTAACACACAGAGTCTCCATGACTCAGAATCGACTCAATGGGAATTCTTTTTTGGAGTCTTTGGATTTTCCATCCTAGGATACAGGGATAGACACGCGCCTCCATCTTACATCAACTCAGCCTAATTAGAATCTCTAATTTGCAATTTCCCACTTCTGAGACCAGTATATGTATGAATCAGTCAGGACTCTTTGGAACGGCAAGTGACAGAAACCCGGCTCAAAGTCTCCTCAGCAACAACAACAAAAATGGAGTTCATTGATTCACCAAATCAAAATGTCCAAGGTCAGATCCAGGAGCTCAAGAGTGAGACCAGGACTTGGGCTCCAGTCACCTGTTGGTTTTGCTTTCTTCTCTTTTTGTGCTCATCCATTCAAACCCAATAATCATTGACTTGATTTGGGTAATGTGCCCAGCCTTGAAAATAACAGCCTGGCCAAGAGGATGGGTTACATTAATTGGCTAGATATAGTTCCCATGACATCTTCTAGATCCAGAAATGGGAGTTAATCCTACTCCTAACACACGAACTAACATTGTGGTGATGGTGAAAATTTTGGGTGCTTTCACCAGACATGGAGGGACTGGTTGGGCAGGAAAAAAAAAAAACTAAAAAATTAAGCAAATAAATAAGCAAGTAAGAAGATATATAATATGGTAGTTTATTTGTTAAACAAGGAAAATAATAATAATGTTGCTGATGTTGTTAGGTGCCATCATGTCAGCTCCCACTCATAGCGACCCTGTGCACAACAGAACGAAACACTGCCCCATCCTGCGCCATGCTCACAATCGTTGTTAATGCTTGAGCCTGTTGCAGCCACTGCGTCAATACATCTTGTTGAGGGTTTTCCTTTTTTTTTGCCGACCTTCTACTTTACCAAGCATGATGTCCTTCTCCAGGGACTGGTCCCTCCTGATAACATGTCCAAAGTATGTGAGACAAAGTTTTGCCATCCTTGGTTCCAAGGAACATTTCAGCTGTACTTATTCTAAGATAGATTTGTTAATTCTCCTGGCAGTCCATGGTATATTCAGTATTCTTCACCAACACCATCATTCAAAATAATAATAATAAATAATAATTCAGGTCTGATGTATATACATAGGGAAACAGAGACGGAACTACTTCCACTCCTCTTAGAGGTGGGTGCTACTTAGCACTATTACCAGGTTTAAGATATTCTCAGTTCTTATCTCACCTGGTTCACTAACATGGGAAAAAACATCCCTTTAGATAAATACTTCATTGTGAACATCTAATTATTAAGTTTATATCTAAAAGCTTGGTTAAAACAGAAAAAAGAAACTCTGTAGATTTGCAGACTGGCTGACCAAGAAACTCCCTCTATTGCCAAGGCAGGACACCCTTGCTGTTCCTGTCCAGTAGGATACAACGTTCACCCTGCTGGGGCACACTGCCACATTTCCCATTATCTGCTGTTTCTCCTAAACGTTTTAACGCTGAGTTCCTGTTTTGTTTTCACTTACACAGATGAGGTATATGGCAGTGAATGTGTATGTGTGCTGGTGGTGTGTGAGTTAGGATTAAACACATCCTTTGATCACAGGACATGTACAAAATGACCCAAAGAAGCCAGGCTTGGGGCTGCACACAGTAACTAGGCAAGGCCCTGGGCTCTCCCTTGGAGAAGTGAATACATTTTCTGTTACATTGTTTGAGGTGGGGACATTTTCAAGATCCGCTTGAAAATAAATATAATAATAACATTATTATTTTAATTATAACATATATAATGACATATCATATCATAACATATCATATCATAGTCCCCAGGTGATGAAAACGGTTAGCATGCTCACCTGCTAACTATAAGGTTGGCAGTTCAAGTCCACCCAGAGGTGCCTTGGAAGAAAGGCCTGTCTATTTATGTGCAAGAATCAGTATTGAAAACCCTATGGAGCACAGTTCTACTCTGACACATGTAGGGTCACCATGAGTTGGCGTCAACTCGATGGTGACTGGTTTTTATATTTTATTTAATATATTTAAAGAAATAAATATATATGATCACCATATATTATTTTGTTGTTGTTGTTATTAGTTGCTATTCAGTTGGCTCCAACTCAAGGTGAACCTTTGTATAACAGAATGAAACTTTGCCTGGTCCCGTGCCATCTTTATGATCATTTGTGTATTTGAGTTCATTGTTGTGGCCCTTCTGTCAATCTATCTTATTGAGGGTTCCCCTAATTTTCACTGACTCTCTGCTTTACCAAACACGATGTTATTTTCTAGTGACAGGTCTTTCCTGGTGACGCGTGTCCAAAGTAAGCCAGCCGAAGTCTCAACATCCTTGCTTCTAAGGAGCGTTCTGGTGGTGTTTTTTCTAAGACTGACTTGTTCGTTCCTCTTGCAGTCCACAGGACATTCAATAATATTGTATGATATATAATGATGTTTAAATAAATATTTTTCATGTTATTGCTGTTAGTTGCTGTCCAGCCTATTCCAGCGTATGGTGACCTCACATGTAGAACTGCTCCACAGGGTTTTCAAGGATGTGACCTTTCCGGAGATCTTCAGGTCTGTCTTCCGAGGCACCTCTTGGTTCGAACTGCCAACCTTTCAACTAGTAGCTGAGTGCTTAGCCGTTTGCACCACCCAGGAACTGCTAAATATATCAATAAACCAAAACCTAACCAAACCCTTTGCTGTTGAGTCGATTCCGACTCATAAACATATGAATAGATGTAAATATATTAAACCCAGTGCAGTCATTATTACTTTTTAAATTTATTTTTTTATATTTGAAGTCCCTCCCTCTGTCTCCCAGTTGATTTCTCACCATTAACACCATTTCTCATTTTATTTTCTTCTTTTAAGATTGTTAAGCCTGACTGCCTTCTGGGTAAGGGTCTATATTTATATTTACCGACTTCAGAGGGTGAGAAACTATATGGATCTCCTGGAGACTACTAGAGCGAATCCAAGACTCACCTGCATCTCCCTTCTGGAAGCTCAAAGGTTTTTTGTTTTGTTTTGTTTTTAACTTAAAACTGTACCTATGATAAGATGCCAAAATATTTAAATGAAAAGTGAAAAATGCAAACACAGATTTATTTCACCTATGTATTTTGATGGAGCCCTGGTGGTGCAGCGGTTGAGAGTTCAGGCTGCTAACCAAAAGGTTGGCAGTTCAAATTCACTAGCCACTCTTTGGAAACCCTATGGGACAGTTAATGTATCAAACATTCTATGCAGTTTGATGTATATGAACATTTAATGCTGTATAAGTAAAATATAAATTTTTAGCTTATGTAATCTTCATATCCCTGTTACTGACCACATCACAGGCCTTCAATAAATATTGGTTAACAAGATTTTTTTTTCTGGACAATATATGAATGAGAACTGAAGAAAAAAAAAATTATTTCGCTCTTTTGTAGATATAGTCTGAAATTAGTTATGGTTTGTGTGAACTGAAAGGAAAATCACCAGAGGTTGAGGATCAAGATTGTTTTGTTTTTTTATTTTATTAAGGAAAATGAGATACAGGGGACAATTAATATCTAATGAAGCTGAGAGGGTAACATTCAAGTCCTTGCTTTTCCACTTGTAATCTCTGTTCAGGGTTGATCATTTCTTAACCTATCTGAGCCTCTCAGTTTCTTCATATAAAATTGAGATCGTAATACTGGCCCTGCCTACCTCCCAGGGGTGTTTTTAAAATCAAATGAGGTCATTTTTAAAAGGACTTTGTGAAGTGAAGAGTGCTATACAAACGTTACATGGAAACGCTGGTGGCGTAGTAGTTCAGAGCTACGGCTGCTAACCAAAAAGTCAGCAGTTTGAATCCACCAGGTGCTCCTTGGAAACCTTATGGGGCAGTTTCTACTCTGTCCTATAGGGTGGCTATGAATCGGAATCGGCTCAACAGCAATGGGTTTATACAAACGTTGGGGTTTAGAGATTATTTGTAACCTCTTAACAGTGTTGCTTTCTTCTAAGATATGTATCATACATAAAAAAAAAGAAAAAAAATTTTTCTTTTTTTTTTATGTATGATACAGTAGTATTGAGAAATGTTATCTTGCCCCCCACAAGGAAAACTTTCAAAGCTTAGGTTTAAAAATAATAACAAACACATAAAGTGCACATTGTGTTTATTCCAATTGATGGCGTTTCTGAAACTGTGCTGAGGTATGATTGGAAAATGGATTCCACCCAGAATTGCTCTGGCTCAACTGGTATGATGGAAACAGTGAAGAGCTTTTCCCAATGTTCAGAAATTTACCCTTGAGAAGACACAGTTCTAAGAAACGCATCAGGAAATGGCTTTGGAACCCAGAGCCCAGGGGGCCACTTCTCTGTATGGGGATTTATTTACCAGACAAAACGTGGGAGACAATACATTATGTGTCTTCCATGGCAACCACCCCAGGGAGCAGGTCCTTAAATGAAGTGATCTCTGTACTGTGAGTTTCCTGGAGCCTGAAGTTTTAGAGAAGAGCCCTCTCATATACGCTGGTACTCTCATGTTATCTTAGTGGAGTCACTCAGGAGACAAGCCTGTTTGCCCCCTTCGCTTCCTATTTAGATTTTCTTTAAGATGCTCTGAAGGTATCTGCTTGGATGGTGTTTGAGAATGTGGAGACTTCGGAAGGACTGGGCACTTACTTTTGTCCCTTTATTTTTTTGGCAGCTCAACTTGTAATGCTCAGTAGTCTGGATTGAGGTGAGAGGTGGCGTTCCCTGGACTGAGCCCTAGACCAGGACATCATAGGCAAGAAGGCTGGGGCTGGAAAGGTCCCAGGATTGTTCCTCCTCCCCATTTTGCTTCTCCTTGCAAACTAAGTCAATTCCTAGAACGAACTCAACCAGGAGAACACAGCTGGGAGGTTTTTCCTCGAGAGTAGAACTTCACTCTGTTCCCAAACCTAAACTTTATTTCTCAATCTCACAGATTCTTGTTGGGTGCTTGTCTATCTTCTAAAACTTATCATCTTAATCATCTTAAACAGAAGACAGAACTTGATATCTTTACGTGTAAGTGGTTGGAAAAGAAGCAACGGATTTTTATTTTTTCTGGTTTCATGTTTTTCTCCATTATAAATATGGGATCATTCTTAAGAAGTCAACGAGAATCATTAATAGATGAAAACAATGTTATTCTCAGTTTTTGGTTTTGTTTTTATGAGGCAGAGTTGGCATTGAATGAAAATTTGTTTAGAGTGGTAGTAAGATTGTTTTTGGTTTTGATTTTTTGTTTTTAGACTTCTTCAAAGAGAACCTTATTATATTGGGTTGCTATTTTTTGCCATGACTATAGAATCAGTCTGTGCTTTTAAATATTTCACTGTAAAAATGCTTGCCCTTGGATATTTAATCAGATGTGGTTCGCTTTTTTCAAATGCTACAAGTTTGGGTTGATTTTGTTTAGTGCTTAAATTTTTTCTTCCCCAAATTTGCCAAAAGCCTATCAGGTTGTGACTTAACATAGGAAATTGGACCAATGATCATGTGAGGTCTCTACAGTTTGGTATCTCAGTGGGAATTGCCTATGTTTTGAGAAAACATGCTGTAGAGAGGTGAAAAAGTACTTATCTTATGCAATATATTTGGCTGCCCCAGTGTCAGTAAGCAGAGATATTAATGTTTATGGTATTGGTTTGGTTTTAAGATTGGGAGTTAAAAGAATTATGCAGTATCCTGATGCCTCATGATTTCTAGTCCACACCTCATTACACTAACAGTGTAGTTTTTCATGTGAGTTGTCTACAAGACACCAACTATCTGGATATCTGTAAACCTACCCATAGCTTTCCCCCCTCGTTTGGAGTCTAGACATTTGGTGCGGTGTTTGAACCCGAGGTAAGAGTTCTGCTGCAGGATGCTGATTCATAGCATGACACAGACATGTCATCACACATCTTTAATGCTGCACGACTGCAGTCCCAGACATCAAGTTTTCCTACACACTTCACCAATATTTACATTATCATTACATAATTACCACTGAGAATACCCCCCACACATAACCTCTTAGTGGCAACTATGTAATAACTGTAATAATAATATAGAGGTTTTCTATATCTACCTGCCTATCTATCTACCTGCCTATGTACCTGCCTATCTATCTATCTACCTGCCTATCTACCTGCCCCTCTATCTATCTACCTGCCTATCTACCTGCCCCTCTATCTATCTACCTGCCCGTCTACCTATCTACCTGCCTGTCTACCTATCTACCTGCCCGTCTACCTGCCTGCCTACCTACCTACCTATCTACCTACCTATCAGCTACCTACCTACCTATCTTCCTTCCTACCTACCTACCTAATCTACCTACCTACCTAGCTATCTATCTATCATCTATCTATATGCTATTGTTGTTGTTGTTAGGTGCTATTGAGTCAGTTCAGACTCATAGCAACTCTATGTTCAACCGAAAGAAACAATGTCCAGTCCTGTGCCACCCTCACAATCATTGTGTTTGAACCCATTGTTGTAGCCACTGTGTCAATTCAGCTCATTGAGGGTCTTCCTCTTTTTCACTGACCCTCTATATTACCAAGCATGATGTCCTTCTCCAGGGACTGGTCTCTCCTGATAACACGTCCAAAGTACGTGAGACAAAGTCTCGCCATCCTCACTTCCAAGGAGCACTCTGGCTGTACGTCTTCCAAGACAGACTTGTTTGTTCTTCTGGCAGTCCACGGTGTATTTAATATTCTTCGCCAACACCATAATTCAAAGGCATCAATTCTTCTTTGGTCTTCCTTATTCATTGTCCAGCTTTCACATGCATATGATGCGATTGAAAATACCATGGCTTGGGTCAGGTGCACCTTAGTCCTCAAAGTGACATCTTTGCTTTTTAACACTTTAAAGAGGTCTTTTGCAGCAGATTATGTTGTATATGAAATTCCAAAATCACCGGCAAGCCAACAAGTGAGTGAATCAATTCTGACTGAGTTCTTCATTCATTTTTCTCACTAGCTCTCTTTATGTCATCCCAGAGATCCGATTACCTCACCGAGCACCTATTTTCCTATCCATGATGACTAAGAAAACATGTGAAGGAGACAGCTATTGTTTTTTAAAAGGTCTCAGAAATGTTTTGACCATCTGTCTACATCCCTATGACCTTACTGCAAACCTCCTTTTTGGTACCTACAAGAAATAAAAAGTTCACACTAATGATAGGAAATACCTGTGATAGCTTCCTTTGTACTTTTCCACAAGTTCTTTTTCATTCGGGTTCCTATTTATTTATTGGTCTGTGGCCTGGCATTTACAAGCAGTGATTAACTTTTCCCTGAGCGTCATGCCTTGAGAATATATTAGCACATTGCTGAGAAGCTATGGAGCTGACAATTGTAAGGAAAATTAATGACAGGTGAAAATAGGATATGGAGATCAGGAAGGCACCAACTTGGCATTCTTAACACGCGTTTTCTTAGAACACACTCCTCATGTTAGAAGCATAGTCAATTTCTCTCTCAGAAAAGTGAGGAAGCAGGGACAAAAGAGTGTCAAAGAAGCTCTTTAGCCTTTGACTCTACAATTATAAATACATGCCTCTACTTTCTACAATATAATCACTATCTTAAATATCTGTATATAGGTTCATGGCCTGTTAAAGGCAGGGTATAAAGGAAATACACCCATTCTTAGCTATTCCACTTGCCTGGGCAGAAGAAAGACAGCTTAGATGTAAACCCCACCCCCACCTGCTGTCGCATGCTCCCCACAGCAGACACTGTGGGAGAGCTCACCCTCTCAGAAACCTCATGTACTGAGCATAAAAGAACAAAGCTCTATACCCAAATTCTGAAGGGAATTGAGAAGAAATCTGAGAAGAAACTGAGTTTGCTCTGACACCACACAGGAATGAATGATAGTCTAGGGGAGTCCCTGGGTGGCTGCTAACAGAAAAGCTGTTGGTTGGAGTTCACCCAGAGGCACCTCGGAAGAAAGACCTAGTGATCTACTTCTGAAAGGTCACAGCCTTGAAACCCTATGGAACACAGCTTTAGTCTGCATACATGGGGCTGCCATGAGTCCGAATCAACTTTGCAGCAACTTCTTTTTTTTTTTTTTTTTTTTAAGGTTAGCTGCCTAGCTACTGTCCAGGAGTAAGAGGAGGCCACTTGGTGGTACAGATTCTCATCTCCTGCCCTCCTCTCTTCCTGGCATTTGGATAGCATGTTAGAGTTCATAAAACATTCCACACACATCATCTCTGCTCTCACAATAGCCTCAAGAGGTAGATAGCAGAAGTGTAGTGCTTTTATTTTACAAATGAGGAAAGTGGAGCCCACTGATGATCAGGGACTTGTTAAAGTCGTACTGCTTGGCTGCACTAGAACCCTGGGTCAGGACTTAGATGTGGACTCTCACAGAAGGGGAATCCTAGAGGGGGTGATAACTAACGTGAGCTGAGCCCCCACTGTGCTACCAAGTGGTAGGTTGGGAGCTTTACGTGTGTTACCTTATTTTATCCCTCCGTCATCCTGAGAGGTACCATAATCTGCACTCAACCTCTAAGGAAACTGGGGCTCAGAAAGACTTAGCAGCTTGTCCAAATTCACACAACTAGTAAGTGGTCAAATTTATTCCTTACATAAGTCTACGATTGAATTATGCCATCCTAATGCAATCAGAACCTGCTAAGGCCCGAGGGGAGCTTGAATATTGTTTCTTCCAACTGCCTCACTTTATAGATCTGGAAACGGAGGCTGTAGAGTATGATACATTCTTGCTTAGGCGGTGGCTGAGTTTTGCATAAACTCCAGTCCCTGGATGGATTCCCATCCCTTACTCTTTTCAGCAGGCTACCGCGGAGCTGGAAAGGTACCTGATGATGTGACCAAGTAGAACAACTGCTGCGTGTTCTGAGGTCTAGTCTGGAAGCCAGGTTATTCCTGGGATGGAAGGAAGCAGGCCCTTCAGCTTTTGAACTGGCTTAGCTTTCGCTTTACTGCTCTCACCTTGCTTGCTAGCTCCACATACCCCGCCACCAACATCTTCCTCTTCTTCTCTCCCTTCCCCTTACATTTTCTACTCCATTGACTGAACAGACCTGGTCATGTACAGCAAATGTTTGAGACCTTGACATGCTGGAGGAAAATACATACTAACTAGTATTTTCTTTTCAAGGAGCCCAGGTGTTGCAATGATTAAATTTGGCTGCTAACCAAAAGGTTGGCAGTTCTAACCCACCCAGCTGTTCTGTGGGAGAAAGGCCTAGTGATCTGCTTTTATAAAGATTACAGCCTAGAAAACCCTATTGGGCAGGTTTACTCTGTCATATGGGGTCACCTTTAGTCAAAATTGACTCAACAGCACCTAACAACAACAACACCTTCATGTCAGCAACTGTTTTGATTCCCATAATTTCATACCAGCTGAACCCTGTGTGAAAAGCTGAGGGAATGGAGTTAGGTGTGGAGAGTAGCTGGGCTTGCTTCATTCCTTGGACCACAGAGGACATTGCCTCGGAGTTCGCATAACTGAAATGTAAGAAAGTCCTGTCTGCACTTACACAATAGTCTCCCTTACATAACATGTTTATAGTCATAAATCCAATTTTGCAGTCATTCTACACACAACAGTCCCATTTAGGACTCAAGTGGTCGCTACAAGCAGGAAGCTTAGTTAGAGCCCCAGGACAGGAGTCTTTGGGAATGAATTTCCTTTTTCCTCACCTTTGGCGTTTGAAGGAGGCCCACCTTCTCCTTTCCCATCTCCTTTAAATCGGCACAGTTGCCCTTGTAGAACTTCATAGTTCAAAAAGCACCTTCCCATTTTCGCTCCCCTCTTCTACGCTATGAAGTCCATTGTAGAGGACCAAATTCCCGGCTTTACCTTCACATCTCTGGTGCCTGGCCCAGGCCTTCCCAAAGTAGGAGTTCAGTAAATGTTGAATGAATGAATGAGGTTCTGACTATAAACCTGGGTGATAGCAGTGTTGATGTTGTTAGTTGCCGCTGAGTCTATTCTGACTCATGGCGACCCCATGTGTGCAGAGTAGAACTGCACTCCGTTGAGTTTTCTAGGCTGTGATCTTTCAGAAGGAGATTGCCAGGCTTGTCTCCTGAGGAACCTCTGGGTGGGTTTGAACAGCCAATATTTCTGCTAGTAGTCAGTGCTTAACTATTTGAGCCACACAGGGACTCTGGTGGTAGCACTCCATTGGCAATATTTTACGCCGGAGTACATGGCACCAGCTTAGCAGCACAGGGCTTCTGATGATAGAGCCATGCTCTTTCCATTTACCTTCTACTGCCTTCAACTCAAACAGCTTTGAATCTGGAGCTTATATGTTGTGGCTTTTCAGGTCCAGGAATGGAAGTGGAAAAGGTGGCCATCACCTGGCATCACAATGCGCACAAGGGTCACGTGACCTCTAGAATTTGCTTGTTGGTTTATATGGGTATTCCCATTGGTGCCTGGGGTGGGAGGTAGCGACAAATGTCTAAATAGGGTAAGGCTACTGTAGCTACTTCACATAGTTTGGGGGAGTCTCAAATATGACAATGTTTGTGAAAGCTCTTTGTAATTATATTGTAGAACACTCTACAAAAAGAACACATTTTTATTAATGTTAAATACATTTGAGGTTAATTTACCTTTATGATCCTGTGCTGTCACTACTCACGGTGTGGATAAGTGTGTGCCATCAAATCTTGGTGCACACTGACCTAGGCACTGTTCTGATTCCTTCGCTTTCTACAGAATTGAGTTTGTATATTTACATGTTTATAGCCTTTCACTGCAGTAGACATTTGCTTCCTTACTTTTTTGTTTAGGGGCTCCCTGGCTTTATAGAATTGCCTCATGTGACTGCTAATTTCATTTTGTGTTTTGGAGGGGGGAGTGCATATTAGGCAATTTGTCCCTTTTATTTAACCTTTTCTACCACTATTAAGCAACTATAAGAAATTGTTCTCTGATATTTCTCAGTCTTCACAGTGACACAAGTTCTATGTTGCAAGATTTTTTCAATTTAAAGTCTTTATCTTACTCAATCCACATGAGTTGCTGTTGGCCTGATTGGCTAGACACCGGAAAACTGTAAAAGACATTTTCAAAAAAGCTTGACGTTTCAAACTCCACACAAAATATTAAACACTAAGAATTTTCCAGACACTGTTGACGTCAGATCAAATTAAAAAAAAAAGTTTAATACATTAGCTATTGAGATGATAGGCTTGTCCTCAATGCAACTCAAGCAATCATATAGCCTTTCAGGTTGCAGGTGAGCAATGAAAGATAGCCTGGTCTAAGGTCATGGCTCAGTGGAAGGAGAGCCTCATAGCCTCGGCCTAACTTTCCTGACATCATGCTGTCTTGCAGCCATCTGGATACGTTTTGCAGCAAAGAGCTGCCGACCCTGATTGTTGTACACCTAGAGCACCTACTCATGCTCTCTCTTAGGCACTTGGCGCTGTGGGGATTTCAACACATTCATGCTGCAGTATCAAACCTGTCCAGGGAAACCTCAGCCTCCTTTTCTGATCATCCAGACCCCCGCTGCTCCACGCAACCCTTTCTCTCTCATCCCCATTCACCTGGTGCCAGGTGAAGGGGTACCGGTCCCTTCTCTATTTCTTCTTCTTCTTGTTGTTAGGTGCCACTGAGTCGCTACCTACCCGTAACGACCCTACCTACAACAGAAGGAAAAACTGCCCGGTGCTGCGCCATCATCACAATTATTGTTATGCTTGAGTTCATTGTTGCAACCACTGTGTCAATTTCTTTATTTCTTCGGTTCAATAATGCAATGGATTGACTCACAAACTGCAGGAAAAGGGCTATCTTTAATACAGAGGGAAAAAGGACATAAGCAGGAATGACGAGGTCTGAGTAGGTCTTCAGTACAGACCTTCCTTGTCCCCAGGGGATGCACTTCACCCTCCTGAGAGCTGAATATTCCAACTTCTCCAACTCAGAAGCTCCAGTGAGCCTCCTACTTCCTGTCTTCCTCAGCCTTCATTGGCCTCATGTGGCCTCCTGAGGCTTAGTCAGCATTGGGCACTTAATCTGGTTGGCCTCCACTTATTTGCCTCAGGTATGATCCTGCTCTCAGGAACCAGGACCAAATGTCAAACTGTTTGCTGCAAAAGGGGTTTCACAGCTTGCGATGGCGTGTTCAGTCCACTGCCTCGCTGGCTCTGGAGGGGTTCAGAGACTAGTGTGCTGTGCCCACATCTGACCTGGGCATCTAAAACATATGCAGAGAAAATGGGAATTACACAGTTGGCTTTTCAAAACATTTTACAGCATAGATGGGCTTTCCTCCTGTCCCTTTATTTTATCCTTATTAATGAAAAGGGACCTTTTAATCACTTAGATTACATTGACTTGTAATAACTATCAGTTATAATGAAATGATTTGGAAAATATACACATGTTAATTATCAAAAAGTTCTTCCTATGTAAAATTAATTACTCATATTGACTTCATTCACCAATCATCTCAAAATCTTGCCACTAACTTACCCTCAGTAGGAACCCCCATGTCCACAAAAGGGGAAGCTGAATGGTACTAGAGGCAAAGCAAGGTGCTCCCTGCCCTTACTCTAGTGGGCACCTGGTTGGTCCATCTGTGAGCAGCTGTGACTGTTGGAAACGTTTCCTTTTGCTGAATCTAAATCTCATTTTTTCTAGTGTTACTTATTGGGGATGAGGGGAAGGGCTCCCTTGTGCCTGAAACAGGTACTTTGAAAGATGCTGGAATTATAAAGATATGTCTCTGCTTCCAAGTTAACCGGAGTATAGCAGGTTTGGAAACCATCAATAAAGAAGTGAGTTGTAGAGATGAATTAATTGACAAATACAGCCTAATGTGATAGAAATTATTGTGAGACAGACATAAGATATTGTCCACTTAGAGGATGGGCTTAGGCCAAGCAATACTGTTGCAAACATGCCGCCTTACCTACATTGTAGGCTTCAGGCAAGGAGCAAATAACCCCAGAAATCCAAACTTGCAAAAAAAAACATGCATAAGAGCACTAACTAGCTGTATGACAAAGGCAAATTATTATTATTTTTAAGTCAGGTTTATGGACATCCAAGCCACAGTATTTTCAATCTCATCATATGCATGTGAAAGCTGGACAATGAATAAGGAAGACCGAAGAAGAATTGATGCCTTTGAATTGTGGTGTTGGTGAAGAATATTAAAAATACCATGGACTGTCAAAAGTACAAATAAATCTGTCTTGGAAGAAGTACAGGCAGAATGCTCCTTAGAAGCAAGGATGGCGCGACTGCATCTTACATACTTTGGACATGTTATCAGGGGGGATCAGTCCCTGGAGAAGGACATCTCATGCTTGGCAAAGTACAGGGTCAGCAGAAAAGAGGAAGACCCTCAGTGAGATGGATTGACACAGTGGCCGCAACAATGAGCTCAAGCATAACAATTATGAGGGTGGTGCAGGGCTGGGACGTGTTTCCTCCTGTTGTGCATAGGGTCACTATGAGTCAGAACCAACTCGATGGCACCTAACAACAGCAACAACAATTTATTTGTTAAAATTCACTATTTTTAGTGTACAGTTTTATGAGTTTTGATAAATGTGGTCAGTCATGTAACCATCATGAAGACATAGTTCCATCATCTGAAAAATTCTTTCCTACCCTTTGTAATCAACTCCTTTCCATACCTGCCAGTCCCTGGCAACCACTGGTCTGTTCTCAGTCCCTATAATTTAAAGGCAAGATTCTTAGTCTTTATAAGCCTTGTTTTTCTTATTCATCAAATAAAACCAAAAAACCAAGCGCAGTGCCATCGAGTTGATTCTGACTCATAGCGACCCTACAGGACAGAGTAGAACTGCCCCATAGAGTTTCCAAGGAGCGCCCAGAGGATTTGAACGGCCAACCCTTTGGTTAGCATCCGTAGCACTTAACCACTACGCCACCAGGGTTTCCATTCATCAAATGGGAACACTAATAATATCACTTACGTCATTGGGTTGTTGGAAGAATTAAATAAGACAATATATATAAAATTCTTGGCACAGTGCCTGGCACACTATGAGGATTAAATAAATGTTAGTGATTATTATTAGTATTATTGAAATTTTGAGCATTAAGAAATCACAAGAGCATAGTAAGTAAATTAGAGTTTATAAAACATAATCGTCCATGTAATATAGAAACATTTTCTATAGTAATCTGACAATTGGCCATTAAGCCTCTGTGTCCTATTAATGAGAAACTCAAGACTTCCCAAGACAGCTTATTACATTGTTGGATGGTAATGATTGCTTAAAAGTTTCTTTTGCTTTTCCCTAACTTCTATATATAGATCACAATGCCCTTAGAACATAAGTCCAATTTCCCTTTCACATAATGGGTCTTGCAGTATTTGAAAGACCACCATTGCCTCTCCATTTGCTAGTCCTAAGTCTTTCCTGCTAAACAAACCAAAACAGATAGAGTTACGTATTATGGGAAGAGGCTACAAGGAGGCAGATTTGGACTCAGAATAAAGAAGAATGTTCTAAGAGAGTTACTCAAATACGAAAAGAGTGGCATTAGACGTAATCATTCCTCTCTTAAGATGTTTAAGCCCTGGTTGAAGAATCACATAACCAAGATAGAGGAAAGGCCTTGAGTAGCATATGGTAGGTGTTCCAAATAATTGCTAAGCTCTTGCTAGCCGGAGAGATATGGTTCTGCATACATTGTTCTGTCAGCCATATCTCTAAAATATTTTTATCTGTAATTTCAAAGAGAGTCATAGGAACCATCCACCTCCACAGAGATAGGTTCTAGCCTTTTGTTTAAAAATCCATTTATCTTCTCTCAGTTGTTTACTCACACTCGTCTCCACTTTGGGCTAAAAACATTTGGATAAAGAAAAGAATGTAAATGAAAACTTCTTGAAAACCATTAAGGATTATACAAAATATGAGGTGCAGTAAAACTATGTAGTCAGAATCCTTGAGTAGCACCTCAGAATTTTATTTTAACTATTTTTAATGAAAATCTGTCTAAATTCCATTTTTGCTATGGTTACACTCTTGTAGTTAAATCAAAATTTATGGTTCACTGTCTTTTTCCTTTTCAGTTCACTGGAGAAGTTTTCACATTTTCTGCGTGACTCAGCATTATTGTTAAGAACATAAACTGGGACACTGAGTTGCAATATGATGACGCTCTCAGGGCCAGATGGCAGATATAGTGGTGGTTCTTTGCCCCTTGTGTGTGTGCGTGTGTGTGCATGTGTGTGTGTGATTTCTGCCTTAGCGCTGCAATTCCCACCCAAAATAACACCACGGTACACTTACCTATAGCAATCCTTTTCTCTTCTTTAACTTATTGTGGCTTGAAAATCAGGTATCTAAGTTTGCTAGAAAAATGTGCTAAGCAAGGGTACTTAGATTCTGAGTGAAGGACTGAGGCACAAAATGCAACTCTCATGTGTGAAAGTACAAAGTGCATAAACTCTTATGCATGGACTCGGGGCAGATCAACAAGTAAGCAAGGTATGCACGGGGTTACAGTAAGAAAGGTATGCACAGGCTTAATTGTGTGTATTTACTAATCTGTAGTGCATGCAAACCCAGTGCCCGATTCCGACTCATAACGATCCTAGAGGACAGAGTAGAACTGCCCCATAGAGTTTCTGAGGAGCGCCTGGCTGATTTGAACTGCCGACCGTTCGGTTTGCAGGCGTAGTACTTAACCATTATGCCACCAGTGGTTAAATGCTACGGCTGTTAACCAAGAGGTCGGCAGTTCAAATCCGCCAGGTGCTCCTCAGAAACTCTATGGGGCAGTTCTACTCTGTCCTCTAGAGTCACTATGAGTCGGAATCGACTCGACGGTAGTGGGTTTGGTTTTGGGTTTAGTGCATGCAAAATTGCTCCCTACAGATTAGTCAGTAAGCACACGTAAACCCATGCATCCCTTTCTTATTGCATAATCCATCCATCTGCACGATGCATTTATTTTTGCAGCTCAGAGTACCTTAAAAATTAATTTCTGGTTCTCTTCTGTGTTGGGAAGAGGATGGTGAAAGCAAGGAACTGTGTGAGGTAATGTGAAATCTATAACTTTTTGCTGTGTCATTAGTCATATATAATCTCTCACCTTCACACCTGGCATCAGCCAGGGCAGCTGCATCTACGGCAGTGTATGCTGTCTCTGCAGGGGGACCCAACAGGTAGCTGGCAACAGCATTCTGTGGTATCAAGAGAGGAGCCAGGCTAGGGTATGATTCTAATGCCAGATATCTTGGCTACCTTTACTAGTTTTTGATAATCATCTCATTCAGTGAATATGGCTTCAAGGGAAACCTTTGAGAAGGCTTGATTCCAAGAAATCAGGAAGGAAGTAGAGAAGAGAGTCTTTCTCATCAGTATCCCCACTTGGAGAGATGGGGCCGAGTAACTTGAGGTCAGAGAAAGGACAGAAGGACTTTTGTAGGAGGATAAAATCTCCAAGAGGCAGAAAGGACTAGGCCCATTTTTCTTTCAGGGCATTTGTCGCTGTCTTCCCTTTTACCCCAGGAGGTACTACTTGGCTCTTTTTTGCTGGGGGAAGACATGGTCTTGGACCTTGTACAGTGGCACTATTCTAGGTGGAGGGTCAGTAAGAAGCTCTGAGGTCACCGACATCAACAGTAAAAACTGTAACCATAAAAAAAAGGGATTATTTGAATCTGCTTCACACCCTCCATCATGTGGACCAGGCAGGACTTGTTCCCTCAGACTGCCAGGAACTGTGCTCCCAAGTTCTGAACTCAATGCTCAAACATTTTTTTTTTAACTAGGACTTCTAAACATCAATATGCATACAAATGATTTGGAGGCCTCACTGAAATATAGATTCTGACACAGTAGATGTGGGATGGGATCTGATATTTCTAACAAGCTCCCTGGGGATATCTATGCTTATGACCCATGGGCCATTCTTTGAGTAGCAATGCTTTATATTATTTCAAATCTGGTTGAATTAGCTGAAAATCTTGAGAGGGAAGGGAATAGATAAATTAAGTGCTCAACTCCAGATTGTTAGTGCTAGAAGGGACATAGAGAACATCCAGGAAATGGATACCCAGAGACCTGTCCTTCCTAAACCCCATCCCTCATCACCCCAGTGAGTGATGACAGTACTGAGACTCAGCATCCAGACCTCTTAATTTCCAGTCCATGACTTTCCAGGTTGCCATGCTCCTTCTCATGATAGATGTGTCTGGAAAACATTGGAAGAGGGCCTTGGCATTGGAGAGAGGAGTGAGGTATTAAATGCTCACAAGTGGAATAAAAATATGACAGAGAGCCAACAGAGGGGAAAAAGCAATGGGAGAGAAAGGTGACAAGTGACAGGAGTAAAAGGAGTTTGGATGATGGGGTGGGGGGCAAGGGGAAGTTCTTCAGTAGTCTGAATTAAGTGTGTTGGGAAGAGCCTATCCCTGAACTTTTTCCCAAAGAGGTCAGATAATTCGCATTAGCAACGCATTCTTTTCTCATTATGAGTGGATGTCCTACTGTGTGTTTCTTTTCAACCGAAAACACTCCTGAGAAATTTCATATGTATGTCATTATTATCTTAGCAAAGGCATTTTGCTAAGCAAATGCTATTTTGGGAGAGAGAGGCAGCTTAAGAACACTGGCAAGAGTAGGGGTCAGAGAGGAAAGCTGAAGAGCTAAGAGGAGGAAGAGGTAGGAGACTGAAAACAATAGGCATTAAAGACTGGCCACACTCCAGTTCATGGGCGATGAATTTGCCTGGCTGTAAGGGAGCCTGGAGAAGAAAAGAAGATACTCAAGAAGAGTCTGAGCTGAAGAAAAATTATTGTTGTCGTACGCCATCAAGTAGATTCTGATTCATAGCGACCTCACATGACAGGATTTTGTAGGCTATAATCTTTATGGGAGCAGATCACCATGTCTCTCTTCCGAGGTGCCACTTGGTAGGTTCCAAACACTGACTTTTCGGATAGCAGCCAAGTATATCACCCAGGGCTCCTGGAAGAAAAATTAGAGATACAGAATTGTGTTTGCTGTGTTGGTCCCTGCCCTGCTCTTTTCATGAATGCTCCAGCTCCTTCAGACCTGGAAATATTTATCATGCAACTTACACTCAAATCCTGGATGGCACAAGTACTGTAAACACATCATTCATGTTCTGCTAGACTATTAGGATAAATGAGGATCATAAATCAAGGTGTTCTGTTCTAATAGAATGTATTGCACCTGAAACCACTGGATATTTCTATTGTCTACCTGCGTATGAACATATCTACCCCTGGAACAAAATAATGACAAAATTAAAACTATCACAAAGTTTAAAGCAAGCCAATCTATCATTCTGCTTTATTTATAAACAAGGATTTCTCCTCTGTCTTCTCTCTTTCCCACCACTCCACTTGCCTCCACTTTTCTTCCTTCCTTCTTTCTTTCTCTCTTTTTCTATCTTTCTTCATCCTTTCTTTCTTTTTCTTTGTCCCTCCCTCTCTCTCTTCCTCCCTCCCCCCTTTCCTTCCCTTCTTTCTTATTTGGAGTACAGAGAAAATCCTACTCCTTTTGGGGATACTTTTGATTATTGATAGGGTAAAAAGCTTCATGTGGAAAATATTAGTATTATAAAAATACTAAACTAAAACAATTTTCAAAGAACCTATTAATTTTTAAACTGTATCTATTCTTTGATTTTTAGAGAAGTTAATTTTAAAAATAAGTGCTCTGAAATGGTCAACAATTACTCTAAAGATGAGAAGGTAAGGGGTCAAGGTAACTAGATTTACTGAAAACAGAACAACCAGAATGGAATTAATGAGAATGTTGACACATTGTGAAAAATGTAACCAATGTCACTGAACAATTTGTGTATAAATTGTTAAAAGGAAACCTAATTTGCTAGGTAAATTTTCACCAAAAACACAATAAAATATTATTGAAAAACAAACAAACAAAACACAATGAGATACCACCTCACCCCCACTAGAGTGGCTATGATAAAAAACAAACAAATGAACAAAAACAGAAAACAGGAGCCATTTGTTTTCTGGAATCAAAATGGTCTCCCTATATGCATATAGAATAATTGCTCAGAATAAGCCTTATGTTCAAATTTTTGTGAGTCTTGATTATTTTTAGCATTTGGTGTCAAAAGTGGGACCCAAAGAAAATTGAGGATCCATCTAGAGATGATTGCCAAGCTGAGTGCCCCATTTTGTGGTTAGAAAGAAAACACAGGGTACCCAGCATGGGCCCTTTACATCCAATTGTTCCTTTACCATGGCTAGAGAACTTGTTAAAAATCTCTTGGGTTCAAGTTCCACTCCTTTTGTACTGAACTGAGTTTATACCTGAGCAGTTACAGACTCCCCTTTTCCTTGGTAAGTTACCCTTTTGAGTTGTCTATCTGGGGGGACCTGGGTTCCCACCTGCTCTGTCCTTTTTTTCTACCTTGGAGAATTTCTGTTTGTGCTAGAGGTTTGTAGAGGATTACCAAATTTTCATTTTCTGATTATTCTCTTTGGACTGGTTTCAGGGGTTATGGAACTGACCTCATTAAAAAATGTCAGATTTGATCTAGGGGAGGCCTCAGAAAATACTTGCTCTGGTTTTGATGAAGGGTTATTTGTCCTGCTTTGGGACAAGGGTTAATTTTCCAGTCTGGGGGCAAGGGTTACTTGCCCAGTTTTGGGGCAAGGGTTCTTGGACTGGATTCAAGGGATATGTCCAGTAATTCTAAGCTGGGCCAACCTGACTGAAATAGCTTGGAATTTCATCACTACTTGTGTGTACGTTTTGTGTTATGCTGTTTTAAGAGTGTTACACTGTTGTTGATTTTCATAAAATGGAAGAACATGAGGCTGAACAGAGGCATAGATATATTGTTTGAGCTGGCACCAGAGACCTAGTGAATGTGTGATTCTCGACCAACATGGCAACCACTTGGATGGAATCTGCTGCTGGTCACCTAGAAGGGTAGGTGAGATTCTGTGTAGAGGACTTCTGTCTGGGTTTTTTTTTTTTTTTCCCCCTCTATGCACCATCATGAGGTCGCTTTAAGCCTCAGCTCCAAGAAAAACTACTTCTTGTTGCCTGGTTACCATCACTGACTGATCTGATAGGGATCACAATAGACGGTCCTAGATAGAGTTGGAGGAAAATGTAGAAGAGGATTCTAACTCACACACACACACACAAAAAGACCAACTTACCGGTCTGACAAAGACTGGAGAAACCCCAAGAGTACGGCCCCCGACACCCTTTTAGCTTGGTAATGAAGTCACTCCTGAGGTTCACCCTTCAGCTAAAGATTAGATAGGCCCATGAAACAAAATGAGACTAAAGGGGAACACCAGTCCAAGGGCAAGGATTAGAAGGCAGGAGGGAACAGGAAAGCTGGTAATAGGGAAACCGAGGTCAGGAAAGAAGAGTTTTTGACATGTCATGGGGTTGGTAACCAATGTCACAAACAATATGTGTACTAATTGTTCAATGAAAAGCTAGTTTGTTCTGTAAATCTTTGTCTAAAGTACAATAATAAATTTTAAAAAAGAAAAAAAAAAACAAAACTGCTTCTTGTGCCTCTCCTATGAATTGGGCTTTCAGTAGCTACTCTGAGAAACTTTGATAGACTGGTTCATTTAAAAAGTACACTGAAAAAAGGATGGATCATTTATTTTGACTGGTATAACAAGGCCTCAAAAGGATAAAAACTATTCTTAATTTACCTCTTTAAAAGATCCTCCAAGGAGCACAGATGATAGGATTATGAAAACGGAATATTTTCCTATATCCAGATGGTATTATTAAATTAGATGATAATATGTCTTCAAAGAACTTTATTCTAATTGGTTTAATGATAAATAAGTGCTTTTAAATTTAGTAGTCCTAATAATACCAGGAATTAATAAAAGTGAAGTCATTCTGAGAAAAGTTTTTATGTTTTGTGCTATGTCAACCTTAAAAGGAGCTAAGTAACTTAGCTAGATATTATATGAAATGTGTTTTATTAAAAATTGCTATTTTTTCCCAAAAGTAAATAGGTTTCTGAAAAATTACAGTGTTTTTTGTCTTTCAAAATACCTAGACCAGCCTAATCCATTGCTGTCAGTAGATTCCGACTCATAGCGACCATATGGGACAAAGTAGAACCGCCCCTTAGGGTTTACAAAGAGTGGCTGGTAGATTGGAACTGTGGACCTTTTGGTTAGCAGCTGTAACTCTCAACCACTTCACCACCAGGGACTTCAGTGTGAACTAAGATTGCACAAATTCTTCTTGACTATGGGGCAGAACAGAACAAGGGGGCACTGCATGGTTTAAAATCAGAAAAAGTATACGTCAGGGTTGTATTCTTTCACTATACCTATTCTATCTGTATGCTGGGCAAATAATCCAAGAAGCTGGGCTGTATGAAGAAGAACGGGGCATCAGGATTGGAGGAACGCTCATTAAGAACCTGTGTTATGCAGATGACATAAACTTGTTTGCTGAAAGTGAACAGGACATGAAGCACTTACTGATGAAGATCAAAGACCACAGCTTTCAGTATGGATTACACCTCAACCTAAAGAAAACAAAAATTCTCACAACTGGACCAATAAGAAACATCATGATAAACAAAGAAAAGATTGAGGTTGTCAAGGATTTCGTTTTACTTGGATCCACAGTCAACACCTATGGAAGCAGGAGTCAAGAAATCAAAAGACATAGTGCACTGGACAAATCAGCTGCAAGAGAGTTCCTTAAAGTGTTGAAAAGCAAAGATGTCACCTTGAGGACTAAGGTGTGCCTGACCCAAGCCATGGTGTTTTCAGTCGCCTCATATGCATGTGGAAGCTGAACAATGAATAAGGAAGGCCGAAGAAGAATTGATGCCCTTGAATTGTGGTGTTGGCGAAGAATATTGAATATACCATGGACTGCCAAAAGAACAAACAAATCTGTCTTAGAAGAAGTACAACCAGAATGCTCCTTGGAAGCAAGGATGGCTAGACTACCTCTCACATAATTTGGACATGTTGTCAGGAAGGACCAGTCCCTGGAGAAGGACATCATACTTGGTAAAGTAGAGGAGAGGGTAAGCAAAAATGAGGAAGCCCCTCAACAAGATGGATTGACACAGTGGCTACAACAATAGGCTCAAGCATAACAACAATTGTGAGGATGGCGCAGAACTGGGCAGTGTTTCGTTCTGGTGAGCATAGGGTTGCTATGATTTGGAACTGACACGATGGCACCTGTCAACAACATGAGGCAGGAGGAGCCTGGTTGGGAGTTTGGCTGCTGACCAGGGGGTGGGTGGTTCAAGTTCACCAGCCACTCCTTCGAGGCCCAATGGGGCAGTTCTGCTCAGTCCTATGGGGTTGCTATCATCAGTCAGAATCAACTTGATGGCACCGAGCTTGTTTTTGGTTTATGGTTTATGAGGCGGGAAGGGATGGAGGCAGAATCTGGCCTACGTGGCCCCACCCTCAGACCTGCACCTTGCCTGTGTGGCCCCAGAGAAGCTTTTGAAGAACAGAACCCCTGCCAACCAGGTCAAAGGCCAAAAACTACACCTATTGCTGTCAAGTAGATTCCGACTCATGGCAATCTGTGGGAGTGGAGCTGCCGCATGGGGCTTGTAGGGGGTTGGCAGGTGGATTTGAGCTGCCTACCTTTTGGTTGGCAGTCGAGCTCTTAGCCACTCTGCCACCAGGGCTCCAACCAGGTGAAGCTCTTAAAAAAAAAAAAAAAAAAATCACTCAAAAAACCCCACTACCCTCCCTCAGTTTTCTTGGTGTAACAAAACTAAATTACTTGAAAGTTGTGTTTGTTAGGGTTGAGACTACTGAGGAAAAACAGTTTCAGAGGGATACAAATGGGTACTTTTTTTTTTTTTTTTAAAGAAAAAGGATTAGTTTTGCTTCCCAAAAGAAAAGTTTGTTTTATTTAATTTATTTATTTATTTATTTTTTGGTCTCTGAATGCCTTTGCACTCTTCAAACCTTGAGGACATAAAAGAGTTTGGTTAGCAGCTGAATCGCTCAATTAATTTACAAAAGTGCTCATTTTTTATTCATGAAGTATCTTACTTTGATTTCCCCTGGAAGCAGAGCCTGAGGCAAGGATTGGGTGCAGGTTGTTTCTTGGGAAGTGTGGTAGACACAAAGGAGTCCTGATGGTGCAGTGGTTAAGGTGCTTGATGCTAACTGAAAAGTTGACAGTTTGAAACCAACAATGGCTCCGTGGAAGAAAGATGGGGCAGTCTGCTTCCTAGAGATTTATAGCCTTGGAAATCCTATGGGGTTGTCTCGACTGCACTGGGTTGGTTTTTGGGTGGGTGGTAGACATAATTATAAAGGTGGTGTCCCAAGATTTCCCACTCTAATTCCTGTGATTGTGAATATGATGAGATTATGTTCACATTACCAGACAAAAGGGATTTTGCAGGTGTAACTGAGGATCCTAATCAGATGACTTTGAATTATTCAAAATGAGAGATTACTATTGTTAGCTGCCATCAAGTTGGCCCCTCCTGACACATGCTGACCCCATGTACAACAGAACAAAACGCTGCCTGGTTGTGGATTGGGCCTTTGTGATCCATAGGGTTTTTATTGGCTGATTTTTCATAAGTAGATTGCCAGGTCTTTCTTCCTAGGAGATTATCTAAGGGATCCTAACCTAATCACACAAGCCATTTAAAAGTAGAACATTTTCTCTGGCTGGTCAGCTGGTTACAGAAAAAGTCAGAGATTCAAAGCACAAGAAGGATTTGAGTTGCTGTTGCAGGCTTTGAAGATGGAGAGAGATAGATGGAAAGGATCAGAAACTGCTTTCCTCTAGGAGCTGAGAAGAACCTTCAGCCAAAGGGCAAGAAACAGGGACCTCAGTCCTACAACTGCAAGGGGCTGGATCCAGTTAATAACGGGAATGAACCTGGAGGCAGGTTTCTTCCCAGAGCCTATAGATAAGAGCCTATCCTGGCTAACAGCTTCATTTCAGCCCTGGTGGCACAGTGGTTAAGAGATTGGCTGCTAACTGAAAGGTCAGCAGTTCAAATCCAGCCGCTCGTCGGAAATCCTATGGGGCAGTTCTACTCTGTCCTATAAGGTTGCTATCAGTTGGAATGTACTCAACAGCAGCAAGTTTTTTTTTTTTTTTGGAAGACCCTGAACAGAGGACCCAATCAAGTCCACTCAGATTTCTGACCCAAGTAATTGTGTCTCAATGAATGTGAGGTAATTTGTGGCAGTAGAAAACTAACAGAGGAGGTGATTTCAGGAAGCAAGAGTGAGGGAGTGGGACGTAAAAGGGGAAAGGTTCATGTAAGTGTTCACGATGGCAGGAGGCCATTTTGATTCATGGTGGAAGGGTGCTGTTGGAACCATGAGACTACAGATTAACCTGCTGGCTCGGTGAGCTCAGTCTCACTTTAGTTAAAATTCCCCCCCAAACCAAACCCATTGCAGTCAATTTGATTTCAACTCATAGCTGTCTAGTCATGATGTTTCTGCACTCACTCGCCACTATCTGAAGTTGTTCTTATTTGTTCTTATTTATTATTGATTGATTGATGAATTGTCTCACCTCCCTAGAATGTAAACTCCTTATAATGTAAGTGCCCACTTGGTGGCTTTGTCTGCCTGTTCACTACTGCATCCTCTGCACCCAGAACAAAGCCTAGCACCTAGGTGCTGAATAAAAAGATGCTGAAAGAAACAATACATTTCCACTTTATTTTATCCTACCTAGATAATTTTTTTTTAATTACCAAGACAAGTTTTTAACAATTTTTGAGCAAAAGAAACAAAAAAGAGGAAATGCTAATTAAATAAATCTGGTTGGTGTGGCAATTGTGTGCCATGGTGGATTTAATGATAGAAATTCCAGACTCTGTCTCCCCTCCACCACCCTTCACCCTATGTTTCCAGTTTTTAAGGCTCTCACTCAATGACATTTTCTAAAGCCCTACTCTGCCTCGCCTACTCCCATGGAAAGAAAGCCATACTGTCTCCTTTTTTCACGTCTCAGGAAATTATCGGAAGTGAGCAATGTACCTCCACGTCGTAGGTGTACACAAGTTTTTTGAATGAATTCATGTATACATGCTAAGTGAGTGGTTTAGTGATCTTACCCAATGGTTGTGGAAGAAACAGAATCAACTTAAACGACCCTATGGACCAGAACTGCTCTTGGAAGTAGATGAGTTCTGTGTGCAAACCCAAGTCAATGACAAGGCCATTGTCTAGGAAAGGACAAAGTTCTATTTCTTATCGCCATGTCATGGAGCCAAATACCCCAGTTTTCTCTACTGGTGCGTAGGATACCCTTACATTTTCATGTAATTACCCCCTGATCACTGAGTAAATATTTTATAAACTCCCTTTTTTCCAGAAGCTCTCTACCTTGTGCCAGTTTAAGGAAATCATGAGAGCTGTATGTTGAAGTTACAGATCTGAAAAATGGAAAGGACTTCAAGATTTCCTCTGGTTCAGAGGCCATGGTGGCAGCATGTATATTATCAGGCCCCCTTTTTTTTTTTTAGAGATAAAGAAGCTGAATCCTGAGGAACTGAGGTTAAACCAGGCTCGCCAGGAGTGGAGACGTGACTCAGGGTGCCTGTTGTCTCATATTTCTCTGTTCTTTTTAATTCTCATCCTAGCTGGTTCATTTCACCCTGATGTCATCATTTACACATCTCATTATAAAACAGAGACAAAAATACTTCTGTCATTGACCAAAACCAAATTATTCAATATCAGAAAGAAAAACAAAAACCAGTTTCAATTTCAGGTTTCCTTGGTCTCTATACTCACCAAATGCTCGCTGTACACACTGTGGTTACTTCTGTTTGCATGGCCTTTTACTCTTTTCACAGTGTTCTGTATGTATTATCTTTCTTTACGTGGGAGTTAGGGAGCCCTGGTGGTGCAGTGATTAAAGTGGTCGGCTGCTAACCAAAAGGTTGGTGCTTGGAACCCAGCCGCTCCATGGAAGAAAGATGTGGCATCTGCTTCCATAAAGATTTACAGCCTTGGAAACCATATGGGGCCGTTCTACTTTGTGCTATAGGGTCGCTATGAGTCAGAAGCGACTGGATGGCAGTGGGTTTGGTTTTTTTGGCATGTGGGAGTTGAGATGTTGTCACGGAACCATGACAACACCCCAGGCAATAACACTGCAGAGAATACACAAGCTGGCTCAGATGGAGAGCCAAAGGAAAGGAACGTAGAAGACACGGGGACAATAAGAGGAACCATAAAGAGAAACCAAGACACACGATTTCCAAAGGAGTGCAAAACTGAACTAGAAGGAAAAATATCAGATGAGTCCTACAGAAATACAACGTGTTGGAAAAAACACTGTTTGCTAAATGGGGGAAAGAGTGGGTGAGACAAAGAAAGTGGTGCGCGTGGGAGCATGGAAGGCAATGAGAGAAAGCTGTCAAGGGGTGGGTGGATAGACAGGTCGACAGGTGAGGGGAGGAGCGGTGGAAACAAAGATCAGAGAGGAAGTGTGGGAGTGAGTGAGCTTTAAGTGTCAGACAGGACAGGGTACCGGCAAGGTGATTATAAAACCAAAAAAAAAAAAAGAAAAACCATACCCATTGCCATTGAGTCAATTCCGACTCATTGTGACCCTACAGGACAGAGGAGAAATATCCCGTAGGGTTTCCAAGGACCACCTGGTGGATTCAAACTGCCAACCTTTTGGTTAGCAGCTGTAGCACTTAACCACTATGCCACCAGGATTTCCAAAGGTGATTATAGGTGAGTAGTATAAAAAAAAAAAATTTTTTTTTTTTAGTATCCAGGAAGGAGCTCTAGTGGTGCAACGGTTAAGCACTCACCTGTTAACTGAAAGGTCAGTGGCTGGAACCCACCAGCTGCTCCTTGGTGACTTGCTCTCTAGGAAACCTTATGAGGAAGTTGTACTCTGTCCTGTAGGGTGGCTGTCAGAATCAACTCAACTGCACACAACAATAGTATTACTTTTTTCCGTTGCTTCAGGGTCTGGTTTCTAGTATCATGTAGAGCTAGCAAAGGTGGGATTAGGTAAAATCAATTTAATTTCTAATCTTACTTGTAATAAAGTTTCCCGAATGCTACTCACCTTATCAATGCCCTTTTCAAATTGTATTGTCATAACCAGTAGCATTTGTGCTTTCAAAATTTGATGCATTTTAATGAACTTCCAGTTTAATTAGGTGAATGAGTTGGCTTTGTGAAAATTTGCTGGTTTCCTTTTAAGGTAAATATGTTTGAAAGAGAGGAGAGTGAATTCGTCTCTAATTTACAAAAGAAAAATACTGTATTAGATGATTTGATAATTTTAGCTTAGCGTAGTCACTATAGAAATTTTGTGATTGCCTAAAATCTATAGGAACAATTTCCTTAGTAAAGATCAATCAGCTCGGGCTTCTCATTTCTTGTAAGGAAAATACAACATCATTTAATGTAATCAAATGAGGAAAAAGCAGACAGGATTTAGGAAGTTCCTACTCTGAGACAGAAAACAGTGCCACCTGCTGGTCATCATATAACACTTCTTCGTTTTCTTTAAAAGGAGGCATATTTTTACTAAAGGAATATAATGACAGGCTTTTAACAGTCAAGTATATTTTAAAAACACATACAAGTCCACAGTCTACAGCCTCACTTTTCCCTACGCTCTTCCTACTCTGCAGAGATAAGCACTTTCAACCCTTTGAACTGTTTTTTTTCCTCTTGCATTTATATTTGAACATCATCTTGCTGAAAGTCTTGAACTGCTGCTTCTTGATTTATCCATTTTAGACATTACTGTTGATTTTGCGTTATTGTTGGTAACCATTGAGCTTCCCTACCAGTACCCCCTGCCATCCCAAATATTCACTTTGCAATTTTTGGTTAAATCAGGCCAGGGTTTACATTATTATGACCACATAAATAGTCTTCCTTTCTGGGTGACTTACTATCATATCATTTTATTACTTTTCTTGTACTCTTTGCTTTTCCTGCCTGCACTGACTTTTTCATTTTATAATTTTCTGGTAGACTTATCTTAATTTTTTCTCACTGGCTATATCATATTTCTGTTCGTAGTTTATCTCTAAATGCTCACACAAATATTCTATCAATTTAATTTTTCTTGGAGACTTCCACTTTGGAATCTTCCCTAACCTTGCTCAAATTAGGACCTATTGCTCTTGGGCCAACTGGATAACTGCCATCTTGGGACCCCTCTTGGCCACCTCCCTGAGGTTTTTCCTGAACCATATGTCTTCCTCTTCTTTGGATTACATCCTCTTACAGCCGCTTAAGAAAGGAGACCCGGTGTGAATTTTTTTTGAGTCTTTGTAGAACGAATATGTATATATTTTACCATCAGACTGGCTAGATAGTTTGCTGGACATAATAGAAGTCAAAAACCCACCAGCACACAACAACAACATAGAATTATTAGTTGAAAAAAAAATTCTCCCCAGGATTTTGAAGTGTTCCCACAATTCCTTTTATCCGTGTTTACCTGAAAAGTTCACTGGCTATCTGATTCCTGTTCCTTTGAAAATGACCGTTTTTTTTTCCCCCATTCTGGATGTTTTTTGTTGTTATTGTTTGCTGCTGATGAACCGGCCCCTGACTCATGGCAACCCCATGCACAGCGGAACAAAATGCTGCCCAGTCCTGTGTTGTCCCCACGATTGGTTATGGATCAGACTGTTGTGGTCCATAGGGTATATACCCTGGCTGATTTTTTGGAAATAGATTGCCAGGCCTTTCTTTCCAGTACATCTGAATCTGCACGCTCCACTGAAAACTGTTCATCGTCATAGCAACGTGCAAGCCTCCTGTGACACACGGGTAGTGGCTGCCCATGATATACAATGGCTGGGAATTGAACCCAGGTCTCCTGTATGGAAGGGAGGTCATCTACCACGGAACCATCACTGCCCCCTTGAATGTTTGTAGTATCTCTTTATTCCCAGGATCTGAAATTTCAGTTTGATTCACTTTGCTTTGTCTTTTTATTACTACTTGTGCTAATCACTTGATGGACTCTTTTAATTTGGAAAGCGATGCTCTTCAATTCTAGGAAATTTTCTTGAATTCTTTCTTTATTAAATTTCCCCCTACATTTTCTTTTTTGGAACTGCCATGAATAGGATGTTAAAAACCAAACCAAACCCATTGTCGTCTAGTCAATTCCAACTCACAGTGAACCTATAGAACAGTAGATCTGCCCCCATAGGGTTTCCAAGGCTGTAAATCTTTACAGAAGCAGACTGCCACATCTTCCTCTTGTGGGGTGGCTGGTGGGTTCGAACCCTCGACCTTTCAGTTAGCAGCTGAGAACTTAACCACTGTGCCACCAGGGCTACTTGAATAGGATGTTAGACTTCCTAATTGATCTTATGATATTCTCTTGTTATCTCTTCTATTTTTCCACTTTATCATCTTATTGTTTATTTCTATAAAAATGTTCTGTGTCTCAATTTTCCAATTCTGCTTTAAACTTTTTTCCTTTGGCTACCACAGGTGTTTTTAATTTTCAAGAGTTCTATTTATTCTCTTCTGGCTTCTCTTTTAATAGTATACTGTTCCTAATTAATGAATGCGGTATTCTCTTGTATTTCACTGAGGATAACGTCATTTTTGATGAACATGTTTTCTCTGGAGCCCTTTATCCATCAGGCTTGTTAGCTCTTGGATTTTACTGCAGGGTCACTGGGCAATGAGCAGATTGTTTCACTGCATAACTCTTACATGTCGGTATTTCTCAGCCTGTTCTCCGAGACCTTCCATTTCTCTACAGACAAACTCATCAGTCTCTGGCACGTGGCAAACAGCTGTCATTTCTGGATCAGCGCTTTTATTCTCCCCTAAACCAAACCAAACCTGTTGTTGTGGAGTCGACTGCGACAGAGTAAGGCTGCCCCATAGGGTGTCCAAGGCTGCAAATCTTTATGGAAGCCCACTACCACATCTCTCTCCTGAGGAGCGGCTGGTGGGTTTGAACCACCAAACTTTTGGTTAGCAGCTGAGTGCTTTGACCACTGTGCTCCCAGGGTTCCTGTATCTCCCTACAGAAAACTCAAACCGGTTGCTGTCGAGTCTATTCCAACTCATAGCAACCCTATAGGACAGAGTAGAACTGCCCCATAAAGTTTCCAAGGAGCACCTGGTGGATTTGAACGGCCGACCTTTTGGTTAACAGCTGTAGCACTTAACCACTACGCCACCAGGGTTTCGTCTCCCTACAGAGGTGCTTAAATTGTAGGCCTTGCTGCTCGACTAAATCAGGTACCACTACATAACTGTCTTTAAAAAATCCACTGAAACCTTGTGTTGGCGACTACATGGCTCCTGCTGTTGTCTTTGCTTTTATCGGATTCTTTCCCTCTCTCTCTTTCTTCTCCCTCCTTTCCATCATCTTATTGGCAGGTCAATAATAAAAGGATTAATGCATGTACCCACTCACCAAGTATAACCAGAACCATTTCCTAAAATTAAATCAGATTAGGTTACTCCCCAGATTAAAGCCTTTGGTCTTAGTTGCAGTCTAGTTGATTCTGAGTCATGGCGACCCCATGTGTGCAGAGGACAACTACTCCATAGGTTTTTAAGGCTCTAACCTTTCAGAAGCAGATCACCAGGCCTGTCTTCTGAGGTGCTTCTGGGTGGGCAAGAACTGCCAGTCTTTTGGCTCGTAGTTGAGCACTTACCTGATTGTGCCACCAAGGTGCCCTAAAGCCTCTCAGTGGCTTTATATTTGAATTGGCCTATACGCCTCTCACTGCCTGCTTCTCTGACTGTATCTTGTGCTATTCCCTTTTTAAAATCTGCTACTAGAACTTTAGAACTGAAAGTGGCCTTAAAGATTAGCCAGCCCTGTTGTTTTCCAATTCTGTTCTTAGAGAAGCAGGGATCTCACAAAGATGCCACGCTCACTGAGAAAGGGATGTGTGTGTGTGTGTGTGTGTGTGTGTATTGGTGAGGTGGGCACAGAAGTAGGGAAGTGTGTAGGCTCTCATCTCTTCCCTCAGTTTAGTATAAGCAACTCCACTTTTATCAATTTTGTAAACCAAACTTCTGTGTAAGAGCAGGTTTAGAGAAAAAGTTATGCCATGAAAAAAAATTGAAAACCATCAACTATCCCTTTTAAACCTGAGCAATCTGTAGCCCAGGGAGGTGGTTAGATGACTTCCCAAGCTTACAGTCAATATAGAGCAGAACCAGGACAGGACTCGCGGTTGCCACCTAGGGTGCCTTTCATCTGTGGTGATGCCAGGCAAGAGAATCAAACAGATGGGTTTCAGCAACCCATGGGGTGCACAGGCCTGAGTTAGAACAGAACAGGCATGTTTATATCTTTTGTATATTCCCATATGAAGACATTTATCCTTCATTTATCATATGCCAGCTACTGTCCTAGTCTGCAGGGATACAGTTGTAAGCACAGCAGACAAAAGCCCTGCCTTCAGGAAGTTTATACTCTAGAGTTTGTGGGGGAAGGGGGTGGGGCGATGTGTAATATAAGCTAGTAAACAAATTTTAAAAATATGATTTTAAAAAATGAGAGGAATTCTGAAAAGAAGAAAAGAGAAAAGAAAGGCAGGGCGAGAATACGGAGAGGGCTGGGGGCAGGGAGGGGTTATATTATTTTAGACAGGGGCAGTCAGAGACCAGAAGAGTGATCAAGATCAAGGTTTGTGAAGCTCTGGGGGGGAGAGACTTCCAGGCAGAGCAGGTGAGAACAAGCCTGGAATGTTCTGGAAAGCTGGAAACTGAGAATGGAATATAGAGACAAGGGAGAGTGGAAGGAAACAGGAATGAATCCGGGGCCCAGTTCACAGAAGGCCTTGCAGTCATAGTGAGGAGTTTGGATTTTTATGGCAGGAGTGGTTGGGGGTCAAACAGCAGGTTCCATAGTCCCTTCCTCTGAGAAGCCTTCTCCAAATGCTCCCCTCCATTCACAGGTTCTTACTTTCTCTCCGTAAGGATTCTAGATATCCTTAATACAGGGTTCTTTTTTTTTTTTTTTTAAGTTAAAATTATTTATTTACGAGCCAATCTCCTCTTCCCGAGGGGCGGAGACTTAGACATCTTTCAGTGAGTAGCATGCTGCCAGAAAATAGAAGGTGCTTAATAATTCTTGAATGAGTAACTGCCTTGATAAACAAAGGGATATCTGCATAATACAGTGGATGAAAACGTGTTACTATTGCTAATGATACCAAGTGTCCACAAAACCACAAAAACCAAATCGTTGCCATCAAGTGCATTCCAACCCTATAGGACAGAGTAGAACTGCCCTATAGGCTTTCCAACAAAGAGCTGGTAGATTTGAACTACCAATCTTTTGGTTAGCAGCCGAGCTCTTAACCACTGTGCTAGCAGGGCTTCTTACCAAGTATATTCCACCTACAGTACCTCGGTATCAGACTAGAATGCACTCTCTCAGATAGACCTCATGCTAAGTGGTTTTGGAAAATTACATAAGATGCAACAACAGTGTATTATTCAACAGTCATGCACAGTGAAAAGAATTTGTTAGCATTCATTATTATTGTTGTTGCCATTTTCTTCTGGCAGCTCAATAGCCTTCATTAAAATATTAATAGACAATATATTCTCAGAATAGATCAAAAGCCTAAAGGATATAAAGAATGTTGTTTATGTTAAAAAGAAACTGAGCACCTGGTAAGAAGTTTGCTGTTTAGTTCTAAAAGCCTGTGTTTGTCTTGGAAGTTATTAAAATAGAACAAGCCAAGATTAAACAGAAAATGGCAGAAATTGTTGACATGATGATAATGTGAATTAATCTGCAGGTAGCCAGCAACCCACATCAATCCAAGCATAGGCCTGCTGTTGTTAATTGCCCTTTAGTTGGCTTGGGTTGCGCTGCCGTTGAGTTGGATTATACAACAGAAAGAACGTTTGCCCGGTCCTGCACCATCTTCACGATGGTTGGCATTCTTGAGTTCATTGTTGCAGCCACTGTGTATTTTGAGAGCCTCCCAACCTAGTGGGCTCATCTTCCAGCATTATCTTGGGCAATATTCTGTGGTGATCCACAAGATTTTCATTGGCCAATTTTAAAACGTCAACCACTAGGCCTTTCCTCCTAGTCTGTCTTAGTCTGGAAGCTCTTTGAAACCTGAAACTTCTGCTCTGCTGAAACTTGTCCACCACTGGTGATTCTCCTGGTATTTGAAATGAAGCATCGTAGCAACGCACAAGCCACCACAGTCGGACAAATTGACAGACAGGTGGTGGAGCGTAGACCTGTTGTTAGTTGCTGTCATGTCAGCTCTGACTCATGGTGACCTTATGTATAACAGAACAAAATATTGCCCAGTTCTGCACCATCGTCACAATTGTTGGTTTATTTGAGGCCGTTGTGATGACTGTTTTCACCCAGCATAGTGTCCTCCAGATTCATTCACACTACACGATGTTTCGAGGGCTTGTCATTACTCTTTATGGCTGTGTAGTATTCCATTGTAGGTGTGACTACTTTTTGTTTAGCTACTCATTTGTTGATGAACACTTAGATTGTTTCCATCTTTTTGCTATTGTGAATCATGCAGCAATGAACAAAATATGCATATGTCCATTTGTGCCACTGTTATTAGGCCTCTAGGGTGTATACCTAGAAGTGGAATTGCTGAATCATAAGGTATTTCTACTTCTACCTTTTTGAGGAAGCCTCATACCGTTTTCTGTAGTGGTTGTACCACTTTACAATCCCATCGGCAGTGGATAAGTTTTCCAATATCCCTGTAATCTAGCCAGCATTTGTAGTTTTCTGGGTTTTTTTATCTGTGCCATTTTTGCAGGGGTGAAATGGTATCTCATTGTAGCTTTGATTTGCATCTCTCTAATGGGTAACGAGTGTATATTGAATATATATATGGAAACTCTGGAGGCTTAGTGGCTAAGAGCTACGGCTGCTAACTGGAAGGGTCAGCAGTTCGAATCCACCAGGCGCTCCTTGGAAACTCTATGGGGGCAGTCCTACTCTGTCCTGTAGGGTCGCTATGAGTCAGAATTGACTTGACAGCAACAGGTTTGGTCACACACACACACACACACACATATGTATAAAACATACCAGGGACTGCCAAAGAAAGAATGAATCTGTCTTGGAAAAAGCAAGCCAGAATGTTCCTTAGGTGCAAGGATGGTGAGACTATGTCTCACATTCTTGGACATGTTATCAGGAGGGACCAATTCCTGGAAAAGGACATCATGCTTGGTAGAGGGTCAGCGAAAAAGAGGAAGATCCTTGATGAGATGGATTGACACAGTGGCTGCAACAACGGAGTCAAGCATAAAGATTTTGAGGACTTTGCTGGACCGGGCAGTGTTTCATTCTGTTGTATTTAGGGTTGCTATGAGTCGGAGCCGACTCGACGGCACCTAACAACAACAAATGGCTAATGATTGCAAGCATCTTTTCATGTGTTTGTTGGCTGCCATTGTTTGATCTCTTGACTGCTGCTTCCTTGGGCATTGACTGTTGATTCAAAAAGAATGAAACCCATAGCAATTTCAATCTCTCTGCCTTTTACTATGATGTTCACTGGACCAGTTGTGAGAATTTTTATTGTCTTTATGTTGAAGTGTAATCTACAGTGAAGGCTGTAGTCTTTGATCTTCATCAGTAAGTGCTCCACGTCATCTTTACTTTTGGCAAGCAAGGCCGTGTCATCTGCATATTGCAGGTTGTTAACGAGTCTTCCTCCAATCCTGATGCCATGTTCTTCTTCTTATAGTCTAGATTCTCAGATTATTTGTTCAGCATACAGATTGAATACGTAAATTGGAAGGATATAAGGATATAACCCAGACCCACATCTTTTCCAATTTTAAAATTTGTAGTATCCCTTTGTCCTATTTAAACAACTGCCTCTTGATCCATGTATAGATTCTGCATTGGCACAATTAAGTGTTCTGGAATTCCTGTTCTTTATAATGTTATGCACAACTTGTCATGATCCATGCAGTCCAAAGCCTTTACGTAGTCAATAAAACGCAGGTAAACACCTTTTTGTTATTCTCTGCTTCTGGCTAAGATCCACCTGAGATCAGCGATGATATACCTCATTCCACGTGCTCTTCTGAATCTGGCTTGAACTTCTGACAGTTTCATGTCAATGTACTGCTGCAGTTTTTTTTTTTTTTTTTTTTGAATTATCTTCAGCAAAATCTCACTGGCATGTGGTATTAATGATATTATTTGATAAATTCTGCATTCCATTTGATCACCCATTGGATCTCTTAGTTGGTCAGGTAGCTGTCCTCCAAATTTCTTGATATAAATGAGTAAGGGTTGCATTCATTGCCACCTGGTAAACTGACACAACAACAAGCCTAAGATGTTTATTATGTCGCCTTTTACAGAAAAAAGTTTCCTACATGCACATGAACAAATCTCACAAAAATAATTGCTGTATGAGCCACTTACATAAAATCTACACACAGTAAAAAAATAACCTGTGGTGTTAGAAGTCCTCATGGTGGATACCTTGGAGTAAGACAGTGATTGGTATGGGGCACACTGAGGGCTTCTGGGAACCGATCATGTTCTATTTCTCGATGTGGATGCTAGTTCCACACTTGCGTTAGGTTTGAAAATCCCTCATGCCACACACTCATGATTTGTGAAGACTTCGGCATATAAATTTTAAGTTTACTTTAAAAACTCATTTTGCCAAAAATTGGTCAATAAAGTCTCTCCTGCAGTTTAAAAAAATGAGAGAAGAGAAATTCCTTAAACGGACTATAATTAAATATAATGAATTTAAGTTTCCTAGAAGCACATGCTTTTGAAGCCGTGTTTCCCCCTCCCTTCCTCCCCCTTCAGCTGTATGATTTTCTGATTTTCTTTCTTTTTTTTAGGGTGCTGGGTGTATAAATCTATTATCAGAAACAAAAAGAAATGAACATTTCAGAAAGCTCTTTGGTTCTTTGAGGCTATTAAAGTAACATAAAATAATTCAACAGCACAAGGCATTAGTATGGTGATATCGAGAGTACTGAAGTTCCTAAAAGGCTCAGAGTTGCTTTCAGGAGAAACCTCAGCAGGTCTGTAAAAACGTAATCTTTCTTTCCTGCAGAAGAAACAAGAGTCCATGAACTGCCAATGAACTTTGTATGGTTATACAAATAGATTTGTTGCACTTTGAGAGGTTAACTTTGTATAAAATTATGGATTGGGTATTTCTCAGGTTTAAAACATTAAGGGAGTGGTTTAAGTCAAGCCTGGTAGATGATTTTCCTAAATCATTAGCAAAAGGAAAAAATTATTATCTTTCCAAATTCTCATTACTTTTTTCTCCTCTCTTCCACTCAATTTTTCCAAACTATTCCCCTTTCTTTAAAGTATCTCCATGACAGATTTTCTTCTGAGCCCGTGCCATTAATTCCCTCACAGTGTTTACATTTCTATACTGTAATTTCATTATGCATAGAACACTTTTCCTTCAAAGGAAATAAAAATATTTTTCATGCCTCACAATCCTATGTTTCATGAATTAGATTCAGTCACCCATTCAAGGAAAAAGAGGGTAAAGCTTTGGAAATACTAGGCCTTAACAATTAGAAATTTATCTTCTATCTTATAAAATGAA
The DNA here is from genome assembly GCF_024166365.1 of Elephas maximus indicus. Taxonomy (NCBI): domain Eukaryota; kingdom Metazoa; phylum Chordata; class Mammalia; order Proboscidea; family Elephantidae; genus Elephas; species Elephas maximus. The sequence continues at coordinate 55,380,744 of NC_064840.1, forward strand.
TGTTTTTGTTGTTGTTAGATGCCATAAAGTCAGTTCTGACTCAGTGACCCTACATACAACAGAACAAAACGCTGCCCGATTCTGCAACATTCTCAGAATCACTGCTATGTTCGAGCCCATTGTTACAGCCAATCCAACAAGATGTCAATCCATCTCATTGATGGTGTTCCTCTTTTTCAATAACTCTCTACCGTACCAAGCATGATGTTCTTCTCCAGGGACTGGTCCATCCTGATAATAAGCCCAAAATATGTAAAATGAAGTCTTGTCATCCTTGTTTCTCAGAAACACTCTGGCTGTACTTTTTCCAAGAAGGATTTGTTCCTTCTTCTGGCAGTCCATGGTAGAGTCAATATTCTTCGCCAACACTGTAATTCGAAGGCATCAATTCTTCTTCGGTCTTCCTTATTCATTGTCCAGCTTTCACATGCATATGAAGTGATTGAATATACTGCTCTTAGGTCAGGCCCATACTTTAGAAAGGTCTTCTGCAACAGATTTGCCCAGTGTAATACGTTGTTTGATTTCTTACTGCTGCTTCCAAGGGCGTTGACCGTGGATCCAAGTAAAGTGAAGTCCTTGACAACTTCCATCTTTTCTCCATTTATCATGGTGTTGCTTACTGGTCCAGTTGTGAAGATTTTTGTTTTCTTTATTTTGAGGTGTAAGGCATACTGAAATAAAACAGAGTAAAAGCAAAATGTTAACAATTGTCACATGAAAAAAAAAGAAAACTAATTACTTATGCTGCCAGTTAAGAGTCCCTGGGTGGTGCAAAGATTAATGTTCTTGTCTGCTAACCAAATGATTGGAGGCTCAAGCCCACCCAGAGGTATCTTGGAAGAAGGGCCTGGTGATCTACTTCAGAAAAATCAGCTTGAAAACTCTGTGGAGCATAGTTCTACTTTGACACACAAGGGATCACCACAAGTTGGAATCAATTTCAATTTGCCAGCAACTTTTTTTTTTTTTTATACTGCCGGTTGTGACAACATAACTCATAGTGACTGCATTTTTGTGACAGATAGAGTAAATGGATTATAATGTATAGCTTTCAAAACAGTTATTTTTCATGCCTATAATAGGCCAGGTACTGTAAGTGCTTTGTATATAGTTTTCCTTTAATTTAATGTGATGTTTTTGTTGTTGTTAGCTGCCGTCATAACTCTATCATTTTACAGATAAGGAAGTGGAGATTGAAAAGGCTTAGATATCTTGGTAGTTGTACAGTATAAGAGTTTGAGGATGGGCTCTAGGGCAGGTTGCCTAGATTTGAATTCACGCTGTACTACTCACCTGTTTGACTGGGGAAAGTTACTTAACCTTTTCTGCTTTAGGTTCTTCACCTGTGAAATGGGCGGATTAGCGTGAACTGCTGCCACAGTGGTGCTCAGTAACTGACAGCTCCTGCTGTTACTACCACAATGTCACTCTGACCCTAAATCTCATAATTCCTTTGCCTTGCTGCCAAATTATATGGAATTAAACATTTGAATTACAAGAATTCTAAGCAGTAGACATTATCCTTTATGAATGTATGTGGGAGTTCTTAATTTATGCCAAGTAATTGGACTGGGAGAAGTGGTTGGGTCATGGGTAATGAATGTTCAAGGAAACCTTTCTTTTCTAAAATGTAGAACCAGACAGTGAAGTCAGTGGACATCACCGTGACTTCCACAAGCGTAAGTGGCCCCTGTGGTGCAGTGAAGTACTTAATGTGATGTCTAGACATAGTCTTTGTGACTCCCACACAATGATGGACAAGACTGTGAAAATGGGGTGCTTGTGGCCCAACAGGGAGATTGGACAGCTTGCAGCTAATGCAAATAAGGTGAATAGAAACTGTGATGGATAAGGTTATATATCACCTTGGTTGGGCCATGATTCTGAGTGGTTTGGCAGTTATGTAATGATATAATTTGGCAGTTGGGTAATGATGTAGTCATCTTCCATTTTGTGATGTGTTGTAAATTCTAGCCTCTATGCCTGTGGTTATGGTCCTATTTGGGAGTGAGCTGTTTGTTATGTTAATGAGACAAGATTAAGATGGGATGTATCGAGTCATTGCCTTAGTAGAGGGTGTGTCTCAAGTTACTACCCTTACCCCAGTCTCCACCTTTACCACCCTTATTCAAGTCACTCCCTTACTTGAGTCATACTTTTTATCTTACAAGAGATAAAAGGAGAGAGAAGTGAGCAGGGGGATGGGGGAACCTCCTACCATCAAGAAGAAGAAATGGGAACAGAGTGAATCTTCTGGACGCAGTATCTCTGTGCTGAGAACCTCCCAGACCCAGGAGACAATGAGTTATAAAATTGGAGATGGCACAAGATGAAAAGTAGTAGTGGCAGAGAAATGGTGGCAGCAGAACAGGAGACTGGTGCAAGATGGTGCTGTGGGTTTCCCAGCCCACAGAACTGGGCTTCCTGACCCATGGAGTGAGAAAGCTGAGCACTTTCAGGCTGAGCTTTAATGGTGGAGTAGGGTGCCTCTGGGCACTTTTCGGTGGAGCTAGGCTTGCTGACCCACAGAAGGAGAGAGCTGAGTGCCTTCAGGGCCAAGGCTTGCTGGTGGAGAGGCGTGCCTCCGGGCAGCTATTGGCAGAGCTAAAGAGCTTTGTAACATTTGCTTGAGCAGAACAGAGGCCCGACAAATGGGCTGACGGGCCGAGTGGATGAGAGGTCAAGGGGCCAAGGGCTAAGAGGCCAAGGGCACGGCTGAGAAGAGGCTTTCCTGACTGAAGAACTGTATCCTGAGCCATGCCTGATCCTGAATTGCAACCTGTTACTTCCCTAATAAACCCCATAACTGTGAGCATGGTGTGTGAGCTCTGTGTGGCCATTGCAACGAATTATTGAACCCAGCAATGAAACAGAGAATGCCATGGGTGGGATGGTTGGTGTCAGAATTAGTAAAAAAAAAAAAAGTTGGAGAGAGGGGGCATGTCTGACCTCTGCCTCATAGGAATCAGCCTTGGGCTATTGATCTTGATTCTCCTTCCCCCTTGTGAAGTTAGAAGAGGTCAGATGATGCCTCCGCCATGCTATTTTTACACTCCATCTCCTCTTTCTGCATGAGCCTGGGATTTAGGTCAAATAAGTCCTAGGCGGTATAAAAGAGAAGCTTCCTATCTAAAAATGAGGTCATGGTCTGGCAAAGGCTGAGTAAGTCATTTGGGGAATTGTAAAGTGTGTCCTGAAAGAACTGAATACCTTGGACATATTGGTGTGTCATGATTTGAGTAGGGCCAATATAGAGTTCCATTCCAGCAACCCATTTGTCTCTTTGCTACAGACCTGTTTTACTTTCACACCAAAGCCCTACCAGGAGTGATGAACTACTCTTCTTCCCGAATAATACTATGGAAGGATCAGCCTGACGCAACCACCTGTGCTTTTAAGGGATCCTTGAAAGTTTCCCTATAAAATGTATCTCTCCCTGTTGCCTCTGTTTCTAACTATTACACACGCTCTTATTTTTTTGAATTTTCTAACAATTCATTGTGCTCTCTTTGTTTCTTTTCCAGCACCTGTCAGTCTGGCTGGTTATAGTTGTTTCATAAATATTTGTCTTTCCCATAAACGGATGAAGTTTTGTCCTTTCACGATTTTGTTAAAATACTCCAGAGTTGTACACAGCCCTCCAATCTCGTAATGTAAAGGTGTCTTTCATCTCACCTTCTTCCTTGATAGAAACACAGAGAAGATTGCTTTTGCCTGCTTCACAGTCTTGCCCTGGCCTCTGGCACAGAAACTGAAGAGGTCCCTGCAGAATCTGGTACATGAGAGAATATCTGAGGGAGCGAGGAGGTGTCACAACTCCAATGGGGAAAATAGGGCAGTCATACTATTACTTAACAGGGCAAGTTCTTCAAAGGAACAAAACTTGTGAATCAGCAGGGCAGGTCTTCTAATCATCACAGGTAAAAAATTCCAGGTTAGTGAGTCTCAGGTGATGTTAGAGATATTTCATGGTGATTTCCATGTCACTCTGGCTCATTTTATAGGCACAGAAGTTCAGTTGGAGCTCTGTTCAGTATCTTAACATCGCGTGTAGGCAAGTGAGTGTGAAATCATTCTTATTTTGCACACAGCAAAATGAAAAACACCAAGGTGTCATGGTTAAACCTTTGCCCATAATCTAGCTGCCCTTAAAGTTTTGTTTTGTTTATTTTCATGTAGTTGACATATTTTCTGAGCATGCTTTAGTCTAGGTAAATCTTGATGAAAAACTTTTGTTTTTTTAATAACCAGACACCACTGAGGGATTGAGGGGAATTCACTATTTTCAGATCGAGAAGGCACTGTTACCATAGTCAGGCTGACGGCTTATAGAAACAGCCCAGGGGACGCATCATTATAAGGGCCTTTTCACAAAGCAGATGCTACAAATCATGAGCACACCTGTCTCTGTGGAATGTGCAGCAATGAATGAAGCACAGTCTTGCTCTCTGGAGCCTGAATATCTAGGAGGAGTTGAAAGTAACAATTACTGAAACCCGCTTTATGCATGACACCTGATGTATACTGGGTTCGAAGATTGTCTTAAGCTAAAGAGCATTGCCCAAAAGAGCTATTAAGAAAAATCTAGAATTTATTCAATTTATGCCAGCTTTAAGCAGTTTTTGTCTTTGGATGTGCAGAGACTGATCACTGTGGGGAAATTGAAAAGCTCAATGGAACCCTTCCTGGAAAGGATAAAATTTGACCTTGGAAGATGGACAAGATATTAATAGGCAAAAATAATTACCACAGGGTATTTCAGGGAGTAAAATCCAAGTAAAATGATTGTATCTGGGTCCATGATCAATGCCCATGGAAGCTGCAGTCAAGAACTCAAATAACATATTACATTGGGCAAATCTAATGCAAAATACTTCTTTAAAGTGTTAAAAAGCAAGGATGTCACTTTGAGGACTAAAGTACTTCTGATTCAAGCCATGGTATTTTCAATTGCCTCATATGCATGTGAAAACTGGACAAGAAATAAGGAAGACTGAAGAAGAATTGATGCCTTTGAATTATGGTGTTGGTGAAGAATATTGAATATACTAGGGACTGCTAGAAGAATGAACAAATCTGTCTTGGAAGAAGTACAGCCAGAGTGCTCCTTAGAAGAGAGGGTGGTGAAACTTTTGGACATGTTATCAGGAGGGACAAGCCCCTGGAGAATGACATGATGCTTGGTAAAGTAGAGGGTGAGTGGAAAAGAGGAACAGCCTCCATGAAATGGATTGACATGGTGGCTTCAATGATGGGCTCAAACATAGTAACAATTGTGAGAATGGTGTAGGACCGGGCAGTGCTTTGTTCTGTTGTACATAGAGTCGCTATGAATCGGAACCGACTTAATGGCAGCTAACAACAAGAACCTTTCAGGGAGAGACAAAGAGCAGCCTGATCAATGGTGTGGGGTTGGGAAAGCTTGTCTAATGGAGGTCTGTAGCTCAGTTTGGTCAGTGGTGGTGGGGAAGGTGGAGTAGGAAATGACAAGAAGGAAGACTGGAAAGGTAGGCTATGAAATTATTGGGGGCTCTGGTGGCACAGTGGTTAACGTCTGGCTGCTAACCAAAAGGTTGGCAGTTCAAATCCACTAGCTGCTCCTTGGAAACCCTATGGGGCAGTTCTACTCTGCCCTGTAGGGTCACTATGAGTCAGAATGGACTCCATGGCACTTTTTTTTTAGTCTCAATTATCACTGAGTTGATTTGACTAATGGAGAGCATATGTGTGTCAGAGTAGAGGTTTTCAATGGATAATTTTTCAGATGTAGATTGCCAGACCTTTCTTCTGAGGCACCTCTGGATGGACTTAAACCTCCAGCCTTTTGGTTAGCAGCTGCATGCATTCAGTGTTTGCACTACCCAAGGACTTTTTACTGGGGGCAATGAAATGAAAAACTTTAGATTTCCATTAGAGTCTCTGAAGAATGATTCCATTTGCACGTAGAGGTGTGCAATCATACTCATTCTTAAAATGTAACTTGTATATACATGTGTCTTAGTTATCTAGTACTGCTATAACAGAAATACTACAAGCGGATAGCTTTAACTTCTAGGTCAATTGGCATAACAAATTTTATTAAGAAAATGTTCGCATCCCACTTTGGTGAGTGGCATCTGGGGTCTTAAAAGCTAGCGAGTGGCCGTCTAAGAGCATCCATTGGTCCCAACCCATCTGGAGCAAGGGAAAATGAAGAACACCGAGGACACAAGGAAAATATTAGCCCAAGAGACAGAAAGGGCCACATAAGCCAGAGACGCCATCAGCCTAAGACCAGAAGAACTAGATGGTGCCCCGCTACCACCAATGACTGCCCTGACAGGGAACACAACAGAGAGTCCCTGATGGAGCAGGAGAAAAGTGGGGTGCAGAACTCAAAGTTTAGCAAAAAGACCATACTTAATGGTATGAATGAGACTGGAGGGGCCCAGAAGACATGGCCCTTGGACTCTCTGTTAGCCCAGAACTGAAACCATTCCTGAAGCCAACTTTTCAGACAAAGGTTAGGCTGGACTTTAAGACATAAATGACACTCATGAAGAGACTGTTTCTTAGCTCAAGTAGATACATGAGACTAAATGGGCAGATTCTGTCTGGAGGCGAGATGAGAACGTAAAAGGGACAGAAGCTGGTTGAATGGACACGGGAAACCCAGGGTAGAAAGGAGGAGTGTGCTGTCAGATTACGGGGAGAGCAACTAGGGTCACCTAACAATGTGTATATAAATTTTTGTATGAGAAACTAACATGAACTATAAACTTTCACTTAAAGCACAATTGAAGAAAAAAAAAAAAAAAAAGACCTCTGGGAGTTTTTGGCCTCAGAAGCTCACGGGGCCATAATTGTGACGGTAGAACTTGTAATATCCCACCAAATTCTGAAAGTGCCATGCTTATATCTCCGTAGATTCCATATTATTCTAGCATAGTGGACAGAAGGTAGCAATTATCTTAGCAAGCACTGATATACACCATTTATGTTTAGTATAATAAATGCCTGCAGAGGTAATGGGCCTGAAAATTTAAATTTAGTGTGTGCATCATGAGCTTGATTTTGTAGAGTGCTTTAAGAAGACTTTATACAAGGTCTGGGAGTCAGTTTGCTGTGGTGGAAATAGCATGGGCTTCAGAATCAGACAAACCCCAAATCTCAACTCTGCTACATATCAGCCGTGGCAACCTTGAATGAATTAACTGGTCTGAACTTCAATTTCTTTCTCATCTGAAAGATCTTATTCTCCTGGGCACATTGTTGTGAAGATTAAGGAGATACCATGGATAGTAAGCATATAGTAAGCACTGCATAAACATTTATTCTTTATTGTTGTTAGTTGCTGTCAGCTCCAATTCATGGTGACCTTATGTATAACAGAAAGAAAATCTGCCCGGGCCTGTATCATCTTCGTGGTTATTGGTATGTTCCAGCCCATTGCTGTGGCTATTGTGTCAATCCATCTCATGTCAATCCATCCATTTCATTCATCTTCATTGGCCTTTCACCTTTCCGTCATGATAAAATAAGTTCATTGGCTTTTTAAGTGCAAAACATGGCATAACTTAGAAAACCAAGCAAGTGCTGTCCATTTCAGAGTAGAAACTTGAGAAGCTGTCTTAATTTCAGAGGTACCAGTGCTGTTCATATGTTCTTGGAACAGCTTCTTGGAATTTCCTTAGCGGTTCCAGTGCAGTTTATGGAGGAAAAAAAAAAAAAATCAGAAATATTTTAGGACCAAGTCGGTGACTAAGGTACTGGTTATAATGATACTGCCAAGCTTGAGGCAACAAAGTAAATAAAACTAATCAACTCAAGCTGCCTTTGAACTGCTGCTCCTTCCTCTACAGGACATCCTGTATCTGTTCTGTCACCCTGTCATTTACCTTTCTTTGCTGGTGTAACAGGTATTAACTGTTACACGGCCCTTGAGTTTCAAGTAATGTCATGTTTCTTTATATCTCAAATTATATTAGAACACAATCAAGCCCTCACCCATAAGCTGGGCAAGAAACCCAGTGTTAGGGTCTTCTTCTGCACTATTAGGTCTTCTAGCAATTCAGGGACTTGCCACGGTGGTTTTTATTTGCTATTTAATGTTGTTCTAAGTAAAGAAAATCAAGAATTCAAACTATATACGTGGATTTTACTGTTCATCTTTGTATTGCGCAATGCCAGTTTTAAAGCAAACCTAATAGCATTCAACTCATATGCAGAATCACTGAAATGCTATGATTCTGCCAGACTCGTCCTCCAGGCAGGGAGGAGCCTGTGGCTTCCCCACCCCTTTCTGTGTTATACTTAGTGCTCCTTGCTGCCACAGGGGCTGCTGCCCCCACTGTGCTCCAGGTTGTGTGGGGTCTTGAGTGCCCATCCTCTGTCCATACCAATGTGATTTTTCAAAGGTAGGTTGCCCAATAGCATCTTCTTGGGCTCCCTATGGAGCTTGACCATAAGTATCCCTCACTAGGTTCCCAAGGCCACATCCGTTGGTACCCAGTCCTTTCATTCACTCTCCTCCAAAGCTCTGCTGCCACACATGTACTGAGCCCAACCAGTACATCTGCTCTTCCTTTCGTCTGAAATTATTGTCCCTTTCCAATATTTCCATTCCAGGGACGGCTGCTTTCTTTCCTAACTCCTGTACCAGTACTTTAGTTGCCACATAATAATTATTTTCTACCTTTTTTTTCCCATGCTGGCAGAACTATCCTCCCACAATTGAGAATGAAAATGCCAAATACCTACTTTCCCAGCATCCATTGCAGCTAGGTGGCCACATGACTCAGTTCTGATAAGTAAGACACAAGAGCAAGTTTGTAGACTCCTGGACAAGACTTTTACCACTGATTAAAGGAGAGTGCTCTTTGAATATCATAATTAGAGCATCCAACGCCAGCAGCCGAGTGTCATATTGTGAGGCAACAAGACCAAGGATGTAAAGGCAATAGAGAATGCCTTGAGTCTGGATCCTTTATGTGGCTAAGCTTCCACCAATCCTGGCTAATTGTCAGTCAGCTAGTGAAATATGCTTGTTGTTTTGATTCTGTGAGTTGGATATGATCTGATTGTTAAAAACAAAAACAAACACATAAACAAACAAACCTCTGGTTTACCTAATCCCTTTCTCCAATCAGAACTTGATTCTCTATCAGAAAGCCCTAGCTTTAGAGCAGAAAAAGGCAATAGAGGGGGCCAAGATGGCTGACTAGGTAGAAGCTACCTCGGATCCCTCTTCAACAAAGACTTGGAAAAACAAGTGAATCGATCACACACATGACAATCTACGAACCCTGACCATCAAACACAGATCTAAAGAGTTGACCTGAGTGACAGAGATTCAGCCAGTGCAAGCAGGCTGCACGTTGACGCGGCTGACGAGAGAACGAGCAACCACGGGGAAGCGGCGACTGTTTCCGGAGCCTGGAGCCAGTGTTCTAGTCAGAAAACCTTGGTGCCGGGTTTGGACCGGGCACAGGGGAGCTGAGCACGGCACCCTGAGACAGCGCAAACATGGGACACAGCCCTAGCTCCCTGAAGTGACCTCGGGGGAAGCCCAGCCAGTGCACGCAGGCAGCGCAGCAATGCGGCTGACAGGAGGAGAAGTCACCGGGAGGGCAGCGACTGGTTTTGGAGCCTGGAGTGTGGCGTCCCAGCTGGGGAAACTTGGTGCTGGGTTTTGGACTGGGAGTAGAGGAACTGACCAAGGCTTCTGGGACAGCACATGCACAGGATGTGGGCCTGACCCTCGGGGACAATCTCGACCCAGCCAATGCACACAGGCTACACACCCCTTGGGAATCTCAGATAAAACAGTCATCACCAAGCAAGAGAAGTAACTTTGTCTATATTCCTGGGTGCTACTCTCTCCTATCTATCTGATCCCTCCCCTCCCCCCTCCCCCTCCCCCTCCTAGGCGGCTTCATTAACATTGGAATTTCCTGGGCCAGAGAGTGAAGTGCTCTGCAAGGTTGTTTTTTTTTTTTTTTGTCTTTTCCTAACCCATTCTCCTGGCCTGAGAGAAGCAGCTACAAAAAATCCAGGGACTAAAAATCCTTCCCTGACTTCCTGAAATTGGACTAAAAATACAGAACCAGCTCCAGCCAAGCATATGAGATCCATGGTCTTGGGCTTTCATCCCTACAGGGAACAAGGTGGCTATTATAATGCAAAGGCAATTCAAATAGTGATCTGACTGTAATTGTTTTAGTGGATTACTGGAAAGACAAGTTTCCCAGGTCTGATATCTTTACCTATTAAACAGAGCCCTCACTGACCCACAACGGGGAACTGAGGGCTGAAGCTCCACCCAAACTTCCTAGCCTCCTGCCATAGGGGTCTGAGGATAGTGACACCTACCAATCTGTAGATGTACATGCATTGGGTGCCTAAGATACAGCTGCAGAGCCCACCCACCAAAGTGCTTTAAGAATAGAGACACACCTACCTCACTGGCACTTGGGGGAAGCCTGTCAGCATCCCGCCACCACTGGAGTGTGATCCCCTGCTGCTACTAGAATCTGGTGCACACAACTATCACCACTGCTCCTCTAAGTGAATAGGTGACAGTCTACACCACATACTTGGTAACCCAAAATCAGATTCTACTCAAGAATAGTGAATGGACTCTTAGGCTTATATATCTGGTAACAGCCCAAAGCAGCTGGTAATGGGACATAAGTGATTCAAAGGCTACAACAATCAAGACAGTGCAATCTAGTAGCCCATACATATATTGAAAGAAAACAAAACAAGATAAGACTCAGTGAGCAAATATAAAATAAACCATCACAATATCTTATAGATGGCTCAGAGACAGTAGTCAATATCAAACCACATAAAGAAGCAGACCGTGATTGCTTCTACAACTCCCCAAATTAAAGAATCAAAATCTTTCCCAAATGAAGATACAATCCTAGAATTGCCAGATACACAATATAAAAAACTAATTTACAGAATGCTTCAAGACATCAGGGATGACCTAAGAAATGAAGTAAGGCAATCTACAGAAAAAGCCAAGGAACACACTGATAAAGCAGTTAAAGAAACCAAAAAGATTATTCAAGAACATAGTGGAAAAATTAATAAGCTGCAAGAATCCATAGAGAGACAGCATTCAGAAATCCAAAAGATTAACAGTAAAATTACAGAATTAGACAACTCAATAGGAAGTCAGAGGAGCAGAATCGAGCAATTGGAATGCAGAGTGGGGGAGCTGGAGGATAAGGCAATTGACACCAACATAGCTGAAAAAAATCAGATAAAAGAATTAAAAAAAAAATGAAGAAACCCTAAAAATCATGTGAGACTCTATCAAGAAGAATAACTTGCATGTGATTGGAGTTCCAGAACAGGGAGGGATAACAGAAATATAGAGAATAGTTGAAGATCTGTTGGCAGAAAACTTCCCTGACATCATGAAAGATGAAAGGATATCTATCCAAGATGCTCATCAAACCCCGTATAAGATTGATCCAAAAAGAAAATGACCAAGACATATTATCATCAAACCTGGCAAAACCAAAGATAGACAGAAAATTTTAAAAGCAGCCAGGGATAAAAGAAAGGTCTCCTACAAAGGAGAATCAATAAGAATAAGTTCAGACTACACAGCAGAAACCATGCAGGCAAGAAGGCAATGGGATGACATATATAAAGCACTGAAGGAGAAAAACTGCCAGCCAAGGATCATATATCCAGCAAAACTCTCTCTCAAATATGAAGGTGAAATTAAAACATTTACAGATAAACACAAGCTTAGAGAATTTGCAAAAACCAAATGAAAGCTACAAGAAATACTAAAGGAAATTGTTTGGTCAGAAAATCAATAATATCAGATACCAACACAACACAAGGTCACAGAACAGAACATCCTGATATCAGCTCAAATATGGAAATCACGACAACAAATTAAGATTAATTTTTAAAAGAAAAAAAAACACTCAAAACAGGGAATCACTGAAGTCATTATGTAAAAGATCACAATAATCAAAAAGAGGGACTGAATACAGGAGGCATAGAACTTTCATATGGAGAGGAAAACAAAGCAATATAGGATGATACAAGTTAGGTTTTTACTTAGAAAACTAGGGGTAAATATTAAGGTAACCACAAAGAGGTCTAACAATTCCATAACTCAAAATAAAAACCAGTAAAAACATAACAACTCAGCAAACATAAATTTGACTACTATGAAAATGAGGAACACACAATTTACAAAGAAAAAGTCTCAGCACAAAAAAATAAGTGGAAAAATGAAATTGTCAACAACACACACATAAAGGCATCAAAACGACAGCACTAAACACATAAAAAAAACCCCACATACTTATCTATAATTACGCTGAATGTAAATGGACTAAATGCACCAATAAAGAGACAAAGAGTCTCAGACTGGATAAAGAAACACGATCCGTCTATATGCTGCCTACAAGAGACACACCTTAGACTTAGAGACACAAACAAACTAAAGCTCAAAGGATGGAAAAAAATATATCAAGCAAACAACAATCAAAAAAAAGCAGGAGTAGCAATATTAATTTCTGACAAAATAGACTTTAAAATTAAGTCCACCACAAAGGATAAAGAAGGACACTACATAATGATTAAACGGACAATTGACCAGGAAGATATAACCATATTAAATATTTATGCACTCAATGACAGGGCTGCAAGATACATAAAACAAACTTTAACAGAACTGAAAAGTGAGAGAGACACCTCCACAAATATAGTAGGAGACTTCAACACATCAGTTTTGGAGAAGGATAGGACTTCAAGTAAGAAGCTCAATAGAGACACGGAAGACCTAATCGCTACAATCAACTAACTTGACCTCATAGACTTATACAGAACACTCCACCCAACAGCTGCAAAGTATACTTTTTTTTCTAGTGCACACGGAACATTCTCTAGAATAGATCACATATTAGGTCATAAAACAAACCTTTGCAGAATCCAAAACATTGAAATATTACAAAGCATCTTCTCAGACCACAAGGCCATAAAAGTGGAAATCAGTAACAGAAAAATAAGGGAAAAGAAATCAAATACTTGGAAACTGAACAATACCCTGCTGAAAAAAGACTGGGTTATACAAGACATTAAGGGAGGAATAAAGAAATTCATAGAATGCAATGAGAATGAAAACACTTCCTATCAAAACCTCTGGGACACAGCAAAAGCAGTGCTCAGAGGTCAATTTATATCGATAAATGCACACATACAAAAAGAAGAAAGAGCCAAAATCAGAGAACTGTCCCTACAACTTGAACAAATAGAAAGCAAGCAACAAAAGAATCCATCAGGCACCAGAAGAAAATAAATAATAAAAATTAGAGCTGAACTAAATGAATTAGAGAAAGAAAAACAATTGAAAGAATTAACAAAGCCAAAAGCTGGTTCTTTGAAAAAATTAACAAAATTGATAAACCATCGGCCAGACTGACTAAAGAAATACAGGAAAGAAAACAAATAAGAGACGAGATGGGCCATATCACAACAGACCCAACTGAAATTAAAAGAATCATATCAGATTATTATGAAAAATTGTACTCTAACAAATTTGCAAACCTAGAAGAAATGAATGAATTCCTAGAAAAACACCACCTACCTAAGCTAAAATAATCAGAAGTAGAAGAACTAAATAGACCCATAACAAAAAAAAAAGAGATTGAAAAGGTAAACAAAAAACTCCCAACAAAAAAAAGCCCGGGCCCGGACGGTTTCACTGCAGAGTTCTACCAAACTTTCAGAGAAGAGTTAACACCACTACTACTAAAGATATTTCAAAGCATAGAAAATGATGGAATACTACCTAACTCATTCTATGAGGCCACCATATATATCCCTGATACCAAAACCAGGTAAAGACACCACAAAAAAAAGACAATTACAGACCTATAGCCCTCATGAACATAGATGCAAAAATGCTCAACAAAATTCTAGCCAATAGAATACAACAACCTATCAAAAAAATAATCCACCACGACCAAGCGGGATTTATACCAGGTATGCAAGGTTGGTTTAATATTAGAAAAACCATTAATGTAATCCACCATATAAATAAAACAAAAGACAAAAACCACATGATCTTATTAATTGATGCAGAAAAGGCATTTGACAAAGTCCAACACCCATTCATGATAAAAACTCTCAGCAAAATGGGAATTCAAGGAAAATTCCTCAACATAATAAAGGGCATCTATACAAAAAAAAAAAAAAAAGCCAACAGCCAACATCATTCTAAACAGAGAGAACCTGAAAGCACTTCCCTTGAGAACAGGAACCAGACAAGGATGCCCTTTATCACCACTCTTATTCAAAATTGTGCTAGATGTCCTAGCCAGAGAAATTAGGCTAGACAAAGAAATAAAGAGCATTTGGATTGGCAAGGAAGAAGTAAGATTGTCTCTATTTGCAGATGACATGATCTTATACACAGAATACCCTAAGGAATCCTCCAGAAAAACTACTGAAACTAATAGGAGAGTTTGGCAGAGCCTCAGGTTATAAGATAAACATACAAAAATCACTTGGATTCCTCTACATCAACAAAAAGAACATCAAAGAGGAAATCACCAAATCAATACCATTCACAGCAGCCCCCAAGAAGATAAAATACTTAGGAATAAATCTTACCAAGATGTAAAAGACCTACACAAAGAAAACTACAAAGTACTAGTGCAAGAAACTAAAAGGGACCTACATAAGTGGAAAACACACCTTGCTCATGGATAGGAAGACTTAACATAGCAAAAATGTCTATTCTGCCAAAAGCCATCTATACATACAATGCACTTCCGATCCAAATTCCGATGACATTTTTTAATGTGATGGAGAAACAAATCACCAACTTCATATGGAATGGAAAGAAGCCCCAGATAGGTAAAACATGACTGAAAAAGAAGAAGAAAGTGGGAGACCTTACTCTACCTGATTTTAGAACATATTATACAGCCACAGTAGTCAAAACAGCCTGGTACTGGTACAACAACAGGCACATAGACCAATGGAACAGAATTGAGAACCCAGATATAAATCCATCCACGTATGAGCAGCTGATATTTGACAAAGACCCAGTGTCAGTTAATTGGGGAAAAGATAGTCTTTTTAACAAATGGTGCAGGCATAATTAGATATCCATTTACAAAAAAATCAAACAGGACCCATACCTCACACCATGCACAAAAACTAACTCCAAGTGGATCAAAGACCTAAACATAAAGACTAAAACGATAAAGATCATGGAAGAAAAAATAGGGACAACGTTAGGAGCCTTAATACAAGGTATAAACGGAATACAAAGCATTACTAAAAATGACGAAGAGAAACCCGATAACTGGGAGCTCCTAAAAATCAAACACCTATGCTCATCTAAAGACTTCACCAAAAGAGTAAAAAGACCACCTACAGATTGGGAAAAAATTTTCAGCTATGACATCTCCAACTAGTGCCTCATCTCTAAAATCTATATGATTCTGTCAAAACTCAACCACAAAAAGACAAACAACCCAATCAAAAAGCGGGCAAAGGATATGAACATGCGCTTCACTAAAGAAGATATTTAGGCAGGTAACAGATACATGAGAAAATGCTCTCGATCATTAGCCATTAGAGAAATGCAAATTAAAACTACGATGAGATTCCATCTCACTCCAACAAGGCTGGCATTAATCCAAAAAACACAATATAGTAAATGTTGGAAAGGCTGCGGAGAGATTGGAACTCTTATACACTGCGGGTGGGAATGTAAAATGGTACAACCACTTTGTAAATCTATCTGGCATTTTCTTAAAAATTTAGAAATAGAACTACCATACAACCCAGAAATCCCACTCCTCGGAATATACCCTAGAGAAACAAGAGCCTTCACACAAACAGATATATGCACACCCATGTTTATTGCAGCTCTGTTTACAATAGCAAAAACCTGGAAACAACCAAGGTGTCCATCTACGGATGAATGGGTAAATAAATTGTGGTATATTCACACAATGGAATACTACGCATCGATAAAGAACAGTGACGAATCTCTGAAACATTTCATAACATGGAGAAACCTGGAAGGCATTATGCTGAGTGAAATTAGTCAGATGCAAAAGGACAAATATTGTATAAGACCACTATTATAAGATCTTGAGAATAGTATAAACTGAGAAGAACACATTCTTTTGTGGTTACAATGGGGGGAGGGAGGGAGGGTGAGAGAGGGTTATTTACTGATTAGATAGTAGATAAGAACTACTTTAAGTGAAAGGAAGGAAAATACTCAATACAGGGAAGGTCAGCTCAACTGGACTGGACCAAAAGCAAAGAAGTTTCCTGGATAAACTGAAAGCTTCGAAGGTCAGCCGAGCAAGGGTGGGGGTTTAGGGACTATGGCTTAAGGGGACTTCTAAGTCAATTGGCAAAATAATTCTATTATGAAAACATTCTGCACCCCACTTTGAGGTGTGGCATCTGGGGTCTTAAATGCTAACAAGCGGCCATCTAAGATGCATCAATTGGTCTCAACCCACCTGGAACAAAGGAAAATGAAGAACACCAAGGTCACACGATAACTATGAGCCCAAGAGACAGAAAGGGCCACGTGAACCAGAGACTTACATCATCCTGAGACCAGAAGAACTAGATGGTGCCCAGCTACAACCGATGACTGCCCTGACAGGGAGCACAACAGAGAACCCCTGAGGGAGCAGGAGATCAGTGGGATGCAGACCCCAAATTCTCATAAAAAGACCAGACTTAATGGTCTGACTGAGACTAGAAGAATTCCGGCGGTCATGGTCCCCAAACCTTCTGTTGGCCCAGGACAGGAACCATTCCCGAAGACAACTCATCAGACATGGAAGGGACTGGGCAATGGGTTGGAGAGAGATGCTGATGAAGAGTGAGCTACTTGTATCAGGGGGACACTTGAGACTGTGTTGGCATCTCCTGTCTGGAGGGGAGATAGGAGGGTAGAGAGGGTTAGAAACTGGCAAAATAGTCACAAAAGGAGAGACTGGAAGGAGGGAGCGGGCTGATTCATTAGGGGGAGAGTAAATGGGAGTATGTAGTAAGGTGTATATAAGCTTATATGTGACGGACTGACTTCATTTGTAAACTTTCACTTGAAGCACAATAAAAATTATTTTTAAAAAATGCAATAGAGTTTAGAAACACAAAAGCTTGTTTACCTAAGGTTAAGGGCAACTTACTCCTTCCTGGAGAGTTCCATCACCCAGGGACATGGGGGCAAAACCTGTTGCCCTCAAGTGGGTTCAGACTCATAGTGATCTTATAGGACAGACTAGAACTGCCCCCATTGAGTTTCCAAGGCTGTAGATCTGTGGAAACAGATGGCCACATCTTTCTCCCACAGATAGGTCAATGGGTTGGAACTGCTGATCTTTCTGTTAGCAGCTGAACACTTAAACACTGCCCTAGCAGGGCTTCTTCCACTGGGGCTACATCTTGCTAAAATATTAGCTAAATTCTGTGTTGGTCAAACTGTTACTCTGTAAAATACAACAATGCAAATTCTCAACAATGCTATTGTGCTACACTGGACCTAAAGGAAACCCTGATGGCTTAGTGGTTAAGTGCTACGGCTGCTAACTAAAGGCCAGCAGTTTGAATCTACCAACTGCTCCTTGGAAACTCTATAGGGCAGTTCTACTCTGTCCTATAGGGCTGCTATGAGTTGGAATCAACATGATGCAATGGGTTTTGGTTTGGTCTTTGGACCCCCCCCAAAAAAAAACTTTTCCATTTCTATTTATTTTCAAGGAGGGAGGTTCTAGGAGTGACCCAGGCACAAAGCCAGCTACATAATTTGCAATGCAAGTTAAAAACGGAGGTTCCATGCCCAAAAAGCAGGGGAAAGGTGACATTAAATGTACTAAAATATAAAGCTTTTTCCTTTCTCCTGTGGTTTCTCTCTCTTGAGCTGTCATGATGTTTTTGGTTTGGTATTTAATGTTCTAAGTAAAGAAAAATGAAAGAATTAGGTTAACATGAATTTTACTGTTCATTTTCATATTGTGCTATACCAGTTTTAAATGCAAATATAAGAGCATTCAATACATCCATGGAATCCCAGAACTCAACTATTCGCATCCATAGATCAGACATGTGTATGCATTTCATTCCTACCAGAACACAGAGAAAACTTCACAAAACTCAACCATTTTTATTTCGTCTCTTGATATGTGCACATTCTACCAATACTATCCTCAGTTTACTGCTAAGTGAGGAAGGACTGAATGAAGAAGCAACTATGGGATGTCCAGGCTTTCCATTTCCTTCTATGTCCTCATTTTTTTTGGTGTAAATGATTGGCCAATGCAAGGAAGTAACACTAGGAAGAAAAGATAGAATAGGGTTCCTTGGTCATTTATTTTTCTTAGAATTCCATTGCCTTCTTTCTGTGTTCTGGTTCAAATGGAATTCATGGTCTCCCCTACCTGAGTGCTCAGCAAATAGTTTGAGAAGCTTGGCCACATAAAGAAGAACATGGCCTCAGGATTGGAGGAAGACTCATGATAACCTGCATTATGCATATGACACAACTTTGCTTGCTGAAAGTGAAGAGGACTTGAATCACTTACTGATGAAGATTAAAGACTACAGTCTTCAGTATGGATTACAACTCAACATAAAGGAAACAAAAATCCTCACAACTAAACCAATAAGCAACATCATGATAAATGGAGAAAAGATTGGAAGTTGTCAAGGATTTCATTTTACTTGGGTCCACAAGCAGCACCCATGGAGCAGCAGTCAAGAAATCAAAAGACACATTGTATTGGGCAAATCTGCTGCATAAGACTTTTTAAAGTGTTAAAAAGCAAAGATGTCACCTTGAAGTAGTCTTGCGCCTGACCCAAGCCATGGTATTTTCAATTGTCTCATATGCGTGCAAAAGCTGGAGAATAAATAAGGAAGACTGAAGAATTGATTGATGGCTTTGAGTAGTGGTGTTGGAGAAGAATATTGAATATACTACAGATTGCCAAAAGAATGAATAAATGTGTCGTGGGAGAAGTACAGCCAGAATGCTCCTTAGAAGTGAAGATGACGAGACGTCTTCTCATATACTTTGGACATGCCATTAGAAGGGTCCAGTCTCTGGAGAAGGACATCATGCTTGGTAAAGTGGAGGGTCAGTTAAAAAGAGGAAGATCTTCAACGATATTGATTGACACAGTGGCTGCAACAATGGGCTCAAGCATAACAATGACCATTAGGACATCGCAGGACTGGGCAGTGTTTCCTTCTGTTGTTCATGAGGTTACTATGAGTCGGGACCAACTTGAGGGCACCTAACAACAACAACATATGTAATTTAAAATTCTCTATTAGCCACATTAAAAACAGCACAAGGAAATAAGTGAAATTTATTTTAATGATATAAATTCTGTAACCCAAAATATTATTTCAACATGTAATTAATATAAAAACTATTGGAGATATTTAAAAAAAATTATATGAAGTCTTTAAAATCTAGTATATATTTTAAACTTACAGCATATCTCAATTTGGACTAGCCTTGTTTCAAATGCTCAATAGTCACGTATGGCTAGTGGCTACCATATTGGACAGCACAGTTGTAGATTTAACCGTTGGATAAAGAGATTAGACCAGCTGTAAGACTTCAAAGGTCCCTTTCTGACCATAGATTATAACATTCTACCTGTTTTGGGCATGAGGTTGCTGTTTTTGTGATTCTAAATGTGTTAATCTAAAGAACAAAATCTTCATTTTACTGGTAATATTGATATTTAGTTTCTATTTAACTTCTCAGTTCGAAATATTTATATGGTGGAGGCAAAGGATAATGCTAAGGAATAGCAACAACAACCCTTCCCAGGTCCCACTGTCAATGATCGATAAAGCTGTTAACAGTGTATTATTCCATTACGTCTGTTTACGAGACAATCCAATGGAGGAGTCGAGAAGCCTGGGTTCTTGTTCCATCTCTGCCACAAACTGCCAGTAAGATCCTGGACTTAACTTCTTCTCCTCCGTTTTTCTGTGTATCAAATTCCTGGTTGGCCTAAATAAAAGACCTTTTAGATATTAAAGGAAGTGTCTCAGTTATCTAGTACTGCTTATAACAGAAATACCACAAGTGGATGGCTTCAACAAAGAGAAATTTATTCTCTCACAGTCTAGGAAGCTAGAAGTCCAAATTCAGGGTGCCCCTCCAGGGGAAGGTTTTCTCTCTCTGCCGGCTCTTAAGGAAGGTCCTTTTCATTAGTCTTCCCTTCTCAGCACAGGTACCCCAGGTCCAAAGGACATGCTATTCTCCTGGCTCTTGTTTCTTGGTGGTATGAGGTCCCCATGTCTCTCTTTTATATCTCAAAAGGGATTGACTTAAGACACAACCTCACCTTGTAGATTGAGCCCTGCCTCATTAACATTACTGCCTCTAATCCTGCCTCATTAACATCATAGAGGTAAGATTTAAAACACATAGGAAAATCACATCAGATGACAATATGGTAGATAATCACACAGTACTGGGAATCATGGCCTAGCCAAGTAGACACACATTTTGGGGGAACACAATTCAATCCATAACAGGAAGTAAAACAGAAAATATTCAAGTGCTGTATAAACATAAATGACTATTAAAAGTCGCTCTTTTGGTCTTCCTCCAACTCTACTGTATACATAGAAGAACATTTTGAGGTGACTCTCCATTAAAAATCCTTCAGTGGTTATGTCTCCAGCTGGGTGCAGAACCTCCACTGATCAATATTTGTCTGATGACTTGCCTGCCAGGACTTCTGTGAGCACATCAATTTGACCATTAGATTTCTGCTTGCTCAACTGCTAACCAAATAAATAGAGATGAATGAAGGTGTTTACATATAAGCTCCAACTCATAAGAAAAATTACTTAAAAAATATCATATTCTTTCCCCTTTCTATCTCCTTGAAACACAGTTACTTTAGTTTCTAAATTTTTCATGATAGGAAACAAAAATGGTAAGCAATTTATAAGGAGAATTTATCTCCATGGTTGTGGATAATGGTTTGATTTTTAATTCTGAACCAGAAATACTTTATACTCTCGCCTTCACCTCCAGCATGTGGCCTTGAAGGAAGGGATTAATATTTTACTCTAGGACTACACCTTCCAACTCTGACGAGGTGATGTATGTTGGGTTACGGGGCAGGACAGGCCAGAGAAAGTCTTGTATATACTAGTGCTGCCTGTTTAAAAGGGAAGAAAGAAAATCAATGCATAAATTCTCTAAATGCAAACAGTTACCCCTTGTTTTATATAGCTTCTTTTTTACGCAGGGAAGCAATGGCGCAGCACGGTAGTACAAAAGACTTGAAATATATCTGTGAGGAAGAATGGACTTGGTATTCATCTCTATAAACAAACATATGTTTCCTAGGGCCTAAGGAATTTGTGTGGAATTCGTAGAAAAGACGAGATTATGGAAGGGAAAGAGTTCGCAAAATTCGTTTTAAAAGACTAAAATTGAGGAGGAAGACTCTGCTTTATTCAGTTTCTATGGGGTGGTTCTTCTGTATGTGATGTGACTGGGTTAGGGCACCAGGTTACCATCCAGATGCATGAAAACAAACAAACTCACCAAGGAGAAGCTGTGTTTATATTTCCACCATTAGGACCAGATGGTCAATAGTCTTGGTAGGAGTAGACATTGAGCAGTTCATAGGAAGATGTATAGGATTCAGCTACTGGTGTTTTTTTTTTTTGACAAATGGAACTGGATGAGCACTAGGCTATGCTTGAAGTCAAGATGATAAGAAAGGCCAAGGGAGCTGGGAAGGGAGGGCGGTGCCAAAAAAGGGAAATAAGAGGCTATCGGGACTGGATGCTGATTAGACTGTAAGTTCTGTGAATGCTGGGACAGAATCTATCTTGTTCACTATTATACCTCTAGCGCTTGGCCAAATGCCTAGTACTTACTAGCGCTCAATGGTATTTGTTGTTAAATGTTATCAAATTGCCTATGACACTTAACCATCTAATAAAATTCTGCTTCGTCTTTTAAGGCCCCGTTAATAAGTCTACCCTCTGTAAAATCCTTATAACACCCCTTTCCCCTTATCCTTAGTGTTTCATCCCTGAATGTCTTAATCACAGTACTAGCAGAGGCTTATATTGTACTATGGTCTCCTCTTTGTCAACTCCCTACATGCACAAACCTTGTTCTTGGTCTTTAGTTATCTATACATAGTTACCTACCTCTCCAGAGTCCAGCACAAAAGCAAGCATATGGCAGCTCTGAATGAGGAAAGCAGAGGGGTTAAGGGTATAGATTCTAACTCCCTAGGCAGAGATTCAAGCTCTTCCAATTACTAGCTATGTGACCTCTGGCCAGAGACTGAATTGCTCTGATGTGGGCTGAATTGTGTTCCCCAAAAAGCTGTTTTGAAGTCCTAGCCCCTAGTATCTGTGAATGTGACCTTATTTGGAACTAGGGTCTTTGCAGATATAATCAAGTTAAGATAAAGTCATACTGGATTAGAGGGGTCCTAAATCCAATGACTGATATCCTTATAAAAGAGAGAGATTTGACTATAGACACAGATGCAAAGGGGAAAAGTCCTTCATGACGACAGAGGAAGAGATTGGAGTGATAAGTCCACAAGTCAAAAAACACCCAGGATTGCCACCAACTACCAGAAGCTAGGAAGTGGCAAGGAAAGATGTTCCCCTAGAGCCTTTAGAAGGAGTACCGCCCTGCAGGCACCTTGAATTTGGATTTATAGCCTCCAGAACTGTGAGAGAATAAATTTCTGTTATTTTTAAACCACTCAGTTTGTGGTAATTTCTTACAGCAGACACAGGAAATAATTTATTCTCTATGTCTCAGTTTCTTCATCCATACATAATTGCATCTACCTCATAGGGTTGTTATGAATATCTGAGAAAATATACAGATATAAAACACTTGGTATAGTTCCTAGCATATAGTTTCCAAATCCTACTGCTGTCAAGTTGATTCTAACTCATAGCGACCCTATAGGACAGAGTAAAACTGCCCTGTAGTGTTTCCAAGGTTGCAATCTTTACAGAAGCAGACTGCCACATCTTTTTTCCTGGAGAGCTGCTGGTGGGTTTGAAACACCAAACTTTTGGTTAGCAGCTGAGTGCTTAACCGCTGCACTATCAGTGCTCCTAACATATAGTTAACCAAAAAAAAAAAAAACCAAATCTGTTGCCATTGAGTCGATTTTAGGACAGAGTAGAACCGCCCCATAGAGTTTCCAAGGAGTGTCTGGTGGATTTGAACTCCTGACCTTTTGGTTAGCAGATGTAACTCTTAACCATGAAGCCACCAGGGTTTTTAGCAGATAGCTAGCGACCAATAAATGTTATGTTATTTTATTATAATTAATTTGACCAATCAGAATCCAAGTCAGTTAAAATGCTAACAGCTGTGTTTCTACATAATTTGGTGTGTCAGAATTAAATTCATCATTTTTTTTTTTTTTGTGAACTGATTTCAAGTGGAGCCTCACTGTCTTACCTGAGCCTCAGTACCTTACGTAAGGTTGCCAATTCTCAGGTTAGGTGTGTCATAGGCAAGAAGCCAGTTCAGGGCTTGACCTTGGAAGAGGAGCCATGGCAGGCAAAGGGACAGTTCATTTGGAATGAACTTTACGTTCTTCGTTTTTACTTAACAAATGCCTGCATGTGTTGCTGCTTAATGTTCTCTTCAGTACCAAATTTAGCATGAAAAACCACAAGTCATCGTTAGTGTTTGCTGTATTTATAAGAGGACTTTTTTTCCTTTTTTTTGCTCTTCAAAGTTTTAACCACTTCCAGGAAGAGTGGGTCCTGTTAACAGAAAGTCCCTTGCACTGAACACTGCTGTGGCTTTAGGAGTTCAAGGCAAGGGTCAAGAGCTTAGCTGAGGTAAGTACATCTGTTCAATAAAAGGGTAAGGAATTAAAGTGTGCAGGAAGCAGACATTCAAGAAAGAAAAGAGGGAGAGGAGCCATAAACCTATACAAGAAGTTACACAAGAGACGAGTGAGAAAGCCCCTTTTTGGTAGCATGGTCAAGAAAGCACTCCAGAAAACAGAAATGTCCAGTCTGGGTTTCTGAGTTGTTTGCTTTGGGGTAGGTTAAGTATACTTGATGCTTACCTTATCAAGTGTTCGACAATGGTTTCATTGCCCACTACTGCTTTTTTATGCTTGGATTCTCTTTGGGAAGCTTGGGGAAATGTTGAATTCTGTGTTGGGAGACGTAGGCAGGAATAGAAATAGAATGTAAGGACACAGAGACTGGAGGACCAAGGAGAAATGGACATCTGGGGTACATAAGGCGGTCCCCAGGTGACAAACACCTGACTTGCACACAACCTGTAGTTATAAACTAACCCCCTTAAAGCCATTATATTAAAAAATTGAGGTATATGCAATGGTTTGTAATAACAAATGGGTGCCACTTTACAACGTGCATTAAAACATTTTTATTATTACTATTGTTATGGTTATTATTATGTTAAAGATGTTTTAGTGTATCTGGAAGTGTTTCTTTAATTTTTTTTATGCGCAGAAAGGTAAACTATATACTATATACTAAGACAAGCATTGGAAACCCTGGTGGTGTAGTGGTTAAGAGCTACGGCTGCTAACCAAAAGGTCAGCAGTTCAAATCCACCAGGCACTGCTTGGAAACCGTATGGGGCAGTTCTACTCTGTCCTGTAGGGCTGCTATGAGTTGAAATCCACTCTATGGCTGCAGGTTTTTTTTTTTTTTTAAGACAAACATTTGACTAACTGAAGTTAGATATAAGTCATGCTTAACTGTTCTGACTTACATATAAATTTGACTTAAAGACAGATTTAGGAATGCAACCCGTTCATAATCTGGGGACTGCCTGTATTATTATTGTTTCTGTGCTTGGCATTACTTGTTTCTCTTTGTTAGTTTGCCTTATTTGTAGGAAAAGAACTCCCCCAGGCTAGTGTCAGCACTTTCGTTTTGAATTTTATCCAGCGTTGCATGGTACTTGATTTTATTTCACAATACACCAGCACAACTGAAGTCATAACCCCTAATTTAGCTTCTTAGGAAATGGAAAGCTTCATACAGATTTTATTAAAGTGAGATACATCTTATTAACCGTCTGAAAGCTGCCCTGTGGGCAATTTTCATGTATGCTCAGTTGGAGCAAATTTCTGGACAGGGCAGCAGAATGATGCTTGGACAGACACAGGCCTCCTGAGGAAGGATATGTGGCTGTTGACTGGTACTGCACCCTAGAAAGAAGGTCAGTTAATTTATGTTCTTTGAATAGTGACACTGCTTTTCTGAACCAGCAGGTTGCTTGATAATGAATTGCTTGGTTGATTTTGAGGGAGTCTAGGTTTAGAAACTGGGATGCTTGCCTGTAGCAGTCAATTTTTCAGAAACAAACAAACAAAAACTCATCATGATGCAGTAAGAACTCACATTTGGACAAAATCAAGAATTCCCCCATTCTGCTCAGGGTGGTCTTGTCATTCAACTCAAACATGACTCAGTTGGTATTCTGTTAGTAATACAACTGCTAAATCTAAACAAATATTGTGTACATAGGTGAGTTGTTCTTTCTTCTTACTGGAGCGTGGACAATGATATTGGAGTAATGAAATGACTGTTTTTACCTCATAGAATACTCTTTAGATTGCAGGGTGTTTAAAAAGTTCTTGCTAGCACCTATGCAGAATATGAAGAAGGAGATGCAAACCCTTTCTACTAACAGTTTCTGAGACACAAGACATCTTTAAACACAAGAAACACTTAACTAATACAAAACTCTGATGATGAATTAAAGATGTCTCAGCAAAAGGATGAAAGATAATGGAAACCGGCAAGTGTTATAATCTCCTTGGAGAGCAGAGATTGTCTTGCTTAACGGGCAAGTGCCAAAAAATACGTGTCAACTTGGCTAGGCTATGATTCCCAGTATTGTGTGGTTGTCTTCCATTTTGTTATCTAATGTAATTATCCTCCATTTTGTGTTGTGTTGTAAACTTTAGCCTCTATGCCTGTGATTATGGTACCACTTGGGAGTGATTTGTCTGTTATGTTAATAAGGCAGGATTAGGGTATGATGTATCCTGAGTCACCACCTTACTACAGGGTGTGGCTCAAGTCACCAACCTTACCCCAGTCAACACTCTTGCCACCCTTATTCAAGGCATGCCTGTACTTAAGTCACACTTTTTATCTTACAAAAGATAAAAGGAGAGAGAAGCAAGCAGAGATAGGGACCTCACTACCACCGAGAAAAAGGGGGCAGATTATGGACTTTGGACCTGGGGTCTCAGAGCTGAGAACTTCCTAGAACCAGGAGACACAGAGGGAGAGATGTAACATGTGAGACAGCACAAGATGGTGAGAAGTGGTGACAAATGGTGGCAGCAAAACCAGGGGAGAGCACTAGACAGCACAGGAGCTGACCCATGGAGTGAGAGAGAGCTGAGTGCCTTGGGGCAGGAGGATTCCTGGAGGAGTGGGGTGCTTCTGGGCATTTATCAGCAGAGCTAAAGAGCTTTGTAACACTTCCCTGAGCAGGGCAGAGGACGGGCAGAGAGTGCCAAGGGGCCAGAAAGGGGCCTGCCTGTGGGCAAGGCTGAGAAAAGGCTGTCTTGATCTACATGGACCTTCCTCCAGAGCCAGAAGAAGAGAAAGCCTTTCCCATGAGTGGGTGCTCTGAATCTGGACATCTAGCCTCCTAACTGTGGGAAAATAAATTTCTGTTTGTTAAAGCCATCTTAGTTAACTAAGACACTCTGCTGCTTGCAGGCACGCCCATTCTCTCCCAATGGTGCTCTTAACTGTCTACCCTCGTTTCCATAAAATACACGTAAAGAAAGACTGAATAATTTTTCAATTTTCCCGTATGAAGAGAGTTGTCATATAAAGAGGTGACCAAAGAGCATCTAGTAAAACACATAAATAATATTATAGAGATGTGTCAAACACTTAATAGTTATTTTTCTGGATTTAGTGATGTTTATGTGGTATTTATCAACATTTCAAAATTTGTAATTGGCTGCTATATCTTTTCTCAGTCAATATAAATATTTATTGATTTATAAATTATAATACCTAATTTCATATTTATAATTTTGTATTCTCCTTCTTCAGAAACCTCCCCTGCCCCCATCCAATTCTCTAAGCTTTGGAACTTTCAAAACCTGGACCTGCCCAGGTTCCCTCCATTTTATCTTATTCAAGGGAGAAATTCTGTTCTTGACCTTTTCCTTATACCCACCATCCCATTCCGTTTCCCTGTTTCCACCCTGCCCTCACTTCACCCTGCCCTTCGCTTCCTCCTGTCTTCATCTTTCTCCTATTCTTGTTGTTTTCTGTCATCCCTTTTTTATTTCATTCCAATGTGGTAATTAAAATAATCTCCTACATGCAGAAGAGGATAAAGTTGAAGAAAACCAACTATGAATATTGACTCTAATCCAGAGAAAGTTAAGATCAACTATAAAAGATGTGTAGGAAAAGAAAACATAAAATGTCATAGCAACTTAGAGTGAAATACGGTGTTAGAGATCACCTCGTTCAATTCCTTCACTGTAAAATTACAGGAGAAGTTCGAGTCTTCATTGTACACATGAGGAAAGTGAGGCCCAGGTATCTGTGACTTACTAAAGGTCACACAGCTCATTAGAACCCAGCTGTTTTTACTCACAGTCTGGCACTCTTTTCTCACACCTCTATCTCAAGCTCTACAAATTTTAATTCTCAGTTCTTGGTTTAATGCAATCATTATAAATAGAAGGAAGTTTCCTAAACTATAAAATGCCTTTAATAAAAGTTATTTTTAACAAATATATCTGATCTACTGCATAGGTCTTGCCCATTCCCTGGAGTTGCCCCAAAAGGGAGCAGCCAGTGTACATTTCATTCCAGTACAGTTTTCAAGAAGAATGCTTCCCCGCTGACAGACATGAATAGGCACTGAGGTAGATATTCAGCTGAGATCAATTTTCATAAAGCCTATTTAATGTATTTTTCCACCATAAAGTGCTTTTCTTTGCATTTAAAAAGATGAGACTCAATAAGGAAGAGGCCAAAACCAATGGCATGATTGTTGAGGCTTTTATATTGATGCAGTTTTCACTGTATTTTTAATTTTTATTCTAATTCCATTAGAGGAACATATAATAATTAAAATAAAATAAATATTGAAATAATTCCCAAGGTAGTATGCCCTACATAAATTCTAAGACTGCTCCTTCATATATATTAGAGTGGAAGCAGACCTTGAAGGCCATCCAGTGGCCCAGACCTCATCCCATTCTGCTCTCTTTGAAGGTGCGTTTACACAAGATCATCCCACTCATCCTCTGCTTTGTTCACTGACATATCTTCCCATGTTTGAATGAATGAATGAACGAGAACTGCCCCATAGGGTTTTCAAGGCTATAATCTTTACAGGAGCAGATTGCCACATCTTTCTCCTACAGAGTGGCTGATGGATTCGAACTGATGACCTATGGGTTAGCAGCCAAGTGCTTTAACCACTGTCCCACCAGGGCTCCACTTAAGTCAAAGGAAAGATAAAATGGGCATATTTGGCTTCTTTGTGCGGAAGAAAGTGTTTGGACAGCATGATCATTTTGATTGTGGCTTCAAGGAAAGCCCTACGCCGAACATTCTGCATGCTATATGTCTTCCCAGCCAAGGATTCAAGGACTCCTTGGCCCACAGTCGAAGGCCCAGCAGGACTGATGCCAGCTCGGCTGAGTCTGGTCTCATCTTCCTCTTGCCCAAATGCTCTAGCCTGGAAATTCTTGGAGTCATAACTCTGGACTTGGGAAAGTATTTTATTCAGTTTGCAAATCTGTCCAAACCAGAGTTTGATGGCTCTAGGAAAGGGAAAAGAACCCAGTCAATTTCAGAGATTGTTCTCTGTCTCTCTCTCTCCCTCTCGTTCTCCCATTTCTAACTGGTATCAGCGATTAACATTTAAGAAATTGATGATATAATATTAAAATTTGGGAAATATAACTTAAAGAAGTTGCATACAACATCAATCATAGCAAGGATGCAAAAACAAAATATCCTTTTACTGTATTTTTAGGTTTGATTTTTCTTTTCACCACAAAAATGATTGATTCAAATGGAAGCAAAACAAATAAATAAAGATGAACAACCTTGAGAATCTGAGAATCATGTTTTTTGGGTTTTTTTCCCCCACTTAAATTTTCCTCTGTACTTTCCTTTATTCAGCTACTTACTCTGTCCCAGAATTTAGCTGACAGAGGTGAACCATGTAAAAAGGAAATGTTAGAAAATACCTTTGAAATAATATGCTAGAAAAATTAATATATTGTTTTGGTAACTTATATCATGAAGATTTTAATCGGCATCTATATGAGCTTTTTCTAGTAAAATAAAATTATATTTTAACACCTAAATGGAATAAAATCTATGAGTTAGAATTTGGCAGGAATAATGTGGATGAATCCAAATTAATCTCAAACTGCTCTGAGGATCCAGAACACTGTGGTCAATGAACCAGGATGATTTGATTTATGATTTAATTTCTTTTCTTTAGTGCTTTAACAAAACAAACAAACAAACACAACTTCTCAGCACTCCCTGTTGATGTGTTAGAGCTGCTCTTCCCTTGCTTGGAATATCCTTCCTGTTTCTTCTTGTGTCATCTCCAGTTATGCTGAAATTGGTGCTGAAAGGTCACCGCCTCAGTGGAGTTCTCCACTCCTCCAACCCTTCCAGATATTTAGAATGGTTGCTTTCTCCCATCTGTGGTGTGTGGGTGTGTGCGTGTGTGCGTCTGTGCATGTGCGCCTGTTTATTTAACAAACACGTGGTGTGTATTACGTGCCAAGCGTGAGTTTGAGCAAGTTACAAACATTAACTCCCTTAATTCTCATAACAATTATATGATGTAGATACACCTATTATCCCCATTTTACAGATAAGGAAACTGAGGCATGGAGAGATTAAGTAATTTATGCAAGTCCCCACAGCTGGTAGGTGATGGAGCCATTACTCAAATCCCTGGCAGCTTGACTCTAGAACCCCCAATTTTAATCGCTACATTACATCTCTGTTTCATTAAAGAACAATAGCATCATTATTTTGTAAAAATTTATATAAATTTTCAAATGATACAGAGCAATATAGTATTTACTGAAAAAGTAAAAATAGTATCCCTAATTCCACCACCCAGAAAAAGCTCTGTTTAATATTTAATAGCAGTATTTCTATATATATATATGTGTATGTGTTTATATACAGAAAGAAGGATGGTTAACATAAAATGACTTTAACCCCATTGCCGTTGAGTCAATTCCGACTCATAGTGACCCTATAGGACAGGGTAGAACTTCTCCATAGGGTTTCCAAGGAGCACCTGGTGGATTTGAACTGCTGACCTTTTGGTTAGCAGCACTAGCTCTTAACCACTATGCCACCAGGGTTTCCAAAATGATTTTAGGAAAATAATATTATGCATATATTTTAATTTAAATAAAAGTTACTGTTTGATCATACCTGAATTTAACCCCCAAAATTAAACTGAAAGTAAAGCTTTTAAAAATGTTTTAATTAAAAATTTGCAAATGTCTTCTCCATAACAAATGTTTGCTTCTAAAGTGAAGGAAAATTATGAAAATGTTTTGAAGTTGGGATATTCTATTTTTTGTACATGTTTATATCTTTTGAGATTCGTATCTGTTGAAATTAGTGCTCTTACACTTTCTTTCATCTTCTCTGAGTCTACCCTTGAAATTTTGGTAATTATTTTATTATTTAAAATGTTTAAGGTTTAGAAAATCTCTGAACAATGGGCTCAAACATACCAATGATCTTGAGGATGGCACAGGACCGGGCAACATTTAGTTCTGTTGTTCATGGAGTCACCATAAGTCAGAGTTAACTCGAGGGCAACTAACTACAAGGTTTAGAAATATCACATAATGCAACCATACTTCTAATAGCTATTTATGCTTATTTCTGTATATAGATGGAGTCAATGCTCACTACCAACTCCTTCGTTACCATAATTTTTCCATTCCCATGTTCCTGGGATTCATTTCCTGATTGTCTAGATTTGGTCATCTTAACATTTCTGTTATTGTTTGCTTGGTCCTTTATTTTTGTAATGTTTTCATTTTTCTATTACATTTATTTTCTGGACTCTTCCTGTTTACTTTTTATCCTTCCCTTGTCCTATAATAAAAGAAAAAAGTTGGTGGTTGGGGGAAGCAGTGGTTTAGAGCTTGGCTGCTAACCCAAACGTCATCAGTTCGAATCCTCCAGCTGCTCCTTGGAAACCGTATGGGGCAGTTCTACTCTGTCCTATAGGCCCTCTATCAGTCACAGTCAACTTGCTGGCAATGGGTTTTATGGATGTCCTATAATCTCTTACCTGAACCACGCTAGTGTCTCTCCTATGAACTCTTTTCCTGGAGAGTTCACCCTGTCTGTCCAATAGTACCTCATACATGCCTCTAAACTAGCACTCCATACAAATTTCAACAATCTTTTGTTAAGCAATAGCCATGTGCCAGATAGTAAATTAGCCTCTAGAAATACAAAGAAGTCTAAAACACAGCTTTTTCTTTTTTTGGCTTTAACAAACAGAAATTTATTTCCTCACAGTTTAGGAGGCTAGAAGTCTGAATTCAGGGTGCTCGCTCTAGGGGAAGGCTTTCTCTCTCTCTGTGGGCTCTGGAGTAAGGTCCTTGTCTCTTTTCGAGCTTCTGCTCCTGGGCAATTTTCATGTGGCTTGGCATTGTTCTCCCCCCATCTCTGGTTCTCCATTGCTTGTTTAATCTCTTTTACATCTCAAAAGAGGTTAATTCAAGACTCACCCTACTAATCCTGTCTCATTAAACTCACAAAGATCGCCCATTCCCAGATGGGATTATAACCAGAGGCATACAGGTTAGGATTTACAATACATAACTTTGGGAGATCCATAACACCTGCCAGCTAGGCAAACTGGGAACCTGGTGCCCTCTTCACTCCTGGCTTCCTGGGCCCCACCTGTGAAACACAGCTTTTCTCTGAGGGAATCTCCAATCTTATTCTGGTGACTGATAATGAAAATCAGTAATTCGAAGATCCATAAAGTCATGAGAGTACAGAAAGAGCATGGAGGGATATGTTGGGGAAAACTTTTCAACTGCGACATGAAAGACAAAAGAAACTAGTTTTGCGGCTGGCTGGTGTGGGGAAAAGCAGTGGGAAGAAAGGGCTGATACAGGATGGTAAGAGTCACAAAGGCAGGAGACAGCACAATTTCTGGGAAATTTGAAGAAGAGTAGCTTGATTTGAGAAATGAATATATATTAAAGAGTTAAAGGCAGATAGGTTGCTATGGTATATATTATAATTCAGTTATGTAATAAACTTGGGGTCTTTTATTGCTTATGGTTCTCTTGGTTGTAAATGGTAACTTGCCACCCAAACCAACTTAGACTAGCACTATTTATTTTATAGGTCCTGAAGCATCTTAGTGAACACCAGAAAAGGAATGAGGCTGGGCCTCTGACACAACTGAACTTAAGGATTTGAAATGTTCTATAGGGTTGTTTCAACTCATAGCGACCCTATGAGTTGAAATTGACTCCATGGCAATGAGTTTGATTTTTTTTTTTTTTTTAATATGGTTGTTTAAGAGCTCGGCTGCTAACCACAAGGTCAGCAGCTCATATTCACTAGTTGCTCCTTGAAAACCCTATGGTGCAGTTCTACTCTGTCCTATACGGTCACTATGAGTTGGAATTGACTCTACGACAACAGGTTTTTGGTTTTTACAGGGTCGCTATGAGTTGGACTTGATGTGAAGGCAACAGATTTAAGGTTCTCTCAAGGAGCTCTGGTGGCACAGTGGTTAAGTGCTCAGCTGCTAACAAAAGTTCAGCTGCTTCAACTCATCGGCTTCTCTGCGGAAGAAAGATGTAGCAGTCTGCCTCTGTAAATATTAGAGCCTTGGAAACCCAGTGGGGGCAGTTCTACTCTGTCCTATACAGTCCCTGAGTCGGAATTGAATTGACTGCAAGGAGTTTGTTTTTCTGGAGTGCTTTCTCTGTTTCTTATCTCTACTCCTTTCACCTTGTGTACCACAAAGAGGATCATCTTCTTTGTTCTTTTATCTCATTTTTCAGGGCCACATGGTAAGGAATAGGGCCACTGACATATCAAACTTTATATGTGATTGACTCAGGTCACTATAAACCAATCAACTGTGTCCAGAAGATGGAATCACATTTTAATGTGGTTACCAGTGCTGCAACCCTGGGGAGGGTGGAGGGAGGCAGGAGGATCAATTCCAGAAAAGAATAAAGTAGATAACCCCTTTGAGGTTTACTGCATTTGTGTTTCAGTACATTTTACATTAATATTGCTACTTTGGAGCAGGTTTTTAGATATGAGAATAGATATCATGGCATGTTAGATTATTTGGGGGCATGGAATAGAGCCTCACTAAGATTATTGTAAGGATGAGCTTGAAAATAAAGATGAAAAGAGTCTCTTAGAAACCACAAACAACTACATGAGGAGGTCTCCTGAGACTAGGGGAGAGCTTATGGGCTGAAAAATGAACAGGGCTCAGGTAGTGGCAATGCTAGCATTAAGCTGTCACACTTTCAGTACGGTGCTGCCTGGAACCCTCATCATATGGTGACTCAGATCCTCTCTGTCTCTCTCTCGACATGAGCAAACAACTACCTCACATCTACTCTGTACATCTTTTCTCTAGCACATGGGCCCTCAGTGATGGTCAGCATTTACTCATGAATTCTTATTTGAATGCTTGTGACACTATAAAGGGGTAAACATATATAATGCACAGGACCAGTAATCTTTCATCCTCAGGACATCATTGCTAGAGCATGGTGTGTGTTCAGAGGCTCTATAGCTAAAAGCAAATAATAATCTCAGTAGTTTTTTTTTTTTTTTTTTTTTAACCCAATGGTTTTAAAGACAGTAGCTTAGTTCCTATTTGCCTATGCAGAGGTGAGATTTTTAAACAACTGTATTGAGATATCATTTATGTAACATAAATTTCATCCATTTTAAAGTGTACAATTCAATGATTTTTAGTAAATTTGCAGTTGTACAAACATCACCAGAATCCAGATTTAGAGCATTTTCATTTTAAGTATTAAAAAATGTACTGTCAGTATTTAACGGGTATGGTAAGATGCCTTCAGAATCGTAGGCAAGGCTAATTACCGAAGGCACTGGTTAAAATCAGCACATAAACGAATGAGCTTAAGCCAACTGCAGAACTAAATACCCAAATGATAATGGTAAATAAGAAATTGAAACAATGTAGAAAGACTCAAGTCAAATCAAGGTACATGATCCAAAAAGGGATTGATTAATCATATTATGTATAGTGTATATTTTATACATATTATAATACAGAATATGTATATTATATCTGCATTATAATGTAATACATCATGTCGTATGTATTATAAAATGATAGTATATAATATCTGATATATTGTATTATATCCATCATATACAGGATTATATATAATTTAATCATTGTCACATCACTATCTGAAGATGTTCTAACACAAGGAGTGGTATCTTCATGGATATGAGAAAAGTCGACTTTGGTAACACAGAAGTGCTGGCCTTTCTCCAGCCTTGATGCAGTGACAGCATCTCTATACAGGGGACAATACCTGAATCTGCCCAGCCCTCCTCTCCCCAGTGCCAGAGTTCACTTTCCCACTTACCCCTCTCGATTGCAGCAGTGTCTTAGGCTGGATTCTCTAGAGAAGCAAAACCAGTAAAGCCTAAAAATGTATAAACCCAGTGCCAATAAAAATGTATACATACAGGGAAAGATTTATATCAAGGAAACAGCTCACATGATTATAGAGACTGGAACGTCCCACGTGGATCAGGATAGAGGCCTCTCCCAATTCACACAGCCACAGAAGCTGGTGAACCCAAGATTGGTAGGTTGGAGAGCAGGGCTCCTGCTCACAGGCTGTGAAGGTTGCCAAATCGCAAGATTGGCAGGCAAGACTGCACGGTTTCTCCTGATTCACATAGCTGCAGGGGCTGGCGAACCCAAGATCAGTAGGTCGGGGTGCAGGACTCTTGATTGCAGGCTGTGAAGATCAACGAATCCCAAGATTGACAGGTGAGCTGCTAGCTCAATTCCCAAGAACCAGAGGTCAGATGACAAGAGGCAGCTGCTGGATCCAGAACAAGCCAAAAACCTTGGCAAGACAAGCCGGAAGGAAGTAGGCAGCAGAGGGTGGAGAGATGAAGGCTGAGGGGGCAGTGAGCCACCACAGGCCCCACCCCCACTGGTACCACTCAGCAGATTCCATCATGGGGGTGATCACATATCAAAGTTCAACAGGGAAGTGATCACAACATTATACAACTGCTGAAACACTGAGAATCATGGCCCAGCCAAGTTGACATACAATCTTAACCATCGCAAGCAGCCTCTGCGTCGCTCTCCCTTTTCCAGTCTAACCTTCTTACTGTCCCGGGATTATATTTATAAAAAATAATTCCAGCCATATTATTTGTCTCAAACCCAGCATGAGAAGAACAGTCTACTCAGTGTCTACTCTATATCTGTAGCCCTGGCAATCTTATTTTTACCTCTTAGTAGTTTTTCTAAACTGTTTTTTTTAATTGTAGAAGAAATGGATGAAATTTGCAAAATTTTACATAAGACATAATTAATGAAAAGTATAAATATCTCCTATATTTTTCTCCAGATATTATTCTCCTCCCTAGAGGTGAGCACTGCTAGTAGTTTGGTGTGTATACTGCTAAATCTCTTCTGTGATTTACCAGTGAGTATGCATTTAGCACTGCTAGTGGTTTGGTGTATATACTGCTAAATCTCTTCTGTGATTTACCAGTGTGTATGCATTTATTTGTGTACGTATATATTTACGCAGAGATACAACGACACTGGGAATTTTTTTACTTGTGTTTTTGCCAATAGGGTCATATTTTTCAAAGATGCTGCCTGATGTGTGCGGGGCAATTCATTTGACTGCCATAACTGTCATATAACATAAATCCTCGTTATTAACAAAGTGACATCAAGGACTATTTTTCTGCTTAGCAGCCTATTAGTGAATGGTGAAGATCATGAAGAATAGTGAAGAATGAATGATCGGGGGAAGAAATACTGATGGCAATGAAATTGAGTTTCTTATTCATTGTGGTCTATGACCTTGTGCAAGTCATTTCAACTCCCTGAGCCTCAGCCTCCACATTTGTAAAATGAATGGTGTGAGCCAGATGATCTATTACGGTTCCACATTTTCTCCTCCCTGCCCACATGAATGGCTATCAGATTCCCAGAGTTTATTCTGACAAGCCCGTGGTCATTCTCTGCTGTGAAAGTACCTTCCACTTCATTCCTCAAAATCCATCCTAGAAGCATCTCTAATCTGCCAAGTCCCTCTTCTATTTCCCTTGGGCTCTACCCAGTATGATATAGTGACAGTGGTTTCCAGCTGTGAATATACCCAGGAGTCACCTGTGGAGCTTTTAAAAAGGACACATGGTACTGGTGTCCCACCCCTGAAGATTCTGGTGCAGCAGATTTGGAATGGACCCAGACATCTACATTTAATCAAAGTACTGCAAATAGTTCAGGAAATATATATATATATATTAACAGTCACTCCATAGCAGTTAATGTGAATGACTTTGGAGTCAGACACATTTGACTTGGAATTCCAGTTCTGTCAATAACTCTTTGAGCTTCAGTTATTTCTTCTGAAAACAGGGTTATTAAATGAGATTATGTAGATAACTGTGTAAACAATGTCGTAGGTTAGCATAGTTTCTTGAAACTGGTGTAAAGACATTTATTCTCATTGCAATGAAGTTGATTCCCATTCTTGGCAACCCCAAGTGTGTCAGAGTAGAACTGTGCTCCACAGGCTGATTTTTCAGATTTAGATTGCTAGGCCTTTCTTCTGAGGTGCTTCTGGGTAGATTCAAACCTCCAACCTTTTGGTTAGCAGCCAAGCATGTTAACTGTTAATATCACCCAGGCGCTTCTTAAAGACATTTGGTTCTATTTTTTTTTTAATCATTATCATTGTAGTTATTAATCTCCAGAGTCAAAGACATCTCTGAGATAAAAAGAATATTCATCCCCAAACATCTTTATAACAAAAAAAATTTTTTTCAGGATGATAATAGGAAAAAGAGAAGAGGAAGACTTCTGTAATCCTCAAATCTTCCCACAAAAAGGATCCACCTATCTCTTATCACAGGGAGAAGAATAGCAACTAAAAGGGAAAGCCTATCATCTATTCAAAGTGGGATCCTTGGATCAGCAGCATTCGGATAAATTGGGAGAAATGCAGAAATTCTGACCCCATCTCAAACATACTGAATCAGAATCTGTATTTTAACAAGGTTCCCGGGTAATTCATACACACATCAGAGTTTAAGAAGCAATAGTGTAACTTCATCTGCCCAGGCTGGGGCAATTATTTCTCCTAGAGCTGGATATCTCATGGGGTCTCGGTAAGAGGAAAGTTGGAGTGTGTATGTGGGGGGGAGGTGCTCCTAGTTCTTGTGCAGGTACTATTTAAAGCAGGGGTCAGCAAAATTCTGTTAAGGGTCTGACAAAGTTCTCTTTCTCTCTCTCTCAATCCTGCACTCATCTTGTAGTCCAACCTCCAGTTATTGGAGAGGCCTTCAGCCAGCTGCCTGACCTGCAGATTTTGGATTCATGAGTGCCCACAACCCCGTGAGCCACAGTCTGCCACCTGACCTGCAGATTTTGGGTTCGTCAGCCCCTGAAACCAAGTGAGTCAGGAGGAACCTCCAACCCGACACCTGACCCATGGATTTGGGACTTGCCAGCCTCAGAGGCTCCACAGGAGAAAGATTCGTAAGTATTTACAGCAGTTCTTTTATATCCGACAGGGTCCCTGTGAGTTGGAATCAACTTGATGTCAATGGGTTGGGTTATATATATTTATACATACGCTTCATTGGTTTTACTCCTCTGAAGAACCCAGCTTAAAACATAAGTACTGCAGAATTTGCTGGAAAGGTTAAAAGAAGTAATTTTCTCCATGAACCAAGAGCCTAGCATAGTCCACAAAATGTGGTCTCTCATATTCATTGGCTCACATGAGCATAGAACTCTATATTATTTATATACACCAAGCCTTGTTAGGTTTCCTCCCTGAAGACAAAACACTTGATCTCTGCTGGCCTCCAGTTATTCCACACCTCATATTGTGAAACAGGGATTGATTTTGGGGGTCACACTGTGAACCTGTGAAAACTACTTAGAGTTCCCACTGGTTTTCCAGGTTTAGCCTTAGCCTCTAAACCAATGGTTTTCAAATTTTCTGAAATTACAGTCCCTTAACATGGAAACAAGAAAAAAGTAAAACCCTATGGGCTGTTGATCAAGTACCAAGAAGTTTTGTTAGCTTTTGGGCTTTGAATGTACTGAGAAACAAATGTGGTGTTTCAGTTGAAGGTGACAGTGACATTGAGAGATGGTAGAAGTGGAAAGCATTGAATTCAGAATTATATACTAACTGTAAAAAAGCTTGTGAGTTTGCACACATTCACACAAAACCAAAAAGAGCTCATTCAACTTGCTTAACTACTCCTACGGAATTTTTAAGCAAGTTACCATGGAACCCTGAGTTTCTTTTTAAAACAAAACAAAACAAAAAACCAAATCTTTATTTTTCTAGCTGTACATCGTACAGTCTCTCATCTTTAATCTAAATTTGGATTTCATATATAATTGGCATCTCATCTGAAAAATACTGATAATATTAGTACCAACCTCATAGAGTTATAAGGACAAAATAAACAAAATATATGCAGTTCTGAAGATATTTAAAACATTTAGAACAGCTCTGGCACATGGTTAGCACCCAATAAACCCATCGCCGCTGAATCAATTCCAACTCATAGTGACCCTATAGGTCAGAGTAGAACTGCCCGTAGGATTTCCGAGGCTGTAAATCTTTATGGAAGCAGACTGCCCCATCTTTCACCTGTGGAGCAGCTGGCGAGTTTGAACCACTGACTTCTTGGTTAACAGCTGAGCCCTTGACCACTGTGGCAACTGGGCTCCTTCTAGCACTCGATAAATATTTATTATTATTATTGTTATACAAATATTTGTTGAATTGGTATATCAGAATTTTCATCTCCAATTACATGGGTAACCAGTATGGCCAATGAAAAATATCTGTCATTGTTATGACCCATTAGGTGACAATAGATCTGGTTATCATGACAGCTAAATATTGAATCAATCACATCTTGGATTTCTTAGAAGGTCATCCAGATATTGATTTAATCCTTGAGGGTAAAGAAAGAAAATGATTAAGAGTTTAGATCAGGGGAAAATATCTCCTCTAGTCCTGCTATAGGAAATTAAATGAACATGTATCAATTCAGTATGAATTCTGTAGCATGCAGAGTCCATATTCTCTGCAGGCCTTCTCCAGCACTTAACTATTAAAGAAATGTGGTACTCTGCATTGAGGGGTGATGGTTTTATATTTTAAAACAAAAAGAAGACACAAGGGAAAGAGTACTTACTAAGCTGAGATTCTACTTTCAAAACCCTTATTTTTACTATAGAGTATGTGGGATCCATCAGTCCCTTTACGTAATAATCTCAAACTTCCATGTTATTATTTTTTAATTTCTTCCTCTCTCACCCTAAAGTTGTACCTCTTTCACCCATTTATCTTCCTGTAGGCCCACTCTCCCCTTTTCTAACTTACCATCTAATTTCCTGTTAGTTTGAGAGCAACGTAAATTAGAACTCTACCTAAGTTAAGCGCAAATAGTTGCTGAGGCTAGGACCTGAAAAACCTGAGTAAACTGCATCAGATTCAATGTATGGGCACTGTGACGTTTTCTAGAAGCTTAGAACCTTAAAAAAAAAAAAAAAAAAAATTGATTTCCTGACTGTCTGCATTGCCTAGAGGAGTGACAATGCTTCCAAGTTTGGGTCGTAGAGATGTTCCTGATTCAATAATTTTGAACATCAGTGTCTTTTTCCCTCCCTTAGGCCCTCCGTTCCTTCCTCCCTTTCTCCTTTCCTTTTCTTTTTTGCCAGAATTAATGTTTCCCCTTTGTAGCAGGAATCTTAGCTTTAACCCAAACCGAATCCATCTCTCTGACATATTAAGGGGCAAGAATGACAGCTGACTAGAAGGAGGGCTGTCCACGAGATGATGGTAGCATGGCGGCACTTTGGTGGACCAAGCCAGTGGAAGCACAGTTGAGGTGGCCTGGCTTCCCACACCCAGTCTATGGATGGGTGTACAAGTATAGAGAAGGGTTTCAGAAAGATATAGAAGGAGGTAGGATTGCCAGGGCCACTGGGAGACATAGAAGCAAGGTCAAGACACCTTTGGTGCCCTGGTACCAAGAGTGACACTCAGGAATGGCAGGGACATTCTCCGCATGGCAGGGACATTCTCCACATGGCTACAGGGGCTCCAGAGGAAGCAGCACCATGCTGTGCCTTGAGGTTGTGGGAGAGACAGAGCCTGTGGTTCTGTAGTCTGTAGCAGTAGGGGGTCCTCATGTGGCTTTGAGGGTAGAGGACATCAAAGAGGTGCTGAAGCAGGAGAGCGAAGAACAAGGAGGTTCCAAGGGGCCAGGACAGATAGTTCTAGAATATACTTCCAACTAATGGGTTGCAGCTTTGAAGGAGCAGAGAGCTTAACAGGCATCATAAAGTGGGCAAGAGACAGCAAATGAGGTTGCCATGAGTGGGAGCCAATTTGTAATCAGTAAACTCTCTTATACTATTAATGATCTCATGCTAATAAAAAATCTTCACTCTTATATTCTATCTGGAACAAGGCAGATGGAAGGAAAAAAAGAAAAAAATTCCCTGAGGTCCTCACTGACCTTTTATTTACTTCCTGTGTAATTGGAAAGAAAACGTCATTTACTTAATAGAATTTTGGTTTGGAGCAAACTTTTAAGTGTCCCTGACATCGAATGAGTGATAACTGTGCCTCATTCTTAACATGCTTCTTTTTTTTTAAGTTACTTCTAAATCAAAGGGCAGACCTAAGATATCTAATATCTTCTGCTTTATCCTATTTATCTGTTTATGAATAGAAGTCCCCAAGTAGCGCAAACAGTGAAGCGCTTGACTACTAACAGAAAGGTTGGTGGTTTGAACTCATCTAGAGGCACTTCGGAAGGTAGGCCTGGCAATCTGCTTCTGAAAGGTCACAGCCTAAAAACTTCATGGACCACTCCTGCTCTGCACATGTAGGGTCGCCTGAGTTGTAGCTGACTTGATGGCAACTAACAAATTATCGATCTTTAAGAAATATTGCTAGCTAAGAATCACGCTAATAAAATTAATGCACACAAAGTACCATTACGATGTGGGACGCCACCTTTAAGGCAGAGAGAATGCGGGAAAGGGAGACTACAAACAGGCCCAGGGTCATGGATGAGGCCATCAATTCACAGCTGATGAGAGAAAAAGGGTCCAGAAGAAATAACCTGCCTTTCCATTGCAGTGGGTTTGAGGGTGGGAGGAAATGACGGAGCTGTAGTGGTTAGAACAGAGTAACTTCCGCGTGGGGAATACATTGGCGGAGAGAAGGTAGGCCCAATGGGGTTCCTTCGCTTAGGGAAGCTGTCATAACCACCCTCCCCTTGGCAACAAAAATTTTCACTACTCCAAAAGCCAAACCCACTGCCATCAAGTTGATTCCCACTTATTGCGACCCTATAGGACAGAACAGAACTGCCCCATAGGGTTTCCAAGGCTGTAATCTTTACGGAAACAGACTGCCACATCTTTCTCCTGAGGAGCAGCTGATGGATTCAAACCGACAACCTTTCAGTTAGCAGCCGAGTGCTTAACCACTGTGCCACCAGGCTTCTTTTTCACTCCATTTGTATGTTATTCAAGGTGAATGGTATAATGGAAGGAGACCTGGATTTGGTGGCAGTAGACATGGAATTTAGTCCTAGCTTCACTACTTATCGTTTATGTGGTTTCTAGTCAAGCTTTTAGTCTCTCTCTGCCTTTATTTATCTTCATCACATCTGTTTAGAGTAGTTCATAGTTTTGTCAGGAGGAGAGCAGGGCAGCCAGGATTACTGGATCTATTCATTAAAAAATATTAATGCAATTGTTTGAGAAATATCAAAGCACTATGGAAGTGAGTAAAGCACTCTGGTGGTGCAGTGGTTAAGCACTTGGCTACTAACCAAAAGGTTGGTGTTTCGAACCCACCAGCTGTTCTGCAGAAGAAAGATGGGCCAGTCTGCTTACATACAGCCTTGGAAACCTTATGGGGCATTCTACTCTGTCTGTTAGCGTCCCTCTGAGTCAGAATCGATTTGATGGCAACAGGTTATGGAAGTGAGTACCCTCGAGCTAATCTATTGAGCCATTGGACCTGGATTAGATTCCCAGCCAGTGTACCTCATGCATAGCCACCACCCATCTGCCAGCGGAGGCTTCCATGTTGCCACAATGCTGAACAGAGTTCAGAGGAGCTTCCAGACTAAGATGGAGTAGGAAGAAAGGTCTGGCGATCTGCTTTAGAATGTCAGCCAATGAAAAGCTTATGGCTCACAAAACGGTCTAATCCCATTGTGCATGGGGCTGCTATGAATTGAAGGCCAACTCCACAGCAGCTAAGAACAACATGGAAGTGAGAGGAAGTGTCACTTCCAGGGACGTGCTACCCTTCTCTCCCAGCACAGGTAAGAACAACTGCGCTGCACCTGGCTGGATCCTGTTAGAGTTAGCAAACCTGTCTGCTACAGCCCTGGAAGAAGGACTCGTCCGGAGATGAATCATCATGATAAAGCCTTTATAGCATCACACAGGCCCGACACCTTTCTTGCCAGTCTCCTACTACTTCCCAAACGCTGATTTCAGAACTCGGCTATGCGATACAAGGTTTATTCCTCATTCCAGGCACATCTGCCAGACTGTCTGACACCACCCTGTCATAGTCATTCTGAAGAATCCCAAGCTTGTTTTCGTCATCCTGGGCAGACAATTCAAGCCACACAAAGAACTAAGCTTATCTCTGCCCAGTAATGCTAATGAGGACCAAAAGACCTTGGTTTCAGAATCTGCTCAGTCTTGACCCTGAGCCAATCCAGGAGTGTCTTTGAGGCAAAATGTGGCATAAAAGGATTCCACATGAGGCATGCAAATTATCTCCTGTACCTGCATCTGTTCGACACACTGACATTTTCAAATGAGCCCCCAAATAGCATTTGTGATGGCTCATAGTAGGAATAAATGAGGTGTTTTAAACTAGTAAGACTGGAGGTGAGGGGCAGGGCTAGCCTTGGGCAATATTCTTATTTCTAGCTCGTCTTTCTTTGTCCTTCATCCAACTGAATATACCCCAGCCTCCTGTTTTGCTTTCAGCTAATTGTTAATTAATTTCTATTAAAGAGGAAACAGATGACTCAAGACTTTAAAGAAGGAAGCTCTAGAGGCAGAATTTTGGGCACCAGGATGAGTGGCAGCTGAGGCCACATTGCTGAGCACACACATCCTCTGTGATCTGTGACCACCATCCTCTCCTCATCTCCACCCACCTCCCTAGGCTCCCATGCACCTGAAGCTCCGGCCACACTGAACTGTTCGCCTCTCCCCACACCCACACTTTTCTTTCACCCTTTTCCTGTTGCACACGCAGGACCCGACTTGTGCTTGTCTCCCACTGCATCGCCTATTCCCCCCTCTCCATCCTTCCGGGTTGGTGCCTTCTGCGCTACAAGAGAACCTGGCTCGTGCCTTCACAGCCATATTCAGCAACTTTTTTTTTTTTTTTTTTTTTTACAATAACAGGTCCAGGAATTAGCCAACCCATGTCTCCTTCCTCCAACAATAAAGTCTGGTTCTTCCTTTTCTCTCCATTTTCTAGCAACGGTGCCTGGGGCAGAAGAAGTTTAAAGTTGTTGTTTTAAATGAAAAACTAATTTGAAATAGGACAAGGTTTTATTTTCCTGCCCTCATCTTTCCCCCCTTGGAGTCAGGT
The DNA here is from genome assembly GCF_024166365.1 of Elephas maximus indicus. Taxonomy (NCBI): domain Eukaryota; kingdom Metazoa; phylum Chordata; class Mammalia; order Proboscidea; family Elephantidae; genus Elephas; species Elephas maximus. The sequence goes on from NC_064840.1 coordinate 55,424,765, forward strand.
CCTTCCTCTAGAGGGCGCCCTCCATAAACACACATAAGCTTCCCATCCAGTCAGCCCTTGGCCTCCTGCTTTCCCTTCCAGCACAGAACTATCTCATTGCAGGTTGCTTGCACCTTCCCCAGATGCTTTAGGGATATGTATTCACTTTTCTCTGCCTACAGCGTTGCTCTAAAAGTTTGAGAAGCGCTAGCCGATGCTTTTCATCTTTGTGATCCTCGAGAGCTCATTGCATTAACCAATCTGCAAATAAAAATGACATTTTATGGTGACTAAACGTTGCTGTCCCTGGGTGATGCAGACAGTTAACACGCTCAGCTGTTAACCAAAAGGTTGAAGGTTTGCGTCTACTCAGAGGTGCCTCGAAAGAAAGAGCTGGTGATCTCCGTTCAATAAATCAGCCAGTGGAAACCCTGTGGAGCACAGTTCTACTCGGACACACACGGGGTTGCCATGAGTCAGAATCGACTCTCCAGCGACTGGTACTGGCACTGGTACGCAAGCATTGAGATCTAGCTACTCCAGGAGAGCTTTCTTTAACAACAGTGGCAATAAAATCCTTTTAGAAGGTGAAGAATATGAAATCCCCCTTACTAACACCGAGTGCCACATTATTGCCTAGAAGGAATGTTTACTAGACCAAAAATAGCTGAGCATCATAAAACCACAATCTCAGTTTGAATCCTTGCCATGAGGTACCTGGATGCACAGGACTCAATTAAAAAAAAAAAAAAGAATAAAAGCATATTCTGAAAGCACTGAAGATTGGGAAAGATAATTTAGTGCATCAGCTGCTGACGGCTAAATGCCTTTTGCTGTTTGTTTCTGGATGAACACATTTGTCCTGATGGAAGAGTACAGAGAAGCCCACGCATGACAGTGATTGCTTGAGAAAAGGCTAGTGGCTAACACCCATTAAGTGGAATTAGTGTCAAACTTAACAAAAGCAATTAAAGCCATTCAAATTAGAAAAGAGACCAACCCAATCATGAAATAATTGTTGAGAGCCTGCTGTCTGCAAAACACAGTGGTTTTATCAAAGAAGGAAAAAACCCCATCCTCGTGAAGATGAAAGTTCACTTAGGGAGATATTTCTTCAAGCTAGGTTTGATGCTCCTTCCCACCTCTGGTCATTTTTAAAACCATACTGTCTTAGTCATCTAGTGCTGCTATAACAGAAATACCACAAGTGGATGGCTTTAACGAAGAGAAGTTTATTTTCTGACAGTAAAGGAGGTTAAAAGTCCAAATTCGGGGTGTCAGCTCCGGGGGAAGTTTTCCTCTCTGTGTCAGCCTTCTCATCGATCTTCCCCTGGACTAGGACTTTCTCTGCTTAGGGACTCCGGGTCCAAAGGATTCGCTCTGCTCCTGGCCCTGCTTTCTTGGTGGTATGTGGTCCCCCATCTCTCTGTTCACTTCTTTCTATTGTATCTCAAGAGATTGCCTCAAGACACAATCTAATCTTATAGGCTGAGCCATTCCTCACTAACACAACAGCTGCCCATCCTCCCTAATTAACATCATAGAGGCAGGATTTACAACATATAGGAAAATCACACAATACTGGGAGTCATGGCCCAGCCAAACTGATACCCACATTTTGGGGGACATAATTCAATCCATGACACATATACAGACACAGCATTCAGAGTCCTGCTCAAGGATTACAGCTTCCTGTGATTCTACTCTGGTCCCTCCCCTTTGTTGGGATTGTCTACTCTGTCTGCTAGGTATCCCTAGCAACTTGGTTTTACCCCCATGGGATAGTTATTCTTTTCTGCAGTCTATCATAATTAAGTCGTTGGCCTGGGTGTCTCCTGCATACATAGTGTGCATTTCTTTAGGGCAATAACTTTATCCTATTTATCAATCTGTCTCTATTTCCTGGATTTCTTATAGTAGCTTCTTATATTTGTTCTCTTATAGAATGATAAATGTGAATTCTTAACAGTAAATTGGAGTGTCTGCTATCTGCTCTATTCAGTAAGTGCCAAATGAAAGGTGCAAATAACAAGGGCTTGGGGAGTTCAAGAAGAGACAAAGCAGAGTGGGCCAGGGAAGCCAGCGATGTTTTATGAACAAGGCAGAATTTACTCTGGGAATCTAGGCCAGATAAAAAAGCCAGAGGTGTAGCAGAAACTGCTGATAATCTTTATTATCCACTTTCTTTTTCTTTTTTTATCTTAATAGAGGGCACCCTTCTCTTAATCCTGGGTTTCAGTTGGGTATATGGTTGCTCAGCTAAAAACTGTATCTCCTAACTCTTCTTGCAACCAGGTGAGGCCTCGCAGTTTATGTTTTAGCCAATGCAATATGAGCAGAAGTGATGCATTCAGCTTCTATTTCATATTCTTAAAAATAAAGTTCTTGCCCTCTATTACGGAGCCCCGGTGGCGCAATGGTTAAGAGCTTGGCTGCTAACCAAAAAGTCGGCAGTTTGAATCCACCAGCCGTACATTGGAAACCCTATGGGGCAGTTCTCCTCTGTCCTATGGGGTGGTTATGTGTCACAACTGACTCAACAGCAGCAGGTTTGGTTTACCCTCTACTGCTCTCTTTCCCCTTTTCTAGTCATGCTGGAATTTGGATTGGCAACCACACGTCTTTGTCTATATCTTCAGATTTATGGTTCTTCCACTCTGCATTCGCACTAGCTGGATGAAAGCCATTTACCCAGGGTAGAAAGTTAATTCTACACAACACCTCCACCCACACTCACTCCTAGTTCCCACCTGTTTGTAACATTTAAAGACAGGCTGTATAGGGAGCTGTTATAGAGAATGGGTTCTAAATGTGTATCGCTGTATTTTGCAGAAAAGGAGGCCTGAGTATACTCCCCTTTTTTGACGTTTTTCCACTTTTATCTATCCATCAAGTCTTAGCCTAAGTCTCTCTTCTGTATTAACAGTCCCCTGATCACTTTGTCCATTCCACTCTCCTCTCCCTTCTGCAAATTTCTCTCTGCCATCAGGAAAACTGCAGATTCTTTCTCCCCAGGGTGTCACAACCTAGCAGGTCATTCTGTGTGGACTTGCTCCCTAATCATTTCCTGTTTACTCTCTTCATAACACAAACTCACCAAGGAAAGAGGCTGTGACTTACTACTTTTTACGTCCCCTACAAATCTACAAATAATACTTTACATATGGTGCTTTGGTTATTTGTTGTTGTGTCAATTCCGACTCATGGTGATTCCACTTGGGCACAGTAGAACTTCACCATAGTTTTAAGGCTATGACCTTTTAGAACAGATTGCCAGGTCTGTCTTCTGAGGTGCCTCTGGGTGGATTTGAACCACCAACCTTTCAGCTAGTAGTTGAGCACTTAACCATTTGTGCCACACAGGGACTCCATGAATGGAAATTAAGATGATGACTTGCCTTCTTAAAGAAAACTGAACTCCTTGTAGGCATAAATGATGTATTATGGCTTTTGTAAACCATAACATATGGCAAAAGGTTGGGTACATAACTGTTGCTTTAGGTAGGAAATCTCTGAGTTGGAAGTCAGGAGAACTGGGCTCTAGACTCAGCTCTTCCACTAACTTCCTTGGTTCTTAGTTTATGTATAGAAAGTTCTGCTCTGCCTTTCAGTCCTAACTTTCTCCAATTTATTATGCACAAGCTACTTGAATATCTAGATGGTATATCTGATCTATAAACCAAAACTTCTAGCTTTAGGTTTATATAAACTGCTTAGGTCACAGTTCAGAGTCACCACCGAATGAGTGTGGTCTTTATCTTTCTCCTTTCAGTCACCAGCTCAAATTGCTCTCGTATGTGGTTGGTACTTTGATTCACCTTTTGGCTGGACCTCAGCTTATATTTGATTGCAGCAAAGGATTATGGTTGTTAGGTGGAGGTTTCTCTGTGAGCAACGACGAATATAATGAAGAGACCAGGCAGCAACTCATGGAACATAGACGGCATTTTATTGTGTACATCAGGGAACAGGTTTGCCAAAGGTTCGTGGATAAGTCTATGAAGCCCTGAAATTATGTGTGTATGGGAAAGTGTCTGTGAATGTATGTGTAAGAAAGTCCTTTCAAGGGTATATGTGTTTGTTCAATTAATTTTCAAAGTTATCTGTGATCCAGAAAATGTTGAAAGCCACTGCAACAATGGAACATGTAGTTATGTCAATGACTTACAGTTACAACTATGCTTGCTATAAGGTTTTGTCATATTTTCTATTAATAAGCATTGAGTAAGCACTAGGCTCTAAAACTGATGGAATACCAATTGACATGTTTCAAAAAAAGAAGGCAGCCCCGAAGGTATTCACTTGTCTATGTGAAGAAATTTGGAAGACAGCTACCTGGCCAATCAACTAGAAGAGATTCATATTTGTGCCCATTCCAAGGAAAGGTGGTCCGACAGAATGTGTAGATTATCGAATAATATCATTAATATCACATATAAGTAAAATTTTGCTGAAGATCATTCAATAGTGGTTGCAGCAGTACAACCACAAGGAACTGCCAGAAATTCAAGCCAAATTCAGAAGACTATGTGGAACCAGGGATATCATCGCTAACATCGGATGGATCTTGGTTGAAAGCAGAGGATACCAGAAAGATGTTTACCTCAGTTTTATTGAATATACAAAAGCATTTAACTATGTGGATCACAACAAAATAAGGATAACATTGTAAAGAATGAGAATTCCCAAGTACTTAATTGTGCTCATGAGGAATCTGTGCATGGGTCAAGAGACAGCTGTTCAGACAGAACAAGGGGATACTGCATGGTTTAAAGTCAGGAAAGGTATGCATCAGGGTTGTATCCTTTCGCCATACCTATTCAATCTGTATGCTGAGGAAAAAATCGAGAAGCTGAACTATATGAAGAGGAACGTGGCATCAGGATTGGAGGAAGACTCATTAACAACCTGCGATATGCAGATAACACAACCTCGCTTGCAGAAAGTGAAGAGGACTTGAAGCATTTACTGATGAAGATCAAAGACCACAGCCTTCAGTATGGATTACATCTCGACATAAAGAAAACAAAAATCATCACAACATCATGACAGCAGAAAAGTTGAAGTTGTCAAGGATTTCATTTTACTTGGGTCCGCAATCAATGCCCATGGAATTGCCTGTCAAGAAATGAAACAATGTACTATATTGGGCAAATTTGCTGCAAAATCTGTTGACCCAAGCTATGGTATTTTCATGGCTTTGAAGTGTTAAAAAGCAAAGATGTCACTTTGAGGACTAAGGTGGGTGTTATGGATTGAATTGTGTCACCCAAAAATGTGTGTCAGCTTGGCTAGGCCATGATTCCCAGTATTGTTTGATTGTCCACCATTCTGTCATCTGATGTGATTTTCCAACGTGTTGTAAGCGGTGATTAAGAGCTTGGCTGCTAACCAAAAGGTCAGCAGTTTGAATCCACCAGCCATTCCCTGGAAACCCTATGAGGCAGACTTGTTCATTCTTCTGGCAGTCCAAGGTGTAGTCATATTCTTCACCAACATCATGAATCAAAGGTGTCAATTCTTCAGTCTTCCTTATTCATTGTCCAGCTTTCGCATGAATATGAGGCAATTGAAAATACCATGGCTTGGGTCAGGTGCACTCTCTTAGTTATCTAGTGCTGCTACTGTCCTATAGGGTTGCTATGAAACAGAATTGGACAGCAATGGTTATTTACTTATCTTTTTATGATGTTAATGAGGTAGGATTAGAGGCAGTCATGTTAATGAGGCAGGACTCAATTTACAAGATTAGGTTGTATCTTGAGTCAATCTCTTTTGAGATACAAATGAGAGAAGTGAGCAGAGGGATCTCCTGCCACCAAGAAAGCAGAGCTGGGAGCAGAGCATGTCGTTTGGACCTGGGGTCCCAGCACTGAGACAATCCTAGACCAAGAAAAGGGTGATGACAAGGACATTCCCCCAGAGCTGACAGAAACAGAAAGCCTTCCCCTGGAGCTGACACCCTGAATTCAGACTTCTAACCTCCTAATCTGTGAGAGAATACATTTTTTTTTTATTAAAGCCATTCACTTGTGCTACTTCTGTTATAGAAGCACTAGATAACTAAGAAAGTGCGCCTGATCCAAACCATGGTATTTTCAATTGCCTTATATTCATGTGAAAGCTGCACAATAAACAAGGAAGACTGAAGAATTGATGCCTTTGAATTACAATGTTGGTGAAGAATATGAATATATCATGGACTGCCAGAAGAACGAATGAATCTGTCTTGAAAGTACAGCCACAATGCTCCTCAGAAGCGAGGATGGTAAGACTTTTCACACACTTTGGACGAGTTAATAGGAGAGACTAGTCCCTGGAAAAGGACATCATACTTGCTAAAGTAGAAGGTCTACTTGCTAAAGTAGAAACTGTCCCATAGGGTTTCCAAGGAGCGGCTGGTGAATTTGAACTGCTAACCTTTTGGTTAGCAGCAGAGCTCTTAATCACCAAGCCATCAGGGTTTCCCTAGAATTTGAACTTAGATCTCCTTAATTCCAAACTCTCTGGAAACTTCTACCCTACCATTCTAAAGAATTAGACTCACAATCTAAATATAAAAAATACAGGGCAGACCAGTGTACCAAATGCTAAATGTCATACAACTAGACAGACAATAAGTGCTAAGGTGTTTTCAGAATGGGCCATCACATTTTGTTGGTGTAGTCAAAGTAAGTTTCATGAAAGAGATGGGATTTATGCTTATTCTTACAGGATTTGGGGAATATGAGACAAACAATTAAAGTGGTTTAGGAAGGACAACCTCTGTTTGGGGTAAAAGATGCATATGTATACACAGGGCTAAGAAATTGGAGGCTGTAAATAATTCTACTTCAAGTACTGTCTGACTTAATTCACTCTTTTTTATAAAGCCACGTTCAATTAAGGCTAGGCAACTAACTATTCTAAACTTAAATAGATTTGATATCAGGTCTGATAAAACATTCCACATTGTACTTGCTCCAAGTATACAACTAGATATGTCAAATATTACCAAGACTTTGTGAAACATTCCAACTCCTCACTCATCTTGACACAAGGGAGCAGCCCCAGATCAAGACTTATCACTTTTAGACTTGAGGGGATTACACATTGGATTTGATAATAGTGTTTCATCATGTGGAAGATACTTGCTTATTATATTAAGGCCCCAGTAGTCTTTCTTCATTATTTCACTGTGAAATAAAAAAGGCAAAGTGTCATCATTTGATAGCAGCCATGGAACTTGGACTGCAAGGTTCTTGCTTCCAGTTTCTCCATGTCAGCCAAGACTTTTTCACACTGGGGCTTGTGATGGAAGAGGGTGAGATGGAGGAGCAATATCTAGATGTTTGACCCTTTGGAAGGTGAGGTGAGAGTATAGAGTTACCAGACATCCCAAGACAGGTTGCCCAGAGTAAAGGTTAGAAGAACTGCTAAGCCAGGAAGAAATGATTAGGCTCTACATCCCTAGGTGGTGCAAATGGATAATGAGCTCAGCTGCTAACTGGAAGGCTGGAGGTTTCAAGTCCACCTAGAAATGCCTCAGGAGAAATGGCTGGTGATCTACCTCTGAAAAATCAGCCATTAAAAAACTTATGGAGCACAGTTCTACTCTGACGCACATGTGGTCACCATGAGTAGGAAAGTTCTCTAGTCTCTGTAGTGTCAGATTGCACTTATCAGGAAGAAAGGGAAAGAGTCCATGTGCAAGTTTTGAGCATCTCCACATGAAGGAGTTCAGCTAAGTCAGGGTTTTGCCAAGATGATGGAGATTTGAGATACAGGTAAAAGGCAAAATGCCGATCTAGCTGAAGTAGAGATGAGGGGGATATTGTGGCTGGCAGACCAAAGGTCCCTGCAATCCTTGCCGTGAGTCCTTGTCAGACATTCTTTGGGGATTACTGGAGATTGAGGAAAGCCTAAGGCTGTCACCAATGGGACATACCCAGGGAATATTTAACAAGCTCCATTCAAGCTCTGCATTCTACGACGTTGCCACCACCTCTCCACCCATTTTATAGAACAAATCTAAGTAAAATAGGCATCAAAAGTTGGTTTGAAAATATCAAGGTTTTGATAGTACAAAGCATTGGCCAAGGTATGAGGAAATGAGCTCCCCATCACTCTTGGACATGTAATTGATGTAGCCTCTTGGGAGGGAAAGTAGCATTAGGTAGCAAAAATTGGCCCAGCCATCCCACTTTTATGAATTTTTGCTATAGATACACTCGCTCAAATATACAAAGATATATATGTACTGGGATTTTCATTAGAGCATTGGTTATGAAAACCAGAAAAAAAAAAAAAAAGACACCAAACCCATTGCTATGGAGTCAATTCTGACTCATAGTGACCCTATAGGACAGAGTAGAGCTGCCTCATAGAGTTTCCAAGAAGCGCCTGGTGGATTCGAACTGCCGACCTTTTGGTTAGCAGCTGTAGCACTTAACCACTGAGCCACCAACCAGGGTTTCCCCAGAAGGATAGAGACAACCAGAAAATTCATTTAAATGAGGATAGGTTAAATAAATGATGCAGCTGTAAAATGAAATATACAACTCTTAAAAAGAATGGAATGTTGTGCTGGCATGGAACAATCACTAAGTAATACTTTTCAATGAAGAAAGCAAGAGAAAGAACACTATATATTATATCCTCAGTAGTATAAAAAGATGGTACTCTGTGTGTGTGTGTGCAAATGTGGGTGCTTGTAGTTGCATCAAAATATCTGGAAGGACACAAAAGAAACACTAAGGTCACTCTAAATAGGGGACCATGGTCCTAGGAAAAATGACTTGCTATTCTGAGTATATTCTCTAGCATTGGTTAATTTTTTTAAGCCATGTGCTTAGTGCACTTTTCCAATTTGAAAAAAAATATGAGAAAAAAAGTAGCTTTGGAAGAGCAGGTGTGTTATGACAGAGCCAGAGACTAAGCCCTGAGCCTCTGATGGTGATGGTGGTAGCATGGTAATGGAAGAGGGCTTCATGAATAATCAGTCTGTGTGAATATCAGCTCTGTGTCTCTCTCTCTCATTCTCTCTTCCACACTTTTGAATCAAAGAGAGTTGGTTTAAAACCCACTTCCACCAATTACTAATTAGGGCGACCTGAAAATGGTTAAACCTCGCTGAGACTTATCTCCCTGAACAAAAAAACAAAAGGGGCAATATTTTGCCATCTTTATTAATCTTCTTTTCCTTCAGTCTTCAATGACTGCACAACCACCAGTTAATACTGCTGGGGGAATGACTGATACTCTGTCCCTGAAGACAGGGACCCTCCTGCCATGTCTGCCTGTCTCCTGGCCCTCACAATAGAATGAATGAATGAACAAATGAATAAATACCACAGATAATTCTGTTTCTCTTCCTTTCTATCACATGCTTTCTATCTACCCACCACTTGTGCGCACACACACACACACACGAACACACGTAAGTATACATACATGCATGATACATATACACACATGCAGAGACTCACAAAATTTGTGGGTCTGTTCTCTTCCCCCCCTCCCCAAGAATTCCAGATTTATTTTACTGACTCTCTTTTTTGGCCAGTTTTTTTCCTAGCATTTTTATCTCTTTTGGCAGTTCCCTGAAGGAGAAGGAAGTACGCATTTTGTTCCCAGGCAACGAATCTCTATAGAACACACATTGCCTTTCTTAGATAGAGGAGGGAGTGCTTAATTTTTGCAACTGAAGTTTGATTTCAGTCCTTGAAAGTTCACTCTGATAAATTCAGAATTATGAAGAGTTTCTCCATGTTAAATTGCAAACCCAGTCTTTCCCTAAGTCCTGGAGTTAGGACTGAGGACTTTCAGCCAAGTAGCTTCCCACGAGTTGGAATCCACTAGTTGGCAAGTAACAACAACAAGAAAGTTCCTTTTCAAGGTCCTTCTACCCTAAGTGAACTATTTCTGCCCACAAGCTGCATCAGGCCCAGGAGATCTTTACAAAAAGACAGACTTTACTCAGTCTGCAAGACAGGGGCCAGTGGATAAAAGGAGATGGTTTAGGTGGCGTATGTACATGGAAAAGTTCATGGCAATTAAACAATAAATATAGATATCTTTTTTTTTTTTTTTTATAAGAGAGGATGGTGTCAGTGTGGCTACAGGAGGGGAAAATATAATCTAGATAAAAATGGAGCATTAAAGTTCGATGACGTCTTCATTGAGCTAAAATTCACATAAACTACGAACACAGTCAAAAACCCAAAACTAAACCTGTTGCCGTTGATTCGACTCATAGCAACGCTATAGGGCAGAGTACAACTGCCCCATAGGGCTTCCGAGGAGCAGCCGGTGGATTGGAACTGCCGACCTTTTGGTTAGCAGCCGAGCTCTTAACCACTGTGCCATCAGGGCTCCCAAGCAATCCAAACACCTTTTTATTCACATTATTCCTCTAATTTCATAAAAGAGGCTAATAAAAAGTTCAGACTCCTTTAAGATGACAGATCTGTTTTCTTATAGTTTATGGTCCAGTAGGGAAGCAGAATATTGTCAACTTTATATCTTAACATATTTCCCTATGTGCTTTATTATCCAGTCACACCAGAGGATGGCACTGTCTCTATTGATCTCATTCTTCCAGGCTCAACTCACATGCTTCTCCTCCAAGAAACCCTTCCCATTTTCTATTATCATTTTTCCCTGTACTCCGACAATGGTGTGTTCCTTTATGAGAACATTTGGCTTACTCTAAGTGGTAGAATAGGAAGTTGGTTAAAAAGTGAGACTGCTCAACTAGTTTGTAAATAACTTAAGGACAGGGATTAAGTTTTATTCATTTCTATACCCTTATAATGTTTAGTGGGGGCACTGGTGGTTCAGTGGTAGAATTCTCACCTTCCACGTGGGAGAACTGGGGTTTGATTACCGGCCAATGTACTTCAAGTACAGCCACCATGCGGGGAAAGACTACCCAATAAGCAAGGTACACATGGGCTTAAGTAAGTAAGCACAATTAAGCCTGTGCATATCTTGCGAACTCTAAGCCCATGCGTACCTTGCTTACAGGTTAATTTGCCCCTGCCACCACCTGTCTGTCAGTGGAGGCTTGCATATCACTATGATGCTGAACAGGTTTCAGTGGGGCTTCCAGATTAAGGTAAACTAGGAAGAAAAGCCTGGTGATCTACTTCTAAAAAATCAGCCAATGAAAACACTATGAATTACAGTGATCCAATCTCATTGTGCATGGGGTGTCCATGAGTTGGGGACTGACTCAATGGCAAGTAACCAACAACAACAACAACATAATATTTAGTGGTATCCCTAAGTGGTACAAACAGTTAACACGCTTGGCTACTCACTGAAAGGTTGGAGTTTGAGTCTTCCCAGAGGCTCCTTGGAAGAAAGGCTTACTTCTGAAAAATCAGCCATTGAAAACCCTATGGAGCACAGTCCTACTCTGCCACACGTGTGGTCATCCGCCATGAGTGCAACAAACCACAGCCAAGCAAGTTTACCAACAGGAATTTCACAGTATTGTCATATTATAGCAGAGACTCTTTCAATAGTGTACAAGTTCAGAGTCATGATTCTAAAACATATGGCAAGATCTCTCCTGCAAGAGAAAAAATATCCAATACAGTTCCAGTGTTTAATGTTTCTCCTTCTAATCCTCCGGAAAATGGCAACCCATGTATGGTCAAAAAAACGCAAATAACTCCAGTAAACAAAAATACTCAATTAACCAGAGCATCTAAAAATGAAATTGTACTGTGAGCTATAGGAAAAGAAAAAAGGATAGTAAATAACAGTATAACACCACCGACTGCAGGTTTAAGGTTTTCTTTGTAGATCAAGTGCTGGGGCACCGATACCTTTCCCAGAAATACCTTTTTTTTTAAAACTGGAGCCAAAAAAAAAAGAAAGAAAAGAAACCTGCTTTTATCTGCTTATATCCAAAATACAAAACTTTCACTCTGGTCCTTTAAACAGTAGAGAGTAGCTGCCACCTAGTGACCCGTTGCCTAGCAATCCTTTGTATTCTCCTCTCTTCCCCAGCCAGGGAGCCCTTTCCATCCTCTTCCTGGGACTGAAGCCTTTGTATTTCTCTGGAAAGCCATTTTCTTAATGTTCTGTTTTGGAAGCTCTTACCAAAACAAATAGAACAATCAAGAATTCTGAGTTTTCCAGCTCAGGCAAATGGGAAGGACCAAGAGAGGACTCGCAGACATCCAGGCCTCCATGTATAAACCAGAAACCATCTGATAATTCTTCATTTGCCCTAGTAACAGGAAGAGGAGTAGCACGGAGGAGGAGAGAACATTTTTTTTGGAAAGCAGGCAGTGACGCCTGACAGCTTTCAGGATCTGGCGCAAAAGCAAAATATCAGCCTTTTTTTCTTTCCCTTCATTTGCATTTTATCTTTCTTTTTTTGTTGTTGTTGCTGGAGCAAAAATACTACACATTACTGGTGAACTGGTAAAAGGCAATGAAAAGATTTTGTGAGGGATAGTTGCCCACAGTTCTTTTCTGATAACCCCTAAAAGCTTGCTAATTAGTGGTATGAAGTGCTTTCAGATGAAAGCCAGGAAGGAGCTGAACTCATCCAACGCATGGCAGTAGACAAACTCAACAAGTGAAGGGAAATCAATCACTCTGTAGTCATAAAAAAAAAAAAAAATTTTTTTTTTCTTTTTTTTATAGAGAAGGAAATTCTAATGAGCTGCGGGGTCGCTATGAGTCAGAATTGACTCAATGGCAATGGGTTTTGTAAGCTCACGTGGGGTAGAAAGCCCAGGAACATAGACTATTCTGTAGGTATCAGCATGTCGTAACTTACCCATTTCCAAGTTCTCTTTTGTCTTATATTCAGAAGGCTCCAAAAGCTAATGTTTCCATTTTTGTGTGTACTGGGCTATGAAGGAAGAAATGTGGTGTGGGCAGGTCTCACCTGTAGCCTGCTGAATGACCTGGGACAAATCTCTTACATTTTCCAAGCCTGGATTTCCTCACCAGTCAGACCAACTGATTGCAAAGGTTTCTTTCTTCCATGTTGAAACTCTAATTCTCATGTTGGTCTTCTCAGCTGTGAATTCTGGGAAAGCCACAACATTTCTGCTCCTCTGTCGCCTTTCATATAATCGGAAGGAAGATTAGCAGGGTTGGGAACCATGATTTCTAAACTCTTTCCGTGATTCTTGTCTAGTCACCTAGGAGATAATAGAATGAAAGGGGCTCGTTTCCAAGGGACAAGCCCACATCAATCATTAAGAGTCCCAGGGAGGAAGAAGGATAGTATGTGCTACTTGAGATCATCAGATACTGGGAAAGTAAGCATTAAAAGTATCAGAAGGAAATTCGTCATCAACAAAACAAACCCAGCCTCAGCACCACCCATTTCTCTAAATCCTTCTGTGAGAAGTTATTTACAGAACTGAGAAAGACAAACAGGACAATGATACCTCTCACCAGTGTGCTGACACATGTATAGAAATCCTAGGAAATCTTCCAATGTCACCTCACAGGTGAGTGTTTAACACCCAGCTCTCCAGTAGAGGTTTCCTAGAGCATGTAGGTGCAACCAACTCAGCGCAACACTAGATGTCAGTAAATGTGGCTAGAAATGGAGCCTTCCGGGAGCAATCTGAAAATCAGGGAAATAATTCCCATCTACACCACAGTTTAGTCCTGCAAATCTGCTGAATTTATTATTCTGTTTCTTAGCGGTAATAAATCTTCCTGAACTCAAATACTGAATGAGCTTAGAAACTATGATTTCTAATAGATCTTTGAATGATATCTTGTGAAGTCATTCTGATGGTTTCCAGGTGATAATATATATATTTTTAATACTTAAGTATTGGGTCCTGAAGATGCCTGTCACATGTTTTCTTGTGAATGTTAATTGCCCCTTCTTATCTTTCTCTTCTGGGTAGATGTAGTTCTCCATCATGTACACACACCTACATACAAACTTAGGTAAACAGCTACAGAAGCATAGATAAGCAATGTAATGGATCAGCAGGCTGCTTGATCTAGTGGGTAGGGCACTGGAGTAGGAGTCAGGAAACTAGTCAGAAACACACAATGTTGCTCACATCACATCAGTCCATCATACTGGGCATCAGTTTTTAGAATTGTAAAATTAAGAGGTGAGATTATATGACCTGTAACTAAAGTATCTTCCCACACTAACATTTCCTAAGTCTATAAAAAAAAAAAAAAAAAAGTCTATATTTCTTCCCAAACAATTTCAAACCACCTTAGACAAAGAAAACAATGTCCCTGTACTACACAGACCAGAAGGTTTCTTGGTTATTTAATTAATGCTTTTGTCTTCTGATAATGCCCTGATGGAGAGAAGTTGAAACTAAGTTGACAAGGACCAGGATCAGGTCTTTATTTGCTGTTCTAATTTTGTGACTATAGCCCCGTTAATGGTTCTTAGAACCGTTTAAACTAAGCTCAACAATTACACAAAATACCCTGATGTAATCCCTAGACAAAGTCTTTTTCTTTGTGTATGAGACCATGCTGTGATGGGGCCACTTGCACAGGTGCCATTGACGTGGCAGGCCCGGGAACCAAGTAAACATTCTTAAGCAAATACCGTTACAAAAGAGAATAATGGTTTATAGTAATAACACTTTTCTCATCTGGGGACTAACAAAAACACTGCAGATAACAAATGCTTTTTCTGCTAACAATACCTAACTGTGGGCTGTTTGCCATTTCTGGCAAGGAAAGAAGAGAGGAACGCTGAGATAAACAGTAGCTTAATTCTTTTGTTTAGCCATCAAGAAGTAATTACCTTTCACTGTTCCAGATACCTGCTAGAAAAACTTACCTAAGTGCTTCGACTACCCAAAGAAATAGACCCAGCAGGATCCTAGACCCTAGAAACAGGCAGGGATGGACAATTCCAAAAGATATCCAGAAAGCCTCCTTCACCCCCTGCCGCCATGATGGACAGAATTTCCAGCGTTGGAGAGACATCATTCTATATTCAACGTGTCGCTGTCATAATCAAAATGCAAATACCTCCAGGAGGGGTCATAGGGAAAGCTTGAGTTGCTTTACAGTGTCAGGTTTCTACCCAACATCTAACAGGCTGAAGGCCTTGGCATATAGGAATTTTGAGAGGGGCAGGAGGTAAGGGAGAAAGTGTACTGTGTACCCATAGACAGAAATTTCCTCTATGATATTCCTAATTACTTCAGCCTACCTCCTTTCCAGACACTTCACTATCCTCAACAACTTCCTATAGCTGAACACCAGTTTGTCAATGTTCCTCTTAATAGACATGAGCAGGTTTGGGTTGTCCATCTGAATGGCTGAAATACTAGGCTGCTATGTGTGGCTTCAGGCCCCTGAGTGAAGCATCAAATTGGCTGAGCCTAGTCACATGCCCATGTTCCTGGCTGCCACATGATCTGCAAGGCAGATTAACTGCCATGCCTTCAGCTTCCAGTGTAGGAAGTTGGGGTATTTGTCTCCATCTTGGAATTTACTCCAGAAGGGTCTTTGAATGCTGAGCATCCCAACATAAGTGTCCAGTGTTTTAGGGATGGAGATATGCATAAAATAGATTTTTCTTTTCTTCACTTTTTAATTTAATGATGTCAAACACTAAATATAGTTCTGTATTATCTCCAGCCTCTTCAAATGAGGAACATGAATTAGGAAAAAAAAAAAAAATCTCTGAAACAGAAAGAACCCCAATTACCTGGAGGAGAGTTATTGCACCTTAATAGGATTTGACTCCTGTCCTTATTTACCTCCTAAGGTATAGGATCAATACCCCAACAACCTTACCCAAAGTTTCTTTATTCCCTTCACTTTGAAGAATCCAATTTTAATTAAGCTCACAGATTGTTAAGAGGAAAGGTGAGAAGACAGAGGCAGCTTGTCATTCTTGGCTGAGAGAGGGAGGAATCTTCAACCAAATCTCCTCCAATCTGAATGCTGAACAAACTAATTGTCTAGGTTGATTGAAACTCAAGCCTGAAAACTCCCACTATCCACCCCGGGGATGTAGGCTCCATATGTGCACACTGGGAGTTCTGACAAGAGTGAGTGACAGCCCTAATCTCTGTCTCTCTTTATTTCTGTGACCTTTAAGAGGAGGTGAACTCAAAAAGTGTTCGAGTTTGCAGCCCTGTTCAGCCTGAAGAGAACTGAGGGCAATGTGGAAGCTGAGGACATGAGATGAAAGATAACTGCCCTCAAACAGGCATGTTCGGTAATGATGGTACCCATAAAACCGTAGGGTAATAAATTTTGCAATATGGAAATATGTCCTGTTCTTTCCCTTCTGAGCCCCTTGGGGATTCCCCTCTCCCTTCTTCCACCAGAAGTCCTTAAATCATTGAAACTGGGCCATGGGATTGAGGTTTTTAGTTCTGCTGAAGGGCAAGGAAAAATAGTTCTTAGGGAGAGGAAGGATGTAATGTAAGGATGGTTCCTGCTATATGGTAAAAGGAAATTGAAAAATTCTTCTGGTACTGAGACAAGTGGAGAGAGAGAAACAAAAACAGCAGGACAAGAATTCAGACTTGCGCATCCTTACTCTACCCTTCACTGTGAGAGGAAGATGGTAAAGTAGAAACACCTACACAGATTTGGTTGGAAGGGTATTTTAGAACAACAAAGTTAGCATATCATTATCCTGGACTATGTCATTGTACCCAATATCGGGCCACAGGAGCAAACAGTAATGGCTGTGAGAAGTACCTGTTTGGGTGGACCAGAGGACAGCATCTAAAGGCTCCATACCCAAGTGTGGAGTGAAGTAAACAAGAGTTAACTACTCATAAGATGGACCTAGAAGTGGTAGAGACCTGGTGAACTAGGGGGTGCCCAGGGTCAGAATGACAAGGGTACAAATTGCAGGGACCGCAGAACAAGAGGCAATGGCAAGATCCATGTCATCACCAGCAGAGGCCAGCATTATGCCCCAAACACAGGCAGTTCATTAGCACAGGATGTCAAAAGGCCAGTGATGCTGAAGGACAGAGGCTATGCCCAGAGATCAAACAGGGTCTGTCTTAGTTATCTAGTGCTGCTATAACAGAAATGTCACAAGTGGATGGTTTTAACAAATAGAAATTTATTTTCTCACAGTACCTAAAAAAAATTTTTTTTAAGTTCAGGGTGTTGGCTTTAGGGGGAGACTCTCTATCTCTGCCGGCTCTGGAGGAAGCTTCTTGTCTGTTTTGAGCTTCTGCTCCTGGGTGATCTTCATGTGGTATGGCATCTATCTTCACTCATCTCTGCTGGCTCCATTGCTTGTTTAATCTCTTTTACATCTCAAAAGTGATTGACTCAAGACCTACCCTATGCTAATCCTGCCTCATTAACATAATAAAGATGACCCATTCCCAAATGGGATTATAACCACAGGCATACAGGCATAGAGGTTAGAATTTACAACCCATATTTCTGAGGGACAGGATTCAATCTGTAACAGGGTCAGACATCAGAGCAGAGGCCAACAGTAGGCCACATACAGACCAGACACCCTCTCTGACCACTTACAATGTTAAATGTAAATTTTCTGATGCTCCAAGACACCGTTTTATGGACGAAAAGAAAAAGGAAGCCTGAAGAGGGAATTGAAGCTTCAAATTGCCTGTGTCTAAATCTTGAATTTGGCTCAATATTTATCCAAATGAGGCAAAAGTTTAAGTCAAATTGAATGAGGTAACTTGAAGAAAGAAGTCAGTGTTGACACTGGAAAAAATGACCGGAGAGTAAACTGAGTTCAGGAAGAGGTAAATAAAGGCAGGAGCATTTCTGTACATCCCAGTCGAAGTGCATAAATGGTACCCACTACATAACAAGGCACAGCTTGGGGTAGTTGCCAACCAGACAGTGTATGTTGCATTCTCTAATTTGGATGACTTCTGGCTAATGCAACTTGGGGGCACCAACAGCAAGTTTTCATTCTCCAGCTAAGTCTCTCAAAATTTTAGCCTCTGGTCTTCCCTTTGGGCTCCTCTCTACAGAGACCAGGTTATGACAAAAAACACATAAAACTAGCCATTAAAAATATACAACCCTTTTTATCACAGTTCAAGGAGCCATGGAAGTAAAACTTAGAGGCATAAGGTTGGAAGGGCCTGAGGGATCAATTAGTTCATCTTTATCCCCTTACAGAAAAGGCTGAGTCCCAAAGAGGCAACAGAACTGAGTTTTTGAAAAAGCTGAACACAAAATGTAGAATACCTAGTGATGGAAAGACTTGTGAACAAAGAGTGATGCCTCCCACACTAAAAGTATGTTCAAAGACTCTGAGAGTCAGAAAAGAGCATGGTCTTTTTTAGGAGACTCAGGGAAATGACAGACGAACTGAGTTTTGGGTGAGAAGACTTTCAAGGGTTGTAGAAGAGGGAAGGAGGAAAGAGTATATCTGGCAGAGGAACAATATTCAAAAGGTCTTATGTATGCATATGAGTGTGAATAGGAGGTCCTGGAGGAGGAGTGATGGCATGTGAGGTAGCAAAAGGAGTCTCCTGATGGCTAATCTCATGCTCTCTTCTCCCCTGTGAAGACCTTTATTGCTTCCCATGCAGTCCAGGGACATAGCACATCTCTCTTGCCTGGGTTCTCCTATACTCAGGCTGTCTGTGAAGAGGGGCATTGACCTCCCAACTCTACATTCTAGCAGAATACAACTATTGTTCATTCTTGAGTTTCTTTTTTTATTTTTTTTTTTGATGTTACTTATGGAAAAAACAGATAAGATGCAATAAACACCAATACTGGGGGATGAATCGCACCATTTCTAATTTGTATAGAAACTAGAATCATAAGGAACCATAAGGAGATATATACAGTATTTATTTCTATACATTTATATATTTTTAATATTTATGTGTGTGTGAACGTCTTTATTTATTAGATCACTTTTGGTTGCAAGTAACAGAAACCACTTCCATCTATCTTAAATGAGAGAACAAAATTTATTATGAGGATGAAGGGGAGGTTGAAATCCAAGACTGCAATACAGCAGAAACGCAGAAAAAACTGGACACAAACACTGGAGCATTGTAGAAAATCCAGAAACTCTTCTTACTATTTTTTATGCCTCCTTCTTCTCTGTGGCTTTATTGCTAGTGCTCATCAAGGTCTGGCTTTTCCTAATTTCCAGGCCACATGGCAGAAAGTGGTTCTTGTTAATTGACCTTGGATTTCCTGCTTTTCATTTTAAAAAAGCAGCCAGCCAGAGACTGGATCTCTTAGTCAAATTCTGATTTCCTAGGGAAGGCCCACGTTGGGTTATGTACCCACCCTGAGGCTACACAGCTATGGCCTAGAGGGTGGCTGCCCACATTTGATAGCCATGTGGATCCTGGTTGGGAGGAGAGCAGTTTCTCCAGGGCAGCGTGAACTGGGCTGCCACCCTAATAGAGATCCACAGACAACCAGTTCCACAAGAGATTCATAAATGGACCTATGTTCAAATATGTTTGGGAAACCATGTAGCAAGATTTAAAAAGATTTCTGCATTGCTGGACTTCTTGGTGCATTTGATATGCTAGTAAATATTGTGAATCCTCAAGATGGAGATAAGTGCTGTTTCCCAAACTTTTTTGATCACAGAACCTTACTTTACCCCAAGGAACCAGCATTTCATGAAACACACTTTGGGAAAACTTTTATATGCAATGCTCATATCTGTCGATGAGTTTATTGTCAGTCTTCTTTGAAATTCAATGTTCAACAACTAATGCACCAGGCCTGTGGTGCTACGTGCAGTGTAGGTTCACTATGACTAAAACAAGTTTCCTATCCTCAGTGGGTTTTTAGTCTAGTGGGGTTGACCATAAAAAAGCAAGAGTATGATGTATGGTACAAAGGGATACATATGGTACCTAATACAGGACGGGGTGCTCCTCCACATTAAGGGGAAGTGTCAAAGCAGGGCTTTCTTGAGGTGATAACTGAACTTTAAAGAGCAAGCAGTAGGAGCAAGCCAAGGAAAAGGAAAACATGAACTAAGATAAAAGTAGCGGAAAGAATCAGACTATTTCAAGAGTAATTAAGTAGGACTCAGTGACAGATTGAACATAAGACATGAGAAAGCAGCAAGGACTGAGGAAAGCTCTAGAAATGATGGCTTTGGCAGCTTGATAATGAATTCAGTTTTAGATCTATAGGGTTCGCTGTGCTGAAGGTCATGTCCTGCAAGGAAGGAATTGACATGAGAGCCTACAGCTCAGGGGATAAATCTGGACTGGAGCTAGAGATAAGGGAGTCATCACCATACCGATGAGAGTTAATATTATGAGCCTGGATGAACCTCTCCATGTTGGCTGTGGAGAGTGAGCGTGGAAGACGAAGACAAGAGATATTTAAGGGATGAGTAGAGAAAGGGGATTGCTGGGAGGCATGCTGTGTAGCCAAAAGCTAGGAGGAACCCAGTGGATTGTACTGTTAGAACAGGTGATCATTTCTTTATTTTTGTTTTCATTGTGCCTTAAGTGAAAGTTTACAAATCAAGTCAGTCTCTCATACACAAACTTATATACATCTTGCAAAGTACTCTTAGTTGCTCTCTCCCTAATGAGACAGCACACTCCTTTCTACCCTGTATTCCCCATGTCCATTCAGCCAGCTCCTGTCCCCTTCTGCCTTCTCATCTCACCTCTAGACAGGAGCTGCCCACATAGTCTCATGTGTCTACCTGAGCCAAGAAACTCAATCCTAACCAGTATCATTTACTATCTTATAGTCCAGTCCAAAAAGTTGTCTGAAAAGTGGGCTTTGGGAATGGTTCCAGTCTTGGGTTAACAGAAGGTCCAGGGAACATGACCTCTAGGGTCCCTCCAATCTCAGTCAATGGGTGATTATTTTAAGACAGAGGGCTAAGCATTGCCAATGCTACCAAAGGTTTAAGTAAGAGAAGAACTTTAAAGTATTCACTAAATATAGCAAAGAAGCAGTCAGTGACCTTAAAGGCAAGAGTTACAATGGAATGGTAGATGTAGAAACAAAATAAAAGTGGAATGAGGGTGAGTGAGGAGGCAAGGAAGCACAATGATTATAAACATCCCTTCAAGTATCTGACAGAAAAAGAGAAAAGAAGGAAAGTTGTAACTTCAAGGTGACTAGAAAGAAGGGAGTTTGTTATTGTTGTTGCTCTGTGTGTGTGGTTTTAAGAAGGCTGACTCTTGAACATGTTATAAATCACAGGACAGCAAACCCATAGGTCAAATCCAGTTAGTCATCAGTTTTTGTAAATACAACTTTCTTGGAACACGACCATGCCCATTTGTCTACAAATTGCCTGTGGCTGCTCTAATGTTTCAAAGGCAGAGATTAGTAGTTGTGACAGTGCCTAAATGGCCTGCAAAGCCTAAATTATGTGCTATCTGACCCGTTACAGAAAAGTTTTCCATTTATGTTTAAAATGATGACCTGAAGGAGCTAGAAGAGCGAGGAGGGGATGAAATACAGGAGACAGAGGGATAAGTGATAGAACACACTCTGAAGAGGAGGAAGCTAACAGGATCCAGATATCAGAGGTAGGTCTGGTCCTCTCTCCCCTCTTGCTTCCTTCACCCCACTAGAAGGAATGGTTCAGGGATGGCATCAGTGCACACAGATTTGAAGTTGGGGGTCATCATTTTCACAGTTGCCCTCTTATACAATGAGTTGGGTGATTGCCTATCTCAGGCCTCTGTTTTGGAGGGGTGGAGTTTAATAGTCCCTCCCTTCTTGGAGATGTCTCACTCTCAATCTTAACTGCCATTCCCTCCCCACAAACAACCTCTTCATGTAGGCTCTGAACCCACGGTCACAGCATGAAGACATCAGGCAAAAGCCATCTTGAGTCCTATACAACATGTAAAGGAAGAGAGATCAAGTGCGACAGGGCTGACAGAATTAGTTACAGTATGTCTTAGTCACTTAGTGCTGCTATAACAGAAATGCCACAAGTGGATGCCTTTAACAAAAAGTTTATTTTTTCACTGTCCAGTAGGCTAGAAGTCCAAATTCAGGGCGCCATCTCCAGGGGAAAGCTTTCTCTCTCCGTTGGCTCTGGAGGAAGGTCCTTGTGAGGCATCAGTCTTCTCTTGGTCTGGGAGCATCTCAGTGCAGGAACCTCAGATCGAAAGGATGCGCTCTGCTCTCGGCATTGCTTTCTTTGTAGTGTGAGGTCCCAATGTCTCTCTGCTCACTTCTCTCTTTTATATCTCAAAAGAGATTGGCTTAAGGCACTACCTAATCTTGTAGACCTCATCAATATAACTGCCACTAATCCATTTTATTACATCATAGTGCATATAGGAAAATCACATAAAATGGTGGACAATCACACAATACTGAGAACCATGGCCCAGCTAAGTCGACAGATATTTTGGGGGGACACAATTCAATCCAAGACACAACGTTTGAGTTAAAAGCATGGATTTTTTGAGTCAAATCTTGGTTTGCATCAGACCCGACTGCCATTTTAGGGTATTTACGTTAAGTTGTATTTGTATGTTTTTTTTACGTGTTGACTTGCTTATTATGTCTTAACTGTTAAAATGTTCTCTCCATGAGACCCAGGAGTATGTGTATCTTATTCACAATGTCTACATTCATCGTAGATGGTCATTATTTTTATTAAATAAACGGTTACAGAATATGGATAAAAACAGCACATACCTTAGATGGTAGTTGTGAAGAATATACGAGACAATGCCTTAAATCACTTAGCACCGTGTCTGGCACACCTTAAGTGCTCAACAAATATTAGCTCTTATTTGGGGGCCAGTCAAGAGCCAAGCGATCACGGCAAGTTTTAATAGTGGGAGGCCTAACCTAGATGGCAGGGCAGAGCACAGGGAATTCCAAAAGGTGGCCTGCGTAGTCTGCTATGATGTACGACCCCCAGGAGATTTGTCAATTCCAGGGCCCCAGCCACTGGCAAAAGAAGTGGAGAGTCATGGAGAAAAGATGCAGCCTACTGGAAGGAGAGGTAAGCAGGGGATCAGGACGCAAGCCAAGGAAACAGGCCCAGGAAGGAATAGAAGCTTTAGAACCAAGCCATTCACCCTAAGAAGGTGTCTAATTTATGGCTCTTTGGGTTGTGAGAAACAGAATCCCAATGAAGCAATATCAAGAAAAGACAGTACTTTCTTATAACAATGTGAGAATACCTAATGGGACTCAAAGGAAGAGACTATAGGAGGGCTTTTAATTGTGTGCATAAACACACACCAGTTGCCTCAAAATTACAAGCAGCAGCAAGACCGCTGGGATGAGGACTCTTGGGTTGTATAAACCAGATAATGGCAATTAAAAGCCATTATTATTATTATTACGTTATAGACGGACAGATTACTTATAGAAAGCAAACAGTAAACAACAAGAACAGATTTGAGGTGAACCTGTCCACTCCACCCCCACTAGTACCCCCACTTAGCATTGTAGCGGAGAAACCTACTTGTGTCTGAAAAGGGGCTGCTCACCCTTCCCAAGTTACCCATGTCCATTTCTGTGTCACTGGGCCAGCAGGCCCTGGACCTGGTGTCAGCAGGTGTCTCTCTCTTTCCGTAGATGTACCCTCAAATCAGGTAGAGCGGGATGTGTTTTTTTTCTCTCTCTCTCTCCACGGCTTTTGGTGTTCGAGTCCGGTCCCCTGTGCCTGCTAGTCAAGCTCTCAGCCAGCAGCTTTGGGGCAGCCCTGGGCCAGTGCCAGGGTTAGGCTGGCACCACGACTGCTCTCCACGCAAAACTTTCACCAGCAACACTTTCACTGGCAACCCCTACACAGTGTCTGCCCAAGCCTCTGTTCCACTGGCGATCTTCTGCCCAGAGGCTTCCAGCTCCATTGATGAGCTCCTGTACAGAGGCTTCCAGCTCCATTGATGATCTCCTGTCCAGAGGTGCCCAGCTCTGCTCCATGGACCTACTCTGCCGATCACCACCATGGTTCCTGCTGCTCTCACCACTGCTGCCATTTCTCTGTCTTGGCTCTGCTGGGCTTGCCGCCATTTCTCAGTCTTCAGTGTTATCAGCACAGTGAGTATTACCAGCTCAGTGTTACCAGCCTTGACCTAGTTCTACTACAGCTCTTCCAGGAGGTTCTCAATGCAGGGCCCCATTTCCAAAAGACAGTCCCTTCCTGGTTCTTGTTGTTCAGAAAGCCTGATCTGAGGCTCCCTGTTCTGGGGTTTTTATAGGCTAGCCATATATTCCTTGTTAATTACAAGGAGGTCTCCCTAACCAATACAGGTAAACTGCAGGTCAACTACAGGGTGAGTCATACACCGACCAATCACTAGCAAGCCACTGATGCAGATAGTCAACTGCCCAATCCCCTACAAGCTGATGATTCAAAGAGTAAACTGACCAATCCCTTGCAAGCTTATAGCCTGGACTAGTCCTTTTGGGAGAATTACAAACCCAGGGCCAGGAAAACCATATAAAAGAGAACCAACTGCACCGCAGGCTTCTTGAGTAATTAGAACAGGGAAGAGGTCGAATGTCCCCTTGCCAATCCAAGACTACTTTGAGCCTTGCTTCCCAACTCCAACTACTTGCTTTATTAAATACCTCACCTCTCTCACACAGTCAGTATATTTTTCTCCCTGGGCTCTTCTCTGCTTTCTACTGATCATAGTTCCCTTAACTCAAGAGAAGGAACAACTTACCCAACAGCCTAACACCAAAAACAAAAAAACCAAACCCATTGCTGTCAAGCTGATTCTGACTCATAGCGACCCTGTAGGACAGAGTACAACTGCCCCATAGGGTTTCCAAGGAGTGGCTGGTGGATTTGAACTGCCTACCTTTTGGTTAGCAGCCAAGCTCTTTAACCACTGTGTTTCTGTTCTCTCCTTTTCACCATCACATGTCTTACAGGAGTGGCTGACACTACTGCCACCTCTTCACGGGTGACTGTTGCCTCACCTCTAGCTTTACAAACTGCCATCTAACGCACCACTGTATTAAAACTCCTCCTGGAAAAGCCACTAGTCTTCTACTCCCCAAATGTGGTGATCATTTTCAGTCCCTGTCCACAGGTTGGTGGTTCAAACGCACCCAGATATGCCATGAAAGAAAGGCCTGACAACCTGCACTCACAAGATTACAGCCAAGAAAATCCTATGAAGCAGTTCTACTCTGTAACACATGGGGTCGCACTCAACGGGAATAGAGTATTTTCTTTTTTGTCCACAGTATGTCCCCAACTTGTCCTTCCAGCCGGCTTTGTCATTTATTCTCCCTCGTGCCTTCCTGTACCAGTCAAACCTGAACACTTGCTGTTTGCCCTGACTCATGTCCCTGCTGTTTCTCCGTGTAGAAAAGCCTTCACTCTCGTGGTTAAAATCCCACAGACACCTCACGGCTGAGCTCAGTCTTAGCCTACGACTCAGTGCCTTCAGGCATTTATCATCATCGTTTGGGTAAATGTCTTGGTCCTTTTTAAAGCTAATTCCTTGGAGAACTAGATTGTAGATTGTTAATCTCCATAGCCCACGTGATTTGTATTTAGCATACTGCTTAGCCCATAATTGTTGTTTAATAAATGTTAGCTGAATTGAATTAAATTGAATTTCTAGTTGAATAAACCCCCACAGAACTTAGGTGGATTCTGTAAGGTCACTTGTCAGGGAAGAATTCCAAGATGAGCTGTTGTCTCTGAAGAGTCCTGAGCTGACTGCCCCTATGGAAGAAAGGAGGCAGGTGAGGCTAGAGTCCTAAATGTTATCATCCTGGATTCTTTCTCGGAGCAAGGCTGGGATCTCTCTTCTGGTGTGAGAAAAAAAGCGCGTGGTTTTTTATTATTAGGCAGAGAGTGCAGTGCTACCGCCGCTGTGGATTTCTGGGAAGTCCTGGCTGAGCCTCATTCAGCACAGGTACGCACGTGCACACACACGCATGCACACACACACGTGCACACACATGTGCACACACACGTGCACACACATGTGCACATCCACACACGTGCACATCCACACACGCACACACACGTGCACATACGCACATGCACACACATGCACACACATGTGCACATACACACATGCACACACACACTTGCACATGTGCACACTGGAGCACACACTCGAGCATCAGCACAGCATATTAGAAAGAAATACATCACATTTCCTTGATCCTTCTCAGAGCAATGCAGGTGTGTGAGCGCAGCTGCAACTTGAACTTTAGGCTGCAGGGAGTCTGGCTTCTCAAATGAGGTCATCCCATCTGGCATTTTCAGTCTTGCAGTTTGTCTCCTCTAATAGGTGCCTCTTGTTTTCCATTTCACAGAAGGGGTATTCTTCGATATTCCTGCTTATTAAAAATCTCCAACATATCACAGAGCAGAGGAAAAGCAAGGTTGCCGTGGATACTCAAGTGCACAAACACAACTGAGCTAGACACCTACATTCAGCCCCAGACTACACAGAGAAGGCTTCTGCGAAGGTGGGTGGTAAAAACACAGGGGACTGACGTTATGAAACTGAGGCACAGAAAATACTCTCACCTCTTCTCAATGCTTAAGACCCCAGTTTGTATAGGGTGCAGGTGTGGTCCACATCTCATTTCTGACACTTACAGGTTGGGTAGCCTCGCCAAGCATCACTTTCTTCACCAATAGAATGGGAGTGAGATTTTACACCTCAGAGATGTCTTGAGATGATTAAATGATACAGCATCTTAACCCAATGCCTCGTCCCTAATTCCCCCCAAAATACCGAACTCATTGCTATCAAGTCCATTCCAACTCATGGTGATCCCATGTGTTATAGAATAGAACAGAGCTCCATAGGGTTTTCTTAGCTGTAATCTTTTCAGTAGTAGGTTGCCAGGGCTTTCTTCCGTAGTGCCACTAGGTGGGTTCGAATTGCTAACTTCCATTAATAGCCTAGTGCAAACTGTTTACACCCCCCAGGGACCTTGGTCCCTAATAGGTAGTTACTTTTAACAAACAAAAGATGCTCAACTACCCAGTAACATCAGAAGAAATAGTCCCCGCTCCTAGAAAATCTTATCCACGTTAAAAAAAAAAAAAAAATCACCATTTAGAAAGTCAAACAGAACATGTACTTCACGGGAAGTAAGTTACAGTTTCTTTGCCATTAGGAAGAAGGGTGAACAGACAGACCTTTCAAGTCGGCTTTTGATCTAACTCAGAATATCTCAAGAGAGCCTACTGAGATGAATAAACTAAGAAACAGAGAGCCTTGCTGATGTAAGTGTGTGAGTCATTCTCCCTGTGTGGTTCTGAGGCTGAGGAATGGCTCACTGGAGCCCTGGGGTCACTAAAGAGAGAGAAAGACACTTAGAGAGGACTGACCATTTTGTAATAAAATAAACCCCTGTCCGTACTGGAGCACGTGTGTGACAATTATCAGCCACGTGAATTCTTGTTTCTAGGGGCTGTGAGGTAAAGCTGTTCAGTGACTGGACCTACACCCCCACAATTTATTTGAACATTCTCTGAAAGCCATATTTCCTCCAGACACGTTTGGTCTCTGCCCTGGCTAACAAAGATGAAGCATGTCATTATCTTTGCTTTGCCACTCACTCATTGATTACCCCTCCAGACACCACCTCATCCCTTGGTTCCCTCCTCAGCAAACTAAAGCTCCCACTTGTTTCCTAGCTACCTCATGAGGATATTTGAAGATGGCTGGAAAATATTTTCAAGTTCTCAGAGAGAGGCACTACCGGTCAAATCCATTAAAAACGAATCCAGGGGAAATTGTACATTTTTTCCATCATAATGGAACTGCATTTTCACAATAATTCAAGATCTGGAGGAGTCCTTAAGCCCAGAGGAGCATAGTTTTAGAGAGTTGTCATAGTGATTTTTCCTATTGTAATGATATTTATTTATTTATATACCAGAGACATCCAGGAAGAAAGGAACAATTTTCAGATTAGGAGTCAGGAGACCCAGGTTCTTTCCTGGCCATGTAACTCTGGGCAAACCACTTAACTTCTCTGGTCTCGGCACACATATCTAAGCTCCCTCACTCACAGATAATTTTTAAAATTACATCCCTTGCAGCATTGAAACGCCAAAGCCTCTGCTTACAGCACCAAGAGAAGGGGAAAAGCAAGTATCACAGTTGTCATGGAGTTTGTGATCTCCTTTCCATACTTCCGGGCAACAAAACAATAGAACAAGTATGTGCAGGGCTACGTTGCCCTTTTATTCCTGCTGCCTGATTTTAGGAAGTTCAAAGCTTGTTTCTAGAGACCTTACCTCTTCCTAATGAATGAGAACTAATACACTAGATTCCAGTATCTTCTTTCATTTCCTCCGTCACCTATCCATTCCAAGAATGTCAATATTAAAAAACAATGGAGTAGGCTTTAAAATGTACAACGAATGAACTTAAACCTGATCTTTGATATTAATCCCAAAGCTTGACTTATACAGTTAAATGAGCATTACCAGTACCAGCTGCCACGGCGTCAACTCTGACTCATGACAAAGCCCGTGTGTGTCAGAGTAGAACTGTGTTTCATAGGATTTTCAGTGGTTGATATTTTCAGAAGTAGATCACCAGGCCTTTCTTCCAAGGTGCCCCTCATACTTATTTTCAGAATACAAAAATGTTTGTATTTTTCAAAAAAAAAAGAACTTCCAAATTACAAATGGTTGTTTCTGACACCAAAAACATGGGGAAATTGCTCTATTTTGAGATTCCTTGATATATACTAGTTTAGTGTTATTACCATTACCTACATACATTTTAGACATACCTTGAAATTCCATTAGGTACAGTAATATATCGGTGTTTTTACCTCAATTTTGAAAAGATGATACACCTATTAATAATACATGCAGTGGTAGATGGAAAGATGCCTGTAATATCATTATCCTAAAGCCAAAACAATAGTAATTTCTGTTCACCTTTCAGATTTGCTCATTGTTTCCCTTAACCGTAGTATAGAAGTCTTCATTTTAGTTCCAGATTACCCAGGTTGCAACTTTATTGACATCTACATTGCTCTTCAAGGGAATTCAGGAGACAACTTAGAAGATGAATGCTTCTAATAAGCCGAATGACCTTGGGCATGTTGGATTTAATATCCCTAAGGTCTCCTCCAGTTCTGAAGTTCTCTGCAGCTCTGATTTTTCACAGCACCGAACAAACAAATAGAGGAAAAGTTAGAATTCAGTGAGAAATACCTGAGTCAACTGCTAACTTTCCCTCTCCTTACATCCTCCCTGCATTTTCTAGCAAACTGTGCAATTAATCTAGCGCTTTTGTTGTTAGTTGGCATCGAATTGGCTCCGACTCATAGTGACCTTGTATATAACAGAATGTTTCCTGATCCTGCACCATCTTCACAATCATTTGTGTGTTCTGAGCCCATTTTTGCAGCCTATTGTGTTGATCTACCTCATTGAGGAGTTTCTCTTTTTCACCGAAGTCCTTCTCCAATGATTAGTTCCTCCTGATGATGTGTCCAAAGTAAGCGAGATGAAGTCTTACCATCCTCTCTTCTGAGGAATATTCTGACTGTACTTCATCCAAGATGGATTTGTTCACATTTCTGGCAGCCCATGGTGTATTCAATATTCTTTGCCAGCACCACAATTTGAATGCATCAATTCTTCTTCTATCTTCCTTTTTCATTGTCCAGTTCTAGTGCTGCTAAGAGGCATTATTAGGTCATAAACTCAAAAATCCGTTGTTGAGCCAATTCCAACTCATAGTGACCATATAGGAAGGAGTAGAACTGCCCCAATAGGGTTTCCAAGGGGTGGCTAGTGGATTCGAACTGCCAACCTTTTGGTTAGCAGCCAAGCTCTTAACCACTGTACCACCAGGGCTCCTGTTGGGTCATGTTGCTGTTGTTGTTAGGTGCCATCAAGTTGGTCCCAACTCATAGTGACCCTATGTACAACAGAAGGAAACACTGCCTGGTCCTGTGCCATCCACATGATCGTTGTGATGCTTGAGCTCATTGTTGCAGCCACTGTATCAATCTATCTTCTTGAAGGTCTTCCTCTTTTTCGATGACCCTCTACTTTAAGAAGCATGGTGTTCTTCTCCAGGGACTTATCCCTCCTGATAACGTGTCCAAATTATGTGAGACTAAGTCTCACCATCCTTGCTTCTAAGGAGCATTCTGGCTGTCCTTCTTTTAAGACAGACTTGTCTGTTCTTTTGGCAGTCCATGGTATATTTAATATTCTTCGCCAACACCGTAATTCAAAGGCATCAATTAGGTTACAGGGGTGGGGAAAAAATGGTGAATGCTAGTTGATGTTGCTGGGGAAAAACACCCTCCAGCAGCAAACATAAGAGCAGGAGACACAAGAACTCACACTATAGGTCTCCTTGGAATCTCCATTGAACACTGATTTTGCATCAGCTTTTGTGTTTTTAGCTATCTGAGAGAAAATAAGGTGGCCCTTCTTGGGAAGCCTCCCTTTTCTCTCTTACCTAGCTGGTCTTTAGGATATTAAGCTACACAACACCAGTCAAGAGAGAATAAATAAAATTTTAGTGGGTGAGTCCTGGATATTAAAATGCAATGTGGCTATGATATGATATTTAATTTCTAGGCCTCAGTTAGCACCAACATAGTAACAAAAGAGGCACTGTGCTCTCACTAGCAGAACTCTGGATTGAGGTTTCATTTCTGGTTGTCACTGGGAGTTTTGCTATGCAATCCAGGACATGTGGACAGCTGAGAATTACAGACTTGTTCAGTGTGACCCAAACTGTGTCTGAAGAACTCATGTATCTAGAGTTCTTGGTTTAAAATAATCACTATCCTCTAATTTAAATGATAAAAAAAAAAAAAAACCTGTTACCATCGAGTCAGCTCTGACTCATAGTGCCCCATAGGGTTTCCAAGGAGCTGGTAGATCAGAATGGCTGACCTTTTGGTTAATAGCTTAAGTCTTAGTCACTGCACCACCAGGGCTCCAATTTAAGTGGCAGATGATTAAAATTGTTACTTTTGCTTTCAGCAAATCCATAAAGGGAACATTCAGCCCAGATTTTTGGGAGAAGAGGGAATAGATCAAATACCAGGACTGTGACCTAATTCCCTAGTAACTGAGCTCAAGTTAGGAGAAAGCATGCCTTGTTTTGAATAGAGACCATTCTTTGGGCTCCACTCAGAGCTCTCTATCTGTTCAAATTCTAGAGCCTAGCACACAAGCCCTTCAATCCAGCTCCAAGTACTTCTTCTCTAGGCTTGTCTTTCCACCTTAAACTTCATGCTCGCTAAACATCGCACCAGTCTTTCTCAACTCTAAAAGTCTTCCATGGTTCTCTCTCCCTAGGATGCCCTTTCTTACCATTTTTATTTATCCTTCTAGTTTCTGCATACTTTTAATGATTCAACACCTACGTGTCCCCTGTCCCCAACCTATGCCCTGATTTCTGTATCTTCCTATTTAGTCCTCATTTTCTCTCCTGACCACTTCATTCTTATGTCTCTCTATCTACTGTACAGTATTTGCCTGATATTTGGTGTCTGTTTTTTACGCAATAGACTGGGAGCATCTCAAGGGCAGGGACTGTGCCTTATTGTACTCTACTGCCCAGTTCAATCCTCCTACACAGTAATACTCCATAGTAATTTGTTTGATGATAATAGGAGGTAAGGGAAAAGGTAGATAAGGAAAAGAGAAGGAAATACCTGATTTCAGGGAGCTGGTCTGAAGTAGAATTATAATTTTGGAGTGTCTTCTATAGTCACCAAATTAGTAGTGTTCTTCTTAATTTGGGGACCTTAGAAGGGGACATGGTTCTCTTTCTCCCAACTTCTAAAGATGGCTGTCTGTCCTTTCATTCATAAACAAAAATAAAAACCTCTTCTAACCCTTTCTCTTCCAATTTTTATTATGTCTGGTATGGAAGCTCTCGACAAAACAGAATAAACTCAAACTGAATTTCAGAGTGGGAGTGTGGTAGTGGTGGAGCAGGTCTTCCTGAAATCACTCCCTATAAATCATTGCCAATTCAGGGACCAGCTCTGCCTACCTTGGTCATTGAAGGCTTATGTAGGTAAGTCGTTATTAGACTCCATCAGCAAACTGAGGGGCCCCTCCAGCTGTGTGGCCTGCTGACAGCAAGACAGGAGGATAGACTAGCAGGCTCATGGTAAGGTAGGGAAATTGGGCAAGGATTAGGACCCTCCCATTGAGGAAACCAAAAAACCACACCCTTTGCCATTGAGTTGGTTCTGACTCATAGTGACCTTATAGGACAAGAGTAGAACTGCCCCATAGGGTTTCCAAGGAACAGCAGGTGGATTCCAACTGCTGGCCTTTTGGTTAGCAGCTGAGCTCTTAACCACTACTCCA
Organism: Elephas maximus indicus; assembly: GCF_024166365.1. Taxonomy (NCBI): domain Eukaryota; kingdom Metazoa; phylum Chordata; class Mammalia; order Proboscidea; family Elephantidae; genus Elephas; species Elephas maximus. The sequence continues at coordinate 55,456,971 of NC_064840.1, forward strand.
CCAGGACTCCTCCCATTAAGGAAGAAGGGCTGACTCTCCAAACCCAAGTTTGAACTGGGACATAGCAGTCAGCTAGGGGATATAATCTATTTGAAGGGAGCAGATCAAGTCAGGAGTTAAATCCAGAAATGCAGGTTCTGAGAGGTGGAGAAGGGGCAAGCAGCAATGTCAGATAGTTTTCTGAAAGTTACATGAGAGTGAGGAAAATTGAGAAACAATTCCCAGTTGAGTGTCTGGGATATGAGGTGAGGCTCATTCCTGGATGTTGGTATTCTCGGGGGTGACAGAAATTGCATCCACTCACAGACCCCGAGAAGAAAGAACCGTGGGAGAATAAATTTCTGTTGTTTTAAGCCACCCAGCTTCCACCCCAGAAAGGTTATTCAAACGTTCTTGCACCTCCTGGTGGGTATAGCACAAACTGGGCTGATTCTGATTCCTTAAGAGTTTCCCATCCAAGGACATATGGGGCCCTTGCACCCGATCTGAATGCAGTTAGGAGGTGTTTGTGGTTAAATAGCTATCAATGTCTATTGTTAGGAAATGCCTGGTCAAGGATTACTGTAATGCCAATAAGTTTTAGTCTCTAATTAATCTAGAAAACAGCCTAAAGCCAAGAGGAAAAAAAAAATAGTCCTAGTAATTTGCTATCTCATATAATGAAATTCTCCATATTTAATTAATAGATTATTTAATATTTAATGAATTCTCCTGGGCATCTTAATAACATTGCAGGTATTTGCTATTTCCGTCCCCTTATTCAAGAACTTCTGATTAATTACATAAACATTCCAATTAATAAAGTAGCTATGTTTGCGTAACAAACACCCAGTACTTTGATGTGCATTATCTTAACTGATTCTCATAGCAGCCTCCATCTTACATACAAGGGTAATTGATTTTCCCAAGGTCATACCGGTAGTAGCACAACCAGGCCTGGTGCTGCGGGGTCTGGTGCTCTTCCCCTGGTGGTGCTGCAAAGCCTGGAGGAAGATGCTCTCACATATGCATGCTGATGCATTCAGCTGGACCATTCAGTGCACAGAGCAGGCTGGGGACGAACTGATCAAGTGCATGGGCACAAAGCTCTCTACCAGGACACAGTGAGCGATTCCAAGAATTGCTGCTAAGGGTCTTAGAAGCCTCCTTAGAAGGAGACAATGCAGATAGTATTTAGTATGCCATTTATAATAATAATAGTAAGCTAAAGTTTATTGAGTATTATTTTCAAAGGGCCTAGGTGCACCATCTAATCTCTCCATCAATTTCATCAGGTAGTTCTTATTTTTTATTTCACAGTGAGGAATATTGAGGCTAAGAGGGGTAAAGTGGTTTGCCCAAAGTTGCACTCGGCAGTCTGGCTCTAGAACCTGAGCTCTTGGCCTCTATGCTCTGTTTGCCACATTCCCTCTCCACTCTCACATGCAGCAGAGAAGTAAAGAAAACAGGCAATATGGAGAAAGAAACTCTCGAGTTCTTAGGAGGGAACTGAAGAGCTGGTATTTGAGGTAGGCCTTTGTTATGGGTTGAGTTGGGCCACGTAAAAAGATATGTTGAAGTCTTAACCCTTATGAATGTGGCTTTGTTTAGAAATAGGACCTTTGGCAATATAATCAGTTAGGCTAACATGAAGTCGTATTGGAGTAGGGTGGGCCCTACTCCAATATGACTGGTGTCCTTAAAAAGAGGAAAAGAGACACAGAGACAGAGAGGAAAGACAGCCATATGAAGAAGGACGCAGAGATTGGAGCGATGCTGCCACAAATCAAGAAACACCTGGGACCACCAGAAGCTAGAAGAGACAAGGAAGGAGCTTTCCCTAGCACCTTCACAAAGAGCATGGTCCTGCCAATACCCGGAATTGGGACTTCCGGCCTCCAGAACTGTGAGAGAATAAACGTCTGCTGTTTTAAGCCACCCAGCTTGTGGTACTTTATGAAAGCAGCCCCAGGAAACCAATCCCATCCTGATCAAGGAACAAGATTTTGACAGGAGGGAAGAGGGGAGTGATAATTCCAGGTGAAGGCCCAGAGGGGGACACAGCCTGGGGTGTTTGGAGGGGAGCCAGTCATGCTTTGGATTCACAACATAGAGCCAAGCTGGGTAGTCAGCGTTACGTGATTTGAGAGAAAGCAGTCATAGTGCACAGTCTTAGAAGAAAAAGCTTAGGTGTGCTTTATGAGGTAAGAAGCTATTTGGCTCAAGATTAACTGTAGATACAGATTTATGGCTCTACTTCTGCCAGGACGCCAATTGTGCCAGCTGTAAGACCCAGCACTGGGACAGAAGCTTGTTTTTCAGCTAAGCCAGTCCTCCACATTTTAGTCTACACAGGCAACGCATAAAAGGAAAGCAAACCAGGGCACGCTCAATGGTTGCCTGCAGGACCTGTGATGTTTGTGACAAGCATGGGGGCTAACGGGAGCCAGCCCCCACCCTAAAAGTGATCCTACTGGGGTTTTCAGCAGTATCTCTCATTTTCTCTACAAAGTTCTTCAGCACTTACGTTTCAAACCCCAAAGCACTGCTCCTTCATGGGGGGTCCCAGATGTTTCCAGTAAATATAACATGGTATGCGGCAAGCGTGTGGAAACCACAACCACCCCGGGCGCAACTCACCTGCACACAGTGAGTAGCTGCCAGTTGTGGTAACTTCATGGCCACACCTTAGTATTCTGTTCCCTTCTGCCCTTCAAACTAACTTTTTAACTGGTGGTTGGTGTTGGAAATTATTCTAATAGGAGGCAACAGGCAATTCTAATTCAATTTCTCCACTAGTCTGAATCTTGAAATGAAAATACCCTGGAAAGGTGATATATCAAGTTTGATTCACAGCAAGGTACATGTGAGAGCAGGGCTAGTAGGAAGAGAAGACAAACTCAGAGCAGAAGGTCTCCGAATAATCTGCATGTCTACTGTCCTCTAGGAGTCCCTGTGTGGTGTTCCTAGAGGTTAACATGCTCGGATGCTAATCAAAAGTTTGGAGGTTCAATTCTAGCCAGAGGTACCTTGGAACAAAGGCCTGGAGATCTATTTCCAAAAAAGTCAGCCATTGAAAACTCTGTGGAGCACAGTTCTACTCTGATACAGGTGGGTTTGCTATGAGTCAGAATCAATTCAATTCAGCAACTGGTTTGGTGCTGTCCTCTGGCTACAGGTCACCAGCCACATGCTGAGTACTTGAAATATGCCAGTCCAGGAGGAGATGCGCTGTCAGCGTAAGATGCACACTGGATTTAGAAGACTGAGTACAAACAAAAAAGTGTAAAATGCCTCATTAATAGTGTTCATATTGATTGCATGTTGAAATGATGACACTCTGAACATGTTAGGTTAAATGTATTATTGAAGTTAATTTCACCCGTTTCTCTTTACTACTGCTGGAAAGTTTAAAATCACATATGCAGTGGCATTTGTGACTTCATTATTTTGCTCTCAGACTATGCTGGTCTCTCTGGTTCCCAGAACTTTTGAGGATAGGAGGGCAGCTCTGCGCTTCCTGGTGCAGACTGATGGCTGGTGTTAAGCCCCAAGATAATCTTAGCATCTTGGAATATAAAACTTAGGTCCACATAAATATCAGCTTTAATACAATGCTAAAACTGACTAGTCTTATGACCTAAATTGGGCAAGCTAATCTCTCCGAGTCATTTGTAAAATGTGGATAGTAGAGTGCCTACTTCATGGGAATTTTACTAGGAAGTGGTGCTATGATATACATGACGTACCTTGCATAGTGCTAGAAGAAACTCGCTGCCAACAAGTCTATTCAGACTCCTTGTGACTCTTAGAATAAAACTGCCCCATAGGGTTTCCAAAGCTGTAAACCTATATGGGGGCAGATGACACATTTTTCTCCCATTGAGTGGCTGGTGGGTTCAAACCACTGACCTTTTGGTTAGCAGCTGAGCACTTTAACAACTGCATCACCAGGGCTTCTAGTGCTGGAAGGGGCTCAATAATGTTAATTTACTTATTTGTATGTACTATTAAACTTTTCAAATAAGCCTGTGAGGTAGATATAGCAAACAGTATTACCATCATTTTATAGATGAGGTAAAACCCTGGTGGTGTAGTGGTTAAGTGCTGTGGCTGCTAACCAAAAGGTTGGCAGCTCAAATCTACCAGCTGCTCCTTGGAAACTCTATGGGGCAGTTCTACCCTGTCCTGTAGGGTCACTATGAGTCAGACTTGACTCGACAGCAATGGGTTTTCTTTCTTTCTTTCTTTTTTTTTGGTATAGATGAGGTGTTTCAGTTCAGAGAGGTTGGGAGATTTGCCCAGGATCACACAGCCAGCTGCTGTCAGGCTGGTTGTAGAACCTATGTCCTTGGACTCCAAGTCCCAATCCTTTTCTACTTTATCCTTTTATTTGTCTTCTTAGACTTTTTCGCTCTTCTTTCTCAAGATCACCATATCCTTCTCCATCTTTTAGATCTTGTATCAGTTTGTGGTTGTTAGCTGCCAATGAGTCAGCCCCAACTTGTAGCAACCCCATGCCCAATGAAACAAACTCTACCTGGTCCTGCACCACCCCCCTAATTGGTTGTGGATATGATCATTGTGATCCATAGGATTTTCACTGGCTGATTTTCAGAAGTAGATCACCTGGCCTTTCTTCCCAGGCCATCTTAGTCTGGAAGTTTTGCCGATACCTGTTCAACATCATAGCAACATGCAACCCTCCACCGACAGACGAATGGTGGCTGTCTGTGAGGTACATTGACTGGGAACTGAACCCACGACCCCTGCACAGAAGGCAAGAATTTTACCACTGAGTCACCCACCACTGCCCTCTCAATACCGTAGCGGCGGGGGCAGGAGGACCCACTGCCGTTGAGTCAATTCCGCCGACCTTTTGGTTAGCAGCTATAGCACTTAACCATTATGCCACCAGCGTTTCCAATACCGTAGGAGGCGTAGAATATCTGGTTGTCTTATTTTGAGGGGGCACTTTAACAGCTGTAACTTCTACCAATAAGCCTTCCCATGTTATAGACTGATGAAACCGGAAAGGGCCTTAGAAATCATACAGAAACCTCATTTTGAAGACTAAAGTAAATCCCATAGAGGTGAAGTGACTGTGTCAAGGTAGCACCTCTAGAAAGTGACTGAGGAGGCAATTGCGTTTAGTCCTGGACCTTAGGAATTTTAAAAAGACCCCATTACTCTCAAACCAGGCCCAAGGCACCAGGCCATTTGGGAGGATTAGCGTTCCAACTTTGTTATGGAACAAAATATTACACGACTTTGAGAAAGTGCTACGTTTGAAAATAGGTACACAAATGAATATAGGGATAATATTTATGCTCAGTGATTCTTGGGGAAAAGCTGAAATTGTAATAATATTTTTATGAAGGAGAAAATATTCACTCAGCTGGCAAGACAGGCTGTAGGGGGTGTAATAAATTTTCTTCTTTCTTTGCTGTTGTTCCTACATCTTAGTCATGATAAAATTAAAATGATACATCTTCCTTTTCTCAGTGAAAATATTGATAGTATTTATTTTCTTTAGCTGGGTTTATTAAATACACTTGAATGCAAGTCCTCTTTTTTAGAGTAAGGATGTACTTAATATTTTCAGATAGAGAAATAAATAGAAATGGATTGAACTCTAAATAGTTAAGGGAGAGAGAGAAAGAAAAAGAGAGAGAGCATTTCCTGACGCATACTGTATAGGACACTTGTGTGAAAAATATTCCTCAAAAGTGGGACCCCTTGGCCAAATAAGGTTCAGAAATGCAACATACCATCTCCTTCCTCCTGGAGATTGACAGTGTATATCATTATACTAAAGGCTCTAAGGAGTCCTGAAGGAGAGAAATATATTTAACTCAGTGTTTTACAAAAGTTTTTCCTTAGGGTTGCATAGATCTTTGTTCGCAAACCTTGTGTCGCTTTCCATCAAGACCTCTTCATGTCGCATAACCTTCTCTGGTTTCCTCTGGCTCCCACTGAAGGAATTTTTGACCCATCGGCCAGAAGATGTGCTGTTCATTGGAATCCCTTTTTGGCTTTTTTGGTTTCTCATTCAACTATTAACATCCTGACTGAACTCCACTGAGCATGGCAGGCACTGCCAAGGTAGTGGACTTTCTTCATCAGTCAAGCTTGAAGTGGTAGGATCAAAGCCAAGAGGACCACAGGAAAGGCTGATCCAATAGAGGTGTGGTGAGGTAAATGAGAGCTGTGGGGAAGAGGGACAGCTATAGGTGGGGCTCAAGCCCTCTATACAGGTGGGCAGGGTCAAGCCTGAGTGTTCCGCCAGAGGAATGTCACCTAAACCCAAACCCTGAGAATGCCAAATGGCAAGTTAAATGGCCTCCATGGCTCCTATGGCATCTTGCAGTTGCTGATAAACTCACAGTTCCGGAGACATTTGAGGCCCTGGTTGGCTTAAATCCTACTTAAAAGCTGTCACTCACTTCGTATGAACTATAAGATAGAGTCTCAAATCCTAAACCAAGTATAGCAGATATGTTTTCCAAGATGGCTACGACAAGATATCCTGTCCCATATCCACTTTCTGTAATGTGACTTTGACACTTCTCCATTTAGAGGTGGGTATATCTTCCCTCTCCTTCAATCTGAAGAGGCCTGTGACTGCGACAGAAATGATGCTATGTAACTTCCACGGCTACATCATAAAAGACAATAGCGATTCTGCCTGCTTCTCGTGAAGTGGTCATTCTTGAAACCCAGCCACCATCATCACTGTGAGGAAGCAGAGAGACCTCAAGGAGAGGACACATGTGGTCATTGCAGTCAACAGCCCCAGGTGAAGTCCCAGCATCAACTTTCAGACATGTGACTGGGGCTGGAGTTATCTCAAGGCTTGCTTGGTCACACGTCAAACATTGTTTGAAACACTTGAACCACCCAGAGCGAGCATGAAACTCAATATCGTAGCTTAGTCCTGCTTTTTCTTTAAGCGTTTTGAACAAGCTTTATGCCTTAGCAGTGATAGTCAACAAGCTAAGAGGGATTTGCTTTTGTGTTTGGTCCCCAATCCATGTCATTAGCAATTTCTCCGTGCCTGACATAGATCCCTCTCACATTTTCGTTAGCCATGTGGCTTTTAGTGCACTGATCCTTTAAGAGCTTGGAGAATTTTTTCTTTGTTTTTGAGGATTGTCATGATTGTCGAGTGCGAAGTGCCTAAATCTGCTATGTCTCATTCTCCAGCAGGGACTCCTGAGCTCTATTTTAACCTCATGGGACCACGGACATATACACCATTGGTTGTCACCCGAACTGACATTACGTGGAAAATGACTGTATAGCTTTTTCCATTTTGAATATTTAAAATAATGCTGCGGTAAACATTTTTGAGTCAATTCCGACTTACAGTGACCCTATAGGACAGACTGTTAACTGCCCCATAGGGTTTCCAAGGCTGTAATCTTTACAGAAGCAGACTGCCGCATCTTTCTCCTGCGGAGAGGCTGGTGGGTTCGAACTGCTGACCTTTCCGTTAGCACTTATCCACTGTGTCACCAGGGCTCCTTTGGGTGCACATAGTATGCACTTATGCTGTGTATTCAACTAGAAGTGAAATTTCTGAATCACAGAGATGAATATTTTCAACATAGTATATGAGAGTGCCCATCACTCCCTAACCCATCATCACTTGGAGTTGTCAGTGCTTTTAATTCAGCCATGCTGGTAGGCTTCTCCGTGATCTTCATTTGCATTGAGATTGAGCCCTTTTTCTTATTTTTTTGGCCACTTGGATAACCTCTTTTGCAACAGGCCTGTTCAAGCCTCATGTCCAATTTTGATTGGGTTTTGTCTTTTTCTTATCAATCGATAGTAATCCTTTATATATTCTTAATGCAAACCATTTGCTGGTTATTTATTTTCATTGTTGTAAAAATACAGAGAACACAATATTTGCCAATTCAAAATTTTTCACTTGTGTAATTTAATGAAACCAGTTACTTCGATCAGTTGTGCAATCATCACCAACATCCATGGATATATTTTCCATCCGCATAAAGAGAAACTCACAGCTAACTAAACAAAGATTCCCCTCTTTCCCCTTCCTTCCTGCTTTTGGTAACCACCATTAAACTCTGATCTCTCTACATTCACCTATTCTACGTGTTTCACATTAGTGAGATCATACAATATTTGCCCTTTTGTGCTTCACTATTTCACTCACACTCGCGGGTTACTTCAGTTGCAGATTTCTTCTCCCAGTCTGTGGATTTCATTTTCAATGTCTTTATGGTGTCTTTCGAGGAACATTAATTTCTTTATTTTAGTGTAGTTCAGTCTTTTCCTTTATAATTAGCAGATTTTATGTCTTCCTGAAAGAAAAAAAAAAACTTTCCTATACCCCAAGGTCACAAAGATTTTCTTCTGAAAGCTTTATTGTTTTATCTTTTACATCTAGGTCTACAATCCAGCTTGAATTGATTTTTATGTATGGTGAGAGGTATGGATTAAGCTTAATTTTAAAAAAGGTCCTTTTCGCACTGTTCTTTGGTGTTACCTTTCTCCTAAATTAGTTGACCATATGTCTATGTCTGCTGTGTTCTGTTCCCTTAGCCTATTTGTCAGTCCTTGTGATACCAGACTGTCTTAGTTACCTAGTGCTGCTATAACAGGAATAATACAAGTGGATGGCTAAAGCCATCCATGGCTGAATTCGGATTTCTATCCTGCTAGACTGTGAGATGTCTTTAATCAGATTAAGAAAGTTTCCTTCTATTCCTAATTTTCTAAGATTTAAAAAAAAATCATGAGTAAGTTTTAATTTTATCAATTACTTTTCCTGCGTCTAATGAGAAGATTACATAACTTGTTTTCCTTTATTTTGCTAATGGAGAAAAATAAATTCACTGATTTTTTAAAAGACATTTTACTTTGAAATAATTATAAATTCACAAGGAGTTGTAAACACAGTAGGGAGGTCCCTTGTTCCCATCATCCAGCTTCCCCAATGGTGACATTTTACATAACAACAGTGCATTATTAAAACTAGGAAACTAATTGGCCCAGAAAAATCAACTAGACTACGGATTTCACCCAGTTTTTCATTTTTCTGTATGTCTTTGTGTATAATTCTATGGTATTTTACCACAGGTATAGTGGCACAGTGGTTAAAGCACTCGGCTGCTACCTGAAAAGTTGGCTGTTCCAACCCACCAGCCGCTTCACAGGAGAAAGATGTGGCAGTCTGTTTCTATAAAGATTTACAGCCTTGGAAACCTTAGGGGGAAGCTCTGCTCTGTACTACAGTGTTGCTATGAATCGACTCTACTGCAACGCGTCTGGTTCATAGCGGTTTTTGCATAGTAAAAACCTACCTCTAATTCCTGGAATAAATCGATCTTAATTTTTTTTTTAATTGTGAAGTATTAATCTTTTCAAAATGTTGCTGGACAGCATTTAAATATTTAAATGTTGATAGTATTTTGTTTTGATTTTCTTGCTCCTATGTTCAAGACAGAGCTTGGCCTTCCACTCTCGCTATCTGACAACGTCCTTGTCAAGTTTTGGTAACAACATTAGGCTGGCTTCATACGATGAGTGGGAGAGAGCTTTCTCTTTTTCTACCCTTTGAATGAGTTTATGAAAGATTTGTGTTATTTCCCCCTTAAATAATTAGTAGAATTCACGAGTGAAGCCATCTGGGCTGACAGTTTTCATTGTGTAAATGCTTTTAATTACAGATCCCATTCCTTTAACAGTTCTTAGGATTAATCAGAAATTTTTTTGGTGACAGTTGTGGTGCAGTATAGTTTTTCAAGAATTTGTCAGTCATTATTTCTCTAATTTTCCTTCTTAATGTTTTAGTCAATCTCACCAGGAATTCATCAATTTTACTAGTCTTTAAAAAAAATCAAATTTTGGCTTTGTTTTGTATGTGTTTTCTTTTTTTACAATCTTTGCTCATATCTTTATTTCTCCCTTTCTTCCTTCAATATTCCTTGGGCAACTATTTTCCTACTTTCATGAGATATTTAGGTCATTAATTTTCACCCCAACTTCTTTTTCCAATACATGCCTTAAAATGCACATAAATGCACTAGCTTATCCCACAAATTTTAATTTAGTATGTTTTGATATAATTTATTTCAAAATATTTCATATTTTTCATTTTGATTTCTTCTTCTACCATTGGGTTATTTAGAAATGTATTTCTTAATTTACAAACGTGGGAATTTTTAGTTCTCTTTTTGTTATTTGTTTCTAGTATATTTCCATTGTAGTCAGTATACATAGTCTACATGATTTTTAACCCTTTGAAATTGGTTCACACTTACTTTATAGTTCGGCATATGGTTAATTTTGATAACTGTTTTACATGTGTTTGGAAACATTACATATTCTGAGTTGTTGAATGAAATGTGCTATATATATCCATGAGAGTCAAGTTTGTTAGCCATGTCTTTTAAATCTGTGTGTTTGCTCTGTCAGTTACTGAAAGATAAGTATTAAAATTTCTGACTATAATTGTAATTTATTTCTCCTTGTAGTTCTGTCAATTTTTGCTTTATATATATAAAGTACATTTTATTAATAAAAAAAATTTTTTTTTATTTAGGTACCTGTAAATTTGGAATTTTATAATTCCAAGTGAATTAATTTTTTTCATTGTGAAATCAATTCATGTAATACTGCTTTAATGACTAGATTTGTGAAATTAATACAGCTATACCAATTTCCTTTTTTTAAGTGTTTCCATTCTTTTCTTCCAAACTTTGTTTCTTTATGTTTAGAAGTAGCTCTACACGTATGTAAAAAGCATGTAATTGTTTTTTTTAATTGATAATATTTACTTTGTGAACAGTTTAATATAATTCCTAACGTTTTTGAGTTCATATCTACCAACTTATATTCTTTCTGATTGTCCCACATGCACTTTATTTATTTTTATTTCTCCCTTTTTTTGTATTGTTTTTAAAAGCTGAATTTTTTTTTTTTTTAATATGTGATTCCATTCTTCCCCCCATTTTATTTGGAAACTTTCTCACTTTTCTTATCTTCTTAATGTTGCCTTAAAAAAAAAAAAATTTACCTTAGACATGGTAATATGCTCCCTTGTCTTAACAAAGTCTAATATTAATTGATACGTTAGTCCATTTATCCCCTCCCAACTTAAATGCCATTGTTGTCTTGTGTTTTATACACACAACATGCTCTTTTATGCCCTGTAAGACTTCGCTATTATTGCTTCGTAGAGTTCCAGCTTTAATGGAGCTATATCCTCTTCTAAAAGAAGTTAGAACCCATCTTTCCACAGTTAGCACCACTCCTAGACACTTGTATAATTTTAGTCTTTGTACCTAAACAAAAGAGCATGTTGTAAATAGGTGGATGCTAAAGAGCATATTTATAGGAAGTCTATATACAAGCGGAATTAAATTCACTAGTTAATGATTAGTGACGTCCCTGAAAACATCATGACTGTAAGGTGGCAACATTTTTTCCTGAAGCCTCTGCCCAATTCCACCGTCTGGAGCCAGTTCATTGAACAGCTTTGTGTTTACTCAGGCTTCCTTCAGTTATCTCCAATATGAATGCTGAACAACTTCCACCCACTTTTTCAAGGTAAAATTTGTTTTAAGAAATAACCATTCATGTGCTTCAAAATTTTCCACTGTGGGGCGAGGAAGGCAGACTGTAGCTCTGTAGATGAATCAATCTTGGCCATGAGATGATAATTATTAAAACGGGAAAATGGACATATGGTGGCTTATTATACAAACCTCTTTACTTTTGTGTATACTTGAATTTTTCAATGCAAGGTAAATAAAAAATCCATTTAGTGTTTCTGGCCTATTGCATCCCAGAGAATTTGCCAAACCCCAGCATGAAACCCCAGTAAGAAACACTTAGAATAACAAATAAAATTCATTTGTCAATCATCAAAGTTTTCGGAGAATTTGCTTTTGCCTTGCCCTTAGGTAAAAATAGAGCCTCTAAGGATTCCAGTCTTGTAAAAAAATATTCTTACATGTGTTTTATGTTCATTTCATTAATTCTTTCCACCTTTTTCCTCCCCAGCTCTCGAAATAACATTTATTGATCAGGCATTGTGCTAGCTACTTTATATTTGTAATCCTTTTAAATTCTCCCAGCAATCCTGTGTGGTGGCTGGGGTCAGTGTTTCTCAGGTGAGGACCAGTGCCAGGTAGGGAAGGAGAGGAGCACTTCCCCCTGAGGCGGGCATATCAAGCATCCAGGTAGTTTGAAAAGATATCTGTAAGAACATCATAGAAATAGGCAAAAAAGAGAAAAGTCTAATATTTTATAACATAAGCAACAGAAAGTGGAGTTGACCAACACTTCGTTGCTGACAGGGATACACTGAAGACCCAGTATTTCTCTAACTCGGGCATCAGCATTTAAGAGGGGGAAATGATTATTTAAAAAGTTAATCAGTTCTTATGGGCCGAAGTTTTCTGTTTGCTTGGTATGTGTTTTTCTTCTTTTTTTTTTTTTTTTTTCCATGTTCTCTTGCAATTTCCTTGCAGCATGGGCTCATTATACTGACTGCTCTGTGTTTCAAATACAGCATGGCTGTGGAGCTTGACAAGCAATTACTTGTAGGTTCATGGGTACTTGGGTCGTTGTTTAGGGACAACTTACATTTATGTACATTGATGCAGCTGTTGGCATTTTACCTTCAAATATATGTGCCTTCATTTACTTCAGTCCTTATAATAGTCTGGTGAGTGAGGTGATATGAGTTCAACTAAATACAAAACAGAGGTGCAGAAAGCTAATCTGCTTTTTTTTTAGTAGAAGACAAAAGTTTTTGTGTTGGGAAAATATGACTGGTTGGGAAAATAAGCGGCTGATAGGTGGGTTTGTTAGAGAATTTGCTTTATTATAAGTAGTTTACAGGTTCATAGGATGCTGTTATTCATGAAGCAGCCTTTTCTGGACTTTGTTGGGAGCAATTAGTAGAAATTGTCAGGCAAGCAATTGCTCATTCAGTAATTCATTGTATCAACACTTGTTGAAGTTTATCACACTCCAAGCACTGTGATAGGAGCTTGAAAAACTTTCAGGGTAGAGATACAGATACCATGTAATAATATAGTTTGGATAAATACTTGTCTGTTCCAACTCATAGCGACCCTACAGGACAGAGTAGAACTGAAAATGCTAGAATAGCATCATATTTAGCAAAATTGTATGGTAACACAGATACATGTGCACAAAAGCCATGGAGAAGAATGGCCAAAGTAGCACTATTTATAATAGAAACTGGGAATAAAACTCAAAGATCCATAAATAGTAGAACAGAAAAATAAATTCAGATATATTTATAGAGTGAGATTCTATGCAACTGTGAAAAAGACTGAACTACTCCTACACACAACAGTAGACTGTGGATGAATCTTACAAACGATATTGAGTGAAAAAGCCAGATACAAAAGAACGCTTACTATATGGCACCAAAGGGTGGCTGGGGGGTTCACATTGCTAAAGGAGTGCTGATAGTGTTCTGTGTCTTGATCTTGGTGGTTGTTACACAGGTGTTCTCATCATACTGTACACTTAATAATTGTGTTCTATACTATATGCGTATTATATATTTTATTTCCCTTTAAGTTTTAGAACTGTATTATAGGTTACAGAAAGCAAGAGGAAAGAGTTAACATATTCCTTATGTGTACAATAAAATGCTGCCTGGCACATAGTGAATGTTTAATGAAAGTTAGCTATCATAACTTTAGGCTTTGTAGGATGAGTAGAATTTCTCCTAAAAAGAGAAGTCTGGGGAAGAGCACTCCAGGCAGAGGAAACAACATGAATAAAGACACAGAGGGATGGAATTATTTGGAAAATCAAGTAGTAGTAGTTTCAAAGTATGAGCTCTCAGTCAGAAGCCCTAGATGTAAGTCCAGGCTCTGCCAGGGACTTGGTATATGACCTTGGGATTTTCACTTAGTTTAACCTCACTAAACATCACTTCCCTTATCTACAAAATGGAAATTACATTAGTAACTACTAAATCTTGTGAGTATTTGAACCCAGATAGTCTGTATTAAAAGCCTAAGTTCTAATCTCCACTCTGTCTAGCCTTTATGCCAATACCAAACCCACTGCCATCCATTGATTCTCATTCATAGTGAGCACACAGGGTTTCCAAGGCTGTAAATCTTCAAGGAAGTAGACTGCCACATCTTTTTCCTGTGGAGCAGCTGGTGGGTTCAAACCACTGACCTATTGGTTAGCAGTCAATCGTTTTCCACACTACGACAACAGAGCTCCTTACGAAGGGGTGAGATGGTATCACATTGTAGTTTTGATTTGCATCTTTCTAATGGCTAATGACCTTAAGCATCTTTTCATGTATTTGTTGGCTGCTTGAATGTCCTCTTTGGTGACGTATCTGTCCATGCCTTTTGGCAATTTTTTAATTAGGCTGTTTGTCATTTTGTTGTTGAAGTTTTCTATATATTTTAGAGATTAGCCCTTTATTTCTGAAGATGTATTCCCAGTCTGTAGTTTGAATTTCTATTCTTTTCATAAAGTCTTTTGATGAGCACAAGCCTTTAATTTTTATGTTGCTGTTGTTAGGTGCCATCAAGTTGGCTTCAACTCACATAGGCCCTATGTACAACAGAACAAAACACTGCCCTTTCCTGTACCATCCTCACAATTGTTGCTATGTTTGAGCCCGTTGTTGCTGCCACTGTGTCAATCCATCTTGTTGAGGGTCTTCCTCTTTTTCGATGACTCTCTGCTTTACCAAGCATGATGTCCTTCTCCAGGGCCTGGTCCTCCTGCCTGATAACATGTCCAAAGTATGTGAGACAAAGTCTCACCATCCTTGCTTCTAAGAATCATCCTGGCTCTACTTCTTCCAAGACAGATTTGCTTGTTCTTCTGCCAGTCCATGGTATACTCAATATTTGTTGCCGAGACCATTACTCAACTGCATCAATTCTTCTTCAGTCTTCCTTATTCATTGTCTAGCTTTCACATCCATATGAGGCAATTGAAAATGCCATGACTTGGGTCATGTGCACCTTAGTCCTTGAGGTGGCATCTTTGCTCTTCAACACTTTAAAGAGGTCTTTGGAGCACATTTGCCCACTGCAATATGTTGTTTGCAATATGCAATTTCTTGACTGCTGTTTCCATGGGGGTTGATTATGAATCCAAGTAAAATGAAATCCTTGACAACTTCAATCTTTTCTCCATTTATCATGATGTTGCTTATTGGTCCAATTGTGAAGACTTTTTTTCTTTTTTAATGTTGAAGAGTAATCCATACCGAAGGCTGTAGTTTTTGATCTTCATCAGTAATGCTTCAAGCCCTCTTCACTTTCAGCAAACAAAGTTGTGTCATCTGCATATCACAGGCTATTAATGTGTCTTCCTCTAACCCTGTTGCTGCTTTCTTCTTCTTATAGTCCAGCTTCTCAGATTATTTGCTCAGCACACAGGTTGAATAAGTATGCAGAAAGGATACAACCCTGACACACACATTTCCTGATTTTAAACCACACGGTATCCCCTTTTTCTGTTTGAACAATTGCCTTTTGGTCTATGTACAGGTTCTGTATGAGCACAATTAAGTGCTCTGGAATTCCCATTCTTAAGAATGTTACCCATAATTTGTTCTGATCCATACAGTTGAATGCCTGGGCGTAGTCAATAAAACACAGGTAAATGTCTTTCTGGTGTTCTCTGCTTTCAGCCAAGATCCATCTGATATCAGCAATGACATCCCTTGTTTCACATACTTTTCTAAATCCAGCTTGAATATCTGGCAGTTTCCTGTCGACATACTGCCGCAACCACTTTTGAATGATCTTCAGCAAAATTTTACTTGCTTGTGATACGTTTATATGAGGTCCCAATTATCTAATTTGTCTTCTGCTCTTTGTCCATTTATAGTTACGTTTGTTAGCCTACTTAAAAAAAAAAAAATAGGTTCCATAGTTTTCTCCCTATATTTTCTTCCAGGAACTTGATAGTTTTAGGTTTAACATTTAGGTCTTTGAGTTATTTGAGTTAATTTTTGTGTATGGTGTGAGGTATAAGGCTTGTTCCATTTTTCTGTTAATGGCTATTCAGTTTTACCAGTACCATTTATTAAAGATACTGTTTCTTCCCCATTGAACGGATTTTGGTCATTTGTCAAAATCAGTTGTTCATAAATGAATGGCTTTATTTCTGGGTTCTCAATTCTATTCCACTGGTTTTTTTTTGTTGTTGTTTTTTTTTATGTGTCTATCATTGAACCAATACCAGGCTGTTTTGATTACTGTAGCTATATAGCATGTTTTCATATTGGGGAGTGTGAGGCCTCCTACTTAGTTCTTCAATAGTGCTTTGGCTATTCAAGGATAACTTGCTCTTTTGTCCCTTTACTATCAAGACTATTGTTTTAAGCTTAATTAGTGCTTCTGAACTTTTTTTCTCCATTAATATGTGAAAGCGTATGTGTCATTGGGACTGTGTCTAATACACAGCACAATTCAGAAGAGAAGGATTCCATTGCTAAGGCTCTGGGAAATTCTGGACATAGCCTAAAGTATTAAATTACTGGTCCACACTGTCTGACATCATTGTGGGGATCATCTTTGGATATGTGAGGATAACTGCTTCCTCATTACCCTGAAGTATTGGTTTTCCCCTTTGTTCGCCCATGCATCAAACGCCCCTGAGGGTTCTGACCAGCTCCTGCTCCTCTCACTGCTTTCCTGTCTCAGCTGCAGACCTCAAAGTCAAGAGCAGCTCCTCCTCATGATATGTAAGTGATCCCTATGGCTGAAGTGATGCATGTGTCCCCAATATTGGAGGCCAGGTTCATGCCTTCTGTCTTGGAAGGGGAAAGCAGGCTGGCCCTGACATCAATTGCCATAATTCAAAAGTCAAAAATAAATACATAAATAAATGCATAAACAAACAAATAAATACTCTAGTAAATGTGCAAATACTCTGTCTGAGAATATGTAATTGAAAATGCTATGGATCAAATACTAAACGGTTGTGTTAATTAGTATCAGGCCTAATGTGGCTGTGTCTGACCTGTGTGACAACTGAACACGGACTGAGTTGAATGTGTCTGCAGATTGGGAAAAGCACAACAAAATAAGGATATTTATTCTGTATAGCCCTTGATTTTCAATACATTGTTTTTAGTTTAATTAAAACCTATAAAGTTTTTTTTTTAATGTAAAAACATGCTTTTATTGAGTGGATTTTGCATTTCACAAAAGGGAAATCTGTTCCTAAGCTTCATCAGGTGTTAACACCTAATTGAATTAGAAACTCACAACGAACAAGGAGCCCTGCGAATAAAAAGCTAAACAGAAAAAATTCCAGATTGGGCTAATTTTTTTCCCCTTACTGCAGACATTATTTAGATATTTTGGTCATTATTCCTGACAATTCTACAAATCCTGTTTTGCAGGAAATAGAGACGTTATGGCTGCCAAGTGGGATGTGCCTGGACTTGGAGGTAGAAAATCTCACCCTGACTCTATTATTTAATGTTTATTTTGCCACAAGATGATGGAGGATGAAAATACCTCTATATTCCCAAAAAAGAATTAATAAAAATGGTTTGAGCAGCATAGTGAGAGTTGTAAATTCTAAGGTGATAATAATAAAGGTAAGGAAATAAATTATTGTGATTAAGGAGAGAAATTTGAAGAATGGATTATGTTTTGGGCAGGATAGGAGGTTACACCCTCATTTGCATGGTTTCACAGAAAGGGGTCTTAGCCAAGAGGTCATTATGAGAAGATGAAATAAAATTTTCTCATTATATATCTCTATGGGGAGAATTTGAGAAGCTTGGGATCTGATTAAGTTTCGATTTTGCTTGACATAACAGTCCTATACAGTCACAGGAGGATTGGAAAAAATGAAATAATTTCAGACACCCATCAAAAACTTACAGAACCAAGTCCTTGAAGAGCAGGTCCTTCTACCATGTGCTTCATGGGTATAACTGGCCGCTGTGAAAATGCCATCTGTAAACAGACACCATTTTTAAAGATATATACATATATATAAATACATAGTTGCATGAGTCTTCATAAAGTTCTCTTCCAAACAACATGTATTCCATTGACTAAGTTCTAACAGGTGCAGACTTGTTTGAGAAGCTCCCTGGAGCCTGACCATGACTGGGTGAGAGAGGGGGGTGTGATAGGGTTGAGTGGGGAAGGGGGTACTGGCCTGTCAGACATGCTTCATGATTATGGGAGGTGGGTGATGGGTGATCTGCTGGGGGTGGAACAGAGGAACAATGGTGAGGCCTTGTGATTATTAACCAGTAATATATAGAAATGAGTTGGGAATTTTCTTGGAGGGGTTACTACATAGTACCCTGGGTATACAAATGTCTGTAGGGGAGAGGGTAGGGTGGCATATCCTCAAGGATTCAAAGATTTTTAGTCAGGAAAAGTCGGTTGTCTTGATTCCTGGCTTCTGTATTTGCAAATTTGCCTACTCACTAAAATGTATTTGTAACCCCAAAATCAATACTCATGGCATTTTTGTGGTCATTCTCAGACAAGCCCAGAGCAGCGAAAACTCTGAGTTGCCAGACGCACTTGTTCCCAGCCGAGGTCAAACAAGAGAATGCTCTGCTTTCTCTTTTCAACTCACTATAAATAAGTGTCCTTTTTTGTGGTCTGTTTAGTGCCATAGTTCCTTCCTTTTTGTTGGTAGTTTCACTGTCTAAAATGGCCCCAAGCACAGTGCTACCCAGGGATTTTTATAAAACATAACTACTGCACATTATAAAATTTGACTATATATGATCCCTGT
The DNA here is from genome assembly GCF_024166365.1 of Elephas maximus indicus. Lineage (NCBI taxonomy): Eukaryota > Metazoa > Chordata > Mammalia > Proboscidea > Elephantidae > Elephas > Elephas maximus. Next base: position 55,475,733 of record NC_064840.1, read on the forward strand.
CCACGACACTGACCAGGATTTCCCACTTTTCTCCTCACTCTAACTTTCAGCAGGACCAAGTCATATCCTTTGAACCTACTGGTTGGTGTAAAGGGCTGTCAACTCTGTACAGAGAATGCAGAGGCCCCTAGACAGAATGTAAGGCATGCCCCTTGAGCAGGGGATGGGAGACTCAAGACACAGGCAGTGGAGATGTGTGTTTTCCTCTTGCTAGATTTCCAGTTTTCTCTCCCAGCTTGAGAGCTGCATGGAGTAATGTGTACTCGTTCCTACTAGATGTCTGGCAGGTTCAGGAATGTGTCAGGCAACGGGAAAACCTCTGTTTGATGGGCAAGACCAAGGAGCTTAGTCTTCAGGGAGTCTCAGATGACCATCTCAGGACTGGGTACCTCTGCACAGGAGACATGAGTGTCCTACGGGCATTGAGGATAATACATGGCTTCAAATCATGCTCTGGCCATATGTACAGAATCCCTTATGTTGTGTCCAGGAGCCTCTAAGATCTCCCTCTAAGGTATGCCTGTCATTATCTAGCCCCTAAGGACAGGGATATCCCTGATTAGTGAGAATGAGGGTACACTTTGAAAGCAGAGACTACTCCCAGAAGTGCAATCTCTAATTAGAGCACTCAAATAGAGGTAAGGAGACAAACTCTAGGGTCAGAAAGTGACTCTATAATTTAGCCGGCAACTCTATTTCCTCGGGGTTCACTTCTGCCTTTTCACGTGGGACATTTTCTTGGCTCCCTCGATACCTCTCATAACTGGCCAAGGATAAGTGTTGTGCTGTCTCTGGAAGATGTTCTGAGCCACTTCTGGAGACCTCTGAGCATGTTTCTTGTTTACCAATAACATGTGAGTTTGACTGCTTTATTATTACATTTTTTTTTTCTGATTCAAAACATCATTCATGTATATTATTAAAAATTTGGAAAGTACAGAAGTATATAAAGAAACAATTTTAAAGCCACACACAATTCCACTATTAAGAGTTAGGTTCTAAAGAGGTTATGGTGTATCTTCACAGGCTTTTTTCTAGGTATAAATGAACTAGGGTTAGCTGCTCTCAGAACCCATAAACTAGGCCCACCATTAAGGTAGCGTTCAAAGGCTTCTCCCTGCTTTCTACCTGATAAGGATCAGATCTACCTTACCCACATCTTGCGTGTGTGCATGCCCACAGCCGTGTGCACACACACACACACACACACAGAGTAAACAAAAAAACCAAACCCAGTGCCGTCGAGTCGATTCCGACTCATAGTGACCCTATATGCTTGGTGTTAAATGAGAGCCCTGGTGGTGCAATTGTTAAGTTCTTGGCTGCTAACCAAAAGGTTGGCAGTTCAAACCCACACAGAGTCTCCATGGAAGAAAAGATATGGTGATCTGCTTGTTAAAATTACAGCCTAGGAAACCCTACGGGGCAGTTCTATTCTGTTTTTTATAGGGCCTCTATGAGTTAGAATTAACTTGGTGGCACCCACCAACAACAATGACCTATAGAACCAACACTTGGCAAAAATGTACTTCTCTGGGACACATACAGGTCAAGTTGCCTTATGAGTAGGTGGGAGATCTAAGGGTTAACTTGTAGAAAAAGTTTAGAAACTTTAAATGAGTATGGAGTAATTAATAGACATTCTAGGAAAAGTTTAAAAGGAGAAATTATACATAAAATATAATTAAAAATCATAATAAATGTTCTGAGAGTAATCAGATCTTGAAGTCTCTTTCACCTGAGCCTGTGAAGCTTGAAACTCAATGACCAAGTAGGGATGAACCTATGAAAGAAAGCTCAGTGGTCCCTATAGACAAACCATCCATCAAGGTCTAAACTAGCGTGACAATAGGCGATGAAGACAGAGCAACACTGCAGTTCACAAGGAGATGCTTTTTGTCTTCAGGGGATCTTAAACTCTCTTTATTTAATGTTTTCTACAAGGATGCTTAGCTTCTTTTTTTTAATGAATCTGACTTTGTTACCTCTTTATGGTATTTTGCTGCTGCGTTCAAGTCTAAGGCAGGTGATTAATTCTCGAAGCCCTTGATATTTTTCCCCTTTCTTCTGGGAAGGCTAGAAAGATGGCAATGATATGCTCATAAATAACCAGCAGGAAGGGAAGATGCATAGTACATCATTACATTTAGAAGCATCTGAACTCTCTAGGTTTTTCAGCATTTTAAGAAAGAGAAAGTTTACAAAAGGAAATTTTAGGACTATAGAAAAATCAATAATAAAAACTAACATTGGTATATTTAAAGTTTACAAGCACTATCACACAGATTTCCGTTTAGTTTTTAAGCAACACTGTGAAGTATGATTTTTTTATTATCCCCACTTTATACTTTACCAAGCTCACCTAAACCCAAACAGATGCTGTACAGCAATGGGGGATAACTGACTTAGGCTTCTTTATCTACCTGAGTGATTCTCAACCAGGGGTAATTTTACCCTTCCCTCAGGGGACATTGGCAATGTCTGGAGCCCTGGTGGTGCAGTGGCTAAGAGCTCGGCTGCTAACCAAAAGGTTGGCAATTCAAATCCACCAGCTGCTCCTTGGAAACCCTATGGAGCAGTTCTACTCTTTCCTATAGGGTTGGTATGAATTGAAATTGGCTTGACGGCAACAGGTTTGGTTGGAGACATTTTTGGTTGTTACCACTGGAAGCTAGTGGGTAGAGGCCAGGTATGCTTCTAAACAATGCACAAGACAGCTGCCCACAACAAAGAATTATCCAGCCTAAAATGTCAATAGCGTCGAGGTTGAGACACCCTGGTAGCTTTTACACTTTGAATAGGTTCCTGATGAAACTCTTAACTTGGTGTGGCTTTTTGTCTAAATAGCAACATTTCCTCTATTCTTGCTACTAGAAACCCGTTTTATTCATGTGTTCACCTTTTGGGACAGGTGATCTTATCCCCAGTTCAGGAGTACAAAAAACAAGCAAACAAAAAAGACAAACCCAATGCTGTTGAGTCGATTCCAACTCATAGCGACCCTATAGGACAGAGTAGAACTGCCCATAGAGTGTCCAAGGAGCACCTGGCGGATTCGAACTACTGACCCTTTGGTTAGCAGCCGTAGCACTTAACCACTACGCCACCAGGGTTTCCAGTTCAGGAGTAAATACTGATTATTGTTGTTGTGTGCCATCAAGTTGATTCTGACTCGTAGCAACTCAATGGGACAGAGTAGAACTGCCCCATAAGGTTACCTGGGCTGTAATCTTTACAGGAGTCCTCAGTTCAGGAGTAAATATTGATTATTGTTGTTTTGTGCCATTAAGTTGATTCTGACTCATATTAACTCGTACGACAGAGTACAATTGCCCCATAGGGTTTTCTAGGCTATAATCGTTATGGGAGCATGTCGCCAGGTCTTTCCTCTCTTGGATCAGCTGGTGAGTTCAAACTGCCAACCTCTTGGTTTGCAGCCAAACACTTAACTGTTGCACCACCAGGGGCTCTTCAAACACTGATTAGACTAGATCAATCATGGCAAGACCATTCTCTGACTGTGATAGACTTAGGGAGGGGCATATGACCTGGTTCTGGCCAATTAGACATTAGAGGAGGTATGCTGGTAGGGAGAATTCTGGGGAAAATACCCTACTCTTAAAAATGGACCTAGAAAGGGAAAGTGTCTTTTCTCCCTCAGGACATTTTCAAGCCTGTGTGTGACTCCTGACCCTGCTTCAGCCACCCAATAGCTCCAGAGGACCTAGGCTGAGGACAAAACCAACAAGCCCGGTGGACAGAAGAGATATTGCCTTAACCTAGGACTTGTATAGATGAGATAATAAATATTCCTTACTGTTGAGACAGGAAACCCTGGTGGTATAGTGGTTAAGTGCTATGGCTGTTAACCAAAAGGTTGGCGGTTCAAACCCATCAGGCGCTCCTTGGGGATTCTATGGGTCAGTTCTACTCTGTCCTATAGGGTTGCTCTGCGTCAGAATCGACTCAACTCCACAGCAATGGGTTGGGACTATTGAGACATTTTGATTTGGGTTTTCTGTGACTTAAAGCCTAAAGCACCCTAAGGGATCCAGCCTCGCTTCTACATTCTATTGTCCTCATTCTAAATCTCCAAGACTTTCACCTTCTGTGTCCTCCATCAGCCACCCACCCCCTCCACACAGACATATACTTTTTGCTCTTTTTCTGATAGGAGAGAGCACTCCGTCACTGCTTGTACTAATTCCAAGTTCAACGTCTACACTATAGGCTTCCTGTCTGTTCTAAAGTTCCTCTTGTTCCTTGTTTATCCATTGCTGTTCCCACCAATATATAAACCTTTGTAACTGCAGAGGATTTTTCTATCCAACTGCCGTCTTTGAATCTGAATACGTATAACTCTGGCTAGTGATGCTCAGTGTGAGAGGGTCCATACATTAAAGTGGAGAAAATTCTGTAATCCTGATTCTTCTTGAAATGATTTCTTCCATAGTTGCTTCCCACTGCAAATATAACTACTGCAAAAATGTTCTCTGCCTCGGGGACTGAGCTAAGCCCACCCACCTCTGCTGGTGACTGTTTCAAGTGGCAACCAGGTTCAAGAACCCTCGGTACTGGAGCTAGTACATACCCACTTTGGTTTGAGTGAACTCCCTCAGTTCTCTCTGAGGGTGTTCTCTGCATGTGTTGTAGGGAAGAATCCAAGATGCTCTCTCTGTTTATGCCAACATTCTGATCTCCGGTGGTCTTGAAAACGTCTTCTACTTCATCCCCATTTGTGTTCCGTAAGTCCAGCAGCAGGTCAGTAATTAGGACTCACGTGACATTAGAACACATAGGCAAACCATATCCTGGGGTTCTTACCCCAACTTAAATATACAAATGGTAGCTCCATAAGTGGAAACAGACTAAAGAACATGAATATTTAACTGCCATTGAAGAAAGTTTCCAGCGATGTTGAAATCATTTCCAGGAAAGCTAAAGGCATTTATATATGTGTGGTGAGACAATCAGTGGTGCCAAAAATAATTTTAAGAAAAGAAAGAAAGATTAACAGAGAGTCACTAAACTCACTGACAGTGCAAAAAAGGAGTAAAACACAAAAATTCTAGCGGTATGGAGCCTCATAGAGCTTCTAGAATTGATAGATTTTGAAACTTTGGACCATTATCTTGAATTAAAATTGATAGCAGAGACTTTCTGATCTAGGTAGGGAAATCTATAGTTTTCCCCAGGATTAGACAAATGAATAAAGCTGAAAGTACCAGACAGATGTGCTGTATCTACAGAGAGCATGAATCTTGATACAGGGAAAATGGTTATAAGAGAGAGTGATCCATCTATTTCCTATCTTCTGGTTGTCTACAGTTGTAACTTACAGTAAACTACTGAGTTGTGGATGGGGTTTCTTCAACTACAATGGTTCCTTCACCCTCCAGGAGATTCTGAAATCCCTGTCTGTCAAAGAATCGCTGCTGTGGTAAGTCACTACAGCTAAAGGGACTATTGGAACCCTTAGGGGTACTGGGATTAAATCTCATTAGGAATCACTGTCTCAGGCAATGGAAGTTACTTCTGAAAAGTCAGACTTAAATCAAACTTTTATCAATTAAAAGTCACTGTAAAAGTTCTAAATATTTTCATTGTTTAAAGGAAAATTTTTTTTCATTCTTTAGAAATTAAAAAAAAAATCCTTCTGTAGTGTGAATAACTATCTACTAAACTCACTTACTTCAATAGTAATTCACAAGATTTTCTTAAAATGAGGCTTTCCTGCTTTCCACCTGTACTTTATTCCCTGTGAATCAGATGTGATTCTGATGGAAAGGTGAAAAGAGACATGAATCAAATACTGCCAGTTGCCATCCCCATGTCTGCTCTCCCCTTCTTCCTTAACTCTTTTGTTAAAAAAAAAAAAAAAAAAAATTTTTTTTTTTTGTTACCATCAGGCTAATGGTATACCAGCCACTTTTTATGCCTCTGGATCTCAGAGGTAAGGTATTATTCTGGTTCTAATGCATTTAGCATCAAGGTGGGTCCCTTGAAATGTGTGAGGTTCAGCAGACTGGAGTTGGAGCCTCATTGTTATGTAGGGTGAACATTCTGGTAGGTGATGTTAGGTGATTCTGTTAGGTGATGTGTTTGTTTTGTAAACTTTTGCCTTTTTTCCCCTTTACTTCCTTATTTCTGTGAATTAAGGCTTGCAAGCATAATGATGGCTCTCCTGTGTGACAGTTAGGAGGCCCTGATGGGTTTGTTTTGGTTTTTCAGTGTCATATTTAGAAAATCAGAGGTTCTCCATGTAACCTAATGGAAAAAACAAAACCCAAACCCACTGCCATAGAGTTGATTCTGACTCATAGTGACCGTAACCCATGGAAAGGTGCCCCCGATAAATTATTTGTATAGCTCTCATCAGTACATGGTCATACCACAGATTGGTGGCATCACAGTGCCACTCACCTCATTGGTGGCTTATATTACCAGATCATACTTCCTAAAATCCATATTAAACCAAAAAAAAAACCCAAACTAACTGCCTTTGAGTCAATTCTGACTCATAGTGACCACATAGGACAGAGTAGAATTGCCTGATAGATTCAAACACTGACCTTTTGGTTTGCAGCCAAGCTCTTAACCACCACACCTCTAAAAAAAAAAAATCCATATTACCAACCAAAAATTTAAACACACTTAATTAGTAAGCATGCATTCCAATACTGAATGCACATGCTATTTAAAAAAAAAAAAAATTAAGGAGAAAAAAATGTAGTAATTAAAGGGTTACTAGAGGAGCCCAATGTTGTGTTGAGAAAGACTTGCAGAAGAAAAGAAAAAGGGTTTTACTTGCTTTTAGAACAAGGAGTCCTCTATTTTCATTTTGCTCTGGGCCCCACAAGTTATGTAGCTGGTCCTGAATGTGGATCTGTTACTGGCAATTGAAACAGCCATCTTAAGACCAGAATGTTCCACAAACTACACTAAGGATTGAGGCACCTTGGGTAGAAGAAGCCCAGGTCCCAAATGGATGGCGTTGTGGAGCTACCACACTGGCCTCAGCCTATATACCATGAAACTGCTATAATTAATATGAGAAAAATAGCATCTTAGTCATAAGAACCAAAATCATATAAAAAATAAAACCTTCATTTGTTTAAACTCCTACTGGGAAAAGAGGAATTCTGTTACTCACAATTGAATACAACTGAACTCTTCCAGTTTGTCTTCAGCAGTGAAAATTGCATAAAAATGCTGAACAAAATACAAAAAACCAAACCCACTGTCGTTGAGTAGATTTTTTTTTTAATTTTGATTTCTGATATTCTCTTTCGTTGAGTAGATTCTGACTCACAGTGATGCTATGTGTTACAGAGTAGAGCTGCTCTTTTTTTGCCTGTACTCTTTACAAAAGCAGATTGCCTGGCCTTTTCTTCTAAGGCACCGCTAGGTGGGTTTGAACCACCAATATTTAGGTTAGTAGTCCAGCACAAACTGTTTGTGTCACCCAGGGACCTAATTTTTAATTGAGTTTTTTATTTTTTCCAAGACAGCCAAGTAGATATGCACGTGCTTAAATATACAAACACAGATTTTACCTAATACACAGATGACATTCATATCTGGCATCCAGTGGAATTATTGGTATTTCAGCATTCATGCAAATAGAAATAGCTTTTAGCTAAAAATAATAATTTAGGGGAAAGTCATTCTTTTTCTTTATTATGTCTACTTATTTTCTCTCTCTCTACATGCAGGATGGAGCCCTGGTGGTGCAGAGGTTAAAAGCTTGGCTGTGAAGCAAAATGTTGGCAGTTTGAATCCACCAGCCATTCCTTGGGAACTTTATAGGGCAGTTCTACTCTGTCTTATAGGATCACTATGATTTGGAATCAACTCAATAGCATCGAGTTTGGTTTTTTAGTTTACATGAGGCATGGTCAGCACCTCACCAACAATTTGTACTATAAATGAAAGTTGTCATCCATCCTGTGTTTTTGTACTTCATCCTGGCTTCCCCTACCTGCCACTGTTAAGATTCTCTATACTTTGTAAACTAGTTCTGTGAAGTTATAGAAGATGCCTCCTATTAGGAAAAAAGAGGATATAATACATTTAATGTTTTCAAAGCTACATATCCAAGTATAAAACAAGGTCCCTGGGAGGTACAAATGATTTGTCCTCAGTTGGTAATCAAAACGTTGGCAGTGAAAACCACCCAGCAGCACCACAGAAGAAAAGTTCTGGAGATCTACTTCTGTAAAGAACACAGCCAAGAAAACCCTACGGAGCAATTCTACTCTGTAACACATGGGGTTGCCATGAGTCAGAATCAACACGACAGCACAAGACAACAACAAAGTATAGAGCAAAGTAAAAAATGGAGAGCCATTACTAAATAATGTACTTTGTTTATTATTTGAGGACTGCTTTAAAAACTTAAATTATTCATTTATTCCACAAATATAGATTGGACTGGGTATTAATGATTCAAATGTAAATGGATGAAGATGCAGTCTCCATCATCAAGAAGCTCACAGTTTATTGGGAGAAGTGACACTACAATGAAGTCATAGCACTAAAAGAGAAATGTGTTTTAAATTGGTATGGGAACACAGAGGTAGAAATAATTCATTCATCTTGGGAAGGATAGGGAAGATTTCACAGAGCAGGTCACATTTGAGTTAGATTGTGAAAAATGAGCCAGAGTTCACTGGCACAGAGACCAACTTACAGGCATAGAGATGTAGAGAATGTTAAATGCAGCTGTGTGCTTGCTGAAAGGTTGGGAAGCAGAGATTCTTAAAACTACTCTCAAGAAGACAAAGGCAGGCAACCCAAAATAAAATTGGTCAAAAGACTTTTATGAGCACTTCCCAAGAGGATATCCAAATAGCCAATAAACATATGAATATGTGTGAATTAAAACCATAACATATGCTACTACTCACCCACTGGCATGACTAATGTGAAAAAGCAGACAATTCCAAGTATTGGCAGGAAAAGTGGAGCAATTACAGCTTTTATATACTGCTGTTGAAAATTGGTACAATGACTCTGGAAACTTTTTGGCAGTATTTACTAAAGCTGAGTATTTGCCTACCCTTTGTTGTTTTTTTTTTGTTGTTGTTGTTAGGCTCCATCTATCAATTTTGACTAATATCTACCCCATATGACAGAGTAGAACTGCCCTGTAGGGTCTTCTAGGCTGTAATCTTTATGGGAGCAGATCGATAGGTCTTTTTCCCACAGATGCACTGGGTGGATTTGAACTGCCAATCTTTTGTTTAGCAGGCGAGTGGTTAAGTGTTATGTCACCAGGGCTCCTTAGGCATACCCTAAAAAAAAAAAACCATTGCCGTCGAGTCGATTCTGATTCATAGTGACCCTACAGGACAGATAGAGCTGCCCCACAGGGTTTCTAAGGAGTGCCTGGTGGATTTGAACTGCTGACCTTTTGGTTAGCAGCTGTAGTTCACAGTAGCTCATAACCACTGCACCACCAGGGCTCCTATGCCTACCTTATGTCTCAGCAATTCCACTCCTAGGTATGTGTACATTTGTCACAAAATGACACATACAAGAATGTTCATAGAAGCACTATTCATAAAAGTTCCAAACTGGAAACAACCCAAACATCCATCAACAGTTTCCAGAGCACCTGGTGGATTCGAACTGCCGACCCTTTGGTTCGCAGCCGTAGCACTTAACCACCACGCCACCAGGGTTTCCGCATCAACAGTAGAATGAATAAATAAAGCATGGTATACTTGTTTGGTGGAATATTATACAGCAAAGCAACCGAAAATATTAGAACTATACGCAACAGCATAATGTTGGGGAAAAGAAGCAGACACTAAAGAGTACACACATATTGCCTGATTCAGTTCAAATAATGACAATACTCGGGGAGGCAGTGAACAACTGGAAGCGAGCACAGAGGGGGTTTCTGGTGTGCTGATAATGTTCTGTGTCTTGATATGAGCTCTGATCACATGCTTACTTTGTGAAAATTCATCATGCTCTCTACTTATGACTTGTATACTTTTTTGTATGTTATACTTTAACAAAAAGTTTACTTCAGAAAAAATTAAAGCATCAGATTCCACTGCTACATGAGATTTTGAAGAATGGAAGACACATTGTTGCTGCTACTTGTCTCTAATTCTGACTCACAGAAGATATATAGGGAACAAAAACCCAGAAGCAAACTTGTTGCCGTTGAGTTGATTCTGACTTATGGTGACACTGTCTGTTACAGAGTAGAACTGAGTTCCATATTTTTTTTTTTTTTTTTTGGCTGTGATCTTTACAGAAGCAGATCACTAGGACTTTTTCCTCATGGTTAGTAGTTGGCTGTAAACTGTGCCACCCAGCGACCGGGAAAAAGGGTCTTTAAGAAAAATGGACTATAATTAGGGAAAGGGAAAGAAAGACCAGTACAAGAATCAGATCAAACAATTCTGAAATTACTTGTTAGTCTATGGGAAAAACATTCAATTTACAAGAATTTACTTTACAATTGGATCCCAAATGTCTTTTGGTTGAAATGGAGTCAATTTGACAGTAACAATCCATATTTATTTGGGGGAAAAAAAAAAAATTTTTTTTTTTTTTTAAATCCCCACCCTCTACTGTTTCCATACCTGTAGAGAAGTCTAACAAGTATTTCTGGGAGATCCTCGAGGTATCTCATAAGCACTCAAAAAATGTTACCCAAACTTTCCACCTCTCAGGCATTGCTGCCACTTCCACTTGTTACCCACCGCCCATACTCCAGATAACCTACAGTACCAGATGTACAACAGGATGAAACACTGCCCGGTCCTACACCATCCTCCCAATCATTATGCTTGAGCCTACTGTTGCAGCCACTATGTCAACACACCTCAGGATGGAACAAGGGTCTTCCTCGTTCTTGCTGACCCTCTACTTTACCAAGTATGATGTTCTTCTCCAGGGACTGATTCCTCCTGATAACACATCCAAAGTATGTAAGACAAGGTCTTGCCATCTTTGCTTCTAATGAGCATTTTGGTTGTACTTCTTCCAAGACAGGTTTGTTTGTTCTTTTGGGAGTCCATGGTATATTCAATATTCCTGTCCAATACCATAATTCAAAGGCATCAACTCTTTGATCTTCCTTATTCGTTGTCCAATTTTCACATCCATAAGAGGTGACTGAAACCACCAAGGCTTGGGTCAGACACGCCTTAGTCCCTAAGGTGACGTGTTTGTTTTTTTAACACTTTAAAGAGGTCTTTTGCAGCAGATTTGCCCAGTGCAATGCATCATTTGATTTCTTGACTGCTGCTTTCATGGGTGTTGATTGTGGATCAAAGTAAAATGAAATCCTTGACAACTTCAATCTTTTCAATCAATAGTCCAGTTGTGAGGATTTTTGTTTTCTTTATGTTAAGGTGTAATCCATACTGAAGGCTGGAGTCTTTGATATTCATAGTGCTTCAAGTCCTCTTCAATTTCAGCTAGCAAATTTGTGCCATCTGCATATAACAGGTTGTTAATGAGTCTTTCTCCAATCTTGATGCCACATTCTTCTTCATATAATCCAGTTTCTTGGATTATTTGCTCCTCATAGAGATTGAATAAGTATGGTGAAAGGATAAAACCCTGATGCACACCTTCCCTGACTTTAAACAATGCAATGTCCCTGTATTCTGTCCGAACAACGGACTCTTGGCCTAAGTACAGGTTACTCATGAGCACAGTTAAGTGTTCTGGAATTCCTATTCTTTGCTAACAAATTATGTTAGCCACAATTTGTTGTGATCCACACAGTCAAATGTCTTTGCATAGTCAATAAAACATCCTCGTGGCCTAGTAGTTAAGAGCTATGGCTGCCAACCAAAAGGTCAGCAGTTCAAATCCACCAGGCACTCCTTGGAAACCATATGGGGCAGTTCTACTCTGTCCTATAGGGTCACTATTAGTTGGAATCAACTCGATGGCAACGGTTTTTTTTTTTTTTTTTTTTGGTGAATCATCTTTCTGGTATTCTCTGCTTTCAGCCAGGATGCATCTGACATCAGCAATATCTCTTGTCCCATGTCCTCTTCAGAATCTGGCTTGAATTTCTGGCAGTTATCTGTTGACGTACTGCTGCAACAGCTTTGGAATAATTTTCAGCAAAATTTTACTCATGTGTGATACCAATGATATTGATCGATAACTTCCACGTTCGTTTGGATCACCTTTCTTTGGAATGGGTACAAATATGGATCTCTTCTAGCCAATTGGCCAGGTAGCTGTCTTCCAAATCTCCTGGCATAGATGAGTGAGCAATTCCAGCACTGCATCCGTTTGTTGAAACATCTCAATTTGTATTCGGTGAATTCTTGGAGCCTTGTTTTTTGCCAATGCCTTCTTTTAGTACCATCGGTTCCTGATCATATGCTAAAAAGTTCCAGATAAAACCAAAACCAAACCAAACCCGTAGCTGTTGAGTCAATTCTGACTCATAGTGACTCTATAGGACAGAATAGAACGGCCCCATATGGTTTCCAAGAAGTGCCTGGTGGATTTGAACTGCCAACCTTGTGGGTAGCAGCCATAGCTCTTAGCCACTATGCCACCAGGGTTTCCAGTTCCAGATAATCCTATATATATCCAAACCCCATGTTGCTGCCAATTCTGCTGGTTTTGTTGATGTACTGGAAACTTTCGAGGGCAAAGCTTTGGTGTTCTATGATAACCTTTTCTGTTGTTATATTGTGATAGACAAGAGCCAAAGCCACATTTCTTTGTATCCTACTATTGGACAGGTACTTTCATTAATGTATCACTTTCCATTTTTATGTTTAACATTCCCCTTCCTGGGATTCAAACTTGATTTAATTGACTTTCCTCTACTCTGTAATCTTGAGATGATGTTTTTGGGTAATGAGAGGGCCTATTTGTTGCATCAGCCAGAGGTGAGTTTTTTGTAAAAGGTACTTTAGGGCTTGTCAGCCCCCAGGTTTGATCTCTGACCACTCATCTCTGCCTAGACATTAGGCATATACAAGGAACTCTATAATATGTAAAGTACAGTCTAAGCTGCTTATTGCTAGAAAAAAAATAAATAAACCAAAATTAGTCACTGTCAATCAACTCCAACTCATGGCCGCCTCATGTGTGTCAAGGTAGAACTGTGCTCCATGAGGTTTTCTATGGCTGATTTTTTGGAAGTAAATCACCAGACATTTCTCCTGAGATGCCACTGGGTGGACTCGAACTTCTAACCTTTCAGATAGTAGCTGAGTGTGTTAACCATTTGTACCACCCAGGCACTCCGTTGCTATAATATGATCCCAAACTTCAATGAACTAGATAGATATTTATTTCTTTCTCATGTCCAGAGGTAAATCTAGAGTTGGTAGACCATTTCTGCCACCCTTAATGCATAGTTCCTGCTTACGGTCCAATGTGGTTGTTTCAATTTTTGCCACCTTCCATTTACAAGGAAGGAGAAAAGTGGACAAGGAGAGCTCATGTCAATCCTTGTATGGTCAGTCTTTTTGGTTTTAGCCATTTTAATTCATGTCTAGTGATTTCTCATTGAAAGGCTAATTTATTTCCCTAATGATTAATGATACTTTCTTTTCATATGCTCATTTACCATACGTATATCTTCTTTGGTGAAGTATCTACTTAAGTCTTCTGCCTGTTTTTAAATTGAGTTGTTTGTCATCATACTCTTGAATTATAAGAGCTCTTCATATATTCTGGATATAAACTCTTTGTCAGATAGGCTTTGCAAATATTTTCTTGTCTTTTCATTTTCTTAAGAATGTGTTTTGAAGAGAGAATGTTTTTAATTTTGAAGAAGTCAAATTTTCCAATTTTTTTCTTTCATGGTTTCTGTTTTTTGAGTCTTATAACCACTCATTCATTCATTCATATAGCCATCCAATTTATTCTGTTTTCTCCTATAAGTTTTATATTTTAGCTTTTAAATTTAGGTGTGTCATACATTTTGACTTAATTTTTGTATATTTATTTATCATACAGATATTCAATTGTCCCAGCACCACTTGTTGAAAAGGGCATGTTTCCACTATTGTATTGTGGCACTTTTGTTGAAAATCAATTGACCATAAATATTTCAGGACTCTCTATTGTCTTTCATTGATCTATAAGCCTATACGTATGCCAGTACCACACTTTGCTGATTACTATAGCTTGAAATGAGCCCTGGGGTGCAGTGGTTAAGCACTCAGCTGCTAAGAGAAAGGTCAGCAATTCAAACCCACCAGCTTTATGTGGCAGTCTGCTTCCATAAAGATTTACAGCCTTGGAAACCCTACGGGACAATTCTATGCCATCCTATAGGGTCATTATGAGTGGGAATAGCTTGAAATACAGAATGGCTTGAAATATGGTAGTAGTCATCCTCTAAATTTGTTCTTCTTTTTAAAAATTATTTTGGCTAATCTAGGCCCTTTTCACTTTCACATAAATTTTAGAACTGCTTTTCAATTTTCTAAAAAATAGCCTGCTGGTATTTTGATTGAGATTGCATTGAATCCATAGATCAAGTTGAAAAAAAATTAACACCTTAACAAATTAAGCCTTCCAATTTTTGAACATGGGATAAAAATTCACTTACTTAGGTCTTCCTTCTTAGCAATGTTTTTCCGTTTTTAATGTATAAATCTTGAACATACGCTGCTAAAATTTTTATGCTATTGTAATTGTATTGTCCTTAATTTAAACTTCCAATTGTTTGTTGCTAGTACAAGAAAAAAAAAAAACAGATTTTTTTTTTTAAATATTGATCTTGTATCACACAGCTTTGCTAAACTCACTCCTTAAACTTTGCTAGGATTTTCTATGTAGATGATTATGTCGTCTATAGAGTCTTGTTTCTTCCTTTCCAATATTTATGCCTTTTTTTCTCTTTTCTTTGCCTTATTGTACCAGCCACAACCTCCAGAACAGTATTGAATAGAAATGGGAGATTGGATATCCTTGTCCTATTCCCCATCTTAGGGAAAAAGCATTCAGGCTTTCACCCTTAGGTATGATGTTTGCTGTAGATATTTCAAAGGTACCCGTTGATGAAAGTCCTTTATATTGCTAGTTTGCTGAGAGTTTTTATCATGCATGAACATTGAATGTTATCAGATGCTTTTTCTGCATCTGCTGAGATGATCATATGGCTTATCTTTTTATTGTGTTGAAGACAGGAAACAATTTGAAAATATTATAAAGCAGATAAGAAGAATTCACTTATGTCAGAGATGTTGGATTTATAAAAAAGAATAAGTGATAATTACAGTGCCAGGTGCCTGAAGGGAAAGACGGGAACACCTTTAATGGCTTGCGCAGAAATATTTTCCTGAATTACAACTCATACTCTCCACTGTCCTTAGTCCTTAGCAAGGCTGATTTCTCTGCTTGGAATGCATCCCCAGCTAACTTCTGTACTCGTCACTCTAGATTAGAAGACTTTCTTATAATGGTTCACACTTCTTCACAGGACTTTCCTCCTTTGATTTTGTTTAGTCCATTATTTGGAACAGTTTGTTAGATATCCATGAAGACAATGACCTTACCAGCTCTAGTCACCTCTGTATCTTAACATTTGACACAGTGGTAATTAGCCACACTTATCCAAACTGGCAACAATTTGGATGTGAATTACCACCACTGGAATTCTTTAGAACTAAATGTACATGAATAGTCATGTCATCTCCCAACTTGTGGATATTTCCTTCTATTGAAAAAGAAGGAAAAGTCAAGCTGGCAACAATTTGGATGTGAATTACCACCACTGGAATTCTTTAGAACTAAATGTACATGAATAGTCATGTCATCTCCCAACTTGTGGATATTTCCTTCTATTGAAAAAGAAGGAAAAGTCAAGGGGACATTGTTTCTCCATTTATCTGTATATCCACTTAACCATTCATTTATCTACCTATTATTTATCTATGTAATCCTTACCTTGTCTGTAAAAGGATTTAGGATGGCACATACTGTCATTAAATTATAAGGCTAAGATGGCACAATCCTTTCATTTTCAGTGGAAGAATGGACCAAAGGAACAGATTTTACAAAAGGGACTGGGTAAGGGATATCTAAAGAAGTTGAAAGCATATATAGCTCTTCTAGCTTGTAAATGGAAACCCTGGTGTCATCGTGGTTAAGAACTACAACTGCTAACCAAATTCGAATCCACCGAGCACTCCTTGGAAACCCTATGGGGCAATTCTACTCTGTCCTTTAGGGTCGCTATGAGTCATAATCGACTCAATAGCAGCAGGTTTGGTTTGGGCTTTAGCATATAAATACAAATTTCATGATTAAACTGAAGTGTAATTCATTATGTCAGGAAAATAGACCTTAATTTTCAGAATGAAATTTCCAAACAGAAATGTCCTTATTAAACTTTAAGTAGATACAAAAACACATATATTTTCAAAGTACAGAAAAAGCGTAGCCATAAAATAATCACAGCTTAAGAAATTAAAAAATACCACTGTGGTTCCTTTGAAGTCTCTACTTAGGAGTGGAACTGCTGGGTCAAAAGCCTGCATATCTTCATCTTTGCTTTTGTTGTTCACTGCCACTGAGTTGCCCCCCAACTAATGCACAATGGAGCAAAAAGCTACTTGGTCCTGCGCCATCCTCATGATGGGTTGCAAATCAGACCATTGCGATCCACAAGATTTTCATTGGCTGATTTTCAGAAGTAGATCGCTACCCTTTCTTCCTAATCAGTCTTAGTCTAGAAGCTCTGTTGAAACCTGTTCAGCATCATAGCAACACTCAAGCCTCCACTGACAAATGGGTGATGGCTATGATTAAGGTGCGTTGGCCAGGAATGGAACTTGGGTCTCTCACGTGAAGGCAAGATTTCTGCCACTGAATCACCAATGACCTCTGTTTCACTAAATGTTGCCAAATTGTTTTCCAAAGTAGTTGTACAAATTGATACTCCCATGGTAGAATTCCCATTACTCCAAATCCTCAGTCAGAATTTTTCACTATTTCAGCCTGGTGGTATTAATGTGGTGCTTTAATTTGCATTTCCACGAATACAGACTTGATGAGGTATCTTTCCATATATTTATGAACGCTGATATTTTCTCATTTGCAAAATGCCATTTTGATTGAGTTTTTTTAATTTATTGCTTTATAGGCATTCTTTAAATATTCTAAATCCTAGTCTTGTCATTGATATGATTTGTAAGAATCTTCTTCCAGTTTGAGGTTTGTTTTTTCACTTTCCTTATGGGTATCTTTTGATAAAATTTTTGAAATTTTAGTACGTTTTTAAAGGCATCCATCTTTTTCTTTATGGTTTTCATATTTTTGTTTTTTTAAAGAAATCCTTGTTTAATAAACCCATATAAGTATATCCTCCTATATTATAATCTGGATCCACAATTAACACCCATGGAAGCAGCAGTCAAGAAATCAAAAGACATATTGCATTGGGCAAATCTGCTGCAAAAGACCTCTTTAAAGTGTTGAAAAGCAAAGGTGTCACCTTGAAGACTAAGGTGCACCTGACCCAAGCCATGGTGTTTTCAACCATCTCATATGCATAGGAAACCTGCACAATGCATGAGGAAGATGGAAGAAGAATTGACACCTTTGAATTTGTGGTGTTGGTGAAGAATACTGAATATACATTGACTGCCAAAAGAATGAACAAATCTGTCTTGGAAGAAGTATAACCAGAATGCTCCTTAGAATCAAGGATGGCGAGACTACATCTCACATACTTTGGACATGTTATCAGGAGGAATCAGTCCTTGGAAAAGGAAATCATGCTTGGTAAAGTAGAGGGCCAGCAAAAAATAGGAAGACCATCAACAAGATGGACTGACACAGTGGCTACAACCGTGGGATCAAGTACATCAATAATTGTGAGGATGGTGGAGTACCGGGCAGTGTTTTGTTCTGTTCTACATAGGATAACTATGAGTTGGAACTGACTCAACGGCACCTAGCAACAACAACATACTATAATCTAGGAATCTCTGGGTGGCGCAAATGGTTAAGCACTTGACTACTAGCAGAAAAGTCAGTGGTTCGATCCCACCCTGAGGCATCTGCTTCCAAAAGATTAAAAACCCAACCCACTGCCATCGAGTCGATTCTGACTCATAGCGACCCTATAGGACAGAGTAGAACTGCCTTGAAACCCTGTGAAACATCACTGTGTCATAAATCAAGACTGTATATAGAGAGTTTCAACTCTTTATTTTTTAAGATGTTAAACATACTTTTTTTATATTTTGAGCCTGATTCCAATATTAAAAAATTATTTGAGCCTGATTCCAATATTAGAAGGTCTGATTTTGCTCCCTATGATTTCTATTGGTCCTCACACAGGGTGAAGTTTTTCTGATGTTTTGGTGCAATGAATTACTTAATATGGCCCTTTCAGCCATGGTCTTTGTGACTCACACACTATGATTGAGTGGGACTATGCAAATAAGGTATATGGAACCTGTGGTGGTTGGGGTTATGTGTCAACTTGGCTAGGCATAGTTCCAGTACTGTATTGTTGTCCTCCATTTTGTGATCTGATGTAATTATCACAATTATTCTCCAATTTATGTGTTGTAAATCCTAGCCTCTGTATGTTAATGAGGAAGGATTAGTGTGGGATGTATTGTGAGTTACAGCCTTGCAGAAAGGTGTGACTCAAGTTCCACCCTTACTCAAGTTATGCTCTTCCCTAGGGTTTGGCCTGCATCCAAGGTATATATGTGGGTGCTCTGGCAGGGCTTTCTCTCTCTCTCTGCATCTGGATCCTGCATCTGATTCATCACTGTCTGACCTCCAGTTCTTGGGACTTCAGCCAGCAGCCTGCCATCTGACCTGACAATTCTGGGATTCATTGGCATCTGCAGCTTCATGGGCCGTCATCCTATAGTTTGATCTGATAGGCCAACTTCCACAGCCTTGTGAGCCAGCAGCCTGTGGTCTGACCTGCCAGTTTGGATTCATCAACTCTTGCAGCCACGTGTTTTTACAGAAGGCTACATTTGACCCACGGATTGGGATTTGCCAGCCTCTACAACTACCCTAGCCATTTCCTTGATACAGCTTGTGAGTTCTGTGAGAGGTTGCAGCAAATAATGGAACCCAAAGATGAGTGGGAGAGTACTGAGGGAAAGAGGAAAAGTTGATGTTACCAATGATGGAGTGGTCCAGCAGTTTGGAAAAGTTAGACACTTGAAACGTCTTTAACCTCCACCTCATAGGAACCAGGCTTTGTGCTGATTCTTATAAAAGAAATTATTCATTTAGATGTACATTGCATGTGTGTACATATACGTGAGCACAGGTATCTGTGTTTCCTATGAACTCATTTGCCTCAGAATTTTATTAAAGGAATAAAGTTCTGGGTTGAGGTGCATTTCTGCAGAGAGTATTTGCATTTACTTTCTGACATGTGGCTCTAGGACTCCCACAGAATTCTCAGGTTGTAATTTTTCTGGACTACATAGGCAACAAACTCACATGAAAAGATTAGCTTTTGTTTATAAATTCCCTAGATAATTTATTTTCCTTCACCCAGCCCAAAGTGTAGGCAGACAAGACTCTTTGCTGTACCCTGTGAAGAAAGTATTATTCTTAATTTACTCTTACGCTAGAGATGCAAGGTTATGGGATCCCAGCCTTATGAGAGGGTTTTCTATCCTTCTCTCCACTGTGGGTTTGCTCTGGGTTTTTCTCCTGGCCCCCTCATGCCTCAGGCATGGGCCAAACAGAAGGTCAAGGTCATCAGAGCTGGCCGCATGGTATCAATGCTCACTGACTTCACTTCATTCTTGCCTTCACTTTGTTTTCAGCCTTTTGTTTTAGCATTTCTTATTTTCTTGACTGCTCAGTAAAGTGTTTTTGAATTTTTTTTTTAAAGAACATTGTATTTAGCATTTCAAATTGCTTTCCGTGGGATGTTGTTCAGAAAATCTAGTCTGCCCTCCTGCTGGAAATGGGAATCTAAACAAAACCCAGATTCATCGGATGTTGAGGTAAGAGCTGGGTCTTGACTTTCCCCAAAATATAAACAGCTATTTATTACTGGAATAATCAAGAATAAGCAATTAATAATAATTTTAAAAAAAGGTCAGGTACAGGTTGTGAAAAACAACACCATTGCTCCTCGGATGTATATGAAATTTCATTTTATAAAAAAAAAAAAAAAAAATTCTCCAGATGGCATCATTATTCCTCTCCCACTTTGAAGTAATTAAGATGAACTGCGAGTAGTGTGAAAAACAAAACAGGAGCCTGGCTGACCACAGGAGAAGCATGTTCTCAGCACAGCCTGTTCACCGTCCCTACAACTGTTGGATGTAATGAAGTACTTGACTATTTTCCATTTTTTTCAGCTGGTAAACCCAAGAAAATTATTTTCTTGCCAATGAAAGAAATGCCGGTTCCTAATTTTCCTGACTTGATCTTGGTTACTTTGATGCCTAAGTACTGTATGGAAAACTCCTTTTATTAATGATAATACTACCTGTCTCTGTATGATGAATTAGACCTATGGTCCCAGTATTTCATAGAGAGTTTTCTTCTTCATCATTGTATGGCAGGGCTGTGTCTAGTCTGGAAAGCTGGAGTGTTGGCTGCTGCCCTTTGCTTCCCTGATTCTGGACCCCCCTGAACTTGCGGTCATCAAATGTCGTGAATGGGTCACCTGCATATTCCTGTATTGGGTCACATCCATATCCTTGTGTTAAATGTTCGTTTAAATGTTTTTAAATTTCTCCTGTAAGTAATATGTACAATCACCAGGACTAAATCACTGTTCACAATAAGAGTGACTTGAAACTCAAAAGCTTCCACGGGACTGGCAAATAATGCAAACATACAGATAGGCTATGTATAACAAGCAACTGGATCACGTAGAGGCAGAGGAAACAGGAAAGTCTCATGCATCTTGAAGGACATTCAAATCAAACATTTAAAAAACATCCTGAAGGCTACTGAAGGTCAAAATTAGGCCTTGATGCTATTTGTGACCCCTGAGTAATGAATGGGGTCTCTAAATCATTAGTAGAAGTAACACTGCATTTTAAATTGTTTTTTTCAGAAAAAAGATGTGTAGTTGTTTAAGTGTTCTCCATATACACAAAGAAGTCTGGATGGGACTGCAGCTGAGAGGGTTTATGAGGTAGAAAGAATAACCTTGCCCTATCCCTTCAACTTGTACAAAAAATGCCATCCTGCCTCATTTCAAGAAGCATCGTCTCTCTACTTAGAATACTCAGCTCATTCTGCATTTTACTGGCTCCAGGCTCAGAGCTGCCGTTATAGGCGAAGCATAACTTTTCATAATTATCCTTGAGAATAACATATGATTCACACATCTTTTTCTCCTTTCATGGTAATGAGGTTGCAGTCTGGATGGACCAATATGACTGAGAAAAGGTGCCTTTCCCTGCATCCCAGCCCTGCTGTTTGCCTGAGGCTGTGGTCCTAATGATTGGCTATATAACCCGGTGCAAAAAGTAAGCCTGGATGCTTGCATAAAAAAAAAAAAAAAAATCTAGATTTAATAGTTGTTTAGTGCATATGGGAAACCGTGGTGGCGTAGTGGGTAACTGCAGCAGCTGCTAACCAAAGGGTCAGCAGTTTGAATCCACCAGGCGCTCCTTGGAAAATCTATGGGGCAGTTCTACTCTGTCCTACAGGGTCGGTATGAGTTGGAATCGACTCGATGGCACTGGGTTTGGTTTTTTTGTTTTGTTTCAGTGCATAAGTTATCTATTGTTACATAATAAATTATCCCAAACTTAGCAGCTTAAGACAAAAAACAGTATCTGTAGCTCAGGAATCTGGGAGCAGCTTAGCTGGGTGGCTCTGACTGTAGGTCTCTCAAGAGGTTACAATCAAGGTGTCGGCATGGGCTGAAGTCACATCTGAAGGCTTAATTGGCTGAAGTCAAATCTAAGCTCCCTCCTGTGATTGTTGGGAGGCTTCAGCTCCTCTCTGGCTGTTGGCCAGAGACATCAGTTCCTTGTGCCCCTAATATTAATAAAATAAATAATAAATACTTGTTCTTTTAAGCTATTTCATTTTGGAATAACTTGTTACTCGGCATTAGATAACTAATAGAGCATCCCAATCCCTGAGAGTGTGATCTTTAAACTGATATCTTAGCCATTCTCATGTTTTATCAGGCTGGCAAATTCTGGGTATTTGGTAGAAACAGTAGCTTCCTTGGCAATGTGCCCATTGTTCTACCTCCTTTGCTGCAAAGTGGGCTCCTTGTTCTGAAGTGATATTATACGGGATCTTGTGATGATAAATCAAACATTTTGAAAACCCTCCGATGGCAGTGTTGGTTGAGACACTGCTGGCAAGAAAGGCAACCAAATTTCCAGAATATGTAACAACCTCAATAAGGACAAAGTTCTGGCCCTTCCAGGGAAGTTGGCAGATCTTTTTGTGGGATGGTTCCATGCAGAGGGCTCAGCTTGGTCTCTCCTGCTAACAGGTTAGACATTTAGCAGCAGCGGTAGCTAGGTGAGCTTTGAGGAAAGGGAATCCATGCTACTGTAACACGCAAGCCCTCCATCTTGCAATGCCACACCTCTACCAGACAAGTCACCCTGACCAACTGGTTGTTCAGTGTCTCCTCTGCAGTGAATGCTCTTGGCTTATTTCCATGAGACAAAAAGATCCTCACGTTTTGTGTCCACTTTCAAAGGCCCATTCATGTCCCTTTTGTCCAGACCTCTTTTTCTCTGATCTTCTAATCTTGTTCCTCTAGGTCCATGACTCACCAACCAAGTCATTTACCTCTACTCAGGAGTAACTTGCAGGATATGAAATCTTGAATCATGTGAGAGTATCTCATACCAATAAACCCTCCTTTATTCAGTCTTAAATACCATGCTTCCTGTATCAACACACTCAAGAATACATTACTGGACATTCTATCTTAGGCATTTTGGTACACATTATCCAGTTTCTGCAATTGTTTGGTGAATAATCGCTTTTCTCTTGTAATATACTTTTCCATTTGGGCCATGCTAATACTTGACCTTAATTATACATTTACAAGCAGTGAGGAGAGGTGGGGTCACATATAGAAGGGTAAACAGCAGCACCTTGTGTTAAGAGATCCACAAGAAATGAGATTTTACTTGGTTTCCAGGTAAGGGCTTTACCTGGTATCCAAGTAAGGGATACTGCTGTCTTTTAGAAAAGGGAAAGGGGATCACTTCTGCTAGCCCACATGGTTTAGGGGAATTTGGGATTTGAATACTTTCAAGTGCATCCACCCAGTTTGTCACCATCCCAGGACTTGGGTTCTCACTCTTCTCATTTTAGCATGAGAGACTTGCCAGGGCTGTGATTCAGTCTCTGCTACTCTCACCGTCAGATACTGGATTTGATTTTCAGCTCAGTTTATGCTCCAACTTCAGAAGACGAAGATCTCTTTAAACACTGCTACGGAAGTCTCGCTAGGAGTCCTGGTGGCACAGTGGTTAAAGCACTCAACTGCTAACCAGAAGGTTGGTGGCTTGAATCCACCAGTCGCTCCATGGGAAAAGATGTGGCAGTCAGCCTCTGTAAAGATTATAGCCTTGGAAACACTATGGAGGAAATTCTACTCTGTCCTACAAAGTCACAATGAGTCCGAATTGACTTGATGGCAAAGGGTTTGATTTTTGGTTTTGGATGGAGGGCTTCTGGCTCTAACACTGTGTACTGAATTGATAGTTTGCTGACCCCAGTACTTTCTTCTCTTTCTTCAGGGCTTTCACAGAAGTTAACAACAGCAGGCCTGGAGATCAGGATTTGAATATGAGTAATTTATTTGGGAGGTGATTACAGGAAACATTTGTAGTGAAGTGGGGAAGTAAGACAGAGAAGGAAAAGAAGGCAATAAAGGTTATGTCATCAACCGAGTTACCATTATGGAAAGACAGAATTCGGTACCACTGAGGAACTCTGGAAAACAGTGAAGAGCATGCCTCAGAATTTTCCCCAAGTTAGGTCAAGAAAGCAGCAACATGAATGGGACACTGTCTGCTACAATATCATTTGGATCCTATCCATGAGTGAAACAGATCTATGCACTGGAGTCCTTGACTTCTCAGTTCATGAGTCAATAAATCCCCAGCCACACATCTTCTTTGTTTTTTTTTTCCTCCTTATATCAATTTGTCTGTCACATACAACCCAAAGAACTAGGTAGGACTAATAAATAAATAATGTATTTTGGATTTTTTCCCATATTGCTCTCAAACTATAAAATTATATCATTAAAAAAATAATAATTTTCTAATTTTTATAATATTAATTATATGTAAAATTCTTACATCTAATCAATTTTCTTTCTGAGATCTCTCTTCTATTCCTCAGACCTACATTTTCAATTCTGTGCTTGACCACAGCTTTTTAACTATTGAGACAGTTGGTACCAAAAGTGAGGCAATTGGTACTAAAAGTAGTTCTGAGAAGCAGGCCCTCACATGGGGTTCTAGAATTAGGCAATTTTTTGACCATGGGGGCGGCAAGGTATCCATTATTTGGGGGACGGTGAGTGGGAGGGTAACTGTAGCATCACAACAGCTAAAATTCTCATCAATGTAGGACTAGGGTGGAATACAGGTGGGAGGAGATACACTACTTATGCAAGAGCTGCCCAAACCCATTGCCGTCAAGTTGATTCCAACTTATAGTGACCCTATAGGACAGAATAGGACTGTCCCATTAGGGTTTCCAAGGCTGTAATCTTTACTGAAGCAGACTGCCATATCTTTCTTCCATGGAGTGGCTGGTGAGTTCAAACTGCTGACGTTTTGGTTAGCAGTTGAAAGCTTAGCCACTGTGCCATCAGGGCTCCTTGTGGAATAGCTAGAGAATGGGATTAATTTTTCATTATAAATCTCATGCTATAACTGCTAAACAAAGGGAGGTTTTTTTTTTTTTTGTACACTTATCTTGTATCCAAAACCATTTC
Source organism: Elephas maximus indicus (assembly GCF_024166365.1). Taxonomy (NCBI): domain Eukaryota; kingdom Metazoa; phylum Chordata; class Mammalia; order Proboscidea; family Elephantidae; genus Elephas; species Elephas maximus. The sequence goes on from NC_064840.1 coordinate 55,500,643, forward strand.
TAAATTATTAAGTGGTTTTTTAGCTGATGCATATTTTCTGAGAAGTAGAAAATAAAACTTAGAAAAAATTTACAATTCACTTGAAGAGTTAGAGAATAATTATACTAATTAGTAACAACTAGAAGATGAGGAGATTAAAAAAATCAAGTCACTTATTAGTTTAAAAAATCTAAAAGTTTTAAAAGAAGTCTTTCTTAGTATCGTTTATTTCAGCAGTGAGCAGTACTTACCTAATCATAATTAACTAAACACTAAATATTGATTTCACACACACACAAAAATGTGATATAACTTTTAGGAGGATGGAGGGAAGAGATGTGGATGTGTGCAATGATGTGAGTAAATTAAACTCTTATTTATCGTAGCAAATACTTAAACTAATGAAAAAAATAGCAGCATTGGCATATTATTTAGAATGGAGAAGGCAAACACCTGATAAAAATAGTTAAAGGTATTAAGAAAAAGAATTCAAGAATGGGGAAGAGTAGGACAGGCAACTGAAAATTTTATGTAAGTATTATTTTAATTAAAATAAAGAATAATTTTTTAACTTCTCAAATATGTATATTTTTATTCTGGTGTATTATATGTAACAAAGCATTTGCCATTTCAACCATTTTTTACCTGTACAGTTTGGTGATATTAATTACATTCACCATGCTGTGCAAACATCATCACTATCAATTTCCAAATGTTTCCCACCTCCCTTAACAAAACCTCTGTACTCCTTAAATACTTACCCATCTCCCCCATTTTCTCTCCTGTCTGCTCCTGGCTACCACTAATAAACTTTGGTCTCTACCCATTTGTCTATTTTAGATATTTCATATAAGTGGCATCATACAATATTTGTCCTTTTATGTCTGAATTATTTTACTCAGCATAATGTTTTCAAGGTTCATCCATGTTGTAGCATGTATCAGAACTTCATTTCTCTTTATAACTTAATAGCATTCCATTGCATGTATATACTAATTTTATTTATCCATTCATCTTTTGATGGGCACTTGGGTTGTCTCTACATTTTGGCTATTGTGAATAATGCTGCAGTAAATATTGGTGTGCAAGTATCTGTTTGAGTCCCTGCTTTCAATTCTTTTGGGCACATGCCTAGCAATGAAATTGCTGGGTCATAAAGTAGTTCCACTTAACTTTCCGAGATATCACCAAACAACCCAATTAAAAAGTGTGCAAAGGACTTGAATAGACATTTTGCAAAAACATATACATATATTTATGCATACACACCACACACACAAATGACCAATAAGCACATGAAAAGATGCTCAACATTATTAATTATTGTTGTTGTTAGGTGCCATCTAGTTGATTTTCTGCTCATAGAGACCCAATGTGACAGAGTAGAACTGCCCCATAGGGTTTTCTAGACGGTAATCTTTATGGGCCCAGGTATTTTCTCTCGCAGAGCTGCTAGGTGGGTTCAAACTGCCAACTTTTCAGTTAGGAGGTGAGAGCTTAACCACTGATCCACAAGCGCTCCCTCATTAATTACTAGGGAAATGCAAATCAAAACAATAATAATATACCACTTCCCACCCACTAGAATGGCCATTATCAGATAAATAGAAAATGTCCATTGTTGGCAAGAATGTGGAGAAATTGGAACCCTCATCCATTACTGGTATGATTTTAAAATGGTGCAGCAGCTGTGGAAAACAGCTTGGCAGTTTCTCGAAAATTAAACATAGAACTACCACATGACCCAGAAATCCACTCCTAACTATATACCCAAAAGACTTGAAAGCAGGGGCTTAAACAGATACTTGTATACCAGTGTTTGTTGTAGCATTATTCACAATAGCCAAAAGGTAGAAACAACCCAAGTGTCCATCAACAGATGAGAGTGGATAAATAAAACTGGTATGTAGATACAACGAAAGACTATTTAGCCATAAAAAGAAATGAAGTCCTGATATATATTATAACATGGATAAACCTTGAAAATAGTATGCTGAGTGAAACAAGTCAGACAAAAAAAGGACAAATATTGTGTGACCCCACTTATATGAAATATCTGGAATAGGAAAATACATAGAGATAAAAATTTATTAGTTATTTCCAGGGGCTTTTTTTTAGTAGGAGGAAAAAATGGGGAGTTATAGCTTAAGGGGTACTGAATTTCTGCTTGGGGTGATGGAAAACATTTGGAAATAGATAGTGGTGATGGTTATACAACATTCAGTGAACGTAATTAATATCACTGACTTATAGAGTTAAAAAATGATTAAAATGGCCAGTGTTTTGTTATATATATTTTACCACAATAAATTTTTTTTAAAAAATCACATCAATTTCAACTTTAATTTTTTAATTTATTTTAATTTTTTACTTTTATTATCTCTTTTCTCCTCTTTCCTTTGTATTGTATTTATTTTTAATATTCTTTCTAAGCATTTTATAATTTCATTTTTTAGTAAAGGAATTTGTACACATGAAATTTATGTGCTTTGGTTTGATAAAAGATTACCAAAAAACATCTTTATGGCCATTGCTACCAACAAGGATTTCGTATATTCTTTTAACTCATACTCTGTGGGCCTTTGAAGATCATAGGTCAAAGGTGTTTCTAATCAACCTCAAATGATTTTCTCTAACATTTAATTTAAAAGGAAATTCTCTCTTTGTTCAGTTTTGTTCCTTTAAAGGACAATCAGGTCTAAAGCTAAATGATGACACTTTAATAGTAGAATTTCAGGCATCAATCAACAGTTTAATAATATCTTACATATATATATGTATAGAGAGCACTTTGTATATATATGTATATATATATATATATATAGAACTTTTGAGTTTTCAAAGGGCTTTCAAGTATTGTCTTGATAAATAAATACTCATTCCAAAAACAAATTCAAGTTCATAAGCAGAGAGGAAACCCAGATATAGATAGTGACTGAGGAGTTATCCAGTGTTGCTATAACAGAGATAGCACAAGTGGGTGACTCTAAAAAACAAAAATTTATTTTCTCACAGTTTAGGAGGCTGTAAGTCCTAATTCAGGGCACCAGCTCTAGGGGAAGGCTTTGTCTCCCTGTTGGCTCTGGGGAAGGTCATTGTTTCTTGGTTCCTGTGATGTGGCATCTATCTTCCCCATCTCTCCTTCTTTAATCTGCTCCTTTTATATCTTGTAACAGATTGACTCAAGACACACCCTACGCTAATTTTGCCTCATTAATATAACCAAGATAACCCATTCTCAAATGGAATTATAACCAGAGGTATAGAAGTTAGTATTCCCAACACATATTTTTGGGGACACAATTCAATCCATAACATTCTACCTTTTGACCACCAAAATTCATGTCCTTGCCACTTGCAAAACACATTCACTTCATCATATCATCCCAAAAGTCTGTTTCCTCTGCTCCTTTCTACAATTCTACTGATCTCTGAGATGCTACAGGGATGGTTCTTTTCTTTTCTTGGAGGACAGCAGATGTAGCTCCTTCGGCCCGTTTCCTGCCTGTAGAATTCCAAGAGGCAGACTGCTTTCTTTCCTTTTGCCCTTTCTCTGTCCCCTTCAGTCTAAGCCGATGGGTTTTCTGCTGTGGTAGTTGGTTAGATCCATCAGTCACAGGCTTCATCTCTTTAACAAAAGATTATGCAACCACAGCCTTGGTAAACATTTTAGGACATGTGTCCTTAGTTTGTACAATAGAACTTTCCAAATCTTTAAGTTTTGTTTTCATTTTACATAGTTCATTTTTAAGTCCATCTCTTTCCTCTCACATTTTACCATAAGCAGCAAGGAAAAACCATGCAGCCCCTTTAAGTTCTTGCTTAGAATTCAGCTCATCCAAATATTCCTCACTTACAAGTTCTACCTTCCACCAAACATTTGAACATAATTCAAATTTGCCACTACGTAGAAAGCATAGCCCTTTCTCAACTGTCCAATCATATGGTCTTCATTTCCTCACCAGAATCACATTTAACATTCACATTTCTGGCAATGTTGAGTTGCCAGTGCCATATGTATTCTCTAAGATAATAGAGACTTTCTCTGTAGCTCTCCCCATTTCCTTCAGTCCTCAGCAGAATTGCCTTTGACATCTATAATTCTACCAACAGTAGGCCCAGACTCAGAATTACATTATTTCTGACATATTCTAACAAGTTTATTAGAACAATAGAATACGTTACTCTAATATGTTTATTTTTAGAAAGGTGCCTTTTAAGGGATTCCTAAATTTCTTGACCACCACCCATCTGTCAGTTTGTTGTACTGTGGTGTGATGCTGGAAGCTATAACACCGGTATTTCAAATACCAGCATAGTCTCCCATTATGGAGAAGTTTCAGCAGAGTTTCCAGACTTAAACAGATGTGGAAGAAAGGCCTGATGAGGTACTTCCAAATATTAGCCAATGAAAACTCTATGGATCACAAAATATTTTCCAACATAGTGCTGGAAGATGAGCTCCCTAGATTGGAAGGCACTCAAAATGCACAGTGGCTGTAACAATGGACTCAAACATACCTACAATCATGAAGACGGCACAGGACTGGGCAATGTTTCCTAGTGCTGTACACTGTGCTGCCACGAGTTGAATTCAACTTGATGGAAACTAATAACAACTAACAACACATTTCTGAGGATAGTCTTAGCCCAGACATGTGGATAAATGTATTCCCTTACAAATGTTTAAGAAGAACTGGAGTGGGAGGGTTGGAGTTGCGGAGACAGGTAACCATTCAAAAAAGGTGAGGCTGTAAGTGGGCTACGGACCTTGGATGCATGTATTCTAAATGTGTCCCGAAGTCAGATTATGTTTAGCTGGATTAAAAGAAAGGCTACATCAGAGGGAAACAAAAGTCAGCTCCACCTGGAGACCAGATGTATGGGCAACACATATCTAGTGCAGAAAAATATTTCGATGCTCTACAGCCACCACCATCATCGCCAGTTCTTGAATGTTTTGAAAAGGAGTGTGTGTGTGTTATTTTACCTACCTATTTTAGATTCAAGAGATTGTGGTTTAGGGGTTCCAATGACATAACTTCTGAGTCCTACAGTCCTTTGTGTTTATGTGCATACTGTTCTCCCCCATTCCCCTTCCCCCTACACACACCCTTGAAGTGCCAGAATGGGTGGGCCTTTTGGAGTATCTCAGATGCATGCAGTGTCCAGAAGGGTCCCTGTCTCCCAATCTCCATGTCCTGGATCCAAGAACAAAAGGAGACCATGCTTCTTTCAGTACCAAGATCTTTTACCCTTTTCTTCCTAGGAAGAGTAACAAAATCAATAAAATACAAAAGAAAATAATATGCATAATTCTTGGAAGAAAAGAGAAAAAACACTAGTATTTCTGGTGACATAATATCTACTAGAAAATTTAACAGAAGCCACAGAAGCTTCTTAAAATAAACAAATAAAAAAAGCCAAGTTGTTAGAGGTAAGATCAACTTATAAAGTGTCATAAAATTGTTTACATTCACAATAATCAACTAAAAATGTAGCAGAAAAAATACTATTCACGATAGCCTCAAATTACAAAATAGCTAGGAGTTACTTAACAAAGTATGCAAAAAAAACTTTCATGGAAAAAATTTAAACTTTATTAAAAGCATAAAAGAAGACAGGAGAAAATGTTAATGCAATTCCATCTAAAATTCCAGCAGTACTTTGAAAGACTGTGACAAAGGAAATCTAAAATTTAGGTGGATGAATAAGTGTGCATGAATGACCTAAATCAATTTTGTAAGGAAAAGCAGAGCAGGGGGTACTTTTCTAACCAGATTTTAAGACCTACCACAAAATCATGATAATAATTAAATTCTGGTACTGGCATGGGAATGGGCAAATAGATCAACGGAACAGAATAGAGAGATCAGAAAGTATCATGTAAATGTATGAATTTAATATACTAAAGGTGGCACCACAATTCAGAAGAGAAACATTCATTATTTAGTAGATGGTTAAAGGAAAAAAAAAAAAAAAAACAGATCCTCACATCACACCATTTGCAGAGGAGAAATCCGTATGGAATAAAGACCTATGTGAATGGTGAAACTACAAAGCTAATCAAGAAAAATTAGGAAAATTTCTTGGTAGTTTGCAATGGGGGAGACCCCCAAAACACAAACCATACAGTGAAAAAATACCAGATTTGATTACATGAATTTAAATATATTTTTTAAAGAAGAACCCCAGAAATAAAGTTTAGAGAGATGATAGATTTAGATGTTTGTGAAATCTAAAATGAACAAGTAATTTATAAATTAGAAATTTCTGTAAATCACGAGAAAAAGAAAAAACCCAATACAAAGATTGGTAAAGACCTTGAATAAGAAACTTATAGGCAGGGAAAACCACGTAGTTAACAAGAACGTGAAGAAATCACCAACTCAACTTCATGACCAGAGCAACGTAAACTGAGATACCAAAGGGAAACCACTTTATACTCACAATTGCTTCCTTCTTCGAAGAACAACTGGGAGCCATCCCAGTGTGGTCAGGCAAGCCTAGGTACAGGGCAAAAATGGGATCATTTTTTCCAGTTGTGAAGCAGGTGGTGATGAGGAGGGAAGGAGTAAGAAAAAAGAATAGCAACCCTTCAGTGATGGCAAATGGGAGAGATATTTAGCTGCCACCCTGAGCGGGGAATTTGGGAGATTGAAAATCATGTCTTTGTCGTCAGTTACCACAGAGTTGGCGTCAACTCATGGCGATCTTATGTATAACAGGATGAAATGCCCAGTTCTGTGGCACCTTCACAATCATCCAAAGGGGCTTTATTTGATAACTTCTGTATGGAGCACTATGAAAATCCCCCAAGAAAATATGCATTAAGACCTAGAGTCTTCTAGAGTCAGGTTTTGTTTCCTTGAATGCACATCCATGCTTAGTGTGGTAGAGTGGCACATGGAATCAGGGTTAAATGTGTGTGATGTATAAAATTATAGCTCTCAGCTTATGTTCACAGAATAAAGCAACTTCAAGCTAAGTGTAATTGCTGGGCACACATGACTGACGTCCACCTGCTATTGCAAGTCCACCAGTTCCTTCTAGCTAAATTTCTCAAATGATTTCAGGGAGTCACTAAAAGTAGGCTTAGAAGTATTCCCAAAAAACACTCTCAACTACCACGTAATCTTTCCCTGTTTGCTTGAATGATGACACGTATAAACAACAGTATGTTGTATAACAAATGGTTCTGGGAGGAGGGATCTCTAGTTTGTGGCATTTGCCGATTCCTGTGGAGTAAATACTAACACCATGGCCATTTTCAAGCTACCAATATGACATCATTGATGTGGAGCTGCAAAGAGATGTGAACAATTGGCTCTCATGAGCTAGTCTGAGCCCATTCCAGGTCACTACTGCTTATAAAGCTCCACGTAGGTCCCCTACCACTGCCATTGCTCAGGTGCTGCTTCCCTCCCCTGGCGCTGCTCCCTGTTAATGACTGGTAAAATCAACCAAGCTAATGCCACATTAGAACAACTAAAACTGTCTTGGAAAAAGTACAACTAGGATGCTCCTCAGAAGCAAGGATTGAGAGACTATGTCTCACATACTCTGGACATATTATCAGAAGGGATCAGTCCCTGGAGAAGGACATCATGCTTGGTAGAGGTTCATCAAAAAAGAGGAAGGCTTTTTATGAGATGGACTGATACAGTGGCTACAACAATAGGCTCAAGCATAACAATGATTGTGAGGATGGCGCAGGACTGGGCAGTGTTTCATTCTGTTGTAGAGAGGGCTGCTATAAGTCTAAACTGACTTGATGGCACCCAACAACAACAACAATGCCACATGGTGGCATAGTGGTTAAGATCTTGGCTGCTAACCAAAAGGTTGGCAGTCCAAATCCACCAGCCGCTTCTTAGGAACCCTATGGGGAAATTCTACTCTGTTCTATAGGGTCTCTATGAGTCAGAATCAACTCAAGGGCAATGAGTTTGGTTTGATTTGGAATGCCATATTGGCTCTGCCCTGGTGAAGTGGGGACAATCCCGTCTTTCCTACCTTGTATCACACTATCACTACAATCCCAAAGGAAAGCTGTATTCAGCTTCTATGCTCACAAGAATTTTTACGTAAAAATCACTCTGGGATTGCAAGTTTTTCTCTTCCTAGAACTTGACACAAGCCTCTGGGGATTAACTGGAAGACTTGTCCAAGATGGACTTCAAATCCCTCCTCTGGAAGGAATGCACTTACTCCATAGAAATCTGCCTCTGGCCACATAAATATTCTCAGAGTTTCCTGATCAGCCTGTTTTTCACAAGCCTTGTGTTTCAATCCTCACTTTTTCCTGCAACTATTTCTAAGTATTAATACTAATTTGTTAGTTGTTCACTTGTTTTATCATCAGTTATAGGATAAAGTTTTCTTCATCAAGTAAATTTTTGTATAAAAATTGAGAAAAGACTGACACTACCCTATCCTATCTCAGCTTGAAGGAGCCCTGGTGGCACAGCGGTTAAGTACCCACCAGCCACTCTGAGGAAGAAAGATGTTGACTTTGGCTTCTGTAAGGATTAAACCAAAAAACCAAACCCAGTGCCGTCAAGTCAATTCCGACGGCAGTTTGAATCCATCAGGCACTCCTTGGAAGCTCTATGGGGCAGTTCTACTCTGTCCTAGAGGGTTGCCATGAGTCGCTACGAGTCTGCAAGGATTATAACCTTAGAAATCCCATGCGGCAGTTCTACTCTGTCCTACAGGGTCACTGTGAGTTGGAATTGACTCAAAGGCAATGGTTGTTTTGTTTTTGGCTAGTCCAGTTTGGGTGATATTAATGTTCCAAAAAAGTATAGTTTTTAAACTATTACCTATAAAATTAATATTTTGGGGTCAAACAACCATAGGAAATGAGTCTAACTTGTAAAAAAAAAAGTTGTAACAGTAACAATAGTCCCGTCTGCCATTTAAAACCAAAAAACCAAACCTGTTGACATTAAGTTGATGCCAACTCATGGCAACCCCGTGTGTAACAGCATGAACTTACCCCACAGGGTCTTCTTGACTACAGTATTTATGGAAGCAGATCGTCGGGCCCTTCTTCCATAAAGCCACTGGGTGGGTTCAAACTGCCAACCTTTAAGTTAGTAGCCAAGAGCAAACCACTTTTGCCATCCAGGGACCAGATCTGCCATTTATTGAGTGGTTTTTTCTGAGCCAGGCACTGGGGAAGAATATTAGATATATTATCTCATTTATTCTTCACAAGAGTACTTTTACTATTTCCCTATCTTACAGATGAGGAAACTGAAGAATAGAAAAGTTAAGTAGTTTTCTCAAGGACACATAGATTACAAGTGAAAGAGCTGAAATATAAACTTAATACATAATAATCTAACCCAAATCCCTTATTCCTCACAGAGAAGTCTGATAACCTTTCAAACTTCTGTGGGACTTCAGCAGAAATAATGACCAGTGAGGAATTAAAATGTTATTGTATATTTGGAATTCTTGGTTAATAACTTCATATTAAATATTTCACAATAATTTCTTTACTGCTTGGTTTAGTTTGGAAACCCTGGTGGTGTAGTTGTTAAGTATTAAGGCTGCTAACCAAAAGGTCAGCAGCTCAAATTCACCAGGCACTCCTTGGAAACTCTATGGGGGAAGTTCTACTCTATTCTATAGGGTCCTTATGAGTCAGAATCTACTTGATGGCAATAGATTAGTTTAGTTTTTCAGTGGGCCCTATTTTCATTTAATCATGGCTGTCTTGGACACAGCTGACCAATTGTTTCCTTTAACTTGTGTAATAGAGAGAGATTGAAGAATCTCTGGAATAAACATGCTTAGGCAAGTGATTGAGAGCCCTTACCTACCAGCCCTAAATGCTAGCCCATCCCTTGGTACTGTGCTCCCCACCTCAGGATTCCATGCTTTTGATGCCTAGGCCTTCTTCAAAATCTTCCCTCTGGATAGGACTTGGCATGTTCATTTACCACGTATTAGTTATCTGTTGCTGTATAACACATTACCCTAAAACTTAGTGCCTTCAAACAATAAACATTTATTATCTCCCACAGTTTCCGTTGCCAGGAAACTGTGAGCAGCTTAGCTGGGTGGTATGGCTCAGGGCCTCTCATGAAGTTGGTGTCAAGATGTTGACCGGAGCAGCAGTTACCTGAAAGCTTGATTGGAGCTAAAATATCCTTCTCCTCCCGCTTCAATGTGCCTGGGGACACAGTATGGAAAGGAAACAGGGGAGGAGGAAATGTTGCTAAACTAGTGAGTGTAAACTTCATCACGAAACTTAAGCACTGGATTTTTGAAAGTTAACCTTGCAGTGGTTTGGATGATAGACTGGGGCAGGGATAGCACAGGCAGGTATGAGAGACTGGAGGAAAGGTGATTGCTTGGAACATTGCATGAGACAGTGAGAGCCTGAACCAATGCAGTGGTAGTGAGGCCAGAAATGAGTGAAGGGACTAAGCACATTACTTGGTGACAACTGAATACAGAAGGTGATCCTTGGGTTTTGGGGGGTAATGAGATAGATGGTGATCCTATTCTCACAAAAGAGATTGCAGAAGGAGAAGCAGGTTTGAAAAGAAAGGTGTGGAGTTTAGTTTGTGGACCTAGAAAGTTAAGTTGGCTTAAAGATTTTTGAAAGGCCACTGGTTATATGGTGCAGTGGTTAAGCATTTGGCTGCTAAACAAAAGGAGGGCAGTTTGAATCCACTAGCCACTCCTTGGAAACCCTGTAGGGCAGTTCTACTCTGTCCTGTAGGGTCGCTATGAGTTGGAATTGACTCGATGGCAACAGTTTTTACTGGTTATATAGACATGGGGCTTGGTGGAGAGCCAGGCCTAGAGACAGAGACTTGGGAACTCAAGATGTTTATGGTATTTGAAGTCATATGTGTGGATGAGATTACTCAGGGATCATATGTAAAATGAAAAAAAAAAATAATGGTGTGAGGAAAGGGCAAATGAAGATTAGAGGGCATAGACAGGAGGGTGGAAGAGAAGACAGGAAAGAGTCATAGTGTAGCACCCAAAGGAGCAAAGTTTTTCGAGAGAAGAAAGGTCTCAGGAAATTCCAGTGATAGAAACCCTTTGCCATCGAGTTCATTCCGACTCATAGCAACCCTACAGGATAGAGTAGAACTGCCCCATGGAGTTTCCAAGGCTGTAATCTTGGAGGCTAACTGCCACATCTTTCTTCCGTGGAGGAGCTGGTGGGTTCGAGCTGCTAAGCTTTCAGTTAGCAGCTGAGCACTTAACCACTGCACCGCTAGGGCTTCTTTCCATTGATAGAAGTCTTCATCAATATGGATATCATAAGATGACCTTAGGAAGAAGGGTTTCAGGAGAGTGATTGAGGACAGGACTCAGACTATAGAGGAATGTGGGTTGAGAAGAAGGACCTATAAGCATAGCCTGGCTGGAGAAATCAGAAAGAGTTGTATGTGAGGTGGAGGAGAGGGTAAACTTAATGGAAGAAAATCAAAGCACTTCTGTGCTGAGAGGAAAGGTGCAGTAGAGTAGGGAAAGAGGAATACGTGAGAAAAAGAAGGATGATTAATGGACCCAGTTTCCTGGGGAGAGGAGGGGACGTCTATTGTAAAAAGAGGAGCAGAAAAGAAGAAAGGACAAGAACACATACTTATTTCCAATTGTTCTTGTCCTTTCTTCTTTTCTGTCTTGTTTTACAATACATATGCCCTCCTCTCATCAGGAAAATTTTACATCTCTCCTCAAACCTATCACCAAAGAAAAAAAAAAACTCGTTGCCTTCCAGTCGATTCCAAATCATAGCGATCCTATAGGACAGAGTAGAACTGCCCCATAGGGTTTCCAAGGAGCACCTGGTGGATTTGAACTGCTGACCCTTTGGTTAGCAGCTGTAGCTCTTAATCACTACACCACCAGGGTTTCCATACCAACATGGAAAAGCCCCTCTAATGTCTCCTATCAGCCTTCCTAGTTGCCGGAGAAAACTGAGATCATCACGTAAGAACTTCCTTAATTTTAAGGAAAAAATTGAAATACTGGCCAAGGACTATAGAAGAGGGAGCTGACTGGAAGATGAGCTTGCTGGAGTGTAATGAACTCAGGAGAGGTGAGGCTATTCCATTTGATGTATTTCAAACATGGAAGGTTGAGGATTTCCCCTCAGCAATGGCTGTAGTTAGGGTGCAGTAGCAGAGCTGCCAAGTGATGGGACTGACACAAGACCGTGGCCTTCTAGGTCAGTTGTGACCAAAGAAATGGGAGGAAAGGCAAGGGCTAGATTTGGGAAATATAGTAAGGATAAAAGAAAGGGAAGAGTTGATATTTTGGGGAAAATGAATACAGAAAATAAAAATTGGTATGAGGTAAAGAAAATACATATTAGTAGTAAAAATAAATAAATAAAGGAAAGGCAGGGAATAAGTTTTTAGGCTAGAAGACTGTCAGTGATGAAAATTTTATCAATTTTAAGAAATGGGTGAGTTCCAGGTAATGAAACAATCCAGAGTATGGCCCTAGCTCTTGGTCTTGGTTAGTGGTTCTCGAGGTGTGGTGACTAGACCAGATGCTGATGCTGCTTTTTTGAAATAAAAATTCATATAACTGTTGGGTTATACATCATTTTTTTCTCTTCTATAATTACAGTCAGAAGACGATATAACCTGGGTAGGTATTTCATGTCTTCTAGGATCTCGAATTGTTTGTGTGCACTCAAATATTAAAAATAATAAACAATATTAAGATGACTTTTTTTCAGAAAACTTTTCTAAATTATCTTTCAAGGTCTCCAAAAATGCTGTTTTGGTGCTATAATCAGAATTTGCTATGATCCGAAAAAAATATCCTGCCTCTTAGAAGGTACATGGAATTACTGCTCAAAATCTTTTTAAAATATCATTAATGTTAATGCTTCCCAGCTGGGAGGATTTGAGATGATCTCTTTTGAGCTTTTGTCTCTGAAAAGGCATTTTGGATAGGAATATTCTTAGTGCATTCTCATCTTGAATACATGCAAAATCTGCACTAATCTTAGATGAATATATTATATCCTAGTGAGGTTTTATATGGGTCGTACTGGTAAGAACATACAGCATCAGAAAAGCAAGGGGAGCAAAAATTCACATGCCAGAATCCAAGAAAATTCATGACAGAGATTTTCAGATGGCTGGCTCTTACATTAAAAGAAAAAAACACATTATGAGGTTAAAAAAAAGACTCAAATTAAGTATATGTTTTGGATATAATAAGACACATACATTTAGAATTTGGATCAAACTTCTTTTAGATTTACTTTACTTACTGTAAAGAATTACATATTCTATTTGTCTAAAAATATGCCTTTGTGTGCTTTGATGAAAAAATATGTTTAAAAGATTTAGAAAGGGAAAAAGGGCAAACCCCCAGTAAGCAAGAGTCTTAGAAATAAACATAAAGGTCTCTGTTGACAGGTTTGCTCCAGCTGAACATCACCATGTGCTAATTGAGCATCTCTTGAAAAGGTCAAGAAACCAGCATATTGGTTAACACAGCAGCAGTAGGAAACAGTGATTTTTCCACATTAAAAAACTTAGTCACAGGGAGGAAATCAATGACATAGAGGACAAGGAAAAAAAAAAAAAAGGGATTAACAAAACCAAAATCTGGTTCTTTGAAAAGGGCAGAATATCCAATAGGCAAGGTAAGCATGGCACTTACCTTGCTTACTAGATCATCTATAGTGAACTATTTCACATTTTTTTTTACCACATCAAAGATTCTGCTTTTAGATATGGCTGGCATCTGTCTCTATCCCAGACCCATAGCTTCTTCCTGAAGAATCAAAGTCTCTTTTCAAATTTACAATCCCTGACAAGGGCAGATGACCCAGTAAGCAAGGTTAGCACAGGCTTACTTGTACTTACTTATTAATCTGTAGTGACCAATTTTCACATGGTGGGTTTCATGTAAGTAAGCACAAGTAAGCCCATGTTTACCTTGTTTACTGGGTCCCCTGGCCCTGGAAAAGATTAATAGGATAGATCACTCTTCACTGAAGACTGGCCAAGAAAAACATAGAGGAGGCGGGGCCAAGATGGCAGAAGAGTCAGATGCTTTCTGTCATCCCTCTTACAACAAAGACCCAAAAAAACAAGTGAATCAATTACATATGACATTCTTGGAGCCCTGATCATCAAAGACAAAGCTGAAGAGTAGGACTGAGTAGAAGCGGTAAGGAGAGACAATTCAAAAGCAGTGAAGAAGTTCCAGTTGTGAAGTTGCTGACACCCTGCTGGCTGGGTCAGCCAGTGCATGTGGGCTGAGGTGAACAGTAGCATTTGGGACACTTCTCACCATGTTGGGTGATGCCCAGTGGCAGTGAATCTGCATACGCTTCGGGAGCCAGGTGGAAGTGGTGCTGGACTTGCGAAAGTTAAGTGCAAGCATCTAACCTCCTACATGTGGGCAAAACAACCCCTCCCCCACAGAGTTTCACAGCAGAGAAGTGCTTCCTTCCCATGAGCCTGCCCCACACCATTTGACTCCAACACCAATCTAGGAATATTCAACAACTGCCATGCTCCCTAAGCTGGAAATCAGGGCTATCCATGCCTATACCAGTGTTGTGACTTTAAAAAATGCCATGCCCCCTAAGCCAGGAACTCAGGGCAGGTTGGAAGGCTCTGCCCTTTCACCCAGTCCCTGGCATGATGGGCCCACAGACTTGCAGCATCCATCACCCATGCTCAGACCTGTGTGGGCCAATTCAACACTGCATGCCCTTATTAGCATAAAACATCAGGGCATACACCTGAAACCTTAACTGCAGCAGATAAGGGGGAGCTGCAGATTCATGACATTTGACACCACCCTGCCCATTAAGCCGAGACCTCACCCACCCACATCAGGGACCTGAGGAGTGGCGGTACCACCCACTCCATTTAGACACCCACGACAGGGATCTGAGAAAAAGTGGTGCATCCCAGTCCATTCAGCCAACAAGACTGGGTACCCAAGGACCAGCTGCAATAACCCCTCCCAATATGTGCTGTAGGGGACGCAGACATGCACTCCACCCAGGTACTCAGGGGCAGTGGTCAGGCTGCTGCCTTGCTCTGTACATAGCCCCCTATTCCAACCCGATACCTGTGCGTGCTCCAAACACCCCTATGCAGCCCTGCCCACCTAGGACTGTAGATGAGAATCTGCACCACACACTTGGTGACCGAAGACTTGGACACCTGTGCTGCACATGCACAGAAAAGTGAACATACATCTAGTAGCTGCTCTAAACACCTGGAGACAGGACGTGAAAGCCTCAAAGATGCCAATACCAAAAGTATCTCACATTCCCAGAATACCTGGGCATATCAAAACAAAACTAAACAAAAAGTTAGGACACCATAAACAAACATTAAAAAAAAAAAAATCCATTGCTGTCAAGTAGATTCAGACTCATAGCAACCCTATAGGACAGGGTAGAACTGCCCCATAGGGTTTCCAAGGAATGCCTGGTGGATTCAAACTGCTGACCTTTTGGTTACCAGCTGTAGCTCTTAATCATTACGCCACCAGGGTTTCCAAAAACAAACATAAAATAAATATAATAACATTGATAGCTCGGAGACAATACCCAATATCAAATCACATAAAGAAGCAGGTCAAGGTAGTTCCAGCAAGCAATCAAAATAAAGAATCAGGAAACCTTCCAGAGGAAGATAAGGTAATGCAAGTATCTGAGATAGAATTCAGAAGACTAATATACAGAGCTCTCCAGGAGATCAGGCAAAACTCAAATCAAACCAAGGAACACACTGACAAAGCAATAGAGGAATTCAGTTAAACAATACAAGAACAAAATGACAAATTTAACAGGCTGCTAGGAACCATAGAGAAACAGCAACTAGAAATCCAAAAGATTAACAATAAAATTTCAGAATTACACAACTCAATAGAAGGTCTTTGGAGAAGGCAATGGAAGTCAAAATTAGTGAGATTAAAGATCAATCCCTTGACACCAATTTAAATGAGGAAAAATCAGAAGAAAAAAAAACTACAAAATTATGAAAGCCTAAGAATTATGTGGAATGCTATCAAGAGGAAAAACCTACAAGTGACTGAAGTACCAGAACAGGGGAGGATAACAGAAAACACAGAGAAAATTGTTGAAGATTTGCTGGTAGAAAACTCTGGTATCATGAAAGATGAGAAGATATCTATCCAAGAAGCTCAATGAACCCCACACAGGGTAGATTCCAAAAGAAAGTCACCAAGACATATAATCAAACTTGCCAAAACCAAAACCAAAGATAGAATCTCAAGAGCAGCTAAGGAGAACCAATAAGATTAAGCTCTGACTATTCAGCAGAAACCATGCAGGCAAGAAGGCAATGGGATGACATATATAAAGCCTTGAAGGAAAAAAATTACCAGCCAATAATTACATATCTGGTAAAACTGTCTCTCAAATACGATGGTGAAATTAGGTCATCTGAACAGATAAACAAAAGTTACGGGAATTTGTAAAAACCGAAATTACACCAACTATTAAATGGAGTCCTTCAGTTAGAGAACCAACAATATCAGGCAACAACCCAAGGCTAAAACACAAGAAAGATCAACCAGTTATCAGCCCAGATAGGGAAGTTGCAAAAATAAGTCAAAGCTAAAAGACTGAAAATAGAACAGAGATGCCAATATGTAAACAATGGCAACATCAAAATAAAAAAAGGGAATAAACAGTGTAGTTATAGAACTTCCATATGGAGAGGAAGTTAAGGCTATATCAAGAAACAAAAGACAGGTTTAAACTTAGAAAAATAAACATAAACATTAAAGTAACCAAAAAGGAAGCTAACAAGCCTACCCATCAAAATAAAAAAGAAGAAAAACATAAAGACTCAGCAAAGACAAAATCAACAATAATGAAAAAGATGAAAAGAAAATACATTAAAAGAAAAAAGACTCAGCAAAAATATTAAGTGGAAGAAAGAAACTGTCAACACCACAAAAAAATACATCGAAATGACAGCAGTAAATTCATACCTATCAATAATTACACTGAATGTAAATGGACTAAAACAGACACCAATAAACAGAGAGTGGCAGAATGGATTAAAAAAACAATTCATCTATATGCTGCCTAAAATAGGCACAATTTAGACTTAAAGACACAAACAAACTAAAATTCAAAGGAAGAAGAAAATTTATCAGGCAAAACAACAGCCAAAAAAAGAGCAAGAGTAGCAATATTAATCTCTGACAAAATAGACTTTAAAGCAAAATCCACCACAAAGGATAAGGAAGGACACTATAAAATGATTAAAGGATCAATACACCAGGAGGACATAACCATAATAAATATATACACGCCCAATGACAGGGCTCCAAAATACATAAAACAAAGTCCAACAGTACTGAAAAGAGAAATAGAGAGCGCCACAATAATAGTAGACTTCAACACACCACTTTTGGTAAAGGGCAGAGCATCTAGGAAGAAACTCAGTAAAGACAAGGAGAATCTAAATGCCAGAATCAATCAACTTGACCTCATAGACATATACAGAGCAAGTCACCCAACAGCAGCCAAGTATATATTCTTTTCCGCCATACATGGAACATTCTTCAGAACAGACCACATTTTAAGCCACAAAGCAAGCCTTAACAGAATCCAAAACACCAAAATATTACAAAGCATCTTTTCTGAACATAAAGCCATAAAAGTAGAAATAGCAGAAACAGCAAGGAAAAAAAAATCAAATACATGGAAACTGAAAAACACCTTGCTCAGAAACTACTGGGTTAGAGAAGAAATCAAGGGCAGAAAAAAGAAACTCATCAAATCGAATGAGAACGCAAACACATCTTACTAGAACCTTTGGGACACAGCTAAGCTGTGCTTAGAGGTCAATTTATAGCAATAAATGCAAATATCCAAAAAGGAGAAAAGGGTCAAAATCAAAACATTAACCCCACAACTCAAACAAATAGAAAGAGAACAGCAAAAGGAGCCCTCAGACACCAGAAGAAAGGAACTAATAAAGATTAGAGCAGAAATAAATGAAATAGAGATTAGACAAACAGTAGAAAAAGTCAACGAGACCAAAAGTTTGTTCTTTGAAAAGATCAACAAAATCGATAAACCAGTGGCCAAACTGACTAAAGGAAAATAAGAGAGGAAGCAAATAACTTGAATAGGAAACAAAATGGGTGATATCACAAGAGATCCAACTGAAATGAAAAGAATCATAACAGAATACTATGAAAAATTGTACTCTAACAAATTTGAAAACCTGGACGAAATGAACAAATTTCTAGAAGCTACCTACCTAAACCAACACAAACAGAGATAGAACTACTAAATAAATTATAACAAAAGAAGAGATTGAAAAGGTAATTTAAAAACTCCCAACAACAACAACAACAAAAAACCCTGGCCCTGATGGCTGCACTGGAGAATTCTACCAAACTTTCAGAGACGAGCTAACACAACTACTACTAAAGATATTTCAAAGCATAGTAAAGGATGGAATACTCCCAAACTCATTCTATGAAGCCAGCGTAACCCTGATACCAAAACCGGGTAAAGACACCACACAAAAAAAGAAAATTACAGACCAATATCCCTCATGAACTTAGACACAAAAATCCTCAACAAAATTCTAGCCAATAGAATTCAACAGCAGATCAAAAAAATAATTCACCATGACCAAGTGGGATTGATACTAGATGTGCAGGGATGGATCAACATTAGAAAATAAAACAATGCAATCCATCACATAAGTGAAACAACAGATAAGAAACACATGACTCATCAATTGGTGCAGAAAAGGCATTTGACAAAGTCCAACACCCATTCTTGTAAAAAACTCTCAGCAAAATAGGAATAGACGGGAAATTCCTCAACATAATAAAGGGCATTTACACAAAGCCAACAGCCATCATATTCTAAATGGAGAGAGACTAAAAGGATTCCCCTTGAGAATGGAAACCAGATAAGGATGTCCTCTTTTTATTTACCACCACTCATATTCAACATTGTCTTGGAGGTCCTAATCAGAGCAATAAGGCAAGAAAAAGAAATAAAGGGCATCCTGGTTGGTAAGGAGGAAGTATCCCTGTTCGTGAACGATACAGTCTTATACACAGAAAACTCCAAAGAATCCACAACAAAACTACTGGAACTAATAGAAGATTTCAGCAAATATCAGGATACAAGTTAAACATATAAAAATCAGTTGGATTCCTCCACAACAACAAAGAGAACTTCGAAAAGGAAATCACCAAAACAATACCATTTACAATAGACCCGAAGAAGATTAAAAGTTCTTAGGAATAAATCTAACCAGAGACGTAAAAGACCTAGACAAAGAAAACTACAAGAAATCAAGAGACGTACATACGTGGAAAAACATACCATGTTCATGCATAGGAAGACTCAATGGTGTGAAAAGATCATTTCTACCGAAAGCAATCTACAGATACAATGCAATCCTGATCCAACTTCATAAGGAAAGGGAAGAGGCTCCAGATAAGTAAAGCATTACTAAAGAAGAACAAAGTGGGAGACCTCATACTACCTGATTTTAAATCTATTATGCCTCCATGGTAGTCAAAACAGCCTCATATTTGTACAACAACAGATACATAGACCACTGGAACACAGTTGAGAACCCAAGTAAAAATATGGAAACAAACTAGGTGCCCATCAACAGATGAATGGATAAACAAATTATGGTACATACACACGATGGAATACTATACATTTATAGAGAACGATGGTGAACCCAAGAAAGATCTCATGACATGGATGAATCTGAAGGGCATTATGCTGAGTGAAATTAGTCATCACAAAAGGATAAATATTATATAAGGCCATTATTATAAGAACTCAAGAAAAGGTTTAAACACAGAAAAAAGCATTCTTTGATGGTTACAAGGGTAGGGAGGGAGGGAAAGGGGAATTGACTAACTAGATAGTAGACAAGGATCAACTTTGGTGAAGGGAAAAACAACACACAATATAGGCAAAGTCAGCACAATGGACCAAAGCAAAAGCTAAGAAGTTTCCTGGACACATCCAAACACATTGGTGGACACAGTAGCTGAGGCTGGGGCCTGGGGACCACAGTCTTGGGGGACATCTAGGTTAATTGGCATAACAAAGTTTATTTTAAAAAATGTTGTGCATTCTACTTTGGTGAGTAGCGTTTGGGGTCTTAAAAGCTTGCAAACGGCCATCTAAGATGCATCAATTGGTCCCAACACACCTGGAGCAAAGGAAAATGAAGAAAACCAGACGCAAGGAAAATATTAGCCTTAAAAAAACCCCGTTGCCATCGAGTCGATTCCAGCTCATAGCAACCCTATAGGACAGAGTAGAACTGCCCCATAGGGTTTCCAAGGAGCACCTGGTGGATTCAAACTGCCAATGTTTTGGTTAGCAGCTATAGCTCTTAACCACTACACCACCCGGGTTTACTAAAGGGCTGCTCAAACCAGAGATTCCACCAGCCTGAGACCAGAAGAGCTAGATAGTGCCGGGCTACCACCAATGACTGCCCTGAAAACACGGTCCTTGACAGATGGAGAGGTAGAAAAATATGGAGCAGAGCTCTAATTCAAATAAAAAGTCCAGACTAAATGGTCTGACAGAGACTGAAGGAACCCCTGAAACTATGATCCCCAGTTCTGTTAATCCAGAACCTAAACCATTCCTTAAGCCTACTCTTCAGACAAAGATTAGAGAGAACTATAAAACAGAAAATAGCACATGTGAGGAGTTTGCATCTTAGTTCAATCAGTTACACGAGACCAAATGGGTGGCTCCTGACTGGTGACAGCATGAGAAGGCAGGAAGGGACGGGAACTGGTTGAATGGTCACAGGGAACTCAGTGGGGAAAGGGGGAGTGTGCTGTCACATTGTGGGGATTGCAACTAATGTCACAAAACAATATGTGTACAAATTTTTGTATGAGAAATTAACTCAAGCTGTATACTTTCACCTAAAGCACAATAAAATAAATAAATAAAATCCAAACGTGACCAATAAAAAAAGTAAAAATAAATAAAAACAAGAAAAAGCTTTCGAGTATCAAGATAGGCATGTTTTGAGCATGGAGTCATGTATGTACCCTGCTGACGCTAAGAAATAATTCAAGTATCTGAGGAACATGCATTCTATTTAACCCTAGTATCAACCCATATTAGATCAGGCAGGATATACCATTGCATTGTTTAAAGAAGCTTTGCAGAGTGGCTAAGAACCTTGAAGTGAAAAAGTCCAGGTTTTAATTATATCTTCCTCTTTCCATCTATGTGACCTTGGCAAGTTACTAAACCCTTTGAAACCTATCCTGGGGCAAGAAGTGATAATACATACCTTAAAGGGTAAGAATAATTAAGAGAATGTATGTAAGGCATCGAAAACCCTGGTGGTGTAGTGGTTAAGTGCTATGCCTGCTAACCAAAGGGTTGGCAGTTCAAATCTACCAGATGCTCCTTGGAAACTCTATGGGGCAGTTCTACTCTGTCCTATAGGGTCGCTATGAGTCGGAATTGACTCAACGGCACTGGGTTTTTGTATGTAAGGCATTTAGCTAAGTGTCTTGAACACAGCAAACACTCAATGAAAAATATTATTAGCATTACCATTATCTGATAAGTAATATTTATGAGATATTAAAAGATTGGTGGTGTTCTCTATGTTCACTGAAAAGCATCTATAATGAAAGTCCCTACAGCAGGTTCTATCCTTTTTCACACCAGCTCCCCAGCCACCCTACCACTCCATGTCCTACATGGCATCTCATTTGCAAACTGAAAACTCAATCGTAATGGAATTTAATACATGTAAAGGTAGCATCTTGAATTAGTGAGGAAAGTAGGACAGGCTATTTAATGAAATTGGTTTGAAGAAATTATCTATCTTAAAAAAATATTTACCTTACTATCATTCCTCAAAATAAAATCTAGATGAATTAAAAACTTAAATATTAAAACACCTATAATAGTATTAAAAGAAAATGTACAAGACCACGGTTATGACCTTGAGGAAGGGAAGGATTTCTTAACACACACACATACACACACACTCCATAAAAGAGAAGATGGAGTGATATATTTGGGTACATCTAAATTTAAAATTTTTGAGGAACATACACAAAGGTAAAGAAACTGACACACTTAAGAAAATATTACAACAAAATTAATGAAAGATTACCATCAATTAAATACAAAATTCTCTATAAATTAATAAGAAAAAACTAACAACTTAATAAATATTGGGAAAAGGATATAAATAGGCAATTAACAGAATATGGCCAACAAAAACACGAGACAATGCTGAATGTATTAACAAAATAAAAACAACAATGAAAATTTTTAACTCATCAAATTATTCAAAATATAAAATGATTGATGATGTGTTATCAAAGGTGTGAGGAAACAAATTCTCTTAAAACCTGCTAATGGGATTGTAACTTGATACGGTACCACTGAAGAGTAATTTTACTGTACCAATCGCCTCGTATGCATGTGAAAGATGAACAGTGAACAAGGAAGACCAAAGAAGAATTGATGCCTTTGAATTACGGTGTTGGTGAAGAATATTGAATATACAATGAGCTGCCAAAAGAACGAACAAATCCGTCTCAGAAGTACAGCCACAATGCTCCTTTGAAGGAGGGAGGGATGGCGATACTTTGTCTCACATACTTTGGACATGTTATAAGGAAGGACCAGTCCCTGGAGAAGGAGGACGTCATGCTTGGAGGATCAGCAAAAAAGAGCAAGACCTTTTAGTCACATAATGCTGCTATAACAGAAATACCACAAGTGGATGGCTTTAACAAAGAGAATTTATTTCCTCACAGTGAAGTAGGCTAGAAGTCCAAATTCAGGGTGTCGGCTCCAGACGAAGGCTTTCTCTCTCTGTTGGCTCTGGCGGAAGGTCCTTGTCCTCAATCTTCCCCTGGTGGAGAAACTTCTCAGGCACAGGGACCCCGGGGCCAAAGGATGTGCTCTGCTCCTGGCACTGCTTTCTTGGTGGTATGAGGTCCCCAACTCTCTGCTTGCTTCCCTTTCCTTTTATCATTTGAGAGATAAAAGGTGTTGCAGGCCATACCCCAGGGAAACTCCCTTTACATTGGATCAGGGAGGTGACCTGAGCAATAATGTTACATCCCACCCTAATCCTTTTAACCACAGGCAGGGATTATGATTTATAACACAGGCAAATCACAAAATGGAGGACAACCACACATGGCCAAATAAGTTAATATACACATTTTGGGGGGGACATAATTCAAACCATGACAGCCTTCAATGATATGGACTGACTCAGTGGCTGCAACAATGGGCTCAAGCATAACAACGATCATAAGGATGGCACAGAACCCTGCAGTGTTTCATTCTGTTGTACATAGGATTGCTGTGAGTCAGAACCTACTCGACGGCACCTCACAACAACAACGATTAAAATGAAAGATATGCAACCCTGTGATCTAAAAATTGTGTTACTCTGTATCTATCATAGAAATCCATGCAAATACATAGGAAGAAGTACAATAATCCCTACAGCACTGTTGTTCATGAATCAAAACAACCTAAATGACCATCTGTAAGGAAACAGTTGAATATACAGCTTAAATGGATGAAGTAGATATATATGTTCTAACACTACCTTATTTTTGTGGAAATAATGCATGCCTTCTGCTTTTGTTTGTCAGTTACGCCCTCCCCCACAAAGTATTTTCCTAGGTGCTCTATGCTGTTTTTTTTACAGCAACATGTAAAAAAAAAAAAAAAAATGGCAAGTAGTGCTTATGAAAATACCTCATGGGGCTGGGGGGCAGGGGCACGGTTGGCAAACAAATGTAGAGGCCTGCATTATTTGAGTAAAAATACGGTAATCTGTCCCTAACATGTAATTTTGGTTTTAAGAAAAAAAGTAAGTTATAGCTGTAGTGTTACAGCAAACAAAACAAACATTGAATGATATTATATTTTTTTCAACAGATACTAGGTGGCAAATGCAAGATCGATATAAAAAAACTGTGTTTTTATACACAAGTAAACTATACAAAATATAAGTAAATAAGGAGACAAAACCACATTCATAATGCCAATTAAAAGAACAGGAAAGTGGAGGCGGAGCCAAGATGGCGGACTAGGCAGACGCTACCTCGGATCCCTCTTACAACAAAGACACGGAAAAACAAGTGAATCGATCACATACATAACAATCTACGAACCCTGAACAACAAAC
This sequence comes from Elephas maximus indicus, assembly GCF_024166365.1. Taxonomy (NCBI): domain Eukaryota; kingdom Metazoa; phylum Chordata; class Mammalia; order Proboscidea; family Elephantidae; genus Elephas; species Elephas maximus. The sequence goes on from NC_064840.1 coordinate 55,524,834, forward strand.
ACAGATTTAGAGACGGAGAACGAACTAATACGGGGAAGCAGCGATTGTTTCCAGAGCCTGGAGCCAGCATACCAGTCAGGTACGGCACAAGCACAGAGACCTGCTCCACCCCCCTGAACTAACCCCGGGAGGGGGACTAGCCGGTTCCACGGGCGGCGTGGGATGCAGCCGTTAGGAGAAGTCCCCGGGAGGCAGTGACTGATCTTGGAGCAGAAAGAGCAGCATCCGAGCCGGGGAACCGTCCCACAGGGATTTGGACTGCACGCAGGTACGCCATAAACACGGAGAGTTGCTCCACCCCCTGAACTAACCCCGGGAAGGTGACCATCCGGGTCGCGCGGGCGGCGTGGGACGCAGCCGGTAGGAGAAGTCCCCGGGAGGCAGCGACTGGTATTGGAGCGGGGAGAACAGCGTTCCAGCCGGGACACTCGGTCGCGGCACAAGCACGGGGAGCTACTCCACCCATCTGAACTAACCCCGGGAGGGGGCCCACCTGGTTCACGGGGGCGGCACGGCCACGCGGCTGGAGGGACGAGAAGTCCCCGGGAGGCAGCGACTGATTTTGGAGTCGAGAGTGCACCGTCCCAGTAGGGGAGCCTTGACGCTGGGCGTGGGGCTGGAAGCGGAGGATCTGACCGTGACTCCAGCGGGCCAGACCCCCCGGGGGCAATCTCCACACAGACAGCACACATAGGCGACGCGCCCGCGGGAATCTCAGATATAATAGTCATTCCAAGCAAGACAAGCAACTCTGGCTATATTCTGAGGTGCTACTCTCCTATCTCTCTGTTCCCTCCCCCACCCTCCCCAGGCGGCTTCATTAACATCTGAATAGCCTGAGCCAGAGGGAGAACTCTGATAGGGATCTGACTGCAGTTTTTTTTTAGCGGATTTTCTGGAAAAACTAGTTTCCCAGTGATGGCTCGGAGACAACAATCCATATCAAACCACTTAAAGAAGCAGACTGTGACAGCTTCTCCAACTCCCCAAACAAAAGAATCAAAATCTTTCCCAAATGAAGATACAATTTTGGAATTATCAGATACAGAATATAAAAAACTAATTTACAGAATGCTTAATGATATCACAAATGAAATTAGGATATCTGCAGAAAAAGCCAAGGAACACACTGATAAAACTGTTGAAGAATTCAAAAAGATTATTCAAGAACATACTGGAAAAATTAATAAGTTGCAAGAATCCATAGAGAGACAACATGTAGAAATCCAAAAGATTAACAATAAAATAACAGAATTAGACAACGTAATAGGAAGTCAGAGGAGCAGACTCGAGCAATTAGAATGCAGACTGGGACATCTGGAGGACCAGGGAATCAACACCAACATAGCTGAAAAAAAATCAGATAAAAGAATTAAAAAAAATGAAGAAACCCTAAGAATTATGTGGGACTCTATCAAGAAGGATAACCTGCGGGTGATTGGAGTCCCAGAACAGGGAGGGGGGACAGAAAACACAGAGAAAATAGTTGAAGAACTTCTGACAGAAAACTTCCCTGACATCATGAAAGACGAAAGGATATCTATCCAAGATGCTCATCGAACCCCATTTAAGATTGATCCAAAAAGAAAAACACCAAGACATATTATCATCAAACTCACCAAAACCAAAGATAAACAGAAAATTTTAAAAGCAGCCAGGGAGAAAAGAAAGGTTTCCTTCAAGGGAGAATCAATAAGAATATGTTCTGACTACTCAGCAGAAACCATGCAGGCAAGAAGGGAATGGGACGATATATACAGACCACTGAAGGAGAAAAACTGCCAACCAAGGATCATATATCCAGCAAAACTCTCTCTGAAATATGAAGGCGAAATTAAGATATTTACAGACAAACACAAGTTTAGAGAATTTGCAAAAACCAAACCAAAGCTACAAGAAATACTAAAGGATATTGTTTGGTCAGAGAACCAATAATATCAGATATCAGCACAACACAAGGTCACAAAACAGAACGTCCTGATATCAACTCAAATAGGGAAATCACAAAAACAAACAAATTAAGATTAATTAAAAAAAAAAAAATACACATAACAGGGAATCATGGAAGTCAATAGGTAAAAGATCACAATAATCAAAAAGAGGGACTAAATACAGGAGGCATTGAACTGCCATATGGAGAGTGATACAAGGCGATATAGAACAATACAAGTTAGGTTTTTACTTAGAAAAATAGGGGTATATAATGAGGTAACCACAAAAAGGTATAACAACTCTATAACTCAAGACAAAAACCAAGAAAAACGTAACGACTCAACTAACATAAAGTCAAACACTATGAAAGTGAGGATCTCACAATTTACTAAGAAAAACGCCTCAGCACAAAAAAGTATGTGGAAAAATGAAATTGTCAACAACACACATAAAAAGGCATCAAAATGACAGCACTAAAAACTTATTTATCTATAATTACCCTGAATGTAAATGGACTAAATGCACCAATAAAGAGACAGAGAGTCACAGACTGGATAAAGAAACACGATCCATCTATATGCTGCCTACAAGAGACACACCTTAGACTTAGAGACACAAACAAACTAAAACTCAAAGGATGGAAAAAAGTATATCAAGCAAACAATAAGCAAAAAAGAAGAGGAGTAGCAATATTAATTTCTGACAAAATAGACTTTAGACTTAAATCCACCACAAAGGATAAAGAAGGACACTATATAATGATAAAAGGGACAATTGATCAGGAAGATATAACCATATTAAATATTTACGCACCCAATGACAGGGCTGCAAGATATATAAATCAAATTTTAACAGAACTGAAAAGCGAGATAGATACCTCCACAATTATAGTAGGAGACTTCAACACACCCCTTTCGGAGAAGGACAGGACATCCAGTAAGAAGCTCAACAGAGACACGGAAGATCTAATTACAACAATCAACCAACTTGACCTCATTGACTTATACAGAACTCTCCACCCAACTGCTGCAAAATATACTTTTTTTTCTAGCGCACATGGAACATTCTCTAGAATAGACCACATATTAGGTCATAAAACAAACCTTTGCAGAGTCCAAAACATCGAAATATTACAAAGCATCTTCTCAGACCACAAGGCAATAAAACTAGAGATCAATAACAGAAGAACGAGGGAAAAGAAATCAAATACTTGGAAAATGAACAATACCCTCCTGAAAAAAGACTGGGTTATAGAAGACATCAAGGAGGGAATAAGGAAATTCATAGAAAGCAACGAGAATGAAAATACTTCCTATCAAAACCTCTGGGACACAGCAAAAGCAGTGCTCAGAGGTCAATTTATATCAATAAATGCACACATACAAAAAGAAGAAAGAGCCAAAATCAGAGAACTGTCCCTACAACTTGAACAAATAGAAAGTGAGCAACAAAAGAATCCATCAGGCACCAGAAGAAAACAAATAATAAAAATTAGAGCTGAACTAAATGAATTAGAGAACAGAAAAACAATTGAAAGAATTAACAAAGCCAAAAGCTGGTTCTTTGAAAAAATTAACAAAATTGATAAACCATTGGCTAGACTGACTAAAGAAATACAGGAAAGGAAACAAATAACCCGAATAAGAAATGAGAAGGACCACATCACAACAGAACCAAATGAAATTAAAAGAATCATTTCAGATTATTATGAAAAATTGTACTCTAACAAATTTGAAAACCTAGAAGAAATGGATGAATTCCTTGAAAAACACTACCTACCTAAACTAACACATTCAGAAGCAGAACAACTAAATAGACCCATAACAAAAAAAGAGATTGAAACGGTAATCAAAAAACTTCCAACAAAAAAAAGTCCTGGCCCGGACGGCTTCACTGCAGAGTTCTACCAAATTTTCAGAGAAGAGTTAACACCACTACTACTAAAGGTATTCCAAAGCATAGAAAATGACGGAATACTACCCAACTCATTCTATGAAGCCACCATCTCCCTGATACCAAAACCAGGTAAAGACATTACAAAAAAAGAAAATTATAGACCTATATCCCTCATGAACATTGATGCAAAAATCCTCAACAAAATTCTAGCCAATAGAATCCAACAACACATCAAAAAAATAATTCACCCTGATCAAGTGGGATTTATACCAGGTATGCAAGGCTGGTTTAATATCAGAAAAACCATTAATGTAATCCATCACATAAATAAAACAAAAGACAAAAACCACATGATCTTATCAATTGATGCAGAAAAGACATTTGACAAAGTCCAACACCCATTTATGATAAAAACTCTTACCAAAATAGGAATTGAAGGAAAATTCCTCAACATAATAAAGGGCATCTATGCAAAGCCAACAGCCAATATCACTCTAAATGGAGAGAACCTGAAAGCATTTCCCTTGAGAACGGGAACCAGACAAGGATGCCCTTTATCACCGCTCTTATTCAACATCGTGTTGGAAGTCTTAGCCAGGGCAATCAGGCTAGACAAAGAAATAAAAGGTATCCGGATTGGCAAGGAAGAAGTAAAGTTATCACTATTTGCAGATGACATGATTATATACACAGAAAACCCTAAGGAATCCTCCAGAAAACTACTGAAACTAATAGAAGAGTTTGGCAGAGTCTCAGGTTATAAAATAAACATACAAAAATCACTTGGATTCCTCTACATCAACAAAAAGAACACCGAAGAGGAAATAACCAAATCAATACCATTCACGGTAGCCCCCAAGAAGATAAGATACTTAGGAATAAATCTTACCAAGGATGTAAAAGACCTATACAAAGAAAACTACAAAGCTCTACTACAAGAAATTCAAAAGGACATACTTAAGTGGAAAAACATACCTTGCTCATGGATAGGAAGACTTAACATAGTAAAAATGTCTATTCTACCAAAAGCCATCTATACATTTAACGCACTTCCGATCCAAATTCCAATGTCATATTTTAAGGGGATAGAGAAACAAATCACCAATTTCATATGGAAGGGAAAGAAGCCCCGGATAAGCAAAGCACTACTGAAAAAGAAGAAGAAAGTGGGAGGCCTCACCTTACCTGACTTCAGAACCTATTATACAGCCACAGTAGTCAAAACAGCCTGGTATTGGTACAACAACAGACACATAGACCAATGGAACAGAATTGAGAACCCAGACATAGATCCATCCACGTATGAGCAGCTGATATTTGACAAAGGACCAGTGTCAATTAACTGGGGAAAAGACAGCCTTTTTAACAAATGGTGCTGGCATAACTGGATATCCATTTGCAAAAAAATGAAACAGGACCCATACCTCACACCATGCACAAAAACTAACTCCAAGTGGATCAAAGACCTAAACATAAAGACTAAAACGATAAAGATCATGGAAGAAAAAATTGGGACAACCCTAGGAGCCCTAATACAAGGTATAAACAGAATACAAAACATTACCAAAAATGATGAAGAGAATCCCGATAACTGGGAGCTCCTAAAAATCAAACACCTATGCTCATCTAAAGACTTCACCAAAAGAGTAAAAAGACCACCTACAGATTGGGAAAGAATTTTCAGCTATGACATCTCCGACCAGCGCCTGATCTCTAAAATCTACATGATTCTGTCAAAACTCAACCACAAAAAGACAAACAACCCAATCAAGAAGTGGGCAAAGGATATGAACACACATTTCTCTAAAGAAGATATTCAGGCAGCCAACAGATACATGAGAAAATGCTCTCGATCATTAGCCATTAGAGAAATGCAAATTAAAACTACGATGAGATTCCATCTCACACCAGCAAGGCTGGCATTAATCCAAAAAACACAAAATAATAAATGTTGGAGAGGCTGCGGAGAGATTGGAACTCTCATACACTGCTGGTGGGAATGTAAAATGGTACAACCACTTTGGAAATCTATCTGGCGTTATCTTAAACAGTTAGAAATAGAACTACCATACAACCCAGAAATCCCACTCCTCGGAATATACCCTAGAGATACAAGAGCCTTCATACAAACAGATATATGCACACCCATGTTTATTGCAGCTCTGTTTACAATAGCAAAAAGTTGGAAGCAACCAAGGTGTCCATCAACGGATGAATGGGTAAATAAATTGTGGTATATTCACACAATGGAATACTACGCATCTCTAAAGAACAGTGACGAATCTCTGAAACATTTCATAACATGGAGGAACCTGGAAGGCATTATGCTGAGCGAAATGAGTCAGAGGCAAAAGGACAAATATTGTATAAGACCACTATTATAAGATCTTGAGAAATAGTAAACCTGAGAAGAACACATACTTTTGTGGTTACGAGGGGGGGAGGGAGGGAGGGTGGGAGAGGGTTTTTTTATTGATTAATCAGTAGATAAGAACTGCTTTAGGTGAAGGGAAAGACAACACTCAATACATGGAAGGTCAGCTCAATTGGACTGGACCAAAAGCAAAGAAGTTTCCGGGATAAAATGAATGCTTCAAAGCTCAGCGGAGCAAGCGCGGGGGTCTGGGGAACATGGTTTGCGGGGACTTCTAAGTCAATTGGCAAAATAATTCTATTATGAAATCATTCTGCATCCCACTTTGAAATGTGGCGTCTGGGGTCTTAAATGCTAACAAGCAGCCATCTAAGATGCATCAATTGGTCTCAACCCACCTGGAGCAAAGGAAAATGAAGAACACCAAGCCCACATGACAACTAAGAGCCCAAGAGACAGAAAGGGCCACATGAACCAGAGACCTACATCATCCTGAGACCAGAAGAACTAGTTGGTGCCCGGCCACAATCGATGACTGCCCTGACAGGGAGCTCAGCAGAGGACCCCTGAGGGAGCAGGAGAGCAGTGGGATGCAGACCCCAAATTCTCATAAGAAGACCAAACTTAATGGTCTGACTGAGACTAGAGGAATCCCGGCGGTCATGCTCTCCAGACCTTCTGTTGACACAGGACAGGAACCATCCCTGAAGACAACTCATCAGACATGAAAGGGACTGGTCAGCGGGTGGGAGAGAGACGCTGATGAAGAGTGAGCTAATTATATCAGGTGTACACTTGAGATTGTGTTGGCAACTCTTGTCTGGAGGGGGGATGGGAGGATAGAGAGAGAGGGAAGCCGGCAAAATTGTCAAGAAAGGAGAGACTGAAAGGGCTGACTCAAGACGGGGAGAGTAAGTGGGAGTAGGGAGTGAGATGTATGTAAACTTATATGTGACAGACTGATTGGATTTGTAAACGTTCACTTGAAGCTTAATAAAAGTTATTATAAAAAAAAAAAAAAAAAAAGAACAGGAAAGTAAGAAATAAATCTAATAAAATTTTACAAGGTCTCCACGGAGAAAATTAAAAACTGCACTTAAAGATCTTAAAGAAGACTTAAATAAATGGAGAACACATACATATACGGAAAGTAGATTTATGACAGAGATGACATTGCAAATTAGTGGACAAAGGATAGACATTCCAAAAAAAAAAGATGCCTAGAGAATTGGTTAACCTATGGACACAAAAATGAAATTAGATCTATACCTCACAATATACACAAAATGAAATAGGTAATAATTTATTAAAAAGACACAAAAATCACTAACCATAAGGAAAGATTGTTATTGTGAGCACCTCATAATAAAAAAAAAGATGTTTACGAAGATACTCCAAAAAGTGAGAAAAACCTTAAACCAGAAGAAGGTATTTGCAACACACATAACCAATAAAGTATTAGTGTCCTGCTATGTATATTATGAAAACTTCTACAAATGAATAGGAAAAGATGCTTAAAATACCTCAACTGACATTTCACAGATGAGAAAATATTAATGACCAATTAATATTTGAACAGATACTCAGTCTCAATAATTTGCAGGGAATGCATATTAAAACCATGATAACGTTATTTTATACCTTCTCAGTCATGTAAAAAATTAGTAAATATTTGGAAAAGGTAAATTCTTACATACTGGTTTGGAAAGCAATTTGGCATTATCTTATAAAGATTAAATATGCCTAACATATCACCAAGCAATTTTCTTCCTAACTATATATCTTAGAGGAACATTTGCACAAGTGAAATATAAGATATTTATATGTATTTCCATCACAGTACTGTTTGTAATTTGAAAAAAAAAGCTGGTGAAAAGTTTGAATGTTCAAAAATAGGAGAAAGAATAAATGAACTGTGGTATATAATTGTAAAAATGGTTGAGTAGTAGCATCGTCAGAAGCTGTATAACTGGAGGGGAGACAATGACCAGAGTCAGCCCAAGGCTGATCCCTATGAGTGGGAGGTCAGACGTTCCTCCACTCTCCAAATTTTTTTTACCAATTCTGACACCAGCCATCCCTCCCACAACACTCTCTGCTTCTCTTCTGGGTTCAATAATCCCTTGCAATGGCCACACAGAACTCATAAACCGTACCTACATTAAGTGGTTTATTAAGGAAGTAATGGATACAACTTGGGATCAGGCTACAACACAGGATTAGGATTAGGAAGAATGTAGGCAAAGTCTCCCTTCTTCAGTGCAGGATAGCTCTTTTAGCTCCTCATGGCAGTACAGGCCTCCTGTTGGCCCCCGTGAAGACAGGATTCTCTCAGCCCCCTAAGGACAGGCTCCTCTTGGCCCTGCCATCTGTTACCACTGACTCTTTGCTGGGCCCTTTCCAGGCCTGTTGCCTCCTTCAGTGTTATAGCCCTTAACCTGTGTTAACAGCTCTTTTTAGGAGGTTCCTTGCCCCTTCTCTCTCTCTGCTTCTTCATTCTTCCTTCTGCTTCTCCCTACTGCTTCTTTTTGTCTCTAAAAACCTCTGTGGGTTGTCTGCTTCTATCTACAAACTCCTCATCAATTTCAAGGCATGGCCCACCCACCAAGGCCACAAACTGACCAATCTCCTCTTATAAAGCCACAGACACTTTAGGCTACAGATATTCCATTTGCATGGTCTAGACTATCAAAGATGTGGTAAAACCCATTTGGAATTGTCCACTACAGATTAGTAAGTAAACACAAGTAAGACCAATTAAGTCCATGCGCACTTTGATTTGTGTAAGCAGGTGTGTACCATACTCACTGCCTAATCCACCCCTGCCTATAGTCACTTAATTTGCATAGTCTATTGACCAATCCCTGCAAGGTGCATGTCAATCACAGGGCAGGCTGCAGCCCAGGACCAGATAAAAAGTGGCAAGCCACATACTGTTTACAGCTTACACAGGAAATGTCAACCTGGACAAAAGTAACAAACTCTCTAGGGTAGAAAACTAGAGCAAAGGTAACTAACTCCTCAGGGCTTACCAGAAAAATTTCCCAAGCTGTTTTTCCAAAGAACCAAGGGAAAAGGCCACATAAGGACCTCATTTCACCACAATAATACAATGGAACACTGTTTAGTAGTAAAAAATAAATTTGCAACAGTTTAACACTGTATTAGTTTTCTATTGCTGCTATAACAAGTAACCACAAATTTAGTGGCTTAAAACAGCATAAATTTACTCTTTTACTGTTTTAGAGATCAAAATTCTTAAGTTCATTTCACTGAGCTAAAGTCAAGGTTTTTCAAGGCTGGTTCATTGTGGAGACTTTGAGGAAAGAGTCCATTTTCTTGCCTTTTTCAGCCTCTAGTGGCCACTTGCATTCCTCGGTTTGTGGCCCCTTTCTCTATCTTCAAAGAGCCTCACTCCAGTCTCTGCTTCCGTTGCCACACTGCTTTCTCCTCTGATTTTGACCCCTCCTGCATCCCTCTTATAGAGTGTTGTAATTATATTGGGCCCACTCATATAACCCAGGACAATCTCAAGATCCTTAACTGAATCACATCTGCAAAGTCTTTTGACATATAAAGTAACATCTAAGATACAACTATTGGTCTCTATTCATCTGCAGCAAAAGAGATTGAAGAAAATCCAAGAATCAGAAAAAGAATGAAATTACCAGTCTAATAGTCTCCATGAACCACAGCCTTCTTTACGTTGAAACCAGAAAAACTAGATTGTGCCTGGCTACCACTACCAAACATACTGATCAGGGTCACAATGATTGGATCCTGATAGAACGGGGAAAAAATGTGGAAAGAATTTCAAATTCTCAAGGAATCCAGCTTTACTGGACCCATTGAGACTGGAGGAATCCCCAATTATTGCCTGAAATACTCTGTGAACCTTGAACAAAAATTATCCCCTGAAGTCACCTTTTAACTAAATAGCAGGTTTACTCAAAAAGTGAAGAATGTCACCCTTGAAAACTGTGCTCTTTTGAAAATAATCCATATGAGACCACATGGACAACAGATACTTTACCAGTCATTGTTCTTTATCAATGTATAGTATTCCATTGTATGTATATACCATCATTTGTTTATCTATTTGTCTGTTGATGGGCATCTAGGTTGTTTCCATTTTTTTTGGTATTGCAAACAATGCTGCAATGAACATGGGTGTGCATATGTCTATTCGTGTGACGGCTGTTATTTCTCTAGGATATGTTCCTAGGAATGCAATTGCTGGATCATATAGCATTTCCATTTCTAGCTTTTTAAGGAAGTGCCAAATCATTTTCCAGAGTAGTTGTGCCATTTTACATTTCCACCAGCAGTGTGTAAGTGCTCCAATCTCTCCACAACCTCTCCAACATTTATTATTTTGTGTTTTTTGAATTAGCACCAGCCTTGTTGGGGTGAGATGGTATCTCATTGTAGTTTTGATTTGCATTTCTCTAGTTTTTTTTTTTTTTTTAATGGCTAATGATCATGAGCATTCCTTCATATGTCTGTTAGACACCTGAATATCTTCTTTGGTGAAGTGTCTGTTCATACACTTTGCCCATTTTCTAATTGGATTATTTGTCTTTTTTGTAGTTGGAGTGTTGCAATATCTTGTAGATTTTAGACATTAGCTCTTATGGGATACGTTGTAGCCAAAATTTTTTCCCCAGTCATTAGGTTGTCTTTTTACTCTTTTTGTGAAGTCTTTTGATGAGCATAAGTGTTTGATTTTTAGGAGCTCCCAGTTAACTAGTTTCTATTCTGGTGTTTGTGCATTGTTAGTTATGGTTTGTATACTATTTATGCCATGTATTGAGGCTCCTAGCATTGTCCCTATTTTTTCTTCCATGATCATGATTGTTTTAGATTTTATATTTATGTCTTTGAAACATTTTGAATTAGTTTTGTATGGTGTGAGGTATGGGTCCTGTTTCATTTTTTTTTTTCAGATGGATATCCAGTTATGCCAGCACCATTTATTAAAGAGGCTCTCTTTTCTCCATTTAATGGACTTTGGGCTTTTGTCAAATATCAGCTGCTCATGGGGGATGGATATACATCTGGGTTCTCAATTCTGTTCCATTGGTCTATGTAGCTGCTATTGTACCAATACCAGGCTGTTTGACTGCTGTGGAGGTATAAAAGGTTCTAAAATCAGGCAGTGTGAGGCCTTCCACTTTGTTCTACTTCAGTAATGCTTTACTTATCTGGGGCCTCTTCCCTTTCCATATGAAGTTGGTGATTTGTTTCTCCATCTTGTTAAAAAATGCCGTTGGAATTTGGATCAGAGTTGCATTGTATCTGTGCATCACTTTAGGTAGAATTGACATTTTCACCCTGTTGAGTCTTCCTATGCATGAGCATGGTATGCTTTTCCACTTATGTATGTCTCTTTTGGTTTCTTTATATAGGTATTTTAAGTCTCCGGCTAGACTTATTCCTAAGTATTTTATCTTCTTGGGGGCTATTGTAAATGGTATTGATTTGGTGATTTCCTCATCAACGTTCTCTTTGTTGTTGTGGAGGAATCCAACTGATTTTTGTATGTTTATCTTGTATCCTGATATTTGCTGAAATTTTCTGTTACAGTAGTTTTGTTGTGGATTCTTTGGGGTTTTCTGTGTATAAGATCATATCATTCACAAATAGGGATACTTTTTACTTCTTCCTTACTAATTTGGATGCCCTTTATTTCTTTTTCTTGCCTTATTGCTCTGGCTAGGCCCTCCAGCACAATGTTGAATAAGAGTGGTGATAAAGGGCATCCTTGTCTGGTTCCCATTCTCAAGGGGAATGCTTTCAGTCTCTCTCCATTTGGAATGATGTTGGCTGTTGGTTTTGTATAAATACCCTTTATTATGTCGACGAATTTCCCTCCTATTCCTATTTTGCTGAGAGTTTTTAATAGGAATGGGTGTTGGACTCTGCCAAATGCCTTTTCTGTACCAATTGATAAGATCTTTTGTTTTTGTCTTACTTACCTAGTGCTGCTGTAACAGAAATACCACAAGCGGACGGCTTTAACAAACACAAGTTTATGCTCTCACAGTCTAGTAGGCTAGAAGTCCAAACTCAGGGCGTCAGCTCCAGGAGAAGGCTTTCTTTGTCAGCTCTGGAGGAAGATTCTTGTCATCAATCTTTCCCTGGACTAGGAGCTTCTCTGTGCAGGAACCCCAGGTCCAAATGATGTGCTCTGTTCCCAGTGCTGCTTTCTTGGTGGTATGAGGTCCCCACTCTCTGGTTGCTTCCCTTTCCTTTTATCTCTTGTAAGATAAAATGTGGTGCGGGCTACACTCCAGGGAATCTCCCTTCACATTGGATCAGGGATGTGACCTTAGTAAGGGTGTTACAATCCCACCCTAGTCCTCTTTAACATAAAATTACAATCACAAAATGGAGGACAACCACTCAATACTGGGAATCAAGGCCTAACCAAATTGACACATATTTTGAGGGGATACAATCCAATCCGTGACATTCCACACTTTGGCCCCCCAAAATTCATGTCCTTGCCACATGTAAAACATATTCGCCCCATCATATCATAGCAAAAGTCTTAAATAAACTCCAAGTCCAAAATTCAAAAATTCCCCTGTGAAATCTAGAATACAAGCTATCTGCTTCTAAAGTACAATGGCAGAACAGGCACAAGCTATACATTTTCATTACAAATAGGAAAAATTGGAGGGAAAGAAGGCATAATAGGCACCAAGCAAGTCAGCAGAACACATTACATTAGCCCTCAAGGCTTTGAAAATAACCCTCTGTTCTCTGAGATCACTTACACAATAGCCCTGCCCTCCATACTCCAGGTATTGGGCACACTGTCCAGATTCTGAGTGGAGGTCCCTCGGCCCTGGGTTTCAGCTCCGCCTTCCAGGCCTACTGGGACAGCAACTCTGCTCCCTCAGCTATAGGTGCACCATTCTCCTAGTCCATCTGAATGGCGACTCCACCCTTAGGAACTCTAGAGGTCATGAATCCTCCCTTGGAAGCCCCAGAGATTGTGGCCATGTCTTTTGAAACTGAAGCAGCTCAGTCTCCTGTGTTCCTTGGCCTCTCAGCCCTTCGACCTCACTACTGCATCTGCCCTGCTGGGGCAAGTGTTCCAAAGTTCAGTAGCTCCACCTATAAGTGCCTGGAGGCACACCCCACTCTGTCAGGAAGCCTCCTGCACACAGGCACTCAGCTCTATCGTTCCATGGGTGGGCTCCAGTGTTGTCTGGCACTGGTCTCCTGGTTCTGCTGCTGCTGGTCCTCTGCTGCTGTTCCTCACCATCTGAGCCTTTCCTGGTGTTAACAGTTTTCCTCACTTCCTTCTGAGCCTTCTATCCATTGATAGTTTCAAAACCACTTCCAAATTTCAGGAATTTGTTAGAGCAACACCCCACTCTCTTGGTATCAAATTCTGTCTTAGTCATCTAATGCTGCTCTAACAGAAATACCACAAGTGAATGGCTTTAACAAACACAACTTTATGCTCTCACAGTCTAGTAGGTTAGAAGTCCAAATTCAGGGTGTCAGCTCCAGGGGAAGACTTTCTCTGTTGACTCTGGAGGAAGATTCTTGTCATCAATCTTTCCCTGGACTAGGAGCTTCTCTGCACAGGAACCCCAGGTCCAAAGGATGTGCTCTGCTCCCAGCACTGCTTTCTTGGTGGTATGAGGTCCCCACTCTCTGGTTGCTTCCCTTTCCTTTTCTCTCTTGTAAGATAAAATGTGGTGCAGGCCACACCCCACGGAAACTCCCGTTACATTGGATCAGGGATGTGACCTTAGTAAGGGTGTTAAAATCCCACCCTAATCCTCTTTTACATAAAATTACAATCACAAAATGCAAGACAACCACACAATGTTGGGAATCATGGCCTAACCAAGTTGACACATGGATAGATATCTTGTCTTTCATGATATCGGAGAAGTTTTCTGTCAGCAAATCTTCAACAATTCTCTCTGTGTTTTCTGTTATCCTCTCCTGTTCTGGTACTTTGATCACTGGTAGGTTTTTTCCTCTTCATAATGTCCCACATAATTCTTAGACTTTCATAATTTTGTTTTTATTTTTTTCTGATTTTTCCTCAAATAAATTGTTGGGTCAAGGGATTTTTCTTTACTCTCACTAATTCTGACTTCCATTGCCTTAATTCTGCTCTTATGATCTTCTATTGATTTGCCTAATTCTAAAATTTTGTTGTTAATCTTCTGGATTTCTAGTTGCTCTCTTGCTATGGTTTCTAGCAGCCTGCTAAATTTATTGTTTTATTCTTGTATTGTTTTTCTGAATTCCTCTATTGCTTTGTCTGTATGTCCCTTGACTTCATCTGAGTTTTGCCTGATCTCCTTCCTTATCTCTTGGACAGCTCTGTATATTAGTCTATTGAATTCTAACTCAGGTAGTTGCATTACCTTATCTTCTGGGAGGTTTCCTGGTTCTTTATTTTGGTCACTTGCTGGAGCCATCTTGAGCTGCTTCTTTATGTGATTTAATATTGACTGTTGTCTCCAAGCCATCAATAAGTTATTATATTTGTTTATTGTATGTTTATTTACTGTGTTCTAGCTTTTTGTTTTGTTTTGATATGCCCAAGCAGGCTGGGCATGTGAGCTACTTTGGTTATTGGCATCTTTGAAGCTCTCACACCCTGCCTTCAGGTGGTTACTAGGTTTGTGAGTCCAGAAGTCTGTTCACTTTTTTTATGGCACATGTGTCCAGGTCATCAGTCACCGAGTGTGTGGTGCAGGCTCTCACCTACAGTCCAAGGAAGGCAGGGCTGCATAGGGGTGTTTGGAATAGGCACAGGTATCTGGATGCAGTAGGGGTCTATGTACAGTGCAAGGCATGGGGTTGACAGCTGCCCTGGGGTGCCTGGGTGGAGGGCATGTCCCTTGGGTGGGTTATTGCAGCTGGTCCTTTGGCACCCAGTTCTGTTGGCTGAGGGACTGGGAGGCCCCACTTACTCTCAGACCCCTGTTGTGGGTGACTAGATGGTATGGGTGGTACCACCAGTCAGGCCCTTGATGTGGGTGTGAGATCCCTGCTTACTTGGCAGGGTGTCAAATGTCATGAATCTGCACCTCCCCCTTGACTGCTGCAGCTAAAAATGGGCTTTAGTTGTATGCTCTGTTGTTTTATGCTAATGAGGGCATGCAGTGTTGAATTGGCCCACACAGATCTAGGCAGGGGTGAAGGGCGCTGCAAGTTTGTGGACCCCTTATGCCAGTGGCTGGGCAGACAGGCAGGGACTCCCAGCCTACCTTGAACTCCTGACTTAGGGGGGAGGTGTTTTTTAAAGCCAAGAGACTGGTGTGGGCACGGATAGCCCTGAGTTCTGGCTTAGGGGGCAGGGTAGTTGTTGAATATTGCTGGATGGATTTTGGAAGTGAACAGGGTGTGGGGGTGTTGAGAGGAAAGTAGCACTTCTCCACTGTGAAACTCCTGGAGGGGGAGGGGTTATTTTGCCCCCACACAGTATGTTACACGCTTGCACTTAACTCTCAGAGGTCTAGTGCCACTTCCACCCAGCTCTGGAGTCTTGTGCAGACTCACTGCAGCCTGGCCTCACCTGATGTGGTGAGACATGTCCCGAATGCTACTGCTTTCTTCAGCCCACGTGCACCAGCCAACCACACCAGCAGAGGGCTGGCAACCTTGCAACTTGCACTTCACTGCTTTTGTATTGTCTGTCCCTCCTGCCTCTCAGTTCAACTCTTCAGCTTTGTCTTTGCTTATCGGGGCTCCTAGATTGTCATATATAATCTATGCACTTATTTTGTCAGGTTTTTGTTGTGAGAGGGATGATAGGAAGCATCTGACTATTCTGCCATCTTGGTCCTGCCCCCTCTATTTATTTTTACTTTTGATTTTCACTGTGCTATGAAATATCTGATTACTTATTGCTTGCAACTTATTATAGGGCAATCTTTGTTGAAAGTAATCAAGCTTCTTAGTTTCCTGCTGTCACTTTTTCTTTCTTCTCAGAATCAAAGTGATAACAAAAATTACTATTTGTCTAAGATCAGTAGCATGATTTCTATGATTAAATTTTTCCTTCTCCTATACACTTCTTTTCCATAGCATTTTGCATTTTCTAATTGGGTACCATTAGACCAATAAGTATTTACACAGAAAGATGCCTAAAAATACATCTGATGAAATAAAATTTACAGGATTGTCTGTATTTACACAACCATATTCTGTTTTATTTTTTTGTTTCCTTTGAAGTTTTCACAGCTAAATTATTTTACTTTTGTTACCAAGTAGAAACCCTAGGTTCTTGATCAACATGGCTCATATTGGCAAATAAATGAGAGATCAAGGTGGGAGAACAGGAAAGTCACCTTTATTTCATTGTATAAGGTAAGGTAAAGGAGTCAGCTGGAGCAGCTGCTGCCAAGGCTGCTCCCCAAGGGTGGGCAGGCAAGTTACTTTTAAGGGTTTTACAAGTAGGGAGTTCATACAAGTTACATCAAAAACATTCTTAATCATGCTATGCAGGAGCAATGGGATTTACATAAAACCTCCAAGCAAAAGCAGGATTCAAATGCAAAGCTGGGGGAAAGGAAGCCCAGCAAAGGAAACAGGATTTTTAATACAACACTGTGTAGACTCTGTCTCACTTCTGCCATTTCTTTTTGGACATCGGTCATTCAAGACCAGGGTCCCTTTTGAACTACAGCCTGGCTCGGAATTGTCTGGCGTATTTTCAAGGAGGGGCAAATATTGGACCTAGGCCTTTCATCGCGGCTACTGACTTCTTGTTGGTTTACAACTATTTACTAAATATTAAAAGGAAAAGAGTGGCTTTTATGCCCTGTGTATATGAATGCTTCCCTAAAAGATTTTTTTGTTGTTGTTGTTTTCCAGGCCCAGTTGATGTGTCTTTATGAGTCTTTGTGAGTCCAGTTCCACCTGTGTCCCGTTCTTTATGCTCAAGTGCAGGGAATAATAGCTCCAGTGTTATCTCCTAAATCACTCTTTTCTTTTGATCAGAGATTGGAGATAACACATTAATGATTTATACCTGGACTTAGTTGAGCCCTTAGATGGCAGCCATGGCAGGCTCTTTAAACTCACAGTGCTGGTTTTCCACCAGGTACCATCTGGTTCTTCACCAGGGTCTTAAGTAAGAGCAATGTTCCCATCAATCACATTGCCGAATTGGGCGGACTCAATGTACATCAACATTTTAGCCTGAGGCTTTTTTAAGTGTGTAAGACAATAGAAGATAAGTTTTATTATGCCTGTTACTATCAGGATGAAGACTATTATTTCTTGCAATAGTGACTTAGCTCATGTATTTATTTTTGATGGTAACTAACCAAATAAATCTGGTGTTTGTAAGGGTGCTATAGTGTATATCCAAGTAGCTTGTTGTCTAATTGTGTGTATATTCTGTTCTATTTCTCTTGTGTTATTTTTCTGACTACAACATGAGATATTTGCTACAGTACAGACTACCCCTTTTTGGGCTAAAAATCTAAGGCTATTTTGGTATCTCATGTCACGTCAGCTAATGAGGTCAGAGGTTACCGTTGTGTTTTTATCTCATTAGCAACTTCATCTGTTATTTGTCCCATGATGACTGATAAATTCCTTAAAGATTTTTTTAAACTATAGCATAATAAGAATTAAAGTACCAACCCCATCCTGAGTATTGGACCAATGGGTTTCTTTTTGACTCTCGGTTTATAATGTGTAACAATTTAACATTACCTTTTCAATATTTACTAGCATCATTACTATGAATATCAAAAGGTAACCTTAAAATTCTCAAAGTGCATGCCCATGAATTCACTAGGAATCTAAACAAGAGATTACCCACATAAACTCACTGTCAGTTGGAAAGGGATCATTTAAATTAGTATAGTTGGATCCGCCACCCAAAACCAGATATCCATAAGGAGCACACAAAGTTTGTCTAGAGGAAACAGAGGGTATAGAATAATTTACATGTGGCAACCAAATTTTCATTAGAGAATACATGATTAGCAAGATAATACAGGATGGACCTCTCCTGTTGGAGGTCTTCATTCAGTTAATCTGTTTAAAACATACTAAGTGTCCTTGAGGGCAAGCTGCCCCTCCTTAGTTTACCTATTAACAGTCATGGGTCGCTTTCTCGGAAGTAGAAATTTTACAAAACCTTTTTTTTTTTTAAGAGAACTAATATGATTTTTAATGCTGTTCTATTTCATAAAATCATAACTTGGATTAATCTCAGACATCTTTCTGGCTATGATATTTACAACTTTGCTAAGTTTACCAATAAGAACTTCTAATTCAATAGTTACAATATCTAAACCCATTAATTAAATAATTTAGGAGAAAGGAAAATGGTTTTTTATATCCAGAAAGTAGGACCTTAAAACATCAACAATGTTCCCACATAAAACCCATATTATTCATTTACTCAGTCTTACGTAGTTAATTTCTATTTCATGTGATTCTGGATCAGCCAGTCTGTGAACCCATCAGCTTCTACATAGATGTTTTGGAAATCTTGATTCAGTCTAGTCACAGTTCTTTTCATAAGTCTAATATAGTCCATCTTTTTATTGAGTTATTTTGGTCAAACATTTTCCACAAATCAGCAAAGTAAAAACTTTTCTACAGGCAACAAATCTTAATATGGCCATGATTAATTTATAAACATAATACTCTTAATTATAAGAAAATTCAGAACCAAATAAAGTCAGGTTAAAAAAACTTCAGACAAAAATATTTTTAAATATAATGATTTTTTAAAGAGCTTCAGATATAATACAGTATATAATAATTTTGAGACATAATACCATATAGTCAGGATATACCAAGATTATCAAGTCTCTAAATACCTGAATAGCGATAAAAAGACTTCAAATATAAACAATATGAATGCCCATCAAACAACTGGCTTTGATGCCAGATTCAAAAAAATAAAGTTGTGGCCAAGTTAGCAATAAAGAAATAATAATAAAATTATGGCATAATATTATATGTTTGCTGCCTAATATTAGGCAAAAACATAAGAGGAAATACTAACATAAGTTTTGACCCAAAGAGAATCACGCATTTCTCTTGGTTTGGCTACACATTCCATAAAATATTAAATAAAAACCTTTAGCACTTTTCCTTTATAAAAATTTTTTGTGGCTTTCCATGAAGTTTCAGAGTTGTCAGGAGTTTATCATACAATTATTAAACAATACTTAAGTTATTTAACCAAAGATCTTAAAGTAAAAACCTTAGCTTTTTTTCTTTCCAACAACCACACAGCTTGCTTCAACTCAGGAAACTCATTCTAATGAGAGGCCAAACCTTTGCCTTCATGGCAGATTACACAAAGAGTAAATTAACCCTTCAACTCAGAAATCAAAGAAAATTTTGTTATTTTAAAGCAAGAAACCCAATTCTTTTTTTTATATGCTATTTAACATTAAATCTCTTAAAAATCTCATAAATTGAACCATTAAACTTTAGTCAGACAGATAAAATTTTGACCATATCAAACAAAATTTTTTTAATAAACCTTTTAAATGTTGTCTTGTTGCATATTTCTTATAGTGCATCCCTTTAAAATGGCAAAAATAAACACATTCATTAGCAGACTTAAATATATATATATATTTATACATATATATATTCTTCCTCTTGTGGCAGGAAAAGCCAAAATATACAAACTTAAATTATGATGAATATCTATTAATGCAATTTAGTATCTGTAAGTTACCTAAAAGGCCTTGGAAATTATTTTAAGCCTGTATACTATAAAACATAACTGTATTTCAAATAGTCTGTTTAAGTATTCCAATTTTCCTTTAACTTTAACTGTTTCTATATTTTTACCAATCTAATTTTAGCCCTTAAAGATTTTATTAACCAGCTTTGGAAATCACAAAGTCTCTGATCAACTGACCAATTCATTGATTTTCCCAGGCCATTTCAGGTGTGTCTCATTGTGATTTCTACTTTTTGGCTTCTTAAAGTTCCCCTATAACAGAGAGATCTTGTTTACGGTTCTTCGATGATTGAGATCCACCCAATTTCTGATAACTATAGTAAGCTTCCTTGAGCTATATGATCTTGGAGACTGGGGTCCAGGGAGGCCTGATGTTGTCCCACCCTCCCTATTCTTTGACTCATGGTAGAAGACACTATTAGGTCATTCCAAATTATTTACATATGTTTAAATTGATTTAGGCATTTTGAAAGCAAAAGATAACTAATTTTTCTTTCCCATTTACTATTCTCTTTGTAAGCAGTATTGCTTTCTCTTTATCTGCCCACTAAATACCAAAGTTCTTTTGCAATTTTGTAAGTGAATTAATAAATTCTTGATTAGCCTCCCCCCCCCGCCCCGCCCCCGGCTTGTCCTATGCTTCCTTTTACCCACTCTGGACCTACCAGTTTTACTTTAAGACAAAACTATTCTTTTTCCTTAAATAAAACACATTTCATATAATATCCAGCTTAAGTTACTTAGAAAGGTTTTGCTTTTAAGATTGACTTAAGCATAAATTTTTTCAATGTAGCTACTAAAATCTAAATCATAAGACAGACACAAGACACAGTTTTTCTTGGATGAGCAAAGAACCAAGGTTCTAATACAGCCTTACAAAAACAGCAATTCTCAGCCATAGTCTCCAACCTGATATAAGACAGGAACTTAGACACAATGCGGTAGACCAGAAGCAAGATCTCAGAACAAAAGGAGACAGAAACACCGCATAAATTCACCAAACAATACCACACAAAACACGGATATGGGGATTCTAGTTTCTTAAAGTGTATATAGCAATTTCTGGTAAGATTGGCTCGGTTCAATGGAAAAGACAGGTTTTAGATAAAACTTATTAACTTGCCAGAGCCTCAGATGGAGGAACAATAGGCCTTTTGACAAAACCTAAGCATCAGGTAAAAGTTCCCCCCAACGGAAAGGACAACACAAACGAAAGTTCATCTTTCCAAAGCAGTGACTGAAATTCCAGATTACTTCTACTATACTCAGTTTACATCATTTCAAAATATGAACCCCAAACGAGTTCTCAGTACATTTATCAAGGAGGTTAAGCTCTAAAGTTCAAGCTTTTTGATTTCCTTCTTTTTGAACTTAATTCATTCTGATGGCTAGAGACCTAGTGTCTTATTTTAGACTTTAAATATACTAGTTCCTCCGATTTGGAAAGTACTCTAAAGTAGCTACCGATGATTTTAATTTTAACATCGTGATTCTTTATTGAGAAATTATATCGTAAAACAGGTGCAGAGCTACCACTTCTCCCTTAAATTTCATAAAACAGATCAGAAGCTACCACTTCTCCCTGCAAATTTGGCAAAACAGGTCAGGAGCTGCCACCTCCCCCTGCAAATACTGCAAAACAGAGCACTATTTCCTAGGTTTTCTCTGCGTCACAAAAAGAACCCTAATGAGGAATGCCGCCGGGTTTGGACAGTGTTTCACTTAGACCAACGTGTACCTGAGTTTGCTTGTGGGTGGCAAGCAGCCTAATACTCTAGCCTGTCTCACGACCAACTTATCTTGTCACAAAAGTCTTTAACACTCATGATGAGCACCGGCAACCACCCTACTGGCTTTTACTGGGCAACCTGTGCCTGAATTTTGTGGCTTATAGTGACTCAGAGCTCTTTGGAAAAAGAATTACCTCTTTAATATTTCAAATGCCCAAATCCAGACACTAAACTCCAGTTCACCAAGAGTTACTAGATATCACTCTTAACCAAATGATCAAGCAAAACTCTAAGACAACTTCTCCTTAATCAAACAATTCGTTTTTCAAACAAATATGCTGAACAAAACTTAAGAATAATGTGAGAAAGAGAACAAAAAAGGAATAAGCAAAAGCATGTTTTCCAAGAGCACTTACCCTGTCGGTGTTGAAGGGACACAGGTCCAGAAGATAGGACCTCTCTCTGTCAGCTTGCTCTGCAGTCCAGGTATCCTTGGGTTTGACTGGATTCATAGTTTCAGAAATCCTTGACAACTACACCCTTAACCGTTGTACGGTAAAAAATCACAAAGTTTAGTAAAGTAAAAGAAAGTTTTATTTGACATGTATTCAAAAAAGCAAATGTAGGAAACAAACAAGCATACTGCCAGAGCTATGTCTGTCCGAATCCAAGGAAATATTACAGAATAGGCAAGAATGAGAAAATGGACAAGCATGCCACTACAACCATGTCTGCCTGAGGCCAAAGAATATTACACAATCGGCAACAGTGGGAAAAATGGATGACTACGCTGCCAGAGCTATGTCTTCCCAAGTCCAAGGAAATATTATAGAACAGACAAAAACGAGGAAACAGGCAAGCATGCTGCTGCAGCCATGTCTGCTGAGTCCCTGTTCCCAGTTCTTATGGATGCATCTTAGCAAGCCGCATTCCAGGATCCCTGGAATGTTCTCCATTCTCTGGATACATACACACTGCTTCTTGGGGGTCTTCTAAGGCCTTACCTAAGTATTTACCAAACAATGCAAGCACATTTCATGTCTCCCACAGAGCCATCTTTGGGTCCCAGGTGGGTCAGCTTTTCAGAGCTGCTCCAAGGTCTCCAGGAGAAATTTTCTGGTGGTGCCAGACATCGGGGCCAGTCTGTTGTCCAGTTCACCTCAGGAACCAAGCAGATGGCTCCCGGCTGGCTCACCAGAAATATTACCAGGTGGAAACCCCAGATTCTAACTCAGCATGACTCATACTGGCCAATAAACAAGAAACCAAGGTAGGAGAACAGGAAAGGCACATTTATTCAATTGCACAAGGAAAAGAAGTCAGAGCTGGTACTGCCAAGGCTGCTCCCCAAGGGCAGGCAGGCAAGTCACTTATAAGGGGTTTCCACGTAGGGAGTTCATACAAGTTATGTCAGCAACATTCTTAATCACACTACGCAGGCGCAATGGGGTTTACATACAACTTCCAAGCAAAAACCAAAACACCTGTAGCCGTCCAGTCGATTCCGACTCCTAGCGACCCTACAGAACAGAGTAGAACTGCCCACTAGAGTTTCCAAGGAGCACTTCATGGATTCAAATTGCCAATCTTTTAGTCAGCAGCTGTAGCACTTAACCACTATACCACCAGGGTTTCCCTCCAAGCAAAAGCAGAATTCGAATGCAAAGCTGTGGGAGAGGAAGCCCAGCAGAGGAAACAAGATTTTTAATACAACACTGTGGTGGCTGTCTCACTTTCATAATTAAAAACAGGAAAATAACCAGTTTTTGTTTAATGTTTGATTTATACTAAGAGGTTATTGTGGGAAACCTGTTACACTGTTTATCTCAGAAATGGTTCTAGTAGGCCTCCTATTCACTTTTAGACCTACCTTTTTAATTTTTTTTTGAATTATCAGCTTAAAAAATCAACATAACATAAAATTAACTATTTTAAAGTGTACAATTCAGTTGCGTTTAGTACCCATCATTTCTACCTAGTTCTGAAACATTTTAATCATAAACCTACTTTTGATTTCTTTAAGGGTACCATACGTATTCATCACAATATTTTATCATATCTTAAAATACAAATAAGCTGAATATAAGTAACAGGACTTTTTTTCTTCATTTTCTTCAATATTATGAGCTGCCTCCTGGGCGAGTGCCACAGAGCTGTGACCGGTACTGTGGATCCCCTCAGGAGTTCAATTGTTCAAGGAGTTCAAGATGATTGGTCCACAGGTGCTCCCTTTATACCTTCTCAGATCCAAATTGCACTTTATCCATTCCGTTGCTTTTTCTCAAAAATCAGCTACCATTTTTAACTTTTCTATTTCTTAACAATAACATTATTATGCTTTTAGGCTGTCAGGCTCAAACCTTGGTGTTTTCTTTTAGCTTAGGGAATAAAATACAGGAATATGTCCAGTCACATCCTCCTTTGACCCGTCCCTTACATCTGCCTCTTATCTCTTCTTCTCCATTGTGTAGCTCTGGATCTATCTCCTTCCTTGTCTTTTATAACAGCTTTGGAACTGGTTTCTTTGACTCTCATCTCTCCTTTCTCTGATTTTTTCTGGTAATTTTAATAGCTTCATATTCCTCCCTCAAACATAACTTTCATTTTATTGTCCTGGCATATATAGACAAAATTCCGTTGGTACATTCTAAGATCTGAACTCATCTTACCTTGTCAATCTTTTTTGACTCTTCCCACAACTGCATCCTTGCCACTAGAGAGGTTTGTTTACAGTTCCTCCCACCAGGCAGTCCTAATTCCCTATCTTCTGCAGCGTTGCATGCTGAGGCACACACAGGTGAGCATCAGTAGGTGATGGACAGATGTATGCTCAGTATTTCCATAGCACTTCATACCAACTCTGGAAGAGAGTCCAAAAATATTTGGCGATTGAACCAAATTGTTAGCAAACCACTGTGATTCACAGACAGGCCTAGCAACTTACTGATCTTTTTTGTAGGAAAGGCTTGACAAGGTGGAAACACCCCATGGCTTCTTTACTTTTCTTCAATCTGGTGCGGGGAATGTAATTCTCACAAAATCAACTTACAGGCTTAGAACTCCAGACAACGAGCAATCGACCTGCTTAAAACTACCCAGCAAAAGCACTGAAATAATAAACAGATGTAACTACAAGAGAGTAAGGTTTCACTTGTACTTTGCAGGGCTCTGGGTCCTCTACACAAGCTTCCCAGAGCTAGTGGGAAGAAATTCAGTATTAGGCAACAATGCGGTAACAAATTCAGCAAAATATTTTAGTCATTTGGAGGTGAAAAGCCACTATGCTAAGAGGCATATCTTTTCATTCTTGCTTTTGTGTTTAGTAAAAGAAACCTTTCCTGAAAAAAAAATAAAGTTTTCATAGTAAGGAAGCTAATGAGACACAGGGAGAGACTGTACCACTTATAAGTCTGAGGACGTGTCAATCACTTTTTAAATCTCTAGAGGAGATTTCATCTTTCTTGTAGGGGTGAGACTCTCAGAACAAAAATATAGGGATGTTTCAAAATAACTCCATTACATTCGTTTTTGCAAAAGCAATGTTGCCTTTTTTCCAAGACAAGTGTGACTCCAGAGAACATTTGGAAGTCAGTGAAATTGGATTTTAGATGTCATTCCATATGTACCTCATGTCCTCTGCCACATACAGATCTCCAGTGTCAAGCTCCTACTGGGCCTATTCTTGCTGAACAGCCCCAGAGTGAGAAATTCCCTTCTCTTCCCATTCCAGGGGTGAAATAATTAACAGTGTTTACCTCTAGGCAGGGAAGTTTCTGAGTGGTGAAAATGGTTAACGCGCTTGGCTGCTAATCCAAATGTTGGAGGTTGGAGTTCACTTAGACACATCTCCTAAGAGAGGCCTGGTGATCTACTTCCAAAAAATCAGCCATTACAAATCCTACGGAGCACAGTTCTACTTCCATATACACAAGGTCCCTGTGAGTCACAATCGGCTCAATGGCAACTGGTTTTGGTGGCTTAAAACAACAGAAATTTATTCTCTCACAGCTGTAGGGGCTACACGCCTGGAATCAAGTTGGCAGTGCCATGCTCCCTTTAAAGGCTCTAGGAAAGTGTCCTCCCCTCCCTCTTCCTGTTTCTGGTGGCTCCTGGCAACCCTTGGCATCCCTTGGCTTACAGATACATCACTTCAGTCTCTGTCTTCATCTTCAAATTGCCCTCTTCCCTGTGTGTCTGTGTTCACTCTTCTTATAAGGACTCCAGTCATTAGATTTAGGGCCTAATCAAATATAACCTCCTTTTAACAAATGAGTCTACAAAGACCCCATTTCCAAATAAGGTCACATTTGAGGTTCCTGGCGGACATGAGTTTTGGGGGGAGACAATATTCAACCCATTATAGGCTCCTTCCAGGGCCACAGATGCTGGAGCTTCCCCATCAGGGAGTGGCTTGCTTGTGGCTTTTATACACTCAGTGGGATCTAGCTGTGTGATATGTGGACCTGATCCTCAGGTGCTTTGGCTGGCTTCCCAGTGTCAGACCTTTTCAATGAGGGAGTGAAATCCTAACTTCCCTCTCTGCCCCATGGGGCCACATGGCTTCTTATTGTGTTCACTTTGCCTACCCTTGACAGAAAAAAAAAGGCCCTCATAAATATGTTCTTTTCATACTACACCAGCCTCTGACCCTATTTCAAATTCAGGATGCTTTTGCTCTCATCTTTAGTGGTGTGAAGTGGTAAAGACGCATTTTTTATGCTTACCTGTGTTTTTTCAACTGTGCAAAGGCATTTGACTATGTGGCTCATAATAAATTATGGGTAACATTGCAAAGAGTGCAGATTCTAAAACACTTAATTTTGTTCATGCAGACTGTATGCCGATCAAGAGGTGGTTGTTCAAACAGAACAAGGATAACGTGTAGCTCAGGATTGGAAAAGGTGTGCAACAGGGTTGCATCTTTTCACCTTACTTACTCAACTTTGCACTGAACAAATAATCTGAGAAGCTGGGCTATATGAAGAAGAGTGTGGCACCAGGATTGGAGGAAGACCAATTAACAACCTGTGAAATGCTGATGAACAACCTTGCTTACTGAACATGAAGATGACTTGAAGCATTTACTGATGAAGGTCAAAGACTACATACTTTTTAGTATGGACTACACCGAATGTAACCCATTGCCAACGAGTCAATTCCAACTCATAGCAGCCCTATAGGTAAAGAAATAAAAAATCCTCACAACTGAACCAATAAACAACATCATAATAAATGGAGAAAAAATACGAGTTGTCAAGGATTTCATTCTACTTGGATCAACAATCAATGCCCATGGAAGCAACATTCAAGGAATCAAACAACATATTGCACTGGACAAATCTGCTGCAAAACATCTCTTTAAAGTCATAAAAAGCAAATGTCACTTTGATGACTAAGGTGTGTCTGACCCAAGCCAAGATCTTTTCAATCTCTTCATATGCACGTGAAAGCTGGACAAGGAAAAAAGAAGATAGAAAAAGAATTAATGCACTTCAATTATGGTGCTGGTGAGGAATATCGACTGTACCATGGACTTCCCGAAGAATAAATCAGTCTTAGAAGAAATGTATTTGGAAGGCTAGTTAAAATAAAGGATGGCGATACTTCCTTTTGCTTACTTGAACACATCATCAGGAAAAATCAATTGCTAGAAAAGGACATCATGCTTGGTAAATGAGAGAGTCAGTGAAAATAAGGAAAACCCTCCATTAGATGATTTGACACAAGAGTCTCAACAATGGGCTCAGACATATCAAACATCAAGGAGATGGTGCAGGAGAGCAACTAACAACAGTGACAATATACATCCTGAACAATAAATGTATTTTGCTTCACATGAAATAAACTATATCCATAATCAGTGCTTCTAAACACTCCTATATGAGAGGTAGGCCCATTACATGGTTTGTGAGAGGGAATAAGAGGAGCCTGGAATGTGGATATTTCCTTCCAAGTTCTGCCCTAATAACATGGGAATGGAATAAAGTGCCATCATTTAAAGTGGTATTGGCTATTGGTTTTAGATTTTCTTCAACATGGTATAGAACTATCTTCCAGATCTACTTTACTAAAATTTTTATTTTTAAAAATGGAAATAAAAAACCCGTTCCCGTCGAGTTGATTCCAACTCATAGTGACCCTATAGGACAGAGTAGAACTGCCCCATAGTGTTTCCAAGAAGTGACTGGCGGATTCAAACTGTGGACCTTTTGGTTAGCAGCTGAGCCCTTAACCAATGCACCACCAGGGCTCCAAATCAGAAATAGGTATTAAATTTTAGCTAATACTTTTTGTGAATTTACTGAGACAATCATCTGGGTTTTTTTGTTTGTTTGCTTGTTCTTTTGGCCTATTGCTATTGTGTTATGTTAATAAATTCCTAGTATTGTGTCAACCTTGCATTCCTGAAATAACTCCTATTTGGCCATAATACATATTATTTTAAAATATACTCTTGGAATTTATTTGATGATATTTTATTTAGAATTCTTCCATTTACACTAACATTAAAAATAGGTTAGTGACTTTTTTTTTTTTTTCATGCTATATTTATCAGGCTTTGGATCTGGGCAGTATAAAAGTCATAAAATGATATTTGAAGCTTTTCATTTATTTTCTTTTTCCGGGAAAGTTTAATATCATAGGACATTGGAGTTCCTTGGAGCTTTGAAAGGATTCACGGCTAAAATAGTAGTCTGAACTTGTGGCCTTTGGTGGAGACAAAACTTTGTCTAAAGCATCGTAAAAAACACAGGTAGACAATTAAGCATGGAACAAATTCAAAAGTTAATGGCTTTGAACATTTTTATTTTTCAAGAATATAATCTCTATGGTCTAGGTTTTGCCATTTTTAAAAAAGATCTCGAAGTAAGGGCAAAACTATTTGATATTATTGCCTCCTGACTTAGACACATACTGAGCCCAGTTGTTGGAGGTCAGTAGTGTGTCATTATTTTGGGTCAATGAAGCCGGAAAGAAAGAGGGGTGGATGTGTCCCAGGAAAGAGAATCTGCATCTGGCAAAGGGATTAATATTAGAGATGGGCGAGGGTCAGAAATTGATGAGGGTCAGGGAAAGGGTGGGAGTCAGGGATGGGAGGAAGAACAGGAATGGGGTGAGTCAGCAATGGGAGGAAGGTCAGGGATAAGGCAAGGGTCAGGGAAGGATGAGGGTCAGCGGTGGGGTAGGAGTCAGGCATGGAGTGAGGGTCAAGGAGGGGTTGAAGGTCAAGGACGGGTTGAGCGTCAGGGATGGGTGAGGGTTGGGGAATGGGTGAGAGTCAGGAATGAGGTGAGGGTCAGGAATGAGGTGAGGATGAAGGATGGGGTGGGGGTCAGGGATGAGGTGGGGGTCAGGAATGGGGTAGGGGTCAGGGATGGGAGGAGGGTCAGGTATTCCCTATTGGGTGGGGGTCAGGGATGAGGTAAGTATCAGAGATGAGGTGAGGGTCAGGGCGGGGTGAAGGTCATGGATGAGGTGAGGGTCAGGGAGGGGTGAGGGTCCGACAGGGGTGAGGGTCAGGGATGGGGTAAGTATCAGGGATGGGATGCGGGTCAGGGGGGTGAAGGTTAGGGAGGGGTGAGGGTCAGGGAGGAGTGAGGATCAGGGATTGTGTGTCTGTCAGGGATGGAGTAGGGGCTGGAGGGTAGTATGCCTATAAATGAAAAATGTATGTTGATAAAACTCTTTAGGCTAGGATTTCCTCTGCCAGTGAAGACTGATCAGAGAAACTCCAATGTCCATTGCACTACAACTCAGGAGGAGGTTAAAGGGGTCATAACTCCTACCATTTCTCCTGAGCAACCTAAATAGGTAGGTGTGGCACCTGGACCACCTATCTTACACCTCAGCTCCACCAATCACTATTTAAAAGCCATGACCAGAAAATGCTTTAACCATTAGAATGATTTGCCCAGCAACTTAGAGAACATGCTGACTCAAAGAAAGTACTGTTTCATGTCATAAGAAGCCCAGAGGGAGAGCAGGCTCCAGGATCCAGGCTGGCTCAATTTCTGTTGCCCTGGAATTCACTCTACTCTGCCTTCCTCTGTATTGGTTTTGCTGTCAGCCAGCCTGTTAGATGGCTATGCAATTCCATGTGTCACCTAGGCACAGCAGTACCCAGAGGAAAGAAAGTAACCATTTCATCTCCATGTCACTTCCTTAACAGAGAGGAAATCATTCCCAAAAGCCCCCAGCAGGCTTCCTCTCATTTCTCATTGCCAATATCAAAGTAATATGCTCCTTCCCTAAATAATCAGTGTCATAGGGAATGAGATTACTAAGAATGGCTTTGACTAATTAGCATTTATCCTGGAGCTAAGGATGGGCACTTGCCTTAAAGCACATAGTAGAGGCGGAAACATCCATACAAATCTGGACTTTTTCTGCACTTGAGCTCTTCCATGAGATGTAAATATCAATAATTTTTTGGAACATTAATTTACTGAGTACCTACTGGGAGCAGGGCAGTGCGCAAACTGATGCAGATGGCCCAAAGATAGGTATTACGGATTAGAAAGAAAATATCAAAGAGGGCACAGCAGTTCCAGAGAGGAGGACAAAAATTCATCAGCCCTTTTCCCATTCCACAGGAACTCACAAACAACCAGCTAAAGGTGGTATGAAGAAGGAGCTACTAGAAATAGAAATATGGCAAATATACGGTAATTCAGAAGCCAGAGCACTGTGGAATTGTGTAAAATAGGGTCAAATAGCCCTAAAAGCTAGAAAAATCTCTTCAGACATCATTACTTTTGGTGATTACAGAACAGAGGCTCACAATCATGTCTAAATCCTTAAAAGAAAAATTCAATTATGTTCATTGTGTTTTGTGTAAGAGGAAAGGGGTATTATAGTATGTGTATTGGAAGGTCTCCATTCAATGCAGCTAACATAAAAACTGGTGAGTTCCTATGTTCATTGCAGCATTATTCACAATAGCAACAAGGTGAAAACGACCTAAGTGCCCATCAACGATGAATGGATAAACAAACTACGGTACATACGCACAATGGAGTATTACACAGTGATAAAGAACAACAATGAGTCTGTGAAGCATCTCACAACATGGATAAATCTGGAGAGCATTATGCTGAGTGAAATAAGTCAATCACAAAAGGACATATATTGCATGAGACTACTATTATAAAAACTCATGAAAAGGTTTACAAACAAAAAGAAATAATCTTTGATGGTTATGAGGGACGGGAGAGGTGGGGAAGGAAAAACACTAAATAGACAATAGATAAGTGGTAAAGGGTAAGACAGTACAACATAGTGGGGAAGCTCGCACAACTTGACCAAGGCAAGGCCATAGAAGCTGCTTAAAAAAATAAATAAATAAACTGATGTTGTCGAGTTGATTCAGACTCATAGCAACCCAACAGGACAGAGTAGAACTGCTCCAGATGGTTTCCAAGGAGCAGGTGATGGATTCAAACGGCCAACCTTTTTGTTAACAGCCATCACTCTCAACCACTGTGTCACAAGGGTTCCAGAAGCTTCATAGACACATCCAAACTCCCTGAGGAACTGAATTACTGGGCAGAGGGCTGGGAATGATGGTCTCAGGGGACATCTAGCTCAATTGGCATAACATAGTGGAGGGTCAGTGAAAAAAAAAGGAGACCCTCAATGAGATGGATTGACACAGTGCCTGCAACAATGGGCTCAAGCATAACAATGATTGTGAGGATGGTGCAGAAACAGGCAGTGTTTCGGTCTGTTACACATAGGGCCGCTGTGAGCGGGAACCAACTCGACAGTACCTAACAACAATAACAGTTTATAAAGAAAATGTTCTACATTCTACTTTGGTTAGTAGTCGGGGGTCTTAAAAGCTTGTAAGTGGCCATCTAAGATACTTCACTTGTCTCACTCCATCAGGAGCAAGAGAGAATGAAGAAAACCAAAGACACAAATGAAAGATTAACCCAAAGGACAAGTGCCACAGCCTACACCAGACTATGTCCAGCACAACTAGATGGTGCCCGGCTACCACCACTGACTGCTCTGACAGGGATCACGATAGAGGGTCCCGGACAGAACTGGAGAAAAATGTAGAACAAAATTTGAACTCACAAAAAAAGACTGGACTTACTGGTCTGGCAGAGACTGGAGAAACCCTGAGAGTATGGCCCCCAGACACCCTTTTAATTCAGTATTGAAGTCACTTCTGAGGTTCACCCTTCAGCCAAAGATTAGACAGGCTCATAAAACAAAATGAGACTAAAGGGGCACACCAGCCCAGGGGCAAGGACGAGAAGGCAGGAGGAGACAGGAAAGCTGGTAATGGGGAACCAAAGGTCAAGAAGGGGGAAGTGCTCACATGTCCTAGGATTGGCAACCAATGTCACAAAACAGTATGTGTATTAATTGTTTAATGAGAAACTAATTTGCCCTGTAAACCATCTAAATACAAAAAAAAGCTTGCGAATAAAATATCGATTTTTGGTATCAAGAAAGTGTGGCTATATGGAAATTTTTTTCTCTAGAATATTCTGAGTAAATGGGGCAGTACTCTATTTGTAATGAGCCCTGGTGGCACAGTGGTTAAAGCACTCAGCTGCTAACTGAAAGGTTGGCAGTTAGAATCCAACAGCTGCTCCATGGGAGAATGATATGGTAGTCTGCTTTCATAAAGATCACAGCATTGGAAACCCTATGGGACAGTTCTACTCTGTCCTGTAGGGTCAATATGAGTCAGAATCAGCTTGATGGCACACAACAACAACAACAGATCTATTTGTAAACATATATGAAAAACATCCCACTCCATGCACTTTTATTTACTCATGGTCCAATATGGCTTTAATCAATTCAGAGCGGTTTGCTTAGTTCCAACATTTGATTACCTTTAATAAATAAGTGTAAGCAGGGGTCACATTTATAAACTTGGCATTGTTCTTTTCACTATACACATCTTCATTTGTTATTCCCTTCAAACTAAAGAATTTTTTCCTCTAAAAAGGTGATAGTTTTTTGTTTGTGTATTTGCTTTTTCCTCAAGATATCTTTCACAGGTGAAAATGTAAGTATTAAGGTGTTACTCAAAAGGCCTAGCTCTTTAGGCTATTGTATAAGTCTAAGCTACGCGGCAAGCTGAGCTTTACAGGACCCATTTGCACCAGTTTTTAGAACAACAATCATTAGTTTTCTTGCCTCCATCCCCAGGCCTGTGTATCTGAGACTGGCTCAGAGTCTAGGAGAGGCCCCTCTTAGCCTTCAAGACTTCCTTCTCAGGCTGTTCATGAGCAAGTCTAAATCAGTCACAACTGGTGGGGGTCAGATTCCATTAGTCATGGATTTCACACCTTCAGCATCAGGGGCAGGACTTGGTAATCTGGAAAGAACCACAGTCGGGAATGTTGTTGTTGTTAGATACCATCAAGCCAGCCCCCAACTCATGGTGAACGCATGTACAATAGAACAAAACACTGCCCAGTCCTGCATCATCCCCATGTTCTGTTCTGGATCAGACCATTGTGATTCATAGAGTTTTCATTGGCTGATTTTTCTAAGTAGATCACCAGCCTTTCTTTCTAGTTCGTCTTAGCCTGGAAACTCCGCTAAAGCCTGTTCAGCATTATAGCACCACACAAGCCTCCGCTAACAGATGAGTGGCGGCTGCACTAATTGGCATTGGCAAGGAAACAAACCCAGGTCTCCTTTATGAAAGGTGAGAATTCTACCAATAAACCACCACTACCCCCATTATTAAGGGATAAACCAAAAAAAAACATGGGCTGATTCCAACTCGTAGAGAATAAATAGACACCACTAAACTGGCCAACTTGTCCTAGCTTGCCCAGGACTTTCCTGATTTTAGCACTGAAAGTTCCATGTCCCAGGAAACCCCTCTGTCTCAGGTAAACCTGGACAGTTGGCCACTCTACCCGTGTTACACTATCTTCTCAAGAGCTGGGTAAGACAATCTCCAGATCCTAGGAATAATTCAACTCAAGAGATCTCCAAGTACTAGGTCTAGTGCTTACAGTTGATGCAGGGCTTGGGAACCAAAGGAGGCACTGTATCTGTACCTGCTTGAGGCAGGCACTTCAGCTGTATTAGACCAGCGCTTCTCAAACTTTGATGTACGTAGAAATCAGCTTGGGGTCAGATTCTGATTCCTTAGGTTAGAGCTGGGGTGAGGCCTGAGGGTCGACGTCTCTGGTCCACAGACCACACTCTCAGAAGCAAGTCATTAGTGCATATGTGGTGCAAAGCAAATTAAAAGAACCAAGAGTGACCTGCGAAGGTAGGAATAACAGAAAGACTACTGAAAATTAGAAATCAATGTGATAGCAGCCTCATTGTCCACCAACATAGCATTGCATCAGCAGCTTTATTTTCTTAAGAATTTTATGTGCTCAGTAATCATTATTTGCATTTGCAGGATCACTGGAGTATAACAGGCAAACAAAAGCCACCCCCATCCATCCTACGTGCACATAAAAAAGCAACGTAAAGGGGGAAGATGAGCTGATTGATTGTGCTCCAGAATAAGTCAATCCCAAGAGCACCTAACGCCCTTCCCAGGTGCCCAAGACAACAATTTATGACAAACCACCACTTCAGCCATTATCCCTGTTTAAGTTCTGAATTATAGATGCAGGGAGTGCTAAAATGAAAAATACTCTGGTCACCCTGCCCACCTACAAGAGAACAAATGGAAATGCTTCCTGTTCCATAATTCATTAAAAGCCAAGGCTCCAGGTTGTGTTCCCTGTTTTTGGCTGTTTTTTTTTTTTTTTTCTAAAATGCCACCTCCACAATGCTTAGTCATAGTTCCTTGTGCAACACCAAGAAATTTCTCTCCTCCAGCTAAAATTGTTCTCCAAAACACTTGCCCCTTTCTGACTTGGCATTTTTGTTCTTGCCACCACCACCACCACTACTTTGTATCCACCTGCTTAAACTACCCAGCATTACAGGTCTGGGTCAAGGTCTTGGTGGTATCCAGGAAGACACAGCTCTCTGAATTCACCCCTAAGTTTCAACAATAGGAGAGATTCCTCCCACTTCTGATTACTTATAATATTTACCATCTGTATTACTTATTCATCTCTTTCTCTTTCTATATTACTTATCGGGGAGGGGACACTGTCATTTTCAGCCTCTTATTACAAAACATGTTTATAGATGTTTGTGTTTTATCTTTCCAACTAGACTCGAGCTCCTGAAAGGCAGAAATCAGAACACCCATCTCTGTATCCCCCATGATAACCTGCTCATCTTAGAATCATTGTCAATACATGTAACTGACTGTTCAATTGCATTGCTTGCTTAACTGAGAGCCTCATGGAACAATTTGACCTTTCTTTCCAAATTTAAGGCCCTCAGATGTCCAGAACTGGAATACTCTGATTAACACTCCAGGATGGATTTGTGAAGGCCCTGGGAAGATGCAGCACCCCTAAGTACATAAAGCAGCAGGGTGAAAGGAGAGATGTCCACCAAAGTCAACCTTTACCAATCTCAAGATTTTGGTTGTTTCCCCACTTCATCCCAACGTTCCAGGATTTGAAATGTCAAAGGTCATTAATTAACTCTTTCCAGCAAAATAGTATAGATGCCTGATTCAAGCTGCAAACTTACCTCTGATACTCAACTCCTCAAGCTAAATGAGATAATTTAAACGGATTTTTTATTCTTTTGGCTTACAATCAACAAAGTCCATGAGGAAAGGTTTTCACCCAACCTACGGAAGCATCTTGTTTCTTTCTTTTTTTTTTTTTAATTAATTTTTATTGTGCTTTAAGTGAAAGTTTACAAATCAGGTCAATCTCTCATATAAAAATTTACATACACCTTGCCATACACTCCTAATTGCTCTCCATCTAATGAGATAGCACAATTCTTCCCTCCGCTCTCTCTGATCGTGTCCTTTCAGGGAGCTTCTGGCCTCCTCTGTCCTCTCATCTCCCCTCCAGACAGAAGATGCCAACATAGTGTCATGTGTCCACTTGATCCAAGAAGCTTGTTCTTCACCAGTATCATTTTCCATCCACTATTCCAGTCCAATCCCTGGCTGAAGAGTTGGCTTTGGGAATGGTTCCTGCCATATCTGGGGACCATGGCCTCTGGGGTCCCTCCAGTCCCAGTCTGACCATTAAGTCTGGTCTTTTTACGGGAATTTGGGGTCTGCATCCCACTGCTCTTCTGCTCCCTCAGGGGCTCTCTGTTGAGTTCCCTGTCAGAGCCATCATCAGTTGTGGCCAGGCACCATCTAGCTCTTTTGGTCTCAGGGTGATGTAGTCTCTGGTTTATGTGGTCCTTTCTGTCTCTTAGGCTCATAATTACCTTGCGTCTTTGGTGTTCATCATTCTTCTTTGCTCCAGGTGGGTTGAGACCAAATGAGCATCTTGATTCTTAATTGAGATTTTAAAAGAAATTATGAGCTGTGATTCAATCAATCTTACTAACGTTTATAGAATCATCTCTTAGTAATGAAGGCCTTTTACCCTGGGCTTGAGAGGAGCCCTGTAAACCAGAGAAGATAGAATATAGTGAAAAGCTCTCTGGTATTTAGAACTCTGAAGTCTCAGACTTAGAAGTGGGCAGTTTTCCATGTGGTAATTTGGCATCTGTTACACAAATACTCAAAAAATTAAATTTGATCAGGAAAAAAATCCTAAAGCGCAGATTTAGATTTAATAAAACCTTAAGAAGCCGATTTAAAAAAAAAGCACATTGCTAACCCTGGGGCTGATCTGCACTTACTGGTGATATTTCAAGGGCTCCTCTAATTGCTTTCTGTGGGTAGTGCACAACACAGCAATTAATTGTTCCTAAGTTATTTTTTTTTTTTAAGTTATCTTGCCTCGGAACTATTTGTGGTCAGGCCTGTCATGTTGCAGAAAGTCAGTTGTGAATTTGAAAGCACTATGTGATTCTCAGCTGGTTGTGCTGCTCTTTTAATCATGGAGCTCATTTTAGACCAAGGGCTTCATTTTACAGGTGACTTCCAGAGTTGGGAAGAAAATTTTCAAGGGTCACGAGCAGGTTAGACACAGAGAATAAAAATTACACTAGGTATTCACTTGATACATAGTCCAAGAGTCTTCCACTTCATTTCAATTCAGTACAAAGCAATAGACGTTTATTGAAATCTGTACTGTGCAAAGCACAGAACTAGGTTCTAAAGGATTCATTGATAGAAGAGGTATTCTAACTTACGCACTCACATGCTATACCTGCTCTTCCTCCTTATTCCTCAGCCTACTTAAGAAGGGCCTACCAATCTGGTCACATGCTACCTCTCCAGTTTCTCTTTCTCTATCCCGGCTAGAAATTCAGCTGTCTGTAATGTCTCCCATCCTCTTCATTTTGAATCCTTCAATCCTTGTTTCCAGTATCATCTCTCTGAAGCCTTCTTAGCCCATCCCGACCGTCAATGAGTTCCCAATTTTATTTTTTCCATACAGGGTTCATTGTCTGGATCATTCTTATGGCACTTAAAATGCACTGCCTCGTAGTTTTGCACAACTTTTCCTTCATAATACATCTTACCAACAAAAACCATCCTATTACAATGCTCCCAGTATGCTGGATATTGCCCAGGGATGACCAAAAGATGCAATACTTAAAGTGGAAACTCTGGATGGGAAATACTAATACTGCAGTGAGTGACAGGAAGTAGCCTTTTTTTTTTTTCTAGTTTATCTTCTATTGGCTGCCTGTGAATGTTTTAGTTCTAAAAGGACTAAGGACATAAAGGTTGTGCCTTCTTTGTTCAGTAAAGGAAGGAAAGATGCAAAGGAAGGCTGAAGGTCCTAGTCTTATTTTGGTCAGTGTTCTGAGGTTAAATAGTGCTAATTTCTTTGCCTTTAAGTAATTTTACACAGTAACTTTTCACCTCATTTCAGAAAGAGGAGGGATTTCTCTTCTATAATGGACCTACCCAATTCTAAGAGAAACCTGTTGCCATTGAGTTGATTCCAAGAAGAACTGCCCCACAGGTTTTCCAAGGCTGTAATCTTTATGGAAACAAACTGCCACATCTTTCTCCCGTGGAGTGTCTGATGGGCTCTAATCACCCACCTTTTGGTTAGCAGCCAAGCCCTTAACCACTGTACCACCAGAGCTCCTTATTCTAAGTTCTATTTTAAGAAAAAGGAGTCCCAAATAATGATTTTCCCTTACAACAGGATTAGACTTTTTTAGGAACTTTGGGAGAAGATGAATACATTTTGCATATAGGAGGGATGTATCATTGGAGCGAGAGGGTGGACTGAGATAGGCAACCTTCTAGGATGGCCCCCAATGAGCCCCAGCTTCTGGTATCCATGGCGTTATATAATACCTTCCCCTTGGATGTGGACTGGACCCAATTTACTGCCTGGTGTAATGAATAGAATATAAACCAAAGTGAGTAGATGTCACTTCTAAGATTAGGTTATAAAAAAACTGTTGCTTCCTTCTTGTTTCTTTTCCCTTTCATGTTCTCACTTGCTTTCTTTGATGATGCCAGTTACCATGTTGTGAACTTCTCCATGCAGAGGACTACATGTCAAGAAACTGAAGGCAGCCTCCAGCCAAAGGCAGCAAGAAACCAAATCCAACAACCCTCAGTCTAACAACCCATGAGGAACTGAATCCTGCCAACAACAACATGTGTGAGCTTGGGAGCAGACCCTTCCCCAATCGAGTCTTGAGATAACTACAGCCCCAGCCAAAACCTTGACTGCAGCCTGTGAGTTCCCTGAAGCAGAAGTTCCAGCTAAGCCATGCCTGAATTTATGACTTACAGAAACTGATATATTATTCTAAGCCACTGAGTTTGGGATAACCTGTTATAAATGTGTAACACACAAATGAAGGGCACTTTTCTTTGTATGCACAGGAACTGGAGTCTCCATTTTGCCACAGCCTAATTTTTTTTTTCTTTAATCTTAGATGGTCTTATAAGTAAAAAGCATGATTTAGACACATTTTCAGGATCTTTCCACAGCTGCTTCTGCCTAAGCAACCATGAATTGTACCACAGAACCACAGTTCTCCTCCTGGACTCCCTGATTAAATGGTTCAAGGGACTCCGTTCATAAAAAGACCGATTATGCCTGTATCTTGACTTGGAAACATAATTTTGATTTCTTATATTTTTATCCCGGAAATCTAGGCTTGGTAAGCGGAAAAAAACAGAGTCAATTATCTGTGGAAACTAAAGATACCATGATGCATGTGTGTGTGTGTTTATGTGAGTCAGAGAGGCTGCCAACAAACTTTTGTGTTCATTCCAGTGCTGAGGGAATGCAATCAAAGGACAAGCAGAAGAAACCAGATGGAATATATAGAGAAAAATGCAGCAAACAAGTAAAAGAGAAGCAAATGGTGCATGAATGAGAAGGAGAGATGATATGACAGATTGCCTTCATTCCTTACGTCTATTCATCAGATCAGCTGTCCAATAGTTCCCATCATCACAGACTCATTTCTTGAGCCTGCCTTAGTAGGTCTCTGTTGCT
Organism: Elephas maximus indicus; assembly: GCF_024166365.1. Lineage (NCBI taxonomy): Eukaryota > Metazoa > Chordata > Mammalia > Proboscidea > Elephantidae > Elephas > Elephas maximus. The sequence continues at coordinate 55,563,948 of NC_064840.1, forward strand.
TGTGACCAGAAGAAGCCTGATGAGTATAGGCAGCTTCCCACCTACAAAGATTCCCATACTCCTTTGGGAATTTAAATCTCCACCGAAATGCCCAAACATTAAATACATGATTTATTTGTTTTTAACTATTTTGTTATGTATTGAATTGTATCCTCCAAAAAAAAGATACGTTGAAGTTGCAACCCCTCCACCAGTGAATTTTATCTTATTTGGAGAAATATGCTTTTCTTTGCAGATGTTACTGGTTAAATTAAGGAAGTCCCACCAGAGTAGGGAAAGTCCTGATTCTAATCCCTTCTGAGTGGTGTCTTTTGAAAGAGAAGAAAGACAGACATGAAAAAAAAATTCACATACAAGGGAAGATACCACATGAGGGTTCGTCTACAAACATGGAACACCAAAAAATGCCTGGCAAGGAAGGCTCTTCCCTTAGAACTGACAGAGAGAGACCACAGACTGGACAAAGCTCAATTTTGATTTCTAGCCTCCCAAACTGTGAGACAATAAATTTCTGTTCCTAAAGAACCTTGTCTTAGTAATCTAGTGCTGCTATAACAGAAATACCACAAATAGATGGCTTTAACAAAGAGAAATTTATTTCTTCACAGTAAAATAGGTTAAAGTCCAAATTCAGGGTGTCAGGTCCAGGGGAAGGCTTTCTCTCTGTTGGTTCTGGAGGAAGATTGCTTGTCATCAATCTTCCCCTGGTTGAGGAGTTTCTCAGGTGCAGTAACCCCAGGTCCAAAGAATGCGTTCTGCTCCCAGTGCTGCTTTTTCGGTGGTATGAGGTCCTGACTCTCTGCTTGCTTCCTTTCCTTTGATCTCTTGAGAGATAAAAGGTGGTGCAGGCCACACCCCAGGGAAACTCCCTTTACATTGGATCAAGGATGTGACCTGGGTAAGGGTTGTGCTACAATCCTGCCCTAATCCTCTTTAACATAAAATTACAATCACAAAATGGAGGACAACCACGCAATACAGGGAATCATGGCCAGGCAAATTGATACACACATTTTTGGGGGGACATAATTCAGTCCATGACACACTGACTTTGTGATATGTGGTATGGCAGTCCTAGGACACTAAGACACTCACTAAAATGCACATACACCTAGTTACCTGAGTATCAAGAATCCAAATCCAGCATTGACGTACAATGTTAGGTATTAAGTGCAAAGTGTTATGTTATTAAAAGGATCCTGGTTTAGGACCAAAGAATGCTCAACCCCCCACTCCTTCCCCAAATCTCTAGCTTCTCTAGCATGGTTCTACGGTAACTCCATGAAAAGAATAACAGTTGAATAAACCAAAGTATCTCTCGGTTACAAGTTGGACAAGGGTCTGGTATCCAACAGCATTCTGGCAAAAGCTGAATTAAAACACATAGCTTAAGCTTGAGGTCTAATGGAGATATTCTTCTTCCCGAGAATGTAAATTGTTGAACCAGCGTAAGCAGGTAGACTCTTGGAAATGAGGAAGAAAGAGAGAAAGAGATACATACCCGGAGAGTCCTTGAGTTATTAACTACCAAGCTGCTTAAAGAGTAAGACCCGCTTGTCCCAAGGAAACAAGTCTGACCCAGGTTTGCTTACCCTCTAGGAACAAGGAAGTGGGAAGGTGGAGGTGAGTGGGATAGTATAGCATACCACAGCACACCACCATGGTGATGTTCTTACAGTGATGACAGGTCCAGAGCTAGATTGTTTGGGTTCAAATCCCGGCTTTGCCACTTAATACATCTCTGACAAGTTATTCAAACTTTCTATGCCTCCTCCTCTTGATCTCAAAATGAAGCAAATAATAGCACCATATTAGGAACTCTGTAAGGCTTAGATGAGTTAATACATGTAAAGTTCTTAAGACAATAATTAAGCACATAGTAAGTGCTCAATAAATTCTAGCCCTGGTGGTGCAGTGGTTAAGAGCTCAGCTGCTAACCCAAAGATCGGCAGTTTGAATCCACTAGCCACTCCTTGGAAACCCTATGGGATAATTCTACCCTGTCCTATAGGGTCATTATGAGTCGGCATTGACAACACGGCCATGGGTTTTTGTTAAAGAAAGGAGCTCTGGTTGCACAATGGCTGCTAACCACAAGGTCAGCAGTTCGAACCCACCAGCTGCTCCAAAGGAGAAAAGACTGGTGATCTGCTCCTACAAAGATTACAACCTAGGAAACATATTGGGCAGGTCTACTGTTAGAGAAGAGGACCTGAGACACAGCTTGCACATTTTAATACAAAGTGACACCATTTGCTGGTAAAATTTTGACAATCTGACCAGTCATAAAGGAAGTTTGTTCTTAAAGAGAGAGTTAGCAAGAAAGTGGGCAGATGTGGACCTTACTCGGGAGAGAGCTGTGATCTTGGCAGGCTGATGTGGTGTGAGGCTTTGGGCTCTGAAACCACTGAGTGGCTAGTGCAGTAAAGGGGAAGGAGAAGAGGTCATAATACAGGACCCAAAGGGAGTTCTAAAATGGATTATAGCTCTCTCTGGAACTCTGACTATGCTCAAGAAGTCACAAAAAGGTCCAGGGTTCCTTTCTAGTAAGTGCACAGAAAAGGAGGCTGTTTGGAAACAGAGAAATGTTCTAAGACAAAAATAACATTTAGGAATTTTAAATAAGTCTTGCCTCCAAAGAGAACCTTTATAAATAACAATTGTCCTTTCCAAGGCATCATTTCCATTGAAATAGCATGCACATTAAAGGCAACATGTTATTCCAGGGTAAAAATATATGCCATTCTCCTCACATTTGTCTTATCTGAGAGTGAGTATGCAGCTCTGTTCTGAAAGAAAAACTAAGAGGAAAAACATACCACTTCCTTTCTCAACCATACAAATCTATCAAAACAGACACAATTACAATACCCTCCTATTTTACTACAATCTTGTGACTTAGTATAAGGGTTAAACAAAATTTAGACAAAAAGGAGGAAGAAGAGGAAGAAGAACAAGGAGGAGGAAGAGGAGGAGGGGAGAGGAGGAGCGGGAGGGGGAGGGAGAAGAGGAGAGGGAGAGGAAGAAGGAGGAGAGAAGGTAGGAAGGAAAGAAGCAAGCAAGCAAGCCTAAAAAAACAAAAAACTACATCCCATTACATAAAAACTTGGCACAGCGACATCTGCTATAGTGAAATTTCTAAGTCAAAGGAATCAACAGCTTACTTTAACATTCCCCTTTTAAGTTCCTGTCTCTTACTTGTGTGTCATTAAACATGACTTCAACCACAAGTTTTGTGTGTGTGCGTATGCATGAGTGTGTGTTCACGCACATATAGCTCTTCCTTTGATTGGATCTACTTGTTCCCTAGAGAATCATAGCTTAAAATGCCACAGAGCCATCCAGCTATTGGCTATTTATAAGAATGCAGTGCTGGGAGGTATCTCAGACCAGTTTTTTTCCTAATAAATTGACATTGTGAAGTATTTATTTTTATTTTATTTATTTGCCATTGGTTCCCAAATAGAGCTAGATTAAGGGCCAAGCCAGGCAGCTAGTTCCCTAAAGCCCTAATCTATAAAGCGTACTTTCCAAAATCACAAGAAATATATTAAAAGGAAGAAAATTACATTTACCCAGCCTGCTCTCAGGGTAGAGGTCTATGTGATTGGAAGGAATAATACAATCATTTATAAGGGTATAAGGGGTAGGGGGCAGAATGTGAGCAATAAGAGCCCCAAAGAGCAAATGGTTTCCAAGAGTGTGGTCTGAGTAATTTCAGCACTTTTTATTATGCTAAATGGGATATAAGAGGGACCTTTGTCTCATCTTGTCCTGAAACATCTTCATTAATCCCAAGGGGGCATAGCAAAATGCCAAAAACCAAAAACCAAACCCATGGCTGTCAAGTGGATTCTGACACATAGTGACCCTACAGGACAGAGTAGAACTGCCCCGTAGGTTTCCAAGGAGCGGCTGGTGAATCCGAACTACTGACCTTTTGGTTTAATCACTGTGCCAAACATTTAGCCACTGTGCCACCAGGGCTCCAAACTGTTACCTAAAAAATCAGGATAGATTTACTAATTTAACATAATGTATGTTAACTCACGAATTTAACATAAAATGTTTTACTAGCAAAACATAAATGGGTTTTTTTTTTCACAGAACTTTTAGAAAGGGGAAGAAATTCTGAAATTCAATGAACATCATCCGTCCCAGAGAAGTGAACTCCATGAGGATGTAAGCTGGCCTTTCAAATATTCACAATAGCATGACATCTTTGCCTCCCACACATCTGCTTTCTAAAGCGTTTGGATCTGTCTTCAGTCAACAGCGTGGAATGCCGGCCTTTCAGGCAGGCACTTGTCAGAGAACTCAACCATGAACTGATGTTGAGCCAGCCCTTGCCAACTGCTTGCTTGAGACATCTGATATTTGAGAGAGACAGCTTAGCAGACGTGTTAATCACCCGTGCCTAGTGCTAACCTTTCCCTGTGTCGGAAGAGATCAAGAAGGAACACGCCTGGATCATGTTTTCTTCAACTTCCTAGAAATGACTTCACTGAGTTAAGGCTTAACAACTTTCTCTTACCCTCCTAGCTCTTTTACTTGCTTAGTAAAGGCTACATGGCAAGGATATTTTTTTCTATCTATAGCCTCCACTTCAGCTGTATTTTCTTCGCCAGACTTAAATTTCTTCAGAATAATTAAGCCCACTATCTTTTGTAAACTGGAGCTGAAAACATTGCCTGATAGATTACTCGATACCCTTTAGGTATCAAGTAATAACATATAATAGATTCATTCCTGCATTCATTTTAAAAAATTATCTCTGTAAATGAAATTATAATTTATTTCAAAAAGTAAATACAATGTAATCCATTGGGTTTTAATTTTTGCCTCTGTGTCTGAATCGATTTAACAGCAGCAATGTGGTTATCAGGGCACTGAGAGCTAAATTCAGAGCACGTTATCCATGACTCATTTCCAGTTGTGCTGAGGAAAAATCATACACTCACACAGATCAATGTCACTACAAATTCAAGGCTCCAACCTCAAAGAAGCCTTCCATGCTGCCTGGCAATCTATTTCCCTAGTCAAGCTCTCTCCATTTCATAAAACTTGAATTCACTTTCTTCGTCTGCCTACCCCAACATCCCCCTGCTTACACATTTCTATTTCTCAGAAGTAGCGTCCACCAGTGATTGTCAAGTCTACTCCACACATTGGTGAGCCAACGTGTTTCACAGTAGAACTGTGCTCCATACCGTTTTTAATGTCTGTTTTTTTAGGATGTAGATTGCTAGGCCTTTCTTCAGAGGTGGACCTGAACTGCCACCCTTTTGGTTAGCAGCCAAATATGTTAACCATTTGTACCACCCAGGGACTCCATTAAATTTTTCCTACTCCCTTGCCATTTATAACTTATTCTCTCTCCCCTGTGGCCCTTCCTGCTTCCTTATTTTCACAACAGAAAAGTGGTTATCCCTCTCTCCCACTTCAGGCTAACCCCACCAGTACTGATAATAATAGTAAATATCACTCATTGACTATTTAGAAGGTGCCAGCCAATATGCTAAGCATTTTATGAGTACAATCCTAATTAAATTTCTCAGCACTCCTATAAATAGGTTCTATTATTATCCACCTTTTATAGATCAGGAACCTGTGACTTAGATTGTTTCTATCCGAGGTTACACAGCTAATCTGTGGGGAATCCCAGCATTGAACCTAGGCTGCCCACTTCCAGAAGCCACGTTTTTACCCCTGTATTATGTTGCCAGGCTGTGCTGTGATCTTACTTCCTTTGGTGTCCTCAGCTAGAACTTAATCAGCTATCCACTCTTGTTGCCTGATTAAGGTCCATGCCCTGGAGCAGTCAGGCCAATGAAATATATTCCAAGTCAGAAAGAAAGTTTATTAGGAGGTGACACCAGTGGAAGGTCTGACAGCAAAACTGGCTGTCTTCATGGAGTCCCGAAAGGCAGTTTTACATTAAAGCTTATGTAACATTTGTCATGGATTGAATTACATCCCCCTAAAAAATGTGTGTATCAATTTGGCTGGGCTGTGATTCCTGGTATTGTGTGATTTTCCTAAATGTTGTAAACCTTGCCTCTATGATATAATTGAGGGAGGATGGGTGGCAGTTATGTTAGTGAGGCAGGACTCAAGCTACAAGGTTAGATTGTGTCTTGAGGCAATCTCTTCAGATATAAAAGACAAAAGTGAGCGGAGAGACAGGGGGACTTTGTACCTCCAAGAAAGCAGTGCTGGGAGCAGAGCATGTCCTTTGGACCTGGAGTCCCTGTGTGCAGAAGCTCCTAGTTTGGGGAAAGAGTGATGAGAAGGCTGACAGAGAGAGAATGCCTTCCCCTGGAGCCTAAGCCTTGAATTTGGACTTTTAGCCTACTTTACTGTATTAAAGACATCACTTGTGGTATTTCTGTTATAGCACCACTACATAACTAAGATATCATTATTACACACTGTCTTTAGGCACATAGCCCACAGATGGCCAGATGAGTTAAACATTACAAGGTAATTAAAAGAGACTCCTTATCAGACTAAAGAGATACAAGCCAGAGATCTTCTTATCAGGCTAAAGATATACATGCCAGACATCTGGACTCTGATCTTTATGTTGGGGTCATAAGTCACAGGTAGCTGAATGAAGTGAAACAAAGTCATTAACAAAAGTATGTGGAAAGAAGAAGACAGGCAAAAAAAAAAAAAAACATAGGTTATTTAGAGTATCATCATGGCATTCGTTATGTCAAGCTCTCAATCACCCATTTTGAAAAGGAGAAAACATGCTGTGAGGTATTAGGGTCACATATTTCTCCCTTTTGAACCTTGAGTGGCCATATACATTTATCCCAAATTTCAACCTAGGCCCTTAGATCAGAATATTGTAACTCTTTCTTTATCAGTTTAAAAATGGTGAAATTACTCAAAGCCTCTAGAGGAGTACAAACCCAGATAAGACAGGCCTTGAGGGCAGAGTTGGCATACAACCCCCCATCCAGACAGAAATCAGTAATGTTTAACACTTCTCCAGCAATATAGATCTAAAAATTCTCATCTTTCAACAAGGGATCAGGGGAGTGTCTAGTTCAGGGATAAGGATTTCCTAGAGGGAAGTCTCTCGTACCTAATAGTAAACTAATCAAGCTAGTGTCAAAAAAATTTTAACTTTTTAACCCTAGGAAGTCTTAACTTCAGCCTGTTGATGGGTTGGGCTTTCCACTCCTTCTTTTCACCTCGGCCTTGCCTCACGAATGATGGATCCATGGTTTAACTCCAGCAAGTTTCACAGCTGTATGAGTGCTGCATAGTATAGTGAAGGGTCCAGTCCACTTAGGCTATAAAGAGAGGTCCTTCCACATCCAGAGAAGCACTTGATTGCCAGGCTGGAATAAGTGTGCAGCTATCTCAAGAGGGAACTTCTGCCATCCCCACACTGTCTGATGTAACTGGAAAAGAATTTTTGTTAGAGAAAGCAAATATTTAGACATCATTATATTAAGGCGCTAGGTGGAAGATTGTGGGGAGAGTTGGTTGAGACAACATGGTCTCCCATAAAGTATTTTAAAGGGGCTGAATTTAAGTTTTCCCCAGGGTGCAATGTGGACTCAGAGGAGGGCCAGTGGCAGAACATCCCTCCAGGATAGCCTGGTCTCTTGACACAGTTTACTAAGATGATATTTTATGGTCTGATTCATTCGTTCATCCTTCCCACTAAATTGGGGTCTCCATGCTGTGTGGAGCTTCCACTTTATTCCTAAAGCAGCCAAAACCTGTTGTACCACTGCAGATACAAAATGGGTACCCTTGTCAGTATTGAGACCTCTCAGAAGCCCAAAGTGGGAATGCTTTCTTTCAGAAGAGCCTTGGTTACCTCTCTAGCCACCTTGGTCTGGCAGGAGAAAGCTTCTACCCATCCTGAAAAAGAATCTACACACACCAGTAAATATTTCTTTCAATGTTCAGTTTTGAACACTTCACAAAAGTCAATTTGCCGTATTTCACCTGGAAAGGGTCCCATTCCTTGAAGGCTGGAAATCTTGGACCTAGAAGTCTTTGGATTATTGACAGCCCAAAGTAAGCAAGTGTCAACCACATGGTGAATGGCTGTAACGAGCTTTTCTTCCAAGACATGTTTTGTTACCCAATCAAACATGGTTTCTTTTCCAAAATGTGAAGCCTGATGTAAGTGAAAAATTAAGCTAAAGACCGGATTGGCAAGGATGAAAATCTTACTATCAGGGGTGTGGTTCCAACCCTGACTCTCTTGGGTGCCATCCCAGGCTTGGGCTCTCTGTAGATCTTCTTGAATATATAGGGGGGTTCGTCTGGCATGGTGATGGTTGGAAGGAGAGTACAAATTGCCCAGGCACTAGCAGTCACTCACTTAACTTCCCAGCTGGCTGCATGATTTCCTTGTCTTATTGTGGTATTTCCTTTTTGGTGAGCTCAGCAGTGCCCTACTCCTACCTGCTGGGATTTTAGGACAGTGTTTAAAATTTGCAACAGTTCAGTTCCATACTTAATAATTTTGCCTCTTGCGTTCAGGAGACCTCTTTCTTTCCATAAGACTCCTTGTGCATGCAGAACCTAGAATATAAAATTAGAGTCTGGTATATGGTGATTCTCTTACCTTCTGCCAGTTCCAAGGCTCTTACCGTGACAACGAGTTCAGCCTTCTGGGCCAAGATGCCTATCAATAAGGGTTTGCTTTCAATAACAGCTGATAGAGACAATCACATGTCTCGCATATTGGACTCCCTTTTGCAAGAAACTGCTACCCTCAGTGAACCAGGTGTCTTCTGGATCAAGAAATGGTTCATCTTGCAGATCAGGTCGGCTTGAATAAGCAGCATCAAGGACCTCTAGACAGTCATGAATATTTTCTTTTCAGGGGTCGAGTGGCAACAGAGAGGCTGGGTTCAGCTGTGAACTGACCTGTAAAATCAAATTTGATTCCCCAAAAGCTGGGTTTGATATAATGCTAGTCGGTTGGAGAAAAAAAAAAAAAAATGAGCCACAAATGTCTTTTTTGTTCCAATACTATGGTCACTGTGTGAGGAACAAACGTGATAGTATCATGTTCCAAAGTAAATTTGTTAGCCTCTTTTGTGATAATGCTAGCTGCAGCAACTGCTCAGAGGCAGGCTGGCCAACTTTTTGAGACAGTGCTCAAATTTTTAGAGAAATAGGCAACAGGGCATTTCCATGGTCCCAACTGTGTTAATATACTAACTCCTCTTCTCTCATCTACATATAATTCAAAGGGTTTTTGATAAGCTGGCAGTCCTAAAGCCAGGGCCTTCATCAACTGGAATTTTCAGTCACTAAAGACTTGTTAACAATCAGGAGTCCATTCGAAAGGATCTCTCTCTGCCCCATGAGTAGCCTGATAGAGAGGTTGCACCAAGACTTCAAAATTAGGGATCCGGGTGTGACAGAAACCTGCCGTTCCTAGCAAGCCTCTAAACTGTTTATGTGTCTTAGGAGGGGCTAGGCAGCAGATGGTTTCTATCCTTTCAGGCAGTAAGTGCCTTTGCCCTTGGGAGATGAAGAAACCCAGGAATTTTACCTCTGTGAAATTAGCTTGTAACTTTCCTAGGGACACTCAGTATCCAGCTTTGGCCAAAAAGTTTAAGACAGTCAGAGTATTTGTAAGTCTTCTTCAAACTCACTTCCTATTAGGAGGTCATCCAAGTATTGCAGGACCACACCTCGGTCGAGGGGAAGTAAGTGCTCTAGGTCTTCAGCCAGAGTTGTTCCAAAAATAGTGGAGGAGTTCTTAAACCTTTGGGGTAGCACAGTTCAACAGAGCTGTTTCTTCCCTTTTTCCACTTCCCATCCAAAAGCAAAGGTCAGCTGGCTCTCAGCAGCCAGTGGGATACAAATGAAGGTGTCTTTTAAATCCAAAACAGTAAAATGAGTACAGGAAAATGGAGGGGCCAATAGTAAGTTATATGGGTTTGGGACTACTGAGTCTAGGGTCTTCACAACTTTGTTAACAGCTCACAAAACTTGAATAAAATGGTACTCCCCAGTTGACATCTTCTTCACTGGCAGAACAGGAATGTTGAGTGGGGGTCAGCACTCTCACAACAGGCCCTACTCCAAGTATTGAGTGAATAGTCCCTGCAGTCCCAGATGAACCTCAACTCTCAGCAGATACTGTTTAATTCAAGGAGGCATGACATTGGGTAACAGCTCCACAACCACAGAGATGACAGTCTGAGCTTATGCTCATCGACCACAAGCCCAAACCCACAGGGCTACAGCATCAACCACTCTTCTAATCATGGGTGAGGCAGATGCAAGGGGTAGCACCGGTTGGATGAGGACTAAGAGAGCTGCTTGCACTTTCCAGTCATTTGCTGACAGTACTGTCAGGGACAAGCCTTTTCATCAAAAGAGATTTCAGCATGCACTTTATTTAGGAAATATTGTCCTGAAACGGGGACTGGGCATTCAAGTATGCATAAAACTGGTGGGATAGTTTGGTTTCTCCTATTTCGCAGTCCGTTGTCTGTAGAAAAGGTCTAGTCACCTTTTTTCCAGTCATCCCAACAACTTGAGTACTGCTGGTCAAGACAGTCCCTTTAGGCTTCTGGGAGAATAAAAAGAAGGCTGCTCCAGTATCAATTAAAAGGTCTACTGGCTGTCCTCCTACCATAACTTTTACTAGGGCATCTGTAGGAGGTAAATAAGAAGTTGTCTCCCCTGGTCCTCAACATTCGGAGTCCTTCTCCTGCTCTTTCATAACTCCTTGAAAAAGCTTCTTTCCCCTTTCAATCTTGCTTGGTCCTTTTCCACTCTTTCTTTTGGGGCACTCATTTTTCCCGTGTCCCTTCTCCTTACAAAATGCACATTGGTTTTTCTTTAGCAAGAGCCCATCTTTACCTAGATCTTGTCTTCCTCTAGACGATCCTCAAGCAGCAGCCAGTAGATTGGCCTGTTTCTTCATGTCTTGGTCTTTTTCTTTCCTTTTGTCAGCCTCCTTTACCTGATCTCTGTTGGTAAAGAACTTAAATGCAATTTCAACTAATGGAGTTAAAGACAGGGTCCCTAGTTCTCCTTCTACCTTCTGCAATTTTCTTTGAATGTCAGGAGCACTGAGCCCAATAAAAGTCAAACTGAGGAGAGGGGGGCCAAGATGGCTGACTAGGTAGACGCTACCTCGGATTCCTCTTGCAACAAAGACTCGGAAAAACAAGTGAATCGATCACATACATGACAATCTACGAACCCTGAACAACAAACACAGATTTAAAGAGGTGACCTGAGTGACAGAGACGGAGAACGAACAACTACGGGGAAGCAGCGACTGTTTTTGGAGCCTGGAGCCAGCGTCCCAGTCAGGCGGCTTCATTAACATTGGAATTTCCTGAGCCAGAGGGAGAACGGCTCCAGCTCCACGGCTTTGCTTTTCCCTTTTTTTTTTTTTTTTTTTTTTGGTCTTTTCCTAACCCATTCTTCCGGCCTGAGAGAAGTAACCACAAAAAACCCAGGGACCAAAAATCCTTCCCTAATTGGACTAAAAACACAGAACCAGCTCCAGCCAAGCATATATGATCCATATCTCGGGCTTTCATCCCTACAGGGAACAAGGTGACTGTTATAATGCAAAGGCATTTCTGATAGGGATCTGACTGCATTTTTTAGCGGATTTACTGGAAAAACAAGTTTCCCAGGTCTGATATCTCTGCTTATTCAACAGAGCCCTAACTGACCCACAACAGGGAACTGAGGGCTGAAGCTCCCCCCAGACCACCTAGCCTCTTGCCTTAGGGGTCTAAGGAGGGTGACACCTACCAATCTGTAGAGGTACTTGCATTGGGGCCCTAAGGTACAGCTACAGAGCCCTCCCACCAAGGTGCTTCAGGAATAGAAACACACCTACCTCACTGACACTTGGGGGAAGCCTGTCAGCAACCTGCCCCCGCCGGAGTGAGAACCCCAGCTGCTAATAGAATCTGGTGCACACAATTATCACCACTACTTCTCAAGGTGGATAGGTGTTAGGGTGCAGCACACACTTGATGACCCAAAATCAGATTCTACTCAGGAATAGTGAATAGACTCAGGCATATATATCTGGCAACAGCCCAAACCGGCTGGTAATAGGTCATAAGTAAGTCAAGGGCTACAACAAACAAGACAGCACAATCTAGTAGCCCACCCACGTATATTGAAAGAAAACAAAACAAGATAAGACTCAGTGAGCAAATATAGAATAAATCACTACAATATCTTAGTGATGGCTCGGAGACAGCAGTCGATATCAAACCACACAAAGAAGCAGACCATGACAGCTTCTACAACCCCCCAAACAAAAGAATCAAAATCTTCCCCAAATGAAGATACAGTCCTGGAATTATCAGATACAGAATATAAAAAACTAATTTACAGAATGTTTCAAGACATCAGGGATGACCTCAAAAATGAAATAAGGCAAACTGCAGAAAAAGCCAAGGAACACACTGATAAAACTGTTGAAGAACTCAAAAAGATTATTTAAGAACATAGTGGAAAAATTAATAAGTTGCAAGAATCCATAGAGAGACAGCATGCAGAAATCCAAAAGATTAACAATAAAATTACAGAATTAGACAACGCAATAGGAAGTCAGAGGAGCAGACTCGAGCAATTAGAATGCAGACTGGGAAATCTGGAGGACCAGGGAATTAACACCAACATAGCTGAAAAAAAATCAAAGAATTGAAAAAAATGAAGAAACCCTAAGAATCATGTGGGACTCTATCAAGAAGGGTAACTTGCGTGTGATTGGAGTCCCAGAACAGGGAGGGAGGACAGAAAACACAGAGAAAATAGTTGAAGATCTGCTGACAGAAAACTTCCTCGACATCATGAAAGATGAAAGGATATCTATCCAAGATGCTCATCGAACCCCATTTAAGATTGATCCAAAAAGAAAAACACCAAGACATATTATCATCAAGCTTGCCAAAACCAAAGATAAAGAGAAAATTTTAAAAGCAGCCAGGGATAAAAGAAAGGTCTCCTTCAAGGGAGAATCAATAAGTTCAGACTACTCAGCAGAAACCATGCAGGCAAGAAGGCAATGGGATGACATATATAGAGCACTGAAGGAGAAAAACTGCCAGCCAAGGATCATATATCCAGCAAAACTCTCTCTGAAATATGAAGGTGAAATTAAGATATTTACAGATAAACACAAGCTTAGAGAATTTGCAAAAACCAAACCAAAGCTACAAGAAATACTAAAGGAAATTGTTTGGTCAGAAAACCAATAATATCAGATACCAGCACAATACAAGGTCACAGAACAGAACATCCTGATATCAACTCAAATAGGGAAATCACAAGAACAAATTAAGATTAATTAAAAAAAAAAAACGCTCAAAACAGGGAAGCATTGAACTCAATATGTAAATAATCACAATAATCAAAAAACAGGTGGCATAGAACTGCCATATGGAGAGGGATACAAGGCAATATAGGACAATACAAGTTAGGTTTTTTCTTAGAAAAATGGGTAAGTAGTAAGGTAACCACAAAGAGGTATAACAACTCCATAACTCAAAATAAAAACCACGAAAAACGTAATGACTCAACAAACATAAAGTCAAATACTATGAAAATGAGGATCTCACAATTTACAAAGAAAAACTTCTCAGCACAAAAAAGTAAGTGGAAAAATGAAACTGTCAACAACACACATAAAAAGGCATCAAAATGACAACACTAAACACTTACTTATCTATAATTACGCTGAATGTAAATGGACTAAATGCACCAATAAAGAGACAGAAAGTCTCGGAATGGATAAAGAAACACGATCCGTCTATATGCTGCCTACAAGAGACACACCTTAGACTTAGAGACACAAACAAACTAAAACTCAAAGGATGGAAAAAAATATATCAAGCAAACAATAAGCAAAAAAGAAGAGGAGTAGCAATATTAATTTCAGACAAAATAGACTTTAAACTTAAATCCACCACAAAGGATAAAGAAGGACACTACATAATGATAAAAGGGACAATTGATCAGGAAGATATAACCATGCTAAATTTTTATGCACCCAATGACAGGGCTGCAAGATACATAAATCAAATTTTAACAGAACTAAAAAGTGAGATAGACACCTCCACAATTATAGTAGGAGACTTCAACACACCACTTTTGGAGAAGGACAGGACATCCAGTAAGAAGCTCAATAGAGACACGGAAGACCTAATTACAACAATCAACAAACTTGACCTCATTGACTTATACAAAACTCTCCACCCAACTGCTGCAAAGTATAGTTTTTTTTCTAGCGCACATGGAACATTCTCTAGAATAGACCACATATTAGGTCATAAAACAAACCTTTGCAGAATCCAAAACATCGAAATATTACAAAGCATCTTAGACCACAAGGCCATAAAAGTGGAAATCAATAACAGAAAAATTAGGGAAAAGAAATCAAATACTTGGAAACTGAACAATACCCTCCTGAAAAAAGACTGGGTTATAGAAGACATTAAGGAGGGAATAAGGAAATTCATAGAATGCAACGAGAATGAAAATACTTCCTATCAAAACCTCTGGGACACAGCAAAAGCAGTGCTCAGAGGCCAATTTATATCGATAAATGCACACATACAAAAAGAAGAAAGAGCCAAAATCAGAGAACTGTCCCTACAACTTGAACAAATAGAAAGTGAGCAACAAAAGAATCCCTCAGGCACCAGAAGAAAACAAATAATAAAAATTAGAGCTGAACTAAATGAATTAGAGAACAGAAAAACAATTGAAAGAATTAACAAAGCCAAAAGCTGGTTCTTTGAAAAAATTAACAAAATTGATAAACCATTGGCTAGACTGACTAAAGAAATACAGGAAAGGAAACAAATAACCTGAATAAGAAACAAGAAGGGCCACATCACAACAGACCCAACTGAAATTAAAATAATCATATCAGATTATTATGAAAAATTGTACTCTAACAAATTTGCAAACCTAGAAGAAATGGATGAATTCCTGGAAAAACACTACCTACCTAAACTAATACAATCAGAAATAGAACAACTAAATAGACCCATAACAAAAAAAGAGATTGAAACGGTAATCAAAAAACTCCCAACAAAAAAAAGCCCTGGCCCGGATGGCTATACTGCAGAGTTCTACCAAACTTTCAGAGAAGAGTTAACACCACTACTACTAAAGGTATTTCAAAGCATAGAAAATGACGGAATACTACCCAACTCATTCTATGAAGCCACCATCTCCCTGATACCAAAACCAGGTAAAGACATTACAAAAAAAGAAAATTAGAGACCTATATCCCTCATGAACATAGATGTAAAAATCCTCAACAAAATTCTAGCCAATAGAATTCAACAACATATCAAAAAAATAATTCACCGCAAGGCTGGTTTAATATTAGGAAAACCATTAATGTAATCTACCATATTTTTTTTTACCATATAAATATAACAAAAGACAAAAACCACATGATCTTATCGATTGATGCAGAAAAGGCATTTGACAAAGTCCAACACCCATTTATGATAAAAACTCTCACCAAAATAGGAATTGAAGGAAAATTCCTCAACATAATAAAGGGCATTTTATACAAAGCCAACAGCCAACATCATTCTAAACGGAGAGAGCCTGAAAGCATTTCCCTTGAGAACAGGAACCAGACAAGGATGCCCTTTATCACCATTCTTATTCAACATTGTGCTAGAAGTCCTAGCCAGAGCAATTAGGCTAGACAAAGAAATAAAGGGCATCTGGATTGGCAAAGAGGAAGTAAAATTATCTCTATTTGCAGATGACATGATCTTATACACAGAAAACCCTAAGGAATCCTCCAGAAAACTACTGAAACTAATAGAAGAGTTTGGCAGAGTCTCAGGTTATAAAATAAACATACAAAAATCACTTGGATTCCTCTACATCAACAAAAAGAACATCGAAGAGGAAATAACCAAATCAATACCATTCACAGTAGCCCCCAAGAAGATAAAATACTTAGGAATAAATCTTACCAAGGATGTAAAAGACCTATACAAAAAAACTACAAAGCTCTACTACAAGAAATTCAAAAGGACATACTTAAGTGGAAAAACATACCTTGCTCATGGATAGGAAGACTTAACATAGTAAAAATGTCTATTCTACCAAAAGCCATCTATACATACAATGCACTTCCGATCCAAATTCCAATGTCATTTTTTAAGGTGATAGAGAAAAAAATCACCAACTTCATATGGAAGGGAAAGAAGCCTCGAATAAGCAAAGCATTCCTGAAAAAGAAGAAGAAAGTGGGAGGTCTCACTCTACCTGATTTCAGAACTTATTATACAGCCACAGTAGTTAAAACAGCCTGGTACTGGTACAACAACAGACACATAGACCAGTGGAACAGAATTGAGAACCCGGATATAAATCCATCCACATATGAGCAGCTGATATTTGACAAAGGCCCAGTGTCAGTTAATTGGGGAAAAGATAGTCTTTTTAACAAATGGTGCTGGCATAACTGGATATCCATTTGCAAAAAAATGAAACAGGACTCATACCTCACACCATGCACAAAAACTAACTCCAAGTGGATCAAAGACCTAAACATAAAGACTAAAACGATAAAGATCATGGAAGAAAAAATAGGGACAACCTTAGCAGCCCTAATACAAGGCATAAACAGAATACAAAACATTACCAAAAATGACGAAGAGAAACCAGATAACTGGGAGCTCCTAAAAATCAAACACCTGTGCTCATCTAAAGACTTCACCAAAAGAGTAAAAAGACCACCTACAGACTGGGAAAGAATTTTCAGCTATGACATCTCCGACCAGCGCCTGATCTCTAAAAACTATATGATTCTGTCAAAACTCAACCACAAAAAGACAAACAACCCAATCAAGAAGTGGGCAAAGGATATGAACACGCACTTCACTAAAGAAGATATTCAGGCAGCTAACAGATACATGAGAAAATGCTCTCGATCATTAGCCATTAGAGAAATGCAAATTAAACCTACGATGAGATTCCATCTCACTCCAACAAGGCTGGCATTAATCCAAAAAACACAAAATAATAAATGTTGGAGAGGCTGCGGAGAGATCGGAACTCTTATACACTGCTGGTGGGAATGTAAAATGGTACAACCACTTTGGAAATCTATCTGGCGTTATCTTAAACAGTCAGAAATAGAAATACCATACAACCCAGAAATCCCCCTCCTCGGAATACACCCTAAAGAAATAAGAGCCTTCACACAAACAGATATGTGCACACCCATGTTTATTGCAGCTCTGTTTACAATAGCAAAAACCTGGAAGCAACCAAGATGTCCATCAACGGATGAATGGGTAAATAAATTGTGGTATATTCACACAATGGAATACTACGCATCGATAAAGAACAGTGACGAATCTGTGAAACATTTCATAACATGGAGGAACCTGGAAGGCATTATGCTGAGCGAAATTAGTCAGAGGCAAAAGGACAAATATTGTATAAGACCGCTAGTATAAGATCTTGAGAAATAGTATAAACTGAGAAGAACACATACTTTTGTGGTTACGGGGGGGGGAGGGAGGGAGGGTGAGAGAGGGTTTTTTTACTGATTAATTAGCTGAAAAGAACTGCTTTAGGTGAAGGGAAGGACAATACTCAATACATGGAAGGTCAGCTCAACTGGACTGGACCAAAAACAAAGAAGTTTCCAGAATAAACTGAATGCTTCAAAGGTTAGCGGAGCAAGGGCGGGGGTTTGGGGACCATGGTTTAAGGGGACTTCTAAGTCAATTGGCAAAATAATTCTATTATGAAAACATTCTGCATCCCACTTTGAAATTTGGCATCTGGGGTCTTAAATGCTACCAAACGGCCATCTAAGATGCATCAATTGGTCTCAACCCATCTGGATCAAAGGAGAATGAAGAACACCAAGGTCACACGATAACTAAAAGCCCAATAGACAGAAAGGGCCACATGAACCAGAGACCTACATCATCCTGAGACCAGAAGAACTAGTTGGTGCCCGGCCACAATCGATGACTGCCCTGACAGGGAGCACAACACAGAACCCCTGAGGGAGCAGGAGATCAGTGGGATGAAGACCCCAAATTCTCACAAAAAGACCATACTTAATGGTCTGACTGAGACTAGAGGAATCCCAGCAGTCATGGTCCCCAAACCTTCTGTTGGCCCAGGACAGGAACCATTCCTGAAGACAACTCATCAGACATGAAAGGGACTGGACAGAGGGTAGGAGAGAGATGCTGATGAAGAGTGAGCTAATTATATCAGGTGGACACTTGAGACAGTGTTGGCATCTCCTGTCTGGAGGGGGCATGGGAGGATAGAGAGAGTTGGAAGCTGGCAAAATTGTCACGAAAGGAGAGAGTGGAAGGGCTGACTCATTAGGGGGAGAGCAAATGGGAGTACAGAGTGAGGTGTATATAAACTTATATGTGACAGTCTGACTTGATTTGTAAACGTTCACTTGAAGTTCAATAAAAGTTAATAAATAAAAAAAAAAGTCATACTGATCAGAGGACCATTCTGGGGTATTTCAGAATTGATGTTTGTATACTTATAGAACCTTGTCATGAGCCATTCCAGGAAGGCTGATGGGTTTTCTTCTGATCGCTAAATGATTTCTTTGATATTACTAAAATTTATCTGTCTAAGTGCCCCAAGTTTTAGCCTATACAGGAGGAACCCTAGCTAAGCTATGAGGCTCCATCTGCCTGCCACTGTATTTGGGCCCCACATTGGCTCCTTAGCAGGGACCGCTTCATTGGCTGGTACTCCATCTATAATCCCTTCTGCATTGTATTTTTCTTCTGTCTTTTCTTTCACTTTTGCTAAGACTCCGTCTTTCTGCAGCTGTGGGAGGTGCATCTAATAAAGTCTGACAATCAGCCCATGTAGGATGGTGGGTAGCAAAAATGTGGGAAAAAATATTCAGTCATGACATGTGGGTCTGACCGATACTCCAGAAGGCTTTGCTTCCAAATGTACAAATCAGAAACTGGGAACAGATTACGGACCCACATCATATGGGGTGGCCCTTCTGCAGTGGGGACTGGCACCTCCCAGAGTGGGTAAAGCCCTCCTGGAGGAATTGGGTGGGCCTGTACCCCACTCCTATTATGGGGTGGGGAGACCATATCTGTTCCACATCCTCCACCCCCTTTTAACGCCTCCCCATGTTCATCCTCTGATACCACCAGGGAGAGATCATGAATAGGTGGTTTTTCGAGGTGGGGGAATGAGAAGAACTTCCAATGGTTCTTCATTCTCTTCTTCAGTTTCATCTTTGGTCTGCGTAAGAGGGGCTAAAACAGAAGCTTTAGCCTTTTTTCTCACACCATAATGTCATAAAACACTCTACATACAGCTTTTCATCCCACTTGTTAGTTCAAGTACAAAACAGATCAAGCTGCAGAATAGTGTCAAAATCCCTGGAACTGTTCATAAGCCATCTGACAGCATCAGGGAGATGGTATTGAGGACACACTTGATTACACAAAATTTTAAGATGTCTCTTAGGGGATCCCCTTTGAAATAAGTCCAGTTAGAAAAATAAGGTTAGTAGACTCTCAACTGGGATCTTACTTCCCTGGGTACCCACTGGCAATGGGAGCCTCACTGGTCTCTCATCCAGCCTCATGGGACCTAGTCACCCATTCTTGGATAGGGTCTATGAAAGCCGATGCCCCTATGGCTTTTACAGATGATCTTATAACCGAAGCCTGAACACCTACCATAATATGGCTGAACTTTCTCCCTCTGTCTGGAGCTCGCTGCCTTGGAGTCCTCTCCCTTTGCCAGGCTGCTGGGCGACCACAGGTTGAGAGACCGCCACATCACAAGGAGGGGTGCACCTTCTCTCTTCCTAGGTCCTTCCTGGGGACTCAGTCCTTAGGGAGACGGAACCAGGGCCAGAGTAATTCAAGCCCCACATTGGACACCAAAATTTGTTACCTGATTAGGATCCATACCTTGAAGCAATCGAGCCAATGGAATGTACTCCAAGTCAGAAAGACAGAGAAAGTTTATTAGAAGGTGACATTGGTGGGAAGTATGACAGCAACATTGGCTGTCTTCATGGAGTCCTCAAAGGCAGTTTTACATTAACGTTTATGTATTATTGTTGCACAGTGTCTTTAGGCACGTAGCCCAAAGATGGCCGGATAAGTTATATGTTATGAGATAATTACAAGAGACTCCTTGTCAGAGTAAAGAGATACATGCCAGAGATTTCCTTATCGGGCTAAAGATATACCTGTGGGACATCTGGGCTGTAATCTTTATGTTGGGGTAATAAGCCACAGGTGGCCAAATGGAGTGAAAAAAAGTCATTAAGAAAAGTATGCAGAAAGGAGAAGACAGGCAAAAAAAAAAAACTTACAGGTTATTTAGAGTATCATCATGGCGTTAGTTATGTCAAGCTCTCAATAGCTCATTTTGGGAAAAGAAGAAAACATGCTGCAAGGTCACACTTTCTCCTACATCTTCCTCTCTTCTGGTTCCCACACATCTATTATTAAATATTTAGATGTCTTCGCAATAAATAATGTAGCATTTCCATTATCAATTAATTGTGCTCACGTCTCCCATCCTAAAAAACTGTTCTTTCTATTATACAAATTAAATACCCTATGCACAACCCCACTCCTTTCCTCCACAAATAATCATATGAAAAGGATCATTTCCCTTCATCTCTGCTTCCTGACATTCTGTTCACTCTGCTTTCTATTCTTACTACTCCATTGAACTTGTTTAGGTAAAGGATGGGTAAATCTTTTTGTCTAAACTCAATGGAAATTCTTTTCAATTCTTATTTCACTTGATCTCTCTATAGCAGTTGACATTTTTGTTCACTCTACCTTGAAACTTTCTACTTCCTTGTCCTGTGTGATTTCCAGAAGCATCAGACGTCTTCTGTTTGCTCCCACAGGTGAGCTCTTCACCCCTCTATACCCTGCTGTCTGCCGCAGAAGGCTGCCCTGTATGGACCACATCAAAAGATTCCCTTGCCCTCTGGCTTCCAGTCAGGGTCAGCCAACGGGAAGTCCTGGCAGAAGATTGGAAGGAGGGAAGAGAGTGAAGTCATTGTTTGCCTGACTCTCTCTTGGCAGAGTCACCCCGCTCTGGCTGAATCCCTCCACCTAAAGTCCCAGCCCCTCTCGAGTCCTCTTTACCTGTTGACTCTGTTCCTCTGAGTTCTTGTAACCACTTCCTCCTTTCCTCCCAATGGACCAAAGGGGATGACAGCTCCTGTTGTTAGTCCTGGGGTACTGCATTATCCTTTGTAGCTGCCCTTCATCTTGCTGACACTCTGTAAGCAGTCCCTTCATTAAACCCTCCTCAAATTATCCTGATCTGAGTGTGCATTGTAATTTGGGTTCTCCAGAAGCAGACGCTGAGAAGG
The DNA here is from genome assembly GCF_024166365.1 of Elephas maximus indicus. NCBI lineage: Eukaryota > Metazoa > Chordata > Mammalia > Proboscidea > Elephantidae > Elephas > Elephas maximus. The sequence continues at coordinate 55,585,339 of NC_064840.1, forward strand.
AGCCTAGCATTGAGGATATTTATTAGGCCTCCACATCTGTGGAAGGAATGTGGGGGAAGCAGGATGGAGGAAAGGGAAAAGCCGAATTGCGATGCAGGTCTAGATCCTCCGCCAGGCCCAGGCGAGCATACATGACCCATCAGAGTTGTCAGGCCACAGTGGATTATTGCCCTGAAAGGGTGTGTGTATTCTTGGATGAGGAATCTCTCTGCTGTTAAATGAGCTGACAACTAGAAGCTGTCTTCTGATAGCACTTCCAGGAGCTGGAGCGGCAAGTCCTGCCTTGAAATGGGGTCTCAGCAGCACATTGCTGTGTCCAATCCTTGCCCTGCTCAAATCTATGTCTTCACATACATTTGGGGACAAGTTTTTCCAGCATTTCAGTGGACTCCACTTCCTGGTTTCTGAGAAGAGAAAGGTTCAAAGGACAAATTAGAGCTGCTGCTGCAGCTGATCTCTGGGCTGCGCAACCTGCTGATGGTACTCATCATCTCCTTCCTTCTCTGTCTCTTCCGTATTCCCTTCACCTTCAGCTATCCCCTCTGCTGGTCTGTGTGACTTAATTGCTGGCATGGTCCATTACCATCACAAAGGGATCTGAGCCCTAATCACCAAGCCCTTTTTAGGCTATCACGGGTCCACCTGTCTATTTACCATCACAACCAGGCATGGGAGTACGAAGAAGCATCCATGTGGAGCACCTGGGTGCCACACATATTCCTCCCTGCCTCCTTTGTATGGTAGCAGCACTACCTCCTCCTGATGAAAATTTCCAAATAGAAAGAATATATATTGTTTATAAATACTGTTTATAGCTCAAATTATTGAACAGCAGTTGACATTTCTGAAAGGATAAAGTCCAAATGAGTTTTGATAAAAATAGATGTTGAGATCTCAGGGTGCTTGGCATTGAGGATGTCTCCGCTATCCATGGCTTTTAGGAGGTTCTTGTATTCCAAATGCAAACCTTTTAGGGATGTAAGCTTTCTCCTGGCTATGAAGCACAATACAGTTGCTTAGCCTCAACATCACAAGGGCAAGAAAGACTTCGGCTTTGCTTTCTGAGTCTCTTTTTTTGATTATCTAATACTCCTAAAGCAAGAATTTGACTAAACAAGTTTGTTCAAAGATTTTCTTCTTCAGTATAATTATTTTAATGTTTCTAATACATAAATATATCATTGTTGTTTGGCTAACAAAACTTGCACAGTACTAAAACTAAAGAATTAACTTCTAACTGGGGACATTGTATCACTTCAATGTGCCAAAAATATTTTATTGCTCCTTTCAACTTTTTTTATGTTGAGGCCATGAACTGTGTATATCCAAGTCACCTCTACAGTGTCAACTTCAATTTCTATAACTGGGAGAGTATCTCTCTTTTGCCAAAGTTTGTCAGTGCTCCTGGCCTGCCAGGTAGCAATATTCATTATCATCTGTAAAGATAGGATTCCAAACCAAGATTCAAGTACCAGGCCAGATTGCTAGGAAAACTTTGTGGGTATTATAGCCACATATGAAGTGCTATCCTTGTTCTTTAAAAGGGGTATGCCCCACTTAATTAAATAAGAATAATCTTTTAAGTGTGACATTTCTAGCATGATCGTGGTTATGAATTTGAGTTAGCCAATTATATCCTCATGAGATATTAAAAAGGACAGATTCTTATTAAATCTGTGGGAATAGCCAATGAATTAAAGGGATTTGGTAAAGACATTTTATATATTATTTTATCATTTTTATAAGCAATTTTGCAGATCAGAGCAATCAAAAATGTCATATTTTCTATACAATCATCATATATTTCACCAGTGGTGCCAGCTGCAAAAGACTTGTTTACATCTACATTATCTACAATAAGTAAAATTGAGCTTGATGTCTATTAATAAGAACTAGTTGTAATCTTTCTGACTCATCAATTTTAAAATCATTTTTCTTAATTCCATTACTAAAGCCATTATTGTTCTCCAACGTCTTAACTTATAATTTATAGTAAAGATTTCTCATAGGATATTTTCTCTGAATTCTGGGGAGGTCAATTGGAACAATATACCAAATATAGCTTTATTCCACTTTTCAGAAGCATGGCTTGCTAAATTGAGAGTTGGAGATCACCAAGAAGAAAGACAAAGAGTTTCCTTATATATCCACCAGAAAAATAGAACAATATTTTTTTAAATATACAGCTACAATTCTTATACCTCTTGTTCCACTGCCCATAGAAAGCAGTCTACTTATTCATCTGCTTTTGGACTAAAACAGTCCTGGATATCCTGTGTCTTAAGTTCCCTGATACACTCTTTCTGCTGTCCACTTATGATGGCAAATATATTAGCTTACCCTGGGATCCTATACCCATGACTCTACTTCCTACAAAATCAAAAATCAAAAAATATTGGGTACAGTCCTTTTCATTAAGCATCTGAGGCCATTATTCCTTTGCTGTTTCTTCCAGAAGCTTCCATTTCTGACGTATAACATAGAGCTGTGGCCTCTGGAAAAGTGTGAGGGAAGATTAGAAATCTGTTGATGGCAAGACTGAAACTGATTGTTTTTTATTAACTTAGTAATCTATAATATCAAATGGAGGAGGGTAGGCTACTCTATTGTGTTATAATTACCAAAAGAAAAGAATTTAAGTTATTCAAAAAGAATTATTTAGCTAACGTGCATCAGAGATCTCCCGGAGACTAGATAACTCCTTGAGTGGAAATAAAATTTGAATTATATAGAGAGAAGAGTAAGTGCCCTTGTGGTTTGGCTCAGGTCTCTAATTGCTATGAAACTTGCAATTGGAACTCTTGAAAATTGTTCTGGTTTTTCATACTCCTTGTTCAAGATCACTGGTGCAAACCCATCTCGTAACTTCAGAACTGTTTTTTTCAAGAGCTATTATTTTTCAAGTCTTGTGGCTTGTCAATGTGCTGAGCAGAATTCTAATATGCCCCCCAAAGTTCCCATCTCTTGGTGTACTTACCCTTTGATTGTAGGTGAAACCTGTGAATATGGTAGATGTCACTCCCATGATTATATGGAAAAGGTGAGGGATTTTGAAGATGTGATTAAAGATTGATCAGGGATTAAAGTCCTTAATTACTTGACTTTAATCAAAAGGATACTACCCTGGGTGGGTCTGATCATGTTATGAGAAAGATTGTAATTAACCATGTGGCAAGGATCTGAGAATGGCCTCTAGGAACTTTGAGCAGTCTATAGCTGACAGCTGGTAAGAAAATGGGGACTTCGGTCACATGGTCTCAAGGAAATACTTGAGGCATCAAAAGCAGTTTTTGCCCCTCTACTGCCTAGGTGACCTGTACACTGAATCTGGGCTAAAAGAATGTACCCTAAGGGAAGTAAACCCTCTCTCCTACTGCCTTAATTGTAATGTCTCCTAGTGCCTTAGTGGTAAGATACATGACTAACTATATAATTGTGAGATGTTGTTGTTGTTGTTAGGTGCCATTGAGTCAGTTCCGACCCATAGCAACCCTATGCACAACAGAATGAAACACTGCCCGGTCCTGCGCCATCCTTACAATCGTTGTTATGCTTGAGCTCATTGTTGCAGCCGCTGCGTCAATCCACCTTGTTGAGGGTCTTCCTCTTTTCTGCTGACCCTGTACTCTGCCAAGCATGATGTCCTTCTCCAGGGACTGATCCCTCCTGACAACATGTCCAAAGTATGTAAGACGCAGTCTCGCCATCCTTGCCTCTAAGGAGCATTCTGGCTGCACTTCTTCCAAGACAGGTTTGTTCGTTCTTTTGGCAGTCCATGGTATAGTCAATATTCTTCGCCAACACCACAATTCAAAGGCGTCAACTCTTCTTTGGTCTTCCTTATTCATTGTCCAGCTTTCAAATGCATATAATGTGATTGAAAATACCATGGCCTGGGTCAGGCGCACCTTAGCCTTCAGGGTGACATCTTTGCTCTTCAACACTTTGAAGAAGTCCTTTGCAGCAGATTTACCCAGTGTAATGAGTCTTTTGATATCTTGACTGCTGCTTCCATGGCTGTTGATTGTGGATCCAAGTAAAATGAAATCCTTGACAACCTCAATCTTTTCTCCATTTATCATGATGTTGCTCATTGGTCCACTTGTGGGGATTTTTGTTTTCTTTATGTTGAGGTGTAATCCATACTGAAGGCTGTGGTCTTTGATCTTCAATAGTAAGTGCTTCAACTCCTCTTCACTTTCAGCAAGCAAGGTCGTGTATCTGCATAACGCAGGTTGTTAATGAGTCTTCCTCCAATCCTGATGTCCTGTTCTTCTTCATATAGTCCAGCTTCTCGGATTATTTGTTCAGCATACAGATTAAATAGGTATGGTGAAAGAATATAACCCTGACGCCCACCTTTCCTGACTTTAAACCAATCAGTATCCCCTTGTTCTGTCCGAACAACTGCCTCTTGATCTATGTAAAGGTTCCTCATGAGCACAATTAAGTGTTCTGGAATTCCCATTCTTACCAGTGCTATCCATAGTTTGTTATGATCCACACAGTCGAATGCCTTTGCATAGTCAATAAAACACAGATAAACATCCTTCTGGTATTCTCTGCTTTCAGCCAGGATCCATCTGACATCAGCAATGATATCCCTGGTTCCACGTCCTCTTCTGAAACTGGCCTGAATTTCTGGCAGTTCCCTGTCGGTATGCTGCTGCAGCCGTTTTTGAAGGATCTTCAGCAAAGTGATATTAATGACATTGTTCTATAATTTCCACATTCAGTTGGATCACCTTTCTTGGGAATAGGCATAAATATGGATCTCTTCCAGTCAGTTGGCCAGGAAGCTGTCTGCCATATTTCTTGGCATAGATGAGTGAGCACCTCCAGCACTGCATCTGTTTGTTGAAACATCTCAATTGATATTCCATCAATTCCTGGAGCCTTGCTTTTTGCCAATGCCTTCAGAGAAGCTTGGACTTCTTCCTTCAGTACCATCGGTTCCTGACCATATGTCACCTCTTGAAATGGTTGAATATTGACTAATTTTTTTTGGTGTTCCGTGTATTCCTTCCATCTTCTTTCAATGCTTCCTGTGTCGTTTAATATTTTTCCCATGGAATCCTTCACTATTGCAACTCGAGGCTTGAATTTTTTCTTCAGTTCTTTCCACTTGAGAAACGCCAAGCGTGTTCTTCCCTTTTGGTTTTCCATCTCCAGCTTTTTGCACATCATTATAATACCTTACTTTGTCTTCTCGAGAGGCCCTTTGAAATCTTCTGTTCAGTTCTTTTACTTCATCAATTCTTCCTTTTGCTTTAGCTGCTTGGTACTCAAGAGCAAGTTTCAGAGTCTCCTCTGACATCCCTCTTGGTCTTTTCTTTCTTTCCTGTCTTTTCAGTGACCTCTTGCTTTCTTCATGGATGATGTCCTTGATGTCATTCCACAACTCGTCTGGTCTTCAGTCACTAGTGTTCAATGCGTCAAATCTATTCTTCAGATGGTCTCTAAATTCAGGTGGGATATACTCAAGGTCATATTTTGGCTCTCGTGGAACTTGCTCTGGTTTTCTTAAGTTTCAGCTTGAACTTGCATATGAGCAATTGATGGTCTGTTCCACAGTCGGCCCCTGGCCTTGTTCTGACTGATGATACTGAGCTTTTCCATCATCTCTTTCCACAGATGTAGTCAATTTGATTTCTGCGTGTTCCATCTGGCGAGGTCCATGTGTATATAAAAAAAGTATAGTCACCGTTTATGTTGGTGAAAGAAGGTATTTGCAATGAAGTAGTTGTTGGTCTTGCAAAATTCTGTCATTCGATCTCAGACATTGTTTCTATCACCAAGGCCATGTTTTCCCACTACTGGTCCTTCTTCTTTGTTTCTAACTTTCGCATTCCAATCTCCAGTAATTATCAATGCATCTTGATTGCATGTTCGATCAATTTCAGACTGTAGCAGCTGATAAAAATCTTCTGTTTCTTCATCTTTGGCCTTAGTGGTTGGTGCGTAAATTTGTGTAATAGTCGTATTAACTGGTCTTCCTTGTAGGCATATGGATATTACCCTATCACTGACAGCATTGTATTTCAGGATAGATCTCGAAACATTCTTTTTGATGATGAATGCAATGCCATTCCTCTTGGAGTTGTCATTCTCAGCATAGTAGACTATAGGATTTTCTGATTCAAAATGGCCAATACCAGTCCATTTCAGCTCACTAATGCCTAGGATATCGATGTTTATGCGTTCCATTTCATTTTTGACGATTTCCAGTTTTCCTAGATTCATACTTCATACATTCCAGGTTCTGATTATTAATGGATGTTTGCAGCTGTTTCTTCTCATTTTGAGTCGTGCCACATCAGCAAATGAAGGTCCTGAAAGCTTTACTCCATCCACGTCATTAAGGTTGACTCTACTTTGAGGAGGTAGCTCTTCCCCAGTCATCTTTTGAGTGCCTTCCAACCTGGGGGGCTCATCTTCCAGCACTATGTCAGACAATGTTCTGCTGCTATTCATAAGGTTTTCACTGGCTAATGCTTTTCAGAAGTAGACTGCCGGGTTCTTCTTCCTACTCTGTCTTAGTCTGGAAGCTCAGCTGAAACCTGTCCTCCATGGGTGACCCTGCTGCTATCTGAATACCGGTGGCATAGCTTCCCGCATCACAGCAACACACAGCCCCCACAGTACAACAAACTGACAGACACTTGGGGGAATTGTGGGATAGCAAGATCTAATCTTAAATTCAAGAAATGCAGGCAGTGTTCTTCCTTTAACACCATCAGGGCTGATCACAAAACCATCGTACACCCTGAACCCAGACTTTGTCAAGGGGAGCTTCCTTCTTCCTCCCCTCCCTGTTTTCCAACACGTAGACCACTCTGGTTTCATATTATATAAGCCTCGAGTCCCTAAGTCTCTTTGTTCCCTTCACCTACAGTGCATCAAGGGGCTATGCAGGTATAAAAGATGTTTCTTTGTCAACTTGCCTGTGGATGAGGACTTTCTGGGGAGAACTGATCCAAGATGGAATTTTATCCTTTACTCTCTCTACTTACTGTGTAAGTAAGAAAAGCTTATGAAAACACTACCAGGACATTGTCAATTATTTGCTGAAAGCTACAGCCCTGCATAAACTTACTTTCATTTTTCATTCTCAGCTCACCACAAAATGTATTCTACCAACAATCTAAATGACCTTGGAAGTGGATTCTTGCCCAGTCAACCCTTCAGCTGATCAGCTGATACTTTGGTTGTAGCCTGGTGAGATCTTGTGCAGAGGACCCAGTGAAGCTATACCACAAATCCTGACCCACAAAAGCTAGGTGTGGTTTGAGCTAATAAATTTGTGGTAATTTGTTATGTAGCAATAAAACCCATTGCCATCAAGCTGATTCTGACTCATTGCGACACTATAGGACAGAGTAGAGCTGCCCCATAGGGTTTACAAGGGGCGACTGGTAGATTTGAACTGCCGACCTTTTGGTTAGCAGCCGAGCTCTTATCCACTTTGCCACCAGGGCAATGCAAAACTAGTAAAACTAGGGAGTCAAGGTTCAGCAGCAGGACTGTAGGAAAAAAGGGGGAAAGAAGAAAAAGTGAAAGGAGGGAAAGATCAAAGTCAAGAGTAACTGGAGACGCTCTGTGTATTTGCTCCAATTCTTTACATAATACATAACTATTTCATAAGGGTTTGATTAAAGATTACCCTGAGAGAAAGAACATACTTAGTTTAGTAAGAGCATTGGCAAATTCCCAAGACCTCTAATCCATGTTATAAAGTATTTCCTGTGATTGCCACTAATTGACAATCTAGAAACTAAATATTCTTGGAAATCTCTTTTTTGTCTGTTATTGGGCTAGTCTTTGCCCATGAAAGTAAGGATGCATTTATATGCACAAATATGTAAACGAGTTTTCAGATAAGGATACAGTCACCCAAGGAGGTGTGGGGGTGGGGGTACAGCCATGGCCTTGGATGTGTTATAAACCAAAATCACGATACTTATAAAAATTACAAGAGAAGGTAACATAACAGGCATTAGAAATTTTTGCTTCTCTGGAAGCAAAAAACACTTTATTGCTCTCTTTTGTGTTTATTATTGTCTACACTTTTGAAATTCATAAAAGTAGAATAAAAGCATAAAAGATAATAGATTCTTTCAAGAGTGTATAGTTGAGTCACTTCAGGAGAAAAGATTTCTGAATTTTGGTAAAATATGCAAAAAGTAAACAATCACTTTTTATGACCTCACTTGAAAATAGACCTTTTCTTTTTTTAATTTTAATTTTTTTGGAACTACTGCTTCTCTTCTCTCTATTATCATAAGTTTTGTTGGTAGTAATTTCAATATGCTTTTATATGTATGTGTTTGAGTACACTGTAGAGTGTATAGACACAATAGGTGGGCCTTACTCAGCATTTCCAAATAGTGACAGAGAGGACTGTGACATGTTTAAATGGAGATGCCATAAGATCAAAGCAGCCTGGAATGGTGAGCTATTTTACGGAATACAACTTCACTCAAGAGTCAAACCACAATAGACTTTATAAAATTTAAAAACACATAGGTGACTTCCACTTCCAGCCAAGATGGAGAGCAAAGGCAGAATATATCCTCCAGCCTGAAACAAATTTTAAAAAGGAAGAAAAAGAAATACATGAAATGATGGACATAAGGCAACAAAGGACAGTGATCCCTGTTAGGTGATATATACAATTGCCTCAGCTTATTGCTTTGCGAGAGGTTCCAGTATGCAGCGCAAAGAAGGGGGTCCCATGCAAAGTCTAGTGGCCTCCCTGAGTTCAGCAGTCAGAGCAGAGACTCTAGGGATATCAAGGTATCTAGAGTGTTCAGGGCAGAGTACCAGGGAGAGACGCACAGAGAGAGAATTCGGGAAATCTGCAGAGGGTTTCCTCCAAGTATTCAGCAGAGTACTAACTGGTGCATGCACGTGACAAAATATATGATACTGAAGAAGGCACCATCCCCCCAAAAGATTAGAAGGAACATTTTTCATGTTCACACAGAGTCAGGAATAATGTCTGTTTCCACCAACTATATCAAAAAATATGATAATTTAAGGAGGATTTGGTAATCAGAAGGATCTGCCTTAGTAGTGGTGAATAATTAGCCCTAGACTAAATGCTGCTCAGATCCCACCTAATAAAGTTTAAAAACAAGACCCAATAGACTAAAACCATTTCCAAGTAACTTAACTGCACCCCAGAACAAAGCTCAAGAATATTTATAGGAATACAAAATGGTCCAGTACCCAAAAAGATAAAATGACAATGTCTGGCATTGAATCAAAAATTATCAGGCACAAAGAAGTAGTAAAATATGGCCTATAATGAAGAGAAAAATCAGCCAATTGGAATTCTCTCAGAACTGCCGTAGAATTATCAGAGCAAGACATTAAAACAGTTATTATAAATGTATTCTGTATGTTCAAAAAGCTACAAGAAAGCCTGAATATATTATATAGACACATGGCAGATAAACCAAAGACCCAAATCAAACTTCTAAAGATGAAAACTGTAATGTCTAAGATTTTAAAATATGTTGGATGGGATCAATGTCATGTTAGACATTGCAGAAGAAAAGAAGAAAATGTCCAAATAAAACACAGGATGAAAATAAGCCAAAAAAAAAAAAGATGAGCAGAGCATCAGTAAGCTGTGAGACAATTATAAGTGGCCTAATATATGTATGGAAACCCTGGTGGTGTAGTAGTTAAGTGCTGCAGCTGCTAACCAAAGGGTGGGCAGTTTGAATCCACCAGGCGCTCCTTGGAAACTCTCTGGGGCATTTCCACTCTATCCCATTGGGTTGATACGAGCTGGAATAGACTTGATGGCAACATTTTTTTTTCTTTAATGTATAATTGGAATCTCCAAAGGATAAGAGAGAAGGGAAAGAAAAAAAAAAATTAAATAAATAATGGCCAAAATTTTCCCAAATTTGGTGAAACTGTAAATCCATGGTTTCAGGAAGCACAACATATACTAAGAATAGAAACATGAATAAATCTACACCAAGAAATATCATAATCAAATTGCTCAAAACCAGGAAAAAAGAAAAATCTTAAAAGCACCCAGAGAAAAATAACACATCACACATAACATATGACACATTAGAGTAGACGTCTCATCAGAAACAATGCAAGTGAATAAACAGTGGAGCAGCATCTTTAAATTACCAAAGGAAAAAAAAAAAATCTGTCAACCTAGAGGTGTATATCCAGTGAAAACATTGTTCAAAAATGAAGGTGAAATAGACTTTTTCAAATATACGAAGGCTGAAGGAACTCATCACAAGCAGACCCACCCTGCAAGTCATATTAAACGAAGTGCTTCAGGCAGAAAGAAAAATGATACCACATGAAAATATGGATTTACCCAAAGGAATGAAAAGCACCAGAAATGGTAATAACTTGGGTAAACATGTCAGATTTTTTTCTTATTTTTTATAATTTGTTGTTGTTACGTACCATTGAGTCAGTTCTAACTCATAGCCACCCTATGTATAACAAAACGAAACACTGCCCAGTCCTGCACCATCCTCACAATCTTGCTATGTTTGAGTCCATTGTTGTAAATACTGTGTCAGTCCATCTCGCTGAGGGTCTTCCTTTTTTTTGCTGACCCTCTACCCTACCAAGTGGGATGTCCCTCCCTAGGGACTGTACCGTCCCGACAACATGTCCAAAGTACATGAGACAAAGTCTTGCCATCTTTGCTTCTAAGGAGCATTCTGGTTGTCCTTTCAAGACAAATTTGTTCCTTCTTCTGGCAGTCCATGGTATATTCAATATTTCTCACCAACACCATGATTCAAAGGCATCAATTCTTTGGTCTTCCTTATTCATTTTCCAGCTTTCATATGCATATGAGATTGAAAATGCCATGGCTTGGGTCAGGGGTGCCTTATTCCTCAAAGTGCCATCTTTGCTTCTTAACACTTTAAAGAGGTCTTTTGCAGCAGATTTGCCCAATGCAATACATTGTTTGGTTTTGAAAAGCAGTCCTGGCACACTAAAAGGCATATAAGTGCTCAGGTTCTAACCGAAAGGTTGGAGGTTTGAACCCACTGGTGGCTCTGTGGGAGAAAAGACCTGGCGATCTGCTGTTGTAAAGATTATAGCCTAGGAAACCCTCTGGGGCAGTTTTCTCAGTCTTATAGCATCGATATGAGTCAGAATTGACTTAATGGCACATAAAAACAACATGAGTTTGAAAATACATAAATACCCATATAGTTAAAAAAAATTATATTTAGGTAACATTATATAAGTTTTCTAATTCACTTTTAAAATATAATGAGCCATATCAGTATATAATAAAATAGTACATATACCACCACTAATATAAGACTAGGCATATACTGCAAATAGACTTTTTTTTTTTTATATATAGATAATAATATATTCCCTGCGATGGCCCAATATTTTTGTATTCTGTGTCAATGATGAACAACCTTATCTGGAGTTCAAAGAAATTGATACTTTTTTTTTTTTCCTAAAAGACATCTCTTATTTTAATTCTGATTAGCTGAATACATAGGATTATATTCTTATAGCCTTAAATGTCATCCATCATTCAGTCATGGCATTGAATTATCACAACCTGAATTTTCCTGCGTTGGCAATGTCTGTGAAAAGATTTTTTTTTTCTTAAAGGGCCAGCATATTTTAAGCATAAAAGTTTAATTTCTTTGTTCTCTGGGAACTCTTATATTTATATATTGTAGATTTATATCATCACTTATTAATTTCTATCATCCAAAAGAACAAGAACTTATTTAAACTTAATATTTTGGTCCTCTCCAAAGGCAGCCAAAGGTATACTAATTGATTTGGTCAGAAAATATTTTCTATTCACACCATGGAAGAATCTCTCAAGTTTATGAGCAATCTAGGGACCTCAGTAAGAGTTTTACGGCCAAAGAGATTCCCCTTTAATTTTATGTGCCTTTTTCTCTATCATTTAACTGGACATACTGAGAACAGAGCTAGGGGCTCAGCACCAACGCTGAACACCCTTTGTTGACTCATAAAATTTTCCCCCCATCTTAATTTGGCTCATTTGTGTGTTTCTGGGATTTCAGTATTTCTTTTGAGAGAAAGGAGAAAAAAAGTCATGCATTTAGAAGGCTTTTGATTTCTTGGGTAACAATTACGAAAGGTCAAGAAGCTATAGGCCAGGCCAGAAGTGAATTCGCATGCTACCTACTTTCCATTCCATCTGCAATTCTGGATTTGAAACACTCAGGATTATTCATACAATTATTATATAATCCAAGTGAGGCAGGCCCTCTTAGAACTCAACATTTTATGCTGTCTATGGAAAACCTGGTGGCATAGTGGTTAAGAGCTACAGTGGCTAACCAAAAGGTCGGCAGTTCGAATCCACCAGGCACTCCTTGGAAACCCTATGGGGCAGTCCTACTGTGTCCTGTAGGGTCGCTATGAATCAAAATTCACTCAACAGCAATGGGAGATGCTATAAAAAACAAGTTGGAATTTGTAAAATATTTGCAAACATTTCCTTCCTTTCTTGGTAGGCCTACTCTCATTAGATTTCCCTAAAGTGTCCACAAATGACAAATAAAAAAAAACAAATGACAAATAACTATGATTAATTAACTCATAAAGGTGACCACAGATACAAAAGGAAAACTATCACAAACTGAACATTATAGATGTCTGAATTTCTTCTTTTCCGTGAGTTGATGAAGGAAAGTTTTTCCTCACACACACAGTCAGGCAGACAGAGAACTAGCAGCATCCTTTCTGCAGCTTCAGCCACACACCAAAAGCAAATACAGACACATCCGTATGAAAACAACACCTGAAAGAAGAAAAAAATGAATCTTTGCAGATAATACCTCTGATGTCGAATCAATTCTGACTCACGGAGATCCTATAGGACAGAGTAGAACTGCCCCATAGAGTTTCCAAGGTTACTCGATAGCAACTGGTTTGGGTTTGATTTTTTGGTTTAATCTTTATGGAAGCTGACTGCCACATCTTTGTCCCTCGGAATGGCTAGTGGGTTCAAATCACTGCACCACCAGGGCTCTCTCTAGCAGATAATAAAACCTTTAATAATAGATATTTTCTTACTCTAATAAATTCTAATAAAGGCAATCGCACTTCCTTAGACAGATGACAAACTACTGGGAACTTCTCATTTCTTTCTCATTTGCTCTGGGGATTTTGTACTTCCAGCCCCAATCAATGACACTTGTTTAACAAAAGAAATGCTGACAGGTATCTGAAGACCATCATTCTATACTGCCATTTTTTCAAGCTTTCAAAAGCTTTCAAACTCCTTTGAAGGCCAGGGAGCAGGGGCGGGGGTTTGGAGACCATGGTTTCAGGGGACATCTAAGTCAACTGGCATAATAGAATCTATTAAGAAAACATCCTGCATCCCACTTTGGAGAGTGGCGTCTGGGGTTTTAATGCTAGCAGGCAGCCATCTAAGATGCATCAATTGGTCTCAACCCGCCTGGATGAAAGGAGAATGAAGAACACCAAGGACACAAGGTAATTACAAGCCCAATAGGCAGAAAGGGCCACATAAACCAGAGACTACATCAGACTGAGACCAGAAGAACTAGATGGTGCCCGGCTACAACCAATGACTGCCCTGACAGGAAACACAACAGAGAACCCCTGAGGGAGCAGGAGAGCAGTGGGATGCAGACCCCAAATTCTCATAAAAAGACCAGACTTAATGGCCTGACTAAGACTAGAAGGACTCCGGTGGTCCTGGCCCCCAGACCCTCTGTTGGCCCAGGACAGGAACCATTCCCAAAGCCAACTCTTCAGACAGGGATTGGACTGGACAGTGGGTTGGAGAGGGATGCTGGTGAGAAGTGAGCTTCTTGGATCAGGTGGACACTTGAGACTATGTTGGCATCTCTGGCCTGGAGGGGAGATGAGAGGGTAGGGAGGTTAGAAGCTGCTGAAATGGACACAAAAAGAGGGAGTGGAGGGAGAAAGTGGGCTGTCTTATTAGGGGGAGAGCAACTGGGAGTATGTAGCAAGGTGTATATAAGTTTTTGTGTGAGAGACTGACTTGATTTGTAAACTTTCACTTACAGCACAATAAAAATATAAAAAAAAAAAAAACTTTCAGACTCAAGTAGTGGTCCCACTAGTTATAAAGAGACAGGTGCCTGGACCAGTCATCCTCCAGATGCAACAAACAGGGCAGACACCTACCTCTCAGCTCTTGCAACTCAGTGGAAAGGGACACAACTATGAAGTATAAATAAACCAGACAACTATGAACCTGAGATAATTCAGAAAGATCTGAGAGGTAGCTCTCCCCTGCTACCAGCTACCCTTGGAGCTGAGAAAGGTTGGTCTAAGTGCAAGGGGTTCATAGGTGACTGTAGACTTCATTTTATATATTTCCAAATATTTTAATGTCATATTCTTTTGAATAGTTGTAAATTATAAAACATTTATTTTATAAACAGTATGTTAAAAATAATATAATAGACCCTTGTCTGTCTACCAAGATTAACAGTTATTAATATTTTGCCGTATTTGATTCAGACATTGTTTTAAAAATAAATAAGATATTGTGGCTAGAGCTAAATCCAGCCCTGAATGCTTCCTTCTTTACCCAAAGATGACCACCATACTGGTATTGGTATTTATCACTCCCATGCACGTTTCTGTACTTGTACTATAAAAGTTCAAAAAAAAACCCAAAACCGTTGTCACTGAGTTGATTCTGACTCACAGTGATCCTATAAAAGTAGTTATCCATTACAAATGAAACTATTTTATATTCACCCAAATTTTACATAAATGCAGCGTTTTCATTACTATATATCATGTTTTAGAGATTTATCCAATTTGGTAATTACAGATTTAGCTAACTTGTTTTCATTACTGTAAATATCCATTTCCCTCTGAGGAGACATTAGGTGTGTTCACTCTTTTCTCTATCACAGTCAGGGCTACAGTAACTGGCAAGTGCAAGTGTCTGCACACATTTGTAAGTGTTCCCCTAGGGTTGTTGTTCTTGTTAGCTGCCATCGAGTCAGCCCCCGACACATGGCAACCTAACACACAACATAACAAAATGCCGCCTTCTCCTATATCGTCCCTATGATCATCTGAGGATTGAAGTGTTGTGCTCCACAGGGTTTTCACTGGCTGATTTTCATAAGTAGATCGCCAGGCTTTTCTTCTTTGTCTGCCTTTGCCTGGAAGCTCCACCGAAACTTGTTTGGCATCATAGCCACACTTAAGCCTCCATTGGCAGACGGTGGCTGCCCATGAAGTGCATTGGTTGGGAAGGTAGGAATTCTGCCACTGAACCACCAATGCCCCCTCCTCTAGGGTAGAATCTAAGGTATGGTATGGAGGAATTATCAGTACGTGTATCTTCAACTTTACAAGATAGAGACAAAATATTCTTCAAAGTTGTACCATCTACACTCCCACCAATAGTTTATAAGACTTCTTCCCTCAAATTCATGCTACTTGGTGTTAAATTAATTTTTGCCAATGTCATATGTAAGATGGGATCTTACTTTAAATTGGATTGCCTTGATTCTTGTGAAGGTGAGCGTCTCCTCATAATTTCCGTGTCAATTTAAGGTTTTCTTCACAGAATTGCCCAGGTATATCCTTTGCCCATTGTGTGTGTGTGTGTTGTATGAGTTTTTCTTGTTAATGGTGGAGAGACTGGAGGAGTATAAATTTTTATCACATTCAAAGACACTCAAGAAACTCAAAATAGGCAAAAAAAAAGGGGGGGGCAGTAAGTCCTTGGGTGCATCTTGGGTGGCCAGCTTTAATGTACAGATGAAGAAGCTTTGTAAGGAGCCCATGACACTAGCCCAATGCTGCCAGACTGAAAACATATTGCTCCGGCAGCAGTTCTGTTATTGTTGTTGTGTGTCATAGACTCAATTCTGACTAATAGTGACCCCATGTGAAACAGCAGAACTGCCCCCATAGGGTTTCCTAGGCTGTAATCTCTAGGGAGCATAATGCTGTCTATCTCCTATGGAGCAGCTGGGTGGGTTCTAGCCATCACCCTCTTGGACAGTAGCAGAGCACTTAACCATTGCACTACCAGGACTCCTTTAGTGTGTGTACCTGTAATCAAGGTCTCTTCAATGTGGAAATAGGATCATCCTTTAAAGTTGCTCAAAGTGGGACAAGTTATTGAGGGTGGTATAGTTATTTTCGGTGTCAGAAAAAAAAAAAACCACCATCGAATGGATTTCAATTCACAGAGACCCTAGAGGACACGCCCTATAGAGTTTCCAAGGCTGTAAGTCTTTACAGAAGCAGACTGCCATGTCTTTCTCCTGTGGAGCAAATAGTGGGTTTGAACTCGCAAGCTTTCAGTTAGCGTTCAAGCACTTTAACCACTGCTCCACCAGGGCTCCTTAGGTGTTAGAAAGATAAGGCTTTAAACAGCATGGAAGCAGAGAGAGAGAATTATTCTGTTTTCATTTCTCTTTCAAACCTTTTAATTGCTTTAAGGGGAAAAAATCTTAGCTGCCAGAATGCCTTTTTTTGGACATGTGTTATCTTTCAATCATATAGTCAAAAATGGATAATAATATAATGTATGCCTCTTATTATATACTTGTGAATTCAATAAACATTACATGGCATGATTTTGCAGATCCTTGAACTTTTATATAAGTACTTTGGGAGTGGTTAACGGTGGTGGTTGAACAACATGATGAAGGTAATTAACGTCACTGAACTGTACATGTGAAGACTGTTGAAATGGTAATAGGTTACCTATATGCTTACCACAATAAAAAAAAAGTGAAAAAGGTTATTGTACCTGATAAATCATTATGTTTTTGAGATGTATTCATGTTAATACCTATACCATTTTTTCCTTCATTTTCACATCTGTAGAGTATTCTCACTGTAAAAAAAAATACACAAATCATTTGTCCTTTCTTCTGTCGGCGGGCATTTTCGTCATTTCTATGTTGCCTTAGACTGAGTTCTCTGGAGGAGCAAAACCAGTGAAACGTATGTATAAATATACAGAGAGATTTATTTCAAGGAAATGGTTCACGCAATTGTGGAGGCTGGCAAGTCCCATATTTGTGGGTCAGCGGCAGGCTGGAGGCTTCTCCTGACTCATTTGGTATTTGGTGTTCGGGGCTGCCAAATCCAAAATCTGCAGGTTAGGCAGCAGGCTGCTGGCTCACATCACAAGAACTGGAGGTAAGAGGTTGATGAGTCAGATGCACGATCAAGGGAGAGTGAGTTTTGCCAGAACATCCATATATACTGGATGCAGGCCACGCCCTCAAGGAAACTCCCCTTACAACTGATTGGGTACCCACGTCAGATCACAAAATGGAGGATGATTACATAATATCTGCCAAACCACTGGAAATCATGGCCTAGCCAAGTTGACACATAACCTTAACCAATATTTTACTCATATTGTTGAAATAAACATTCTTATGTACGTCTGTTTGTAAATTTTTTCACTTGGCACACACAGAAAATGATACTATTCATGAGGCACGCTGAGGTAAACTAAAAGAAATTTGGAAACCATGAGACTGTTCACAACTGGGAGTGACCAGCCACCCAAAGCCCTTCCAGACTCTCCCCTGCCCAGCGTTCCAATGGGGAAGCTCTGCTCTCCTCTGGAAAGTACCCTTTCAAAAGTAGGGAAATGGTATTTCTGGTATACACTTCAACATTACTGTCATTTTGTTGTTATTGTTGGTGTCACTGAGTTGATTCTGACCCATGGTGGCCCATGTATAACAGAATGAAATACTGTCCTGTCCTGCGTCTTCTTCACAATCATTGGTATGCTCTAGTCCATTGTTGCAGCCACTGTGTATTTTGAGTGCTTTCCAGCCTAGGAAAGCTCATCTTTCAGCACTACTTCAGATGATATTGTGATCCATAGAGTTTTTATTGCCTATTTTTCAGTAGATTCCCCAGCCTTTCTTCCTGGTCTTAGTCTGGAAGCCACACTAAAACCTGTCCACCATTACTGACATAAATATTGGAAATTGTTCTCCAAATAAGCAGTACAAGTACTATGTATGAGAGTTACCTATTGTTCACGTACTCTTAAACTCTTAGTATTCTTTTGCTCAGTCTCGATGGATGAGAAATAGTATTTTACTGTTGCTTTACATTGCATTTTCCTGATTTCGGGTGAGGATTAGGAGTTTTTAATATATTATGCACACTAATCCTTTCCTAGTTATTTGGATTAGAGGTATTTTCTGTCAGCTATGGCTCCACCCTCCCCATTGTTTACAGTATCTCTGATTCATATCCCAAGTTTGTAACTCAAATTTATCAGGATTTTCCTTTATGGTTTATGTTTTATGTGACTTATTGATGTAATTTCCCCCATCTTGATATGGTGAACGTATTCTCCTGTGTAGTCTTTGAATACTCTTACAATTTTAATTTTTCCATTTAGCGCTTTAGCCTATCTGGAATTTAATTATATGATTCCTCTAAGACAAGAATCTACTTTTACATTTTTTTCCATTTGGATAATTTATTATTTAAGAATTACATTGACCCATCTCCTACCCTCTCCTCATTTATTCAATTATGTTGACACCTTTAGCTTGTATTAACTTCCATTTAAACACAAATCTGTTTCTAGGTCCTCTAATATGTTTAACATAAATGACATCATGATAAACAGAGAAAATATTATCAAGGATTTCATTTTACTTGGATCAACAAGCCTCTTGCTCTCAGGCTGCAGAGGCTGACAAATCCTAAGATCAGCAGGTAAGATACTAGGTCAAGTCCCAAGAACCAGAGATCATATATACAGGAGCCAGCTGCAGAATCCAGAGCAAGCAAAAGCCCGCAGCCCTTGTCATAAAGTTTACCTGTATTGGATGCATGCCACACCCCCAAGGAAACTCCCTTTCAATTGATTGGCTACTCACAGCAGATTCCATTATGGAGATGATTACATTATATCAGATCTCATTTTGGAGCTGATTACATCATTAAATGACTGTCAAACTACATCAAAAGTACCAAACCACTGAGAATCAATATTTGATCCTCAATATCTCATTTACTTGGAGTAACAATCAATGTCCATGGAGCACCAGTCAAGAAATCAAATAACATATCACATTGGACAAATTTGCTGCAAAAGACCTCTTTAAAGTGTTAAAAAGCAAAGATGTCACCTTGAAGACTAAGACATATCTGACCCAAGCCATGGTATTTTCAATCGCCTCATATGCATGTGAAAGCTGGATAATGAATAAGGAAGACCAAAGAAGAACGAATACCTTTGAATCACACTGTTGGCAAAGAGTCTTGACTATACGACGGACTGCCAGAAGAGTGAACAAACCTGTCTTGGAAGAAATACA
Organism: Elephas maximus indicus; assembly: GCF_024166365.1. Classification (NCBI taxonomy): domain Eukaryota; kingdom Metazoa; phylum Chordata; class Mammalia; order Proboscidea; family Elephantidae; genus Elephas; species Elephas maximus. Next base: position 55,604,691 of record NC_064840.1, read on the forward strand.
GCCAGAGTGCTCTTTGGAAGCAAGGATGACGAGACTTGTCTCACATACTTTGGACATGAATCAGTTCCTGGAGAAAGACATCATACTTGGTAAAGTAGAGGGTCATTGAAAAAGCGGAAGACCCTCAACGAGATGGATTGACATAGTGGCTGCAACAATGGGCTCAAACATAGCAATGATTGTGAGGATGGCACAGGACTGGGCACTGTTTCATTCTGTTGTACATACGGTTCTATGAGTTGGAACCGACTCGGCAGCATCTAACAACAACAACAATCTGTTTAACAAATCTGCTGAATTTTTAATTGTAATATCTTTCCTTCTCATTTCTAGAAATTTTATCTGGTTTTTTAAATCAAAGCTGCTTATCTTTTAATAGGATATTATTCTTGCCTTAGCGTTTTAATTTTTTATGTCTATAATCATTTAAAATTTACTTTTAATTCTCTTTCAAGTTATCCAGTCATCTCAAGTTCTTGGGATCGAATCTTGCCATTGGCTGTCTTCTGACTCTTGTTTATAGTGGATGGATTCCCTGTGCAATTTGTAATTTTTTATTCATAGCTCATCTCTAGGGATGCTGATAGTGTCTGCAAGCATTTACTGAGGTATGGGTTATGGAAACATCATTGCAGAGTGGATTTTTCTTTACTTCTTTTAGGACCCTCAGTGTTATTAGAAGTATAAAAACTCATTATATCTCTGGTAGTGTAAATTTGAACCCTAAACATATAGAAGGTATAGTGTTATGATTCAAATTCTAAGGCAGTTATTTTTTTCCCCAACCAGAGCCCCAACAAGTTTTGCTAATGAAAAAAACATTTTCTCTAGTCTTCCTTTTTCCAGAAGTTGCAGCCCTTTCAGGGTCCTACATCTAAGTGAGGGAATCTTATTTCAAATAGGTCTCAAGGTCCACATAGGTATTAAAAACCAAGTCCTTTGTTACCATAATAATACTAAATTAACCGTAACTAACATCCATCTCATCTCCCTCGTCTCTCCAAGGGCATTTCCAAAATTAGCTTACAGGATTACTGCTCTGGTTTTAAGTTTCCAGCACCTATGCATGTGCAGAATATTTTGTAGGGCTTTATCCAGCATTTCCGAGTTTTTTTTTTTTTTCCCCCTTACAGTTTTATCAGGTCCCAAGACCACTCAGCTAGACACCAATGTCATCAAGTTCTCGTCAATGGGATGTGCCTTTCTCCTGCCTTTCTTCCTTAAGAGAAGCTGCCTGCCCTCTATTTTCTGTTTTTGCCCTCTTCCTGCTACCTGATACATTGCTACAACATGAGCAGCTGCCATGGTACCAGAGATAAAGCCGTGTATTGATGACAGCAGAGCTCTTTCCCACTGGACCACTTGTCTCTGAACAAACACATTAGAAAGGAACAAGCTTCCATCTTATTTAAGCCACTGTATTACTAAGCTTAGCCTCTGCTCTAACACAAAGCCCCTGAAGGTAAGATATTCTCAAAATACTTTAACTAGGGAGCTGTGTCTTCGCTCCTGAATTTTTTATTACTAAGCTTAGCCTCTGCTCTAACACAAAGCCCCTGAAGGTAAGATATTCTCAAAATACTTTAACTAGGGAGCTGTGTCTTCGCTCCTGAATCTTCAATTTTAGGCACTAGATTAGGCCCAGGTGCTTCTGAATAGTGACTTATGGGAATATGTGTCTTAGAATAATATCAATTGCACTTTTTTTAACCAATAAGATTTTATGTCTTCCTTTTGCGCTAGTTAGCATAAACCATTTGCTCATTACGGAAACAGCTGCTATGGAGACAATTCTCTTATTAAATCTCCCTCTGTCACTTTTCAGTTCCTTTTCTATACACGAACTTAAGTCAATAAACACTGTGCATCTAGGAAAGCTAAGCTTTTCGAATGGGAAAGATCACCCTAAAATATTGTTCATATATAGCAATTTAAAAGGTCCTACCTTGCCCTTCAAAAATTGTGAAGGGAGTGTTGGAAATAGATTTAAAATAATGTCACAACCTTAAATCAACCAGTGTCTGGGCAAGTTACCTACGTAAGTTCATTTTCGTTTTATTTTCCCTGTGTTCAAAGAATTCCTTTGAAAGCTTCCCTCACTAGGTTTGCAACAGAAGCACAGGGGGTCTTAGTCTAAAACAAAACTCTGCCAGGAGAATGTGCTGGATGAAAACACCTGGCAAAAGGTGTAAATTTTACTTTTTTTCTCTAATATTTTAACAGATTTCAACTCCTTATGGACCAAGTCCAGCATAGCATTTGACAAAATGATTTTAATATGGTCCATTTTGTTTTAATTAAGAAGATAATCCTTGCCAGATACCTAGAGATCTGTAGATTTCTGCCAGTGCTTCGCTTCTCACTGTGATTTATTATCATGGGGACCCTGTGCACAACGGCAAACTGAGGTGAGCAGTGTTAGGGCAGGACCAACAGCCCGTTTCGGCAAGTCACTTCCTACTTTCAATGTGTACCAGAAAGACCTGCTCCAAGGGGCTCATGTCTTCAGATTGATCAACCTGCCTTCCTTCCCTCAACACACCCATAAACAGTACACCCAGTATTAGACTGTTCCCAGTCAAAACTACACTGCTGATGGCACTCTGATAAACTAGTTCTCAGTATAATGTTTAAAAAAAAAAAAAAAAAAACATTGCCCTTGAGTCAGTTCTGACTCATGGAGACCCCACATGTTACAGAAGAGGACTGTTCCATAGAGTTTTCTGGACTGTAATCTTTACAGAAGCAGATTGCCAAGCCTTTCTTCCCTGGCTCCACTGAGTGGGCTCAAACCACCAACCTTTAGATTAGCAACCAAGCACTTAACCGTTCACACCGCCCAGCAGCAAGCATGATGTTACACATAGTAAAAGCTTAATGCCCTGGTTTACAAAGTTGTATAGCCCTATAGCCATGTTTATAACCACTTTTAAACAAGAGTCACATGCCCACTATATGCCCCATATCAGTTGCCCTTGAGTCATTTCTGACTCATGGTGACCCATGTGTGTCAGAGTAGAACTGTGATCCATAGGGTTTTCAATGGCTGTTTTTTTGGGAAATAGATTGCAAGGACTTTCTTTCAACACACCTCTGGGTAGACCTGAACCACCAACATTTTGGTTAGCAACATAGCACATTTACTGCACCACTCAGGGACCCCATATATTCCATAGAGTTGCATAAAAATACTCTAACGCCGAATAATAGGCTTAGAGAAATTTGTCCTTATCAAACGTCTCAGTCTAAGTGTTAAAATACATGATACACCCTCCTCATGGCTAATGTGAAACAACTTTTAAGAATTTCTAGAAATAACTCAAAAGAATTCATTTCTAAGGCATTCCAGCCATTGGCAAATTATCTGGGAGCCAAACATCTGACACCTGCAGCCCATTGTTTGTTATTGTTTTCAAAACTATAAATACCACAGTATTTATTGTGGCTTCCTGAAATTCACGGGGAGAAACAGATGAAGAGAAAAAGCTGGTTTAAGAGCAAGACCCAACAAGGCATGCCCCAGTCTGGAATGTGTCCTCAGCAGCAATGTCAAAGGGGGAGAAGCATGTTCAAGCTGCTATTCTAAGGGAATGAGGCAAGAATCCAGACCTGACCGATCTTTGCTTCAATCCCTCCCTTATAATTATGTCTCATTTGAAGTAAAGACCGTATAGCAGGAAATGTGAAAATTAATTATAAGCCAGATGTATGGAAACAGCATCCTAATTGGGACTGTACATTTACATTTGATTAAACTTCCACAAAGCAAACTTTCATATCTTGGCATGACCACAAGATGCTCCCAGATCTTGGCACATGGGCAGTGCAGAACACTCTTCAAGGCACTGCCTCTCTTGTGTGTTGGCTTCCCAAATAAAGATAAGTACGCAACCCAGCTGAGCCCCAGAATTTGGCTCTTCTGAAGAAAATAATGATTTCACAGAGAGCTGGCCCTGGACGGAGGGTCCTTAATTTGGAGTCCATGGGTCCTAGGGTCTTATGGCTCATCATCAGGCAATCTATGGGCATTATTCTAAGGTGTAAGCCATAAGTTTTACCAGATTCTTAAAGCAAACTGAGACCCCCAAAAAGCTAAGAATCATTTTCTAAGTGTTATACAGGAGTAAAGCAAGTGACTGCCCCCCTACAATGATTTGAAAGCCTCCTAGAGAGTGGTCTTCCCAAGCCCTCTCCCTGATCTAGGGGCCTGACACTACCTGCTCCTGCCTCGTGTCTTAGAGCTCTCATCACTAGAATAATTCCTTTGAGTGAACATAATTAAGACAGGGTCCCATCCAGCGTTCTCATGCTAATGAATGTAAGTTTCATGAGAGAAGTGATTCTTTTTCCTTTTCCTTTTTCTACGCTAAAAAACCTAATGCTGTTGAGTCGATTTCCGCTCATAGTGACCCTGTAGGACAGAGTAGAACTGCTCCATAGAGTTTCCAAGAAGCACCTGGTGAATTTGAACTGCTGTAGCTCTTAACCACTATACCACCAGGGTTTCCTTTCTACTTTAAAAAAAAAAAAAAACTATTAAAAATAAACAAATGAAAAAAGCCATCTAAGAAAGAAAGTTAGGGTTACAGTTAGCAACAAGAACAAATCCTGGCTCATAGTAGCCACATGTACATTATTGAATGAATGAAATTGATTCTGCTGGCAGGAAGCAAGGTCTGGGAAACAGACTAATGCTTGGGGCAAGAATATCTCACTTAGTGGCTCTTGAAAAAGCAAGGCTGGGACTTGGGTAGGTTATCAGGATGGAGTACAAGATAGAAACAGCTCTCAGGATCAAGTAACCAAGTTTTAGAAAACTGGCCAAGAAGCTTAAATTCTTCCTGTCTCGGGTGAGGATTGACTCTAGAGCCTGTGTTAGGGCTAACCTCAGGGAGACCAAATGGCTGGGCTATGAGTAAGGAGAACTACAGAGGCTGGTCACAGCCAGGCCTGCACCCATCCAGAGGGAGAACTCTGAAAGAGACACTTAGAAAGCACTGAGGACAAACAAGCACATTTCATATCCACTTCCAAACCCCCTCCCGAAGCAGGCCCTAGCCTCAAATTTGACATAATTACCTGTGAGGGTCTTGATATCCATCTCTGAATAGTTAAATATTATCTTTCCCAAAATCAAAGAAGTTAAATAGCATTTCACTTCATAATAAAGACAAGGCAGTCCTTTGCTGCCCTCACTGAGGGAATATACTTAAATACACACACACGCACACACACACACACACACGAAAGTGATATCTGAAATTTTAACCTCTTTCCTGTCCCCACTTCAGAGATCTTAGCATAAAATACATCTGCCACATTCAAGTATTATGTCCTACTTTCTCTACTATTCCCATTTTTTAACTTTCTGCCCAGATCTTTCCTTCCTGTTAACTAGGCTTTGAATCCCTCAACAACTTCCCATGGTGCCCCACAAAATCCCCATCCAAATGATCATTTAATTTTGGTTGCAATAATAAAGGCCATTCCTGAAGCAGGTGTTACTCTGTATTCAATACCATGGAAAGAGCCCTGGAGTTGAAGCCACATCTAAGCTTCACGTTCAAGCTGATTTTGGGAGATCACATGTCTCAAAGCTCCGGGTGTTTATTTGCAAGATGGACATATTCCCTACTCAAAGGCTGTCATGCAGATAAAATGTGTGCAAAAGGGCTTCATAAACAGCATGTGTTACATAAATGTTAGGTTACACAGTTACACGACAACATTTGGCATTTGCAGAAACTCATGATAAGATGAAGGAAATGCTAATGACTGTTTCACAAAACAAAGAAGGAAAAAATCACAATGAGAGGGAGGCATAGACAACAGGGCACTACAGACAGAAGCACCATGCTGTACCCTCCACAGCAAAGACCCAAAAAACTAAGTGAAACAGAAAAACATCAATCTTGGAACCCTAAGCACCAAATGAAGAGATGAAGAACTCAACCAAGCACTGAATGGATTAAGAAACTGTCAGAGAACAGAGAACAAGGAGAGAAACAGAGCGGAGGTCCCCTATCAGCCAATCAACACAGATTTGCCATCTCGGACTCCTCAGGCACCAAGATCAGCTAACAGGGAGTATGGGAAGACAGCTTCACAGAGCTCCCAGCAGGAGACAGAGTACCTGGTAACCAGTGACTCATGCTTTCCTATTCCCTACCCTCCTTCCCCTTGCTTAGCCTCTGCTGCTACCCAGCAGGCCACAGACACTCGGCTGGGGTGATGCTGGTTCCATGCCACTTGGATTTGCCCTACCCACAGTGACCAGCTCCTTCATTGCTTTTTCTTGTTGCTGTTGTTGCTTTTTCAGCTTCTTTTGGTTTCTTCTCTCTCACACACCTCTTTCCCTTCCTTTCTCTTGAACACCTGGCTCCATGTGACATCTCTGCTTCTTCTTGACAGGTTGTGAAGTGCTGCTCAGCTAGGGAACTGCTTCCCCGGTCTGCACTGCATGCTGGTAGAGTACCTGGGGCATTTCCTTTTTTAAAATTTATTATTATTCGTTTTCTTTTTTACTTTTTGTTTTTCTTCATTTCTCAGTTTCTCATCTCTCTCTACTTTCCTTCTTTTCCTGTCTCCTAAATACCTGGCACTGTATGCCACTTCCACCCCTCTAGATGGGTTGTGCAGTGCCTAGTGGCTTGAGATCTACTTTCCCGGTCTGCGCTGCCAAGCCAATGGGCTCCTTTGGAGATCTTTTCTTTTCTTTTCTCTATTACTTGTCTCTCTCTACCGTCTTTCCCTTCTTTTCTCCTGAACACCTGGCACCATGCACCATCTCTGCTCCTTCTCAACAGGCTATGCAGTGCCCCATGGCTGAGGAGCCACTTTCTCAGTCCACACCACCACACCAGTGGGCTCCTTTGGGGGCATCTTTTTTTTTCTTTCTTTCTCTCTTCCTTTCTTTTCTCAATTTGTTGTCTCCCCCGCCTTCCTTACTTACCCTTCTCCTGGACGCCTGGCCCCATGTGCCATCTCCACTCCTTCTTGTTGGGCTGTGCAGTGCTACTTGGCTGAGGGCCCACTTCTAGTGGGCTCCCTTGGAGTATCATTTTTTCTTTACTTTCTTTTTTTCTCAGTTTCTTACCTCTCCCTACCTCTCTTCCTTACTCTTCTCCTGAACACCTGGTGCTGTGTGCCATCTCTGCTCCTTCTTGAGGGGCTGTGCAGTGTCACTCAGGTAGTGACCCCCTTCTGGTGGGCTCCCTTGGGGCATTTTTCTTTTCTTTCCTCTTTTTTTTTTTTCTTCTCTGTTTCTTGTCTCTCTCTACCTCCCTTCCTTACCTTTCTGAACACCTGGCACTGTGTGCCATCTCTGCTCCTTCTGGACAGGTTGTACAGCCCTTCTCAGGCGGGGACCCACTTCTGGTGGGCTCCCTTGGGCATTTTTTTTTTCTTTCTTTCTACTTTTTTTTTTCTCTGTTTCTTCTCTACCTTCCTTCCTCCCATCCACCTGGTACTTTTTTTTTTTCTTGGTTTCTTGTCTCTCTCTGATTCCTTCTATTCCTTTCTCCTGATCACCTAGCCAAATGTGCCTTTCTCTTTCCTTTTCTTTTTTAATCTAGTTTCTTATCACTCCCTTCCTTACTTTCCTTTCTCCTGCCCATCTACCTGCACGTGCTGTATATGTCCTTTCTTGATGGGCTGTGCCTCACCACCTGGCTAGAGAGCCACCAGCACATAGCCTCTCTGGTCTGCACCACTCAAATGCCAGCCTCCCTCAGCACTTTTTTTTTTTTTTTGGCTCCTGTTTCTCACTCTTCTTTCTCTTCTTTCCCACACTCACTTAACTCCACACATCACAACCTCCCATCTCCCTTCTGCCTATCTGCACCATGTGCTGAACATCAAAACCCCAAGCAGCACAGGCAGTCTACAGGAACCTACAGACTGGGGAAAAAAAAATTGGCTTTTACAAATCAGAGAAAGGTCTAATCTCTAAAATCTACAGGAAAATCCAACACCTCTACAACAAAAAGACAAATAATCCAATTAAAAAATGGGCAAAGGAAATGAACAGACACTTCATCAAAGAAGACGTTCAACAGCTAACAGAAACATGAGGAAATGCTCAAAAATCACTAGCCATTAGAGAAATGGAAATCAAAACCACAATGAGATACCATCTCACCCTGGCGTTACTGGCACAAATCATAAAAAGACAGGAAATAACAAATATTGGCGAGGCTGGAGGGAGACTGGAACACTTATGCACTGCTGGTTTGAATGCAAAATGGTACAACCATTTTGGAAAACAATATGGCACTTCCTTAGAAAGTTAGAAATAGAAATACCATATGATACAGCAATCCCACTCCTAGAAATATATCCTAGAGAACTAAGAGCTATCATACGAATAGACATATGCACACCCATGTTCATTGCAGCATTGTTCACAATAGCAAAAAGATGGAAACAACCTAGATGCTCATCAACAGATGACTGGATAAACTGTGGTACACACACACAATGGAGTATTACACAATGATAAAGAACAATAATGAATCTTCAAGCCTCTCATAACATGGATGAATCTGGATGCCGTTATGCTGTGTGAAATAAGTCAATCACAAAAGGACAAATATTGTATGAGACCACTACTATAAAAACTCACAAAAAGGTTTACACACAAAAAGAAACAATCTTCGATGTGGTTACCAGGGAGGGGAGGAGTGGGGATGGAAAAACACTAAATAGACAATAGATAAGTGGTAACTTTGGTGAAAGGTAGAAAGAAAAAGTAAAAATAAAAAATCACAGTGAAGAACAGGCTGCTGTCCTTTGCGTAACACAAAATGGACATGTACACCTATGTAAGGTTGAATATGCATAAAAAGTTTCTGGAAGGTTACATAAGCCATGATTAGCAGTTATTGCCTCTGGAAAGAGGACCGAGTTTAGGGTGGGAATGAGATATACTTTTTATTATAAAACATTTTTACTGTCATCTGAATTTTTAGTTATGTGGACATATTCTCTCAATTTAATAGACTTGCTCATAAAAAGGGTGATAGGGGCTTTATTAAAACTATAATTGAACCTAATCCATTAACATCAATCCATGGTGCTGACAAGAATGTAATTCATGTAAGAACATGTCTATTAGAAATAGTAATGTTTTTAATTTCTAATTTAGGGCTGGAATTAAAAGACATTAACTGGAAGCATGGCTTCAAATTGGTTCGAATTTGCATTTCCACCCAGATAAACTGGATCAGAAACTACATTTTAACAAGATCCCTAGGTGGTTCTCATGTCTCATAAATTTTGAGAACCACTGCTCTATTAGCAAAGAAGCCCTGATGGTACAGTGGTTAGAGCCCTATGCTGCTAACGTAAAGGTTGGCAGTTTGAACCCACCAACGGCTCCATGGGAGATGAGACAGCCTGCTTTCAGAAACCTTTACAGCCTTGGAAACCCTATGGGATCTCTACGAGTCAGAGTCAACTCAATAGCGGTGGGTTTGCTTTGGTTTTGGCTCCACTAACGGTTTTCGCTATGAGTCAGAATTGACTTGAAGGCAACTGGAAGGGTTTGTGGTTCTCGAAATGGTCCCTAATCAGCAGCAAGCATCACCCGGGAAGTTGTTAGAAATGCAAATTATCAGCAGGGGTTCCAACTGGAAGCCCTGACTGGGAGCTTGGAACAACTTTGTAGTTGCTACCAGGTTCCTATTCTTAGGTCAGCAAAGCATAGTAGAAAGAGGCCTGGGCCAGGGTTAAAACACTCAAGTTCAAAATCTGCCTCAGCTTCTTCCTGGGAGAATGATCTTGGGCATTCATTTTCCCTTTCTAAAAACAGAATTAATTATCCCTGCCCTGCCTATCACACAGGGTTATCAGGAAAGAGCGAAGGAATGTCTCTCCAGTCAAGACTGGTTGTATCTCTAAAGCATTTATCACAAGTTTCTACCCATGAGAAAGCTTTCTCTTTGAAAATAATTGAAAAATAATACTAGTATTTTTATAGAGTTTACCTGTTTCAAAGTGATTTCACATGCATTGTCTCATTCGATTTTCATAATAGCCCTGTTTGATGGATATTATAATTGATATCTATATTTTATAAAGAAAAATCTAGGGTTTAGAGAGGTAAATGACTTGCCCTAGTCACATTGATAAGCACTGAAATCTGGAGATCAAACACATACACTCTGACAACAAATCCTATGTTCTTCCTCCTGAATCATGACCCCTTCCGGAATAAATTCAGTGATTAATCATTAAAGTGCCTTATACATGTTCCCATTCAATTGTCAAGATAACTTTAGGAGTTGTGTAATATTTCCTCACTTTACAGATGAAGAAACTGAGGCTGAAAAAGTAACATTATACACCCAGAGTCACACAAATGTAAGTGAAGGTGCTGGTATTCATAACCCCTAAACTATCCTCCCTCACAAAACCAGATTCAGTATCTTCAAGAACACTCACTAGGGGAGAAAAATGTTCTCCCCCTTCTGATCCATTCTACACAGTCATGGCAAGATAGTCTCGGATGTTCAAGTTCACTCCGAGGTGCCTCAGAAGAAAGGCCTGGCAATCTACTGCTGGAAAATCAGCCACTGAAAACCCTATGGAGCACAGTTCTACTCTGACACATGGGGTCGCCATGAGTTGGAGTTGACTCAACAGTAACTGGTTGGTTGCCGCTGGAACCTTCTTGAAGCAGCTCTGGTCATGTCCTTCTCCTAATCAAAAGCTTTCAATGGTTCCCTATTACAATGTGGGTAAAGACACTGTCCTTTTGCCCAGTCCGTAAGCTCTGCCCTGACTGTATTGTAGCCACAATTGCCAGCCTCACCCCAACCACTTCTGATGGTCCAAACAGCGCCATCACTCTTCTTTGTACCCCCTGTGCTTTCTCACCTGTTCCTTTTCCACCAGTGCTCCTGCATTCTGAACTGAACCACTCGCTTCCATATTCACGTGTCAACTAAACACAACCCCTTCCGTGGAACCCTCTCAGATCTCAATGGTCATAGAGTGGTATCATGGCAAGGGCATGAGCTTTGAAGTCACTCAAGGTTGGGGCTCAGAGACACTTCTTAGTATTTGTATAATCGCAGATTTCAGCCTAGTTTCCTTACATGTAAACACAGAAACAATCCCTACCCCAGCTTTGCTGGAGGATTAGGTAGCAATACCGGGCTGGGAGCAAGTGGTCAATAAACATTAATTGCTCTTTCCTTTTCCCACCTCTGAACTCTGTAAGCCCTTTCTCTATAACTTCCTAGGTGTCACTTTGTACATTTTATTGCAGCTATTTACTTATGTGTCTTATCTCATTTCCCTAGTGTAAGGTCTTTCAATGCAGAGTCCATCTTGGAGTGATCCTTAGCACCTATTACAAAGCCTTGCTCATAGGAGGAAGTGAGTAAATATTTTCAGGCAATGGAAGAAAGCACAGTCTACCAAGGAGAATATATACTCCAAAAGGTTATTAATGTATTATGTGTTTACTAGATTTTGAAAAAGGGTTTGTGCACACATGCATCCACGAGAGAGAGAAAGAGAGAGAGATGCCAAGCAAGTTGTCTGTATTACAGTGGTTCACCAACAGGTAAAAAGTGACCCAACAGGCAGGTGAATCACGGCATCAGGGATTCGAGGCACAGGCAATCTAAATCAGTCCAGAAAGGCTGACAGTGGTCATCATCAGGATAATCCATCAGCAAGTACAAGGGTCCTAGCAGCAGGGCTTCTGGATCACGGGAGCATTGTCTGACTTGCTTGCTTTGGATACAGAGTTAGGAGGAATCAATTGCTAGATGATGACTAATGAAAACATGGGAGGCCCTCAGTAAGTTGGATTGGCACAATAGCCACAACGATGGCCTCCAACATGCTGGAGATTGTGAGGATGATGAAGGACAGCGAAACATTTCATCCTGCTGTACATACGGTCATCATGAGTTGGAGTCAACTCAATGGCATCTATGTATTGATTATTTTTAATAAAACATGATAAATATTAGGCTTGTGCACCAGTATAATTTATACATCAGCTTCTGCAAAATGTATCCTTTAAGCACACACAATTAAATGAATAAAAATCTTCTAAAGTGAATGCCCACTGTCTGGCTCAGTCCTAGCCATAGGGTAGGTGCCCAGTAGCTCTTTAGTTCCCAAAGGTCTGAGTCTGAACCTCTTAGCTAGGTACTGAAATTTCTTCACTATTCAACCATTTGATGCTATATATCTTTCCAACTTTATCACTCCTTGCTTTCTTCCATCCCCCCACTGCTCTGGCCACCCCAGCTTCCTTCCTCTCTAAGCATTGCACTCCCCTGCCTTGGCTCCCATTTCCCACGTGGAATACCCACTCCCTAACCCTCCTCTGAAATCCCACAGCAGACCTATTTACAACTCATCCCAGGTTAGCTCAGGCCTCAAACACTGTTGCCTGCTCAGACCGGCCAGAGCTCTCATTTATTTGGTTCAGGCCTTTGCTACTTAAAGTGTGGCCAGCTGGACCAGCAGCATCAGCATCAGCTGGTAGCTTGTTGGTAAATCAATCCCAATTGTTAGTAAATCAATCTGAATTTTAACAAGATCCAGGTGATTCATATGCCTGTGCATAGGCCCCCTTGCTTCCTTAGTTATGTTTTCCCTGCAGGTCCTGTCTTAGCCAAACTGGCTTTGCCTCCATGAGTCTCTGCAACCCACTAGTCCTCTGCAAGTAGTAAGGTTGAATGAATTCTTTACTGATAATGATAAAGAAGCATCCTTAGCACTAGTTAACTTGATATTTTCCTAATGAACTTTATTCTGGTTTTGGTCTCATCCCTCTGCCAATGGACAAAGAAGCAAGTCACACTTGCCAGCTTTCTCATAGAAAGAGCTTACTGACCAACCTCTTTCTTCTAAGATCTAAGTCACTCAGTCGTAATCCATCAACCTAAACAACTAATAGGTAACACAATCTTGTAGTCTGTAGCTTGAAGGAATAAATATGGGATGGGGTCTTCAACCTTTCTGAATTCCAGGTGTTGTACATGTATGTGTGCTTCAGATCTCTCAGGGCCATACAAAGCTGGGCATAGAACAGAGATCAATTAGCTTAAAATCCTGGTCAGAGAATCCAGCGGGCAAAGTTGAACACTAGTACTAAAGAACTGAAGCAGTAAGTAACCCAAAACCTCTAGTCATATTAACCTGAAAATGTCCTTGGAAGCTGTTGACTTGACTACTGTTAAGACCTTTTACTTCTTTTGCCTGTAGGGAGTCTCAGCCCTGTTTTGCCTGTATAATACCACTTGTTTTAAAGTCCTAGGAGCTCTAGTTGTGCCGTGGCTAAAGCACTTGGCTGTTAACCATAAGCAGGCAATTCAAACCCACCAGCTGCTCTGTGGGAGAAAGACGTGGCAGTGTGCTTCCATAGAGATTTACACCCTTGGAAACCTTGTAGGATCGTTATGAGTCAGAATCCACTTGATGGCAGTGGGTTTGGTTTTGATTGGTTTTAAAGTCCTAAAAACCAATTGCCTTCTAGTTGACCCCAACTCACGGCAACGCTGCCTCATGGTAACCCCATGTGTGTCAGAGTAAACCTGTGCTCCATAGTTTTCTTTCTTTAATAGTGGTGAAAACATGCACTACAAAACATTCACCAATTCTAACAGCTTCTACATGTATACTTCAGTGACACTGAGTACATCCTTCAAGTTGTGCAACCCTTATCACTATCCTTTCTCAAATTACTCCACTATCATTAACATAAACTCAATGCCTCCTAAACAAAAACTCCCCCTTTTCCCCTCCCTCCTGTCCCTAGTAGCCACTAATAATCTTTGGTTTGTATATATTTGCTTATTTCATATCAGTGAGATCATATAGTATTTGTCCTTTTGCAATTGACTTACTGGCATTCCCTGGGTTACGAACAAGATCGTTCTTAAGTGTGTCTTTAAGTCGAATTTGTAGGTAAGTTGGAACAGGTCCATACACCTCTTATTTAGCCTTACTTTAGTGCAAGAAAAGGCTCAAAGCCTTTTCGATGAATTAAAAAGTGTACGTACAGCAAGTGAAGGTGATTACATTGAAGAATTTGTTGCCAGTAGGGGTTGGTTCAATCCTTTCAACATGAGGGCAAATTTATATAACGTTAAAGGGCAAGGTGAAATTGTCCATAAGTCGGACATTTGTAACCCGAAGATTTACTATATTTCACTCAGCATGTTTTCAAGGTTCATCCACATTGTGGCAAACATCAGGACTTCATTTCTCTGAATAATTTTCTATTGTATGTATATACCATATTTTGTTTAACCATTCATCTATTGATGGACGCTTTGGTTGTTTCCACCTTTTGGCTATTGTGAAAAGTGGTGCAATGAACACTGGGGTACAGGTTTCTACTTATTTTACATTTTTGACTTCTTTGGGTACATACCCAGGACTTAGACTGCTGAGTCATGTGACAGTTCTATGTTCAACTTTTTGAGGAACCTACAGTTTTCCACAGTAGCTGCACCATTCTACATTCCCACTAGCAATGATGAGGGTTCCAGTTTCTCCATAACCTTGCCAACACCTATTAATTCCCATTTTTTTGTTGTTTGTTTGTTTGCTTTTGATCACTGCCATTCTAATGGAAGTAAAGTGGTATCTCATTGTGGTTTTGATTTGCATCTCCCTAATGGAAACCCTGCTAGGGTAGTGGTGAAGTGCTGTAGCTGAATCCACCAGGTGCTCCTTGGAAACTCCATGGGGCAGTTCTACTCTGTCCTATAGGGTCGCTGTGAGTCAAAATCGACTTGATGACAACGAGTTTGGTTTCTGGTTTTTTTTAATGGCTAATGAAGGAGCCCTGGTGTTACAATGGTTACGCACTTGGCTGCTACCTGAAAGGTTGGCGGTTCAAATCTACGCAGTGGCTCTACAGGAGAAAGACCTGGTGATCTGCTTCCATAAAGATTACAGCCTAGAAAACCCTATGGGGCTTATGGGGTCACTATGAGTTGGAATAGACTTGATGGCACCCAACAGCAATGGCTAATGACATAGAGCATATTTTCACGTACTTGTTGGCCATTTGAATGTCTTCCTTGGTGAACTGTCTATTCAAGTCTTCTGCCCGTTTTTTGATTAGGTTGTTCATCTCTTTGTTGCTAAATCATAGTTTTCAATGGCTGATTTTTTTTTTTTAATTAAATTGCCAGGCCTTTCTTCCCAGGTGCCTCTGGGTAGACTTGAACTTCCAACCTTTTGGTAAGTAGCCTAGCACACTAACCAATTGCAGCACTCAAGGACTCTTTTGAAGACCTACCTCTCACGTTAACAGGACTGCCTATGTGTTTCTGTGTAGATTGCCAGGGATGAACTGAGGAGTTCACAGTGAGATGCCACATGGCTGTGGTCTCAATAACTGCTTGTCATTGCTACATTCCCCCAAAGGTTACACACACAACAGAGGCCTCAGCTGTGGGATAAGGATGGAAGGTGGGGGAGCAATGTTTTTTCATGCAGTCATGATCGAATAGACATTGAGTACTGATATGCCCACATGTAATTGGCACTCCATTTAAGATGATGTCTGTCTGATAGCCCAGTTCTCACATAGAAAAAGACTAATGAGAGGCTTGTAATCGAGGGAGACATGGGCAAAAACCCAAGAGACCGTATCTTATTTTTTCTCAATCTATTTGGTAAGTTGAATCCACGGGGGGAAAAAATCTTCAGCAAGAGATAATGATCAGGAAAGAATTTCCAGAAATCACTTGGTTTTCTCCCAAGATTTGTAAACATTAGAGCCCTGAAGGATTGAGAGTGTTCAAGTAGTTTTCATCTCTTTGCTCTCAAGGTTGTGTCTCCCCCTCTGGTTTACATATCTCCCTCTCTGGCTTAGGAGATTTTTATTATCATTCTTTTCCAGTAAAGATGTTGTGAGACAGTTTACAGCCTTTTAAATCATAGGAACAACTATTCAGCAAATTTTGCTGCATTTAATACTTTTTTTAAGCTACTTTTATTATGAAATTCCATTTTTCATCCTTAAAAAAAAAAAAGAAAGAAAAAAGAACTTTTGGTCTCTTTCCCATCTGCTTCTACGGAAGGAGGCAGAGTTTTTATGAGTATGCTGGCTGACTCCAAGTCAAGTGGAAGAAACTAAGTGCTCCAAATTTCATTTGCTTTTGCCGAGTCTCGGTGCTGTGCTTGCCCTCTGTCTGTGCTCATAGAAAGGAATTGAATTATGAGCAATGATTTAGTGCTTCTTAAAGTAACAGGCACTGACAGTCCAGATCGGACAACATGAACTGACCTACCTCTCTGGCCAATCTTGGGCTGCTCCGTGACCCATGAAAAATTAGCCCAGAGATTTATAAAACCAAATATGGAGACATTTGGGTTTATAAGCATAAGCATTGGATTGTGTTTCAAGGGCCCCTGGAAGAATTCCCAGTTGAGACTCTCTCTGTATCTTAATTTCCCTGTGAGTAGAGACAGCATTGACTCCTAAGTACTCACATGTAGATTAACTGCTGCTGGCATCATTTATGTTGCCCATTCTAGGAAGCTTGTCTCGAATTGTCTCCACAGACCACTCGGTTCAACATCACTTAGGGTACTGATTAAAAATGCAGATTTTGGGGTCCCACCCTTATACCCACTGAATCAGAATCTCTGGGGGTGGGGCTTGGGAATATGTAATTTTAACAGGAACTCCAGTGGTTCTTATACACACTGAAAGTTTGCAAACAGTGTTCAGAATCTCTTCCCTCACCCCCTAGGTCCTGATCCAGGGTCTCTTCCCTCACCCCCTGGGTTCTGGGACAAGATTTAGTGTTAAAGTACTAAGGCCAAAGTAAGAGGACACTGCTGTTTCCATCTCTGGACCCAGGGCACCCCAGGTCCATTGCTACTGCTTCCCCAATAACAGGGTGTCAGTGCCATAGCAAACCAGCAGGGGGTGGGGAGAAGCTTCATTGTCCCGGCTTCTTTGCAGGGCTTCCTGGGCAGGGATAGCTAATTGGCCAGCCCTAGCTCAAGGGCCATAGACCTGGGGAAAAAAATACATGATGTTTACAGCTTCCTGTAATGAGACGGAGAGATTGCCTCCCAACAAGTTTCATATAGCAAAGAATTACCCAAACACCGGAAGAAGATTGTCAGCTACATTTTAAACTAACAAGAGAATTAAAAAAAAAAAAGTTGCCATTGGGTTGATTCCAACTCATAGCAACCTACAGGACAGAGTAGAACTGCCTCATAGGGTTTCCAAGGAGTGGCTGGGAATTTGAACTGCCAACCTTTTGGTTAGCAGCCAAGGTCTTAACCACTGTGCCACTAGGAGTGCTATAAATGAGAGGTCAGCCACATGGGCTGCAATCAGTATGACAGTAAACAGCCTGGGAGTTGGAGCACTAAAACCAGTGAGACCCTCTTGGTGAATGCAGAGAACTGCTTCTAAAGTTCCTCTAAAGAGGCCCATGAACTCTTCCTTGTTGACCTATCTCAAAAGGCTGCTGCCTAAATCATCTTTGGTCTTACTAATAAGTCCAGATCACTGACACTTAAAATGTTTTAGTGGCCCTCTGTCTCTAACTCTGTAACTTTTTAGTCTAGGAGAAAATTTTAGGCCTCCTAGGTATCTTATCTCATTCTCTCCTGGGTCCCTTCTTCATTTTCACGGTAGCTCTTTTACAATTGTATATGACCATTCTAATTTTACAACTCATGGGAAGCTCAGAGATGGTGCAAAAAACCAAGATCATGCAGCTAACAGCGGCACAGTTGAAAGTAGAAGGCTGAGTCCTGGAAGATTAGGTTCCTATAAGCCCAGGGAAACATTCACTTCTCTAGGCCTTTGACATCCTTTGTCATTTTTATGTACTATACCCACACATCTGTATTTCACATGCCTCACAATGCCCAGCTGGGTTACTGTCTTCTTCGAAACTTTAAAACTTTCCACATAGAATGAAATCTTTCCATTTTATTTCCTTTAGGTAGACTCTAGCTAGACTTGCTTTCCTAATAACATATATTTTCTGTCTTATTCCAGGCAGTCTGCCAACATGATATCACTTACAATTATAAAGAAAAAAATTGAGACTCAGAGAGGTGAGGGAAATTGTCTAAGGTTACAGATCTAATAAATGACAGAACTAAAGTTCTACATGGGACTATCAGACTCTAACATCTATACTTTTTCCACTCTATCACCTGTCTCCTGCACTATATTGGAATAAAAATGTTCAGGAGGGATTTCAGATGATAGAGAAAGAGATCCCTGAGACTAAACCATAGGGGTGGCGGTCTGCTCAGCATTTAAGTAGTATTGCAGCCACGGACTGCCAAAAGAATGAACAAATCTGTCTTGGAAGAAGTAAACCAGAATCTCCTTAGAAGCAAGAATGGTGAGTCTCGGTCTCATATACTTTGGACATGTTATCAGGAGGGACCAGTCAATAGAGAAGGATGTCATGCTTGGTAAAGCAGAGGGTCAGTGAAAAAGAGGAGGACTCTCAACGAGATGGATTGGCACAGTGGCTGCAACAATGGGCTCAAACATAGCAACAATTGTGAGGATGGCGCAGGACTGGGCAGTGTTTCGTTCTGTTGTGCATAGTGTCGCTATGAGTCGGAACTGACTCAAAGGCACCTAACAACAACAACAAGCAGCCACTTTTACAATCTCTCTTACACATGCATACACACACACACACACACACACACTTCACCTCTCCAAGTCTTAAGATCCCTCAGTCCTCTGAACTGCAATGTTGTTGTTGCTGCTGTTAGGTGCTGTACAGTCAGTTCTGACTCATAGCAACCCTATGTACAACATAACAAAACATTGCCCAGTCCTGCGCCATCTTCATGATCGTTGTAATGCTTCAGCCCATTGTCGCAGCCACTGCGTCAATCCACCTTGTTGAGGTTCTTCTTCATTTTTGCTGACCCTCTACTTTACCAAGCATGATGTCCTTCTCCAGGGATTGGTCCCTCCTGATAACATGTCCAAAGTACATGAGGCAAAGTCTCACCATCCTCACTTCTAAGGAACATTCTGGTTGTACTTTTCCAAGACAGATTTGTTTGTTCTTGTGGCAGGGCAGTGCATGGTATATTTAATATTCTTCACAAACATCAGAATTCAAAGGCATCAATTCTTTTTTAGTCTTCATTATTCACTGTCCAGCTTTTGCATACATATTTGGCAACTGAAAATAATATGGCTTGGGTCAGGAGCAACTTAGTCTTCAAAATGACATCTTTGCTTTTGAACGCTTTAAAGAAGTCTTTTGCAACAGTTACGCCTAATGCAATATGTCGTTTGATTTTTTGACTGCTGCTTCCTTGGGCATTTATTGTGGACCCAAGTAAAATGAAATCCTTGACAATTTCAATACTTTCTCTGTTTATCATGATGTTGCTTATTGGTCCAATTGTGAGGATTTTTGTTTTCTTTATGTTGAGGTGTACTCCACACTGAAGGCTGTACTCGTTGATCTTCATCAGTAAGTGCTTCAAGTCCTCTTCGCTTTCGGCAAGCAAGGTTGTATTATCTGCAAATCGCAGGGTTTTAATGAGTCATCCTCCAATCCTGATGCAGTGCTCTTCTTCATATAGTCCAGCTTCTTGGATTATTTGCTCAACATACAGATTGAATAAATATAGTGGAAGGATACAGCCTTGACGTATAACTTTCCTGATTTTAAACCAGGCAGTGTCTCCTTGTTCTGTTCAAATGACTGCCTCTGACATCAGCAATGATATCTCTTGTTCCATGTCCTCTTCTGAATCCAGCTTGAACTTCTGGCAGGTCCCTGTCTATGTACTGCTGCAACTGCTTTTGTATTATCTTCACCTAAATTTTACTTGTGTGTCATATGATATTGTTCAACAATTTCTGCATTCTGTTGGATCACCTTTCTTTGGAATGGGCACAGTTATGAATCTCTTTGAGTCAGTTGGTCAAGTAGCTGTATACTGAATTTCTTGGCATAGACAAGTAAGCGCTTCCAGTGTTGCATACATTTGTTGAAACATCTCAACTGGTATTCCATCAATTCCTGGACCCTTGTTTTTCACCAATGCCTTCAGTGCAGCTTGGACGTCTTCCTTATCTTGATCAGTGCTATCTCCTGAAATGACTGTATGTCAACCAATTCAACTACAAATCCCCAAAGCAATTGTTTAGAAGAGCCATCGGTAGTTCCCATTTATGATCATACCCAGCCATCCCTGATCAGACCATAAAGTCCAATTCACTTGGACTTCCTTCAGACAGTCATCGCTGACCACCCAGCCCCCACTCCTGGCCTAGCTAAGCAGTTGTGGCAGCCACGGAATTGCACCACTCAAATCTCCTTCAAGAGGAAGCCAGCTACAAGAAATGTGTTTAGCTGACAGCCTCCAGCTGCCATGCTTTCAGGACACATGGCATTCATGCCAAGGCCTCACTCGTCCTGGGCTACTTCCAGCCAATGACTGAAAACTTCATGATTCTAAGCCAAGCACTTTCTGCTGGACATGTGACTCATCTAATCGACTGCTAATGCTCTGGGGCGCCCCTTCAGCCTGGCCAAACCTTTCTCAGGGCTGCACAGCAGACTGAGGCTTTTCCTACCCAGGCCTCCTTTCTTTCCCTTCTTCTTTCACAGATGTTAGACCTTCATCCTGATCTGAAAAGTCTCCCTGCTCACTGCTGCTCCCTCTCCCCTTTATTTTTCACAGATATTTCCTTCAATAAACATTTCATGCCTCTAATTCCTTCTTGGAGTCTGTTTCCTGGAGAACCTGAACTGATGCAGTATCTCTCCTCCGTGCTCCACAATGTACCTCTATAATGGCATTTTTCACAATGAAAGCGTACTTGTCTTTTTCTAAAAAACCACTTTATTGAGGTATAATTCATATACCACACGATTCTCCCATTTGAAGTATATTCACAGACATGTTCAACCATCACCACAGTCCATTATAGGACATTTTCATCATCTCAAAAAGAATCACCATATTCTTTAGCTATGACCCTGTATCTGAGTTTTCCTGGGAACCAGGTTGTGATGCTCCTCACACCATTGTGTTGGAAGTCCCTCCTCCCATGGGCCGATCATTGTGCTTTTAATTGTCTGTTGCTTCAACTAAACTGTGAGGAGCTTGAGTTCAAGGATTTTGTCTATATTCCCGTAATAGCAATCATTAGAACTTTGATTGTTTTATTGGCTTATTTGCCAGTATATTCACTTATTTGACAGTTGTTTCCTACTGACACCTAGGATGGCAGGGACCTTGTCATATTCACTGTTGTAATTCCACTGTCTAGCCCAGTGCTTGGAACATAGAAGGAATGTAATAAACAATGAATAAATGTATAGGCTATCATTGAAAACCAAAAAACCAAATCCAGTGCCGTCGAGTTGATTCTGACTTATAGCAACCCTATAGGACAGAGTAAAACTGCCCCACAGAGTTTCCAAGGAGTACCTGGCTGTCATTAGTCACAAGTAAATTCAACCCATGGAGCTGGGACTACATGCCTTGTGCCACATGAGATAGCCACTTTGGCTAGGCAAAAGCCATTCCCAAGCCTTGATCCCTTGATCTCTCCCACTACAAAAGCTGAGAAGTCAAATGCTCACTTCCTAAGCTCCTTTCCAGCTAGGGAGGAACAAGTGAACAAGTTCTGGTGTGTATGAATTAAGCAGGAACTGTTAAGGTGGGGAGTGGGGAACTTCTAGAAAATATATTATTTTTCTTTAAAAAAAAGAGGCACAAAGAATATGGTCCTTCTTCTTGCTCTGCCCTATATATGAACATGATGACTAGACCTGGAGCAGCCAGCATTTGGCTTAGAAGAAAAGGCCACAAGAATATCAGAGAGGCTTTCCCTGTTGAGTTACTGGATTAATGCCAAGAACTGCCCACTTCAGATGTCTTCTTAAACTTTATTTGTTTAAGCTAGTATTGTTGGGGTATTCTGCTATCTAGAGGCTGAACATAATTCTATGTTATATGCGACAGTATAGGGGGGCATGTAGTAGTTAAAGTTATACTTCACATATTCATTTGTTCATTTATCCCCTATTCATTTAATGGACTCTACTATTTGCCAAACACTGATACAGCCCCTGGAAAAAAAGCAAACAAGGTAGACTATACCCTCATGGAATTTACATTTTAACAAGAGAGAAAAACAATAAAGCAAATAAACAGACAATATATAATTACACATTAGATTATGATACATGCTACAAAGAAAAATAACACATGTCAGAGTCTGTTCTTTTAGATAAAGTGGTAGGGAAAACATCTCCAAAGTGGTAAAATTTGAGCAGAGACCTGGATGAAGAGCAGGAATAAGGTAAGGAAATATCTGCAGTAAGAACCCTGATGGTAGAATGGTTAAGCACTTGGCTGCTAACCAAAACGTTGGTTGTTCGAACCCACTAGAAGCTCCATGGAAGCAAAGACCTGATGATCTGCTCCTGTAAAGATTACAGGCTAGGAAGCCCTATAGGGCAGTTCTACTGTGTCCTTATAGGGTCGCTATGAGTTGAAATTGACTTAATGGCAAATGATAACAAGAACATTCCAAGCACAGGGAACAAAGGCCATGTGATGGGACAGTGATTGTACTCAAGGAAAATCAAGAAGGCCAGGTCAGGGAAGCCATAGCCAAGAAGAAGATTAGTAAAAATTGAAATCAGAAAGGAGACAGGATGCTAGGTCATATGCAGCCTTATTGCTCACAGAGAGGACCTTGGATTTCATTCCAAGCCCTGTGGGAAGACATGGGAAAATTTGAATGGATGAATGTCATGATCCCACACTTTAAAACACTCTGGCTGCTGTAGATTTTAGAGGAGCAAGAGTGGAAGCAAGGAAGCAGGTCAAGATGCTGCTGAAATAATCCAGATGACATAAGACGGTGACTTGGGCCAGGGTTTGGAAGCAGAAACAGAGCGAAGTTTTGGATATGTTTTGAAGGTAGACTCAACATGACTTGCTGAGTGCTTTGTAAATGAGATGTTAGAGAAGGATAGATGTAAAAAATGATTCCCAGGCTGATGGCTTGAGCAACTGAGTACATAGCCATTTACAAAGATGGAAAACACTGGAAGGGGGGCAAGTTTAGAGGCAGAAAACAAAATGTGTCGCTTTTAGACATACAGAGTTAAAATTTCCAAGTGGAGCTATAACTAGGTCATTGAATATATGTGTCTGTACTTTGCAGTAGAGGTCAGGGCGGGGGAGGTAACACTGGGAGTCAGCACATGTAGATAGTACTTAAAGCCATGACGAGAGGAGATCAACAACCGAGGAATATAATGAGGAAAAAGAAGGTATCTGAGAACTGAGCCCTGGAGTGCTCCAAGGTTAGAGGTAGGGGAGATGAGGACAAATCAGCAAAGGAGACTGAGAAGAAGGAGCCACTTAGGTGGGAGGAAAAGCAGAAGAGTGTGTTACCGCAGAAACCAAGTAAAGAGCGTGTCTTGAGGAGGACAGAGTGGTTATAGCAGACACTCTTGGTGCACGCCCGTACTCTCTCAGCTCAAAAAAAAAGACGCCACAAAAATAAAACAGTAGACATTGGAAAGGGGGTAGAACTACTGCCTGACAAAGATTACACAGACATTATAAGAATAGAGTGATAAATAATGCCCCCAAAATTTGAACACTGTAATAAACTGGATAAATTCCAAAATTATACATTACCAAAAATAAGGCAAAAAAAAGAAACAATAAAGCCTGAAGATTCGTATAATCACATAATTGCAATCATTACTTTAAATCTTCCCCCACAAACAAGGCAAACATAAAAGCCCAGATGGTTCAACATAATGAGGATTATAAAAATTTTAACTACCAAATAATTTCAAACTTCTAAAAGTTTTCCAGAGAACAGAACGAAAGATACTACTTCTCAACTCATTGTCTGAAGCCAGCAGATCCTTTTTCCCAAAATCAAACAAGGATAGTATAAGAAAGAAAAATTAAAAGCTGGCTTTACTTACAAAACATTCACGGATGCAAAAATCTAAACAAAATACTGGATTAGCAAATTAGTAAATCAAATCCAGCAATATATATTAAAAAAAAAAAAAGATGCTATACCTTGAGAAACTTTGGTTTAGTCCAGGAAAACAAGGATAGCATTACATTAGACGAATCTATAAATGTACTTCTTTATGTTAACAGATTAAAACAGGAAAACAACATGATCAGCTCAGTAGATACAGAAAAATTATTTCATTAAATACCATCGACAGGAGGCAGAGCCAAGATGGCAGAATAGACAGACGCTTCCATCGAGCCCTCTTTACAACAAGGGCCCAAAAAAAACAAGTGAAACAAGTATATTTGTGACAAGCTGGGAGCCCTGAGCGTCAAAGGCAAGCTTAAGACAACGAACTGAGGGGCAGGGAAAGGAAGAGACCATTCAGAAGCGGAGAGGAGTTACCAGACCTGAATCACGGGGAGCCCTCAGGCACCATTTCCGAAGTAGCAGCAGCAGCAGCAGTGGGCTGGTCCTAGCATTTGGCTGCAGTTTCCTCAGGGAGAAGCAGCCAGCCACACAGCCCACTCACACCTTGGGAACCTGAGGAGAAGGGTGCTTTTGGCAAAAGCTAAGTACTTGTGTATATTTTACCGCGCCCCCCACCACCACCCCCAAGCCGACTTCAGCTGCTGAATCCCTGGGCCTGAGATAGTCCCTGGTGAGCACCTAGAGCCATCCTTCCGGCCTTGGGGAAGGAAAAAATTTGCAACTGGGGGGAAAAGATAATTTGCTAGCTCCATTAACTGGGGGAGCTCAGGACAGAAGCGGCTCCTGTCCAGGCATAAACCATCCATGGACCTTGAGCACCTTTCCCTTCTGCATGGACCTGTGTGGGCCTATTTTGGGAGAATAGGCCCTTGTTGGCAGACTCCAACCATTTCAGCTGTGCAGTGGAGAGGTGGGTGTTCGATGCTTGACATTGCTTTGCATATTAAACAAGGTCCTCACCTACCCACATTAGGGACGGAAGGACTGGAAGCTCCACTCAGGTCACCCAGCCACCCGTGACAGGGGTCCAAAGAAAACTGGTACCTCCTAGTCCTTACAAACAAAACCTTTGGGTGCCCATGGTCCCTCTGCAGAACCCACCGACCAGCATGCTCTAGGGAACAGAGATGTGTTTTCTTCATAGACACTTGGGAGTCGGTTCTCAGCCCCCTGCCTTGTTCAGAGTGTGACCCCCTGCTGCAATCAGATACCAGTATATACGCCAATCACCCCTGCCCCTCTAAGACTGTAGGACAGAGCCTGTACCGCACACTTGATATCAGCTACCTGGAAACCTGAGCTGAATTCATACAAGAAAACTGAATGGACTCCTAGACTGATATACCTGATAACAGCTCTAGCCAGCTGGGGACAGGACACCAGAGCTCCAAAGGCGAAAACAATCAAGCTAGCTCACTCAAGCAACCCATAGGGGTATACCAAAATAAAACAAAGCAAGCAGCTATGACACAGTAAGCAAGCATAAAATAATACAATAACTTATGGATGGCTCGGAGACAACTGTCAATATCAAGTCACATAAAGAAACAGACTATGATCACCTCAACAGGCTCTCAAAACAAAGAATCCAGGGATCTTTTAGATGAAAGTACATTCCTGGAATTACCAGATGCAGAATACAAAAGTTCAATATACAGAACCCTTCAAGACATCAGGAAGGAAATGAGGCAATACATTGAACAAGCCAAGGAACACAAAGATAAAGCAACTGAAGAAATCAGAAAGATTATTCAGGAACATAATGAAAAGTTTAATAAGCTGGAAAAATCCATAGACAGACAGCAATCAGAAATTCAGAAGATTAACAATAAAATTACAGAATTAGATAACTCAATAGAAAGTCAGAGGAGCAGAATTGAGCAATTAGAAGCTAGAATTTCTGAACTCAAAGATAAATCACTTGGCAGTAATATATTTGAAGAAAAACCAGATAAAAGAATATTTAAAAATGAAGAAACCTTAAGAACCATGTGGGACTCTATCAAGAGAAATAACCTACAAGTAATTGGAGTACCAGAACTGGGAGGGATAACAGAAAATACAGAGAGAATTGTTGAAGATTTCTTGGCAGAAAACTTCCCTGATATTGTGAAAGATGAGATGGTATCTATCCAAGATGCTCAGCGAACTCCACATAAGGTAGATCTTAAAAGAAAGTCGCCAAGACACATTAAATCAAACTTGCCAAAACCAAAGATAAAGAGACAATTATAAGAGCAGTGAGGGATAAAAAAAAAAAAAAAAGTCACCTACAAGGGAGAGCCAATAAGAATAAGATTGGACTACTCAGCAGAAACCATGCAGGCAAGAAGGCAATGAGATGACATATTTAAAATATTGAAGGAAAAAAAAATTGCCTGCCAAGAATCATGTATCTGTCAAAACTGTCTCTTAAATATTATGGTGAAATTAAGACATTTCCAGATAAACACAAGTTGAGGGAATTTGTAAAAACCAAGCCAAAACTACAGGAAATACTAAAGGGAGTTCTTTGGTTAGAAAATCAATAATATCAGGTATCAACCCAAGACTAGAACACTGGGCAGAGCAACCGGAAGTCAACCCAGACAGGGAAATCCAAAAAAACAAAGCAAGATTATAAAAAAAAAAAAAGCCCAAAACAGGGTAACAGTGACGTCACTATATAAAAGAAGACAACAAAAAAATAATAAAGAGGGACTATTTTTTTTTTTTAAATGTAGTCATACACCTTCCATATGGAGAGGAAGATACGGTGATACAAAGAAATAAAAGTCAGTTTTAAATTTAGAAAAATAGGGGTAAATAATAAGGTAACCACAAAGGAGACAAATTATCCTACTCATCAAAATAAAATACAAGGGAAAAATACAGACTCAGCAAAAACAAAATTAACAACAACAAATACAAGGAAAGGACAATATATAAAGAAAATCTACTCAGCACATAAAATCAAGTGGGAAAAAGAAACTGTCAACACACAAAAAAAGACATCAAAATGATAGCACTAAATTCATAATAAATGTTATGAAATTATTATGAATACCTACCCATAATTACCTGGAATGTAAATGGACTAAATGCACCAATAAAGACACAGAGAGTGGCAGAATGGATTAAAAAACAATGTCTGTCTATATGCTGCCTACAAGAGACACACCTTAGACTTAGAGACACAAACAAACTAAAACTCAAAGGTTGGAAAAAAATATATCAAGCAAACAACAATCAAAAAAGAGCAGGAGTGCCAATATTAATTTCTGACAAAATAGACTTTAAAGTTAAATCCATCAGAAAGGATAAGGAAGGACATTATACAATGATTAAAGGGGAAATACAGCAAGAAGATATAACCATATTAAATATTTATGCACCCAGTGACAGGGCTGCAAGATACATGAAACAAACTCTATCAGCATTGAAAAGTGAGATAGCGCCACAATAATAGTAGGAGGCTTCAACACACCACTTTCTGTGAAGGACAGGACATCCAGAAAGAAGCTTAATAAAGACACGGAAGATCTAAATGCCACAATCAACCAACTTGACCTCATAGACATATACAGAACACTCCACCCAACAGCAACCAAC
The DNA here is from genome assembly GCF_024166365.1 of Elephas maximus indicus. Lineage (NCBI taxonomy): Eukaryota > Metazoa > Chordata > Mammalia > Proboscidea > Elephantidae > Elephas > Elephas maximus. The sequence goes on from NC_064840.1 coordinate 55,632,292, forward strand.
TATACTTTCTTTTCTAGTGCACATGGAACATTCTGTAGAATAGACCACATATTAGGTCATAAAGCAAGCCTTAGCAGAATCCAAAACATAGAAATATTACAAAGCATTTTCTCTGACCATAAGGCCATAAAAGTGGAAATCAATAACAGGAAAAGCAGGGAAAAGAAATCAAACACTTGGAAGCTGAACAATACCCTGCTCAAAAAAGACTGGATTATAGAAGACATTAGGGATGGAATAAAGAAATTCAGAGAATCCAATGGGAATAAAAACACTTCCTATCAGAACCTTTGGGACACAGCAAAAGCAGTGCTCAGAGGCCAATTTATATCAATAAATGCACACATCCAAAAAGAAGAAAGGGCCAAAATCAAAGAGTTATCCCTACAACTTGAACAAATAGAAAGAGAGCAACAAAAGAAACCCACAGGCACCAGAAGAAAACAAATAATAAAAATTAGAGCTAAACTATATGAGATAAAAAAAAAAAACAGAAAAACAATTGAAAGAATTAACAAGACCAAAAGCTCGTTTTTTGAAAAAATTAACATAATTGATAAACCACTGGCCAAACTGACAAAAGAAAAACAGGAGAGGAAGCAAAAAACCAAAATAAGAAATGAGAGGGGCAGTATTACAACACACCCAACTGAAATTAAAAGAATCATATCAGATTACTATGAAAAACTATACTTAAACAAATTTGAAAACCTAGAAGAAATGGATGAATTCCTAGAAACACCCTACCTACCTAAACTAACACAAACACAAGTAGAACAACTAAATAGACCCATAACAAAAGAAGAGATTGAAAAGGTACTCAGAAAACTCCAAACGAAAAAAAAAGCCCTAGTCCGGAGGGCTTCACTGCAGAGTTCTACCAAACTTTCAGGGAAGAGTTTACACCACTACTACTAAAGGTATTTCAGAGCATAGAAAAGGATGGAATACTACCAAATTCATTCTATGAAGCCACCATATCCTTGATACCAAAACCAGGTAAAGACTCCAGAAGAAAAGAAAATTATAGGCCTATATCCCTCATGAATGTAGATGCAAAAATTCTCAACAAAATTCTAGCCAATACAATTTAACAACATATCAAAAAAATAATTCACCATGACCAACTGGGATTCATACCAGGTATGCAGGGATGGTTCAACATTAGAAAAACAATTAATGTAATCCACCACATAAATAAAACAAAAGACAAGCATCCCATGATTTTATCAATTGATGCAGAAAAGGCATTTGACAAAGTTCAGCACTCATTCATGAAAAAAACTCTCAGCAAAATAGGAATAGAAGGAAAATTCCTCAACGTAATAAAGGGCATTTATACAAAGCCAACAGCCAACATCACCCTAAATGGAGAGAGCCTGAAAGCATTCCCATTGAGATTGGGAACCAGACACGGTTGCCCTCTATCACCACTCTTATTCAACATTGTGCTGGAAGTCCTAGCCAGAGCAATTAGGCTAGAAAAAGAAATAAAGGGCATCCAGATTGGCAAGGAAGAAGTCAAAGTATCTCTATTTACAGATAACATGATTTTATACACAGAAAACCCTAAGGAATCCTCCAGAAAACTACTGAAACTAATGGAAGAGTTCAGCAGAGTATCGGGATACAAGATAAACATACAAAAATGAGTTGGATTCCTCTACACCAACAAAAAGAATATCAAAGAGGAAATCACCAAATCAATGCCATTTACAGTAGCCCCAAGAAGATAAAATACTTAGGAATAAATCTTACCAGAGATGTGAAAGACTTATACAAAGAAAACTACAGTACACTTCTGCAAGAAACCAAAAGAGACTTACATAAGTGGAAGAACATACCTTGCTCGTGGATAGGAAGACTTAACATTATAAAAATATCTATTCTACCAAAAGCCATCTATACGTTTAATGCAATTCCGATCCAAATCCCAAGGACATTCTTTAATGAGATGGAGAAACAAATCACCAACTTCATATGGAAGGGAAAGAGGCCCAGGATAAATAAGGCATTACTGAAAAAGAAGAACAAAGTGGGAGGCCTTATTCTACCTGATTTTAGAACTTATTATACCACTGCAATAGTCAAAACAGCCTGGTGCTGGTACAACAACAGATAGATGGACCAATGGAACAGAATTGAGAATCCAGACATAAATCTATCCACATATGAGCAATTGATATTTGACAAAGGCCCCAAAACAGTTAAATGGAGAAAAGACAGCCTTTTTAACAAATGGTGCTGGCATAACTGGATATCCATCTGCAGAAAAATGAAACAAGACCCATACCTCACTCCATGCACAAAAACTAACTCAAAATGGATCAAAGACCTAAATATAAAATCTAAAACGATAAAGATCATGGAAGAAAAAATAGGGGCAATGTTAGGAGCCCTAACACATGGCATAAACAGTATAGAAAACATGATAATGAATGTAGAAGAAAAACTAGACAACTGGGAGCTCCTAAAAATCCAGCACCTATGTTCATCCAGACTTCACCAAAAGAGTAAAAAGACTATCTACAGACTTGGAAAAAGTTTTTAGCTATGACATTTCTGATCAGCACCTGATCTCCAAAATCTACATGATACTGCAAAAACTCAACTGCAAAAAGACAAATAACCCAATTAAAAAATGGGCAAAAGATATGAATAGACACTTCCCTAAAGAAGACGTTCAGGTAGCTAACAGATATATGAGGAAATGTTCACGATCATTAGCCATTAGAGAAATGCAGATTAAAACTACAATGAGATTTCACCTCACTCCAACAAGGCTGGCATTAATCCAAAAAACACAAAATAATAAATGTTGGAGAGGCTGTGGGGAGATTGGAACACTTATACACTGTTGGTGGGAATGTCAAATGGTACAACCACTTTGGAAATCGATTTGGCGCTTCCTTAAAAAGTTAGAAATAGAACTACCATACAATCCAGCAATCCCACTCCTTGGAATACATCCTAGAGAAATAAGAGCCTTTACACGAACAGATAATATGCACACTCATGTTTATTGCAGCACTGTTTACAGTAGCAGAAACATGGAAGCAACCAAGGTGCCCATCAACGGATGAATGGATAAATAAATTATGTTATATTCACACAATGGAATACTCTGCATCAATAAAGAACAGTGAGGAATCTGTCAAACATTTCATAACATGGAGGAACCTGGAAGGCATCATGCTGAGTGAAATTAGTCAGTTGCAAAAGGACAAATATTGTATAAGACCACTATTATAAGAACTTGAGAAATAGTTTAAACTGAGAAGAAAACATTCTTTTGTGGTTACGAGAGGGGGGAGGGAGGGAGGGTGGGAGAGGGGCATTCACTAACTAGATAGTAGATAAGAACTACTTTAGGTGAAGGGAAAGACAGCACACAATACAGGGGAGGTCAGCACAATTGGACTAAACCTAAAGCAAAGAAGTTTCCTGAATAAACTGAATGCTTCGAAGGTCAGTGTAGCAGGAGCAGGGGTCTGGGGACTATGGTTTCAGGGGACATCTAAGCCAATTGGCGTAATAAAATCTATTAAGAAAACATTCTGCATCCCACTTTGAAGAGTGGCGTCTGGGGTCTTAAACGCTAGCAAGCAGCCATCTAAAATGCATCAATTGGTCTCAACCCACCTGGATGAAAGGAGAATGAAGAACACCAAGGACACAAGGCAAGTATGAGCCTAAGAGACAGAAAGGGCCACATGAACCAGAGACTCCATCCTCCTGAGACCAGAAGAACTAGATGGTGCCCGTCTACAACCGATGACTGCCCTGACAGGGAACACAACAGAGAACCCCGAGGGAGCAGAAGAGCGGGGGGATGCAGACCCCAAATTCTCATAAGACCAGACTTAATGGCCTGACTGAGACTGGTCATGGCCCCCAAACCTTATGTTGCCCCAGGACTGGAACCTTTTCCGAAGCCAACTCTCCAGACACGGATTGGACTGGACAGTAGGTTGGAGAGGGATGCTGCTGAGGAGTGAGCTTCTTGGATCAGGTGGACACTTGAGACTATGTTGGCATCTCCTGCCTGGAGGGGAGATGAGAGGGTGGAGGGGGATAGAAGCTGGCGAAAAGGACAGGAAAAGAGAGAGTGGAGTAATTGGGAGTGTGTAGCAAGGTGTATATAGGTTTTTGTGTGAGAGACTGACTTGATTTGTAAACGTTCACTTAAGGCACAATAAAAATTATTAAAAAAAAAACAAAAAAACCATCGACAGCTGTGATAAATAATGTTAGCAAATTAAGAAAAATAGAAACCTCCTAAACCTGAAAAACGGCAACTACCGAAAACCTGCAGCCTACTGATGAAACTTTAGAAATGCCCTTTAGGGTCACAACTAATTCAAAGAGGCCTGCTTCTACTACTTGTGTCTAATATTGTTCTGGATGTTGTGTCAGTGCAAAAAGAAACCTGAAAAAGAAGAATTGGAAAGAATGAAAATAAATTTTCATTAATTGTAGGTGATACATTTGTCTAACAACCATTCTCCACTCCCTCCCCCCCAAAATTATAAAGACAATAATTAGCCCTTAAAAGAGCATTTACTGAGGTAAATAGATGATTAATATACCAAAAATACTACATCTCCATAGACCAGTAACAAAGCCAGAAAATATTTTCTAAATAAATGATGCCATTTATAATAGTAACAAGAATATAAAAAACCAGTTGCTGTTGAGTGGATTCCAGCTCTTGGCAGTGCCATGTGTGTCAGAGTTGAACTGTGCTCTATAGGCTTTTTTTTTCCTTAGATAAAATATACACACCAAAACATCTACCCATTCAAAAATTTCTACGCGTAAAAATCAACGCCATTGGTTACACTCTTCACATTGTGTCACCGTTCTCATTGTCTCTACCCATAATTGTTTTATCGTGGTTAACTTTTCCTGTCTTCGCACCTTAAAGTTCTCTCCTGTGCTTTAGAATTACTGTTGTTAATTCCATTACCTATTGATAATTCTATAAAAAATCGAAATGTTCAAGGCCCGTATTCTTTATTAATTGAGCTAAACTGATTTTTTGGAAGTAGATCGCACTGGGTGGTGCAAATGGCTAATGTGTTTGGATGCTGACCGGGAGGTTGGAGGTTTGAGGCTACCCTGAGGTGCCTCTGAAGACAGGCCTGGTAATCTACTTCTGAAAAAATTCAACCATTGAAAACCCTATGGAGTACAGTTCTACTCTGACACACGTGGGGTCGCCATGAGTCGGAATTGACTCGACAGCAACTGCTTTTAATATATAAGGAGAATATCCACATACATACGTATATATCTCTAGAGAGAGAGACAGAGTGAGGAAGAATAGCCTTAACTAGTCCCAGGCATACAATCGCAGTGAACAAGAAACACAAAAATTAGCTGAATTCATCCTGTTCTTTGTTTACAGTTCATTTCCATTCATTAGAATGGAAATGCCACGAATGCTAGAACTTTGTTCATCCTGTTCACAGCTATAGTCCTAAACACTGAAAACAGTGTCTGGAATTAAATAAGCAGTTTAACTAATTCATATTTGCTGAGGTAATTATTTAATTCAGCTACTACACTTACCTCTGTACCATTCCTTTGGCTATTAGTCACGCACTTCCTTGTAAAATTTTATTTTACACTCACAAATGAATTAAAAGTTAAAAATACATGATAGTTAACACTTCCAAAACCCATCTAGGTTGTAAAAGCTTGTTGGAAATTCACGCTTTTTCTCTGATTTCCACTATGATGCCTTGCATTGGACACAATTCTTAAGAAATGGTAGAGTTGGTGATTAGAAGAATTATGGAATAAGTTCAAAGTTAAAGATAATATTGTCACGAGCATTTTTTTTATTTTTAAGAAGGATGATCTATTCGTTCTTCAGAGGACTGGTCAATATAAAAGTATGCATATGTATGTGTGAAGTCCCTCCGTGGTACAAACAGCATTTAATGCGCTCAGCTGCTAACTGAAAGTTTGGAAGTTCTCATCCATTCAGAGGAGTCTTGGAAGAAAAGCCTGGTGATCTGCTTCAAAAATCAGCCACTGAAAACCCTGGGGAGCACAGTTCTACTCTGACACACATGGGGTCAACAGGAGTCTGAACTGATTCAATGGCAACTGGTTTTCACATGTATGTATATATGTGTGTGTATACATATGCATGTCTACATATACTTATACATATATATTACTGAACAAAGCTCTGGAGTGGCAGACATCTCCTATAAATGTACTGATTTTCATGTTGTTGTTGTCCTTAGGTGCCGTTCAGTCAATTCCCACTCATAGTGACCCGATGTACAACAGAACGAAACATTGGCTGGTCCTACACCATCCTCACAACCCTTGCTATGTTTGAACCCGTTGTTGGAGCCACTGTGTCAACCCATCTCATTGAGGGCCTTCCTGTTTTTCGCTGACACTGCATTACCAAGCATGATGCCCTTCTCCAGGGAGTCCCTCCTGATAACATGTCCAAAGCACTTCATGAGACAAAGTCTCACCATCCTCATTTCTAAGGAGCATTCTGGCTGCATTTCTTCCAGGACAGATTTGTTCATTCTTCTGGCAGTCCGTGGTATAGTCAGTAGTCTTGATCAACGCCATTATTCAAAGGCATCAGTTATTCTTCAGTCCTCCTTACTCATTGTCCAGCTTTCACATGCACATGAGGCAATTGGAAATTCCATGCCTTGGGTCAGGTGTACCTTTGTCTTCACGGTGACATCTTTGCTCTTTAACACTTTAAAGATGTCTTTTGTAGCAGATTTGCCTAATACAATATGTCATTTGGTTTCTTTTTTGTTGTTGTTTTATTGTGCTTTAGATGAAAGTTTACAGCTCAACTTTATTTCTCATACAAAAATTTATACACATATTGTTTTGTGACATTAGTTGCAATCCCCACACTGTGACAGCACACTCCCCCTTTCCATCCCAGGCTCCCTGTGTCCATTCAACCAATTCCTATCCCTTCCTGCCTTCTCATCCTGCTTCCTGACAGGAGCCGCCAATTTGGTCTGGTGTACCTGATTAAACCAAGAAACATAATCCTCACATGTATTATTTTTTGTTTTATAATCCTCTCTAATCTTTCAGTGGGCTTTATGAATGGTTTCAGTTCTGGGTTAACAGAGCGTCGGGGGGCCATAGTTTCGGGGATTCCTCCAGTCTGTCAGACCATTAAGTCTGCTCATTTTATATGAATTTGAGTTCCTCTTCACACTTTTCTCCCAATCCATCCAGGACTATCAGTTGTGTTCCTTGTCATTGGTGGTAGCTGGTCACCATCTAGTTCTTCTGGTCTCAGGCTAGTAGAGTTTCTGGTTTATGTGGCCCTTTAGTCTCTTTGGCTAATATTTTCCTTGTGTCTTTGGTTTTCTTCATTCTCCTTCGCTCCAAGTAGGGTGGGACCAATTGATGCATCTTAGATGGCCACTTGAGAGATTTTAAGACCCCAGACACCATTCACCAAAGTGGAATGCATATTTTCTCAATAAATTTTGTTGTGCCAGTTGACATAGATGTCCCCTGAAACTATGATCCACAGGCCCCAGCCCCAGCTACTCTGTTACTCAAAGTGTTTGGATGTGTCCAGGAAACATCTTTGCTTTTGCTTTGGTCCAGTTGTGCTGACTTCACCTGTAATGTGTATTGTCTTTCCCTTCACTGAAGTAGACCCTTGTCTACTATCTAGTTAGTGAATTCCTCTTTCCCTTCCTCCCTATCCTTGTAACCACCAAAGAATGCCTTTTCTGTGTTTAAACCTTTTCTTGAGTTCTTATAATAGTGGTCTCATACAATATTTGTCCTTTTGTGATTGACTCATTTCACTCACCATAATGCCCTCCAGATTCATCCACGTTGTGAGATATTTCATGGATTGTTCTTTATCATTGTATTGTATTCCATTGTGTGTATGTACCAAAATTTGTTTATCTATTTGTCTGTTGATGGGCACCTAAGTTGTTTCCGTCTTTTTGCTATAGTGAACAATGCTGTAATGATTATGGGAGTGCATATTTCTATTCATGTGACAGCTCTTATTTCTCTAGAATATATTCCTAGGAGTGGGATTGCTGGATCATATGGTATCTCTATTTCTAGCTTTTTAAGGAAGTACCAAATCATTTTCCAAAGTGGTTGTACCATTTTAGATTCCCACCAGCAGTGCAAAAGGGTTCAATCTCTCCACAACCTCTTCAAGATTTATTATTTTGTGTTTTTTGGATTAGTGCCAGCCTTGTTGGGGTGAGATAGTACCTCATTGTAGTTTTGATTTGCGTTTCTCTAATGGCTAATGATCATAGCATTTCCTCCTGTGTCTGTTACCCACTTGAATGTCTTCTTTGGTGAAATGTCCCTTTATATACTTTGACCAATTTTTAATAAGATTTTTTGTCTTTTTATTGTTGAGGTGTTGCAGTGTCTTGTAGATTTTAGAGATTAGACCCTTATTGTAGCCAAAATTTTTCCCAGTCAGGAGGCTCCCTTTTTACTCTTTTGGTGAAGTCTTTTGATGAGCATAAGTGTTTGAATTTTAGAAGCTGTCATGGATTGAACCGTATCCTCCAAAAATACCTGTCAACTTGGCTAGGTCATGATTCCCGTGTATGATTGTCTACCATTTTATCTTCTGATGTGATTTCCGTGTGTTGTAAATCTTAACACTATGATGTAATAAAATGGATTAGTGGCATTTATACTGATGAGGTCTACAAGATTAGGTAGTGTCTTAAGCCAATCTCTTTTGAGGCATAAAAGAAAGAAGCGAGCAGAGAGACAGGGGTCCTCATATCACTAAGAAGGCAATGCTGCGAGCAGAGCAAGTCCTTTGGACCTGCGGTTCCTGCACTGAGATGCTCCCGGACCAAGGGAAGATTGATGACAAGGACCTTCCTCCAGAGCTGACAGAAAGAGGAAGCCTTCCCATGGAGCCGATGCTCTGAATTTGGACTTGTAGCCTTCTAGACTGTGAGAGAATAAATTTCTCTTTGTAAAGCCATCCACTTGTGGTGTTTCTGTTATAGCAGCACTAGATGACTAAGACAGGAACTAAAAATCAGTTGTCTATTTTCTCTTCTGGTGTTTATCCATTGTTAGTTATGATGTATGCTATATCAGGGCTCCTAGCATTGTCCCTATTTTTTTCTTCCATAACCTGTATCATTTTAGATTTTATATTTAGGTTTTTGATCCATTTGAGTTAATTTTTGTACATGGTGTGAAGTACGGGTCTGGTTTCATTTTTTTGCAGATGGATATATAATTATGCCAGTGCTATTTGTTAAAGAGACTGTCATTTCCCCGTTTAACAGACTTTGGGCCTTTGTCAAGTATCAGCTGCTCATAGGTGGATGAATTTAGGTCTGAGTTCTCAATTCTGTTCTATTGGTCTATGTATCTGTTGTACCAGTACCAGACTGTTTTGACTACCGTGGAGGTATAATAGGTTCTAAAATCAGGTAGTGTAAGGAGGCCTCCCACTTCGTTCTTCTTCTTCAGTAATGCTTTACTTACCCAGGGTCTGTTCCCTTTCCATATGAAGTTGGTAATTTGTTTCGCCATCTCATTAAAAAATGTTGTCAGAATTTGGACTGGGATTGCATTGTATCTGTAGATCACTTTGGGTGGAATTTACATTTTCACAATATTGAATCTTCCTATCCATGAGCAAAGTATGTTTTTCCACTTATGTAGGTCTCTTTTGGTTTCTTGCAGTAGTATCTTGTAGTTTTCTTTGCATAGGTTTTTTAAGTCTCTAGTTAGATTTATTCCTAAGAACTTTATCTTCCTGGGGACTATTGTAAATGGTATTGACTTGGTGATTTCCATTTCAAAGTTCTTTTCATTGGCGTAGAGGAATCTAACTGATTTTTGTCTGTTTATCTTTTATCCTGTTACTTTGCTGAAGTCTTCTGTTAGATCCAGTAGTTATCGTATGGATTCTTTGGGGTTTTCTGCATATAAGATCATGACATCTGTGCATAGGGATACTTTTTATTCTTTCTTACCAATTTGGATGCCCTTTATTTCTTTTTCTTGCTTTATTGCTCTGGCTAGGATCACTAGCACAATGTTGAATAAGAGTGGTGATAAAGGGCATCCTTGTCTAGTTCCCGTTCTCAGGGGGAATGCTTTCAGTCTCCCTCTATTTAGAATAATGTTGGCTGTTGTCTATGTATAACCCAGTGCCGCCAATATGTATAAATGCCCTTTATTATTTCGAGGAATTTCTCTTCTATTCCTAATTTGCTGTGAGTTTTTTATGAGGATTGGATGTTGGACCTTGTCAAATGCCTTTTCTGCATTGATTGATAAGATCATGTGGTCCTTATCTTTTATTTTATTTATGTAATGGATTACATTGGTTGATTTTCTAATGTTGAACCATCCCTGCATAGCTGGTATGAATCCCACTTGGTCATGATGAATTATTCTTTTGATATGCTGTTGAATTCTATTGGCTAGGATTTTCTTGAGGATTTTTTGCATCTATGTTCATGAGGGATATTGGTCTGTAATTGCCTTTTTTTTTTTTTTTTGGTGTCTTTACCTGGCTTTAGTATCAGGGTTATGTTGGCTTCATAGAATGAGTTCGGGAATATTCCTTCCTTTTCTATGCTCTGAAATACCTTTAGTAGTACTGGCATTAACTCTCTGAAAGTTTGGTAGGATTCTCCAGTGAAGCCAGCCGGGCCAGGGCTTTTTTTTGTTGGGAGTTTTTTTTTTTTTTTTAATTACCTCTTCAATCTCTTCTTTTTATTATGGGTTTATTTAGTTTTTCTACCTCGGTTTGTTTTAGTGTGTTTCTAGGAATTCATCCATTTCCTCTAGGTTTTCAATTTTTGGGGAGTATAATTTCTCATAGTATTCTGTTATGATCCCTTTTATTTCAGTTGGCTCTCTTGTACTATCACTCATCTCATTTCTTATTCAGGTATTTCCTTACTCTCCTGTTTTCCTTTTGTCAGTTTGGTCAATGGTTTATCAATTGTGTTCATCTTTTCAAATAACCAACTTTTGGTGGTGTCAACTCTTTCAATTGTTTTTCTATTCTGTATTTCATTTATTTCTACTCTAATCTTTATTCTTTCTTCTCATGCCTGAGCACTCCTATGGTTGCTCTCTATTTGTTCACGTTGTAGGGTTAATGTTTTGATTTTGGCCCTTTCTTCTTTTTGGATGTGTGTATTTATTGCTATAAATTGACCTGTAAGCACTGCTTTTGCTGTATCCCAAGGGTTCTAATAAGATGTGTTTCCATTCTCATTTGATTCTGTGAATTTCTTTAGTCTGTCCTTGATTTATAACCCAGTAGTTTTTGAGCAAGATGTTGTTCAGTTTCCATGTGTTTGAATTTTTTTCCTTGCTGTTTCTGTTCTTAATTTCTACTTTTATGGCATTATGGTCAGAAAAGATGCTTTATAAAATTTCAATGTTTTGGGTTCTGTTAAGGCTTGCTTTGTAGCCTAAAATGTGGGCTATTCTGGAGAATGTCCCATGTGCCTTGGAAAAGAATGTGCACTTTCCTGCTCTTGGGTAGTGTTCTGTGTATGTCTATGAGGTCAGGTTGATTGATTGTGACATTTAGATTTTCTGTATCTTACTGAGTTTTTTCTAGATGTTCTGTCCTTCCCACCAAAAGTGGTATGTTGAAGTCTCCTGCTATTATTATGGAGCTATTTCTCTTTTCAATGCTGTCGATTCTGACTCATAGCAGCTCTATTGGACAGAGCAGAACTGCCCTACAGATTTTCCAAGGGTATTTATTATGGTTATGTCCTCCCGGTGTATTGACCCTTTAATCATTATATAGTGTCTTTCTTTATCCTTTATGGTGGATTTTGCTTTAAAGTCTATTTTGTCAGAGATTAATATTGCCACTTCTGCTCTTTTTTGGTTGTTGTTTGCTTGATATATTTTTCCCCATCCTTTGGGTTTTATTTTGTTGGTGTCTTTAAGCCTAAGATGTGTCTCTTGTAGGCAGTATAGATATGGATTGTGTTTTTTTATCCATTCTGCAACTCTGTGTCTCTTTATTGGTGTGTTTAGTCCATTTACAGTCAATGTGATTATTGATAGGTTTGAGTTTACTGCTCTCATTTTCATGGTTTTTTTTTTTTTTTTTTTTTTTTCCTGGTGGTGTTGACAGTTTCTTTCTTCCACTTAATTTTCTGTGCTAAGTTGTTTTCTTTATGTATTTTCTTTTCATCTTTTTCATTATTGTTGATTTTTTGTTTGCTGAGTCTTTACATTTTTCTTCTTTATTTTGATGGCTAGGTTTGTTAGCTTCCTGTGTGGTTACCTGAAAATTTACATTCATTTTTCTAAGTGTAAACTGATCTTTTATTTCTTGATATCACCTTAACTTCTTCATATGGAAGTTCTATGCCTACACTGTTTATTGCCTCTTTTTTGTTTTGATATTGTCATCGTTTATATATTGATGCCTCTGGTTCCCTATTTTCAGTCCATTAACTTTGACTTGTTTTTACATCTTCCCTATCTGGGTTGATAACCGGTTGACCAACAAAAGACACCAACAAAATAAAACTCAAAGGATGGGAAAAATATATCAAGCAAACAACCAAAAAAGAGCAGAAGTGGCAATATTAATCTCTGACAAAATAGACTTTAAAGCAAAATCCACCACAAAGGATAAAGAAGGACACTATATAATGATTAAAGGGTCAATACACCAGGAGGACATAACCATAATAAATATCCTTGGAAAATCTATAGGGCAGTTCTACTCTGTCCTGTGTTCTAGTCTTGGATAGTTGTCTGATATTGCTGGTTCTTTAACTGAAGTGGGTTTAACTGAAGGACTCCCTTTAGTATTTCTTATAATTTTGGTTTTGTTTTTACAAATTTCTTTAACTTCTGTTTATCTGAAAATCACCTAAGTTCACCATCATATTTGAGAGACAGTTTTACTGTATATATAATTTTTGACTGGTAATTTTTTTTTCCTTCAAGACTTTATTTATGTCATCCCATTGCCTTCTTGCCTGCATGGTTTCTGCTGAGTAGTCAGAGCTCAGTCTTACTGGTTCTTCTTTGCAAGTGGCATTTTGTTTATCCCTACGTGCTCTCAAGATTCTGTCTTCGGTTTTGCAAGTTTATAACATGTCTTGGTGATTTTCTTTTGGGATCTACCCTGTGTGGAATTTGTTGAGCTTCTTGCATAGACATCTCCTCACCTTTCATGATATCATGGAAGTTTTCTGCCAGCAAATCTTCAAGAAGTCTCTTTGTGTTTTTGGTTATCCTCCCCTGTTCTGGTACTTCGATCGCTCGTAGGTTTTTCCTCTTGATACTGTCCCTCATAATTCTTAGGCTTTCTTCATTTTTTTTTTTTTAAGGTCTTTTTTCTGATTTTTCCTCAAATAAATTGGCAAAAAGGGATTTATCTTCAATCTCACTAATTATGATTTCCATTGCCTCAATTCTGCTCCTATGACCTTCTATTGAGTTGTCTAATTCTGAAATTTTATTATTAGCCTTTTGGATTTCTAGTTGCTATCTCTCTATGGTTTCTAGAAACCTATTAAATTTGTCTTTTTTTTTTTTTTTTCTTGTATTTTTTCCCTGAATTCCTCTATTGTTTTGTCTGTGTGCTCTCTATGGTTTCTAGAAACCTATTAAATTTGTCTTTTTTTTTTTTTCTTGTATTTTTTCCCTGAATTCCTCTATTGTTTTGTCTGTGTGTTCCTTGGCTTGGTCTGAGCTTTGCCTGATCTCCTGGATGTCTTGGAGAGCTCTGTATATTTTGAATTCTATCTCAGGTAATTCCATGACCTTTTCTACCTCTGGAAGGTTTCCTGGTTCTTCATTTTGGTCATTTGCTGGGGTCATCTTGACCTGGTTCTTTATGTGATTTGATATTGACTGTTGTCTATGAGCCATCAATAACTTATTGTATTTATTTATTGTATGTTTGTTTACTGTGTCCTAGCTTTTTGTTTTATTTTGATATACCCAAGTAGGCTGGGCATGTGAGCTTCTTTGTTTACTGGCATTGTTGAAGCTCTCATGTCCTGTCTCCAGGTAGTTAAAGCAGCTACTAGGTGTATGAGTCCATGATACTGTTCACTTTCCTTGTGTGGGTGTGGCACAGGTGTCCAGGTCGTCAGTCACTGAGTGTGTGGTCCAGACTCTCACCTACAGTCCTAGATGGGTAAGGCTGCATAGGGGTGTTTGGAGCAGGCAACAGGTATCTGGCTGCAGTAGGGGTCTATGTGCAGAGCAAGGCAGGGAGCTGACAGCTGCCCCTGGGGGCCTGGGTGAAGGGCATGTCCCTTGGGTGAGGTACTGCAGCAGGTCCTTGGGAACCTGGTGCTATTGGCTGGAGGTTGTGAGGCACAACTTATTCTCAGACCCCTGTTGCGGGTGGCTAGGTTCAGTGGATGGTACTGCCAGCCCTCAGGCCCCAGATTGGGCAGGTGAGGTCCCTGCTTAATGGGCAGGGTGATGTCAAATGTCACAAACCTGCACCTCTACCTTGAAAGTGGGCTTCAGATATATGCCCTGTTGTTTTACACTAATGAGGGCATGCGGTGTTGAACTGGCCCACACAGGTCTAGGCAAGGGTGAAGGGCGCTCCAAGTCTGTGGGCCCCATATCCCAGTAGCTGGATGAAAGGACAGGGCCTCTTGACCTGCCCTGAGATCCTGGCTTGGGGGTGGGGTGGCATTTTTTAAAGCCACAAGGTTGATGTGTGCTTGTACAGCCCTTAGTTTCAGCTTAGGGGATTTGGCAGTCATTGACTACTGTGGGACTTGTGTCAGAGCGGAGGTAAGGGGTGGGTGAGGGGAAGGAAGCACTTCTCCACTGTGAAACTCCTGAAGAGGGGGTGATTATTTTGCCTCCGCGTGGTACTTTAGATGATTGCACTTAACTTTCACAGGTCCAGTGCCACTTCTACCCAGCTCCAGAGGCTTGTGCAGACTTGCCATGACCCCGCCTCACCTAACGTGTTCAGACGCATCCGGAATGCTACTGCTCACCTCAGCTCACGTGTACCAGCTGACCCAGCAAGCAGGGTGCCAGCAACCTCGTGACTGGCACTTTTTCACTGCTTTTGAATTCTCTCTCCTTCCCCTTGCCACTCAGTCCGACTCTTCAGCTTTGTCTTTGAGGTTCCTAGATTGTCATATATAACCGATACACTTATTTTCTCAGGTTTTTGTTGTATGAGGAATGACAGGAAGCATCTGACTATTACACCATCTTAGTCCCACCTCCCATCATTTGATTTCTTGACTGCTGCTTCCATGAGCGTTCATTGTGGATACAAGTAAAATGAAGTCCTTCACAACTTCAATCTTTTCTCCATTTATCGTGATGTTGCTTACTGGTCCAGTTGAGGGGATTTTTGTTTTCTTTATGTTGAGGTGTAGTTCATGCTGAAGGCTGTGGTCTTTGATCTTCATCAGTAAATTCTTCAAGTGCTCTTCACTTTCAACAAACAAGGTTGTATCATCTACATATCACAGGTTGTTAATGAGTCTTCCTCCAATCTTGATGCCAGGTTCTTCATACAGTACAGCTTCTTGGATTATTTGCTTCTTGGATTATTTGATTATTTGCTTGGATTATTTGCTTCTTGGATTATTTGATTGAAAAAGTATGGTGAAAGGATACAACCCTGATGCATACCATTCCTGATTTTAAACCACTCAGTGTTCTGTTTGAACAACTGCCTCTTGGTCTATGCACAGGTTCCTCATAAACACAATTAAGTATTCTGTAATTCCCATTCTTTGCAATGTTATCTACAATTTGCTATGATGCACACACTCGAGTGCTTTTGCATAGTCAACAAAACATGGGTAAACATCTTTCTGGTATTCTTTGCTTTCAGCCATGATCCATCTGGACAACAGCAATGATATTCCTTGTCCCACGTCCTCTTCTGAATCTGACCTGAATCCCTGGCAGTTCCCTCTGTATATGGTGCTGCAACTGCATGACCTTCAGCAAAATTTTACTTGTGTATGATATTATTTGATAATTTCTGCATTCCGTTGGATCACCTTTCTCTAGAATGGGCACAACTATGGATCTGTTCCAGTCTGTTGACCAGGTAGTTGTCTTCCAAATATCTTGGCATAGACAAATGGTATATATTTTTTGCAAATATATGAGACAAATTTGTTGCAAATATATGCTTTGCATATATTCGTTGAAACATCTCAATTGGTATTTTGTAAATTCCTGGAGCCTTGTTTTTTGACAATGCCTTCAGTGCATTTGGACTTCTTCCTTTAGTACCATCAGTTCTTGATCATTTATTACCTCCTGAAATGGCTGAACATCGACCAATTCTTTTTGGTACAGTGACTCTGTGCATTCCTTCCATCTTCTTTTGATGCTTCCTGTACCATTCAACATTTTGCCATTGAATTCAATATTGCAACTCAAGGCTTGACTTTTTTCTTCAGCTCCTTCAGCTTAAGAAATGCCAAGGCTGCTCTTCTCTTTTGGTTTTCTATCTCCAGGTGTTTGCATATTTCTTTATAAAACTTTACTTTGTCTTCTTGAGCCACCTTTTGAAATTTTCTGTTTCATTCTTTTACTTCATCATTTCTTCCTGCTTTAGCTACTCTATGTTCCAGAGCAAGTTTGAGAGTCTCTTCTGACATCAATTTTGATCTTTTCTTTCTTTCCAGTCTTTTCAATGACCTTTGCTTTCTTCATGTATAATGTCCTTAATGTCATTTCACAACTTGTGTGGTCTTCAGTCATTGGTGTTCAATGCGTCAAAATCTGTTCTTGTGATGGTCTCTTAATTTAGGTGGAATATATTCAAGACCATACTTTGGCTCTCGTGGACTTGTTTTAATTTTCTTCAGCTTCAACTTGAATTTGCATATAAGCAGTTGATGGTCTGTTCCACAGTCAGCCTCTGGCCTTGTTCTGACTGATGATATTGAGTTTTTCCCTCATCTCTTTCCACAGATGTAGTTGATCTATTTCCTGTGTATTCCATCCAGCCAGGTCCACATGCGTAGTCACCACGTATGTTGTTGCAAAAAGGTATTTGCATTGAATAAGTCATTGGTCTTGCAAAATTCTATCATGCAATCTATGGCATAGATTCTGTCACCAAGGCCATATTTTCCAATCACCAGTAATTATCAGTTCATCTTGCTTGTATATTTGATCAATTGCACACTGCAGAAATTGGTAAAATCTTTGATGTCTTCATCTTTGGCATTAGTGTTTGCTGCATAAATTTGAATAATAGTCACATTAAGTGGTCTTCCTTGTAGGCAGAGGGATATTTCCTATTACTGACAACATTGTACTTCAGGACAGATCTTGAAATGTTCTTTTTGACAATGAATGTGACACCATTCCTCTTCAATTTTCATTTCCCGCATAGTAGACCACATGACTGTCCCATTCAAAATGGCCAATACCAGTCCATTTCAGCTCACTAATGACTAGGATATTGATCTTTACATGTTCCATTTTAGTTTTGGAGACTTCCAAGTTTTCTAGATTAATACTTTGTACATTCCACTTTCCTGTTATTAATGGAGGAGCCCTAATAGCAGAGTCGTTAAGAGCTCGGTTGCTAACCAAAAGGTTAATGGATGTTTGCAGCTGTTTCTTCACATTTTCAGTCATGCCACATCAGTAAATGATGGTTCTGAAAGCTCTACTCTATCCACATCATTAATGTTGATTGTACTTTGAGGAGGTAGCTCTTTCCCAGTTGTATTCTGAGTGCCTTCCAACCTGAGGGGCTCATCTTCCAGCACTATATCAGACAGTGTTCTGCTGCAATTCATGAGGTTTCACAAGCCAATTTTTTTCAGAAGTAGGCTGCCAGTCCTTCTTCCTACTCTGTCTTAGTGTGGAAGCTCCGCTGAAACTTGTCCACCTGGGTGACCCTTCTGGTATTTGAAATACTGGTGGCATAGCTTCCACTATTACAGAAACACACAAGCCACCACAGTATGACAAACAGATGAGTGGTGGCTTATTTTTATACAAATTTTATAATCTTCATTCTCCTTGCTTTTTAAAGGAGAATTACTTTTCAATGTGAAAAAAATAAAAACTTGATGTTAGCTGGACAATCCAATGCATCAAAACTGGGAGTTCCAAAGCAAACTTGTCAATCAATCTGTTTGACCTGGCAGAGAATATTTAATGATTTCTGACTTGTGGTGATGGTGGGTGTAAGAGGAATTTTCCATCTTGTCTTTGGCAGGCATCTGAATGCTTTGGTTTTCCCTTCCAGACTCTTTTTTTTTTTTTTTAACAGCTTCACACCTTTTCTGTTTCATTTTTGTCAAAGGTATGAGTTTGCTATTATACTGGGCTCTGCTTAACATAGTTATTCCTTAAAAAGCCTTATTAGAACACCTATCAATGGCTGAGGGAGAGACCAGCCTTTGAAGAAAAGACAAAAGTTCCTGTACAAGCTGCTAACCAGCACTTAGCACATTTCTCAGAGCCCTCTGCTGTGATTTCACAGACAGAGGCACTCACATAAGGGAAAATTACTTATTATCTCAAACTCTTGGAAATACTTCTTAAACTGATGCCAAAGCTTATGCAAGACAGGAGAATGGAATGTTGTACATTGTGGCTGCCTGTGATGAAACCCCTCAATGATCTCTCTATCCACTTCTTGGACTATGGTTCCTTAATATTAATTATGAGACACTGGTAGTTCAGTAGTAGAATTCTCAGTTTCCCTGTGGGATATCAGGTTTCAATTTCAGCTCATTTACCTCATGCACAGCCACCATTCATCCATCAGTGGTGGCTTAGGCATTGCTATGATGCTGAGCAGATTTCAGAGGAGCTTCCAGACTTAGACAGGCTAGGAAAAAAGGCCTGGCAATCAATCTCCAAAAATCAGGCAATGAAAACCCTGTGGACCACCATGTTTTGGTCCACAACTAATCATGGGAATGGCGCAGGACCAGGCAGGTTTTTATTACATTGTGAATTGGGTCACCATGAGTAGGGGCCAACTTGATGGCAGCTAACAGAGTAATATTCATTATAAATCAGGACAGGTAATATCCAAACTATTTATCAAGACTTTCAGCAGTACAGTCTACTTATTTACCTTTCCCTGAAGCCTAGAAAAGAATAAAGAGGTGGGTTATTCTACCATGTTCATGTATTGTTCTGTAAATATGCTCTCTAATCAGGCTTGTGTGCTGTCTTCCCAAGGACATTGTAAGCAACTCAAGGTCAAGGACTACATTGCTTTCCTGGATGTCTCCAATGACAGAGCAGAGAGTCCTGGAATGCTGTTGACTAAATAAAGAGGGAATTGAAGCAGACAGAAGGAGTCTTGGTGGTGCAATGGTTAAAGTGCTCAGCTGCTAACTGAACGTTTGGTGGTTCGAACCCACTGGAAACACTGGGAGAAAGATGTGGCAGTGTGCTTCTGTAAAGATTACAGCCTTGGAAATCCTATGCAGCAGTTCTACTCTTTCCAATAGGGTCACTATGAGTCATAACGGACTCTACAGCAGTGGGTTTAAGACAGACAGGACATGAAGTGGGAGTAATTTGTAAGGCAGTAAAGACAGAAGGTTTTGGCATGGGAAACGTCCGCCTCTCCACAGGGATGAAGCCAACAGTGTACAAAAGATATTTTGATTAAGTGGTTTTTCAGACTGACCTGGGTAAGAAGTGTCTATGCAGCGTGAAGGCACATTGAATATCTTTCCAAAACATCTGCTTCCTGCCGTGCAAACAAGTTATCTATGAAGTCTTAGATACACGATTTTAACTTCCCTAACCCTTCTTTTTTTTTTTTTTTAACCCTTCAATTTGCTGTGGTACCCAGATCACAAAACACTAACCTACTCCCCCTTAACCTCTCCCCGGCCCCCCCTCCCCAAGACAGGAAGTTGAGAGGGAGAGCTTAGGAAATAATTTGAAGGTATAAATCCTAAATTCTTGCCAGAGCCATGGCCAATTTATCACATTGCTGTTATGAATTGATTTACTGTCTTATTTTAGGCTAGTCAAGAATTAAGATCTCCTAGGGGCATTTTTGAGGGGCTGCATGATGAATTTGCTCTGAGCAATTAACTTGGCATAGTTCCTCTGAGAATTTGACTAGGGCAGTGGTAAGTTTTGCTTTATTCATTATGGGAAATAAACAAAGACCACTCAAATGAGAAGTAAGGGCTATTTATTCAGAGCTTGCTGTAACAAGGGAGTTAGTTAGTCACCATCATTTGCTTTTGGTAAAAGACTTATAGGCAGGCAGGGGAGCGGGAGAACTTTCTAGTCTTAAAAATGGAAGGCTTCAGGCGCTCTCTGATTGGCGGAGGCTGAGGAAGGTGGAGGCAGGCTAACTAGAAGCAGAGAGTATGCTACGTGATTGGTTGTTGCTAGCTGCCATCGAGTGGGTCCCCAACTCATGGTGACCCCACGCACAATAGACCTAAATGCTACACAGTCCTGTGCCATCCGCCTAATGGGTTGTGGATTGGACCATTATGATCCATAGAGTTTTCAGTAACTGATTTTGAGAAATAGATTCCCAGGTCTTTCTTCTTAGTCTGCCTTAGTCTGGAAGCTCCAGTGAAGGCTATTCAGCATCATGGCAACACACAAGCCTCTACTGACAAGGCAGGTGGTGCCTGTACAGGAATTGCATTGGCTGGCATCAACCTGGGCCCCACATATAAAAATACTGCCATCGAGTCAATTCTGACTCAGAGTGACCCTATAGGACAGAGTAGAACTGCCCCATAGGGTTTCCAAGGAGCAGCTGGTGGGGTTGACCCTATAGGACAGAGTTGAACTCCCAACCTTTTGGTTATCAGCCAAGCTCTTAACCACTGCACCATCAGGGCCCCGGGTCCCACATATGGAGGTGAAAATTCTACCAGTGAACCATGATTGCCCCCATTTGAGTGGTTAGGGGAGCATATTTGACTTTCTCTGGTTGGTGTTAAGTTGGAATTGGGAGCAACAATAAGGGAAGCTGTCAGTTATTGATTAAGTTCTGGCCAATTGGCCCTACTGCTACAGAGTTTGTGGTCTGACTTCCTGGATTGGTTGCTGCAGATTGTGGGCAAGAGTTCCGTTCTTACATATGGTCTCTCTGCTGTCAGTTTGCATATTCAGTCTTTCACATTGATTGTGCTTTTGTCCACAGAAGCCATCCTCCTTTTTGGCTTCTAGGTGTTTGAGCACCATGAAACATACCACACTGTAATATCTTAATAGCTACAGTATGGCCTCTCTCCTTTATTAATCAACCCAGGAGATACAGAGAAGTTGGCAAAGTTGTCTTTACAGCATGGAGCTTCCATATTAATTTTCCTGCACTCTGTAAAATATTAACTCAGGTGCTCATACATTCCTTCCTTATATTTATTGTCAAGGAAAGACCTAATACATTAATTCTCACAAAAGTACAAGAAGCATCTGGTAGAGTAGAAACAACATTTGCTTGAGTCAGAGACCTATGTTCTAAATTCAGCTTCAGTATTTATGAGGTGGGTCATTTGTGACATGTACTGAGCTCTCTGAGCATACTTGGAGTGGTTCCTAATCTGAATCGATTTAGATGACAAATTATGATGCAGAAGAAAATGTATCAGAGTTCAATTCAAAATGACCTCTGTAGAATTTATGTATCGACCCCAAAAGATGTGCTGTATTATGTGAGGGGGGGATAAAAGCATGTTACAGAATAATACGTATAGTGTTCTCTCATTTTGTATGAAGAAGGGAGGAATGCAGGAGAGAGAAAAGGGGGGGAGGAAGGAAGGAGGGAAGGGAGGGAGGAAAGGAGGCGGGAGGGATGCAGAGAGGAAGGAAAGGCTTTTCAAATGATCCCACACAAAGACCACAAGCTACCCCTTGTTGAGTTGGAGGAGGGAGAGGCAAATCATGGCAGAATGAAATTCCCACTTTGTTAGAAAACAAAATCTAAATAATATAGAACTATAAAGAAAAAAAAATTTTTATATGTTATTTTTGCCTTTTTAACTTCCAAAACATTGATAAACTATTTTTTTCCAACTTTGTGTTCCACTGACACAACGCACTATCCCATGATCAGCATCTGTTGGATATGAACATGCTTTCTGTTTAAATGGCCATACTACACACCACTCCAGAGGCAACCTTCCCAAACAAATTGTGGGATGCAAATGACCATAATTTTCCTGTTCAAGAGTTGAAGGTAGCTTCCTAACCTAATTTCTTGAGACTTCACCCAGGCGTTCGGTCCACTGCACCCCACGCCTACCCCCCTCAGCATTATCCTGTAGTTTCTGTGAAGCTGCTTTTCATTTTGCCCAACCATCCTTCAAGCCACCCCTGCTCGGGAATGATCTACTGCAACTTCTCTACTGCTTTCTCTTCATGCAGCCTTTCTTACCACCCCTTCCATACATTTATTTTTTTTTCTTAAATATTAATTATAGAAGTAAAAGATATTTATTGAGAAACTTCAGAAAGTAAAGTCTAAAGAAGAAAATTAAAATAACCCATCACCACTTTCTACTGTTAGCATTTCAGTACATGACCATCCAGTCTTTACTCCATTTTTCCTATACTTTTTTTTTGACAAATTTTGGGATGTGACACTACAAACTATTTTCTAACCTTTTTTGAAACTTAAGATAACTTGGAAACTTTCCCAAGTCATTTTCTTTTCTCCAAAGCATGATTTTCATGAATGTATTTCATTGTTGTTCGTTACCATTGAGTCACATGGCAACTCCATGCACAACAGAATGAAACACTGCCACACTATCTTCATGATCATGGGTATGCTTGAGTCTATCGTTGCAGCCACTGTGTATTTTGAGTGCCTTCCAACCTAGGGGTCTCATCTTCCAGCACTGTATTGGACAATGTTCTATTGTAATCCATAGGGTTTTCATTGGCAAAATTTTTGAAGTATATTGCCAGGCTTTTCTTCCTAGTCTGTCTTAGTCTGGTACTCCACTGAAACCTGTTCACCATGGGTGGCCTTGCTGGCAGTGAAGATACTGGTGCTATAGCCTCCAGCATTACAGCAACACATAAGTTTCCACAGTACAACAAACTAACAGATGGGATAATGTATTTAAAAAAAAAAAAAAAACCATCCCTAAATTTGGGCATTTGTTTCCAGTGTTCTGTTATCATTTTTTTTTAAAAACGCTATAGTAAACATCTCTAAATATATCATTAAATTACATTCTGATAAATGGAATACTAGATTATGAGGAAGAATATGTTCAAGGGTTTCCAAACATACTGACAAATTATCTTCCAGAAGTGCTGTGTAATTAAATTCCCACCACCAACAACTACATGCTATTTCCCTACATCTTCATCAATATTTCTCCAACATTTCTTCCAGAACTGGATTAAGACTCATTGCTTCATGAATGACTAGATTCTCTTCAGTTTGAATGTAGTCATCGTCTTCATTCCACATCTTTCCACCACCCCCAGGGTTTATATAAATTTTGTAGTACTGCCTAACTTATTCATTCTATCATCTTTTCCTATCAGGTTATCTTTTCTCTGCAATTCTACTAAAAAAGTGGCACCTTATTTTCAATATTTTTTGTATGCTACTTAATTGTAGTAGATCCTATTTCCCTTCAAATTCTACTAATAGGCTACCATGGATGAGAGAATTGTTCTCCTAGAGACTACTCTTCAATGGAAAATTGTTTTTAACTATCTGGAAAAAGCTAATTTACTACCACTGAATAGCACATTGTGAGACAAATCCAGAAGAAATTTTAGCCATCTTTCTAATTTATGCACCAATTGTATAGAACACCAAATAGCCCCTCTTTGTACATCATCACATATAATTTTTGGTTGTGACTAAAAGGTCATTTCCCCCTTAGAATACTCACAGTCTCATTATAGCTGAGACTGAACACAAGGTAAAGTGAAGAACTCTAAACTTGCGTATAATATTTTTCTAAGAAGGAGCCCTGGTGATACAATGGCTAAGTGCTTGGCTGCTAACTAAAATGTTGGCAGTTAGAACCCAACCTCCACTCTAAGGGAGAAAACCCTATGGGGTGGTTCTACTCTGTCACATGGGGTCACTATGAGTAAGAATTGACTAGATGACACACAACAACATTTTCCTAAGAGAAAAAAAATTTGATGACCTGCAACAACTACCAAAAAAAACTTCTTTCTTCTCTGGCTTATGTTATCAATTTACTAACAGTTTTAAGCCAGTTTTGTCTGCTTAATTTTGAGAAAACACATGGCTCTTGTTTCACTGCTCTTGGTTTGATAAGGATCCCCTCTGCGAGCAGCAAAAGCAGGAAAACCCTGGGTAACTTAACCAGGAAATACAAAAGGTAGAATATAAAAGAAGCCACTCAAGAATTGATAGAGTTTACTAGTATAAATGCTGTATTATTTTTTAAAATCGTGAGTACAATAAAACCCAGCAGGAAACCACAGATATGGTTATCAGTATTATTAATGACAGCAGATCCGGGGATAGAGCAGCTCACAGCATGGTTCTGTCTTAAAAAGTGATTGCAGCACAGATTACCCTATTGGTGTATGTAAGGCCTGCCTTTCTGTGCCCTATAGACCTAGACCAACTATTGAACAACCTGGAACTCTCCTCAGCTATGTCCAGGCAACCCTTTTGTCCGTAACTACCTTAGTTAGTCAGAGTCCTTGAGTGGTGAAAACAGTTAACACTCTAGGTTGCTAACAAAAAGTTAGAGGTTCAAGTTCACTCAGAGAAACCTCAGAAGAAAAAATCTATATCTGAAAATCAGCCATGGAAAACCCTATGGAGCATAGTTCTACTTTGATACACATTGGGTCACTATGAGTTGGCTTTGACTCATTGGCAATTGGTTCTTGATTGGCTACCTTAAGTTAAATAAAAAAATTTAAAAAAAAAGCTGAGGTAAAAATGCAGCCAGCATTATAAAGTTTATTCTCACCGGTAAACTCCAATCTTCACCAAATTATTGACTTAATTTCAACCTTTTTAATATGATACCCTCTTGGTTTAGTGGGTTTTGATTTATTTAAAGAGTAGTTTAACCCCTCCTCTTTTTTTTTTTTTTTTTTTTGTAAATCTCTGCCTACTCCATTCAAACTACAGAACCATCAGTCTGCTGAATATTTTGTCAAAGTTCGATGCCAAATTCTTTTGTTAAATTGAAGCTGTGGATTCCTCAACAGAAAATTGGTTCAATGTCTAGAGTGGGCTTGAAGCTGCTTCCTGTCAAAAATCTTGGATTGAAGCATAAACCTCCACCCATCTCCTTGCAGAGGTTGGGACTACTGGTTAGACACCTTAATTTTGATAACAAAATATTAACCTTGCCACCCATTCCCTGGCCTTAAGGAAATAACTTTATCAACAGAATAGGGTAGCAATACGTCAAGCCCTCACCTGAGAGTAGAGTCTCAAAATGTTGTTATACAGCTCACACCAAAGGCCCAGCTCAGGAAATTCATTGTTAATAATGTTACATTAAGGAACATGCCATCTATTTCCTTCTATGAGTATTCTAAGTTCTATTTTTTTGTCAGTGTATTATAAAAAGCTACATTCATTGAATATGTTGCATTTGTCCCTGAGAATTAGACTTTGTTGAATGATATTTTAATACTGTACTTTCAAATTTTAAAACTAAGCACAACAAATGACAGCCTTATCAATTCCAATTTTCTTTTGTGTTGGTAAGTTGGATTTGGGGTTACTGTCCTCTACATAACCAAATGCCCCCATCTATTGTGTCGTTTGAGTGACATGGGCAGAACAGGTATAATTATGCCCATATTACAGATGATAAAGTCACTCACCCCAGAATCAGACAGCCAAAGAGACTAGGCTTATTACTGAGATCTTCTGAATCCTCTCCAATGGGTGATCTATAATGCCTTATTACTACTTCTCTCATCCGTTTGGCACTCACTCCTTTCCATACCTTAAATCCTATCCAAGGATCAATTTAATGTTTCACCAAATTTCGGGTGTTTTCTGTAACAATATCTAAAAGATAATGGAGTCTCAGTTTCAATTTATTGGGCCCATCTCATAGAATCACTTCATACAAATACATACTTTATATAGTACACTTTATACAGTTGAAAATTCACAAATCATTCCTCCTTTCTCATCTCCAGTCTCTTACCAATCTTTCTAAACCACTGTCTTAGGCTGGGTTCTCTAGAGAAGCGAAGCCAGTGAAGCATAGCGAGAGAGAGAGAGAGAGATTTATGGTAAGGAAATGGCT
This sequence comes from Elephas maximus indicus, assembly GCF_024166365.1. Taxonomy (NCBI): domain Eukaryota; kingdom Metazoa; phylum Chordata; class Mammalia; order Proboscidea; family Elephantidae; genus Elephas; species Elephas maximus. The sequence continues at coordinate 55,658,538 of NC_064840.1, forward strand.
CATGCAGGTGTAGAGGCTAGAAAGTCCCAAGTCCATGGGCCAGGCATCAGGCTGGAGACTTCTCCTTACCCATGTAGTGACAGGGGGTGTCACTCAAGATTGGCAGGTAAGATGGCAGGCTGCTGGTTCAAGACCCAAGAACCAGAGGTCAGATGATGATGAGTTGAATGCATGATCCAGTCATTGTTGTTTTTGTTAGGTGTCACTGAGTCAGTTCCAACGCATAGTGACACTATGTACAACAGAAAAAAAACGCTGCCTGGTCCTGTGCCAAATTCATAATTATTGCTATGTTTGAGGCTATTATTGCAGCCACTGTGTCAATCCATCTTGTTGAGGTCTTCCACTTTTTCACTGACCCTCTTGCTTATCAAGGATGACATCCTTCTCTGGGGACTTGTCCATCCTGAAAACATGTCCAAAGTATGTGAGACAAAGTTTTGCCATTCTTGCTTTTAAGGAGCATTCTGCTTGTACTTCTTCCAAGACAAATTGTTTGTTCTTCTGGCAGTCCATAGTACATTAAATATTCTTTGCCAACACCATAATTCAAAGGCTTCGATTCTTCTTTGGTCTTCCTTATTCATTGTACCACTTTCACAGGCTGTTTTTTTTTTTTTTTTCTTTCTTTCTTTCCTCAATTGCCTCGTACACCCAGGATCCAGAGCAGAGCAAAAGCCAGCAAGCTTTGCCAGAAAATCCACATATATTAAATGCAGGCCACACCCCCAAGGAAATTCTCTTTCAACTGACTGGCCGCTCACAGCAGATCTCATCATGAAGGTGACTACATTACATCAGATTTCATCATGGATGTGACCACATCATTCCATAACTGCCAAACTACATCATAACCACCAAACCACTAAGAATCACAGCCCAGCCAAGCTGACCCACAACCTTAACCATCACAACCACGTACACTAAATTTGGTGAAGATTCAATGAATGTTATCCACGTTTAAGATTGGTTCTCCTGGTTACCCATCCAATCTCAGCAAAGAGTAGCAGGATCAGACACAAGTCCTGCCTAACTTCATTGTATAAGCCATAGTCCATCACCAACATGTTGATCTTTAGCCAAGTATATCTGGAGCAGTGGCAGGAGTAAAAGCTGAGGGCCCTGCACGCCAGCAAACAGCGTCATCGTGCTGCTAGCTCTTACTTCACATTGCTTTTGACCAACAATCTCAGATGCAAAGCAACAATTTGCACTGCTAATAGATTTAGTCCCTTTACCATGTGAAATTGGGAAGCTACTATTTTACTAGTAAGTGTGCGCTCCTTCTCAGAATTGCCAGCAACCATCCATGATTAAAGGATGAAAGTAGAGAGGAGCAGCAGACCAAGGGAAAGAGGCCTTGCTTGTAGCACAGACAGAGTGTAAACAACTGGGCAAATAAGAACTGCATTTAAGAAACTGCAAGGCTTTCCAGTCAAATGTTATAAACATGTGCATATAATTTCATTTTTCTCTTTGACAGTTTGCCAGTATGTAAGATTTATTGTATAGTAGATTCTGGCTCAAAGGTATGGTAGAATTCATTAAATAATGTATTAAAACCATAAACTGAATTAGCATTGAACTACATATCCTTTATGGTGTCTTTGGTTGCATATAATAGGAAACTTCAATTCAACCAGCTTAAATGACAAGGAAAGTATATTATCTTGTATTAGAAGAACTCCAGAATAAGCCAGCTCTGTTGTTATGTGCCATTGAGTTGATTCTGACTCATAGCAACCCTAAGGACAGAGTAGAACTTCCCCTTAGGGTTTCCTAGGCTATAATCTTTATGTGAGTAGATTGCCAGGTCTTTTCTTCTATAGAGCCGCTAGTGGGTTCAAACTGCCAAGCTTTTGGTTAACAGCCAAGTGCTTAACCACTGTACCACCAGGGCTCCTCCAGGTAGCTCCAGGGTTGCTTAATTCAGTAGCTCAGCACAGTCAGGGACCCATTTCCTTTCTATCTTTTTGCTCTTCTTGGCAAATTTATCCTACTGTTTTAGGTTAGGTTTATCCGGGTATCACAGTCAGGGAGGACAATGTCCAGCAGAAGAACAGAGGGAATTTCTTTATGTAAAAAATGTATTAAATTTATGTCAAAATTTATCTCATGTCATGCCTAAATCAGACACTGATGAGAGGAATGAGGCCCCTCAATGACTGGTTTAGCTAAGACATTGCCCCTGGGTAGAAACCCCAGGTTCTTACTCAGCATGACATGACTCCTATTGGCCAATAAATGATAGATGGCAGTGGGAGAACAAGAAAGATGTTTATTGTTCTTATTTCATTGCACAAGGAGATGGAGTCAGTCGGTGCTTACTGCTGCCAAGATCACTTGTTAAGGGTGGGCAGGCAGGTTACTTTTAAAACGGTTTATATGTATAGAGTCCATACAAATTACATCAGCAACATTTTTAATCACACTATGCAGGCACAACGGGATTTACATATAACCTCCAAGCAAAAGTAGGCTTCAAATGCAAAGCTGATGGGGGGAGGATGGCGGGAGCCCAGCAAAGGAAATGATTTCACAATACAACACTGTAGGGGAGGAAGCCCCTTAAAAAATACAGCACTATGGGGTTCTGTCTCAATATGATCTACCCCTGGGACTGGGGATGTGGCCAGCTTCCTCTCAAAGCCACAACTCCAAAGAGGAAATTCCAAACTAGGGAAGAATCAGGGTAGTGGCAGTCAGGGAGGACAAAATTTGGTAGGTAATCAGGAGCATCTGTTATGAAGAGTATCACTAATTCTAAATGAACGTGGCTTGAAACAGAAGATGGGGAGGACTTTCATAGCTAGTCAAAGCCTCAGATGTCAAAGAAAATGGCAAGACTGAGTCCATGAGGCATAGACATCAGATACCTCCTAACTAAGGCTTCAGAAGAAAGACTGGTTCACTGGAAAGAAGAGGCTATGTAAATGTTGGGAGTAAATATAACATGTAATGTTGGAAGCTCAGTCCTATTTTGTCACCTTTAGCTAAGAGCTACTGAGGCCCACCTCAGACCTCATTATCTTTTGACGAGTAGTTGTGTTGACCTTGAGAATGTGCCTCACAGACCGCCAGCTCCAGGAAATGAAATTGACCAAGGGCCTCAGTTTCTGTGCTCTGAAATCCATCACTGTGTTTGCACCAGGATTACATTTCCCATGGGCTATACCTTGAGTACAACAGGGATATTAGGGCAACACCATTCTTGAAAGAGGTGGAACTTGTTTGCCAGGTACCTTTGTCTCAAAGACTCTCTATTTTCCTCAGGCTCCATGGTGGTCTATGATGCTTCCACCTAACCTTTTGTTGTGGATTGAATTCTATCCCCCAAAAATGTATGTCAATTTGGTTAGGTATGATTCCCAGTATTATCTGATTGTTCACCATTTTGTCACCTGATGTAATTTTCCTGTGTGTTGTAAATCCTACCTCTATGATGTTAATGAGGTAGGATTAGTGGCAGTTATGTTAATAAGGCAGGAGTCATCTAGAAGAGTAGGCTGTGTCTTGAGTCAATCTCTTTTAAGATATAAAAGAGAGAAGGGAGCAGAGAGAAACAGGGACCTCATACCACTAGGAAAAAAGAGCCAGGAGAATAGTGTGTCCTTTGGACCCAGGGTCCCTGTGCTGAGAAGCTCCTCGACTGGGGAAGATTGATGACAAAGATCTTCCCCCAGAGGTGACAGAGAGAAAGCCTTCCCCTGAGGCTAACACCCTGAATTCAGAATTCTAGCCTCCTAGACTGTGAGATAATAAATTTCTTTTTGTTAAATCCATCTACTTATAATGCTTCTGTTATAGCAGAACTAGATAACTAAGACATCTTCCTTGCCTCTATTCTTCACTTGGGGTCAGGCTTGCATTGTTGTTTGATGGCTCTCCCTTTCTTCCCAGACTTCCTCCCATTTTTTCTCACTGGCCTTTTCTGTAACAAAATCGTTGCACATTTAATCCCATTTTTGCATCTGGATTAACAGAGCACCTGGATCAATGTAAGCAGTACCAGGAGAAAGCAGATAGTAAACTGCAGATTTGGGACAAGCTCATCCACTGCTGGGCAGGTGGAGAGAACACCATCCTAGTTGGAGATGGGACACAGATACTCCCAGGCACAAAGTAGAAGCTCAATTGTTAAGGATCTCCTGGTAGTGACCTTCGGAGGCATTTTAAAGATGTGGGGGAAAAAAGTTTACAAAGAGAGGGGAATTGTCTGTTTGCTCTAAATTATACCACTGCCCCGAAGAAAGGTAATGAGACACTGAGGGCTGTTAACAAGCAGTGTGAGAGCCAGAGGGCCTCTATGGTAGTTTACAAAGAAGTCTACTCTCCTGAATTAGAAAAGCAGACACAGCTGCACAGAAGACTGAATATCTGATAGAGTTGCAGATCTCCAGATATATTTAAATGCTCAGCCAAGGTAGGTCTATAATGAGAAATTCAAGACCTTGGTGGGGGAAAACCTAGAATCCTGAAAAATGGGACAGGGACATCTGGATGGAAGTTCTCTTTACATGTTGATTCTCCAACTTCCTGGACCACTGGGCTTGCAAAGGTGATCCTCATTCCCTTGTATGAGCTAGCACCTCTGCTAGGCTATAAGATTCTCAAGAACCCTCTGCCACTTAAGACAACAGGTACTCCCTCTGGAGGTGCCTCTACCTCCTCTCCTGGATGCCAGGCCAATCGCTAGGGTAAACTTTCAGAATAACACATCGGGGGTGTTCTGGTCTGATAAGGGAAGAAAGAAACTATGTGCCTGAAAAATTACAAGAATTAACCAAAATGTACTGGCAGGAGTCAAGAGGACATTCGTAGATTGGATTTTGAGGGTGACTGATCAACAGAGGGGAGGGGAGAGGCAGAATATAATACTGGATAAGCCAGGATTCATTGACTTGAAGGAATTTTCTTGGACTACAGGATTTAATGCCCAGGTAACAGGGAAAACTCATTGCTGGGGTAGGTTTTAGGTGCCTAGAATAAATGATGGCCAATTCTCAGCAAAAAAAAAAAAATGCCTCAGTTGCCCTAGAAGATGGTAGAGGAGGAAATGGAGAGGCTAAGAGAAGTGGTTGTGCAGGAGTGGATATATTTAGGTAAGGCTAGAAGACCCACTATGAGAGGGCTCCGAGGACACACCACCCTCCAAGGCCATCAGGAATGAAGGAAAAAAGGTCAGTGTGGCTATCTTTTGAAGGTCAGGGATGGCAGTAGAATAAGTGGTCACAGAACTGAACTCATTAACCTCCATGGGGAGGGTGGGGCTCTGAAGTTATTGAGTCCAGGTGGCAGCATTTAAACACCTGAAGGCAGGAGGATGCAATTATTATAAAGACCGGCAAAGTCAGAGGGACAACCAAAAGGCCTGACCTACAAGGAGTTGCAGAGATGGATAACAGAATGTGACATCTCTAAGGGAAAAATCTATAATCTTTTAAAAAAGCAAAAATGGAGGAGGAGACTGAAGGTGGTTGCCCCAATAAAGTCAGATCCAAAATCCCTTGACAGGAGGTCTTTAAGAGAAAGGACCCAGAGTACCACAGCAAGTGTATATCATGTTGATTCCCTGAGTCTGTCCTCAAAGGGCCCTACAGTCATTTACTCAGGTGAATATGTACTAGGGAAAAGGGAATAACCAGACATTTCAAGGATTTTTGACACAGTTTCTGAGTTGATGTTGATACCAGAGACATCATCTCAGTGCTCCTGATGGATTTGATATCTATGGGCCAAAGTAATAAGTGGAGTCCTGCCTAAAGCACAGCTCACAATGAGCCCACTAGTTTTGAAGATCACCCAGTGGATATTTCCCCAGTATCTCAGTGTATAATTGAAACTGACATACTTGGTATTTGGAGTTACCCCAAAATGGGGTCCTTGGTATGTTGAGAAGAGCAATGATATGGGGAAAGCCCAAATAGAAATCTCTGAAACTTTCCCCCCTCTACTTGCCAATTTAGTAAAACAACTTTATATCCCAGGGAATGGTAGAGATCACTGTCACCATTAAAAACCTAAAGGATGCAAAGGTGGTGGTCTCTATCATACTCCATTTAATTTGTCAATCTGGTCTCTGCAGAAACCAGATGAATTTTGGAGAATGACTGTAGACAAATATCTGCCTAACCAAATAGTAGCCCTGACAACAGCTGCTATGCCTAATATGGTTAGGGCAGACTATAAGGCCTCAGGTATATAGTATATGACTATTGATTTGTCAGATGTATTCTTTTCCATCTAAATTTAAAACAAATATCAGAAACAGTTTGGTGCCATGTGTAATGGCCAAGATTTTTTTTTTTTTTTTTTGCTTTAGGGTTATATTAACTCTCCTGTCCTGTGTCCTAATATAGTTTGAAGAGATCTAGGCCATCTAGATATCCCAAGGAACATCACACTGATCCATCATATTGATGAAATCATCTCGGTATACTTGATAAAGGAGACTTTAGTAAGATACATGCTCCACAAAACTCTACAAAGATTCAGGGACTGACCACTTCAGTGAAGTTCCTAAGTGTCCACTAGTCAGGAACATGCTGAGATATTCCCTCCAAAGTAAAAGACAAATTGCTGCATTTTTTTTTTTTTTTTTTGAATCATTTACCACAAAGGAGAAAGGCTTCTTTGGATCTTGGAAGCAACATATTCCACACCTAGAATACTACTCCAGACCATATAATGAGTGATACATGAATAGGGACCCATAGCAGGAAATGGCCCTGTAGCAGGTCCAGGCTTTAGGGTAATCAGCCCTGCTGCTTGGGCCATTCAATCCAGCAGGCACTATTGTCTTGGGTGGTTCACTGGTAGGAAAAGGTGCAGCATGGAGCTTATGGTGCACTGAAAGTATGCACCACTGAAAGAACTGACACTGCAGATGCCTGGGATTCTATAGCCAGGCCTTGCCACTCATAGCAGAGAATTATATGTTCTTTGAAAGACAGTTCTTGGCGTATTACTTGGCTCTGGGTAGAGTTGGAACATTTGACATGACATGCATACTGGGTTTTGTCAGGTCCACAAAGTAAAATTGGAGGGGCACAGCAACAGTCCACAGTAAAATAGAAATGGCGTACCTGGGGTTGAGACCCAGAAGGACCAGAGGGTGTATGTAAGTAGCATGATCAGATAGCCTAGACCTTCATATTACCTACCACAGTTGCCCCAGTGCTCCTCCCCTGGCTTGGGAAAAATTCTGAGCTTAGTTTACTGATAGGTCACCTCAGTACATGAATGCAAGCTGAAAATTATGAGTGGGTGCATTACAGCTTCATTCATGGAGGGCCTTGAAGGACTGTGGAGAGAGAAAAATCTTCCCTATGGTAGAGCTGCAAGCAATGCTCCTGGTCATCTACGTTGAGTGGAAGGAGAAGTGGCCAGAGATGAGAATATATAAAGATTCCTGGACAGTTGCTGATGGCCTGACTATCTAGTTAGGGGCCTGGGAGGAAAAGGATGGAAGACTGGAGACAAGAATGTCTGGAATAAATGGATGTGGATGGACATATGAGGGTAAGCATGAAGTGTGAAGATTTTGTATCACACGTTAACATCTACCAGCAAGCATCTCCTATTTATAGAACAACCAGATTGACAAAATGACTCAGCCTGTTAACATAACCAGCCTTTATCATCAGCCACCCACAACTGGTATGAAGGGCAAATGAATGGACTGGCCAGAGTAGCAGAGAGAAAAATATGTGTTGACCCAGCAACATAGATGCCCACTTATCAAGGTTGATCTAGTTATTGCTGCTTCTGGATGTCCAAATTTTTAAGCAACAGAGACCAACAGTGAGCTCTTTTTATGGCACTATTCCTTGTAGATACCAACTGGCCACCTGATGGCAACTTGATTTTCACCTTGGAAGAGCCAGCAGTTTGTCCCCACAGAGATAGATGCCTTTTGAGCGTATATGTTTGCCTTTCTTGTCTGCAGAGCCTCAGCCAGCACTGCTATCTGGGGACTCAAAGAATGCCTGATCCACAGGCATAAAATTCCTAACGGTATAACATCTAATCAGAGGACCCACTTCCCAACTGTGATGCAGTCCCAACAGAAGCCTTGGCCAACCCTGTGGGACATTTTGAAGCTAGGATAACCCTTAGAAGCTATCCTACATTGGGGTTAGAATTCTGGGTCTTTATATCCACATTTCAATCATTCATGGGATATGGGCCACCTGGGACAGAGGACCTAACCTTGCTGAGGCAGCTCTGTTCCACTAATAAAATCCTTCGGAGGGTTGATAGCTGATGGTTTGTCTGTCAGCAGTACTCCCAGCAGCTGGGAGTAAGAAGTCCTTTATTCCTGAAGAAGGATCTGGATGACCCATCAAGTGTCCACCACAGTTGAAGTGCCCTTGCCTCAGCTGCCATGGGCTAGGGAGAACAAGTATCCAGCCTTTTTGGATTTTGAGGAAGACAGAATCCTACGCCCACCAAGACTCAGACAAAGCTGGATTCCCAAAACAGGAAGGGGGTTCAGACCCTGGGCAGGTAAAAACAGCAAATGTTTACCGTAGTTGGGCACAATAGCAAGGGATGTCTGTCAGCCTGCAGAGAACATGCCTGATTGTGAGCTATAGTAGTGATCTGGTAGCAATCAGCATTACCCGTACCAGCCCAATAGCCTGCATCATCAACAACAGCAACAGTGAAGAATATCTTCCATTTTTAAGAGTTTTAGCTGCCTATGATCTTGGTGCCAGCCCTACCAAAACAAAAACCCATTGGCGTTGAGTCAATTCCAACTCACAGTGGCCCTAAAGACAGAGTATAACTGCCCCAGAGGGTTTCCAATGCTGTAATCTTTCTGGAAGCAGACTGCCACACTGTTCTTCCATGGAGCAGCTGGTGAGTTTGAACTGTGTTTCAGTTAGCAACCGAGTGCTTTAATCACTGCACTGCCAGGGCTCCTTGTGTCAGCCTTACTAGAGCTGAACCTGGAGACCGTTGAGAAATCCATTGGTTCTGTGGGGCCAAATCTTGGATTTGGTTGCAGCAACAAGAAGAGAGTATCCAGAGCTGCTCTGTGGGCTTGGAGTTCTTAGAATTATAATGGGAAGGGTGACCTCCAGGATGAATGAACATTCTTGCAAGATTCAACTTGAGTCAAGTTGTAATTTAAATATATTTTAAAAGTGACAGTTATATCAAGTAATCATATAAATTACAGGTGTATTTTTATACACATTGGGACCTATCCACTTCCTGTAGCAGTCAGGACTTTGTTGTCAGTTGCTTCCGAGTCAATTGTGACTCATGGTGACCCCACGTGTGCAGAGTAGAACTGTTCTGTAAGGTTTTCAAGGCTGTGACCTTCCAGAAGTAGATTGCCAGTCCTGTCTTCCAGTGTGCCTCTGGGTGAGTTAGAACTTCCAACCTTTCAACTAGCAGTCAAGCATTTAACCGCTCGTGCCACCCAGAGACTCAGTATAGGGTAACCCATGTTGACCCCTACTTGAGAAAGTATGTCTTAATTTTTTAAACATTATAAGGCAATTTCATCTGTAACAGACTCCTGTGACATCTACATGCAAAATTATCTTTCAAGTTCTAAGTGTAGAAAGAGTAGAGCTTCCCTACTACTATTGTTTCCTCTTTGCCTCAGAATCAAGTGTGCCCTTGTGTTTCTACAGCACTTTGTGCACAGTTCAGTCCCGATATAGCCCTTGCGGTGTGTTGCTGCATGTCTCTCACTTCTGCTGGAATACGCCTCCTCAAGAGACAGCCTCATTCATATTTTCATCCCCTAAATTCTGGCATAAGTAGGTGCCAACACACTGAGATTTGAGGACAGCATTGCCGTTCAACAATTAGTATTTTCTCCAATATATTTCTCCATAAGCCCAGTTGTCCCATGGCAACTAAGCAGGGGCTAGTGAGGGTAAGGAGTGCCCAGAGGCAATCTGTATATTGCACCACCTTCGCCCCCCAAAATTTCAAGATGAACAGATGTTGATAGGTGTGACCAAAAGGAGAAGCTGGCCTATCTCAGGCAGGCAGGCAGGCTGACAGGTGGGTTCAGGGGACAAACGCACTGCAGGGATGGCGGTGGCCCAAGCAGCACCTTCTGGCTGATAAATAACCCCAGCAGACACCAAGAGCCATGGCAGGGAAGAGCAGAGCAGAAAAATGGCTGAAGTGGGCACTGGCTTTCTGGAGCAGTTTGGTCTTGGACCTATCTCTGGACCGTGTGGTGTCACCCCCTCTGACAGTGTCACCTGGTGTGACAACACCCCTCCCCACCCTCCTAGTGACTCCATTGGTGCCCCTTGGACTTGCACCTGGGGGCAAGTTCACCTCTCCACACCCCTCGCTACGCCTTTGCAACTAAGCTATTTGCACATGGTGTGGTATGATAGAGGCTAGAGCTTGGTTAGGTTAGATAGGCTTCAACGATATTTCTCACTGTGGGCCTGGGACTAGACAATGGATAAGTCCCTTGGAAAAGGTTATGGACAATTATTCCATACAGTTAGAACAGTATACAGTGTGAATGGCAAGTCATGGTCAAGAATAAGGGAAAGAGAGCACCAGAATCTAAGGCAACGGTCTGAGACAAGCCTAAGTTTGCTTCCACACGGTCTTGCCACCCATTCAAGCTTGGGCCTCCCCAACTCCCCCATCCCCTAAGGACATCACCTTCCTAGCTCAGAGCCCAGCCTGGCCTGTAAGTGATGGTGAGGTGCTGTACCCTGCCAGGTTATGGTAGCAATGCTGAATCAAATGGTGGCTTCAGCATAGAGGGTGGCTACTCCAAGCCTTAGGAAGCTTTGACATCATTTATTAAGTCATCCACTCATTCATTTATTTGGTTCATTCAACAAACTGTACCCTAAACCCAAGTCTGAAAAGATCCCATACATAGAGTAAATAGACTAAAAACTTTAAGTACCTAAACCTTACTTACTTCATCTAGTATCTTCTATCTCCTCATCCCTGATGTTTCCTTCCACGTGGAAGGACATTGGGTCCTCCATGCTGTATGAGTACAAAGGGGCTGCCTCAGTGGGAGACAGCCAGTGACTGGCTGAGTAAGTTCATCTACTGATGAGGTTCAGTACTACAGCATTTGTTCTCTTATGTCAGATTAACCCTTTAGAATGCTGATAAATTGTTCTTCTCTAAGCCTAAATCCATTGTTTTCTTTTTCAATTCCTTTCTGAAACTGGGCGGGAAAGATGGATGCTGCGCATTGAGCCCCATCAACCACCCAGTAATACTTTTAAATTTTTCTTTTACCCTATGATCTTCTGGACTTTTAGTCTTTCCCTTTACCCCTTTTCAACAAGCACCAGATCTGACATGTTTGGTTTGCACTCTTCTCTTTAGCAATCTGACAGTTACATAAATATTTCTTTGTGGAAAAGTTAGGAAATCATCTCTTCTCACATCATCACACCTTCTACAAAACAAAGACATCTTGTCATTTTCCCAAAGTTATTAAAGCTCAAAGGCACGTGTCAGCATGTACCTAGAGACACATCAAGTCTCAGAAATGGACATAAGTTTCTTCCTTTCACACTGGCTCAGCTTATCTCTGGTTTGGATAGCAAAGTCTTTCTTTATAGCTCATTCAGGTAATTAATATAAAAATGATTTTAAGGCAATTTATTCCTATGAGGAACATTAAGTATGCTTAAGTTTTCTTAAGCAATTTAGACATACCCATTTACATTAAACCATACTTATCTTTTATTAAAACAGATTAGATTTCTGGTAGGTAACATCATTAACTACACTATCAGGTGACTTGAAAGCTGTGTCATCAATTCTGACTGACTTCTACTTGGATTAGTCTGAATTAGTGAAGTTTACTATGTTTCAGTTCTGAAAAGTCTGACATTTCAAAACAATATCCTTATAAACATCAGTTCAAATTCTGCTGGGCTGTCAGCCAAGAATTGTTTGGCATTTTCGCATATTTACTCTGAAGACCCAAATCTAGTTATTTTTTCAAGATAAAATTCTAATAATTAAACCCAACTGATGTTTTTGAAAAATAATGCATTCAGTCAGGGTACAAAAGCCGTATATTCTGAATTTCTGAAAATAATTCATCTTTCTTAGAAATAGTAGAAAGAGCCTCAGAAAATGAAATGAATCTGGGAAATTGACTTACAAATTAATTTTAGAAAACTTTGGGAAAAAATTACTGAGAAAATGCTGACAAATGAAGTGAAATCTCCCCTTGGTATCACAGAACTGAGCTGGGCAAACTATGGCCTATGGCCCAAATCTGACCCACCCACTGTTTTTTTATAGCCTGCTCTATAAGAATGGTTTTTACATTTTTTAATGGCTGAAATGAATCATAAGAAGAATAGCTCATGACACATGGAAAATTATAATAAATTCAAATTTCAGTGACCATTAAATTTTATTAGAACAGAGCCATGCTCACTTGCTTACATAGTGTCCATGGTGGCTTTCACCCTAGTACGGCAGACTTAAATTGTTGCAGTAAAAGAGATTGTATAGTTCACGAAGCCTAAAACATTTACTCTCTGGCCCTTTACAGAAAGTTGTCCTACCCATGTCATAAAATATAGTGAGAAAAAAATCTCTACTGTTGCGTATAATCCTACCACTCCCACAAAGACAGCTAAGTAGTTTAAAACGGCACGGTTCTAGATTCTAATGTGACATAGTCTTTTTTTTTTTATATAGTTTCTGATTCTCCAGAGATAGTGACCACACTCTATGACACTGAGGGAAGAAAATAAATATATATACAATGTACTTTTTATGATAGCATTTTGGAGAAAATGCTATGGCAATACATGTTTGCTGGTGTATATTTCTTTTATTCTAAATATAAAAATATAAAATAAGTGAGCACACAGTATATGTAGTAAATGCCTCAAGGAAAAGGAAAAAAAATAAATTCTAGCTTTAAGAAAAGCACTAGAAAGATTCTTTGTACATCCTGGAGTGAGATAAAGAGAAACTCAAATTTTCTGAAATTCTCCTCCCTCTCTTCTTGTAAAACAAACAAAACATATTTTCCTATATCTGCATGCTGTTTTATCTCCTTTCAATGTTTACACTCCCCTTCACATAGTTGTCATAATTTTTTTTCTTCATCACACTTTTTTAACCTCCTCTAAAAAGGCGAATAGCAGAGCCCTGGTGGTATAACCAAACGCCACTGGGGTTCTTGTCCTGTCTTATTAGCCGATTGAAATAAGACGGACACGGATTGCAACACAAACAGAAAGTGGCATACAAGGAGCGCATGGGGAAGAGTGACCTTAAGGCCACATGTTCGCTGACTAAGGGGGTTGGGGAGCTTTTTGTTTCCAATGGCATCAGGGGGTTGGGTTTGGTACCGGGAATTTTCTGCCTTTAGCCCTACCATGCCTATATTTGAGGGTGGGGGGGGTCAGTTGAAGGATGTGATTTCAATCTGTGCATGCTTCAAGGTGTAACTAGGGCTAGTCAGTGGAGGGAGCCACTACCTGCTGCGACTTCCTGCTCAAAACAAGCTTGTGGTTAGCAAGACAGAGAGCGGGGAAGGGGTGTTGCTTGGGGTTTTCAATATGGGTGAGCAGCCTGTTTCAGTGGCACAGTGATTAAGAGCTTGCCTGCTAACCAAAGATTGGCAGTTCAAATCCACCAGCTGCTCATTGGAAACCCTATGTGGCAGTTCTCCTCTGTCCTATAGGGTGACTATAGGGTCACCATGAGTCGGAACCAACTTGACAGCACCCAACAACAACACACCCAAAAAGGGGAATGGGATGCTCTTCTTTTCACTGTATGAGCCGGACTTGTACATTCTTGTTTTTCTTGCTAATTTTTAGCCTACTTAATTACTGTCTATCCTGTGTGTGGGGGTACCATGAGGCGGGGACAACTCCATGGCAGCTAACAACTGTCACCCACTTCCAGATTCACTGGTAAATGTCTCCTCTCTCATTCAGACATTCTGCTTCTCAGACTTTCTCTTCCTTCTCTTCTACGCCCCTCCCCCATCCCATCCACCTCCACACATTTTCATTTTCCTGTGAATTTCCTTTTCCATGACTCAGTCCAAATTCCCTTCCTTTCCTCCAGCTCTGCACCTCACCCAGCACCTGCCCATCTAATCTCCAGTTTCCGATCCTATCCAAATGCAAATTTTTCTCCCGCACCCAAACATACCTGCCAACTGCTCAGCACCACACACACGATCAGCATGCCTCTCTCTTGTCCCCGCTCCAATTAAGTCAGGTCACTTCTGTGAGCATATGGCTTGTACACTGAGCCCTATTCCTGCAGCCGGGAGGAAGGGTCCTGCCAGGGACATATGAGCTGACCCGGGAGGCACACACATTAGCACTTCTACTCCTTATCATTTTATGTGAAACTGCAATGCATTATAAACTTACAAAGAGCATATCTAAAGGGGTTCTTTTGCTTATTATTAGGTTTCAACCTGATCTAAAGCAGACCAACCTCTACAAGGAAGACAGATTAGTAATTGAGGCTAAAAGGCAAAGAAAAAAAGCAAGAAAAAGAATAGAAAAAAATTAAAAAATACACACCCAAAAAACCAAACCCACTACCACTGAACCGATTCCGACTCATGAGAGCCCATGTGTTACAGAGTAGAACTGCTCCAGAGGATTTTCTTGGCTGTAATCCTTATAGAAACAGGTTGCCAGGCCTATCTTCTGTGGTACCACTGGGTAGGTTCAAACCACCAACCTTTAAGTTAGTATGAGCACAAACCTTTTGCACCATCAGTAACTTCCAGACCAAAAACAAACCAAACTCACTGCCGTCGAGTCGATTCCGACTCATAGCAACCCTATAGGACAGAGTAGGACTGGTTCATAGAGCTCCCAAGGAGCACCTGGCAGATTCGAACTGCTGACCTCTTGGTTAGCAGCTGTAGCTCTTAACCACTACGCCACCAGAGTTTCCAACTTACAGAGGGCATACGTATTTCAAGGGGCTCTTTTGTTTATTATTATTAGATTTCAACCTGCTCTAGAGCAGGTGGTGGCATAGTGGTTAAGCATTCAGCTGCTAACCAAGGTTGGCAGTTTGAGTCCACCAGCCACTCCTTGGAAACCCTATGGGGCGGTTCTACTCTGTGCTAGAGGGTCACTATGAGTCAGAATCATCTCAACGGCAATGGCTTATCTACAGCAGATAAACCTTTGCAAGGAAAGCAGATTAGTAATTGAGGCTGGAAGGCAAAAAAAAAAAAAGGCAAGAACAGCAGAAAAAATATATACGTATTGTTAAAAAGAAAAAGAAAGTTGAGGCCCAAATTAACAGATTCCTCTGAATCACGGGAAATTTCACAAAGGTCACTGACCAACGTTCAATGCTCCCAAAGACAGTGGAGAGTAGCAATCATAAAAAAATAGTCATGCAAATCCCTTTTCATGACAAAATATCTGTTAACCGTGAATTTGCTTAAACTTTATCTTATGCAAAAACATTTAACTTTAAGTAATTTCCCTTGAATCCTAAGAAAAAAAAAGAGGCACTTCTAAAACTTTAGAATTTCCTGAGCAATTGAGGTACCTTTATTAATTTAAAGCCTCCCCTGTACTATACCTGAAGGTTTGTGCAAATGAATGCCCCCTACCCTCCACCCCCTCCAGGCCAGAGACCACCTAGAACCCTGTGCCAGCTGATCTCAGTAAGAGGGGAGCATGGTTCAACCAATCAAGTTAAGATTAGCCAATGGTTAATTTTCTATTCTATTTCCTCCTCTTCTTCAAAACCTCCTTGTAACTGGCCTGCATGGGAACTCCTGAGTTTTGTTTGTTTTCTGAACAGAAAGGTCTCTCTGTATGCATACAGATTAACTGCTTGAAAAAACCCTATATACTTTAATTTCATTGTGCTTTGATGATGTTTAACTATATACACAGTTTTACTATATATATGCATACTGTATACATATTATTTATATATACATATATATACAGACACAGCAAAACGAAGGAGACCGTATTTGTGCCCATTCCAAAGAAAGATGATCCAACTGAATGCAGAAATTATTGAACAATATCATTAATATCACACACAAGTAAAATTTTGCTGAAGATAATTCAAGAACAGTTGCAGCAGTACATAACAGGAAACTGTCAGAAATTCAAGCCAGATTCAGAAGAGGACTTGGAAGGACGGATATCCCTGCTGACATCAGATGTATCCAGGCTGAAAGTAAAGAATACCAGAAAGATATTTACCTGTGTTTTATTGACATTGCAAAAGCATTCCACTGTGTGGATCATAACAAATTATGGATAACATTGTGAAGAATGGAATTCCAGAACATTTAATCGTGTTCATAAAGAACCTGTACATAGACCAAGAGGCAGTCTTTTGAACAGAACAAGGGAATACTGCATGGTTGAAAATCAAGAAGGGTGTGCATCAGGTTTGTATCCTGTCATTGTACTTATTCAATCTGTATGCTGAGCAAATAATCCAACAAACTGGCTGTATGAAGAAGAATGCAGCATCAGGATTGGGGGAAGACTTATTAACAATCTGTGATATGCAGATGACACAACCTCGATTGCTGAAAGTGAAGAGGACTTGAAGTACTTCCTGATAAAGATCAAAGACTACAGTCTTCAGTATGGATTATGCCTCAACATAAAGAAAACAAAAATTCTCACAACTGGACCAATAAGCAACATCATGTTAAATGGACAAAAGATTTGAAGTTGTCAAGGATTTCATTTTACTTGGATCCATAATCAACACCCATGAAAGCAGCAGTCACGAAATTAAAAGATGGGCAAATCTGCTGCAAAAGACCTCTTGAAACTATTAAAAAGCAAAGATGTCACTTTACGGACTAACTTGTGCCTGACCCAATCCATGCTATTTTCAATCATCTTATATGTGTGTGAAAGCTGGACGATGAATAAGGAAGGCCAAAGAAGAACTGATGCATTTGAATTATGGTGTTGGTGAAGAATATTGAATATACCATGGATTTTCAGAAGAAAAACAAATCTGTCTTAGAAGAAGTACAGCCATAACATTCCTTAGATGTGAGGATGGAGAGACTTAGTCTCATGAGGTACTTTGAACATGTTATCAGGAGGGAACATTCCCTGGAGAAGGACGTCATGTTTGGTAAAGTAGAGGGTCATGGAAAAAGAGGAAGATATTCAATGAGATGGATTGACACAGTGGCTGCAACGATGGGCTCAAACATAGTAACAATTGTTGAGAATGGTGCAGGACTGGGTAGTGTTTCACTCTGTTGTACATAGGGTCACTATGAGTCAGAACCAACTTGGCAGTACCTAACAAGAGTTAAACCTGCAAAAGCTTGACCTGTGTGAGGCATAAACCTGTCAGAGAATGATGAGTGATAGAAAAGCAGTAAGCCTGCCTTCTGTCAAAGGTGGAAATCTTCAGAGACCTGGAAAAACAAGACAGTCTAAACAAATTCCAGCTCTCACAGGTTCCACTGTGCATGTGTGTATACATATATACATATATATATATACATAACACACACACACATAAGAAAAAAGAACTATAAGAAACTATAAAAACTATGAGAAACTATAAAAAACTATAAGAAACATAAGAAACTATATATATATAGAAGTATAGAAGAAACTGTATATATATGTATAGATACACATACATACATACATACAAAGAAAAAAAGCATACTTCTTCCTTTTTTTCTTTGCCTTTTAGCCTCTTTGCACTTTGATTATTTTTAACACTACATGTGTATATACACAAATATATACACGTACACACACATACAAACATATATATGTATGTGTGTATATATACAATATACACACACTCACATGCTACTTCATCACATAATGTGTTTGGCACAAGCCTTCCTTTCCTAAGTGCTTAAATCTCATCGTTGCTGGTTATTCCCATCCATTTGGGCCTCACAGAAATCCATTTAAAAATGTGGCTTGTCTGTACTTCAAATTGAATCAATAATATTATTCCATGAACAAGTGATTATCATTTTATACCTCCCAAGGTTCTTTCACAAAAAATGGTCTCATTGACTCCTTTACAGTTCTTACCAGCTCTAGGACCTGCCTTGGTCAGTACCTGTGGCTCCTCCAAAATTATCAACATGCTACAGTTTAATATTAGTAACAAGTCTGGCTTGCAAGGTCACAGGCAAATTCACTCACCTTGGGAAGCTTGTCCACGTGATAGGAGAAAGCAGTGTGCCATTTGAACCCAGCTCAAAGACATCAACCATCTCAAAAGTTTAAAAAGTTAAGTCTCTCTCACTCTGTAATATCTTTCACATTCCTCTTGAGTATAACCCACCCTCCTATCAAAATAACCCACACCCATTTATAACTAGTGGTGGGCAACTTTGAGGAAAGGAAACAGAGAGAGCTTTGGTGTTTGCCTGGGGTGAGCTTATTAAGGGGTCTCCTGAAGCCTTGACTTGCAAACGTATGCAGCAATGTCCAGCCTTGAATGATCACTGCCATAAAAACAGTCTACAAATACCAAGATTACAAAACTCCTCTATGAGCAAATTTGTGTCAAGGGTCTCACTTCTAATTATATTCCTTTCTTAGTCTGGGTTCTCTAGAGAAGCAAAACCAGTAAAGCAAAGAGAGAGAGAGATTTATATCAAGGAAATGGCTCACGCAGTTTTTAGAGGCTGTAACATCCCAAGTCCATGGGGCAGAAAAGAGGCTTCTCCTGACTCATGTAGCCACAGGGGCTGGCGAACCCAATATCAGCAGGCAGGAGAGCAGGGCTGTTGCAGGTTGTGAAGACTGACGAATCTCAAGAACAGCAGGTAAGACCACAGGTAAGCTGCTAGCTCAAGTCCCAAGAACCGGAAGTCAGACAAACAGGAGCCAGCTGCAGGATCTAGAACAAACCAAAGCCTCAGCAAGGACAGTAGGAAGACCTAGATGGCAGAGAGTGGAGAGATGAAGGCTGAGGGGGCTATGAGCTCTCACAGGCACCACCCCCACCAGTACCGCTTACAGCAAATCCCATCATGGGGCGATCACGTACCAAATCTCATCAGGGAAGTGATCACGACTTTATACAACTGCCAAAACACTGAGTATCATGGCCCAGCCAAGGTGACACACAATTTTAACCATCGCAATCCCCATTACAAAAGAAAATTGAAACATTCTAAAGTTCAAACCAGAATGCAGGCTGACACCTGGTAGAGTGCTACCATCCCAAAGGCACTGCATATCAGGAAAAAAGACTCTTCTGAGCATCAAAAAAAAAAAAAATGAATTCCATGTTTGCTGCAAAGCATTTGTCCATAGAACTAAGGACTCTTAAAAACAAAACAAAACAAAAAACCCAAACCTATTGCCATCTAGTGGATTCTGACTCATAGCAATCTTAGGGACAGAGTAGAACTGCCCCATAGGGTTTCCAAGGAGTGGCTGGTGGATTCAAACTGCCGATTTTTGGTTAGCAGCTGAGCTCTTAACCACTGTGTCACCAGCGCTCTTTAAAAAAAAAAAAAAAAAAAGGAGCCCTCAAATCCTGAGTATGCCTTCTCCCTACTTCCATCCCCCTTTTGTCCCTCTAACAACAATTGCCCTGTGGTACTACCTGAGAAAACAACACTGAGTCCAAGGTCACATAGTTACTGACAGAGCAAGGACTAAAACCCAGATCTCCTTGACTTAGGAACAGTGAATGATACCATTCTAATGGGCCCTAAATAAATTCGCTCAAATTATTATTCTATGAAAGGGATATTCATAAGCTACCTGTCGCTGGAAGCTACGTCAGTGAGTAATGCTATGAATTGTCCTCAGGAAAAACATTTTGGTGGACATAAGAATAGAGAACCAATACCTTGGGGAGAGAAATAAAAGAGGCAGTCTCAGGGGAGCTGGGAGGAATTCCTAAGGGCTCAAGATGGGGCTGACCTCTAGACTTTACCAATCCCAGCACCAACACCCAAAATCATGGAAAAGTTTATCTACTGAAATTCCCTGTTGATTCCTTGAACACAGCAGGGGAAACCCTATGAATACTGCATGAGTTTATGCAATTTATCCCTGTTCTGTGTAGCTATGATTTGTAACAGCATCCCACTGTATAAAAATACCTCAAAATATTTAACATTCTGAAGGTGATAGACATTTGGAATGTTTCCAACTTGGGACTTTTAGAAACAATGCTGCAGTAGACATAATTTCACACATTTACATTAAAATTAGGGCATTAATTAAAGGGCAGTGGGGCCCTGAATATTGGGATAGGAACAAACGAGCAGACTCCAGACTCCAGTGACACTGGTGGCACTGAAGTTAGTGTCTCCTTGCATGATAACATTATAATGGTCTCCACTGATGTAGTTGCCTTGCAAGTTGCCTTGCCCACCACTTCTCATTGCTTCTAGATCTATAACCAGATTCATTCCCCAATAGGCACCAGAAGTGGAGGTACAAAGTATGACCTGTGAGAAGGTGGAATATATACCAGAAGAATTAAATAATTTTACCAACTGAAACACCAATTTATATTAACAAAATCTGGAGACATTTCTGGGATTATGGGTTTTGAATTATGGTAGAAAGACTTCAATATTGGAGCAGGTTGAGTTGATTGATATGGACTTACTAAGCAGAGATTTGGGATTCAATGTTTAAGTGTGAGTGGCTGAAAGATTGCTCGGTTAGTTGACTGAACGGAAATAGAAGCCTACACTAAACGAAGCTGAAATGCCAGAACTCCCTTAGTATACCGTGCTAAGGTCCCAAGGCCACCTATGTGTTCAGTGATTCACTAGAAGAGCTCATAGGACTCAGCATATAATTGTACTCATGGCCAATGTTTATTGCAGCAAAAGGATACACAACAGGATTGGCAAGGGGAAAAGACACACAGTCTGGAGAAATCCGTGCACAGACTTCCAATGCTCTCCTTTTCCCACCAAGTGTCCTCCTCTCTCCAGCAGTGAAAAATATAATAATGTATATTTAATGTTTCTGTCCAGGGAAGCCCATTAAAGGCTCCGTTTTTACTGGGGGGTGGTCACGTAGGCACCCACTGCCTAGCAAACACCAAAATTCTAGACTCCCAGAAGGAAAACAAGTGTTTAGCATAAAGCATATTACACAAATAGACTAGACACACTGGAAGAACCCTTATCAGGAAGTGGTCCAAATGCCAAATTCCCAGATGCCAGATATTTGACCACTTTGAACTCCTTATGACAGTGAATCAACAGACAAAAAATAAGGGAGTTACTGTATTGACAGGAGTGATTAGTCCTAACTATAAATGGAAAAGTGGGTTGCTACTACCCAATAGGAGTAAGGAGGAGTATCTGGAATTCAGGAGATTGTCTAGAGCACCTCTTAGTGCTCTCATGTCTTGTGATTAAAAAACAATGGGAAACTAAAACAAACCAACAGAGGATCAACTGCTAATGGCCCAGACCCTTCAGGAACCACACCCAGCTGAGGTGTTTGATGAAAGCAAAGGGAACACAGAATGGATAGTCTAAGAAAATAGCTATAAACACCAGCTATGACCCCAATGGAGTCACTGGGTGGTGCAGATGGTTAAGCGCTGGACTGCTAACAGAAGGGTAGGGTTCAAACCACCCAGAGGTGCCTTGGAAGTAAAGCCTATTAATCTGCTTCCAAAAAGTCACAGCCTTAAAAACTCTATGAAGTGCAGTTCTACTCTGTGCACATGGGGTCACCATGAATCAGAATCTGCTCGACAACTAACAATAAGAATGTGACCACATGACCAGCTGCACAAACAAGGACTATAACGGCTATGAGTATTTCATTCTGATTTTGATATGAACATATTTTTAAATATATTAACCCATTTTTTTCTCTTCTTTCCTCCCATTTCCCTACCATCTAACATTAAAATGTGTTGACAATTGTTAACTTTATATCTCAGCTTCCCTTATAACAAAGCATGACCATGTGACTATGCTCTGGCCAATGGCATTTAAGTTCAAGTGTCTTGTGTTTTTTCCAAAAAGTATCCCTAGGCATTCTGTCTTCAACCTTTCCGTTTTCCTGCTAGCTGTAAAGCAGATATGATAGCTGGAATTCATTGTTGCTGTCTTGGGCCACATGGTAGAAGCCACATGCTAAGGATGGCAGAGCATCAAGAGAGAAGGAGCTTGGGTCCCTGAGGACTTCATGAAGCCACCCTATAGCCACAGACCATCTACTTTCATACGGTTGTATAAAGATAAATCAGATTTCAACTTGTTTAAGCCACAATTTTCTTAGGTGTTGACACTCACAGATACACCTAACCCTAAATGGTACAGTGGATAAAATAGTAATAGTCTTCTGGATTAATTTAATTCATTCACTCTGAAGCAGATATGATTAAGTATCAACCAGGCATCAAGTACTCTGCTAGCTATTGGTATACAATGGCGAACAGTACAGGTGCTGATAAGACTCCTAGGTCCAGGGCTTGAAACAGGCAGAAAAGCACATAATTATAAGCATAAATAAGGGTTATAAAAAAGGAAAGTACTAGATCATTTAATTCTACACCTGGCTGAGATTAGCATCCTAAAAGAAAATGAGCATTGATGGAAAGTGAGGAAGGTCCCTCTCTAGGGGGAGGATCTGGGAGGAGCCCGCCATAGGAGGCCTGAGCTTCCAGGGGTCTAAGGGATGAGTCCCCTAAAACATCACTGGAAATGTGCAAGATAGAGGAAGTGAAGCTTTACTAGAACTTCTCAAGACAGTTAAAAGGAATTATTTGATAAATTACTTACGACAGGTGCTGGTGTTGAAACCTTCTCAGGGAATGCTTAGAGCCCCAAACTATCATCTAAGGAGGATGATTCTGGTAAATAGCAGTGTTCTTGTTTTGCTGAACAGGTGTCCATGCTTGGGACCTGTTATGGATTGAGTTGTGTCCTCCAAAAAGATGTGCTGAAGTCTTAATCCCTGCACTGATGAATGTGACCTCTTTTGGTGAAACAGAATTTTTCATTGCACATGTTATCAATTAAGTTAAGGAAGTCATATCGGAGTAAGGTGGGTTCTAACCCTAATTGTTTTTGAGTGACATCTAATAAAAGAGAAGGTCAGAAACAGAGTCCCACACAGGAGGAAGGCAGCATGTGAAGATCTTTCTATAAGCCAAGAGCTTTGGATTGAACTGTGTCCCCCAAAAATGTATGTCAACTTAGCTAGGCCATGATTCCCAGTATTGTGTGGCTGTCCACCGTTTTTTGATCTGATGTGATTTTCCTGTTGTTGTTAGGTGATGCCAAGTTGGTTCCGACTCATAGCAATCCTATGTACAACAGAACGAAACACTACCTGGACCTGCACCATCCTCACAATTGTTATGCTTGAGCCCATTGTTGAAGCCATGGCATCAATCCATTACCTTTAGGGTCTTCCTCTTTTTCGATGACTCTCTACTCTACCAAGCATGATGTCCTTCTCCAGGGACTGCTTCCTCCTGATAACACGTCCAAAGTTTGTGAGATGTAGTCTCACCGTCATTGCTTCGAAGGAGCATTCTGGTTGTACTTTTTCCAAGACAGATTTGCTTGTTCTTTTGGTAGTCCATGGTACAGTCAATATTCTTCACCAACACCACAATTCAAAGCCATCAATTCTTCTTCTGTCTTTCTTATTCATTGTCCAGCTTTCACATGTGTATTAGGCAATTGAAAACACCATGGATTAGGCCAGGCGCACCTTAGTCTTCAAGGTGATCTCTTTGTTTTTTAACACTTTAAAGAGGTCTTTTGCAGCAGATTTGCCCAATGCAGTGCATCATTTAATTTCTTGACTATTACTTCCAAAGGTGTTTATCATGATGTTGTTTAATTGGTTTAGTTGTGAGGATTTTTGTTTTCTTTAAGTTGAAATGTAATCCATACTAAAGGCTGTGGTCTTTGGTCTTCATCAGTAAGTGCCTCAAGTCCTTTTCACTTTCAGCAAGTAAGGTTATGTCATCTGCAGACCATAGACCAATTCCTTTTCGTATAGTGACTCTGTGTATTCCTTGCATCTTCTTTTGATGCTCCCTGCATCGTTTAATATTTTCTCTGTAGAATCCTTCACTACTGCAACTTGAGGCTTGAATTTTTTCTTCAGTTCTTTCAACTTGGAAATGCCAAGTGTGTCCTTCCCTTTTGGTTTTCGGTCTCCAGGTCTTTGCACATGCTATTACAATACTTTACTTTGTTTTCTCGAGCTGCCCTTTGAAATCTTCTGTTCAGATCTTTTACTTCATCATTTCTTCCTTTCACTTTACTCAATGTTCAGAGTAAGTTTCAGAGTCTCTTCTGACATCTACTTTGGTTTTTTCTTTCAATTATCCTATATGTTGTAGGAAACCCTAGTTGTGTAGTGGTTAAGACCTACAGCCGCTAACCAAAATGTCAGCAGTTCAAATCCACCAGGCAGTCCTTGGAAACCCTGTGGGGCAGTTCTACTCTGTCCTATAGGGTTACTATGAGTTAGAATCAGCTCGACAGCAGGAAGTTTTTTGTTTTTGTTTTTTTTTAATATGTCGTAAATCCTAGCCTGTATGATGTGAATGAGGCAAGACTCAATTTACAGGGTTAGGTTGTATCTTGAGTCAATCCCTTTTGAGATATAAAAGAGAGAATGAAGCAGGGAGGATGGAGACCTCGTGCCACCAGGAATGAAGAGCCAGGAGGGGAGAGCATCCTTTGAACCTGGGATCCCTGCTCTGAGAAACTTCTAGATCAGGGGAAGATTGATGACAAGGACCTTCCCCAGAGCCAACATAGAGAGAAAGCCTTCCCCTGGAGCTGGCACCCTGAATTCAGACTCCCAGCCATCTCAACTATAAGAGAATACATTTCTCTTTGTAAGCCATCCACTTGTGGTATTTCTGTTGTGGCATGACTAGAGAACTAAGACACCAAAGAATGCCAAGAAATGTCCAAAGCTACAGAAACTGAAAGAGACAAAGCTTTCCTAGAGCATACGTACAGAAAGCATAGTGTGCAGACACCCAGAATTCAGATTTATAGCCTCTAGAAAGGCGATACAATATATTCCTGTTCTTTTAAGTCTCCCACTTTGTGATATTTGGTTATGGCAGGAAACGAAAACAGGGTCAGAGCAGAACTATGCTGGACATAGGAGGTTTATGAGGTTTATTTAGCCTGTCTGCTAAATAAATACCAAATGATTTATAGACACACACACCCACACAGGTCTTAAGATACCCAAATTAGTAGTCTGGCCTGGATGTGAACATGTCTCAATCTGATCCACCTGGAGGGGAGGGACATCAAAAGAGAAAAGGCCTGGAAAAGAAAGTGAGAGCGCTCAATAACTTCAATGACTTAAAGTTCTCCAAATCAATGCATAAAGCAGTTGTCTGCCAGAGGAATTGTCAAAAAAGAATCAAAAATCTCCCTCATCGGCAATTTGTGTGGAAATCCCTGAGGGACGTGCTTTGGAGCTAGCATCTCAATAAATGTATGAATGACTAAAGGAGTGGGAAGAGCCACACTGAAAACACAGAAAATTATTCCATTAATAGCAAATAAAATTGAAAGAGAATTTTTAGAAAAGTGTAAATAGCAGTTATGGGAACACAGAAGGAAAAAAACAAAACATGCCAAGCAACTTAGATTGTTTTACAATTACTCAAAGAAATTAGTTCTCGTAACTATATGACTTTGGGCAAGTGACTTGAACTCTGCAGGCCTATGTCATGCCTGTAAAATGAAGGATTGAACCGCGTGATTTCTGGGGTGGTGCTGGCTATAAAATCCATGAAGCTATGCTTGTCCCATCAGGTCAAAGTCAGTTTTAAGTTTACTGCCACACTTCTTTTTTTTTTTTTTTTTTAATTTGATATTGTCTAGGTTTTTTCCTATTCTGGGTCATTCCAGCAAGAAGTAGGAGCTTCTTGTCCTCCAGATGGAGAACCTTTTTCTCCTTTCACAGACGTGAGACACTCCTATAATTCAGTCCCAGGTCTCCAGTCCAAACCTCCTTCTGCTCCTAGAGTCCCCATCTTCGTCTCCTGCTCTTCAAAAATGTGGGTCATCCTTGAATACCCCTTCACCTAGTCACCCAGCCAATCACCAAATTTGTGGATTCTTTCAGAATAATTCTTCAAGTCCATGCTGCTGTTATTGTTGTTAGTTGCGATCAAGTCAGCTCTGACTCATGCGGCCCATGACATATAACAGGATCCATGTACAACCGAGAAAAGTGTTGCCCACTCCTGTACCGTCTTCACGATTGTTGGTATGAGTGAGTCCATTATTGCGGCAACTTAGTATTTTGAATGCCTTCCAACCTAGGGGGGTCATCTTCCAGCACTATACTGAACAATCTTCTGTTGTGATCTGTAGAGTTTCCATTGGCTAATTTTGGGGGAGGAGATCACCAGGCCTTTATTCCTAGCTTCTTACTCTGGAAGCTCCACTGAAACCTCCCCACCACAGGTACCTGCTAGTATTTGAAATATCAGTAGCAGAGCCTCCAGTATCACAGCAACACACAAACTACCACAATGCCACAAACTGACATATGGGTGGTGGCAGGCCAAATCAGCTGGGTAAAACTGTGCGTCAGATCACATCATTGCTCTAGAGTCCCCTCTGCCTGGCCCACTCTACCCACAGCCCATCTCTTCTTACCTGTTTAAGTCCTAATAATTCTTCACACTGACGCTTCGTCATGCTTCCCTTGGGAAGCCCTTCCTTATCACTACCCCCATGCCTCCCTCCCACATACACATGCTTGATTAAAGCCACTCTTCTGAGCTTCAGTCACAGCCTCTTAGGTAGCGCTTTTGCAGTTCATACCTCTTTACTTTGAATTTGACTTGCTTACTTGCCTTTCTCCCTCACTAAACTGTGATTCTCACAGGGCAAGGATTGTTACTATTGTTGTTGTTAGGTGCCATAAAGTAGCTTCCTACTCATAGTGACCCTATATACAACAGAACAAAACACTGCCTCGTCCTGGGACATCTTTATGATCACCATTACACTTGAGCATAATGTTGCAGCCACTGTGTCACTCTATCTTGTTGAGTGTCTTCCTCTTTTTCACTGACTCTCTACTTTACCAAGCATGACGTTCTTCTCCAGGGAATAGTCCCTCCTGATAACACGTCGTTATCGTAGTCCCAACATCCTTGCTTCTAAGGGGCATTCTGGCTGCTTTTCTTCAAGACAGATTTGTTCTCTCTTTTGGCAGTCCATGGTATATTCAATATACTTCGCCAACACCATAATTCAAAGGTGTCAATTTTTCTTCAGCCTTCCTTATTCATTGTCCAGCTTTCACATGTATATGAGGTGATTGAAAATACCATGGCTGGGGTCAGGTACATCTTAGTCCTCAAAGTGGCATCTTTGCTTTTTAACACTTTGAAGAGGTCCTTTGCAGCAGATTTGTCCTATGCAATGTGTCATTTGATTTCTTGACTGCTCCTTCCATGGATGTGGATTGTGGATCCACATAAAATGAAATCCTTGACAACTTCAATCTTTTCTCCATTTATCATGATGTTGCTTATTGGTCCAGTTGTGAGGATTTTTGATTTCTTTATATTGAGGTGTAATCTATACTGAAGGCTGTGTTCTTTGATCTTCATCAGTAAGTGCTTCAAGTTCCCCTTGC
This sequence comes from Elephas maximus indicus, assembly GCF_024166365.1. Classification (NCBI taxonomy): domain Eukaryota; kingdom Metazoa; phylum Chordata; class Mammalia; order Proboscidea; family Elephantidae; genus Elephas; species Elephas maximus. The sequence continues at coordinate 55,686,152 of NC_064840.1, forward strand.
TTTCAGCAAGCAAGGCTGTGTCATCTGCATAACACAGGTTGTTAATGAGTCTTCCTCCAATCCTGATGCCCCATTCTTCTTCATATAGTCCAGCATCTTGGATTATTTGCTTTACACAGGTTGAATAACTATGGTGAAATAATTCGACCTTGATGCACACCTTTCCTGACTTTAAACCACACAGTATCCCCTTGTTCTGTTCAAAGGTCTGCCTCTAGGTTTAAGCACATTTTCCTCATGAGCATAATGAAGTTTCAGGAATTCTCATTCTTTGCAATGTTATCCATAATTTGTTGCGATGCACACAGCCGAATGTCTTTGCATAGTCAATAAAACACAAATAAACATCTTTCTAGTATTCTCTGCTTTCAGCCAAGATCCATCTGACATCAGCACTGATATTCCTCGTTCCACCTCCTTTTCTGAATCCACCTTGAATTTCTGGCAGTTCCCTGTCAATGTACTGCTACAACCACTTTTGAATGATCTTCAGCAAAATTTCACTTGCCTTTGATATTAATGATATTGTTCTTTAATTTCTGCATTCGATTAGATCACTTTTCTTTGGAATAGGCATAAATATGGATCCCTTCCTGTTCATTGGCTGGATAAACATCTTCCAAATTTCTTGGCATAGATAAATGAGCACTTCCAGCATTGCATCCATTTGTTGAAACATCTCAATTGGTACTCTGTGAATTCCTGGAGCCTTGTTTTTCACCAATGCCTTCAGTGCAACTTGGATCCTTCCTTCATTACCATTGGTTCCTGATCATATGCTATCTCCCATGGCTAAACGTCAACAAATTCTTTAAGGTACAGTGGCTCTGGGCAGTCCTTCCATCTTCTTTTGATGATTCCTGCATCATCTAACATTTTGCCCATAGAATCCCTCAATATTGCAACTCGAGGTTGAATTTTTTCTTCAGTTCTTTCAGCTTCAGAAATGCCAAGCGTGTTCTTTCCTTTTGGTTTTCTAGCTCCAGGTCTTTGCACGTGTCATTATAATACTTTACTTTGTTTTTTTTCAGTTGCCCTTTGAAATCTTCTGTTCAGTTCTTTTATTTCATCATTTCTTCCATTCACTTTAGCTACTCGATGTCCAAGAGCAAGTTTCAGAGTGTCTTCTGACGTGCATTTTGGTCTTTTCTTTCTTTCCTGTCTTTTTAATGACCTCTTCCTTTCTTCATATATGATGTCCTTGATGTCATTCCACAACTCGTCTGATCTTTGGTCATTAGTGTTCAATGCGTCAAATCTATTCGTGAGATGGTCTCTAAATTCAGGCGGAATATACTCAAGGTCATACTCTGGCTCTTGTGGACTTGTTTTAATTTTCTTCAGCTTCAACTTGAACTTCCATATGAGCAATTGATGGTCTGTTCTGCAGTCAGCCCCTGGTCTTGCTCTGATTGATGATATTGAGCTTTTCCTTTGACTCTTTCCAAAGATGTAGTCAATTTGATTCCTGTATAATCCATCTGGGGAGGGCCACCTGTCCAGTCATCATTTATGTTGTTGAAAAAAGGTATTTGCAGTGCATAACTCATTGGTCTTGCCAAATTCTATCACAGGATCTGTGTCATTGTTTCCATCACCAAGACCATATTTTCCAACCACTGATCCTTCTTCTTTGTTTCCAAAGTTTCTACTCCAATCACCAGAAATTATCAATGCACCCCTATTGCATGTTTGATCAATTTCAGACTGCAAAAGTTGGTAAAAATCTTCAATTTCTTCCTCTTTGTCCTTAGTGATTAGTGAGTAAATTTGAATCATAATCCTATTGACTGGTCTTCCTTATAAGCATATAGATATTATCTTATCACTGACAGCCATGTTCTTTTTGATGATGAACGCAATGTCATTCCTCTCCAAGTTGTCGTTCCCATCACAGTAGTCCATATGATTGTCGATTCAAAATGGTCAATAACAGTCCATTTCAGCTCACTAATGCCTAGGATATCAATGTTTATGCATTCCATTCCATTTTTGGCAACTTCCAATTTTCCTAAATTCATACTGCATACATTCCAGGTTCCGATTATTAATGGATGTTTGCAGCTGTTTCTTTCCATTTTAAGTCCTGCCACATCAGCAAATACAGGTCTCGAAAACTTGACTCCATCCAGGTCATTACGGTTGACTCTGCTTTGAGGAGGCAGCTCTTCCCTGGTTGTATTTTGATTGCCTTCCAACCTGAGGGACTCATCTGGCACTATATCAGACAATGTTCTGCTGCTATTCGTAAGGTTTTCACTGGCTAATTTTTTCTCAGAAGTTGACCACCAGGTCCTTCTTTCTAGTCTGTGTTAGTCTGGAAGCTCAACTGAAACCTGTCTACCGTATGTGATCCTGTTGGTATTTGAATACTGGTGGCATACCCTCCAGCATCACAGCAAAACACAAGCCCTTACAGTACAACAAACTGATGGACATGTGGCAGGGGTGGGGGGGGCAAGAATTGGGGCTATCATATTCCTCTCTGTATCCCCAGTGACTAGCACAGTGCCCAACACATAGTAAGCACTCAGTACACATTTCTGAATGCCTTTATCTTAAAAAAAAAAAAAAATTTTAGGTTCCCTTCTGGCAGGGGTCCCACCATTTCTACAGTAGAGATGTTGATACTGAAAATGAAGGAAGGAGAAATTATGTTTACAGCTGCCCCCACAGTGTGCCCAACATGGGCCCCTCCATTCCTTTCACCCTGGGGATGCCCAAGCATCCTTCTATCTCTCATCCTACAAGGCAGAGCCAGTGAGGACTCTTGGCTTCCAGGTACAACAGCATCAATATTAAGATATTGATCTTTCTTTGTCACAGGCTTCTCCTCCTTTGCCACCCACACAGCAATTCTATCATTGTATCATTCCTGCAGGCTGTATTTTCTCTGTAACCGGATGCCTCCACTCTCCAGTATCAGGTTCACTGCTAAGCACCTCCACTTGGATTACAATACTGGCAGCCTGGATTTCGTTGAAGTGCCCTCTCTCTTTTCACATGTACCATCTTGCTGTTTCTTTTTTTCATTATTAATAGAGTCATTTCTACTTATTAATATTTCAGGGACTTCATTTACCTAGTGTCTGAAGGCAGAGTTGAGGCAGGGGACCTTCCTGCAGGGCAATTATACGGCTACTGCAGAGAGCAGCTTTTATATTCATGGCTGAATTGGAGCTGGGTTATGAGGGCTGATTTCAGGGGCACCAGGCCACAGAATTGAAACTGTATCGCTAGAAATACGCAACCTTTCCTATCACCCCATTGTCAGCAACTTGATATAAGTCTGTTTAAACTGTAGGCAGACATTTGCAAAGCCACTTTAGATAAATATTGAGGAATCAGTCACCCACACAGCACTGAAAAGACCTGGATGAAAAACATGTACCTCCACATTATACTTATTCCTTAATAGTCCTTTAAGAAGACATCTGCCTCTTTATCTAATACGGAATTTGTAGTGTTCCTTCCCATTCCCTATTACCCAACCCAGGCAAGATCTTGGAATCCCTACATATAGGCCTCCACCCTGGACTGAGTGGAGCTTGCTCACCTGTTCTTGCTGCTTATTTTTGTCCCTTTGTAGACCCTTAGTACAGCCTGCCTTGTATGAAATTACTTGTGTATGCCACTGAGTTGGAAGTCCCAGAGCAACAACTTATTTATCTTTGTGCCCACAGCTGTAACACATGGCACATAAGAAACATGGCACATAAAAATAAATAAATAAATGTTGATATGTTGAATCTAGGTAAAATCCTCTGGATTTGTGAATTAAGATTCCATGGTAGTCAATATTTGCTCTGGACCTGGCTTTCTTTTCCCTAATACTTTATGAATTTAATTATTTACTCTGTCTTTCCCTGACAACTTGGAGTCTATAGACAGGCATGTCTTCCTTGTTGAAAATGACATTATCAGGTTCTTAATAAAAATTATTAAAGACAGTGCTGTTAATGTGTGCCATCAAGTAGAACTGCCCCATAGGGTTTCCTAGGCTGTAAATCTTTAAGGGAGCAGATTGCCAGGTCTTTTCTCCCAGGGAGCAGCTGGTGGGTTAAAACTGTTGGCCTTTCAGTTACCAGCCAAATGCTTAACCACTGTGCCACCAAGAACTTCTCATTAAAGATGTAAACCCACTGCCATCGGGTTGATTCGGACTCATAGAGACCCTGTAGGACAGAGTATAACTGCCCCATAAGGATTCCAAGGCTGTAATCTTTACTGGAGCACATTACTATCTTTCTCCCGTGGAGGCTGGTGGGTTCGAACTTCTGAACTTCAGTTTGCAACCTAGCCCTTTAACCACTGTACCACCAGGGCTCCTTATTAAAGACATACTAAGATCTAATTCCCCCAAGCATCTGTCAGTTTGTCCTACTGTGGGGGCTTCCATGTTGCTGTGATGCTGGAAGCTATGCCACCAGTATTCAAATACCTACAGGGTCACCCATGATGGGCAGGTTTCAGCTGAGCTTCCAGACTAAGACAGACTAAGAACAAAGACCTGGTGGTCTACTTCTGAAAAGAATTATCCAGTGAAAACCTTATGAACAGCAGTAGAACATCATCTGGTATAGTGCCAGAAGATGAGCCCCCCAGGTTGGAAGGCACTCAAAAAACTACTGGGGAAGAGCTGCCTCCTCAAAGTAGAGTCAACCTTAATGATGTGGATGGAGTCAAGCTTTTGGGACCTTCATTTGCTGATGTGGCACCTCAAAATGAGAAGAAACAGCTGCAAACGTCCATTAATAATCAGAACCTGGGATGTACAAAGTATGAATCTAGGAAAATTGGAAATTGTCAAAAATGAAATGGAGTACATAAACATAGATATCCTAGGCATTAGTGAGCTGAAATGGACTGGTATTGGTCATTCTGAATTGGACAATCATATGGTCTACTATGCCAGGAATGACAACTTGAAGAGGAATGGCATTGCATTCATCATTAAAAAGAACATTTCAAGATCTATCCTGAAATACAGTGCTGTCAGTGATAGGATAATATCCATATGCCTACAAGGAAGACCAGTTAATACGATTATTATTCAAATTTACTCACCAACTGCTAAGGCCAAAGGTGAAGAAACTGAGGATTTTTACCAACTTCTGCTGTCTGAAATTGATCAAACATGCAATCGGGGTGCATTGCTAATTACTGGTGATTGGAATGTGAAAGTTGGAAGCATCTCAATTAGTATTCCCTCAATTCCTGGAGCTTCATTTTTTGCCAATGCCTTCAGTGCACCTTGGACTCTTTCCCTTCAGTATCATTGGCTATTGATCATGTTAGCTCTTGAGGTGGTTGAACATCAACCAATTCTTTTTGGTACAATGACTGTGTATTCCTTCCATCTTCTTTTTTCCACTAGCAAGCTTTTAAGACCTCAGATGCTACTCACCAAAGTAGGATGTAGAACGTTTTCTTTATGAACTAGGTTGTGTCAATTGACCTAGATGTCTCCTGAGACCACGGTCCCCAGCCTCAGCCCCAACAGCTTGGTCTCAAAAGGTGTTTGGATGTATCTAGGAAGCTTCTATGACTTTGCCTTGGTCAAGTTGTGCTGACTTCACCTATATTGTGTGTTGTCCTTCCCTTCAGCATAGTTAACACTTGTCTACTATCTAGTTAGTGATTTCCCCTCCCTATCCCTCCCCTAGCTCATAACCATCAAAGTTTGTTTGTTTCTGTGTGTGAACCTTTTCTTGAGTTTTTATCATAGTGGTCTCATACAATATTTGTCCTTTTATGATTGACTTATTTCACTCAGCATAATGCCCTCCAGATTCATCCATGTTGTGAGATGTTTTGCAGGTTCATCATTGTTGTTTATCAATGCATAGTATTAATTAATTTTTCTTGATGAAAGATCAGAGAACAATAGAAAAGGGAAATATTTGTAAAGACAAATGCTTCATAGTTGCTGTCAACTGCAAATATTTACGGCTTTGCCATTTGGGGGCTCTCTAGAACTCTATTCCCAGTAATGGGAAGAATATTCTGAACATATTAATGGGAATGTAAGATCTGGAGACCTGGGAATGGTCACACACTAACTATCTCAAAAAGCAAGAGAAAGTCATTCAATGAAGTAAATAATTCATTACCTACCATTCACTCCCAGAAGGCAGGACAAATCCAGAATTTGGGACATTCTATAGGACAAGACTTGGATGTTTTAAAAACAAACAAAATCAATGTTAAAACAAAATCAAAATTAAAAAAAAAAGATAGAAGATATTTTAAATTAAAGAAATTAAAAACAATCAAATAATAAAAATAATCAAATGAAAGCATGAACCAAAACCAAAATGGTTACAAAAGACAAAAAATATTTTGGATACAAGTAGGGAAATTTGAATAGGGCCTACATATGCAATGATACTATTGAGTTACTGTTAATTACGTATGTATGCAAATTTTATTGGTTATGTAGAAGGGGGACTTTATTCTTAGGAGATACCTGCTGAGGTATTTAGGAGTGAAGTGTCATGATGCTGGCAACTTATTTTCATATGATTTTCAGGAAAACAGAGAGAGAGAAAGCAAACTTGACAAAATGATGAATCTAGGTGAAGTATATGCAGTTTCTTTTTACAATTGTTTAAACTTTTCTATAGCTGTGAAACTTTTTTATTAAACAAAAGTAAATTATAATTAGTAAATTATAAAAATAATGATTTTAGTTATTAAATTTTTACTTTATTTAGTACTTTATTTAGTAGCAAACTGTTTATTGGCATAGAAGCAGAGGCAGAAGCAAGATTGTAGTAGGATAAGGCATAAATACCCGCTCACGCTGAGTGATAAAAAAATGGGAAGGCCTTTCATTGTGAATGGTGAGGGGAGAGTGCGTAGTCGCTGAAGGATGGAGGTGAAGGGGTGAGACATGAGCCATTTCAATGCTGAAAAGAGTAAGGAAGGAACAACTGAATGTATAAGAGAGAAGATAATTGTTGAAGTTTTAAAACATTTATTAAATTTATCACTTTGCTTGGGGAAAAGAGAAAAAATACAGAATTAAGAATATTGTTCTACAAAAATACATAAACCTTCCTGAGGAAGAATAAATTGATTCCTAATATTCATCCCCTTCCTAAGGATATTTTAGCAATGAGGAATAGCTGATGGTTGGTAACATAAACCAAAAATTAATTTGAATGATTGACAATTTGCCATATACCCAATCACAAATATTTGTTGAGTTAAATTGAAATCAGAGCATTGGCTTTTCCTGAGTGTGGAATTTAGCAGGCAGGAAGAGAGAAAATGAAATTTGATCTGTATAGTTTCCAGATGTGCAGGTTGGGCATAATGAATATTTAGAAGCTTATCTCAAGTGAATACTGCAGGTATATTTGAGATCATTGCTGATGTCAGATGGACCTTGGCTGAAAGCAGAGAATACCAGGAAGATGATTACCTGTGTTTTATTGACTATACAAAGGCATTCAACTGTGTGTATCATAGCAAATTATGCATAACATTGCAAAGAACTGGAATTCCAGGACACTTAATTGTGCTCATGAGAAACCTGCACATAGGTCAAGAGGCAGTCTTTCAAACACAACAAGGGGACACTGACTGTTTTAAAGTCAGGAAAGGCGTGCATCAGGGTTGTATCCTTTCGCCATACTTATTCAATCTCTACGCTGAGCCAATAATCCAAGAAGCTGGACTATATGAAGAAGAATGAGGCATCAGGATTGGAGGAAGGCTTATTAACAACCTGCATTATGCAGATGATACAACCTTGCTTGCTCAAAGTGAAGAGGACTTCAAGTACTTACTAATGAAGATCAAAGACTACAGCCTTCAGTATGGATTGCACCTCAACATAAAGAAAACAAAAATCCTCACAACTGGACCAATAAGGAACATCATGATAAATGGAGAAAAGATTGAAGTTGTCAAGGATTTCATTTTACTTGGATCCGCAATCAATGCCCATGGAAGCAGCTGTCAAGAAATCAAAAGATACATTGCATTGCGCAAATCTGCTGCAAAATACCTCTTTGACCGAACAAAAAAACCAAACCCATTGCTGTCAAGTCAATTACGAATCACAGCGACCCTACAGGACAGAGTAGAGAAGCCCCCTGGGGTTTCCAAAGAGCAGATGGTGGATTTGAACTGCTGATCTTTTGGTTAGCACCCAAGCTCTTAACCACTGCATCACCAGGGCTCTGCAAAAGCTCTCTTTAGTGTTAAAAAGTAAAGATGTCATCTTGAAGACTAAGGTGCACCTGACCCAAGCCATAGTATTTTCAATCACCTCATATGCATATGAAAGCTGGACAGTGAATAAGGAAGACTGAAGAAGAACTGACACGTTTGATTATACCATGGGCTGCCAAAAGAAGGAACAAATCTGTCTTGGAAGAAACACAGCCAGAATGCTTCTTAGAAGTAAGGATGGCGAGACTTCATCTCAATTGCATTGGACATGTTACCAGGAAAGACCATGCTTGATAAAGTAGAGGGTCATGGAAAAAGAGGAAGACCTTCAATGAGATGGATTGACACAGTGATTACAACAGTGGGCTCATACATAACAATGATTTTGAGCACAGCACAAGACCAGGCAGTGTTTTGTTCTATTGTACATGGGGTCACCATGACTCAGGACCAACTCCACAGCACCTAGCAACAATAGTTGGAATCGACTGCACACAACATACTTTAGCCATCTGAGGCTTTGCAGAGCTCTCCTACAGAACATTCTGAGAAGCTGGAAATGTTCTATATCTGTGCTATTCAATAAACTAGTCAAGAGTCACATGTGACTATTGAGCACTTGATATGTAGCTAAGATGAATGAAGAACTGAATCTTTACTCTCACTTAATTTTAATTAATTTAAATAGCCACGTGATGTTAGGGCTATCATATTGGACAGTACAGCTCTAGTTCTAGTCACCCAATGCCACAGAACCTATAGGTCAAAGAGCAGGAATTTGAACCTAAGCAGATTCGAAAGTTCAATAATGCCTATGATGATGCCTTTCATTGTTCTGGTATGGTAACAAGCAGTGCTTTGCACAATGCTCTTTTACATAGTGTGACCACACATCCCAATTTATCTGGTACAGTCCCAGTTCTCACTTTGTTGTCCTGATACACTGAGTTGAGCATTTCTCCTGGATTTTTCATTTTCATGAAATATTATTGATCATGTTGTTGTTGTGTGCCGTGGAGTCGATTTTAACTCAAAGAGACCCCATGTGACAGAGTAGAATTGCCCCATAGTTTTCTTGGTGGAAGCAAATCACTAGATCTTTCTCCTGTGGAGCCACTGGTTTAGTTCAAACTACCAGGGCTCCTTATCAATAATAGCTGATTAAAATGAGCCAGGCTGAGTATGATAGACCTCTACTTTGCATCCAGCTTCTACCATGTGTAAGGAGTGTGTGTACAGTAAGCAACGTTCTCACTTCCATACATAGCTAAATCTGAAAGCCACCAGTAACCCTTTTCTCATTTCCTGACCCTTTCCAGGAACAGCATAACCATACACCTTACATGCAAGTACAGCATGCCCTGATAAAAGAGAAGTGTGCTCACATCAGCTATGCACAGCTAGCTTCTTAGGCCTTCGTGTGATGGTGGGAGATTATTTCACCAACCAGTCCAGTCAATGCCAGACAGAGTCAGTGGTGTGCAAGATGCATGAAGCTTCCAGGCTGCCAATTAAAGGAAGGGGTCAGTGGGATATTAGGCTTTAGTGTAGGTAGAATAGATGCAGGAAACAGAAGCCTAGTAAGTCTTACGTAGAACGTACAGAAAGTAGTCCGAATGCTCTTGCTACAGTGGTTTTGTCATTTTCAGAATGATGTATACCTACAACTATTTAGGTATTTGTTTGTAATCACTTTTCATTCATTAACGAATCTCTCAGCAAGACTGAGCAAAAAAAAAATATATGTATATATGTTTAATGAAAAATCAAGTCCTGAAGTTCCATAAGAAAGCTGGTGATGAACATATAATTTACACAAAACATTTGTTGACGCTTCTCATGCTCCTTGGGTGCATGGAAATAGCCACATAAATGACCACATAAAAAAAGAGACAATGCATATTTGCAGAATAAGCGCCAGCATCTATTTAAAAAATAACTTTTAAAAAAATGTGCATAGAGATGACAGTTCAAAACTTGCAGCTACAGAAGCTATGTTTACAAATCACTCTGTGAGGCATGTCTTTGCATTTACAACAAATAACTGTTTTTCTAAATTAATGTCACTCAATTTCAATTCCCAGTTGTCTTCTAGATGAACAAAAGCAAATTGAGGGCTTTTGTGTATCTCATCAGAAGAGGGACTTGTGAAGTGATGCCAGCTTTATATCATTCATGCTGTGAGATGCTTCAAATGGAAAATAAACTACACTGATGCTAATTATTCAGATTTTTTCATGAATCTCATGGAATCAAAGTAAAAATTTATTCTTTTGAAGGTATTGTGAATTATTTTGTAAATTCAATTAACAATTTTAACATTGAAGAGAAAATGGCGTGCTTGTGTGTATGTGCTGATACTCATCACAAATTTTGGTAACATAGTTTTAGAAAAAAGAATATTCTTACTGTTATGAATTGAATTGTGTGCCCCAAAATGTGTATTGTAAATCCTGACCCCTGTAGTGGTTATAATACCATTTGGGAATGGCTTTCTTTGTTATGTTAATAAGACAGTATTAGTGTCTTAAATCAATCTCTTTTGAGATATAGAAAAAAAATAAGCAAGCAAGAAGCAGAGATGGGGAAGATAGATACTACGCCATATGAAGACAACCAGCCAAGAAGTAGAAGCTGAAGAGACTAGGACCTTTCCCCTCAGCTAACAGAGAAAAAGGGCCTTACACTGAATTCAGACTTCTAGCCCACTAAGCTGTGAGAAAATAAATACCACTTGTGGTATTTCTGTTATAGCAGCACTAGATGACTAAGACACTAAAAAAGAAACTTACCAAGCAGCTTTTTAGTTAAAATTGGTTATGTACACACATAATTCATAGTTGTTCCCAAACTAGCTATGATATTCTACCAGTCAAAAGAGAAGTTATACTTTTTAGTGTTTGCATAAACACACACACACACAGTTAGAATTACTGAACTACAAAATTACTGTTACAAAGCTGATGTCAAGTAACAAAAATAATTAGCATGACTCTATCCGTTGCCCACCATCAATAAGATTTTAGAAGGGAAGAGTTTTTGAAAAATGTCTTAGTCATCTAGTGCTGCTATAACAGAAATATTACAAGTGGATGGCTTTAACAAAGAGAAGTTTATTCTCTCACAGTGCAGTAGGCTAGAAGTCCGAATTCAGGGCTCTGGCTCCAGGGGAAGCCTTTCTCTCTCTGTTGACTCTGCAGGAAGGTCCTTGTCATCAATCTTCCCCTGGTCGAGGAGCTTCTCAGGCACAGGGAGTCCAGGTCCAAAGTATGTGCTCTGCTCCTGGCGCTGCTTTCTTGGCGGTATGAGGTCCCCAACTCTCTGCTTGCTTCCCTTTCCTTTTATCTCTTGAGAGATAAAAGGTGGTGCAGGCCACACACCCGGGAAACTCCCTTTACATTGGATCAGGGAGGTGACCTGAGTTAAGGGTGGGGTTACAATCCCACCCTAAACCTCTCAACATAAAATTACAATCACAAAACGGAGGACAACCACATAATATTGGGTATCGTGGCCTAACCAATTTGATACACACATTTTTGGGGGGACATAATTCAAACCATGACAAAGAACAATCACATGTACATCAGTTTAAGCATTCTACAATATTGAACTTTTGTAAAATAAATTTTGTTCAAAATCAGATGGAAAGTTTAAATTAAATGTAATTCAACAAATTAAATATAAAAAAAAAAACCAGCTTTTGAAGGTTTTTTTTTTTTTTAATAAATTGTAATTTTTGAAAACAAAGGTAACCAAAAGGAAGACATTGAAACATATCTTTACAAAACCCAGTGGGGGAAGAAAAAACACAATGAGAGCTCAAATGAAGTGTAAGATAATTTTAGAATTTTGTAATTTCAAATTTTAACATCACAACCTATTGGAAAGAATCTGCTAATCAAGCTCTTATTTTCAATGGAATAAATCTACATTCTGCACAAAAATGAAATGAAATTGAGAAGGCCTATTTTTGGTACTGGGATGATTATGAGAGCTCTGGTGGGACAGTGGTTAAGAGCTTGGCCACTAACCGAAAGGCTGGCAGTTTGAGTCCACCAGGCATTCCTTGGAAACTCTGTGGGGTGGTTCTACTCTGTCCTATAGGTCACTATGAGTTGGAATTGACTTGATAGCAATGAGTTTGGTTTTTGGTCAACACCTGTAAAAATCTTTTCCCATTTAAAAATATTATGATCTACAAAGAAAAGCCAACAATTACAAATTTATTATCCATAAAATTATATTTTTAGGAAGATTTTGGGTAATTTTACATAAATAAAAATAATAAGACCAGAATGAATGAAATAGATTCTTCAGAAAAACGTAATACTTGAGTAATACAATGTTAAAGACAGATTGGGGACAAATGTGGATATGGAAACCCTGGTGGTTTTGTGGTTAAAAGCTATGGCTGCTAACCAAAAGGCTGGCAGTTCAATCCACCACGTGCTCCTTGGAAACTCTATGGGGCAGTTCTTCTCTGTCCTATGGGGTCGCTATGAGTCGGAATTGACTCAACGGGAACGGGTTTATGTACTCAAAAAATTAGTTTGTTCATGTTGCTGCTTATTGTTCAGATAATCTGAAGAAATTATTTTTTAATTAATGCACATAGATATACGTTCTATTTATTTTTAGAAATAACTTTTGAAAATAGTTTTGATTCAACTCTTTGACTAGAGCCAATAAAATAAAACTAATTTTTTCATTAAATAAAATTTCAAATATTACGTAATATTAATTGTTTTTATCACCCCCTTTTCATTCTCAAAAGTGTCCTGATTTGGGTGATAAATCATATAATCAGCCTATTTATAAATAACATTTGTATAAATATCCTAAAGAGCTAGCAGCAGATCAAAGAGACTTTGAGGATATGTTTCTCAGGATTTATTGGGCTGATAAGAGAATTCTTAGAAGATTGTATAAATCTCGTGGCCATTACAACTTCCTAGAAGACAAGTACTCCCGAAACTGAAACTGTTCTCTCCCAGATTACCTGGAACCTGCCTTGTAGTGTCCTGGCAATAAACAGAATTTACTGGGCAGCCTCTGCTGCCTCTAAATCTTTTACTTTTCTATCTTCCATTTTATTGAAGCAAGTTTGGTGAGCAGGATCATTTATGGAGAGTTTCCTGCAAGATAGGAGTTTGTTCCTGAGTGGTGGAAATAGTTGACAAGCTAGGCTATTAACTGAAAGGTTGCAGCTTCAAGTCCACCCAGAAGCACTGGGAAGAAAGGCCTGGCAATCTACTTCCGAAGAATCAGCCACTGAAAACCCTGTGGAGCACAGTTCTACTTTGGCTCACATGGGGCTGCCATGAGTCGGAATCTATTCGACGACAACTGGTTGGTTTGACCAGCAAAATTAACCATCCATTCTTTTTTTTTTTTTATATGGGCTGCTCACAGAAACAGACAAGAGGGGCCCCTGCCCTGAGCCCTGCTATGCTTTAGTTGTTGTTGTTAGGTGCCAACTCATAGCGACTCTATCCACAATAGAATGAAACACTGCCTGATCTTGACACCATCCTCACAATTGATGCCATGCTTGTGCCCATTGTTGCAGCCACTGTGTCAATCCATTTCATTGAGAGTCTTCCTCTTTTTTGCTGACCCTCTACTTTACCAAGCATGATGTCCTTCTCCAGGGTCTGATTCCTCCTGATAACATGCCCAAAGTCTGTGAGACATAGTCTCACCATCCTTGCTTCTAAGGAGCATTCTGCTTGTTCTTCTTCCAAGACAGATTTGTTCATTCTTTTGGCAGTCCAGGGTTTATTCAATATTCTTTGCCAACACCACAATTCAAAGCCATCAATTCTTCGTCGGTCTTCCCTATTAATTGTCCAGCTTTTGCATGCATATGAAGCCATTGAAAATACCGTGGCTTGGGTCAGGTGCACCTTAGTCTTCAGGGTGACATCTTTGCTTTTTAACACTTTAAAGAGGTCTTTTGCAGCCCATTTGCCCAATGCAATGCATCTTTTGATTTCTTGACTGCTGCTTCCATGGGTATTGATTGTGGAACCAAGTAAAATGAAATCCTTGACAACCTCAGTCTTTTCTCCGTTTATCACGATGTTGCTTACTGGTCTAGTTATGAGGATTTTTGTTTTCTTTATGTTGAGGCGTAATCCATAATGAAGGCTGTGGTCTTTGATCTTCATCACTAAGCACTTCAAGTCCTCTTACTTTCAGCAAGCAAGGTTGTGTCATCTGCATAATGAGTTGTTAATGATTTTGTTAACAACTCATTAAAAATGAGTTTTCCTCCAATACTAATGCCCCATTCTTCTTCATATAGTACAGTTTCTCGGATTATTTGCTCAGCATACAGATTGAATAGGTATGGTAATAGGATACAACCCTGAACCACATCTTTCCTGACTTTAAACCATGCAATATCCCCTTGTTCTGTTTGAATGACTGCCTCTTGATCCTTGTACAGATCCCTCATGAGCAGTAAGGCTATGCTTTATAGTGCTCCACATATCACAAGCACATTACAAAAATGTATTAAAGAATACATATGTGCCTCTGTCACTCAGCTTCCAGTGATCGATACTCATAACCCTAAGCATACATTTTGGTGAATTAACACCATTAATGCCCCAGGGTCCTTTTGACTTATGTCTTTGAAAGTAGGTGACTCTGTCCAAATGCCTTGAAGATTTGTGGATTATGTCAGAGATGAACACTGCTTCAGAGTTCAAGAAAGGTGTGAACAGTAGATCCTTGGGTCAAAAAAAAAAAAAAAAAACAACTAATAAAACAGTGAGAGCCTTCCTCTCAGCATGAATACAACAGATTCTTGTATTACAAAGTCTTATTTCCAGTGCTTCTGAGGGTCGATTTTCTTGCATTTTGCCCTGCTCCAATTCCTGAAATGTGATATTCATAACATTTACACATGTTGGCTGAGAAACATTTTACAATACTACTTACATACTCTGTATATAAGTAGATCTAGATATGAGGTGTGTTACTGATTTTTTGTTTGTTTTTAAATCTGTATATAAGTAGATCTAGATATAAGGTGTGTTATTGATTTTTTTTGTTTGTTTTTTCACCAGGTTTTTACACAAATAACACTTGCCTTCTATGTTTGTTTGCCAACTGCACCCTCCCCCTATGAAGTATTTCCATAAGTGCCACTATACCAGTTCTACAGCAAAAAAAAATTAGCACAGTGTGCTTACAAAAATACCTCGGGGGAAGGATGCTGTTGGCAAACACATGTAGAAGGTGTGCATTATTTGCGTAAAAATAAGGTAAATAGGTACAAATGCTTGAACTGTGACTACCTTTATTTATATTTAGCAAAATTTAATCAGATTTTCAGAAAACTAAATAAACATTTGAGCTATAATTTTACTTAAATTTGCATATTAGCTATAATTTTTATTGTTTTAATACACATTTGAATATTTTAGAAGAAAATTAACTTTTTAAAAGTATGTGAAGTATAAATTTTATTTTTTTATATTTACTTCCATTTACATACTTCATGAATATATATTCAAATCTAGTACTCTTTGAACATAAGCACATTTTAGTTTTAATCCTTTAGGTGAGGGATCAACAAACTACAGAGTCAAAATTGGCCTAAATGAAATTTTATTGGAACACAGCCATGCCTATTATTCACATATTGTCTGTGGCTGTTTTCCCCCTAGTTGCAAAAGAAATTCTATGGGCTACAAAGCCTAAAATATTTACTATCTGACCCTTTATGGAAAAAGTTTACCCATCTATGCTTTAGATCATTGCTGTCAAAGAAAAACAATTATATAAAAATTTTTATTAAAAAACTTAGTGATTTTGCTGAAATGAAGGCAAAAAATTAAACTATATGGAACAAATACATAATAATTTCTTATTTATTTTTTTATTCATTCAAACAGCACCAATTTATGGATGGTAAAAAAAAAATTTTTTTTTTTTTTTTTTTTTATATATATACCCAAACACAGGAATAATTAAGGTCAGCCATTTTTGACATCTTTGCTGTCTTTTGGCTATATAGAAACCTTTGCTTTACACGTATTTTTTAAATTTTGCCATTATGAAAGTATATCAGGGTAGATAGATCATATTTTATTTAGCAGTTTGGTAGCTTGATTTTTAACTTGTAAATATTGATATATAATAACTTGTAAATATTGATATATAATAGACTATGGTATATGGACCCCCCACCTTGTCCTCTTGGTCCAGGCTCTACAAATGTTACAGCCAATACTCTATGATCAATGCAGGCAGCTGGCCACAGACACCTGGAGGACTATGGCGTTTTGGCTGCCCTTGGCTGTGCTTCACCTGACTTCCACTTTCGTACTACGGTGCCATGGAAACCCTGGTGGAGTAGTGGTTAAGTGCTATGGTTGCTAACCAAAAAGAGGTCGGCAGTTCAAATCCACCAGGCGTTCCTTGGAAGCTTTATGGGGCAGTTCTACTCTGTCCTATAGGGTTGCTATGAGTCGGAATCAACTTGACGGCAACGGGTTTGGTTTGGTTTACTATTATGCCATAGGCCTAGAAGGAACAAAAGAAGAAAAAGCCCCGAGAAAGGGGGTGCTGTAATCACCAGGTAAACGTTAACGAGGCTCTTGTTACACTATACAATGTCCAAACCAAAACCAGTTGCCATAGAGTTGATTCTGACTCATGGCGACCCATGTATGTCAGAGTAGAACTTGCTTCATAGGGTTTTCACTGGCAAATTTTCAGAAGTAGATCGCCAGGTCTTCTAGTCTGTCTTAGTCTGGAAGCTCCACTGAAACCTGTCTACCATGGGTGACCTGCCAGTATTTGAAATACTGGTGGCATAGCTTCCAGCATCACAGCAACACACAAGCCACCACACTATGACAAACTGACAGGTGGGTGGTGGCAATTTACAGTAGCTTAGAAAAAAGACAATTTATATATATTCACCAAATGTTGAAAGTATTTGTCTCTGAATGATGAGATTGAAGGTAGTTTTTATTTTCTTTTTATATTTTTGTACATTTTCTACAAGGAGAGAGCTATTACTTTTAAAATTTTAATAATGAACTTTAAACCAATTTAATAAGGAATTTGGACATGAGATCTAAGTGGGATTAGCAAAGATGTTCTGTGTTCTGAGAAAACAAATCATGCAAAAATTAAAACTACAATATATCTTAGGGAAATTGGGAGCAACCACACATTATAAGAAAAATTACAGCACAGGGAACACTTTAAGAAGCCCTGGTTGTGCAGTGGTTGAGAGCTCAGCTGCTCCTTAGAAACCCTATGGGGCAATTCTACTTTGTCCTATGGAGTTGCAATGAGGCGAATTTGACTCAACAGCAATGGGTTTTTTTGTTTTGCTTTTGGAACACTTCAATGGTGTGTGAGAATTTAAAAATGTGGCTTCTTTAAAATTACATATGAAAAGAAAGCAGATTTGTGAAATGCTGCAGTCTGATTCAGGAGGGCCCACACTGTGAAATGCTGTAATCTACCCCAGGTCGTTACAGAATTAATATGATAAAACTGTACAGTAACAAATTCCATAAATACTCTATGCATAGAATGGTATACATGAGCTCTGCTTCTCCTGTGTGCTAGATAGAACATTTTTATTTCATTCTTTTTTCTCTCCTTGTGTCTCATCTGTCTGGACAGGTTCTTACACAGACACCTTGAAAATGGAACTACAAGACCAATTTCTTAGATCAATCAACAGAGCTGTCACTGCCTGCTGTCTTCTTGTAGACTCAACTGCAGCTGGACTCCTCCCGAGGGAATCTAGGAAAATGGAAATACTCTCTAAAATGCCAAACAATTACGTATCCCTCTCTTTGGAATTAAACAGCTTTCCTTCTAAATAACGGGCTTTTATGGCTGCAAAATTTGAAAAGTAAAATGCAAATTGTCTGTGTGTGTGCACTTATTTTAATCTTACATGAATGGAATTCATTCCATTTGTTACTCTTTCACTTAACATACTAATTTTTAAGCTCTAATCCTTATGGCTCTGGGTGCATCTAATCTGTTCCTACAAACTCTATGGTAGGCAAGCATCAATTTTATCTCCCTACCCTCCCTGATTCCCTCCAACTCTCTGCCACCACAAACATTATTGTAATGAACACCTTCTTGATCTCATGATGTATAACGGACCTGGGGGAGAATGTATTTGAAATATGTACTCAGAAGCAGAATTGTCAGGTTATTGTGAGTGTGTGTGTGTGTGTGTGTACATTGTTGGTATCACCTCCTACTCCATCATCTCTGTCACCTTTGTTTATGGGATCTTTATCTAAACATCTTTCATTTTGATGTAACCAGTTTTGTTCTAAAATAAGAGTAACGTGTAATTATATATACACAGATTTACACACATATACACGTCATTATTATTTTACTGGATTATATATGGATTATATAAAGCTTCTAGTTACTTCTAACTACCAGTTGCCATCAAGTTGATTCTGACTAATGGTGATCCCATGTGTGTCAGAGTAGAACTGTGCTCCTTAGGGTTTTCACTGGCAAATTTTCCAGAATGGCTGCCCCAATCTAGTTTCCCAGGTACCGTGGATAAGCAGATGAGGGCTCCTAAGGCTTTATACAACTTTTTACTTTAAATTTTTTATTGTACTTTAGATGAAGGTTTACAGAGCAAACTAGTTTCTCATTAAACAATACATACACATATTGTTTTGTGACATTGGTTGCCAACCCCATGACATGTCAGCGTTCTCTCCTTCTCGACCTTGGGATCCCCATTACCAGCTTTCCTGTCCTCTCCAGCCTTCTCATCCTTGCACCTGGACTGTTGTGCCCCTTTAGTCTCATTTTGTTTTATGGGCCTGTCTAATCTTTGGGTAAAGGGTGAACCTCAGAAGTGACTTCAATACTGATTTAAAGGGGTGTCCAGGGTCCATACTCTTGAGGTTTCTCTAGTCTTTGTCATACCAGTAAGTCTGGTCTTTTTTTTGTTAGAATTTTGTTCTACACTTTTCTCCAGCTCCGTCTAGGACCCTCTATTGTGATCCCTGTCAGAGCAGTTAGTGGTGGTAGCCAGGTACCATCTAGTTGTACTGGACTCAGTCTGGTGGAGGCTGTGGTAGTTGTGGTCCATTAGCCCTTCGGAATAATCTTTCCCTTGTGGCTTTTGTTTTCTTCTTTCTCTGTTACTCTGGGCAGGGTGAGACCAGTGGTGTACCTTAGATGGCTGCTCACAAGCTTTTAAGACCCCAGATGCTACTCACCAAAGTAGAATGTAGAACATTTTCTTTATCAACTATGTTATGCCAATTGAGCTAGATGTTCCCTGAGGCCATGGTCCCCACAGGCCTCGGCCCCATAATTTGGTCCCTCAGGGAGTTTGGATGTATCTATGGAGCTTCCATGACCTTGCCTTGTATAAGTTGTGCTGGTTCTCCCAGTATTGTGTACTGTCTTAGCCTTCACCAAAGTTACCACTTATCTATTGTCTATTTAGTGTTTTTCCCTCCCATCTCTACCCTCCCTTGTAACCATCAGAGATAGTTTCTTTTTGTGTGTAAAACTTTTCATGAGTTTGTTATAGTAGTGGTCTCATACAATATTTTTCCAGTTTTGTTTTTTTTTTTAATTAGAAAAATCAGTCATTGAAAACCCTATGGAACACAGTTCTACTCTGACCCACATGGAATCACTATGAGTCAAATCCACTCTACAGTAACAGTTACTAGATGGTATTAATCTTGAATCACTGTTTTAATTAGCAAATTCATATGATTACTAACGGATTACAATACCTTTTCATGTGCTTGTAGCTATTTGAGCTTCCTCTTCTGTAAACTGCTCATATTCTTGCCTTTTCCCACTAGGACTCCTGTCTTACTCTCGTTGGTGTGAAAGAGAATTTTATATATTATAAACATCAGTCCTTTATTAGTTTTGGTCATTGTGGACAACACCTCCCACTCCACCGTCTCTCCGAAACAGACATCTTTAATTTTGATGATACCAGTTTTCCTCTAAGTGTTGTAGGGTGAGGGCACCTCTGGACGAGATTTGAAAAGAGAGAGGTCACCTACAGAGGATGTTGCTCAAATCCCTCCAATTCCTTATATCCACCCAAGAAGCTGAAGGGATTTGCCTAAGATCACAGAACTCGTCAGGGCTATCCTCCATTCTTTATGGTCCAAAGAAGAAAGGAAGAAAATGTGGGGTGCGAATGACAAGTAATACATCAAAGGAGATTTAAGATTTAATACTCTTTTGAAGATGTTCCATGTATCTGAGATAAGGAATTCTTTTCTCAAGAAAGAGGTACTTGTCTGAGACCAGTTGAATCCATAATCCTAATCATTCTTATCCTTCTTTACTTTATGATTTCCACTTTTCCCATGTCTCCCTGCTTCAGACACTTCATTGCTTCCTTTTTTTTTTTCTATTCCTTCCCTCAAGCGTCCTACTATGCAAAGAAATATAGTAACCTACCAACACAAGTGTGGACTTCTGCTTTGCTTTGCTAAAGATGTTTATTCCATATTTTACCTTCTGTTGCTCTTTTGTCTCTATTCTCTCTTTTCATCCAATGCAATTTTCAATACGTGCTGCTTAATTATTATCTATGAGGCATTGTATTAAGTGTTCTAGTGGACTCAATGGCACTGGGTTAGTGGATATAAAGGAGCCCTGGTGGCGGAGTAGTGAAGAGCTCACATGCTAACCAAAAGGTTGGCAGTTCAAATTCACCAGCCACTCCTTGGGGCAGTTCTACTCTATCCTATAGGGTCACTATGAGTTGGAACCAACTCGATGGCACCTAAAAACAACAGTGGATATAAAGATGCAGAGGAGAAGGATTCTCATGAAAAAGGAGACTATCAAAGTAACTATACAGTATTATTCTAGAAGTCCTGGTTAATGCAAAAACTCTGGAAAAAGAAAAAAAAAGTATGAAAATATGGCATCGCAATCGCTCCCTTAAAAAGAGTCATTTTTATATACATGCAGAGTACGGTCCATGACAATAAGATATATAGGAGATCAGAGAAGGGCAAAACTACAAGCTTAGCTGATGATCTCCTTTTCCATTGAAAGCCCTTTGGATCAAAATTCTACACATGGGGTTGCCTAAGTCAAAATCAACTAGATGGCAACTGGTTTCAATTTTTGTGTTTTAGGTAGTGAAATAGGTTTCCAAATGGTATATTTATCTTCTCTTCTACTCTTGCTAAGGAGACCTGGTGGCACAGTGATTAAGAACTCAGCTGCGAACCAAAAGATCAGCAGTTCAAATCCACCAGCGGCTCCTTGGAAACACTGTGGGGCAACTCTACCCTGTCCTATATGGTCACTATGGGTCAGGATCAACTGGACGGCAATGGGTTTGGTTTTGGTTTACTCTTGCTAAGGAGCCCTGCTGTTGCAGTGGTTAAGTGCACGGCCGCTAACTGAAAGTTTGGCAGTTTGAACCTACCAGCTTCACGGGAGAAAGATGAGGCACTCTGCTTCCATAAAAATTATAGCCTTGGAAACCCTATGGTGGCAGTTCTACTCCGGCCCACAGGGTTGTTATGAGTTGAAATTGACTTGACAGCAATGGGTTTGGGTTTTTGGTCTTCTACTCTTGCTATCTACTCCCAAATGTTGCTGTGCACATTGAAAAATTTAGCAAAAAATAAAAAGAAATTTTTTTTTAATGGCTCTCTTAGATGGAAGAAGGAAAGAAAGGCAATGGGGACAGACAGTTATAGTAGGCTTAGAAAATTTTGAAAGCCAGTATTTTTAAAAATCAGATATTCTTTATTTTGAACACATTAGGGATTTATAACAAAAATATTAAATATAGAGCATTTATCCAGTTAATGCCTCTAAATAAGATACTTTTAAGTATTATTACCCTTATACATCCAAGGAGTGCATTCTTAACACAGAGGTTACACTGGAAAGCACAGTTCAGTGGCCTTAATGCAGTTAATCTTAATTATATATTTTCTAAAGAGAGGAGTTCAGGGATTATATATAATACACATCTTACAGAAAGTCTTCCAGAAATCTATTTCAGACATTGTTACGCAATGTCCCTCACTCAGAGTAAACAAACAAAAAATAAACCCATTGCTGTCAAGCTGATTCTGTGACCCTATAGGACAGAGTAGAACTGCCTCATAGGTTATCCAAGGTAGATTTGAACTGCTGACCTTTTGATCAGCAGCCAAGCTGTTAACCACTGTGCTGTCCACTGCTCTGCCTCCTGAGGTTCTGCCCCAGTGTACTGCTCTTCTCATTCAGCTCCTTCTTTTCTCCCTACCCTCCACCCCCTGCTGCAACCACACCGTCTACCTCCCAGGCAGGAGTGAGCACCAGGGCTTCCATTCCTATGTGCTGGATGCGCGGAATTCCCTAAGATGGTTGAGGGCCATGTGACTCCTTTTCACAGAGAAAATTTGGGAAGGGAAGAGTAGTTCCTTTCTCACTCTGAAATCACCTATAGGATGAAACTTTAGAAACGTGACCCTCCTCAGTCAGTGAAGGCACATTTTCCACACCCATGACAAGTAATGTTGAGAGCCTTACGCTTGACATTTAACACCGTATTTCTTGGTTTTTTTAATAAAGGGTGTTTAGATAAATACACATGCTGGTGATTTCACAGGCCAATGCACACCTTTTACACTAATTGCCAGTGTCAGTTGCTTCTTGGCAAATGGTATGGTGGTTGCTGTGCAGACACTTATTAACAAGACTGCGGATGCTCGCAACCATCCAAACCTGGCAGAAAAGGCTTATAAGTCACCTGATCCAAAACACTTAACCATCAATGCTCTGAAATTTAGGATGAAAAGATTATGGAAAAATACAATCACCCCTGGAGGGCTCTGTGTGTGTGTGTGTGTGTGTGTGTGTGTGTGTGTGTGTATTCTGACACCTCAGTGTTCTATGTTCTTCTCCTGACTGAAATATAATGATGGCAGCTGTTTACTCATTATGAAAGTCCTTCTATAATATCCCTGAGCATCTTCTATTATCCCAAAGATAATTTTCCAGACAAAAATTGTGAGTTCCTTTATCTTTAAAGTATCTTTCAAATATACGGGAGAGACATTAATTTTGAGACCTTACTCCATGCTGGACACTGTGCTAGGTGCTTTAGCTTTGCACTCGTTAGGGCACAGAAGAAAACCATGAAAAACAGCATAATTTCCAAGAGGGGTACAATGAGGATTATGTAATACTGAGGGCTGTTTTCTATGAACTTCCATTCTATCCAAACTCAAACTGGTCAAAAATAGATGATTCTGTTTGACTTCCTATGTAAAACTGAGAAGCACCAACAATTGAAAAATGGAATAAGAGCTATTTTGGCAGCCACAAATCAAATCCCTTTACATTTATCAAACACCTATATGAATCTCAAATACTGATCAACAAAAAAGAAGACCTATGGTTTTACAAAACCAATGACTACAAACTAATGCATAAATGCCTATTTTTGCTGGGTTTGAATAAATACATAAAATCATTCTTTTTCCTTACAATGAAATGTATCTAGAAGCCCCAGGTGTTTTTTGGGATTTCTATTATTCTCAGAATGCCTGAAATCAATAATTTTCTGACACTTGGGTTTCAGCAGTGGGTCACTGTGTCAAAATGTTTGGGAAATAATGTTCAAAGACATGAGTGATTTATTTCCTCCTAGTTGTTGATTCAAGAAGAGAGGAGACAAAATTGTAGGTTAACTATTGGAAAAAAATGCTTTTTGAAAAATGGGTTTTAAAAATAATCTAGTGTGGTTTTCTTTATCTTCATCCTCTCATCCGTCAGCCACCTTTTGCTCTTCGACATTTTAGTCTCACAATTATTACCTTCCACTAGCACTCTCAGCTACCATTCCAGACCCAAGAGTTAAAAGATAAAACTGTGTAGGGCAAAACTAAACATACATCCTTAAGTTTAAGGAACAAGCAATGCTTGGTGAAGATCAATTTCATGTTCTATTTCTAAAATCTGAGCATGTATAAGGGGTAAAGTCAGCCAGAAAGGCATCCGGAAGGGAAAGCAGCTTGACTGTGATGACAAACCTCACAATATGCTCACACTTGGTCTCCCCGGGGGACATCTGCCTTCTCCTCCTGTTTACTAGGCAGCGCTGGTGTAAGCCAGGAGGTGGGATGTGTTTGAAATAATGTATGTGTAAATAGAATTCCCTTCCACTCCATGGGAGAAACACCTTTCTTAATTTAAAAATTAGAAAGTAGCATTCTCAATAACCTTGTTGCTGCTGTTAGTTGCTGTCAAGCCGATTCCAACTCTTGGCGATCCCGCGTAACCTCCCCAAAGAGCAAACCCCAGTTTTCTCCAGTTTTTAATGGCAGTCCTCACATACAAGAAGTCTGCACTTGGACTGATTTCCCAGTGCCATCGAGTCAATTCCGACTCATAAGAGTAATTAATTATAGCAGCTCTGTTAATTCCCAAGTGATCCACAAGTTATCAGTCTGAGCAAAGATGAGAATTTGAATCGAAAGTGTTGGCAATGCCCATATTAAGACCAAGACTGTTACTACTACCACGAAGGCTTGTAAAGCCCTCTTCTGCCTGGCTGACTCAGTGAAATGAGTTCGTTGGCCTACTCTCAGGGTACTTAGTCTATCCAATAACAAACATGTGTTCCGCACCTTTTCTGGTTCTGGGATAAAAATGTTATTAAGATAGTTAATAAGTTAGTAAGACCTCTAAGGGTTCAGACTGGGCTAAGAAATAGCAGGTAAAAAACAAAACACAATTCAGAATGATCAATGGTGTGACAGACGTCACAGAAAAATTTAAAAGTCATTGCTCTAAAGTTTCAAGTAGGTTAAGGACCCTAAATCCTATTCAGGACGTAAGTATGCTAAGACCCTTTCTGATTTGCATCTCCAGATGAACACTTTAATATATTGTCTCTCCCATTGGTAGAGGGCTGTTTTTGAAAAGCAAAGAATATTTTATGAATCAGCAAGCATTTGACTTAACTATTTGGGGTAACTCACATATGTGGGGGAATCCCACCACACAGGAAGCTACCAAGTTTACTTCTCCATCAAACTTTCTCTCAAGGACCTCCAGGGACTCAATAAAATGAAATGAATGAAGTGAACACTGGAAACCATAAATTAGCCTAGGTGGTTCTCACTCCTAATTGTCCAGGTCCTACACCCAGATTCTGATTAAGAAGGCCTAGGGTTGGGGTAGGCCTGAGCAAGTACCTTTTTTTTTTTTAAGTACACCCCATGCCGGGCGCTGATAAGCCTGACCATCAGCCTGCACTCAAGTCAGCCAAGCCATGTCCCTTCTCAGTGGTGATGGCATGGAGATGCATGGACGTATGGTCTAGTCTCAGCTGTATTACTAACGGGCTGTCTAACTTTCTGGAATCTCTGACTCTTAAATTTTTTATCAGAGAATCATAGATTTTCACCTGAAAGGCCCTTTAAAGACATGCATTCGGCATTAAATATTATTTGGAAACCCTATGGGGCTTTTATGGGGCTGGGGCAGTTCTACTCTGTCTTACAGGGTCACTATGAGTCAGAATCAACTCGACAGCAATGGGTGGGTGGTGGTTTCCAATGTCCCTGACCTTTATTTAGTCTCACTTAAGACTTTTTTTTTTTGGTCTATTCCACACAATTTAGTACTAAACTAAATAATAATAATAGGAGTAGCTGTCGTATACCGAGGCAGTGGTGGGTTGGTGGTAGAACTCTATGAAGGTGACCTAGATTCAATTCTCATAAGAGTTCTGATCTCCCCGTGGCCTCTCCAACATTTGTTATTTTCTGTTTTATTCATTTGTGCCAGTAATGCCAGGGTGACGTGATATTTCATTGTGATTTTGATTTGCATTTCTCTAATGGCTTTTTTTTTAATGGCTAGATATTGTGAGCATTTCCTCAGGTGTATGCTGGCCGCTTGAATGTCTTCTTTGGTGAAGTGTGTGTTCATTTCCTTTGCCCA
The DNA here is from genome assembly GCF_024166365.1 of Elephas maximus indicus. Lineage (NCBI taxonomy): Eukaryota > Metazoa > Chordata > Mammalia > Proboscidea > Elephantidae > Elephas > Elephas maximus. The sequence continues at coordinate 55,712,315 of NC_064840.1, forward strand.
TTTTTTAATTGGATTACTTGTCTTTTTGTTGTAGAGGTGTTGGATTTTCTTGTAGATTTTAGAGATTAGACCTTTGTCTGATTTGTAATAGCCAAAATTTTTTTCCCAGTCTGTAGGTTCTATTTTTACTCTTTTGGTGAAATCTTTTTGATGAGCAGAAGTGTTTAATTTTTAGAAGATCCCAGTTATCTAGCTTATCCTCTGGAGCTTGTGTGTTATTGGTTGTGGTTTTTATCCTCTAGCATTGACCCTATTTTTTCTTCTAGGAACTTTATAGTTTTTGGCTTTATGTTTAGGTCTTTGATCCATTTTGAGTTAGTTTTTATAAATGGTGTGAAGTATGGGTCCTGTTTCATTTTTTTGCAGATGGACATCCAGTTTTGCCACCACCATTTGTTAAAAAGACTGTCTTTTCCCCCATTTGATGGACTTTGGGCCCTTGTGGAAGATCAGGTGACCAAAGGTGGAAGGATTTACATCTGGGTTCTCAATTCTGTTCCATTGTCAATGTATCTGTTGTACCACTACCAGGGTGTTCTGACTACCGTAGCTGTGTGGTAGGTTCTGAGGTCAGGAAGTGCGAGTCCTCCTACTTTATTCTTCTTCAATAGTGCTTTTTCCCTTTCCATACAAAGTTAATGATAAGTTTTTCCATCTCTTTAAAGAATGTTGTTGGTATCTGGATTGGGATTGCATTGTATTTGTAAATTGTTTTGTGTAGAATTGTCATTTTCACAATGTTGAGTCTACCTATCCATGAGTATGGCATGTTTTTCCATTTATGTAGATCTCTTCCGGTTTCTTGAAGTACTGTTTTGTAGCGTTATTTGTACAGGTCTTTTACATCCCTGGTTAGATTTATTCCCATTTTTTTTTTTTCTTTTAGGGGCTATTATACACGGTATTGTTTTCCTGATTTCCTTTTCATTGTTCTCTTTATTGGCATATAGGAATGCAACTGATTTTTTTTTTTAATAATTTTTATTGTACTTTAAGTGAAAGTTTACAAATCAAGTCAGTCTCTCACACAAAAACCCATATACACCTTGAGTAATTGGGAGTGTGTAAAAAAAAATTTTTTTTTTTTTTACACACTCCCAATTAACAATTACTCTCCCCCTAATGAGACAGTCTGCTCTCTCCTCCACTCTCTCTTTTCGTGTCCATTTCACCAGCTTCTAACACCCTCCACCCTCTCATCTCCCCTCCAGGCAGGAGATGCCAACATAGTCTCAAGTATCCGCCTGACCCAAGAAGCTCACTCCTCACCAGCATCCCTCTCCAACCCATTGTTCAGTCCAATCCATGTCTGAAGAGTTGCCTTCGGAAAAAAGTTCCTGTCCTGGGACAACATAAGGTTTGGGGGCCATGACCACTGGGGTCCTTCCAGTCTCAGTCAGACCATTAAGTCTGGTCTTATGAGAATTTGGGGTCTGTATTTTTTTTTATCCCACTGCTCTCCTGCTCCCTCAGGGGTTCTCTGTTGTGTTCCCTGTCAGGGAAGTCATCGGTTGTAGACAGGCACCATCTAGTTCTTCTGGTCTCAGGATGATGGAGTCGCTGGTTCATGCGGCCCTTTCTGTCTCTTGGGCTCATAATCACCTTGTGTCCTTGGTGTTCTTCATTCTCCTTTCATCCAGGTGGGTTGAGACCAATTGATGCATCTTAGATGGCTGCTTGCTAGCGTTTAAGACCCCAGACGCCACTCTTTAAAGTGGGATGCAGAATGTTTTCTTAATAGATTTTATTATGCCAATTGACTCAGATGTCCCCTGAAACCATGGTCCCCACACCCCTGCTCCTGCTACGCTGGCCTTCAAAGCATTCAGTTTATTCAGGAAACTTCTTTGCTTTTGGTTTAGTCCAATTGTGCTGACCTCCCCTGTACTGTGTGCTGTCTTTTCCTGCATCTAAAGTAGTTCTTATCTACTATCTAATTAGTGAAAACCCCTCTCCCACCCTCCCTCCCTCCTCCCCCCTCTCGTAACCACAAAAGAATGTTTCTTCTCAGTTTAAACTATTCCTCAAGTTCTTATAATACTGGTCTTATACAATATTTGTCCTTTTGCAACTGACTAATTTCACTCAGCATAATGCCTTCCAGGTTCCTCCATGTTATGAAATGTTTCACAGATTCCTCACTGTTCTTTATCGATGCATAGTATTCCATTGTGTGAATATACCATAATTTATTTATCCATTCATCCGTTGATGGGCACCTTGGTTGCTTCCGGGTTTTTGCTATTGTAAACAGCGCTGCAATAAACATGGGTGTGCATATATCTGTTCGTGTGAAGGCTCTTATTTCTCTAGGATATATCCCAAGGAGTGGGATTGCTGGATCTTATGGTAGTTCTATTTCTAGCTTTTTAAGGAAGTGCCAAATCGATTTCCAAAGTGGTTGTACCATTTGACATTCCCACCAGCAGTGTAGAAGTGTTCCAATCTCCCCACAGCCTCTCCAACATTTATTATTTTGTGTGTTTTGGATTAATGCCAGCCTTGTTGGAGTGAGATGAAATCTCATTGTAGTTTTAATCTGCATTTCTCTAATGGCTAATGATCGTGAACATTTCCTCATACATCTGTTAGCTACCTGAATGTCTTCTTTAGTGAAGTGTCTATTCATATCTTTTGCCCATTTTTAACTGGGTTATTTGTCTTTTTGCAGTTTTTTGCAGTATCATGTAGATTTTAGAGATCAGGCGCTGATCAGAAATGTCATAGCTAAAAACTTTTTCCCAGTCTGTAGGTAGTCTTTTTATTCTTTTGGTGAAGTCTTTGGATGAGCATAAGTGTTTGATTTTTAGGAGCTCCCAGTTATCTAGTTTTTCTTCTACGTTATTTATAATGTTTTCTATACTCTTTATGCCATGTATTAGGGCTCCTAACATCCCCATTTTTTCTTCCATGATCTTTATCATTTTAGATTTTAAATTTATGGCTTTGATCCATTTTGAGTTAGTTTTTGTGCATGGAGTGAGGTATGGGTCTTGTTTCATTTTTTCTGCAGATGGATATCCAGTTGTGCCAGCACCATTTGTTAAAAAGACTGTCTTTTCCCCATTTCACTGTTTTGGGGCCTTTGTCAAATATCAACTGCTCATATGTGGATGGATTTATGTCTGGATTCTCAACATTGTTCCATTATTCCATGTATCTGTTGTTGTACCAGTACCTAGCTGTTTTGACTACTGTGGTGGTATAATAAGTTCTAAAATCAGGTAAAGTAAGGCCTCCCACTTTATTCTTCTTTTTCAGTAATGCCTTATTTATCCAGGGCCTCTTTCCCTTCCATATGAAATTGGTGATTTGTTTCTCCATCTCATTAAAGAATGTCCTTGGGATTTGGATCGGAATTGCACTAAATGTATAGATCGCTTTTGGTAGAATAGACATTTTTATAATGTTAAGTCTTCCTATCCACGAGCAAGGTATGTTCTTCCACTTATGTAAGTCTCTTTTGGTTTCTTGCAGAAGTGTACTTTACTTTTCTTTGTATAAGTCGTTCACATCTCCGGTAAGATTTATTCCTAAGTATTTTATCTTCTTGGGGCTACGGTAAATGGCAGTGATTTGGTGATTTCCTCCTCAATGTTCTTTTTGTTGGTGTAGAGGAATACATATGTTTATCGTATATCCCGATACTCTCCTGAAATCTTCTATTAGTTTCAGTAGTTTTCTGGAGGATTCCTTATGGTTTTCTGTGTATAAGATCATGTCATCTGCAAATAGAGATACTTTGACTTCTTCCTTGCCAATCTGGATGCCTTTTATTTCTTTATCTAGCCTAATTGCTCTGGCTAGGACTTCCAGCACAATGTTGAATAAGAGTGGTGATAAAGGGCATCTTTGTCTGGTTCCTGATCTCACCTGGGAATGTTTTTAGGCTCTCTCCATTTAGGGTGATGTTGGCTCTTGGCTTTGTATAAATGCCCTTTATTATGCTGAGAAATTTTCCTTCTATTCCTATTTTGCTGAGTTTTTATCATGAATGAGTGTTGAACTCTGTCAAATGCCTTTTCTGCATCAATTGATAAAATCATGTCATTCTTGTCTTTTGTTTTATTTATGTTTTTGGGTTGGGTAGATTACATTAATTGTTTTTCTAATGTTGAACCATCCCTGCATACCTGGTATGAATCCCACTTGGTCATGGTGAATTATTTTTTTGATATGTTGTTGAATTATATTGGCTAGAATTTTGTTGAGGATTTTTGCATCTACATTCACGAGGGATATAGGTCTATAATTTTCTTTTCTTCTGGTGTCTTTACCTGGTTTTGGTATCAGGGATATGGTGGCTTCATAGAATGAGTTGGGTAGTATTCCATCCTTCTCAATGCTCTGAAATACCTTTAGTAGTAGTGGTGTTAACTCTTCTCTGAAAGTTTGGTAGAAGTCTGCAGTGAAGACATCCGGACCAGGGCTTTTTTTTGTTGGGAGTTTTTTGATTACCTTTTCAATCTCTTCTTTTGTTAATGGGTCTATTCAGTTGTTCTACCTCTGTTTGTGTTAGTTTAGGTAGGTAGTGTGTTTCTAGGAATTCATCCATTTCTTCTAGGTTTTCAAATTTGTTTGAGTATAGTTTTTCACAGTAATCTGATATGATTCTTTTAATTTCAGTTGGGTCTGTTGTGATATCACCCACCTCATTTCTTATTCGGGTTATTTGCTTCCTTTCCTGTTTTTCTTTTGTCAGTTTGGCCAATGGTTTATCAATTTTGTTGCATTTTTAAAAAAAACAGCTTTTGGTCTTGTTAATTCTTTCAGTTGTTTTTCTGTTCTCTATTTCGTTTAGTTCAGCTCTAATTTTTATTATTTGTTTTCTTCTGGTGCCTGTGGGTTTCTTTTGTTGCTCTCTTTCTATTTGTTCAAGTTGTAGGGATAGTTCTTTGATTTGGGCCCTTTCTTCTTTTTGGATGTGTGCATTTATTGATATAAATTGGCCTCTGAGCACCGCTTTTGCTGTGTCCCAAAGGTTCTGATAGGAAGTCTTTTCATTCTCATTGGACTCTAAGAATTTCTTTATTCCATCCTTAATGTCTTCTATAATCCAGTCTTTTTTGAGCAGTTTCCAAGTGTTTGATTTCTTTTCCCTGCTTTTCCTGTTACTGAGTTCCACTTTTATGGCCTTATGGTCAGAGAAGATGCTTTGTAATATTTCTGTGTTTTGGATTCTGCTAAGGCTTGCTTTATGACCTAATATGTGGTCTATTTAGAGGATGTTTCATGTGCCCTAGGAAAGAATGTATACTTGGTTGCTGTTGGGTGGAGTGTTCTGTATATGTCTATGAGCTCAAGTTGGTTGATTGTGGCATTTAGATCTTCCGTGTCTTTATTGAGCTTCTTTCTGGATGTCTTGTCCTTCACCGAAAGTGGTGTGTTGAAGTCTCCTACTATTATTGTGGAGCTGTCTATCTCACTTTTCTCAATGCTGATAGAGTTTGTTTTATGTATCTTGCAGCCCTGTCATTGGGTGCATAAATATTTAATATGGTTATATCTTCTTGGTGTATTGTCCCTTTAATCATTATGTAGTGTCCTTCCTTATCCTTTCTGATGGATTTAACTTTAAAGTCTATTTTGTCAGAAATTAATATTGCCACTCCTGCTCTTTTTTGATTGTTGTTTGCTTGATATATTTTTTCCATCCTTTGATTTTGAGTTTGTTTGTGTCTGTAAGTCTAAGGTGTGTCTCTTGTAGGCAGCATATAGACGGATGTTGTTTTTTAATCCATTCTGCCACTCCCTGTCTCTTTATTGGTGCATTTAGTCCATTTACATTCAGGGTAATTATGGGTAGGTATAATTTTTTTTATTATGAATTTAGTGCTATCATTTTGAAGTCTTTTTTTTTGTTGTTGACAGTTTCTTTTTCCCACTTGATTTTATGTGCTGAGTAGATTTTTTTTTATATATTGTCCTTTCCTTGTATTTGTTGTTAATTTTGTTTCTGCTGAGTCTGTATTTTTCCCTTGTATTTTATTTTGATGAGTAGGATAGTTTGTCTCCTTTGTGGTTACCTTATTATTCACCCCTATTTTTCTAAATTTATTTTTATTTCCTTGTATCGCCATAACTTCCTCTCCACATGGAATGCATATGATTACATTTCTTAGTCCCTCTTTATTATTTTTATATTGTCTTCTTTTATGTAATAACATCACCGTTACCCTGTGTTGGGCATTTTTTTTTTTTTTTGGATTTCCCTGTCTGGGTTGATTTCTCGTTGCTCTGTCCAGTGTTCTAGTCTACGGTCGATACCTGATATTATTGATTTTCTAACCAAACAACTCCTTTTAGTATTTCTTGTAGTTCTGGTTTGGTTTTTATGAATTCCCACAACTTGTGTTTATCTGGAAATGTCTTAATTTCACCTTCGTATTTAAGAGACAGTTTTGATGGATATATGATTCTTGGCAGGCAATTTTTTTCCTTCAATTTTTTAAATATGTCATCCCATTGCCTTCTTGCCTGCATGGTTTCTGCCGAGTAGTCCGAGCTTATTCTTACTGGCTCTCCCTTGTTGGTGATTTTTCCTTTATCCCTCACTGCTCTTATAATTGTCTCTTTATCTTTGGTTTTGGCAAGTTTGATTATAATATGTCTTGGTGACTTTCTTTTAAGATCTACCTTATGTGGAGTTCGATGAGCATCTTGGATAGGTATCTTCTCATCCTTCACAATATCGGGGAAGTGTTCTGCCAACAAATCCTCAACAATTTTCTCTGTATTTTCTGTTATCCCTCCCTGTTCTGGTACTCCAATCGCTGGTAGGTTATTTCTCTTGATAGAGTTCCACATGATTCTCAAGGTTTCTTCATTTTTTTTTTTAATTCTTTTATCTGATTTTTCTTCAAATATATTAGTGCCAAGTTATTTACTTTCAACTTCAGAAATTCTAGCTTCTACTTGCTCATTTCTGCTCCTCTGACTTTCTATTGAGTTATCTAATTCTGTAATTTTATTGTTAATCTTCTGAATTGCTGATTGCTGTCTATGGATTTTTCCAGCTTATTAAACTTTTCATTATGTTCCTGAATAATCTTTCTGAGTTCTTCAGCTGCTTTATCTGTGTGTTCCTTGGCTTGTTCTGTGTATTGCCTCATTTCCTTCCTGATGTCTTGAAGGGTTCTGTATATATTAAACTTTTGTATTCTGCAACTGGTAATCCCAGGAATGTACTTTCATCTAAAAGATCCCTGGTTCTTTGTTTTGAGAGCCTGTTGAGGTGATCATGGCCTGTTTCTTTATGTGACTTGATATTGACTGTTGTCTCCAAGCCATCCATAAGTTATTGTATTAGTTTATGCTTGCTTACTGTGTAGTAGCTGCTTGCTTGCTTACTGTGTAGTAGCTGCTTGCTTTGTTTTATTTTGGTATACCCCTATGGGTTGCTTGAGTGAGCTAGCTTGATTATTTTTTCCTTTGGAGCTCTGGTGTCCTGTCCCCAGCTGGCTAGAGCTGTTATCAGGTGTATCAGCCTAGGAGTCCATTCAGTTTTCTTGTATGAAATCAGCTCAGGTTTCCAGGTAGCTGACATCAAGTGTGTGGTACAGGCTCTATCCTACAGTCTTAGAGGGGCAGGGGTGATTGGCGTATATACCCGTATCTGATTGCAGCAGGGGGTCACGCTCTGAACAAGGCAGGCAGCTGAGAACCGACCCCCAAGTGTCTCTGAGGAAAATGCGTCTCTGTTCCCTAGAGCGTGGTGGTGGGTGGGCTCTGCAGAGAGACCACGGGCACCCAAAGATTTTGTTGTAAGGACTGAGAGGTACCACTTATCCCTGGACCCCTGTTGCGGGTGGCTGGGCGACCCAAGTGGAGCCACCAGTCCTTAGGTCCCTGTTGTGGGTAGGTGAGGACCTTGTTTAATAGGTAATGTCAAACGTCAAACACCTACCTCTCCATTGCACCGCTGAAAAGGTTGGAGTTTTCTATCGAGGGCCTATTCTCCTGAAATAGGCCCACACAGGTCTATGCAGAAGGGAAAGGTGCTCAAGGTCCATGGACGGTTTACGCCTAGACAGGAGCTGCTTCTGTCCTGAGCTCCCCCAGTTAATGGAGTAGCAAATTATCTTTTCCCCTCAGTTGGAAATTTTTTCCTTCCCCAAGGCCGGGAGGATGGCTCTATGTGCTCACCAGAGTCTATCTCCAGCCCAGGGATTCAGCCGCTGAAGCTGGCTTGGGGGTGGGGGGGGGCGTGGTTAAATATATGCAAGTACTTAGCTTTTGCCGAGAGCGCCCTTCTGCTCAGGTTCTGGGGGTGTGAGTGGGCTGTGTGGCTGGCTGTTTGTCCCTGAGGAAACTGCGGCCGAACGCTAGGACCAGCCTGCCGCAGCCACCACCGCCACAGCCACTCTGGGAATGGTGCCTGAGGGCTCCCTGCGATTCAGGTCTGGCAACTCCTCTCCACTTCTGAATGGCCTCTTCCTCCCTCTGCCCCTCAGTTCCTTGTCTAAGCTTGCCTTTGATACTCAGGGCTCCCAGCTTGTCACAAATATACTGGTTTTACTTGTTTTTTCAGGTCTTTGTGTAAAGAGGGCTCGAGGGAAGCGTCTGTGTATTCCACCATCTTGGCTCCGCCTCCCAAATGATTTTTGTATGCTTATCTTGTATCCTGCTAATCTGCTGAATCTTTCTATTTGTTCAGGTAGTTTTCTCATGGGGTCTTTTGGATTTTCTAAGTACAGTATCATATCATCCACAAATAGGGAGAGTTTAACTTCTTCATTACCAATTTGGATGCCCTTTATTTCTGCTTGCCTTATTGCTCTAGCTAGGACTTCCAACACAATGTTAAACAGGAGTGGTGATAAAGGGCATCCTTGTCTTGTTCCTGTTCTCAAGGGGAATGTTTTCAGCCTCTTTCCATTAAGAATGATGTTGGCCATTGGTTTTGCATATATGTCCTTTATTACATTGAGAAATTTTCTTTCTATACTTATTTTATTGAGAGTTTTTATCAGGAATGGGTGTTGTGCTTTGTTGAATGCCTTTTCTGCATCAAGTAAGATGATCACGTGATTCTTTTCTTTCTTTTTATTTGCATGGTGGATTACGTTGATTGGTTTTCTAACGTTGAAACATCCTTGCATACGTGGTATGAATCCTACTTGGTGGTAGTGTATTCTTTTTTTTGATATGCTGCTGAATTCTATTGGCTAGAATTTTGTTGAGAATTTTTGCATCTATATTCATGAGAGATACTCATCTGTGATTTTTTTTTTTTTGTGGTGTCTTTGCCTGGTTTTGGTATCAGGGTTATGCTGGCTTCATAGAATGAATTCGGAAGTATCATTTCCTTTTCTATGTTCTGAGATAGTTTGAGTAGTACTGGTGTAAGCTCTCTCTGAATGTTTGGTAGAATTCTCCAGTAAAGCCATCTGGGCCAGGGGTTTGTTGTTGTTGTTGTTGTTGTTGGGAGCTTTTTTGAAGTAACTTTTCAACCTCTTCTCTTGTTATGGGTCTGTTCAGATTTTCAACATCATCTTGTGTTAGTTTGAGTAGGTAGCGTGTTTCTAGACATTTGTCCATTTCCTCTAGGTTTTCAAATTTGTTAGAGTTATGTTTTTCATAATACTGTGTTATGATCCTTTTTATTTCAGTTGGGTCTGTTTTAATGTCCCCCATTTCATTTTTTATTTGGGTTATTTGTGCCCTCTCCTGTTTTCCTTTTGTCATTTGGGCCAGTGGTTTGTTGATTTTGTTGATCCTTTCAGAGAACCAACTTTTGGTTTTGTTGATTCTTTCCATTATTTTTCTATTCTGTATTTCATTTATTTCTGTTCTGGTCTTTATTATTTCTTTTCTTCCGGTGGCTGTAGGCTTCTTTCACTGTTCTATTTGTTCAAGTAACTAATGTTTTGATTTTGTCCCTTTCTTCTTTTTTGATGTGTGCATCTATTGATATAAATTGACCTCTGAGCACTGCCTTTGCTGTGTCCCAAAGGTTTGGTATGATGTGTTTTCATTCTTGTTTGATTCTAGAAATTTCTTAATTCCATCTCTGATTTCTTCTATTACCCAGTAGTTTTTGAGCAGGGTGTTATTCAATTTCCATGTAATTTTTTTTTTCCCCTTACTCTTCCTGTTGTTAATTTCTACTTTGATGGCATTGTAGTCAGGGAAGAAACTTTGTATTATCTCAATGTTTTGGATTTTGTTGAGGGTTGCTCTGTGGCCTAAGATGTGGTCTATTCTGGAGAACGTTTCATGTTCATTGGAAAAGAATGTGTACTTTGTAGCTACTGGGTGGAGTGTTCTATGAGGTCAAGTTGGCTGACTGTGCTCTTTAGCTCTTCCGTATTTTTGTTGAGTTTCTTTCTCGATGTTCTGTCCTTTACCAAGAGTGGTGTGTTGAAGTCTTCTACTATTATCGTGGAACTGTCAATTTCTGTTTTCAGTGCTGTTAGAGCTTGTTTTATGTATTTCGGAGTCCTGTCATTGGGTGCATAGATGTTTATTACGGTTAAGTCTTCATGATGGATCATCCCTTTTATCATTATATAGTGCCCTTCTTTGTCTTTTATGGTGGATTTTGTTTTAAAATCTATTTTATCTGAGATTAGTATTTCCAGTCCTGCTCTTTTTTGTTAGTTATTTGCTTGATATATATTTTTCCATCCTTTGATTTTTAATAAATTTGTGTCTTTGTTTCTAAGGTGTGTCTCTTGTAGACAGCATATGGATGGATATTATTTTTTAATCCATTCTGTCACTCTATGTCTCTTTATGGGTGCATTTAGGCCATTTACATTCAGTGTAATTATTGATAGGTGTGAGTTTATTGCTGTCATTTTGTAGTGCTTTTTTTGTGGTGCTAACATTTTCTTTCTTCCTCTTACTCTCCTGTGCTGAGTTCCTTTTGTTTGTGGATTTCTTTTGTTTCTGTACATTTTGTTTTTATTAAGACTTTATGTTTCTCTTCTTTATTTTAATGAATAGTTTTGTTAACTTTCTTTGTGTTTACCTTGAACTTTACCCTTATCTTCCTAGGTTTGAACCAGTCTATTATTACTCGGTATCACCTTGCCTTCCTCTCCATCAGAAAGTTCTGTACCTGTACCATTTATTCCCTCTTTTATTATTCTGACACTGCTGCCATTTACAGATTAACCTCTCTGGTTCCCTTTTGCAATTCTTTTGGCTTTGGATATCTGGCTGGTACAATCCTCTGTCCTAGATTCAGGCTGTGGTCTGATGTTGTTTGTTCTCAGGCCAAAGGACTCCTTTTAATAATTCTTGTAACTTTGGTTTGATTTTTACATATTCCCTTAACTTCTGTTTATCTGGAAATGTCCTAATTTCACCATCATATTTGAACAAAAGTTTTGCAGGATATGTTATTCGTGGTTAGCAATGTTTTTCTTTCAAGGTTTTATATATATCATCCCACTGCCTTCTTGCCTGCATGGTTTCTGCTGAATAATCAGAGCTTAGTCTTATTGTTTCTCCTCTGTAGGTGACTTTTTGTTTTTCTCTAGCTGCTCACAGGATTTTTTCTTTGTCTTTAGTTTTAGTGAGTGTGATTATGATATGCCTTGGTGTTTTTCTTTTGGGGTCTATCCTATGTGCTTTGTTGAACTTCTTGGATGGTCAGCTTTTCAACATTCATGATATTAGGGAAGTTTTCTGCCAGCAGTTCTTCAATGATCTTCTCTGTGTTTTCCGTTTTCTCTCTGTGTTTTGGAACTCCCAACATTCGCACATTTTTGCTTTTGATTGTATCCCACATGATTCTCAGGGTTTCCTAATTTTTCCTCATTCTTTTTTCTAATTTTTCCTCAGAGTTGTATCTAACTGTTTGTCTTCAATTTCACTGATCCCATTTTCTATCATTTCAAACCTGCTCCCCAGTCCTTCTATGACACTCTCCATTCTTGACATCTTATTATCTTTTGGATTTCTAATTGTTGTTTTTTAAGATTTCTAGTTGTCAATTTGTTTTGGCATTTTGTTCCTGTATTATTTTCCTGAATTCTTTCATTTTTTTGTCTGTATTTTCCATGAATTTGTCTGCCTCTTCCATAAATTTGTCTATTTTTTCCTCATTTTTGTCTGCTTTTTGCTTCAACCCTTGGATAGCTCTGAATATTAGAGATGTGAATTCCCTGTCAGGTAGTTCTAGTGCCTTTTCTTCTACTGGAAAGTCATCTGGTGTTTTATTCTGGACACCTACTGGAACCATCCTGTCCTATTTTTTATACTTTTTGATATTATCTGTTGTCTTCAGGACATTCAGTATTTATTTTCTTTGATTCTTGATTGTAGATTTGTTTGTTTCATCCTGGTTTTTGTTTTATTTGGTTACGTCTGAGCAGGCAGCCTGTGCGTTCTTTGTTGTTTGCTTTTCTGTAGTCACGATATTTTTCACCTCCTTGCCCAAAGGGTGGGGCCGGTCACTCAGCTACGGTGGAGCAGGGCAGGTCCAGCTGAAGGGGAAGGGTTGGGATGGGTTGTTTGTGGCAAGTACTAGGGCTGAGAGGGTGGGCCAGGAATCAGTGCTGGGCATGTTCCAGTAGACTGTGCCTGTGCTACACGGAGCTAGGATGTTCAGCACATGGTGCAGGTAGGCAGGAATGAGAGGGGAGGTTGTGATGTATGGAGCTAGTATGGGTATGGGGAAGAGGAGAGAGAAACAGAAGCCAAAAACAAACAATGGAAACACACATACACTCACACACATTTCCCCCCCCCCAAAAAAAAGAGGAAAAAGGGAGCTTGCCATTGGAGTGAAGAGATGAGAGCCTGAGATAAGGAGAAAAGCAAAAACAAAAAAGTAAAAGGGAAAAAGAAAAAAATAACTAGATAAAAATTTGGAAAAGAAAAAAGTAGAAAACAAAATCCTCTAAGGGTCCCACCAGTGCAGCCATGAAGACCAGGGAACTCTCCCAGGTTGTGCAGTATATCCTGCCTAGAAGGGACACAGACGTCACACAGCACTAGGTATTCAGGAGACTGGAAAAGAAGGTAAGTGTAGACAGACAAGTACTGAGAAATGAAGAAAGACAGAAAGGGAAAAAGAGAGAAGGAAAAAAGAAAATGAAAGAAAAAAAAAGGTGCCCCCAGGAATCCTGCCTAGATGGCTGTGTGACTGTGGGAGTGGCTCCTAGGCCGTGCTGTGCAGTCCGGCTAGAAGGGGCTCCCAAGTGAGAAAAGAGAAAGAAAACAAACAGAACAAAACAATGCAAAATAATTAAAAAAAAAAAAAAAAAAAACCCCAGGGATCCCACCAGCATGGTGTTGCGGGCTAGAGGAGTGGATCCCCAGTCGAGCAGGGCTTCACAGCCTTTCAGAAAGAAGCACAAATGGCACGTGGAGCCAGGTGTTCGAGAGAAAGGAGGGGGAGGTGGTGGGAGGCACAGAAGAAACCAAAAGAGATGGAAAGAAGCTACACCAGCTCAGGGACCTGGCCGGCATGGATGGCATGAATCCAAGCAGCCCATGGCAGAAGTAGTTGCCTCCTGGCCAAGAGACTGCAGCTGGCAGAAAGCAGAGGAGACCCAAAGGGGGAAGGGAAGAAGGGTGGGAGTTAGGAAAGTGTGTATCGCTGGTTACCAGGTGCCCTGTCCCCTGCTGGGAACTTGGTGAAGCTGCTTTCCCATACTCCGTGTCCACCAATCTGCAATGTGGGTGGGGCAAATCCAAGCAACATGACACTGCCCTTCCCACCCACTGAGCCACCGCAGCCAGCCAGGAAGCTTGGAGGTAGAGCAGCAGAAAGAGGATCAGGAATGGGAAAGTGTGTATTGCTGGTTACTGGGTGCTCTGTCTCCTGCTGGGAGCTCCATGAAGCTGCTTTTCTGCGCTCCCTGTCAGCCAGTCTCCCACAGAAGTCCAAGAATGGTGAATCCATGCTACATTAGCTGATAAGGAACTTCAGCAAGTATCTCTCCTTGCTGTCTAATCCCCTGTCAGTTACTGAGTTCTTTATCCCTTTGTGTGACATTTCAGGTTCCAAGAATGATGTTTGTCTCTGTTTTACTTAGTTTTTCGGGCCTTTGCTGTGAAGGGACAGCATACTGCTTCTGTCTATAGCGCCATGTTGGCTGCTAAAATATCCCATCATTTACTTTTTTTTTTTTTTTTTTTTTTTTTATAATAACTTTTATTAAGCTTCAAGTGAACGTTTACAAATCCAATCAGTCTGTCACATATAAGTTTACATACATCTCACTCCCTACTCCCACTTACTCTCCCCGTCTTGAGTCAGCCCTTTCAGTCTCTCCTTTCTTGACAATTTTGCCGGCTTCCCTCTCTCTCTATCCTCCCATCCCCCCTCCAGACAAGAGTTGCCAACACAATCTCAAGTGTACACCTGATATAATTAGCTCACTCTTCATCAGCGTCTCTCTCCCACCCGCTGACCTGTCCCTTTCATGTCTGATGAGTTGTCTTCAGGGATGGTTCCTGTCCTGTGTCAACAGAAGGTCTGGAGAGCATGGCCGCCGGGATTCCTCCAGTCTCAGTCAGACCATTAAGTTTGGTCTTCTTATGAGAATTTGGGGTCTGCATCCCACTGCTCTCCTGCTCCCTCAGGGGTCCTCTGCTGAGCTCCCTGTCAGGGCAGTCATCGATTGTGGCCGGGCACCAACTAGTTCTTCTGGTCTCAGGATGATGTAGGTCTCTTGTTCATGTGGCCCTTTCTGTCTCTTGGGCTCTTAGTTGTCATGTGGGCTTGGTGTTCTTCATTTTCCTTTGCTCCAGGTGGGTTGAGACCAATTGCTGCATCTTAGATGGCTGCTTGTTAGCATTTAAGACCCCAGACGCCACATTTCAAAGTGGGATGCAGAATGATTTCATAATAGAATTATTTTGCCAATTGACTTAGAAGTCCCCGCAAACCATGTTCCCCAGACCCCCGCGCTTGCTCCGCTGAGCTTTGAAGCATTCATTTTATCCCGGAAACTTCTTTGCTTTTGGTCCAGTCCAATTGAGCTGACCTTCCATGTATTGAGTGTTGTCTTTCCCTTCACCTAAAGCAGTTCTTATCTACTGATTAATCAATAGAAAAACCCTCTCCCACCCTCCCTCCCTCCCCCCCTCGTAACCACAAAAGTATGTGTTCTTCTCAGGTTTACTATTTCTCAAGATCTTATAATAGTGGTCTTATACAGTATTTGTCCTTTTGCCTCTGACTCATTTCGCTCAGCATAATGCCTTCCAGGTTCCTCCATGTTATGAAATGTTTCAGAGATTCGTCACTGTTCTTTATCGATGCGTAGTATTCCATTGTGTGAATATACCACAATTTATTTACCCATTCATCCGTTGATGGACACCTTGGTTGCTTCCAACTTTTTGCTATTGTAAACAGAGCTGCAATAAACATGGGTGTGCATATATCTGTTTGTATGAAGGCTCTTGTATCTCTAGGGTATATTCCGAGGAGTGGGATTTCTGGGTTGTATGGTAGTTCTATTTCTAACTGTTTAAGATAACGCCAGATAGATTTCCAAAGTGGTTGTACCATTTTACATTCCCACCAGCAGTGTATGAGAGTTCCAATCTCTCCGCAGCCTCTCCAACATTTATTCTTTTGTGTTTTTTGGATTAATGCCAGCCTTGCTGGTGTGAGATGGAATCTCATCGTAGTTTTAATTTGCATTTCTCTAATGGCTAATGATCGAGAGCATTTTCTCATGTATCTGTTGGCTGCCTGAATATCTTCTTTAGAGAAATGTGTGTTCATATCCTTTGCCCACTTCTTGATTGGGTTGTTTGTCTTTTTGTGGTTGAGTTTTGACAGAATCATGTAGATTTTAGAGATCAGGCGCTGGTCGGAGATGTCATAGCTGAAAATTCTTTCCCAATCTGTAGGTGGTCTTTTTACTCTTTTGGTGAAGTCTTTAGATGAGCATAGGTGTTTGATTTTTAGGAGCTCCCAGTTATCGGGTTTCTCTTCATCATTTTTGGTAATGTTTTGTATTCTGTTTATACCTTGTATTAGGGCTCCTAGGGTTGTCCCAATTTTTTCTTCCATGATCTTTATCGTTTTAGTCTTTATGTTTAGGTCTTTGATCCACTTGGAGTTAGTTTTTGTGCATGGTGTGAGGTATGGGTCCTGTTTCATTTTTTTGCAAATGGATATCCAGTTATGCCAGCACCATTTGTTAAAAAGGCTGTCTTTTCCCCAGTTAATTGACACTGGTCCTTTGTCAAATATCAGCTGCTCATACGTGGATGGATCTATGTCTGGGTTCTCAATTCTGTTCCATTGGTCTATGTGTCTGTTGTTGTACCAATACCAGGCTGTTTTGACTACTGTGGCTGTATAATAGGTTCTGAAGTCAGGTAAGGTGAGGCCTCCCACTTTCTTCTTCTTTTTCAGTAGTGCTTTGCTTATCCGGGGCTTCTTTCCCTTCCATATGAAATTGGTGATTTGTTTCTCTATCCCCTTAAAATATGACATTGGAATTTGGATCGGAAGTGCGTTAAATGTATAGATGGCTTTTGGTAGAATAGACATTTTTACTATGTTAAGTCTTCCTATCCATGAGCAAGGTATGTTTTTCCACTTAAGTATGTCCTTTTGAATTTCTTGTAGTAGAGCTTTGTAGTTTTCTTTGTATAGGTCTTTTACATCCTTGGTAAGATTTATTCCTAAGTATCTTATCTTCTTGGGGGCTACCGTGAATGGTATTGATTTGGTTATTTCCTCTTCGGTGTTCTTTTTGTTGATGTAGAGGAATCCAAGTGATTTTTGTATGTTTATTTTATAACCTGAGACTCTGCCAAACTCTTCTATTAGTTTCAGTAGTTTTCTGGAGGATTCCTTAGGGTTTTCTGTGTATATAATCATGTCATCTGCAAATAGTGATAACTTTACTTCTTCCTTGCCAATCCGGATACCTTTTATTTCTTTGTCTAGCCTGATTGCCCTGGCTAAGACTTCCAACACGATGTTGAATAAGAGCGGTGATAAAGGGCATCCTTGTCTGGTTCCCGTTCTCAAGGGAAATGCTTTCAGGTTCTCTCCATTTAGAGTGATATTGGCTGTTGGCTTTGCATAGATGCCCTTTATTATGTTGAGGAATTTTCCTTCAATTCCTATTTTGGTAAGAGTTTTTATCATAAATGGGTGTTGGACTTTGTCAAATGCCTTTTCTGCATCAATTGATAAGATCATGTGGTTTTTGTCTTTTGTTTTATTTATGTGATGGATTACATTAATGGTTTTTCTGATATTAAACCAGCCTTGCATACCTGGTATAAATCCCACTTGATCAGGGTGAATTATTTTTTTGATGTGTTGTTGGATTCTATTGGCTAGAATTTTGTTGAGGATTTTTGCATCAATGTTCATGAGGGATATAGGTCTATAATTTTCTTTTTTTGTAATGTCTTTACCTGGTTTTGGTATCAGGGAGATGGTGGCTTCATAGAATGAGTTGGGTAGTATTCCGTCATTTTCTATGCTTTGGAATACCTTTAGTAGTAGTGGTGTTAACTCTTCTCTGAAAATTTGGTAGAACTCTGCAGTGAAGCCGTCCGGGCCAGGACTTTTTTTTGTTGGGAGTTTTTTGATTACCGTTTCAATCTCTTTTTTTGTTATGGGTCTATTTAGTTGTTCTGCTTCTGAATGTGTTAGTTTAGGTAGGTAGTGTTTTTCAAGGAATTCATCCATTTCTTCTAGGTTTTCAAATTTGTTAGAGTACAATTTTTCATAATAATCTGAAATGATTCTTTTAATTTCATTTGGTTCTGTTGTGATGTGGTCCTTCTCATTTCTTATTCGGGTTATTTGTTTCCTTTCCTGTATTTCTTTAGTCAGTCTAGCCAATGGTTTATCAATTTTGTTAATTTTTTCAAAGAACCAGCTTTTGGCTTTGTTAATTCTTTCAATTGTTTTTCTGTTCTCTAATTCATTTAGTTCAGCTCTAATTTTTATTATTTGTTTTCTTCTGGTGCCTGATGGATTCTTTTGTTGCTCACTTTCTATTTGTTCAAGTTGTAGGGACAGTTCTCTGATTTTGGCTCTTTCTTCTTTTTGTATGTGTGCATTTATTGATATAAATTGACCTCTGAGCACTGCTTTTGCTGTGTCCCAGAGGTTTTGATAGGAAGTATTTTCATTCTCGTTGCTTTCTATGAATTTCCTTATTCCCTCCTTGATGTCTTCTATAACCCAGTCTTTTTTCAGGAGGGTATTGTTCATTTTCCAAGTATTTGATTTCTTTTCCCTCGTTCTTCTGTTATTGATCTCTAGTTTTATTGCCTTGTGGTCTGAGAAGATGCTTTGTAATATTTCGATGTTTTGGACTCTGCAAAGGTTTGTTTTATGACCTAATATGTGGTCTATTCTAGAGAATGTTCCATGTGCGCTAGAAAAAAAAGTATATTTTGCAGCAGTTGGGTGGAGAGTTCTGTATAAGTCAATGAGGTCAAGTTGGTTGATTGTTGTAATTAGATCTTCCGTGTCTCTGTTGAGCTTCTTACTGGATGTCCTGTCCTTCTCCGAAAGGGGTGTGTTGAAGTCTCCTACTATAATTGTGGAGGTATCTATCTCGCTTTTCAGTTCTGTTAAAATTTGATTTATATATCTTGCAGCCCTGTCATTGGGTGCGTAAATATTTAATATGGTTATGTCTTCCTGATCAATTGTCCCTTTTATCATTATATAGTGTCCTTCTTTATCCTTTGTGGTGGATTTAAGTCTAAAGTCTATTTTGTCAGAAATTAATATTGCTACTCCTCTTCTTTTTTGCTTATTGTTTGCTTGATATACTTTTTTCCATCCTTTGAGTTTTAGTTTGTTTGTGTCTCTAAGTCTAAGGTGTGTCTCTTGTAGGCAGCATATAGATGGATCGTGTTTCTTTATCCAGTCTGTGACTCTCTGTCTCTTTATTGGTGCATTTAGTCCATTTACATTCAGGGTAATTATAGATAAATAAGTTTTTAGTGCTGTCATTTTGATGCCTTTTTATGTGTGTTGTTGACAATTTCATTTTTCCACATACTTTTTTGTGCTGAGGCGTTTTTCTTAGTAAATTGTGAGATCCTCACTTTCATAGTGTTTGACTTTATGTTAGTTGAGTCGTTACGTTTTTCTTGGTTTTTGTCTTGAGTTATAGAGTTGTTATACCTTTTTGTGGTTACCTCATTATATACCCCTATTTTTCTAAGTAAAAACCTAACTTGTATTGTTCTATATCGCCTTGTATCACTCTCCATATGGCAGTTCAATGCCTCCTGTATTTAGTCCCTCTTTTTGATTATTGTGATCTTTTACCTATTGACTTCCATGATTCCCTGTTATGTGTATTTTTTTTTAATTAATCTTAATTTGTTTGTTTTTGTGATTTCCCTATTTGAGTTGATATCAGGACGTTCTGTTTTGTGACCTTGTGTTGTGCTGTTATCTGATATTATTGGTTCTCTGACCAAACAATATCCTTTAGTATTTCTTGTAGCTTTGGTTTGGTTTTTGCAAATTCTCTAAACTTGTGTTTGTCTGTAAATATCTTAATTTCGCCTTCATATTTCAGAGAGAGTTTTGCTGGATATATGATCCTTGGTTGGCAGTTCTTCTCCTTCAGTGTTCTGTATATGTCGTCCCATTCCCTTCTTGCCTGCATGGTTTCTGCTGAGTAGTCAGAACATATTCTTATTGATTCTCCCTTGAAGGAAACCTTTCTTTTCTCCCTGGCTGCTTTTAAAATTTTCTGTTTATCTTTGGTTTTGGTGAGTTTGATGATAATATGTCTTGGTGTTTTTCTTTTTGGATCAATCTTAAATGGGGTTCGATGAGCATCTTGGATAGATATCCTTTCGTCTTTCATGATGTCAGGGAAGTTTTGTGTCAGAAGTTCTTCAACTATTTTCTCTGTGTTTTCTGTCCCCCCTCCCTGTTCTGGGACTCCAATCACCCGCAGGTTATCCTTCTTGATAGAGTCCCACATAATTCTTAGGGTTTCTTCATTTTTTTTAATTCTTTTATCTGATTTTTTTTCAGCTATGTTGGTGTTGATTCCCTGGTCCTCCAGATGTCCCAGTCTGCATTCTAATTGCTCGAGTCTTCTCCTCTGACTTCCTAGTGTGTTGTCTAATTCTGTGATTTTATTGTTATCTTTTGGATTTCTACATGTTGTCTCTCTATGGATTCTTGCAACTTATTAATTATTCCAGTATGTTCTTGAATAATCTTTTTGAGTTCTTCAACAGTTTTATCAGTGTGTTCCTTGGCTTTTTCTGCAGATATCCTAATTTCATTTGTGATATCATTAAGCATTCTGTAAATTAGTTTTTTATATTCTGTATCTGATAATTCCAAAATTGTATCTTCATTTGGGAAAGATTTTGATTCTTTTGTTTGGGGAGTTGGAGAAGCTGTCACGGTCTGCTTCTTTAAGTGGTTTGATATGGATTGTTGTCTCCGAGCCATCACTGGGAAACTAGTTTTTCCAGAAAATCCGCTAAAAAAAAAAACTGCAGTCAGATCCCTATCAGAGTTCTCCCTCTGGCTCAGGCTATTCAGATGTTAATGAAGCCGCCTGGGGAGGGTGGGGGAGGGAACAGAGAGATAGGAGAGTAGCACCTCAGAATATAGCCAGAGTTGCTTGTCTTGCTTGGAATGACTCTTATATCTGAGATTCCCGCGGGCGCGTCGCCTATGTGTGCTGTCTGTGTGGAGATTGCCCCCGGGGGGTCTGGCCCGCTGGAGTCACGGTCAGATCCTCCGCTTCCAGCCCCACGCCCAGCGTCAAGGCTCCCCTAGTGGGACGGTGCACTCTCGACTCCAAAATCAGTCGCTGCCTCCCGGGGACTTCCCGTCCCTCCAGCCGCGTGGCCGTGCCGCCCCCGTGAACCAGGTGGGCCCCCTCCCGGGGTTAGTTCAGATGGGTGGAGTAGCTCCCCGTGCTTGTGCCGCGACCGAGTGTCCCGGCTGGAACGCTGTTCTCCCCGCTCCAATACCAGTCGCTGCCTCCCGGGGACTTCTCCTACCGGCTGCGTCCCACGCCGCCCGCGCGACCCGGATGGTCACCTTCCCGGGGTTAGTTCAGGGGGTGGAGCAACTCTCCGTGTTTATGGCGTACCTGCGTGCAGTCCAAATCCCTGTGGGACGGTTCCCCGGCTCGGATGCTACTCTTTCTGCTCCAAGATCAGTCACTGCCTCCCGGGGACTTCTCCTAACGGCTGCGTCCCACGCCGCCCGTGGAACCGGCTAGTCCCCCTCCCGGGGTTAGTTCAGGGGGGTGGAGCAGGTCTCTGTGCTTGTGCCGTACCTGACTGGTATGCTGGCTCCAGGCTCTGGAAACAATCGCTGCTTCCCCGTATTAGTTCATTCTCCGTCTCTAAATCTGTGTTTGTTGTTCAGGGTTCGTAGATTGTTATGTATGTGATCGATTCACTTGTTTTTCCGTGTCTTTGTTGTAAGAGGGATCCGAGGTAGCGTCTGCCTAGTCCGCCATCTTGGCTCCGCCCTCCCATCATTTACTTTTTAATGACATTTTAAAACACACACACACACATGAAAGTAGGAAGGACATAATCTCAAAAAAGGACAGAAAAACTTTTAAGCTGAATATATTTAGCTTAAAAAAAAAAAAAAAAACCAAATCTATCGCCATGGAGTCCCATTTAGCTTTAGTAGAAACCAATTGCATTTTCCTTACTGTCTTTATTTTTCTATCTGCTGATCTGCTGAATCACGATCCCACACTGTACTTTGCTGATTTCTCCTTGCTTTTTATATGTTCATATTATTTTCGGAGGTAGGTTAAGAGCCCCGTAAGAGCGAGGACTAAGTTTTGTGTTTCCCTTGCCTCCTTAGAATGCTTTGCTCCATTGTTGTTGTTAGATGCCCTGGAGTCAGTTCTGACTCATAGTGACCTTATGTACAACAGAATGAAACACTGTCCAGTCCTGCACCATCCTCACGATTGTTACACTTGAGTCTATTGTTGTAGCCCTGTGTCAATCCATTTCATTGAGGGTCTTCCTTTTTTTTTTGCTAACCCTCCACTTTACTAAGCATGATGTCCTTCTCCAGAGACTGGTCCCTCCTGCTAACATATCCAAAATATGTGAGATGAGGTCTTGTCATCTTTGCTTCTAAGGAACATTCTCGATGTTCTTCTTCCAAGACAGATTTGTTCATTCTTGTGGCAGTTCATGGTATATATATTCAATACTCTTCACCAACACCACAACTCAAAGGTATCAATTTTTTGGTCTTCCTTATTAATTGCACGCATATGAGGCAATTGAAAACACCATGGCTTGGGTCTGGTGCACCTTACTCCTCAAAGTGACATCTTTGCTTTTCAATACTTAAAAGAGGTCTTTTGCAGCAGATTAGCTCAATGCAATGCGTCTTTTGATTTCTTGACTGCTTCATCCATGGGCATTGATTGTGGATCCAAGTAAAATAAAATTCTTGACAATTTCAGTCTTTCCTCCATTTATCATGATGTTGCTTACTGGCCCAGTTGTGAGGATTTTTGTTTTCTTTATGTTGAGGTGGAATCCATACTGAAGGCTGTGGTCTTTGATCTTCATCAGTAACTGTTTCAAGATCTCTTCACTTTCAGCAAGCAAGGTTGTGTCATCTGTGTATCGCAGGTTGTTAATGAGTCTTCCTCTAACCTGATGCCACATTCTTCTTCATATAGTTCATCTTCTTGGATTATTTGCTCAGCAAACAGACTGAATAAATATGGTTAAAGGACACAACCCTGGCGCACATCTTTCTTGAGTTTAAGCCACACAGTATCCCCTTGTTCTGTTTGAACAACTGCCTCTTGATATATGTACAGGTTCCTCATGAGCACCATTAACTGTTCTTGAACTTACATTCTTTGCAATGTTATCCACAATTTGTTTTTTTATGATCCACACAGTCGAATGCCTTTGTATAATCAATAAAACACAGGTAAACATCTTTCTGCTATTCTCTGCTTTCAGCCAGGATCTGTCTGACAACAGCAATGATATCCCTAGTTCCACATCCTCTTCTGAATCTGGCTTGAATTTAGGCGTATATTTGATGACTTGTTTGAAGTGTGTTGTCAAACAGAAATTTCAGTTTTTCATTAATGCCATGGTGCAGTACAGGTTTGAACAGAAAATCTCTTGACTAGAAATCTAAAAGATTTTAACACCTAAACTTACACAAGCCAGGCAACTGAGAGTTTCTGAATGCATTCACGTGACTTTCCCCTCTTCTTTCCTGTGCTTTTTCTTGTAGGTACATATTGCTGCATGAAGATGGATAAAATCTACTATCACTATACAATCTTTAAAAAAATGTCTGCCTGAGGATATAGCCCTCTTACTGGATTTGATTTGCGAGAGCAGCTGCTGATTTTCATATAGTTAAAATTTAAATTGAAAACACACATGCTTTTTAACTGAATCATTTGAAATACAATTTAAACTTATTTAATAGAATTTAAGTACCATAAACAATATTATTTTGCTTTTGCCGTGATTCTAAAAAGAAAAGTTCTTTAAAACATATATCTCATAATGTATTATTTTGTAATTTATCTACAGCCTTTATTCAACATAATTACTATGCCAAAAGACAATTATCCGTTTAAGTGTGTGACGTACATCAGGTATCTTTCCAATAAGTACTGGCAAGTGATTATTCTAGAATAATTGAACCATCAGTGAGTGATAGATTAATGATTATTCTTATTTACTGACATAAAGATTTCCCAAATAATTTGCACAATACCCCAAAGATTAATAAATAAGTTATTAATCTAATACAGAAATTGGTATGAAAGCAGATTTTAGATTCTTATTAATATGTGGCATAATCAAATCAAGAATCCTGGTGGTGTAGTGGTTAAGAGCTATGTCTGCTAACCAAAAGGTGGGCAGTTCAAATCCACTAGGTGCTCCTTGGGAACTCTATGGGGCAGTTCTACTCTGTCCTATAGGGTCTCTATGAATTGGAACCGACTCGATGGCAATGGGTTTGGTTTGGTTTTATAATCAAATCACACTATAAAAGAAATACTGAAAAAAGAATGAGTCCTAACTCTGAATCTCTTTCCCTGACGCACTGTTGGGGTGTTGCATTGTATGATGTACACAAAAAAACAGAATATCAAATTGATATTATCAATATTCTTTGCTGAAATACTTTTCTACTTGGACGGGATTGAACCATCCCCTCAGTTCCTCTTTCTATGTGTCCATCCTTACATCAGCTCACCGATCTTTTCCATATTTGATTCTTTAAAAGTCATAGATACCCAAATTCCAATTCACATCCCATATATGGTGATTTCAAGGACCTATTTATTATGCAACAACAGCTTATTGTGAATTATCAAATAAACCCATGAGTAAAGTACTCCTTCAAGGTAAAAATGTTTTAACTCCAGCCTAAAAATTTGTTCTCTTATGGAGTGAGAGTAATGACAGGAATTTTTTATGAGACCGAGGCACCTGCCAACATCCCTCAAGAGGTTCCCACACTGTGAGCTACAGCGAGGCTGTCCTGTTGCTAGAAAGCATCTTTTCATGAAGGGATTTGAAAGAAACACTTATAGGTACTTCCTAGGCTGCAAAGTCTCGAATTTCAGTGAGTCCAACAATCACACAAGGAATCCGTTTAAAATACAAATCCCTAAACAGCACTTCTTTGATTCAAGGGCCTGGAGGTCTTTCTCAGGGATCTTAATTTTTTTAAAGCCCCATAGGTTTTTCTGATGCAGGAAATCCTGACTATACTTTGAGAAACACTGTTCTAGATATTCTGAAGAGAATGAACGAATTAGATTAGATTCATCAACTCTTCCTTGATTTGCAAACTGAGGCAAGCTCTGAGTTAATTAAATAGGAGAAGAGGTGGCCTTCACGGTAGTTGCTTTGCTACAGCTATAAAGTAAAGAAATATAAAACCAAACATTTCTCTGCAGGTGTATGCCTGATGATGAGCAGAAAGTAAGAGAGAAAGGACATTAAAAATGAACAAAATTACAAAACTATTTGTCACCACCCCCTTTTTTTTTGTTATTATAAACTAAATTACAAGCAACATGTGGTTAAGCAAATAATTATATCCACAGCAACGGGTTCAAACACACCAACAATCATGAAGATGGCACAGAACGGGACATTTCATTCTGTTATACATAAGGTCACCATGAGCCAGAGCTGACTGAATGGCAACTAACAACAATTAACACATCTATCTATATGGAAACCCTGGTGGCATAGTGGTTAAGTGCTACGGCTGCTAACCAAAAGGTCGGCAGTTTGAATCTGCCAACTGCTCCTTGGAAACTCTATGGGTCAGTTCTACTCTGTCCTATAGGGTCACTATGAGTCGGAATCGACTCGACAGCAGTGGGTTTGGGTTATCTATATGTGTGTATGCATAATATGGAATATTATGTATGATTTTAAAAATTTTAGAAGAATATTTAATGTCTATTTTAAATGATGTTTCCTCTAAATTGGTATCACATATGCTTCTGAAATTAGAAACCATAAAATTGCACAGACTATTGGGACACTTTTGTGCATCTACAATCCAGCAACCCCACTTCTACATATACACCCTTGAAATATTTTCACGTGGGCATAAATGATACATGTACAGGAATACTCATAGGTTTGGCATTTTTCAAAATGAAAAGCTAAGGCAAAAGGAAACCTCTTTAATTAATGCCAAGCACACAGTAAGCTCTTAAAATGGTAGATGTTATTTTTACGGAGCGGAGTTCTACTTTGACACACGGTATCACCAAGAGTGAAAAACTTGATAGCAATTGGTTAGCTGGTATGCTTCAAAGTAGAAGCATGATATGTTTTGTGGCATAAAGACACGTTATCAAGCAGAGTATCTGAAGCATATTAATTCAGTGGTTTCTAGCGTGGGGTCACTGAATTCAAGATTTTGAGAGTATGATCCTTGTTAATAAATCAACACATTTTATTGACTTCTTCAATGATAGTGTATGCTTGTTCTCGTTTACAGGAAAAATGCTAAGGTCTAGGGAATTCAATACCTAAATTTCAAATATATGCTGAGGTTCACAGTAGATGATACATGGTAAATGCCAAGGTCAGTACCTGGAAAGCAGTCAAAACTCCGTAAGTTTGTTGTCAAAGGAGAAATGTGTGTTGGAGAAAGGCCTCTGGACGCCAAGGCATCAAAGGGGAAACCAAGCTAGTGTACCAGCCCTGATGGACTTGCATGAGCACAGTCAGGACACGATGCCAAAGCCCAAATCAAAAAGCATGGGATCTAGTCAAAATTGCACAATAGATCATAGATCCAAGCGCTATTTTAGTCTGTTAAAAGGATTCAGGCAGAAAGAATCTAAAGAATAGTGTGCTGGGAGCTTCAGTTTTCAGATTAGGCTTCAGGGAAGAGGGTGGATTGAGCCAGACCATGAAAGGCAATTTCTGTTTCTGGCACTACTGCAAACTAGACATAGTGAAACACTTCTGATACAAAGCACCCAAATGTGTTAGACAAATATTATGACGTTCAAATAGCTAGATGAGCACACAAGAAATTAGGGAAATCCTCAAGTGGGAGAAACAAAAAAGACAGAGATCTGTAAAACAAAGTGGAAACAAACTTTCAGGGAAATTGGACAGTTTTGAGAACAAAGACCCTTTGGTTTTAAAGACTCCACAGGCAATTGAAAACAGTCTGGGCCCTGTTCAAGGTGGGATTTGAAATATTCCACAATCTCTCAAAAAAATCTAGAATTCTCAAAGAGCTAACAAACCAAAACTAAACCCACTGCTGCTGAGTCTATTCTGACTCATAGCGACCCTGCAGGACAGAGTTGAACTGCCCCATAATAGGGTTTCCAAATAATGTTGGGACAGAAGCAGATTGCCACATCTTTTTCCTTCAGAGCAGCCAGTGGGGTCAAACTGCAGACCTTTCCATTAGCAGCTGATCACTTAACCACTGCACTGCCAGGCTTCTTCAAAGAGCTACACTATTAAAAAAATGATGAACCAGGGAAACATCAGCCCAGAAGAAAAGCAAGACCACAATAAATGCATCTGTCTTGGCTGGGCCCAGGGCAGAAAAAAAGTCTATCTCTTTGTATACTACCTAAGAGATCTGGAAAACCTTAAGCTGAGAAATCAGTACAAAGAAATTCACTTAAATGGAAGACTGAATGACTTATAAACATTTAAACTACGAATGAAAAGTTCAATGAGATACCATTTTACACAGTCAAAAATATTTTAAGTCTGACATTACCAAGTGTTGGAGAAAGTAAGAAGATCACCTTTACCTCAGATCCCAAAACACCTCCAACAGAACCTCAGAGTCCTTGTCAGTCCCCAGGAAAAATGAAAGACCTCTAATAGTCTCCAGAGTGTTCTGAGGAGCTACTTATTAGTTCAAGATGGTGCCACTCAAGGACAGCAATGACTGTGAGGATGGTGTTGGACCGGGCAGTATTTCATTCTGTTACACAAAGGGTCACTGAATTGGAACCTACTCAAGTGCACCTAACAAACACGAGCGTACATGTATTTGTTTGAGTGCCTGTTTACAACTTTTGGGGGTATACACCTAGGAGTGGAATTACTGGGTTATATAGTAAAAAAAAAAAAAAAAAAATTTTTTTTTTTTATAGTAATTCTGTTTAACTTTTGAAGAACTGCCAAACTTTTCCATAGTGGCTGAATCATTTTATATTCCCACCAGCAATGGGCCTCAAACCAAACCAAGCCCACTGCTGTCAGGTTGATTCTGACTCATGGTGACCCTATGGGACAGAGTGGAACTGCTCCATAGGGTTTCTAAGGTTGTAATCTTTACAGAAGCAGCGTGTTTTCTCCTCTGAAGTAGCTGATAGTTCAACCTCTGACCTTTCAGTTAGCAGCTGAGTGCTTAACTATAGTGCCACTAAGGCTCCTACCAATGGACAAAGGTTCAAATTTCTCCACATCCTCACCAACATTTATTTTCATTTTTTAAAATTATTATAGCCATCCTAGTGAGTGTGAAGAGGTACCACATCATGGTTTTGATTTGCATTTTCCTACTGACTAATGAAGATGCCCTCTGGTGTGAATGACTGAACACCTGGGTAACTGAAAGGTTGGTGGTTCGAACCCTGCCAGTGACTCCACAGTGAGGAAGACTTGGCTGATCCTCTCCTGTTCCCTTTGCAGATCCATTTTCTCCAACCCAACCAATGATACCAGGGTTCCTGAGGGTTCAATCCTGGTCCTTCTCCT
This sequence comes from Elephas maximus indicus, assembly GCF_024166365.1. Taxonomy (NCBI): domain Eukaryota; kingdom Metazoa; phylum Chordata; class Mammalia; order Proboscidea; family Elephantidae; genus Elephas; species Elephas maximus. The sequence goes on from NC_064840.1 coordinate 55,740,506, forward strand.
TTTTACTCTATATTCTCTCTTTCTCTCCTCTCCCCTCCTGCACCCCTGCAATCTCATCCCTAATCACAGCATCAATTACCATCTTTCCAGAACTGACACAAATTTTACATCTCTAGTCCTAGACAGGAAACTCTGGTGGTGTAGTGTTTAAGTGCTACAGCTGCTAGCCAAAAGAAGAGCAGTTCGAATCCACCAGGCCCTCCTTGGAAACCCTATGGGGCTGTTCTACTCTGACCTATGGGATCGCTATGAGTCGGAATTGACTTGATGGCTCTGGGTTTGGTTTCAGATTTTTGGTAGTCCTAGACAGCTCTAAGCTCCAACTCCTCTTGGACATTACAAAAGCACCTCATATTTAACATGACCAAACTATACTTGGGATCTTCTGCAAGACCCTTTACCTGATGCACAAATAAATGAATGAATTGATGAATCAGTAAGTCAATGAAAGTCGCTGTCTTGTCGAAATTAGGTCACTGTTTTTGGTTGCAGGCAAATGGGTAAGAAATATTTTGTCCAGTATTCCCTGATACGATGGGGCAGGCGACTGAAGTCTGATACGTACCTCTCCTAACCCACCAGAAGCGCAGAGTGATTCCTTTCTTAGCACCAAAGTTAGGTACTTGTCTACGGAGTAGACGGGGCCTGAGGAGAGAGACAGGACTGGTCCCAAAAAGAGCAGGAACAGGCCTTTGGAACGCTTTACAGACTCAGGCTGCTGGAGCTTCCGGGTACTGCTTCGACAGCTGATGCGCGTGCGCGAAGGCGGTGCGGGGCGCGGCTTGGGATGGCAGCTTTTCTAAAATTCCTGGATGGCAGCAAGGTTTAAGGGCCGGATTTGGCCTATAATTCTAGCGTGACTGCCACGCCAGCTCCCTGCACCTTCCAGGACGGCGACTTCTGCGGCCGCTCTCATAGCTGGCACCTGACTGTGACTGAGCTCAGCCTTTGCCGGAGAATCTGAAGGAGGGAGCGAGCCGATGGAGAGGAAGAAAGTATTTGCTGCGGAAAGGAGAATTTGAGGCATGGAAAAGTTAGAAGTGGTCTCTCAGGTACCTGAATATTCACTTTGTATCTGAATCTTCTGGAACTTTTCTGCTTACTGAGATACAATACTAAAAAAGCTTGGGTCAAATCACACTGCATATAGTATATAGCACACAGGTGTCTAGCCCAAGCTTGAGAATTATTGGAATCTTCTGGAAAAACGAATTTGAACTACAGGGGGAGTTCTATCTAGGATGATGCAGCCTCTGAAAGAGTTGATGGCCATCTCAAAGCCTCAAAACCCAGCTCCGTGTAAACAAAATAAGCTCCTGAGAGCAGATGTGTCTCGGAAGAAGGAAACCATTCAAATAATGGAGATGTATGACTCTGAGGCCTCTTGTCAAAAGTTCAGACAGTTCCAGTATCTAGAAGTGGCTAGGCCTCATGAATCCCTAAGCCAACTCTGGGAGCCCTGCATTTGGTGGCTGAGACCAGAGATTCATACAAAGAATCATATGTTACAGTTATTGGTGCTGAAACAGTGCCTCATAATTCTCCCTGAAGAGGTCAGGACTTGGGTGAAATTACAACATCCAAAGAACAGCAAAGAGGTGGTGACCCACTTGGAGGATGTGATTGAAATGCTTAAAGACAAAAACCTACCCTGTAAGGATTCTGCCCTCCAGAAGGACGGCATCAAGGAGGAGGAAACAGAAGCTGACTCAATGACAGGCAAATCCCAGGAATCAGTGACATTCAAAGATGTGGTTGTGGAATTCAGCAAGTAAGAGTGGGGACAACTGGACCCTGCTGAAAAGAACCTGTACAGGGATGTGATGCTGGAGAACTACAGGAACCTGAATTTATTGCGTAAAGAGCATCTACTTTCCAAACCAATTGAGATCTCCAAGTTGGAGAGTAAGAAAAAACCACAGATCATGGAGGGAGAAATCCCAAGAAGGACCGTTTTTGACAGGGAGACTATTTCAGAAAACCAAGATTTAGTTCTAAAGCAGAGGATTTCCAGAGAAGAATCATCGCATGAAGTGATTATGAGAAGCAGATTCTCTTCCTTAGATGCCTGGAAAGATAACAGTTGGTTATATAGAAACCAGGAAAATCAGAACATATATTTGCCACAGGAAACTTTCATTCAGAAGACAATCCACACTAAGGAGAGAGACTTTAAATATGCTGAATATGAGAAAGGGATTCCCAGAGTGTAATAAATTTAAAACCAATTTCAAATTTAATTTAGACTTCATAGGTAAGCAACATTCAGAATATAATGAATGTGGGAATACCTTGAAACAGAGTAGATATTTTTCTACACCAAGAAACTCATACCACCATGAATTTCTATGAATGTTTTCAATGTGGGAAATTCTTCAGCTGGAGTTCATCCCTTATTTGACATCAGGTCATTCACACAGGAGAAAAACCATATAAATGCAGAGAATGTGGGAGATTCTTGAGCCAATGTACCTTAATAGACATCAGAAAATTCATACTGAAGCAAAGATCTATGAAAAATAATGGATGTGGAAACAACTTCAGTAAGAATGAAGACAGTAATAAAGATCAAATGCTCCATTCTGGAAATAATCCCTATGAATGTGTTGACTGTGGAAAATCCTTCAACCGAAGCTCCTTCCTTATTCGACATCAAATGACTCCTACAGGAGAGAAACCATTGAAACGTAAGGAATGTGAGAAAACCTTCTTCAGGAGGCCAAACCTTATTAAACACCAAAAACTTCATGCTTGAGGAAGTACTGTAAAAGGAAGAAACACAAGATTGCCTGCAATCAGAGGGCAGAACTCATTCAACTTCCAGAAATTCATATTGGAGGGAATCCCATGAATATACAGAATGTAAAAAAGTGTTTGCCAGAGAGAATTATTTAATTGATGTGATAATTAATATTGGAGAGAGGTCTTTAATGGGACAGAAATCTGTTTGAGGAAGCTATTCCAGGCTCCCAAATGAAGACACAAGGGTCTAAAGTTAAATGATATCACCATACAAATTTTCTTATATCCATTATACTCACTTTTCCCTAACTGATACATGGGATCTATAGTATATATTCATCTGATCTATTGATGAAGTAGACATTAGGGAGAAGCCAAGCAATATTCTAAGAACTGATATTTAATAAAACTCAAACTTTCAGTCCTTTATTTAAAAAAGTCACAAGAAAACAGGAGTTCATGAGAACACAGAAGGACACTTTTAAGGACTGAAATCTCGGAATTAATGGCAAAATCTACAGTGACAGCCAATTACTCCACCCCTGATTGTATCCTTGGTTGTCCTAGTAATGGGTAGAAACTAGAATTGGGACAGGGTTATCAACCGCAATGGAAGATAGATGTATTGTTTTTGTCATGTATTTTTTTATATGTATTCTTTAAAAACTACATTAAAAAAAAAAAAGTACTCTTCTGGGATCTAGGCTGCAGAGACATACATAGCCTTAGATATATCATTTATCCCAGACAGTGTAAGATCAATAAAGTGTCCTAATACTCTGTGCAACAGAACTGCTTCTTCTATAGGCTACCTCAGGATCCCAAAGGGATCTTGAGCCAAGAAACATGCCTTAGTCTACCCAAGAAGACTCATACTGGAGACATTCCCATTGAATGAAGGTGGTGGCTTTCAGTCAGAGTTCACACCTTATTCCAAAGCAGAAAAGGTGTATTGGAGTGAATCTCCAAGAGTTAATAAATGTGGAAAATTAAAAAAAAAAAAAAAAAGATGGTACCAAGACAAAATGGCTTCCAAATGTCTGGAGCCTGGGTTCAGTAAAATAAGGATGCTTATTGTTGTTGTTGGGTGCCATTGAGTAAATTCCAAATCATAGTCACCCCACGTCACAGAGCGGAACTGCCCCATAGAATTTTCTTTGACATATTTATTTCTCTTCGTTAAAGCAAGACACTTCAGGCCAACATTGGGGTTACTGTTAATGAAAATTTCTTATTAAATGTATTATCAACATCAATATTCCTTAACTTAAACCCAAAACCAAACCCACTGCTGTCAAGTAGATTCCAACTCTAACTTAGAGCCATGTAATTAAAAAAAAAAAATCACACCATATAAATTTCATGATAAGTTGTTAGAATCAACTCATCAGCAACGTTTTGTTTTTGTTTTTACCTCAGATAAAACATTAAATCGGCAGCCAAAGGAACTATCTTAGTCATCTACTGCTAATATAACAGAAATACCGCAAGTGGATGGCTTTAACAAAGAGAAATTTATTCTCTCACAGTCTAGTAGGCTATAAGTCCAAATTCAGGACACCAACTCCAGGAGAAGGCTTTCTCTCTGTGTCGGCTCTGGAGGAAGGTCTTTCTTGTCAATCTTCCCCTGGACTAGGAGCTTCTCTGAGCAGGAACCCCGAGTCCAAAGGATGCGCTCTGCTCCTGGTGCTTCTTTATTGATGGTATGATGTCTCCACTCTCTGCTAGCTTCCCTTTCCTTTTATCTCTTGAGAGGTAAAAGGTGGTGCAGGCCACACCCCAGTGCAATGCTCTGTGTATTGGATCAGGGATATGACCTGGTAAATGTGTTACAATCCCACCCAATGCTCTTTAACATAAAATTACAATCACAAAATGGAGGACAACCACAGAATACTGGGAATCATGGCCTCGCCAAGTTAATACACACATTTGGCGGCGGGGGGGCGGGGAATAAATTAGTCCATGACAGGAACTAAAAGCCACAAGGAAGGCAAGTAGAAACCATAGAAGCTTAGCTTGTTTTCTGTCAGTGATGTGAATCATATTTTATCAAAAGATGATGTAAGTTTTTCAAGCACTGAAATTTCTTCATGATTTTGACTCAAGGCTTTAATTGCTGGCTCTAGAACTAGAATTCAAAATCCAGTGCTGGATGACATTTAAGTTGTTGGTGGAATTGTTTGTTTTAATCAGCCACCCATTTTCTGGCTACTGTTCTCTTCATCCTTACAGTTTGTCCCCAAATGTGTCTCCAGTACCCCTCCTTTTTTTTTTTTTTTTTTTAACAAACCAACACACCCATTTGCTCTGGCTTCCTTAATTCTATAAATCTATATACTCTCTTGATTAGCAAAATTCATCATTAGAAAGGTGGGGAGGAGGAAAGACTGTGAATGCCTATTCTTTTATATATTCTTTATATAAGTGTAAATATATTTTTACAGACACATAAAATTTTTCTTTTTTTATGCACACAGATATAAAGAAAAGTCCCTCAAATAAGAAAATACAGTATTTTAGGATAGTCAACAGAGAAAAATAACCTTAGATTAGAATATCTTTCAAAAATTCTACATAAAAGACACTGGCCCAGGATCCTACCCACTTTGGACTGAAACCCGGGGACCTTCAAAGAAGACACATCCTTTTGGGTTCTAGTTTGGTTATGAGTTGCCTCCTGGGTCCCATTTCCTGTGAAGCATCCCTGAACCAAACCAATATCTTCAGGCAGAAACAAGTGGCTGCACATCAGTTGCCAGCCTCCCTGATGGCTGTCAGCCTCAGCAACACAAAAGCCTGATAACCTGGCTCTGTCACTAACTCACTGTGGGAACTTTGACAAACATACTCACCTCTGACCCTCGGTTCCCTAAACTGTAAGTTGGAGTTCATAATGTTCTTCATTGCTACAGGTTTTCAATGGGTTCAAATGAGAATGCATACAGAAAACACAAAGTACAACACCCATGGAATAGTGGAAGATTAAAGCAGGACCAGACTAGTTGCCTTCAGGTTGATTCCAACCCTATCGGACAGACTAAAATAGCCCCATAGGGTTTCCAAGGAGCTTCTGGTGGATTCGAACTGCCAATCTTTTGGTTAGCAGCTGAGCTCTTAACCACTGTGCCACCAAGGTTCCCAATGAAGGGCAGCTGTCTCTTAAACACATAGCCACCATAGTACACCCTAAGACTAAATTACTCTTCACAAGATGTGGAACATTCTTTAAATAACAATTGAATTGGATCCCCTTTGTTTAGATCTGAAAATGGATTGGAAAATCAGAATTGGAGTCAAGTAAGATGATTGAAAACCTGGAAATTAAGATCTATGAGGAAAAGCTAGGAAAGGATCAAAGCTAACAACATTTTAAGAGTCAAATTCTAGCACTTGCGTACGCTATTTAAGCATAGCCTTATGCAGCATAAAACATTATTTTCCTAAAAAGAAAAAAAATAAGTTATTTAAAAATCCATAGCGATCTTTAATGACATGTATTTCCCATCTTCTAAGTGGGAGGTTACCCTCACTGTCGGCCAATGAACTCCCTGATTTCCATGTGTTCTGCAAGTTAGATTGCAGTAGTGATCAATCTTTCTACCATTTAACTGGTGTTTCTGAGAACAGTTTTTTGACCCTGAATTGGTTAAAAGAAGGTACGTGAGCAATAGTACTACACCTGTGGCAAGAAATAAAGGTGGAGTATCTCAGCATGTTTTATGGTGCTGTGAAGGTCCTTCAAGGAAATGGTGAAGAAAGTAGGAGAAAAAATCAACAAGAAATAGAAGATTTGCAAAACCACAATGAGATACCATCTCACCCCAGCATTACTGGCGTGAATCAAAAAACCAAAAAATAACAAATGTTGGAGAGGCTGTAGGGAGATTAGAACTCTTATGCACTGCTGATGGGAATGCAAAATGGTACAACCATTTTGGAAAATGATAGAAATAGAAATACCATATGATTCAGCAATTCCACTCCTAGGAATATGTCTTAGAGATATAAGAGCCCTCACACAAATAGACATATGCACACCCATGTTCATTGCAGCATTGTTCACATCTAGGAAACAACCTAGATATCCATCAACAGATGAGTGGATAAACAACCTATGGTACATAAACACGATGGAGTGCTACGCAACAATAAAGAACAATTGTGAATCTGCGAAACATCTCACAACATGGATGACTCTGGCGGGCATTATGCTGAGTGAAATAAGTCAATCACAAAAGGACAAATATTGTATGAGACCCACTGTAACAAACTCATGAAAAGGTTTACGCACAAAAAGAAACAAACCTTGAAGGTAACCATGGAGGGGAGCCCCCAAGTGTCTATCAGTTTGTCATACTGTGGGGGCTTGCATGTTACTGTGATGCTGGAAGCTATGCCACCAGTATTCAGATACCAACAGGGTCACCCATGGAGGACAGGTTTCAGCTAAGCTTCCAGACTAAAACAGACTAGGAAAAATGACCAGGCAGTCTACTTCCGAAAAGGATTAGCCAGTGAAAACCTTATGAATAGGAGCACAGCATTGTCTGATATAGAGCTGGAAGATGAGCCCCCCAGTTTGGAAGGCACTCAAAAGATGACTGGGGAAGAACTGCCTCCTCAAAGTAGAGTCGACCTTAATGACGTGGATGGAGTAAAGCTTTCGGGACCTTCATTTGCTGGTGTGGCATGACTCAAATGAGAAGAAACAGCTGCAAACATCCATTAATAATCAGAACCTGGAATGTACAAAGTATGAATCCAAGAAAATTGGAAATCGTCAAAAATGAAATGGAACATAAAAACATCAATATCCTAGGCATTAGTGAGCTGAGATGGACTGGTATTGGCCATCTTGAATTGGACTATCATATAGTCCACTACGCCAGGAATGACAACTTGAAGAGGAATGATGTTGCATTCACCCTCAAAAAGAACATTTCAAGATCTATCCTGAAGTACAACACCATCAGGGATAGGATAATATCCATACGCCTACAAGGAAGATCAGTTAAAATGACTATTATTCAAACTTACTCACCAACCACTAAGGCCAAAGATGAAGAAATGGAAGATTTTTATTAGCTTCTGCAACCTGAAATTCATCGAACAGCACTGATAATTACTGGTAATTGGAATGCAAAAGTTGGAAACAAAGAAGGATCAGTAGTTGGAAAATATGGCCTTGGTGATAGAAACAATGCTGGAAATCAAATAATAGAATTTTGCAAAATCAACGACTTCTTCATTGCAAATATCTTTTTTCACCAGCATAAACGGCGGCTATACACATGGACTTCACCAGGTGGAATACACATAAATCAAATCAACTACATCTGTGGAAAGAGACAATGGAAAAGCTCTATATTATCAATCAGAACAAGGCCAGGGGCCTACTGTGGAACAAACCATCAATTGCTCAAATGCAAGTTCAAGTTGAAAACAAAGAAAATCAGAGCAAGTCCATGAGAGCCAAAATACGACCTTGAGTATATCCCACCTGAATTTAGAGACCATCTCAAGAATAGATTTGATGCGTTGAACACTAACGACTGAAGACCAGATGAGCTGTGGAATGACATCAAGGACATCATACATGAAGAAAGTAAACAGTCATTGAAGACACAGGAAAGAAAGAAAAGACCAAGATGGATATCAGAGGAAACTCTGAAACTTGCTCTTGAACTTCGAGCAGCTAAAGCAAAAAGAAGAAATGATGAAGTAAAAGATCTGAACAGAAGATTTCAAAGGGCGGCTCCAGAAGACAAAGTAATGTATTACAATGACAAGTGCAAAGAGCTGGAGATAGAAAACCAAAAGGGAAGAACAGGCTCAGTGTTTCTCAAGCTGAAAGAACTAAAAAAAATTTCAAGCCTGGAGTTGCAATAGTGAAGGATTCTGTGGGGAAAATATTAAACGACGCAGGAAGCATCAAAAAAAAAAAAAAAAAAAAAAGATGGAAGGAATACACAGGATCATTATACCAAAAGGAATTAGTTGATGTTCAACCATTTCAAGAGGTAGCATATGATCAGGAATCGATGATACTGCAGGAAGAAGTCCAAGCTGCAACGAAGGCATTGGTGAAAAACAAGGCTCCAGGAATTGATAGAATATCAATTGAGATGTTTCAACAAACAGATGTAGTGCTGGAAGTGTTCACTCATCTATGCCAAGAAATTTGGAAGACAGCTGCCTGGCCAATCAACTGAAAGAGATCCATAATTATACCTATTCCCAAAAAAGGTGATCCAACCGAATGCGGAAATTATCGAACAATATCATTAATATCACAGCAAGCAGAATTTTGCTGAAGATCATTCTAAAGCGGCTGCAGCAGTATATCAACAGGGAACTGCCAGAAATTCAGGCTGAATTCAGAAGAGAACATGGAACCAGGGATATCATTGCTGATGTCAGATGGATCCTGGCTGAAAGGAGAATGGCAGACACATATTTACTTGTGTTTTATTTACTATGCATAACAAATTATGGATAACATTGCAAAGAATGGGAATTCCAGAACACTTAATTGTGCTCATGAGGAACCTGTACATAGATCAAGGAGTTGTTTGGACAGAACAAGGGGATACTGAGTGGTTCAAAGTCAGGAAAGATGTGTTTCAGGGTTGTATCCTTTCACCATACCTATTCAATCTGTACGCTGAGAAAATAATCCGAGAAGCTGGACTATATGAAGAAGAACAGGGCATCAGGATTGGGGGAAGACTCATTAACAACCTGTGTTATGCAAATTACACAACCTTGCTTGCTGAAAGTGAAGAGGACTTGAAGCACTTACTAATGAACATCAAAAAAACACAGCCTTCAGTATGGATTGCACCTCAACATAAAGAAAACAAAAATCCTCACAAATGGACCAATAAGCAACATCATGATAAACAGAGAAAAGACTGAAGTTGTCAAGGATTTCATTTTACTTGGATCCACAATCAACACCCATGGAAACAGCAATCAAGGAATCAAAAGACACATTGCATTGGGCAAAATCAGCTGCAAAGGACCTCTTTAAAGTGTTGGAAAGCAAAGTCATCACCTTGAAGACTAAGGTGCACCTGACCCAAGCCATGGTATTTTCAGTCATATCATATGCATGTGAAATCAACCCAAGTTACTGGGTTGAGGGCTGTGGGGATCACGGTCTCGGGGAACATCTAGCTCAAGTGACATAACAGTTTATAAAGTAAATATTCTACATTCTACTTTGGTAAGTAGTGTCTGGGGTCTTAAAAGCCTATGAGCAGGCATCTAAGATATGCCACTGGTCTCACCCCTTTGGGAGTGAGGGAGAATGAAGAAAACTAAAGACACAAGGGAAAGATTATTCCAAAGGACTAGTGGACCACAACTACCATGGCCTCCACCAGACTGAATCCAGTTCATTGAGATGGTGCCCGCCTACCACTACTGACTGCTCTGACAGGGATCACAATAGAGGGTCCTGGACAGAGCTAGAGAAAAACGGAGAACAAAATTTTAACTCACAAAAAAGACCAGACTTACTGGCCTGACAGAGACTGGACAAGCCCCAAGAGTATGGCCCCCCAACACCCTTTTAGCTCAGTGATGAAGTCATTCTTGAGGTTCATCCTTCATCTAAAGATTAGACAGGCCCAATAAAGAAAGTGAGGCTAAAGGAGCATACCAGCCTAGGGGCAAAGACTAGAAGGCAGGAAGAGACAGGAAAGTTGGTAATAGGGAACCCAAGGTCGAAAAGGGAGAGTGTTGACGTGTTATGGAGTTGTTAACCAGTGTCATAATACAATATGTGTACTGACTTTAACAAGAAGCAAGTTGCTCTGTAAACCTTCACTTAAAGTACAATTTAAAAAAACAAAAAAAAAGGAGGACATTTGTTGCAGTCCTTTGACACAAAGGTCACCATAAACTTGGTTGCAACCAGAGAGCAATAACCCACAGTAAATTAACAGAAGCTACTTGGGTGGAAACTGGCTGGAGTTGCGTTATAACTCGAAGGACTTTAGCACTTCTGAAGAGGGATTGCTAACATGTGCGTCCACACTGAAAGGCCCAAAGGAGGTGGTGTGGGCATTGACAGTCTGCTCTGGCGACCTCTTCAAAATGAAAATACGGACATACCAACCCCCACCTGCAACTTAAAGCTTTCAATGGCTTCCCATTGATTTTAGAAAAAAGACAAAATATCTCTCCTGCCTATAAGGTCCAGCATGGATTTTCCCTCCAGCTCCAGCTCCAATTCCTCTCCCCCTCCAAGTTCTCAGCACTGCAGCCACACTGACCTCCTCTTGTCTCTGCTTAAGGCTGTTTCATCAGTCACAGGGCCTTTTCACATCCTGCTCCGTCTGTCTGGAAGGCTCCTACCTCTCCAATTTACCTTATCGGTACCTATATAACTTGCAAACCTCATCTCAAGCACCTTTCCCTGAGCTCCCTCCCCAAAACTAGGCCAGAATCCTTTTGTTTTTGACTGCCATGGCAACCCAACTTTCCTAACTCCCTCATCACGCTTTATTTATTTGATTATTCGATTAATATTATCTCACTCTCTCGACAGTTAGCTCCATGAAGACAAGGGTTGCCATCTTTTGCACACTATTGAGGGTTTACTGTGCCTGTTTTTCTACATTACTGAGAGTTCAATGTCCTTCTGGCAAACCTCAATAAATATTGGCTTTTATTAGGTATTCTTTTTACAATTTTTTAAAAGGAGTTTAATTTTCTTAAGTCATCTGAGCAGATTTATCAAAATTTAGATAACTAGGCCCAGTCCAGACATGTAGTGATTCAACTGGTCCTAGTGTGGCTTAACAACAACAACAAAAAACAGTTGCCATCTAATCAATTCCAACTTATGGTGACTCAATGTGTGTCGGAGTAGAACTGTGTTCTGTAGGGCAGTCAGTAACTGACCTTTCAGAAGTAGCCGAGCACTTTACCATTTGCACCACCCAGAGACTCTTGGGTGTGGCTTAAAGATCTGCAGATGATTCTAACGTTATCAAGGTGTGAGAATCATGGAGCCACACTAATAGGTGAGTATAAATGAACACTTATGTAATATGAGGAAGACAATGGACTTTCGAAATACGGCACCAAAGTCAGAATTGTAAAGGGAAAGACTGATAGATTTGACCCCATAAAAATAAAAGCCTTCATGTTAAAAAATTTCAATTGGAAAAATTAAAAGAAAAAAACATTTTGTAATATATATGTTGGTGGATTAGTATGCTCTATAAATACAAATCTTTAGGAAAGTAATACCATATTGACCTTTCAATTAATTTTAAAATGGGCAAAGGATATAAATAGGTAATACACAGTAGAATAACACAAATGAATAATAAATCTATGGGAAGTGCACAAAATCACTAAGAATTAAAGAAATGAGAATAAAAACAAAAGTGAGATACCACCTTTTCACTTCACAAATTGACAAATTAAATAAAAATATCGGAAACCCCGGTGGTGTAGCAGTTAAGTGCTACGGCTAACCAAAAGGTCGGCAGTTCGAATCCGCCAGGCGCTCCTTGGGAAACTCTATGGGGCAGTTCTACTCTGTCCTATAGGGTCTCATGAGTTGGAATCGCCTCGACGGCAGTGGGTTTTTTTGGTTGGGTTAAATAAAAATATGATAATATTCAGTATGGCTACGTGGACGGGAAATCGACACTCACATACAAGCTGCTGGGAATGTGTAAAATGGTGGAGGAGTAGTAGTAGCGGTAATACCCGTCTAACTTTAGGGGAGATAATGCGAATCAAGATCAGCTTAAGGCTGAGCCCTATGAGGTGGAGGTCAGACACACCTCCACTCTCCAGCCTTTTTTCCAGTTCTGACACTAACCATCCGTCCCATGGCACTCTCTATTTCTCTTCTGGGTTCGATAACGCACTGCAACGGCCACACTGAACTCACAGACCATACCTACAGTTCAGTGGTTTATTAAGGAAATAACAGGGTACAACTCAGGATCAGGATCAGGTTCAGAAAGCATGTAAGCGAAGCCTCCCTTCTTCAGTGCAGGAAAGCTCTCTCTCTCAGCTCCTCTCAGCCATGCAGGGCAGTCGAAGGACAGTCTCTTCATGGCCCTCTTAAAAAATGGAAGTCAACATAATTTGCTGTTGGATTAGATATAAGCATGAGAAATAGAAGTAGCCACAACAACGGCCTCAGTCACGCCAACAATCTTGAAGATGGCTCAAGACTGGGAAATGCTTCATGCTATTATCCATAAGGTCACCACGAGTCAGAACCAACTTGATGGCAGCTAACAACAACGAGAACATCACAAGAAAAAGGAGTCAAACACAACACCAATGTTGAATGAGAAAGGAGAGTTGCAGAATGATGAACACAGTAGGCTATCCTTCTTAGATAGTTTAAAAGCATACAAAACAATGCTATATGTTGTTTCTAATACACATATATAGAAAAATATAAAAACGTGTATGAGAATGATACACACATTTCAGAAAGAAATTATTTCCAGTGAGAGGGAATGAGAGAAGAAAACAGCATCAGGGAGAGTGAACATGGGGCTTAAAATCCATTGTGATCAGGTAAGCCTGGGTAATGGATGCACTAGGGTTCATTATATAATTCTCAGTACCGCTCTGTATGCTTGATGGATTTCATAATTTGTTTTTAAAGATAATGTTTCACAGCAGAGAACTAGATAAGAGCTAGTAAGGAGTAAAAAATGCTTTGTTTCAATTTTCCAGCAAGACAAGTCATAAACTATTGGCTTTCTCTACTTCTTGTCCTTTCACCCATATCCCTAACTCTTGCACCCTAAATGTAAAAAAAAATATTCCCTACTAAATACCTGCATTTAACCCTTTTGTCTCAGGTTCTGCTTTTTTTTTGGCCCTACAGTGAAAATCTCTCATGTTCCTCTCCTGCCTGCTCTAGGTTTTGGCCCTACCTTTCCCTGACCCTCTCAAGCTCTCACCACCACATCGAACACAGGAAATTTTCTTCACTCATCCTGAGAGCAGGGACTGTGCCAAATACAAGGTCACACCCCTCACAGCCTGTGGCATGGGGCTCATGAGACAATCACGTCTGCATATTTTTTCAATGAACAAATTTGAATAAGACAGCTTCCGCACCCCAGGCCTCAGAACTACATTTCCTCAGGACTACATTTCCCATGATCCTGGGCCTGATTCCAAAGTGGACTCTGGAGGCGGAACTGTGTGGAAAGCCAATGAAGGCTCTTCCACTTCAAGTCTGAGAACTGCTCTCCATTTGGTTCCTGGTTGCTGGTCCTAAGGCGGCTCCGTAAGTGAGGTACAGTGTGATTTGAATATGGAGATAAATCTTCTATCAGGTAGGAGGCCAGGGGAAGATATACCACAGCCTGCATGAATTTCAAACCCTAAGGTGGTCCTGCGGAGCCCTGGTGGCCCAGTGTGTAAACTTTTCTAACCAAAAAGATCAGAGGTTCTAACCACCAGTGGCTCCAGGGGCAGCTGGCTTCTGTGAGGATTACACCTTGGAAAACCTGTGGGACAGTTCTACTTTGTCTTACAGGATTGAGTTTGATTTCGTTTTAAGGTGGTTCAGAAAGTTTGACTGACTCATACTTTGAACCCTAATCTGTAGCTGCTGTAGAGCATAAAGGTGGCTGTAACAGACCTCTGATTCAACCTGTTCGAGTTAGGGTGACAGCCACATCACGAACTTAATTAAGCAAGTCACTTAGCTCCTGTAAGACTCAGTTTCTCCATCAGTAAAATGGAGCTGATAATTGTGCTTACTTAACAGGGCTGTTGTGAGGATTACATATGTGTACTGAAATGTAGCTATGGTTGTTCTGGTTTTTTTTTTTTTTTTTTAATAATTTTTATTGTGCTCTAAGTGAAAGTTTACAAATCAAGTCAGTCTCTCACACAAAAGCCCACATTTTGCTACACGCTTCCAATTACTTTCCCCCTAATGAGACAACCTGCTCTCTCCCTCCACTCTCTCTTTTCCTGTCCTTTTCGCCAGCTTCTATCCCCCTCCACCCTCTCATCTCCCCTCCAGGCAGGAGATGCCAATATAGTCTCAAGTGTCCACCTGATCCAAGAAGCTCACTCCTCAGCAGCATCCCTCTCCAACCTACTGTCCAGTCCAATCCGTGTCTGAAGAGTTGGCTTCGGAAAAGGTTCCAGTCCTGGGGCAACATAAGGTTTGGGGGCCATGACCACTGGGGTCCTTCCAGTCTCAGTCAGACCATTAAGTCTGGTCTTATGAGAATTTGGGGTCTGCGTACCCCTGCTCTCCTGCTCCCTCAGGGGTTCTCTGTTGTGTTCCCTGTCAGGGCAGTCATGGGTTGTAGACCAGCACCATCTAGTTCTTCTGGACTCAGGATGATGTAGTTTCTGGTTCATGTGGCCCTTTCTGTCTCTTAGGCTTGTAATCAGCTTGTGTCCTTGGTGTTCTTCATTCTCCTTTGATCCAGGTGGGTCGAGACCAATTGATGCATCTTAGATGGCTGCTTGCTAGCGTTTAAGACCCCAGACGCCACTCTTCAAAGTGGGATGCAGAATGTTTTCTTAATAGATTTTATTACGCCAATTGACTTAGATGTCCCCTGAAACCATGGTCCCCAGACTCCTGCTCCTGCTACACTGACCTTCGAAGCATTCAGTTTATTCAGGAAACTTCTTTGCTTTTGGTTTAGTCCAATTGTGCTGACCTCCCCTGTACTGTGTGCTGTCTTTCCCTGCACTAAAGTAGTTTTTATCTACTATCTAATTAGTGAATGCCCCTCTCCCACCCTCCCTCCCTCCTCCCGCCTCTCGTAACCACAAAAGAATGTTTTCTTCTCAGTTTAAACTATTTCTCAAGTTCTTATTATAGTGGTCTTATACAATATTTGTCCTTTTGCAACTGACTAATTTCACTCAGCATAATGCCTTCCAGGTTCCTCCATGTTATGAAATGTTTGACAGATTCCTCACTGTTCTTTATCGATGCGTAGTATTCCATTGTGTGAATATACCATAATTTATCCATTCATCTGTTGATGGGCACATTGGTTGCTTACGTGTTTTTGCTATTATAAACAGTGCTGCAATAAACATGGGTGTAAAGGCTCTTATTTCTCTAGGATATATTCCAAGGAGTGGGATTGCTGGATCGTATGGTAGTTCTATTTCTAACTTTTTAAGGAAGCGCCAAATCGATTTCCAAAGTGGTACCATTCCCACCAGCAGTGTAGAAGTGTTCCAGTCTCTCCACAGCCTCTCCAACATTTATTATTTTGTGTTTTTTGGATTAATGCCAGCCTTGTTGGAGTGAGATGAAATCTCATTGTAGTTTTAATCTGCATTTCTCTAATGGCTAATGATCGTGAACATTTCCTCATATATCTGTTAGCTCCCTGAATGTCTTCTTGAGTGAAGTGTCTATTCATATCTTTTGCCCATTTTTTAATTGGGTTATTTGTCTTTTTGCAGTTGAGTTTTTGTAGTATCACATAGATTTTAGAGATCAGGCGCTGATCAGAAATGTCATAGCTAAAAACTTTTTCCCAGTCTGTAGGTAGTCTTTTTATTCTTTTGGTGAAGTCTTTCGATGAGCATAAGTATTTGATTTTTAGGAGCTCCCAGTTATCTAGTTTTTCTTCTATGTTCTTTATAATGTTTTCTATACCGTTTATGCCATGTATTAGGGCTCCTAACATTGTCCCTATTTTTTCTTCTGTGATCTTTATTGTTTTAGACTTTATATTTAGGTCTTTGATCCATTTTGAGTTAGTTTTTGTGCATGGAGTGAGGTATGGGTCTTGTTTCATTTTTTTGCAGATGGATATCCAGTAATGCCAGCACCATTTGTTAAAAAGACTGTCTTTTCCCCATTTAACTGTTTTGGGGCCTTTGTCAAATATCAGCTGCTCATATGTGGACGGAATGATGTCTGGATTCTCAATTCTGTTCCAGTGGTCCATATCTGTTGTTGTACCAGTACCAGGCCATTTTGACTACTGTGGTGGTATAATAGGTTCTAAAATCAGGTAAAGTAAGGCCTCCTACTTTGGTCTTCTTTTTCAGTAATGCCTTATTTATCCTGGGCCTCGTTCCCTTCCATATGAAATTTTTTGGTGATTTGTTTCTCTATCTCATTAAAGAATGTCCTTGGGATTTGGATCGGAATTGCATTAAAAGTATACATCGCTTTTGGTAGAATAGACATTTTTATAATGTTAAGTCTTCCTATCCACGAGCAAGGTATGTTCTTCCACTTATGTAAGTCTCTTTTGGTTTCTTGCAGAAGTGTACTTTACTTTTCTTTGTATAAGTCTTTTACATCTCTGGTAAGATTTATCCCTAAATATTTTATCTTCTTGGGGGCTACTGTAAATGGCATTGATTTGGTGATTTCCTCTTCGACGTTCTTTTGTTGGTGTAGAGGAATCCAAGTGATTTTTGTATGGTTATCTTGTATCCCAATACTCTGCTGAACTCTTCTATTACTTTCAGCAGTTTTCTAGAGGATTCCTTAGGGTTTTCTGTGTATAAGATCATGTCACCTGCAAACAGAGATACTTTGACTTCTTCCTTGCCAATCTGGATGCTCTTTATTTCTTTATCTAGCCTAATTGCTTTGCCTAGGACTTCCAGCACAATGTTGAATAAGAGTGGTGATAAAGGGCATCCTTGTCTGGTTCCTGATCTCAGTGGGAATGTTTTCAGGCTCTCTCCATTTAGGGTGATGTTGGCTCTTGGCTTTGTATGAATGCCCTTTATTACGTTGAGGAATTTTCCTTCTATTCCTATTTTGCTGAGAGTTTTTTTCATGAATGAGTGCTGAACTTTGTCAAATGCCTTTTCTGCATCAATTGATAAAATCATGTGATGCTTGTCTTTTGTTTTATTTATGTTTCTGGGTTGGGTAGATTACATTAATTGTTTTTCTAATGTTGAACCATCCCTGCATACCTGGTATGAATCCCACTTGGTCATGGTGAATTATTTTTTTGATACGTTGTTGAATTCTATTGGCTAGAATTTTGTTGAGGATTTTTGCATCTACATTCATGAGGGATATAGGTCTATAATTTTCTTTTCTTCTGGAGTCTTTACCTGGTTTTGGTATCAGGGATATGGTGGCTTCATAGAATGAATTTGGTAGTATTCCATCCTTTTCTATGCTCTGAAATACCTTTAGTAGTAGTGTTGTTAACTCTTCTCCGAAAGTTTCGTAGAACTCTGCAGTGAAGACCTCCGGACCAGGGCTTTTTTTTTGTTGGGAGTTTTTTGATTACCTTTTCAATCTCTTCTTTTGTTAATGGGTCTATTCAGTTGTTCTACCTCTGTTTGTGTTAGTTTAGGTAGGTAGTGTGTTTCTAGGAATTCATCCATTTCTCCTAGGTTTTCAAATTTGTTTGAGTGTAGTTTTTCACAGTAATCAGATATGATTCTTTTAATTTCAGTTAGGTCTGTTGTGATATCACCCACCTCATTTCTTATTCTGGATATTTGCTTCCTCTCCTGTTTTATCAGTTTGGCCAATGGTTTATCAATTTTGTTGAGTTTTTTTAAAAAATCAGCTTTTGGACTTGTTAATTCTTTCAGTTGTTTTTCTGTTCTCTATTTCGTTTAGTTCAGCTCTAATTTTTATTATTTGTTTTCTTCTGGTGCCTGTGGGTTTCTTTTGTTGTTCTCTTTCTATTTGTTCAAGCTGTAGGGATAGTTCTTTAATTTTGGCGCTTTCTTCTTTTTGGATGTGTGCACTTATTGATATAAATTGGCCTCTGGGCACCGCTTTTGCCATGTCCCAAAGGTTCTGATAGGAAGTGTTTTCATTCTTATTGGATTCTATGAATTTCTTTTTTCCATCCTTAATGTCTTCTATAATCCAGTCTTTTTTGAGCAGGGTATTGTTCAGTATCCAAGTGTTTGATTTCTTTTCCCTGCTATTCCTGTTATTGAGTTCCACTTTTATGGCCTTATGGTCAGAGAAGATGCTTTGTAATATTTCAATGTTTTGGATTCTGCTAAGGCTTGCTTTGTGACCTAATATGTGGTCTATTTAGAGAATGTTCCATGTGCCCTAGGAAAAAAAGTATAGTTGGTTGCTGTTGGTTAGAGTGTTCTGTATATGTCTATGAGGTCAAGTTGGTTGATTGTGGCATTTAGATCTTCCGTGTCTTTATTGAGCTTCTTTCTGGATGTCTTGTCCTTCACCGAAAGCGGTGTGTTGAAGTCTCCTACTATTATTGTGGAGCTGTCTATCTCACTTTTCTCAATGCTGATAGAGTTTGTTTTATGTATCTTGCAGCCCTGTCCTTGGGTGCATAAATATTTAATATGGTTATATCTTCTTGGTGTATTGTCCCTTTAATCATTATATAGTGTCCTTCCTTATCCTTTCTGATGGTTTTAACTTTAAAGTCTATTTTGTCAGAAATTAATATTGCCACTCCTGCTCTTTTTTGATTGTTGTTTGCTTGATATATATTTTTCCATCCTTTCAGTTTTAGTTTGTTTGTGTCTCTAAGTCTAAGGTGTGTCTCTTGTAGGAAGCATATAGACGGATGTTGTTTTTTAATCCGTTCTGCCACTCTCTGTGTCTTTATTGGTGCATTTAGTCCATTTACATTCAGGGTAATTATGGATAGGTATGAACTTAGCGCTATCATTTTGATATCTTTTTTTGTGTGTGGACAGCTTCTTATTCCCACTTGATTTTATGTGCTGAGTAGAATTTCTTTATATATTGTCCTTTCCTCATATTTGTTGTTGTTGATTTTGTTTCTGCTGAGTCTGTATTTTCCCCTTGTATTTTATTTTGATGAGTAGGATAGTTTGTCTCCTTTGTGGTTACCTTATTATTTACCCCTATTTTTCTAAATTTATAACTAACTTTTATTTCTTTGTATCGCCATATCTTCTTCTCCATATGGAAGGTGTATGATTACATTTCTTAGTCCCTCTTCATTATTTTAATGTTGTCTTCTTTTATATAATAACATCACCGTTACCCCGTGTTGGGCTTTTTTTTTTAATCTTGTTTTTTTATTTTTCCTGTCTGGGTTGACTTCTGGTTGCTCTGCCCCGTGTTCTAGTCTTGGGTCGATACCTGATATTATTGATTTTCTAACCAAAGAACTCCCTTTAGTATTTCTTGTAGTTTTGGTTTGGTTTTTATGAATTCCCTCAACTTGTGTTTATCTGGAAATGTCTTAATTTCACCCTCATATTTAAGAGACAGTTTTGATGGATATAGGATTCTTGGCAGGCAATTTTTTTCATTCAATTTTTTAAATATGTCATCCCATTGCCTTCTTGCCTGCATGGCTTCTGCCGAGTAGTCTGAGCTTATTCTTATTGGCTCTCCCTTGTAGATGACTTTTCATTTATCCCTCGCTGCTCTTGTAATTGTCTCTTTATCTTTGGTTTTGGCAAGCTTGATTATAATATGTCTTGGTGACCTTCTTTTAAGATCTACCCTATGTGGAGTTTGATGAGCACCTTGGATAGATATGTTCTCATCTTTCACAATATCAGGGAAGTTTTCTGCCAACAAATCCTCACCAATTTTCTCTGTATTTTCTGTTATCCCTCCCTGTTCTGGTACTCCAATCACTCGTAGGTTATTTCTCTTGTTAAAGTCCCACATGATTCTTAAGGTTTCTTCATTTTTTAAAAATTCTTTTATCTGATTTTTCTTCAAATATATTAGTGCCAAGTGATTTACGTTCAGCTTCAGAAATTCTAGCTTGTACTTGCTCAATTCTGCTCCTCTGACTTTCTATTGAGTTATCTAATTCTGTAATTTTATTGTTAATCTTCTGAATTTCTGATTGTTATCTGTCTATGGATTTTTCCAGCTTATTAAACTTTTTGTATGTTCCTGAATAATCTTTCTGAGTTCTTCAGTTGCTTTATCTGTGTGTTCCTTGGCTTGTTCAATGTATTGCCTCATTTCCTTCCCGATGTCTTGAAGGGTTCTGTATATTAAACTTTTGTATTCTGTATCTGGTAATTCCAGGAATGCACTTTCATCTAAAAGATCCCTGGTTCTTGGTTTTGAGAGCCTGTTGAGGTGATCATGGTGTGTTTCTTTATGTGACTTGATATTGACTGTTGTCTCCAAGACAACCATAAGTTATTGTATTAGTTTATGCTTTCTTACTCTGTTGTAGCTGCTTGCTTTGTTTTGATTTGGTATACCCCTATGGGTTTCTTGAGTGAGCTGGCTTGATTATTTTCACCTTTGGAGCTCTGGTGTCCTGTCCCCAGCTGGCTAGAGCTGTTATCAGGAATATCAGTCTAGGAGTCCATTCAGTTTTCTTGTATGAAATCAGCTCAGGTTTCCAGGTAGCTGACATCAAGTGTGTGGTACAGGCTCTGTCCTACAGTCTTAGAGGGGCAGGGGTGATTGGCGTATATACTGGTATCTGATTGCATCAGGGGGTCACGCTCTGAACAAGGCAGGGGGCTGAGAACCAACCCCCAAGTGTCTCTGAGGAAAACGCATCTCTGTTCCCTAGAGTGTGCTGGTGGGTGGGCTCTGTAGAGGGACCATGGGCACCCAAAGATTTTGTTTTAAGGGCTGGGAGGTACCAGTTATCTCTGGGCCCCTGTCGTGGGTGGTTGGGAGACCCAGGTGGAGCCACCAGTCCTTAGGCCCCTGTTGTGGGTAGGTAAGGACCTTGTATAAAGGCAAAGCAATGTGAAACATCAAACGTCAAACACCCACCTCTCCACCGCACCGCTGAAATGGTTGGAGTTTGCCAACAAGGGCTTATTCTCCCAAAATAGGCCCACACAGGTCCCTGCAGAAGGGAAAGGTGCTCAAGGTCCACGGACAGTTTATGCTTGGACAGGAGCCACTCCTGTCCTGAGCTCCCCCAGTTAATGGAGCTAGCAAATTAACATTTCCCCCCAGTTGGAAATTTTTTCCTTCCCCAAGGCCAGGAGGACGGCTCCAGGTGCTCACCAGGGTCTATCTCAGGCCTAGGGATTCAGTCGCTGAAGCTGGCTTGGGGGGTGGGGGCGTGGTAAAATATAGGCAAGTACTTAGCTTTTGCCAAGAGCACCCTTCTCCTCAGGTCCCGGAGGTGTGAGTGGGCTGTGTGGCTGGCTGCTTCCCCCTGAGGAAACTGCGGCCAAACGCTAGGACCAGCCCACCACCACCACCGCTGCTCCGGGAATGGTGCCTGAGGGCTCCCTGCGATTCAGGTCCGCTAACTCCTCTCTGCTTCTGACCAGTCTTTTCCTTCCCCTGCCCCTCAGTTCCTTGTCTAAGCTTGCCTTTGATGCTCAGGGCTCCTAGCTTGTCACAAATATACTCGTTTCACTTGTTTTTCCTGTCTTTGTTGTAAAGAGGGCTCGAGGGAAGCGTCTGTCTATTGTGCCATCTTGGCTCCACCTCCTAGCTATGGTTTTTAAGGGAACTTCCGTAACTGGATTTAACTTTTAACAGCGATTTAGTCCCTCCTCTGTCCCCAACTGTGTGTCCCAGAGGACCAAATTAGTCTTGTACGTAGCAAACTCATAACCGTTCCTGACCCTCCTGTATTCCCTAATCAGAAATCCCTTAATGCACACAAAACTCCGGGGTGTGGTTGGATTGTGCTTTTTGCAGTGTCCAGGGCTGGATTTTCTCATGTTGGAGGCAGGCTTAGAAGGCTAGGGTCTCCAGGAACCAGAAATGACAGACACTGGACTCCTCAGTATCAGGCTGACTGAGGGCATTATCTCCCGGGCACAGGCTTGGTGGAAAATCCCCCAGTAAAATGGATCCTGCCTAAGCATGCAGCCCCAGGAGCAAGTTGCCAATGTACCCCGATGGGCTATTTGCTCAGGGACCTGTCCTCCAGCCCTGGCTCTATGCCCACCTACAACATCACCTATCAGCTCTGATAAACTTCTCTTTTTCCTCCCTCAAAAAACCAAAAACCAAACCTGTTGCTGTCAACTCGATTCTGACTCATAGTAACCCTATAAGGCAGAATAGAACTGTCCCATAGGGTTTCCATAGATCAGCTGGCAGATTTGAACTCCCAACATTTTGGTTAGCAGCAGTAGCTCCTAACCACTGCACCACTCTTTCCTCAGGCCCCTCCTTTTCACTCCTCAAAAACAAAACCATACCCTGCCTCTCAAAAGGAAGTGGTTAATAGTCCATGCTCCATCTCTGTTTGGCCTGGAGACTTATTTTTGTTTGGCTTTTACAAATTTTAAAAAGTTCTGAGCCAATTTTAAAAACAGGGAGTTTTCACCTGAAAGTCTGTGTTTTCTCCCTCTCCTGGGGAAATGAAAAAACCATTCATAAGTCCTGGCTACCTTGGGCCTTCATTCTACACATCTTCAGCTATAGGAGCTGTTTCCCTTTGCGTGGGGCTTTCTCCCACTTTGAACTCTTCAGTCCCTTCACCTCATCATTTCTTCCTTTTGCTTTAGCTGCATAATGTTCAAGAGTGAATTTCAGAGTCTCCACAGAATCCACACCACCTGTCTGGCCTCTGCAGGCATTTGCTCCACAGCCAAGGCTGGGACCCAGGACTTCAGGACATGAAGGACTGTTGAATGATGGTCTTTGGGAAGCACTTGACCAACAAGTTCTGTTTCTCCATCCAGAAAATCAAAAGACTGTCTACCTGCCTCTGGTGGAGGGGGTCCCCTAAAGAGAGTCCCTTGTGCAGGTTCATAAAAGCACAAGAACAGAGGGGCCAGGACAGAGGCATAAAGAAATGGTACAAGAGATCTGAAGGCATTTGGGTGGAGTTCACAAGGCATTCTCCCCATCTAGCCTCAGTCCTCAAGCCTAACCAACCCCCTGTGCCCTCTCTAGGTACACTAAGAAGGTTCTGTGCTTTTGTCTTTGTGAACCTGTAGTGGAGGCCAATAGGTCTAATGGATTTCGTTTGGGCCACCATACTAAAAAATGTTTTTTCAATATCTTTAGAGTCAAAAACACTCTCCAAATCCGTTCAGGGCCCATCACTTCCTATTTCATTACACCTGGTGATTCCTGACTATATATTTCAATAATTTCACCAGAATATGTTCCAGTGGTAAGCATGCTAGATCAGATTTTCCTAGAATCTAGTCACTCTTGATTTTCGATTCAATTTTTGCTATTTCCTGTGAACATTTTCTATTGCACTCGTGTTCTCGTCTTCAGAAGCACCAATTGGTGCTTCTATATTGGACTGTCTATATTGGATTGTCTTTGAATGCTTTCTATATCTAGCTTCTCTCTGGCTATTTTAATGGCCTTATCTTTTTCACTACCACTTACTGTGAGCATCAAGCTTTCCTTCTATAGAAGCAATTTGATCTTTTTGCAGTATCTATTCTGCTCCTTGCTGTTTATAATTAATTGTTAGCTGTGTTTATGACTTCCATGTTACCTCAGGTCTGAAGTCTTTCTTTTCATAACACTGCATCATTTTAACATCTTATTTTTTTTTTAGCTCTTTTGTTATTGAGTCTATTTTCAATGTTCTATATAAAAAAAAGAAAAAAAAATTTTTTTTCTTTTTTATAGTCCCAAGTATCTGTGAAGAATTTCTTTCTAGTGTTCAGTTTATTTTTCTTCTTGAAATTGATTGTCTATTTTTTATAACATTTACATGCTATGATTTTTTCCTCCTTACCTCCATCTCACATGATATCTGCATACTATTCTTCATCATATACACACTTGTGCAGTGCAGCTCCATCTACACCTTTTACTCATTTTCTGAATCCAGTGTTACTGGTAAGATGTCCAGCTGGGGCTGGGCTTAGACTCCTCACTACTTCAGTGGAGGTGAGGGGAAATGGGTGAGCCAGGACATAACCTGATGGCTGATCTTCTGTACACAGGTGCTCCATCATCCTCCCTGGTTACACCAGCTATTTAGGGTGTTGCCTTATTTTTTTACCCCAAGTATCCCCAATTACTTAAAAAAGACCAGGTGCTATCAGAACATACTGTTCTTTGGTGTATGTGGTAGAGAACTGAGGCATGGAATAGGGTTAAACATTTTTTTCTGATCCCATGAAAAGTAATTATCAGGCTGGTTGCTTTTGGACCACCCTTAGTGGCTTCTATAACATCCAGGTTTAGAGCTCTATCAGTTGTTCTTCAAAATTTTTTTGCTGACTTTTTCTTAAGCAGTTTTTCCCCAGTACCTTTTGGCTAATATCCTACTAGCTGCTATCAGCCCGAGAGACAGAAAGTGTCTACTTGCCACCAGTTTCAGCAAAGTCCTTGAATAGAATCTCAGGGTCACATGCCATCCATGAGCCAAGCATTGGGAATAGAGCATATGTGCTTTGAATTGGTCCTATCTGGGTCACGAATCTATCAATAGAGCCCAATATGTACAGCCCATCCTCTGTACAGTAGCCAGAAAGGTCTGTTCGATTACACCACACTTTGTTCAAACTGCAGCTCTCCCCGCACCTTGAAAATGATTTTTTGTTTTACTTATTGTGAAAGCCAAAATGCTAGCACTGGCTATAAGGCCACTTATTACCTGTCTGATCCCATTATATCCATTCTCTGTCTCCCTCATTCTGCTCCAGTCACCCTGGCTTCCTACATGTTCCTTAAAAGCTCTAATAGTTTCACACCCCCCCCCCCAAAAAAAAAACCAAACCCACTGCTATCAAGTCAATTCTGACTCATAACAACCTTTTAACTTTCTGTTCCCTCTGCCTAGAATGGCTAATCTCCTACCATCATTAAGATTTTAGTGAGGCTTTTTTGATTACCATATTTGAAATTGAAGCTCCTCTCAGTTGTTTTCTCCAGAGTACTCATGACACTCTAACAGATTGTTTTTATTTATTCAATTCACCACCAGTGTTACCTCACCCCTCTAAAATATAAACACTAGATCAGAAGATAACACATAGTAGGCTTTCAGCATATTATTTATTGAATGTTCCAGTGAATGAATGAATATAAATTGGGAAGGAGTAGTTCCCAAATAGAAATAAGCTCACTCTTTTTTTATGGAAGAGTGAATGGATGCAAGGCAGCCATAAAACCCCATAGATGCACAAATACAGGGAGCACCATTAGCATTGTATTACGTCTCCAGGAGGGGCTGTGCACATCGAATCCAATGTACACCCCACGTAACTATGTCAGGCAGGGGCCTGGGAGGATAAAAACCATGGTGTCCAGTACAAAGTTCTAGGCTAGGAATAAGCCAGTACTACCTCTAAAATTGTTCCTAAAGTAGGACTTTGAGAGAGGAAGTTTCAGCTGAAGAGAAAAATCAGTGGGTCACATACTATGAATATGATATACTCTTCTGTATAATTCTCCTGTTGATACCAGAGATACTTTTTAAGCCCTATTTTGATTAATACCATTAGAATCACATTTTATTCATCACCAAGGAAACCATATATAAACTGTCATTTGGCTAATCCCTTAATTTGGACTTCTATTTACCCATGTTTAAAAGACGGAAAAGTAAAAGTGAAGATGACATTACTTTATTTACAGGGTTACTGAGATTATTAATTGACTTACAGTGAAAGTAATTCCTGCATAAAATCACTAAACAATGAATTATTACTACAGATATTCGTAACCATTGTTTGTAATTAAATACACCCACTATTTACTATTCAACATGGTTAAGTTCCAAAGACCAGGTCATTACGTGAAAAGCAGCATTATGCAAAATGGAGGATGACCACATCAAATCACAAAATGGAGGATGACTACATCATAATGTAACTGCCAAATTACATGATTATATAACTGCCAAACCACTGAGAATCATGGCCCAGCCAAGCTGACATATAACCTTAACCATTACAGCCAGTGTTACTCTTGCCTAGCACGTTGGCACTCGTTACTCCCAGTTTTACATTGTTAATTGGTGAAATAGAGAGTACATTTTTTTACTATTGTACATGCAAATTATCAGATAATGAGATAGTCAAATAAGTGAGGAGTAGGTGTATTTAAAATACATTATAGCTATAATTAGCCAAGAAAAGCCAAGTAAAAAAGTCATTTTATTTATTTTTTTATTTTGTTTTATTTTCTTGCTTTAGGAGATCATGGACCTTGAAGCATATTTTGAAAGAATTGGGTATACAGGCCCTAGGGGGAAATTGGACTTGGAAACATTAACTGACATCCTTCAACACCAGATCCGAGCCATTCCCTTTGAGAACCTTAACATCCATTGTGAAGAAGCCATGGAGTTGGACTTGGAGGCAATTTTTGATCAAGTTGTTAGGAGGAAGCGAGGCGGGTGGTGTCTCCAGGTCAATCACCTCCTGTACTGGGCTTTGACTACAATGGGTTTTGAGACTACAATGTTGGGAGGTTATGTTTACAGCACTCCAGCTGAAAGATACAGCAACAAAATGATTCACCTCCTGTTGCAGGTGACCATAGATGACAGAAACTACATAGTGGATGCTGGGTTTGGGCGCTCCTACCAGATGTGGCAGCCTCTGGAGTTAATTTCTGGGAAGGATCAACCTCAGATACCCTGCATCTTCCGCTTGAGAGAAGAGGGAGGAACCTGGTGCCTGGACCAAATCAGAAGAGAGGAGCACATTCCAAATGAAGAATTTCTTAATTCTGATCTCCTGGAAAAGAATAAATACCGAAAAATCTACTCTTTTACTCTTGAGCCTCGAACAATTGAAGATTTTGAGTCTGTGAATGAATACCTTCAGACATCTCCACTATCTGTGTTTACAAGCAAATCCTTTTGTTCCTTGCAGACACGAGAAGGGGTTCACTGTTTAGTGGGCTTCACCCTCACCTCTCGAAAATTCAATTATAAGGACAATACGGATCTGGTAGAGTTTAAGACCCTAAATGAGGATGAAGTAAAGGAAGTGCTGAAGAATCTGTTCAATATTTCCTTGCAGAAAAAACTTGTGCCCAAACACGGCGACCGATTTTTTACCATTTAGAGGAAGAAGCGAAAAACAGTCATCGGTATTACTTCAGGTATTCAAAGTTGTTATTTTTGAAAGTTTCAAACATATATAAAAGTAAAGAGAATATAATACTAAACTTGTCTTGTTTTAATTACCCAGCTCATCAACTCTCAACTGATGGCTTATTGTATTCCTTCTATACCCCCAAATTATGGTGAAGAAAATTCTAGACATTAAATCATCATTTCACCCATAAAAATTTTAGTACATATCATTAAATGATAATATTTCAATAAAACATAATCATACACCTTTTCAAAATTAATAATAAAAATGGCATTTTATCATTGTGGCCTGGGTTATCCTGGGAAGCATTGTGATTTGTGCTGGAAAACCTTCAAAATTTTTAAACGTTAAAGATTTTCCAACGTAAATATCAGAAAATATGATAATACAATATAAAGGAGATCATTTCCATTGAGAGGAAGCAGTTCTTTGGAAGGTCCTGAAGGGTTGTCGTTCCTCCATCCCTACTAGCATTCCTTGACTTCAGGAACAAACAACCACCACCACCACTCCACCCACAAACACCTGCCTGATAACTTGTTGTTTTTGTTGTTAGGTGCCATCAAGTCAGTTCTGACTCATAGTGACCCTATGCACAACAGAGGGAAACACTGCCCGGTCCTGCGCCATCTTCACAGTCTTTGCTATGTTTGAGCCTATTGTTACAGCAACTGTGTTAATCCATCTCGCTCAGAATCTTCCTCTTTTTCACTGACCCTCTACGAAGCATGCTATCCTTTTCTAGGGCCTGGTCCCTTCTGATAACATGTCCAAAGTACGTGAGGTGCAGTCTCGCCACCCTCATTTCTAAGGCGCATTCTGACTGTACTTCTTCCAAGACAGATTTTTTCATTCTTCTGGCGGTCCGTGGTATATTCAATATTCTTTGCCAATACCATAATTCAGAGGCATCAATTCTTCAGTCTTCCTTATTCAATGAAATTCTGATAACTAGCAGGGCTGAAGTGTTACATTCCAGGCTGGTGCCCGTATGCCTAACCACCCACTCCTCAGGTGGTCAGGCTAGAAAATCCTTATAGTGAATCACCCATCCCTCAGAATATAAAACTGGCTGAGGGAGGAAATAGTTGGTCCCTCACCTACTGTGCAAAGTGAGAGCACACATAGAAGAGTCTACACCTCTGCCTGGATACCTTTTTTTGAGCCAGAGGGAATCACTCTCCATGAAACTGTTCCTATTATTTGCTGTCTCTTTTCTCTCAGTAAACGGCTTTTGCTTGCCAACAGTTTGTGAGTGTCTCATGTATATGGCTCAGTCAGACTAGGTGGATATAGCACCCATAGATGAGTTGATGCTACTGGTTGTCTTGTGGCTACTTGGGGTTTTAGAATTGCCTCTGGGACAACCTGTGTGTATCGTGCATCCATTAAATTCAACCAGCATTTATCCTCTGTCGACTTTTTACAAAATACTGCGTGTATAATTTGGGATTGGAACTCAACAAAGAAAAATGAGATATGATACTTGCCTCCAAATAGCCCAATAGCTCCCAGGGCGAGATTTCAACCAATACATGGTAGTATGTGACTAGGTATCAAGAGAGTGGCACAGCTAATCATTTCTATTGCAGTGACTTTTAGCAACTATGGTTATTCATGCACCATTTCGTTAACATGAGAATACAATATCAGATTGAGAATTTCCTACTTAACGCTTTCTCCCTGCCCTGGAGCTTACCTGTTGACATTGCTGCCCAGGCCTCCTGTTCAGCACACACACATGCCCAAACCAGAAACATTAGGAATATTTAATGGAGAAATGGGATGAAAAAATGTGTGGAACAGAGAGGTGGCTGACTTGGAAAGGTATTGGCTCTCTGTCCCTCCCTGCTTTGCCACCCATTTCTCAAACTCTTCCATCGTGGATCACACTCCCCAACAGAAAATTGAGTTTAAACCTTTTTCTCAGGTGCTGCTTCCTGCAGGAACCCAAGTAGTATTTGAGTGGCATTTAAAATCATAGCAATGAGTGAGATTACCCAGGGAGTATGTGTACACTGAGAAGAGAAAGTGCCCCACAACTAAGGCATTAAAACCCCTATAGGTGGAATAGAGAAGGCAAGTCCAGCTAAATAGGACAAACGGTGAGTTACGGGGAAATCAAGAGATAGTGGAATCATGGAAGACGAATAGAAAAAGTGTTTCATGCAGAAGGAAAGGGTCAAGTGTGTTGAATGCTGATGGGAAATAAAGAATTATAATAAAAACATGAATTTGTCTTATTTAATAACATGGACATCATTGGTGACTTTGACAAGAGCCATCTTGTATGTAGTTGGGGATGGAAGTCTGATCGAAGTGAGCTGAGAAGATGGCAGTGGGAATTTGAAACAGGTATGGAGTGTGATCTCACTGTATCAAGACAGGAACAAACAACACGATACAATATATTCCGATAAGGATAAAAAAAGGATAAGTATATGAAAACACATAGCAAAATATCTGGGTGTTTACATACCAAACAAATAGTAGTTGTTCAAAGATGACTTTAATCTCCCATGCAATGTGTTACTTTTTTTACAAGGGGAGAGTCCAGATGCGTCACTTACATCAATCATCAGAGACTGTAGTGCTTTACTTATTCTCCTCTTCTTCACGGGCACAGGGTAGACCACGTCACTGACCCCCCTCAGCAGTTAGATACAACCGTGTCGACTGAGTTCTAGCCAATGGAATGTGAGTGGGATGACAAAGCTATGTCCAAACTTCTGTTCTTGCCTAGGTTCTTGTAATGGCTTTTGAAGTCCAATTCCTACGTTATAGCCTGGGCCTAGCCTGTAGACATCTGGAAGATGACCGTTCCTCTGATCTGGTATATTTATTTAAAGGAATGTTTATGGAATATCTACTCTGTATTTCACTACACCTGTAATAGGTTTTTGAGTAGGATGATGCTCATGGTCTGTTTGGTGCGATCCAGGTTTACACCTTTGTCCCAGCATAACTGAAGATTCCACTTCACTCTCAAATATTATTCGGACAATACATTGTATGATCACACTAAATAAGACAGATGTTCACTGAGCTACCAACCCGGTTCTTGCCCTAGCTCTTTTATTCTTGCCCAGGTCTAAGTAATAGTTTTTTATTTCTCTATCTCCAATTCACTTTGATTAAAAAAACAAAACAAAACACACGCACACAAAACCATATGTTTTAACTGTCCTAATAAGATAAAGGAAGCCAACCTCTGAAACAAACAAGCAAATAAACACCCCGAAAAACCACTCTCTCATTATGTTACAGTTCATGTTGTGCCACACAATCTTACTAGGACCCTGCTGCTCTTTTTCTTCTTTCATTTGTGTCCCAACTCTCCCCTATGTTGTAGGTGTCTTTTCCATTCAGCCAGAGGAGAAAGAGAGCAAAGAACACATCACTGGGGGGTGTTTATGGCTAAGCATGTCATCCCACTCACATTCCATTGGCTAGAACTCAGTCGACATGGGAATGGTAATGCTAATACTTACCTCGTAGGACTGTTAATGAAGATTAAATCTGATAATCGAGGTTAAGTGCTTCTAACAGTGCCTAGCACACAGAAAACGCTCCAAAAGGTCAGCGGTTTGAATCCACCAGCCGCTCCTTGGAAACCCTATGGAGCAGTTCTAAGCAACTGCTTTAACAATCATAGTTAAAAAGAAAATGTCCAAATAGGAGCATTTTGGGCCATTCCGCAGTTGACTCTGCTCTGTCCTAGCCTTACATATGGGGTGTCTTATTCCATCCAAGAGTTGGAGAATGTAGCCCATGTTTCATCAAGTTTTGTCTGCTGACCTCCCGAGCTCTCTACCTGAGCAGAACCATCTGTGCTCATGCAGGCACATAGGGCTGTGATGTCTCACTGTGACCCACCACACCAGTGACTAGCCTGGCCCTTCCTGCTTTTCTTTCTTCTCCCAAGACTCCCAGAGCCAAAATTTCTTTCCCTCTGGCAGAATAGCCTTTCTCTCTACTCAATTCTGTCCACTAACATTCGCCTGGTTTTTACAACATTCATCTACCTGCAGCATCACTTCCCACCTTTACTAAAGGTCCAACACAGCTGACTAAGTAGTCCCAGAAACCCTGGTTGAAGATCAAGAATCTAAACTGAGGAAAGCCATCATAAGACTCAGGAAATTTCCCACTTATCTTAGTCCGAGGGGAATTATTTCCGAAATGATATTATGCCTGAAGTAGAAATGTTGCTTATTTAGCAGCTTCCTTGAACACGTCAATATTCCTAGGAATCCTAGATCATCCTGGAAATGATGAAACATGAAATTATCCAAAGTATTCATCTGCTCAAGACACAAGTATAATCTCTCGCATCTCTAAAACTATGTTCCAAAAAGAAATTTGTCCTTAAACATGTCTACCAATAGACATTTCATATCCTGATTAGGCACTTGGCTATTTCTACTTGGAGGACACTATTCCAGGTAGAAAATTATTCCTGAGACCATGTCTTCTGAATGCCATTTAAAAACAAAACAAAAAGGAAGAACAGCTTTTGATAAAATCTTAGCACTACATGGTCATAGGTACCTATATGGGGAAAACATGGAACTCACAACACAGAATTATTCAAAAATAGTCTTCTTCTTAGAGCCAGTGCCCTCCATGGATGCCTTTTTCACGTACTGCCACAAACTTTTTTTTTTTCAGGGGAGTACAGAAAAGGAAAAACATTTCTTCCTGCCTGCCTGCCTTTGCAAGGAATTAAAGTGTGAGCACACTTCAGAATTTTGAACTAAAAGTTATTTAGCACATATTAGAATCATTAAACTAAAACATACTAATTCTAATACCTTCAGTTTTTTTTTTTTTTTTAAATATTCTTCCGACTACATATGTGACAGTGAGCAGGGAGCTTTTGTTAATATCACCATAATTACTACCCTTTCCCCACCTCTCAATGCCATCACTTCTGTGGTAAGGAGTTGCACATTAAGAATTCCCATTTTCCGAGTTCTGCTCCCCTTTCCACATGTAAAACATTGGAAATACTCATATTTCCAGTTTGAAAGTAGTTGATGTAGTTCCACCAGGAATAAAGGGAGGTTCAAGCTGCTAACATCTCAGTTCTACAACCACACAGGTTCTTGGGTTGCAGTACCCAATCTTACTCTCCTTCACCCACCAGACTCCAGGTCACAGTTTCCTGTGACAATTCTTAATGAAGATCCTTAAGAGCCTCTGTCACTTTGGCTAGAACTTACAAAAGCAACCTCAGAATAATAAATCTGACCATTATAGGTTGTAACGCCTTTAATTCAGCTGTCAAATTTCCCAGAATCAAGGGAATAATGGCAAAAATCAATAGAACAATTACTCCCATTCTCTGTGTGAGGGATGGTCTAGAGCCCAAAACCTTCAATCTGGAATTATTTCCTGCCCCAGGATATTCTGGCAAAATCTGCTCTGTAACCCATTCCTCATCACTGTTGTGTCCTAGTTAATTGGGAAGAAGGAGTTTCTCCTCAAAACCTTGCCATCCAATTCACAGAAGGGAAACATGAAAGATCAGTAGTTACATGGAAAGCTGCTCAAATGCCATAGTCTTTGGGGAAGTGCAAATTAAAACAACACTGAGCTATCACCTAACACACATAACAGTTTAAAGGTTGGATGACACCTGATGTCAATTAGAATGTGGGGGAAATAGCACAGGCAGACAGTCATCTGGTAGTGCGGAGTGAAATATAGCTCACATATGCGCTGTCACCCAGCAGATTCCACTCCTGCTACACACACACTAGAGTGTTTCTTATGTCCATCTAAACAGGATATTTAGTAGGATAGCCATCACAAAGTAGTTTATAGTAGCAGGGAGTTGGAGGCAACCTAATAGCTGGATGTTGGAGTCCTTCACCAGTGGAACTGGTTAACTATACAGTCTTAGGTTGGATCCCTCTAGATTAGATTGAGAGACAAGGATCACAAGTAAGTACTACATCCGAGAGGTGATTTGAGAAGCAATTATATGAGCAGAAAGTGAGTCCAGATTGGTGGAGAGAAAGCTGAAAATCAACAAAAGGTAATTATTGGCAGGTTCTAACACCTGTCTGTCAGTTAGTCACACTGTGATGGTTTGCATGTTTCTTTGTTGTTGGAAGCCCTGCCATCAGTATTTTCACTACCAGCAGGGCCACCCATAGTGGACAGTTTTCAGCAGAGCATGCAGATGAGACACATTAGGAAGATAGCCTGAAAATGTACTTTTGACAATTAACCCAAGAAAATTCCATATATACTAACAGAATATTACCAGAAATGGTGCAGGAAATAGAGCCCACCCTGGTTGGAAGAAACTCAAAAGAAGACTGAGGACGAGTTATCTCTCAAATTAGAGTTGACCTTTATGATGCCATTGGAATAAAGCCTTCTAGACTTTCATTTACTGATGTAGCATGACTCAAAACGAAAAGGAACAGCAGCAAACATCCATTAGTAATTGCAATGTGGAATTATGAAGTATGAATTGAGGAAAACTGGAAGTGGTCAAAAATGAAATGGAACATTTAAGATCAGTACCCTAGGCATTACTGAGCTGATATGGACTGGTATTGGTGATTCTGAATCTGACAATCATGTGGTCTATGCTGGGAACAACAAATTGAAGGGGAATGGCATTACATTCATCGTTAAAAAGAACACTTTGAGTTTTATTCTAAAGAACAACATGGCAAGTGGTGGATTAATATCCATACACCTTCAAGGAAGGACAGCTATATAATGAATATAATGATATTATTCACCTTACACAACAAACTCAAACACCAAAGATGAAACAATTGAAGATTTTTGTGACTTGCCGTGATCTGAAATTCATAATTTATTGATAATTACTGGAATTGGAATGCAAAAAAATCACTAGCTGGAAAAGACACCTTGGTAATAGATGTAACTTCGAAGATCACATAATAGAATTCTGCAAGACCAATGACTTACTCGTCATAAATGCTTTTTTTCAACAATGTTAGTAGATGACTAGATGAGTGGGCCTCACCAATGGTACAAAGGAGTCAAATCAAATACATCTGTGGAAAGAGATGATGGAGAAGTTTAATATCATTCGCCAAGATGAAGTCAAAAACCTGAAGTGGAAAAGACCACTAATTGCTCATGTGCAAGTTGAAATCGAAGCTGAAGAAAATCAAAGCAAGTCCACAAAAGCCAACACATTCTGCAGGAATTTAGACCACCTCAAAAATAGATTTGACTCACTGAACCGAAGACAAGAATATTTAAAGAGAAATATCAACAGCATAATACATGAAGAAAGTAAAAGCTCACTAAAAAAGAGGAAAGAAGGAGAAGACCAAAATGGATATCAGGAGAGAATCTGACTTGGTTGTAAGCACAGAGCAGCTAAAGCAAACAGAAGAAATGATGAAGTAAAATGGCTGAATAGAAGATTTCAAAAGACCACTTGAGAAAGAAGGCAAAGTATTATGATGAAATGCGTACAGACCCGGAGTTAGAGAATCAAAAGTGAAGCACACAATCAGCATTTACGAAGCTGAAAGGACTGAAGAGAAAATACAAGCCTTAAGTTGCATTACTGAAGGATTATACAGACAAAAAAATTGAATGATGCAGAAACCATCAAAAGAAGATGGAAGGCATACAGAGTCACAGTACCAAAAATAATTAGTTGATATTCAACCAATTCAGAAAGTAGCATGTGAAGAAGGGCTGCTGGCACTGAAGGAAGAAATTCAAGCTACACTGAGGCCTTGGCAATAAACAAGGTTCCAGGAATTGACTGAATACCAACTGAGATGGTAGAGCAAACAGATGCAATCTGGAAACACTTACAGATTTGTGTCAAGAAATTTGGAAGAGAGCTACCTGGACAAGCAACTGGAAGAGTTCCATATTCATGCCCATTCCAATTAAGGCTATCAAAAAGAAAGCAGAAATCAAATAATACCATTAATATCACGCTAGCAAAATTTTGCTGAAGAGAATTCAGAAATGACTGTAGCTTTACATCAACAAGGTTTTGCCAAAATTTGAAGCTGGTTTCAGAAGAGGACATGGAAAGAGGGATATCATTACTGATGTCAGAAAGATCTTGGCCTAAACCAGAGAATACCAGAAAGACGTTCACCTGTGTTTTATGGAATACATGAAGGCATTCAACTGTGCGTATCATTACAAAGTATGAAAAACGTTACAAAAGAACAGGAATTCCAGAACACTTAATTGTGCTCATATGGAACATGTACATGGATCAAGAAGAGGCAGTTGTTTGAACAGAA
Source organism: Elephas maximus indicus (assembly GCF_024166365.1). Taxonomy (NCBI): domain Eukaryota; kingdom Metazoa; phylum Chordata; class Mammalia; order Proboscidea; family Elephantidae; genus Elephas; species Elephas maximus. The sequence continues at coordinate 55,776,451 of NC_064840.1, forward strand.
CTAGGGGATAATGCATGATTCGAAGGTGGAAAAGGCGTGACATGGTTGTGTCCTTTCACCTACTTATTCAATCTGTATTCTGAATAAATATGATCAGGACGCAGCATCAGGATTGGAGGAAGACTCAGTAACAACCTGTGATATGCAGCTGGCACCACCTTGATTGCTGAAAACGCAGATGACTTGAAACACTCACTAATGGTTGTCAAAGACTACAGCTTTCAGGATGAATTACTCCTGAAAGTTAAGAAAAGAAAAATTGTCACAACTGGACCAATAAGCAACTTCATGATAAATGAAGTTGTCAAGGACTTTGTTCTACTTGGGTCAACAATCACAATACAGAGAAGCAGTAGTCAAGAAATGAAATGACATATTACATTGGGCAGACTCATTGCAAAAGACATCTTTAAAGCTTAAAAAGCAAAGATGTCACTTTGATGACTACAGTAACCCAAGCCATGGTTTTTTCAATCACATAAGCATAGAAACGGTAGACAATAAAAAATGGAAGACAGAAGATTCATGCATTCTAACCATAGTGTTGGTGGAGAATATTGAATATACTACGGACTGCCAAAATAACAAACGAATAAATCTCAGAAGACATGCAGAAAGAATTCACCTTAGAAGCCAGAATTGTGATACCTCAGCTTACTTACTTTGGACATGTTCTCAGGAAAGACCTATCGCTGGAAAAGGACATCATGTATGGTAAAGCAGAGGGTCAGCAAAAAGAAGGGAAATGCTAATAGAGATGGATTGACAAAATAGTCACAATGATGAACTCAAACGTACCAACAATCATGAAGATGGCACAGGACCAGGCAACGTTTCCTTCTCTTATACATAAGGTCACCATGAGTTGGAGCTGATTTGACAGCAACCAATGACAGCAACTTTGGCAGGTTACCATCATGAACAAATGCCTCTTAATCCCACTGGGAGGACTCTGGGACATGGAGTGTTGTCCATGTCTCAGAGCAATCCCACCCAAGGAGGAAGAAGTGCAGGGAGAGAGATTTATCTTCCAACTTCCATCATCATGGGCTGAGTGCTGGTCCCAGGGCATTAATTTGCATGTCCCTCTACCCACCCAAGCTGAGGCCAAGAGAAAGCCTTCAGGTAGAGTTTCACAAGTTCTTGCAGCAGGTCACAGGTGCATGTACTAGAACAGTAAGGGCTGAGGCCGTACCACAAGGCAAGAATAGTGTCATACATACATTTCTTAAAACATATTTTAGAGTGTAAAACATGATAAACAGCAAGACTTACAGACATCATTTATGTGCATTCAAAACACATGCAAACACAAAACCACATGACATATATTACTTCATACCATATACGTGGGCACAACTTAGACAATTATACGGGGTACCTTTGGGTGGAGACGTGAGTGTGAGTGGGGATGGGAAATAAAAGGAAGAACAATATAAACAGAGGGGTCTTTCAGAAATTAATAACAGAAGTGCACCCTAGGGTGAAAATCTTTCATCCTCTTCTCCTGCGTGCCCTAGATTAAAGGATCTGCTGTTCCCTGACCTTCTCGTGCTCTCACCTCCACATCACATGTAGAAAGCCTTGTTCACACAACCTGAGGGCAGGAAGTATGTCAAATACAAGGTCACACACCTCACAGCCCCTGCCATGAGGCTCATCACTCAATCAAGTCTACACATTTTTTAAATGAACATATTTGAATAAGACAGCTGGGTTCCCCAAGGCCTCAGAACTACATTTCCCAGGAACCCGGGGATGATTTTAAACTGGGGTGGGGGAGGGGGCGGGACTGTGCAAAAAGTCAAGGAGGGCACTTCCACTTCAAGCCTGAGGACTGCTCTCTGCCTGGTTCCCTGTTCCTGGTCTGCTTCCTCATTCCTGCTCTGCTTCCTGGATGCTGGTGGGCTTCCTGGTTACTTACTGGTCTTAGGACAGCTTGGTAAGTGAGGTTCAATATACTTTGAATTTGAGGCTGACGTGGAAAAATCTTTTCTCAAGTGTGAGGCCACAAAAAAAAAAAGGCCTGCCTTAATTTCAAGTCCTAAGGTGGTTCGGAAACCCTGGTGGTGTAGTGGTTAAGTGCTACGGCTGCTAACCTAAAAGGTCGGCAGGTCAAATCTGCCGGGCGCTCCTTGGAAGCCCTATGGGGCAGTTCTACTCTGTCCTGTAGGGTCGCTATGAGTAGGAATTGACTCTACGGCAATGGTTTTTTGGGTTTAAGGTGGTTCAGAAAGTTTGACTGCCACATGCTTTGAATCCTAATCCGTGACTGCTATACAGCATAATGGTGAAGATAACAGGCCTCTGATTCTCACTGTTCAGGTTAGAGTGACAGCCACACCAAAAACAAGCAAGTCGCTCCTGTAAGACTCAGTTTCTCTATGAGTAAAATGGAGCTAATAATCCTGCTAATAATAGGGCTTTGAAATTTTTTTTTTTTTAGTGAGAATTAAATATGTATAATGTAATGTAATGTGGCTACGGTTTTTTAAGGGAACTTCCTCAATTGGTTTTAACTTTTAACAGTGGTCTACTCCCTCCTCTGTCCCCAACTGTGTGTCCCAGAGGGCCCGGTTAGTCTCGTAGGCAGCAAGCTTGTCGCCATTCCTGACAGTCCTGTATTCCCTAATCAGAAATCCCTTAATGCCTACAAATCTCTGGGGTGTGGTTGAATTGTGCTTTTTTGCAGTGTCAAGGGGTGAATTTTCTCATGCTGGAGGTAGGCTTAGTAGGGGCAGGATCTCCAGGAGCCAGAAATGACAGAGGCTGGACTCCTCAGTATCAGGCTGACTGAGGGCATTATCTCCCAGCCACAGACTTCGTAGAAAAGCCCACAGTAAAAGGGACCCTGTCTCAGCATGCATCCCCTGAAGCAAGGTGCCAACACGCTGTGATAGCTCTCTGCTCAGACACCTGTTCTCAGGCCTTGGCTCTATGGCCACCCACAACACTGCCTGTCATCTCTGACAAACTTCTCTTTGCTCCTTAAAAACTAAAAACCAAACCTGTTGCTGTTAACTCGATTCAAACTGCCAACCTTTTGGTTAGCAGCTGTACCTTCTAACCATTGAAGCACCAGGTCTCCTTCCTCAGGCCCCTCCTTTAGCTCCTCAAACACAACCACACCCTGAGTCTCAAAAGGAAGTGGTTAGTAGTCCACTCTCCAGCTGTGTTGGGCCTGGGGACTTACTTTGTTTGGCTTTTATAAATTTTAAAAAGTTCTGAGCCAAATTTAAAAACATGGAATTTTCACCTATAAGTGTGTATTTCCTCCTTCTCCTGGGGGGGAAAATTCCGAACTTCTGGCTGCCTTGTACCCTCATTCCACACATCTTGAGCTGTAGCAGCTGTTTCACATCGCATGGGGCAAAGGATCCACACCACCTGCCTGGCCTCTGGAGGCATTTGCTCCACAGCCAAGGCTGGGACCCACACCTTCAGGACATGAAGGGCTATTGAATGATGATCTTTAGGGCAGACTTGCCCAGCAAGTTCTATTTTTCCATCCAGAAAATCAAAAGACTGTCCACCTGCCTCTGATGGAGGGGAGTCCCCTAAACAGAGCCCCTTGCGCAGGTTCTTAAAAGCATAAGAACAGAGAGGCCAGGACAGAGACGTAGAGAAATGGTACAAGAGATCTGAAGGGATGTGGGTGGGGTTCACATGGCATTCTCCCTATCCAGCCTCAGTCCACAAGCCTAACCAACCCCATGTGCCCTCTCTAGGTGCACTAAGCATGTTCTGTTCCTTTGCCTTTGTGAACCTATAATGGGGGCCAATAGGTCTAATGGGTCTTATTTGGATCAGCATATTTAAAAAAAAAAAAGTTTTTTCAATGTCTTTAGAGGCAAATACACTCTCTAATTCTCTTGAGGGTCCATCACTTCCTATTTTGTTACACCTGGTGATTCCTGCCCCTGTATTTCAATACTTTCACCAGAATATGTTCCAGTGGTAAGCATACTAGATCAGATTTTCCTAAAATCTGGTGTCTCTTGATTTTCTGATTCAATTTTTGCTTTTTCTTGTGAACATTTTCTATTGCACTTGTGTTCTCTTCTTCGGAAGCACCAATTGTTTTTATACTGGATTGTCTTTGACTGCTTTCTATATCTAGCTTCTCTCTGGCTATTTTAATGGCTTTATCTTTTTCAGTACCAAGCTTTCCTTGTATAGAAGCAATTTGATATTTTTTGAAGTATCTATTCAGTTCCTTGCTGTTTATAATTAATTATGTGTTAGTTCTGTTTATGACTTCAGTGTTACCTCAGGTCTGAAGTCTTTCTTTTCATAGCACTCTATCATTTTATCATATTTTTTAGCTCTTTTGTTACTGAGTCCATTTTAATGTTCTACAGTTCCAAATACCCATGAAAAATTTCTTTCTAGTGTTCACTGTATTTTTCTTCTTTGATGTCTATTGTTTTATAACATTTACATGCTATTTTTTTTTTGCCTTCTTACCTCTGTCTCACATGATATCTGCATACAATTTTTTCATCATATACACACTTGTGCAGCTGCAGCTATGCCTTTTATTCATTTCCTGAACCTAGTGTTAATAGTGAGATGTCTAGCTGGGGCTGGGCTTGGACTCCTCACTCCCTTCATTGGAGATGAGGGGAAATGGGTCAGCCAGAAGATAACCTGAAGGCTGATCTTCTGTATATGGTTACTCCAACATTTTCCCTGGTGACACCAGCTATTTAGATTGCTGCCTTGTTATTTTCCCCAAATAGCCCCAATTACTTAGAAAAAGACCAACTGCTGTCAGAACATACTGTTCTTTGCTGTATCTGGTAGAGAACTGAGACATGGAATGTGGTTCAATATTCCTTACTGATCCCATGAAAAGTAATCATCAGGTTGGTTGCTTTTGAGCCACCCTTAGTGGCTTCCATAACATCCAGGCTTTGAGCGCTATCAGTTGTTCTTCAAAATTTTTTGCTGACCTTTTTCTTAAGCAGGTTTTCCCCAGTACCTTTTGGCTCATATCCTGCCAGCTGCTACCAGCCCAAGAGAAAGAAAGTGTCTACTTGCCACCAGTTTCAGCAAAGTCCTTGAATAGAATCTCAGGGTCACATGCCGTCCATGAGCCAAGCATTGGGCACAGAGCATATGTGCTTTGAATTGGTCCTAACTGGGTCACATGTCTATCCATAGAGCCCAATACATAGAGCCCATTGTACAGTAGCCAGAAAAGTCAGGTTGATTACATCACACTTTGCTCAAACAGCAACCCTCCACCCCCGCCCGACCCACCCCTTTAGAATGATTTCTCATTTCACTTACAGTAAAAGCCAAAATGCCAACATCAGGTATAAGGCCCCTTACCACCTGTCTGATTCCATTTTTATCTACTCTCTGTCTCCCTCACTCTGCTCCAGTGACCCTGGCTTCCTAGAAGTTCCCTGAAAACTCCAGTAGTTTCACATTAGGACCTTTTAACTCTCTGCTCCCTCTGCCTTGAACAGTTCGTCCCCTCCCATCATGAAGATCTTAGTGAGGCTTTTTTGTTTACCATATTTGAAACTGAAGCTCCTCCCAGTTGTTTTCTCCAGAGTACTCATGACAATCTAAAAGATTGTATGATTTTATTTATTCAATTTTCCACCTGTGTCACCTCACCCTTCTAAAATATAAGATTTTAATAAGTACTAGATCAGAAGAAAATACATAGCAGGCTTTCAGCATATTATTTATTGAATGAACCAATGAATGAATGAAAATACTTTGGGAAGGGATAGTTCCCAAATAGAAATAACATCACTGTTCTAGAAGGGTGAATGGATGCAAAGCAGCTATAGAACCCCAGAGATGTACAAATCCAGGGTCACCATTAACATTGTATTACGTCTCCAGGAGGGACTGTGCACATCAAATGCAAGGTAAACCCCACTTAACTATGTAAGGCTGGGGCCCAGGAGGATAAAAGCCATGGTGTCTAGTATAAAGATCAAGGCTAGGAATACGCTTGTGCTACCTCTAAAATTGTTCCTAAAGTTGTTCCTAAAGTAGGACTTTGAGAGAGGAAGTTTAAGCTGAAGGGAAAATGCAGTGGGTCACATATGATGAATACCATATATTCTTCAGTATAATTCTCCTGTTGATACCAGAAACACTTTATAAGCCCTATTTTAATTAATACCATTAGAATCACATTTTATTCATCACCAAAGGAACCATATAGCTTTGTCATTTGGCTCATCATTTATTCTGGATTTCCATTTACCCATGTTAAAAAGATGGAGGAAGTAAAATTGAAGATGACATTATTTACAGGGTTACTGAGATTATTAAATGACTTACAGTGAAAGTAATTCCTACATAAAATCACTAAACAATGAATTATTACTACAGATATTTATAACCATTGTTTGTAATTAAATACACCCACTACTTACTTTTCCACATGGTTTTGTTCCAAAGACCAGGTCATTATGCAAAAATCAGCATTGTGCAAAATGGAGGATGACCACATGAGATCACAAAATGGAGGATGGCTACATGATTATGAAACTGCCAAATTACATCATTACATAACTGCCAAACCACTGAAAATTATGGCCTAGCCAAATTGACACTTGCGCTTAACCGTCGCAGCCTGCATTACTCTCAACTTGCACCTCTCTGTTCATTACTTCCAATTGTACATTGATAATTGGCAAAATAGTCAGATACTAGATTTTTTACTCTTGTCATAAATACGAAATACCAGATAACAAGTTGGTCAATAATTGAGGAGTGGGTGTATTTAAAATACATTATAGCTATAAATAGCCACTCAAGAAATCCAAGTACAAAAGTCATTTTATTTATTTTTTTATTTTGTTTTATTTTCTTGCTTTAGGAGATCATGGACATTGAAGCATATTTTGAAAGAATTGGGTATACAGGCCCTAGGGGGAAATTGGACTTGGAAACATTAACTGACATCCTTCAACACCAGATCCGAGCCATTCCCTTTGAGAACCTTAACATCCATTGTGAAGAAGCAATGGAGTTGGACTTAAAGGCAATTTTTGATCAAGTTGTTAGGAGGAAGCGAGGTGGATGGTGTCTCCAGGTCAATCACCTCCTGTATTGGGCTCTGACTACAACGGGTTTTGAGACCACAATGTTGGGAGGTTATGTTTACAGCAGTGAAAGTGACAGATATAGCAAAAAAATGATTCATCTCCTGTTGCAGGTGACCATAGATGGCAGAAACTACATAGTGGATGCTGGGTTTGGACGTTCCTACCAGATGTGGCAGCCTCTGGAGCTAATTTCTGGGAAGGATCAACCTCAGGTACCCTGTATTTTCCGCTTGAGAGAAGAGGGAGAAATCTGGTACCTGGACCAAATCAGAAGAGAGCAGTACATTCCAAATAAAGAGTTTGTTAATTCTGATCTCCTGGAAAAGAACAAATACCGAAAAATCTACTCTTTTACTCTTGAGCCTCGAACAATTGAAGATTTTGAGCTTGTAAATGAAGACCTTCAGACATCTCCAGTATCTGTGTTTACAAGCAAATCTTTTTGTTCCTTGCAGACACAAGAAGGGGTTCACTGTTTAGTGGGCTTCACCCTCACCTCTCGAAAATTCAGTTATAAGGACAATACGGATCTGGTAGAGTTTAAGACCCTAAATGAGGACCAAGTAAAAGAAGTGCTGAAGAATTTGTTCAATATTTCCTTGCAGAAAAAACTTGTGCCCAAACATGGTAATCGATTTTTTACCATTTAGAGGAGAGAGCAAAAAACAGTCATCAGTATTATTTCAGATATTGAAACTTTTTATTTTTGAAATTTTCAAACATATACAAAAGTAAAGAGAATGTAATACTAAACTTATCCTGCATATTAATCGCCCAGCTCATCAACCCTCAACTGATGGCATATTGTATTCCTTCTATACTCCCAAATTATTGTGAAGAAATTCTAGACATTAGATCATCAATTTACCCATAAAAATTTTAGTACATATCATTAAATTATAATTTTTTAATAAAACATAACCATACACCTCTTCAAAATTAATAATACTAATGGCATTTTATTATGACAGCCTGGGGTTATCTTGGGAAACATTGTGATTTATGCTGAAAAATCTTCAACATTTTTCAATGTTGAATTTACAGAGAATATGGTAATACAATATAGAGAAGATCGTTTCCATTAAGAGGAAGCAGTCCTTCAGAGGGCCCAAATGGCTGTAGTTCCTCCCTCCCTACTAGCATTCTTTGGCTTCAGGAACAAACAATCACCATCCTCCCACAAGCCTGATAACTTGTTGTTGTTGTTAGGTGCCTTCGAGTCAGTTCAAACTCATAGCAGCCCTTTGTACAACAGGACAAAACACTGCCGGGTCCTGTGCCATCATCATAGTCATTGCTATGTTTGAGCCCATTGTTGCAGCCTCTGTGTCATTCCATTTCATTGAGGATATTCCTCTTTTTCACTGACCATCTGCTTTCCCAAGACTGATGTCCTTTTTCGGGGCCTGGTCCCTCCTGATAGTATGTCCAAAGTAGGTGAGACAGAAGTCTCAGCATCCTTGTTTCTAAGGAGCACTCTGGCTATACTTCTCTCAAGATAGATTTGTTCATTCTTCTGGCAGTATATGACATATTCAATATTCTTTGCCAACACTGTAATTCAAAGGTATCAGTTCTTCTGTGGTCTTCCTTATTCAAAAGACCACATGAGAAAGAAGGCAAAGTATTATGATGAGATGTGTACACATCTAGATTAGAAAATCAAAAGGAAAGCACATTATCAGCATTTCTGAAGCTGAAAGAGCTGAAGAGAAAATACAAGCCTTAAGCTGCATTACTGAAGGATCCTACAGGCAAAAAAATTGAATGACACAGAAAGCATCAAAAGAAGACAGAAGGAATACAGAGTCACAGTCCAAAAATAATTAGTTGACATTCAAACAATTCAGAATGTAGCATATGATCAAGAACTGCTGGCACAGAAGGAAGAAATTCAAGGTACATAGAGGCCTTGGCCAAAAACTAGGCTCTAGGAATTGACTGGAATTGATTTTAGGAATTGACTGAATATCAATTGAGATGGTAGAGCAAATGGATGCAGTCTGGAAGCCCTTACTGGTCTATGTCAATAAATTTGGAAGACAGCTGCCTGGCCAAGTGACTGGAAGAGTTCCATATTCATGCCCATTCCAAAGAAAGGCTATCAAACAGAATGTAGGAATTATCAAATAATACCATTAATATCACATTAGCAAAATTTTGCTGAAGATAATTCAAAAACAAGTGCAGCTATATATCAACAAGGAGCTGCCAAAAGTTCAAGCTGGTCTCAGAAGAGGACATGGAAAGAAGGGTATCATTACTGATGTCAGAAGGATCTTGGCCAAAAGCAGAGAATACCAGAAAGTTGTTTACCTGTGTTTTATGGAATACATGAAAGCATTTAACTGTGCATATCATAAGAAATTATCAATAACGTTACAAAAGAGCAGGAATTCCAGAACACTTAATTGTGCTCATGCAGAACCTATACATGGATCAAGAGGCAGTTGTTTGAACAGAACTAGGAAATAATGCATGATTCGAAAGTGGAAAAAGTGTGTGGCAGGGTTGTGTCCTTTCATCTACTTATTCAATCTGTATTCTGAATAAATATGAATAGGACGCAGCATCAGGATTGGAGGAAGACTCATTAACAATCTGTGATATGCAACTGACACAACCTTGATTGCAGAAAATGAAGATGCCTTGAAGCACTTACTGACGAAGGTCAAAGACTGTAGCTTTTGGTATGAATTACACCTGAACTGGAAGAAAACAAAAATTCTCACAACTCAACAAATAAGCAACTTCATAATAAATGAAGAAAAAAAATGAAATTGTCAAGGATTTTGCTCTACTTAGATCAATAATCATAGTCCAGAGAAGCAGCAGTCAGGAAATGAATGGCATATTATGTTGGGCAGATGCATTGCAAAGGACATCTTTGAAGTTTTAAAAAGCAGATGTCACTTTGATAACCACAGTGACCCAAGCCATGGTTTTTTTAATCAGATCATAAGCATAGGAAAGATAGACAAGAAAAAAAGGAAGATAGAAGAAGAATTGATGCATTCCAATTGTAGTGTTGGCGGAGAATATTGAGTATACCACAAACTGCCAAAATAACAAAGAAGTCTTAGAACAAATACAACCAGAATCCACCTTGGAAGCAAAGATGGTTGTACTTCAGTTCACTTGCTTTGGGCGTGTTCTCAGGAAAGACCAATTGCTAGAGGAAGACATTATATTTTGTAAAGAAGAGAGTCAGCAAAAAGACAGGAAACCCTAATAGAGATGGGTTAACAAAATAGTCACAATGATGAACTCAAACATACCAACAATCATGAAGATGGCACGGGACCAGGCAACATTTCCTTCTGTTGTACATAAGGTCACCGTGAGTTTTGGAGCTAAATTGACAGCAACCAGCAATAACAACTTTGGCAGGTTACCTTCATGAACAAATGCCTCTTAATCCCAGTGGGAGGATGCGGGAACATGGAGTGTTGTCCATGTCTCAGAGTAAGTCCACCCAAAGAGGAAGAAGAAGTGGGAGGAGAGGGATTTATCTTCCAACTCCCATAATCATGGGCGGAGCACTGGTCCCGGGGGCATTCATTTGCATGACCATCTAGCCACCCAAGCACAGGCCAAGAGAAAGCCTTCAGGTAGAGTTTCACATGTGCTTGCAGCAGGTCACAGGTGAATGAACTGGAAGACTAAGTGCTGAAGTTGTAGCACAAGGCAACAATAGTGTCATAAATAGATTTCTTGGAAAACATAGTTTAGAGGGCCAAGCATGATAAACAGCAAGGCTTACAGACAATATCATTTACGTGTATTCAAAACACATGCAAACACAACACCACATGAAGCATATTACTTCATACCATATACATGGCCACAATGCAGACGATCACAAGGGATAACTTTGGGTGGAAACATGAGTGTGAGTGCGGACAGGAAGTGAAAAGAGGAAAAATAAAAACAGAGGGGTCTTTCAGGAATTAATACCAAAATGTGCCCTGGGGTGAAAATCTTCCATCCTCTTCTCCCCCCTGCTTTAAAGGATCTGCCATTCCCTCACTTTCACATCACAGGTAGGAAGCCTTTGTGGCCCTAATACCTCGCAACATATTTTCTCCTTTTCAAAACGGGTGATTGAGAGCTTGACATAACTAACTCCATAATGATGCTGTAAGTAATCTACAAGCATTTTTTATTGTTACCAGCTGCAATGGTCTCTTCCAAAGGCATGCAGAGCCATCTCTGCTCCTGTGGCCTTGGTCTCTCCTCTTCTTTGTTCTCTTGAGACGTGGCCTTCAGCCTGCAAGATGGAAGCTAGGAAGCCTGCCGGGTGCTTTTGGTCTGCAAGTTTCTTTCTTGCTCCTTATTTCAGTCAGAGTGGACTTGGCAGGCCAGTTCTACTAGCTGAGAGATTCTTATGTAAGTTTTTTTCAGTCTGTTGCAAACATACAGATTAGGGTCCAGGTGTCTGACATGCATATCTTTAGTTTAATAAAGACTAACTTGTAGTTGTTTTGTGATGTATAGGACTATCTTTGGGCTACTTGCTTAAAAACATTAGGTAATCCTTGCAAAAACGATATATAAGCTGTGATGAAAAAATCGCTCCTTAGGACTCCATAGAGGCACCCTGTGTTGCTGCCGGATCCCCTGGTGGTATATACATCTCCTGAATAAACTTTCTCACTCTTTCTGACTTGGAGTACATTTCATTGGCTCCACTGCTCCAGGGCACAGACCCCAATTGGGTAACACCTTATTCACACACCCTGAGGGCAGAAACTGTATCAAATACAAGGTCACACCCATCACAGCCTGTGCCAAAAAGGGGCTCATCAAACAATCCAGTTTTTTCAATGAACAGATTTGAGTAAGATAGCTGCCTCCACTCCCTCCCCGAGGCCTCAGAACTACGTTTCCCAGAGATCCCGGGGCTGATTCTAAACTGGACTCTGATGGCAGGACTGTGTTGAAAGCCAATGAGGGCCCTTCCGCTTAGGAGCAAGGATTGCTCTCTGCCTGGTTCCTGGTTGCTGGTCTGCTTCCTGGTTGCTGGTCCTAAGACAGTTTGGTATGTGAGGTGTAATGTACTTTGAATTTGGGAATAATGGGGATAAATCTTATCTCAAGTGTGAGGCCAGAAGAAGAGATAACACAGCCTACTTCAATTTCAAGTGCTAAGGTGGTTCAGAAAGTTTGACTGACACACACTTTGAATACTAATCTGTAATTGCTGTGCAGCATAATGTGCCTAAGGTTGTTAAGGGAACTTCCTCAACTGGATTTTAATTTTAACAGTGATCCACTCCCTCCTCTCTCTCCAACTGTGTGTGTCCCAGAAGGTCCAATTAGTCTTGTGGGCAGCAAGCTCATAACCATTCCTGACCCTCTTGTATTCCCTAATCAGAAAACCCTGAATGCACACAAAACTCCAGGGTGTGGTTGAGTTGTGCTTTTGGCAGTGTCGAGGGCTGGATTTTCTCATGTTGGGGGCAGGCTTAGTAGGGCAGGATCTCCAGGAGTCAGAAATGACAGAGACCGGACTCCTCAGTATCAGGCTGACTGAGGGCATTTTCTCCCGGCCGCAGACTTGGTGGAAAATCCCACAGTAAAAGGGACCCTACCTCAGCTTACAGCTCCAGGAGCAAGGTGCCAAGGTGCCCTGAATGGCTCTCTGCTCAGGGACCCGCTCTGGAGCCCTGGCCTGGCTCTATGCCCACCCACAACAGCGCCTGTCAGTTCTAGGTAAACTTCTTTCTCCTCCCTCAGGCCCCTCCTTTCAGTTCCTCAAACACAAAACAGCTAACCACACCATGTATTTCAAGAGGAAGTGGTTAACAGTCCACTCCCCAGCCGCCTTCTACCTGGAGACTTATTTTGTTTGGTTTTTACAAAATTTTAAAAGTTCTGAGCCAATTTTAAAAGCAGAGTTTTTCCCTAAAAGCCTGTGTTTCCTCCTTCTCCTGCGGGAAGGAAAAACCATTCCAAACTTCTGTCTTTCTTGGGCTCTCATTCCACATATCTTCAGCTATGGCGCAGTAGTTAAGAGCTAGGGCTGCTAACCAAAAGATCGGGAGTTTGAAGCCACTAGCCACTCCTTGGAAACCCTGTGGGACAATTCTACTCTGTCCTGTAGGGTCACTATGAGTCAGAATTGACTCACAGCAACAGGTTTTGTTTGCTTTGGTTTCCCTTTGCATGGGGTTTCCAGCCGCTCCACAGTCCCCACACCACCAGCCTGACCTCTCCAGAGCCAAGGCTGGGATCCAGCCCTTCAGGACATGAAGGACTATCGATGGTCTTTGGACAGCACTTTCCTGCAAGTTCTGTTTTTCCACCTAGAAAATCCTCTGGTGGGAGGCTTTTCGGGGTGGAAGGCTGGGTCTAAGTGTCAATCCAGTGGGATGCCATGTCTTCACTGGGACAGAAACAAAAGGAAAGAGAGAAAGGAGGAAAAGGAAAAACACACACAGACAGAGACAGAAAAGCCACCCGTTAGTACTCCTCAAATTTTTTCCATTCAACCCAGCATTTCCACTCCAAGATATAAGCCCAAGAAAAGTGAAAACAGGTACTCAAACAGAAACTTGTGCACAAATGGTCATAGCAACACTATACACAATAGGCAAAAGGTGGAAACAACCCAAATGGCCATCAGCAGATGAAATGGTAAACAAAATGTAGTACCTGCATACAACGAAATGTTCTTCAGCCATAAAAGCAACGATGTACTGACACATGCTACAATGTGGATGAGCCTCAAAAACATTATGCTCAGTGAAAGAAGCCAGGCATAAAAGGTCACATCGTATGCTTCCAATTATATGAAATATTGAGGATAGGTAAAGCCATAGAGACAGAAAACTGATTGGTGGTTTCCTGGGACTGGTGGCAAGAGGGAGTAGGGACCGAATTGTATTTATGCTACTTGTAGTCTTGAAGAGTGGTGGCAGCATCTCAGAACTCTCAGGAGCATGTCAGTTTGCTTTTGTTGTTGTGTGCCATCGAGTCAATTCCTACACATAGCAACCCTATGGGACAGAGTTGAACTGCCCCATAGTGTTTCCAAGGAGCAGCTGGTGGCTTTGAACTGCCGACCTTTTGGTGTGCAGGCTGAGCTCTTAACCGCTTCGCCACCAGGGCTCTTTTAGTACTTCCATATTGGGCTCTTGCTTAAGATTTCCTTTGGGGGGAAAAGTAAGGGTTTCTTTAACCTAAAAACAGATGAAAGAGTCCTAGAGGCTGGGAACTGGACAAGGGGTTCTGCATATCTACCTGCTACACAGGGAACTATCCAACAAGGTGATTTGTAAATGAAGTGACATGTCACTTGGGGATAAATCACAACAATCACTCCAACTATTGAATACTGGCCATTCAGCAAAACAAGCATCCCTTATATTTACAGAAAACAGCAAGTCTTTTGCCTAACCTTCAAAGTCCTGACTGTCAGCCTCTTCCTGTCTGCCTTTCTTTCACCCCACTCTTCAAAATGAAGCACCCATGTGTCTTAAGTCAGGTTCCCCAGAAGGAGACCCTGAGACAAGGACTCCTGTGCAAGTGACTTCTTCAGGAAGTGCTCCCAGGAGAACCTATAAGGGCATTGGAAGAATGGGAAAGGAAAAGGAAGAAGCCAAGCAAGTATGGGAACCAAGCAGAGGCCCAGCCTCACTTTAGCCTGGATGTGAGGCTAAAGTGAGGCTGGGCCTCTGCTTGGTTCCCATACTTGCTTGGCATCCAGGCTAAAGTGAGGCTGGGCCTCTGCTTGGTTCCCATACTTGCTTGGCTTCTTCCTTTTCACTCAGAGTTTGTCCAGACTCAAGGCAAGGCAGCTGGGCTTTCATAACCTCCCACTATTCACTGAGAACTTCCCTGGTGGGACATGTATTACCTAGAACAGAGAGGCCAAGACAGAGGCATAGAGAAATGCCCCAAGAGATCTGAAGGCATTTGGGTGGAGGTCACACAGCATTCTCCCCACCCAGCCTCAATCCTCAAGCCTAACCAACCCCATGTGCCCTCTCTAGGTGCACTAAGCATGTTCTGTTCTTTTGCTTTTGTGAACCTATAATGGGGGCCAATAGGTCTAATAGGTCTTATTTGGATCACCAGATTTAAAAGAAAAAAAAAAAGTTTTTTCAATGTCTTTAGACACAAATGCACTCTCCAATTCCCTTCAGTGCCCATCACTTCCTATTTCATTATACCTGGTAATTCCTGTCCCTATATTTTAATAATTTCACCAGAATATGTTTCAATGGTAAGCATCTTAGATCAGATTTTTCTAGAACCTGGTCTCCCTTGATTTTTAGATTCAATTTTGGCTATTCCTTGTTAACATTTTCTATTGTGCTTGTGTTCTCTTCTTCAGGAGCACCAATTGTCTTTATATTGGATTGTCTTTGCTTTCCATATGTATTTGCTTCTCTCTGGCTATTTTAATGGCTTTATCTTTTTCACTACCACTTACTGTATCAAGCTTTCCTTCTTCAGAAGCAATTTGATATTTTTACGGTATCTATTCAGTTCCTAGAAACCCAGGTGGTGCAGTGGTTAGGAGCTACAGCTACTAACCAAAAGGTCAGCAGTTCAAATCTACCAGGCACCCCTTGGGCACTCTATGGGACAGTTCTACTCTGTCCTATAGGGTAGCTATAAGTCAGAATCAACTTGACGGCAAAGGGTTTGGTTTTTTTATTCAGCTCTTTGCTGTTTATGATTAATTATGTGTTAGCTCTGTTTATGACTTTAACGTTTCCTCAGGTCTAAAGTGTTTTCTTTCCATAACACTGTATCATTTTATCATCTTATTTTTTAGCTGTTTAGTTATGGAGTCCGTTTTCAGTGTTCTATAGTTCCAAGTACCCATGAAGAATTTCTTTCTAGCATTCAGTTTATTTTTCTTCTTGAATTGATTGTCTACTTTTTTTCTAACATTTACATGCTATGTCTTTTCTTCTTACCTCCATCTAATGCCATATCTGCATACCATTTTTTCACCATATTCATGCTTGTGTGGCTCTGTCTACACCTTTTATTTATTTCCTGAACCCACTGTTACCAGTGAGATATCCAGCTGGGGCTGGGCTTGGACTCCTTACTCCTTTAAGTGAAGGTGAGGGGAGATGGGTCAGCCAAGAGATAACCCGATGGCTGATGTGCTGTACGTGGGTACTCCATTGCCTCCCTGGTAATAACAGCCTTTCTGGGCATTGCCTTGTTTTTAATGCCATAAATATCTCCAATTACAGCTTTCCTAGAAAAAGACTATGTGTTATCACCACATACTAATCTTCGGTGTGTGTGGTGTATGCACGGTAGGGTCGGGAGCGTAAAAGAGGATCAGTTCTCCTTGCTGTTCCCATAACAGCTAACCATCAGGTTGTTTGCTTCTGGGCCCTCTCCTATTGGTTTCCACAACCTGCCAGCTTACAGCCTCACCAGTATTGCTCCCACTTCCTGTGATTATACTTTCCACACTCTCTTTCATGCAAACCAGATGGCCACCTTACTCTTTAGTCATTTCCATTCTGCTTTGATTTTCAGGTAATCCTCACAATTTATGGTCTACCAAGAACTACCCCTTTTGTTTTTCAGGAAGGTTATGTTATCTTTTTAGCTATCTTTCTTTTATTTCTAGAAAATGGACTAAGAAGAGGAGAAACCTCA
Organism: Elephas maximus indicus; assembly: GCF_024166365.1. NCBI lineage: Eukaryota > Metazoa > Chordata > Mammalia > Proboscidea > Elephantidae > Elephas > Elephas maximus. The sequence continues at coordinate 55,793,172 of NC_064840.1, forward strand.
AAGTCTTTTTAAATAAAAATGAAAATTAGCCCTTTGTGTGTAGTTATGGACTACTCAAATATAATGTGGTTACAACACGTTTTTTGCACCCAGGTTCCTAACAAACTAGTTTCTTTTGAATAGATTTGCAATTAGTAAACTGCAAGTCAACAAATTATAGGATTTAAATAGAAGTATAAAATATTTCCCAATAGAAAGAATGATGATCTAAACAAGACTCAAATTGTCAGGCATGTGTAAACCACCTGATTTCTTTTAGGGTCACCTTCACTTCTCACGGAAACCCTGGTGGCATAGTGGTTGAGAGCTATGGCTGCTAACCAAAAGGTCGGCAGTTCGAATCCACCAGGCGCTCCTTAGAAACTCTATGGAGCAGTTCTGCCCTGTCCTGTAGGGTCGCTATAAGTTAGATTCGACTCAACGGCAATGGGTTTTCACTTCTTACCTTACTCAGTGCTGATACTGGGTGTAGGATCCGGAGAGAATGAAGGATGGTCTGGCAAAATTCCAGTTGTTCTCTCTGCACATAAGTGTAAAGTTTTAGAGCTTCCATAGACGTTGAAAAAGTGTGCTGGCGCAAGTCAAGATGAGAAGAAATAAAATGAACCAGATAGATTTAAGAGAAATAATGTTACAGATATAACAATAGAGAAAGTCGAAAACACTAATAAGGGAAGTATGTTGTTATTAGTTGCCGTCGAGTCAGCCTCTGAATCATGGTGACCCCATGCACAATGGGATCAGATCGTGATGATCCATAGGGTTTTCATTGGCTGATTTTTGGAAGTAGATTGCCAGGCCTTTCTTCTTAGTCTTTCTTAATCCAGAAGCTTCACTGAAAACTGTTCAGCATCACAGTGACACACAAGCCTCCAGTGACAGATGGATAGCAGGGTTAAAAAAGAGAAGTAGGAGAATCTGAAAGAAATGACATGAGGCAGGACAGTAGAGATAATTTATCGCCATTAACATCAGAGACAGGCTGCTTTGTGCCATGTCACCTTAAACCAATCCACATTATTAACAGGCTGGTCTTGATGTCTGTGCGCCCGGTGCCCAGTATCCACACTAGATTAGGATTGTTTGGTAGCAGGTGACAGAAAACTAAAGAAGACTTTTTTTCTTTCTTTGGTTCCATTACTGGAAAGTCAAGAGATAGCTTTAGGCTTGATCTAGGTCTTTCTCTCCTCCTCCCATCTCTGTCTTTCATTCATCAGCTTGACAGATTCTTTGCTGACTTTTTTTTTGTTTGTTTAACCTAGTAGCTTTGGGTTAATATTCTACCAGCTTCTAGTCCAGCAGACAGAAAGTATCTGCTTCCCCCCAGTTTCAGAAAAACCCCTCAATAGTGCCTCAGTGACCTGACTTGGGTCACATGCCATCATGAGCCAACCATTGGCTGCACAGCATAGGTGCTTTGAATTGGTCCTATGTGGGACCATACAGCCCCATATGTACAGCCCATCCTTCACAGAGTAGCCTGAAATCATTTTAATTACATCACACTTTGCTCAAACTGCATCTCTTTTCTTCTCCCCCTTCCACAAACCCTTCTCATCTAACTCAGAATAAAGGCCCAGAGGCTGGCATTGGCTGTAAGGCCCCTCCTACCTACCTGAACTCGTTTCAATCCGCTCTCTGAATCCCTCACTCTGCTTCTGTCTCCTTGGCTTCCTAGATGTTCCTTGAACATTGTAGGTGTGTTCCATTTTAGGGATTTTTACATTCTGTTCCTCTACCTGGAACAGTCTTCCCACAGATATTCATGTGTCTCATTCCTTTATATCCTTAAAGGTTAGTGACCTTTCTTTGGCCACCTTTTTTGAAATTGAAGCTCTACCTGTACATTTCCTGTACCCTTTCCCCGTTGGAGTTATCTGCACAGCATTCATCAAAATCTAACAAATTGCATGTTCTATTTATTATTCATTCACTTTGTGAATGTAGGCATCACCCCCGCCTGCACTAAAATATAAGATTTTTGAGAGCAAACAAGCACTAGATTAGTAGAAAATAGGTAGTTATTGGATCAATGAATATAAATCAGGATTTTTAATGGGTATGGTCCATCCAAAAAGGAAACAGTATGTTAGGTACCACGGATACCATGTATTCTACTATATAGTTCTCCTGCTTATATCAGGAACTGTTTATAACCCTGTTTTATTTGATACCAATTGGAAACTCTTTTTATTCATCACCATGAACATGATATATCAGAAGTTTATCATTTGGCTCACCATTTAATCCGGATTTCCATTTACTCGTGCTTAAAAGTTGGAGGAAATGACAGTACTTAGAGGGTTACTAAGACTATTTTGTGACTTATGCAAGTGAAAGCAATTCCTACAATTAGTCACTAAACTAATGAATTATTACTACAGATGTATATAACAATTGTTTGTAATTAAATATTTCAAATACTTTATAGCCATAATAGCCTACTCAAAAAATCCAAGTACAAAAATAATTTTATTTATTTTTGTTTTGTTTTCTTGCCTTAGGGGATCATGGACATTGAAGCATATTTTGAAAGAATTGGGTATACAGACACTGGGAAGAAATTGGACTTGGAAACATTAACTGACATCCTTCAACACCAGATCCGAGCCATTCCCTTCGAGAACCTTAATATGCACTGTGGAGAAGCCATGGAGTTCGACTTAGAGGCCGTTTTTGATCAAATTGTGAGGAGGAAGCGAGGTGGGTGGTGTCTCCAGGTCAACCACCTCCTGTACTGGGCTCTGACCACAATGGGTTTTGAGACCACAATGTTGGGAGGTTATGTTTACATCATTCCAGTCGACGAATATAGCAGCAACATGGTTCACCTCCTGCTTCAGGTGACCATAGATGGCAGGAACTACATCGTGGATGCTGGGTTTGGATGCTCCTACCAGATGTGGCAGCCTGTGGAGCTAATTTCTGGGAAGGATCAGCCTCAGACACCTGGCATCTTCAGCTTGAGAGAAGAGGGTGCAATCTGGTACCTGGACCAAATCAGGAGAGAGCAGTACATTCCAAACCAGGAATTTCTTAATTCTAATCTCCTAGATAAACATAAATACCGAAAAATCTACTCTTTTACACTCAAGCCTCGATCAATTGAAGATTTTGAGTCTGTGAATACATACCTTCAAACATCTCCAACATCTATGTTTACAGGTGTATCTTTTTGTTCCTTGCAGACGCCAGAAGGGGTTTACTGTTTAGTGGGCTTCACCCTCACCTCTCAAAGATTCAATTATAAGGACAATATGGACCTGGTAGAGTTTAAGGACCTAAATGAGAATGAAGTAGAAGAGACATTGAAGAATCTATTTAATATCTCTTTGGAGGGAAAGCTTGCGCCCAAACATGGCGACTGGCTTTTTACCATTTAGAGGAAAAAGCAAAAAAACATTATCATCAGCATTACTTCAAGTACTAAAAGTTTTTATCTGGAAAGTTTCAAACATATACAAAATTAGAGAAAATACAATATTAAACTTATTCTGTGTATTAATCACCCAGCTTATCAACAATCAACTGATGACCAATCATATTTCATCCACCCCCAGTTCATTTTGAAGAAAATTTGAGACATCAAATCATTTCACCCATAAAAATTTCAATGCATATCATTAAATGATAACTTTTTAAGAAACATAACAACACATCTTTTCAAAATTAAAGATAGTAACAGCATTTTAAGGATGGCCTGCGGTTATCTTGGAAAACATAATGAATTAAGCAAGAAAACTAGCTGAGCATTGAGTGCATAGAAAATGTTTACCTTTGGTTGAGTAAATAGTAAGTTGAGAAAATCATTTTCATTGAATTCAACCAGTCTTTTCCAATGTCTACTTTTTATAAAATACAACTTGGGATTGGAATTCAACAAAGAAGAATGAGAAATGATACTTGCTTCCAAATAGCCTAAGAGTTTCCAGGAAAAGATTTAAACCAACACGTGACTGCACGTGATTAAGTACCAAAAGAGTGACACACCTAACAATTTCTGTCATAATTCTTTTTGTAATCATAATTATTAATATGCTACATTTCTTAATATGGTAAAACGGATCATTAGAATTTTAAACTTCCAGAATGTAGCTATTTGTGTCTAAAAATGATATTTGTGTTCTACAAAATATTTGGAAATAAACCAGCTTACATACCTATGATATGGCCTACATAGTTTGTAGGATCACCTGGATTTCAAATCATCCTACTGTCATTCAATCAATAAACATTTACTTAAAGCATAGATAGGCACTGTGATAAATGCTAAGAATAAAACACAGACTTTCACAGAGGAAAGCATCTTGATGACAACATAGATGACAAGGAGTTTGCCCAACTAAATATATAGGCATTCATGCATTCATTAATAAGGTGGGGCGATATTTTTCAGAAAGTACTGGTCTGAATTTGGTTACCCTGAAAACGGAGCCATCTTCAACTTGTGGCCGTAACAATGAGGTTAAGTGAAAAGGAGGGCTGGAATGAAAGAATGTTAGATTCTTAGGGGCATGGCTGTTATATATAGCAATATAACACTCAGGGACTTGTTTGGAGGTAGTTTATTTGGCAGGTCAAGTGGTTAAGCACTCAGCTGCTAATCAAAAAGTCAGCGGTTCAAACATACCACTCTGTGGGAGAAAGATGTGGCAATCTGCTCTTGTAAGATTACACCCTTGGAAACACTATGGGGCAGTTCTAGTCTGTCCTATAGCCTTGCTATGAGTCAGAATCAACTCAGGGACAACGAGCATAGTTTTTGTTTTGTTTTGTTTTAACCAGGAAGTAGGAGGGGGAGGAAAGGGAAAGTGAAACAGGGAAGAGGGAAAAGTTTATGTGAGGGCTCATCAAGGTTGCTGCTGTGGGCAACAGGAGCTTAAAGCCTCCAGGGCTCCCAAAGGAGCATATGAATGCCTCCCAAGACTGACTACCCAAAGAACAAGAGGGGAGCAGTTTACCCATTGACTCCCCATCTCCAGGTGGTTAGGAGTTCTCCCTGGGGGTGTTACCTCCCTGCACTTCAGAACTTCATATGTTGAGTGAGGTCCTGCAGACATGCATTGGAGAAGTCCTGTGACAGAAAATACCCAGTGGAAACATGAGACAAGACACTTTCAGCATTAAGTGATTGGGAGGCATATGGCTGGAGTAGCCACTCACTTCTAATGATCAAAATACAGCAAAAGCGGTGTTGTTGTGGAGTAGAGGGAGGGAGGCATGCTGGGGTTGGAGGCAAGGGCTCTTGCAAATCACCGTGGGTTGTAGGAGCAGAAGAACTGGGATTAACAGTCAGGTTTGGGACAAAAGCTTCACTTTATTAATCTCCTGGATTGTAAATATCAGACAGAAATGGAAGTAAGAAAGGAACAAACACACAAAGAATCTATGAAGCAGAAGAGAAACTTTGCCATTCTAACAACAGGAAGGTGAACTTAATAAGAACCTTGGAAATACTTTTCCTATTTTCATGACTTTAAAGAGTGAGTCTACACCCTATCTTGGTGTGATAGTTAAGGTTGTGTGTCAATTTGACTGGGCTGTGATTCTCAGTGGTTTGGTAGTTATGAAGTAGTTTAACAGTTATATAAGGTAATTTGGCACTTGTAATCTAATGTAATCACCTCCACAATATGATCTGATATGATCAGCCAATCAGTTGTAAGAGGAGTTTCCTTGGGGTTGTGACATGCATCCAATATATGTGGACATTCTGGCAAAGCTCACTGGCTGTTTCTTGCTCTGGATCCTGCATCCGGCCCGTCATCATTTGACCTCTGGTTCTTGGGACTTGAGTCAGCAGCCTGCCATCTTACCTGCTGATCTTGGGTTTGTCAGCCCCTGCAGCTACATGAGTCAGAAGCCCCCAGCCTGATGCCTGACTCACAGACTTGGGGCTTACCAGCCTTTACAGCCACATGAACCATCTCCTTGAGATAAATCTCTCTCTCTCTAAATATATATATATACTTGTTGTTGGTTCTGACTCATAGAGATCCTATGTACAATAGAACAAAACATTGCCCTGTCCTTTGCCATCCTCATGCTTGTTATGCTTGAGCCCATCGTTGAAGCCTCTTTGTCAATTCATCTCATTGAGGGTCTTGCTCTTTTTTTGCTGAACCTCTGTTTTACCAAGCCTGGTGTCCTTCATCAGGTACTGCTCCCTCCTGATAACATGTCCAAAGTACATGAGACGAAGTCTTGCCCTCCTTGCTTCTAAGGAGCATTCTGGATGTACTTCTAAGACAGATTTGTTCATTCTTCTGGCAATCCGTGTTCGGTATTCTCCAACGCCACAATTCAAATGCATCAATTCTTCTTCAGTCTTTCTTACTCATTGTCCAGTTTTCGCATGCATATGAGATGACTGGGTCAGGCACACCTTAGTCCTCTAAGTGACATCGTTGCTTTTTAATATTTTAAAGGGGTCTTTTGAGTTTGATTTGCCCAGTACAATACGTCACCTGATTTCTTAACTGCTGCTTCCATGAGCGTTGATTGTGGATCCAAGTAAAATTAAATCCTTGACAACTTCAAAGTTTTCTGCATTTATCATGATGTTGCTTATTTGTCCAGTTATGAGGACTTTTGTTTTCTTTATGTTGAGGTGTAATCCATACCGAAGGCTGCGGTCTTGGATCTTCGTCAGTAAGTACTTCAAATCCTCTTCACTTTCTGCAAGCAAGGTTGTGTCATCTGCATAATGCAGGTTGTTAATGTGTCTTCCTCCAATCTTGAATCCACGTTCTTCTTCAAATAGTCCAGCTTCTTGGGTTATTTGCTCAGCATACAGATTGAATAAGTATGGTGAAAGGATACAACCCCAATGCACAAATTTCCTGACTTTAAACCATGCATTATTTCCTTGTTCAGTTCGAACAACTGCCTCTTGGTCTATGTACAGGTTCCTCATGAGCACAATTAAGTGTTCTGGAATTCCCATTCTTCACAATGTTACCCATCATTTGTTAGAATCCACACAGTTGAATGACTTTGCAGAGTCAATGAAACACAGGTAAACATCTTTCTGTATTCTTTGCTTTCAGCCAGGATCCAACCGACATCAACAATGATATCCCTCATTCCATGTACTCTTCTGAATCCAGCTTGAACTTCTGGCAGTGTCCTGTGGATGTATTCCTGCAACTGCTTTTGAGAGATCTTCAGCAAAATTTTACTTGCATGTGATATTAATGATACTGTTTTATAATTTCTGTATCCTGTTGGATCACCTTTCTTTGGAGTGGCCACAAATATGGATCTCTTCCAGTCAGTTGGCCAGGAAGGTGTCTTTCAAATTTCTTGATATAGATGAGTGAGCATCTCCAGCACTGCATCTGTTTGTTGAAATATCTCAGTTGGTATTCTGTCAATTCCTGGAGCCTTGTTTTTCTGCCTTCAGGCCCATCAGTTCTTGATCACATGCTACCTCCTGAAATGGTTGCACATCAACCAGTTCTTTTGGGTGCAGCAAGTCTGTATATTCCTTCCATCTTCTTTTGATGCTTTCTGCATCATTCAATATTTTCCCATAGACTCCTTCGATACTTCAACTCTAGGCTTGGATTATTTCTTCAGTTCTTTCAGCTTGAGAAATGCCAAGCATGTTCTTCCCTTTTGGTTTTGCAACACCAGGTCTTCGCACATTTCATTGTAATACTTTACTCTGTCTTCTCAAGCCACCTTTGAAATCTTCTCCTCAGCTCTTTTACTTCATTATTTCTTCTGTTCGCTTTAGCTACTCTACATTCAGAAGCAAGTTTCAGAGTCTCTTCTGAGATCCTTTTTTTTTTTTTTTCTGTCTTTCCTTTCTTTTCAATGACCTTTTGCTTTCTTCATGTATGATGTCCTTGATGTCTTTCCACAACTCATCTGGTCTTTGGTCTTTAGTGTTCAACGTGCAAAACCTATTCTTGAGATGGTCTCTAAATACAGGTGGGATATACTCAAAGTCATACTTTGGCTCTCCTGGGCTTGCTCTAATTTTCTTCAGGCTTCAACTTGAACTTGCTTTTGAGCAATTGATGGTCTGTTCTGCAGTAAGCCTTGGCTTTGTTCTGACTGATGATATTGAGCTTCTCCATTGTCTTTTTTCCACAGATATAGTCCATTTGATTCCTGTATATTCCATCTGGCAAAGTCCACTGCGTACAGTCGCCATTTATGTTGATGAAAAGAGGCATTTGCAATGAAGAAGTCATTGTCCTTGCAAAATTCTATCATGCAGCCTCAGGCATTGTTTCTATCACCAAGGCCATATTTTCCAACTACCCATCCTTCTTCTTTGTTTCCAGCTTTCACATTACAATCACCAGTAATTATCAATGCATCTTGATTGCATGTTTGATCAATTTCAGACTGCAGAAGTTGGTAAAATATTCAATTTCCTTATCTTTGGCATTAGTGTTTGGTGTGTAATATGAATAATAGTCATATATATAGGTATATAAGCTTCATTTTTGGGGCTTCTCTGGAGAACATAGCCTAAAACACTTGGTAATCTCAGCAGATTTCCCTGTCAGTAATTCCTGTTCTGGTTTTTTGTTGTTGTCGTTGTTTTGTTGATTTTTCCTGGATTTTTTTTTTTTTCAGATTAACTATGATGTAGTTTAGTGATTAGTACTAACCTTTAACTCAGTTAAGCCACTGACATTTGGCAGCTTTTAATGAAATAATGTTCCTCAGAACTTCTGGAGTTGCCTGAGAATTATATCACCCAATAAGCAAAGGGAGTGTCTCAGTCATCTAGTGCTGCTATAACAGAAATACTGCAAGTGAATGGCTTTAACAAAGAGATGTTTATCTTCCCACAGTAAAGTAGGTTAAAGGTCCAAATTCAGGGTGTCACCTCCAGGGGAAGGCCTTCTCTCTCTGTCGGCCTTCTCTTCAATCTTCCCTCAGACTAGGAGCTTCTCTGCACAAGGACCCCAAATCCAAAGAACACACTCTGCTCCTGGTGCTGCTTTCTTGGTGGTGTGAGGTCCCCCGTCTCTCTGCTAGCTTCTTTCTTTTATATCTCAAGGGATTGCCTCAAGACACAATCCAATCTTTAGATTGAGTCCCGCCTCACTAACACAACTGCCGCCCATCCTCCCTCTTTAACATCATAGAGGCAGGCTTTACAACATATAGGAAAATGACACAATACCAGAAATCATGGCCAAGCCAAATTGATACACACATTTTGGGGGGGACATAATTCAATCCATGACAGGTAGTCTTCAAGGAGGCTCATAAACACATGTGGGTCCACATATGAATGGAGATCTGGGCAGACCATAAGGGTGAGAGGAGTTTCCCTCTTGATAGAAGTTTAGACTAAGTTCACAGTAGGCATGGACTGTTCACATTCATCATTTATCCAACTGGTATTTATTTGCTGAATAAATAAATGAATAACTCAGGGTTCTGCCTAGCACAGCGCTCGACAACTATTAGTGCTCAGAATTGTTTGTTGAATTATGGCAGAAGGTATAAACACATACTCATTGTTGGAAGGGAACCTGCAGCACAGTTATCTTAAGTCTACCGGGATAAACTTTTCTATTCCCCACTCCTACCTGCACATCAGGCAGGTTCCTGAGTCGGCCATGGTGTTGGTAGTATATGTTTCAGTTGCTACAAAGGAAGCATACTGTCCAACCCTTTCCATCCACCTGCTTCTGTGCAGGTTAGTCTGCATGTCCTAATCCTTCACCCAATGTAGCAAGATGACAAGGTAGTTTCCCCAAAAGGGAAACTGGAAAGACCAAAACTGAGTAGTCCCTTGCTTTCTCAGCTCCTGGGATTAAGATGCAAAAGACTTATGTACACCTGGAGCAGATTTTATTTGTTCGTTTTTTGTATTTTTCTTTCTGCCATGACCTGGAGAAAGAAGCAGTACTGAAAAGAGCAACCCTCACCAAGGAGCTGGTAAAGGCCACGTCTTAGCAGCAACTTGTCAGCAACGTCACTTGGTTGGTCCTGATACTGAAGAAAGCAACAGATGGGAAGGTTGCCAGCATGGCCATCATGGTCAATGCTGCTAAGACCAGGAGGAATGCCATGCTGGAGGCTTTTGCCATGAAACAGGGCTGTACTCTTGGCCACACAGATACCAGTTAGCAGGCATCACAGCAACCTCCCCCATCAGTAGTGGGTTCCAGTGAGTTTCTCAGTGGGACAGGAGAAACCAACAGTGTCCACCACTGAGTAACTAACAGGTCAGGCCCACAACCATTGCTCTGCTGTTCTTAGATCACCCTCCTTCTCCAATCTAGCACCCAGCAGGCAGGGGCTTCTCATTCACTTGTTTTGTATGTACCACGAAACTATTACCTCTTTTAGGAAAAAGAATACCCAGATGCCTAGTAAATGTAGCCCAGCAAATGAGTAGTTCTGGCAACAGACGTGTCAATAAAACTCTTAATTGTGAGTGTGTTCATTCTTCTTCACAGTTGAGTACACGGTCTAACTCCCAGATTCTGGAATCTGTCATTGTGATCACAGGTAAATTTCAAATGCTACTAAGAAAGTCTACTATCCAATTCTTCCAGTGAGTAAAAAGATACTGTGTGGCCCAGGTGGGTGCCCAAAGAAACAACCATTGGCCTACTAATAGTGCCATATCCAATACTCAGGTTTTATTTCAAAGTAAAGTCAACTCCCAGCATGCCCTTTGCAACAAGATTTAGGAGATATCTCCCATCCCATTTTTTTTGCAATTAAATTTCCTATTTTTTACCAACTGGGGAGGAATTTAGACATGAACAGATGTGGATACTTGGCTTTTGTTTTTCTGTTATTGACTCTAGTTCTGACCTCCATCAATCTGCCAGTCCTGCATCTTAAGTCTTTGTAGCATTTGGGCAACTAAGCCATTTATATGCCATGTGTGCCACTGGTCCCTTTCCATAAGCAAAGGAAATCAGGGTCAGGTATCCAAACCTTGAGATGTTGACCTTCTCATAGTTATCATCTACCCACAGTGAAATCACACCCTCTCTCCATCAAAAACCAACGTATTCATTTAAAATTCAAGCCATGTGGAACAAAGGACCAGTCAAACCAGTTAGAATCTAAATGCATTGGCATTCTCTCTTTTGGCCTTCTTTCTTGTTCACCATGTATTCCTTCTGAGACACAGGCATTCTGTTTTCTCCTTAATCTTTGATAGCTCTTCTCTGCTCACCTCCAGAGAGCCCCTGCTGCAGACAGACTGGTCCTGAGCAAGACTGCCCTCTCTGTACTGGTTTACTCATGCCCACCCCTACTCCCTGTCTTGGGTTGAATAGCCAGAAAAAGAATGAGCTGGGTCTTTTACAACGGACTGAACTTAGTTATATAAATTGTCACTAATTCTCAGAAAAAATCCTGCAAAATAGGTTTCATCATCCCCATTTTATAGATGAGGATACTGAGACTCCTAGAGATTAAATAACTTGCCCAAGGTCAAACAGCTAGTAAATATCAGGGCCCATGGGCCAAATCCTGCTGCTGCCAGTTTTTGTAAGTAAAGTTAAATTGCAATACAGCCATGCCCATTTGATTAGGTATTGTCTGTGGCTGCTTTCAAGGAGCCCTGGTGGTGCAGTGGTTAAGCACTAGGCTGTTAACCAAAAGGTCAGTGATTCAAACCCACCACCCCTTCCATGGGAGAAAGATGTGGCAGTCTGCTTCTGGAAAGATTGACAGCCTTGGAAACTCCATGGGGTAGTTCTACTCCATCCTATAGGTCTCTGTGAATAGGAATTAACACAATGGCAGTAGGTTTGGTTGGTTTGGACATGGCTGTCATTGTTCTACAACAGCAGAGTTGAGTAGTTGCCATAAAGACCTTATGACCTACAAAGCCTAAGATATTTACTACAGGACTCTTCACAGAAACAGTTTGGTGACCCATGTTTTAGACAAATTGGGGTTTATTGTATATCAAAGAAGTCTGGAGGTTGGAAATCCAGGCATAGTATGACAGCTCCCCAAAGTCATCAGGCACCAAAGTGCTTTATATCTTTTTGCCTCAATATCCCTAGTGCATAGTTTATAAACTTGAGATACAAAATGACTGCTGGACCTTCAGCCCTCACATTTGATTTCTAGGCAGGAGAAAGCGGAGAACAAGATACAAAAAGGGGCTCTTCCTACGTGAAACAGCTTAATCAGATATATTCCAGAAGCCCAATCGTTTTCAACAGGCTGGCAGAGAAGAAAGGGCCTGGTCTCAGATGGTAGCAGTGAGATTATAACAAAGGGAAATAGAGCACGATTGTGGAGGTAATGACTCAATTGGATGCGAAGGTGAGGGCAAAGAAGCATAAAAGGACTCTGGAGTTTGTAATGTATCACCATCCTGAAAAAAGGCTCCATGAGACAGGGAAAGTGAGATGGGGAAGAGTGAGGACCACTTTGCAGCGAAGGGGCTGAGTTTAGTTTTGGACAGGGAAGAAAAATGCAGGTAGAAGAAAACTGGTTAATTCAAACTTAGGTTATGCATCTCTGAATCATTGAGAGTTGGCTTTCAGGCCAGGGGCAGGCCGTCTCCATCTCAGCAGAGAACCAGGGAGATGAAAACAGCTGAAAAGATGAAAGTCATTGAAAAATGCAAGTGGCTGTCATCATGGCATGCGATCCTGGGCAGTGCTGTCCACATCCATCTCTAGCCCCTCTATCCACTCCTTGCTCACATCCTGTCCCTCCTGCAGAGTCAGCAGGAGCCAGACCTGCTGCCCACACTGCTTACGAACACACCGAGGCAAAATGGGCACATTCCTTCAAAGACTGGTGGATGAAAAATTAGTTTAGGGAGGGAGCTGGAGCTAACAATGGATTTAAAAGGCACCAGTTAGAAAGCAATTGCTTCCTGCATCCAGCCTCTTAATTAGCAACGACAAAATGACTGGCTAGCGCAGACAGCCCAGTTGTAGGAAGGGCACAATGATGTATTCTCTCATCGCTTTCCCAGCATATTTTCATCTTTTTTGTATTCATAGAATTGTAGAAAATGTGAAATCAGAAGGAATCTATGACATAACTGGGCCCAACTCTCTCATTTTGCAAATTAAGAATCAGAAGAGCTCTTCCTGAACAGGGATCTCCGAGTCACAGCAGGCTAGTGATGGAGCCGGGACTTGGTCTCAATTTTCCTGCTTTTTCTCAGGTCCAGTCCTGAGTCAGGACATAGACTCTCCTCTGAAAGAAAGTGAGTGGATGAGCACCAAAAGGACTCTGAACTGGTGCTGCAAGTCATGCTGTCACAAAGGAAATGCCGGGCAGGCCCTGGGTTCACCGCAGGTTGTTCTGGAGTGACTAGGAGGGGAGAAGGCACAATGGTGCTGTTCCCTGATGCCCAGGCTTAAGAAGTCCTTGTGAAGTAAACAAAACCAAGTTCCTCTGGGAGTACTGACCTCCCTGTGTGCACGTGTGGGAGGAGCAGCTGCCGGGATGCCTGTTAAATAAGGCGAACGTGAAATTTCGAAAGGCAGGAGGACAAAAGGGTTCAACTAAGCAGCAGACATTAATGGAGCAGTCTGGTGGTCTGAAGACTGTAGCATAAACAAATACTGAAACAGAAGGACAAAGGCAGAACTAAGCTCTTGGGATTGCTCTGCTCAGCTCCAGCCCCTGTCAAATGATTCATCAGCTTCTAGAGGTCAGGGACACTGATGGATAGGAAGGGGAAGGGCAGACCTAGCTTCATCAGGCGAGAGGCTGCAGAGCTGGTGGGTGGAGGAGCATCTGAAGAACTCTGACTGAACTCCCCCCCTCAAATGCTTAGTTCCCAGCACTAATGCAACACCAATAAGCATGTGTCCAGCTCTGATGTTAAGCACTGAAAATGAGAGGTTACCACACCATTTTGACTTCTCCCTCAGGGACGAGACAGATATGAACACAACTAACTTTGCCCTCAAAACATATGGCTTTTACTGCTTGTCGTAGCAGGTATTTAATTTCATCTCCTGGTAAAGAGGAAAAGGGATTCATACTGACTGACACTTCAGGGAACGTTTCACAGGGAAGTGACATTGGAGTTCTTAGGATTTCTGTAGGTGAAGTCTGAAAAAAGTAATCACTTCTGGCCTTAACATACTTTTCCATGCTTAGCTCCATCACTTCCCTGGAGGCGCCCCACCCTCAGCCTGAAAAATCACCCCTCTCACTAGTCACCCTGGTTCACTCCCCCATTGCCTGATCCTAACTTATGCTTTTCACACCCTGTTATAGATTGAATTGTGTCCCCTAAAAATATGTGTTGTAAACCCTAACCCCTATACAGTGGATGGAAAACCTGGTGGCACAGTGGTTAAGAGCTATGGCTACTAACCAAAAAGTCAGCAGTTCGAATCCACCAGGTACTCCTTGGAAAGAGTATGGGGCAGTTCTACTCTGTCCTATAGGGTTGCTATAAGTCAGAAATGACTCAGCAGCAACAGGTTTATGGGTTATAGAGTGGATGAGCCCTGGTGGCACAGTGGTTAAGAGCTCAGCTGGTAACCAAAACGTTAGCAGTTGAAATTCCTTAGAAACCCTATGAGGCAGTTCTACTCTGTCCTATAGGATCACTATGAGTCAGAGTCAATTTGGCCTCAATGGGTTTGGTTTGTTTTTTTATATACATGTGGATGTATTCTCAGCTGGGAAAGGGTTTTCTCTGTTATCTTAATGAGGTCACATTAGTGGAGGGTGTTTTAAGCTATCACTTTTGAGATATAAAAGAAGCAGTTTAGGCATGGAGGCAAACACAAATGGGGAAATATTGACGCCATATGGAGAATCATCAAGGAACAGAAGCTGAAAGAGATGAGGATTTTTCCCCTACAGCGGACAGAGAGAGACTTCTCCTAGAGCTGATGCCCTGAATTCAGACTTCTCCCTTCCTAAATAGTGAGATGGCGTTCCCCCTCGATTGGTCATTCTTGGCATAGTAGACCATAGGATTTTCACATTCAAAATGGCCAATACCAGACCATTTTAGATCACTAATGTCTAGGATGGAACCCTGGTGGCACAGTGTTTTAAGAGCTTGGCGGCTGAACAAAACATCAGCAGTTTGAATCCACCAACCACTCCTTGGAAACCCTATGGGGCAGTTCTACTCTGTCTTATAGGGTCACTATAAGTTGGAACCTACTTGACTGCAACTGGTTAACGTGATAACCATCTTCAAGCATTTCATTTCATTTTTGACAGCTTCCAATTTACCTTGAGTCATACTTTGTACATTCCATCTGTCAATTACTAATGATATTTGCAGCGTTCATCATCAGAAAGAACACTTCAAGATCTATCATGAAGTACAGGGATAAGACAATATCCTGCAAAGAAGGCCAGTTAATTTCACTATTATTCAAATTTATGTACCAACTACTGAGGCCAAAGATGAAGAAATTGAATCTTTTTAACAACTTCTGCAGTCTGAAATTGACGAAACATCCAATTGAGATGCATTGATAATTACTGGTGATTGGAATTCCGAAGTTGGAAGCAAGAAGGGTCAGTAGTTGGGAAATATGGCCTTGGTGACAGAAATGATGCTGGAAATGGCATGATAGAATTTTGCAAGGCCGACAACTTATTCACTGCCAATATTTTTTTTTTTCAACAGCATAAACAGTGACTACACATGTGAATCCCACCTGACAGAATACCCATGAATCAAATAGACTACATTTGTGGGAAGAGATGCTGGAGAAACTCAATATCATCAGTCAGAACAAAACCAGGTTTGACTGTGGGAGAGACCATCAATTGCTCATATGTAAGTTCAAGCTGAAGCTGAAGAAAATTAAACAAGTCCATGAATTTGAGTATATTCCACCTGAATTTAAAGACCATCTCAAGAATAGATTTGATGCAGTGAACATTAACAACCAAAGATCAGACGAGTTGTGGGATGATATTAAGGACATCATACATGAAGAAAATGAGAGGTCATTAAAAGGCAGCAAAGAAAGAAAAGAAAAGACCAAAATGGACATCAGAAGAGACTCTGAAACTTGCTTTTGGACATCGAGTATCTAAAGCAAATGGAAGAAATGCAGTGAAAGAGCTGAACAGAACACTTCAAAGGGCAGCTTGAGAAGACAAAGTATTATAATAAAATGTGCAAAGACCTGGAGTTCGAAAACCAAAGGGGAAGAACAGGCTTAGCATTTCTCATGTTGAAAGAACTGCAGAAAAATTCAAGACTCGGGTCGCAGTAGTGAAGGATCCTACGGGCAAAGTATTGAATGATGCAGGAAGCATCAAAAGAAGATAAAAGGAAGACACAGAGTTGCTGTACCCAAAAGAACTGGTCAATGTTCAACCATCTCAGGAAGACAGTAGAGAACCAATGATACTGAAGAAGCCCAAGCTGCACTGAGAGCATTGGCGATAAACAAGGCTCCAGGAATTGATGAAATATCAACTGAGATGTTTCAACAAATGAAGGCAAAACTGGAAACACTCACTTGTCTATGCCAAGAAATTTGGAAGACAGCTACCTGGCCAACCGACTAGAAGAGACCATATACATGCCCATTCTGAAGAAAGATGATCCAAGAGAATGCAGAAATTATCAAACAATATCATTAATATCACAAGCAAGTAAAATTTTGCTGAAGATAATTCAAAAATGGTTGCAGCAGTGCATTGACAGGGACCTGCCAGAAACTCAAGCCAGAATCAGGAAAGGATGTGGAACAAGGGGTATCATTGCTGATGTCAGATGGACCTTGCTGAAAGCAGAGAATACCAGAAAGATGTTTAACTGTATTTTATTGACTTATGCAAAAGCATTCGACTGTGTACATCATAACAAATTATGGATAACATTGTGAAGAATGGGAATTCCAGAACACTTAATTGTGCTCACGCAGAACTTGTACATAGACCAAGAGGCAGTCATTTGAACAGAACAAGGCGACACTACATGGTTTAAAATCAGGAACGGTATGTGTCAGGACTGTATCCTTTTACCACACTTATTCAATCTGTATGCTGAGCAAATAATCTGACAAACTGCACTGTATGAAGAAGAGTGTGGCATCAGGATTGGAGGAAGACTAACAACCTGAGCTATGCAGATGACACAACTTTGCTTGCTCAAAATGAAGTGAACTTGAAGCACTTACTGATGAAGATTAAAGACCACAGCCTTCGGTATGGATTATACCGCAACATAAAAAAAGACAAAAATCTTCACAACTGGAAAAATAAGCAACATTATGATAAACAAACTATTGAAGTTGTCAAGAATTTCATCTTACTTGGATCCACAATCAACACCCATGGAAGCAACAGTCAAGAAATCAAATGACATATTGCACTGGGCAAATTTGTTGCAAAAGCCCCCCTTAAAGTGTCAAAAAGCAAAAATCACTTTGAGGACTAAGGTGCACCTGACCCAAGCCATGGTATTTTCAATTGCCTCTTATGCTTGTGAAAATTGGACAATGAATAAGGAAGACTGAAAAGGAATTGATGCCTTTGAATTATGGTATTGGTGAAGAATATTGAATATACCATGGACTGCCAGAAGAATGAACAAATCTGTCCTGGAAGAAGTACAACCAGAATGCTCGTTAGAAGCAAGGATGGCGAGACTTCATCTCACGTACTTTGGACATATTATCAGGAAAGACCAGACTCTGGAGAAGGACGTCATGCTTGGTAAAGCAGAGTGTCAGTGAAAAAGAGGAAGACCCTCAAGGAGATAGAGTGACACAACGGTTGCAACAATGGGCTCAAACCTAGAAACGACTGTGAGGATGGTGCAGGACCAGGCAGTGTTTCTTTCTTTTGTATGTAGGGTCACTATGAGTCAAAACTGACTTGATGACACCTAATAACAAAAACAACAACAGCAAACTGTGAGACAATATATCTTTGTTTGTTAAAGCCACCCACTTGAGGTATGTCTGTTATAGCAGCACTACATAACTATGACACTTCCCAGGAAGGGCAGCCTAGGCCTATAGGAGCATAAACAAATTCCTCTTCATCTTTTACATTTCTGTTGAAATGCTTATTTTCTGGGAAACCATTTTCAGGTCTCCCAAGGCAGAAATAATGGTCTCTTCTTTGTGTTTCGATTGTACCTAGTATGCATGGCTGTTTCAGAATCTGTCATAGTGGATTATTTTATTTGCTTGCCTTCATTTCTGTCTAGTTTGTGAATTCATTCAATTAATCAATATTTATTAGATAAGCACCATATGTCTGGCGTTTGTTCTGAAAAAATGATGTAGAGATGAATATATTTTTGTCAACTGACTACACAATCGAATGTGTTGAGGGTATAGAAATAACAGTGCACTCTGACAGGTTTATAATAAAGAACATGGTTTATTTCAGGAAATGGCTACCTGGATGTGGCTAGGGCACACAAGTATGATGAGGGATGAGGCTGGAAAGAAAGTTTTTAAAAGGAGCATATGTCACCTTGAATACCAGAGTTTGAACTTTAATCTCTTTTTTATTGTGATTTCCTCCTCCTTGGAAAGCCTGTTAAACATTAACAGGATACCACTAGGATTAATTATTTAGCGTTTGAAGTTCCCTAGCCAATAATCTAGACCTCAGAGGTAACTTAATGTTTCAGATATCGTTATCAAAATCTACACATGCAAGTGTTTGCTAGTTAGTATAGTGGATGTCAAAAACACTTTGTCATGGGTGAAATCTGCTGGTCAAAATATGTCGTTAGGTAGAAGTGTTGTACAGCCAGCCACCCCCATTCTTTCATGATAAATGATAAGAATCTGCAGGCCCCTAAACCTAACACCTTCAGAGACACTTTCCAGGCCCAGGGCTCTATCTATCCTGTGTCCCCATCAAACTTATGGCAGACTCTGCTTCCTGATTCAACTAGGGGGTGTCGGACCCTCCCAACAGAATTTTGCTGCATTCTTATTCTAATGAACCTCTCATTCAAAGTGCATGTTGGAAATTCCCCAAACTTATAAGAATAAGTCGTATGACTATTTTTGTGCTTGATAATAAATATTTTAAAATGCAGCAGAATTTGGCCCAATACTTGTTTTCATCGTCACATACCACCCATTAGGGGAGGAGACAGATAACCTTCATCTGCTTCTAATCATTGGAGGATACTTGTATTTACCAAAAGCAGGTGCTACCACTTCAAACCCAGTAGAATGGCTATAATCAAAAAGAGAGATACAAACAAGGGTTGATGAGGATGTAGGAAAACTGGCACCCTTGTATATTGCTGGTGGGAGTGTAAAATGGTGCAGCAACTTTGGAAAACAGCTTGACAGCTTCTTAAAAAGCTAAACATAAATTTACCATATGACCTCGCAATTTAGAGAAAAATTAGAACATATGTCCACACAAAAACTTGTACACAAATTCAGAGCGGCCAAACACTGGAAGCAATTCAAATACCTATCTATTGGTGAATGAATTAGCAAAATGTGGTATACTCATACAACAGAGGAACACTGGTGGTGCAGTGGTTAAGTGTGAAGGCTGCTAACCAAAAGGTCAGCAGTTCGAATCCACCAGCCGCTCCTTGGAAATCCTACAGGGCAGTTCTACTCTGTCCTATAGGGTTGCTGTAAGTAGAATCGACTCTGTAACAACGAGTTTTGGGGGCATGCAATATAATGCTATTTGTCAATAAAAAGGACCAAAGTGTTGATAGATGTTACAACATGGACGAGCTTCAAACACATGATTAAGTGAAAGAAATCAGACACAAAAACCACATACTATATGATTCCATTTATAGGAAATATGCAGAAAAGGCAAATCTATAAAGATCCAAAGTACTGTGCTCTGGTTGCCTGGGGCTGGGAATGGGAACGTGGGGTGACTGCAAATGGGCACAGGGGATCGATCTTTCTGGGAGACAGGAATGTTCTAAAACTGGATGATGGTAATGGTTGCACAACTCTGTAAATAATTTATCAAAAAATCACTGGCCTGTACACTTAAAATAAGGGATAATTATACCTCAAAAAAGCTGTTTAAATTTTTCAAAAAACTTGTGTGTATCAATTTTCAGTGATTGGTCAAATGGACTTGAGGTCAATTTGCAATATCTGGCAAGGACAGCACCTGCAAAGGGTTTACACATAAACCAGTCTTACCAAAATGTTATCTGGTTACTTAGTAGCCCTTAGTAGGAAGGATAAGATTTGGGTAGGCAAGGGAAGAATTTGGGCAACCACAGAGCCAATTATGCCTTGAATATTTCACTTAACATTGCTTACAAGCAAAATTTAAATATATCTTGCAAAGGGGTGTGGGAAACCATATTGCTGTGTGAGTATAGGATGTGACCTCAGGCAGATATGAGATGGAGGAGAAAACTTTGAGTGACCCACTGGCCAACACTGATCAATAACTAAGAACTTTGAGCGACCCTGAATATCAGAGCCTCTTTGGCTCTGGGGCATGAAATAGCAGAGTTCCCTGACTCTGAGGAGACAGTGCCAATAGAGCCAATGGATGTTTTTCTCAGTGGTAGCTGTAAGGGCAGATGGTCAAAGGCCAGAGGACTCTCCCCAACCTGACTCATACACCTTGGCGCTGTGTGAACCTCTGAAACTGAGGCACAAACCTAAGGGGAAGTTAAGCACCAAGAATTGCTCTTGTGTGTGGCCGGGCTAAACGTGGGTTTAAGTGAAAAGCTTTTCATTTGAAGCACCAATTGCCTTGAAGATATTAAAATTGAATGCTGTATTTTACTTCAGCTGTTTCTAATGAGCCAACACTGATAAACAACCAAGAACTTTGATCTATGCTGCACACCAAAGCCTCACCGGACCTAATTAAAAACTCCTTTCTGACCAATGAAGAGTGGGACTTGTTTTAACCAGCAGCATACAAACTTACGTATTTATTTGGCGCCAGCCAGCCAGCAAATGTCAACACCTGATTAGTTATAACCACTCTAAACCACCTTCCTAGCCATTAAAAATGCCTGACTTTCACCCTCCAATGAGCCAACTAGTGAATTCTTTACCTGTGTGTTCCCTGCCTGGCAAGTGAATAAGCTCAGTGCTTGCTTGCTTTTCAGTCTTTGGTCTTAGTCTTTCCTTTATAGGAAATAAAACCAACCACCAGTTGCTGTCCAGTCAACTCTGACTCAAGGCCACCTCATGTGTGTCAGAGCAGAACTCTGCTCCACAGGGTTTTCGACAGCTGATTTTTTGGAAGTTGATCGCCAGGCTTTTCTTCCGAAGTGCTCCTGGGAAGATTGACCTTCCAACCCTTCAATTAAAAGCTTAGCATTTTAACCGTTTATACCACCTAGGGACTTACACTGGCTTGGGAACTGAGATTCATGCCTACTCATTGCATAGTCCACTGGGCCATGAGGTGCCCCCTGCTAGAGTGACCTAATGCCAAGTGACCAAATTCAGATGCCAAGATGTGTAAAACCTCTACTGAAGAATGAAATTGCTTGCCTTTGTAAAGCAAACTTGTAGCTGTTCTTTTATTTTTCCTCCCTCTTGGCCGTTTCTCTAAATGCTAAGATTTTGATACTCCAGTGGGCAGCTTTATCCTTTGCTCTGAGAAAACCCCCGTGTGGGTCTTTTAGTTTTGCAAATGTGAGGCAAAGCTGTCTTCCAGAAAGGAAGGGTATGTGTAGCAGCAGTTCTGGAGGCTGAACAGCTCTGGGGTGACAATGTGAAAGTGGGACCCCTGCAGAGGAGGTTGGACCTCTACTGGGAGAGGAGCGAAGATGGATCATTTTCACGTATAACTTGGAAATCCACAGTAGCTTCGGGGCCCAGGTGGCCAAAAAAGGCTCGGAATTAGGGAGAGGCCATGCTCCCTGCTCTCCTGAGCATTGCCCTGACATTCCAGAACTAGTGGTTATTATTTCTGAATTATAAGAAAATGTTTGATTATTTGATATTTAGTTTGTATTTATTTGATTATTTTACTAAGCTCACTCATTACTTCTAATGGCTTTTCAGTGAACTATACGTGTTCTAAATATATAACCATAGCTTCCGTATATTTAAAAATTTCCAAAAAATATATGAATATGCATATATATTTGTTCCCTATATTCCAGTGATCCAGCAAAAGAACTCTTTAAAGCTTTAAACAGCAAAGGCGTCACTTTGATGACTAAGGTGTGTCTGACTCAAGTCGTGGTCTCTTTAATCACCTCATACAAAAGTTGGCAAATGAATAGGAAGACAGAAGAAGAACTGAGGTACTTGAATTGCAGTGTTGGTGCATAGTATTGAATATGCCATGGACCACCAGAAGTACAAACAAATCAGTTTTAAAAGAAATACAACCAGAATGCTCCTTAGAAGCGAGGATGGTGAGACTTTGACTTGCTTACTCTGAACACGTCAGCGGGAAAGACCAATTGCTAGAAAAGGACATCATGGTTAGTTAAGTAGAGGGCCAAGAAAAATGAGGGAAACCCTCAATGAGATGAATTGACACAACATTCAAAATAATGGACTCAAACACATCCAAGGTCGTGAGGATAGTACAGAACCAGTCAATGTTTTGTTCTGTTATACATAAGGTCCCCATGAGTCGGAGCCAACTAACAACAGCAGCATTCAGTAATAATAAAATTATGTTCCAGGCACTGTTCTAAGTGCTTTACATATACTAATTCATTTTACCCTCACAAAAACCCTCTGCGGGTTTCAGGCAGTGGTAGCAGGACTAGCAGGTCTGCAAGTACCTTTTGTTTTAAAAGTTGTTTTCTCAGTGTGAGAACCAGGAACTTGAGGGTTCTGGAAGGACTGCTATATCCCCAGGGTATGACCATACCTACCTCAGTATCTGCTTCATAAAAACATCATAGCTTTGGGAAAGAATACCATCTAGCATTGTTGTTGTTGCTGGGTGCCGCAGAGTCCATTCTTACTCATAGCAACCCCACCGTCCTAGAGTAGAACTGCCCCATAGGGTTTTCTAGGCTGCAGTCTTTACAGGGAGCAGGTCGACAGGTCTCTTCTCCCACGGAGCCTCTGGGTGGGTTTGAACTGCCAACCTTTCAGTTAGCAGTCAACTGCTTAACCATTGTGTCACCAGGGCTCCTTGCGCCACCAGCACTAAGAACTATAAATTCTGAACATGGGGGAATTTGGTCAGTGGGGTAGAGAATCTGACAAAGAGATTTTCCTGGACTTGTACAGTACTCGGAGCCCTGGTGGCACAGTGGTTAAGAGCTGGGCTGCTAACCAAAAGGTCAGCAGTTTGGATCCACCAGCTGCTTCTTGGAAACCCTATGCGGCAGTTTTACTTTGTCCTATACGGTTGCTGTGAGTCAGACTTCATGCACTGGCTTTGGTTTTTTGTTTGTTTATACGGTACTCACCAGCAGGCTGAGGTAATTCAGCCAATCACAGAGGCCCTTAGATATTCCACAGACATGGCTATGCCCTGGTTTCTCCAGCATCCACCTCAATAACGGCTGACTTCATTGGGCTTCCTCTAGAAAGGGCCGTGAGAGGAAAGCATCTGACTCCTCCAAGGAACGGTAATGCCCCTAAAACTAGGGCTCCCAAAACAGTGTTTCTTCTAACAGTCTTATTCCCTTAGGAGAGCTTCCAGCTCACCAATCCTCAGTGAATTATATGCACCCAGATTGATGGACTACGTGGCTATTCTGAGAACTGATTTATCAGACAGCATTCAGGCTTCCTGTGCTCAGAATCCTGTAGACTGACAAAAATATAAAATTTTCATTTTCAATTTATTACATGGAGAATTCCAGCATTCTTTACTAAGAATGCAATGTTAGCAAAGGGAGGGTATATATATTTGATCCTTAAACATTTTGCTGGTATTATTGAAACAATTCTCACTTTCGTGATATCTATCAATTTTTTTTTTTTAATCAATTTGGACAGAGTCCTGCAGTATTGTGTATTAGATTTCTATTTCCTAGTAACTCATGAAATGTAGCTGTTTCCAGCTCATAGTAGAACAGTGTTTCTCTACTATGTTTCCCTCAGGGCTTGGAACCTGTTGCTCAGGTTCGAACCCTTGCTGAGAATTCACATTTCTAACAAATTCCCAGGGGATACTAATGCTGCTGGATAGGGACCAATTCTAAGAACCACTACTGGAGCCCATCAAAAACAACCAAACCCATTGCATCTAGTCAATTCCCACTCATAGTGACCCTATAGGACAGAGTAGAACTGTCCATAGAGTTTCTAAGGAGCAGCTAGTGGATTTGAACGGCCAACCTTTTGGTTAGCAGTCATAGCTCTTAACCGTAGTGGTTCTCAAAATTTGTTATACATAAGAATCACCTGGGGATCTTGTTAAAAGGTAGGTTCTGATTCAGTACATCTGGGATGGAAATGCAAATTCTCAAGAGGGGTTTGAACCAAACAAAGTGGCTCGAAGCCTTGGTTTCCCCAACCACAGCACACGCCCACCAGTAACATCTGTTCACAGTGGTAGTCATCTTTTGGAGTTGAGGGGCATCCCCTTAAAAGAGAACATCAGAATTCCTGGGGATTCTGATTCACTTTCTTGGATGGTGTGACCTTGTTTTCTCCTCACCTTCTAAGGCTCATTTGTCTAAGACATTAGAATACAGATGAGAAACAAAAGACCATTTCCTTAACAAATATTTTTCAACTTTAGAGCTTTTCCAATGATATGAGTTAGCAGTAAATGTCTTGACGTGAAAGTGCAATTTACCTGAGATGTCCATGAGGAGTAGTTTTAACAAAGTGTAATGGCTTCTTTTGAAAGCCGAAATGAAAACAGGATGTATGGAATGCATTTTATTGGAAAAGGGGCCACAGTGGATGCTGGGATACACCACCCAGATACCTCCTTAGGACCAGAGGATTTAGTTGCCAAGAAAGCTGCCTCACCCAAGATCAGGCCCTTTTTCCAAGCTCCCTGTTAATCTCTTGTCTCTGAGGTAAGTGATACAATCTGTGTGGAAATCTTATTGCTTATTTCTATCCATTGGTCAAGTCTGAAAAAACACTGGACACATCTTTGTGTGTGTGAGAGAGAGAAAAAAAAAAAACAGAGAGAGACCCTCTGAATATAAAAAATTATTTACTGTATCTTCAAACAAAGCATCCTTAGGCGACTTACTTCTGATATTGTTCAGTATTAATTAATTTTATCAAAATACCTATGAGGTATGTATGATTATTAACCTCACATGTTACAGATTAGGAAACTGAGGCAGCGAGAGGCTAACTATTCTGCCGAAGGTCACACACAGTGAGTAGAAGAACCGGGATTCTGATGGAATCGCTGTGGTATTTGTACTGTACAACCTTTCCTACTCTTGTTTCCATTTCTGTCCTCACACATTGGCTTTAGTGTAGATTCCTTTAAAGCTGGAATAATGAAAATAGTAACGAGTTTGTGAAGAATTATGTGAAGGGTGGATGGTGCTGTAGGGAAAGATTTAGGGGATGTTTTCCCTGACTACTTCATCACTTATGAAATTGTAATTTCTTCCACCTCTGGCTCTGGAATCCTACAGAAATATTTTCTTTGAGTGCTGTTATGTGTAGATTATAAATGTAGGAAGTTATTTCATTAATTTGAATACATATTCAAGTTGATACAAATAAATGTGTAAATTCACTGCTATAAATTAAGCTAGACACAGGGACAAAAGCTGGAAAAATTCTGAAGCTGGGGTGGGAGCATAAATTGGCAGCCAAGCATAGCACTGTGAGAAAGCTTAGTTATCACAGGATGCTCAGGATATAGGGAAAATCACTGGGGTCCCCATAGGGCAGGTGGAAATCTAGAACCCCATCCTGGGTGGACAGATTTAGCTCAGGTAGCAAAAACCCAAGACTCTAGTTCTCATTACAAGATAACTACCTTCCCCTCCAAAAGTTTAAACAAGCCGCTTCAAGTTGGAGCCTCTCCACGGCAACTTCTACCTCAGAGCTCCTGCTTTCCTCCTGCCTGTGGTGGACGTGAGGACATCTATGCATGCCAGGTACCAAACAGAGAGCCCCAAATTCCCTACCACCCTCTTCTTTTTTTCTTCTGGTCAAAGTGGTGACAGAAAAGCAATAAAGATGCTTAAAGACTACAAGCGACCCTCTCTTTGATATAAAAACAGACTATCACAGAAGAAAATTAGAGAACCTTAATTATTTTTTGAGGTTCCCTTAAAAGCAAATGTAGGTGTATGTGAGCATGAGGATAGAGTGGCTAGAACCAGAGTGACCATTAGGAGGGCATGTGAAGGCATGGTTATGAGCACAGGCTCTGGGTCCACACTGCCTGGGCTGAAATCCTGGTTCTGCCACTCCCAGTTGTGTGGCCTTGAGCAAGTCACTTTTGTGCCTCAGTTTTATCATCTGTAAAATGGGAATAATAATGGCACACCTATCTCAAAAAAATTATTTTATGGAATGGGTGCTGTAAGTTGTTGTTATGTGCCATTGAGTTGGTTCCAACTCATAGCGAACCTATGTACAACAGAACAAAACACTGCCTGGCCCTGAGCCATCCTTACAATCGTTGGTATGCTTGAGCTCATTGGTGCAGCCGCTGTGTTAATCCACTTTGTTGAGGGTCTTCCTCTTTTCCGCTGACCCTGTACTCTGCCAAGCATGATATCCTTCTCCAGGGGCTGATCCCTCCTGACAGCATGTCCAAAGTATGTAAGACACAGTCTCACCCTCCTTGCTTCTAAGGAGCATTCTGCTTGTACTTCTTCTAAGACAGATTTGTTCATTCTTTTGGCAGTCCAAGGTATATTCAATATTCTTCACCAACACCACAATTCAAAGGTGTCAATTCTTCTTCGGTCTTCCTTATCCATCGTCCAGCTTTCACATGCATATGATGCAATTGAAAATACCAAGGCTTGGGTCAAGTGCACTTTAGTCTTCAAGGTGACATCTTTGCTCTTCAACACTTTAAAGAGGTCCTTTGCAGCAGATTTACCCGATGCAATGTGTCTTTTGATTTCTTGACTGCTGCTTCCATGGGTGTTGATTGTGGATCCAAGTAAAATGAAATCCTTGACAACTTCAATCTTTTCTCCATTTATCATGATGTTGCTCATTGGTCCAGTTGTGAGGATTTTGGCAAAGAGCTGGAGATGGAAAACCAAAAGGGAAGAACACGCTCAGTGTTTCTCAAGCTGAAAGAACTGAAGAAAAAATTCAAGCCTCGAGTTGCAATAGTGAAGGATTCTATGGGGAAAATATTAAACGACACAGGAAGCATCAAAAGAAGATAGAAGGAATACACAGAGTCATTATACCAAAAAGAATTAGTCGATGTTCAACCATTTCAAGAGATGGCATATGATCAGGAACCGATGTTACTGAAGAAAGAAGTCCAAGCTGCTCTGAAGGCGTTTGGTGAAAAACAAGGTTCCAGGAATTGATGGAATATCAACTGAGATGTTTCAACAAACAGATGCAGCACTGGAGGTGCTTACTCATCTATCCCAAGAAATGTGGAAGACAAGCTTCCTGGCCAACTGGCTGGAAAAGATCCATATTTATGCCTATTCCCAAGAAATGTGATCCAACCAAATGTGGAAATTATAGAACAATATCATTAATATCATACACAGGCAAAATTTTGCTGACGATCATTCAAAAATGGCAGGAGCAGTATATCAACAGGGACTGCCAAGAATTCAGGCCGGTTTCAGAAGAGGACGTGGAACCAGGGATATCATTGCTGATGTCAGATGGATCCTGGCTGAAAGCAGAGAATACCAGAAGGATGTTTACCTGTGTTTTATTGACTATGCAAAGACATTCGACTGTGTGGATCATAACAAATTATGGATGACATTGCGAAGACTGGGAATTCCGGAACACTTAATCGTGCTCGTGAAGAAACTTTACATAGATCAAGAGGCAGTTGTTCAAACAGAACAAGGGGATACTGATTGGTTTAAAGTCAGGAAAGGTGGTATAAGTTAATGTATGTTAATATAATATGACATTAGAACAGTCAGAAGTCCTAGTGTCAAACCCAACATGAGGATACTGGTGTGGTTCTCATTTAAACAGTGTCTTCTTTGAGTCTTCCTTAGGCGGCCACTTGAAGGAATACTGGCTCTAGCTCTTTCGAATCATTCCAGAATCCTTAGTGTAATACTTCTCCATCTACATTTCCCCCAAGGATGAGATACCATCAATAATACCATCCTGGGTGATTCCTGTATTGACTAGGATGCTGCTAAAACTGAATCAACTTAAAATATGGCAAATCAGGGTGACAGACTTTTTAAAATTTCCACTCAACTGTATGGCAACTAACAACCACAAGAGTTAGTTGTGAACAGTAACTAAAACAAGGATATATTCCCATAGGGAATTAGATGAGCCTCGGGCGAGCTTATTAGAAAAGGTTCCTCTGCCCCCAGCATAGTCTGAAATGACCTGGATAATATTGCTGTCTGCAAGGGAAGCAAGGAAGAGAGACTTCTTGGTGGCTCTGAATTCTGGAGAGGTCCTGCTGCTCAAATACTTCAAAAGCATCCAGATTGTAGAGGAGAGAACCTCACCATGAACTTGGTATTGGGCCCAAGCATGTGGCCTTGATCAGACTCTTAGGAGGCTACATCTAAAAAAAAATCTAAGCCACAATAAAAATTGATCTGACTAGAAGGATTGTTCTTCTTTGGGGGAAAAAGGGAAGCAAAGCTGGCAAAGTGACCTAGGTAAATTGTGAAGCTGGGGAATTTGCCTCCTGCAGCCACCTCCTCTAGTCTTTGTCCAGCTCCATCTTCAGGGGGCCCCGAGTTCTGAAGCAGCCCCAGTCACTCAGGGACTCACTCAGTCTCTCAGGGAGGAAATTTCAATTCACACGAAGGTGTTATAGACTTCAAGCTGGACCCAGAAAAATTTGCAGACACCTGGGACCGGGACATACTTTCCAAAAAGAAATTAATTTCTTATGAAAGTACTTTCAGCACTCTACCAGTCCCAGAGGAATGACTCGTTTGAGTAGGCTATCTTTACTCATCAAATCACACCAGTTTGTGACCCCTGAGTTGGATTTAAAAAAAAAAAGGTTTGCAAACCAAGGACACCTACTTGTACCAGAGCTTTTTGTGACATCCAATATGCATTCTCCAGCTTGAAATAACAGAATTCTTCCAAGTTTGTTTTCACCTTGAGAGAATGTGTCATATAAGAAATTCACACATAATTGCTTCTAATCAAAAAGTTTTGTATAATCCATATACAGAATTAAGATCAATGAAGGCACATTAACCCTTAAAGGTCTCTCCTTTTCTACCAAAGCATTTGTTTTCTTTCTCCCAAAGCATACATCTCTTTTCTTATCAGAGCCAAGATTCTCCAAATTATTCCTTAGGGTGTTGAGTCCCTGCGGGCCTTATCTCTCGGGAAACTCAAGTGCCTGAGTCAGGGTCCCGAAGACCTTTCCCATCCTTCGTTAGGAAACACGATGAACCATCAAAAGCTGAAACCATAAAGACATAGTAAAAACCAGTGCTTACTATGGGCCAGGCACTGGTCTAACAGCTTATGTATATTAAGTACCTTCATATCCAAATCCGCCTCCAGGACCTGAGTTAAGTTACTGAAGGCTCAGAAATCCCTGTGAGGCTCGTGTAATTATTTCCCCTGTTTTACAGACAGAGAAACTGAACACAAGCATTATTCAGTGACGAGGCTGGAATTTGAAACCCAGGCAGTCTGGTTCTGGTGGTTACACTCCCAACTCCCACACTTTATCGACATTCATGTGTCAGTAAGAAATCCCAATCAAAGGTGAGCTCCAGAATTCCCAGCAGACTACCCACAGCAAGCCAAGGTTATGTAAAGGTGGTTTATAACATTCACCGCACACACCATATAGCTTTGTCCATAAGTATGCCGCAGGGACCACCAGCCAGCGTGGGCTAATGTCCCAATACAGCACTTCCCCTGGGCAAAATGTGCTGTGGTTCTCTTGTCATCCACAGCCATCCGGGCTCTTTTTGCCTTTTTACCTCCTTCTGTGGGACACCTCCATAAACTCTCTCTGAGGCACCAATGCCTATTGTTCAATCTTCCATCACGTTAGTCAATTCAGTTCTTCTTGGTCCTTCTTTTACAAAGAGACTGACAGCAGTTTAGAGTGGCATTTACCTTTAAGATGGTTCTCAATTGGGGTGATTTTGCCCCCAGGGACTTCTGGCAATGTCTGAAGACATTTTTTGGTTGTCACAATTGAGAGGGAGGTGCTACTGGTGTCTAATGGGTAGAGTCCATGGTTGCTGCTGCACATCCTACAATGCACAGGACAGCCCCCTATAAGAAAGAATTATCCAGTCCCAAGTGTCAGTAGTGCTGAGGTTGAGAAATCATTCCCTGAAGAAGGGGTGCAGCATGTGTTAAGCACATGGTAGAATTTCAGGCATCAGGTAATGAGGTGGGCAAGGGGAAGCGAGGGGAGGGAAGGCAGTCTTTTTAGGCTTTACTTCACTCTACTTCTCCCCCAAACCAAGCCATGTATCTGTCTCTGTACCTGCCAAGTGACAAGACAGAAATGCTGTCTTGACGCATGTCTAAGTAGTTTTTTGGAGAGGACCCATTTACTTTTTATAGAATCCTGATTCCTGGCAGAAGTTGGCTTTTCCTTCTATATGCATAAAGGAAGGATGTTTATGATTTCTAAAAATACCACTCAACCATATAATTACTGCTTTTAATGTCATCATGTGAAAATATTACCTAACTTTGCATGGTTATTTGGCACAATGTTAAGTGTGTTGAGTCCTACTAATTATCCAGGTGTTGTTATTGTTTTTAACATCATTGTGGACCAAGGAGAATAATCTTGTTCATTTTCATGTCAGTGGTGAAACCAGCAGACCATGGGATCTTAATTTTATGCCGTACAGATTAAGCCTTCACAAATCCTTCCCCCAGAACTACTGTTCCTAGAAATAACTTCCCTGTACCCTGTA
Source organism: Elephas maximus indicus (assembly GCF_024166365.1). Lineage (NCBI taxonomy): Eukaryota > Metazoa > Chordata > Mammalia > Proboscidea > Elephantidae > Elephas > Elephas maximus. The sequence goes on from NC_064840.1 coordinate 55,824,046, forward strand.
ACACACCTTTTATTCAACCATCTCATCCTTTTCTAGAACTTAAACAATTGCCTTGAGCCAGATGAACCTCAAATTTCCCTCGAGCTACAACCTTTTCCCCAGTTTCTGGTGCCTCATTGGTAACTGTCTGCCAAACATCCACACCTGAGCATCTTATTAGGCATCTCGAGCTCAATATGTCTAAAACCCAAGTCTTCATCATACTGTCCCCAGTCAGCTCTTCTTCCTAATTTAATCTTTTTTTCCAATGCTGTCATCTTCTCCCAGTCCCATGCTCAAAAAAAAAACCAAACCTGTTGCCGCCGAGTCAATTCCAACTCATAGCAACTTTACAGGACAGAGTAGAACTGCTCCATAGGGTTTCCAAGGAGTGGCTCGTGGATTTGAATTGCCAACCTGTTGGTTAGCAGCCTGAGCTCTTAACTACTAGGAACCCCAAAAGACAGAGTAGAATTGCCTCAAAGCCTTTCCAAGGCTGTAAATCTTTATGCGAGCAGACTGCCACATCTTTCTCCAACCAGACTCCCATAAGTGCTTTTGAATTCTACTCTTTCTTCCTAACCTCCATACCAAATTCACCTCCAAGCCCTGACAATTCAACCACCACAGTGCTTCTGCATTGCTTCCTTCTTTCGGATTTCCACGGCCACCACCCTAGTTCAGGCCCTGCTTTCAACCCGCCCTGGACTGGGGCAGGACAGTCTCCTCTGACCTCTCCACTACGGTATCTTCCTGCTGCCAGATGACCCTTCCTAGGTCTGATCTTGTCACTGCCTGTTCCAAAGCCTTCGGTACAGTGATACCTATTGCTAAGTGCTTTACCTTGCTTCCCAGGGTTGTGTGAAATAAGATATAAAAATGCACTTTTAAAATTAAAGAACACTGGTCTGGGTTATTCCAATGTAGATTACTGTCAAAATTGTCAATACTGGTTTTATTTTTAATAAAAATACAGATAACCATTTAGAGAAACAGACCATCGGTAAATCACTTCTTTAAGGAACTTTGGACAACCAAAGTCATTCTGGAAAACCTGGGCACTGGGGATGGAGGATCAGCCTGTAGCCATGGGTAAATTATTGGGAGAAAAGTTCAGAAAAGGAGGAGGAAAGTAACAAAGGCACAACCTATAATTATGACTAGGGTGCAGACGGTTATAAGTAATATCTTGGCATTGGTTTTCTGGTATTGTATTTTATTTGAAAACTGTTTACATGAAAGAGACATAAACCCGTTGCCATCAAGTGCATTCTGACTCACAGCAACCCTACAGGACAGGGTAGACATGCCCCATAGGGTTTCCAAGGCTGTAAATCTTTACAGAAGCAGACCGCCATATCTTTCTCCCACAGAGTGGCTGGTGGGTTTGAACTGGCAAACTTTTGGTTAGCAGCCAAGACCTACTGGAATCTAATTTTGTAACAAGAGTTCCCTTCAGGACAACAATCACAGAACCATTGCAGGCCTCAGTTAACATATTGTCTGAGTAGTTTGGAGCCTGCCAAGGTTTAGGGTTGCTATTCCAGACCGTATTACCTAAATGGACTCTTTAAATTGGTAATTTAGAAATAAAGGAATTCCTTGAGAAAAAAAAATTGCTGTCAAGCTGACTCCAACTCATGGTGATCCCTACGTGTCAGAGCAGACCTGTGCTCCAGGGACTTTTCAATGACTGAGTTTAATACGGAGCCACCCCAACAGCAGAAAATTCCACTGCAGCTTCCTTGTCTGGCCTGGCCATTTCCCATCCAGTTCCATTGCTTGACTGGCCTTGAAATCTGCATCAGAATTCCAGCTCCTTTGCTCAGCCCACCTCACCATTTCCAGTTCCATTGCTTGCTGGCCTCGCAATTTGCATCAAAATTGCAGTTCCTTTGCTCCGCCCGCCCTGTGAAAACCCTGGCTCGAGATATGATTATGAATGTTGCTGATGTAACCTCTGGAACTCCCTACTTGTAAACCTCTTAAAAATAACTTCTTTCCCTCACCCTTTTGAAGTAGTCTTGGCAGCAGCAGCCCCGATTGCTTCTTTCCTTGCGCAATGAAATAAAATCCACCTTTACACTCTCCCACCTCAGTCTCTCGTTTATTGGCCTATACCAGTTACACCAAGCAAAACCTGGGGCTTCTAAAAAAAAACAACAATTTTCCAGAATTAGATTTCCAGGCTTTTCTTCTGAGGCGCCTCTGGGTAGATTTGAACTGCCCACCCTTTTGGTTAGTAGCCAAGCACTTAACAGTTTTTACCACCCAGGGAGTCCCTCAATAAAGGGTTGTTTTAGTAAATGGATCTGTCCTTTACTGGTGGGAATAAAGTTGAATGAAGGTTTCTTAATTTTTTAATTGCCAGAATAACTTTGGTTGCCCTACATGATAGCCTTTTGCCAAGCCTGTATCCACTCTTCTTTTCTCCTTTCTCACAGAAACCTGACTTAGTTTGTATATTATCCTCACCCCCAGATCCAAAGGGGAAGTCTGAATCATTTGCTTCAGCCAATTGCTGAAAGGCATTTCCTCAGTCACTGTTATTATCTAGGAGTGTGCACCTGTCCAAGAAGAACCAAATTCAAAGGAAGATCTTAGATACATTTTCCCAAGGCTTGGAACATTTCTCATCTGCTTCCAGGATGTAAACAAGGACACATGTTAGCTCATTTAATCCTAGCCGTCATTTTATAATCATGCTGGTGCCCAGCATTAGAATAAAGCTAATTCTTTGGACAGGAGATTAGAGGACAGAAAAACAGAAGTTTGTCTTTGAATGAAGGCTCTATCAATCCTAGAGACATCCCCAGTTTTGTGAGATAGTAAATATTCTCATTATATGAGTTGGGGTTTTCTATTATTTAGAACCAAGAGAATCCTAAAGAATTCATTTAATTGCCATCCTCTAACATTTCTCAGAGCCGTGGTGGCTCAGTGGTTAAGCACTCGGCTGCTAACTGAAAGGTCAGCAGTTTGAACCCACCAGCCACTCCATGGAAGAAAGATGTGGCAGTGTGCTTCTGTAAAGATTACAGCCTTGGAAACCCTATGAGGCAGTTCTACTCTGTCTTATAGGGTCACTATGAATCAGAATCAACTTGATGGCAATTGACTTGAAGGCAACAATGAAGATTTCTTAAATATCTATTCCAACATATACAGGGCTTTTTCCTACTTCTGACCTGAAAGGTTCCTGTTGGTTAAAAAGTTTTGTCTTAGACAGATGTTCAGAATTCCAGTCTGTACTGTACAGGGTAGAAGAGAACAAGGTGGAAGAGTGAAGGTTTCTGCCAAAAGAAGGAAAGGGGAAAGGGTCAGTAAATATTACTTCTATATGAGGAAACAGAAATTCGAACAGATCTGAAGAGGCTGGTTAAATGACATATTGTTGGGAAACTCCCATAATCTTGCCTGGGACCTATAATATATTTTCAAATTGTTGGCCTGAGTGAGGTCAGAGCAAATTCCGTAGTCTCGTAGCTGAAGGAAGTTAATGTGATAACTGGAAATCAATATTTGTCCCATTGTTTTTTTTGACTAGTAAGGTAACTTGTCCATAACTAGAATTCCAGCGTTGAGGTAGGGTTTAATTTCTGAGCCAAGTTGACCTTCTCTGATCATGGAAAAGGATTTTATGGCATTAAGCAAATTAGAACATTTTGCTTCCTTTCAATCTAATTTTCATGTCCCAGTACTATTTCAGCTTAGTTTTCCGCCCCCCCCCCGACTATGACACCCTCTTCCTTCAATACAGGAAAATATTTTTAAGGATGTGACTCACCCTGAGAGATTCACTTTGATTGTATAAGACCTTTCCATTTCTTGTTTTAAATGAAGGCCAGAGAAGGTAACAGGACTCCCCAGAGATTTTTAAAATAGTAAATTGTCTTATATGTATTATATTACCTAAATCATTCAGTAATCAGAATCTCATTCCTTAATACTCTTTGACATTTTCACCTCAGAAAGTAATTATTCTAGCACTACAAAAGTAAAAGAAGAAAAATGCAAGAAAGGGATACATTAAAAATAAATCAGTATTGTTTTAACTTCCAAATACCCTCAGAAACTTTTAAAAGTAAGATGAATGGCAAGACAATAGGTTGCAATTCAAATTGAACACAGTGATGTCCCTACTCATGGCACATCAGTAGGCAGCCAGAACATACCACCCTTTAAGAGCTACTCCAGCTAACCAGATGGTAAACGCTTTCCCAATATATCTGTTTACTTTTGCCCCTCATACTAATGGGTAGTTTGAAATGACTTATAGACAGCTATTTTCTCAGATCATTTCACAATTCAATTTTTGAAACTCAACTTTTTTAATGTCATACAATTTTCACTAGAGGTCAATATGCATATGGGTATATAATCACATTAACATGATAAGTTAAATCATCATGCACCCTTCTTTAAAAGAATTAAATCTGCACCCTCTGTCTCCTAAATATAGAATGAGGACAACTTGTTTGACATGTCCTTCAAATTTTTCTGTGATCTGACCCTAAAATGATGTTATGGAACAATACCTAGACTGGGAGAGAAGCACTAGGATTTTACTGGAAGACCTCAAGCTTGTCCAACCTCCCTGGGCCTCAGTCTCCTCAAGGGCAGAGACCAGTCCTGTTCATCTTCATAATCTCATCTTCTTTAACTTCACAGAATGATTGTGTACCAAACAGTCTCATGTATTTAATTAAATCTACATTTTAGGGATAGACAGCACACAGACTCAGATAACTCAAATAATAATAGTATATTAGAGATACCAGAGCTGGAAGAAACTTTGGGAATCAATTCCTTTTATTCTAACATGAATAAACAGAAGTCCACGGCAGTGACATGACTTCTCGAAGGCCAGGCAGCAGGTTATGGTCAGTTCTGGAATTCACTAGTATCTCCAATCTTATTCTTTTTATACCATGCTTTGACTCTTCTCAGAAGTACCTATTTACTAGCTAGTGGCCTCATTATAATATGTCAAAACCCCAATCATCTTTTAAGTGCCACACCTTTTAAGATGTCTTTCTGGATTTCTCCACTTGAAATGGATCTCCCCTCTATCTGAATGTTCTAGCATTTTCATTTATGTGTTCAGTATTGAGCACCACACCCTGTTCTAAGTGTTGGGGAGACAAGACACTCAAAGTCTCCACCTTGTGGTTATGTGTGCACACAATGCCGAGAGGCATCCAGTTAGTCACCAAGTCCTTCAGTTACCTGTAGTTATTGCTCAAATCTTTCCTCTTCCTTCCATACCCATTAGACTGCTTTGGTCCATGCTCTCATTTTACCTTATCTGGATTATCTTAACTCTCTTGCCAGTGTCCCTGCCTTTAATTTCACCTGTACCAATGCATCCTCCATATCATTCCAGGGGGATTTTTGTGGAATATCAAAAGGGTTATTCATTCTCTGTGTGGTAAACATCTGTCTGGTTGTCTACTTTTTCTCCTTTCAATAATAGAATCCCATCTAGATTTCGTCTTAGGGACATCTGAGGAGTTGACTCTAGCCCCAGGCTCCAGGAGCAAGCAACTGATTCAGGCCTGGAAAATCAGAGTTCCAAACCCACAGCAATTGCTGAGTCTTTGAAAGGAATCATCGTTACGCTTCAACCTCAAGTGCTTCAGCGTGTATCTCCCAGGAACAGGGCTTCTCCTACTAACTAAACTCAAGAAATTTAACATTATTGTAATATTATGGTCCATGTCCAAGTTTCCCCAATTGTCTCAATAATGTCTATAATGGCTTTTTTTTTTTTAAACCTGGATCCGATTAAAAATTATATATGACCCTTGGTTGTTGTGTCTCCTTAGTCTCCTTTAACTCTAGAACAGTGCCCCGCCATTATTTTATTTTATTTTATGGTCTTCTCATGACGTTTCCATTTTTGAAGACTAAAAGTGAGTTGTCTTCTAGAATGTCTCACATTCTGGATTTGTCTGTTTATTTTCTCATGATTAGATTCAAAATTATTATTTTTTAGCAACTACTGGTAATGTTGTTTACTTGTGTTTTATTGACTATGCAAAGGCATTCAACCTTGTGGTTTTTAACAAATTATGGATAATATTGCAAAGATTGGGAATTCCAGAACACTTACCTGTGCTCATGAGGAACCTGTACATAGACCAAGAGGCAATCATTGGAACAATACAAGGGGATACTGCATGGTTTAAAATCAGGAAAGGTGTGTGTCAGGGTTGTATCCTTTCACTGTACTTATTCAATCTGTATGCTGAGCAAATAATTCAAGAAGCTGGACTATATGAAGAACTCAGCTTCAGGATTGGAGGGAGACTCATTAACAACCTGCCATAAGCAGATGATACAACCTAGCTTGCCAAAAGTGAAGAGGACTTGAAACACTTACTGATGAAGATCAAAGGCTACAGCCTTCAGTATGGATTACACCTCAACATAAAGAAAACAAAAATCCTCACAACCGGACCAAAAAGCAAAAGAGAAAATATTGACGTTGTCAAGAATTTCATTTTACTTGGATCCACAATCAATGCTCATGGAAGCAGCAGTCAAGAAATCAAATAACACATTGCATTGGGCAAGTATGCTTCAAAAGACCTCTTTAAAGTGTTAAAAAACAAAGATGTCACTTTGAGAACTAAGGTGCACCAGACCCAAGCCATGGTATTTTCAATCCCCTCATATGCATGTGAAATCTGGACAATGAATAAGGAAGACCAAAGAAGAATTGATGTCTTTGAATTATGGTGTTGTGGAAGCATATTGAATGTACCACAGACCGCCAGAAGAAAGAACAAATCTGTCTTGGAAGAAATACAGCCAGAATGCTCCTTAGAAGCAAGGATGGCAAGACTTCATATCACATACTCTGGACACTTTATCAGAAGGGACCAGATCCTGGAGAAGGACATCATGCTTGGTAGAGTAGAGGTTGGATGAAAAAGGGGAAGACCCTCAACGAGATGGACTGGCACAGTGGCTACAACAATGGGCTGAAACGTAGCAACGATTGTGAGGATGACGCAGGACCACGCAGCGTTTTGTTCAGTTGTACACAGTGATGCTATGAGTAGGAACTGACTCAATAGCACCTAAAAACAGCAACAACAACATATATAGCCTTCGTATGAGTCAGAGATGAAGGCACCTAACAATAACAACGTGATGTTGTGTCCTTCTTAACATGAAATATTAGCTTGTCCCATTGCTGATGACGATGTTTGATACTTGTTAAGATAGTGTCCACAGGTTTCTCCATTATAAAGATACTAGACAAGGCTATTGCAACTGTGTTCAGATATGTAAAGGAAAGCATGAACATAGTGAGGAGCAAAATGGAAGGTATAAATGGAACTTCTAGAGATGAGAAACACAAATCCTTGTTGATTTATGAATATGTGAACCATTAACATCATTTAAATGTCAGTACTATATACAAACAATATAGTCAGAAAAATCTCCTCCGCCTGTGAGTGATTAGTTTTACTAGTTTCTGGTTCATGCTGCTATGTTTCTCTTTGCAAAATAAAGACATGAATTCTTCTCTCCCCCATTACTTACTCAAAAGCAAGCACACTATAGATAACGTTTCGACCTTGTTCTATTTAACAATGTATCCTGGGAATTACTCCATATCAGTGCATACAGATGTTCCTCATTGTATTTTATAGCTGTATTTTTATGTAGTACTCCATTGTGTGGACGTATCACAGTCTTTTAATCAGCCATCTATAGATGGGCATTTAGAGTTTTTTCCCCCAATATATTGCTATATAAGTAATTCTGCAACGGATAACATTGCATGTGTGTTTTGCATATTGTTGGTTGTGTCTTCAGGGTAAATTCCTAGAAATTTACCAATCCAGGGGGTTGCTGGAACAAAGGTAAATGCAAATGTAGTTTGTTAGATGTCACCAAACTCCCCTCCATGGAGTTTGTACCATTTTGCATTCCCAATGTTGAAGAAGAGTGTCTGCTTGCCCACAGCCTTGCCAATCGTGTCTCAAGCTTTTGAATTCCTGCCAATCTGAGAGGTGAGATTTTGTACCTCAGTGTAGTTTTCATTTGAATTTAGCTTTGCTTCTGAACACAAAATGAAGAGAAATCTGAAGTCTCATCTGTTAATTCTAGAGAGATATATCACTCCTTTATAACGCACAGTGTCCTGCTTGAAGACTGGCCCTGCCCTGAAGAATGGTATTTCACTAATGCTGGGTGTGTTGGCCCACAAACCTCTTCAGGCTTCAGTGATACCCCACACTGAGTGTGAAGGAGTAACTGTTTTTAGTTCATATACCCTTGCTCAGCCATAGATCCCCGTAGCACAATCTTTGTGTTGGAATAGGTGAGCCCACAGGTATTTTCAGCATCAGCCACCTGTATTGCTTGGGCCTTGGGCCTTGAGTGTGTGTCTGTATTTCCAACCCACACTGTCTTTCTTTCCTTTGGGATCTTTGGTATCCTTCCCTACCAATAAGGCCACTCCATCCAAGAAGACAGGTTTCACTGACTTCAAATTTCAGAGGTAGAATTTAGCTTCTTTGCACTGGGCTGCTATCTGAACTGTCCACCTGAACACAGGCCAGCTGTGCCCACCAAGAGGTTTGATTGGAGCAGTATTTATCAAGTCACAATAAAGTCTATCATATTTTTCTCCCAGGGCATACTTGCCTGACACACTTTTGCATTAAGGAGGGACACACAAGTGATTTTTTTCCAGAACAAGACCACTGTAAGGGAACTTTCTATTCATTCTTAAATCTGAAGCAGCTTGCAGTTTCTTCCTTTAAAAAAGTTAACCTCTGCTTTATCATATCTGTTCTTTCAATCACATTGCCCTTGTTGAATACTACTCAAATTAAAAGAGAGAGAATTGGAACTCTGAAGAGCACCCAGTATCCTCAAGACCCAGCACTGTTATTTCTCAGATAATTGGCACATAATGAATGCCTGTTGAATAAATTCACTTATTTCTCCTTCACGTCCCCTTAAAAAAAAAAAACCAAACCCACTGCCATCAAGTTTACTCAGTCATAATTCCCCAAAGTAAAATCTTCATTAATAAACAAACTCCTCAGTTCCTTTCAATACAACCACGTTCAATACAATATTGTCATTTCATGATTTTTCCCCAACTAATTTTTTTTGAGGGCAAGAACTCTGCCTTATACTTCATCTGTCTAACCCAGGAGCATGTAATAAAGGGCTGAACACACACTAAGTCTTCAAGGTTTTCAATGTTTGTGTCTTTCCCCCTTCCCACTAACATGCCAATTTATTGAGAGCAAGATCTAGATCTTGTACCCATGTCTCATCCCCAGCTTTGTCACATTCTCCCTCCGTGTTTTCCTCTCCCAAGTTTTATTGTTTTCACTAGCCATAATTTTTTTAATTAAAAAAAAATTATTTAGACATTATCAATACATTCACTATTTTAATCCATAAATATTTTGTGCCTATCTGTGTATCAAAAGCATACATAGATATTCTCTTTTCACTGATAGAATGAGAGTGTTTTGCGGGGTATCAAGTACTTTTCTTTGAGACTTACTGTCAGGCACTGTGGTGTGCACTTTCCAAGCAGATGTCAGCATACCTAAAAAACAGGTGAGGAGATGTGGTTTAGAGAACCTGGGATTTTAATCTTAAAGGTTCCCCCGGGTAGTAAATGGTAGAGCAGGGATTTGAACTGATTGCAAATCACATCATCTACCCACTCTACATAAGGGCCCCAGCAAGGTAAAAAGGAAAAGCTTCTCAAAGTCACTAAAACATCTTCTCTGAGAGTGAAATTGCTCCCTAAACAGATAGCAAAAGAAATGAGCTATAGACAAGTAATGGCATAATTTTTATTTGAAAGGGGTGAGGGAGAGGTTAATAGCTGAGCACCTGTGATTTGGGTTAAGGCATAGTTCATCAGAATTGTAGGCAAGGCAGCTGTTGCAGAAGAAAAGACACGGTCTCTTGGCTCCTTTCTTGGGATGTCACAAGTCTCATGAATCTTTCCCCCAAATGAACTGCTGGTTGTTTCTTTCTTGTACACAATTTGTGCTCATCCATTTTTGTAACAAACCCAAAGCAATGGAGAAGGGCGTGATTTTCAAGTTTTGTATTTTCACTTCCATATAGCAAAAATGGAGCTTGAATGAAAAAAATATTTTGATCAAATAGGTGTCCCTTCCATAAAGGAACAGTGTTCATAACTAAGAATATCCCAGACATTGGCCTATATTCTTGTAAATCCAAGCTTCAGGTAGAGACAATACGATTAAAATGGAAATTGTGCAAGTCTGCACACCTTGGTAACTTATTTGTGAAATTAAATAGATTTCCAGAAACAGTCATGTACTGGGAATATGTAGTTATTATTTAAATCTGACATAGAAAGACGCCCACCTTCAAAGAGAGAGAACTATGAAAAACCTTGTATCTTGAAAGATGAATATGAATCAGAAGAAGGAGACAATCTCACCCTTGAGGGGGAGGAAAGGGCTCTTCCTTTCAGGGCTGGAGATGAAACATTTAAAAATAAGAATTCAGCGCTCCAATCCTCTTGCAAGTCTTTGTGACTCAGAATTGAATTTATTATTAGTCTGACAAATTGGTTTTTACAGATGCCTTGATTTGAAAACCAAATATACTGTTTGGCTGATAACCTCATAGAGGCCACACATCTTGCTGAAATGCCTGAGAGCGACTGCCACTGGGTTTATTTATACAAGTGATAGAGGGCCAGAAGGGGGCTACTTCCCAGCTGCAGTCCATCCCCAAACACAATCCTTATCAATCAGGGCAGAATTGGATTGTTTTTGCTGCTCTGCACTGAGACCTTCCTACAAGTCCACACATCCCGTGCCTCATAACCAAAAGCAAGAACAAGGAAACATGGCAGCAAGACTCGCTAGAGCTTGTGAGATGGAGCTTGAGCTGAGATTAGAAGCTATCACTTCTCTTATGCTTCCGTTTCTCATGAGGCATGATACAAACATGGGCCGAGGGAAGGCTTAGGCTCTGAAATCAGATACACCAGGATTTGAATCCTGTCTCTACCATGTTGGTTGTATGTCCTTTCTGAGCCTCAATTTCTCCATCTGTGAAACAGGGATAATATTACCTCACTTAACCATCACAATGGCCCTATGAGATGAGTATTATCTGTAAAACACATCTTCTAGATTCACAGTGTTGTTGTTGTTGTTGGGTGCTTTTGAGTAGATTTTGGCTCTCATTGACAACCATGTGACAGAATGAGCTGCCGCATAGAGTTTTCCAGGCTGTAATCTTTAAGGCTCCCACGTGTCTGTCAGCTTGACATACCATGGGGGCTTGCATGTTGCTGTGATGCTGGAAACTATGCCACCAGTATTCAGATAGCAGCAGGGTCATCCATGGTGGACAGGTTTCAGCTGAGCTTTCACACTAGGACAGACCAGGAAGAAGGACCTGGCAGTTTACCTCTGAAAAGAATTAGCCAGTGAAAACCTTATGAATAGCAGCAGAATATTGTCTGATATAGTGCCAGAAGATGAGTCCTTCAGGTTTGAAGGAACTCAGAAGATGACTGAGAAGAACTGCCTCCTCAAAGTAGAGTCCACTTTCAATGATGTAGATGGAGTCAAGCTTTCAGGACCTTCATTTGCTGATGTGGCATGACTGAAAATGAAAAGAAACAGCTGCAAACATCCATTAATAATCAGAACCTGGAACATATGATTATGAATTTAGGAAAATTGGAAATCATCACAAAAGAAATGAAATGCATAAACATCGATATCCTAGGCATTTGTGAGCTGAAATGGACTGGTCTTGGCCATTTTGAATGGGATAATATATGGACTACTATGCCAGAAATGACAATTTGAAGAGGAATGGCATTGCATTCATCGTCAAAAAGAACATTTCAAGATCTGTCCTGAAGTACAATGCTGTCAGTGATAGGAGAATATCCATATGCCTACAAGGAAGACCAGTTAATATAACTATAATTCAAATTTACACACCAACCACTAAGGCCAAATATGAAGAAATTAAAGATTTTTACCAGCTTCTGTAGTTTGAAATTGATCGAAAATGCAATCAGGATGCATTGATAATTACTGGAGATTGGAATGCAAAAGCTGGAAACAAAGAAGGATCGGTAGTTGGAAAATATGGCCTTGGTGATAGAAACAATGCCAGAGACCACATGATAGAATTTTTCAAGACCAACAACTTCTTACTCTTACTCCTCATTGCAAATACCTTTTTTCACCAACATAAACAGTGCCTATACACATGGACCTCTCCAGATGGAATACACAGGAATCAAATCAACTACTTCTGTGGGAAGAGATGGTGGAAAACCTGAATATCATCAATAAGAACAGGCCAGGGGCCAACTGTGGAGCAGACCATAAATTGCTCATATGCAAGCTCAAGTTGAAAATGAAGAAAATTAGAACAAGTTGATGAGAGCCAAAGTATGAACTTGAGTATATCCCACCTGAATTTAGAGACCATCTCAAGGATAGATTTGACGTGTTGAACAGTAATGAACAAAGACCAGATGAATTGTGGAATGACATCAAGGACATCATATATGAAGAAAGCAAGAGGTCGCTGAAAAGACAGGAAAGAAAGAAAAGACCAAAATGGGTGTCAGAAGAGACTCTGAAACTTGCTCTTGAACATCGAGCAGCTAAAGCAAAAGGAAGAAATGATGAAGTAGAAGGACTGAATAGAAGACTTCAAAGGGCGGCTCAAGAAGACGATGTAAAGTATTATGATGACATGTGCAAAGAGGTGGAGATAGAAAACCAAAAGGGAAGAACATGCTTGGCATTTCTCAAGCTGAAAGAACTGAATTCAAGCCTCAAGTTGCAATAGTGAAGAATTCTATGGGGAAAATATTGAATGATACAAGAAGCATAAAAAGAAGATGGAAGGAATACACAGAGTCATTATACTGAAAAGAATTGGTCAACATTCAAACATTTCAAGAGGTAGCATATGATCAGGAACCGATGGTACTGAAGGAAGAAGTCCAAGCTGCACTGAAGGCAGTGGTGAAAAACAAGGCTCCAGGAATTGACAGAATGACAATTGAGATGTTTCGATAAATGGATGCAGCGCTGAAAGTGCTCACTCATCTATGCCAAGAAATTTGGAAGACAGCTACTTGGTCAATGTACTGGAAGAGATCCATATTTATGCCTATTCCCAAGAAAGGTGATCCAACTGAATATGGAAATTATCGAACAATATCATTAACATCACATGCAAGCAAAATTTTGCTGAAGATTGCTCAAAAGCAGCTACAGCAGTATATCGACGGGGAACTGCCAGAAATTCAGGCTGAATTCAGAAGAGGACGTGGAACCAGGGATATCATTGCTAATGCCAGATGGATCCTGGCTGAAAGCAGAGAATACCAGAAGGATGTTTACCTGTGTTTTATTTACTATGCAAAGGCATTTGACTGTGTGGATCATAACAAATTATGGATAACATTGTGAAGAATGGGAATTCCAGAACACTTAATTGTGCTCATGAGGAACCCGTACAGAGATCAAGAGGCAGTTGTTCAGACAAAACAAGGGTTTAAAGTTAGTAAAGGTGTGTGTCAGGGTTGTATCCTTTCACCATACCTATTCAATCTGTATCCTAAGCAAAAAATCCGAGAAGCTGGAGTATAGGAAGAAGAACGGGGCATCCAGATTGGAAGAAGATTCGTTAACAACCTGTGTTATGCAGATGACACAACCTTGCTTGCTGAAATTGAAGAGGTCATGAAGCACTTACTAGTGGAGATCAAAGACCACAGCCTGCAGTATAGATTACACCTTAACATAAAGAAACCAAAAATCCTCACAACTGGACCAATGAGCAACATCATGATAAATGGAGAAAAGATTGAAGTTGTCAAGGATTTCATTTTACTTGGATCCACAATCAACACCCATGGAAGCAGCAGTCAAGAAATCAAAAGACTCATTGCATTGGGCAAATCTGTTGTAAATGACCTCTTTAAATTGTTGAAAAACAAAGATGTCACCTTGAAGACTAACGTGCGCCTGACCCAAGCCATGGTATTTTCAGTCACGTCATATGCATGTGAAACCTGGACAATGCATAAGGAAGACTGAAGAAGAATCGATGTCTTTGAATTGTTGGCATTGGCAAACAATATTGAATATGCCATGGACTGCCAAAAGAAAGAACAAATCTGTCTTGGAAGAAGTACAACCAGAATGCTCCTTAGAAGCAAGGATAGTGAAACTGCGTCTTACGTGTTTTGGACATGTTGTCAGGAGGGATCAGTCCCTAGAGAAGGACATCATGCTTGGCAGAGTACAGGGTCAGTGGAAAAGAGGAAGACTCTCAATGAGATAAGTCGGAACTGACTCGACGGCACCTAACAACAACAATCTTTAAAGAGGGGGAGACCTCGTGGGGTGCTGTGGTTAAAGAGCTTGGCTGCTAATCAAAAGTTCGGCAGTTAGAATCCACCAGCCACTCCTTGGGAACCCTATGGGGCAGTTCTACACTGTCCTACAGTGTTGCTATAAGTTGGAATTGACTCAATGGCAACAGGTTTGGTTTGGTTTTAATCCTTAAGGGAACAGATTGGTCAGTCTTTATTCCAAGGATCCGCTGGGTGGGTTTCAACCTGCAGCTTTTCAGTTAACAGCCAGATGCTTAAGCATTGCTCTACCAGGGCTCTCTTCCAGGGTCGTAGTAAACATGCCTATTGAACCGAACCCATGGCTGTCAAGTTGATTCCAACTTATAGCAACCCTATAGGACAGGGTAGAACTGCCTCATAGGGTTTCCAAGGCTTTAATATTTATGGAAGCAGACCGCCACACCTTTCTCCTGTGGAGCGGCTGGTGCATTTGAACTGCTGACCTTTTGGTTAGCAGCCAAGTGCTTAACCACTGCACCACCAGAGCTCCTTATAGTAAACATCCAAAAACCAAACCTGTTGCCATCAAGCAGATTTTGACTCATAGTGACCCTATAGGACAGAGTTGAACTGCCCCATAGGGTTTCCAAGTAGCGGCTGGTGTATTTGAACTGCCAACATTTTGGTTAGCAGCCAAGCTCTTACCCACCGTGCCATCAAGGCTCCTAACAGACCTTTAAAAAGATATATGCAGAATTACCCTGAGGACACATTTTAATTGTAAATAAAAATACGTGTATGTGTATACACACACATATTTTTACTTAAAATTAGAATGACTGGACCTAGAAATTGGTATTTATGAACAAATTCCTAATAGATATTTTAGAATTAATTGTTTTCCACTGTCCAGGAGATTGAGCTGGAGAATGAATACTGCAACATCTTTAAATCAGATTTGCCGAATTCTAAGCCCAATTCTATTTTATTTAAAATAAAATGAATCCCATTAACTACACTTACACACACACACACATGCACACTCACATATTTATGGTAATAGATCAAAATGGCTTGTGTTGCTGTTGTGTGCAGTTGAGTGAATTCCAACTCATAGAGACCCATAGGACAGAGTAGAACTGCCCCATAGGGTTTCCTAGACTGTAAATCTTTATGGGAGCATATCGCCACTTCTTTTCTCTTGCAGGGCAGACAGTGCATTTGAACCACCGACCTTTTGGTTAGCAGCTAAGCGCTTAACCATTGTGCTACCAGGGCTCATTGAATGGCTTCTGTATTTATTAAAATGAAAATTAGTAGTTTTAAAATTAATCCTGAAAAATAATCAATGAAAGCACTTCCTTGGAAGTGATTATATATATAAAGTAGTAAGATATATTTAATGTGATAAACGCTCACATGCTCATGCAAAAACCTGAAGATAAATGAGATAACATTTCTTATAAATAAACAGAAAGGAAAAAGTAAATGAAATATGTCGGAAAATCCTAAAACCTCATTTCCACTAAAGCAGAATTAATTATGAGATTTAGCGTATCCAAGACCGTTTCATCATAGAAATTCAAAAGAACTCAGCTATGTGTTAAGAGTCTTGTGGTCAGGG
The DNA here is from genome assembly GCF_024166365.1 of Elephas maximus indicus. NCBI lineage: Eukaryota > Metazoa > Chordata > Mammalia > Proboscidea > Elephantidae > Elephas > Elephas maximus. The sequence continues at coordinate 55,840,029 of NC_064840.1, forward strand.
AAAATCCTAACTTCACTGCATAATCAACATGTGATACATGACCTGACACACAATGAGTTCCAAATAAATATTTGTTTGGTGGGTGGATGGATGGACGGCAGAGACAGATGGAAGGAAAGATGGATGGAAGGATGGAAGGATGGAAGGATGGAAGGATGGAAGGATGGATGGATGGATGGATGGATGGATGGATGGATGGATGGATGGATGGATGGATGGATGGATGGATGGATGGATGGATGGATGGATGGATGGATGGATGGATGGATGATGGATGGATGGATGGATGGATGGATGGATGGATGGATGGATGGATGGATGGATGGATGGATGGATGGATGGATAAAACAGTTTCATCTAAAGTGAGTACCTTGGTGTGAAATTTCATATAACAAAATGCTATGTGATTATAAGCACAAACCAGTTTGACTATTCTATAGACAAACTTGATTGGTCTGATCATTCAAAATATCAAATAGTTTGTCCATGGTAATAAAGCTAATCTCAAATATATATATACATAAAATATATATATATGATAAACAAAACCAAGGAGAGTGTTCATATACAAAAACAAAAACCATTACCGTAGAGTCAATTCTGACTCATAGTAACCCTATAGGACAGACTATAGCTGACATCATATTTATAGAAATCTTTATGGAAGCAGACTGTCACATCTTTTAACTGTGGAGTAGCTGGTGAATTCAAACAGCCAGCCTTTCTGTTGGCAGCCAAGCGCTTTAATCGCTGTGCCTCCTGTCCATACACCAGGAGGAAAATATTCCTCCTCTTCAGAGAAACAATTACAATCATATACTTAAAACCTATACCCCAAGGGGGAAAACTATAATGAGAGACTCAAGGAGATAGTCAAAACATCCCTTTCATATAAATGCATATGGCAGCCATAAAAGACTCTAGATTTCCTACCGCTAAAAAGATCAGTGAAAAATATTTAAAACCTTTAAATTTTGAGTTACTGTAAATCAGGGAAAAAGTGTGCATTATTTAAAAGTATTTAAACTCTAAGTCCAAATAGGTTTATATGAATTTTAGAAACTTAGATAGAATCTAAATGCTTCTTCATAGCAGGAAAACTAGGCATTAAGCAAAAGAGACCTAAAGGACTGGTTCCTGTCATCTAATGGAGTGTTTTGACTACATCCCAAATGTAATCAGGTAGGAACAATCACAATGCCAGGATGTAGGAGACAAAAGGAGGAAGAAATCACAGGAAACAGTCCATCAAACTCTTCACAAAGCTGACACCTGTACATCCTCCACCGAGGTTTGTTTGCTACAAAGCTGGGATGAAGAAATAAAGCTTATACACAACAAAATGAAAATTAAGACTGTCATGATCAACCTCACTCACAAGAAATCTTCAGTGTACTTCAATCTCTGGATTAAAAAAAAAAAAAAAAAAAAAAAAAACAGCTTCTAATGTTAAATTTCCCCCAAACACCACTGGGTTTTAATGTTAAATTGTACATGTCAGTTTTTAATGCATTTCCCATGAGATTAGGAAATTACTTTGTCCCCAGTATGACTCAGATTGTCATTACACAAATGTAGGGAAAGAGAGTGTCTTAGCATAAACAGCAAGCAGTTAAGAGAACTATCATTAAGATTCTTAAGCAGTAGGAAAGACCGTGCTCCAGGGAGCAGTGTTTTTGGAATTGCTTTTTACGCAGGATGAAAACAAAGCTAAAGTATTGCCTATAAAAATATTAGCTGAATGTTTTCAGCTACCAACTTTGCCACAGGACTGGTTTTAAAAAGTAAAAGAAATAATAAGGGAAATTGCTGCTTTTGATTTAATTCTGACTGAGAAGGAAGAAGCATGGGGTTGCAGAGAGAAAAGCTTTAACCAGAAAGGGGTCACTTATGTTTATTTTTATATTTTTAGATCTCAGATTGAATTAATTGTACTTAGTTCTGGGCTTGCTGACATCTTTGGTTCATGCAAGGCCCCATTCTTGAGTACCGTTTTATTCTTTTTGTATACTTGTTGCAGTTCCATCATTCCCCTTCCCAACTCTTAGGCTACCACTCCAATGCTTTTGACAAGCATCTTTGAATCTGAAGTTATCCTTTTAATACATACAGTGTTGTGTGGGAAACTCTGGTGGTGTAGTGGTTAAAAGCTACTGCTGCTAACCCAAAGGTGGGTAGTTCGAATCCACCAGGCGCTCCTTGGAAACTCTATAGGGTAATTCTACTCTGTACTCCAGGGTCGCTATGAGTCTGAATTGACTCAACAGCAACAGGTTTGGTTTTTGGTTGGTTTAGTGTTTTGTTTTGTTTTTTTTTAGTGTTATATGTGTATACATGTCATTCACATAAATTATATTTTTTGATACAGAGACATTTTTTTTTCCCCACTTAGTACTGTGTGTTTAAGATTTATCCATGTTGCTGAATGTGCGTCTGATTTCTTGCTTCTAAAATTTCATATTATTTTAGGGCATGCATCCACCTCATATTTTCTCATTGCCCCTACCCCCAGTGATGGACAGCCAGGTTGCTTGCCTCCAGTGCCCACTAAATGTTGGAATGAGCATCCTTATAGCCCTCTTTGAAGATTTCTTTGGGGGTATAGATTCATAAGTAGACTGGTTAAACTAAGCCATAAGCCATGGGGCATACCTATACATTTTTTTTTTTTTTTTTTACTAACTCTTAGCCAGATTGTTCTCCAGAAGAGTTGCACCAGCCTACTCCCTCACCAGCAAAATGTGAAGCTTCTTGTTTCTCTTCATTTCCACCAACTGATTTTTTGCCATTCTGATGGTTGTAAAGTGATGTCTCATTGTTTTATTTTCATTTCCTCTGATTACTAACAGATTCAACCATCTCTTCACAGAGGTGATGGTCATTTAAGTTTTCTGTTCCGTAAATTACTTGTTCAAATCTCTAGCACATGTATCTGTTGGATTTTCAATCTTTGATTTATTGGAGTTTCGTATAAATCCTAGGCACTGAGTTTTTGTTGTTGTTGTTCGTTTTAGACACAGATATTATCTTTCCTCAATCTGCTGTCAGTTAACTTTGTCTACAGCATATATCCTTGAATAAAAATACTTAATTTTGGTGTAATCAAATCCATCAATTATTCACATAACTTGTATTGCTTTTTTTTTTTTGGTCTTGTTTTACAGCATCTTTCCATACTCCTAGGTCATAAAAATATTCATCTATGGCTCTTCCATCAGCATTCTAATTTTACTACTCACACTTATGTCTTCATCCATGTGGCAAAATTACCATTTTATATACTGGAAGGTAAGGATCCAACTTTAAGTTTTTCTGTGTAGTGAATCAGTTTTGCCCAGTATTATCTACTAAAAAATCTATCCTTTCCCATTTATTTGTGGCATCTTCTTTTATCAAATAACAAGTTCCACTTACAGATAAGTCTTCCTTCGAGCTTTCTGCTTTGTTGCACTGATATTTTTGTCTATTTCTATACCAGTATCAAACTTACGTTTATTACTATGGCTTTGACATATGTCTTAACGTATCAGGGTACAAGTCCCCCTCTTTATTTTTTTTTAAAGTTAGCTATCCCTCCACATATATTTTAGAATGAGTTTGTAAGTTCCTAAAGTGAAAGATTGAGCTAGAAATTTGATTAGGATTACATTGAATCATAGATTAAATTGTGGAAAACTGACATCTTTACAATGTTATCAACTCAACTGTGAGCATGGTTTCTCCATTTATTCAAATCTTTTATATCAGCTAATAAAACTTTACATTTTTTCATACATGTCTTACGCATCTACTATTGTGAGTGGTGTCTTGTATTCCATTATAATTTCTCATTGGTTAATGCTAGTTTTGAGAAACACTACTAATTTGTTTAAGTTTCTCTTCTATCAACAAGTTTGAAAGCTTTCTTAAAAGTTTGTGTGCTGATTCAGTTATTTTTTCCACCCATATGGTTGTATCAAGTGCAAATATTGACAATATAATCTCTTCTCTTGCAAGACTCACAATCTTTATACTTCTATTTTTTATTACCTGGGTATAATTTGGACCAATAAGGCCAGATTGAGTTTTTAAAATTTTGAAGAAAGCAATTACTTTATCATAAAACTTAAAGAACAGAGTTATTTTGTACTCTAGGTTTTAGTTGTAGCTCAAATATCAGCTGAAATCGCTGAATGATGCAACCTTGCTTGCTGAAAGTGAAAAAGGCTTGAAGAACTTACTGATGAAGATCAAAGACCACAGCCTTCAGTATGGATTACACCTCAACATAAAGAAAACAAAAATCCTCACAACTGGACCAATAAGCAACATCATGAAAATGGGGAAAAGACTGAAGTTGTCAAGGATTTTGTTTTACTTGAATCCACAATCAACACCCATGGAGGTCAAGAGATCAAAAGACACATTGCATTGGGCAAATCTGCTGCAAAGAACCTCTTTAAAGTGTTGAAAAGCAAAGATGTCACCTTGCAGCCTAAAGTGCATCTGACCCAAGCAATGGTATTTTCAATAGCATTATATGCATGCAAAACCTGGACAATGAATAAGAAAGACTGAAGAAGAACTGACACCTTTGAACTGTGGTATTGGCGAAGAGTACTAAATATACCATGGACTGCCAAAAGAATGCATAAATCTGTCTTGGAAGAAGTACAACAAGAATATTCCTTAGAAGCAAAGATAGCAATACTATGTCTCACATACTTTGGACATGTTGTCAGGAGGTATCAGTCCTTGGTGAAGGACGTCATGCTTGGTAAAGGACAGGGTCAGCAAAAAAGAGGAAGACTCTCAGTGAGATGGATTGACACAGGCTACAACAATGGACTTAAGCACAGAAACAATTGTGAGGATGGAGAAGGGCCAGGCAGTGTTTCATTCTGTTGTACATAGGGTCTCTATAAGTCGGAACCAACTCGATGGTAACTGACAACAATAGAAATAAGTACACAGCTAGTGAGAAGGTAAAATGGTACGGCCACTCTGAAAAATAAATTTTCGCACTGTCTCATAAAACTAAACATGTAACTACCATACACTCCAGGAATTGCACTCATGGCCATTTATCCCAGAGAGATGAAAAAGTTTGTTCACACAAAAACACACACATAAATGTTCCTGGTGGTTTTATCAAAATAGACAAAAACTGAAAACAACCCAGATGTCATAGACCACAATGTGAAAGCGGGAGAGAGCAGAAAAGGGAAGGGGGAAGGCTGAGTTGAGGCCCATAGAGAAAGGCAACTGGTGAATGGTTAATGGGTGACTGGCTAAACAAACTATGGTACATCCAGACCTTGGAATGCTACTCAGCACTAAAAAAGAGTGAGGTATTGATACACACAACCTGGACAACTCTTCAAGTAACTATGGTGAGTGGAAAAAAATCCAATTCCAAAAGGTTACTTACCATATGACTCCATTTATATAACATTCTTGACATGACAAAAGTTTAGAAATGGAAAACAGGTAGCCAAGGGTTTGGGATAGTGGGAGGTGGGGCATGAAGGAGGTAGGTGTGGTTATAAAAGGGCAACATGAGGAATACTTATAGTGAAGGCACTGTTGTTCCGTGTCTTGACTGTGGTGGTAGATACATGACCCTATATTTATGATAAAATTGTATAGAACTAAACACACACGCATGAGTACAGGTAAAACCAGGCAAATCTAAGTAAGACCATGGATTTGTATCAATATCAACGTCCTGGTTGTGATATTTGTACTATAGTTTCATAAGATGTTACTATTGGCAGAAGCTGGGTAAACAATACACACAAACCGAAAGCCAAACCTGTTGCCGTCAAGTCTATTCCAACTTATAGTGACCCTATAGAATAGAGTAGAACTACCCCATAGGGTTTCCAAGGATTGGCTGGTGGATTCGGACTGCTGACCTTTTGGTTAGCAGCCAAGTTCTTAACCACTATGCCACCACAAATCTCTCTATATTGTTTCTTACAACTGTATGTGAATCCACAATTTCTCAAACTAAAAAGTTTCATCTTTTTTAAAAAGCCCTTCAGCCATCCCAATACCAGCAATTACTCACAAGCGATCTTTCTCTACAGGCTTGAATCCAGCCTTTTCCCTTTGCTTTTCTCTTCACTCCCACTTCCAAATTCTGGTCTAGGTCCAAAAAAAAAACCAAGCCCAGTGCCATCCAGTGGATTCCGACTCATAGCGACCCTATCTCTGTTTTATTGTGCCCTTCCAAACTATACCCTTAGATTTCCAACTTCTACACTTAAAGCAACTTTCCAGACACTTTCCTAAACAATCGTAACCCATATCTTGGCCTCCACAGGCAGCTTCTGTTTACACAGCTGTACATTCAACATAAAGAGGCCACACCCACCAGATCGTTGGCGAGAAACAGACGACTGAATGAACGTTTTATAGGAAATGTGGAGAAGGATGCACAGTGTATGACACGTTGGACATCTCTCCCCAACATTCTTTGCTCATTCTCACAACCTCTAGGTCTCCTCTCCTTTTGCCTTCCACCCAAAGCTTCTCAGCCTGCTCTCTCTCAGCCTCTTCCTCTTTCTGTCTCTTCCTGGAAAGCAATCCCATCTTTGCCTCCCTTCTCCCACTCTGCTGCCTGATCTCTCCAACTTTTCCTTAGGCCAAGTCAACCTTCTTTGAGTTTCTACCTTGAAATATACAAGCCTATATCCCTCAGGGATTAGAAACTCCTTTCCCTAAAAGTAAACAGGAAACCCCGGTGGGGCAGTGGTTAAGTGCTACAGCTGAGGGCAGCAGTTTAAATCCACGAGGTGCTCCTTGGGAACTCTATGGGGCAGTTCTACTCTGCCTTATAGGGTCACTATGAGTCAGAATCGACTCAAGGGCAACAGGTTTGGTTTTAAGAGTAACCATTTTTTAATTTTAAAATTTATAACTTAGTTAAAGGTTTAAAAGCCTGCTTTGAAAATCATTTTCACTTTAGCACAAAGGCATATTTCTAAAGTTCTCTTGAAGTGTCGTTCCACAGGATTTCTAAGGCTGTAATCCTTATGGAAGCAGACTGCCTCATCTTTCTCCCACAAAGTGTTGGGAGGGTTCAGAACCGCCAACCCTGTCGACCTTTCGGTTAGCAGCCAAGTGCTTAACCACTGCGCCATTAGGACTCGAACCTGTGGCATGTATAAGTCATACCTTTTGCCAAACACAGCATCCTCAGAATGGTGGAGTGGCTATAACTAGAAACAGGGCAAATGTGGGAGTACAAGAGAGCTTGGGTCTTTTTTTTTTTTTTGCTTTTATTGCCAACATGTTGCTGGTTATCATACAAGGTTATTATCAGCTGAATTTTCAAGACAGTGGTAGTAAGAATGTCAAGATTAAAAAATTATACATCCTAAGTATAGTTGTTAATTGTCCGATGTTATCAGTCTCTACAATTTAATTAAATAAGAAAAAGAACACTGTTTTTCATCTAATTTCCTTTAAGATAATTTAGTATATATAGTTTTGAGAAAGAGCCTGTATGTTTTGAAAATACGTCTGGATTAATTAGAAATACATTTGTTAACACAGCTGCTCCATGGTGAAGCCCTGACAGCCCCATGCACGCTGGTATGCAGCCATAAGCTAGATATGAGAATGGAACAAGCACATTTGTAACTTGCAAATGCAACTCATGGTGTGTCGTTCAAGCACTTACAAGGCATTTAATGCTGCAATCGGTGCTGGGACTTACAAAAGGCTTTGAGAGCCTATCCCCATGTTGCCATTGCTGCTGTCAACACCTTGGTTCAAGTCTTGTCTCTTCCTCCATCAGTGATGACCTTACCCTTTGTGTCTCCCATTTCCCATCTTCAATCCACACTCTTTTTTAATTGTGGTATACATAACAAAAAATACACCAACTCAACAATTTATCCATGTATAATTTAGTAACATTGATTATATTCTTTAAGTTGTGCACCCATTCTCACTTCCTTTTCCAAATTATTCCACCTCCATTAACATAAACTTGGTGCCCCGTAAGCAAAAACTCCCCCCAGTAATCACTAATAATCTTTGTTTGTTTGTTTTTTATTTGCTTATTTCATATAAATAAGATAATAAGTATTTTTCCTTTTGCAATTTATTTGGCTTAGCATGATGTTTTCAAGGTCCACCCATGTTGTGACATGCATCAGGATTTCATTTCTCTTTGTGGCTGAGTATGGAGTTCTCTTTCTAAAGCACTTCCCTCTGCTTAAAACCCTTTCATGGGTCTTCCTGTCAGCCATGGTCAACAGGTTTCAGCAAAGATTCTAGACCAAGGCAGGCTAGGAAGACAGGACTGGCAATCTGCTTCCAAAAACCACAACAGAATATTGCCCAATATAGTGCTGGAAGATGACCCTTCTAGGTTGGAAGGCCACAATAATGGACCAGAGCATACCAAGGATTGTGAAGACGTTGCATGACCAGGTAATGTTTCTTTCTCTTGTACATGGGGTCACCATGAGTCAGAGCCAACTTAAAGGCAACTAACAACAACATGGCACTTCCTTGCCCTCGGGGTAAACCCCAACTACTTTGCTTGGCGCGTTAGGACCCTTATCAGCCTCCCGAGCTTGCACCTCTCATCTCACTCCCTCCACACTCCAGCAGCTCCTAAGAATGAATGTCTTACAGCGCAAGCAGCTTGCGTGCCACCCTGCTCTTTGGTTCCAGGGTTCACACAGGATATGGTTCCTATCTTAGACAAGCATCTTGCTCTGAGGCTCAGAGTCCCCTCACCCAAACCCACTCCTTTGACTGCCAATTCCTGCTCACCCTTTGAGATCCATTTTGAATGTCAATTCTTTGTTATCTGCTTTCCAGCCACACAAATCCTTCTCTTAAAACATTCCTTCCCATTCCAGGGCTTGCACGCAGGCTGCTTCCTCTCCAACCTCTCCCCTACTCCATCCTCCATGACCCACCCCCACTTCCCACCCCTCTACCCTCCCCCTTGCCTAGCTCTTTGTTTGCCCTTCAGTTAGCGCTTCTTTAGGAAAGCCTCCTCTGATCCCACATACACGTTTCCCTAATGTATGCTCTCGTTGTTGTTAGTGGCCATCAAGTTGGCCGCAGACTCATGGCGGCCCCATGCACAAATGAAGGAAACGCTGCAGGGTCCCACCATTCCCATGTTGGATAGTGGATCAGACCCTTGTGATCCATAGAGTTTAGCTTGGCTGATTTTCAGATGTAGATTGCCTGGCCTCTCTGTCTAGTCTGTCTTAGTCTGGAGGCTCTGCTAAAACCTGTTCACCATCACGGCAACAAGCAAGCCTCTGCTAACAGATGGGTGGTGGCTGTACATGAGGTATATTGGCCAGGAAACAAATCCTGGTCTCCTGCACAGAAGGCAAGAATTCTACCGCTGAACCACCATGCCCCCACACACACGCATAGCAATTTTATTTCTTTGTAGCTTTGACCGCAATTATACTTAAATAATCACAAAATTAGCTTTTTAATGTCGGACTCCCCTGCTGAATCAGAGATCATGAGATCAGAGACCATGTTTTTCTTGTTTACCACTGATTTCCAGCACTTAGGATGCAGTAGGCACTTAATAAGTGTCTGCTGAATGAAAGAAAAAATCTTTATTCTTGGTCAGCTATTCATTAAGAATATGCAAATTGTTAAGACACAAGTCTTATACTTACATAGCCATTTCAATGTATCATTTAATCAACTGCTAGGCAGACCCCATCTTTCTTCAATCCAGAGTACCCATACATAGCAGATTCATCTTCATAAAATATACTTCTGGCCATGACGATCCCACACAGATACATCTTCACTGGCACTTTTTTACCTGTAGAATACTATGTGCCAGGCTCAGTGCCTGAAATAAATTATCCCATTTATACTCACAGCAAGCCTGCAAAGGAGATGTTGGGAGACCAAATGACGAATTGCTGCTCAGAGAGAGAAGGAATTGTACCAGATAGGAAATGACGCCAGAAGTTAACTGTCAACTGGACAGTAACGTTCATTGCATTTCCGTGACGCTATGCTGTCTCTCCAAATCTCTATCGCTACTGTTTAAAGCTCTACACCATTTAACAAAAACCTACTTCCCACCCCTTACCTCCTGCTACTGCTAATATCCCATCAGGTTGCTCAGGCCGCTAACCAAAAGGTTGGCAGTTCGAATCCACCAGGCACTCCTTGGAAACCATGGGACAAGTCTACTCTGTCCTATAGGGTCTCTATGAGTCAGAATTGACTCGATGGCAATAGATTTTGTTTTTTTGGTCTAAATATATTGTGAGAGCACCTACTTTTGAGGATGCTGGAGAATTGTGGCAGAGCATAAGCAAACAATTTTTTTCCCCCTCAGATATTTTAATCCTATCCATCCTCTCGAGTCCTACTTATGAACTAGCTTTTCATGAAGCCTTTCCTGGTTATTCCAGGCCATGCTGATCTGTCTTCCCCGCAAACTTCTAGAGCTCTTAGAATGTATAGGTATATTGACTGAGTCCCAGTGGCAGTCTGCTCCCCAATATTTGATCATTCCTATTTCTGTAAAATTAGAAATTTTGTTTCCCAGCCTCCTGTGCAGCCCTACAGAGCCATGAGGCTGAACTGCAGCCAATAAGACGCATAAGAAGATGCAGTGTGTGATTTCTGGGAAATGTCCTTAAAAAGAAGGGGTATACCCAACTCCTCTTCTGTCTTGCTGCTTACTACCTAGAACTCCAGTTTACTGCCTGGAACTCTTGGGTCCATTCTTTAGGAACAGAAACCACACACAGAAGAAACCCAAGATAGGAGCATGAATTCTTAACACCATGGAACACCCTACTACCCCCGAGTGATTACCCTGACACTTCTTAAATGTGAAAGAGAAGTAAACATCTATCTTGTTTATGCTACTGCTATTAGGAATTTTCTGTTATTTGCAGCTAAACCTAAGCCTAATTTATACCGTTCCTGTTGTTGTTGTTGTGTATTGAGTCGATTCAGACACACAGCAACCCTACAGGACAGAATAGAACTGCCCCATAAGGTTTCCTCAGCTGTAATCTTTATGGGAGCAGATCACCAGTTTTTTTCTTTCCCCCTAAAGCGCAGCCGGTGGGTTGAACCACCCACCTTTTGTTTGGCAGCCCAGAGCATAGGCTAATTTTTATTCATAGTGATCTTTGAAAAATGCATTTTCCCAATAGTAAAAGCAACATAAAGATCCCTGGTGGTGCAATGGTTAAGTGCCCAGTTTAGGCTTATTACAGAATTTTTTTAAAAAATACAAAATAAGCAAATCATCCTAGGTCTTACAACTCTTACATTCTAGCAAATGTAGCTAAGATCATGCCATAAAGTCATTTTTTATAATCTGTTTCATTAACATTATCCCATGCATACAATTTTTTTAGGAAAAGTATTCTGCATAATATTTAGTTGAGTGACCTGTAATCTGTTCAACATTAAAGTCGCTTCTACTTTTCCGCTGTGGTAGTTACCATTGCAGCAAACTAGTTATACTTCAATAGCAGATGTTTGCAATATCAGTGTATTGTTCGGAGTCCATTTAGAAGACAGAAACGACACCAGTAATTTGAACGGGAAAAATTTAATACAAGGAAGTATTAACTAGCAACAAGAGATTAACTACTAGGAAGAGACAAAAGAGAGCTCTATGGAATGCCCTAGGGCTGAGAGACAGTCCCCCAAGAAGGAATAGACATGGAAAGAGAGGGCCCCTCCCCTGAGCTGAGTTTCAGACCTCATTGGAGATGGTATAACGGTGGTTCGGTGGATGGTGGAGAAGTTCATTGGGTTGCATTGGATAAGAGCTGATCCACAGCTAGCAGGCAGAGGTTGCAGGCCAGGAATGGGAAGCAAAACTTGCTGAAGAGTGAGTACCACCGTGAGTCCTGCATGCACACAGTTGCACCATGAGAGCAAGAAAGGATAAAAGGGATAAAACCAAAACCAAGTCAAACCCATTGATGTCCAGTTGATTCTGACTCATAGTCGCACTATAGGACAGAGTAGAACTACCCCATAGGGTTATACCAAGGAGCAGCTGGTGAATTCAAACTGTTGACCACCAGGGCTCCAAGAAGGGATAAAGCACACCAAAGCCAGGAAGAGAAGCCCCTTCCTCCTGTAATGTCCCTCCAGCATCCCCTACGAAGTTCAACATTGCACCAGCTGGCAAACTAGCTCCAGTATCACAACGTGCGGAGAAGAAGGGTGGATTCAGAGCTGAAAGGAAATAAATGAATAACTGGCACAACCAGTATTCATTCATTCTCCCTCTGATAATTGTACTTCAGCTTTCCACATCCACTTTTTCAGCCCATATGCTCCAAACAGAGCACCACATCTGCCTGGCCATGGTGGATCGTTCAGGGGTGACATGTGGTCCAGGCAGAGCTGTCTATAATCAGAGTTTCACTGAAGCCACGCAGAGAGAAAACCATTTCCTCTTTCTGGCTGATTGAACAAGGGAGAATGTGAGCATTTTGCTGCTGGTGGGCCTTACAACGAAGCTCTTGCAGCAGAAAGCTTTACTTAGAGAGGGAGAGGACCTGGTTCCTGAGGACCTTGCTTTAGCCTGAGGTCAACCATGCTTGGACTTTCAGTTACATGATCATTGTTTTTTTTTTTTTTCCTTAAGCTCAGTTAAATTGGTTTATTAGGTTTTCTGTTAACAGCCACAGAAATAGTCCTTGATGATACGGTTGCTTGAGTTTTAGAACACTTACGGTCACAATTTTTCCCAGCTGGATCTACAGTGTGATTAAAAAAAAAAAATGCCCCATAGGATGATAAAAAGAAAGCAATGGTAAGAGATGGAATTAAATTCTATAGGACCATTTAAGTAAAGTTAAGGAATGTGGACTCTATCCCAAGAGTGAGGTGACACCCAAAACTTCCAGGAGGGGAGTAACATGATCCAATTTGTGTTTAAGATCACTCTGGCTACTGTGGAGAGAATGACTGAAGGGGCATGTCCCATTAGAAGGTAACTATGGTAAGAGACTGCAGAGGCCTGGATGAGGATAGAGACCAGAGCAATGAAGGGACATGACCAGATGTGAGACATATTTAGGAGGTTAACTTAACAGGACTTACCTGAGTATCTACATTGCCTAGGTGCCTTTCACTAACATAAGGAATATAGATGGACAAATAGGTTAATGGCTTCTGTTTTGGACACATCTAAATTTTTTTTTTTTTTTTTAATATTGAGAGTACCTGGAGGGAATTCATAAGAAGTATATGACTTCTGCAACTGAGGATGTCGTGGGTGGAAGCAGAAGCAGAAAGTAACTATAGCAATAAGAAGTCATTTATACAAAAGATTAACTTACACAGCTGCTAATGGAAAGGTTCAAGTCAAACCAGAGATGCATTTAAAGAAAGACCTGGTGATCTAATAAAAAAAAAAAAAAATCAGCCACTGAAAGCCCTGTGGAGCATAGTTCTAGTCTGACACATATGGGGTCACCTTGAGTTGGAATTGACTCCACGGTAACTGTTTTTTCTTTGTTTTAATAGAATAAGAAGAGAAAAGTGCTAAAGATAATAATAAAAACTTTTAAGAAATGGAAAAATAGAGTTGCTTACAAAAAACTGAACAGGGAGAGAGGTGGGAAGAAAAGTATCACTGAAGGAGGGAATGGGCCACGGTGTCCAGTTCTACTGAGAAATAATGATTGAGAATTGGTAGTCAGTTTAGAGACAAGAAGGTCACTGGTGGCCTCACTGAGAGTATTTTCACAAATTGGAGGGGGTGGGATCCATTTTACACTCATCTGAAGAGTGAACATGGGGTGAGGAAATGGGAAATAACAAGTTAAAATGTTTCTTTCCAAATGTTTCTTCCTGTGAAAGGAAGCAGGGGGTAGATGAAGGCAGACTCAGATTTGAAGGGGAGTTCTTTTTTAAAGATAAATGTTAAGGGTGTTTAAAAGTTAACAGGAAGGAGCCAGTACAAAGGGGGAGTTTGAATTTATAAGAGAAAAAGGAGACAATCAATTGATAAGATCCCTAAGTAGAGGGTCGAATGGGATCCAGAGCATAGGTAGAGGACTAACCTGGAGCAGGAGATAGGCCATCTCCTCTGTTATAGAAAGAGGGAAAGAGGAAAAAAATGAGTAGGGAAGGAAATGAGTTTGTGATTTGGGGGCAGGAGGTTGAGGACATCTGACGTCTTCTATTTTCTCTGTAAAAATGGAGGCAAACTTGTCTGCTAAGAGTGAAAGGTGATGGATTGGAAGATTTGAGGCACGGTGGAAATGGCCTGAAATCATCTCTGTGCAAAAAGAGCAAGAACTGAGCAGGGAAACATAGAAGGGGCCGAGTTGAGGGTTCCATTGATGTTAGGACTGTGATTTGTCGAGATGCACACAAGCCTTAAGTTTTGTAATTTTCACCAACAGCCCTCTCCAGCTTGTGTGCAAGTGTGGAGAAAACAGAGTATGTTTCTGCTTTTTTTAGATTTTCTACTTTTTGTCAATGCAATCATTTACATTTTTCTAAAAATTCAATCATTCATCTCAGGGAGATTTTTTAACCTAATTAGCATATAATTCTCCATACTTATTCTTAGGAATCCATAATGTTATCTTTTGCAGCATTTTCATTTTCTTTTTCTAATTTTCCTTGACTAACATTCCTGACTACTGAGATACCCTATGTATTAATTTGCCATTGCTCCCATAACAAATTCCCTCAACTTTGTGGCTTCAAACAAGACACAGTCATTCTCTTACAGTTCCGGAGATCAGAAGTCTGAAATCAGTTCCAAAGGACCAAAATCAAGATGTCGGCAGGGCCTCACTCCCTCCAGAGGCTCTAGGGAAGAATCTGTTTCCTTATCTTTTCCAGTTTCTAAAGCTACAGGGTAGCATCTTGCTTGAGTAATCACATGGCCTTCTTCTGTCAAATCTTCTGGCCCCTCTTAGAAGAGCACTTGTGATTACATTTAAGGCCCACCTGGATATTCCAGGATATTCTCTCCATCTCAAGATCCTTAATTACATCTGCAAAGCTCTTTTGCTGCATTAGTATAATATTCATGAGTTCTAGGAATTGGGACCTGAATGCCTTTGGAGCCCACTATTCAGCCTACCCCCTCCTGTTTTCTCTGTTGGAATCACCTATCTTTCATAGCACTCAAGGATATTTGGAAATGCTAGAGGCCAGAGGAGACAGTACTGACGTCAATGCCTCTCTCTGACGTTCATGTGCAGGTCTCGAGGGGCAGTTCAGTCAGACTAGAATGCAGACTCTGAGAGACTAGGTATAAAGCTGGACTCTCATAACTCAGTTTGAGACAGTGAACAGAAATTACGATGTATCATGTACAGGTCGGAGATTAAGCTTGAGAGACTGAGACACAAGAAAATAGTCACCTACATCCAGTACGAAAACTATAACCTAGCATTCTACTCTCAGGTACCTCTAAACACAGTCATGGTTTATCTGCCCTGTACTTACGGAGGCTTTGCTCATTACTATCTCAAGCATGCTTAAGGGCCTCATTAACTTTAACAAAAAAAAAAAAAGATTTTTGTCTTTCTCTCAAGAAACTAGCAATTTTCTGGGACAAAGACGTTCCTTGACCAGCATTACCACACAGTGCCTCTAAACCAGTTTCTGCTTCTCTTTCATGTCACAGTGCCCTTAATGTTTCCCGGTTCAGTTCTGTGTAGTAGTCATCACGGGGCACCATGACAGTGCAGCACAAGCCCACGGCATTACAAGAAAGCCATTCTGGGCCCCGGAAGGATGGGAAATGAACATTATTTTGATTTAGGAATTGTGAAATCATACTTGTAAAAGTATCTGCTTTCCAGAAAATGATTTATGCAGCAGAAAAGATTGGAGAATTACGAAGATTGGTAATTCTCCCTATTGTTCCCATTCCTTGACACAAGAGACTCCAATATCTTGAGTTTTTGTCCAAAAATTTAGATGGAATAATCCAGGGGCATCATTGTAAATAAAAAAACTTTCTTACCTCACTTAGTAGTTTTCCAGTAAATTATGAATATCATATTCTTATCATCTTAGTTTCCAAGGGCTTCCATAACGAAATACCACAGAGTGGGTGGCTTTAAAGAAAAGAAATTTATTGTCTCACAGTATGGGAAGCTGAAAGTCCAAATTAGGGTCTCAGCTGTGTCACTTTCTTCTGAAGGTTTGAGAGGGGAACTGTTCCATACTTCCAACTTTGTTTCTGGTAGCTGCTGTCAATCTATGGTGTTCCTTTGCTACTTGTAGATATATCTTCACGTGGTGTCTTCCCCCTGGGTGTTGCTCTGTTTCTATGTCTGTTATCTCCTTTTACAAAACACCACTGAGAAGGGATTAGGGCTAGGACCCACCCTGCTCCAGTATGACTTAACTGATATATCTTCAAAGAAAGACCCTATTTCCCCAAACAAGGTTACAGTCACAGGTACGGGGTTTAGGGTTTCAATATGTCTTTTTAGGTACACAATTTAGTCTACAACACTTTTGTTTTTATATAAACATAAATGAATAATGATATAGATATTGACATAGGAGCCAGGAGACCTGGGTTCTAGCCTGATTCTTGCCCTGGCCCTAGCACTCTACTTGCAATTTTGATTAACTTACTTTCTCCACCAGGACTTCACTTCTCTCTGCTGTAAAATGAATGAGTTGCACTAAATGATTTCAGTTGTTCTTCTCTCATAGCCCAGTATTGTATGATCTTATTCACATTGCAAAAGGCATTAGATTAAGGATAGTGTCTTAGCTATCTACTGCTGGTATAACAGAAATATCACAAGTGGATGGCTTTTTATTCTCTCACAGTCTAAGAGACTAGAAGTCTGAATTCAGGGTGCCAGTTCCAGGTGAAGCCTTTCTCTCTCTATCAGCTCTGAGGGAAGGTCCTTGTCATCAATCTTCTCCTGGTCTAGGACCTTCTCAGCACAGGGAACGTGGGTCCAAAGGACACACTTTCAGTCCTGGCTCTTCTTGCTTAGTGGTAATGAGGTCCTTATCTCTTTGCTAGCTTCTCTCTCCTTTTATCTCTTTGCAAGATAAAAGATGATGCAGGCCACACCCCAGGGAAACTCCCCCTACGTTGGATCAGGGATGTGACCTGAGTAAGGATGTTGCCTCCCACTCTAGTCCTCCTTAACATAACCTAATCTTTCCTCATTAACCACAGGTAGGGATTAGGATTTATACCACATAGGAAAATTACATCAAATCACAAAAATGGAGTACACCACACAACACAGGGAATCAGGACCCAGCCAAGTCAACACATATTTTAGGGGTTCACGGTTCAATCCATGATAGATAGTTATTTAAGGGCCTATAAAATTTATAACTGGAATTATCATAGAAAAGATAACTATCACTCAGATACCTCTACAGAGACATCTAATACACTTATTTAATTTGCATTAGTCAATTTGAGCAAAATGATCATTCTGGGGGCTCTGCAGTGGTAACCTAAGGATATTCCTCTTTTACATGCACTTTTATGTTGCAAGTTTCTAATTCTTTACTAGGTTTACTACCCAGGGTGTTTATATGTGAGACCACACCCTTTTGAAAATGCTTAAAACATAGGGTAACAACCTGTTAAAGTAAAGGCAACGTTGTTTCTATAAAAGAAAATGTCATCTCTTTAGAATTTTAATAGTTATCTTGAGGACAATGGCAAAGAGTATGCATAATATATTTAGCCTTGAAAAATATCTTACAAGATTTCATGCCAAAGGCTATTTAAACTTTTAAATTATGACAGGATTTGCAAGTTTGGCCAAGGATAAGGAGATAGCTAAAATCAGAGGTTGGAAACTGCAGGTCAGATCTGCTAGGGTTATTTTAGTTTAACCTACATAGAATCTTAAATTTTTTTTTTAATTTCACACGTGCATACACACACATACATACACACACATGCACACAAATCTGAATTGGGGTTGTTCTTCAAAGATGGGAAGATTAGGACACGAATGACTTGTTTTCCCACTTACATCAATCAGTGGAATCTTGGTATCAGGAGTCCCCTTCGTTAGCTGCAGGCCAGAGCCAGATTCCACAGTCCCCACCACTCCCTATTGCTCACCCAGTACATTTCTTTCATTCACATTACTGCCTGCCTTTGTAAGCTTTTAAGTTTGCTATTCATGGTGTGAACAGATGAACAAAGAATATAAATAAGCACTTAATTTTTGTGATATAGAGTAGCAAATACAATCAGAACACAGTAATTTCTCTTCTTCACCACTATGGCTAGCTCTTTTATTACAAAAAGTGACAGAGACGAACTTTAGCAAAACCTCCCAGCAGCGTAAGTAGGAAGGGAAATGCAGAAGGGCGTCAGTGTAGGCAAGTGTAAAGCACTACATTTAAGAGAAAGGCTTCTCACCAGGATCATAACATGCATTATAATTCAGCAGTGAGTCTCATTCCTTTGACTGTCTCCAGTTATAAGGGGCCATGCTTGTGATGAAGCATATTGATATCAGTTCCTCTTTCTTGAAAACTATTCAGGTGTGTGCTACACGGTCTACAAAGTAGGTCTGGGAAAGGCTACCATTCTTAAGTAGAGGTTAAAATAATTCTCGAAAGATAGACTCTCATGTGTCTGAAAATACATAGTTTAAAATGAGATTTGCCCAAAATGCAAATGCAAGTGCAAGGACAAATTACATTTACACATTTTCCTTATAACTTTGGCTCCTCTTGGCATAGATATTTTCATCTTGTGAATAGGTAATACATTCACATGATTCAAACATCAGAAAGTATAAAAATAGGTACAGTGATATCTCCCTACCACTCTCCGACATACGCCCCAACTCCCTCCTGCCTCCAACACACACGCTGAGGTTCCTGCTTTTGTTATTGTTGCTCTTTCAGATAAACTTTATGCACATAGGAGCAAACAGAGGCATAGATATTCTTTCTTCTTCCTCCTTTTTAAAATGGTGCCATACGCCTCACATCCTCCTGTACCATCAATACAAAAAGATCCTACTTATGCCATTTTACAATATAAAGTAAGCCATTATATAAACCTAACCTAACCCGTTGCTGTTGAGTCAATTCTGGCTCATAGTGACCCTATAGGAAAGAGTAGAACTGCCCTATAGGGTTTCCAAGGAGAGCCTGGTAGATTCGAACTGCTGACCTTCTGGTTAGCAGCTCTTAACCACTGTACTACCAAGCCATTGTATAGATATACCATAGTTTATTTAACCTGTCTCTACTGATGGACATTAAGGTTGCTTCCGACCTTACACTACTACAAACAACGCTGCAGCGAAAAGCAATGAACACACGTCATTTCACATACCGACAAGTATTACTGTAGAATGAATTTCTGGAATTGGAATTGTTGAAGGACTGCATATACACATTTGTAACTTTGATAGCACTGCCAGATGATCCTCCATGTCCACGCTGTAACTACCAGAAACTCTGAGGTGGCCTTATTTGGAAAAAGGGTCTTTGCAGATGTAAGTGAGCTAAGGATCTCAAGATAAGATTATTCTACGCTTTTTTTTTTTTTTATCCAGGGGGGACCTGAATTGAATGACAAATGTCCTTATAAAAGACACACAGAGGAGAGACAAAGAGGAGAAGGACATGTGAAAATGGAGGCAGAGACTGGCATTATGCAGCCACAAGCCAAGGAACACTTGGATTCATCAGAAACTGGAAGAGGCAAGGAAAAATCCTCCCCTAGACCTTCAGAGGGACTGTAGTCCTGCCAACACCTTGATTTTGGACTCCTGGCCTCCAGAACTGTGGGAGAATACATTTTTGTTGTTTTAAGCCACCCAGTTTGTGGTAATTTGTTTCAATGCCCACAATAAAGGAATATGCCCTCAAGATCATAAAGTTACCAAATTGTAGAACTGGGGACTAGAACCCCAAAATCTCCCTTTCAGTGCCCTTCTCACTAAATCACTTTGGAATCCTACACCTCAGCCCCCGTGGGACTATGCTCATACATATTTAAGTAAGCTATAGAATGTGTTTTCCCTGGAGACTCCTTACAGCCCAAGTTTATTATCAGTCAAGAAGCTGTATCTTGTTGGAATTTCAACAGAAGAAAGTAAAGATGGCAGAATGAGTGCACTGAATATAGAATTTTTTTTAAACCAGTTATTCTTTGAAATAAATCCAGGATTCATCCAAGAGACTTACATGATGGGCTACCCAAAATTAGAAAATGAAGAGAAGCTCAGAAAGCACTGACTTGAAAATGGTACTATTATGAAGCCATTCTCTTTGAAAAGAAACACGAGAACTCTTTCTATTACATTGGTTTAAGCATATGAATGTATAGCTAATTTAATAAACAACTAACTATAAATTATGGTTTAAAAAAATTCCATCCCCAGGGAATCCTCAAGAAGATGAAGACAATGGTTAGTGTTATTGCTCTCAGCATCACTAGAAAATAATGAATCTGCATAAAGGTCTTAATGTAGGTTTGGGAGGGGAAAAAGACCTTCTGGGAAAAAGGATGCTTTCTAATTAAATTCAGTTTAAAAAAAAAAATTTGTCTTGGCCTAGCGCAAAGCACTCTGTTGGCACTGAAGGGATTAGAAAGATGAATGAATTATGCTTTCTGGCCTCAAAGAGCTTGCAGTTTATAGAGAAGAAGGGCATGGATCTGACTAACTTTAATAAATGGCAGACCATGCTAAGTGCAAAGCACTGTGGGAGTGTGAGAAGGGACAGATGGAGCCCTAATGGGAGTTCAGGGGGACACTGAACAGGAGGAGATAGCATCTGAACTGGGCACTAAAGAAAGGTTTTTTTTTTTAGACAGTTAGATATGAAAAGGAGAAAAAAAAACACCATTGCCGTCGAGTGGATTCCGATTCATAGTGACCCTATAGGACAGGGTAGAACTGCCCAACAGAGCTTCCAAGGAGCTCTTGGTGGAGTCGAACTGCCGACCTTTTGGTTAGGAGCCGTAGCACTTAACCACTACAACACCAGGGTTTCCATGAGAAGGAGGGATCATTCCAAACGGAATTAACATTAAAAAACATCCATCACCACTATAAACACCACCACCGCCGCTTACAAGGGACAAATTACTCAGTTTGGCAGCAGTGCGGGGAGTAACCGACATAGTAGTGGTAGAATAAGCTGAACACTTACCGTAGAAAAGCCTGAAGGCAATGCTAAGACATTTGGATTTTATTCTGAAGACAATGGGGACCACTGACAATAACTTGGTGCTTTTTTTCTCATTATAAAGATAATACATGTTCATTATTTAAATTAATCGGCCATAATCTCATCACCTCTAGAAAACCATTGTTAACATTTTGGTCTTAGTCATTTTCATAAATAGATGCATGTATGTATTTGTGTGTGTATTTGGACCCAACAGTAGCTATCTCTCTAGTTTGGTTTCACTGACACTACTTCCTCATGCATTTATTAATTATACATGTGGTTTTTTGAAATATAGATGATAAAAAATGAAAGAAAAACACCCATAACCTCACCACGTAGAGATACCCCTTGGGCAGCCTTTTGATTTAATTATAATTATTTCAGGCCTTCCATATAATTTCAAATATTTTAGATCATAATGTACACACAATTTTATTGGCCTTATCAATCCCTGAGCATGCTCAACGTAAGAGTCTTTTATATGATAAACTAGCCTCTGTCTCACCTTGCTCCCACCCAACACACACAGGCACAAACACATGCAGTAATATATAATAACATCCCGCACATCACAACCAACTCGTTGCTTCAGTCTTGATGATGAGCAGGCCTAGTCCTGAAGACAGATGCATGCTGATCCCTGGAGTGTTTTGACTCCACTGTGGATGCAAAATATTAGCAGTCAGTGCACCATCCCAGTGGCTGTCTCGCCCCAGCTGCTCTCTTTTTCTTTTTTTTCTTGCTTTAAGTGAAAGTTTCTAATTCAAGTCAGTTTCTCATACAAAAACTTATACACACATTGTTATGTGACCCTAGTTGCTCTCCCTACAAATACAGGGTGAAGAGAAAGTGAGACAGCGCACACTTTCTCTTCACCCTGTATTTCCAGTGTCCATTCAACCATCTCCTGTCCTCCTCTGCCTTCTCATCTCGCCTCCAGACAGGAGCTGCCCACATAGTCTCATGTGTCTACTTGAGCTAAGAAGCACATTCCTTTCCAGTATTATTTTATGTCTTCTAGTCCAGTCTAATCTTTGTCTGAAGAATTGGCTTTGGGAATGGTTTCAGTTTTGGGTTAACAGAGAGTCCGGGAGCCATGACTTCTGGGGTCCCTCCAGGCTCAGTCAGACCATTAAGTCTGATCTTTTTACTAGAATTTGAGGTCTGCATCCCACTTTTCTCCTGCTCCATCAGGGGTTCTTTGTTGTGTTCCCTGTCAGGGCAGTCATTGGTGGTAGCCAGACACCATCTAGTTCTTCCGGCCTCAGGCCGATGGAGTCTCTGGCTCACGTGGCCCTTTCTGCTGTCTTTTTCTTAGCCCAACGTTGTCAGCTCTTGGTATACGCCTCTGCTGGTCTCCTTCTTTCTCTTTTTCCCTTCCCTCACAGTTGAACAAAAAGAATAAAAATAAAGTAAGCTGGCTGAAAAAAAAAAGTAGACAAAAAAGTATACCGATTGATAAATCCATCATTGTAAAATGTAAAAGAAAAAAAACCGATGCCAGTGAATTTCAGTAAGCAAAAAAAAAATGAATTAAAAATATTGGGATACTGATTGTGATACATAAAAAATGTGCTAAATACTTCAGTGGTTTAATGGAGTTTGTTTCAGAGAACACTTCATTGATCAAAATTTATCAATACTACTAGTAATAAAAGAAAAAAATTTTTTTTTTCTTTTTTACTAGTAATAGTATTTATGTTTTGGTATTCAAAGCAATCTCAGGGTTAAAAAGTGGGGACAAAGAATTCACCAAGTAAAAATTATGGGGTCAAAACAGGGAACTACACCCTGATTACCAAAAAAAAAAAAACCAAACCCATTGCCATCATGTCGATTCTGACTCATAGCGACCCTGTAGAATGGAGTAGAACTGCCCCGCAGGAGTTCCAAGGAGCAGCTGGTGGATTCGAACTGCCGACCTTTTGGTTAGCAGCTGAGTTCTTAACCACTACACCACCAGGGCCCCCACACCCTTTCTAGAATAGCTAAAACAAATAAGACTGACTATAATAAATATTGTCAAGGAGTGGAAGAACTGGAACTCTCATACAGTGCCAGTGGGAATGTCAAATGGTACAAACACTTTGGAAGAGGTTTAAAAACTTAAACATGTGCCTACTATATGGCCTGGTTATTCCACTCCTAGGTACTTATTTTTTTTTAAATGAAAGTATATGTCCATATAAAGATTTGTATATGAATGTCCAGAGCTACTTAATTTGTAATAGCCAAAAAAAAAAAAAAATTAAACAACCCAAATATCCATCAAGAGGTAAGTAGAGAAGCAAACTCTTGCTGTATCGCATACAATGGAACATTATTCAACAATAAAAAGAAATGAACTCTTGATATATGCAACCATATAGATGAATCTCAAAATAAATTTGCTGAGTGAAAGAAGTCAGAAAATAGCACTGTCATGGGTTGAATTGTGTCCTCCAAAAATATGTGTATCAATTTGGCTATGCCATGATTCCCACTATTGTGTGATTGTCCTCCATTCTGTGATTGTAATTTTCCTAGGTGTTGTAAATCCTAAACTCTGCCTGTGGTTAATGAGGCAAGATTAGATTATGTTAAAGAGGATTAGAGTGGGATTGTAACACCCTTACTCAGGTCACAACCTTGATTCAATGTAAAGGGAGTTTCCCCAGGTGTGGCCTGCACCGCCTTTGATCTTACAAGAGACCAAAGGAAAGGTAAGTGAGTAGAGAGTAGGGGACCTCGTACCACCAAGAAAGCCGCACTAGGAGCAGAGCAAGTCCTTTTGGCCTGAGGTTGCTGCTCAGAGAAGCTCTTAGGCCACAGGAGATTAATGATAAGGACCTCCTTCCAGAACTGACAAAGAAGGAAAGCCTTCCCTTGGAGCTGAATGCCCTGAATTTGGACTTTTAGACCTCTAGACTGTGAGAAAATAAATTTCTCTTTGTTAAAGCCATCCACTTGTGATATTCCTGTTATAGCAGCTCTAGATAACTAAGACAAGTATGTAATGTTTGATTCCATTTGCTTAAAATTCCAGAAAATGTAAACTATTAAGTTGTGACCAAAAGTGATCTGTGGTTAGTATAAGAACTGGAGAAACAGTTTAAACAGAGAAGAAAATATTCTTTGATGGTTACCAGAGGGGGGCGAGAGGGAGGGAGGGAGAAAAAGAGGGAGGGAGGGAAAGAGGGAGGGAAAGGAGTATTGACTAATTAGGTAGTAGATAAGTTTTATTTTAGGTGAAGGGAAAGACAATTCACAATACAGGAGAGGTCAACACAACTGATCTAAACCAAAAGCAAAGTAGTTTCCTGAATAAACTGAATGCTTCAAAGGCCATCATAGTAGGGACGGGGGTTTGAAGACCATGGTTTCAGGGGACATCTAAGTCAATTGGTATAATAAAATCTATTAAGAAGACATTCTGCATCCCACTTTGGAGAGTGGCGTCTGGGGTCTTAAATGCTAGCAAGTGGCCATCTAAGATGCATCAGTTGGTCTCAACCCACCTGGAGCAAGGAAGAATGAAGAACACCAAAGACACGAGGTAATTATGAGCCTAAGAGACAGAAAAGACCACATAAACCAGAGACTACATCAGCCTGAGACCAGAAGAGCTAGACGGTGCCCAGCTACAACCGATGACTGCCCTGACAGGGAACTCAACAGAAAAACCCTGAGGGAGCAGGAGAGGAGTGGGATGCAGACCCCAAATTCTCATAAAAAGGCCAGACTTAACAGTCTGACTGGGACTGGAGGGACCCTGGAGGCCATGCCCCCAGACCTTCTGTTAGCCCAGGACAGGAACCATTCCCAAAGCCAACTCTTCAGACAGAGATTAGACTGGAATAGGGGATGGAAAATGATACTGGTGAAGAACGACCTTCGTGGATCAAGTAGACACATGAGACTATGTTGGCATCTCCTGTCTGGAGGGGGGATGAGAAGGCAGAGGGGGCTAGAAGCTACCCGAATGGACATGAGGAGAGAGAGTGGAAGGAAGAACTGTGCTGTCTCATTGGAGGAAGAGCAATTAGGAACGTATGGCAAGGTGTATGTAAATTTTTGTACGAGAGACTGACCTGATTTATAAACTTTCACTTAAAGCACAATAAAAATTAATTAAAAAAAAAAGTGATCTGTGGTTGACTGTCCATGAGATGGAGATGGGAAACCGAAGAATGAGAAGGAGTGATTACAAAGGTGCACAAAGAAACTTTTGGAGGTGATGAAAATGTTCATTATCTTGAATGTGGTGATGTTTTCAAATTGTATAGTTTAAATATGTACAGTTTATTTCATGTAAATTACACCTCAATAAATCTGTAGAAAAAAAGTAAAACATTTAATTTTTTTTTTTAATTACAGAAGGCATTCTTTTGGGGGAAAAAAAAAAAAGAACATTACAATTCCGATACACACAGTGGTAATGGGTTTATCAATGGATATGTACCCCAATCCAGCATGGTCAGAATCAGGCCTGGAACTTTTGATGGTATCACTGAGAAGGAGGCTCTGTAA
Organism: Elephas maximus indicus; assembly: GCF_024166365.1. Taxonomy (NCBI): domain Eukaryota; kingdom Metazoa; phylum Chordata; class Mammalia; order Proboscidea; family Elephantidae; genus Elephas; species Elephas maximus. The sequence continues at coordinate 55,865,691 of NC_064840.1, forward strand.
GTCCCCTGGGATGGATAAACTAGTAGAATAAAAGCCTGATGTTGCTGGTGGATATTTTGTCACTAGTTGGTATAAGGATGCCAGGGAGAAAATCAGAGTTACAAAGTGGAGAGAGCAATATTCCTGATAACATCATTTGAGCACCTGGTTCTACCTGTGTCTGAAGTCAGTGTACACCTAGCCTTGTTAGTTACACGAGCCAGCAAATCCATTTCTTTTTTGCTTGACCTATTAATCTTGGTTTCTGTCATTTGTTAGGAATCCTGACGTTTATATGCAGGGAAAGAATGGCTTTCTCCACATAAGGAGGGTAATCCCAGGGTACAAGGAGCTAGTCTTACTGGCAACGCCTACTTCATGCTGTTTTTTGTTTTTGTTTTTGTTTTTTTGTTCCTTACAGTCTGAGCCTTCTCTTCGTGCACTTTAGGGTAAAAATCTAGGTGGTTGTTTCAGGCTTCAAAAAAAAAAAAACCAGTTGCCATCAAGTCAATTTCAATTCATAACGACTCTATAGGATAGAGTAGAACTGCCCCATAGGGTTTCCAAGGAGCAGATGGGAGATCCAAACTGCCAACCTTTTGTTTAGCAGCCAAATTCATATTCCAAGAGCGTATCACTACAGCTATTGGCACCAGGTATTAACATTTGAGAAGTGGAAAACGAAGCCGATGAGGAAGGTATGAGAAGACGTGAAAATAGGAAGCCAGGATAAATAAGGAGTAGGGGAAAAGCCCCACTGTATTGATGATTACGAGAGTGTTTGGAAACTTTGAGGGAATATTTTCACCAAAGTGGTATGTAGTCTTTAGCAAGAAGCAAGGGGTGAAGAAGGAAACCATGGATGAGGAAAAGTGGTTTTGCTTCAGAGAGTTTGTAGACTGAAGGAATAAGGATGGGAGAGCTAGGATAATGGACGGACCAAGGTCCACCATTAGGTGAGGTCCAGGAAAAGAGTGAAAGGGGTCTCCTCAGACAAGTGTTCTCAACCCTGGCTGCACATAGAATCATCAGGGGAGGTTGAAAGAAATATTAATGTCCAACCTCATTGTAGCCAACATAATCAGACTGTCTGTTGGGGTGGAAGCCAGGCATTGGGACATTTTCATGTGTAGCCAGGGCTAAGAACCACTGCCTTAGACAGACTCGTTGTTAGCTGGATCAATAGGAATGGGTGAAGCTGGAGGCATTTAGAAACAAGGAGATTTCAAGACGGATGGCATTGATCTCCTCAATAAAGAAGATAAGGTCATCTGTTAAGAACAAGTGGGGTGATGGCCAGCATGGGGCCAAAAAAGAAAGTGCAAAAGGTTTAGAACAGCCATTAGGTTAAAAACAAATGTCCAAGAAAACAAATGTCTCTGTGGTGTTTCTGCTTTTGTGTGATTAGGTCATGTGATACACAGTGCCTGAAATGAAATAAAGCTGCTGCAATTGGAAAACAATGCAATAACTCATCAAGCCTGCAAATTTCAAAACTTAAAAGCAAGAAAAGGAAAATGGTTAAAACAACTTTGGAAAATAAATTACACAGAGGGTGACATCGTGAGTATTAAACAGCAGGAACATGTAATGTCTGCTTAAGTGGTCATTTAGATATAATGCCTTTTGTTTTTTTTCTTTTAAGGAGCTAGGTGAATGAAACTACATTTCTGTGTTACAACCTAATGAGAAGGCTTTAATGATATCTCTTTTTCCTTTTATGAAGAGGCTTGGAGTGAGGTGATAAGTGCAGAAAATATTTGTCCAGGCTCAAAAGAAATAAAGACATAATTCTATAAATGCAATTCAAAAATTTTCAGGGCTTAGAATAAAAGAGATGGAGAGGCGGAAGAGTTAAAGAAGGAGAAGGAAGGGGAAGAGATGGAGGAGGAGATGGAGAAGGAATAGGAAGAGGAGATGGAAGAGGAAGAAGAGTTGAAGAAGGACAAGGAAGAGGAGGAGATGGAGAGGGAAGAGGAAGAGAAGGAGAGTTGAAGAGGAGGAAGAGTTGAAGAAGGAGAAGGAAGAGGGAGAGGAGATGGAGATGGATAAGGAAGAGATGGAGGAGGAGAGAAGAAGGCAGCGCAGCCCCTGAGCATAAAAACATTTAATCTGGTGGAGGATTTAAGATGTAATTACAGGACACGAAGAAAACTACGAAACAGATAAAAAAATCTATGAAAACACAAAAACAAACAAAAAAACTCAAAAGATAGTGTATGTATCTACCTGGCTTATCACAGAAAAATTCATGTGAATGATGATAATTAAGCTGGGCCTTGGGTAAGCATTCATAAAGAGATTTTAGGGAAGATGAGGAGTGTGGGTGGAGGAGGAAGAGGGAGATAAGATTACAAAGTATTTCATTGTGGGGTCAATTTAAAAAGGAAGTACAATGCCATGCCAAGGACTCCATGAGCAACGGGGAGTCACTGAAGACAGATTTGAAGTGAAGCAATGAGATCAGAATTGCACCTCACAAAGCTGACTCTTACGGGAATACTAATCAATGCAATGCAAAATACTAATATTGCAAATATATTGCAATGTTTGGGTGAGAGGTAAAGAAGAGCTAAATCAGAGCAGTGGAGTGGGAATGGAATTCTTGCAGAGGACTGAAGATGTAGAATAACTGGATAGAATGATTGAATTAGAATGAAAAAGAAAGTGGACTCATGGGTGACTCTGTTGTTTGGAATGGTGGTTTATTTTTTTTTTAATTTTTACTTTTGAAGTAGTATTTTCTCACTTTAGAAAAGTTGGAAAATATAGGAAAGTACATTTAAAAACAAAGAAAAGAAAAATCAACCAGAATCCTATTATCCAGAGATAGCCACCATAGTTATTTTGGTATATTTTCTTAGTATTTTTTTTTGACTTACTTGTAAAATTTATTAGCTTTTTTATTGAAGTATGATTGATATGCACAAATCATAAGTGAAGAGATCAATGAATTATCAGAATAAACACTCCTGTATAGCTATATCAGATTAAAAAATAGAATTATTAACAGCATTATAGAAGTTGCTCCAACACCCTCAAAGCACTCCGCCAATCAGTACACCCTTTTTGTCCTATCTGAGCTTCTAATACTGTAGATTAGTTTTGCCTGTGTTTGAACTTTATATAAATGGAATCATAGAATGTTATTCTTAAGTGTTTGGCTTTTTTCACCCAATACTATTAATATGAAATTTATCAATGGTTTTGTGCGTAATTGTAGTTTCTTCATTTTTCTCGCTACATAGTATTCTATTATATGACTACCACACAATTTACTTCTCCATTCTATTGTTGATGCACATTTGAGTTGCTTCCAATCTTTGGCTATTACAAAAACCAGAAACCAAACACGAAACCCATTGCCATCAAGTCAATTCTGACTCATAGTGACCCTATAGCACAGAGTAAAAAGTTCTTGATTTTAAATGCTGCCCAATGTATTGATCTTTTTCTTTATGCTAGCACTCTTTGGGTCCTCTTTAAGAAAACTTTGCCTTTCTCCAAGGTCACAGAAGGTCCATAGACACATGCAAACTTCCTGAAGGACTGAATTACTGGGCTGAGGGCTGTAGGGACCATGGTCTTCAGGAACATCTAGCTCAATTGGCATAACATAGTTTATAAAGAAAATGTTCTACATTCTACTTTGGTGAGTAGTGCCTGGGATCTTAAAATCTTGTGAGTGGCCATCTAAGATACTCCACTGGTCTCACTTCATCTGGAGCAAGGGAGAATGAAGAAAACCAAGGACACAAGGAAAAGATTATTCCAAAGGACTAATGGACCACAACTACCACAGCCTCCACCAGACTGAGTCCAGTACAGCTAGATGGTACCTGGCTCCCACCAACTGCTCTGACATGGATCACAATAGAGGTTCCCAGACAGAGCTGGAGAAAAATGTAGATCAAAATTCTAACTTACACACACAAAAAAGAAAAGACCAGACTTACTAATTCCTAGATTATGGCCCCTGGACACCCTTTTAGCTCAGTAATGGTCTCTTCTGAGGTTCACTCTTTAGCCAAAGATTAGACAGGCCCATAAAACAAAACAAGACTAAAGAGGCACACCAGCCCAAGGGCAAGGACTAGAAGGCAGAAGGGGACTGGAAAGCTGGTAATAGGGAACCTAAGGTCTCAAAGGGAAGAGTGCTGACATGTTAAGGGGTTGGTAACAAATGTCACAAAACAATATGTGTACTAATTGTTTAATGAGAAGCTAGTTTGTTCTGTAAACCTTCATCTAAAGTACAATAGTGAAAAAAAAAAAAAGAAGAAATCTTTGCCTACCTCAAGGTTATGAAGACATTCTCTTATCTTTTAAGGGCTTTAATGTTTTACCTGTTGCATTTAGAATTACAAACCACCTGGAAGTGATTTTTGTGGATAATGTGAGGTAAGGATTAAATTTCTTTTTCTATTATTTTTTCTTGATGGATATCTAATTGACCCACCACTATTTATTTAAAAGACAGTCTCTCTTTCAGATTCTTGCATGTTCTCCTTTGCCATAAATCAGTTCTCCATGTGTGTATGCATGGGTCTGTTTCTACACAGATTTTTGAAGTTTTGATCTTATTTTACAATAAATTCTCCCACTTTGATGTTCATCAAGATTGTTTGACTATTATTTCTCCTCTGTATTTTCTAAAATAAATTTTATAATCAGCTTGTCACTTTTCACAAAATTGAGATTCTGATGGGCATTTTGATGAATGTATAGATCAATTTGAATAGAACTAATATTCCTGCAATTTTGATTCTCCTCATAAATGGATGTAGTATATCTCACCACTTATTTAGCTCTTTAATTTCTCTTAATAATATTTTATAATTCATTTTATAGAGGCTTTGCTTATCTTTAGTTATGTTTACACTGGGTTTTTTTTTTAATAAAATAACACAAAATGTCATGAAATAACATTTTAAAATTCTCCTTTCTTTCACCTTGTTGAGGATATCTCTAAATAGACTTCATTTTTATATACTGAAATTATATTAAATAAAAGCTCCTTTAAGTAATTCTAATATTATTTATCTGTAGAATTGCTAACTTTTCCATGCAAATCTTAGAACAACAATAGTAGAGGGGGCTTATGTGTAAAATAATTTACGTGCTTATATGTAATAAAATCTCTGTATCACAGTTTAATACTAATTCTTGCCTAAGACCTTGCAACTGAATAAACTTCTTTAACATATTTTATTTAATTGCATCTTCAACAAGTCTGTGATATAGATACTTGCATTAGAATTTGACGAATAAGAGAACAAGCTAAAGAAAATGTGATTTTCTCAAGATCACATAGCCAGCAAGTCATAGAATCAGGATTCAGATCCATCTCTTGAGACTTCCCAAAACCTATCCTTTCTCAGATGATGCTGATATTGCTTTATAGATAATATTTGAAAAATTTATTTTAATAAAAAGGGTTTATTTCTGAAGATAACAACTGGGAGGAAAGCCAGGTAGTTCAGGTCCTGGCCCATAGTCAAGGCACCTCCTGGTGGCAGTTTCTCAACGGTAGTCCCAGTACCATAGGGCTGTCATTGGCTGATTTTTGGAAGCAGATTGCCAATCCTTTCTTCCTAATCTGTCAGTCTGGGAGCTCAGCTGAAACCAGACAGCACTCCCTTCTATTGTGCATTGGGTCTATTGTGCATTGGATCAATTGTGCATTGCATCACCATGAGTCAGGGCCAACTCAAATGACAGCTAACAATAAAGTCCCAGGGCCAGCGAGGCAGCTCCCAGGGCACCACCAGTCCTGCGAATGCAAATATCACAAAAACACTAACTGCTGTCATGGAAATCAACCATCTAAATGGATTAAGTTAAGACATTATGTTAATAAAACATGCTCACCTTCCACCCCTAACACAATCTCCCAAAAGATCTGATCAAGAAGAACTAAAATAGAGAGCAAAGGGATTTACAGTCCTGGAGACGATGCTTGCCAGAAATGGTGAGAAGGCAGGAAGATAAGGCTCGCTATTTCCTAACAGTCCTCATGGATTCTGCCCAGAGGCCTTGCACTTGCTGTCTCTGTCTCCATTCCAGGCTCCTTGGAAATGCTCCCTCAAAGTGCTCCCAAACCAGGCAAACCCGAGGCACCTGGGTAAGCGGGTGCACCAATGACAGCAATCCTCTCATTACGCAGTAGTCCTGGCCCAGCTGGTCCCTTGCTGAGCTTCTTCTCATGCCTTCTTTACCATCTTCCCCAGCCACTTCCTGCCTTTCTGATTTGGAAAGCAAAGTGCTGAGTGGTGGAAAAAAATAATGAAATTGATTATAAGAAATAATAACCACTTACATTTGTACAGTGCTTCGCAGTTTACAAATTGCTTTTCATACACTTAGAGGACATAGGTAAGTTCCTTTGGACATTTAAAAAAAAAAACTGCAATGGAAAATTGCATCTTTAGAAAAAATGTCAGTCTTTGACAGTGGTCAAATATTTCTGGAAACAAACAAAAAAGACACCTCCTTAGCCCTAACCTTGTCAATCCCAGAGCTGTTTGTACAGCACTTATCTACCTTCCCAGGAGACAAAGTTTGCTTTTAACAACAACAATCAATTAAAAAAAAAAAAAAAAAGCTGAGATGATTATTTGAAAATCCTTCTGGCACAAAGCCTAGAAGATGAAAAAGCTTAATTTACACCTGAATTTTCTTTCTTTTTTTTTCTAGAGGCCCGATATGTATTTGTTGGGGAAATCTGCAATATTCTGCTTACCCTCATAGGATACACTTTTTGGCATGAACTGATTTCTGAAATGGAAATACCCAAAAATTAATCAGATCTCCCTTTCGCACATATTAAAAAAAAAAATCCAAAGGATCACAATGTCTAAAGTGATGCTTGTCTTCCCATTGGATACAAACTCTTCATTTCTATAGTCATTGGCAGCATTAAAATTTTTTGAGGTTAGTTTTACCATATCACAAATAGAACAGAATATTTAATGTATGTCATTACTGGTAAACACAGTAAAAATATTGGGGTGATGAAAATTATCAGTACTCCATGCTTACAAGGAACTATATTGCCAATTTCTATGCTACTGATAGGAGACCTGGTGCTACAGCGGTTAAAGCACTCGACTGCTAACAGAAAAGCCAGCAGTTCAAAACCACCAGTGGCTCCATGGGAGAAACATCTGCTGTCTGCTTCCATAAAGATTTACAGCCTTGGAAGCCCTGTGGAGTCGTTATGAGTGGAAAGTGACTCCTGGCAGTGAGTTTGGGGTTTTTTTAGTTTATGCTTCTGATTATTTTTCTGTAAATTCGTGTCCAGCTGACTCCCAATCTCCCCTATCCCTTATGCATGAAAAGCATCTGATACCATGTTGAAAGATTTGTAGCTTCCCACATGTTCAAATGGTTGTATATGAAAACAGGACCTTTACACCAGGTGGGGTAGCAACAAATGCCCTCTGATTCCGTTTGAAACTAATTTCCACCAACAGAATTTCAAGGCATAAATGGGTTGGTTCTGACGTCATAGTAGAAGTTTCGTTTCCAGGCAGCATGGCGGCTGGCCATATTATTTCAAACACAGTCACAGCAGTAATGGTGTGGAGCATGGGGAGCCTGGCTGAGGGAGATGGTCACTCACTAGAGGTGGCTGTAAAGGGGGTTTAAGCACTGGCAAGGGGTTGGACTAGCCAACATCTATAACTTACAGTTCTGAAATTGTACGATACCAAAGATTGGCAAAGTTTAACTGCCCCTACTACGTATAGGGTGCATCCTGGCTTCATTAGCCCTATATACTGCCCTTCTTTCCTCTCAGGAGTTCCCTGGAATTGAAGTAGAGGATGCAGGTGGAGAGCTGAGCACACCTTAGTGCTTTGTCTGGGCTTCTCGCTGGGCAGAGGTTAGAACAAAATAGGATTTCCATCTGTGTTTCTGTAGTGTGGCATCCCTGGGTTGTACAAACAACACGCTTGGCTGCTAACTAAAAGGCTGGAGGTTGGAGTCCACCTAGAGGCACCTCAGAAAAAAGGCATGGTGATCTGCTTCCAAAAAAATCAGCCATTGAAAACACTATGGAGCACAGTTCTATTTTTTGCATGGGGTCACCTGGAGTCAACTTGACAGCAACTGGGTTTTCTATAGGATATTGAATATATCATGGACTGTCAAAAGAATGAACAAATCTGCCTTGGAAGAGGTACGGCCAGAATACTCCTTAGAAGCGAAGAGGATGGTGAGACTTTGTCTCACAAAAGTCTCACATACTTTGGACATGTTATCAGGAGACATCAGTCCCTGGAGGACATCATGCCTGATAAAGTAGAGGGTCAGTGAAAGAGAGGAAGACCCTCAACAAGGTGGATTGACACAGTGGCTGCAACAATGGGCTCAAGCACAATGATTGTGAGGACGGTGCAGGACTGGGCATTATTTTGTTTTGTTGTACACGGGGCTGCTATGAGTCGGAACTGACTCAACGCCACCTAATGACAACATTGATGTCTCTCTAGAGTGCTGAGACCCCCGAGCAGTTTGTTCCCTTGGAACAGGCACAGGAGAATGAGTGGTGGGGCAGATCGGGAAATTGTGAAGTGGAAAAGTGAAGAACTGGGTCTTATACAATAAGAAACCAAAATCACGTGAAACAGAAGCATTTTATGTCTCTGGGAGCATCTCGCAGGCATTGTTACCAAGTGCGGTGCTATCCCTTTACTAGATCCCTGCGTGGTGCAAATAGTTAAGCACTTGACTACTAGCCGAAAGGTTGGCAATCTGAACCCACCCAGAGGTGCCTCAGAAGAAAGGCCTGGCAATCTGCCTCTGAAAGGTTACAGCCTTGAAAACCCCATGGAGCACAGATCTACTCTGCACACTTGGGGTCACCACGAGTTGGAATCCACTCACTTGACTAATCCCTTCCCATTACGATTTCAGTGTTCCTCACAATAACCATAAATAATGCTATGTCACTTGCCCGAGGTCACACAGGAAGTGGTGGAGCAGGAATTTAAGCACAAGCGTGTGTAATTCCAGAGCCAGTGCTCTTATAAGCACTGGCTGTACTCAGTCACGCTTGTCCTTGTCCTGGGTAATGCCCTTCCGTCAGTCCTAGGTTACATGCTAGCCCTTCCTGCAGCTCATGCAGGACAGAGCTGTCCCTTATACGCTGGCCCACAGCACTGAACACATACTTCTCTCATGGCATGTACCACACTTACTAGAGCACTGGCTGTCTTCTCAGTCACCTCTGTATCCCCTCTGACAAGACAAGCCCAAGAAGTGCTCAGTAAATATGTGCACTGAGTTCAATAGAGAGGAGGAGTCAATAGAGCCTGGAAGAGGCCAGAATTAGGGCATAGAACGGAGAGGAAAGAATAGACTTCAGAAGGAGGAAGCAAGGCCCCTAAACATATGAACAAGCAAGTAAATTCAGTGATTAAAAAAAAAATAAAACAAGGTCTCACAACAGACTGAAGCAAACAAACAAAAAATCTTGTTACCAAAGAAGGGACATTGTCTCCTCTGCACCCTGCATATCCATTTCTCAGAGAGCCACTTTGGAAGATCATATTCACAGCTGCACATGCTTATTCAAGGATATCCTCATTAACAGCACATTTCAAGGTCTCTTGCAAATTGATATTGGAATTGCATAGTTCTAAAAGACAGATTAGTAATAAGATTAATTTTAAATCTGCCCAGCTGTTTAAGATTCTCCAATATCTTGGAAGGCAAAAAAAACTACCTCTTACTAACAGTGATAGTGACAATCATTGACTGCCAGTATATCTCTCTAACTTTGCATCCAGGATCATGGTGTTTTTGCTTTGACAATTTTCCAATATCTCTCTTGTAAAAGCTACATGTTCTTGGGTGAGTTATTTAATTACTCTAAGCTTCATTGAAGGAGCTCTGGTGGCCCAATGGTTAAGCATTCAGCTGCTAGCCAATAGGTTGGCTGTTCAAACCCACTCAGTGACTCTACAAGGGAAAGACTTGCAATCTGCCTCTGTAAAGATTACAGCCAAGAAAACCCTATAGGGCAGTTCTTCTCTGTCACACGCGATTGCTATGAGTTGGAATCGACTCAACAGCACCCAACAAAAACAAGTTTTATTATCCACTATTTATAATTGCAGAAAATATAGTACTCACATCATGGGGTTGTCGGAGAGATTAAACATAATAATATATGTAAAAGCATCTAGCACAAAGCTTTTACAAATAAATTTTAATCAAAATTAGTGTTAGAACTTTTTACCGTGGAATAGCCCTAGATAAAATTGCCTTATCACAATAGCTTTCGGAATGTAAGCAAGAAACAAAAACCCTTTAATGGATACAAGATTGATTCCCCCTGTTCTTGATTTTACTGATAGCACCATAACGAGATTTCCAGTTTAAAGTGGTACCTGGCTAGCATGAAATACCCCTAACATGTATGTGCAGGAAAAAAGAAACATTGCAACACTGAAAATTAAGATTCTAGAAAGAGATTCTACTAATTATAAATTAGCTAGAGATTGGAAATTTCCCACAGGGTTTGCATCATAGAATATTGGTTGCTGGGTGGGGGAGAGGGTATAGCTGGGAGAGCAGGAAGTAAACAAAGTTAACTGTCTCTCTACCACTTGGTGGGGGGGTGGGGTCCCTAGGTGGTACAAATGGTTAACCCACTCTGCTGCTAACCACAAGGTTGGAAGTTTGAGTCCACCCAGAGGTGCCTCGGAAAAAAGGCCTGGTGATCTGCTTCTGAAAAATCAGCCATTGAAAACCCTATGGGGCATAATTTTACTGTGACACGTATGGGGTCTCCATGAGTCGGAACAGACTCAACAGCAACGGGTAAAACTACTTGGGCGCTACTTTCTGAGGCAGCGAAAACACGGTACCCCATGCCGCGCCCAACTCCATCTAGATCTTACAGATAGACGTAGAGACTCCAAAAACGCATTGGGGTGAGAAGAGAGGGAATGGGTAGCAACATACTGTGTCCTCAGAAGTTTGGTCCCAATGAACAAGGAGCCGCAGACCTGGAGAGGCAGGAAGAGCAGAGTGGAGGGGCCTGCAGGAAACTGGTGTCAGAGAAGCAAACAGACGGACGGGGAGAATGGCCAGCATTGGCACAGCAGTGTCCAAGATGAGTGCCACTGGAAAGGAGGACATCACAGGCATTTATGAAAGACAATTGATATAAAACCATCACTTTGATTTGGGAAGGACAAAATACATTTACATATTCAAAATCTTCAGAAACATTGCTGTGTTATCAGAGGTGGCAAAGCTGTTGGAACAGAAGCATTTGGCTAGCAGACAATCTCACCACATAGTAGCTGAAACATTTGGTCTACTAACACCAAAACTCAAGGACTGAAAGGTGGTCTAAGGTTATAAATGTGTAGAGCATAAAACAGTATAAATTGGTAAAAGAAAAACAGTATGCAATATGATGACTTCCTGTGCATTTCTTGAAAATATAATTCGAACGCATGTGCCAACCAATGAAAAGATGAAGCAAAACGAATGAACGAATCATGCTATGAACACACTGGTCGTGAGAATTGATGGGGCAGTAGTGGTTCAGTGGGAGAATTCCCACCTCCCATGCTAGGTATCCAGGTTCCATTCCCAGCCAATTCACCTCAAGCATAGCCAATCATCCATATGTCAGTGGAAGCTTATGTGTTGCTATGATGCTGAAGAGATTTCCACAGAACTTCCAGACTGTGATAGACTAGGAAGAAAGGCCTGGCAATCTACTTCCAAAGATCAGTCTAAGAAAACCCAGTGGTTCAATTCTGTTATGCATGACATTATGAGTCAGAGGCCTACCTGACAGCAGCTAACAACAACAGTGAGAACTGACAGCAATTGTTTATGGAATTGTTTAAATAATTACAAGGAATATGAAAAGAAATGTCAAAAAAGGTCCTTTGAATGAGTGATATAAATGTATAAAATTTATTGTTAATATCTGGGACTTTAATCCCACAGTCAAGGAATTAATGATAAGGGCTGCTGAGCTCCACATTTTTAAAAAGGGTGACTAAATATGTTTCAGTCTTTACTTGGCTAATTACAGAAATACGTTTTAAATGAACTTGAAAGTAGAGGTATCCTCTGAAAACAACTTTTAACCAGGATTCATACTTTCCAAAACCCTGGAGAAAAGAAAACATTAGCTATTCAAAGTGGAGAAAGACAGAGAGAGAAGAGACGAACAAATCAGCAAGGAAAATTAATCATAACAAATCAATAAGATGACCTAAGTAAGAGCACCCAGGACAATCTTAGAATTGGATGAAATGTCTCTATTAAAAAGACAAAGACCCTCTGATTGGGAGAAAAACAAATTCCAAGAACCACTATAAACCACAGTGCTGCAGATTAAACATAAAAGCATTGACAAATACAAACTGAATAAGACCAAGAAGAAAGCAGAAGTGCAACATGCATTAATGAATTCATTTGTTCAGAAATATTTACTGTGAGCTTACTATGTGCTCAAGGTGCTGAAGATACAGAATTCCACCTCTGGACGGTACATGTAAACATATTAATAATACAATCTCAAATAGAGACTAGCATTACAAAGAAAATACTTGATGTGGGATTCAAGGAAAATATCAGCTAGGAAAGGTCATTTTATATTGACTTTAAAAATACCATACATTCTTACGAATACCTATGTACCAAATGATATTACATTGCAATATTTAAAGAAAGACCTGTTATAAAAATATATATACATATTTTTTATATATGAAAATTATTATAATTTGGAGAGTAAGTGGACAAAAAATATATAGAATATGTTAACGATAAAACTAATAATTTAAATAAAAAATATGTAATGAAGTTTGAACCTTACAAACTGAAAATATATCTGCTTTTTGAATGCCTGGAATATTTAAATTGTTAATGGGTCAGACCACAAGAAAATCTCTAAGAGTCTTAGAAAGCAGAAATGGTACAGGTCATATTCCCAGACCATGATGCTATTGAAAAAAAAGAAAAACCCTACATGATGCTATAAAACTCCAAATTTCTAATGAAAGCTTAAATCATAAAATCCCAACAATTTTTAATTTTATAACACTGTTTGACATGATATTAATTTTTTTAAAAGAATAATAAGGAATAAGGAAGACCAAAGAAAAATTGATGCCTTTGAGTTGTAGTGTTGGCAAAGAATATTGAATATATCATGGGCTGCCAAAAGAGCAAATAGATTTGTCTTGGAAGAAGTACAGGCAGAATGCTCCTTAGAAGCGAGGATGACGACACTCTGTCTCATGTACTTCAGACATGTTACCAGGAGCGACCAATCCTTAGAGAAAGACATCATGCTTGGTAACGCGGAGGGTCAGTGAAAAAGAGGAAGACCCTTAACAGATGGATTGGCACAGTGGTTGCAACAATGGACTCAAGCATAACAACAATCATGAGGATGGCGCAGGACTAGGCAGTGTTTCGTTCTGTTGTACATAGTGTCACTGTGAGTTGGAACTGAGTCAACAACACCTAACAACAACAGCAATTCCATGTAGACTTATTTCGAAAATGTCAATCATGATACTGTATAACAAAGCATAAGGCATGTGTTTAAAGTTATACACATGAAGCAAATTAATAATATTAAAAATGAAAATAAACTATTAACTCATACTTTGCTGGTTGGAAGGAAAAATAGTATAGTCACTTTGGAAAACAGTTTGGCAGCTTCTTTTGTTAAAGTTAAAGACACACTTACCATAAAAAAAAAATATGACCTAGCAATTTCAATCCAAGGTACACGAATACCTGTGTTCACACAAAACCTGTACACAAAAGTTCATAGCAGCTTTATTCACAATAGCTCAAAATGAAAAACAACCCAAATACCCATCAACTGGTAAATGGGTAAACAAATTGTGGTACGTCCCTACAACGGAATACTATTCGGCCATAGAAAGGAATAACGTGCTGATACAGACAGCAACATGAATGAACCTCAAAAGCCTGATGGTAATTGAAAGGAGCCCGACTCGAAGGCTTATACTGTACAGGTCCATTTATACGGTGTTCTGGAAAAGAAAATTCTATAGGAACAGAAATTAGAAGAGTTGCTTGCCAGGACCAGGGGAACTTTATACGACACTGGAAATATTTTATCTTAATCACAGTGGTAGTTACATAGTTGAACATACATTTTTTTGTGTGTATGTGGTAAAAGTATAACAAAATATTTGTCAATTCAACAATTTTTACATGTATAAATTGGTGACATTGATTACCTTCATCATCTTGTGCAACCATTGTCCTTTTCCCAATTAGTCCACCACCATTAACATAAACTTGGCCCCTTAAGCAATAACTCCCCTTACCATCTCCCTCTACCCACCTGCAACTACAATAAGCTTTGGTTTCTACACTTTTGCTTATTTCGTATAAATGACATCATACAGCATTTTTTCTTTCATGACTTATTTCACTCAGCATAGTGTTTTCAAGATTCATCCATGTTGTGGTGTGTTTCAGGATTTCATTTCTCTTTATGGCTGAGTATGACTGAATACCTTTTTAAGAGCTCATAGACCTTCCCGCCAAAAAGGGGGACCTTTAATAAACCTTAATTAAAAATAATTTTAAAAAATTTGAAAAATAAATTACCTGAATAAAACTAAAAAGACTGAGAATGAACAAAATAATATGAATGCAGGAGAAAGGACTAATGATAAAACGGACATTGTTCATCTTCATCTTTCTTGACACGTAGCAGCAGTCGGCAGGCTGGAATCACCTTTCTCTTGTGACCCACTTCTCTTAGCTTAAGCAATGCTGGCTTCTCCTGGCCTCTGCTCCATGGCAGCGCTTACCGTCCTGCCCCAGGATACATCCAGCAGGGGTGCTTGGGTAGGGCCTGGGAGTTCAGGCTTTGCATGTCACGTGTTTCCCCCCATGGTATTTTCCACTTTCTTGCCATTGAGCGTACAAAGCTTATCTTGGCCAGAGAATTGGCCTTTCCAGTTCCAGAAGGTACATGATTGACACTAAGAAGAAATAGATAGTTGGCTTCATGTGTAAAAGTTCTCTCCCTAAACCCTCGATCCAGCTTTGCTTTTACAGTCTTCTTTTGCTAAATCTACTGAATCTAGAAATTACCAGTATGGCTTATATGTCTCCCCATCGCTTTCTTCAACAAGAGATTTTTATATTTTAAGAGGGAAGAAAAACATAAGCTAAAAGAGTAGAAAACTGGCCATAAATTATTATATGTCACTTAGCAGTGAAAGGGAAGAACCAGTGTCGTGAGAGCCTCCCCATGCCACCCCATTTGGGTAACAGCAGAGGTGATACCCAAAATATATACAGGCACTTTGTGGACACCAACAAACCAGAACAAGTGCGGCTCATAAACCCTGGGGCAGCCATATCAGCGCCTACATGTGCTGGCTCCATACACCCTCCAGACAGCTAAGCTCAGGCAGGTTACAGCAGCACCACACCGTCTGCTCACTCTTACCGCAAGTGCTCTGCTCTCAGTAACGGGTTAAGGCTGATAATATAGCATCCCACTTTTAAAACCACAAGCAAAAGACTCCAAAATTTACAAGTTGTCAGCTCCCTCAAATCACAAAAACCAAATTTCATCACATTTTTCTATCCAAAGTCTAAGATGCTCTAGGAAGAAGCACAGAGCATAAAGGGGCCCAAGTGGCTACAAGCTGCCATGTTGTTATCCACCCATGACGGCAGAGAGGAGATCACAGGGGGTAGAGTGTGAATACTTCCGTAGACGGGAGGGGCTGGGTGTACAAGGGGAGGCAAGGTCAGACCACTTCACGACTCAGAGCAGAGGGGTTGAAAGGCACCCTTGATTGTATGACCTCTGCACGGCAGGAAGGGGGTAAAAGGGAGAGGACCCCAGACCCGCAAGCATATTTCTCATCCCTATCGAAGCCCAAGAAAAAGGAAAATGCCAGCTCATAGTGCGAAAGCCATCACGGTTCACTGTGCTCCCAGGCAAAGACGAAGGTCTGTGTGAGCAAAGCAGTTTAATTAGCCCTATTTTTTTTTTAATAAGCTCTGATGAAGTTTACTGACATTCTGGGAGTAGCAATTTAAACTATCTCTAATTACAGAGCATGGAAACAGTAATGATGCTGCTGAGAATATTGCCTGCACAGCCATCTGGGATGGTTTCCTCCAGACCTCAGAGGGTCAGGGCGCAAGCTGGGACCCAGTCGGGCTCTGGTGAAGTAGCAAAGTTATAAGGGCTGAGGTCCAAAGGGCAGAACTGTGGCCTTGTCACCAGGCAGGCGGGTTGGAGTTGGGATCCCACGGCTGGGATATTAGCTCAGAAGTCAGGGTGATTAGAGGGGCTGTGAGCCAAAATCAAAGGCGGGGCTTATGGGCTTGGGGGAAATTCAGAGGTTACAAGACCAGCAGCAAGAGGTGTGACTGAAGACACTGGGTAGGCAGTGGGGGCACAGTTAAGGCTGCTGAGAGGAGGAGGCTATGGAAGGAAATACGTGAGGACAGGGAGACCCGTTAGGAGTTACTAGAAGATCCTAAGTAAAAAAATGCCTCAAAGAAGGGGTGTCAGTAAAGAAAGTAAAGAAAGAATGTGTTTGAGAGATTTTAGAAAGTAGAATTGACAGGACTATGAGTGGGAATTGACTCGACAGCAGTGGGTTTGGTTTTTTTTTTTTTTTTGAATGTGGTAGGGAGTGGAAGAGAAAGAAAAATTGAAAAAGACTCAAAATTTCCATCCTGGATGAATTACTGCTACTACTCAGTAATAAAAGAGAATGAACCACCGATACGACATGGAGAAATCTCAGGTGCACTATGTTATGTGACAGACTCCAGATTCCAAGGGCTAAATAGTCCGCCATTTCATTTTTACGGCATTCTGGAGAGGACAAAACTGTTGTTGTTGTTAGGTGCCGTTGAGTCAATTCCGACTTATAGTGACCCTATAGGATAGAGTGGAACTGCCCCATAGGATGTCCAAGGATTGGTTGGTGGATTTGAACTGCTAACCTTTTGGTTAGTAGCCTGAGTTCTTAACCACTGTGCCACCAGGGCTCCAGGATAAAACTCTAGGGACAGAAACAGGTTAGTGTTTGCCAGAGTGGGGGATTGGGAGGGTGAGGGGGTTTGGCTATAAACGGGTTTGAGGGGAGCTTCCGGAGTGAGTGATGGAGCTGTTCTGCAGTTGATCATAACAGTGATTACATGACAGTTAGCTTGTATCAAAAAAAAAAAAGAAAAAAAACTAAAACTGTGTTAAAAAGGTGAATTTTACTGTACAGAAATTATACCTCAACAAATCTGACCTACAAATAAATTTCTGCCTTAAGCATCTGGGTGGAAAATGAGGTCATCCACTGAGGTAGAGAACACCGTGGGATAAGCAGGTTCAGCTGTGCATGGGGACTTCTCTGTGGACATGTTGAAACCCAGAGAAGGGTCCAGTAAACAGCAGGACACATGAGTGAGAAAGGGCTTGTGAGAAGGTCAGGAGCCCAAACACAGCGTGGGCAGCCACCGTCTCACTGGCAGTAGGTAGAGCTGTGAGACTGGAAGAGTTGGCCCTAGAAAAGGGTGGTGCTTGGGTAGACTGGGTGGCTCTGCAAGCCTTGGTTTTAGGGGTTTTCTCTCCAATTTCTTCCTCCAAATGCCTCCATGCAATGCCTGTGTATCTTTAAAATGATCGAACTTTAATTTGTCCATTAGCATCTTCAAAAACTAATATGCCTGGGAGAGGTAACACAATGAAACAAGAAAAGCTGAGTTATAAATGGTTGAGGCTGGATCCTCGTTTTGAGAGCTGAGTTGGAATTCAGGGTGGTACTCTTAAACAGTTCAAAACGTAGAGCCTATTTCTCAGATGTGCCCATACTGCTAACACAGTATTTATCATGATATATTATCTTTATTCAACATATTTGCAGTTAGATCCCTTTTCCTCCATAAAATATCTATTAGCCTTCTATGGGGGTCTCTTCCAAACAGTAGCTTGGATTTCTTTTTTTCATTAACTCAAAGGATAAGAATTGTGACTTGAGAACATTCCCAGTGGAAGAAATGAGTACTGTGAAAAGTAAGAAAACACCTAGGACCTGGAGGCCCTTCCTGCTGCCTCTCAAACTGCCTCTAACAGAACAAGGTTGCAAAGTGGAGAGGAGAACCATCCTTCTACCAAGGCCTGGGCTTAGGCTCTGACGGAAGAGGACACAGCTTTCCCAGGCAATCCCAGCTCAGCCACATTCTAACCAATAGGTTAGTTAACCTTGACCACTGACTCTGGAATTCAAGCACCAACATCAAAAGACTACGGTGAAAATTAAATAAAGTAGCAAAAGAGAAAGTGCCCACAGTTTCCTTTCCTCCTTTCTTAGTGGACAAAGCTGGTGGATGTTGGTATGAAAAAGTGGTCACGGTGCCAATCAAGCAATTTGAAAAAGTGAGGAAGCCTGCACATACTTAATCATAATTGTATGAAATAAAAATTAACAATGCCAGTTGTTTTTACTTTGTCTTTCAAAATAATTGTAGACTCACAAGAAGTTGCAAAAGTATAAGAAAGGTCCTGGGTGCCCTTCACCCAGCTTCCCCCAATGGTAACATCTTATCCAACTATCGTACAAGATCGAGACCAGGAAATTGATACCAGCAGAACACTGGGAACAAGACCAGGCCTTGCTCAGCTTTCACCAGTTTTTGTATGTACTCATTTGTATGTGTGTGCACAATTTTATCACATGTGTAGATTGTGTAACCACCGCCTCAATCAAGATATAAAACTATTCCATCACCACACAGGAACTCCTTCCTACTACTCCTTTACAGCTGCATCCTGTCCCCATCCCTACCCCCTAGCCATTACTTACACCAGTTGTTCTTAAAAAATATAAATTTAATAATAATCTTCAACATTTGGATTTTGGGGATTTTTCTCCCCAAGAATTAGTGTCAAAAGAAACTAAGTCAATAATAAAATTAATCTATTAGATGAAGTTTATTTGGGCAGAAGTTTCACTAATTGGGTAGTGCCAAACCACAGGTAGAAAGGCACTCCACCAAGTATCAGTAGTGACTGCCTTTTCATTGAAAAAGAAAAGAAAAAAACACAGAAGAAAAGAAGCTTATTTCAATTCACGGTTGAAACATTGTCAGAATCTCACTGGTCAGTGAGGATGGCCTGATTTACAGGAAAGCTGTGCTTAAGTTTGGGAAAAGACAAGTCTTAAGGGCATTGTCCACTAGACTACCGACGCCATTTTGTCAACTACACAACTCTATTTTTATTTCATTTAATGCTAGTATTCAGAAAAATACAGTTGAAGTAGAATGGCCTGGCTAGGTCTGTCTAAGAAGGTGTTCCTCTTTAAAACCCCGTGTTGTACAGACTCTTTGCTGAACTAGGAAAAGCACAGGTAATTGTCTTCTATCTCTGCTTCCCAGAAAACTGCTCTTTCTTGCTCTCCTCCCTTCTTTACTCAACAGCAGTGCCCCCAATGCTCTGCATCAGCCTGGGACTCAGTCTTGGCCTTGCAGGCAATCTGAGAGACAAGTTGGCAATGAGGGTGTCTCAGGCTGGGTTCTCTAGAGAAGCAAAACCAGTGCAGTGTATAAATAAACATGGAGAGATTTGTATCAAGGAAATGGCTCTCATGGTTGTAAAGCCTGGAAAGTCTCAAGTCCATGGGTCAGGCTGGAGCCTTCTTCTGACTCATGTAGTCACAGGGTCTGGCAAATCTAAGATTGGAAGGTCAGACAGCAGGCCTCTGGCTCACAGGCTGAAGAGGTCAACAAATCCCAAGATCGGCAAGTAAGCTGCTAGCTCAAGTCCCAAGAACTGGAGGTCAGATGAACAGGAGCCAGCTGCAGGACCCAGAGTGAAGAAAAGCCAGCAAGCTTTGCCAGAAAGTCCACCTATTTTGGATGTAGGCCATGTCCCCAAGGAAATTCTCTTTCAACTGAATGCTGCTCATAACAGATCTCATCATGGAGGTGATTGCATTATATTGTTTCGCCGTTTGGAGGTGATTACATCATTACGTAGCTGCCAAACTATATCATAACTGCCAAACCACTGAGAATTCATGCCCAGCCAAGTTGACACACAACCTTAACCATCACAGAAGGGCAGCACAATTTCCCCAACACATCCTTGCCTAGTGTTATGGATTGAACTGTATCCCCCCCTAAATATGTGTTAGAATCTAACCCTTATACCTGTAGATATAATCCCATCTGGGAATACGGTTCTCTTTCTTATGTTGACAAGACCATATCAGTGTCGGGTGTATCCTAAACCTACTCACTTGTGAGCTATAACAAGAGCAGATTAGGCACATAGAAGCAAGCACAAAAGGGAGAAAGATAGATGCCAAAGAGATTGCCAAGGAATCAGGGAATGCCGGGCCTGCAGAAACTGAAAGAGATCCTCCTCCAGAGCCAAAGAAGAGTGAGCCTTCTGCTAGAGTCAGTGCCCTGAATGTGGGCTTATAGCCTCCTGACCTCAGAGAAAATAAATTTCTGTTCTTTAAAACCATCCACTTGTGGTATTTCTGTTATAGCAGCACTAAGAAACTAAGACACCTCCATATTTTAGTACCAGTTTTAAGAAGAGGCAAAATCTCAAAACCATCAAGGGAAGATTTAGTCAAACTGACTGCAGGATATCAGGGGAGAGGTTTGAGGAAGGGAAGGGCTTCAAGTTATAACCCATGATGGTAAGATCTTTCTGCTACACCCCTGCTGCATCTGGGAATTAAATATATATAAAAACTAACTCAGTGCCATAGATACATATTTCTTAAATATTATTATGAATTGTCCACCATCTATTTAATGACCATATACTAAGTGCAAGGAACTTAACATATTTTATTTCTAACCCCTACAAATAACCCTGTAAGGTAAGTATGGGGTAGTTATCTCCATTTTACAGAAAACTATAATTAGAGAGGACTCTGGGTGGCTCAAACGGTTTGTGCTCATCTAATAATGTAAAGATTGATGGTTCAAACCCACTCAGTGGCACTGTGGAAGAAAGGCCTGGTGATCTTCTGTAAAGACTACAGCCAAGAAAACCCCAAGGAATAGTTCTACTCTGTAACACATGGGGTTGCCATGACTCGGAACTAACTTGACAGCAGCAGGTTTCTATAGTTAGGGAAGTATTTTATGTTGGACCATCCAATTAGAGATTGAAAAAGCTGGGATTCTATCCCAGGCCTGCAGCTCCCCTCTCCCCCAGGCTGTATCTCTGGCATAGAGGGGGAAGTCTTTCCTGGTACCCAGTCATGGTCTGGCTCCTGCTCCCCTTGCTCCTCTTATCTGTGGGCTTTCGGTGCTTGGAGTCCAGTAGCTAAATATTCTCTCCATTCCTCAACTCAAGAATCAGCGGGAGCAAAGACATCATGTGGTCAGAGTCCTAGGGACCCTTCTTTTCCAAAATAAAGTTAGAAAAAGCCAAGGCCTAATCCAGGGCACCAGATGCCCTCCTCAGAGGCCAAGGGCTAACCAGTGCACTGGCACCTTTAAAGGGAGTGAAATGCCCTTTGGGGGCAAGGGTGATGAAGAAGGCAAATGTTACCAGGGGTTCCCCTTGCCCTCTGGTGAATTCTGCCACCACAAAGCCCTAACCTCCTATCTCTAGCTGAGGTGTAAGAGGATCTTGGGGCACACTAAACCTTATGTGTTGCATGTTGCATCATCTTAAAACATTGATTTCACTTGGAAATCTTGACAGAGTGTAGTTGAGTAATAAAAACGCCTATTTTATATTAAAGCATTTTTTTTTATATATTATAACAAATAGCTAGATTATTTGATAGATGCTAGTTTTTTTTTTTTTAATAAATTCAGATTATCAGGGGTGCAGATTCACTCCTATTATTGAGATGCTTCAGTGGACTCAAAAGGGACCAATCGTAACCTGCAGGAATTGTCGGAGACCGATTAAAAAAATAAAAATAAGGTATTTTTTATTTAGTACAGGGTGGTTCTAGAAGAGATGTTGCCTCCTGGGTTATTTACCAAAGGATGTGTTTTGGTAATAGTTTAGGGTCTGAGTTATTTTTATTACCTACATCTGAGCAGCCACCCATAAAGGGAAACTGGAGTTATTCTTGTTTCAATTTGTTTTGTTTTGTTATGCTTACTCTTTAGGAAAATGCACATCAGGGACTACAGGTAAAATGCCAGGGCAGAGATACTAAATGGCATTGCTTCCTAAATTCTAGTCTCGCGTACATTCTGTCTTGGGGACAGAAGCCAGCAAAGCCCAACCCACACTCAGCTCCAGCCTCATTTGTATCTAAATGCCTTTGAAAGGTTCAGAGTTTTCCTGAGACAGAACGAGGCTAATTGTGATGATTCAGATGGTTGAGATAATTGTGATGAGTGGGCTTTTAAGGAGGCTTCCTTGTGTGTGCGGAGGTGTGAAAGACTGAAGGCCAAATGTCTCCACTCTTCATCCTTCCCTGAATCATGCCCTTTGCAATGTGGCTTAACAGCTTCTCCCATCAAGGGGTGGAGTAGGCTTCCCCACCTCTTGAATCTGAGTTGGTCCTGTGAATGCGGCAGAACTGACCATGTGCCAGCCAGTTCTGAGCCTAGACCTCAAGAGGCCTTACAAGTTTTGCTCTTTCTCTCGAATCCCTGTGAGGCCATGTGAAAAAACCCAGGCCAGCCTACTGGAGAGGAGACCCTGTGGAGCAGAGCTGGAGAGGAGACCCTGTGGAGCAGAGCTGCTAGTTTTTTTTTTTTTTTTTTTTAAATAAATTCAGATTGTCAGGGGTGCAGATAGGCCACCTGTCTTAGTTATCCAGTGTTGCTAAAACAGAAATACCACAAATATGTTTAACAAACAGAAATTTATTCTCTCACAGTCTAGGAGGCTAGAAGTCTGAATTCAGGGCACCAGCTTTAGGGGCAGGCTTTCTTCCTCTGTCAGCTCTAGAGGAGGGTCTTTGTCATGAATCTTTCCCTGGTCTAGGAATGTCTCAGCACAGGGACCCTGGGTCCAAAGAAGGCACTCTGCTCCTGGAGCTACTTTTTTGGTGGTATGAGGTCCTCCTATCTCTGCTCGCTTCTCTCTTTTATATTGCAAAAGAGATGGACTCAAGATACAGTGTAATCTTGTAGGTTGAGTCCTGCCTCATTTGCATAAGTGCCCCTAATCCTGCTTCATTAACGTCATAGAGGTAGGCTTTACAACACATAGGAAAATCACGTCAGATGACAAAATGGTAGACAATCACACAATACTGGAAATTCTAGCCTTGCCAAGTTGATACACATTTTGGGGGGACACAATTCAATCCATAACATCACCCTAATGGAGCCCTGGGTGGCACAAACAGGTAAGCCTTTGACTACTAGCCAAAAGTTGGTAGTTCAAACCCACCCAGTGGCACCTTGGAAGACAAGCCTGGCAATCTGTTTCTGAAAGTTTACAACCTTGAAAACCCTATGGCGCAGTACTACTCTGATACATGGAGCCTCCTTGAGTTGGAATCCACTCAGCAGCAGCTAAGAATGACCGACCACCCTGGATGACCCAGCCCCCAGCTGATCTGCCAGGTGGTTGCAGGTGTAGGGGTGAGCCCAACTAAAACCAGCCAAGCCCAGCCCAGAAAAGAAGCACTCAGCCAACCCACAGATTCCTCAGCTAAACAAATGCACTTTGTTGTAAGTCACTTAGTCTGTGGTCATTTGCTATGCCACATTATTGAGTGGGTCATAGAAAGGTCCAGAAGAGAGAAGAAGGAGCTTTTAGCTAAGACCTGGAGTAGTAGGTCATTCTCTAGGGTTCAGTCAACTCAGAGCAGCAAATCAGTTGTCAACTAAATGTGTTCTGCAGATTGGAAGCCAGAAAGGAGGGGGAGGACCCTATAGAGTGTTGGCTGTTTTCTCCAGGAAGGAAATAAAGTTCCATTCAGGGTCTTTTACACTTATCTGAGAGCCAAGAAGAAAAGAGCGAGGAGGAGAGTGCTAAACTGTGAGCATGGTGAAGTTACACAGACACTTAGGCTAGAGAAGTTTTCCTAGGATAGGGGGATTTGGAGCCTAGAACCAGTAAAGCTCTTTACCGTCCCTGTTTTGTTGCTACCTTCATTCATTCAATCACAAATATTTGCTGAATCTCACTTGTGTCCCTTGTAGTCACCATTGTATCCTCCACAGCTGGTATAGTGTCTGACAAACAATTCCTGCCAGTGGAACTTACAGTCTAGCAAGGGGTCCCCAGAAGTGCAAAAGAGGAGTCAGCCCGGGGGTGAGGCCACAGGAGGGGAGAATGCAAAGAAGAGGCAGAGCCCTTGATCATGCTGTTTGGAGTTTCATCCTCTGACTAGTGATGTTTAGGTGCCAGCTGAACAGAGGAAGCAAAATGTCCTATCCTCACGGTCATGCTGATCATTATGTCAATATTGGTATTAGTTGCCATCGAGTGGATTTTGACTCATGGGGTTGTTTGTGTCAATATAATATCTCCAAACATTTGTAAAAAGGCAAAGCTTCTGTAGAATGAGTCAGATAGAGGGACTGGTATGTCCCCCAGCTCAGGACACCTTGTGGGAAAGGCAAGCAATTCAATACTGACATGGATCCATAAACACAGTTGGGAGAATGCTTCCAAGGGAAAGTAAAGTTGCTCCAAGCAATATAGCAGCAGAAGGACCTGGTCAGGTGAAGCTTCCATGTAGAACTGGCATTTGAACAAATGTCTGGAGACAGAGAAACTCAATGATGAGAGGGGAATCTCTAAGAAGGGTGTCTGGAGGGCAGAGAGTGAGCAAGATTGAGAGGCAGGAGGGTTTCAAAACCTGAGGGCAGGTTTTGAAAGTATACAAGGACTGTGAGACATGAGACTGGACAGCAGGCCAGAGGAATCGTGGTGGGCTGAGTCAAGAATTTGGGTCTTTCTTTATTCTAAGTGCGGTGGGAAGCCATTCAAGGGGAATCATCGTATTAGATTGAACCATACGAAACTGCCAATTTTGTAGGTCAAAAGACAGGCAAGTTTTGGCAATTTCATGTAGTACAAACTAATACATCAAAAGGAATCTTTAACCTGAACTTTTCAAGTTTGACTATTTGTTATGTGTCTTTTAATTTCAAGGTGATTTCCTCTTCCAGGCAAACAAGAGTTATGTCTGTGCCAAAGCCCTTATAGACAGCTGTGTGCTTGGGCCCAGAGAGTGAGAATGTGGGGGCCGAGGCCAGATGAGATCAGCATCCCAATTTCTGGAGCAACGGCATCGCTGTCATCTTGCTCACCTTCCTTCACAGCCTTCAAAGCACTGGGTGGAGGTGTGGGGTCATCAGGGAAAACAGCCGCTTCAGACCAGCTACTCCTGCCCTAGGTGTCCGGGGGTATAGACCAGGGTTGGGAGTATAGCGCCGGGGGGAGCTTTCTTCCTGCCTGGAGGCGATAAGTTCACAGGGAAGATGACCAGACTCCTGAGATTCTCACAGAATGGACTCAAGTAACAGACAATCCCCTCAGCCCAGCCATCTGCAACCTTTCACCCTCAGCTGTTAGATGCCTCTGTGTATGAGAGCCCAGAATCCAGGCCACAACTTAACTGGACACTGCTGCACTGGGATTTCTCATTTTGCCAGTACACTTCGAACTGTTAAAAGGCAAGTCACAGGAAGATCATATAAACCAAATCCAGCCATTTGGAGATAGCCAGACTTATGTTATACACGTCTGATAAGGAAAACCAGTATTTCACAAAGCACCCTTTAATGGAGATTTTTAGAAACACTGGAGATGGCAGCTGTCCAACCCCACAGGGCTCTCAGGCTTAGGGGGCCGGATAGCTCTCTACCCTCCTTACGTGGCCCAGACCCTGGGTAGATGATGGTAGTGTCTAGGCATACTCCTCTTTGACCTCAATAACCCAGGGCACTTTGTACTTCCTGATCACATGATGGGAAAGGCAGTTTAACTTAACTGGATGGGCAGAAGAGGGACATGGTTGACCTTGGCCCACCTTGAAGTCATACCTACAACCAAACCATTTCCCTCCCAAAGGTGTCCAACTCTACCACACATTAGTCATGAAAAAGAAACTAAAGATTTGTTTAGAAAGCATTGAGTTTCTGTTTACGGCGATGGAAAAATTGGCAACAGGTATTGGTGATGGTCGCACAACATGATTAACGTAATTAGTGTCACCAAATTGTACATGTAAAAAATCTTGAGTTGAAAACTGTTGCATTTTATATAGACCTTTATAACAGTAATAAATATATGTATATATATATTCAAAGAGACATATACTGTTGCCTGAAATGTTGTTGTTAGTTGCCATTAAGTCTATTCTGACTCATGGTGACCCCATGTGTGCAGGGTAGAACTGTTTTCAAGGCTGTGATCTTTCAGAAGTAGATCACCTGGTGTGTCTTTTGAGGAGCCTCTGGGTGAGTTTGAACCGCCAACCTTTTGGCTTGTAGCTAAGCACTTAACTGTTTGCACCACCTGGGGACTCCTTTGCCTAAAGCAGCCCCTGAAAACAAAAATTCAAGGGGAAATCAGGATGAGGTTCACATCATACACCATACACAAAAATCTCACACAATTTTCCTTCCAACATCTCTCTTTGTACCCCAAAGACCCTTTTACTCAAAACCCACCCCGTCTCTTTTCCTCTCTCCTCCACCTAGTTTCTCAGGTCAGTTCTATTGCCCCAAAGCAGCACAGCTCTTCCTAGGACTGACATACCTTATTTAGCAGAGCAAAAGCCAAGCATTTGTCTTGCCTAACTCCCATCTGCCTCCTTGGAAGGCCCTGGTGAGGAATCAAAAGGAATGGAGTGCGGGAGAGAGTTCTCTTATCAAGTATTCACTCAACAAAATCCGTTTCTTCCCACAGAAGAAAATAAACCTTCCTCACATTACGTTATTGATATTATCCCAAAGAGAGCAGAATCAGGGAGACAAAGCTACTATATCAGTAACAAAAATCAAGGTGTGCAAACAGAATCATCTGACAATCATGTGGGAATTATTCAAGGCTCAGGGTGACTTTGAGAATGGCCTCTTCAATGATTGAGGGAGATGAAGTTATCACGAAAGCATAGCGTGTCTCAGACCAATACTCTGTGTCTGTTGAATTTTAATATGTTCAGCACAAGGAAAATTGAATTTTTAAAGATGAAAAGAAGCCAAAGGACAAACAGAAGAGAAATAAAATTAAAGGCTCTGAAAGTGAAGGGACGGGGGGTGAAGGGCTGCATTGGGACCCCCAGCCTCATGCCCGCTTTTGGGTAATGAATATGCTCAGAAGAGAGAACTACTCTCAATCACCCTTGGCCTGAATGAGGCTTATACCTTTGAAAAATGACAAAGCTAAGGGGAAAGAAAATACAGAGGTGAGGAAGTTTTCCTTAACTATCCAGGAGCTAATGCTGATGGCCAAACTCGTGAATTATTTAGACTGTGTTTTCCTCCTCGTTCTTCTGTATTTTCCTGAATTCGTTTCTCATGAGCACTTTATCCTGAGAGTAAACAACCCTGCCCAGAGCACATCAGTCAAATTATTGCAGTTGTTGTTATCTACCATTGAGTTGGCCCCGGAACAAAACGATGCCCAGTACTGTGCCATTTTCATGGTTGGTAGTGAACTAAGCCATGTAATCCGTAGGGTTTTCATTGGCTGATTTTCAGAAGTAGATCAACAGGCCTTTCTTCCTAGTCTGCCTGTAAGTTCCAGCGAAACCAGTTCAGCATCATAGCAAAGCACAAGATGGGTGGTAGCTATGCTTGAGGTGCATTGGCCAGGAATTGAACCCAGGTCTCCCACATGAAAGTTACGAATTCTACCACTGAACCACCACTGCCCCCATGTCAGATCATTAGCATCTTTGATTAAAGTTTTAGAGAGCTGGCGAAGAGGGTTTACGTTTTTAACCTACGTATCAATTTTGATAGTTTCGTGAATTGTTTCCTTGTGGAGTAAGTGTGTTGTTCCCTAGAACCCGCACAGCAAGAGTTGAACATCTGCAAAGCAGCTATTTAATTCTGCTTTAATGACTTCTACTCATCAACATGGAAGACGGTGTCCAGAGAAATGAGGGAAGAGAAGGAATCAGAATTGTGTCAACAGTGATGGGGAAAATGCAGGTAACATTTAACTCAGTGTAGAAGCCCTTCCTCCCAATGCTACACCAGATTCCCCAATACCCAAAGAAAAAGATTATATTAGAATAAAACACAAAAGTCAGCAGTGCATATACACACGTGATCCTACCAAAAGGGACAGATACTAAAGTGGCTAAATGTTTTCCCTCTTAGGGTGGAGAGCACAATTGAAACAGCTAATCAGACTAGGTGCTGAGCACCTAATCTCTGACCTATATAGATGTATGGTTGACAAAAAAGGAGTGTGTGGGAGTTCTGTTTGCCCCACATCTTCGTAGTACTTGATGTATATATATTTTTTTCCACTTTAACCATTCTGGTGAATGTGTAATGATACGACATATGGTTTCAAATTTAATTTCCCTGGTTGCAATGGTTTTTATACATGGATGAGACATGACAGTCCTCAAAGAGTTTATAATATCATCATAGACTGTAGAAAAGACAAACACCCAGGTAATAAAGCGTAGCCTATTCAAGTAAGATCTTGGGAGTTAAATTATTTGGTCTAAATTGTAAGTGCTGTAGTTCAGGAAAAGAGGTGGTCTATGAGGGCTTTGGAGCTCTGGTGATGCAGCGGTTAGGTATTTGGCTGCTAACCAAAAGGTCGGCAGTTCAAATCCACCAGCCACTCTTTGGAAACCCTGTAGGGCAGTTCTACTTGGTCCTATAGGGTCGCTATGAGTCAGAATTCCCTCGACAAAATGGGTTTTTTGGTTTATGAGGGCTTTAGACTCAATAAAGAAGTGAGACTTGAGCTCAGCTTTGACAGGTAAACAGAACTGGGGCAGGCCAAGAAAAGAAAGGAGGTAATTTAAAGGAGGACAAAACAACTGAGTAGATGCTGAGGTAGGTAATATAGCTTCTCTACTTCCAGACAACAACACCATAGCTTGAATGAATCAACTCTTCTTTTGTCTTCCTTTTTTGATGACTGGTAAAGTAGAGGGTCAGCAAAAACTAGGGAAACCTTCAGTGAGATGGTTTGACACTATAGCTGCAAAAAAGGACTCAAACATACCAACAATCATGAAGGTGGCACAGGACGAGGCAATGTTTTGTTCTGTTGTACATAAGGCCACTGTGAGCCACAGCTGACTTGATGGCAACTAACAACAACTTTTAGACAAAGAGTCATTACAGAGTAAGGGGAAGTTGATGCTTTTCTCATGAACACACACAAATTAAATGTTCAAATGACAGTCACCCTTCAGAGCATTCTTCTTGGAAACTGAGGTGGAAAGTGAAAAAAGGAAGGACTGTTCTTTCTTTTATGGCCTATCCAAGAAAAACAACCTCAGTACTTTAGGATTTCTCTTAGAAATACTGGTTTCCAGTTTATTCATTCATCTTCCAATGAGAATTTAGAACACAGTTCTGAGCAATGGCAGCCTTACTGGAATGATAAAGAATTCCTGTTGTTGAACATTTCCCTCCAGGTATTTATGATGCTATAACCTGCTACATAGGGTTATGGAGAGGACTCAAGGAAGTAATTTCTCTGAGTTTCATTTCTTCCTCTGCAAATTGAGGAAGAATGTCAGATAACTTATATGATGCCACATAACAGGAAACTCTTATGGATGAAAGTTAAATGATAGGTTCTTGTCTTTCCAAAGAGGTAGAAAATACATTTCTAATTCTTTCAATTAGGAGCTGACTATGTCCGTCCAAAGAACTCTCCTGGATAAGAAGCTTTAGAGGGAAGCTGCCTTGTAGTCCACCACCTGTCAGTTTGTCGTACTGTGATGGCTTACATGTTGTTATGATGTTGAAAGCTATGTCACCAGTATTTCAAATACCAGCAGGGTCACCCATACTGCACAGGTTTCAGTGGGGATTTCAGACTAAGACAGACTACGAAGAAAGTTTTGGCAATCTACTTCTAAAAATTAGCCAGTGAAAGCCCTATGGATCACAGCCGAATATTGTCTGATACAGCACTGGAAGATGAGCCAAGCCCCATAGGTTGCAAAGCATTTGAAATACACACTGGCCACAACAATAGACTCAAGTACACCAATGATTGTGAAGATGGTGCAGGACCACACAGTGTTTTGTTCTCTTGTACATGGGATTGCCATGAGTCAAAACTGATGATGGCAACTAAAAACAGTACTGTAGCAGCCAATTCCTTTCTGAAATATGTCTTCTGGTCTTGAATCCTGTCTTCCATGGGCCTGCTGCCCCTATCGAAGGGATGGTGGCTGATCATGAAGGATTTTAAGATTCAGGGGCTATAGGAGGTGTGTTAGGTTCCTAGAGTAGGAGTGGGTATAAGTTTCCCTCCAACCACAGCCTAAGCCTTGCTGGCCAGCCCCTGCACTCACCTGAGACTTCCTACGTGAGCAGTCCCCACACAGAGAACAGGCAAGTGGCAGACTTCCATGGCTGCCTCTCTGGGGTTCTGTAGGACCCCTTATAGCACTGAGTTGTAGACTTACAAGACCCAATTCTTTCAACTTCATTCATCACCAGGGAAGTTAAAATTATAACCACAATGTGATATCATTACACATCCACCAGAATGGTTAAAATGAAAAAGATAGAAAATACCAAGTGCTAATGAGGATGTGGAGTGAACAGAACTCTCACACACTGCTTCTGGGAGTGTAAATTAAATTGGTACAACCACCCTGGAAAACTGTTAGGTGATTTCAACTAAAACTGAATATGCCCAGACCAAACGGCCCAGAAATTCCACTTTTAGGTGTTTAGTCAACAGAAACGTATACATATGTTCACCAAAGTCATGTGTAAGAATGTTCACAGGAGCACTATTCATAACCCCAAATTGGGAATGCCCATCAATCTTAAAACTGATAAATACGTTGTGGTATATTTACACAAAGGACTATTAGAAAGCAAAAAAAATGAACAATCCACAACCACACACAATATAGCTGAGTCTGATAAATATAATATTGAGCAAAAGAAACCAGACATAAAAGAGTACATATTGTATGATTTCCTATTACAAAGTTCAAAAACAGACAAAAATACTCTGTGGCACTTGACTTCAGGACCAAAACACAAAAAAACCAAACCCATTGCCATTGAGTTGATTTCAACTCTTAGAGACCCCATAGGACAGACAGCAGTCACCAGTGGGGGTGAGAAACTGGAAGAAAAGATGACGGGGCATCAGAGATACCTATAATGTCCTGTTTCTTGATCTGGGTGTTGGTTATATGTGTGTGTTCAGTTTACAAAAATTCATTGAGCTGTACTCTTGTGATGTGTGCACTTTTTGTATGTAGAATAAACTTTAAAGAGTGTAAAAACAAGAGTTCAGGGAAGTGGGGAGAGACAACCCTGCTTTAGTTTGGCAGAAAAAGGCTGCGGTGGGGTAGAGAGTAAGGGTAGGATGGAGGGTAAAGGGAAAGTAATGAGTCAAAAATGGAATTAAGGGGAGGCATACATTTGGGATGCTTAGGACATGTTTTAAGAGCCCTGGTGGTACAACGGTTAAACGCTCAGCTTACCCAAAGATCAGCAATTTGAGCCCATCAGTGGCTCCATGGGGAAAAAATCTGGCAATCTGCTCCTGTAAAGATTAAATTACAACCTAAAAAATCCTGTCAAGAAGTTCTATTCTGTCACATGAGTTCACTACTAGTCAGAGTAGACTCTTCGGCACCCAACAACAATAACAACAGTACGTGTATTAGTTTCTCAGGGCAGCCATAACTAAGTACCAAAAACTGGTGGCTTAAAACGACAGAAATTTATTCTCTAACAGTTAGCTAGGCTGGAAGTCTGAAATCAAGGTGTCGGCAGAGTGTCCTAAGGCACTAGGGAAAAATCCTTTCTTGCCTATTCAAGCTTCTGTGGTTACTGACAATCCTTATTCCCTGTGTATCTCTCCATGTCCAAATTTCCCTCTTCTTATAAGGACGATAGTCATACTGAATTTAGAGCCCATCCTAATACAGTATGACCTCATCTTAGTTTGATTACAACTGCAAAGACCCTATTTCCAAATATAAGGTCACCTTCACAGGTTCCAGGTGAACATGAATTATTTTCAGGACACAATCCAATCCGGTACAGTGAACAATCCAATAAAGGATGGTTGGGCAAAATTGAGATCCTCCTTTACTACACAGCAGTATGTGAAGACACACAGGTGGGCTGCTTACCACCACCCCACCTACTAATGGTTTGGCAGTGGTCTTTCTACCAGTAAACCAGCTGCCTTTGAGTCATCTCTGACTCATGGCGACCCTACACGTATCAGGGTAGAACTGTGCCCCATAAGGTTTTCAATGCCTGATTTTTAAAAAGTAGATTGCCGGGTCTTTCTCCCAAGGTGCCTCTGGGTAGACTTGAACCTTCAACCTTTCAGTTAGTAGGTGAGCGGGCTAATTGTTTGAACCACCCAGGAACTCTGTGGCCTCTGTAATCGCTGTTATTTATACTCTTCTCTGTTTTCCAACAACAGAGGGGCAAAGTGTTTCTCTGGAACACCATCTGCAGAGAAAAGTAAGAAAATCAACCTGATTGGCTGGTAGATTACGTGTCTCAGAGCTTCAAGGAATAAAGCTTGACATGTAGGTCAAGGGCACGGTTATAGATGGATTGTAAATCCAAGCAGAGGCTTCTAGACTTAACCAGGTGGGAAATTGGCTGCTATATAAAGATTTGATCTAAGAATATTAAGATGGAAGTGGTAGAACCAGACAAATCAGCTACTCTCAGGTGAATGGTCTCTCCAAGAATAGGGAAAATACCTAGTGGACATGCTGGGAGATTATTAAAAGCCACCAAACATAAATGAAGGTTTTTAGGTTTTTGAAAAAATCCCTAAATGCCCCAGCTCATGACTTCATATCATACTACAAAAGTTTCTAAGGTTGATGGAGAAATTCTGTTTCAAAAATACTTTATCTGAAGGAAAAGAAAAAATAGAGCTTTTTATAAACTAAGCCATAAAATAATCTTTTGAGGTAAGCTTTTGGAAGGCTTGGCAGGATTAGAAAAGGAGGCCAGATTTCCTATGGCTCAGGTCAGCAGAAGTCTATGACAAGGTCGAAAGTCACAAAGTTGAGCCTTACACATACACACTTGCAGGAAAAGTTTCAGTTGGGAACTCTAGAAATTTTCACTTTCTAAAAAAGAATTTATGTACATAGAATTCTATAAATATAAATGAATTTATGTATTTATAGAATTTATGTTCACATAACACATACACATTATGAACAACTAGAACTAAGAGTCAAATTTACAGCAGCAATTATCTTTATTGATGATGCTTTGATGGCCATTTAGATATACAAGAAGTCCCAGGAAAAGGTTTTTAAGAAGACCCTTGAGTTATAGACAGAAATGGGAAAACAACGTCTTTATTGGTATTTACCTAAAGATATTATCAGTTACATTAACTTGAGCTCATACTGGAGTAAGGTGGGCGCTAATCCAGTATGAATGATATAAAAGAGGAGAAGAGACACAGAGGAAAGATGGCCATGTGAAGATGGAGGTAGAGGTTGGAGTGATCTACAAGACAAGGAAAGCCAAAGATCTTTGGCCATCATTAGAAGCTAGGAGAGAGGCATGGCACCAATCCCCTCTTAGAGCCCTCAGAAGGAATCAACGCAACTGATACCTGATTTTGGATTCCCATCCTCCAGAACTGTGAGGCAATAAATATCTGTTCATATAAGCTATCCAGTTTGTGGTACTTAGTTTGCCACCCATAGGAAATTACTACAACCCGCATACCAGGAATATCATCCCTAATATTCTTTG
This sequence comes from Elephas maximus indicus, assembly GCF_024166365.1. NCBI lineage: Eukaryota > Metazoa > Chordata > Mammalia > Proboscidea > Elephantidae > Elephas > Elephas maximus. The sequence goes on from NC_064840.1 coordinate 55,899,564, forward strand.
ATTTGGACTCGGATTTGAGATCAGTCCTTGTGTTTCTGTAGCTTCCTTCCAGTGCCATAAAAGCAACATCATAACTCAGTAAACCAAAAACCTATTACCTGTTTCGACTCAGGGTGATCTCATGTGTTACAGAGTAGAACTGCTCCATATGGTTTTCTTGGTGGTAATCTTTATGGAAGTCGGCTGCCAGGCCTTTCTTCTGCAGCACAGCTGGGTAGATTCGAACTGCCAATCTTTAGGTTAGTAGATGAGTGCAAACCATTTGAGTCACCGGCCATCCATAATTCAGTGTGGGGAAGTAAAAAGAGTTTTGGGCTGGAAGTCAGGAGATATGGGTCTTATAAGGAGATTATATGTCTCAGTCTTCCTGGGACAAATCTGTTCTCTTGATGTAATTCTTATAAGCATCCCTTTTTACTCTGAAAAGTGTCCCAGTTTAAAATGTAGATTATATGAAATACTTTGCAAAAATAACCACTCCTCCCTATACCCACATCCTTTACAATGTGACTTTGCAGCTCCTTCACAGAGAGGTGGAATCTTTTTCTCTCTCCTTGAATCTGGACTCATCTATGACTTGCTTTGGCCAATAAAACACAGTGGAATTGGCGTTCCAGTTCCAAGTCCAGGTGTGTTAGTCATCTAGTGCTGCTATAACAGAAATACCACAAGTAGATGATTTTAACAAGAAATTTATTTCTTCACAGTAAAGCAGGCTAAAAGCCCAAATTCAAGGTGTCAGCTCCAGGAGAGGGCTTTCTCTCTCTGTTGGCCTTCTCATCAATCTTCCCCCGGACTAGCTTCTCTGCGCAGGAACCCTGGGTCCAAAGAACACACTCTGCTTCTGGCACTGCTTTTTTGGTGGTATGGGGTCCCCCTGTCTCTCTGTTTGCTTCTTTCTTTTATACCTCAAGAGACTGCCTCAAGATACAACCCAATCTTGTAGGCTGAGTCCTGCCTCACTAACATTAATGTCACCCATCCTCCCTCATTAATATCATAAAGACAGGATTTACAACATATGGGAAAATCACACAATACCGAGAGTCATGGTCCAGGCCAATCGATACACACATTTTGGGGGGGACATAATTCAATCCATGACACCAGACTTCAATGTACCTTGCATGTTTGCACTCTTTCTTTGGAACTGTGCCCAGCTGCTGTATGAACATGCCTGAGCTAGGCTGCTGGAGGCTGAAAGATCAGGTGGAGCTGAGACAACCCCTACCAGCTGAGACCATCACAGACCAGCCAGCCCCCAAATGACCTGGAAGCTGCCTGCAGGTGATGGATGAGCTCAGTCAATACCAGAAAAATCACCAAGTTGGGCCTAGCCTAAATCTATGACCTGCAAAATTGTTAGTTAAATAAATGCTTGTTGTTTTAAACCACTAAGTTTTGGGTTATTTGTTAAGCCTCAAAAGCTAACTGACACATAGTTACCCCAGTTCTAATCGACGTTTTGCCTATAACCAACCCTGTGTACTTGGACTCTGTTGGACCCAAGCTAAGTAATGAGTAAATAAATTTTGTAAAGAGGAAACTAACAAAGCCTGACTTAGTTTCCTATTGCTGCTATAACAAATTACCACAAAATTAGTGGCTTAAGACAACACAAATTTATTATTTTACAATTCTGGAAGCCACAAGTGCCAGATCAGTTCCAATGGGCTAAAGTCATGGTACTAGCAGGGCTGGTTCCTTCTGGAGGCTCTAGGAGATGATCTGCCACTGACTTTTCCTTCTTCTGGAGGCCACCTGCATTCCTTGGTTTGTGACTCCTTCCTCACATCACTACCATCTCTTGCTTCTCTCATCACATTTCCTACTTTCTTTCTGATCTCCTGCCTCCTTCTTATAAGGACCCCTGTGATTACACCGGGTCCTCCTGGATAATACAGGGTTATATCTTCATCTCAAGATTCTTCATCACATAAGCCAAGTTCCTTTTGACAAATTAGGTAACATTCACAGTTCCAGGGATTAGGACCTGGATGTCTTTGGGGGTCATTTTTCAGCCTACCACATTGCCCAAGAACTATACATGTTAGGAACTCTCTTGAGCACTGGGGAAATAGAGATGACAAAGAACAATTCCTCTTCTAAAGTCAGGGGGTTGGACTGGAGTGATATTCATGGATTCTTAAGCAGTAATATTTGCATATTCTCTATTTCTGTGCTGCCATAATTGCCCTTTAGGTAGTATATGTCATTGCGTTGGGGGTGATAGAAGCACCAGCATGTTCATTAAAGGCTTGGAGTCCAAAAAGAAACTTCTTCCCGAGTGTGTTGTTTAGCCAGAATGCATTACCTTTTACATAGGGTATACCTGAGACAACTATGGTTTAGTAAGGAGAGTTGGAAAAAGAAGTGGAAGTTGAATAAGAAGACATATGTTAATTCTAACCTGGGAGTTCTAAATGGAAGCTATCAGTTCAAGTGACACATTGTAGAGAAAACCCATTTGTGGTCTAGGTTGCAAGAGAGGGAAGAGGGTAACAAAAGGAAGAGAGGGAGCAAAAAAAGGATGAAGAGTTAGGAGAAGGGAAGAATGGAAGAAAGGAGAAGCAGCACAGTTCAGAAGAGTATATCTCATAAAAGACCAAACGGCACAGTGGCTACTTGCAGGCAGCTGAGGCTGAGTGAGAGGTGGAGCCACCATCCCAACCCTCCTGCTGGAACTCTCCAGGCATCTGTGTCCATTACCACGGGATCTGCTTTTAAGATTAATTGACGTTGAAGAAGCAATCATCTTCAGTGAAAAACTATCAGAATATATTTTTTAAAAGATTTCTAGAAATTGTAAGAATGACTGCCTGTCAAACTCAAATTAAATTGGAAAGGAAAACAGAGATAGTACATATGTTACCTAGAGAGAATCTAGAACTAATACTCAGATCAGGGGCAGATTATCCAATAGACAAGGTAAGCACAGTGCTTACCTTGCTTACCAGACCATCTGCAGTGAAATTGTTCACTACAGATTAGTAAGCACAAGCAAGTCTGTGCTTACCTTGTTTTCTGGGTTGTCTGCCCCGTCAGGGACTGTAAATTGGAAAAGAAGCTTTGAATCTATAAGAAATTCCTGTGGGGTTGGGAGAAAGACAGATGCCAGCCATACCTAGAAGCAGAGTCTTTGACGTGGTGAAAAAATGTGAAATTGTTCACTATAGGTGATAATCCACCCTTGACTCAGATTCTCCCTCCCTGGGGATTCTTGATACATGAGGATCCTGTGACAACATCCAACGTAGGGAAGATTCACAATGTGAGTCAGAATAACAACAACAACAATAAATACTAAAATTAGTTGAGCATTTAATATGTGCTAGGCACTGCAGTGGAAAGCCTGGTGGCATAGCGGTTAAAAGCTACGGCTGCTGACTAAAAGGTCGGCAGTTCAAATCCACCAGGCGCTTCTTGGAAACTGTATGGGGCAGTTCTACTCTGTCCTATAGAGTTGCTATGAGTCGGAATCAACCTGACGGCAACAGGTAGACACTGTGCTAGGAGTTCTGTACACATTATCTCTTTTAATCCTGAAAATAAAATTGGGAGGTAGGTTATATACATTTTTCTTATAGACAAAGGAAATGAGGCACAGAGACTTCCTCATTCTCATAGGATAATGGCAGCAGTCTAAATTAGAAATCTCTACACATCCTACAAAAACCATGCAAGTCACTAAGGAATGCAAGCAAAACTACCCTTAGAACATACCTATGACTTAACTAAGAGAAAAAGAGTACTAAAACTTTAATTAGCATATACATGGAATAATAAACATCTGAAACAAGCAGAAACAGCTCTAGATTCTATGCAAGAACAGAGAATCAGAGAGAAACTACACAGAAAAGAAGAAAGGATAGTGGGGGACTAGTTGTGGAAGAACACAGACAAAATTATCCCCAGAGATATGGAGTCCCAACCTGAATGAATAAATACTGAGAATAGGTCTGAGACCTGATGGAGCAGATCACTGACTAATGGGAACCTTGAAGGAAAGGACGTGAAAATGCTCTGAATTTGAAATAGCAATTTTGGGAAAGCACAATTTCCGAGGGAGGGGGAGGCAACTTGTAACTGAAAGGTGTGGTTGTGAAGGGAAAGCAGGGAGCAAGTAGTATAATTAAGGTCCTACGGAAACAAAAGTAAATCACAAAATCATATAACATCCCTATTCCCCAGAAGATACCATTTATTAAAGAAATTGTACCATACTATATCAAGAGAAGAAAGTATATAACGCATTTTAAAATGAACAGAAAATGGCTATAGACACACATACATAACATATAAAGTTATTACAAGAGCAAAGCAGAGCAAGAGAACAGAAACATTTCATCTAATGAAAAGTGTCTAGTCACTTTCACTGCCCCTCTGTAAAGAAAAAAAAAAAGGAAAACTCAACTTCTCAATCAATATTAAATATCATAAATATCCTTGAACAGACATTTTCAGATATTAAAAATACCTCAAATAATAAATGCATAATTTCACAAATAAAAACAGACAAATAACAGGAAGATGTGAAATAAGAGCTGACCAAACTCAGGAAAAAAATTGAAAATCATTTCAAAAATTAAGATTAAATTACAAGGAACATAAGGGAAAAGGTTGGTTGAAAATATATTATGGAGTACTGGACTAAATACAAACAAAACAATAAAAATGAAATAAAGAAGAAGAAAAGGGGGTCAGACAGAAAGTGAGAGACAGAAGGTAGACTGTGAAGACCCAACATACATATAATTTAAGTCCCTGAAAAATGGAAAAAAGGAAACAGCACTAATATTTAAAACTATAATCCAAAGAAACCTTTTTGAAATATTTATATCAGAAGGGCTCACTGTGTGCCTGGAAATATTGAACCAGAATAGACAACTCTGAGACATATCCTAGTACAATGATCAAACTTTAATGATAAAGGAAAAAATCCTTTAGCTCTCAAGGCTAAAGATCAAGCTGTTTAAAAAGGATAGGACATTCAGCTTGACATTAGAATTCTTGCCAGCAGCATACAAAGCAAACAAAAGTGAAGCAGTATTTTAAAATGGTCAAAGTGTGAGCCAAGGATTTTTATATTCAGCCAAAATGCCCTTCAAATGTCAAATGTACAGTAGTCCTCAACTTACAGTGGGGTTCCATTCCAAGGATGCCACAGTAAGTTGGTAAGTCGGATACCTCTTTTTCTTTTTTTTAAGTTTTCATTATTACCGCCTTTTATTAACAGTATCTTTATAAATCTGATCTTTTTTATCTTTGGGGTTGGAAACATTACACATAAACTTACAGATATATTTTAATAGATACACACATAAAAAATACACAAACCATAGAAGTTTACTCCAACAATGAAGAAGAGCTGAATGACATCAGCATTTTGTCAGTTTCGATGATAAGTCCACTTGTGGAAGGTTCTGGATCATCTGGATTATCCCTGGAAATGAGGATGGTATTTCTATTCAGAAAATTAGTGGGAATTTGCTGTATGATCCTTTTCTTTTTTCCTTCATGTATTTTATGGTAACATCTCACTGCTTCCCAAATCTACCTATTGACTTTAGCAAAGCGATCAGCATTTGGGTCCACATTTTCAAGCAGTTGGAGCCCTTAATTTCATTTAGAAAAACCTTCAGCTAATACTGTCATTGTAAAATTTTTTGACAACTTCTCTCCTCCCTCTTCCTCATTATTTCTTTCTTCTTCAGCATTTCTTTCCTCTTCAAAAATCCATTAAATACTGATCTGTCAATTCCCCTTTTTGTGATCTATGAACTGTTCCATATCAGTGATATCAAGTTCTGAATTCAGCTTTCTTGCCATATGGATGATATTTTCACAGATCTCTTCCATCGTATTATCGTTATCAAACATTTGGAGCATGTTCACATAACAGCAATTTTTTCCCAATCTCATGCCTGCCATATTCCTGACACTTCTTCCCAGAAAGATGCAATGTTCCACATACACTGAAGAATATTATAATTCTTCCAGAAATCACGTAATGTTACCATTCCTCCGTCTGCTGTAGCTATTGCCTGAGCAAACGTAGTCCGTAGGTAGTCTGCCTTGAAAGTGGCGACGGCACCTTGATCCATAGGCTGAATCATAGCTGTCATATTGGGAGACAGACGTATCACTTTCACATCTTGATTTAGATCATCTACGTGAGGAGGGTGTCCTGGGGCAGCATCAGGTAGCAGCAGAACCTTGTAAGGAATGTTGTTTTCAAGGCAGTAGGTGCACACTTATGGACTGAAACAATTTAAAAAAACAGTCTCGGAATTAAAAAAAAAAATGGTCATAAGTGTGGTTCATTGTAACCCACAGAAACCTGGCACAAAATCTGGGTGAGCAACAAATTTATTTATAGTCAAAGACTAAGACAAACTTGAGGACAAGGGTGGAGGAATAACATGAGATATATATTCTGTCATGGTAAAAATAACGAGTCTGAGAAGAGGGAGAGAGCAAAGGAAATGTAAAATGAGTTTAGTAATTGCCACACAGGTAACGGAATAAAAAGCTACCACACGAAACTGACAAATCAAATAGAATATGCCCAAGTAAGGAAAGGAAAAGGAAAGAGGATTAAAGGCATTATTAACAACAAAAAAAGTTTTTATAAAGGAAACTGTTAGAATAAAACGTGTTGTTGTTAGTCGCTGTCGAGTTGATTCTGACTCATGGGGATCTCATGTGTCACAGAGTAGAGCTGATCCATAGGGCTTTCTTGACTGTAATCCTAACGGAAGCAGATTGTCAGTCCTTTTCTTCCACTGTGCTGATGGATGGGTTTGAACCCCCGATCTTTAGGTTAGCAGTTGAGTGCAAACCGTTTGCCCGACCTAGGGATCTTAGAATAAAATATAAAACATTATAAATTTATTAGAAACAGTAAATACATAACATCAAACACACAGTAAATAGAACATAAAATAATATGACAGAGTTGAAATCATAGATAACAGTTGAAATATAGATACCAATCACATCAATAAATATAAATGGAATTGGATCACCTGTTAAAAGAAAAAAAGTATTGAGTGGCTTAGAAAACAAATCCAATTCTGTGCTTCATATAAGAGACATATCTACAACAAAGTGATTTAGAAAGGTTAAAAATAAAGGTGTAGGCAAAGATATACCAGGCAAATGCAAGCAAGAAGGAAGTAGCAGTTATGATTTCAAAAGACAGTGAATTCATAGAAAAACTATTAAAAACTGAAAAATGCTAATGTAGATTTAGTGGCTATTAACTTTTATACACCAATTAAAATAGTAACTACCTTCATAAAGTAGAAACTACATTAAAAACAAAGACGCACACAAATAAAAGAAGATTTTAACATGCTACTCAGAGTCCTGGAACCTTGTTTTTCACAAAAACAAACACAAGAAAGGACCTCAGGAAGTGACAGAATATCAATTGAGATGCTTCAACAAATGGATGAAACGCTGGATGTGCTTAGTCATCTATGTCAAGTAATCTGGAAAAGAGCTACCTGGCCAACTGACTAGAAGAGATACCTGTGCCCATTCCAAAGAAAGATAACGAAATGGAATGTGGAAATTATCAAACAATATCATTACTATCTGCCAGCAAAATTTTGCTGAAGATAATTCAAAAATGACTGCAACTGTCAGGGAGGTGCCAGAAGTTCAAACTGGATTCAGAAGAGGGCATGGGTCAAGGGGTATCATTTGCTGTTGTCAAATGGATTTTGGCCAAAGCAGAGAATACCAGAAAGACGTTTACCTGCGTTTTATCTACTATGCAAAGGCATTCCACTATGTAGAACACAACAAAATTTTGATAACATTACAAAGCATGGGAATTCCAGAACACTTAATTGTGCTCATGCAGAATCTGTACTTGAATCAAGAGGCAGTTAGATAACAACAAAGGAATACTGTGTGGTTCAAAATTGGCCCAGTCATGTTGGCGGGGTTGTATCCTTTCACATTATTTATTCAATCTGTGTGCTATACAAATGATTCAAGAAGCCGGACTATATGAGAAGAATGTGCATCAGGAATGGAGGAAGACTCATTCACAACCTGTGGTATGCAGAAGAAGCCCTGGTAGCATGGTGGTTAAAGTGCTCAGATGCTAACCAAAAGATCGGCGGCTCGAACCCACCAGCCACTCTGCAGGAGAAAGATGTGATAGTCTGCTTCCAAAGATCTAAGCCTTGGAAACTCTAGAGGGCAGTTCTACTCTGTCCTATAGGGTCACTAAGAGTCAGAATTGACTCAAAAGCAATGGGTTTGATTGAGTTTGGTGGGTATGCAGATGACACAACTTGCTTGTTCAAAATGAAGACAACTTGCAGCACTTACTGATGAAGGTAAAAGACTGCAGCTTTTGGTATGGGTTACACTTGAATGTGAAGAAAATGAAAATCCTTGCAACTAGACCATAAACAACATCGCTATAAATGGAGAAAAAACTGAAGTTATCAACAATTTCATTCTATTTCAATCAATCAATACCCATGGAAGCAGCGGTTAAGAAAACAAATGATATATTACATTGGGCAAATCTGCTGCAAAAGACCTTTTAAAGTTATAAAAAGCAAAGTTGTCATTTTGATGACTAAGGTGCATCTGACCCAATTCACGATCTTTTCAGTAACCTCATATGCATGTGGAGATTCGACAGTGAAAAGGGAGAGAGAAGAATTGATGCATGTGTTGCTGAAAAACACTGAATATACCATGACCTGCCCAAAGGATGAACAAATCAGTCTTACAAGAAATATAACCAGGATCCTTAGAAGCGAGGATGGTGAGACTTTGTCATGCTTGCTTTGGACACATCACATCAGGAAAGACCAGTCGCTAAAAAAAGAACACAGTGTTTGGTGAAATAGAGGGTCAGAAAAAATGAGGACAAAAACCCTCGATGAGATGGATGAACACAATAGCCTCAACAATATTATATCAAACATATCAAAGATAATAGAGATGGCACAGGACTGGCCAACACTTCATTCTGTTATACGTAAGGTCTCCATGAGTTGTATCCTACTTGATGGCAACTAACAACAACAAAAATTTTCAGTCCAAGATTGGTTAAATGAGTGGAAAATACCTAAAGGTTTAGAAGATCTAAAACAAAACAAAACCCACAATCAATATGGTAGAATATATGGGTATAGATCAGACTTTAAACTCTGGTAACATAGAACATACCTTCTTCTGAGAAGCACACAAATCATTCATAAAAATTGTTCATGCTATGTTACAAAGGAAAACCCATAAAAAAAAGCTTCAGTAACTCGTGAAATAGATATAATATGAACAACATTCTCTGATCACAATGCAATCAAATCAGACAAGAATAACAACATTTTAAAAATACCCTTCAATGTGGAAATTAAAAATTATCTCTAATAAAGGAGTCTTGGGTGAAAACAGAAGCAAAAATCTTAATTACAACTTTTCTTTAAAATTGTGTAATGAAAACACTGTATTTCATGATTAAAGTGGTAATCAAAGGAAAAATGATAATATTAAATCCTTAATAAGACTATACCTGAGAATAAAAGTAAAGGAATTAAATTCCCATCCCAAAAAACTAGAAAAAGAAAAATCTATTAATAAAGGGAAAGCAGAAGGAATAAAATAATGAAAATAAAAGCAAAAGTTAATAAACAGAAGAACATATCAAAATACAAATCCTTTAGGGGGAAAAAAAAAAAACACACATCAATGGGCTATACAAACCAGTAGCTAACCTAAACAAGGAAAAGTAGGAAAAACACAAATACAGAAAATAATAAATGACAAGGGGCTAACAACCACCGAAGCATAAGAACTTATTTTACACAGGCTTACACAAATACATTTCAAAACAACAGTGAAATATATAATTTCCTACCACACTACACTATATCAAAATTGACCCCAGCAGACACGGAAGAGCAATTAGGCCAATTTTCATGTAAGAAATAGAGCAAGCTATCAAGATCTACTTCACAAGGAAGAGCTGGATGCAGTAGTTCCATGAGGGACTTCTTCAAAGTCCAGATACTTCTAACTTTCTAAAGTATAGAAAAATAAGAACCTTCTGAATTTCTCTTATGAAGCATGGATAATACTCATGAATAAACACAAAATAAAGATTCAAGCCTGTTTTGGTCATGAATATTGATGCAAAAATCCTTAAAATATTAGCCAGCAGAATCTCACAGTGTATTTCAAATTAGTACATCAAGACCAAGCAGGTTATTTATTCTAGGTTTGACCTAGGCTAGGGATATATAAGGGGTTAAAAATTAGGAATTCATCTATATGATAGACCATATAAAGCTAAGGAGAAAAATAATATGATTATCTTCGTAGATGTATAATGCAGGCTTTTACAGAATTTAATAGCTCTTTATTGATTAAAAAAACACTCAATAAAATTAATTCCTCATAAAATAGGAATTGCAGGTACATTTTTAATATGACAAAAAGTATACATATCTGTCTTAAAGCCAGTATCTAAGTTAACGTGGAAACACTGAAGGCATTGCATCCAAGTCAAGAAAAAGGCAAAGATGGCCACTATTCCACTGGTATGTAATATTTTATTGAAGGTATTAGTAGGTTGCCAGATAAAATATAAGCCCCCCACTCCAGACCTTCTGTTGGCCCAGGACAGGAACCATTCCCGAAGCCAACTCTTCAGACATGGACTGGAGTGGACAATAGGTTGGAGAGGGATGCTGGTGAGGAGTGAGCTTCTTGGAGCAGGTGGACACTTGAGACTGTGTTGGCCATCTCCTTCCTGGAGGGGAGATGAGAGGGTAGGGGGGTTAGAAGCTGGCAAAATGGACACGAAAAGAGAGAGTGGAGGGAGAGAGTGGGCTGTCTCATTAGGGGGAGAGTAATTGGGAGTGTGTAGCAAGGTGTATATAAGTTTTCATGTGAGAGACTGACTTGATTTGTGAACTTTTACTTAAAGCACAATAAAAATTATTAAAAAAAAAAAAAGCCCCCCAGTTAAATCTGCATTTCCCAAATATTGCCTGGGACATACTGAAAAACTATTTGTTGTTTTATCTGAAACTCAAACTTAACTGGGCATCCTTTTTTTTTTTTTCCTTTCTTTTTTTAATAATCTTCAGTGCTAGGTATTAATCAATGAAATAAGGCAAAAGAAAACCAATTTGAAGAATGTAATTGGAGAAGTAAGTTTGTGGGTCATATGCTAGTATACTAAAAAAAAAAAAAAAAACCAAGAGAATTAGTGATAAGAATTATATAATTCAGTCAAGTAGCAAGATATGAAATTTAGAATATAAAATTATCATGTAAAAATCAACAAGCTTTTAGACTTTTGGCTTCTGCTTGGGATGTAGGAATTTGGAAAAAGCATTGCTCCCATCATCACAATAAGAAAAGCCAGACAATCTGCAGATTCGCAGTTTTTCTTGAATCCATCAGAGAGCTGAGGTTGCATGGCAACCACCTAACCTGAAAATCTAAGAAAAGACAAATGCCTTCAAGGTGGGCCAGGCAGGAGTGCTCACTACCATGGTAGATGCTGCAGGACACTGGTTCGGAGCATTTGGATAACACTGTCCAATGTTTAAATATAGCAAATTTGAATTCGTTAAATCAGAATTTAATGAATTGGTGAAGGCTGTGTGTAGGCTACTGAGAGAATAAAGAACTCCTGGGGGCTGCAAATAAAAGTGGAATTTGCAACATTTGCAGGCTTCTCTCCACAGACCCCACTGGGCCCTGAAAAAAAGAAAGAAAAAGATTAAAATGTCTTAGCAAAGTGCCTGGCACATAAGTGCTCAAAAAGTATTTTTAATAATAATATCATTTATCATCATTATAAGGAGCCCTGGTGGTGCAGTGGTTAAGCACTGGGCTGCTAACCAAAAGATCAGCAGTTCAAACCCACCAGCCTCTCTGTGGGAGAAAGATGTGGCAGTCTGCTCCTGTAAAGATTTACAGCCTTGGAAACTGTATAGGGCAGTTCTACTTTGTCCTATAGAGTTGCTATGAGTCTATGGGTGAGTCTATGAGTCTATGGGCGAGTTACCATCATTGTGACACATCTAACGGCCCACCTGATGCCTCATTTGCTTCACAGAACTCCCAGCTCGTGGTGCCCAGGGTGCCTCTGAGTGCTTCTGTTACCGGAGAAATGGCCTCGGTTCTTGTCTTTGGTGTAGGAAAGAATTCACACTTAGACAAATAGTGCCAAGGGAGCAGCGGTTTATTAGGAAGCAGAAGGTTAGTAGTAAAAGTACACCTGACTAGGAAGCGTCAAGCAGGCTACTCAGGTAGAGAAAGAATCTGAGTGCCCCGATGGTTGTTTTTTTAGGGTTTTATACCCTTTTTGTCTCTTTATCTGTCTCTGTTAACATTTAAAAGCCAGGACAAGACCCTCCTATGAAGACTATTTCCTTGGCTTAAGGTTTAATTACCAAGTTAGGGATCTTACCAAGTTAGGGACTTTATCAAGTTGAGGACCTTATCAAATCAAAGACCCCTGTCAAGATCATTTCCTTGGCTTAAAGTCTAACTATATAGGGATCATCTTATTGAGGAATGTCACCACCCCCTGCCTCTTCCTCTTCCTGAGTGCAAGCTCTCCCCCTCCCCCTTATATCTGTCCCCCCTCAAGTACCATTCTCCCAAATCTTTGGGGTTGTTGAAGAGGGGTGGTCTTTCTTCTGTAGCTACTTCTTGCTGTCATTGGGGCGTAGAGCCAGCCCTAGGAGAGGCACTTGTTCCCTAATGGGGGGTTTGCTTGACTCCAGGAGCCGAGGATGGAAGCACTGGGCAGCTTGATCCAAAGGGCTTTCAGGGTTTGTGTTGTCTGACGATGTCTGGATTACAGCCATTCGTAATTGAAACTTTTGTAATCTGGAGGATACAAAACGAGTTAGTATTTTAAGGAGGCAGGGTCCAAACAGTAAAAGAAGAATCACAGACATTAAGGGGCCAAGGAACGGTATTAGCCAAGACCCTCATGACCAGACGGATGACCAAGAGTTCCATCCTTGTTCAGCTTGTGTTTGGAGTTGTCTGGCCTTATGTTCTTGGACTTGGCCAGTTTGGTTCACCCAAAAACAGCATTGTTCACCTAGCATGGCACATATACCCCCATGGCTAGCCACCAACGTGTCTAACCCTCTTCGATTTTGAAGTACTATAGCTGCCAAAGAATTTATTTGGGTTTGTAGAGTAGCTACAGAGGCTGCTACCTGGGTATTGAGCTGGGCTAGTTCAAGTTCAAGTGTAAGGTTTCCATAAACCTGAGCAGTTCCAAGTGCCCTGGTGGTTCTGGCTGCGAGGCCAGCTGTTCCTATAAGACTGCTAAGTCTTATGAATATGGGAATTAGGGGCCCTGCTCTTTTTGTCACCTCATGAGTGGTGCTTAAAGGTAAAGGGATAGGAGCTCCTGCTTCAGCTAAAGACACAGGAGGGAAGACATATCCTACTGGGCATAATCCCATCAAATTTGTGGGTAGGTATATATAAGCTGCAGTTCCACACACATAATATAAGCCTGAAGATACTGGAAGATAACCTGAGACATGGTATACACCTGATGAAATGTAATTGTATGGAGTTGGTTTTTTGAAGGTGGAGGTATATTTCCAATTGTACGTGGCAGCTAGGGCAGCCGCTGTTAGTGGACTAACGCAGGGGGTAATGTTATGGCTGGCATTGTTTTCTAGGTTTTCCCAGAAAATCATTCTGTGGGTAGATTCTATGAAAACCTTTTCTTTGGCAGTTTCATGTACCAAGGTGCAATTATTTCTATTGTTATCGGATATCCATGTGGAAGTGGCCAGAAGGGCCAAATGGTTGCAACCCAGTGGTCTCCCCTGGCAAAACCCTCCAGTGTAGTCTAACTGTGTGTCTGAGGAATTTTTGGAAGGGAAGGTTATCCAGCTAGATGAGGGTGGAGGATCAGGGAGAGATGTAGTTAGGTTTCTGACAATTACACTGCAGCAGGAGCAGCTTAGAGACCCTACCTGATAAGAGTATCTTTGGGGGCCCGGTGAGTAGATGCACAACGGGCTTTGCCCCCATCTTATTTGTACTCCTCGGTACACAGCCCCCCTGATAGGGTGTACAGTTTGGTTATTGTGACTTTTGAATACCCCCTGTGCTCCGGTAGAGAGGGTATAGTGAAGAAACCTGACATTTGAGCCTAGACCCGCCAAGAGGCGGGCCAGCCTTCTGCAGACGGCCCCCAAGTCTGTAGACAAATCCATTTGTATTTGGTATGTGTAAGTGCCTTTATGACTCCCTGCAATGGTTTAATAAAGGGGGAGATAGGCTTGGGCTGTGTTAGTTGGACAAGTGAAAGTGTTATGGCACAGAAAAGGACACAATGCATTTTGACTTATCTGTTGTTATTGTCTTGTTTTCTTTTGAACAGATACTTCAAGTCTTCTATGGGTTCACTCAACCACTCTTGATGTTGGTTCGGGGTTTCTTCAAATGTGTCTTTAGTGTGGTAGAGTTTCACCCTGGAATAATGTATCCAGCTAGAAATTCCGGTCACCTTTACAGCTGTGGGGGTATAAAGCATAACAGTAAACGGTCCCTTGGCTAAAATTCTTTTTAGTGTCTGATTTGCTTTTTCTACCTTTCCTGAGGATTGAGGCCTCCAGGCCAAGTGTTAAGTTCCACTTGATTCCAAGTGCTGTACCTACTCTTTGACTTATGGTTGAAATGAATGCTGGGCCATTATCACTCTGTAGAGACCTAGGAAGTCCATACCTGGGGATGATTTCTTTTAGTAGTTTATTTACAACTTCTTGGGCTCATTCTGTTTTTGTGGGAAATGTCTCTATCCATCCTGTGAAGGTGTCTATGAAGACTAATAAATATTTGTAGCCTATGCATTTTGGTACCTGGGTGAAATCTAAATGCCAATCTTCTCCTGGATATGACCCAGTTCTTTGGACAGGTTTTACTAGCACAGGTGGTGGGTGGGCACCTTGAGGGGTGTTTATTGTACAAAGGGGGCACCCTTGGATAATTTGTTTAATAGTTTTCTGAAGCCCTTTACCTGAAAACAGGAGGGAGCAAAGCTGAGTTGTTTCATCTCAGCCAAGGTGGCATGAATCCTGCAGACCTTTTAGGACTTTCCATTGAATATTTTGGGGCAGATGAATGACTCCTTCTCTATAATACCACCCATCTTTATCTTGGGAATACCCGTTTTTCTTGGTCCACTGGTTTTCTTCTTTGCTGTACTGTGGTGTAAGGCATTTTAAGTTGGCTGAAGGAAGTAGGGCACCAATTAATGGGTCCTTATTTTTTTTTAGATACTGCAGCTGTCTTTGCTGCCTGATCAGCTAGTTGGTTACCTAGGGCTGTTTTATTATCTCCTTTTTGTGTCCTTTGCAATGTATTATGGCTACTTGTAGAGGCAGGTGGACTGCTTCCAGGAGCCGTAAAATATGGGGCCCAAATTTTATGGGACTATTCTTAGTGTTTAGATACCCTCTTTCTTTCCATAAGGCTGCAAGGGCATGAAGTATAAGGAAGGCATATTTAGAATCCGTAAAAATGTTTACCTTCTTTTTCTTTCCCAGCTCAAGGGCCCAGGTCAATGCAATTAGTTCTGCCAACTGTGCTGAGGTTACTGTGGGTAAAGATTTAGCCTCTATTACCTGGTGTGGAGATACGATCACATACCCTGCATGTCGTTTCCCTTCTTTGACAAAACTGCTGCCATCAGTAAACCATTCCTCACCAGGGTTTATGAGAAGTTGGTCAGTAAGATCTTGTCGACTGGCATAGATCTGACTATTGACTTCACAGCAGTTGTGAAGGTTTGGGTCCTTAGGATTGGGGGTAGGTAACAGGGAAGTGGGGTTTAGAGTGGAGCATTCTTTTACTGTGACTTGTGGATTTTCTATTAAAACTACTTGGTATCTTAGGATTTTGGTATTTGTTAGCCATTGAGGGCCCTTGTTGTTTAACAAGGGGCTGATTTGGTGTGGAGTATATAAATCAATTTTCTGCCCTAGAGTTAATTTTAGAGCCTCTTTTCTACAAGAGCTGCGGTGGCTGCCATCACTCGGAGACAGTGAGGCCACCCCTGAGCCACTGTATCAAGTTCTTTAGATAGATAACCTACTGGTCTCTTATTGGGCCCTAAGGTTTGAGTGAGGATTCCTAGGGTTGCTCCTTTTCTCTCTGTTACACATAGTTGGAAGGGTTTTTCTGGGTTGGGTAATCCCAAGGCAGGAGCTTGTAGGAGGGCCTTTTTAAGGTTTGTGAAGGCATGTTTCTGCTCTTCAGTCCACATTAACTCATTAGTTCCCTGTTGGTTGTTTATTTTGAGGGCATTATATAGTGGCCTGGCTTTTTCACCATATCCAAGAATCCATAGCCTGCAAAAGCCTATTAAACCTAAGAATGATCTGAGTTGTTTTGTCGTGGTGGGCTCAGGGCTGTTGCTATGGCTAAAATTCATTGAAGAGATAATCATTTTTCTCCTGGGGCCAGCCTTAGTCCTAGATATTCTACTTCTTGTTGTAGAAGTTGGGCTTTTTCCTTTGAGACTTTGTACCCCTTTTCAGCCAGGTGATTTAGAGTTTGAATAACATGTTGGCATCCCAATTGTTCTGTGGGGGAGCAGATGAACAGGTCATCAACATATTGAACAACTTGCCCGCTCCCTTCAAGTATCAGGTCTTCTAAGTCCTGTGCCAAAGTTTGGCCAAAAAGGTGGGGGCTGTCCCTGAACCCTTGGGGTAAAGCTATCTATGCAAACTGTTGTTTGTGACCAGCAGGGTCATACCATTCGAAGGCAAAAAGAAACTGACAAACTAGGTCTAAAAAAAAAAGGGATGCAAAAAAAAATGCATCCTTCAAGTCTAAAACAGAAAACTGTTGGGTGTTAGGTGGCATTTCTCCCAAGATGGTGTAAGGGTTAGGGACCACAGGGTGGAGAGGAATTACAGCCTCATTAATGATCCTAAGGTCTTGAACTAGCCTATATTTCCCATCTTTCTTTTTAACAGGGAGAATTGGGGTATTGCAGGGGAAGTTGCAGGGAATTAATATTCCGTGTTTTAAAAAGGTAATAATTATGTTTTGCAATCGCTGTCTAGCTTCTAAGTTAATGGGGTATTGTTTTTTTCTTGGAAATTTGTTGGGGTCTTTTAACCTTACCATTACCGGGGTGGCATTATGTGCCCGTCCTGGTATCTCAGTAGCCCATTCCTGGGGGTTTAACTCTTGTTGTTCATCTACATCTATGTAAGTTCCATTTTGGTCAGTTTGTAAGGTCATTTTTTGGTTAAGAGTTAGATCTTCTGTTGAGAAGATCACTTGAGTTTTTACCTTACTTAATATGTCCCTCCTTAGAAGTGGGACAGGACATTCTGGGAGGATTAAAAATTGGTGTGAGAAGCTTGTTGCACTCCACAGACAGTGTAATGATGGAGTAAAATATTTTACTGTGGGGTTTCCCTTCTACTCCCTGAACCGTGCTTTTGTTAGAAGAAAGGGGTCCTCAATAGGAAGTTAGTACGGAACAGGTGGCTCCCGTGTCCAAAAGTTACTGACCTTTCCGCTACATCTAGGGTGACCCTTGGCTCCTCTGCACTGATGTTGATGCTCTCAGTGTTCTTGCCGGGAGCCTTTTGGAGCCCAGGGTCCCCTCAGCTTAAGGCCATTTCCATTGAGGGATCGGGCCTGGGAGTCCTTTGACCCTCAGAGCCGTCTCACCTCCAATGGCTGTGCTGTTGGCAACTGGGACAGGGCTTCTGGGGCAGTTTGTTCCGGGGGCAATCCCTTTTCCAGTGGCCAAGTTGACCACATTTGTGACATGCACCGGCTGGAGTATCCTTGAGTCTTCCTGCCTGCAGCAAGTGGCTCCTACCCTGTAGGGTGGCTAGGAGATGGGCTTGTCTCTTCTCATCCCTTTTCTCCTTTTCTCAGAGCCTTTCTTCTTCTTACTGGTCTCTATTATAGAAGACTGAGGAAGAGAACTTTAACAGCTCATTTAAGGGAGTTTGAGGTCCTAGCACTTGTTTTTGAAGTTTACGCCTAACGTCTGGAGCAGTTTGAGTTAGAAACCCATCTTTTAAGACTAGTTCTCCTTCTGGTGATTCTGGGTCTAAACTAGTATATTTTAAGAGGACTTCTTTTAGTCTTTCTAGGAAGGCCACGGGGTTTTCTTGGGCCCTTGGTCTATGGTGGCCAGTTTATTAAAATTGGTAGGTTTTATCCCACGAGCTTTCATTCCCTCAACCAGGCACACTAACATGTGGTCTCTTGCCTGTCTCCTTCTTTGGGTATTATAATCCCATCCCAGGTCTATGCCTGGGACTGTGGCAGTGCCCGTGGGGTAGGGCTGTTGGTTTTGTATATATAGCCCATCTGCAAATCGTCTGGCTGCCTCGGTGAGGTTTAATCTTTCTCCCTGGGTGAGTGTTTGGTTGCAGATTATCATTCTGTCTTTCCAACCCAAATCAAAGGCGAGTGTTGACTTCTTAAATTTTTCCATATAATTGTTAGGGTCATCAGAGAAACCTCCTAGCTCTGTTTTTAGTTTTCCTAAATCCTGCATTGAAAAGGGAACCTGTACCCTGACAGGACCATTAGGGCCAGCCACCTCTTGAAGGGGGCACAGGTAAGATGGTGAAGGTGGTGTGGGCCAGGAGTTGGAGTAGGGAGGAGTAGGAGGGACAGACATTTCTTTAGTATTTAAGGATGGGGTTGTAGGGTTGGTAGGGTTTGGGTCTAAGGTGTCTATTTTTTGGTTTGTATCGATGGCGAGAACTGTGGGGTCTACCTTACACTTTTTACACAATTCCGGATTTTCCCTTAAGGCCATAAAAACCTGGACATAAGGGACCTCTGTCCATTTGCCTTGTGTCTGGCAAAACAGATCTAGCTGAAGGACTGTGTGATAATTCAAACTTCCCTGTTGTGGCCAAATCTGTCCATTCCCAATTTATATTGAGGCCACGTGGTGTTACAACAGAAGACTAATCTCTTTCTCTTCAGGGTTTGAGGGTCAAACCTGTCCCATTTTTTGAGGATACATCCCAGAGGTAAGGCTGGTGGTACTGAGTTTTGGTTTCCCACCTGGAAAGGAACAGAGTGAGTCATAGCGGGTAGGACGTCTCCTGTGCCCCCTATGTTAAATCCCTGCCCGGAGAAGGCATCCCTTCTCAGGCCTGGGCTTCCAGAATTAACTAGTGCCCCGCACCTGAAGTTTCTTGCCTAGAAACTTCCTATTGCCTCTGTCTCAGGGGTCCTTGTTCTTGTCTATGTCTGCAGTCTTGGTGGGACATGAACCTGTATATTTGTTGATGTCCTTGTTCTGCCAAGAAACTAATTATCGCATACCCCACTGGCCATTTTAGGATGGAGGTCCTTTGTGCCTCTGTCTGGGAAGCCTTCATTTTATTGGCAAACTTTACTATCCATTGGAGCTGACACCTTGATTGCCTCGCCCCCTGACACACCGCATAATCTTGGGGGTCCCTTGGAATTGGGCATAGGAGATGATTTAGCATTTGTGGGAGCCCCTCTTCTATCCATACCCAAGAGAGGGGTAATCTTATTATTTTCTGGGCCCCTCCCTTCCTTTTCTCTGCGGAACCAGCAAACCTGTTCCTCATGTCTGCCCCTCTCTGTACTTTATGAATTGTTCCTGTACACTGAAGGAGGGAATAAGGGTGCGGAGGGCTGTCATAAAGTAGACTCCTGTAGCCCACTTCTTTGTATACTCTCGGACATTCAAATTCTTTGTAAGGGGGGTAACATATAACTTTAGTTACTCTAATGAATAACCTTAAGATTCTTGATTCAGTGAGGCAGACCAGAGTGTCCCTATTCATTCTTTTGCAGGATGAAAGCACGAGGAGCTGATCAAGGAAAGGCTGCCTGTGTTTAGCTTCACAATGGTGGTATAAACAGGAAAGGGAGAGAGGTCCTTCGCCAGAACAGTTATCCCTTTAAAAAAAAAAAAATTTTTTTTTTTTTTAGCTTGTCACAAATACAGCACTGATCCATTTGCAAAGCCTACACAGAGGATATAGATGTAAGTAGGTTAGCCAGAAATTGGATGGGGCTGAGAGGTGCAAAAGGTAAATGGGTGACTGGTCCCTTAAAGAGACTTACCGACTTGGCATGACTATTGCTGAGGTTAGCGGGGGGGGGGGGAGGCGGTGTCAGGTGTTCTGGGTGGAAAATGTGCTGCTTTGTGAGTGGGACTCCTAGAGGGTGTGACCCCTCCGGTTGGCTGGTGCTTCTTACTTGTCTCGGTTTCTCTCCTGACTGAGACAGTCGGGGGGTCAGAGCACTGGATGACCAATCCTGATCTGTGCTCCCCAGACGAGCCTGACTGTTAATTAAGTGAAGGTGGAAGTCCCTATGAGGCGTCTGCACGTCTGGAGTTTGACCCAGACACCTCCGCAAAGCCGGGGGAGGAAGTGCCTCTTCTCTCTGGAGTCTGAAAGAATCAGATACTCATTATTCTAGGTCACTATATCCTTATGAGGCCCCTGCACGTCTCGGGATTGACCCAGACACCTCCGCAAAGCGGAGGGAGGAAGTGCCTCTTTTCTTCGGAGTCTGAAAGAATCAGACACTCGTTGTTACCGTATGCTTGTTAATAGTCAGACCAAGTACATACAAATCTTTCTAGCACCTCTCAGATCTCTCTCTCAAGAAGAAACAAAATACACACAGACACACACACACAGACGCACACACGCACAGACACACACACAGACACACACACAGACACACACAGACACACACAGACACACACAGACACACACACACACACAGGTAGGGATACCTCGGAGCTGGAGTGGAAATAAAGAGAGCCCGCTCTGAGCTGGGCTCACCACTTTCCAGACAAAGGAGGAGGAAGCTTGTTATCTGAGTCACGGCACCAGAATATGTTACCGGCGAATGGCCTCGGTTCTTGTCTTTGGTGTAGGAAAGAATTCAAACACTGAAACAAATAGTGCCAAGCGAGCAGAGTTTTATTAGCAAGCAGAGGGTGAGTAGTAAAAGTACACTGGACTAGGAAGCGTCAAGCAGGCTACTCAGGTGGAGAAAGAATCTTTATCTGTCTCTGTTAACATTTAAAAGCCTGGACAAGACCCTCCTTTGAAGGCTATTTCCTTGGCTTAAGGTTTAATTACCAAGTTAGGGATCTTATTAAGTTAGGGACTTTATCAAGTTAAGGACTTTATCAAATCAAAGACCCCTGTAAAGATCATTTCCTTGGTTTAAAGTTTAATTATGTAGGGACCATCTTATTGAGGAATGTCACCACCCCCTGCCTCTTCCTCTTCCGGAGTGCAAGTTCTCCCCCTCGCACTTACACTTCCACTGGCAAGGATGTTGCCATTGTGGGCAGCTTTGAAATTTGGAGAACTCTCACCCTTCTATTGAGCTGTGGTCTTCGTATAGCTTCCAATAACCAATCCTAGCTAAACTCTTTAGATCTCTATGGGACAGAGGAGCATTTAAATGTTTAGAACCAGTCTTTCCTAGTCCTGTCAGGGGCTAAACTTCCCCCAGTGCATGCATTCCCCATAGTCCTCTCACTTCTTTGTTTACGTGTTTTTGCATCCTGGCTACTGCTATTGGTTTGCCTCCATCCCAATTCTCAGGGCAGTGTCTTCAGGGCAGTCTCGGCAGTATACAGAGCAATGAGGTGCACCCTTCCTGGTTTTAGCAACTATACTTACATTAACATAGCTTGAGGTGGCCCCCAAATTTTTGATGGCTGCATCACCCCATTAACTTCATTGAGTTTGCTGCAGATTAAAGTTGGAGACCTTTTTTCCTACATCCTTATTATCCTATGCAACACAAGGTCCTATCTTTTTTTTTTTTTTTGCTGAGCAGAAATCCTTCCAGTTTGTATTCTTTTTCTTTCTTGTACACACATTGTTGTATGACATTATTTAACAACCCCATGACATGTCAGCACTCTCCCTTCTTGACCCTGGCTTCCCTATTATCAGCTCTCCTGTTCCCTCCTACTTTCCAGTCCCTGCCCCAGGGCTGGTGCGCCCCTTTAGTCTTTTTGTTCCATGGGCCTGTTCAATCTTTGGCTGAAGGGTGAACTTCAGGAGTGGCCTCATTCCTGAACGGAAAGGGTGTCCAGGGCCCATACTCCCGGGGTTTCTCCAGTCTCTGTCAGGCCAGCAAGTCTGGTCTCTCTTTTTAAGTTAGAATATTGTTCTACATTTTTCTCCAGCTCTGTCCAGGACCCTCTATTGTGATCCCTGTCAGAGCAGTCAGTGGTGGTAGCCGGGAACCATCTAGTTGTACTGGACTCAGTATGGTGGAGGCCGTGGTAGATGTGGTCCATTAGTCCTTTGGGCTAATCTTTCCCCACAAGGTCCTATCCTGAGCTTGTAAGATCTTTTTTTTTTCTTTTGAGCTTAAGTCTAAGATTTGAGTAACCCTCTTACATTTCACATTGTTAATATGCCGCCTTTCTCCTCTTGATGAGATTGGTTTGAATCCTCATTCTGTCATTTAGCATAATCATTCTCTCCCAGCTTCATGACATACCTGTTTTTCATAAACTCACCTTCTGTAGCTTCAGCCAAGTTATTAATTGGAATGTTGAACAGATGGGGCCAAAAGGCACACTCTGCAGCAGGACACTAGAAGTGCTTTTCCAGGTTGATATCTATCCATTAATTAGCACCATTCAAGTGGTTACGCCTCCACCAGCTGTACTACCATCCAGACAGATCATGTTTCTCCATTTTGCCCAGACACATATAATTAAAAAAAATTAAAGAACATTTAAATTCCTTGTTACGGCCCAGATATTGTCTGCTGCATTTTCCTAATCTACCAGTTAGTTAGTCTTATAAAATAGGAAATGAAAGTAGTCTGAAATGGTTTGTTCTTACCTACCCATGCTGGAGGAAACCCTTGTGGTGTAGTGGTTAAGTGCTATGGCTGCTAACCAAAAGGTTGGCAGTTCAAATCCACCAGGCGCTCCTTGGAAACTCTATGGGGCAGTTCTACCCTGTCTTACAGGGTCGCTATGAGTCGGAATCGACTCGACAGCACTGGGTTTGGTTTGGTTTTCTGGTACCCATGCTGGTTTCTACTTATTGCTGCTTCCCTTCCTACTCACTCTACAAATATGCCCAGAATTAACATCAAGTTCACTGGTCTACAGCATACACAACTCACACTCTTCTCTAATGTTAGAATGATATATGCCTGTCTCCAATACTTCCTGTTGCTTACAATTTTTCATTCCAAGCTGGCAGTAATTCAGCAGTCTCATTGGTAAAGCCTCATAGTGGTCTGGAACAGAATCCATCAAGAGGTGAGGCATTACTTAAAGAGTTGCTAGCTGCTCCCTTATCTAAATTTGCCCTGGGTTGTAGTGTCCTCTGGTGAGTGTTCGTCCTTTAAAAACAATTTCTGTAGCCTCCTTGGTTCTAATATTATTAATTGTGCAGCACAGAAAATATGACAAGATACTTGAAACTCCTAGATCCTGAGATCAGGCAACTGGGCAATGAGGGATTCCCGTTTGAAATTCATGTTCCAAATAGAGAGTGTTAGTGGAAGCCAAGGTGTGCTGAAGGTCCCAGCTCCTTGCCTCCTGCCAACCCCCAAAGCCATTTCTTTCTTTGAGATCCACGCATCGTAGATTTAGTCTCCTCCACGCAGCAGTTTCATTTATGTTTAAGAGGATGCAATTAATGACCTTGGCTTCAAAAAGCCCAAATCTAAAACATGATAAATCCTCTCTTCAATATCCAGAAGTGACTTGGATGGGATTTTATTTTTTATTTTCCAGGCCAACAGATCTTATTTTTAACATTAGGTTTCATTATGAGAACACAAATGTATACACGAGGTACAATAAAGCCATGATTTGGAGGTTAGCATTTGCATTTTAGTTCAAGAATTAACTCCATGGCCCCTCTGCCCTGAGAAGTGTTAAGAGTAAATGGAATTTCTTGAAATTCCTTCAAAAAGTTCACTTGCTCCAACTACTGCTCAAAGCCGCAGATGAAGCCAATAGGCCTCTCAAGTCTTTAATAGTGTCTAGGCATGGATCAGTAACATGAAACTTGCCTCTAAAAATGGACAGCACCAAGAGACTGAGAATAGTCAGGCAATTCCAGGGTGGTGTTTATTAGGGAGACTTACATATGAGGCAGTCATGGGTGACTGCAGGGCCAAGACAGGTCTCTGCATCCCACAGTGGGAGGGCAGAGATTTTATAGAGGTAGTGGACAATAGTGGCTACATGTCAGAGACATAACGATGACTTAGCAGCCTGCAGTGAACTAGTGGACCCCGTGAGGATGCCCATGTTTGGCCTTGCAAAGCCTGTTTCCCCTTCAGGCCACCCCTCGAGGCCAGCTCTTACCATCTGGTACACTTCTCCTCTTGTGCCATGGTACAAGAGACCCCATACCCTCCCTGCCAGGAAGACAGAAGTGGATTGGCCAGGTGCCATATGGTGCCCGTGCAAGAGACAAAGTTACTGTGTTCCCAGAACAGGGGGAAGGCTTCTCCGATAAGAAGGAACTGGGGGAAGGTGACCCAATTCCCAGCCTCTTTATCGGAGAATGTTCTGGGACCCAGGCCTTTACTTAGGCAGCCTGAATGGGAGACGTAGAGGCAGACCATTCCCCCAACAAACAGTATCCATTTTTACACAAACATGCATTTTCAAAATCAATGGAGGTGAATTAGTATTTACAATTTGACCTTCTCACCACCACCTCAATTAACTATCCGGGCCAAATCTCTCATGGAAGGGCCTTTTTTTTTTTTTTTTTTAATGGAGTGCAGGTGTAGGGGGTTGAATTGTGTCCCCCCAAAACTATGTTCAAGTCTTAAGCCTTGGCACCTGTGAATGTGACCTTATTTGAGAAATAGGGTCTTTACAGATGGAATCAGGTCTTTGTAAGAAAACGAGAGGGGGGTGTGAATACAGAGATACAGGGCCCTGTGACGATGAAGGCAGAGATTGGAGTTATATTGCCACATGTCAAAGCGCTACAGGAGCCACCAGAACCTCAAAGAGTCAAGGAAAATCTCTTCCCGAGAGCCTTTAAAGGGAGTGTAGCTCTGCTGAAACCTCGATGTTGGACGTTCAGCCTCCAGAGCTGCGAGAGAATAAATTTCTGTTGCTTTGAGCCAGTTAGTCTGAGGTACTTTGATAGCCCCAGTAAACGAATATAGAGGGTTGTGTTACTTGTTCTGATTTTTAAATGTTATTATTCTAGTTGCTTAAATAATAAAAAATTGCTTAAAATAAGCAAATAAAAACAGTCCCCCAAATGACTGAAATTGGTTGGATTTATTTCTTTCTGAAGTTTGTACATTTACATATATCATATACATATTTTAAATCCTTCACTATTTTGCATGACTTCTATGCCATAAAAACCATTTGAATGCAATAAAGTTTGTTGTTGTAAAACAACAAATTATCCCCAACTTATAAAAACACAGGAACAGTTATATTCGTGAACATTTACACAATAGAGAAATGTACTATATATACCACAGCTTCTATACATACCAGGTGACTCACTGGTCTACAAGGCTTAGGTTTACTTTAACAACAGTGAACTCGAGGGTAGTATTTATATACAACTTTTTTAATAAAAATAAAGCAACTGTAAAATGTAAACTGAATTTTCAAAAGTCTTTAAACACTTTAACAATATCCACATAAATTACTGTTCCGTTCAAGAGACAACCACCATAAATGCCACGCTCTTCTAGGAGATGGCATCTCTTGAGTCTGGTGGGTAATAACGAGGAACAGGTTTCCAGTACATGATATGGTACCACTAGCTTACCCAAGTCTGCTAATGCTGACAGTTTGGCCACCGAAAAGAGTAGGCTGCTATTTTGTCACTAATTACTTTCACAATTTGCAGGGGAAATATGGTACCAGGACTGCAATGAAACTGAAATGATTGGCGGAGAGAAGTCTGAAGGTAAAGGAATGTCTCAGGCTGCCAATTCATTTCAGCCACAGTGAATATAACCTAGTTAATAGGTTGGAAAAGTCAGAAGTTCGTCTTATATTAAAAGATATAAACTACTGCCTTCTTGCTTGGTCTAATCAAGGCTGACAATATGGGTTCTCCTCGTGTGTTCACTTCTGTTCTAGAAATGGGCTCCTAACACTCAAGGTAGAAGAGAATGCAGGCAGGCATTTAGACCTTTACCCAACAGCTCTCATTTGGACTGAGCAGAACTGCTAAGCAATTAATTGTTTAGCATTCTTTGACCCTTCCCACAGAAATGAAATTTTATCTGTTTCTGGAAAAAGGCAAAGATATCACCCATCTCTGGTTAGAGTTCAATGTGCCAGTTTTTTTTTCTTGCACAGGTAAAATATGTGGTCTTGGCTTCAGTCAGAAGATATTTTCATTACTACTGTCATGTGCCACCCTCAGTGATCAGTCACTCTGAGTTGATATCTTGCCTCAGTAGGGTCAACCCATTGGAACAGCTGGATTTCAAAAGCAGAAGTAGCATTTGAAACCCAGGATATGGTTGCTGCTCAGTGTAGAAGCCTGAGTGGAGTGGAAGGACAGGAGAGGAGGCTACATTATCTTCCTCTGCTAGACCCCGGTATTCATGGGCTGAAGCCAAGAGCATATGCTCTGTTCTTAACCGAGGCTTGTGGCTAGAGCTCTCCTGGGTGTATCTGAAGACTCACCTATGTAGGTTGATGGGACAAATATTTAAGTAGATCTTCAAAATTCTCTCCATTAACCAACATTTTCAGGAATTGAAGTAAAGGTGTTTATTTTTTATCACTATTAGTGAGTGCTTAGTTTGACCCTGCAAAGAGAAATGCATCTTAGCTAGATTCCTTCCCTCTTCCATCTTCACTGTTGTTGCTGATGGACAAGTGTTGTCAGCACTGCTCAATCTGAGCTCTCTCACTAGTACCGCTCAGAGGGGAGCGTGGCCAATTCATATCAGTCCTCCGTAGTAAGTGCTATGTTGCTTACTCCATCTGCACTGCCTTCTCAAAGGAAAGATGAGGTGTGAAAACGGTGCACACCAGCCTTCTGGAACTTCCCCAGGCTACTGTGGGATGTTGGAGAGCAGCAACACAGCAAGGAGGCCTTCAGTGTGGTGGTCCACCGGAAAGGATGTAATATGTATCCCCCTTGGTCACTTGTTAAAAATGCAATGCATCTCAAAGTTAGACACTAGAGTTCAAATTGCTCCCTGGCCCTTGGAAAACCATCTCTGTGGTGTAGTTCCCACCTCCATTGTTCATCACCTCGTCAGAACACCACAGCCATTTGTGCCTTCTTTGCCTAACTTAAAATACTCACTACATGTGGAAGTGTGTGAGCATGTGGACACATGTGAGAGGCCTCTGACCTGTGAACCTTTCCTCTCACACACCCGAGGGGACAGAAAACTGGCTCTCAATCTCTTGGGAGCAGAGGGCTGACCACGTGCATGGTGACCCCAATGGAAGGCACCCGGCTCACCTCCCCACCATCCTTGGCTGTTCAATTTGGTCTAATTACTCTTGTTCCTATAGCTTAAAAAATTATCCTAACTGCACTAAAAATCAATGTGCATATATAATCTCTTTATAGTTGATATTATTATACACGCCAAGTGGTTACCTGGCTTTGTAACCTTCATGGCTTTATATTAAAGTCATAACATTTCAAGGATTAAGGTCCAAAATGAAACTTATTTCTGTTACTCCTTTTCTCTATAATTTCTGAATCAAAGGGATTTTTTTTTTTTTTTTTTTGTAAATCATTACAATTCTGAGAAGGAAACACATTCTTGCAGAACCAAGACTCTGCTGATCAGTCACAGAGCCAGTCCACTGCACGTCAAGAACAAATTAAGAAATACAATATATTTGCAAAAATAGTTTGAGACTGTAAATTAAAAAATAAAATAATTAAAAACAAAACAAAACACCTCAAGTGTAACTACCAACACACTACTACAGCCTGGAGTGGAGAGATCAGTCTTCCACCCCTCAAACCTCCAATCCTCTGAATCAGATACAAAGACCACCAGGCACTGGGTTTACACAAGACAGTACATTCAACCACTCACTCACACACACTCAGTCGCTGCTTTAAATACACCAAACATGCTGGTTAACAAAATTTTAGTCCTAGTTATCTATTTACACACTGTAAGATAAGCAGGAAGCTCAAACAACTAAGGCCAGTGGCTCTTCTTTGGGGAAAGGCAGGAAAAAAGAGACCTAACTATAAAAATATTAAATAAAGTTTTGATCTGGTCCATAGCCTGTCCTAAAATTCTTTTATCTGTGACACTAGCTGTTGATTTGTGCAACTGTGAACCTAAGAATACGGTACCCAATCTTGGGATGCCCTGATATACTTGAGTATTTGTGGTATTTTTTAAATGCCAAAGGGTAAGGAATTGACACTAGGAGCATGGTTTGATCTACTGTTAAACATACACGGATATTTAAATTATATGACGGGTATTTATTTAATTCTTCTGAAAGCTGTATTTTTCCTGGACGAATTACAACAATAAAGAACGTGCACTTTGAAGCAACACATTTTGTAATAAGCCCAAAAACGTCAGTTTTACCTTATATTTAAGTGCTCTTTTATTAAGACTGCACAGGCTGCCCTTTTTTTTTTTCTCCTTTTTCTGTTTTTTGTCTTTTTTTCTGTATTTCCTAAATTACAATGAGCTATACACCCTTGGTACCGGTAGATAGTACACTGCAATAGTTTCACAAAGTTAGTTCAAAGTCATTTTTTTGCCCTGGTGATCCAAAACTCAAAGACTGAATTTTTGATGGTAAAATCTTATTAAAAAGAACCTTAATCAAAATATCATCTGGATTTAAGTTTAATAAAACAATACCATTATATATATATCTCATTAACTCTCATAAAACTGCATTAAGAATCAGTCCTATGAGGTTTTTACTTGCTTTTCATATCACACTGGTTATTAAAGACAAAAATAATTTTGAGGTACATGTACCATATACTGATATACAATCTACACACGGATGCATCTACATACATACAACTATAAATACCCACAAATACGACATTGACAGGTGACAGAAAGCATTTTCCTTATATCTGACATACCACCTGCATGAACACTCTCCAAGAGCCTGCACTACTACAAATATACACAGAAATTACAAACGGTACGTCAAAGAGACTTTAGGAAACCTACTGTATATACAATTACTTGCAATATTTTCTTGCTGCTGCATTCAAGTCAACAAACTGTCATGCAGATTCAAGTATTTACTGACATTCTCTCTATGAAGACACTTTCTCTGCATGCAATGGGCCAATTATTGTCCTAAGCAGAAGGCTGCCCACTTGGGTTTTGGATATTTGTAGGTACAAAAGGAGATTGACCTTGGACTTTAGTTTTCCTTTTAGAGTGAGAGAATAAAAAGGAATCTGAGGAGAAGCAGTAACAAAGCACCTCTCTGTCCTTTGTCAGGGATTATTTTGTGGTAAACCATTGGTCTCTAAAGTCCTCTGGATGACTTGATGATGTAAGTTGTTAAAAGGCCGGTGGAAAGACATCTGCTGACCTGGGGCAGATCAGCAGTCTGGTCTTGGAGAAGAGATGGCCAGAAAGCTTTGGAGCAAGGTAGGCCCAGAGCCTCATCTGTCTACCTTGCTGACTCACCTCTGTCTGCCAGAGTCACTTTAGAATGCTCTGTAAGAAAAGCTGATGCTATTAAACCCAACATAGCACTATTATTCATAAGCTAGACTACACTTTTAACAAGTTCTAGAACTCCACTTTGTGCTAGTTTTACAACTGGAAAAAAATTCTGGCATTTAAAAAGGGGTTAGCTCCGTGCTAAAGTTAAGGTTGCCTACCAACTTGTTGAAAACTCAACTGGTTCACAATAGCAAAATCACAGAGATTTGGACTACATGGTTAAGAAATTTCCTGTGAATTCAGACTGAAAAAAGCTTACCTGATGACTCTAAGGAAAAATGCCAAAGAAATTCAAATTCCACCAGCAACTAACCAAACCCAAGAAGGTCTTGACGATAAGACAACGGAGAAACTTTGTTAAGGTCAATTTTCTTCCAATTGTCTGACAAGGTACATAGGCAGAGAAAAGGTGTAGCCAAAGCGGGCCCTGCCTTACCTAGAACATCTTGCCCAGCTGTTTATGTGACAAAGGGGCAATGGGCAAAGGCAGCAGAAAACTGTGTTCATTGTGCTTAGGCAGCAAAGGGTGAATGGAAATTCTTCCCCAACCTCAGAAGTTCTGTGGTTTGGTCACAAAGTAAAACACAAACCTAAGAGACTAGCCCTAGCTTGGCCTTAGAAAGTAGCCAGATTTTCCTCATCCAGAATTAGTTCTCTAATGCCACTTCTGACTAGGAAACAGTCCTTATCTTCTGCGTTAGAATAACAGTCTGAGAAGCACAGAAGGTCTGGCAAATGGCCCAGCTGCTTTCCAGCCTCTCTACCTAAGAGCAACAGAAAAGATTACATATAACCTAGGAACTACATTTATACCAGAGAACTCTCTCATATGTTGGGGTTTTACTGAGATTACTTAAAAGAGATTAATTCAAATATACAGAAATATTGCTTCATTTAATTAGCAAAACGATGTTTAAAAAAAAACAAAAAAAAGCCCACCTGAAATAATGCCTATGACCTAGCAATAAAATAAGGACCGTGAACACTAGCAAGGAAGCTTGATAGCTAACAAGGCATTCCTGACACCTCTGTAAAAGGCAGCATGCGAGGTAGGGGAACACATTCTAGAACATTCAAACATTTTATATACGGGCCACTTCTATGGTCAATTTTGCAAAAAGACTACTGCCAAGGTAATGTGATGAATATCAAGATTTCTATAATAAAAATTAAGTGTATTTATGTCAAGAGGAATAACGTTTTACCACATGGCGAGAAATCCCAAGGCTCCTGGGCACTGAGGTAGGGGTGAGGAATGGCTCAGGGGTAAAGGGTTTGTGGGGTGGAGTACTTTCAGAAGGAAAGGAGGAGGAGAACTCCCCTGTACTGTGGATTAGGCAGCAGGCTTGGAGCAGCTGTGAGTGGAAATGTCTTCAGTTTCTCCGACTAGATACTACAGAAAAGAAATTGTCACAGAAGAAAATGTGGCTGGCTATGGGCCAGACTCTCAGAATCTAGTCAAATGAGAGAAGGCCATTTCCTCACATAGGATAAACTCGTGGCTGCCAAGTGCACTAACATTAGACAGTAACCTTCCAGAGGCATCATGGGAAAACCGATCTTAGCCCAAGCCCTAAAGGTAAAACAACATCATGCCAGGGCGATCTGGGATCCTGACTCACTAAAAAACCTTTGAAGTTGTTTTTAAAGATAAACTATGCCAACAAAGTTTACAACAGCTTCAAAAGTGCCTTTCTCTTCAAATTATCTATTAGCATATCCAGAAGTTCATGGAGATTACGTTAGTGAGTAATATGACAGGAACAACGCTGTAGTGCAGCTGATGCTAACCAAGTATTTCAGGATTATTCTAAATGTCAGAAATACTGTAGCAAAGTACCGTTTAATGTATATTATATACTATAAGTGAAATGTACATAAATATTCTATATACAGAGACACACGCACACATTATGGGCAAATACATTCAAGCCAGTCAAGGATGGATATAACTATATATATATATTTTGTCAATTATTGAAGCTCATAGATGACATAGCCTAGGTACCTCTCTCCCCTCTGCTTAGGATAAATATGTAGGCAGAAAACAAACAGGCTGATAATTCAGATTCTAGGAAGAAAGATGACTTTCTATGGAAACTGTAGACAGAACCTTCTGACCTTAGTCAGAAGTTATAAAAATGAATCAGGTACTTGGGACATACTGGTAACAACCTTGTTTGTTTCCTGGTTTTGAAACATGAGTTTACTCATTGCCTCTACCTAAATAAGACAGAGGGCTAGAGTGGATTTTTCAAAGTTCTGGCAAAATGCCTATCGCAAAGCAAGCAGCTACAACCTTCTTGAGAAGAGTTACTCTTCTCTGGGCACCAAGCAAACAGGGGCATATCTATACGTGAAGGAAGTAAATATTAATAAATAATCCTATAACTAATTGCTGCTACATCCTAACAATATACTCTACCACTTTAGCAACTACCATGGTTTTACAGCAAATC
Organism: Elephas maximus indicus; assembly: GCF_024166365.1. NCBI lineage: Eukaryota > Metazoa > Chordata > Mammalia > Proboscidea > Elephantidae > Elephas > Elephas maximus. Next base: position 55,931,747 of record NC_064840.1, read on the forward strand.
TTCTCTAATTCACTGGGAACCATGCTATTCATGAAGAGCAGCTGATTCTTTGGTCAGAGTAACTCCCACTAAGAAACTGATTAGAATTGGAGCAAATTTCTGTAGGAGGGGAAAGAATATTCGCAGTGATTCCATTAGTTCTGAAGTTGTACCATTTTGGAGATGACAGCTTTAGGATCATAGAATTTCAAGGTTTGAATATCAGGAAATTCTAAGTCACAGTGGGCTGATACTCTCACTCCCTTCTTTTCCAGGATGGAAGGGTATGGAGGAGAGAGATGATTCCAGATTTCTAGTTTCGACACCGTGGGAACGAGGTAACAATTTCCTGTAAACCATACACGTGCCTACTGCTGCAGGTCCCTAACTGCCGACTATTGCCACGGTCCTTGAGAAAACAAAAGTAACTTGGTGCCAATCTCTCCTCAACTTTCAGTGGCAAAATGACTCCACTTCCTCTTTCCCTTGCTTGGCCAAAATGGAATCCGCGCTTCAAGCAAGCTACTGACCTTTCCCAAGTTCTCCAGCCCTGCAATCTTCACGCCCCTTTCCCTCCTTCCAGCAGGGTCAGAACTAGATGGTAAGTGCTAAGATGCACCCACAGCCGCGTCACACTGGGAAATCTTGGTTCCCAGGCTTTTAATTCTTAGTTGAACTTCTGTGAGTGCTCAATTCCACGTCTGTGACTGGGCACGATGTCACACACAAAGGCTTATATTAACTCTGGCTAGAATTTACTATGCTACAAAATTTGTCCAGTTATGTCTTCCACAATGGATTAAATTTTTTTACTTAAAAAAAAAAAAAGTGTAACAGCTGATTTGAGAACACGTAAAACAACTGAGCAGAGTGCAAACAAAAGAAAACCAAAGGAGAAGGAATAAGGAATTCATTCTGAAACCATGAATGCCCTCCACCTCACAAAAAGGTGCATTAGTTATCAAGTAGCAAAAATCATCAAAGCAAGGAAATCAAGAGCAGAGAGAGACAATCTGTACAGAAACTAACAGAAATATACAATAGAAAATGTTGCTAATGCACCATTTAGTCACAGACTTTTTTTTTAAATGTATCCACAGATTACCAGAAAGATCTTGAAAAACCCTATTTTGCTCCATGACCAGCACTTCCTGGCCTCAGGTAGATTCTAAGTAACTTTCTGCTTAATGCTTGGTGTTTCCGGTCGGTGATCCTTCCTCTCTGACACGTTACGCTTGATCTTGGCAGTAACTGGCGATGAATCCGGGTTCAGCGAAGGACTCGAATGCGACTTCTTCAGTCCAGCTCCCTCACTTTCACTGTTACTCAGGAGCTCCTGGCCTCCTTCTTTTAGGATGCTAACATAAATATCGTAACGAGTTTTCTGGAGAGAGAAAGAGAAGAATGGGAGTCAATGAGGCTTCATAAATGCAAGCTTGTAACATACCTCCTTGTGTTAACAACCTGGAGAGTGTGATGGGCTGCTGAAGATTCAACTTCATTCCCCAAAGTGACAAATTACTTGGGTGCTTGCTGAGCACATGAGAGGTAAGAGCTACGAGAGATTGACTGGTTTACTGATTAAGCCATTCACTTAAATAAGCAATTATGTTAGAATTTAATTCTCATTTATTCTGCATTCCAAAGGAATATCAACAAGGAGTTATTGGCCAAGAAGGGCCTAAACTGGAGGAGCTGTAATCCCTGGTTTTGGGCATCTGGATGGCTCCTTTGGCTCTCCTACTTCATCTAGACCTCACTTGAGCCCGGCTAGGATATTATTTACTCTTTTCTCCCCCTGTAGCTTTACAAAGTCTTAGTTTGAGAGATAGTTCCATGATGAAATTACTCTCCAGTCCTCTACAAGACCACAACACATCCTAGAAACTGCCCTGGGTTTCTCTCCATCGTTTTTCTGCTAGGATTGCCGAGTTCTCAAGCTGCTTACTGCAGTTTCTTACAGAAACTCAAATTAGTTTCCAATGCCTTTCTCATTCAACAAAGTCAGTTTCATCATCAAATATTTACTGAACACTTACTGTGTTTCAAACATCTCCTTGATTCTCTGTCTCTTGTTGTGTCTGGGTATCTTTTTATAAGAATAACTGAGAAGAATACTGCAGAGGTTTTTTTTCCCTCTCTAGCCCTAATTGGTGCTGGTTGATTTTCTTAGTTCATATCACTTAAAGTCAATATATAGAACCATTGTATACATATGGAAAATTACAGAAGGATGTCAGGTTCTTGATAGATTCTAGTAAAAAAAAATCTTTCACTATACTGTCTCAACACATGAAGGATTTATAGAAGGTCTAAAGTGTTTTATTTCTAAACAAAAGAACATGTCAGTTATAAACAATCCCAATAAATGCAGGCAGATTTTGTTATGGCTATAAATCTATTAAGGATTTTTCTAGTCAGACTGGAGTTCTGTATATCTCAGTTTTAAGTCAGTAATTGTGAAGTGCTACTCTTTCAAGTTGTTTTGTTCGAAACAGGAAAAAAAAAATCATTAAGTTGGTTCTGGGTTTGGTCAGTATTAAAGTGGGGGTGCCAGGCTTTGGTTGTTGATAACATTGTCATTTACTTAGTGTCCACAGGCTTGCTCCAGGTAAATTCTTACAACAATAATATGCAATTGGTACCTATTATGCTTGGTTTACAGTTAAGGAAATAGAAGCAGAGAGAAGTTCAAAGTCAGAGAATTAGCAAGAAGTAAAGCTCGAATCTGAACCCAGGCAATCTGACTCAAGAACCCATGCCCTTAAACTATATTTCTAGATATGAAAAAATAAATATATTTCTATATTTTCTCTCTCTATAATTTTTCTCTATATATGAAAATACAGACATATGAATGAACATATATTTTATGATACCTACAATGGCAATAAACAACACAAATTCTCACAGACACTGATGGGTGGCACCCAGAAACTATTGTCAACCCCCCCTTCTCCTATGTCACCTCCTACCACAAAGGCTGATAAAACCCCAGACCTTTTCTTTCCCAATCCCTCTTGCAGCTAGGATGGGTCATGTGACGTTCTGGCCTGTCTTCTTGGGGGCTTCTTGGATACAGAATGTGCTTTCTATCAAAAGGGACAGATTTTAGAGGGAGATCATTGGTGTTAGCCCCTCACTCTTATTCCTCCCTTGACATGGGTGTTATGCCTAAAGCTGCCATCCTGTGACAAGGAGCAGCGAACATGAACACAAAAGGACAATATGGTAGACTTGAGGAAAAGACAATATGGCAAGACAGAAAGAGCCTAGGTCTTGGATAACACAATGAGCTGGACCCATCCCTAAGACTCCCCATAAAAAATAAATATCCATACCAGTCAAGCCACTGTTCATCAGGTACTGTTATTTGCAACTTAAAGTATTACAATGTATTAGAAACAATACATTTTAATTGATAAAAATTCCAAGTTTAATAAAGAAGTAACAAAGTAAAGCAAAGAACAGCATGCTCAACATTATCTCAGAAAGCTATGTAAGGGTCCAACAAGGACATTTACTAATAAAAAATATATGGTCAGTATTACACATTGGTTTACGAATCAGTGAAACCAGGGGATTCAACTAGAAGATATGCGAACGGCATGCTGGTTCTTGTCTTACTCATTCTAGGAGTTTATTACTTATTCTGTCTCTAAACTGGTGGCAAGATTAAGTCCGATGAAGGAAAGAACTACTCGTCACAGGAACATGGCTTAGTAAAATGATCTAAAGACAATTTAAAAACAGATTCACAAAGTTGAGGCATTCATACAATGAAGGGGTTTGGGAGACAATTTTTTGGGGGGCGGGGGGAGAAATGACCTAAAAAGAGACAGAAGTAGGGAAGGTAATAGGGCCAGCCTTCTCCCAGTCTTTGAAGAAACTGATTGTCACCGGGGGAACTCACCTGAAAAATACATGGAGGAAATCATCTTAACCACTCAGTTCTATAGCTCCAGCTGCAAAGCTGTTGCCTCAAATAAATTACATCAATGTGTCAATCATTAAACAAAAGGCAGAGCACAGAAGAGTAGCAAGGCATGAGTCATCGGATTAGAAGCAAAGACAAAGCAAGAAAAGGGAGGAAGGGGGGCCAGAAAACAAGGTTGTTGTAAAGAGGAAGAAGGAAACGGAAGCATGTGAGTTTGTGAACTTCCAAATGGCTATATTCCACTTCTGAATTACAAAGGTACAGGGACAGAGGCCTCAGAAGGCACTAATACAGCTTTTCCCAATCTCTGAGTCCAGCTGTCACTGAATCCAAACCAAATGCCTCTTTAAAATGTCTTAGGAAAAGCTATCTTTAGTCTTCTCAGGACTATGCAGAGGGTTTGGCTCATTAATGTCCTTCACAGGATTAGAGATTCAGCCGTATCCAAAGGCCAGGAAAGACTGCCCTGAATGATGCTGTGAAGATCAACAGGAATGAATGTCATTTGAAAAGTCCCCTCTCATTGATTCCTCCTTGTCTTCTCCTTTTTGGGGGATGGGGAGGAGATAAGAGTGAAAATTTCATATTCTTCCCAACTATCTACCATGTGATATCTTTGGGAGTATCTTTCCTTTTTTCCTTTCAGAGTGTCCATGAGTTTTATTTTTTCCAAGACCAATAGTAAAGTTTAGGTTTTAAGTTAAAGCTGGTATAAAAGGAAAGGTAAAGAGGAAGCTGGAGGTGGATATGTAAATCACTTTTTAAAGATCTGAGGTACCAGCTCAGAGAGCAACAACCTGATGACCAATGTCAAGTGGCCAACCTCAACCAAAGAAGGCCGTATGATATTATGGCAGTTGCTGTTTGCTGCTTCCCTAACAGTCTCTTCATTCATGATAATGGAATTGACTTTTACTGAGGATGTCAATGTGCCCACCCTCAGGTGAGGAATCATTATTGGTTTAAACCAAACATGACTGGTTGGTTTCTCTTTACCAGCCTCCCTTGGGATGGCCATGTGGCCTAGATTTGGCCAATGGCATGTAAGAAGAAATCGGCTAGGGTACTTTTAGGAAAGCAGCTTTTGCTATTCTGATAAAAGGTGGTAGATCAAATATCTGGGGTTATGGCAGCCATTTTGAGACCATGAAACAATAAGCATGAAAACAAAAAAGCCAATGTACTAAGGGTTGCAGATTAGAAATATAGAAAGATTGTAGGCCCTTGATGGTAACATTAAGCAGCCAGTAACTACCCACTTCCAGTCTTAAGTGAGATAATGTTTATACTGTTTTCAACAGTCAAGTTTTTGTTATTTGTAGTCAAAATCTTTCTTAACTGATAAAATGATCAGCACCCAGCCTGATTAATCACAGTTGGGTTGAACATGCACCTCCTGTCTTAATTTTATTTAAAAAGGTACTTGATTAATCAGCTTTGGTATAATGTAGCTTTGCTAGGGTTCTCTCTCAATAGTCATCAAATTATTGATGGACATTACCCCACTATAAGCCACACTGTGGTCACATAATAAATACTAAGTCAATGGCTATTTTATTATTTCCATTGGTAGTTTTATATCATTAGCTTAATCTCAGTGGGCACTGGAGACCATTCTCTCAGTCCTTCCAGTTACATGATTTCCTTCCCCATATGCCTATAACATGCAGGATCTTCTTTTCTAACAGTTAAACACAATGTTGAGTTTTATACCAGTTTCCACTTGCAGGCAGTAACAGGTATTCTAGTATACAGGGAACAAAAATAAATAAATAAATATATATATTTTTAAAAACTAAAAGATAATTCTTAAATCTTGAAGAAGGAAATTTGACAATGAACACTTGGCTCCTTGACTCTTCCCTTTCTCTAATATCCTATGTCCATTCTGTCAGCAACTCCTGTGCCTCTATTTTCAAAACATATTCAGAATCGGACCATTTCTCACTGCCTACACCACTTCCAGTCTGGACCAAGCAGCATCATCTTGTGCCTGGACTATTACAGTGGCCTCCTAACTGATACCTCTGCTTCCCTCTTTGCCCCCCACTCAAACTCCACTCTCAAAACAGGGTGATCTGTTAAAACGAAGTCACAGCATGTCACCTCTGCTTAAAATGCTCCAATGGCTTCTCATCCTTAACAGTCTTTCTCAACCCTAAATCCTTAAAATGGCCCTACACAACCTGTGCTACCATCCCCCTCTCCTCACTTTTCTGGTCTAACCTTTTAAAGCCCTCCCCCCAGGTCACTGAACCACCAGCTCGGCTTCCTGGCTGTCCTTGGGCACTTAGGCACACTCTTCCCCTAGGACCTTTGTGACTCACTGTTGCCTCTACCTGAAACACTGTTACCCCATAATCCACATGGCTTACTCCCTCCTCTCTTTAGGACTGTACTCTAATGTCACATTCTCACGGAGGACTTCCCTTCCCTTCTGTCTAAAATGGTAACCACCTCCATTCCCCCTTTACTGCTTTATTTTTCTCCTTAGCACATCTCACCGTCTAACAGGCTTATATTTTACTTTTTGAAAAGTCTTTTTTATGACCCCACGTCGCATACTAGAAGAAACTGCATGGTGGTGAGGACATTGTTCTTGTTCACTGATGTATTTCAAGGACCTAGAACGGCGCCTCACCCATAGCACAAACTGAACGTGTGTTGAATGTATGAATGAAAACAAAAAAGAAGTACAATTTCACATATCCAGTAGCAAAGTTACTCATATTTTGAATTCTCAGTATGGCAAATTCTAGGAAAATAAAAATATCATGGAGATAGCTGTGGACAGTAGATGCCTGATGAGTTCCCAACGACACACTTTAATCTCTGTCATTCCACCATTTTCATGTTTTTCCCACAAAATGACACTAAGGCCTGACCCTGTGTGGTTCACCGAGGCTCATGAGCTACCACTTAGCAAAGGCTGGTCCACATCGACTGATAGCAACTGTCCAGACTCTACATAAGGCAAACCCTGCACAATCCACTTTGACGCAGGCTGCCTTGCTTAGGTCTGAGACTCTGCTTCTACAGAGGAAAAACATGTAGTTCATGCCATATTTTTGAGGTTCAAAACCAGAGACTTCTATTTCTGGGCATCTCTTATGTCTCAGTAAAGGAAGACCAGTTTTTATTACCCACTCCGAGCTTAAAAATAAAGTGAGACATTGGGGGACCACGATGTGTGGACTCTGGTGCCTCCTCATTTGAATAGTTAATAGGTCTCATTGTGACATGGGGCACTGCCTTCAAATTTATCTTCCAACAAAAAGAAAAAAAAAAAACCATCCATTAAAAAGATAAGGACTTATTAAGTTTTATTTATATTTGGAATCCAGGGTTACCTAATCATTCTTACATTTAATTTAAACAAAATGTATGGGGACCACAACTACCCTTGGTTAAACACCAGACTTGAAGCTCCCTGGGTCAGAGAACATTAGCTTCATCAATATTAACAAAGGAGGGAATCTGTTGGCACTAAACACATAAATAATAACAATGATACTGAAAATTATTGGCAATAATTTTCAAAACCAGATGGTAAGAAGGGAGGAAGAAACAACAATGCAAGAGATATATTAATATAATTTCATGTCCCAAAGTAATTTCTATGCAAGAATAAACACAGTACTATAAAAAAGCACCTTAAAAATGAAATAGGATGTTAGAAAACGAGTCGGTGAAAAGCAGCGTGGCAATAAAAGAACAGTCTTGGGGTCAGGTCACCAGGTGTTGGCACTGCCACTAAATGCAGACTTAATCCATTCTCCCAAACCATTCCTCAGTCTCCATCTAGCCCTTTCAGATATGTGTCTTTTATTAAGAAAAGCAAAGAGAGTTTGAGCAAAAAGGTGTATCTCAGGGGCAGCTTTACTACTTTGGGTCATTTAATAAAAGGCACTATTTGGAATATAATTTTGTCTTAGTCTCTGCTGATTCATTCTTAGATCAGTTCTATATAATTCCAGAGCTGTATGCTCAGCTTCCTTCCTTAGGAACTCTCCACCACTGTGAACAGATTTCTAGGAGTGTAACTACATATCATGCCACTATCAGAAAAACAACTCAGAATGGGATTTTACCAAATCCAAGTTCAGTGGCTACTCTTTACAGACAATTATTTGAGTATTGTTTGCCTGGATTTTGTCCATTTAGCAAGCTGTCTGCCTTAATTGCCTTATGTCTATTATTTTTATGAAGGCTTCTATGACCATCAAGAGCCAAAGACAGCTCAAATGCTTAACAGCTTCTCTTTCTACTAAAATAAAGTTTGTCCTTCAGTCTGTTAACCCCATGCCACATACTCTGCTATATTTATTAAGTTGGTTTTCAATTTCCTGTAGAAATACTTCTCAAATCTGTAGGAAAAATATCCCTTTTCACTAGGAGCAATACTACCGGGGATGAATGAAAAAATGCTATGTCTAAGGCCACGTAAGCTGCTGCTTGTGTTGAATGTGAACTGCCTGCTGAAAGAACCCCACTGATGACTGATACTCTTTGCAAAGAAGTTAAATCAGATCCGCCTATACATTTACGTGCATCTGACTGAGCAGCTTCTTTCCTCCTGAGCCCTGCACACCATTTTTTATTTCACTTAATGGAATACTATCTCCTTTTCACCTCTGATACATGAGCACGATAGCAACAACCTGAATGAAAAGAAAACTGAGCTGGCAATTTACATTTACTACTCCATCTGCATTCAGACCTCACTCCACCAGCAATCAAACCTGAATATATTTCCCTCTGACATTTTGCTTTCTCAGGCAGGCAAGGTAAAAGGCCACCTTAAAATAAAATGAGAATGTCAATAATGTCATGGAGAGCAAAACACTTTTTGCTCCTAGGTATTTCCACTGGAAAACAAAGAAGCAGACCAAAACAACAATCCCCCGCCTCAGAAAAAAAAAACCAAACCAGCAGCTTTTGAAGTGACCGCTTATTTAAGTAAAGACCATGTTCATCTCCATTTTACATTCTACGGGATGATGCGGCGGAATTGACTGGGGAGCCCTTCTCTTTGACTGGATGGTTTACTGCTACTGCTAACTTAAGAAAGCAACTCTCCCCAAAACAGAACTTTCGATGAAGTTCTTATCTGGAAACTATGCTGGGACTTACATTTAAAAAAATTTTGAGGGGGAAGTTATTTTCCCTACACTACTTTTTTTACTCCCTTCTCAGGGTTCAGTACCCAGTAGTAACCCTCTGCCTCAATACAGCAAACACCACACATTTTCAGTTTGAATAGTTTGCATGCGTGGCTCCCTAGGAAAAACCTAAAAAAGTACAGATTCCTCTCTTTTGATTCTGTCTCTCTTTCTGCTCTATTGCTCTCTAAGTAAAACTTGTGACTTCGATCACAACAAAAATTTTTTAAAAAGTTTACTTTTATATAATAGCAGCAGAAGAGGTCAAAAGCTAGACGTTAATACAGACAAAACGGACTGGATGTGTAGAAAGTGTTTCTTCATTTGTCTCTGCCCTGGTGACCCTGCCTCCCACCTGGGGTGCTCCTATGGCATCCTGCCTTGGGCTCTTTGCAGACTGAGCCCCACTTCACAGGCCCTAAGAGCCCTCCCATGCAGGCCTGTCAGACAGGAACAGAGAGCTGATGGCCCTCAGTGGACCCTCCCCCACCTTACAGCCCTGCTACTGGTTGCCATGACTACAAGAAGCAGGCAAATCTCTGGGTGGTGCCTCCGCCTGTGTGTAACACCATCCTCATCTCTGTGGACAAGCAGAATGAGACTTGGGTTGTTAACGTGAATATTCTGAAGCCTACTGAGAGCTAATTTTTAAAACACTGCTGTTTCTTGCATTCTTTACACTTTGTTTATTTCTCTGGCTCTCCAAACCCTTTCTATAAATCTAGTATGTATTAGTATCCAGCTTTTCACCTCTTTTAAAAAATTAAACTCAAAATTCTTAATGTAAAAATCCACAAAATTCATTTAGACAATATTAGCCATTTTGTTTTCTAGGCAGAACACCCAAGAAATGAATTGTCCACTTCCAACCCACAAACGGGGCAACCCTACACAACCTGTCATCCACAAGGCTCTGGTTCTGGGCTGCTGGTTATGCCTATTCCCAATGGCTCCACCAAGCTCAGCCTTGTCTGAGGATTTTGGCAATCGCTGAGTATATAATTAACTAAAAAAGAAAGCCCACCCTGATTGGGTTAATAGGGGAAAAAAAAAAACTGTCCTCTGAAACACAGGGATATGAAGTTAAACGTGTACTTACCCAAGGCAGGAAATATGAGCTACAGAAAAACATAAGAGGCCAAACTTGGCTCTTGTGGGATCAAGGTTTACCTCTCGCTAAATCTTTATGTAGCTGACATCCTCTAAAACAAAATTTAGCTTGCTATGACAACGTTTCTAATTAAACAGCACATGGTCTTAATCTTTTGGTTTATATTTCAATTATGTTTCTGACTGTATTGGAATCACCTAAGTTCATAAAAGGTATTTCTCAGAAGCTTGTTTCTGGAGTTCTTCACTACAGCTTGTCCTGTCACAGTTCCAAAAAGGTTAATGCCAGTCATAAAGGGATAGGGTCGGTTCTTGCTAGAAAATCTTTGAAACAGGATTTGAAGAAGCTTGGAAGGCTTTGCTTTAACTACATGACCTTCCCCACTGCTGTCCCATGACATTTCACCTCGAAGATTTATTTACTGCTTTGTGGCTTAAAGCTGTTTTGGACCTTCTGAATTCCTGGTGCAAATGTCCCTTTAAGTGGGAAGCACTAGACGGTACCATCGTACCAGCTCTGTGTCCAGTTTTGAGCCTCTCTTGGTAAAGAAGCTTCCAACCCATGGAGTCAGGAACACTGAACAACAAGACCTTAGCTAAATCCCTGGCTCGTTCTAGGTCTCAGGTTCCACAGGGGTCAGATGAGGGGGTGGGGATGCCTTCCAGCTTTAAACCTTCCAGCGTTTCTCTAAGTGAGAGCTACTCAGGAGTAAGATATTTCAAAGAGGGCACAATACTGATCCCTGGGAGGGAAATGTGAACCAGAATGTAGGGAAAAGGGCACTGAAAGGAAATGGGGACACCAGCCATAATGCATTTCACTTATTTCACAATTTTGACCAAGGCCAGGGAGGAAACGTACTCTGAGAGTATGCTCAGTATTCTTTAAAAGACTGGGAACCTAGTGTGAAAGAGCACTCTAAAACTGAGACGCAGGACATAACTAAAATGGCTGACACAGGCCTGAGTTGGACTCCATTTTGTCCTTGGCCGCCTCTCTGCTTTTTGAGTATGTGACCCACAATAACACTCTTGACTAAGATAACTTGAGTTGGCCCACCCAGATTGTTGTAGGAACCAGCTCTGGAGTGCAGGAAACTGAGGCCAAGGTTGAGTACCCCAGCCAACAGAAACTCTTGGTAAATAAGTCTTACAGAGCATGCTGAATACTAACTAATCAAATGTACTCCTGTACTCATTCCCAACTCTGTATACAGAATTCTGCAAAACGTTTAGAAAGGGCCACGTAAACCAGAGAATGCCTCAGCCCGAGACCAGAAGAACTCGGTGGTGCCCGGCTACCACCGATGACTGCCCTGACAGGGAACACAACAGAGAATCCCTGATGGAGCAGGGACACCATTTCGAACTTTGATTTTAGTGCTTCCCAATTTGCAAATCTTTGTATTTGAATAAAACTGTTATTTTACAGAAACTCTGTTTTGATTTTAACACTAGCCTCAAGGAGAATACCACATCTGTGCTGTTGAAGGTTCCTAGGGAAAGTCTATGACGGGGTGAAGCCAATTTCTAGCCTTATAACGAATGCTGTACTAAGAGTTCTTAGAGTAAAACAACTCTTGGCTTGCTTATGTGTTTCTTTCTCTCTTTTTCCATAATATTTCTAGAAAAAAAATTTTTTTTGAAAATATCTTATACTTCTGTTACAATTCTGTTCAGTAATTTTGGACGAGATACACATAATTATAGAGAACCTCAATATCCTGCTGCCAAAAAAGAGTCTGCATCTCAGATCAAGTTCTTAAGCAAACAGATTTTTAAAACCCTCACATCAAAAGCATATAGATTGGTCTAGAAAATAATAGGAAGGAAGCTAATGTAGTAGACAAAGAAAGTACTCTAGGTAAAAACAAACAAAAAAAGAAGAAATGCTCCTTCCATTTATTTGATTCCAGAGTTAGCCCAGGAAAGGATTCAGTCAGCTAACTTGCCGATGGTGGAGGGTTATTTACCAAAAAGTCTCAGGGAACAACGATGGGGGCAATTCAGTTTTTAAATTTTTTAAACAATTTTTTGTGTTTTAAGTGAAAGTTTATAATTCAAGTCAGTCTCTCATACAAAACTTACAGATACCTTGCTATGTTAACCTTAGCTGCTCTCCCCAGTATGCTCTCCCCAGCCTATATTCCCCGTGTCCACTCAACTAGCTCCTATCCCCCTCTTCCTTCTCATCTTACCTCCAGACAGGAGTTTCCCACATAGTCTCATGTGTCTACTTGAGCCAAGAAGCTCACTCCTCACCAGTATCATTTTCTGTCTTATAGTCCAGTCCAATCCCTGTCTGAAGAGTTGGCTTCAGGAATGGTTCCAGTCTTGGGCTATCAGAGGGTCCTGGGGCCATGACCTCTGGGGTCCCTCCAGTCTCAGACCACTAAGTCTGGTCTTTTTATGAGAATTTGAGGTCTGCATCCCACTGTTTTCCTGCTCCATCAGGGATTCTCTGTTGTGTTCCCTGCCAGGGCAGTCATTGGTGGTAGCCAGGCACCACCAAGTTCTTCTGGTCTCAGACTGAGGCATTCTCTGGTTTACGTGGCCCTTTCTGCCTCTTGGGCTCATATTTACCCTGTGTCTTTGGTGTTCTTCAATTGACAGTTTTTTGATGAAAACTTTCTTCTTGAGGGAAACACATGTGGCTGGCTCCTAGCTCACAAGTTATTGATATTAAAAAACACACTATAGGACTCTAGTAGACACTACTCCAACTAGGTGGGCCTTTTCTTTATTGCTTCCCCACAGAGGTAATAATCAAAATATTAAACAAGTCATACACTATAGGCACAGATCAATCAGAATGAACACCATCTGTAAACCAGCAGAGTCCTATCATTGGACAACAGCTGCATCCATCTCTTGAAATACAAAACCTGTACCAAGCCCTCTTCTCAGGCCACTCAATCCTTGCCTGATTCTTAAGTAGATCGTATGGTCTATACCTGCACTGTCCAACATAGCAGCCACTAGCCACATGCAGCAATGGATCATGTGAAATGCGGCTGGTCTGAATCGAGATGTTCCATAAGTCTAAAATACACACCAGATTTGGAAGACTTAATCAACTTGGTGGCAATGGGTTTTAGTTTGGGGTTTAGCATGAAAAAAAGAACGCATACTATCTTATTCATATATATATATTTTAATGTTATTGGTTACATGTTTGAAATGATAGTATTTTGGATGTCTTGGGTTACATATAATAATATTTTTACAATTAATTTCACCTATTTCTCTTAAAATTTTAAATGTAGCTGATACAAAATTTAAATTACCTATGTGGCTCACATTGTCTTTCTACTGAACAGTGCTGATCTAAAAAAAAAAAAAAAAAATTTTTTTTTTTTTTGAGATCTCCAAAACAAAAATATTCTTGTTCTGTGTTTGACACCCTTCAGATCTTGGTAAAGATCTTGGTAGAAGTGAGTTATTCTAAAAAACTAATTGGTGTTAATGTGTCATTCTCCTCAAATATAGAGTTGGAAAGGGCTTTATAGGTTATTTCACCCAATTCCATTTCAACTTTAAAGCCAGGAAACTGAGGCCCAGAGAGAATAACTGTGTGTCACCAAGTAGTCTAAGACTAAAAAAGCCTCTTTGCTCACAGTACTTCTTATTTTACTATTTTGTCTCTCTGAGCCTATGTGCCATTTTTCTACAGATAATTCCTTAACCTAAAAGAAGGACCTTCACCAGGGCAGGCATTTCAGGCATATGGTAATTAACTGATGAAGGAGGGCTTTAGGGATAGGAAGCCATTTCATGTCACATGATTGGGTGTCTATTCTGCCTCCTCAGGTATGGCCCTGCTTCTTTTTAATTATCATTTTAAAATGTGGTTCAAAGAATCCTGTTGTTAGGCTTTTCTTCCCTTCAAAAGCACATGCCATCATTCACAGACTAAAATTCAGAGCTTCTTAGCCCTCTTTCAACATGTAATACAAAATGCAATTCCAAATGACAATGGGAGAACTATGTGTCTCTATTATTAGCTGGACTTGAGTACCCAGACAACTGCTGATCTTGGGTCTTTATCTTTTGACTCATAATTATGGCACTTAGCATCCTATTAAAAACAAACAACAAACTAACAAAAACCTCCAAAGTTTCCCCTAAGAATTCTATTAACCTGCAACATCTCAACTCCTCAGACCCAGACGTATAATCACCTTTGCGACATCTTCTGAAAGGACAGGGCGTTGGAGTCTAGGCTTGACTTGGTTACTAAAACATTCTTGCTACCACTCCTTTTTAAACAGGTTAATGGAATTTCTCCTTTGCTTTCACTAGAGGAAAAGGGAATCACTAGAGGAAAAGGGAAACATCTGCTATCATCGTACTTTTATAATCAAGGCCACTTCTAACTTAATAGCTAAATAATTTTGCTTCAGAAGGTGGGTCTGCTTCGTGACAGCTGGCATTTTATTCACATGTACCCCTATACTACTCCTGTAAGAGGAAACAAATGCTCTGTGATATGGTCCCTACTGTGCAAATTAGTTTTTCTAGGTTGACAAAAGATGAGCAGCCTGAGGAAATAGGGCTAGGATCACAACCAAACAGAGAATTTGTTCAAAATGAAATATACCCACCCACTACCCAGCAACAACCTAATGATAAAACTGGAGTTTGAAACGGAACAATAGTTCAGCTTGGCTAGTAAGGAATGTCTGCCTTGAGCGCATGCTCCTTTAAGAACTACCTATGTGGGATCAAATTGGTAACAGCAACTCAAAAGATTAGATAGGAACCTTAGGGGGCAGTGAGCTTATGTTATTGTGGGAGGAACAACTCAGAAAAGGAGGGTGAGAATGGCTGCGCAACTGGAGACGGTAATCAATGTCACTAAATTATACACATAAAAAAGAAACCATTGAATTGGGGTATGTTTTGTTGTGCATATTAACAACAACAACAGATCAAATAAAATTTAGGAGAAAAAAAGATAGAAGGAATGCATTACATCATAATTTATCACAAAACAAATTGCATTTGAATAGCACCCTTCATTATTCCCCCAAATATAATCTTATTATGGATGGAGGTAAATCCTTAGCTACAGATGAGTACCTAAGGGACAAAAAAGGCATAAGTGACTTGTGCAAAGTCACAGTATGCTTGTAGTGAATAAGATCCCAGGTTGCCAGAGTGCTGGCCTGGGGTCTTTTCCAAGGGAGCCTGGGGCACACTAAGCCCTGAGCACAGTGATGGCTACAGTCCTGCCTGAAGCACTTGGCACTGGGGCTGAGCACACAAGTGGATTTAATTCAACATATTCCAAGGTAATGATATGTTTGCATTTAGTATTTTCTTCCTTCCAGGTTTATTTACTGGTTCAAAGATAACGTAATGATTCCTACTTTATTATAAATGGAGCACATTGGAGTCAATTCTACCTGTAGTCACCATCCTTGGGAAACTTATCTTTGTGGCCATTTTTTCAGGAAACTGTGAACCTTCTGCATATGAAAAACAAAAAACAAAAAAACTGAGGATTTACAAATCAAAGTTTATATTATGCATGCTTCTAGATATGAGCTGTGTGGGGTTTCCCTTTGACTCTGTATGGAACGTACTCTTATTCTCAAATTCAATTTCAAAAAGAATCATGCCATTTTATGTGCCACCAAAACTTGGAAATGTAGATAAAGATGCTTCGTGCGTCAAGAAAGTCCCAGATTTTTTAGATTTAAAATATTCTGTCCCAAGCAATATATGTGTATTGTTACAGTGGGTATTTGCCGTTTCTAAAATGTCATTTCCTAGCCATATGGTTGGGTAGGACAGTAAGCATACCCTATTCCAGATCATATTTTAGGAGTGGGCACTTGGCTTAAGTCAAGCCATTAAGTCAAGGGGACTTTATTCTTAGTCCTTGGTTTGAGTCATCAGGCTGGTGGGCTTTTCTTTTATTCCTGCTGGGTTTCAACCTGGTAATACACGGACCTAAGAGTATCTGTCTTCAACCATGAAGAAAGAGTCAATTCCAAAGCCCTTGCTCAAAGATCTAATACCCAAAACATGCACAACAGGCTAGTCTCCACATTAGGGATTGCGATCTCAAATGCCTTTAGGGGCCAAGCCAATAACACAAACGGGAAAAGCTACCAGATAGGATATAAGAAGGAATGGTAGGAAGAAGACTGCTGTCTTTTCTGAATGCATTCAAATTATAATGAAAACAAGAACAACACTACGCTGGCTAAAGAAAACATGTGGACTTCAGGTCTGCTGGCCACATGAAATTCAGAGCATTATAAGGCTGGCCACCAGTTTTCTACCTGTTCTACAATGAACCTCAGAAACCTCTATTAACCTGATCCTCAGTAATCCTTCAGTAAATCTTTCACAACTCTGTCATGATTTTAGTAGGTTTGGGCTTCTCCCTCTCCTTAACCCTTGGCTGTCGAGTCAATTTCGACTCATAGCGACCCTATAGGACAGAGTAGAACTGCTCCATATGGTTTCCAAGGAGCGCCTGGTGGATTCGAACTGCAGACCTTTTGGTTAGCAGCCGTAGCTCTTAACCACTATGCTACCAGGGTTTCCTCCCTCTCCTTAGTCAGGTCTAACTCATACTAGCAAACATTTAAAAGCTGCATGAAATACATCCTGTAGCAAAATGCATCTTCACTTTCTAACCACTATTGTTTTTAAAGCTGAAGAAGCATAAAGCCAAAGTTAGGGGGGCCAGCCATAGGGCTGTCAAGCGAGTATCTGTAATGGGGCTTTTTCTTAGAGGGCCCAGGTACCTGCACGTACCATGATTTAATGGGCCGTAGCCTTATTTCTACACAAACCTCCCTCTGTCCCAGAAAGTGATAAATTTCTGGATGTACCAGAAGCCTGGGGATCACATAGAACACTTTTAAGTAAAATGGGAACTGAATAAAGTAGAAACAAGTCAATTTGTAAGGAAGCGAGGCTCTTTCTAGTATTTCTTTTATGAAATAGAGAAATGATGGTGAGTCTCTGAATGTAATAGTCTTGTGATGTCTAACAACCCTTTCAGAAGATTAGATTCCGAGTGGAATCAATTTAAAAAATAATGGCCACAGCTTGGGAGTATTAAAAACGAAACAAACCACCTGGCATTATTAACAGTCAATGAAGACAGAGTCATTAGTTTAGACAATAACAGCCCATTAGGAGTAATGTTTGGGGCTTTAAATAAAAATGATTCTTTTCCTACAGACTAAGATGGAAGTTTCCTTGTTCTCTGTAGCTTTTTTTTTTTTTTTTTGGTTTGCTTTTGCTTTTGCAACCCTGAATCTACTTATTTACCAGAATTTCTACTTCTCTTTTGTCAGTCAGGGTTTGGAGACTTTCTAAGGCAGAGAAAGAGCTGTGAATTTGGTTTTGTACTCAAAGTAGTTTGGGATATAAACAACTGAAATGTGTAATGTTAGGGACACCCCTGGGATTATTACTAAGAGCTTAATATTCTGCCAAATTAAAGCCTTTTTCCTTCCTTATCAAGACTTGAGAAAATGATAAGAACTGCTCTGAAACCACAGGGAAGCCCTCTTTTTGACAGCCAAATAGAGGAAGAGACAAGAGAGCTAATTCAGGCCTGTGATTCTTCCTTGATGACAAGAACACAGACAGGATTACAGCTCTCCTTCCTGCCACTGCCCATCAGAGGTCTCCCTCTGAACTCAGACACTGCTGTCAGCTCTCACTTGCCTGTCAGATCTGTTTGCAAGGCAGTTGCTGGCTCTGTAAAAAGAATACAATTTAGCTTTCTGGAGAAGCACCTCCTCTGATGTTATCTTTTATATACAATAGTAATATTTCATCTATTCATTCATTCAACAAATGATTTATCGAGTGAGCACTCAGTGAATAGAAGGGAGGAATAGGGCACTAAACAAAATATACTAAATGGTCAATAGCTTCTACTCAGAGAATTAAGTGGTTTGCTTAGGGAATGTTGCTTATAAAGCAAAGTAGTTAATTCTGTGCAAAGGATTCTACACACATACACAAGTTCTGGTGGATGAAATAATAGCAAAGTAAACTCTCGAAGATACGCTACTTCAAATTTAAGAGAGTGAATAACAGTGATTCACTTTTCAAAAACACTGTTGTTCGGTGCCATCGAGTCAGTTCTGATTCTTATATACCTACATACAACAGAACAAAACACTGCCTGGTCCTGCGTCATCCTCAGAGTCATTGCTATGCTTCAGCCCATTATTGCTGCCATTGTGTCAAACCATCTCGTTGAGGGTCTTCCTCTTTTTTGCTCACCCTCCACTTTACCAAGCATGATGTCCTTCTCCACGGACTGGTCCCTCCTCATAACATGTCCAAAGTGCATGAGATGAAGTCTCACCACCCTCGCTTCCAAGGAGTGTTCTGGCTGTTCTTCCAGGACAGATTTGTTCGTTCTTCTGATAGTCCGCGGTATATTCAATATTTTTCACCAACACCATAATTCAAGGGTGTCAATTCTTCTTTGGTCTTCCTTATTCATTGTCCAGCTTTCACATGCATAGAAGGCGATTGAAAATACCATGGCTTGGGTCAGGTGCACCTTAGGTCTCAAAGTGACATCTTTGCTTTTTTACACTTTAAAGAGGTCTTTTGCAACAGATTTGCCTAATGTAATATGTCATTTGACTTCCTGACTGCTGCTCCCATGGGTGTTGATTGTGGATCCAAGTAAAATGAAATCCTTGACAACTTCAATATTTTCTATCTACCATGATGTTGCTTATTAGTCCAGTTGTGAAGATTTTTGTTTTCTTCATGTTGAAGTGCAATCCGTACTGAAGGCTGTAGTCTCTGATCTTTATCAATAAGTGCTTCAAGTCCTCTTCACTTTCAGCAAACAAGGTGGTGTCATTTGCATATCATGGGTTGTTCACGAGTCTTCCTCCCATCCTGATGCCTCATTCTTCTTTATATAGTCTAGCTCCTTGGATTATTTGCTCAGCATACAGATACCAACAACAAAAAAAACCTTTTTAGATGACATCTACACAAAGTAAGGTACCTTTCTACTTTACTGGCAGACACAGGTTAATGCAGTGTGACAGCTAATTCACCATGCTTGACATATTAGCATATGAGGCTGATTTTAATGAGTCCAGGGTCCTGGAATGCAATCTTCATGTTCCTTGAGGTGAAAATTTGATGAAAGCAAGGTGTAATGCCAATAATTTGGTCTAAGTTCATGTCAGGAAATGAAAATGCTGGCACTTGCTGGGTTACATTTCAGAGAAGGAGCACCAGAATAGATTCAAAAGCAGGGAACACTTCTGGCAGTGGCAACCCTTCTGTGGTCTTGCAGCCACCCCCGGGGGACAGGCTCTTAGCCTTCAGAGTCAATGGCTCAATACAAGGTGCTGAGTACTGAAAGCAGGGGACTGAGGTGTTGGGAAATTTAATTAGCATGTGTGAAACCAAACGGGTCTATGGCTGAAAGCCACTCCAAAAGTGTGAAGAATTCTGATTGCTTTTTGAGAACTCCCATATGCCCAAATGAACAAGCCTGGGGAAGGATGAACTACTTTATACGCATACACACACAAAGGCACACACACTTTTTTTTTTTTTTTTTTTCTCCAAGTCTTTTGCTGGTCAGGCAGAGTTTTCTCTAACAAACTTTTACCTTTCCCAAAAGTAAGATTTCTCTTGGTACAGTCATCAGTCCATCTACCACGGATCTAGGTGACCATGAAGAAAGCCAGTATATGGATCTGCAATGGAAGCATCATCTTTTTGACCAAATGCCACATTTTATAACAGAAAGACACTTTCTGAAGCTTCCAAAAAAATCTTGCTTACTTCAACAGGCATGTGTAGAGCAAAGGTTAGAACTGAGCTCAGTGAAGAGCCTGCCCTCCGAGGGCTCACAATCTTGTTTGGGGAGGGATGCTATAGAATCTACTAAAGGTTCAAAGACATACTGAAATAATTTTAACCTAAAGCACATTGTGGCAAGTACTGTAACAGGGTAATCCCAGCCAACAGGTTTACAGCAAGCTTTCATGGCTGCACCTTGAAATATGAATAGGATTTTCAGAAATGAAGATGAGGGGAAAAGCATTTGAAGCAGAACAATGAAGATGGGCAAAGGTGTAAAAGTGTGCTTGGGAAGAGTGAGCAGAAACGTGACTGAAGTACATGGAGATTGGCTAGAAAGACAGATGAAAGCCAGGTGCTCTTAGATTAAGGACTGGGACTTTATTCTGAAGGTAGACGGAGGGGCTCGGGGGCGGGAGGCAGGAGAAAACCAAGGATAGCTCTTGAACAGAGAAATGCCACAATCTGGGTTGAGCTTTAGAAAAATAATAGGCAGATTTCTGTAGGGTGGTTTGAAGAAAGGAGGGACAGTTAGGAGCCAACTGCCAGGTTCAGGTGAGAGGTGAGATCAGGACTCAGCAGAGAAGTGGCAAAAGGAATGCCCGCGGTAAGGAAGGGACAGGCCTGAGACACACTGCAGAGGCCCATGGCTGGGATTTGGCCTGCAATTAGATCTTGGGGAACAAGTATCTCAGATGATTCTCAGTTGTGAAGCCTGAGGAAGAAACAGGATGGTAAGATGGGAATAAAGGAGAAGAATAACGGGAAGTAAAAAGGACTAGAGCTACGATGAGAAAGAACAGCAAAGAATGGATTCCACATGCCCATCAGAAAGAGAAATTATGTGAAAAATTAACAAATAATTCCTTCAGCTTTGGGCTACATGCTGCCTATTTAAAAAAAAAAGACTTTGAATGCTTGAAAGGGGGAAGAATCAGAGGATCCTGCACCACGCTGATGGCGTCTATTTGGGAGAAAACATAGCCCGAAGTAACGTTTGTTTTTATTAGTTGCCATCAGGTTGGTTCCCACTCATGGGGACCCTACGTGTACAGAGTTGAACTCCTCCACAGGGTTTTCAAGTCTATGACCTTTGGGAAGCAGGTCGCCAGGCCTGTCTCCCGAAGCACCTCTGGGTGAGTTCGAACCACCACCTCTCAGGTAGTAGTAGAGCGTTTAACTGCTGGCATCATGAAGGGACTCTTACTAGATATATAATTTTCAACTTGCTTTTAAATTTTCTACCTTTCTATGCCAGAACTATAGATCCTCTTCAGTATTTTAAGCAGCCACACTTTCTGTAGTATATGGACGTGGCACAATTTTTCAATCCCCTTCCGATGGGCACCAGCGGTCGAGAATGCATCACTGTCACCTAACAGCAAGAATGCTCAGAACAAAGCTGATGCTTGGGGGCTGGATGGCAAGTTGGGCACGATGGCTCAAGCCCCGGTGACACCTCCTTCTAGACCCACTGGTGATCGGAGCCAGGGGCCACGGCCCCCGTTGAGACGCTCCGCGTGCTGGCTGTGCCTGAGTCTGGCATCTGTGTGGCTGGCGCGGAGAGCGTGGATGCTGTTCGCCCGTTCCCTGTACATGAACACGGTGAGCGGCCCAGGTGGCCCGCGATGGCTGTGGGTGGCAGGAAGGAGAACCACCAGTGGTACGTGTGCAACAGGGAGAAGTGATGTGAATCGCTCCAGGCCGTCACGGAACACAGGTCTTAAACAACAACACTGAGAAGCTGGGCCGGGTATTTATTCATGTACACCATCCTCTCGTCTCATCCGTTTTTGGCGTGTTTACGTCTAGAACATCTATCAGTGGGTTGCTAGGCAGTGAATCAATGTCTCTGTTTTCACCAGATCAATTTCAGAGACTGCTTAAAATTAATCCATAGACTTCTTGATTTAGGCGCTGGAGACGTCTCACTTTGAAGAATTTATGCCACTGAGCTGTACAGAACTATGATGTGGCAGCTTCAGAAAAGGCAACGCAGAGTTCTTGGTAAAACCGAATGGCAGGATACAGGGTATCAGTATGATGTCATCAAAACCTTTTGCCATCAAGTTGATTCCTACTCATAGCAACCCTATACGACAGAGGAGAACTGCCCCACAGGGTTTCCAAGAGGCAGCTGGTGGATTTGAACTGCCAGTCTTTAGGTTAGCAGCCATAGCTCTTAACCACTGTGCCACCAGGGCTCCATGATGTCATCAGCTGCCTGAATTTGCTGGACTGCTGTGATCAGCCCCTGACTTTGTTAAAAGACACAGAAGCATCTTGGTGCCAACTACAGGCAGAGTCATCCTTGCCCTGGTCCTGCCTTTTCCTCCCTAGGTAGAAAACATAGGTGGCAAGTGGAAGAAACCATCAGAAATTTTGGAAACCAAGAGACAGAACTGGGAAAAACAAGTGAATAATCTGTCGAAAGTTTTCAGAAAAGCTGGCTTTGTTACAAAGCTTTCACTAGACTGCTGCACCTGTGTGAAGGTGACGTGTATGACGACTACTATGTTCTGGATGGTGCTGTCTTTGTTCTCAAACGAGTATAAACATATGGAATTTAAGGTCTTCAGAATCCACCCCAAGAATGCACCCTCCAGAAGGTGGTCTGTGTTCACAATTATGTGAAGGGAGGGCCTCTGGGGACTGCCATTCTAAGTTATCACGTAGGACTTTAAAAATCTAGAATATTAACTATTTCTTTGCAGTGTGTAAAAGGAATGTTTTTAAAAAAAAACAAAAACCCAGGTCTTTGAGGTTCCACTCCAAATTATGACGGAAGATATTTTTTATTGTTAATTGCAGTACAGGGACTCATTCCCAGACAAAGCAATAGTCATGACTTCACATGGAACCAATACGTGAACTGTTTTCAATAAAACGAAGACTGGCAATAAAGCTGTCCATTCAGTTCCAAACGCTGGTGATGAGGTATTACCACTGATAGTCTTCCATGTTTGGAAATTCTTTCTCTCTGTTATTATTCAAGAAAATGTTTTTAATCATGCTAATAAACTTTTTTTTGAGATTAAAAAAAAGTCGATGCTTCACAATCACTTTACAGCTAATTTCTTCCTGGAAAGGGGACACAAGGACATAGAAAGTAGTTGCCCAATCTCATATGTCCCTCTAGCCCCACCAAGCCCCAGCAAACATATACTCTTCCTACCAGGCAAAGTATGTGCTACTAAGTCCATAAAGTGACAGGTACTTTTTGATGCTTGTTTGGCACTTCAGTAGAAGTATGAACATGATGGGCCACCATGGTCTAGACATGCTAGGAGTTCCCAAGTTACAGCCGGGGCCAAGACCTGCTTTCCAGTTACCGTAACCACAGTAAATAAATAAAAATAAAGACTGCCTCATGGGCAAAGCATAATTCAGTTCTAGGCATTTATCACTATTCGGCTCAACATACCTCAAACTCCAGATAGTGGTCTTTCAGTTTGTATTCATCGATCTCCTTGGCTTTAACTTTCTTGTCAGGGGGATATGAGCGATGCTCAGCCAGCTCGGTGGTGATCTGCTTCAGCTTGCTTTCATGGGATTTCAGCTGTTCCTCCTACAAGAAATTGTTAAGCCATTTAATGTCTGGGAAATAAATCAATAAAAAAATGTAGAGTACTTAAAAAAAATCCCTTATGATGAATGACTTTAATTCATCCAAATAGCCCACTGTGCTTATGGTGCCACATCTTATCAACTTTCTCATTCCAGCATTCACAAATTTCTTCCCAGGATAGCAATCAAGGTCAGCCTCCCTACCGGACCCCTTTTCATAATACCAAATGCCTTCAGAGTCTTTTTTCAGGTGGAACTGTCACCAAGCTTGGGACCGACCTCCTAAGAGGTACCCTAACAGGGAAGGCACCAGATGAATAGTTAAGCTCCTCGCTTAAGAACCATATAACCTGGGTTCTCCATTTCATGTCCACCCAGAAATACTAGCGCTTTCCCCCGTTCCATCACAACAAACGCAGAATCTATTTGTCTATTTGTTCTTTTTGAGACAAGCAATGCTACTAAGAAATAATTCTTCTCTGAAACCCATCAGATAATACTCTTAAAAAATGAGTGTATCCTTGCTTTCCCCCTCCAAAGTAGCAGAGGTTCTTACTTCCTTCAGCTTTATTGACCCAAAGCAGTTATTCAGTTAAAATATACCACAAAATCCAAAACCAAACCCATTGCTGTCGAGTTGATTCCAACTCATAGCAACCCCATAGAACAAGGCAGAAGCCCTCCCCCAGAGGGTTTTGAAGGCTGTAATCTTTACGGAAGCAAGCTGCCATATCTTTCTCCCACAGAATGACTGGTGGTTCCAACCATCGACTTTTCAATTAGCAATCAAGTGTTTTAACCACTGTGCCACCAGAGCTCCTCCAGTTAAAATATACCGAGTGACTGTTGCCTGAGCAGAGTTATCAGCCATGGTGCACCAATGGAACGTGGTTGATTCTATGTCAAAGGGTTACCATTATGGTGGTACCATAGTAATCAGTTACCTAAACAGATACATAATCAAACCTCCTGGCAGCTTTCTTAAAACATTCTTGAAACAAAGAAATTAGAATTCTCTTGCATTCCTATAATTATATGACTGCTTACTATTCTGCTTTCACATGCAAATTATCCCCATTTTAACTGACCATGAATTTTATACATACAATAAGAAATAAATGGAGGGAAGGCAAATGAAGATGAACTTATTAAACCAGGTGAGCTACACGTTTTGTATAACACCAATGTAATTTCAGAATACAAAAATTATACTGTAGAGTGAGAGGAAGAGTTAAAAAGACAACCAGAAAATAAATAATTATGGACACTAAATTAAGATTATATAACATCAGCCCCAGTGGTTCAGTAGTTCAGTGGTTAAGAGCTCTGCTGCTAACCAAAAGGTCAGCAGTTCGAATCCACCCAGTGTTCCCTGGAAACCTTATGGGGCAGTTCTACTCTGTCCTATGGGGTTGTTGTGAGTTCAAACTGACTCGACGGTAATGAGTTTGGTTTGGTTTGATTTTTAACATCAGCTTAATCAAAAACAAGATACCCAGAAATCATGAGTAACATAAGCTATCTTAGGGACTTCTGCTATAACTCACACATCTTAAAAGTTAAACAAGGAAAAAGAAACTCTAAGTTTAAAGCCATCAAAATAGAAGAGAACAATGAACAGTACAAAGCATAGTATAAAAAAAAAATATATGAGTCGAAAAATGAACAAGAGGTAGAAGGAACATCTGGAATGAATGAATGATAGGATTTTTTTAAAAATATCAACTAACTAAAGCAAAACAAAACAAAAACCCAAAGAACTCCCAGAAAAAGTATGGAAAAAAAATGAAAATTATTTTGAGATTTTAGAAAGGGGTCTACATCTCTAAGCATCTTCGTACACTAATAATCTGAAACTCAATGAAAAATGCTTCCTGTAGCTTTTATTTACAACTTCTTATTCATATTTCTGTTCCCTTCCCCCCTGACAAGGAGCCTATAGATTATCCCAGTAGTTTTTATGCCTTTCAAAGTAATTTTCCTTTGTGTTTTTACTGGAACTTTAGGCATGTTGGGGTATTTTTGGGAGAAGATGTATGGTGACTAGACAATTTGGAAAAACATAAACATGGGTAATTTTTTTTTTAAATAAAACGTTTCAGGTATCCAAAATAAGTTACACTGAATGACATATAAAACACTCATACACCAAAGTGTTTAAGAAATGTCATAAATAACCACGCGTACACACTAAATCTCATTCCTTTTCTGTTATCCCCATACAAATATATGTATCCATAAAACTATAGAGCATGTTCTGTAGGTTTTTATATCTTATATTAAAACTGTACAACTATAGGTTTTCTATTGTAACTTGTTTTTCCACTCAACATGTTTGTAAGATTTATCCACAAATATCCTCTAGTTCCTTCCTTTTAACCATATGATAGCATCCCATTATTGGACACGCTACAATTCTAGTGAAGAATATTTAGGTCATTTCCAGGTTTTTTTGGCTGTTAAAAATGATGCTGCAAAGAACATTCCTATTCAGGTCTCTTAGTGAATATGCACAAACATTTTTCTACAGTACCTTATCTAGAAGTGGAATTTCTGTGTTTAAGAATATGCACATTTTTTAAAAACGATACTAAATTATTTTCCAAAGTGGTTGTAAACCCAGTGCTTTCGAGTCGATTCCGACTCATAGCGACCCTATAGGACAGACTAGAACTGCCCCATAGAGTTTCCAAGGAGCGCCTGGCGGATTCAAACGGCTGACCCTTTGGTTAGCAGCCGTAGCACTTAACCACTACGCCACCAGGGTTTCCAAAGTGGTTGTACCAGTTAACAATTCCATAGGAGGTTTGAAAGTTCTCCTTGTTCTACACCCTTGCTGAAATTTAGTATTATCACACCTGTATATTTTTGCTAATTTCATGAGTATGAATTGATATACCACAGTGATTTCAATTTGGATTTCCACAATTATGAGTGAGGATGAGTGCATTATTTTCACATTTACTGAGCTTCCTCATCTGTGAATTGGGTGTTGAAAATACTGGACCCATATTTCTCTTGGGTTGTTTGTCTTTTTAAAATAGATTTGTAGCAGTTACTCATGTGCATTTTAAGGAACTGAATTTTCTTTTGTAGTTAATAAAATGATTATAATAGAAATGTGACCTTTTTTCTAATATGATTTTAGATAATTTGGTTACAGAAATTACGAATGTCTCTGAGGTCTTGACTTTGGCTTTGTGTAAATCTTCTTTTAGGCTTTTGCTTATTTCAAAAGCTTTAGATTTAGGCTTTCCAAACTTGAATATTTAAATGTCATTTTATTTTTTAAACAAATTCCAACTTCTATTTATTTTAATGAGAAAAACAGACCAGAACAACAATATAAACAGCATATTGTATTTGTGGCTTTCCTCCCAATATAGAAATGTATATTATTATGTTATACACTCTACCAGCATTTACTCGGTGTTATTAGACTATGTTTTATAAGCCTATTTCTATAGTAGCATTGAGGGTTAGTCATTTAGGTTATATTTTTATGAAGAAACCAGTCAAAGAAGTGCTGTGGCTCAATGTGCGATGCTTCATTTCTATTCCACTGCCTTCATGAAGCAAGGATTAAGGAAGTAAACTCAAAGTAAAAGCATTTTTACATCACATCTTCTAAAATCTGTCCATTTTAGCTAGCAAAATAAAAATGACACCAGGTGGCTCTTATGGGCACAGATAAGGAGAGCACAAATTATTACAATGCAAGAATCCCAGGGTAAAGGAAATACACAGACTTTCCTGGCACAAACTGATGGCAAAAATGGAGCCAGAGAGGCAGCTGCCATGGAGACATGTGGCATTCTCAAATCAGGACAATTAAATTTGTGGTAGGCATAATAAAGAACGTCAAAGTAGGAATCCTGCTGTTTTTCTCCTTTTTATCTTTGCTCTGACAACTCTTTAGAGGAAGCATACATACTGCTCTTACGAGACAATAGTAACATAAGGGATTCAGAGAAGGCAGAGAAATACATCTGACAATGTTTACAGAAAGAAAGGAAACAAAGGTAGGGAGTGGTATAAATTCATTAAAGCTGTTATAAGTTAGGAAGTGACAATTTAAAAAGAGGCATTAAAATATGAGGTGCAAGAAAAATTGTGGTCGTATGTCAACAGATGTACGTTGGTAAAACCTTTGATAATGTGTACAATGAAATTTAATTTTAAAAGCAAGCTGTAGATGCCACTGAAGATTTAAGCTGCTAACCATAAGGTCTACAGTTCAAATCCACCAGCCATTCCTTAGAAACCCTATGGGGTAGAGTTCTACGCTGTCCTACAGAGTTGCTGTGAGTTGGAATCAACTCAACAACAGATTTGGTTTGGTTTGTACTATACTTCAACTTGGAGGAAAATTTCATATTTTCCTTTAAAATACCAAATCCTAATGTCCTAAGAAGAAAGTTTACCTAACTGATGAGGCAATGAGAACAGGCAACTTGGTTGACCAAGATCTTGCAGTGCACCAAGAGTGAGCTAGAATTCAAGCTTCCCACCCTGGCGCAGAGTCCACTGCCTCAGCCACTGCCAGTGTCCAGAAATCAGCTCTTTAGCCTTTTATATCAAGCATAAAAGTTAGTTATTACTTAAAGGGAGAGAAGGATGAAAGAAAAACTTTTGGAAATAAATGAGGATGAACACACAGAAAAGCAGAAATCTGAGAGAGGGAAAGGAGGAAAAGCAAAGCCTAGAGAAAGATGGCAGAAAACCAGGGGGAGGGCATATCCTTCCATCCACAGACCCTCATTGAGCACCTACTTTGCATCAGGCACTCTGTTGGGTGCTGGGAACACAGACACGGAAAGCCCTGGTTCCTGCCAAATATCTCTCCTTTTTAACTTTGGAACATAGAATCCTAGGAATTCTAAGGTGAAAGAGAATCTAAATCACTCCTAGCCTCTTCATTTAAAGGGAATGAAGATGCAGAAAGTTCAAGTGACTTGCTCTAAGCCACAGAGATAAAGATGGAGTGGGGCAAAATAATAAACGTTGGAGAGGTTGTGGAGAGACTGGAACACTTATGCACTGCTGGTGGGAACATAAAACGGTATAACCACTTTGGAAAATGATTTGGCACTTCCTTAAAATGCTAGAAATAGAGGTACCATAACGATCCACCAATCCCACTCCTTGGAATATATCCTAGAGAAATAACAGCTGTCACACAAATAGATACATGCACAGCCATGTTCACTGCAGCACTGTTCAGAAGAGCAAAAAGATGGAAACAACCTAGGAGTCCATCAACAGATGAATGAATAAACATATATTATGTACGTACACAATGGAATACTACACAACGATAAAGAACAGTGATGAATCCAAGAAACATCTCACAACATGGATGAATCTGGAAGGCATTATGCTGAGTGAAACTAGTCAGTCTCAAAGCGACAAATATTGTATGAGGCCACTACTGTAAGAACTCCAGAAAAGGTTTAAGCACAGAAGAAAAGATTCTTTGATGGTTACAAAGGTGGGGAGGGAGGGATAGGGGAATTCACTAACTAGATAGTAGACAAGAAACATCTTAGGTGAAGGGAAGGACAACACACAATATAGACAGAGTCAGCACAACTGGACCAAAGCAAAAGCTAAGAAGTTTCCTGAACACAACCAAACCCTTCGAGGAACAGAATAGCTGGGGCTGGGGCCTGGGGACCATGGTTTCCGGGGACATCTAGGTCAACTGGCATAACAAAGTTTATTAAGAAAATGTTCTGCATCCCACTTTGGTGAGTGGCGTCTGGGGTCTTAAAAGCTGGCGAGTGGCCATCTAAGATGCATCAATTGGTCCCAACCCACTTGGAGCAAAGGAGAATGAAGAACACAAAAGACACAGGAAAATATTAGCCCAAGAGACAAAAGGGCCAAATAAACCAGAGACTCCATCAGCCTGAGACCAGAAGAACTAGGTGGTGCCCAGCTACCACCAATGACTGCCCTGACAGGGAATGCAACAGAGAGTTCTGGACAGAGAGGGAGAAAAGCATGGAGCAGAACTTAAATTCACGTAAAAAGACCAGACTTAATGGTCTGACTGACATTGTAGGAACTCCTGAAGCCATGGCCCCCGGACACTCTGTTAACCCAGAACTAAAACCATTCCCAAAGCCCACTCTTCAGACAAAGATTGGACTGGACTATAAAATGTAAAGTGGTGCTCATGAAGAGTGTGCTTCAATCAGATACATGAGACCAGGTGGGCGGCTCCTGTCAGGAGGCAGGATGAGAAGACAGGAAGGGACAGGAATTGGCTGACAGCTGGGGTGGAAGTGGGGAGTGTGCTGTCACATTGTAGGGATTGCAACTAATGTCACATAACAAGGTGTGTATAAATTTTTGTATGAGAAATTAACTTGAGCTGTAAACTTCCACCTAAAGCACAATTTAAAAAAAAAAAAAAAGACGAAGTGGGGCAACAACCTTATACTCCCAACTCCTAGTCATAAACTCAAGGACAACCTTCTCAAGACCAAGGGATCACTGAAAAAATAAGCTTGAAAACATTCTATTTATTAATGTATAAGTGCTGAAGTCAGCTTTCAAAGCTCTTCCTAAACTGGGTATATCCATCCTAACATACCTTAGCTCCCATAGCTCTCAAACATGCAGGCTTACTCCAAATCCCATTTACATCCAACGTTACTCCAAGTCTCACAATCTCGTTCTCTTCTGCAACACTGCAGCAACTACGTGTCTACACAACACAATTACTACAAAGTACATTGTCTTGTGTGGGAATTTTACTTTTTTCACTAGATTATAAGCTTTTTGAAGGCAAAAATGTCTCATCTCTACCCCCAAAATCATTCAGTGTCTGGTACAGTGCTGAGGAGAGAGGACAGCATGAGGCATGGTAGTTCATGGTTTGTAGACATGACCTACTGATAAGGTGAGCGATCATGAAAGTTAGGAGACCAGTCATCTAGGTAAAACCCAAAAAAGATAGTAAAAACCTGAATCAAGAAGTGTGTGTAGAATATAAAGGATATTCAGGAGGTAAAAATGACAAGATTTTGTGACTGCAAGTGTGCGATCGGTGGGTTGAGAAGGTGTGGTTCTGGCTAGTGAGGGAGGCAACTACAAGAATGACTTCCTCCTCTGGAACCCCACGGCTCCAAATGTCTGACCCCCATCTGGCCCTTAGCAGTACTGCTTTTTGGTCACATCTCAGGATCAAGTGTGAAGAAGGGGTTACTTCTATGTGAGAAGCAGGCACAGGACTTTCCTTTGTTTCAGATCAGTGTCTATCACAAGGCCTGGCCCTTAATACTTAGCATTTAGTGCTTACCCATTGAGTGAAACTTTTACAAGAGAATGGCTGGGATCAAAGAAGGGGGCAGGACTAGATATTAGGAAATGGTGACATCCCTCAGGTGCAGGTCTTCAGAGAGGTGGTGAAATACCTAAGGGAGGTTGCTGTTGTCAGCTGCTGTTCAGTCAGTTCTGACTCACGGTGACCTTGTGTGTGAAGAGTAGAACTGTGCTCCACGGGGATTTCAAGGCTGTGGCCTTGGAGGAGCAGATCACCAAGCCTTTCCTCTGAGGCACCTGTGACTGGGTTTGAACTCCCAATCTTTTGGCTAGCAGTTGAGTGCTTAACTGTTTGCACCACCCAGGGATTCCATTCCAGGGAGGTAGACTGTTCAAGTAGAGTATCTCCAGGTCGGATCTGCTACCATCTGCATGCCAGTCACCTAGGTGTATCAGGAACGTATATTCCTGAGCCCCCGCCTGGACCGGATCCACCTGCTGGGGCTGCAAAATGTGTACTTTTCCCCAGATGGTTTTTGTATACATCAAAGTATGAAAATGGCTACATTGGGTTAGAAAGGAAGGTCCTGCATAGATCTTGAAGGGGACCAAATGTGAAATTGCTAGAAATTTCCTTCTAGGGTACTTAGTCACACTAGAAGGAAAAACAAAACTTTTATTTTCAAACTAGCCTCTCCACTGCCAACAGAAGGAAAAAATGTGCTCTGGCAACACTGCCGGGGAAAACAACCCAGGAAGGTCACTCCTACACAGCAGAGTTGTTCAGAAAAAAACCCTCTGCACTGACAATAATCAACTTTAATAATTCAGGCTAATATGTTTTGCATAGAAGACAAGAACAAATTAAAGGTAGCAAAATGACAGTGATGAAAAATGTGTTTTTAAAAGTACCCAACAGTCTTTTAATTGAAAGTTTAATTTTTTACCTAACATTGTTTAACTTTTTTTCCAGCAGGGCACTTGCATTGTTATACAGTTATTTTGTAAACTGAAATTATCCATGTGGCTCTGGCCTTCAGGGGAGTCATAGCCAGGTTTTAGGGCTATAGAGGAAGGAAAATTGGTGAGTCTCAGAGATTCAGAAACACTGTGATAAAATGGTTGAGCATTCGACTACTAACTGAAACGTAGGCGGTTCAAACCTACCCACAGACGCCTTGGAAGTAAGGCCTGGCAATCTGGTTCCAAAAGGTCATGACCTTGAAAACCCTATGAAGCAGTTCTCCTCTGCACACATGGGGTCATCTTGAGTCAGAATCCACTTGACAACAACCAGCAATAATAATTTCAAAAGGAGGGGGCTGGATTTTGATCCTAGAGGACATCTGACAATGTCTGCAGATATCAGGTAACTGGTGGGCTGTTACTGGCACCTAACGGATAGAAGCTGGAGATGATGCTACACATCCAACAATTCACAGGACAGCCTCACACAACAAAGAATTAAAAAAACAAACAAACAAAAAAAAAAACCCAGTGCCGTCGAATCGATTCTGACTCATAGTGACCCTATAGGACAGAGTAGAACTGCCCCCATAGAGTTTCCAAGGAGCACCTGGCGGATTCAAACCGCTGTCCCTTTGGTTAGCAGCCGTAGCACTTAACTACTACGCCACCAGGGTTTCCAACAAAGAATTATCCAGCCCAAAATGTCAATAGTGCCGAGGCTGAGAAATCCTGGGCTAAATAATTAGGACTAGTCTGTGAGGTATGGAGAACTCATGGGCAAATTCAGACACATAGTCCAGGCTTCACAAGAGATGCACTATGATTCCAGCATAGACCCCCCTCAACCCCATACAAGAGTCTCTGTATGAAGGAGGTGGTACCACAAATATCTGCACCAGGCTGTATGAACCAGCTCTCTCCTCCCTCTTCTTAACCATCCTTTATCATATATGCTTGAGTTGACATGTTTGCTCCTGAATTCTCACTATTACTCTCAAAGACAAAACATCCTTTTCATTTTTAGTAAACAAACGTGAAGATTATGACCTGGGCAAAGAAACAGTACAGAGTTAGTGCTAGAAAGAAGCTTAAAGACATTCTAAATGATCTTCTTATTCTCCAGATGGAAAACTGAGACTCACAAAAGCTAGATGACTTTTTTGAAGAGTTCTTCTTATGCCTTTGCAAAGAAATTAAATTCCTGAAAGAGCTTGGCCATCTTGTCTTCTGTGTCACTTGAGGATGCTTCTTTTTGGTTACTGCTTTCTTAGTTAAAATCTTGAATTCATCACTTTGATCGCGCTACATATGCAGTTTTTGGATTTCTATGGATTTATGTCCAAGATGAGGAAAAAATGCAAGCATTCTGTTTTTGGTTCCAGTTTAAGACATTTGTTTATAATAAAAGCTTCTGTCTCGATATAAGTGCTTGCCTGCCTGGCCTCCTAGCAAATGCACACATAGAGATGTACACATTCATGTTCATGTGCTAATGACTTATTAGTTCATTAGTTCATTACAGCACACATAAATACATCAGCAGTATACTTTTTAAATCAGAAGGTAAATAGAACTATAAATCCTATAGTGAGGGAAGGACAAGAAAAAACTCTTATGTTGCCCTAAGCCACATAAAGCTTTCAAGAATGTTCCTCTTAGCTTCAGCTTATCTTCTCTCCTGGTCAGAGGGGTGACTGTGAGGAAGGCTAATCTAGTGAGAAATAACAACGGGAAAACTAATGAAACTAATAGGGGGAAAAAGCTACGGAAAGGTAATTTCTGTCTCCATTTATTTTCCCCCCTTACTTTATGTAATATGGTTTACTGTTTATGTTAAGTACCCAAATTTAAAACAGGGAAATGCATCTGTTTAAGAATTCATATTTAATTGAGTAGATGGAGAAGTCTGCCAAAATATTTTCTGGTCATCAAAAAAAAAAAAGGTAAAGCCTTCCCTTGTGCTTAGAATATTTATAATCCTTGAGAATCAATGCCATTTTGCCCTGGAAATTGAGCTAGCCTGGTCCTTTCTATTTTACGACTATATAGCAATAGTATATGAACTACATAGCAGTAGTAATGCTTATATAGTAAGCATTCAATACGTTGTTGTTAGGTGCCGTTGAGTAGGCTCTGACTCATAGTGACACTATGTAAAACAGAACGAAACACGGCCCGGTCCTGTGCCATCCTCATGACCATTGTTATGCTTGACCCCACTGTTGAAGCCACGGTGTCAGTCCATCTCATTGAGGATCCCCTCTTTTTCGCTGACCCTCTACTTTACCAAGCATGATGTTCTTCTCCAGGGATTCATCCCTTCTGATAACATGTCCATCCTCGTTTCCAAGGAGCATTTTGGCTGTACTTCTTCCAAGCCAGATTTGTTCCTTCTTCTTGGTCCATGGTATATTCAATACTCTTCACCAACACCTAATTCAAAGGCATCAACTCTTCAGTTTTCCCTATTCACTGTCGTTTTCACATGCATATGAGGCCATTGAAAACACCACAGCTTAAGTCAGTGCATCTTTGTTTCTGAACACTTTAAAGAGGTCTTCTGCAGCAGATCTGCCCAATGTGATGTGTCCTCTGATTTCCTGACTGCTGCTTCTATAGGAATGGCTTGTGGACCCAAGTAAAATGAAATCCTTGACAACTTCAATCTTTTCTCCATTTATCATGAGGTTGTTTATTGGTCCAGTTGTGCGCGTTTTTGTTTTCTTTATGATGAGGTGTAATCCGTACTGAAGGTTGTAGTATTCGATTTTCATCAGTTTAAGTGCTTCAAGTCCTCTTCACTTTCACTATTTTTAATAATAATTAAAACTTAAATCTTTCCTCATACCATGTCTCCTCCTGTCTAACTACTAGTCTTTCTCTTTTTTATAAACTCATGGCAGGAGTTGTCCACATTTCCTTCCTCCACTTCCTCACAACCTTTCTTTCCTTTACTTGGCAAAGAAGCCCAACATGTCTTCTGCTCCTAACACTCCATCAAAACTGCTCTCACCAAGGCTACTTAATGGCCTTCCTGCTACTTCAAATGACAGATTTTTTTTTTTTTTTTGGTCAGAATTTTACCTGAATTTTCTGCCCTCTTCTTGGCACAATGTTCTCCCTGTTTTTGTTTTTTTCCCTTACCTAACTAATTTTTTTAAATGAGTGTTTCAAATGTTAGTGTTTCTCAGATGTCTGTCTTGGTTCTCTTCTGAGCCCTGGATACTGCAACATTTTGAGGGGGAAAAGAGGAAAAGGACCCAGGAAAGGATTCTAAGAAGAAGCAGTAGGAGAGAAACCAAGAGGCAATGAGGTCCTAAAAGCTGGATCAGAGAGCACGGTCCCCAGCTGCCCAATCCTTGAAGACACCCCTAATTCTTCCACTTCAATCAGCTACTAAAACTATTCATTCTATACCCTCAAGATCTCTCAAATACTGCCACTTCTATCCACTTCTAAAACTAACTTAGTTGTTTCTCCTCTGGATTACTAAAAGAGCCTCTAAAATTGGCCCTTCCGCTTCTTGTGTTACCCTCTTCCAATACTTTCTTCTCATTTCACCGAAACTAATTTTTAAAGCCCAAACTTGATCACATTACGTTCCTGATTAAACTATATCCTAAGAATGCTGGGGAACAATGAAGCATGACAAGCACACTTTTCCTGATTTGGCACTTGCTTACCTCCACACGGGAACATTTTTTGGCTTTTCTCAACACTTTGAGCTCAAGTCACATCAGATACCTCTGGGTGGTTCCTGCATACCCGTGCTCCCTCCTCTGGGCCTTTGTTCCTCTGCTAGTTCCTTCTAGTCTCTCTTCCCACACCTCACCTAATCCTGTTCCTCCTTTAAGTTTCACACTAGATATCACGATTCCTCCTGCACCTCCAAGACCAGGTTAGACGGCCCTTCCCTGTACCCCCACACCATTCAGAACTTATCCTTTCTATATCTCTAATCAAATTGCATTACGGTTACTTGCTTATTTGCATTTGACACTCCTTCAGGTGAGTGTCTGGGTTCCACTTGCCTTTGTATCCCCGGAACTTAAAATAGTCTCTGATGCACAGCAGGAAGACAATGCATATTTGTCATATACATGTGTCACTAATAATCATGATACCAGAGATGTGTAGAGGGGCCAGTTAATACCAAGACCTGGTTATCACTGTCAGATGATCTATTTTCATTGTTGCATCAATAAGAAATTCAAACAGTAAAGTAGCTTCCAAAATACTTGAGCTAGTCAATGGCAATAGAGGCACTGAGGCAGGTTTAAACCTGCCTGTGTGTCATGTTATGGACTCTGGCCCCTCCAGACATTCTAATGTCCTCAGAATAGAGTTTTAAGTAGGACAGGGACGTGGAATTTGGGCTTTGGAACAATCAAACATGGAACATCAGGAGAGAAGCTGGACAAAGTTCTGGTATACTTTGTCTTGATTAGCTTAGAAAACCCCAATGGTCCACTTGGCTCTACACTGAGGGGTGGGGAAGACTCTTTCCCACTGCACTGTCAGCAGTGGATACCTGGGGATATATTTATATTCCCAGCACCAAATATAGCCTGGGGCATAGTAAATGTTCAATAAAACAAATAAATGAATGAATGAATAGCTTGTAACCAAGCCAGGATTTCTCCCTAACATTAGGCAGTCATTTAAAAATATGAGCTGATAGTAAAAAAAAAAAAAAAAAGAATCAGGTAACTATGACTAATTGATTAGTAAACTGATGAAACTTTTAGAAAGCAAATCCAGTGAATGTCAATGAATGTGCCCTACCACTCCTGAGTCAGCTACCACGTCCTACCAATCCTGCCAGCTTCCCATAAGAATTGTAAAACTCAGTGCACAGCATTTTGCTCCATTTAGCCAACACGCCCAACCAGGGTAGGGTTTCTCTCTGCTCTAAATGTAGGAAGTATTATTCAAATATGTATCTTAGTAACAAGATTATTTTATAAAGCACTTTTTCTGAGGTCAAAGCACTGACACAACGACTTACCTGAGACAATTTTGTCGTAGTGGCAGGTAGAAGTGGGCGGCTAAACTTCTTCTGAGAGCCAATGGCTGCTGGGAATGGTGGCGCAGAAAATACAGCTGCTACGCAATTAATTTTGTTTATCCATCCTTGCATCTCCTCCGGACTCCTAGGAAAAACAGACATATTTCTGTTAGGCTATTTCTACATCTCAGTACATCACACCTTGCTTATTTCTCATTACTGATTAAAAATGGCACATAAAAACTTTGTGTGTGTGTGTTGGGGACAACTGATCCCTGATGAAACTTCAACTGAGATTAACATCCTAAATAGCTATTGCCATGGTAGTGAAAGGCACCATGATCACTATCCTGGAACTATGATCATTATAACGTTGGGATTCTCCCTCTATGACACAGAAGGAAAAAAGAGAATTCACCTGACAATAAATATTTATTAGATACCTACTTTCTGTTTGATACCAGGCTGTTGTTGTTATTAGGTGCTGTTGAGTTGATTCTGGCTCATACAGAACTGCCCCACAGGGTTTCCTAGGCTGTAATCTTTATAGGAGCAGATCACCAGGTCCTCCTCCTGCAGAGCTACTGGAGGGGTTCGAACTACCAACCTTTCAGTTAGCAGCCGACTGCTTAAATGTTGTGCTACCAGGGCTCCTTTTGATACTAGGCTAGGTAAAAAATTAACTCATCTCTTCTAATCACATAATTTGATTTTAAAATCCAACACTGGCATCCATTGCTGGAAGTTATGTAAAAGAATACACCCGTTTTGGAAAATGGTCTGTCAGTTTCTTAAAAAGTTAACTATAAATTTACCAAAGAAGCCAACAATTCTGCTCCAAGGTATCTACTGAAGAGAAATGAAAACATATGTCCACTCAAAGATTTGAATATGAATGGTCACAGAGGTTTTCTTCATAATAGCCAAAAAGGGTAAACACTTCAAACATCCATCAGATAGTGACTGGGTAAACAAAATGTGGCAGAGCCATACAATGGGATAGTCTTCACCAATAAGGTATGGACTACTGATAACATGCTACGTTACGGATGAATTCCAGAAACGCTAAGTGAAAGGAGCCACGTGTATGTATGTTTCCATTTATGCGAAATGCCCACAAATGACAAATTTATAGACACAGAAGATAAGCAGTTGTCTGGTGCTGTGGATGAGAATGGGGAGTGACTGATAATGGGCACGAGGGATCTGTTTGGAGTGACAGAAGTGTTCTAAAACTGGATTATGCTGATGGTTGTACAACCCTGTAAGTTTACTAAAAATCACTGAATTGTACACTCAAAACAGGTGCATCCTATGGTATGTAAAACATGCCTCATTAACTCAAAAACCCTGGCGCCATTGAGTCGATCCC
Organism: Elephas maximus indicus; assembly: GCF_024166365.1. Taxonomy (NCBI): domain Eukaryota; kingdom Metazoa; phylum Chordata; class Mammalia; order Proboscidea; family Elephantidae; genus Elephas; species Elephas maximus. The sequence goes on from NC_064840.1 coordinate 55,969,948, forward strand.
AATTCATAGTGACCCTGTTGGACGGAACAGAATTGCCTCATAGGGTTTCCAAGGCTATAATCTTCATGGAAGCAGAAAGCCACATCTTTCTCCCTTGGAACAATTGGTGAGTTTAAACCACCAACCTTTCAGTTTGAAGCTGAGCACTTTAACCACTGCACCACCAGGGCTCGCTTATACCTCAATAAAGCTGTTTAAAAAAATTCACCTGAAAGGAGGGGGAAATCACCTGATGTTGTGATCATACTTTTATATGCCATTGGATTCAAGAGTCCAACACTGAGAGCACTTAATACGTGTTTGTGAATTCATGAACGAATGCTAGAAACCGTCGTACCCACCAAGCATACAATCAGTAAAAAGATGGCAAAATGTCAGCCAAATCTAAAATCATTTTCATTTCCACTCACTCTGAGGGAAACCTAACTAACCTGAGAGCCACACTAGATATCAACCCATTACACCCCCATGTTGTTGCTGTTAGGTGTTGTTGAGTAGATTCCCACTCATAGTGACCCTATGCACAAAAGAATGAAGCACTGCCCAGTCCTGTGCCATTCTCACAATTGTTGCTATGTTTGAGCCCACTGTTGCATCCACTGTGACAGTCCATCTCATTGAAGGTCTTCCTCTTTTTTGCTGACCCTCTACTTTATCAAGCATGGTGTCCTTCTCCAGGGACTGGTCCCTCCTGATAACGTGTCTGAGGTACGTGAGACAAAGTCTCACTATCTTCACTTCTAAGAAGCATCTGGCTGTACTTCCAAGACAGATTTGTTCATTCTTCTGGCAGTCCAAGCTATATTCAACATTCTTGGCCAACAGCATAATTTAAACGCGTCAATTCTTCTTCGGTCTTCCTTATTCACAGTCCAGCTTTCCCATGCATGTGAGGTGACTGAATATATCATGGTGGTGCAGTGGTTGAGAGCTATGGCTGCTAGCCAAAAGGTCAGTAGTTTGAATCTACCAGCGCTCCTTGAAAACCCCATGGGGCAGTTCTACTCTATCCTATGGGATGGCTATAAGTTGGAATCGACTCGACAGCAATGGGTTTAGTTTTTGGTTTAGGGTCAGGTACACCTCAGTCTTCAAGATGACATCTTTTAAACATTTTAAAGAGGTCTTTGGCAGCAGATTTGTCAAATGCAATACCTCATTTGATTTCTTGACTGTTGCTTCCATAGGTATGGATTGTGGACCCAAGTAAAATGAAATCCTTGACAACTTTGATATTTTCTTTGTATATCATGATGTTGCTCATTGGTCTAGCTGTGGGGATTTTTGTTTTCTTTACGTTAGGGTGTAATCGATACTGAAGGCTGTAGTCTTTGCTCTTCATCAGTAGGTGCTTCAAGTCCTCTTCACATTAAGCAAGCAAGGTTGTGTCATTTTCATATTGCAGGTTGTTAATGAGTCTTTCTGCAATCCTGATGCTGCATTCTTCGTATAGGCCAGTTTTTCGGATTATTTGCTCAGCATAGATTGAACAGGGGTGGTGAAAGGATACAACCCTGATGTACACCTTGCCTGATTTTAAACCATGCAGTATCCCCTTGTTCTGTTCAAATGTCTGCCTCATGGTCTGTGTACACGTTCCACATGAGCACAATTAAGAGTTCTGGAATTGCCATTCTTTGCAATGCAATCCATAATTTGTTATAATCCACACAGTGGAATGCCTTTGCATATTCAGTAAAACAGCTTTCTGGTATTCTCTGCTTTCAGCCAAGATACATCTGACATCAGCAATGAGATCCCTTGTTCCATGTCTTCTTCAGAATCTGACTTGAAATTCCAGCAGTTCCCTGTTGATGTACTGCTGCAACAATTTTTGAATTATTTTCAGCATAATTTTACTTGCATGTGATATTATTAATACTGTTAGGTAATTCCTGCATTCTGCTGGATCACCTTTCTTTGAAATGGCCACCAATTTGTGCCCATTTGTACACCCCTATATGGAAACCCTGAAGGCATAGTGGTTAAGAGCTATGGCTGCTAACCAAAAGGCTGGCAGTTTGAATCCACCAGGCGCTCCTTGGAAACCCTATGGGGCAGTTCTACTCTGTTGTATAGGCTCTCTATGAGTTGGAATCGACTCGACAGTAATGGTTTTTTTGTTTTGTTTTGTTCTGGTATATGTCTCTCTAAAGGAGCCCTGCTGGCACTGAGGTTAAGCACTTGGATGCTAGCCAAAAGGCTAGTGGTTAGAACCCACCAGCCACTCCATTTAAAACTTCTATAAAGATTTATAGCCTTGGAGACCCAATGGGGCAGTTCTACTCTGTCCTACAGGGTTACCATGAGTCGGAATCGACTTGATGGCAATGCGTTTGGTTTTTTTTGGTTATGCCTCTCTAATCTGATTCCTCTAGCTCCATTATTTCAATCGACTGATTTCTGTACCACTTCTATCTGAAGTAATTATATCACCTTAGTTATATCCAGTCTGTTGGATTAAAAAAAAAAAGAAAAAGCTGGGAAATAGAATAATTTGAAGGACTTTGATGCCTAATAGTTGTCATTATACATCTGACTATGGCTCCGTTTATGGCGTTAAAACCGTGCTACTCCTGCACACATAAAATTCTATTTAACTGGTTTTCTTATGACTCTCTCCTTGCCTGATGTCAGCAATTTTATACCTTTGCTAGTTCAAATTCCACAAATCACCAGAGTACCTTCTCTTTTTTGATCCTACAATCGCTCTGATCAAGAAGTGTGCAGATACGTGTGTTCATTACCTTGATTTCAAATAATTTTAACTCCAATGTCAACTGAGGTCAGTTGGTAGTGCTGTGTTGAGGATGATTTTGAAGTCAAGTGCATGCTAGTGAAAAGCCATGCCATGAATGATTAACACTGTCTGCCAAGGGCACCAGTGCTATGCCTGCCCCTTATTTATTAGCCCTGTTCTAGGGGCTCAGTTCTGAAAAGCCAAAGTTTCTCCCAGAATTCTCCACATGGAATGTTGCACTAGCAGCTTATAGTGTGTCACTGAATCCCCTGCTAAACTGGCAATTCATGCCATTTCTTTGGCTACAGTATGGTTTATCTTTTCCTTCTAGTATTATGGGCTATTAGAGCCTAAAAGGAGAGGAAAAAGAGAGTAAGATGAAAATTTACATTTAGTGGTGATCTTTTATTACGTACCAGACACTGTGTGAGGTACTTCATATACTATCTCATTTAATCCGTACAAGAACCCTATGAGGTAAACATCATTATCTACACTAGTGACAAGGTGAGGTTCAAAGAGGTTAAACTACATCCTAGGACAAAGGGTTAGGAAATGGTAATCTGAATCGAGGCCTATTTTAGTCATTGTGTGATAGAATTTGTCTATTAAAGCCCTTATGTTTTATTGATGAGGATATCGAGATCTTCAGATTGCGCTTGGCTAACTAAAAGCTACAGGGCTATTTTTTTAATAGACAAAAAATTAGACCCTAAAGTTCATATGTCTTATTCCAGCCTTCTTGGGCACTTGTCTCAAATGTAACTCATTAGCAATTTTGACTCCAGCTCAAAAATTTCCCCTGCAGAGCCTAATTCTGTTGCTTGGAATATGGTGGTGTTATATAAACTAAGGAAACCCTGGTGGCGTAGTGGTTAAATGCTATGGCTGCTGACCAAAAGGTCGGCAGTTCGAATCCTCTAGGCGTTCCTTGGAAACTCTATGGGGCAGTTCTACTCTGTCCTATAGAGTAGCTATGAGTTGGAATCGATTCGACGGCAGTCGGTTTTTTGTTAGTCAGTTATATAAACTAAAAAAAGAAAACATACTGGGCTTGAAAAAGCAGGACCCTCCAGTCAGCAGTTTTGAGTTTGAGCACATTCGGCTTCTTCTCGTAGTCTGTAGCTTTGGATGCCAGTGCGTGGTGTACGCTGACAGCGTTTTTCAAGTCCTCCTCAGACAGGGCCTTTTCCGGTTTATATTCATCCTATAGACAGATACAACAAAAACAAAGATAAGATCATGTTCATATTTCAACTTCTCTTTTTACATCTTAAAAGTACAAGAAAAAAAAATTTAAATCTGTGAAGATGCATGAAAAAGGCAAAATGAATGGTAGAAATAACTCTTCGCTCCTTCAGGAATGTCACAGAACATTCTGTTGTTTGGAAAAATTGCTGAGAACGAGAAAACACACCCACTTCAAGGAAATTTTTTTAAAAAGCTGATATACAAAACTTAAGGTAAATTGCTAAGGAAGGCCAAAGACAAAAATACCTATTTGATACTTTTTACAGTGATTTAAAATGAAACTAGGTCCGACGGAATAATTTGGTTTCAAGATTAAATAGATGAATGCCAAAGTGTCCAGATATCCATCAACAGAATCACACTGATGGTGAAAACAATGCCGTCATGGTCTTTGCTCTAAAGAGCTAACATTTTCCTGCTACTTCCCTTTTAGGCTACCATTATCAAAAGAAAAATGAACAGTCAAATAAAATGATTTTGCCAGCTCTTCTGCTGAAAGAGGGAAAAAAAAATCAGTTTAATAATCACGAGAAAGCTCAGCGCTATTATAAATTTGAAAAATAGGCAAAATTACTTAAAAAAGGTGCCATGTATAGATGCAATTTTATCTTTGGACATCATCTACACAATTCAGAGAGTTCAGAAATGTTCTTCTGTATGGCAACCCTCCAAAGAGAATTAAACCCCCCCCCCCCTTTTTTTTAACAAGTAGAATTTAAAGCAAGTTTGATTCTATTATTCCTAGTAGTTTCTGGGTCCGTTAGACTCCAAAAGGCCTCAAAACCAATATAAATATAATAGGCACATGCTACAAATTGTTATAGAAGATGTTATCTAATATTTATCTTATATTTTACCGAAACCAGAAAGACGGAACCCCATTGCCATAGATTCAATTCTGATTCATAGGGACCCTATTAGGACAAGGTAGAACTGCTCCATAGGGTTTCCAGGGCTGAAATCTTTACGGAACCTGACTGCCAACTTCTCGGTTTGCAGCCAAGCGCTTAACCACTGTGCCTCCTCACCAAACACACACCCTTTTGATTAATTAGTAGCAAAAGCCTAAACTGTATACGCTCTTATCATAATTTAGTTCTACAAAATTCCAAAAGAAAAATTACAATCCCACTGTCTCCTCTTCCTTCCTTCCACAAATCAAATAATTCAAATGTACTACTGCCACCAATACAAACTGTCAGGAAGGGAAAAAAAAACAACAAAAACCAAAACAGGAGGCTGTTGATTCTTAATGACCACTGTCCTGCAAATGCTGAGAGGCAAAGGTTTTCCCTCTAAAATAGGCAATAAATAACAACAGAAACTCAAAGATTACTCAAACATAAATGATAAAATATCCACCTTGGGGTTGTAACCAGGAGTCTTATTTTTTATTAAGACTCAGAAGCTAAGAACTGATATTGACAACAACGGTTTTCTAGTGAGGTATGATGAATAAGGGGGGAGAATGGAAAGAAAATCTTAAAGTAAATACAATATATTAATACATATCTGTTCTTCTATAATACCTATTAATGCATAAAACTATAATCTACTTATGTTTTGGGGGTCTTACCGTTTTTTAATGAGATTTTTCTCAGTCATTTAGCATTCAAAAGATTCAGATTTCCCTCCAGGGACATTTTTATTAGAGCATGAGTTTCAACTGGACTAGCATGACTACAAAATTCCCCAGAGCCTTAGGCTATCTGTAACCGAACCAAGCATATCCAATTTAACCACTTAGTTTGCAGAATGGAATTTGAGCTAGAAGAGAATAAATGAAGTAGATGGGAATATTTAATAATAAATAAAATGAGGTAGATGGAAATAAATGAACAGGGCCAAAATTACCTCCAAGGAATGTATATGCTACCTCCATTTCCACATATAAAACCCAGACAGCCCATTGCCATCAAGTCGATTCTGACTCACAGCAACCCTATAGGATAGAGTAAGACTGTCCCATAGGGTTTCTAGGGCTGTAATCTTTATGGAAGCGGGCTGCTGCAACTTTCTCCTACAGAGTGACTGGTTGGCTCAAATCGCTGACCGTTCAGTTAGCTGCCGAGCACTTAACCACTGTGCCACTAGGGTTCCTATTTCCACATAATGATCCCTAACACATCTGATACTTGAACTTGCATAGAGACTAGACTAGAAATTTGCAGTGTTTTTCTTTTTTTTTTTATTTGCTAGGTCTGTGATTTTGGCTTTTATCTTAATTCCTTCTCCCTAGTTTATTTCATAAAGAAAACAAAAATCCTCACAATTGGACCGATAAGCAACCTCATGATAAATGGAGAAAAGACTGAAGTTGTCAAGGATTTTATTTTACTTGGATCCACAATTAACACCCATGGAAGCAGCAGCCAAGAAATCAAATGATGTATCGCATTGGGCAAATCTGCTGCAAAAGGCCTCTTTAAAATAATGAAAAGCAAGGATGTCACTTTGAAGACTAAGGTGCACCTGGCCCAAGCCATGGTATTTTCAGTTGCCTCATATGCATGCGAAAGCTAGACTATCAATAAGGAAGCCCAAAGAAGAACTGATGTCTTTGAATTATGGTGTTGGTGAAGAATATTGAATATACCATGGACTGCAAGAAGAATGAACAAGTCTGTCTTGGAAGAAGTACAGTCAAGAGTGCTCCTTGGATGCCAGGATGGTGAGACTTCTGTCTCAGGAACCTTGGACATGTTATCATGAGGGACCAATCCCTGGAGAAGGACATCATGCTTGGTAAAGTAGAGGGCCATCAAAAAAAAAAAAAGAGGAACCTCAATGAGATAGACTGACACAGTGGCTACAACAACGGGCTCAAACACAGCAGCAACTGTGAGGATGGCACAGGACTGGGTAGTGCTCGTTCTGTTGAACACAGGTCGCTATGAGTCAGAACCAATTTGATGGCACCTAACAACAACATGTTTCTCCCACTTTTGTTTGTTTCTCCTATATTTCTAACTCTTCCCTATCTACTGGCTTCTTCCCCAAAGTCTATAAAATACAATCGAGGTCTCTCTTTTAAGTCCTTCCTGAATATTGCCTTCTCCACTAGCTGTCACCTCTCTCTTTTCTTTCACATCCATTGAATTAATAGTCTACATTAGCTGCTTTTACTTCGGATTTACTCTTTGTCCCACTGCTGGAGCCCATTTCCACACATCATTAAAACTGCTCTGACAAAGGTCATTAATGACCTCTCAACTGCAAAATTCATTCGATTCTTTTTAGTTTTGTGGCACCTGAAGAAGTTGAAAATATTCCTCCTGAAATTCTTTGGCTTCTTGTTACTTACTCCCCTGATTTCTCTCCACCTCTCTGACCATTACTTGGCTACCACCTCTTCAGCCTGCCCTTCAAACATGAGTTCTGTTCTTGGCCTTCTTCCTTTTTCATTCCACAAGTATCCCTTGGGAATAATCACGACTACTCCTACAGTTTCGACTCCCACCTATATCATGTCTAACAAACTACTATAGGTGAATAAGAAACACAAGGCCAACTCGCAGCTATTAATACCAGAAAACTTAGACCTTCGCACTTGGAGCCTTTATAAATATTCCTGATGCATATTCTCACTGCTGATGTTTTGGTTTAAAACCAAACTTTAATGTTGACATTCTTAGACCAACCTAAAAGTACAGAGAATTTTAAAATACAGTAATTATAGCCCTAAGTGAAAGCTAACAAGAGTCACTTGGGATAACTGCATCAGTTTTCAGAAGAGAAGTCTCGCCCAAGGCAGCTTCCAAAACTTGAAGGCGCACTGTTAGTTTAACTTACACTGGAAAGAAAATACTCTTAGGGCAGAAACAGAAAAAAAGCAGGGTCTATTTTACGAGAACTAAAGTCTAGAAATTTTAAGTCTAATAAGCCTCCTGTTTTCTAGTTGATGGTGAGACCATTTTACCGTTAAATAAAGGGGTAAAATAAAAACTTTAAAATACTGTCAGCATTCTGAACTCCTACTGGAAACTGAAGTTCTAAGTCCACAAAAATGAGCAAAGCCAAGGGGAGAATGGAAACACTAGGACTGCAAACTGAATAAAAAGAATTGACTTTATCCTTTGGAGGTTATCCTGACATCTTTATTTCTTCACTACTGATGGTAGAAGACGATACTTACGTGGTAGAATTGGGGAAAAAGAAATAAGGGATCAATTATCGTAATCAAATCATTTCAGACCTCAGACTATATGCGGTAGCAAGCTAAATACAAAACAGAGCAAGACGAATTCGACCTAGGCATTTTCCTTAAGAAAATACTCCACGACATCTAATTACTACCCATTTTCTCAAACAAATGAAGGGTGCAAATGACACCTAAAAAATGTTACTCTTTCCTATGTCCACTGTAACCTACATCTTTTACCTAGTATGATTCATTAGAGCACTCTGCTACCCTTACAAGCACCAAGCGTGATTTACAATGCTATTTATCTTAAATTCAGTTACACCATGAAATGAAAAGCTTTCTCTTATTTTTAATAAGCTTGCTAATTAAACCTCTCCACTATGAAGTTGAATCGTAATGCACTAGTACAAAAATCACCTACATATGCATATATAATCGAGAATTTGTACTCACAGGTGAATACCAAGTATGTTTGGAAAGAGACCAAATCTCAAAGTTCATCAACATCATTTATAAACATACTCATATTCCAGCTTTCAAAGTGTTTGACTTCATGTCTTACTGAAGAGGTAAAACTGTTATATCTCATCAAAATAATTTAAAACAAATAGGAAATGGTCTTAATTTTCTCTGAAAGAATACAGATAGAATGGAGAACGGAAGGCAGGCTCTTGCTTGCAGCTATAAGGATGTTAATAAAAATGTCAGCAATTAGAGTACACTGGGTTCGAAACTGTCTATGATTATGTCTTAAATGTCCCTTACAAAACGGTCACATTTCTTTGATGGGCTCAGACAGTCATCTAAATTGCAACTAGTGAAAACCTGGGTGTGACCAACATTCTCCCAAGGGAACACTTGCTTTTCCCTTTTTTTTTAAAAATAATTTTTACTGTGCTTTAAGTGAAAGTTTACAAATCAAGTCAGTCGGTCACATATAAGCTTATATACACCTTACTACATACTCCCATTTACTCTCCCCCTAATGAGACAGCCCGCTCCCCCCTTCCAGTCTCTCCTTTCGTGAGTGTTTTGCCAGTTTCTAACCCTCTCTACCCTCCTATCTCCCCTCCAGACAGGAGATGCCAACACAGTCTCAAGTGTCCACCTGATACAAGTAGCTCACTCTTCATCACCATCTCTCCCCAACCCATTGTCCAGTCCCTTCCATGTCTGATGAGTTGTCTTCGGGAATGGTTCCTGTCCTGGGCCAACTGAAGGTTTGGGGACCATGACCGCCAGGATTCCTCTAGTATCAGTCAGACCATTAATATGGTCTTTTTATGAAAATTTGGGGTCTGCATCCCACTGATCTGCTCCCTCAGGGGTTCTCTGTTGTGCTCCCTGTCAGGGCAGTCGTCGGTTGTGGCCGGGCACCATCTAGTTCTTCTGGTCTCAGGATGATGTAAGTCTCCAGTTCATGTGGCCCTTTCTGTCTCTTGGGCTCATAGTTATCGTGTGACCTTGGTGTTCATTCTCCTTTGATCCAGGTGGGTTGAGACCAATTGATGCATCTTAGATGACCGCTTGTTAGCATTTAAGACCCCAGACGCCACACTTCAAAGTGGGATGCAGCATGTTTTCTTAATAGAATTTATTTTGCCAATTGACTTAGATGTCCCCTGAAGCCATAGTCCCCAAACCCCTGCCCTTGCTCTGCTGACCTTTAAAGCTTTCAGGTTATCCCGGAAACTTCTTTGCTTTTGGTCCAGTCCAGTTGAGCTGACCTTCCCTGTATTGAGTATTGTCCTTCCCCTCACCTAAAGTAGTTCTTACCTACTATCTAATCAGTAAATAATCCTCTCCCACCCTCCCTCCCTCCCTCCCCGCTCTCGTAACCACAAAAGAATGTGTTCTCAGTTTATATTATTTCTCAAGATCTTATAATAGTGGTCTTATACAATATTTGTCCTTTTGCATCTGACTAATTTCACTCAGCATAATGCCTTCCAGGTTCCTCCATGTTATGAAATGTTTCACAGGTTTGTCACTGTTCTTTATCGATGCGTAGTATTCCATTGTGTGAATATACCATAATTTATTTAACCATTCATCCATTGATGGACACCTTGGTTGCTTCTAGCTTTTTGCTATTGTAAACAGGGCTGCAATAAACATGGGTGTGCATATATCTGTTCGTGTAAAGGCTCTTATTTCTCTAGGGTATATTCTGAGGAGTGGGATTTCTGGGTTGTATGGTAGTTCTATTTCTAACTTTTTAAGAAAACGCCAGATAGATTTGTACCATTTTACATTCCCACCAGCAGTGTATAAGAGTTCCAATCTCTCCACAGCCTCTCCAATATTTATCATTTTGTGTTTTTTGGATTAATGCCAGCCTTGTTGAAGTGAGATGGAATCTCATCGTAGTTTTAATTTGCATTTCACTAATAGCTAATGATCGAGAGCATTTTCTCATGTATCTGTTAGCTGCCTGAATGTCTTCTTTAGTGAAGTGCGTGTTCATATCCTTTGCCCACTTCTTGATTGGGTTGTTTGTCTTTTTGTGGTTGAGTTTTAACAGAATCATATAGATTTTAGAGATCAGGCGCTGGTTGGAGATGTCATAGCTGCAAATTCTTTCCCAATCTGTAGGTGGTCTTTTTACTGTCTTGGTGAAGTCTTTAGATGAGCATAGGTGTTTGATTTTTAGGAGCTCCCAGTTATCTGGTTCCTCTTCGTCATTTTTAGTAATGTTTTGTATTCTGTTTATGCCTTGTATTAGGGCTCCAAGGGAACACTTTTAAGCATTTTCTGTTTTTTAATAGAATGACATGAGAGGGTCCACATGGCTTTTCAAAGTGTGAAAGGGCACAGAGGGAAGCACGCACGACTCCTGACGCCTGTGGCACCTCTCTCTCCCCCTCTGTTTTCTTCCTACCTCTGTCACTGCTCAGCCTCCTCTTTTCAGGGCACATATGAAGTGTCTGCATCCCACTCTTCTACCCTCCAGCTTCTCCCCAATCTGCAAACTTTCTCTACGTGACATCACCTACTTAAATTATCAACTGTTTTGATGACTCTCCAGATCTGTATTTCTAGACTCTCTGCCGCGCCAGATCTGATTATCTAATTGCCTACTGGATGTTTCCCTGAATTGTTCCCTAGACACCTTGAACTCAACACTTCAAACAGTACTCTCCCTCCCTGCTGCCTGTCCCCTAGAGCAAGCCCATCTGGTTTCTCTGCCTCCAACCTTTCCTCCCTCCAATCCATTCTTATCCTGCAGCCAGACTGATCTTTGTAAAATCTGATCACGTCACTCTCCAGTTTAAAACCCTTCAACAGTTCCACACTGCTCTAAGTTCCAACTCCTTAACATGGCTTTCAAGGCTCTTCATAACCTGCCTCGGATACCCTTCCTGCTCCACCAACCCTACGCTACCTGGATGTGCTTTACTTTCTCACATCTAGGCATCCAAGCATGTTTCTCACTCTCTGAATCCTCCATTATGACTAACTTCAATTTGTCTTTTAAGTCTAGGCTTCGATATCAGTTTCTTCATCACTTTCCACCATCTTGCCTCCTCTTTCTGAGGCTCAGTGAGGTTCCCGTTCGAATGTACTCCTTTAGCATGCTTTGTAACATTTATCAAATGCATGGAAACGGTTTTTCATCTGGTGATCTCTTCAGATAGATACAGGGACTACACATTGCTCACAATCACATCCATGGTGTAGAGCATTCTGAAAAACTGGCAGAGTTCTAATCTTACAGGTACGTTCATGACTGATTTGCTTCCTACCTAAAATTAGGGTCCCCTGTATCAGGATGGTAGTTTGTTTCCTGCCAGAAACATGGATGGTAACCAATCCTTTGGAACAGAAAGGAGTAGCCAGTGCTCAGCTGGTAAAGGATGCTTGGATCACTTCAGGGTGGCAATCTGGGAGCCAGAAAATGGTTGGGATATTGACATTTCTATGATATTTCATGATTTCTGAGAATAAGGAAGAATACCTGAGAATAGGCCTGTGTTAGAAAAATCTCAGGTTACTTACTGTGATTATAGGAGATGACTAGAGACACTGCCACTTTCCAATAAAAGAGTGTGTGAAGTCAGCAAAGTATGATGAGACAAGAGATAGTGCCCATCCATCCTTATTAAAGCAGGAGGTTGAAGTAAAGGAGTAAGTTATTGCACTCTTGCTATGTATTAACCTGGTTGATGAGGTAAAAGTTAGTGAAATCCTCTATCCTCAAAATAGCTTGTTTTAAAACTTCTAGTAATTGTAAAGGTTACACACTACAGCATTAGTATTTATCCAAGAATAACCTAATGTAAAAAATGCTAGCTTGCCCACACTACCTTTGCAATCCTACGTAGGTTAACCAATCGCCACGCCTTAGCTTCTCAACTAAAAAAAAAAAACGTGTACAGTATCATCCTATGATGTTGTGAGGACCCTAAAACTTAGATACTAACACACAATCTCATTTCTAGCTGAATGATCACTAAAGCGGGGTGGCCCAGGGAGTCTGGCAACCCATTTCCTACATCTGCAATGTGTAATGCTCTGATCTGGGAATTTAAAATTATTCTTTTACATATTAGATATATAACAATGCTGAGCAGGATTTGTGGGCTTTTTTTTTTTTTAAAATACAAGAATACTGCTTTTAAATTTCCCTTCAACAGGGTGACTCCTATTACTTTTTTTTTGGTTATGTGGAATGAGTGTGTAAATTTTACAACTTGTATAGAATTCTATACAAGTTCTATAACAGAGAGAATTCAGGTCAGGGTTATCGCTAAATCTCCATGGTTAAGAGGAACTGGGCAAGTAAGAAGAGGCATGGGTCTGGTCTCTGGTCAAATATCTGTAAATGGAAGCCAATTATGGAAACTAACATAAACTATATTTATAATAAAATGTGCAAAGACCTAGAGTAAGAAAACTAAAAGAGAAAGGTATGTGTGGCATTTCTCAAGCTGCAAGAATTGAAGAGAAAATTCAAGCCTCAAATTGCAATACTGAAGGATTCTATGGGAAAAATACTAAACGATGCAGGAAGCATCAAAAGAAGATGGAAGGAATACAGAGTCAGTGTAGCAAAAAGAATTAGTTGACATTCAACCATTTCAGGAGTTAGCATATGATCAAGAACCGATCATGCTGAAGGAAAAAGTCCAAGCTGCACTGAAGGCACTGGTGAAAAAAAAGGGTCTAGGGATTGATGGCATACCAACTGAAACGTTTCAACAAACATGAAGTGCTCGTTCGTCCATGTCAAGAAACTTGGAAGACAGCTACTTGGCCAACCAACTGGAAGAGATCCATATTTGTGCCCATTTCAAAGAAAAGTGGCCCAATAGATTGTGGAAATTATTGAACAATATATTTAATATTATACACAAGCAAAATTTTGCTGAAGATCATTCAAAAGTGGTTACAGCAGTGCATTGACAGGGGACTGCCAGAAATTCAAGTCTGATTCAGAAGAGGTTGTGGAATGAGGAATATCATTGCTGATGTCAGATGGATCCTGGCTAAAGCAGAGAATACCAGAAAGATGTTTACCTGTGTAGTACTGACTATGCAAAGGCATTTGACTGTGTGGATCATACCAAATTATGGATAGCATTATGAAGAATGGGAATTCCAGAACACTTAATTGTGCTCATGTGGAACCTATACATAGACCACGAGATCAGTCCTTCGAATAGAACAAGGGGATACCGTGTGGTTTAAAGTTAGGAAAGGTGTGTGTCAGGGTTGTATCATTTTACCATACTTATTTAATCTGTATGCTGCGCAAATAACCTGAGAAGCTGGACTATATGAAGTAGAACAGGGCATCAGGATTAGAAGAAGACTCATTAACAACCTGTGATATGCAGATGACCCAACTTTGCTTGCTGAAAGTGAAGAGGACTTGAAGCACTTACTGATGAAGATCAAAGACTACAGCATTCAGTGTGGATTACGTCTTAACATAAAGAAAACAAAAATCCTCACAACTGGACTGATAAGCAACATTATGATAAACAGAGAAAAGACAGAAGTTGTTAAGGATTTCATTTTACTTGGATCCACAATCAACACCCATGGAAGCAGCAGCCAAGAAATTGAAGGTTGCACTGCACTGAACAAATCTGTTGCAAAAGATCTCTTTGAAGTGTTAAAAAGCAAAGATGTCACTTTAAAGACTAAGGTGTGCCTGACCCTGGGTCAGGCCATGGTGTTTTCAATGGCCTCATAAGCACGTGGAAGCTGGACAATGAATAAGTAAGATGGAAGAATTGATGCCTTTGGATTATGCTGCTGGTGAAGAATACTAAATATACCACAGACTGCCAGAATAATGAACAAACCTGTCTTGGAAAAAGTACAGCCAAGAGTGCTCCTTGGAAGTGAGGATGGCGAGACTTTGTCTTACTTCTGGACATGTTATCAGGAGGGATGAGTCCCTGGAGGATATCATGCTTGATAAGGTAGAAGGCCAGTGTCATGGATTCAATTGTGTCCCCTCCAAATATGTGTCAACTTGGTTAGACCATAATTCCCAGTACTGTGTGGCTGTCCTCCATTTTGTGACTGTAATTTTATGTTGAAGTAGATTAGAGTGGGATTGTAACACCATTACTAAGGTCACATCCCCGATTCAATGCAAAGGGAGTTTCCCTGGGATGTGGCCTGCACCACCTTTTATCTTACAAGAGATAAAAGGAAAGGGACTCTAGAAGAGAGTTGAGGGACCTCAGACCACCAAGAAAGGAGCACTGGGAGCAGAGCGCCTCCTTTGGACCTGGGGTTCCTGTGTGGAGCTCCTAGTCCAGTGGAAAACTGATGACAAGGACCTTCCTCCAGAGCCGACAGAGAAAGCCTTCCCCTGGAGCTGACACCCTGAATTTGGACTTCTAGCCTACTAGACTGTGAGGAAATAAATTTCTCTTTGTTAAAGCCATCTACTTGTATTTCTGGTATAGCAGCACTAGATGACTAAGACAGCCAGTGAAAAAGACGACGACCCTCAATGAGACAGACTGACACAATGGCTTCAACAATGGGCTCAAGCGTAACAACTGTGAGGATGGCACAGGACCAGGCAGTGTTTCATTCTGCTGTACATAAGGTCGATATGAATCAGAACCGACTCGACAGTACCTAACAACAACGTCATATATGTAACTAATGTCTACGGGAGTGAGAACTAGGGTTGTGGCAGTGTCTGTAGTTAGTGACTATGTCATATCAGTAACTTGAGAACTTGAAGCTCTGTGCCTTGCCTATTACTCCTTAAACCAGTCCTCAGAGGGCTTATTGGGACATTTGACTGTTTCAAATCTGAAGTGGAGGGAAAGGGTGAAAAGAATCATTAATTCTTCATTAAAGTTATCAGGGAAGGAAAGGGGCTGTATTTGGATGGTTGAGGTGACTGACTTACTCTCAATCATTTTATTCCATACACTGCTGTTGTAGGATTGTAAAAAGTTAGGAAAAAGTCTGCCTGAGCCGTTAGCTTTATTTCTCACAAGACTGGTAAGAATCAGGAAATGACCAAAAGGGAAAAAACTCTCCCATCTTAATAAGTCATCAGAAAAGGAACCAATATTCACTATTTACCTACTGTATGCCAAGTGCTTTTTCATATATTTAAAAAAATCTTTACATTAACCACACAAGTTTGACACGATTTCCCCCCATTTTAGAGATGAACAAGCTGAGGCTTGAGAAGATAATCAACTGCTCCAAATCAGAAAATCAGTTAAGTGATAGAGTTTGACTAGGTGTGTCTACTTTTAAGTCCTACACTTTTAATGTTCTTCCAAGGGGCATATTTTCCTGGGAGGATCTAGGGAAGCAGAAGAGAAAGATTCCCAATTTAACAAAGCTCTCTCTGTGACATCTAAGAAGCTGTTGGAATGGTGTGCATTTGGGGATGTGGTAGAGTAGACATTAAACAGAGAGGGCTATAAACACATAGGGAGTGTTATAACCTTGAGAGGCATGAGAAATTTATTAACTCAAGTTCCTACAGGAGTGGCCAAAGGCCTTTGTGACAAACCTCGCTGGCTGGTTGTGATTGGGGTAGGGAAGGAGGTTGACTGGATGGAGATTAAAAGGGCTGAGAGCTCTTTTCCAGTGTAACTTCAGCTATGCCTGGTTTTCCTTCTGAGAACTAAGTGGTTCTCTTTAGGGAGAGAGGGCCTTTTACTTTTACCCTTTACTTTTAATGAGGAAATACAGACTGAATTGTTCTATGTGGGTAAAAAACATTAGGCTATTTCATAGCTGAAAAGCCTTGACGAAAGGTTTAAGAGTAATTGATGAGCAACTGATAATGGAATGAGGACCCAGCTAGATTCTATTCCAGTGGGGCGCAGGTTTTGTGTATTGTGTGTGGTGTGTATGTGTTTACAGTCATGGGAAGGCGGGCTTTGAAGGAGTTACCAGCCATTATAACCACTTTAGAAGTCCTACTTAATTCATTCCGTCAAGGGGGAGGGGGCACTGCCTCCTTCCATCTTGGGCAATACTATCCCGCTATTCCACTTTTTAAGGAGCCAGCACACTGGGGGCTGTGGCAGTGTGGAGAGCACCTGCCGTCTGGGTAGAAAGGAGGGGATTCGGGAGGGACAGGTTACTTAGGAGACTTCACATGGGAATTTTTGATGCTGGGGAAGTTATAGGGGGTAGAAAGGCACGAGAAAAACCAGAATGGCTGCAGAACTGGGTGTGCCAGCTAGATCCTAAAGGGCAGGTGCTAGGTCCTGTAGGTTATGTTACCTTCATACCTCACACCTGGCACAGATGATCACAGCATAGGGCTGAATAAGCAAGTCTTCGAGAAACTGAATTAGTCTTGGCGACTAGGGGAAAGATGGACCCTTATTCATTACCAATCATCCAAATGACAGAGAGTGGGCTGAAGGAGGGCAGAAGGAGGGATGACTACTTGTCTTCTCAGCCTTAACTGAACCCCAGCAGCATTAATACTGGCATTCTAGGAGCACAAGGGGAAAACCAGAGAGGGATCTGTCATTTCTAGGGCACATGCCCTACCCAGCAGGTCCTGTCAGACAGGCTGCCTGGCATGCCATCTACATCCTTTTGAAATAGATAGGGTTAACTGTGCTGGCAAAACAAAAGAGCTGGTAAAAGATTACCATCTAGGAGCTGGGAAGCAGGAACCACACCCTGTCAACATGAGGTAAGACTGAAACAATCCGTGAATTACTATCTCCTTCTTAGTGTTTTTCTAGTTCCTTTCCCCTTTACGGGCTCCCGCATGCACAGAAGAACAAAGCGTGACTGCTGTTTAGCCTGCCTTAGCCCTCTGAAGATGTAGTGATGTAGTGCCAAAGATCAGTGTGCCTGCACTGTATCCCATAATAAGTGATGCCAAGGGCTGCTGAGAGGACTCCATCTTGAATATTGGCAGGTTCCATCTTGGATTCCAGATGCGGTGCGCAACTAATTAACATACACCGCCATTCTGAGAAGCAGCACCTGCCTTTTGAAAGAAGCCCACTAAATATTCATTGCTCTATTGTCTCCACCGAACCCATATAAGCCCTAGCCCTGCTTCCCTTTTTGAATCAGTCTTTTGGACAGGCTTAGATCCCTGACTCCTTTTGCTTGACTCAACCAAAATAAAGCTTGCTGAAGATAAAGTTTGTCTTTTGTGTGTGTTCTTACTCGGGAAAAGACAAGGACCCTTTGTGTCAGATTAGCAACTGGTAACATCTGGAGCACCTGGATGTTGGTGGGAACAGCAGTGAACTCAAGAGTTTGAAAATCCTCTGAGAAAAGAAAACTGCTTCCTTTGTAGTACGGGATAGTTTGTGACATTGTGACGCCACCTCATTTTCCTGTGATACATTTCATTGTTTGAAACATTGTAATTTTTCATCATCTTTCTATTGCTTGCTAACCCCAGCCATTCTTTGAGCAGTCACATTCTCTCAAATTGTTCACTCACCACCTTCCTACCCCCTGGGCTAAAACACCATTTCTTGCCCTTGGCTTCCTGGCAAATGCCTGCTCATCCTTCAGTTGAAGGTGTGTTAATTCCTCAGGAACGCACTCTCTGATCTTCGCAGGCTGCCCTCTTCAGTATGCCTTTTCTTTGCCCCTGTAAGTAATACTATGGTCCAGTGAATTCGCAATTTACCTGCTTCTCCCCTTAGTTTGTGGGCTCTTTTTTTTTTTTTATGTAAGCAGGGACTGTCCTAGTCATTTCAGGAAGCCCAGTATTTGTATTTAGTATAGTAGCTAACATGGGATGGACTCTAAATAACTATGTGAGGATATAAATCCTAAACTGTAAAAGTATCACCTTGCAATCATGTAACTTGCTTTTTGTAGTGTTTGTCATCATGTACTGGTAAATGAGGACTCCGAAGTGGTTAAGGACTAGCAGCACTGGGATATTAGTTGGACATCGGGATACATCTATCACCAGTACTGAGCCTCCAACATACTCTGTGTTGTTGTTAACTGCTGTTGAGTTGGCCCCTGACTCATGGGGATACCATACACAATGGAAGAAAACGCTGCCCAGTCCTGCACCACTGCCATGGCTGGTTACAGATCTGTTAACTGAAACCATAGGGTTTTCACTGGCTGATTGCAGGAAGTAGGTTGCCAGGCCTTTTTTCCTAGTCCATCTTAATCTGGAAGCTCTGCAGAAACCTATTCATTGCCATAGCAACACGCAAGCCTCCACCGACAGTCAGGTGGCAGCTGCACTTGATGTACATTGGCCAGAAACTGAACGGGGGTCTCCTGCATGGAAGGCAAGAACTCCAGTAGTGAATCTCCAGTGCCTCTGCTGATGTAACCTGGACGTAATCCAAGAAGGAAGAAGGCTAAATACCTATTCCTGCTGTTTTGGGGCAGCACAATATTCCAGAGGTCATTCTGAAGGCCTCTTAGTAGCTGCAGCAGACGGCACCACTGTTAACTCACTTGACAGTGCTTGGGATTTTCAGAGGGAGATGCCTGTAACTTTGCTGACCTGTTGCCCTCGAGTAGATTCTGACCCGTAGCAATCCTACAGGACAGGGTAGTACTGCCCCATAGGGTTTCCAGAGCTGTAATCTTTATGGAGGCAGGTCATCAATCTCCCGCAGAGCAGCTGGTGGGTTTAAACTGCTGAGTTTTCAGTTGGCAGCCGAGCACTTAACCACTGCACCACCAGGGCTCCTCAGACGCCCATTGGGTGTTTATATTTGTATGGTCTATCAGTCTTTTAAATATTTTTTTTCACAGATCAGGAGGAAACTAATTAAACAATTGGCATAGATACATTCATAATGAGGCTGGTGAACTGAGATAAAGCTTCCACCTCACTTGCCCCTGGAGGTGGAAGCTCCAAGGACCACCTTTCAAAGGGTTAGAACCTATAAACTGGATCTTAAACTAAAAGGAGCTAGTCTCACGCATCTGTGTGAGGCTTCTGTGAACAGAGAGTGGTTGATACCATGTTGAGATTTTATGCATTTGTCACATTCTTTCAGCCTCTTTCTAACTTAAGAGCATTACCAACTGTAAGAACAGACAATACATATGTTACAAAAACATGGCGGCCTCTTCCTGGTTTATGCTCATCCTAAGCAGATACTTTGCAGCCATGCTGGCATCTTTATTGACTTAAATATCAACCTGATATATAACCTACAGCTCTACTTTGCACTCTCCCACTCAAATGCATAATTTCCTCAGTGCCAGGTTTTTCTCTTTAAAGGAGGAATTTCACTCAGCTTTTCCCGAAGTGCACATTTGCCATGCTCCAGAGGTACTACAAATCCGGAGATGTAATCTAATTTTGGAGCTCCAATCCAAATGGATGCTGATGCTTCGAACTGTACAAAGACATTATCTTGTCAATGTTTAGTCCCTTCTCTTCTGTATCTGGTTAAGTCAAACTCACACCAGTACACCCATGTGAGTGAGAGAACAATGAGACAGACAAAGCTGCTGACTTGGAAACAGCATCTCCCTTTGCATTCACTATCAAATATTGAAAGCAAGAGCATTTTTCTTCTCTTCCCAGGCCCACCCTGGGATGGAGTGGGTGGAAATCCTGTGGTTAGGTATTCAGTGCTTTTGCCAAAGACAGCTGCACCCCTTAGAGAGATTTCAGAGAAAATGAAAAAGCTAAGAGAATGGGGTTTATGCTGGGAAAACCACTGTGCTAGGTGAAGTTTAATTTCAAAGAGTTGTTCCCGGCAGAGACAAAGCTAGCTGAAAGGACCGGTGTGGGCCCAGCATGGCCACACATGCTGCTTTAATGGGGGCCAATGCAGCTGACTTATCAGTTAGAAGCTGGGCTGACTCCAAAGGCAAATAAAGTCAATACAAGATATCTGATCACCTAGAAGCACGAAGAGTCTCCAAATAGCAACAGTCTCCATTTCCCCCTTTGTCTTTAAAAAGTAATGTGCAAGTTTTAGAAGAATATCATGAATCATCTTCTTTGGGCTCTCTTGGTTTCAGTCAAATCTAGAATTCTCTCTGTGAAGGCTATTTACCCATATAAGACAGCTCTGGCCCAAGATGAAGTGTCCCATGTTCTAATATTCCTTGCCTGATCTATTACAAAAGGGCGACAACAAAAGGATCTTGTATTAGATATGGTTTTCCCCAGTCTAGACAGCTGAAAAAAGTTCTGATAAAGAATTCTCGCAAAAGGCCAGACTTAATGGTCTGACTAAGACTAGAAGGACCCCAGAGGTCATGGTCCCTACACCTTCTGTTAGCCCAAGACTGGAACCATTCCCAAAGCCAACTCTTCAGACAGGGATTGGACTGGACTACAAAAAAATGATACTGGTGAGCTTCTTGACTCAAGTAGACACATGAGACTATGCGGGCAGCTCCTGTCTGAAGGTGAAGTGAGAAGGCAGAAGGGGACAGAGGCTGGCTGAATGGACACGGAGAATATAGGGTGGAGAGAAGGACTGTGCTGTCTCATTGCGGGAAGCAACTAGGAGTACATAGCTGAGCGTATATAAATTTTTGTATGAGAGACTGACTGCATTTGTAAACTTTCACTTAAAGCATAATAAAATAAAGTTCTAATAAAGGGAAAAAAGAATTATAAAAATATTACTTACAAATCTTCCTTAAATTCCCCTACATGGGTAATTAAAATGTGAGGAGAAGTTGTGGTGAGAAAAATATAATCACCAAAAGGTTGTAGGGAATGAAAACTGGTATGAAGTTTCTAAAAGCAATTTAGAAATATGCTTCAAGAATTTTAGTCAGTTGCTACTCAGTAACCGATGACACTCCCAGAAATTTATCTTAAGGAGATAAAAAGAAATGTGCACAAATATGTAAGTACTGTTATTTGTAACTGTGAATAGCCAGAAAGAGAATATGTCTAAAAATGATGAAAAGGTTATAGTAAATCTACTTAATGGAATGTACTCCAAGCATTTAATACTAATGCTTTTATAAATTTTATAAGGCAATAAGAAGAAATAAAACATAATGTCATACCATTTTAGTGTGTGACCAGACACCAGACTGACACACACAAAAAAACCTTCTGAAAAATTTTTTATTTATATGAGAAAGTATTTACGATAATAAGCAGAGTGAAAAGAGTAAGATGCCAAAACTTTATTACAGAATGATTCCAAATATATTAAAAAATCATTTCCTATTAGTCACTACTGAGGACGATGTTACATTATCAGCCCAAATTCCGTGCCCTTCCTTCATAGCGGGAGCTAGAATTCTGCTGGGCTCTGCAAAGTAGTATACTTCGTTCTAGTCACGAAAGCTCCAGATACCACCTCTCAAAGGGTCCGAACTTACGAACTGGATCCTAAACAGATTTCCAGGTTCTAGGATTGGAAGAAAGTCTCCTGACAGGGAACGATCTGGTCAAAACCTTATTTAGGTAACTCAGAATTAATTTATATTTTTAAGTACAAACACTTTAGAACTTGAATGAAAACACATGAGTCTAGTTTTAGGTAAGACTTAATGAAAACAGGTAAGTAATATAAATGAAGAATATAACTAACTTATACAAGATCAACTGAAAGCAGGAATTGCCACAGGTCTGTATCTGTACAAACCACACAATGTCTAACTCGCCAATTTACATTCAACATTCAACCTAATTAGAACAAAACCGTTTCTCTGATCATATACACCCGAAGATAATTTTTTTCACCAAAGAAGAAAAAAAATCTAAAAAACAATTTAAACATCAATAAAACAGTCCCTTGGGTGTTTGATGTAGCCTCTGTATATAATAAATGCTTCTCTGGGTACCTTGTTTAATTATTGTTTCATAAAGTTCTGTGGGTTTTATTTTTATTTATTTTACCTTTTGCAAGTAAAGAACTGTTCCCTTCAGCACGGCATAAAAGGTTTTCCACCCTCGCTTTCCTCTTGGAGCTAGAAAGGGGGAAAAAAAAAAGGAAAATTTTATTTGAGAGCAATTAGTATTTTAGAAAGAGAATCTACATGTCTGACATAGTGGTTGTGTTTCAATGTGCCTGGTTTATTAGACACCAAAACTAACAATTATAACTACTTTTTGAGAGCTTTAGTGTGTGCCAGACGGTATTCTAAAATGTTTTCCATGTATTATCTCATTTAATCCTCACGATAGTTCTGTGAGGTAGAAGCTACTACCTCCTTTTTGTATAAAACAGAAGCACAGAGAAGTTAAGTATCCTGCTTATGGTCACAAAACTAGTAAGAGGAAAAGCTGGGATTGTGCCCAGATAACATGACTCTAGACCCTGCTCTCTAGAAGAGATGACTTAATGACTAGGAAAGCAAAAAGGTATACTGAAAATACATAGTGATTCCAGAGAAAGCTTAAGAGGCTCATGTACCAGAGTCGAGAAATGATAAAAAGTCTCAGGATATGAAAGGATTTCACCTTAATAGTTCATCTGACCACTTGCAGCCATTTCTCCCACAATCCCCCCCAAACAGATTCTACCTGTAATTACCATCACTTCCGTGGAAACCTGTGCACACCTCTGGTGCAGATCTTGCTGCATTGTAATGTTATTTTTTTTTTTTTTTGGTTTAAATGCCTCTTTCACTAGACTGTGAATCACCTGAGGGCACGTATCTCTCACCTTTCTACTTCACAGAACCTAGCAGTCAAGGCACACAATAGGCACTTTCATAAAAACTCTTTCAATAAATTAATTCTTTCAGAAGCCCTAATATTCTCCTTCAGTATAAAGTAGAATTTTTCCATTGATTTATATAAGCTTTTACAGATTGTCCTAAACCACAAGCACAGATTAAGAAAACAGTTTATTATTTATTCTTACTCTGTGAACAAATTTAAAATCTGTAATTGGAATACGTGACTTCCTGAATGCAATTTTTCTAAACATGTTTACCCAAATAGCTAGGGAGGGCTATACATTTTTATTCCGTTATCAAAAATTTGGCTGTTTTTAACTTGGGCACCTGGTTAAATTAGGAAGTATATTATTCTTAAGCGAATTCTTTAAATCTCCTTTGACTAAAGACAACAATAACTCCTGGGCTTGGGAAACTCTGTAAATATCCACCTTAGGGAACACAGGTGCTCCTGCCAACATCATACTGAGATATTCACCTGGCCAAAAACAAACAAACAAAAAAAGATTTAAAACATCCGCTCTGCAGGTTTTCAGGCACATAAAAAAATCAGCCCTTCTGTCTCTCCTAGGTAAAGTTTAAAAGTGTGTACTCAAAAATAAATGACCAAAAGTGTATACCATAGTCCCCTTTATTAAAAAAAAAAAAAAAAAAAAGATTAACATAGGTAACCACATATAAGATATATAATAAAAGTTCACTGGATTGTTCCATAGATGCCGAATTACGACACGTTCCTCATGAGAACCATCACACTGAAAGTGACTGATGCCCAGGCTGTCCAGAGCTGTTGCAGACCAGGATCAGAAGCAGGGTGGTGTGGTACAGCCTCACCGAAAAGCACACCAGCTGGTTTCTAGCCCCTTCTAGATCATGCCTTGTCTCAAAAACATCCTCTCATCCACTGGCCCCTAACTGGGTAAAAAAAAAACTGGGTAATTCCTGAAAATTCATTCGACCTCTCAGGACTTCAGCTGCTTCACTTTACAATCTGGATAATCTACATAACTTTCAGGAAAGGAAAAAGAACTCATTGCCGTTGAGTTGATTCTGACTCATAGCGATCCTATAGGACAGAGTAGAACTGCCCCACAGGGTTTCCAAGGAGTGACTGGTGAATTCGAACTGTGGACCTTCTAGCTAGCAGCCAAGCTCCTAACCAGTATGCCACCAGGGCTCCACTTTAAAGCTGGAAGGGAACTTACAAAACCTCTTTTGCTTTAACAAAGGCCCTGGAGTTTAAAAACATTCCTAAAGCTACTTTAGTGGCATCCTGAGATCCCTTCAGTTTGAAGAACTGCAAATCTATTTTTCCAATTTTGAAGGTTCTCATTACCTATGGATTCATGTGGTTGCTCACAACTTTTTAAAATAGTTCTTGATCATTACCACACCAAGCCTAGTAGAAACAGATTCCAAACATCTGCCCACCTGAACTGTGATCTTCAAAGTCACCTATTCTCCCTAAGTGAATGAGAATTAACCTATCACACAGTCGACTTTTCTAACTCCCACAGAAGCGTAAAACTTAATCTTGCCTTTGGGTTGAATACAATTTAGTTGGTTGAGACTTGAATGGAACAACCTGTAATCCAAGTGCTAAGCAGTATACAGCTAGTGCGCTATAAAGTGCTGCTCCAAGTGCTTGTACATGTATTAACATATTTAATCTGTACATAATGCCAAAAGTAAGGTACTATTATTATCTCCATTTTCCAGGTGAGACAGTGTGGGTACAAACAAATGGAATCCAGGGAAGAACAGGAGCACTGTGGACTAGAGTAGGCTGGAAAGGCTCTACTGAGGCAAGCTTCAACAGCGCTAATTCTAAAACCACACACACACACACAGTGCAGTGAGGCTCACTGCGTGAACCACAATGGGCTAAACACCAACTACCGAAGTGCATTATTCTTCATAATGATGACTGTAGAATGAGTTAAAACTGGTACCATAGCTCAGGTGTTACTAAGTACCTTAATACTGAGGAAAGAGTCGCAATGGCAGTTATATAAAGAATACGACGTGAAGGAATGAGTGAAAAGATTTTTGGTTAGAAATTCAATGTATCCAAATGAAAGGTTTTAGTTACAATACCAAATCAAGCCCAGTGCCGTCGAGTCGATTCCAACTCATAGCGACCCTACAGGACAGGGTGGAACTGCCCCACACAGTTTCCAAGGAGCACCTGACAGATTCAAACTGCCTACTCTCTGGTTAGCAGCTGTAGCACTTAACCACTATGCCACCAGGGTTTCCTTAGTTACAATAGTGATAGGGAAATGGTGGGCAGATGTACCTTAACAAATATATAGGTATTTACTGTAAGAATATGTTTACTGAACTCAACCAAAAGGTATTTTATATGCTAGATCATGCTTTCATGGCAGGTTTTAACATGCATACTGAAAATCCAAAGATAATCAATAGCTTTCACTTTTTTTTTTTTTTTTAAAAATACAAGGACCTCGGAATGTTTTAAAATCAATCATCTGCCTCTAACCTTATATGACATTGGTGTCTGTTGCTTTAGCTTTCCTTTCTACTGCTGAGATTAAAACACATCAGTATTTTTCTAAAAGCCATTATTGTCTGTTAAGATTTCCCCTCATATTTATTATCACCTTTATTTGTCACTTCTTCTTCTACCTCAGATCATTCCTTGGGGGCCATTTTCAACTACTTCTTGAAGTCCATCCTGAGAAGTTCCTTTAATGCAGGTTTTTTAGTGGTAAATCTTTTTCTATTCTTCTTTATATAAAAATATTTCATTTCATAAAATAACTATAGGTTGATAACTACTTTTCTCTGAAACTATTACAGGTAGTCCCTGACTTACACTGGGGTTCCATTTCAAAGATGCCATCGTTTAAGTCAGTTCTGACGTAAGTTAAATACTTTTTTTTTCCATTACTATTGCCTTTTATTATCAGTATCTTTATAAATCTGATCTTTGTCTTTGGAGGCTGGAAACATTACATATAAACTTACAGATATATTTTAATACATACATACATGCATATTACTAACGATAAGATGTACACACGCACACAAAAAGATGATCATAAGTATAGTTCGTGGTAACCTGAATACGTCATGAACCGAGGACTATCTGTATTTCCTCATCATTTTGGCTTCCAGTGTTGTTGGGATGTCTACCCTCAGTCTAAATGTTATGTCTAAGTGTGGGTTTCTTTTGATTTAACCAGCCTGGTTTTCTCTGGGCTGTGTATCCTTTCTAAAAACTCAGCCATTATGTCTTTGAATACTGTCTTTTCTCTATCATCTCCACTATTATAATCTTCCGGCACTCCTTTCTGACTTCCCACATACACCTTAACCTCTTCACGATGTCCATCTCTTTGTCCTTCTGTGCTAAAAGCGATGGAATTTTATCTCCAGTACTCCTTGGACACCCAGACCCAGTGATTCCCTGAGGGTCTGGCAGTCACAGGGTTAGCTTAACCAGAGGTCCCTGAGCAGACCCTGACTTACGGCAACCCCACGTGTGTCAGTGTAGAGCTGTGCCCCGCCCACGTGTGTCGGTGCAGGGCTGTGCCCCGCCCCCGTGTGTCGGTGCAGGGCTGTGCCCCGCCCCCGTGTGTCGGTGTAGGGCTGTGCCCCGCCCTCGTGTGTCGGTGTAGGGCTGTGCCCCGCCCACGTGTGTCGGTGTAGAGCTGTGCTCCAAGGGTTCTCAATGGCCAACTCTCCAGAAGCAGGTCACCAGGACTTTCCTCTGCGGTGCCTCTGGGTGGACTAGAATCTCTGACCTTTCTGTTAGCAGCAAATACATCAACTGTTTGCACCACCTGGGGACTCCAAGGTTAGCTTTCCTCCCTAGATTTGTAGTCATGCTTTATTTTTGGCCTCACATAATTTCTCTTTTATTTTTACAGGCTCAACCAGTCACTAACAGGTGTTTAAAAATATTTTATCTATCATTTTTAGATGTTTTATAATGCGAGAGTTTCAGAATCTGTAGCCTATCAAACCGCCAAAAATAGACTCTGTAGCTGTCTTTTTTTTTTTTTGTAAGTAATATATCCACGAGCTTTGTAATCTAGGAAGAATTCATTTGGAGCAGGATACAGGAAATACTGGGGGTGCGGCAGGGAGAGAAACTGGAACAAGGGCAACCAGAAAGAAGGCAATTACAATAGCCCAGATGAGAGAAAAAAAGCCAGTACAAAGATAAGAGTGAACAAGAAAGAAACAGAACGGAAACTAAGACATAACTATTAGACTCTTCCTGTCTGGAGCAAAGGAGAATGAGGGAAGCCAAATTAGTCCACAGGACTAATGGTCCACATGAACCACTGCTTCTTCTAGCCTGAGATCAGAACAGCTAGATGGTACCCAGCTACCACTACTGACTGTTCTGACCAGGGACACAAAAGAAGGTCCCAGTTAGAATGGGAGAAAAGTATCGAACAAAACTCAAATTCCTAAAAAAGACCAGACTTAACTGGACTGATAGAGATTAGAGCAACCCTGGAGACTACCGCCCTAAGGTATCTTTTTAACCTGGAACTCAAGCTACTCCAGGAGGTCACTTTTCAGCCAAATAATAGATTGGCCTATAAAATAAACAGTAACATCCGTTAGGAGTGTGCTCCTTTAAACTATCAACTACACAAGACCAAAGGTCAACATTTACACAAAAGCAAAGACGAGAAGGCAAGGAGGGGCAGGGAAACTGGATGGACGGAAATGGGCAGGCAGGGTGGAGACCCTGAGAGTGTTGACACATTATGGGGATTATAACCAATGTTACAGAACAATCTGTATATGAATTGAATGGGAATCTAATTTGCTGTGTAAACTTTCACTGATAACACAATCAAATATTCCAAAGATAAAAGAAGGAAATAGAAGGGGCAGGAAAAGACAGTAACATTAACTGTACACCCATGCTACAGAGTATTGGATTAGCACTATAGGTTCTCTGTGATCTAAACAACCCTTTTGGGTATGACTGCCTCTATTTCACGTTAATGTCTCCATTATTAATTACATTTGCAGTTCTGAGAGGTAAACAGCTCAAGAGCTACTCAATGAAGGGTTTCGAAACTTCCGTACAGGGCCATTCAGATGAGAAAACACGTTCTCAGGGTACTACGAGGAGGGGAAACTGTCCAGGTGACAACCTTTGCAATGGTCAGTTCTGCTACTCGAGTAAGGTGAGAATGGGGCAGAGGGGTAAAGAAAGGAGGAGATGAGACAGGAGGAGAATACAAGTCAGGTACTTTCTCTAATCTTACTTAACTCTAGGCATCTCTGCTCACAGCTACAGATCTCAGTCAGTGCTCTCAAGTGCTGCTAACCCAGCATTTCTGCAGAATAATAGGCATTTAATAATAATAATAACAGCAGTAGCTAACATTTACTGAGCACATACTGTTTTAAGCACTGTCCCAAGGCTTGGCACCTATTAACTGAAGACCCTCAGCTCCATATGATTATGTCCATTTTACAGATAAGAAAACTGAGACACCCACTTGACCTGTAGCACTCAATTTCCCATAGTATTGGCCACTTGTACTCTGGTTTGTACACACGGAAAGGTGGCCAGTTAAACAACACTCAGGATATAATGTCTTGGATAACTCTCAGATAGCATGGGATCTGAACTACCTAGAAAAAGCGCTGACCAAAGCACAGGGGACACAGTTGTAAACAATCTGTACCTGCTGGACCAGCTCGCTTGCTGAATATCAGTCCTGGTTCTGGGGTTGCTTCATACCTACTGTAGGTTAAAATAAATGAAAAGGCCCACAAGCCTCTGTGATTGTTATTCTACCTTAAATATTATCTAAGCACCCCTTTTCCTACCAGGTTAAAAGTTTCCATGATTGCAAATAAACTCTGCTTTCAGGCTTAGAACATGTAAACGCACAAAATATACATTTCCACAAAACTGGCAATTGCTCCAAAGATGGGTGATATCTGAACTACCGCTAAACCTTCACTGTTAAAAGCCAGGTGTTATTTTGTCATTCCACCTTTATTACACATTTGAAGAAAGCTATTTAGAAATATTATATAGCATGATATACAATATTTTGGAAACCCTGGTGGCATAGTGGTTAAGTACTACAGCTGCTAACCAAAGGGTTGGTAGTTCAAATCCACCAGGTGCTCCTTGGAAACTCTATGGGGCAGCTCTACTCTGGCCTATAGGGTCACTATGAGTTGGAATTGACTCGACAGCATTGGGCTTATACAATATTTTGGCTTCGGCTATTACCACTGATAGTTATAATGCAGACCTGGGAATAAAAAGACACGTTGCCTCCCTTCTTTTATAAAGGGGAAGGTAAAAAATATTTCTAAGCAATAAAGTATTCAGTCAAGAGCAATGGTAAGAACTACTTTAGGTGAAGGGAAGGACAATACTCAATACAGGGAAGGTCAGCTCAACTGGATTAGACCAAAAGCAAAGAAGTTTCCAGGATAAACTGAAAGCTTTAAAGGTCAGCAGAGCAAGGGCGGGGGTTTGGGAACTATGGCTTAAGGGGACTTCTAAGTCAATTGGCAAAATAATTCTATTATGAAAACATTCTGCATCCCACTTTGAAACGTGGCGTCTGTGGTCTTAAATGCTAACAAGGAGCCATCTAAGATGCATCAATTGGTCTCAACCCACCTGGATCAAAGGAGAATGAAGAATACCAAGGTCACACGATAACTATGAGCCCAAGAGACAGAAAGGGCCACACGAACCAGAGACTTACATCATCCTGAGACCAGAAGAACTAGATGGTGCCTGGCCACAACTGATGACTGCCCTGACAGGGAGCACAACAGAGAACCCCTGAGGGAGCAGGAGATCAGTGGGATGCAGATCCCAAATTCTCATAAACTATAAGACCAGACTTAATGGTCTGACTGAGACTAGAGGAATCCTGGTGGTCATGGTCCCCAAACCTTCTGTTGGCCCAGGACAGGAACCATTCCCGAAGACAACTCATCAGACATGGAAGGGACTGGACAGTGGGTTGGAGAGAGATGCTGACGAAGAGTGAGCTACTTGTATCAGGGGGACACTTGAGACTGTGTTGGCATCTCCTGTCTGGAGGGGAGATAGGAGGGTAGAGAGGGTTAGAAACTGGCAAAATTGTCACGAAAGGAGAGACTGGAAGGAGGGAGCGGGCTGACTCATTAGGGGGAGAGTAAGTGGGAGTATGTAGTAAGGTGTATATAAGCTTATATGTGACCGACTGACTTGATTTGTAAACTTTCACTTAAAGCACAATAAAAATTATTAAAAAAAAGAGTAATGGTAGGTCTATGCCGGAAAATAAGGTTATTTTTTAATCCACACACACACAAAAATACATGCTTCATGTAAAAGTCTGTATTTGCATTCTATACTCTGCAACTTGATTTCTTTTCAACTGAACAGGAAACAGACTGTGTTTAAGATCTTAGTCTCCTAATGTTTCTATTTTCTTCAAAGAGCAGAGTGCTTTTTCTACAGGGAAAATCCCATTTCTGACTACTCCTTACCCTAGGTTCTCTGATCATCTACTTTTCCCTTTCTCCAAGTCTAAGATCAGAAAGATGTAGTAACAGAAAGACAGAGAGGGCACACTGCCCATTTCTTTTTTTTTTAATTTATTTAATATATTAACCTTTCTTTCCTGTGTGTTGGTTTGAAAACATTCTTTTACTGCCCCATGTAAAATGACAAAAATATCGCCTTTCCCCCGAGAGTGGAGAAATGGCAGTAAGCCACATCCTCAGGGAAGCATCTAATGAGAAAGAATTCTTACGTCATGGCCTGAAGGCTAACGAGCCAGGTTCTGCCAGGCCAAGAAACTTAGCAAAACATGGAGATGTGATAGTTCTATGCAAAGCATCTTCAATTTCCTTCTACTAATGGAGAAAGATATTTAAAATATAAGGTAGTTCTGACGAGGGCATTCCAGAATAAACCCAACACCTTGCTGAACTTGGAAACAAAGATGTGCTAAGCCAAAGCTATTCTGTACTAGCATATTTGGGACACATCTATATTAGATTTGTAAAATGCATTAGACATTTTAAACACTGACTTATTTCGCAGGTGACAGTACCTCAACACTGGGAAAAATCCTGAAACATCTATCCTGCAATATGTAAAGATAGGCTACCTTGGTAAGAAGCAAGCCTACATTATCAAGGCCATTGTAGATACAATGCAGGCAGGGGAGTTTGCTTTCTGTTATTGGTTTGAAATTATCTAGATAAATTCATCCCACAGGCTATTAAGTGAAATTAAGGGTACTCCTGGTATATTTATCCCTAACTTTCTTTCACAAAATATCCTCAGGCATCGCCATAAGAAATACTATAAAATCTTAATTAATATAGCAGCTTAAGCACTTTTAGATTACTATTGCAGCAACAGAGTCCAAGCTGTGCGTACCAGAAGTTACCATGGGAGATGAGTCACACAATACCGAGCAGCTGATGGCATCAATTAGCTCCAACTTCATAACAGGTGGCAGAAATAAAATAGTATTGTTACTATCCCACATCTCTTAATCATTCATCTTTGAAACACTTAAGGTAATTTACACATTACAAGAACAGTTAATCCTTACAATATTTCGCTTTAAGACAGAGAGAGCTGTTAAATATTGTCAGCTCTGTTTTAGAAAAGGAAAAGCAGTACAGTAGCCTTAAAGGTACCAGGAGTACAACCTACACCCACTGTTGTTTTCCCAGAAGAACATGTCCTTCCTTGATATGACAGGAATTACTGTTGTTAACTGCCTCCTGACTAATAACTGACCTATGGTGACCCCAAGCGTGCCAAGTAGAAACTGTGCTCCATAAGGTTTTCATGACTGACCTTTCAGAAATGGATCACCAGACTTGTCTTCCAGGGCACCTCTGGGTGAGTTACCTTTCAGAAATGGATCACCAGACTTGTCTTCCAGGGCACCTCTGGGTGAGTTACCTTTCAGAAATGGATCACCAGACTTGTCTTCCAGGGCACCTCTGGGTGAGTTTGAGTCACCAACCTTTCAGCTAGTAGTTGAGCACTTAACTGTCTGCGCCACCCAGGGACCATGAAAAGAATAAACCAAAAACCAAACCAGTTGCTGTGGAGTCGATTCGGACTCACAGCGACCCTCCAGGACAGAGCAGAACTGCCCCATAGGGCTTCCAAGGAGCGCCTCGTGGACTAAAACTACCGACCTTTTGGTTAGCAGCTGTAGCTCTTAACCACTATGCCACCACGGTTTCCATAATAGGAATAGGTTTATACTACTGACAAGGAATAGAAGATTAAACAAAATAGAGAACTGGAAGAATAACCTATCCAGTGTCCCTTGGAGGACTCAGGCTCACTCTGGATATGGCTCTATTCCTTTATGTTGTCTTTAAGATGCTCAACCTAAAACAATCTTCCCGGAATGGTAAAGAAGAGCCCTAGACAAAGAGCCAGGCAACTTGGATTTTATTCATGCCCTATTGCTCTCTGTTCCCCTGATTTGAGGATAAGTCATCTGACCTCCCTGGTTGCAAATCTGTAAATTGAAAATGCCACAAGCCAATATTTCAGTGATATTCAGTTATCTAGGCACATACAAGAGTGTTAGGACACAGATCGTATGCCCATCATGTTCTCACATAGAGACAGTCACATTAACAATGAAACATGTTAAGTGCTATACTACCTCCGTACACCAAATGGAAGCGTGACACCAACTTAAGACAATCACAACGTCATTGTAAGAAAGCAAAGAAGGAGGAAGTGACTAAATCTGCTAATGGGTAGGATTTAGAAGTTGGAAAAGACTCTAAGTGAAAATTTAGTTTTAAGCATAACTTGAAGGGGGAAAAAAAAAACCTTTACTTTGACCTTTACTTTCTCTACCGTATATTGGACTAACACACTGAATAAAAACGTGGATTCTAATTACGGACATCTCATACATCGGGAATTACCATCACCCTTAACCAAGACTATTTGTGGACAAAAGTCAACGTAGTTTTTTGTTCTTTTTAAGTGCATACACTTTGGAGCAAACAAGCCTGGTTTTAAGAGTCCATAGGCAAATTAAATTACTTAAGCCTCTCCTGCTTCAATCTCTTCCTCTGTAAAATGGGAATAATAGAGTTCCTGTACCTTATAGGGTTATATTGAAAGTTGGATGTGAAATCTTTAGAATTTTGTTTAAAGGATACAGTGTCTGCTAAACGAAAATACATCCAACTTCCATGCTAAAACACAGACATTTTTTCATTCCATTCATGTATTCAGAATTTTTTTAAGTCAATTATTTTAAGAGGAAAAAAGCCCAGACATTATTGATGCATTTTTAAAAGGGGGTACTTAGCACACACCATTTACCCTTAATTTAATTGAGTGGTAGAGTGCAGCACATTTATTAACTTACATATTTTTTCCACTTTATCCCAGGCCGTTTGACACTGGCGACATCAAACATGAACTCAAACAATTAAACAATGACAGAAGGGACAAAACGGATAAGCTACAAAGAAAGATCTTTGCCTTAGTTATCTAGTGCTGCTCTAACAGAAATACCACAAGTGGATAGCTTTAACAAACAGAAATTTATTCTCTCACAGTCTAGGAGGCTAGAAGTCAGAATTCAGGGGGCCAGCTCCACGGGAAGGCTTTCTCTCTCTGTCGGCTCTGGATGAAGCTCCTTGTTATCAATCTTTCCTGGTCAAGGAGCTTCTCAGCGCAAGGACCCCAGGTTCAAAGGATGCGCTCTTCTCCTGGCTTTTGTTTCTTGGTGGTATGAGGTCCTCGTGTCTCTCTTCTTGCTTCTCTCTTTTACATCTCAAAAGAGATTGGCTTAAAACACAACCTAATCTTGCAGATTGAGTCCTTCCTCTTTATCATAACTGCCTCTCATCCTGTCTCATTAACATCACACAGGTACAATTTACAACATACAGGAAAATCACATCAGAGGACAAAATGGTGGACAATCACTCAATACTGAGAATCATGGCCTAGCGAACTTGACATACATTTTAGGGGGACACAATCCAATCCACAGCAATACTCAAATCTCACAAACGTATTTTTCTCCACTGAGCTGGGAAATTAGCTTCACTGGTAGCCATTACTAGAAGCACAAGATTTTAAATGGCTTGTGCTAAGGCTGGAAAGAGGACAGAATTTAAGAATGTGCATCATTAGCTAAGGGTAACAGACAAGGTGTACAGGCAACAACAAATAAAAATGACTCTGAACATGTTAATTACTATTTTTAGGAAAAACGCAAAAATTAGAGTCATTATGTAATTTTTTTCCTTTAATCTCAATAAATGAACTATACCTATCTTAGTCATCTAGTGCTGCTGTAACAGAAATACCATAAGCAGATGGCTTCACCAAAGAGTAATTTATTTTCTCCCCCCCCACCCCATGTCTGTCAGTTTGTCATACTGTGGGGGCTTGCGTGTTGCTGTGATGCTGGAAGCTATGCCACCGGTATTCAGATACCAGCAGAGTCACCCATGGAGGACAGGTTTCAGCTGAGCTTCCAGACTAAGGAAGACTAGGAAGAAGGACCTGGCAGTCTACTTCTGAAAAGCATTAGCCAGTGAAAACCTTATGAATAGCAGCAGAACATTGTCTGATATAGTGCTGGAAGATGAGCCCCCCAGGTGAGAAGGCACTCAAAAGATGACTGGGGAAGAGCTGCCTCCTCAAAGTAGAGTCGACCTTAGTGACATGGATGGAGTAAAGCTTTTGGGACCTTCATTTGCTGATGTGGTACAACTCAAAATGAGAAGAAACAGCTGCAAACATCCATTAATAATCAGAACCTGGAATGTATGAAGTATGAACCTAGGAAAATTGGAAATAGTCAAAAGTGAAATGGAACGCGTAAACATCGATATCCTAGGCATTAGTGAGCTAAAATGGACTGGTATTGGCCATTTTGAATTTGACAATCATAGTCTACTATGCTAGGAATGACAACTTGAAGAGGAATGGTGTTGCATTCATTGTCAAAAAGAACGTTTCAAGATCTATCCTGAAGTACAACACTGTCAGTGACAGGACAATATCCGTACGCCTACAAGGAAGACCAGTTGATACGACTATTATTCAAATTTACGCACCAACCACTAGGGTCAAAGATGAAGAAATAGAAGATTTTCATCAGCTGCTGCAGTCTGAAATTGATCGAACATGCAATCAAGATGCATTGATAGTTACTGGAGGTTGGAATGCGAAAGTTGGAAACAAAGAAGAAAGATCAGTAGTTGGAAAACATGGCCTTGGTGATAGATACAATGCCGGAAATTGAATGATAGAATTTTGCAAGACCTATGACTTCTTCATTGCAAATACCTTCTTTCACCAACATAAATGGCGACTATGCACATGGACCTCGCCAGATGGAACACACAGAAATCAAACTGACTACACCTGTGGAAAGAGACGATGGAAAAGCTCAATATCATCGGTCAGAACAAGGCCAGGGGCCGACTGTGGAACAGACCATCAACTGCTTATACACAAGTTCAAGCTGAAACTTAAGAAAATCAGAGCAGGCCCACGAGAGCCAAAATATGATCTTGAGTACATCCCACCTGAATTTAGAGACCATTTGAAGAATAGATTTGACGTATTGAACACTAGTGACTGAAGACCAGATGAGTTGTGGAATGACATCAAGGACATCATCCATGAAGAAAGCAAGAGATCACTGAAAAGATAGGAAAGAAAGAAAAGACCAAGATGGATGTCAGAGGAGACTCTGAAACTTGCTCTCGAATGTCGAGCAGCTGAAGCAAAAGGAAGAATTGATGAAGTAAAAGAACTGAACAGAAGATTTCAAAGGGCGTCTCGAGAAGACAAAGTAAAGTATTATAATGACATATGCAAAGAGCTGGAGATGGAAAACCAAAAGGGAAGAACACGCTCAGCGTTTCTCATGCTCAAAGAACTGAAGGTAAAATTCAAGCCTCGAGTTGCAACAGCGAAGGATTCTATGGGGAAAATACTAAATGACGCAGGAAGCATCAAAAGAAGATGGAAGGTATATGCAGAGTCATTATACCAAAAAGAATTAGTCGATGTTCAACCATTTCAAGAGGTGGCATATGATCAGGAACCGATGGTACTGAAGGAAGAAGTCCAAGCTGCTCTGAAGGCATTGGTGAAAAACGAGGCTCCAGAAATTGATGGAATATCAATTGAGATGTTTCAACAAACAGATGCAGTGCTGGAGGTGCTCACTCATCTAGGCCAAGAAATATGGAAGACAGCTTCCTGGCCAACTGACTGGAAGAGATCCATATTTATGCCTATTCCCAAGAAAGGTGATCCAACCGAATTTGGAAATTATAGAACAATATCATTAATATCACACGCAAGCAAAATTTTGCTGAAGATCATTGAAAAATGGCTGCAGCAGTATATTGACAGGGAACTGCCAGAAATTCAGGCCAGTTTCAGAAGAGGATGTAAAACCAGGGATATTACTGCTGATGTCAGATGGATCCTGGCTGAAAGCAGAGAATACCAGAAGGATGTTTACCTGTGTTTTATTGACTATGCAAAGGCATTCGACTCTGTGGATCATAACAAATTATGGATAACACTGAGAAGAATGAGAATTCCAGAACGCTTAATTGTGCTCATGAGGAACCTTTACATAGATCAAGAGGCAGTTGTTTAGACAGAACAAGGGGATACTGATTGCTTTAAAGTGAGGAAAGGTGTGCATCAGGGTTGTATTCTTTCACCATACCTATTCAAATCTATATGCTGAGCAAATAATATGAGAAGTTCAACTATATGAAGAAGAACGGGGCATCAGGATTGGAGGAAGACTCATTAACAACCTGCGTTACGCAGATGACACAACCTTGCTTGCTGAAAGTGAAGAGGACTTGAGGCACTTACTGATGAAGATCAAAGACCAGTCTTCAGTATAGATTACACCTTAACATAAAGAAACCAAAAATCCTCACAACTGGACCAATGAGCAACATCCTGATAAACAGAGAAAAGATTGAAGTTGTCAAGGATTTCATTTTACTTGGATCCACAATCAACAGCCATGGAAGCAGCAGTCAAGAAATCAAAAGACGCATTGCATTGGGTAAATCTGCTGCAAAGGACCTCTTTAAAGTGTTGAAGAACAAAGATGTCACCTTGAAGACTAAGGTGCGCCTGACCCAAGCCATGATATTTTCAATTGCATCATATGCATGTGAAAGCTGGACAATGAATAAGAAAGTCCAAAGAAGAACTCACGCCTTTGAATTGTGGTGCTGTGAAGAATATTGAATATACCACGGACTACCAAAAACACGAACAAATGTGTCTTAGAAGTACAACTAGAATGCTTCTTAAAAGCAAGGATGGCGAGACTGTGTCTTACATACTTTGGACAAGTTGTCAGGAAGGATCAATCCCTGGAGAAGGACATCATGCTTGGCAGAGTACAGGGTCAGCGGAAAAGAGGAAGACCCTCAACGAGGTGGATTGACACAGTGGCTGCAACAATGGGTTCAAGCATAACAACGATTGTAAGGATGGCTCAGGACTGGGCAGTGTTTTGTTCTGTTCTGCACAGGGTCACTATGAGTCAGAACTGACTTGACGGCACCTAACAGCAACAACAATTAATTTTCTCACAGTCTAGAAGGCTAGAAGTCCAAATTCAGGGTGTCAGCTCCAAAGGAAGGTTTTCTCTCTGCTGACTCTAGAGGAAGGTCCTTGTCATCAATCTTCCCCTAGAGTAGGAGCTTCTCTATGCAGGAACCCCGGATCCAAAGGACACACTTTTCTCCTGGCTCTGCTTTCTTGGTAGTATGAGATCCCCAACTCTCTGCTTGATTCTCTTTCCTTTTATTTCTTCTAAGATAAAAGGTGGTACAGGCCACACCCCAGGAAAAGTCCCGTTACACTGGATCAGGGATGTGACCTTATTAAGGGTGTTGCAATCCCAGCGTAACCCTCTTTAACATAAAATTACAATCACAAAATGAAGGACAACCACACAATACTGGGAATCAAAGCCTAACCAAATTAACACATATTTTGGGGGGACACAATTCAATCCATAGCAATACCTCATATCTTCTTCAGCTAAAACTAAACCAAAAAAAATCCCCAACCTGCTGCCATCGAATTGATTCTAACTCATGGTGACCCTGTGCTAACGGCCCCCCAAAAATGACTGAAAGAAGTCAGATGTCTTAAAAAGATGTGTAGACAATACATGGGAAGTCAGCACAAATGTACTAAACCAAAAGCTAAGAAGTTTCCTGAACATGAGCAAACACTTTGAGGGACAGAGTACTGGGGGCGGGGGTATGGGGACCATGGTTTCAGGGGAAATCTAGGTCAACTGACATAACAAAGTTTAAGAATATGTTCTGCATCCCACTTTGGTGAGTGGAGTCTGGAGTCTTAAAAGGTTTCAAGTAGCCATCTAAGATGCATCAACCGGTCTCAACCCACCTGGAGCAAAGAAGAATGAAGAACACCAAAAAACACAAGGAAAATATTAGCCCAAGAGACAAAAGGGCCATATAAACCAGAGATTCCATCAGCCCGAGACTAGAACTAGATGGTGCCCGGCTACCACGAATGACTACCCTGACAGGGAACACAACTGAGAGTCCCTGACGGAGCAAAAAGTGGGGTGCAGAACTCAAATTCAAGTAAAAAGACCAGACTTAATGGTCTGGTTGAGACTAGAGGAACCCCAGAAGACATGGCCCCTGGACTCTCTGATAACCCAGAATTTAAACCATTCCCCAAGCCAGCTTTTCAGACAAAGATTAGACTACACTATAAAATATAAAATAATACTCATGAAGAGTATGCTTCTTAGTTCAGGTAGATACATGAGTCTAAATGGGCAGCTCCTAACCAGAGGTAGGATGAGAAGGCAGAATGGGACAGGAGCTGGTTGAACGGACATGGGAAACCTGAGGTGGAAAGGAGGAGTGTGCTGTCATATACAGAGAGGGCAACTAGGGTCACATAACAATGTGTGTACAAATTTTTGTATGACAGATTAACTTGAGCTGCAAACTTTCACCTAAAGCACAATTAAAAAAAAAAAGATGTATAGATGAAGTGACATAAAAAACATTAAAGAGAATTCTTAAAAAGTGGGTTGTTTGAAGAGAAAAGCGGAAAAGCAGGATACAATTTTGGTAGAAATCATTGCATTAAGATGTTGGATAGGAAAATAATATATTAGTAAACACCCAGGCTTACAAGGAAAAAATATAACTTGACAAATTACTATGGGCTTCCAGGGGTTAATGAAACAATGAATAACCGGTGTTAAGTGGCTTCAAAATTCTAAGATCTAACTGAAGGAAGATGCTGGAGAAGTTGCTGTTTTTTAACAACCAACTTAAAAAGCTGGCCATAGCAAAGGTTGCTAAAGTTCAGTAACTTCATCGTACGTAAAAGGTATGAATGCTGAACTCCAAGAAAATCAAGCATAGTAGCTCAAGTTAAGGAGAAATCTCTATTTAAAACATGCAATGAATTCTGACGATGTTTTCATAATTTCTTGAGCAATTTATAAAGAGCTCTTTATTAAACTTATAAAGAACAATGTGCTAAAAAAATAAATACTAAGGTTAAGTAATTTCAGTCTATCTGAGAAGTGCAAGTAACTGCTGAATCAGACAAACTGGCTAATCAAGTGAGACCGAATCAGGTTTCTTGAACTTTATGAGCACCATATGACTGAGGCCACATCAGAGTCAAAGACCCTGCTGAGCACACATTTCTACAAATAGCAATTCAAATAAGCTATTGTAATTGTAAAACAGCCCGAGGCCCACTGGCACCTATAAAATGCCCCTGAGCAAAAGCTGCTACAGTCAATAAAAATAATTCAGAGCAGCAAGGATGAGCAGCCCCGGACAGACTCTGTCCTCCAGCGAATACGGCAGACAGCCTGACTGCACCCGACCTTTCTGGAATTCAGGAGCTCCAGCAGAGACTTCTAGCATCTCCTGGAAGGTGGTTATTTCCTGAAACAGGGTCACTGACCCTCCCTATACAGCCAGGGTTCTGCCCTGCTGATCACACCTACGCCCTAGAAAACAGCTGTGCTGCCCTGGACTGCATCATAAGTGGTAACGCTTGTTTAACCCCTAGCTTTTTCCACCTCAGGTCAAACACGCTCCATTTATTAGCTGTCCAGTGCTTTCCACCTTTTCACAAAAGGCAGCCAAAAGTGCACCTTCCAACAGCATTCCTTTCCACAAATGACTAAGTGCTGCTAAAACAACATAAAACCGTGTTTGTCAACTAACCCAGCTACCCCCTCCCTAATTTATTGTAAGAATAGTATTACAACTACCATTAATGGAATTTTTTACAGAAAGAAAAAATACCCACAATCTTACTGTATGTTATGATTGTTTTTGTATCGGTAATCATGCTATGATAAATGCTTACACTTGTTAATTTGTAAATATAATTTCTGTATTTCTAGACTTAATTCTATTTCATGAATGCCTTAAAATATTCCACTGTATCAATGTTAGTACCATATTTTAAATGACATAAAATATTGACTTTTCCCGATAATATAACTTGCATGTGTGTCCAATGACAATGGTAAAAATATATAATAATAATAATAAAACCCGAAAGAAAACACAAACAAAAATGGAAACCCATCAATCTAACCACCAGAGACAATCGCGATCAACACTTTTTCTAATCGTTTTACTATGTATCCATACAAATCTGGATATTGTATTTGTTGCTTTAAAACTTTCCTACTTATTGTATCAAGGGTATAAATAGATATTTCGCAGTTTTAAAAAATGACTGTAAAGAATGACACTGTATTGCTCTACTCCTATTTCATTTAAGGAATCTTTTAGTGGCCTTTAACCTGTTTCGCAGATGATGATGATGACATGCAGAAGATACAGTAACACTTGGATTTCTTCTCTGTGCCAGGCACCTCACGGGCAGTAGCCTCATTTGATTATTTATTCTCATGCTAAGACTCTTCTACATGAGCTGCTCGCTATGCTGAGATACTGTTTATCCATGGTCTTTGTGTCTAAAGGTTTGGTGAACTTCCTTTTGCAATTCAGCTCTCAGCTTAAATGACACCAACTCAGGCCTATCTACTCCCTTCCACTCCCCCACAACCAGGAGTGAGAGCACTGCCACAATGTCGTTGTTTGAAAATACTTTTAAAAATGAATCAACCACCTATTTAATTTCAAAGCCCAAATTCTTAAGCCTGAACTATCCAGTGATAAAGGAGCCCTGGTGCTGTACCTGCTAACTACTTGGCTGCTAACCTAAAGGTTGGCAGTTAGAACCCACCAAGGGGTTCCACTGGAGAAAGACCTGGCCATCTGCTTCCATGCAGATGACAGCCAAGAAAACCCTATGGGGCAGTTCTACTCTGTCACATGGGGTTGCCATGAGTTGGAATTGACTTGACAGCACCTGGCAACAATTCAGTGATAAAATTTTTATAGATACATTGCCATAATCCTGATTGTTTCCTTTAGGTAACTTCCTAGAATCAGTACTGTATTTTAAATTTTCATCAGATTACTAGAGAAGAATTGAATACACTGTATCAAATTACCATAAAAGAGGTACCAAAATTATTTTATTCTTTCTCCTAAATGTTAACTAAATCTAAAATGTAAACTGACTGGATCAACAGCACAAAAGGAATACTTTCTAAAAAAAAAAAAAAACAAACCAAACCCATTGCCGTGGAGTCAATTCTGAGTTTTAGCAACCCTATAGGATGGAGTAGAACTGCCCCACAGGGCTTCCAAGGAGCACCTGGTGGATTCGAACTGCCGATCTTTTGGTTAGCAGCCGAGCTCTTAACCATTACACCACCAGGGTTTCCTTTTAAAAATCAGTTACAGTGAAAATGTGCATTTTTATCTCACAAAGAAGTCAGTCAGAGATCCTGAGCACAGATTTTTTTAGATGTTAAAAGATTGAGAGTTTATATTCTATGGTTCCTTGTCAAAACTACTGCTTCTGAGGAGAATGGTGGGCGGCCTCTTTTAACCAACTTTATTCCACTGTGGGAATGGTTAGATTTTAAAGTCACATGAACCAACTTAAGTAGAATTTAAAATCTAAAACTTATTCCTTTAGTCTAAATGTCAAATTATGAAGGTGCATTCTTTACCTAAAACAGATAAAGTGACACCAAACTAGACTATCATGTCACAAACTACTACTTGAGGACTCCAATGGCTCTTTGACCTTGCATTAACAGCTCAAACTGCTTCACTATATACATCACTGCCACAGAACTGCAAGGTGGAAGCGGGGAGGGCCTCAGCCTAGTTTTAAAATAATTGCTTTGCCTCCACTTAAAGAGTCTTTCTGTAACAGAAGGAGACAACTGTCTTGTGGGGAAAAAAAGTTCTGCTTTATTATCTCTTAATTATAGTGTCGCAGTTCCCAATGTCACACAATAGCAAAGAATTCTGCCTGCACTGCCATTATAAACTCTATTTTCAGTATGTGTGACTCAGAATAACATCTACTCTCTCAAATTTGACAAGTGGGGCTAAATTTTCAAAACTTTCTATGGCAGACAAGTGTGTAAAACCTTCTAAGGTGAGTGAACCTTCATAATCAGCTTAAGATGCCACCAAGTCTTCCTATTCAAACTCAAGTGTATTTAAAAGGAAATTGAAAATACAAACTAAGTAAGATTTTTACATCCCTAAAAAGCAATGACTACTTCAATATTTCAAACTGGAAATGAACCTCAGGTGGGTAAAATGACTGCTGAACCTATACTGGAAATTCAATAATGTGATTAAAAAATAAAAAAATTCCTGAAGTGACATGTCCATACCATTAACCTCTTAGACTCACCCCTCTCCAACTCCTCCAGGCCCATTCTCCAAAGAAACCACTTTTTACTGTTTGAGTTGTTCTTTCTGGTAGTTAATTACCATCATATGCCTAAATCATGAGCTTCTAACCACTACATCTAAGGTCCCTGGTGGTGCAAATGGTTTGCTTTTGGCTACTAACTGAAAGGCTGGCAGTTCGAACCCACCCAACAGCAAAAAAAAAAAAAAAAAGACTTGGCAATATGCTTCTGTAAAGATTATAGCCAAGAAAACCCTATGAAGCAGTTCTACTCTGTAACACATGGAGTCGCCATGAGTCGGAATTCAGTTGATGCCCATGGGTTTCCTTTTTTCGACCACTGTCTTAATAGGAGCCCTTGTGGCATACTGGTTAAGAGCTTGGCTGCTAACTAAAAGGCCGGCAGTTTGAATCCACTGGCTGCTCCTTGGAAACCCTACGGGGCAGTTCTACTCCATCCTATAGGGTTGCTACGAGTCACAATCGACTTGATGGCAAGAGGTTTTTTTTTTTTTTTTTTTAATGTTTTAATAGGAACCCTGGTGGTGAAGTGGTTAATAGCTTGGCTGCTAACCAAAAGGATGGCAGTTTGAATCTACCAGCCGCTCCTTAGAAGCCCTATGGGCCAGTTCTACTCTGTCCTATAGGGTCCCTATGAGTTGGAATCAACTTGATGGCAATGGGTTTGTTTTTCTGGTTTCGTATGTCTTAATAGGAGCTCTGCTGGCACAGCGGATTGTAAGTATTATCTACTCATTTTTGCTGCAATAGGTGAGGTTTTGGCAAACTTAACTACCCCATTCCATCTTCTCAGTATATTCATTTGGCTTTTTACTTGTATCTCTATTGGCCGCCTCTGTAATTTTAAAAAGCAAGCTGACAGCATTGTTTTTTGTCCCTTCAGTACAGCAGTATCTTTTGACTTTCTCTTTGTAAGAGGAGCACAGTGCCTCCCCCTGCTTCCCTTGAGCTCTCCACTTTTACCTCCCAACTTCTGTGATCTGAACTCTGTCAGAGTCAAGTTAGACAATATTTACATCGTTCTGTGCAACCATACTTAAGTGAATAAGGAAGACCAAAGAAGAACTGATGCCTTTGAATTACAGTGTTGGCGAAAAATATTGAATATACCATGAAC
Source organism: Elephas maximus indicus (assembly GCF_024166365.1). Taxonomy (NCBI): domain Eukaryota; kingdom Metazoa; phylum Chordata; class Mammalia; order Proboscidea; family Elephantidae; genus Elephas; species Elephas maximus. The sequence goes on from NC_064840.1 coordinate 56,014,160, forward strand.
TGGCAAAAGAACGAACAAATCTGTCTTAGAAGAAGTACAGCCAAAATACTCCTTAGAAGCAAGGTTGGCAAGACTTTGTCTCACATACTTTGGACTAGTTATCAGGCGGGACCAGTCCCTGGAGAAGAACATTATGCTTGGTAAAGTAGAGGGTCAGCGAGAAAAAAGAAGACCCTCAATGAGATGGACTGACAAGTGGCCGCAACAATAGGATCAAGCATAACAAGGATTGTGAGAATGGTGTAGGACTGGGCAGTGTTTCATCCTGTTATACCGAAGGCTGCTATGAGTAGGAACTGACTCAAGCACCTGGACAACAACAATGTGAAAAACAATAAACCACAATCCTATTTATTGCGGTAAGGTTTTTAAATATTACATTGTAGTGATGGTGAGCACAAAGACATTTTTGTTCCTGGTACTAATTTTTCTTTTTCAGGTTTTCTAATTGTTATTTTTTTCTTGCACAATTAAAAAAAAAAAAATCCCCAAATGTTTCTAAATTTTCCCATCAGGAATTCTATCGAGTTTAAAATTTTTTATTATGAAACACTAAGATACTAAAAGGTTATAAAGAGTAATACAGCTAGCATACACTTACCACCACCTAGCTTAAAATAAGTTACTAACATGGTTGAACCCAGTAATTCTTCACTGATTACATGTTCTTCTGCCTGCCAGAAATAGCCACCATCCCATAGTTATGATTTCTACATATAAACGTATCCGTACTAAAAACCACAGTTTCGCATTTAGAAACACACACACACACACACATGCCATTATACTACATGTCCTTCTATAAGTTGTTTTTTTTTTCATTCAACATTACTTTTGTGAAATTCATCCATGTTGATACATGAACCTCCAGTTCCTTGCTTTTCGCTATTTTATAAGAATATACAAAACCCATCCAAATTTTATTCTGAGCTATTACAATGTTACTATGGACATGCCTCTTAAAAACCTGCAGGAGTTTCTCCAGGTGTACGTCCATGACTGGATATACGGAGACATGGGTGTAACCACCTTCAACTTCACTAAGTGTTGCAGACTATTTTCCAAAGTGGTCGTTTCCACTGATACCCAAATACACAGAGTATAAGAGTGCTCCTTGTTCTACATCCTTGTCAACATTTGATATTATCATTCTTTCAAATTTTGGCCAATGTGACTTACGTGAAATATTTCATGGTACAGTTTACTTAAACATCCTTGATTACTGGTGAGGTTGAGAATCTTCATTTTTTCATCATCTGATTTTCCTTTCCTGTGAATGGCCTGTTCATATTTTCTGTCTTTCTATTGGGCTGTCTTCATTTAATTTAAGATTTACTTATAAATTATAGATATTAAGAAGCTCTGGAGGAGCCTTGGTGGCACAGAGGTTAGGCACTTGGCTGCTAACCAAAAGGTGGGCAGTTTGAACCCACAGCCACTCCACGGGAGAAAGATGTGGCAGTATGCTTCCATAAAAATTACAGCCTTGGAAACCCCATGGGGCAGTTTTACTCTGTACTACAGGGTCACTGTGAGTTGAAACCAACTCCATTGCAACAGGCTAAGGGGCCCTGGTGGCACAATAGTAAGTGCTTGGTTTATAACCGAAAGGTCAGCGGTTCGAATCCAGCAGCCAACTCCTTGGGAGAAAAGACCTGGCATTCAGCTCCTGTAAAGACTGCCGCCTATGAAAATCTATGGGGCAGTTCTACTGTTTCCTACAGGGTCACTATGAGTCAAAATTGACTTGATGGCACACAACAATAACAAAAATCTTTTATTAGTAATATGCTACAAGTATCTTCTCCCAATCTGTAGAATGATTTTTTTTTTTAAAGAGCCTTCTGATGCCAGAAGTCTTTACTTTTAATGTAATCATATGCATCAATATTTTACTGTTTATGTTTTTACAAATCTCAAGAAATCAATCCCTAACCAAAGGTCACAAAGATACTGTTCCATGTTTTCTTCCAAACATTTTAGAGTTTTTTAAATTGAATTTTAGATGAAGGTTTACAGAACAAACTAGATTCTCATCCAACAGTACACACATTGTTGTATGACATTGGTTAACAACCCCACGACATGTCAACACTCTCCCTTCTCAACCCTGGGTTCCCTATTACCGGCTGTCTTGTTCCCTCCTACCTTCCAGTCCCTGCCCCAGGGCTGGTGTGCCCCTTTAGTCTTGTTTTGTTCCATGGGACTGTTCAATCTCTGGCTGAAGGGTGAACCTCAGGAGGGGCCTCATTACTGAGCTGAAAGGGTGTCTGGCGTCCATTCTCTCAGGGTTTTTCCAGTCTCTGACAGGCCAGCAAGTCTGGTCTTTCTTTTTGAGTTACAATTTTGTTCTATATTTTTCTCCAGCTCTGTCTGGGACCCTCTATTGTGATCCCAGTCAGAGCAGTCCGTGGTAGTAGCCAGGCACCATCTGGTTTTACTGGACTCAGTCTGGAGGCCGTGGTAGATGTAGTCCACTAGTCCTTTGGGCTAATCTCTCCCTTGTGTCTTTAGTTTTCTTCATCCTTCCTTGCTCCCGAAGGGGTGAAACCAGAGGAGTATCCTAGATGGCTGCTCACAGGCTTTTAAGACCCCAGACGCTACTCACCAAAGTAGAATGTAGAACATAATCTTTATAAACTCTGTATGCCAACAGCTAGAGGTTGCCTGAGACTATGTTCCCCACAGCTCTCAGCCCAGCAATTCTGTCCCTCAGCTACCATGGACTTGCTTTGTACAGGTTGTGCTGGCTTCCCCAGTATTGTGTACTGTCTTACCCTTCACCAAAGTTACCACTTATCTATTGCCTATTGTTTTTCCATCCCCACCCCTCTCCTCCTTCGTAGTCATCAAATAGTTTCTTTTTGTATGTAAACATTTTCATAAGTTTTTACAGTAGTGGTCTCGTACAATATTTGTCCTTTTGTGATTGACTTATTTCACTAATTTCGCTCAGCATAACGTCCTCCAGATGCATCCATGTTATGAGATGCTTCACAGATTCATTGTGGTTCTTTAGCGATGCGTAATACTCCACTGTGTGCACGCACCACAGTTTATCCACTCCTCTGTTGATGGGCATCTAGGTTGTTTCCATCTTTTTGCTATTGTGAATAATGTTGCAATGAACATGGGTATACATATATCTATTCGTGTGATGACTCTTCTCTAGGATATATTTCTAGGAATGGGATTGCTGGATCAAATGGTTTTTCTATTTCTAGCTTTCTAAGGAAGCGTCACATCATTTTCCAAAAAGGTTGTATCATTTTGCATTCCCACCAGCAGTGCATAAGAGTTCCGATCTCCCTGCAGCCTCTCCAACGTTTTTTTCTGTTTTACTGATTTGTGCCAGTAATGCTGAGGTGAGATGGTATATCATTGTGGTTTTGATTTGTATTTCTCTGACGGCTAGAGATTGTGAGCATCCTCCTCCTGTGTCTCTTAGCTGCTTGAATGTCTTCTTTGGTGAAGTGTCTGTTCATTTCCTTTACCCATTTTTTAATTGGATTATTTGTATTTTTGTTGTGGAGGTGGTGGACTTTCTTGTAGATTTTAGAGATTAGACCTTTGTCTGATTTGTAATAGCCAATTTTTTTTTCCCCAGTCTGTAGGTTCTCCTTTTACTCTTTTGGTGAAGTCTTTTCACGAGCATAGGTGTTTAATTTTTAGAAGACCCCAGTTATCTAGCTTATCCTCTGGAGCTTGTGTGTTGTCGGTTGTGATTCATATCCTAACGCTGTGTATTAGGGCCTCTAGTGTTGATCCTATTTTTTCTTCTAGGAACTTCGTGGTTTTTGGTTTTATATTTAGGTCTTTGATCCACTTCGAGTTAGTTTTTGTATATGGTGTGAGGTATGGGTCCTGTTTCTTTTATTTGCAGATGGAAATCGAGTTTTGGCAGCACCGTTTGCTAAAAAGACTGTCTTTTCCCCATTTGATGGACTTTGGGCCCTTGTCAAATATCAGCTGACCATTGGTGGAAGGATTTACATCTGGGTTTTCAATTCTGTTTCGCTGGTCAATGTATCTGTTGTTGTACCAGTACCAGGCTGTTCTAACTACCATAGATGTATAGTAGGTTCTGAGGTCAGGTAGTGTGAGTCCTCATACTTTATTCTTCTTCAGTATAGTGCTTTACTTACCTGGGACTTCTTCCCTTTCCATATAAAGTTAATGATAAGTTTTTCCATCTCTTTAAAGAATGTTGTTGGTATTTGGATTGGGATTGCACTGTATTTGTAAATTGCTTTGGGTAGAATTGTCATTTTCACAATGTTGAGTCTACCTATCCATGAATATGGTATGTTTTTCCATTAACATAGATCTCTTTTGGTTTCTTGCAGTAGTGTTTTGCAGTTTTCTTTGTATAGGTCTTTTACATCCCTAGTTAGATTTATTCCCAAGTATTTATTTTATTTTTTTAGGGGGTATTATAAATGGTATTGTTTTCCTGATTTCCTTTTAATTATTCTCTTTATTGGTATATATGAATCCTACTGATTTTTGTATGTTTATCTTGTATCCTGCAACTCTGCTGAATGTTTCTATTAGTTCCAGTAGCTTTCTTATGAAGTCTTTTGGATTTTCTTAGTATCACATCATTTGCAAATAGGAACAGTTTAACTTCTTCATTACTGATTTGCATGCCTTTTATTTCCGTTTCTTGCCTTACTGCTCTAGCCAAGACTTCCAACACAATGTTAAATAGGAGTGGTGATAAAGGGCATCCTTGCCTTGTTTCTGTTCTCAAGGGGAATGTTTTCAGCACCTCTCCATTGAGAATGATGTTGGCTGTTGGTTTTGCATAGATGCCCCTTATTATGTTGAGAAATTTCCCTTCTATATCTATGTTATTGAGAGTTTTTATCAGGAATGGGTGTTGGGCTTTGTTGAATGCCTTTTTCTGCATCGTTTAAGATGATCATGTGATTCTTTTATTTATGTGGTGGATGACATTCATTGATTTTCTCATGTTGAACCATCCTTGCGTACCTGGTATGAATCCTACTTGGTCGTGGTGTATTATTTTTTTGATATGATGCTGAATTCTATCGGCTAGAATTTTTGCATCTATACTCATGAGAGATATTGTTCTGTAATTTCCTTTTTCTGTGCTGTCTTTGCCTGGTTTTGGTATCAGTGTTATACTGACTTTACAGAATGAATTTGGAAGTATCGTCTCCTTTTCTATGTTCTAAAATAGTTTAAGCAGTACTGGTGTAAGCTGTTCTCTGAATGTTTGGTAGAATTCTCCAGTGAAGCCATCTGGGTCAGGGCTATTTTTTGTTGGTTTTTTTTTTTTTTTTTTACCTTGTCAATCTCTTCTCTCGTTATGGGTCTGTTCAGATTTTCTGCATCATTTTATGTTAGTTTGGGTAGGTCATGTGTCTCTGAAAATTTGTCCATTTCCTCTGTGTTTTCAAATTTGTTGGAGTATAGTTTTTCATAATATTGTTATGATCCTTTATATTTCAGTTGGGTCTGTTGTAATGTCTCCCATTTCATTTCTTATTTGGGTTATTTGTGTTCTCTCCTGTTTTTCTGTTGTCATTTTGGCCAGTGGTTTGTCGAATTTGTTGATCCTTTCAAAGAACCAACTTTTGGTTTTGTTGATTCTTTGTATTGTTTTTCTATTCTCTATTTCATTTATTTCTCCTCTGATCTTTTATTTCCTTTCTTCTGGTGGCTGTGGGCTTCTTTTGCTGTTCTCTTTGTTCAAGTTGTATAACTAAAGTTTTGATTCTGTCCCTTTCTTCTTTTTTTATGTGTGCATCTAGTGCTGTAATTTGACCTCTCAGCACTGCCTTTGCTGTGTCCCAAAGATTTTGGTATGATGTGTTTTCATTCTCATTTGATTCTAGGAGCTTTTTGATTCCATCTTTGATTTCTTCTATTACCCAGTGGTTTTTTAAAAAAAGTGGTTTTTAAGCAGGGTGTTATTCAGTTTCCATGTAACTGGTATTTTTCCTTACTCTTCCTGTTGTTAATTTCTACTTTGATGGCACTGTGGTCAGAGAAGATACTCTGTATTATCTCAATGTTTTGGATTTTGTTGAGGGTTGCTCTGTGGCCTAAGATGTGGTCTATTCTGGAGAATTTTCCATGTGTGTTGGAAAAGACTGTGTACTTTGCAGCTGTTGGGTGGAGTGTTCTGTATACGTCTATGAGATCAAGTTGGCTGACTGTACTCTTTAGCTCTTCTGTATCTTTGTTCAGTTTCTTTCTAGATGTTCTGTCCTTTACTGAGAGTGGTGTGTTGAAAAAAAAAAAAGAAGTCTCCTACTATTACTGTGGAACTGTCAATTTCTGTTTTCAGTGCTGTTAGAGTTTGTTTTCTGTATTTTGGAGCCCTTTCACTGGGTGTGTAGATGTTTATTATGGTTAAGTCTTCATGATGGATCATCCCTTTAATCATTATATAGTCCCTTCTTTGTCTTTTATGGTGGATTTTGTTTTAAAGTCTATTTTATCTGAGATTAGTATTGCCACTCCTGCTCTTATCCAGTAGTTATTTGCTTATTTTTTTCCCATCCTTTTGATTTTTAATAAATTTACATCTTTGTTTCTAAAATATATCTCTTGTAGACAGCATATTGATGGATCCTGTTTTTTTAAATCCATTCTGTCTCTCTGTGTCTCTTTATGGGTGCATTTAGGCCATTTACATTCAGCTTAATTATTGATAGGTGTGAGTTTACTGCTGTCATTTTGTAAGTTTTTTTGTGTGTGTGCTGCTAGCATTCTCTGTGTTCCTCTTACTTTCCTGTTCTGAGTTTCTTTTGTTTGTGGATTTCTTTTGTTTTTGTAGATTTTGTTTTTATTGGGACTTTATGTTTTTCTTGTATATTTTGATGAGTACATTTGTTAACTTTCTTTGTGGTCACCTTAAAATTTACCCTTATCTTCCTACATTTGAACCAGTCTATTATTACTTGGTATCGCCTTGCCTTCCTCTCCATTAGAAAGTTCTATACCTGCACCATTTATTCCCTCTTTTATTGTTCTGATGTTGCTGTCACTTACAGATTAATCTCTCTGGTTCCCTGTGCAATTGTTTTGGTTTTGAACAATCCTTGGGAGTTCATTTCGTAGGTTGGTATCTGGCTAGTACAATCTTATGTCCTAGATTCAGGCTGTGGTCTGATGTTGTTTGTTCTCAGACCAAAGGTCTCCCTCCCTTTCATAATTTTTATAAGTTTGGTTTGGTTTTTACATATTCCCTTAATTTCTGTTTATCTGGAAATGTCCTCATTTCACCATCATATTTGAACAAAAGTTTTGCGGGGTATATTATTCTTGGTTGGCAATTTTTTTCTTTCAAGGTTTTACATATGCCATCCTACTGCATGGTTTCTGCCGAATAATCAGAGCTTAGTCTCATTGTTTCTCCTCTGTATGTGACTTTTTGTTTTTCTTGAGCTGCTTGCAGGATTTTTTCTTTGTCGTTGGTTTTAGCAAGTGTGGTTATGCTATGCCTTGGTGCTTTTCTTTTGGGGTCTATCCTACATGGAGCTTCTTGGATGGTCAGCTTTTCATCATTCATGATACTAGGGAAGTTTCTGTCAGCAATTCTTCAATGATCTTCTCTGTGTTTTTCGTTTTCTCTCCCTGTTCTGGAACTTTGATCACTCACAAATTTTTGCTTTTGATCGTATCCACACATAATTCTCAGGGTTTCTTAATTTTTCTTTGTTCTTTTTTTCTGATTTTTCCTCAGAGTTGTATCCAAGTGTTTGTCTTCAATTTCACTGATTCTGTCTTCCATCATTTCAAACTTGCTCCTCAGCCCTTCTATGACATTTCCGAAATCTTGTTGTTTATCTTTTGGATTGCTAATTGTTGTTTTTGAATGATTTCTAGTTGTGAGTTTATTTTGGCACTTTGTTCCTGTATTATTTTCCTGAATTGTTTCAGTTTTTTGTCAATATTTTCCATGAATTTGTCTGCCTTTTCCATAAATTTGTCTATTTTTCCCTCATTTTTGTCTTTTTGCTTCAATTCTTGGATTGCTCTGAATATTAGAGATTTGAATTCCCTGTCAGGTAGTTCTAGTGCTTTTTCTTCTACCAGAAAGTCATCTGCTATTTTTTTTTTTAGATGCCTACTGGAGCCATACTTCCTGTTTTTTAATATGTTTTAATATTGTCTGCTGTCTTTGGGACATTCAGTAGTTATTTTCCTCATTTCTTGATTGTAGACTTGTTTGTTTCATCCTGCTTGTTTCATTTCGTTATGTCTGAGCAGGCAGGCTGTGCGTTCTTTGTTGTTAGCTCAATTGTAGTCACAGTACTTTGCACCTGCTTGTCCAGTGGGCATGGCCAGTCATTCACCTATGGTGCAGCAGGGCAGATCCTGCTGAAAGGGAGGAGCTGGATGGGTTATTTGTGGTACATACTGGGGCCAACAGGGAGGGCCAGGAATCAGTGCTGGGCAGGTTCCAGTAGGCTGTGCCTGTGCTTCTTGGGGGTGTGATGCTCAGTGCATGGTGCAGGTAGGCAAGAAAGAGGGGGGATGTTGCGATGTGTGGAGCTAATGGCGATATGGGAAAGAGAACAGGAGAAACAGGAGCCAAAAACAAAGAAGGAAAAAAGTAAAGGAAAAAAAAAAATACTAAGGGACCTTGCTGTCAGAGTGAATAAATGAGAAACCAAAAAATGGAGAAAAGTAAAAAAAGAAAAAGGGAAAAAGAAAGAAAAAATAACTAGATAAAAATTTAAAAAAAGAGAAAAGACAAACCCCCAGTAGTCCCAGAGTCCCACCGGGCGTGGGGGCTGTTAAGACTGGGGACATTGCTCTCAGGCTGTGCAGTACACCCTGGCTGTATGTCACACAGCACCAGGTATTTCAGGAGACAGGAAAAGAAATGTAGAGAGACAAGAACTGAGAAATGGAGAAAGACAGAAGGGGAAAGAGAGAGAAAAAAGAAAGAGAAAAAAAATAAACGCCCCCAGGGATCCTACCTACACGGCTGCGCAGATTGAGGGAGTGTCTCCTAAGCCGTGTAGCACATCCCGGCTAGAAGGGGCTCCCAAGAGGCAAAAAGAAAAACAAAGCAAAACAAAACAGAACAAAGCAAAACAAGGGGGGAAAAAAGCCCCAGGGCTCCCACTGGCATGGTCTCCTTGGCCAGCGGAGTGGTTCCGCAGTTGAGCGTGACTTCACAGCCCTTCAAGAAGAAGCAAAGATGGCACACAGAGTCAGGTGTTCCAGAGAAAGGAGGGGTAGGTGGTAGGAGGCACAGAAGAAACCAAAAGAGACGGAAAAAACCAATACCAGCTTAGGGGCCCAGCCAGTGTGGGCAGGGCGAATCCAAGCAGCCTGAGGCCAAAGCAGTTGCCAAGAGACTGTAGTTGGTGGGAAGCAGAGGAGGTGGGCGGGGGTGGGGGAAGCGGGGTAGTAAGGGCGGGTTAGGAAAGCGTATATCGCTCATTACCAGGTGGTCTGTCTCCTGCTAGGAACTTTGGGAAGCTGCTTTCTCATACTCCCTGTCTGGTGATCTCCGACGTGGGTGGGACAAATCCAAATGGCACAGATACCACACTTCCCAGCTGGCAGAGCCACTGCAGCCAGGAAGCTCTGAGATAGGGCAGCAGGGAGAGAATGGGGGGTGGGAAAGCGTGTATCGCTGGTTACTGGGTGCTCTGTCTCCTGTTGGGAATTCTGCGAAGCTGCTTTCCTGTGCTCCCTGTCTTCTAATCTGCGTTAGCTGATGGGGCCTCCGGCACGTATCTCTCTTTGCTCTCTGTCCTCTGTCAGTTTCTTATTCCATTTGGTGCTTGGCTGAGTTCTTTATCTCTTCATTTGACACTTCAGGTTCCAGGAATGATGTTTGTCTTACTTAGTTTTTTGGGTCTTTGCTGTGGAGGGACGGCGTGGTGCTTCTGTCTGTGGCGCCATGTTGGCCAGAAGTCCCCAAACATTTGAGTTTTGCTTCTCAAATGTTTACCTTTGATATACCTGAAACTGATTTTTGTGTTAGGACTCAGGTGGAGAACACACACACACACACACACACACACAAACCCTCACCACCATTTACTGAAGCATTTTTGTTGTAATTATTTGCATTACTTCCTATGTCATATTATAAAGTTTAATAAACACCGGCGACTGCTGCTTCTGTGCCATCTCTTCCATTCTCCTGTCCTATCTATTTGTGTCTTGTTATCTGGGAGAATGTTAGCATGACCCTAATTGCACCTCTTCAGCTCAGTAGGGAACATTTCATTTTATGTGAAGCCTTGGCTTATAGTATATGTACTTAAAAATCTGTACTGTGAATTCTAAATTGTAATCACTCTGTACATAACACTTACACCTAACATGTAAGTTCCTTGGAAAAAGAGGTTATGTTTAATTAAATCTTTGCACACAGGGAGTCTTAGGTACTTGAGGAGTGCTTAATCCACGTAGAAAAAATATTCATTACTTGGACCTCTGCTTATGTAGGCTGTGGTAATAAAAAATAAACAGTCACTTTATTTCTTGCCACATTGCTACCATTCAAATACAAATACAGCAGTATATATGTCCTGCCTCTTGCATACCATACCAATCAAAACGGCAGGTCATGATCTCAAATGACTCTGGGGCCAGACAAGTAACAATTATGCGTGAGGGGGCCTGGCATGAGATGATAGGGAACGGTGGAAACTAGGGTCAACTAGAAAATGAGTAACCAAATTCATGCAAATTTAGTTTTTCAAAACCCTTGTGATGGCTATGTAAAAGAAACGCTAGCATCCCATTGCTCCTAAATTGAGATATCTTCTCATCTAAATACATGTTACACAGTGGTAGAATGCCCAAGGCCACCAAAAAAAAAGAACGTAAGGGTTCCCTAACCATATTTTCTCGCGGGCAGTGCTTTTCACAACGGGCTACAATGAGTTCACTATAATTAGATTTTAATCCCACCAGATGTACTGTTATACTACAACTTGGCTAAAATGCTTAAGATCAGTTTCCTCATCTGTAAAATGGGGATGACAATAATCATACACACATACTTCACAGGGTGAAGTTCAATGACTGAAGGCACAAAAACACTAAAGATGAAAACTTCATATACAGAGATCATTTAATGGCCACCAATATTACTATCATTTAGAACATTCATATTCTGAGTAGATTATTTCTAGTCATTGCCTTGATTTCCACAAGTGTTTTACATAGGCCTGATAAAACTATATTGATTTTGTTTTTCATTCTACCTGACAAAATCCAACAAGATATATTCTGTTTTCCATATTTGACATTTTAAAGGTTTTCCTTAATGTCAGATTTAATGGGTCTGGTAAACATGTATACTTCTATGGGAGATACAACATTTGCTTTTGCTTTTAGTCATGATTTGTCTCTTAGAGGTAGAATTTCTGAGCTAGGAATGTCTTCAAAAGGCAAAGCAAGCAAGCAAGCAAGCCTCCAAGGTCTACTAAAACGTTTATGTGAACAATTAGGGATGCAATCTGATAAACTGAAACCTTGGAGTTAATTAAAAACCATGAAAGATGCCAAAGTTTTAGTCAGACGAGTGGTCCCTTAGATAAGCTAATCAGGGCTTTATGAAAAAAGAATCTCTCCACAGAGCTGTGATCCAAATCTTCATTTATGATTAGTAATTTTTAGTAATACCTGTCACCAGAGCACCTGGCTCTGTTTACACGTATGTACAAATGCAGTATAGCTCTAGCTATAGTGAATATGACAAATCCAAATAAATCTCTACGGACTTAGCAGGGTAAATATGAAACATGTGCTTCTCCAATATTATTTGGAATTACTACATAAAAAGTAAAGTTCCTATTCCAGGACAGCACCACTGCTTTTGATTTCTTTTTAAGGTACCAGAAATGAAAAGTAACATATTATACACAATGCTAAACATGAGTACTGAATATAAAACCATCTTAAAATTAGGTTATAGTGGCTACTTCTCCAAAGAGAAAGGCAGAAGGAAGCATTTAGATAGGGTTCAGGGACTCCAGTGCATTTTCGAGAAGCTGTAGCACCCTGAAACTTAGACAAACCAGTTAAATTCAGATATGACTGAATGCCCAAAAAATGGGGGGCGGGGGGAAGAGAATTAGAGGGAAAGAAAACAAACCTCTTTCTGGATCTGCAAATGGATACCTAAACAGTTAGCTTGTACTCAAATGTTCAACGTTTCTTATTATGTTTATAGTTCAGTAAGTCTTCAGGTGTGAGGCAATTAGAGAGAATGTGCTTAACAAAAGACACTGACTGGCATTTGGTTAGGTTCTGTTTACTCCGGGATGGATCAGTTGCTTTTTTGTTGTTGTTAAATGTCTCCATTGCTTAAACCTGTGGTTCCCAATCTTAGAAGCAGCTGCGGAGATTTAAAAAATGCCCACACCCAGGCTACACCCCATACCAACTAAATCAGAATTTCTGAGGATGGGATGCAGGCATTGGTGGTTTTTAAATCTCCCCAGGTGATTTTCTTTTTTTTTTTTTTTGCAGCACAAACCATATGGCTTGCAAAGCATAAAATAATGTACTATCTGGCCCCTTACAAAATAAATAAATAAATAAATCTGGCTTCTGGTCTAGGCTATCTTCAGATTATGCTGTAATGGAAAGAAGAGAGTTACTAGAGTCCTGTGGCATCGTCACTTTTCCTGTGAACTCATATCACTATCATGAAAACCAGAGAGATAATAATCTTAGATAATCGCTCTCTGACCCTAGTTTTCTTCCAGTCCTCTCATTTCTTTACATTTACTCAGCCTACTCTTATTTATTTTTTTATTATTGTACTCCAGATGAAGGTTTACAGAACAAACTAGCTTCAAGAAGAAAACCTTTTTGATCTTAGATTAGGCAAAAATTTCCCACATAAGGGGAAAAAAAAAAGCAAGGGCCATAAAGAAAAATATTGATACATTGGCCTATATCATAACTAAAAACATTTTCCTTTGACACAAACTACTAATACAAAGGCAAGTCACACATTAGGAGAGACATTTGTAAATGTATATCTGATAGAAGACATAAAAGAATGTGCAAAGAATTCTTTCAATTCAATCACAAAAAGCTTTTTTTTTTTTTAAATGAGCGACAGTTTGAACAGGCACTTCACCAGAGATGAAGTGTCTATTCAAAGCACACACGGAAAGCTGTACATCATTAGTTCAGGGAAAATGCAAATTAAAACCACAGTGAGATACCCAGGTAAGACAGCTAATATCAAAAAAGACTGATAATACTAAACGATGGTAAGGACGTGGAGTAACCGACATTCTCATACATTGTTAGCAAGGACGCAAAATGGTACAGATACTTTGCAAAACAATTTGGAAGCTTCCTATAAAGTCAAACATATCATTAGCATACATCCAAGCAATCTCATTACTAGGGCGACTTCTGAAGGGACACGAAAACATACACCTAAACAAAACATATGTGAACGTCTATAGCAGCTTTATGTATAATAGCCAAAAATTGTAACCAACTCAAACGCCCACTTGCTGAACAGATAAACTATGGAATATCCAAACAAGAATACTATCCAGCAATAAAAACAACCAAATTGCTAATGCACACAGCAACACTGATGAATGTGCAAAGGAAAATACTAAGTGAAAAAAGCCAGGCACAAAACAGTACATATGATTCTATTTATTGAAATTCTAGAAAAGGCAAAAAGCATAGTGCCAGAACACAGATCAGTGGTTGCCATGGACTGGGATTGGAAGAAAGGGATTAATTACAAAAGATATTATGAAACTTTTTCAGGTAATGGAAATGTTATGTATCTTGATTGAAAGTGGTTATACAACCGTATACCTTTATCCACCAAATTTAAAATTGATGAATTTTAGTGTGTGTAAATATTATCAGAAAGTCATATGCTTTCTGTATTGGAAAAGTTAAATTATCTAAACACACTAAACCAATAAAAAAAAAAACAACAACCCATTGCTGTCGAATCAATTCCAACTCATAGTGACCCTACAGTGCAGAGCAGAACTGCCCCATAGTTTCCAAAGAGCAGCTGGTGGATTCGAACTGCTGACCTTTTGGTTAGCAGCTGTAGCACTTAACCAGTATACCACCAGGGTTTCCACCCACACTAAAGTGATCTGAAAACCATGAAATGCATAAGAAATCCTATAATTTGAAATGCATAGAAAATTGGGGTGGGATATTCAGGAAGAGCCTGATGAATTAAAGAAGGCTAAAAGCTCCCAAGAAGCTCCCTTAAAGGAGAGGTGAAAATGTGCTAAATGATAAAGCAATTGAGAGGAATGAAGCCTGGGGATTGGAGCCAAATTGGTCTGCCTTATCCCATTCATCTATTTTTTACCTCTATTCTGACGCAGTCGCAGAGACAGAGGCAAGTTCCTTTGGAATACAGGCAGAACTTCTTAAGTTGCTAAAAAGACAGAACACTCAGGATTTTTAAAATAATCCTAGCTAAACAGAAGTTCTCAAAGTAGTTAACTTTAAAGGAGTTATACTGGCAGGAAACCTTCTAGGCTGGTAAAAGGGGTCTGTGCTGTCTCAACTGCTAAGAAATCCTCAGGTTTTATACCTATACTCATAGCAGTGGGCTGCTAAAGAAGTGAAGCTTCCAGCAGGGGACTCCTCTGCAATGATTCTCAGAGGTGACTCAGGAAAACAACGGACAAAAATATCCCATGAGTAGGCAGAACCTCGGGACCTCAAATAAGTGAACGAAGCAAGTCAATCCAATGCTACAGGAGCGAAATCAATTAAGAGATGCTCAAGTGGGTTAACTTTACCGTCCTTGTCCAGTAGGATGTAGAACATATTTTGAATCAATGGCAGCTACTTTTGCTTCCTTTTTTTTTTTTTAAGCTGATCTTTTATGGCACTTTATATGCAGTATGCCAAGTATTTTTATATTTTTCATTTAAGCTATACATTGAAGCTACATTCACACCTGACTTAGGGGAACTGACATCACCAACGTAACTTAGTTTGGAGGTGGAAGCAGCAGCTAGACATGACATCTTGGAGAGAGATGAGTTTATTTTTGGCAGCAGAAGTAAAACCATATTATGTTCAGCAAAAGCATTTTTTGAACGAAATGTATAAAGGGTGTGTGTGTTTGCAGTAACAACAAGAGAGACGGATAGTTATCGTTTGTCTGTCCAGAACAACTCTGAGAACTGCATCTTATTCCTTTTTTAGGGGAATTTACTGCAACCAAGTGGGTTCTGTCAATCACAGTATTCCATCCCCCAGTCATACAACTGAGAGTCCTGCGCTAGGGTATACTAAACTTGAAGTTAGGGAAGAAGGAGAACCTCTCTGGCAGCAAAATTGAAAACATGATTTGTAGTGCTAATAAACATGCCTTCAGTCATTTAAAAGGTTCTTGTTTGAAAGGACAAAACTGACTTGCAAAATAATATAGAGACAGAAGCAAAGAGTATTCCGGCGGTAATTAATCCGCCGTTCTCAGGTGTGCCCTTTTTCCCCAAGCTAGTTTGACTTGCTATCACTTGCACCCACAAAAGTCTTGACACAATGCTGTTAGAAAATTATACGTTTAGTGCATAGGTTGCACAGAAAACATGGTGAGAGGACGTCTAAAGAACTTGGAAAGATTAAGAAACATGCTCACAGTCACGAGTGCCAAAGCCACTTCACTACAATGCTTCTCTTGACTATAATCTAAGTAAAATAGGTTAACACATTAAAAAAAATGTTCAGCCACACAAACAGCGGTATTGTCCACAGTACCACGGTGTGTCTGTAGGTGGGTGGGGACACCCTAGACATACAGCCTACTGATTCTGAGCACACATATCAGCTTTTCTTAGCCTGTCCCACTATATGAAATTGAAATTGTTATTTAATCCTTTGCAAAGATTATTCTACATATATTCTACTCCTTTCAAATGTCAAACACCACTGTCTCTCACAGATAATCATGTCTCACACTTCAGAGAAGTTCCAAGTTATCAGATGGGACTCCTTCAGTTTTCCAACACTAGCTATGCCATCTTCTCCTGTATCTCACCTCTCTATCTTCCTACAAAAGGCCAATACTTTCCCATGTGCTTTGGATCTGTTTCCCCCCACTCCCAACACTCTAGAATATTACACTATTTATTATTCTCTTTAGTACACCACTTACTAGCAATGTAAACTGCACAGAGACAGGAAGCTTGTCCATCTTATTCACTGTTCTACTTCTTGTTTCTAGCATATAAGTGTTGTTACGTGCCGTGTAGTTGGTTCCAACTCATAGAGACCCCATTTGACAGAGTAAAACTGCCCCACACAGTTTCCAAGGAGTGGCTGGTAGATTTGAACTGCTGATCTTTTGGTTAGCAGTGGAGCTCTTAACCACTATACCAGCAGGGCTCCTCTAGCACATAACAAAAAAATAGGAGCCCTATATTATTTTTGAATGAATAAATAAACGAAGAAAAGGCTGGTAACTAAAAGATGTCTTCCTTTTCTAAAATTCTGTAATCCTACTTGAGGAAGATCAGGTGCCACCATGGATTTATACTTCAGAGTTACAGGCAGAGGTGGATTAACCAGTAAGCAAGGTATGAATGGCTTACTGTGTGTACTTACTAATCTGTAGCAAACAATTTCACATGGGTTTCACCACATCTGTGAAATGGTGAAAAAGAGGTGAAATTATTCACTGCAGATTAGTAAAGATGCACAAATAAACCTGAGCATGTCTTGCTTACTGGGTAATCCTGCTCTGGTTAGAGACTTCGTCAAACTTTAGAATACTTCTCTAACTAAACATTTATCATTTCTCTTCATCCTTGACTCCACTTAAAATAAATTCACTTTAAATTTTGGGTCTAAAGATGAAATAAAACAGAAAATGACAAAAAAAAAAAAAAGATCCTTACTCTTCTTTCCATCCATGTCTGCGTGGATTTTCCGAGCCAAGAACCCGCTTTTATACACAGTAGCATTTGGGTCGTGAGGAATGTCCAAGAATGGATTGGTAGTACTCCCAATGCGACTGAGGGTCTTTGGGTGTGTTCCATTAGCCTTCTCGTCAGTACCTTCTGAGGGAGATTTTTTTTTTTCTTCATCGTCTCTAAAAAAGGGAGAAACCAAGAAATTGAGCCAAGTACCCACCACAATGTTATGAACAAAGTCATTTAGCATGACAAACTACCTTGTTTTCTAATGGTCTATTAGTATGGGCTCATACAGTGGGTTTTTGGCTATCAGTATGGCGAACCACCACGTTTACTAAATGTGCCAGGTATTGATTTTGATAACAATCTTAAAAGACTGGCATTAGTATCCTCTATTACAGGCAAAGACACCGATTCAGAGAGTTTAAATACATACCCAAGGTCACAGAGATAATAAATAATGGAAGAGATAATGAGGATATAACAACAAAATCTATCATATACTAAAGTCTCTGCTTTTCCTCCCACTGCAATGCCTTTATATTTGTCTTTTTTCAAACAAGTGGGAATTTTTAGGCAGTGAACATGATTTTGATTTTTGTTATTTCTGCAGGGCCTGGCACTGGGCAAGGCACACAGAAAATAAATAATTACAGATTGGTTCAATGAATGGAATTCGACTATATTTGCCAAACAGCCAGGTTAATCCCTAATGTCAGGATCCCAGGTAAAGCTCCCAATGGATTAGGATGATGGCGCCACAAGATGCTCTGGTATCTTATAGTTGCTATTTTCTATCGCCATAGAAGTGTGGGCAACCTATCAGGCACTGAGAAAGCCCCTACTTGTCCAGCTGCCTTTTCTTCAACCCCTGTTGTTTCAGGCAGGGCAAATCTAACTCAGGTCATAATGTACGGTTAATATGGAGGAGGCACAAAATGGATGGTCTCTTTTAGTTAATAAAGACAAACCTAACGTTAATAAGCTCCAATATATTGCTAGAAAGCGTAACACTATAATAAGAAGAGTGGTCTAGGCTCAGCTGTTTGATTATGGAACCTTTTAATTAGAACTTCAACCAAAATAACCACCATTAAAATATATTTCAAATAAGTCACAAAATTAACAATCATCAAAAATGTTTCTTTGGTCAGCAGAGAAAAGCAGCCTTTTTCTTCCGTAAGTACTTTGTAAGTAATTGCAAGATATATGACAATAACACTGGACTCTTAGACATCTGTTTTACTTTTAACTTTATTTTACAATATTTTTGGACTCATACTACAGACCTTATTCAAATTTCACCAGTTGTTTTTCATTACTGTTGTTTTTCTATTCTAGGATTTCCATACTTCGTTTAGTTGTTACGTCTCCTTGTTTTCCTCCAATATGACATAACTCCTCAGTGTTCTCTTGGCTTTTAAGTCCTTGACATTTCTTAAGAGTACTGTTCGGTTATTCTTTAGAATATTCTTCAACTTAGGTTTACCTGATGTTTTCTCATGTCTACACTGAAGTTACGCATTTGGGGGAAGGATATCACATAGCTAGTGCACTCTTCTCAGTGCATCAGATCAGGAGTACATAATGTCAATGTATTTTATTACTGGTGATATGAACCTCTATCCCTTGCTTAGGGTGGTGTCTGGCAGATTTCTTTGCTTACTACACAGACACTATTTTGTGACTATGTAAATATGCTGTGTCTTCCTAAACTTCCGTGCACTAATTTGAGCATACATCAGTGGATCTTGCTTACCATAGTTATTATTGTGTTGCTTTAGTAGTGATTTTCTATTTCTCTCACTTCTTTTACACTTATTAATTGGAATTCTTCTGTAAGTATGGACCTATGGATATTTATTTTATTCTTTGGGTTATAATCAAATACTGTTGTTATTTAATTTGTTGCTCAAATTGTTCCATCTTTGGCCATTGGGGTTCTTTCGGGTAGGCTCCTGTATCCTTTCAACATGTTCATATATATATATATATATTTTTTTTTTTTTAAACGCATCACAAGATGTCTCAAGCTTATCTTGTATTTTCCCTCTCCCAACCCTGGAATCAACCACTTCTCCAAGGCGCCAAGGTTGCTTTTATCAGTGAATGGTATTTAGAAACCAAATCTGGGTACTACGGGTGTTCACTGCTACCGGAATGTCAATGTTTCTAGATGCTCTCAGTGGATAATGCTAAGGAAATATATGTATGTATGCTGACCCATATACGTATACACATTCTATATTTATTTCTGTATCCATCCATTCATCCATCACCATGAGGTCATACTGAGACCTCCCAACTCAATCCAGCATCACGGGGTACATTCTAGCCTTTCCCCTTTGCTTATGTGGACTTCTTCAACTGTGAGAAACCTGAATCTCATTATCTACAATATACTATTTGTTCAACTCTGGTAAACATAAAGTTTCAGAACTCCTACCCATAATTCTGTGAGAAACAAATTTATCTACAAGAATACAGTTGTTTGTGCACAGTTCTTCTGACTTTAGCCCTTACAGTATTCAGTTAAAACACTGTTTTCCAAAGTTACTTGGCTTCTTTCTTCTTCACCCTCTTCACTATGGTATGTCATTCACTTATAATAGAGTTAGGTTCACTTGTCAGTGTCTAAATTTCATCTTGCATTCCTCCATTTGCTGATTATTTAAAGTTCTGCATACAGAAACATGTATTCCTTGTGGTACAGAGTTCTGTGGGTTTAGATAAACACGTAGTAATGTATTCACCATCACATTACCAGACAAATGCTCCATCACCTCCAAATTTCCCTTAGGCTGCCCTCTTTTAGTAATCTTCTGTTCCCTCCCAATCTCTGCCAGCTACTGATCTGTTTTTTTTTTTCTATCCTTATAGGTTTCCCTTTTCCAAAATGGCATATGAAAGGTCTGGCTTCTTTCACTGGGCAGATTGCATCTAGGATTAATCTATATTGTTGTGTGAATCAACAGTTTTCTTTTATTGCTGAATACTGTCTCATTTTATGGACATATCAGATTGTTTATCTAATAACCAACTGAAAGACACCCAGGCTGTTGCCAGTTTCAACATTTTAGTTTTATAACGAACCACCACCATAATGATACAAAAATACTGTAGCATGGATTTTTCACAGACTAGAATCAATCCAGAAGGAAATTTTGTCTTTCAAAGAGATTACTCTACTGTTATCATTAAGATTCAGTACTACAACGACAAAAATCCGGATTTATTTGAAAAATAAAAAATTCCTTGCATTAAAAAAATGAATCGCAGGCCAACCTTTTGGTTAGCAGCCATAGCTCTTAACTACTGCACCACCAGAGCTCTGCAGGTTCACATTTAAATATTGTTTACATCATTTTTTATATCTGGGAAATTAGTTATATAAAGTAACTTTTGATACGAGGAACCTAAAATTTATTTCTCTCTGAATAATTGTAACACCTCCTTAAATTCACTTACTGTATTTCTACGCAAATAACCCATGCCTTCTACATTTGTTTGCCAACTGCTCCCTCCTACCTCGAGGTATTTTTGTATTGCTGTTAAAAAAAATGAGCATAGCATGCTTATAAAAATATTTCATATTTTAATATATAGATTTATTGTAATAGTTTTTATTATTATACTTGATATTCATAAGAAATGTATATTTTGACAATCTTTTAATTTAATCAAATATTTTTATGTGAATGAGCTACATTTCTCAAAGAGGGCACTGAAATGCATGGTTGTTTCTAAAATAATTCTGATCGCTTTAAAATTAGTAAGTCTAGAGCAAAAATAATTCTAAATCTCATGAATTAAAAAAAAAAATTTCCGTACATTGGTATTTTAAGACAATCACACTAAAATGATTATTTCCTATTTTGAAGGAGAAAACAGGACACAGATCAAACAAGAGTTAAGTAACTGTGAAGTGCTCGGCTTCAAGACTTACTCATCTCATGGGGAGGGGGTTGAGTTGTAAGTGAAAACTAGAACGATTATTCTGGGTATCAGGTTAATTGTTTTAGGCATCAGGAGTCAAAAGAAATTATTACTATAGTCATACTTTTAAGCAGATTATCCTATTTCTTTGCAAATAATGCATGTGATATACATTTTTTTGCCAACCATGCGACCCCCCAGCGTTATTTTTTTAAGCATGCTATGCCAATTTTTTTACACATGGCTGACATCAATTGACACTAAGGATACGTGTTAAACTACGAAATAAGTAGACCTAATATAACCTAACAGTTTCAATTAAGATGATCTGATCAGCTTTTTGCTTTCAGTTGTTGAGCTAATGTGTTAAAATTATCAACTTTAACAGACATAAACACAGTTTATTTTCTCATTACCAGAGGACTACCAAACTTGATGGTCCCTGACTTCTTGTTGACCATGGCTTAGTACTTTATTATACAATTATGATCAAAAGATGATGAAGCATAGCTTTGTTTTATAAATTCTTAGTGATATTTATTTCTTATAAAGCATATGAATTAGAGGAAACAATTTTTATAAACACACAACTTAGAAATCATTCACTATACAGAACAGGGATACCCTCATCATCCTGTTTATTTTGTATTTTGGATGGTTACACACTGTCTTAGTCATCCAGTGCTGCTATAACAGAAGCACCACAAGTGGATAGCTTTAACAAAGAAAAATTTATTTCTTCAAGGTAAGTAGGCTAAAAGTCCAAATTCAGGGTGTTAGCTCCATGGAAAGGCTTTCTCTCTGTCAGCCTTCTCATCAGTCTTCCCCGGACTAGGAGCTTCTCTGCGCAGACTCTGGGTCCAAAGGATGCGCTCTGCTCCTGGCACTGCTTTCTAGGTGGTATGAGGTCCCCGTCTATCTGTTCCCTTCTCTCTTTTATATCTCAAGAGATTGCCTTAAGACACAATCCAATTTCCTAGACTGTGTTCTGCCTCACTACCACGACTCCCTCATTAACATCATAAGAGCAGGATTTACAACATATAGGAAAATCACACAATACTGGGAATCATGGCCAAGCCAAACTGATACACACATTCTTGGGGGAACATAATTCAATCCATGACACACAGTGTTGTGGAAAATACTGATTCATACAAAAAAGTAGCTGCCAATGATAAAAATTTTTGTGTTTGTATGTTTGTTTTAAATAACACACTTTGTAAACTCAGGTACTTTTCAATAGAAAAGTGGGATGGCAGGGGAAACTATTCTGAGGTCTATATCAAAAATACATGCAAGTGTCTCCAATGTGTAAAAAATTAGTATATGTAACATATTAAAAATTTTGGTTCAAAAAGTTTAAAACACATATGCCAAAATGAAGGAAGAATCAAATGTCTATAAAATCCTGAAGCACTATGAACTCTAGGATTCCAGAAAACACAAACACAATTTGAAAAGCACTTGGCATCAGAGGCTTTTCCCACTTAGTGAGAGTAATCTACGTTACATGGTAAAAACCCAACAGGGAACTATTTCATGGTTATGTTAAAGGGGGAAAATATGTTACACTGTATTACATCAACCCCAACTCATTTCCTACAAAATAGCTAACACACAGTAAAAATGTCTATACACAAATGATAGCCACATAAGATATAAAATGCTTCAGATATTGCTTCCTTATCCCCAAATAATTATCGTGGTTTTTAACAAATGCTTTGTATGCAATAACAAAGCCTCTCCATGCATCAGCAACATCTTAGTCCGACAACATTCTCTATCGACACAAGGCAAGCTTTTCAAAACGATACGTGTGACTGACATCCTACCAATTGTATTTACAGTATCTCCAATGACACTCCCCATACACTGTTTTGTTTAAAACGTTGCACAGGGTTTAGGAGATGAAAATATAAAATTTCTCTATATAAACATCAGCCAAAAGAAGTATATAGAATTGTATTTTCCAAAATGGTAGCCACTAGCCCCATTTAGGAGCCCTGGTGGTGCAGTGGTTGTGATCTATGACTGCTAACCAAAAGGTCAGCAGTTCACATCCACCAGCTGCTCCTTGGAAACGCTATAGGGCAGTTCTACCCTGTCGTATGGGGTCTCTATGAGTCAGAATTGACTCGATGGCAACAGGTAGCCACGTGTGGCTATTGAACACTTGAAATGTGGCTAGTCTGAATTTAGATGTGCTGCAAGTGAAAAATATACATCATTTTTCAAGACAGCATGAAGAAAACGTAAAATATCTCCATAATTTTTATACTGATTACTTATAGAAATGATATTTTGGATACAATAGGTTAAACAAATAAAATACATTAAAATTAATTTTTCCTGTTTCCTTTTACTCTTATAATGGGGTTATCATAAAATTTAAAATCACATATGTGGCAGGCATTACACTTCTCTTGGACAGGGCTGTTTTTAGAGAAGCATGTATGTTCCACGACATGTTTAAGTATTAAAAGCCAAAAAACACATTCTACTGGGAAAATAATTGAAGAGATATTCAACACAGTATGCCTCAGTGAAATCATGAAAGTAAGAGCCCAAAATAGTCTAGCTTACAAAATAAGTATTCTTGTTACTGAGAGGTTAATAAAATGACCTTGTCAGGCTCTGAGACCAAAAATCTATACCGGTCTCAGATGCAAGGTGGCGCCACCTGGTGGTAGTCGTCCATTCGGGCTTAAATATAGATGGCTCTGTGCTCTCTGGGACCACACCAAGACAGAAGTGATACCAGAAATAACACTGGAGATGTGAGGACCTAACCTGTATGATTCCTGCTCTTCTTCCCACAATATCTCCCTAACTCCCTGAAGATTAGAACTTGCACTAGCCCTCATTTGAGATTAACCTTTTTTCTGTATTCATGCTGTGTACCTTATTGCATTATCACAAAATACAGGATTTTATTGTTTTTATAAACAAAAAAAAATCATAAATGCAGTACCTCTGCACAAGGGGGCTGGTTCAACTTTATACAGGAGCAGACATAAAGTGAATAGAGTACTGATAGACTGTTAAACCAAAGGGGGGAAAAATAAACAAACCCAAACTCGTTTCTGTGGAGTTGATTTCGACTCATAGCGACCCTATAGGACAGAGTACAACTGCCCCACAGGGTTTCCAAGGAGCTGCTTATGGATTCAAACTGCCGACCTTTTGGTTAGCAGCTGAGTTCTTAACCACGGTGCTGCCAGGGCTCCAGATTGTTAAAAGAACTCTGTAAGTACAGTGAACTCATTTCTACAGACTGACAGCTAACTTAAGGCTTTTGTGAGTTCTCTGAAACCACTCAGGCATTTTCAGGACGATGAGACAAATGATTTGGTTAAACTAAAATGGTGGAGACATGATAGGGCTCTCTGCCTTGACTGGGAAAGAATGGTTCATACATGAGTACTCTCTACACATTATTAAAGAATTCCTAGGAGAGAATTTTCTACTGAGATTTCAGTCATCTTAACACCTTACAATCTACAGAATTTCCCCAGAACATTCTTCACACCCACCTCTTCTATCAGCAGTGAAGTGTATGATTCAGCGGACACTCTAGCCCATGACTACTCAGTGATGCTTCTCTTCAAGTATGATACAATCTCAAGTGTTGGCAGCTGATAGCCCTTTTACTTTTCTGTTCCTTTTAAAGGGCAACCGTACACTGCAAATTTCCTAAGTTCTGCACTACTTATGACAGGTGCTTTTATATTTAAACAGAAAAATCAAGAAAGAGACCAAACAAATCTACTGGCATCTTACTTTTCATTGGAATCCCGCAAAGAATGAAAAGCAGCGTCTCCGTCAAAGTTACTAATCGGAACACTTCTAAAGTGGCCCAGCAACTGAGCACAGTTCCCACAGACTGCGTTTTGCTAAGTCTCATCATAGTGGGTGTTGGGCTCTTCACAGGTTGTTACGCTCACACTATACTCAAAAGATTCCTCTTGAATGGCCTCAGTTATTTGGAATTGAAATACTGAAATTACAAATACTATAATTTGTGGGGCTTTTTTTTTTGGGGGGGGGATATGGTTAAAAAGTAAACAAAATATTTCCCAGAACAGAATGGGGGTATCACCCAACCTGCACTCAATATGAAATCATCAGTGAGAATGTGACACGTGACATCAGTGTTGGACGACAAAGCGTAACCTGAAGTTCACCAGGCTTAAGAGGGAAGGAGGGCGTTTCCAGCACTGCGTTTATCCGTGCATTGCCCTTCTTCCATCCCAGCCTTTCCCAGAGGCTGCTACTTCACCACTGCTTCTCACTGATTTGGTCGTTTGTGCAGGTGGCTGTGGCCTAGAGCAGAGAAACCTGGGATCAAGACACGTGGGTCTGAGTACCTGCCTTTCCACAAACTCCAATGTGGCCCTAGGCGAGATGCCACAGCTCTCTGGGCCTCACTATTCCCACCTACAAAATTCGAGGCTTGCTCTAGGTCAGCAGATATAAACCACACAAAACCTTTCAGGGGAATGGGAGCCGAAAATTAGCAGAAAGGTCTCTGGAGCCCAACTCAGTTCACCAAAACTGCTCTCATTCATCTGTTTTACATACAGAGCTTTAGAAGGTTTTCATTTGAAGAACATGCTCTGTAACACTAAAAAAAAAAAAACTTGGTAACTGGTCTTTTGGATCCATCGTAGCTCTAGTATTCCATGATTGCTCTGTAGATATAGATGAGGGCATAAATACTAGGTTTCCCAGGTTTCACACACATCCATAGCATTTGACCCTAAATGGAACACCACACACACACACACACGCGCACACACACACACACACACACACACACAGCTCTTCCCTCTGATACCGGGTACCAATCCTAAGGCTTACCACATGCCAGTTCTCCTCAACAACAAAACTAACTATATTTTTAAGATTGGATGAAGGGCTGGAGTAGCTCCTCCCTACATAGGGAGTAGAAGTCATCAATCCCTCTGACCAGCCTTTGAGTGGCTCAAAAGCAAGGTGAACCTACCCTTGCTCCCACTTCTTTGCCAGCATCCAGAAAGGACCGTCTCCCCTCTGCTTCATCATGTGGCAAACTCAAAGGGCAGGGCTCACGTCTGCTTCTTTAGTCCCAGTTAGGTGGCCTGGGCTTGTAACAGGCCTAGCAGGCTCTCAGGTCCCCAACACATTCTCCAATCTAGCTTACCTTGGGCACCTTGCACTTTGGGTTACAGAGCTGATGCCTGACTTCTCAGTACTTTGTGTATATACTCCTCTAGCCAGAGTATCAAAGAAGGTAGTGGGGTATGAATCAGTACCAAACCCTACCATGAACTTCCAATCGTTACTTGAGAATGTCGTTTAACTTCATTTCTTCACCTCAGAACCACTTTAAAAGCCAGATATTATCATCCTAGTGAAAAACCAAGGTTCAGGGAGGTGAAAGAACCCACTGAGGTAGAACCCAAGATAAGTGGCTACTTACCATCCTCCTTGGCGGGGGGCGGGGGGGGCTCCCTGATTCATGATTTGAGAGGCACTGCATCACCCGCTAGGAGGCCTGGGGAGCACAGCAGGCAGCAACCAGCTAAGCCCCTGCCCTCCTCCAGGAGGAAAATGCCTGGAAAATAATGCCCCTCAGTGGGTCAGTACCAGTTCATTATTAGTTGTTAGGAGCCATTAGTTGCCAGGCAGTTGCTAGGCACCTGGGATAAAAAAATGAGTAAGACCCCGTGGGGGACTCACAGTCCGGCAGGGGAAACAGACACACATAATAATGGGCAATACATTTTTCATAAAATAAATTACTGTAATACATGCCCAGATGAAGTTGTGCACCAGGCAGTGTGAAGTCAGAGAGAAGAAAGAATCTATACCAAAAATGCTAAATTACGACCACAAGAAATCTTTTTGGGGTGACAGAAATGGGGTAAAGATTTATGGTGATTGCTACAAAACTCTCAATTTGCTAGAAATTATTACATTTTATACTTAAATGGGGGCAGTTGAGGGTATGTAAATTCTACATCAATGAAGTTGCTAAAAAAAAAAATGAACAAACTCTGATGTCTGAATGTTGGAACTGAAAATTAACTTGAAAACCACCCCAATATGGTGACTGGATCATTTGTTATAAAACAGTGAAGGATACAATTTCAAAAAAAATGTGCTGACGTGTCATGGGGTTTTCTACGATACCATGTCATATTATGTCACAAGGCAGGATGAGTTTAAAATGGATCTGTGTTTGTCATTTACCAAAAATAAAAATTAAAAGAGCATGTAGTTAAATTTAAAATTCTGCTGAAATAGGAAATACATTTTATTCTCTTGAAATAAGTTGTTGCGATGCAGAGTCTTAACTGTAAAAAAAAAGGAAAATTAAGATTGGCTGCGAGCCCTTTGAGACCAGGAAGACTGTTGCCAGACATGAGGGGGAGGCAGGCTGGTACACTGGCTTTATGAAACAAAGGATTCAGCTGGATGACAGGGGCTGTAGGATGCTTTCCAAACTAAGAAAAACTAACTGTGGATGTTAAGATGGTTAAAAAAAAGTTGCTGGAACTAGGCTGGGTCAAGCCAGATGTAAGGATGTTACTCAAAGATCTACTGAGGACATTTTAATGGGTCACTATCGATTTCCCAGGTGCCCTTGAGTCGATTCTGACTCATGGTGATCCCCTGTGTGCCACAGTAACACTGTGTTTCCATAGAGTTTTCAGTGGCTGGTTTTTTGGAAGCAGATCATCAGGCCTGTCTTCTAAGAAGCCTCTGGGTGGACTTGAACCCCTAATGTTGCAATCAGCAGCTGAGCATGTTAACCATTTGTGCCACCCAGGGACTCCACTATTGATGTGGTTGGTTGATTTTTTTCTCACCTCAAAATGGATGTATGGGTATGTATCACAAGGTACATGTACACAAATGCTCGATGAAACCCAAATAAATATTGCCTAAAATATGCAAGGCACTAGATTGAACAATGCATGTCCACTGTGTACCTTGTATTTCCTTCTTGCATTATCCTTTAAAACAATCAAAGGTTTAGCAATTGATATAAAATTCTAAGTGATCAGCATATTAGGAAAGACATTTTCCTTATATCCCAACCCCCATAATTCTCTTTACCTCAGTGATTCTAAAATTACTTTAGAACAAGTAGGCTACTAACAATCACATTCCATCTGCTCACCAACCTGCCTGCTCCACATATTCTGAAGCTAATGATAGCGTGAAGCAAAGATAACAATATTTGTAAATGACGTCACTGTCAGCATCATCATTACAGATAAACCCGGTGACATCGAGTCCATTCCGACTCACAGCGACCCTATAGGACAGAGTGGAACTGCCCCACAGAGTTTCCAAGGAGCGCCTGGCGGATTTCAACTGCTGACCCTTTGGTTAGCAGCCGAAGCACTCAGCCACTACGCCACAGGGTTTCCCTGAAACTTCTGAGTATCCACTTCAATCTCAGCATCAGGAGAGATGCCATTGTCCCCATAAAGCAGACAACTTGTCAAGTTACAAAAACAAACAAACAAAAAAAACCCTGCTCTTTTAAGGCTAAGAGCTGGATGGCTAATCTTTGGAGATTTCTAAACTCCTGAGTTCAGCATGCTGGATGTGACTGAGAACAGGTGCTTACGGATTAAATATTAAATGTGAGCTACGGTTCAGGTTCTTAATAAAATTAGATTTTACACAGTATGTGAGAGACTTCCTTAACCTCAAACCCTGAAAATCTTTCTCCCTTTATACCACCAAAACCTGGGAGACCAATCCATGTTCAATGTTAGTTTTAGCTGATTTTTAAATGCCGTCTACAGGTTATCGATTCTTCAGTTTAAAATCTCCTTCAAGTTAATAGAAAATTTTAATATCTATGGCATTTTTTTTTCCTTTTGTTATAGTCAATGTACCTTTACTGAGTTTTTGGATAGAACAATCAAACAATATTCTTTATGCAACCCCTGAATATATAGATTTAAACCTTGTTAGTTCTTCATATAGATTACTAAATTTGTGATGGCAATGTTAACATTAGAATGATTTTACCAAGAGTCTAGCATGACGTAGCATTCTCCACGTTAGGGACATGAGCGTAATTTTCCAACAGACGGTGGGAAAGTTAAATCCTATTCTAGCACTTCAAAGAGGCACAATACATACCTAGAAAGTATGTTTAATGGTATCAACAACCTAAATGGGGAACTGGATTTTACTCCTTCTTTATAGTCAAATAACTCATCACAGTTTTATTAATTTTCCCACGGTAGTTCTCGCTACCAACAACTCCTAATTGCCAACCCCCCTACCTCTCCCTACACCTTCAAATTACTTTTTGATTTATATAAATATTGTATCTCTAACATCCACAAACATCATCTAATTTATAGCAACTTCTATTTATGTTAGTTTTCTCATCAGTAATTATTACCAATCTACAGGTGGCTGTTCTGAAGTTTCAAATGATAATTGCTTTTGGACGTCTTAGATTCAAGTGTCTACATAAATACACGGTCTTGACCCAAAATAACCTGTGTGAGCAAGACAGCTGTCCTTCCTTTACCTGTATCTACTGCTAAAAACACTACTCTGATTAACAATCTCCCCTATCTAGATTCCCTGGGCATTAAGATAATAAACATAATGAGGCATTTAGCAGAAAAACTTACCACTAAAATGAATTAGCATGAAATAAATAAAAAATAATTTAACCTCCAGGAAAAATACCGTTTCCTGGAGGTAAAATTACTCATTACTTATTAAAATAAGGCTAGGAGGCACCCTTTTCTTTAAGATACAAATTCAAATCTAAAAAGTAAACACAGGGAATTTCAATTTTTCTCCCTGGGGGGTTCTAATGTTAGCAAATAAAAAGATCAGGGAGTATCATGACAAACGGAGAAAATGATAAAACTTAAGTGCAAGTCAATTACATTTAGAAAGTGAAGGTGAGGCTCACTCAAATCTGTGTAAATTAAAAGATAATCTCTCTTGGGTAAAAAGTAAACTATTTGTCCTTTTGAGATGGTCATTTCCTACAGAGGAACGATTGAGACCACATTTTAAATAATGTGTTATTAACTAAAATATAATTAGAATCAACACTGACAAGTAAAATATGAAAAGAGAACCAAGTGATGAAAATAAAACAGTTCTAGAACAGCTGTTATCAGGGGGAAAAAAAGGACTTTTCAGAGACCACACAGCAAAAAGACTGTGGAAGGAGTTGCTAATTTCAGGTTTAGGTCCTTGGACTGGATAAAGAAAGCGTCCTCATAAAAGACCTAGTAATAGTTATCCCATTGCCTCTCTCTCTCATTCCCCCACAAGACACAGAGATGCAAATACAGGCACACTCACGTTCACAGACAGCATTACGTAAGAACGGTAAAGAAAAGGGAGGAAACCTCTGGAGAGCCTTGTCTCCTTGCCTAATTCAGCAAATCACCCAGTAAACTGGCAGCACCGGTTTCCTGTAAAGACCAACCTTGACTATAGTTCATCAAACAAGAAATGCCAGTGCTTAAAGTCACGCTTTTTATATATGATCAGAACACATGATCTGCGAGGCAGGAAGAGTCCAATGTACCCCCTCCCACCCCCGCAGACCAGACAATGTGATATTGGAGGGCAGACAGAAAACAATTTAATTTAGAAGCAAAGATAAGACAGGTTTTAAACTGCACTTGTTGTAAAACGAGCTACATGGCAATACGAAATAGCAAAGATTATTCCATGATGCAGGGTTGTACAAATGCTTATTCATATTTAAAAAAAAAAAAAACCCAGGACAAAATGAGATGGTAGTCTAATGCTGCTGCAACCCAGACATGGAAAAGAAGGGGGAGCAGAATAGAGAACTCAGTAGTACACTATTTAAAACTATTTTTACTGTGTCTTAATTAAAGTGAGCCTGGGCACGAAATTGAAAAAGAAAAATTTTTTTTTTTTGAAACCACAGTAAGGGAGAATTCTTTTTATCTTGAGTTTATATATCTTTTTTTAATTGAACTTTAGATGAAGGTTTACGGAACAAACTAGTTTCTCATCAAACAGTACACACATTGCTGTATGACGCTGGTTAACAACCCCATGACATGTCAACACTCTCCCTTCTCAACACTGGGTTCCCTATTACCAGCTGTCCTGTTCCCTCCTGCCTTCCAGTCCCTGCCCCAGGGCTGGTATGCCCCTTTAATCTTGTTTTGTTGCATGGTACTCTTCAATCTTCGGCTGAAGGGTAAGCCCCAGGAGTGACCTCATTACTGGGCCAAAAGGGTGTCCGGGGTCCATACTCTCAGGGTTTCTCCAGTCTCTGTCAGACCAGCAAGTCTGGTCTTGCTGAGTTAGAATTTTGTTCTACGTTCTTCTCCAGGTGTATCACGGACACTCTGTTGTGATCCCTGTCAGAGCAGGGGGGTTAGCCAGGCACCATCTGGTTGTACTGGACTCAGTCTGGTGGAGGCTGTGGTAGATGTGGTCCATTAGTCCTTTAGACTAATCTTTAAGGGCGAATTCTTGCAATTCTTAATAACTACTGTTGTACAATGACAGCAATAAACACATAAGTGAAAAGGTAAAAAGATGATGAATTTTTCTAATGTATATTTTTAACAAATAATTATTGTACTTTATTTTCCCATTGCTGTTAATTACTGTATTCTTTGAAGGTCCCTGTGTAGCTAAAGTTTAAACGACTCTAAATAAGTTAAAAAGAGTCCCTGTGTGGCACATACGGTTAAGGGCTCAACTACTAGCTGAAAAGTTGGTGACTGGAACTCACTCAGAGGTGCCTCTGAAGACAGGCCTGGCAATCTGTTTCCGAAAAGTCACAGCCTAGGAAACCCTGAGGAGCACAGTTTTACTCTGCACACACGGGTCGCCATGAGTTAGAATGGGCTGGATGGCAACAAACAACAATATAAGTTATAAGCTCCCTTATCGGCTTCAACTCCCCTTACCTCATCCCATCTCAGACAGAGTAACTACTCCTCAGCTTTTTATCATTTCTATTAGACAGCAAAGTTTCTTAAGACTGGGGAAAATGCCATGATGCCTCATTTGTTTTTGAACTCCCCATATTCTCAGCATACTTAATGCCTAGCACAAAGGAGTTCAATAAATAGATGCTTTATAAAATAATGAACCATTGAGGAAATGAAATGGGGAAGAAAATGGTAGCTGTCCTGTGTGACAGAGCCAGGCCTTCCACAAGATGGCTTTGGCCCATTGTACTCTTAACTATGTATACTTTTATTATTTTTATCTTTGTGCAGCCTTCCCGCTCCCCTGCTTACTTGTGTTCTCATTAGGCACATGTGTCTTATTCATGTTCATATCTAGTGCACAGCACTGGGCCAGGCACAGAAGAGGCTGCTTAGAGACTGTCTGTGTGATAGATGAATGAATGATCTAGCTACTGAACTTGCTTGGGGCAAAAACACTAATTCTATGAACATTTAACGAGACTATAAATTCAGTATAAACCTTTGTTATCAGAGGTTGTAGAGAGACATTCAGACATGATCTGTGCCCTCCAAAGACTTCACGATGACTATCGTACTACGTCACTACAGGGAAGAGAGGCAGCAAGGTGCTGTCACAGGAGCCTAGACACCAGGAAACAAATCCTGGTGGATGCTACACTAGTTGTGTGACTTTACATTTGTAATAAATGACTATTGCATTTTCTTCACACGACAGGATTGGGCTGGATCACTAATTTTCCAAAAAAAAGAAATTCTTTTTTTAAGAACAGATACCTGAAAATAATATTAAGTGGAACTCCAAATACTTATCTAAAAAAGGTTAACAGAGGAGCGCTTGCTTGGGCAGCACATATATTAAAAACTGGACTGATACAGAGAAGATCAGCATGGCCCCTGAGCAAGGATGACACAAAAATTGGTGAAGTGTTCCATATTTTTTGGAACTAACTTGAGCTGTGAACTTCACCTAAAGCACAACTTAAAAAAAAAAAAAAAAGGTAATAGTGGAGCTGCTTTCATTAGTCTGAAATAGGCATGAGGCTTTGGGAGATAGAACTTGGCCCCCACCATCCTCCCTTTTGCCTCTCCTCACTCACACCACTTAGGGAGGCTCCTGAGATATCTCCCTGGAACCCTAGGACTCCATGGAGCGCAATTAGAAAGCCAGTGAATTAAAACTTGTAAGTCCCTTCCGGAAACCCTGGCGGCACAGTGGTTAAGTGCTGTGGCTGCTAACCAAAATGTCAGCAGTTCGAATCAACCATATGCTCCTTGGAAACTCTATAGGGTAGTTCTACTCTGTCCTATAGGGTTGCTATGAGTCGGAATCGACTTGACGGCAACGGGTTTGGTTTGGTTTCGAAGGTCCCTTCCAGTCATAACATTTCATGATTCTATAACCTGACTTCTAAGGTTCAATGAGATACCTCTTATGCACGTATGCATTATCCCACAAATTCTGCAGCATCAACATCTTTCCTATAACTGTTTTCTAAACTACACAATTGTAGACTAGATCTTTGGAGAAACGTGATTCCTTGTACTATCGTGATTATTCTTTGTACAGCCTCTTACGGAGTCTTCATAACACTATGCTCGGCAAAGGCAGAGATAAAGGGGCATATCCAGATGTGTATTATTTCCTCAAAGAGCTTCTGACCTAACGGTGCATTCTTGCGTGTAACTACGGCAAGGAGGGGAAACTGATGGTATCATCAGATACAGTAAAACAGAGGTTTAAGAGCTGAGATTATTTCTGGTTGGTTAAGATCAGGAAAGACGATGGGATAGGTGTAATCTGAGTTGGGCTTTAAAGGAGAGTTAAGCTTTGGACACAAAGGAATGGTGGGGACATATATTCCAAGCAGAGGTCACTTCATAGACACTGACAAAAAGGCAGGAAGCCATGGGGCATGCGCACAGAACTGTCCACAGTGGCAGCCTGGTGGAAATGGAGGCTATGTGAAGACAAATAACAAAGAACAAAACAGATTACTGGCAGAAAATGCAGAGCCTAACTGAAAAACATCAGAGCTGTACGTTTCTATCTGGAAGCATCTTTTACAGAGGTAGCAGTTGAAAGCTTTAAGAATGAATAAGACTGCTAAGAGAGAGACTACAGTGGAAAAAGGCAATTCGAAGTGTTGATTTTGGGGAGGTACCAACATTAATGAGATCACAGGAATCAGCAAAAGGCTGGTAAGGGGCGCACACCATCACATGGAATAATACACACAGATCTGCATATTTACCAAGAACAAAGCTTAGTCCCTGACCTGCCAGATCACATAAAGATGATACATGGCAGTGTCTCCTAAAGTGTGTTCCAGAGAACACTAGTTTCAGTTAATGTTGAAAGGTGCTTTATGATCAAAAAAGGATGCATTGATTAAGAAAGTTTGGGATACTGGCCCTTTATCTTCCACAGAAATTCAAAACGTACATTCGATTTTTAAAAGATTACAATCCTGCAGTAGAATAGAGGAATCTATTTAAACTTTGTTTCACCAGAATTTATTCAAAAACTCATCCAACCCATAAACCCTTTTTGTTTAACAGACTTTGGATACAGTGGTGGTTTTTCCACAGGAAGTCAGCTTGAGCAAACACTGATATACAGTAAAATTCAGACACTGAGTACATTTAGACTAGAAAGGATATTAGGTGATCATGTCATCCACTCTTCGATATTTTATAGGTGAAAAAAGTAAGTTAATTGTATGATAAGCTATCATAGCACCTTATCCTTGGTAGGTGATGAGGAGTAAATGTAGATATGTAAGCATATAAATGAGAGGGAAATAAAAAGGAAAAAGACAAGTAGGGTATTAATTAGAGCTTTAAAAGCTGCCATCAGGGATAACCGGCTTTATGCTAAGTGTTTTAGAACACTTCACAGTGTTATGTGAGGCTTAATAATTGATCTCCTACAGAAGAGGAAAACGTGGCCCTGAGACTAATTTTGCCCTAGTGAACCTGCTAGGAAATGGCAGAGTTGGAATTCAAACCCAAATCTGTATGACTCTAGAGTTGGGCTCCTAAGCACCATGCTCCCTTAACTTGGCAAGAATCTGCTTCTTGTGTAAACTCCCACAGCCCACCTCTAGACAAGGACCCAAATAAAGCTTTCTTGCACAAATTCTCACTACACAATGATTATAAAGGAAACCTACTGTACGAATCCAACGCATCAAAAATTTAGATTTACAAAACAGGTTCTCAGGAATGTATTTATGTCCTTTGTAAAATAACTTTTCCTCGAAAGTTCCTCTCCCCTAGTGTGAATGTTTATAATTATTTCATTTTTATTAATTTTCTCTAGAATGCATAGTCTGCAAAGATCAGGCTATGCCTTTAATATTTCAGCAAGACTCTATATCATTTACAAAATTTTTCCAGGACATTCACATTTATTCATGAGAGATGAATCCAAAGAAAAATTATTACTTTGGAATTTAAACCAAGAATTCTCAATAATATCATGAGTTTTCTTTGAAATGGTGCTTTGTCTTTAAATGTCTCATCATGTCTACACAAAGACATACAAGGTACCCATGCCCCCTCCCCCCGCAAAAAAAACAAAACCCCAATCCAGACCCTCTGCTATGGAGTTGATTTTGACTCACAGTGACCCTATGGGACATAGCAGAACTGCCCCCATAGGGCTTCCAAGGCTGTAAATTTTTATGGAAGCAGATTGCCACATCTTCCTCCTGTGGAGTGGCTAATGGGTTCAAACTGCCAACTTTTCGGTTAGCAGCTGAGTGCTTAACCACCACACCATCAGGGCTTCTTAAGGTACTATGTTTTATGCAAATAACATGATCTTCTATGTTCGTTTGCCAGCCATGCCTTACCAACACCATGTAATAAGAAAACTAGCACAGCAGAGCTTACAAAAATACCCTGTGAGGGGAGGGTGCTTTCGGCAAACAAATGTAGAAGGCCTGCCTTATAGGCATAGAAACACGGTGCTACATATGCACACAAATATCAAAGGCTTAATTCAAAACTGTGAATCCCTAATTTAAAACAGTACCATATGCCCATACAATAAATGAAAACAATTCAAGTAGTATTGGTATTTTTCATTCATTGCAGCATATTATATGTGAAAAGTAGTTAATTGTTGAGCTACTTTTTCCCAACTCGCATATGAAAGAACAAGATAGGTCTCAGCTTATGACTCTGTAAACCTTAGTTCATTACAGGTTGCTATGTTAGATCACATGGTAGAGAAATATCATGAGTCCTTAATATCAGTGAAAATCATAAATAAAACTCAGATGCAGTTCTAACATGCATTTTAATCTAGTTCCTTGACAACTTGATTTAAAATGTAATAAAGATTCTTACCTAACAACAAGAACAAAAAATTAAATCCTTAACTTCTAAGCTTATTAGCTAAAATTTAACAAGGATGGTATCGTTGGTTTATCAAAACCAAAATTCAAACCCGTCGCCGTTTCTGACTCATACTGATCCTCTAGGGCAGAGCAGAACTGCTCCACAGGGTTTCCAAGGAGTGGCTGGTGGATTCAAAGGGCCGACCTTTTTGTTAGCAGCTGAGTTCTTAACCACTGTGCCACCGGGGCTTCTTTATCTGCGATAAAGGGACTTGACATGAGCAAGGCTTCTAGCTCGGTACTGGGCCTGACTCCATTTTGCAGGTTTATTTCTCAGAAGTTACTTCTACTTTACAATTGTCAGAAAGGTTGCTAACTAGGTCAAGGGTTGCTAACACATCTTGGTTGCTCAGGTGTCCCAGGAAACATGTGACTTTAGCGGTTAAGCCGATTATCAGAAAAATGTTTTAATTACCCCGCACTTTTCCATGGAAACTCTGGTGGCGTAGTGGTTAAGAGCACCGGCTGCTAACCAAAAGGTCAGCAGTTTGAATCCACCAGGTGCTCCTTGGATACACTATGGGGCAGTTCTACTCTGCCCTATAGGGTTGCTATGAGTCGGAATCAACTTGACAGCAACAGGTTTCGGTTTAGTTTGCACTTTTCCATAGCTTTGTATACAAAGTAGAGCACCTACTTAAAAAATTATTTTCTTTTTGTTTACGGTTTTTCCAGTAACTGCCTAGGAAATCCTGGTGGTGCAGTGGTTAAGTGCTACAGCTGCTAACTAAAAGGTCGGCAGTTCAAATGTACCAGGTGTTCCTTGGAAACTCTATGGGGTGGTTCTACTCTGTCCGATAGGGTTGCTATGAGTCGGAATCGACTTGACGACAACAGGTTTTTGGCCTAGCCACCAGCCTCACCTGTATACCCTCCTTAAGCCTTGTATGCAACCCAGTTAATGTCAACCAAACAAAAGTGTTTTATTGCTGTGGTTGTGGTTTTTGCATTTATAAGCGCTTGTCAGAGTGAGCGATGCTAAACTCTGTGGGTATCACTTTGTGCTTCCCAGTTCAAGCTGTCTCCAGTCCTCAATAAAGCTCTTTACTTTTTAAAAATTTCAACAGAGGCCAAGTTTTACTCTTTCACATCTATAACAGTATTTCCCAAAGTATTTACCTTAAAACACTACATTCTACTATCAAATAGGTTCAGAAAAAATTTACAAACTCTATTCCTCTTTTGGAGATTGATGATATACGCTGGCATTGTTTATACAAGTTCCTGGAAGTTCTGCAGTTAAAAAGAATTTTTTTTTTTAACTTTATTTAATCAATAATTTCTCAAAGCTTATCTTCCACAACCACCCCCCTTTTTGCATAATATCTACCAATATCCTTGCATGGCTAGTGTTACAGGAAATAGGA
Source organism: Elephas maximus indicus (assembly GCF_024166365.1). Lineage (NCBI taxonomy): Eukaryota > Metazoa > Chordata > Mammalia > Proboscidea > Elephantidae > Elephas > Elephas maximus. The sequence continues at coordinate 56,051,740 of NC_064840.1, forward strand.
TCAGAAAGTAATCTATGCAGATGGGAAGGAAAAGCAAAAAACCCAGTGCCATCGAGTCGATTCCGACTCATAGCGACTCTATAGGACAGAGTAGAACTGCCCAATAGAGTTTCCAAGGAGCACCTGGCAGATTCAAACTGCTGACCCTATGGGAAGGAGATAATTAAAATAAAGAGTGCCAAAATCATTAGTTTTGGATTTGGGAATATTATGGAATTTTATCAGCAAATTTTCTTTTAGGATGCTTTTTTTTTTTAAGGATACATTAAAAAAGATAACTGTTTATAACGTAACGATCAGATTAAAAGCAGAGAAGGAGCATACTGGGTACCAAAGAAAAGACACAGGCTACTCAGGAATAAAGACATATTTTAGGTTTTATACAAGGTAGGTAAGAATCTCTAAGATCACTCCCAAGGCATAAAGACTATGAGAAAAGACCAAGTAGTTCATTTTTTAAAAAGCTGGCATTCAGCATACTTACGCTGCCCATTCAAGCTTCTCGTTCTTGATTGAGTTGTACAGAGCCTGCAAAGAAAGAAAATAAGATGGAATTATTCTTTCCATTCTGTTCCACATTTTGAATTCAGCCAATGACCACAGCCAAATGGCTCGAGTGAGTCAGCAAGCAACTCCTCCACAATCTGCCCATCTAGCCAGAGTGAGCAGGAGGCTCCTTTTCAGGCGTCCTGTTGGCTCTGCAGAAGTGAGGAAATATAGGTGAGGCAAAATGATTGTAGGGTAAGCAGTGTTTTATGAAACTAAGAGACTTAACACAAAGTTAAAAATGTCTGTCATAAATAAGACACATGACACTGTATTACATTAAAATCTCAGGATATGATTAAAATTAGACCATGCACTCTATTTCCTTAAACAAAATCTGATCCTATAGTTAGACTAGTTTGGGCATCGGGGAATTAAAAACTTTTTCGTTAACGTGGTAAATATAACTTCATGGCAACTTAAAGAGCAAGATACACGGAAGGGAGATATTATGGACTTAATTGTGTTCCTCGAAAAGATACCACTGAAGTCCAAACATTCCGCACCTGTGAATTGACCTCATTTGGAAATAGGGTCTTTGCAGAAGTTAAGATGAGGTCATTTGGGTGGGCACTAATTCATTATAACTGGTGTCCTTAAAAGAAGAGAACAGACAGATACTGACACGCGGGGAGACCACCATCTGACGACAGGGGCCGTCTCCAAGCTAAGGAACACCAAGGACTGCTGCCAACATTAGAAGCCAAGAGGAAAGGCATGGGACGGATTCTCCCCTAAAGCCTTCAGAAAGAGCATAGCCCTAAGGACATCTTGATTTTGAACCGCAAGCCTCCAGAACTGAGAGAAAATAAATTTCCTTTGTTTTAAGCCACCAAGTTTGTGGTAATTTGTTATGGCAGCCACAGGGAACTAATACAGGAGACAGAGACTGAAGCCAGATACAGAAAACAATCTTAGAATAGAGATTCTATGCCAATCGAGTTAAGCCTGTATCATTATACCCTTATAATTCTACTTTATAATTAAGTGTTACACTGGTGTTTGTGTGGTGGTGGCGGTAGGGGAGACAGACTGCTTCTTTAGAACCTTGGTAACAAAACTGACACAGTGGCGTCAGCATGAGGCTGGCTCCCTGGTCCCTCCCAGCTCTGGCATCATTACCTACAAGCTCCTTGTAATCAGCTTTCTCCTCTGTAACAATTACCCAATAAAATGCTACTCTGCAGCTCTAATTTTGAGTCAAATGTTATAAAGAAAACACAAATGCATCTCTAAGATATAAAACCCCAAAAGCCAATTATACTGAAGAACGGGATAACTATGTGCACAATAATACAGTGACGATTTTGGACCACTTTTTTTCAAAAAAGTGCTTGGACCTATTAGAACTCAAAGGCTTACTTTGAGAGAAGAAAAAAGACAGTCAGATGATATGTCCAACCCTTGATACTACAAATAAAGAAACGGTGGGTCCAGAATGTTGCCCAAGTACCACAACAGAACAAAGGTAGAAAGACTACCTCTCCTACCTCGTACTCCTTTCTTGTCCACACGTATTCATGTGTGTGAACAGTAAGGCTGCACACCAACTGTGAATTTCCTTTTTCAACCAAACGCTTCCAAATTCAGTAAGACATATTTGAGTCACAGATTTATATTACTTAAGATTTCATATCCTTAGCCAGTATCTTCACAAACTCAATGGAAGTTCTCCATGTGACTATAACAGTTAATTTAACTATTGAATGATTATGGCAGCTAATAAAAATTAAGGCACGTTTTATCACCGTCAGGATGGTAAAGCATGCGTCCCCAAATACGAAAATTAGGAAACATTAAATTAAAATAAAAATAGAGGATAAATCCAGGCACAAAGTCTATGCTGTAAATTGGGTATCCTTTTTTAAAAAACTCAAATTTACTGAAGAACTCTAACAACCTATGATTTAGCTAACATCTGATGAAGTTCAACACTTATAAGAGTGCAAAGAGAGTGAAAATCTTAACTCAAGCCTCAGGAGACTCCTGCTGGATAAAAGACTTTTAAATGGATTCTATTACTTGTCTGAGCCATTTTGAACCCACAAGTAATAGTGGGCTGAGAAACTGCAATTGAAAAGAGGCAGATCATTAAAGGTTCTTTATATACTATAATACTCAATACTATCTAGAGTAATTTAACAATATGGTAAAGATTAAAAAAAATCATAAAGGTAGACAGTTGAAAATGAAATCTGAGTATCAAATTTTTCTAATACATTCAATTCTGCCATAGAACAAAATTTTGTCACACTTTATTTTTTGCCCTTGAGAATATTTTGCTTAAAGAGATGCTGAGTTCTAAACTAGAAAATTCTTGCTACTCAATAGGCCAGTACTATCGTACCACCAAAATCCTTAAAGTAAAATTCATTAGGCTTGCCACAGAGGTCAACTCCTTTCTCTGTATATATGATATATAATAGGTCTTTTATTCTAACATGAAAAACCTAGATATTTTTTAGTGCTTTATGATGAGCCATTATTTTTCTTAATAAGATGAAGATGCTTTGCAAATACACCCAACATTCACAACATCCTTTTTATCTACTTAGCCCAGTTAAGAACTGAATTCTCTTGATTCCTCATTATTTCTAGCCCAACAGTCATTACTTCCTTTCTTTCCAGGCCTAGGCCCCATGGTCCATCATTTCAACCAGTCTTGTCAATGTCTTCAACTTCTTTGTTCCACTGCCTTTCTGGTGTAACTGATGAGAAATTATGTAACTCCTGACCAAGCCTACTCTCTGACTTCTCCACACTTATATTCCATATATCAGTTAAGGTTTCCTAGTTTCATACCTCAAACACTCAACTACAAAGAGGGGCAGATTTATTGGTTCATGGAACCACATCATTAAAAAAAAAAGATATGGATAGAGCTGGCCTCGGGGACAACTGGATATAGGGATTCACAACTCTCCCTGTCTCTTCTCAACTCTTTTCTTTCCATTCCCAGACATCTCCATCCTTGCTTCTCTCTAATGTGGGCCTTCTCTGCTACAAAAAACACGTCCACAGCAAGTAACACTTACGCACATTCTGTATCTCTCAACAAGAGGAAAAAGCCAACAGTTCTTCCACCCAGCTCCACAGGTTGTTAGAAATATTTCAACTGTCAGTCCCTACCCTTAGTGGTCTCAACTGAAGGAATGGGGGTATACACCAGAATCAGTCAAGAATTAAAAAAAAAAAAAAATGATTCTTGGGCCTTATCCCACATTACTGAATCAGAATCCCTGGATGAGGAAGCGATACGTGAATATTTTCCAAATGCTCTGCAGATGACTCTGATAGGAATCCTTGGTTAAAAGTCACCACTTTGCAAGTTTTCTCTAATTAAAGTTCCTGCAAATTGACCCAGGATCTACATAACAATCAAATACTTCCATTGAGACTAAGCAGGAGTGAATGATTCTTCAAATCTGAAGTTCATTTTTAAGAATGAGAAAGCAAATTGCTGAAATTACAGAAATCAAGGTATCTTAGTCTAAATTTACTTTTAAGCCTTTGTTCCTCACTTTTAATTGCTTCTCATCTAGATGATGAAATGCAATTTTATTCAAGGTTTAGCATTCTCATTGACAGCCCACACACAGTTCTCTGAAGTTTTTCCCCATTACCATTTATTGTATAACCATGAATATCTCTCGCCAGGAGCACATTGTGCACAGTCTATGAAATTTGTATATTTAGGTCAATCATCTCTAACCTCCAAAGAATTTTTTCCCCTCTGTGCTCCTTGAATCATCATGAAGAATTTGGAGGATAACATACACAGTTTCCACCTTCCCTTAGTAAAACCGACAGCGACCACAGTGAAGTTATACCCAGGAAGGGTTCTGACACCAACACCACCATGGCTGTCTTTTTCAAATGCAAGGCTGGTTCATGCAGAATTTTAAGTATAGAATTAAATATGCACCACTCTGCCATGTTATCAGAGAAACACTGTTTGAAGATGACACTGGTTAAAAGTAATGATAAAACTAGTTATCAAATGAGTTTCAAATCAGTTAGGAAAACTCAAAATACCAAACATTAGCAGTCATCAACTTTCATTTCCTTCTTTATGCCCTATGATACTGAAAAACTACATTGTTGTTGCTGTAGGGAGCCATGGAGTCTGTTCCTACTCACAGTGACACTATGTACAATGGAATGAAACACTACCCCATCCTGTGCCATCCTCACAATCATTGCTATGCGTGAGCCTATCACTGCAGCCACTGAGTCAATTCATCTTGTTAAGGGTCTTCCTCTTTTTCACTGACCCTCTACTCTACCAAGCACGATGTCCTTTTCCAGGGACTGGTCCCTCCTGATAACATGTCCAAAGTATGCGAGATGAAGTCTCGCCATCCTCACTTCTCATTAGCACTCTGGCTGTACTTCTTCCAAGAAGAATCTGTTTGTTCTTCTGGCGGTCCATGATATATTCAATATTCCTCATCAACACCACAATTCCATAGCATCAATTCTTCTTTGGTCTTCTTTTTATTCATTGTCCAACTTTTGCGTACATATGAGGCGAAGGAAAATATCATGGCTTGGATTATGCATGTCTTAGTCCTTAAAGTCACATTTTTGCTTTTTAACACTTTAAAGAGATCTTTTCCAGTAGATTTGCCCAATGACATGCGTCGTTTGATTTCTCGACTGCCACTTCCATGGGCATAGAAAAACTACATTATCCCTCATTAAATAAGGCTTCCCCCAAACCCAAATATTTTAAATTGACTCTGATTATCTCCTCCTCCAACCCATGAAGGTTTTTACAACTGTGCAACGTACCAAGTTGGGTTATGAATAAGGGGTATGCCTTTCTTTTGTAAAGTGACAAAAAGCAACAACGCAATGCTTTGACCACAACGGTATTCACACTTTAGGAAGAAGTACCCGCTAAAGTGGAGTTTCTGGAAATTGATTCCTTTTAAGCTGCCTGTGCTCCCATACCCCCTGGAAGCTTTTCACGTACCCAGTTTGAAGACCACCAAGTTTAAGAATATGTATGCATAAACAACCTCATAGACATGCTTATCTCTAATTCAGGGTGCCAATCAAACTCAGTATAAAGTAACCTATTTTGAATTTGGTTTGTTTCTTTTCTACATCTAGATAATGTAACCCTGGTGGGACAGTAGTTAAAGAATTCGGCTGCTAACCCAAGGGTCAGCAGTTCGAATCCACCAGCTGCTCCTTGGAAACCCTATGGGGCCATTCTACTCAATCCTATAGGGTTGACTATGAGTCAAATTGAGTTTACAGCAACTTTTTTTTTTTTTTTTTTATAGTTGGATATATTAGTTTTTTGGATCCAGCCATCATGTAAATGGAGTCAAGATCTATGTTCTGGACAATGAACCTTGTGTTGTGGTGCGGAAACCCTGGTGATGTAGTGGTTAAGTGCAACAGCTGCTAACCAAAAGGTCAGCAGTTCGAATCCACCAGGAGCTCCTTGGAAACTCTATGGGGCAGTTCTACACTGTCCTATAGGGTTGCTATGAGTCAGAATCAACTTGTTGGCAATGGATTGTGTTGTGGTGCACTTACAAACTCAGCAAGTGATTGCAAAAACATCTAACCATTAAGTAAATGTTTGACTCAACTGAGTGGAAGTCTGAACTTCAAATCGGTTTGCTCTGGTTGGAACCTCTGCTGAGAATCTGCATTTCTAACAAGTCCCAGGAAGTCATACATAAGAATCACCTGAGGATCTTGTTAAACTATAGATTCTGATTCAGTGTATTTGGGGTGGAAATGCAAATTTCTCAACAGGAAACTTGTTGGAAATGCAAATGCTCAGCAGAGCTTCTAACCTGAATGAATACGAAGCCCTGGTAGATGAACATAAACAAATCCACTATGGACACTAGAAAATTCATTTAAAAGCTCTTACCCTCACTGAAGGAGACCTGGTGGTACAGTGGTTAAGAGCTATGGCTGCTAACCAAAGATCAGCAGTTCAAATCCACCGGCCACTCCTTGGAAACCCTATGGGGCAGTTCCACACTGTTCTATCCTATAGAGTCATTGTGAGTTGGTATCAACTCAGTGGCAATGTTTTTTTTCCTTATTGAAAGGGAATCTGAAGTATAGTATGTATTATTCATTCATGTAATATACATGTGGAGCACATTCTGTAGACTAGGGCGGCATTATGCTAGGTGCAGGTGAATCTCCTTCAGAGGCCTCTTACTTAATGGAGACAAAATGTGCTGTTCACCCTGACTGAACTTTACCTAGTACAGAATTAGTCAGCAGAATCATATTTTTTACTCTTTTTTTGGGTAGTTACAAAGTGGAAACCCTGGTGGTGTGTGGTTAAGGGCTACGGCTGCTAACCAAAAGGCTGGCAGTTCAAATCTATCAGCCACTCCTTGGAAACTCTATGGGGCAGTTCTACTCTGTTCTATAGAGTTGTTATGAGTTGGAATCAACTCCACTGCAAGAGATTTGGTTTCATTTTGGTTTTAGTTACAATGTGCAATATACTTTTCTGCCTGGTATCTAATATGTTAGATATTTTCTCTAGAGACAAATTAAACAGAGAAGAGAACAGATCCAATCTTAAGACTGAAGAATTTGTGGGAGGCAAGGGGGGGTGTACCTGGCTCTGTCACTAAATTGTCAATTGAAGACAAATCATTTCACTTAGTTGGCTTCATTTTCTTCATAGGTAATATGAAAAGGTTCCATAAGGTTATTTTCTGCACCCCCCCCCCCCTCCGCCCCATCTACCATTCTATGAGTCTACTTGAAAAGACCTTAGAAACCACTGGGCCAAACTTCCAAACTATTTCTTTTCCTTGTCCCTGTTCTTTATCCTCCACACTAAATTTTCTGCGAAGGCGATTCATTCACAGTATTGTTCCCTGCTTCCAAATCCCAAGCATGGCTCTTATAAGTGAATGAATGAATTCATATTTTTAAACTGAGTATAAACAAGCATGTGAGAGAGAGAGAGAGAGGGAAAAGCAGGGGAAGGGGAGCAGATGAGGGAGAGAGAGAGATTGATTCTCCTGGGGGGAAAAGGTTTTGGGCTTGCCTGATTTCTTTTGGTCACATGTACTTTTGTGAGCTGAAATAGCCTGAATCACCATTTCTTTATTAGTATTGCAAAAAAAAAAAAAAGGCCCTAACACTAGAAAATAATGGGTAACAGTTAAGACAATACTGAATAAGCACAACTCCCAAAGGATTTGGTAAGCAGCTCTGGGGGCACACTGAACCAAACTTGAAAGTGAATAAAAACTAACTGCTAATTACCATTTCCACTAACTCAGTACTCCAAGCCTTTATATTCCTCTCCTGAAACCTTAAAGCATACTTTTCAGTGTGTTTTTGGTTTTGGGGTGACTTGGTCCATAAGGTCATGAACATTTGTACAGAACATGTTCCTAGTGCCTTTCTTCACCTTAAAATTGTCTTCTATTTGATTGGCTGCTAGGCCTTAAGGAAAGTTTCTTAAATGTACAGGAACGAATTACACTATTCCAAATGTAAACAATTTTTTAAATACGAAGATAAATAGAAAATAATTTTCTCCTTGTCAAAACTATAAACATCGAATGAATCACCTTGAATATCAAGTCCAAATGCTGGTCCAACAACAAAAAATAGGACACGGGTCATAAACTCAAATGTCTAGAGGAGCAGGTAGATACCAGAAATACGTCAGCCGAAGAGAGACTCCAGGCTGTCGGAGAATGCCCCATCTTTGGGGCAGCTAATACTCAGCTGTAGCCTGATTTCAGCCAGGAGGAAAGGGTAAATTCACTACTGCCAGGTCTTCTTGTTTTTTAGAAGTTGCTAGAAGTACAAAGCTGGCAAGTTTTCAAGTCTGGCAACAAAACAACAAAATCCACCATGGCCAGACAAAACACATCTGTTGTCCAACAGCACACCAGTTCTGGGCCTCTGACTAGACTGATGTGACTAAAAAAGCTGCAAAAAAGCAGTAAGAAACACTAAATAGATACAATAAAACTCCTTCGCGGTTTATGATTCAGAGATTTCTACTTCTGAATATTTGATGTTTCACCTGATGGGATTTCTATGACCTCGGGATGATGCAGCCATTCATCAGCGGAACCAGAGAATATTCCATACGATCATAGCATAGCTATTAAGGAGGCTCCACTATTTTTTTTTTTTTACTATGTGAGGCATTAAGTGTTTTACTTTCATTTAATGTCATTTAACCAACACGGCAACTATAAGATAGAGGTATAGTATCCCCACTTTAGCAACGACATAATTAACACTCATAAAGGCTAATAACCTGCCAAAGGTCATACAGCTAAACAAGCACACGGCTGAGGCATACGGATGTAGATCCATCTGATGCCATGGTCTGTGCTTTCAAACGCACAAATCACAACACAGTGCTGACTGTAACTATATGTACACACATAAGCACACACACATATATATTTATTTTAAATTAATATAAAGATTGTCAGTGATAAATTTTACAACTTCGATAAAAGTGGCTTAAGAAAAAACTATTACAGAAAATTAGAGTTTCAGAAGTCAAGAACAAATAACAGTGTTATTCATATTCTGCCTTCATTTCTTAGCTTTTTACTTTCTGTTATATCAGCTCAGGACCTGTTATTTAGTTTAATTAAAAACAATGTTTTCATAGGAAAATATATTCATAACCCTAAGTTCATAGCTAAGAAAACTTGAATTGATCAATTCAAATTCTCCCTTAATACATTACTCAGTCTTTATGTCTGCTCCAACTGTCTGCATAGCATACCTTACTTAATTCCCCTTTATTGTATTTCTCCACTGTACAAATACTTTATTGTAACACATTTTGATACATCAGAGATAAATATTTTTATAACTATGAAATAATGATCAGAAAGCACATTTTTCATATAATGTTGTTGTTAGGTGTTGTCAAGTCAGTTCTGACTCATAGTGACCCCATACAGCAGAGCAGAACTGCCCTGTTGGCTTCTATATTGTAATCTTTATGGGAGCAGATCGCCAGGTCTTTCTCCCTCAGAGTCTCTGGGTGAGTTAGAACTGCCAGCTTTTGGTTAGCAGCCAAGCACTTAACAATTGCATCATCAGGGCTCTGTTTTTTTTTATAATAGCTATTTTTTTCTTATTACAATATAGTATAAATAAAGTATATCATACTATAACTCTTTATACGGTATAGTATAAAATATTTTTTATTAACTACCCCCCCCCCCAAAAAAAACCCCATTGCCGTTGAGTCAATTCTGGCTCAAAACGAACCTATAGGACAGAGCAGAACTGCGCCCATAGACTTTCCAAGGTTGTAAACCTTTAGAAAAGCAGACTGCTACATCCTTCTCCCATGAAGCGGCTGGTGGGTTCAAAGTGCTGACCTTTTTGGTTAGCAGCCAAGCACTTAACCACTGTGCCACAATGGCTTCCTTTTTATAACTACTAAAAAAAAAAAAAAAAAGTGACAATAATTCACTTTTTTTTTCTTGTTGTCGTTAGGTGCCGTTGAGTCGGTCCCGACTCATAGCGACCCTATGCACAACAGAACGAAACACTGCCTGGTCCTGAGCCATCCTCAAAACCGTTGCTATGCCCGAGCCCACCGTTGCAGCCACTGTGTCAATCCACCTCGTTGAGGGTCTTCCTCTTTTCCGCTGACCAGGTACTCTGCCAAGCATGATGTCCTTCTCCAGGGACTGATCCCTTCTGACAACATGTCCAAAGTATGTAAGATGCAGTCTCGCCACCCTTGCTTCTAAGGAACATTCTGGTTGTACTTCTTCTAAGACAGATTTGTTCATTCTTTTGGCAGCCCGTGGTATATTTAATATTCTTCGCCAACACCACAATTCAAAGGTGTAAACTCTTCTTCTGTCTTCCTTATTCATTGTCCAGCTTTCACACACGTATGAGGCGATTGAAAATACCATGGCTTGGGTCAGGCGTACCTTAGCTTTCAAGGTGACATCTTTGCTCTTCAACACTTTGAAGAGGTCCTTTGCAGCAGATTTGCCCAATGCAAGGTGTCTTTTGATTTCTTGAGTGCTGTTACCATGGCTGTTGATTGTGGATCCAAGGAAAATGAAATCCTTGACAACTTCAATCTCTTCTCCATTTATCATAATGTTGCTCATTGGTCCATTTGTGAGGGTTTTTGTTTTCTTTATGTTGAGGTGCAATCCACACTGAAGGCTGCGGTCTTTGATCTTCATTAGTAAGTGCTTCAAGTCCTTTTACTTTCAGCAAGCAAGGCTGTGTCATCTGTATAACGCAGGTTGTTAATGAGTCTTCCTCCAATCCTGATGCCCCTTCTTCTTCATATAGTCCAGCTTCTCGTATTATTTGCTCAGCATACAGATTGAATAGGTATGATGAAAGCCTACAACCCTGATGCACACCTTTCCTGACTTTGTAACAGTATAATATAAACAAATCTTCCCTTAAAGCCATTCATTTTATTCATTCATACATTCAGCCAAAGAACACTTACTGAGTCCCTACTACCTGATAGGTATTATTACAGACACTGGAAATCCAGTGTTGGATATACCCAAGCCAAAGAAAGCCGAACCCACTGCCATCAAGTCCATGCCAACTCATAGCAACCCTATAGGACAGAGTAGAACTTCTCCATAGGGTTTCCAAGGAGCAGCTGGTGGATTCGAACTGCTGCAGCAGAGCTCTTAACCACTATGCCACTAGGGCTCCCTTGAATACACAGACATAGAATTTAGATTTTAGTGAGGTGGAAACAGGCAAGAAATGAATAAAAATAAAAAGATAATGCCAAATTCTATCATTATCTGGCAGAATAACAGACTATTATAAGGTAATTAAAATAATTCAGAAGAGTAGCCTTAGACTGGATGGTGAGAGAGAGCCGCTGAGAAGACATATGAAGACAAGGAAGACAAGTAGTCAGCCTCAAAAATTTAGGGGAGGAAGCACTGAGTAGCTCCTAGGTAAGAATGAGGTTGGTGCCACCTGAGAAACAGCAACAAGGCCAGCAAGACTGGAGTACGATGGGCACAGGGGTGTGGTGTGCAAGAAAGTCAACTACGTACACAGACCACAGACAGCTTTTGGACTAGAAAACAGGATCTTATTCATATGTGTTGAGCAACCACTGCAGGATTCTAAGCAGGAGAGAGAACTGCTCTGATTCAGGTTTTTAAAGGCTGCCCTGCCTTCTGTGTGGAGAAAAGACCAGAAGAGAGCAAGAGCAAGAGAAGCCGTCATAAGACTGGTGGAATGGAAGTGAGAGAGGACATGGCTTGGACTGGGTGACGGCAGAGGGTTTGGGTTTGGAATGTACCAGGCAATCTTTCTAAATTACGGGAGAAAGGTGGCCCATTTTCACACACTTCAAGCACAAAGAAAAAAACTGGGTTAAAATAGTTTCAACAACAGCAGCAGGAATATATTGCTACACATCAACATTTAAAGTCATTTAAGCTGAGAATGAGGTAGATATGTTAGGATATATTGTTAAAGAAAAAAAATAAGATGCAGAAAAGAGTATGTATGCTCCCGTTTGTGGAAAAAATGTACAGTGCACATATTATATATATAACATACATATTATATATGTACACATACACATTTATATGCATACATATATAACATGTATGTGATTATGCATAGAACATTTCTGAAAGGATACACATTGACAGTGATTGCCTCTGGTGAGGGCAACTGTACTGTTTGAATGTTTAAACCACATCATGCATGCATTTCTCTTCCAAATAAACAAGTCACTTTACTTCATGACACTAGATTTTAAACTCCGTGAAGATGTGATCAAGGCATATGCCTCTCTTTAGTGCCCAAAATGCCTTCTATCTTGACTACAGCAAATGTTTAAAAATAAAAAAAAAAAAAGAAGATAAAGGTCCCAACGATAATGATGCTAAACACCACGACTGTGATGGGAGGGATCCCACAGAGAGAAAAAGAAAACTGGAGTAGAAATTTAGAAATTAGCTGATCTGGATTCAAATCCTGCCTCTTTATCAGCTGTGTGACTTTAGACTACTGGTCCAGGTCTAAACCTGTTGCCGTTGAGTCAATTCCAACTCACAGAGACCCTATATAACAGAGTAGAACTGCCCCATAGGGTTTCCAAGGAGTGGCTGGTAGATTCAAACTGCCCGTCTTTTTGGTTAGCAGCCAGAGTTCTTAACCACAGTCAAGGTCTAAGCTTCGATTTCTTCATCCATAAAGACAGGATAACAACACCTACCTCACAGAATTATGAAGAAGAAATGAAACAACTGACTTGAAAACATTTATATTCTGTAAAATGACACATAAATAAAAAATACCATTGTTATAAGTGAATGATACCTGTCCTCCTTAGACTTTACGGAATGCTTGAATTCTCCATGTTTCAATTCATCCATTCCACTCTCCTCAGCCAATCAATACGCAATGTACGACATATGCTGGGGGTGGTGGAGAATCACTACTTTGAATTAAATTGGCTGTCTGGCATCATGGGCAAAATTATGGTGCCAAGAACAACAAACAACTACTACTACTATTAACATTTACTGACTACTACTGGTTAAGAGCTTGGCTGCTAACGAAAAGGGGAGCAGTTCAAATCCACCAGCTGCTCCTTGGAAACCCTATGGAGCACTTCTACTCTGTCTTACAGGGTTGCTGTAGGTTGGAATTGACTTGGTGGCAACGGGTTTTTTGGGGGGTTTTGATCATGTGCCAGGAGTTCACATCAGTTGTTTCATCTTCACAATTTTGTGAGGTAGGTGTTGTGCATGCATTACCTCACTTACTCTTTACCACTGCCCGTGAGGTATTATTCCCATTTTACAGACGAGGAAAATGAAGTGCAAAGAGGTTAACTTGCTATTAAGTGGCAGATCTGGAAAAGGAACACTAGGCAGTCTGATTCCAAAGCCTTTTTTCAATTTTGGTGGTGACTTTTTTTTTCCCCATTAAAAAAATCCAGGCTTTCTTTAGGCTCTGACTTACTGCTTCTCCTTCTGACACATGAGCTTACCACTGATATAAAATTCTCCCTTTAAAAACCCAAGGAGAAGCGAACACATTCTCTGAACACAGCAGACCAGTCTACTGTCCTCTCAGGGATCCCAGAATTTGGCTCAGAACTCTAATCCAAATGTGGTAACAATCATTCCTTCTCTAACACTGTTCAGAGTTAGGGTTCTTTCTACCTTAGAGGCTGCTGCCATTACCTGGAATAAGTACAGCAAGGGCCGGATTAAGGAATGTGAGGGCCCTACACACTGATAATCTGTGGTGGCCCCTCCTCTGCTTACTCATGCATTTGAATGGGATATGTGAGTTATGGATGCATGTATATGCATATGTGTGTGTGTGTGTCTTAGCTATCCATGATGTAACTTCTTGTCAAATGTGACGATCGATAATATTAGTGATGGAATGCAGAAGTCACATATTTCAGCAGAATGGGAGGAACTGGACTTTAAGATCTTAATAGGGTACTAAGATTTTTACTATATACCACATTTTCTACAAAAAGAACATTCCACATATTCTACAACAAAGAAAATGAGTCAGTAAATTTGGTTGTTGCAACAATTTATGCAAAATTTTGTTGATCTCCCACAATGAAAAACTGACTTTCAACAATTTTGCTTTAAATGGTTCATACTTCAATTCTGATGATATTTCATAATAAGTGCTATAATTATAAATGTACATATGGAACGATGTCGTAAAATAGAATTTAATCATCAGAAAACAAATATTACAAGCTACTGTTTTATTTTTAGACAGATTTTTCATCTCTAACACATTATGATTAAAAATCTTCCTTTCTATTCTTTTCTCTTACAAATTCTTTAGTGATTTCATCACAATTAATCTGCCAAATAATATCTACTTCAATACACGGTAAGGATAATGAATCGAGACTTTCTTGAGCCATTACTGCATGCTTAGCGTTTCTGAATCTCTCTAGAGACAAAAATGAGCATTCTGTTGCATACTCTGTGATTATTAAAGTTAGAAATATGCATAAGCAATTTCAACGTCGGGAAATATGTGCTATATTTTATCTTCTATTATGGAATTATACATGTCTACATGAATAAAGTTTGTCTTTCATGAATCTGTAAACTGAGTTCTCATGTAAGAATGACACTGTTGCATCTCTCTATAAAGATGAGTATTTAAATCAGCAGGAGAAGCCTGCACTAATTTCTTGGATGCTTTCATGCAAAAAAAAAAAAAAAAAAATTTTTTTTTTTTCTTCATGTAGTCTTCATCAGGTATATTCACACTGTTTAAGAAGGAAAATCTATTTGAAAGAGCTGCATACACTTTTGCCTTTCTTTTCACACAAGATCAAGTGTGTCAATGATGGTGTAATATTTCATTATGCAAAACTGATATCTAGCACTTAACGATACTTCTGGAGCACTTCTGTCATTTACTTGTTTCTTTTTAATGCTCTGTGATGGTGAACTGCTTGATAATCAGTATTTGGCAATATCTGTTTTGTTATGTTTTCAAAATCTCTTAAATTATATAAACACCTTGTTAATAACTGGTAGAGATCTGTGCATGTTTCTAGTTTTACTTCTGAATCTTGGAGAACTTGATTTGTCTGATAAAAATGCTACATTATTCCAAATAACCAACAAATACATACTCTAGTGTTTGCATTTTGCTGGTGATGTTTTCAGCTTCTCTTTTGGATCTCCTTTCTGTGACTGGTCTTCAGCAATATTTTCTAAGACATCTAGAATCTGTACGACTCCAGGATTATACTTGTTGCTACAGCATGTGCTTCCCAACGTGTATTAGGAAAGGCATTTTAATACTAGATCATTGCCTAAACATGTTTTAGGAATTGCCCATTGGTGAGTATGCTGTTATTAAGTGCCACTGAGTCAGTTGGGACTCATAGCGATCCTATGCACAACAGAATGAAGCACTGTCTGATCCTGCGCCATCCTCACAACTGTCGTTATGCTTGAACCCATTCTTGCAGCCAACGTGTCAATCTATCTCACTGAGTGTCTTCCTCTTTTTTGCTGACCCTATACTTTTTTTTTTTTTTTAGGAAACCCTGGTGGCGTAGTGGTTAAGTGCTATGGCTGCTAACTAAAGGGTAAGCAGTTCGAATCTGCCAGGCGCTCCTTGGAAACTCTATGGGGCAAGTTCTACTCTGTCCTGTAGGGTCACTTTGAGTCGGAATTGACTCGACGGCACTGGGTTTTATACTTTACCAAGGATGATGCCCTTCTTCAGGGACTGATTGCTCTTGATAACATGTCCAAAGTTTGTGAGACGAAGTCTCACCCTCCTCGCTTTTAAGGAGCATTCTGGCTGTACTTCCAAGATAGATTTTGTTCCTTCTTCTAGCAGTCTATGATATATTCAACATTCTCCACCAACACCATAATTCAAACGCTTCAATTCTTCGGTCTTAATTCATTGTCCAGCTTTTGCATGCATATAAGGCAACTGAAAATACCCATGGACTGGGTCAGGTGTCCTTAAAGTGACATCTTTGCTTCTTAACACTTTTAAAGAGGTCTTCTGCAGCAGATGTGCCCAATGCAATGCATTGTTTGAATTTTTGACTGCTGCTTCCATAGGCGTTGGTTGTGGGTCCAAGTAAAATGACATCTCTAACCACTTCAATATTTTCTCCATTTATCATGACATTGCTTATTGGTTCAGTTGTGAGGGTTTCTGTTTTGTTAGGATGCAATCCATACTGAAGGCTATAGTCTTTGATCTTCATCAATAAGTGCTTCAAGTCCTTTTCACTTTTAGCAAGCAAGGTTGTGTAGGTAGCAAAAAAAAATGTATAGAGTAACTGAATAGTAGAAAAAATAATCAACTGCTCCTGGATCACAATCTACTGTGCTACATCCTACAAGTGAATGTACAGCACATGGTGTGAAAATGGCATTTCATTAAGTTCTAAAATTTTCTGTGGCACGCCTTTAAAATGCCCTGACACATGGGCAGCATTGTCATAGGGCTGGCCTCTGCACTTAGAAAAATCAACTTTGCAAACTTCACATAAATAGTGAAATACTTGATTTGCAGTTTCTTCACCAGTATGACTTTTTAAGCTAGTAAATGTGATAAGCTGTTCGAGAAGTTTTCCATCTGTTGGAGATGTGTATCTTAAAACTTCTGAGGAAGATTAGGAGTGGAATCTATAGACAAACTGAAATACCAAGCTATATTTATTTTACTGAAAAGGGTTGATCGAACTTTATAAAGTTTATTAATTCTTCACATGTAGTTTTAGGCATCGCGATGGGTTGCCCTTTCCTGTATTACCATATTTTGAGATGTGGCCTCCTAAAAATGGATCAAACTAAGCAACAAGTTCAAGTAAATCAAAAAAATTTCCACAAAATAGAACTTGGTTTCTTCCTCGAAAAGGTGGTCCACATTTAGCAATTGTTATAATGACAGCAATAGCAATAAGGTGTTGCAAAACGGCTTTCCAATATGGACATTTTTCATTAATTTGTGTTTCCAGTTCCAAGAATAAGCCAAAACCATGTCTTCGGTTTAAACATGACAACATACAATCTCTGTGAATTGAACTGTTTTCGTGTTTATCATATATTCGAGTTGTGCCAACAGCTAAAGCCATCTGTAGCAAATTGAGAATTAAATGATTTAGGACAACCGTTTGCAAACAATATACAGAGCTGCCTGATGAAGAAAACAGTAGCCACTCCCTCTTATAATTTTCACCATTAGTTTTGTACCCTAGAAATATATTCTGGCTATAGAACCTTGATTGTTTACCATCTAGAAATTTTCGGTACAAATTTTCAAATGACCCACTGTGATGCTGACAATCAATCGGCCCTCTTTTGTTTCAATAATTTACGTCATTAGAAAAAAATTATTCCTCAAAGCTGGATTTGTATTTGTTATTCATGGGGTCTGCACATGTGACAATTTCAGATTCTAAAACAGTTTCACTTCCTACACCAAAATTAATTTTTTTCTTTTACTATATAGCAAGGAATGGATGCAGAATTTGGAACTAGTTGTTATATTTGTATTGCTATTAGTAATTTGGCACTAGCGGTATTAGTACAACGATCTGCACCCATTAAACTGGAGCATTCAATGAGCAATGTCTCTTCTGATTCATTACATTTTAAAAAGGAAGTTAATTTTGGGTTGTCTTTAGGGATTCGCCAATCCTTTTCTTTTTATCTACTTCAAGCTTTCATTTTTGTGTTCCACTTAGCTGCTGTTTCATTTTACTTGGATATAAAATTACATCACTTTTTAAATTTGGTTCTACTGAGCAAATAAATTTGAATAATTGAAAGTAAAATTTGTAAAACAAGTAAAATTTATAAAATAAATTTACATTCAAATTTGGACATTAACACAAAAATTTATATTTGGACCTCAGCAGGTAAAAAAAATGGGTTTGGAACATGTAATTTTGATCTTCAGATCTGAGAGACTCAAAAGAAATAGTACTTAGAAGAAAGCTGAAAATAATTTTATTTGTTGTACGATGTTTGTTGGCAGGCCCTTCACAGAGTGTTTTTCGCTTGAAATAAGACTTAAAAACTTGCGTGCTCACTTTCTGTCTTTTGATGCTGCCTCTTCAGAGTTTATTGGACTACTGCTGATACCCAACAGGGGCGAGAGTGATTGCTAAGAGCATGACAGAAACACACGAGTATGATCAATTTCAAAACATGTTTTGGTTCTCTCTGAGCAGGCCAGACACGTCACAAGTCACGTGATTATAGCGCCAATGGCATGTTCTATGTGGTTGACGAGACAGAGCTGAATGTGAGGTTATGCACGTTTAGTTCAAAATGAAAAGGAAAGTATAATTGTTATCATACACAAAATTTATTAGGTACCAATTTCTGTTAGTGCCCTGCCAGCTCCCTGGCACCGCACCGGTGTTTTTTCCTTGTGTCCTGTCTGCTTGGCATCTTTGCGTTTTTGCTTTAGACAACTGGTGCCCCTGTTTTGTTGATGCACTAAGCACGTGCTTACCTTGCCTATTGGGTAGTCTGTCCCTGAATGTAGCCAAATGTGTATGCTAGAAAGATCATTTAAACTCTGAGACTACTTTCCCCTCCTTAAAAAAGAGAAGTCTAACTTCAAAAGCTCTGTGGGCTGGAGAAGAGTGGGAAAAGGTTTGCAGGCTTTCAGTTCTCTGATGAAAATTTTTTTCATTTGTGTAACAGCCTGCTCTATCATCCTTTATCAACTTCTTTTTTTGTCCCTAATATAATCACTGCAATTTCTGTCTCTAATGCTTTTACTCATAGCGACCTTACAGGACAGAGTAGAACTGCCCCATAGGGTTTCCAAGGGGTAGCCGGTAGATTTGAACTGCCAACCTTTGGCTTAGCAGCCGAGTTCTTAAACATTGTACCACCAGGGTTTCCATGAGTCAAAGTTGACTCAACAGCAATGGGTTTGGTTTGGTTTTTTGGTTTTAATGCTTTCACTGAGCTTTTTTTTTATTCCATGAGGCTAGGCTAGATGCATAAGGTCCCTGTGAGGTGGAGCCAACTCAGCAGCAACTGACCACAAGGCTAGACATCTGGCAAGTGTGTGAACACTTTTTACATAGCTGACATTTATTGAGTGTGTGCTACTACATGTCAAACTCTGAACGAACATTTACATGTCTTATTTCATTTGATCCTCACAGCCATCTATGAAGTTACTATAATTACTCCTGACAAAATCATTTTGATTCTCCTGGAATCCAGATTTCTGGGTTCATGGAATTGGGGTGACCCACCCAGTCCAACTGCCCTTAAGTGTCCTTTTGAACCTTAAAGGAATGGGTTCCCTGAAGTCATCTTCAGGTCAAACAATAACTTTGTAAGCAGCTTAGTGGAGAGCGTTTGGCACTGGGTTCTTTTGGAAAATCATTTGTGCAGCCAGCTTCTAGAACACAGGAACTTTAGGGTTTGACTAGAAGCTGTGTTTTAGGATGTATGGCGTGTCCTTGGAGACTGTTTCTGTCACTGGATGGGCCCTGAAACCCTGCTTGTGCTTGGACAGTCTCTTCTTAGTAATTAACATAACAATGATCTATATAACATGCTTTTACCGTGTCCCCTCTTCCTGACGTGTTCAGCTGACGCTGCCTGATTCTAATCGTGTCCACTCACAATAAATACATTCCATTACTCTTATTTTTGGTGTTTCTCTAGGCAATTTAGATTTTTGACACTCCACTTTACTGATCTGGAAACTGGGGGTTAGGCAGATGGTTACTTGTCATGGTTGTATGTTACCACATGAAATACACCAATGTGAACTTGAGATAAACAATAAATAACTTTTGTAGTATATGCCAAATATTTCATGAGATAAATGAGAATATTACATGTTGTTTACCTAAGATTCAAATTTAACTTGGTATCCTCTATTTTTATTTGCTCAATCTGGCAATCGTATCCAGGCAAAAGAGTAAGTGGCAGGACTATGTGACCCCAGAGCCCATATTTTCATCTACTACTTTACACAGTCTTCGTAATTAAAACCTTCCCAAATGAACCTACCATTACTCTGTCAAAACTCTTCCTGGAAGAGTATATGTATCCCAGATATAAGAGGTAGTTTTACTGAAGTATAGCAGGAAAGACAGCAATATATAATCTGAAAAGGTTCTTTTCTTTAACCCAAAGTAGACTTTAAAAACAAGTATAAAAAAATACATTGTAGATGTGGTTTAATATAGCAATTCTTAGAGCCTGGTAGCTTGGAAAAATTGATGCAATTATAATCTTAGTGAATCACCTTCTTCCATACGTGAATATATGAGTTAAGGTTAACTTCCAAACTACCTCTCAGCATAGAGTTACTATTCCCTGACCTATGTAAATACCGTGATTCCTGTGTGGGACAAAGAACTTGGTTTGGTCCTTGTCTCTGGCTGCTAAAGAGAGTCCTTGGAATTCTCCAGCAAACAAGGTACCTTTGTTTTCTAAAACAGCCAGGCAACACTTAAACTTGAGTAGGGGCTACACAGGTCCCACCCTGCAGAAAACCTCAGGAAGGAAGCGGACATGATGCAGTTAATCATGCATATTCATTAGCTATACATATGTCTTGAAGACCCAATGACTAGGGGATCCTGGACCTTGGAGTTTCTGGATTGGTGAGAACATCCGTACACAGGAGAGTGTGGCATATCTCTGGGGACAATGCAGGCCCAGTGCTGGGCACTCTCCTAGACCTTGCTTGATGCGTCTCTTTGACCGTATTCTTCCTGATGATGATAAATGGGTAACTGTGACAGTCTGCGTGAATTTCATGAGCCATTTTAGAGAGTTAAGGAACTTACAAGGAATAATGAGTCTCTGACTTAGCTTAGAATGGCTAATTCAGAGGAAAGATCACAGACAGTCATATGGACAGAGTCCTATCTCAGGAGGAACCAGCTTTGGGTAGCTAGTGCACAGAAGACGGCTCTACAGGCAGTCAATTTGTGGAGAGCCAACTCTGGGTAGCTGGGTGACACAGAAAGGCTGCATGGTCAGTCAGTGAAGAAGGACTTCTGGCTTGTGTCCTATCCCCAGGTGGCTGGAGGCAGGTGGGAGTAGGGCTGGTCTGAAGGACAAGGAGTTGTGCAGACTCCTGACTCTATTGTTGGTCCCAATGACCTAGCTCCAGGTAGCTGAAGAAAAAGTCTGACCTAACACTGGGTAGTTAGGGTTAAGAGAGGAGATGCCATGACAAGTGACTGGCAATGAGAAATGGAAATGTGTGAAGGTGAAGCCTGGGTCTCCTTCCAGATGGCAACTGGGTTCATGGTGATTCTTACCTCAAAATGAGCAGTGAATGTAGAGTCTTGCCCACTTTGCCTTTTTTTGTAGTGCAGTTAGTAGCACTGCAATTCCCAAATTTATTAAGTTCATAGTCACCTTCTGATTTTGTTTTTAATTCTTATACTCTGATCTGATCCTGTAGAACTGTGATTTATTTATCAAAACCTTGTGTGGATTTGGATAGTTGAGCTGCATCTTTGAAAAATATAACCACAACCAGTATTTTCAAAGACTCTGGATTGTACTTGCTATAATCTGTTAGGTCCCTCTTGTTGGTTAAGATTTGATTGCTGGGAAGCAGCCGGCATACCATAATAAAGAATGCTTCATAATTTCAGAACATATGGAAAAGATAATTCTAAGTAGCCTCATAAAATACATGCAGTACTTTTTAAATATCTGAGAAAAATGGTCAATTATATTTAATGATTGTGGACCTGACAATGAAGTTAATGTACAGAGCTAAAACACGACCCGGTAACACGTGGAGTCGTTTTTATAAGTGGCTTGTAAAAAGCGATCACTGGGGGAACTTTGACATTTACAGAGAACACCAGGCATGGTATTTGTTCTCGTTCATTTCCATGCATTAGACAAAGCGATGAAGACAAACCAAATGGAAATGGATTTTATCCAAAACAATCAATACAGCCAAACTGAATAATCTCATGCAATGCCATCAGGCTTTTGGATGTTATGAACAAGAAATCTTTCAAAAGAAGTTTGGAGGACTCACAAAGAACTGTTTTTCATTTTGCCAAGTGAGGAAATAAGTGAAAACAAAAACAAAACACCATTATCACCAGGAATCCATAAAAAATAAGCAGCAAAGACCATCTCAGAATAAAGAACTGTGTTTCCCTAGAAGGGGCCAGACAGTCTTTCACTAACATTTTCACTGAAGAAACCAAAAAACCCAAACCCATTGCCGACAAGTCGATTCAACTCATAGTGACCATACAGGACAGAGCAGAAGGGTCCCAAAGGGTTTCCAAGAAGCAGCTGGTAGACTTGAACCGCCAACTTTTTGGTTAGCAGCTGGGCTCTTAACCACTGAGCCACCTAGGGCTCCTCATTTTCACTACAGGCAGAAAATTTTGACAGCAACCAGCAGCATGGTTTAGTCCTATACTGCTAAGATAATGAAGTTTTAGAAAAGATATAATTTTTTTAACAAGTTTTTTTCTTTTTTTTAGTATTTGCTAAACAAAAAGTAAATGAAGATACACAAACCATTCTCGTCACTGGAGGAAGTAGCCCAGACTCCATTTTTGCTGTTTACTGTTCATTCTGAGCTGACTCTCAAAACTCAGCTAGCCAGAATACCTCATCAAGCCTTCGAGCTCCTCTCCCTTCCCTTCCTCTCACAGCATGCTCCCAGGAAGGACAGTCACTTAGTCTAGTCCCCCAAATATCCACAGGTTAACAAGATATTAACTGAGTCAAAATTTAGGATTAGCAAAACAACATTTAAGGGATCTCATGATTGTCTTGTGTCTGTTAAAGCATGAATTTTTAAATGTCAAAGAATCAGAAACTTTTTCTTGTAAGTTTCTGGATTTTCTGTAAACTCTAAAAAAATTCCTTTCATGGGAGCGATTTTGTGAATGCTTGCAAAGTGCTACCCAACCCAGATCACTCTATTCCTTCAATAAAACTCTTTGTTTTAATTTCAACAGAGACTCGAGTTCACTTTTCGCCAGCCATAAATGGATCCATCCTCCTGTTTTGACCCACTGCCATCAGAGGTGCCCACCCCTCCAATTCCTGAGCCCTTCCTGTGTACTCTGGGGCAAATCTGCCTGCTTCTTTCTTTGGCTCCCTGGTCTGCAGGCACTTAGTTTTAGCTTTCTCTGCTATGCTAAATTAACCAGTCTCTATGCTTTCCTATCTTTTAAATTTTGTTGACATCTTGAGAGTACTGTTGAATAGCAAAATTAATAACAGACATCTTACTTTGATTTTAAGGTTTTTCTTATCCATGTAACCAAATATTAACCATAAAAAGCCTGACCCAAATTGCATAAGCCTACCAGAAACTGCTCTACAGCAACGTAAATTTGTCTTATCCTGATAGAAAAGGGTAGTTGTCAAACCATTACCTCCTAATTTAAATCTCAAGAAGCCTCACGGCTGCAGGTAGGTGGAGGGCCAAAGCATTAGCTGCCAGATAAGAAGTAACCATTTATCAGTTAATCTTAGGAACGGGAGGAGGGCAGGGTTCCATCAAACACATTAAGATCAGCCAACGGTTGATCTACACTTCTCCCTCCTCTTCTTTTTATAAGCCTCATTGTACCTAGCTTCTTTGAGTCATGTGTTGTTTCTGGAATCAAAATGGTCTCCCTATATGCATACAGAGTAAATCCTCAGAATAAACCTTACGTTCAAATTTCAGTGAGTTTTGATTATTTTTAACAATCGTCATCGCCTCTCTTGTTCCCTGTGTCCTTGAAGATCTATGAGTTTTACTGTCATTTTAGTGCGGTTTATGTGGGAGTAAAGAAAAAAGCATATGGCTACCTTAAACTTCATTTTAAAAGGTTTTGCAACATATAAAAAAAAAAAATCACTTAATCATGGCCTCAGAGATCATAGCAGGGGGTTGATAAGGCATTAAAAAAAAAAAAAACAAACCTCAAAACACTTCCCAATCATCAGAAAAGTATTCTGGAGAGCCTTTCTTTCTATTTTACCTGTTTTTAAGGAAGTGTTCTAAGGAAGAGAACTGTCATAAATCAGCATGCTGCTGGGATTTTATCCGACCTGCTAAATGGTATTAAAGAGCTTTTCCTCTCAAAGCACCTTCCTGTATCTTTATGCCTACTGTTATTGCTGCTGGTGATGTTATTGGCTGCCATCAGGTTGGCCCTGGATTCATGGTCACCCCATGCAAAACAAAACAAAGCGCCACCTGGTCCTGCGCCATGCCCACGATCAGTTGCTTACTGGACCGTTGTAGACCTAGCCTGTACAGTTTTCACTGGCTGATTTCTGGAAGCAGATCATCAGGCCTTTTCTCCTTGCCTGTCTTAGTCTGGAAGCTCTGCTGGAACCTGTTCAGCATCATAGCAACACATAAGCCCCCACTGACAGGAGGTGGGGGTGGCTGCATATTAAAAAAAACAGTTGCCATTGAGTACATTCTGACTCGTGGTGACCCATGTGTGTCGGTGTAGAATGGTGCTCCATGAGGTTCTCATGGCTGATTTTTTGGAAGTAGACCTTCAGGCTTTCTTCTGAGGCTCTTCTGCATGGACTCAAACCTCCATCCTTTGGGTTGGCAGCCAAACATGTTAACCGTTTGTGCCACCCAAGGACTCTTTTAGGTCTAGTAAAATAGAATCCCAACTGTTTGAGTTTACTTATGTTGGGAACTCTTAGAAGAAGACTTAGTGGGAATCAATTCCCTTGTCAAGAGATGAAGCTATGGGGTCTAGAAAAAGTCCCACTGCTTGCTAGAAACATCTTGGCATGCCCCAGTGGATTTCTAGTTGTAGAATTGCAGCTGGTCTCACTAAACTGCATCTGAATGCGAGAAGAAAATTAGACTGCCTGAGACCTCTGTATAATCTTATACTTGACTTACTGGAATCAAACAAAAACTTGGCTCACCAAATTTGAACCTGGTGATAATGAATATACTAATGCCTCCAGCAGTCCTTGGTGGTGTTTTACATCCTAGCACTTAACTGCAGGCTATAGTCAGCTTCATGGCATGAGAGGCGATAATCACAAAGGTATTGTAGAGAAAAACTTGAATGCTGTTTCAAGTTAAAACAGAGAGGTTCATTAAGGGTTTAAAACTATTGCAACTGGGAAACTACACAGCCCATTGAAAATGGGGCCATTTGTCCCGGGGCAGTTTCGTTATACAAGTATTCTTATGGGGTAAAAAGAGGAACCAAACCACAGGGACGGCAATTACAGGAAAATCACGGAATACTGTAATAATCACACTCTGATTGGTTATACAGACAGTTTCAAGTCATGGTCACAAGATGCTTACATGTAATTTCTTTATCTATCTTGCAGAAATATCTTGTTGGCAGCAGCACCAAGTCAGCACTCTTCCTGAGTATGTGTATTTTGAGGATGTAGATGGTCACTTGCGTAAAACCCCCCTGGGGCATATGGTTTCACATCCTGGTTTTGAAGACTGAGGGAAAACATGTTTTTCTCAAAAAAAAAAAAAAAATAGCTTTTAGTCTAGAAATCCAGGTTAAAACTAGATAGCATGGTCAGCATGTTATGCCTGGGTCCCATTGACTGCACTGAAACCTGTCTTTGCCTGAAACAAAGGAAAGGCCTAAGCCATTACTTTCATAAAAAATTTAACATAAAGCAGTCCAAAGAATCTACCGAGAAAAAACACGTTTCACTGATATCAGATGATCTGTGTGTACAAATGGGTACACTACACGTTGTACCATCAACACGGTAGATGAGATTTTTAAAAAGTAATGAAAAAGTGACCTGCTTGAAGGGTAAGGCAAGGTTCAAAGATCTGAATTAAAATCACAGATAGAAGAATAACTCCCATGATAACTTACTGAAAAGGAAGTCACCTTCCTCAACTACTCGTGTTTCTGTATCACTATGAATAAGTAAAAAACAACATTCTCTAAGTCTCCTATTAGACCCTAAGATGAATGCAATCCCTGAAGCTAAACCAGATATGAGCCAACACCAGGATACAATAAAGTAAAGGCATCATACTGGAAAACCAAACCACCTGGTTACCATACATATTACCGTATTTGCACAGGAGCCTGATGGTTAATCAATAAACCAAACAAACCATCTGCCATTGAGTCAATACATAGTGGCCCTATAGGATGGGGCAGAACTACCTCATAGCATTGCCAAGGCTGTCACCTTTATGGACGCAGACTGCCATACCTTTCTCCCACAGAGCAGCTGGAGAGTTCAAATCACCGACCTCTCCGTTAGCAGCCAAGCACTTAACCACTGTGCCACCAGGGCTCCTCTTCCTGATGGTTAGCTTCAGGTTATATGGCACTATTAGTTTCCCTGGTCTTCAAAAACTATCTTTAAAATTCAAATTTTTTTTCCCTCTCTTTTATCTTTTCAGTATTTCACAGATGTTTCCTTTTTCCCTTCCCTTGATTCCAACAAGAATATTATATCCTAGCTTGCCAGGAATAACAGTTTGGACCAGCATTTTCTTTATAATGTCCAACCACTGCATAAAGTTCTAAAACTCCTGCTTTGGGCCATGATTACCAGAAGAATGCTTTCAACTAGAAAACAGTGTACTCATCAGTCTAGCAGAGCAAAACTGCAGTATGACGTTGGGAGTTGTTTTAGAGATACTCAAACCAAGCACACCCTTTGCTCAAGGGAAAATGGGTGAAGGGTGTGAACGTAAAGATCTGCTTTTAATTACATCTAAGGGTTGAGTTTTACATCGGGAGCATAGTTTGTTTAGCACTTTCTCTTAAATAACAATTTGTATATCCTAAAAAAGGCATTGATTTACATGAAAGTCTCCAGAGCCGTGAGAAATTCACAACAAGCTACTAGGAGTGAGGGGGGAGCCCAAGCAAAAGGACCAACAACAAAATCCACATTACTTTGCCAGCTTTTATAACTTAAAAAAAAAAAAACCAATGGTAGTGAAAACCTGTATTTCACAAAGGCCGACTCCAGTCTTAAGTGGATCAACAGCTATAGATAATAATATGACCTGCGGTATTACCTTCCAGAAAGGGCCAGACAGTTTCCTAAGGCCTTCTCTGGGTAAGGATCACATTAAAATATCAGGAAGTGTTAGATCAGAGTCACACCTGAGGGGAAAGCAGTTTCCTGGAACACAAGAAATGGAACGGGAAGATAGTAGAGCCAATATTTATAAAAAAAAAAAAGGCTCTGCAGATAAAACGTTTTTATCTTTGCACTACCAGGTTTACTTTGTGAAAGGCAACCCCTCCCTGGCTCTCTCATGTGCCATGGATTACAACCAGTGCATGGAGATGTTCTCGATACTAGTTTAAGCTTACTGTCACTCTCAAAGGAAACCCTGGAGGCGTACTGGTAAAGTGCTACGGTTGCTAACCAAAAGGTCAGCAGTTTGAATCCACCAGGCACGGGCTCATTGGAAACTCTATGGGGCAGTTCTACCCTGTCCTATAGGGTTGCTATGAGTCGGAACATACTTGACGGCAATGGGTTACGGGTCACTCTGAAAAGATCCAGCTATAATTAAGAACCAGGGCAGAAGTGATCACTTTAACCTCTTTTATGGGGTTAAAAGATGTTCTGATTCAATTTAAGGATAAAAAAATATATAGACATTTCAAGGAAAATTTTCAAATTATGACTAGGATTTTCCCCATATGGTATGAGATAGAACATGTACTATGAAAAAGCAGAAATGAATGACCCATTAAGCCAGGATCCCCCTCCTGGGTTCTAGCCTTAATCCAATGAACAAAAATGATCTAGTAAAGAAAGACAACAATCTGTAAAAATCTGTAAACCTTCCAATAAAACTTCAGGTTGCAAGAAGACATTGTAATGATTTTTTCAGGCTCCTTTTGTACTTCGATTTGACTCACAGAGGGAGAAATGATTAACATTTACCTAACAATGCTAAAGAAACAGTAAGCAAATCCTATACAGAATGGAGAGAACAGAGCTGATAATACCTTTCAACATCCTTGCAACATGCTTTACAAAGCAACGAATTAGGAACTCCCAAAGCAGTGTTCTGGAGCAAAGCACTTCCATTTTTTCTTTAACATGTTTATGGTTAGCATCTTCCAGTACTGGAACAGGTTTATTCAAAAGACACATAAAACTCACCTTACCTGAACCTAGCTCAGGCTTTAGGTTCCTTTTATAGAGGAAATAACCCCCACCAACCCCCGCGAGACTTCTAAAATTAACACTGCTCAGAACAAAGATACTGTACCCAATCCCTGCACTCTGCGGATCACTCCCAGGGAAGAGAAGTGACTTGTCTAGGTGCATTTTCCTAATTAGTAAGCAAAGCCCACTGGTACGCAGCACCCTGGCCGAGACAGCAAATGGCCAATACTGCCACTAAGCTCCATCCTACATACCAGGGCTTTACTGGAGGTTCCTGAAATTTCACTGCCAGGGAAATTTATTTCTTTGCCATATTTCTGTATAAGAGCTTTAAGCAGTTCTTTTGAATCCACACTATTATGAACTATAAAACTCTTGGTTTAATCTCCAGCCACATAAAATTAAGAAACAAAAACAAAAAAACCCTCAGGATTCAACCACGCTTTAAGCACATCACAATCATCCACAACAACATAAACAAACAAAAGCGCTGGGCTAGGATTTCCCCCCATCTGAATGCCTGACGTAGTCTGGCAAGAGATGGGAAAGAAAAAAAAAATGATATGATTAACAAGAACTTTTACAGATTTATGTTTTAAGCCTACAGTTGACTGACTCAGAGTTAAAAACTACAAAATGCCAAAATAATTTATATTTGAGGTATAACTAGATTCAGAGAAGGAATGTGGAAATGTTTGGCAGAAGTGAGGCTTAATCAACATCTTATACTGCACACTTCAAATTCGGGAGTATATTCCCTTTCAAGAAATTAAATATAAAATGTTACTTATGCTAAAGGAGAGCTACCAGTGGGGCCTGATGGCAGGAAGGCCTGCACTGCCCCCTCCTGGCCAGGAGACTCGCTGGTAAGTGCTCCAGGATCAGACACAACTCATCAAACCAACTCAGTCAGACTTAATATATGTGAATAATAATGCCTTTCTCTACAAAAGGCATAATTAGTCTTCCAAAATGCATTCACATGTGTGTCCTTCCATTTTTTCTGCTTCAGAATTTGATGTGAGCACTGTTATCTGGAAGAGGACAAAGCTACATTCTTAACTAGAAGAGAAGTATTTGAGATCACCTTAAAAAGAAAAAATAGTCCACAAAGAGGACTGAGTTTTAAAGAAAACGACTCACAGAAGTTGTGTCTTAGTAGGCTAAATAGTATTCTTCAAACTCAACCAATATGAAGCACAAAGATCAGAAAATTCAATTTTCTCAATTTAAAATGGTTCGATCAAGGAGAGTTTTAAAAATATCTCACTAAAATTGAAGGCAAGAATATTTAATTCTTTCAGAAGTCCTTTAGCACTTGCTCAGGTGAAGAAAAAATGAGTAAACCAGCAAAAAAGGGATGACTACCAATGACTTGATATTTAAATAAACTATTATGTATTAAGTGGCCAACAAAAAAGAAGCTAGCATAGTCAGAAATGAAAGTTTTCAAGGAACACAAACCATGTTTTGACTCCAACTGTCTGAGAAGGGAGGAAACTATTATCACATCTATTCTAGAGTTTCAGAGATATAAAATATATGCTCCTAGGATTTTCTGACCTTTTTTGTTATGAGTTGGAACCCATCCTAGGAGCATATAATGAATTAATGGTACTTTATCTTTTTTTGGAAATGGGGAGGTTAGAGAGGTAGAATTCCTTCCAATTATCAGATTAGACATCCTGCTCTTTGGATGAAGAACGAGATGATCAAAATGTGTTGTTTACATAAATAGCAGGAAGAAACCCTGATCTGATTTTAAGTGCTAAAAAACTACTACTAGATATAATGTGAATGAGATTTCTGATTATGACACCTGGAGTAAAAACATATGCACTGTGGCTAAGAATATATGTTGACAGGTATTTACAGAAGTCTATAGTTTAATTCAGTTTACTTCATGGAGGGAACAAGAACGGCCAGAAAAATGTTCAATCTGTCTCATTTCTCATTCTAATGATTTTCTATTAGCTACTTCTGGTGTTCAATTTAAAAAGACTGGATAATCCTATAAAAATATCTCTGGTGAGATATTGGGAGTTTGGATATATTCTTGAATATGTTATACAATCCAGAACTTAAGAGACCACATGTTTCAAAAAATATAAATAAATAATTGAGTATAATCTCCAAGAGTATCATGCGATGGCCTGATTACAATTTTATAAGGGGCTTTTTAAACTGTTCACCCCTTGGAATATTTGCAGTAGTCCAAAGGAGAGTTGTTTGGCCTTCTCTTGCATAGATATGTATCAGATAAAAGCACCTGTACTATGTAAAAAACAGAGAAGGTAGCAGGTAGCCTTTTATTTGGCAGCTGTGCTAGATTTCACCATTACAGCATACAACCATGCTTCTGGGTGAACACACTAATATCACAATGCTTAAGTCATCACCGGGATAGGGGCAAAGCTAACGATGACGATCAGTTAATTTCCCATAGCCTTTCGCTGCGTACTGTGCGTATAATCCACATTCAAAAGATATAAAACAAAAATCCTTAGTACTTCTTAGTACTCCTTATAGAAGCGAATTTTAATAGCCATTTTGAAAAATACATATATGCCTACATACATTTATTTAACAATATTATAAGCCATGCGGGTATATCTCAGCAGGAGATAGAAATCATCACACCACAGGGGGTCTCATAACAGTTTCACTAGAAAGAGAGACATCCCCATCCAGGTCACAGTACAGGGCTGTGAAGACACACGTTTCTCCCGAAAGCCACAGTTTTTCAAAAATACTGAGGAGGAAAGAGACACATTTGAAAACGTACTCTAGCTAGACAATCTGCTAATGACTGATGGGGTCAGACCCCGCTATGACATAATCTAGGGAGATGGGTAACTTCCCTGAAGGCCAACATGTTCCTTAAAGTCACACTAAATTTGTTTGCTTTATTTCCCCCCTGCCCTGTCATTTCTTGAGGGAAACATGTTATTACCAAAGTTTCTCCGTAATGTAAATGTCATATAAGGGGACTGCGAGGGAGGGGCAGGGGGCGGGAGCCTAACGTCATTCTCTGTGGGTCTGGATATACAGCCCCTGAGGAGGCTGAAATAACACGGAGACCCACCTCCTGAAGCTTTTCCTGCACATTATCAAGCCTCTGAGTCTCCACCATAATCATCCACATCTCCAGCCCTGGAGTTCTGTGATCCTATGATGCCATTATTCCATTTTTAAACCTGTGGAGTGGGAGTACTTCTGAGTGCCCTGCTCACACAGATGGTGGTGGGAAGACTCTCAAGAATATGTTGCATGTAGTAAATGCCCATTTCACTACGTAATCACACCCTTCACATTCCACAGGAGTAGAGATTATATCATCCTAAAGGCAGTCACAGAAAAGACAAGCGGTTTAATAGCAGCACAGCACAGAACATACATGTACAGGAAACATGGAAGAGGGAATGTCTCCTAATTAAATATATCTGGGGCTAATGCCTCTGAACCCAGCAAGAATGTAATATAACAGAAACAGGTCACCCACTGTACATCAACTCCACGTTTTGATGTGGGGAAAGGATGGAGGGGAAGGCAAGAGGAACCAACTGGAAGATAAAATCAGACACAGTATCTCTATATTCCTGATGTTCTAAAAATACATTGCACTGAAAAATCATTTGTCAAGGCAACCTTTCTGAGACTAAAACCCAGATCAATGTGCCAACCAACAGTTTCCCACAATCATCTCCTCTTGAGCATGGCTTCACCCTTCTCATCCACAAACTAGCTCTTTACAAAACTGACCCATGCCACAGCAAGGGCTGTATCTGGAGTTCAGGTAGCATCCCTTTTACCTGTTCTCACCTGATTTTCTTAGAGCCATTTTATACATCTTGTTACTTTCTCACGGTCTGTCATTGCACGTGAGGCACTGGCAAAGACTACCAATTTTTTTTTTTAATCCTACCATACAATTGTCAATAGGTTTAACACAGTATTTATTTACCTTGGTCTCCTTAGCAGAAAACTCTGAGGAGTTGGAAATTTTCATAGACTTTGACCGGTGGGACTGCCTCCGGATAGAATCCTCTCGGGAGTATTTCACGGAACCTGAGGTCCTCACCCGTACCTTGCTGGTACTCTGAACGCTATTCACGCCAATCATTTCGAGGGTCAACTGGGGAAGGGGTTTGGAGAAATAAAAAGGCACTTTCCAACCGCTGCAAGGCTCTAATGCTGGAGGAACTCTGCAGGGTTGTGCCTGAGCAGCTCCGGAGCGCCGGTGAATTAGCTTTCGCTTAAGAAGCACCAGGCTGCCTCCCCCAGCATCTTTAACTACCCCGTTTGCAGCGAGTCTGATTGTTCCAGGCACAGCTCACGTCACCGGCTGCAAAGAGGGGAAAAAAATGCAATCCCACCCCTGCCACTCGTCTCTCTTTTACACACACACACACACACACACACACACAATATTCACGCGCTGAAACAAATGGCAATTGGCCAGGCAAGCAATTCATTAACATTCCAAATTGCAACACTATTTCTCTTGTGATATCGTGCAGCCAGCTCATTAATGTCACCAACAAAATAGAGACACCACAAATGAAAGTCTCGAGTAATCTGCAAGGCACCATATGGGGTGGGAACTGAACTAAATTTCCAAAAGGGGGGGGTGGAAAGAGACCCAGAAAAACAAACAACTGATGGGCATGAAAGGTTCAATCACGTACAGGCTAGTGAAAGGATGGGTAGGCACAAAGGCATCTCAGTGACTGTTTATTTTCCGCTCTTTCTTCTTCCAAACCATACACTGCCTACTAACAGCAATTCAAATTGTTTGGTCATTCTGAAAATTAAATGTTTATGACCTTCGACTGCTGAAACCAGAGAGTTAAACAGGAACTGTGTCAGCTATATGGCAAACCCAGAATGAAGATGTTTGGTTATCTCCCTGTCACACTGAAAAGTTAAAAAAAAAAAAAAAAAAAACTGGTGGTTTTTAGTTCAGGTTAACTTTAAGTACAGCTTAGAGTGGGACCAATAAAGCCAACTCAGATCAATAAGGAGCAAGAAGTTTTTCCAAGACCTATAAATGCTATGTCAGGGTATAAAGGAATAAGCAACCTCCTGTATTAAAATTACAAATTGGTGATTACTAGAAGACAAGATAATTTCGGTTCCTGTTACATGAAGTTGGCAGCAGAATTCTCAAGACTGCACTGCCTCACTTATCTGGCATTCCAGGCATAGAGGGTCAACCACATACACATATTTTCCAGATAAAGGGAGTTTTAGTCATCATATAAATAAGAAAACTTAAAAAGAGTTTGTAAAAACCAATCTAGGAGGAAAGTGCTGCCTCATCCCACACACACCCCAAATCTGAACTTTTCCTTGATGACTGAGGATCACAGATTTTGTATAGTACATGATATGGCCAGGTACCCATGTTCCTGAGCACTATTCAGGTATGGAGGCTATTCTCCTTTACCGTCAAGAGACCCAGCCGGACAGGATTTCTGTTTTTAACTGTGCTTTAGGTGAAAGTGTACACAGGAAATTAGTTCCTCATTACACAATTAATATACGTATTGTTTTCAACATTGGTTGTCAACCCAGCAACCTGTCAACATCCTCCCCTTCTTGACCTTGGGTTTCCCATTTCCATTCGTCCAGCTTTCCTATCCCCTCCTGTCTTTTCATCCCTGCCCCTGGGCTGGTGTGTCCATCTATTCTTGTATACACGACTCAGCTATGCGTGTTGTATAGGCCTGGCCAACAGAATTTTTGAGTTTTGTGGGTTTTGTTTCCATCCCATGTTATGTACTCTCTGGCTCCCTCTGCCAGGTGCCTTCATGTTGCATCTCCTATCCTTGAAGCACCTGGTGCTTCAACTCTGCCATAAGCAAGACAAGAGACATTAATTCTGGTAGAGTTCTGCCTGAAATAATAATGGATCATAGTTTTTGGAAGATCGTGGGGCTCTCCCTTCCTTTAAGAATGCATGGAGATTAGAGTCTATGACATTGTTTTTGGCTACTTTGAGGTAAATTGTTTTCTTTTCCCAGGTAATTGAAAATATGGAAAAAGTGTCCTTTAGAATGATAATAATAATAAATGGAAGTTGGTAGTGACTTTATACTTTACAAAGCATGTTCTAAAGACATAAAAATGATGGCACTATAACAATATGATAAAGCTGATCATTTAAAATATACATAATTCTAACTTAAGCTTATCATGATCCTAAAGGCAAATATTATCTCCATATGATACAAGTAAGCCTGAGGTGGAACCCATAAAGGAACTCACAGCAGAGCCAAGATAAAAAATTCAAAAGATACAGTATAAAACACACAAAACCGTATCTCAGTAAGGTTTTAAATACAGAGCACTGCTTTAAAAGAAACGCATCTTTTGGCTATTTGCCAGTCACTAAAATGAGGAGTTTGACTATGTCTCCTGATGAACTTAATTTTCTTTTCTCCACTAGGAAAGTAAAATAAAAGAGAATGGAAACCATGTGCTAGCATATACAGAAATGGAATCTGTTATACAACTTCATTTCTGGAGGTTTAGCAGAAATATGCTGTTAAAAGCTTTTATCTTCACCCAAAGACTGTCCAACTGGCATTATTACTCCTGTGCCGTCACTAGTAATAACAACTTTCATCTGTTTAGTGCCTTTTACTTTACAGTAGTAACATACATTATCTCATTTTGATTCTCAACTTGACGATTCTGTGAGGTGGGTTGTGAGGTGTTATTACAATCCCCACTTTACAGAGGAGAAAAGTCAGCTCAGCAGCACATGACAGAGCCAGCATTCAAATTCTCATTTTAAACCATACAACCAACCACACTGCCTCTCGCATTCTACAACCAAAGACCAAACCTGTTCTTGCCAAGTTGATTCCAACTCATGGTGACCCCGCATGACAGTTTAGAACTGCGTAATAGGGTTTTCTAGGCTGTAATACTTACAGGAGCAGATTGCCAGGTCTTTCTCTTACAAGCAACTGGGTGGGTTTGAACTGCCAACCTTTAGGTTAGCAGCTGAGCACTATTGCGCTACCAGGGCTCCTCATGGCAAGTAGGCCAAAAAAACACCAAACCCACTGCCGTCAAGTTGACTCTGAGGCCTCTTTATTCCATGTAAGTGCAGTAGGCTGTCGCTTCTCCTTATCACACATGTAGGACATGAGCTTGCCTCCTTTCTGAAGCTTTCCTGCATTATGCCTCATTTGCTGTCCTTCCGCCTGGAACTCTGCTGTCCCCACCCCAGACATACACATTTCCCCCACTAAACTTAGACATGGCTGGTTTCTCGTCATTCACGGTTTGGCTTAAAAGCTACCTTTCTAAAGAGATCTTTTCTGACCACTAAAATAGCCTCCACATCCCAGTCGCTCTCCATCATAACCCCTATCTCCTCATTGTCACGGCACTTTTCGCTGTCTGAAACCATCTGCATCTCAGAGCATACAATAGTACCTGGTAGACAAGAGTTCAATGATAACTTGTCCAGTAAACTACTTAAATACACAGTAAGTTCCTCTTCTCTACTGTGTTTCATGTCAGTAAACTTTCCCTTAAAAGAAAATTTAGCATAATTTCTATGAAAAATGAATACAGTAAATACATACATAATTTCTTTTCTAACTGTACAAAAAAAAAATGCAATGAAATTTACATTTGCCTCCTACAACAGTGGTCCAGCCCATCTGCCCAGAAATAAGCACTGATCCTCCCAGAGGTAAATCAACCACATACACTGTGTGTGTGTGTGTGTGTGTGTGTGTGTGTGTGTGTGTGTGTGTGTGTGTGCGCTCCTTTTATCATGAGCTACAAATGAAGGCATGATATACATTCCTTCTGTTTCTGATTTTTTCCTTAATAATATATCAGAAAAGATTCTACATCAGCACACATAAAGTCACCTCACTCTTGTTCACTGCTGCATAAGATTCCAGTGAATGGATAGATCATATTTTGTTAAGGTCTTATTATTACATGGAGTCCCTGAGTGGCACAAACAGTTCTCAGTTGCTAATCGAAAGGCTGGCAGTTCGAGTTCACCCAGAGGCACATGAGAAGAAAGGTCTGGCTATCTACTTCTGAAAAAGCAGCCATTGAAATCTTATGGACTCACCCTTGAGGTCATCTTTTAGCTAAATAGCACATTGGTTCACAAAATAAAAGAAAAAA
Organism: Elephas maximus indicus; assembly: GCF_024166365.1. Taxonomy (NCBI): domain Eukaryota; kingdom Metazoa; phylum Chordata; class Mammalia; order Proboscidea; family Elephantidae; genus Elephas; species Elephas maximus. Next base: position 56,088,099 of record NC_064840.1, read on the forward strand.
CACCCATGAGTACTCTGCTCCTTTAAAATATCATCTATATGAGACTAAAGGGTCAACAATTAAAGCAAAGGTAAGACTGTAAGGTGGGGGGATGGCTAGATTAATGGTAACAAAGCAATCAGAGCGGAAATATTGAGAATGTTCACAAATTATGAAGAATGTTACCGATGTCACTGAAAAATGTGTGTAGAAGTTGTTGAACGGGGACCTAAACTGCTGTGTAAGCCTTCACTGAAAACAAAATAAAATATTTAAAGAAAAGAAATCCTATGGAGCACACTCCTACTCTGACACATGGAGTTGCCATGAGTGGGAATTACCTTGATGGCAACTGGTTTGTTTTTATCCTACCCATTTACCTTGTTTACTCTCTTTTGCCATGACAAATGATGCAGTAAATACACCTGTAATATATCATACTTTAAACGACATTTAAACAACATGGTTTTCCAATGTTTTCTGAAGAAGCCTTATTTTCCTCCTACATTATTTCATATCGCCCACAGTCGTAGTGTTAGGTACACATGGGTTCACAACTAGATTCGATCTGCAATGTTCACTTCACAGACATATTGGAGGGCCACGTCCCACCCCATCCTGCTCTGAGGCCTTGACCATTTTCAGACGTCAGCCAGCCTGTGCCTACAGAGCCTGCTTGCTATGAAACAAAAGCAGGCCTCCTGGAGAGCAGCAGCTGTTTAAAAAGTACAAAATAACTTTCCATAAAAGCTTTAACAGAAAATGAAAGCAACTTCCATATCAAATGGAAATTGTAGGAGAAATTTAAACTAGGCAAAGTAATTAACTGGAAGGCTGGGAATCTGAACTTCATCTTCTAATATTTCCTCTGACTGAGAACGGTATTGAGTGCATAACCCTAAAAGGCTTCTAGAAAGTGTTCCAGGTAATAGTCAACAGAAATGGTCTCTTAACCTCTTTAAGAGGTACCTTTTAAGAGAACTTAACTCAATTTAATAAATCTGTATTTTCTGCCCACCAGGTAGCAGGTGCTGAGGAAAACGACACTGATAAGATAGGGCCCCTAACCTTGAGCAGCTCACCATTCAGTTTGAGGGGGTGTGGTATGAAGAGAACAGGGAATTCTGTTGCCACAATTATAATGATATCAATGATATGAAAGACTTGCAGACCCCAAATGAGATAGACAGGAGAATATCAATGGTGCCCAGGCAGATGCTTCCTTCCTCTCTAATAAACTACCATGAAACCATTAGCAGAAAAAGCTCAATATTGAGTTATGGACTCTGGAGAGAAGCCAAAGAAGTAATGAATTACAAATACGACTTGTCCAGAGGTAGAATTAACACAATACATAGAATGTCTGGGGGAAGACGGGGTAGAGGGATGATGTGGTGAGAGAAACCCATCTTCCATTTATTTTCAGAACACTACAATGGTATTAACCTTCACTTTATTTAAAAGAATTGCAAGTCTTCACACCTCAGTTCCTTAGATTACATTTGCTTGTACGGAAATGTGTAACATAATAGAATGCCAAACTAGGAACTGGAAGCTAGGTGCTCCTGAGGCTTTCTGGCTGTGACTGTCACATGGCCCCAAATTTTCAAGACTGGTGTCATAAAGGTGCTAACGAATGGTTTCTTTTCTAGTCCATTCGGTTGAATTTAACCTCCTTGATAGAGCTGGAAGGGGCTTGAGAAACATTCGCCTTCAATCTCATATTACAAAGACTCTTGAGGCCCAGAGACATGAAGTGACTTGTCTAGGATCTTATAACTAATAAGTGACAGAACTGAGAACTGTGCTGAGGTTTCCTAATTTCTATCCAAAGTTGTTTGTTTGTCTCCAGTCCCATGCTATTTGCTTCTTCTTGAATGCTGAACACTCAATAGTCCCACATCTTTTCAAACGATGTTTTGCTTACAATGGTTAGCTTGAAAAGGAAAATTAAAAAACGATACCGAAAACCAAAACCCATTGCTGTCGAGTTGATTCTGACTCATAGTGACCCTACAGGACAGAGTAGAACTGCCCCCATAGGGTGTCCAAGGAGTGCCTGGTGAATTTGAACCGCTGACCTTTTGGTTAGCAGCTGAGCTCTTAACCGCTGTGCCACCAGGGCTCCGCAAAAACAATGCAGACAGACAAACTCTAGAAGTGAAATGGAGGCCAGCCACTCATAGGAACTGCAGAAGAGAGACTGGAAGAACCCCCTCTTCCAATAGTTTAGGAACTAGTCCACAAAAATATGTGACAGTTTCCTGTGCCCGATGTGGCAGGAGTGAGTTATGTATCCATCCTTCCGCTCTCTAGAGTGCTATTCCTTTCCATACAATAACATGACAGCAATACACCCTAAAGTTAATAGTTAACCTTCTAGAGAACAATATCTACTTTACTACAGTCATTGAGAATAGACGGCTACGAGAAATTTTAAGTAAGAAAAACAGGTACAATGGATAAAGATCTACCCTCTGCTTATTTTCCGTGTCTTCACGGTTTGCACAGTTGTTACTTCTCTAGTCTGGGGATTGATTTTGCATCCCAGCACACGGTTGCAGCCTAACTTCTAGCCATGCAGGATCCTGATCCCTGGGTGGTCCAGCCACAGAGGGTCTGATGCAAACTCCTCTGCCTGACACGTGTGCTAAGAGACTCTGAACTGCATTCCCATGCTGCCACGTGCCACCCATCTGCCACTTTGATGGATTGGACACTCTTCCATAGTACTTTCCAAAACAGGTCTAATTTCTCCCAAATTAGATACTGGCTATAGTACCCGAGAAGCCCTGGTGGCATAGTGGTTAAGAGCTCAGGCTACTAACCAAAAAGCCGGCAGTTCAAATCCACCAGCCACTCCTTGGAAACCCTATGGGGCAGTTCTACTCTCTCCTATAGGGTCGCTATGAGTTGGAACCGACTCAACAGCAATGGGTTTTGGGCTTATAGTACTACCTTTCACCTGCTATTTGGTCCCTTATCCTTCAATACCAACCTACTGAACAAGTTTCACACCTCTTGCCTTTGTCTTCTGAGCCCTGGTAATGCTGCTAATGGTAGTGCTGTCTTTCCCATCTCTGTCAGACACAAAAGTGGAAGGTTTTTCCTAGCTGTGAAGCTATAGATTTTCTTGGCTCGTAAGTCACCGTCTAGAATGTACACTAGGTCCAACGTTAAGGAGCAATCACCATCTTTAGTAATCTGCAGTTGGAAGTAAAAAAACCTATGACTTGTTGAACCTATGAAGACACATCTCCTCACTCTAGCAGCCCTCAATCCTGCTTGTAGCATCACTTGCTTTTAGTTCCATCTGTTCCTCAAACATACAAAGCAACAGAATTGGGGGGGGGGATCGTAAAATAGAACCTTCTTATGTATAAAAGTAAATAACAATCTTGATGGGGGAAAACACCCTTGGTAAGCATGAAATAGTTCCAAAACCTGAAAAAAGATATTTCTTTCATGAACCACACTAGTAGAGTAAGATGTTTTAGACAAAGGTCACATATTAGATTTGCTATTTGAAAGTACATGAAAATACAGGAGGAAGGCTGCATCTGTGTGTTCATAACACACATCTCTGCGTAACTGACACTGTCAGTTTCAGCTCAGACCTTTTTAGGCTATTACATGGAGAAGAAACACAAAACCTGGTCTTGAAGCTAAGCAAAATCTGGTCTGGAGAAATAGAAAACCTAGCACAGATACTAAAGTCTTCTTTCTGCACCGTAAGGCAGTACTCAACTTTTTACTCCTAATACAACCATGCAAATACAGGAACGGTATAAGTAAAGAGCCCCAAAAGCTGTTGTTCCAGATGAGTAAACCAATAATCATACAGTGAAATTTGAGAAAGATGGAGCCTGTGTAAGGCGGAAACCCGGGAAAGAAGGAAAACCCAAACATCTTCCACTCACAGAGCGCGACAGAAAAGTGTTAAGATTGTACCATGTCAAAGGCGGGAAACTGCAAGACCTGGAAAAACAAGGCAGTCCCACTGAGTTTCAGCTCTCACAAGTTTCACTGTGTATAAGATGGTTAAGTGCTGCGAAAAGTATTCTGCTCCTAACACTAAACCAATAAGCCCATTCATAATAATCTTTATAGCCACTTAGTGTCAATTCAACAAATATTCACTAAGTGCCTACTACATGCCAGGCATTGTTCTAAGAACACCAGTATAGCAGGTAGTAAAACAGTTAAAGATTTCCAGAGCAGCAGAGCTTCATACAAAACAAACTATTCTCCAGGTAAGAAACAACGCCTCCCAAAGTACATGATTCTACTTGCATTTTTTCCTGCCCAAAAATGACTTGTACAGAGAGAGCTAATTCTTGCTGCCTCTATTTCATTTATCAGTTCATCTGAGAATCCTCTCAAACTACCAACGTTTTATAATTTTCATTTCTTTGATTGATTAGTTCATCTGGTACTTTGGGTCACTTATTTGTCAGTTTCTACCCACCAAACAAACCCACTGCCATGAAGTTGATTCCAACTCACAGTGACCCTATCGGACACAGTAGAACTGCCCCATAGGGTTTCCAAGGCTGTGAATCTTTACGGAAGCAGACGGCTACATCTTTCTTCTTAGAAGCAGCTGGTGGGTTGGAACCTTCCAGATAGCAGCCAAGTGCTTTAACCACCACACACCAGGGCTCTTCAGTTTCTGTGAGCTCTTAATAATTTCAAACCATATATTTAATTTCATTCAAATGGTCACCATTTGATAATACAGAATAGTAACCGTAAGTTCTGGCGTGCAAATGACAAAACACCTGTTTAATTCTGTTCAAAGTTTTGATTTCCCTCATTCACTCTGCCAGGCACTAGAATTTGAATTTTAAGCAAAACAGTTTCCTGCTCCTAGTAAATTTATAGATACTAATCAAATAATCATTAATTAATTACATAATCAAATAATTCCAAAAGGAAATGTAAAACAGCAACTGTACTACTATGACAGAGAGTTTGGTGAAATGAGTTGTCTTCTATGTGTCCTTTCCGGCCCTAGGTTTGTAATTCTCCCTAAAACGACTGGTCAGGCTGCAATCTGCTAAAGGACTGGTTGATTTGCTATTCATATCAATCTGAATCCACCCCACGGTAACAGGTTTGGTGTTTTTTTCTTTGTTTTACATGGACTGGCTGGGAGGCTCCTGCCCAGTCTGACCTTCACCAGGATTGGCTCCACTTATCCAGTAATGGATAAAAATCCTAGAATAAGGAGGCTCACTGGGGCTTCCTGATCAACGAGAGCCAGGAGGGGAGCTCGTCTTTTGGACATGGGGCCCTGCACTGAGAACCTCCTAGAAGATCTGTAATATAGGTCAAGGGCTGTAACACCAAGCTGATAACACTCACTGAGCAGATAAAATAGAAGACTGAGAGAAGTATGGCAGAGAAATGGAATGGCAGCAGCAGTGCTGCCAGTGGTAACCATGAGACCAGGAAATTGCAGAGGTGGAAAGAGTTGGCCCATGGAGAAGATGGTGGTGGTGGATGAGCTGGCTGACAAAGCGCAGGTGGGCACTTCCTGGCAGGAGGTTGCAGAAAAAGCTGGGTACCTTCAGGCAGGAGGTCACTGACACTGCCTGGCACCTCTGGGTAGGAGGTCGCTAATGGAGAAGAGGCTCGGTCATACACCGTACACAGGCTGCCTGCAGAAGTTTTGCCTCAAGAGACAGCTGCCGTAATACTGGCCTAAGCCTGGCACTGGCCCAAGGCTGTCCGAAAGCTGCTGGTTGAGAGCTGGGTCAGCATGTACAGGGGCCCAAACCCAGCCAAGAAAAGCCATGGAGAAAGACATAGAAAGAGAAAGCAAACACAGCCAGGTACCTGATTTCAGGCACACTTGCTGTGTGAGAGAGAGAGAGAGAGAGACCTGCTGATACCTACCTGTTTCACAGCATGCCTGCCCAGTGACACAGAAATGGGTATGTATAATTTGGGAAGGGTGAGTGGGTCCCCTTTTAGACATAAGTAAGTTTCTTCCCTACGATGCTAAGTGGGGTACTTGTAGGGTGGAGGTGACAGGTTCACCTCAAATCAGTTCCTGTTGTTTACTGTTTGCTTTCTATAAATAATCTGCTCTAGTTGTTTATTGTTTCCCTTCTATAAATAATAATAACGCCTTTCATCTGCCAACACTATGTAAGTCTCTTGTGTGTATGACCCAATCAGATAGAATAGTAGAGTCCTCATCTCAGCAGTCCTACAGCTGCTGGTAATTTCAAGGCAACTGGCATGTGTTTATGCACACAGTTCAGGGAGGTGACCTGGCATTAAAGAAGTCTGGGAAGGCTTCCCTGAGGAAACTGGGAAATAATGCTTGAGATGTGAACAGAAAGATAAAGAGGAGGAGAGAAGGAACAACAGTATATGCAAAGGCCCTGTAGGTGAAGCGGGAGCAGAAAGAAGACCAGTGAGGCTGAACGGGGAAAGGGGCCATGAGATACAAGCTTTATTAAGGACAATGAGAAGCCATTAAAGGGATCTAAGCACCAACACAATCCATTTTGATTTTTGCAGATTATAAATTTTTCCTCCCAATAATTGATGTTGATTGGTATACCACAATAATAGTCTTTCTTCAATGTACTATAACATTGCTGCTAATACAATATAGCTAAATGAAAAGCTAAAATGGTGTAACACTGATCTACCATTAAGGTTAGGGTTAACTTATTATGGCTAGCTAACTAGCGGCAATACCTACAGCAGGAAGTAGTTATAGAAGTAGTTATCAGTGGCAGCAGGTGTATAAATCACAAAACCCAAACCAAACCAAACCCATTGCTGTCTAGTCCATTCCGACTCATATAAGACAGAGTAGAACTATGAACACAGTAGAACTGCCCCAGAGGGTTTCCAAGGAGCAGTTGGTATATTTGAACTGCTGACCGTTTGGTTAGCAGAAGTCACAAAAGGAGCTGCAAACATTAAGTTAATACAGGGGCATTTTCTGTATCCAAACTTGTGCTTCCTCCTCAAAAGGACAGCAATCCAAACTGCCTATACTTCGTAGGTTTTATTTTAGCTTCTCAAGCAGTAAGGTCTACCAAAAATTCCAGTCAAAAAAAGATGGGGAACAGAAAGTTAAAGAACAATTTAAATCCCTGCAATACCAACGCTTTGTTCTGGAGCTTCAAAAGTTCATTTCCAGGGGTAGAAAGGGACTTCAGACTGGTACCAATTCACCCTCAAGTAAATTACTAAAGGGTTTAGAAAAATCATAAGCAAAATTCTGGAAGTCTAGTCCATTCTGAAATATGAGAAGGCCATCTCGTATATATTATAGGTCATCAAGTACTAGATGATCAACATCTCAAACTGAGCCAGACTTTCAGAAGACACAGAGTTACTGCAAACACATCCCTCTAACCTGCTCGTTATGTTATTGCTATCCCCCAGGTGAGTTCCCGCCAAGTTACTGCAAACACATCCCTCTAACCTGCTCCTTATGTTATTGCTATCCCCCAGGTGAGTTCCCACCAAGTTACTGCAAACACATCCCTCTAACCTGCTCGTTATGTTATCGCTATCCCCCAGGTGGGTTCCCACCAAGTTACTGCAAACACATCGCTCTAACCTGCTCGTTATGTTATTGCTATCCCCCAGGTGAGTTCACACCAAGTTACTGCAAACACATTCCTCTAACCTGCTCGTTATGTTATTGCTATCCCCCAGGTGAGTTCCGGCCAAGTTACTGCAAACACATCCCTCTAACCTACTCGTTATGTTATTGCTATCCCCCAGGTGAGTTCACACCAAGTTACTGCAAACACATCCCTCTAACCTGCTCGTTATGTTATTGCTATCCCCCAGGTGAGTTCACACCAAGTTACTGCAAACACATCCCTCTAACCTGCTCGTTATGTTATTGCTATCCCCCAGGTGGGTTCCCACCAAGTTACTGCAAACACATCCCTCTAACCTGCTCGTTATGTTATTGCTATCCCCCAGGTGAGTTCACACCAAGTTACTGCAAACACATCCCTCTAACCTGCTCGTTATGTTATTGCTATCCCCCAGGTGGGTCCCCACCAAGTTACTGCAAACACATCCCTCTAACCTGCTCGTTATGTTATTGCTATCCCCCAGGTGAGTTCACACCAACATTTAAACAATGCTTACGAGCTGCGGAGTCCCTGAGTGGTACAAATAGTTACCTCACTCAGCTGCTAACCCACAGGTTGGAGGTTCAATCCCACCTAGAGATGGCTGACAAGAAAGGCCTGGTGATCTACTGCTGACGAACCAGTCACTGAAAACCCTGTGGGACACGGCTCTACTCCGCACATGGGGTCATCGCGAGTCACAGCTGACGCAACAGCCACTGGGTTTTTGTTTTTGTTTTTTAATTTTATTTTGTTGTTGTTGGGGATATACACAGCAAAACAAACACCAACGCAACCATTTCTACACGTACAATTCAATGACACTGATTATATCTTCGAGCTGTGCGACCATTCTCACTGTCCTTTTCTGAGTTGTTCCTCCCCCGTGAACACAAACTCACTGCCCCCCTAAGGTTTCTATCTAATCTTGTGAGTTGCTGTTGTCACTCGGATTCCATAAAAAAAGGTCTTGAAAGAGCACAATGCTCAAGGCAGAGACAGTTTTTACTAGTTAAGCTAAATGACTGTCTGGTTTTAAGAGGACTTCAGGGGATATTTTTGGTTTAAGATTTTGTTTTGTTTTGTTTTTGTTTTTATGAGCCAAACAGGCTCAAGTTCAAATCTTGACCTTGTCATTGACTGGTTGTATGACTTTGGTAAGTTCTTACATTCTCTGAATGTCACTGGAAAACGAGAGGAAACGTGTTGCAGTGGACATTTGTTGCCATTAGGCTACTTACCGAGACCGACGCTCTACTTTAGGGGAAGCCACTGTGAGTCAGAGGTGAGCTGGAAGCTGGCAGCAAAGGTGAAGGCATGTGACCTATGCTTGGCCACGTGATGCTCCCGAGTGAGTGACAAAGACACAGTGACACAGCACTCCTGTTACAGCCGTGGTGGCAGCTACAAGAGCCTAATGACACCTTTCCTTCGGAAGGAACTTAGCTTTTTTCTCTGCTGAGAGCCTTTCTTGGTTGAGCCTCTTTCCAAGTACGATTCTCAACAGCCTTCCTTGTCATTTTGTGAGCTACCTGATGACCGTCCAATAAATTGCTTTATTTCTTTTCCACTTAAATAATCAAAGTGTCATTTTTCATTGTTTGTAGCCAAGAACCCTGGCTATTAAGAATGACATCATCGGACGGTGGAGTAGAAACACTGACGAAGGAAGCCCTTAGCATAGCATCTGATATGTAAGTGGGATAGCTGTGACAGGTGGGCAGTAACACTGGACCCTGATGCTCTGAACGGTTTGTAAATTTCAGATCTGAAACTACCACTGTCAAAGTTACATGAGCCAATAAAGTACGCACCAGGGTTCATTCAAGTAACAAAGATTAAAAAGATGGTAAAAAGCCAAAGCCAAATCCATTGTCATCAAGTCGATTTTGGCTCATAGTGACCCTATAAGGCAGAATAGAACTGCTGCATAGGGTTTCCAAGGAGTGGCTGGTGAATACAAACTGCTGGCCTTTTTGATTAGCAGCTGAGCTCTTAACCACTGTGCCACCAGGGCTCCGAAGATGACAGTGGTACCCTCCAAATACTGAATCATCATCGATGAAACTTTCCTGCTTCTGTGCCTGAAACACCTATCTCCCTGCCCCTACCCCATCCCCACTAACCAACTGTCCTCATCTGTTACCACCACAACGCCACCAAAACCCAAACTCACTACCATCGTGTCGATTCTGACTCATTGTGACGCTAGAGGACAGAGTATAACCACCCCATGGGTTTCCAATGCTGTAAACCTTTATGGAAGCAGACTGCCACATCTTTCTCCTGTGGAGTGGCTGGTGGGTACAAACCACCAAAGTTGTGGTTAGCATCTGAGTGCTTTAACCACTGCACCACCAGGGCGCCCTACCTTCACCACAGAATTCCCTTCCCTAAGTCTTTGGAGAAAACACTCTACAGAATTCAAAATAAATAATAAAAACAGGTTATTACTTCAGATGAAAGTTTCTTTCACTTTTTACCTTGATAAAAAATGAAAAGTATTCCGAAAAATGAAATGGCTTTTAAGTAGCTATGTCCATTCAAGGGATCCTTGTAGTTGGCCACCATGTGTGTGGAAATTTATAGCATCCAAAAAACACAACACTTTTAGATAGGGGTCCCTAGGTGGTGAACAACTAAGCACTCAACTACTAGCCAAAAGACTGCTGGTTCAAACCCACCCAGTGGCACCTCAGAAGTCAGGCTTGGCAATCTGCTTCTGGAAGGTCACAGCCTTGAAAACCATATGGAGCAGTTCTACTCTGATACGCGTGGGGTCACCGTGAGTTGAAATCGACTCAATGGCAACTCAAAACAACAGTAACTTTTAGATATTAAACAAACAAAAAAACCCAATACAACATTTAAAAAAAAAGTAGAAATGAATACACAGAAAGGAAAAGCACAGAACATAAGATAAATAGTATTAAATAGAGAACAGGGGTAGGCTGTGCAATTCTCAAGTTCTATAGTTTTAAAACAAGCCCTAAGAAGACTAAAGATCTCTAGCACAAGGAAAAAGCTTCTTCACAAAGAACAGCAAGAACAAAAGGCTGATGAGAGCTACTATTACCGTGATATTGAGATCTCAACTCGGGCTGACAAGGTGAAGGTTGACAATCTGAATTAAATTTTAATATCTCTTGGAAGAAGCTACACACATAACCGTCATTGATACCTGACAGCCCAAAATGAGCACAAGCATGAGGTAAAAAGAGTAACAAGATAACAACATCTTTCTTGTCTTCTGTCATGTGTTATAAACAAAACGGGGTAATAGATCAAAGTACCTTAGAAACAATTAGGCCTCTTTCACATACTTGAGAAGACCCCTGAGAGATTCCACAGGCTGCTAACCAAAAGAGTTGATAGTGGGAACCCACCAGCTGCTCCGTGGGATAAAGCGTGGCAGTATGCTTCCATAAAGATTTATAGCCTTGGAAACCCTATGGGGCGGTTCTATTCTGTCCTACAGGGTTGCTATGAGTGGGAATTGACTCAATGGCAAGGGAGATAGATAATTTTTATCTATTTCCTTTTAGAGGCATTCTTAGTATACAATAACTGATACACATAGAATAATAAATGGCATGCTTATGTAAGCTATTAAACATAACCATAAAATGAAGATCTTACAACTTCTCCCACCCAATATGTGAAGCAGATCATAACCATCACTATTGAAACCGCCTAGGGTCAAATCCCAATTGCCATTATCTTTCCTATCTGTAAATCAAGCTTTGTAAGAAGTAATAAGCATTTCTGGGGTGAAACACTGTGCTGGGCTTCCTAGGTGCTCCTTCAGAAAGGAAGGGCACCCTCTACCCCCAGGGTAGCGCTGCTGGCTGATAGCTCTCAACTGTCAGCCCTCTGTGAGAATTGTCCTGAGCTGAAGAGAGCTGCCTGGTTTAAGTGCCCTGCCCCCCTGGGAGTGATGCCTGCATCCAATGACCAGTCAATGACAGCCTGCCCACCCTCCCAAATCAGGACAATTCTGAGGGACCACCCCAGCTTCAGAGGCCCACGAGGGATCAGCTGAGGCCTCTGTTGAGCCTGCATCATACTCCAACTTCTCTCTCTGCCCAACCCTGCGCCCTTCCTTTGAATCCTCATCCAGTTTTGTTCCTGAGACTATTCTCTAATGAACTTCATACAAGCTAATTTTTAACTCAGAGTCTGCTTCTCAGAGACCTTACATATGCCAGGAACTCTACTAACATTATTTCATTAATCCTTATGACAAACTCTACTAACATTATTTCATTAATCCTTATGACAAACTCTATTATTAGGTAGATATTATTAATCCCATTTTACGAATGAGTTTCAGAGAAGTTATCTAACTCGCCTAAAGTCATTTCAGCTGAAATAGGGATTCAAAATTCAATCTACTAGGATCCTAAAGGCTATGCTCTTTCTATTACACTGTGTGGCCTAGTTTACTAAGCAACATTTCGATTAACCCTCCAAAAACGATTTTGGTTAGCTTGGGTTAATATACATTCCTCGAAGCAGATAAAAGTACACTTCCTTTAAAATATTCTTTAGTTCAGATATTATATATTTTAATTTTTTGTGTGAGGATTATCAAGCCTTCACTATATTACAATTATCACAATCACTCATCAAGTCAAAATGAGCTTATTAACTTGTGACTACAATTTTAAATAAGAAATACTTAATTTTTATTGAGTTAGTTACAAGACATCTGGTTACACCGCTTTCATTCATTCTCACTAGGATGAGGGAGAGGTAGTGAGCCTCAAAAAGACCATCAGTAGTTTGGGGACATGGTTTAGGACAGCGCTGTCCAATAGAAATATAAGGAAAGCCACATGGGTATTTTAAAATTTTCTAATAGTTTCTAAATCCAATACATACAAAACATTACCATTTCAACATGAAATCAATATGAAAAATTATTAAAGAGATATTTTACAGCCTGTCTTCTGTAGTCTTTCAAATCCAGTGTCTATTTTGCACTCCCAGCACATCTCAATTAAGACTCACCACATTTCAAGTGGTCAATAGTCACATGGGGCCAGTGGCTACCAGATGGCAAAGCACAGGCAAAGAAGGAAGAGACAGAAACAAATGGCTAAGAAAGAGGTTTTCCAGCATTTCTACCATCCATTCTCTCTCTAAAACCCAGTGCCATCGAGTCGATTCTCTCTCTAGGCAATATTAAAAATATTTGGCAATTGATAAAAAGTCATCACAACACAATTTCTCTCCAATATGGAGCCTATTTCCTTGATATTCTATTTGAACAAGAGCAGCTTGCATAACACTGCAGTGTTTTGTTGTTTTTTCTTCCTCCTTTTTAATAGTTAATTGAGATATGAAGTCCATGATGGTCCATAATAACAAAAACATTATTTCTTTGCTATCAAGACTAGGCTTGGGAACATTTTATCTTCTAGAGTATTAGTATAATTAAAAAGAAAAGGCTTTTATAGTGTTCTTAAGGAACAAAGTACCTTCTCTCCTCCTTTGTCTTAGAATTCCCAGGAGGCCACAAAGCTCTGAAACTGCCTAGCTGAGTGACCTCAGTCTCTCAACTTTCGAGGGGCCTTGGTTTCTTCATCTATAAAAGGTGAGGGCTGAACAGAGATCATCTCTATGGTTCCTTTCCAGGATCAACATTTTTTAACTATGTGACAGAGTCTGACCAGCAAATGGTAAAAAGTAACTAAAATTCTCATTTCATTGCCACACTGTGTTTTCCCTGAGAAAGTTTGCTGAGTTTGACTATTGAGGTAAACTGAATAACACCCCTCCCCCCACGAAAAAAAAAAAAAAGATTTCTACCTCCTAATCTCCCAAACCTATGAATATGTTACCTGGAAAAGGGGGCTTTGCAGATGTGATTAAGGCTTGAGGTGGGGAGATAATCCTGGATTACACAGGTGGGTCCAATGTAAAGGTCCTTTTTAGAACAAGGCAGGAGGGTCAGAGTCAGAGGAGGAGACATGATGACAGAAACAGATGTCAGACAGATGAGAGAGACAGAGACAGCGTCAGAGACAGAAACATGGACTGATCTGAAGATATTACATTGCTGGCCCTGGTGGCGTAGTGGTTAAGTGCTACGGCTGCTAACCAAAGGGTTGGCAGTTTGAATCTGCCAGGTGCTCCTTGGAAACTCTGTGGGGCAGTTCTACTCTGTCCTATAAGGTCGCTATGAGTCGGAATCAACTCAACGGCACTGGGTTACTGGGTGGGCATTAAAAATGGAGTAAGGGGCCGTGGACCAAGAATGCAGGTGGCCTCAAGAAGCTACAAAAGGTAAGGAAGCATATTCTTTCCTAGAGCTTCCCAAAGTAACATAGCTCTGCCAAGCCATTTTGGACTTACGACTTCCAGGACTGTAAGAGAACGCATTTGTATTGTTTTAAGCCATTAAATATGTGGTAATTTGTTACAGCAACAACAGGAAAGTAGTATGCCTCCATATCATACAAATGTCACCTAAGATGCTTACGTCGTCTATATGGCTTCTTTATCAGATGTAAATGTACTAATTTCCAACTAACCACATGAGTTTCAATAAAAAGTAGCATTCACTTTTTCTAGAAAATATGTCCATATATTGAAATTTTTAATTAATTAATAAGGAATGGCAAGTCTACATTAAAATCAATATATCTGGAAGCAACTGAAGACTCAAGGAAGAAATCCCACTCAACCAAGGCTCAAGGCAATGGATGGAAAGATTACCTGGTAGGGAAAGACAACCGTGTGCCAACCAAAATTCATTCTCTGTTTCAATGGCATATGGTTGTTGCTGAGAACATTCAGAGACTATGATTCCTATAGCCCTTTTGCAGCTAAGTTCCTGCCAATGGAATGCGAGTAGAGGAATGTGTGCCACCTCCTGCCAACCTTTTTAAGAAGCAGGTGTTTTCCGTCGAAACTCTTTCCTCTTTCACAGGTTAGATACAGAGAAACTAAGAAGTCCTAGGGGATGGTGAAGCCAAAAAATGGAAAGAAGCTGCTATGTTTCTGCAAGGAGGAAAGCAGCCTGCCCACCAGAAGAAGTGGGTATTCAAGAACTAAACCCTAGCTGTGTTTGAGCCATTAAACAATTGGGGATCCAGTTACTGTAGCAGTTTAGCCTACCCAGATGATGTACCTAGCTACAATTTGTAAAGAGAACTCAACATCGGGTTCTTGAGTTTACTTTTGTGATGACAATATAAGCAAGGTAGTAAAAACTGCAGATTTATTATTTCACGACTTGACTAATCCTCTACTCCCTTGTTCAAATACCCCAGATTAAAGAGAGTTTCATCAGAAAATGTTTCTGGACATTTTGGTAAAGATTTTGGGTAGCTTAAGGACTGCTAAACAAAACAGAATATGAAAAAATAAAAGGAATTCAGATGGTATAAAAAATCAATCAGAAGAAATGTTTGGATAAGCATGCTGGGATGTGGAATGGTTAGGGGGTAAGGCTGGGAAAAGAGCAATGTGTAGTGTTTTAATTATTTCCATTTTTAAACCAATGGTTCTTCCTAATACCACTAATGGTTCTTCCTAGTACTACCTTGGAGCCCTGGTGGTGAAGTGGTTAAGACCTCAGGCTGCCAATCAAAGGTCACCAGCCACTCCTTGGAAACCCTATGGGACAGTTCTACCCTGTCCCGTAGGGTTGCTGTGAGTCGGAATCAACTCGACAGCACACAACAGTACCACACTGCACAAATCACAATGAGGCCCCTAAAAAAAAAATCAAGTCATAGATTGTGCTTTTATTTCTTCCTTTCTTATTAAGCCCAGGATGCACTGGCAAATGGTTAACTTTTTTTTTTTTTTACTTATTCCCAACAATAAAATTTTTCCCACAGGCAGTTAAGCATGAAAAAATTCCTAGAAAAATCTGGTAACATGAGGCTTCCTCATTTGCAAAGGCATTTGAAAGAACCTTATTTCAGTCAGAGCTTGTATCATTTCCCTAGGCCAAGAATTAGGGAAATGGGACTTGAAATTAGCAATCATCTTTTGAGGTTTTTAAATTAACATTTAATGTAATATACCTCTTAAAAACCAAAATCAGACAATAATGCAGCAACTCTCACTGTTTCCCTTTAAAAATGGATTTCTTAATTTAATAATTTCATTAGACATAGTTCACAAGGTATATAAAGTCCAATAATTTATTATATAGGTTACAATGACATGTGAATATTTATAGATTCTCAAGCATGAGTCATCAAAAGAGTATGTATTTCTATTAATAATAGGAAATATGATATACTTTCTAGAATATAGTTGCCTTCTTTTGGACCAAGTTCTTAAAGAAGGTACAAAACACTTCATCAGTGTGAACACTGGTTAGAGGCTATATTCCATGCCTATCACCTTAAACCTTTCTGCTACACATCTAATAACCTGAAAACTATGTTTGAGAAAAAAGAACAATTTGCTTTGGGAGCTAAGGGTAAGCAGATGCACACCTTGGTCATTTGGCACGCCCCGTACAGGTGCCTGAATTTTATCATGAAAGAGAATTACCTACTTAAGAATCAGATGAACTCTAGAGAAAAAGACTTAAAGAAACTTCGGTTTCTAAAATAAGAACATTTAAAAGGCCCCTCCGCCTCCCAAAACAAAACAAAAAACCCAAGTCAGATACATAAAACAATGCAGAAAAGGCAATTTTGTTTTTATTTCAAAGAAAAATAAGGCAAAAAAGTTAAGTAATTTGCCCAGAGCCTCCAAGTAAGATAAAGGCAAAACCAGGAGCAGAGGTCAAGCCTTTAGTCTGGCTCCAAGATCAACGTGTTTTCACATCGCACTCTTGTTTTCCTCTGGCATTTCCTTTCTTAGCTCTAAGAAAACCGTAGAACAGAAAAGGTGCTGGAAGGCTCAGAACACCGAAGTCAAGCTGAAGTGATGACATCACCCGGCTACACAACCTTGGAAAAGTCACTTAACATCTCTAGGCCTCAGTGTACTCATCTGTACAAAAAGTATGATCTCTAAGATCCCTGTAGAATTAAAATTCTAAAATTTCATAAAATATTTTTCTCTTAAAAGCTATACCAAAATTTTTTTGGGGTCACAGGAAATTATACATATTTTGAATTGGCATAAATGATTTCATTTAAAAAACACCTTGTTCAGCCTGCTACAAATTTTAAACTCATATACAGTAGCCTATTTTAACAAGCCCTTTGTGAAGCCCGCACAATTTAAAACCTAGCATGAACAAGTAACCTCTTATACAAAATGAAAGAATGATTAACAGAGTATAGTTGATTATTTACATCACTTACATTACAGCCCAGTTAAATCTAATGTATGTGTACTAATCTCATCCTTTGTTGTAGAAACAAACAAAAAATAGCTTCCAAGTAGCTCACAACAAACATATTATCCTAAGATACTGAGAAAGGGCATTCCAAAACTAAGGCTCTCGACATGACTAGGACTTCTGACTAAGGTCTAGGCCAACTCCCTCCTTGTCATAAGTGACTCCGTGTTGTATTTTTAAAGACAACTTCTGTCACACAATCAGACTGCCACTGCTGTAAAAAAAAATCCACTGTACCTTTGACCTAGATACAAGTAGTTCCACAGGAAAATCCAGTTTTACCTACCCTACTCTGCTGAAGAAAGAGCCTGAGGTTGGAAATAGCTGATGTTAAGAAGAGATTATTACAGGTGTTTAGAGGTAGTGTTAAACATGTGACTTAACTAATTAAGCCATCCCCTTAAACCCCCTAAAGAAAAAAATTTTTTTTTTCCTAACCCCTTTTCAATGTTCTGTATAACTATATTTTAAATATCTCAGGAAACCTATGGTCAGCCAAATTCTTTCATCTGCAGCCACCCTTGCAAAGGAGGCCAACTCCTGCAAAGGTTGTCAACCAAGACCCTGGCACCTACAACTTTGTGAACATTAACCAATCAGAAATGCCCCAGCTGTACCCCCCCCTACTTTTTCCTTCATAAACTTTTTTAAAGTTATATAAAGATGCTTACAGACTTTTATGAAGTTGGAAAAAAATTTTTACCTAAATTCTTCCAAGTATTTGGACTCTGAGGGGGAGCAAGCTTTTACTTTTCAAAGAAAAGTTTAAGTCAAACTTCAAAGAACACAAGTAAAATGTTGTCATTTTTGTTGGTATACATTATCACCCACAGAAAAAAAACAGAACCCCCCCCCGCCAAGAATTCTCTTGAAGTAGAATCCTTAGTTAAAATAAAAAATACACAACTGACTTCCACAGAAGACTGGGTGATGACAGCAATGGATGCTATTTCCACATGGGCAGTTGCTTTTCTAAGTAAAACAACATCAGTGTGTTTCGAATCAGACTACATAACACTCAGAAGCCTGAAAATCAGTTAGGAAATCTGGCATTTAAAAATTGTGAATAGAAATGAATGCAGCTGGATCTCAAAGCAATCATTTTCAAAATTTGGCCTGAAGTATATTGACAACTGCTTTCACGTTAATCAGAGTGGTTTTTTTTAACCCTGAAAAGACTGCAACGTCACTGATTTGCTCTAAAAACTGTGGCACTGATTTTAAAAAAAGAGCTGACTCAACAAAAAGAAAAAAGAAACTTCCTGGCAGATAAAAGCTTAAAATATAAAATAAGGTGCCAAAAAGATGAAAAAGCAAAAAAAAAAAAAAAACAAAGCAAAGCATAGTGTACCAAATGTTGCTTCCTAATTAAAAGCAGATGAATTTTTCTCTTCAAACATTAGTGCTTCTGAGACTGATAGCTAGAAAGTAAGAAAAAAGTAGCACAGTTTCACAGAACACGTGCTTTACTGCCGCTGATATAAAGATTCTCTGCTTTATTCTGGACATTTAATTCTCTAACAACAATTTCCCTTTACCTCAAAAGGGCCAGTGCTGGAAAGATGAATTTGGATAAAGGGAGAACCTTACGCAGGCAGTGTAAAGAAGAATAAGGAACCCTCAGTGCTTCCTCTTCCTTCTTTGAATTTCTCGGTCCTGTCTGGTTACTGAGAAACCTCCTATCTAGTCCGATTGCTTCCATTCTCTTCATTGTACACCACACAACTAAAATATCTTTGTACAACATACTAGTCATAACGTCTCTGTCTTGCTTAGAATTTAAAAACTGAAAGTAAAAATATACCATACATAAAATCAAAAGATAAACTAGAAGGAATACAAGCAGCATATATGGTAGACAAAGGTAAAATTTCTTTAAAAATATAAATTTTAGAGATCAATTAGAAAAAAAAATAGCATCTCAATTTTTAAAAACTGGGAAGTAGTAGTAAAAAGGCAATTAAAAAATGAAGAAATACCAATGTCCAATAAATATGAAAAAAGTCCATTAAAAATGCAAAATGAGACAATGAGATACTATTTTCATCTGTCAGACTAGCTCAGAAATAGTAAAGAATAAATAGCCTTTTGGGGGGCAATTTTGTAATACAAATAAAAAAACAGTAAAAACATGCATCCATTTTTTGATTCAGTACTCCCTCTAGAAATTTATCCTACGGAAATAACTAAAGAAATGGCAAAACATTTAGTTTATTACACAGCTGTTGAAAATTACCAAAAAGGTGAAACAATGTAAGCATCTAGAAATAGTGGACTAGTTAAATAAATTATAGTGTATATGATAAAACAGAGTATAAGCATTAAAATTATGTTGAAATACATATTGATATATAAAGATGTTTTTAAATATCTTAAGAGAAAAAGAAAGTACAAACATTTAAATATGTGTGTATCCACATTTACACTGAAAACATCTTAAATGTCTGGATGACCTTCTTTGAGAAGGGATGAGTATATCTTGCCTGTGGACGGAAATGACAACGTGGTCACTCTATTACTGTACGTAAGTGTAATCTGTGTGTGGAGAAAGGGAACGAATACTTGTGATCACGATTCATAGACAGTAGAATTTTTCACAAATATCCATCACCATCCCTACACCCGAGATTTTCCAGGGAAATCGTTCTACTCCACCATGTTGACCACTGACACGCAACTTGCTTTGGCCAATGGAATGTAAGAGGATACAACCCACACTACATTCCAGCATTTCAGTGAAAGGTTTAGATGCATTATATGATCTGGCCCAGCCTCTCCTGTTTTTCCCCTCCGCCATGAATGAGCCTGTCCCCCAGAGGACTACTCCTTGAGGCTGAATGAATGAGAAGCTGCCTGGAGCAGAGCACAGCTCTAACCACCACAGCCACCAACATGTAATGGGAGAAAGAAATAAATACTTGTCTTAAGCCACTGAGATCTTTGGGGTTGTATATTATACAACAGACCTTTTCAATAAATATTTACAACATAATGCTATTCTGTATAATGTCATTATGGAAGACAGTTTTTCTCATTTTTCTTATCTACATTTCCGAATTTTTCTACTTCAACCCTGTATTATATAAACACAAACTGGTTCAACATAACAAACAGGGTAGGCTCCACAAGCCAGAAGAAAATGACTTTTAACTTGACTGAAAATGTTACTATATTCCAAGGAACAGTCGTCGTCAGCCATTTTTCAGCCAAGGAAGAAGAGCAAAAGAGTCATACAGAAGAGCACTGGCAGTGTCCAACCACGCACAGTCCAGGGAAAAAGGGCTTTAGTTAATGGGCTTTGATGTATTTGTGGTCCAACTGGCAATTTCCTGGTGTGGAGATGGATACAGAAGCTGTAGCTGAAGAACTCAGATACGTGGTCCACTGGTAAACTCCTAGAAGCCCTAGTGGTGCAGTGGTTACAGCACCACTAATAGGCTGGCGGTTCAAACTCACCAGCCGCTCCATGGTAGAAGATGTGACAGTCTGCTTCTGTAAAGATTACAGCCTTGGAAGCCCTATGGGGCAGTTTTACTCTTTCCTGTAGGGTCCCTATGAGTCAGAATCAATGGGATGGCAGCAGGTTTGGTGTTTTTGGGGGGGCAAACTCCTCCCCGTTAGAAATAGCTACATCAAGCTGCCTTATCTCAGTGACGTTAACTATTCAATTCACCTAACTCCCTCTGTTCTGATGCCATGCCAGCTGAGTAACCTTTTGAATATTATGCAATTTCTTATGGTTTTACCTATTGGGAAAGATAGTGCTGGTTAAAGGAGCTTAGATAAAATTTACTTAAGTTAATAAATTGACATCTAGATTTTATTTTTAGAAGGGACAGAGGGAAACAAGAATGTACAAGATTCCTGACTGATTTTAAGTCCCAAGTTCTTATTCAGGAATTCAGTATTTTCCATGTTGCATTCTATCCAGCCCAATCTTTGACTATCCTCATTTTCAATTCTATACTCCAGTTATGCTTATCTTCTTTTAGTTGTCATTCCACACGAATGTACACATCACATATTCAGTTTTTCATTTTGCTGCTATTTTACCCCTATATTCTCTGCTTATCCAAATCCTATCCCATCATTCAAAATGAACCTCAAAGTTCACCCTCCTTACCCTTCCAAGAGCCCAGTCTTCCTTTCTAATTTACTATTTAAAAAAACAAACAAACAAACCCATTGCCATCCAGTTGATTCCGACTCATAGCAACCTTATAGGACAGAGTAGAACTTCCCCAGAGGGTTTCCAAGGAGTGCCTGGTGCATTCGAACTGCCGACCGTTTGGTTAGCAGCCTGAGCTCTTAGCCACTGTGCCACTTGGGCTACAACTCACTGTAGTACCATACATTTATATTACTTCGCTTATCTCTCAAGAAGTCCCTCGGTGGCACAAACGGTTAGGGGCTTGGCTACTAACTGAAAGGTGGGCTGTCCAAATTCATCCAGAGATGCCTCAGAAGAAAGTCCTGGCAATCTGCTTCCAAAAGATCACAGCCATTAAACAGCCTATGAAGCCGAGTTATAGTCTGAAACACATGGGGTTGCCATGAGTCAGAATCGACTGGATGGCAACTGGTTTGGTTTGGTTCTCATTTCAAGTGTGTGTGACTCTTCCCCTCCAAATGAATACACGCTCCTTAAAGGCTTCTATATTCCCCGCAACAACAGGTGGGTAATAAATCCTCAAAAAATATTTTTTTGGAATTGATCTGACCAAATATGGCAGTTTTAGGGCAGGGTTCATCCCTGCTTATCTCGACAGACTGAAGGTTTAGGATTTATAGTTGGCAAGACAGCAGCAAACATACTACTACTGCTAGGTAGAGTGCAGAGCAGGTTTTATAAATTATCTCATGAAAACAAAAAGTACAAAATTATGAGATAAAAAGCTATTATCACCTTCACATTCCAGATGAGAAAACAAGGTTCAGGAGATTAAAAACACTGCCATGGTTATAAGAGCTGGGATCCAGAGCTCATGTACTTAAAATCCACTGCCACTGAGTCGATTCCGACTCATAGCGACCCTGCAGGACAGAGTAGAACTGCCCTATAGAGTTTCCAAGGAGCGCCTGGGGGATCTGAGCTGCCAACCTCTTGGTTAACAGCTGTAGCACTTAACCACTAAAGCCACCAGGGTTTCCTCATGTACTTAGTGTTATGCTATTGCGTCCTGTTAATTTTGTTTCGTTAAACTAATGTAAGACTCACTGGGAATGTAATAAGATAGGGAAAAATTATACTCCTCACTGAAAAAGTACTGCATGAAATTGGAGAGTTTGAGACGGAAAATAAGAGACCCTAAAAAGGTATGTTTGAACAAAATCAGGTAGATACCAACCTGTCTTCTAAGGAGGGTCACAGTGACGGCAGTTTTGTTTGGTCAAGTAGGACATGAAAGGTTGGGGCCGGAGCTAAATTGCTCAGGACAACAAAGGGAACACTGGGCATTAACACCTACGTTCTCTTTAACTACTCTTGTCCCAAGGAGTGAACAACTTTTCTTCTAAAGAAATGCTGGGCAAATACGTAAAGAATATTTACATTTTTATTAGTTTGGCAGGTTGTCCAGCATGGGTCTGGAGGCAGCGTGAAAGTGGAAAGAGAGAGCCAAAAACTCGTCACTGTCAAGTCAATCCGACTCATAGCGACCCTGTAGGACAGAGGAGAACTGCCACATTGGGTTTCCAAGGAGCTCCTGGTGGATTCAAACCGGCGACCTTTTGGTTAGCAGCCATAGCTCTTAACCATTACGCCACCAGGGTTTCCAGAGTCAGAGCAAGTGTGTCTAATTTACAGTTTGGATGGGACTCACTTTAATCCTCAGGTTTATTTTTCCTTCCTTCTCTGCATGTAAGGCAAACAGAAAAGAACATATAGGACATATTTAGTAAAACCCTTTTTTTTCCTATTTGTAAAATAGGGATGGTAATATCCTTAACATTGTACTGAAAGGCTTAAATAGGAGACTGCAATAAAGCAGCTAGCATAAGCTCAATACAAGAGTGACCCATTTCTCTGTCCCCACCTTCTACCTCCGTGGGTATGGAGCATGTCTTCAGATGTCAGATCCAAGCCCAGGGCTTTAAAAACTAATATAAGTTTCTCTACAGATACATTTCTAACATTTGCTCTTAGAACCATCTATGGGCGGAGCCATTACTGATGAGTCATATACCATCCAGTTATTCTCCATGTTTTTCAGTAAGTTTTAACCTCAACCTTCAGTAATAAAATTTTCACCATGATCCAAGACATAAAAAAGATAAACACATATATATGAAACAAAAGTTTCTATGTATCATATACTCTATTTTCTATTCTACTTAGATAAATAAATGCTAATCACATAGCACTAGATTAATTTCATGATCCATTAATGGGTCACATTCTGAAATCTGAAAAACACTGGATTAGATTTCCAAAACCCACTGGATTAGCAGATCTAAAAAAGCCAATTCTAGAACATTTTATTAATGTATTTACATATATATTTGTTTATTCTTCATCTGCAAATTCTTACATTTACAGGACAAGCAATATTTTGCTATTCTTTGAACTACCCCAATTCAGATATTCAAGAAAGGTAAACGCTCTACAAACTCTAAACTACCTGGCTATAAACTGACAGCATTTTGAAAATGTAATTTACTTTTAGAGACCATAACTGTTTAAAGGTAGTCTCACAGGGTAAATATAATTTTTTTTTTTTTTCCTTAAAGACAATCACTTGATAGTGTCCTCCAAGCACAGATACCAAAGGTCTGCCTCGGTTGTTATGACCTATGGCAGGCATGGCTACTCCAGAGCCCTTGGCAAATACCACTCATTAATCATACACTGCTCTTTCACTGGGCCCCATTACTGTCTTCCATTTTCTTCTTATCTCAACCCTCCAATTAGCTATCAAAAAACTAGAATTAGAGCATAAGTTCATTCAATAAACTTCTCCTGAGACCTTACTATGTGCCAGGCATTGTTCTAGGTAGGAATGGTCACAACAGTGAGCCTGCAAAGCATCCACCTTCATACAGCATACACTTTAGTGAGGAGGCAACCAATGAATGAAGAAACAAATGTGTTCATTGTTGTGGGCTGGCTTAAGGGCTATGATGAACATGAAATAAAGACAAAGCGTAATGGAGTGGGTGGGTAAGTGCTGTTTTAGAGGGTAGGCACGGCAGGAGTATTGGTCAGGTTGCAAGTGCAGAGAAGCTACTACAGCTAGTCTAAGAACATGATTTATTAGGTATTAAATAGTTTACAGATACTGGAAAGGCTGAAGAAAAAGTCGAGTTTCCAGGAAATACCCCCAAATCTTACTGTAGAACTGGACTGCCCTTACCTAGGACGTTGCTGTACCAGAACCGCCTTGCCTCTAACATAATTGGCACCAGCAAGTTAGATACCCTACATTTTGTCTCTGGATATCCATAAAAGCTAGAGAACAGACATTTGGACTCCTGCCACAGAAGCCTAGAGAAGATTAAATGCCTCCACATTACTTGCCAGTAGTAACACCAGTGTTACTACAAGCAAAGTTTCTGCCTCTTGACCGTCACCTTATAAATGTCACATGATGGTGGAATTTAAATTATAATTGGAACCCTAGCAGCAAGAGAATATGCAAAATATAGTTTTTACCTTTCTAGCCTCTGCAATGGAATAGATGCCTCTAGTGAGAATGTAATATTTAAGAAAAAGTTAACCAGGCATGTGTAACAACAAAAGGCCGAAAGTGGGCATGAGCTGATATATTCACACAGGAGCAAGCAGGCCAGTGTGGCTAAAGCTTGGACAGCAAAGTGGAAACAGTTAAGCAATGAGGCCAGAGCGGATGTCAGAAACCAGATCATGTGAGCCCTGTAGGCCTTGATAAGGAGTCTAAATTTATTTTTCTAGGTACCAAGGAAAGTTATAGGATGAAGAGTTTTAAGCAAGGGACTAACAGGATCTGTTTAACATTTTTCATAGACCATTCTAGTGATATAACGTATTCTTTGTGCCTCATGTAAGTCAATGACTTAAAAATATGGACACAGTTTTAAAATCGCAGTTTAAATCTGATCTTGTACAGAATGAGATTATTTTTTAAGAAATTAAAAGGAAGGTCTACAGGATAAGAATCTGTCTGTCACAGAGACAGAGTGTGTGTGAGCAAGACTGTCTCCACCTTCCCTAGGACCAAGAGGGCTCGCACAATGGCGGCCGGCCCAACTCTGCACTGAACAAGGACGCAACTTTTTCTTTTAAAAGTTCAGATCCTTGGACTTAAAAAAACTGAGATTCTCCAAATGTAAAAAAAAAAAAAAAATTATTAGTTAGAAATATAATTTCACCAGCAGGCCCTGCAATCAACCATTTGAAAGGATTTACAGTATCAAGGAAGGTATTTTGTTTCTTTTCCCAATATATAATTCAGAACCAAGACAATAAGATAGTGCAAAAATAAACGAATCACCAAAGTAAACTACGTCTCTCCTTCCATTCTTCCTTCCACCCTCCTTCCCCTCCCTTCCTTAGTAACCATTTCACCTTGAGCATTCCATTTGCAATGGGCCTACTTTTTTGTTAGGAGTGAAGTCATTTAAAAGAAACTATCAATTTAAAAATTGTTCCAGGGTTGGGGTGAGGGGAACTTGCCATAAGTATATGGCTGGTTTAGCAACTGCCATGTTTCTGCCAGGAGTATCTATTATTGCTTTGAGGTTTCCATTAAAATTGTGGTCTGAATGTTCTAATTTGCTTTCTCTTTTACAGTAGTAGTATTTTAGGCTATTGAGCCTAAACATCATTTACTCCATTTTTAAAAGAAAACATGAAGTAATGCTGCAGAAAAAGAATTTGTTTTCAATGCATTTGTTATATTATCTATCTTATATATCTGTACACTAGTAACATATTTATATAGCTTCTTTTACCCTTTTCTCCAAAGCAGCCACAATACTGGCTTTGATGAAGAGTCAAAATAAAAACCCTTGAGTTAATCCTGACAGAGCAAGAAAGATTTTAAAAACCATTATTTCCTTTGCACTGTCTCCACAGAGTATGCTTTGGAGCTTTTTTTCTCACACATACATTAAATCTAAGCCAATCATTCCCTTTCCATTTCACAAACTTTCACCTGCTCCAGCTCCCCCATGTATATTAAATTCGATGAGATGAGACCTGGTAAATCAAAAGGACACAAAAGATGTTCTACCAGGTCAGGTTACATGCTTTTAAGTGTTCCTGGTAGTCAGCCTCCAAGATGGCCCCCAGTGAGCCCTGCCTCTGAGATACACACTCCTGTGTATTCCTCTCCCTTCTGTACCAGGGTTTAACATACCCACTACCCATTGCCATCGAGTCGATTCCGGCTCATAGCGACTCTACAGGGCAGAGCAGAACTGCCCCACGGGGTTTCCAAGGCTGTAAATCTTTAAAAAAAACTGACTGCCACATCTTTTTCCTGTGGAGCAGCTGGTGGGTTCAAACAGTAGACCTTTTTAGTCAGCAGCCAACCACTGTGCCACCAGGGCTCCTTGAGGTTTAACATACTTTCTTCAAATACATTTGGTAGAAAAGGGATTTGCTTCACAACTGCCCCAGTAGGCCCTTGATGCGAGTTCCCTTCTTTATTGTGAGCTGGTTTTGACTGTATCTTGTCTCCTGCTGCTCTTTGCTGGACACAGCCTCTACCAGGTCCATCTCCTAAAACAACACCCTCACAAGGCTACGTTATATGTAACAGTTTTTTACACTCATGTTCTTTATTTTAATCATTCATTCATTCTTTTCTCTATTCACTCATGTTCCTTTTTCCAGAATCACTCTGTAGCAATATTTACCTCCTTACCACGTTACCCATTACATGCTCCTATTACCTTTTCCCCCTCTGTGGGAATTAAGAAAGATTCCTAGCTTTAGCATACTGTTTGTGTGTGTGTTTTGTTTTTTGCTTGTTTTTGTGAAGGAGTGAGCAGAGTCAAGAATTAAGAAGAGGCTAGATCACTTAACTTCATAAATATATGCAGATAAAAAAGACTAGAAGGCAATCCTCAAAAACATTATTTTGGGCTACAGAAATACTGATACTTGCTTTAATACTTTAAAAGTTTTCTATGACAAATGTAAAATAAATTTTATGATAAGAAATATGAACATAAAGCAAGTATGATTAGCTGTGTTCTTGAATATACGCTCCTCCAAGATGTCGAATGTATACAATCTGAAGGAAAATTTTAAAAGCCCTAAGGAAATGGAATATAGGTAAGAGAAAAACAGGAAATGCTGGCAGAAGCAAGTGGGTAATCAGAGAAATTTTCTTAATTACGGATATTGAGAGTTTAAAAGTAGAGGGGTTTGGTACAGAACAACAGAATTCACCACCACCACGACAAAAACTGCAACAGGAGAAGTAAGTTTTAAAAAAGGGGGGTGGGGAGGGAGTGCGGAGATTAGAGATTAGCACTAACGCCTCGACAATGCATAAAAACAGACATCATAGAGCTTCAGATTCCACCCAGTTGTCACAAATGTCTGTAAAACCGTCAGACAGTTAATGTTGAGATCTTGCAAGAAAAAAGGACTAAAGAATGTAAGTGGTAACAGGGTTATCCTAGGTGGAGAAAAGAGGCTAAGAGCTGAAGACAGAAATTGAAAATTAGGTGCCTGTAACCTCAGAAAGTCAAGCAGCCTGCTTCAGAAGCAACCCCCACCCCCCGTTCTAGCTGATAAACGAGTTTCTAGAAGACACCTTGTAAGAGGGATAAAAGTGGATTCCACTGAGTCTGTCAAACTAAAAATTTGACATGCAAAATGTATGAGGTGAAACTCAAAGTTCCTCTTATCCAGACTGTATTGTGATACTTGTTAAAAGACAAAATCCTCACAAAATTTAAAAAATCTGAAATTGAGTTTCTGACTTGCAGGAACTACCAAACCCAGGTTTTTTGCTTTATTCCATGTATTATAGGGCTCTAGAGAAAACAATTTTCTTAAGACACAGAAGGAACACTGGCAGAAAAGAAAGACTGGCTAAGTCATTTTCTTTATCATGTGATACTAGTTGTCTTATTTTAAAACAATATTTATATCCATATAAAGTTATAATAAAATACATACCATAGACTCTCAGTTGGGCAAGACTTTAAAAGTCATTTAGCCCAAGTATTCTTTTAGCTGAACCCCCTCCCCCTGTTCAGTATCTGCACTGATTAGCTGCCCAATCTATGGTTGAACATCTTCAAGTCAAGGAACCCACTATTTACCAAGGTACTGTATTATATCTATGGTCACCTTCAACTCTGAGAAAGCCTGACATGCTTGTCCAACTATTTTAGGATCATGTAATTTCACTCTATTCAAGTAGCTTTTTAGGGACTCGGCATACACGTATACAGCAAAACTGCTTTGCAAAAGAATTTAGAGATACAGGTAAGCAATTATTTTCGTATACTATATATGGTGCTCTGGCGGTGCAGTGGTTAAGAGCTTGGCTGCTAACCAAAAGGTCAGCAGTTTGAATCCACCAGCTTGCTCCTTGGAAACCCAATGGAGCAGTACTACTCTGTCCTACAGGGTCATTATGAATTGGAATTGACTTGACAGCAACGGGTTTGGTTTGCTTTTTTTTTTTTTTAAAATAAACTATATACTAAGATAGAGGCTTAAATAATACAAATATCTAGTGTGTTTGTCAGTGATATACGTATTATATTTCTCTCATGGAAACACAGCAAAGTAAAAATGTGTAAATTTCTTGTCCTCAACACCCGGAAGTGCAAATTAGAAACATACAGGCAATTCTGACTGCCCTATTCTGACCTACACAATTAGGAACTACTGCCATTCCCAATACACGGAGAACTCATATACGCAGAGAACAACATGCAGAAATAATCCCTGCAAAGAGAAGGGTAGGCTGGGAAGCTGAATAAACCTCGAAACTCACATGTAACGATGTTTTGTTGAACTGGGCATTAGAGCACATAGCACATTCCAATCACTCACACCTAAGTGAACCACCAGATGTTCAGTGGATCGTGCATTTCAGCACAACTGTATTCTGTGAGCCTCCAAGAAGACCCTTTGGATCGACAATATATCTTAACAAAACAACTGGGAAAAGAGCATAATTCGGTTGAATAAAGGACAATATAGGAAATAAAAAAAAGAGAACAAACAGAAACAAAAAACCTTTTATCCATTTTCTCACCATGTGCCACTGAGTCAATTCTGGCTCACAGCTACCCTATATGACAGAATAGAACTGCCTCAAGGGTTTTCTAGGCTGAAATATCTACGGGAGCAGATCGCCAGGTCTTTTCTCCCACTGACGGGCTGGGGGGTTTGCACCACTGACCTTTCGGTTAGCAGTCAAGCACTTAACCATTGCACCACCAGGGCTCTTTTCCATATCCTCAAAACCCAAATCAACTCAAACCCATCGCCAGAAAGTTGTTCCCGACTCAAACTGACCCCACAGGACAGAGCAGAACTGTCCCATCGAGCTTCCAAGGCTGTAATCTTTATGGAAGCAGACCGCCACGTCTTTCTTCTGCAGAACATCTGGTGGTTCCGAACCACTGAACTTTTGGTTAACAGCTGGGCTCTTAACCACTGTGCCACCAGGTCCCCTTCCATATTCTCAAGCCACCTGGAATTATATGTTTAGGGTGCTAGTGGCACAACAGTTAAGCACTCAACTGCTAACAGAAAGGTCGGCAGTTTGAACCTAACCAGTGGCTCCTTGGGAGAAAGACCTGGCGTCATGGACTGAACTGTGCCCCCCAAGAACACGTGTTGTCAGTTTGGCTGGGCCATGGTCTCCAGCGGTGTGGGACTACCCACCGTTGGCATCTGACGCAATCTTCCTGGGTGTTATAAATCCCACCTCTATGATGCTAATGAGGGGGGATAAAAAAAAACCCAGGGCTGTCAAGTTGATTTCGATAGGCAGCAGTTATGTTGGTGAGGCAAGACTCAATCTACAAGACTGGATTGTGTCTGGAGCTAATCTCTTTTGACATATAAAAGATAGAAGTGAGCAGAGAGACAGGAGGACCTCACACCACCAAGAACGCAGCGCTGGGAGCGGAGTGTGTCCTTGGACCGGAGGTTCCTGTGCTGAGAAGGCCCCAGACTTCCTCCAGAGCCAACACAAAAAGTCTTCCCTTGGAGCTGACACCCTGAATTTGAACTTTTAGCCTACTAGACTGTGAGAGAATAAACTTCAGTTTGTTAAAGCCATCTCCGTGTGGCATTTCTGTTACAGCAACACTAGATGACTAAGACACCTGGCAATCTGCTCCCATGAAAATGACAACCTAGAAAACCCTATGAGGCAGTTCTACTCTGTCACGTAATGGACTCAGTGGCACCTGACCTAGGGCAGTTTACATTTGGAGGAAAAAAAAGAAAAACAGCAAGAATAAGAAGATCTCGATTCCACTGGGATAGAAATATAAAATATCTACGCAAAATGACCTAAAAATAAAATGAAAAGTGAAAGATTCTTAAAGAAGTACATCCTGCATCTGCCAGTAAAGTTAAAAGAAAAACCCAGTCTTTAGTACAAAATCCTCCTTGCTGCCTGGCCAGCCTCACAGAGCTCTGCAGACGGCAGACAATACCCATACGTGTGCTCTCCTAACACATTTAAAACACACATGTAATTACAACCATCCAAGTCTTCAAGAAAAAATGAGGTTAAAAGGTAACATTCAAAAACAGTGATTTATTATTAGTGGTGATGTTTTAAACGCTTTAGTTTTTCCTATTCTACATCTCTCTTCCCCAGATACCAGAATTTTAGGAAGTGAAACTAAGCCTTTATTTAAAAAGACTGCATGAAGACAGACATATTCACACTGAGGTAAAAGCTTCATCAGCCAAGGTGAACAAGGAGTGTAAATTACGAACGTGCTACTGGTTTTCTTGCGGGGGAAGAAGCCTTGGTAGGAGAGCCTACCGTCCACGTCCCACTGGGAGAAAATGCCCTCTGACACACAGGATGTCTCCTCAAAACTCTTACTTCAGGCTAGCAAAGGAAGGTGTATGCATTTTCTGACATGGTTACATCAAGTAATCTTAACAAATTCTCTTTAAGGATCAATTAATTCTGAAGAAAAGCTGACAACACTGTAATAGAGGCTCCAAAGGGGACAGGGAGGAGGCATTGGGGTTATTTAAAATTCATTTTTTGAGAATGCCTGCAAATGTCTATCTGATTGATCCACTGTGCACTAAGTAACTAGGATCAAGTACTTCATAAGCCACTTGAGAGCTGGGGCCGCCATATTTATGTTTTGAATTGCCCCAGGGTTCTGTGGGACAACAGAAATTTCAGCAAATTTAGAAACACTGAATCCTAGTGAGATGATAATGTCATGTCTCACGTTACACAGGAGGAGAGCGAAGCTGTGCAAAGCCGGGTGCCTTGCCCAAGGCCAATGAGCTGTTTACTAGCAGGACCAGGGAAAGCCTGAGTCTCTTCTTAACTTTTGCTCCTGTAATCTATCCTTCTCATTTTACCCTTTCCACAGAAGAGTCACTCTGCATAAACAGTTGATCACTCAGGAAATGTGTCCTTATTACAAAGCAAGAGAGAACCCTTTAAATTACTATAACAAAAATTTACTAAAAGATTCCTTAGACAAAGACTCACACTGCTCCACCCAATAAGATCTAGGCCCTCAGCCTGTCATTTATTTAACCTGCTGATGTTCAAAATATGGCTGCAATGAAGACAGCTTTAAAAACAAGCCCACAAGTCAACCAATGGCTGCAAGACATATTGTTCCCACTGAAGGGACAACCATTTTAAAGTAGGTCACAAATAGTAACACTCTGTAATTTAAAGTGTGATGACTAACAACACAGTCTAAAACGGAACCCAATTTATTGTTATAATTTCTAAACTAGTGCAGACATCAAGACTGCAGTTGTGAGGTCTTGGGTTTGTTTTTTTTTTAAACAGTATACAGTGTATTTCAATTCTCCTTTCTCCCAGCTGTGGTATTGAACTTAAATGTCTACTAGATCAGTGGGTGGAAGATTAAAGAACATTTTTAAAATTTTAACTTTACTACCCACAAGGGTGTGGGAGTAATATGTCAGTGGGACGAAAATGTATGTGACAGAGCCTTAGAGATTCCCTAACTCAACGAGGAGTAAGTTGTTGCCTCTTTTAAAGAAGCAGCAATCACCCTCCCTTTGCTGGCTCTACTTCATAGAGTGGACAAATACAATAAAAGAGTTAAATTAGAATCTAAAAATGAACATGTTCTGTTTCCAGCACAGTGGAAATCACTAATTGCAGCTGATAATCTGAGATTTCTCTTACCTAGATGGCCTCGGAAGATTCCCCTTGAGCTGGGTAGTACATGATCAACACTTAAAAGGATACACTTGTTCTTTAAAAAAAAAAAAAAGGACAAATAATAACTATTTTTCTCTCTACATTTCTTCCCCCTTCAGTCATACCCCAAGGGAGGATAGATGTGAATACACGTTTCTAAATATAATTAGGAACGTTAAATGCCAATCTCATTTCCACAGGCTGGAAGCCAAGAAGGAAGAAGAGGAAAGCAATGATGGATGATGGGGCAAGGTAAGCACACTGACCTCCTGAGTCCCAGGGGTTGCTCTTACACTGTCTCAGAGCAGTGCCACCTCCTCTGAGTAACCAGCATACTTGTGCAACCTGAACTCAGGTCTGCCATTTTTACTACCATCGATCACTAAGACCATACTTCCCACCTACCTCCCAATTCCTGCTGTCCTCTAAACCTAGAAAATGCCCTGTCCTCCTCGTCACAAGCACCTCTTCCATCTGTCTAAATCCCATTTATCTGGAAAGCTCATTTCAAGTTCCATCACCCCCACAGAACCTTCCTGGATGACTATCTGCCCACCGAGCTCTCATTTTCTAAACTCTTGCAGCACTTATTATATAAACCCCATAATTAGCACCAATCACAGAATGGCTTGTCTTTGTCTTAGCTTTGTTTCCTTGTTTCAACAGTAAGATTAAGGTCAGGAGCCAAAACTTATAATTTAAAAATATTTCCCAAAGCACTATTATGGTGATGGACAAATAGGTGCTTGGGGAAAAACATTCTGCTGCACTGAACTAAGAAAAGTCAGACTTATGCCTCTCAGGAATGACCTACAGTATTTCTTCCTTTGGCTGTTGATTGTGCATGAACTTGGACAACAGGTATAGGGCCGTAAATCATACCGGTGCTCCTGCTCCTGAAAGAACACTAGCTATTACCGTTGCTGTTAACTCATCTTTACAAAAAGCAAAATGCTACAAGGATCACTTCGACATGAGCTATCATGCAAATTCCTCAAATTCCTTTGCGCATATGTGAATGTAATTTTTCTTTCATTTTTGGATTTCATCATCCAATGTACTTTCTTATTTTAAAAGCAAGTCATTAAAATGATCCTTCAGTCAGCTACTTTAATGCAGTCCAAGTTGGTTCCACAGCCATTTCTCTACTAAGATCTACCAAATGCTCAACACTGAGCAACATCCTGAGAGCAATACTAAAACAATTACATGACAGAGTTCCGTTTCTATTTTGTTAAGTCTCAA
Source organism: Elephas maximus indicus (assembly GCF_024166365.1). Lineage (NCBI taxonomy): Eukaryota > Metazoa > Chordata > Mammalia > Proboscidea > Elephantidae > Elephas > Elephas maximus. The sequence goes on from NC_064840.1 coordinate 56,121,617, forward strand.
AAACAAATGTAAAAATACCAAGCGCGCGCGCGCACACACGCACGCACGCACTCCACCACTGAAGAAAGGGATAAAACCCTGTTCCTTCTGCATTTCCAACACCATCTCTCCAGTACTGGGCATAAGGTAGCACCTCAAAAAAATGAGCCAGTGGCAATGAATTGTTTATGAAATAATGAAATTTGTAAGTATAACCAAAGCAAAAAGTGAAGTGGCCCTTTGTAAGTTTAATCTTATGAAAATCAATGACATAAAAATAAATGTATCTTAAGAACACATCTGCTTTGGATTGTGAGTTTCTAGAGAAAACTGAATTTCCCCCATATGCTGTCATTGAACAACCATTTATTGACTTGAAATTTCCTCTTATCTTCTCTGAGGCAGAAATACAGTTTGAAAGACAACTTATACATTTATTTAAAAAAGCAAACAGAAACAAAAAACCAAACCCACTGCTGTTGAGTCGATTCTGACTCATAGTGACCCTATAGGACAGAGTAGAATGGCTCCACAGGATTTCTAAGGCTGTAAATCTTAACAGAAGCAGACCGCCACATCTTCGTCCCGCAGAGCAGATGGTGGGTATGAATCACTGACCTTTCAGTTAGCAGCCGAGCACTTTAACCAGTGCCCCACCAGGGATTCATTCTGATGTATAAATATTTATACACATCAGAATAACTATGGAAGCCCACTATCACAACCATGTAAGCATAAGTAAAACCGAACCATTGCTGCCAAGTCAATTCTGACTCATGGCGACTTCGTGTGTTACAGAGTAGAACTGCTCCATAGGGTTTTCTTGGCTGTAATCTTAATGGAAGCCAATCACCAGGTCTTTCTTCCCCAGTACTGCAGGGTGAGTTCCAACCACCAACCTTCAGGTTATCAATCGAGGGCAAAACTGTTTGCGCCACCTAGGGACCTAAGTAAAGAACTCTAAATTTACATGTACAAAGAAAGTTACGCAAAAAGTATTCTTTTGAGAGTTCATAATAATAGACATAAAACGAATGGATATACTGAAAAGAAGATAAAAATATGAACCTAGTGGCAGGTGAGGGTTGAAGCATCATGTGGAGTAGAGACTTTGGTACCAGGACAAGCAGACAGGTCATGCCTATGACCAAGGCCTACTTCAGGGGCCTATTACCAAAAGAAGAAAAACAAGGCAAAAGCGTATTGGGTAGTCAGAACATTAACAATAAGTTAAAGCTAGAAATCTTTTTATAACCCTTTATTTTTTTTTATAGGGAAAGAATGTGGGGGCATGTAATGGTTAACATGATCAAGCTGCTAAATATTGCTCAACAAATAATTTCAGAATAAATTCACATATAAGCAAACGAATGCATAGATGAAAGAAATAAACAAGCAGAGGATAACTGATTAGTAACAGGAGCCCCTGGTCACAAGGGGCAGTAAATGAAGAGGACAATCCTATCAACTAGACAGGAATACCAGGATATCCGGGGCAGGCAGGCAGGACCTAGGCAAAGTTATCAATCAGTTCAGGAAAAGAAAACTCATGTAAGTAAATAAGAGACATAGATAAACGGAACTGAATTGGACCACCCTGGATATCAATCAGAGAAGCCCCGCTGGCGCAGTGACTAAAATGCTCAGCTGCTAACCAAAAGGTTGGCGGTTCAAACCCACTCACTGCTCCTTGGGAGAAGGTGGGGCAGTCTGCTTCTGTGAAGATTTACAGCATTGGAAACTCTATGGGGCAGTTCTACTCTGTCCTACAGGGTCACTATGAGTTGGAATCAACTCGACGGCAGTGGGTTTGGGTTGGAGAAAAAGGGGGAAATCCTAGTTTCCTACTTCTGTTCTGCCAAATAATTTTCCACTAAGCTTTCACTGCAGCAAGCTTATTCTATTTATTATCTTTCAATCATGATATTTACATTCTTGCTTTGTGATCCATGCCTGTAAAACCTCCTTCTGCCTCAAATTCTGTTCTTCAAGGTCTAACTCAACACAAGCTTAAAAAACTCTTTCTTCTTCAGGAAACTCAGGTGATAGTGACCTTTCTTTCTCTTACAGTCAGTTTTGAGAAGAGGGGCTACAAACAGAAACGGGCAGAAATGTATAAAGGAGGAGGTTTAAGTGGGATCAGAGCTTTCAAGAAACTGATATTACAGGTTTCCTTGGCAGGGGTCAGAAAAAAGATGAGGTCTTTCACTCATGTTTTGTCCTTGTTGCATACCACTGCATTGGTTCTGACTCATAGCCACCCTGTGTTATAGAGTAGAACTGCCCCATAGGGTTTTCTAGGCTGGAAGTCTTTATGGGAGCAGACTGCCAGGTCTTTTTCCTGTGGAGCCACGGGGTGTGTTCAAACCACCAACTTTTTGCTTAGCAGCTGCACGCTTAACCACTGTACCAACAAGGCTCCTCAAGAGGACAAAATCCCTATACTTTCTTCAAGGAGGCTAATTTTGATTTCCGGAATCACTGAAGGCAATGGAGTTAGTACCCTTTTCCATCATCCTCCTACCTCATGTTCTGATTCCGCCTCCTGCTTGGGGAGTAGGGTATCCTATGTGTATTCATTCAACAAATGTCCCAAACTAAAAGACAACCAGAGACAGAGTGGAAGTAGAAGATCCACTGAGACTTCTTTTCTTCTTTTAACTAATTCTTCTGGCACTAACTCTGTACGATGGGTTAGATAACCTCTCTAAGGTTCTTGCCCAAGCCCGCTGCCACAATTCCAATGAAAATGTAATGCTGAGACACCGAGCCACTCCTAAAGAAACAAGTTACAAAAGGGGGGAGGGAGAAAGTAAAATTAGTGGCACCAGCGGCAATGACGCAAAGAAAAAGAAAAAAGAAAGAAATGCCAAGCTGTAGCCAGGCAATGCAGCCTGAACCATTGCTTCATGTCCCGCCCACTTCCACACCCACTGAAAGTGCTGTTCTTGGGGACGAAAAAACAGCTTGAGATAGCAACAGAAGAATCGATGCCAAGTCATCCTTATCTCTGAGCCCAGATGCTAACCTGACAGTTCATGGCCAATACTGAAAGACAGAAACAAAGACAATAATCAGGAGAAGTTAGGATTTTGGGTCTCTCCTTACTTGTCTTCCACTTCCCTAGACACAGGAGAGGGGCTCGTGTGCCAAATTCTGTGTAAAAATCATCTAACTCACTGGCCTCTATGTCTTCGGTGCACTTGCTGGAGACCAGCCTACTGTGACATCGATGGGCGAGTGAGACAGTGCCAAGCGAGAGGAGACGGTAAGTTACTGAACTTTAATAAAATGACAGCTTAAAATTTAAAGACAAAGGAAAGTCTTTTTTCTTCCACACATGGAAAAGGGTACTGCTGGTTAAAAAGGTCACTGAAATTTCATGATTTTACCTCTTATCTCTTTATTTTGATATCAACTGCTATCCAGATGATTATAATATCATAACCTTTTTGTAACAAACCTTAGATATAAAAATTTAAATGAACTACAGGATTGTCAGCCTAGATCTAGGCCAAAACCCCCACTGAATCCATGACTTCAATTAATGCTTGTCACAGAAGACTTTCAAGCAGTCTTTCATCTGGGTCTCAATTAGATTGTAAAAACCGAATGACAGCAGAGACTTCATGTGTCTTGGGCACCTTTCTAACCGCCCCCCAGATCCTAATACAGAAAAAAAAAAAAAAAAACCACTGCCGTCAAGTCGATTCCGATGCATAGCAACCCTATTGGGTGGGTGGGGGGGAGCTTAATAAACATCAACTGGATTCAATCTAGGTAAAACGTCCTCATTTCATCCATGTCAAACTACTGCCTTGGACTTTGTTAGTGTTCCCACTGCTCTCCTGAGCTCTAAAAGTTGGTAGTGTTGATTCATCTCCTTCGTCTTTTCTCTCTAGCCTTTGCATACCAAGGACAGACTAAACACTCTTGCTCAAAAGCTGTTTGTACTTCCCCATCACCCACCTAGTCTGCTCCCGAAGTAAAATTATGCTCTTAAGGTGAATCGTGAAAAGGCTGACTTTTAACACCCCTCTACCCACAAAGTTCACCTCCTCACTGCCCCACTAGCCTGTTAAGCTAATTTCTATATTCATATCTAACCGACTTTTATTTATTTCATTAGAATGAAAGTTCCATGAGAACAGGGGCTTTCTTACTGCTGCATAGTTAGTATTTAGAACAATGTCTGATAGATATTAGGCCCTCAAAAAATATCTGCTGGATGGATGAATGAATGAACAAATGAGAAAAACAGAAGTAAAGGAGGAAGGGAAGTAGGAGAAAGTATCAAAGAAGCTTATCTTTCAGGTTCAAGCCAAGTTCCTGCTTTCACTAACTGCTCTTATCCTAACTGACTTCCTTCTTCCTCTGATTTTCTCTGGCATTTCAATTAAGCACTTAAATACTCATTTCAAGTATTTGACTGTTATTTCGAGCCTTTTATGTGCTAGGCTCTGTGTTAGGTGCTGGTGATACATCAATGAACAAAACAGTCTTTGTCTTCTCCAAACAGACAGCAGTCAAGTACAAACTAGATGCTACAGATGCACATACAAAGGACACTTAACTTGAACTTTGACAACTAGAAGCTTCTCAGAAGAAGGGACACCAAAGGGAGGAACTGAAGGAACTGATGAAGGGGAGAGATCAATCAATTCATTATGAATCAGCCAGATAAACATTAGAGAGGAGTACTCTAGGCACAGGGAACAGCACGAATGAAGATGCAGAGGCAAGGGAGAGCAGGAAAGTGCTTAAAACTAAAACCCACTGCCGTCGAGTCGATTCCGTCTCATAGCGACCCTATAGGACAGAGTAGAACTGCCCTGTAGAATTTCCAAGGAGCACCTGGAGGATTCAAACTGCTGACCTTTTTGGTTAGCAGCTGTAGCACTTAACCACTATGCCACCAGGGTTTCCGGAAAGTGCTTAGGAACTGAAAAAAGTTTAGTAGGTCTGGAGTTCAGAACGCAAAGAGGTCACAAAAGAGTTGAAGCTGCTGGGGTTGGCAGGGACTGTGGGAGTTTGAAGGACTTTGAAATCCCTTTAAGAAGCTTGAACTATTAAAATGAATATGAAAAGGGAACTGGAAAGGGGCAAAGGAAAGGGAAGGGAGCCTAGGACTTACATGTCGGTTCTTATGAATAAAGCCCTTGTGGGAATACCAGAGCCCTGGGTTTCATACTTTCTCTATATTCTAAATACCTAACAGTTCAGTGCTTGACAATTAACTGTCGATGGAAAACTTTGATTCTTTCTGCCCTTTTCCCATCCAAAAGAAAAAAGAACCTTAAAATGTAACAATTGAATAAAGAGGCTAATAAACAATTTTAAATGCAAGAGATTTCATCAATTATTATGAATCTTAAGTGTCTATTTCTTTTTCCCCTTGAAAGCTCTCGACTTCCTCTGTTAACCAGCAGAGGCTTCTCCCAAATCCACTATCCTCTAAATGTATAAAATTTGAAGGAGCCAGGTGGCACAGTGGTTAATGCACACAGCTACTAACAAAAAGGTCGGCGGTGGAACCCACCAGCAGCTCCATGGGAGAAAAGATGTGGCAGTCCGCTTCCGTAAAGATTACAGCCTTGCAAACCCTACCGGCCAGTACTACTCTGTCCTATAGGGTCGCTATGAATTGGAATTGACTCGAAGGCAATGGGTCTGGTTTGGTTTTGGGTGTAAAAGTTTAAGCAGGGAGCAAAGGAAATCAATCTGATTCTGATTTCCCTTTTTCTTTCGCACCAAATTAACTGGTCCATTTAATTCAAAGCAATCCTTAACACTAGTCCATATTCGGTACTGCATTCCATCCAAATGTGGTACCCTGAGTGGGACTGTCTCCTTCCACATTATTAAAGATGAAGAAGCTTGTATCCAAATTCAAGAGGGTTCATAAGAATGTGCCATCATGGTAAAGAAGTGTATAAAAAAAGAAAAACAGATAAAAAGTCCAAAAACCCAAGACAAGGAAGGATGCAGTTTTCTAAATAAGGTATGGATTTTAGTTGGACAATTTTTAGCAACTGTGGATCAAGAAAAGCTCCCCAGTAATTGTCTTATAAGTTACCATCGAAAAGTTTTTCCTCATGATAGCTAGCACTTACTCTGGGTCATGAATGAAATGAGGCCACTATGAAAAACTATAAATGCCATCCTATGTACACTAGGGGAAAATTATTCATATCCCTATCTCTAACTCACTAAAAAGGAGCCCTGGGGGCACAATGGCTAAATGCTTGGCTGCTATCTGAAAGGTAGGTGGTTCAAACCCACTCAGTGCCCCCGCAGGAGAAAAGAGCTGGCGATGTGCTTCCGTGAAGGCTGTTCTGCTGCTGTTGGTGCCGCTGAGTCAGTTCCAATTCACAGCCACCCTATGTACAACACAACGAAGCACTGCCCAGTCCTGCACCCTCCTCATAATCGTTGCAGCCGTTGCAGTCACTGCATCATTCCATTTCATTGACAATCTTCTTTTCTGGTGACCCTCTACTTTACCAAGCATGATGTCCTTCTCCAGGGACTGGTCCTTCCTGATAACATGCCCAAAGTATGTAAGATGAAGTCTAACCATCCTCACTTCTAAGGGGCATTCTGGCTGTACTTCTTTCAAGACAGATTTGTTTGTTCTTCTGGCAGTCCATGGCATATCTGACATTCTTCACCAGCAGCATAATTCAAAGGTATCAATTCTTCGGTCTTCCTTATTCACTGTTCAGCTTAAGGCAATTGAAAACACCATGGCTTGGGTCAGGTGCTCCTTAGTCCTCAAAGTGACAACTTTGCTTTTCAACACTTTAAAGAGGTCTTTTGCAGCAGATTTGCCCATTGCAATATGTTGTTTTATTTCTCAACTGCTGCATCCTTGGGCGTTGATTGTGGATCCAAGGAAAATGAAATTCTTGACAACTTGGTTATTTTCTGTAAAGGTTACAGCGTAGGAAACCCTATAGGGCAGTTCTAGTCTGTCCTAGAGGGTCACTATGAGTTGGAACTGACTCGAGGGGACACAACAACAACAATAATCTACTACACACAGTAGGAAATAAATCCCCACCTAAACTTTCCCACTGGGGAAGCTACCGATTTTTCTCAGTAATGTTGCTATAATATATTAAAATAATGTTTCCATTCAGTAAAAACAACTCATGTTAGTTATCAAGTTCATTTATTTCCCCTCTCATTAAAATAGCAAAGCTTGAATACCATTGAGACTGGAAAAGAAAGCATCATAAAGCAAAAATCTCCCTCTTTTCAAAAATACGGGCATCATCTGGAAGCCTTGCTAGTGCTTGACTTTCAAAAGTAAGAAGTAATCAATTGAAGTATTAGTTTTTCCTAATTACAAGTAGTATGTTGTGCTTTTCCCAAATGTACCACTATTCACTGGAACGTTCTTAATGCAGAATATTAGGGATGTTTGGAACAGCTCTAAAAACCTGCATCGTTCCACAACGACAACCACCTGATAGTCAGGAGTGAAGATAACCCACGATGGTCAACCTCATCACCATTGCTCTTCTGTTAAGATGTCTCTCTCTCCAGCTGACAAGTGGCAAGTACTCTCCAATGTAAACATACACACACACACACACACACACACACACAAATTATAACTAAAAAATGATCAAGCTCTGATCTGTCACTGTGTGAAAGAATGAGAAAAGCCTTTATATATGTGTATCGATAAGAACGAAAAAAAATCAAACCTGCTGCCGTCGAGTTGATTCTGACTCACAGCAACCTTACAGTACAGAATAGAACTGCCCCATTGGGTTTCCAAGGCTGTAATTTCTATGGAAGCAGACCACCACAGCTCTCTCCTGTGGAGCCACTGGTGGGTTCCAACCACCAACCTTTCAGTTAGCAGCCAGGCACTTAACCACTGTGCCACCAGGGCTCCTTTTATCAACAAAAACACCATGCGTTATATCCGAACTGATATCCTGATCTCTCACAAACAAGTACCTAAGCACCTTTGAGGAAAGAGAGAGAGGATTCATTATATCTACTGTTACATTCATTGACCTTTCACCTATCTACTCAATAAGCATTTACTGATCGTCTTCTGTGTACCAAATACTGGCACTTCAGAATGTTTAGAAGCATCTTTGGCCTTTACCCACTGAATACCAATAGTGTCACCCCACCTCCAATGTTAACAAGCAAAAATGTCTCCTGACATTGCGAAATGTCCCTTGGCAACCACAGCCTTAGAGGTTAAAAGTCTATAGCTACCATCTTTCAGAAATGTAAAATATAACTGAAACAATACATGCATACCTGACATACATAAAAACAAAGAATACATACAAATACATAAATAGCCTGTAGTAGCATCTTAGGGTTGAAGAGATGATGACCAAGTATAAATCCACATGTAACTGTAAGGTTTGAATCATGTTTACTTTTAGATGAAACTAAGGAAAAGAGAATTCCCCCTCCAAAAACCACTCCCTCCATCTTCTAGAAATCTCACACCTCCTCCCCCAACTCAAAAAAAAAAAAAAAAGTTCCTTAATCACACAGCAAAGGATTTACCCTTACTACTGAACTCACTGAGTCACTGTCAGTAAATAAATAATGACTGGAAATATGAGAAAGAGAAAACAAACATTCGCGTGGGGGGGGGGTGCGGACCGTTGCTGTCAAGTCGATTCCAACTCATAGCGACCCTATAAGACAGAAGAACTGCCCCATAGGGTTTCTAAGGAGCGCCTGGTGGATTCAAACTTGTTTGGGATCCTTTTGGTTAGCAGCGATAGCTCTTAACCACTATGTCACCAAGGTTTCCAAACAAACATTAGGGTGAACTTAATGGGATTCGGTCAATTAAGAAAGACAACTGAGTTCCTCTACATCCTGCCACTTCCATCCATTTGATGCTTGAAACTACTGCACTAGATCAAACATGATCCTGATAATTTTTTTTAATCAATTGTTTGTTTAGGAGAGTTTGGGGAAAGGAATTGCTCGGCAGAAAGACAAGAAGAAAAAGATAAATCCTTAATTAAAGTACCAAAAACTGACAACAAAATGAGAAAAATACTACCTTGAGCTTTCAAAGGAAATTGCCGGTAGAAGCTGATACAAGGACCTCAGAACAAGCATTCATCCTGCTCAGGAAATTAAAAGTCTTACTCTTCAAACTGGTTTGAGATCCTACCAGAATTTTTAAAATAAAACTAAATAACCACCTTCTAAGTTTTTCTCTGGGAACAGTTACAATTTGAAGAGAAATTTACAGTGCAATACTCTGGGTTGTCTCAGTCTTTGCTTTTTTGTTTTTTAACCGAGAGCTTTCTGGTTTGTTCTTTGTCCATCAACAAGTAGGATGAACAGCTATTCAAGGAGTCTGACAGGTGGGTGTGATCTGATCAGGTAGCAGAAAATCCTCTTTAGGGAAATAAGTCTCCCCCCCCCCACCCCCCATTGTTTTTCTTTGAGAAGAGGAGTAATTGTTTGTCTCCAATATAGAACCACAAGGCACTGGTGCTATGGTGACCCCTTTGGATTAGCAGGCAAACTCTTAACCACTGCACCACCACCGAATGATCTATTAGCAGGTCTCTAACAAATACAGGAAGCCCTGGTGGCTTAGTGGTTAAGAGCTATGGCTGCTAACCAAAAGGTCAACAGTTTGAATCTACCAGCTGCTTTTTGGAAACCCTGTGGGGCAGTTCCACTCTGTCCTATATGGTCTCTCTGAGATGGCAAACAGGTTTGGTTTTTTGTTATTGTTTAAGCAATATAGAAGGAGCCCTGGTGGCACAGTGGTTAAGCACTCGGCTGCTAACTGGAACGTCGGCCCTTAGAACCCACCATCTGCTCTGTGGGAGAAAGATGTGACAGTCTGCTTCTGTAAAGATTCCAGCCTCGGAAACCCTATGGGGCAGTTCTACTCTGTCCTATAGGGTCGTCATGAATCAAAATCAACTCGACAGCAACGGGTTTGGTTTTTTGGAAGCAATACAGGGCAATGAAACTACTTCGAAAAATAGTAACCAGATATGAGAACGTAATGAGCATTTGGAAGATATCAATCCTGTGTTGGTTATTATTGCTCTGTAACAAGTTACTCCAAGCCAGTGGCTTAAAACCACCACCATTTTATTTGCTCATAATTCTGTGGATATGAAGTTTGGGGCAAAGCTCAAAGAGGTCATCCTGTATCTGCTCTACACAGTGTTGGCTGGGCTCATCTGGGGCTGGAGGATCCAAGATGGCCTCAGTCACATGGCTGCCTTGGTGCTGCCTGTATGCTGGGGCGCCTCAGTGCTCCTACACACAGCGGTTTCTTCTCCAGGAGGGTAACTTGCCTTTCCTTCTTTACATAGTGGCTCAGGGCTTCAAGACTATGAAAAAGAAACTGCCAGGCCTCTTAAGGCCTGAAATTGGCACAGCATCACTTCTGCCGCACTCCATCACAAAAGGCTGGCCAGTCTAGATTTCAAAGGTAGGAGTGAGAGAATCCACCTTCTTGATGGGCAGGACAACGTGCATACAGAGATGGGGAGTATTACTGATGGCCATCTTTACAATCGATGACAAGTTCCTTTACTAGGAATCATAGTAAAAGAAATAAAGGAGAAAAAATGACCAGGATTCAATGCTTTCCCTGCTAATATACTCATCTTCTATCCTCGACATTTCAGCCAATGAAGAAAATAAAGAACATAACAGAAGATGTAGTACAGACTACAGTTTTACAGACAGCAATTTAGATTACAACATCTAATTAAAATTCTTTTAAAATACATAGAAGAAAAGAATAAGACTATAGATCCACCAATGAGTTTCTTACTACATGTCACTAAATGTATACTTTACACTAAAATATGTATGACAAGGATCTAGTACCAAGTTTGGAAACCCTGGCGGTACAGTGGTTAAGAGTCCGGCTTCTAACCAAAAGGCCAGCAGTTCCATTCCACCAGCCACTCCTTGAAAACCCTATAGGGCAGTTCTACTCTGTCCTATAGGGTCGCCATGAGTCAGAATTGACTCAGCGGCAGTGGGCTTGGGGTTTTTTTTTTTTTGGTTTTAGTACCAAGTAATACATAAATTGTTAGGAAAAATATTTTAAAAAAAAATTTTTTTTTTTTTTTTAGTTAAATGTTCTACTTTTTAGGGTCATCATTTTAGAAGGTCAATCTTTCTAATATATCTTCATAGAAGAAATAAACATCAAAAAAGCCACAGCCGAAAGATAAAACTGGTACAAGAGAGGTAGTAGACTCTGTAGAAAGCCCACTGCCTCTTTCCTGTACCTACACGCACCGGTGCAGACTATCATTCCCCTCCAAAAATCCCCGATTTTTGGAAACAGGAAATGGTGCTATTATTCACGCATAACCTTTACCAAAACGTGGTTGGCAGATGGGTTGACACATCAAAGTGTGGATGTGATGAGATTACTCTAAATCCCAAGAAACTAGTCCAACTGAGCCTAGACAAAAATCCCATTGGCTAAGAGGCTTATTACTTTCAGAGAATGTAGACAAATGTACTATGTTATAGCAGTTTCCACTTGCTTCCTGGTTTTTCCATCACTCTGCCCCATTCACCTTAGTAAAACAAAAAAGGCTATTAGATGTTAATCCTCAACTAAGGTTAAAATACCACTGCATACCAGCAGTACCTACATAATGTAGGAGAAAAGCTTTGAAGTCTGCAAATCATTTAGGATCAAAATAAGGAAATTCAAGTCCAATTACAGGAAAATGAGAAAAAGGTACAGGAGCAGAAAAGCTCTTCAAATCAGACCATGTAGGAGACCATGGGTGAATAAGAGATGAAAAGAATCAGCGAAGTCATACTTTCTTTGCTGACTTTAAAAATATGACCCCCAGGCTAAGCCAGCAGGTATTAAGGCTTGTAACATATAAGGCACTGGCTAAAAAATTCAGTTACGTTACTTATGGGTCTGGATAATTCTTCATATTGACAAACACTGATCCCCACGTAAAAGACAAAAGCGGAAAGCCACTGAACCTGGGAGGCAAAAGAAATGGATTTGAATCCTGGCTTCGACACTGTGTACCCCTTAGTAAATAATCTTTCAAAGCCCAAGTTTCATCATCTATAAAAACAGGGCTAAAAATACCTTTAATCAAAGAGTTGTACTGCAGGATTCAACGAAATAAGCATATGCCTGAAAAATGGTACCCAATAAATGTAAACCGTTCATGATTCTGATCTTTTATACCCACTAAGGCCTCCAAGACAAAAGACGTCTTTAAAGTGTTAAAAAGCGAAGATGTTACTTTGAGGACTACGGTACACCTGACCCAAGTTATAATATTTTCAACTGCCTCATATGCATGCAAAAGCTACGTAATGAATAAAGAAGACCAAAGAAGAATTGATGCCTCTGAATCACGGTGTTGGCAAAGAATACTGAATATACTCAAGACTGCCAGAAGAACAAACAAATCTGTCTTGGAAGAAGTACAGCCAGAATGCTCCTTAGAAGCGAGGATGGTGAGACTTCATCTCACGTACTTTGGACATGTTATCAGGAAGGACCAGTCCCTGGAGAAAGACATCATGCTTGGTAAAATGGAGGGACAGTGAAAAAGAGGAAGACCCTCGATGAGATGAACTGATGCAGTGGATGCAACAAAGGACTCAAAGGTAGCAACAATTGTGAGGATGGCATGGGACTCGGCAGTGTTTTGTTCTGTTGTACACAGGGTTGCTGTACTCAGAAACCAACTCAACGGTACCTAAAAACAACAACAAGGCCTCCAAGTAATATTCTATCTGCTATCTTGGAAAGGGCATAGAATCTGTAGTTGTAAAATGAAGATTGAAGGTCAGATTTTACTACTTACTAGTTGGGCAATCTTAGGTATGTCTTTTCTCTTCCCAAGTCCTTGATTCTACATGTGATTCATTTACTCAGTAATCACAACTGAGCACCTATTGGGGATATTAATAGTGAACATGGTAAATCAAGTGCCTGCCCTCATAGAGCTTAATATGTCCAGGGGAGATAGAAAAGAAAAACAAATCAACGCATAATGCCTACCAGTGTCATGTATAAAAGGAAGTAATTGGTTAGAATACCTTCAAGGCTCTCTCAAGATTTAAGTCTATGAAAGTCCACAGAAAGAAAAGAAGACACAATTTCTAATTCTGATATCATTTAAGGTGTTAAATCACTCTTTATACAGCTGAAATCAAACTTCCAAAGAATAGCAGCATCATCACAAAGCCTTTCTGCACTACAGAAGTATAAGTCCTCATCGAAGATAAAAACTTAAAATTCTGGAAACCACTACTTTCAAAGGGAAAGTCAGATCTTTATATCAAAGACTGAGTTCTTCTTTACGCCCCTGAAACCAATAATTTAGAAAGTAATACTGACACTCATGCACAGGACCACTCAAGTCTTAGCATACACATCCACAATCAGAACTGGAAGCTCTGATGCTCACCAAGACTAGTTCAGAAAAATGTGCTGAACTGACAAATGGGCTGCAAACGAACACAAGTAGACACACTACCCCCTAGGCTAAGGTTACAGTGAATAGAAAAGTTTTTCTTGAAGCCTTTCTACTTTATATTCTGTTATCAGTCATACAAATCTATCTGAAGCTAAAGTAATCAGACTGAGGGTAGGTTCCACAAGGTCAATTCTTCTCTGAAACACTTCTATCCCCACGCTGCACGGTTTTTATCGGCAACCTAGAGTGGGTAAGTCTTACACAGAAAGCTTACACTTTCAAATTGGATGAAACAAAGACTAAGAAATAATACTCATAAAAGAGTTAGAATCGATATAAATGTTTCAGGCTGGTGAAACTGTGAAGACACAAACGGTTACTGAAAATATCAACAAGGATCCTTTAAACGATTTGTCAATGATATCATCAAACTTTCTGTCTGAGTTAAGTGAAGAAACAGTCATGTAAATAATAAAATTATGTTTCAGGAAATTCACTTGACAAGTTGAACGAAGACTGAGTAGAAGAATTCATCAAAAATCTGATTTAAAGAATAAATAAAAATAACTAATAATTAGCATATAAATTGTTTTACATAAAGTAGCTTCTGAAGTAAGTTGTGGTTTCTTAAAATAGCGTGTGTAATTATAACAAATTTAAGCTTTTCGCCTATAATCTAGTTTACCTATTTAGGTATAAGCATAAATCTTACCATCAACACTCATGGAAGCAACAGTCAAGAAATCAAACAATGTACTGTGTTGGGCAAATCTCCTGCAAAAGACCTCTTTAAAGTGTTAAAAAGCAAAGATGCCACCTCGAGAACCAAGGTGTCCCTGGCCCAAGTCATGGTATTTTCAATCACCTCATATGTATGTGAAAGCTGGACATCATATAAGGAAGATCAAAGAAGAACTGATCCATCTGAATTATGCTGTTTGCAAAGAACACTGAATACACCATGGGCTGCTAGAACAAATCTGTCTTTTTGAAGAAGTACAGCCAGAATGCTCCTTAGAAGAAAGGCTGGCGAGACTTTGTCTCAAGTACTTTGGACATACTCTCAGGAGGGAGCAGTTCCTAGAGAAGGACATCATGCTTAGTAAGGCAGAGGGTCACTGAAAAAGAGGAAAATTCTCAACGAGATGGATTGACACAGTGGCTGCAACAATGGGCTCAACATAGCAAGGATTGTGAGGATGGCACAGGACCAGGCAGCAATTCCTCCTGTTGTACACTGTGAGTCGGAAATGACTCGATGGCACATAACAACAACATAAATCTTATACCCTCCATAATACTCCTATAACCCCTAACTTCCATACTCAAAAACTGAGGGTAATGGATTTCACGAGTCACAAGATTGCTTAAAACTCTAGAGTTCTAGAATTCTATGAAATACTTAAAGGTTCAGACTAGGTGTTCTCCAAACTTTCAAATGACAAATGAGTAGAATCTAATTTTTTTTACTATAATTTTAAATAAAAAACCTACTAAAAAGCACAAACTTGGCAATAGTATTTGTGATTTAGAATAAGATAAAAACTCTTTGCTTGGTTGTTAGAAATGGGCCTACAACGTTCAAGTTTTATTTGAATATGATATATTACACTTATTGGTATAAAAGTACTATTATCTAGTAGTCTTGGTGGTACAAGAGTTAAGTGCTTGGCTGCTAACCAAAAGGTTGGCAGCTGGAACCCACCTCGTGGCTCTGTGGGATAAAGACCTGGCAATTTGTTCCCATAAATATTACAGCCTAGAAAACCCTATAGAGTAGTTATACTCTGTCACATGGGGTTGCTACGAGTCGAAAATTGACATGGAGGCAAACAACAACAGAGAATCATAAGAATTTGGAGCTGGCAAGGTCCTTGGAAAAGAATCCCTTATTTTACAGATGAAAAGACCTCCACTGAAGGCTAAGGGATTACAGGCTCTGCAGTAAGATGCTCTGCATTCACTCACCTGCCAGCTCTACCACTTACTGTGAAATCAGAGGCAAGAGTCTTTAGTTTGTTTCCTCTTTTCATCTAAAGAATGAAGATAATAATGGTACCTACCTGTCATGGATTGAATTATGTCCCCCCAAAATGTGTGTATTAACTTAGTTAGGCCATGATTTCCAGTACTGTGTGGTTATCCTCCATTTTGTGATTATAATTTTATGTCAAAGAGGATTAGGGTGGGTCACATCCCTGAGCCAATGTAAAGGGAGTTTCCCTGGGGTGTGGCCTGTACCACCTTTTATCTTACAAGAGATAAAATGAAAGGGAAGCAAGCAGAGTTGGGGACCTCATACCACCAAGAAAGCAGCGCCAGGAGCAGAGCGCGTCCTTTGGGCCTGAGTTTCCTAAGCTGAGATGCTCCCAGGCCAAGGGAAGATTGATGACAAGGACCTTCCTCCAGAGCCGACAGAGACAGAAGGCCTTCCCCTGGAGCTGGCACCCTGAATTTGGACTGTAGCCTACTAGGCAGTGAGAGAATAAATTTCTCTTTGTTAAAGCCATCCACTTGTGGTACTTCTATTATAGCAGCACTAGATGACAAAGATACTATCTCAGAGGGTTTTTGCAAGAATCAAATGTTAATGTATCTAAACACTAGAACCATGTGTGGTACCTAATAAGAACGAAAAAATGTCAGAAATTAAATAATCTATTATGTTTATTAGATGTATCTGCAGACTAGTGTCAGTAAATAAGTGACTACTGCTAAAACTAGGGGATTTTATTAACCCCAGGCTCAATAAGAGCTTGAGAGGATGACAATAGGAAAAAATCTGTATGTTCCCTTTTCTAATAACCCTTTCAAGGTCCAATTATTTTCTGCTTTGAATTTTTTTTTTTTTTTTATATCATGTGTTTTCATTGATGGAAGCACGCTATTCATGGAGTATGTTTAAAATCCTGGTGGCGTAGTAGTTAAGTGCTACAGCTGATAACCAAAAGGTCGGCAGTTTGAATCCGCCAGGCACTCCTTGGAAACTCTACTGGGCAGTTCTACTCTGTCCTATAGGGTTGCTATGAGTCAGAATCGACTCGACAGCAGTGGTTTTTTTTTTTTTTTAATATGGATTTTGGGAAATATTATCTGGTACTACATGGTTACCAGAGAACTTTTAAGGTTCTTGAAGTCATAATTAGCAGTCAACCATGTTTACCAGAGGACCTTGGTTGCTGATGTTTTTCATGGCACCTTCCATTAGGTTATATGGGGAACCTCTGGTTTTCCAAACAGGACACAGAAAAACAAAATCAAACCCACCAGGACTCCCTAACATCCCACAGGAAACCAAAAATACGCTTACAAGCCTTATCAAGATGTACAAAAGGTGAAAGAAACAAAATTTTTACCCAATCACACTTCCTGGTTGCACTACCTTACTTGCAAAGCTCATACCCCAGCTACTTTGCTTCAACTAACATTTCTTTCACTTTTTGCCATTATGCAAGTCCCTACTGCAGGGCAGTGTATACTTTCACTGGTACAAGTATACTACCAAACAACCTGAGAGCGGGAAAAAGTAGGCAGTATACCATATATTCCAGGGACCATGAAAGGGTATAATCAAAGAGAATATGTTCAACTCTAGGGCACACTTTTCAGAAATGATGGCAACCTAGATTATGCCCATTGCTGGGCAAACAAGATGTCTAGATATGGAAATAATAACATATGAGCAAGAGATGAAAAAGTTGGGAGTGTTCCACCTTAAAAAGAGGTATGTTTGCTGAATAGTAAGTGATCTTTAAATATCAGAAAGGCCATCACATAAGTAAGGAATTAGATATATTATGTTTCTCCAAGGCAAATTTAGCTGATTATAAAAAAATATATATGTATTTTTTTAAGAATAAAAATTTGTAATGGTAATGAGTATTCTTTTCAATGTGAATGCTAACATAAAAGCAAGATGCTGCTTTTCAAGTACAGAGGGATGATTATGCTGAGTGACTGGCTGGAATAGATGACTTGAAAAAAAAAAATCTCAGAATTGCAGAGTATTACAACTTACAAGTGCCTCTGATATCTTCAAGATCATCTAGTCTAGTATGTTAGCTGTCCAATGGAATCACCTAGGGAGCTTTTAAGAAATATCAATTCTATCCCAGATCAATTAAAGTTAAAACTCTCTTGGGGTGGAGCCTGAGCACTGTTTTTATTTGCTTTGTTTTGTTGTTGTTGTTTTTAATTCTTCCTAGTGATTATAACATATAGCCATGGTTGAGAAATACTGGTCTAATCCAATGCATTTAATTCACAAATTAGGAAATTAGGGGCCACTATTAGTAAATGATGGGGCTATGATTTGAACCTAGGTCTTACACCATGTTATTATAAATACAGAACATGGTACTGAAAGTCTTATGACTTTATATGTGTAAGACTATAAAACGGTCTTGCAGATACAAAACCAAAAATGTAAAACCAGTCAATTCCAACTCATGGTAACCCCATGTGTGAAGAGTAGAACTGTGCTCCACAGGCTTGTCAAGGCTACGACCTTTGGAAAGCAGATCACCAGACCTTTCTTCCAAGAAGCTCTGGGTGGGTTTGACCTGCCAACCTTTCAGTTAGTAGTTGAGCACTTAACTGTCTGCACCACCCAGGGACTCCTTGCAGATAAGCTTTGGGGCGGGGGGGGGGGGAGAGCAGGCTTTTAATTTTTTTCCCATGATACAAATTGTTTTCTAGGCCATTATTCACTTCCCAATTTTATAGCCATGACATTATTAAACTATACTAGAAAAGAGACAAAACTAATTTTGTACCATGGGGTTCACTTTTAATTATAATTTTGACCTACTTGAACCTGATTTCATATTGTTTGGACAAGTCTTCTCTTGCATAAACACTTATCACACACGTTTTAGGTACAGGCTTTTACTTAATTTGTGACCAAGACAAATCGTGTATAATTCTTTTCTACTCAGAAGGAAGAAATATTAGAAAGCTTTCAACTTTTAGACAAAGTTTAAAATCAAAACTTTGATTGATTTTGAAAGTTTTAATCAGTGTGAGAGTGGGAGAAGGGCAATGGAGTGGGAGTCACGATGTCTGAATCCCTGAAACATGGTCACTGAAAGAACAGCAAACTCAGAAGACCTGGGTGCTAATACCGCAGCATCTAGACCACAAACTGTTATCATGACTTTCTGGTAACTAGTTTTGCATGTCATTTCAAATTAGGTGGCAGTTTGGGAATACCACGGCAGTGAGAAAGAATTAGCTTAACTCCTTCTTATTCTATCACTAGCCACACCAGATAGAATACTGAACAAGTCACTCCCTCTCTGGAAAACTCTGTTCTCACTTGTAAAATGAGGGTGGTCTGTCAAGATTATCTCAAAAGTCACCTCCAACTCTAATACCCTATGGTTAGATAAGACAATCCCCATTGTCAAGATCAACAGCACTGATCTATTGTATTTTTACTGTATATAGTTGCTTTTTCTAGACACATAATACACCAGATGGTATATTCACATCCACCTAATCATATCATAAACAGGTCTACTGTACACACTGCACATTAAGTTCTGAATACACTAATCACTCTCAGGAACATGAATTTCATCCCTGGTTAAACCATAACCTGAGTAGGTGTGAATGCCTCAGTGGCATCTCATCCACCGCATCAAAACGAGGGCTCGTATTAGCCAGCAGAACGACAGTTCCATGAGAGAGAGAGAGAGAGACATCATACCGGCTGAAGGGCTGACGGTACCTGTAACGGCCTGGTCATTTTTCTGAGAGGCTATTTTTGGTCTTTTTTCTGGATTGCTAAAAAAGCAGATCAAATTAAGCTATACTCATTGACAGGGAACTCCCACCTCCCCAAAAACGCATTCTGTAAAAATGGCTAGTCATTTTTTGCCTCTAAAATTTTGTCTAAATAAAGTTGTGTATAAATATATTTATAAGACAAAAACCACACGAAGGATTTCTTTTTCCTTTTAAGAAGAATCTGAAGCACCTAGATATCACAGATTACTTAGAATAACTCAAACTAAAGACTCATTTCACCCAGTGATTTAATTAATAAACAAGAGTCACTCAAAAATCATCCTGGAAGGCACTTACGGAAAACAAGAACAAATTCTAGGGGATGAAAATTTAGCAATGACTTTAAGAAAGACGAATTGTTTAAACAACTACGAATCCATTTAGATTGAAAATTATTTTCAGTTACAATCGGTAACGTGGAGACATTTGATTCTCCCAGCAGAAATAATGACTTTAAGGAATAAACAAATCTTTGTGGAAGGAAGGAGACCGGGATATATAAGGGAAAAAATGGGTGTGCCTACATTTAATTACTAGCTGCAGGCTCGGTATTAAAATATCACGAGTATTTTAAAGAAACAAAGGGCTGGGCAAACCTGGAAGACATCGAATGCATATACAGCGCATTTGTTTGAAATATATGCGAACCATAAAAGTGTCCTAAAACATCTGCGTTTTATTATTGGATTGGAAATAAAGGCGAGGATAATATACTCAGAATCTGTTTTTTAAATTTCCATTTTTCTTGTGTCCAAAAGTCTATGTTGAGAGGTCCATTCTGTAAATACAGTGCCTTTCACTATTAATAAATATGGTCACAGGACTCTAGTTTTTCCTATTTTCGAAGAGCAAAAAATATAGTCTACATTTTTTAAAGAATATAAGCAAATAGATGAAATGAACATTATTGGCTATTTTTAGAATAGAAGTCCTTTCCAAAAAAAATTTCAAGATATCACCAATAAAGTAACACCTAGTCTGGGATTACAGCCTGGTTGCTAACTTTCCTGTTCCTGAAAAATCTCACAGAAGCAAAACTGCCAGATGTTAGACATCAGCCGAACGTTGAGAAGTGGAGGCAGGCCAGCTTGAAGGAGAAGTCCTCAGTCCCACCTCAACTGCTGCTATCCATGGGATTGCTCTGGACCAACTCCACAGCCACGTAGCATAGCTTTGCTTCCTATTTTCTGCTCCCAGCTCTGATCTCAGACTGGTCCACAGGACAGAACGCTGACACTGGCTCCAAGCTGACAGCTCCTGCTGCGTTAACGCAGTCTGGATCACCCACCCCACAATGCTTTTACTAGCGCTAGGTTTTGGGAACCTACTCACTCTCCCCCCAAGAATCTGACCTCGGCTCTACTCTTGTTTTTCTGCTTCACTAAACTCCTGTCTCAATTCTGACAGATTGTGGAGACTTGTGGCAACCTTCTCTTGCCACAAAGACAGAAATGCCTTCATGTTCATGTGCAAAATTCTCAAGTAGAATACATCAGTCCTTCAGCCCATTCTGTAGAGCCTCTTCTAAAAACCAATCAACCACTGCCATTGAGTCAATTCCAACTCATACTGATAAGGAGAGTAACTGTGTGACCTTGAATAAGTCTCAACTTCTCTTTGAGCCTACCCTTGGTATTTTTCCAGTTTTCTCCTCTAAAAGTGTAGGGCAGCAGACTGGATAATCTTTCAAGATTGCCTCCAGCTCTAATACTGCTGCTTCTGCTCCTGCTCCTGTATTCCTAATCTCAGCGAAATGGCACCACCAGGCACCTAAATTAGAGCCCAGGAGTCATTTGGAAATCCTGTCTCACTCACCCTATAACCAAATGAACAAATTATTCCCTTTATCCCTACCACTTTGTCTCCTATTCCTCCTCACTTCACTTAAACTCACCTCCTTTGTGAAGCCAACCTCAATCCTCCCACACCTCCCAGCTGGGCAGGGTTCAGCACTTCCTCTCCAAACTCATCACAGTGCCTCCTGGCATTCCCACTGAGTGGAAATTAACTTGGGAGCCTCTCCGAGGGCAGTGGATTTATCTTATCCTCCAGAAAGTTATGCAATCAATGATGAATGAAGAAACAAAAGGAAGAAAAAACTTAAAACGATTTTCAGATCCAAATATGTAAAGGGACCTAAATAATGTTTTCTGTAATCTGTGTTTTAAATCTTAGAAAATAAAACACTAAGCAAGAGATTAAAAAAAAAAAAAAAACCCCGTTGCCACTGAGTTGATTCCAACCCACAGCAACCCTATAGGACAGTGTAGAACTGCCCTACAGGGTTCCCAAGGAGCACCTGGTGGATTCAAACTGCCGACCTTTTGGTTAACAGCCATATAGCTCTTAACCACTGCGCCACCAGGGCTCTACGCGATAGACAGAACAAATCGGGAGGAAAGGTTGGGGGAAGGACATTTATAAGGACAGCTATTATCCAGAAGAGCGTAACTAAACATCCTGATATATGTGATCTCATTTAATACATATAACAACTCTTTGAAAGAAGTGGTGTTATCTCCATTTTACAGGTTGGAAAAGAGGTAGAAAGCTTAAATAATTGACCAACATCATAAAGCCAGTAAGCGGCAGGGTCAGAATTTTAACCAAGATGATGTGATTCCAAGAGCCCATTGCTCTTTCAACTACAGCTCATTACTATCACGATCTTCACTTACACACCAGCATCTTTCATGTAAGCAGCACCCATTAAGCCAAACAAATTTATCTGATATTAAAATCCTATAATTTAAGAAACCAAAGTACATGGAAAGATGCAGGAAAAGTCCACACACATTGCAGCTATGCTATTCATCTACAGACTCAAGCCTTACATGTTGGCACTAGCTACACATACCAGTGGCTTTAAGACCTAATATTCTAATACCCAATCTTATGCTAAGATTATCTCTAGCATCAGTGGCACTTGTACTTTGGGACACCCTCTCCCATCTCCTTCACATCTCTAGAGACTGAAATACCACAACCTAGGCTTCAATACATCAGATCTAATTTTAGCATAAAAGAAAAATGCTCTGCCATTCAGTTACCATCATATGAAACAGTGATGGCTGTAAAGAATAAAGCAGGCGAGAAAAAGTAGAACTTAAATGAGATCTAGATGATTTTAAAGTAGGCCAATCAGCATCGTATATTTAAACAAAAGCATTCAAGAAAACCAGGATGAAAGACTTGTAAAAAAAAAAAATTACCAAGAATCAAATAAAAATACTGCTTTCAACATTTTCACTTTTTTCCTTGGAAAGCTTATGGCGATTCGAATTGCAAGGACTCTAACAGGGAAGATATAAAAAGGAATCACTAATGGGAGAGACCAGAAGAGCATTCTTTTATTCTAATTTCTTGGACTGGTCTTCCTATTTTCCTGCAATACATTACTCTTTGATATTTCATTCTAGTTCCACCCTGTGGTTCTTTTAGAAATCTCATACATCCCAAAGCCACAAAGAGAGAAGGGGCTTACATTTGTTATATAGACCTGCATACACTTAAATCAGAGTGGTCAATTCCCAGGCCCCTGTGCTATGTGGAAACCCTGGTGGCATAGTGGTTCAGGGCTACAGCTGCGAACCAAAAGGTCTGCAGTTCGAATCTACCAGGCACCCCTTGGAAACCCTGTGGGGCAGTTCTACTCTGTGCTGTACAGTCACTATCACTTGGAATTGACTCGACAGCATTGGGTTTGGTTTGGTTTTGGTTTGTACTACGTAGAACTTCAAAACTTCACAGGCACTGAAGTAAGCACAAAGGGGGAAAAATCACTAAATAAAGCCAAACCACCCATAAAAGTTTCTAATTGCAAAAAACTGATCATTCATATCCAAAATATGAATCTAAGCATATTCTTTGAAAATCTGCACTGTATATTTATACTTCCATGTATATTCTATCTACAACGTATGTAAATGTAGATGGCTTTTATTAAAGATATTAGTTAATTCTGGCTTTTATAGTAACTCAGGTGGGCTACCATTCCTGGTGATCAAAATCGACTGACATCTACCCTATCTTTAACTATAGACCTGGAGATTATATCACCATTTTGATGTGCTACTCCAGGGTTGAATTATTCTACTGAAAATTACAAGAACTACTTTATTTCTGGCTAAACTCTATAATTTAGGCATTTTGGTTTATTTCCCATGAAGACAAAGGGTTGGTCACACCCATCTTCACAATAACCTTTCCACAGTCTAGAATCATGCTACAGCCATGCCGTCTCATTAAGGTCTTCCCTTGCCAAGTTAAGAACCGTGGCCCAGTTAAATGGTGGATACCTGATTAACTTTACATGGCTGAACTTAGAGTTAGGCCTCTTGTACTTTCCACTATGACATGACTTTTCTAGAATGACTACCCAATTCTGTTAGCTTAGAGACAAAGTTTTAAGTTGCTCAATTTTTATTTAATAACTATTAACAGTAGGCTTCTTTTAAAAGCTGTATCTTTTCTAACTATGTACTTTATTAAAAAGAAACATATAGCTCAGAAAGCAGAGATTTTCTATAATTTGTTGCCTACCCCACCCCCAGCACCACCACTACTAATATTTTAATCTTTAAGATTCATATATATAATTTTTTTTTTATCAGAGATGGTATCATTCAACACTTAACATTATATTGTTTTCCCCATTTATTCCTGGAAAATAAAAACTAGAGAACTAATATTTTACCAAGTTCTAGTATTCTATGCATTATTATTTCATGATACTGTTACTACTCCAAAATTACAGATGAGGAAACTGATAACAGAGAAAAGAGGAATAATTTGTCCAATGTCACCTATCTAGTTCTAATTACTGGAGATTAGAATCGAGGCACCTGAAGGAAGAGTGCACACATTCAACCCTTCCTCTTCACTATGGTACACATCAGTATATATGACTCTATTGGTTCTTTTTAAAGAATTATATTATTTAATTGTATAAAAATACAGTATAATTTATCTAATCCCTGCTATGGACATTGTGCGTTTTCAATTTTTGTAAACAATGCTGTAATTAATGTCCACGTATACAATCTTTGTACATTAAACTACTCCAGATCTTCTAAAAAAATAACTTTAGACTTACAAAAAGTTGTATGAATAGTACAGAGTCCCTGTATACCCCTCACCCACGTTCCCCTAATGCTAACATCTTACATAACCATAGTACCATTATCAAAACCATGAAATTAACATTGGTACAGTATCATTAACCAGACTACAGATCTTACTAGAATTTTACCTGTTTTTCCATTACTGTTACTTTTCTACTCCAAGATCCTATCCAGAATCTCACAGTGCATTTAGATGTCATGTCTCCTTGGTGGTACACCTGTATTAGTTCCCTGTCTTACATGACTTTGACACTTCTGAAGAGTTCTACTGGTCAGTTATTCTGTAGAACATCTCTTTATTTGAGTTTCTCTGATGTTCTTTCAGGTTTACATTGACGCTATGCATTTTTGGGAAGGATATCACATAGGAGATGCACCCATCTCAGGGCATCAGGTCAGGGATACATAATGACAATATGTTTTCTTATTGGTGATATTAACCTTCATCACTTGGTTAGGGAGGTATCTGCCAGGTTTCTACAATGTAAAGTTATTATTTTCCCTGTGTAATTAACAAACATATTAATAATGATATTTTGAGACTATGCAAATAGTCTGCTTCTCCTCAAACTTTCACCAAATAAATTTTAGCATCCATCAGTGTACCTTGTAAGCAGCGATTGTTACTGGGGTATTTGCATAACAGTAATTTTCTATATTCTTCTGCATTTATTAATTGGAATTCTTTTTTGTAAAAATAAACTTGTCCCTTCCACATTTATTGTTCCAATGGATATTTATTTCATTCTATGTAAAAAAAAAAAAAAAAAAATTTTTTTTTTTTTTTTTTTATGGGGTATAATTGTATTCCATCATTATTTACTTTCTTGCTCAAACCGTTCCAGCTTTGGCCACTAGGAACTCCTCCAGTTTGGAGCCTATGCCCTTTGGCATGCCTCTTCTCCTTTTCTGGGTATATCCCTCCTTTCTGGCACCACAAGATGTTCCAGGCTTATCTTCTATTTTCCCTGCCCCGGGCCTAGAACCAACCGCTTCTTCAAGGAGACCTGCTTTCTTGGTTTAGAAGCTAGATTGATCATGGCTTCTAGGCCCTCTCAGCAGGCAGAGCTAGGAAATATACATAGGGATACTAACCTAGGCACATACACTCATCTATGTCTGTCTATACATTAAAAACTATGAGTTCATACTGGCAACTCCAATTCCAATCCAACACCACAGAGTTCATTTTAGCCTTCGCCCTTTTCCTGATTTGTGACTTCTTTCTCCCATCTATAGTACAGTTCTCATCATCTGTAGTACAGTTAAGTATTTGTTCAATCCTAGTATATACAAAAAGCAATAGAATTGCTAGCCCACACCCTTGTGAGAAACAAATTTACTAACTGGAGTACAGTGTTTGTGCACTGTTCTTTTTGTCTTCAGCCTTATAATATCCACTCAAAACACTGTCTCCCAAAGCTACTTTGATTAGTACCGTCCTTCCCTACCCCCTTCAGTACAATTGTTATTCACTTGTAATACAGTTAGGCTCATTTATTATTGCTTATATTTCATTTTGAGCCTCCCTGACCCAGTCTTGGTTTATGTCGCTAACCAGCCAGTCAACAGGGCTGTGTGTTTCTCTGGATAGACATCTTGCAGATGAGTCAGAAGGACACATTTAGTCAGAGGCTGATGGGAACATCCTTACCTGAGCGAGGGCACTGCCCTCAGCTCTCTCTAGAATGATGTAGAGTTTCAGTTTTTACTTAAATGGAGGTGCTCCTTTGCAGCCCTGGTGGCGTAAGTTTGAATCCACCAGCTGCTCCTTGGAAATCCTGTCAGGCAGTTCCTCTCTGTCCTATAGGGTCGCTATGAGTCAGAACTGACTCGACGGGAACAGGTGTTTTTTTTGTTTTTTTTGTTTTTTTTAATGTCTCCTTTAGGAGCCCTGATGGTGCAGTGGTTAAGCGCTCAGATGTGCAGTTGGTGGTTCAAACCCACCAGTCGCTCTGGGGGAAAAAGTGGCAGTCTGCTTCCTTAAAGGCTGCACCCTTGGAAGCCCAATGGGGCACTTCTGTTCTGTCCTTCAGGGTTGCTAGGAGTTGGAATCCACTTGATGGCAATGGGTTTACATTTTACGTCTCTTTTTTATGGGTTGCTTGTAAGAAATAATGTGACGCTTTGATATCTATTAAATTTTCAAGGTTGAAAAGGGCTTCTCAAATGCAAATATTGCCAAATCTGTATTTCTTAATAATCAGAATTGTTGTTCTTGCGTGCAGTCAAGTCGATTGCAACTTACAGCAACTCCATATGACAGAGTAGAACTGCCCCAAACGGTTTCCTAGGCTGTAATCTTCATGGAAGCAGATCGTCAGGTCTTTCTTCTATGAAGCTGCTGGATGGGTTTGAAACTCCAACCTTGTAGTTAGCAGTCGAGTGCTTCATCACTGCACCACCAGGGCTCCTTACACACCATAAATTGGAGTCTGGCCTTTTCATAAAAGTATATTTGGGAATACCGACACCACTTCCTGGGGGTCAACATCGTTATTGAAGGATCCCTGCAATAAGCTTTCAGTCTAAGAATTACAAAAAAGGAAAAGATGAGAACATAAGAATTGAATTACCTAAGGAAGTTTCTGAGGGTTTAGTTTCACATTTTAAAAATTCATCTTCCTTATGGAAAAGGAACTGGAAACACATGTAATGAATCTGGTGGGTGGGCAAAAAATATATTCTCAAAGTCAGGAGCACTGTGGAAATATGAGGAGCAGAAGTAAGTGATGCAAGAGCATCAGAGATACCAGAAAATACACCATAATATGTTAAATTGGGAAAATGAACGAAAAAGGACAAAGTCAGAAACACTTTCTGGTGCCTTTGAAAGTGAAAGCACAAAGCTTTAATGAAAAATACCATCGGAGATCAGGGCAGGGTGGTAACAGGAAGGAGACCGCAACATGGTGGAAACTCAGCGCTGCCTTTGGAGGTGCCGAATGACGCTGCGTGGCAGAAAAAACTACCATATGAAGTGATTGTGTACTGTTTACCCAGAATGCAGTGGTCTAAACAAAAGTGACCTCCCTTTTCAAAGTGACACAGAAGAATAAAAGAACGGGTTTTGTTTAGCAGGCCTCTCATCATCATGACCAACACTTGAGGTTTGGGTGAAAGGTTGGGGCAAAGAAGGAAAAGAAACATGGGCAAGAGACAGGAAGAAAGGTTTGCAAATGCTTAGCATGCACTAGAAGTTTAAAAAGCAAAATGTGGATTAGCAAAGGAAAGTGAAGTTTGTTGATCCACGTTAAAAGACCCCTTGGCTCTTTGCAAGCAAACCTTCTCTTTTGAATCCTGTTTCTCATGTCTAGCTTTGGCAAAGAATACCAGCTAGCTGTGCTAGTTTCGTTATTTTAGCCCTTACGTATACAACCTTTAGAAGGCTGAACAAAAATGTCCATGGGCAGTTAAATCCTTTGTACTTCTAAAAGGCTGGCAGGAAGTACTCTATGACATTTTTGTGTAGATTCGTGCTTTTCAAAATAAAAAGATAGATACAATCCTTTTTAAAAGCTTATAAATAAACTAGGTTAAAAGGAAGATAAATAGTAGAGAGTGATACTAGTAAAAAGGATGTTCCCTGTATGTGGAATTATTGTTAAAGAATCAGTTGATATGGTTCCAATTTTTGGATTGATGCCCCTGAGAATCCACACTGCCACAGAACCCATCCATAGAAGCCGTCTGTACTGATGTTATGATCTGCCTAAAGCAGAGTACAAAGAACTACTTGGTCCATTAAAAATGGACAGAAAGGCAAGCGCTGCAGGGCAACATAAAGGGAACGTGGCCTTACAGAAGGCCACATTCCCTGGTTTACACCAACAGAGTTGAGATTTTTTAAAAGTATAAAAATGTAGAAATAACTGCTTAGGCTTTCACATGTAATTCTACTGGGTTACAACGGTCAAAGAGAACATGGTACAAAAGGCAAACTCTAAGAAGGCCCTAGTCCTTTTAAAAATAGTATTTATATACACACTAAATGTTCATAAACTTTTTGATCTGACTTCATACAAAAGCAGCCTCAGTTGCTCAGTGTAAATACTAACACGTATGAGGTGCTTCTCACGGGACAGGAGTTGTTCTGAATGCATCCCACATCGTCACCCTTCCCTTCTCCACACCTGCACTTAAGCTATTCCCTCCACCTGGCGTCCCATCTTCTACTCTGGTTCCATAAGCGTCCATCAGAGTTACCTTTCAAACTGGAACTATATGATACCTCCTTAAGGGTTTCCCAGCTCTCCTCTAGCTGGAAGTGATTTCTCTTTCTTCTTTAAAGTCCACAACATCTTACATGTAGCTCTCTATGGTAGACAGATTCCTAAAGATACTTCCCCATCTCCACCCAAAATTCTCATCTCCTAGTCATTAAATTTAACACTAAGCTAGGCACTGCTGGGAAGGGACTTTGCAGATGCAATTAAGGCGAGGGAGTTTAGTACAGGGAGTTTATTCTGCATTATCTGTTTGGGTCCACTATAACCTCATGAGCCCTTAAAAGCTAAGAGGAAGGCAGAACAGTCAGTCAAGACAGATGCGGTAGAAGAAGAGTAGAGAAATGAGGAAGAAGGGCAGGTCAGAGAGAGTCGAAGCATGAGGAGAACTTGACTTGCTGTTGCTGTACTGAAGATGGAGAAAGGGGACCTGAGCCAAGGATTGCAGGCAATCTCCAGAAGCTGAGAACAACCCCTGGCCAACAGCCAGCAAGGAAACATGGGCCTCAGCCCTTCAACCACATAGAACTAAATTCTGCCAACAATCTGAATGAGTTTGGAAATGGATCCATCCTTAGGCCCTCCAGAAACGAACAGCTCTGCTGACTTTGCGATTCTGGTCTTGTGAGATCTGGAGCAGAAAAACCAGCCGAGCCAACCCAAACTTCTGATCTACAGAACAGTGAGTGTTGTTAGCCACTTAGTTTCTAGTAATTTGTTACAGAAGAAATAGAAAACTAATACACTCTCTTTTGTATTTTATCCTATCTAATAGTTCAAATCTCATTAGGCAGCACAATCAGCTGGGAATCTTTTAAAAAATACCCATGAGCCCCGCCCCCAGTGATGTGAAATTAATGGGGGGAAGAGAGCAGAGACAGGCATCGGTTCTTGGTTTTTTTTTTAAGCTCCCAAGTGATATTTTTCCCCAACACTTTATTACTACTACTATCACCCCAGAAAGCTCCTGCATGTCCATTGCCAGGTAATCCACATCCTCACATGCTCAGTTGTTGTTATCATTGTTAGGTGCCATCGAGTCAGTTCTGTACTTCTTCCAAGACAGATTTGTTCATTCTTCTGGCAGTCCATGGTATATTCAATATTCTTTGTCAACACCACATGCCCACATGAAACCACTACTCTCATTTTCTTTATCCCCAACATAGATTAGTTGTGCCTATCTTAGAGCTTCTTTCACTTACGATGCTGTGCGTGGCAGTAGTATGTTCCTTTTTATTGCTGAGTAGTATTCCATTGTATGAATACTCCAATTTGTTTATCCATTCACCTATTCATGGGCAATTGGGTTGTTCCTATTTTTAGGCTATTCTGAACAAAGCTGCTATGAATCTTCTTGTGACATATGCTTTCGTTTATCTTGAACTGATGGATCATAGGGCAAAGGTATGTTTAGTTTTATAAGAAAGTGCCACACCATTTTCCAAAGTGGCTGTACCATTTTAATAGTTTTCCATCCGAGTGAGTACATGTCAGCCTTCTACTACTTCTTCCCTGACCTCAAGTGATTTTAAATGTGTAGACAGGATTGAGAACAACTATCCTACATTATCTGTCCACAAAGAAGAAGAAAACCCTCACAACTGAACTGATAAACAACATCATGATAAATGGAGAAAAAATTGAAGTTGCCAATGATTTCATTCTATTGGAATAACAATCAACGTTCATGGAAGCAGCAGTCAAGAAATCAAATGACATATCTCATTGAGCAAATCTGCTGCACAAGTACTCTTTAAAGTTCTAAAAAGCAAAAGTTTCACTTTGATGACAAAGGTGCACCTGACCCAAGCCATGGTCTTTTCAATCACACATGAAGGCTGGGCAATGAAAAAGACGGAAGGTGAACTGATGCATTTGAACTGTGGTGCTAAGAGAATACTGAGTATCTATGGACTCCCAAAAGAATGAACAAATCTGTCTTGGAGAGAGTACAGCCAGAATGCTCCTTAGAAGCGAAGATGGTGAGCCTCTGACTTGCTTACTTTGGACGTGTTATCAAGAGGTACCGATCCCTGAAGAAGGACATCATGCTTGGTAAGGCAGAGGGTCAGCAAAAATGAGGGAGACCTTCAGTGAGATGGATTGACACAGTAGCCACAACAACAGACTCAAGTACACCAGTCATCATGAAGATGACACAGGACCGGCCTCGCTTTGTACTGTTAGACATGTGGTTGCCATGAGTTGGAGATGACTCGACAGCAACTAACGAGAACAGGCTAGATTAACATTTCCTTCAGGGCAGGATTCATGTCTTACTTACCTTTGCTCCTCCAAAAATATTCAGCACAGCCCTTACCCAGAGCAGGGATGCTTGACTCCTGTTTAATTTCATCTTGACTCAGTCTCTGACTTTCATTATACATGGCAAGTCTATTAAGCATGCCTCCAATACTTAAACAAATTCAGTGTACAATTTTGAGTAAAGTATTTCATAACTTGTATAATCATGGGCCCAGT
This sequence comes from Elephas maximus indicus, assembly GCF_024166365.1. Classification (NCBI taxonomy): domain Eukaryota; kingdom Metazoa; phylum Chordata; class Mammalia; order Proboscidea; family Elephantidae; genus Elephas; species Elephas maximus. The sequence goes on from NC_064840.1 coordinate 56,152,676, forward strand.
GCCTCTCCTCCCTACTGAACTCATGAGGGCATGGCCTGTGTCTATCTTGTTAAGGGGTGCACCTCTGAGCCCAGCACAGTGCTTGGCACATAGCAGGACCTCAATGAACAAACAACATGCTTTGGGGAAAAAAGTCCCCTCTCTCCTAAGGTTTTTTTCCCCCCCCTCTTTTAATTAAAACAATAGTATATAAGTGTGTACACTCTGGAAAGGTCCTAGATCTTTCGTTCCTAATATTCTGGAGAACAAAGGTCTCTCTGAAAATCTGATGAAAGCTATGAATCCCCTCTCTCTTAAAAAAAAGAAAAAATCCTATGTATATACTTACACACATATACAATCCTGCGTATAATTTTGAGTTGTTCACGTGGCCCTCTGAAAGAGGTTGGGTTGGAATCCCAGTCACCGTGTTTCATGTAACGCTACAATCCATCCATTTCTTTAATAAATATTTGTTGCATATCTGATTTGCGCCAGGGATTACATTAGGCGCTAGGGGCAGTGTAATCAGTAAGACAGTTCTGCTCTTTAGAATCAGGGAAGTGAAGGGGTCACACAGCAGTGATAAGCAATTATAATTTATCATCTAATCAAAATTAAGATGTTCTCAAAATTCTTTTCAAAGATGTCTTTTTTGAGTAAGTCTATAACGTGACTAACAACCCAAAATGCAAATAACCCTTTGAGGTAATATTTTACATTTCTGGGAAAGAAGCAAAAAGAAAAGGAGGGAAAGAAGAGTAACAACTTATCTATCCTGCATTCTCAAGAATAACTACTTTCTGATTACTTCTAGACTTGAGTAATCTCATGGTGGAATGACTTGCCCCAGGAGTATGTGTTTGCATTCCTTTGTGGTCTTCTCCAAACGGCCGTGGTCCAAGTGAATATGGTGGTTCATTCCTCTGGGAAAAAGTGTGAAAGTATCAATACCCTTCTCAACAAACAGTCTGGAGAGAGAATGAGGGAGAACAAAAGAATGTGATGTCTCCATGTGACAAAACGGTATATTGTCAAAAGGAAGGTTCATGTACCTACATCACCCAGCAAACACCTCCTTAGAAGGCCTTGGAAAAGGCGGCTCTTGAGAAAGCAACAATCACAACTCAAAAACTATGGGACGTTTGAGGGAAGAGTAAATGTTAAAAACAACATAAAAATAGCAAAGGAGAGTGAAAAAAAACTAAAGACTCTAGGGAGCAATTAGTCCAAAAGACTAATGGACCACATGAAGCTCAGCCTACCCAACCCTGAGATCAGAAGAAGTAGATGGTGCCTGGTCACCATTACAGACCACTCTGACTGGGACTACAACAGAGGATCCTGGACAGAATGGGAGAAAAATGAATAACAAATGATCAAACTCACAAAAAAGGAAAGACTTACTAGTCTGACACACTGGAGGAATCCCCAAGACTATGGCCTCTGAATTCCCTTCTAACTCAAAACTAAAGCCGCTCCCGAAGCTCACCTTTCAGCCAAAGATCAGGCAGGCCTATAAAACCAACAGTAACACACGTGAGGAACATGCTTCTTAGATCAATCAAGTATACAAGATCAGATGGACTATACCTGCCCCCGCAAAAAGATAGGATGGCTGGAAGGGGCAGGAGAACGGGACAAATGGAACCAGGGAACCCAGGGTGGAAAGGGAATGGAAAGGGGGACAGTGCTGATACAATGCAGGATGGCAACCAATGCCATGAACCAATTTGTGAATAAATTTTTTAATGAGAACTAATTTGCTCTGTAAACTTTCACCTGAAGCACAATTTAAAAAAAAAAAAAAAAGAGCCTTAAAATAACAACAGTAAAAACCCAACAGACAGGGAATGGAGTTCCAGAATGGTTTGAGGTAAATAAATGAATTATTCTACATAAACGGATTTTGTGATTGAAGCTCATTTCTTTAAATGCCCAAATCTTTATAAAATAGTTTTGTTGGCAATCTTTCCAAATCTATTTCACACTCCCCATCTCCTTAATCAAACTAAGTAAACATAATGTAATATTTTTGATGACTCATTAAGTACATCCATTACTCTGCTCTGCTGTTATAACACAGTCATTCCCTAAGAAGCTACTGACTACACAGATTCGCTTGCCCCTCCTCAGAGCAACTCCAGCTGTTCCATTTGCAGACCCAGTGTCAGCTTTTTAAGGTTTGTTTTTTTTCTTCTTCATCTCATTATCAACTCACTCCTTGCTACTGTCCAGTCCATATATATGTAGGGCAGCATTCCCTTCGTCATCCTTCTCATTCATAGCCAACTGGAAAAACATGCTTTTCTTCAACATAATTGAAACTTAACATTTTAAATAACAACCTAAATACTTGTGCTTTACTAAATTTGTTTTAGAAAAGTTAACTGGATGCAGAGATTACCTTAGTGTTGAAGAGATGGCTCCGAGATGGTCAGTGGTGGGTGGCCAGCATGGTCTGTAGTCTTAAGGAGTCCTGTCTGCATACTGGTATCCACCTGTGTCTACACGGTCATTTGCTTATGATATACCAGGGAAGGAGACTGGGGGTTGGAAATGTTCAAGTAAAAGGTGTGGTTTTTATTAGAAAAATAGGCCTTAAATGAGGGTCTGAGTAAATCAATCAGAGGTACATTACACAGACTCTACACCTATTCATTCTGGCTGTTCAGTTAAATTTTCAGTTTATTTTTGGTTGTTTTAAACTTTTCGAATCTTTCTCAGGCAACTGACCTTGACTATCACATCAACTACAGACTGTTTTCTTTTATGAGATGCTTTCACTGTACAGCTACAAAAGCCTTTAAATTACAATGAGTTTCTCTGAGTCCTCAACGAATAGGTAAACACCATGTACAGGACAGAATATTTGCTATGTAGTTCATTTACCCTTGGATTACAGGCCTATTAAAAGAAGGGCAGTACTCCCTAAAAATCCCCCAGGCCCCTTACTGGTGTATCAAAAACAAATGGCCATGTAGACATAGGTGGACATCAATATACACACAGGACTGCTCAGGTCAGGGAACTGTGCTGGGGACTTACCACTGAGCCTCTCTAAGCCAGCTCTGCATTAACAAGATATCTACATCCAACTAAGTTTTCTAAACTAAATGTATTAAAACACAGAGCATAGGTTGTTGTTTAACTTTTGAAGTCAAAATTATCCAAGTTCTTTAATGACATTAGAGTTAGATGCTAAACACTACACTCAGTGTATCAAGTGTTCTTCAGAGTACTTGGGCATCTCCCTCACAGAAAGCACAAAAGCTTACTGCCATGGGTTATAAGGAAAAAAAGACCACTGTTCAGTCTAAAGGCACATACAAACTCATTCAATACACAACACATCTCTGTTCCTTCTTACAAGAAGTGGAGTTGAAGATGACGGGAGGATGTGTGGAGAATGAGGAAGATGCGGATTTCTCCCCTTCAGTGATAAAATTCCAAGATAGTTACAAATGGAGCTAATGATAATACTATTGAATACACAGGTTATTGAACTCAGAGATTTAGACCAAGCCAAAAAAAAAAAAAATTTTTTTTTTTTTTTTCCTCCACGCAACCTCAGAAGGCGCCAAGGTTTCCAAGAGCTGGTTAGGAAGTCAAACCACCCGATTACCAAGCAGGTTCACAGACAACTGGTGAACAAAAATGGCCATGGATTGTTTTGCTTTCATACAGAATTGAAAGAGATTTTAGTCATCATGCAGTTCAACACCCTTACTTAACTGAGGAGGAAACCGAGACCCAGAAAGGCTGAGTGACTCGCCCAGAGTCTACAGCTAGTTAATGGCTAGACTATAGCTTTTGACTCTAGTTTTCCACTCTACTATAATCCATTGTGTGGGGGGAGGGGGAGAGCTACTCAGAAGACGTCTGTTTTCTTAAGTAAGGTAAGTGCTGTTACAGGGAGTGCTGCGATATCCTTTGATCATGCAAGGGTACGTGTGCATGTACACATACGTACATCTATGTATGTGTATGCATATTAAAAATGTATATACAGACACATACACCAAAGAAAACTGATTAATATCTACAAAAACTTTATGGTTTGAAAAAAAGTCTAATTATTACATGGTATTATCTAGCTTTACTTGTCTCCACTTTTATCCAGCATCTACTAGTAAGAATCTCAGACTTTACAAACCACAATCTGTGTGCCAATCTAAATCAATCAAAGCAATGACTATAAATGTATAAATCACACACACAAGTGCGTAAGGGCCCTTAACCATAACATACAGACTGACCTATTTTAACAGATACAAAGGAAAAGGGCTTAAATTCACAATGTGACCCATCAAATTAATATCAATAATACATGTTCACGCTGGAGAGACATGAACAGCAACCTTGATGGACTGTGTTATTACATTTTAAAAATGCTCCAAACAAACATTCTAAACTCTATGGCTACATCTGAATATGAAGTTCTGTAGCACTTCTTCACGATGAAATTAAAAATAGAATCTCTCTGGGAATCATTAATATTCCATTACAGTACCCTTAACGATTACTACCACCCCCACTCAAACTTTTTTCTTTTTTTTTCTCCTGGTTAAAAATCTGTTTGTACTCTTTAAGCAGCATCTGTTCTGTCAAAACATTCTAACAGACTTCTTTTTAATACAGATTAAAACACACGCACACACATGCATGAACAAGATTTATGGCTCTTCAGCTACTTCAGAGCCTTATCCTCATTACCGTCATCATTTTTCATTCAAGGTCTAAACCACACCAAAGACGGCATCATCACTCTCCCCATGATGAGCACGTGACTAGACACAAGAGCGTGTTTACAGACTTTCATGGGGAAAGCAGATGCAGAAACACACCAGGATCCTTTTACTTCATAACTCAGCTTGATTCATTTTACTAAAAAAAAAAAAAAAAACAGCAATATTCCATATTTTAAGCCAGAACCTTTAAAGATTTTCTCCTATAAAGGTTGTTAGCTTAGCTTGTCTCCTAGAAGGCTCTCTTGGTTATACCAATAACCATTTAAGCCCCTTCCCTCCATAGATACTGTTGCTACCAGGTTTCCATGACCTTCTCTCAGAGATAACTCACCTACTCTCTAGTCAACAGTTGATGTTCTTTTTATAGCTACACTTAAATACCACCCAGAAGTTCCTATTTTCAACTACATACTTCAAATATAACTCAGATCAAGATTTTTGAGAATTCACTTTAGGCTTTTCATTTATAAAAAGTTTCTCGTGCATTTCTTTGAGAGTAATCCTTTGAGAATGCTGCCGCAATAAAATAAGTTTTCTTGGATGTAAATGTGAACATTCACTAGTTTCACTATCAGAAGTATACTTCGTTGTCTAAATCAATAAACAACCAAAAAACCAAACCAAACCCACTGCCATGGAGTCAATTCCAACTTATGGCAGCCCTACAGGACAGAGGCGAATTGCCCCACAGGGTTTTCTAAGGAGCAGCTGGTGGATTTGAACTGCGAACTTTTTGGTTAGCAGCCAACCTCATAACCACCGTGCTACCGGGCTCCAAGCCAATAAATATAGTATAGAAACTGAAGAGAGATGTGAGTGAAATTTACAAAGAAAACAAAAAAGACTTTTAAGAACACTCTGGCACTTAGATTGAAAGTATCCTTAAAGATCGCCTATACAGTTTTTTCAACTTCTTTTTGCCATGGAGCATTTTGTTCAAAAGACATCTCATAAGAACTCTAGGCAAAGCAAAAAGAGAGCAAGCAGTTCTGTTTGGGATGGGGAGTGGTAACAGGGTAGGGCTGGGTTCTATGAGCCTGAACCAAACACCTGAAAACTACAGACATAGCCCAAAATCTTATTTCATGAATGAAGAGACTAAGGGCAGAAAGAGAAGAGATGATCAAACTGAGGCTTATCACTAGTCACCAGTAACACTAAGACAGGTTTAGAGCTAGTGATTTCCGGGATCCACTCACAAAAACTGGGGCAGTGTAGAAAGCAAAGAAGCTAACATTTACGAACACTTGAACGTACTCTAGACGGGCACAACGTTAGCCACTTAAGTCACATCATCTAACTTATTCTTCATAGCCTCTCAAGGATGATACTATTATCCCATGTTATACATGAGAAAACTGAAAGTTAAAGTTGCCAGCTCGAAGTAAAATATTGGGTTTCCTTTCCAGGTCTGTCTGACAGTACTCATTTCAAACCACCACAAGGCCTTCCATTACATTCAGCCTAATAGATCAAAAAACATTAACTTTGAAGAAAGAACTAGGGCTTTTCCATTTTTTGGTGTTGAATTAAAAAATACTAAAGATGATAAAATTTATTCCATGATTTTTACAAGTAAGTTAACAGACACTAAGCTCTCAAGGTTCCTCAAATCGGACTTAAAAAAGGTAACTCACAAATGTGTGTAATGGAACAATCAGGACTTTCTGGCTTTTAAGTACTAAACGCCATAGTAACTCTTAGGAAAGGTGGCTGTTATGTCTTCAAATACTCCCCAGTCAGAAACAGAGAACAATGAAGAAGCATTAACAGGACAGCTAGGCTCACTTGGAGAAACACTGCCTGGGGCTCCAAAGCTGTGAGGCTAGAAATTAGACAATACCATGGGCTAGATATAGTCTTCATGGCTTGTGATAACACTGGAAGGGAAGAGAAAAGAGAACAAAAATGAAAAACAAAAAAAGAGAGGGAGAGAAGATCTCACGTTGCTTAAGATTACCCTTTTGGTAGAAATAGTATAAATATATGGCAATTGTCAGTGTTAAATTTTCAACCTTCTCCCTGGCTGAAAGGATCAAATTAGAGGGGCAGATGGGCCTTTGAAAGTGAGCTGGCCTGGCATTGTTCTCTCTTTTTAAGAAGACTCCTTGTAGTTCTGATTGTTACTCTGTTTAAACAGGGCCTTTTCAGAGTTTGAACCTAGAAAAAATTGCCTACCTCTAAACTTTAATGGGCGATTGATTTTGTTGTTGTTGTCGTTTACCCTTATATACAGCTGTGATGATTACAAAGTCTAATGGTTCTGAGCCTGCACTGAATAATTTTGTTTCCTAATTGTTTCTTCCTTGTCAGACAAGATGCATTAATCTTTATTTAAAATTTTGTTGCCTTTTTGAGCCTACTGTTTGTTTAAATGCCACCCTCCTGGCTAATTTCTCTATCATTTTCACAAATTACTTTTCCCCAATAATACCACATGAGAAAATTCCACTTAAAACAAAATACAGAGAGCTTTCTGTCAACTGGATTTGTTAAGGAATGGATGCAGGCAACCTACATATTCTTGGAAACGTCTTCTAAAAGAATCTCATCCAAATTCTGTCTTTTGAGAAAGCAAGAGAAAAACAAATTTGAGTAAGAACTTTTAATGGAATTCTGACCAATAGAAACGAGGATGGCGAGACTTCATCTCACTCACTTTGGATGTGTTATCAGGAGGGACCAGTCCCTGGAGAAGGACATCATACTTGGTAGAGTAGAGGGTCAGAGAAAGAGGGAACACCTCCAACGACATGGACTGACACAATGGCTGCAACAATGGTCTCAAGCATAACAATGAGCATGAGGATGGAGCAGGACCCTGTTTCCTATTGTACATAGGGTTCTATGAGTCAGAACCAGCTCAATGACACCTGACAACAACAACTTGACCCCTTTGAACAACAGACATAAGTCCAACTGTTACCTGTGATCCAGCAAAGGAATTGAAAAGTAATAAGGTCAATCAATATATTACAATAAAAATTTCAGTTCAACCCATGTAACAGTAAGCATTTTTTTATATTAAATCTAGCAATTTCTCTGTATTTTTATGAATAAACATAATAAAGGTCATAATCTTTCCTGTTGCCTCATAATTAAACTGAATGCCATACATGCTTTCAATGTTTCAGGTTGGGGAGGGAGGAGGGAAAAGAGAGCAGGATTCATCAGAAACCTGTAAGGTGGTCCCAAACTTCTTTTGTATTTATCTGTTATGTTCGCACCTACCAGTATGACATGTGTATAATTCTATTTTCCCTCCAAATGTAAATATTCCCTAAGAATTTAACTCACCTAGGAATCCAGAGATAGCTGTCATTAGGAAAAGCCAGCAAGCAAGAAAGAAAAAGACAAACTGAATGAAAGGAAAAGAGGGAAATGAAGAGAAAACGGGAGCGAGAGAGACAAGGGAACGGAAAAATGAATAACGTAACACAGTGAAACGAAAGATATTCACTTCAAGTTGTCCTTGTTGAAATTTCCAGGAAAATTCCGATTCCTACTGAAGTGAAAGGCTCTCGTCTCGGGTGGGTTTCTTATGAAGAGTAGTCTAATACATATTTGCCCCCTAGGGTTTGTAAACAGGATCTCAATTGCACAACAGATCATCCAGCAGACTCTTGGCAGGGTAAATCAAAGGAGGACGTATGCTTACCGGAGGTGAATAACAGCCACTAGGTTGTACATTAACTACAATTAGTTTTGGACAGATCTATCAAAAAAAAAAAAATCTGCCTAATAATTTACTCACAGTCATGCAGGTTACCATGAGCCTACCACTAAAATCTAAAAACTTCACTGTGACAATTTTCCTGTCTGACATAACTTGATAAAAGCCTCACAAATCCTCTCCAGGAGAATCTATTATTTTCCACGCTGATACCACCGGACTGAAAACAGACTTGTCAACACGCAGCTACTGTATAGCTTCACGGAAATGCTAGAACATACTTAGCATGTCACAGTCCCGCACCCGCCCTTTCCCACCTGCAACTGTAGTTTCAGAAATGGCAGCATCTGCACTATAAAGAAACAAATTAAAAAATACCTGCCTTTTTTTAGCAAACTTAAGCTACTTTCCTTCCTGCATTTTTCATAATCTAATTTTTTTAATGAGCCATGATTGAAGTCAGTAAGACTTAGGATCTGGTAGTTCCATACTTTTATTCATTCTTTCATTTTCTGTAGTAGATACGTCTTTCCAAATCTGGCAGAATTCCATTATATATAGTTGAAAAACTGCATAAATCATAATAAAGTATTAATCTTTCAACTGGTACATTACCATATCACAGTATGATTCAAATATCTTAGCAAGTTCACACAAACTGATTTTAAAAGAAATCCATGTGAGTAATAAGTTTCAGAAAAGAAGTCCAGAATCAAATGGAAATTTGTAAAAATCACACTCTCTTGTACACATCTTACTCTCAACTTCTAAAACAGTCACGCCCATCATCAGTAATTATTTTGCATTTGGTCAAATTCACATCTTATTTATACCACTGTAGTATGTTATGAATTCCAAAGCTGACTCTGCTGTCTCCTGGAAAATCATCTAAGGATAGGGAGGAACACGCTGACTGTTACCAACAAAAAAGATCAAGTACAAATAATTCATGCATTGTACAATTGCTTGGGTTTAATTTAATCTATTTCCAGAGACAACCTGAGTGCCTCTGTGAGTAGCGACTAAATCAGTCAGATCTGCTGCCACCATGATTTGCAAATACTTTTTTGTTCCCACAGTGAATATACACTTATAACCTTTCCCAAGTTTTGACAGTCTGCTTACAAATAAAAGTTCAATGCTGCCACTAATTATTTGTATCACGAACTACTGCAAACTTACATATCACCTCAGTATTATGGATTACAATGTAGACTTTTAGAAATTATTCGTTTAAGGTCACTTTGAAGTCAGAAGCATCAAGCACTATTCCCAATAGAAATATCAACAATAGAACCAAAATAAAACCAAAGAAGTAATGAACACTAACAAAAGCCTACATTAAAACCAGTATTTCAATGCTTACCTTCAGCAGGTCCTTGGAAAAATCACCACCCTCATTTACTCCTTGGAGATTTGCAATGAACTCTTGGCAGGTCATCTTCTTGCCAATGTTCTATAATAGAGGCAAAGAACACATCATAATGACATTTTTCGGACTAAGATTAATTCTTACACACATGATTAGACAATGCAAGAACTGATCTGGTTTTTGAAGACATGAATACATATGCATACATATATATAAAATACAATATGCATACCAAAAACAGATGGTTTATTATACTTTTAAAACTGTCATTAAATATAAATTGCAAAATTATGCCAAACCCTTATTTTAACCTAAGAAATCTGAAAAATCTATGCTACACTTATGTATATAATATATAATGAAGTTTTTGATGAAAAATGGTGTAAAAACATTTAGAACTGACGTCTGCTAGCTATTTATTTGCATTTCCTATGGATTGTCAAGAACTGTGAAGAATCTGAGATTTCACCTTCCTTTCAAGCTAACAGGTAAGCCTGCCACAATCTCACAGCTGCTGGCAGAAGACATAAAAGTCCTGGGTAAGAGACAGAGTAATTTATTACTCACAAGAACAGTAGTAGCCAGAACGTCGGCATATTCTTTCGCCAGTTTCCTGAGCCCCAATTCCCATGGAGCAACCCAAACAGGGACAGGTGACACTTGTATATACAGTGGTTGTGTTACAGGACAGAAAACCAAACCTTCACGAACCTGAGTCTTTTATAAAGAGCAGTAAGCATGCCTAACTAACCAGGTGCTCTAGAGGGAGATACTACCTCCATCTTCCAAGACTATTAAGTAAGCCTACCGTTACTCTGGAATCGTTCTGTCTTCCAAAGCTGCCTACTCTAGAAATATCCTTGAAAGGACAGTTCAGAACAAAGGTAACCCATGCTTCTACTCACAAAAATATTAAAAGGAAGAGACCCATGGAAAACTGCCCCCCAATACATTTCCAAAGATAATTTAGGGATAATAAAGTTTAACCAAAGAAAATCACATTGATAAACAATAAATAACTGGAAAATCTAAAGCAAAAAAATGACTAAAGATACAAAACTGCTGACCGTGAAAATGAATATAAACCAAACCCACTGCCGATGAGTCTATCCTGACTCACAGCGACCCTACAGGTCAACGTAGAACCGCCCTGTAGGGTATCCAAGGAGCAGTTCGTGGTATCAAACTGGCGACCTTTTCATTAGTAGCCAAGCACTTAACAACTGCACCACCAGGTATACTTGCTATATCAGCAAATTACATTTGTTCCTCAGCTTACTGAGAATCTGCTAAAAAAAAATATGATGATACAAATATAGAGATGAAGAAGTTACCAGATCCTGTAGGGAAAAAAGGTTTTCCTAGCCCTAAATTAAAAATTTAAAAACAGGGCTGACAATGCATTTAGGGGAATGTCCGTAGTGTAAAAGAAACACACACACATATATGTACATTCACACATACATAAACACACATGTGCACACACACACATTCAAGAAAAATAGAAGTAAAAAATTTTATCCAGAATATGCCTCTGTCCAACCCTAGAGATAAGCCAAGTGTGACACATTAAAGAAAATAAGACCCCCTATGCATCTGTCAGTTTGTCGTACTGTGGGAGCCTGCATGTTGCTGTGATACTGGACGCTATGCCACCGGTATTCAAATACCAGCAGGGTTACCCATGGAGGACGGGTTTCCGCTGAGCTTCCAGACTAACACAGACTAGGAAGAAGGACCCAGTGATCTGCTTCTGAAAAGAATTTGCCAGGGAAATCCTTATGAAAAGCAGCAGAATATTGTCTGATATAGTGCCAGAAGATGAGCCCCTCAGGATGGAAGGTACTCAAAAGACAACTGGGGAACAGCTGCCTCCTCAAAGTAGAGTCGATCTTAACCATATGGATGAGGTCAAGCATTCGGGACTTCATTTGCTGATGTGGCACGACTCAAAATGAGAAGAAACATTAATGACAGGACCATGAAATGTATGAAGCACGAATCTGGGGAAATCAGAAATTCTCAAAAATTAAACGGAACACACAAAAATCGATATCCTAGGTCAGGGCCAAGATGGCTGACTAGGTAGACGCTACCTCGGATCCCTCTTGCAACAAAGACTCGGAAAAACAAGTGAATCGATCACATACATGACAATCTACGAACCCTGAACAACAAACACAGATTTAAAGAGTTGACCTGAGTGACAGAGACGGAGAACGAACAACTACGGGGAAGCAGCGACTGTTTTCGGAGCCTGAAGCCAGCGTCCCAGTCAGTGATGGCTCGGAGACAGCAGTTGATATCAAACCACATAAAGAAGCAGACCATGACAGCTTCTACAACCCCCCAAACAAAAGAATCAAAATCTTTCCCAAATGAAGATACAATCCTGGAATTGCCAGATACAGAATATAAAAAACTAATTTACAGAATGCTTCAAGACATCAGGGATGACCTCAGAAATGAAATAAGGCAAACTGCAGAAAAAGCCAAGGAACACACTGATAAAACAGTTGAAGAACTCAAAAAGATTATTCAAGAACATAGTGGAAAAATTAATAAGTTGCAAGAATCCATAGAGAGACAGCATGCAGAAATCCAAAAGATTAACAATCAAATTGCAGAATTAGACAACGCAATAGGAAGTCAGAGCAGCAGACTCAAGCAATTAGAAAGCAGAGTGGGAAATCTGGAGAACCAGGGAATTAACACCAACATAGCTGAAAAAAAATCAGATAAAAGAATTTAAAAAAATGAAGAAACCCTAAGAATCATGTGGGACTCTATCAAGAAGGATAACTTGCGAGTGATTGGAGTCCCAGAACAGGGAGGGAGGACAGAAAACACAGAGAAAATAGTTGAAGATCTGCTGACAGAAAACTTCCCTGACATCATGAAAGACGAAAGAATATCTATCCAAGATGCTCATCGAACCCCATTTAAGATTGATCCAAAAAGAAAAAGACCTAGACATATTATCATCAAACTTGCCAAAACCAAAGATATAGAGAAAATTTTAAAAGCAGCCAGGGAGAAAAGAAAGGTCTCCTTCAAGGGAGAATCAGTAACAATAAGTTCAGACTACTCAGCAGAAACCATGCAGGCAAGAAGGCAATGGGATGACATATACAGAGCACTGAAGGAGAAAAACTGCCAGCCAAGGATCATATATCCAGCAAAACTCTCTCTGAAATATGAAGGCGAAATTAAGACATTTACAGATAAACACAAGCTTAGAGAATTTGCAAAAACCAAACCAAAGCTACAAGAAATACTAAAGGAAATTGGTCAGAAAACCAATAATATCAGATACCAGCACAACACAAGGTCACAGAACAGAACATCCTGACATTAACTCAAATAGGGAAATCACAAAAACAAATTAGGATTAAAAAAAAAAAAATGCTCAAAACAGGGAATCATTGAAGTCAATATGTAAAAGATGACAATAATCAAAAAGAGGGACCAAACACAGGTGGCACAGAACTGCCATATGGAGAGGGATACAAGGGGATATAGCACAACACAAGTTAGGTTTTTATTTAGAAAAATAGGGGTAAATATTAAGGTAACCACAAAGAGGTATAACAACTCCGTAACTCAAAATAAAAGCCAAGAAAAACGTAATGACTCAACAAACGTAAAGTCAAATACTATGAAAATGAGGATCTTGCAATTTACAAAGAAAAACATCTCAGCACAAAAAAGTAAGTGAAAAAATGAAATTGTCAACAACACACATAAAAAGGCATCAAAATGACAACACTAAACACTTACTTATCTATAATTACCCTGAATGTAAATGGACTAAATGCACCAATAAAGAGACAGAGAGTCTCGGACTGGATAAAGAAACACGATCCGTCTATATGCTGCCTACAAGAGACAACACCTTAGACTTAGAGACACAAACAAACTAAAACTCAAAGCATGGAAAAAAATATATCAAGCAAACAATAAGCAAAAAAGAAGAGGAGTAGCAATATTAATTTCTGACAAAATAGACTTTAAACTTAAATCCACCACAAAGGATAAAGAAGGACACTACATAATGATAAAAGGGACAATTGATCAGGAAGATATAACCATATTAAATATTTATGCACCCAATGACAGGGCTGCAAGATACATAAATCAAATTTTAACAGAATTGAAAACTGAGCTAAACACCTCCACAATTATAGTAGGAGACTTCAACACACCACTTTCGGAGGAGGACAGGACATCCAGTAAGAAGCTCAACAGAGACACAGAAGACCTAATTACAACAATCAACCAACTTGACCTCATTGACTTATACAGAACTCTCCACCCAACTGCTGCAAAGTATACTTTTTTTTCTAGTGCACATGGAACATTCTCTAGAATAGACCACATATTAGGTCATAAAACAAACCTTTGCAGAATCCAAAACATCGAAATATTAAAAAACATCTTCTCAGACCACAAGGTCATAAAATTAGAAATCAATAACAGAAAAACTAGGGAAAAGAAATCAAATACTTGGAACAATACCCTCCTGAAAAAAGACTGGGTTACAGAAGACATTAAGGAGGGAATAAGGAAATTCATAGAATGCAACGAGAATAAAAATACTTCCTAACAAAACCTCTGGGACACAGCAAAAGCAGTGCTCAGAGGCCAATTTATATCAATAAATGCACACATACAAATAGAAGAAAGAGCCAAAATCAGAGAACTGTCCCGACAACTTGAACAAATAGAAAGTGAGCAACAAAAGAATCCATCAGGCACCAGAAGAAAACAAATAATAAAAATTAGAGCTCAACTAAATGAATTAGAGAACAGAAAAACAATTGAAAGAATTAACAAAGCCAAAAGCTGGTTCTTTGAAAAAATTAACAAACTCTATAAACCATTGGCTAGACTGACTAAAGAAATACAGGAAAGGAAACAAATAACCCGAATAAGAAACGAGAAGAGTCACATCACAACAGACCCAACTGAAATTAAAAGAATCATATCAGATTATTACGAAAAATTGTACTCTAACAAATTTGAAAACCTAGAAGAAATGGATGAATTCCTGGAAAAACACTACCTACCTAAACTAACACAATCAGAAGTACAACAACTAAATAGACCCGTAACAAAAAAAGAGATTGAAACAGTAATCAAAAAACTTCCAACAACAAAAAAAAAAAGCCCTGGCCTGGGTGGTTATACTGCAGAGTTCTACCAAACTTTCAGAGAAGAGATAACACCAGTACTACTAAAGGTATTTCAAAACATAGAAAATGACGGTATACTACCCAACTCATTCTATGAAGCCACCATCTCCCTGATACCAAAACCAGGTAAACACATCACAAAAAAAGAAAATTAGAGACCTATATCCCTCATGAACATAGATGCAAAAATCCTCAACAAAATTCTAGCCAATACAATTCAACAACATATCAAAAAAATAATTCACCACAACCAAGTGGGATTTATACTAGGTATGCAAGGCTGGTTTAATATTAGAAAAACCACTAATGTAATCCACCATATAAATAAAACAAAAGACAAAAACCACATGATCTTATCAATTGATGCAGAAAAGGCATCTGACAAAGTCCAACACCCATTTATGATGAAAACTCTCACCAAAATAGGAATTGAAGGAAAATTCCTCAACATAATAAAGGGCATCTATGCAAAGCCAACAGCCAACAGCACTCTAAATGGAGAGAGCCTGAAAGCATTTCCCTTGAGAACGGGAACCAGACAAGGATGCCCTTTATCACCGCTCTTATTCAACATTGTGCTAGAAGTCCTAGCCAGAGCAATTAGGCTAGGCAAAGAAATAAAGGGCATCCGGACTGGCAAAGAGGAAGTAAAATTATCTCTATTTGCAGATGACATGATCTTATACACAGAAAACCACAAGGAATCCTCCAGAAAACTACTGAAACTAATAGAAGAGTTTGGCAGAGCCTCAGGTTATGAGATAAACATACAAAAATCACTTGGATTCCTCCACATCAACAAAAAGAACATCGAAGAGGAAATAACCAAATCAATACCATTCACAGTAGTCCCCAAGAAGATAAAATACTGAGGAATAAATCTTACCAAGGATGTAAAAGACCTATACAAAGAAAACTACAAAGCTCTACTACAAGAAATTCAAAAGGACATACTTAAGTGGAAAAACATACCTTGCTCATG
Source organism: Elephas maximus indicus (assembly GCF_024166365.1). NCBI lineage: Eukaryota > Metazoa > Chordata > Mammalia > Proboscidea > Elephantidae > Elephas > Elephas maximus. The sequence goes on from NC_064840.1 coordinate 56,168,628, forward strand.
GATAGGAAGACTTAACATAGTAAAAATGTCTATTCTACCAAAAGCCATCTATACATACAATGCACTTCCGATCCAAATTCCAATGTTATTTTTTAAGGTGACAGAGAAACAAATCACCAACTTCATATGGAAGGGAAAGAAGCCTTGGATAAGCAAAGCATTACTGAAAAAGAAGAAGAAAGTGGGAGGCCTCACTCTACCTGATTTCAGAACCTATTATACAGCCACAGTAGTCAAAACAGCCTGCTACTGGTACAACAACAGACACATAGACCAGTGGAACAGAATTGAGAACCCAGATATAAATGCATCCACATATGAGCAGCGGATACTTGACAAAGGCCCAGTGTCAGTTAATTGGGGAAAAGATAGTCTTTTTAACAAATGGTGCTGGCATAACTGGATATCCATTTACAAAAAAATGAAACAGGACCCATACCTCACACCATGCACAAAAACTAACTCCAAGTGGATCAAAGACCTAAACATAAAGACTAAAATGATAAAGATCATGAAAGAAAAAATAGGGACAACCTTAGGAGCCCTAATACAAGGCATAAACAGAATACAAAACATTACCAAAAATGACGAAGAGAAACCCGATAACTGGAGTTCCTAAAAATCAAACACCTATGCTCATCTAAAGACTTCACCAAAAGAGTAAAAAGACCACCTACAGACTGGGAAAGAATTTTCAGCTATGACATCTCAGACCAGCGCCTGATCTCTAAAATCTATATGATTCTGTCAAAACCCAACCACAAAAAGACAAACAACCCAATCAAGAAGTAGGCAAAGGATATGAACACACACTTCACTAAAGAAGATATTCAGGCAGCTAACAGATACATGAGAAAATGCTCTCGATCATTAGCCATTAGAGAAATGCAAATTAAAACTACGATGAGATTCCATCTCACTCCAACAAGGCTGGCATTGATCCAAAAAACACAAAATAATAAATGTTGGAGAGCCTGCAGAGAGATTGGAACTCTTATACACTGCTGGTGGGAATGTAAAATGGTACAACCGCTTTGGAAATCTATCTGGCGTTATCTTAAACAGTTAGAAATAGAACTACCATACAACCCAGAAATCCCACTCCTCGGAATATACCCTAGAGAAATAAGAGCCTTCACACAAACAGATATATGCACACCCATGTTTACTGCAGCTCTGTTTACAATAGCAAAAAGCTGGAAGCAACCAAGGTGTCCATCAACGGATGAATGGGTAAATAAATTGTGGTATATTCACACAATGGAATACTACGCATCGGTAAAGAACAGTGACGAATCTCTGAAACATTTCATAACATGGAGGAACCTGGAAGGCATTATGATGAGCGAAATCAGTCAGAGGCAAAAGGACAAATATTGTATAAGACCACTATTATAAGATCTTGAGAAATAGTATAAACTGAGAACACATACTTTTGTGGTTACAAGGCGGGGAGGGAGGGAGGGTGGGAGAGGGTTTTTTACTGATTAATTAGTAGATAAGAACTGCTTTAGGTGAAGGGAAGGACAATATTCATTACATGGAAGGTCAGCTCAACTGGACTGGACCAAAAACAAAGAAGTTTCTGGGATAAACTGAATGCTTCAAAGGTCAGCGGAGCAAGGGCAGGGGTTTGGGGACCATGGTTTAAGGGGACTTCTAAGTCAACTGGCAAAATAATTCTATCATGAAAACATTCTGCATCCCACTTTGAAATGTGGCGTCTGGGGTCTTAAATGCTGATAAGCGGCCATCTAAGATGCATCAATTGGTCTCAACCCACCTGGATCAAAGGAGAATGAAGAACACCAAGGTCACACGATAACTAAGAGCCCAAGAGACAGAAAGGGCCACATGAACCAGAGACCTACATCATCCTGAGACCAGAAGAACTAGTTGGTGCCCGGCCACAATCGATGACTGCCCTGACAGGGAGCACAACAGAGAACTCCTGAGGGAGCAGGAGATCAGTGGGATGCAGATCCCAAATTCTCATAAAAAGACCATACTTAATGGTCTGACTGAGACTAGAGGAATCCTGGCAGTCATGGTCCCCAAACCTTCTGTTGGCACAGGACAGGAACCATTCCCGAAGACAACTCATCAGACATGAAAGGGACTGGACAGTGGGTAGGAGAGAGATGCTGATGAAGAGTGAGCTAATTATATCAGGTGGACACTTGAGGCTGTGTTGGCATCTCCTTTCTGGAGGGGGGATGGGAGGATACAGAGAGTTGGAAGCTGGGAAAATTGTCATGAAAGGAGAGACTGGAAGGGCTTACTCATTCGGGGGAGAGCAAGTGGGAGTACGGAGTAAGGTGTACATAAACTTATATGTGACAGTCTGACTTGATTTGTAAACGTTCACTTGAAGCTCAATAAAAGTTAATAAAAAAAATCGATATCGTAGGCATTAGTGAGCTGAGGTGGACTGGTATTGGTCATTTTTATTGGACAATCATATGGTCCGCTATGCGGGGAATGACAAATTGAAGAGGAATGGCATTTTATTAACTGTCAAAAAGAACATTTCAAGATCTATCATGAAGTACAACCCTGTCAGTGATAGGATAACATCCATACACCTACAAGGAAGACCAGTTAGTATGATTAGTATTCAAATTTTCGCACCAACCAGTAAGGCCAAAGATGAAGAAATGGAAGATTTTTACCAAATTCTGCAGTCTGAAATTGATCAAATATGCAATCAGGATGTATTAATATACTGATGATTGGAATGTGAAAGTTGGAAGCAAGAAGCAGGATGAGTAGTTGGAAGTATGGCCTTTGTGATGGAAACAATGCTGGGGATCACGTGACAGAATTTTGCAAGACCAATGACTTCTTCATAGCAAATACCTTTTTTTCACCAACGTAAACAGCGACTATAGATGTGGACCTCACCAGATGGAATACACAGGAATCAAGTCGACTACATCTGTAGAAAGAGACGATGGAAAAGCTCAATATTATCAGTCAGAACAAGGCCAGGGGCTGACTGTGGAACAGACCATTAATTGCTCGTATGCAAGTTGAAGTTGAAGCTGAAGAAAATTAAAGCAAATCCATGAGAGCCAAAGAATGACCTTGAGTATATCCCATCTGAATTAAGAGACCATCTCAAGAATAGATTTAACACATTGAACACTAATGACTGAAGACCCGACAGCTGTGGATTGACAGCAATAACACCATACAAGAAGAAAGCAAGAGGTCATTAAGTAAACAGGAAAGAAATAAAAGACCAAAACATATGTCAGAAGAAACTCTGAAATTTGCTCTTGAATGTCAAGTAGCTAAAACTAAAGGAAAAAATGAGGAAGTAAAAGAACTGAACAAAAGCTTTCAAAGGGCAGCTTGAGAAGACAAAGTAAAGTATTATAATGACATGTGCAAAGATCTGGAAACAGAAAACCAAAAGGGAAGAACATGCCTGGCATTTCTCAGGCTGAAAGGATTGAAGAAAAAAATTAAGCCTCAAGTTGCAATACTGAAGGACTCTATGAAATATGAAAATATGGGAAAATATGAAACAACGCAGGAAGCATCAAAAGAAGGTGGAAGGAATACACAGAGTCACTATATCAAAAAGAACTGGTCAATGTTGAATCATTTTAGGAGGCAGCATATGATCAGGAACCCACAGTACTGAACGAAGAAGTCCAAGTTGTGCTGAAAAATTTTTCGAAAAACAAGGCTCCAGGAATTGATGGAATACCAACTGCAATGTTTCAACAAGTGGATGCAAGGCTGGAAGTGCTCACTTGTCCACACCAAGAAATTTGGAAGGCAACTACCTGGCCAACTGACTGGAAGAGAACCATATTTATGCCTATTCCCAAGAAAGATGATTCAACCAAATGCAGAAATTATCAAACAATATCATTAATATTACACAAAAGTAAAATTTTGCTGAAGATCATTCAAAAGCGGGTGCAGCAGTATATCAACAGGGAACTAACTGCCAGAAATTCAAGCCAGATTCAGAAGAGGTCATGGAACCAAGACTATCATAGCTGATGTCAGATGGATCCTGGCTGAAACAGAGAATAACAGAAAGTTGTTTACCTGTGTTTTATTGACTATGCAAAGGCATTCGACTGTGCAGATAATAACAAATTATGGACAACACTGCAAAAAATGGGAATTTCAGCACACTTAATTGTGCTCAAGAGGAACCTGTACATATACCAAAAGGCAGTCGTTTGAACAGAACAAGGGGATACTGTGTGCTTTAATGTCAGGAAAGGTGTGTGTCACGGTTGAAGCTTTTCACCATGCCTATTCAGTCTGTATGCTGAGTAAATAATCAGAGAAGCTGGACTATATAAAGAAGAACGGGGCATCAGGGTTGAAGGGAGACTCATTAACAACCTATGTTATGCAGATAACATAATCTAGCTTGCTGAAAGTGAAGAGGACTTGAAGCACTTTCTGATGAAGATCAAAGCCCACAGCCTTCAGTATGGGCTACACCTCAACATAAAGAAAACAAAAATCCTCACAACTGGACCAATAAGGAACTTTATGATAAACAGGGAAAAGACTGAAGTTGTCAAGGGTTTCATTTTACTTGGACCCACAATCAATGCCCATGGAAACAGTAGTCAAATTTGCACTGGGCAAATCTGCTGCAAAAGACCTCTTTAAAGTGTTGAAAAGCAAAGATGTCACCTTGAAGACCAAGGCATGAGTAACCCAAGCCATGGTGTTTTCAAACACCTCATATGCATGAGAAACCTGGACAAAGAATAAGGTGTTGGTGAAGAACACTGAGTAGACCATGGACTGCCAAAAGAACAAACAAATCTGTCTTTGGAAGAAGTACAACCAAAATGCTCCTTAGAAGTGAGTATGGCAAGACTTTGTCTCACATACTTTAGACATGTTAACAGGAGGGACCAGCCCCTGGAGAAGGACATCATCCTCGGTAAAGCAGAGGGTCAGCAATAAAGAGGAAGACCTTTAAAGAGATGGGCTGGCACAGTGGCTGTAACAATCTGCTCAAGCGCAACAATGATTTGTGGATGGCGAAAGACCAGGCGGTATTTCGTTCTGTTGTACAGGGTCACTATGAGTCAGAACCGACTCGATGGCACCTAACAACAGCACAGCAGAGAAGGCACACAGACTTCACCTTCTATGCCAGCTCCAGTCAACTAGAAGCTGCCAGTCGTGAAGGATTCTGAGGCTTAATCTGGACACCAGGAGAAATGTCTCACGAGTGAACGAGAGGGATGTAAAACAGAAACACGTGGCACCAGCATGTTATCTTTGGCAAAGTGTAGTCCAAATTAATACAAAGTGTATAAACATTAATATACCCTTATACAATAGCCTTACAAATAAAAACATACACTATTTCAAGCAATTTTCTTTTTCATAAAAGACTAAGAAGAGTAAGGTAGAATAGCAGTGTCCTAACTGGGAGAGCAACAAGACAAGTTTACTGACCATTTTTCTATATCACAGACACACACACACACACTCTCTCTCTGTCTCCTCTTTAAATACGTACATTTTCCTCAAACAGGCCTGCCTGGGAACATACACCTATGTATCTTAAATCGTTTCCCACTTCCCCTTTCACAGCTGCCCTTCTCTGAACAAAAGGAAACAATTTGTCTCACCCGTACTAAATCTAAACAACTATAGTGAAAATGTTAAATAGTTTTTGTTAAAAACCGGTGCCTCCTCCACCTGCAAATATGTCAAAGAGGGATAGTCAGGTTTTGTAAGAAAAAAGGTCTGATTTAGCTGAATGTTTTGACAATGAAAACAGGCTTTGCCAAATAGCTGATTTGGTGGGTATTTTCCATACTGTGAGTAAGTTAAATCTGCAGCTCCAAAGTTCTGACAAGATTTTATTTAAAGCACATAAAACTTTTTTTTTTAACAAAAAACACTATTTTCCAAATATATATGTAAAATGACAATATTTCAATTTTCCCAATCTTTTTCAATTATATCAGGTCTTTTTTTTTTTTTTTTTTTTTTAACAAGGTACCTCAATAAAAAATATACCATAAACAACAGCCATTTTAATATGACTTGGCAAGGCATTTTTGGGTATCTGCTGAGAATTTGAGAAAATGAGTTGAATAATGACTAGGTAACAAGTTCTTTTAAAAGAACTTGTTAAAAAAAAATTTTTTTTAACAAGTTCTTTTACAAGTCAAGTGGTTTCCAATTAACTTAATCAGCAATTGAAAACTAAAAATATTTTTGATAGACCATTTTGGGAATTCAAATATTTGAAGCATATCTGTCGCTTTCGGTCAATTGCATGTTATTAATAACCATTAAAAAAAATTAGGTATAAGTAATTCTGGAAGAATTTTTTTTAACACTTGAATCTTAAAGTGAAAACACTTTTACTTCAATTCATATAGTTTCTGTTGCAAGTATCAAATAATAAACATAATACACTAGGATACAACTATGAAAAAGACTTATAAACACAAGAAGAATTAGAAATGGAATAAAATTTCTCAAGAATGCGTTGATTTTTTTATATGATTATGGAAGAAGTGTCAGTTCACTACAGGCTTTTCAAAACATCAATTTTATGGAAATATAATTCACATACCATACCGCTCACTCTTTTTGAGCTGTACAATTTAGTGATATGGACAAATTTGTGCAGCCATCACCAATATTTAATTTCAGAACATTATCAACAACCCCAAAAGAAACCCCATACCCATTAGCAATCACTCCTAAAATCTCACTCCACTCCCGCTACCCAGCCCCTGGCAATTACTAACCTACTTTTTATTTATATAGATTTGCCTGTCCAGGAAATTCATATAAATGGAATCAGGTCACCTTTCATGACAGTGTCTTTCACTTAGTGTAATATTTTAAAGATGTCTACGTACTCTAACATGAATCACATTTCATTTCTTTTCATTTGTCAAGTAAAATTCCATTATATGGATAGACTACATTTTGCTAATTCATTTATCAGCTGATGGACATTTGGGCCCTTTCTACTTGGTTATTATAAATAATCTTGCTATAAATATTCATGTACATCTATTGTGTGGCATGTTTTCAACTCTCTTAGTTTATACCCAAGAGTGGAAATGATGGGTCATATGGTTGATTTTATATTTAACACACTGAGGAACTGTCAAGCTTTTCCAAGGCAACTGCAACACTTTACAATTCAACCAGAAACGTATGACGGTGCCAATTTCTCCATTATATTCAACAACACTCATCTTTTTTGTATTTTGCCATAACGCTTAGTGGGTATGAAGTGGTACCTTCACTGTGGTTTTCATTTGCCTTTCCCTAATGATGAATAATGATGAACATCTTTTCACTTGCTTAATGGTCATTTCTGTATCTTTCTGGAGAAATGACTTATTCAAATTCTTTGCCCATTTTCAAATTCAGTTATTGGTCTTTCTATTGGTGAGTTGTAAGACTTCTTTATGTATTCAGGATACAAATCCCTTCTCAGATATGTGATTTGCAAACATTTTCTTCTACCCTTTCCACTTTTTGGTGGTATCCCTTGAAGTACAAAAGTTTTCAATTTTGATGAAAGCCAGTTTATCTTTTTTTTAATATGTGTGTGTTTAGAGTCATATCCAAAAAACCATTGCCTAATCCAAGGTCACGAATGTTTACTTAACTCATATTTAGATCTTGATCAATTCTGAGTTAATTTTTATACATGGAGTGAAGTTGAGATCCAACTTTATTATGTTCGATATTATCCAGTTTTCCTAGCACCATCTGTTGAAAAGACTGCCTCCCCTCCCCGGCCCCCCAAATTAAATTGTCTTGGTGCTTCGTATAAAATAAATTTACCATAAATGTAAATGTTTATTTCTGGTCTGTCAATTCTATCACATTGTTCTGTATATCCAGCTTTATGCCTGTATAACACTGTCTTCGAAAGCAGCTGCAACAGTTTATCGACAGGAAGCTGCCATAAATTCAAGCCGAATTCAGAAGAGGTTGTGGAATCACAGGTATCATAGCTGATATCAGATGGATCCTGGCAAAAAGCAGAGAATGCCAGAAAGATGTTTACCTGTGTTTTACTGACTATGCAAAGGCATTCGACTGTGTGGATCATAACAAATTAAGGATAACACTGGGAAGAATGGGAATTCCAGATCACTTAATTGTGCCCATGAGGAACCCATACATAGATCAAGAGGCAGCCATTCAAACAGAACAAGGGGCTACTGTGTGGTTTAAAGTCAGGAAAGGTGTGTGTCAGTGTTGTAGCCTATCACTATACCTATTCAATCTGTATGCTGAGCAAATAATCCAAGCAGCTGGACTATATGAAGAAGAACAGGGCATCAGCGCTGGAGAAAGACTCATTAAAAATCTGCATTATACAAATGACACAACCTTGCTTGCTGAAAGTGAAGAGGACTTGAAGCACTTACTCATGAAGATCAAAGACCACAGTCTTCAGTATGGGCTGCTCCTCAACGTAAAGAAACAAAAATCCTCACAACTGGACCAATATGCAACATCATGATAAACAGAAAAGACTGAAGTTGTCAAGGATTTCATCTTACTTGGATCCCCAACCACCACCCATGCAAGCAGCAGTCAAGAAATCAAAAGACGCATTGCTTCGGGCAAGTCTGCTGCAAAAGATCTCTTTAAAGTGTTGAAAAGCAAAGATGTCACCTTGAAGACTAAGGTGCACCTGACCCAATTCATAGAATTTTCAATCTCATCACATGCATGCGAAAGCTGGACAATGAATAAGGAAGACCAAAGAAGAACTGACATCTTTGGATTGTGGTATTGTCAAATAATGAGAAAATCTGTCTAGGAAGAAGTACAACCAGAATGCTGCTTAGAAGCAAGGATGGCAAGACTAGTATCACATACTTTGGACATGCTATCAGAAGGGACCAGTCCTTGGAGAATGCCATCATGCTTGGTAAAGCAGAGGGTTAGCAAAAAAGAGGAAGACCCTCCACGAGATGGACTGGCACAGTGGCTGCAACAATGGGCTCATGCATAACAATGATTTATGAGGCTGGCACAGGACCAGGGAGCATTTCATTCTGTTGTACACAGGGTTATCATGAGTTGGAATCGACTTGACAGTGTCTAACAACAACACCATCTTGATTAGTGTAGATCTGTAATAAGTTGGAAACTGAGAGGTATGAGTCCTCCAACTTTTTCTTTCTCAAGATTGTCCCCTGCATCTCCACATGGATTTCAGGGTCAGCTTGTCAATTTCTCAAAAAAAAAAAAAAAAAAACAAAGCCAGATGGGATTTTGATAGGGATTGCATTGAATTTGAAAATCATTTTGGGAATATTGGCCTCTAACTAGTATTATTTGCTCTAATCCGGGAACACAGGAGGGTCTGCCATTTATGTAGGCCTTCTTTATTTCTATTGACAATGTTCAATATTTCTATCGACAATGTTCAATAGTTTTCAGTGTAGTGGTCATGAATTTCTTTTATTGAATTGATTCCTAAGTATTTTACTTATTTGCATGCTATTGTAAAAGAAATTTTCCTTAATTTCAATTTCAGTGTTCACTGCTAGTGCATAGAAACACAACTGATTTATGTATTTTGAACTTGTATTCTGAAACGCTGCTGAACTTCATTAGTTTTAATAGTGTGTATTCCTAACAACTTTCTATACACAAGTCATATCATCTGCAGAGACAGTTTTCTTTTCTTCCAGATTCATCCATGTTATATTTTTGAGAACTCCTCATTATTTTTTATAGTTATGTAGTATTCTATTGTATGTATGTACCACAATTTGTTTATCTATTCATTCGCTCATGGGCACTAAGGCTGTTTCCATCTTTTTGCTATTGTGAATAATGCTGCAACGAATATGGGTGTGTATGTATATATGCATGCCACTGCTCTTGTATCTCTATGAAACGTACCTACGAGTGGGACTGCGGGATCATAAGGTATTTCTATTTCAGCCTTTTTGAATAAGGGCCATACTGTTTTCCATAGTGATTGTGCCATTTTACAATCCCACCAGCAGTGGATAAGGGTTCCAATCTTCTTATAACCTGCCCAGCATTTGTTTTCTACTTTTTTTATTTTTGCCACTTTTGCTTAGGTGAGATGGTATCTCATTGTAGATTTATTTCCCTATAATATCGCTATGAGTCGGAATCGACTTGACAGCACTGGGTTGGGTTTGTTTTAATGGCTAATGGAAACCCTGATGGCATAGTGGTTAAGAGTTCAGCTGCTAACCAAAAGGTCAGCAGTTTGAATCCACCAGGTACTCCTTGGAAACCTTATGGGGCAGTTCCACCCTGTTCTACAGGGTCACTATGAGTCAGAATTGACTCAACGGCAACTTTTTTTTTTTTTTTTTCAGTTTAATGGCTAATGGGAGCCCTAGTGATGCAGTGCTTAACAGCTCGGCTGCTAACCAGCAAACGTCAGCAGTTCGAATCCACCAGCCACTCCTTGGGAACCATATGGGGTAGCTCTACTTGATAGCAATGGGTATGGTATGGTAATGGCTAGTGATCTCGAGCATCTGTTCATGTGTTTGTTAGCTGATTAAATGTTCAAGTTTTCTATACATTTTAGAGATTAGACCGTTGTCAGATATGTCATTGCCAAAGATTTTTTTCCCAGTCTGTAGGTTCTCTGTTTACTCTTTTGGGAACCCCGGTGGCACAACAGTTTAAAGCTCGACTGCTAACCAAAAAGTTGGCAGTTTGAATCCACCAGATGTTCCTTGGAAACCCTATGGGGCAGTTCTACTCTGTCCTATAGGGTCATTGTGAGGTGGAATTAACTTGACGGCAACGGGTTTGGGTTTTTTTGTTTGGTTGTTTGTTTTTGATGGGCCTAAGTGCTTAATTTTTAGGTGGTCTCAGTTATCGACTTTACCTTCTGTTGTTTGTGCATTTTTGGTTGTGTTTAAAAGTCTATTTATGCCAAAAATTAGCACTCCTTTTTACAGTTTTAGCTTTAACATTTAGGTCTTTAGTCCATTTTGAGTTTGCTTTTGTATATGGTGTGAGTTGTGTCCTTTTTCATTTTTTGCAAATGGATACCCAGTTTTGCCAGCGTCATCTATTAAAGAGACAGTTTCTTCCCCATTGAACAGACCTTGACCCTTTGTTAAAAATCAGCTGCCCACAGGTGAGCGTATTTACTTCCAAGTTCTCAGTTCTATTCCATAGGTCTATGTTTCTGTTGTTGAACCAGTATCAGGTTGTTTTGATTACTATGGCTAGCTATATAAGAAGTTTTGAGATCTGGAATTGTGAGGCCTCCTACTTTGCTCTTCTTCAATATTGCTTTAGCTATTTAAGGCCTGAAAACCCTGGTAGCATAGCAGTTACGAGCTATGGCTGCTAACCAAAAGGTCAGCAGTTCGAATCCACCAGGTGTTCCTTGGAAACCATATGGGGCACTTCTACTTCGTCCTGTAGGGTCGCTATGAGTTGGAATTGACTCGGCAGCAGCGGGTTTAGTTTTTTTGGTATTTAAGGCCTCTTTGCTTTCTATATGAAGTTAGAGATAAGTTTTTCCATCTCATTAAAGAATGTCATAAGGATCTGGATCAGCACTGCATTGTATCTATAGATAGCTTTGACATTTTTACAATAAGTCTTGCAATCATGGAATGTTTTTCCGTTTATGCAGGTCTCTTTTGGTTTCCTGCAGTAGTGTTTTGTAGTTTTCCTTATCTATGTCTTTTATGTCATTGGTTAGATTTATTCCTAGGTTTTTTCTCTTTTGGCGCGCTACTGCAAATGGTATTGTTTTCTTGATTTCCTTCTTGAGTTTTTCTTTTTTCTTTTTGAGTGTTGATCTTGAACCCTGCCACTTTGCTGAACCTTATATTAGTTCCAGGAATATTCTTACAGAGTCTCTGGGATTTCTATGTATAGAATCATGTAGTCTGTGAATAGGGATAGTTTTACTTCTTCCTTTCCAAACTGGATGCCCTTTACTTGCCTTTCTTGCCTTGTTGCTCTGGCTAGGACTGCCAGTACAGTTGGATGCCATTAGGGCATCCTTGTCTCACTCCCCTTCTCAATGGGAATGCTTTCAACCTCTCTTCGTTGAGGATAATGGTGACCTCTGGTTTTGCATATATGCCCTTAATTCTGTTGAGGAACTTCCCTTCTATTCATATTTTTCTGAGAGTTTTTATCAGGAAAGGTTGTTGGGCTTTATCAAATGCCTTTTCAGCATCAATTGAAATGATCACATACTTTTTGTCCTTTTTTTAATTTACAGAGTGAATTACATTGATTTTCTAATGTTGAACCACCGTTGCATCCCTGGTATGAATCCCATATTTTTTGATATGTTGAATTCTGTTGGCTAGAATTTTGTTGAGAATTTCTGTATCTATATTCATGAGGGATACTGGTCTGTAATTTTTTTTTTTGTGGTATCTTTGCCTGGCTTTGATATCAGGGTTATGCTGGCTTCATAGAATGAATTAGGGAAGCATTTCTCCTTTTTCTACGTACTGGAATATTTTGAGTACAATTGGTAACAACCTTCTCTGAATGTTCGGTAGTATTCTCGACTAAAGTTATCTGAGATAGGGCTTTTTTTTTTTTTTTTGCAACTCATTGGTTATTTAGGGGTATGATGTTATTTATAGATTTACTTCTGCTTTTTTATTGTACTTTAGATGAAGGTTTACAGAGCAAACAATTCTCTCATTAAACAATTAATACACTGACATTGGTTACCAACCCCACAGCATGTCAACACTCCTCCCTTCTTGACCCTGGGTTCCGTATTATCAGCTTTCCTGTCTCATCCTGCCTTCTCATCCTTGCCCTGGGCTGGTGTGCCCATTTAGTCTCATTTTGTTTTATGGGCCTGTCTAATCTTTGCCTGAAGGGTGAAACTCAGGAATGACTACATTACTGAGCTAAAAGGATGTCCAGGGGCCATAATCTCAAGGTTTCTCCAGTCTTTGTCAGACCGGTAAGTCTGGTCTTTTATTTATTTGTGAGTTAGAATTTTATTCTACATTTTTCTCTAGCTCTGTCCAGGACCCTCTATTGTGATCCTTGTCAGAGCAGTTGGTGGCCGTAGCTAGGCACCATCTAGTTGTGCTGGACTCAGTCTGATGGAGGCTATAGTGCTTGTGGTCCATTAGGCCTTTGAGCTAATCTTTCCCTTGTGTCTTTGGTTTTCCTCTTTCTTGCTTGCTCCAGATGGGGTGAGACCAGTAGAGTATCTTAGACGGCCGCTCACAAGCTTTTATGACCCCAGATGCTACTCACCAAAGTAGAATGTAGAACATTTTCTCTATAAATTATGTTATGCCAATTGAGCTAGACGTTCCCTAAGGCCATGGTCCCCACAGCCCTCAGTCAAATCATTTGGTCCCTCAGGGAGTTTGGATGTATCTATGGAGCGTGCATGACTTTGCCTTGGACAAGCTGCGCTGGCTTCCCCAGTACTGTATGCTGTCTTACCCTTCACCAAAGTTATCACTTATCTATCATCTATTTAGTGTTTTTCCCTCCTAACCATCAAAGATTGTTTCTTTTTGTATGTAAACCTTTTCATGAGTTTTTACAGTAGTGGTCTCACACAATATTTGTCCTTTTTGACTGACTTATTTCACTCAGCAATACGCCCTCCACGTTCATCTATGTTGTAAGATGCTTCACAAATTCATCATTCTTTATCACTGCTTAGTATTCTACTGTGTATATGTACCATAGTTTGTTTATCTATTCATCTGTTGATGGGCATCTGGGTTGTTTCCATCTTTTTGCTATGGTGAACAACGCTGCAATGAACATGGGTGTGCATGTATCTATTCCTGTGGCGGCTCTTATTTTTCTAGGATATATTCCTAGAATTGATGGATCATATGGTATTTCTATGTCTAGCCTTCTAAGAAAGCGCCGTATCGTTTTCTGAAACGGTTGTACCGTTTTGCGTCCCTATCAGCAGTCCATAAGAGCTCCAATCTCCCTGCAGCCTCCCCAACATTTGTTATTTTCTGGTTTTTTAATTCATGCCTGTAATGCAGGGGTGAGATGGTATTTCATTGTGGTTTTGATTTGCATTTTTTTTTTTTTTTAATGGCTAGTAATCTTGAGCATTTCTTCATCTGTTAGCTGTCTGAATGTCTTCTTTGGTGAAGTGTCTGCTCATATGCTTTGCCCATTTTTTAATTGCATTATTTGTCTTTTTGTTGTAGAGGTGTTGGATTTTCTTGTAGATTTTAGAGATTAGACCTTTGTCAGATTTGTCATAGCCAAAATTTTTTTTTCCCCAATATGTAGTTTCTTTTTTTTACTCTTTTGGCAAAGTCTTTTAAGGAGCATAAGTGCTTCATTTTTAGAAGATTCCAGTTACCTAGCGTATTTTCTGATGTTTGTGTATCATTAGTTACGGTTTATATTCCATTAATGCTCTGTATTAGAGCCTCTAGCACTGACCCTATTTTTTCTTCTATGACACTTATAGTTTTGCTTTATATTTAGGTCTTTGATGCATTTTGAATTAGTTTTTGTGTGTGGTGTGAGCCATTGGCCCTGTTTTTTTGCAGATGGACATCCAGCTTTGCCAGCACCATTTGTTAAAAAAACTGCCTCTTCCCCAACTGATGGACTTTGGGCCCTTGTCGAAGATCAGGTTACTGTAGGTGGATGGATTTACATATGGCTTCTCAATTTTGTTCCAGGGGTCAACATGTCTGTCACTGTACCAGTACCTGGCTGTTTTTACTGCCGTACCTGTATAGTAGGTTCTGAGGTCAGAAAGTGGGAGTCCTCCTACTTCATTCTTTTTCTTCAATCGTGCTTTATTTATCTGGGGCCTCTTCCTTTTCCATATAAAGTTAATGATTAGTTTTTCCATCTCGTTAAAGAATGGTATCGGTATTTGGATAGGGATTGTATCGTATTTGTAGGTTACTTTGGGTAGAACTGACATTTTCACAACACTAAATCTACTTACCCATGAGCAGGGCATGTTTTTCCATTTATGTAGGTCTCTTTTGGTTTTTTGCAGTAGTGTTTTGTAGTTTTCTTTATATAGATTGTTACTGACTTCTAATTTCATTCCATTATGGATGGAGAACATATTTTGTATGTTTTCAATTCTTTTAAATTTCTTGACACTTGTTGATCTAATATTCGGTTTATTCTAAAGAATGCTCTTAGTACACTTGCAAAAATAAATATTTTGCTGTTGTTGGGTGGAGTGTTGAAAAGATTTAAGATTTAGTTTACAGAGCTTTTAAGTCTTCTATATCCTTGTTGATATTCTGTCTGCTTGTTCTAACCATTATTGAAAGTGGGGTGTTAAATTTTTCAGCTTTTCTTGTTAGACTGTCTATTTCTATCTGGACTTGTCAATTTTTCCTTTATTTAGCAGCTCTTGTTAGGTGCCTATATTTTTATAACTAGTACATATTCTTGATGAACTGACACTTTTATTATTATAAAATGTCTTTTTCTCTAGCAACAATTTTTGTCTTTAAGTCCACTTTGTTGATATTAACACAGCCACCCCAGCTCTCTTTTCATTACTGTTTGCATGGTACAACTTTTTCCATCCTATTACTTTCAATCTATTTGTATCTTTGAATCTAAGATGTGTCTGTTGTGGACAACACAAAGTTGGATGTTTTTATTTATCCATTCTGTCAATCTCTGCCTTTGAGTGTTCAATCACTGTTAAATAACATTTAATGTAATTACTGATAAGGTAGGACTTCCATCTGCCATTTTGCTATTTGTTTTCTATATTTCTTATGCCTTTTTAGCTCCTCTATTCCTCCATTATGGCCTACTTTTGTGTATTTTCTAACGTTGCATGTTAGTTCTTTTGTTTCTTTAACATATATTTTTTAGTTTTCTTACTTGTTGCTCTTGGATTACAATTAAAAAAACATTCCAGTTCAGATTAATACCAACTTAATGTTAATAGCATACAACATCTATGCACCTATATAGTTTTATTCCCTTCCCTCTCCCTTGTTCTATTATTGTTATATAAACAGTATTATAAGCCCATTAATAATTTTATATATTGCTTTATACAGCTGTCTTTTAAATCAGAGTTTTTTTGTTTGTTTGTTTGTTTTTTCGTAATTCTTTATTTACTGATATACTTACCTTAACCAGTACTCTTCATTTCTTTGTGTAGATTCAAATTACTGTCTACTGTCTCTTTATGTCAGTCTTAAGGACTCCCTTTAGTATTGCCTGTACAGCAGATCTTCTAAAACTGTTTTTGTTTACCTGGGAATGTCTTAATTTCTCCCTCATTTTTGAAGGGAAATTATGCTGGTTATAGAATTCTTGGTTTACAGGCTTTTACTTCAGCACCTTCAATATGCCATCCCACTGCCTTCTGGCCTCCATGGTTTCTGATGACAATCAGCTATTAATCTTATTGAGGATTCCCTTGTACGTGATGAATCACTTCTCTCTTACTGCTTGCAAGATTGTCTGTGTCTTCTGACAGTTTGACTATGATGCGCCTATGTGTGGTTCTCTTCAAGTTTATCTTACTTGAAGTATATTAATGTTTTATATCAAATTTGAGAAGATACTGGCCAATTCTTCAAATGTTATTTCTGCCCCA
Organism: Elephas maximus indicus; assembly: GCF_024166365.1. NCBI lineage: Eukaryota > Metazoa > Chordata > Mammalia > Proboscidea > Elephantidae > Elephas > Elephas maximus. Next base: position 56,185,213 of record NC_064840.1, read on the forward strand.
TTCTCTCTCCTCTGAGAGTCTATTACATATAAGTAGGTATGCTTCATGGTTTTCCATGGGTTTCTTAGAATCTACTAATTTTCTTCAGTTTTCTTTTTGTGTTTCTGACTAATCTCAACTGACCTATCTTCAAGTTCACCAATTTTCCTTTTCTCTGTTGTTGAGCTCCTCTGGTGAAGTTTTCATTTCAGTTAATTATACTTTTCCACTCCAGAATTTCTATTTGATTTTTACTAATTTCTATCTCTTTATTGGTATTTGCTATTTGGTGAGACACTATTCTCATATTTCCTTTAGTTTCTTTAGAAATAACTTCTTTTCATTCTTTGAACATACTTACGATAACTTACGAAGTTCAAAGTCTGGGGTTTCCGGGACAGTTTCTATTGGCTGCTTTCCTTCCCTGTGCATGGGCTGTACTTTTTTGTTTCTTTGCATCTCTCAATTTTTGTTGCTGTTGAATACTGAATATTTTAAATAATACAATGTGGCAACTTTGGGAATCAGATTCCTCATACCCCGACCCCCAAGTTGGTTTGGTTTTGCTCAGTTAGCTAATGACTGGACAAAGATTTCCTCACATGCCTTGACCGACTAAGCCTCCCAGCCTTCGCCAAGAGGCTCCATGTGCATCTTGGGGCATACCTTCAAGGATCCAGCAGACATTTGACAACTATGTCTTAGCCTTTACTACGAAGTCTTCCTGTTTGCGCAGAGCCTCAATTTCAGCCAAAGGGAAGAACTATGAGACTTCTTAGGTCTTTCCTGGGCATGTGCATAGCCCTGGACATGTATATACCTTCTAGAGTCCCAGAAATAGGCCAAATTTTACCCAAAGCCCCCTATGAATGTCTCATTTCCCAACTTTTCCTTTTATCACTGCCTCAGAAAGCTGTGACATTACTCCTGGTTGTTTTAGACAAACATCCTAAGCAAAAGTTCATTTGCACTGAATCTGAATCAAGTAAAATAAAGATAAGACTTGAGATTGAGAGACTTAAGGGAGCTGCCAGGAAGGCAAATAATGATAATTCTCTGAAAATGGGGCTTTCCAGGAACTCCAAACTGCTTCTTCCAGTGATTGTTATGAAAAAGGCTGCTGGTTTTCATACGTATGGGGTTGTGAGGCTGCTAGTTTTCTAGGTCATTGCAGAGCCGGAGAGAAAGGAAAGGTAACAGATCAAGTTAGAATGCCATAAAGCTTGTTCTTACTGAGATGCAATCATTTTTCTTGAATAAACACTCTTCAGATAGCTGCAAGCCTTTGGTTCATTTCCAGAGCTCTTTAAAAAGTTGATTTTGATTTTGAGTCGTGCCACATCAGCAAATAAAGGTTCCAAAAGCTTGACTCCATCCACATAATTTAGGTCATCTCTACCTTGAGGAGGCAGCTCTTCCCCAGTTGTATTTTGAGTGCCTTCCAGGGTGAGGGGCTCATCTTCCAATACTATATCAGACAGTGTTCTGCTGTTATTCATTTAAGGTTTTCACTAGCTAATTCTTTTCAGAAGTAGACCACTGGGCCCTTCTTCCTAGTCTGCCATAGTCTGGAAGCTCAGCTGAAATCTGTCCACCAAGGGTGACCCTGCTGGTATTTGAAAACCGGGGGCATAGCTTCCAGCATCACGGCAACATACAAGCCCCCAAAGTACAACAAACTGACAGTCATTAGGGAAATGCAAATCAAACCATAATGAAATATCACTTCATACCCATTAAAATGGCTATGATTACAAAAAAGGGAAAAATGTAAGTGTTAGCAAGGATGTAGAGAAATTGGAACCCTCACCCATTGCTGAGATGGGACTGTAAAATAGTACAGCCCCTGTGGAAAAGTTTGACAGTTCCTCAAAAAGTTAAACACAAAATTACCATACAATCCAGCAATTCCACTCCTAGGTAATTGAAACAACACAGATACCTGAACACCAACATCCACTGCAACAATATTCACAATAGTCAAAAGGTAGAAACAGCCAAAATGTCCATCAACATATGAATGGATGAAAAATATATATATGTGGTATATGCATACAATGGAATATTATTCAGCCATAAAGAGAAACAAAGCTCTGATACATGCTACAACATGGATAAACCTTAAAAACATTATGCTGAGTAAAATAAGTCAGTTGCAAAAAGACAATTATATAATCCCACTTATATGAAATATCTAGAATAGTCAAGTGTATAGAGACCAAAGTTTGTTAGTGGTTACCAGGGACACGGGACGGGGAGGGAGAGGGGGAAGGCAGCGTGAAGGAGGACTCAGTGGTTAGGGGACACTGAGCTTCTGTTAAGGGTGATGGGAAAATTAGGAAACAGATAATGATGACGGTTGAAGAACATGATAAGTATAATTAATGCCACTGAAATGTACACGGGCAGAATGTTGAAATGGCAAATGTTTTATTACATACATTTTACCTCAATTAAAAGAGAGCGAGCAGACATGTTTAAACAAACCCAGACTATTAAAGCATTTTATCATGGAGTAGGGATAAAATGGAGCCCCTATAGCGCAGTGGTTAAGAGCTTTGGCTGCAAATCAAAAGGTGGGCAGTTGTACTCTGTCTTATAGGGTAGCTATGAATCAGTATCAACTTGATGGCAATGGGAAAAGCAAGGCAAAAGATAAAATGAAGTGAAATCTTTGTCATCCAGAAAACAACACTATGTCTGAATTTTTTGCCCTTGTTATACCAAGTTGTATCAGTTACCTTAAAATGCTGGTATTCAAACACTGTACATTGAAGAAATCTAACTCTAATCATTAACTCTGTATCTCAAAGATTCATAGCTATTACAGCGAAACGCACAAGCTGTCATGGTTCTATACTCATTTCTTCTCAAATTGACTCATAACTTTAGAAAAAAAGTAGGCCCACTCTGAAACAAATGTTAGCCAGTTTCATGCCAAGCAAGGAAGTACTTTCATAGTACTTTCCCTTATTCTGAATTCCTTCCAATTAAATCAATAAGGCATGAAGATTTGAAAAGGTCCCCTAATGCATCAAGAGACACAGCAACGGTCCCTTAAAATCAATGCAGCATTCAAATCTGAGACGCTGAGGGCTACCAGCATATTCTAGGTCATCACCTTTGAAGTCAGGAGGAGTTTTTAATCAAACCTAAAAAAAAAAAAAAAAAAACCCTGTTGCCACCAAGTTGATTCTGATTCATAGCAACCCTACAGGACAGAGAGAACTGCCCCATAGGGTTTCCAAAAAGCAGCTGGTAGATTTGAACTGCTGACCTTTAGGTTAGCAACTGAGCTCTTAACAACTGCACCACCAGGGCTCCAAAAAAATATGTGTGTGTGTGTGTGTATATATGTATATACATATATATATATAAAGCCAATATAAAAAAAACCAAAAATGCATTGCCATCAAGTCAATTCCGGCTCATAGCAACCCTGTAGGACAGGGCAGAGCTGTCCCATAGAGTTTCCAAGGAGTGCCTGGTAGATTCGAACTGCCATCCTTTTGGTTAGCAGCTATAGCACTTAACTACCAGGGATTCCATAGCCAATACAGAAAGTGGAAAATCTGTACTAAGTAAGTAATCTATGTCAAATTCAAAATACCGAGCAGGCCAAAATCATCAATATTTAGCCAATTAACATACCATTCTTAATGAGATAAAATATTAATTATACAATTTTAAACCCTATACAAGGGATTCATATGCCTAGTCAAATTTAAGGTCATTCCCTAAAATGATTATATTGCCTTTTTCCAATATACTCTGTTACGGGAAAAAAAGAGCTGTTTTCTTTTAAAGATACATTAGTGCCTCTTAGAGAAAAAGTCTTCGATGGATCATTTGTGAAATAATCTGGACATGTTTGTAACACACTTCCACGATCCCATAAGTAAAGGGATCAACCTCAATCTTACCCTACTATGTTTGGGAGAAGTGAAGTCAAAAGTGCACAGAAGGTGTCGTGGACTAAGGGCAACAGTATAAAACAGGCAAATTCTGTAAATTTCAGTAAATTACCAGATAGTAAATATTTTAGGCTTTGCAGGCTATATGGACTCTGTGGCAACTACTCAACACTACCACTGTGGCATGACAATGTAAACAAATGGGTAGGGCTACGGCCCAATAAAACTTTATTTACAAAAACAAACAGCGAACTGGATTTTGCCAATGCATCATACTTTGTCAATCCCTGGTGTAAAAGAAAACTGGAAGGAAGTGGCACTGGTATGGAGGACAACTTCTTCAATAAGCAGGCATGCAAACAAAATTAGACATTCTGATGTATTCTGTCCTTTAACTTCAGGCTTTCTCTTTGTTAAAGTTAATGCATTTTTCACATTCTAGGAGGGAACTAGTTTTCAATTTCATTGGTAACAATGACAGCAAAGGGGGAAATTAAATTGAAAGTCTACATTCCTAGTAAAGCCAAACCAAACCCGTTGCCACTGAGTCAATTCTGACTCATAACATTCCCAGTAGAGGCACCTAAAACCATGCAAACTCCAGTCTAAGACTCAGCTAGCGTAAGTGTAACCAACTCTTTGCTCTGAGCATGTCTACCCTGACAATCAGGAGGAACAGAACTTTCTACAAGCTTCCAGACAAGCCTTAATCTCAACTCGGCCCTAAGGGCCAGCTGTCTTAATTATTCACTAGGGAAAGCAGACCAAAGCATATATCCTGATCTAGAGGCTAATTTTGGCAAAACAATCCTAAAATTTTTCATTTTTAATTGTGTAAGGTCTGTAAGCTTTGTGGAAAACATGCTTTCGGAGAAACAAAAGCTCTCATCAGCCATTGGTAAAATCTGGCTTCATAAGTCATGGGATATTAAAAACACAGCAGACGTACCCTCCCACATGACAATTCGACCTCCCCCAACATGTTACAATAAATGATGAAAAAGCATACTACTGATTTGATAATTACTTCAGTTCTGTAGCTCTGCTGAAAGATCCTGTTTTGATTTCGTTTTGTATGCTTTTCTATCAAATAAGTTTGATTGTGTTATGCTGCCCTCAGGTGCCCATTTTTTTAGATGCACATATTAGTGGGCAAAGCAGGACCCTCTGTAAATTCCCAAACTGATCAGGATTAAGACCAAATTACAAAGATACAACTCTAATGAGAGTGCTCTTTCATAAACACCAATGACAGAGCTAATTTAAGCGTGAAAAGTGAAGCCTTTGAGAATATCTGAAATATTGCTGAAACTTTTTCCTACCTCCAGTGTAATACATTGCCATTGAAAAAGGAACAGGGAGGGACATAAAAAACAAGATCATAAATGGAAGTTGAAAATAATAGGGCAACACAACTGTTCTCAAAGTCAGTCCAGGGATTCCATTAAGGGTTTCCATGAGTCAAACCTACTTTACAGTAGTTCTACAAACTTTCATCTCTCACAAGCATGCGGTGGAAGTTTCTAGAGCTACACAACCTGTGATATATGGCAACAGACTAAATGCAGAAGCAGATATGAGAATCTAGCTGCCTTCTGTTAAGCCAGATAGTAGAGATCTACAGAACATTATGCTATTCGTTTCACTAAATTAGTGTCAGAAAGTGTAATTATTTATAAAAAGTATATTATGTATACAATGAGTTTATGAATGCTATTTTGAAATGTTTTAACAAATACCTTATAATTTCTAAGTTTTAAGTTCTAATATGATAACTATAAATAGATATAATCCATATAAACAAAAGTTGTTGAGGGTCCTCAAATTTTTTTACGACTACAAATGAACCTTGAGACCAAAAAGTCTGAGAACTATTATTAGCAACACTGCATTAGTACTTCATAGAATGCATTTCTTCTAAAATTTGAGAAAAGATAAAAGACACAGACCTCATTATCAAATTACAAAGACTTATGATAATCTACTGAGAACATGATCACTAGAGAAGGAGAGGCACTAAATTAAGAAATGAGATTAGAGGTAGAAGTACTAGGTCTCAATAGCCCTCTTCTTTGTAACTCCTCCCTCCTCCCCAAACCATTAGCAGGAACTAAGAGCAAAACGGATTTAACAGAGTTTCATCTGCTCTCCTTTATCACCTTCTACTAATAAGCTGTGCAAATGTAAAGGCTCATAGTGGTAGAAGAAAGAATGTAAGTGAATGACTAATGTATAAATTAGGTGATCTGAGGTACCTAAATGAGCCCCATTGACTCAACTGATAAAAGCTAGCTATAACCTGTTTTTCATGTATGAGCCCTATTCTAAGGAAACCAGAACTACAAAAAGTAAATGGATGGAAGTAAAGGAAGGAGATAAACAGAGAGTGTGGAAAGGAGGATTTCATTGTCAAGGGTCATGGAATTCTGTTAGGTAACAAAATCTACCAGTGCCTGATGAAATTCTGGAGATACTTAGATAGAATTCATCCACTGTACATAAGGAGTCTATTAAAATCTAGACAGGTGCCAATTCAATAATGAATTGTATCTTAAGGTCATTTTGAAACGGAAAAATTTGAAATTGTGAGATTTTTCTATAAAAACATTTCCACAGCTGATGGTTAGGTTCCCAGGCTATTCCATAAATGCTTGTTCTAAGGACATAAACAGTAAATCTGGACCCCATGCCCTACTACAAACGCTTAGAACTCTGAAATCTAGATCTGATGTTCTTTGAACTCTTCCAGTATCACTGAGTCCCTCAACTCTAAGCAAGTTGGGAGTAGCATCAAGGGAGGAGAGGTTAGTGCAAGTCACTGTGGCCGAGGAGCTCCCAATTAGGAAGGAAAAAAAAAAAAAAAAAAGACTTGGTACCAAAGAGGTAGAGAAGAGGACTCCAACAGGAAGAAGCAGTGATGGCTTAATAGAACTTAAGACCAAGGCCAGGCTCTACGGCAGGGTAAAGCTTAGGTAGAAAAACAAATAAATGCCAGGAATAGCCTTCATGGGAGGTGGCATTGAGGATGTGGGGGCAGAGAGAAAGGTATCCACAGAGAAGACAGTATATGAAGAAGGGAGGACAACAGGCAAAATATATTTAAAGACAGCTGCTAGGTAGAATAATGGCAATCACAGATACTCACAGTGCTTTACTGAGGTTATTACATTATGGGTACTCAACTTCATAGAGGTTTATGGTGTTTTTTGGAGTAGAAACATAAAATTACACAATATGAAGAAATAAAAGCATTCAAATTGTTTACTAAAAAATTCTGTAAGTTATTTCTACTTCTGAAAATAAACCAAATATTTTACCCACCATTTAAAATCCTAGATTCCTAGACAGCCAATCCAAGAATGAGAAATCCACAATTATCAACATAGTTTATGGATTAAAAAAGAAATAATGAATTACTGTGTCCCATTCTCAAACTAAACTGCATATACATTTTAACATTATCCTATTAGAAAATCTATACTTTATTCCTTAATCTCTTCCATCTGCCTACCAGGCCTTGATTTTAACCCTCATCAAACTTATAACCCAATATAAAAAAAGTAAGTAAATAACGTCCTGCCTGAGACCTCTGATCCCAGAGGATGAACTCATTCTATGTATCCTGAGGACAAGGTAACTGCAGAAGGGCCGGTCTAGGGTAGATATGGCCACTGCTCCAGCAGAAGCACACCCCTGCTCCCTAGACCCACTGCACGTGGTAGGCTCGATCCCACCAACACTGGACAGCACAGAGACCCCAGGTAGAACTGGTAAGTGAAAACCCCAAACCATGATATTAAAACGTGGCTTTTAGTACAACACTGATCAAAACGAATGCTCTGGCTACCACCTCTGACCATGGCCTGAACCTGGCCTGTCACTGTCTTGCCTATCTCTCATGACTTTACAGTTGTGAATTGGCCAACTGACCATGCTCCTATCTACCTAACTCTTCACTGCAACTCAATTTTATATCTAAAACTGGCTACTACTTCCAGGTGCCAGTCCTGGTGAGAAGCTCCTGTGTGCTCCTGTCCCTGCCAACTGTCTTCAGGCTAGAATGCCAGAATCCTAACAATGATCAAAGCACAAGAGAGAGGGTTGTAGTCAACTGCACGTTTGAACGTTAGTCCAGAATAGGAATGTGCCTGAATTTATTTTAACATGCCAAATTCATGCCATTTCCAACAAAACACAAAGTTTAAAAAAAAGGGTTTTCAGCTCTTTCCTTATTGATAGCATACAACTTAGTTTCAACATAACAAAGGGATTTAGATAAATTCTAGGGTTTGTTTTAATGGAAATTTATCTGTATGTGTATAAGTTTAATTTGCATACGTATTTCATACATAAACAGGCACTTTATAAATGAAAGGGTTTATGTAGCAGATAGTCATACGGCCACAATTATATTTATTTAATGTAAGAGAATAGACCACTTGCAGACAAGTAAAAGAAAACTGATACTATTAATAAGTATTAATAATCATTCATATATTTTTTAAGCAGGTACTAAAGGATATCACCATTCTTAACACAAAATATAATGTCTGAATTAATTTCTCCAAAAAATACTGTATGTAATTCAAGATTTGTTTTTTTCTAGTCTCATTAGTGAGGTTTAACTATACTCCAGTGCGTAACTAAAATACCTCCCCAGTCCACATCAGCACCTCAGTTACCTGCTACCATTTCTTCAGTTAAACCTAACTAATGAAGGTCAGCCAACACTACCAAAGATGAAATCTGACTTCCAGGAACATGTCTCATTCATTTCTGATCCTTTCAAAGTGGCACTGAACTTGGAATGGAGTAGGTACACCATGAGTGTTTACTGAATGAGAGAATAAATCAGGAAAAGTACTCCAACTGGTGACACTGAGCTGTGTATTAGAAATGCTTATTAGTACACATTCCATCATTTTATTAGTAAAAAAGTTAGCAGGCCAAAGGCCCATACCAAGACACTTTCAAAACATCATTCCAGAGAGAAAGAAAAAAAAAACCCACATGAACGATTCACAAAGAAGTTATTTCTCCCAAGTTCTCCCTCCCCCATAAAAGCATGAGGAAAAGCTGGTATCAGCACTTCTGAGACAGGTCATGCTGTTGTATCGCTATTGACACAATGGTTAGGAAGGAAAGGAAAATGGTTTATTAGTTCACTCCCCAAGAGGATTTTTCTGGCAATACACCAAGTAATGGGAGGCGATGGACTATGAGAAGGTGAAAAGGAGCCAACAATTAAAAACAATTATTTTCCGAACAATTCAACTTCATAGGGGCCATGCTAATAAGTCAAAGCAGACACTGTAACAATATACCAGGCAATCATGATGCAAGAGAAGCATCCAGAATTCTGGATAAAAACTTACCACCTAGGAGGAAAATTTATTGTAAAAATGAATCCAGAGGAAGAAAATAAGAGAAGCACATTTTCATATGGTTAGTTTTTATCGTGGCTACTTTTTTTTTTTTTTTTTTTTTACTATACAGTCAACATACTTCTAAAAGCACGCATTGTAAATAAGGATAAAGAAAACTCTAACACAGTCAACCTGAACATACAGACTTCTAGGTCTTTAGTACAGGTTTTAAAAAACAAAACCAAGATCTAATAGTCACCAAACGCATGCTCTTCAAGATGGCACACAGATTTTACTACTATTTACCATTTTCTTCCTCTTACATCAGTAATTTTGCTAATACAGCCAATTGTTAACTATCTACAATTAGCATAACTCAAGATAATATTAAAATGTTCATTTAGTCTCTTCCATCCTAGTTACCAAAAAGAAGTGGGATACTTCTTCTAATCTCCTTACAATTCCTCAAAAGCCATCTGAAGAAGAGACAAGGGCAAACGGCTGAGATCTGTGGCTCTAAACCTGTGGGCAAAAGACTGGGCATCGAGTATGCCAAGTTATCTGAACAAATAAGATAACTCATACTTTTATTTACTACTATGAGGTTTAAAATTATCATGATTACTAAAGCATTATTAAAGCAATGGTAGCTTCATAAAAAGTATTTCTCGGTTTAATAGAAACAAAAAATCTAACAACCTCTACAGAAGGCCAATGTGATCTCCCCATCCTCCACTCTGTCATTGTGCATTTTCTCAATTAACAGGCGCTAAATGCACAACTATTATACATGGAGGTACCCTCAAAATAGCTGATGTGAAAAGGCTTCTTCATACCCAAAAGTGCTAGAAATCTCTAGCTTGGGTCGGTGTTATACGTAAACAAACATGTTCAAAATTCTCTCTTTCAGCCTGAAAGTTAAAAAACTGGGGAGAAGAGGAGTGAGGAAAAGGAGGGGGCACAGTTGCAACTGTTATCACAAGATGGCAAAGACGAAAATGGTGACAGACGCGCAGGTCAGGACAATCCACTGCTAGGTCATCCCCTTAGAAGCTGGACGAATACAAGGTTCTGATACTTAACACAAGGGTCGGGCTGTGGGGATCCCAACACCCTCATTTCCATACAACAACCCTATTATCCAAGAATGGTCCCTGAAAATTATCTAGATTTTTAGTCTGTGTGAACTCTGGATACAAGCCATATATGTCTGCAAACTACAAAGTTATTCTAAATTCATCCTTGCTGATTACACAAAGGAACTTCCTAGTAGAGTATGTGAAGACAAAGTTAAAATTGACTCTATCACTGTATCTCCTCTTCACGTTTCTGATGGTGCAGCCCTTTTCTCCTCCAGTGCTCTTATAGCAGACACTGCCCACCTTAATGGTCTTAAACAGCTCCATTTTGCCTTTCTTAAAAAGGGAACAATTTCAAATAAGCAAATTACATGGCCTTTGGACTTTCAGAACAAATTTGGATCAATATCTAATTAGTTCTTTTAACAGAATGTTTTAAATCGTAAGGTAAATTGTATCATAGCAAATCAAGGGATGATCTAAGCTTTTCATGTATACAGACGACTTGATTTTTTTCTCTTCAAAATAAATAGACTTGGGACTATGAAACCATTTTTGTTCTAAGTAAGTATCTATAGTAAACTAAAACATTCTCAATTTCTCTGCTATGAACAGTTTAAATAAATCTTAAGGTTCTACTTTTGTAAAAGGTGAGAATTCATATACAATTATAAATTTAAGAATTCCATCATCTATTTTAAATAGAAAAAGAGAAGGCAATTAGATTAGTTTGATATTTCAACTAATAAAAGGCCAGGTGAGCTGAGCAGTATAGAAAAGACTGAGTTCTTAGACTTATTACTGTATTTAGTCAAAGTACAGTTGACATTCTCAGGTCTAACTTCTATCTTCTTTCATCATTGTGTATCAGTCGTGATACATAACCAACAAACAAAACAAAAGCAAAAGCTGTCTCTGCCATCTAGTGGAGAAAGAAGATATAAAACACACAACACAAAATCAGGCATCTATACGGTATCCAATTATAATTATGCTCTATGTCTTGAGGAAGTACAGCCAGAATGCTCCTTAGAAGCAAGGATGGCCAGACTTCCTCTTATGTACTTTGGCTCCGCTATCACGAGAGACCAGTCCCTGGAGAAAGATATCATGCTTGGTAAAATACAGGGTCAGCGAGAAAAAAGGCAGACCCTCAATTACATGGACTGACACAATGGCTGCAACAATGGGCTCAAACATAGAAACGATGGTGAGGATGGGGCACGTGTTTTGTTCTGCTGTGCCTAGGGTCATTATGAGTCAGAACCAACTCAGTGACACCTAACAACAACCACAACATGACAGCATTAAAATAAAATGTTATTTCTTTTTCCAAAAGACTTAGGTCAATGTGCCCCCCATGGGAACCATGCAGAGAATGAGAGGGAGGAAGGCAGAGAATAAACATGTGTGGGCACAAAAGCAAAGATAATTTCAAGACATGTTTGGATTTCTGTAAGACAGCTTCACAAAACCTACACTTACATGGCCATGTAGATCGGTGTTAAGAAGCATCATTGCGCAGGTGAGACAATGGACTCCATCTAAAAAAAGAGAAAGGGACAGAGAGCTTTAATTCACTATTTCCTACTGGACTAACAGATATTTTTATGATCATTAAAAATTATACATTAAGAACCAATGACAACAAGATACTGGGCTAGATACAATCATGCTCATTCGGGAGGGAATGAAAATGGGTAATGGTAAATTATTAAAAGGACTTCATTACACAAAACTGGGCCCTACCGGTGATAAAGTTGCTCCTACCTCTCTGGAGGACAAGTGGACAGTACATATCTAACACCCTGAGACAGTGTCCTTGGACACAGCAAACCCACTTCTAGGGCTTTACACTAAGGAAATAATTAAGGATCTACACAAAGGACAAGAATATCCAGAGAAGCACTGCTTACGATGGGGGACAGGTAAATGACCTTTCCAAAACACAATTTTGTTATGTGACGTCACTAGAAACTTTGTTCAAGTATTTGTGTTGACATGAAAAAGACATTTCGAAAAAACTTATTATATGGAAAACCATTATGTATAGTTCTATTTAAATGTACATATGCACTAAAAGAGTATACACCAAAATATTAAGAGATCTTTGGGTAGTGATACTATAATTTTTATGTATTTATATATAACACAGGATGTGGGAATGAATGTGAATTATTTAATACTGTAACTTTTTTTTTTTAATTTTCTGGGAGGAAAGTGGTTTGGGAAAGAAGTGAAAGTTAAAGAAAACCAAAATTAGAGTCTTCCACTAAATAATACTTTAGTATTATTTCTCTGACTAAAAATAATACACATGGAAATAGTTCTCTTCTTTCTAGGATACCATGAATCAGACAAAGGTAAAACACTGAAATATTCTATAAAGATTAAAAGTTAAATATTCAGGGGAAAATAAGGTTACCCCAACCAGAAGAACTGTCTCACACTTAAACGGAAACATCAACTTTTACTTCATAAAGATATGAAAAAGCAGAAGAGTTAAGTTTGTTGTTTCCAAACCTACGAATTGGTTCTTCTTACTCGTTCTCTGCCAATCATCGATCCATGTATAGTTGACAATATCAGCTCCACAGATGCAGTAAAAGTCTTATTAACTTAAGCTAAATGGATAGAAAGGCCTGTCAAAATCACTAAGTTTATAAAGATAGCTAACTTTCTCAAGTACGTAAAGGAACTACGGCTATGTTACAGTTTTAGTATAACAGGTGATTTCCATTATCAAAGTCTATAAATGGATGCTACTAAATGCCTAAAAGCATATTCCAGTCCCGTCTTAATTATCACAAATTCTCAAATAATTTAAAATGAATTCCTCAAAGTATTTGGAAAAATCATCATGGACTCTCAAATATCCTTATGAACAGCCAATTATATGCACAAGTCCATTTCCTTATTGTATTCAGGATCATCAACGACTTCCTTAGATATGAAGAAGTCTTCTAATAAAAACAACCCTCTTCTACCCTTTCTATATCTAGTCAATGCTGAAGGTAAAAGATATAGTGAATAACTGGTGCATATGCAGTTATTTTTTTAAAAAAGGAACCAAGAAAGACAAGTTACCAGTTTAGAGACAGGAATGTGACCTTAATAATCAGAAGGTTAGTTAACTATACCTGTAGCAGGGTACACAGGGTTGCTGTGAGTCCAGATGGACTTGAGAGCACCTAACGACAACAACATAGCCTTGGCGCAGGGGAGCAATCACTTTAGTCAACGTCAATACAATTGTTCCAGTTAATTAGCAATACTTACGCTAAGAGATAATTACTATTTCTTACATATCTAGTCTCCGTGATTTATTTCAAAATTTGTAAGTTCATGAAAGATTCTCTAATAGTAACAGAGTGCGCTTAACTTTAAACAGTGAGTGAAAACTTTATTGTTGGAAATGAAATCAACGGAGAAAAGACTTCTCTGGGTAGGTAAAAGCTTGTTTTGTAATGGAAGAAAGGCCCAGCAATCTGCTTCCATAAAGATTACAGCCAAGAAAACCCTATGGAGCAGTGCTCTCTAACAGACGGGGTCACCATGAGTTAGGGGCCAATTCAACAGCAGCTAACAACAACGATAATGAATAAGGTGTTCTTACAGCATTTGAGCCCATGTGGAATAAGGCTTTAGGCAATTTTGCTATTGGTTCTACCTTGTATTTAGTAAATTTAAATTTACAGAATACGTGCCTAGAGATAAGATTAGTTCATTAGTTACTGTTTGTCTCTGAACCAAGCTTAGCTCAAGAGCCAGTTGGTATTTGTCACAAATGAATGGTGACACCTCGCTATATGCTGTGCTAAGGGGAGGCAAGTCTGATCTCTAGATAATCATATTAAGGTTAATGTTTCTCTAACCAAAATACCGTTTGTAAACCCTGACTCCAAATCTGCCATCTGAACCTTGTTGGCCAGGGCTTCAGGTTGGTTTTATAGATCACAAATCGGAATTTTTTTATGATGCTGGTAACCAAAAACCCATTGCCGTGGAGTTGATTCCAACTCATAGCAACCCTATGGGACACGTTAGAACTGCCCCATATGGTTTCCAAGGAGCGGCTGGTGAATTCGAACTGCCGACATTTTGGTTAGCAGCTGTAGCTCTTAACTACTACACCACCAGGGTTTCTATGATGTCGGTAAGGGTTTCTATGATGTTGGTAAGGGTAGGAGCATGAAAATCGGAAAGAAAAAATTGTGTGGGGTTTCCTCAGTATTATATGCGAGCCCTCAGGCCAGCCGCTCTCTGAATTCTTGCTTACAAAGTCTTTAACCTGCTCTTCCCATCATATTGGAAGACCAACAAATATTTTCTGATTTTTTATAAGATTGAAGGCATTTATGGAGACTTTCCAGTTAAATCTATGAGAGCGTCAATTTAAACAATGCAATTAAATATATTCTGAAATAAGTGTAAAAAAAAATTGAAATGTGTTAGTATGTCAGCTTTGCACCTGGGAAATAAACGTATATTTGGAAACCTTATGCTTCTCTGAATAAAGAAGCTATATTTTTATATCACTAGTTAATAAATTGTATATCGTTTTCCATATGCCCCTTCAGAAACCAGGTATTTTGTATATAATTGACTTTAGAAAAATTTTGAAGCTGGGGTTTGTCCGTGTAATTTAAGATCAAAGGATAGTATACGTACTGTATTTGCAATTTTCAAGTTGTAATTTCCTATATGTTTATTAAATAAAACATTTTCCCACATGGTTTATTAAAAGCTGAAAAGATTTTTTTTTAAAGTTGCTTTTTTAAAACAGTACCATTAACAAACTCATAAATTAAAAAAAAATTATTATTATTATTATTATTATTATTTTTTACTCATAGTTCATTAAAATCATACATGAAAGTCAGTGGTCAGAGGTGCTGTAATTAATACCAAACAGAAGCATGAGAGACACACCACAACCTCCAGTGAGATTTGTACATCTTTCTAAAACTAACCACAAAGCTTAAGCATACATATATTTTTATCAAGAAGTTTAGAGATCAGAGGTGTAGCAAAGAAGAAATAAGAAACTGGGAATTTGCTGATTATAATATACCTTGCACATAATATCTCAGAGTGACAAATTAAGGAAAATATTGTCATACTATGAAATTAAAAGATAAAGACAATTAAAAGAAGAGTAAAGATCATGCAGTCATAGAGTATGTTTTCAAAGAACAGTGATATGAGAAAACGCTCACATGAAAGAAGGAAGGAAATAAAACTCTGTAACGATTCCAGTTTGACATCAAATATTGTATAAATAGACTAGAAGGAAGTACATCAAACTGTTAACAGCTACCTTGATGTAATTAGAACTACACTGATGATTCTCATGTCCTTCTTTAAAATTTTCTACATTTTCCACAATAAACATGTAACATTTATAAAAGAGAAAATAACATTATAAGGAAGGAACCCAAGTATTTCCATCAGATTACCTTGTGAAGTAATGGTATCTGGGTTACAATAAAAATATCTATTGGAGAAGTGAACTAAAACTCTCTCTCGTTCTTGAGTTTCTCCCACAAGAGAAAATGCTTTAAAGAAGTACCTAAAAAAAAAAAAAAAAATGGAGAAAAAAGTAATAATTATTCAAAGGGTTATCAAACTCCTTATGTTTGACACTTAAAGTTCATTTATCTAAACACCAGAAACTGATTAATATATTCTACCATTACTTTTTTTTTAAATCATGATACTCAGAAATTCAATTAAAATTTATATTAACATTTAAATTCAATAAAAATGTAAATATAAAAGATAGGGTAATAATGCTGTGGCCAGTATGTCACGAAAGCCTTGAGAAGGTAAGCTGATTTCTCCATTATGACTAAGTGTCAAGTAGCCAATTTTAAAGGTCACACCCAGGGAGGAAAACCAAAGAATACTTCAGATTGAGCCCACAATCCCACAGGCTATGTTTTAAAGCTCTGCATGCATCAGGGTTCTTTTGCCGTGGTTACTTGATTGTAATCTCCACTGGCTCACTGTTACACTTGTATTATAACAACAGATTTTTCTTAACTTCATTTTGCCTATCATCACCACACTACGTTACTAATTTGTTATATGGACAGGAAATTGGGAGATAAAACTCCAATTTATTCCTGATGTCATGGAATAAATTAATTTATGTATTAAACTTCTTGGAACAGAAAATATACCCAGAACCACATATCAATTTAATTTCCCCAGCAATCAGCTTCCGTAAAGATTACAGCTTAGAAAGCCCTATGGTGCAGTTCTATTCTGTCACAGGGGGTCGCTATGAGTTGGAATCGACACATCGGCACCCAACAACAAGAGGGTCTTCTACTATAAATAAATCCAGATAACCTTCACTTTACAAAGTAGATTCAGTTGAGATGGGAAAAATAATTTAAGATGTTTTAAGAATTCTTACTACTGAAAGAAACCTCCAATAAATCTTATTTCTACACTGAAAAACTACTCTTCTTCCTTATTATAGTTTTATAGTTCGTCAGTTTAAATTACAGTTGTCAAACTTTTATTTTTCATGTCTTTTTTAAATAAACCATCTCAGAAAGCAAAGCAAAAATGTGATGCTTTCTCTGCCCATTAGAAAACCTATAACATATGGGTTTTCCTTTATTTATGGAAAGGGCCACATGGAAAGTAAGTCACTTTTGTACATTCCAATCCAAATATCCTCAATTTCACCTCCTCAGGCCTCAGTTTCCTGATTTGCAAAATAAGAAAGTTATACAGAAATCCTCCAGGCTCTGACATTTTATGAACAGTTTATAAGATCCAGTGCTTAACCTTGGGCTAGTCTCAAAAACTGCAGTACAAAAAAAACGTGGGGTAAAAACTGAGCATCAGTGTGTTTACAACACCTTCATTTGAATAGATCGGCCAAAAGCGGATGTGCCCTGAATCAGTTTCACAGACCCTTTCTGCTGATTACTGTATCAATACGCACTTTCACCCCATTTTAGAGTTAAATCCAAAGTGTCATCTTAAAAGGCAATTTTGCAATTGTAGGCAAATGCTTAGGGAAAAAAGGAAAAAAAAAAAAAACTTACAATTCTGCAGTATGTAAACTATGCCTTTTTTTTTTTTTTCAAACTGTTCATTCAAAAACCAAATTTCCACGTTCTCTTTTTCCTCAAGACTTACTTTGCCATCATTCTTTACATCATTTAGATTTAGGCTTATCAGTAGATGCAGAATAGGGGCTCATGTGTAATTTCATGAAAACAATACATTTTTTAATTTTCTGCTGTGTTGAACATCTATAATGCAAAGTTCACACAAAGTAACTGTGAGTTTTAAAAATTAATAAAATCTGATTCTAACTTCAGCATGTCATTTTCTCTTCCAAGAATTAATTATTTGGAAGCCAAAGAATAGAAGTAGTGTTTAATCAGACCTGAGAGACTGATCCAGCGTCATTCCTGTAAAGTCAAAAAACTTCAGATATTCTTCTGCGACTAGTTTGCTAAATTCGTTGCTGTAAGAATAGAGAATAGATGTGGTTATTAAAATCAAAATGACTAAAACATACACACACGCCAACAAAAGGATAAACTCAGACACCAGCCTTGGGACAGAACGTACTTTTTGCCTAGGTGCTTCGCAACATCCGACCGTTTGAATCTGTCTAGTTGATAAAGGCGTTTGGCCAACCTTTTGGCTGCTTCCACGTTGCTGCTGGTACCATTACTGAGACTTTCTGGGGTCTCCTTTTCCAGAATTTCAGTGCTCCCCATTTCAGAACGAGCATCTAGCAGTGTCTTTTTCACCCCAGCATTGCTGTTAAAATTGATAAATAAGAGAGAAAAAAAAGTTTTTCTTGTGTGGCAAAAAGGCAGACACTTACATAATAATCATGATATTTATAGAATCAGCTAAATGAAAACTATTTTTTTTTTCATTTTTTTTGTGCTTTAAGTGAAAGTCTACAAATCAAGTCAGTCTCTCACACAAAAATTTATGTACACCTTGCTATATACTCCTAATTGCTCTCCCCCTAATGAGACAGCACACTTCTTCCCTCCACTCTCTCTTTTCATGTCCATTCGGCCAGCTTCTGACCCCCTCTGCCCTCTCATCTCCCCTCCAGACAGGAGATGCCAACATAGTCTCATGTGTCTACTTGATCCAAGAAGCTCATTCTTCACCAGTATCATTTTCTATCCCACAGTCCAGTCCAATCCCTGTCTGAAGAATTGCCTTTGGGAATGGTTCCTGTCCTGGGCTAACAGAAAGTCTGGGGGCCATGACCACCAGGGGACTTCCAGTCTCAGTCAGACCATTAAGTCTGGTCTTCTTATGACAATTTGGGGTCTGCATCCCACTGCTTTCCTGCTCCCTCAGGGGTTCTGAAAACTATTTTAAATAAGATAATTTTATGCTATTTATTCATTAAAATATTTCCAGTTACTATATTTCAAAGTGGAAACTCTGGTGGCGTAGTGGTTAAATGCTACGGCTGCTAACCAAAGGGTCGGCAGTTCAAATCCGCCAGGCGCTCCTTGGAAACTCTATGGGGCAGTTCTGCTCTGTCCTATAGGGTTGCTATGAGTCGGAATAGACTCGACGGCACTGGGTTTGGTTTTTTTTTTTTTGGTTTATAATTCAAAGTACTAGAGCTAAAAAGAAGTGACCTGTATGTTCACCTAAACATCAGACAAGCAGTTCTCAAACGTTTTGGTTCCAGGATCCCTATCAAACTTTGGATGGCATATACAAGTTTTCCAAAGTTTGAATTTTTGATTAAAAGCTCAAATTTTATCATTAGCAACAAATACTGTCCTTTGTTTTCCTTAAAGTGATACCCTTATTTGCCAAAATAATAAGTCTAAGTAATCACAGTTTGTCAGTCAGTCATGCCTTCAAGGAAAGATGGTGTTCCGTGAAAAAAAGTGGCTAGTTTAGCTCACAACTCAAATAAACTGTGCTTCCCCTAGAGACAGTCATCGTTCTTCAAAAGGAGCAGATGCGCTTTATGTATCTCGCTTCCCATTTCATCACACAGGAAACATGTACGCAAAGGCTGAGTGAGGTGTAATAAAATTCATCATTTTTATGGCTCCATCAAACACATTTTTAGGTAAAATTGGCCTTTGTTTTTACTTTGAGTGCATGGCAGTGGAGGATACTATGATTCCTAGGGCAGTCTGGTGCCACTGCCTTGATTTGTGCTAAAGTGCCAGTAGTTTTAGCCATGATTGCTTTTGTACCATCAGCACAAATATCAACACAGTAAAAAAGAAAAAAAAAGTCTTAGTATCATTATAAAATAATTTTGACCTCACAAACCTCCTAAAGGGTACTCTGAAATATTTGGCGGTTCACAAGACCACACGCTGAGAACCTCTAAGGGGTCAAAAACTACAGCCTGTGGCATGTTCTACAGTATTAGATCATTGGCTTGCAACACTGAAACCAATTAAGGCACAATAATTGCCAAATCTTCATTTGAACTTGGTCACAAAACAAAGACCTGTTCGTGATAAAACACTGTACATAAATGGCCTGCTAACATACCACAGACTCCACGCCAGAGGTGGTCAACATTTTTCTGAAAATGTCCAAATAGTAAATAATTGAACCTTGCAGGTCACATAAAGTCTGTCACATAGTCTTTGTTTCTTTGTTCGTTACAACACTTTAAAAATGTAAAAACCATTCTAGGCTAGGCAGAGTTTGGCCCATGAATGACAGGCTGCATGCCCTTGCTCTGTCTTATTAATACTTTAATTTGACCTGAATTTTAAGGACAGTAACCATTTATTACCCAAACCAAGACACTCTTAAGAGGAAAGAGAGATGATAAAATCATTAAATATATAATTGTAATTGTTACAAAGCAAAACAGCATTACCAATGCAAGAAGAAAAAATGTAGATTTACACATGTAATAAATGACAAAAACCACTGTATCAAGAACAAATACATTTTTAAGTGGAACTGCTGGACCTGGATTTAGCTACTTCCATCACATATACTGAACTTTAATTCCCCATTTCCTGCTGATACATCAACTAAGCAGTAGCTTCATTATCACCCAGAATATGGCTTGCATTCTCACATAAGCAGCTAGTACACCAAGGAGCCCAGAGAGGCTGCTGATCTAATACTTCTCTAACCACCAACAGACTTGGAAGAGTTAGTTGGCACTATCAGCTCCTCTCCAGGCATAATTTCTCAGCAAGTACATGGCACAACAGGGAGGTAGAAGGGTAGGAGAAAGAAGCTGGTTATCCCAGACTGTCTTTTATATTCACCTTCATGAGAACTCTGCTCACTGTACTTGTGGACTCACCCACTCCCACATTCCCAGATTAAACCATGGAAAAAGCTGGAAACACAAAGTGAGAGCCTATCAAATTCATGCTAGCTGATTGTTCTACTCTGTCCTCTAGGGTCGCTATGAGTCGGAATCAACTCGACAGCAGTGGGTTGGGTTTGGATTTTAACAACTAGTAGTACTTCATAAAAAAAGAAAACAAGTCTGAGTCAAATGCTAAACCAAAGGACAACAGTCATAAACTGACACTGACCCAAGCAAATCAGGATGTAAGGTAACCCTGATTATAAGCCACCTTAAACAATTTCCCAACAGAAATATCTACCCATTAAAATAGCTTCATTATGATGAAATATTCATGCTAATGCATTTGATTTTTTGTCACCCTAAGCTTTCCTTTATATAGTTCACATTATCAGCCAGTTTTGTGAAATACAAACATCCTATTAAAAAACTGAGTAACTATTACACCAAGCAAACCTATAAACTCACAGAAGAAATTTAAAGGGTAACTCAGAGTTCCTTTGTGTTTTCCCACATAAGAGGTAAAAGTGTAAAATCTTCACTCCAAGAACTATGTCATTTACAATCAAGTAATTATCATAATTACCAAAAAAAATACCTCAGATTGTATTCCTTTGCATTCTCTTCCTCTATATAACAGCTGTCATGTAGAAAAAACAAACGTCAAAGAAAGATTTTCTTCTCATTTAAACTGCTACTATTCTCAGGGCAAATCCACGGCATATATTTAATCACTCCACACAAACAATGCAATTACACCACATAAATTGTGCTGCAATGATTTTATTTAAATACAAGAGGTTTATCTTAAGCATATATTAAAAATTTTCAGTGGTTAGACACATTCCTCTCTCTCATGTTTCAAATGTTTTTTGTCTCTTCTTTCTACTGTCTTACCCAGTCCTGCCTATTTCACCTAATACCCTCACATTCACTAGAAGGAGGTAATTTTAAAATTTGTATGTATCAGTCATTTGTGGGTCTTCTTGGAAGAAAACCTCCAGTAACAGGAGAAAATAAAGAAGTAAGAAAAGAGAAACACTTCCATTCCTAGATGGCTCATTCTGCCCAGTTTCATGGCTTAAGAGATGACCTGAACACGTCCACAGATTGCTCCCTTTAAGTGGGAAAGCCTGGCAATACAAAAAAAAAATAATACAAAGGCAGTATAAACTCACCAGCACCAACACAGACACAGGCGGCAGTAAGAACCCATCATGGAGTCTGGGGTGCACCTGGGCCATACTGCCTCCTGTAACCTCCCCTTCACAGCATTCTTCGCCGCCAAACTGAAGGGTCTGCTGATCTACTCCGGCTTCCAAAGATCCGACTCCCTCTGAGGTCATATTATTATGACCTCACATTCTCTGCAGAGTGTTTACTGTTGGGGTTTTTGTAATGCTTTTACAGCCCCAATAAAAACAGGAGGCAGAACACAGGGGCCACTGTATATCAAGGGCATAAAAAACAATGGCAGCCCAGCTCTGCTCACGCTTGATAACGCAGACTGGATGACCCCTGACAGTGGGGATAACACCCCATTTTGTTTCCTTGAATACACAAGACATTGTCCATCTAGTCCTCTGAGTATCAGACGCTTTCCACAACATCAGCAGTGGTCTGGATTTTCCCTTCTTTTCTACAGTTCAACTTTATTTTCCCTACTTTTCTTTACCAAATAACTTGACAATCTCATAAGGCGAAATCCCTATTAGTCACTTAAATGTAGAAAAGACTTCTCTGAACGTTTTCCCCGTGCTCTATAAAATGTTTCAGTAGGGCCTATACCTCACACCTCCAAGAAAACGTGGTTATACTCTATCATCTAAAGAGGGACCAGATCATACAGTCTGATCACCAGACCTTTTCATAACCTTTCTATCATACTCGCATTTAGCAAATAAAAAAAATAGGATGCTTGGTTAAATTTGAATTTCAGGTAAACAATGAATAATTTTTTGATGTATGTTTCAAGAAATATTTGGGACGTACGTACATTAAAAATTATCTGTTATCTGAAATTAAATTTAACTGGACATCCTATGCTTTATCTGGCAGCCCTATCTTCTGAAATGTCTGTCCCCAAACTTTAAAGAATCCTAATAATGGTAGTTCCCTGACTTTTTGGGGGAGGGAGGGGGAGCTTAAGTTTCATTTATTTATGTATTTTTTAATTGTGCTTTAGATGAAGGTTTACAGACAAAGTCAGTTTCTTATTAAATAATTAATACACACATAGTTTTGCCACACTGGCTGCCAATCCCACATGTCAACACTCTCCCCTTTCTCAATCTTGGGTTCCCCGTTACCAGCTTTCCTGCCCCCTTCTGTCTTCTTGTCCTTGCCCCTGAACCAGGGGCATTTAGCCTTGTTTTATGTGCTTGTCTAATCTTTGGCTCAAGGGTGAACCTCAGGAATGACTTGAGTACTGAGTTAAAATGGTGTCCAGGGGCCGTACTCTCGGGGTTTCTCCAGTCTCTGTCAGACCAGTAAGCCTGGTCTTTTTTGTGTGTGTGAGTTAGAATTTTGTTCTACATTTTTCCCCAGCTCTGACCAGGGCCTTCTATTACAATCCCTCCCTGTCAGAGCAGTCGGTGGTGGTAGCCAGGCATCATCTAGTTGTGCTAGACGCAGTCTGGTGGAGGCTGTGGTAGTTGTTATCCGTTAGTCCTTTGGACTCTCTTTCCCTCGTGCCTTTCTTTGGTTTCCTTCATTCTCCCTTGCTCCAGGCAGGGTGGGAACAGTGGAGTATCTTGGATGGCCGCTCACAAGCTTTGAAGACCTCAGACACTACTCACCAAAATAGAATGTAGAACACTTTCTTTATAAACTATGTTATGTCAACTGAGCTAGATGCTCCCCGAGACCATGGCCCCCAGCCCCGAGCCCAGTGATTCGTTCCCTCAGGGAGTTTGGATATGAATAGGTAGCTGCCATGACCTTGCCTTGGTCAAGCTGTGCTGACTTCCTCAGTATTGATACTGTTTTACCCTTCACCAAAGTTGCCACTTATCTATTATCTAGTTAGTGTTTAATCTGTAGCCTCATTCACAATCAGAGTCCTTCTGGTTTTCTTTTTACTTACCTCTGTGATTTTTGTTTTATTCCTGCTATTTTTCTATTGTTTTATTAAGACCTCCTCAGTTAATTATGATTTACCAATTCTTCTCTAATGTCCTCTAAATACAAAAGGGAAACCTTTTTTTCTTCTTCTGTATTTTCACCCTTTATCTCAACCTGCATACTACTATCACAGATGTGATCATATGTCTATGTTGTAAAAAACCCTACACAGGCTCAAAATCCATATTCTCTGGCATGTCATACATCTAAGGCCCTTCCCAAGCCGACCCCAATTTCTCCTCTAGACTTATCCCCACCTATCATTTCCCTAATGCTTAAGTCACACAGAAATATCAGCTGTGATCCCTTCTCTTTCACATTTCCCTTTGACACTCTTATCACCCCCCTCTCAGAGTTCTGCAAACTCCTACTGATCCTACAGAGCCCAGGTGAAATTACAACTTCTCTAAGATCATGCCTCAGCTCCTCTGTGGCACTCTCAGGGTATTTCATACACACCTTTATCAGAGCACTGACTTTCAAAAACCTCATGTCTCACCTACCAAGGTCTTGAATTCTACTGCGTATCCACATCAAGAGTAGGCTGAAGGTACTCAATAGCCAGCTGTTGAAAGAATGTAAAACCTTAGCAATCAGCTGTATCCATTCCTATCATCTTTTAAATAATGACATGTGGCACTAACTTTCTAATTCATTATGACTAGTCCTGGACAGGTCTGGAAAGACTGGTATCTATCAAAGGGTAATATGCCTTATTTCATATTTACTTTGAATCTTAATTGTGGCCATAAAACTAGGATAAAAAATAAAGTAGGCTGAGGTGTCAACGTCTTTTCCCCTGCATTTATAAAGTGGACACTGGGAGTTGGGCAGAGAAAACAAAACCAACAGCAACAACTAGCCACCTAGCTAATCTTACACATAAGCTAGGCAAAGGCAAGTCATGAGAATCTCAAAAGGTGGGAAGAAACAAGTCCACCTGCAAGTAGACTAAAAGGAACGGAGACCAGAGGGATCACTATCACCCCTTAGCCATCCTTCAGGCTGAAGACAGAGAAACAGAGGCCTGGAACCAAGAGTCTTGTAAAATCAAGTATAAATGCACTGCTTTCGTTGCCTGAATTAAATTCAGTCAAAAAGTGTTCTCAACACACCAAAAGTAAGAAACACTTAAAATTTTGAAGTATTAACCGCCTCCGAGAAAGGAAAGGAAATCGTGCTGGTCATTATTACCTATGGCATTTATTTCCCAGGCACTGCAAAGATGGTACATAATCTAATCTCGAAGGAACATAAATGAGAAATTATTTGGAATAGCCACAGCACCTACCATTTATCTAATAATATCTAACACTGGTTAAGCACTTATGAAGTCCCAGCCACTGGGCTAAATGCTTCATAGGGATTGTCTCATTTAATCCTCAACAATCTTATGAAGTAAGTAATGGTACACCCATTTTACAGATGAAGAAACTGAGGTGCCGAGCTATGACATGGACACTGGCACTCCAGTACCCAAACACTTTATATGCTCTACTGCTACTCATTTTGGAAACACTAATGGCGTAGCGTTTAAGTGCTATAGCTGTTAACCAAAAGGTCGGCAGTTCGAATCCATGAAGCGCTCCTTGGAAACTCTACAGGACAGTTCTACTCTGTCCTATAGGAGCGCTATAATAGAGTTGGAATCGACTTGACGGCAGTGGGTACCAGGCTATTCATTTTACTACTGCTCGTCACCAAGCAGCTCCACGGGGGAAAACACCTGGCGATTTGCTTCTGTAGAGATTATAGCCTAGAAAACCCTAAGGGGCAGTTCTTTCTACTCTGTCACATGGGGTCGCTAGGAGTAGAAATTGATTCAACAGCACTTAACAACAACAATCATCTTCCAATATATATGTTTTCACTGGTTCAAGAAATATTTACCAAGTCCCCTACCACATGCCAGGCAATGCTTAAGGTGCTTAGGATACTTTGGAAAATAAAACAGTCACAAAAAAAAAATTTTTTAATTCTACCCCAGAGGAGCTACAAACACACAATAAACATAATAAATGAGTAAACTATATAGTATGTTAGAAGGTGGTAAGTGCTATAACAAAAATAAAGGAGCAGAAAAAGACCAGGAGTGCCAGGTTGGGGTGGAGGTGGATATATTTTTTATATAAAGTAATCACAGTAGGCCTCTTGAGAAGGCAGCATGCAGGCAAGGCTTCAAGGAGGTCAAAGAGTTAGCCATGCAAATATGACAGAGAAAGGCATTCTGGGCAGAGAGGGCAGCCAGTGAGAAGACCCAGAGGCAGGGGCATGCCTGATGTGTGAGAAAAAGGAGGCCAGTGTGGTCTGGGCAAGGTCAGCACAGGGGAGAACGTTCAGAGAGCAAAACAGATGGGGGGAGAGTATTGTGTAGGGCAGAGGTTCCCAAACTTTGTCAGTTCACGCAGCCCTTAATGTTTAAGTTTTTTCACAGCACCCTTAAGTCAAAAGAAATATCCAACAGTTCCTTTTTTTAATAGAATAACAGTTCCAACAACTTAAGAACTTAAATCCTAATAATTTATAGCATTTGAAAAAAAAAATAATACATACAAATTTAAAGAAAAGTGTTTTTATTTTATCTTTAAATAAAGACAATTACTAACGGATGTGTGAGCTCACCAGGCACCACACAACTCCTTAAACCATGGCAGCAGACTGGACGCCGCCACCCTCACTGATTTTCTCACAGCACTTGCTTTTTATCACAGCAGCTGCCAAAAACCCAGCTCCATAAAGTCACGTCATCACAAAGGCTGAAGCACAATCTAATGGTGAAGCTGTGAACTACACTGAGCTTATAACATTCTGCGCAGTGTTAGACAGCTGTCTAGCACAGCTGTGCCTCCGTTGAAAGTTTAAAATGCCACACCAAACTAAAAAAATCTGTTGCTGTTGAGTCAATTCAGGTTCATAGCAACCCTACAGGACAGAGTAGAACTGCCCCATAGGGCTTCCAAGGAGCACCTGGTGGATTCAAACTGCTGACCTTTTGGTTAGCAGCCGACCTCTTAACCACCACACCACCAGGGTTCCGTAATTACTGCAGTTTCCCATCACCTCGGTGCAGTTCTGAAGCCACCAATTCGAGGCCTTTAGGTCACCCTGAAGACTCTGGATTTTACTCTGAATGAGACGGTTAACAGTGAAGGGTGCTGAACAGAGATACAATAGGATTTAATTTATGTTTTAAAAGGGTAGCTCTGGCTACTGTTGTTGATAGGTGCCATCTAGTGGATTCCGACTCATAGTGACCCTGTGTGACAGGAGTAGAACTGCCCCATAAGGTTTTCTTGGCTGCAATCTTTCTGAGAGCAGATGTCCAGATCTTTTTTCCATGGAGCCACTGGGTGGGTTCAAACCACCAACCTTTGGGCTAGGAGCTGAGCACTAGACCACTGCACCACCAGGGCTCCTCTACTTCTGACTAAAACTAAACAACACTGCAAGAGAGCAAGCAGGGAGGCCAGTTGGGGCTACTGTAACACATCAGGGATGATGGGCTCGGTCGATGTGGTGAGAAGGGTGGGGTTTGGATATAGTTTCCAGGATGATTCTTAACTGACAGGTTATGAGGTGCGAGAGACCACAATAAGTTAACATTTTAGGCCTAAGCAAATGGAAAGATAAGAGTTGTCATTAGCTACAATGGAAAGATCAAAATCGGCACAGGTTTTTGGGCAAAGATAAGAAGTTCTGTTTTAGACATGTTAACTTTGAGATGTCCATCAGATATCTAACTAGATAAATGGACAGGAGGATATATGAAGCTTTCAGAAAAGGCTTGTGCCAGGTTTTCACTCCACAGAATCCTCATTCTGTCCATCTAAAGTAAGCCTCGACAGTTTTATGTTTTTTAATTGAACTTTAGAGGAAGGTTTACAGGACAAACTAGCTTCTCATTAAACAGTCAGTACACATATTGTTTTACGACATTGGTTAACAATTCCATGACACGTCAACACTCTCCCTTCTCGACTTTGGGTTCCCTATTACCAGCTTTCCTGTCCCCTCCTGCCTTCTAATCCTTGCCCCGGGCTGCTGTGCCCTTTTATTCTCCTTTTGTTTTATGGGCCTCAACAGTCTTCTTTTTAAGGTCCACCGGTGATTCTGATGTGACGTCAGGATTTGGAGCCACCACTGTTAAGCCACGAATAACTGCTGGGCCTCATGTGGGGAAAAGGCCATGATCAGACATGTGTTTTGGTAAGATCATTCTGCTAGCAGAACGGCGGAAGAATTCAACAAAATTGAAGGCAGAGAAACCAGTTAGGGAAGTTACTGAAATAGTCCAGCCAAGAGAACCTAAATTGAAGAAGAGTCTACGCAAATATAAAGGAAAAGCCTGTTCTGAAAGGTATTTAGAAGGCAAAATAAAACATGATGAGTGATTCGGGATGAGCGTGGAGTTGTGTTCCCAGGGAGGGCAGATGGTTAACTCTGACTGGGGCGGGAGGAGGGGGTGATGCCACCCATTAAGATAATGAATGCAAGAGGAAGGAGAAGGAGTGTATGTGTGCCTGCGAGTATGTGTGTGTGTGTATGTGTGTTCGTGCATGCACATATGAAGGGAAACACGAGGTAGGAAAGAAAAAGGAACATGAGTTCGGTTCAAGGAAATAATGAGTATAAAGAGGTGATCACAGGATGTCCTGGCAGAGCCATACGACCTGCGAGAATTTAGTTGAGGCAAAGCAGTCAACCTGCACTGGTAGATTAGATCATCTGGCAAGAGGCTACAGTGTGCAATATGGCCAAGGAGACCTGAAAGTGCCAACACAGAAATATGTCTGGTATATTCATTTGAACCACCATCCATCTGTCAGTTTGTAGTACTGTGATGGCTTGCATATTTCTATGATGCTGGAAGCTATGCCATCAGTATTTCAAATACCAGCAGGGTCACCTATACTGGGCAGGTTTCAGGGGAGCTTCCAGGCTAAGACAGGCTAAGGAAGAAAGGCTGGTGATCTACTTCTAGAAGTTGGCCAGTGAAAACTATATGGATCACAACACAAAATTGTCCGAAAGAGTGCTAGAAGATGAGCCCCCCAGATTGGAGAGTACTCAAAACACACAGCGGGCTGCGACAATGGACTCAAGTATACCAACATCGTGAAGATCGTGCGGGCCTGGGCGAAGTTTCATTCTGTCGTCATGCGGTTGCCAAGAGTCAGAGCCAACTCAATGGCAACTAATAACAACAACAAAATCATCTGGACACAATTCCATTACAGCGAAAGAATTAGGAGTCATTGCCCCCTGCCCCGTCCCTGTATTTGTAAAGAGATACTACATACAAGCTCTCGGCTTTCCAGGAAGTGAAATTCTTCATACAGAATATGTTAAAATCAACTATCTGCTGACGAGCTCCTCTCAGACTGCCCGTGTCCAAACACTGGCTCCGTGGTCACCAGTTCTGGGACCTTGGGTAAGTTCAGTATTCTCTGAGCTTTGGTTTCTTCAGCTATAGAATGGAGCTAACAATACAACTTGACAAGGTATGCAGATTGGATGAGAGGAGCCACATAAAACGCGGAGAAGAGTGTCTGGCACACAGTAAACAAATGGCAGCAGCCATCATCGGATCTATCTCCATCACTACTACTATCAGCATCAGTAAGACTATGCCTTGGTTATTCTGATCCCATGAGATAATACCTCTGACGGCACTGTCTTTAAGTGTATACCAGATATAAGTGTTAGTTAGCAACCAACAGGAATTAATATTTGACTTTTATAAGGGCGACTCCCTGAATGGAATCAATTTTCAACATTTATATAGAATATATTTCTCTAGAAAAAAACCTGCATCTTCCTTATACGTGATTTAAGAGTCTTTATGAGAACCATAAACAAAACCTAATTATTGAAACTCCTAGCTATTTCTCTGTTTAGCACAGAGGTTAAAATTCAGTCTTTTCCAATGAAGAATTATAATAAATGTCACCTAGAGGCTCTGTTCCCCAGAATACCTTTTAAACTGTACTCATTTTATTCCATCCTGTAAAAAAAAAAAAAAAAAAACCTTTTTTTTTTTTGTATTTAGTAGTCCAGAAGAGGGCACCAATGAGCAAGGAACGGTAGGTGCAGATAAGGATCAAACCCACCAAGTGGATCAAAGAGGCTACACTTGCCTCTGAGGCATTTATTTCCAATAAATAGTTGGATTTTTCACCCTTCTAGGGACTCATACCCCTCTGGGGGCATAATCCAGATGATACAAATTTTTACTTTTTTCTTCCCCCACCCCGCCACCCCCGTAATAACCTGCAGCTCCTCTGAGCCAGCTTCACAATGTAATATCCACAATATTATCAAATAACTTTAACACAGCCACACCATAAAACTTTGAGATGAATCATTTGCAGAGCAGCTATTACCGGATGCCCAGATTGATAGATACAGCAAAGAAAACGACGCAGAAACATTTCAATGTTCCTTATTTGCACAGAAGCTTCTTTGTGCAAACTGGCATCAGTAAAAACCCAATTTCAGTGAACAAGAAAGAGAAGAGTGACCCATGTGCAGACTGACTAGCTAGTTTTCTTGGAATGTCCTTAAAATGTCACTGGATATTCTGAGCTCACATCTTCTGTGAGTAACAGCTTTTGCTGTTACTTCACTGTCCTGATATGGCATTAAAAACCTCTAATGACACTGTATCATTCTCCGCCCTGGCCAAAAGGAAATAAAGCAAGGGTGTGACTGCATTCTACTTCCTTATAAATAAAAAAGTACAAGGGCTGAAACTGACCATGACCTCTAATAACTGTTATTAAAGATACGTGGCAGACTGCGCTGGAGACAGAAAAAACACTTTCTTGTCCCAGCCATGACGTCCCACCCTCTCCTGTTTCTCCAAAATCAAACTCATTGAAAAGAAAAAAAAAAAAAAATTGAAAGGAAGGTACTAACGGCCTAAATAAATTAATACAGCATACAATCTGGCAGACGTGTAAAGGGTACTTACTATCTAGGCCCCAGTAAGCTGCCAGACCCAAGTAACGTCCCTCATGGGATTTATGATGGATGCTCTCAGTGGCTAGTGCAATATAAGGTTAGCACTCGTAGGAAGAAAATTTTCTAAAACATAGAAAGAGATCAAGTCTATCCTTCCAAAGAAAATTTGTAAAAAGAAACGACAAACTTTAAAAAGTCAAAAACTGCCTGAGCTAACGTCTTTGCTTTTTTTTCTCTCTCTCTGTAACCCTTACCCACTTGACAGAAACAGGAAGAGAGGTAAGAAAAAAAAAAGTCACCTAAAATTCCTATGTAGCAAGGAAAACAACGTAATGGCAATGGCCGCTTTTGTGTAGTGCTTACAACAACACAATTCCTTAGTTCTTCCCTCTATAGAGAACCATTTGATTATACAATCTATCAGGTTTTTTAAGTAAGTTCAAAAGCAATGAATTTTTGAACCATCGAAAACTCAATCTATGATTTAATATTACCAACTCTTAAATTTTTTCATACGTATTATCTGATACTTGACAATGATCAGTTTTCTATTACTATGGCTACACTATTATTTGAGAGAAAGTTCTGGCTAAAAATAATGGTTTTAAAGTGCCATGTTCTACCTCAGCAGTGTACAGTGGTTAAGAGCTCCACTGTTAACCAAAAGGTCAGCAGTTCAAACCCATCAGCTGCTCCACAGGAAATATACATGGCAGTCTGCTTCTGTAAAGATTTACATCCTTAGACACCCTACGGTGCAGTTGTACAGGATCGCTGAGTCAGAGTCTACTCAACTGCGGAGGTTTGTTTTTAAGACGAAAAAAAGGAGCCCTGGTGGTACAGTGGTTAAGAGCCTGGCTGCTAACCAGGAGGTCAGCAGTTCAAATCCACCAGCTGCTCCTCGGAAACCATGTTTAAAAAAAAAAAAAATATTGCTATCCAGCTGATTCTGACTCATAGTGACCCTACAGGACAGAGTAGAACTGCCCCTTAGCGTTTCCAAGAAGTGGCTGGCGGATTCCAACCGCCAACCTTTTGGTTAGTGGCCAACCTCTTAACCACTATACCACCAGGGCTCCATGCACAATCACATTTGCAAAAAACTCTTTCGGTACAAAAAAAACCAAACCCATTGCTGTCCAGCTGATTTTAACTCATAACAGCCAGCCCCACAGGACAGAGTGGAACTGCCCCACAGGGTTTCCAAGGAGTGCCTGGTGGATTGGACCTGCTGACCTCTTGCTCAATGGCTAACCTCTTCACCACTGTGTCTCCAGGGTTCCAGTTCTTTCATTATTATTAAATCGTCTACTGTGTCCCAGACACCCTTCAAGGTGCTAGAGGTATAGCAATGAACGGAACAAAGCCCTGCCTTTGTGGAATTTTACCTTCCAGTAAAAGCAGACAGAAAACAAACCAAGTGAAGATTCCCTCACCCTCCTTCCCTCCCATAAGTATTTGCTGCATATCTGTTACAAGCCAGACACTGTTCTGGTAAATACCAGGTGCTTAAGAGAGCAATGAGCAGAAAAAATCCTTGCTTTCACGGACCTTACATTCAGACAGTAATAGAGATAAGTGCCTTGAAGATTAATACTGATGGATTAGGGAATAGACAAGGGTTGCAGTTTTGCTCATGGCACAGAGAAGATACTATTTGAGCAGAAAATGGAAGCAAGTGAGGGATTTGCCTTGCAGGTATCTTTAGGAAGAGCAGTCCAGATAAATACAAAGGGCAGGACTATGTGTGGAATGTTCGTGAGACAACACAGAGACCACCATGAATGGACAAGAGTGAGCAAGGGGAAGAGATGGACTAAAAAGGTCAGGAAGGAGGGAGGCGCTGGATGCACTGACATCTCCAAAGTGGTCACTCACTCGGAAGCCCCAGAATCAACGGCCAATTCTCAAACATCTACTGTCAGAAAAGGTACAAGAATTTAAAAGAGGTTGCTAGTATCATATATACCTTAGGCACACCTTACCTTCCGAAGTTAAACACCAGTTGTCAGTCACTCAACTCCAACTCATGGGGACCCCATGTGTGTCAGAGTAGAACTGTGATCCTTAGGGTTTTCAAGGGCTGACGTTTTGGAAGTGGATCACTAGGCCTTTCTTCTGAGGTGCCTCTGGGTAGACTCGAACCCTCAACCTTTCGGTTAGCAGCCGAATGCATTCATCAACTGCACCATCTAGGGATTCTCCCTTCCAAAGTTCGTAGGCTATTTTTGAGCTCCTCCCCTAATTCTGCAGAACTTGTCCATGACCCTCACATCATGTAAGGGCCCATACTCCAGCAACCACCTAATTTTTCTGCATCAAGGACCCACCCCACACTCTCCAGCTCTGTCCCCAGAGGGCTGGTCTGTGACTTTCCAAAGGCAGAATCCCTATCTTACTCACACTTCTATCCCAGTGTCTAAGACAATGGCTGACACATAACCTGTGCTCACTGAAAGCAGCCTAAATCAAACTGCAAGAAACTGACAAGGAAAAAGTCACATGATCAGGTTCCTCTCCCCACGGCATACAGTAACTTTGTGTGATAATCTCAACACACCAATTAACTGGAGTGGAAGATGCCTGGAAATCACAATTAGAATGCTTCCTCTCAACCAACCAGCCAACCCTCTCAAGAACCTTTACATAAAGCTAAATACCTCAGCTGTGAGCTTTGGCTGCCTGTATTCATCCCATTAGAATTATTTCAGTAATCTGAAGTATTTTCCTCATTATGGAATCTAGAAGCTCCAACCCATGGGAAACATTTGCAGATGAGTCCTCCCTAGATTCTTCCCCTGGGTTTTTCCTTGTTTAATATTACCTTCTTTTTAATATCACCCAATGGGGAATAAATGTGAAAAAGTGGAGTGAAGGCAGGAGTGGGAGGAGCCTCAATTCCTAACACCTGAAGTTAGAAAAGTAAATCCATGATTACTAAATAAAAAGATTGTGTACATTAGCTTGAAAAAAGAAAGAAAAAACTATCACTGCCAGTTTCTAAGCTATGTGTGTTCTTAGGCATTATTTTTAAATTAGCTTCTTCCTATCTTTATCTATCGATTTATACTTTAGTTACCAAATTTTAGGGAGCTGTGAATCAACTTCATTTGCCCTTTGATTTTGCGCCTTTTTTTTAAAATCAGTTGTCAAGGAGTTGACTGACTCATGACAACCCTATGTGTGTCCAAGTAGATCGGTGATCCACAGGGTTTTCAATGGATGATCTTTCAGAAGTAGACAGACAGGCCTTTCTTCCGAGGTACCGGTGGATCCACTTGAACCACCAACCTTTCAGTTAACAGCCGAGCGTATCAACCATTTGCACTGATTTCACACTAACAAAACCAACCCAGTGTCGTCGAGTCGATTTCTAAAATCAAACTACCTGCATTGGGGAGGGAGGGGCCTTGTGTTCTCTTAATACAAGTTAGATCTGCCACCTAACTCTGTTTTAAAATCTTTTCATTTTTTAAAATTGTAATAGTAGGATTCTGGAGATAGAGTTTACTGACATGAGGTAGGGCAGACTCTGCTATTGGACACAAAAAAGGACAATCTGCTCTACAAATAAGCTGAGAACTAAAGGCATCTAGTAAACAACAAATTCAGTGCATGTCCAAAAAAGAAATTAATCGCCTTTAAAATCAGGTGGGGAAGAAAAGGAGAGAATTCATTTTCTGACTTTCTAACATGTGGCAGGCCCTTTCCATATATCATCTTATTTGAATGACAATAAGGATTTCTGAGTACAGTTTCTCCAAGTGAATTTTAAAAAGATGTTGCTCTGGACAGATGAATTACCAAAAGGCATCCCCTTTGTTAGAGAAAGGAGCCTGCTGCCAGGGCTCACAGCTGAGCCAGTGGGATTTAGGGTGTGTGTGTCTACTTCTTACATCAGTGACCCCATGAGGTAGTCCAAAGGAATTAAGGAGTAATAAGAACCACCGCCAATCTTTAGACCAAACTACAGACCTTCTGACCAACGAAACAACTAACAACTCAGAGTTCACATGAAAAACACTGAGGCCCAGAGATAGGATTTTCTCAAAGAATCAAGACTTCTGATTCAAGTCCAACAATTTTTGCCCACTACACCACTGTCTAGGGCAGAGATGACAATGTCAATAACTAGTGACAAAGTCTGCCTTCCCAAAGGATATGATCAGTCTCAACAAGTACTGTAGCAAATATTTTGGAAGCAAAGTAAAAACGACAGAAGGATTCTGGTCAAAGGAAAGGGAGACACTTCCAGAGGTCCCAAAAACTGGTATGGTAAAGGGTGGGGTGATGGCAGAGACAGGGCAAACCCTTTAGAAGCCCAGAAAGAGATGCTACCTTCAGACTCAGAGATGCTACTGAGCAAGAACAGACAAACCCCCTGTTGTTTCCACTGAACATCTCCAGAGAGATGACACAAAAAAAGTTACTGCTTTTGGCAAAACTATACAAATACATATCAGATTTCATTAGTTCCTAGACACATTTTTTTAGTTGTTGGAAAAATACAGATAACGGATCATTTGCCATTTCAACATTTTTCATGCGTACAATTCAGTGAAACCAATCAATTACATCAACCACGCTGTGCAACAATCACCCACACTTGTTGCCAAACTTTCCACCACCATGAACAAAAACTCAGTGCTACCTACACAATGACGCCGCCCCAGGAACCACTATTATACTCTGATCTCTACACATTTGCTCATTCTAGGTATTTCACATTAGTCAAATCATATATTTTGCTTTTGTGATTTATTTATTTTGCTTTGCACGATTTCAAGGTTCATTCGTGTTGTGGCATATGTTGGGACTTCGTTTCTCTTTATGGCAGAGTAGTATTTCACCGTTATTTAAGTAGCGCATTTTGTTTATCCATTCATCTGTAGATGGACATTTCAGTTGTTTCCACCTTTTGGCTGTTGTGAATAGTGCTCTGTGAATTGTGCTACAATGAACATTGGTGTACATGTTCCTGTTTGCTTGGCTGCTTTCAAGTCTCTTGGGGATATACCGAAGAGTGGGACTGCTGGGTCATATGGTAGCGCTATGTTTAACTTTTTGAGGAACCACAAAACCCCACAAACACTTTTTTTAAATCCACATTTTAGTCTCTGAAATTGGGACAATTTCTTAGGCAGCAGCCAGTACCAGCCCTGTCAGTCAGGCAGCCATCAAGTAGTGTAATTACTTGGGGGCCATGAACCTGGTCATTTTCTGGTCATTGAGGGAAATTATAAATTGTTGGTTTCATTGTGATCTAACTGATGTTTATAATGTCTTCCAAAAGATATGCCAGGGAGTTGGTATTAAAACAAAAGTATTGTGGCTGAAGAAAGGCATAGGAAACAAAGTAATTTTTATTTTTCTGTAAAAATCTGTAAGCTTAGGAATTATTACCATTAGTATAAAATAAAAATTCTAAACGTTAAAAAGGCATGTGTGATAGTTCATTGGTGGCATTTTTTCCTTAGTGGTACTTAAAATAATAATACCTTCTCTTCCAAACAAAGGCATCTTAGAGTCAAAATTCTTGCCTATTTGTTTTTACCAGTATACAGTTGCTTTAAATTCCACTAATCTTCAATTTTTAAATAGAAAATTGTACTCTTTTCCTTGATTTATTCATTTATAGTTCACAACAGTAAAAATAATGACGATGACAAAAAATTACTTTTTGTCCCCTTTGTTTTGGGTAAGACTTGAGCTATTTTTGGAATCTTAGTTTTTACACTGAATTCTAGAAGTATAGCCAATTCCTCAAACATCACCATTTAAGGTCACAGAAATACTCTCTAATCAATGCCTTTTAAAATATTTTTTCCTTCAGTGTAGCAAAGTGCGAACAGCATTTTTAAAGCATTGCTATTGTACTTAGTGTGCCAAGAACACATTTGAGATCTCTGCTTTATTAGTATTAAAAATCTTGCTTCTCCAATTTAAAAAAATATACTCTTTTCAGGTTACAAAATAAGCTTAAGGGTTACTATTCCTCATGAGAAGAACGTCAGAGTGAACGGAATAATGAATTAGTTAAGACCAATATTTACAACCAATTTCTAACAAAACCCAATTAAAATTCTTGGGGTTTTTTTCCCCCCTAACAAAATGAAAATATTTTCTCTCATTCTTTGACCAGTTCCTTTGGAAGCAAAGAATATTTCATCAGCTAATTTAAACACAGTTGCAGATTAACACTAAATCACTGAGTGGCTTTAATACCAAAGGTTTGGTCTTTACACACACACACACTCTCTCTCTCTCTCACAAAATAACAAAGCTGCAACCCCAGACACTTTTAAATTTTCATACCCATGGCTTCAAATATATCTTATTGTGTTCAAGTATAGTCTATTCCAACACTTTAAACTGTTTATTTCAAGGAGAGGACAACCAAAAAAAGTTTCATAGGTAAGTAATAAACTCCACACTAAAAAACTGGAATGGCAGGTGAGCTGAACAGTCTGTAACTTCTAACCCACCCACTGGAGGTTCCAATGATCATGAGCAAAGACTCTCTGTAAACACCTTAGACTAAGCACTCTTAGAAGTCCCTCAAAATGAAACTGGTTTTACTCTGTTTAACCTAGAAAACCCCCTCCCCTATTTTCCTCGTTTACTATCCATTTACTTCCTAGCTATTCCACATGGGTCACAGCCTTGGTCATACAGGTTCTCAAACTTCTGCTAAGTTATCAGGTGCATAAGATGCTTTTCGTACCACAGAAACTTTGGTTTAGGAGAGGCCATGAGAGGGTTCCCAGCAGATGGCCTCGATGGAGCACTAGGCTTCAGAAGAGAAAGGCAAAGAGGAGATCTGATCACACATTTGCTTTCCTAAAAAGGAAGCACCATGCAGAGACTGAGACAGCATCTGTCATCCATTCACCCCAGTTCCTCGAAGGGTGTCACTCAGGTATCACATGGGGACAAACCTGTGTTCCTTCTTCAATACTATAGCTGGAGTGTGTTCCCAGTGCCCCTTCCACTCCACCCCAAGCCTGACATAAACACTCTTAAGAGCAATACCCCACCATACTTCAAGAATAAAGTGGAAAAGTCATAAAACACAACTTTAAAAAATGACAAGAACCAATGACTTGACCATGTGGTCAAGTCCTGTGAAGATATTTCTATCCCTGTGCCAATATTTCTCTAGTGACAGTGACTCTGCTTCCTGACCTAAATGTCATAAACCACGGAGCAACTCCCAACTATCTGCAGCAAGGAAACTGCGTGATCAGACCTGAACCCAGAAAAGAGCCTGTACTCATACTCTGTGACTTTCAGGGAAACTCTAACACTTCAGAATGAAACTAACCACAGAAGTATAAAATATACTAACTTCACTAGTATACAAACTCATATATAGCTCATCTTTATTTTATTTTTGTTTGTTCTCATTGTTTCAATTACTCATACATTTCCTATTTAATCCAACACATAATAGAGAAATGGCACATCTTTTTCTTTCAATTTGCATACAATGAAAAAATAATGGAAAAAACTATATATATAAAAAGCTTAATAGATGCCTGCATGTTGACAGTCTGAGTCTCTAGGTGAGAAATTATTTAATAAAAAAATCAGAATTTATTCAGCTCAGTCACTTCCATTACCAAGCAGTATTCTGATTAGCTCAACTTTCTTAAAATACACATCAGATGACCAGGTTCAGATATTTTTAAGTTCTCAGCACAAAAATATTTGTTTGCCCACCCTTCTAGATTTTGGCACCACTTAACTCCTATCTGGCATGTATCTTCAAAAATGATAAATCAATCCAATCAACTTCCTGAAGTTTATATTTAAGATTTATTTCTCAATTTTATTTATAGGGTATATGATCACTATGGTTTTACTTTAAAAAAAAAAAAAAAGTGAAAGGAAGGAAGAGAAAGAGAAAGAGAAAGGGAAGGCGGCGGGGGGTGGAAAAACACCTTACCAGGCCAATAACTAGAGAAATACCTAAGCAGCCAAAACAAACCTACCAGTCTGGGGCTTCCACTCGGAGAATATAGTTCTTCCTTTGGTGTCTGCAGAAAACAGAATTTGCTTTGGTACTATCCTTAAAATTCATTTTTAAGTTTGTCCTTCAATTGTAGTCAAATCACCTAGACAGTCTTGCTTTCACATTCTTAACACTAACCTTAGAACTGATAACCTAAAATCTAAGCGTATTATATTTCAAGTTGATTCTCGCTAGTCCTACCAAAAGATCTTTACACCCACCACTTAAGAAGAAGAAAGTACAACAAGACAAGTGGCAATAACAGCAATCATGTGAATTCTCCCCTCCCCTTTATCCAGCAGAAGGTGTCAAAAGTCCTGTCCTACTGGGAATCAGGCTGGCTTTTTGGTCCTGCCACGGGAGATCCTAAATTCTATAATTCGCTGCAATGCTACCAGCTCTAAGTCACCTAGGGGATGACGTTTCTGCACCTTGTCACAGTGTTGTCACATGCTAGTCACTGTATAGCAACCAAAATGCTTGTAGAAGTAACTTCCACTGATACCATTTAAAAGTTGCCAAAGTTTGGGAAAAACTCATTATCAGCAAAAGGAGGATACCACTCCCTTCCTCCTCTCTCCCCTGACAATTATAGGTGGTACTTTATACTAAACGCACACACACACACAAGCATGTTCACAAATGTTTTCTAATTGAACAATTCCAGAAAGTAGGTCCAGAAAAGTGCTGTAAACTTAACAGAGGAAAAGCTGAGGCTCAGAGAAGTTATGTAACTTTCCCAAAGACACAAAGCTCTTTAGATACAAACTGATTTAGGAAATAATATTGGAATCATTATTCCCTGTCCTTGAGCATAGAGAATGTGACCTAGCTGGAGCTGGGCTCACAAGGACTCACAAGGACTCACAAGGACACATCAATTGGGCCCTGACAGAAAGACAACAGATGGAATAATCTTGGAAAATATCTTTTAGCAAACCTTTCCCATAAGCCAGAACACAAAAGACTGTCCACTCTTTTTCTACTAAAAAACAGTGAATAGAAATTTGTTGGACCAATGAAGACCCTCCTGACTGTTGTTACTGAAACCTGTACCAATGATCCTTAAACCCAAAAAAATGAAAGACAATTCAAAATGTAGGATGACAGTTTCTAGCCAATCTATGAAAAGGTGAAGCTTCCAATGGCTTTGCCCATTTGTAATGTTAATATGTACTGATGGCTCCGTAACCTTCCTTGGACGTGGACAGACATGGCTGTGGCAGCACGCTTGTCCGTTTTCCCATCCTTGTTTATTCTGTAATATTCTCTGGACTTGGGCAGACATGTCTCTGGCAGCATGCTTTTGTTTTCCCATTCCTGTTTATTCCGTAATGTTCCTTGGACTCGGGCAGACAGTAGCATGCTTGTCCGCTTCCCACTTTTGTCTTTTTGAATATATGCCGAATAAAACTTTCTTTTTGCTTTACCAAACTTTGTGATGTTTTTCCCCTACAGCCAAACCTAGAATTGAACACTTCTTGGGGGCAAGTGAAGGCACAGCTGCACCCTCAGGTCAGCTCCAACTCATGGCGGCCCCGTACGGAACTGTGCTCCATAGGGTTTTCAATGGTTGTGATTTTTCTGAAATAGATCACCAGGCCTTTCTTCCAAGGTGCCTCTGGGTGGACTCAAACTTGCAACCTTCCAATTAGCAGCCAAGAGTGTTAACTTTTACACCATCCAAGGACTCCACACAACTATCTTTTTTTAATCCTTGTGTGCCTTCCAGAGCAAACAATCCACTCCCTAATATAGACCTTAAACAAAACTTACAGAAAAGCAAGATGACTTAGAGAAAAAAACAAGAATTTAGAGGGTCAAACAGTGGGTGATTTCAGGCCAGCACCCCTGAGCTTTTTTCCTCATCTGTAAATTATGAGACTCATAAACCTGCCTTTAGGGATTACAGTAATGATTAAATAAAATTAGGCACTCAGAAATAGTCATTACAGCTAAAAAGATACATTTTAAAGACTTTAATTGTTCTTGTTTTCCAGAATTCTTAAATTTTACAGACTAGAAATTGGGGGGAAAAAAAACACTTCCCCACAACTCCCCAAAATAGCCCCAGGGGCCATCTAACAATACCTAAAAAAAAAAAAAAAGCCCACAATAAATGCTAC
The DNA here is from genome assembly GCF_024166365.1 of Elephas maximus indicus. Taxonomy (NCBI): domain Eukaryota; kingdom Metazoa; phylum Chordata; class Mammalia; order Proboscidea; family Elephantidae; genus Elephas; species Elephas maximus. The sequence goes on from NC_064840.1 coordinate 56,226,098, forward strand.
AAAAAATTGTAGCATTTGGCCAAGCAGTTTTGGCACAATATTTGACTGGAAACATAGATACCTCAAGGGACAAGCTAAACTGCAAATCAGAGCACCAATAACACATAGTCCTTCAGCCCAGTGCCCCCGGCATACGCAACTCCAGCATCTCCCCTGTAGCCAAGGTTCTGAACAAACAGAGACAAGAATCACACTCTTGCCATCTGTCCCAAACAGTATTCCATGAAACCCTAGCATTCTAAAACCAAACCCACTGCCGTCGAGTAGATTCCGACCCATAACGACCCTATAGGACAGAGTAGAACTGCCCCATAGAGTTTCCAAGGAGCACCCGGCAGATTCAAACTGCCAACCTCTTGGTTAGTTAGCAGCCATAGCACTTAACCACTACACCACCAGGGTTTCCCCTAGCACTCCAGGCTCTGAAAATTACATCTATCCAAAACAAAACTTTTTTTTTTAACTTTTCAGCATTTCTCAAACTTATGTGACCATCTATTTTTTTTTTGGTACCGAGAACATCTATTAACATCTAGAGAAATACAATTTGGAAATTCTGCCTTATTGCAATGCTGTCATATTCTAGTGTAGTTTCTCAAACTTCTGTCTGCATTAGAATCACCTGGGAACTTGTTATAAAGGAAACATCTCCTGCTGCACCCCAGCATCAACATCACCCAGGACCTTGTTACAAACGCAAAGTCTCAGGCCCCCCCCAGGGACCTAAAGCTTGAGAACCAATGGGTTAGTTGTATTTTAAATAAACACCCCAAGTTAAAACAAAGTTAAAAAATCACCACACCAGTGGGTTTAGAGTTGTCGGCTGTCTTTCACTGTAACGACCAATTAAAAAAAAAAAAAAAAAAAAAAAACCATTACGTCAGGTCAATTCCAACTCATAGCGGCCCTACAGGACAAGTAGAACTGCCCCCGTAGGGTTTCCAAAGGCCGATCATAGCTCTCAAACTTAAATGTCTATTAGGAGTGGTCTGGGAGCCTGTTAAAATATGCACATGCCTGGTGCAGTATTTTAGAAAAGCATAGCAATAATGGTGGCACGCAGAAAATAGGTAATCAGTACCACTGAATTGTCAATGTGGAAGTTATTGTATTCATGAATGTTTGCTGTGTATATTTTCAGCACAATTTTTAAAAAAGCAAATTCCTAAATCCACAGAGATTCAGAATCACAGGCTCTAGGGTATAGCCCAGTTTTAAGAATCAAATAACTGAAAGTCCATGTTGACTGGCTATGAGATATTTATCCTCAAAGAGTTGCCATCGAGCTGATTATGACTCATGGCGACCCCATATGTATCAGGGTAAAACTGTGTTCCACAGGGTATTCAATGCCTGATATTTCAGAAGTAGACTGCTAGGCCTCCTCAGAAGCCCCTCAGAGTGGACTCGAACCTCCACCTTTCCCTTAGCAGCTGACGTGTTAACCGTCTGCACCAATCCAGGGACTCCATTCTCATCTTGTTATTTACTGTTAGCTGCTTTCAAGTCAGCCCCCGACTCACGTAACCCCACGTACAGTGGAACAAAATGCTGCCCAATCCAGTGCCATTCCCGTGATCAGTTGTGGATCAAACTGTTGTGATCCACAGGGTTTGTGTTAGCTGATTTTTCAGAAGTAGATTGCCAGGTATTTCTTCCTGGTCTTAGTCAGGAAGTTTCCCTAAAAACTGTTCAGCATCATAGCAACACACAAGCCTCCGCTGACAGACAAGTGGTGGCTACACTTAAAGTTCACTGACGGGGAATGGAACCCAGGGCTGCTGTACAGAAGGTAAGATTTCTACCACAATTAGACAATAACAATTAGGAACATGAGTGTTGAGAAAAGAGCCACATTCATTGGTAAAAAGTGATACAAAGAGCTTCAGTGTTATTTTGAAGAGAGAGGATTTCAACATCTATTTTAAGGTAAGAAATAATGAATCAAACTTAGAACATTACTGCTTTAACTGATCGATGTTGCTGAGGGACTGAGATTAACCTGTAAAGATCTCATCTCCTCCCTAACCTCACCTCATCACTGGCTTTAAAAGTATTGGCAAAATCGGAGTATCTGAAAGGATCTATGCAGTTCGTTCACAGCCATTTCAGCATTTGCTCAGATGGTAAGCTCTTCTATATTTCCCCCTTTACAGCAAAAGGTACACTGTGCCCTATATAAACTGGTGCAATTGTTAGGTCCAACCAGAATAATATCACCAGTTCTTCTAAGCTCCGAAATCCAACTTCCACTCATCAAATGTCATAATGGAACTTCTTCCAAAAGATCTCTGTACCTTTATCTTAGGAAAATAAATAGCAATATTGCTGTAAAGGAGGACTGAGTTATATTACATACAACAGATTGTAGCAACATCTACTGCATTATCTTTGAAGTCTGCAAAGAATGCATGTCAGCTTCCATGACCTTGGCAATGGCCATTTGGAAAATTCTTTTTAAGGTTTTGTTTTAGAATTTCAGAAAATCTTATTACGGCCACACACACTACGGGTCAACATCCATTATGTACTCACAATGCCAGTGTGAATATTTCTATAGCCAGAAACAGCTTGCCTTCCATGTTTGAAATGTACTGTAAGCTCTTGGCCTTAAGTGCAATAATATAATTAACATCAGCTCGTACCAAAGTGCTACAAATAATATGATGGTTTTGACCTTGTTTTATAGAAGGTTAACATCATTAAGAGAAAAGGCTTAAGTAGAAGACAGAGCTGCCTAACCATCTATAAGCTCCCTGACTCAATCAGTTACTGAGAATCTAGGCTTCGCCCTAGGCATGGTGTATTCGAAGATGAATAAAGAGCAAAATACAGCTCCCAACATCAAGGATTTCAATGTCTAGGGAGCGAAGACAAAACTTTGTACAAATAACTGCAAACAAGTGCATCAACTGGGAGAGGTTACATCCTGAACAACCTGAGCCCAAAGGAGGCATTTGCTCGGTGGACAGAGGGAAGGAAGGTTCCAGAGGTATCAAGCCACATGTTCAGAGCACTGGGAGAGGTCAGTGTAACTGGATTACAGGGTAAGGACGAAGGGTAGTAGGAGATGAACATGGAATGCTAAGGGAGCCCGTGAAAGACTTGAAGTGCGCAAAAAAAATGAACAGATTTGAGAGAGATCACTAGATGGCATTACGGAAGCCGAATGGATTAAATGAGTTAGAATTTGTAAAGCATTTAAACAGTGCCTGGCATATAATAAGTGCTATAAGCGTATTTGTTCAGAGGGTGAGACTGAAGAGAGGAGGTCCACACAGTAGGTTACTGCAAAGGTCTAGATGATGGATGATGAAAAGGACTTGATACAAGGCAATGAATACAGAGCTGATAGAGCAGAACTGTGAGGAAAGAAGTAAAATCGAGTTCTACAGCCAATTAAATATGGGAAATAAAGGAAACAGAAAAAATGAAATATAGACTTTGAAGCCTCTGACTTGGACAACTGGGCGAATCACAGTGCCTTTAATGCAGCCTTAACCAAGATAACAAATATGTCAAAGATTGTTTTAGGAAGGAGGACATAGATAATGCAAAATCAAATCTGATGTTTCTCATACTTAAATCACTTGGGTCTCATAAACTCCTGATGAGGTGGGTAGTTTAACCTTATTTTACCAAAAAAGACTCAAAGAGGTTCAAGATTTTCCCTGAGTTGCATAATTAAAAACTGCAGGCAGCAAAACAAGCCAAATCTTCTGGCTCCTGGTTCAGGGTTACTTCTGCTTCACAGATTTGGCCAGAGGAAACGTATCATCCTGACCCTAGATTCCTATTTCTCCCTAAACCAATTGTGGACAGCAGCCAAAATCCATCCCAAAAAACTAAAACTAAAAAATGACTCTAGCCTCATAGTTGCTGATTTTCCCGTTGAAAGCTTTGTGATATCCAATTAGTGATAAGAAATGCCCAAACACTAATATTAAAGACTAAGATTTAAAATCTATTTTACATATCACAGCAACAACCATGTGACCACATGCAAGCTCCGATAACAGAAGAAAGCCATCTTACTATTAAAAACGTATGCTCTGTTGACAAAGGTATTTTTCTTCACAGTGAAAAGACAAAATAACATTCGAAGAAAAATATTAGCAGCTTCCCTAAACTAGAGAAAAACTAAAAGTTTACTCAAAAATGCAGAAGCAAAAAAGTTTTATGGTTACACAGTAACCCAGGAATTTTTAGATATATTCGATCATCAGTGGACCTTACTACTCTTTCCAACCCAACCTCCATTCTTCTAGAGTTCTCGTACAATTAAGATGGATGTCATTCTTTGTCAATGAACATTCTACTGCCTACAGAAGAATCAAGTCCAAGCTCCCTCACATGGCGTTCATAACACTATTTCTAGCGTGTTGTTCTTAATACTGCTCCATCTGGCTGACCTCAATGCTCTAGCTTCACGTCCAACTACAACTTTCGATGTCCATTACACAGCACCTTTGCTCATGCTTTTGCTTCCTTAGCCTCAATTGCCCTTCCTCCTTTCAAGAGTGTGGAAATTTATTCTTCAAGACTCAATTCAAATGGCTCCATGAAATCTACCCAAACCCCTGAGTCAAAACTGACTTTACAATCCCACAGCACTTTTGTTATGCCTGTTAAAAGGGCCCTTCTTTAACTCTGACTCGAAATAATGTGACATCAGTTAAAAACACTCTAGAGTTTGAGAGAAATTTGTATTATTTTTTAAGGGAAATTTTTAAAAGGCTAGCATCTTCCAGTATCTGGGGGGAGAATGCAACCATGTGTCCCCTAGAAAGTACTGGGAACGCTCAACTTTAGTAATTCTCTATTGAATGAATGAGCTCCAGATGCCATGGTCTCTTCAAGACCATGGACCTTGCTACCTTGTGGCCTTTGGGTTCCACAAATGCTGCTGGTTAAATGCGTTCAAGTTCTACTTGGCTTTCCCAGTTATAAATTCTATTGGTCCATATCTAAAACATTCATTTGAGGACAAATTTTGCCTTGCAGCAAGTTTTATGCCAAAGTTCCTGGACATCTCTCTGAGCTACGTCCCAGGAGAAGACAGAGCTAATGCATAACCCCAGAGTATTATGCAACTCATTTAAAACCGTAACACAGTAGAAATTATCCTCTGTGATCTACTGCAGACAAGCAGATATTTAACAGGTATCAGAGTGCACTTTGGCTATCAACCAACTTTGAACTAACTCTGAAGATTTCACTTGTTAGCTTTTGAGCCAACTAAAACAAAACAGGTTAACTAAACAACTCCATGGATGAGAAACAAGACAGAAACCAAACCATATTCCCACATCCCTTCACGAATTGTAGATGTCCTTTGGGGGACTACTCTTACTGCCCGTAGGCATCAGTCTCCCTGTTTCGGGTTCCTTAATCACAGACCAGACTTTTTCAACCTGAACCACCTCTGATGACACAGCAAGATCTTGGGGGAACGCTACTATCATTTTCAGTTACGGTAAACACCTATAAAAGCCATCTACCGAGGAAGCAGCTAGGCAGAAACAAATTCTAGGGGACAACATGGTAAAGAGCAGAGAACACTAGATTGCTGGTCAGAGAACTGAGTGGAGAGACAGTATAACTCAGTGGTTAAAAACAAGGACTTGGGACCTAGCCCACCTTGGTTCAAATCTCAACTCTGACACTTGCCAGTTGTGTGAAGTTAGACAAGTTAACATCTCTGTGCCTCAATTTCCTCATCTGTAAAATGCGATAAGAGTGGTACCACAGTCAAGTACACACAATAGTACAGCTATTATTATCGGTCTGAGTCTGAAGCTTAAAAACTACATGACTCAGCCAAGTCACTTAACCATCACAGCTTCCTAATCTATAAAGCTGAAGAGTTAAATTCTAGCCCCTCACAAGTCTAGAACTGTTTCAAACTTAAATACATAACAGCATCATAAATACCCAATATGTCAAAATGAGCCATCTCAATTTGCTTAATTTTATCAGTCATATAGTAATTTCACATAAATTCTCCCCAAACGCCATGTAGTTATTTGTTTTTAGTTCACCAAGTTCAGTCCTCACAGTTCAACATCACACCAAACACCAGGTTTCCTCATGAAGACATAACATGAACAAATGAGATTTGAAAATAACCACCACAAGGGTATTTGGTCTTCCTGTTTATATTCACTTCTGAGTTCATAGTTTATAATAACAATTAACATAATAACAAAAAATAAAAGTGTTATGAGAAGAAAGATAAATTTACACACACTTGAGGCACATTAAAATCACATGATCGTTTTTCATCCACCCCTGAAAATATTTTCAAAATGTGCTCTCATCCAGGCTCATAAAAGCAACCCTGTCTTTCTTTTGCCAGCTGAACAGCCTTGAGTCCTGAATTTTTATACATAACGCCTCCTCCCTGCTTTTTTCCCTTACCGTCTTTTTTCATTTTAGCTTTTTTAAATATGGACTTTATTGTAGGAGGTTCCCTGAACTTTATAAGCAAGCCTGCCATTTCAGATGTTATAAAAGCCTAGTGGCTGAACTACTACAACCCTGGAGCGAAAAAATTAAAGGATAAAAGCATGAATTATAGGGTCAGGTTTTTCTTCATTTCCAAGGATACACAAAACTTGTCCATGTATGAAATGGCCTTGCAAACCCCACAAAACTCTGTGCTCAACTCCTGTTAAAAGACAGGCCTTCTGTTCACTTTCCCATAGGTTCAGATCGAGGTAAACAAATGCTTCTGGCGCAAGCAAGCACTGTTCCTCCCCTTTTCAATTCCTCCAACTTTCTTCTCGCTCCTACTTTGCTAATCATAATCAAGGCTGCTCCCTGCAATCTCTCACTCAAGTTCACTGACAACATGCTGAGTAGCATCCTCCATCCCCTTGGAGAATCATTAATTCAAGAACATTTACTGAGTAACTACTTAGGTGTCAGACACTGTGATACAATGGTCACGAGGCAGATGCACTCGCTGGCATTACACTTCGAGGTTAGAACTGAATGGCCATGAAAAATGATTTTGCAAGCAAGTATAATGTCATCTTAAACAAAACCCCAGGTGCATTACGAGTGAATAGTAAGACACAAAAGGAGTCCCTGGGTAGCAAAAACAGTTAAGTGCTTGACTATTAGCCGAAAGGCTGGCGGTTCTACTCCACCCAGAGGTATCTTGAGAGACAAGCCTGCGATCTGCTTCCAAAAGGTCACAGCCTTGAAAATCCTATGTAGCAGTTCTACTCTGCACACATGGGGTTGCCATGAGTCAGAATCGACTCGAGACTGCAACTAACAAGTAAGACACATAACCTAGTCTAAGGGAATCAGCCTTCTGGGAGAAAGTGACATTTAAGCTGAAACTGAGGACAAGGATGTGAAGAATTGGGGCAAAAGGGAACCAAGAATAGGAAAGCCCAAGGCAAGACAGTATGACATATTTGAGAGAAAGAAAAAGGTCACTATGTTGAATCTTCTGGGAAGGGGATGGGGGTGTATAGAACATAGGGCAGACAAGAGATGAGGCTAGAGGAAAACAGTTGTCACATCATGAAGGCTCCATGGACATTACCATCAAAATATGTTCCATTTCTCAATTTTTCAAAATAATGGACCACCACCCACCTAACAGTTTATTGTACTGTGGAGGCTTGTGTGTTGCTATGATGCTGGAAGCTATACCACTGGTATTTCAAATACCAGCAGTATAATCAAGATTTCAGCAGCACTTCCAGACTAAGACTAAAAACGAGACTGCTGATCTACTTCCTAAAATTAGCCAATGAAAACTCTATGGGTCACCACAGAATACTGTCCAGTATAGTACTGGAAGACAAGCCCCCTAGGTTGGAAAGCACTCAAAATACACAGTGGCCGTAACAACGGACTCAAACATACCAACGACCCTGAAGATGGTGAAGAAGTGGGCAATATTTCACTCTGTTGTATATGGGGTTGTCGTGAGTTGGAGCCAACTCAATAGCAACTAACAACAACGTCAATTATCAGGTTATCAGCTAACTAAATCCAGGTGACATGCTATAAAGCAAATCTAATATGTTAACAGAAAGGAATCACATGCATTTTAACAGGGTCTTCTAGAGGCAGTGCTGTGATCAAGACAAGTGACTAACAAGTGAAATTTTTAGGCTCCAAGAAAAGCCAGTGGAGAAAGTCTTGGATTCATAAGGGTTTCCTAGTAGGAGTGCCTGGGTGGAGAAAACAATGTGCTCCAAGTGAAATGTTTAGGCTCCAAGAAAAGCCAGTGGAGAAAAAGTCTTGGATCTGTAAGGGTTTTCTAATAGGAGTCCCTGGGTGGAGAAAACAACTAATGTGCTTGACTACCAACCAAAAGTTGAAGTTCTGAATCCACCCCGAGATGCCTCAGAAGAAAGGCCTGGCAATATACTTCTGAAAAATCAGCCATTGAAAACCCTACGGAGCACAGTTCTACTTTGACACACATGGGATTGCCAGGAGTAGGGATCAACTCAACAGCAACTGGTTGTTTACATTTGCTGCATGTTTTCCCAAAGCATTCCAATTATTTAGTCTGAATAGTTATCCCTACCACATACAACAGTATTGAGACCTGTACTACGTTCCATCACAATTACTATTAATCCCCATTCCAAAAGAGCCAGCATAATAAATTTTAAAAATAAATAAAAGGAAGAGATAGGGAAAGTAGAAAGAAAATGATGATTACTTGTAGATGATATAGCCATCTACATGAAAAGCCCAGAAGTATGAAGTAAAAAGTTATTAGAACTAATAAGGTGGTCAATTATAAAAATAAAAATACCAAAACAATAGCTTTAAGAAATCATGAAGAACCAGTTAAAAAAGGTAATTGAAAAAAAAAAAATCCATTTTTAATAATAAAATCTATAAAGCAGCTAGAAATAAACTTAAGTACAGAACCAAAACTAGAAAAGCTTTTGTTGTGAGACATAAATCAGTACTCAATAAACATTATGATCCTGAACTGGGGCTAATAAATATTGCAAAGATATTTTCTCCCAAATTCCTCTAAAATTTAACATAATTCCAGAGGAACATAAAAAAATAAAACTATGAAGAACTAGAAGAAAATATAATTGAGTATATAATTTCCTAATAGTGAAGATATTTCCAACCTTTACAGTAGCAAAAATCATTAATGATTTAAATGACAGACTTAATTACACGGCAAAAACACCAAGCAAAATTAAAATGATAAATGGGGAGCAAACCCCCATGAGACAAAGACTACACTATCCTTCATATATAAGGGAGTTTTATGTACCCGTAAGAAAAAAATGAACAAGCCAAACTGAACCGTGTAGTCACAATGCCCTTGCTACGGAAGCTTCATAGCCATTGGAAGTAAGAGGTCCCAAGTACCTCAACTGATACCCTGATCTTAGTTGACTGGACCAGGAGTGAATACCTGCTGAAGTGGATCCAGTCCATTGTCCTCTCCTAGAAATCTGGGACACAAAAAGGATGTCATGTGTACTTGAACTGAAAGGTCATGTACAGTAGTGGCTGGAATGCATGGCACGCAAGCCAAAGCCAGGAGGAATAAAGTGTGAGTAAACTGAGAAATCCAGAGCGCAAAGAAAAGCAGGAGAGCGGAGAGGTACTGAGAAAAGCAGAAACGGACCTGGAGGGCAGGGATTGCAGCCTTACTCCAGACCTTCCAGTTCTAGTCTCTAGGAGGTCTGACTGTACTTTGTGTTCTGTTCTTGGATATAAGCCAGAGTCTCTGTGACATCCAACCAATTAAACTAGTTCAAGCAGGTTTTCAGCACACTGCAACCACCAGAGCCTGGACCAAGAGGGACATGAGCAAGCCATTCACAAAAAAGGAAAAACAGGTAAGAACTACACATGTGCAAAAAATGATCACCCATACCAGTTATCAGAGAAGAACAAATCAAGGCACTCAAATAGCTTTTTTACTTACCAAACTGGCAAAGATAAAAAGACATTTAGATAACGCACAGCGAAGTATGGGATGAAGTAGGCACCCATAAACTGGAGATTGGCGTATAAGCTGGTAAACATTTCCTAGCTTTAATTAACCTTAAAAATGTGTACCTTCTCAAAACCAGCAATTACATTTCTACGTATTTACTCTAAGGGAATAATTATAAATATGCAGAAAAATCACCTGAGGATATTTTACTGTAGTGTTATTTATAAGAACATAAACTTAAGATGACTTTTATCAGCGTTTCTCAAACATCATTTACTGCTCACCTTCATGAGTTTTACATATCCCTGAACCACAGGCACTAACTTACCCTTTTACGTAATCTACTCTTCCAACAACTATGTACTGAAAGCCTACTATGTTCCAAGAACTGTTCTAGGTGGAGATTTAGAAGTGACCAAAACAGACAGAAGTCCCTGCCCTTGTGGAGTTTACATTCTAGTGGGGTGACAGATAATAAGCAAGATGACTGAAACACAGGCTATGGCCTGTTACAGAGTGCTGTGTATGGTTAATAGAAAAAATAAAGCAGGCAAGGGGAATGGGAGGCTTGGGAGTTACAAGTTTAGATAGGGTAGTGAGCAAGTCCTTACTGAAAAGAAAACTTTAAAGACCAAAGTAGGGAAAGTGACCATAAGACTACTGGCAGGCTAAGAATTACGGAAGAAAGGAACAGCAAAGGCCGAGGACCTGAGGTGGGTGTGTGCCCAACGTGCTCAAAGAAGGCCAAGAGGTGAATGTGACCAAACCAGAGCAAGCAAGAAGAGTGGGTGGAGATGAAGTCATAGAGGTATGGGGTGTGAAATGGGGCCAGATCCTGTATGGGCTTGTAGGTCATGATAAAGACTTGGGCTTTTACTCTGAGTGCGATGGAAGCCAACAGAAGTTTCTGTAGTGCTTCTAAAGACTGAAGGAGCAAGACTAGTTAAAAGGATACTGTAGTAATCTAGGACAGGGATGACAGTGGCTTGGATTAAGGTGGCATTTTGTTGTTGTGTGCTGTCAAATCAATTCCAACTCATAGCAAACCTGTAGGACAGAGCAGAAAGCACAGAGCTTCCTAGGCTGTAATCTTTATAGGAACAATCTCCAGGACTTTTCTCCCATGGAGCCACTGATGGGGTCAGACTGCCCACCTTTCACTTAGCAACCATTATGCCACTAGGGCTCCTTATGGTGGCATTAGAAGTGGTAAAGACAGTTTGAATTACGGATATATTTGGAAGTTAGTGCTGACCAGATTGCCATTCCACTAGATGTACAGACCTGATGAAATCACCCAAACAGTGAGGTCCTGGAGCCACCAAACATTTAAAGGTCTTCCAAAATCACCAAAACTGAAATCATAGGCTTAAAAGTGCTAGTTGTATTTTTATGACACCCATTAGAAGAAATGTATAACTATCAAAATAAAGCATGATCATTCCTATGCTCCCTACAATAACCACCAATGGGTTTGCTGCCAGACTTTGGGCAGCATTTATTTAAATAAACGTGGAACATTTATACAGAAGAATACCAGGCAGACATTAAATAACTGTAGATTTTATCTGTGCGCTCAAACACAAAGGTTGGAAATGCATTTACCAAAACAGCAATAGTACTTATTTATTTCTTGCTTGTGGAATAATATTTTTCTTCTTTGTTTTTCAAATTGATCATCTTCAATGAATATACACTTACATAATTAGATTCCTTTTTTTTCTGATTAATTTCTTTGTTGTTTTTTTTTTTTTAATTTTTTGGTGAAAATATTTTTTAAGTTGAGTTTCTTTTTTTAATATTTTTATATGTCTTGATGTTATTTGCTGTTTCTGGCTTGATCTGATGGCAAGGATTTACCCATACATCTGGAAGGGGAGAAAGGAATTGGAATAGAGAGCTATAAAGCAGGAGTAGGAAATTATATCCAGAGACTAGAATTAGAATCCCAGGTAGCAGTGACACAGGTAGCATATATAACTTTAAAAAGCCAGGAGATGGCATACCACATCCAAACGGTGTTCTTAAAGCAGTCACGTTAGAGCTATTGGTCCACTTCTTGGGCCAGCATATCCACACTTTCCACTGAAATTTCGCTGCTTTGTGGTGGTACTCTAGTTTTTTCAGCACATGCCAATACTATGATACCATTTTATAAGCTCCTTAAATGCCTCTATATAAATGTCATCTAAAAAAACATCCAGGTAAAATAAACATTAGTATGCATACACAGAGCTCAAGAGGAGTAAGAGCAAGTTCAAGAAAAATCAGAATGGAGCCTAAAAGAAACTGATGTAGAGGTAATTCTCCTTTCCATTCTAATGGGGTAATTTTTACAGGTAACTAGGATTAAGTGGAGGTTTTTAGATCAAACCATTTAGTCAGGTTATCAAGATGCATTGTCTTGAGGCTTTATTACTGTAAAAGTGCACAGTGAATGAAATGAGACTAACCTCTAAAAGTACTATGGTCAGCTCCATGGTTTTCAGGACAGTGAATAATGCACCGCCTTTTTTTTTAGTTAACAACTAGCATGGCTTTCTTCTAACCTCAATCCGATCAACACTTGTTTTATCTTCAAGACATCATGTTGTACACCTGGCAGACAGCTAAAGGGTAAGGAGAGCTTCACTCTGGGGATGAAATGATAGAGCGCTGTTCTAAACAGCTGCTGTGTAAAGACACAGCTCTCCAGTTTCTCTAGTGAAGAGCAGAGTTATGAATGGTTTTAAACTGTCTCATTTATCAGATGAATCACACAGCTTAACTACTTAATAACGGAGTGAAATCATGAAAATATCATCTAACAAATCTCACACCTGAATTCACTTTGCAGCCCTAAGTAGGCCTTTTAATTCCTAAAACAATCTTCTGCCAGTAATTGAAAAATCTTAGTTCTTATTTCCCATAGAGTTATGGCTTCATGATGTTACCACCAAGAAACATTAAATACAAAAATTATTCTAAAGGTCAGTATTGCCTTGCCAGTTTTGATAAGAATGTGGATGTCCTTGGCAAAAAAAAAAAAAAGTCTGGATCACCCTTCCTTGTCGCTTCTACTCTCCAGAACATTCTTACAATTACCAAGTTTAAATATCATTATTCAATAAATACCCAAAAAACACCCAAATGTCATAAATAAATATCACTATTCAATAAATGTATCCTCAATAAATGTATCCTCTTCTCTATTTAATGAAAGCAAGTTAGGAGAACTTTTTAAATGCTTGCTAATCAAAGCTCCTCTTCCTTATTTAACTAAACCAAGTTAGGAAAACTTTTTAAATACGTGCAAATCAAAGTTCAACTTACTATATTAGTATTGTTACTAAACAATACTACCAGTGTTCAATGAAACAAATGTGAAGCCTTCAGTGGCAGGCAACCTTGTTCAGTCAACTGCATTTCAAAAGGGTTTTGTAGCTAAACCTTGTTTGTTTCTCCATAATCTCAATCAGCCTCCGAATATTCCACAAGTGATCCAGAGGAAATGGACCTCACATTATCAAGCAAGTGGAAACAGCGGACAATTCAAAACTAACATTAAAACAAGCAGGAAGGCGAGGCTCTTGAAAACGAAATCTCAAAGCACTACTTCCTGCACTCTCTTTCCAAGCAGCCAGCCACCCTTCTAAAAAAAAAAAAAAAAAATTTTTTTTTTTTTTTTTCCTAGGGAAGGAGAAATCCCAGGTAAATACGCCCTGCTGCTGCTCTTCATTGTAACCAGAATGACAGCAAAAGATTCCCTGCATCCCTGAAAGTATGCCACTTGAAAGTGTTCTAATGGGTTGGTTCATCACTTTCTGGCATTATTAATTCATCACAGTAAGGACAGAAAAGATGCTCCTAGTCCAAACACATTTTCTCCATTTAGACACAAACCTCACTAAATTCTTCTGTATTTTTAAAGAAAAATATTTTCTTAAGCATAAAGGAAGAAAAAGACCAGACAGTAACTATAGGGCAATGCTTTCCTTTCGAAAAATCCATTGTCAAAAGACAAATCTCCTCTGGCTACATCCTCACTGTATTATCATCTCTCTTTATCCCCTCCCTCTGCTTTTCTTCATCCAACTCCTCTGGCCCTTTAATGGTGGAGCCTCTGTCCCCAGCAGCAAGTGAAGGGGAGTGGCAGGCTCAGGGCAGCAGAGAGTTGGCCCACTCTGAGGAGGAACATTTCTGCAAATGTAAGCAGTAACCAGGTTTACTCACCCAGAGAAAACAACAGTTTCCCAAGAAGGTTTCGTAGTTCCAAGAGTTCAACAACACACCACTTACACAGCTACCAGCCACGGGAAGTCAACTCAAAAAGAAACTCAAGTACGAAGAAGGTTATCCTCCAAGCACCTTACTCATCACTCAAAGCAAGGCTTGAGCTTGGCTGGAGCTTTCCCATGACAAGTGATGACACTAATTAGATCCACGGTCTATCTTCTCTGCCTCCCACACAGTCAATGACACTGGGCTGACAGATGTGGTAGTTACTTAGCAATATGTTGTGGTTAGCTCACCCACATCATTCACAGACAATGCAGTGCCATCATTCCATAAAAACTTCTCTCTATACCTCCCACATACTGTTAAAACTCCGTAATAGCTTATTTTACATGAAGGACCACCAATACTGGCTTCTGCTTCATAGAAAGAGCCATTCCATGGGCCTTGAAGGATCCCACTGCTGATCTCTTCGTCCTCTGGGTCTTGGAGGAAGCTACTCTGCATTATTCCAAACGAATGTGACTGCCAAGTGCATAAGCCTGAAAGCTGAGAAGTACTGTCCAGCTGGGAACTCCACCACACCATGCTAAGCCTCATGCCCTCAACCTTGGAGGCAGTTCTCATACTGAAAGGAATTTTATCACCAGTTGTCCCCAGGGGGGTTGGCATCACTCTGGGACAACTCCCAGGTCCTAAACCAAAATGTCTCAAAATACCTGTGACAAATACTTTCGACCCCTCCCCCCCGAGATAACCTTAGGATTGGTGTTAAAAAAACCAAACCCATTGCCATCAAGTCGATTCCTGGAGGACAGAGTAGAACTGCCCCATAGGGTTTCCAAGGAGCGGCTGGTGGATTCAAAGAGCTGACCTTTTGGTTAGCAATCATCTCTTACCCACTACACCACCAGAGCTCCAGGGTTGGTGTATCTTCTGCTAAACATAAATAAACCCTAGTTGGTCTTCCCAGTCTGGGACAAACATTTAAATAATGGATCCATAATAGACTCTAAACTTCTATTGCCATTCAAAGTAATCGAGACAAAAATGATAGTTAACATATATTAAGCACTTTCTCTCAGTGGTTAAGAGATCAGCTGCTAACCAAAAGGTCCACTGTTCGAACCTACCAGCTGCTCCTTGGAAACCCTATGGGGCAGTTCTACTCTGTCCTATAGGGTCGCTATGAGTCAGAATTGACTAAATGGCAATGGGTTTAGTTTTTTTTTTTTAAGTATCTGCCAGACACTGTTCTAAGACTTTTACAGTTGTTAGCGCATTTAACCTTCACAGCAACCTTATGAGGTAGGTATTAACAGCATGTCCATTTGACAGATGAGTAAACTGAGGCACGAATGTTGTTTCCCAAGATCACATTGCAGCAGTGTGCAGAGCTGGGATGTGTATCCAGGCAGTCTGACTTCTGAGACCACACTCTGAACTACTCCTTATATTGCCTCTCTGGGACAGGTCTGTGGTGCCAGTGTGCTGTGGCAGGCTGACCTCCTGTGGTCAGATCAAGGAGGCACATGGTGATGATAGCAGGGGGCATATGGAAGTCAAGAGATTTGAGTTCTGGTGCCAATTTCATCATTAGTTGTGTGACTTTGGGCAAGGACACTTGGCCTCAGTATACTCATCTGCCCAAGTGTGTATGTATGTGCAGGGGAACTAGAATGTCTGTTCTACTGTAAAATTCTACAGTAGTCTAATATGCCTGATAAGGTCCTGAGAGTGCTATGTGCTATTTTTAAAGTACTAGAAGAACCTCAATAGACTATAGAAAGCAAAAGAAAGTCCCGTAAAAATCAAGTTTACAACCACAACTGCCTGGTGCAGCACTCCTGACCAGCAGTGACACAACTCAGGCCTAACACAGTTAGACAGTACCCACACTACCTGCACGGCTTAACAGACCTGGTAGACTGCCCTACTTGTTAAGACTTGCTGGTGTGCATGGGCCTGTGTGGTGCTGTTGTGAGGTGCCGTTGAGTCGGTTCCAACTCTTAAGAACCCTATGTACAACGGAATGAAACATTGCCTGGTCCTGTGCCATCATCACAATCATTGCTACGTTTGAGCCCACTGCCTACATGAAGCATGGAAAAGGGAGAAATACGTTGTGTGTTCTTAGTGAGAACAACTCACTATGAGGCAACCCTGGGAATACTGGTGAGGCCCAGAGGATGGAGCACAGCATCTCCCAGTCAAGCTCTGACAAAGCAGCTCCACTTCCGACCACCTGATAAAACTGGCGGTTTTTTGTAGTATTTCGTATTTAAAAAATGTCTGCTGCTAAAAAGTGAATATAATAGTTTTATAACCCACTCTCCTGGTGTAATCTCCCTTACTTGCCATGAGGCTCTCACGTGGAAACAGAAAGAGGAAATACAGGCCTTGTTGGAACTGGGCTAGAGGAAGGATGCCTGTGAGTAGCTGGGCTTGCCTAGGCTGCAGCCAGCCAGCTAGTATCAGCAAGTCACACCTGAGTGACTTATCTATGAAGAAGATGCCCAAAATTCTTTGAAAGAGTTTTGAGAGATTCTCACGTGCCGCCAACAGGAGTGAACGATGTTCAACAAGTCTCAGCAGGAGGCAATGGGAACAGTCTACTACACTGGGCCGGTCCACCTGCTACAAAAACCCTGCCTGAGTAAACAAGGGGAGCAGAATGAGCTTAAAAACCTGGAGAAAGGATCCCTTGCTTTGTTTTCTTAGAGCCTACCACATTCCTACAGAGGCAGTGGTGGTTCAGTGGCAGAATTCTGGCCTTCTGTGCAGGAGACCTGGGTTCGATTCTCAGGCAATGCACCTCACTTACAGCCACCACCCATCTGTCAGTGGGGACCTGCATGTTGCTACGAGGCTGAACAGGTCTCAGCAGAGCTTCCAGGCTAAGGCTAGGAGAAAGCAGGGCTTTGAACTGGCTCGGATTGGTTCAGTCACGGCCGATGAAGCAAAGCTGGGACAGACCCGCATTTTTACAATTTGGGTGATCCAGAACAACAACGAGAATGGGAAAAACTGTAAGTCAAAGCCCTGGAATAGGACACTCAGAAGGGGGGTAATAAGGCGTAGGAGCCTGATGTGTGAGAACGGTTTATCGTGGAGAGCGACACACATTCACAGGGATGCGGCTGGCCGCCATTTTTGAGCTGGGCACCGCTGTTTTCCACTCTGCTCAAAATCCAATGGGCAAGAGAATTGATTGCTATGCAACACATACACCACCCTTGTCTTCTAAGATGGAGTTCGGGTTTTTAGCAGGGCTATGACCTATAATTTTTGCCATTCCAGTTATTGCGGCAGTTCACAGAAATTTTTAAAAATTGGATCTGTTCCGGTTTCGCTTCTTCGGCCATGGCTGAACCGGGAAGAACTGGTTCGAAGCCCTGGAAGAAAGGCCTGGCAATTACTTCTAAAAAATTAGACAGTGAAAACCTTATGGATCACAAAAGCCCAATCCCATTGTATATGAGGTCACCATGAGTCAGGGGCCAACTTGACAGCAGCTAACAACAACTACATTTCTAAGCAGAATACTCATAATCAATGCAGAAGTAGGGAAGCTAGAGGTGATGGAGAAAGCCTACCCACAAGTCACAAGGAGCAGAAGGCCCCTGACCTCCACTGCCATTTTGCAAGGCCAACAATCTGGTGGTCTTCACTTTCTCCCCATTTCTGTATTTCAAAGGTCCTGCAATTTCAGGTAGGAAAAAGTACCTAGAACCTACTGCTGGGTAATGGGACTTGAATCTGCTAGTTGAGGACATACCAACTAGTATTTCACCCACAAAGAGAGGAGCAGCACGGACCCTAGCCCCAGCTATTTTCCGCAGCACAGCTGTGTGAATACCCACAAGGCCCAGGCAGCTCAAGACCGGGCAGTTCCAAAGTCTGCAGCCTTTTTCTCTGTGTGTAGAGGCTACTTAGAGATAGCTTGACATAAAAATTCTCTCAGCAGGGGCTTAAGTGGAAAAACTCTTTTGGTTTTCTTTCAGGGCAATTTAGATGGATTTGTTTTAAGATGAGAAGTTCTCCCAAAAACTGTATGGTTTTACTAACACACAGAATTTATTAAAATTCAGTCAATGAGAGCTCTTCAAAGGATTTAGACATAAATGTGTATCAGGGAATGTGTGCAAAGACCTAAGTCTCACACAATGTGAAGGCTCGGAGGCCTTCCTCAGATGTTCCTTCATGCCAGAATGTGTGTGTCATGAATTGAATTGTGTTCCCCAAAAAGACATGTTCAAGTCCTAATATCCGGTACCTACGAATGTGATCTTGCATGGAAACAGGGTCTCCGAAGATGTTATCAGTTAACATGAGCTCATACTGGAATAGAGTCAGCCCTAATCCAATATGACGGGTTGTCCTTATAAAAGGAGAAGAGACGTAGAGACAGACCCAGAGGGAAGCTGGCCATGTGACAATGAAGGCAGAGATCAGAGTTACGCTCCTACAAGCCAAGGAACACCTGGGGCCACCAGAAGCAAGACAAGGCAAGGAATGATCCTTCCCTAGAGACCCCAGAGAGAGTATGGCCCTTCCAACACCTTGACTTAGGACTTCTAGCCTCCAGGATTATAAGAGAATAAATTTCCATTGTTTTAAACCACCTAATTTGTGGTAATGTGTTATGGGAGTCCTAGAAAACAAAGGCATTTTGGTAAGAGGCCTGGCTTTTTCTTAAGCAGAGACCCATAAACATTCTTATTATTCTAACTTTTAGAGGGAGGTCTTCAGTTTCCATGTTGCATTTTCCACTGTCAGCGTAAGCGTACCACTCAAGAAGACCATGGCTGTTAGAAGAAAGTAAATAAAATCATCAGAAGGGCCCTGGGACCATCACCACTGAAGGATTGTTCTAGCTAGGGAAGCTACAGTATGACGAATCACCACACCTAAAATTTCAGCAAAAGAGTCAAATGTTATTTGAATTTCTTCATTTTCTTTCATACAGTAGTGTAAGAGGTTTTGGAAAAATTCCTCTCCCCTAGAAAGATATTGCAGAAAACTCTGTATTCTCGGTTTGCAGTGGTTTCTCTGTCTCTAACAGCTTTGAGATAACAATTTCAATCCTCTCCTACTACGCCTGACTCAAGGGCACCAAAAAAAACAACTAAAGTTGCCATTCAGTCGATTCTAATTCATGGTGATCTCAAACGTGTCACAGTAAAATCGTGCTCCCTAGGGTGCTCAACATCTGATTTTTTTGTAAGCAGATCCTCAGGGCTTTCTTCCAAGGCACTCTGGGTGGACTCAAACCTCCAACCTTTCAGTTAACAGCTGAGCACATTAACTGTCTGCACCACCCAGGGACTCAAAACAAAGTACAAACTGTAGAAGAGAAGTAGAAAAGGAATGAGTATTCAATACTGTCCCTTGTTGCTATCTGAGCATTGTTAATGGAAATAATATAAAAAGCACAATGAAAGTAGAGACATTACTCAAGTATATGGAATTACTTGTTAATGATGATGGCACTGAGGATAGTAATGTTACTGTCCACTTACTAGCTCCAGGCACTGTTAAGCACTTTATACATATTATCTCAATTGATTCTGATAACCCCAAGAAGTATTACTATAACCATTTTAGAAAGGAATAGATTCAGTTGTTTTTTGGTACTTGTTTTTGCCCAAAGTAATACTGTCAGGAAATGGCAAAGTTGTTTAGGAAGACAAATCTTCTGGTAAAGAATCAGATTCCTAACTTACACACAATTGTGTTGCTGCATAGAGTCTGGCTCTACAAGATGTCCAGCAGTTAGCGTCATGGAATTCCAAATTTTCAAATAATTATGGGATGACTTCCATTAATACCCTTCAAATCATATAAATCATCTAAGAGCCGTATCTTCTAGGGAAAAACCACTACAGTTCTGGTAATTTTTCTTTAAATACGAAGATGTCATAGAAAGAGAGGAAGTGAATGGAGTTCTCTCTTCAGTTTCCTGAGAATTCCTAAGACAGTGAAATTTTCTCCAAGTATTTATTGCTCAAATTGATTTCTTCCCCATTCTTTCTACTGTGCATATAAATAATTTGAGGTAGACACACTTACGTCTATTAGTAGAACCTTGTAAACTCTGTTAATGCCTCCAAGGGGACCTAATGCCTTTTCTCTCTCTAGTTTAGGACCCTATGTGTAAACAACTTAAAGTATACTTTAACTTGGCTAAATCATGACCTTCCTCCCACCCAATGTATTTATAGCTCTTATTGTTTTGTACTCTTGAACCAAATGAGACTGAATTGCTTCCAATGAAAAGACACTCCGAAGCTAGAAAAATCAAAATAGTACTGGACTTGTTTGCAATTTTAACCCCAAGCCCGATTCCACCTTGAAAAGGATGGACTGCTTTCTTGGGAAAAAAAAAACAAAATTCATTACTAGAAAAGTTAGAAGTATAAAAACAATAACTTATAATGGAAACTGTCTACTATCAAAGCTCCACTGCTTCAGAAGACTTTAATTAAGAGAAAAATAGTATAACCCGATTCCAGAATAAACTGGTCTGCACAGCATTTACTTTGAGTATAAAGAAAATGGCATCGTTAAAGGATTGGGACGTGAAACAACCATTCCATGCAAAGCTGATGACAATGAACAGTTCATTCCGAATTGGTGGGAAAAGCTTTGTACTCTGTCTAGAAATGGACAGCATGGATGGCTCAAAGCATGTCACAGGAGTTCAAAAACTGGCCTAGACCTTCTAAAACCTTGTTATCTATATAGAACAAAGTTTTATGAGTAAGTGTATTCTAAGGGAAAATAACCATGAGGTGAAAATATGATATTTAGTAAAAATTGGGAAATTTCTTCATAAGTAAATAGCCTTGTTACCATTCTGATTTGAGATTGTATTTATCCTAGAAACTTGAAGTATCTACACAGCTATTATCTTGAAGAGGACAAGAAAGGAGGGGCTGTCATATTAGTGAAGAGAGGAATTTTACACAGACGGGCTCCCCCAGGGCCTTAGGCATCTGTGGCACTATCCCACTGACACAGTCCTTTTCATGTTCCCAAAGGAAGAGTGACACAGCAGGGTAGCAATTCTCCCTCAGTCATGACTTCAGAAGGCGGAGTCGGAAGGCAGGTACTTCCAGGCTGACGATGCCCTGGTACCACCACATCAGCACCCTGTTGGACAGTGTTTCTGTTGGACACGTTGTGGCTACTTAAGCCCTTTTACTCCCTACCTCCCCCACCCCTGCTGACCGCATTTCAAGTTTCATCAGTCTCATCACTACCTCAATTAGGAAATGGAACAAGAGTGAAACTCAAAGGAATCAAACTAGCCATCTAGTCTTGATAGGAAAGAATATGGAAACGATAGTTTTAATTAAAATAAACATACGTAAATGAAACCCTTTCCATCTGTTGATCAAATAGCACAGATAACTGAATCCACCTGCACTGACGCTGTTCGCTGAAGTCAGTGGTATGAGACAAAAGGAAAACATGGTGTCACGCTTCTTCTCTGCATTGAGATGAGATGTATTTTAAACTCAGGCATTTTGCCAACTCTCAAGTTGCCCCACGGTACCCATAAAGATAAGAAAAGGAGACATTCAGATCCTCTCATGGCCGGAAAATATTCTCAACAAGCCATTCAATGCATGTGCTCAACCTTATCAATCGGAATAAAAACCTCTGATTGGCACTACCATCATCAAGGAGGCAAAGACAAATAATTCCCTGGGGAAACACTGTTGCTCCCTGCTGAGCCTCACTCCAAGGTTCAAGAGCCCAAGCAGTCCCTTCAACCTGGATGCCAACAAGCAGTTAGTTATAGGCTGTGGAGCAAGCAAATGTCCTTGAAGTTTTTGTTGAAGAAAAATCAAAAAGATTGATAGAAATTTCTACAACCCCCTGGAGGGAGGCATTTTCCTTGGGAAGGCAGAGATAGTTCAAAAACTCTACTGGCATGCTATGGGGAAAACTCAGACTTGGAAGTCACTTAGCACCTCCGCATGGTTACACTCCTAACAGAGAGCGCCCCAGGCTGCTGATACCTTGATAAATATATGCCAAAATTAGTACACTGACCCAAAGGAAGAATCAATTTAAAAACATCATGTATAACCCTGGACTTACTAAAACGTAAAAACAGCCTCTGCCTTCAAGATGGTTCCGGGCTACCTATGAGCAATCAGCAAAACTGATGGGTCTTCCTGTTATTTCCCCTCACTGCTACGCCTCCAGCGGTTGTGCTAATGAAGAGGGAAAGCACAGGCTTGTTGACTCTGGAAAAAACCCTAAATATCAACTAACCCAACCCTCATTGTATAGATGAGACCAGCTCAGAAATGGGTAAGGACATGCCCAGAGTCACAGAGCTAATATGAAAACCCAGTCTCTACATTGTTGACTCCACACTTTCCCAGAAAATTCTTCTCCTAAACATAAGGCCTACAATATCCATACAATGAAGAACTAAGAATTAACAGAGAATGACAGAGCCTTTTGCCTCCTACGTCCTGGTTTCATTTCAGCTACTGTGGCTTACACTTCTGCTTTCATGTTTAAAATGCAAGGACCCTCTGAAAAGGGATGGAAAAGATGGCGCCATCAGTCAGTCACACCAGCCAAGAAAAAAGAGCTATGATTTCCTGCACTCACCTTCTGGAAGAGATGGATTGCAGGTCTTAAAATAAATATTTCATCTCAAGCATCTCAGAATGAGGAAGGATAACTGGTAGACACAGCTTCCACAGAAGAGTAATACGAAGCTGTGTGGGCAATCCAAGAAAGAGGGAAGAAGAAAGGAAGATGCTCCTGCCCTCCACTGGCTCTCTCCATCTTAATTTGTAGGCAAGCTATGAGTGCTGTTACCAACTTTTTGGTGTCTTTCTACCTGCTGTAATTTTACAGTCTCCTTTACTGTTTTTTTATTTGTTCTGTATAATTGGTCCCAGGCAGCTTATCTAAGGAGCAAGAATTAGAACGATTTCAGAGTAATGGATTTTTTAATTTGGAATATACCTTGGGAATTGTTTAATCTCGTTTTGTGGACAAGTAAATGAAGCCTTCATAGGTGAAGGACTTGGGACAGAACTATAGCCAGAGCCTACGTCTTCTGACAACCAGCACAACGCTCTCCATATGACCACTTCCTTCCAGGCTGACACAGGGCTCCTGTAGAGGTCTAGCTCCCCTGAAGGCAACCCCTGAAATCATCAAAGCCACGATGGCCTTGGATGTGCAATGGCCACAGTACATAGCAACTTAAATGCCTTGTCCGTCAGTGGTTAGAGGAGCCCCGGTAGCGCAGTGGTTAAATCACCCAGCTGCTAACCAAAAAGTCAGTGGGTGGAATCCACCAGCCACTCCAGGGGAGAAAAACATGGGAGTCTGCTTCCTTAAAGATTACAGTCTTGGAAACCCCATGGGGCAGGTCTACTCTGTCCTAAAGGGTCGCTATGAGTCAGAATGAACTCGACGGCAGTGAGTTCCTCAGTGGCTAAATAAGCTCAGCAATGCAGACCGTGGGCTGGAAAGAAACAAGAGAAGAGACATAATCATCGTTAAAAGTTCAATGAGAGGGAAAGATTCACAACAACCCAAAAAACTCTGATGACAGAGCAGACAGGAAAGGCAGGGGAAGGAAAAGAAGGAGGAAAAAACATGCTGTCAAGAGAGTGGGTGAAAATAACGACATCCGAGCACAGAAAAGACAGCTACTGGTCATTTAATATCTAGTATTTTGAGAAGAAAAAAACCCCTAAATACTGTTACTTCTTTTAAAATGATACTCTCTCTCAAAGAAGTTACGAAGGCACACTTAACTCAATTTTTAATCAAGTTGGTGTACAATTACCTCAGGCTGCCGCCTTCAGATGTGTTTTCACAAAACTGAGTGCAACACTAGATAAATATTACTTCTACACTAGCCAACTCAGTGATTTTTAACACACACTGGGTAGGGCCACCCCACTCTTGGCGTGCAGCCTACCTTCTCCAGATGGATCTCTCAGCTACTGGCCAGAGATGACCCCATGGTTGTGTGGCCCTGAGACCTCCCAAGAAGACCTGGGTACCACCGGAAGAGATCCTGCTGGCTCAGGAGAGAGCCAGCTCCCACTCTGGAGCAGGTAAACCAAGCCAGGCAGGAACTGAGCAGCAGCACGTAGCAGTGCTGACGTTGCCAGCACTTAATAAAAGGCGAGCTCATGTGTAAGTGCTGCAAGTTCTCTCTCTTGTTGGGATGGAAATAGCCATGGCGGGGCGGGGGGGGGGGGGGGTCTGTTTTTGTTCAACCAAAATGTCCCTGAAAAAAAACTGTTAGTGAAAATGTTTTTCTCCTTTAAAAAAAAAAAAAGCAAACTACTTTCAAAGGATTGGGATATAAAAGCCACATTACTTACCAACTGAGGAGACTCAGAATCACCAGTAAATCCATTCTGGGATAAGGCAACATGCACAGAGTTCAGGCCCCTGGGAGGGAGAAGGCGGGGCCTGTACATGAGGCAGCTTATTGTTATATCAGTGGCAAATGCCAATCTTTGGCTGTGTTTCAGCTGGATACTTTTTATTCCCTCATTTTAAGTTTTAGAAAATGCTCAGCTATGCAATTTCCACGGTGAATTGAAACTCATAGCCGATGGGGCACACTAGCTTCGCAAGGTCAAGATGCCAGAAAATACTAGACCAAACCCATCAGCTCACTCTTTATGTTTACTCTTCATCACTTCCTAAACCTGCTGGCCATACTCCCACCACCAATTCTGAAGCACGTATATACTTAGCCCTGAAATAGGTACTGATCTGTTATGCAAGGTTAATATCTGAGAATGTACCCTTTGAAATTAGCACAAAGGGTCAAACTCTGATTAACAAGATCCCCCCTTAGACACAAGTGACAGTGTCAGAGGTATCACACCAGCTGCAGATGATCATACACTGGGCTATTCAGATAAAAAAAAAATTAGCCACACGGAAATCTACATTCCTCTTACCAACCACTCCCATTTTGAGCCAAGTATCCTGCAATTCTTCAGGTCAACTGTTTCAACTAGAAGGACATCTTCCAAGGGTCTCTAAGACTTGGGCCAGCTGATAAGTCCCCCAAGGGACTCATTAAACAAGTTCTAGCAGCCAGTAACTTCCTCCCACTAATAGGACCAGTCCTGAGCCTTCCTATAAGCAAGCTCCACAGAAAGTTTTTAATTTTTTTTTTTTTAATCTTTCAGCAGCAAAATATTGAGGAAATATTTTCCATATCATTCTGTCACCTAGGAATGGAGTCTTATCCTGGGAAAGTTGGACTGAAATACCCACACACAATAAAGGTGCTCCTTTATTCAACAACATTTAGATAAAGAGCTTGAGAAAGATGCCTGGATGGATGAAGGTACTGAGAAAGGAAACCAAAGCAATGCAAATATCTCCCACAGAGTAGAGCGATGGACTCTCTTCTGCCCCAAAAGGACTACTGCCCCAAAAGGACTATTGCCTGAAGCTAAAGGAATACTCATTCTCCTTTTCTTCTTAAGGTGACCTCTCCATTTCAGCTGCCAGCTACCACGTTGTTTCTGTTGTTAGTTGCCATCAAGTTAATTCCAACTCATGATGACCCCATGTATGAGGAGAAATGCCATAATATCCTTTTTCCCTCTCCCCGCTTAGGCAGTCACAGCTCCCATAACAACAGGTCTGGGCCACCAAAGCCCTGGCCAAAGACGATCAACTCTGGGAAACTATAGAACAAAGCCAACACCAAGGCCAGTGAGTTATAAGCAAGATGATTTGATACCCACGCTTAACACCCTGCCACCCTTACAAGGTTTTAATATGCTTAGGTCTCTGAAGTCATTACAGCATCCCTCAACTTGATGTTTAACCTCATTCCTTACCTGTCACATCTTTTCAAAGATAAATGTCCTGCGTTCTTTAAAAGGGGAAGTGGAAATTAGTCAATAGGATGACAGATATAGCAAGGTAGAAAAAAGAAAGGGGAAGATAATCGCCTCCACCACCACCACCCTAAACACACACACAAAGGCCTTCTAGGCCCACCCCTGGTTTTACAGACGAGGAAACCGAGGGATCGAGAAAGAAGTGACTGTTCCTAGGTCTCACAAATCATCTGTAGCAAAGTAGGGAAAACCTAGGTTCTCAGTGCTTTCACTGCTGAAAAGCAGGGCCTCAGTAAAGGACCAGCTGAATCAACAAATGGGAGTAACTGATTTGAGAACATTCTGGACACAGAAATTATACTGCTCCCACCCCATCTGAATACAGACTCCTGGGCATGCCAGGAGCATTCAAGAACAGATAAGAGGAGGAAGAGCCAAGACGGCAGCTTAGTCAGATGCACCATACCGTCCTTCTTACAGCAAAGACCAGAGAAACCAAGTGAAACAGGTACAGATAACAATCCTGGAACCCTGGGCATCAAAAAGGAAGGATAAAGAACTGAACATACTAATTAATAGAAAAAATTGAACAAACACAGCAAAAGAGGAGTAACACAAAGCAGAGGGGCTCTGCCAGCAGTCCCGGCTCAATATGGCCATCTTGAGACAAAGCCAGAAGTGATCCCGGGTGAGGAGCACAGGAAAGCAACTTCACAGCAATCCCATAAGGGATAAAGAAAAACTGTATAAATATAGTTGGACAGAAACAAGGTAAGCAGATCACACTCAGGATATAAGGAAGGAAAACACAGAAAGGAGGGTGAGAATTCCAGGTATCCTGCTGTCCACAGGGCAGGAGGGAGCCAGGATCCAGAGCCAAGCTGAGGTCCCCGACCTCTAGGGTGGGTAGTGCACACGAGATGATGATTCAGCGGAGTATGGGTGGGAGGTCCCCCACCCAACCAGACTCCAGGTGCCCACCCCCTCTTCAACTTAGTCAGGGGCAGATCCCAACTACTGGCTACAGCAGACAGGAAGTGCCTAAGCACCCATGTCTGATAGCCAAAGGGACACACTTCCCCTTTCCCCATCCACCTGATCAGAAGCAGGGGAGGGTCTCATACCCTGGCCACCCCACCCAACCAGAGACCACAACACAAACCGCCCCCCACTCCAGAAGAGCGGCAATAAGTGCACTCCCACAGGCTCACCCACTTGCCACCCACCCCTCCAACTGACTACATGACCACACTCACGCCCACCTGCCACCCAACCCCTGCCCCAACATGGACAGCAACATCGTGCAAGTACGTGTGAGCTCACCTGCCACCCACTCCCCCTACCGCCGAACTAGCAAGCTATGATGACTATGCTAGCGCACAAGCACCCGTCACCCACCCTCAAGCCAGCAACTGGCAGCAATCACGTACACACACACGGACCGACCCACCCCAGACCCAAATAGTGGTGGTAACCAAGTGAGTGGACGTACACCTGTCCACCACCCACTCCCACCCCCATACTGGCAAGCAGCAATAACTGCACGCATGCACATGCCAGCTACTCACTCCCCCTCATTCCACTCAGTGAGCGGCGGCAGCTACATGTACATGCCTGCTCACCACCCACCCCAGACCTGGCGAGCAGTGGCACCCACAAGAGCATGCGTGCACACGTCCACTACCTACTCCTCCCAATCCAGAAAGCAGCAAAAACCACACATTCATATGTGTGCATGTCAACCACTCACCCCCTCAACCTGGTGAGTGGCGTGGCAACTGTGCACCTGCACACACACTCACCCACAACCCGCCCCCGACCCAGCAAGCAGTGGTGACCACATAAGCACAAGTTTGCCTGCCTCCCACTTCCCCCCTAAACCAGCAAATGGAAATGACCACACATCCAAGCGTCTCATGCCAGTCACTTACCCCCCCCAACCCCAATGTGGTAGCAACCATGTGCACTTGCCTGCCACCCACCACCCCAAAGCATGGTGATGACTGCGCCCCCTGCTCATCCACCACACCTACCACACCTGCCACCCCACCAACTCGGTGAGGAATACTAACAACTCCTGCACCACTGGATTGATGAAAGATGGTGGCCAGTGCTCACCCAGCCCGCCCTAAGCTGCCATACACCATCAGTGAATAGAAACCCACACTCACACTCTTAGCCGCTTCTTCACCTGCCTAAGAACAGGTGGTGAGTGCTCCAATGTTACCCGACTAGTGGCCAGAGGAGCATGCCCACTCAGCCTGCCTGTAGACATCAAAATAAAACAAAACAAAAAATTAGGATGAAGCAAACAAACATACAATCAACAAATAAATATAAAAGCACCTTAATGCCTCAAAGACAAGAAAAATATCAAATCACGTAAGAGGCAGGTCAAGACGGCTCAAGCCAATGACCAAAATAAAGCCCAAGAAAACCTTCCTGAGTAAGAAGTCGTAATGGACTGACTGGTGAGGAACTCAGGAGACATACACAGGGTCCTCCCTGAGATCAGGATAACACAGACAAAACCAAGGAAAACACAGACAGAGCTCTAGAAGAATTCCGGAAAATAACATGAGGACTAATAAATAAAAAAGATAATTAGAAACCATATAAAAACAGCAACCAGAAATCCAGAAGGTTAACAATAAAATTTCAGAAATAGATAACTCAGTGGAGGGACACAGAAGTAGAACTGAATCAAGGAAGACAGAATCACTACAATAGAGGACAAATTACTTGACACTAATGTGTTTGAGGAACATTCAGAATAAAGAATGAAGAAAGCCTAAGAGATATATGGCACATTATCAAGAGGAGTCATTTACACATGACAGGAATCCAGAACAGGAAGAAACAACAACAAAAAAAGAAAGCACAGAGAAAATTTTTGAAGATTCTTCAGCAGAAAACTTTCCTAATGTTGTGAAAGATGACAAGATATCCATCCAAGAAGCTCACTGAACCCGACAGGATAGACCCCAAAAGAAAGTCACCAAGATACATCATCATCAAACTTTCCAAAACCAAAGACAAAAAAATCCTAGGAGCAACTCAGGAAAAATGAACTGTCACCTACAAAGGGGAACCAATAAGACTAAGCTCTGGTTTATTGGTATAAACCATGTTGGAAAGAAGGCAATAGGATAACATATGTAAAACCTTGAAAGAAAAAAAATGCCAACCAAAACTGCCTCTCATATGGCAAAACTAGAACATTTCCACATAAACAGAAATTGAAGTAATTTGTAAAAACCAGACCAATCTTACAAGAAATTATTAAAGGGAGTCCTTTAGACAGAGAAACATCATCATCAGACAACGACCTGAGACTAAGACATATGACATCATCATCCAGATACCAACCAATACAAAGAATTCACAAAAATTAAATAAAGCTACAAGACTGAAAACAGGGAATCAGAGACATCAATCTGTAAAAGATGATTTCAAAATAAAAAGATGGAATAACTGTTGTAGCTACAGAACTATATGGAGAGGAAGTCAAAGCAATATCAAGATATAACAGACTGTCTTAAACTTAGGAAAATAAAGGTAAATTTCAAGGTAACCACAAAGAAAATAAACCTACTCACCAAAATAAAAAAAGAAAATCACAAAGACTCAGTACACAAAATCAATAACGATGAAGGAAATGAAAAGAAAATCCATAAACAAGTCAGTACAGAAAAGTAAGTAGAACAAAGGAACTGTCAACACAAGAAAAAGCACAACAAAATGACAGCAGTAAATTTATCCTATAGATGATCACACTGAATGTAAATGAGTTAAATGCACCAGTCAAGAGATAGAGAGTAACAGAATGGATAAAAAAAGTCCCATCAATATGTTGCCTACGAAAGACACACCTCAGACAACGACAAAAATAAGCTAAAAATCAAAGGTTGGGAAAAAAATGTATCAAGCAAACAACAACCAGAAAAGAACAGGAATGGCAATATTAATCTCTGATAAAACAGACTTTGAGCCAAAACCCAATGTAAGAGACAAGAAAGGGCACTATATAATGAATAAAGGGTCAATCCACCCAGGGGACATAACCATAACAAACCACACCCAACGTCAGAGCTCCAAAATACATTAAAAAAAAAAAAAATTCTAACCACTGAAAGAGAAATACAATTCCACAATAACAGGAGGCTTCTAACACACTATTTTCAATGAAGGACAGAACAACTAGAAAGAAACTCAAAGATACAGAAGATCTAAACAACACAATTAAGCAACTTGACCTCATAGACATACACAGAACACTGCACCCAACAGCAGCACGGTACGTATTTTTCTCCAATGCACATGGATCATTTGTTCTTCAGAAAGACCATATTTTAGGTCACAAAGCAAGCCTCAACAAATTCAAAAATATTGATAACACAAAAGATCTTCTCAGGTCACAACACTATATAAAATTAGAACTCAGTAACAGGAGGAGCAAGGAAAAAAATCAAATACATGTAAACTGAGTAACATCTTTCTTAAAAATCACTGGGTAGTAAATGAAATTAAAAGACTCCTAGAACGAAACAACAACGAAAATACAACAAAAGCAGCACTCAGAGGTCAATTTATAGCAATAAACTCACACATCAAAAAAAAAAAAAAAAAAAAAAAAAAAGGCCAAAATCAGTATCTTAACCCTACAACTAGAATAGAAAAAGAGCAGCAAAAGAAGCCCACAGCCTCAAACTCCACAATCTCAGAACCTACTGTACAGCCATGGTAGTCAAAACAACCTGATACTGGTACAACGACAGATACACAGACCAACAGAACAGAATTGAGAACCCAGGAGTGAATCCATCCACCTGTGGACAGCTGATCTTCAACAAGAGTCCAAGTTCATTAAATGGGGGAGAGAAAGTCTCTTTAACAAACAGTGCTGGCAAAACTGGATATCCATTTGCAGAAAAGTGAAACAAGATCCATACCCCACATCTTACACAAAAACTAACTCAAAATGGACCAAAGACCTAAATGTAAAACCTAAAACTATAAAGATCATGGAAGAAAAAATATGGACAACACTAAGGGCCCTAACAGCATAAGTAGAATACCAACCATAACTAAAAATGTACAAACAGCAGAAGGCAAACTAGATAACTGGGATGTCCTAAAAATTAAATACTTATGTTCATCAAAAGACTCCACCAAAAGAATAAAAAAGAGAACCTACAGGCTGGGAAAAAAATTGGAGCTACAACATACCCGACAAGGGTCTAATCTCTAAAATTTATAGAAAATTTCAACACCTCAACAACAAAAACAACCCAATTAAAAAATGGGCAAAGGACATGAACAGACATGTCACCAAAGAAGACATTCAGGCGCTAACAAACACATGAAGAAATGTTCACTATCATTAGCCATTTATCTGCTGCTATCGAGTCAATTCCAACTCACAGCAACCCTATAGGATAGGGTAGAATTGCCCCATAGGGTTTCCAAGGAGCACCTGGTAGACCCGAACTGCTGACCTTCTGGTTAGTAGCTGTAGCTCTTAACCACTACACCACCAGGGTTCCCATCAGCCATCAGACAGATATAAATCAAAACTACAATGAGGTATCATCCCACCCCAGCAGTAATGACACTGATCCAAAAAAAAAAAAAAATTCTGGAGAAGTTGTGAGGAAATTGGAACTCTTGTACACTGTTGCTAGGAATGTGAAATGGTACAACCACTATGGAAAACAATATGGCACTTCCTTAAAAAACTAGAAATACAAGTACCATATGATCCAGCAATATCACTCGTAGGTATATATCCCAGAGAAATAAGAACTGTGAAAAGAATAAACATACACACACTCATGTTCATTGCAGCTTTATTCATAATATAGCAAAAAGATGGAAGCAACCTAAGTGCTCATCAACGGATGAATGACTAAACAAACTGTGGTATATACACACAATGGAATACTATGCAAAAATAATGATGAATCCATGAAACATCTCACAACATGGATGAATCTGGATGACATTATGCTGAGTGAAATAATTCCATCACAAAAGGACAAATACTGCATGAAACCACTATTATAAACTGTCATGAAAGACCACTATTATAAATAGTCATGAAAAGGCTCATACTAAGAAGAACACTTTTTGATGGTTACCAGGCATGGCAGGGGGAGGGGGG
Source organism: Elephas maximus indicus (assembly GCF_024166365.1). Taxonomy (NCBI): domain Eukaryota; kingdom Metazoa; phylum Chordata; class Mammalia; order Proboscidea; family Elephantidae; genus Elephas; species Elephas maximus. The sequence goes on from NC_064840.1 coordinate 56,258,301, forward strand.
GGAATCACTAAGCAGAGAGTAAACCAAACCTGTTGCAGTCGATTCTGACTCATAGTGACACTACAGGACAGAGTAAAACGGTGCCACAGGGTTTCCAAGGAGCAGCTGGTGGATTCAAACTGTTGACCTTTTAGTTAGCAGCCAAAGTTCTTAACCACTGTACCACCAGGGCTCCGACTAGAGATTAGGCACATGTTAACTCGGGTGAAGGGAAAGGCAGCACACCATATGGGGGAGGTCAGCACAACATGGCCAAGGAAAGGGAAGACACTGATAGGCACAGAAGAATAAAAGGCAACAACAGTAAATATTATTAACATATATAATGCTGTAACAACAGTAAGAACAAGAAATTATGAGTGGATATATAGGTAAATAAGTATGCTGCAAGGTGTGATACAGGAGGTATGGGAGCACACCCATGTGCATACGTAGGTTTGGCTGTGAATATTTCTATGCATGTATTTGTACGTGCTGCATGTACATTCATACATAGAACACACAGGGGGCACAGTCATGGAAACATTTTAGACACAACCAAACACCTCACAAGATGGAGTTACTGGGCTTAAAGGCTAAGGTCCATAGGCTTGGGGGACATCTAGGTCAACTGGCACAACGTAGCTCATAAAGGCAACAATCTACAACCTGCTTTGGTGAGTAGCATACGGGGTCTTCAAAGCTTGTCTGCAGCCATCTATGATACAACTATTGATCTCTCTGTCCGGAGCAAAGGGAAGTGCAGAAAATCAAAGTCTCAAGGAAACAATTAGTCCAAAGGACTAATGGACCACAGGAACCACAGCCTTCACTATGCCTGAGACCGGAAGAACTAGATGGTGTCTGGCTACCACTACTGACAGCTCTGACCAGGATCACAATAGACGGTCCAGTTAGAGTGGAGAAAAAATGTAGAACAAAATTCAAATTCATAAAAAAGACCAGATTTATTGGTCCAAGACTATGGCCCTCAGACATCCTTCTAACTTGGAACTGAAACCATTCCTGGAGATCACCTTTCAGCCAAATAATAGATAGGCCTATAAAACAAACACTAACACCCATGAGGGAAGCGATTCTTAGAACAACTGTCTATGGAGACCAAAAGGGCAACATCATCCCAAAAGTAAAAGGAGAAGGCACAAAGAGGTAGGAAAACCTGACAAATGGAAATGGGGAACTCAGGGTGATAAGGAGCAGTATGCTGATGAATTGCAGGGATCGCAACCAACGCCAGGGAACAATTTATGTATACACTATTGGATGAGAAACTAATCTGCTCTGTAAACCTTCATGTAAAGCACAATTAAAAAAAAAAAAAAAGACACACACACACAGGACAAGTGATCTCCCAGAAAGAGGTGGCACAAAGTTCTATGACACCATAAGACTAGATGGCTACAACTGACCCCACCTTTTTCAAAGCACAAATAGTTCTATTTACCTAAACCAGTAAAAAGGAATATGCCACTGTCCTTCAAATAATCTAATAAAGAACAATTCTTAAAAATTCATAGAGGACTCTGTAGTTTATCTACATTTCACATATCAAAAACCCACTACTGTCCAGTCAATCCTGACTCAGAGCAGCCTTGTGGGACAGAGCAGAACTGCCCCATAGGGTTCCCAAGGCCGTAAATCTTCATGGAAGCAGACTGTCCCATCTTCCTCCCACAGAGTGCCTGGTGGGTTCTCGAACTGCTGAACTTCCAGTTAGTAGCCATGCACTTAATCACTTTGCCACCAGGATTCCTATATTTCACATACGTTATTTCACCCTCACAAAGGTCCCATTTTGCAAGTGAAAAAACTGAGGACCAAAGAAGCCTTGCCCAAAATCACAGATGTTAAGCAGGAACTCTAGAAACTGAGCCCAGGTGTTTCAACTCCAAGGAGCCCTGGTGGCACAGTGGTTAAAGCACTCGGCTGCTTCCTGAATGGTCTGTAGTTTGAACCCACCAGCCACTCTGTGGGAGAAAGATGTGGGTGTCTGCATCCATAAAGATTTACAGCCCTGGAAACCCGATGGGGCAGTTCTACTCTGCCTTACAGGGTCGCTCTAAGTTGGAATCAACTCGACAGCAGTGGGTTTGGTTTGGGTTTTGATCTTCCAACTCCACATTCAGGGCACCTGCTTCTAAACTACCTCCACCCAGTGTTATTAATGACAAAAAGCCAAACATAACAGTAGGCCCAAGGACTGACTGTACCACACCCTCAGGCCAGCTAAAAAATGACTAAAATCCCTGCTGGAACCCAACACAGGCTCTGCCTCCTCAAAACTTCAGGACTGAGGATTTTCCCAGTAGGTTCTGGCCCCACTGGCCTGCATAAATTCTGGCCTGATCACATGACCCACAATGGGATAGCTAGAATTGGGCCTGTCAAACGCCTTGGGCTCCTGGTGACACAACCCAGGTGTGCAGGGGGGTTCCCTTCAAGGGGGCTCTCAAATATACCACATACTGCACTGCAGAACCGAGGGGGGAAACAAGCTGCACAGGGAGCTGGCAAACCTGACAGAACTTTCTGCACTATGCTGGTACTTTCACACCAGTGAGGCAGTTCAAGATCAGGTCCTACAGAGCTAGGCAGACCCTGCCTTGCAAGGATACACAGAAACCATCCAAGAGGTTCCTTCAGGGGAGTGGGGCCAAGGAGGCTTTGATGTGAATTTTTACCATTGGGATGTATTCTTTTCATAATATTTCTGAAAACTAGACTAAAATTAAATTTAGTCATGGTGGCAAAAAGAGAAACTGCCACTAGATAAGTAAACTAGTAACACCAGAAAATTATTTTAAACAAAACCTTCACCAACACTGATGTGGCCTTTATAAAGCATAGCAGAGGTAAAGAGGCTTATTTGCAAATTGTCTGAAACATGCCCCTGATTGTAACAGAATAAATGGAGCAATCTTTGGAGGTGCGAAACATTGCTGAGCGCCTACTCTGTTGGCACTTCCATGTATTTTAACTTGTTGAATCTCTTTAACAGCCATGGGAAAAAACATATTGTCATGATACTCAGAGAAGCCGAGTAGCTTTCACACAGCTGCACAGCTCCCAACTCCTAGGACATAAAAAGGGCCACACCAGAAATCCAGATAAGGTCTATAAACAGCTGCCTCCATCACACAGCAAAAGGCAATCTTCACTTGTGGAAAGAACACAGACAGAATGGCCAGCTTCTGGCAATTTTTCCACGTCATTCTTCACGTGGGTCACATGCTGCCTGTGAGGTCCATGTGCATACAACGCTGTTCTCCATATTCCAAGATGATGGAGCTAACACACCATCAACAGGAAATGAGCTTTGTGATGATTTCACAACACTGTTGATGGGTCTGCAGTAACCTGCAGTAACCTACCTATTTTTCTATTAGCCCTTCCTGCCACCACAGACTGGAGAGATGGCTGACAGACTGGGAGGGCAAAAGAAGTGCTGCCTGGAACCTTGCCACAAAGAAGTACAAGACGTTTACATAGTGTAAGCATAGCCACAACCCCAAATGCATTCCCACCATTCTCAAAGGTCTAATTCACGTGTGTGATGTAAGGAAGAACCATTTAAACAGTAATAGAACAGCCAATGTTTGCTAATGCTTATGAAGCCTTTATTAAAGCAGAAGAAACCGCTTACTGCTTCCCATGTGTTACACCTCAGCTAATTCTCACCACAACTCAAATTAGGTACTATTACCATCCCAGTTTTACACAGGAAGAAACTGAGGCTCAGGAGTAGTTAAGTAGTAGTAGTAAGAAGCAGAGGTAAACTTAAACCTATGGACCTACGACTCTTAAGTCCAGGCTCATAACCCCAATGCGTTATACCTCCCACAAAATGGTTCATGTACTTTTTAAGTATTCTCTTTGTCATTTATTATTAAAGCTATGAAATAAAATGCCCAAGTAGAAGAAACAAATATTTTATATTTGTGGACTATGTAAGATGAATGCCATTATAAAACACTAAAAACATGAACTTAAAATTAATGAACTTAGAATCTGTAACCAACACAAGAAATGCTAACTTACCCTACACATACACACAAACACACGCATTATAAAAGCTGACTACCCTGCACGCTCCAGTACTAGTGTTCTCAGGGGTTCGTGGGTACTGGTGAAATGAACGTAGTACCAATGCACCAGGCTAGCCCCCTTCTTTAACATCACTGACCTCCCTTATGCCGGGCACTTATTTGTGCCTGTTGAAGCTGGTGTCGGAATAAGATCTTCTCAGAGAGAAATTGAGCTAAAATTCCCTCAGCTCCAGATAAAACTTCCAATGCTTTTTTTTCCTTTAGATAAATGGCTAGCCTTTGAAGTTCCAAAGGCAAGGCTGAACTGTAAGATAAAACACCTTTCCATACTAACGGCACAGGCAACTTTCCTTGCAGGGGAGTGATACACCGAAATAAGAACGATAGTCTCGTGCAGTTGCCAGAACAAACCCCACTAAACGACCAAGCTCAAATTGATGACCTTCCAATGCCTGGATGAAGTTTCACAAAAGATAGCTGGAAGCACACACACAATCCAGGGCACCAAGCTCTGTCTACCCAGCAGCTCCTCGGAACAGCAAACTCCATCAGGGGAAAAATCTCATCTTGCCTAAGTATTTCAGACTCTCCAATTCTCATCATCCTTATTTAGAATACACATAAATTATCATTTTCCTAAATCTAGCCCTATGGCTTTCTTACAATGGTTCTCATTTGAAATAAAGTATTTTCCAATTTTCTGTAACTATACCACCATGCATAATCCAGCACTGCCTAGAATCAGACAAAGAAAATAAACCAAACTCCAGTTACCTCTGTCAGCAACGGTCTGCCCATAACTTTGCTACGAAAACGAAGAGCATTCTCCCATTCCATCAGCTCAGCAAACTTTCATCTTCTGCAAGCACTCTTGTAATGTACTTCTGAAACTGCTTCTGTGGCCAGTACAAACCACTACGCGCTGACTGTACAGTGACATTCTCCCAGAATGCCACTGTATCCCTCGGGGGCTGAGGGATGAGAACTTGAAAGAAGTTGAAGGAGTACTTCCCCCTCTACCCAGCCTCCCCTCTAAATCGGCAGCTTCCCTCCAAGTGACCTGTTTCAAAAGTCCAGATGCAATGAAGTCACACATGACCTCATAAACCTCTGGGTTAACTCTTTAGAAGCCAGACCACAAGCTGACAATAGGTTTAAGGAGATAAAATCAGGGAGGGACCAAGGACAACTGCTTTTTGTTTATCTGGAGACAAACTAAATGTTGCTGATTACAGGAGAAAGAAAGCTGGTTCAACATCTTTCAAAAAAAGAAAGTCATTTCAGTATTGTTTTTCTTTAACAGTACTAAGGTTTATAAAGCATTATTTGAAAGGCTATGATTTCCTGGAGCACACAAATTCTGGCCCTAAAAGAAAAGATTGAAAAAGCTAACAGAACAGATTTAATTCATTTATCTTATTGTAAAATTCAGCTGTGTTAAATTCATCCTTAATTTTATGTGAATTGTGTTTCTATTTTGATTTCTAGTTGCTTTTTTTTTTTCCTGTTTTTCTGCCATCTTTAATCTGAAACAATTCATTTGTCCTGTTGTTCAAATTTTGCCTCACTCAGAGGTGGACAAAAAGCCTTCACAGCTGTCAAACACAGGCAACAACTGCCACTACCGCATCTGCGAAAACTGCTAGCAGGAGTTGGGCGAGCTGATACAAATGACAGCCACCAGACCTAACCAATGGATAACAGAGTCTGCATCAGTATCCCTAAAGGGAAAGGAGGCTGGTTTTACTCTAATCCTTTTCTTTGGGCTCTTGCTATCTTTGTTGGGATATTACAAGGATCAGGAGGTAAGACAACTAAAGATTACTTTATAAACACAAGGCAGATAAAATGACATACACTCAAAGAAAATGTACCCTTTCAAGAATGTCCTGATTCACCCAGAAAATTATACTCTATCTTCCACCCAGCAATTTTATCCCTAAGTATATATGTAGCCTAGAGAAACTCTCCCATATTGGCACAAGTAGCCATGTATAAAAAGGTTCACCACCACAGTGAGATAACAAAAATACAAAACATAGCCAAAATGTCCATCAATTGAAAATAGAATAAGTTATTGCACATTCACATAATATTTACTACACACACAAAAAAAAAAACCAAACCCAGTGCCGTCGAGTCAATTCCGACTCACAGCGACCCTACAGGACAGAGTAGAACTGCCCCACAGAGTTTCCAAGGAGCGCCTGGTAGATTCGAACTGCCGACCCTTTGGTTAGCAGCCATAGCACTTAACCACTACGCCACCAGGGTTTCCTAATATTTACTATACAGAAATATAATTAAATGAATAAACTGGGGCTTTATGAATCAAAAATGAATTTCACTTTTGAACAAAAAAAGTCAAGTTTCAAAAGGAAACAAGAAGACAGCATTTATATACAATTCAAAAACGTGAAACAATACACTGTTCACAGACGCACACCTAAATGGGCATGAAGAACAACAGGACAGTTACCTTTAGGGAGGGAAACACAGAAAGCGGACCAAGGAGGCATTCACAGGAGACTGTGATTAGTCTGTAATGTTTTAGTTCTTAAACTGGATGATGAATTTATAGTATCTATTATTTTATTATTATTATTATTACACACACATTATTTTCCATACTTTTTTGTATGCCCAAAATGTTCTGGAAGTTTTTAAAAGTCAACTACATAATGGCTACCTATATGTATAACTGCACCTGTTCAGTCTGGAAAATGAAGCATACAGGTTAATAATATCCTTAACTCCCTCTGTCCAACTCACCAAATCCAAGCAAACCAAACCTGTTGCCATTGATTCCGACTCATAGCGACCCTATAAGACAGAGTAAAGCACTGCCCCATAGAGCTTCCAAGGAGTGCCTGGTCGATTCAAACTACCGACGTTTTTGGTTAGCAGCTGTAGCACTTAACCACTAGCCACCAGGGTTTCCAAATCCAACCAGCTGCTACTAATTCTGCCTGTTTGGCTCCCTCTATCTGGAAAGCCTCCCGCTCCCGGGCAACAATTTACACATATCCACCTCATCCTTCAAAGCCCATCTCAAAAAGCAACACTTCCACAAGGGCCTCCATGACACCCCAGCTGGAAGCAGCCCCGACCTCTGACCCTCACCAGTCTTGCTCTCTAGGGTCTGTACTAGAGTTATCTGCGAAGTTATCGTATTTTCCCCTTGTTTGGGAGACACCTTAGTACCTAGACTAGAACAGCTGCTCAATATGTAAGTTCTCCATTCAGCAAATACCAAGTGCCCAGTAGTGCTGGTGACTGTATCAGAGGCTCTCTGAATCCTAAAACTAAGACTTGAGAACTCCACAGCCTAACAGGAAGGACCAGTCTGTACTTGACTATAGTATTATACGATGGATCCTGAAATAGACGTTAAATGAGTGTTGAGTGTGAATAATGAACTTTTATGATTTTGTTTCACAACAGTACTGTTCAATCCCTCTTATTTTCCCAGGCTGAAGAGCTTATATTACTACTTTTGACGAGAAAATGTTAGCTTGTTTGTGCTGAGGTGGTGCTGCTAAGTAATTATAAATAAAACAAACTATCATTAAAATTCCTCGCCTTCAAGTAATCTAAGGCTTTTAGAATTCTTACAGATTTACAACATCCTAGGTCAATCTCACCACAGTCCATTCATACCAAGTTGACTCTGAAGAAGTTTTAAAGACAGTAATTCAAGCAGTGTTATTATAATAACTGCTAACATTTATTGAGTACTTATCAGTGCCAGTAAATTATTGTCCCTTCTTCTAGATGAGGAAGTTGAGGCTTAGAAAGCTAATTCACCAAAAGCTAATCCAAAAAAGTCTGGCTCAAGAACCCACACTTAACCACTAAACCATACTGCTTCCTAGCAGGGAAATCAACCAACCGCTGTATTTCTAGAGTAGGGGTGGACAAAGATGTTACAAGAAATCATTCTGAGGTTCACAGCCAGGGTCACTCACTTTTTCAAATCTACTGAGAGAGTTCTCTCTCCTCCTTCCATCACAATTACCATCAACCGGCCTGCTCCATCAAAAACAGTTACCGTGTCTTGTCTGCCTCTAATCAGTTTCCATTTCCAAAGCTTATCAAACACTAAAGGGCTTGTGAGTCACCTGGGAATCTGTTAAAATTCAGGTTCTGATTAAGTAAGTCTGGGGTAAGGACTGATATTCACGTTTCTAACGAGCTGACAGATGGCGCCTATGATGCCGGTCAGAGGACCACACTTGGAGTAGCAAGGGGTCTGACAACCAAGGTTGCACATTAGAATCACCTGGGAAGCTTTTCAACCTATCAGTGTCCAGGTTCCACCCGAGACCAATAGAATCAGAATCCCTGGTGGTGAAGCCTGGGGAATCAGAGTTTTAAAAAGCTCCTCACATAATTCTACTCTGCCGTCAAGTCTGAGAACCAACGTTTCAGAGCCTTAAACACTGACCTTCCCTGTCAGCAGTTCTCAAACATCTATATATATATATATATGTCTCATATATATATATATATATATATATATATATATATATATATATATATATATATATATATATGAAATCCTGGCGGCATAGTGGTTAAGAGCTACGGCTGATAACCAGAAGGCACTCCTTAGAAACTGCATGGGGCAGTTCTACTCTGTCCTATAGGGTCACTATTAGTCAGAATCGACTCCACGGCAATGAGTTTCAGTTTTTTATAGTAGAGAGAGAGACCGCCTTGGGCATCTCATTAAAACTCTAATTCTAATTTATTAGGTCAGGTGTGGGGCTTGTGATTCTGCAGTTCTAACAAGCTCCCAGGTGAATGCTGTTGGGCGGCAAGATGGCTGGGTAGAGAGACTACCAAATCTCAGAAGTTCAACGTGTGTGATTTATAAAGCTTCCCTGTCATAATTTTAGACCCAGAGACCAGTAGAGATGGTTCAGGCAAAGACATCTGAAATAAAGGTATGGATGGGGATTATGAAGCCAAAGCATTTATTTAGTATCTAGCATTGCTTTAGATGGAGTTTAATATTAATCCTCATTAGCATTCCTGAAAGAGATTATAACCAACTTCCCTTGGATCACGACTACTGTGTGTCTTAGGACTGAATAATGGGAGCCAATTCAATATAGGCTCGTAGTTGTACAGGAAGCATATGAAATCATAGAAGAAAATAATTAGAAAAGAAAAATGAGATTCAAGTATTGAAAATGTGCCCATTAGAGCTTCAGGTGAATTCATATTCCTATTTAAAATACATTGACAATATTATTTAGAGATGATCATTTTTTTTTCCTCCCCAAACTTCAGTAGTCACTGAGTAACATTTATCCAGTGTTACAAATCTGGTGTTGAGACCTCTGCTGAGAGGAAATGTGACTGCTGTCTTTAAAAATTAAATACTGCCCTGATACATAGTAAAAACGTTGTCGTATTTTCACAACCAATTAAAATATTAACCGCCATTTCAGTTTTTATTTAGATCCATGATTCTCCTTATAAGAATTTATACCTCCTTTATCTTTTGAAGTCTCCAGTCTTTGATAAAATATCATCCATCCATATCACCAATTCTATCATACCACAGCGGTCCTTCACACTATATCTACCCAAGGACACTGCTTTCGTTTTATGGCTCTTGTAAAGCCACATAAACCAAAGAATTAGAACTTCTCTGGGAAACTTCTCTGGGAAACCTTATTTCCAAGCCAGAGCATTTCCTGAAGTCATCCCTAGTTTACACAAGAGGCCCCCAAGAGGGAGGGCCTAAGGCGAGCATAGCCAGAGCCACTCAGACCTATCTGGGTCCTGAAAGTAAAAATGATGACAAGAGCATGTAGTTTCCACACTGGGCTCTCTGACAATTCACTGCCGGAGAAGTGAGGGAAGCACAGAAGAGCTACCAGGAAACTCATCTTAAAAGGCACGTTCTCTACAAAGACAGAAAAATACACAGAGATGCTGTGTGAGCATCTCTCAAGCCCCTTCTCAGTCCAGTCCTCATCCTGAGAGCCTTCTCCCTCCCACAGCTGCAAGCCTCACCTCTAAATCCTGGTGCCATAGAGTTATTCAGGCTCATAGTGACCCTGTAAGACAGAGTGAACTGCCCCATAGAGTTACCAAGGAGGGCCTGGTGGATTTGAACTGCCGACCTTTTGGTTAGCAGCCATAGCTCTTGATCACTATACCACCAGGGTTTCCCACCTCTAAATGGATGACTCCAAAGTCTCTTCAGGGGATCCTCAATCCCACAGACCACCAGCCCCCTCGCTCTCCTACAATTTAACCTGTTTAAAACTGACCCCACTACAGGGTACCCTACAAACCTTGCTTCCCTCCCCAATTCCTGTTGATTTTTTCTTGATTCAGTAAATCATCCGTGCTTGAAATTTCACAGTCATTTTTCACTTGGCCCCTCACACCCTATATTCAAACACTCACCGAGCACTGCATCTTTTTCCCTTTACCAAGCTGCTTCTTATTTATCCCTTAGACTACTGTAAGACCCACGGTAAGTTTAAAATGAATGTCCACAGCTACAACTTGGTAAACTCTTAAAACTAAACTGTAAATTTGGTGGAAAGGTTTTATTTCAATTTTACCAGGCTTTATTTCCATTTTACCAATAAGGAATCAGAGGTTTCATGAAGTGAAACATGTCCCATGATCCCCAGTAAAGAGGATGACTTAAACTCCTTTCTCCTGAGCCGAAGTCCCCATATTTATTCCACCACACTGCAGTACACTGCACTTTTCAAAAAAAAAAGAGAGGTTTCCGGGAGACCCACATTAAGTGTTTTGGGTAGCTCCAAGCTGGGAGGATTGGGTGCTAGCAGCTCAGAGGCTGATACAGGGTTTGGGCACATGGCTGGGTGGCAGGAGGACTTTTCTTCAGGTTATGACTGTTGCTGGTATGATTATTAATTTTCATTTAATTATTTCCTGTATGTGCCAAATATTGTTAGGCCACTTTATTTTCTCTTTTTGATTTTTTTACTTGATTAATCTCACTTACTCATCCCTCCTTTAAAGTTAAAAATCCATTGCCATTGAGTCGATTCTGAGTCACAGCGACCTACAGGACAGAGTAGAACTGCCCCAGAGGGTTTCCAAGGCTGTAAATCTTTATGGAAGCAGGCTGCCAGATCTTTCTCCCCTGGAGCGCCTGGTGGGTTCAAGCTGCCAACCTTTTGGTTAGCAGCCAAGCACTTAACCACTGTGCCACCAGGGCTCCTTACCCTTTAAAATTAAAAAAAAAAAAAAAAACCAAACCCGTTGTCATCAAATCGATTCCAACGCAGAGCAAACCCATAGGACAGGATAGAACTGCCCCATAGGGTTTCCAAGGAGCGTCTGGTAGATTCTAACTGCTGACCTTTTGGTTAGCAGCTGAGCTCTTAACCACTGTACCACCAGCGCTCCAAGTTAAACCATTAATTCCATGTTATACTGGGAAAGGTTTCCAGATTTTGTGCAACTCACATGAGATTAGAGACCCAGTAAGTAACCGAGGCAGGATTTGAGTCCACCCTGACTGACTCCGAGACCCGGTTGAGCCCTGAGCCCTCCTCGTGCAGCAATAACTCTTTGAGAACAAAATCCACCATTACAACGACTTTGGGAACATGAAAAAGAGAAACGAGAACCTCTTCTTCTGTAAAACAAATTTTAAAACATAAAAGAAAAGGATCAGAGAGATTACTGAAGCAAAAGCAACCCAATGATGGACCTGTGGGGCAGCAGAGCTTCCCGCTCCTTACAACTTTAAGTTGGCAGCTCCATGGTTAGCCAATCTTTTAAGACGGTTTTACAAGATTAAAGTTTTCTCCTCTGTCACCAGCTTAACTAATATCACATTATTTTAATTTATTTCAAGACTTATATGCTATATTAAAATGCCTACAGATTTTATTGAAATTAGGATACTGAAAGAATTCTTGAAGTCACACTTCAACAAATCTCTGTATTAATCTCGTTTGATGTGAATCTTGTTTCTCCCTAGACAGAAAGCTGCTAAGGAAAGAGAAAACTGAAGAAAAAAGAGGAGAGTTCGGAGTACCAGTATTTCATTTGAGGAAGGGGGCGAGGGGAGACAAAAGGAAAGCAGAAAACCACAAATATCAAATTCAGAGTGGACTGAGGGCAGACTGAAGCACTCAGGCATATTAGTCGCACACAGATGCGATTCATCTCTTCTGCCGTGTTCTTCTGCATCCTGAACAATATCTGACAGAAAACTAGGAAGCTGAGACACCAAATACATCTATTACACTGAGAGGACCATTTTAAGAAGCATTTTTTTATATTTCAAAGAATCAGAAGAGAAGCTCCTGCCATGTCACTGGATTCACTGTCTCTCTTTTCTTCTTTGGCCCAACCCAAGCTCAAGAGAAATGGACAATATCCTGCTCTGTTAGTGGTCACAATGACAACATTTGTGCCCTGGAAGCTTCAGGTCAGAACTTACTGATTGGAGTCGTGGTCATCAGCTGATAGACCGGCGAGGGAGAAGCACCCAGACACAAAGGATCCCATTGGAACATGTATAACTGTAAGTCTCTAATTATCCTTTCTAATTTTGGATCCATGTGACTGGACTTTACACAGCACCGCTGACCCCCCGTCAGCCTGAGTGCTATGTAGCTGGACCACAAAGGGAGATGATGCTACTCTTTGCTCCTTCATTAAAATATTGTATTACATTCGTATGGTGAGGTATTTCCGCGCCGGCATGTGGTTCCCTGGTTAATATTTAGTGTTCAGATCAGTCAAAGCACTTGCGATAATTTAATTGCTATTGTCCATATTTGTTCCAGGGCTTTTAAGGGGCTTGTTCACCTTGCAGAGAGCGATGGACTTATTATCACAAAGGTATTTTATCATTTAAAAGGCAGGTAGTGGGCACAAGTACTCTAAAAGAGAAGTCCTCCCTAACCTGCTACCTGAATATTATAAATTTGAGATATTTTCTTCTTCGGAATTAAGTGGGGAGAGTAACGGGGCAGAATAATCTGCCTCTGGCCACCAAACCACGGCTAAATCCAAGATCAGGAGGTGTTCCTGACAAAGGGACCTGAAATCTGCTAAAGTGCTACAACATCCTAATTATCTTCCCCAACCATTTCTGCCTTCTTTCAGTAAGCAACACAACAGAGAACAAGTACAATGTCATCCTGCGTTCAAAAGAAATCACTGTCAAATACTGCCACTGAAATAATTTTAAGGGCAAAGTAAAGGCACAATTTAAAACAGAAAAGTATTTTAAAATATACCTAGGGGATGCCAAAATAAATACATATTTGTTTTGAAACCCAAAAGAAAATACTTGGCTCTGTTTAGGCTCTACCATGAAATCATGAGCACTTGTGCAGATTATTTCATGTTTCAGTTCAGCAAAAAACAGAGCATGGGCTCTGGAGCCTGACTGCCTGGGTTCAAATTCTGGGTCTGCCACTTACCACCTGTGTGATCTTGAACAAGTTACTTAGCCTCTCTGTACCTCAGGTTCCTTATTAGGCAAATGAGAATACTAATATTTCCTTCTTCCCAGCTTGTTATTAAGCACCATGTATTTGCTAAATAAACAAAGCCTATGGGATGTGCATGATACGAAGTTTTGTTTAGAGACTAGCTTAAGTAATCTTACAGTATTTTCTACTGGCTGACAGCTAACACTTTAAGGTTTTAAGACCAAAACTTAGTAGACATGAGCTTAATATTTTTTTTTTTTTTTTGGTTAATTTCCGGCTACCATCACGGAATCATTATCAGGGTACGTCTAATTGGTCTCATCATTCCCTGTCCTTGGCCCCATCCTTAGAGTTCAATAGCCAGACCCCTCGTCTATTACTGAGGCAACAGGCAAGACAAGCGAATAGAAATAACTCCAGACATACGTGCTTGTTTTATTTCTCACTTTTCTTTTGTAAAAATCTTCTTGATATCACAACATTTATTCACAAAGTTAGAAAAACTCATTTTTTCCCCACATTCTAACACTTTGCCCCGGGTGCTGGGCTGAGGGGAGTCCATTGTGTTGACTATTGCGCAATCAGCAGTCTAGTCTGGATCTCCTTACAGGCTCAATACCTGTCTGCTCCTTTACCTCTGCACAGGGATGTTTTAATGCAGAAGAAATCAAAAATCCCGTGCATTGATTACTTTAAAATTTTATGGACAGAGGTTTATAAATGATTTGGTAAACATTTTCTCCAAATGAACACACACAAAACAACCACCAGCTCTACATTTAGAGCTTAGTTTCCTGAAAACAGACTAACTCCAAGACTTTTGGTATAACTTTATAGGCATATGGCAGGAGAGAAAAGAGATCAAAAGAAAGAATAAAGATGTTAAAGGCCAGACAGCCTAGAACAGCGGAAGTACCTAATCCTACGAGTCGGGCAACTGGAATTCTGGTTCCGGATCTGTCCCTAGAAAGCCACGTGACCACGGGTAATTCACCCCCACCAAGCTGGGACTCAAATTCTCCACTATTAAATGAGGTTATCTAAGGTCTTGTTCAAGCTCTAAAACGTCATGATTCTTCAACGCACCATGCTAACACAATTCTTCTGGTGCTGCAACTTGTCCAACACGCACCAAAACAGGGCAGAAAATACATGAAGAAAAACAAGAAGGCTATTCTAGTTTCCCTACAGTTTCTTAGGATCATTAAGTCCTGCTCTATATTTTTCGCTATGGGTCAGCATTGACTCGATGGCAATGGGTTTAATGGGTTTCTATGGTTTTTTACCCCAGAACATAGACATATATCACAAAACAAAGCTTCCTTCACCCATAACTGCTTATTATATTTTCATGCCAACTCAAAGAACACAAAACGGGGTGCCCTACTAAGTTGTTCAGTCCCAGTTAGGAGTGCTCCAAGCAGGGTTGAATGACCACCCGCTCGGAATGACGGAGGAAGAATTCCTGAGCTGGATGGGAAGCTGTGCTGGCTAACCTCTAAGACACTTCCCATTCAGTAGGAGAATTTGGTCATTTATCACCAGGCAAGGTCTTTCTGACAACGCAGATGACACAGCCGAAACTTCATCTGGAGACAGCCTGCAGTACACCACTGTCAAAATCTGAGATGCTGAAATACTATAACCTAAGCCAACACACTGTCTTAACTGTATTTAACTCTAATCATACTAATGACAAGGATTCCCCGGGTGGCGAAAAAGGTTAAGTGCTCAGCTACTAACCAACAGATCGGTGGTTTGAATCTATCCAGAAGTGCCTCGGAAGAAAATTCTGGCGATGCGCTTGCAAAAGGTCACAGCCATTAAAAACCTCTGGAGCACAATCCCCTGACACACATGGGGTCCCCATGAGTCAGAATACACTCGAAGCCAACTGGTTTGGGTTTCTTCTTGTTTTTGAATATACTAACGACGGGCACCTACGCTGTCTTACACGATGGCTGCTTCCTACTCTAAGCACGCAAACCATACATTTAACAAACTTTTCACCCAATTCCTTCCTGACCGGACTCTCAGATGGACATCTCTTGTCTTCATTTACCTCCCCTCCCTGGGGTTCCTGCAGTAAAGCAGCTCAGCCCCAAACACCTCGGCACCTCAATTCATTTTTGGTCTGTAATACAAACACCTTCTACTCACCCCAGAAAGCTGCATAGGAATTTCAACAAAACCATCTGCTTATCTGTCCTACAGCATTTTATAATCATGTACAGTTATCAGAGAAAATGATGAAACAGGACCAAAGTGGCACCTTTCTCTCAGAGTGACAGGAATTCTAAATGTGGGCTTATAAGCCAGTCAATTCAGATTCCAACACTGATTCAAGCTCCTATCTTGTACCAGTCACTATGCTAGGTGCTTTAATCTATATTAACCTTTTAACTTTAACAGTCACACAGGGCACTGAATATCATTAACCCCATTTTGCAAATAAATTGGGTTTCAGAGAAAATCAGTGGCTTGGCCAAATTCTTCTGCTTTCGAGCCTTGTGTTCTTTTCATTAGCTCACTGTGACCCAGTAAGACAGCCAACATCCACGGTCCATTTCACACGGAAATGCTCAGCTAACATGTTATGACGTGCCAGTCTTGAATTTGCTCATCCAACGAACATAAATCTTTAACACAGGAAGGACTGCTAAAGAAACGTTCACGGAAAGCCTGTAATATGAATACTGACTTTAAAAAAAGAAGTGGATCTTTTTTTTTCATACAGCATTAAAATAGTTTATCCCCATTTAACACATACATACTTTAATTCATGAAAAACAGATCAAAACTAAATACACTTCATCTTTATGTTTAGCATCCTCTGTCTACTGATGGAGGTGCAAAGTACAGGCACGTGACCTAAGGATGACAAGCAAAAAGAAATGAAATGCTGGATAATCCATAAGCAGACAGGGAACCCCTAAATGACAGGTCTGGCTTGTGTAGCCTGTATAATTTGTGATTTTATCTCCCAGGCAGACTTAAATACTAAATTAGAGACACAGAATATTTATAGCTTTGACCAAGGTACCAATTCATTTAAGCACCAGTATAATCAGATCCTTCCTCCACAGTCTCAGAAACAGGAAGACATCCCAACATAACAGGACATCACAGAGCAAAGGGCTGGATGTGACTTTGGTGACCCTGTAATCCAATAAACTCAATTTATAATTAAGCAAGCTCTAGCCTAATCAAACAAGCTGCTCCAAGTCATCAACCAATATCAATGCCAGAATTAAAGCCAAGATCTCCCAATGTTCTTTTCACAGCACCATGCCACTGTCATCAAAACTACATCGGATGCACAACCAAAAACCTCATGGGATTTGGTTTCTTGGTTTGGAAGTTTACGGTCATGGTTTCATGAGCTATCCTGGTCAATCTGCCTAATAACATGTTTAGTGCTTCTGTTCTACCTCTTAGTTCAATGCATAGTGCCTGGGGTCTTAAAAGCTTGCAAGCAGCCATCCAAAGCATAACAATTGGCCTCTATTCACCTGGAGCAATGCAAGAAGAAGGAGAGTCAGAAACAGGAAGAGGACATGGAATGTGTGGCTAATTTCCTCTAAGAACAACTGCCTCCTTTGCCATGAGACCAGGACTAGATGGAGCCCAGCTACCATTACTGAACATTGTGATCAAAGATTCCACAGAAGAATCCTGATTCAAAGGGGGAAATGTAGAACAGAATTTCAAATTCTCATGGACTCCAGACTTCAGGGAGCCATGAAGGTTAGATAAACCCCTGAAACTATTTCCCTGAGGTAATCTTTACACCTTAAACAAAAAATATTCCCTAAAGTCTTCTTAAAACCAAACAATAGTTTAGCTTAACTAGTGAAAAATGTCTACCCTGAGCATTATGCTCTTTTAAGAACTATCTACATGGGATCAAATTGACAACAGCAACTCAAAAGATTAGGTAAGAACCTTAGGGAGCTATGAATTTATGTTAATGGGGAAGGAACAACTCATAAAAAGAAGGTGAGAATGGTTACACAACTCAAAAAATGTAATCAATGTCACTAAAAGGTACATGCAGAAACTGCTGAATTGGTGTAGGCTCTGCTGTATATATTCATAACAAAATAAATAAAATTACGTATTAAAAAAACTACATCGAAGCAGATTTGTCAGAGTTGACACTTACTCATCACCCACAAATATTTGTTCAATATCCAATTTATATATGGTAATCCAGGAAATAACACCAAATAGAATGACTATAGTCTGCCAAGTTGGCAAACATTTAAAACATATATTGCCTGCCCCTAAATTTCAAATTGTTTTACTCACATCATTCGTTTACATCCACAGAAGCTGGCCAAATGCCTTTAAAATATATTCCCTACTCAGATTTTCCAAAAAGAGAACGCTACAAAAACAAACACTGTGAGATTAATGAGAATGTAACCAGTACCTTCCCCAGAAAGCAATCTCAGGGGTGCCTTTCATGTAGATGGAGTCAGTGGAGTCATTCAGGCCATTGGTGATCCCACTAGAATAGCCCATCACTATTCTGCCATCTGCTGAGACACTCAGGACATCTTGCTGTCCTCCCCCTGATGTCCTCTCCAAGAACTGTCCGCCCTCTTTAATACGCTGCTGTATCATTGGCGTGAGGGGCATTTCAAAACTAAAATAGCTATCAGGCTCCGAGTACAATGTCTCCAACGACTCTGCGCTGTAGTATAAAGAAGTGTTGTCCAAAATGGTTTCAAACTGGGAGCTGTACACATCAGTGGAGTCTTCTGTATACCCGGGCCCCAGGATGTCATCGTCCCCTTCTCTGATGTGCTCCTCCTGCTCAGGAATCCTGGAAAGGAAATAAAAGTCATGAATTTCAGTATTAGGTCAACTAAAAAGGTAATATTCTGTAGAGCTAACACTTGCATTTACTGGGTTTATGCCTTAACATATCCGGGAGGAAGATACCACAGAAACATATTGAAGTTGAAAAAACTCTTAGCATTCAAGTGCTACACTACCCTATAAATGATTTAATATAGTTTCATACTAACTGCTTAGTATGTGAGTACATCTGGTCCAATGAATATCTGAATAAAATTTAAAATTCTCATTTTAACCAACTAAACTCCACAAATTCAGATCAACAACCACAATCACTCTTAGTTATAACAGAACAAATAAATACGTCACGTAAATTTAATGGAGTAAAAATACACTAAACTTTCATCATTCCATTAATACTCTCTGATTAAACAAAACCAATCGCCCTCAGGAGCCCTGGTGGCGCAGTGGTTAAGAGCTAAGGTGAGCTACGGCTGCTGACCAAAAGGTCTGCAGTTCAGTCAGAAGCCAAGGCTGCTCCCTGCTGACAAGAGGCAACACTGCAGAAATTTCAAGTATAAAATTAGCCAGTGAACTCAAAAAAAAAAAAAAAAAAAAAAAACTCAGTTCCAATGAGGGACCTAAAAAAAAAAAAGCCAACAGATATGTTTAAATTTAACCCAAAGACTGAAAAACTAGAGACAACCTGCAAGTTAATATACAGGGATGGGACATTAATTTTGGTGCATCAATTTGAGAAACCAAAAAGAAACCAAAAGGTCAGCAGTTCGAATCCACCAGGCACTCCTTGGAAACTCTATGGAGCAGTTCTATCCTGTCCTGTAGGGTCGCTATGAGTCCAAAATCAACTCAACAGCCAATTTTTTTTTTTAATACCTATATTAATGTGTTTATGTGGTCGATGTCTATCTTCAGCAGTAAAGTCCATGAAGACAGTGACCACATCTGCTTGAACCATTACGTTATGTCCAGCATCTAACAGTTTCAAGGACATAGTAGACAACCAAAACATATTTGTGGAAGAAAAGAACGGGAAGGAGGAAAGAAGGAAAGGTGGAATGAGCCAATATCTCACAGCAGCAAACATGCATATTCCAGTGGAAATATAAGTGCTGAGCCATGTGCCGCACATCAAGGTTACTTTGGGGGGAAGTCTGGAGATTTTATGGGTGGGGAGGTGAGGTCCTGGGAGCCATCCTAAAGGAGCACCACTCACAGTGGATATGCTAATTAACTATAGAAGAAAGGCATTTCCCTGTACCCAAAACAAAACCTTCAGACGTGACACAGATGTTCTTCCACAGAAACAGCCATAAAGACTAACAGAAAAAAAGGATGGTACAAATGCAAAATGACAATGCACAACAAATGTCTTTGCCACGGGAGCACTCCTTTGTCAGACTATGGGCAAAGAGAGCCCTGGGAGTGAAACATGTGTTAGGTATTAAATTCAAACAGAATTTTAAGCTGGTCTGTGGATCCATTTAAACAGAGCTCTAAGCTGGTCTGGAGATCTGGTGGCTCAGTGATTAAGAGCTCAGGCTGCTAACCAAAACGGTCAGCAGTTCAAATCCACCAGCTGCTCCTTGGAAACCCTATGGGGCAGTTCTACTCTGTCCTGTAGGGACACTGTGAGTAGAAATCGACTTGACGGTAACAGGTTTAATTTTTTTGGCTTTTAAGCTGGTTGGATGCCAGAAATGTAGGGAAAGACCAGAAAATGCCATATGATGCCAAGTTTACATCTCAAGACATAAATAAAAACATACTATTGGTGAGAAGGCATTCCCACGTGAATGCCCCGCGGCATATGAATGATAGAATCTGCTTCTGACCTTCTGCGATATCTTTCTAAAGTGGGCTCACGTGTGCCGGCTGCGAAGAGACTGCAGGCATCGGCGCTGCACTCAAAAGAAACGCCGAAGTTAGGGTGCAGTGGCCATGGGGCCATCTTTTCATATTATTAAAGATAAATATGGGGTGTTTTTAGTGTTTTGATTTTGGAAAGCATTAAATCTGTCAAATATAACAAAATATCAGAAACAGATTCACATAATTTCGTGTTCACAGTTTCTCTATAACTCTATTTCCCTGGTCCACGGCAAATGGACAACTTCTGAAATTTCGAGGAAATCAGCTGAGGACCCGACTTACAGTGACTTCTCTTCCATTCTCCAATGACAAGGATCCAGTTTATCGTGAACTGAGCTCTCCTATCAAACCTTTATGGTTTCCTATTATACGTACCAGTTAGCAGGACATGACAGACAGAGGCATTATGCTGTGAGGATTATGCTGTGAGCTCACCTTTCCTTGTCTCTCTCTAGCTCCGGTTTCGTCTCAGGATGTTGTTTGTTTTCCTTCAGGAAGACTTCATCCTCTCCGCTCTCAACAAGAGGCGCAGGGGAAAATGTTCCCCCTGAGCTGGTACCAGGCCTCTCTGAAGCTTTCCAGGTTTCATCCCAACCACTCTCAGATAAACCAACTGAATTACACAAACCAGCAGATGAAATGAGATGGCTTGGCCCTTTGGAGAACTCTTTGCTTTCAGGAGAAGCTGTCCTTTCCACTGATGTTGCCAAATCGACAGGGTACCTTGTCTCTCTCTTCTCCCCTCCTGTCCATAGTATCTCCACACCTTGAAATTCCACATGTTTGATTCTGCCTGGGCGTCCTGTGGAGCTGCCTTGATCACATTCCCCTGGATGCTCTAGCCCCAGATCAGACCTCCTCTCTCTCAAATAACCAACACTGCCCGCAGAGTTATGGGTCACTGATGGACTCTCCACAGTGGATAACGACTCCTGCACACACAGAGTACCTTTTCTCCCATTACTAGTTATCTGAGAAAGCTCCGACTGAGTTTCTCCAGTTAACAGTGCAGTGAGATCCTTCTGGATGCTCAAATAAAAATTCTCCTCAGTCGTGACTTCAGCTGAAAGAGGTATAGCTGGTGGTTTTCCTTGGCTTGCAGGGATTCGTTTGTTGGCTCCCTGTGTTTTCTGACTGGCAGTGTCCAGCTCTTTTTCTACCTGCTGAACAGAAAAACTAGAAATGGCATCTTTGTCCAGTACCTTTGTAGCCTGTAAAGTTCCTAAAGCTATTCTGGTTTCTGTGGCTTTCAGAGCTGAAATCAATGAGTCAAGGGGCTGTAAACTTTGTTCCTTGAGGTGACTTTGAAAGGGGGCTTCTCTGGCATCTTTTGGTCCTTCTGTAACACTGTCAAGCTCAGAGTGGTGGCCGGCAAGAAGCTGGGCCCCCTGCTGCCCTTGTGGGCAGCGTGGCAGAAGCTCTGCATCAAATTCAAGTGAAGCTCTTAGGCCTTCTCCACTTTCCTCCATGGTCCCATATTCTGGAAATTCATTTGTGACATTCGGTGGGAGTAAACTGCTTCCTCCATGATCACCTATGAAGAGAGCAGAATGGGTGCATGACTAGTTTGGAAAAACAGGTTCCACACTACAGTAATAAAATATCCACACCATATTAGGCACTCGATAATTCTTTTTTCTAGGAAGAAAGGCCTGGAGATCTACTTCCAAAAAAATCAGCCAATGAATACCCTGTGGATCACAATGGTCCAATCTGCAATCAATCATGGCAACGGTGCAAGGCCGGGCAGCGTTTTATTTTGTTGTATGTAGAGTTGCCATGAGTTGGGGGCTAACTCAACGGCAGCTAACAAAAACAAAAATATTTATTTCTTTGATTCTTTTACTATCTCCTTCTCGTCTGCCACTCTGCAACAAACACATATCATAACCTTGACAATGGTCCATTACACTCTTGTTTGCATAAGTGTAGCCATAAAGGTTTTGGCACAGAAGGAGACAATCTATGATACATGTCGTATTTCCCCCTGCTTCTGATAAACTCTCATCCAGGAGAATTCAGTAACTCAATTGCATCATATGATTACGGGAGAAAAAAACCTAAAATAAGGCTACCTATCACCTTCCAAATACCACCTGTGAAACAGGAAATATTTTTACTGGGCATACTACCAGATAGCCCTATGACCCAGCCAACAACATTTGTTCAGGGAAATCTTAGAGTCTTGGAAAAAGGATACAATCTATGTAAAGTCAGTAAATACTGTTTCTGACAAAAGTCTCTCCTTCACTGTTAGATTTCTGCAAGGGGAAAAAAAAAACTGCTTTCAAAATATCCTTGGAGAATTAGAGTCAAGCCAAGATGGAATAGGACACAATGTGTTGGGAACGATTTCTAGGACCCCAACTGCATAAAATCTAAATATCTTACACATGGCCCTAATATATGAAGCAGATAGAGTGATACTTAAGTGTATTTACTATATTGAATCAAATTTATGACATTTTCTTATTAAACAGAAACTCCATACCTATTGCAGTCATTCCCCATCCCTCCCTTTCCCCAGCCCCTGGTGACCACTAATCTACTTTCTGTTTCTATGGGTTTGCCTATTCTGGACACGTTATATACGTGGGATCATACCACATGTGGCCTTTTGTGCCTGATTTCTTTGACTTAGCATAAGATTTTCAAGACTCACCTATGTTGTAGTATGTGTCAAGACTAAATTCATTTTATGGCTAAAAAATATTTCATTTTATGGACATGCGATATTTTATGGACATACCGTATTTTATCTATTCATTACTTGATAGGCATTTGGGTTGTTTCTACTTTCTGGCTATTGTGAATAATGCTACTATAAACATTCGTGTACAAGTTTATTCATGGATGTATGCACTCAGTTCTTTTGGCATATACCTAGGAGAGAAGTTCTGGGTCATATGCTAACCCTCTATTTAACATTGTGAGGTTTCCAAAGCAAATGTACCATTTTACTTTCCGACCAGCAATGTATGAGGGTTCCATTTTTACTACTTGCTCATCAGTACTTGCTGTTGTCTGTTCTTTTGATTACAGCCACTCTAATGGGTATGAACTGGTATCTCATTGTGGTGTGCCTGACCCAAGCCATGGTGTTTTCAATCACTTCTTATGCATGCAAAAGCTGGACAATGAATAAGGAAGACCAGAAAAGAATTAATGCCTTTGAATTATGGTGTTGGCAAAGTATAATGAATACACCATAGACTGCCAAAATAAGGAACAAATCTGGTTGGAAAAAGTACAGCCAGAATGCTCCTTAGATGCAAGGATGGCGAGACTTCATCTTACATACTTTGGGCACGTTATTGGGAGGGACCAGTCCCTGAAGAAGGACAGCACGCTTGGTAAAGTAGAGGGCTGGCAAAAGAGAAGAAGAAGTCCATCAACAAGATGGACTGACACAGTGGCTACAATGATAGGTTCAAGTATAGCAACGACTGTGAGGATGGCACAGGACCACTATGAGTTGGAATCAACTGGAAGGCATCTAGCAACAACACAGCCAGTTGTCACAGAACCATTTGTTGAAAAAACTATTCTTTCCTCATGAAACATGAAACTGTTTAGCTATTCTGATGCCCCTGAAATTCCCATATAAATTTTAGGATCAGCATGTCTGTTTCTGTTTTAAAAAAAAAAAAAAGGCAGCTGGAATTTTGATATTGCAGTGAACGTGTAGATCAATTTAGGGAGTAATGCCGTCTTAACAATATTAAGTCTTCCGCCCCATGACCAAGGGCTATCTTTCCATTTATTTTAATCTTCTTTAACAATGTTTTATAGTTTCAGTATACAGTTCTTATACTACTTTTGTTAAATTTCTTCCAAATTATTTTATTCTTTACGATACTATTTTAAATGGAACTGTTTTCTTAATTTCAATTCCAGATTGTTCACTACTAGTATACAGAAATACAATTGATTGCTGTATATTGAACTCATATCCTGCAACCTTGCTGAACTCACTTATTAGTTCTAGTAGCTTTAAACCACGTAGTATCCTCTTGTTCTTTTCAATAACTGTCTCTTGATCTATGTATAGGTTCCTCATGAGCGCAATTAAGCGTTCTGAGATTCCCATTCTTCGCAATGTTATCCATAATTTATTACAATCCACAGAGTCAAATGCCTTTGCATAGTCAATAAAACAGGTAAACATCCTTCTGGTGTTCTCTGCTTTCAGCCAGGATCCATCTGACATCAGCAATGGTATCTCTGGTTCCACGTCCTCTTCTGAATCCAGCTTGAATTTCTGGCAGTTCCTTGTTGATATACTGCTGCAGCTGCTTTTGAATGATCTCAGCAAAATTTTATTTTATTCTATCATGTATTGTATTAATTGATTTTCGTATAAACCAGCCTTGCATTCCTGGGATAAATCCCACTTGGTCATGGTGTATAATCTTTTTGATGTTACTAGATTCAGTTTGGAAACCCTGGTGGCAGAGTAGTTAAGTGCTATGGCTGCTAACCAGAAGGTCAGCAGTTCAAATCCACCAGGCACTCCTCGGAAGCTCTATGGGGCAGTTCTACTCTGTCCTGTAGGGTCGCTATGAGTCAGAATCAGCTCGATGGCAGTGGATTTGGTTGTTGGTAGACTTGGTCTGATAGAACTTTGTTGAGGATTTCCGCATCTATATCCATAAGGGACACTGGTCTGTAGTTTTCTTTGTCGGCTTTTGGTATTAGGGTAATGCTGGTCTCAGGCAATACATTGGGACAAATTCCATGTTGACTTTGAGTTTAAAAAAAGAACTTTATATACCATCTTTACACTTTTTAAAACATTTTTTTCACATTTTATACTTTCTTTTTAGACTTTTAACAGGTTTCACTCCTTTGTAACCCAGGAGGCTTTAGTTTCCTCAGCAGTTTAAAGCTATAATTTCATAGATGAAATGCAATGAAAGAAAAAATGAAACAACCCAAAGAAATATTCTTTTTTTCTTCAACGTAACAGAAGAACCCAAAAAGGGGAAGAGAAATGCTAAGTACACAGTGGGAAACATTTCCTCTAAATTTTATAAATTTTTTTTATTGTTTCTCTAAACTAGGCTATTTTACCAAAATAATCTAGCATCATAGAATGTAAAATTTCAGTGGTCAAGAGAGTCTAAGAATTAACTGATCCACCTATCATGAGAGTTGAAAAGAGAGGCTCAAAGGAATAATACACTTATCTAACAACACCAGAGATCCAAATCAGAG
The DNA here is from genome assembly GCF_024166365.1 of Elephas maximus indicus. Taxonomy (NCBI): domain Eukaryota; kingdom Metazoa; phylum Chordata; class Mammalia; order Proboscidea; family Elephantidae; genus Elephas; species Elephas maximus. The sequence continues at coordinate 56,283,721 of NC_064840.1, forward strand.
CTTTTCAATCCTGCCTGTGCTACGTTTTACATCCCTGCCCTCCTCTCTGTCTTTACTGCCAGTGCAGTACCCTAGTACTGTCTTCTCAATCCTTTCCCTGAGATTTTGAAAAAGCCTCTGAAATCATTATCCAGTGTCCAGCCTCATCTTCCTCCTTCATCTTTTAGACAATTTTCCTAGAACATAAATCTATGTTGCTCTCAGTAGCTTCACGCTGCCTACAAAATAAAGTCTGAAGTCCAAACTACAGAATAAAGTCCAGTTAGGTTCCATAATTCAACCCCAATCTAATAAATTCTCTCTCTTTCTCTCTCTCTTCCTCCCTCCCTCCCTCCCTCCCTCCTTCCTTCCCTTGCTCCCTTTTCAAATATGTAATACCATCGCTTATCCAGCTGGAGGAGGGTAGCAGAACATACACTCTGAACTTTCAAACTTCTTTGCCTTTGCTCAACCTCCTTCTCCGCCAAGCATACTTTTCTTCCCAACTCTGTATGATGAGATTATTTGCACCCTTTAAGACTTAACTCAAAGCCTCTTCCCTTAATTAGGCCTGCCCTTAATCACCAACCCTTGTAAAAAGTTACCTCTCCATGTCAAGAGAATTTTAACTCTTGTTATATATGTTATATATGTACATATACATATATATTTCATGTATATGTTGTATATTTTACATATACGTATGTTTAATGTTTATGTACAATATTTTACATACAGTACATCAAAACATACTACAGTGAAATCCATCCAAGGATAAGCTTTATCACTTGGGAGCCCACTTTGTTCTAACAGCTGAAACTGCCAATACAACAACCATGAAAATAAACACTAGCCCAAAAATAAGTGACCATAAAGAAATCAAGGAAAGGGGCTTCAAAGAAATGCAGTAATTTCTCCACTCCATTTTTATTACTTTTGATTGAAATGTACCTCAGAAAACTGACAGCAAATTTATCTATCGTGGGCAAATGTTTGCGATGTCTTGACATAACAATTTGGGAACCAATCAAAGAAAGTAGGATCAGAGAAAAGGCTGCATGGCAAGAAGCTTGCTTTACCATTCTAATAAGTTCTACTGTTCTAAGGTTATGGTTCTAATAAGTACCATTCTGTTGTTGTTGTTGCTATTGTTGTGTGCCACTGAGTCAATTCCAACTCATAGTGACCCTACAGGACAAAGAAGAACTACTCCATAGGGCTTCCCAGGCTGTAATCTTTATGGGAGCATATTGACACATCTTTCTCCTGCGAAGCAGCTGGTGGGTTTGAACTGCTGACCTTTCGATTAACAGCCGAGTGCTTAACCACTGTGCCACCAGGGCTCCTTAGTACCATTCTAGTTAAGTTTTATTCATTTTTTCAACTAATTAAGGACTTGTCTAGACCAGGAGAAATAAAGGTTTTCAGAGGCTATATGACCTGAGAAGGTAAATAAAATGATGATCAGTTAAGTATTTCATCAGAATTAACAGTCATAACACCAGATTCCTGGTCTTTTGGCCCTCAGGAGGAAATTTCTAGGAAAAACTCAAAGCCTGCTACATTGTGAGGCCTTCATTACTACTAGCAGTAATGTTAACAAACACAATCACAAAAAAACCCGGTAGTTGAAGCTTCTAATTCAAATCAGCCTTAGAGATCGCAGGGCTCTTGGTCTGAGCATTTGTCACAGGCTCCTGCGTAACAGCAGGTCTTTCCTTTCAAATAAGGTCCCTTCTACGGCAAGCTACGGCTACTAAACAAAAGGTCAGCAGTTTGAATCTACCAGCAGCTCCTTGGAAACCCTATGGGGCAGTTCTACTTGGTCCTAGAGGGTCACTATGAGTCAGAATCGACTCACGGCAATGGGTTAGGTTGATAAACTGTAAGTTTATTTTTGCTGTTTCTATTTCTTGCTCACCACTTGGACTGTCTCTATAGTTAAAAACAAAACTTTGCTAATTTATTAATCCTGATTTTTTATTTTGTATTTCTGATTTGTTCCTTATGTTTAAAGATTAGAAATACTTATGCTAGAGAGATTAAATTTTAAACAGCCAAATTCTTTTACTTTACAGTATTTTTTTTTTTTTTTCCTATTCTTTTCTAAAACAAGGTCATGGACAAACCACGGCCATCCAGGTGATTCTGACTCAGAGCTAGCCTACAGGACAGAGTAGAACTGCCCCACAGAGTTTCCAAAGAGTGCCTGGTGGATTCAAACTGCTGACCCTTTGGTTAGCAGCCATAGCTCTTAACCACTACGCCACCAGGGTTTCCCGTTTATAGATACTTCCAATTAAATTTTCATCATTTCCAAAATTCATACACTTATTCAGCAACATACATTTATTGATTACCTGTGATGTACTGAATACAGGAAATTAAAAAATGAGTATCACCAGAGCATGAAAAAGTCTGTCGGTATGCTAAAAAGATCACCCAGGCGGCTGGTGAAAGATGTAGAGGGCGCAGGCACTGAAAGACTCAGGATTAACACAGGCTGCTGGCAATAGCCTGGGTGAGAGATGCTGAGTGCCTGGACCAGAGCAGTGGCAGAACGAATGAGAACAAAGGTGCAAGGATCGCTACATCACCCATGATGCTCTACTTCAGCCAGTACCACACCCTGTATCACCTCATCCCTTCTGCTCCAACCCTGCCCCCTCACTTCAACACAGTAAAATCTGCAAAAGCCTGAATCTATGTAAGGCGGAAACCTCTCAGAGAAGGAAAACTCAAATATTTTCCACTTGAACAAGTGATAGAAAAGTGGTAAGACTGCACACCGTCAAACGCGGAAAACTTGCAAGACCCGGAAAAACAAGGTGGTCCCGTCAAGTTCCGGCTCTCACAGGTTTCGCCGTCACGAAAATCACTGCTGTGGCCTCAGCCAACTGCTTCTGGGCTCTTACATCTAACTTATTAAAGTTTCCTCTCTGCCTTTCTGTCAGTCTACATCTAATATTTAAGTAAGAATCCAACTCGAACACTTCTCCTTCAGCAAGTCTTACAGAATTAAAAAAAAAAAAAAACCCGTTGCCTTCAAGTCGATTCCGACTCATAGCAACTCTATTATTAGACCTGCCTAAATTTAGTATTTTAACTGTGACAAGTGAATTTACTAAGCATAAAAAAAGAATTTCAACACTTACCTAAATATAAACCACATGATAGTAGAATCTGAATTAATAAGAGTTTACAGCTGTACTGGACTTATTTTTTCCCCTAAGGGAATAAATACGTGGTCTAAAGTGTGTAGGAAGAAGGGAAGAGAAGGGCAGCAGAAAACCTTTTGCTCCATTTTTCTTCAAATCATGGGAAAATACACCTGCTCCATAAAATAGGCTGTGGAAAGACCATGGCCCTTCCGGAAATGACATTGTTTGAGGACCAGTAAATCAAATGGATCTTCTCCCACTCTGACCAGCCAACTCCTTAAGAGAAAATGGTTCCCAAAAACGTAAAGTAACAAGAAGTATTTGGCAAGATACTGCCAACTTGGTCACCAGAAGCTGAAATTTAAAACAAAAAAGGCCGCTATCATGAAGGATTCTGAGAGTAGGATGTGGGTTTCCCAAGAGAACACGACTGCCCTGTTTATGGCTAGAGAACTCCCAGGCTTCAGAAGAACAACTATGCATTCTATACACAATTTCTGGAACCAGGGCCCAGCCATTTTAGGAAAGAGCTTTTTGTTTGTATATTTGTTTGTTTTATCTTGTTTTCATTAGAATATAAACTCTAAAAGGCAAGAATTTGGTTTTCTTTACAATTGCATTCCCAGTGCTTGGAACAGCAACTAGTAAAAGGAAATATTGATTCAATGAATGAATGAATGAATGAATAAAGAGTATCCTAAAGCCAACAGGATACCATTAAACCAAAAAAACCAAACCTGCTGCCGTCGAGTCGATTCTGACTCATAGGCGACCCTAAAGGACAGGCCAGAACTGCCCCATAGGAGCGCCTGGTGGATTTGAACTGCCAATCTTTTGGTTAGCAGCCGTAGCTCTTAACTACTATGCCACAAGGGTTTCCAGGATACCATTCAAAAACCAAAACCAAGCCCACTGCTGTCAAGTTGATTCTGACTCATAAAAAAAATAGGGCCCTCAAAATAGGTAAAAATGAAGAGCATCCTTAAACACAAATTATTACATATCAGAGCCACACAAATTCTATCTCAAACTCCCAAGAATAGGCTTGAACAGAATCCTAAAAAATTGGGGGGGGGGGGTGCTGTTTCCTAACTTCAAAGCCAGATCATTCTTTCATTTATCCATTCATTCACTCGGCCAACATGTATTGTACAGCAACTATGAGTGAAGCACTGGCAAACAGAGCAATGAGCGTGCCAACAGGGCTCCTGCCGTCAGGCAGCTTACAATTCGGCAACTTCATCTGTATATCCTCGCCTGCTTCCGGACAAAGTTCAGGGAATGCTAAAGTTCTAGAACTCAATATGATCCTACATGGGCTATTACCATTAAGCTAAATCATTCAATTAATTACTTTCGTCTCTAAATACTGGACTATCAGATATAGCAGTCATAAGCCCCGCATGGCTATTTAAATTTAAATTAGTTAAAATTAAGTAAAATTGAAAATTCAGTTTCTCAGCACTCAATACCCATTAGGTAGATGTAGAATATTTCCATTATCACAGAAAGTTCTATTCAAAAGTGCTGCTCTAGAGCCTCCCTACTCGAAGTGTGGCTTTGAGACAGTGGCACAGGTATTACCCAGAAGCTTGTTAGAATTCAGACTCTCAGGTACCACCCCAAACCTCTGAATTTGAATCTGCATCTTTAACAAGAACTTCAGATGATTCATATATTCATTAAAGTATGAGAAGCACTGCTCTGTTGTTGCTGTTGTTGTTAGGTGCTGTTGAGTCAGTTCCAACTCATAGCAACCCAATGCACAATATAACAAAATACTGCCTGGTCCTGAGCCATCCTCACAATCATTGCTATATTTGAAACCATTGTTGTAGCCACTGTGTCAGTCTATCATGTTGAGGGTCGTCTTCTTTTCCACTGAATCTCTACTTTACCAAGCATAATGTTCTTCTCCAGAACTGCTTGCTCCTGATAACATGTCCAAAGTACATGAGACGAAGTCTCACTATCCTTGCTTCTATGGAACATCTGGCAGTCCGTGTATATTCGATATTCTTTACCAACACCGTAATTCAAGTGCATCAATTCTTCTTTGGTCTGCCTTGCCCATTGTTGCATGGTATATGCAATATTCTTCGCCAACACCATAATTCAAGTGCATCAATTCTTCTTCAGTCTTCCTTGCCCATTGTTGCATGGTATATGCAATATTCTTCACCAACACCATAATTCAAGTGCATCAATTCTTTTTCAGTCTTCCTTGCCCATTGTTCCGTGGTATATGCAATATTCTTCACCAACACCATAATTCAAGTGCACCAATTCTTTGGTCTTCCTTACTCACAGTCCAGCTTTTGCAGGCATACAAGGCCACTGAAAATACCATGGCTTGGGTCAGGCACATCTTAGTCCTCAACCCTGGTGCACCCTTTTCTGATTTTAAAACATGCAGTATCCTCTTGTTCTGCTCGAACAACTGCCTCTTGGTCTATGTACGAGCTCTGCATGAGCACAATTAAGTGTTCTGGAATTCCCATTCTTCACAATGTTATCCATAATTTGTTATGTTCCACACAGTCAAATGCATTTGTATAGTCACTAAAACACAGGTAAACATCCTTCTGGTATTCTCTGCTGTTAACCAAGATCCACCTGACATCAGCAATGATATCCCCTAGAACACTGCTCTAGAGAACTACAATATCTAGAAGTTTTCTGGCTACATGTAAATGGCTACTTCTTATTTTCAAAGATAATCACAAATTCCTACCTTCTAACTGAAAGGCCCTGCTGTTCCATCAACTGGACAACTAAAGAAAGCTACTAGGAAGCATTAGTCTCTTATTCCTACCAAGAGAAAGGCTTGATCAGTGAGGTCTGAGTTTGCTTTCCAATTAGGGATCTTTTTCAAGAGGAAGAGAATCACCTCTACTGTGCTATAGACTCTTCTTTATTTTATAAATCACAGTAAAATTTCTCTCACAATGAATGGCCTGTGACTCTCAATTTACATAAAAAGACCATACATAAAATGCTAAAATAACTGCAAATGGAAACTTGACCATTAGTAAAAGCACATACATTAACATCTATTCATAGCCTTAAAGAAATTACATTGGAGCTTAAAGGAAAAGGGCTAGGGAAGAGGTAAGCTTTTTCCCATTTTTAAAAAGCAGGATATTTTCCTACGCTTTTAATGTTCATGTCATTACATATGTTACTGTAAATAAAAATACATGGGCAAATTCACTCTGATGAGGCACTATCTAGAGTGCACTAAAGGTCTATATCAATTTTCTGTATTAGTAGTTCATCAGATTTCCAATTCTTTATTAATTACGGCTAACCTAGCCACTAACAATTGGTATCCTCTCCTTTCCATGCAGGTTGTTCATAAATGCAGTAACTTTCTTGGTGTTCTCTCTCACCTAAGGCAGATCAGTTAGCAAACTCTTACAACTTATATTACCGGTTTGGTGAAAGTGAAGAGGACCTGAAACACTTACTGATAAAGATCAAAGACTGCAGTCTTTTTTATGGATTACACTTCAACATAAAAATAAAAAAAACTCACAACTGGACCAATAAGCAACATCACGATAAATGGAGAAAAGACTGACGTTGTCATGGATTTCATCTGACCTGGATGCACCATCGGTGCCCATGGAAGCAGCAGCCAAGAAATCAAACAACGCATTGCATTGGGCAAGTCTGCTGCAAAAGATCTTTTTCAAGTGTTAAAAAGCGAAGACCTCACTTTAAGGACTAAGGTGTGCCTGACCCAAGCCATGGTGTTTTCAGTCGCCTCATACGGATGCAAAAGCTGGACAATAAATAAGGACGACCAAAGACAAATTGATGTCTTTGAAATATGGTGCTGACAAAGAATACTGCCAGAAGAACAAACAGATCTGTCTTGGACGAAGTACAGCCAGAATATACCTTAGAAGCAAGGATGGCAACACTGTGTCTCAAGTACTTTGGACACATTATCAGGAGGGACCAGTCCCTGGAGAAGGACATCATGGTTAGTAAAGTCGAGGGTCAGCAAAAAAGAGGAAGACCCTCAACAAGATGGACTGACACAGTGGCTGCAATAATGGGCTCAAGCATAGCAAGGATTATGAGGATGGCATAGGACTGCACAGCGTTTGATTCTGTTGTACATAGGGTTGCTATGAGTCTACAGCACCTTGTAACAACAACATCATAAGGAGAGCCGTAAGTTCTAAAATTATTTTAATATTTCAAGACATGCTCCTCTTAACTTGTCAGGAAGGAATTTAGTCTCAAAGGCAGGAGGGAAGAGTAACTGTTTTGTCCCCTTTAGTCAGAAATTTCATAAATCAATACAAAATTCGGAGACGAAAGTCCAAGTTACAAATCAAATACAGAAATCCTTGCAGAGCTAAAAATCTCAAATGCATTACACTATAATAAATAACTATAATCCTGAACTGTGAATAATAATCATTAATGTTTTTATGACCAATAATATATAAACCTCTCCAGCAATACAGTGATGCATGGCTCAGACACACAATGCAATAGAAAAAATTGTATTAAAAAAAAAAGCAGTAGATTTGTCTGATGTATTCTTAACTTAAAAAAAAAAAAAAAAACCTCATTGCCATCGAGTCGAACTTAAGCAACAGAAAATGTATTTGGCATGATAAAAATAACAGACAACTAGTATGAGTAATGAGAATTTATCAAATGAGTAATCTAAGTACATGGTATTTTGGGACATACTCTTCACCCTAATAAAAATCACATTTTGTAGAAGATTATAACACGTATTAGACGATGATGGACATTATCTGGACACTGATTACTCTCTACGGGCACAAATAGTTAAGGTATTTACATGCTGCAAAAACCAGGAAAAGGCCTGCCAACCATCGCATAAGCTTTTAACATGTGCAGGAGAATAGAGAATGTTCCATTAACTAGACACTCTTCCCCTGAGTGATTAATAGTTACAGCTGTGCTTACCTCAAACTAAATTTCACATACTAATGATTCGGAAGTCAATTTTTCTCTTTCAGTTCTAATCCCTGGGGAAATGGTACTAGTTTACCATTACAGGCAATTTCAGGGGAAGCTCTGCATGCTAAGGAGCTTACTACACACAGAAGGTAAAAGGAGTGAGGTGAGAACCAGCCCATTAACTTTAACCCAATGACTCTGCAAGTGCACAGAGCACTGTGTCTTGTCATGGAGGAGTACTAAGCTGTAACAGTTGAATTTGAGCCTATCTTTAAAAGTGGTGTTTTTTAAAGCTGATTTCCTTTTTTTCAACCAGTAGGTTTCTCCACTTTTGTCCGTCTCTCATCCACCTCTCATAATTTTTGTTTCTTTTTACTTCCACACTTGTGCTTCTCCTTTCAGCCCTCTCTCTTCTGATCACAGCTGCTCCTCTGATTTCATCTATTTTGTTCTTTTTCCACTTCTGTCCTGTCTAGGACAGAATCTACTTGTAAAATCTAGTTTTAAGCTTTCTTTCTTTACTGAATTTCTGGCTTTTATTTTTAAATTCAGAAAAACAAAAGTTTAAACTAAACTTAAATAACTCCACAATCTTATTTACCATAGTCTGCTAAAGTTAACGTGGATGTGACAGCATCAATGTAAATTTTTCTTATGTTTTATGACATTTTTAATATTTAAGAAAATGAAATTGATGTTTCAAAATCCTTTGCAATTAAAAAAAAAAAACATGAATACGAAGCAGCTGGAGTTCCTAGCAGTGATGATCAACTACAGCTGTGGACTTCGCCCAACTGCTGTCTGTCAAGACAGGTGCTAGGTACAGCGACATACAAGCAATCTCCCTCAGCTGATCCCCATTTGCATTCAGTAGCTTTCGTTCTCAACAAGAGACCCACAGTTTTGCTAAGGATTCAAGCTGCAAACTGGCATGAAGCAATCATTCCAAGGCTAGCAGAAAATGCAGGTTTTACAGAAACTTTAAAGTCAATTGCCCTGGTGAGAGCAAAACAAATCTTGAATTGCTATCAAGTTGACACTTTCCACCGGACAGGAAAAAAAAAAACCCCTGTGTGTAAAATTAAAATACATATTATGAATTTCCGGAGAGATGCAACCTCTACCTCATCTACGGTGTTTACGGAACATTTCCAGGGCTACCCATGTAGACACCGTGTTCTCTCCTAGGCTGTTCAGACACTGAGCCATGCTTCAGGGATGCAGATGTAAAGGAGTTTGAGCTCTTTAAGAGAAACTCCTCCCCAATTCCCATCCAGCATCACAATATCATGTCTCTCTAGAACTATAGGGGTAGCTTGTTTTACCTCTTTCTTTCTATATAATACATCACAAACCGGGAGCACAAACAGGGTGACAGGGTTCTGGTTGCACAAAAAAGGCAACGAAGGAAGTAAGATTACAGGTAAGAAGGACATTCCATTTTCTACTTAAAAATTTTGGAAATTCCCACATGAAATAAACATGCCAGATTCAAGCCAAGGAGAGACTGGGCAAAGCTTTCGGAGGGCAGGCGGTACCTCTCTGACTGAGAAATTAAAGAGTGGCTGGCGTGGGCACCCCTGAATAAATGCTCCCCCGTATGTCAGGATTCAGCAAAATCTGGTCTAGCCCCAGGAGTCTCCTACCGGGACAGTCAAAAGACAAGACTAGTAAGCAAAAGCAGTCAATAATACAGACGGATAATTTCACAGCAGCATTTTACAAGAGATAGAGAAAAATATAGTTGCCTGCAGAGACCTACAAAGAGAGGTTACTCACAGAGATTACTGTAGCTCCAGCAGTTACCCATTGATCATAGAATATGCCCAGCTCATCAGTTTATGCTTGAGAAAAGTTAGCTAGAAAAGAAGAGGCAAGCTAATTCAAAATCTGCTGTTCTAGTCAACTGGAAGCAAATTAGTTGCCAATCTCCTGGCAGCCCCTTTTGCCCTGCACTGCACACGGTGATGTAAATGGAAGCACTTTGAGCGTTAGGAACCCGAGCCGAGAGGAGCTGCTGCTTCGGTCCCTCTCTCACAAAGGCTAAGCAGCCTGGTCTCACGCTCGCTCTCCCTGTCTCTGTCGCTCTCTACCTTGGTAGCTTACTGAAAACAGCCACCTTAGGGCTTTTCTATATTTGTGAAAAACTACTTCCAAGGAGATAATTGAGATGACGGGAGTTAGCTTTAATGTAACCATTTCCCCAGTGCAGCCGCAGGAAAGCCCAGCAAGGGCTCCAGGAGGATCGTACCATCCTCGGTGACATCAGAGGTAGGGATGTCATGTTAGTATTATGCAGCATTTTCTTTGATTCAGGAATGACACGTATGAAAGGAGATGGGTGGATTCCTTTGAAAAGGGTTTAAACCTCCTATTATTTAAACAGAAAAAGCAAATGCAAATATAGTGCCGGGAAGCTGCTGCTGCAGGATATAAATCCTGCTCTGCGTGTCCTTATCACACTGCTAACTGACGATGCCATCTAAAGTCATGTTACCGATGACTACACTCCTGTTCCTGTGATTAAATTAATGTTTAATGGGTAATTGACATCACGTGGGAAAGTGACATGAAAAGACATAAGCATTCATTTTTAAAATACTGTGGCATAAACTTTAATATCACCGGTAGTTCCCTGGGTACATACACCACCTTTCCACACCATCACAATAATAAAACTAAATGCAAAAACTAAGATTTTTGCAGGTGGGAAAACTCAGGTGAAAAGCAGCACAAGGTGAGTGGCCATAATGTAGTACTGGTCATGAGCCTTGGTAATGGAGGTTAATATAAACATTAAAAGTAACTCACCTTCCATATATCACCTTAATATTTCAGCCAGGATAAAAAGCAGAGGCCACAAAAAAAGCAATTCATGGCCATTTTCATTCTTTTCGTGTACATTTACTGAGTGCCTAATAGGTGCTAGAAAATGCATTAGGTTTAACATGGAACATACTTTCTGATAAATAATAACATAATCAGAATAGAAGATATTTATATAATAGAAAAAAAAAAAAAAGTATCTGCCAGGCATTGCACTAAGCAGTTTTGTGTGTATTAACTCATGTATCCCTCCCAGAGCCCCATGGGATAGGTACTATTCTCAGCCCATTTTACAGATGAGACTACTGAAATACAAGAGATATATGTCACTCACCCAAGATTACGTGGCTAAGAACTGCACAACCAGGATTCAAACATAGGCAGTGCTGCTCCAAAGTCCACCCTCATAACCACTAAACTATATTGCCTCCTAAGGGCATGACTGCCAAGTAAACAATTCCAAAGGAAGCATATAATTTTCAGGATTTAGAACCACCAAACCTGTTACCTTCAAAGTCTGTTCTGACTTATGGCAACCCCATGTGTTACAGAGTAGAACTGCTCCATAGGATTTTCTTGGCTGTAATCCTTATGGAAGCAGACCACCAGGCCTTTCTCCTGTGGCACAGCTGGATGGGTCCAAACCTCTCAGCTTTAGGTTAGTAACCCCCTCCCCCCCAAAAAAACCCAGTGCCCTCAAGTCAAGTGTAAACTGTTTGCAATACCCAGGGACCACAAACCAAAACCCACTGCCATCGAGTCAATTCCAACTCATAGAAGCCCTATAGGACAGAGTAGAACTGCCCCATAGAGCTTCCAAGGAGCGCCTGGTGGATTCGAACTGCTGACCTCTTGGTTAGCAGCCATAGCACTTAATCACTACGCCACCAGGGTTTCCCCAGGGACCAGAGCAACCCAAAAATATGCACCTCTCAAGAAAACTGACCCAAATATAAGTAGATAAAAGCTAAGACAGTACACTTACAGAAAGCATCAGGAAATAGTGGACACAGGCCCCAAGAACAGAATTTTTGTGTTGATTCTTGTGTGATACTGGGCCAATGGCTTAAAACCTTTCCACTTTAGTTTCCTTATTTCTGAACTTCAGTTTTTTCAATTGTAAGCAGTATAAAAAGGCAGTAGAGCACACGTTTAATCACTTGTAATCTGGGCTCCGTCATGTTCCAAGTATGTCACTCTGAGCCAGCTATTTAACCACTCTGGGCCTCGATTTCCTCATCTGGAAAAACAGGGATAATAATAGGGTTGTTCTGAGGACTACATGAGCTGATACAAATATATAAAGCTCTCACACTAGCAACTAGTATTACTATAAACCAAACCCAAAACCAAACCCGTTGCCGTCACATCGATTCCAACTCATAGCGACCCTACAGGACAGAGTAGAACTGCCCCGCAAAGTTTCCAAGGAGTACCTGGCCACCAGGGTTTCCATTAATATAAACCCTCAAGGTTAATTATTACCTTTGTTACTATTATCATGATTACTTTTAGTATTTCTAATTTTTTTAAACTGAAACTGTAAACTTCCTCCTTTTTCAAGTATCTCCTCCAAGAAGAACCATTATTTTTTTTAAGAGTTGACTGGAAAAGCAGAAAGGACAACCTTTGTTGACTTCATACAAACATTAACCAGTCCATGAGTCACCAATTTCCAATGAGATGTAAGCTGAAGTTGTTGGACATACCTTATAAGAAAGCTCCTTCCAAGGGAAAGAGACAGGGACATGTACCCTTCTGCCCTCCCTGACTTCTTTCTTCCTTCTTCCTAGAACACACAAGGGGGCTGGAACCGAAGTGACCACCTTGAATAGTGAGAACACCAGCAGAAAAGGAGGTGGAACAGAAAGAGTCCCTATACTTACCACAGCTTTCCTCCGACCCCCATCTTCTTTTACATTAGAAATAAACATACCTCTAGTTCAGGTTATTTAATTCAGGTTTTCTGTTATATGTAGCTCTACACAATCCTAACTGATAGACAGTTAAAGGTTACAATTCCCCTATAGTTTCAAAAGTTAACTTGAAGGCTGAGCTACTTATGATACCACTTTTCTATTGTTGTATCGTCTGAGCTGGCATCCTCTCCAAGGCCAAGTAAAAGTCCATGGATGTTCCTCTAGGAAACAAGAAAAAGCAAACTACACTGCTTCTCAAGGCTTAGTAGCTATGTTGTCCTATTAAAAACAGAACAACAAAGGGTGGAATGGCCAGTCCATGTGATGACTCATGAAATGCAGCTCCATCTCATTTTCCTCCCATCTCTGAACGGATTCCTATTTCTAATCTGCATGCTACTAAGCTAATGCCAAAAGGAGAAACAAGCAGAACTGAAGTACATGAAATAAGAATGCTCAATATAGTAACTGAAATTATTGAATTAGGATGGTCTCCTTAACTGCAACTACTTGTGAACATGAGAAAATAAAAATGTATCAACTATACAAATGTCTCATTGCTCAAAGTCTAACACTGCGTGTTGTTGTTGGTTGTTGCTGAGTCAATTCCAACTCATGGAACCCCATGTGTTATAGAGTAGAACTACTTCATAGGGTTTTGTTGGTTGTAATCTTAACAGAAACACATCGTCAGGCCTTTTCTTCTGAGCTACCACTGGGTAGATCTGAACTGCCAGCCTTTAGGTTAGCAGTCAAGTGCAAACCATTTGCACGACCTAGGAAATAGTCTTAGTTAACACTTTCTTTGACTGACACCCTGAAACTCGCCATTTTTTAAAGTTAAAATCCAGAAATGAATTTATCGTATATTCTCTAGTCCCTCACGAGCACTATCTCTAAAAATATGTGCACAGAAACCGCATTTGAGTCTCTAACTTAGTCATCAATGCCATTCTGAAATCCTCAATTTTATTTTATTATCCTTGAAGGGTAGATAATACCACTCAGAATACATTCAGAGGAGAGAACCATCAGAAAATTTACAAATATTCTGTCTATACCTCTTCTGTGAAAGATAATAAATTGTTTTTCTTGAAGCATCTGACAGGTGAACCAATCAAAATGGCTAGATTTATAAAATTCATTTTTTATTAAAATTTAAAGAGCAATAAATGTATATTTGCCCACACCTATGTTCACTGCAAAATTATTCACAATAGCAAAAAGATGGAAACAACCTAAGTGCCAATCAATGGATGAGTGGGTAAACAAGTTGTGGTACATAGATACAATGGAATACTACACAACTCCGTAGAATAATGATGAGTCTGCAAAATATCTTATTTAACATGGATGAATCTGGAGGACGTTATGCTGAGTGAATTAAATCAATCACAAAAGGACAAATATTGTATGGTCTCACTTTTATAAAGTCAAGAATAGGTATACATACAGAAAACAATGTTCTTTGATGGTTACCAGGGGTGGGAGAGGGGAGAGGGGAAACCACTTTCTAGATAGTAGACACTTCTTATTTTTGGTGATGGGAAAGGTAACATCCAATATGGGTGCAGTCTGCACAACTTGATCAAGGTAAACAAAGACGCTAAAAAGTATGCAAGAAAAAGTGACAATTTTGGTAAATGCTATAACGTACAATATTACAACAGTAATACCAACCAAAAAATGTGTGTATGGTTACACAGGTATATATGTATGTATGTATGTGTACAGGAAGGCATATATGAGCACATTCGCATGTATATGTATGTACCTGTAGGCATATGTATATAGACGTTCGTATGTGCTACATATATATATATTTATATGCATAGGAAAGCACATAGGGAGCACAGTTACGGAGACTTCCTAGACATATTCAAACACCTTAAAGGATTGGTTTACTGAGTTAAAAGACATATTAGGACCACTGTCTCGTAGGACAACTCAGTCAATTGGTGTAATACAGTTCATAAAGCTTACATGCTACATCTTGGTTTGGTGAGTGGCGTCCAGGGTCTTAAAAGCTTGTAAGCAGCCATCTAAGATACAATTATTGATCCCTACTCGTCTGGAACAAAAGAGAATGAAGGAAACCAAAATCTCAAAGAAGAAACTAGTCCACAGGAGTAAAAGCCCACACGAACCATGGCCTCATCGAGCCTGAGACCAGGAGAATTAGATGGTGCCTGTCTACCATTACTGACCATTCTGACCATGGATACAACAGAAGATCCTAGATAGAATGGGAAAAAAAATGCAGAACAAAACTCAAATTCATAAAAAAGGCCAGACCTACTGGACCAATAGAGGCTAGAGAAACCCCGAGACTATCACCCTAAAATACCCTTTGAACTTGGAACTGAAGCCACTCCCAGAGGTCATCTTTTGGCCAAATAATAGATTGGCTTATAAAATAAATAATATCAGCTGTGAGTACTGTGCTCCTTTAAAAAATTAATTATATGAAACCAAACGTTCAACATTTACCCCAAAGCAAAGATGAGAAGGTAAGGAGGGGCAGGGAAGCTACATTAATGGAAAAATAACAAACAAAGGAAATAATGAGAATGCTAACACACAGTGAAAAATGTAACCAATGTTAGGGAACAATCTGTATGAAGGTTGTTAAATAGGAACCTAATTTGCTGTAAACTTTCACCTAAAACACAATAAAATATTATTTTTAAAAAAAAGTACACCTGTCAATTGCAACCAGTGTTTTTCAATGAAATTTGAATTCTAAAATATTATTAAAACTAACACATAAAGTTCTAAGGTAAACAGATAATTATTTATTGATTAGGAATAAATATTTCACAGCCATAAAGTATTTTCATACTTTAATGCCATTAGCACTTTATCAATTTAGTTAGGAAATGGTAAGCTGTAGGCAGTACTATTTCAAATACTATTTCTCCAAAATTTCAAACAAAGTAATACAAACAGGCATGCAGGCCAACTGTTATCCAATTTAGTAATGAATTTTGGAATTACAACTTTTCCACCCATCAAGACCCTGATTGTAAGATGCCATTTTATATCACCAGGACCTCCGACACTTCATCGGTTAGCTTTTTCTATTACTAGCCAAGCCATGTAGAAGACAGTAAGATCAGTAGAACTGATAACCATAACGCCTTCATTTGAAATAACTTTCTTTCAATGAGCAGAATCTGATAAATAAGAAACCAGTTTTCCTATTTCAGATTTATTTACATATTTTTTGAAGTCTTGCTCTTAGATTTAAGAAAAATATTCAATACCAGCTTCCATTATTTCCTATAGCCCTCTGTAGAATTTGGTCTTAAGAAGTATAAAAATCAAGTTTTATATTTTACTCTACTGTCTCCATTATAGGAAACCCTGGTGGTGTAGTGGTTAAGTGCTACAGCTGCCAACTAGAAGGTTAGCAGTTCAAATCCACCAGGAGCTCCTGGGAAACTCGATGCGGCAGTTCTACTCTGACCTAGAGGGTCGCTATGGGTCGGAATCGACTAGGTGGCAAAGGTTTTTTTTTTTTTGGTCTCCATTATAAGATACACCTGACTGTTAAAGCTTAAGGTAGACAAATAAACAGAACTCCAGGGATGTATACCATGAAATAAATTCAAGCCAGAGAGGAGCAGGTATGAGATACCAAGAACATGATAACAATGAAACTCATGCTGGAGGTTTATACTCTGAAACATTTAAAAAAAAAAAAAAAAGAACTCACTCTACCGTGAAAATTGACTTAAAAGGAATAAACATATAGTTCTCCCAGTAAGCCTACTGTTTGTATGTTTGAAACAACACATACCATAAAAATGTAATAAAGTCACCTGCAAAACTCGGTAATTGTCCTAGGTCAGCTGACCTAATAACCTGAGTTGGTATGAGCAATCTATGAGCACCGAAGAGATTTGTCCTCTCTGCTTTACACACTGTATACGGGACTGGGGGTCTAACACAGGGAGTCACACATAATACTTAAGGATCCCCACATTCCAGGGCCTGGGCCAGATGCATTTCACCTCTCATAGAGTCTCCCCGTTACCTTCTAAGTAACTCCCAACTCAGTTTCTGCCCCTACATCCCAGCCTATGATCAGAAAGAAGCCTCCAAAAAGCAGAGGGCAAATCTCTTAGCAGGTCTCTTTGTTAATCCCTGTGGACCCGGCGCTTAGCAAACACCTAATTAATTGTTTCATTTAGTCCTTAAGACATCCCTAAAAAGTAGATTTCATGCATAGCTAAATATAAGGCAACCTGAATAAATATTAGACAATCCTTAAGTTACAAATGGACAAAAAATTGTTGGCCGAACTGAATACCTGAACTTTTACGACGTGGGTGAAGTAAATAGCTTCTTAGAATATTTCCTTGCTTATTTTAATTTTGTACGTATTTAAAATCACATACTGTGTTGAACAATAAGGGAATTGTTGCCTTTACTCACCGCCATTTTAGGGAATGATGTGTCTCCAG
This sequence comes from Elephas maximus indicus, assembly GCF_024166365.1. Classification (NCBI taxonomy): domain Eukaryota; kingdom Metazoa; phylum Chordata; class Mammalia; order Proboscidea; family Elephantidae; genus Elephas; species Elephas maximus. The sequence continues at coordinate 56,301,028 of NC_064840.1, forward strand.
TTTTCCACATGCAGCTTTGTCACGAGGACCTTTGCTATCACTTGCGTCTTACACCCTCAGTTATTTTTCTGAGCTACCTTACTTCTCCAGTAAGTAGATACAGCTTGAGGTCCAGCGTTTTTTTCTTTTTTAATCTGTGTGATGCTGTAATGGGAAATTCTATCCTCGTCTGCAGTGTCCATTCACTACTTGTGATCTCCACAGTGTAGCCACTTACTGTATTAGTAAAATTAAGTGTAAAATTCTCACTTTAATAGTAGAGTAGATATTGTTTTAACCCTTTTTTTACAGACGTTGTATATACAGAGTTTAAGCAACCTGGCCAACACACAATTAGAAGACAAGGAGAGCAAGAAGCATCCCTCAGACCAAACCAAAACAAAACAAATAATTTAAAGGGGGGGGGGGCAATTTAGTTGGCACATAGGAAACATTATTACTGCTCTTAGGAATCAGCCTTCACTCCTTCCCTTCATTACTTAACATGGGATTTCAGAAAGTGGTTTTGCTGCTCTGAGCCTCAGCTTTTGATTATTACTTTTTAAAATCTCATTAAAAATCAGCTTTATTTTCCAGCCATCTAGGCACAGTGGTAAAGCACTTAGCTGCTAACCGAAAGGTTGGCAGTTCGAACCCACTAGCCCTTGGCGGGAGAAAGATGTGGCAGTCTGCCTCTGTAAAGATTTACAGTCTTGGAAACCCTATGGGGCAGTTCTACTTGTCCTATAGGGTCACTTTAAGTTGGAACTGACTCAACAGCAGCAGGTAAAATAAAAGTTTACAATTAATTTTAAACATAATTCAAACAATTAACTATAGGCAAACAACAAGCTTACTACATAAGGTTACTGTAAAATTAAAATGAGATAGGTCACATGAAAAAGTACCAAATGGCATTCAAATGCAAGGTATCTTTACATGGTTCTACATTAACAATTACAGATGTCCAGACCTAACTTCTCTTTTGAGCTTCAATCCAACTCACACTTCTGTTGAGTGGGAAGTACTCACCAGATGGAGATTCTATGATATAGGAAGTGAGAAAGATATCAATAATTAACTTAGACAATTCAGAAGAAGCTATGCAAATTGGCCAGACGAGACCTTGGGAATAGGGGTCTAGACTTGGCTGGAGAGGAAGGACTGAGATAATAGAACAAGGAGAGAAAACAAAACAACTCTAGAACAGCTTGTATTCTTTTAAGTACAAGAGTGAAGAAAGCCAAACACACAAAAAATCCTACCAAGTAACTCAACAACAAAAAGACAAACAACCCAATTTAAAATGGGGCAAAGGACATGAATAAACCACTTTACCAAATAGGACACTCAAGCGGCGGCAAACACATGAAAAGATGCTTGCAATCTTTAGCCATTAGAGAAATGCAAATAAAAACTACAATGAGATGTCATCTCACTCCTGCTAAAATGGCACTGATAAGAAAACAGAAAACAAGAAATGCTGGTGAGGATGTGGGGAGACTAAAACCCTTATACACTGCTGGTGGGATTGTAAAATGGTACAACCACGATGGAAAATAGTACGGTACTTCCTCAAAAAACTAGAAATAGAAATACCTTATGATTCAGCAATCCCACTCCTAGGTACAGACCCTGGAGATCTTACAGAAGAGACAGGGACAGACAAATGCACACCTATGTTCACTGAGGCACCATTCCCAATAGCGAAAAGACAGAAACAACCCAAGTGTCCATCAATAGATTGATCTGAATGGATAAACAAAATGTGATGCATATATACAATGGAATACTGCACAGCCATAAAAAATAATGATGAGTCCTCAAAACACCTTATAACGTGGATGAATCTGGAGGACATTATGCTGTGTGAAATAAGTCAATCACAAAAGGAAAAATGTATGATTTTACTTTTATAAAAAGACAAGAATAAGTATACATACAGAAACCAATGTTCCTTGGTGGCTACCAGGGCTGGATGGGAGGGGGAGGGTAAATCACTCTCTAGATAGTAGACACTGGTTATTTTTGATGATGGGAAAGGTAACACTGAATGCGGGTGAAGTACGCACAGATTGACCAAGGTGAATTATGTCACTAAGAAATACTCAAGAAAAAAGGACATTTCTGGTAAATGCTATAACTTATAATTTTGCAACAACCACCACCAAAAAATATATGTGTTTATATATGTATTATGCATATAGGTATGTATACGTATTTGTGCAGAGGAATCTATATGTGTATGTATACGGGCATGTGAGTACATACGTACATATTCATATATATAATAAAACACATAGGGAACACAGTTACAAATACTTCTTAGACATCACCAACCAATCACCTCACAGGATTGGTTTTCTGGGTTTGAAGACTTAGGACCATAGTCATGTGGTACAACTCGGTCAACTCGCATAATATAGTTCATAAAGTTTATGTTCTATACCCTAGCTTGGTGAGTAGTGTTTGGGGTCTTAAAAGCTTGCAAGCAGCTATCTAAGATACAACTACTGGTCTCTATTCCGCCAGAGTAAAAAAGAAAGAAGGAAACCAAAGACTCAGAGGAGAAACTAGTTTACAGGACTAATGGTCTACATGAACCACGGCCTCATCTAGTCTCAGACCAGAATAACTAGATGGTGCCCAGATCCACTGCCTTCCATCCTGATCAGGGCCACAAAACAGATGATCCTGATAGAATGGGAGAAAAATGTTGAACAGAGCTCAAATTCTTCAAGTCCAGACTTACTGGACTATCTGAGACTAGAAGATTCCCTGAGACTGTTGCCCTGAGATACTCTTTAAACCTTGAACTGAAACTATTCCCTGAGGTCACCGTTTATCTAAATAACAGATTGGCTCATAAAATAAAGAATATCGCCCATGAGTACTGCACTCCTTTAGGAATCAACTATCTGAGACCAAACGGTCAACAACTACTCTAAACCAAAGATGAGAAAGTAAGGGGGCAGGGAAACTAGATTACTGGAAACAGAACAACGAGAACAGAAATAACATTGACACATTGTGAAAAAGGTAACCAACATCACTGAACAATTTGTGTAGAGATTGTTAAGTGGGAAACTAATTTTCTGTGTACGTTTTCACCAAAAACACACTAAAATATTATTTTTAAAAAAATCTTACTAAGTAGAGTTAATGCTCACAAAGTTTCAACTGCCTTGGCATTAGGGTCCCTCCCCTATTTTATGATAATGATAAGAAAAAAATAGACAAAGTAAACCACACCACATAGTCTAGTTTAGATCTCCTTGGGCAAGGTCTGAGGAAAAGTCAATAAGGGATTTGTTCATCACACTAAGAATGGAAGGGAAGAATCAAAGTTTTATATGAAGGGTTAACGAGCCTGTATGCTCAAGAGAGCTTTTGGGTACTCTGACCTATGCTTTTCCTACAGATAGTGGTCAAGTCATTACCAGTAATAAATCATGTCATACATATCCACGTTCTCTCACCAGGCCAACCCATTACCTTTACTTTTTAAAAGGCATCACCAGAATGGAGGAAACCAAGACAGAGAAGAGGTTCTCACTTTCCTGGGATCCTGCATGGGTTCTGAGCAATTAGAAGAGCCTACACTCCAACGGTGCCTCCTGCTTCTACCACCCCCTGAAAAGTTGGGTCTGCCCAGAGGAGCAGTGAGGCAAAAAGTCAATAATTCCTGTCTGGCAGATATCCCACATCACATACTCAACATGTTGAAAGCACAGTGATCACCTTTCCTGAGAAACAAGCTCCTAGGGGAGAGTTCTTGTTTCAGATGCACCATTAACCTCTCCTGACACTTTAATGCCATACTTTTGAGTCATCACATCTCCTTCCCCTCCCCATAGCTTTAGTTACCAAGACTATCATTATTTTCTTTCGTAAATCTTCTGCAGCTACTCCTTTAATTTCTACTACTACCTCTTAGTAGTACTCAGGTACTGTTGCTTTAGGAATTAACTACTGGTCCTAACCAATCTAACTACCTTGAACACTAATTCATATCATCCAATCCACTATAAGCAATTTTGCTAGGTTAATCCTCCTAAAACACTTTTCTGATGACACTATTGTCGCCATCATTCATTATGTGCCTCTCTTCCTCCAAAACAAAACAAAATAGAAATTTTAAATGATCTTCAATGCAACTAAGTTAAAGTTGTAATTCTTCAACTCAGGGGCCAACAAACTTTTTCTGTAAAGAAACTCTACACAACTACAGAACTCTGCTGTTGTAGCACAAAAGGAGACACGGATGATAGTAAATGAACGGACATGGTTGTGTTTTGATAAAACTTTTCTTACTTAAACAATGTTGTTGTTGTTAGGTGCCATCAAGTCACTTCTGACTCACTGCGATCCTATGTACAACAGAACAAAACACTCCCTGGTCCTGTGCCATCCTCACAATCACTGCTATGTTTGAGCCCACTGTTGCAGCCACTGTGCCAATCTATCTCATAGAGGGTCTTCCACTCTTTTGCTGACCCTCTACTTTAGCGAGCATGAAGTCCTTCTCTGGGACTGATCCCTTCTGATATCACTTCCAAATACGTGACATGAAGTTTGGCCACCCTCACTTCTAAGGAGCATTCTAGCTGCACTTCTTCTAAGAAAGATTTGCTTGTTCTTCTAGTAGTCCATGGTATATTCAATATTCTTCACCAACATCATAATTCAAAGCCATCAATTCTCCTTTGGTGTTCCTTACTCGTTGTCCAATTTTCATGCGCATATGAGGCAGCTGAAAACGCCATGGCTTGGGTCAGGCTCACCTTAGTCCTAAAAGTGATATCTTTGCTTTTCAACACTTTAAAGAGGTCTTTTGCAGCAGATCTACCAATGCAATACGTACATCATTTGATTTCCTGCTGCTCCTTCCATGGATGTTGGCTGTGGACCCAAGTAAAATGAAATTCTTGACAACTTCAATATTTTCTCCACTTATCAGGATGTTGCCTATTGGTCCAGTTATGAAGATTAAACAATGGACAGTAGGATTTGGCCCGAGGGCTGTAGTTTACCAACCTTTGCTTTACCTTGTCACTCAGGGCCCTTAGCAATCTGGCCACTCTCTCTCCGGCTTATTCCCTTACTGCTATCTTAATCACTGTCTAAATTGGCAATGTTATGAGAAAGAAGGTCCCTGGGTGGCACAAATGGCTTGTACTCAACTACTAACTTAAAGGTTGATGGTTCTAACCCACCCAGCAGTGCCATGGAAGAAAGGCCTGGCGACCTGCTTCCATAAAGATTACAGCCAAGAAAACCATATGGAGCAGTTCTACTCTACAGTACTTGGGGCCTCCATGAGTCAGAATCAACTCCACAGCAACAGTTTTGACGGGGTGGGCGATTTTATGAGCAAGGTACAAATTTTACAAATGAGAAAACTGAAGCACAGAGAGGTTTTAAATAGGTTATAATCGGACTGGAAACCAGAGTTAAGAGCCCACACTATTAACCACTACCTAATTTTTTTTTAATGCTGACTTTCCATTGGCCTACTTAGTTCTCCCTACGTTACATCATCATCTCTGGATCCTTGCTCATTTCTCGTGTCCAAGTTCAAGTCCTACTTCTCACTGATGCCTTCCATGCCTGCCCAAGTGACTGTGACATCTCCCTCCTTTTTTACTCTTGAAACATACATTCACTGTACTTTTATTTTGGCCCTTATTTTTTCATGACTACATACCATCTTCCCTATGTATATTTTATCTCACATATTTTCTATATCCTAAACAACTCCTATAGTGTTTTGAAGTTAAAAGGTATTCATTAGTTGTTTTTTTTTTTTTTTTAACTAGGATGATAATGTTAACAACCCTACCACAAGGGAGTCTCACCTACAAGACAATCCATGAATACAGGGGCCTAAAATAATTCCAACCACTCCCCATATCTATACTGATTAGAGCAAATGTACAGTAGTATATTTTTTAAATTTTATTTTAATGTGATAAAGTATATATAACAAAAAATTGTCATTTTAACAATTTTAAGTAAAAGTCATTGACATAAATTGCACTGACATTAATTACATTCGCCATGTTGTACAACCATTACCACTGTCTCCAAAAGTTGTTCACCAGACCAAAAAGAAACTCATAACACTTTAAGTAATAACTCCCCATTTCCCCATCCCTCAGCCCCCAGTAACCACTAATAAGCTTTTGTCTCTATACATTTGCCTATTCTACACATTTCATATAACTGAAATCACTCAATATTTATCCTTTTGTATCTGACGTATATTACTTAGTATAATGTTTTTGAAGTTCATCTAAGTCATCACATCTATCAGAACTTCATTTCTCTTTATGGTTGAATAACATTCCATTGTATGGATATATAACATTTTGTTTATCCATTGAGCTGTTGATGGGACACTTAGGTTGTCTGCAGCTTTTGGCTATCGTGAATAACGGCTGCTAAGAACACTGGTATATAAGCATCTGTCTGAGTCCCTACTTTGAGTGTTAGGAGTGAAACTGCTGAGTCATAAGGTAATTATTCTGTTTAAATGTTTGAGGAGCCAGCAAACTGTTTTCCATAATGGCTGCACCATTTTACATTCCCACCAGCAGTGTACAACGGAGGGTTCCAGTTGCTCCACAGCCTCACCAACATTTGTTATTTCTCCATTTTTCTGATAATAGCCATCCTGGTGTGTACGAAGTAGTGTCTCATTGTGGTTTTCATTTGTACTTCCCTAATGATTAATGACATTGAGCATCTTTTCAGGTGCTTAGTGGTCATTTGTAAACCTCCTTTGGAGAAAAGTCTTTTTGAATCCTGTGCCCATTTTTAAACTGGTTTGTTTGTCTTTTGTTAATGAGTTGTGTTGTTGTTGTCAGGTGCCGTCAAGTCAGTTCTGACTCATAGTGACCCTATATACAACAGAACAAAACACTGCCCAGTCCTGCACCATGCTCATGATCATTGTCATGCTTGAGCCCATTGTTGCAACTGTATCAATCCATTTTGCTGAGGGTCTTCCTCTTTTTTGCTAACCCTCTACTTTACCAAGCATGATGTCCTCCTCCAGGGACTGATCCCTCCTGATAATATGTCCAAAGTACGTGAGATAAGTTGTAGGAGTTCTTTATATATCCTGAATATTAAACCCTTATCAGATATATGGTTACCAAATATTTTCTCCCATTCTGTAGATTTTCTCTTTATGTTCTTCATAAAGCCTTTTGAGGCACAAAAACGATTAATTTTGATGAAGTCCAACTTATCTATTTTGCCTTTTGTTGCTCTTGCTTTTGGTGTCATTACCTACAAATGCACTGTCAAAAACAAAGTCTTGAAGCTTTAGCCTTATGTTTTCCTGTAAGAGTTTCATGATTTTAGTTCCAATACTTAGGTTATTGATCTGTTTTGAGTTAATTTTCATATAGGGTGTGCGGTATTGATCCAGCTTCATTCTTTTGCATGTGGAGGTCCAGTTGTCCGAGCACCATGCTTTGAAGAGACTGTTCTTTTCCCAGTGAATGGACTTGGCACCCCTGTCAAAAATCAACTGGCCATATATTTCTGGGCTCTCAATTCTATTCCACTGATAAAATGTCAATCCTAATACAATATATCATTTTTGAAAAATGGGAAAAAGAAGCAAAGTACAAATTGATCCCTTTGATTTGTATAAGGTACGTCTTATAAGAGCTACAGTCTGTCTCTAGGCAGGATCTTTAGGATGAAATTAGTCTTCTATTCATGAGATTTGTACCATCCATTTGGCACTTAATTACATACCATCTTCTATTCAATAGTGTCCAATATGAATGTTGTCTTGCTTGTAAATTTATTAGCTCTTTGTAAGCAGTAGTTAGCAATACTGGGTACATAGAAAATACTCAATAAATGCTTGTAGAAATTAATTAAATGTATTAAGCAAGACAAACTTATTTCCTGCCCCCTTTTTTTTAAAAAAAAAATACCACGAAGGGTCTTTAGCCATTTTTCCTTTAAACAGAAAATTGAAACAGGGCCTAAATCTTCTTTTTTAAAAATCTATTTGCTTTAGTTAAGACTAACTCAAACCTCACCATGACAATTGTTCCAAGAATAACCAAAAGAGTCATATTTCAGGTACTTAACAATCTATCATCAATAGGTTTTGCATTGGGTCATCCCTACTCATTTGCTAGGACCAACTAAAACATTTGTGTAAAATAGATGCTAAAGTTCCTGAAGTACATAAATAAAAATTGTCCACACCTCACTGGATGCTACAGTATATGGATGGCATAAGCACAGTAAGAAAAAAAAATTTGTTGGGGAAGGCACAGATAGCTGTGAATGAAAGGGTGCTCAGACTTCCTTGTTATTTTCTATCTTGCCAAGAAATCTTGAAAGGAAATAGAAATTGTGATTTATGCTTCAGGGTTTTTATGTATTTTTTCACTTCTACAGAGCCCGGGTGGCACAGTGATGAAGAACTATGGCTGCTAAGCAGAAGGTCGGCAGTTCAAATCCAGCAACCGCTCCTTAGAAACCCTATGGGGCGTTCTACTCTATCTTATATGGTCACTTTGAGTTGGAATTGACTCAAGGGCAATGGTTTTCTTTTTTCTTTAAATTCTATTCCTGGCCTTACAATTTCCCTCTGCTAGGATATGGGGGCTTTAACCTGGATAGGGGGCTTTAACCTGGGTTGTTGGAAGCTACTACTGCAAGAAAAAAATGGGCAGGCTAGTGCTCCCCTTATAATAAATAATACAGACATTTCACAATCCTGACACACAGAGGACTGTCCAATCGACAGTTTGCTTTCTTCCTTTAATAACCCTGTCATCAGTACCCACATGCTACAAATGGAAAGGAATATGTACTGAATAATTGGATGTGTCAGCCCATACCTTCTTTCCCTGTCAAAGGAAAAACACAAGTAGCCATTGTGCTATGTCAACATCCTTAAAGAAATAATTAGCTCAATGTGACCATGGAAATCACTTGGTCCAGTAAGTTTTTTTTTTTTTTCCTCTTCCAAGCAGAGAAATTGTGTCTTTAAATAATATGACACACAAGTCCAATATATAAAACAGGTAAAAGAGGATCTGGTTTTGGTTGGTCCAGGTAAAGGCATGGACTCATACCAGCCATCTCATTCCCCAACCCTCAGAAAGACACAAAGATCACAGTTTAAAGATAAAGAAAGTAAAGCTCAAAAAAACCCAAAACCAAAACTGTTACCTTTGAGTCAATTCACAGTGAAAATTAATGATCAAGTCAGGATAACAACCTACTTTCATGTGAAGTGTGCTGTCTGGCATTTGGCATACAGCGGCACCTCACTCTAAATCTTTGAAAGGCTGGGTGATATGGTGGAAAAAGGCTCTGAAGTCACAGCCGAGTTGGCATGCCAGCTCTGTCACTTATTTGCTGTGTCATCTGAGGCTAAGTTGTTTAACCTCAGTGACCTCTTCCATGAAAAAGAAAACAAACTAATATCATAGGATTTCTCTGAGCTTTCAGGAGAAACTGATATATAAAGTGCCTAGCACAGTATCCGTTACGTAGTAAGTAAAAATGTTCACTTCTGCTCGCATTATCTGATAAAATAGAAAATGGAGGCTTTATCTTTGCCTTCCTAATTGCATTTTAATTTTTTTTTTTACATTTCACATCTCAGTACATTTTTGTACATATAGACATATATGTGTATATGGATAAAATATATCTCACATTATCACAACAGAGAGAGCTCAGGATCAAACCAAAAAAATTAAGAAAAATATCTAACTCACCTTTTAAGACACCATAATTTAATATAAAGACAAAGGCAGCAACTAAAAAACTATCAGTTAAGAAACAGGCACTTTACAACCTACAAAGTTAGACTTTTAACTATTAAGTATTTTAATAACTATAATGATGACTTCAGAAGTTTTTGCAAAATTTTCATATGAAAAAAGCAACACTCCAGAGTAGGTTTCATATATTATTTTAACTCATCTTATAATTCAAGTACTTAATTCTCAGAGGCCTGCCAAAGTCTCCGCCTGAGAGTATAGTTGGTAAACATTTCTATTTCAACAACTTATGTGCTTTAGCCATGAAAATTCCAAAGCTTTATTTTATAACATCTTGATAATGAGATTAAGATACAATAGATTTACAGCATATTTACGTATCACTGGAACTTTGATAATCCTCCAGATTAGATTAAACAGAAAGGACAAAAGAATGTTAACTGACCTCAACAACAAATCTGAAAGAAAACTGCTACCAGGAAAAAAAATACACGAGTTTCCATCAAGTCGATTATGACTCTTGGCAACCCCACGTGTGTCAACTAGAACTGTGCTCTACAGGGTTTCCAAGAGCTGATTTTTTAGAAGCAGGTCATCAGGTCTTTCCTCCAAGGTTCTTCTAGGTGGACTCCAACCTCAAACCTTTCCTTTAGCAGCGAAGTGTACTGACCCTTTGCACTTGATACATAGGGTTGCTGTAAGTCCGAATCCACTTGATGGCAAGGAGTGATTTTTTTTTGAGAACTGCTACTAAAAAGACATTATAAACTCTGTCCACCAGGGGGAAGTGTTGTTTAACTATTACAGAACTCAGCATACTATAAACCTTTCTAACTTTTGATAAAAATAAATTATACTCTGATGAAAAACCTAGAAATCTGCCATTGGGTAGCTGCCGTTAGGCTAACACGACATCATAGAAGATAGTTGACTTTACAAAATTATTTTGTGCCTATGAAATTATCATACCTCTAAATTGGGGACTGGAAACTCTGGTGGCATACTGGTTAAGAGCTATGGCTACCAACCAAAAGGTCAGCAGTTCAAATTCACCAGGCACTCCTTAGAAACTCTATGAAGTAGTTCTACTCTGTCCTACAGGGTCACTATAAGTCAGAACCAGCTCAACAGCAATGGGGTTGTTTTTTTGGTTTGGTTTAAATTTGGGATTATCATAAAGGACACTCACCGTGCCCAGTCACACAAGCTGACGAGGCCCTCGTCCTTACTGGCGGCCTGGTGCTGAAGCTCTAAAGAAGGAGCAGGGGCAGTGGGGACCTAATACTTCATCACAAACTTCCAACCATTTCATGGTGCTTATGGCATGCTAGTCCTTGTAATAAATATCTACCCAATATCCCCATAAACACACTCTCACTTAGCAGAATTTCAGCTTCGGAGACGTATCTGCTGTCAGGTCACAGTGATAAAGGCCCAAATCTGGCTGCCAAGTAGAGAGGAGTTATGTGATTAATTTTAACAGCCAAAAATATGCTTTAAACCTAAAGAACTTTTTTATAATATATATATATATATATGCATGCACATGTAGACTTTAAATACATACAAATATATGCACATATATACGTTAAGAATGTATGTAACTATGTACTTATACATATACATGGACCCCTGGTGGCACAGTGGTTAAGAGCTAGGGCTGCTAACCAAAAGGTCAGCAGTTGGAATCCACCAGGCGCTCCTTGGAAACCATATGGGGCAGTTCTACTCTGTCCTATAGGGTCGCTATGAATCGGAATCGACTCAACGACAATGGGTGGGTGGGTGGGTTGGTTGGTTGGTTTATAAACCAAACCATACCCACTGCCATCGAGTGAATTTCAACTCACGGCAACCCTATAGGTCAGGGTAGGACTGCCCCATAGGGTTTCCAAGGCTGTAAATCTTTACAGGAGCAGGCTGCCACATCTTGCTCCCATACAGCTACTGGTGGATTAGAACCGCCCACCTTTTGGTTAGCAGCCGAGCACTTAACCACTGTGCCACCAGGGCTCTTTTTAATTTCTACCAAATGTTCTTAAATTACAGCTAGCACATGCCCTTTTCCCCTTCTGATTCTCCTCTTCCTCCTACCTGCTGTTGAGAATGTGACCAGAGCTCAAGTTAACCATCTCAGAAAAAGAAATGCTCAAAGGGTGGCAGATAACTAGTTCAAAGAAGCCAAGATCCAACACTGTAAAACTAGCATGTAAGCTCTGAATCATCTACCTAAATTTCTTTTATGAAAATGTAAACTTTTGTTTAAGCCACTGGAGTGTGTATGTACGTGTTTGTACCTGTAGCCAAACTTAATCCAAGCGTATACACCGCCCTGGTGGCACAATGATTAAGCACTCCACTGCTAAGTGAAAGGTTGGTGGTTCAAACCTACCCAGCCACTCCATGGAAGAAAGACCTGGTAGGCTCCTCCCATAAAGATTACAGCCTAGGAAACCGTATAGGATAGTTGTACTCTGTCACATGGGGTCACTATGAGACAAAAATCAACTTGAAGGTACCGAACAACGACAACAGCAGGGCACTTTCCCTGCCATCTCACATCTCCGTAACACAGTCCAATCTCTACAATGCTTCCAGACTCAGTTTCTAAATCCCAAATGTGAAGAATCAACCCACTACTTGAAACCATCAATAAAATCTGCACTCCTTCAACAGGGCATATAAGAAAGTTTATGATCTGGTCCTTGCCTTCTCTCTCCTTCCTCCCCTATTGATGCCAGCTGCTCTGAAAGTGCCATGGTTTTTCACAGCACCATGTTTTACTATCCTTTTTCTCCACTCTCTGAAAAATCTTCCTTTCCAGCACCCCATTCCAACTCGAGCCTCAAAAACTCTGCTCAGATAACCACCTCTTCTAGGAACCTTTCCCTCCAGTCTAACTTAGGAGCGCATCCAATAGTCTCCCAAAGCACCCTCTTCTTACCTCTAGTGTAGCGGTTACCATATTCTGTCAGAATCATATTACTCGTCTGTTTCCCCACCCAGACCTCAGGGTCACTGTATGCTTTTTCTTGACATCCCCAGCCTAGCCACTGTAGGCATTCATTGTATGTCGAGAAAGTAAATACCCTCAGGAGTACCTTTACTTGTCTGGAAGGATGTTTCTGGCATTTGATACATGACTTAAACGAAAACCCAGGCCTCTAGATTCCTCGCCCGGTGCTGTTACCAAGTACATCAGCATTTCCCCAGCTGTATTCCAGTAACAGCAGTTAGGGAACGTTAATAATGTTAATAACATGTGGGTTTTCCAGCCACCTCAGACAGCTTTCAGTTTCACTAACCAGTTAAACTCCCTCCGCCCTCAAAGTCTCCCTGCCTACCCCCGTGGCTCCTTCCCCCTGGAAGGCATTCTACCTCAGCCTGCCCCCACCACTCAGCCTCAGAACCCAGTCCCTGCACCGGCCTGGTGAAGACTCCCTACTTCCTCAATACTTTATGTGGGGGTGTGTGTGGTGCAAATACATGGAACAAAACATTAGCCAATTCCACAATTTTTACACACATAATTCAGTGACACTGATTACATTCTTCATGTAGCACAACCATTCTCACAATCCCTGATACTCTGAATTATTCCACCACCGTTAACATAACGTACCTCAGTGCACCTAAACAATAACTCCCCCCTTCCCTCTCCCTCTCATTCTGGTAATCATTAATAATCTCTGGTTTCTATATATTTCCCTATTTCATATATTTGTCCCTTTGTGACTAACTTATTTCACTCAGCATAATGTTTTCAAGGTTTATCCAAGTTGTGGCATGTATCAGAAATGTTTCATTTCTATTTACAAAAAAAAAAAAACTCATTGCCGTTAAGTTGATTCCGACTCATAGCGACCCTACAGGACAGAGTAGAACCACCCCATAGAGTTTCCAAAGAGCGCCTGGTGGATCTGAACCGCCGACCTTTTGGTTAGTAGCTGTAGCTCTTAACCACTACGGCACCAGGGTTTCCATTTCTATTTATAGTTGAGTAATACTCCATTGTATGCATATAGCACATTTTGTTTATTCCACTCATCTGTTGATGGGTATTTAAATTGCTTCCACTCTCTTGGTATTTTTAATAATCCTCTAAAATTTGGCTGACGATTAACCTTAACCTCACTAGGCTCTACAATCTGCTTTATAAAAACTGAGGTTTTGCCCCCAAATTTTTTTTAGCACTCGTCCCTTTCTTCAGGATTTTCAGAGAAAACCTAGGATGGATCTATACTGTATCCACAAATGTTCTCTGCTTTTTAGGACATAATCCCTCAGAGTTTAAATTCATGTAAAAGGAGCCAGGGGATCTCTTCTTGGCTTCTGCTTCTCGTCAGCAGTGTTTGTTCCACATTTCCTATAAGGAGGCTGCTCTCCTTGATTGAGAAAGCCCAACCAAGCAGGAGTTGAGTATCTCTGCCTTATCTCAGGAATCTCTTCACAGGATCTCACACGCCCTTAGAAAGGAACCTAACCTTTCCTTATTCTCTTTCTTCACACAGCAAATATTAGTGCACCTGACTCTTTAGAGCAGGATTGCTCAAAATGTCTTCCAAGAACTACATAGAACAGAATCACCTAGGGGGCCCTTTAAAATACGAGATTTCTGGGTCACAGGCCAGAATCAGAATCACTGTGGTAAGATTCAAGAATCTGAACTTTTAACAAGCATCCCAAGCATCCAAGGTGCCAAGCATCCAGAGGTCCTCTGATGCCCAGGAGGGCATGACTGGGGCAGCCAGAGTCCCCAGAAACAGTCACCTGGAGGATGCAGTAGCTTTCTTCATTCGTCCCAGTGTACAAAACAAACAGCATCATTTTCGAAGCATGCTGTTAAGTAAAAAAAGGTTCACAGCGTTCCTAGAATTTCACAGAGGCCTATTACATTTTTTTTTATTACATTAGCATCTCCAAGGGGAGGGTCACAATGATCATCTTCCAAACTTTCACAGGCAAAGCAGATGCATGCTCCTAGTTAAGAGCCATCACTTTGAAACAGTAGTTCTCAACTCTCTAACAGAAAAATCCCTCTTTATGACACTTATTATGCAATGCCTCCTTTATTATCCTGGAATGATATTCACAAATAATATAACCTACCCTGGTGGCATAGCGGTTACGAGCTCAGGCTGCTAACCAAAAGGTCGGCAGTTCGAATCCACTAGCTGCTACCTGGAAACCCTATGGGGCAGTTCTAAAGGGTCACTGTGAGAGGGAACTCACTCAACAGCAACGGTTTTTTTGTTTAAACTATGCAAGAAACACTTTGTTTATATATCCTAAGTCCAGATAATTATAAGCATGGTTTTCCCCTACATTAACGTCCAAAAAGTCATACAGCATGTGGAACGATCTCTCCTGGTGCAGCACTAAACTACGCGCTGTAAGACACCTACCAACCCTGGCCCCTGCCCTCTAAAGGCCAGTAGCCCACTCCCCGCCACCAATCACTGTGACAACCAAAACAACCCCACACATTTCTAAAAACACTGCTGGAAAACAACCATTCAACATCCCATATTATACTGGACCACGATTTTACCACATGCTGCTATCTTAAAAAAAAAAAATTTTTTTTTTAACATTATAATAATTCCACAATCTCCGCCCGATTCCATCTACAATTCCAAGAATGTTCTTTTCAAAAGCAAGTATCTACATGAATTCTCACATAGTAGAAACTGCTGGTGAAATTCCCTATGAATGGACAACGATCACAGATACAAGAAATTTTCTTCATAAAGTGCTGAAAAAAACAGTGCAAGCTATTTTTTTTAATCAAATCACGTGTTCCTGTTGCTATTACATTTTAATTTCAGAAATGTCCTCTCACTCATCTGACTGATACTGAACTGACAGTGCTTCCTAAGCACATCTGCTCGAGCGTCAGTAAAATATAGCAAATTTATAAACCAAAGACCAAACCAAGCCCGATTCCAACTCACAGCGACCCGATAGGACAGAGGAGAACTGCCCCTTAGAGTTTCCACAGCAAACTTAGGGTCCACAGTTAATTCTTTGAATGTTAAAATCATTTTAAAATAGTTCAAATATTAACATTCTATACTAACAGGAACCCTGGTGGCACAGTGGTTAAGAGCTTGGCTGCTAACCAAATGGTCAGCAGTTTGAATCCACAGCCGCTCGGTGGAAATCCTATGGGCCAGTTCTACTCTGTCCTGTGGGGTCACTGTGAGTCAGAATGGACTCAAAGGCAATGGGATTATGCTAGAGTGGTTCTCAAGCCTGTTGGTGCATTACAATCAACACCTGGGGAGTCGCTTTAACACGTAGAGAGGTACTGGAGTCCTTTGCCCAGAGATTCTAGTGTCCTAGGCCTGGGGTATGTGAGACCCAGGAATCCTTATTCCTTTCAAATTTCTACAGGTGGTTCTCATGCTGGCAGAGGCAGATCCAATTCTGTGAGTCCTAAAACTCATACAATTTGGGCTGCTCTCTTTCAGAAAAAGAAGAAAAATTGCTAGGCCCCCCATGGCCTTGAAAGAGCCCAAGGAAAGTGAGGAGTCCTAAAGCTTAAGCTGCATCACCTTTGTGGTAAATCCACCTCTGGATGCTAGGTAGGGTCGTAAATTGTGACATAAAGGAAATCACAACTGCAAAACATGAATACAGTGTAAAGTAAGTCAAAGACTATACATGAGATGACTTTAAAGCCGATGTCATAAGCCCAAATATCTACAGCGCTAGGGAAAAAAAAACCAGACCCATTGCCGACGAGTCGATTCCAACTCATGGCAACCCTACAGGACAGAGTACAACTGCCCCACAGGGTTTCCAAGGAGCACAAGGCTACTCGGAAACCTTGGAAACAAGCACCAGGAGTAACCTAAAGGAGGGAAGCAGACAAGGCATGAGGTCATGCGGGAAGGAGTGCCGACTGGCAACCCAAGGAGCACAAGGAGCACCTGAGAGATAAAGGCACCAGCTGCTATGTGGCCCCAGTGACGATGCACATGCAGTGTTGCCACAGCCTCAAGTTTTTCAACAAAATTCTAGACTTTTATATAAAATCTCTATTTTTAAAAGCTACCTCATTTTTTTAATAAAACCTTGGCTAGGGTCACTACGAGACAATCAACTCAATAGCAGTAAGTTTTTTTTTTTTTTTAGGTCAAATAAAACATGAATGGAGGATGCCAGTATGTAAACTATATGAAACAGAAGGGAAAAGACATCTCCTACCTAAAAATAAAAGGAAACTTAGAGTGAAACACTTTATTCAAAAAATGACAGGAGACACTGCTAAAAACACACTTTATGGTACAGTTCATACAAAACTTTTGCTCAAGATTCTGTAACATCTCAAGGGCCCAAATTTGTTCTAAAACATCCTAACAGCACCTAAAGAGTTCTATAATTCGTAAAAGACTAACACTCTAAGATAAACAAATGAACAGGAAAGTCTTAAAAAAATAAATCATAAATGCCTCATACCACCTACCCTGTTTCCGTCAGGTTGATTCCGACTCACAGCGACCCTACAGGATAGAGTAGAACTGCCCCATAGGGTTGCAGGAAGCGGCTGGTGGATTCAGACTGCTGACCTTTTGGTTACTGGTCGAGCTCTTAACCACTGCGCCCTAGGGCTCCATAAATGGCTAAATAGCATATGAAAAAAAGTTTGACTTCAATTACATTTGATGCAGCAAGTTTCTAAAGAAAAATGCTCCTGACTCTGAGATATATTTTTACAAAGCTTTTCAAAGTGGATCTGATCCTACTCTCAAAGTCAAATCTTCAGCTTTTCAATAGCTGCTTTTTAAAAAATGCAATAATGAATACGAGTTTGGGGGGGGAAAAATGGATCTCCTAGGCAAAATGAAAATACTGTACCTGATTTTGGCAGTACGCCTCAGTATATGAAACACTAAGCTTTTCAGTTCTGATGAGTTACTTGAGGGTACCAGTATATAGCTCAGCATGCAGATATGTGAGTCAGTGTAGAATAAGTTGGAAACACTGACTTAACCATTACTTCAAAACCCCTAGCCAAAAAGAAAGTTTATAATCACTTTCTACCCCACTTTGCCAAGCCAAAGCAGATCACTAAAAACTGCTACCTATGAAGCAGGGTCTAAAATGATAGAGAACATCTGAACGATATAATAAGGGCCACACAATGGTCATACTGTAAAATCATTTTTCTGCTTTCCTTAATGGATGGAAAGGAGACTAGGGAGTGGAAAGAACAAAAATAAAAAGTGCAGAGGTAACGGCCAAGATGGTGGAGTAGTCAGACACTTCCTGTGGTCCCTCTTACAAAAAAGACCCCAAAAAACAAGTGAATCAATTATATATGACAGTCTAGAACCCTGAACATCAAAGGCAAAGTTGAGGAATCAGACTGAGTGGCAGGGGGAGGGAGAAACAGTACAGAAGCAGCAAGGAGTTGCCAGACCTGATGCAGCAGGCACCGGCACCCTGCAGACCGGATGCCCTGGCACAAGCACGGTGACGCAAGCAGTGGTACTCGGGACACATTTTCCAGATCGGGAGAGACCAAGTGGAGTAGAGTCCACTCACACCTCCAGAATTGGTGAAAAGAGGCACACAATAGGCAAAAGATAAGTACTTACATTTAATTTACCGTACAGAGGAAAAAACACCTCTTTGGGAAAAAATTCTCTCCCATTTACCTGACTCCTCCCCACTCTGCACCAGGTCCCAATTCAGCTTCTGTGACAGCCGCTTTCCCTGGGCTGGAAGTAGGACCTGTCACATGCCCTGAGCCATTCTCCTGGCCTTGGAGAAGGAACAAATTGACAAACAGGAAAAAAATAATCTGCTGGCTCCCCTAAACCGGGAACTCAGGACAGAAACAGCTCCTTTGCCTAGGCACAGGCAAAAGGGGCCCATAGACTTTGAACACCTTTTACGCCTGCATAGACCTGTGAGGGCCCATTTCAACAGGGTAGGCTCCTATTAGCACAGTAAAACAGGGTATATACCTCAAGTCTAACTTCAACTGTTTCAGCTATATGGTGGAGAGGCAGGTTTGTGACATTTGACACCGCTATGCCTACTAAGCAGGGTCCTCACCTACCCACATCACAGGACTGAGAACTGGTGACTCCATCCACACTACCTAGCCACCCGTGACAGGGGTCCAGGGATAAGCGGCGCCTCCCAGCCCTTACAGCCAACAGCACTGGGTAACCACAGTTCGGCTCCAAAACCCACCTACCTACATGCTCTAAAGAACAGTGACACACCTTCCTCACACACTCTCGGGGGTAGTTATCAGCCCCCTACATTGCTCAGGGAGTGATCCCCTACCGCAACCAGATACCTGTGCCTACACCAATCACCCCTGCTTGTCTAAGATGAGAGCCTCCACCACACACTTGGTGACCTGGACACCTGAGCTAAATCCATACAAGAAAAGTAAACGGACTCCTGGGCTCATATACCTAGTAACAGCTCTAGCCACCTGGTGACAGGACATCAGAGCTTCAAACGTGCCAATAATCAACGTAGGTCACTCGAGCACCTGTTTGGGCATATCAAAATAAGAAGCTAGGACAAAGTAAGTAAAGATAAAACAAATAAATACAATAACTTATTGATGGCTCAGAGTCAACAGCTAATATCAAATCACATAAACAGGCAGACCATGATGGCTTTAGCAAGCCCCCAAAACAAAGAATCGAGAAATCTTCCAGATGAAGAGAACTTCCTGGAATTACCGGACATAGAATACAGAAGATTAATATAGGGAACTCTTCAAGAAATCAGGCAAAATGCAGAACAAGCCAAGCAACAGAGACAAAACATTAGAGGAACTTAAGAACACTGGAGAAGAACATAATCACAAATTTAATACGCTGCTGGAATCCATAAAGAGACAGCAAACAGAAATCCAGAAGATTAACACTAAATTTCAGAATTAGACAACTCAATAGTCAGAGGAGCAGAATTGAGACAATGGAAGTCAGAATTACTGACATTGAAGATAAAGCACTTGACATTAACATATTTGAGGAAAAATCAGATAAAAGAATCTAAAAAAAAAAATGAAGAAATGCTAAGAATTACCTGGGACACTATTAAGAGAAATAACCTACGAATGGCTGGATACCAGAATGGGAGTTAGGGGGTGGGGGCGTCATAACAGAAAATACAGAATTATTGAAGATTTTTTGGCAAAAAACTTCCCTGACATCATGTAAGATGAGAAGGTATCTATCCAAGATGCTCATTAAGCCCCACACAAGGTAGATCCCAAAAGAAAGTCACCAAAACATTATAATCGAACTTGCCAAAACTAAAGATAAAAAGAGAATTTTAAGAGCGGCTACGGATAAGTGAAAATCCACCCACACAGAAGGGTCAATAAGACTAAGCTTGGACTACTCAGCAGAAAACATGCAAGCAAGAAGTCGATGGGTTGACATACATAAAGCCTTGAAGAAAAAAAACTGCCAGCCACAAATTATATATCCAGCAAACCTGTCTCCCAAATATGAAGGTGAAATTAGGACATTTCCAGATAAACAAGTTTAGGGAATTTGTAAAAACCAAACCAAAATTACAAGGAATACTAAAAAGAGTCCTCTGGTAAGAAAATCAGTGACATCAGATAAGAACCCAAAACTGGAACACACGACACAGCAACCAGATATCAACCCAGATAGGGAAATCACAAAAATAATGCAAAGCAAACACGCAACACAGGGAAACAGAGATATCATTATGTAAAAGATGACAGCATTAAAACAAATCTAGGTCAACTGGCATAACAAAGTGTATGAAGAAAACATTCTGCACCCCACTGTGGTGAGTGGCATCTGGGGTCTTAAAAACTAGCATGTGGCCATCTAAGACACATCCATTGGTCTCCACCCACCTGGTGCAAAGGAGAATGAAGAACATCAAAGCCACAAGAAAAAAATGAGCCCAAGAGAAAGAAAGGGCCACATAAACCAGCGACTCCATCAGCCTGAGACTGGAAGAACTAGATGGTGCCTGGCTATCACCAACAACTGCCCTGACGGGGAACACAACAGAGAATCCCTGATAGAGCAGGAGAAAAGTGGGATGCAGATCTCAAATTCTAATAAGAAGTCCAGCCTTAATGGTCTGAATGAGACTGGAGGGACCCTCAGACTTTCTGGTAGCCCAAAAACAGAGCCATTCCCAAAGACAACTCTTCAGACAAAGATTGGACTAGGCTATAAGACATAAAATCATACCGGTGAGGAGTGTGCTTCTTAGCTCAAGTAGACGCACAAGACTATGTAGCAGCTCCTGTCCAGAGATGAGATGATGCAGAGGGGGGAAGGAGCTGGTTGAATGGACACAGGAAATGCAGGGTAGAGAGGACGAGTGTGCTGTCACATTACATGGAGAGCAACTAGGATCACACAACAATGTGTAAGTTTTTGTATGAGAAGCTGACTTGGATTGTAAACTTTCACTTAAAGCACAATAAAAAAAAGAAAGAAAGAAAAAGTGCAAACATACAGAATTTACTGAAATACTAGCCATAAAGTTATAAGCCAACATGTATCTGTGGCAAAGAAAAGAAACTAACTCGACAAATGACCCTGGAGTTAGTGGATTTGTGATTTGCTGCTTTGTATATCTGTGGATTCCTATGCCAACTCACGTTTTTCCTAAAGCAACAACTCCTAGTTTTACTGGATCTGCAGCCAGATTAAAAGATTAGGATGGAGCCTGGGTAGGGATAGGCTGCAATGCTACATGTTTTGCATTTTACTCCTCAGGAATCCTGTGTGTACAGAAAGGTGTCAACCCGAATCAGAAAGATGCTCCACATTTACACAATCCATTCTATCACTAAGAATTATTCAACCCATTCCTCACACCATATGCAAATTTCAAAAAGAATCATTGACCTAAACGTAAGAGTTAGAACTATAAAGCTCTTAGAATAAATATAAATATACAACTAAGTCTTCTTGAATTGGAGGTAAGCAAGGGTTTCTTAGATATGATACCTAAAGCACAAGCACCAAATAAAAAAATAGATTTACTGAATTCCATCAAAATTAAAAACTTTTGTGCATCAAAGGCAAAAACAAAACAAAAAAAAACACCCGGAGAAAATATTCGCAAAACCATGTATCTGGTAAGAAACTTGTATTCAGAATATATAAAGAACTCTTACAAGCAATAATAAAAAGACAAATAACTCAATTTAAAAATAAGCAAAAGATCTGAATATACATTTCTCAAAAGAAGACATACGAATGGCCGATAAGCACATGAAAAAACATTCGACATCTTTAGTCATTAAGAAAATGCAAATCAGGGGGAGCCAAGATGGCGGAATAGAAAGACACTTCCAGCAAACCCCCTTACAACAAAGATCTGAAAAAAACAAGTGAAACGAGTTATATTTATGACAAGCTAGGAGCCCTGAACATCAAAGGCAAGCTTAAAAACTGAACTGAAGGAAAAGACAGTACAGAAGCGGAAAGGAATTACCAAACCTGAATCGCGTGGAGTACTCAGGCAACATTTCCTGGATCGGCATCATCATGCTGGTACTATCGTTTCGCTGCAGTTTCCTCAGGGAAAAGCTGCAAGCCACACACCCTACTCATACCTCCGGAACCAGAGAAGAACGACACTCTAGGAAAAAGCTAAGTACTTGCGTATATTTTACCACGCCCCCCACTCCCAAGCTGGCTTCAGCGGCTGATTTCCCTGGGCCTGAGATAGGCCCTCTTGAACGCCTAGAGTCACCCTCCCGGCCTTGGAAAAGGAATAAATTTACAATTGGGGGAAAAGATAATTTGCTAGCTCCACTAACCAGGGGACCTCAGGACAGAAACGGCTCTTGTCCAGGCATAAACGGTCCATGGACTCTGAGTACCTTTCCCCTCTGCATGGACCTGCACAGGCCTATTTTGGGAGAATAGGCCCTTGTTGGCAGACTCCAATAGTTTCAGCTGTGCAACGAAGAGGTAGGAGTTTCGTGTTTGAAACTGCTTCGCCTATTAAACAGGGTCCTCACTTACCAACATCAGGGGCCTAAGGACTGGTGGCTCCACTCAGGTTACCCAGCCACCCGTGACAGGGGTCCAAGGATAACTGGTACCTCCCACTCCTTACAACCCAAAACTTTGGGTGCCCATGGTCAGCTGCAAAACCCACCCACCTGAATGCTCTAGGGAACAAGGACATGCTTTACTCAGAGACATGTGAGAGACAATTCTCAGCCCCCTGGCTTGTTCAGAGTGTGACCCCCTGCTGCAACCAGACACTGGTACCTACACCAATCACCTCTGCCCCCTAAGACTGTAAGACAGAGCCTGTACCACACACTTGATGACTAGCTACCTAGACACCTGAGCTGAATTCATACAAGAAAAGTGAAGAGACTCCTAGACTGACATACCTGATAATAGCTCTAGCCATCTGGGGACAGGACCTCAGAGCTCCAAAGGCGAAAATAACCAAGCTAGCTCACTCAAGCAACCCACCTGGGCATATTAAAATAAAACAAAGCAAGAAACTATGACACAGTAAGCAAACATAAAATAAATTAATACAATAACTTATAGATGGCTCAGAGACAACAGTCAATATCAAGTCACATAAAGAAACAGACCATGATCACCTCAGCAAGCTCTCAAAACAAAGAATCAAGGGATCGTCTACATGAAAGTGTCTTCCTGGAATTACAAGAGGCAGAATACAAAAGATTAATATACAGAACCCTTCAAGGCTTCAGGAAGGAAATGAGGCAATATGCAGAACAAGCTAAGGAACACACAAATAAAGCAACTAAAGAAATTAAAAAGATTATTTAGGAAGATAATGAAAAATTTAATAAGCTGGAAAAATCCATAAACAGACAGCAATCAGAAATTCAGAAGATTAACAATAAAATTACAGAAGTAGACAACTCAACAGAAAGTCACAGGAGCATAAGTGTACAAGTAGAAGGTAGAATTTCTGAACTTGAAGGTAAAGCACCTGGCAGTAATATATTTGAAGAAAAATCAGATAAAAGAATTAAGAAAAAAAAAATGAAGAAAACTTAACAATCATGTGGGACTCTGTCAAGAGAGATAACCTACAAGTGATTGCAGTAAGAGAATAGGGAGGGATAACAGAAAATACAGAGAGAACCGTTGAAGATTTGTTGGCAGAAAACTTCCCTGAAATCGCAAAAGATGAGAAGATATCTATCCAAGATGCTCATCGAACTCCACATGACGTAGATTTTAAAAGAAAGTCACCAAGACATATTATAATCAAACTTGCCAAAACCAAAGTGAGAATTTTAAGAGCAGCTAGGGATAAACGAGAAGTCACCTACAAAGGAGAGTTAATAAGAATAAACTCAGACTACTCGGCAGAAACGATTCGGGCAACAAGTCAATGGGATGACTTATATAAAAAATTGAAGTAAAAAAAATTACCAGCCAAGAATCTTATATCCAGCAAAACTGTCACTCAAACACTCAAATATGAAGGTGAAATTAGGACATTTCCAGATAAACAGAAGGGTAGGGAATTTGTAAAAACCAAACCAACACTACAAGAAATAATAAAGGGAGTTCTTTGGTTAGAAAATCAACAATATCAGTTGTCAACCCAAGACTAGAACACTGGGCACAGCACTCAGAAGTCAACCCAGACAGGGAAATCACAAAAACAAATCTAGATAAAAAAACACTTGAAACAGGGAAACAGCAATGTAATTATATAAAAAAAGACAACAATCAAACAATAAAGAGGGAATAAGAAATGTAGTCATAGATTTTCCATATGGAAAGGAATACAAGGCAATACAAAGAAATAAAATATATGTTTAAATTTAGAAAAATAGAGGTAAATAATGAGGTAACTACAAAGGAGACAAACTACCCCAGTAATCAAAATAAAATACAAGAAAAAAAATACAGACTCAGCAGAAACAAAATCAACAACAACGAATATGAGGAAAGGGCAATATATAATCTACTCAGCACATAAAGTTAAGTGGGAAAAAGAAACTGTCAACGACACACACAAAAAGATATCAAAATGATAGCACTAAATTCATTCCTATCCATAATTACACTGACTGTAAATGGACTAAATGTACTAATAAAGAGACAGAGCGGCAGAATGGATTAAAAAACACGATCAGTCTACACACTGCCTACAAGAGACACACCTTAGACTTAGAGACACAAACAAACAAAAACTCAAAGGTTGGGAAAAAAATATATCAAGCAAACAACAATCAAAAGAGCAGGAGTGGCAATATTAACGTCTGACAAGATAGACTTTAAAGTTAAATCCATCACAAAGGATAAGGAAGGACACTACATAATGATTACTGTGACGATACACTAAGAAGATATAACCATATTAAGTATTTACACACCCAATGACAGGGCTGCAAGATACATAAAACAAACTCTATCTATATTGAAAAGTTAGATAGACAGCTACAAAATAATAGTAGGACACTTCAACACACCACTTTTGGAGAAGGACAGGACATCCAGAAAGAAGCTCAATAAAGACATGGAAGACCTAATTGCCACAATCAACCAACTTGACCTCATAGACATATACAGAACACTCCACCCAACAGCAGCCAAGTATATTTTCTTTTCTAGTACACATGGAACATTCTCTAGAATAGACCACATATTAGGTCATAAAGAAAGCCTTAGCAGAATCCAAAACACTGAAATACTACAAAGCATCTTCTCTGACCGTAAGACCAAAAAAGTAAAACTCAATAACGGGAAAAGAAATCAAATACTTGGAAACTGAGCAATAGCCTGCTCAAAAAAGACTGGATTATAGAATACATTGAGGATGGAATACAGAAATTCATAGAATCCAATGAGAATGAAAACACTTCCTATCAGAACCTTTGGAACACAGCGAAAGCAGTTCTCAGAGGTCAATTTATATCAATAAATGCACACATACAAAAAGAACAAAGGGCCAAAATCAAAGAATTATCCCTACAACTTGAACAAATACAAAGAGAGCAACAAAAGAAACCCTCAGGCACCAGAAGAAAACAAATTATAAAAATTAGAGCAGAACTAAATAAAACAGAAAAACAATTGAAAGAATTAAGAAGACCAAAAGCTGGTTCTTTGGAAAAAAATCAACATAACTGATAAACCATTGGCCAAACTGACAAAAGAAAAACTGGGGAGGAAGCTAATAACCCAAATAAGAAATGAGATGGGCGATATTACAACAGACCCAACTGAAACTAAAAGAATCATATCAGATTACTATGAAAAATTGTACTCTAACAAATTTGAAAACCTAGAAAAATGTATGAATTCCTAGAAACACACTACCTTCCTAAACTAACACAAACAAAGGTAGAACAACTAAATAGACCCTTAACAAAAGAAGAGATTGAGAAGGTAATCAAAAAACTCCCAACAAAAAAAAAAAAGCCCTAGCCCGGATGGCTTCACTGCAGAGCTCTACCAAACTTTCAGAGAAGAGTTAACACCACTACTACTAAAGGTATTTCAGAGCAGAGCAAAGGAGAGAATACTCCCAAACTCATTCTATGAAGCCAGCATATCCCTGATACAAAAACCAGGTAAAGACATCACAGAAAAAGAAAATTACAGACCTATATCCCTCAAGAACTTAGATGCAAAAATCTTCAACAAAATTCTAGCCAATAGAATTCAACAACATATCAAAAAAAATAATTCACCATCACCAAGTGGGATTCATACCAGGTATGCAGGGATGGTTCAATATTAAAAAAACAATTAATGTAATCCATCATATAAATAAAACAAAAGACAAGAATTACATGATTTTATCAATTGATGCAGAAAAGGCATTTGACAAAGTTTAACACCCATTCATGATAAAAACTCTCAGCAAAACAGGAATAGAAGCAAAATTCCTCAACATAATAAAGGGCATTTATACAAAGCCAACAGCCAACATCACCCTAAATGGAGACGGCCTAAAAGCATTCCCCTTGAGATTGGGAACCGGACAAGGATGCCCTTTATCACCGCTCTATTTGTAGATGACATGATCTTATACACAGAAAACCCTAAGGAATCCTCCGGAAAACTACTGAAACTAATAGAAGAGTTCAGCAGAGGTATGGGATACAAGATAAAAATACAAAAATCAGTTGGATTCCTCTACACCAACAAAAAGAACATCGAAGAAGACATCACCAAATCAATACCATTTACAGTAGCCCCCAAGAAGATGAAATACTTAGGAATAAATCGTACCAGAGATTTAAAAGACTTACACAAAGAAAACTACAAAATACTTCTGCAAGAAACCAAAAAAGACCTACATAAGTAGAAAAACATACCCTGCTCATGGATAGGAAGACTTAAGATTATAAAAATGTCTACCAAAAGCGATCTACAGATTTAATGCAATTCCGATCCAAATTCCAATGACATTTTTTAATGAGATGGAGAAACAAATCACCAACTTCATATGGAAGGGAAAGAGGCCCCAGATAAGTAAAGCATTATTGAAAATGAAGAACTCTACCTGATTTTAGAACCTATCATACCACCACAGTAGTCAAAACATCCTGGTACTGGTACAACAACAAATACATAGATGAATGGAACAGAATTGAGAATCCAGACATAAATCCATCCACATATGAGCAGCTGATACTTGACAAAGTCCCAAAGTCAGTTAAATGGAGAAAAAACAGTCTTTTTAACAAATGGTGCTGCCATAACTGGATATCCATCTGCAAAAAAATGAAACAAGACCCCTACTTTACACGATGCACAAAAACTAACTCAAAATGGATCAAAGACCTAAACATAAAATCTAAAACAAAAAAGATCATGGAAGAAAAAATAGGGGCAACGTTAGGAGCCCTAATACATGGCATAAACAGTATACAAAACATTACTAACGATGCACAAAAACCAGAAGAGAAACTAGATAGCTGGGAGCTCCTAAAAATCAAAACAACTATGCTCATCTAAAGACTTCACCAAAAGAGTAAAAAGATTACCTACAGACTGGGAAAAAGGTTTTAGCTATGAGATTTCCGATCAGCACCTGATCTCTAAAATCTACATGATACTGCAAAAACTCAACTACAAGAAGACAAATAACCCAATTAAAAAATGGGCAAAAAAAAATATGAACAGACACTTCACTAAAGGAGACATTCAGGTAGCTAACAGATACATGAGGAAATGCTCATGATCGTTAGCCATTAGAGAAATGCAAATCAAAACTTCAATGAGATTCCATCTCATTCCAACAAGGCTGGCGTTAATCTGAAAGACACAAAATAATAAATGTTGGAGAGGCTGTAGAGAGATTGGAACACTTATACACTGCTGGTGGGAATGTAAAATGGTACAACCACTTTGGAAATCATTTTGGCGCTTCCTTAAAAAGCTAGAAATAGAACTACCATACGATCCAGCAATCCCACTCCTTGGAACATATCCTAGAGAAATAAGAGCCTTTACACAAACAGATATATGCACATCCATGTTCACTGCAGCACTGTTTACAATAGCAAGAAGATGGAAGCAACCACGGTGCCCATCAACGGATGAGTGGGTAAATAAATTGTGGTATATTCACACAATGGAATACACTATGCATCCATAAAGAGCAGTGATGAATCTGTGAAATATTTCATCACATGGAGGAATCCGGAAGGCACTATTATAAGAACTCGAGAAATACTTTAAACAGAGAAGAAAATATTCTCTGATGGTTATGAGAAGAGAGAGGGAGAGGAGGTGGGAGGGGGTATTCACTAATTAGGTAGTAGATAAGAACTACTTTAGGTGACGGGAAAGACAACACACAATGCAGGAGTGGTCAGCACAACTGGACTAAACCAAAAGCAGTTTCCTGAATAAACTGAATGCTCTGAAGACCAACGTAGCAGGGGAGCAGTTTGGGGACCATGGTTTCAGGGGACATCTAAGTCAACTGGCATAATAAAATCTATTAAGACAACATTCTGCATCACACTTTGGAGAGTGGCGTCTGGGGTCTTAAATGCTAGCAAGCGGCTATCCAAGATGCATCAATCCATCTCAACCCACCTAGACCAAAGGAGAATGAAGAGCACCAAGGACACAAGGTAATTACGAACCCAAGAGACAGAAAGGGCCACATAATCCAGAGACTACATCAGCCTGAGACCAGATGAACTAGATGGTACCCGGCTACAGCCGATGACTGTCCTGACAGGGAACACAATAGAGAACCCCTGAGGGAGCAGGAGAGCAGTGGGATGCAGACCTCAAATTCTCACAAAAAGACCAGACTTAATGGTCTGGCTGAGACTAGAAGGACCCCGGTGGTCACGGCCCCCAGACCTTCTGTTTGCCTAGGACAGGAACCATTCCCAAAACCAGCTCCTCAGACAGGGATTGGACTGGACAATGGGATGGAGACGGATGCTGGTGAGGAGTGAGCTTCTTGGATCAGGTGGACACTTGAGACTATGTTGGCATCTCCTGCCTGGAGGGGAGATGAGAGGGTAGACAGGGTTAGAAGCTGGCGAAATGGACAAGAAAAGACAGAGTGGAGGGAGGGAGCGGGCTGTCTCATTAGGGGGAGAGCAATTGTGAGTAAGTAGCAAGGTGTATTTAAGTTTTTGTGTGAGAGACTGACTCGATTTGTAAACTTTCACTTAAAGCACAATTAAAAAAAAACCATAGATAAAGAAAATGCAAATCAAACAGAATTTCAAATTCTCATGGGCTCCAGACTTTCTGCAGCCATGGAGGCTGGATGAACCCCTGAAACTACTGCCCTGAGATAATGTTTAAACCTTAAACCAAAAAGATCCCATGAAATATTCTTAAAACCAAACCACGGTTTAGCTTAACCAATAAAGAATGTCTACCTTGAGCATTGTGATCTTTTAAGGTCCATCTATATGGGATCATATTGACAAGAACAACTCGAATAATTACATAGGAAACTTAGGGACCAGTGAGCTTATGTTAAGGAGGAACAACTTGGAAAATGAGAGTGAGAATGGTTGCACAACTCGAACAATGGAATCAATGTTGCTGAACTGAACATGAAGAAATTGATGAACTAGTACATGTTCCAGTGTATATTCTCAACAACAAAAATAATTAAAAATGCAAATCAAAACCACAATGAGCTACCACATTACATCTATTAGGATGGCTATATTTTTTTTTTGATTCATAATAGCCAAAAAGTGTTAACACACAAAGGTCCATCAATAGATAAATGGATAAGTAAAACATGGCCTATTCCTACCACGGAATATCATTCTGCAATAA
This sequence comes from Elephas maximus indicus, assembly GCF_024166365.1. NCBI lineage: Eukaryota > Metazoa > Chordata > Mammalia > Proboscidea > Elephantidae > Elephas > Elephas maximus. The sequence continues at coordinate 56,331,062 of NC_064840.1, forward strand.
AAAATAACATGGATAAACCATGAAAACATTATAAGGGAAAAAAAAAATAATAAAGCCAAGCACAGAAGACCACATATTGTGTGATTCCACTTATATGAAATGTCCAGAATACACAAATTTATAGAGACAGAAAGTAGACTAGTGGGTGCCTAGTGTTGAGGTGAGGAGCCCTGGTGGCGTGCTGGTGAAAGTGCTCAGCTGCTAAACAAAAAGGTCAGCAGTTGGAATCCAGCAGCCACCCCACGAAGAAAGATGTGGTAGTCTGCTTCCATAAAGATTTACAGCCTTGGAAACCCAATGGGACAGTTTTACTTTGTCCTACAGGGTCACTGAGTCGAAATCAGCTTGACAGCAATGGTTTTAGTGTTGTGGTAGTGGGCTAGAAGTTAAATGGGAGTAACTGCTAATGGGTGTGTTTTCGGGAGGGTGGTGATAAAAATGTTGTAGAACTAGTCAGAAGTAATAGTTGTACAACTTTGTGAATATACCTAAAAACCAATGAGTTATATACTTTATATGGGTGTATGGTATGTGAATTACCTCATTTTTATGCAAATAATGCTTGCCTTCTATGTTCGTTTGCCAACTGTGCCCTCCCTACACCAGGTATTTTTGAAAGTGCACTATGCTATTTTTTTTTACAGCAACGTTTTTTAAAAATTGGCATAGTGGACTTATGAAAATACCTTACAAGGGGGAGGGTGCAGTTGGCAAACAAACACAGAAGGCATGCTGTATTTGTGTAAAAATGTAATGTATCTCAATAAAACTTTTTTAAAAAAGAAATTATTCAAGCTTCTGGGTCACTATGGCAGAAAGAGTCAGAAGTTTGCCTCCTCTCCTTCTCTAAGTCCTATTAAAATGACGACAAATTTCAAAAGAAACCGAATTTATAGCAGTGCAGAGGACATTATTAAGCCAAATATTTTTATGAATTTCTGTTAGACTAAAGTGAGGCAGGGAGTTTAGTTTTGTTCAAAGCTTATACTCTGAAGACCGAGAAAAACGTGTGCGTGTATGTATATAGAACATATGGAGAGAAAAAATTCAGACGTAAATGCTACCAAAATGAGAACAAACTGCTTAGATTATGGACACTCTTTTTTTGCCCCTTCTTTTCACTTTTCAAAAAAAAAAAAACTTTTTTTTAATAGATAATATTTGGTAAACAGAAAAAATAGAGGGATCAAAAAGATTTTATCAGTTCTTGCTCTAAATATCAAATAATGAACCCAAAAGTGTGCACTCAACCCTTCAATTTTTTTTTCTCTCGTTTCGCTATCTACATTTTTCATTGCTGTATGATAGAAACCTACTTGGTTCTTTTTCAAATAAGCATGTTCCTTCTTCATACTCACCTGTTTTATCATAATGGTTTCTTTTCCCTTTTTAATCTTTTAAGTTCATTTTATAGTTTGACAATATTTTATTATTTCTAGGTTTTGGGGTATTGAGGTCCCTGTTTGTTGTATATGCTGATCCTACCATTCATGGAAGTTCTTTTTTTTTTTTTTCCCCAGTTTGTAATAATGTATCGTGAGCTCATCATTTGTAGGGATAATTTACTTGTTAACATAGGGGTCTTCCAAGTGTTTCTAAGGGCGGCTTTGCATTTACTTTAGTAGAAGTGTACAGAACTCTACCAGTCGAGGGCAGTTTTATGTCAATTTCTAGACATCACATGAAAGGGTAAACATGGACCTCTAACCCATCCACGCTGCAGGTCTGAGTTTCAATTTAACATAAGTGATTTTTTTCCCCACTCAGAGCTTTAGAAAACCACCATATAAACTCCCAGACTCCTCATCTCCTCCGCATCCCTACCCACCTCCAAGCAAATACACAGTTTTTCTAATCCTCTTTTTCATAGATGATCCCCAGTTTTACACAAAGACTCAATTCCCTCTTCCTGCCTTGTGAGGGTGGAGGCCACATGGACTGTTCCCGTTTGAGTAAAAACACATGCCCCTTGGCCTGCTAATGATGTGTCTCTCCAGTTTCATGCCTTAGGCTTGTAAGTTCCTTATTTGTTTTTGGCATCTGGCAAAATTTTCACTTTCTTTCAAGCTCATCTATATACTTAAGGTTTTCTCTACAACTCAACCCGCCATGTTGCAAGAAGTCTCTGAAGGCATTCAACACTCCCATTTAGAGCAAATGACCTTAACAGGAACCACCTTATTTTAAAAAATTTAATCAGTTTGACCTTTAAACATAATTCGTAAGCCTGAGAGAATTATAAATTTGGACACAGTCGCCAGAAACCGTAAGTTCCTAAAACAAGAGGGCAGGACAAGGTGAAAGACCTAGAAATAAAAAAAAAAAAATTTTTTAACAGCATTTAATAAACCAAAAAAAACAAACCTGTTGCTGATGAGTTAATTCGTCACAGTGATGAGCACAACAGTAAATCTTGGCTGTTATTATTTGTATGATATTTGCTAAATAAAAAAGAAACCTGACAAATGGATAGTCAGAAAACAGAAGGAAAAAAAATCCCCCGTTTTCACATAAGGCCAACGTTTACGTAACAACCTGGTCTTTGGAACCTAACCGTGTCACTAAGTAAGGAGTAGGTGTATAGGATAGTACCATGGAGTGCCTTCTTTTAAATGAGACGATCTTTGAGGTCTGACGTTGTAAACAACATACCAAAGTGTGTGAAAAGAAAGTTAAAGAACATACGCCATACGTTCTCAGCCCAGAATCATGTTTTATTTATTGCTTTTTCATATTGTCATAGTTAAAAGGTTTTCATGAAGGTTATGTTAGTACCATGTGAAGAACCAAAAAAAAAAAAACCAACTGCCATCGAGTCGATTCCGACTCATACAGGACAGAGCAGAACTGCCCCATAGAGTTTCCAAGGAGCGCCTGGTGGATTCGAACTGCTGACCTTTTGGTCAGCAGCTGTAGCCCTTAACCACTATGCCACCAGGGTTTCCATATGAAGAACATGAATGAAAATTTAAATCCGAATTGTAGGACCGAGAATAAAAAGGTGAAATTCCACATTCTTAAAGACTGCCTTAGTCCAAGGCTAGTGTTTTATAAGTCCTTTAAAGCCATTTAGATAATTTAAAAAGACATTGTATATAGTCAAAAATAACAGAATTTTAGAAATGCAGTTCTCTACCATACTGATGATAAAAATATGAAGCTCTTTCCTGTTTTTTAATTCCTATTAAGTATTTAACTGTTTTTCAAAATGTTGAACCATTTACGTTCTCACCAGCAGTGCGTGAGGCTCCCAGGTGCTTCACATTCTTGCCAGCGCTTCGTATGGCCAGTCATCGTAGTTTTTAATTTTAGCAATTCCAACTGATGTGTGGTAGTTATCTTTTTTGTGGTTTTAATTTCCACTTCCCTAATGACTAATAACTTTGAGCATCTTCTCATGTGCTTATCTGCCATCCCTATTATCTTCTTTGGTGAAGCTTCTGTTCAATCTTTTGTCCATTTTTTTTTAATGAGTTATTGTCTTCTTTTCATTGAGGTGTAAGAATTCTCTAACCTGTTCTACATACAAGTCCTTTGTATGACTTCCAATTCAAAATGTGTCACTGCAGAGAAAACCTGACCAAATTAATTTTGCTAGAAAGAACCACACTATATTACAAGAGAGTAATTTATCTACACGAGTCACCCTACCTTTAAAAAGAATAAAGTTAATTTGAAAAAAAAAAACAAAAACCTGGCATGAAATACCTTTCAAAAATCATATACCTCACAATTCATTTTTATCTAAGTCCAAAAAGCACTTTATTAAATTATTCACACTGATGACCATAAATCATTATAAGGGAAAAATTTTCTTACGTATATAACTTTAAAAGGACTTCATTTTAAAAGAATTAGAATTTTTAAAGTTTTAGTACTTCAGTTATCTGGAAAACCAGCTAAAGGCTTCAAGCTGGCTAAGTTCTCACTACATAATCACCAAAGAACCTTAAAATGGTGGCACGTTTTCTATGGCTTCCCCTTACTGGGCTCCCACCCTTTGTTGCCCCTCATCTAGCCTTACAGTGATGGATCCTAACAGTTCAGGTGAAGGCAGGAAGGCGACAATGTGAGAACAGTTCTCTTCCTCCTTCCTTTAGTAATCAGGTGTCTCACTCACAGAAGAGTCCCTGAAGGCCTCCCTCAGAGCCTATTTGTTCTGATTTTAGACAACACTCCAACAACACAACCATTTATAACCAGTATCTCAAGGGGTGAGATCAGATGACTTTTAAGCCTTCCCAATCCTGAGAGTCTATTTTTCTAAGGGAGCAGGTAGTATAAAATATCAAACACAAGATTTAGAACCAGGAAACCTAGATGATAGTCTCAAGCCTGCCAGAAGAGTTTGGGCAAGTTAATTCATTCTCTAGGCCTTAATTTCCTCATCCATAACATGCAGAGAGTAGATAAGATGATTTCTAATATTTCTTCCAACACAAATGTTCTGCTAGCTTGATTATATAAGCTTGTTTTCTAACAGCTAAACACTGACTGGGCACCATGTGTCAAACATTGAGTTATGTATTTAAAATCTCATTTGATTTCCACTACACCTCTGAGGAGTTATTATCATTAGTTCTAGTGTACAGACGAAGAAACTGAGGCAAAGAGCAATTAAGTAACTTATCCGTAGGGACCCACCTTACACTGGGACCCATGCTCTGTGACTGCCTCTTGGCACTATGCCTTCAGTAAACCAGAAGGAATAAGGGGTTGCTTTATGCCATACCACAGGCACCAGTAAGGAGTTAACTACTGGCAGTTCACACACTTCAAAAACACACACAAGCTCTAAAAGGAAAATTAGGACCATTTATGAAGGTCTAAAACACTCTACACAGCTCAGTAACTCCTAAGGACACCTACTGTACCTCAGTATACAATTACGTGAATTCTGTAATAAGAGGACTGCATTAAAGCCTATAGGTCTTTTCACCAGGACTTTGAACCCACACTTCTCAGTTCAGTCACGGCTGAGGACAAAACCAGAACAGACTCAAGTTTTTAAAATTTGGGTGAACCAGAACGATAACCAGAATGGGAAAAATTACACGCTGAAGCCCTGCTAGAAACCTAATCTCCCTATTAGAAAAGGAGCAGTGTACGAACCGCATAGCAACCAAATCTCTTGCCCATTAGATTTTGAGCAGAGTTGGAAACAGCGGTACTCCGCTCAAAGATGGCACCTGACCACCCTGCCCTGAGTGTGTGTCACTTTCCACAGATCTGCTAACAATCCAATCTTACGTATCAGGCTCCCAAAAGGGTTCACTACATCTCTCCTGAGTTTCTCATTCCAGGGCTCCAACCTGTAATTTTTCCCATTCTTGTTATCATTCCGGATCACCCAAATTGTAAAAATTTGGGTCTGTTCTGATTTCACTGCATCAACCATGACTAAACTGGTTTGAATTGGTTCAAAGCCCTGCTTTTCATACAGTCCACAGAATTGTCTAAAGGCAGTATACAGAATTGTCTAAATTTATACAGGATTAAGAATCAGGGTCAGGACAAAGCTGGTTCCTAAGAGGTGGAGGTCAAACATACTTCAGCTCTCCAACTTCTCCATCATTTCTGACACCAGCTGTTCCCCTTGCAACATTCTCTACTTCTCTGCAACAGCCACACAGAGCTCAAAGACTGTATTCACAGTTATGTGGTTTATTAGGCAAAAGTAACAGGCTACAACTTGGGATCACAATCAACTTGGAAGTAATAAGAAAAACTCGAGATCAGGAACAAGAAGCACTAAGGCAAGGTCTGGAAAGGTCCCTAGATGGAGGGCACATCCCTCCCTTCTTCAGTGCAGTGTCCTTCTAATCAGGACAGCTCCTGCAGCTGCTCTCCACTATCAGGCCTTTCCACCTTCAGCTTTCTCTGGCGTCAGCCTCTCTGCCACTAACTGGCCCAGCTCATAATCACTCTCAGCTGCTTTCTGTGGTCAGGCCTCTCCACTGCTAACTGGCCCAGCTCACAGCCTGTATAGCTGCTTGCTTAGCTCTCCCAGCTACTCTCAGCCATCAGGCTTCTCTGTCATCAGCCTCTCCAACACTAACTGGCCCAGCTCATAACCAGTGTAGCAGCTTCAGCACCACTCAGCTCCCACGTGGCTCTGCTTCTCTGCCAGACAAGCTCTTAACCAGCATTTCTCTCTCAACCAAGCCTCCAAAACTTCTGTGTTTCTGCCATTTATATATCCCAATCCTCATCAAGTACAAGGCAGGCCTCTCTCACCAGACCAGAGTTCAACCAATCCTCAATTACCCATAAGTGTCAATCAACTCAGGTCTAGTTAATTATCAGACCAAAGTATTAAACCATCAAGTTGCTTACAACCTACCCAGGAAATGTCAATCTTCCCAGGGAATCCCCTAGGCAAAAAAGTAACAAATACTCTGGGGTAGGAAAAAACCTGGAAGCCCTGCCCCCCATGCTTCTCCAAAGAACTCAAGATAAGGTAACAACTCTTCAGGGCTTAGGGGGGAAAATCTCCCAAGCTGTTTGTCCAAAGCGCAAAGGCAAAATGCTACATACAGGAATTCAATGCACCACACCACCAGAGAAACCAGATTTCTAACCTGATTCTAAAGCATCTAAACTATGTGTGCCCTTAGGCAAGTAGTTTAATATCTGAGGCTCATTTCTTCACCACCTACTCATCTCCAAAAGTTCATAAATCAAGAGAGAATGTAGGAGAGACATTTTGTTAACGGCTAAGAGTTATTATAAAAGGCCGACTCCCCGTCTTTACACCCGGTAGGCCCTTTCGTTTTCTCACATACTTTAATAGGCCACTGTTCTTCCTACAAAATGAGGGATAGAGTCTTACTCCTCTTCAAAGGCTTCCTTAAATATTTCTTCCTTCTAAATTTTGACCAAAGAGAAAGACAGACAAACAGACAGGCACATACACACATACAGCGTCATCTGATGACCCGAAACTCTTCAAAAAATGTACTTGCCTAAAATAAAGCCACTCTCCTGCTGCAGTGTACTTCCTCTGATTAGTTTAGAAAAGCCATGCCATCAGCTAAAGCACAGCAACCCAGAGGAATGCTGTGCTGAGCGGGAAGTCTTGAGTGGAGCTGTCAAATACAGGCCCTTGGTTTTGCCCCAGCTGAGGCTCCGACTGTACCTCTTTTTTACCTCTCTGCAGTTCCAAGCTGCTCCAGGACAGCTGACTGGAACAGAAGGAACCTACCTGTAGTGATTTGTTGCCTCACCAGAGACACAGCACAACTGATGACACACCTGTACATTCAAGCCTAGAGTCTCACAACAATTACTAGCACCTGCTCTAGCCCTTGAAAAGCTCCTACAAGTTGAAACAGCTCCCAGAAGGTAGAAGGGAATGGAGAAACCGGAGAAGCACGGTCACCTCTTTCATTATACTGATGAACAGATAATGAGAACCCAGAGCTCTTAACTCCCAGCCAAGGGCTTCTTCCCATTGACCACATGTACTCCCTTACCCCATTCAACACTCTATGTTGTGTCACTGATTCAAAAGTCCTACATAAAGCCCAGGGTTGACAAGCAACAGCCTGCAAATGATCTTTAATTGTTTTCCCTAGACCAACCCAGCCTCCTCTCCCTATAGCAGTAAGACTTCCCTTGGGTTTACCTGGGAATCGTAATCCAGTTGAGCTGATCTGACCTGGCTATACCATTACTGAGCTACCACACCTGAGACATTGCCACCTAAATATTTCTGGGGATGCATTCAAAAGTTACTGTCAGCATTTCCATTCTCCACCAGGCTGCTTAGACAGTTTAAGTCACTGTGTCAAGAAAGAGCATGGGAGACTCGAGAAGAGGATAACACCTACCACAGAAACAGTAAACAGACTGATGACAGTTCCCGGTATTATCTGACCCTCACTTTTTTTCAAAACCTGTGTAGGAAAACGTATGTCTATCCATCTCATTCAAATAGAAACATTAGCCTATTCTCTCTACTACCTTTCCCAATGGTCTTCTGAATTTCGGCAGTGTTTTGATGACAGATGACTGTTTTATAGGAACAAACTTCAGAGTCTTTTTGAAATGATAAAAATATGCCATCATTTCTTTGTAAACATACAAAAAGAGCCGTTTCCAAATGTCAGTTATCTTGTACCTTACACCCCTCCTGGAGTAAGCAACAGCTTTTACTGTCCCTGTTCCAATTTCCCGATCAATCCCTCTTGATTCATCTATGTAAAACAGTACTTCAGTCAGCTCCTGTCTGCCTACCTAGACAAAATGCAAATTATCTACCTGCTTTGGAAGGTCCTACATGATCTGGCCCCTTTCTAAATGGTTATTCTTCTAAACCTATCTCCCACTAATATGCTTTGCAAAGGAATCATTCTAGTTTTTCTGTTCTTCAAACAATTTCTATTTTCTGCCACCACATCCTTTATTCATCAGAATCTTAGTCATCCTTTAAGACCAAGGTTCAACTTCTACGTCTTCCATGAAGCCAGCGCCAGCCCAGCAGGAAGCAATCATTCCCTCCTATGTTGCATCCTAGTAAATGTATTCCCTGTACCAATCATATGATTGCAGTCATTCAGAGACATGTCATTTCTCCCAGATCAAAAAATAAGCTCCTAGTGGGCAAGGACCACGTCCTCTACTTCTGTGAACCCTCATACTGCCCAGCACAGGTAACCAGCACATAATACAGCCCCCCAAAAGAACACTGTCATCAAGTCGATTCCAACTCATAGTGACCCTAAAGGTAGAGTAGAACTGCCCCATAGGGTTTTCAAGCCTGTAAATCTTTATAGAAGCAGACTACTACATCTTTCTTCTGGAGCAGATGGTGGGTTAGACCTGCCGAACTTTCAGTTAGCAGTGGAGCACTTAACTACTGGGCCACTAGGGCTCCTTAAAAAAAAATTAAAAAAAAAAGTGCTTATTAAATATTATTTGCTCAATAAATGCATGCATACTTTTACACCTACAAAACAATCACACTAGAAACAGAAAAACACTACCAATGATTTTACCAAGGCAAATAAAAAAGTGCAAATTTAAAATGTCATTTTGGTTTGATTCAGGACATATCAGAGCTGGTAACACAGAGAAAACTACACAAAATCCAGGAGTAAGGAAGAACTAAATTGGTCCACAAATTAGGCAGAGGATATGCAGACATTTGGCAGCATCTCTAACTACACAAAAATTATGTTTTATCAACGTCAAAGGAAGCTCAATCGGCACAAAATTGCATGTGGCATTCAAAGCCAAGGCTATGCGGGAAAGGCATTTTCAACAGTCTTGGGTGGCCTAGGAAACGCTGGTGGCGTAGTGGTTGAGTACTATAACTGCTAACCAAGAGGCTGGCAGTTTGAATCCACCAGCGCTCCTTGGAAACGCTATGGGGCGGTTCTACTCTGTCCTATAGGGTCGCTGTGAGTCAGAATTGACTTGACGGCAGTGTGTTTGTTTTTTTTTTTTTTTTTTTTTGGTTTTGGTTGGCCTATAATCCATATTCTCTATGAAATAGTGAATAGATGATTTAATGTCCTAAACCTCAAACCCACAAGAGATAGATATTTATGCTACATAATAAGTAGCATTAATGGCTACAATGTGTGACAAGTGAAATGTTATGAAACATATTTATCTCAAAACTGGGACACTGTGCTAAAAGCAGAATGATTTTTTTTTTAATAAACTAGCTGTTTTGTACTGCACTTAAGAATTCCCACCTATTTACATATATAATAAATACTCATTATTAAGTTAAAAGGAATTATAGAATGGTTGCATATACATTGCCCTCTTGGTGGTATTCCCAAATATTATGGGACTGATTATATAATCCCATCTAACATCTAAATCATAAATCTAGAGTTGCCATTTATAGTTACCAGTTACCCCTGATTGCACAGTGGTTAAGTGATTGGCTCTTAACTGAAAGGTTGGCAGTTTGAACCTACAAGCTACTCTTTGGAAATCCTACAGCAGTTCTACTCTGTCCTATAGGGTCACTACAAGTCAGAGTGAATGCAATGGCAATGGGTAGTTAACGTTACAGTTACCAGACCCTGGAAACGAACATCATGCTTGGCGTCTTAGTCATGTAGTGCTGCTGTAACAGAAATACTATAAGTGGGTAGTTTCAACAAAGAGAAATTTATTGTCTCGCCGTCTAGTAGGTTTCAAGTCCAAATTCGGAGCATCAACTCCAGAGGACGGCTTTCCCTTCTCTGTCAGCTCTGGAGGAAGGACCTTGTCATCAATCTTCCCCTAGACTGGAGTTTCTCAGCACAGGGACCCTGGGTTCAAAGGACATGCTATGCTCCAGGTGCTTCTTTCTGGGTGGTATGAGGTCCCCCTGTCTCTCTGCTTGCACCTCTCTTTTATATCCTCGAAGAGACTGACAAGGCAAAATCTCATCTTGTAGATCTCATCAACGTAGCTGCCGATAATCCATCTCATTAACATCATGATGATAGGGTCTATGACACATAGGAAAATCACAGCAGATGACAAAAAGGTGGACAACCCCACAATACTAGGAATCATAACCTAGCCAGGTTGACAGATACTTCTGGAGGACACGATTCAACCCACAACACTTGCTAAAGTATAGGGTTACCGAAAGAGAGGAAGACCTTCAACAAGATGGATTGACACAGTAGGTGCAACAATAGGCTCAAACATAGCAACAACTGTGGGGATGGCGCAGGACCAGGCAGTGTTTCGTTCTTTTGTGCAAAGGGTCTCTACGAGTCGGAACTGACTCCATGGCACCTAACAACAACAACAGCATAGTTACCATTTGGCTTTTTCAACTGAACAGAAGCTACTTAAGGTTAGATTTCTTGTCCATTCAAAACAGAAATCGGTATCAGACAATGATGAAGTTGAGCAAAGTCAGGAATATACTTCTAAATGTCAACCTCAAAAGTCAGGGATGTGATGATGATCGTTACCATACATGCACAGTATACACAGTAACAGCACAGCAAACACTTTCATAGTGCTTATTATGTGCCAAGCATGATTCTGAGATCTCTACCCATGGCTACTTATTTAATCCTCAAAGGAATTCTAAGGCATGCAGTATCATTATAATCCCATTTTACAGATGAGGAGACTGAGGCACACAAAGGTTAAATAACTTACTCAAGGTCACACAGCTGCTAAGTTACAACGTCAGGATTCAAATTCAGGAAGTATAACTTCAGAGCCCAGGCTCTTAACCACCCGCAATATCCCTTTCTTAACTTCCAAAACATGCTAATACCCCCTTTATCATCAGTTTTCCACAAATACATCTAAATGTTTTTGAAAATGCAATAAAACTATTTGTATTTTTATCTTGCATCTCCTTTTGAAAAAATTCATTAAAAATTTTTTCAAAACATTTACTGCCTCAAGAGGTTGCAAGTATGAGCGCCGGGGTGAGGCAGACCTGAGTTAAAGTTCTGGCTCATCTGGGTGAGTGATTTTTGATCTTGAAGAAGTTATTTAACTTCTTAGTACTTCAGTTTCTTCATCTGGAAAATGAGGATTAGAGAACCAATTTAGAACGGTGTTGTGAGTACTAAATGAGATACTGCATGCAGACACTTAGCATGCCTCCTGGAACACAGTAATTAGTCAATAAATGTTATTTAATATCATTACTATTATTACTACTAGAAATAGTTCTATTTGTTTTAAATTTACCTGTATCAAACTTCAGGTAAATTGCTTCTAATCCCACAATACTAGACTCTGATAAATAGATTTGATCAATGCTTGCTTACACAAGAAAAAAAAAAAATATACGGTAATCTCCAAAACTAAGACTGCAATGCCTAAAAATCACTGTAGAAATGTTTCCTAATAGTATCTGTTGGTAGCTGTATGTTTGGCGGCTCCAAAACTAAGGCAGTCAATATATGCAGCAACAGTAAATGTGGAAAAGAAAACCTTATGAGAATTAATTCATGAAGTGTCAAATATCAGAAGCTGAGAGTTCTTCAAGCCAATAGTGAAAGTACCTACAACAGGCTACAAAAACCACATCCTGTATTTCTGAATTCTCTATCTTGAGAAGACTGTTTTATTGAGTAACTGGGGTGAAGAAGTTTCACAGAGATAAGAATGCAGGCAGAGAAAAAGTACTCAGAAATCAGTAGTAATTTGTATCTTTTACCTGACGGGAGGGTAGTGGCAAAACACTTACTAGTATCGGGAGTTTTCTCTCCAGCACTGCCAAATAAAAATTTGTATTTGGCCTTGGCAACACTCTGGGAATGTGCCGATGCATCGTTAACCCAAACAAATGTCTCCGCCTGCAAAATCAGAACAAAACGAAGACATGGTTAAAAAGACATCATAAAAAAAAACACACACACACACTGAAAAACACAAACTATCCAACAAGGGAATAATTATGCAATCCTGATTTATCAACTTGATGGAATGCTATACAGATACTAAAAATGAAAATTGTTATAACCTGAAAAAAATCATAATACAAAATTATCACTTCATGATTACAACCAAATGAAAAAGATTTAGTATGAATACCTACAGGGGAATAAGGAAAAAAGTTTGGCTTGATTTTGATAGGATTATGGTAGGTTTTTTAAAATTAAAATCACATTACATTTCTCCCATAAGAATATTACATTTATTTTTAAACACATCATTTCCCATGAGGTTATCATAACCCATAACTCATAGCAAGAGTACTTCCAATGTGTAGGGTCTGTCAAAGTACACCAATAAAAAGTAGTCTATCCCCCAAAACAGACCACTATTTTATATAATCGGGAACACCATTCAGTCAAACAGGGCACGAAACAGAACTGCCCAATATTCTATTTATACTGTTTGTCCCAAATTTGAGCATCTGCCCCTGTGTCCTTTGAAATTCATGAAAGTCTCTTATTTGAAAGAAAAACTACAAAGATGACGGTGAACATGGTTCACATCATGATTCTGAATTCCTAAGACTTTCTTCCTGGCTGCTTTAGGCACTTGTCAACTCTCAGGAGGGCTCCCTTCTCTGGTCCAGGACTAATTCAAAATTAAGCAACAAGATGGAAATTTCAAAACACAAAGAAATTTGACCTGGCCAGTCAAGAAGACATTTTTCTGCCTCTTCACTCTGAACGCAAACATTAACCAGCATACAGACATTACCACACTGGTTAGGGGACATCTTCTAACTGGACTAAACCAAAAGCAAAGCAGTTTCCTGAATAAACTGAACACTTCGAAGGCTAGCGTAGCAGAGGCAGGGTTTGGGGACCACGGTTTCAGGGGACATCCAAGTCAGTTGGCATAATAAAATCTATTAGGAAAACATTCTGCATCACACTTTGGAGAGTGGCGTCTGGGGTCTAAAACGCTAGCAAGTGGCCATCTAAGATGCATCAATTGGTCTCAACCCACATGCAGCAAAGGAGAATGAAGAAAACCAAAGACACAACGTAATTACGAGCCTAAAAGACAGAAAGGACCACATAAACCAGAGACTACCATCAGCCAGAGACCAGAACTCAAGGTGCCTGGCCACAACCGATGACTGCCCTGACAGGGAACACAACAGAGAACCCCTGAGGGAGCAGGAGAGCAGCGGGATGCAGACCTCAAATTCTCGTAAAAAGACCAGACTTAATGGTCTGACTGAGGCTAGAAGGACCCTGGTGGTCATGGCCCCTAGACCTTCTGTTGGCCCAGGACAGGAACCATTCCCAAAGCCAGCTCTTCAGATAGGGATTGGACTGGACTATGGGATAGAAAACGATACTGGCGAAGAGTGAGCTTCTTGGATCAAGTAGACACATGAGACTATGTGGGCAGCTCCTGTCTGGAGAGGAGATGAGAGGGCAGAGAGGGTCAGAAGCTGGCCGAATGGACACGAAAAGAGAAAGTGGGGGATAAAGTGTGTGTCTCATTAAAGGCAGAGCAACTAGGAGTATACAGCAAGGTGTATGTAAATTTTTGTATGAGAGGCTGACTTCATTTGTAAACTTTCACTTAAAGCACAATAAAAATTAAAAAAGAGAGACATCTTCTTTTCACATGTCTGAGCAGCAACAGACCATTAACTTTGAGGAAGAAAGACAGGAAGGGTTTTAGCAGCAATCAGGTAACTAAAGCAGGAAGATTTTATGACTACTACTATATCTCTATAGAGATCTAGTAGCTCAGGCTGCTAACCAAAAAGTCGGCAGTTCGAATTCACCAGCCACTCCTGGGAAACCCTATGGGGCAGTTCTACTCTGTCCCTTGGGGTGACTATGGGTCAGAATTGACTCAAAGTCAACGGGTTTCCCTGGAGCCCTGGTGGTGCAGTGGCTAAGAGCTCAGCTGCTAACCAAAAGACTGGCAGTTCAAATTCACCAGCAGCTCCTTGGAAACCACATGGGGCAGTTCAACTCTGTCCTATAGGGTCGCTATGAGTGGGAATCGACTCAGCAGCAATGGGTTTGGTTTGGGTTTTATTATATCCCTGGAGCAGAAATGACTGGCAGTGGTGAGAAGGCCCAGTCATAACTCCATCACCCTCATTTCACACAGGTTCAGTGAGCAGGCCCCTCTTTGTTCTTCAATACCAATATCAAAGGGCTAGCTTGTACAACTTTTTCAATCTATTCATGCCAGTTTATGTTTTCACATTCGAATTTATATCAGTTAATCAATTAAGAAAATTAGACTATTTTGATGAGCTTAAAACAAAATCAAACCATGGATTGCAGATGACAGCTGTAGTCCTGTTATCAGTCTCAGCAACCCCTCTATTTCTGTACTTTTTCTGGTTAGATACTATTCATAAAATCAGAATTACTAATCTGAAAACGATGATCAGGGCCTCTACACAGAATTGTGGGCACCGTGCACTGCACAACCCCAGGAGACACCATTCACATCACAGCCTGTCACACAGCACCAGCGTTTCTCCTGAAGTCTTCCTCGTCTCTTAAAAAGCAACTCCATACATTGTTAAGATCAAAGACATTCTTTTGATTTTTTTTTTAAACTTTTGTTTTTATTTTGGTAAAAGTATACACAGCCAAAGACACCATTTTAACAATTTCTACATGGACAATTCAGTGACACTATATTCTTCAAGTTTTGCTACCATTCTCACTATCCTTTTTTCCAAATTATCCCACCACCATTATCTTAAACTCACCGCTCCCTAAGCTTCCCATCCCACCTTTTGAGTTGCCATTGTCAATTTGATCGCACAGAGATAATTCTTTAAGAGAGTTCAATGCTCAAAGTAGACATACTTTACTAATTCAGATAAGCTAATTTTTGGTTCAAAAAAAACTTCAAGGGATAGTTTTGGTTTAAGGTTTAAAGTTCGTATCAGGGTAGTTGTTTGGAGGGTTCATCCAGCCTCGATAGCTCTAAAAATCTGGATTCCATAAGAACTTGTATTCTGTTTCACAATTTACCCCCTTTTGATCAGGATTCTTATACAGAATCTTTGACCAAAATGTTCAGTAATGGTATCCAAGCACCATTCAGTTCTGGTCTCACGGCAAAGGAAGTAGTTGTTCACGGAGACAAGCTGACATACATTTGATTTCCTCCTCCGATTCCTGACCCTCCTTCTTCCTCTCTTTTTTCAGGTGAATGGAGACCAACTGTTGTACCTTGGATGGTCACTTACTAGCTTTTAAGACCCAGTCACTTCACAACAAACTAGGAGGCAGAATAGAAGTACTGGGAAACAATATTAGGCCAAATGATTGGAATATCTCTTAAAACCATGACCTTAAACCTCCAAACCAAGAAAACATTCTCTGAGGTGTTTGGTTGTACATAAGGTGTTTGGTTGGTTTTTTTTTTTTTTTTCCTGCTAACAAAATAAATAACATTTGCTAATGCAACATTTTTCAGGTGTACATAGATCAAAGCCACTTTTAACTTTTCTTTTTTATTTTTCTTGTTGTTAATGTGTGTATAGAAACTATGAGTCTACAATTTTACAAGAGCAATGCCTTATCCTAATTCCCCACTTAATGAGAAAAAATTCATAGTGTTGAATACCTCTGCACACTGGAACGTTTAAACAAATCTCTCTGCAGCTTGCCCGATGCTCGCCTGCTGGGTACATATTCCATGTGACTGACTTAAAAACCTTCATCTGCATTGATGAGGAAAAAAATTTCACAATCTTGGGGAATTTCCTATTTCTTTCTTTATAAGGTATACAAATCAACTTTTTTTTCCCGTTGTTCTTCAGATGAAGGTTTACAGAGCAAATTAGTTCCTCATTAAACAATTACTACACTTTTTTTTTGTGACATTTGTTGTTAACCCCATAACATATCAACACTCTCCCCTTCTGGACCCTGAGTTCCCCATCATCAGCTTTCCTGTTCCCTCCTGCCTTCTCATCCTTGCCCTTGTTTTGTTTTATGGGCCTGTCTAATCTTTGGATGAAGGATGAACCTCAGGAGTGACTTCTTCAGTACTGAGTTAAAAGGGTGTCCAGGGGCCATACTCTTGGGGTTTCTCCAGTCTCTGTCAACCGGTAAGTCTGGCTTTGTTTTTTTTGTGTGTGAGTTAGAATTTTGTTCTACATTTTTCTCCAGCTCTGTCTGGGGTCCTCTATTGCGATCCTTGTCAGAGCAGTTGGTGGTGGTAGCTGGAACCATCTAGTTGTGCTAGATTCAGTCTGGTGCAGGCTGTGAAAATTATGGTCCATTAATCCTTTGGACAAATCTTTCCCTTGTATCTTTGGCTTTCTTCATTCTCCCTCGCTCCAGATGGGTGAGACCAGTGAACTACCTTAGATGGCTGCTCAGAAGCTTTTAAGACCCCAGATGCTACTCACCAAAGTAGAATGTAGAACATTTTCTTTATCAACTACGTTATGCCAATTGAGCTAGATATTCCCCGAAATCATGGTCCCCAGCCCTCAACCCAGTAATTCGGTCCCTCAGGGAGTTTGGATATGTCTATGGAGCTTCCATGACCTTGCCTTGGTTAAGCTGTGCTGGCTTCCCCAGGATTGTGTACTGTCTTACCCTTCAGCAAAGCTACCACTTCTCTATTGTCTATTAAGTGTTTTCCCTCCCTATCTTTCCCCTCCCTCGTAACCATCAAAGATTATTTCTTTTTGTATGTAAACCTTTTCATGAGTTTTTATAATAGTGGTTTCATACAATATTTGGCCTTTTGTGATTGACTTATTTCACTCAGTATAATGCCCCACCCCCCCGATTCATCTATGTTGTGAGATGTTTTGCAGATTCATCATGTCTTTTATCATTGCATAGTATTCCATTGTGTGTATGTCTCACAGTTTGGTCATCCATTCATCTGCTGATGGGCATCTAGGTTGGTTCCATCTTTTTGCTATTGTGAAAAATGCTGCAATGAACTTGAGTGTGCATATGATTTTGACTATTTTTTAAAGAGTTGTTTCTTTTTCTTTTCTTTTCATATCATTTTTGGTTTTACAGACTTGGAATAGTTTCTAACAGTTTTGCATAAATTATGCAAATCAAAAACTACAGAACCATTCAATATGGTGAGAATTTTCTTTCTATAACTTGAACAATTCTGAGATAGTAATTTCTTAAAATGGCTCTGCAATCACTTAATGCTCATATTGTATTAAATTTACCTTTCTGAGAAACGTGCGTACTCATCTTGGTGTTACATGCTTGATAAGTACAGTTTGCTAATTATCCACCTCCTCAAAAGAGAGGAAATACTAATCTTTTATGTTTCAGGAACTTCAGGCTGGTAAATGTGGAACTTTGCCAAGGGGATCCCATAATAGATGTCCTAGTTTAGGTACAGTGGTTAGAGAGGGTTCTTTAAGGAACTGATACTTATAGAGCTAAAAAAGATGAGAAGATTTGGAAGGACAGGACATCCATCTAAACAGAGAGAGGGCCATATGCAATGGCTTTAAGCTATGAAAGGACTGTTGTTGTTGCTGCTGTGTGCCATCAATCCTATATGACAGAGGAGAACTGACCTATAGGGTTTCATCTTTACAGGAACAGGTTTCCAGGTCTTTCTCCTGTGTAGATATTGAGTGGGTTCAAACCACCAACCTTTCAGCTGGCAGCCAGACTAGCCTACTCAAGAAACTGACAGAAGGCCACATAATAGTAGGTGAGTGGGCAAGTTTAAAGACTCATAGGGAGAATCACACAGCAGGAACTAAGACTGGAAAGTAGATAGGAGCCAAAAACACAGGTGTACAGGTCAAGGCCACTACCCATCTGTTAGTTTGTCGTACTGTGGTGGCTTACATGTCACTACGATGCTGGAAGCTATGGCACCAATATTTCAAATACTAGCAGGATCACCCATGGTGGACAGGTTTCAGTGGAGCTTCCAGATGAAGGAAGACTAGGAAATGCGGCTCAGAGATCTACTTCCAAAAATCAGCCAGTGTAAGCACTATGGATCGTAACAGGATATGGTCCCACTTGCTTGCTTTGTACACATCATCAGGAGGAATCAATCACTAGAGGAAAACATCATGTTTGGTGAAGTAGAGGGCCAACAGGGGCCCTCTCAGGGACATGGATTGCCACAACAGCCACAAGGATAAAGGAGAGAACATACTGGCAATTGTGAGAATGACACCAGACCAGGCAATGTTTCGTTCTGTTATACTGATGGTCATGACTCAGAGTCAACTCAACAGCAGATAACAACATAGGTCAAGGTAGCATTTTATTTCTCACTGTGGGTTATGATGAAAACTCCTTGAAAAATATTCCTCTAGATTGCTTCTTAAACTTTAGCATGCATGCATCATAATCACCTGGAGGGCTTGTTAAAGCACGTACTGCTGGGCCCCACTCAAGAGGCTTTCTGATTCAGTAGGTCTGGGTAAGGTCCACGAATTTGCATTTTTTAACACTCTCCCAGGTGATGTTGATGCTGCTGGTCCATGGACCACATTTTGGGAACCACTGTTATTAGATCAATGTTTTTCATACTTTAATGTATGTAAGAACCACCTGGGAATCTTGTTAAAACATAAATTCCACAGGTCTGGGATGGGGCCAGAGATTCTGCATTCCTAAGAAATTCTCAAGTTACACTGATGCTGGTCTACAGACCACACTTTGGGTAGCAAGGCTTGAAGTGCTAAAGTTTGAGAGAGAAGCAGTGGTTTGAAGTATATTCACACTCTCAGAGAAGAGAAGCATTTTGAAAGGACTGAAGATCCAGGAGTGAAACACAATAAAGGGTTCAACCCTAATAAAAAAGCACTCTGAAAATTGACAAATGTGGGGGACCCCAAAACCCAACATTCAGGCTAGAATCAGAGCATTAACATCCCCCCAGCCTTGCCAAGGGAAATAAAACCGACTCTGTATACATTAGCTATTCTGGGAGAGGCCAGCCTCAATGGTACATGCTCTTTCCATGCTGAGGACTCTAAATCTTCACCCATCTTTACAATAATTTTTGTAGGTCACTGAAAAATTGCATCTGGAAAAATCAGCTTGATGGAAGACCCACCTAATTCAGTACTACTTTTTTCTCCTGTATTACTACTTGAATAAAATATATTCTTTGGTTTTATTACAGTCATTTTAGAAACATAAATCTCAATAACCAGCATGGGACATAAAGGTAGTAAGTACCAAATGAAAATAAATTAGCAAACAGACTGACTGGCAGGTGATCTAGATGTTAATCTCAACTCTGAAATAAGAGTCTCATATTAAAATTTAGTCTCTGGACTTCAGCTTCCCTAATGGTAAAAAGAACAGGGTTACTTAAATGTATGTCCAAGGTTCCTCCTAATCCCCAAGCTCAATTATTCATCATATTTCTGAACCAACCACCTTAACAGATATTTCATTAAGGAGGAATAACATAACTCTTTTCCTTGTGACAAAATTACAATGACACAATCACCGAAACATGCCCCATATTTAAAGATGTAAGCTGACCACTAATTGGATGGGACAAATAAAATCTCAACTGCGTTTTATATTGGATTTCAAATTTGCAAAGAATTTTCACTTACATTATCCAACTAGTAATATGTTACTAACTAAAATGACCAATTGTAAACACAAGAGAAATACTACTAATTTGAAATGATATTTTTACTTGTTTAACTACAGAAAATAAAAAGGGCAAAGCAGAAACTACAAGCAAATTTTAGAAGTAAAAGTGATTTTCAAAAGTTGGTTTGGGAAGGCAAGATAGAGCCAGAGGAGTGGAGACAGGTTGAGAGCAGAGTATGAAGAAGGCGGAATGATCTTTCATATACATATATAGAAACCCTGATGGCCTAGCAGTTAAGAGCTAAGGCTACTAACCGTTCGAATCCACCAGGTGCTCCTTGGGAACCCTATGGGGCAGCTCTATTCTGTCCTATGGGGTCGCTATGAGTCAGAATCTACTCGATGGCAACAGTTGATGGGTATATATATCTATCTATATATATAATAATTACTCTACCCCAGTGGTTTTCCAACTCTGTACTTCAGAACCCTAAGATTCAAAAGAATTGATTGGGTTTACAGATGGAGTGGCTGGTCAGATCAACTGGCAGAGCAGAAAGGACTCTTGTTCTCCAACCTCACACCTACCTTTTCATCTACAATAGCTTCACTTCTGTTTTATATATTCCGGTCTATATCTGGCTTATTTAGGGAATGAGGAAAGATTCCAAAGCAAATTTTTTTTTTTTTTAAATACAGTTTCAAAAATCACCATTGCTTATTTCTGGGTAAGATGGTGAATTGAATATACGCATCTACATTTGTTTTCTTTCAAAATCCAATGAAAAGCACAGCAAAGAGATGTTTCCTAAAAAGCATGAACCCATACATGAAGTATAATAATAAATCAATACTATTGAGCACATAACATATAAAGATATAATCTTTATAACAACTACATAAAGGGAAGAGCACTGTTATAAGAATAGAGTTTTGTATGTCAATGAAGTTAAGTTGGTCACAATTTCAACTAAGTTGTTATAGATTTAAAGTTGTTAAATGTAATACTTATGGTAACAACAAAGAAAATATCTAAAAAACATACACGAAAGGAGAGAAGGGAATCAACAATTCAATATAAAAAACTAACTAAACACAGATAATGGCAGTGTTGGAGTAAATGAGGGACAAAGAAGGTATAAGACACACAAAAAACAATAACAAAATGTCAGAAGTTAAGCCCTCCTTTATCAAAAATTGCTGTGAATGTAAATGTATTAAACTTTCCAAACAAAAAAACAGAGAATGGCAGAATGTATTTAAAAAACATGGTCTATCTATACACTGACTAAAAGAGATACATCTTAGACCAGAAGACATAAATGGGTTAGAAGCAGAGGCATGGGAAAAAAAAAAAAAATATTCCATGCCCATAGTAACCAAGGGAGAGCTGGGCTAGGTATACTGATGCCAGAGAAAATAGGCTTTAAGTCAACATCTGTTATAAGAGACAAAAAGGGCATTATATAACAATAAAAAACCCTATAGAACATATATAACAATAGAAGGGTCAATTCATAAAGAAGTTATAACAATTATAAATATACATACACTTAGCATCAAAACCAAAAACAAACCCATTGCCATTGCTGTTGAGTAGATTCGAACTCATAGCAACCCTACAGGACAGAGAGTAGAACTGCCCTACAGAGTTTCCAAGGAGTGCCTGGTGGATTCAAACTGCCAACTTTTTGGTTAGCAGCTGTAGCACTTAACCGCTACGCCTCCAGGGTTTCCCACCTAGCATAAAAAGAGAGCCCCAAAATATATGGGGGGAAAAAACTGACAGAAATGAAGGGCAAAGTAGTTTCATAATATACATAATAATAGGTATATACCCACTCCTAGGTATATACCCAAAAGACTTGAAAGCAGGGACATAAACAGATACTTGCAGGCCAGTGTTCACTGAACCATTATTCACGACAGCCAAAAGGTGGAAACAACCCAAGCGTCCATCAACAGATGAATGGATAAACAAAATGCGGCATGTACGTAACAATAAAATACTACTCAGCCATAGAGAGAAATGAAGTTCTGACACATGCTATGATACGGATGAACGTTGAAAACATTATGCTTAGTGAAATACACTTGACTCAAAAAGGACGAATATTGTATGAGCCCACTTACACGAAATACCTAGAGGAAGCAAATGCATCAAGGTCAGGTTTATTACTGGTTCCCAGGGATGGATGAGAAGGGGAAATGTGGGAGTTATTACTTAAGGGGCACTGAGTTTCTGTGAAGGTTGATGAAAAAAAAATTGGAAAAGAATAGTGGTGATGGTTGAACAACAGGTTAATGTAATTAACACCACTGAGTTGCACACATAAAAATGGGTGAAATGGCAAAAGGTTTTTTTTTTCACATATAGTTCATACAATAAAATAAAGTCAAAAATA
Organism: Elephas maximus indicus; assembly: GCF_024166365.1. Classification (NCBI taxonomy): domain Eukaryota; kingdom Metazoa; phylum Chordata; class Mammalia; order Proboscidea; family Elephantidae; genus Elephas; species Elephas maximus. The sequence goes on from NC_064840.1 coordinate 56,353,422, forward strand.
AAAATAATTTTAAAAAGGATAAACCTACAGGCAAGGGGAAAATAAAAGACAATACTTTTGAAGGAAACGTCCAATGATAACTGAGAGAGGAGGCCCCAGGAATACCCAGAGAAAGCAAAGAATCAATGCAATTTATAGCACAGATCAGTCAACACTAAAAGGAATAAGGTCCCCAGGCAAAGTCTTGTAGTCAGGAGACATGGAGCAGGTAAAGGAAGTAGAACTGGTTACAAGGAATGGTTACAAGGCTGTTAGATCCCCAGATCCTTACCTCCACTTCACTGAGCAGCTGCTGTTTCTTCACCCAGGCAAAAGAGTGAAGTTTCATTCACAGGAGAAATTTTTAAAAGAGCATCTCTGGCCTGAGGACACCAGGCACAAGTGAAGAAAAAAACAAAAAACCAAACCCACTGCTGTCAAGTCGATTTCGGCTCATAGCAACCTTATACCATGATGGAAACGGGGATTCAGTGAATATGTGTACATTGGGTGCTGGGATGCCTAGACTTCTCCTACCCAGCTCCTATGTCTGTAGTCTAAACTCTACCCTGCAGGCATGCAACCAGCCCAAGAAGAAAGGCCTAAATAATTGAATCACAGGTCTGCTAATAAGCAGCCTGCCCAGATTCTTGTATGGTGAAGTCAGAACTTCCAACTGGCTATTTAGGCTCCATTTGTACCATCTAATCCTCAACCCCCATTCAAATTTCACCATTATCCCAATAATGTTCTTCACTACAAAGGTGTCCGGTTCAGAATCACATGTTCCATGTACCATATTTCTTTAGTCTCCTTCAATCAGGAACACAACAGTCCTTCAGTCTTTCCTTAACTTACATGACTATGACCTTTTTTGAAAATTGCAGGCCAGTTATTTTGTAGAACACAAATGAGGTTTGTCTTTATCATTCCTCGTGATTAAACTCAGAATATGCATCTCTGACAGGAATATCACAGAAGTGAAGCTGTTCTCTTTGCAGCCTATCAAGTGGCGAACAATTTTGATTGGCCTCATTGCTCATCGTATTCACTATGATTAATGGGTTAAGGTGGTATCCGCCATGCTTCTCCACTGTCGACTTAAACTTTCCCCTTTGTAATTAATTAGTATGCTACAGAAAGGTTTTCAGAAACTGTAAATATCCTACATATCATCATACTTTCAATTTACAAATTTATTTTTATCAGTAATGGTGAATTTTCTACTTCATTCAATGGGTTATAATCTAATATTTCCATAATTTAGTTCAGTGCTCAGGCTGCCCAGTTTTGAACACTGGAAGTCTGTTCAAGCTCGCTCCTGGATCTTTTTGACATGTCCCCATTATTCTTTGAGTATTTCCTTCCTTTCTGATACAATAGGATATTCCCGCCTTATCTTGTAATTTTTCATGCCCTAGATGTGAAATCAGCCACCTCTCTAAAAGAATTAAAAAAAAGGAGAATGGTATTTACAATCCAAGACCTGGATGTCAGGTATGTTCACTGCTACTGGAATATAGCTGCTTACAAACCATGTCAGTAGACAAAGCTAAGAAATTTTAAATATACAGACAAACAAAGGTGATAGACACACGCACACACACACACACACACACACACACTGTGGTAAACCAAATAATTCCCCCCCCCCCACCATGGTGTACCCATCCTTATCCTTGAAACCTGTGAATATCACCTCATATGGCAAAGAGTTTGCAGATGTGCTTAAGGATTTTGAAATTGGGAGATGACCCTAGATTATCCAAACCAAACCCATTGCTGTCCAGTCAATTCCGATGCATAGCGAACCTATAGGACACAGGAGAACTGCCCCATAGGGTTTCCAAGGAGCATCTGCCAGATTCATACTGCCGACCTTTTGGTTAGCAGCCATAGCTTTTAACCACTACACCACCTGGGTTTCCCCTGGATTATCCAGAAGGGCCTTAAATGCAATCACAACTGTCCTTATAAGAGAGAGAAAGAGGTCAATTTAAGACAAAAGAGAAGGCTGTGTGATGGCAGCAGAGGGAAACAGAGTCAAAGGAAAGATGCTACGCTGCTGGCTTTGAAGATGAAGGAAGGGGCCATAAGCCAAGGAACACAGCTCTAGACACTGAAAAACACAAGAAGGTAGAATCGCCCCGAGAGTTTCCAGAGGGACATGGCCCTGCCAACTCGATTTTTTTTTTTTAGCCCATAAGACTCATCTCACACTTCTGGCCTCCAGAACTGTAAGAGAATAAATTTCTGTTGTTTTAAGCTACCAAGCGTGTGGTAATTTGTTAAGGCAGCCATAGGAAAATAGTAAGACACATGGAAAAATATCTGTATATTTCTATATCCATCTATATTTATTTCTACATCTATCTATAAAAAACCCATTGCCGTTAAGTCGATTCCAACTCATAGTGGCCCTATAGGACAGAACAGAACTGCCCCTTAGGGTTCCCAAGGAGCTGCTGGTGGATTCAAACTGCTGATCTTTTGGTTAGCAGCCAAGCTCTTAATCACTGTGCCACCAGGACTCCAAAATCAATGCCCACGGAAGCAGCGGTCAAGAAATCTGCATTGGGCAAATCTGCTGCAAAAGACCTCTTTAAAGTTTCCAAAAGCAAAGATGTCACTTTAAGGACTAAGGTGCAAGTGACCCAAAAAAAAATTTTTTTTTTTTTTCAATTGCCTCGTATGCATGCGAAAGTTGGACAATAAATAAGGAAGACCAAAAAGGAACTGATGCCTCGGAAGTATGGTGCTGGAGAAGGATACTGAATGTGTTGGGGACTGCCAGAAGAATAACCAAATCTGTCTTGGATGAAGTACGGCCAGAATGCTCTTTAGAAGCAAGGATGGCAAGACTTCGTCTCATGTATTTTGGACATGTTATCAAGAGGGACCAGTCCCTGGAGAAGGACGTCATGCTTGGTAGAGGGTCAGCGAAAAAAAGGAAGACCTTCAACAACATGGCTTGACACAGCGGCTACAACAGTGGGCTCAAGCATAGCAAGGACTGTGAGGATGGCGCAGGACAGGGCAGTGTTTCTTTCTGTTGTACACAGGGTCGCTCCCAGTCAGAACCGACGTTACAGCACCTATCAACAACTGTGAAAAAAAAAAAAAAACCTTAAGTTCACACCCATATTTTTTCCATAAGTCTATTACTACTGCTTTAAAGTACAAATGAGTTATCAGTGAAATAATCAGAAGAATTAACACGTGTAATTTTTTTAATTTCTATATCCACCTGTATTACTCCTTGTAATTGAATTTCATCCAAATTGACTTTGCTTTCCCAGTATGATTAAGAAATTTCCATTGCTGAAAATAAAACACAAAAAAAATCCATTTCTTCAATATAGAGGTACATTCAAGTCCTAGCATAAGCAGTCTTTTCCCTGTTTAAAATATATACATATGTATGTATGTATGTATGTAAACAAGCAGCAAAAACAATGGTGCTTGGGAAGAAGCAGATGGTGCATGTAATTTACAATTCCCCTACAACAAGTCGCTATTCTCCTGACAGGCTAATTGGATAGATACTCCAAAAGCCAATGACAACACCAAGTAAAATCGGGACAGAAAGTGTCTCAAGAGTATAGAGAGGCCAAAAACAACCAGGAAACAAATACCCATTGCCATTGAGTCAATTCTGACTCATAGCGACCCTATAGGACAGAGCAGAACTGCCTCACAGGGTTTCCAAGAAGCACCTGGTGGATTTAAACTGCCAACCTTTTGGTTAGCAGCCAAACTCTTAACCACTATGCCACCAGGGTTTCCAGGACACAAATGGGATAACTGAAAGGCCAAATTTTTAACTTCTAAAGGTTAGAGGAACAACCTCAAATCCAAAGGGCAAAGCAGGAAATGGACCACAGGCTAAGGAGAAGACAGCAGCAAAAAGCAAGACTCAGCTCCTCACTGAGTCATTATCCAACCCTGCTGCCAGCATGTGTTTCATTGTGTGAGCATAAGAGACAAGAGCTGAATTCATGGCCTTTTTAAAAGCCCCTGGAGGTCCATTCTCATTTTCCCACCAGCTGCTGTCTATTCACCCTGCCCATTTCCTGAAAGTACACTCTCCTGGGACAAGGGCAAATGGGGTTTTTGCTGTTCCTCCATGCATGCAGTCACGGAAGAAGCCTAATGGGGATGGCAGGGAGATCCAGGGCCTGGCCACAGGGTCTAAATGTAAACTAAGAAGAAAGAACATGAAAGCAAGCCTTTAACAGGGACTAAGGAATCTTCCCTTGATAACCTTCATCTTAGACCCATTTTAGTTGTCTTCTGACAAATGGAAGGGCTATATCCCTTCTGGAGACTATGCCTGCCCTGGGGCAAAGCTGTGAATTCATAATACCTCAAGTTTTGTCACAAATGGTGACAGCTGCTTTATCTTTTATTTCATTTTTGAAGTGTGAGGTAGGAAGTTGGGAACTAGAAAACAAGGATGATGTAACTATAAAGAATAGCAAGGAGTTCATGAAACAACATGGATGAATCTGGAAGACGCTACATTGAGTGAATTAAGTCAATCACAAAAGGACAAATACTGTACAGTCCCACTATTATAAAAAGCTGAGAACAGATATACACACAGAAAGCAATGTTCTTTGATGGTTACCAGGAATGGGAGGGGGAGGGAGGGGGGAATCACTTTCTAGGTAGTAGACACTAGTTATTTTTGGTGATAGGAAAAGCAATACCAAACATGGGTGAAGTCTGCACAACCTGACCAAGGTAAACAAAGACACTAAGAAGTACATAACAAAAAAGAACAACTTCAGTAAATGCTGTAACATACACAATTTGCAATAACAGTAATAACCAAAAAATATGTGTGTGGATATACAGGTAGATACATATGTATATTTGTGTATGAACAAAAACCAAACTCATTGCCACTGAGTCAATTTTGACTCACAGCAACCCTACAGGACAGAGTAGAACTGTCCCACAGGGTTTCCAAAGAGCAGCTGGTGGATTCAACCTGTTGGCCTTTTGGGTGGCAGCCAAGCCTTTAACCACTGTGCCACAAAGGTTCTGTATATGTGTACAGGAAGACATACATGAATGCATGTACATGCATGTATAGTTGTTATGTATATGTAAATGTATATACATGTTTGTGCATGCCACATACATATATCCATATATATCATAAAGCACATGGGGGCACAGTTACGGAGACTTCCTAAACATATCCTAACAACTCAGGAGATTGGCTTACTGGGTTAAAAGGCTTTGCACCATAGTATCATGGGATAACTTAGTCAGTTGGCATATAGTTTATAAAGTTAATATTCTATACCCTAGCTTGGTGAGTAGCATCTGGGGTCTTAAAAGCTTGCAAGCAGCCATCTAAGATACTATGGTCTCTACTCGTATGGGGCAAAAGAGAATGAAGGAAGCCAAAGACTCAAAGAAACTAGTCCACAGGAGTAACAGCCCATAACAAGAACCATGACCTCTTTTAACGTAAGACCAGAAGAACCAGACGGTACACAACTACCACTATCGGCCATTCTGACCAGGGACACGATACAAGGTCCCAGGCAGAACGAGAGAAAAATGTAGAACAAAACTAAAATCCAAAAAAAAGCCAGATCTACTGGACCAATAGAGAGTAGAGGAACCCTCAAGACTATCACCCTAAGATACCCTTTGAATTTGGCACTGAAGCTACTCCTGGGGGTCACCTTTCAGCCAAAAAATAGATACAGAACAAACAGAAGAGAAATAATGAGAATGCTGACACATTGTGAAAACTGTAATCAATGTCACAGAACAATCCGTATAAATATTGTTAAGTGGGAACCGAATTTGCTGTATAAACCTTCACCTAAAACACTATACAATACGAAAAACAAAAGAAGGTAGGCATACAAGTTATTAGAGAAATTGACCTGTGGTTAACAAAGTTTTTCTTTTTCAGATCTTGGAAGATCCATGCTTTTTTTTTTTTTCAATGAATATTTCAAAGAATTCATTAAAGAAATACATGGAATTTTATTGTGGGAAGTCATTTAACCACATATTCAATTTCTTCAATAAGTAAAAGATTAAACAAAAGAAAGAAAGAAAACAAGGATGATAAACACTCGTTTGTAATAAAGTCTCCCATAAAATAAATGTAAGACATAGGAATCAGGTTATCCATATAGTTCCTTCACTAAGATGCCAAGTAACTAAAGGCTGGGAGGGCTTCAAAGGAAGAATTCAAAAGAAAATTAGTAAAATTAGTAACAAAATATTATTAGTTCACAATATATCCTCTACCTTTCCCACCATTCCACATTCATGACAGGTGGGTGAGGCCCATCTATAGAGACCCAGTGACTAAGTTTTTCATTTTGCCTTTCTTTTTCCCCTATCTACCACCTATTTTTTATTTTTACCACCTATCTTTGCCTTCCTTAGACTCTGGACCCATGTGCTCCTGTTAATGTTTAAAACTCCCAAATGAAACAGACAATACAAAGGCCCAGAGTTTTAAAAACAAACAAACAAAAACCCAAAACATACAAACCTCTTTAAGCCTTTGAACATATCTCCTTACTTGCTACACACTCCAGGTTCTCAAGGAGTAGGCGGTAGTTTCCTATACTTGGAGAGCACTTGAGAATTTGTTAGGTCATATGAGGGAAGACTGAAAAGCCACAGAGAACTTTAAAAGCCCGCCCAGCAGAACGAGGAACTCAATCACACTTTGAGTAAATAACATTCACAAATACTCCTCTAAGTACTCTTAAAAAAAGGAGGGGGGCCAGGTGCTGAGAGCAATAAGAACAAGTATTCATGGAAAGCACACAATGACCCTTTGCTTACAGCTGGTGTTTGTCTTAGTTATCTAGTGCTGCTATAACACAAATACCACAAGTGGATGACCTTAACAAAGAGAAATTTACTCTCTCACATTATATAGTAGGCTAGAAGTCCAAGTTCAGGGTGCCAGCTCCAAGAAAAGCTATCTCTGTCGATTCTAGGAGAAGGTCTCTGTCATCAGCCTTCCCTTGGTCTAGGGGCTTCTCCGCACAAGAACCTCGGGTCAAAGGACATGCTCTGTTCCCAGCACTGATTTTTGGTGGTAAGAGGTCCCCGTGTCTCTCTGCTCGCTTCTCTCTTTTGTATCTCAAAAAAGACTACCTTAAATTGTAGATTAATCTTGTAGATTGAGTTTGCATAACTGCTACTAATCCCACCTCATCAACTTCATAGAGGTAGGAGGTACAACGCATAGGGAAATCACATCAGATGACAAAATGGTGGACGATCATACAATACAAGGAATCGTGACCTAGCCAAGTTGACAGATATTTTGGGGAGAACACAATTCAATCCATGACAGTGTTCAATAAATATTTTTGATGATTCCTTATAAACTCAAAAACCTAAAAATAAAAATTCTTGAAATTTTGGCAGAACTCCATAAACAAATGAAAACTACCCGTCAGCTTTATTCACTTAAGCCTACGTTATGCAAAGGATAAAGGTATCTTTGGCCATTTCAAAGGTTCCACTAACTTCTGAAACAAAGTTAAACCCACTCAAAATTTAAAAAAAAAAAAAGCCATTTCACACTTTGACAAGAAAAGAAAAATAGATGTTAAAGTGAACTCAGAGTGGTAATCATGCAATATGCCTGAAGTGTCTCCTCACCTTAGTTTGTTACATCTACTTTACCCTTGGAGCCCTGGGGGCTTGGTGGTTAATTTGAAAGTCACCTCTAGGTGATGGCTCTGTAGTTTAGTGAAACCTATAATACCTAGGGTTGAACCTTACAAAGAAGACATGCTAAAAGTTGTTCTTCATTAAGGTAAGAAAATCAGCCATCAATGTCTTTTCTTCCAAGGAGGTATGTGAGTGGTCAAATAAATTAAACTAACATTCCTTCCTGCTTACACAGTAAAGCCATTCACCCAACCTGCACACATGGAGAAGAAAGTGTTTCTAGGTATATATAACCATTCTGAAAGTCATCAAATCCACATTGTAATTTAGGCTAGTGGAGTCCCTGAGTGGCACAAACAATTAAGTGCTCGACTACTAGCAGAAAAGTTGGCAGTTTGAACCCACCCAGAGGCGCTTAGGAAGACAGGGCTAGCAATGTACTTTCGAAAGGTCACGGCCTTAAAAACCCTATGGAGCAGTTCTACTCTGCACACATGGGGTCAACATGAGTCAGAACCAACTCAACGGCAACTACCAACAAAAACGATTTAGCCTAAAGACAGCGTATGATGAGGTATAAAACTGGATTAATATTGGATTGATTTCTGAAAATACATATGGTTCGACTAAATTTTATCAACCCAAAATATCTCCAAGCTGTGTGCCCTCTTGAAAAACACCAAATGATCATGAGTCTGGTGCCATAAAGAGAATAATAAGAGTGAAATCACCCCCCTGGGAGGCATTTGTTCCTGCCTGCAGGACATAAATTTTGACCAGACTATACCAAGCATCTCATCCCTGGCTAACAGATGCCCACCATCAGGAAATGTGTATGCGCTGAGCTGAGAGGATCTATAAAATATCCATCTGTAAAGTCAAGGTAGAGGGACATAGAAGAGAACATAAGGTGATAAAAACATAAACTTAACAAAGAATTCCTAATCAATCCCCCCCGCAAAATGCAAATTACCCATGGTCTTCATGAGATAATTCGTTCATCTACTTTTTAATTTTAATTTAAAATCATATATAAAAATGAGATACACATGAGTATTTAATATCCCTGTTAACCCACTGTTATAAGCAGTAAAATCATGTCTTTGACATGACAAAGCAGGTAATTGGCCAATTTTCCACTAATAAATTCTTTCCATTCCAGCGTCATGAAAGGTCTGATGGGCAGTCAGTAGGTAAAAGAGAAGAAAGAAACTAGACAAATTAAGTTACCGGGATTTTGATTTTTTATTTCAGAAATCTCCGCTATGTCAACAGAAACATTGTGAGGGTGCTCACACTACCTGCAATACTGAAAAGATCCCATTATACGTTTGTAGCTTTCAGAAACACACAAACTACTGGTTAGCAAGCCAAAATGGGTGAACTTCTTGGAAATAAACTGCTTACGGAAGCATGTTAAAGTAAATAATTTTTCAGGACTTTGAGATCCCATTTCCTCAATTATCTTTTCAGGGACATCTAATTGTACCCTGGTGCCCTGATGGAGTTCATCAGCTTCACCCACGGAAGCAGGCAGTTGAGAACAGTCTTATTCTGTTGCATACTTGAGAGACTGATAACACACAGGAGAAATCATGCAGTCAAGATCAGCATTTCTGCGGGTCCACAGACAACCTGCGACAGAATTACCTGGAGTGCCTGGGGATAAACTGCACGTAACTGAGCTACTCAGGTCCCCTGAGTCAGAAATCCTGGGAGCGGAGCTGGAGAATCTGCATTTTTAACTCCCACAGCTGATTCGTAGGCATGGTGAAATTTAAGGATGACTATTCTCGAGCTATATGAGGTCTAAAACTCAGCCCTCAAAAAGTACTAAGGCACAGCAGGAGCTGAGAGCAAGGAACAGATCCATTCCTCTCATGCTACCTCAACCATCCCTACAATACAAACTATAACCACAAAATACCTGGGGAAACAGCCTGACAAGTGAGCATTTCTGGCTTATTGTTGGTATTTTACAACTGATGGTGAAGTTGTAAGCCGTTTTTATCTATGGCTCTAAGTTTGTGCGGTGAGTAAGAACAATGTTATTAGCCATAAAGACAGACAATGCATGAGCTAAAGAATAATGACTGAATGCAAATTATCTTTGCTTTTAAATACAGAACACTGGAGAGTAAGTGACTCAACAAGAGATGTCTTCACTGTTATAAAAAAGTTTCATACGCTATGCCCCACACACACACACAAACACATCCCATAGTCTCTGATCTCTAGAGTTTTTGAGAATTAGAGGCTTTTTCTTTACATTTTTAATTAGAACTTAAATAACTGTTGCTCTTAGGTGCCGTCGAGTCTGTTCTGACTTGTGACGACCCTACGTACAACAGAACGAAACACTGTCCAGTCCTGCGCCACCCTCACAATCGTTACTATAGTTTATTACATGATTTTACTCCCAATAATGTAATAAACTGTATTTCCAAGTCTAGTCCCAATAATACTGAGTACTTTACTTAGTATTATTAAGGATTAAAAATGCTTATTTGAGCTTGATGAAAACCTAGAATTTGCTTCTGTGGAAAAATTAAAGCAGAGTTTCAAATAATTAAGCTGGAAATAAATTTCTGGGACTTAAATTTGGAAGTTAGATTGCCTGTAACATTTTAAATATACATATAAAAAGATTCTAGTTAACTTTGGGTGCTGTTATTGTTTGCTGCTGAGTTGGCCCTGACTCAGGACGACCCATGTGTAACAGAGCAAAACCTTGCCCAGGCTTGCGCCACCCTCACGGTGACTGTTGGGAACCACGGGGTTTTCAATGCCTACTTTTCAGAAGTAGATCGCCAGGCCTTTCTTTATAGTCTGTGTAAGTCTGGAAGCTGCACTAAAACCTGTTCATGGTCAAAGCAACACACGAGCCTCCACTGACAGGCGATGGCTGCACATGAACTGCACTGGCCAGGAATCGAACCTGGGTCTCCTGCATGCAAGGTTAAGATTTCTACTACTGAACTACAGCCTCGTAACTCAGGGTGACGGCTTATATCGATTTATGAACAGATTAGCTGGTGTGAGTGTGATTACAGATCTCTAATTTTGCTCGGGGGAGCTGACGACGTATCATTTTCTGTTGCTGGGGGCTGCAGAGTCAATCTGAACTCATAGCAACCCCATGTGACAGAGCAAAACTGCCCCACAGGGTTTTCTTGGCTGTAATCTTTACGGAGGCCAATTACCAGGTCTTTCTCCCAGGTAGGTGCTGGGTTTTGAACCACAACCTTTCAGTTAGCAGCAAAGCACTTAACTGTTGCACCACCAGCGTACAACAATTAAAGGTGAAGGATGCTGTTGTGTGTCATCAAATCAATTTTTGACTCGCAGTGACCCATGTGACAGAGCAGATCTGCCCATAGGGTCTTCTAGGCTATAATCTTTAGGAGAGCAGATTGCCAGGATTTCTGTACAAGAGCAAATTAAGCAAAAAGGTAAGGAGACTGTGGTAATATTAGTATAAGACTTCCCTTACCTGGAGGGCAATAATCCAGCAAACATATATTCAGAACACAGAAAATAGATTTTCTTTAAAGTTCAGCGTCCAAAGCATGTTTAAAAGTACATGCAATAAAATATAGAGACTTCGTTCAGGAGAGCTCCTTGGGACCTATATTCGTTCCTACACATAGGCAATTTTGGAAAATTTAGTTATTTCCTTTAAGAGTCCAAACAGTTTATTAGGGGCATTATCAAAAATCAAAAATGACAACCACAAGTCTGATAGTAACGACAGATGTCAAAAGACAACAAAAATAAAGTTAAAAGATAAACACAGACTGGTAGTAAAGGGAGCCTGGTGGCGTAGCAGTTAAGAGCTCAGCTGTTACCCAAAAGGTCAGCACCAGCCACTCCTTGGAAGCCTATGGGGCAGTTCTACTCTGTACCATAGGGTCGCTATGAGCTGGAATCAATTCAATGGCAACATGCTGGTTTTGGTTTTGGTAGTAAATATTTGCAACGTAAAAATCAAATATTTGGGATGTAGCAAATTCCAACAGATGTATAAGAAAAAGACAAATCCAACAAAAGATAAACACAGACATTTTGAGAAACAGAAATACAAATAGTCAATACACATTAAATGATCTTCAACCTTGTCAATTATCAGTTTCTTAGGCTGGGTTCTCTAGAGAAACAAAACCAGTAAAGCATATAAATATAGAGAGAGAGCTTTTTATCAAGGGAACAGCTCATGCAATTGTAGGAGTTGGAATGTCGCAAGTCCTTAGATCAGGATAGAAGCCATTCTCAATTCACGGAGCCGCAGAAGCTGGTGAACCCAAGATGAGCAGGTGGGACAGCAGGACTTCCACTCACAGGCTGTGAAGGTCAAGGAATCCCCCAAGGTCAGCAGGCAAGACCTCAAGGTTTCTCCTGAGTCACTTAGCTGCAGGGGCTGGCGAACCCAAGGTAGGCCAGTTGGGGAGGAGGACTCTTGCTCGCAGGCTGTGAAGATCAACAAATCCCAAGATGGACAGGTAAGCTGCTATCTTAAGTCCCAAGAACCAGAGGTCAGATAAGAGACAGCTGCTAGATCCAGAACAAGCGAACAACCTTTGCAAGGCCAGCAGGAAGGAAGTAGGTAGCAGAAGGTGGAGAGATAAAGGCTGAGGGGGTGGTGAGCCGCCATAGGCCCCACCCCACCAGTACCACTCAGCAGATTCCATCACTAGGGTGATCATATATCAAATTTCAACAAGGAACTGATCACAACATTATACAACTGCCAAAACCCTGAGGATCATGGCCCAGCCAAGCTGACACACAATCTTAACCATCACAATCAGTGAACTAAAAGTTAAACAAAAATCACCATTTTTTACCCATCAGGTTGGTAGAGATTAATACATCTGACAGCAATAAATTATAGAAAGGCTGAGAGGAAACCAATAAAAGTACTGATTTGAGTATAAACAACCTCTGTGCTGATGAGTTGGGCAGCATCTAAATACACTCCCTTTGACCTAGCATGTTCACTCCTCCACATGTAAAATGGAGAATTTCTAAAAGCTTGCACAGGCACTCAAGGCACTATGTACAAGTATGTCCATGGCAGCACCGTCTGCAATACCACAAAATCACACTACATGTCCATCAATAAAGAAATGGCTACATAAACTGTAGGATGGGATATAATGCAGCAATTTTAAAAGTGAGGAAAACTTAGATATATTGGCATAGATACATGCTGAAACGCAGGGATGAGAAAAAAATTGAAAAAATATGTACAATGTGACACTTAAGAAACACACACAAGAACAATATATATTCATTACAGGTACAAAGGTAGGTTTAATATTCAAACTATTTTAATACTTAATAACTAATGACACAGGGCACTGAGCTATTTCAATGGACACTGGCCCAATCAGAATGGATACCAAAAAAAAAAAAAAAAAAAACTAAACCAGGCGTCATTGGATCAATTCTGACTCATGACGACCCCACGTGTCAAAGTAGAACTGAGCTCCACAGGGTTTTCAATTGACTGATTTTTCCAAGAAGATTGCTAGATCCTTCTTCTGAGGTGCCTATGGGTGAACTCGAGCATCCAACCTTTTAGTTAACAGCTGAGTGTAATATCAGTTTACACTACCCAGGGACTCCACATGGGTACATACCAGCTGAATATTTGCAATGTACATAAACACACGTAAAGAAAATGCATCGAGAAGGATAAACCAAAAAATAACTGTGGTAGGGTGGACGGACAGGAAGAAACCAAGATTTGGGGAGGGGTGTAAAAGGTAATTTGACCTTATTGGTAATGTTTAAAATTTTTATGAGAATGTACTCATGTATTAACTTTGAGGGAAAGGGAAAGGGGAGGGGTTTTGCTTATGGAGCACTGAGTTCTGGATTATGGTGATTGGAAAATCACGTTGATTAAGGATAAGAGTTGCACAGCCGAGTAATGTCAGTAAGTTGTATACCTGTAAATAGTTGAACTGGCAAAAGTTGTGTGATAGATGTATTCACAAAAAAAACAGAGCAGCTGCTGAGGCTGCTTATGTTACAACCAAACACCTCATAGGGCTTAGTTTCTTAGTTTGGAGGTTTAGGGTTATGGTTTCAGGGATATCCCAATTAATTGGCCTAATAACCTGTTTAGTGCTTTTGTTCTACCTCTTAGTTCACTGCATAGTGACTAGGGCCTTAAAAGCCTATATGCGGCCATCCAAGGTACAACTGGAGCTACAGAGAAAGAAGGAAAGTCAGGAATAGAAGGAAGAAAAAGCATGTGTGGCTAATTGCCTCCATGAACAACTGCCTCCTTTGCCATGATATCAGAAAAACAGGATGGTACCCGGGTACCATTACTGAACATTTTGATCAAAGATTCTATAGAAGAATTCTAATCAAAATGGGGAAAATACAGAGCAGAATTTTAAATTCTCGTGGACTCCAGACTTGCCACAGCCACTGAAGCTGGATGAGCACCCAAAACTATTGCCCAGAGATCATCTTTAAACCTAAAATATCCCCTGAAGCTTTCTTTAAACCAAACAACAGTTTAGCTTAACTACTAAAGAATGTCTCCCTTGAGCACTGTGTTCTTTTAAAAACTATCTATATGGGATCATACTGACAATAGCAACTTTAAAGAGCAGATAGGAAACTCAGGAGGCAGTGAGTTGATGCTAATGCAGAAGGAACAATTCAGAGAAGGAAGGTGAGAATGTAACCAATGTGGCTAAATTGTACATGCAGGAACTGTTCAAGTGGTATATGTTCTGCTGTGTACATTCTCAACAGCAAAAAAATAAATAAATTTCAAACAATTAATTTTTTTTTATATTAACTTTTATTAAGCTTCAAGTAAACGTTTACAAATTCAATCAGTCTGTCACATATAAGTTTACATACATCTCACTCCCTACTCCCACTTGCTCTCACCCTCTTGAGTCAGCCCTTTCAGTCTCTCCTTTCATGACAATTTTGCCAGCTTCCCTCTCTCTCTATCCTCCCATCCCCCCTGCAGACAAGAGTTGCCAACACAATCTCAAGTGTCCACCTGATAGAATTAGCTCACTCTTCATCAGCGTATCTCTCCCATCCGCTGACCAGTCCCTTTCATGTCTGATGAGTTGTCTTCGGGGATGGCTCCTGTCCTGTGCCAACAGAAGGTCTGGGGAGCATGGCCGCCGGGATTCCTCTAGTCTCAGTCAGGCCATTAAGTTTGGTCTTTTTATGAGAATTTGGGGTCTGTATCCCACTGATCTCCTGCTCCCTCAGGGGTCCTCTGCTATGCTCCCTGTCAGGGCAGTCATCGATTGTGGCAGGGCACCAACTAGTTCTTCTGGTCTCAGGATGATGTAGGTCTCTGGTTCATGTGGCCCTTTCTGTCTCTTGGGCTCTTAGTTGTCGTGTGGCCTTGGTGTTCTTCATTTTCCTTTGCTCCAGGTGGGTTGAGACCAATTGATGCATCTTAGATGGCCGCTTGTTAGCATTTAAGACCCCAGACGCCACATTTCAAAGCGGGATGCAGAATGTTTTCATAATAGAATTATATTGCCAATTGACTTAGAAGTCCCCTCAAACCATGTTCCCCAGACCCCCGCCCTTGCTCCGCTGACCTTTGAAGCATTCATTTTATCCCGGAAACTTCTTTGCTTTTGGTCCAGTCCAATTGAGCTGACCTTCCATGTATTGAGTGTTGTCTTTCCCTTCACCTAAAGCAGTTCTTATCTACTGATTAATCAATAAAAAACCCTCTCCCACCCTCCCTCCCTCCCCCCCTCGTAACCACAAAAGTATGTGTTCTTCTCAGGTTTACTATTTCTCAAGATCTTATAATAGTGGTCTTATACAATATTTGTCCTTTTGCCTCTAATTTCACTCAGCATAATGCCTTCCAGGTTCCTCCATGTTATGAAATGTTTCACAGATTCGTCACTGTTCTTTATCGATGCGTAGTATTCCATTGTGTGAATATACCACAATTTACTTACCCATTCATCCGTTGATGGACACCTTGGTTGCTTCCAGCTTTTTGCTATTGTAAACAGCGCTGCAATAAACATGGGTGTGCATATATCTGTTTGTGTGAAGGGTCTTGTATCTCTAGGGTATATTCCCAGGAGTGGGATTTCTGGGTTGTATGGTAGTTCTATTTCTAACTGTTTAAGATAACGCCAGATAGATTTCCAAAGTGGTTGTACCATTTTACATTCCCACCAGCAGTGTATGAGAGTTCCAATCTCTCCACAGCCTCTCCAACATTTATTATTTTGTGTTTTTTGGATTAATGCCAGCCTTGCTGGTGTGAGATGGAATCTCATCGTAGTTTTAATTTGCATTTCTCTAATGGCTAATGATCGAGAGCATTTTCTCATGTATCTGTTGGCTGCCTGAATATCTTCTTTAGTGAAATGTGTGTTCATATCCTTTGCCCACTTTTTGATTGGGTTGTTTGTCTTTTTGTGGTTGAGTTTTGACAGAATCATGTAGATTTTAGAGATCAGGCACTGGTCGGAGATGTCATAGCTGAAAATTCTTTCCCAGTCTGTAGGTGGTCTTTTTACTCTTTTGGAGAAGTCTTTAGATGAGCATAGGTGTTTGATTTTTACGAGCTCCCAGTTATCGGGTTTCTCTTCAACATTTTTGGTAATGTTTTGTATTCTGTTTATGCCTTGTACTAGGGCTCCTAGGGTTGTCCCAATTTTTTCTTCCATGATCTTTATCGTTTTAGTCTTTATGTTTAGGTCTTTGATCCACTTGGAGTTAGTTTTTGTGCATGGTGTGAGGTATGGGTCCTGTTTCATTTTTTTGCAAATGGATATCCAGTTATGCCAGCACCATTTGTTAAAAAGGCTATCTTTTCCCCAATTAATTGACACTGGGCCTTTGTCAAATATCAGCTGCTCATACGTGGATGGATCTATGTCTGGGTTCTCAATTCTGTTCCATTGGTCTATGTGCCTCTTGTTGTACCAGTACCAGGCTGTTTTGACTACTGTGGCTGTATAATAGGTTCTGAAGTCAGGTAAAGTGAGGCCTCCCACTTTCTTCTTCTTTTTCAGTAGTGCTTTGCTTATCCGGGGCTTCTTTCCCTTCCATATGAAATTGGTGATTTGTTTCTCTATCCCCTTAAAATATGACATTGGAATTTGGATCGGAAGTGCGTTAAATGTATAGATGGCTTTTGGTAGAATAGACATTTTTACTATGTTAAGTCTTCCTATCCATGAGCAAGGTATGTTTTTCCACTTAAGTATGTCCTTTTGAATTTCTTGTAGTAGAGCTCTGTAGTTTTCTTTGTATAGGTCTTTTACATCCTTGCTAAGATTTATTCCTAAGTATCTTATCTTCTTGGGGGCTACTGTGAATGGTATTGATTTGGTTATTTCCTCTTCGGTGTTCTTTTTGTTGATGTAGAGGAATCCAAGTGATTTTTGTATGTTTATTTTATAACCTGAGACTCTGCCAAACTCTTCTATTAGTTTCAGTAGTTTTCTGGAGGATTCCTTAGGGTTTTCTGTGTATATAATCATGTCATCTGCAAACAGTGATAACTTTACTTCTTCCTTGCCAATCCGGATACAAATTAATTTTTTTAAGAACAAAAAACCTCACTTTTTATGAAACACACAGCTGTATGGACAAAGTACAGCAGTTGAGGCACTAATCCTTCTTGCCTGCCAACTCAGTCTCAAACAATTCTTGAATCAAGCCTGACTAAAATTTTTCAGAAGTAAATTACCGATACCTGATCCCAAGCCCAGAAGTAATCAGGGCAGGCCATTCAACCATCCATCAAGTTATATCACACAAGAGTGCTCTGGTCTGGGAAGGACTACAAGGGAGACTGTCTACTATGTACCAACAGTACTTCTGGAGGAAGTACTCATAAAGTAATACCCTGATGAAATATTTGGCTTGTTTCTAGTCCAGTACTTCCCAAACTTGAATGCACCTAAGAATTGCTGAGGCCTCACTCCCAATTATTCTGTTTTAGCAGGTCTACAGTGGGGCTCAAGAATCTGTATTTTTGGCAAGTTGTGCAATGATTCTGACAAGGATGGTTCAAGGACCATGCGTTGAGAAATACTGCTCTAACCCAGGGGAATTACAACACTACCCATACTGCACTAACCCAAATTCAACAACAAACATTGAGGTGTCAGCTTTCTAAATGACATCAGTCTAGGGTAGACAGGTGCCACAAAGAAAGTAACAGGTCCTCAAAGAGCTTGCAGTCAGTGAGGGAGTCAAATAAATAGGGTATTAATCAGCTTTCCTAGATTTTATGCTGCAGCAGTGACAAAATAACCTTCACGCCTTAGTGGTTTACAACACAGGTTTGTTTCTTGTTCAGGTTATGTGCGCTGTGGGTCAACTATGGCTCTGCACCAGGTTGCAGTTGGTTCTAAGTCTACTTCCATGTGTCTTCTTCATTCTGGAACCTAGGCTGAAGGAGCAGAGCCTGTTTTGGACATGTGATCTCATAGCAAAAGAAAAAGAGTCACAGCCAAACCACACAATATATCTATCACTTCCACTAATAACCCTGATTTACATAGCTAAGCTGCTGAGTTAACCAATCGTGAGGCCCAAACCCCTGGACTTCTTTTAGCTACGTTATTCACCTATCCTTAGCGTAGGATTACTTTGGGTAATCTTACCTCAGAGCATCTTAACTGCTGCTCCTGCTTGAGAAGCATTGCTTTGTTTTTCTCCTTATAGCTATACACTTTTTCCACCCCAATCGCTTACCTATCTATTCCACTATACCTTCTGGGTCCCCAACTGCTATTCCACTATACCTTCTGGGGCCCCAACTGCTATTCCACTATACCTTCTGGGGCCCCAACTGCTTTGTAAATAAAGCCCCTATATCCTCAATCTTCTAACAAACAACTCGTTCCTTCCCCCACCCTCTCCACAGTTGCTCTTTCTTCTACATCCCTCATACCACCAGGCATCTCCAAATTAACCACGAGCCGTGACCGACCATTTCTTTTTATCATTTATACAAAATCCTCTCCTCTGTGGCTCACACCAGCTACCTATACCTCTGTACCCAGCCCCTCGCACCTTCTGTCTTACACGGCCATAATTTTGGCACTTAGCTGAGAGTCTTTGGTTCTAATAACAACTATTATCATTCCCTGTGATTTCAGAGTTCACTTGGGTAACTCACACAGCTCCCAAGCCCTCAGTTCCTTGAGCTTTTCATCTCCAATGACCTTCTCATCTACTGCACTTCATTATTCAGTCCCATGTTGCAATATCCCACTCTCTAACTTCAATTTCTATCCCTTTGGTCCTCTTGCTTCATCATTCTCACTAGACTCGCACTTTGACCTCATGATGATTTTCATAGCCTTTAACTCTCCTTTTTCTCAAACTTCTAGCATACTACATACTTCCTCTTTGGTCTCCTTCCCTGGACACTCCTTCTCCAGCCTCTTTACCTTACTCTAATGTTGTTGCTCCCAAGCTTGATCCTCCTCTCTTCTCACTATATATACATTTCCACAGTTTCCACTATAACCTACACAATGACGATGGTCCAAATCTTTACTTTCAACCCAAATCTGCTTCATCTTATCTATTTAACTGCTTACTATTCTACCTCCTCAGGTATCTACAAACTCAACATATCTAAAATGAAATTCATTAGTTTCCTCTCAAAATCAGCACTTCCTTCTATACTCCTTACCCTAGAAAATTTCCCTAACGTCAACACAGCCACGTAAGGCAAAGCCTGAAGGTCCTTCTGGATACCTTCTTCTTTCTCACTTCCACTTCCAACTGATGTTCTGAGTCATATAAATCTACTTCTATCATCTCTCTCAAACCCAGGAACAGTATCTTATGCCTCTATCAGTCATCATTATCCTGCACAGATTCTCAGCACATTATAAGAGCTCAGTTAATTTTCGTATTGATTATTACTCCCTCCCCACTGCTCTTACCATAGCTCATGGCTCATCATTTCTCACCTGAACCACTGCTATAACCTTCTAATTGGTCTTTTCCCTAGGCTTGTCCCAAATTAAGGCATAAATTTAACTCAGCCATTTTCTCCTTAAAAGTCTCCAATGGCTCCCTAACTACAGTACAAGTCCCCCAAATCATTAGCACAAAATGCAACCACTTCTAATCCCCATTCATTCCTTTGAATCCTTATGTCTCACCGATACCTGTCCATCTATTCCAACTGTTCACAGCTTCCCAAACTCTGCTATCTCTTGCCCCTGTGCTTTTGTTATTTACTGCTTCTTTGGCCCAGAATGCTCTTCCTCACTTTCTTATCCACATGGAAAAATCTTCTTATTCTTCAAGATCACTCTCTGTTTTAGTTATCTAGTGCTGCTGTAACAGAAACACAAATGGATGGCTCTAACAAGCAGAAACTTATTCTCTCACAGTCTAGGAGGCTAGAAGTCCAAATTCAGGGTGCCAACTCCTGGGGAAGGTTTTCTCTCTCCATTACTTCTAGGGGAAGGTCTTTGTCCTCAATCTTCCCCTGGTCTAGGAAGCTTCTCAGCGCAGGGTCCCCAGGTCCAAAGAACGCACTCTGCTCCCGGTGCTTCTTTCTTGGTGGTAATGTGGTCCCTTTCCTCTCTGTTCAATTCCTTCTTTTATATCTCAAAAGACATTGACTCAAAACACAACCTAATCCTGTAGGCTGGGTCCTGACTCATCACCATAACTGCCTCCAATCCTGCCTCATCAACATCACTGAGGTTACGATTTCCAACACAAAGGATAAATACATCAGGTCACCAAATGCAGGACAACCACACAATACTGGAAATCGTGGCCTGCCCAAGTTGACACACACTTTTGGGGGACACAATTCAATCCATAACATTCTCTGTCGAGACTTCATTGATTATAACCCAAAGCTGGACTGATTTCATTTCTACTTTTCTGCTTCTACTCTACCTTAAATGTGTCTATCATGTCCTGACTTTACCACTTGCTAGCTATACAACTTGGTACAAGATAATTAACCCTTCTGTTCTTCAGTTTCCTCATTTGGAAGTAGTAAGTCTGACTTCACAGGGTTGTTGTAAGGATAAAGGAAATAACACATGACTTAGAACAGAGCCCAGAACCTTATATAAAAGTGCCCAATAAATGTTAGTAGTTGCTGTAATCGTTATCATTATTGCTACATTCACATTTATGTATTATTTGGTTTACAAATCCCTCTTTACTTACTCAACTATAAGCCCTTGGAGGAAAGGAAATACGTTTTTTTTTAATAACATGGTTTTTTATTCAATAATGTATCATTTATACATTATTTCAGTAATACATAGACTACTTTCTTGACTTTATAATAGTCTACTATATGACTACAACACAATTTAATCTATGGACTTTTACTATTATAAACAATGTTTCAATGATCATTTGCCCACATATTTCTTTACATTCTTTCCTAATTATTACTTTAGAAAAATCTTCTACAAGTGGAATTTTGGAGTCAAAGAAAAGGCGCATTTAAGACTCTTGATACATGCTGTCAATCTGTCCTCCAGAGAGCCAGGGCCAGCAGTGGGCAGGAACTATGTTTTGAATCATGTTTGAATCCCTATCCGTATCACAATTCTTAGTGCATACTAGGCACCTAATAAACTGGGTGCATGGAAGAAAAGGCAGAAGGAAGGTGGAAGGAAAAGGAAATCTCTGGGAAAATGCTATCACTTGAGGAAAGGCATGGCAGTGGGGAAGTGCAGATCGTGTTCAGAAAATGACCTCTTGGCCAGTCCATCTGGATGTAGGATGTGGAGGGAGGCTGACAAGAGAGAAGTCGATCAGTGCTTCTCAAACTGTACCAGGCATACAAAACATTCAAAGATCTTATGAAAATGCACATGCCAATTCCATAGGTCTAGGGTGGGGCCTGAGAATCTGCATTTCTAACAAGCTCCCAGGTGATGCTGAGGCTTTTGGATCCTATTTCAAATAGCAAGGAAGCAGATGATTACATCGAAGAGGCAGAGTAGCACTAAAGGGTTCAAATGCCAGGCAAAAGAGCTTGGATTTTGTTTGGTAGGCAATTTAAGGGAGGGGTGTATACTGGAGGTTTCTGAGCAAGGGAGACCTGATCACTTAAGAAAACTCAGATAAGAAAAATCCCCACGTCTCATTACCAGCCAAGAGTTTCTCAGAGGATCATTTGTTTTGTTTGTCACCTTACGACTTTCTCAGTTTTGGTTAATACTGCATACAAACTCCAGGCTATTTTGGCAAAGTATTAGTCCTTTACAGGGATCTCGCTCTAGCACTAAAAACTACTGTTACAAATGGGAGAGATAATTAGATTGAAAAAAAAAAATGATTAAGGGTTTTGCTTTTCCCTCCACCCCCTCTCCCTCAATGTGCTCTGTCTTATTCAGTGGGGGCTTCTGGTTGTTCCTTTACCACTGTTTCTGGGGTCCCCAGGGGCTCAGCTGGAGGTCCTGCTCATAACTCCCGCATGACTAAACCTCAACACTTCAAATTCTGGAAAAGATGGTGCGAGCTGCTGCATCATGTATCACCTCAACACATAAACAGTCAGGAAAGAAAGGTTACTGCGTACAACGTAAGAAATGGTTCCAACTCAGGGAAACGTAAGCAAAGGCACAGAGGCCAAATCCTCAAGGGCTAATTCAATGTCATCCCATCCATCTCTCTCCTCTCCACTCGTCACTGGTGTTGGAATGCTGACAGAGACAGAAGCCAGCATTTGCTGAATTTTTTCAGCTATTTAATCACAGCATGAAAAGGGAAGGACATCAAAAAGAGATTGGAATAACTTCAAAAAGCCTAACTCAATACCTGGTCTCTGGATATTTTACTAACATCCTCTCATTCCCACCACTGTACTTTAGACCACAGCAGTCTCCAAGGCCCTCTACCAGGAAATCACTGCTTGCCAAAGCTCATGAGATCACCAAGTTGATAACACATGAGGGGCTAAAAGTGGGTGTAGCTGGCATAACCAAGAAACCAAGAGACCTAATCTGTGGTAGATTCATGTTAGGCCTAAAACTTCAGAAGTTTGCCATGGCACACTCATACTCTGTAGGAGTGTAAGGAGTTATGTACCACATGGATGATAATTTAGCTATTTCTATCAAAATGTGAAATGTACATATTCTTTACACAGCAGCTCCTCTTGTACAAATTTACTCCACAGAAAACATACGTGCCAAAGAAGAAGGTAAAATGATGATTGTTTCAGCAGAACACCAGAAACACAGACTCAACATTGTGAAAATGACAATTCTACCCAAAGCAATTTACAAATACAATGCAATCCTGACCCAAATACCAACAACACTCTTTAAAGAGATGGAAAAACTTATCACTAACTTTATATGGAAACGGAAAAAGTCCCGATAAGTAAAGCAATACTGAAGAAGAAGAATAAAGTAGGAGGACTCGCACTACCTAACCTCAGAACCTACTATACAGCTACAGTAGTCAAAACAGCCTGGTACTGGTACAACGACAGATACACTGGCCAACGGAACAGAATTGAGAACACTGATGTAAATCCATCCACCTATGGTCACTTGATCTTCTACAAGGACCCAAAGTCCATCAAATGGGGAAAAGACAGTCTTTTTAACAAATGGTGCTGGCAAAACTGGATGTCCATCTGCAAAAAAAAAAAATGAAACGAACCATACCTTATACTGTATACAAAAACTAATTCAAAATGGATCAAAGACCTAAATATAAAGCCCCAAACTATGAAATTCATAGAAGAAAAATAGGATCAATGCTAGAGGCCCTAATACACAGCATTAGCAGGGTACAAACCACAACCAACAACACATAAGCTCCAGAAGACAGGCTAGATAACTGGGATCTTCCAAAAATTAAACACTTAATGCTCATTAAAAGACTCCACCAAAAAAGTAAAAAGAGAACCTACAGACTAAGGAAAAAAATTGGCTATTACAAATCAAAGGACTAATCTCTAAAATCTACAAGAAAATCCAACACCTCTACAACGAAAAGACAAATTATCCAACTAAAAAACGGGCAAAGGAAAGGAACAGAAACTTTACCAAAGAAGACATTCAAGCGGCCAACAGACATATGAGGAAACACTCGTGATCTCAAAGCCATGAGAGAAATGCAAATTAAAACCACAATGAGATATCATCTCACCCCAGCATTACTGGCACGAATCAATAAAACAGGAAATAACAAATGTTGGAGAGGCTGCAGGAGGATCAGAACTCTTACGCACTGCTGGTGGGAATGCAAAATGATACAACCATTTTGGAAAACGATATAGTGCTTCATTAGAAAGCTAGAAATAGAAATACCATATGATCCAGCAATCCCACTCCTAGGAATATATCCTAGAGAAATAAGAGTCATCACATGAATAGACATATGCACACCCATGTTCACTGCAGAGCTATTCACAATAGCAAAAAGATGGTAACAACCTAGACGCCCATCAACAGGTGAATGGATAAACAAACTGTGGTACATACACACAATGGAATATTACACAACGATAAAGAACCATGATGGATCTTTGAAGCATCTCATAACATGGATGAATCTGAAGGACATTATGCTGAGTGAAATAAGTCAATCACAAAAGGACAAATATTGCATGAGACCACTACTGTAAAAACTTATAAAAAGGTTTACATACAAAAAGATACAATCTTTGATGGTTACGAGGGAGGGAAGGGATGAGGATGGAAAAACACTTAAGATACAAGTGGAAACTCTGGTGAAAGGTAAGACAGTACACAACACTGGGGAAGCCAGCACAACCTATACAAGGCAAGGTCATGGTACCTCCACAAACATGTTCAAACTCCCTGAGGAACCGAATTGCTGGGCTGAGGGCTGTGGGGACCATAATCTCAGGGAACACCTAGCTCAACTGGCATAACATAGATCCTAAAGCAAATGTTCTACATTCTACTTTGGTGAGTAGTGTCTGGGGTCTTAAAAGCCTGTGAAAAGGTCTACTGGTCTCACCCCTTCAGGAGCAAGGAAGAATGAAGAAAACTAAATATACAAGAGAAAGATTAGTTCGAAGACTAATGGACCACATCTACCACGGCCTCCACCAGACTGAGTCCAGTACAATGAGATGGTGCCCAACTACCACCACTGATGGCTCTGACAGGGATCATAACAGAGGGCCCCAGACAGAGCTGGAGAAAAATGTAGACCAAAATTCTAACTCAAAAAGAAAGACCAAACTTGCTGGCCTCACAGAGACTGAAGAAACTGAGAGTATGGCCCCTGGACACGCTTTCAGCTCAGTAATGAGGTCACTCCTGAGGACCACCCCTTAGCCAAAGATTGAATAGGCCTATGGAACAAAACAAGACTAAAGCAGCGCACCAGCCCTGGGGCAGGGGCTGGAAGACAGGAAGGAACAGAAAAGCTGGTAATAGGGAACCCAGGGTCGAGAAGGGAGAGTGTTAACATATCATGGGTTTGTTAACCAATGTCATAGACAAATGTGTATACTAACTGTTTGATGAGAAACTAGTTTGTTCTGTAAACCTTCATCTAAAGTGCAATAAAAAAGAAAATAATTTTTGCAACTTAAAAAAAAAACCCAGAAACAACTTAAATGTCCATCAATAGGGGCTGATTAACTATATTGAGATATAATGAAATACCATATAGCTATTCAGAGAAGAGATCCCTGGGTGGTGCAAATGGTTAGTGCGCTCAGCTGCTTACTGACAGGTTAGAGGTTGGAGTCCACCAAGAAGGACCTAAGAAGAAAAGCCTGGTGATCTACTTCTGAAAAATCAGCCACTGAAAACCCTACGGAGCACAGTTCTGCTAAAACACACGTAAGAACTGACTCAATGGCAAATGGTATTTAAGAACAGGGAAGATACACGTTACACTAGAACTGTCTCCAAGATAGTACAAAGAATTAAGCGCACAATGTTATGTAGACTATGCTACCATTTATGGGAAAAAGGGTGTGTGTGTGTGTGTGTGTGTGTGCGCGCGCGCACACGCGCACGCGCGCGCCGTGTATAGTTGTACACACAATATATGGTAAAAGAGACTGCCTCATGGAAACTGGGCTCTTAAGGCTGGAGAAAAATTTTTATCCTTTTGTATTATCTTGCTTGTCTGTTTGCCAAATATATATATTAATGTTTCCTTTTTTTTTTTTTTTTTTCCTTAGCTTTTCTTCCTTAAGGTTTCCAAGTGCTTGGATTCCACCTGAGCACTCAAGGAATTATAGAAAACATTTACACATCTGCCCATGATGGAATCCTGCAGGTCAATTTCACAAAAATAAATGCAGAAATTCCAAGCAAGATATGGACAAACTGAATTCAACAATATATAAAAAAGATAATCCATAATGACCATGTTGGCTTTATCCTAAGAATGCAAAGCTATTTTAATTTTAGAACTTGATTCATGTAATTTACCAGATTGACAGATGAAAAGAGAAAGGTCCATATGATGATCCAAATACACGTTAAAAAATATTTGATAAAACTCAACATCAATTTATTTCCTTTTTTAAAAGGTCTTAGCAAACTGGGTATAGAAAGAAATGTCTGTAACCTCATGAAAGCTTTAAAGCAAATCCAGAGTAAACATTACACTTAATGGTGAAATTCTGAACATATTTCTTAGATGCAAAGAAAATACAAAGGTGTTCAGTAGTGGTTCTTAATTCCTTTTTTGGAAGATGACCCCTTTAAAAGTTATCTTGCATATGATTTCAGGGTACATCTCCCTTCCAAAGTCGTAAGTTCAGTGAATCTCTACTGAAGAAACCCTCAAGTAAAGACTTAAAAAAAGTATATAAAAACAGGAATCCATTCTGTAGCACTATCAGATTCACAGTACTACAACACCACTTTATACACTTAAATTGTTCAAAAAAAAAAACAAAACAATGAAGTCCACACTCTTCAGCCCTGCACAATCTGGCTCCAAATTCCTATTCAAGCTTTTCTCCCTCCTTGTTCCAACAAAGCTCATCTCAAACATCCCAAAACAAACCCAAGGAGTAGATTTCAACTCTACAGGACTTCTAAGGCTGCAATCTTTCGAGAAGCAGACTGCCACATCCTTCTCCTGCAGAGCGGCTGGTGGGTTGTAACCACAGACCTTTTAGTTAGCAGCCGAGGGCTTAGCCACTGTGCCTCCAGGGCTCCTAAAACTGATCTACTCAGTGTTTAATGCCTTATGACTCTACCAATCTTGCCCTTTCAACCCCTCCAACTAAGTGGTTGAAATGTCCAACTGAGAAACTGGTATCAAGACATGCCCTTTACTACTGACAAAGCTGACTAGAGAAAACAGCTTTAGTTTTGTGAACAAGAATTTGACAGATACCCCCAGCCAGTCACTGGCCTAGCTAGACAACTGCAGGCCTTCCCAGCAGAGCCAGGTCCTTTATTACAAGGCAGAAAAAGCTATGCACAGGCCACTCTGAACAGAAAGGCCCAGCAGGGGCTGAGCTGAAGGTCTCCATTCCTTCTTCCAAATTCACCTATCAGATAAGTCATTCTGCCTCTTAGGGAGGTCCTCCATCTGGAATCACGAAGCCAGAGAAACAGAGGATTCCTCACTAACATTCAACTCTTTTTCTGAAGGCACAGTACAAGTCCCACATCCCTGACTTGAAAACCATTCCATCCCAGACCTCGTTTTTTGTATTATCCTTTCTCCTTAGAATTCTTACAGCACTTAATGGCTGTGCTACTCTTCTGATTTAACATTTATAATAATATCTCTGGTACTGATGAGCAGTCTCCCTACCAAGATAAAGTCGACAGTAGTGCCCTGATCCTTGGACTAGGCTTTATCTCTCCTTGAGTTCTCATCACTTAGATGCCTGCCATGAAGATAATGCCCAACTATCTACTGATAATGAAAAATTATGAATATCATAATGTGTGGCGTGGCCTTGGAGAGGTAAGAAGGAATCCCGATTAAGGGGTAAACATGATCAAAGAGGTGTTTCCTGAAGAGTAATAATCAATGACATGTCTGGTTTAAATACACCACACAAAGAAATAAGAGGATAAAAGAGAAGCAATGAGAGAGAGAAAAGCACATAATTATTTAGATGTGATCTCAAAGAAAGTTCTCTGAATACCAGAGTAATAAATTAAAGCACAAATCATAAAGTAATGGAAAGCTATCCAACAAAAGAATAATTAAATAAAAATAAATCACAAAAACAGGTTAGGAAATGTATAAATTACACTATGGGTCACTATGGGTCACTAGTTGATATTAAACTGCTGCTTCATGATGTTGCCCACAAAACAGGTTGTTCAAAATAGGATGTAATAAGTTAGTTAAAATGCTCTTTTCATGTATAACCAACAGATCCCAATTAGATCCTTATTAGAGTTCCATTCCACCTGAGAAGAATAATAAAGAGGATTTAAGGATCTGAAAATGAGACTTCTGGAGGGAGAGACAATTCCTAGGACAAATATAAAAATTTTTTTGAAGAGTAATCATACTCTTGAAGATTAGAGGCTTAAGAGAAATTGCAATGAGACATTTTACAACTTCACCAAAATATGGACAATTCAGCAATGCAGAAGTTTTAGCTAAATATGAAAGAGAAACTTCTAAGCACAAGGATCGTTAATGAAACTGTGGTAGGCATGATATCCTTTTGAATTAGTCAACTCAATATTTAAGAGTCCACACAGTGTCAACAACATGGGACAACAGCATCGAATGCAGAGAAGGTTATAATTTAAGCTTCCTAAAGACAAAGGACTCATAGCGACCCTAGAAGACAGAGCACAACTGCCCCATAGGGTTTCTAAAGCAGTAATCTTTACAGAAGCAGACTACCACATCTTTCTCCCATTGGTAGGTTCAAATCACCCACCTTTAGGTTAGTAGCAAGCACTATGAGTCAGAACTGACTCAAAGGCAATGGGTTTGGGTTTTAAAGATAATGGAAGACAAAAACTACAAAAGGAGAGCCAGAAAAATTAAAATATATACAGAAGGTATGTGTAGATAAAAATACTATGATTTGAGAGCAGCCCTCTAGAGAGATCTTCAAAATTGCCATGCTATTGTTGTTAGTTGCTGTCGAGTCAATTCAGGTTCATAACAACCCCACGTACAGAGCGGAACTGTTGTATAGGGTTTCCTTGGCTGTAATCTTTACGGAAACAGATCACCAGGTCTTTTCTCCCACAGAGCGGTTAGTGGATCTGAACCACCGACTTTTCAATTAGCAGCCAAGTGCTTAACCACTGTGCCACCAGGGCTCCTTAAAATTGCCATCAAGGTATTTTATTTGTCTTGGAGTCAAACATCATGATAAATGAGATATCCACCTAATAAAAATATTTCTAACTCTTGGTTAACTCTGCGTGTGTTTCCCCCTCCACTTCCCAGCCCTCACTTCCTCTAGCCCATAAGAGACCTTGCTAATAGATACTGGCCTTCTGGCTGTAACCATGTAAAATCTGTGATGCTGACTTTCATTTTGAAAAAAATTTGTATTAGTCTTAAAATGAAGATAGGCCAACTGTAACTCTTTAAAACCTTGCCATACTGCAGTGTGATGGATGGCTTTTGTGAGGCCTTTCTAGTCATGGTCTTGTAATTCCCACCCAAGTGACTGGGCGAGAGTGTGCAGATATGGTGATTGTAGCCCGCCAAAGGGGTTGGTTGATTCTGCCATCCCACTGAGCTTGAAATGAGCCACTCGGGAGGTGGAAGAGAGAGAATGCCACCACCACCAAAAAAGAACAGCCAGGAGCCAGCATGGCCTTTAGACCTGGGATCCCTGTGTTAAGAAACTCTTGGACCCAGAAGACAGAGAGCTAGCTATAACCCTGAAGGTGGCAGAGAAGCAATGGTAGAGGAGACCAGCAGGAGAGACTGCAGTGGGCTTCCTGGCCCACGCAGCAAAAAAGCTGAATGCCTTTTCATAGAGGCTTAGGGCCAGAGAGAGGCATGCCTGCAAGGAAGGCTGTAAAGACGGCAACCTGATGGAAGAACTGTATCCTGAGTGTTCCTGAGCCTGAAGTATAACCTGTTACTTCCCTAATAAACCTCATAATCTTAGGTATGGTCTGTGAGCTCTGTGTAGCCACTGCAGTGAATTATCAAAGCCAGCAGAGAAGTAGAGAGTGCTGTGGGAGGGACAGTTGGTGTCAGAGTTGGCAAAGATGGTGGGAAGAAGAGGCTTGTCTGACCTCCGTCCCAGAGTAATCAGCCTTAGGCTATTAATCTTGATTCTCCTTCCCCCTTGTGAAGTTAGAGAAGGTCAGACACGACCCCCATGCCGTTTTTACACATGCCTATTGGAAATTCCCTAAAAAAAATTTCTCCAACATTAAGAAACTTAGAAATCTTTGGTTTTAACCATTATATGACAATATGGACACACAGCAAAAGGGACTTTTTTTTTTTTTTAAGGCGAGCATATGTTGTTTTGAAAAGATGGCAAACCATAGCATCCCTAGTGAGATGTCTTTTTTATAGCGTAAAAATGCCAGTCTCAGGTTGAGAAGGAACCTTGGAGTTATTGCAATCTGACAACCAACTGATGTTTGAATCCCCTCCATAGCATTCTGCCCAGAAGTTTTAATACCTCCAACTGCTGAAGAACTTAGTCTACCTAGACAACTCTTGCTTGGTTTAAAAGAAAACAAATTCTTAAGAAAATGTTCTTATGCAGGATTACATCCTAAGAGCCAGGCACTATGCTGGGAACCTTATATATCTTATCTCATTAATCCTTACAACCACCTGATGATCTAAGTCCTATTATCACTCCTAGCTGACAGATAAGGAGGCAGAGAAAGGTTAAGGGTCATTCATGCAAAAGGTAGAGGAAAGACTTGTTGTGATCTTTGGAAGAATTCTGCTTAGACACTCCTATATATTCCCATGTGCTACAAAACACAGGGCCTTGGCCCCTCTCATTTCTGCTCTTAAAACTAAAAATTTCCTTCAAAACCTCTTTCACGCACATTCCACGGTCTCTAAGGTTTCTGTGTGCTATAGATTCTGTTTTATAAATCTTACAGCTTTTTTGTTTTATGCATACCTGACTAGGAGGAAAAGCAAAACAAAAACACAAAGCATCAACAAGACAAACTGAATGCTCCTTTACCAAAATTACTCAGAGGGGTAAGTAGAGGCCATCAAAATGTTTAAAATTTAGAAATTAGGGCCACCGATTAGTTTCTTACATGTATCGTGCCCAGGAATCTCCGCCACAACATAGCTGGGAGACAATCTCTGGCTAGCTTCAGCAGCACATATATTAAAATTGGTACAATACAGAGATGATTAGCGATAGTACTCCATATCTAAAGAAAGAGCAGTATTTTAAGGTTTTGCTTACAGTGAAAATATACAGACCACTTTAATGGAACATGAAGTAAATACGTCACTAGAAAAAACACAAGGTATAAAGCTGACCCCTCTGGGATAGATCAGTTCATCCCAGATATTCCACACTTGCACAACCTGCTTGCTGCCTCTCTGTGAATGGGGGTGCCTGCTTCAGGTAATTTAACCTGAATAGATAGGCCTTCTTCATGTACAGAAGATATATACATATACACACATATATATATATTTTATATATATAGTACCCCGTAAGGAAGACAGCATATATATTCGTAGTTTACAGACAAAACAGCTCAATTGAGTTTTAAGAAATACAATTCTCTAATTCTACTTAATAACTCTTGTTACACTCACCAAAGCCAACACTATACTCCTTAAAACCTGGAACACTTAGTTTTTTTTACTTCGAGGATTGAGTTGCCTCAGAATCAGTTCACAATATAGGCAACGATTACCTCCTCAAAGTGCTACCTTGAAAGCAAAGGACTAGTCTTAACTTCTCTGTGACAGGCCTTCCTTGATCTCCAAAGTTGCTGGACTGTCCTGAGTGGCTCTGAACTGGCTGTTTTTTCTCAACGAGAGGCACAAAAGCCTCTTGTGTCTGTAACTATTCCCAACTCATTCAGACTCAGTGGTCTCACAGTGAATGTATGTTTTTGTTTTTCACCCAAGTCATCCCTTTTGCACATGGATATTCTGAAACTCAAAGATAACAAAACATTGTAAACAATGGGCTATATGTCAGGAACTATTATTATCATTATTTTTAGGTCAGACTTTCTGCTTTTACAATCCTAAAATGTTTTTGAAAATCCCAGCCCTAAAATGTTTAAAGCGGAACCATTAGAACACAATTTGCATGGCCAACTTAGTCTTCATTGAAGCTCAGCTTATTAAAAGGTTCATTCATGCTAAAAAGTTATTTTTAAATGAGCCCAATTCATTGCTTAGAACATGCTAACAATTAAGCATTATACTTGAATGGAATTAAAGAAGTTTAAAATTATATTTCTCCCATCTCATTTCCACCTCCCCCGATTCAGCCCTCCTGAATATCAACATTATTTTAAACTTTGCTGTGTTCTATGACAGTGGCCTCATTCATTGGTCATTCAGAAATCATGCCTTTCTGAACATGTTGACATCTGACTTTTAAACTCTGCTATACAAGTCAGGTTTTGGCAACCTAAAGATGTATGAGCACATCCTGCCAAAGCCTAAGGGAAGTTTCTGCAAGGAAATCAGGAGATCTACATACAGAGGGCAGACTATGACCTTCAGGAACCAGTACAGCTATAGGGCCATTCACAAAAGGATCAAGGCTTTGCTGGCCAGGCCTTGATCTTTCTTCTCCCCTCACCCTCCTCAGGGGGTGGCAACACGGCATCACGTGCCCTGTTTAGAAGGCTCATCAGGTTGCCGGGATGACCATTTACCACCCAAGCAGGCCACAAGGCTTCAACTAATGCTCTAAAAAATGACAGCCTGAAGTTATTCAAGAAGCTGAGTCCCCACAAACAGACTGCAAGCTGCCAAATGGCAATAAGTAGTCTAGGGAAAAAGCACCTAATCCAACATGCAGTTGTCAAGTTTGCAAGATTCTTGAGATGGATGGCAAGTTAAAACGTGTAAAGTTGGCAGGCCCACTCTTCCTTTTGACACATGGATGTTATCACACCCACCAGATGGGCAACAAACTTAATATAGCACTTTACTTTATTGTTTAAAGCAACATGTGAACAAAATAAATGGAAGCTTAATGGCAGAGTAAAGGCTATGCCTGAGTTAAACCCCTTGTAATATAATACTCAGTGTTTTCCATGCCCATTTCTTCCAGCGAGTTTAGGAACATTACTAGCATAATGTCATTAATCCTTACGACACCTGATGAGGGAAGTAGGCAGCAAGTATTTTAATCTCCCTTTATAAGATTTTAAGATGGAAAAAAAAAAAAGGGCTACATAACTTTTCCCAAGATCACAGCTGGCCCTCAGTTCTAGAGTGAGGGCAACTACTGACTTCAATCTCAGTAAACGGTTGAATATACTTAAATGTTTTAAAGGAAAGGCTTCTCACTGAGATAAAATGGATTTCTTAATTAGGCAGCTAAACACAGTGTACTTTCCAAATGGAATGCTATTCCATTTCTCACAAAGTTTTTACACTCTATACTAAACTGTCAAGTAATGCAATGTTTAAAAATGCGTATCTCCCCAGAAGCTCTACAACTGTGCTTCTCAAACTAAGAGTATCCTTAGACTCTCAGGAATACCCAGCAGTGTGCCAACGGGTACACAAAATCTCAGGATCAAAGCTGGCACATCTTCTTGGAACTCAGTTTGACTACATGGTCACTTAAAATCTGATTTTTATATTAAAAGAAATGTATCTTTGAAATGGAATGCAAAGTTGACATAAATTTTTTAAATTAGTCATAAAAGGAATGATGTGCCCTTCATGAAAGAGCACTCTAAACCTGAGGTGCTTCAGGCAAAGTCATAGAAGCGTCACAGACACATCCAAACTCCCTGAGGGACCAAGTTACTGGGCTACAAGTGGGGGACACCGGTCTAGGGGGACATCTAGTGCAACTGGCATAACATAGCTCATAAAGAAAATGTTCTACATCCAACTGTGGTGAGTAGCATCTGGGTCCTTAAAAGCCTGCCAGTGGCCACCTAAGGTGCATCTACTGGTCAGTCCCATCACAGCTGGAGCAAAGGAGAATGAAGAAAACAAAGATACAAGTGAAAGATTAGTCCAAAGGACTAATCTACCACAACTACCACAACGTCCACCAGAATGAGCCCAGAACAACTAGATGGTGCCCGGCTATCACCACCAACTACGCTGACAAGGATTACAAGACAGACAAACAGAGCTGGAGAAAAACGTACAACAAAATTCAAATTCACAAAAAAAAGACCAGACCTGCTGGTCTGACAGAGAGTGGAAAACCCCAAGAGTATGGCCCCAGGCACTCTTTTAACTCAGTAGTGAAGTCACTCCCAAAGGTCTCCCTTAAGTCAACGATTAGACAAATCTATAAGGAAAACAATGACACCCATGAAGAACGTACTTTGTAGTTCAATCATGTATAAGAGAATAAATGGGCACACCAGCTGAAAATCAAAGACGAAAAGGCAGGAAAGGACAGGAAAACTGGATAAATAGAAACAGGGAAGCTGGGGTAGAAAAGGAGAGTATTGACATATGTGCTGGGTTGGCAACCAGTATCATGAAACAATTTGTGTATTAATTGTCTAATAAGAAACGAATTTGCTCTGTAAACTTTCATCTAAAGCACAATAAAAATATATATATATAAAACTGAAGCACTTGACATAACTAAAACTGTTTCATTTTTAAAACCTTGTGGCATGCCCTTGTAGCAAGTAGAGGGTAGAGGCAGAAGGGATGTTAGTTGTTCTCTACGATCGGGAGAAATATTTGAGAAGTTCCGGAAAAACAGAATTAAAAGAGTTAAGAGGAAAAACTATTCAAATCTACTTGCCTGGCCCAAACCATTCCGGGCAGATGGAAATTCATCTTTCTGTAAAGGCTTTTTGTTGGCTTTCATTTCACACAGGCGCCTAAGACCTATCAGAATGGGATTCTGCTTCACAGCTTCTATAAAAGTCTTCTAAGATTACTGGCAGTAAAATGCCACATCTACATTAAACCTCGACAACATCAAAAGCTACTTATTTTATTCATCCAACTATTTTCAGAATGCCTAACATACCTGCTATGTTCCCTTAACTATAAACTGGTTGATAAGGTACCTTAGCTTCTCTCTCTCAGCAGAGTGTTCTCTTTGCTACTTCAACCAGAAAACTGAAAATAAAGGATGGCCAAATGACCATATTTGTTGGTAGGAGTAATTTCTTTACCTTCGCTAAAAATATCCACAACCTGACAAACTAATCATGTGATCAAGTTAGTAACATTACATGGAAGCACGCTGTTAACCTTAGATGAGGACCACAAAAGCATGGAGTTAGGATTAGGAATCAAGGGCCCATTCAAATATTTCTAGAAATATGAAGGAATTGCTTCCAACCTCCAATAAGTCCAACAAAAGAGCAGTGAAAGATCAAATCTAAACTACGAAGACTAAACTGTTAAAACCTTTGAGGAACTCACTGAGCATCTCTGACATGGAAAGCATTCATTGTCAAGCTCCTTAGGACAGTTTGAGATTTATAAAGGACCCAGGGTACAGAAGCGGACGTCATGTTTCTAGAGTTCTTCAAACTGACAGAGAAGGAAGATCTTGGTTCTCAACTGTTATAGATCACAGGCCATTTGAAGAAAGTGGTGAACACTTGTACCCTTCCCCCAGAGGAGAGACGAAAACACATATGCACACCCACACAAGACTCTACAGTCTCAGGGCAGCCATTGACCCCACATTACATTTCTACTCAATAACTAAGATTCCCCACCTAAGAAAAACTGCTCACGGTTCTTACTCCGCAGGATACTCAGACACTGAAGAAAATTCTATAAAATCATTAAAGTATATTAAACCTGATTTTAAAAATGGAACTTACATAGCTAAATAAATTGTCTTTATTCAAATAGTAACTCTACGAAACCAAACATGTACGTCA
Organism: Elephas maximus indicus; assembly: GCF_024166365.1. Lineage (NCBI taxonomy): Eukaryota > Metazoa > Chordata > Mammalia > Proboscidea > Elephantidae > Elephas > Elephas maximus. Next base: position 56,389,049 of record NC_064840.1, read on the forward strand.
ACCAACCCTGAGCAAAACATTTGAAATTCCTATTCCGAAATTTCCTTCAAAGCCAGTGTTCACATCCCACAAGGCCTTTCTTTACAGGCTCACCTCATTTCCAACTAAAAGTTTTTCTACTGTTTCCCAGCTTGCTGTCACCTAACCTACACAGCAAACTGAAAAAGGTTATGGTCTGACTCAAAAATAAAATCCACCCACAAAACAAAAAGGCCTACCACCACTGAGGATATTTTTTAAATATGCAAAGAAGGCTACAAATGCAATTTCAAAGAAAAAAATCCAACAATGTGTTGAGTTATTGCAATATCATAGAAATAAGTGTATAGCCTCCAAAGTGACTATTCTGAAAAATATTACATTCTTTTATGTCTTTAAGTTCCTGTATAAATTGTATTCATTTACTTAATAAACATTTCTTCAGAGAAAAAAGCTAACTAATATTCAGCAATATTCCCTCCCACCCCCACCCCAGAATGGCTTTGTGGGATCTATTTTAAAACAGCTCTAAGGTGCCAAGCAAAGTCCTATCACAGTTATACATTCTTTTTAAAATCTTTCTCCCACAAATGCCCTTGACTCTTCAAGTGTCCCATAAAGTACGCTGTCTTAATTAAATCCCGAAAAGAGAACAGCTAAATTTAAGTGCAAGAAGCAGCCAGCAATAAAATTACTACAATATTATCTTGGCTTTGAGTCGCACAGAAATCTATAATACAATGTGAATTTGTGGAAATAACCAGAAAACACTACAAACTTATGAGGGGAAAAATTCAGTAATTAAACACAAATTATTTATGTTTTAGGACTTATTAAAAATTATTTTAAACCAATACCTTTTTATTAGTAGCCAGTTCTAATTATTTTTTCAATGTATAGTATTTACAGAACTGGACTAGTAAGCAAGGAAAAATCTTCCCAAGATTTTTCAACAAGATATTAAGATTAAATGTAACATCATATTAACCAAATTCCCTTGATCTTTTGAACGTTCATCTTAAGGGAAATTCAATATTCAAAGTGTTAGATGGGATCTCTCATTACTGTTGATCTTGGCTATCATACCGTACAGACCTGAATTCCTATGAACTTAGCTGTAATTTAAAGTAAAAAGTATGGAAAAGTAAATGGGCCTGACTTACACAAGCTAGAAAAAAGGGAAAAATAAACTTACTTTACCTAATATATCCATTCACTAATAAGCCAACATTCCTCATTTTCTTGTATTTGCAGTTAGAGCTTCCATGGAGTTCTATAAGAACTCCAACGTTCCTAATTAGATTGTAACATTTCTCCCAGCCAACCAGACACAGCTTTACCTGTTTTTAACACTTTCCATGTCTTAAATTCCAAGATGCTGATACAACCCCTGTCTGCCCTCCTTCTCTTAACGGTACCTGCTTTCAAACAGTAAAAAAGAAAAAAAACCTTTCCTAGTACTCTGAAAAAATAATCAGTTAGGGATGAAAAGAAATAATTCCTAACTGCCACATAAATAGCGATTATACCCCCTAGGGAGTGCATTCCTTAACTAGCACATGCAAAGCTCAGGTATGCTTAGACAGGAATGATTAAATACCACAATTCTACACGGGTACTTGAAAACAGTAAAATAAGGATGTACCAGACCAGGTTCCTGGTTAAGAACAAGAAAGTGACTTAGATTAGTTTAAGCAGAAATGGTATTTACTGACAGGTTTTGAGTACCTCATTTTGTTCAGGAGAGCTAGAGATCCAGGCTCAGGCTAGAACCAAGTGGGACAAAGCTCCACCACAGAACAGCCACGGCTGCTGCCAGTGACTCATTACAGTGGACAGTCAATTCCTTGTAGTTGGGCTCTAAACCCACGATACCGTCAGCAGGACACTGACCTCTCAACTGGTACACATGCCTCCAACAGTCTCAACAGACCTGTACCTCAGAACCACTTTCCTGAGAGCTCAATGCCAGAGAGCACTGGATTGGCCATGCTCAGATCATATGCCCCGATGTGGTGGCCAAGGTGGCCTAGGGAAGGTCTGAGACTGAGCCCTGTCTCCCATCTGCCTTTGATCCCCCCGCAAAGAGGAAGGGAAGCAGGCACCAAAAATATCACTGTCTGCCAAAGAAGGGTCTGGAAGAAATGACTTATAGGGCCCCTTCCAGTTCTAAAATACTATAAACAATTCAGATAACGATTTAACGCTTATCACACTGGACAGAGACGAAAGGTTTAAATCATACTGATTCAAATGATAAGGAATCAATAGCCTATTTCCTCAATCACCTATTTCTTAATTTTTAGAGAACGATCTGAATAAAGCCATTAAACATACCAAATATAGTACCCCTCTGACAATTCAGCTCGTATTTTATTTATGTATTTATAGATTCATTCATCTACCTAATTTGGCTTGTGAAAATAAATAGAGTTGATTTTCCCCAAGACACTAATTAAAATATTGCTACAATGTTTACAGCAAATAACAGGAATGGGCAGGGGAATCTTCCACTGTCATGAGGAAGAAGAGACATTTTCTGTTTAGAAAGCACAGGTGCGATCAAAGAGTAGATGTTACAGAGTCAGACTCTGAGTCAATATACTTCGTATCTCTGAACACTTGCAAGAATCCAACAATGGAACAAGATGCACTGGAGGGGAGTGCACTCCCCACCACCAGAGGTGCAGGAGCGGGTCAGAGAGTCACTGATAGGAACAGAGCATGGAACACATCAGCATTGGTAAAGTGGGTGGGCTGACTGGTCCCGTCCGAATAGAATTCTACAAAAAAATCATTTCTAAAGTTGGAAAAGAGTTGAAATTAACAGGATGAAATTTTACATTTGGACTAAAATAGCTGACCAGTTCTCGGAGAGAGTAGGCCTGAGTTTGGAGGGTTTGTTCAGTCTACTACCTGACACAATCTTAGATTTCATCAGATGGGGAGTGTTCAGTAAACTGTGAGTACTGTGTTCATTTGGGGTTTCCCACTTATAAACGACACTGACACACTTGAAAGTATCTAGACAATGGTGACTAGGATGGTGGGGCATCTAAAAACTCTCTAAAAGATAATATTGGGATGTTGACAAAAGAAAAGAAAAAGGATCCAATCTTAGGTATGTGAAAGACTGTGAATAAAAACGATACTGGCTTGTTCTTTATTGCTCTAGAAGGCACAATTAGACAGAGAGGAGGAATACTAGAATTGGACTAGATGAAGTCTAAGCTTTTTTCAACTCTAACCAAAAAACCAAACCCACTGCCATCGAGTCAATTCCAACTCATAGCAACCTTATAGGACAGAACAGAACTGCCTCCATAGAGTTTCCAAGGAGTGCCTGGACCTCTTGGTTAGCAGGTGTAATAGCACTTAACCACTACGCCACCAGAGTTTCCTTTTCAACTCTACTAGCTATTATTTTAAGTATTATAAAGGAATCACCTTGACAGCAACTAGGTTGGGGTTTTTGGTTTTTTTTAAACCATTATTAGTGAACTATAAGATATGAGCTATTGTGTACTTCCTATGGACCAAGCTTTGTGCTAAGCACTATCTTACTGGATCTCCACATCTACTCTGAGGCAGTCATTATTATCACAGCCATTTTTGTTGTTGTTAAAAATTGATGTTCAGACTCACCCAACATCATAGTGCTGTTAGGTGGTAGAAGTAGGCTTGGGTCTCAAGCAATCAGATTTCAAAGCTACCCATCCAAGCTTCAAAACATTACACTGTACCAAATCAAAAAACCAAACCCAGTGCCATCAAGTCAATTCCAACTCATAGCGACCCCACAGGACAGAGCAGAACTGCCCCATAGAGTTTCCAAGGAGCGCCTGGCGGACTCAAACTGCTGACCCTTTGGTTAGCAGCTGTAGCACTTAACCACTATGCCACCAGGGTTTCCATTACAGCGTACAGCCTCCCTAAATTAGTAAAAACAATAAGTGACAGTACAATTGAAGAAATAACTCCAGCTATCATTAGAAAATCACAGAAGAAAACTAAAATACTAGCACCCACTATTACCACTGTCATTATCTTTCCACATGTTGTCTCAGTTCATCTTCACCGCAAGCTTGGGAGGGAGGTAGTATTTGGCATGTTACAAATGAGGAAAGAAGCTCAAGTGGTTAAATAACTCTCTGAACCATATACAGTGACTGAAAACATCTAGGAGTCAGGATTCAAATCGATGTCTGAAGCATTCCAAATACAAATCTTTTAAGTCAACTATAATTCATTCCTACTGGGCTCAACTCTCACTTGGACTTGCAAATCCCCTGGAGCTACCTAACTTCCTGGAAAGGGTCAAATATAATCCAAACCCTACTTTCAAGAGAGACAAGAGATCCAAGTCGAGCAAATGCTATGAAAATAAGTCAAGCTTTCCACCACCAAGTCCTATGATCCAGTCAACAAACACTTATGGAGCCCTGCTCTGGCCCTGGAAACATGTACAGCAGAGAACAAAAGGCAATCCTGCTCTCCTAAACCCTACATTCTAGTGCAGGAAGACTAACCAAACAAATAAATTTCTAATATATCAAGTTTAAAACACCAACAACAAAAAGCAGAGTAGAAGGACAGAGAGTGAAGGGGAGGAGTAACAGGAATGGGTGCTATTTCACAACCGGTAGTCAGGATAGGCTCAGGTTTAAAGGGCTTCCACCTACTACAAAAGACAGCAGCAGAACTAGCCTCCTACTGCTAGCTATTAAGTGCAGCAGGTCCTGTAGTCTTGACTACAGTTCAGCACTTTTGTTTCTCACTGGAGGGAAGGGAAGATCACAACACTAATTGCAAACAACAGTTCAAACAGAGAAAAATACTAAGTCTTTTTCCTTGACCACAACGAAAGCAGTTACCATGTCCTGCTGCCATGGCCTTGGGGAAACAGGGAAAGAAGCATTCCAAGTAGCAGAGTACGAAAAGAAACACACCAGTGAGAAGTGGACAATGAGGCGAGTAGAAACCTCACTCCTGGGGAGTGCCTAGGCCAGCTGGGGGCAGGCAGGCAGGCAAGCTGCCAAAGTGGAAAGGGCTAGAAGGTAGGAAAGTGTGCCCTGGGAATATGAGGAAGGGGATGAGGTCAGAGCTATTAAGGAAAGGGTCTTTGCCTAATCCCCCTATTTTCTATGCCCCAATCAGGGTTCTTAGTAAAATATTTAGCAGAAAAATTTTTTTAAAAAAGCACAAGTTTTTTTAATTACTCTGTAACATATTAGAATGTTTCTAAATACATGAATTCCATCTAGACATTCTCTAAGATGTTTTTATTTTTTGTCAACGTGTACTTTAGATCTCAACGGCCTAAATTTTTCTTCTTAAACAAGGTATGGAGTCCTGGTGGTGCAGTGGTTAAGAGTTCGGCTGCTAACCAAAAAAGTCAGCAGCTGAATCCACCAGCTGGTCCTTGGAAACCCGATGGAGCAGTTCTACTCTCTCCTATAGGGCCACTATGAGTTAGAATCAACTCAAGGACAAATGGTTTGGGTTTTTTTGTTTGTTTGTTTTAAACAAGTTATGGCCTAGGAGTGGCAGGCTATGTGGTGGAGCGGAAGTAGCATATAGCATAAGGTAAGGCAGAACAAGATTTATATGCTATTTCTACCATTTACTACTATGGGCCCCACAAAAGTTAATTAGCCTACTAAGCCTCTTGTTCCTTATCTGTAAGATTAAAATCAAAAGATTTAAGAGATACATGTGTAAAAAATGATGTATAATAATAGATTAATAAGCATTCATTCCCTTAACACTTCCAATATCTAAGTTCTGCTCTGATACCATCAGTGCTGATAGAAAGGTGAAGCAGCTCATTCCATTGTCTAGAATTACAGAATTTAAAAAACTGTATGTACATAAAGCCAGTCTTCCTTAAGGCATGAACAGGCAACTTCAAATAAACATATGAAAAACATCTCACTTTAACTCATAATCAAAGAAGTACATATCAGCCAAGATTTTTCTTTTACTAATACCAAGTAATATCATTGAGTATCAAGATACGGGCACACTATCATTCACTGCCAGCCAACATGCACATGACTCTTCTAGAGAGATATGCAGTAACATAAATCAAAGCTGTAATAACTTGTATTCCCTTCCACCTACCAATTACACTTCTAAAAAATTTCCTAAGAAAATAACAAGGAATGGTGTCATGGATTGAACTGTGTCCCCCAAAAATATCTGTCAACTTGGCTAGGCCATGATTCCCAGTACTGTATGACTGTCTACCATTTTGTCATCTGATGTGATTTCCCTATGTGTTGTAAATCCTAACACTATGATATAATGAGATGGATTAGTGGCAGTTATATTGATGAGATCTACCAGATTAGATAGTGTCTTAAGCCAATCTCTTTTGAAATATAAAACAGAGAAGCAAGCAGAGAGACAGGGGGACCTCGTACCACCAAGAAAACAACGCTGAGAGCAGAGCGTGTCCTTTGGACCTGAGGTTCCTGCGTGGAGAAACTCCTAGACCAAGGGAGGACTGATGACATGGACCTTCCTCCAGAGCCAACAGAGAAAGCCTTCCCCTTGAGCTGATGCCCTGAATTTGGACCCGTAGCCTACTAGACCGTGTGAGAATAAATTCTCTCTGTTAAAGCCATCCACTTGGAGTATTTCTGTTATAGCAGCACTAGGTAACTAAGACAAATGGAAATGGATGCTCCTTCACAGTATTGCAGTGAAAAACTGGAACAGAAGTTCCGCCATTAAATTACAATACATCCGTATAACTGAAAATACACAGTCATTAAAAATTCTGATATTAGAAAAATATTTGCAATTCATGTAACATTTCAAGGGCTAGTTTCTTTATTTTACACAAACCTGATAAAAACCATTTTATCTGTTGCTGTTGCTAGCTGCCGTAGAGTCCACTCCAGCTGTTACTGTTGCTGTTGTTAGTTGCTGAAGAGTCCACTCCAACTCATGGGGGACTTTATGTAAGTACAACAGAACGAAACGTTGCCCAGTCCTCCACCATCTCCATGATCACTGGTATGTTTGAGTCTATTGTTGCAGCTACTGTGTAGTGCCTTCCAACCTAGGGGGCTCATCTTCTAGCACTATATCAGATAATATTCTGTTGTGAGCCATAAAGATTTTGCTGGCTAATTTTCTGAAGCAGATCATCAGGCCTTTAATCCTAGTCTGGAAGCTCCACAGAAACCTTTCTACCACGGGTGACCCTGCTGGTATTTGAAATACCAGTGGCATAGCGTCCAGCCTCATAACAACACATAAGCCACCACAGTATGACAAAATGAGTGCTGACCCTTATTCTTTATTAAATAAATGTATATCAAACTGCTGTTGTATGCCATCTAGTCGATTATGACTCACAGCGACCCTATAGGGCAGAGCAGAATTGCCCCATAGGGTTTCCCAGGTTGTAATCTTTACAGGAACAGATCACCAGGTCTTTTTACCCCACAGAGCCACTGGTGGGTTCGAACCACCAACCTTTTGGTTAACAGTAGCGTGCTTAACCATTACACCACCAAGGCTCCTTGGAAATGAGTCTAAGATATTATACTTCATCTATTAAAAACCGTACATCTGTGAAACCCAGGGCTAGCAGAGGTATTTTGAAATAGGCAGTCTCATAACTCTTGGTAGAAATCTATGTAGACATTACTAATCTTTACCATCTTCACTGGGCATATCTGCTAAAAAGACCTCTTTAAAGTGTTCAAAAGCAGATGTCACCTTAAGAGCTAAAGTGTGCCTGACCCAAGCCATAGCATTTTCAACCATTTCATATACATGTGAAAGCTGGACAATGAATAGGAAAGACCAAAGAAGAATTGATGCATCTGAATTATGTTGTTGGCCAATAATACTGAATATACCAGTATATTCAGCACGATTTATCATTAAATCTTTAAAAACTGTGGTAAAGGAAACTTGGACAATCCCTTTTGTGTATGCAGAGATGGATCAATGAATGCTAAAACTGCCATAAAAACTTTTTTACATTGTAAAATTGGCATAGGGTGGAGTCTGACCTCCTCTCTTTACAGTGGGAAAGGAGAATCAAGATTAACAGCGCAAGGCTGATTCCTATGAGGCAGAAGGCAGACATGCCCTCTTTCTCCACCATCTTTACCAATTCTGACACTAATCGTCCCTCCCACAGAGCTCTCTACCTCTCTGCTGGGTTTGATAATTCACTGCAATGGCCACAGAGACTTATAGACAATAGTCACGATGACGGGGTTTATTAGGGAAATAACAGTTAAAATTCAGGCTCAGGAACACTCACGACGCAGTTCTTCTACCAGGACAGACTCTTTTAAGCTGTGCTTCCAGGCACACCTCTCTGTGGCCCTAGCCCTCTGCCCTGCTCAGGCAAGTATTAAAAATCTCTTTTAGTCCCTGCCAATAATTACCCAGAGGCACCCCACTCCGCCAGTAAGCCTTGGCCCAAAGGCACTCAGCTTTCTTGCTCCATGGGCCAGGAAGCCCACTGCCGATCTCTCCTGCCACTACTTCTCACCATCCTCAGCGTTACAGCTTGCCTCTCTGTCTCCTGGGTCCAGGAGCTTCTCAACACAGGGACCTCGGGATCCTCTCTTTCCTGTCTCTGGGGTGGCTCATTTCGAGCCCAGCAGAATGGTAAAAACTGACCAGTCCCCTGGGTGGGCCACAATTACCCTATCTACACAGTCCAACCAATCATCTGGGAGGGAGTTACAAGACCATGGCAAGAAAGGCCACACAAAAGTGATTTATCGCACCACATGTATGTCTGTCTTTAAGGCTCACAGTATGGTGGTATGGTTAAGAACATAGGCTGTGGAGCCAGACTGCCTGGGTTCTAATCCTCACTCATTACTCACTAGCTATATGGCTTTGGGAAGTTGCTTAAACACTTGGCCTCAGTTTCCTCACCTTTAAAACACGGTCAGTAATAGTACTCATATGCATGGGAAAGTGGGATGATGAATAAGGAGGAATGAAGAAGACTTGATTCCTTTGAACTGTAGTGTTGGTGAAGAATACTGACTATACCATGGGCTGACAAAAGAATGAACAAATCTATCTTGGAAGAAGTACAGCCAGGATGTTCCTTAGAAGCAAGGATGGTGAGACTATGTCTCACATACTTTAGACATGTTATCAGGAGGGACCAGTCCCTGGAGGACATTATGCTTGGTAAAGTATAGGGCCAGAGGAAAACCCTAAACAAGATGGATTGACACAGTGGCTGCAACAACAGGCTCGAGCATAACAATGATTGTGAGGATGGCACAGGACCAGGCAGTGTTTTATTCTGTAGCACACAGATCGCTATGAGTCGGAGCCGACTCAATGGCACCTAACAACAACTTACAGATTTTGTGAAGATTAAAGGAGCTAATACATCAAAGAGCACCTGGCATATAGTAAGCAACCAATCAATGTCAGCTGTTTTATTACTTACCACCATGCTTTTTTGTATGTCAACATAAGTTAAAAGAGAGGGAAATTTTTTGGTTTTCTTTATGTTGTTGTTGCATGCTGTCAAGACAATTCCAATTCATAGCAGCTCCATATTACAGAGCAGAACTGCCCCTAGGCTGTAATCTTTATGGAAGCGGACTGCCTGGTCTTTTCTCCTACGGAGCGGCTGGTGAGTTTGAACCACCAACCTTTCAGTTCGCAGCCAGGTGCTTAACCATTTTGCCACCAGGACTTATCTGTATTTAAATGGGTTTCTGGGTGGAGCAAATAGTTCAGTGCTCGACTACTAACTGAAAACTTGATGGTTCAAATCCACCCAGAGGTGCATCAGAAGAAAGGCCTGGCAATCTGCTTCCGATACGTCACAGCCTTGAAAACCCCATGGAACACAGTTCTGCTCTGCACATGCGGGGTCAAAGGACTCGGAACTGACTGGACAGTGACAGTTTGGTTTTCTGGTATATCTGCGTTTAAAAAAATAGTAACAGATTAATCTTCAGATTCTTTAAAATTACATTACTGATATGAAAGATGTACAGAATATGTCAAATGAGAAAAGCTAGTACAGAACATAGCCTGAACTCATTCTTATTAAAATAAATGTAATGTTATATAAAAAAACATCTAGATATGCCCTAAAATGTTGGCAGTGGTTTCTTGGGGGGCGGGGGGAGGTAAATTATAGATTATTTTTAATTTATTCTTTTTGCTTATCTTTATTTTCTGAGTTTCCTAACATGAACATATATTACTTGTGTAATAAAAAATCTTAACTTTCTTCTGATTTATTTTCAATTACATAGGAAGAGGTTAAATGGAGAACTCCCCATGACCCAACTGGAGATGGACTGAGAGTTAATACAAGCAGGCAGTACTCTTTTATCTGAGAACCCATAAATTAGATCTCATGTTCCTAACAAGGAAAACAACAGTTGATAATCAGTAGCTAAGACTGTCACCCTCCACTGAGCTAGGCTCCCACCTGACTTCAGGTAGGTGTGCTGGGATTTAAGAACCAGAATCTGGCCCAGGGAAAAAGCCATTCACCAGAGGAGCCAGAGCAGGCACCACTGCTCGGAGCTGAGGCTTCTGGGAAGCCTGGAGAGCACTGCTGGCCGCATTAAAAAGAATGGTCAACAGTGGCTCAGCACACCCACACACTGGGGTTTCAACACTTGTTTCCCAGCAGCAAATCCATAACAGACCATAAACGAACTGAGAAAGGATAAGTACAATATTCAAAAGTACCTTTAGAAAATTATTCTGCATTATGTTGCCGTCATTATGATGCCTCTTAAAAAAACTCAAGCTCACAATAAGCAAAAAGGATCAAAGCACTTTGCCCAGATTTGAAAAGTAAAACAGGAAATGCAAGGTTCTATCGTTACATTTTTACTAAGATTTGAAAAATGTGAAAACTGGCAAAGCATCAGCCATGCAAATTTCAGCCTGCCTCTTCCCTGCTTAACGTCTACGTAACCTGAGACAGCTAGGTCTTCTTGTAGCACTGCACTGTAGCCCGCACACCTACAGACACAGTGGCACTGAGGCAGGGTTTATACTGCAGGGACAGGGAGCAATCAGCGGTAGGTAAGGAGGGTTTCTAGATCTCCACCACTGCCAGTCCCCCCTTTCCTCATTTATGTACTGGACACTGCTTTAGATCATTGCTTCATTGGTTCCACTGATGGGAAAGCACATACCTTTGTTTCCCTTGCTCTCTCAGTCTCTGCCATTGGCCTCTCCTAGTGTGTCTCCCTCCTTCTTCTCCCCCTGCCATCTCTCCCCTGCCCATCTCCTATTCCCCTCCATCTCCTTCCCCTCCTTTCCCAAGCCCTCTCTCTCTCATCACAATACTGGGGCCAGCAAAAGGCCACAACCACACAGAACTACCAGGCCACAGCAATTCAGTCTAGAAGAAAACAAGTCAGACTGGGAGTCTGAACATCTGAGTTCTTTCTGTTGTTGTTGTTGTTGTTACATGCTGTGAAGTCAATACCAACTCACTGTGACCCCATGCAACAGAACAGAACTGCCCCACAGAGTTTCCTTGGCTATAATCTTTATAGGAGCAGATCGCAGGTCTTTCTGGGTGGGTTTGAACCACCAACCTTTCATTTAGCAGTCAAGCACTTCACTGGTATGCCACCACATTCCTTCTAGAGTTAGCTATATGATCTCAGACTGGTCCCTTCACCACCATGAGCCTAGCTGAGGATGAGAGGGTCGAGATTTCTGAGATCCTTTACCTACTTGAAAATTCTATGATTCTACACTAGCTCAATAAAGTCACTAAAGAGGAGAATCACCAGGACACTGGGGGAGAGCCAGTATTTAGCCATCTTTGTTTTATTTCTGTCTAAACGCTTCCATGTCTATTGCCAAGAAGTATATACCTTGGCTCTGTGTTTTAATATTTATACATTTTAATGAAAAGCAGAATGTCTTGCTTTTACATTGGATTGTGTAATTCTTTCCATTTATAATTAGAAGCTCTTACAGTGGAGTCAACCAAGTTTTATCTTAGGCAGCACATTCTTACTCAACAAGAGAACTTTCAGTGTTTGGATTAGGAAAATCAATAATAGTATCTTTGACGTTAAAAAAAGAAATTGCTGTTGTGGTACGCTCTTCCCAGCATTTCTCCCAAGAAAAACATTTTTATTAGTTTACTACTAATATTTTATTATAGCTTTTATGTGCATGAAGCATTTATTCTGATACTAAATAATGCTTTCAAAGTACAGAATACTCTTCTACTTTTAAAGTGTACTTATGGAAAAGCAGGTGACTGGGTCTTTTATTGCATAAAGAAGTGTCTTCTTTTGTTTTCGTTAGTTCTCTGCTGTGGAAACCTCCAAGAGGTAACGGCGTCCGTATGCAGAAATCAAATTTAACCTTGACTGAAATAACTAAACAAGAAATACTTTCCATTTACCAGCCTATGACTCTATACCAGATACTATAGGAAAGTCAAAAGTATAATAGAGTTTACAATTTCATACAGAAATCATAAGTAAACACACTATAAATACTCATTAAGAGCCTACTACATGGAAAGATGTGAGAGTCTGTTTCCGTAAAGACTTACAGGCTTGGAAACACGAGGTTCCTACGAGCCAGAATTGACACGACAGCAATGAGTTTTTTTTTTTTTTTTTTTTTTACTTACCAAATACTATGTAAGGCACAAGAGGTACGAAGAAGACTCCACCTCTGCCATACAGGTGCTCACAAGCTGGTTGGGGAGACAGTACTGTGTAACCCAGCTATAGCTAACCTGTGGGCTCCTAGTACTACCCTCACTGCACTTACAGTGACAAATCCAGTGCCCTTCCCAAAAATGTGGTAGACTCCAGGGCACTGGGAGAGGTGAGGAGATGAGAGTATATACTCTCATGGTTACCTCCCATTCCACTTCTGGTTTGTCTTAAGTATTCTCTGTCCAGTGAAAGCAGGGTCTTGGCTGGTTGGCTGGTTTTTATCAGTCTGATAATCTTTGTCTTTCAATTGGAATATTTAATCCATACACACGTAATATAATTACTAATATATTAGCTTTATATCTACTATTTTATTTGGGGGGCCCTGGTGGCTATGAGTCAGAATCGACTCAACAGCAACGGGTTTGGTTTTGGTTTGGGGTGGGACAGTGGTTAAGTGTTTGGCTGGTAACCAAAAAGCTGGGAGTTTGAATCCACCAGGCGATACTCCTTGGAAACCATATGGGGCAGTTTTACTCTGTTCTATAGGGTTCGCTAGGAGTCAGAATTGACTCGGCAGCAATATGTTTGTTTTTTTTAAAAAAAAAAATCTTATTTTGTGCTCCTTGGGAACTCTACGGGGCAGTTCTACTCTGTCCTATAGGGTCGCTGTAAGTCGGAATCGACTTGATGGCTGTGGGGTTTTTTTCGGTTTTTTGTCCAACTTATTATATGTTTCGTTCCTCTCCTTCCTTTCTTCCTTCTGGATTCATTGTTTTATTATTCCATTCCCCCTCAAAAGTTTAGAAGCTATATCATCTGTTTTCTATGTTTTTGCTGTTTATTGTAGAAATTACAATAAGTATGCTCAACTTCAGTATGGATTACGTCTGACCGTGAAGAAAACAAAAATCCTCACAACTGCACCAATAAACAACACACTGATAAATGGAGGAAAAACTGAACATGTTAATGATTTCATTCTACTTGGATCAGCAACGTCCATGGAAGCAGCAGTCAAGAAATAAAACGACGTACTGCATCGGGCAGATCTGCTACAAAAGACCTCCTTTAAGGAAAAGAATTCCATAAAAAATTATTTTAAAAAATTATGTGAGCATTTAAAGGAGATTTCCATTTTTTAAATGAGGTAATAATATAATTTTGTGAATTCTGTAGGCTTATTGCATTTACTGAAAACCCACTGCCATGAAATTTATGTCAATTCAAAGCAACCCTATAGGACAGAACAGAACTGACCCACAGGGTTTCTCAAGCTGTAAATCTTCATCAAAGCGGACTGCCACATCTTCCTCCCCAGGGGCGGCATTCGGGTTTGAACCACTGACCTTTCAATCAGCAGCTACGCACCTGACCACTGCACCACCAGGGGTCCTTCACTGCATTTATTACAATTCCTTACATCTTTTACATATAGAAATAACAAATGGAGAATTTTTTAATTTTCCACATTGTTCAAAAATAATATAAAATGAATTATTTGAATATTATTATCCCATAAGGACAGATAAAAAAGTTTATAAAAAGCTGAAAGCTGATTTGGAGTTCTTTTCTCTAAATATGAAGATGTTGTTGTTGTTGGGTGCCGTCCAGTTGATTTTCTACTAACAGTGACCCCATGCGACAGAGTGTAACTGCCGTACAGTGTTTTCGAGGTTGTAATCTTTACAGGAGCAGATCACCAGGTCTCTCTCCCGCAGAGCCAATGGGTAGGCTCAAACTGCCAATCTTTCAGTTAACATCCAAGCACTTAACCACTGTACCATCAGTATTCCTTATTGAAATATTAGAATGATATATTTCTGTAGAATGAAAAGACCTCCAAATCAATTCTAATTCTCTCTTCTTGATTTTCAGTGGTAATTCCTAAATAAAATATTCTATTTTTTCCTAGAAGCCAGTTAAATATTTCCCAATTAGTTTGATATTAATGGACACTTTTGTGACTTGGAATTAATAACACTATGTCATAATCATATATCATCAAGCTTTACTGTTTAATAATCTACCTCATTTTATTACCAGAAGTTCAATATAAAAACTAAGATTCCAGTTATGTCTAAAATGCCTAAGCCACGAGGTACAGAGTACCACAGCAACTGTTGTTGCTAAGTGCCGTTGAGTCAGTTCTGATTCACAGCAACCCTGCCCAGTTCCTACGCCATCCTCACTATTGTTGCTATGTTCAAGGCCACTGTTGCAGCCACGGTGTCAATCCATCGTATTGAGAGTTTTTCTCTTTTTGCTGACCCTCTACTTTACCAAGCTTGGTATCCTTCTCCAGGGGCTGGTCCTTCCTGATAACATGTCCAAAGTACAAGAGACAAAGTCTCACCATTCTCGCTTCTAAGGAGCATTCTGGCTATTAAAATACTATAATAAAACCTCATTAATTTAGATTAACTGGGGGAAGGTCATAGTGAATTATGGAGTTTTTATTTTAAAAAGAAATGATTTAGATGCTTTTATACGCACAAAATGACTGAAATTAGGTTAACAGTAGAGGTCCCTGGAGAAGCTGCATTAATGAATAGATTTTAAAAATATAGTAATTAGAATTTCAATTACAAAGTATTAAAAGGCATCTGAAAATAGTTCCCCCCACCCTTTGGTTTTAGTTTTTTACTTTTTTATCTTGCTTTTCGCTTTTGCTATCAAATATTGGGTACCTCATATGAACAGCACTGTGTTTCCATCATCATCTCATTTAATTCTGAGAATACTCTTTTGCAAGGTTAATATCATTACCCCATTTTATATTAGAAAGTACATTTGGGGAGTGGCGGTATTCAAATAGGTCTTTCTGGCTCCTTCTATCACCTCACACATTCTCCTCAGGCACATCTGATTTCAGGTAAAAAGGGTAATCAAATAGACACAAAATATTCAACGTTAAAAAAACACACAAGTACTTTTTAATAACCCTATATTTTGTTTATCTGATTATCATATTCATTACCAATGCTGTTTCTGAAGAGCTTGACACTTCACTTATCTCTGAATATCCCTAAATGTTCCAGAGATATTTAAACTGAGGTGGCCTAATACAGTCTTTTGCAAACAGGGTATACAAGAGATTATTCCACTGAGAAGAACAGAATGTAACATCTACATGCAGATCCAAGAGTGAGATGAGGTACTTGCCCTGGCTCTGTTATATATTAGATATGAAGACTTGGGAGCCCTGATGGCATAGTTGTTAAGAGCTCAGCTATTAACCAAAAGGTCGGCAGTTTGAATCCACCAGCAGCTCCTTGGAAACCCTATGTGGCAATTCTATACTATTCTATAGGGTCATTATTAGTCAGAATTGACTGGATGGCAAGGGGCTTGGTATGAACACATGAGGAAAATCAACTAACTTTTCTTAGCTTCGTACAGCATGCCCACTGTAATGGTGATATCACATGGATGGTAAGGCTTGCCTACCTACCTCACAGGGTTGTTGGCAGAGTCAAACAACACAGTACGCATAAAAGTATTTTGTAAATTATACCTTGGGCCATATTATAATTTAGCAAAACCACTTCTCTATATGTATTTTTTTATTTTTAAAAGATCTGTGGCACTCCTAATACTGTTTATATTTTAGAAGCAAATTATTTGAAGTTTAACTTAAATCATAAAAATTTTAAAGCTGCTAGGAAATTAATGAGATTAGGTTTATAGAAATTTGCTTTCTTAAAAAAAAAAAGTTTTGCAAAATAAGTTACAACTGCATGAGCTACCTCTGAGTGTACACACAAAAAATAAAACAAAGGCCTAGTCTTTTATCTCATTCATTGTTTCAACAAATATTTACATAGTACCTACCGTGTACGTGTACCAATAGGTGTCCTGGTGGCACAGTGGTTAAGTGCTTGGCTGCTAACTTAAAGGTTGGCGGTTTGAACCCCTGCCAGCAGCTCAGCAGGAGAAAGATGTGGCAGTCTGCTTCCGTAAAGAGGTACAGCCTTGGAAACCCTATGGGGCAGTTCTCTCTGTCCTGTAAGTCACCATGAGTCAGAATCGAACTGATAGCAACAGGTTTATTTTGGTTTTTACCAAGTGCCAAACGCCAATCAAGCAGTTGGGGCAATAACAGTGAACACGAAGTCCTTAACTGCTAAATATTTTTGTATTCCTTGCATCTAACAGTTTGTGACACACAGTGGGGACCAAGGAATGTTTGAGAAATAAATGGGTCCCTGAAGAAGCTGTGTATAAAAATGACCAGGAAGAGGCCTGTCACTATGAAAGTTGTTTGTATACTGACTAAATAAAACACTACGTTTCTTTGCAAAGCCTCGAAAATACCATTAACCTGCATCCCTGGATCAGTGTGATGAAGGGGATGGAAACAAAAATCAGGATAGCACTATCCCAAAACTCCGAAATGCGATGTGCCTGCCTCTCTGTTATCAGGGAAATAAAACTGAAACAGATGAAAAGTGGGCAAGTGACTCTCTAATTTAAAAAATAAACCTCCCAGTGTAAAACCTTCTTTTCATCAATCAAATAAATCAGGAAAGGCAGGATTTTCTAGGCCATTACCCTCGGGTCTATTATGGCACTTAACAAAATGGCTTAACTAATTAGTCTAATCATCGCTTCTGCTCCACATGGTTGTAGCCGCCTAATTACCCAACTCAAAAACGTTCAACACACCCGGGTGCCCAGCCCCTCCCTCTCCCATTCTATTTCCAATTACACTACTTCCCACAAAAACGTTAAAAGCATTTACTACAAGTAAAAACAAGCACTGACTGCCGGATGTAGAGAGGCCCTCAAGTTTGGGGGCATTTTTTCCTCAGAAATTTTTAAGGAACAGAACTATATCCCTTCAGAAGTGTGCAAGAAAAAAAGAATAGGGAAAATAACTCTGGTTTTTTAAATCTTCTTAATCATCATTTAAAACTCTGTGGCAAATGGAGAAACTGACACAGTACAAAAAGCATGTCTTTGCCCAGAATGATAATGTGAATACTTGTTGGAGTGAAGCCCGCCATTTTGGTAGAGGAGCTTCAAGAATGAGTGCAGTCCTGGACCAAGCATCCCTGAGACTGCTACTGTGTTACAAACAGTAGCCAGTTCTATAAGGACACCAGTTAAGGGTAGTTTGGGTTCTATAAGCGGTCTTTTTTTCAGGGTACCATTACTCAATTCTTCCTGCTTTAAAAATTTGGAGGTATAAAAAGCATGTCAAAGACAGCAACAGCCATGAATGGAAAAAAAAACGAAGTAGTGGGCTGAGTTCAACTAATCAGAATTTGTTGAGTATCTCCTATACACTAGCTAGGCTCTGTACTTAGGTTTAAGAAGCAATTCCTTAAAAATGTTTGACCCATCGCTATTGAGTCAATTATGACTCACAGAGACCCTATAGGACACCGGAGAACTGCCCCATAGGATTTCCAAGGCTGTAACATTTATGGAAGCAGAGTGCCACATCTTTCTCCTGAAAAGTGGCTGGTAGGTTCGAACCGTCTACCTTTCAGTTAGCAGCCAAGCACTTAACCACTCTGCCACCAGGGCTCCTTAAAAGAAGACATAGTTTCTTAGTTATTTGGTGTTTTGTTTTGCTTTTACCATGTAGAACAGCATCAAAGAAAATATATTTTAGGCAGAAAAAAAAATGACCCGAAAGAACAAGAACAGGTCAGTTGATTTAATGAAAATAATTACGGATTACAAAATATTCAAGTTGTAGCAATAAATTATTTTACACAAATTTATTCAGCTCTGAGGTATGATTTTATTTTTTTACTATAAAATGTAGCTCATGGTACCTTCTTCCTACAAAACTTATAACATCTTAAACAAATTTTAAGCAACAACAAATACCCAACCAAAGGATTTGATTTTGTTCTTTTAAGCCAGGCTAACCCTGTGAATGAGATTTAGAGTCAACCCCCTACCTAGCGTATGTCAAGCCAAGTGCCTGTCATAGGCCTCAGCACTGTGCTAGAATCAATGGTAAAGAAAGGATGAGACGCTGCCAAATCTTTGTTGTCAAGATGGTTAAGATCTAGGTGGAAATAACTGAGTAACACATACAAAACAACAATCCCCAGCAGTGGCAACTCTATCCATTCTCTTAATCAAACCAAAACATGGTCATTCCTCTCCTTACATTCCATGGAACATCAGGTTCTGCTGATCTACACAAAATGCGGCTCCCATCTCTTTTCACCTCTCCTGATCTCGACAGCCACCGCGTGACCCATGAAACCTTCATCTTTCACCTTCCTACAAAAGCTTCCTATCTGATCCCTCTGCTTCCTCTCTTGCCCTCTCCAATCCATTCTCCACGCTGCACCCATGGTGGTCTTTGTAAAAGGCTAAACTACTTAAAGCTTTTAATGGCCTCTCATTTTACACAGGATATAATCCAAACACACTACTTTAACCAGCAGGTCCTGCATGATCTGGCCTCTGCTTACCTTTCCAACTCCACTCCCTCTACAAAGTCCCCTTACTCATCTGAATCGGTCTCCCGGTCTTCCTTCAACTCTTCATTTGCTAAGCTTTTACCTGCCTTATGGCCTTTGTGCTTGCTGTCCCCTCTATCTGGCATACGCTTCCTCTGGCCAGCCCCATATTTCATCTGTCACAGACATCTGTTGTTTCCACCTGGCCAGCACTTTTTCTTCCGGTTAAAAGAACATCTCTTTTCTTTTTTAAACCATCTCTCCCCTATTCTCACTCCATATGGTGTGGTGTAAACTGGAAACTTTCCCTTGCTTCCACCCGGGGCCATGCATGGGGGCATGTAACTCAGGCCTAGCCAAGTTATCTGGCCAAAGTAACTGTTTCAAGGATAACTCAAGCCAGGCCTATCAGAGTTAATTTAAGGGATTTTGCTAGAAATATTGAGAAAGAGGCATGTTGTGAGGCCAGAAGATGGGTTAGGCCCATGAACACCAAGCAGAGGCTGGGCCACGACCAAAAAGAAAAAAAAGATTTGCCCACAGGCTTTGTTGTTGTTGTTAACTGCCTTCAAGTTGGCCCCAACTCAGAGTGACCCCATGCTCAAAGGGATGGCCACAGGCTTGACTCCCCTCTAATTCAGTCCTGGGGGTCAACGTCTCTAGTACATCAGGGTGAATAAGAAAATATGCAGGACAAGGAGCCAAGTCTCTAACCCTGGCTCAACCAATTACTAGCTATTTGATCTTGGTAAATCATAATTACCTGCAGTAAGTTCTCAGTTTCCTCATCTGTAAAGTGTCACTTCTAAGGACCTTTTTAGCTCTGTGATTCCAGAGCCTCCTTATGAAGGTGGACATAGCTTTACAAAGATCACAACAAAGCCAGCCCTAACCAGTATCATTTAAAAGCTACCAAAAGCTTCTTTCTATCCTTCTCTGTACTGTGAAAGGAGCCCTGGTAGCACAGTGATTTAAGTGATTGACTGTTAACCAAAAGGTTGGCGGTTCAAAACTACCAGCGGCTCCTTGGGAGAAAAGATGTGGCAATCGGCTTCCATAGTAATTTACAGCCTTTGACACCCTATGGGGTCACTAGGAGTCAGAACCAACTCAGTGATAGTGAGTTTGTTTTGGTTTGGTTTTTCGTTCTATACTATGATGGAAATATAAAATGGTGCCACCTTTCCAAAAAGGAATATAGGTTTAGGGGCATTTGAAAATTTGCACCTTTTAGGAAAACATTCCATGACAATAATTGGAGATACTGACAAAAGTTTACATGTAAAGCTTGGTCATCACAGTATTTTATATAATAGTAAAAAGTCAGAAAAGGCCACATAAACCAGAGACTCCATCAGCCTGAAGACTCTATAAACCAGAAGAACTAGATGGTACCCAGCTACAACCAATCACTGCCCTGACAGGGAACACAACAGAGAACCCTGAGAGAACAGGAGACCAGTGGGATGCAGACCTAAAATTCTCGTAAAGAGACCAGACTTAATGGTCTGACTGAGACTAGAAGGACTCCGGAGGTCATCGTCCCCAGACCTTCTGTGAGCCCAAGACAGGGACCGTTCCCAAAGCCAACTCTTCAGACAGAGACTGGACTGGACTATAAGGCAGAAAATGATACTGGTGAGGAGTGAGCTTCTTGGATCAAGTAGACACATGAGACTATGTGGATAGCTCCTGGCTAGAGGGGAGATGAGAGGGCAGAGGGGGATAGGAGCTGGCTGAATGGACACAAAAATAGAGGGTGCAGAGAAGGAGTGTGCTGTCTCTTTAGGGGGAGAGCAAGTAGGAGTACAGCAAAAAAAAAAAAAAAAAATTCAAGGTGCATATAAATTTTTATATGAGAGACTGACTTGATTTGTAAACTTTCACTTAAAGCACAATAAAAAAATTTTTTTAATATAAAATTTTAAAAAAGCATTCAACAATAGCAGATTGTTGAAGTGAGTATGGAAGACCCTGAAGCTTAAATAGTATCTAGATATTAAAAACCATATTTACAGTAGCTTTTAATGACATGAGGAAATGTTCATAATACCAAGCAAAGTACAACAATCTATAAAACTTAGGCTACTATACGAACACATACATGCTGAGAACAAGAGGAAAAAAACGGAAAAGCCTCAACAAGGTTAACAGCATTTTAGCTTTACAGTTGTTTTTTTTTTTTTCTAATTTAAATATTTCTGTATATCACAAACTTTCTAAACTTACCAGGCTTTTTTTTTTTTTTAATAATCAAGAAAGAGTTTAAAATTAAAAATTGTATTTCAAATCTGAATTTTAATAATTAATTCTACAACCCACAAAAGGATGCACATGCCCGTGAATACCTTTGCTAGCGGCCTGCCATGCACCTACCTTTTCTGTAATCTACAATTCATGTGATGATAATTCCCTAACGGATCAACGAAAATGCTGCTGAAATGTTATATTAATACACTGTTCTTAATTTTGTCAAAGTGCTTTCAAACAGTTGGGGAGGGAGAGTAGAATACTGCCTCCAAAGATAGTTAAAATGTTCACATTATCCTCTAACCTTTTCCTATAAACCCAAAAGAATTTACCAGCTCAGTTAGTTGACACCTAAAGCATAGGGAAGTGAGATACAGAACTGGGGTGGAAGAAGCTGACAGTCACAGGCCAAAAAACATAGGACACTACATAAAAACAGGTTTTATATAGGTCCAATTCAGTTCTACAAGGTCTTTCCCTAGGTATCACTTAGAGATTGCCAAGTCAAATCTGTAATGCTTTTGGCCAAACACTGCTACAGGTACAATACTGAACTAAAAGTCAGACTGAATTCCAGGTGTAAAACTTTGCAAATGAAATCAATTACAGAAGAGACTTCACCTACCATATAATAATTATAAGGGGCTATGTTTTCTGAAAGGACAAATATGCTGAGTCACAGAGTATACACACACACACACACACACACAGACACCCAGGGAGGCTTCACAGTTCCTTGGGTGTCACTCCGGTTACCCAGGTGTCCTCTGACTAGAGGTCAACTATGACCTACCACGCAAGACCTTCTCTGCCTGCTTTAATCTGCAGCCAAACCTCCAGAATTGGTCCAAAACTGATAATGCCTTCAGAATGACCATGAGGGCTCTAGAACTTGCCAAGTTATTATACCACAAAAACAGCTAGTGACATTCAAAAGGATTAATTCATACCCACGCAAAACAAACAGTGTCAAGATAAAGGTGTCATTTCCAGCATCTTTCAATGTCAGGACTTTTAGGCAAATGCATTTAAGGCATTTTGTCTGAGCTCTAAACTAAAAATAAATTAACCACCAACCTTTCAGTTAGCAGCTGAGCACTTAACCATTGTGACACCAGAGCTCACTGCATAAGGATAAGTTATATTTAATGGAATGTTTACAATGTATCAGGAATGAGGCCAAGCATTTCATAAGCGTGCTCTCCTTTTAACCATTTAATCCTCAAAAAAGTCTCATAAAATAGGTTTTACCCATTTTACCAATGTGGAAACAGAGGCACAGAGAAGTTAATACATTCTCCAAAAAAAAATCACAAGGAAAAAGGTGGGATTCAAACCCAGGTCTGTGAGACTCCAAACCAAAGTCCCAATGTACTTCCAACTAGTGTATGACAGAAATGTGGCGTCAACAGTTTGCACTCACAGGAACGGTTAAAGGCTTGACTACTAGCCGAAAGGCTGGCAGTTCAAACTCACCTAAAGGTGCCTCAGAAGACAGGCCTGGTGATCTGCTTTCTGAAAGGCCACAGCCTGGGAAACCCTATGGAGCAGGTCTACTCTGCACACGTGGCGTCACCACGAGTCAGAATCAACTCAACAGCAGTAACAACAGCATTAACCAAAAGGCAGACAGTTCAAACCCACCCAGAGGTGCCTCTGAAGAAGGCCCCGACAAGCCGCTTCCGAGAAGTCACGGCCACGAACACTCTGCTCTGTACCACACGGGCTCACCGTGAGTGAGAATCGACTTGACTGCACTGGAACTGGACACCTGCAGAGTAAGCTTCATTTTTATTGCAAACTTAGGTCACTAACAAGGATCAAACCCCAAACTGCAATTCCAGCTGCGTGCCAAGTGGCCTGAAGGCAGGTCTCACTAAATCAAGGTATTCCGGTAATCGGCAAGCTATAGCTTGCTGAAATGCCTAGGGAATCCTTTCAAATTCTTAGTGATATTTTCTAAAAATGAGGGGAAAAAGAGAAGGGACACCGATCATCTTCTGCCAACACTATTTGATGGCTTCCCATCTCAGAGTAAAAGCCAACGATCCTATAATTGTGCTTGAAAAAGTAACTGGCACACAGGAGGCCCTCAATACATATCTGTTGAATGAACAGATGAATTCTCAGAGCCAGTATAACCTTTATTTCTGCTTCTGATACAAAGATGCATATGTTCCCCGGAAAATAAACTACCATGACAGTAAATAAACAAATAGAAAATTTGTCTTTAGGAGAATCACTGAGCTCTGAGTTCAGGTAAGATAACAAAAAGGACTCAAGTGTGCCCTAAACAGAGCCAGACACACGTAAGGCTGCATCCTTCTGTTAGATCTGAAGAAGATTCAAGAGAACTTTAAATATATGTGCTAAAGGTGATTTAGTCTGTTTCATGTACGGATCTTCGCCAAAGGCAGAGAATACCAAAAAGATGTTTACCTGCATTTTACTGACTATACAAAGGCATTCGACTGTGTAGATCATAACAACTTATGGGTAACACTGCAAAGAATGGGAATTCCAGGACACTTAATTGTGCTCATGCAGAACCTGTACACAGGCCAACATAAGCAGTCAATTCCAATAGTGGATGTTGTCTGGCTTAAAATCCAGAAAGGTACGCGTCAGGGTTGTATCCTTTCACCATACTTACTGCATCTGTATGTTGAACAATCTGAGAAACTGGACTACATGAAAAAGAATGCACCATCAGGATTAGAGGAAGACTCATTAACAACCTGCAATATACAGATGACACAACCTTACTTGCTGGAAGAGAAAAGAACTTGAAGCACTTTTGATGAAGATCAAAGACTACAGCCTTCCGTATGGATTACACCTCAAAATAAAGAAAACAAAATCCTCACAACTAGAGCAATAAGCCACACCATGATAATGGAGAAAATATGGAAGTTTTCAAGGATTTCACTTTACTTGGTTCCACAATCAATGCCCATGGAAGCAAGAGTCAGGAAATCAAACGACGTATTACACTGGGCAAATCTGCTGCAAAAGACCTCTTTAAAGTGTTAAAAAGCAAAGATGTCACCTTGAGGACAAAGATGCACCCAACCCAAGCCATGGTATTTTCAATTGCCTCACATGTGAAAGCTAGACAATGGATAAGGAAGACCAAAGAAGAATTTATGCATTTGAATTATGCTGTTGGCAAAGAATACTGAATACACCGCTGACTGCCAGAAGAATAAACAATTCTGTCTCAGATGAAGTACAGCCAGAATGCTCCCTAGAATCGAGAATGGCAAGACTACAATTCTCATACTTTGGACATGTTACCAAGAGGGACCAGTTCCTGGAGAAGGACATCAAGCTTACTAAAGTAGAGGGTCAACGAAAAAGGGGAAGACTCTCAATGAGATGGACTGACATGGTGGTTGCAACAATGGGCCCAAACGTATCAACAATTGTAAGCATGGTACAGGACCAGGCAGTGTTTAATTCTGTTACACATGGGGTCTCTAAAAGTCAAAACCAACTCAAAAACACCTAACACCACCACCTATGGATTAATATTTGTAATGAAAAAAAGCAGTAGACTGGAAGGCAATACTTGAGTACTTGTTCAATTGTGTCCTTAATTTATTTTCTCTAAGTTTCTCTTTGATTCCTCATCTGCAAAATGGGGAGGTTACACTACATCATTTCTAAGGTCCTTTTTAGCTCTGACATTCTATTATCAAAGGACCCCTGGTGGTGCAGTGCTTACACACTCGGCTGCTAACCAAAAGATAAGGCAGTGTGCTTCGGTAAAGATCACACAGCCTTGGAAACACTATGGGCAGTTCTACTCTGTCCTATAGAGTCTCTATGACTTGGAATTGACTGGAGAACCACACGCAACTTAATTTACAAAACAATTTAGAGAATAATCATTTACATTACAAAAAGAATCCTGATTTTTTAACACAATTTACTGGAAAATCAGAAACCGCCAAGACTCGAAAGAACCTCCCTCAAGGGCCTTTTCCATTTGGAGAACTGTACAATTCACCCAGTGGTCAATTTCTCTATCCTTCCATAACCCAAATCTTCCAAAGGCACAAGTATTTAATCTAGAATACTCAGACAGGGATCTAGTTTCTGTCCAAACACTTCTAGACAGATTAGTTTGGACAGATTAGTTTCCACCAATCTCTCCGAATGATATCACATGATTCGGATCACTCGCCTATCTAAGTCCCCTTTCCCTGTTCATGTCTCCCTTAAAATGTGACACCCAGAACTGAATAAAATAATTCTGACAGCCTGATTAGATCATTAATGATTTTTGATGTCTGATTATATGATTGACGATTATTTCAGACTACAATTGTATGTTCTGTTATTGCTGAAGATAAAAACCAACCATACAGGGTCACTGTAACTGTTAAATGAGGGGAAGGTAAAGTCTTATCACAAGGCTTGGCACATAGCAATTAATCAATGGTATTTGCTCTTGCTCTTTATAATAATAAGTTACAGTAATATTTCATTAGTATTAGAGTCTTCTCTCTCCAATCAAGTTATAAACTCCAGTTCTCTATTACACTGAAGGTTTGCCTTACACATTATCAACTGTTTTTCTCCCAAAGTCAGGGCTGGGGAGAGAAATGAAGTGTTGAGGCTCGATTTAAAATGAAGGTCAATCAGAAATCAAGATAGAGAAACTGAAATTAAGATTTAAATCAATGCAAACAGGATAAGATTTATTTAAAGTGTTAATTTACAGTCAAGTTACTAAAACATATGGATTTCATGTCAAACAATCCCACTTTACACAATCAAGGAGCACTAAACAACAGACACCCTTCAATCAATGTAAAGAGGTAGCGAAGGTAAGCATCCCGGAGACATGCTGAGGAAGCTCAGAGGTTACCGAACGGGAGTTGAAGAGAGTGAGTTCTGGAATCTCTAGCTATTAAGCCACCAGGTACCTCCCTGGCACATCTGTAAATGTAAGGCAGGACAGTACCTATCTACTTTAGGGGCTTGCAGGAATTAAATGATAACGGATATGAAATGCCTCTCACATAGAAGTGCTCAAAAACTGAATGATGTTGCTCCTGCAATACTACTCACAGAAGTTCCCTGAAAAAGCAAATTCACCTAAACAGTGTTGCTAAAACACAGACCTTTAGTAGCCACTGCTGACGTCCATCAGCAGCTTACAGTGTTCTTGCATATTTTAATTATCTATTTTCTATATAATCATTCATTTTAGCATAGATTTTAAGACTAATGTAAAACATTAAACACTAATTTTAATATTTACCAAACGCTTTGCCGTTGAGTCGCTTCTGACTTACAGCAACCCCACAGGACAGAATAGACCTGCCCCATAGGGTTTCCAAGGAGCGGCTGGTAGATTCGAACTGCTGACCTTTTGGTTAACAGCCAAGCTCTCGAGCAAATTATGTTTTGATACTCACACAAAGGATGATGAAATAAAGGAACAAACAAAACTGTGCTTGTTATACCTTCAAGTGATCTCCATATAGACCTGCGTTGCCCACAAGGAAAGACAAGGCAGCCACATGTGGCCATTTAAGCCCTGAAATATGGCGAGTACCAATTAAGGTGTGCTGTGAGTGTAAAATACACACCAGGCTGTTTAGTAACAAAAAAAAAAAAAGCGAACAATCTCATTAACAGTTTTTTAACTGATTACATGCTGAAATGGTAATATTTTGGAAATATTAGGTTAAATAAAATGTATTACTAACATTAATTTTACCTGTTTACCTTTTTTAATGAGACAACTAGAAAAGTTTAAATTACATATGTAGCTCATATTATATTTCTACTGGACATCACTGACACAGATGATACTGAAAAATCCGCCTCTTGAAAATAAAGCTCAGGACAAGATCGAAATTACAGCAAAAACTCTTCCCCAAGCAAAATTTTAAAAACTACCTTTGCTCATAACTCTTCAATTCTAGTCACCTGAAAAGCTTTTATCAATACGCAGTGAATTGAAAAGATTTGCTCTATTGTCCACAAACTGGCCAAATTTACTTAGATAACAAAGCCAAACGACTGACCTCCAGCAAGGGAGCTGTCTACTATACAAAGAGAGAGAGCCTTACCCTAGGTGTCTAGAGTATCCGAAAGCGGACAACTCTTGAATTAGCAAATTAGCCCCAGTACTGGGACTTTGACTCTGGTCCCCAAAGCACACCTGGCATGCTCAGAAGCCTAGGAGGAAACGGGTTGGGGATTTAAATGAGAGCCACACGTCTGATCTTCTCTACATAATACAAATGAAACTTGCCTCAGGTCTCCTCAGCTACCAAATTTCTAGGCAGAACACCCAGAAGCCAGTAGCCCTTTTACAGAGATCAACAAAAAATGCCAAGGATTTGAAGGCTGTATTGTAGTTCTTACAGGATGTTCTTGCTAAAGAGGACACAGTATGAAAATAATAAAGCAGGAGGAGAGCAGAAGCAAAACCTAAGGGGAAAAAAATGAAACTCAGAAGCAGCACCCTCTGATCCCTTTCTACTCAAAATGTAGTCTACCAGCACAACTGGTGTCAACCCTGACCCCAGGAGTCAGAATCTGCATTTCAGTAGTATCCTCAAGTGACTGCACAGTAACATCTGAGCTCTGCTAACACACAAGAAGATCCAGGGACACCTGGATCTTTAAATTCTTACAGTTTCTTATTACCCATCTGTTGTCCTATGGTTGCTGACTGCAAAAACAGGACCTTGTACATTTATACGGCATGCAACAGATATTCTGCCTGCTAAATAAATTCTCAGAAAAGCCAAGAGGATTCCATACTTGCTTAAAGGATGGTCAAGAATCTGTGGCTCAGGTACCAGATGAGCTAAGGAAGTTACCAGTTACTGAAAGCTGTGGACACGTGTGCCTCAAGCCCACGCATATTGGTACAGAGCTGGCGACCACTCTAGGTTAAATAAGATGGGCAGAAACCATCCATAACAAAAAATTATTAACTTAGGGGCTCAGACAAAAGAAAAGGTTTTGGGTTTTGATGAAAATAGGAAGAAAAGAACTTTATTTGTCCAATGAATTGAATGCATTAACAAAAATAATTTTTTACAATTGTAAGCTAGAGGACTTTAGCTGTTTTAAACTATACCAAAGTTCTTCTTTATGAGAAAAGTGCTACTACGTAAAGGATCATTAATTTTTCTCCTCTTTATTTACTGTCTTTTCCATTAGTATTCACACATGCTGTTATTTCCACCATTTTTAAACCTCTCTTGATCCCCGATCTCGTGGAACAGCTCAGCCAATTGGTCTAATATACTGTTTTTCAGGGCTTCTGTTCTACCTCCTCATTCACTGCATAATGCCTGGGGCCTTAAAACGTGCAAGCTGCCATCTGAACTATGACAATAGGTCTCCATTCCCCTGAAGTGACAGGGGAAGGAGAGTCAGGAACCAGAAGAGAAAATGTTGCCACCACGAGCATCCGCATCCTCTGCCATGAGATCAGAAGAACTGGATGGTGCCCGGCTACAATTACTGAACATTTTGATCTAAGACTCTATAGACAAATCCTGAGCAAAAGAGGGGGTAAAATGGAAAAGAATTTCAAATTCTCAATGGAATCCAGATCTTCTGGAGTCATTAAGGCCAAATGAACACCTGAAATTACTGCCCTGAGATAACCTATAAACCTTAAATCTCAAATCAGAACTTTCCCCAGGAGTCTGCTCTGAACCAAACAATACTTAAGCTTAGTTATTAAAGTATGCCTTCCTTGAGCTTTGTGCTCTCTCAAAGTAGCAACAGCATCTCAAAAGGCTGGATGAGAAGTTTAGGGGGCAGCGACTTTACATGAATGATGGTAGAATAATTTGGAAAAGCACAGCGAAAATGGTTACACAACTTGAAGGATGTAAACAATGTCACTGAATTATACATGTGGAATTCATATGAAATCCCGTATTCTTTGCTGTGCATATTTTCACCAAAATAAATAAATAAACCACTCTTGACTCCATTTTTCCCTTCAGCTACTATCCCATTTCTCTCCTCCTTTTTATAGAAAAGCCCTCAAAATATTTGTTCACATTTGATGTCTCTGTTCTCTACACTCTCTCTTCAATCCTCAATTTTTAGTCCCTACTTCTTCACCAATATTGCTGTTGTCAAAGTCACTAATAACCCGTCTAATGCTAAATCCCTAGGCCAATTCTCGACCCTCATTTTACTTGACCACTAGGGAGCATCTGACACCACTGATCACTCATCCTCCTTGACAGTTTCTTCACCAAGACACCGCACTCTCCTGATTTTCCTCCTGCCTCATTAGCTGCTTGTTCTCAGTATCCTTTATTGGTTCCTCCTCATCTCCCCAACCTCAGCAGCCCAAGTGCTCAGTCCTCAATGTCTTTTCATTTCTAAAGAAACCCACTCCCTTGTGGATTTCATCCAGCCTCATGGCTTTGAATGTCACTCATATGCTGACAACTCCCAAATGTTTATCTCCAGCCAGCCTCTCCTCTGAAGTCCAGACTAATATATCCAACTGCCTACTAGACGTCTCCACTCGGATAAAGAATGGACATCTCCAAATCTGAGCGCCTACTCTTTCCTCAAAAATCAGCTTCTCCCTATCACAGTTAATGCAACTCCATCCTTCAAGTTACACAGGCCCAAAACCCTGCAAGTCACCTATGACTTCTCTCACTCACACCCAATATCCAGTCAATCATTGTCTTTTCCATGCTACCACTGAAACATACCATTCTGGTCCAAGCCACCACCATCAATCAACTTCTTCTTCCCATTGCCATCAAGTCAATTCCAACTGATAACGACCCTGTAGGACAGAAGAGAACTGCCCCATATGGTTTCCAAGGCTGTAAATCTTTACAGAAGCTGACTGCCACATCTTTCCCCCATGGACCAGTAATCAACTAGGTTACTGCAACAGTCCCCTAACTGGTTTCCCTTTTTTTGCCCTTCCCCACTACAGTCTATTGTCATGACATACAACATCACTGTGTCCTCTATAAAACATAAGTCAGATCATGTCATATTAAAACTCTCTAATTTGCTTCTCTACTCACTCTAAGTACAAGTCAAAGCCCTTGCAATGGCATACAGGCCCTATAGAAACTGATGCTGGTGTCTGCTCACCCTACTGTGGTCATGATGGCCTTGCAGTTGCTGGCAAGAGGAGATATGGCTCTGCCTCAAGGCTTCACACTTGCTGCCCCCTCTTCCTGGAGCTCTCTTTGCCCAAAAGAGCCTTTCCCTTCTTCAGGTCTTTTATTACGTCACCTAAATGAGATCATCCTTGACCCCTGAAAGAGACCCCTTCCCCTCCCAGTGAAGCCAATATCCTATTTGAAAATGCAAGCCCCTCCCCTACTCCCAACCTCCCTCCTCTGCTGCATTTTTCTCCGAAGTACTTAACAACATCAATATACTACAACATACACACTCTCCCCCACAGGTACACACAGTCTGTCTCACGTTACAAGAGCAAGAATTTTCATCTGTTTTCTCGACCACTGTATCCCTAGCACCTAAAATAATGCCTGGTACATAAGAAGCACCCTGTAACTGCTGGATGTTTGAATGAATGAATGATGACAACAGACATATACAGCTGCATATGATCTGTGAGGAGTCTCTAGGTGGCACAAACAGTCATGCACTCAGCCACTAGCAGAAAGGTTGGCAGTTCGAACCCACCCAGAGCTATCTAAAAAGACAGGTTTGGCAATATGATCCCTAAGGTTACAGCCTGAAAAACCTAGAGCAGCTGCACAAGCAGGGTTCCTGTGAATCAGAATCCACTGGAAGGCAACTAACAACAACAACATGATCGGTGAAATTTTATAACTTTGTAGCCTTTTAAAAGGGTCATATTTTAAATACGCCATTTTATAGACATGTTATTGTTAGGTGCCATCTAGTCAATTTCAATTTACAGCAACCCCATGTAACAGAGAACTGCTCTCTGGGGCTTTGTTGGCTGTAATCTTTATGGAAGCAGATCTCCAGTCTTTCTTCCACCAAGCCAGTGGGTGGGTCTGAACCACCAACCTTTTGATTAGCAGCCAACCACTGAACAGTTGCACCACCAGGGCTTCTCTGTAAACACATACATACTCAGATACTGTGCAAAAAGCGAAACTGCTACAATTTGATATTAACTTAATACAAAATCTGAACAAACGTAAAGAAATTTTTCTCTAAACCATGACAGGCTCTAAAACATTCCATAGATGCTAGGATTTCTCAAAACCCTGGTGTCATGGATTGAATTACATCCCCCCAAAAATGTGTCTATCAACTTGGTTAGGCCATGATTCCCAATATTGTATGGCTGTCCTCCATTTTGTGACTGTAATTTTTTGCAAAGAGGAGTCACCTCCCTAATTCAAGATAAAGGGGGTTTCGCTGGGGTGTGGCCCGTACCACCTTTTCTCTCTCAAGAGATAAAAGGAAAGAGAAACATGCAGAGAGTTGGGGACCTCATACCACCAAGAAAGCAGCACCAGGAGCAGAGCTCATCCTTTGGATCCAGGGTCCCTGCGTCTGACAAGCTCCTCAACCAGGGGAAGATTGAGGACAAGGACCTTCTTCCAGAGCCAACAGAGAGAGAAAGCCTTTCCCTGGAGCCAATGTCCTGAATTTGGACTTGTAACCTACTAGACTGTGAGAAAATAAATTTCTCTTTGTTAAAGCCATCCACTTGTGGTATTTCTGTTATGGCAGCACTAGATGACTAAGACACCTGGATCTTTAGATGTGCTTCACCAGAACACATTTAAAAGATGGGTCCCAAAATGCACACCTTACCCACAAGCAGGTGAAAGTAGACAGATCTTTACAATGGACTTAGATTTCTTCAGATGAAAGAGAAATTACGACACAAAGTACAAGGCTCTTAATGTTTTAATGTTGTTTAAGATCTGGGTGTAACCCATTTTCTGTAAACGTCTGGACTCAAGTACGATTTTATTGTGTCACACTTTAGTAATGAACTCATTCAGTGGGTGGACATGGGTGGGTCCTATTGTTATAAACCGCATTTTAAAAGAACTTTTGGTTAGCAGCCAAGCTGTTACTGTGACACCAGGGCCAAAAGGGGAGGTTAAATGTCAGAATATCTATTCTGTCCACATTACTCTGGGGAGGGTGTAATTAGTTGTTTTATAGCCTGTGGTGTTTAACTCACACATTGAACAAATATTTGCTGAATGACTGCTGTGATGGTTAAGGTTGTATGTCAACTTGGCTAGGTCATGATTCTCAGTGGTTGAGTAGGTATTATAGAATCATCCTCCATTTTGTGACCTGATGTGAGCGTTCAATCAGCTGAATGGGGAGTTTCCTTGGGGGTGCAGCCTGCATCTAATACACACAGATGTTCTGGCAAAGAGCACTCTCTCTGGATCTTGCTTCTGACTTGTCATCCTCTGACCTCCAGTTCTTGGGACATTTGTCAGAAGCCTGCCATCTGACCCGCCGCTTTGGGGATCTGCCAGCCCCTACAGCCCCATGAGCCAGCGGCCTCCATCACATCTGCCGATTTTGGATTCATCAGCATCCAGCCTGATGCCTGACCCACAGATTTGGGACTTGCTAGCCTCCACATCTACAGTGGATCCAGTGGGTATGTGAACCCATCCTATAGTGATTTCCCATTCCAGAATACATAATTGGAATAGACATACTCAGCAACTGGCAGAACCTCCACATCAGACCCCTGACATGTGGAATAAGGGCTATTATGTCAGCAAAGCCCAAGTGGAAGCCATTAGAACTGCCCCTACCTAGGAAAACAGTAAACCAAAAGCAGTACTGTATTCCTGGAGGGACTGCAGAGATCACTGACACCATCAAGGACTTAAAAAGGATACAGGGGCGGTAATTCCCATCACACCTCCATTCAACTTGCCTACATGGCCTGTGCAAAAAAAACAGATGTATCTTGGAGAATGACAATGGATTATCGCAAACGTAACCAGGTGGCCACTCCAACTGCAGCTGCGGTTCCAGATGTGGTTTCACTGCCTGAGAAGATTAACACATCTTCTGGTACCTGGTGTGCACCTATTGATCCGGCCAATGGCTTTTTCTCGATTTCGGTTTTGAAGGAACTCCAGCAGTCTGTCTTCAGCTGGCAAGGCCAGCAATACACCTTTACCATCCCACCTCAGAGGTATATCAACTCTCCAGCCCTATGTTATGATTTAGTCCACAAGGACCTTGATCACTTTTCTCTTTCACAAGACATCACACTGGTCCATTACATTAATGACATTATGCTGACTGGACCCAGTAAGGAAGAAAAATCAATGACTCTAGACTTAATGGTAAGACATTTGTGTGCTACAGTGCAGGAAATTAATCCCACAAAAATTCAGGTGCCTTCTACCTCAGTGACATTTCTAGGGGTCCAGTGATGTGAGGCATGTCAAGCTATTCCTTCTCAAGTGAAGTATAAGGTGTTACACCCGGGTCCTCCTACAACTAAAAAGAATGCACAACACCTGGTAGGCCTCTTTGATTTTGGATGCAACATATCCCTCATTTGGGTGTGCCACTCCAGCCTATTTATCAAGTACCTTGAAAAGCTGCTAATTTTTGAGTGGGGCCCAGAACAAGAGAAGGCTCTGTAACAGGTTCAGGTTGCCATGCGAGCCACTCTGCCACTTGGGCCATATGATCCAGCTGATACAATGGTCCTGGCATGCCAGTGGCAGAAAGAGATGCTGTTTAGAGCCTTCAGCAAGCCCCATTGGTGAATCACAGTGAAGGCCCTTAGGATTTTGGAGCAAAGCTCTATCATCCTCTGCAGGTAACTATTTTCCTTTAGAGAAACAGCTTTTGGCTTGTTTCTGGGCCTTAATAGAGACTGAACACTAAACTATGTGCCACCAAGCCACTATGTGGCCTGAGCTGCCTGTCATGAACTGGGTATTGTCTGACCCACAGAGTCATAAAGTCTGACGTGCAAAGCAGCACTCCAAATTAAAGTGGTATGTATGAGTTTGGGCCCCAGCAGCACCTGAAGGTAAAATAAGTTATATGAGGGAGAAGTCCAAATGCCCACAGTCCCCACTCCTGTCACATTATGTTCCTCCTCCCAGTCTGCACCTATAGCCTCATGGAAAGTTCCTTACAATCAATTGACTGAGGAAGAGAAAACTCGTGCCTGGTTTTACAGACGGTTTTGCCTGATATGCAGGCACCACTCAAAGTGGACAGCAGCAGTACTGCCACCCTTTTCTGAGACCTCTCTGAAGGACAGTGGTAAAGAGAAATGTGCCCAGCGGGTAGAACTTTGAGCAACA
This sequence comes from Elephas maximus indicus, assembly GCF_024166365.1. NCBI lineage: Eukaryota > Metazoa > Chordata > Mammalia > Proboscidea > Elephantidae > Elephas > Elephas maximus. The sequence goes on from NC_064840.1 coordinate 56,423,681, forward strand.
TGTTTGTTCCTGTTGCTTGGAAGGAGAGATAGCCAGATGTGAGAATGTATACTGATTCATGGTCTGTGGCTGATGGTTTGGCTGGACGGTCAGGGATTTGCAAGGAACATGACTGCAAAATTGGAGAGAAGGAGGTATGGGTAAGAGGTGTATGGACAGACCTCTATGAATAGGACAAAGAAGTGAAAATATACAAGTGTCTCATGTGAATGCTCACTAAAGGGTGATCTCAGCAGAGGAGGATTTTAACAAGCGGATAGCATGACGGGTTCTTTGGATACTAGCCAGCCTCTTTCACCAACCACTCCAATCACTGCCCAGTGGGCTCATGAACAAAGCAGCCATACGTGGCAGAATGGAAGTTATGCATGGGCTCAGCAACACGGACTTACACTCACAAAGGCTGACCTGGCTACAGCCACTGCTGAATGCCCAACCTGCCAGCAGCAGAGACGAACACCGAGTCCCCGAAATGGCACCACCCCAAGAGGTGATCAGTCAGCAACCTGGTGGCAAGTTGATTACATCGGACCACTTCCACATAGAAATGGCACCGTTTTGTTCTTGCTGGAATAGACACTTACTCTGGATATGGATTTGCATTCCCTCCATGCACCGCTTCTGCCAAAACTACCGTTGTATACTTACAGTATGCCTTATTCATTGACATGGTATCCCACACAACATTACCTCGGATCAAGGGACTCACCTGACAGCAAATGAAGTGTGGCAATGGGCCCGTGCTCATGGAATTCACTGGTCTTGCCTTGTTCCCCATCATCCTAAAGCAGCTGGCTTGACAGAATGATGGAGTGGCCTTCTAAAGGCACAATTACGATGCCAGCTAGGCAGCAATACCTTGCAGGGCTGGGGCAATGTTCTCCAGAAGGCTGCATATGCTCTAAACCAGCATGCAATATATGGTGCTGTTTCTCCCACAGCCAGGATTCATGGGTTCAGGAATCAAGGGGTGGGAATGGCAGTGGCACCACTCACCATTACTCCTAGTGATCCACTTGCAAAATTTTTGCTTCCTGTCTCCACAACCCTCAGATCTGTCTGCGGGCTTAGGGGTCTAAGTTCCAAAGGAAGGGATATTCCCACCTGGAGACACAACACTCATTCCACTGAACTGGAAGTTAAGAATGCCATCTGGCCACTTTGGGCTCTCATGTCTCTCGATCAACAGGCAGTGGAGAGAGTTACCATTACTGGCTGGTGTGATTTTTCCTGATTATCAAGGGGAAATAGAATTGATATTACACAATGGAGGGAAAGCAAAGTATGTCAGGAGATGTCTTAGGACATCTCTTAATACTACTATGTCGTGTGATTAAAGTCATTGGAAACTGCTGTTGTTGTTTGGTGCTGTTCAGTCAGATCTGGCTTATACTGACCCTGTGTACAAAAGAACGAAATATTGCCCGGTCATGTGCCATCTTCACAATCATTGTTACGCTTGAGCCCACTGTGGCAACCACTATGTCAATCCATCTCCTTCAGGGTGTTCCTCTCTTTTGCTGGCTCTCTACTTTACTAATCATGATGTACTTCTCCAGTGATTGGTCCCTCCTGATAACATGTCCAAAGTACGTGAGACAGAGTCGCACCATCCTTACTTCTAAGGAGCATTCTGGCTATATACTCCTTCCAAGACACATTTGCTCTTCTTCTGGCAGTCCATGGTATATTCAATATTCTTCCCCAGCACCATAACCCAAACGCATCAATTCTTCTTTGGTCTTCCTTATTCCTTTTTCAACTTTTGCATGCATATGAGGCAACTGAAAATACCATGGCTTGATTGAGGCGTATCTTAATCCCCAAAGTGACATCTTTGCTTTTTAATGCTTTAAAACGCTCTTTTGCAGCAGATTTGCCCAATGTAATGTGTCATTTTTTTGACTGCTACTTCCACAGGCATTGATTATGGATTCATGTAAAATGAAATCTTTGACAACTTCAGTCTTTCTCCATTTATAACGATGTTGTTTATTGGTCCAGTTGTGAGGATTTTTGTTTTCTTTATGTTGAGGTGTAATCCATACTGAAGGCTGTAGTCTTTGATCTTCATCAGTATTTGCTTCAGGTCCTCTTCAGTTTCAGCAAGCAAGGTTGTATCATCTGCATAAAGCAGGCTGTTAATGAGTCTTCCTCCAATCCTGATGCCCCTTCTTCTTCATATAGTCCAGTTTCTCAGATTATCTGCTCAGCATACAGATTGAAAAAAAAAAAAACCCCAGTGCTGTCGAGTTGATTTCGACTCATAGCAACCCTAGAGGACAGAGCAGAACTGCCCCATAGAGCTTCCAAGGAGCACCTGGCAGATTCGAACTGCTACAGATTGAATAGGTATAGTGAAAAGATGCAACCTAGACACGCACCTCCGGATTTTAAACCATGCAGTATCCCCTTGTTCTGTTCCAACAACTGCAGCTTGGTCTATGCACAGGTGTACATTATGAGCACAATTAAGTGCTCTGGAACTCCCATTCTTCACAATGTTATCCATAATTTGTCACAATCTGAACAGTCGAATGTCTTTGCATTGGAATCTACTCCAACCAATGTAAAGTAAAATGGGAGAATTTTCTCAAGGTTTCTCACATGCTACACTCAAGGCTGCTCCTACATGGCTGTCCCTGGAGAAACCTTGGACTTGCCTCACCCAGACTTTTCACTAAAAGATATTTGGGGTCTCCCTGGGTGGCGCAAACAGTTAAGCACTCAACTACTAGCTGAAAGGTTGGTGGTTCGAACTCACCTGGAGCCACCTGGGAAGAGAGGCCTGGCAATTTGCTTCTTAAAAGTCACAGCCTTGAAAACACTATGGAGCAGTTCTATTCCACGTACATGGGGTCGCCATGAGACAGAATCGACTCGATGGCAACTGACAACAACCCCCTAGACCTTGCACTAAAAAATATTTGGGAATAAAGAACAAGTTTTTTGTTTTTTGTTCGTTTGTTTTTTGCCACTCCACTGTCCCATTTTAGTTTTCTCTTTCTCTAACCATGGTACAGAAGCACCTGTATTTAAACACAGTTTTAAAATCAGGCATACTCCTACCAAGATTTATACAACCCAGGCATCTTTCCTAATCAGCTTCACATACATTGAAAATAATGGACCTCTAAGACAGCTCTGCTGGTGTCCTCGGAAAGACCTTAAGCCACTCTGATATTCTACACTACCCACGTGGATACTCATTGTGATGCTAAGCAAATTCAAAGGGAGTTTGACGCTATGAAACCATCCAGGGCTTGCAACAAAAAGAAAAAAATTACTACAGCATTTTCACCATCTCTATAACTTCTCCGACAATTCCTGGCCATCTCTTGAATTAATACCAGCCAACAGCAGACTCTGATGCTGCTCCTCTAGCCAGACACTTGAAAGTTTTTCCAATTTATCAAAAGCTTTCCTCCATCTTCCTGAGTGTTGTCAATTGTTCTTTTCAGAATAGTTTCTACTGTCAAATACATTTTTCTTCTTCACATCATCCTCAATGATTTTATCTCTACTTTCATTTTCATTAATATCTCCTGCCTCCCATACACTCTTGTGGCTTTTGCACTTAGGCGACATGGTGCGGTAAATATGTACATACTCAAAACTTAGCAACGCCAGTGGGTAAACACAACCTGAGCATGCAGATGGGCAAGGGGAAAATGCCAGCCCAGGGCAGTGAACATCATCTACCAAAGCCCTGGTGCTCCAGAACTGCGCTAACCAAAACAATAGTCACTATATGAGGCTACTTCAATTTAAACTAATTGAAATTAAATAAAATTTAAAATTCAGTTTCTAAATCTCACAAGCCACATTTCAAGTGTCCAGTAGCCATACGCTGCTACTGAGCACCCTCCTAAACGGCGCATATGTAAGGCATTTCCATCACAGCAGAAAGTTCCATTGGACAATGCTGATTTAAAGAATAACTTCACTGATTCTATCGAAGTTTGCAAATCCCAAGTTTTCAGGTACAGGATTTTCAGTATTGACCGATTGTATGACCCAAGAGCCTATGAATGTTCTTGGTAGATACTCTTAGTGGTCAGTGGGCAAGTTTCTTGCTGCCTACCTAAGACAAGGCTGAGCACATGGTAAACAGTTAATCAATATTTGTTGAATGACTGAATGAATAAAAATCACAAAAACATCTGTATTTTAGTTCCTGTTCTGATTTACTTACAGACATTAGCTCACCAAAGCAATGAGGTTTTTTCTACACAGGAGATTTATTAACCGAGAGAAGCAAGCATCACCAGGTGGGGTAGGCAGTGCATGGAATCTCTGGAGTCACTAGAAATGGATCTGCAGAACATAAACATTTACCGAAAAGGAACTCTGATATTTAATTGGAAAGTTTCAGACCCAAGAAAACATCTTGCTTCTTCCAACACCCAGTACTGGCAGCTGTTAGAGATGTGAAGGGAAGTCAGGGAGGATGGTCTGGAAGATCACACAGCCTGTTGCCAATTTCTCAGCATTTTTCCAATATAACGTAACTTGAAAAGAATATAATGACAAAATCAGCAATCATCTCATTGCATTGACTGTACTGCTCACTCTCAAGCCTAGATTTCCCCTTCCCTCAGAGTCTTATGACTCAATACACACTGTGCTTATCAAATGACTTTTTGGAAAATAAAAGTTTTTACATCAAAATCCAGAAAAGCATGTAAGTTTTCATGTATGGAGAAAAGCAGTTCCATTGGCCCTTAACCAATAATCTCCTGGAGGCCAAACAAAAGAAGCTACAGCTGCTTCTATTTAAAAATTTCTACTTCCCTTGCCCACAGACCAAATAGCCATGGGACGAACCAAGCTGCTCCATTTCTATAATTCACTTTTTCTTAGCAAGTGTCTCGGAACAGAAGGCAGAGAAACAGGGAGCAGCTGCCGCCTGATCTTCTTATTAATGCCCTTGCTCATTCCCCATCCTCCTCCTCATTGTTGCAGACTCCTTTGCTCAACAACCTCTTAAGCCCCAGTTCATGGGAAGAAATAACAAGGAAAAGCAGCCTTCCCTGTGTCAATACCTGCTGGTTGTAGAAAAGTCTAGATCATTTCTCTGAGATGATGTAATTAGAAGTTAAATTAGGTAAACCTTATATTCAGTATAAAGTAATAACTAAATTATTAATCTCCTTTATTTTGAATTCCAATCAATTACTTATTTCTATGGTCCTACAGTAATCCCTTTAGACACTACATGTGTTTTTGAAAGAAAAATAAACAATTTCCATCTCCTGAGCCAAACAACAATTCTAGCTCCCACGACTTAAGCCAACAGATACATAAAGCCATGGTTGTTGGTGAGTTTGTCATCCAATTTTCAGATTCAAAGACCCAAAGAATCTAAATATTAGTACCAAAAAGCTCAGTTTCTGCAACAGACAATGCCAACTTTGAGTACATAAAAGCAGACTGGTGGTAAAGAGCATTGGACTACCTCAGTTTAAATCTCAGCTCTGCCTCTTATAAACTGTGGGGTCTTGTGCAAATTACTGAACCTCGACAGCAGTGGGTTGCTCCATACTTCAGTTTCCTCACTGAAAGAATGAAGGGCAGTACCGACCTCATGGGGTTGCCATGGGGACCAGAGGAGCTAATCCATGTTACAGCTCACAGTAAGACCTGAATAAATATTCCCGGTAATAATGGCAATGCACCATGCCTGAAAAACATCACTTAAAAGTAAGCACTCTCCAAAACTTAAGACGTAAGATGAAACTTAAAAGGAAAATGCTGTTTGTCAGAAGACCCAGAGCCCACATAAAAACCCTATTAAGAGCCTCAGGCTCAGATCAAAATGTTAATTTTGTCACTTACCCTAGGTCCCTAATTCCAAAGATAAACTTTAAAAAATATCCATTGACATGTATAAATTATTCTGATTCCTGTGCTTGAGTTGTGCTCAGAGAAAAGGGAGCTTCAAACCTGATGGCCATTCACTCGTAGGCAAGCGCGGAGGACTGAGTGGCTTGCCCTGGCTAGGGCGTGACTCTCACATGGAGGAAGAAACTGGTGCTCCCTTGCACCACGTGTGTCCCAGGAGAGAAAATGCCCGAGTGTCAACAAAGTCCGGGCCCACCCTGCACCAACTGGGCTCTCGTTTGTTGACCTTCTGGGCACAGTGAAAAATCTTTACTTAGTATTGCAAACAAGAACCACAAGGACATGTGCTATTTTTGTATAAATAAAACAGCATATGCAAAGGGTCATTATTAATGTTATGAGTTATACTTCATTTTCCAATGAGATGTGAAGATCTGGTCATTTGGATTTGAGAATAACTTGATAACTACATGTTGCAAATTATCCTTTTTCTTCACTACAAACTGTGACAGTAGTTGCCACTGCCCATGTGGTTATACAACTAACACTGCTAAATTTGAAGCTTTTGAAAAATATCTTTGAAAGATGGTCCTGGGACTCTGAAACAAAGGAAAGGTCCTAAGGGACACACTCTTTCAAAAAACACTGCCACTCTTCAAACTCTTTCCAGAAAACCTCTGGGTCTGCATAGAATATCACAAATAACACAAGCTACTGAGACACTGACACTGTGAACAAACGCTCTGAGAATCTCACCTGGATCTTGCACTCCCCTAAAATAAGGCGAGGCTACTTCAACCGTAAAAGAACTCAAGAACTGAGAGGCAATATTCAAATGGAAATACCTTCACTTTTAGCAAAGGGAAGCTAAGGACCCCAGTACTTGGCCCAGATGGTCTGGGAATGACACCAGTATGTTGAAAACTCTTCCACCAATAGTGATTCAAGGTGAGACCAGAGCCCCAGCTTTCTGTAAGCGTGATGCACATCCTAAAGTATGCGGACTTTGGTCACCAGCTGTCATGAAATGAATTGTATCCCCCCAAAATATCTGTCAGCTTGGCTAGGTCATGATTCCCTTGTATGACTGTATGATTGTAAGACTGTCTACCATTTTATCATCTGATGTAATTTCTCCATGTGTTATAAATCCCATCACCGTGATGTAATAGGATGGATTAGCTGCAGTGAAACTGATGAGGTCTGCAAGATTAGGTAGTGTCATAAGCCAATGTCTTTTGAGACAAAGAAGAGGGAAGTGAGCAGAGACATGGGGACCCCATACCACCAAGAAAGCAGTGCTAGGAGCAGAGCTCGTCCTTTGGACCTGAGGTTCCTGTGCTGAGATGCTCCCAGACCAGGGGAAGACTGTTGCATCACAAGGACCTTCCTCCAGAGCCAACAGAGAGAGAAAGCCTTCCCCTGGAGCTGATGCCCTGATTTTGGACTTGTAGCCTACTAGACTGTGAGAGAATATATTTCTCTTTGTTAAAGCCATCCACTTGTGGTATTTCTGTTATAGCAGAACTAGGTGACCAGGACACCAACTGATCGCCAGATTATTTTTCACACACTGCCTAAACCTCAATCATGTCTATATTAAGTTCTAAAAATTACGAAGGATCACCACCCATTACTCACTTCCTAATCCAACCCAAGCCCAAAGAAATGCTCTTTTTATAATTGCTAGATCACACCATTACCTCAGGTGAGCCTCAAACATGCCAGTCTTGAGGCCAAAGCACACACATTTTATTGTTCACACAGTTTTTGCACCAGTACCAAGGCTGAAATTAACCCATTACTGTCTAGGTATCTTAGCTTGAGAATAATGCATGAAAAATCAATCCAGAGTTTCTTCAGAAAAAGAAAATCACCTCTGAAGTAGTAATGCCTTAGACTCCCCCCTCCCCCCGCAATATAATGCCAAACTAAATCCTACCCTAATAGTTTCTATTGGGTTGACAAAGAAATACACTAATACCAAGGATTTGGAAAAGCAGCAAGATTTACTAGCCTATAAGAATTGCCAAGGTTTCCCTTCTTTTTTTTTTAATTTTTATTGCTAGTTATTTAATTAAAAGCAAAACTGAACCTCCTAACAGCAATGTACATAAAGTATTTATTATTCTTTGATCAGAAAAGAACAGTGTCAACAAAACTTTTTAAAAGCCAACACATGTTGAGGTTTGCAAATCAAGCTTCTTGTGCTTGCATTTTCAAAAATGGCATTCGACTGCAGAATTTCACCTGAATAAAGTTATTTTAGCTCTGCAGTTTTATCACTCCCGCATTCTACGGCCAAGATAAGAATGCTGATCATACACAACACAGAGAAATATTCAGAATGTGAAGTTAAGGGTCCATCATTGAATAAATCACGTGTACGCAAGTCTACACATGGAACCATAAAATACTAGGGCTAGTGGTTAAGTACTATGACTGCTAACCAAGAGGTCAGCAGTTCGAATCCGCCAGGTGCTTGTTGGAAACTCTATGGGGGCAGTTCTACTCTGTCCTATAGGGTCGCTATGAGTCAGAATTGACTCAACAGCAGTGGGTTTGGTTTTGGGTTTTTTAAAAAGCCCTTAAAAAAGAAACTTCTTCATCCTATAGAGGAAACGTGAGCCACAGACAGTGGTGAAAACTCATCCATTCAGTGGCAAAACCAATAATCCAGATGTCCTAACTACTAGTCCAAATGCTTTCCATTGTACCACTCCGCCGCTTCTGGTACAAAACCGTTTACATTAACGAACTATCTGACAAGACAAAATAATGTATTTCTAGTATGCTTTGTGGATTGATAAAAGAAAGCTGTGGAAAGATACACAGCAAGTCACTGATATTGGTTGGGAAAGTGTTAATTTATTCTGTATTGTTTACTGGTCTGGTTCAGCATATTGCATTTTTAACTACTGAAAAGGAATCCAGTGACTTTTCAAAACACAACTTCTAGATTTGTAAATATTCTAAGAAAAGGAAGGATGGGAAAGTATTTCTTCAAAAAGGATAAAAAGTACATTTCCTTTCCTTCAGCAGGGAATATCCTTTCCCTCACATCTCACAAAAAGCCAACCAACGCCTCCCCTTTAAGGTCTACTTCAACCACCAGCTCCTCTCTGAGGACTTCCAAGCCTTTGGGCCAGGGCCTCTCCTTCCTCTGCCATTCTCCATGGTTACCTAGGCAGAAATCTCTCCTGGAGCACAGACATCCTGCCTTACCTGTCTATTGTGCTTGGCAAGATCCTTCAGGCATACTCAAACGTAATTAATGAATTGAAGTATTTGTTCCCAGAATCTCACTTAGGGTCATCTTCCAGCTCTCCCTCTTTCCTACACCAACACCTGGACCCACTCAAGAGTTATTCTGGGGCGGAAATCCTGGTTCTCATTATCAGGCGAATCAGGTCTTTGGTAAATGACAATATAAAGCCCATTACACCTCTGCCTATTGGGTGTTTCACCCCCTTTAACACTGAGGTGAATAGCAAAACTAAACATTTATCACTTAAGGTCACCGACAACATTCTAAACTCACGTTCTATGTCAAGTGGTTTTAAAAAAAATCTCAGGACATCATTTGCCAAAACTTACGGCTGAAAACAGCCGATAAATGTAAATGCATGTAAAACAAAATGATTGAAATGTCTTTAAAAACTACATGGAACATTACACCATATAATCTTTCCTTGTCTGTTTGCTCGCCCAATGCCAAGTTTGTTTTTTATTTTCCTTTCTGACAGAGAAACGTGATGGTCCCTAAATACAAGAGCTGACTGGGCAGAGTCGTCAGAATCGGCACGTTGGGTCCTCTTTAATGCTTTCCTGCATTTGATCAGTAAGCAAGAATGAGTTACTTGGACATTTCTTCCGACTCTTGCGCTTTCAAAGCGGGAGGCTGAATTAAAACCCCTAAATCTGAACACCACAAAGTTGGCGCTTCTGGGATCTTAACAAGCACAAAGGAAAAAACGGCAAAAGGAAAACAGTTACCAGAACCTGACGACAGGGCAACCACGATTGGCCCCGGGATCCCGGAGGGCAGGGGGCGAAAAAGCAACACAAACGTCCAGCGGAAGGTGGAAACCCGAGTCCGATCCCACACACCCCCTTCCACCCAGTCAGCCCTGGCCTCGAGCCTCACCGCAGCACTGCTTTCTTCCATCTTCCATCTCCCGCGCCGGCCGCCGCGCCGAAACCGCCGCCGGGGCTGCCGGGCTCCGGGGCCGGGCCCGCGCTCAGGACTCGACTGCCGCCGGCCGGCGCATCGCCACTCTTTGTTGGGCTCCCGGGACTGCCGACGGCTGCGGCTGAGGGGCCCCGCGGCAGCGCCCGGCGCGCACCCTGGCGGAGGCGGCAGAGGCTGCGGATCCCACGCCGCGGCCGCCGGCCCGGCCCCCAGCGGCGTCAAAGCGAAAGCGGCGGGGCCGCGGGGGGCGGGGCCGGAGCCCCGGAGCGGCGGGGGCGGGGCCGAAGCCCTGGGCGCGGGGGGCGGGGCCGGGCCCCGGATCGGGGGGCGGGGTCGAAGCCCTGGGGGCGCTGCCTTGGCTGCCGGACCCCGCCGCAGCCTTCGCGCGCCACGCGCTCGCGCAGCCTGAGAACGGAAACCTGCCTGTTGCTTTGTCTTCTCCCGTCACAGTTTTGCCACCCTAAGAAAAGTGAGAGGCGCTTGCGACGGTGTTTCCGCTCGGGAAGGGCCGCGTGAGGGAAGCCGCGAGTTGGGAGGTGGGCGGCGGGGAGATGTAAGCGCCGTCCGGCTGGGTCCCGGGGCGCGTCGCGGAGCGCCAGGTCGCGCGCTGGCCCGGGACACACGCCCAGGCCTCCCCTCGGGATCCGGGGCAGGGACGGACCGCGCCAAGCGGAGAGTCACTTGGGGTCGTGTTGACTCTCTGAGGGGGCTCCTCGGACGGCCCGCCGCCGGAGCCTTTAGCCGCGGTTGCCCGTCCGTCCATTTATGCACCATTAAGGCGGCACGCACCTGGGGCAGGCAAACAAAAAAAAAAATTTTTTTGGTTTTTTTTTTTTTTGGTTTGCCTGCCCCAAGTGCGTGCCGCCTTTCGGAAAACAGGCGCTCACGTCCACGCCGCACTCTTCTCTGGGGACTAATGTCATACCGAAAGGGCATTTGAGGGGTAGGTCATTAAAAACTACGTTTTAAGTCAGAAAACCACATGGTGCCTTTTTTATCTTTTCCCCTTTATTACGTGCCGCAGAAGCAGGGGCTGAAAACCAGCCCTCCCCTGGGAAAGAGAAAACCAAAAACCAAGCCCGCTGCCGTGGAGTCGATTGCAACTCATAGTTACCCTAGAAGACAGAGTAGAACTGTCCTACGGGGTTTCCCAGGAGCGGCTGGTAGATTCGAACTGCCCACCCTTTGCTTAGCGGCCATAGCTCTTAACCACTGCACAACCAGAGACGACAGACCTAAAAACTACCCTCTTTCAGCAAAGGGTTTTTCCTATCTGTAAGATCTGTTGCAAGTAAAGAGCACTACACCTTAAAATTCAACACCTGTCTGATCTAACCACCTCTAACCAGCTGCTCGATGTTCACTGTATATTTCTATTAGAGCTTTAATGTCACACAGACTAGTCTTGTTTCGTGTGTTCAGTAGAAGATATCCAAATAAAGGAAAACAACTAAATGACCAAGCTTAGAGTTGGGGGTCAAGGTCAGGTGGCTCAAGGAACCAGTCCAGCTGCTCTTCGTCCTCAGCTGTTGGTTGAGTTTAACGTAGGTCCACTGAGTTAGAGCTCAGCCAGGCTGCCGTGAAGCCACAGCAGCCATGTGATCCCCTACTTCTGCTTTGACTGGCCCATCTCCCATCTCAGTGTCAGCCAGTGTCACCCACCAGAGAAGCCAGAATGAGGGAGCGGATGCACTTAAATAAATCCATTCCTACCTGGTTTTTTACCTTTGAAAAATGACTGGTGGTCCATGCTTCCCCTGCCTGAGTAGCAGTATAGGCAGATGTGTAGATTTTAAAGCACCCCAGCTATTTGCATCTAGTTCCCTTTTATAAGTCCTCCTTTTACGGAAGTAACCCATGAAGACCATCTCTGTGTGCTTATTCCCAGTAAATTTCTGCCTTCATTGAAATGTAGGGTTTGAAGAATTTCTTAGCAAAAAGTCAGGAGTAGGATGAAGTACAAAATGTAGTTGCTGCCCTGGAACTTAACCACAGGCCTAGTGGCCTTTACCTGGAAAATCAACCAGCAACTAATAAGAAGGTCAGTGATTTGCAGCTGAATCTAACACTGTACTTACTACACCTAAACTTATGGGGAGCCCCGGTGATGCAATGGCATAAGAGCTTGGCTGTTAAACAAAAGGTTAGCAGTTCAAATCCACCAGTCGCTCCTTGGAAACCCCATGGGGCAGCTCTACTCTGTCCTATAGGGTCACAACACAATGGCAACAGGTAGATTGGATGGAAGAGTCCTTGAGTGAGGCAAACGGTTAATGCGAACTGAAAGGTTGGACGTTCATGTCCACTCAGAAGCACTTTAAAAAAAAACGCCTGGTGATCTGTTTTTGTTAGGTGCCTTCGAGTCCATTCCAACTCACAGCAACCCTGTACATAACAACAAAACAGTCCAGTCGGGCACTGTCCTGTGTTTGACCAATCATTACTGTGTCTGAGCCTGTTTTTGCAGCCATTGTGTCAATCCATCTCATTCAGGGTCTTCCTCTTTTTCACTGACCCTCTACTTTACGAAGTATGATATCCTTCTCCAGGAACTGGTCCCTCCTGATAATATGTCCAAAGTATGCAAGACGAAGTCTCTCCATTTTGCTTCCAAGGAGCACCCTGGCTGAACTTTTTCCAAGACAGACTTGTTCATTCTCCTGGCAGCCCATGGTATAATCAATATTCTTTGCCAACACCATAGTTCAAAGGCATCAATTTTCTTTGGTCTTCTTTATTCGTTGTCCAGCCTTCGTGTGTGATTGAGGCAATTGAAAATATCATGGCTTGAGTCAGGTGCACTTTAGTCCTCTAAGTGACATCTTTGCTTTTCAACCTTTAAAGAGGTCTTTTACAGGAGATTTGCCCAGTGCAATACATTGTTTGGTTTCTTGACTACTGTTTCCATGGGGGAGCCCTCCATGGGCGTTGATTGTGAATACAAATAAAATGAAATCCTTGACGTCATTCTTTTCTCTGTTTACAATGATGTTGCTTATTGGTGCAGTTGTGAGGATATTTATTTTCTTTATGTTGAGGTGTAACCCATACTGAAGGCTGTAGTCTTTGATCTTGATCAGTAAGTGCTTCAAGTCCTCTTCACTTTGAGCAGGCAAGGTTGCTGCATATCACATGTTGCTCATGAGGCTTCCTCCAATCATGATGCCATGTTGTTCTTCGTATAGTCCAGCTTCTCAGATTATTTGCTCAGCATACAGATTGAATAAGTATGGCGAAAGGATACAACCCTGACGCGTGCACTTTCCTGATTTTAAACCACTCAGTATCCCCTTGTTCTTTTTGAAAGACTGCCTTTTGTTCTATGTACAGGTTCTGCATGAGCATAATTAAGTGTTCTGGAATTCCCATTCTTCACAGTGTTACCCATAATTTGTTATGATCCACATAGTCGAATGCCCTTGCATAGTCAATAAAACACAGGTAAACATCTTTCAGGTATTCTCTGCTCTCAGCCAAGATCCATCTGACATCAACTATGATATCCCTCGTTCCACACACTGTGCTGAATCTGGCTTGAATTTCTGGTAGTTCTCTGTCAATGCACTGCTGCAACCATTTTTTAATGATCTTCAGCAATATTTTACTTGTGTGTGATATTAATGATATTGTTCAATAATTTCCACATTCTGTTGGATCACCTTTCTTTGGAATGGGCACAAATATGGATCTCTTCCAGTTAGTTGGCCAGGTAGCTGTCTTCCAAATTTCTTGGCATAGACAAGTGAGCACCTCCAGCACTGCATCCATTTGTTGAAACATCTCAATTGGTATTCTGTCAATTTCTGGAGCCTTGTTTCTCACCAATGCCTTCAGTGAAGCTTGGACTGCTTCCCTCAATACCACCCATTCTTAATCATATGCTACCTCCTAAAATGGTTAAATGTCAACCAGTTCTTTTTGGTACAGTGACTCTGTGTATTCCTTCCATCTTCTTTTGATAACTTTCTATGTCACTCAATATTTTGCTCATACCCAAACCATCAAACCCACTGCTGTCAAGTTTATTCCAACTCATAACGACCCCATTGGGTTTCTAAGGCTGTAAATCTCTAGGGAAGCACACTGCTATATCTTTCTTCTGTGTAGCCACTGATGGTTTTGAAATGCTGCCCTTTGGTTAGCAGTCGATCACTTTAACCGCTGCACCTCCAGTGGTTATTTTGCTCATAAAATCCTTCAAAATTGCAACATGAGGCTTGAATTTTTTCTTCAGTTCTTTCAGCTTGAGAAATGGTGGGCATATTCTTCCCTTCTGGTGTTCTAACTCCAGGTCTTTGCACATTTCATTATAATACTTTACTTTGTAATAAGCCTCCTTTGAAATCTTCTGTTCAGCTCTTTTACTTCATCATTTCTTCCATTAGATTTAGCTACTCGACTTTAAGAGCAAGTTTCAGAGTCTCTTCTGACATCCATTTAGGTATTTTCGTTCTCTCCCACCTGTTTACACCCACCTGTTTAATGACCTTTTGCTTTGTTGTCATCCAACAACTTGTTTGGTCTTTAGTCTTAAGTGTTCAATGAGTTAAATCTATTCTTGAGATGGTTTCTAAGTTCAGATGGAATACACTCAAGGTCATACTTTGGCTCTCATGGACTTGTTTTAATTTTCTTCTTCTTCAGCTTGAACTTGCAGTATGAGCAGTTGATGTCTGTTTTACACGCGGCACCTGGCCTTGTTCTGATGCTACTGAGCTTTTCCATCGTTCCTTTCCACAGCTATAGTCGATTTGATTCCTGTATTTTCTATCCAGTGAGGTCCACGTGTATAGTCATTAAAAAAAAAAAAGGTATTTGCAATGGATAAGTTGTTGTTAGGTGCCGGTGATTCTGCTGACTCACAGAAGGAAACACTGCCTGGTCCTGCACTATCCTTGAAGTCATTGTTATGCTTAAGCCCATTGTTCCAGCCACTGTGTCAATCCATCTCATCGAGGGTCTTCCTCTTTCTTGCTGACCCTTTACTTTACCAAGCGTGACATCCTTCTCCAGGGACTAGTCCCCTCCTAATAACATGTCCAAAGTACGTGAGACAAAGTCTCGCCATCGTTGCTTCTAAGGAGCATTCTGGTTGTACTTCTTCCAAGACAGATTTGTTCATTCTTTTGGAAGTCCGTGGTATATTCAGTATTCTTCGCCAACACCATAAGTCATTGGTCTTGCAGAATTCTGTCATGCAATCACCACAGTCATTTCTATCATCAAGGCCATATTTTCCAACTACCAATCCTCCTTGTTTTTTCCAACTTTTGCATTCCAGTCGCCAGTAATTATCAATGCATCTTGACTACATGTTTGATCTATTTCAGACTGCAGAAGTTGGTAAAAATCTTCAATTTCCTTATCTTTGGCATTAGTGGTTGATGTGTAAATTTGAGTAATAATTATATTAGCTGATCTTCTTTGTAGGTGTATAGATATTATCCCATCATTGACAGCACTGTACTTCAGGATAGATCTTGAAATGTTCTCTTTGATGATGAATGGGACAACATTCCTCTTCAATCTGTCATTCCTGGCATAGTAGATCATATGATTGTCTGATTCAGAATGGCCAATGCCAGTCCCTTTCAGCTCAGTAATGCCTAGGATATCAATCTTTATGCATTCCATTTCATCTTTGACAACTTCCAATTTTCCTAGATTCATACTTGTACATTCCGCGTTCCTGTTACCCATGGATGTTGGCAGCTGTTTCTTTTCCTTTTGAGTTATGCCGCATGGGTAAATGAAGATTGTGAAAGCGTGACTCCATCCACGTCATTCAGGTTGACTCTACTTTGAGGAGGCAGTTCTTCCCCAGTTGTATTTTGAGTGCCTTCCAACCTGAGGGGCTCCTCTTCTGGCACTATACCAGACGATGTTCTGCTGCTATTTATAAGGTTTTAACTAACCACTTTTTTCAGAAGAAGACCGCCAGGTCCTTCTTCCTAGTCTGTCTTAGTCTGGAAGCTCTGCTGAAACCTGTCCACTTATGGGTGATCCTGCTGGGATCTGAAATACCGGTGGCCTAGCTTCCTGCATCACAGCAACATGCAAACCACCATAGTATCATAAACTGACAGATGTGTGGTGATCTAATTCTGAAAAATCAGCCATTGAAAACCCTATGGAGCGCAGTTTTACTCTGACACGCGTGATGTCGCCATGAGTCGGAACTGATTCTACCTCAACGGTTTAGATAGGGTGGACCTCAATTTACATTAGATTACTAGTTAGGGGACCTCAATCATAAAATGAGTATAATAATATCTTGCAAAATTGTTATCAGAATGACAATTTATGTAAAGTTCCTGGAACATATAGCAAATGTTCAATAAAGGTAATTTCAAAGGATACATTTCCTATTTTTAGCACCAAGGAAAGTTTTTATTATTTTTTTCTCCCTGAACCCCAAATGTTTTAAAATTACACTTTGACGCTGATCACATATACTAAATACTCATTCAATTTTTTTTTCGTTTTAAATAATTGAAGTTATAATTGTTGGGGATTGTGATCAGCATAAAATAACCAGGGCTACCACTACTGAGATGATAAAGCCCCAAACAAATCAAATCAATGTTAACATTTCATTTTGCCAGCATGTATTTTATCATGGCTTAAATATATTATTTTGTTAGGATTTTTGAAATATTGAAAATAGGGCAAGGATATGCATTTCTGCTATTCTAGCCCCTAGAGATTCTAGGAACCCAGCTTGAATGATCACAAACCCAAGTTCAATATCAGAGGACACAATCAACAATGGTAACAGGAGGGGGGAGGAGAACTCGCCAGTGAGGGGCAGTAGTCCATAAGAGAGCTGGTCTCTGCTTATCTAATACTGTAACCTTTCCCCAGCTCTCCCCATGCACCCTCCTGTTTGTGGTGTGGAAGCAGAGAAACTCTAAAGTAGGCAAGACATTAGATAATTAGATACTGGAGCTCAAAAGAAGTGGAAAGGTGGTTGAAATTCTGTCATGTATTATTTCTGCATACAGTTCATCCTCACTATTTACGAAGGCCAGTCTGAAGTACTGAAAACCCTGAATTGTGGAATATTTACTTAGTTTTTGGTACAAAAGTGAATAGTTTTTTAATATAAGAAATCTCAACAAATACAAATTTTTTTAAATTGACAAATTCCACAAATACCACCAATCAGGAAAAATGACATATTTTCATTAACTGCCTACATAATATTTTTACTAATTAACTTTCGAAAATACCTTAATCATACTTTTTTCTGACATTTTTTCATTGCCTACTCTTGACCACCTCTTTGAAATGATTTTTTCACAGCTTTATTGAGCTATCACTCATACACCCTACAGCTCACCCATTTAAAGTGTACAATTCTTGATTTCAGTATGCCCACAAAGTTGTGCGTTTATCACCACGATCAATTTTAGAACATTTCATCACCTCACAAAGAAATCCTATACCCATTAGCTGTCTCATTCCCCCAGTCATCTCATTCCCCCATATCCCGGTACCTGGCAACCACTATTCTACTCTCTGGCTCTAGAGATTGGCCTGGTCTCCACATGCCATATAAATGGAATCACACAATATGTGGCTTTTTTGTGACTAGTTTCTTTCACTTAACATAATGTTTTCAAGGTTCATCTATCCATGTTGTAGCATGTATTAGAACTTCATTCCTTTTTTTTTCTTTGCAGAATAATATTCCATTGTATGTATAAGCTACATTTTACTGATCCATGCAAGAGTTGATGGAAATTGGTGATGTTTCCACTTTTTAGCTATGAACATTGGTGTACAAGTTTTGGTTCCAACACTTGTTTTCAGTTCTCTTTGTTACATACATAAGAGTGAAATTGGTGGGTCATACGATAACTCTATGTTTAACTTTTTGAGGAAATGCTTTACATTTCTACCAGCAGCAAATGAGGGCTCCAATTCTCCACATCCTTACCAACACTTACCTGCCTTTTTGATTACACCCAGCCTAGTGTGTGTGAGGAAATCTGGTGGCATAGTGGTTAAGTGCTATGGCTGCTAACCAAAGGGTCCCCAGTTCAAATCTGCCAGGTGCTCCTTGGAAACTCTTTGGGGCAGTTCTACTCTGTCCTATAGGGTTGCTAGGAGTCGGAATCGACTCGACGGCACTGGGTTTGGTTTGGTTTTTTTTAGTGTGTGTGAAGCAATGGAATGATTTTATAACATCACTTTTTACAGGTAGAATAGAAACACAGCCTAGTCTTTTCTCTAGCATGGTTGATCAAAATTTATTTTTTTGTTATTAACATTTTAGAAATGTTCCTGCCTCACAATTCATTACTGACAGTAACAGATACAATTTTAGTTTGTTGTCAAATTTGCGAAGACCCCTCAAGTTTCTTTCATATATATGCACTGTAGGATTTCAGAGCATTTCAGGTTTTCTTAGGAAGTGACTAAATGTTCACATTAAACTGGAACTCATTAACTCATTTTTGTTGATACTTATTATAAGTTTTGTCATTTCATAGATGTCAGTTATTTAATGTCAAAAAAGGAAGAAATTTAAATATTTTTCCATTTTGTTCTACAGTTCACTTCTCCTTATTAATTAGATTCTCAAACATACAAGTCCTAGAATATACCTTTAAAGAAAAGGTTTTATTTTAAATACCTAAACAACTGTACCTTCTATAGTATTTTTCATTAGAAGTTCTTCTCTGCATGCCTCAGCGCACAGATAGGATGCTACATAAATCATAAACCAGCTACACTGATATATTAGAGTAGAGAAAATAAGTGTCTGGTTTTTTTATTGTCGTATTCCTAGCTCTTAGCACCATGCCTGGGCCATAGTAGAAAAAAAAAAAAAAAAAAATTTTTTTTTTTTTTTGTAGAGGCTCAGTAAATTCTTATTGAATTGAAATTTGCCATTATCCAAGGAAGATATATTCACTTTACCTAAAATCTTGTTGAATTTGAATTTCAGAACCCCAAGGAGGGATCAGTCCCCTGAGAAGGACATCATGCTTGGTAAAGTACAGGGTCAGCGGAAAAGAGGAAGACCCTCAACAAGATGGATTGACACAGTGGCTGCAACAATGGCCTCAAGCATAAAAGTGATTGTGAGGATGGCACAGGACCAGGCAGTGTTTCATTCTGTTGTACACAGGGTTGCTATGAGTCGGAACTGACTCGACAGCACCTAACAACCACAGATGTGAGGTTGAGAGAATATATTTGAGACAAAACTCACCATAGCGTTTGCCTCATGGGACTCTCCTGAATACTGAGTGGATGCTGGATGGATAAGAGGATCCGGAGACAAGAAGCAAAGCTGTGGTTAGGGTGCTTAGGTGACCGAGAGAGCAGAGGGGTGGCAAAAGAGAGGGAAGAAGTAGCTACTCACTGCCTTGTGGTAAGTGCGTAAGAAATGTTAGGTCAGAGTATGGGCTGAGGCATAGGTTGGGCTCAACTGACCTTTTCCCTATGACCCAAATTAAATTAAGCTGGGTCTGATAAGAAAAATGATAATATACATGGATAATAAAAGTCTAAGCCAATTTTTTATTACCCTTTTATGAAGAATCCGGAGTCCCTCAGTGGTGCAAATGGTTAAGCACTCCATTGCCAGCGAAAAAATTGGCTGTTGAAATCCATCCAGAGACGCCTCAAGAAGACAGATCTGGAAGTCTGCTTCTGAAAGGTCACAGCCTTGAAAACCCTATGGAGGAGTAGTTTAACTCGGCACACACACAGCTGCCCTGAGTTGGAACTGACTCAATGGCCACTAACAACATGAAAAATTTAGCTAGTCTTTTCGTTTTCTTTTTTAAATTGTGCTAAACATATAGGTAACTAAACATTTCAACAATCTTCACATTCCGCTATTCTTTTATTCATTTATTTGACAGGTATTTATTGAACACCTACCATGCTTAACCATTTCACCACCAGGGCTCCTGACTGACTATAGCAGTAAACAAAACACCCTTGCTCTCAAGGAGCTTACAGTTTAATGAACTTGAAGAGATAGAAAATAAACAAGATAAATAAACATATATAGGATGCTATATGGTGGTAAATGTTATTGAGTAAAATAAAATAGGAGCCCTGGCTGCTTACCAAAAGATTGGCAGTTGGAAACCACCAACTATTCCTTAGAAACCCTGTGGGGCAGTTCTGCTCTGTATTATAGGGTCTCTATGAGTGAGTAGGAATCCATTCCATTGCAACTTTTTTTTTTTTAAATAGGGAAGGAGATAAGGGAACATGGGAGCATGGAAGGGATGTTTATAAAGGATAATCAGAGAGTTTCCTGAGAAGCTGAGATTTGAGTAAAGTCCTAAAGGAGGTAAATGGGCAAGCCCTGCAGATCTGTGAGGAACTGTAAGTGCAAAGGCCCTGCAGCCTGGCCAGGTGTTTTCTTAGCAAGGAAGCCAGTGTTCCCAGGGCAAGGGAGTTAAAGGAAAGGTAGTAGAAGACAGGATGTATGAATGGAGGCGTAATACGTGGGCCCTCAGAGGCCATGGCAAGAATCTGGGCTTTTAACTACTCTTGGAGGATTTTCAGCAGAAGTCTGATATGAGCTATGTTTTACCAGAATCACTTTGTATGATGCATTGGAAGCAGGGGCTGAATTAGGAGGCTATTTCAACAATCCAGACAAGAAATAATGGTGCTTGGGTCACGGTGGTAATAAAGATGGTGATAAGAAGTGTTCAAATTCTGGTCATAGTTTGAAGGTCAAGCTAACAGGATTTGCTGGTGGATATATGTAGGGTTTAAGTGAAAGAGAGTCAAGATTGACTCCAAAGGTTTTGGCCTGAACTATTAAAAAGATGGAGTTGTCATTAACTGAGCTGGGAAAGACCATGGGAGGAGTGGGATTGGTATGGAAATATCAGGCCCTCGATTTTGGACATGTTAAATTGGAGGTACCTTCTAAACATCCAGCAGAAGTATTGATCAAGCTTTTGGATATATGAGCCTAGTGTTCAGGAGAGAGAATAGTGCTGGAGCTATAAATTTGGGAGTTAGAGTAGAGGTAGTGTTTACAGCCAGGAAACTGAGAATACCAAAGGTGTGAAAGGTGAAGAGAAAAGAGGAGAATCCAAAGGCCAAGCCCTAGGCCACTCCAAAGCTCAGATGTCAGGGAGATGAGTAAGAGCCAGCAAAGGAGCTGGAAAAAGAATGACCAATGAAGTAAGAGGAAAACAAACAGGTGTTCCTTCATGGAATAATTTTGGGGTAATTTTTATGTAAATCATTTTCCTCTCTAAAGTGTTTAATTAGCAGTTTCTCTGTTCTTCTTTCTCTCCGCATCCTGCAATCATCACTTCTCTTTTTATCAACTCTGTTCTATTATTTTCAGGAAGAATGGAAGAGAGAGCATTGTATGACTGTAATTCTAGCAATTTCTCACTTTGTTTCGAGCTATTTTTTATGTCTAACTGAATATGACTAATTTTTCTCCACTAAAATTTTGCAAAAATACTTCTAGAACTAACTAAAAGCACAGATTGAATTAACATGTAAGTTTCCAGGCCAATATAAATTAATTGGTATTTTGTTTATTGGTTGCTGTTGTTGCTATGAAAGAAAGTCACTAATAACCACAGCTTTTTGGAACTGTATGAAGAGAAAAAAATCTAATGAAATTTACATATGTATTATAACCAGAATGCTCAATAAGTTCCATTGCTGATGTAACCAAAATTGTTTTCTACTATCCCTTTATTGAGTGGGAGAAACTTTCCCCTGGCATTGGATGGAAACTTGGCAAGCCTAGAAGATGTTTAGCTCACTCTTAGGTCCTCTAAGGAAACCCTTGTGGCATAGTGATTGTGTGCTACGGGCTGCTAACCAAAAGGTCGGCAGCTTCAATCTACCAGGTGCTCCTTGGAAACTCTATGAGGCAGTTCCACCCTGTCCTTTAGGGTCGCTGTGAGTCGGAATCGACTTGATGGCAGTGGTCAACGGGTTTAGGTCCTCTAAACACAGTGTCAATTCAGTAATTAAACTATCCAGTCTTGTGTAATACCAAAATTCAAACTGACATAGCATTAAATTTCCTCTCCTATTTCAGCTGGATGTGAGCTGTGGGAAGGAAGGAAAGGTGAGGTTCTCTGTTCCCTGTTCCTCAGCCCTGGGTACCAGAGGGACACCTCCAGCTTCTTTCTGCTCAAGTCTCTCCTTCTCCAGCTTATCCTATTGTATAGACCCAGAGAAGATAGACTCCATACCAATTTTCTTGCATATGGCCAACATTTGACCCTCACACACCCCTTGTCTCGCAGGCACTCTCCTGGCCTCACCCACAAAGCAGTTGGTAAACCTTGTCTCTAGGTTTCCTGGGAGGAAGCCAGGCCCATCTACAGTCTCCATTACCTTTCTAGGGTATGACTGAAGCCACCATCCTTAGTGTCTTCAAGCTGCAGGGAAGACATTTTAAATTTCTCTAAGGGGTCTCTTTGAAGTCCCCTCACTAGGCTTGGCCATAGAGAATAACATCTCCCCACTCATCTCTCCCACTAATGGGGCGTAGAGCAAGCAACAGCTCTGTCACCACCTCCTCCATTCTCACACTTTCATGCCTTTATGCTTAGATCTGACCGACGGTTCAGGATTGTGGAACAGGGTCTCCAGACCAGTGCCTTTGAAAGCTACACCTGGCGGTCTGTCTCATATTCACTTTGTAGAACCTGAGGCAGAAAGAGCCCCATTCTCCCATCCTTTTACACTACGTAGCTTGAGCCAGTCATAGTACTTTGTTTTCTCCCTATAAATATACATGTGTACATACAGTTACAGAGACACTTAAGTACATGTGTTATATATTGTATGTCTGGATATACACATGCAATATATAACATATATTTAAGTGTTAACCTCTATAGTAGATTCATACGTTTAAAGGTAATGATACTGAAAGATTGAGACCCTTGTAGGCAGATGTCATTGATTAGAAAAAAAAAAATTATCTATATCTAGCCCAAGCCACAACAACTACATTGTGAATATTGAGACATTTCCTATGACCTATTGCTCACACCTGTGCTGTCCAATACAATAGCTAAGAGCCACATGTGGCTATTTAAATGAATTAAAATTAAATTAAATAAAAAATTCCATTTCACAGTCTCACTAGCTGCATTTCAAGTGTTCAATAACCACATGTGGCTAATGGCTCCTATATTATACAGTACAGACAAAGAACATTTCCATCATCACAGAGAGCTCTATTGAACAGCGCTGCCTTGCATAGTATGTAGCACATAGGAGGCAATGAATACATGACAAAGGAAAGTTTGGTCCAAAGGTACCAGATAATTATGATAGTTTATTTTTATAAGAATGCATGCTTTTTAGTACAGTATTATGTACTGACTCAACCATTCATTTTTTTTTTTCTTTTAAACAAAGGTACGTCATACCAGTAGTTGCTTTTCTGTTTCACTTTTGAAAATCTATCTGCATCCTCCTACTCCACCCAAAAAAGGCTTTACCATCAAAATAATTGCTGAAAATATTTGGGAAAAAAAAGACCCTATTTCCCTGAAACTCAGAAACATTTTTTTTTTTTTGAGAATTATTCAGGAAATGAAAGGGAATGATTTCAAAAGTAATATTTATATTGAAAGGGAATTTCATATAAAACTTTTTTTTTTTTTTTTTTTTTGCTGAAATAAGCATTTCAATTGAATTATTTTTTCCCCAGGATTGAAATAATTTGTGGAAAAGAAAAGACTTCTTGTGTGCCTGTGTGTGTTCAAATTGTAAAAGTACTCTGAGATTTCTCCAGGAGGACAGTGTAGCACAGCAACACAAGAAGTGATGAGGGGAAACGGTGAGGACAATCCCAGGGGCCTCCGGAATGCTGAAGAGTGAGTCAGGACACAGGAAGAGTCCCAGCTTGCTCACCATGAGACCTTCACGTTCCCAGGTCTCCAATTCCGTATCTATGAACAGGGAAAACTGGCCTTCCTGCTTGCAAAATCCCAGCATTCTTGGATTTAAACAGCTTTCATTTAATATCTTTAAAAAAAAAAGATTTTTATTTTTACAATCTTCACAACCTGTTGGCAAGCCTTCAGTGACAATAGCAAATCCCCAGAAGCTGAATCTCTAAATGTTCAGAACCATGACCCCAAGAATATCAGACAAGACAGATCTCTCCAGAGGACAGAGACCACACCTTATTTACTTATTTACTTTTTATCTCCAACACTGGACATATTGCTTAGCACATAGGAGATGCTCAACAAATGTTCACTGAATGAATGAATGATCTCATTATTTGAGGTGGGAAAAAGCATGTTGTTTAAGAATTCCTTTGATTTCTGTGACTCTAATGAGCAAAAATTTGGTAAAGATTGTCAACAAAGTAGATGGGGGGACTTTGTGTAGAACTCCCATAACAAAATATGTGTGTTACGAACCCTTATACTTGGAAATCTCTGTAAATTTAAGTGTTTCTGAAGGAGAAAGACCTATCAGTTCTCTCTCTACTTTCCACTGGAGACAATCTAGAGAGTTAACCTGCAAGAGGTAAGCTGCAAGGTCTTAGGGCTGAATTCTGACAGAGTGGCTCCTTTTAAATCACTTCAACTCTAAGTTCTGTGAGCTTAACTATTTGGTCTACTAGAGAAATCTTTTTTTTTTAATAGCCCAAAATCTATGGGGAAAATATTAAATGACGCAGGAAGCATCAAAAGAAGATGGAAGGAATACACAGAGTCGTTACACCAAAAAGAATTAGTCAATGTTCAACCATTTCAAGAGGTGGCATATGATCAGGAACCAATGGTACTGAAGGAAGAAGTCCAAACTGCTCTGAAGGCATTGGCAAAAAACAAGGCTCCAGGAATTGATGGAATATCAATTGAGATGTTTCAACAAACAGATGTAGCGCTGGAGGTGCTCACTCGTCTATGCCAAGAAATATGGAAGACAACTTCCTGGCCAACTGACTAGAAGAGATCCATATTTATGCCTATTCCCAAGAAAGGTGATCCAACCGAATGTGGAAATTATAGAACAATATCATTAATATCACACGCAACCAAAATTTTGCTGAAGATCATTCAAAAACTGCTGCAGCAGTGTATCGACATGGAACTGCCAGAAATTCAGGCCAGTTTCAGAAGAGGACGTGGAACCAGGGATATCATTGCTGATGTCAGATGGGTCCTGGCTGAAAGCAGAGAATACCAGAAGGATGTTTACCTGTGTTTTATCGACTATGCAAAGGCATTCAACTGTGTGGATCATAACAAATTATGGATAACATTGCAAAGAATGGGAATTCCAGAACACTTAATTGTGCTCATGAGGAACCTTTGCATAGATCAAGAGGTAGTTGTTCAGACAGAACAAGGGGATACTGATTGGTTTAAAGTCAGGAAAGGTGTGTGTCAGGGTTGTATTCTTTCACCATACCTATTCAATCTGTATGCTGAGCAAATAATCCGAGAAGATGGACTATATGAAGTAGAATGGGGCAACAGGATTGAAGGAAGACTCATTAACAATCCACGTTATACAGATGACACAACTTTGCTTGCTGCAAGTGAAGAGGACCTGAAGCACTTACTAATGAAGATCAAAGTCCACAGCCTTCAGTATGGATTATACCTCAACATAAAGATAACAAAAATCCTCACAACTGGACCAATGAGCAACATCATGATGGACAGAGAAAAGATTGAAGTTTTCAAGGATTTCATTTTCCTTGGATCCACAATCAATAGCCACGGAAGCAGCAGTCGAGGAATCAAAAGATGCATTGCATTGGGTAAATCTGCTGCAAAGGACCTCTTTAAAGCATTGAAGAGCAAAGATGTCACCTTGAAGGCTAAGGCGTGCCTGACCCAAGCCATGGTATTTTCAATCGCCTCATATGCATGTGAAAGCTGGACAGTGAATAAGGAAGACCAGAGAAAAACTGACGGCTTTGAATTGTGGTGTTGGCGAAGAGTACTGAATATACCATGGACTGCCAAAAGAGCGAACAAATATGTCTTAGAAGTGTACAGCCAGATTGCTCCTTAGAGGCAAGGATGGCCAGACTGTATCTTACATACTTTGGACATGTTGTCAGGAGGGATCAGTCCCTGGAGGAGGACATCATGCTTGGCAGAGTACAGGGTCAGTGGAAAAGAGGAAGACCCTCAAGGAGGTAGATTGACACAGTGGCTGCAACAATGAGCTCAAGCATAACAAGGATTGTAAGGATGGCTCAGGACCGGGCAGTGTTTTGTTCTGTTGTGCATAGGGTTGCTATGAGTAGGAACCAACTCGACGGCACCTAACAACACCACCACCACCACAATAGCCCAAAATACACAGAATTAAGTACCAATAATAAGCTTATTATTACGTATTTTAAAAGCTATAAGAAAATTCTCTTGTTTAATGACATATGAATCAAGTATCCTGCAAACAGCGGGAGACTCAGACTAACAGAGACAATGCAGATGGTCTCAGTCTTTTTTATTTTACAGATGAGCAAACCCTTTTAAAGACTCCTGGCACAGGTGGCAAGACAATTGTTTGGGTAGAACTATCATAATATTTTACTTTAACACTGTCCTGATTGGACATGCCCCATAATCTGGTCTGTTTTGGAGAAATGGTCACCTTCTAAGGGAGTCGTTCCTGTGTACTTATCACAAATGAGGAATGGGATGCTTGGGCCACTGGACACCTGGAAGGAAAGGTCTAAGGGGGAATGTCAGTCCGATCATTTTACTCCATTTGCTGTCTTCATTGGTCAAGTGAGTTACAAATAAAATGCTTTCCCTTATAAAAAAGACATAATTAAGTTTTACTGAACACTTTTTATTTAAAATCAACATTTCATCCCGATACTACACACACACACAATAAGTGAGATGCAGTTTATCTATCCCTTATGTTCGTATGTTAAATATGTAATATTTAGAAACAAAACTGAAAGCCAAGTTGATTTATGTTGTCATATAAGCTATACCACTCTCTTCTACTGAATTTTTTTAGATAAGAAAATATTAATAACTTGTAGCTGAAGGATTTTCAACATTAATATTACACTGTCAAATATGCCCAAGCCATTGTTAAAGAACTTGTGAAGCTGTTGGCATTAAGAAAGAGAGCTTATTTAACGCTGTAAAATTTGTCCCCTGGTAAAAATGCCTCACAGATATCATCACTATAAAAAAAACAAAACAGGGATCTATCTTCATACCCACTTTGTTCAGAAAAAGATTTTTGTGATTTTTTTAATTATTTACTAGAGAGACGTAGATTAAAAAAAAAAAAAACCTGGTATTTTTTGGTATAAAATTGTTTTATCTTTTATTTTTATCTCAGTTTGTGGTTCACTAGGGAAAGTGCCCATACTGGACATACTAGTTTATACTGTTGACACTGTTAGACTGTTTCTAGTAAATGATTCTAGAATCTTACATGCAAAAGGGCATTTTTCTTTTCTCTTTTACTACCTGTTTTTCTTAAAAGCTTAGTTTTTATTCTCTCTGAATAATAGTGCTTCTCTCGCATTTGCAAAACCTTGCAAGGTAAAGATCAGGACAGATTTAAACCTCTCGTCTTCCCGTCTCTGCTCTGTGCTCTCCTTTTTCTTATCTGTTTCCTTTCTCCCTGCCTGCTATTTACATCCAGCCATCTTACCCTGGCTGTAATTACCTCCCTAGGATTCATTTTCTCGTTTCCTTTTCCCTTGGCTCCCTCTCAGACTTGCTTTAAGGTTCTTAGTCAATTCTCTATTCTTCTCAGCCATTCTCATAGTGGCAGCAGCACGCCCAGGCGTCACAGACTCACGAGTGACTGGGATGTACCTGACACCACAGTCTTATAACCATGGACTTCAGCAGCTTCCGGGCAGACATTTAGCAGTTGGGCCAAAGTGAGCTATCATAAAGTGCCACTAGAGAGCAAGAAGGAAAAATCAGGAAAGTGATGATAAAGAATGCCATGTTGTTCAGAACCTAGACTGCTTCATCGCCTGCTCGCTGATGGGTTAAATGACAGAAATATTTAGGAAAATAGGACTATAGACAGAGGGCACTCTAGATATGAAAGGAAATACATTTATGATTTCAGAACACAGTGAGCCAGAGACTTAGGAAAACTAGTTGAAAAATCTCCAATGGAAAAGATCTGAGGGATCTTGGAGAAAAATCTGGCAGAGATTGAATAATATAAAAATTGGGGGATATTCTCCCCAAAGTTAAGCCTAGTTGAGAGCAAAAGTCTGAAGCGAGAAAAGTTGGCTTCATTTAATACCATTTAACTAATAATATTGTATCATAACAGGTCCCCCAAGTATCACATTACAGCAAGAATCCAGTGTGAAAAAAAAAAGTTGAAGGATTAAAATAGAAGTCCTCTCCTACCCCCCCGCCACACCACCTCCCCACCCCACCAATAATGGAATCATCTCACTGCCGTCAAGCCAATTCTGACTCATAGCGACCCTACAGGACAGAGTAGAACTGCCCCATAGGGTTTCCAAGGCTGTAATCTGTACGGAAGCAGACTGCCACATCTTGGAAATCATCTATTTCAACCTCACCCTTGAAGTAGGAAGCCCTTATACAATAAGTTTGACAGGTGGTCATCAGTTTCTGCTTCATTGTTTCCGGTGACAGAGAAGTGAGTCATTGCTTTGCAAATCTGTCCATTCCGTTTTTAACAGTCTTTTAAAGAAAAATCCTCCACTAGTAAAGAGCTAACACTCATTCACTGCTTACTTTAGACTAGGCATAGACCTGAGTGCTTCCCTTGGTGCATGCAGTATTTCCGTAATCCCCACACAACCATGCTGCAGCCCCATGGCTTAGAGTGGTTAGGTAGTCTAGCCTACACAAGTGACAGAGCCTGAGCCTTCAGGCCTAGTGGGCTTGGCTCCAGAGCACTTGCTTCTAACCTGTGTGTGTGAGACCTTCATATCACACTGAATCAAACTTGTCTCCCTGTGGCTTCAACCCATTCATCCTGTCTGGACCCCAGGAGACAAACAATACTCAATTTCTCTTCCACATAATAGCTCTTGAGACACTTGAAGACAGCGACTGTGTCATACCACCGCCGTTCCTCCACAACTCCTCTCCTGACTGGCAAACATTAACAGGTCCTTCAGCTGTCCCTTTAATGACAAATTTTTGAGGCTTCTTCCATTCTCTTGATTCTCTTCTTGGTACAAGTGCCAAGGAGCAGATACCATAGGTAAGATATAAACAAAGTAACAATTACAGATAAAGTTTTCATCTTTGGCTATCATATTCAGTAAAGAAAAACATTTTAAGGATAACATAAAAATTATCATTATAAATATTTAATATTGCCTTAAAAAAAAATTTTTTTTTTTTATGTCTATGGAGGAGCCCTAGCGGCGCAGTGATGAACAACTTGGCTGCTAACCAAAAGGCTGGCAGTTCGAATCCACCAGTTGCTCATTGGAAACCCTGTGGGGCAGTTCTACTCTCTTGTATAAGGTCACTATGAGTCGGAATCAACTTGATGGCAAGGGGTTTGGCTTTTTTTTTAACATCTAAGAAGCCCTGGTGGTGCAATGGTTAAGCACTCAGCTGCTAACCAAAATGTTGGCAGTTCGAACCCAGGAGCTGCTCCAAAGGAGAAAAGACCTGGCGATCTGCTCCCTTCAAGATTACAGCCTAGAAAACCTTATGGGGCAATTCCACTCTGTCCTATAGGACCACTGTGAGTCGGAATTGGCTCGATGGCACCTAACAACAACAACAACATATCTATGTGTACCTGGAGATTTTTTTATTACTAACCCATAAACTAATTACCATTCTAAATACATTATAGCTGTAATGAACAATGATTTATTGCCTGAACTAAATTATGTTTCAGAAGCTAAGAACAAATTTGATGGATGCAACCATTTCTGTGTATCTCTATTTACTGGCATGGCAACCAATTAAAATTAAAAAAAATTTTTTATAAATAGGCTTGTTTAATTAATTAGCTGTTGGTAAAGCACTATGAAGACAAAAATTGCTATTAATAAATGCTTAATGTTTTATATTAGTGCTAGTGCTATTGTCATGGATGATAAAGCATTTATGGTCCGATTTGGTTGGTTCATTTTCCATCAACAGTAATAATCTCATTGTTGAATTAGGAAGGGGATTTAAAAAGATTTTAAATCCTCTTCCTAAAATAGTAAAATTACAATCACAAAATGGAGGACAACCCCACAATACTGGGCATCATGGCCTAAGCTGACACAAATTTTGGGGGGACACAATTCAAGCCATGACATGAATATAGTGATAAAGTGTCCTGATGAAAAAGGAATGTCTACTGATGATGGTTGTAACGCTCAAATACCACTCCTGAGCCTTTTCGCTCCCAAAGATGAAGGAAGGATATGGAAATGTCCAGGTGTATAGAGCTGAAGGAATTAATCACACTACCCACCATGCACTATTTCCAGAAATGGCATCAAAAGGTAGTTTGTGGAAAGCTTTAGAATCCCAAAATCTTATCAGCCTCCCCAAAACTCCCCAAACCCCTCTAAAACCCAAGTAAAAACAGCAGTTTCCCACGCAGATATAGCTATGACAAGCTCTCTAGCTGTCCCCTCCGAAGAGATTACCCAAGTCTGTCCTAGGTAGAAATTCTGGAGCTGCCACTGCTGCTTTCCTATCTATCTCCTGCCATGACCTCTTGAGTCTCAAGGAAGATCCTGTAGCTGAGCTGATCCCATGGAATTTAGAGAAAAACCACCAGAGATCATCTAATCCAAATTCCTGTATTCTAACAGGTAAGCTATTTTACAAATGAGGCAACACAAAGTAGAGAGTGGTTAGGTGAACTCAGAGAACTGTAGGCTAGACTGGAAGGGGCTGGGCTCCATCTAGATTACGGCTTACGTGGATGGAGTTGGAATTCTTATCCGCAGGTAGACTGTGAATGCCTTCGCTATTCTGCTTAGCTGCTGGAAAAAGACATCATGGTTGGTAAAGGGTAAGCGAAAATGAGGGAAACACTCAATGAGATGGATTGACACGATAGCCAAAGCAACGGACTCAGACATACCAGAGATCACGAAGATGGCAAAGGACCAAGCAACATTTCCTTCTGTTACTCATAAGGTCGCCAGGAGTTGCAGCCAACTTAAAGGCACCTAACAACTATATCCTGCTTAGCCCATATCCATGAACCTTGGGCCGGGACTTGCCTGTAATTGAAACGTCCTCTTTTAGATGACAAAGATGAGTGAGTGCTAATAATTACAGGCTTGGGCTTCTCAGTATTAGATGGTAGCTCCCCACAACACATACATGGGTCCAGAATAGGCCAAAGATGTGAAAAAAGATGAATCTGACTTCAATGTTTCTCTTCTTCTGAATACACCATGCTTTCCTATTACAACTATGCAGGACTGACCTTTTTAGCATTGTCTTATGCTCTTTAACATCTCCTTTGGCCGCATCCTACTTACCTCATATTAGAATTTGCCTATCCCCAGGGTTCTGCTCTGTGACTACCAAAGGCATTAATAGTGTCTCCGTTTCCAGGTTATATACTGGTGTTTTAAAAGGGTCTTATAGTCCCTTAAGCCTAAGGACACATTATAATTGGCAATTTTAAGGCCTATGCAGATCAATGGGAGAGGTCCCAGTGTTGGAGAGTCTTATCTCAGGAAGAAAGGGCTGGCTTAGGAGGTAGAAAATGCCCCCAAATGGGGTGTTGTTTAAACACAGATTGTATGAAACTGGAGTCCTTTGGTGGTATGAACAGTTAATGCACTAAGCTGCAAACCAAAAGGTTGGAGGTTCAAGTTCACCCAGAGGTACCTCAGAAGAAAACTCTAGCAATCTACTTCTGAAAAATCAGCCATTGAAAACTCTATGGAAAACAATTCTACTGTGACACATAGGAGGTCGCTATGAGTCAGAATCAACTTGACAGCAACTGGTTTTTGTATGAAACTGCTTGCTGGGGATACTATACAGGGAATTCATTAGAGATTGCGTCAGATGGCCTTTCAGATGCCTCCCAACCCTGAGATTCTAAAAAGAATGTGTTCAATGACAGATTGACAGCAACTTGGAGGGACTCTCTCATGGTATGCTGTAGGGCTCTCTCCTTAGTCCTGTGCAGCACTTACCAAACTCTACAGACCTCAGAATGCTGGAATTATCAGGCAACATGCAGCATGTCAGAGGAGGAACTCAGAAGCTCTCAACAAGCTGGGACCATGGTCTAACCTAGCAAGGCAACACTGGAATTCATTTCCCTTTTTTAAAAATTTCCATCTCTTTCCTCATCTTTGTAATCCGATTTGTGCTCCTCTCTCAGAGTCTATCTTCCCTTCCTAAAGCTAACCCATGTGCCTGAATTCTTGATCTTTTCCCTTTCTCTACAGGACTTTGTTCACTTAAGAGGAATCTTCCCTTGACTTTGTTAATTTCCCAAATGTAAATCTTATCTTTCTTCTTTTTTTCTATCCCAAACTTCTACCAAGAGAATTAAGAGCTCAATTTATGGAGCAGTTACTATGTGCCAGGCACTGGGATAGGCCATTTAAATGGATTATCTTATTTATTTCTCATAACACTTTTCTGTGATAGATAAATTAATCCCCATTTAATATATGAATCAATAAGGCTTAGAGAGATTAAAAACACTGAATGCTGAAGTCTGGATCCAAATCCAGGCAGTTCACTCCAGAGCTCTTAACCACCAAGGCCTCTCATTGTCATTATCTTAATCCCCAGCAATCTGACCTTCAGTGCTACACTATTGAAACTGCCTTTCCTCCTTCTTAGTCCTTGTCCTACTTGACCTTCCTTCTCTGGACGTTTTTTCTTCCTTGACTGCGTGAGACCATGTGGATCCTTTTCTCATCTCCAAACTTCTTCCATACACATGGGTCTGGCCTTTATCTTCTTTATTTTCTCTTCTCTCCCTTTTCTTATGTTTTGCTCTATCCTGGGCAATCTCATCCTTTAATTCTTTAATTACAGAATTTAATTACAAAATCAATGCAGGAATCCAAGCTCATTTCTGAGCTTCAGTTTTTACTCTTAACCACACATTACATATGAATCTGAATGTCATGGGGACACCTCAAATGCAGCATGCCCAAAGCTGAATTTATTATCTTCTCTTTACCATTTCGTCTATCCCCCAACCTCAACGCCTTCTCTTAAATCAGATGAGGTGGTTTAATTTTGTGGAAAGAACACTGGTTATTAAGCTAGGAAGTCAGAAGACATGGATTCTAGTCCCTGATAGACTGGCTCTGTGAACTTGAGTGAGTCATTAAACCCTATCTGTAGAGTAAGGGGGTAGAATGGATGATGCTAGATGCCTTCTAACCCTGCAGTCAGAACTCCTGATTTCCCACACCTACCGTTCTTTCAATTACCCATGCATGAAATCTTAAGAGTTGTCTTTCACTCTGCATAAATTCTGTTTTGAAATGGAAAGAAAAACTTTCTAATAATCAATTTAGTCACTCAATCAATAAATATTTATGGAATACCTACTATGTCAAAACACTAGGATACATAAAAAAGAAAAACAAAAAAACAAAGCCAGTTGCCCTCAAGTCAACGCCAACTCATGGTGACTCCGTGTCTGCAGAGCAGAACTGCTCATAGGGTTTTCAAGGATATGACCTTTCAGAAGCAGATTGCCAGGCTTTTCTTCTGAGGCACCTCTGGGTAGGTCTGTAGTTAGTAGTTGAGTACTTAATTGTCTGCACCACCCAGGGACTTATAGTGGAGAATAAAATAGACAAATTCCTACCTCATGGATCTTACAGTCTAATGGGGGAGGCAAACAAAAAAACTTTTGCACAAATAAATATATTACCTAGTATCAAAGAACTATAAGAGGTACAAAGAACTATAAGAGGTACAAAGGAAAATAAAGCAGGTCAACAGTCTGAGAGTGACTCCATGTACGTGGGGTGAGGGGCAGGATTTATTTTAGTTAGACTGGTCTGGGAAGATGATATTTGAGCATTGATCTGAGTGAAACATCACACAACAATACGTGGTAAAAGCCTTTCAGGCAGGGGGAGCAGAGTGCAAAGGTCCTGAAATGAGAAAAACCCTGCTGCATTGGAAGGACAGCAAGAAGGCTGTGGAGTCAGAGCAGAACGCTTAAGGAGATGGGCAGGAGATAGAGGCAGAGAGCCAGGCCACTTGAACCTTAGAGGCCATGGTGAGAAGTTTGGATTTAGATTTTATTATAAGTATGGAGGAAATACATTGGAGGATTTTAAATCTGAGAATAACTTCATATGATTTACATTTTTAAAAGATTATGGGCGTTAGGGTAGGACAAAAGTGAAAGCAGGAAGACCTGCTAAGATTTAAAATCTATTGTAATCAGCCAAGAAAGAGTATAGCGGCTTGGACCAGAATAGTATCTATAAGGTGATACGCCCCTTATCATTGGAAGTGTTCCTGAACTAGGCGGATAATCAAAGATGTTATACATGAGTATTGTTTGGACCACATGGGGTCTGAGGTCCCTTTAACTCCAAGATTCTACACATTATGAGCATTTATCCAGTTTTATGCAGAACCTACCTTACCGACTTTTCACATGTCCCACTACCTTGTGGGAGCCAGAAGCAAAATGGCAAATGCATCAGCTCACAGAAGGGCAAAGCTAACTGGAACTGGTCTAACTAATTATTCTACCTCTAGTAACTCGGGTGCCCTGGCGGCGCAGTGGTTAAGAGCTCGGCTGATAACCAAAAAGTTGGCAGTTCAAATCCACCAGCTGCTCCTTGGAAACCTAATGGGGCAGTTCTACTCTGTCCTATAGGGTCACTATGAGTCAGAATTGACTCCATGACAATGGATTTGGTTTTTTTGGTATTGTAGCTCAAGTGACTCTAATATAGTAGGATGTGCTACTGTAGGGAAGGTGTCCTATTATACAACACTCACTTTAGCTACTTATGTGGAGTCAGAATTCCAGTCTCAGATCCATGGTAAAGAGGTACAAATTTGTAAAGATTAAATGAGAGAATATATGTAAAAACCATAAAGCTGTAAAGTTCTATGCTAAGTTATTTATTTAAATGAAATTCGGCACAAAAGATACAATCAAGTATTTTCTAGTGTATTATGTCACCTTGGGAAGCTGTAACTGCTGCAAATGCAATACCTCTTGAATTTACCTGGGTTTTACACGAAGACAGCTAAAAGCTGTAAGTCAGTATGTGTCGGATAAACCCATTGGACTAAGCCCAGGTGATTATCCACCGATTTCAAGAACATTTCTAATGATAAAGGACATCAGCTTGCATGGTAGCTCTAAATTTAATTATCAACATCATCGTTTAAACAGATGAGACAAGACTAAGGACACGTCCCAACATGTGCTGAACAACCAGAATTCCTGTTTGGATTTGTCAGCGAAAATTTTCTGATGTTTATCTTTTCTTATTTAAAAACAAATGCTTTCATTGTTAAAATTTTAAAAACATGGTTTCACTACGTGGTCTTATAGAGGATTCAAAGAATGGAAGAACATATCTGAAAAAGGGAGAAAAGACAAAAGAGACAATCAGAACTGCCTTTTGTTTTAAATTCTCTTTTGAATTCTTTAGCTTGCACATTTTCATACTTCAGAGCTTGATGTGAATTCCATCAGCAAAGAAACTTTGAAGGAAAAAAAATCATTTCTCTTTTCATTAAAACTTGTTTTTTTGTGTATGTGTTTATATGGGAACAAAACAAAACTGATGAGAAACAGATGAAAGAACATGGGGTTTGAAAAACATGATGTAATAAGAGATGGAAAGATTCAGATTCCCACCTCGAACCTAACATATGGTATTTTGTCCCTGTAGGCTTTTTTTTTTTTTAAAGAATATCAAATTCCAAAGTGATTTTACAGGTGACCTAGCTTCTAGGATTACATTCTGCAATATTATTTCCCTTTCATATGCTTAGTAAAATACAGGGTGATGAATCCCATATGAGTCTTAGTCCCCAACATGTTTTCCAAGCAAACCCAGGCACACACTTAAAACCAAAGTGCCAGGTATGATAAATTTAGTTCTATAGTATGAAAAGGGAGGAAAGTCATATATAATAGTAGACCACCAGTGATAGAAATATCAAAAACCTTTATATTAAAAACCTTAAATTCTATGTAAGCAAAACAGGTGGTCTATAAAGTTGACCAAGTCTAGACACCAATGAAATTTCTGCAGTTATCTTTTTAAAAACCAACAATCTGGGACAAAAGAACAAAAAGCACCTCAGGAAAGAGCTTTTCTCCTGGCTCACTGGAACTCAAAACAAGGGAATTCATTAAGAGCTCGAAGGACTATCATAAATCCACATGATGCTCTTGGGCACAGGCTGGAGCATTTTAATTTCATTCATAATGCTTGTGCTTGTTCCCAAAAGTTCAACTCCCTCTTTTTTCAATTGAACTAAGTGCCTATGAAAGAATCATACTTCCTAAAAAGAAAGCACAGCTTTACAAGAGAAGAAGAATTGCCCTCGTCTTCCGCTAAAAATAACTTTCATCTTGGTAAGATCAAAAAAAGAACTATATCAGTGAGCTTGTCACTAAGGCAAATGGGAGTGTGGTACAGACAAAAAAAAAAAAAAAAGGTCTTCTTCCTCCCTCTCCCCCCACCCGCAATAATCTGATTCTTATCCATAACCTATTTTGACCTTATAGGAATAAAAAGTCTACTAATAATGGGCAGAACAGAAAAGACTAGAATTCATGTAAAGATCCAAGACTTGAAGCATATTAACCAAGAAGCCAATCCTGTGATCAGCATCAGCCCACACATTTTGCTAAGCCTCATAGACTGGTAAAATGGCATATTTTGCATAACTACCCATACGTGTGGAATCGTGTTATATAGAAAGATATCCACAACAGCTATAGTGGTAGTTCAAGGTCAAACACCTTTCCGTATACTGTGATATTCAACCAGAGTTCACAAACAACCCTGTCATCTGTTAGTACTTTTGTGGGGCTGAGGCACTCAACTTTCTGCACAGCTGTGGCTATCCCCTATGGACCTGATGAATCGTGTGGCTGGGAAACCGGATCCAACCTATTACGTTTGCAGGCCACCTTTAGGTTCATAGCTGGAGGGCAAAATACCATGACCACATATTGTGTCAAATCCCAAGTTCCACAGAGACATTATCCACATTATAATTTTTCCGTAGGACAGGAGTCTTTTTTGTTTCCTGTACAACATACTGCTGGGTAACAACCCAAGCCCCAATACATGGAGAGTCTGCCTCTAGGGAACCAGGCTCAGGACTGGGCTGTACCCTGCTGCCTATGCTCAGAGCTGCCCCCAACCTCCCCCGCCACACACCACGCCTAATCAAGCACAGCTGTAAGCAAGTAGATGTTGCACTGCGTTGATGATCTCCATGAATCTGCTTTTCATTTGCATGGCTTTTAGTTTGACTTCTTGTCAATGTCTGTCACGTTCCTTGATAACTCTCCGTTACCCATTTATTACTCTTATCCAGACCCTTACTACCTCACAATTGAATTACTGCACCAATCTCCTAGCTGCTTTTCCTTCCCTCTCAAATCCATACTGCTTATACTGCCAGCCTGTATCTTTGATTTTTATCATTTCCCTTCTCTGAGCCAGCCTGTGTAGTGCAAAGAGCCTGGGCTTTGGAGCATCAGACGGGATTCATATCAAGGCTCCAACCTAAACGAGGCACTTTATCCTTAAACCCATTTACTAATCTGTAAATGTGGAATAGGTTAAATAAAACTGTATCATTATATCCAGGAAAGCACCTAGCACAGTGCCTAGCAGGTAGAAGGTATTAACCAAACCAACCAAACCCACTGCCGTCAAGTTGATTCCGACTCATAGCAACCCTACAGGACAGAGTAGAACTGCCCCATAGAGTTTCCAAGGAGCGCCTGCTGGATTTGAACTGCAGGCCTTTTGGTTAGCAGCTGTAGCTCTTAACCACTACGCCACTACACCACCAGGGTTCCCAGAAGATATTCAAGGAATGTAAATTATCTTCTGTTCTTTTAACTATATTTACCATTTTTTATCACTCATTTCATACTTCTTAGTCTAGTCTCTATGACTTACCATGCCCATTTCTTGGTCTCCAGAAGCTTGCAGTCTAGTGGAGATAAAGACATAAAAATAGCTACAATAAAATGTGATATTGGAAGAACTATGCAAGCACTATGGCAACTTTCATCTGGGGTGTACCATTAAGCTTCACAGAAGAGATTCTAGTTGAGTCTTCAAGGATGAATAGGAGAAGCTTGGTGGAGAGATGGGAAGGCTATATAGAAAAATGTGGAGACTTCGCATAAAGGATAAAGGAAGGAGATAAATCTTTTAAGGAAGGTAAGATATGAATTGTGTTCTGCCTTAAATGCCATACTAAGGAGTTTGGACTATATTTCGTATAGGCAATGGGGAGAAGATTTTAAGGAGAAGAGCGATATGAAGCCAAGAGATTCATAGTACAATGGAAAAAGTTAAACTGAGGACCTGTATGTTTCTCTGATACAGCTTTTGTTTTTAATTCATTAGAAGTGTTAAGGAAATTGAGACTGACAGTAGCCAAATTCCCTTGAACTCAGCCAAACTTCTTTCCTGGACAAATAAGCATTTCTGTGCAAAAGCATGGAGCTCTCAAAACTAGCAGTTCTCGGTAGCTGTTTTCTAGGAGTGATTCTACAGAAGTGATCCAAGTGATTAGAAAACTCTCAGCTCTAGCAAAGATAAGGCCTCTTTAAAGAATGAGAGAAAGCTAATAATTCCTTCCTTAGTAACCACTTCTCTATAATAGAGGAAATGAAATTCTAGAAGTGGAAGGAAGTAGAAGAACCCAGCCATCCAACTCAGCTAACAAATCAGCTTTTATTGAAACTGTTGAGAGTGGTAGTCCAAGAATGAAAATTGGTCAATGTTAAAACGATGATCTCAAATTCCACATGGGATCCAGTGAGATCCAGTTATTCATTCATGCACTACGTAATCTTCTGTTCTCTCCTATAGGTCAATCCCAATTAGAGTTTGCTTACAAAAACCATGAGTTGGAATCGACTCCACGGCATTGGATTTGTTTGTCTGCCCTCTTTTTTATTATTATTATTGTGCTGTAGGTGAAAACTGAAGAAAAAAATCAAGCCTTGAGTTGCAATAGTGAAGGGCTCTATGGGGTAAGTATTAAATTATGCAGGAAGCATCAAAAGAAAATGGAAGGTATACACAGAGTCATTATACAAAAACAAATTAGTCGATGTTCAACCATTTCGAGAGGTGGCATATGATCAGGAACCGATGGTACTGAAGGAAGAAGTCCAAGCTGCTCTGAAGGCATTGGTGAAAAACAAGGCTCCAGGAATTGATGGAATATCAATTGAGATGTTTCAACAAACAGATGCAGTGCTGGAGGTGCTCACTCGTCTATGCCAAGAAATATGGAAGACAGCTTCCTGGCCAACTGACTGGAAGAGATCCATATTTATGCCTATTCCCAAGAAAGGTGATCCAACCAAATGTGGAAATTATAGAACAATATCATTAATATCACACGCAACCAAAATTTTGCTGAAGATCATTCAAAAACTGCTGCAGCAGTGTATCGACATGGAACTGCCAGAAATTCAGGCCAGTTTCAGAAGAGGACGTGGAACCAGAGATATCATTGCTGATGTCAGATGGATCCTGGCTGAAAGCAGAGAATACCAGAAGGATGTTTACCTGTGTTTTATTGACTATGCAAAGGCATTTGACTGTGTCGATCGTAACAAATTATGGATAACATTGAGAAGAATGGGAATTCCAGAACACTTAATTGTGCTCATGAGGAACCTTTACATACATCAAGAGGCAGTTGTTCAGACAGAACAAGGGGATACTGATTGGTTTAAAGTCAGGAAAGGTGTGCGTCAGGGTTGTATTCTTTCACCGTACCTATTCAATCTGTATGCTACGCAAATAATCAGAGAAGCTGGACTATATGAAGAAGAATGGGGCATCAGGATTGGAGGAAAACTCATTAACAACCTGCATTATGCAGATGACACAACCTTGCTTGCTGAAAGTGAAGAGGACT
The DNA here is from genome assembly GCF_024166365.1 of Elephas maximus indicus. Lineage (NCBI taxonomy): Eukaryota > Metazoa > Chordata > Mammalia > Proboscidea > Elephantidae > Elephas > Elephas maximus. The sequence continues at coordinate 56,463,788 of NC_064840.1, forward strand.
TGAAGCACTTACTGATGAAGATCAAAGACCACAGCCTTCAGTATGGATTGTGCCTCAACATAAAGATAACAAAAATCCTCACAACTGGACCAATAAGCAACATCATGATGGACAGAGAAAAGATTGAAGTTCTCAAGGATTTCATTTCCCTTGGATCCACAATCAACAGCCACGGAAGCAGCAGCCAAGAAATCAAAAGACGCATTGCATTGGGTAAATCTGCTGCAAAGGACCTCTTTAGAGTGTCGAAGAGCAAAGATGTCACCTTGAAGACTAAGGTGTGCCTGACCTAAAAAAAAAAAAAAGCCATGGTATTTTCAATCGCCTCAAATGCATGTGAAAGCTGGACAATGAATAAGGCAGACCGAAGAAGAGTTGACGCCTTTGAATTGTGGTGTTGGTGAAGAGTAGTGAATATACCATGGACTGCCAAAAGAACGAACAAGTCTGCCTTGGAAGAAGTACAACCAGAATGCTCCTTAGAGGCAAGGATGGAGAGACTGCATCTTACATACTTTGGACATGTTGTCAGGAGGGATCAGTCCCTGGAGAAGGACATCATGCTTGGCAGAGTACAGGATCAGTGGAAAAGAGGAAGACCCTCAACGAGGTGGATTGACACAGTGGCTGCAACAGTGAGCTCAAGCGTAACAACAATTGTAAGGATGGCTCAGGACCGGGCAGTGTTTCGTTCTGTTGTGCACAGGGTCACTATGAGTCAGAACCAAGTCAACAGCACCTAAGAACAACAACAACAACAGGTGAAAATTTACAGCTGAAGTTAATCTCTCATACAAAAATTTATATACACATTGTTATTAGACACTAGTTGCAATCCCTACAATGTGACAGCACACTCCCCCTTTGCACCCTGGTTTCTTGTGTCCATTCAATGAGTTCCTGTCCCTTCCTGCCTTCTCATCCTGTCTCCAGACAGGAGCTGCCCATTTGGTCTCGTGTCGCTGATTGAACTAAGAAGCACACGCCTTATGAGTGCTATTTTTTGTTTTATAGTCCAGTCTAATCTTCGTCTGAAGAGTGGGCTTCAGAAATGGTTTTAGTTCCAGGTTAACAGAGTACCCAGGGCCATAGTTTTGGGGGTTTCTCCAGGCTCTGTCAGACCATTAAGTCTGCTCTTTTTACATGAATTTGAGTTCTGTTCTGCACTTTTCTCTCACTCAATCAGGGCTCTCTGTTGTGTTCCCTGTCAGGGTGGCCAATGGTGGTAGCCAGTAACCATCTAGTTCAGGCTGGTTTATGCGGCCCCTTTTGTCTCTTGGGCTAATACTTTCCTTGTGTCTCTGGTGTTCTTCATTCTTTTTTGCTCCAGGTAAGTTGTGACCAGTTGATGCATCTTAGATGGTCACTTGCTAGCTTTTAAGACCCTAGACGCCACTCACCAAAGTGGGATGCAGAATGTTTTCTTAATAAACTTTACGTTACGCCAGTTGACCTAGGTGTCCCCCAAAGGGTTTGGTTTTTTTTTTTGGTTTACCAAAACTAAGCTTGAAATTAATGTTAAGCACATTCTAGGTGGCAGCGCCGTGCTACATGTTTTATACACATTATCTCATTTAATCCTCACAATAATCAGGCAGATAGGTTGCTTCTACCAAAAACCCAGTGCCGTTGAGTCAAATCTGACTCATGGCGACCGTATAGGACAGAGTAGAACTGCCTCATAGAGTTTCCAAAGGACTGCCCGGCGGATTTGAACTGCCGACCCTTTGGTTAGCAGCCGGTTGTTTCTAGTCACTGTCTAATCATTACTAGCTTCTTAGAGTTTCCTTTAAATCTTCTTTCTGACCCTAACCATCATTCCATATGCTCTGTCCTTAATACGTAGTTTTGAAGGACAGTTGAAATCCATTTCAAGCTTACCTCGGAAAAGCGAACTCCAGCTGGGATCACCCACTAGAAGGCAAAAGAACATTGTCTAGAACAAGGATGAAGTAATAGGCCTCACACTCTCAGACATGATGGGAATCCTGACTTAGTTATCATTTTAACACTGACCAAATTTCTTTCTTGGGCCATTAGTTATTCACTCAAAAAGGTCCCAGCACCATACATCTGGCTGAGGTCAGATTTAACACACAGCCAAGCCTACTCCTTCTTCCTCAGTCCTGACACTGCACCCCTCATCTTCTCCTTCTGCCTCTGGAATTTCTAAGGCAAGCTCAAACTCTTCTTTCTTCCAAGTTTGATGCCATGTCGGGTTACACAAATAAACCTCCAGATGCTAAACCTTTTAGTAAGATCTGCTGAGGTTTTGTTGAAGCTGACAAAACGGATTCCAAAAAAACACTGTTGACCCTTCTAAACAGTATTTAATACTGAAGTTTCCTATCACTCAAGTCTTGACAAGTGAAATGGTTAGTTTGTCCTACACTAAAAGAAAAGACGTTTCACTGGATGGTGACAGAGACAACGTCCTCAGGTGTGGATCGAGAGTGGTCTCTACTCTTCCTTAACTCACATAATACCTGGAGATTCAGGGGTTAAATCTCATGGCTGGCAGCTCTGGGACCAGCAGCTGCCAGCAATTACATTTGTCAGCTATGCTCAAAAACTCCACTACTTCTCTAGGGCTCACTGCCAGCAGGCCTCTTATTCCTGTGTGCGTAGGGACATAAATCTCACAGGCATTAAGCTAGGGGCTTGAGTAGACAAGGTAATTCAGAGCCTTGGCAGAGAGATGTAGTGCCAGTCAGTTGTTTATTTGCTAATGACAAAATGCACTGCTGATCTGCAGTCCTGGAAGGTGCCCCTGCGGTCGTCAGTCTCTGGAGTAGCCATCAGAAGGCTCTAGCTTACCTGCTAAGCCTCCAGGCTACAGCAATACACGCTCATTCTGCAGGTTTCATCTCAAGCAAGGGATTCAAGAGAGTGTAATTTGAGGGATGGCCACAAAATGCTTATTTCTCATAAAATATCTGCTGGCCAGATGACAAAATGCCACCATTAGGGATTCATACCTTACAGCCTTCTTTCTTGGACCCAAACTTTGGGAGGTAGGAGTGTGCCAGAGACAGATAAATGGAGAAAAGAACAAAAAAGAGGGAGATACAGAGCACGGGTGGGGGAAGGGAACACAGACTGTTTCCTTTACAACTAGACTGTTGGGTCCAAAGGGCAAGGACCATATCTGTGTTGTGTACTGCTGTTTTCCCATACCTTACATAATACCTGGCACAAGGTAGGCATTCAGTAGGGATGTGTTCCCTAACAAAGAGAACACTTTAGCACAAGGATCCCAAGGTCCCTGTGTTCCAGGCAGAAGCTGGCGTATCACACTTTCCTGGGCCAGATGTGTCCAAATGGGCTTCCTGGTCTGAAGCTTCTGCTGTTAGGTGACTTCTACTCACAGGCTAGCTTAGCCAGTGAGTGTCTTAGGTTACATTAAAAAATGTCGCTGCATGCAAATTCACCTACTATCCTTGCTTAGGCAGAAGCTCCACTGTATGGCCTGTCAACATTTCCCGCTTGCCCAAACCTAGAAACAAGCAATATGTGCATATCCAAGGACTTCAAAGAACTGAGGCAGACAGCTTCTAATTCATTCTCACGAAGCCTCTGCCAGAAGCAGCAGCCAGGGTGAGGTCAAGCTTGATGGCTGCCCTCCGGGACTGAAATAAAGTAGAATGCTGATGAGCCTGGCAGAACAATGGAGCCAACCTCTTTGGCTGTTCAGAGAGAGGCGGCCCTACCCTTTGCTATTGGCCTGAGTGCTGGCAGACCTATTACCTAGGAGGCAAAAGCAGCAGAGAGTTGTTTTTATGGGCTCCTTTTCCGAGGCAGGGTGTACTTTGTCTCCCCATTTAAAGCCCACACCTTTCAAAGTCAGATTCCTGGGGAAATGGTTTACAGCCCTGCACACGGTGAGTGCCATTTAGCTTGCAAAGCTATGTGGATAAAGTAGTAAAAGGTACTCAGCTGCTGAATTAACAGTTTATGTCCTCCAAGCAATTTCACCGCAGTAAGTGCTAGCTTATACATCCTTGTGAGAGAGAAGAGAGGGAGAAGGAGAAGGAAGTTCCGTTGACAAGGCCAATGAACATGAGACCTGTGAAAGGACCAGCTGTAAGATACAGACATACAATTTGCACATGAATCAGCAAGCAACCTCATTTACCTAACAGAGAAAACTCCTACTGTGAGAGCCAGGTTTATTTTATAGGAGCAGGGAATCAAGACACCCAACCAAGTTTTCTCATCTTATATAGACTCGATAGAGCTGCTTTAGACTCTAAAAAAGAGGTAATATTCTCCAGAGAGGGGAGAGACTATCTCCCCTCACTGTATACCTTACACAAAAGCAGGAAGTCAGGAACCCCTTGAACCTAAGCTATATGTGTGGGCCTTGCTGTGCCTCCAGGATCTAGGAGAAACGATGATTGTAAGGCTGGCTTTCTTTTCACGTCTAATGAAAAGGAAACTCAGGCTTTCACTTTCCTCGGTCTCTTACTGTATTGCTTAATAAGACAGAGTGTCATGGCAAAATCCAATCTGAGGCCAAACTCTCTGGGTTTGAATCCTATCTCTGTGACATATTAGCTTAAACTGTTACTTGACTAAAAAAAAAAAAAAAATATATATATATATATACATAAAAACCTATATATATATACCCATTGCCGTCAAGTTGATTCCGACTCATGGTGACCCCCTGTGTTTCAGAGTAGAACTGCACTCCATAGAGTTTTCAAAGGCTGTGATCTTTCAGAAGTTTATCACCAGGCCTTTCTTCAAAGGTGCCTCTGGGTAGATTCCAACCACCAACCTTTTTGTTAGTAGCTGAGTGCAAACTGTTCACACCACCCACGAACCCCTATTATGTGACTAATTCCCTAATAAAAATCAATCATGACACGGAAAAGAAGGAAACAATTTAAATTCCTACTTCCAGCCAGTACCTAACAGAAAGTTGAAAGTCTTGAATAACAAGCCAGGACTTTGAAAACATAACACTTTAGTTCAAACCAACCAATCCACTCATGATGGAGATTACATTACTTCTTATATCAAGAGCTCACAATTTATAGCATAGATCAAGGAGGTCATACCAGCTCTGCTAAGTTAGTCTCTGAGGACTGTAATTTGCAAATGAAAAAAAAAAAGACAGTATTCTAATTTAACTGCCTCTGCCTCTCCTGGGCTTTTGAATTATGCCTGAATGTTTTTATTAAGACTCGGGATTAGAACTTACGGCTCCCAATTTCAAGCCCAGTGCTTTTTCTAGTTCGCTAGATTTTACCCCCTCACCAGTCTGTACTATAGCGGTTTGCATGCTACTGTGATGCTGGAAACTATGCCACTGCTATTTCAACTACCAGCCATGTCACCTATGGTGGACAGGTTTCAGTGGAGCTTCCAGACTAAGACTAGGAAGAAAGGCCTGGCAATCTACTTCCAAAAATCAGCCAATGAAAACCCTATGGAGCACAACAGAATATTGTCCAATACAGGGCTGGAAGATGAGCCCCCTAGGTTGGAAGGCACTCAAAATACACAGTGCACCTAACAATGAACTCAAGCATACCGATGATCATGAAGATGGTGCTGGACTGAGTAACGTCTCCTTCTGTTGTGTATGGGGTCACTATGAGTCGGTGTCAGCTTAACGGTAACTAACAACAGTTAACCCCAAACCTCTCCACACTCTTTACCTTGCAGCTAGAGAGTTCATTCACAAATCTAATCACTGCATCTCTCTGCTTAAGGAGCTTCAAGGCTCCCATGGAATGCCACACAGCTTCTTAATGCAACCTGTGAAACCCTGCCTTTCAGGTGTCTGTCCACCTCACACGCACACACCCTAGCCTTACATGGCACGTGCTGCTCCTCACTCGTGGGCTGTAGTAAAGCTGGCCTCCCACCATGCCCTCGTCCTCCTCATGCTCCCTACCCCCATAAGAGCTCTTCACAGGCCGGCCCTCCTCCTGGAATGCTCTTCCTTCCTGTCTCAGTTTCCCAGGGCTGCCGTAACACAGCACCATAAACTGAGTGCCTTATAAGAACAGAGGAAACCCTGGTGGCGTAGTGGTTAAGTGCTACAGCTGCTAACCAAAACGTTGGCTGTTCAAATCCACCAGGCGCTCCTTGGAAACTCTATGGCGCAGTTCTACTCTGTCCTATAGGGTTGCTATGAGTCGGAATTGACTTAACGCCATTGGGTTTGGGTTTTTTTGGTTATAAGAACAGAAGTTCATTGTCTCACAGTTCTGGGGGTGAAGAGTCTCAAATTGGGGTGTCATCAGGGCCATGATCTCTCCAAAAGCTCTTGGGGAGGATCCTTCCTTGTCTGGTCTAGCTTCTGGTAATCCTAGGTGTTCCTTGGCTTGCAGCCACAGCATAACTCCATCTCTGCCTCTAACTTCACGTGGCCATCTTCTTCCTGTGTTTCTGTGTTCCTCCTCTTTTATAAGGACATCACCCATATTAGATTAGGACCTACCCTACTCCAGTATGACTTCAAGTTAATTCAACTGATAACATCTTCAAAAAATCCTATTTCCAAACAAGGTCACATTCCAGGGTACCAGGTATTAGGATTTCAGCGTATCTTTTAAGGGGATGCAATTCAGTTTGCAACACTTTGCCTCTTTTCCTCCATAACCAATACACATCCTTCATGTCTCAGTTCCATTGTCCCAGCTCTTGGGAAGATTTTTCTGCTTTCTGGGATTAGGCCACATGCCCTGTTATACACACTCATATAGCCCCGTATTGCCCTAGCACTTATCACAGCTTACACTTATTCGTGTGATTAAAATTTGTCCTCTTCAATTATCTACGAATTCCATGAATGCAGGGACCATGTCTGTTTTTGTTCGTTAGACTGCCTCTAACACCCCCATATAGTGCTGGTACATAGTAGCCACTTGATAAAGATTCTTCTGAGTGGATGAATGGATTAACATGCATGCATGTGGCATGCATTTTGTTCTTTTCTGTTTATTCTGTTGCTACACTGGGGGATTTGGCTCAGGGGCTGTAGAAGGCCCTGAGGAAATAAAAATCTCCAAACAGAATAATTGTTCCTTCCTGTAAACACCTGCAGAACTATCTGTCATTTGTGTCATGCTAACTTATAGTCGGAACCCTGGTGGTACAGTGGTTAAGAGCTTGGCTGCTAACCAAAAGGTTGGCAGTTCGAGTCTAACATCTGCCCTTGGAAACCCTATGGGGCAGTTCTACTCTGTCCTATAGGGTCAGGTGAATGGCATGTTATCATCTTCCCCAACTAGACTGAGGGCAGGGACTACATTTTATTCATCGTTATATCTACTGCGCCCAACACATGGCAGGCACTCAAATCGGTTGGTGAAAAAACCCGAGATAATGACAAACTACAAAATGGAGGGATGAGATGATGCTGGAATAAGATCTCTCAGCTCAGATGTAAAGAAACACAGAGCATACGTAGATGGATTAACTCTAGAATAGGAAAATGTCTTCCCCTGACACTGAAACAAAGGAAGAGAGTAGAGATTAAAAAAAAAAAAAATAGATAAAAGTGATGGGGGTGAGGATGAGGGCATTTATGCCAGGTGCACACAATTTGCCCTGGTTTCATACTTTCCATGATGAGTCCTGAGGTAAGAGGAAGGGTGGGAGAAAAGATGGCAGTTGGAGAGAGCAGAGATGGTCTGGAAAAACCACTGTGGTGAGAATGCCAGAAAGCTCATTAAATACATGTAGGAAGTCATAAAAGCAAGTGTCAAGAGCTGAGAGTTTGACTGGCATAAATATATATATAGTTTATTGGAATTTCTCCAGTTATGCTTTGCTACCTAAATTCAGAGCCTGAGGGATGGAGTGGAGGCTCAGTGTTAACAGAGCTAATCAAAATGCCCAAGTTGGGGCAGGGGTCCAGCGACACCAGGAGGGGAAAAATTTCCACACAATGTGGGAGGAGCTTAGCCACCGGGAATCTTAATGCTGGCTCAAGGTCAGAACCTGAGCTCAAAAAAGCAATGGGATTGGTCTGTGAAGTGTGCTGGGACTTAAAAATCATATGGACTGAGGAAGGAGCAAGTGCTTGGGTACAGACCTCAGTGTAGGTAGTTTGAGGAAGTCTTGCCAAGACTCCATGGCTTACCTGTGGAAGGCCTGCTCATGTCAGTTCTTTCTGGGGATTACACATTCACTGACCACCAGAGAAGGTCAGCCAGGAAATGGCAGAGCTCCAGCCACTGAGGTGAATTTAAGTTCAGTCCCTAAGAGAATGAGTGGTCAGCCAGGCTTCAATCTTGAAGTGACCAGACTACTGAGCAGACTCTTAACATGGATGTCAGTTACTAAAATTCAAGCAGAAAGGAGTCACGGGCCAAGTGTTAAAGACACGTTAGGAAGGTGAAAGTAGGTCTAAGGAGCGTGGTAGATAATTGGAACAACACGTTAAAGGCAGGTAAGAACAAATGAGGATGCATGGCAGTTCTGGAACTGGAGCTAAGAACATAGAATCATTCCTCTCACTCCACCTCCAACACACACACACACACTCTCTCTCTCTCTCTCCTCTTGAAAGACAGAAAAGGAGAACATGAGGTCTCCAAGGGAGAAGATAAGACAGAAAAGGAGAACATGAAGTCTCCAAGGGGCAGAGTGGTTTAGAGAAATCCAAGTTTAGTATAAGATGAGGAATGAAAGGAGGAAATAAATGGATTTACAATGAAATGGAAAATACCCAAAGCACAATGGAGAGAGGACAGAACCCGTGACAAGGCCATGTTGCTGGGAAGCACTGTGCACCAAAGATCACCTTGGCCTTGTGTCTACATGCTTGGAGCTGGAGCTGGGCCTGGTAAATTGATGTTTGCCTTTGCCTCAGGTCACCTAGCTTTACGCTTGTGTTGTGCCAGGTTCAAGGAGGAGATTTAGCTCCAGCTGTGAGCATAGTTATATGATAGAGATCAGGGAGCCAAGGCTGTGCAGTTAAAATCATTTGGCTAAATTAACCTGCTCAGTCAAGGTGACTCCCAGGAGCTGGCATGTGTACAAAGAAAAAAGGTCTGTTACAAGGGGAATAGTTTGGTTCAAACGTCCTAGAACAATGAATTACTATCCTTTAAGTCACAAAAGTTTGACTTTGTGAAATTCTCTTGAAAATAATAAAATTAATGGGGTCTCTCCACGTTGGAAGAGCTGTAGAAGGGTCTATGGAGCTGGATTCCAGATGACAAATGCTCTGAGGCATGGCTGGGGAACAGCCTTTGCTAAGACAGACAGGCGAGGTAAGCTGTCCTGAGCCTGTGCTTCCTGACCGCTCCCTCCCCATTTGGAAGCCTGTGCTTTGCCTTCCTTCCTGCTAGTAGCCTTTGTTCACTGCCTCAAATGCATCCCCTGGGGGCTAAGAAGGAAAATTGTTTCCCCTTGTCAGGACCAGTGGCTGAGGTATTAGGGAATACATAGGATATGTGTCAGGGTGGATAGGGGTAGGGGTGGGAATGATGGTATGGGAAGAGGATAGGAGGAAAATCAGTCTGGTTAAAACAAACAAACCCAATGCCATAGAGTTGATTCTGACCATAGTGACCCTGTAACACAGAGTAGAACTGCCCCACAGGGTTTCCAAGGAGTGGCTGGTGGATTCGAACTGCTGACCTTTTGCTTAGCAGCAGGGCTCTTAATCACTGTGCCACCAGGGCTCCAGTCCGGTTAAGGAAGATACCAAAAATCTTTCATATGTAAGGAAAAAATAGAAAATAATATGTTGAACTCCTATATACTCACTTCCTAGCTTTTATTTAGGCTAAGCATTATGCCGTATTTGCTTCAAAATTTTCTAAGAGAAATTATACTTTGTGGACACACCTGTGGCCCCTGTAACCCTTTCTGATCCATTTCCCTCTATCACTTCCACCCTGGAGATGATACCCACTCTCCTGAATTTTATGTTCATCATTCCCATGCATGCTCTTAACTTTTAATATATATTTTTGTCTCTAAAGAGTATACAGTATTATTTACCAGGGCTCTGGAACTTACTTAAATGTAGCCCTGGCCTAGCAGTAATAATTCTGCAATTTGCTTTTTTTCACTCAATATTGTGCTTCTGAGATTTATTCATGTTCATAGTTGTAGTTTGAGGTTATTCACTTCACCAGCTTTATAGTGCTCTGTTGAATGCATATACTATAATTTATCCATTCATTTTCCTGTTGATGAACGTTTGCTTCCAATTTTTCACTTTGACAAACAGTAATAATGTAAGAAACATCCTGTACACGGTCCCTATAGACATGTGCAAAATTTTCTCAAGGGTAGAGACTTAAGGTAGAATTTGCAACTTTAGAAGAAGTCCAGCTCCCCAGATGCTCTGTTAACCCAGAACTGAAACCATTCCCAAAGCCCACTCTTTTTTTTTCTCTTAAAACTGTGCTTTAAGTGAAAGTTTACAGCTCAAGTTAGTTTCTCATACAAAAATTTATACACACATTGTTCTGTGACCCCAGTTGCTCTCTCTATAATGTGACAGCACACTCCTCCTTTCCACCCCGGATTTCCCGTCCATTCAACCAGCTCCTGTCCCTTTCTGCCTTCTCATCAAGCCTCCAGACAGGAGCTGCATATTTAGTCTCATGTATCTACTTGACCTAAGAAGCACATTCTTCAGGAGAGTCATTTTATGTCTTACAGTACAGTCCAATCTTTGTTTGAAGAGTTGGCCGAAGCCTAATCTTCAGACAAAGATTAGACAGGTTTATGAAACAAAAAATAATACATGTGAGGAATGTGTTTCTTAGCTCAATCAGATAAACAAGACCAAATTGGCAGCTGCTGTCCAAAAGCAGAATGAGAAGGCAGGAAGGGACGGGAACTGGTCAAATGGACACAGGGAACTCGGGGTGGAAAGAGGGAGTGTGCTGTCACATGGTGGAGATTGTAACCAATATCATAAAACAATATATGCATAAATTTTTTAATGAGAAATCAACTTGAGCTGTAAACTTCCACCTAAAACACAATTTTAAAAAAATGAATCAAAAAAAAAATAATAATGACTGTAAAGTATCACATATAACAAACATTTTAAAAGTAAATGTAAATTTAGGATGTAAAAAATATAAAATGTAAGAAGAATATGAACTAGTAAACCACTCTGGAAAGCAATATAACAATTTCTTAAAGATTTCAATTCTTATCTACCATACCACCCAATCATTCCGTTCCTAGGTATTTACTGAAGAGAAATAAAAGCACCTGACAGCACGAAAACTTCTGTATGAATGTACATAGCAGCATTACTCACAATAGCCAAAAACTAGAAACAACCCAAATGCCCATCAACAGGTGACAGATAAATTCTGGAATCTCTATACAATAGTAGACTACTCAGCGATAAAAGGAACAATTAATATTAACAACATGGATGACTCTCACAATAATTATGCTGAATGAAAGAAGCCAGACCAAAAGAGTTTATACTGTATGATTCTATTTGCAAGCAATTCTAGAAAATGCAAACTAATTTATAGTGACCAAAAGCAAAGCAGTGATTACCTGGGGATGGGCAGAAGCAGGAAGCAGAAGGAGAGAGGAAGGAATCACAAGAAAGCTTTTGGGACCAATGGATATATTCATGATCTTGATTGTGTTGATAATTTTATGAGTTTATGCATCTGTCAAACTCATCATATTATATACTTTATATATGTGCACTTTATTTTATGTTCATTATACCTCAATAAAGCTGTTAAAAAAAAAAAAGAAGGTCCATGATGGAAAAGTTCTGCCTGTTTTGCTCACTGCTTTATCCCCTGTACCTAGAATAGTGCCTGGGAGAGAAAAAAAAAAAAAAAAAAGGCACTCGCTAATTATTTGTTAAACAGATGAGTGGATGAAATTTTTGATTCGTGTTTCCCTAAACCAGAAGAGGGCTCCTTTGGCTTGTTTCTCTCTGGTCCAGTAAGTCTCTTCTATTTGACTGACCCTGACCTGGGTCATGGCCATGGAAACGATATATGTTACTGCTAGGCCAGGCCTATAAAAATCTCCTCCGTGGGATCTTCTCTGTGCCGTCCCCTTCTGCTGGCTTGTTGCAGGCAAGCACTTTGGAAGCTTCATGTTGAATTGGTGGAACCATATACGCGAAGCATCCTGGTACCTGAATCACTATTGAAAACAATCCCCCACTGCTCAGGAGCACCAATTTTGGAGTGTACATAAATGAAAAGTAAACTGTTGTTGTGTTAAGTCACCGAGATTTTGAGGTTTATCTGTTATAGCAGCCACTGACTGCTATCCTAACTAATATAGGGAAAATGACGACCTTGTTTATAATTGTGTCCTTGGTGCCTAGCAGAGTTTGTGGCACATGTTAAAGACTGAATAATTTTTGTTGAAGGAAAGAAGGAAGGGAGGGATGGAGGAAGCGGGGAAGCAGAGAGGAAGGAAATGGTATTCCTGGGGCTCTATAACCACCCTGCCATGGACCCAACTTCTCTGCCCCATACCATCTCCTTTTTCTTCCTCCCATCTCCTCTACTTCTTTGTATGCTCAAAAATGCAGTAAGGAGTCTTCATTTGGATTTTTGCCAAATGTAGTCCAGGGACTTCATAGTTTTAATAAAGGTAGTTTTGATAATACCTGTATGCACACTGAAATGAATCTGAAACCATTTTATAAATATGGGATTTTGAAAAAGCCTATTCTTCTGGAAACAACCCAACAGTTCATCAACAGATGAATGGATAAACAAAATGTGGTATATGCGTAATAATGGAGTATTTTTTCTGCCATGAAAAGGAATGAAGTTCTGATACATGCTACAACACAGATGAACCTAGGAAACATTAAGCTAAGTGAAATAAGTCAGACACAAAAGCAGAACTACTGTATGACTCCACTTATATGAAATATCTAAGACCGGCAAACGCATAGAGACCGAGGTAGATTAGCGGTTGAGGAGAGGGAAATGAAGAATTACTGCTTAATGGCTATGGAGTTTCTGTTTAGGGTGATGAAAAAGTTCTGGAAATAAGTAGTGCTGGTGGTTGCAAAGGAACAAAATCCTGTTCTCAAACAGAAATCATGATAATAATTTTCCCCCTTAATAACATGATATTTAAGCCTGGTACACCTGAAATTCTAGGCGTGGAGGATTTTTGAACTGAGTCATTTGGAAAATAGGGATGTTATATACATTACAGACATATATGATATTACATATATACAGTACAGACATATGTGATATTACATATATAGTCAGCAGAAAGAAAAATCTGTGGTAGGAACTTCTGGCATTCACCCTATCCTGTTTGCTTCTCCTTCCTGGATACGTGGAGGAGTGTAGTAGGCCCAGCCTCCTTGCAGGCCCGGTCAGCAGGGCACCGTGCCCAGTGCAGGTCAATGTGAGTGGAAGGGATGCATGCCACTTCCGGGCTGAGGCAGTGCAAAGCCTCTGCGTGACCTCTGGACCTCTCTTCTCTTTACGCAATTTTGCGTGAGCAGGAAATAAACCTTTGTTGTGTTAAGCCACTGAGATTAGTGGTTGCTATGTTGCCTCAACATATTTTAGCCCAGCCTAACTAATACAACGGCTGAAGAGGGTTACTGAGGAGGCAGTTCAGACTAACTAATGGTGCACTGACTTTCCAGATGACTTGTAAACATTTTCACTGATCTATTTTTTTTTTTATATCACCAGTGTCATGGAGTGAAAGGACTGACCTATATTTCAATCTCAAGATACCAAGCAAAGGTAAAAGGTTCCGAGAGGGTAAATGTACTTAGTGCTCAGGATAAAGGGTGTTGACAAAGCAAAGTTACACAATTAGGGCCAGTATGTTGAAATCCTAGACCGAAATTAACCCATGCCTCCTTCTGTAACCTGTGGACCTCACAGATTTAATCTTCTCAGTGGTGCCCTTTCCTGTATTCAGGTTACCTTAAACCTGACTGAAAACCCATTACACCCAACAACGGTAGACAACAGAATTCAATAGAACTCAGCACTCAGTCTCTAGGCTGATGCATATGGCAAGACAACACAGTGCTTCCCAAAATTACTCATTCTGGTAATGAAAATGCCGTTGCATGCCTTATTAAAGATGCATTCTACCGTAATGTAATTCTATCCTCTTGAAAATCTGTGTTTGTCTGATTTTTTCCCTTCCTTGATGTTACATACTGTGTCCTTGTTGCTGTTCTTTGTTTGATTTTTAACCTCATTTAAATGCAATCATTTACAGAAACATTCTCACGGGCTAACTTCCTTTCCTTTCATCTTTTTCAAATATAGGCAGACAAGAGATATTATTCCAACGTAAAATCTAAAACTCAGAAGCTACAAAGGATACCTGCTGTGGCCTCTGGACAGCTGACCTTCTTCTACTCTAATTGATCAGGCCAGGTAGAATATGGATGTCTGAATATTTGGATTAAACCTAAAATATGTCTTGGAACTGTTCTTCTCGGTGAAAGAGAAGCCAGAGTTTTGACACATTGTATTACGAGGTAAAGGGAGGGCTCCTGATGGAAAGATTGGACAAAGTCCGTGTATGTAATTTAACTAGCATATAAATATGCATGGACAAACCAAGATGTGGCTAAGTAGAAGCCATGCTAGCAAGGCAGTACTATTATTTTCAGATTTCACCAGGCAGCATTCCATTCAGACCCTGAAATACATATCGTGTTTATCCTCTTTTCCTGTTACTAGTCTGGCTCCCTCATCAGCTATTCTAAACCCCATCCCTGGTTTTCTAGTTTCCATATCCTGAAACTAAGTCAACACTGATACCTGACTGCTGTGAATATACTCGAATATCCCTCATTAACCCCTTCCACAGTTGTGGAAATAAATGATCAGTGACCCCTTCCCCTCCCCCAAAATAAAAAGAAATAGAAAGATATGAAATAATATAATTTAAAAAATTCCCTCTGAAAATTCACAAAAAAGAGGCTGGATAGAGGCTTCTTTGCTCTACAGATCCCACCTCATCTCTAAGGTAATGACCTCAGCTTGCACTTCATTAAGAAGAGAAAGCTCCCAGGCAAGGCTATGGTCTTTCGTCTTTTTATCACCAAACCTACAAACCAGCCTATCTCTGCATTCACCTCCTGTGGTTAAGCATGTAGTCCACAGGAGCTCTTGATACTACTTCCTCTCTCTCCTCCTCAAAGCAGTGCTCCCGTGGTCATCCTCTGATCCAAGGTCACCAACACTCATTCCCCCTGTATAACTCTCATCACCATACAAACAGGTTTTATCCTCTTTTCACACATCCCTCCATCTACCGCCTCATTACTTTCTTTCAGAGCCAAATTTCTCAAGGAGTGGCCTGTGCTCTTCAATTACGCCACAACCCACTGGAAACCGACCCACCACCATCTTTCCACTGAAGTTTTTCTTAACTAGGTCTCCTTGTTGCCTCATCTCAGCAGCATTAGAACAATTAACCCTTCAGGCTTTTATGACACCAAAACCTCAGCTATTACTCTGGCAGCTCTTTTTGTGTTCTTTTGCAAAATCCAGGATTGATAGTCAACTGGCCTGCACCAGTTTGGCTATAAAAAAAAAAAATTAGGCATTGTTAAAATATTAAGATGCTTCATACTGGTTGTAAATAGCTACTGTCCTCAGCCACCTCAGCCCCAGCCCCAGGCCCAGCCCTCCTGTTGTCTTAGACCCTCCCCTGACCCTGCTAAACATCTGCTTTGACTATGCCTAGCAGAGAAGAGGGCTTTAGAGACCCTGTTTCAGGGCTGCTACTGGCATCTGTTCTAACTGATCAGTGTCTGTGCCTGACCTTTGCGAACACTTATGCTAGGCTTCTCTGCTGCCTGATGTCTAACCATCCTAGAGGTCCAGTGCTCTGTCCTTCCGTCCTGCCCTTCTGCCCTTTTCTGTCTATATTCTCTCCCTGGCTGATCTCACCCTTTCTACTGATTACTAAAGAGCTCCAAAGTGCTGGTGATTCCTAAATTTTAAACTCCAGCCTCAACCTCTCCCCAGAGCACTAGACTTTATACCAACTACCTCTCTGACGTTTCCACTTGAAAACCTCAGAAACATCAGACTTAACACATCCTAAATAGAACTCTAATCCTCCTCCCTCTCCACTAATCCCAAATTATTTGTTCTAAGTCTTTGCCAAAGTCCAGATGCTCAAGAAAGAAATTGGGCAGTTATCCCTGATTCCTCCTATTCCTCCCTCAACTCACACATCCCCTTTCCATGTCCTGCTGATCTTGCCTCCACAATCTATCTCATAGCCATTCTCATGCCACCTTTCTCCTGAACCACTACCTAGCCCCCAAACTGTGCTCCTTGCCTCCATTTTTGCCTATGCCCAGTCCATTTTCCACAGAGCAGGCAGAGTGATCAAAAAATAATATCCTACTATTGCATTCCCTTGTCCCAAACTCTTCAAAGATTTCCCACAGCATTTGGGATAAACCACAGTGTGTAAGTAGTAATATGCCCCTGCACACTGCTCTCCTGTTTTCTTTCTGAGATTCCATCACATTGGCCTTCTTTCAATTCCTTGAACTCACCAAGTATTTTACCACCTCAAGGCCTTTGCACCTTCACCTGAGATTCTTTTCCTTTCTACTTGTCATCTGGATGAAATCCTCCCTGACATTCAGGTCATAGCTTCAACATTATCACTGCAGAGAGGTCTTTCCTAGACACCCAATGTTTTCTCATTATTTTCATTCAATCATCCATTCGTTTCCTTTTGTAGTTCTTTTCTCAATTTGTACTTCTATTTTTTGTTTGTCTTTTATTTGCAGTCTTTTGCCCTCATTAAATCATAAACTACAAGAGGGTAGGAACTGTGTCTCTTTTATTCATCATTATGTTCCTAATGCTTAGAGCCACCATAAAGAAGAAAAACTTTCCTTAGATTTCCTGGCCAACTAACTCCTCCACAAATCATCCAGCCACACAACGATTTGTCTGATGGTGATACTTCTTTTCTACAGAAAATGTGTCAAGTGACTACCCAGGACAAATAGAAGCCCTTGATCTTCAATATGTTAAAACTGAATTTATCTGGATTTGACAGGCAGAAGTCAATGAAAGCACATAAAATGAAATGAAAGCTAAAAAATACCACCTTGTTAAATGGCATTTACTGGCAATCTGAGAATTTTAAGCTGCTGGTCTATGGAAGGGCAAGGAAGTAATCATTTATGTTTGCATAAGGATAAGAAAGTCAACATTTACGTGCCAGCCAATGGGCCAGGCGTTCACATGCAACATCTCATTTATTTTCATAACAATGCTCTAAAGCAGAGGGTCTCAACACTTACCAGATATTGTTATCATTTGGGAAGCTTTACAATACTGGTGCGTGGATCCCACCCTCACAGATTCTGATTTTGTTTCAATAGTTATATATTATTTTTAATGCGTATTAGAAAAGATGTAATTAGAACATCAAATCTTGACTTCTAGGATATTCACTTAAGGAAAAAAAAATCATGAAAGCAGTATAATGATTTAAGTCTCCTGAAAACTCTATTAGGCAATGTAATCTCCCTATGGAGGTCAGAAAACTTGTTATTTAAGAAAGTGTCTATGGTGGTGAAATGAGAAGGAAGAGGGGGACAGGAGCTGGTTGAATAGACACTGGGAATACAGGGTGGAGAGGAGAAATGTGCTGTCTCATTACGGGGAGAGCACCTAAGAGTACATAGCAAGGTGTGTACAACTTTTTGTATGAGAGACTGACTTGATTTGTAAATGTTCACCTAAAGCACAAGAAAAAAGCAAATAAAAGTGTCTAATCAAATCTGTAAGGATTCTGAAAGTCTTCACCAAAGGAGTGCTATGCATTGATGGATACTTTGAACAGAAAGATCTCCAGCAGTAGGGAAGTCAAAACCTGGGCTCTTAGAACATTCAGTGAGAATCCATCTTCCCTTAAAAGGCCACCTTCCCATTGGTTATCCCTCTCTCATTCCCTAGCAACTAAAGTGCCCTATCTCCTTCCTCACACTCATAAGTTGCAAAGAGAGAAAATTAAAGTTGAGGAGCAGGCAAGCTGACTTTAAGAGCTGGATGGAAGGGAGAGCTAGGGACTCGAGACCACAGTCTTGGAAGTAATCCCTGAAAGCCTGGACCACATCGTAGTCTTCACTGCACCCTGCAGATCAGAAGATAAAGGATACACTCTGTCCTCTTATGCTATTTGGATCCACAGTCAATGCCCATGGAAACAGCAGTCAAGAAATCAAACAACATATCGCACTGGGCAAATCTGCTGCAAAAGACCTCTTTAAAGTATTAAAAATCAAGAATGTCAGTTTGAGAATAAGGTGCACCTGACCCAAGCCATGGTATTTCCAATAGCCTCATATGCATGCAAAAGCTGGACAATGAATAAGGAAGACCAAAGAAGAATTGATGCTGTTGAATTATGGTTTTGGCAAAGAATATTGATATACCATGAATTGCCAGAAGAATGAACAAATCTGTCCCGGAAGTACAGTCAGAGTGCTTCTCGGAGACTTCGTCTCACATACTTTGGACATGTTATCAGGAGGAACCAGTGCCTGGAGAAGGACATCATGCTTGGAAAAGTAGAGGGTCAGCAAAAGAGAGGAAGGTGCTCAACAAGATGGAATGATGCAGTGGCTGCAATGACGGGCTCAGGATTAGCAATGACTGTGAGGATGATGCAGGGCCAGGCAGTGTTTCGTTCTGTTGTGCACAGGGTCACTATGAGTTGGAACCGACTCAATAGTACCTAACAACAACAACAACTATCCTCTCTACTCCCTATGAGGGAAGATGGACTCCAATTTGCAAAGAGACCACCCTGCTCTCTGTGGCACCCCGTCTCTTCTCTCAATGTTGCGCCACTGGCATAAGGGAAGAGTGGCAGAAGACAGGAGATATGAAAGGTCCCATCTTCCTATGGTGATGGTGCAGGTTAGAGGATAAATACTGAGGGTTGGAACAGGACCTCAGGTAACACACAGTATGGAAGTAGAAGGGTTTAGTGAGATGGCCTCTCAGAGACGGACAGGAAGTACACGAAGCTGTTCCCACTTTTTTTTTTTTCCACTAAGATGTCCTGCATGTACTTGCACAGGCCAAGTAGGCACAATTTAGACACTTACTGGTTAATTTTCTTTGTCTTAAAAAAGTAATTTCAAGGAGAAACAGGGTTGGAATATACTGGCATTTCGGAGATATGAACTAAGTTATAGAATGCTGCCGGTTGTTCAAGCTAAAATGGTCATCAGTGCTCCTTTGAGAAACTACAAATGCGTGCTCTGTCCTGGACTTGCAGGGCTAAGGCCCGTGGATGTCTGCAGGCAACCAACAACCCGACAAAAGATATACAACTGTTATTGTGTAAAATGGATACCAAAGTGGAAAGGATGGAAGGGATACTCCTCAGAACTTTTAACATGGCACCTTTAGCATAACTCAATTAAGCCAATATACCCTATAATTACTTTGAAAATAAGAACTAGTTACTGCTTTCCCAAGTCAAGGGAGCTGCCTTAGTAGGGATTTCTAGATTTTTCAGCATGTTAATATTGAATGATTTTAGGATACTTGTTAAATTGTTTTTCAGACAAACTACGAGAAATTTTATAATCATCTAATGACAAAAGCTCACATTGGTAGAACGTTTTGGGGAAAAACGTGGTTTATTTTTGTGTAACGGTATCTAAATGGTATCAAACTTTCCATGGAGTTTTAATTGCTTAAATTTCATTGTATTTTACTCACTTAGCTTTCATGTGTAAGTACAAAATAAATGTTTTGTTTACTTTAAATTTCTCCTACATTATATATTGTTGTTGTTAGCTGCCATTAAGTCAGTCCCGGCTCATGGTGACCCACGCACAATGGGATCAGATCGTTGTGATCCGTAGGGTTTTCACGGGCTGATCTTCAGAAGTAGACCAGGTCTCCCTAGTCTGTTTCAGTCTAGAAGCTCTGCTGAAACCTGTTCAGCATCATAGCAACACCCAAGCCCCCACTGACAGACAGGTGGCTGTGCATGTTGGCTGTACAGGAGTTACGCTGGCTGGGAATCGAACCTGGGCTTCTTGCATGGAAGGCAAGAATTCTACCACTGAACCACCACTGCCCTCTACATTATATATAATTGCTTAAAATTTTTGATTGTCTTCTTATCCCTCCTGGCATTCATATCTGAAATACCAAAAATAGATCTCAATTACAAAATGATTAGTATCTTTCTGATTAATGCTGTAATGACAGCAGATGCTTACATAACACTATGTTCAAGGCACAGTGCTAAGTGCTACACATATATTATCTCATTTAAGCCTCATAATAACTCCAGAGAGTAGGAATTGTTAGTGTTCCCATTTTACAGAAGATAACACCAAGGTATGGAGAAGTTCTCAATTTAGTAATCTTTTATTTTTATTCTGTATAATGATGACTTTAGTTAATAATAAATTAATATTTTTTAAAAACAATCAATTGGGTTAAAAAAAAAACTGTTGTTTTATGCCATCGACTTGATTAGGACTCATAGCAACCCTATAAGACAGACTAGAACTGCCCTATAGGGTTTCCAAGGAGCGGCTGGTGGATTTTGAATTGCTGACCTTGTGGTTAGGGGCCTGAGCTCTTAACCACTTTGGCACGTGCAAAACAGAGTTGCCAGAAGTTGTAGTTCCAGGTAAGGTGGAGAAAACACACACCACCCTTCCTCCCCCACTGAATGCAGCTATGAAACTTAGACTGCATGGCTCAGCTATTCGAGAACTCCTAAAAAGGCAACAGCAGCAGGCAAATCAGGCAAAAACACCAGATTTTGAGGTAACACTGAAACGATGGTTTCTTTTCTTCAGTATTCCCAAACCTGAACTCAAGGTAGCCAGAAACCAGAGCATAAGCAGTGTGATAGTAGAAACACTCTAGTTCTGGCTCGAGATGCAGGAAAGAAAACTCCTAAACTTCTGAAGGAGCCCTGGTGGCACAAAGGTTAAGCCAAAAGGTTGGCCATTTGAACCCATGCAGTGGTTCCACGGGAGAAAGACCTGGCAATCTGCTCCCATAAAGATTATAGTCAAGAAAATCCTATGGGGTAGCTCTACTCTGTCACTTGGGGTTGCTATGAATAGGAAAGTGACTTGATGCTACCTAACAACAAACTTCAGAGAGAATGGAGGAAATCCCAGTTCTCCATGGTTTGGGGATCAAGGGGAGAACCCAGCTGGGTTCTGTGACCTGTGAGGTTAACTGAGGAATGGGAGCCAATAGCCCACTCTTGTAGTCATCCTGCTAGGCAGAGTTACCCAGCCTGAAGCGGGTACAGCACATACTGCTGGCAAGAGCCACAGGAAAGTTTGACTTTCCCTGCAAGGATCTTCTGGGCTAGTGAGTTGGGTTGGGCCTGAATGTTGCCCAGGAAAATTCCTTATGTGACCGACACCAAGATCTCCATTTTAGCAGAGAACATGAAAACCAGAATGCTTAAGGTCAAAGTCACGGATACTTCCTTCCACCCAAATAGCAACCAGCTGTGGCTGAGCCCGCATCACAGGCCAGGAACCAGACCAGGGGATGCCACCACAGCAGGAGCCAGCAGGGCGGTGACAACAACCCAGGCTTCTTGATTCCATAGACTGCCTCATACCCTTAGAAGAAAATGGTCCCCCTTCCCTCCAGCTCTAACTGTTGTTTTCACAGAGGGGACAGGTCAAAGGAGAAAAAAATGGAAAGAACATGAGAAGAACAAGAAAAGCAGGCCATACCAAGCTCTGCAACCAGCTGCTTCCAGCAGCAGCAGTAGCTGCTGATGCTCAAAACTACCTGAGCAGGAGGGTAGGAGATTTAAACTATGAGAAAAAAAAACTAAAACTAAACCTGTTGCCATCAAGTCGATTCCGACTCAGAGCAACCCTATGGCACAGAGTAGAACTTCCCTACAGTGTTTCCAAGGAGTGGCTGGTAGATATATTTAGTGCGATCAAATAGTTTCCTCTTCCTCCCACCCAAATGCCTAGTGGGAGGATTAGGAAAGCAAAGTTATCAGTTATAACAAAAATAAATACAAACTTTGCATATGGGTGCTGAGTTGGGATCTTCAATCACTCCCACAACAAAAGCAGAAAGGTTAGGAAGTGAATTATGAAGATTAAAAAAAAGAAGGGAGATAGGAAAGAAACCAGAATTTACAGCGAGTTCAAGGTTTCACTCTCTCGGACCTCTTCGTTTTCCCAGCTCGCCAAAGGCCTCTCAGCATGCTGCGGGCAGCCTCCTCTCCAGGGCACTGGCCAGGCAGACTTCCATGTCCTGTAACCATGGGGACTTCTGGCTTTGCATAGTGTGCCCAGCACTGCATCCTGAGCCACAGGGCCAGACCTGGGAACCAATGAGATTAGCAAGTCTTCATTTCTGCTTTCAAATCTAAGTGCTAGAGATAAGTGCTTTTTGACCAAATGTCCCTGACCTTTCAAATGACAGCCTTTATTTTGCATTATGATGCTTGAGAAGTAAGGTTGCTATGAGTCGGAATTGACGCAATGGCAATGGGTTGGGTAGTTAAATGGTTCATGCACTCGGCTGCTAACTGAAAGGTTGGAGGTTTGAGTCCACCCAGAGGCAACTTGGAAGAAAAGCCTGACAATCTACTTCCAAAAAATCAGCCATCGAAAACCCTATAAAGCACAGCTCTACTCTGACACACACGGGGCTGCCGTCAGTCAGAATTGACTGAACGGCAA
Source organism: Elephas maximus indicus (assembly GCF_024166365.1). Lineage (NCBI taxonomy): Eukaryota > Metazoa > Chordata > Mammalia > Proboscidea > Elephantidae > Elephas > Elephas maximus. The sequence continues at coordinate 56,486,472 of NC_064840.1, forward strand.
CTGGTTGATGATTTTTGGTGGGTTCTAACTCTCTAAATTCCCAGGGTTTTTTCAAGGTGAAATTTGTTTTCCTCCTCGTTTGCTGAAGAAAGTGAATACGTTCTGAAGTTTTGGAGATTTACAGGAATATGTGGTTTCACGCATCTAGCTGAGAATTGTCATCGTCATCATCATCACCATCATCATCATCATCTCCACTCTAAAACTGAACTGAGTTCCCAAGAAGCAGCTTTAGGGGTATATATTTTTTTTTATGCAGAGGTATTGCTATCAATACCTTTTCTTTAGCAATATATATAGATATCTATGGAAACTCTGGTGGTGTAATGCTTAGGGACTACAACAGCTAACCAAAAGGTCAGCAGTTCAAATCCACCAGGCACACCTTGGAAACCCTATAGGGCAGCTCTACTCTGTCCTACAGGGTTTCTATAAGTCAAAATCAACTGGATGACAATGGGGTTTTGCTACAGACATCTATAGCTTCACTAAGGAGCCCTGGCAGCGCAGAGGTTAAGTGCTCAGCTGCTCACTGGAAGGTCAGTAGTTGTAATCCACCAGCCACTCTGAGGGAGAATGATGTTTCAGTCTGCTTCCATAAAGATTTACAACTGTGGAAACATTATGGGACAGTTCTACTCTGTCCTATAGGGTCACTATGAGTCGCAATTGAATCAATGGCAACGGGTTTGGTTTTTTTTTTTATATGTATAGTCACATAGATCTCTAGATCTTATCTATAGCTCAACACTAACATATTAATATATATCAGTAGGTCTTGTCAGTGTCAAATAGGCTTCCATAATGATGCCTAATCAATAATAATTCTTCCATGATTATACCTACGTTCCACTGTCTTCTTTATGATTTCCTCCATTAGAAAGCTAACAGGAGAAGAAAAAAGGGAAATGAAAACTGAAACATGGAAGTATTCAGTCATGAGACTGAAGAATGGCGAGTGGTTCAGAAGGTGCCCGTCCCCGGTTATCTAAATCTCTTCATTGGCAAGGTAACAACAGCCGCCTTGTTGAAATCTCTTGGCTTCTACCTACTTTGACTGGTCCTTTCTTTGGCGTCTTTCAATCCGTGACAAAACACACTGGGCCACATTCATTAGCCAGGGTTTCCTTCCCAGCATTGGCACACTCTTTAAGGCTCAGCCAAGAGCCAGCCTCCACCAGTAACTTATGACCATGCATCATTTATCCTCCCCTTTTTTTTCCTGGGAATTTCTAAAAAGAAATAAGTGGAACCATAGTTGGCAGTTCTTAAAAATACACACACACATTCACACACACAAGACCACACCACACTTTCAAAACAAGCAGAAGAGATAAAGGAATCCAGTTGATCAAGGTCCTTATAGTTAGAGGATATTTTGGGAAATAGAAGAACATGGTTAATAATTTAATCATTGGCCACAAGGCAAAACACACTATTATTAACAAAATGACTCAGCCCGCAAGTATGTTAGATTGCAAATACTGTGCTTGAATCAAGAGCAGAAAGGTATTACTATTTTGCGTGATTGCTCGTGAACTTACTAAATTGTACATTAAAAAACAAAATCACTTCCCAGATCTTACACATGCTAACCCAGTTTAGGATGTCCTCCTTCCTCTTCTGATCCTTTACTTTAACTCCGCTCCCCTCAAGGTCACACCCCATCTTCTTCCTAAACCCTCCTCTGACGACTTTGACTCTCTCCCTCCTGGGTAAAATTCACCACACCCATTTGTATTTGATTACCTAAATGCCCAACTTGCCTTTTAACTGTCTTGCCAAGAAAACTGTAGCCCCCTTTGAGGAGTTTCTGTTTCCTATACATTTCTTGTTTCCTTCATTGCACCTATTATGTCCAGGGCACAAATCAACTCAGTAAATTGTTTAAATATTCAAGTTTAAATATTAAAATAGCTACAAGAGTAAGCAACTGAAAAGGGCATAAAAATGCTAATTAACAGTACAGACTTGGAGGGACCTTAGAATGGCAGAATTGGAGGGATCCAATTAATTTCTGAGCCCTGGTAGAGCAGTGATTAACCAGTCACATATTGAGCTATCCTGGAAGAAGTACAACCAGAATGTTCCTTAGAAACAAGGATGGTGAGACTGCGTCTTACATACTTTGGACATGTTGTCAGGAGGGATCAGTCCCTGGAGAAGGACATCATGCTTGGCAAAGTACAGGGTCAGCAGAAAAGATGAAGACCCTCAATGAGGTGGATTGACACAGTGGCTGCAACAATGAGCTCAAGCATAACAATGATCGTAAGGGCGCAGGACCGGGGGGTGTTTCGTTCTGATGTGCATAGGGTCGCAATGAGTCGGAACCAACTCGACGGCATCTAACAACAACAACAAATATTGAGCTATGCTACGAGTATTGTTATCACCCTGTTTGGTACTTTGGATACAAAGATATGTAAAATGCAGTCTCCCCCCACAGGGTGCTTTCAGTTAATAGAACAATCATCAGATCCAACCTTCATTTTACACAGGAGGAAACTGAAGCTTTGAGAAGTATCTTGCCCAAGTCACTCAGGACCAGCCCAAGTCACTCAGGACCAGCTACAAACCGCTGTGTCCACAGCTTCACTCATCACACACATCTGCACAATTTTCGTCACGTAAGAATAGCACCTGTTCAATTCCCAATACTTTTCTTACTTATTAAACCATTTAAAAAGAAGTCTTTAGAATTATATACGACAAATGGAAAATCCGTGTAATTTTCTATAAGTAGAATGTACACCAGGCAATATTTCATTTTGTGGCACATGGGGTCACCATGAGTCAGAGCTGACCCCAGGGCAGCTAACAGCAAAAACATTACATCAAAATCCATACTGACCAACCAGGTGGATCAGCACACATTTCACATAGATGTTACTGTATACATATATCATCACTCACAGTTGGAAAGCCAATCTTTTTGCAGAAGTCCTATTTAACTGATTTTATCTGTTTTGCCCCAAAAGAAAAGAAATTTCAGAGCCATTCAAAGTGGTCAAGAAAAAAAGTCTATTAGCCCTTCAAAAGTGAAGGTGCTAATTGGTATTCAGTAATAAACAAAACTAAGAAAGGAATTAGAAGGCACATGTGAGACATTTAGACTTGCAGAATTCAGAATTAATTCATTTTAAAAGGCAGAGAAAGACAGCACTAGTTCCTTCTGGCAGTTTATTTAAATTTCTTTGCTAAAATCAGAGTTGACAAATCTACTGACTCTGAAAGACAAGACACATAAAACCAAAAAAACCAAACCCTTTGCCTTTGAGGCAATTCCAACTCATAGCGACCCTAAAGGACCGAGTAGAACTGCCCCATAGGGTTTCCAAGGAGCACTAGGTGGATTCAAACTGCTGACCTCTTGGTTAGCAGCCATAGCTTTTAACCACTACACCACCCGGGTTTCCTGTCAGATAAAAGACAAGATAAAACTACATTGTAGTTTCTGAATAAATGAAAATCGGGGTATATGAATATTTTCTAAATTGGGTATTCTAGCTAGCTAATTTTTATTATAGTTTACTGAGTTATTTGTAATATCGTGGTAGCTTAGGCTAAATCATGATTGAAAACCATTTCCATTTAGTAAGCATCTATTGGAGCCCTGGTGGCACAGTGGTTAAGAGCTTGGCTGCTGTCATGGATTGAATTGTGTCCTCCAAAAATATCTGTCAGCTTGGCTAGGTCATGATTCCCTTGTCTACCATTTTATATTCTGATGTGATTTCCTTATGTGCTATAAATCCTATCACTATGATGTAATAGGATGGATTAGTGGCAGTTACGAGGTCTAGGAGATTAGGTATTGTCTTAAGCTGATCTCTTTTGAGATATGAAAGAGAGAGGCAAGCAGAGAGACATGGAAACCTCATACCACCAAGAATCCAGCACCGTGGGCAGAGCGTGTCCTTTGGACCTGAGGTTCCTGTGCTGAGATGCTCCCAGGCCAAGGGAAAACTGATGACAAGGACCTTCCTCCAGAGCCGACAGAGAGAAAGCCTTCTCTGGGAGCTGATGCCCTGAATTTGGACTTGTAGCCTATTAGACAGTGAAAGAATAAATTTCTCTTTGTTAAAGTCACCCACTTGTGATATTTCTGTTATAGCAGCACTTAGATGACTAGAACAGCTGCTAATCAAACGCTCAGTAGTTTGAATCCACCAGCCGCTCCTTGGAAACCCTATGGGGCAGTTCTACTCTGTCCTATAGGGTCACTATGAGTCAGAATCGACTTAACAGCAACAGGTTTGGTTTTGGTTTTAACCAGCCATCATGAGCTGGCCCTCTGCTTCACTTATACAGTTCCATTGAAACCTACCACATTACAAAGAGACAGGTATTTTTGCCCCCATTATGCAGATGAATAAACTGAGCTATCAAGAAATAAGTAACTTGCCTAGGGGCAAATTGCAAGTGTAATGAGGATCCTAATCCAGGTCTAATCCAGATTACCAAATTCACGTTCTTAATCCCTAGGAACACAGTAGTATAGCAGAATTGAAGGCACAGGGTCCTGGGCTGAAGGCACGTAGTTAGCATGGTATTTCTTAGTCTATATATATATATATACATGTATGTATGTATGTATATGTATATATATGTATGCATGTATATGTGTATATACACACATATACATATATAATTATTATATATCAATAATAATAATTATTATTTAAAATCTGGCAATTTCTCTTAAGATTTAGTATAGTACAAAAAGAAACTCAAATTAATTGAGAACTGCAGTTGGCTGAATTCTAGTTACTCAAGCTTTAATTGCATGTAATTCCTAATAGTTAAAGATGCCTTTGTGTGCACCTAAATAAGTAATGTTGGACAGAGGCATGCTTAAAATACTTTGGAAGTTTGGGCTAAAACATTCTAATAACACTGAGGGCATCTAAATGCCACTCATCAAATCCACTTCCTGAATGTTACGAGGTCATCTCTAGCCAAGAAATGTTCAAGATAAAACTTTTAGAGCTATGCCAAAAATGTCAGGAATACAATTCCTTCCTCCCATCATTCCATAACTTCTTCCTTATTCATGCATCTGCCTTAACCATGTAATTCCAAGAACTGAGAGAAACAATTTGCTAAAATCAATACCTTTGTGATTTTTTAATCATTCTATTCAGGGACAGGGGCAGATCATCCAACAGACAAGGAAAGCATGGTGCTTACCTTGCTTACCAGATCATTGGTAGTGAACAATATCACATTTTTTCACCACATCAAAAATTCTGCTTCTAGGTATACCTGGTGTCTTTGTCCCAGCCCCACAGCACCTTCCTACAGAATCAAAGCCTCTTTTCAAATTTACAATCCTTGCCAGGGCCAGGTGACTCAGTAAGCAAAGTAAACACTGGCAGACTTGTGTTTATTTAGTAATCTGATGATAATCTGGTAAGCAAGGTAAGCACTGTGCTTACCTTGTCTATTGGATGATCCTCCCCGATTCTATTACCAAAACAGTGAACATCTGGGCCAGTGCCTCTGTCACTGCTTCCCGTGGATATCGGGTATAATTTCATTTGAGTCATTATTGTATAGGGTTTTATTAGTCAAGGTTTACTAAAAAATTAGATTACACAATCCATCTCAGTTCTGAGAAAATTTTACTTTAAGGAAATTTGACTTCTAGCCAACTCTTATCCTTCGCACTATTTATAAACCATTTGTCTTCCTCTTTCCTGAATTGGAAAGCCACCTGTTTTTCTTTCACCAACACATCGCTATTGGCTCACACAACCACCTGATGCTTTCTCTCAGCGTAACTTCACATGGTCCCTCAAATCCTGCAGGATTATACCCTGGCCTTTCTCTCCAGATGCATCCAGCTTCCCCTCTCTCTCATTTTCTACCCTGTAGTTTTGTTTTGTTTTGTTTTAGTCAGGAGACGGCCTGACAAGCAACTACCTGCATTCCTATCCAGGTTTTCTCTCTCCCTAGCTGTGAATCTTGGGCATGATTTTTCACCTCTTTTTGTGCCTTGATTTCTTTACGTGCAAAGTAGAAATAATGAAGTCCTTACCTGATGGGATTTTTGTGAAGATTAAACGAAATAATTTATATAAAGCGTTGGCACCTAGTAAATCCTCAGTAAGTGTTAGCTCTTATTTATTTATTTATTATTAACCTGGATAGTTACTCCTGAACAGGAAGCTTTCCCTGACCATTCAAACCAGGCTGAGAGTCCCCATTATACATCCCTATAGCATCAGGACATTCATTGTAGTACTCACCACACTTTTAATTACTTATTCAGTGCCTCTTTTCTCAGTTAGATTAGAAACACTTCAAGGATAGGTCTATCTTTTTTTAGTATTTATTACCTAGTATCTAGCACAAAGCCTAAAAATGAGTATTTGTTAAATGGGTGAAAGTTAATTGCTGAAACTGTAAGACCGATCAGTTCTTAGGGGAAGCATTCAATCCTCATTGAAAAAGAAAAAAAATCGGTCAATTGAACTATGGATTGAGAAAAATCAGGATAGTGCCACACTTTAATATGTGATATAATTCCAGAGAAAACATAATATAATAACTGTGGTGGTCATGGGACAATTTAGTCAATTGGCATAACACAGTTCACGATGTTGCATGTATTGGTTTGGCGAGATGCATCTGGGGTCTTAAAAGCTTGCGAGCGGCCATTTTAGATACAACTATTGGTGTCTACTCATCTAGAGCAAAAGAAAATGAAGGAAACCAAAGACTCAAAGAATAAATTAGTCCACAGGGTTAATAACCCACACGAACCACGGCCTCTTCTAACCTGAGACCAGAAGAATTAGATGGCGTCCGGCTACTACTACTGACCATTTTGACCAAGGACACAATAGGAAGTCCTAGATAGAATGGAAGAAAAATGTAGAACAAGATTCAAATTCTTAAAAAAGGCCAGACCTACTGGACCAATATGGACTAGGGGAACCTCCATGACTACTGCCCTAAGATACCCTTTGAACTTGAAACTAATACTATTTCCAGAGATCACCTTTCATCCAAATAATAGATTGGCTTATAAAATAAACAATATCATCTTCAAAATAATAGGCTCCATTAAACAATCAACTATATGAGACCAAATGGTCAACATCTACCCAATAGCAAATATAAGAAGGCAAGGAGGGGAGGGGAAGCCAGATCAATGGAAACAGAGTAAACAGAATGGAAATAATGAGAAAGCTGACACATTTTGAAAACTGTAACAAATGCCACAGAACAAAGTGTATAAAAATTGTTATATAGGAACCTAATTTGTGGTATAAACTTTCACCCAAAACACAATAAAATAGTAAAAAAAAAAAAAAAACCATGGTGGTACCTGAGGTTCCCATACGCCCTTGTGCTTATCTGTTATCTCGTTGATATCTATTATGCCGTCTCAGAGGTTCACAGAATGTGAGAGTTGGAAGAAACTCCAGAGTCATCCCCTCTGAAACTCCATTTGAGAGAGAAGGAAATGGGAAGATGTTGCCTCCAGCGTGATAACCAGGCCCTGCATTCTCTAAAATCCCTTCCACAGAATAGGCACCTGAAAAGCCCCTAGACTCTGGCCATGTGTCTATGAGCTCAAAAGTCTTAATCATAACTCTCTCTGAGCATCACTCAGCTTGTGCATAGATAGGAAATCTGATACAAATAGGCAGATAGAACTAGAAGGTGGAATCACAATTTGGTGGTCTAGATTCAGAGCCTTTCCCAGGATGTCAAGAGTCAGCAGCAAGGGATGAGAAACTGAAGGCTCAGAATGGGAGCTAATGTCAAATGAACTGAAGTGAACTGCCCCAGGGTTAGGGGATGTAGGCAGGAGCAACTCCCAAGAGACTCATATCAGTTACTTCTATGTGACTCATTTCCCTCCATTTGAGCCAACTGGCTGACTGCTAGGCTGGCTTATCAAACACAGCTCGGAGTCTCCAAAGTGCTCCTGGCATCCACTGAGGCACGCTGTCTTTTCTGCTGACTGCAAGTACCTCCCTAGAGCTTTCCCAAATGGAACACCTGGGGGGTCGGAAGGAGAATCCCTCCATGAGTTAGGCATTCAGAAATGGTTCCTGATAAAGACAAGCACAAACGTGACCTTCCACACATCCAAAAGTTTTATCCAGTTCATCAGTTCATGGGCCAGGGCCACATGCTAGGACGCAGAGCTGACTGCTCAGGTCCCCGTCTTTGACTCATCTGCAGCCTGCGTGTGGGGCATGATACCTGCCAGAGTCCTAAGAACACCTGAGCAGAATGGGTTGTCAGATGGGACAGTTAATAATAAACCAAACAAACAAAAAACAAACCCGTTCCATCAAGTCTGACTCATAGTGGCCCTCAAGGACAGAGCAGAATTGCCCCATAGGGTTTTCAAAGACTAGCTGGTGGATTTGAACTGTCAACCTTCTGGTTAGAAGCTGAGTTTTTAAACACTGTGATACCAGGGCTCCAGAGTTAATCATAATGGAGTTGAAATGAGAAAGACTAAGGTTAGGGATTTTTTTTTTTTTTTTTTAATAAAGGCATACTCAGATTGCCTTCGATTCTCACTTTAATCTTCCCTCTTAAGAGTATGTGGGAGGACAAAGAGCTGACATAGTAAAAAAAAAAAAAACCAGAGAAAGTCATATGTGCCTCAGGGGCAGTGCCATACAGACTATCTGGAATTGAGCTCCCTGTGACTGTGAGAACAGTGGCCGTGTTCTCTGATGGGCCCTTCAGGTTCCTCTCAAGGGGTAGCAGAAAGTGGCCAGAAAGGTGAGCATTCCAGCAAGTTCTTCCACCTTCCTCTGTCACTGCCCCAGGTCTCCTCCCCAGATCCTGTTATGCTTCATAATTCTATAGAACTGTCTAAGTTTCTATCACTCCCATCTCACAGCTGTGAAGGAGGCTGTCAGGATCCTCTGACTTAGTGTCAAGCTAACATAGGGCAAGTGGTTTTAAACTGTCCAAACTCAGCAGAAGAACAACCACCCGATGTCATAATTATTTACCTCCAGCACGACTCAAATGCAAATGTCATGAAATCTTTACAATGGTTCCAGGGACAGCCATTCCTTTTCATCTGTAGTTCTAAAGGATTATACAGAGGAGCTTTTCAATTTATTATGAATGATAAGTCTTACACGTGTTGTGGGATCTGCTGGCCTATAAAAGCTGAGTGAAGCAGCTTCCACAGGGCTTAGCTGGCTTCAAGTAACTTAAGAACAAAGCTTTGTTCTTCCAATAGGGGAAGGGAAAGGAAAAGGAACAGAAGTGGAAGAGGAGGCAGTCAAGTAGACTCAACAAAAGTGCTTGGGAAGAAGCTGTACTCATGCAAAATTCAACAATTTAACACTCATTACGTGCAAGTTCATGCAGGTGTGGATCCCACCTTGTTGTACAGGAGATGTGTGTTATCGTTCTTGTTAGTTACTGATCAGTGGATTCCATGACGGTGACCTTAAGTGTAACAGAACAAAACGTTGCCTGGTCCTGTGCCATCTTCATGATCGTTGGTATGTTTGAATCTATTATTTGTGCATAAATGCCTATACTTGTGTTGAAAGTAATAGAGCCCTCACCACGATAGTACTTGAAACTTATTGAGGCCTTTATTATACACAAGAACTGTGCTAAGTGATTAATATACATAATAAACCAAACAAAAAAAAAACAAACCCAGTGCCGTCGAGTCGATTCTGACTGATAGCGACCCTACAGGACAGAGGAGAACTGCCCCATACACTTTCCAAGGAGCACATGGTGGATTTGAACTGCCAACCCTTCGATTAGCATCTATAGCACTTAACCACTACACCACCAGGGTTTCCATATACATAATAAGGATGCTCTTAACAACTGACGGGTTATAAAGAAAATGAGGCTCAGAGAAGTTAAATAATTTGTTCAAGATCACAGGCTGGATTTCAACATCAGAACTTGAAACTAGGTTAGAATTAGGGTTTCCTGGTCAATTATAAGACACCCAGTAAAATCTGAATTTCAGATAAACAACAAATACTTTTTTAGTATAAACCAAAACCAAATCAGTTGCCGACCCTGTAGGACAGAGTAGAACTGCCTCATAGGGCTTCCAAGGAGCAGCTGGTGGGTCCAAACTGCTGACATTTTGATTAGCAGCTGAGCTCTTAACTAGTGCCACTAGGACTCCTTTTTAGTATATGGATGTCCTAAATATTGTTATTTTTTATTTACTAAATCTGGCAACCCTACACTAAGTCTCATGCTAAAAAGCTATTCTTAAGTAGTGTGAGAATTCAGGACTAGCAAAGATTCCGCCGGTTAGGAGGATCACAAAACAGCCTGTTGCCCATAGTTCTGGGTGCTCAAGTCTTATTTCAGAAGAATCATTACAGCTACAAGAGGCATACGACTTAGACAAAATTATCATTTAGATAGTATTTGTTTTTAGCATGAAAAACGTACCAATCTTTAAGCCTTTTTTCCCTCTACGCCACCAGCATCTTCCCCACTCCCACTCCCATGGTCTTCATGATTAAGAAAGGCTGAAGAAGTCTTAATAATTGTCTTGGCTGAGAGGGAATGAGGCAGTAAAACCAATCTTTATATGTTGTTGTCGTCAACAGACATACTGTTAGAGCCCTCACAAACTTCTAAATCTCATATATGGTTCAGGGTCACAGTTGGCTTACTCTCCACCTGGATCACCTGCTTTGGTTTGCTGTAGAAGTACCCTAATTGTTCACATGGTATGGCAATTGGCAGTTGTTACACAAGTAGCCTCGTTCAAAGAAGCACGCCAAGCCCAGCCCCATCTCCCTGCATGCTCTGATGACTAAAGGCTGACTGGGAAACAGCCTTGGACTCACTGACTTGGATCAAGTTTACAGGACCCATTCCTGTGTTTCCCTTGTCTCCTAGCAACATCTTGCGGGGTGGCCTTTGTCGGTGGTCATCACAGACTGCCACCTGGGGAAGGAAATCTTCCAGAAAGAGGGAATCTTCCAGGTCCAGTGGGATGTTACCACTCTCTAGTGTATAGATATGACGGCCTATGTCCAGATTTTCTGGTCCTAATTTCAAATTCTTCCATGTTGCAGTAAGTGATGAATTTTTTTTTTAAATGCAGAATACGCAATTCCTTTCATGACATTTTATCCTTTTCAATAAATGTGATCCACTTCTTTTAATTTATTTGTTATAACTTTGAATGAAAGGTATAAATTCACAAGCCGGAAATCTAAATTTTCAACTTGGAAAACCAATTTGCTTTACGTACATATAGTCACATTGGTGTTACATTGCTTCATAATGAAAAATGAAATTCACACGTGAACTCAAGAGTAGCCCAAAACTAAAAACCTCTTTACATTCTACCAATGCATTAAGCTCCCCTTCCTTCACTCAGATGGCCCCTGGAGTTCATCTCCATTTAGAATCTTCCTCTAACTCAGTGGAATAGACATACTGACTTTTCTTCTCAAATTATGGTGTGCAAATAGTATGTTACACAACTTTCCTGTTCAGCCATCGCCCCTGTAAGCTCACACTCATTGTTACGTGAAGTAGTAAGTCTTTTTTTACTTATTCTACTGATGTTCTATTTTGTGTATGTCTTAAAATACCCCTTTAGCATATGTTTGTCTGCCTTAGACTTCAAGTTTATAGAAAGCATGGAATCTCTTTGTCTCTATTTTAAAGCTTTATAAAGGACCTACAGAAACATTATTGAAAAATTCTTTTTAACAATGCAGAAGGTAACTTACAAGCAGTCAAAAATATAATTTTTGCATTTAGTTTTAATACATAGCTTCTCATTGGATTTATGCAACGCCTCTTTTTTTTTCCTCATACAAAAATGTATACACGTATTATTATGTGACATTAGTAGCAGCCCCTATAATGTGACAGCACACTCCGCCTTTTCATCCCAGGTTGCAATGCCTTTTACAGAAAGGACTTCTGAGGCTATAAACAAGACAGCCCAGTGAACTGAGTAAAAACCAGCCAGCCACAAGTGGCTCCCCAAACAGCAAACAAATAAACAAAAAGATGGTGGAAAGTCAGTTTGCAAAGAACTTTAAGAAAAAGTTACCTTATTAAAAAGAGACTGGGGATGAGAAAGGAAATTTACCATGAGCTTTCTAAAACAGTATGAAAAGAAAAGTAGGAATGATTTATTTAAATTGAAAATATTTGCTTTATAAATTGCTTAAGGTTTGAAGTAAAGCTGGCTTTCCATGAGAGAACAGTTATCGCTGCTGGGGGGCAGATTATTCAGAAAGATTATTTGCAAAGTAGATCCAGAAAACTAGGTCAACACACTCTGCCAAAAAGAAATATTACTGTAATTCTTTCACCACGGGCCCACCCAAGGATGTCTTAAAAATTAGCCTAAGCCATAAGAGTAATACATTTTCATAAAAATCACTACCATGCTAAATTTATGAACCCAAAACAGTTTGAAATGTTATTCAACTTTGGACTGACTCTCCAGCACTGCCCTTACTTGACGAGGCCCCACCCTGGACAGCCTCACAGTTTAACACCTTAGGAATGTGAAATGGACCAAAGGAAAGAACTGAAGGGATTAGTAACAGAAGGTCACTTAAAATGGCTTTGCCCCAGCTGATCTAATAGTTGAGAAATATTTATAAAGCATCTATTATGTGCACCGAATTCTGTAACGATCCAAAGACTATAAGAACAATTTTCTATTTAGATCCTAAACATATGCACTGAAGCAAAGTAAACTTATCATGGTTGCAAAAGTCGAAAGGATCTGCTCTTGTCTATCATCAGAGTGCATTTTCGCTCAGGAAGATTTGAAAACCTTGAGTAACTGGAATTTTCTCCCCACTTTACCCATCTGGGAAACCCTGGTGGTATAGTGGTTAAGTGCTACAGCTGCTAATCAAAACGTCGGCCGTTTGAATCCACCAGGTACTCCTTGGAAACCCCATAGGGCAGTTCTACTCTGTCCTATAAGGTCGCTATGACTCAGAATCGACTCAACGGCAGCAATGTTTTTTTTGTTGTTGTTTTACCCATCTAAGGTCCCTGGGTGGCTCAAACAGTTTGCACTCAACCACTATCCAAAATGTTGACAGTTTGAGCCTACCCAGTGGCACCATGGTGATCTGCTTTGGTCAAGATTACAGCCAAGAAAACCCTATGGAGCTCCGTTCTGCCATAAAACACACAGGGGCACCATGAATCAGAATCAACTCAATAGCAGTGGGGGTTACCCCATCTTAATCCTTCATCATGTCCCTACAGTACAGACCTAAAGACTTTTGGGGAAAAAAATTATCACCACTTAGAAGTCCAGTTTAAAAAATAGAGCTTCCTATTGCACAGAGGGAGTTTAGTTGTATGCTTCAAGGATTCTACAAGGTTAGAGGCAGAAATATTAAATCCTGTAATACGGTGGGTGTGCTGGTTAAGACTGTGGTCAACTTGGCTGGGCCACGATTTTCAGTGTTTATATGTGATCACCCCCATGATGGGATCTGCTGTGAGTAGCCAATCAGTTGAAAGGGAGTTTCCTTGGGCTTGTAGCCTGCATCTGAATATTAGTGGACATCCTGGCTTTTGCTCTCTCTGGACCCTGCAGCTGCCTCTTGTTCATCTGACCTCTGGGACTTGAGCTAGCAGCTTACCTGCTAATCTTGGGATTAGTCGATATTCACAGCCTGCAAGCAAGAGTTCTGCTCTCCAACCTACTGATCTTGGATTCGCCAGCCCCTGTGGCTACATGAATCAGGAGAAGCCTCTATCCTAATCCACAGACTTGGGATATTTCAGCCTCTACAATCACACGAGCTGTTTCCTTGATACTAATCTCTCCATATACATATTTATATGCTTTACTGGTTTTGCTTCTCTAGAGAACCCAGCCTAAGACAGTGGGTAACTAACTGTAAGGAAGCCAGTTCATAAATGTATCCGCTCTTCCCTTAATTTCTGTTTTTCTCCTGCTTAAAACTCTTCAGTGGCTCCCTATTGTACTTAAGATAAAATCCAAACTCCTTATCTGAGCCTGGCTATCTGCTTCCATAAAGACTGCAGCCAAGGTAATTCTGTGGAGCAGCTCTACTCTGTCACATGGAGTCATTATGAGTCGGAATTGCGTCAATGGCACCCAACAACAACAGATGTAGAAAGTCTTACAAATCTAAACGTACCTCCCCTGCTATGACAGTGATTACTTATGTTATCAACAAAAGTTATGTTGTATATATATATATATATAATGTCTAAGGAAACAGAGCAACAGTAAATATTAAATTCTCTTTAGAATTTCTTTTTTTTATATTTTGAAACATTCTATTTTGGAATTGCTGTCTAAAGAGCAAAACTCTCTGATTTTCTAAGACAGTTTCTGTGGAATATATTAAAAGAACTCCTCCCTTCTCTCCCTTCCTTTTTTCTTTCTCCCTCCCTCCTTCCTTCTTTCCTTCATTCCTTCCTTCTTTCCTACCTACCTGCCTACCTACTTTCTACCTTCCCGTCTCATAATTAGACTTATGTAGCTAACCGTGTCTCTCTTTTAGCTTGGGCAGCTATTAAACACAGAGCCAAATCTGATCTCAAACATATCAGGTCTGTAGGTCTTTATCATGTGCACTTTTTTCTTTTCCTGATATTGACCTGATCTTTTCTTGATTTTCACTCTATTTATATTTTCCTAGACTTGATTCTTTATTACTATTTGCCTTTTACTATTATTTATTTATTTAGTGTTACTGTTGTAGGACATTTGAAATCCTGTATGGAAGAAGATTGAGCGTATATAAACAAACTCTCCCAAGACCCCTCTGCTTTTGACATGGGATAAATGAGGTGACATTTTGTTACTTCGTCATAGACTTGCATTGAGAACTCAATGAAGAGTAACAACGTTCCTTGAGGATGAAATGGGATTTTCAAATGATAAAACATAGTAAGTGCTTGAATAATGCCCTGGGGATTTTTAGCTCAAGATCTGTTGGACATGGTAACTGAAAGGTTAATACAAAATCACACTGCCTGAAAATTGAAAGTTAGATTCCAAAAAGTTAAAATTGACTTAAGTATAATGACAGGAAATATGCACAACACTAAGGGCAGCCAAAAAAGAGTCACAGCTGCTGATTACTTTAGAATGAAGGAAAGCGAACGTCCTAAAAACGCAGCCCTGTAGTAGCCCAGCAGTGTTAAACTACGCGTAGCCGCCATTCTTTCTCTCGCCTACCTTTTGTTTTTCATTGTTATGGTTCAGCTCAAGGAATCAGTATAATCCAGTTCCAGAATGTGGCATATCTTCACTTTTCTTTTTTGGTTCTGACTGAGAGCTGAGTCTTCTCAAATGCTGGGACAGAGTTCCAGTGAGCCCAGTGAGTTACTGTTGAGAGGAAGCCATCTCCTGCAGATGCATCATGGTGATCTGCCTACACTAGAACACCACTTTCACCTAAGGACTTACACCTGTGTAAACCTTGTACCATTCTGTAGTCTCTCAAAATCTATGAGGAAAAAAAAAATCTGTGGTGCAGTGTTTAAGAGTTTAGCTGCCAACCAAAAGGTCAGCAGTTTGAATCCACCAGTCACTCCTTGGAAACCCTATAGGCAGTTCTACTCTGTCCTATAGGGTTGCTATGAGTCAGAATCGACTCGATGGCTATGGGCAATGCGACTAAAAAGAAAATCTTACCTTATCATAACCAATAGTAGCTACTGGAAGCAAATATTTTTATAAACCACATTGAGCAATTGTTTGATTATATCATTAGTTCAGGGACACTATTTTAAAAAATCTTCCCAAGGATTATATAAAATAAAAATCTGGCTTCCTTAAAATCTCCAAGGGTCAGATAGAACATTTATACAAAGCAAACACTTTATAAATTTTAGTTGACAACTCTCTGTGTCTTTAGCATTCATTGGTATTAAAGATTGAAACGTGTCCTTCCAAAAATCTGTGCGGAAATCCTAACCCCTGTGCTTATAAATATGATTCCATTTGGAAATAGGTTTTCTTTTGTTATGTAAATGAGATCGTATCAGTATAGAGTGGATCCTAAGCCTAATCATTTCTGACTTATAAAAAGAGTAGAACAGACACGGAGAGATACACACAGGGGTAAGACATAAGCTAAAGAACACCAAGGAATGCCAAAGAATGCCAAGGATCATAGGCAGATACTAGAAACTAGGAGAAAGGTTTACAGAGGGAACGGATACAGCCCAGACCCTGCTTTGGACTTTTGGCTTCCAGAACAGTGAGAAAATAAATTTATGTCTTTAAGGCCACCTACTTGTAGTATTTCTGTCATGGAAGCACTAGGTAACTAAGACACTTGGGTTGGCTCTCCAAATTTGTTCCTCACCTCTCTACTTTGTAACAGGTTCTGTGAACTGCCTTTAAAAAAATTTTTTTTAATTTTTTATTGTACTTTAGGTGAAGGTTTAGTTTCTCATAAAATAGCACACATAAAACAATACACATATTGTTTTGTGACATTGGTTGCCAACCCCGTGATGTGTCAACACTCTCCATTCTCGACTTTGGGTACACTATTTCCATTTGTCCAGCTTTTCTTTCCCCTCCTGCCTTCTCGTCCTTGCCCTTGGGCTGGTGTGCCCATTTAGTCTTATATACACGGTTGAGCTGTGTGTATTATTGTTTGTTTTATGGGCCTGCCTAATCTTTGGCTTAAGGGTGAACCTCAGGAGTGACTTCAGTACTGAGTTAAAAGGGTGTCCAAGGGCCAGACTCTAGGGGTTTCTCCAGTCTCTGTCAGACCAGTAAGTCTGTCTTTTTTTGTGAATTTGAATTTAGTTCTACATTTCTCCTCCAGCTCTGTCCAGGACCCTTTATTGTGATCCCTGTCAGAGCAGTCAGTGGTGGCAGCCGGGCACCATCTAGTTGTGCTTGACTCAGCCTGGTGGAGGCTGTGGTAGTTGTGTTCTAAAAAAGGAAAAAAAAACCCATTGCCGTTGAATTGATTCCAACTCAAAGCGGCCCTATAGGACAGTGTAGGACTTTCCCATAGAGTTTCCAAGGAGCAGCTGGTGGATTCAAACTACCGACCTTTTGGTTAGCGGCCGAGCTTTTAACCACTGCTCCACCAGGAACTGCCTTTTCTCCAGATACATGGTTATAATCTTAGGGCTTTCAGAAGACCTGATAATACAATGTGAGCTGCATCTACCCTCTCCACAGTTGATTGGGTGAACATCCAACCCACACTAGATCAAGAAAACCCTTCACAGGGGGATTCGGAATTAGAGCAAAGAGATTCCAGTCTTAGTCTAAATTGTCTTCTAAAGAGAGGAGATGTAAACCTGGGGACTGTGGCTAGTCATATTCCCCTCTGTGGGGAAGAAAAAACACATGTGCTGAAAGAGAGAAAAGTGATCCAGAAAAGAGTGAGAGGTAAGCAGAGGGCTGCAGAGAGAAGAGAGAAAGAAAGACCTGAAGGCACTGGAGTCCGCGGTTCCAGTTTGCCCTGAGACCCACCTACATATCTGTCCTTGGATTCTGCAAGACCTTTCACATATACACATATGCCCTCCTTATAATGACTTGCCCTCTTTTGAGGTTAAGGTAGCTTTAAGGGTTTCTCCAAGTGATCGAAGACTTTTGTTCAAGGGCACAAAACTTAAGAGGTAAAATTGAGCCAATCTGTTGGAACTGCTTTAAATTTGCTCAGTAAGGGCAAGTCTCTTCCTCATTCTAGGTCTTCACTCTTGGCTGGAACTGACCATCAACGTTCCCTTTGCTGAATATTTCATTCAAAAGACTGAAAACAAAAACCAACGCCTTTGAGTAAATTTGTTTATTTTCTTTTAATACAACAGAGAAATAAAGATCCCACAGACCCTTAATGTATTGTTTTGAAAACTAAAACCAGTTGCCATTGAGCCCATTCTGACTCAAGAGGACCCCCTGTGTTATCAGAGTAGAACTGTACTCCCTAGGGTTTTCAATGGCTGGTTTTCCAGAAGTAGATCACCAGGCCTTTCTTCTGAGGTGCCTCTGTGTGGACTCAAATCTCCAACTTTTTGATTAGCAGCCAACTGCATAAACCATTTGTACCACCCAGAGAGTCCATAAAAACTACATTTTAGTCTTTCTGTCCAAATCTCAGGCCAAACCTAGTACTTACTATGCTGTCAATCTTTTGTAAAAAATTCAGCGCTCAAGATTAGAAAAATGGGCATATATTGGCATAAAATTTTTTAAAATGTATTTTAGTTTGTATTTCTGAAAACTGGGGAGATACCTTATTTTATGAATAAAAGAGTTTTCCAACATATAGAGACTTCTCTATCTGCTGGACTTTTTAAAATAGAGATTTACCATTAAAAGTTGTACCTTTTGGTTGACTTTTTACAACTATAGGCACACATGGATTGACAAGAACTGACTTAGAGTCATGGAAATAGAATGGAGGAAACCAAAAAGTTTCATCTTTTCATGTGGCAGGTAAGGCATTAGGACTCAGCATGATGAAAAGACTTGTCCTTATTCAGCAAGCTTGAATCAGAGTGAGAGCTAGAATGCCTCTCCCCCAACCCCCAGCCCAGTTCCTTTTCTACATGTCACAGGGGCATTCAACAGTAAAGTCGTCTGTGCGCTTGCTGCCCCCTTCTTCTAACAGGTAGATTGAGATGCTGGGATCAATGTAATTCAATGAGGGCAGCACCTAAACAATGATCCATAGGGTCTCTGTGTGGGAGAGTGTGGGACGGGTAGAGAGAGAGACGGATTGAGAGAACGTTGTCATGGGAACACAAAGGCAAATCACAAGCTGAAAAAGAATTGAAACCCATCCGCCATCTCAGGCTTTATTTATTCGAGTAATAAATCAAGACATCTGTGTGAAAACCAGTGCAGCGTAAAATAGACTAAAGACAAGATTTTCAACCAAATCAATACTGTCCTCTAAATACCAAGATGTTTGAAAAGGGGATGCCTCACTGTGCATTTATCTACACGCTGTTACAATTACTGTGAGAGCATTTATGCATGCTCTCTCTTTGTTCTATTTCATTTTAACAATTCCAAGGTACTAAAAATTCTGAGAATTTAAAAATTCTAAGGATTAATAAAAAGACAGAATTATCTGGAGCACCATCATATAAATGAGCAGTACAGATTCTAAATCATGACAAGCCAGGAAAGTCCAACAGGCTTGGGTAATTAAGGATTTACCCAGTTGAGGTAAATGACCTGTCTTAGGGGTTAAGTAGACCAGAAGGTCAGTGCTCAACTCCCAGAAGGGGATAGCATTCAAGCAGAAACTGGTCAGAGGAGGGAATACAAATCATTAGAGGCCAGCTTACAATTCTGGCCCCTGACATTCTGTGGTAGAAATCTGTGTTACTGCTCAAAGAAAAGACTCTCTTATATCCCTGGATACTGGTATTAAGCAGCCTTTCAAAGGTTCATTCATTCATTCATCTGACAAATTTTTAAGTGCCTACTTGGAAACCCAGTGGAGAAGTTCTACTCTATCCTATAAGGTCGCTAGGAGTTGGAATCAACTTGACAGCAACGGGTTGGTTTTTGGGGTTTTTTTTTTTTGGACTACATGCCAGGCACTGTGTTACTCACATCCATAACCATCCTGGCCCCCCACTGAAACTCCAGTTCTGCCTTGAAGGCAAGCCTGCTGGGTGTAATTTTCCTGCAGTGGTTAGACAAAATAATTAATCTTTAGAAATAAGCTGAAGTTTTAGATGATATTCAATCTAGTTTTAAAACTTTTATTTTGTTAAACAGTTTAATTCCATACCATAGATTTGTAGTTATCATAAAATGTAAGACTTAGCTTTGTTTAATGAGTTGTCTGAAGCCACACAGCTAGTAAGTTGGTAGAACCAGTGTTTATTTTCATCTCTTGAATCACACTTCTGGTGAACTTTACTCTAAATAAGAACTTTCTACCAAAGAACTTACAGACTTACATTTCACACATGGGTTTTATTATGAGGAGTAATCATCTAAAACACAGAGAGTTAAAAGTCTTTTTCCCTAGTTTAGGGCCCCATCTAGGCCTATACTGCTTTTCCATTCATTAGATCAGTGAATAATGTACCGCTCACTGCCCCTCTTTCACACAAGCTTCCCCAGTGGAGGCTTGCTCATTCTCATCCTTGCTCATTCTCACCTATCCTCTACACCCTGAAGACGGCTACAAGATGGTGAGCAGAACTCAAAGAGTTGATTGCTTTTGAGGATCTGTGGTGAGAGGAGAAGGAAAAATGGGAGATCAAAACAGAGAATCTAAACATTTAAAGCCATGGATAAGAATTTTATAGAAGTGTTTATAAAAGAGTTTTTATAAAAGGGTTTATAAAAGTGGTATTTTGGGGAAATTCAAAAAATATATTCATCACTAGTTTTCTAATGCCATTTACATAGTAAAAGTCACTGTTATTTGAAACATAAAATATATAAGATACGAAGACCTAATTTAAAAAAATATTAAAAAGATTTGTAGAAATTTCCCAAAACTACTGTAGAGAAAGCTGTTTTTTCTTCTCTTTTGGCTTGTGCCTATTTTCCATGTCTTCGTACCTTTAGTCCCCAACTCAAGTCAAACATCAACAGTTCCTCAGGTTCCCACAGAGGGGCAGCAGAACATGGGGTCCAAGAGATCATCAGAGAAGCCTCTGGCCCCAGAGCATGGAACATTTTCTGATTCACACTAACAAACAACAGGAATGTTAACAGCTCTCAGCTGGCATCACCCAGAGCTGGAACTCTACGTCCTCCAAGCCCAGGCCCTCGCTGCTTCTAGAAGGCTGGCTGTGCACATTCACACAAGACCAGCTAAATCACTAGACCTGGTACTCCTGAGGTTCATTCTCCTGCATTCTCTACCAGAGAAATTAGGAGTACAGTACAGACCACCAAACCAAAACCTAACCCAATGCCATCGAGTCGATTCCAACTCATAGCGACCCTATAGGACAGAGTAGAATTGCGCCATAGAGTTTCCAAGGAGCACCTGGTGGATTCGAACTGCCAACCCTTTGGTTAGCAGCCGTAGCATACAGACCACCAGCCACCAGGAAATGCCAGCTGTCCTCCAAGGAAATCTCACCAGCTGGAAAGACTGTGAGAAGCCTGAAAGAGCCCTAGCCTAAGAGCAGAAGGCTTGAGCTCCAGTGCTGAGTTGCCACCTCCTAGACTTTAGCCTCAGGGAGTTGCTAATCATCCTCAAGCAACTATCTCCTCATCATTGAAACGGGGATGGTGATAACTTATATTCTCACACAGTTTTGGGGTTCTAAAAAGAGGAAATACTGTCTATGGAAGCCCTCTGTTGATCATAGAGTGCTATAAGTATTTTTACTAAAGCCCTGTCACAGAACAAACAAGAGAGCTAACCAATGTGATTACGTGCAATCACTCTTCGTGATACGGGAAGAATGCAAGGCAACAATTTTCACTCTGGAACCCATGAAGTTTCAACAATGAGAGAATAAATTTCACCATATGGAGTAATGCAATAAAGAAAGTTTATTCTTAAGATCTAGATTTTTCGGCTTGGAAAGTTGACACAGGTTGACCTCATCCCGCAATGCATCCTACAAAGTGTAAGAATAGATTTTGCTTCTATGTAACCAATATTTCACTTTAATAAATATAATTAATCACATTTTTTCATGAGCATATCAACTGAAAGGTCCCACTGTGGATAATCAAAGGTCTCAGCATTCATAGTTGACAAGAGGACGTTTTGAATCAGCCTTCTGCCACTTTGCTGTGATTCATACAGCTAAATTCCAAAGCATAAAAGGAGCATGTAATTCTCATACACAAATCTCACAAAGCCAGAAGGCACTGCAGTCTTCCTAGGGCTAGACAGATGCAACACTATCTCTGTCTATTTTTCTCCTTTCTCTAACACTCAACACTGGGCTGGGGTCTCTTGGCTAATAGCTGTAAGGACTGAGAGAACGTGGCTTCTCTCAAAAGCCTTCAAGATCCGTAGGCATCAATTTCCCAAATGCCCCTCTCCACATGGAAGAAGGAATCACAAAGTCTGACCAGCAAAATCAAGAAATCTGTTTTTGCGGCCATGCTTCTTTCTGGGTGGCCTCCTGGCCAGACCAGCACTGATAACAGGGACCTTCAGGTGGAAATCACTAGATGCTCAAGATCCACCCTATGGTGACACCTCTAACTCCCTGGTTTCCTGGCCCTATCTGCTGTCTGACTAATTTTGTTTCTCCTCTCCCTTAAAATAGGGCTACTGCCTGCCCCTTTCACTGGTACAACACTTTTAGTGGGGAAATCTCCATTGCAAATGTCAGCCAGACGGCATCATCAGTGTTTTCAAAATGAGAAAACCAAAACTCAGAGAGGTCTGGAGGCTTCCTAGAGGTTAGGACTTGAACCTGGGGCTTTTAACTTTTTAGCCAGTATGTGAGGCCGGTGGTGGCTGAGTAGGCCGACAAGACAGAGAACCACACACTTGGACCAATGCCCAAAGCACCTCTTCTCAGAGAAACGGTAACAGCTCTGAGGCTTTGGTCAATGCCAGAAAGGGGAGAGAAAGAGTGGAGAAACACGGGTTTTTCAAGTCACCAGAACAGCATTAAAGTACACAAATAATTACCGTATGACCCCAAATACAGCGACTGGACTCTGACGCACTGGTATGTCATTCCTCTTAAATCCTCGTAGGAAATGAGAGATACTGGAACTAGGATGGAATGTAAACTATTTCTTGAGGAAGCACGCTAGCATCTCTATTCTTACAAGAATTCTCCTTGAAAAAGAACTTGAACTTATCCTTTCTTTCCGGTTCTTAGCTATAGCTACCCGTGTCCACTATATGAAAAGAGAAAAGGAAAACAAATGGTGGGTTGGGACACTGTAGAAGACATAGGAGAGAGGCACAGAATCTTGATGAAACGTCATCACTTCCAAGCCCATGGAAGGCACCTTTCCCATGTTGTGAATCTCATCATTTCTCCTGTGACTTCCTGGACAGTCTCCTCCACGTTGCCCACCCCCATACACACACTCCAAGAGCCCCCCACCCCGATTCTGTCCCACCCTTCCAATCCCAACACACACACTCTTTTCTCACCTCTGCCCCCATGACCCACAGAAATGTAAAATTTAGCAAGATAACCATGCTGCTGGGACAGGGAGAATGATAGTATAATTTTTAATTTTGTCCATAGTTTCAGGAGTTGTGCACCTGAGCTGGGTAGAGAGAGCAGGGTGGGCCTTGGGCACAGCACAGTGGGGAGGTTGGGTCCGAGATGCAGAGAATAACATGCTAACAATAAGGCATGGCTGTGATCAGAGGCAGAGCCCATAAGAGCTAGAAGAGACCCTGGAGACCATAGAGGCCTACCCTTCACCTTTCCAATGGGGAGATGGAGGCTAGGGGTTGATGCCCAAGGCTACATGCCAGTTAGTAGGGGGTACAGGAAGAAGACGTGGGGACCTAGAAATTTAAGTATGCAAGGATGACTGTAGGATGTTGATAATTTTCAAAGCTGTAGCTCCAGTCTGGGAACTTCTACAAAACACGCTGAAGCTTTCATCAAATTTTCCAGTGCCCATTCTGAACACAGGTTTTGCTCCTGCCCTTGTCTTTTTGGAAGGAAGGAAAGGATTTTTACCTAGCCACCTCTCATTGCCCTCACCTGAAATCGGGGAAATGAAACTATTTCACAGGGTGGTTACAAGGATTAACGAGATGTGAGAAAGCACCCAGCATAATGGCTGGTACATCACAGGGTCTCCATAAATGTGGTATTTCCATTTCCCTCCCCTCCTGTCTGCCCCTATAAGCTATAGACTTCTGTAATGGACTTTTCTTCTCCCATCTTTGGCAGAAATACTGGGAAGGAGTCATTCATTGTCTCCCTCCAAACGAAACATTGCCAGGGGACTGGGGAGGTGGCAGAAAACAGAGGAAAGAGCCAGGACCAGGCCTGGGGGACAGTGCCCAGTGGATTTCTCTATTATCGGAGGCATAGCCCATTCACAGCTGAGAGGAGACCTAGGTGTGAGGAACAGTGAGCCACAGGGAGCATCCCTGTCCCCTCTCTCCATTCTCTCTTCTGCTGGTGGTCATGGGAACAGCTGAGAGCTGGGGCCTAGAAGTTTTAGCCACGTGCAAGTTCTTACCTTGAGACGCAGAGCAGCAGGTGGGGCCGGGTAGATCTTGCTGGTCTGAACAGGTGGGCAGTATCTGCAGAGCTGAGCCCTCCTTGCCCACACTGCGGAGCCTGTGCCCTCTTCACAGCTTTTCGGAAGTACCCTGAAGGACGCGCCACCTCTCCGCAGCACTGCCCTTTCATTCCTGTGAGCAGCATTGGCCAAAGTGGCCTGTGGAATCGAGCAAACTAAGGCATCCCTGGATGAGTGGTCCATGCTCCACAGGCCCTGAGGGGCAGAGGTGACCGGCCAGTGCTCACAGCTCACGAAGGGGCTGCTGCTTCCACGGCTCATGATCAGAGCTGGCCTAGGACGCCTGCATGGCAGGGGTAGCTGTCCAAGTTTCCCAGAGGCAGGGGCCAGGCAACGCCTGTGATGTGGGGATCCACAAACACCACCCCTCCTCAGGTCCAGATCCTGGGGCTTTTCCACCCCCTCTTTCTTCTCCTTCAGCACAGAGCAACTGAAAGCAGCTGGTGTCTCTGTCTCATGGCCCTCCCCATGCAGCGGGCGCGAGGGCGGAGCAGCCAACCCCTGTGTGCGCCTGAGGTCTTGGCCTGCCAAGAAGCCTGTCCTGGGACTCCGGAAAATGTGTCCCTCCTCCGGCCCCCCTAGGGCTGCTTTCCAGGCTGCTGCGGCTGGATGCAGGGCGGGGAGAGCTGCAGCGGGGGGGGCCTGCAGCTGGATGAAGAGGAAGGAAGTTTTCATCTGCAGTTGCTGAGGCTGCTCAGCCATTTCCTCCAAGGGGGCAGGGCTGGTCCTTGCCAGGGTTGAGTTTCAGACCTCAGTGCCCAGGGATGCAAACATCGGCAGCTGTGGGCAGACGTGACTCAGCCCCATGGTTCACCGACACCCTGAGGAGGCAAAATGACACACCTTCAGCACCAAGGGGGGGCTTCCACAGACGGGGATCAGGGGCTAGTTTTGGCTATGGACCTGGACTCACTGCACTCTTCATAGAATCACAAAAACCGACAGATTGAGGGAGAATGCCCAATGTGGAGGCGTGATAATCTGGAAGCAAGGGGTGAGAGGGGACAGTCAAGATTTCATCTTTCACCTTTGTGTGTCTGAGTAGAATTACTTTTGTTTTTTAACCGTCCCCCTCATATTTGAACTAAAAACAGTACAGTTATTGATTTCACTGCTTAATCCTGGACTCTGTATTAGCTATACTGGCTGTTTGATGTCTGAACTATGAGACATCATGTGGTTTATACATGAAGCCTCTAATAAACTTCCATGTGTATGTTTAATCTACCAAGTTTGTATTGATTTCCACTAAATACTTTTAAGGTCTTTATGATAAAAGGTATGACAAATGGTCGTACGCAAATTTAATGCTTTAATAAATTTTCACTTCAAATCTTGTGGCTATTTGGGGCTTCACCAGGGATCGTCCTAGCATCCCACATCAAAATAGTTGCTATGATTAAATAATAATAATTTAAAAAAGGAGAAAAACAGAAAGTAAAGATAAAAAAAAAAAAAATCTATGAGAAAAAAAAATCCAGGTAACATATCAGGGTAGTGAAGAATTTTCTGATGCTTTAGCCTCCTTAACATGAGAACAATAGTCCTGTTTTTTAATTTAAGAAGATGTTCATACCTGACAGACATTATAAAGAAATCATCTGAAAATTCAGTTGAGTGATTCACATTTAGAGTGGTTACTACAGGCACAGTACACCTCATAATGGAAAAGAACCTTTGCCAAGTCATGCTGACCTTGTTCCTGTAGAGAGAAGGTCAGGGGGTAGGAAAGCTCTGTTCTTTATCAATTTGAAATAATCTGACTAAAAACGAACCAGGAAATCACCCTCTGAGGTAAAGTGAGTTTACGGCCCAGAAAATTTGCTGCTCTGTGGCACATCTAGCCTGAGTTGTCTTTTCCTCCCCAGCTTCTCGCCATTGCCTCACGTTGGCAGCAACTCTGGAATAATCAAGGGCCACAGCACTGGCTGATGACCAGTGGCCAGCATGAATGTTTGGAAATTATCAGGATGGGTGGTTGGGATCCTATGTTGGTTCTCCTTGTTAACATTTTCACACTGCTTTTTCACCCAAGGTTATGGTGGGCTCTGCCCACATTTCCAGACAACTGACAAACGACTCGGTCTACATCTTTTCAGAAATGTGTCCAAAGCTGTCTGGGCCAGCTATCCCTTTATAGCAAACACCACTATAGAGAAAAATTCTGCAAAACAATATTTTGTTCCGGACTTAGACTCATCATTGCAATAATAATATGCTAGTTATATCAGCTACACTAATTTTCAGCAAAATCCTAGGTGAGGGATTTTCTAATCCTCTGTATGCAATTTTCATACCCTTCTATGAAAGAACTTTAGTACTTGAAAATTGTAAATCACTCAAGAAATACTAGTTTGTTAACGTAACACACTTCTGTGAAGCAGGTGGCATTATTTCCATTGTACAGTTGAGGAATGTGAAGCTCAGGAAAGTGAAATAATTGCCCAAAGCCTTTTTACCACAACAGCCCCCACGTCAGCAGGGGCCTGAACGGTCTATCAGATGAGAAGTTTCACTTCAGTCCCCTTATTCCTTTCCACCTCAAGCACACAACTTCTGAATAAAATAATATACCAAAGAAACTGTGGTGGTTGTGTGTCCAGACACTTCTCTCTGCTTTATTAGCAAACTCACCACAGAGATGACTACTACCAAATATTTCATTCCTAGGTTGTGGGGGCTGGAATAGGAGAAAAGTGAAGGAATAACAGATGCTACATTACAGCTGACAGGAAGATTGTTAGGACTTAATTGGAGGGCACACGTAAAACACCTCCTTAAATATTTCGGACACCCTTACTTTTTGGAGGACACTTTTAGTGGGCTGGGGTTTTGCATGAGAGGTAGGAGCTAGCGTCAGAGAAACTTGAGTTACTGCTGCTGACGAAAATAACACAGTGACTGACAGCATGTGCTTTGGTGGCAGGGAGACTTTTGTCTGAACTCTGCTTCCACTGTGTGGCTGTGTGACCTTGGGCAAGTTATTTAAACTCTCTGACGGTCAGTTTCTTCTACTCTAAGATGACGATAATACTACCAACTTTATAGGGTGTAGTGAAAATTAAATGGGAGTGTATATAAAGGACTTACTTAGCATTTTTTTTTTAGTTAGCATACTTCCTGGCTCATAATAGATTTCCAATAAATATTAGCTACTCTCAGAATTTATACCTACATACTGTTGAGGTCTGGAGAAACTTAGTTTATCCAACATAACAATTTAAGCTGCCTCATGAAATGTATCTTTTTTTTTTTTCTACCTGCAGTGGGCAATCACATACATGTTTTTATACTTCCTGTCTGAGAGGTAAGCATCTAAGAGCCCAGGAATTAATTGGGATGAGGGAAGAGTCAGCAATGGATTTGGGGTTAAAAGACATGGATTTGAGCCCTGATGTAACCATTTCGTAGCTGTGAATCATAATACATCTCTGAGCCTCAGTGGACTTACCTGTGACACAGCAAAATAAATTTCTGCCCTGCCTACCTTACAAGATTGCTCTGCAGGTCAAATGTGATAATCTATGTGATAATCAAGAGCACTTTGTAAACACAAAACTGGTACAGATTAGGTCACATCAAAAGTTGCAATGGCTGTTATAATAATGATGGTAAAAATAATTTTAACCTAAATCATTGTCTTTAGTATCTCAGAAAACTCAAGTTTTCTTGCTTTGAAAGGATTCTAAGTTGACTTCCTATTTCTCTGCCACCACTGACCTTCAAGTTTCATAAACTGTGAATGCAAACAAATAATTTAAATTGTAGCCTATTTTTGCTAATAATTTCTCTCATACTGTAGAGAGAAAGAACATTCTAGAATTTTAACAAGGATGGAATAGAAAGTGGGCACTTGAGAGGGCACTCACTTCTCTCACTTAAACCTTATGAAGTAGGCATATTTTGGATATGAAGAAGGATAAGATAGGGGAGTTAAGTAACTCGTTTAAAGCAGCATAGAGAGGACAGCAGTAGTTTAGATTTGCATCTAGGTCTGGCTCTTTCCAAATCTCTCTACTATTGGTGGACCTCATCCACACAGATTGTCTAGCTTGTCTGTATTCCTATTTCCAAAGCCCGGATTCCATGGAAGTATCCACCAGCCCCACATGAGTTGCCCTTGTTGAACAAGGAGCTGTACCCTCCCTAGAGGTATTTATTTCCCTGGTGTTCTTGAAAGCTTAAATAATTCAATACTTTACAAAAAACTTTACCTTATCAAGATCTGCTGTCTAAATTGAAGAAAATGAATTCTTCCCAAAAAGCAGTAGTTCCACAGAGTGTCAGAGATCCATGTTTTAGGAAGTCCCAAGGATTTCTGGAAATGTTCCATTCAGAATTTATATCGAACTTAGCAGTCAGTCACAGCCTGCCTTCCAACTCTCCTTCATTCTCTCAGGAGGTAGAATTCACAGTTGTCTGTACTTGACAATTAAATCAGGAGCTCTCTAGAGGCACTGTCCTCAATTCTGTTGTTACATGTTGGGCATTCCCAGCTGATAGGAAGGAGAGTAGTAACTTATAAGGATGTATTTGGAAAATGAGTTAGCGGCATTCTTGAGTCAAGAAAGAATGCGAGAGAAGGCAGATGGTAAGGTAAAATGTAGGACTGGGGGAGAGCTTGGCAGAAATGAAACCTAATGGCTGGAGAGGCATACAGAGGCTAGGTAAGAGAGGACATGGATGTTGGGAATTAACTGAAAGAAGAGACCTAGGGGAGTCAAAGCGATGCCAAGAATAATCACTGACCATTCCTACTCATGCCATATCGAATAAGACTTCAAGGTCTTCCAGGATATTCCATCTACTGGTTAAAAATATACATTCAAAATTGTACCTTAGTTTCCTCCATTATTATAAGGAAATTTGTATAATATTGAGCTTGATGTTATATTGATGATGATGATGATAATGGTGAAGAAGATGATGAAAGAGTAGAATAAGATAGATGCCATCTAATGAATGTATCTACTATATATGCCGGACACTTCCCTAGGCATTCTACATACGTTAAACTAAGTTTTGGAATCTCTCTCTCAAAGGCATGGACACTGAAGCCTGCAGAAGTTAGATTATTTGCCCAAAGTGACATGGCAAGTAAGTGGGGTGGAGGCCCAGGTCTTTTAGTCTCTAAAGTCTTGGCTGTTTCCATGATGCCACACTGCTTCCCAATTCATATATTTAGGAACCAACTTCATCTTCTGTTTTTTAGGTAAAGACCTAAAATTCGGAGAGGTTAAAAAAAAAAGACAACTTCTCTCACATCCTCTCCAATTAACAGGGCACAGCACCGCCTCATCCCCTCAACCTCTTACTCTTTCCAAACTGACTCTCCTGCCGCCATTTTTCACCTCTCCCCAAAAGCAAGCACAACTAATTTCTTCAGAAGGAGAAGATGCCATGTCAGATATTCCCCCTTGTGATTATTATTTATGGAATAACCACATGGAAAAGCTTGGGAAAAAGTCTAATTAGACAGAATCTTTCACTTCCATCCTGCTTCTATTTCTTTCCCTGTCCCCCACCTCTCTTCATGCACACACTGGCATACTGTAAGCGATTCTTCATTTTTTTCAAGTCAATATCTGCCCACCCTGGCATCTGATCACACAGGTGGACTGCTTTTGAAGTAAATGGAAAAAGTGCTTAAGCAGACTAGAGCACCAGGCCATGAGGACTTTAAACGTTCTGTTCTGTGTCATGCTCCAGATGGCCATTCCTCTCATGCATGGGTTCTAAAGCTCTTTGCACTAAGAAAGTGCTGGGCGGTTAGAGGCAGGCTCCTTGCAGCCAGGCAGGAAGCGGGCTCCATTTTACAGACAGGGTGGGGATAGGGATGGGGATGCGATGGTGGTGGTTTGAGGTGTGAGGTGTTTGTGCTCTGAGCAGCCCAGGCTCCGTGCCAGAGGCTGTGCCTCCTTCTCCTAATCTCTAATTGCTTCAGGTTGTTTCTCAGTGAAGTCATCCTCACAGGGTTATAAGTTTACTGTGAACAGCTTTCAAACAAGCTTGATTAGATGAACAGAAATTACTTTTAAGTGCACATTTTATAAGTAGTCAGAGGAGACAATAGCCCATTTCTGCCAAACTTGGTAATAGCTGCAATTTTTGTAGTGCCTTCATGACCCAAACACTTTTCATTTGTTATCCAATTTAATCCTCACAACGCTATGAGGTAGGTCATGAAGATGAAGAAACTGAGGCCCAGAGAGATTAAACAACTTGCCCAAGGTCACTAACAAGTGACATAGCCAGCACTCAAACCCTTTTTGTCATCATTCCAAACTGGGGCTCCGAAGTGCTTCCGCTCCATTCGAACGTTTCCCTTTTTTATATTTCCGCTGCTGCCCCCCCAACCTGGCCTTATTAAGCCCTTCCAGTGCTTTTTTTTTTTTAGTGCTTAGCCCACACCATCCAATCTATGTTACTAACTGCCGCTCCATCAGTCTTCTAAGGGCCCAACGTTATCATGTCATGTTCTGGGGGTTACCAATGTCTTCAGGAGAAAGATCAACTCCGCAGCTGATGATTTGCTTTTTCAGATGTTTCTCTCGCTGCTCCCCTATGTTATACTCTCTGAGACAAGCCGTGTTCCCCAAACCCACTGTGCCAAGTCTCTACTCAGACCATTGCTCAAGCTATTTCCTCCTCTACCCCTCTGAAACGTTACTTGTCTTCTGGGGTCTTGTCTAGATCCCACTACCTCTAAGAGATATTCACCAGCTACTACAGCCCTTATTAGTCTTCCCCTTTCTAGGACTTTCTACCAGTAACATTCATTTTGATGCCAACTATATATTATTCCCTGTGGTGAAACTAAGAAAGGGAGAAAGTGAAAAGACAGGAAGGAAACAAAAAAGTTTTTAAAGGTTTTGGTTTTCTCTTTTCTAACTCCCAATTCAGCCTCAAAGCCACCCAAAGTACTTCAATATTGCAACTCTTTTCAAGTAAAACATTTGGCTAATTTATAACCTTAGGTCAGAACAGCATATTGGTAATATTTTTATATTACCAGACAATAAAATTCACTGAAACGCTATCAAAATATGATTAATTCAGTAGTGTGATTGGAAAGCTAAGTATCTGATATACTAAATTATCTCCATTAAGGGTTGTTTAAATGGAGATGAAGAGGTTCTACTGGATTTTAATAAAAATCTTAATTGAACACGTATTGATTAAACACTCACTTTTCACCCTGTGGTAACATTATCCTCTGATAATAGGCCTGTATGAACGCTTTGAAGAGAGGACACAGTGGTTCTCAATCTCTCTTGGGGATTTTGACCTTATGTTTATTTCCTACTTCCTGCAAGGGCAGGATGATCTAGGAGTCAAGAACCAGTTACCTGGGTCAGTGTTAAACACAATTTCCTTTCTAAGAAAGGCATGATGTAGTAGTACCTTAAGCAACAGGGAAGGAAAAATCTGGCATCTAACAATGCCTAATAATATCTGGGATCCTTATTTATCCCAAATGGATTTGCTCCAATTTTAGATCACATTGTTCCTGGTGTGGGTTTTTAGATAAGGCAAATCAATTGTACTTCTTGATTGGTGCTTCAGGCCAAAGAAATGCCACCCACTGGACAAAAGTCTAGGTTTTGGTTTGGAGAGGAGTGATGAAAAGAAAAAAGCCCTAAACTTATTAGAGTCCTGGCCCTATGCTTCATCAGCAGCACACATGTGAAAAATTCAACTGCTGGGTGTAAAATTAAAAACTACCTGCTGTAACTCAGTGTTACTAAATAATTACCATGTTAAGGCTACAGAGAAAAATTTAAGTCCTGCTGCCCTTTTTAAAAGGGTTCCTGGGTGGGACAAGTGCTTTGTTCTTGGCTACTCACCTAAAGGGTGGCTGTTCGAACCCACCCAGCAGCACCACAGAAGAAAGGCCTGGCAATCTGCCCCTGTAAAGATAACAACCAAGAAAACCCAGTGGAGCAGTTCTGCTCTGCAACCCATGGGGTTGCCATGAGTCAGAATTGACTTGAGGGCAATGAGCTTGGGTTTTTTGGTTTCTGTCCTCTTTTAAAATAAGGCAAATCAATTGAACGACTGATATGTCTAACATCAGTGGGACATATCTCATCGCCGTGAAGTGGCACAAATTTACTATTTCAACAATTGCTGTTGGGTATCTACTGTGTGCCAGGCAACTGTGTGTTCTGTACTTCAGGGGCTACAGATGTGAGTATGGACCAGTCTGTGCCCAGAAGCAGCTTGGAGTCCAATGGGATGCTGACTACACAGATAACTGAATCAAGACACCATCAAGTTAATGCCATTAGAAGCAACAAAGCCAAAGGGACTCAGAAGATGGGAGATTACACCAGAATGGGGAGGGGCAGTAGAAGATCACCCTGCAAGAATCAGAATTTTTTTGTGATGGACTTTTGAAGATCCAGCAGAGATGAGAGAGGAGGGAGGTCAATTTAGCAAACATTTACTAAACTGAGTCTCCTTAATAGAAGGTTTCATAGTAAATATCACAATGCATCATTACAGAGTTAGTTATTTGCTTGCATAATTGTTTGAGGTCTGTTTCTCCTAACAGCAGGGTAAGCACCACGTGATTTTGTTCTCCATAGTACACCTAGTCCCTAACGCTGAGCTTAACACAAAGTACGTGCTCAGTAAATGTTTGTTAAATGAACAAGCGGTATATAAACAAACTCTTGTCTTTAATAAGCTTATAATCTAATGGGGGAGACAAAAAAATATACATCTTTAATGCAAGACCCATGTGTTACAGAGTAGAACTGCTCCCTAGAGTTGTTTTTTTTTTTTTTTTTTTTGGCTGTAATCTTTATGGAAAGCAGATCCCCAGGCCTTTCTTCTGTGGTGTCACTGGATGGGTTCAAACTGCCAACCTTCAGCTTAGCAGTCAAGTGGCAAACTGTTTTTGCTACACAGGGACCTCTAATGCAAGACAGAATGTAATAAATATTGAATAGAGGTACAAGAAGAGAAAGAAATTAATCCTGCCTCAGCTGTCAGGGAAGTGCCATTTGAGGTGGGCCATCAGGGTAGGCATTTCATCAGGTAAAGATTGGAGAGCCACATATTCAAACCTGAGGGAAACCAGAGCAAAGGCACAAAAATGCCTAATTGTACAGCAAGCTTAGGGAACAATAAGTGGTTCAGGGTGATGGAATGTAAAGCATATGGGTTTGCAATGGGAATTAAGGCTGGAGGGTTTTGTTCCAAATCACAAGGGCCTTGAAAACCAAGTTAATGAAATCTGTTGAAGGTTGTTAACGAGGGGATGACAATAAGTCTGTGAAAGACAGTTAAGTTTGTTAGTGTATTCAGTTCAGCCCTTCAGCCCAACAAACCTTTCAGTATCTGGCAGAAGCTAATTCTCACTGTGCGAGGCCTGAGGGAAGAATGGTGGCTACATGCTCACTGTGTGTCCGGTGCTCTAGACAGACAGCATTTCACTAATTCCTACACAGATGCCGCCTTCCCATGATTTAGATAAGTGAAGAGAGGCCCTGAGGCCTGAAATAACTTGACCAAGGTAGCACTCTTAATAAGGTGTGGGGCTGAGATTTGAACCCATATCTCCCAGACTTCAAAGTCATTCTCTGCAGCACTCAAGCTATGTTCCTGTCAGGAAGCAAACCATGAGATGCCTGTGAAACACGGTGTATCCTTTATGCTGGAAGAAGAGCAAAGTCAGTATGGAGCACTAAGGCTTGGTAGGGACTGGCCCTTCTATGCCAGCAGATGCAGACACTGGTGTGCAGTTCCGGGTCACTTTTACCTGACAGTCCGGGCAATATCGACAGCCCGAGACCGAGATATGAGTGCGTATGCTTATCACACATGCTCCATGCCTTTCAGAAGGAAATCGTGCAATAACAGAAACAAAGGCTTTGTTTTTCTTGAAAAGGCACTTAAAGAAAAAGAAGAGTGGGGGCCCAGAGGGCAGAAAATAACACTTAATAGTAAAATTGCTTGAAAACAAAATCCTTTTGATTAGCTCTGTGTAGCTGTTTAAATATGGACAATGTTTATTCCATTTAATACACATAAGCATCAAGCCAAAAACCCATTGCTGTTGAGTCAATTCCGACTCCTACAGGACAGAGCAGAACTGCCCCGTGGGGTTTCCAAGGAGCAGCTGGTGGATTCAAACCGCAGACCTTTT
This sequence comes from Elephas maximus indicus, assembly GCF_024166365.1. Classification (NCBI taxonomy): domain Eukaryota; kingdom Metazoa; phylum Chordata; class Mammalia; order Proboscidea; family Elephantidae; genus Elephas; species Elephas maximus. Next base: position 56,520,809 of record NC_064840.1, read on the forward strand.
TGGTTAGCAGCCAAGCTCTTAACCACTGCACCACCAGGGCTCTATGTATGTATTAGGATCTCTTTTTCAACTTAGCATTACTTATCATCCCCCGCAGTCAGGCTAGAAGAGGAAAAGGTCCTTCCATATGATGCAGCTTGAAAGATGCTAAGAAGATCTTCTTGCCTTAAAAGATACATCCATCAAGGCTCCATAAATCAAAAAGTTCTATCCTTACAGGTTTGTTTCTCTGGGTTAAACATTACCTTGGGATGGGGGTGGATCCTCTTAAAATACTAATAACTCTGGGAGTAGAAAACCTACTGCACTTCTAAAATCTTGAGGCAAGTGGTTTTTCTCAGGTGGCTTTCTTAGGGACCATCCAAGTTCAGCAACTCTTAGAGATCAGAGCGGGGTAGGTGGGAAAAAATGGGGTCATAGGCAGGCCAGGGACTAGCCCATTCAACATTCGCAGCGAAATCATCAAAGTCAAGAATGTGGGACAGCTAATAAAGTCCTAAAACAGCACAGTGCTTACCATTAGTTGGACATTTTCCCTTTAATCACTTTCTACTTTTGAAATATGGCAAACAATGTCAAAACATTTCAGAAGATAAGCTTCATCCTTGCCTGCTCCTTATTATTACAAATAATTGCATCTAAAAGAAATACACTAGTGTGTGCGCACGCACGTGACTGTGCTTTTTATTTTGCATTTAGCAACAGGATAAAACCAGTTAACGCTCTTAAAAAAAAAACCAACCAGGCAGAAAATTGGGAACAGCAGCAGCTGTGAGCAGAGACCACATGCACGAGGTACAAATGTATTCTCTATCCACCTCCGACACTTCTGTCCTTCTCGGTCACCAGAGGTCCATCTGAGAGGCAAAGGCAATGGTGCTGACGGTGATGATGTTAGAGAAAGAGACGGGAGGGAGAAGTAGATTGTTTAAAAGAAGTTCCTCACATGTTTTGACTCTCTATTCCTAGTGAGTCATTTGCCTTCTGTAAGGGCGGGTCCCAGGCTTTGAAAGGAGAACTCCCAGGCTCTGCCCACTTCCGGACTGGGAGATTTTAGGCAAGTCGCTTAGGCTCTCTGATTCTCCTCAGTTTTCTCCATCTATAAAATGACAATAATACCAGCAACTGCCTTGCAGAATTGAAAAAAAAAAAAAAAAAAGATGTATGGAGTGGAAACTGTTACGCACAGGCGAGTTATTTCTCCAAATACATGGCTTCCCTCAAGGTTACCAAATACCAATAACAAAACATGTCCTCTTGGGTGAGTCTGACTAACAGGCATCTTAAAGGATAAATAGGCATTAGCTGGTCAAAGAGGAAGGGAGAGAGCATTTGGGCTTTGCGTGAGTGAAACGAACACACAAAGAAAGTATGAGGCATGAGGGCTGCAGGGCAGGCTGGGGTGTGCAGGCTGGGTTTGGGGGTGAGGGGTAGGGGTAAGGTAGGTGGATTAGGGATGAACCACAGGTGGTTCGGCTCAGTAGTACTAAATACTACTTGAGGCAAGCCTTGGCAGGAGCTGAATCCTGGAATCCATTATATGTTTAAGCAGCTTGGATTTTAGAGCAAAGAACAGTGTTTTATGAATTGCATTTGGAAGAAGTACAGCCAGGCTGCTCATTAGAAGCGAGACTTCATCTTACACAATTTGGACATGTTATCGGGAAGGACTAGTCCTTGGAAAAGGACATCATGCTTAGTAGAGTAGAGGGTCAGTGAAAAAGAGGAAGGCCCTCAACAAGATAGGTTGACACAGTGCCTGCAACAATGGGATCAAACACAGCAATGATTTTGAGGATGGCACAGGACCGGTCAGTGTTTCGTTCTGCTGTACACAGGGTCACTATGAGTCAGAATTGACTTGATGGCACCTAACAACAACAACAACAGAATTTTAACAAATATGTTTGGGTTTTTTTTTTCTTTGGTTTTTTTTGCATTAAAATGTTTCCATAGTCAAGTTCTAGAAGTGGTGAGTTAAACAACTAATCCTGTTTGTTTACCACAAGCTGTCTGAGTCTCTAATGTGCTAATGTGTCTCTAATGTGCTAATGTGTATCCTGAATCTTCAAGAAGAGAATGCACTTGGCAGGGTTTTTTCAAGACATTTGCCCACTGTCATGGATTGAATTATGTCCACCAAAAATGTGTGTATTAACTTGGTTAGGCCATGTGTGGTGTTGTTGTCCTCCATTTTGTCATTTTCCTGTGTGTTATAAAGCATAGTCTCTGCCTGTGGTTAAAAGGATTAGGGTGGGATGTAACACTCTTGCTCAGGTCACCTCCCTGATCCAGTATAAAGGGAGTCTCCCTGGGGTATGGCCCGTACTACCTTTGTCTTACAAGAGATGAAAGGAAAGTGTAGCAAGCAGAGAGTTGGCGACCTCATACCACCAAGAAGGCGGTGCCAGGAGCAGGGTGTGTCCTTTGGACCTGAGGTTCCTGCGCTGAGATGCTCCCAGACCAACGGAAGACTGATGCATCACAAGGAACTTCCTCCAGAGCTGACAGAGAGAGAAAGCCTTCCTCTGGAGCTGACACCCTAAATTTGGGCTTCTAGCCTACTAGACTGTGAGAAAATAAATTTTGCTTTGTTAAAGCCATCCACTTGTGGTATTTCTGTAACAGCAGCACTAGATGACTAAGACACCCACAGAACCATTTTCTGACCCCCACTCCTTTTATCACACTCCCATTACTCAGGAATTTCCAATTGCTCGATACGCATGTTAGGAAATGCTGCAGCCATGAGCAATCATCAGTTAGACTTACTACATGCCTGTGCTTGAAAACTTCACAGTGGTTTGCCAACATTTCCTTCTCTCCAGACACCCCTCAAAACTTGTCCCTGCTTCTACCCCTTCAGTGGATGGGCTTACTTCCTACTCTGCAAAAAGGTTGAAGTCCAATCTGGGAGGTGGGCCTTCTGTTGCGCTCATTAGCACAACTACATCTACAGATTCTGTCATTTCTAGTGCTAGAGGAAGAGATAACGTCATTTTTTAGTCTAAGATGAAGATACGATTATCAGAGACATGAAGCTGCCTGTTCAAGATCAGAGAGTTAGAAAGAGGCAGAAGTTGGCTACAGCCCAAGTCTCCTGAGTCCCAGGTCAGGGCTCTTTCCCCTGGCCAGGCTGCTATCCCAGTCCTAGTTCAAGGTTTTCAGCTACATGACAGACGCATGTCATTAACAAATTTTTCTATACTGACGTAAAATCATTCAGCACATTGTGAATACCGATTGGCATGAATCTGCCTAGTTTCTTTTATTAGAATTATTTTGTTTCTTTTCCTTTCACTTCACTCTCTTCAAGGTAAACCACTTCTGTCCTAGAACTATCCAGGGATTAATATAATGCTTTCTTCTGGTCTTTAACAATTAAAACTAATTTATTCAGCTGCTTTTCACAGGAGCTCCATCTTTTATTTTTCATTTGTTTATTATTTTTTCTTCATTTTCTCTGTTCTGACTGTGTCAGGAATGTTTCAGTAGTTGAAAATCGAGGAGGACCCACATCTGCAGAGCCCATGAAGTGGGGACGCTTGACACACGCCTTCACTTACAGCAGACAAACGAACCTTCTCTCATTGCCATATCCCCTCCTATGTCACCACCGTAGAACCAAACCCGTCTTTAAGGGTTTGCCTGACTTGAAATGTTTGGATGTAGGGATAACATATGAATAAATTATCCATTTAAAATCTTTCCCTAACAGTGAATTCCACACCGTTCTTTCCCCACTGCTCATTTCTCCTGGTATTTAGAAGTACAGCTATTCCTGGGTTTCCCTCCTCTTCATCCTCCTCTTCCTCCTCCCACTTCTTTTTTCTAGGTACTTACTTGAGATAGAATTGGTCTTTTTATTTTAAATCAATCTTTAAAATCTCTTTGGCTATTTTTGCGTTTTTAAACGGAAGAGCTACTTTCATCATTTTTTCCAGGCACTATTTCAATGCAGATAATTTGAAGGAGCTGGGCCTTAGAATGTCAAACCTGGCACACACATGTCCTGGACATGAGCACTTGCTCACCAAGTTTCAAGCAATCTGATTTGGGAGGAGTGAGTGGCCGCTTGTGTTTAAAAATAGCTGGTTGAGTATGGAAGGCTTTTTCCAGTTCCTGTGGAAAGATACTTTGGGGCCTGATTAGCCCCCCATACCACAAACTATAAATGTTTTACAGCCTGCAGGCATAAATCTATTCTGAGATAATCTTGGACATTCATCCAAAAACAATGACAAATCTGAACATGACAAATCCAATGAGGCCGAACTACTTGATTAAGTCAATTAATTCTTAAAGAAGAAAATAATTACTATCTGTAAGTTAGTGCACACATACATTTATATAGTCCATTTACCTTCGCAAAGAACCCAAAAACCAAACCCATTGCCATCAAGTCAACCTGTAGAAAACCGATAAGGTTTTCAAGGCTGTAAATCTTTACGGAAGCAGACTGCCACATGTTTCTCCTGCGGAGAGGCTGGTGGGTTCAAACCCTCTCCTTTCGGTTAGCAGTCAAGCACTTAACCACTGTGCCACCAGGGCTTCTCTACCTTCTCAAATAATATACTTACATCTAGTGAATGATTTTATCCCCCCAGCAGCTTTGCCTCTAATTTCTTTGTAATCTAACTCATCCCTCAATACTGCTAGGGATATTTCTCCATGATGCGGATATGAGCAACTTCATTTATTTTGCTGAAAATAGATCATATTTCCCTATTACCTATAGAGTGAAATCTGAACTCTTTAACATGACATTTAGTATACCCACAAGCTAGTCTCTCGCTTTCTAGCATTCTGAGCTTCTACTAATACTTTATGAGTCCTTGGATGGTGCAAATGGTTAACACGCTTAGCTGCTTACCGAAAGGTTGGAGGCTTGAGTTCACCCACAGACATCTCGGAAGAAAGACCTGGTGATCTGCTTCTGAAAAACCAGCCATTGACAACCCTATGGAGCACGGTTCTACTCTGACACACATGGGGTCACCATGAGTTGGGGTCAACTCAACAACTGGTTACTAATACTTTACCACTTTAATTCTTTTAGCCACCGTCCTCCCCCATCAGTGAGTAAGGCAGACAGTAACATAATTTAAAAACCAATCAATTCATACTTACAAATTGTGGTAAGTGCCAAAAGGAAACAAACAGGCTCGATGGCAGAGAATAACAGAGGAAAACCACTTCACCAGGGGCCAGGGAGGACTTCCCTTAGGACGCCAATGCAGAACATGGATATGGCATTCTAGGCATTCTGAGGTGGAACTGTGTGAAAGCTGGGCCATGTAAGGTAACATACTCACAGGTGTGGGGATTAAGGGGTGGACATCTGTGGGGGCCATTATTCAGCCAACCACAGTCACTAACTAGAAAAACGATCATTAGACTGGGCAAAATGGAGTACACTGGGGGGAGAAATACAATATTGTCAGGAGAAGACATTTTGGAGTTGGTTGAAGAGTGAATGAGAGACAAAGAAGAGGGATGTAGCCCTTTAGAGCCACTCTGCTTTGATGAGTGGTAGCGTGAGGGGGACCTGGGGAGGGAGATACTAGAGCAAGTGTATATGCTTAGACTGGTCCCGTAGAGAACAAAAGATTGATTCTGCAAAAAAAAAAAAAAAATGAGAAATTGTTCTCATAAAAAGACCATACTTAATGGTCTGACTGCGACTAGAGGAATCCCGGCGGCAAAGCTCCCCAGACCTTCTGTTGGCACAGGACAGGAACCATCCCCGAAGACAACTCATCAGACATGAAAGGGACTGGTCAGCGGGTGGGAGAGAGACGCTGATGAAGAGTGAGCTAATTAAATCAGGTGGACACTGGAGAGTGTGTTGGCAACTCTTGACTGGAGGGGAGATGGGAAGATAGAGAGAGAGGGTAGACGGCAAAATTGGCACGAAAAGAGAGACTGAAAGGGCTGACTCAATGGGGGAGAGCAAGTGGCAGAAGGGAGTAAGATGTATGTAAACTTACATGTGACAGACTGATTGGAATTGTAAATGTTCACTTGAAGCTTAATAAAAGTTAATTTAAAAAAATGAGAAATTGAACTTACTAGAGAAATCAGGCAACATCTATAAGCAGCGGGGAGTTTACTTCATGTCTGCTATCCGGGTAGCTGCTCCCCCTCAGACACCCCACCAGGACGTGCTCCTGCTGTATCAGAGTCCAAATATGCTCTAGACTCTGCCACCACTAAACTTTTGCCCTCAGTGCACTTCCGTGAAGGAGCCCTGGTGGCAACATGGTTAAATGCTAGGCTTAACTGAAAGGTAGGCAGTTCGATTCCACATCAGTGGCTACACAGGAGGAAAGACCTGGCAATGTGCTCCCGTAAAGATTACAGCCTTAGAAACCCCATGGGGGCAGTTCTACTCTGTCCTTCAGGGTCTCTATGAGTCGGAATCAACTTGACGTCACAACCCAAGAACAACTCTTCTGGGTGAGACACTCTTTCTTTCTCATTCTGTTTTATTACCATCTGTGTTTTCATGCCTGACACAAATGCCAGCGTCTCTGGAAAATTCTGCAAGATCCTTCCAGTCAGAAACAACCACTCCTGCTTCCAAATTTATGTAAGTGAAACAGGATATGGAATTTGAAATGGAATGTTTTAAAATATTTTTTCCCTCCTGAGCAGAAAACTTCTTTCCCGTGCATTCTTGAAGGAGGACGATATGCCCTGAAGCGAGGCTGCTGGGCTCTAAGGCTCCTACATGTCTTTCTTTCCTGGGAGGATGGACAAGTTTTGTGTTGCTGAGGGTTGGGGCCTCTAGTTAGGTGGACCACTAAGGCCCCCGCCTAGAAAAGCAGCAGAGAGTGAGGCTTTGGTGAAGGAGGGCTAGGGAGGGTGGGTGGAAGCTGGGGAAGATACTGAGGCACCCAGGTGAAAAGGACAAGTCTGATCTCAGAGAGTTCAGATCCCTCATTCCTATACTGGGGTGACTCCTGAGTCTGCCCTTAGAAATGCTAGGATAAGGATGACAAGAATAGGAACTGTACAGGACTGAAGAGCTAACCCAAGGCCTGACTCTAGGCCTTTCCTGAGTGGAAGAATCACCCCACCTGTACCCACACCCCTTACCTGTCTATTGCTCAGTCACTGTGTGAGACAGCACCTTACAATAACTACAGTCATTGGCTGTGCCACTTTCCCCAATACCTAGCAAAGGGCCTTTATGTGTATCGTTAGTTGCCATCGATTTGCCTCTGACTCATGGATTCATGGATATACATGGTGACATTATATACAGCCGAATAAAACACTGCCCAGTCCTGCACCACCTTCTTGATAGTTGCTATGTTTGAGTCCACTGGTGTGGCTATTACGTCAATGCACCACCTATCTGTCCGTTTCTCGTATTATGGTGGCTTGCACGTTGTTATAACGATAGAAGTCACGGCACTGGTATTTCAGGTATTTCAAATATCAGCAGGGTCACTCATGGTAGATAACTTTCAGTGGAGCTTCCAGATTAAGACAGACTAGGAAGAAAGGCCTGGCAATCTACTTCTGAAAATTAGCTAATGGAAACCCTATGGATCACAATAGAATTGCACATATATGGTAGGTTCTTAATGTAAGTTTATTGTGTTAAAAAAAAATCCTTTGAAGTAGGTATGATACATAATATCCTCTGTACTTTATGCCTAAAGATTGTGAAGCAAAACAAGGTTTAGGTGATTTCCATGTGTTTACGTAGTTACTGACAGAGTAGCAGCAAGAATCCAGGCTTCTCCTACACTGGCATCATTGCTATTTCTTTTAGCTCAGCTCTAAAGCTCTCCTGTATGAACAGAACTAGGGTATGTCACTAAAGCCACACCTTGCAGAAAAGAAAGCTGGTTTTGTTTTTTTTTTTTTTTTATGATTCTGTATTAAAATTCTTCCCCTTGGAAAAAGGTTGTCTACATAAAAGCACACTTAAAAATAGTTTTCTGACATGAACGTTGACAAAACTGGAATGAATGTAGACAACCCCTAGGACTTAATATGTAAAATTTAAATTGTTGTAGAGTTAGGGTTGGATTATAAGCAATCCTCCCCTTCGACTTTACTTCAATATTTCATTGACTATATTTATGTCTATATAGAAAGGTTTCAGGAAATCTCAACTTTACAAAGCAAAGACTAATGGTGTTCATTTAATTGCCGTTAAAAAAAATCACAGATAAAAATATTTTGTAATCACTTCTGGCATGCAGGAAGAAGGCTCCAGAGGTTGCAGCAGCACCAGAGGGCCCTTTGGAGGCTGGGGACATTCCCCTTGGGACACAAATGGCTCTGGGGACTCCACGGGTTGAATGCCACAGCTGGAGGTGCCTTGTCTGACTTCTTTCATCAAAATGAGATTGAGTAGGAAGCAGAAAGGATGACTAAGAAGCAGAGCTGAGGAAAATGGGAGGAAGGGTTGGTGAAGTTGCATATAATATTAGCTTCACATCATCACCAAGGACTAACCATTGGCAGTCCCTCCCTGCCCAGCTCTCATCAGCTGTCACTGTGACACCTCGGGCTGGCAGTTCCTGAGTGGTCTGATTAAGGCGGATGGTATCTCAGGATACTCAGATCCATCAGCTATAGGGACTTGAATTAGACTTGCTGCCATAGGCCCAGTATCTGGCATGCCTGAGAGGCCCAAGGCATTTTCTCGTCCCCCCACATCAGCCCCTGAGTTCTGCATGTAGGAGAAGGTTAGTAAAAGTAAAGCCTGAGCAAATTAATTTCTGTTCTTAGAAGGCAGGATAGTGGGAGCAAGAAAGAATTTCTGGGGTGCTGGTAATGTTCTCGTTCTCCACCTAGGTGGTGGTTACATGAGTGTGCTCAGTTTGTGAAAATTCATTGAGTTATTGTACACTTATGACATGGGCACATCTCTGAATGTGTATTATAATTCAATGAAAAGTCAAAACGAAGGAAGGAGAGAAGGAAGAAGTGAAAGAAGGGAGGAAAAGAAGGCAGGAAGAAAGGCAAACCTGATTATAAAGCTAGGGAGTGGAGCTTGAATTTGATTCACTAGCCAAGCGTGTGCAGCACTAGGTCGTTTAGTCAGGTCTGACATGATGTAATCGTTACTATAGGAACATTAATTTGACCATGAAGAACAGTCTACATGAAACGAAGCTGAAGACAAAAGTACCAGGAAATAGTTACAGTGACCTAAGTCTGGGAGGTGAGGGCTCACACTAGAACGGCGTGGACAGTGGTGATATTTAAGAGGCAGTAGGAGCGAATCACTATATAGAAAACCACCTGCCTTTGAGTGGATGCTGATTCACGGCAACCCCATCTGTGTCAGAGTAGAACTGTGCTCCGTAGGGTTTTCAGCAGTTCATTTTTCAGAAGTAGATCACCAGGTCTTTTTTCTGAGGTGCTTCTGGGTGGACTCAAACCTCCAACGTCCAGCCCAGCACATTAACTGTTTGCACTGCCCAGGGACTCCTCATCACTATGAGGAGTCTCTGGGTGGTGCAAATGGTTAAGTGCTCAACCACTAGCCATGAGGTTGGTTGTTCGAACTCACCCAGAGGCACCTCAGAAGACAGGCCTGACGACCTTCCAAAAGGTCACAGCCTTGAACACCAAATTCACAGAGCAGTTCTATTATGCACACTTACGGTCACCATGAGTCAAATTCGACAGCAACTAACAACAGCATTACACAAATGAACCAATATTCAGCACATGGTATAGGCTCTTTTACACTTTGTTTTGTTTAAATTGTGATTATAATTCTCACTGATATCAGTTGGAGCCCTGGTGGTGCAGTGGTTAAAGCAGTCGGCTGCTAACCGAAAGGTTGGCGGTTTGAAACCACCAGTGACTCCTCAGGAGAACGATGTGGCAATCTGCTTCCATAGAAAGCAGAAACCTTATGGGGTCCCTGTGAGTCAGAATCGACTTGACAGCAGTGGGTTTGGTTATTTTGGTTTTATCAGTTGGACAGGGCCCAGGACAGCCCACTTATATGTGCTCAGTTCCAAGGCTGAGCACCGCAGCTCTGGACTTGACCATCCTCTCTTCCCAGATATGTACCACTTGTCACCAGGGACGAATGGACAGCCTACACGTGAATCTAGTACAGTCGGACCACCTCAACTAATAGACACCATGTGCCTTCTTGTTTTGTTTGTGTTTTTTAATACATTAATAAACAAATGTTGGTGTCAAATGGTTAGCCTGCCAGAAGAAACTATATTTTTTTAAGACTCATTTGAAAGATTAATTTAATGGCTGAATGTTTGAGGTTGAAGAGAATACTGCTTTCCAAAGCATATGATGGAGATTTTAAAAGTTGTGTTGAACAGATTGAAGCTTGTCCTCAAAGAAAAAAAAAAAAAGAAAGAAATATTAGCACAGGGCCCTTAACAGAATTTAGATTTATGCAAAACTTCCATTTTTTGCAGACCAAAATTAACAAACGAGAATGACACAAGTTTGTTGAAATTCAATGCAAACTAAACACTTGTGTGCAGCTTCCTAGAGTTCAGCAGAATGTTGATATTTAAATTCATATTATGCACCTCATTTAATTTCTGCGTGAAAATGAGCCAACAGACAGAAGTAGATAAATCACTGACACACTGACTTTCTTCAGCTCCGAGGAAGAAAACAAAGGTTCTCAGTCTGAGATCAGGGAGGTGTTCACCCGATTTGTTAGTCTGCATAAATCCATAATTATGTTCACCAGTCATCCGTATGCATGGCGCTAACCGTATTATTGCTATTTAGCTTCACTGTGATGCCAACCCCTGAAACATAATCTAATTTTATTAAGTTCCCCAGAGCCTTGAAGAGTCTTACTTACAAGCCAATTCTCTGCTCATTAGCATTGACCTTTATGGTTTATTTGGGGTTTTTTTTTTTTTTTTGGCCTCCTGCCCCAAATTACAGCCCTTTGTTTAATAATACACACTGTCATTGTGCCCTCTTGACCCAGAAAAAAGGCAGCTGAATGGGAGCATTGATGCCAACCTCACAGCTTCTGCAAAGAGGCGCGGGGCCTGAATTTCTAGTCACTAGGCTGATTTCTTTGGAAACAAAGAAGAGAGAAGAGAAAGAGAAGTGTGGAATTGGTATTTGATAATTTTATGGACTCATCATTGTTATGGTTGTGGTTAGCTGCCAAAGAGTTGATTCCCACTCCTGGTGACCCCATATGTTACACAGAGTAGAACTGCTGCATAGAGGTTCCTTGGCTGTAATCTTTATGGAAGCAGATCACCAGGACTTTTCTTCTGTGGTACTGCTGAGTGGGTTTGAACTCCCAACCTTTGGGTTAGCAGGGGAATGCAAGCCATCTGTCCACGTAGGGACCTCAACAACTCATCATGGAACACAGTAAGTCCTACGTAAGCATCACTTATTATTATTTGTTGTTGTTGCCTCTTATTGGTGCTTTTGAGCACCTCCGTGTCAGCCTTGTATTCCATTTTGAGGCTTTGATCCAACATGCTGTACTCCACACTATTTTCCAACCACAAGCAGCTGGCCGCATTCTACCCTCTTCAAGAAATAAGAGTTAGATAAAATGTGAGCAAAATGGGTGGTACTATATAAAGACATGCGAAAAGCTGAGAGCACTTTAGCCTGCAAAAAAGATCAAGCAGGATTATGTTCAAAATCTATAAAATCTGAATGGAATGTATAAGATGAACATAGACATTCTTTAAATCTAAGAAGTATTTGAATAAGAAAAGGACTCTGAAGTTTAATGATGATCAGTTTAGGATAAATAAAGGAAACTTTTCCTTCCTGCAGCTGGTGATAAGCTTACAAAATTCACTGATGGAAAGGTCATGTAGGAAACACAATTGAATTTTAAAGAGGTCAAACTTATTTGTTAATAATAACTCTCAAAATTGCTATTATGAAATTATACTATGCAAATTATCTAAAAAATTCAGAAATGTTCATATTATAATTTTGAAATTAAAAAAAAGCAGAATTAAAATTAAATGTGTGTACATAAACCATGACCTCATGTACCCTGAGACCAGAAGAACTAGATGGTGCCCAGCTACAACTACTGACACTTCTAATCGGGACCACAATGGATGGGGTCCTTATAGAATGGGAGGAAAATGTGGAGCAGCACCTTAAATTCCTAAAAAGAAAACCAGATTTACTAGACTGGTTGAGGCTGGAGAACTTTCCAAGACTATTGCCCTGAGATGCTCTTTAAACTTTGAACTGAAACTAGCCCCTGAGGTCACCTTTTAGCTAAATAACAGATTACCTCACAAAATAAAGAATATCCCCCATGAGTACTATGCTCTTTTAAAAAGTCATCTATATGCATCCAAATGGTCAACAATTAACTTTAAAACAAAGATGAGAATGTAAGGGGGCAGGGAAACTAGATTAATGGAAATGGAACAACCAGCACTGAAATACTGAGAATGCTCGTACTTGTGAAGAATGTAACCAATGTCACCGAACAATTTGTGTAGAAATTGTTGAATGGGAACCTAAATTGTTACGCAAACCTTCACTGAAAACACATTAAATATGTATTTTAAAAAAATCAAATGTGTGTCACAAATACAGTAATATAAATCATATAAATCCATATAAAAATACCAAACAAACCAAAAAACCCAAAGCATGGGACAAAAGGAAAGGAATTTATAAAGACAAAAATAATTGTGATAAGGATTTTGGGTTCGTTTCCTTTTTAAAAAGTTCTTTAATATAATATTGATTTAAATTAGTATTTATCTGTTACATCTTTTCCTATTTTTTTACTTAAACTTTATAGTGTTCTTATGTTTTAAGCATATCTTATAAATAGCATAAAGCTGTAAATTTTTTCCCTTCTATATGACAATCTCTCTCTTCTTGGTTTATTTTGTTCTTATCTTGTAAGACGAGAACATTCATATTTGTTGTGATTATTGATACGTTTAGACTTTATATCTTCTTACTTTATTATTTTTGTTTGTCTTACTTTTTCTATATCTTTTTTTCCCTTTCTTGCATTTTCTTTTTTTAAATTTAATAATTTACTGAAACTTTTATTCATTTATTTTCTTATCCACTTACTTTCTCTTTTTCTGGTTTGAAAGCTAAACATTCCGTTACTATTTTTTCAACGGTTTTCCTTGAAATCTGTCTAAACAAAGACTAAATGTAATCAGTATCTTAATTTCCCCCAAAATACACCTTGGATTGCTTTATTCCACAAATTAGAGATCATCACTTTTATTAGAAGCTACACATTTTCCAATTGGTTTGTTTACCATTCGTTCTTCTATCTCAGACATTCCTTCTGAAATAATTTTCCTTCATCTTAAAGTAGATCCTTTAGAAGCTACTTTAGTAAAGGTTTGCTGGTAGAAAATCTCCTAGTCTTTGATTATCTAAATGGTCATTATTTCACTCTGATTTTTGAAACATAGTTTTTCTGAGTTCTCACTCAGCTATTGATGGTATTATTCCATAGTTTTTGGCTTCCTTTTTTGGTGTTGAGAAGTCTGCTGCAAATTTAATTGGGTGCTTTTAAGATCTTCTCAAAGCTTTTTTTTTATTATTGTTTTTTGCAGTTTCATTGTGGTGTATCTAAGTTTAGCTTTATTTTGCCTTATCCTGCTCGATAAATTTTCTGTACATAATGTGTCTCATCAAAAGCCCTTTTTTTCTCTTCAGTTATCACCTCTCCTCCATTCTTTGTACTCCCTGTTTCCAGAACTCTGATTATACGTACGGTGGGCCTTGTAATTCTATCCTCCATGTCTCTTCATCTCTCTCCTATATTTTCTATGTCTGTTGTGGTTGTTGGGTGCCATTGAGTCGGAACCAACAGTACTGAAGGAAGAAGGCATTGGCAAAAAACAAGGCTCCGGGAATTGATGGCATACCAATTGAGATGTTTCAACAAATGGTTGCAATGCTGGAAGCACTCACTTATATATGCCAAGAGATTTGGAAGACAGTTTACCTGGCTAACCAACTGGAAGTGATCCATATTCGTGCCCTTTCCAAAGAAAGATGATCCAACAAAATGTGCAAATTATCAAACAATATCATAAAAAAAAAATATCATAGGCAAGTAAAATTCTGATGAACATAACTAAAAAACTGTTGCAGCAGTACATTATCTGGGAACTGCCAGAAAGTCAACCCTGATTCAGAAGAGAATGTGGAATGATGTCAGATGGATCTTGGCCGGAAGCAGAGAGTACCAGTAAGATGTTTACCTGTGTTTTATTGACTGTGCAAAAGCATTCAACTGTGTGGATCATAATCAGCTACTGATAACATCTCTATGTCTGGGCTTATATACTCTCTTCAGCTGTCATTAGTCTACCATTTAATCTATCCACTGAGTTTTTAATTTAAATAATTATATGTTTCACTTTAAAAAGTTCTATCAGGCTCTTTTCTAAATCTTGTCATTTATTTCATGATAAAATTTATGATTTCATTCTTTATTTCTGTAGACAATTTATATTTAATTATATTACTTATTTAGTAATTTAAAAATCTAAATCTTTGTGAGTCAAAATCTGTTATTTCCTTTTTCTCTGTTGTCATTTTTCTTCTTTGTGTTTTTGATGAACTTTGTGATTTTAATGGGACTAAAATAGAGTGTCTCTCTCACATGGTTATTGTGAGAATTAAACAAATCAATACATGTAATACACTGAATAGAATGCCTATTAATAATTGCTCATTTTATGGTTGCTAAAATCTAGATGTAGCTGACTACTGGAAAACAAGACTGTAAAATCTATATTCCCTGGTTCCAGAGGAGAAGAAACCTATTTGAGTTCAAGGTTGAGCTCTAATTTTGAATTTCAGCATTAACTTATTAGCATCTAACCATGTTCACATGCTACGCATTTCTTTAAAAAATTTAAGTTGCTACCAACAGAAAGGAGTCCCTTGGTGGTGAAATGGTTAATGCACTTGGCTTCTAACCCAAAGGTCAGAGGTTCCAGTCCACACAGAGGCACTTTGGAAGAAAGATCTGGTGATCTATTTCCAAAATATCAGCCACTGAAAATCCTACAAAGCATAGTTCTACTCTGACACTCTTGGGGTCACCATGAGTTGGGATTGACCCAACGGCCACTGTTTTACTGGTTATCAACAGAAATTCAGTGTTAAAGTCAATGTCAACTGAGATCTATGGGTCTGCAAATGTCTTTGCAAAAAGTTAGATCGTCAAAACCTTTCCAATTGCACTGTTTCTTCTAATTTTGGATTCAAATTGTTACTTCCACTTAGCTAAGGAATAACATACAATTGTCAGCATAAATCCACTGTATTTCATTGGTTTACTGAAAACTAGAAATAAAATTGTATTCTCTAGTTGATGGTCTTTATTTATGTTTATAATACATAGAATTAATGTGAAAGAAAAGTCAAAGTAGGAGCCGTTTGTTTTCCAGGATCTTCTCAAATTGCTGAGAATTTGGGTGCCATCTCTTCCTTTCTAACCTTCACAGTACCTACCCTGTCCAATATGGTAACTAGTAGCCATATGTGGCTATTAAACACTTCAAATCGTGGCTAGTATAAATTGATATACTCTCTAAGTGTAAAATACACACTGAATTTCAAAAAATTTATAAGAAAAAATAAAATATCCTATTAATATTTTTATATTGATTACATTAATGTTCTAGACATAGTGGTTTAAGTAACATATATTATTAAATTTCACATTTTTTTTTAAGTTCTAAAGGCAGCTATTAGAAAAATTTAAATGACAAAGCTGGCTCACATTATATTTCTATTGGGTAGTACTAGCCTACGCAGCTACCATAAATCCTTTTTGACACAGCCATTAGTTTTCCCAACCAAGGACCAGTCACCACTTTTCTTCATTGAGTGAGTATGAGGACCAAGACAATAGCATTTTCAGTTCCTAAACCAACAGCTCTGCCAGTTCAAGCTTAAACAGTAGTTCACAGCCAAAACAATGATTTCACTTCACTTTGATTGCACTGGCTCTGCTTCTGGACAAGGTGTTAGTTATCTCAATACCCAAAATAAAGCTTTTCAGAATTCACTCATATCTTTAATCCAATTTAACTTGGATTGAGGGCAGAGGGTTCAGGGGGAGAGAAGAGAGAAGTTAGGAGGAGAAAGGACAGAGCTACCACATCCATTTAAATTTACTAGGAAACAAATTTTTTTTTTCTCATCAGATCATCTAGCATTAGGTAGACAGATACGCATAATGTAGGTAAAGGTGAATGATGGGGAGAACCATTTCCCAGGATAATGGTCTATATACTCACATGCTCACCAGGAGTCACCAAATCCACCAGTAATTACAAAATCCCTCTCTTGGGAGTGTTCCTAACAAGGCTCTTTCTTGTATTGTACATCCACACCTCTCCCGAGGGCACACTGACCAGTCAGAGCCAGGGTCACAGAGAGAAGGGCCTCTCTTTCAGCACTGCTGTCTCCTGTTCAAGCTGCTTGTTTGAAGGCTTAGAGGGACACAGAGGGCAAACAAGGCATCGGAGAGGATTTTTCACCGACAGCTCAGGAAGGGATGTTTCCCTCAGCACTAGAAGAGGAAGGAATAGCCAAATTAAATTACAATACGATTTAATGTACTCAGTGTCACTGAATTGTACCGATAAAAATTGTTGAATTGAAAAAGGATTTGTTATACATATTTTCAGCACATGCGCGTGCGTGCACACACTCACACACAACAAAACATAGCTTAAAAAAATTAACTACAGGTTCAAACTCCTTTATCCACAATTCCAAAATCTAGGAAGCTCTGAAAACAAAAACCTTTTTCAGGATTCATTTGGGGGCACATGAGGCTATTTTCAGTCTTTCTTTGTCCCACTTAGGATACGTTTCACTTGGGTTAGGGGTAGCGGGTTTAGTGGGAGAGAAGGGAGCAGGTCCATTTCACTGCAGACACAGTGATGTGTTTGGCTATAAGCTACTGCTCAGAATCCCCTGGGTATGTCTCATCATGTTCAAAATAGACTACCTTCACAAGGCCCAAAACATTTGGATTTCTGAGAGGAAACTGGCCCCTCAGATTTCAGATAACAGATTTCAGCCTGCCTGGGGGACGCTACAGCTCAGAAGACAAGGCCGGTAACTGAGCTCTCCAGCTTAGTTATTCTCTTCGGTCAGTGGCCCAAAGTTCCTTTGCCCTTCTGTACTTTAGTTCCTTATTCTCACAATCCTGCTTTAACTTGAAGGGAACTCAGTGGATGATTTTTTTTTTTTATGTGGTATGGGTTGAATTGTGTCCCCCCAAAAGACATTGCATCAAGTCAATTCTGATTCATAGCAATCCCACATGACAGAGTAGAACTGCCCCATAGGCTGTAATCTTTATGGGAGCAGATAGCCAGGTCTTTTCTACTGTGTAGCAGCTCATGGGTTTAAACTGCTGACCTTTTGGTTAGCAGTTGAATGCTTAACCATTGCGCCACCATGGCTCCTTCCCCAAAAGATTCTTGTTGTTGTTAGGTGCCGTTACGTTGGTTCCGACTCATAGCAACCCTACAGAACAGAGTTGAACTGCTCCCAAAGAGCTTCCAAGGAGAATCTGGTGGCTTTGAACTACCTATCTTTTGGTTAGCAGCCAAACTCTTAATCAGAGACACCAGGGCTCCTCCCCAAAAGATAGGGGGTTCTAATTCCCAGTACCTGTGAATGTGACCTTATTTGGAAATAGGATCATAGCAGGTATAATCAGTGAAGTTAAGATGAGGTCATTTAGGTGGGTCCTATGAACCAAACAGTTGGCAGTTGAAATACACCAGCTGCTCCGCAGGAGAAAGCTGTGGCAGTTTGCTTCCATAAAGATTACAGCCTTGGAAACCCTAAGGGGCAATTCTTCTCTGTCCTATAGATAGGGTCACGATGAGTCAGAATCGACTAGAACGCAACTGGTTTGGTTTGAATTTAATCTCTTTATGATTGGTGTCCTTACAAGAAGGGGAGAAGAGACACCAAGAGAAGACAGCTGCAATAGGCAGAAACTGGAGTAATTGGCCACAAACCAAAGAACACCTGAGTCTGCCAGAAGGGGGAAGAAACAAAAAAGGATTCTCTGCTAGAGCCTCTTGGGAGAGCATGGCTCTGCTGACAGCCTGAATTTGGACTTTCCAGAACTGCAATACTTCCCCCACGTGTCTGTCAGTTTGTCAAACTATGGGGGCTTGCGTGTTGCTGTGATGCTGGAAGCTATGCCACCGGTATTCAGATACCAGCAGGGTCACCAATGGAGGACAGGTTTCAGCTGAGCTTCCAGACTAAGACAGGCCAGGAAGAAGGACCCAGCGTCTACTCCTGAGAAGTATTAGCCAGTGAAAACCCTATGAGTAGCAGCAGACCATCGTCTGATATTGTGCTGGAAAATGAGCCCCCCAGGTTATATTATACTGACATGTGCAAAGAGCTGGAAATGGAAAACCAAAAGGGAAGAACATGCTCGGTGTTTCTCAAGCTGATAGAATTGAAGAAAAAATTCAATCCTCAAGTTGCATAGTGAAGGATTCTATGGGGAAAATATTAAACAACTCAGGAAGCATCAAAAGAAGATGGAAGGAATACACAGAGTAATTATACAAAAAAGAATTAGTCGATGTTCAACCATTTCAAGAGGTGGCATATGATCAGGAACTGATGGTGCTGAAGGAAGAAGTCCAAGCTGCTCTGAAGGCATTGGTGAAAAACAAGGCTCCAGGAATTGATGGAATATCAATTGAGATGTTTCAACAAACAGATGCATCACTGGAGGTGCTCACTCGTCTATGCCAAGAAATATGGAAGACAACTTCCTGGCCAAGTGACTAGAAGAGATCCATATTTATGCCTAGTCCCAAGGAAGGTGATCCAACCGAATGTGGAAATTATAGAACGATATCATTAATATCACACGCAAGCAAAATTTTGCTGAAAATCATTCAAAAACGGCTGCAGCAGTATATTGACAGGAAGCTGCCAGAAATTCAGGCTGGTTTCAGAAGAGGACGTGGAAACAGGGATATCATTGCTGATGTCAGATGGGTCCTGGCTAAAAGCAGAGAATACCAGAAGGATGTTTACCTGTGTTTTATTGACTATGCAAAGGCATTTGACTATGTGGATCATAACAAATTATGGATAACATTGTGAAGAATGGGAATTCCAGAACACTTAATTGTGCTCATGAGGAACCTTTAAATAGATCAAGAGGCAGTTGTTTGGACAGAACAAGGGGATACTGACTGGTTTAAGGTCAGGAAAGGTGTACACCAGGGTTGTATTCTTTCACCATACCTATTCAATCTGTATGCTGAGCAAATAATCCGAGAAGCTGGACTATATGAAGAAGAATGGTCCATCAGGATTGGAGGAAGACTCATTAACAGCCTGCGTTACGCAGATGACACAACGTTGCTTGCTGAAAGTGAAGAGGACTTGAAGCACTTACTAATGAACATCAAGGACCACAGCCTTCAGTATGGATTGCACCTCAACATAAAGAAAACAAAAATCCTCACAACTGGACCAATGAGCAACATCATGATAAACGGAGAAAAGATTGATGTTGTCAAGGATTTCATTTTCCTTGGATCCCCAATCAATAGCCATGGAAGCAGCAGTCAAGAAATCAAAAGACACATTGCATTGGGAAAATCTGCTGCAAAAGACCTCTTTAAAGTGTTGAAGAGCAAAGATGTCACCTTGAAGACTAAGGTGCGCCTGACCCAAGCATCATATGCATGTGAAAGCTGGACAGTAAATAAGGAAGACCAAAGAAGAATTGACGCCTTTGAATTGTGGTGTTGGCAAAGAATATTGAATATACCATGGACTGCCACAAGAAATCTGTCCTGGAAGAAGTACAACCAGAGTGCTCCTTAGAAGCAAGGGAGACTGCGTCTTACATACTTTGGACATGTTGTCAGGAGGGATCAGTCCCTGGAGAAGGACATCATGCTTGGCAGAGTACAGGGTCAGCGGAAAAGAGGAAGACCCTCAATGAGGTGGATTGACACAGCAGCTGCAACAATGGGGTCAAGCTTAACAATGATTGTAAGGATGGCGCAGGACCGGGCAGTGTTTCCTTCTGTTGTGCATAGGGTCACTATGAGTTGGAACGAACTCAACGGCACCTAACAACAATAACAAGAACAAAACTGCAAACCAATTTATTTCTCTTGTTTTAAACCACAGAGTTTATGGTGATTTGTTATGCCAACCCGAAGAAACTCATACAGATATACTGGAATAATATATGCTGTTCCTTTAAGATATGGACAAGTCTTCTTTATTTGGGAATCCCACTGCCCTCAAGTCAATTCCAACTCATAGTGATCCTATAGGACAGAGTAGAGCTGCCCCGTAGGATTTCAAGGAAGGGCTGATGGATTAGAACTGCCAACCTTTTGGTTAGTAGTTGAACACTTAAATGCTACACCAGCAGGGCTCCATCAGTTAATTACAGTAATTAAATTAGTCATCTCTAAATTTATTAAAATGGAAAATGAATATGTAGAAATAGTTTTAGAATAACTATAAAAAGAATCCCAGGAATCTTGAGAGGCGACTAGTCTGTAAAGATGTAATCTTGTTACAATTATAAATTACTCTGAGAAGCTATGCAACATTCTAATCTTTTGAGAAAGCTTGATTGTTCTGTTAAGAATTATGGTTTTACTATATTTTCAATTAAAGACTTCAAGGATTTGGTAGAAATTGACAACTAAAAATACCATTAGACATCTGGTGCCCAGCTCTTGGTTTCTAATACCATTCTCTACTAAAATAAACCAGGGTTACTTGGGGAAATGGCTGATTCTAAGAATGGGATAGGCAATACAGAAGGTGCTCAAAACAAACAACAACAAAATAGAAGCACCCCACACCGATGGGGATGTGCCAAAGGAGCACAGAAGCCAACTAAAAGAACTTCCAACGGTCAAAGCTGGACCAATATAAGTAACAAAATAAAGTAATACTGGAATATAAGCCGAAGTATACAATGAATATCCATGATGCTATCCTGATATAATGAACAAATTAGTAAATGGGGGTAAGAAATAAATCTCCCGTGCAGAAGAATTCCAAGTAATTTATATAGCCACTCTATCCTCAAGGAGAGGGAGCGTAACTCCCTAGACATAGCATGGATCGTGCACAGTGATGTCCTTCCAGAAGAGTGGAGAATGGTAAAGGGAGAAAAAAGAGTCACTTTACAGTGGAGAAACTTGACAAACCCTATATCAGATAGCTGATCAAGGCCAGCATCAACATCATAAGTCATGTTTCATGTATGTGTTCTTGACATGATGTGCACAGATGAATATTGGTTCATTAATTTTAACAACAGTACCATACTAATACGAGATGTTTGTAATAGGTAAACTGGGTGCAGGGTATATGGGAGCCCTTTGTACACTCTTCTCAATTTTTGGTAATTTTAAAATTGTTCTAAAAAATAAAGTCAATTAAAATCTATGTAATTACAATTCGCTCCCAGATTTCAGCGCCGAATATATATATAATTAGATCCGATGTGCCTTAATCAGGAAGTTAAAGAAAAACCTACACTGTTTCTTTAACAACACTTCTAATTATCTGGCTTTGGCAAGAGCATATACGATTTCTTTCTTGGAAATGTTTCCTTAGTAACTATTCATATAGCACACCAGATGGATGCTGCATATTTGTTAGTGCTTACTGCCCTTTGGACCTCAATTTCATTTTGTATGATGGCCCAAGATGAGAAAACTAATCAAAAGTATAGCAATAAACACATACTTTGTCTCAATGAAAAAAAAAAAACCCATGTTACCGTTTCTCTCTCCCTGAGAGCGAGTTAAATATGTAATTCTATATATAGTCTAGAATACGAAGTGATTATATTCAAATACTGTCAAACTGCCATTTGTGCGCTTTCGAGTACACTGCTCTAGTTTAGAAACTCCGAATACTAGCGTAGGGTGTCTACACGATACACAAGCCATAATGTACCTTTCATACCTGTGCACCACATAGAATCTCTACACGCCAGTCTATTTGGGTTTCCCTGACCCCTTCTACTTGCATGGAATCATCTTAATCCTGACTTGAAAATCCAGGCAAGTTCACCTCATCACAAGGGTCCCTCTGCAATCTCAGGTTCCTCCAGAAAGTCAATACCTGAAGCTACTGCTCCACTTATACCACCTTAGACCACTTATACCAAATATTGCTTGGTATGTTAAGAACTATACTTGCAGTTCTTTTCTAACAGTTCCTCTCTGTTACAGTCAGTTTATCTCATTTTCCCCTTTGAGCTGCCACCTAGAGCCTGTCTTCCACTAACTCTTATGGTTCTTCACCCGGCACATCTGGGTAACGACTTCAGGAAAAGGTCTACCAGTCATTTCTTCCCTAGACATATGCCATCTCACACAATCTGAAGTAATACAAGCTGCGTTTTACAAAGGGTTCAGAAAGTTAGTTTCTTGGTAAAGATCTTTTAATTGGCTCATATTTAATTTTTTTTTCCTTTTGGCCATTAAACTCATTTCCATTATCTTTGTTGTCATCTTTTGGGAATGAATTCAAGTAAATTCTGTTCTGAGTCACCTCCACAGATAAACAGAGAAAGATACTCCATACAAAAATATTTACCTATGATGTATGAGACCCAAGGGATTCTTTGTGATGGTGGTGGGTTCCCCCCCTCCACCTTTTCCAGCAGGTAGTTTCATTTCTGCCTGAATTTCACAAGAACAGATGAAAATTCTGCCCAAACTCAGGCTAAGGTTCTTGATGTTAGGTCATTGGTAAAGAAAGGCACCCCTTAAACTGGCCCCAAAAGCATTGTGTTCACTCATCTTGAACAGTTGCTTGTCCAAACATCGAGTGTAACAGCCTTTGCCTGGTGAATACAGGAGCTGGACTCATTCAACCTGGCTACAAGAATTCTCCACGCATTTCTCCCTCATAGAAATCTACAGTGCAGTCTCCTTTATCCGTTTGGTTATTTTCAGGATAAAAAAGTTGTATTCAAAGCTCCAACCAATTTCCTTGAGGACCTTGTCTCAGTTATCTAGTGCTTCCATAACAAAATTACTACAAATGAGTTGCTTTAAAGAACAGAAATTTATTGTCTTGCAGTTTTGGAAGCCAGAAGTCTTAATCATGGCATCAGCTCTAGGGGAGGATATCTCTTTGTCAGCATCCCTAGGCATTCCCTGGCTCATAGATGGTTCTCGCACGGTTTTTTACCCCTGTTAGTATGTCTTTGTGTCTACTCTGCTCTTTTTATAAGACATCATTCAGAAGTGCTTGGGTTTGGGACCCACTGGACTCTGGTATGACCTCATTAACATAAAAAAGAAAAACTCTGTTTCCAAACTGGGTCATATTTACAGGGAAAGTTTAGGACTTCCACTTAAATTTGGGGGGGGACATAATTCAATCCATAACAGATTCTTTGTACAATTTTTTTATTGAGATATAATTTATATAACATTAAATTCACTGTTTTAAAGTGTACATTTCTCTAGTTTTTAATATAGTCACAGTGTTGTGTCCCCAGCACCATTATCCAATTCCAGAACATTTGTATCACTCCAAAAGAAACTCTGTATCTGTTAACAGTCACTCCCAGGGCTCCCCTTCCTCCATCTCCTTGCAATCACTAATATACTATCTGTCTCTACGGATTTTCCTATTCTGGATATTTTATATGAATGCAATCACACAACATGTAGCCTTTATATCTGGCTTCTTTCACTTAACATATTGTTCTCAAGGTTCATCCATGTTGTAGCATAAATCAGTGCTTTATTCTTTTTATGGCTGAATATTATTCCATTGTATGGATATACCACATTTTGTTTATTGATTCATCAGCTGATGAACATCTGGGTGGCTTCTACTTTGGAGGCATTATGAATAATGCTGCCATAAACATTTGTGTATAAATTTTTGTGTGACCATGTTTTCAGTTCTCTCAGGTATGTATATCTAAGAATGAAACTGCTGGGTCATATGATAATTTTACATTTATCTTATCGAGGGACTGACAAATAGTTTTCCACAGGAGCTGCAGCATTTTACATGCCCACCAGCGATGTATGAATGTTCCAATTTCTCAACACCCTCCATATCACTTGTTATTAACTGTCTTTTTTAGTAAAGCCATCCTATCGGGTATGAAGTGATATCTCACTGTGATTTTGATTTGCATTTCTCTTATGACTAATGATGTTCAAAATCTTTTCGTGTGCTTTTGGACATTTGCATATTTTTTTTTGGAGGATCCATTTTTAAAATTGGGTTATTGGTCTTTTAATTATTCCAGTTATAAGTTTTTTATATATTCTGGATTCTAGATATATGATTTGCAAATATTTTCTCCCATTCTGTGGGTTGTCTTTCCACTTTCTTGATGGTGTCTTTTGATGCACAAATGTTTTTAATTTTGATGGTGTCCAATTTACCTATTTTTTCTTTGGTTGCTTTTGAAAAATGAAATCTCTGTAGAACCTCAGTATATAAAATAAACAAAAAGTGAAAGTGCTCTAATGAAGCAAGAACAGGGATGTGATAACCATGATCATAACAGGAACCCTCCCAAGGCAACAAGTAGCCCCTATGACATCTCATGAGGTTATGGAAGGCTTTAGGGCTGGTCTCTCAATGTAAGTTTTTCCACTCATCACCTTTCCTGATGCTTTACTCTGATGTCTGACAGGTTTAAGAAATACATATGGTAAGATTATATTTTGGGATTTTAAGTAACTTGTCCCGTTCTCCTCTCCTAAACTTACTTGAGTTATGTGATACCAACTAACACTTGCACTCAGAGGAGTAGTTGTTAGAAAGGAACAAATTTTTAAGTGCAAGTATGGAAAATCTGAGGGCAAGGAGATGGTGATTAAGTAGAACAGGCCCCTTCCTATCCCTCTAACTGGTTAAAGCGCTCTCAGATTGGGAGAGAGATAGAAAGTTGAGAGGAGGAATACACTTAGAAGGAGTGCAAGGGCCATATTCTCTGCCCTAATCTCAACTCCCCAAAATGAACTGGGGGGTACCAAGTAGAACTTTTTTTTTAAGCTTGGAAGGCTGCTTCCCCTCCACCCCCCACTCCATGCCATCCTGGTGACACAAAGTAGAAATGGTGACATGGTGTATGAACCTCAAGAGGCAATCTCATCAAACCTCATAGCTTCAGTTGTGTTTTATATGCCAGCAACTTCCAAATAATACCTCCAAGCTAGATTTTCTCTTCTGACCTCCGGACTTAGACATCCATCTTGCCTACTGAACACATCCATTCAGATATCCCAATGGCGTCTAAAATCAAACATGCTGAAACTGAATTTATAAACTTTCACCATGCAAACTGCTCCCTTGCCCATAGTTCTGGTAAAAACATTCCTTAGCTCAGTCAAATTGACTTCTCCACATGGATATTTACTAGTTATGTCAGACTTAAGAAGGACAAAAATAACTCTTGACTTTTTCTACTTAGTCTTTACCATCATAGTAAATGGTACCACTAGACATGCAGTTGTGTAGACAAAAGCTTTGAATGTGATACTTGATTCTTCTCCTTTAGGCAATTTACACTCCCGATCCAAACTCAAAACTCTGCTGTGCTGGTCCCCAGTTTGGAGACCTGTGTACTATACTCCACCTCCACTGCCACCACCTCAGTCCAAGGCGTTGTCATCTCTTACCTGGGCTAAAACAATAAGCTTGTAAATGTCTCCTGGATTCCACTGCGGGAACCATCCATTTTCCATGCAGAAGCCAGAAAGAACATTTTAAAATACAATTCTTTCCAGAGGCATCCCATTACACACAAAATTGATATTCCTTCCTCTGGATTGAAAAGCTGTTCATGATCTGGCCCATATCTTCCTCTTTAACCTCACCCCAAGCCACTCTCGGCCTCATTCACCACATCAAGCCACAGTGGCCTTCTGTCTGTTCGTAGGGTTGTTAAATGACACAGGGGACACCTGGTTAAATTTGAATTTTAGATGTTGTTAGGTGCCGTCGAGTCAGTTCCAACTCATAGCCACTCTAAGTGCAACAGAATGGAACACTGCCCAGTCCTGCATCATCCTCACAATCGTTGCTATATTTGAGCCCATTGCTGCAGCTACTCTGTCAATCCATCTCATTGACAGTTGCCCAGTTAAATTTCAATTTTAGATAATTTCTTTTTTTGTATAAGTATGTCCCAAATATCACATAGGACATACTTATATGTTTTAAAAAAAGTTGTTTATCTGATATTCAAATTTAACTAGATGTCCTCTATTCTTATTTGCTAAATCTGGCAATCCTATCTGTTCCTCTTCTCACAACACTCATTTCTGCCTTAGAGAACTTCACTAATTATTTTCTTTTCCTTAACGCTCTTCCTCCTATTTCTTTTTTATTGTGGTAAATACAGATATAAACAAACTGTTTGCCTGTTCAATGTTCTTCACATGTGCAATTTAAATTCTGTGACATTCGGTACCTTTATCATGTTGTTCAACCATTATTATTATCCATTTCCAAATTTTCCCATCACCCGTAACAGAAGCTCAGTGTTTCTTAAACATTCAGTCCCCCTCTTCCCTGGCCTTCCATCCACCCTTGGTAACCACTAATAAACCTTGGTCTCTACACATCTGCCTATCCTAGATATTTCATTTAAGCGGAGTCATGCAATATTTGTCCCTTTCTGACTGACTTTTTTCACTCAGTATAATGTTGTTAAAGTTCAGCTATTTCCCTCCTATTTTTGCATGATTGGCTTGCTCTTGTTCTTCAGAACTCAGTTTAAATGTCATCTCCTCAGACAGGCCCCCTAGCCCAGTTCATAGTGATCTTCTCTATCACATCATTCTCTGTTCATGCTTTGCATACTGTCATTTGAGAGAGAGATATTGACAACTTGACTTATTCTTGATTATCTATACCACATCCTACCCCACTAAAATGCTTTTTCTTCTCAGCGCTGTACCCTAAATACCTAGTATGGGGCTTGGCACATAGTAGGTATTCAATAAATATTTGCTGACTGGATGACTGAATGAAAGTGTTTAAGTCACAAAGTTGAGTCATCTTTTAATCCTTCCTCTTTTTCCCTGGGTGCCCACATCTTATCAATCACTAAATCATATCTCAAAATCCCGCTACATGTATCTATCCTCTTCTCCTTATGCCCACAAACACTGTCCAAGATGCCTTTCCTTACACCCCCAGACCTGATAGGAACCCATCACACTCTCTAGTATCCTGAACCCTCTGGCTGTTGCTCATACTCCCACAAACTGAATTCTCATGGAGTGTCTATCTTCCCTGTTAGACTAAGCTGCACAAACAAGGAACTGAGTCAGTTTACATGCTGCTGTATCCTCCACACCAAAGATGAAGCCTGACACATGTAAATATTCAATATGTCTTAGCTATTGTTATTTTAGTGCAGCTACAATTTCATTTCAGTGAAAGATGCCTGCTAATTAGAATTAAAATAAATATACTTGTACCAGTGACAACAGCACTATCGATATTTCTGATATCCTGCGTTTCCTGCCAAACTCAGTTAACTTAGATTAACAGTTCTCAAATGTTTTGATGTCAGGAACCCTTTACACTCTTAAAACTTATTAAGGACTCCAAAGAACATTTTTTATGTAGATTTTAACTATTGACATCTGCTGTATTAGAAATTAAAACAGAGACAGTTTTAGAATATCTATTAATTCATTTAAAATCTACAGTAAAAAACGTACTATATGTTAACATAAATAACATATTTTATTAAAAAATAACTTTTCTAGAACAAAAGTGTTTCATGAGAAGAGTTGCATTATTTTACATTTTTGCACATTTCTTTAGGGTCTGGCTTAATAGAAAATAGCTGGGTTCTCATATCTGATATATTGTTTTGGTTGAAATATATGAAGAAAATTCAGTTTCATACACATATGAATAGCATTTTCAGTTAACTGTGGATATTCTTCTGATGTTGTTGTTGTTATTAGGTGCTGTCAAGTCAGTTCCAAATCATAGCGACCCTATGCACAACAGAACAAAACACCGCCCGGTCCTGAGCCATCCTTACAATCATTGTCATGCTTGAGCTCATTGTTGCGGCCACTGTGTCAATCCACCTTATTGAGGGTCTTCCTCTTTTCCACTGACCCTGTACTCTGCCAAGCATGATGTTCTTCTCCAGGGACTGATCCCTCCTGACAACATGTCCAAAGTATGTAAGACGCAGTTTCGCCATCCCTGCTTCTAAGGAGCATTCTAGCTGTCTTCTAAGACAGATTTGTTCATTCTTTTCGCAGTCCATGGTATATTCAGTATTCTTCGCCAACACCACAATTCAAAGGTGTCAATTCTTCTTCAGTCTTCCTTATTCATTGTCCAGCTTTCACATGCATATAATGCGCCTGAAAATACATATGGCTTGGGTCAGATGCACCTTAGTCTTCAAGATGACATCTTTGCTCTTCAACACTTTAAAGAGGTCTTTTGCAGCAGATTTACCCAATGCAATGCGTCTTTTGATTTCTTGACTGCTGCTTCCATGGCTGTTGATTGGGGATCCAAGGAAAATGAAATCCTTGACAACTTTAAACTTTTCTCCATTTATCATGATGTTGCTCATTGGTCCAGTTGTGAGGATTTTTGTTTTCTTTATGTTGAGGTGTAATCCATACTGAAGGCTGTGGTTTTGATGTTCATTAGTAAGTGCTTCAAGTCCTCTTCACTTTCAGCAAGCAAGGTTGTGTCATCTGCATAATGCAGGTTGTTAATGAGTCTTCCTCCAATCCTGATGCCCCGTATAGTCCAGCTTCTCGTATTATTTGCTCAGCATACAGATTGAGTAGATATGGTGAAAGAATACAACCCTGACACACGCCTTTCCTGACTTTAAACCAATCAATATCCTCTTGTTCTGTCCAAACAACTGCCTCTTGATCTATGTAAAGGTTCCTCATGAGCATAATTAAGTGTTCTGGAATGCCCATTCTTCACTATGTTATCCATATTTGTTATGATCCACACAGTCGAATGCCTTTGCATAGTCAATAAAACACGGGTAAACACCCTTCTGGTATTCTCTGCTTTCAGCCAGTAGGACTGAGTAGAACTATCCATAGGGTTTCCAAGGAGCGGCTGCTGGATTCGAACTGCCGACTTTTGGTTAGCAGCCAAGCTCTTAACCATTGGTAGCACAGTGGTTAAGAGCTACGTCTGCTAACCAAAGGGTCAGCAGTTCGAGTCTACCAGGTGCTCCTTGAAACCCCTCTAAGGCAGTGTCTAGGGCTCTGTCCTATAGGATAGCTATGAGTGGGAATCAACTCAGTGGCGATGGGTTTGGATTTTTCTTTTTTTTTCACCCAAGTGTTATAATTGGCAACTAATACAGTCAATTTTTTCCTTTAAGTGCTTTGATTTGTTCATTTTCAAAGAAGTATCTGCCAAATACCAAATATGTGTCTAAATAACCATAATTTGGATGTGAGTCATTTTTTCAAGTAAAAATGGTGTTCGGTGAAAAAAGTGGCCTGTTTCTCTCACAACTCAAATAATCACAGGTGCTTTCCTTGAGTCACCTGTCATGCTTCAGGACACGGAGGAAGAGCTGTGTCCTTCTCGTTTTGCTCACAGGATACTAAGAATACGTGTATTCAAGACACTAGATTTAATAAATTTAGTAATTTTGACTGTTTTGTTAAGGATGTTCTTAAGTAAGAGTGTGCGTGGCGATGAAGAATACAATGACCACTAACAGAATATGGCGTTATGTGTTGTTCATGTCAAGGTGCTGGCAGTTTGGTGGACTCGAACTGCTGACCCTTTGGTTAGCAGATGTAGCTCTTAACCACTGTGCTACCAATGGTTAAGAGCTTGGCTGCTAACCAAAAGTCGGCAGTTCGAATCCAGCAGCCGCTCCTTGGAAACCCTATGGATAGTTCTACTCAGTCCTACTGGCTGAAAGCAGAGAATACCAGAAGGGTGTTTACCCGTGTTTTATTGACTATGCAAAGGCATTCGACTGTGTGGATCATAACAAATATGGATAACATAGCGAAGAATGGGAATTCCAGAACACTTAATTATGCTCATGAGGAACCTTTATATAAATCAAGAGGCAGTTGTTTGGACAGAACAAGAGGATATTGATTGGTTTAAAGTCAGGAAAGGTGTATGTCAGGGTTGTATTCTTCCACCATACCTACTCAATTAGTACAAAAGGCAAAAAATGTCTTAGTATCATTGTGAAAATAGTTTTGACTGTATGGTGCCTCTGAAAGACCTGAGGTTCCATGAATAACACTTTAATGGTGAACCACTGACTTAGGTTAACTGTATGTTGAAGCTCTTCAGAGGCTTTGGACAATTCCATTATGCTGGAGAAGAAAGAGATCAGCTTTGCCTATTCTACTCTCTGTGACCAAAAACTGTAGTCTAGTGTTTAGCACAGTGTTTAAACCTTACCACAGTGATTAATGCATTAAAGATTTTACGGTCCATTCTGATCAAACTTGAGTATTGGATTGAGCTCTGGAAACATACGCTGAAAGGGATCTTGACAAAATCAAAGAGTTACCACAACAGGAAGGGATCCAGAAACCATGATACACAGGGCGTGATTCAAGACATTAGGAATGTTTGTCCTAAGCATGAGAATAGTGACAGCTATTTTCAACCAGTGCATGAGCTGCCATATGTAAGACATTGACCTCAGTCTGGGTTGATTCAGAAGACAAGATATACATAACATTCAATGGATAGACATTTTAGGGTGGTAGACTCTTACTAATATAAGGACTTCCAAATGACTAGAGTTATTTTTAAAAAATGGAATGGGCTACTCATGAGATCACCAGTTCCTGTCATTACAAGGGCTTAGGCAGAGCCTGAATGACCACCAAAGCAGGGTGTTGTAGAATAGGGATCAGAGACCTGCACTCCAAATACAATTTAATACATGCTATTTAAAAAATAAAAAAAAAAAATTTTTTTTTTTTTTTTATGGAGAGTGGTTAAGTGCGACGGCTGCTAACCAAAAGGTTGGCAGTTTGAATCTACCAGATGCTCCTTAGAAACTCTATGGGGCAGTTATATTCTGTCCTATAGGGTCGCTATGAGTCGGAATCGACTTGACAGCAGTGGGTTTGGTTTTGGTTTTATGGAGACTGGGCTCCCACACAGCAGTTATAAACAAGGCTGTTAAAGTGAAGTGTTGACTGCCAGGGTCACTGGTACTCTTAGGCCAAAACTCGTAAGCTGAAACAGGATATGTATGCAATTATTGAAATAAATTGAGTACCACACTGTTAGCACTGGTCTCCATTCATAAACAATATGATTCTGAGCAAACAAATCATTCAGTGTCTCTGAGCCTCAATTTCCTCATCGGCCATAAATGGATAATAATACCTTCCCCATATATGTCTCAAAAACACTTGTGGAACTAGGAAAGAGAAGAAGCAGACCAGAATCAAAACTGTGGCTCAGTCTTCTGAACATTTAGAACAATGATATGGTCTAGAGGAAAGAGCACAAGATTTGGATTCAGAGGCTTAGACTTGAGAAGGCTTGGATTTATGGAATTTGGGCAAGCTTTTCAACCCTCTGAGGTCACTACCATATCAGAAAAGGAAACTGATGAGGAAGGCACCTCATCAGATTGTCATGAAGTACAGAATGTAACTGCAAGAGCTTTGTAAACTCTGAAGTGGAGCTCCAACTCCTATCCAAGCCAACAGATGTGTTCAATACTTGTATATACTGTTGGCTCACACAGTGCTTTAACATTTTTTACTTACTTGCCAATATTTTTAAAAGAGATTTTATGTGAAAATCTAAATTTCTGGCTTTTCTTGGTCTGACATTCTCAGGGAATACAATCACCAGGACTGTCCCCCAGGCTGACATGACCGAAGACCAGGTGAAGGTAGTCCTTTATCACTGTGCCTGCTTCTTGTTTGCATTGTACCCAAATTTTTCTTGTAACACAGTGATGAAGAAAATGAAACATTTCTTAGATTAATGTCTCTAATAAAAGTTAGAAAATGAAAGCTAGGCTGAATCGCACGGTTCAAGAAAAATGGGAGAAAGTGTATTTCTTTGCAGAAACTAAGACTATTCTAATGTGTTCAGTATGCAAATCAAGTGTATCTGTGTTCAAAACATATGCCCTAAGATGCATGTATAAAATAAACCTTTCTGAAAAATTGTGATCCCTACTCTAACATGTTATATACAATGTTAGCAAGGATTATGTCAGCATCCGTTTATCTACTATATATCTTTCTTCCTCTCTCCTATTTAGCAGTATGAGAATTGCCATTATGTTCATTACTCTGTGATCCTGAAAGTATTATGAAGTTTTGTAGTACTGGCTAGTGAGATTACAAGTGTCTCCAACCTAAGTATGAATTACATATTTTTCTCTTTCCATCAGCCTCTCCTCCAATTTCCAGCCCAGGATTTTAATCCATGTTATAATGCTTATCACTTTTAATGATTTTTCATTTTTTTAAGTGGGTCCTCATCCATGAGCGCAAGGCAACATTTCCAAACTATCGAACACTTTGATGGTAAGTAAAAGATGTGGTTGATCTCAGGATGTGTGATGTCATTTAGCATGAACACATGGAAGAGGAACTGAATTCATTTTTATCCAGATGTTTTAGCATCAGGCCAACAGATCCTTTAATGAATTGAATGACAGATCACAACTAGTATGTCCGCCATCTGTGGCAGGAAATCGTTCAAGCAAGATTTCAAAGTTAATTCACGGCAGAAGACAGATTATAAAGTTTAGAAGCCAGCCAGTTGGCATTTCCTTCTCGAAAATACACTGTTCACTCTTACTACCTTCCTCTGAGGTAATAAATTCTAACTTTATTTCATGTCATCAACACACATCCAAATACCCAGACTAAAAACTCAGAATTATCTTTGTTTTTCTTGACTTTCCACATTATATATACATGTATATATATATATGGTAAAAAAAAAAAAAAAAAAAAAGAAAATTTCACTAAATTATGGAAAGATAAGGACACCATGGAAGGAGCCCTGGTGGCGCAGTGGTTAAAGCGCTAGGCTGCTAACCAG
Organism: Elephas maximus indicus; assembly: GCF_024166365.1. Lineage (NCBI taxonomy): Eukaryota > Metazoa > Chordata > Mammalia > Proboscidea > Elephantidae > Elephas > Elephas maximus. The sequence continues at coordinate 56,553,899 of NC_064840.1, forward strand.
CAGAAAGATGTGACGATCTGCTTCCAAAAAAACTTACAGCCTTGGAAGCCCTATGGGGGAGTTCTGCTCTGTCCTATAGGGTTGCTATGAATAGAACTAACTCGGCAACAGGATGGGTACCCAAATCTCCTATGTTCAGTTGTTAGACTTCCTGGTATATGTTGCTATGTCTTGTCTCCCACAAAAGAGAGCTATTTGGCACATATTATTTTAATCAATGTGAATTAAATTTTATTTTTGTTGATGTGGTTTTTGTTCATATTCCCTCGGGCTTGCAATTTATCAAGCAACAGTAATATCTGGCACACAGAGTCTCTAACAGCTTCCTTTTATTATTAGATCAATGATGGTCTGAATTATTGAGAGAGGAAATGTCTAGGAAGAGAATGCCCCAACTCCTTGAAAATGGCACTGAAAGGAAGATGCGGGAGTATAAAAATATAAACATTAAAATTGTTATTTCATTTTAGGGCACATGAACCCTTATTTATGGCAACTTGGAACCATTTTCAAAGTATATTCTCAGCAGCCAGTGACTTAATAATGGTAGTTTGGCCTCTGAATATTAGATCCATGGATTGTATCTTTCTTTAACTTTTGACATATTTAAAAAGATATATTGAGAATATAAAAAGCTCATGTTAATAAACCAATTTTTATTACAAAAGTAAGTGGAAAATAATAAAAGTAAACATAGGTGTGCTTTAGAAAAAGTTAAAGGCGACAGAGAGGCATAAAATTTAAAGTTTTCCTCACACTGCCCACCTCCACCAGCCCACCAGTCCTTCTCCTAAACCTAACCCACTTTGTAACTATCTTCCCAGAGATTGTCTCAGCCTTAATATGTCTATCCTCCCTTTTTTTTTTTTACATAAAAGAGCCCCACTACATAATGTACTTTACTATATAGTTTTATTCCAACTTAACATCTTAAGTATCTTTAAAAAATAATAGCATTATCTGCACTCAAATATATATAAATCTATTTTTTCTTTTCAACAATTACATAACGTTCCACTGTAGAGATATGCCATAATCTAATGAAACAATACCCTGTTATTCAACATTTGTTGTTGGACATTTATTGTTGCAGCAAAAATGCTACAATGAGCATGTTTGTGTGTGCAGACATGTGTATGTATGTTTATATACGTATACATACACTCAATGCTGATGTATCTGTAAGACATGTTTTAAAAGGGCATTTGCCATTAAGATCTTTGATTTAAAATTGACAACTATGAGAAACCCAGCAAGATACACCGATGTCCATAAACACATGCTATACAACACTTAATCAGGACCCCAGATTTCTGTTATCAAAGCCACATTAACAAATCTCTCCACACTCATTCTCAAGATCACTGGTTGGCCAATAAGCAAGAAGCCGATGTTGACCTTGCAAAGGTTAACATAACAGAGCTTGAGTTAGATTCAGATTCAGTCACAGCCTCCACAGCCATTCTTTGGGCCAAATAGTATACTGCAAAGGTGATGTCATGGTGTTGCATTCCATAAGTCAGCGTTTCAGTGTGACTCATACCTTTTTTCTGAAAGACTCCATTGTCGTTTTGCTCCTGGGTGGAGTGGGGATTTGACTCACTCCCTGACACAGTCCACCAGCACAACCTCAAATCTGCGGATGGAACTTCCATGTGGTAACATTAACTCCATGACACCCTACTCTCTAGCAAGTAGGTCAAGGTACACAGGGATCCCCCCACCCTCCTACCCCCAACTCTGGGATGGTCTGTCACTGTATGAGCCCCATCACAGGATCAAGCTTATCCTTTGTGTCTCCACCCCTTCAACCTCTTATCTTCCCTTCACCCCTCCCAATCCTGTTGGGACTCAGGCATGTTTGTTACCCAGAGAGGGCTCCCTAATGGGACTTTAAATACAAAGAAGCCATTTAAGAATAAGTCAACAAGCTTGATAAGGTCACTGTCATGACTAAACGTTGCAGTTAAACCTATGTGCTTAATTATGGATATATAATTCAACTGCAAATAAATCAGGCTGGGTGAGCGCAGTTGGAGCCCCAGCCCCTCTTCACCCAGTAGATGGTAGTTTCATAGCCTGGGTGGCCAGGCTTCCTGCTTAGATTGGTTTCTTTATCCTCTGCTCAAGAAGCCCTGGTGGCACAGTGGTTAAAGCGCTGGGCTACTAGCCAAAAGGTCAGTGGATGAAAAATGTGGCACTTCTACTCTGTCCTACAGGGTCATTGTGAGTCAGAATCAACTCGATGGCAGTGGGTTTGGTTGGCTTTTTATCCTATGCTCAAGTTCTGGAGCCCTGGTTGCACAGTTCTCAAGAGCTTGGCTGCTAACCAAAAGGCTGGCAGTTTGAATCCACCAGCTGCTCCTTGGAAACCCTGCTGGGTAGTTCTACTCTGTCCTACAGGGTCACTATGAGGCAGAGTCAACTCAATGGCAGTGGGTTTGGTTGGTTGGTTTTTTATCCTATACTCAAGTTCTCAGGAGCTTGGCTGCTAACCAAAAGGCTGGTAGTTTGAATCTACCAGCCACTCCTTGGAAACCCTACCGGGCAGTTCTGCTCTGTGGGGTTGCTATGCGTTGGAATTGATGGCAATGGATTGTTTTTTGTTTTTGTATTCAAGTTCTACTTTTCCGTGTCTGCTTCCAGGGTCATTTCTTTACATGTTGCAGTTGACATGGCTGTGTGTGTTGCAAGATAAATTCCTTGTAATTTTTGGTTTTTGAAAATGCTTCTTTGCTTTCTCCTTCCTTTCAAGAGATACAGCCACATCTCCCCAAGCATTTCCTTCTCCTCCTCATTTCCTTTGCGGTGCCAGCATCTGTACAAAGTCAGTGTTTACTGAGGTCCTTCTGCTTCACTAGAGATCGTTCTGAAACTGCCTCTCTTTGTGGGAAGAGGGGCTATTTTTCTCCCCTTCGGGAAACCTCATTACTGGACAAGGAAAGACCGGCTTTCAGGTTTAGGCACCAGGAAAAGAGCACTGACCTCTCCGTCAACACACAATAAAACGAACCCTCTCGGTGGTAATGATCATATCTTCATTTTTATAACCACTTGAGACAGGCAAGAAATGTCCCTTCAGCACCTTTCCTCTTTAATTCTGTACTGCACACTCTGGCGTGTTCTGAGGTTTGGGATGTCAGCAGATGGAAGGCATGGAGCAGATATGCTTGAGTAGCAGAGGTGAAGTAGATGGAGGCCTGTTTGATTCATCATCTGGCTAGAATGTTGTTACAGGTGGGGCTGGGATAAGAAGGCTATTGTCCCATTCTTTGGGATGGTGCTTATTCTGAGCCACAGCTTTTAGTTTTAGCTGTCCTTCTTGAAATTTTTAGAAACGGGCCAGTTCCACACATCATATACCATTTGCAGGAACCACTTTTTGATCCACCCTCACCCCTTCCCCATGTTCTGTGCTTTGAAAGTGCAGCTGGTCAAGGACCAATGGCAGAGATGTGCTATATTTCCATACATCTCAACCTTGATCCACCCTGAAGCTCAATGGAGGGGAAGGAGAACATAAAAAGAGGCAGTAGACCTGGACTCTGGCTTTGCCTCTGCCATTTTCTATCCATGTGGCCTGGAACAGGTGACTGAACTTCTCCCGCCCTCCTGCGTATAAAAGGCAGAGGGCAGGCCCAGGCTCCTTAAGGTCCCTTCCGTCTCTAATATCTATGAACCAAGCAGTTAGTTTAGTTAACTTAGTTATAACCCCTATTCTACAAAAAAAAAAAAAAAAATGGAAGTACAAATCCTTGATTACCCAAGTCCCATGAGGTAAAGATTACATTAATGGAAAAGCTGCACCAAGCCAAATGATGTAAGTCAGACCAGATGACCCTCCAAACCCTGGGAGTTTTTGAGTACATTACTTTTACTTAGAATCAATGACCTAATAGAGGGGAAATGAGATAATGTAAAATGTGCTCAGCACAGTGCCTAGAACACAGTATAACAAAAAGCATCAAGAAATAAGAGCTTCTAATAAAAATAATGATGGTTTCGTTGTGAACGTCTATAGAAAGTACCCCATAAACCGTATGTAGTTAGGTATATTATCTACCTATGGGTTTCAACTCAGCAAACATAGGCTTTTACTTAATATTATATAGATCACTCTATGAAATACGACTTTTGTTTTAATTCTTCGTATTTATGGTCTAGTTTTACTACAACAAATGAAAATGTTTTGAAACATGTTTACTCCAGAGGTAGGATGGTCTAGGAAAAGCAACATGGGCTTTGGGGCCATATGGAGTTTCCTTGTGGCAAAAATTAGAGACCACGTAGTTAAACATGTTGCCACCTTCGAAGCAGAGACACTTTTTGCTTTCCTGAGCATTCATCTTACCTGGCAGATAAAGGCTTCCACCTACACCTGACTTAATCCAGGCCTTTAGAATGTATCCAGTTTCCACCGACGAGTCGCACCTGACTCATGGCAACCCACGTGTGTCAGAGTAGAACTGTGCTCCATAGAGTTTTCAATGGCTGATTCTTCTGGAAGTAGATCACCAGGCCTTTCTTCCAAGGCACCTCTAAGTGAACTCGAACCTCCAACCCTTTGGTTAGCAGCCAATCATTAACCGGTTGTACCACCCAGGACTGCTTTAGAGCGCATAGCCAAGTCTTATTCACAATGAACTTTCACCTTTGTTTCTTTACAAAGGTTGCTTTATCATGTCAAAAAAATGTGAAGGGTTTGACTTGAGTCGTACCCCAAATCAAAGGCTCAAAGACCTGAATTTGATCCCACGTTTTCGAAAGCAAGATTCTTTCTTTCTTGCTGGTCATGCTCAGTCGGCTCCAGTTCTGTATAGCTGCCCCCTCAAAATGACCTGCCAAATTTAGGTTCATCCCTGGTGAGGATTTTTACTGTAGTGAATATACATATATATATATATATATATATGTATAAGCCCTGGTGGTGCAGGGGTTAGGAGCTACGGCTGCTAACCGAAAGGTCAGCAGTTCAAATCCACTAGTTGCTCCTTGGAAACCCTATGGGGCAGTTCTACTCTGTCGTATAGGGTTGCTATAAATACAAATATATTCGTGTATATATTTTTTGTGGTAAATATATTTATATTTTGTTATATATGTTTTGTTTTATATATATAACACTTGCTACTTCAACATTTTTTACATGTACAATTCCATGACATTAATTATGTTTATCATGTTGCAGAACCTTCACCACCTTCCTTTTCCAAATGTTTCCACCTGGTGAGATTTCATGCCAGCGAAAGTCAGTCCTTGCAGTACAGGTGGAGTGCCCCACACACAAGTGAGTGGGTGCTGGGGCTGGTTTGGTATGGAAGGCCAGGGGCTGAGCTGAGTCCCTGTGTGAATGAAGGCATGTAGTTTCCCTACTCTATCTTCACCTGGAGTCTCTCTACCTTGTTATGAGGTTTCTCTGTAGTCTGCATAGACCCTCACCAGCTCATCCAGTAACTGCTAGTCTGTTCCTCCAGGGTTACTGGAATGGCGCCCACCTCCCTAATGTCTGTGCTCTACCCCCAAAGACTGGTCCTTGAGTCCACCCAGATAAACTCCTTGGCTCCAACAATTACCTGATTCTCAGAACCATGACTTCCTCAGTACCCCATGTACTCCTCAGGCTGGACCCCTTTCTGGACTAAAGTCCCTAGACATGTGCCCCCTGGACATGTGGTTTCGGCTCCCGACCCTGCCTGAGAGCCCTGCCACGACCTGGCCCCGGCTGACCTCTCCACATGCACCTCCTCAGCCTTGGCCCCTCACCTGGCCCCCTTGAGGCCCACTGGCCTTTCCCCTAGGCCCCCTGGGATATGTTAAGTGTGGTCCTATCTTTGATCCTTTGCACTAGCCGTTCCCCCTGCCCAGTGTCCACATCCCCTACATCTTTACATGGTCCACTCCTTCTTATCATTCAGCTCTCAGCTTATCTGTCACTTTTCCAGACGACCCAAGTCATTTTCACATCATATTTTCTAAGTCTTTACACAGCATTTTCCATTAACTAGCATGTTTATATTGCCTAATTATCATCTGTCTCTTGCCCCATAACCTCCTCCTGCCCTACACCCCACTGTGAGCTCCATGAGAGCAGGGCCTCACACACGTCAGCCTCTGCTGTAACCTAGCACCCAGGATGTTTCTTGACATACAGGAGTTGCTCAATCAATACTTCTTAAATGAATGAATGTTAACTCTATCCTGGGGAACCAACCAAACGGGTTGCCGTTCTGACTCATGGCAACTCCATGTGTTTTAGATTAGAACTGAGCTCCACGGGGTTTCTTTCAGAAGCAGATCACCAGGCCTTCTCTTCAAAGCACCTCTGGGTGGGTTTGAACAGCTAACCCGCTGGTTAGTAGTCTGGTGCTTAACTGTTTGTGTCACTCAGGGACACTTAAAAAAAACAAACCCGTTGCCGTCGAGTGGATTCTGACTCATAGCGACCCTAAAAGACAGAATAGAACTATCCCATAAGGTTTCCAAGCGGTGGCTGGTGGATTTGAACAGCCCACACTTTGGTTGCCGCCGAGTTCATAACCACTGTGGCACCAAGGCTCCCGACTTGCCTAATTCCATGGTCAAGACATTCGATCGATGCCACCAGCCTTGTTGGAAATGCGTCTTCCTGACACCGGGAGGACATGGGCAAGAGGGTGCAACCTTTCAATTGGTAACCCAGTGCTTAGCTGCTAGTGCCACCCAGGGACTAACTCCCTGCCTTGGCCACCAGGCGGTCACATCAGCCCATCTCCTCTTCCCCATGGGCATTCCCAACACAAGCAAGTTTGCACTACTCGGCATTAAATATTGTCCTGAATTTTGGCACAAAAACACCACCATTCTCATTTTTACAACTAAACCCAAGTATCAAAATGAAAGGAGGCTTCCCTGTATTCTCTTTAAAGGATTCACTTCCTCAACACATTTTAAAAATCCTCCTTTCTGTATTTTCAAGGGTCGTTTTTATCACTAAAAACCAGAAACCAGTTGCCGTAGTGCCAGTTCTCACTCACGACCACCCACGTGTTTCAGAGCAGAACTGTGCTCCACGGGGTTTTCACGGAAGCAGATCGTTAGGCCTTTCTTCAAAGGAGGCTCTGAGTGAGTTCAAACTTCCTACCTTTCGGGATCAACCATTTGGACCACCCAGGGACTCTCAGTTTATCACTAATATAGCAAAAATCACATTTCAGGGCATTCTTAGTGTTTCTCTCACTCTCCTTCTCCTTGGGCAAACCTGAGGACCCTGATGACGGCCAGTGCCAGAGCAGAGATGCCAGGGAGAGGAGCCCACGGATCGGGCTGAGGCAGTGAGCGACCGCTTACGTTCCTCCCACCTACCTGTGCTGCCGGCTTTAACCGTGACAGGCTGGATGCAACAAATTGCAGGAAACTGAGAACCGCCTGTAGTGAAGGCAGCAATGGCTGACAAGCAGGGCTGGCCAGAAGCAGTGATAGAGAGAAGCTCTGAGGCACAATTTGAAGTGATGTGGCTTAGCTGAGAACTGCTTAAAAACAGGCTGGGAAACCAGCCTCCTAGGTTGCCATCAGGAACGAAGAAGCTCAGAATAAAAGGTGACTCTCAGGGATAAGTTCGACTGACATAGATGCGGCTAGACATGTGGCTTTTATTCCAGCCACACCTACACACACACAAATGGTCGTGACTGCCAAAAGCCAGATCCTGAGAATGCAATATCCGTACCCCTGTGTATGGTATATACAGCATGTCAACTGAGCTGGAAACAAGGCTTATGACACTTCAAATGAAATCCAGTCATGCTGCTGAAGTCCTGTTTGTGATTTTAATTCCTAGCAATGAAGAAAACTTTCTGTTTCATAGACTGTTTTCTTTACACTGTTTTGCTTAATCCTTATAAAATCTAACTATGTAGGCGGAGCAAATAATATCATCCTTGTAAAAATAAAAAAAAGCCAAACCTGTTGCCACTGGGTGGATTCTGACTTATAGCCACCCTTGAGGACAGAGCAGAACTGCCCCATAGAGTTTCCAAGGAGTGAATGGTGGATTTTAACTGCCAACCTTTTGGTTTTGCAGCCGAATTCTTAACCACTACTCCAAGTTGAGAAAATTGAAACTCAGAGAGGTCAAGAAAGTTATCACAGTCATATAAATGATCAGATCCTCTTAGGGGTTAAATCGGTTCAGTTGTATCTAAGACGCCAGATTTTTCTAAATTACAACTTTGAGTAAATTATATTAGCCCAAAGAACTTGCCATAAAACTATGATTTTTAAAAAGCCAATATAATGTATGCCTCTCTCATTTTGAGCCCTGGTGGCACAATGGTTAAAGTGCTCAGCTACTAACCAAAAGGTCGGTGGTTCAAACCCACCAGCCGCTCCAGGGGAGAAAGATATGGCAGTCAGCTTCCATAAAGATTACGGCCTTGAAAACCCTATGGGGCAGTTCCACTCTATCTATAGGGTCTCTATGAGTTGGAATCAGCTTGACAGCAATGGGTTTTGTGGGTTTGGTTTTGGTTCTCTCATTTTAAATAAGCTAAGTAGCTGATACTCCATATTTCCAGAATAGTGAAAATTGGGATGGGTGGTAATTCTTCATTTTACAAAAGGATTCTTAATTTATCAAAAGACTATGAGATGGCTTGTTTAAATAACAAATTTCTTTAAAAGTACATTGGTATATTTTAACAGCTGTATTGACATGGATACAGTGGTGCATTTTAAATGATCAAATTTATTGCACAAATTAAATACGTAGAAAATGGGCATCCCCACAATCTATTTCACTTCTAGATATAGTAACTTTACATACTGAGAAACATTGACAGGGCCATTGCAATACCAATTGTATTAGCAGAAGATTGGAAATAACCAGGACAATCATTAATTGGAGAATGGATAAATAAATTGTGATATTTTCATATGATTGAGTACAATCAGCAGCTAAAATGGATGAACTGCATGTATTTGTACCAACATGAATAAATCTCAAAAACATAATACCAAAGGGAAGGGGGTAAGTTGAAGAATATGTACAATATGATAGCATTATGTAAATTTCGGAAGTACAAAGCATACTATGCATCATTTTGAATACATAAGTATCTAGTAAAAGCATACAAACATGGTCCATAAGAGTCATATCAGGTTCTTAACAGTGATTGTCTCTGGGGAAGGAAGGTAAGGAAATGAATCCAGGGAAAGAAACAAAGAGGACTTCAGCTATTCATGACATTCTATCACGTTAATGAAAAATATTATGTGAAAATGTTAAATTGTTGGTTACGACTATTGGTGCAGTCGGTGGTGAACTGGAGCTGTTTCACACAGGAGAGTGCTGACTGTACCTATCTCCTGCCAATGCTGTATTCAGTGGCATCTTCATAGTAGCTTAAAGTCAGCCATGGTGAAAGAATCTGCACCAGAGAAATCACCAAAGGCTACAAATTAAGGATGCTTTCCCTCTGGGGAGTCATCTGTTGACAGTGACCAACATGACACTGAGTACAAAGTGTCTATTAAATTAGTCTTGGTATTTTAAAATGATTTTTAAATTTTTCAACAAATTAAAATAAAAATTTACCTAATTTTTCATAAAACATGCTGCATGAGTGCCTTGCTAGTGATGAAAAAAGTTAAAGCATCTCTCAAAAGAATCTTACTGAAGTTCAGGCTTTATTTGTCTTTTTGAGGAAACCTGGCTTATTTGGGATGGGGAAAATTTTGGACTTTTTACTTATTGTACAATTTTAACAAAAAAGCATCTTCAAATTTTATGACATCCCTTACATGATGCGAGGCTTTCTGCCTCTTCTCAAAGGAGGTGATATCTTTCGTAACTGCCACAATACCTTACCAATTCTCATTGTTATGTCATAAATTTGGTATTGTTACTTGCATAAAAATAAATCTAAATTAAAGTGCCTCTTCATTCACAACCTATGGTCGCAGTGACCATATTTTCTAAACCCCAAATCGGGACCCGTGGCCATATAAGTATGGAGGACTATAGAGTAGAATATCTAACTTCAGCTCTATCATTAGCATTCTGAGCTTTGAATCCTTCTAACTATAGCACCAGACCCACTGCTGTCCAGACAGTTCCCACTCATGGTGATCCCGTAGGGTTGCTGTGTGTCGGTACTGACTCGACAGGCAACGCGTTTGGTTTCAGTTTTATAATACCACATAACAAAGATGGCTTATTCTTCTTTAACCACACAGGTACTCTGTTAACCTCAATCCCTGGAATGAATACTTTAAAATAACTTGCAGTTTTTGTTATTAAAAGTAATACATGTTAACTACAGAAAATACATTAAAAAAGAGAAGAAAATAAAATCATCCATCCGCCATTTCATGACCCAGAAATCACAACCACTAACAATTCAGTAAGCAACGTTTCAGCTTATTTTGTGTATATTTATGTATTTTTCGAAACTAAGGTTAAATACGTGCATTGTTTAAACCAGCCTTTTCCACTTAATTCTATCACTAATTCAGCTCCATGGCATTCAATATGCTTCAAAAGGATTTTTTTTTATAGCTAGATACCGCTCTATTATATAACTGCAACCAATGTATCTCACCCATTCTCCCACCGTTAAACATTTAGGTTGTCTGCAATTTTTCCGTATAATAAAGAACAATGTGGTCATCATCTGGTCAATCTTTTCAGACAGCTGTTCCTTTCCTTAGGGCAAATTTCAGTGAGTCTATTTCCTCAGTCCAAAAGTATGAATACACTCAAAATTTTTTTGCTGATTATCTTTTTGGAAATTGGTTATTCATGTGGCAAACTTCAGGCAATACATACACCAAAAAAAAAAATATTTCAAGTATACTAAAGATTTAAATGTGAAAAGCAACACTTCTAAATTTTAGAATAAAGTGCATGAAAACATCTCTTATGATGACATCATGCTGGAGTACAAAGGCCCCGCTCCCTTGTCTCATTTAGGACAACTCTGTAGGGCCCTCCCAACGATCCATGCTCCCTGGGGGACCGGTTGAGCCTTCTCCTGCAACTTCATCACTGCTCGACTTCTCCCTCCGCCCAGTCCTGTCCCTTACTCCCTTACAGGTTCAGTTCCTGAGAAAAACCCAATTGCTGTTGAACTGATTCCAACTCATGGCGACCCCATGTGTGTCAGGGTAGAACTGTGTTCCACAGAGTGTTAGCGGCTGATTTTTCAGACCTGGATCACCAGGCCTTGCTTCAGAGGAGCCTCTGGGTGGACTCGAACCTCCAACCTTTCAGTTAGCAGCTGATTGTCTTAACCTTTTGTATACCCAGGTACTCCATGGCTGCTGAGAGCACCTCCTCCCAATAACTCCTGGGGCAATTCTGTATCCCAACCCCCAGGAACCCCTACCACCTAAGACAGTAAATATTGTCATAGTCCAAAGGAGTCTGGTGTTTGCATCCGATTTCATTTTAAAATAAATTTCCATTATTTAAAAGGAAATTGAGAAGCAAGGTTGATAAAACCAGTATCTGTAAATCTGCCCATGGCAGGCACCAACAGCTCTGGGAGTTCTATGAATAGCTCCTAAATTCTCTGTGCTTTGGATCAGTTTTATTAGTGAATTTCAGAACATCCAACCTTTAGTAGCTTCATTCACGTTTATAATTTGCTAATTGAAAGACCATCTGGAATGAAAACAAGCTGTGCGTACCAAAGCCCTCTTGCTTAGCAGAAACAAGGGGCTCTCAAGAGATTTTAGGTTTACAGAGGCATATTCATGCTTGGAAATGTACAGGTTTAGCATTTTCAATTAGGTCACTTCATCATATATTTAGGATGTAGGTCCGAGGATTAAAAACAGCCAAGTATGGCCACAGAACGTTAATTAGAAGTAATGACGCTTTATCTGGCGCCTCATAAGCCACTTTAAGTAAGACACTTGGTTTTAAGTCCATGCAGTGTGCACCGCGCTTGCTAACCTTCCCTAATTAAATTATCAAGGACTAAATGTGAAGAGTTAAATAATTTCTTGACACGATGGAAAACAAATTATCAAGGTGCATTGACCCAGGGGAGAACTGCCAGTCATGTTTCTACTTTAAGCTGAATGGGCTTGGCAACCTTGAACTCCAAGTAAGGTAGAAAGTGGTACAAATGGTTAACAACACACTTGAGTGCTAACCGAAAGTTAGAGATTCGAGTCCACCCAGAGGTGCCTTAGGAGAAAGGCCTGGTGAACTACTTTCAAAACAATCAACTGTTGAAAACCACATGGAGCACAGTTTTACTCTGACATCAACGGGGGTCACCATGAGTCAGAGTCAATGTGAGGGCAACTGGTTTAAGGGAGAGCAGATACTGCCCCAAGGTCAAGTCACAGCTGAGTTAGCTCGTTGTCTAATGACTCGTCCAGTGTGGCTGGTGCACAAACAGAAGAAACGTGATTTTTATTGTTGCTTATGGAGGTCCAGTGATAAATTTTTTTTTTTTTTTAGTGATAAAATAGCCGGGACTAATTTAACTTCTTTTGACAAATGGAACAGAAAAGTCAAGATTTGGGATAAGGGCATGTGAGACCCTAGCTTTCAGCAACCACCCCAGTGCCAGCAGCTTACTACAATTGAGGCAGTAGAGGCAGTGGTATGAAAAAGTAAAGCTTAAGATCTATTGCAAAAGGACATTCCATTATACCCAAAAGAAAGTGACAAGACAACTCACAGAATAGGAGACAATATTTGCAAATCACATTGCTGATGAGGGACTGGTACCCAGAATATACAAAGAGTTCTTCAACTCAATAATAAAAAGACAAATAACCCAATTTTAAAAATGGGCAAAGGGTTCAAATAAACATTTCTCCAAGAAGATACACAAACAGCCAATAAGCATATGAAAAAATACCCCACGTCATCAAAATCCCCATTGCCACCGAGTTGATTCCAACTCATGTGCCAATTAAAATCACAATGACATACTACTTCACACACTGTAATTAAAAAGACACACACACACAAAAAAAAAAAAAAAAAAAAAACAGTGCCGTGACAGATAATACCAAATGTTGGCAGGATGTGGAGAAATTGCTGGTGAGAAATGTAAAATGGTCCAGCTGCTTTGGAAAACATTTTGGTGGTTCCTCAAGAAGTTAAACATAGAGTTACCATATGAGCTAGCAATTCCATTCCTAAATATACACCCAACAATTAAAAGCATAAGTCACATAAAAACTTGTACACAAATGTTCCTAGAGGCATTACTCAGAATAGCCAAAAAGTGGAGAAAACCTAAATGTCTACCGACTGATGAATGGATAAATAAAACATGGCATATCCATATAAAGAAATCGAAAAAACCAAACCTGTTGCCATCAAGTCAATCCTGACTCTTAACAACCCTATAGGACAGAGTAGAGCTGCCCCACAGGGTTTCCAAGGAGCGACTGGTGGATTGGAACTGCCAGTGTCATGGTTAGCAGCCAAGCTCTTAACCACTGCACCACCAGGGCTCCTATAGTGAAATATTATTTGGCAATAAAAAATAATTAAGTTCCGATACACGCTACAACATAGATGAACCTTGAAAATATATGCTAAAGGAAAGAAACCCACAGCAAAAGACCATATATTGTGTAAGTTCATTGATATAAAATGTCCAGAGTAGACAAACCTACAGACACAGAAAGTATATTAGTGGCTGGGGACAGGGGGAGGAGAAGGAGGATGGAGGGTGACTGCTAGTGGATACAGGGTTCTTTTTGAGATGATGACAATGTTTTCAACTTATTCTGTGGTGACTGGTTGCGTAACTCTGTGAATATACCAAAACCATTGAATTGTACACTTTAAATGGGTGGATTTTATGGTATGTGAATTATATCTCAAAAATGTTTTTAAAAAAATTTTTTAAGTCTGTTCCATTAAGATTATCCCCTCCATATCTTCCACAGGAGCCCTGGTGGCACAGTGGTTAAGAGCTCGGCTGCTAACCAAAAGTTTGGCAGTTCAAATCCACCAGCTGCTCCTTGGAAACCCTGTGGGGCAGTTCTACTCTGGCCTATAGGGCCGCTATATGGAATCCAAATATTTCCCTCTCTCCTCTGAGCCTGGAGTCCCTTGCCCTGCTCCCACTGAGACCCCCTCCAGTTACCACTACTACCAAACCCCAGAAACCAAACCCACTGCCATTGAGTTGATTCCGACTCACAGCAACCCTACAGGACAGAGTAGGACCACACCATAGAGTTTCCAAGGAGTGCCTGGTGGATTCAAATTGCCGACTTCTTGGTTAGCAGCCGTAGCACTTAACCACTATGCCACCAGGGTTTCCACAGGAGCAGTATATTTCCCAGTGAAGTTGGGTTTGGTCATGTGACTTGCTTTGGCTAATGAAATGAGAGAAGTAGTGACTCCTGCTAGTTCTAAGTGGAGGCTTTCAGAAGCTTTCAAAGTTCCCACCAGCCTTCTCGCACTCCAGTAACCCTGGTGAGAAGTACACCAGAGACAGAAGTGCTTCCTTCAGCCTGGGTCCCAGAAAAAAAGACATATAGGGCAAACCTGAAGCCCACCTCAGCCTGGAGCAGAGCTACCTCAGACTGCCCAAGATCCCCAAAAGAGAAATAAATGTTTGTTGCTGTAAGCTCCTGAGTTGCTTTTTAACACAGCACTATCATAGTGAAAGGTCCCTGGGTAGTGCAAAGAAAGGGTTTTCAGTCCACAACTAACCAAACCCACCCCTCTGCACAATGGAAGAAAGTCCTGGCCATTTGCTTCCATAAAGCTTCAAACCAAAAACCAAACCCAGTGCCGTCAAGTCTGGGCAGTTCTGACTCATAGCGACCCTATAGGACAGAGTAGAACTGCCCCATAGAGCTTCCAAGGAACACACGGCGGATTCAAACTGCTGACCCTTCGGTTAGTGGCGGTAGCACTTAACCACTACGCCACCAGGGTTTCCTCAATAAAGCTTACAGCCAAAAAAATCCTATGGAGCAGCTCTACTCTGTAACACATGGGGTTGCCATGAATGGGAATCGACGTGATAGCAATGGATTTTATCATGGTCAGAGATGATTAATACAACCATTGCTTTATTCACTCAGAAAACATACTCTGAGGACCTACCAAGCATTAGATTCTGTGGAAATTATTTAATGTGTAAGACTTAATCTCTCTTCTCAAGGACTTTACAGTCTAAACGGTAAGAGAGAAAAGGACACAAATAACCAAAATATAAAATGTATGCAGTGTGATGTCAGAGATATGAAGTTTAGAAAGAGTTTCCGAACAGGAAGACATTATTTCTGGCTTGGGAGGATCCCAGAAGCTTCTTGGAAAAAGTAACATTTGAGGTGAGGTTTTGAGTAATGTTTTGAGACAAGATTACTGAGGTCTGGAAGATCTTTCCAAACAGAGGGAATAGTGTGAATAAAGAAATGGGAATATGTACTTGGGGAAAAGCCAGTGGTCTGATTTGGGGCATATAAGTGGGTTTTTTGGAGAAGGTAAGGGTTGTCTCCTGCCATCACTGGGGAAACAGAGGGATGAACTCACCCCTACAGATGGTGCCATGGAAGAGGTCCATACCCAAGAGCCGGGTGGGATTGTGCACCTCCCTGGATACCACTGCAGAACAGAGACCAGCTAGTGCTTTCTCAGGTGCTACCCCTGCCAGCCTGCTCTGGCCGTAATGCTGGACAAGCCCCTGGAATTTAATCACCCATCAGGGAGAGAGAACAACCGGGCAAAGAAAATCCTAAAATGACTGAAAAATTCCTGCAGTGATGGTTTTATCTGGAACTGACTAGAGCAAGTTTCCTATCTTCAGGAAGAATGAGGGCTTAAGGCTGACTTTGGGTTTAGTTACAGGGAGTTAAAGAATGATACATTTTGGTATATCTAAGTTTGCGCCTATGAAATTCATACTCACCACATACGCTGGAAGGAAGCGGCTATTCCAAAAGAAGCTATATATCTTAGAAAACCAGGTGCGTGGGTTCTTCCCCAGATGTTTTGTTTCTTTATATAACTGTTCTATTTCACTCCCTTTGCTAAAATAAACTCCTATGAGTTTTCCACATATTGTGCTAGGACTAAGACCTAAGCAGAAATACCAAAACCCAAAAGAAAAATCAACACACTCGCTTTTTTATATGCCAAAGGTATCCCTTTGGAAATGTGGAATTTCCTCCCAAATGTCTCTATTATATAGCATTCCTACCCACAAACTCCATCTTGTTTAAAAAATACACTTAAAATAAGGGAAACCTGAACGTGCCTCTACTACACTTTCTGGAAAACAGATCACAGATGCACTGAAAAGAGTCAAGTCAATGGTGAAATTATATGGGCATTTGTGACAGTCTGAATTTTAACTTTTGCTTAAGCCTATTTTTTTCAAATCAAAACAATGGGAGAAGATATACCTCAAATTTCTTTGCGTTTAATTTTAGGCTAGTCACGAGGTCTCTAGAAGGTTACAGAAAATTCTATTGAAGCAATGGGTTTAGAGAGACTGATTTGGGCACCTAAACAAACTCCAGTGAGGATGCTGCAGGTGACCGCGCTCTACTCCTGGCTCTGTCAGTATTTCCCGTGAGGGCCCTTCCTGCCATGGGACCTCATTTCCTTATGCTTAAAATGAGGGGGTTCCTACACGATCTCTAGGCCTTTTCACCTGACATACTCTTTGATTCTACTTTTTATTTCCTGAAACTTTTATTAGATTCACAACTTGACAATTAAATTCTTTACAATTTTCAAAATTTTCTAATAGCACGTTTTGATCAAAGTCCATCGGAGTTCATTTCACTCATCTTCCTCAAAGTTGATTCAAAAATTATCTTTATACCTACACACACCAACACCAAGGGAGTGTTAACGCTGGAAGAACTGTAACATCCCATGCAGCCTTTTGTCTCAGCTCATTTATCTCTGTCTGACTAACTGGAAGAGGCTGCGTGCATCACAGTACGACTGTGTGCCACTGGGTTTTCAGTGGCTCATTTTTTGGAAGGAGACCACTAGGCTTTCCTTCAGAAGCACCTCCGAGTAGACCTTTCATTTAGCAACTGAGTGCGTTAACCATTAGCACCACCCAGGGACTCCAATTCTGTGTGTGTGTCACTCAGTAAAGAAAAGTGTTATTCTAGTGAAGGAGAAAGCCAGTATGATTTTCCCTTTGGAAGAAAACCAGTAGTATTCCAGCAGAGAGTACTGTATTTTTGTGCAAATAATGCACGCCTCCAACGTTTGTTTGCCAACCACTCCAGCCTTCCATGAGGTATTTTTGTAAGCACTTTATGCTAATTTTCTTACAGCAGCATGTAAAAAAAAAAAAAAATTGGCATCAAGGCACTTACGCAAATACCTTGTTGCTTATGAAAATACCTTGTGGGGGGAGGGAGCAGTTGGCAAACAAACACAGAAGGCGCATGTTATTTGCATAAAAATATGGTGCTCAGTACAAACCATGCCCTAATCCCTTTCTATACAGCTTCATTGTCAGATTCATCAAGATATTCGTCAAGATCGTGTTTGAGGGTGGCTAACAGTATTGGTTGCTTGCTTTGAAACAAATTTTTGCTAAATATATTGTTGTTGGGTGACACTGAGTCGGTGCTAACTTTTGGCAACCCTATGTGCAACAGAACGAAACACTGCTTGGATCTGTGCCATTCTCACAAATGTTGCTATGTTTGAGCCCTTTGTTGCAACCACCATGTCAATCCATCTTGTCGAGAGTCTTCCTCTTTTTTACTGACCCTCTACTTTTCCGAGCATGATGTCCTTCTCCAGGGACTGTTCCCTCCTGATAACATGTCCAAAGTATGTGAGATGAAGTCTCACCACCCTCGCTTTGCTAGATATAAAAAACCAAAACCCATTGATCGATTCCGACTCATAGTGACCCTATGGGACAGAGTAGAACTGTCCCATAGGGTTTCCAAGAAATGGCTGGTGGATTTGATCTGCCGACATTTTTTTGGTTAACAAATAATTTGTAAATATGAGTAGCTGTTCTTCTGTTTGCTCTTCTTTATTCAGGCCTCCCTCCCACTTTTCTGTGTGTCAAATAAATTCTTGAATGGCAGACAGTTAAATAAACAAGCAAATAGTCATTAGACAACATCCACATATGTAAGTTCATTAACAGAAGGTTAAGATAATACGAGATACAACTAAAGACAGTAATTTTTCTTCAAAATATTATTTTTCTTGGGTCCATTCAAAAAGAATATTCAAATTATATACAAATGAATTCTTATGAATACAACATCAAAGATTATCAGTATTTATAGTTAAAAAAAATTTTTTTAATGATAGGCAATTATGCCAGGATTCAGAAAACTCATATAATGCTGACTATAGCATTAAAGGAGCCCTGGTAGCACAGTGGTTAAGAACTCAGTTGTTAACCCAAAGGTCAGCAGTTTGAATCCACTAATAGCTCCTTGGAAACCCTCTGGGGCAGTTCTACTCTGTCCTGTAGGGTTGCTATGAGTCATATGAGTCGATATCAACTCTATGGCAGTGTTTTGTTTTTGTTTTTGTTTTTCTTCCCCCACAGATTGTAGCATTAAAACTCAGGCCACACTGAATATTTTGTGTAAAAATTGAGAAGCATGATTAGAAAAATCTTCCTGATAAAAGGTAAAAAGTGTAAAAGAAATAAATTTAAAGTTTAATTTTTTTTAGGACTTTTTTCTTGAAGAATGCTTAAATTTTCACTATTGGTTTATTCACAAAGACTTCACATTTAAATTCAATAGTGTCCTTAAATACATAAAGCAATTAGAGATAAGTGACACAAAGTATATGAATTGAGACCAATTTAATTTCTCTTGTAGTACAAGCAATCCATTTAAGGCAGAACTCCTGTAATCATAGATAATTTGGGGTGGATAGTTCTGAAATACCTTACTTTGCAAGCAGGCTTCTTCTGAGATCTCTACCCAAACTAAAGTGCTACATAAGTACAGTCAGCATCACAAATCTAGGCCATAATGCTGTAAGTATTGTGTTTCTTTGGAGAAATAAGGAATATCAGCTTTCACTGGGAGGAACTTAGAAAGCCAGTGCAGAATTTAGACTAGAAAGGTGACATTTCCCAGGGACATGTGGGTCATAAGAAAGAGAGCTGTAAGAGGTGTCCACGTCTTCTGATTCTCAGGACTAGGCTGTTTTCGGTTCCCTATGCTATTGCTGTAAACCCTGATGGCATAGTGGTTAAGACCTATGACTGTTAACCAAAAGGCTGGCAGTTCAAATCCACCAGGTACTCCTTGGAAACTCCATGAGGCAGTTCTACTCTGTCCTATAGGGTCGCTATGAGTCGGAGTTGACTCGACAGCAACGAGTTGTCCTATTGTTACTGCACTTTCACTTTGTCTTAGTTTAATATCTTAGAAAGTCGCTCTGGGAGGAGTGCTAAATATCTTAAATGTTATGACATTAGGTGACAGAAAGACTACTCTTAGGTTCCACGTAAGTGGGTGTATGATTGCAAAAGATAGGCACTATCGTACTTACCTTATAGATTGCTTCTTCTTTAGGAAACAATGCAATTAAACTCATGTTTCTGTACTGATAATCAGAACTCCTGGTCTACACCCCAAGTTTTATTACTACTGTACCACATGACCTTTCAACTAAGATGTATTGGCCAAACGACTTTGGTCCAGTGTTGAGCTGATAGTAGCAATGGTTATCATTCATTGAGCACTTAGCATCTACAAGCACATTCTGAACACTTTTCACATACTAAGTCACTTAACCCTGAAAACACTTCACAGGTGATATTTGTATCTGTGTTTTATACATGAAAAACAGGCACAGACGGGTAAAATAACTTGTCCAAGGTCCCAGGGTAAGCAGTAGATTAGGATTCAAATCTAGGCAGTTTGGCTCCAGAGCCTCAGCAAAATGAATGGGGCAAAGTCCCTGCCCCATGGAGCTCAAGGTCTAAGTGGGAGAACAAACTCAAATAATAGGCATCGTGCTTTGCATCTTGTGTGTATGGGTGTTTACTGTGGTTAACCTTTTCCCTTCATTTGCTTGAAGGAATTAAAATTGTTGTAGCATGAATGGCAAAGAAAAAGAAAACATTAATACTCAGTGTCTGACATTCAAAATAGAATTTTTCAGTTACAAAATAGGTTTGAAAGTCAGGTATCACTAAGATATCATCTAAACGGAAAAGAAAGACTAATCAAGCACCAGGCTTGGTTGCCCAAAGCATAGTTCTATGTAAGGAAGAGGCCACACCCAATCAGGAAGTGGAGGAAAACCACCTTTCCAACTCCTAAGGACTATGGGAAAACCACCCTTTCCGACTCCTAAGGACTATGGGAATAAAATGGTCAACATACGTACTTGTATGTTTGATAAATGATAGAAATATTTGGGGTAAAAAAGTTTTGAAGTCTGATAAGGAGTTCTGTGATGATCTGGATGTCCCAGCATAAATAAAGAGGCAGAGTAGTATGCTCAGGCAGAGAATGGTTCTAGTTTGCACCTCTGAGATCCCATACATCTCATTTGGCATGGATGCTTAGTTGAGAGCCAGAATCACAGTCGCAGAGACTGGCAGTGGACCACCTGCATGAAGGGGGCAGATGGAAGATACAACAGAGACTTAGAGGATCTGGACCTGGGGAGTCCAAGCAGCAGGAAGGGCCACTAGCTTCTTCTTTACGTGTGAGTTCAGAAGCAGCTGCCCCAGCAGAATGCTAAGACAGCCTGTCTCAGCGGAGCTAACAGGGATCAGCGAGCAATGCATGGATCTGAGGACTCTGCACTGCCCCCTCCTCCATCTCACCATAAACCCAGAGGCCAACCCGGGGCAGCCAGTGGGGTTTGGAGGCATGCAAATAAGAGAAAGTTAATTATCTCTAAGTCTGAGCATTATCAATAAAAAAAAAAAAAGAATTAAAGGATCTTACTAAGCTTACAAGGAGTGATGCGAATGGTTAAGCCCTTGGCTGCTAGCCAGAAGGTTGAAAGTTCGAGACCACACAGAGGTGCCTTGGAAGAAAGGCTTAGCGATTTACTTCTGAAAACTCAGCCACTGAAAATCCTGTGGAGCACAGTTCTACTCTGACGCACATGAGGTCACCATGGGCAACTGCTTTTTATTTTTACCAAGTTGACAGAGTTAGAGTAAATTTGGTGGCTTTTTTTCCTGGAGTGAGAGTAGGAAAGATGGATGTTGTCAGCTCATGAGGAAGTCCACAACAGCTACAGACAAATTAAAGAAACTACACTTTCTTTCTGTACAATAACTTATGGTAGCATTTTTTTTTTTTTAATCCTGATCTACTTATAAAGAGTTAACTACAATGAAAAGTGGAAAATTTTGTAGTGGAATAATAAAACACTGCTTACAATGTGCCAGACACTGTCCTAGCACTTCACAACTATTAATTATTTAATGCTTACAGCATCCCCATCATGTGGTGCTATTACGACCCCACTTTGCAAACCAGGACACTGAGGCACAGAGAGGTTAAGTAACTAGGTCATGATCACACAGCTGATTAGTGGTAGAGCTGGGAATGAGCCTAGGCAGTCTGGCTCTGTGGCCCATGCTCTTAACCTCCAAGTTACACTTTGCATATACACAGTGTGAAGGCAATACAAAGATGGTGCAATCCACTCTACACACTTGCAGAACAGGCTTCTCAGGGGAGGTGCTGTTGCGGCTTGGACTGAGAGGTAGAGAATGGAAGCAAGGGCAGTAAAAAACAGGAACAAAGGTACCAAGGCCTAAAGGAACATGCATTCAGGGAAGGGCAATGCAGCAGACTCCTTAATATGTAACAAGGACAAGTCCCAAGGCCTTCCAGTATGTTCTATCTCTGAATATTACTACAGTTGGTATAGAAGGCCACTGTTCCTACCCAAAATTTCTTTTTTCTGGCCAAGAACTAAAACTTTCTAAGACTTTGCAACTTTGACTTAACTTCCATCACCATGCCATTTTCTTTCTTTCATGGCCACTTTGCACAAAGAAACAATTTCTGTTGCTTTATGAGAATGTCTTAGCAATAAATATGGAACAATAAACCACAATTAATTGGGAGTGCTCAGCAGTTAGGCTCACTCCCTAGTAAATGACTCATAGAGCATCAGCCTCACATGACTGTGCTTCAGATTCAAGCCTTAGCAGAGTAACTCACAGATGGTCAATACCAGGGAAGTTAAATCTGGGAATGCTGTGAGTCTACTGTGCCCTGCAGTTTGGACTAGCCAGTCTGGAAGAGAGGGCTGGGAGAGGATGCTGGGAGGTCGGCAGAGGCTAGATCCTGAAAGGCGCATGTGCCTAGCTCAGGAAGAGCTTGGAGTCTGAGCAAAAAGGAGAACCAAGGAAGAACCTTTGGAATACTAACATTCTCTTAGTCTATAAATGCTTTTGAATAATTTTTCTTTCTTAAAATATTTTCCAATATCTTTATTGACCATTTTATTTCTTATTTTGTGAATTTCCAATGCATGTATTTTGAATTTTTTCCACTGAATAGTCATGTTTTTAAACCATTTTGAGACTTTGTATATTCTTGGAATATTAACCAATATACGCTGTGAATGACTTACTCAAGTTTGTTAATTATCTTTTAAATTTACTTTGTTTTTTATATAAAAGCAAAAAAAATTGTACATGGTCAAATCTACACATTTTCCTTTATGATTTTCTCATTTGCTTATATTATTTTAAAACTTCTTCCTCATACTAGCTCAGAAAAGTAGTTTCTATATTTTCTTACATGCAATCAAGATGCACTGATAATAACCAGTGATTGGAAGACCAAAGCTGGAAACAGAGAAGGATTGGTAGTTGGAAACTGTGGCCTTGGTGATAGAAACCACACTGGAGATGGTATGATAGGATTTTGCAAGACCAGTGACTTTTTCAACAACATAAACGACAGCTGTGGACCTTGCCAGATGGAATACACAGGAATCAAATCAACTACATCTGTGGAAAGAGATGATGGAGAAGCTCAATATCATCAGTCAGAAAAAGCCCAAAGGCCAATACAGGAACAGCCCATCAATTGCTCATACGCAAGTTTAAGTTGAAGCTGAAGAAAATTAAAACAAGTCCACAAGAATATGACCTTGAGTATATCCCACTTGAATCTAAAGACCATCTCAAGAATATATTTGACCTAATGAACACTAAGGACCAAAAACCAGAAGCGTTGTGGGATGATATCACGGATGACATACATGAAGAAAGCGTAAGGTCATGAAAAAGATTGGAAAGAAAGAAAAAAAAATGAATGTCAGAAGAGACTCTAAAACTTCTCTTAAACACAGAGTAGCTAAAGCAAACAGAGGAAATGATGAAGTAAAACAGCTGAACAGAAAATTTCAAAAAGCAGCTAGAGAAGACAAAGTAAAATATTATAATGAAATATGCAAAGACTTGGAGTTAGGAAACCAAAAGGGAAGAAAATGTTCGGCGCTACTCAAGCTGAAAAAACTGAAGAAAAAATTCAAGCCTCAAGTTGCAATAGTGAAGGCAATATATTGAACGCAACAGGGAGCATCAAGGGAAGACGGAAAGAATACACAGAGTCACTGTACCAAAAAGAACTGGAAGACATTAACCATTTCAGGAGGTAGCATATGATGAAGAATAGATGATACTGAAAGAAGAAGATACTGCGTGGTTTAAAGTCAGGAAAGGTGTGCATCAAGGTTGTATCCTTTCACTGTACTTGTTCGATCTGTATGCTGAGCAAATAACCCAAGAAGCCGGACTATACAAAGAAGAATGTGACTTCAGGATTGTAGGAAAATTAGCTACCTTGAATGCGCAGATGACACAATCTTGCTTGCTCAAAGTGAAGACAACTTGAAGCACTTACTGATGAAGATCAAAGGTTCCAGCCTTCAGTATGGATTACACCTCGACATAAAGGATACAAAAATTCTCACAACTGGACCAACAAGCAACCTCATGATAAATGGAGAAAAGATTGAAGTTGACAATGATTTCATCTTATTGGATCCACAATCAACACCCATGGAAGTAGCAGTCAAGAAATCAAAAGACGCATTGTATTGAGCAGATCTGCTGCAAAAGACCTCTTTAAGATGTTAAAAAGCAAAGATGTCATTTGAGGACTAAGGCACCTGACCCAAGCTATGATATTTTCAATCGCCTCACGTGTATGTGGAAGCTGGACAATGAATAGGGAAGACTGAAGAATTATTTATGCCTTTGTATTTTTTTTTTTTTTTTTTGTATTATGGCATTGGTGAAGAATATTGAACATACCATAGACTGCCAGAAGAACAAACCAATCTGTCTTGGAAGAAATGCAGCCAGAATGCTCCTTAGAAGCCAAGATGGTGAAACTTCATCTCATGTACTTTGAACATGTTTTCAGGAGGGAGCAGTCCCTGGAGAAGGACATCATGCTTGGTAAAGCACAGGGTCAACAAAAAAGAAGACTCTCAATGAGATGGAATGACACGGTGGCTTCAACAATGGGCTCAAGCATAACAACAATTGTGAGGGTGGTGTAGCACCAGGCAGTGTTTCATTCCATTGTACATAGGGTCACTATCAGTTGGAACTGACTCAATGGCAGATACCATCAACAATATTTTCTTACAGCTGCTTCATAGGTCTATTATAGCTTAGGGGTTAATCGCTCCGGTTCTGAGCCCAGAAGGGTGGCACTGAATCCCAGTTCTGCCCTTCTCTGGCTATGGGAACTTGTTCTGTTTCTTCAGTTTATTATGAGCCAGGCACTTAACAATTCAGTGACAGAAGTGTTCTCCCCATTTTTCAGATGGGAAGACTGATATTTACAGGGGTGAAATTACTTTTCCAGAATCACCCAGTGAGTAGGAGCTGGAATTGGACACTGGTTCACCTGTTTTTAGAGCCTGCACTCTTACCAATTACACTATAGTGACTTACATGGTACGTTATCTTTTTATTCTTTTGCTATATTATTGACCGACCAAGATTTGCTAGTCTTTTACTTGGAATGTTTGGATCTATAGTCAAGAGTGTGAATGTACCGCAGTTTCCCGCAGAGAAAAGTTTTCTGGCAATTTTTGGTGCTTGAACCACCTCTTGGCTCTGGCTAGTATTCAGAGAGACTCTGGTGTCATCTGAGGCCTTAGGTCTATTTTATTGGCTCACTTTAAACACATCACTGGACTGTATGCCAGGGCTTGGCACATAATTCCTCTAACAGAACCTACAAAGAACAGGCCTGGAGAGAGAATAAAGCAGACCTCCATTTAATTAACAGCATTTGTTATTTTCTCCTCCGTGTCAGGAATGAAATAAATGCTTTGCAAACAGGTGATAAGAAGATTTCACTCCCCTAACCTGCTTGAAGCAGGAACCGCGACCATCAGGAGATGGGGGGGGTTCAGTGTGAAATATGTTTTTAAGTTTTTATTGAACTTGATTAGAAACAGCTGGAAAATTAGAACGATTGAGTAACGTCTCTGATGATGCAGAAGGAAAGAATTTTCACAGTGACATAATCAAAAGTTACCATCCTGGCTTGCTTCAGACAGAGAAATAATTGGAAATCATTAAACTGCAAGCCCCAAACTCAGTTCTTTCAGCGTTCATCTGTACGTCTGTTCAGATTAATATAGTCTCTGTGCTGCTAACTGCTGTCAGAGTGCTAAATATTACATAGTTAATGATCGTTTCATTTTTACTAAAGTTTTTTTTTTTTTTTTTTAAGCATTCCTGTCAATATAAGATTCTTAACAATCCAAAAACAGTTTTGGTCATTATTCAGTCATGTGGCAGAGGGCAAGGGCAGGTCCTCTGGGTAGATGAACGAGTCAGATGCTGCTCATCACTGAAGATACGGGAAGAAATGAGTGCCTGGGAGAATAGGGCCACTTCCTGGTTCTGTCTCGTCCTGTTCAGATTCAGCCCCCGTCTCCCCACAGGGGAGTGAGGTGGGTGCCCACGTGCCCCCACCAGGGATGAGGCTCTACCCCATTTCTCCGGACCCTTCTCTCCCCACCCCACCCCACCCCAGGCTGCATAAGGACAGTGGTACTAACTCTATCCTCAAATCCTTGATCGAGTCTACTACTGATTTCACAAAGAAGTTGAGAGAATTATTTGCTAATGTTTTCTGTCACACACTTGTACGGTGTAGAAAATTAAGGTAAGTGAAATTCTAGATGTCAGCTTCACAGAATCATTGTCATAACAAATGAAACTTCTCTATTGTTTTTAAATAAAACAAGTTGCCTTCCAATGATACAAACTAATAATGCATAATTTTAAAAAATGAAAATACAGAAAAGAAAAGAGAAAAAAGGAGAGAGAAAAGGGTAGTCATAATCTTTCTACCCAAAAGCAACTACTATTAACACATTGGGATGCTTTTCCTCACATTTCTCAGTGTTTTACCACCCACCTGTCAGTTTGCCTTACTGCAGTGGCTTGTGTGTTGCTTTGACGTTGGAAGCTACCCACTGCCGTCGAGTCGATTCCAACTCGTAACAACCCTATAGCTATGCCACTCGTATTTTGAATACCAGCAGGGTTACCCATGATAGGTAAGTTTCAGCAGAGCTTCCACACTAAGACTAGAAAGAAAGGCCTAGTGATTTACTTCCAAAAATTAGCCACTGAAACCCTATGGATCACAACAGAATACTGTCAGTACAGTGCTGAAAGATGAGCCCCCTATGTTGGAAGGTGCTCAAAATACACAAATGGCCACAACAACGGATTCAAACATGCCATGAAGACAGTGCAGGACCAGGCAATGTTTTGTTATGTTGTACATGGGGTCACGATGAATCAGAGCCAATCTGACAACAACTAATAGCAATAATATTGGATATGCCATGGACTGCCAAAAGAACAAACAAATCTGTCTTGGAAGAAGTACAGCCAGAATGCTCCTTCGAAGAAAGGATGGTGAGACTACAGCATACTTGAGACATGTTATCAAGAGGGACCAGTCCCTGGAGAAGAACATCATGCTTGGTAAAGTAGAGGGTCAGTGAAAAAGAGAAAGACCCTCAACGAGACGGATTGACACAGTGGCTTCAACAATGGGCTCAAGCGTAACGACGACTGTGAGGATGGCGCAGGACCCGGCAGTGTTTCACTCTGTTGTACACAGGGTCGCTGTGAGTCAGCACTGACTCAATGGCACCTAACAACAATAGCAACAATTGTTTTTCCCAGTATACAGTATGGTGGCAATCTCTCTCCCCCTTCTCTTTTTCGCTCTCATCCAGAGGTCACCTAGTTTATTTTCCCTCACAAATTAGCTGAAAGTGAAAAGGAAAGTGGGGACAGTGGGAAAAGGGAAGTGGGGACAGTCGTGTCCCCACTCTTGAAAAGCTATTGTGGTCAGTAACTCGCCATGGCCTTGGATCTCAGCAAACCATGCCCTCCTAGTCCCCGACTAGACCTAAAATCTTTATCGATTTACTTTTTAATTATCCACAACTGTGTAATTAGAGGTTCCTTGACAACCATCTGTGAGCAGTAATGGGATAAATGCAAGTGAGGCCAGAATAGAGAAGAACCATGTGGGCACACATTCTACAAACAGCATCAATTTTTCCATGGCCCTGGCTGAGCTCTACAAATTCTAGGTGCTGCATCAACCCCCACCCATGCCACCACATGCCAATGTCTAGGTAGTTTTTAAATTCTTCTTCTACTGGTGTGGCAGAGACAGGACTCACTAAATATTCCATTTGCTTACCAACAACCCCAGTTCTTCTGCAAGTAGGCAAGGTTGTGTGACTAATTCTTTCCTCCCTTGCTGATGAGGAAGCCCTGGGATCCATTCAAATGGTGCAGCTACAAGACGAGTTGTTGAGAAAAAGTTAAACATACAACTACCATATGACCTACCAATTCCATTCCTAGGTATATTACCCACGAGACTTGAAAGCAGTGATGCAAACATATATGTGTGTACCAGTATTTCTTGCAGCATTAATCACAATTGCCAAAAATGAATGGATACACAAAATGTGGTACATAATACCATGGAATATTTGCTCAACCTTAAAGAGAAATGAAGTCCTGATACATGCTATGACATGGATAAACCTTAAAAACATACTGAGCGAAGTAAATCAATCACAAAAGGACAAATATTGAATGAGCTCACTCATATAAAATATCCAGAAGAGGCAAATGTATAGAGACCAAAGTTTATTAGCAGTTACCAGGCACGGGAGCTAGAGGGAAAAATGGGCAGTCACTGTTTAGGAAGCACTGATTTTTTGTTTACGGTGCTGGAAAATTTGGCAACAGATATTGGTGATGGCTGTACAACCTGATGATGGAACTGATGTGAAACACCGACAGGAAGGGATCCATATTTGTGCCCATTCCAAAGAAAGGTGATCCAACAGAATGCAGGAATTATTGAACAATATCATTAATATCACATGCAAGTAAAATTTTGTTGAAGATCATTCAAAAATGGTTGCAGCAGTATATCAGCAGGCAACTGCCAGAAATTCAGGCCAGATTCAGAAGAGGACGTGGAACCAAGGATATCATTGCTAACGTCAGATGAATCTTGGCTGAAAGTAGAGAATACAGGAAAGATGTTTACCGGTGTTTTACTGACTATTCAAAGGCATCTGACTGCGTGGATCATAAAGAATTATGGATAACATTGAGAAGAATGGGAATTCCCAAACACTTAATTGTGTTCATGCAGAACCTGTACTTAGACGAAGAGGCAGTCATTCGAACAGAACAAGGAGATACCGCATGGTTTAAAATCAGGTAAGTTGTGCATCAAGGGTTATATCTTTTCTGAATACCTATCGGTTTTTTATTCAGTCTTTATGCTGAGCACTCTGAGAAGCTGGACTACATGAAGAAGAGTGCGGCATCAAGACTGGAGGAAGACTCATTAACAACCTGCAATACACAGATGACACAACCTTACTTGCTGAAGGTGAAGAGGACTTGAAGCTCTTACTGAAGATCAAAGACTACGGCCTTCCATATGGATTGCACCTTGACGTAAAGGAGAAACAACCCTCATTACCAAACCGATAAGCAACATCGTGATAAATGAAGAAAAGACTGAAGTTGTCAAGAATTTCATTTTACTTGGCTCTACAATCAATAGCCATGGAAGCAACAATCAAGAAATCAAATGACATAGTACACTGGGAAAATTTGCTCCAAAAGACCTCTTTGAAGTGTTCAAAAGCAAAGATGTCACTTTGAGGACTAAGGTGAGCCTGACCCAAGCCATGGTATTTTCAATCACCTTATATGCATGCGAAAGCTGGACAATGAATAAGGAATACCAAAGAAGAATTGATGCCTTTTAATTATGGTGTTGGAGAAAAATATTGAATATACCATGGACTGCCAGAAGAGCGAACAATTCTGTCTTGGAAGAAGTACAGCCAAATTACTACTTAGAAACGAGGATGTACTTTGGACATGTTATCGGGAGAGACCAGTCCTTGCAGAAGGACATCATGCTTGGTAGAGGGTCATTGAAAAAGAGAAAGGCCATCAATTAGGTGAATTGACACACTGGCTGCCATAATGAGCTCAAACATAGCAACGATTTGTGAGGATGGCATTTTGTTCTCTTGTACATAGGTTTACAATGAGTCGGAACTGACTTGATGGCTTTTTTTTTTAACCCTGGTGGCATAGTGGGTAAGTGTTACAGCTGCTAACCAAAAGGTGAGCAGTTCAAATCTACCAGGTGCTCCTTAGAAACTCTACGGGGCAATTCTACCCTGACCTATAGGGTCACTATGAGTCGGAATCGACTCGATGGCAACAGATTTTTTTTGGTTTTTAACAAAAATAACAAGCAAGAGGGTTCCTC
Organism: Elephas maximus indicus; assembly: GCF_024166365.1. NCBI lineage: Eukaryota > Metazoa > Chordata > Mammalia > Proboscidea > Elephantidae > Elephas > Elephas maximus. The sequence goes on from NC_064840.1 coordinate 56,583,701, forward strand.
AGTGTTATTCAAGCCTCCCTTTAGAGTCATATAGTCAATAAGTGGAAAACCCAATCAACAGATAATTATCCAGGTTAACCTTCAAGCCCCTTAGATCTCTTAATTCATGACTAAACCGAGTGCTCCTTAGATAGAAACCAGAGGTTGAAGCAGACAGTCAGCTTTTAATTCCTGGGAGGCTGGTCTTCCAGACTGGGAATTCTTCTCAGTTGCTTTTACTCCTCCTTCCTTTAGAAGTGCCTTCCTGCTTCAAAAACATATTCAATGGAGAGACAGAAGATAAGAAGGAGGAGTAAACTCCATCATTTTCATTTTTCAGAATAGCTCTAGGCAACAAAACGTCTGAGAGAAATACGAGTTGTACTAGTTCAAATGGAATTTAGAAACACTGAAGGACGTAGGAGGGCCCTGCTTATATGATATACTGCGTTTGTAGTAAACATAATATAAAATGAATCTTTATAAAGCCATCTAAGCAGGTGATGTTGCATTTGTTTGCATTCTGGCCTGTGAGTAATCCTTCTTTTCCTAGGATAACCTTGAGAAAAGGCTTAATGGTAACACTAAGAAAACCCTTGATTTTTCAGGCAATGCCAGAATTGGGGATGTGGTCATCAAAAAGTAATTTTTGAGTTTTTGATTCCTAAGATCCCACCCAGTAAAATCCCTGGGATAGCATTTTCCCTAAAAAGGAACAGGGCAGAACACTGTGGGTTTGAAGCAGCACATACCAATGCTCAAATTCTAATTCTTTACCTTACTCTGTGATGTCACACACGGTGCTCACCTATCCAAGTTCTACTGGTATTATCTCTGAATTTCGAATAATAGTACCTAAACTGCAGCTTGTTCTGATGCTCAGTGCTTTGTCTATCTGTACAAAGCTGCAAGCCTAGGCCCTGGCACACCTTTGTTGACATTCAGTAAAGTTAATCCTTTATTATTCCTTCCAGGAGTCCCTTCCTTTCCCCTTAAAGCTTTGCTCAGAATGCTCCCTTTCAAATCTTTGTGGCTCGGCTACTTGGTCATCGACTTTCCTTGGGGCTCCCACTGTGGCTGCTCTTGCCAAGGCCACTCCTCCTGTTTTGTTTTCATCATTTGTGGCTCCTCAAACAACATGGGAGAGGTTCAGTCCCCAGAAGTCAGAATTTGAGCATTGGTATGTGCTGCTTCAAACCCACGGTGTTCTGCCCTGTTCCTTTGTAGGGAAAATGCTATCCCAGGGATTTTACTGGGTGGGATCTTAGGAATCAAAAACTCAAAAATTACTTTTTGATGACCACATCCCCAATTCTGGCATTGCCTGAAAAATCAAGGGTTTTCTTAGTTTGCACAATCAGGCCCTGCAGTGAGTTAGTTTGCTATTAGATTATACATCTGTTCAAAGCTTGAACAACTTTATAATGGCCAAACTGCCTCATTACATTTATTTAGACCCTTGAAAGAAAAATTCAAGTTGGTGTACGTGTTTAAAACACACTGGTATACCTGCACTGTCCAACATGGTGACCATTAGCCACTTATGGCTATTGAACACTAGAAATGTGGCTGGTCAGAACTGAGACATGCTGTGAAGTAAAATGTGGCATAGTGGTTAAGAGCTATGGCTGCTAACCAAAAGGTGGACAGTTTGAATCCACCAGGTGCTCCTTGGAAACTCTATGGGGCAGTTCTGCTCTGTCCTATAGGGTCGCTATGAGTCAGAATCGACTCGACGGCAATGGGCTTTTGGTTTGGGGAAGTAAAATACACCCCAGATTTCAAAGACTGAGTACAAAAAGAGGAATTTAAAATATTAACCAGTGAGCAAGGTACACATGGGCTTAGCTGTGTTTACTTACTAATCTGTAGTGCCTAATTTCATGTGGTATCACCACACATTTGTGCATACCTTGCTTACTGGGTAATCCATTCCTGGTCTGAGTCCACTGTTGCATCCACTGTGTTAATCCTTCTCATTGAGAGTCTTCCTCTTTGTCACTGACCCTCTACTTTACCAAGCCTAATGTAATTACTAAACCCACTGCTGTCAAGTTGATTCTGCTTTATAGAGACCCTATAGTACAGAGTAGAATTGCTCCATAGGGTTTCCAAGGCTATAAATCTTTAAGGAAGCAGAGTGCCACATCTTTCTCCTGCAGAATAGCTGTTGAGTTTAGATCACCAACCTTTTGGTTAGCAGCAGAACGCTTAACGCAGAACACTGAACCACTAATTTTAATGTGGCTCATATTATATTTCTACTGGCTAGCACTGTACTATCGATGATTGGGTTCAGGCGTTTTGTTACAGGATTACTACATCAGTGACTATTTTCAACATTGCTTCATCTGGAACCACCCTACTTTGTTAGTATAAAATGGGGTTAAGATACTCTGAAAAACAATTGGTGTGTTCAGATGTATAAAGCACAAAACTTCACTCATAGACATACTCCGTTTGTAGGACCAGTATAGGTTTGTGCTCTACACGCATAAGAAAGCTGATTAATTTCATTTCGCTGATTTTCATCAACAAAGAAAAAATATTGCATGAGGTTTCTCTTATTTATATACTGGATTATTCAGTCTATTCCTGACAGAAAACAACTTCCATTTTGACAAGGTGTTATTGAACATAGAATCCTCTGCCTGTAATTTTACATGTCTGATAATTGGCAGGATTTTCCACAGGCCAGATTCTATCATCACACATTTGAACCCTTGCTTCTTCTCCACTATCTAGCTACTGCTGGTTCTGGATGTGGCTAGACTTTTTCATATCTCACTCCAGCCTCTGGCCCTGCACCATCATGTCACAGCAAGGGTGAGTCAGCAACAGGGAAGGGGACGTAGGAGTGTCTTAATCATCTAGTACTGCTGTAACAGAAATACCAGAAGTGGATGGCTTTAACAAAGAGAAATTTATTTCTTCACAGTAAAGTAGGTTAAAGGTCCAAATTCGGGGTGTTAGCTCCAGGGGAAGCTTCCTCTTCCTGTCGGCCTTCTCATCAGTCTTCCCCTGGACTTCTCTGCACAGGGACTCTGGGTCCAAAGGATGAGCTCTGGGGGGTTGTTTCAGTCTTATGAATCACCAGGTGGGTTCGTGTTTACCCAACTTCTAGATGGTAATCTTTTAACAGTCCTTTTGTTCCACAAGCACTGTTAACCCTATCTGTCTCACAACAGAGTATGGTTCCTGTTTACCCAACTTCTACATGGTAATCTTTCAACAGGTCCCAGCACTGCTTTCTTGGTGGTATGAGGTCCCCAACTCTCTGCTTGCTTCTCTTTCCTTTTTATCCCTTTACATTGAATCGGGAATGTGACCTGAGTAACGGTGTTACAATACCACCCTAAACATCTTTAACATAACATTATAATCACAAAATGGAGGACAACCATACAATATTAGAAATCATCATCCAGCCAAATTGATACAGTTTTTGGGGGGACATAATTGAATCCATGACAAGGAATATTCTTGGGATCCATCTCCATACTAGGATGGCTAGCAATAATTCAACTCAACACAAAAGTTACTGTGCACCTTGTAACTATATCCCACTAAGGCCAAACTGGGAACACTGGTGGCTCAGTAGTTAAGAGCTAGGCTGCTAACCTATTCATTATTCCATTTTCTCTCCCAAACCCATATAAGCCTTAGCCTTGCTTCCCTTTTCAAGTCGGTGTTCTGGAGAGGCTTAGATCCTCGCTGACTCCTTTTGCTTGACTCAAGCAAAATAAAGCTTGCTGAGGATAAAGTCTGTCTTTCACGTGTATTCTTACTCGGGAAAAGACAAGGACCCTTTGTGTCAGATCGGCAATTCGTAATAAATATTGGCGAGCCAGCCAGGAGACTAGGGGCTCAAATTACCCCCAGTTAGGGGATGCAGACAGAGCCTCCAGAACAGACTTCTACTCAGAGACAAGTGGCCGCCTGGACCTTCCTGTCTGGTGTCTCTTTGAAGTGATAAGTCCAGGTGACTCTCCCCCTCAGTCCTCCTTCCCCCTTCAGCAACTTTTATTATTCTCTTTTTTCTGTGTACCCTGTCTCCTTTCTCTCTTCTCTCTTCTCCTTCTTGCCTCTTTCCACCAAACAGGTTGCAAGCCCCAACAAAGGGGGGCTTGCAGAGAGCATTCCGGTCATTTGGCTTTCACGAGAGTTTGGGGACAAGGCGTGAGTCCTTGTTAGGGGCTTATCACCCCATATTCCAAGGGTGAGTCGCGGACTTCAGACAAAGCCGCGGAGAGTGCCCACTAAGTGGGTCATGAAGCCAACCAGAAGGTTACAGAGAGCACTCAGTAAATTGAGCGGGTCACAAGCCTCCAACAGGAGGCGGCTGCATAGAGCACTCTGGAGTGGGTTGCATACGCCTAGTGGGAGGTCACGAAGAGCGCTCCAATAGTCTACTTGCTTGACTTTTTTTTCTTTTCTTTCCTTTGGTTTTTAAAGTGTTCTCTCAGGAGGCCCTTCTATTGGTCTCTGGTACTCCAATTTTTTCCTCTCTTCTTTTCTCTTTCCACTGAACAGGTCCTGAGCCCTAAAGTGGGGGGTTTGCGGAAAGTGTTCCGGCCGTTTGGCTTTCATGAAAGAGAGTTTGGAGACAAGGATTAAGTCCTTGTTAGGGGCTGATTACCGCATATCCCAAGGGTGGGTCGTGGACCCCACCAGAGGGTCGTGGAGAGCACTCAGTAAATTGAGCGGGTCGTGAGCCTCTGATAAGAAGAGGCCACAGGGAGCGCTCTGGAGCAGGTTGCATACCTCCAGCAGGAAGTCGCGGAGAGCGCTCTGATAGTCTGCTTCTTTGACTTTTTTTTTTCTTTCTCCTTTCTTTTCGTATTTAAAGTATTCTTGGTATTGGTGACTCCAGAGTTTTGGCAGGCTTATGAATGTGTGGCAGCCATTGTTTTGTGTGTCTGGATGTTGTCTGTCTCTGGTTGGTGTGCCCTGCTTCTGGGGAATGGATGCAGACATCTCTATTTCGATTTAAAGAGTAAAGCCCTTCCATCTGCTAATCGAGATAAGAAGTATCTGGAAGATTGAAGTGGAGGTTCAGATATTCCTAGTAATGTGTTAGACCTCACTAAAATCATCCTTGTTCCCACTTTCCCTTTCTGGCTTGTCTGGTCCGAGCGCTCTCTGTTTGTCTGTTCATCTTATGTGTAAATCTTATGTGTGATCGGGGCTGTCTGAGAGGTTGAGACTGCAAGATTATCTGAGTCACCTCTGTCTGAGCCTTATGTATAATTTGTGTGCAATGCATAGAAATTAATTGGCGAAAAGAAATTCAGGTTGAATTGGAACATACTTTATAGAGACTCCTGAGAGTTTACTGATTGGGCTGAAGAAAAAGATGCACAGGGAGAGTGCATTTCCAGTTTAGATGGGGATTCAAATCAAAATACAGAGAACACTCTGGGCAGAGTGTGAAGATTAAAAAAAAGAGAGAGAAAAAAAGGTTCAAACCCAGGGGCCCACCCATCTCCAGGGCCTTTAATAATTGGCTATAAGGTATATAAACATGGAAGCCGGTCCTAGCATCCCTAAAGATTCCCCTCTGGGATGCCTGCTTCGGAACTGGTCAAAGTTCAAACTAGATGAGCCAAAGAAAAAGAAACTAATCTTCTACAACATTGCTTGGCCCCAATACAAACTCGAAAGCAGAGAACAATGGCCAAAGGATGGGTCACCCTCATATGACACCATTCTGCAATTTGATTTGTTTTGCAAGAGACAGAAGTGGGGGGAAATTCCCTATGTGCTAGCATTTATGTCTCTCTACCAAGACCCAGATTTAAGGAAAAAGTGTAGGGTGTATGCGTTGGGGGAAAACACTGGGAGTAACTCCAAGAGATTCAGATCCTGACATACTAACTGACCCACTGCTACAGCCTCCACCTAAGCCAACAGCCCCTCGGTACCCAGCTGTCCCAAGGACCGATGACCTGGGCAAGAGGGCCTGGAGGCAGAGCCCCAGAATCCACCTCCACATCATTCACCACAGGCCACCTCTTCAGAAGTTCAGGCAGAACCCAAACCTGATCCCTTGCCCATGGGGTTAAGGTCTGGAGTGAAGCTGTATCCTCCCTTACCAACCTCACCACCCTCTCCTACTCCACACCCAGGCTCCACTGCTTCTCTGGGTAAAACTCCCGTCAGGACCTCAGATCCTTAGTTCTCCACATGGGGCTCCACAAGCCCCAACTTTTCCCTTATGGCAAGTAGTGGATGAGAGTGTGGGACAACAAGAATACATGTTGTCTTTTCAATAGCAGACATCGTACAATGCAATGAGAAATTTGGGAATTTTTCTGAAAACCCTGATAAGTTTAGAGAAGAGTTTGTAAAGCTTAGTCTGACTTTTGATCTAACTGGAGAGATATGGTTGTGGTTCTAACAAATTGTTGTACACCAGATTAGACGACTAGGATTTTTGCTAAGGCCAGAGAACATGCAGACAGCCTCACATTAGCTAACCCACAACACGATATTCTCAGGGTAGGAGGGGAGGCTGTCCTTGATCAGGACCCAAAACGGAGTTATGAGGATAGGACAGATCGGGAGAGGAGGAGATATTTTATTACTTGCATTTCAGAAGGGATGAAGATATGCATGTCTAAGCCTGTGAACTATAACAGAATAAGGGAGGTGACCAAAGACAAGGAAGAGAACCCAGCAGTGTTCCTCAAGAGGTTGACTGAGGCGTTTAGGAAATACACTAACACCAACCCTGAGTCTGCTGAAGGAAGGCCCTTAGTAGCAAGGCATTTTATAACTCAGTCCTCAGCAGATATAAGGAGGAAATTGCAGAAGTCAGAGGCAGGCCCACAGACCCCAACCTTGCAACTAGTACCCAAAAAGAGGCATTTAAAGTGTTTAACAATACGGACACTGCAGAGAAAGCAGAAAAGAAGGATAGAACAGAAAGCTCAGTTGTTAGCTGCCATCATCCTTCCCCCACCTCGAGGCAACCCCTGGGGAGCTCAAAAATGACCCACACCTGGACCATCAAGAAGACCAAACCTGCAGCTGGGCCTGAACCAGTGTGCTAACTGCAGGGAAGAAGGGCTTTGGGCAAAGGAATGTCCCAAGCATCCCAAAACTGGGTGTGTGGTTGACCCCTACCCCAGAGGCCGAACCCTGGCAGCAGCACTGTCAGACTGACAGGACCCGGGGGAACACCTGCCTCCAGGACAACAATCTATGTTGATCATCTCCACTGCGGAGCCTCAGGTTGCCATCAACTGGCAGGAAGGAACATTGAATTCTTATTAGACACTGGAGCCGCCTACTCTGTCCCAACTCACCATAAAGGGCCCCGCTCTACCCGCAGCTGAGTTGTTACGGCCCAGAAAGGAATTCTTCCAGTCCTGCAGAAACTCCTAGAACAAGGATTTATATGTCTTTGCCAATCCCCTTGCAATACTCCTATTTTACCGGTGAAGAAACCAAATGGAGAATACCGGTTCGTCTAAGATCTGCAAGCAGTGAATGAAGCAATAGTCTCTATCCACCCAATAGTTCCAAATTCATACACCCCCTGACGTTAGTGCCAGGGGATGCACAGTTCTTCACTGTTTTAGATTTAAAAGATTCTTTCTTCTGCATTCCCTTACACCCAGACTCCCAGTACCTATTTGCTTTTGAGTGGAGAGATACAAAATCCCAGGAAGCTACCCAGTATACATGGACAGTGCTTCCTTAAGAGTTTAGAGACAGCCCTCATTTGTTTGGAAATGCTTTAGCCCAAGATTTGAGGGAATTAACACTCCAAAATGGAGTCATCCTCCAATATGTTGATGATCTCCCACAGCTAGGAAAACTGAAGAAAGCTTAGATACTAAGTCAGTTACTGTGCTCAACTTCTTCGGTGAAAAAGGCTACAACACTGTCAAGCCAGATGGCCCAAATATCACAACACCAGGTTCGGTATCTGGGCTTCATGCTAGTTCCAGGGGCCAGAATACTGGGCCCTGACAGAAAAAGAGTAATCAAGACCCTCTCCACCCCCACCAACCAGAAACAGCTTAGAGGCGGGGTTTTGGGCATGGCTGGATTCTGCCAGCTATGGATACCCAATTTTGGCCTTATAGCCAGGCCCTTGTATGAGGCTCTAAAGGGAGAGGAGAAAGGGCCCCTGGAATGGAGGTCGGAATACCAACAGGCATTCCAGGCCCTTAAAACTGAATCGTGCCGAGCCCCTGCATTAGGGTTCCCTGATCTAGTCAAACCTTTCAAATTGTATCTCCATGAAAGATGAGGTCTTGCACTGGGAGTCCTAACCCAACAGGTGGGCCCTGCAACTCGACCCATTGCATACTTTTCAAAACAGCTGGATTCAGTTGCCCAAGGGTGGCCCAGCTGCCTTAGGGCTGTGGCAGCTACCACCCTATTGGTAAAAGAAGCCTCTAAGCTTATATTAGGCCAACCCCTAGAAGTTCTTACCCCCGTCAGGTTCACACAGTACTAGAAATAAAAGGAATCCAATGGCTGTCTGGGGGGTTCAGATTACTCAATACCAGGCCATTTTGTTAGATACCCCCAAAGTCACCCTGAAAATGTCAGGCTCTAAACCCCACTTCCCTACTTCCCGACACCAAAATGTCGGAATTAGAACATAGCTGTGTAGAAACAATAGAGCAGGTCTATTCTAGTCAAGAAGACTTACAAGAAACACCACTAGAAAACCCAGACGTAGAATGGTTCACTGATGGGAGTAGTCTTATAGAAGAAGGAAAATGGAAAGAAGGGTATGCAATTGTTAGTACTTGTGAAATCACAGAAGTGAAGGATTGCTACCTGGTACTTCAGCCCAAAAGGCAGAGCTTATAGCTCTGATTCGGGCCTTACAGCTAGGACAAAATAAGGTCCTCAATCTATATACAGATTCAAGATATGGATTCCTTGTCCTCCATGCCCATGCAGCAATTTAGAGAGAAAGGGAGTTGTTGACAGCTCAAAATTCGCCTATCAAACACAACAAACTTATACTAGAACTATTGGAGGCAGTACAGCTACCTAAGAGAGTGGCAGTGATGCACTTTAAGGGACACCAAAAAAAGATACTTGGATAGCCCAAGGAAACAGCAAGGCAGGCAGCCATAACCATGACACCCGAACCTGTGTTAGGGCTGTTTCCAAGCCAAGTTGTGACCAAGGGTCCAAAGTATGAGGCAGAGGAACACAGTTGGGCAAAGGCCTAGGGCTACAAGACAAATTCTGAAGAATAGTTTGAAAATGAGGAAGGGAAAATATGAATCCCTAGCTCAATGGTTTGGAAAGTTGTCAAGGGCCTACATGACTCCATCCACTATGGACAGGAACCCCTAACTAATCTACTAAAAAGAGTAGCCAAGGGAAGAGGCCTACAAAGAACAGTCAAATGAGTGATAAAGGCCTGCAAAACTTGCCTACATAACAATCCACAAAATCACCCCATTCTTTCTCCTTTGGCCCGACCAATCCAGCATCAAAGCTCATACCCGGGAGAAGACTGGCAAATAGACTTCACTGTGATGCCTCCTAAACAAAGATATAAGTATCTGCTTGTCTTCATAGATATGTTCACAGGGTGGATCGAAGCCTTCCCCACCATGTCAGAAAAAGCCACTAAGGTATGTAACGCCCTCTTCAAAGAACTTATTCCCTGTTTCGGTCTGCCAAAATCGCTCCAAAGTAAAAACGGCCCTGCCTTTATACCAAAGATTACCCAGGGCCTAGCATCATCTTTAAATATTAGATATAAATTACACACTGCCTGGCATCCTGAATCATCTGGAAATGTAGAAAGAATGAACCAAACCCTTTAAAGGCACCTGGCAAATATCTGCCAGGGAACTCAAGAGACCTGACTACAGTTGCTGCCTGTGGCACTATTAAGAATCAGAATGGTCCCCAAGAGTAAGTTAAAGCTCAGTCCTTTTGAAATGTTGTATGGAAGACCTTTCCTTTGATGCTGAGACAACTAATGCCCTGCAGTATGTTATAAATCTAGGCCAGGTGCAGAAAGCCCTCAGAGAATATGGAAACTAAATATTGCCCGCCCCCCACTAGAGGTGAAGATACCACCCTTCAATCCAGGGATTGGGTCTTGCTAAAATCCTGGAAGGAAGAGTCCTGGCAGACCAACTTCAAGAAAAAAGGGAAAGACCTCACCAGGTCATATTAGCTACTCCAATGGACGTAAAACTGAAGGGAGTAAAACCATGGGTTCATAACTCTCGACTTAAACCTTATCTTCCTTAGGAAATCGGGGAGCCAGAAGAGGCCCTGCCTGGATATACCTGCAGCCCCATCGAAGTCCTCCAGTTCTTGTTCAGAAGGACAGATAACGAACTCTAAATGGCCAAGAAACTGATACTCTCCCTCCTGCTACTTCTCCTCTTGCACGGAGTAGCAGGACACTGGGAAGACAACTCATTAGTCATACTAGTCCAGGCTTACAACTCAGCATCAAACTTAACTAACTGCTGGATGTGTTTTCACAAACAACACTCCACCACAACCAGTCACTCCTCTTTTGAGGTTTTTCCAGTTACAAATTTTTCTGACACTCCCAATGCATGTATCTCTACTACCCTAACTTACACACAGGTGCCAGTCCTACTGGTAGAGAGGATATTTTCCAACCATGACTTATGGTTCAACCCAATGAACCTTTCCCTACACTATGACCAAAACAATAGAACCTTTAAACTAAGACCCACTACCCCAAAAAAAATAAAAACCTTTTTTTTTTAAGACCCACTAAAAAAAAAAAAAGAATTTTTTTTTTTAGACACTGCAAAATTCTAATTTTCTTTAATTACACTCAAGAACAGAGCTGTGTTCTAGCTGATGGATCGCAGGAAGGTGACCCACACCAATAGCTCTGCACAAAGCTCACTTTTAATGTAGGCATCCAATTAAGCTGTTACCATCTCCACCACATTCCAAGTACTGTACCTTAATGGAACAAGTTCTACCACTGACTGTACTCCACACAAGACCATCTATACCTTCCCTTTAACTACTTCCCAGGTCTGGCTCTTACAACCCCTTAAGAGCCCCAGAATATGGAAACCTTTCAATGGAAACCCAACTACTTATGCTGTAGTCCACACTCAACATCTAACAGCTCCCTATTTTCTTGGCTGCTTAATGCCAATACCTCTATAAACCTATACAACACTGACCACAGCCCACTCCTATGCATCCCTAAAGGGTTCTGGTTTGCCTGCCTAGACAAAAATAATTATACCTGGGCATTGGGATGTCTTGACCTGGCGTTGGTGAATGCTAGCTGCTTCCTGGGCATTGTAACACCTAACAACAAAAGTTACAATCTTCCAAGCCTGTTCAACCCCAAACGCAGGTTCTTCAAGAATCCTTACTTGAAGAAAAAGGGAGCCTATTACCCCTATAGCCCTAGGGATCACTTCATTAGTTGGTGCCCTCACTGGACTCATGGTAGGTGTTGTTTATAGTAATGCCCAGGTCCAAAATGTGTCTAGGATCCTTCAAGAAGTCAGTACTGACTCCGGGCAGGGTCTGTTGGCCCTGCAGAAGTCCCTGGATTCACTCGCCAACATGGGCATGGACCACTGGGTTGCCTTAGATTTCCTCCTGGCCGAACAAGGGAGTGTCTGCGCAGTTGCAAACACCTCTTGCTATATGTATGTTAATACTTCTGGGGAGGTGGAGCTTCGGGCTTAGAGAATCCTCCAACGTGCTGAATGGTTAAAGACAGCCCATACCCAAATGAGTAACAATATCTGGAACCAGGTTAAGGAATACCTGCCTTTCCTGACTTAGTACCTTCCCCTTCTGGGACTCACAGTAACAATCCTCCTGTTGCTTTTTTTTTGGCCCGTGTTTGTTCAAACTACTAGTCAAATTTGTGACTTCCAGGCTTAAGCAATTCCAAATAAAGCTCATGATGCTAGAGGGATACCAACCAGTCTCGGCTATCGATAACCCTAGTTCCTATATATCTCTAGAACAGGCAGAGAGAGATTTCTATTCTATTAGGCAGGACAGCACCCATTTGCCAGCATGAAGAAGTTACAGAAGAGACCTTCACCCACGTTCCCTTTAAGAATAAAGAGTATGAAAATCTCTCAGGGTAGATTGAGACAGACAGAGTTAACTGTGTCTGCCTTCGGCTGAACAAAAGACCTGTTAAAAGATTACCATGTAGAAGTTGGGTAAACATACCCTGTCAACATGAGATAAGATTGTAACAACCCATGAATTACTATCCCTTTCTGTTTTTCTAGTCCCCTCCTCCTTTACAGGCTCTGCATGCGCAGAAGAACAAAGCGTGACCGCCCTTTAACCTTCCTTAGCCCTCCGAAGACGGTGATGTGGTGCCCAAGATCATGTGCTTGTGCCATATCCCGTAATAAGTGATGCCAAGGGCTGCCAAGAGGACTCCATCTTGAATATCAGCGGGTTTCACCTTGGATTCCAGATACATGCACAACCTAATTAGCATACACCGCCATTCTGAAAAGTACCTGCCCCCTGAAAGAAGCCCACTAAGTATTCATTACTCTATTGTCTCCACCGAACCCATATAAGCCCTAGCCTTGCTTCCCTTTTCAAGTCAGTCTTTTGGAGAGGCTTAGATCCTTGCTGACTCCTTTTACTTGACTCAAGCAAAATAAATCTTGCTGAAGATAAAGTTTGTCTTTCACATGTATTCTTACTCAGGAAAAGACAAGGACCCTTTGTGTCAGATTGGCGATTGGTAACAATTCAGTGGTAGAATTCTCGCCTTCCATGCAGGAGACTGGGTTCAATGCCTGGCCTATGCACCTCAGGTGCAACCGCCACCCATCTGTCAGTGGAGGCTCGTGTGTTGCTATGATGCTGAACAGGTTCAGCAGAGCTTCCACACTAAGAAAGACTAGGAAGAAAGGTCTGGCGATCTACTTCCGAAAATTAAAATAAAAACAATATGAATCACAACAGTGCAGGCAGCATTTCAGTCTGTTGTGCATGGGGTTGCCATGAATCTGGGGCCAACACGATGGCACTAACAACAAGAAGTACAAATTAAATGTGTTCTCAGTTCAGTTTCCTCATAGGTGGATGCTCAAAACGCCTCTGGGTACTCTAACACACCCAACTTGAGAGAAGGCAGGAAAGTATGGAAAGAGACAGGGGTCTTAACTAATACTGCTTAAAATGTCTTTTTTTTTTTTCCTTTCAAATTTTGCAAAAACACATGACTATATGAACACGTTGCTAAGGCCCTTGCCAGGGTCTTGGAAGGGGTCTCTGTGAGCGAGTGGCCCTAAAGCATAAGCTTTATTAGCTTCACGTAAGTCAGCCTTCCTCTCATGTCCATCCTGAACCAGTGTTCCAGGACATGACTGATACCTCAATTCTCTCCAATGTCAAGGCGAGTTCTAGGCCTACCCACTGTGCTTTTTACCCAGGTATGGGCATCTTTTGCCTCTCCTGTTTTTCAGAAATATTAATCAGAGCCCAGAAGTCCTATTATCAAGTCCTTCCAGAAATTCCCGGTCTGTCTCCTGCATCTTCATGGAAACATGTCTCCCTCTGGCTTGCTCTGATAAGCCAGGCTTTGGCCACTGGGCTCCCTACTCCTGGCCTCCTCCTATCCTTGAGTTATGAAGAAACTATCTTTGAGTGAGTAAAGATTATGAAAAGTCAGATGCAAGTTTTATTAGGCAGAATTCCAGGTGGCAAAGAATGAGAATAAAGAACCTATGCAAACTTTGTATGTTGACAATGAGTCCACACGTACTTATGCCATTTATCGTAATGTAGAAAAACTGAAAATGATTCTGGGAAGAGTATCAAAACATCAGAGTAGATGATGTAACGCAAGTCCAGATGAATCTGTAACCCAGTTGTAACATTTAAGAAGGATGTGATAGCTGCCTGCCAATAATTGCTATGTGTATTTACAAGGAAAGGGGTGAATAAGTTAGCTTTGTGTAGAACAGTCTAAATTAAACCAAATGCATTAAATTAAGTAAAAGATAATCAGGGCCAAATGGTGTGAAACTCCATTAGGTCATGGAAATCTCCCAAAGGAGATGCAAGTAACACCATTACTCAGAAATGAGAAAACAGTATTATCACTGAATGTGTTATGAGCACATGTACTGTCTCTTCCAGGCGACTAAAGGGACATCTAGACACATTGGTGTGTATGTGTTTTTTTCTCTTCTCCTCTCCAAAAGCCGTAATTCTGTGCTTACTGCATCTTTGCTTACCCAGTGTTGAATTATGACAACTAATTTCTCTATTAATATAAATACTTAAATACAAAGGCTGTCCCCTAAAGAGTACAAATTCTTAAAGCCCTAATTAAAATGTAGGCACTCTCACAATAGCTGAATTTCCTGTGAAGACTAATTAATTTTAACACTACCGATGAAGAATGTCAAACTAGAAAGCCAGAGATGAGAACAGGGATGACAAAGAAGCTTGGTCTTGCAAGCCTAATCTACTTTGTGAGCAGTATTTGATTGGAGCTCTGGACTGAGAAGGGATTTAAGGAAAACAACATCATGATCCATTAGGGATGTTTGCCATGTCATGGGCTAAGCCAGTGGCAGCTTGTCTGCTATTTGCACAGCTCTCTAAGACCACAGCTAGGGGTCAACTAGACACAGCCTCATCAGAACCCAGGATGCCCCAGGGAGTATGAACACTCTGTGTTGGGCTCTGACGCTGAGGTGCTCTGCTCCTCCCTTAAAGGATGCAAGCAGGAGTAAAGGGATTGGGAACCCATGTTTCAGGTACTTCTACCTTAGTTTCTGGGACTAACGGCCCCAGGTTCAGAAGAAAGTTCTTAGAGGCTCCCTTGTACACCTGTATCGTTTTAATCTTGAGGAAGCTAAGCTCAGGGAAGCTATCTGACCCAGCTATTTGTCCACAAAGCAACTTAGAGACACAGTTGGGAGTAGAACGCAGGCCCTGTGGCTCTCAAACTTATGCTCAGAAGCTCTGTGGGAACTGAAGATATCTCTCCTGCCCCCGCCCTGTGGCACTGGTCCCAGTCCCTGGGTAACCATATAAGATTATTCTTAAAGCTGTGCCCACCAGTTGTTGTCCAGTTGACGCCAACTCATGGCAACTCCATATGTGCCAGAGTAGAACTGTTCTCCAAAGGGTTCTCAATGGCTGCTTTCTCAGAAGTAATTGCTAGTCCTTTTTTTTTTTTTTTTTTTGTTCAATAATTTTTATTGAGCTTTAAGTGAACATTTACAAATCAAGTCAGTCTGTCACATGTAAGCTTATATACACCTTACTCCATACTCCCACTTATTCTCCACCTAATGAGTCAGACCGCTCCCTTCTTCCAGTTTCTCCTTTCGTGACAATTTTGCCAGTTTCTAACCCTCTCTACCCTCCTATCTCCCCTCCAGACAGGAGATGCCAACACAGTCTCAAGTGTCCACCTGATACAAGTAGCTCACTCTTCATCAGCATCTCTCTCCAAACCATTGTCCAGTCCCTTCCATGTCTGATGAGTTGTCTTCAGGAATGGTTCCTGTCCTGGGCCAAGAGAAGGTTTGGGGACCATGACTGCCAGGATTCCTCTAGTCTCAGTCAGACCATTAAGTCTGGTCTCTTTATGAGAATTTGGGGTCTGCATCCCACTGATCTCCTGCTCCCTCAGGGGTTCTCTGTTGTGCTCCCTGTGAGGGCAGTCATCAGTTGTAGCCGGGCACCATCTAGTTCTTCTGGTCTCAGGATGATGTAAGTCTCTAGTTCATGTGGCCCTGTCTGTCTCTTGGGCTCATAGTTATCGTGTGACCTTGGTGTTCTTCATTCTCCTTTGATCCAGGTGGGTTGAGACCAATTGATGCATCTTAGATGGCCACTTGTTAGCATTTAAGACCCCAGATGCCACATTTCGAAGTGGAAGTCCTTTCTTTTGAGGTGTCACTGGTTGGACTTGAACCTCCAACCTTTCAGTTAGCAACTTAACACTTTAACCATTTACACCACCCAGGAACTCCTAAAGCTGTGTATGGACTTGTCAATCTCTCAACTGTGAGCCATGTGAACGAAGCAGCTTCTGTACCTGTCTCATTTTGGTGTCACAGAGGGGTCTTCTATAGTTGTGCAGGATACAGTGGTTGGTACATTAGTCCCTTTAATGCATGGAGAGCTAAGAGAGTTTCTGAAATTGCCCAGTCAGTTTCGCACAGGCTGGAAGACAGCTTCCTTCCTAATGTAAGCCGTGAAACGGGCCATTCTTGACCTGTGTCTGGAGAACTTTAAACAAGTCCCAGCATTCCTCCCTGGTCTGTGAGCAGAGTGAGCCAGCTGAGTGGCAGATATGAGTCACTCTAGTGCCAGGCTCCACCTCAGGCTGACCTTGAGTGCTGCCATGCAGAACGGAGGCCCAGTGATAGTAAGGAGAAGCTTCACCTGCCTTGCCGCGTGCTTTATCATTTTGCTGTGGAAAATCTAATGCACTTCAGCTCGGTTTCTTTTGTGTTTTTTTCTTTTTCTATCAAGGGACCTAAGAGTATCTAAAAGCATGACAAAAACCATTTTCTTTCCTCCAAAGGCTTGCAACAGACAAAACAGGTAAAAATATAAGTTCATATAAGCAGAAAGCTGAGCATATCCCATATCCTTCCCAGGGACTGACGTATGTTTAGTCAGATGCTTTCTGAGCTTTCCTTTTTGTTTTACTGATTTCCTAGGCTTGGCCACCTGCCAGGCCAGGAGAGCTAATCAGGGAGCACCTGCTGAGTGGGAAAAAGCCGGCATGACCAGGCTTTCCTCCTGCTTCAGGGACATCAACCATTCCTGGCGTAGAGCTCAGCATTTGTTTTCTTTATCCATGAAGCGTCTCTGACTTGGCCCCAAGACCTGTGTTGCTCTGGCAGCAACTGGTATTGTATCAAATGAACATGAAACCTAACCCAGCAGCTCTGTCTCCTCGATCCTCACAGCTTCTTCTTTGCAGAGTGCCAAGCCAACTTGCACAAGTCTTCCGACTGTCTGTTGATTTGCACATATAAACCTGGGTCTCTGTGAATGGGGTCTGTGTTACCAAGTCATTATCTAATATTCAAAGAGGAGATATTCATTTTCTCATACAAAGCATTTAGCATAGTGCCTGGCACACGGTAAGTGCTTAGAACAGTTAACTATTAAAATCATTGTCATTTTATAGTGTAAATAGCACCGTTTATAGTGTGTAGCACTTACCATATATATCAATTGAGATGTTTCAACAAGCAGATGCAGCGCTGGAGGTGCTCACTTGTCTATGCCAAGAAATATGGAAGACAGCTTCCTGGCCAACTGACTGGAAGAGATCCATATTTATGCCTATTCCCAAGAAAGGTGATCCAACTGAATATGGAAATTATAGAACAATATCATTAATATCACACGCAAGCAAAATTTTGCTGAAGATCATTAAAAACGGCTGCAGCAGTGTATCGACAGGGAACTGCCAGAAATTCAGGCCGGTTTCAGAAGGGGATGTGGAACCAGGAATATCATTGCTGATGCCAAATGGATCCTGGCTGAAAGCAGAGAATACCAGAAGGATGTTTCCCTGAGTGGCATTCGACTGTGTGGATCATAACAAACTATGGATAACACCGTGAAGAATGGGAATTCCAGAACACTTAATTGTGCTCACGAGGAACCTGTACGTAGATCAAGAGGCAGTTGTTTGGACAGAACAAGGGGATACTGATTGGTTTAAAGTCAGGAAAGGTGTGCATCAGTGTTGTATTCTTTCACCATACCTATTTAATATGTATGCTGAGCAAATAATATGAGAAGCTGGACTATATGAAGAAGAACGGGGCATCAGGATTGGAGGAAAACTCATTAACAAACTGCATTATGCAGATGATACAACCTTGCTTGCTCAAAGTGAAGAGGACCTGAAGCACTTACTGATGAAGATCAAAGGTCACAGCCTTCAGTATGGATTACACCTCAACATAAGGAAAACAAAAATCCTCACAACTGGACCAATGAGCAACATCATGATAAATGGAGAAAAGACTGAAGTTGTCAAGGATTTCATTTTACTTGGATCCACAATCAACACCCATGGTAACAGCAGTCAAGAAATCAAAAGACACCTTGCATTGGGCAAATCTGCTGCAAAGGACCTCTTCAAAGTGTTGAAGAGCAATGATGTCACCCTGAAGACTAAGGTGCACCTGACCCAAGCCATGGTATTTTTAATCGCTTCATATGCATGTGAAAGCTGGACAATGAATAAGGAAGACCAAAGAAGAACTGACGCTTTTGAATTGTGGTGTTAGCAAAGAATACTGAATATACCATGGACTGCCAAAAGAACGAACAAATCTGTCTTGGAAGAAGCGCAGCCAGAATGCTCCTTAGAGGCAAAGATGGCGAAACTGCATCTTACATACTTTGGACATGTTCTCAGGAGGGATCAGTCTCTGGAGAAGGACATCATGCTTGGCAGAGTAAAGGGTCAGTGGAAAAGAGGAAGACCCTCAACAAGGTGGATTGACACAGTGGCTGCAAGCATAACAACAATTTTAAGGATGACGCAAGACCAGGCAGTGTTTCGTTCTGTTGTGAATAGAGTCGCTATGAGTTGGAACCGACTCGGCGGCACCTAAGAACAACAACAACTGAACCACTACAGCACTTTACATGTCTCTGATTGCCACCCCCTTCTCAGCATTCACTACTCTGGATCCTCTCTGTCCTCCTCTACACGCTCTGCTCCCAGGGAGCGCATCACCCAGGCTCCTCTGCTGCTGGATTTGGCCAATGGGAGGAAGCAGCAGGAGATCAGAAGGGAAAGGAGAGAAAGGTCAGAGTATTTCTTCCTAAGGTCTCCCTGCTTTGGCATGGAGTCTGGCTGTGCTTCTGTTTCTCCAGTAGGATGGAATGGTCCCTCCTCCAAGCTCCAGCTCTATTCATTTTCTCCCCTTGGCCCTCCTTCCATTTTTTAAATGTCTGTGGGTTTCTCAACAACCTTTGCTGATTCAACATAGCCCACACCTCTGTAGATAAACCCATCATTCAAGTCTCCTCATCTCAACCATCTGGGGTAAATGCTGTTTCCTCTTGGGACCCCGAGAGGTACACCAATATTCATCTTTCTCTCCATTTTATAATTATAATAGAAACATGTTTATTACAGAAACTTTGGGAAATAAAGAAAATAAAAACCAACGAAAATCCAACTGCTCTGACAGGGATCACACTAGAGGGTCCAAGACAGAGTGGGAGAAAAATATAGAACAAAATTCTAACTCACAGAAAAAGACCAGACCTACTGGTCTGACAGAGACTGGAGAAACCCTGAGAGTATGGCCCCCCGGATACTCTTTTAGCTCAGTAATGAAGTCACTCCTAAGGTTCACCCTTCAGTCAAAGGTTCACCCTTCATAAAGGTCCATAAAACAAAACTAGACTTAATGAGCACACCAGCTCAAGGGCAAGGACGAGAAGGCAGGAGAGGACAGGAAAGCTGGTAACAGGGAACCCAAGGTCAAGAGTGCTGACATATTGTGGGGTTGGCAACCAATGTCACAAAACAATATGTGTATTAATTGTTTAATGAGAAACTAATTTGCTCTGTAAACCTTCATCTAAAGTACAATAAAAAAAAAAAAAATAGGTGAATGGTTGTGCCCAGCTACCCATACTTACCATTCTGATCAGGGCCACAAACAGATGAACCCTGATAGAATGGGAAAAATACGCAGAAAAGAAAGATTCTTAAAAAGATTAGACTTCCTTTTGAGACCAGAAGACTCCCTGAAACTACTGCCCTGGGATACTCTTTAAACCCTGAACCAGAACTATCCCCTAAGACCACCTCTTAGCGAAATAACAGAGTGGCACACAAAACAAAGGGTATTACCTGTGAGTACGGTCCTCTCTAGGGAAAAAAAAAAATTTACATGAGACCAAAAGGTCAACAATTACTCTAAAGCAAAAATGAGACAAGAGGGCAGGGAAACTAGAGTATAGGGAATGGAATAGAGAACACAAGAAAGAGAACGTTGACTCATTATGAAAAATGTAACTAATGTCACTGAACAAATTTTATAAAAATTGTCAAATGGAAACCTAATTTACTATGTAAACTTTCTCCAAAAACACAATAAACTATCATTAAAAAACAACAACAACCAAAATCCTGCTACAAGGAGAGAAACATTATTGACCTATTGTTGTGTATCTCCTGTTGGTGGATGTCACAAGGGAAGCATTACATAAATTTGTTGCTTTGTTCTCTGTGTCTTTTTTTCTTTAAATATTCTTCAAGAATGTGATATTTAATGGATTCTTAGCATTCTGTAGTATTTATAACTCTTGTGGCACTTGAGTTATACTTGGATTCTACCTCTCTGCCACTGGAAGAAGCTCATCCAGGTCAATGTTCTGTGTCATTCTACTAGCCCAGCACCTTGCACAGTAATGTTATTCATTCATAATTTGCATCATTCACCCCACCCTGCATGCCAAGAAATCCTATACTCCTTATTACAAGTCAGCCAGCCACACATTCGGCTCTAAGCTTTCTACCAGCCCATTCAAAAAGGAAAACACTAATAGTCAGTTCAGAGTTTCCATAAAATATAAACAATCCAGTTACTCCGGAGAAGAGCTGGCAGAAAGGCATGATGTAGTCTTCAACAATATTCCTACATTAAGGCAGAGAGGGATTTCACAGGGTTGTTTCTTATAAAATCTGCCTGTGTTAGCTGAGGGGTATCGTGCCAAACAGCAAGTTAGAAAAAACAGTTCTATAAGGGGCCAGTGAGATGTTGTCCAGGTAGACAGCTCTTGATTGGACTTAACCCCGAATAGAGTTCAGAGGATCTGAAGAAAAGGACGGTCTGCCTATTCTTCAGAAAAGCCTCCATTAACGGGCCTCTTTGTAATACCCATTTTCATGTGATATCCACTTAACCATGATCTGGTTCCCGCAATGTGGTCACCTGAATGAAAACAGATTCTATCCTTTCCACAAACACATAAAAATACTGGATAAAATATAGCCAAAAAAAAAAAATATATATATATATACACACACATATATACACGCAGCCAAGTCTGAAAGAACTTACGGACGATCTCCAGGTACCAGCAACATGGAGGGCAGTCACAGGCAGAGTGACAGATTTGCCCAGTGGTGGCCCAGGAGGACATCAAACCTGAATACATGCCCTAAAGGATGAGATTTTAATGCATAAACAAGGACATTAAGTATGGTTTTAGGCTTCTGCAAAAGAGCTGAAACCAGGAAATGTTGTATACAGCTAAGTTCCTGGAAAGAAGGGGCAGAAAAACTCTACTACTAGTTTGTCTCTGGCTAGGACTCTGGTTTAAAAAAAGAAGTCAAATAAACGTTACAAAAATCTTCCCATGAGAAATTGGAACCTTAATCCTGAGCCATTTGCAAATGTGGAATACTAATTTATAGAGTCGTTTATTGTTGTTATTGTTGTTAGGTGCCATGGAGTTGATTTCAACTCATAGCAACCCCATGTGACAGAGTAGAACTGCCCCATAGGGTTTTCTAGGCTGGAATCTTTACAAAAGCAGATTGCCACATGTTTCCCCTGAAGAGCTGCTGGGTGAGTTCGAACCGTCAACCTTTCGGTTAGCAGCGAGTATTTAATCATTTGTACCACTAAACCCAAAAAACCAAACCCACTGTCGTCGAGTCGAGACTCATAGCGACCCTATAGGACAGAGTAGAACTGCCCCACAGAGTTTTCAAGAAGCACCTGGCGGATTTGAACTGCCAACCTCTTGGTTAGCAGCCTTAGCACTTAACCACTACACCACCAGGGTTTCTGCTAAGGGAGCCCTATAATAGCTATAGCCTTAAAAAAAAAAAAAAAAAAAATAGCCTTAGGAGCTTGTAAAAAAAAAAATAGTTTATCCTCTGGTCAAGCTCAAGTAATTTTGTTATAATGCTGTCTACAAAGGGTGCTCACAACTAAATAAATCATTAGGCTGAGAACAAGCCTGAAAACACACTCATAACCTTTCACCGTCTGCATCGTTAAACTAGTAGGAGAAAGGGATAGTCAATCAGCAATTGAATGTCTACTAAAAATACTAGGCAATATACTGTATTATCTATCATCATGGAAAACAGGCACTCATAATCCAAGTCTACAGACAGTATTAAAAATCATATATATTTATTGGCTTTTGCATGCAATGTTTGCAAATCATTTGTTTTTGGAGATGCTAATATTAAGATCTATATTACTTGCCATAGTTGAGCAATAAAGAAAATAACCTAAGATTTGTCGAAAAACCAGAGGAGAGTCAGTTTGAGACTGAAGAAAAACAGAAACAAAAGAAAGACAGGAGGCTAAGAGACACATGAAGAAATGCTCATGGTCGCTAGCCATTGGAGAAGTGCAAATCAAAACTACAATGAGATGCCATCTCACCCCCGTCAGTGTTGGCACTAACCCAAAAAATGCAAAATAACAAATGTTCAAGAGGCTGTGGGGAGACTTGACGTACTGGTGGGAACGTAAAATGGTACAACCACTTTGGAAGATGATATGGTGCTTCCTTAAAAAGCTAGAAATAGAAATACCATCCAATATAGCAATCCTACTCCTAGGAATACACCCGAGAGAATTAAGAGCCGTCACACATATGCACACCCATGTTCACTGCAGCTCTGTTCACAACATCAAAAAGATGGAAACAACCTAAATGCCCATCAACAGATGAATGGATAAACAAATTATGGTACACACAATGGAATACTATTCAACAATAAGGAACAATGATGAATCTTCAAGACATCTCACATCATGGATAAATCTGGAGGACATTATGCTGAGTGAAATAAGTCAGTCACAAAAGGACAAATACTGTATGAGACCACTATTATAAGAACTCAAGAAAAAGTTTACACAAAGAAAAAAGCATTCTTTGATGGTTACTAGGGTGGGGAGGTAGGGAGGCAGGAAATCACTAACTAGATGGTAGACAAGGGTCAACTTCAGTGAAGGGAAGACAATACACATTACAGGGGAAGTCAGCATAACTGGACCAAAGAAAAAGCAAAGAAGTTTCCTAGACACATCCAAACACTTTGAGAGACAGAGTAGATGGGGCTGGAGTCTGGGAACCATAGTTTAATTAACATAACATAGTTTATAAAGAAGATGCTCTACATCTCACTTTGGTGAATAGCATCTGGGGTCTTATAAGCTTGAGAGCAGCCATCTAAGATACATCAATTGGTCCCATCCCAAAGGAGAGTGAAGAAAACCAAAGATACAAGGAGAATATCAGTCCAAAGGACTAATGGACAAATATTAGACTGGACTATAAGACATAAAATGATACTCGTGAAGAGTCTACTTCTTAGTTTGAATAGATACACAAGACTAAATGGGCAGTTCTTGTCTGGAGGCAAGATGAGAAGGCACAAAGGGACAGGAGCTGGTTGAGTGGACACTGGAAATCCAAGGCAGAAGGAGAAATGTGCCGTCACATTATAAAGAGAGCAACTAGGATAACATAACAATGTATGTATAAATTTTTGTATGAAAAACTAACTTGAGCTGTAAATTTTCATTTAAAGCACAATTAAAAAAACAAACTTCAACTTAACAACAAAAAGGCAAACAACCCAATCAAAAAATGGACGAAGGATTGGAACAGACAATTCCCCAAAGAGGATATTCAAATGGCCAATAAGCACATGAAAAGATGATCAGCATCATTAACCATTACCAAAAAATCCAACAAAAGCCATTGCCATCCAGCCAAATCTAACTCATAGTGACCCTATAGGACAGAATAGAGCTGCTCCATAAGGCTTCCAAGGCTATAAATTTTTATGGAAGCAGACTGCCACATCTTTCTCGCAAATTGACTGGTGGGTTTAAAACACTGACCTCTCATTTAGCAGACAAGCTCTTAACCACTGCGTGACCAGGGCTCCTTCCATTAACCATTAAAGATGCAAATCAAAACCACAATGAGGTATCTCTTACCCCCATTTAGAATGGCAATGATCAAAAAACTGGAAAACAGTAAGTGTTGACAAGGTTGTAGAGTAACTGAAACATTTATCCATTGCTGGTGGGAATATAAAATGGTGCAGTTTGGCTGTTCCTCAAAAAGTTGAAAACAGAAGTATCATACAACCCAGCCATCCCAATCCTAGGTATACACCCTGAAGAAGTAAAGGCAGGGGTGCAAACAGAAACCTTTATACCAATATTCACTGCAGCACTTTTTACAATAGCCAAAGGCGGAAACAACCAAAATGTCCATCAAAAGATGAATGAATGAACAAATTGTGGTACATACAAACAATGGAATATCATGCAGCCATGAAGGGAAATGAAGTCTTGATGCGTGCCACAACATGGAGGAACCTTGAAAACATTATGCTGAAGGAAATAAGTCAGTCACAAAAGGCCAAATACTGTATGATCTCCCTTACATGGAATAAGTAAATATATACAAACTGAAGATTATTAATGGTGACCAAAAAGTGGGAGGGAGGGGGAAAGGGAGAGTTTTTGATTGAGGGGCACTAAGTTTGTGTTAATGGTGGTGAAATGTTTTGGATGAGGCTAACAATAATGATGGCACAACACGAAAAATGTAATCAATGCCAATGAGTCACAGATGTGGAAGCTGTATTGATGGATGTCTTGGCATATACATTTCCACTACAATAAAAGAAAGAAAAGAAAAGCCATAAATACAAAAAACTATTGAAAAGAAAAAACTGAAGCCAAAACTAAGAAAAATATATTCTGAGAGACTTGCACAAACTTCTTTAAATAGTGAAACAAGGAATCTGAATTGCATTTGGATTTTAAAGGTAAGATCCTCAAAGAAGGATACTTCCTGTCGTGAGACTTGGGTAGAGGAGGATGGGGTGACTCAATTCTCTCATCTGGTAGGGTGACAGATAATTAGTATTGTGATGTTAAACAGACTAACTAAAGGCAAGACGGAACTGGACTATTGATTGGACTTGTTTCCTACATCAACAGCCACATGACACCAAATCCTATGGTCCGTTTGCAAAGGTGAACCACAGAGACATGTCCAACAGCTGCATATCACCGAACAAAAGATAATTTGGCTTCTCAGCCCCAGGTGCTTTATATGCCCTGTGCTATTCTTTTGAGAAAGGAGCCCTGCTGGTACCGCGTCAGCAGTTCGAACACATTCCATGGCTCCGCAGAACAAAGACTTGGTGATCTGCTTTCATAAAGATTAGAGCCAAGAAGACCCTATGGGGCAGTTCTGCGCTGTCTCATTGGGCTGCTATGGGTTGGAATCGACTCAATGAGAATCATGGGAGATCACAGTTTTGTTTTTTTAAGTATAATTTTCTCAGTACATGTTCTTCACCAGAATTTTCAATTCCCACATTCGTCTTTCAGTTTCTCTTGCATGAGCAGAGAGTAAAAACAGAAACTCTGATTTAAATCACTCTGTATAATTAGCATGCTGGAACACTGTAATTAGAGCAGTGGTTCTCCGTGTGGTCTCTGTACTAGGAGCATCAGCGACACGTGGAAACCTGTTGGAAACACAGACTCTCAGGCTTCCCCAGAGCCTCTGAATCAGAAATGCTGGGGACTGGGCTCAGCCACATGTTTCTTTTATTCATTTTTCTTTTTACTGAGATTGACTTTTTTTTTTTTTATTGTGGTAAATATATATGTAAGAAAACATCTGTCAACATTTCTTACATGTACCATTCAGTGACATTAATCACATTCATCTTGTTCTTCAACCATCCTCACTATGCGTTTTCAAATTTTTCCATCACCCTTAACAGACGCTCAGTGTATTCTGAGCATTGAGTCTTCCTTTCTCTTCCTGTCTGCCCACCTTGGTAGTTACTAATAAACTTGAAGGGTAATGGGTTTCTCTTTATATGTGACCTTTCTGGCTCTGGGTGTGTAGCTCTGACAAGATAATTTGCAAGGCCACAATCTTGCAGAGGGATTGGACAGTTTACTATGCAAATAAAGTGTGTAAAACCCTTGCTGGGGTTGGTCCATTACTATGCAAGCTAGGTGACTGTGGCCTAGCTAGGGAATTGGTCAGTTTCTGGCCCTGCTGGGGGGGGGGGGGGGGAGGAGGCACAGCTTGAAATTGATAAGGATCTTGTTATAAGATAATCTGTGCTTATCTTGCAGAGATTTTTAGAGAGACATGAAGAGAGAGAGAAGGAGCTACAACATGGAAGACGGCAAAAAATGGCACTAGATGGTGAGAAGCGGCTGAGAGATGCAGAGCCCAATGGCAGTAGGCCCCAGCAGGGCCCAGGGGCAATAGACCCAAGGAGGGCCTGGACGCAGTAGGCCAGAGCAAAGGGCCTGCCTATGGGCATAGCCAAGAAGGAACTGAGAGCTGTCTTGGATGGAAGCTGTCCTGACTGATGAACTGTATCCTGTCTCCTGAGTTGTTCCTGTTACTTCTAAGTTGATTCTGATCCTGAGTTGTAAGGTGTTACTTTCCCAATAAACTACTTAACTGTTAAGTACAGTTCATGAGTTCTACAAGACATGGCAGCAAATTAATGAATCCCAAAACCACAGGAGGAAGAATACTGAGGGGAGGGGAAGTAGTTGGTGTTAGAGATGATGGAGGGGTACAGCAGCTTGGAGAAGCTGGACATCTGGTCCATCTTTAACTTCCGCCTCATAGGAAGCAGCTTTAGGTTGATGGTGATTCTCATTATCCCTCTGAAATTAGATGGTTTCTGACGCCGCTACTAGATTACAGACCTCTATACACCATATAAGTGCTACAGCTGCTAACCGAAGGGTTGGCAGTTCAAATCCACCAGGTGCTCCTTGGAAACCCTATGGGGCAGTTCTACTCTGTCCTGTAGAGTCACTATGAGTTGTAATCAACTCGATGGCAATGGTTTGGGTTTTTTGTTTTGTTTTATTTTGGTAAATACTTGCCAGTATAGATATTTCATGTAACTGGGATCATATGACATTTGTCCATTTGTGACTGACTTATTTCACTCAGCATGATGAGCAATGTGTGTTTTAACAAGTCCTCCAGTATCTTAGGCTGGATTCTCTACAGGAGCAAAACCAGTAGAGCTTATGAATATATACAGAGAGAGATTTATATCAAGGAAATGACTCACTCGGTTGTAGAGGCTGGGATGTCCCAACTCCATGGGTCAAGCTGGAGGCTTCTCTTGATTCATGTAGCTGCAGGGGCTGACAAACCCAAGATCAGCAGGTCTAACAACAGGGCTCTTGCTCACAGGCTGCAAAGACTGACGAATCCCAAGATCGGCAGGCAAGACAGCAGGTAAGCTGCTAGCTCAAATCCCAAGAACAGCAGGTCACACAAACAGGAGCCAGCTGTAGGATCCAGAGCAAGCAAAAGCCCATGAGCCTTGCCCAAAAGTTCACCTATATTGGATGCAGGCTACACCCCCAAGGAAACTCCCTTTCAACTGACTGGCTACTCACAACAGATCCCATCATGGAGGTGATCACATTATATCAAATCTCATCATGGAGGTGACTGCAACATTATACAACTGCCAAACTACATCGTAACTGCCAAACCACAGAGAATCATGCCCCAGCCAAGTTGACACACAACCTTAACAACCACACCCAGTGATTCTGATACAGGGTGAATTCTGAGAAAAACAGTTATTCTTTTTTCTGATTACAGGAGCAACATTATAAATTAAGCAATAGAAAACTACTAAATTTTTGTTTGTCCTGGGATCTGTTTTTCAGCAAGATAGGAAATTTTGGAATTTCTGTGTTCACAGACATCTAAAACACAAATCCTAAACTCACTCAACTGAAAACGAAATTCTGAAAGGGTGGGTTTCCTGCTGTTTGTGATTTAACTTCTGAGGACTTTGCATCTGCACTGTTGACATTGTAGATTATTCTAAACGATGAATGTTCTGTCATTTCAAACTGGATGAAATTTGATTAGACTGGGGGACTTAAACTCCCACAGTAATTGGTAAGTGCTCTGTCTAGAAAAAGAAAGTGAAGCAAAACTAAACACAAAGGAATAAACAAGAACTTTTATTTGGATAGAAATGGATGGAAATATTTGAGAAACTGAAGGAAAAAATAAACAATACAGTATCATGAACATGACCGACCCTTCCCCACCCAAGGCGTTTCCATTTTAAATTAGGGCCATGTTTAATTACAGGGAAGACCCATGAAACTGTAAAATACACAAAAGCAGAAAACAAAATAAAATAAGGGGAGAGTCTTTGGATAAATCTTTTACAACCTAAAAGCATGACTGTAAATGAATGTTCCTCAGAAAATTATCAAGAGTATTAACATTCCCTAAAAATTAGTCTCAGAAAAGTAAAAACAAAAGGACCACTTGAGCCTGACATAGTATCTTTACTTTTCCCCAAAAAACAGCACATGGTTTTTTATTATTTTATTTTGTTGTTGAAAATATACACAGCAATACACACTCCAATTCGACAGTTTCTATGTGTAAAATTCAGCCACACTGATTACAGTCTTTGAGTTGTACAAGCATTCTCAGCCTCTTTTCTGAATTGTTCCTCCCCCATTAACATAAACTCATTGCCCCCTAAGACCAAAAACAAAAACCAAACCCATTGCGGTCCAGTCAATTCCAACCCGTTGTGACCCTATAGGGCAGCGCAGAACAGCCCCATAGGGTTTCCAAGCAGCAGCTGGTGGGTTCAAACTGCCAAGCTTTTGGTTAGCAGCCGTAGTCCATAACCACTAAGCCACCAGGGCTCCAAAGGTTCCTATGTAATCTTTTGAGTTGTTGTCAATTCGATTCCATATAGATAGATCTTAAAAGAGTGTAATGCTCAAGCAGACATTCTTTACTAGTTGAGCGAAACTACTGTTTGGTCTTAAGAAGGTTTCAGGGAAAACTTTTGGATTATGTTTTAAAAATTTTCTCAGGGCAGTAATTTGGGGGGTTCATCCAGCCTTCATGACTCCAAAAAGTCTGGATTCCCTGAGGATTTGAAAGTATGTTCTGCATCTTCCCCCTTTTGATCAGGGTTCTTCTATAGAATCTTTGATCAAAATATTCAGTGATGGTAGCTGGGCACCATCCAGCTCTTCTGGTGCAGAGATTTAGTGAGTCCCAGAAATAAACTTTACTAACACATGTGATCATTACAACACCAAACAAATTTTAAAATGCCAAAGCTTTCAGCCACCTATCTGGGATTGCCGGGTTTCTTTCTTTATGGATATCATGGCGGCTGGAAGGGCCTTAGGAGTCCCTGGGTAGTTCAAGTGGTTAAGGGCTTGGCTACTAAAGAAAATGTTAGTGGTTCAAACTCACCCAGAGGTACCTCTGAAGAAAGGCCTGCCGATCTGCTTCCAAAAGGTCACAACCATGAACACCCTGTGGAGAAATTCAACTCTGCAACACATGGGGTCTCCGTGAGCTGGAATTGACTCAACAGCAATGGATTAAAAAAAAAAATTTTTTTTGAGAGTCTGTTTTTTGGTGTTGTTTTGTTTTTTGTTCTGGAAGGGCCATTGGAATTACTAGAGCTTCCTTGACAGGTTTTCTGCTCTCCTCCCGCCTCAGGGTCTTGAGATGTACATAAGCCTTGCAGTGTATTTCAGGGTTTGCTTCTTTTCAAGAAGTTTTGCCCTTTAGTATTTGCAAAACTGTCATTTTTCTTTGGAAGAAAGATGAAAGTGCAATTTTTCAGGAATTATTAACTGTTTCCAGTAAATGGTCCCATGAGCAAGAAGGAAGGGAAGAAAATAAAAAAATAAAGGAAAAGAAGGAACACTGTGCTTAAATGAGAAGTAGGGAAATAACCATGGTTTCCCCCACATAAATCTGTAGCATAAATGAATCATCTAACTTTGGCAACGGCCTTTAGGGGAATGTACTTGGAGACTACAGGAAGGCTTACTGGGTGATTTCCTGGACATTTCTCAATGACGTGGCAAAGTGGTACTGTCTACCTGATAATAAACGCCAGAGATTTCTAAATAGAACACATGGTGCTTGTACCTTGAGGATATTTTATGAGACCCTCCACTACAATGAAATATGCTTCCATGTCTTCTGTTGAGAGCCTGGACACACAGAATCATCTAGAATCAATGTAGCTCAAATTTCGTTTTTAGTTCATCCCAGGGGCCCAGAAACAAGGGCGGCTCCAAGTTTTCACACCCCATAAAAGCCTTCTTTTGTTCTGACCTATTTCAAAGACAATGACCAAATGACCAAGGCCTCTTGTCACCAAATGTAACAAAAAAAGGCTACTTCTGAATTTCAGTGCCAGATAATTTGAAGCATTCTAATTTCTATAGGGTAGCAATGCCCTAGGGAAGATGGGAAAATGGAGAACAAGGATGACCTATGCCTAAAAATGTCAGTTGAGAGAATATAGTAAGAATCACAGTCAAATCTCTCTCTTCAGCCCCAATTAAAATCAACCCAAGGAAAGAACCTTGGGTGATATTTAAGGGGTGAGACTACGAAGACAGGGAGGAAAAGAAAGAGAAGAGAACTGCTTCACAAAACCATGGAAGGAATTTCCAGAAGGAAGGACTGTAATGAGGTCCAGTAAAGTGACCACTCTGAAGTTAGGAGTTCAGGACCACGGATGACCTTTGCTATAACAATTTCAGTCGAGAAGTGAGGACCGAAAGCAGATTTCAAGGGACTGAAGAGAAAAAAATGACGGATGTGAAAGCAGCGACTGTAGAAATCACTTTCAAGAAGCTTGGCAGTGAGACGAAGGAGAGGCAAAAGAAAGTAAACTGAGGGAGAGTGTGACATGAGAGAAGGCTTTCGTACCAAAGAAAAGACTTGTGCACATTTATAGGGAGACGAAAGGAGTAAACTGAAGAAACAAACAGAGTAGAAAAATTAATAAAATAAATCCCTATGTAGTGTTGCTGTTAGGGATATCAAGTCGGTCCCCACTCACAGTGACCCCATGTACAACAGAACCAAACAGTGCCTGGTCCTGTGCCATCCTCACAATCTAAGCTATGCTTGAGCCCATTGTTGCAACCACTGTGTCAATCTATTTTGTTCAGGGTCACCCTCTCTTTCACTGACCCTCTACCTTACGAAGCATGAAGTCCTTCTCCAGGAACTGGTCCTTCCTGATAACATGTCCAAAGTACGCTGAGGAGAAGTCTCACCACCCTCACCTCTAAAGAGTATTCTGGCTATACTTCTTCCAAGATAGATTCATTCATTCTTCCGGCAGTCCATGGTACAGTCAATATTCTTCACCAACACCATAATTCAAAGACGTCAATTCTTCTCTGGTCTTCCTTATTCACTGTCCAGTTTTCGCATGCATTTAAGAGGCCTGAAAATCTCATGGCGTGGGTCGAGTGTACTTTAGTCCTCAAAATGACATTTCTTGCTTTTTAACACTTGAAAAAGGTCTCTTGCAGCAGATTTGCCCAATGCAGTTTGCCATTTGACTTCCTGACTACTGCTTCCATGGGTGTTGATTGTGGGTCCAAGTTAAATGAAATCTTTGACAATACTAATATCCTGTTTATCATGATGTTGCTTACTGGTTCATAGCAGGTGGAGAAGGAAGCAGATCATTAGCCAAGATGAAAAAAATTGGCTTTGGAGAGAAACGAAGTATACCTTTTCTCTAAAATGTGATGGCAGAAAGAAAGGATGGGTAAAAATATGGTACCTTTGGAAGCGGGCAAGAGGGAAATTGAGGCATGATGATTCTCTTAACATTACTCTGAAAAATCTAGGAAGCCATGATTTCTGCTGAGAGAAAATATGGTTAGTGGAGTTGGCAATGGAAATAAACTGAGTTTACATGGAAAGCTCAAGAGATGTTATGGAAACTGGCTTCTAAGAATGGAAACTTAGAAAAGAAAAAAAAAAACCTGACTTTTTTTTTATTTATTTAAAGCTTCTTCCTCCATCCAATACATTTCCTGGTAAAACAACACTTTCAAATGAGGAAAAAAGAACTGACGCTCAGGCAGGTCCAGAGTAACATTCACTAAGGTGTCAAATTTGTCTGAAAGAGAACCCACCGCTGATGGCGACCTTAGTGGACATGGGACGCAGTTGTCTCAGTTGCTCTCATAGGGGGCACGGATACCATCAGCCCGAGGTAAGGTGATTACGACCTTTATCTTGGACTCTTTCAGTCATAACTGTGGAGGAACACATAACTTCACCTCAGGTGTCTCTGATCTGCTTCCTTAGTTCAAAAGGGGGCAGCAGAGCGCTACCTCAAGTGCTGCATTTATGTCCCTTTTCAGCTTCTGCCAACGAGGGAGGGAAAGGACACCAAACTAAATCGAGAGCTTACAAAAATAAACAAGTCTCACCAAAGTACCAGGTAATGCACACTTCCGTCTGGCTGCTTCCTACAAAGCTCAGCAAACCGTAAGCTCTGAGAAAACCGCCAGTTGCCATCAAGGCGACTCTGACTCATGGCGACCCCGTGTGTGTCAGGGCAGAACTGTGCTCCACAGGGTTTTCAGTGGCTGATTTTCAGATGTAGATGACCACGCCTTTCTTCTGGGGCACCTCTGGGTGGACTCAAACATCCATCCTTTTAGTTGGCAGCCAAGCACATTATCCACTTCTACCATCCAATGACTACAGGGTTTATTAGAAATGGGAAAATATCAGTTTACCATATAGACACTGACCTAATACGAGTCCAATCCTTTATGAAATATTAAGCCTATAATGTGTGCTATCACAAAAGATCTGAATATACCGTTACTGGCCTAAAGGGCT
The DNA here is from genome assembly GCF_024166365.1 of Elephas maximus indicus. NCBI lineage: Eukaryota > Metazoa > Chordata > Mammalia > Proboscidea > Elephantidae > Elephas > Elephas maximus. The sequence continues at coordinate 56,616,434 of NC_064840.1, forward strand.
GATTATGTTTCTAATAAAGTACCTGCCACCAGGTAGAGCGATACCTTGAGGTTTGGATACACAAGAGAACTGTGTCTATTTTCCAAGGAAGAATAGCCAAGAAGTAATATCAAGCCCATTGCCGTCGAGTCAATTCTGACTCATAGCGACCCTACAGACAGAACAGAACTACCCAATAGTTTCTAAGGAGCACCTGGTGGATTTGAACTACCGACCTTTTGGTTAGCAGCCGCAGCACTTAGCCACTATGCCACCGGGGTTTCTAAGTAGTACACCTAGTCACAACTGAACCAATTATTCTTTTCTAAATCTATATTAAGACAGGAAAAATATTTACTAAAGCTCGCATAACCAATGTTAGCTAATAGAGAGCAAGATTTAAAGAAACTCAAACACTCAGGTATATTTTAGTAATGGCTAAACTAGAATTTAACACTTCTTATTTTAAGGAAAGACTAACTCTGAACCTTTTCTTAAAATAAAAAATCTCCTACAGCGTGTAGACAATGCTCTTCTCTGCAGTTCACACATTACTCCCAAATTTCAGAAAAATTTGACTTGACAAGAAAGCTTATTGCGTTAGCTGTCAGGAGCCTTTAATTACCTCCTTCCTCTAGTTATTAGGACTTTATCTATCTTGTAATTATCCCCGGAATCTAAATTCGCTGAATCTTTTTTTCTAGGACAAAGCTACCTTTCGTCTTCTCTGCTCCAAGACTCTGAGTGCTCTCTTCCTTAAGGCCCGCAGGAAAAATGAAAAGAAAAAAATATATATACCATTCATTATATTTTCCTGTGTCTCCTGTCTGACTGATCATGAAAGAGTTGCCCTGGCAGTAAAGTTACTAACTTCCTTGAACACCATCCCTCCTTATTTTTAATTTTTATGTCACCTCAAGAAATTTCTTTCCTGAACCTTCCAAGTATTAGTCTTAAGCAATTCTTGAATGGGTCAACGTCTTAACGCTAAACATCTGAAGATTAATTAGCACCCAAAAAGTGTTTTTAGCTAAACTGTATAGTAGTTTCTTAAAATATTTGTTAAAAAAAAATTTAAGCCATTTTGTTTACCTTCCATTATTTTCTCAAGATCAAAAAATTACTGAATGTATCCATTCTACACGAGTATACTAAGGCAATTTTATTTCTCAGCATTTTTTTATTTATTTAGAAAAGTTTGTTTTTATCTCCATTGTTAAAAGTTCCTACTTCAGGAGGTAGCTTGCTGTAAAAACGTTAGCTTCTATTATTATTTACGAGTGATTAAGAAAAAATTGTTCTGACACCTGACCTGTATTTTCCACCTAAAGAGGTCTATAGGATTTTTTTTTCCACGGAAGTCATTTCAAAGTTCAAAATTTTTAACCATTAAACTTCTTTATTAAAAGTTGGAAGGGGGAGGCGGAGCCAAGATGGCGGACTAGGCAGACGCTACCTCGGATCCCTCTTACAACAAAGACACGGAAAAACAAGTGAATCGATCACATACATAACAATCTACGAACCCTGAACAACAAACACAGATTTAGAGACGGAGAACGAACTAATACGGGGAAGCAGCGATTGTTTCCAGAGCCTGGAGCCAGCGTACCAGTCAGGTACGGCACAAGCACAGAGACCTGCTCCACCCCCCTGAACTAACCCCGGGAGGGGGACTAGCCGGTTCCACGGGCGGCGTGGGACGCAGCCGTTAGGAGAAGTCCCCGGGAGGCAGTGACTGATCTTGGAGCAGAAAGAGCAGCATCCGAGCCGGGGAACCGTCCCGCAGGGATTTGGACTGCACGCAGGTACGCCATAAACACGGAGAGTTGCTCCACCCCCTGAACTAACCCCGGGAAGGTGACCATCCGGGTCGCGCGGGCGGTGTGGGACGCAGCCGGTAGGAGAAGTCCCCGGGAGGCAGCGACTGGTATTGGAGCGGGGAGAACAGCGTTCCAGCCGGGACACTCGGTCGCGGCACAAGCACGGGGAGCTACTCCACCCATCTGAACTAACCCCGGGAGGGGGCCCACCTGGTTCACGGGGGCGGCACGGCCACGCGGCTGGAGGGACGAGAAGTCCCCGGGAGGCAGCGACTGATTTTGGAGTCGAGAGTGCACCGTCCCAGTAGGGGAGCCTTGACGCTGGGCGTGGGGCTGGAAGTGGAGGATCTGACCGTGACTCCAGCGGGCCAGACCCCCCGGGGGCAATCTCCACACAGACAGCACACATAGGCGACGCGCCTGCGGGAATCTCAGATATAATAGTCATTCCAAGCAAGACAAGCAACTCTGGCTATATTCTGAGGTGCTACTCTCCTATCTCTCTGTTCCCTCCCCCACCCTCCCCAGGCGGCTTCATTAACATCTGAATAGCCTGAGCCAGAGGGAGAACTCTGATAGGGATCTGACTGCAGTTTTTTTTTAGCGGATTTTCTGGAAAAACTAGTTTCCCAGTGATGGCTCGGAGACAACAATCCATATCAAACCACTTAAAGAAGCAGACCGTGACAGCTTCTCCAACTCCCCAAACAAAAGAATCAAAATCTTTCCCAAATGAAGATACAATTTTGGAATTATCAGATACAGAATATAAAAAACTAATTTACAGAATGCTTAATGATATCACAAATGAAATTAGGATATCTGCAGAAAAAGCCAAGGAACACACTGATAAAACTGTTGAAGAACTCAAAAAGATTATTCAAGAACATACTGGAAAAATTAATAAGTTGCAAGAATCCATAGAGAGACAACATGTAGAAATCCAAAAGATTAACAATAAAATAACAGAATTAGACAACACACTAGGAAGTCAGAGGAGCAGACTCGAGCAATTAGAATGCAGACTGGGACATCTGGAGGACCAGGGAATCAACACCAACATAGCTGAAAAAAAATCAGATAAAAGAATTAAAAAAAATGAAGAAACCCTAAGAATTATGTGGGACTCTATCAAGAAGGATAACCTGCGGGTGATTGGAGTCCCAGAACAGGGAGGGGGGACAGAAAACACAGAGAAAATAGTTGAAGAACTTCTGACAGAAAACTTCCCTGACATCATGAAAGACGAAAGGATATCTATCCAAGATGCTCATCGAACCCCATTTAAGATTGATCCAAAAAGAAAAACACCAAGACATATTATCATCAAACTCACCAAAACCAAAGATAAACAGAAAATTTTAAAAGCAGCCAGGAGAAAAGAAAGGTTTCCTTCAAGGGAGAATCAATAAGAATATGTTCTGACTACTCAGCAGAAACCATGCAGGCAAGAAGGGAATGGGACGACATATACAGAACACTGAAGGAGAAAAACTGCCAACCAAGGATCATATATCCAGCAAAACTCTCTCTGAAATATGAAGGCGAAATTAAGATATTTACAGACAAACACAAGTTTGGAGAATTTGCAAAAACCAAACCAAAGCTACAAGAAATACTAAAGGATATTGTTTGGTCAGAGAACCAATAATATCAGATATCAGCACAACACAAGGTCACAAAACAGAACGTCCTGATATCAACTCAAATAGGGAAATCACAAAAACAAACAAATTAAGATTAATTAAAAAAAAAAATACACATAACAGGGAATCATGGAAGTCAATAGGTAAAAGATCACAATAATCAAAAAGAGGGACTAAATACAGGAGGCATTGAACTGCCATATGGAGAGTGATACAAGGCGATATAGAACAATACAAGTTAGGTTTTTACTTAGAAAAATAGGGGTATATAATGAGGTAACCACAAAAAGGTATAACAACTCTATAACTCAAGAAAAAAACCAAGAAAAACGTAACGACTCAACTAACATAAAGTCAAACACTATGAAAGTGAGGATCTCACAATTTACTAAGAAAAACGCCTCAGCACAAAAAAGTATGTGGAAAAATGAAATTGTCAACAACACACATAAAAAGGCATCAAAATGACAGCACTAAAAACTTATTTATCTATAATTACCCTGAATGTAAATGGACTAAATGCACCAATAAAGAGACAGAGAGTCACAGACTGGATAAAGAAACACGATCCATCTATATGCTGCCTACAAGAGACACACCTTAGACTTAGAGACACAAACAAACTAAAACTCAAAGGATGGAAAAAAGTATATCAAGCAAACAATAAGCAAAAAAGAAGAGGAGTAGCAATATTAATTTCTGACAAAATAGACTTTAGACTTAAATCCACCACAAAGGATAAAGAAGGACACTATATAATGATAAAAGGGACAATTGATCAGGAAGACATAACCATATTAAATATTTACGCACCCAATGACAGGGCTGCAAGATATATAAATCAAATTTTAACAGAACTGAAAAGCGAGATAGATACCTCCACAATTATAGTAGGAGACTTCAACACACCCCTTTCGGAGAAGGACAGGACATCCAGTAAGAAGCTCAACAGAGACACGGAAGATCTAATTACAACAATCAACCAACTTGACCTCATTGACTTATACAGAACTCTCCACCCAACTGCTGCAAAATATACTTTTTTTTCTAGCGCACATGGAACATTCTCTAGAATAGACCACATATTAGGTCATAAAACAAACCTTTGCAGAGTCCAAAACATCGAAATATTACAAAGCATCTTCTCAGACCACAAGGCAATAAAACTAGAGATCAATAACAGAAGAACGAGGGAAAAGAAATCAAATACTTGGAAAATGAACAATACCCTCCTGAAAAAAGACTGGGTTATAGAAGACATCAAGGAGGGAATAAGGAAATTCATAGAAAGCAACGAGAATGAAAATACTTCCTATCAAAACCTCTGGGACACAGCAAAAGCAGTGCTCAGAGGTCAATTTATATCAATAAATGCACACATACAAAAAGAAGAAAGAGCCAAAATCAGAGAACTGTCCCTACAACTTGAACAAATAGAAACTGAGCAACAAAAGAATCCATCAGGCACCAGAAGAAAACAAATAATAAAAATTAGAGCTGAACTAAATGAATTAGAGAACAGAAAAACAATTGAAAGAATTAACAAAGCCAAAAGCTGGTTCTTTGAAAAAATTAACAAAATTGATAAACCATTGGCTAGACTGACTAAAGAAATACAGGAAAGGAAACAAATAACCCGAATAAGAAATGAGAAGGACCACATCACAACAGAACCAAATGAAATTAAAAGAATCATTTCAGATTATTATGAAAAATTGTACTCTAACAAATTTGAAAACCTAGAAGAAATGGATGAATTCCTTGAAAAACACTACCTACCTAAACTAACACATTCAGAAGCAGAACAACTAAATAGACCCATAACAAAAAAAGAGATTGAAACGGTAATCAAAAAACTCCCAACAAAAAAAAGTCCTGGCCCGGACGGCTTCACTGCAGAGTTCTACCAAATTTTCAGAGAAGAGTTAACACCACTACTACTAAAGGTATTCCAAAGCATAGAAAATGACGGAATACTACCCAACTCATTCTATGAAGCCACCATCTCCCTGATACCAAAACCAGGTAAAGACATTACAAAAAAAGAAAATTATAGACCTATATCCCTCATGAACATTGATGCAAAAATCCTCAACAAAATTCTAGCCAATAGAATCCAACAACACATCAAAAAAATAATTCACCCTGATCAAGTGGGATTTATACCAGGTATGCAAGGCTGGTTTAATATCAGAAAAACCATTAATGTAATCCATCACATAAATAAAACAAAAGACAAAAACCACATGATCTTATCAATTGATGCAGAAAAGGCATTTGACAAAGTCCAACACCCATTTATGATAAAAACTCTTACCAAAATAGGAATTGAAGGAAAATTCCTTAACATAATAAAGGGCATCTATGCAAAGCCAACAGCCAATATCATTCTAAATGGAGAGAACCTGAAAGCATTTCCCTTGAGAACGGGAACCAGACAAGGATGCCCTTTATCACCGCTCTTATTCAACATCGTGTTGGAAGTCTTAGCCAGGGCAATCAGGCTAGACAAAGAAATAAAAGGTATCCGGATTGGCAAGGAAGAAGTAAAGTTATCACTATTTGCAGATGACATGATTATATACACAGAAAACCCTAAGGAATCCTCCAGAAAACTACTGAAACTAATAGAAGAGTTTGGCAGAGTCTCAGGTTATAAAATAAACATACAAAAATCACTTGGATTCCTCTACATCAACAAAAAGAACACCGAAGAGGAAATAACCAAATCAATACCATTCACAGTAGCCCCCAAGAAGATAAGATACTTAGGAATAAATCTTACCAAGGATGTAAAAGACCTATACAAAGAAAACTACAAAGCTCTACTACAAGAAATTCAAAAGGACATACTTAAGTGGAAAAACATACCTTGCTCATGGATAGGAAGACTTAACATAGTAAAAATGTCTATTCTACCAAAAGCCATCTATACATTTAACGCACTTCCGATCCAAATTCCAATGTCATATTTTAAGGGGATAGAGAAACAAATCACCAATTTCATATGGAAGGGAAAGAAGCCCCGGATAAGCAAAGCACTACTGAAAAAGAAGAAGAAAGTGGGAGGCCTCACCTTACCTGACTTCAGAACCTATTATACAGCCACAGTAGTCAAAACAGCCTGGTATTGGTACAACAACAGACACATAGACCAATGGAACAGAATTGAGAACCCAGACATAGATCCATCCACGTATGAGCAGCTGATATTTGACAAAGGACCAGTGTCAATTAACTGGGGAAAAGACAGCCTTTTTAACAAATGGTGCTGGCATAACTGGATATCCATTTGCAAAAAAATGAAACAGGACCCATACCTCACACCATGCACAAAAACTAACTCCAAGTGGATCAAAGACCTAAACATAAAGACTAAAACGATAAAGATCATGGAAGAAAAAATTGGGACAACCCTAGGAGCCCTAATACAAGGTATAAACAGAATACAAAACATTACCAAAAATGATGAAGAGAAACCCGATAACTGGGAGCTCCTAAAAATCAAACACCTATGCTCATCTAAAGACTTCACCAAAAGAGTAAAAAGACCACCTACAGATTGGGAAAGAATTTTCAGCTATGACATCTCCGACCAGCGCCTGATCTCTAAAATCTACATGATTCTGTCAAAACTCAACCACAAAAAGACAAACAACCCAATCAAGAAGTGGGCAAAGGATATGAACACACATTTCTCTAAAGAAGATATTCAGGCAGCCAACAGATACATGAGAAAATGCTCTCGATCATTAGCCATTAGAGAAATGCAAATTAAAACTACGATGAGATTCCATCTCACACCAGCAAGGCTGGCATTAATCCAAAAAACACAAAATAATAAATGTTGGAGAGGCTGCGGAGAGATTGGAACTCTCATACACTGCTGGTGGGAATGTAAAATGGTACAACCACTTTGGAAATCTATCTGGCGTTATCTTAAACAGTTAGAAATAGAACTACCATACAACCCAGAAATCCCACTCCTCGGAATATACCCTAGAGATACAAGAGCCTTCATACAAACAGATATATGCACACCCATGTTTATTGCAGCTCTGTTTACAATAGCAAAAAGTTGGAAGCAACCAAGGTGTCCATCAACGGATGAATGGGTAAATAAATTGTGGTATATTCACACAATGGAATACTACGCATCGATAAAGAACAGTGACGAATCTCTGAAACATTTCATAACATGGAGGAACCTGGAAGGCATTATGCTGAGCGAAATGAGTCAGAGGCAAAAGGACAAATATTGTATAAGACCACTATTATAAGATCTTGAGAAATAGTAAACCTGAGAAGAACACATACTTTTGTGGTTACGAGGGGGGGAGGGAGGGAGGGTGGGAGAGGGTTTTTTTATTGATTAATCAGTAGATAAGAACTGCTTTAGGTGAAGGGAAAGACAACACTCAATACATGGAAGGTCAGCTCAATTGGACTGGACCAAAAGCAAAGAAGTTTCCGGGATAAAATGAATGCTTCAAAGCTCAGCGGAGCAAGCGCGGGGGTCTGGGGAACATGGTTTGCGGGGACTTCTAAGTCAATTGGCAAAATAATTCTATTATGAAATCATTCTGCATCCCACTTTGAAATGTGGCGTCTGGGGTCTTAAATGCTAACAAGCAGCCATCTAAGATGCAGCAATTGGTCTCAACCCACCTGGAGCAAAGGAAAATGAAGAACACCAAGCCCACATGACAACTAAGAGCCCAAGAGACAGAAAGGGCCACATGAACCAGAGACCTACATCATCCTGAGACCAGAAGAACTAGTTGGTGCCCGGCCACAATCGATGACTGCCCTGACAGGGAGCTCAGCAGAGGACCCCTGAGGGAGCAGGAGAGCAGTGGGATGCAGACCCCAAATTCTCATAAGAAGACCAAACTTAATGGTCTGACTGAGACTGGAGGAATCCCGGCGGTCATGCTCTCCAGACCTTCTGTTGACACAGGACAGGAACCACCCCTGAAGACAACTCATCAGACATGAAAGGGACTGGTCAGCGGGTGGGAGAGAGACGCTGATGAAGAGTGAGCTAATTATATCAGGTGTACACTTGAGATTGTGTTGGCAACTCTTGTCTGGAGGGGGGATGGGAGGATAGAGAGAGAGGGAAGCCGGCAAAATTGTCAAGAAAGGAGAGACTGAAAGGGCTGACTCAAGACGGGGAGAGTAAGTGGGAGTAGGGAGTGAGATGTATGTAAACTTATATGTGACAGACTGATTGGATTTGTAAACGTTCACTTGAAGCTTAATAAAAGTTATAAAAAAAAAAAAAAAAAAAAAAAAGTTGGAAGGGACTGCAGCCATCCAAAACATTTCACATCAAAATTTCAGACATGCATGTGCGTACAGACTAGAACAGACTGGAAGGCGAAACATGAGATCGAATCTATAGAGGAACTGTATGTTCGTTGTCATTTCCTAAAGAGATGACTCAAATTCTACATTATTAGCACCCGCTGCTGTGGTTAAGCGCTCAGCTGCTAACCAAATCTGGAGTTTGAATCCACCAGGTGCTCCTTGAAACCCTATGAGGTCGTTCTACTCTGTCCTACAGGGTTGCTATGAGTCAGAATCGACTCAATGGCAATGGATTGGTTTTTTTTTTTTTTGGAGGGGAGGGTTTGCTACTGTTTTATCAGGTAAAACATTGTGGAGGTTTTATTACTTATGAACTCGCCTGAAGCCTGGGTCCAATTAAGCCATGTAAGTCAAATTCCCTCTTTTGTAACTGTCACAAAACATTGTAAAATTGTGTCAAAAATATAAAATATTGCAGCATTTTACCACACTATGCTAGATTATATGGTCTGCAGAATTGGAGGTGGGTTTTCATGAATAGAGATTGCACGGTTTAAGAGTTTAGATTCACGTTTCCGTCAGAGACAAACTAGAGACTATCTTGAGGAGTATGTCTAGGAAGAAACCAGACACCCTACAAAAGCTCAAATATATGGTCTGTCACTTTAATGGTGGTTTTTTTTTTTTTTCTTTCTATGAAGGTCTACTGACTATACGCAGGGGTTTAAAAAGAAGCCGGCTAAAGACTTTCCATAAATTCAGAACAAACCAGTCTTTCAGAGAAGAAATACAAATATTCCAATCACTTCGCAAATTAAGAACAGATAATACGGAACTTTACTCAGAAACAAACAAATAGAGGAAACGGAAAGGAATTAGAAAAGGGAGTGGGAATCAAGAAAAGTGAAAGGAAAAGAGGACGGAAGAAGTGGTAAATAGGGACAGAAATTGCACAGAAAAGAGAAGAGAAAACCTTTAGGAAAGTGCTAACGGGCAAAGTGATACAGGGAAACAATTGAAAGAGTTCCTCTACATTAAATTACTGAGCCAGTAAGGTATTCCTGTTGCTATAATTCAGTTATTAAAAAAAAAAAAAGTTAGTGTTTGACTAACTTTTCAGATGGTTTATGGGGTTCCCTCTGAAAGCTTTTGGAATCTCAGCACATTTTATCATATTTTACGGGTGTTTCCTCTTTCTCGTTAGTGGTTTTTATCTTTTATCCTAACAGGATAATAGGATGCGTCTTGCTTTGTCTCAGTTTTGTCTTAAGTCGCCAAAGGCTGCAAAATAAGAGGTGCCAAGCACTGCCAAATTTCAAAGACCACCTAGACAAGGCACGTAAGAGCTGAAAACTGGTCTTATAAAGCTTAATCACTCAACTGAAAGGATTGAACGTAAAGAGGTAGAAAGGAGATTTCTTTGGAACAAATTCTTCAGAGAACAAGTGGGCTGCTGTGCTTCCCCACCACCACCCTCACCCCTCTGAGAGGGGGGAGGAGGAGGAGGGCGTGCCTCACCCTCACCATAAGCCAAATGGAAGAGAAGCTTCCGTAGAGCCATAAGCACAACCATAAAGACTGTTTTGGGATGGTGTTGCCAATCGGCCTGACAGGGCAAAGCAGAAAGGAAAAGAGCCGCTTTGGGAGTGCCCTCTCCTTCCACCAACGGCTGGGCCCAGGGGCACTTCCTACCCATGAGTCCAGGGGCAGCCGGCTGATGGGAGCTGGACAATCATTTACCAAAGGGAATGTTTCTGAAACACCTCTGCCAGGGCCAAGCCTACCTCATCTCAACGGAAAGAGGCTAGAGTCGGGCCTTAGTCAAAGGGGCTGAGGGTTGGAAGAGGCTGAAAATGGCCAGGCAAGCAAGTCAAGATCCACATCACTGGAATTCATTTAGAGGCACCCAGATGGGGTTCTTCAGAAACCTACAAAAAATCCTTCCAGCCCTCCTCTTCCCCCAGCTGTGGAAAGCCACTACACTCAGAGAGCACTCCTAACAACTTACATCCGGCTTGACCATCAAGGGCTTTCCTGTGCCTCAGCTCTCCTTCCTGGGAGCAATCAGTCTAGCTGTCCATGGGTGGTAGGAAGTTAGGAATGTGGATGGAGATCAAGCAGGAAAGCAAGACAGAAACAGAGGATTGAAATGACTCGCATGTCGACCTCCATGTCCTCCCCCCACTATACACTGCCCACATCAATCAGCCATGTCCTCCCCCCACTATAAACTGCCCACATCAATCAGCCATGTCCTCCCCCCACTATACACTGCCCACATCAATCAGACCTATGAGAGGGAGAAGCTTTCCTTTGAATGAGTCTTGCCATTTAATTTCACTCAATTGGACGTTAAAATACTGAAACAAGGCTCTGCTTGTAACTAAGAGTGATCAGAATACTCTTTCTCCTCTGAGAATGAGAGGGACTAGAAAAGCTATGGGATCCACCTGAGATTCTGTGCAAGGTTCAGGAAAGAAAGAGAGTTTGAAGGGACAGTAGTTGGAAAAAATCAAGCTGTTTTTGGCTTGAGTCCTACTGAGTTCAGCTCATTTAATATTCTGGTTATACAACAAAAATGCACACATCCATCACCATCAAGTTACTTGAGAAAGAGAATGACTCTTACCGATAATGCAATGCTTTAAGTAAAAGTGCATTTCAGAACATCCCAGACAAAAGACATCTTGAGAAGTGTTTATTTGCAGTGACTTTTACAGTCTCACACTAATAATGAATTTATTAACCCTAATTTTATGAATCGGACCTCTGATGGCTCAGTGGTTAAAGAGATATGCCTGCTAACTCAAAGGTCGGTAGTTCAAATCCATCAGCCTACTAATGCAGCTCTACGCTGTCCTACAGGGTCGCTATGAGTCAAAATGGACTCAAAGGCAAGGGGCTTTTGGTTTTCATGTGGAAAAAACACCTTCTCTCTCCTCTAGGTTTGTGTATCACTTGAGTTGGAAATCTCTCTGGAAGTCGCCTGGCAACTCCTCTTGTAAGAATTGCTCTTAACGAAATAATTAAAGACGCACAAAACATTAGCTGCAAGGATGTTCACTGCAGCACTGTTTATAGCACTAAATATTGAGAACATTCTATGCCAGTTAATTATATGTTTATACAGGGGAATACAGTTCCATTATGTAAAATGGTTTTGTAGCTCAACCTTTCTTTCATTGTTGCCCTGATAAGGAGCCTTTTTTAGACATGTTTTTTTTTCCCCTAACTACTCACCCCCATGAAATTTTAATACCATAGACATACCGTACTCTGCTTATGTACTGTGGCCCTTTGGAGGCCCACAAACAATCGTAATAATTAGGTTTTTTTTGCCCCCAAAACCAATTTTCACAGACTTGGGGGCCACATCACCATCACCGATAACGCATGCGGTTGGTCGTTATTGATACCGAAGGATGTTCATATTTCAGAAAGCAAAAAAGTATATAATCTCTGTATATAATTACTTAAAGAGATACAGAAAAACTTCTGGAAGATTCTATATAAAAGTATTAATACTGGTTATCTACAGGTGCACACCAGGCTTCATATTTATTAAAGCCCTAATATGTGTGGAGAAGTCCCTGGGTGGCGCAAACAGTGAAGTGCTTGACTACTAGTCAAAAAGTTGGCAGTGGAACCCACCCAGAGGCGTTTCTGGAGACAGGCTGAAAGTCATAGCCTTGGGAACCCTATGGAGCGTGGTTCTACTCACATACGCTGGCTGACCTGTATTTGTTTACAAAGGGCAGGAAGCCTTTTATCCTGTCTTTCTCTCCATATAAACAACAGCCTTCACAAAGCACAAGCAGAGAGGTCTTGAATTGGGCCTATTTTCATGAATACCCTAGATATGCAGCAAAAGCCAGCCTTGTCTCTTTTGAGTGCTTTTCCCTCTAATGTTCTATGTTTGCAAAGGAGTGACTCTTTGTCTATGGGGGAGCATCAGGCACCCCTGTTGGAATCCAGTGAAAGCTCTCAAGCCTCACCCCACAACAGCATACATACACCCAGAATTTGGCAGATAACCGCAGGAGTTCACAGGCCCCCTTAGGCCTATTCAGTGAGGGACCCTCTAGAATTTCATAGACTCTTGTAGGATTTCTCTAACTTGGCCAGGATTCATTCTAGGAGGAGTGCTGACTCATTTCTCCCTTTTCAGAGAGAAAAAGGGAACGTCCAGAAAAGAAGCTCAAGTTCTATTTCTTCTCTTATTTTGGGGAAATGAAATTCCCCGGGGACATGGGGGGAGGGGGAGATGTGGGGCGGGGGATCACATCTCATGACTGGAACAGTTCTTCCTTGAAGCTTGTCTTTTCAGGCTCATATCCACAAAAGAACATCAAGTACTTCCTAGAATTTCTAGGTCACACTGTCATGGACAGTACACCCCCATCCCACTCCTCCGTAGTTGCCACCTCACTCCTGCGTTTGCGAACTGCCCACTTACCTAATTGTGATTGTGGAGTTAGGCTGAAGTTTAATCTGTATTCCAAACAGTTTCTAACACACTGACACTTCATCTTTGTCATTTGCGACACTAATTCTCAAATCTAATCTCTTCAGGAACACAGAGCATAAAGTGAAGCAGAGCTTCCTAACTGTTTCTGTTTTTCTAATTATTTATAAACGCATGCTTTTTGCGTAGTCATCAGCTGTCTTTAAAGAGAACACAGCTATTTCCTGTTAGCAACCGCCCTGCGTGGCAATTGGGTATCAGATATCTCTTTAGTTCACAAGTCACCCTTTGACATTTAATAAACTGCAATGATTTCACATTTAGGTATTTCCCCCACTCATTTCATTAGGGCAAAGGAGAATATAAAAACCAACTTATTAGGTCAATTGCAAAAATAAAAGTAATTTTTTATGGGTAAGCAAAAAGTGAAAAGGTTTTCTTTCCTTTTTTTCTACCTATGTTTTTTGAAGTATAGATGTCTAACTTTCTTTTGGAAATACATGGTGTCTCATAATATTTTTATAGTTTGTGGGTTTTCTTTATAATTCACTTGTCAGCCACTCAATGCTTCTGTTATGATTTCATCCCTTTAACACTAAAAAAAAAAAAAAAATACTATTAATTAAAGGGCAAGAATCAAAGTTTCTACTCCCTTTTTAAAAATGAAACTAGGCTGAATCAGGATAGACTTGTTTTCTTATTAAAAAAAAAAAAAATCATCCTTCCATGTACATTCATGAAAACCCTATATAATCAACCAGTCAATATTTCAAGACAGTACTGAAAGAAAATTAAAATGCATAGGTCATTAACCTGTCTAAATCATCCAATATCAAGCCACTGGCAAGTTGATTTTATGCTAGAGTAGATTTTAGATGGTAAAACCAAGATTTCTCTGATTCTCCTGCCTTCAGAGGAAAAAAAAAATCTGCCAAAGCAGACTTGAACAATACCCCCAAATCACCTCTCCTACCATATGTAATTTTTATTTTTATACAAAGTCATGGTTATAAAAAGGATAGAACTTTTAAGGATCCGAACATTTCTTCCTAAAATATATTCTCGCTCATGTTCCACTTGGGATGAAAGTTTCAATCCTGAACAGACTTACCAGGCTTGCATCTGTCAGCTCCTTGAAGAAGCTCCTCTTTAGTTTCAAGCTGTGGCTGAAACTTAAAGTACAAAATGTATTCAATTAAGCTGCCTGGCATTAGTGACTTTGTTTGTTCCAGTGACTCCACAACACAGTGACAATCCCACTCCCTTCCTTCTGCAAAATCTTCAGTTTATGACTTTGCTGTGTGATCAGCTTTCATTCTCCTACACTTCAAGCCAAGGACGAAAAATACACAACCCTGGCTTACCTGTCAAGGAAAAGGGGTCAAATGCACATGTCATCAAGCAAATTAGCAATTATGAATTGCAAAATGATTTAATAAAGTTTTCTTCAAATAGATATAGCTAACCCTGTTAGCTTTCTCCTCGTACATACTTGGTAAGACAGTAAGTTTTTAAAAAGCAGGAATGATGTAAGTACACTAAGGGACACTTTGGCAAGCCAGAGAGAAAGGGAGAGTGATTCTAAAAGGAGCCGGGAGAGTAATAGGACCCTTTGGCTCTGACGGTGAATCTGAAGCGCTCTACAGGAAGTACATTGGTTAGCTAAAGTTAGAGAAACAGTGGCCTCTTAGGGAGCCCCAGACACCACATTGATTATACGTGGTGTGGTAACTTGTCGTTTATTCTGACAGTTGTGAGAGTTAGAACACAGGATGAGAAGGCTACAATCGAGAAGCCATCTTGGGCACAATGATTTCATTTTTATGAATAAGGTCCAACAGGTTTCATTCTGTTACTATCTATCCTCTGTCCTTCCCAGCAGCGTTTACCTCCATCCCTCTAGATGTTCTAAGGATGCAGACATAGTCCACTGAGGTTCAACTTAAATAAAAAAAAAAAAAAATGAGGTAACAACATGTGAATTTTCGTCTTTCTAATATCTCTGGCTTCCTCCACAATGATATCATAAGCAAACAATCTTTCAGTGTTTATTTTGTCAACCTACATTAAAAGAAAAAAAAAACCTTAACACTGGGAAAAATACTTTTCTCTAGATGGCACAGTTTTACCCAGTTGGCACATCAAATACAGGCAAGAATCAAAGGCACTGGGGAGTCTGGAGAGACAGTCAGAAATTCAAATATTTCTGCTAATAGCTATGTTCATTTTATTTTCTTTTATCTCATTTTCTTAAATGTGAGCACAGCCAGGAAAATTAGCACAAAGTCTAATAACAAGCTGACCATAAAGAAAACAAGGAGGCTACACCCTGGTTCTTTCTGGATTTGGTTTTAATGGCGGTTCGGGGAGCTTTCGTATTTGGAGAATTCTCAACCTGTAGCAGGCAGACACCTGTGTGCTTCACAAGGTGATGTGGTAGGGTGACATTCGAAACAGGCAGTGATGGTAACACAGGCCAAGTAAACACAAATTGTGGGAGGCGAAAAATATTTCTGCCGAGTTCCGTGATCTTTGAGTAGCACATATTAGGTAGAAAGCACCACCACACAGGTGAAAGTAAAATAAATTCAAAGATAAATCAAACGGAAGGCTCCGTTTGTTGGAAACTCACCTGTTAAAGATAATTCCCTTGGGTCTCATCTTGGGTGATAATACAAAAAAAAAAAAAATCGTGTGAAATAACACAGTTGGCAGAAAACCAAGACCATTTTATCATTCCACATTCCCTCACATGAGGTAGCCCTGCCATTTTACATTATTTGTTTACTAAGCACAGAAACAGGAATTACGAAGGATAAATATTAAAATTCTAATTATTCTATGAATAATTATTCTCCTGAATGGCACATTTGTGGTCTGATTCCCTAGATATATTTTGTTTTGTTACAAAAGAATTCATTAAAAAAATTCTCAGAACATAAATATTCCATCACATAGGCTTCTCTGTCACCTGATGGTCCCTTTTCCTTTATACCTGAATGCCCACTCATTGAAAACCATTCTGAAGTTACAGTGGATAACCAAGAGGAATCCTGGCCAACGTCCTAATGAAAAACTTTGTACAAGGAAGCATTGATGGCGATTGGGACATAACTGGGTTCTTATCTGCTTCCGGAGTTGCTTTGGTATTTATCTGAGCTATAAACAGCTCCCAAAGGTCAGACTACCTCAGAGTAGTAGTCTGATTTCCTTTCAGCTAAGGCATGTATGGCTGCTCTGTTACTGCAGTAGTTTATCTTCTTCAGCTCTATTTCCTTTTCCTTTGAAAGTCACCTTTCCCTCTTTGCCATGTCTCAGAATCTATTCCACTCCACTGAGATTTTCTAAGTCAGATAGAAAAGGATGCTATCTTCCCTATCCATAATGTCCTATTTTATTTCAAAACTGTTATAAGGGACACAACACTTGTAAAGGTTTTAAACAGTGAGAATTGATTTCATTTTTTTCCTATACATTGTTTTCTCATCACCAAAGTAATAAAGGCTCATTGTACAAAATTTGAATATTCCAGAAAAATACAAAGTACAAAAATGATAATAAAAATCAACCATATTACAATCAACCAAAAACTTAAGGTTTTCTTCCAGTCCTTTCTTCTATTTGTATATTAATTTTTGATAATACTGGGATAGTATGGTATCCTGTCTTCCCCCCACTTTTACATAATAAGTATATTTCTTCATGTTCTTCAAATATGATTTTAATTTTTACATATTATTCATTATTTAATTCTTTCCCCATTATACAGCATTTAAATATTTTCTAGTTTTTCCATTCTTTAAAGTAATATTATAGACTATATTTTTCTCACCATTTTAAAATTGCCCTTCTCTATTAAAAGCAGTGAATTAACCCAATAGTCTATGGACATAAAAAGTGTTAGTCATCTGTGAGGAAAAGGTTTGCCATCACATTCTGACCTGATGTAGAGATGTCCCAGAGATCACAAACATGTCCTGTTCTAGATATGTGCAAACATTTTCCAAGGACTTTGGTTCTAGTCAGGCCTCAATACCTACCACCAACTGCTTGATGAACTCTTCTATTTGGATGTCTTCTCTTTTTGCTTCAAACTCGGCTTGTCTAAAATCGGGCTCCCCCAGCATGCTTCCCTGAACCTGTCCCCACCACCACCACTCTGCGACTAGACTGAGAACACGGAGGAGCCCTGAGAGAGGAGTTAGTTCAATTCCCTCTTTTTCTAAGATGGAGAGGCCCAGGACACTCTATGACTAGCCTGAGGTCACCTAGGCAGTTACTTTGAAATCTGGAATTCTAAGACTGTTTTACTTTCTTAGTCTCTCATGCTTAATCAAACATTAAGATCTATCCTTTTGAATTGCCCTCCCCCCCCCCTTTTTAGCTCATTTATTTCCATTTTATACCAATTCCTGTCACCCCATTCCAGGCCCTTCCTTGTCACCATACCCAAAAGCCATCTAGCTGACCTCCTCCTCTCTAAGACCTCCTATTTTAATCCTCCCTGCACACCACTCTCAGATGGATTTTTCTTAATGTTGTTATCCTGCTCAAAACCCTCACTGATTTCTTATTTAGCCCTACATAATATATAAACACCTTTGCCTGGCTCTCAAAACCCCATGTTCCCATCCAATCTTACCTTGTCCAGTCTCTACCTCCCAGTCTGGTCACTTCCCCCTTCCCAACTTCCTGCCTTCTCCATACATTGTTTACCCCATTCAGAAACTCTTTTGTTTCCCCTCAGGTCTTCAAATTTTACTCAAATCTTTAAGGCTAAATTCAAGTCTGTCTTGAAGGGCAGAGGGTTATTGACCATCCCGTAATAGTTGTTTCTCAGAAAAGTCTACTCTTGTTACATTTTTGTTACAACTTTTACAACACCTCACCATGACTGGTTGATTTCCCAGGTTTCCTCTCATCTCCTGGCGGAAGGCTGAGTTGCACGTGCACCAACTCCAAATTTACTCACTATAGGACCTTCCTGGGGTGGCAGTAGGAAGTGGTCGCCATTTTTTTTTTTAGGGCTGTGCGCGGTATTTTTAGAGCCATGAGCAAAAACTGGTTCACAAAAACTATGCAGCCTGCGCAGGCATCCCAGTACTGAAGATCCGCCCCTCTCTATTCATGAATATGTATATCACTCCCTATATAAGGAGCCAATCTGGTTTCATTTAGTGAGGTGGTAGCCTTAGGTCATGAGGCCGTTCCAAAAAAACCTTTCTGTTCTTCCAACCCTGTCTCTGGCTGACTTCAATTTGCCAGCCTGCTGGGCAAGACCCTATCAGTTGTCAGCTTCAGTCTCGTCTACTCTCTGAAATAGAATGAGTTTCACATAGGATTTGAAGTTGGCTGACGAGTTCGGAGCCCTGGTGGTGCAGTGATTAAGAGCTTGGCTGTGAAGGAAAAGGTCGGCAGTTTGAATCCACCAGCTGCTCCTTGGAAACCCTATGGGCAGTTCTACTCTGTCCTATAGAATTGCTATGCGTCAAAATCTACTCGATGGTAATGGGGTTTTTTTGTTTGTTTGTTTTTGACTTCAAGTCTCTGCTCTGCCACTTTTGCTGGGAGACTTGGGAAAAATAATTAACTCCCATGAGCTTATTTTTGTATTTGCAAATAAGAATAATTATACTAATACCTGCTCTATCATCCTCCCAGGATCCTAGGAAGGATTGAATGTATTACAATGTTTTCGTAAGCTACTAAATGCTATACCAATGAGAGAAAATACCATCCACTGATATTTGTCACTCTCAACAATTTCCGAATCCAAGTCTATACTACATACATAACATGGCACTGAATAACATTCTGTCCCGTCGTATTCTCTCAGTGTTTCATTTGCATTAGTCCTTCTACCTCAACTTGACTCTCAAGTCCTAAATGAAATACAGAATCTTGTATTTTATAAATCCTTAGAGTTCAACACTGTACATTGTTTTAATGACTGTTAGGCTGCAACAATACACTCAAGCATAACGATTGTAAGGATGGCGCAGGACCAGGCAGTGTTTTGTTCTGTTGTGCGTAGCGTTGCTATGAGTCAGAACCAACTCAACGGCACCTAACAGTCTAATCTAGATGAGTGTTAGAATGTCTGGATTGGGGTCACACTGGGATTTAGATAGAAATGAAAGAGCTGATGGAAAAGTCTTAATCTACAAGGCTGGGATCAAGGTTAGCATACACCTTTGTGAAGTCTATCCAAATGTGCTCTCAGTTTGGATCTTGATTCTCAGAGATACTGTAATTGTCACAGTAACCCTTACTGGGCACATTTACTGAAGCCAGAGGGCAGAGGTCAGAACATGAGGAGTAAAACCCGGGTCTTTGGATATGTTTATCAGAAAGGCGTTGTCCCTAATGATGACGTGTTGCTAAAGACGGTCTGCTGATGATCTACTTATAAGTTGCACGTTTCTGTGAAATCCATTTCTCAGTTTAGATTATCTAGAACATATACTCCAATAGGGTGTAGCCCTAATGAGCCCTGGTGTTGCCAGTCGAAAGGGTGGTGGTTCGAATCCACCATTCTCTCCTTGAGAGGAAGATGAGGCAATCTGCTTCCATAAAGATTACAGCCTCGGAAACCCTATGGGGCAGTTATACTCTGTCCTATGGAGTTGCTATGAGTCAGAATGGACTCAACAGCACATAACAACAGGGTCTACCCCTAAAAGAGTTCATTCTAGGGTTAGGACTTCAGGGCTACGTTTAGGTTTAGGGTTACATTTAGATTTGCAGTTAGTGTTGGGATTAAGGTTCTGTTTAGATGAGGTTTAGATTTAGGTTTAGTATTCACGCTAGAGTTAGTGCACAGTTTATTGTTACAGCCAAAGTCAAGGTTAAGGCTACAGTTTAGTGTTAGGGTTAAGATTAGGGTTACGTTAGAATCATAGACACAAAGAACTGTTTTACAAAAAGGTATTCTTCAAAAATTCTCTTTAAAAGAAGACATGTCTTTTACATTCTTGCCCAGCCTCCTTGAAGCTAGTAAAAGTACTATTGGGGAAGAACCCTCATTTTACAATATGCTACGATTAAATACAACTATACTGTGTTCCATAGTTTCAGGGTATTTTCTTTTTTTTGGTAATACCTGGTACCGAAAAGGCAAGTAACACCTTTAATGTCAACATTAACACCCTAAATGTCAATTCGCTGCCATATTCAGTTAGAACTGCCCTCCCTTGACATCCCCAACCTCTACAATAAAAGCTGATACTATTAAAGAAAAAAAGCCACGATCTGGAATCCGCTTACATTTTGCTTGGAAAAAAAAATTTTTTAATGAAACCTCTGCATACTTCTGAAGTACCAGTTCCTTGTCAAGCACCATAAACAGAATACACAAGCTATTTTTAATAGAATCATGCTTTCAAGTTGTTAGCTGTCGCACAAATCTCTATTTCCAGCCAAGACCTCTTTCTCAAACTACACGCTTGGATTTCCAGTGAATGGCTGTCTCCACCAGGCCCTTTAATTTCAGTCATTCAAAAGTGAAC
This sequence comes from Elephas maximus indicus, assembly GCF_024166365.1. Taxonomy (NCBI): domain Eukaryota; kingdom Metazoa; phylum Chordata; class Mammalia; order Proboscidea; family Elephantidae; genus Elephas; species Elephas maximus. Next base: position 56,637,168 of record NC_064840.1, read on the forward strand.
CCACTGTCTCCACAACGCTCATCTTCCATACCAACCTCTTTGTTTTTCCCATTCTAATTGAATGCCAACACCATTTACCAAGTGCTCAACTTCTTCTCTCACCTACCACTGTTCTGTTGTAAAAAATTTCTACTATTTCTCCGATCCCTCGCTTCCGCCTTCAGTTAGTCCCTTATCACCTTTTGCCTAAACCACTGCAACAGCCACTTAAATAACTTTTGAATATCTTTTCTGCCTTCAAGCTCTTTCATTGTCCAATTTGTCCCCCTACACTGTCACCAGAATGTGAGATCTTTGTTATGTCATCCCCCAGCTGAAAGTCTTTCCTAGTTTCCCTTCTATAGTCTCTTCTATGAAGACATTATCACTCTTCTATTCCCCTTCAGTTTTCCAGTTCCTCCTTTTTATTCCACCATAACCTCTACACTGATGATTGCACTTACCACGCTCTATTACACTTGTTCTCTTTGAATAGATGGTAAGCTTCTCAAAATTGAAATCTTCATTTCTGCACCACCAGTACACTGAACAGTGCCTGGCACATTGTGAATGCTCACAAAATTTTGCTGAATGAGAGTATCTTAGAGGACTAAATAACTCCCAAAGATCCTCTTCATATATTAGTGTGGCCAGTTCAAAAATAAAATTTATGCTGCGTAAGGTTTCTTTAAAAAGCACACCCCACACTTTACCAGGAAGTTACAGATTGAAAAACAGCTGATGGAACAAGTTAGCATACAGCAAATAAAGAGTAGACCATTCAATTGCTGCTAACTGGAACTGAGGGACAGATGGAAGATGGGCATAAAACATTATTCCTCATCGATGGAAGAATTTGCAAAGATTCCTGAAGTCTCTGGGTATTGGCACTTTGGATATTTCCCTAAAATGTAGTGAAAATTCAGGTGCAGAAAAAGGTAACAATAAAAATGAATGGGGGGGGCTATGTGAACACAGAAAGGGAGCCCTGGTGGTACAGTGGTTAAGTGCTTAGCTGTTAACCAAAACGTTGGCACCAGCCACTCAACAGGAGAAAGTTGGGGCAGTCTGCTTCAGTAAAGATATACAGCCTTGGAAACCTATGGGCAGTTCTTCTCTGTCCTATACGGTTGCTGAGTTGAAATCGACTCAACAGCAGTGGGTCTGGGCGTGGATTTTTTGTCTGTTATGTGAATACAGAAACTGGATTAATGCCAAATTTGTGGAACCAGAATGCCCCCCATATCCTACTTCACCCCCTAGTGTAACATGGTGCCTTGTGTGGGGTATACACTCAGTTTTTTAGTTACAATTCATGAAAACATCCTGTAAGTTTTCAGTAACGCTGGCTGCCCTGCAGATGAACTAAAGGGGTGGTGGGGGATGGGGGAGCTGGTTCTGCAATATTAGTGTGTCTGCTGCGGAAATAAGCACTGCTTTTGCAATTTTAAAATTAAAAAAACTCAGCTACCTGCCTTCATCACAGAGCTAAAGACCTGAAAGGCACAGCCTTGGGCACTGTCTAGTTGCAACAGTGCTTCCCACTTGAAGCATTTCTCTCTTGTAAAAAATGCTAAAATCAGCAACCTTGGAAGATCCTGGGTCCTGCTAGGGAAGCCCCAATTGCCAGCTTTCACTTGGGTGTGTTGTGTGTAGCCAGAGGAAACGGAAGGAGATGACTGGGGAGAAACTTAATATCCATAGGGACAATGGCCAGACTATCTATGAAAACACAACTCTGACCCACAACCTCTGCAGCAAGCAGCCTGGGAAGCCAAACCACAACCTCTTCAGAAAGAGCCCAAATGAATAGCTCTTGGTCAACGACGACTGCCACCTTCCCTAATTCTGGCCCCACTTCCAATTTCGGACCAACCAGGTTAAGCCAAATACGCTCCCCAAACCAATCACAAAGGTTGCCCTTCTTCTAGTTGGCAGCCTCCAGCTTCCGCCCAGCCTCTATACCCACTACTTCCAATTAGAATTGAAGCCTTCCCCTTTTTTCAGTGTAAAGCTTTCCCTCTCCTCTGCCTGCCTTTGAGTCTGCCAAACACAAGAGATGGTGGCTGGTAGCTGACTCCCTTCCTATAACAAAAAAAAAACAAGCTCTGAATAAATAAACCAAACCAAAGCCCTTGCCCTCAAGTCCATTCCGACTCACGGCGACCCTACAGGGCAGAGAACTGCCTCCCAGAGTTTCCAAGGAGCGCCTGGTGGATTCGAACTACCAACCTTTTGGTTAACAGCTGTAGCACTTAACCGCTACACTACCAGGTGTGTTTTTTCCTTTGAATAAACAGCCGCTGCTTATTCTCATTCGGGTGGTCTTGGGTTATTGCCGCACTAGGTGTCTCGAAGCATCCCAGGAGCCGGCCTGCGTGTCACGGAAGGAGGAATTGGCTTTGCGGGGAGAGGTCGGAACTGGAATTGGAAAGGGGGGCTCTTTCGAGTACGCTGAGAGTAGTGCTGGCGCAGGTAAAGGGCATGGGATGACCCAGGGGGCAGGTGGAAAAGGGGGGAAAGAGACAAAGAAACCTGTAGCCAGTCGCTGGAAGAGGGGGAGGAATAAAGGGGCGCGGCGGCTATTGTGGGCCGCTGGGCGCGGGGGCGGCGGGCCTGGGTCTCCGGCCTCGGAGAGGGAAAGCACAGCAGACGGGGGTCGGGCCTGGGACGCGGACCAGGCCCCGAGATCGAGGCCGGCTGGGAGGAGCCGAGGGAGCTCGGGGAGACCTGCAGGCCCTCGCTCGCGGGCCGGGCCGGGGCGATGGTGGTGGCCGTGAGGCCGCAGAAGCCGCGGGCGTGGTGGGGCGGTGCGGCGAGGGGGCGCTGGGGAAGCCTCGGTGCCTGCGGGCCTGCGCCTGGGCCTGGAGGCCGACCCCCGAGCGCGGGCCGGGGGGGACCAGCCGGGCCGGAGCCGCAGGAGGGGGCCGTGGAGGCTTTCCTGGAGCTGTGGGGGGCGGGAGGGGGAGCGTGGCAGGACACGCCGCTCGCCATCCTGGAGGTGGCTGCTGTCATCTCGCTGGTCCTATTCTTCTAGGAGCCCAAGGACGGCTCGCAAGCTCAGGGCTGCCGGGTGGTCCAAAGTGTGGACCATGTTCGAGAGAAGGAGCAGCCGCCCTGACTGGAGGGTGTCTTCCTGCTGCTCTTTGTGGCGGGCCTTGTGCTGGTGACCACCGTCCACGACTGGAGCAAGGAGGAGCAATTCCATGGCCTGGAGAAGTGGATCCTCAAGGACCAGAAGACGCCGTCCTGCGGGGCGTCCAAGTGGAGGAGAGCCCCGTGGTGGACCTCATGGTGGACGCAGACCGCCCATGGCAACTTGCTGCCGGTGGAGGGGCTGCTGATCTTCGGGGAGAACTGAAAACGGACGAGAGTGTCCTCACGGGAGAGTCAGCGGTGGTGATGAAAGCGCTAACCTGCATCTGCACCCTGCTGACAGCAGTCACCACATGTTGGAGGGCCCAGCACGATGTTGGTGACTGCTGTCAGTCTTAACTCGCAGGCAGACCTTGTGGTGTCACTACTGACCTCTGAAACAAAGAACAAAGAGAGCGTAAAGAAAACATTATCATAGGACAAGCGCGGGAACAAAACAGCCCAAGAGGGTGAAGGCAAAAATGCAGCCAATTCGAACATCACTGGCTACAAAGAAAAGCCCCTCTACAAGACACACTTACGGAGTTATCCATAATGATTGGCAAGTGGGATTTGCTAATGGCTATCGCACTGCACATTATACAGAATACATTGTTCGGTTTTTCATTATTGGAGTAACAGCCTTGGCGATAGCTGTCTCAGGAAGCCTTCCCTTTGGAGTTACTCTTTCCTTATTCTGTAAAGAACGATGAAAGATAAAAATGTAGTGAGACATTTGGATGCTTGTCAAACTAGGGGAAATGCAACAATCATTAGCTGAGATAAAATGGGAACTTTGAACAGGGATCACAAGAGAGGGTCCCAGACAGAGCTGGAGAAGAATGTAGAACAAAATCCTAACTCACACACACACAAAAGGCCAGACTTACTGGTCTGGCAGAGACTGGTGAAACCCTGAGAATATCACCCCCGGACACCCTTTTAACTCACTACTGAAGTCACTCCTGAGGTTCACCCTTCAGCCAAAGATGAGACAGACCCATAAAATGAAATGAGCCTAAATGGGCACACCAGCCCAGAGGTAAGGACAAGAAGGCAGGAGGGGACAGGAAAGCTGATAGTGGGGAACCCAGAGAGCATTGACATGTTGTGGGGTTGGAAACCAATGTCACAAAACAATATACATATTAATTGTTTAATAAGAAACTAATTTGCTCTGTAAACCTTCATCTAAAACACAATTTTAAAAAATGGGGACTTTCACTATTACAAAATAACAGCAGTTCAGGCTTACATTGGTGAGACTCATCATAAAACAATTCCTAGACCTAAGTGTATTCCAGAATCGTTCTTACAATTCTGCCGTAATTTTTTCAGATGTTGAGTCCACCCCAACAGATTGGCAATAAAACAGAATGTGCTTTGTTGGCGTAACTTCTGCATTTAAAAACCATGAAAAAAAAAAAAGCACATTTATGCAAAAATATGCCTTCAACTCAGAGAAGAAATTCATGATGAGTGTCTTAAAACTGCCTGATAGAGGTTTTCAAGTTGTTTACTAAGGGAGTCTCAGAAATATTATTTAACAGGCATTGCCAAATCCTGAATGAAAAGGGTAAAGAGCTGACAGAAACAGATGAAGAAGGTATTTCCTAAAGGGATATTAAACCAGTGGTTTAATAACTTAGAACCATGTGCCTGATGTTCAGAAATTTTCTAGATACTGAGACAAACCTGAGTAGGATAATGAAGAAGACACAATTAAAGATCTTCCGTGCATTGCTCTTATAGACATTGAAGATTTTATGTCAAAACTTTGAGTGCCTGCAAGATCCAAAAAAAAAAAAAATTTTTTTTTTTTTTTGCAAGCTCTAGCCCCTGACAAATACAACCCAGTTAAAGGTATAGTTAAGAGTAATGTTTTGGGGCAGAAGAAGATTGTAGCAGTCACTGATGATGGTGCTAATGAGTGTCTAAGAGAGCAGATGTGGAATTTGTAATGGGGTTAACAGGAACAGATACAGCTAAAGAAGCTCCTGATATCATTCCTACCGATAACAACTTCTCAAGTATTGTTAAAGCTATCTTGTGGGATAGCAGTGTTTATGACCGCACGTCCAAATTCCTTCCATTTCAATTGATTGTCGATGTTGTAGCCACAACTGTGAACTTCATAGGAGCATGTGTTGTCCAGGATTCTCCTCTAAGCTGTGCAGAGGCTTTGGATGAAATCTTAGAATAGATGCCTTTGCTTCCCTTGCTCTGGCGAACCTGCAGAGTCATTTTTGCTTTGCAAACCTTATGGTCCAACTCAGTGCCGTTTAGTCGATTCCAACTCATAGCGAACCTTATGGTAGGGGAAAAAATATCTCTTGTCCATTTAATGATAAAATTTATTTCAGGCCATACATAATATCAGTTTATAGTTACTTTTAATCTTACGTTAGTGAAACTCTTTTTAATTTGGACCATGGAAGAAACACTCTCCTACATGCTCCTCCTTCTACAATGATACTTAATACTTTTATTATGATGCAATTTTTCCAATGAAATTAATACCCAGAAGCTTCATGGTAAAAGAAATATATTTGAGAGACTCTTCAGTAATAATATCATGTAACTGTTGGGGGCACATTTATTCTACAGTTTGGTACTGTGCAATGTGGGTGATGGGTATTCAACTGTACAAACCTGTGATAATGGTGCATTTTCCTAAGAGTATCAGAATGTTTTACGAATAAGGGTGTTTATGAATAAGGAAGACCGAAGAAGAATTGATGCCTTTTAATTATGGCGCTGGCGAAGAATATGGAATATACCATGGACTGCCAGAAGAATGAACAAATCTGTCTTGGAGGAAGTACAGCCAGAGTGCTCCCTGGAAGTGAGGATGGTGAGACTTTGTCTCACGTACTTTGGACATGTTACCAGGAAAGACCAGTCCCCAGAAAAGAACATCATGCTTGGTGAAGTAAAAGATCAGCAAAAAAGAGGAAGACTCTCAATGAGATGGACTGGCACAGCGGCTACAACAATGGGCTCAAGCATAACAATGATTGTGAGGATGGTGAAGGACCAGGCAGTGTTTCGTTCTGTTGTACATAGGGACACTATGAATCGGAACCAACTCAATGACACCTAACAACAACAACAACATAAGGGTGTTACTGTGGGGTAAGTTCTTAACTATAATGCCAAATGGCTGTGTGAAGGCCACTTTAAGACTTTTTTGTTAGAGGACAAGTAAACTTACTAAAGATGTGTAAGAGTCAGAAACAGGAGAAAACCGCAAAGATGCATTTTGGGTTCTGTACTCAGGTAGACTCAAAGATCAGAAATGAATGATGGAGACATAATTCTTCCATCTGGTCACTTGCCTTATCAGGTCATCCAGTGTAACAAAAGGAGTCCTTTAAAATTTATGCATTTTCTACCTTGAACACTTAAAATATAGTAATAATCAAAAAACAACTTCACTTTATCCTTTTCCTCACATTTTAGATTTTAGTTTTTAAAATAAATGGCTGGTCTGTGTTATCTTCATTGTTACATTTAAAGGTTGTTCTTTGGAAGTAGAGAAATGAACACAAAGTTACATTTTAGACAGAAAAGTAATGGGAGAATTATGACTAAAACATGGCTCAAGAGAAGAGTAGCCTATTATATTTTGATCTTTTTAAAATAGAGGTTTGGGTGCCAAATTACTAATAAATAAATAACATTTGTTATTAATAAAAACCAGTTACCATACATCAGCAATAAGGAATCTGAAAAGGAAATTAAGGAAACAATTCCATTTACAATAGCATCTAGAAGAATAAAATACCTAGGAATCAACTTAACCAGACAGGTGAAAGACCTGTACATGGAAAACTATAAAATACTACTGAAAGAAATTAAGATGACCTGAACAAATGGAAAGACATTCCATATTCATGGATCAAAGGACTTCATATTGTCAAGATGTCACTACCACCGAAAGCCACCTGTAAATTCAATGTAATCCCCATCAAAATTATAACAATCTTCTTTGAAGTATAGGGAAAGCCAATCCTTATTTTTATACGGAATTGCAAAGGGCCCCAAATAGCCAAAGCAATCTTGAAAAAGAACAGAGTAGAAGGACTCTCACTTCCTGCTCTCAAAACATATTATAAACCTGCAATAATCAAAACAATCTGATACTGGAATAACGATAGATATATAGACCTATGGAATGGAATTGACAACCCAAAGTTAAGTGTACATATCTATGGTTAATTAATCTTCAACAAGGGTGCTAAATCCATCAAAAGGGGAAAAGAATAGTCTGTTTAATAAATGGTGCTAAAACAACTGTATTTTCACATGCCAAAGATTGAAGTTAGACCCATACCTAACACCATATAAAAAACTAACTAAAAATGGATCAAAGACCTAAATATACTACCTAAAACCACAAAACTCTTAGAAGAAAACATAGAGGCAGTGCTCTGGGACTTAAGCCCTCAACAACAGCTTCTTAGATATGACAACGAAAGCACAAGCACCAAAGGTAAAACAGATAAATGGGATCTCATAAAACTCAAAAAACTTCTGTACATCAAAGGACTTTATCAACAAAATAGACAACTTACAGACTGGGAAAAAAATTCAGGAAACTACATATCAGACAAGGGTTTAATATCCAGAATATATAAAGAACTCCTAAAACTTAACAAGAAAAAGGCAAACAACCCAATTGAAAAATGGGCAACGGACCTGAACAGATGTTTTACCAAAGAGGATATACAAATGGCCAACAAGCACATGAAAAGATGCTCAAAGTCATTATTCATTGTTGTTGCTAGGGGACACCGAGTAGGTTCCAACTCATAGCAACCCTACGCACAACAGAATGAAACACTGCCTGGTCCTGCACCCTCCTCACAATTGTTGCCAGACTTGAACCTATTGTTGAACCCACTGTATCATTCCATTTAGTTGAGGGTATTCCTCTTTTTGGCTGACCCTCTACTTTACCAAGCATGATGTCCTTCTCCAGGGACTGATTCCTCCTGATAACCTGTCCAAAGTATGTGAGATGTAATTTCGCCATCCATACTTCTATGGAGCATTCTGGTTGTACTTCTTCCAAGATAGATTTGTTCCTTCTTTTGGCAGCTCATGGTATATTCAATATTTTTCGCCAACATCACAATTCAAAGGTGTCAATTCTTCTTCAGTCTTCCTTATTCATTGTCCAGATTTTGCATCTATATGAGGCAATTGAAAGCACCATGGCTTGGGTCAGGCACACCTTTGTCCTCAAGGTGACGTCCTTGCTTTTCAACACTTTAAAGAGGTCTTTTGCAGCAGATTTGCCCAATGCAATGAGTCTTTTGATTTCTTCACTGCTGCTTCCATGGCTGTGGATTGTGGATCCAAGTAAAATGAAATCCTTGACAACCTCAAACTCCTGTCTGTTTATCACGATGTTGCTTATTGGTCGAGTTGTGAGAATTTTTGTTTTTTTCATGTTGAGGTGTAATCCATACCGAAGGCTGTGGTCTTTGATCTTCATCAGTAAGTGCTTCAAGTCCTCTTCACTGCGGCAAGCAAGGTTTTGTCATCTGCATAAGGCAGGTTGTTAACGAGTCTTCTTCCAATCCTGATGCCCCGTTCTTCTTCATACAGTCCAGCTTCTCAGATTATTTGCTCAGCATACAGGTTGAATAGTTATGGTGAAAGGATACAACCCTAGCATACACCTTTCCTGACTTTAGACTATGCAGTATCCCCTTGTTCTGTTTGAACAACTGCCTCTTCATCTATGTAGAGATTCCTCATGAGCACAATTAAGTGTTCTGGAATTCCCATTCTTCACGATGTTATCCATAATTTGTTATGATCCACACAGTCAAATGCCTTAGCATAGTCAATAAAACACAGGTAAACATCTTTCAGGTATTCTCTGCTTTCAGGTAGGATCCATCTAACATTAGCAATGATATCCCTGGTTCCATATCCTCTTCTAAATCCAGCTTGAATTTCTGGCAGATCTCTGTCAATATACTGCTGTAGCTGCTTTTGAATGATCTTCAGCAAAATTTTGCTTACATGTGATATTAATGATATTGTTCGATAATTTCTGCCTTCAGTTGGAACACCTTTCTTGGGAATAGGCATAAATATGAATCTCTTCCAGTCAATTGGCCAGGTAACTGTCTTCCAAATTTCTTGACATAGATGAGTGAGCACTTCCAGGGCTGCATCTGTTTGTTGAAACATCTCAATCGGTATCCCATCAATTCCTGGAGCCTTGTTTTTAGCCAATGCCTTCAGTGCAGCTTGTATCTCTTCCTTCAGTACCATCAGTTCCTGATCGTATGTTACCTCCTGAAATGGTTGAACGTCGACCAATTCTTTTTGGTATAGTGACTCTGTATTCCTTCCATTTCTTTTGATGCTTCCTACATTGCTTAATGTTTTCCCCATAGAATTTCTTCTTCAGTTCTTTCAGCTTGAGAAATGCTGAGCATGTTCTTCTCTTTTAGTTTTCTATCTCCAGCTCTTTGCACATGTCATCATAATACTTTAGTTTGTCTTCTCGAGCCACCCTTTGAAATCTTCTGTTCAACTTTTTTACTTCATCATTTTTTCCTTTTGCTTTAGCTACTTGACATTCAAGAGCAAGTTTCAGAGTCTTTCCTGACATCCATTTAGGTCTTCTCTTTCTCTTCTGTCTTATTAATGACCTCTTGCTTTCTTCATGTCTGATGTCCTTGATGTCAGTCCTCAACTCATCTGCTCTTCAGTCATTAGTGTTCAATGCATCAAATCTATTCTTCAGATAGTCTCTAAATTCAGGTGGGATATACTCAAGGTCATACTTTGTCTCTCGTGGACTTGTTCTAATTTTCTTCAGTTTCAACTTGAACTTGCATATGAGTAATTGACGGTCTGTTCTGCAGTCGGCTCCTGGCCTTGTTCTGACTGATGATATTGAGCTTTTCCATCATCTCTTTCCACAAATGCAGTCAATTTGATTTCTGTGTGTTCCATCTGGCGAGGTCCACGTGTACAGTCACCGTTTATGTTGGTGAAAAAAAGTATTTGCAATGAAGAAGTTGTTGGTCTTGCAAAATTCAATCATGCAGATCTCCAGCATCATTTCTATCACCAAGACCATATTTCCCAACTACCAACCCTTCTTCTTGGTTTCCAACTTTCCAGTAATTATCAGTCCATCCTGATTGCATGTTTGATCAATTTCAGACTGCAGAAGTTGGTAAAAATCTTCAATTTCTTCATCTTTGGCCTTAGTGGTTGGTGCATAAATTTGCATAATAGTTATATTTACTGGCCTTCCATGTAGGCATATGGATATTATCCTATCACTGACAGCATTATACTTCAGGATAGATCTTGAAAGGTTCTTTTTGACGATGGATACAACGCCTTTCTTCTTCAAACTGTCATTCCCAGCATAGTAGACCATATGATTGTCCAATTCAGAATGGCCAATGCCAGTCCATTTCAGCTCACTAATGCCTCGGATACTGATCTTTATGTGTCCCATTTCATTTTTGACGATTTCCAATTTTCCTAGTTTCATACTTCGTACATTCCAGGTTCCAATTATTAATGCATGCTCGCAGATGTTTCTTCTCATTTTGAGTCGTACCACATCAGCAAATGAAGGTCCGAAAAGCTTGACTCCATCCATGTCATTAAGATCGACTTTATTTTGAGGAGGCAGCTCTTCCCCAGTCGTATTTTGAATGCCTTTCAACCTGAGGGATTCATCTTCCAGCACTATATCAGACAGTGTTCCACTGCTATTCATAAGGTTTTCTCTGGCTAATTCTTTTTGGAAGTAGACTGCCAGGTCCTTCTTCCTAGTCTGTCATAGTCTGGAAGCTCAGCTGAAACCTCTCTGCCATGGGTGACCCTGCTGGTGTTTGAATATTGGTGGCATAGCTTCCAGCTTCATAGCAACACACAAGCCCCTACGGTAAGACAAACTGACAGACGTATGGGGAAATTAGCCGTTAGGCACATGTACATCAAAACAACAAGATACCACTTCACTCTCACTAAACAAAAACCAAACCAAACAAAACCCACTGCCGTCGAGTCAATTCCGATTCATAGCAACCCTATAGGACAGAGTAGAACTGCCCCATAGAGTTTCTAAGGAGTGCCTTGTGGATTTGAACTGCCGACCTCTTGGTTAGCAGCCGTAGCACTTAACCACTACGTCACCAGGGTTTCCTCACTCTCAGTAGGACGGCTAATATTAAAAAAGAAAATAACAAATGTTGGCAAGGTTGCGGAAAAATCGGAACCCTCATCCATTGCTGGTGAGAATGCAAAATGGTTCCTCAAAAGATTAAACAGAGCTACTATGTGACCCAGCAATTTCACTCTTAGGTATCTACCCAAGAGACTTGAAGCAGAAACAGACACACGTACACTGACGTTCATTGCAGCACTGTTCACAATAGCCAAAAGGTAGGAATAAGCCAAATGTCATCAACAGATGGAGGTATAAACAAAATGTGGTACATACATACAATGGAATATTACTCTGTCATGAAGAGAAATGAAGTCCGGATACCTACCACACCATGAATGAACCTTGAAAACATTATGCTGAGTGAAATTAGTGAATTCCAAAGGACAAATATTGTATGATTTCACTAATAGGAAATTCTTACAATAGGCAAATGTATAGAGATTAGAGTTGAACAATAGTACCAGGGGCAGGAGGGCTGGGGCATGGGGGGGGAATCACTGTGTAGGTAGAATTGAGTTTCAATTTATGAGGATAGAAAATCTGGCAACAGAAATTGGTAAGGGTGGACAACATTATTGATGTAATTGATTTTATTGATTTGTACACATGAAAAATATTGAATTGGCAAATTGTTCTCTGTATTTTTACAACAATAAAAAGTTACTTAGAAAACTTACCTATATTATACAAGATAAAGACATGGTTACAAGACCAAGTAACTTCTTTGAAACTATTGATTTCTTGTCACATATTGAAGATAAATAATAAAAACAGTAGGCAACCTGAGTGCTTTCTAAAAATACAGGCAACCATAGTCTACAGTCATGGTCTTTGAATTAATTTATTCATTAAGTACAGTTACTCTTTATGGTTATTAAAAAGTAGAAGAACTCAAAATGCCAGCAATATTTGCTCTGTTATCTGACCCAATGTACAGACTTTTTGCCTGTGTGATAAATGCAATTATCACAGTGGGCTTCAGATTTTAGTTTAGATGCCTTGCCTGAGTTTAAGGTTGGCGAGTTTCATGTTCTGCTTTGTTGCCAAGCCCCAGAAACTTTGCTCCTAATTATCCAACATCTGTGAACAGTGGGAGCCCTGGTAGTGCTGTGGTTAAGCGTCTGGATCCTAACCAAAAGGTAGGCAGTTTGAGTCCACCAGCTGCTCTTTGGAAGCCCTGTGGGGCAGTTCTGCTCTGTCCTCTAGGGTCACTATGAGTCAGAATCCACCCATGTCTGAACCAGGAAAATGACTGGCCAGTTTGGGTCAAGTGCTCATCCCTGAACCCAGAGGGTAGGATGGGAAGTGGGACATATGACTGACCAAACCAAACCAAACCAAACCAAACCCAACCCAACCCATTGCTGTCAAGTTAATCACAACTCTTAGCATATGTGATTGACAGCCAGGTGAAAAAGGGGCATTTCCTGACAGAAAATATGCTCAAAAAACAAAAAGTAATAGATGTACACTACATATACTTCTTGTTTCCTTAAGTGTTATATCCACAAAGCTATCTTTCTCTTTACCATATTTTTAGCCTCTTCTATTGACAAAAAAAAAAAACACATTCCCTTAAACACAATAATAACAAAAGCACGCAACACAAATGACCAGCACATAGTAAAAAAAAAAATTTTTTTTTAAGTGTTCAATAAATGTCAATAGTAGGGTAGTTGTAGTTAGGTGCCACTGACTCGATTTTCAACTCAGTGGCCCCATGTGACGGAGCAGAACTGCCCATAGTGTTTCCTAGGCTGTACTCTTTATGGGAGCAGACAGATCGGTCTTTCTTCCACAGAGCTACTGGTGGGTTTGCACTGCCAACCTTTCAGTCAGCAGGCAAGTGCTTAACTGTCATGCCACTGTAGTAATAGGAATAACAATAATAATAACAACTCACTATTGTTATCTCTGACCTATCTTAAACCAATGTCTCAGCATCCTCCTCTGGCTTCCCTTTCCCTCTTCCCTCCTTTCTAAGCCTCATTTCTCAGCTAACCATCATTCTCTCTACTTCCTCACTCACCCACGTCCTCAGCTTACTACAATCTCTCTTACATCTGTACCACTCAGATGATTGATCACCAATAGTCTTCACAGTGCCAAATATGATGGTTACTTTCTAATTTTATTTCACTCAATGTCCTCAACATCTGATGCTGTTGACCATTTCATTCTTCTTGCACCTCTCCCCCCTTCATTTTGTCCTTTTTTTCTAAGTCCTTAGCCTTATTCTCCTTTTCCTTGATGGGTACTATCTGACTTCCAGTACTGACCGAACCCTAATGATCCCCAAGACCAGCTCTGACTTTGTATCGAGATGCAGATCTCTGTAACACTACTTCCTATCGCAGCGTTCCACTCAGATGTTCCACAGCCACCTGAAACGAAGCATTCAAAAAGCTGAATTAACTATTCCCCACATACCACGCCAAAAAACACGTTCTCCCCATTACATTTCCGTATTTCAGTGAATGGCTCTTTCATATACCTACATGCTGAAGCCAAATCACTGGGGAGCTTCCTGGATTTCTCCTTGATCACTCCCAGCATCCAGACTCAAGCTTAGTAAATTTTTTCTTCTCAACATCAAATGCCCCTACTTCAAATTCAGCCCACGTCATCTCTTGCCTGGAGTATTGCCAAAGATCCACAGTGATTCCCAACCTCCCCTGCAAACTATCCTGCATATCTTTGCTAAAGTAATTTTTTTTTTTTTTTTCTGAAGAGCAAACCTGATCATATTGTTCTTTGATGGCTCCCATGGCTTTCAACACTGCTCTGGCCACATTTCTAGATGAAATAGGAGATCAGAAGTTGTATCTGATAAAATTCCAGGAACTGCTTATTTGCCTCGAGCCACTAGAGCAAAGACTGCTATGTCTTCAACCCCTTCACTTTTGCCAATGCCCAAGTGACCCTCATGAGCCTGACATGAACAATCACATTCATGAAGAGGCAGGGAAAGCTACAGTTTTTAAAGAAGGCATCAGTCATCGGGAAGGCGCTAGACCAGGCAGCCTTTCACGTACCGACTCAACGGCAGCTAATGACAACAGTAACCTGAGGCAGGAAGACTGTGATCCCCATCTCCTGTTACACCCCACCATCCTTGTGTAATCCCCTCCCCTTGCGCATGGGTTGGACTTACTGGCCTATTTCTAATGAATAACATATGGCAAATGTAATGGAAGGCCATTTCTGAGATTAGGTTATAAATAGACTGTGTTCTCAGTTTTGGGTCTTCTTTCTTACATTTTCTTGGATCACTCCTTCTGGGGGAAGTCAGCTACCAGGTCATGAGGCAGCGCTGTGGAAGGGGTCATGTGAGTGGGCTTGGAAGCAGGTCCTTCCAGAGTCAAGCTTGGAGATGACTGCAGCTCTGGTCAGCACCTTGACTGCAGTCTTGTGAGAGAACCTGAACCAGAACCACTCAGCTACACAGCTCCCAGATTCCTGACCTGGAGATAACAAGTGTTTGTTTCCAAGCACTACAGTTTGGGGGAATTTGTGATACAACAATAGTTAATTAATGCAAAGAACAAGGAAGCTCTTACTGAGGCAAAACTACTAAAAAAAGAGACAAAAGAAAATTTAATAAAAATTAATGAGAATATCAAATAGACTCAATTAGATAATTTAAAAAATACTGACTGTAAGTGTAAAACATGACTTTGTATTTAAATGTTCAAGCGAAACTGAAAAATATTAAGATTGTGGATGAGAATTAAGCTAATGGGTTAGAAAACTAAAAGGACAAATAACTGACAATTCACAGCATAGAACAACAATAACAAAATAAAAGAAATAAAAACAAATAATTACAAATCATGAGGGAAGCAATAAGACATTTGCAAGGCAAACCTAAGAAACCTACCACACAAATAACAGGATTTTCAGGAGAAAATAGAACAAGCAGAGAACTAATGATTATGAAAAAATAGAAAAAACTTTTCTAAAGTGATAAAATACTTGAATCTTTATATTGAAAGGGAGCAGACTCCCAAGCAAAATTGGTATAAAAAAGAAGAGTTACGCACCTAAACATATTCTAGCAATATATCTGAACTTCAGTGATAGAGAAAAAATTTTGGTAAGCTTCCAGCCAGAAAGAACAGGTTATCTATAAAGAAAAGAGAATTCAACTTCTTAGCTGCACCATCTGAAGCTAAAAGGCAGTAGTAGATAATCATTTTAAACAATTGAGGGAACAGGATTAAGTCCCTAAAATCTTATACACAGTGAAGATATCATTCTTGACATTTGCACACTTGCAAGCTTCAGAAAACATACCACCCACATATCTTATCCAAGGAAAATACTCAAGGAAGTAACCCAGCCAAAGGGAAAATCAGAACTAAGATCTTAAGAGGAAACCCTGGTGATGCAGTGGTTAAGAGCTACGAGTACTAACCAAGAGGTTGGCAGTTCAAATCCACCAGTCGCTCCTTAGAAATGCTATGGGGGCAGTTCTACTCCGTCCTATAGGGTCGCTGTGAGTTGGAATCAACTCAACGGCAACAGGTTAATATCTTAAGATAGGGAAGCTAGAGAATACAACGAACAGTGGCAAGCAGTGAGTTTCATAATATATGTGGTTAAGTCTAAACGGATGACTGTGACATTTCTTTTTATTTTACTTTCTTTATTTTGTTGTTGATAATATACACTGCCAGACTCTGATACTTCTTGACACTAGATACATGCATTAAGTGAGTAAGAAGAGTGTCAAACTAATAAAACAGAAAAAATCCTGCAAGGGAGCAGGGAGGGAGGCAGTGGAGAGAGATGGGAGTTGAGAAATAAGAACCATCAAAGGTCCCTTATGGAGGTGGAAATGTAGCAGTAGATCAGCAAACCTTTTTGGCGAGGAGGTACAGTTAATATTCATCATCATTTTTTAGAAACAATAGGTTTTAGGTTTAAACACATATTAAGATGGGATTTTAACTGCTGTGGGATGGAAAAATAGGATAGCATTTAAAATTAGCAGGAGAAAGAAAGGAATAAAAAACTAATCAATTTAGCAAAAGTAAGGAAAAAGGAAAAGAGTAAACAACCACAAATTATAACTAATAAACATGAAATGTAACCCAATTTACCTAGTTTCTCCAAAAAATATGGACAGGGTAAATTTTTCTATTAAAACATGGAGTCTCAGATTAAGAGGGAAAAGAAACAAAATCCAGCCATTTGCTGTTTATAAGAAACATTAAAAAAAAAAACTAAGAAAAGGATTGGTGAGACTTCTGGCATTTTGATGGAACTGGATTCTCAGAAAACCCTTCTAATGAAAATGAAATAAAAATCTATTTTAAAATGAAATTCAGAGTGTGAAAGTAAAGACTCCGGAGAGGCTCCAAAGTGGAAACAGGAGCCCTGGAAAGGACAGCTGCACCCTGGAGATCATAAACTGCCATGTGAGTGCAGCTTAGGGCCCCCCAAGATCACAGTCCTAAAGGAGACTACTGCATAAAGGTGGACCAGGGACCCCAAAGTCCTGGGGCCTCAGTGTAAAGGCGAAAGAGGAATAAAACTCTTGTGCAGAAGGGGAGAACAAGGAACTTGCCTGTCTTGATCTTAGTACTTGTTGGAGGGAAATAATTTTTTCCTGGTAATTCCTAATCGCAAGCCACCTATCACATGGATTTGAGACCTGAGTTCATGATGGTCTTCAATATACTAAGACAAGAATCATAGTCAACCTAGAATCTTATTCCCAGTGATGGCTGCCAGGTAAGGTTCCACAGAGAACCACATCCAATGACATGGACTTCCAGAACTTAGACTACCCTAGGAAAAAACCAAAACCAAACCAGCTGCCGATTCCAACTCATGGTGATCTCCTGTGTGCAGAGTAGAACTGTTCCATAGGGTTTTCAAAGCTGTGACCTTTCGAAAGCAGATCACCAGGCCTTTTTCCAAGGCATCTTTGGATGGGGTTGAAGCCCCAACCTTTCAGTTAGTAGTCAGGGTCTTAATAGATTGCAACACCCAAAGACTCCCTCCTGGGAAAAGAAAAGTCCCAAGCTAACTGAGAATTAAAATTCTGCTTCCCTAACTCAGCAGCCATAGGTTTAGGTTTTTTTTTTAGTGGAAATGGAGCTTGATATGGGAATTAAGCTGACTTATTTTAAAGACAGTTATATTTCTTCCATGTCTGAGTTGTGGACTCAGATTTATATGAGTTATTTGAAAAGGAAGGCTAAAAATAAATTATTAAGAATGCTCCTTGAGAAACCTGAAAAAAGGAAACTGAAAATAAACACTGAAGAAAGTAGGTAGGAAATTAAAAGGATGAAATCTGAAATTAATTAAAAACAAAGAAAACAAAAATAGCAGAAGGGGAAAACAGAATCAAAATCTCCTTTATAAAAAGATGGGTAAATTGGATAACTCCCATTAGGTCTGACCAATGAATAAAGAGAGAGAAAAAATACAAACATACCAACATCAAGGATGAGAAAAGAGATAGGCCCGAAGATACAAATAAATTGAGAAAAATTATGAAAAATGATTACCTACAACTCTCTGGCAATATAAACAGAAACCTAGAGGAAACGGAAGATCTCAGAGGAAAGGACAAACTAATAAAATTGATTCAAGAAGATATAAAAACTCACACAAACCAATAATCAGAAAAATTAGAGGTTCCAGATTCAGTTAGTTTTGCAATAAGAATTCCAACATTGCTCAGACTATTTCAGTTCATAAGAAAGAAACCTCCTGCAATTCATTTTAAAAGCCAGCAATTAATCTTAATATTCAAAACCTAACAAAAAGAACAAAAATAGGAAAACCATAACCTAAATTCACTTAAGAAGGTAGATGCAAAAATTATAAATATTAGAAAAACAAATCCAATAGTATATTAAAATAATAATAAATCATGGTCAGGAAGGGTTTATTTTGGAATACTAATATTAGAAGTTCACGTCCATGAAAAACCTAAGGGGCAGTTCTCCTAAAACACTATTAAAATTAATACAAGAATTAGGTAAGATTTTAAGGAGAGTTGTATTGGCCCCCAACTAATGGTAACCCCATACACAACGGAGCTGGGCCATTGGTCTTACTCCATATAAATAAACTGAATGTTTGTGAGTCTCTCATGCCTCATCTTTCTGCTTGGTTGTTATTGCAGCATGGGAAGAAAGCTCAGGACTAGAGGATACAATCTACACCTAGTGTGGCTGGTTTTCCTAATAGGCTTGAGTTACTAGCGCTAGCAGCAGCCAGATGCCTTATGTATCTGTGTTGACCCTTGTATTGCCAGAGGGTTGAGCCCACCTTAAGGGTAAGGATAAATTTGGGGAGGGAGGTGTTCAGTGTACATTTTCTCTTTTCTTTTTGATGTGTCATTGTAAATAAATTTTCCTGAAATTAAATTACATCTACAGGTAGTCCCTGGCTTACAACAGGGTTCTGTTCTGATGAGTCTGTCATAAATCAGTTCTGACATAAGGCGAACTTCTCTCTCTTTTTTTCAGTTTTCGTTATTATTGCCTTTTTTTTATCAGTATCTTTATAAACCTGATCTTTATTTGTCTTTGGGGGTTGGAAACATTAAGTATAAACATCAGCAAAAGCTGCAACACTGTGTGTAGTACGTATCACCAATGATAAGATGTACCAAAAAAGAAAACAGATGGCTGTAAGTGCAGTTGGTCATAACTCGAATATGTCGTAAACTGGGGACTATCTATACTGAAAACACCTCTTCTTTTTCTAAATGATGAGAGTAAAATTATTATAAAATACAAAAGAAAAACGTTTGCTGAATAAGACAAATTTCACTTCCAAGTTAGATGGGCAAAATAATAAAGTGAAATAAATTTTTTATTTGACTCAAATGACTGTAAAATTTGTAAATTTATAAGTTTAATGAAATAATGTTCGATGAACAGAGTGTTCTGGAAGCTTTTGTAAGAGAAATACACAGTATTTTATTCACTTCATTGTCTATAGTGGTTTGTGTCGGCGTTGGCAGCTTAAGCTTGAACAACAGCAACAATGAACTGCATGTGATGGTTAATTTTATGTGTCAAATTGGCTAGGCTATGACTCTCAGTGGTTTGGTCAGATACTGGACAGGATTGGTAGCTGTTCCGTAATGCAATGTGATACAATGTAATGGAATCACCTACCTTGATGTGATCAACCAACCAGTTGAAAGGAGAGTTTGCTTAGGGTTTGGTCTCCCTCCAGAATATAAATGGATACTCTGGCCTATCTTTCTCCCTCTCCCTCTCCCTCTCCCTCTCCCTCTCCCTTTTAATCCTATATTTTTCTCGTCACTTGACCTCCAGTTCCTGGGATGTAAGCCTGCAGATGTGTGTCAGGGTTGTATCCTTTCACCACACCTATCCAATCTGTATGCTGAGCAAATAATTGGAGAAGCTCGACTATATAAAGAACAGGGCATCAGGATTGGAGGAAGACTCATTAACAACCTGCAATATGCAGATGACACATTCTTGCTTGCTGAAAGTGAAGAAGACTTGAAGCACTTACTGATGAAGACCAAAGACCACAGCCTTCAGTATGGATCATACCTTAACATAAAGAAAACAAAAATCCTCACAAATGGACCAATAAGCAACATCATGATAAATGCAGAAAAGATTGAAGTTGTCAGGGATTTCATTCTAACTTGGATCCACAATCAACAGCCATGGAAGCAGAAGTCGAGAAATCAAATGATGCACTGAGTTGGACAAACCTGCTGTAAAAGATCTCTTTAAAGTGTTAAAAAGTGAAGATATCACTTTAAGGACTAAGGCATGCCTGACCCAAGCCATGGTGTTTTCAATTGTCTCATATGCCTGTGAAAGCTGGACAATGAATAAGGAAGACTGAAGAAGAGACCGATGCCTTTGAATTGAGGTGTTGGCGAAGAATGTTGAATATACCATGGACTGCCAGAAGAACAAACAAATCTGTCTTAGATGAAGTATAGCCAGAATACTCATTGGAGGCAAGGATGGTGAGACTTTGTCTCACATACTTTGGACATATTATCAGGAGGGACCAGTCCCTGGAGAAGGACATCATGCTTGATAAAGTAGAGGGTCATCAGGAAAGAGGAAGAACCTCAACGAGATGGACTGACACAGTCGCTGCAACGATGGGCTCAAACATAGCAATGATTGTGAGGATGGTGCAGGACTGGGCAATGTTTCGTTCTGTTGTACATAGGGTCGCTATGAGTTGGAACTGACTTGACAGCACCTGATAACAACAACAACAACAACATGTAGGGTATATAAAGAACTACTACAAATCAAAGGAGCCCTGGTGGCACAATGGTACTTGGTTGCTGACTGAAAGGTTCAAACCCACCGGCACCTCCACAGGAGAATAGACCTGGCACTCTGCTCCTGTAAAGATTACAGCCTAGGAAACTCTTTGGGAAAGTTCCATTCTGTCATATATGGTCATTGTGAGTCAGAATCAACTCTACGGCACACAACAACGGCAAATAAATCAACAATAAAAAGAAAGAGAACCTAATTTTAAAACATGGGGAAAGGTTTGAACATAATTTCACATAAGAAGATGTGTGAATGGCAAATAAGCACATGAAAAGATGCTAAATATCATTAGTTATCAAGGAAATGCAAATTATAACCACAACGAGATACCACTTCATAGCCACTGTAATCGATACAATTTAAAACACTGACAACACCAATTGTTGACAGGGTTGCAGAACAACACAACTTTCATACTTTACTGGTAGGAGTAAAATGACTTAACCATTTTGGTAAACCAGCAGATTTGGTGGTTGTTGATGATGATGGCTGCTGTCAAGTTGGCCCCCTATTCACGGCAACCTCGCACACAACAGAGCAACATGCTGCCTGGCCCTGTACCATCCCCATGATCAGCTGGGAATCAGAAAGTTGTAATCCACAGGTTTTCACTGGTCTATTTTTTGGAAGTAGATTTCCAGGCCTTTCTTTCTAGTCTGTCCTAGTTTGGAAGTTCCACTGAAACCTGTTCAGCATCATAGCAGCATACAAGGGCTCCAATGACAGACAAGTGCGTGAGGTGTTTGGCTGGGAATCAAACCCACGTCTCTCACATGGAAGGTGAGAATTCTACCACTGAATCACTAATGCCCTCAGTGGCAGTTTTGGTGATTTCTTATAAAGTTAAATAGACCCCTACCCTATAGCCAGCAATTCCACTCCTAGGAGTTTATCCAAGAGAAATGAAAGCATATGACTACAAAAAGACTTATACAAGAATGTTACAATATCTTGATTCATAATAACCAAAATACAGAAACAATGCAAACGTCCATCAAAAGGCAATTGGATACCCTCATCCATTGCTGGTGGAAATGCAAAATGGTATAGCTGCTGTGGAAAACAGTTTGACGGTTCCTCAAAAAGTTAAACATGGAGCTACCATATGATCCAGGAATCCCAATCCTAGGTATATATCCAAAAGAACTGAAAGCAGGAACACAAACAGAAAGTTGTACACCAATGTTCACGGCAGCACTATTCACAATAGCCAAAAGGTAGAAACAACAGATGAATGGATAAACAAAATGTTTTATCCTGGAATACTACTCAGCCATTAAGAGAAACAAAGTCCTAATACATGCTATAACATGGATGAACCCTGGAAACATCGTGCTGCATAAACTAAGTCAGTAAGCAAACAAAAACCAAAATCAATTGCCCTTGGGTTGATTCTGACTCATAGCGATTCTCTAGGACAGAGTAGAACTGCCCCATAGGGTTTCCAAGGAGTGGCTGGTGGATCTGAACTGTTGACCTTTTGGTTAACAGCCGTAGTACACAATTACTGTGCCACCAGGGCTCCAAGTCAGTCACATAAGGACAAATATTGTATGATTTCCACTTATGAAACAGGCAAATGTGTAGAGATCAAAGCTTATTCATGGTTATTGGGGTAGGAGGGAGGGGAAAGAGGGAGTCATTGCTTAAGGGAAATTGAGTTTATATTAATGAGGGTGGAATAATTTGGAAAAGGCTAGTGGTAATGTTAGTACACATGATGAACATAATGTCACTGAACTGTACATGTAAAAACTGTAGAATTGGCCAACTATATATATATGAGAAACCTTGGCGGTGTAGTGGTTAAGAGCTACAGCTGCTAACCAAAAGGTCAGCAGTTCAAATCCACCAGGCAGTCCTTGGAAACCATACGGGGCAGTTCTACTCTGGGTCACTATGAGTTGCATTCTACTCAAAGGCAATGGGTTTTGGTTTAATATATACATATACACATATATTTAACCACAACTAACACAAAAGGCAATTGACTAAACAGATTGTTTGGAATATAAAAATTAAAAACAATGAACTACTTATACATGCAACAACATGGCTTAATCTCAAAAATATTAGGTTGAGCAAAATAAGCCAGGCACAAAAGTATACATGATTGTATGACTCCATTTCTATGAAGAACAACCAAAAATAACCTATGGTGACAGAAATGAGAATAGTGATTTCCTATGAGAAGTGGGGATTGACTGGAAGGAGGCACAAGAGAACCTTCTGGAATAATGGAAATGATTTTTCTTGATCAGGGTATTGGTTACACAGGCATAGACATTTCTCAATAGAGTTGTCCCTTGGTATTCGAACAGGATTGTATCCAAGGGCCCCCACGGATACCAAAATTCGAGGATGCTCAAGTCCATTATACACAATGGCATAGAATTTGTATATAACCTACCCAAATCCTCTTATATACTTTAAGTCATCTCTAGATTACTTACAATACCTAATACAATGCACCTGCTATGTAAATGCTTACACTTAACATTAACTGCTTCCTCAGTCTTTGCAAGCTTTTTGGAACTTCTTTTTTTTTTTTTTACTATTTGCTATCTGCGGTTCATTTAGTCCATGGATGTGGAAACTTCGGACTTGGAGGGCTCACTGTACTCATCCAATTGTACTCTTAAGATCTGTGCATGTCAGTATTAAATTTTATCATCATCATCATCATCATCACAAAATGAGTTGGACAGCTTTCACTATTTCTATTTTTTGAACAATTTTCAGAAGATAGAAAATAAATAATTAAATGATATGGTGCTTCCTAAAAGCTAGACTTAGAAATACCATATGATCCAGCAATCCCACTCCTAGGATTATATCCTAGAGAAATAAGACTTGTCAAACGAACAGACATATGCACACCCACATTCATCACAGCGTTATTCACAATAGCAAAAAGATGGAAACTACCTAAGTGCCCACCAACAGATGATGGATAAACAAACTATGGTACATACACACAACAGAATATTACGCAATGTTAAAGAACGGTGATGAATCTGCGAAATATTTCACAACATGGATGAATCTGGAGGACATTATGCTGAGTGAAATATGTCAATCACAAAAGGACAAATACTGTATAAGACCACTATTATAAAAACTCATGAAAAGTTTACACACAGAGAGAAACAATCTTTGATGGTTATGAGGGAGGGGAGGGGTGGGAAGAGAAAAACACCAACTGGACAATAAATAAGCAGTAACTTTGGTGAAGGGTAAGACAGTACACAATACTGGGGAAGCCAGCACAACTTGGCCAAGGCAAAGTTATAGAAGCCTCACAGACACATCCCTGAGGGACCAAGTTACTGGACTGAGGGCTGGGGACCATGGTCTCGGGGGAACTTCCAGCTCAACTGGCATAACACAGTTCGTAAAGAAAATGTTCTACATCCTGCTTTGGTGAGTAGAGTCTGGTATCTTAAAAGCTTGTAAGCAGACATCTAAGATACTCCACTGGTCTCACCCCATCCGGAACAAGGGAGAATGAAGAAAACCAAAGACACAAGGGAAAGATTAGTCCAAAGGACTAAGGGGCCATAAGTACCACAGCCTCCACCAGGCTGAGTCCAGAACAACTAGACGGTTCCTGGCTACCACCACTGATTGCTCTGGCAGGAATCACAATACAGGGTCCTGGACAGAGTGGAAGAAAAATGTAGAACAAAATTCAAACTCACAAAAAAAGACCAGGCTTACTGGTCTGACAGAGACTGGAGAAACCCCAAGAGTATGCCCCCCTTTAACTCAGTACTGAAGTCACTCCTGAAGTTCACCCTTCAGCCAAAGAATAGGCAGGCCTATAAAACAAACAACACATGTAGTTCACCAAGTATACAAGACTGAATGCGAACTCCAGCCCCAAAGAAAAGACGAGAATGCAGGAAGGGACAGGAAAACTGGATGAATGAAAATGGGGAAACTGCGGTCAAGAAGGGGAGAGTGTTGACACATCACAGGGTTGGCAACCAGTGTCACAAAATAATTTGTGTATTAATTGTTTAGTGAGAAACCAATTTGCTCTGTAAACTTTCCCCTGAAGTGCAATTAAAAAATATTACAAAAAAAGAAATATTTATTGAAAGTTGGTTGACTTCACAAGCAAAGCCAATTGAGTATGTTGTGTGTGTGTGTGTGTGTGTGTGTGTGTGTGTATCAGTTATCCATTGCCATGTAACAAACTAGTCCTGAATTGAGTGACTTAAAGCAACATTTGTTACCTCACAGTTTCTGTGGGTCAGGAATCTGCACATGGCTTAGTTGGGTGCCTCTGACTCAGGGCCTCTTACAAGGCAGCCATCAAGGTGTCGGTGAAGGCTCCAGTAATATCAAGACTTTACCAAGGGAGAATTTGCTTCCAAGCTCAATCACATGGCTGTTGGCAGACCTCAGGTCTTCAGTGACCGTTGGCCAGAGGTATCAGCTAACTTCCTATCAATCTCTCCACAGGGTATTCACAATGGCATCTTGCTTCCCCCAGGGGGAGGGCTCTGAGAAAAAAAGAAAAAAGAAGGTGAGAGAGAGCAAGATGGAAGTCAGTCTTTTTGTAACCTAATTTCGGAAATGATATCCCATCATTTTTGCCATATTCTATTTGTTAGAGGTCACTAGGCCCAGCTCATACTCAACGGGAAAGGAGCCCACAAGAATATGAACACCAGGAGGCAGACATTTTAGAGGCTGCCTACCACATTGTGTGTGTGTGTGCATGTCAGTTTGAGAGGGACAGTTTGTTACTTCCATTAAAAATCTTGTTACATAATGGTCTGTTTGATTTTTAAATTCCTCTTGCTGTCAATTTTTAAACACTTTATATTTCCCAGGAATTTATCTAATTCGTATAGGTTTCCAAATTCATAAGTATATTCATTGTTGTTATTTGCTGTTGAGTCGGCTCCAACACATGAGGGTCTTGTGTATAACGAAGAGAAATGCTGTACGATCATTGGATAGTCATTCATAATAACCCTGTCTCAGTCATCGAGTGCTGCTGTAACAGAAATAGCAAAACAAAGAGAAGTTTATTCTCTCACAGTCCAGTAGGCTAGAAGTCTGAATTCAGGGCACCAGCTCCAGGGGAAGGCTTTCTCTCTGTCGGCTCTGGAGGAAGGTCAGTCTTCCCTTGGTCTGAGAGGATCTCAGCGCAGGAACCTCAGGCCCAAAGGATGGGCTCTGCTCCCGGCTCGGCTTTCTTGGTGGTATGAGGTTCCCATGTCTCTCTGTTCGTTTGTCTCTTTTACATCTCAAAAGAGATTGGCTTAAGACACTGCTTAATCTTGTAGACTTCATTAGTATAATTGCTACTAATGCATCTTATTATATCATAGCAATAGGATTTATAAAATATAGGGAAATCACACCAGAAGATAAAATGGTAGACAATCGTACAATCATACAAGGGAATCATGACCCAGCCAAGTTGACCGACATCTTTGGGGGATACAATTCAATACCATGATAAACCCTTAAAATTTTTTTAAATGGCATTGTCTGTAGCTACTTCTCCTTTTCATCGTGCTTTTTGTATACCTGCATCTTCTCTCTTTTTTCCCTTAATATGCCCCCTTTAGTAACCTTTTACACAAACCACTGTCGGTTTGTTAAGCTCTGTTGGTATTTTTCCTCCTTTGTGTTATTAACTTCTCTCCTCATTTTTGGTTTCCTTCCACTTTGTTCTTTTGTGTTTGTTCCATTGCTCTATTTCCAAACTCTTGAATTGACTAGTTAGCTTGTAGTTCTTCAGCTTTTCTTACTTCCTGTTATTTTCTTATTTAAAATTATAAAAGTACTTCTTTAGCTGTTCCATGCATTTTGACAGGCAGTTATTTTTATTATTATATAATTATAAGCATTTATTAATTTTCTTTATTTCTTCTTAAAACCACGGCTTCCTTAAAAACCCACTGCCGTGGAGTTGATTCCGACTCATAGCGACCCTGTAAGACGGAGTAGAACTGCCCCACAGAGTTTCCAAGGAGCACCTGGTAGACTCAAACTGCTCACCTTTTGGTTGGTAGCTGTAGCACTTAACCACTAAGCCACCAGGGCTTCCAAGGCTTCTTTAGTAATATGTTACTTAATTTCCAAACATAGGAGATCTTTTAAAAGTTACACTTTTCCTACTACTTTCTAATTTTACTGAATAAGCTACAATTTCTACTTGAATAAATTGCAAGTTCTCAGGGAAACTGTTTTCCTATCTGAAGCCTCAGCAAAAACGGGACTTTCCTCGTTTTCTTCTTGTGTGCACTTAGCCTGGCCTGAGCTCCCCCTTCTGTGAGGGATCTCATTTACTCCTCTGCACCTCGTGGGGTCTGAAGCTTCGCCTCCTGTCTCAGGCCCACAGCCCAGGACAGCCACAGCAACAGGCGGAACCACTCTGGCTTTCAGCTCCTCTTTCCTTCTTAGCACCTCAGCATTTTCTTTTCATTTCTTTTCTGCAAGCTCAGCTCTGCATTAAAAGGGGGTGTTTATGACATATAACATAGAATTGTGAAGTGTTTGAAGTGGTAGGATTTTCAGATAATCTAGTAGGTCTAGGTTAGTACTCCATGTTGCATGTAACCGGAACAAAATTAAACAATATAAACCAAAAAATCTAACCCATTGCTGTGGAGTCAATTCTAACTCATGGCAACCCCATGTGTTACAGAGTAGAACCCCATAGGGTTTTCTTGGCTGTAATCTACATAGAAGCAGATCGCCAGGCCTTTCTTCTGTGGTACTGCTGGGTGGGTTCAAACTGTCCACCTTGAGATTAGCAGTCTAGCGCAAACCATTTGACCACCGAGGGACGGCCCTATCAGACAATATAGACGCGTATGAAATGAAAGTCCAAATTCCTTCCCATGTCGTTAGACTCATCTCTGGAGGTGACCACTGAGAACACTTTGGTATCTTTTCCACCTGACTTTTTCCTAAGCTTATCCAGACCTAGGTGTTTGGGGGAAGTAGCAAAAAAAAAGGTCTGTGTTCGGTCCCAGCTCTGTCACAAACTATCTGTGTGACTTTGAGAAAAATCATTAACTTCTGCGGGGCTAGTTTTCTCCTTTGGGAAACAAAGGGGTCTGGCAAACATTAATAATAGTAAGCTTACTGTTTCTCTGACTTCTTATTTAGTCTGTCCTTTTTTGGTTTCTGTATTTGTGTCAGGAAGTAGACTGCAGCTAGTTACGTATAACTTTGCTTTAATTAAAAAAGGGAAAAAACAAGATAATTCAGATATCTCCTGTCCTTTTCAGCGCTAAAAAAAACTCTATGCTTATCTGTATGAACAGTCCTGAGAACCTAGACAGGTAGTTCCCAAACCTGCCTGTACGTTAGAATTACCCGGGAGCACTTGTTTAAAATGCAGATTCAGGCTAAAAACACAGACTGTTTCGTTTTGCAAAAGAGCCTCGGAGGCTTCAGATGTGCAGCCAGGCAAGTGCTGACCAAAGTTCTGGCATTTGGGAATGTGGCCTCACCAATTGCCCAAGGTCACTGTTCACGTCACTATTTAGAACGTTTTGCATTGTGGATTGTGAAGTCTCCAAGCTGACCTTGGGCAAGATTCTTCACCTCCCTGGGCCTCTGCACCTTCTTCTATGAAATAAAGGTTTGGATTCCCATCCAACTGGGACAGTCTACTTGTTTATAATACAATACAGCGCACCACTGTTCCAAAACCTGCCCTCCTTAGTAGGCAGTCCCTTTGCCCAGGGCCAGCACGCTGCAGAGCAGTGAGGTAGACATTTTATCCTTCATGCCTTCGTCCCCTCAGTGTGGTTCCATGAGTGTCCTAAACCCTTCCTCCTGCTTTGGAAGTAAAGATTTTGGAAGAAAAGTAATTAATCATACTCATTTCACCGGGATGGTCCATCCTAGGAATGTGTATATTTTCAAAGAGGCCCTTAGGCATGGGCAATGTTTAACCCCCGGAAATAAATTATTGGTAAAATCAAATCCCTGCTTGGCTGATACATGAGATGTGGGGAGGGGGTATGTTTTTTTAAGACACACCCCCTTAAACGATCACCCATGTTTCTTGTGGATAAGGAAAACCTTATGTGCATATTAATCTTGCATCATTAATTAATCAGATATTCAAACAAGTTTGAATAAATCAAAATTCCTACCCTTGAGGAGTTCAGTCTGATGTGAAGGAGCCACAGGTATTTACAACATAAAGGGCCATAAGAGGTAGGGACAGAATGCTGGCGGGACTAACCTCCTGAAGAGTGTGGATGAGGTGGCCAGGGGATGGAGCCGGGAAGGGCAGGGAACTAGCCGAGTTTACAAATGTAGCGTGTTCACAGAGGGCTGGCGGTTCTGTTTTCGCAGGTGTCTGCTGGAAGGTGCCTGAGGGAGACTGTCTCCCCGAAGTGTTCAGATACTTTATGCCTTTTGAGGAATTCTTTCTTCAAGTCTCTTCTTTTAATAAAAGTGAACAAAATTACTGATGTCCATATATTACTTGGAAACCCTGGTAGCATAGTGGTTAAGAACTACCACTGCTAACCCAAAGATTGGCAGTTCAAATCCAGCAGGTGCTCCTTGGAAACCCTATGGGGCAGTTCTACTCTGTCCTATAGGGTCGTATGAGTCGTAATCGACTCGACGGCAGCCGGTTTGGTTTTGCTTTTTATATATTACTTTTTTCCTTCTACTGTGAACAGATTTAATTATCCCTTTGAGGAATCTCCAATTCCCAAGTCATTGAATAGTTAGTGACCTGAATAGTCAGTAGCACTATTTTAAGACTCATTCGCTATTTCTTAAACAAGAAAATGAACAAGGCTCAATATCCTAATACGTACAAACCTTAGGGAAAGGACCAAGTTAATCTCATTAAGGACATCACTATATTACAATTGATTACTGAAGGACCTCGAGAGTGACATCTCAGCAAAATCATGATGCTGTTTTTTTTAAGGGGTGGGGGTGAGGTCTGGGCATCTGATCATAGCGGAAGTCTGGGCTCTGGGTTTTTTGAGGAACTTGTCCATCTCTCAACTCGGCCCATTTTACAGATGAGCAAATTGACTCAGAAAAGTGAAAGTTCACACAGCCGTGGCCTGTTCTTTCTACTTTATCACACTCATTGGAGGGTAAAGAATAATACAAATGGTCTCTGAAGCATCATCGTACTAGACGCTAGGGGTATGCAACAAAATAATTCATGGAATTAAAAAAAATAGTGATGCCCAGATTAACACTCCTCGCCTCCCCCACCACGTATCCAATCAGAGTGTTTAAATTGTTTGGATTACTTGTTTTGTTTGCCCCTCCTCTCCCCCCCCCCCCCCCCCGTTTAGTCAGCCCAGTTGCTGTTAACACAGTATATCTGAAGCCAGCATCCCATACTTCACCAGGATTATTCTCAATGTATACATTTGGCTCACTCACCCTTCTGCTTCTTTAAAAAAAAAAAAAAAAAAATTTTTTTTTTTTTTTTTAGGATTGCAGTATTTAAGAAGGCTGTACGCACCCGTTGCCCGCATCGCCTCAGTTGATAGCCTTATCTGTAATAGGATCGCATGACAACGTAGTCTGATTCCAGGATGAAACTCTGGGCCTGCGTCTCTGTCCTTGAACAAACCCGGAAAGCAGCGGTTCCTTTCTGACTGTAGCCTTCCTCAAGGTGTGCGCGTGGTCCTGGAGCCGGCGGCTTCCAGCGCCTCTTGGAGCCTACAGTGCCCCCTG
The DNA here is from genome assembly GCF_024166365.1 of Elephas maximus indicus. NCBI lineage: Eukaryota > Metazoa > Chordata > Mammalia > Proboscidea > Elephantidae > Elephas > Elephas maximus. Next base: position 56,667,525 of record NC_064840.1, read on the forward strand.
CTGGAAGGAACATTTTACTTCTTTCATCTGTACTGAGTCGAACGCAGTGAACCCTGAAAAGCTAGAAGTATACAGTTTCTGTAAGGCTCACACAAAAATGCAGAAGCCGCCAGCCATTCCATTCAGGCTCACATATTGGAGGGAAATAAAGGGCCAGTTCCTAAAGAGAAATTAGGAGAAAACGAGGGTGGAGTGGGAAGAGTGGAGACGGGAGGGAGGGAAGAAGGAAAATCGATTATTGCACTTTGGTTAGGCGCAGTCCCCGTTAGGTGTTCTACCCTTACTATCTCTAAAGTCAGTGCCCAGCTAGGCAGCTTTATGGAATGACTAGAAAGAAAAAATACCAACATTATATAGGAAACAAATGTTCATTAAACAAAAACTGCAAAAGCAAAGTATTAGGATCTACGGACTTGCTCCACAACGAACGGATATTACATACACACAAGAGGCTCTCTGCCAATCCAAACAGCTCTCTACTCAAAAAATCTTGCTTAAATAACTCTAAGGGAGTTACACAGCCCTAGAACTACTCGGGCTAGAAGGGAGAAAAAAAGGCGTTGTTTCAAAGGGGATGATCTGGCAGGCAATAACCCAGCTATTTTCCACGTAAGAAAAATTTTATATTGGGATAAGCCAGGAACATTTAATAAAACGCAAATGAAAACTCTGTAAGAACTTACACCTTGGATTTTCGGTTCTATGAATATAATGAGTTCTCGGTGCAGTCCCTGGGTGGGGTCTTGGGCTACTAAGCACCACCATCATCACCATTGTCACTGGCAACAATGACTTTCTTTTACAGTGATGATGCTGAGTGTAAAACCTAGCTTTAAGAAGTGAAAATGTGTAACTTTCTCATTCCACATCTAGGAAAGCCACTCATCCTGTTTATTCTTTTCTATAGTATTTTTTTTTAATAGTATAGATTTCCAAAGTACAAAAACCAAACCAAACCAAATTCATTGCCATTGAGTCGCTTCCAACTCACAGTGACCCTATAGGACAGAGTAGAACTGCCCCACAGAGTTTTCAAGCGGCAGCTGGTGGATTCAAACTGTTGACCTTTTGATTAGCAGCCGAACCCTTAACCACTGCACCACCAAGGCCCCTCCTAAGGATAAGAATAACAGAATTACCTCTTAAATTCAAGGCTGATAATACTATCAAGAACAGAGTGAGTTGGAGAGGGGGAAAATATTAGAAACTTTCAAAATAAAGCATTTTTGGTTCTCAATGCACACCAAACAACAACAACAGTTATGACTCATACTGCCTCATGCTTCATAGAGTGGAATTGCTCCATAGCGTTTTCTTGGCTGTAATCTTTATGGAAGTAGATCACCAGGCCTTTGTTCCGCAGTACCACTGGGTGTGTTTGAACTGCTAACGTTTAGTTTAGTTTAGTAGTCAAGCACAAATCATTTGCACCACCCAGTGACCTCAGTGTACACCAGAAAAGCCTAATGACCATCAGTGGTTATTTAGGGCTTCCACAGAAAAAGTATTACGTAGACAAAGAGTCAAAGACTGTGTGATTCATTTATAGCACCTATCATCCCTACTGAAAACCCTGGTGGCGTAGTGGTTAAGCTGTATGGCTACTAACCAAGGGGTCGGCGGTTCGAATCCGCCAGGCGCTCCTTGGAAACTCTGTGGGGCAGTTCTACTCTGTCCTACAGGGTCGCCATGAGTCGGAATTGACTCGATGGCACTGGGTTTGGTTTTTATTGTCCCTATTGCCTCCCTGCCTCACAGACTGGGCCACCTCATTTGTTTAGAAGGATCTGAAACCCTTGTAAGGTTCTTCAGCATTATGTAACTTGGTACATGTCAGTCCTATTGCCGGTAGCTTACCAATTCCACCCGTGAGAGAAAAACGCAAGGACAGACTGCTAAAGCAACTTTAAAGGCTGAATCAAAGCAAAATTGAATTTTTTTTTTTTGTCTTCTACCGCTTACAGCCTAAATGGTTCTGAAAGTCAGTGTGTGGTGATATAAAGGACTTGAGCTTTGAAGTCAGATAGACTTGGTTAGAATCCCAGCTCTGTTATTTATCAGCTGAATGACAGAATAGTCTCTTCAACAGTGATGCTGGCATGAATGGGTCTCCAAATGCAAAAGAGTGAAATTGGACCTATATCCCACACCATATGTGAAAATTAACTCAAAAAGAATCAATGACCTAAATATAAGAGTTTGAACCATAAAACTCTTAGAAGAAAACATAGGGATAATGCTTCAAGTCCTTGTTTTTGACAATGGCTTCTTAGGTATGACACCAAAAGCATGAACAACAAAAGAAAAAAAAAAAAACAAATAAATTGGACATCATCAAAAGAATTTTTGTGCATCAAAGGGCTTTACCAAGAAAGTGAAGAGACAACCTACAGAATGACAGAAAATATTTGGAAATAGTATGTCTAATAAAGATTTAATATCCAGAATATAAGAAGAACTCCTACCACTCAACAATAAAAAGACAAATAACCCAATTAAAAAATGGGCAAAGGACTTTAACAGACATTTCTACAAATACGCAAATGGCCAGTAAGTACGTGAAAAGATGGTCAATGTCATTAGTCATTAGGGAAATGCAAATCAAAACCACAATGAGGTACCACTTCACATCCACTAAAACTCATTGCCATCGAGTGGATTCCAACTCATAGCAACCCTATAGGACAGAGTCGAACTCCTCCAAAGGATTTCCAAGGAGCAGCTGGTGGATTCGAACAGCTGGTCTTTCGGTTAGCAGCCGAGTTCTTAACCACCATGCCACCAGGACTCCTCACACCCACTAAATAGGATGGTTATTATGTCATGCATTGCTGGTGGGATGTAAAATGGTGCAGGTGCTGTGGAAAACAGTTTGGCAGTTCCTCCAAAAGCTAAGCATAGAATTACCATAAGGAATTGTATTCGACCATCCTCAGAAATAAAGTGTTGATACATGTTACGACATGGATGAGCCTTGAAAACATTCTGCTAAGGAAAATAAGTCAGACACAAAAGAACAAATATTATATGATCCCACTTACATCAAATACCTAGAATAGGTAAATGCGTAGAGACAAAAGTTTATTAGTGGCTACCAGGTACTGGGGAAACCCTGGTGGTGTAGTAGCTAAGAGCTACGGCTGCTAACCAAAAGGTTGGCAGTTCGAATCCACCAGGTGCTTCTCGGAAACCCTATGGGACAGTTCTACTCTGTCCTATAGGGTTGCTATGAGTCGGAATTGACTCAACAGCAGTGGGTTTGTTTTGTTTTGTTTGTTTTTCTAACCAGGTACCAGGGAAAGGGCGAGGAATAGGGAGTTATTGCATAAGGGGTACTGAGTTTCTGTTTGGGGTGATGAAAAACTTTTGGAAAATAGTGGTGATGGTTGCATAATGCAGTGAATATAATTAATATCACCAAATTGTACACTTAAAGGTTATTAAAATGGCAATTTTTTGTTCTATATAGTTTACCACAATATCATGTTTATTGAAAGTCTCTTCTTCCTGTTGGTCCATCTGTAGTATGTATCTTGGACCATCTGGGGCATTAAAGACTGAAATAGTACTGAAATGACTATACATATAATCAGGGCTGGCTTAAAAGGTGCTGGGATTTAAATATGTCTTCCAGAAAGTGTCTCCCTTGAGTAGAAATTTTCTATCACACTTAAATTCAGAACGCAGAGAGTATTCCTTCCGAATTTTGAGGACTTGGTCTTCAAGAACTTACTGGTGCAGAGCAATAGATAAATCAGACCTTTGGCCATTAAAGTAGCAGCAGTGTGATAAGAGTTTAAAAAAAAAAAAAAAGTAGTTTACATTATTTGCTCTCTTCTTCTCTGCCGTGACAGCGCTGAGCCTTTTATGTGCGTTTTCTCATTTCACTCTAACAACTTTTCAGGTGGGCATTTATTAGCCCCATTGTATACATAAGGAAACTGGGCTTTGGAAGATTTAGAAACTTGACCAAGGTCACACAATTAGTAAATGGTGGAAGTAGGCATAGTGGTATCCCGAGGGTATTTGACCCTCAGAGTGGGTCACTTTTAAACACCCACCACCTCTATATGACAAAATTATGTTCACTATATATAATGAAATGAAACAATGATAATGGCAAGAAAATAAATACAGAAAGTGAAAATCTTCTTCTATTAAGCCATATGTATATGGGAATTCCAGAACACTTAATTGTGCTCATGAGGAACGTTTACATAGATCAAGAGGCAGTTGTTCGGACAGAACAAGGGGATACTAATTGGTTTAAAGTCAAGAAAGGTGTGCGTTAGGGTTGTATTCTTTCACCATACCTATTCAATCTGTATGCTGAGCAAATAATCCGAGAAGCTGGACTATATGAAGAAGAACGGGGCATCAGGATTGGAGGAAGACTCATTAACAACCTGCGTTATGCAGATGACACAACCTTGCTTGCTGAAAGTGAAGAGGACCTGAAGCACTTACTGATGAAGATCAAAGACCACAGCCTTCAGTATGGATTGCACCTCAACACAAAGAAAACAAAAATCCTCACAACTGGACCAATAAGCAACATCATGATAAATGGAGAAAAGGTTGAAGTTGTCAAGGATTTCATTTTCCTTGGATCCACGATCAACAGCCATGGAAGCAGCAGTCAAGAAATCAAGACGCATTGCATTGGGTAAATCTGCTGCAAAGGACCTCTTTAAAGTGTTGAAGAGCAAAGATGTCACCCTGAAGACTAAGGTGTGCCTGACCCAAGCCATGGTATTTTCAATTGCATCATATGCATGTGAAAGCTGGACAATGAATAAGGAAGACCAAAGAAAAATTGACGCTTTTGAATTGTGGTGTTGGCCAAGAATACTGAATATACCATGGACTGCCAAAAGAACGAACAAATCTGTCTTGGAAGAAGCGCAGCCAGAATGCTCCTTAGAAGCAAGGATGGAGAGACTGTATCTTACATACTTTGGACATGTTGTCAGGAGGGATCAGTCCCTGGAGAAGGACATCATGCTTGGCAGAGTACAGGGTCGGGGAAAAGAGGAAGACCCTCAACGAGGTGGATTGACACAGTGGCTGCAACAATGAGCTCAAGCATAACAACGATTGTAAGGATGGCGCAGGACCGGGCAGTGTTTCATTCTGTTGTGCATAGGGTTGCTACGAGTTGGAACCGACTGGACGGCACCTAACAACAACAACATGTATATCTATATCTATCTATCCATTTGGGGTCCTGGTGGCAGAGTGGTTAAACGTTTGGTTGTTAACCAAAAGGTCGGCAGTTCAAGCCCACCAGCCTCTCCTTAGAAACCCTATAAGGCAGTTCTACTCTGTCCTATATAGGATAACTATGAGTCACCATTGACTCGACAGCAAAAAGTTGTTTTGTTTTGTTTTTTTAATGTATCTATTTATCTATCTATCTACTTATATGTATGATATACGTATATTTTGTTGTTGCTAGAGACCATCGAGTTGGCCCCTGACTCAGGGTGACCCCATGCACAACAGGATCAGACCACTGTGAGCCATAGGGTTTTCCTTAGCTGCTTTTAAAAGTGGATCGCCAGGCCTGTCTTTCTAGTCCGTCTCAGTCTGGAGGCTTTGCTGAAACGTGTTCAGCATCACAGTAACGTATAAGCCTCCACTGACAGGCGGATGGTGGCTGCGTTTGAGTGGGTAACCAGCCGCTCCATGGGAGAAAGATGTGACAGTTTGCTTCCATAAAGATTACAATCTAGGAAACCATATGGGGTAGTTCTACCCTGTCCTATAGGGTCACTATAAGTCAGAATCAACTAGAAAGCAATGGGGGTGTGAATGAAATAAATATTACAGTATAAAAAAAGAAAAAAAATGGATTAATACTAATTTTTAATGAAAGGTTTTTGAAGAAAGGAAACATCTACATAATAAATAATAACACTGAAATCTAATAACAAGTGAGAAAAATACTTTTTAAAATGAAGATTAAATTTTTAAAGAGTTTATTCGAATTCAGTACAATATTTCATGTGTCATGTGAACTAAAATTTGCTCTTACCAAACCAGATAGTACAACCTGTAATTTGCACTGTTTCACTATTTTAAATTTTAAAAAACATATAAAAATTTCAAGTGGTCACATAGAATGGTAATTAAAGGACTCATGTTCTATTTTTTTGTCTTTACAATCGCTACTTTGTTTCTTTTCAGGTATGTTTATTGCCAAGGAAACCCTGGTGGCATAGTGGGTAAGTGCTACGGCTGCTAATCAAAGGGTCCGCAGTTCGAATCCGCCAGGCTCTCCTTGGAAACTCTAATGGGGCAGTTCTACTCTGTCCTATACAGTCGCTATGAGTCGGAATCGACTCAACGGCACTGGGTTTGGTTTGGTTTTTATATTTATTGCCACCAAGGTTGGAGACTCAAACTTATGCCCCAGGGGAGCTCAAATAATCCTGAGTTGTATGAACTGGGTGTCCAAGCAAAAGCACGCAGCTGGATTCTCATGTATTGGAAGCTGACTGTAAATCATTAGGGTTGCCAGATAAAATAGAGAACACACAGTTAAATTCGAAATTCAGACAAACAACAAATAAATTTTTTTTAGTATAAGTATAGCCGATGCTTCTTTGGGACATACTTACACTAAAAAATTATCCATTTACCTGAAGCTCAAATTTAACTGGGTGCCCTGTATTTTTATTTGCTCAATCTGAAAACCCTACCTGAGAGATTTCTGAATTAACTTTCATGTACAATACCAGGTTTCTTAAAGGATAAGAAACAAAAATATGCTAAGTTGAAGCTTACATGTGTATTATTAAAATTCAATAGTAACCACAGCAATTGTTTGAAATTTAGACCTACGAAAGAATTTTTCAGGAAAGTATATTTTAATGCTGAAATTATTTAGAATTGCTGAGCACAATGACTGGTTGGTTTTATAACTGTTTCTAAATCCTCTACAGAAATGCTCCCTCTCAATGCCTGCACACAAGACTGACCTATCCCACTGCCCTGTCCTTGGTACACCACTTTTTTTTTTTTTTTTTTGCCTGAGCATGTTAAAAATCTTATGTTAATATAATCCTTTGCAATTCCTAAAGCCCCATCCCGCGTCTATTATTTCATTTGATCCTTTGGCTAGGCAGATGTTGTTCAAAGAATTATATAAATGAGCAACTTTATGTGACTGACTTACCCTAAGCCATGCACTTAGTATGCGGCAGAGCTAGGACCAGTATCCTTATCTTTTCACCCTTTATCCTGAGCTCTTTGTCCTTGGAGACCTTGGTTTTAGTGCTGCTTTGCCACTAACTCATCTGAGTCACATTACTTCCTTGGCCTCGGTTTTCTCCTCTGTGCAGAAAGAAAGCGTTAAGTTAGGTGCTTTTCAAGATGCCTTCTAGCTCTGAGGTCTACAACTCAGCCTCTGGGATGGAGGCAGGTGAAGGGATTCCTTTATCATCGGCCAGGCAAGAGAGGAGAATCAAAGGGACAGTGAAGGGAGGTGTTGGAGCATCGAGGACAGACTTCTCCTTTATCACTACTTGGTCCTGGAGCAGCAAAGTACCATCCTGCAAACAGTACGGAGCTTGCCCCTAAGAGTGGAGACTGGTGCTGTGGAACTGTCCTGGGAACTTGCCTCTTATCAGCTCTGGGCTTTGAAGTAGCCTGCCTGATCAACACACACACATACACACATACACTCAAGGAGGACAGAGACCCTTTTTCAGGCACTATGTCCTTCCCTGGAGCCCTGATGGTGCAGGGGTTAAGTGCTCAGCTGTTAACCGAAAGATCAGAGGTTTGAATCCACCAGCTACTCCTTGGAAATCCAATGGCGTAGTTCTACTCTGTCCTATAGGATCACTATGAGTTGGATTCGAATCAATGGTAACTGTTTTTTTTGTTTGTTTGTTTAAGTCCTTCCCTAAGCTGCCCCCCTCCCCTCCCCGCACCTCAGTGTTGCCCTTGAGCCCCTCCTGAGGACACTGGTTGTTCTCACCACCCGCCAGCAGACTGCAACTCTGAAGCCCTGTCCTTCTCACTCTAGAGTTGGTGTGGCCTAATCAATAAACACGTGAATCCAGTTACTTGGGCTCCAGTTTTATTCATGCCTGGATGCACTTGCTGTCTCTGCCACTTGGTTATTGTTTTAATTATTACCTTTGTGAAGAGTTAAGATGTTATGCGGGTGTGCGTGCAGTTGAGGCGTGGAGGGTGTGGAGGGAGTGCTGTGCTGGGAAGAAGACAGAAAGTGGATGAGGAAGGAAACAGAATGCAAGAAGAAAGCAAAGGGAATCTGACTAAGAGAGCCATGGGCCAAGGCACCTCCTTATCACCTGAACCTGAAACAAATCTAAATAAATGAACGAATGACTAAACATACATACATGTGGGTATACGTATGTATATATTTATATACACATACATATATGTAACCCACCCACTGCCGTCTTATAGCAAAATAACAGCTGTAGCAATAACAAATGGAGCAAGAGATAATATTTCTTAATTGCAAGACTGAATGTTGTTGTTGATGTTAAGTGCTGTTAGGTCGGTTTTGACTCATAGCAACCCTATGTACAATAGAACAAAACACTGCCCAGTCCTGTGCCACTCTCACAATCGTTGCTGTTTGAGCCCATTGTTGCAGCCACTGTGTCAATCCATCTCATTGAAGGTCTTCCTCTTTTTCACTAATCCTCTACCAAGCCTGATGTCCTTCTCCAGGGACTGGTCCCTCCTGATAACATGTTCAAAGTACATGAAACAAGGTCTCGCCATTCTTGCTTCCAAGGAGCACTCTGGCTGTATTTCTTCCAAGACAGATTTTGTTCTTCTGGCAGCCCATGGTATATTCAATATTCGCCAACACCAAAATTCAAAGGCATCAATTCTCTGGTCTTCCTTATTCCTTGTCCAGCTTTCAAATGCATATGGGACGATTGAAAACTCTATGACTTGAATCAACTGCACCATAGTCCTCGAAGTGACATCTTTGTTTTTTCCAATTTAAAGAGGTGTTTTGCAGTTGATTAGCCCAGTGCAATGCGTCGTTTGATTTCCTGACTGCCGCTTCCATGGGTGTTGATTGTGGATCCAAGTAAAATAAAATCCTTGACAACTTCAGCCTTTTCTCCATTTATCAGGCTGTTGCTTATTGGTCCGGTTGTGAGGATTTTTGTTACACCTTTATGTTAAGGTGTAATCCATACTGAGGGCTGTGGCCTTTGATATTCGTCGGTAAGTGCCTTAAGTCCTCTTCACTTTCAGCAAGCAAGGTTGTGTCATCTGCATATCGAAGGCTGTTAATGAGTCTTCCACCAATCCTGATGCCCCGTTCTTCATACAGTCCAGTTTCTCGGATTATTTGCTCATTATACAGTTTGAATAGGTACGATGAAAGAATACAACCCTGACACACACCTTTCTTGACTTTAAACCATGCAGTAACTCCTTGTTCTATTCAAATGACTGCCTCTTGGCCTATGTAGAGGTTCCACATGAGTACAATTAAGTGTTCTGGAATTCCCATTCTTCTGCAATGTTACCATAATTGGTTAGACAATGGAAAAGCAAGACTGATAGAGTAACGAATAGTTTTTATCCCCAAGTTAATTCACAGATGTAATACAATTCCTGAGGTGGCAGGAGTACTGGGAAGCTGACTACCTCCTGCATTAATGGTGGCTTTGTAAATTGGTACAACCCTTCAGATCAGTGATTTCAATCCCTCACTACAATTTCCCTATTTAAAAAGTCCCATTGTTCTATGTGTACTTCTATACCAAAAACTCAACTCGTTGTTGTTAGATTTGTAATAAATTTGTGTATGACAAGTTCTCAACAGAAAGTGTCTCTAATATTCTAATAAAATACTCCAGACCTTAATCTGAAAGCTTTCCTTTATGATTTAAAATCTCTGCAGTGCTATTGAGAGTGCCAAAACCAAACCTGTTGCCGTTGAATCAATTCCAACTCATAGCGACCTTACAGGATGGAGTAGAACTGCCCTACAGGGTTTCCAAGGAGCACCTGGTAGATTCCAACTGCTGACCTTTTGGTTAGCAGCTGAAATCTTAATCACTACCCCACCAGGGCTTTCCATACTGCTATAAGTCATCTCACATTCCCTTTGGATTAAGAAAGTTATCTATATTAATACGTGGCAATAAGTGTAAAGAAACATAAAAATATTAAAGCCCTTTGACCCATAATTGTACCTCTGGGAGTCTATCCTAAAGAAATAAAGCAAAATAAAAGAAAAACCATACACTTTTATAGACACTAACTGCAGTATTTACAATGATGAAACCTTAGAAGCAATTTAAACGCTAGTTAATGGGGAATGGTTATGGTACATCATAGATGGAATATTATGCTGACATTAAAATTACTGCACAATACCAGACTCTGTTGTCACAACTAGATAAAAAGCTTAGAGGCAAATGTTTAAAAAATTGCTCTTTATGAGTAAGGGTACCCATTTTATCTAAATGTATGAAATTTTCCTGCTGTAGTAAAAGTTAAAAAGCATAATGTAATTGAGTACAAAAGGGTACCTTAATCTTTGTGTCACACTGAACCACATCAAAATGAAAGGCATGGTCTCACCACATCTGGAGCAAGGGATAAAGAAGACAACCAAAGACACAAGGGAAAGATTAGTCCAAAGGACTAATGGATGACCACTACCATGGCCTCTACCAGACTGAGTCCAGCACAACTAGATGGTGCCCAGCTACCACCACTGACTGCCCTGACAGGGATCACAATGGAGGTTCCTGGACAGAGCTGGAGAAAAACGTAGAACAAAATTCTAACTCACACACACACATACACACAAAGACCAGACTTACTGGTCTGACAGAGACTGAAGAAACCCTGAGGGTACAGCCCCCAGATACACTTGTAGCTCAGTAATCAAGTCACTCCTGAGGTTCACCGTTCAGTCAAAGATTAGACAGGCCCATAAAACAAAAGAAGACTAAAGGGACCCACCAGCCCAGGGGCAAGGACGAGAAGGCAGGAGGAGACAGGAAAGCTGGTAATGGGGAACCCAAGGTCAAGAAGGGAGGAGTGTTGACATGCTATGGGGTTAGCAACCAATGTCACAAAACAATGTGTGTATTAATTGTTTAATGAGAAACTTGTTTGCTCTGTAAACCTTCATCTAAAGTACAATTAAAAAAAGGGAAAAAAAAGAAAGGCATGCAGTTTTAGCCTGATAACCGGCACGTTATCACTATTTACCTAGTAGTGTTTTTGCTTAATTGCAGGCACAGTGTCTAAAAAAAAAATCTCTAGAATATTAGTCTTGAAAACCCAAACCAATAAATGATAGCAATCATTATATCTCAAAGCTGCCACCACTTAGAGCAGGCCAGGACACCCACCCACTTGGCATTAATTCAAACCTCAGGACCTGCACTGGTGCCCCACCTGGGGTGAATTTGACAGAGGGCAGTATTCACAGGAGAACTGTGTCATAGAATCTGAGGCTTGGTTGTATCGCGAGAGGACACGGTAAGGGAAGGACCCTGTGATGGTTAATTTTATGTTAACTTGACAAGTTGTGGTGGCCAGTATTTTGGCCAAATGCTAGTGCAGATGTTGCTGTGAGGTACTTTGTAGATGTGATTGATATATTTATAATCAATTGACTCTAAGTAAAGTAGATGGCCCTTGATAATGTAGGTGGGCCCGATCCAATCAGTTGAAGGCTTTCAGAGCAAAAAATCCTCAGTTTCCAGGAGAAGAAGGAATCCTGCTTTAAGACTGTTACATAGAAATTCTACCTGAGTTGCCAGCCTGCTGACCTGCCCTGCAGATACTGGACTCAAAACTGCAATTTCAATTTTTCTTTCCTGGGTTACCAGCTTGCTGGCCTAACCTACAGATTTCAGATTGGCCAGCTCCCACGACTGCATGCCTAGCATATCCATGTTTATGTGTTCCATTCCATTTTTGACGATTTCCAGTTTTTCTAGATTCATGCTTCGTACATTCCAAGTTCTGATTATTAATGGATGTTTGCAGCTGTTTCTTCTCGTTTTGAGTCATGCTGCATCAGCAAATGACGGTCCCAGAAGCTTGATTCCATCCACGTCTTTAAGGTCGACTTTACTTAGAGGAGGCAGCTCTTCCCCAGTCATATTTTGAGTGCCTTCCAACCTGGGGGGCTCATCTTCTGGCACTATATCAGACAGTGTTCCACTGCTATTTATAAGGTTTTCACTGGCTAATTCTTTTCAGAAGTGGACTGCCAGGTCCTTCTTCCTAGTCTGTCTTAGTCTGGAAGCTCAGCTGAAATCTGTGCACCAAGGGGTGACTTTGCTGGTATCTAAATACCAGTGGCATACCTTCCAGCATTGCAGCAACACACCAGCCCCCACAATATGACAAACTGACAGATAGACCAATGTATGACCTTGAGTATCTACTCATCTGAATTTAGAGACCATCTCGAGAATAGATTTGACACCTTGAATACTAATGATCAACAAGTTATGGAATGACAGCAAGCACATCATACATTAAGAAAGCAAGAGGTCACTAAAAAGACAGGAAAGAAAGAAAAGACCAAAGTGGATGTCAGAAGAGACTGTGAAATTTGCTCGTGAAAGTCGAGTAGCTAAAGCAAATGGAAAAAATAATGAAGTAAAAGAACTGAAAAGAAGATTTCAAAGAGTGACCTAAGAAGCCAAAGTAAAATATTATAATGACATGTGCAAAGAGCTGGAGATAGAAAACCAAAAGAGAAGAACACACTTGGCATTTCTCAAGCTGAAAGAACTGGAAAAAAAAAAAATTCAAGCCTCAAGTTGCAATAGTGAAGGAGTCTACGGGGAAAATATTAAACATTGTGGAAGCACCAAAAGAAGATGGAAAGAATACACAGAGTCATACGAAAAAGAATTAGTTGACATTCAACCATTTCAAGAGGCAGCATATGGTCAGGAATCCACAGTACTGAAGCAAGAGGTCCAAGCTGCACTGAAGGCACTGGCAAAAAGTAAGGGCCCAGGAATTGATGAAATATCAATTGAAATATTTCAACAAACGGATGTGGTGCTAGAAGTGCTCACTCATCTATGCCATGAAATTTGGAATACAGCTACCTGGCCAACTAACTGGAAGAGATCCATATTTATGCCTATTCTCAAGAAAGCTGGTCCAACAGAATGTGGAAATTATCCAACAATATCATTAATATCACATGCAAGTAAAATTTTGCTGAAGATCATTGGAAAGTGGCTGCAGCAGTATACTGACAGGGAACTGCTAGAAATTCAGGCTGGATTCAGAAGAGGACATGGAACCAGGGATATCATTGCTGATGTCAGATGGATCTTGGCCGAAAGCAGAGAATACCAGAAAGATGTTTACCTGTGTTTTATTGACTATGCAAAGGCATTCAGTTGTGTGGATCATAACAAATTATGGATAACATTGCAAAGAATGGGAATTCCAGAACACTTAATTGTGCTCATGAAGTATTTGTACATAGATCCAGAGGCAGTTGTTCAGACAGAGCAAGGGGATACTGCGTGGTTTAAAATCAGGAAAGGTGTGCATCAGAGTTGTATTCTTTCACCATGTCTATTCAATCTGTATGCTGAGCAAATAATCCGAGAAGCCGGACTATATGAAGAAGAACGGGCCATTCAGGATTGGAGGAAGACTCATTAACAAGTTGAATTATGTAGATGACACAACCTTGCCTGCTGAAAGTGAAGAGGACTTTCATCGCTTACTATTGAAGATCAAAGCACAGCCTTCAATATGGATTGCACCTCAACATAAAGAAAACAAAAATCTCATAACTGGACCAATAAGCAACATCATGATAAATGAAGAAAAGATTGAATTTGTCAAGGATTTCATTTTACTTGGATCCACAATCAACACCCATGGAAGCAGCAGTCAGGAAATCAAAAGACACATTGCTTTGGGCAAATTGGCTGCAAAAGACCTCTTTAAAGTGTTGAAAAGCAAAGATGTCACCTTGAAGAAAGACTAAGGTGCACCTGACCCAAGCCATGGTATTTTCAATCACATCATATGCATGCAAAAGCTGGACAATGAATGAGGAAGACTGAAGAAGAATTGACACCTTTGAATTGTGGTGTTGGTGGAGAATATTGAATATACATACCATGGACTGCCAAAAGAACAAACAAATCTGTCTTGAAGAAGTACAACCAGAATGCTCCTTAGAAGCAAGGGTGGTGAAATTACATCTCACATACTTTGGACATGTTGTCAGGAGAGATGGGTCCCTGGAGAAGGACATCATGCATGGTAAAGTACAGGGTCAACGAAAAAGAGGAAGACCCTTAACGAGGTGAATTGACATGGTGTCTGCAACGATGGGCTCAAGCATAACAACGATTGTGGGCATATGTCAACAGCACCTAACAACAACAATTGCATGAGCCAATTTTTTTAAATACATACATACATGTATAATATTGGTTCTGTTTCCCTGGAGAACTCTGATACAGACTCAAAGAAGGTTCATAAATGGGATACAGATCAGTGATTTCCATCCCTCACCACAATTTCTGTGTTTAAAAAGTCCTATTGTACTATGTGTACTTCTATAAACCATCTCGAATTCCCTTTGGAATAAGATAGTTATCTACATTAACAAAAAGCAGCCAGATTAAAAACAACAGCAAGAATTTACTCTACGTACAGCACCGTCAAAGACCTTATAGGGTATGTGGAGCAATGTAAGAACTTTTAAACATGGTGCCTGCCCCCATGGAGCTTAACATCTGCTAGGTGACAGGAGGGCAAAGAGACGTATGAGGATGGGGATGTGGAGGTGTATCAAGAGATGAACAAATGAAGTCCAGAGTTTTACTAGCTGAAGGAGAAGAAAATGTTAAAAGAAGAGAAAGGACAGGTATTCGAAGGCTGGAAAAGATACCAAAATAAAAAAGACGTGCTGAGAAGACAGGCTGTGGTGTAGACCACAGAACACAGACGACGTAATACTGCCACAATAAAATAAATTGAATTTGGGTTCAGCTTCATATTTGTGCTTTCTAGTTGAGGTTCCTAGAAACCCCATTTCAATTCAAGTGCAAACACATCTTGTTCAACTTGATTTACTGAGAAATTTCAATCAAGTCTCTGGGCAAAGCACAGTACTCAGGCTGACATTTCATTGAAAGAGACGGTGATATATGAGCACAGCTGACTCAGGGTCTTTTGCAGGCTGAATGTCTCGGCTGCCCTGCCAGCGCCAGAGACCATCAATCTTGGCCCTTGGTTGGCACACTCAGCCTCTATTGCCAAGTTGCTGAATACGGCTTTGGTCCTGGTCAAAAGATCACTTGAAAGCTTAAATGGATACTGAAATTATTCTGCTTTTCATTGCTTGAATGATGCTCGAAGACATTATTCCTGAAGGGTATGGCCTGGCTTTTTATTACTACGCAAGTAAGTGAAGGTTACTTCACTCTGTTGTCAAATGAAAAAGCTGTGTTATCTTTTGCACCAGGTCACATGACACTGGGACAGGAATGTCACTGAAAATTTTTGGAGCAAATTGAAGACCAAATGGGAATTTCTCCATCAATCAATTAGCATCCATCATGTACCAGCTTAAGGCAACAAGACAAGATTAAAAAATGGATAGACAGAGACATACATATACGTATATAGGCATGTTAAAATGTATATCTATATATAGGAAACCCTGGTGACATAGTGGTTAAGTGCTACAGCTACTAACCAAAATGTCGGCAGTTCGAATCCACCAGGCTCTCCTTGGAAACTCTCTGGGTCAGTTCTATTCTGTCCTGTCGGGCCGCCATGAGTCGGAATAAACTTGACCACAATGTACTTTTTTTTTAATAGAAATATATAGATATACTTTTTCTAACTTGCCTTCTTTATATATATAAACTTGTAGATATATATACATATCCTGCTTTCAGAATGCTCAGATTGAACTTCTTAAAAGAAACCAGAAAGAACATTTATGTAAGAGCAGAAGAGTTAAATAACCATGTGAGCATAATGTGAACAACTTAAGTCTATAGAATAGGGAAGGTCATTACTACAGATTGATTACAAGCCCTATATAATGTTTCACCCAACACCCACCATCACCTCTCTGACCCCATCTCCAATCCACTCTTTCCCTCCCTCTGTTCCAGTCATTCGGCCTGTTCCCTGTCCCCTGAGCTTGTCAGGCAGGCTCCCACCTCAGGGCCTTTGCACTGGCTCTTCTCTCTATCTGATATGCCCTTCTCTAGATGTGCACCTGGTTGCTCCCCCATTTCCTTTAGGTTTCACCCACATTTCACCCTCTGACAGAGGCCTTCCCTGGCCACTCTATATTTGCAACCCCTCTTCCTATCAACATTCCCTGTTTTATTTTTATCCTTAACACTACTAACATTCCATAGGGTTTACTTATACATGTTGCTTATTATCTTTCTCCCCTAGTAGAATATTAGCTCCATGAGGTCTGGAATTTTTATCTCTTTTGCTACAGCTATGTCTTGAGAATCCACACAGTTGAATGTCTTTGCATAGTCAATAAAACACAGGTAAACATCTTTCTGGTATTCTCTGCTTTTAGCCAAGATCCACCTGACATCAGCAATGATATCCCTCATTCCATGCCCTCTTCTGAATCCGGCTTGAATTTCTGGCAGTTTCCTGTAGATGAACTACTACAACTGCATTTGAATTATCTGCAACATAATTTTACTTGCATGTGATATTAATGATATTGTTGGGTAATTTCTGCATTCCACGGGATCACCTTTCTTTGGAATATATATCTCATACAGTCAGTTGGCCAGGTAGCAGTTTTCCAAATTTCTTGGCATAGGCAAGTAAGTGCTGCCAGCGTTGCATCTGTTTGTTGAAACATCTCAGTGGGTATTACATCAATTCCTAGAACCTCATTTTTCACCAATGCCTCCAGTGCAGCTTGGACTTCTTCCTTCAGTACCATTAGTTCTTGATCATATGCTCCCTCTTGGAATGGTTGAACATTGAATTGACTGATTCTTCTTGTTACAGTGACCCTGTGTATTCTTTCCATCTTCTTTTGACTCTTCCTGTGTCATTCAATTTTTTTGCCCATAGAAAACTTCAATATTGCAACTCAAGGCTTGAATTTTTCTTCAGTTCTTTCAGCTTCAGAAATGCTGATTGTGTTCTTCCCTTTTGGTTTTCTAACTCCAGGTTTGCACATTTCATTATAAGACTGTACTTTGTCTTCTCCAGCCACCATTTGAAATCTTCTGTTCAGCTTTTTTACTTCATCATTTCTTTCTCTCACTTTAGCTACTCTACATTCAAGAGCAAGTTTCAGAGTCTTGTCTGACATCCATTTTGGTCTTTTTTGTCTTTTTAATGACCTGGACATAGACCAAGAGGCAGTTGTTTGAACAGAAAAAGGGAATACTATATGGTTTAAAATCAGAAAGGTGTGCATCAGGGTTGTATCTTTTTACTACACTTATTAAATCTGTATGCAGAGCAAATAATCTCAGAAGCTGGACTATATGAAGAAGAACAAGGCATTGGGATTGGTGGAAGACTCATTAACAGCCTGCGTTATGCAGATGACACAACCTTCCTTACTGAAAGTGAAGGGGACTTGAAGCACTTACTGATGAAGATCAAAGACCACAGCCTTCAATGTGGATTACACCTCAACATAAAGAAAACAAAAATCCTTGTAACAGGACCAATAAGCAACGTCATGACAAATGTAGAAAATATTGAAGTTGTAAAGGACTTCATTTTACTTGGATCTACAATCAATGCCCATGGGAGCAGCAGTCAAGAAATCAAACGACGTATTGCATTGGGCAAATCTGCTGCAAAAGACCTCTTTCAAGTGTTAAAAAACAAAGATGTCAGTTTGAGAACTAAGGTGAGCCTGACTCAAGCCATGGCCTTTTCATTCACCTCATATGCCTGTGAAAATTAGACAATGAGTAAGGAAGATGGAAGAATTATGAATTATGGTGTTGGTGAAAAATATTGAATATACTATAGACTGCCAGAAGAATGAACAAATCTCTTTTGGAAGAAGCACAGCCAGAATGCTACTTAAAAGCGAAGATGGTTGAGATTTTATCTCAAGCACTTTGGACATATTATCAGGAGAGACCAATCCCTGAAGAAGGACATCATGCTTGGGAAAGTAGAGGGTCAGTGAAAAAGAGGAAGACCCTCAAAGAGATAGATTGACATAGTGGCTGCAACAATGAGCTCCAACATGGCAACAAATGTGAGGATGGCATAGGACTGGGCAGTGTTTCATTCTGTTGTACATAGGGTTGCTACAAGTCAGAAACAACTTGATGTCACCTAAGAACAACAACATATCCTCAGAACCTACAACAGTGCCTAATACATTTATCAAATGAATGAACAAATTGCCTACTCTGTTCTTTGCACTGTGCTAGGTGCTCATGTAAGTCGTGTATTGGAAAACTCTCAGCAACTGCATGAGGCAGATGTTTTTCATAGGAATTAAAATGTTTGTCCTTAGCCTATCATCTTAGTTATCTAGTGCTGTCATAACAGAAATACCACAAGTGGATGGCTTTAACAAAGAGAAGTTTATTTTCTCACAGTAAAGTATGCTAAAAGTCCAAATTCAGGGTGTTAGCTCCAGGGGAAGGCTTTCTCTCTCTGTAGGCCTTCTCATCAGTCTTCCCCTGGTCAAGGAGATTCTCAGGCACAGAGACCCCAGGTCCAAAGGACGTGCTCTACTCCTGATGCTGCTTTCTTGGTGGTATGAGGTCCCCAACTCTCTGCTTGCTTCCCTTTCATCTCTTAAGCTATAAAAGGTGGTGCAGGCCATACCCCAGGGAAACTCCCTTTACTTTGGATCAGGAAGGTGACCTGAATAAGGGTGCTGGTACAATCCCACCCTAATCCTCTTAACATAAACTTACAACCCCAAATGGAGGACAACCACATAATACTGGGGATCATGGCCTAACAAAGTTGACAGATATTTTGGGGGAACTCAATTCAATCCATGACACCCCGATCACGTTTTGGAATCCTCATTAGGGCAAGGCCAGTTGGACATTTCCCACAAGGCCTCACAAGGTAGCGTTCATCACTTTGGTACTTCTACTGTAGTCCAAGATGTGGCTTTTGGCCTTGCAGTCTCAGAAACAGCTGGCCAATTTTCTCGAACTGCCAATGTATTAATTTATAGTGACATAGAAAACTGTCTCATGAACAGGAATGAACATCACATGATGAGCGTATTCTTTTCTATGCAGCCAGATTCACACGGAAAGCCAATTGGTGGAATCACTACAAGCCTCCTGCACCCATCCCTAGATTACGCAGCTGATCTACTGAAAGTTTGGAGTCTCTGGGTGGTGGTGCAAATAGTTAATATGCTCAGCTGCTAATCAGAAGCTTGGAGGTTCTAGTTCACCCAGAGGCACCTTGAAAGAAAACCTGTTGCTGTTGAGTCAATTCTGATTCATAGTGACCCTATAGGAAACAGTAGAACCGCCCCATAGGGTTTCCAAGGAGAGGCTGGTGGACTCAAACTGCTGACCTTTTGGTTAGCAGCCAAGCTCTTAATCATTGCACCACAAGGGCTCTTTGGAAGAAAGGCCTGGCAATTTACTTCCAAAGAATCACTCCTTAAAAACCCTGTGGAGCACAGTTCTACTACGACACACACAGGGTTGCCAGGAGTTGAAATCTCCTCCACAGCAACTGGCTGCCTAAAGCTCAAACCACGCTCATCCCAGGCCAAGTCTCTGTCTCCCCTGGGCAGTGCTTGGAGGGAGGGATGATCACTCTCCTTTGTCCTTCTGGACCCATACCCTGCCCTTCTCTGCTCTGCTCTGTGACCCTGCCCTCTGGCCTCCAGTCAGAGGCCAGTAGGGGGACCAGCAGTACCTTTGAAGGGCAAGAGGAAAAAGAGTCAGGGCATTTCTCCAAACTGCCCACTGCAAGGCCATTGATTAGGCAGTGGCTACTCTCCTCTATAGCCACAGCTCTTGCCGGGGTCCAGTGGTATCATCCTTCCCTTCACGTCTAGGAGGGGTGATAGCTTCCCACTCTGCACAGTCCCTGGATGTTTCGCCATCTCTCGTTGGTTCTCTTAACCTTATCCACGCCTTTGTAAATAATCTTTTTTTTAAATTATTGTACAAATACAGATAACACAACATTTGCCAATTCAACGTCTTGCTCATGTACAAGTCAGTGACACCAATTACATCAATCATGTACAACCATCACCAATAATCTATTAAACACTTTAAGTGGGCCATCTCTTTTCTTCCAAGACCCTGACTCATGCAGACATCTCTGTAAGGTTTGGCTTGAGGACTCTCCATGGTCTTTACTTCAAAGGTCAATCAATTGACCAACTCTTCTGTCAATTAACTGGAGCTTTTCTAGATCAACAGTGTCAAATAGAGCTTGCTGTGAAGATGGAAATGTTCTTTGACTGTCCAATATGGTAGCCACTAGCCACGGAGTTCTATTGAGCCTTCGAAATCTGGCTAGTGAGACCGAGGAAATGAATTTTTAATGTTATTTACTTTTAACTATTTTAAGTTGCATAGCTACGCATGGCTAGGGGCTACCATATTGGACAGCACAGCTTTAGCCATTTAATCAGTCAAGCACTGCTGGCCTGTAAGTTAGCTATTCCTTCTTCCTTCAAAGGGCAGATCTGTGTCTTATTTCTTATGGGAGCAAAATTCCTAGTTTTCAAGTTCTTAGGGGGGAAACTCCCCATAGCCCCAGGACTTAGAACAATATGATCTCAGGTAAGTTAAACAACTTGACAAAGTGGACTATGTGAGAAGGATTATGAGAGTGTTAATCAAGGAAGCGGTGGTGTTTCTCCAGTCAAGAGAGATGCTTAACCATGTTACACAGTAAACTGTTTTGGGCCCATTTCTGCCCTGTTTCAGTAGGGGAAGTGGAATAAAACTTATCCCCTTTATCTAGACAGAAAAGAATCCATTAAATAAGTAATAATATGACAATAATGAGTAACCTCAGGGAGGGGGGAAAAAAAACCCACTGCTGTCGAGCCAATTCTAACTCATAGCAAACCTGTAGGACAGAGTTGAACTGCTCCATAGAGTTTCCAAGGAGTGCCTGGTGAATTCAAACTGCTGACCTTTTGGTTAGCAGCCATAGCACTTAACCACTACACCACCAGGATTTCCATCTTAGGGAGGAGGAGTGACTTATTGATTATGAATTGGGGAGAGGAACTGGACATGCATAAGGCAGACTTTCTGCTCCTCATTGGAGCCAGCTGCCTGTACGTAGAAAGCAAGTGCTCTGCCCTGCACCTCCATCAGTAAATGGTACAGGTCAGGCTGCCAAGTGAAGAGCCTGAATAGAACCGATGGGTATGGGTGCGTGAGTCTAGCTCTGGGGTTCAATATCAGCAAGTCTTCTTATCAGCAGGTATATTCTCTGTGTCATAGCATTTATTACTGTGTCATAGCGGTAATAAAGACGTTTAAGTCTCCCATCTGCTTACCCTTTAATCTTATTTCTTGATTGATTCAGAACTTGGAGAAGAGAGAGTGGCACTCTTCATTGGGACTCTCCACATATTCCAACTTGAGGGTTTGGTAAATGTTTCGTGATGAAGACAATGCCATCTCATATGGCAGGGAGAGCTAGCTAAGGAATAATGTAGTCCCAAGAGAGGGCTCTGTGTACTATAAAGTGTATGCAGAAAATGCAGCAGCAAAACAAACAAAACAAGCCAAGACTTATCATCACCATGTGTCTGATTCAAACATTGTTTTGATTGTTACTGTATCGATTAGGTATGTAAGCTCCATGAGGGCAGGCACTTTGTTTTGTTTATAGCTGAATCTTCAGCACTTAGATCTTTAGCCCGCACATAGCAGTTGCTCAATAAATATTTTTTGAATGCATAAATGAAATGCAATCGTCAGTGGTAGAGTCATAGAATTCGTCTACAGGACACTAAGGACAAGTGAGTTAGATTACCCAAGGAGAAACTGTGCATCAGTGGCAGAATCCAGGTTCCTGACTCCCACCCACTACAATGCCCTTCATGTGACAACATGCTGCCTCCTTCTACTTCAGGCTGCCTCCTAGTCCTAAGTCCTTGACCAATTATCCAGCCTTTAATCTAATTTACCTGTCTTTAATCTCTGACGTTATTATTATTTGGACTAGCTAAATAGAGGAGTTGTTCTCCCCGATACATTGCTTGTTCACTCTTGTCTCTGAGCCTTTGCACATGCTGTCCCCAGTAACTGAATAGGCAGCTCCTCACCCAACCAAGTTCCTTTAAAACCCCATTCATACCTTCTTGCCTCTATGAGCCCCTTCCTGATCAATCTTATCCAGCTTTAATTGTACTGTTAAAGCATTTCTTTTACCTACTCATGCAAATATTCCTGTGAACTACAGTAATTTAAGTAGAACTTTAGGTAGAACTTAAAGACATTGGCATGGTTGCCCAGTTCTCACTGATTTGCCTTTACCTCCCTTTCCCACGCAAGACACAGAGTAAGTTTCAACAGCTATATTTTTACTCTAAGATCTTGTCTACCTGGTCATAGATGATTAACCCAAATGTGGAAAGCTGACCCAACCTGAGCTAATCAGATGGTCTCTCCCAGAAATTGGAAATTCTGAGTTGAGAGGCACAGAACCTGAGGGAGCAGGAAGGAGTCCTTGGAGCTGAACGTTGTGCATGGTAACTTTCTAGAGAGAAATCCACAAAGCCAGCTCCTGAGCTTCTGGTACTTTCTTAGCCTCTTTCGCTTCTGAGGCCTGGTTTTTCAACCCTTCTTTAGATTCTATATATCCCAGCATCCTTCTAATACATTCTTGTTTTGGCATTAGCCAGCTAGACTTAGTTTCTATGCACTGCTATTGAACTAAGATAGAATGTCCTCATTTTGAAGACAAGAAAACTGAGGTCTGGAGTTGATTTGCCCAAAGTAGCCTTCTTTAGACCATTTTGATGTGACTGTCCTTTCTCTTCCATTGGATAAGCATTTGTCTCTTTTCAGTCTCCTTCCACACCCTTGTCCTTGGCCATTTGCTCCGTACACAGGAGCGCACTGCCTGCAGCCAAGGTGGGATTCCCCTTTAGCACAGTGTGAACCATGTCCGTCCCCTCCCACCTGTGTAATCCTGTTCCATGGGAGTGGCTTTATAGACCACTCATTTCCTTTCTGCCCTTCCTGTTCTTGTTCTTCCCGCAGCCACCCATCACTGGGCATTCAGCAAGGCCATTTGTTCTTTAGCTTCCAAGCTTAGGTCCTGTATAGGGTCGCTATGAGTCGGAATTGACTCGATGGCACTGGGTTTGGTTTGGTTTGGTTTGGTTTTTGGTGAATGTGGAAAGCAAAATTGAAGAACAGGACACCACTGATATCACATTAAAGCCCAAGAATGAACACCCAAGTCCTGGGTTCAATGACAGTAGAAACTGATACAGCTGATGTTTCTGGTTTCAGGATTTAGATTTTATTGGCAGTTCTGCCTCTCTGTGGACTGTGGACAACAAACTGAATGGTGGTTAGACAGCCCTCTTTTAAATGTTACTCTGAAAACTTCCAACTCAACCAAAGTCAACAAATGAGGGTGCAACATTGATGAGGGTAGAAACTGCCCTCTTGGTGTAAATAAAAAAATAGATAAAGATAAATGTAAAACCCTCACTGTTTTGTTTTAAATTCTACTATGAGGAAAGCTATAATATTTGTTTATTGGATTTCATGTGTTTCAGAAACTCATGTTATTCTTTGTTGTTTTTTTTAAAGACGCTTTTAAAAGTAATGACTATATTATATTCAGAAACACATGCCACTTAATTCTAACTTTAATGCAGAGATTTTAAAAAATTGCATTCTCATGGGGCTCAACGGAGAATTTTTTTGTCAAAATCAATTCTGAACTTATTATTTAAGACTTCATTTTTAGTACCTAGTGATAATTTCATACCTGTATATTTTCTATTCGTTTTAGCAATGATGTTTATCAGGCGTTGGACTTGCTGTGTGCCCAGCTGTCTGGTTATGGCCTTCAAGAGTTTACAATCTAGATGTAGAGACAAGATTTACACACATGAAACAATGGAAGAACAACTTAAAACAGAAAGAATTACACTCCGGGGAGGTGAACATGTGGGAGATGATTATGTAAGCCTACTTAGTCTTTTCAGCAAATGGTTTCCCTCTCAGAGGCATTATCCTCATTGACTATTCAACAGTCCAAATTACAAAGCACACTTAATGAAGCTAAGACATTATGTAATGACCCTAAAAACTAACATACTTCATTAATTACAACTTTAAGCATTTAAATCAAAGAGGAATAATTTCAAGCCACATTTCATAAGCACTTAACGAACACCATTATTCAAGGAAGTTGGAAAAGTACAGAGATCCCTTTAAAAAATTTGTTCCTTGTGTGATGTCAGTTGAAAAGCCAGTTAGACACCTTCACCTACAGACAGGCGTGATGGTTAGAAGTCAGTAAGCTCTAGCCAGATGCTCACACTATGAGTGACCCAGGGACATACTTGCTGATTCATGGCAGGGGAGGCCAGCACTGCAGATTAACTAACGTTCTATGGATGCTGAGTATACTTGAAAGATTGCAACTTAATTGACACAAATGCAGGAGGAATGTGCAATGTAACAAAGAAGAGTCCCAATATATTTTTCACCCCAGGAAACAGAATGTGTGAATGGCTAAGGAAGGAAGCTTGGGAATCCAACCACCTAGATTGGTATCCTAGCTCCACTACTTAATCTTGGGCAAGTAACTTCTCTGCCTCAATTTCCTCATCTGTAACATGGAGATAACAAAAGGTTTACTATGATGGTTAAATGAATTGAAACATGTAAGACGCTTGTGCCTGGCTCACAGTAAAGGCTCAATCATTGTAAATACTGTTTTGTTTTGTTTTCTTGAAGGATACAAAAATCCACATAGGGCAATGGTTTCTGGACCCTTTTTCTCAGGACCACGTCCGGTTATATAAGCCAGCTGGAGAGAAAAAAGCATGAGGAATGCGAAGTCCACGTGAATATGTTCTACGTTGATTTTATATATCATTTTGTTCTGCATATATATCTATATTCTATTGTATATTCATTCTGCGTGATCTAGAAGCAGACAAATTTTAAGGTAAATAGCCTTCAAGATGGAAGTAATGAAGTATGGTTATTTTATTCACTTTCCCAATTTCGAAGTGTACAGTAGGCAGAGGACAAAAACAGAGCAAAGCAAAGAGAAAAAAGGAGGACATAGGAGACTTTCAGGGACATGAGAAAAGATACTGCCTGTATTGAACATCAACTCTGTGACAATTGTGTGGCCACAGGACTTTTTAGGAATCCACTTTTGGGAAAGCAGAGTGTGACCAGGACATTTAAAGTTTGAGGGATTTTTTTTTGCCCAAATGATCCTGGTCTTCTGCTACGGAAGCCTGGTGGAATATACCAAAATCTTTGGTAGGGTTATCTGGAGAATTCTCCCCTCTCTCACTGGACTACAAGCTTCAGGGCAGAGCCTTGCCTATCTTGTTTTCTTACATACCCCCTACCTAGCATTGTGCTTAGGATAGGGGCCAGATTACCCAATAAGTAAAGTATGCACAGGCCCGATTGTGCCTTCCCACCAATCTGCAGTGCACAATTTCACCTGCTCCCCACAACATCAAAGATGTGAAGCCCAAGTGAAATTGCCCAGCACAGATTAGCAAGTAAATACAATTAAGCCCGTGTCTACCTTGCTCAACGCAAGCTGATGCATACCATGTTTACTGGTGAATCTTCCCCTGTTTGGAACACACTGGTACCCCATACATATGTTTAAACTGCTGGATTAGGTCTTGAAAACTTGTATTTGATAATAATTCAAAGAATTCAGCCCCACGTGGGTGCCTATGCATTGGTACCATTCATTTTTGAAGTGTTAGAGGACAGACAAGCTGGTAAGATGGGCAGTGGATTTGGAAATCCTGTCCAGGTGCCCAATTGCCATCACGGGCTCTAGTTTCAATGCCAGAAAACATATTTAACACACTGTGCTATTCTACTCCCCACTTCACCAGCCTCTCCTAATCACCACTGTCCAATGGGAACTGGGCCTGGCATCTTTTAACCTTGGGCAGAGAGCAGAATAGTTTTGAAATTCATCTGAGTGAATCATCATGAGAAATACCAGGAGGACTTTTGCTATCTCTCAGAACCTTGTTTTGACTGAATCTCCAGTAAACTGCCGCCCCAATAAATGTTTATTTGACACACCAGTACTAAATATAACTGGCCTGCCTTTGGATTTCAGGTTGATCTTTAAGAATGGAAGAAAAATGCTAAATGAATACAGGAACACACCTCTAGTCCTACTGACACAGCCAGAATTTCTAGTCTCAAATCATTCCACAACCAAACCCCAAATCAAATCATTAGGTGCCGGATTTTTGAGAGGAAAAAGATACAGACTGACAACTGGATAAATCTTGTCATGGGCTGGAAAAACCAGACTGATGACATTTTCAAAATCTTCCCCATTTATTCTTTAATACATGTATGTATATAAGAGTTATTGGAAGGAGGGGAAAGGCATTGCGTATGCCCTTAATTGCATTTAACTCAGATTCATTCTCAGGCTAAGCTATTGTCTGTCTCTCAAGATTCATGGCACCGCAGACCTTTGGAGCTGGAAAGGATTTTTAGACGCTTTTCCTTCTAAGTCTCTCATTATGTCGATGAGAAAACTGGGACTGGAGAGAGGGTTGGCTGAGCCAAGGTCCCCCGTTAATTGTGTTAGAGCCAGATAAGCCTGCAGGAATCTCCACCCATTGTGCTGTTCTCTCCTCATTGTTTTGCTCCAAACTGTCATCTCTCTTTCAATTAGAAGTCATCTCTACAAGAGAATGGAGTTCAGCCTATATGGTTCATTTTCAGATGCATGGATATTTTAATTCATGAATAACAAATTCCCTACTTGTAAAAGTACAGCTGCAGAAGTTTTTTTCTTTTTTTTTTGTCCTTTAATGAAGCTAGTTTCCTGCCAAAAAACACAGCCACACCAGATGTAGAAAAACAGAAGCCAGTTCCAATGCTACCTATTGCCACATTTAGACCCACTAGGAGAAGAAGGGAGGCTCTCTACCTGGGAATGAGCACAGCGTTGCTGCTCATGCCATGTTGGGCAGGGTGTGGCACATGCTGATAGTGCAGGAAGGAGAAGATGGCATCAGGCCAACAGCTGGCACGTCCCCAGGCAGGAGCAGGACAGCAGTTCTATCAGGGGTTCCAACGAATTAACAAAACAGCATGAACCAAAATGTACGTCATTGCACAGGCTGCCCTAGAAAGAGGACTAAAAGACCCTCTCTATCATGGGGCTGGTGGTGCCCTGGTGGCACAGTGGTTAAGAGCTTGGCTTGCCAACCAAAGAGTCAGCAGTTCTAATCTACCAGCCACTCCATATGAAGCCTATGGAGCACCTCTACTCTGTCCTATAGAGTTGCTATAAGTTGAAATCAACTCTATGGCAATGGGTTATTATAGGGTTAATAGATGCAGCTGCTTTGTTGTTGGGCGCCATCCAGTCAGCTCTGACTCATAGTGAGAGGTCACGATAGTAGGTATATTTGAGCCCATTTTTGCAGCCACTGTGTCAATACAATTAATCATGAGCTACATGAGTCATAGCAACCCTTTCAAATTTCCTTAGCAAAAGCCAATTATGTGCTCGCACTTCAAACATTTCATGCCTAAATATTTTATACTACTGTACTGTAACAAAGCTTTTCTTCATTATTCTGTAATAAATATCTATAGGCTGTAGCCTATAGAAGGGGACAGTTTATTAAGTACAGAGAAAAAGTATTTTTACCTGGTGACATTTGCTTGGAGAGCTGAGATTCCACCAGTAGGGGGATTTCTCCCAGGGACCCACACTAATACAGACGGTTAATGAAAATACATGTCTTAATTAAAATAAATAAGCAAATAGCTTTCTAAAATTTCTCTTTCCAGCTATCTGGCCATTCCAAGAGTCCATCAATATTTTGCCTCGTGGCAAGTGAAGTGGTCTTCATCGTTACCTTTTCACAGAGAAGGATGGAACACTGTGGATCCTACTTGGTGGACTGTCATTTTGGAAAGTTTTGTAGTGGTCTTTAGCTCTGCTTAGAGATTGCTTCAAGAGGATTTCAAAATAACGTCCAACTAGGGGCTTTTTTTTTTTTTTTTAGGGGCTAAAACCATTTACGATTTGAGCATGTCAGTTCAAGGAACCTAAAACCATTTAAAAGTTAAGCCATTGTCATTGCCTGCAATAAGAACTCCTTTGCTCTTTGGGTGTCTGAAGAAAACATATTTAACACACTGTACTATTCTACTCCTCACTCTGTAATGATTCATCTGCCTTGCAATTTAAACAACTGATTTTTTCAATTCTCATCCATTCTAATTTGAGCCCAGAGATTACAACATGTTGGATATTTGACTTTATCTTGGCATAGTCTTCCTTCTTATTTTGCCTTCCAACCATGGACCTCTCTGTTATCTGATGAGGCCCATGGTCAGTGACAGAGTTCCTTCTTAATTTCAGACAACAGGTAGTGTTTACTCCGTCGTGCTACTGATATCAACGATGCATTGTGTAAACAGTTTTTAGAGTGCTGTTAGCAATGGCTTTTGTGGCCTTGCAAGTCTTAACCATAAGATCATAAAGTGGCAGAGCCAGTATTCGCATGCTGTCAGGGGGTGGTAGGGGATGGTGAGAGGGTTAGCATCTTGGCACCACAACTTGATTCCAGGGTTGTAAAGGTAATCTGTTGTTTCATTCATTTGTCAGGCATTAATATCTACTAACTGCTAGGGACCTTATCAGGTACTGAGGTTACCATGAGTTAGAATCGGCTCAATGGCAATTTTTTTTTTTTTTTCTGGAGGTTACAACAAGAAATGAGACAAACTTTGCACTTAAGAAATTTACAGTCTTAGAGGGTGTGCTGTTGTTGTTGTGTACCATGGAGTCAACTTTGATTCCTAGTGACCTTGTGTGAGAGGGTAGAACAGCCCCACTGGGATTTGTTGGTTGTAAACTTTATGGAGGAGCCCTGGTGGTACAGTGGTTAAGCCCTTGGCTGGTAACTGAAGGTCAGCAGTTTGAACCCACCATCTGCTCCGTAGGAGAAAAAATGTGACGATCTGCTCCTATAAAGATTTACAGCTTAGGAAACCCTACGGAGCAGTCTTACTCTGTCTTATATGTTGCTATGAGTCAGAATTGACTCAACGTGATGGCACACAACAATCTTCTTGGGAGCAGATCACCAGGTCTTTTCTCCCTCTGAATGTCTGATGGGTTTGAACCCCTGGCCGTCATGCACTGAACCATTGCACCACCAGGGCTCCTTAACAGGGCATACCCACTACCGTCGAGTCCATTCCAACTCATAGCGGCCCTACAGGACAGAGTAGAAATGCCCTATAGGATTTCCAAGGAGCAGCTGGTGAATTTGAACTGCCGACCTTTTGGTTAATAGCTGTAGCTCTTAACTACTGCAGGGCTCCTAATAGTGTATAGACACTTATTATAACTTAATGTTATAAAACATTGAGTAAGTGCTTCAAAGAGTACGTAACAGGCATTATGGGAATACTCAGAAGGGGTACCTAATTCTGTAGTGGAGGGAAAAGGAGGTCATGAAACGCTTTGTGGAAGAGCAGATGCCTGAACTGAGGATTAAAGAGTGAGAAAGAGTTAGCCAGGGTTTGTTTGTTTGTTGTTACTGAGTGGGGAGGGGGTGGTGAGGAGTGTAGAAAAGACAAAGGGAAGAGCATTTCAGGCAGAAGAGATGGCTTATGCAAAGACAGAGAAGCCAAAAATAACACAGAGGTGCAAGAAACTAGATACGTTATATAGTGTGTGGCAGCCTAAAGTATGAGACAGACAGTGTAATGAAAGAAGCTGGAGAGGGAGCGGAAGCAAGCCTTTGGTTTTTTAACCTGGAAATGCAATAATGGAATTGGTTGAAAATTTTTAATATTAGCCTTTTTTGTGGCTATGTAGAACTGGATTTGGAGAGGGTGGGATGGGAAGAAGGGAGACTGGTTAGGCAGATATAGTAGAAATTCAGAAAAAGATGACGAGAATCTGGATCAAAGACCAGAATCTGGACCAAATCTGGAGAGACTGTGATGAATCTGAAATACTTAGGCATTAGAATTGACAAGACCTGATTAGAACTGGTATGGGATGAGGGGTAGCAAAGAAGAGAGAGAAGTCAAAGAAAACTTGAGAGACTGGTTGATAACACCAATTAAAAATATTAGAATAAAATATTGTGTTGAATTGACATTCAAGTGGGACGTTCAAGTGGAAATGTCCATCGGGCAGATTATTATCCAAGTCTAAATTTCAGGGAAGAGGTCTGGACGAGAGGCACAGATTTAGGAGACATCAACATAGCAGTGGGTATGAAACATGCTAGTAGATGAAGTCACCTATGCAGAGTCACTAGTGTCATTGCAATCAGAGGGGTCATGGACCGAAGGGTAGTGCTCTCAGAAACCCCAATATTTAAAGGGAAAGTATAAGATGAACAGCCCATGAAGAAGGCAGAAAAGGACTGATCAGAAAGTCAAGGAAAACCAGGAGAATGGAGTATTGACAGACACTAAAGGAGTAGCAAGTTTTAAGAAGGAAGAAACATCTCCAGGGTGAAAAGCATCAAATATGCACTGTGAGTTAGGAATTAACCCATGTTCAGTAGATTTGACAAATTGATGGTCATTTATTTACCCTGTGCTGGGTTATTTACCACAGTAAGAACAGTTTCAGTGAGAAACAGGGTGGGGAGAATGAGTTGTGGGTTAGAGCTGAACAGCAATAGCTTGGGGGTGAATAGTAGATAAAGAAATGGAAATAATTAGCTTAACTTATTATTGTGAGGAAGTGAGGACACAAAATCGAAAGAGCCTAGGGAGGGATTTAGGGAGGAATTTGGTGGATGGGAAAGGCTTGCATATACTCATAGACCGAGGAGAATTGTCAAAATAGAGATTCAGAACACAAAAAAAGAGAAGATATGATCAGGACATGAAGGAAGCAGAAAGGGGCAGAGTTAAGTATAGAAATGGACAAGATGATCTTCAAAAGGAGAAGGCGCTGTGATTGGAGGTAAGAAGGTATGGATGCATTTTTTTTTTTTTTTTGTGCTTTAAGTGAAAGTTTATAAATCAAGTCAGTTTCTCATACAAAAGCTTATACACACCTTGCTATGTACTCCTAGCAGCTCTCCCCTTAATGGGAATGCACACTCCTCCTCTCCACCCCGTATTCCCCGTGTCCATTCAACCAGCTCCTATCCCCGTCATCTCACCTCCAGACAGGAGCTGCCCACATAGTCTCACATGTTTGCTTGAGCCAAGAAGCTCACTCCTCACCAGTATCATTTTCTGTCTTATCATCCAGACCTATCCCTGTCTAAAAAGTTGGCTTCCGGAATGGTTCCAGACTTGGCTAACAAAGGGTCCGGGGACCATGACCTCTGGGATCCCTCTAGTCTCAGTCAGACCATTAAGTCTGGTCTTTTTATGAGAATTTGAGGTCTGCATCCCACTGTTCTGCTCCATTACAGATTCTCTGTTGTGTTCCCTGTCATGGCAGTCACTGGTGGTAGCTGGGCACCATCTAGTTCTTCTGGTCTCAGGCTGATGCAGTCTCTGGTTTATGTGGCCTCTTCTGTCTCTTGGGCTCATCTTTACCTTATGTCTTTGTTGTTCTTCATTCTTCTTTGCGCCAGGTAGGTTGAGACCAATTGATGCATCTTAGATGGCCACTTGCTAGCGTTTAAGACCCCAGGCGCCACTCGCCAACGTGGGATGCAGAATGTTTTCTTAATACATTTTTGCTATGCCGGTTGACCTAGATGTCCCCTGAAACCATGGTCCCCAAGCCCCCGTTCCTGCTGTGAATGGATTTTAATGTAGAAAAAATTTTAGGTAGAAGGATGGGAAGCAGAAACAGATAATAGAAGATGTTTATCATGTTTGTAGCTGCCAAACATCTTTTGAAAATCGCTTCCATGTTTGGAGGGTTTCCCACATTATGAATCCTGCCTCCCCAAAGTAGAAAGCAGAACTCATTCTCCTGCATCCCTTGCTGCTAAGATGCAGGCATATGACCTAGCTTCCACCAACCAGATGCATCTGCATGAGATTTTGACTTGGAAGGAAGCAAAGTGAGGATGTAGGCACATGAAGACTTCATAGTTTGGCAACCGAGGTGAGGACGTGCTTATCTCTTCAGAGGCAATAGGGCTAGAACTTTGAGTTTCCGGTTCTGACCATTGTGAGTGCATGGGGCAAGCTAGGGTTTGGGTTTCCACAGTGCTGTCTATTACAATAGTTCCCATGGCATGTTGGGGCTGGGTTGTTTCCACGCTGGCTCTCTGTTCCTTCTGGAGTTTCTCTTGAGTTACAAAATATCCTTTAACAAGTGTGGCATTCACTCCGTAGATTGGATTCTGTTGTTCGTAACACAGAATCCTGACTGATACAGCGCTAGCCTAAAAGCATCAATTGTCTCAAGAGTGAAGACAAGGCCATCTGCTAAAATTGAGGGCCAAGGGGCTGGAAGAGGGTGATAATGGTTAGAGTCCTTGGTGAGAACACTGAGAGCGAAGCTGACCCAAGCCAAGCAGAATTAACGGAAAGCCTCAGAGCCCAGGTGAAGTTAAAGCCATGAAGTCATAGTAGACTTTTTTTTTTTTTTTAATGATTGTGTAATTTTCTTTCTCCAGCAGAATAATATAGGGGACAAAGGGAATTGAAAGTGGTGGTAAGAAATCAACTAAGAAGGTCTATGCTAAGAACAGAAGAAAGAAAGTCCACAAAGTGGTTGATAAGCCAATAAACTTGGAGGAATCAAGGGATCAAAATTTCTTCAAAATAAAACAGGCTGATAGTGTGAGTGAGTGCATGAAAAAACAGGTAGAATAGGGGATGGTGGCCAGAAATTGGAATGTTCAAATATTAAATTTTAGAGGTAGAGAGAATATAGGTCATGGAGAGACCCAGGAGAATAAAGAAGGTTCTGGAATTAAAGAGTCTCAGGAATGTGCAAGCTGTGCTGTAAGATGCGTAATCCATCGACATAGATGGAGAAATTTCCTAGAATGATGACAGGAATCGGAACGCAGAGGAAGACTGTACCAGCTCCCAAAATCTTCATGAATGAGGGGCAGTGCTTAGGAGCTGAGTAGATGACAGTGGTGAAAAGAGATGAATGATGTAGCCCAGTGGTCTGGAACACAATGTGGAATGAGCTTTAATACAAGAGTTGAAGAGTAATAGAATAGAAGCAGCAGTGAGGGAGAGTGAAAAGATTTAGGATAAGTACAGCTGGGACTAAGCATAATAAAACCTACTTCAGTAATATAATGAGGAAACGAGCCAGGAGAGGGTGAAGGTGCTGGTAGCAATGCGCCAATTGTCCTTTATTTGGTTAAGTGATGATTACCAGGAGAAACGATGAGAGGCCCAGTTAGCAATAACTAGTCTCCAATCTCAAAGGTCCTAACTTTGTCCAAGGGATTTCTAGTGCCAGAACTAACTAAACCACACTTGAGACCACATAAGACTCCTTCAGATGTTTGAAGATGCTCCCACATGCTCACAAGCCTTCTTTTATTCAGACTAAACATTCCCAGTACCTTTAACTATACCTTCCTTAATGTATTCATTCTTCTCTGGAAAGACGCCACTTGGCTCTAGTTGATGTCATCTTAAAATGTGGCCCTCAAAATCAAATATAATTCTCCAAAAGCAATCTGATCTCAGGAGAATAGGGTGGGTCTCTCTATCACCAGTCTTTCCTATAACCTAAAATTGTCTCAGCAAGGCCAAGGAAAGACCTGAACATCACTCTCTGTGTTGCCCTCCTTCCTCTCTCCATTCCTTTCAAATGATTTGTGTCTAAGCAAAAATTTGCTTATCGATGACAAGGAGGATGAGAAAAATATGGATAAGGATGATGATACTCAAAGCAAACTGCAGGTGACAGGTGTCTCGTGAACACTCATGAGACAGGTAATGAGTAGGTAGTTTTTAACCTGCACCTTACGTATAACCAAGAATATGTGACTTGCCTCAGGAAAGTTATCCTAGTGCCAAAGTTACTTCCTGGTTTAAATCATGTAGTTCCATCTGAAAGTGCTAATGTGGCTTCCGGAGATGCCTAACATTCCCACATAATGGCTGACTCACACGAAAAGCACAGCAGAAAGAAGTACTCAGCATCCTTTTCCTATGCAGCACTCTACTGTATATTAAATTATACCCTTAGGCTTAATGAAAAGTAAAATCTACAAACATATACTTCGAATTCACTTATCGTTATAAGTTGAGGTTGGTTTGATGCAGACTGTCATAGAATGAAATTATGTCCCCCCCCAAAAATGTGTGTATTAACTTGTTTAGGCCATGATTCCCAGTATTCTGTGGTTGTCCTCCATTTTGTGATTGTAATTTTATGTTAAAGGGGATTAGGGTGGGATTGTAACACCCTTACCAGGTCACATCCCTGATCCAGTCAATATAAAGGGAGTTCCCCTGGGGGTAGGCTTGCACCACCTTTTATCTCTTAAGAGAGAAAAGGAAAGGGAAGGTAGCAGAGAGTTGGGGACCTCATACCACCAAGAAATCAGTGCCAGGAGCAGAGCGCATCCTTTGGACCTGAGGTTCCTGCGCTGAGATGCTCCCAGACCAAGGGAAGACTGACGCATCATCACAAGGGCCTTCCTTCAGAACCGACAGAGAGAAAGCCTTCCCCTGGAGCCGGTGCCCTGAATTCAGACTTCTAGCCTACTGGAC
Source organism: Elephas maximus indicus (assembly GCF_024166365.1). Lineage (NCBI taxonomy): Eukaryota > Metazoa > Chordata > Mammalia > Proboscidea > Elephantidae > Elephas > Elephas maximus. The sequence goes on from NC_064840.1 coordinate 56,702,405, forward strand.
TGTGAGAGAATAAACTTCTCTTTGTTAAAGCCATCCACTTGTGGTATTTCTGTTATAGCAGCACTAGACAACTAAGACACAGACCAATCACCTCTTTTCTGAAAAAAAAAAAAAAAAAAACTCAAGTTGTCATATAGCATACATAGTCTCATAGTCAGAATACCAGCTAAACGTGGTAAAGGGAAGTTAGTAATAAACAGGAAGGTGCATAGTTTTGGGAATGTGACTGATTCATTGTGGCAAGACCTGGTTTGGGGGCCATTGCTCTGTAGTGTCTCTACTAGCTCATTTAATATTAACCATGATAGAAATAAAAGTATTAAGACATGATGGAGTAATCAGGGGTCTTTCATAGCATTGAAAAGTAGAAGACATACCAAAGAAAATAATTATAAACATGGAAAACCACATAAAATATTAGACAAAGGTCCTCAAATACACACACAGTTTAAAGTTAAGTGAAACTAGAGATAATAATATCCATGTGGGATGAACGAGAGGTAATTTGTTAAAAGATCTCTGTTTTGAGACTTGGGAATTTTGAATTCTACTCGTGAATGTTTCCTAAGGTAACATGGGCAAGTCGTTGCCCCTCTTGGTCCTCAGTTTCTACATCTGTCAAATGAAGGGTTTGGAGGGACTAATCCTAATAACTTGACTCAAATATCCAAATGATCCCATTAAAAAAAAAAAAAAAAAACCAGCAGAAAGGAAGGAAAGACAGAGGGAAGGAGAAAAATCTTTATGAACTGCAGCCATTCCATGTCAGCCATCTGCACAAACAAGTCATCCCAGGACACAGGTAAATACATTTCTACAAAACCCTGGGCTCACCTCAGCATGCTGATTACATTCCGGAGAGTTCTGTGTTGAGTTGTGCGGAAGATTGTTACACTAATTGCCCTCTATGAATCATACCACCCAGTATCCGTGCCCTTGCTAGTTCCCTCCTACACTGACTCTGGGCTTGGCCATGTGCCTTGCTTTAGCCAACAGACCACAGTACAGATGCTGCCAGTAGAAGCTTGAGAAGTACTTGCACGTTGGGGCTTGTCCTCATGGAACATTTCCACTACCCTGAGAACAAGCCAATCTAGCTTCCTTTATAATGACAGACCACATGAAGAGAGAAGCCCAGGGGTTCCAGCCCGAAATCAGATTCCAGCTAACCCATATGAGTAAGCCCAGGCAAGACCAGCAGAAAAGCCACCCAGCCAACCCACAGACTAATGAGAAATATTAAAGAGTTGTTGTTTTAAGCCACTAAGTTTTGCTGTGGTTTGTTATGTAGCAAAAGATAACCGATACGAGCTAAGAAGATCAGACCAGCTGACTAAACATTTCTATTTGGGAGAATGCTCCTAAAATCCAAGAGCCTTAAAATATTATGTACTTTGCTTCACAGACAACCCCAGGTGCCTCTGTGTCTCTTCCTCCATGAATTTCCAACATTCCCTTACCAATAAGCTGTAAGATTAAGGAGATTATAAAATAAATTTTATGATAACCATTGGGATTTACCATATATAGGAAGAAGAAGCAATAAAACACAATGTTAAGGCAAATTTTGGTGCTCAGATTAGAGTTCCTACCAGGATATTCCTTGATTGGAGTCATAGACTCCCGATACAGCTTCTACTTGCGGACCAAGAATTACTGAGTCTCCATACTTCTCTTTGGCCTCTCATCACAACAATCTCTGTAATGTTTGACTCCAGTAAGCCTGAGATTTTCTTAAAGTTAAAGGCCTGGTTTCTAGGAATTATGAGGGTGTTCTGTGCTTGGGCGAGTAGAATGCCTGAGTTGAAAGGCTGTGTACAATGACTGAGTTGGATGGCTGCGTATCACACAACAGAGTCAGACAACTACACAACAAATTTAGCAGTAACATCTACACAGGCTCATTCGGCTTGGTAACATTCTGGAGAGAAGTGATCCCACAAGCCAACGAAGAAGTCAGAAATTAAAAAAAAGAGAGAAATAGCTGTGGTTGGTCACAGCCCATTTCATCTTCAGTGGTTCTCTTAGGTCCAAATGATAAGATAATGCAATGGTTTTATGATGTTCAGCCTTCCCACCATTTTAACTTAAAACCCATGTACTGTAACTGTTTCTCTCTTCTTTCTTACACTGGCCCTCCCACCTTACTTCTAAGTAGTACTGAAATGTAGCAGTTCTACTCATTAATAACTTTTGCGTTTTTCCTCTCCTCTCCATTCTAGCTATCCTAACTTAAGGTCTTATTAACACTTTCTTTTAACCTTTCACCCTGCCCATAGCCTCTCTCCTTGTCCATATACTGTTCAGTTAATCTTCTTAAAACATACTACTCTCTATTAAAAAGTCTTCCATAGTTAATGGAAAAAGGATAAGATTTTGGTCTTGTATTGCTGGTTGACCTTTGGCCATATCATTTCTAACTTCCCTTCATCATGCTCTGACAGAGCTTTCATGGAGGACATGATATTTGAGATGGGCCTTGAAGGAGGCATCAGACTCAGAAATGCAGAAATAACAGCCAAGGGCATTCTAGGCAAAGAGATTCTAGGAGGAAAGTCTTAGAGGTGGGAAAGACCACTTTGTATAAAGAACCGTGATTCTAGTCTGATTAGTTAGGGATGATATACTCACTTAAAAAATTAACTGTTGAGGCGTGGCCAAGATGTAGGAGTAGTCAGACATTTCCTCTAGTCCCCCTTACAACAAAGACCTGAAAAAACAAGTGAACCAATTAAATATGACAATCTAGGAACCCTGAACATCAAAGACAAAGTTGAGGAGTTGGACTGAGCAGCAGGGGAGGGAGAGATGGTTCAGAAGCAGCAAGAATTTGCCAGACCTGACCTGGCCGGCAACCTACAGGCTGGATCGGCTGGCATGCATGGGCTGAGGCAAGCAGTACCGCTCAGGACACGTTTTCCACAGCAGGAGAAACTGATGGGTGAAGAGTCTGTTCAAGCCTCCAAAACCAGGGAGAAGTGGTGCTGAATTGGTGAAAGTTAAGTACAAACGTCTAACCTACCACTCAGGATCAAAAAAAAAACTTCTCCCTTCTGGAAAGTACTTCTCTCCCATTTATCTGCCCCCTGCCCTCTCTGCTCTAGGTCTCGGTCTGGTTTCAGCAATTGCTGCACTCCCTGGGCGAGAAGTAGGACCTGCTGCGAGTTCCGAGCCATTCTCCAGCTTTGGAGAGGGAACTAGCTAACAAACAGGAAAAAAAATAATCTGCCAGCTCCCCTAAACTGGGAACTCAGGCCAGGCGCTCCTTTGCCTAGGCACAGGATAACAGGTCCATGCACTTCGAGTGCCTTTCACCCTTACCTATCCCCGTATGGGCCCATTTCAACAGCGTAGGCCCTCATTAGAAAAACAATCAATGTAATCCATCACAGAAATGAAACAAAAGATAAGAACCGCATGATCTTATCAACTGATGCCAAAAAGGCATTCGACAAAGTCCAACACCTGTTCATGATAAAAATTCTCAGCAAAAAGGGAGTAGGAGGGAAATTCCTCAACATGATAAAGGGCATTTACAAAGCCGACAGCCAACATCATCCTAAATGGAGAGAGTCTGACAGCATTCCACTTGAGAACAGGAACAAGACAAGAATGCCGTTTATCACCACTCTTATTCAACACTGTGCTGGAGGTCCTAGCCAGAGCAATTACGCAAGAAAAAGAAATAAAGGGAATCCAAATTGGTAAGGAAGAGGTAAAAGTATCCCTCATTGCAGATGATATGATCTTATACACTAGAAACCCCGAAGAATCCACAAGAAAACTAATGGAATTGAGAGAAGATTTCAGCAAAGAATCAGGATATAAACATACAAAAATCAGTTGGATTCCTCTACACGAACCAAGAGAACTTTGAAGAGGAAATCACCAAATCAATACCATTTACAGTAGCCCCAAGAAGATAAAATATTTAGGAATAAATCTAACCAGAGACGCAAAAGACCTATACAAAGAGAACTACAAGACACTACTGCAAGAAACCAAAAGAAACCTACATAAGTGGAAAAACATACCTTCCTCATGGTTAGGAAGACTCAACATTGGGAAAATGTCAATTCTACCCAAAGTGATCTACAGATACAAAACAATCTTGATCCAAATTCCAATGACATTTTTTAATGAGATGGAGAAACAAATCATCAACTTCATAAGGAAAGGGAAGGGGCCCCAGATAAGTAAAGCATTACTGAAGAAGAGGAACAAAATGGGAGGCCTCACACTAACTGATTTTAGAACCTATTATACCACCACGGTAGTCAAAACAGCCTGGTACTGGTACAACAGATACATAGACCAATGGAACAGAGTTGAGAATCCAGAAATAAATTCATCCACCTATGAGCTGCCGATATTTGACCAAGTCCCAAAAGTCCGTTAAATGGGGAAAAGATAGTCTCTTTAACAAACGGTGCTGGCATAACTGGATATCCTTCTGCAAAAAAAATGAAACAAGGCCCATACCTCACACCATGCACAAAAACTAACTTGAAATGGATCAAAGACCTAAATATGAAATCTAAAACAATAAAGACCATGGAAGAAAAAGTAGGCACAGCATTAGGAGCCCTAATGCATGGCATATACAGAATACAAACCATAACTAACAATGCACAAACACCAGAAGAGAAACTACATAACTGGGAGCTCCTAAAAATCAAAACACTTATACTCTTCAAAAGACTTCACCAAAAAAGTAAAAAGACAACCTACAGCCTTAAAAAGCTAGAAATAGAAGTACCACACGGTTTGGCAATCCCACTACTTGGAATATACACACAAAAAAACCAAACCCATTGCTGTCAAGTCAATTCTGACTCACAACAACCCTACAGGACAGAGTAGAACTGCCCCATAGAGTTTCCAAGGAGCACCTGGTGGATTTGAACTGCCGACCCTTTGGTTAGCAGCCACAGCGCTTAGCCACTGGGCCACTTGGAATATAGCCTAGAGAAGTAAGAGCTGTCACACAAATAGAAAAGTGCACACCCATGTTCACTGCAGCACTGTTCACTATAGCAAAAAGATGGAAATGACCTAGATGCCCATTGATGGACGAACAGATAAACCAATTATGGTATAACTGCACAATGGAATACTATGCAACTGTAACAATAAAGAACAGTGATGAATCAGGGAAACATCTCGCAACATGGATGAATCTGGAAGGCATTATGCTGAGTGAAATTAGTCAGTCACGAAAGGACAAATATGAGCCCACTGTTATAAGAACTCAAGAAAAGGTTTAAACACAGAAGAAAACAGTCTCTCTGGTTACAAGCGTGGGGAGGGAGGAAGAGGGGAATTCATAACTAGATAGTAGACAAGAATTATCTTAGGTGAAGGGAAGTCAGCACAAGTGGACTAAACCAAAAGCTAAGAAGTTTCCTGAACACAACCAAACACTTCGAGGGACAGAGTAGCAGGGGCAGGGGTCTGGGACCACAGTTTCAGGGGACATCTAGGTCAGCTGGCATAACAAAGTTTATTAAGAAAATATTCTGCATCCCACTTTGGTGTGTTGCATCTGGGGTCTTAAAAGCTTACTAGCAGCCACATAAGATGTGTCAATTGGTCTCAACCTACCTAGAGCAAAAGAGAATGAAGAACACCAAAGACGCAAGGAAAACATTAGCCCAAGAGACAAAAGGGCCAAGTAAACCAGAGACTTCATCAGCCTGAGACCAGTAGAACTAGATGGTGCCTGGCTACCACCAATAACCGCCCTGACAGGGAACACAACAGAGAGCTCCTGGCAGTGCACAATTCAAATTCAGGTAAAAAGACCAGACTTAATAGTCTGATTGAGACTAGAGGAACCCCAGAAGACATGGTCCCTGGACTCTCTATTAAGCCAGAACTAAAACCATTCCTGGAGCCAACTCTTCAGACAAAGATTAGACTGGACTATAAAACGCAAAATAATACTTATGAAGAGTGTGCTTCTTAGTTCACTGTCCGGAGGGGGATGAGAAAGCAGAAAGGGATAGGAGTTGGTTGAATGGACATGGGAAACTCGGGGTGCAAAGGGAGTGTGTTGTTCACATTATAGGGGACTGCAGCTAGGGCCACATAACAATATGTGTATCAATTTTTGTTTGAGAAACTACTTGACCTTTAAACCTTCACCTAAAGCAAAATAAAAAATCAACTGTATGTATTCATTTTTAAAAATTCTCTCTATCCTCTTCATTCTTTTGGTGTTTATCATGGATTGAATTGTGTCCCCCCAAAATATCTGTCTACTTGAATAAGTCATGATTCCCAGTATTGCATGATTGTGTACCATTCTGTCATCGGATGTGATTTCCCTGTGTTGTAAATCCTAACACTGTGATGTTAATGAGATAGATAAGTGGCAGTTATGTTGATGAGATCTACAAGGTTAGGTTGTGTCTTAAGCCAATCTCTTTTGAGACATAAAAGAAAGAAACCAGCAGAGAGATAGGGGGACCTCATATCACCAAGAAAGCAGCGCTGGGAGCAGAGCATGTTCTTTGGACCCGAAGTTCCTGCACAGGGGAGCAACTAGTCCAGGGGAGGATTGATTAGAATGGCTTTCCTCTAGAGTGGACAGAAAGAAAAAGCCTTTGCCTGGAACCGATGTCCTGAATTTGGACTTCTAGCCTATTAGGCTGTGAGAAAATAAATTTCTCTTTGTTAAAGCCATCTGCTTGTCGTATTTCTGTTGTAGCAGCACTAGATGACAGAGACAGTGTTGTTTCCTCTGTCCCTTCTCATTTTCCCCTTTCTTCTCCTTCTCCTTATGCTTCTTCCCTCAGTCAGAATTTGACCTAAAGAGATGTTCAGAATCAATTGGTTGCTATACCAATACCTGCTTATTACACTGAAGATGAGGCACAGCCTGGGCTTTGTTTTTCTCAGAAAGAGCTAAAAAGCTTGATGTGTGACCTGCAGGCCTTCTATTGTACATCCGGTGTGGTGAACAGAGGCCCAGCGTGGAGTCCAGTACATAATACAGCAGCCTTTAACAGGCCCAGCCCTGAAGGTAGCTCTCGTTTAGAAGAGAGATACAGATGGTAGCTTCTTTTCTCTTCATTCCTGAATTCAGCAAGGGAAATGAGCTGGTTAATTTAACGTAGGGTAAAAACTATGTAAGACTGTGAGTCAGGAACTCTTTGTTTTAATTCCAGATGTGCTGCTAACCAGCTCTGAGACATTTAACTAGTCAGTGAAACTTCCTTTTCCTCCATTTTTTTTTTCAGCTAGAAAACGAGGGTCAAATAATGTCTAGATTCTTTCTTGCCCTAAATATTACATGGTTCTACTGACTTTTAATGAGGATTTATAAAGATCTAGTACTCATTCCCAATGAGTGCTGGCGAGTGTGATGGTGTAATTCTATGTAGATATAGAATTCTTTCACGAAAGGGTTCAGGGAGCCTACCATCTTTCATATTTCTCTATTGGTATAGCATAATCTGTAAAAATTTCCTTGCCCTTAAAATACTCGCATGTAAGGGAGAATGAAGAAAACTAAAGACATGAGGGAAAGATTAGTCCAAAGGACTAATGGACCACATCTACCACAGCCTCTACCAGGCTGAGTCCAGTACAACCAGATGGTGCCTGGCTACCACCACCAACAGCCCTGACAGGGATCACAGTAGAGGGTCCTGGACAGAGCTGGAGAAAAATGTAGAACAAAATTCTAACTGACAAAAAAAGACCAGACTTACTGACAGAGACTGGAGAAACCCCCCAGACACACTTTTAGCTCAGCAGTGAAGTCACTCCTGAGGTTCACCCTTCAGCCAAAGATTAGACAGGCCCATAAAACAAAAAGAGACTAAAGGGGTGCACCAATCCAGGGGTAAGGACTAGAAGGCAGGAGGGGACAGGAAAGCTGGTAATAGGGAACTTAAGGTCAAGAAGGGTGAGTGTTGACATCTCGTGGGGTTGTTAAGCAATGTCATAAAACAGTATGTGTACTGTTTAATGAGAAGCTAATTTGTTCTGTAAACCTTCATCTAAAGTATAAAAAAAAAAAATCCTGAATCGGAAGACTCCATCATGTAGAGGTAGAGTAAAGGAATATAAGAAACATTGAAAAAAAAAAAAAAGAAAAACTCCCATGCCAGTAAAAGTCAATTCTCTGTTTCAAACTTTAACTTAACAGTTTAAACACTCACAGTTGAGGCCATAAGCTGGTTCTTACTCAGGCATATGCTTAACATGGAGAGGCAAAGTGGTTCAGCTTCACCCAAGGGTAGAATGAACTTCAACTTGCAGTTAAGAGAAGAGGCTTTGGGCACAGTGAGCATAAATGAAGGAAATGGGTCCTTGGCAAGGGCAGGAGCTCTGGAGGCAGAGCTAGAGTTATCCTCCAGGAAAGACAAAGGAAGTTACTGAGAACACTTAGGCCCGTGAGGTGTTTTGGTCCATGGAGGATGTCATCATCTAAAGAGCCGCAGGGAACATTTGGATTTCTTAAGCAGCAAGCAGTGAAAAGAAGGATGCAAGCAAAATTTATGTGTATTGGGCCTCCGTATTAAACCAGACACTGTGGTCCTAGACGTCTCACTGAATTCTCACCATATTAAACAATAGGCTGGTCAGTTAGGCAACGAGCCCAAGGTCATCAGCTACGCAAAGAACTGAAAACCCAGCCAAAGATCATAATGGTGCCAACACACATTTATTTTGGGCTAAATTTGGAAGGTTTGGTAGAACATCTATCCCAGACTGGGTAGGGGGACTTATTTAAAGACCAGTACCAAGAAGATGAACGTCTAGCCTCATTTACATTTTAGTAAAGAGCAGGGCGTCCATTACTTCTCCTTCAAAATTTCTCATAACCAGTTGGCTTTGTTTTTGGATATACAATTCTTTCTCCAAAGGGTTTAGGGAGTCTGCCATTTTGCATATTGCCCTGTTGGTATAGCATGATCTGTTGATTGGCCATGACCTTCTACTAGAAGCTATATTGCATACCATTGTTGTTTTTGTTGGGTGCCTTCGAGTCAGTTATTGCATACTGTACAAATATATAAGCATATGTATTTGTTGGTGGTTCAGTGATAGAATTTTTGCCTTTCATGTGAGAGACCTGAATGCAACACCCAGCCAATGCACTTCCTTGCACAGCCACCACCCACCTGTCACTGGAGACTTGTGTGTTGCTATGATGCTGTACAGGTTGCAGCAGCACTTCCAGACTAAAGTAGACTAGTGAGAAAGGCCTGGCAGTGTACTTTTTTTTTTTTTTTTTTGTATTTTATTGTGTTTTTGGTGAAAATTTACTCAGAAAATTAGGTTCTTATTTAACAATTTCTATACATACTGTTCAGTGACACTGCTTACGTTCTTCACAATATATCAGCAGTCTCATTATTTTCATTTTGGTTGTCCTGATCCCATTAATCTAGCTTCCTTGCCCACCTCTTGTCTTATCATCTTTGGTCTAGGGTAAGTCTTAACCACCTGGTTTCATCTAGACGATTATTTTGAGAAGCACGGTACTCATGAGTGATATTTATTTTATGGGCCAATCTGTCATTTGGCTGAAAGGTGAGCTCTGGGAGTGGTTTCAGTTCCCAGTATAAAGAGTATCTCGGGCCAATAGTCTCAGCGGTTCGTGTAGTCTCAATGTATTTTTGAAAATCAGCCAATGAAAACCCTACAGATCACAATGGTCTGATCTGCAACTGATCATGGGGGTGGTGCAGGACCAGGCAGTGTTTCATTCGGTTGTGTGTGGGGTCACCACGAGTTGGGTGTGACTTGATGACACCTAATAACAGATATGTGTGTGTGTGTGTGTGTGTGTGTTTTAAGTGGTTCTCAACCTTAGCCACATACTAGGATGTTCTGGAATGCTTTGGGAGAAAATGCTAATGTCTATGATCCATTCCATGCCAATCAAATAAGAATCTTTTGGGTAAGGGGACAAAGGAGCAAATGTGCTTGAGATTTTAACATGTGCTTGAGAACTATTGCTGTAGTCACTTGCTGTAAAACCCCTTACAAAACAAAAAATGAATTTGTGTGGTTTTTGCAAAGATTGGAAGGAAGACAGATATTAGGAAATTGAAATCCACTTCTGAATCTGGTCCAAGGAAGAGATGAGACTCTGGTTTTATTAATATTAGGAGACCTACTCAATGCTGCCTTGGAAAATCCAAGGAGGCCAAAACACTAGAAAGAGCTCGTTTCTGCTCCTTTCTCAAAATTCTGATCAGTAAAAACGTACTGGCTATCACAGGCTATTCACAGATGTTCCCATATCACTTGGGGTAGAGGGTTATCCAATTCCACCCACAAACGTGAGGTCAGTAATTCCTCTGGGCCACAGGCTGCTTATCCCTGCATTCCAGAAACACAAGAAATGGGTGCTGTCTTATTAGTGACCAAGAGCATGGATTTTGAGGAAATAATTCCAGGAAGGTAACTCATGGAAAAACATCAAAAATGAGAGTAATTTAATTAATTCAAAGATGAATGTAAAGACCAATAATTTATCCTGGTATTTATAAACATGAAGAAATAAAGGCCAGTATAGAGTCAAAAAGAAATAACAAACATTCAAAATCAACTCTAGCTGCTGGCAGAAAGCTGATAACATAGTAGACCTTGAATACACTGTTTATGATTGATGACCCAACTGAGGTCTATTTTGAGATTTGGTTAGTTTTTGTAAAGTTTAAATGTTTTCATTCCTTTTCCTTCACATTTGCCTCATATCACAGTTGGACGAATCTATAACTTACTTCTGTGAGTTAAGGGTTAAAAGAAGTAGTTGAGATTTCTGATACTCATAATAAAAGACGACTGGAGAAATGTTATTGGTGCTTATTCTACCTTCTCTTATAAAGGAAAAATCTGAAGGTGACTTTTATTTTCTGTAGAACATAAACACAAATTGACCTTTCATTTATAAAAAGTGGAAAGTTGCACCTCTGGTCTTTCTGGCAATATTAAGGCTGCTGTGTGACAACTCCAGGGGTCACCTTATACATCATAGTCTCTGTGTTTAGCACCTCCATAGAGCTGGTATTAGGAAGACAATAAGGCTGAGGGACATTCAAGTCAGATGGTCCTGGCCTTGAAAGCTGGCAAGCAGTTTAGTCTTAACTCTTTGTGCAAGAAAAAGGGTGGGCACCAGAGGTTTTTAACAACCAGATGATGGATCTGAGTCAACGCTGAAAAGATGAATTTGACAAGTCTATCCAGAAATGTCTGACCTGGAGAGCCTAGAGCAGAGTTTCTGAGTGTGTTATCTGCAACCCCATCTCTGACCCAGTCACCTGGAGTGGTTGTTCAAAATGCAGATCCCGGGCCCCATGGATATTGTATTTCTTAGGTTTGAAGTGTTTAAATAAGCCACCTAGGTGTTCCTGTACGCTAAAGCTAGCTAAAACTGTCTCAGAAACAAGACCAGTTAGGAGCTATATTACTTGTACAGGGCCATGCCATGTGACTGTACACGACAGCCCTAGGAAGCAGCATTCCTAAGCACCATTCTCAAAGGAATGCCTGGGAACACGTCATTAATTTTTTTCTTTTATGGTGTTCATAACTACAAATAAATGGCAAATAAAAATTAGTAAATAGATATTTAGCTTTCCTCTTTATGTACTGGCAGCGGGTGGAGGAAACGCTTCCACCTGAACAACGTGCTGGTGGCACCCATCTTACAGGGCTGAACTGCCAATACCCAGCATGCAGTGCCTGCCCTGGCTAAGGCCTGGTTGCCTAGATACCACATTGTATCCAGAGTGTTGCCAGTAGGTGAGTCAGCAAATCTCCCTACGTTCCTGTGACAACACATTGTAGATCATGGAGTAAGGAAATGTTTTCTACTGAGTGCTACCAGCCCAAAAGGAGAGAAAAAGTAGTTGAAGGTCACATAAATAGGTAACAGGGTCCCTTGCTTGCTTTCTTTAGAGCCATATAAACCATTCTAATTGCCTATTTTGGAAATTAAGGAAGCAATGTATGTTTTCCATTCCACATTATGTCAGTTGAAAAAGAAAATACTGGGAGGCAGGAGGGAGGGAACAAAAGGGAAAGGTGGTAGAGGAGAGAGGAGACAAAGAGAAGAGATTGGAGAAAAAACTACTGAAATAAGAGAAGAAGAGGAGAGACAGTTATAAGTACACGAGAGAGGCACATGACAAAATGGATAGAAAGGAGACAATGAAAGTGAGACTGGGTCCCAAGCTGAGAGAATGGCTGCACTATTTTTGTCCAGTCTACATTCATTTGGGCTGTTAACATTCATTCAACCAACATTCATTGAATACCTACTGTATGCCTTTAGGTATTAAGTATATTTAGTCTTGTATAGGACATGTTCCTTGCTATTGGGGGTCTGCGGCTTCAAGGGAGCATAAAATATACACACTGTTATTCTCCGTGGCAGCCATGCTGCACTGCAGATGGTAGCAGGGACCCTGGCTGTCTACTTTCTGCCATCCCCCAGTATCAGTACTGGGCCTGGCACCTAGTAGGAGTCCCGTAAATGTTTCTAGGGTGTGTTAAGTGCTAAACTGTGATACACTTATGGCTGAGGAGAGGATAGGTTTCCTAAAGATTGAATTTTGAAGGACAGTTGGGCTTTTCATAAGCAATGTTTGAGACATTTTGGACAAAGGGCATGGTGTGAAGCTGTAGTGTTTGTGTAGGTTTAGGACCTGGAAAATGCCAAAATATCTGAATGTAGGGTTAAGCACTTGACTACTAGCTGCAAGTCTGGTGGTTTGAATGCACGCGGAGACCCCTTGGGAGAAAGGCCTGGTAATCCGCTTTGGAAAGATCCCAGCCTTGAAAACCCTACAGAGCGGTTCTACTCTGCACACGTGGGGTTGCCATGAGTTGGAATTAATATGATCCCAAGTAACAGGAACAACAGGTTAGTATTAGGAAGACAATAAGGCCGAGAGACATTCGTGTCAGATGGTATTGGTCCTTGACAGCTGGCAAGCACTTTAGCCTTAATTCTTTGTGCAGGAAGAAGTGTGGGCACCAAAGGTTTTTAGCAACTGGGTGATGGATCTGAGTCAGTGTTTGAAAAGATGAATTTGACAAGTCTATTCAGAAATGTCTGACCTGGATTGCCTAGAGCAGAGTGTCTAAGCACGTGATCTGTATGTAACCCCACCTCTGACCCAGTCACCTGGAGTGCTTGTTCAAAACACAGATCCCTGGGCCCCTCTGCTACTGTATTTCTTAGGTTTGAAGTGTTTTAAGTAAGCTACTTGGGTAAATTTCCTGTACACTAAAGCTAACTAAAACTGTCTCAGAAAGAAGACCAGTTAGGAGGTATATTAGTCCTCTATTGCTGTGTAGCAACTCACCCAAAAATGTAGTGGCTTAATTAAAAAAAAAAAAACAAACAACTTTATTATCTCGAAGTTTGTAGGTCAGGAATTCAAGAGTGGCTTTGTTGGGAGGTTCTAGCTTGGAGTCTCTCATGAGTTTCCTTTCTGGCTGTAGGCCAATGCTGCAGTTATCTGAAGACTTGAGTGGGGCTGAAGGCCCCTCTTCCGAGCTTACTCATGTGGCTGTTGGCAGAAACCCTTAGTTCCTCTCTGTGTGGGCCTCTCCATAGGGTTGCTCATGACGTGGCAGCTGTCTTCTCTCATAGCAAATTCACAGAGAGAGAGAGGGACACAGAGACAGAGAGGGACATGGGGGGAGGGGGGAGAGAAGTGACATACCATGTTCTATTGGTTACACAGACCAGCCCTGGTACAATGTGGGAGGGAACTATACAACGGTGTGAATAAGGGTGTGAATACCAGGAGACAGGGATCATTTCTGAAGCTAACTTGGAATCTGGCTATCACTGGAGGCATAGCCTATGGGTGAGGTGATAAGAACCTGAAATTGTAGTATGTAGTGTGTGATAGAAGCCCTGGTGGTGCAGTGGTTAAGAAGCTCAGCTGCTAACCAAAAGGTCAGTAGTTTGAGTCCACCAGCTGCTCCTTAGAAACCCTATGGGGAAGTTCTACTCTGTTCTATACGGTCACTTTGAGTTGGAATCAACTCGATGGCAATGAGTTTGGTTTTTGGTAGTGTGTAATAAAGGAGCCCTGGTGGTACAGTGGTTAAGTACTTGGTTGCTAACCGAAAGGTTGGCAGTTCAAACCCACTAGCCTCTCCTCAGAAGAAAGATGTGGCAGTCTGCTTCTGTAAAGATTACAGCCTTGGAAACTCTATGGGCAGTTCTACACTGTCCTGTAGGGTTGCTATGAGTTGGAATCGACTCCATGGCAACGGGTTTGGTTTTTTTTTTTTTCGGTTTAGTGTGGAATAATATGATTTAACATGCTTGAACACTTATCACTTGCCAGGATCTGTTGTAAGCTCTTTACATGTATTATTGCTGTCACAGCAATTCAATACAATAGGTGCTGCTATTATCCCAATGGGTAAACTGAGGTAAAATTGGTAGCAAAGGGAGACAGTTATTATAAAGAGAGACTTGTCAGGCCATGGAGAAAAACTTAGTGTGGAGGAAGGTAATTGGTTTTAACCAGTGTCCTACTGTCTGATAAACCACCCTTTAAAAAACTTCAAAATCCTTAAGTTTTAGGATTCATTTTGAGCTGGCCACATCAGCTAAGCATTGGCAAATCACACTCCAGCCTAAAGCCCCCCCCCCCGCCCCCCGCCAGGGCATTTATTTAATAAGCAGTGGGAACAGAACCAAATCAGGCCAGAAATTCTCCCCAAATAGGATTCCTAGAATGGGCTCCTAAACAGCTGGGTCATGTTTTCCATACAATACCCAGGATTTGCTCTCTGCCCATCTGCCCCTGCCCAAGACTCTAACTTTGAGAATCTTCTTCAGTCCGGAGACACTAGAAATGAGAAACAGTTTTATTTTTGAACCAGGCAAGCCTGGCTCCTGAATGTATCAGGTAGGCTGTGCAGGGGAGGAGAAACTGAGTGTTCACTGTTTATCTCTTCCCAACACACCTGCAATTAGGGTTCATCAAAGCAGGCGGTTTTTCTCCACACACTTTGAATGTTCCTGTGCCATGCCAAAATGCCCTATAATCTTTCCACTGTGCTTCTGCTGAACTTCCCTCCAAAATTCCCTTTTCCAGTCGTCTGTCAGCTCCTCCCTAGTGTCCTCACGCACCACCCTGACCTGTTCTTGCTGCATTCACAAGATTCCTTTACTTCCTTTCCTTTTCTCCAGTTTGCTTTCATTTCGTCTCCATTTCTCTCTTTTTCAGGCTCCATCCTCCCAGCTTTTCTGTTTTGGGAGCCTGTTCTACAAAGCCATACCTGTACTTACTTACAAGTGCCTGAGAGTTTGGTAATTTACTTACTGTCAACAAAACAAAGGAAGAAAGAAAGGAAAAAAAGCTCCATAGACGCAAGAACAGAACCCGGGAGGGTGAGCCAACTTGGCCTGCGGGACCCGGTCAGTGTAACTGAGAAGGGCCTATTGGGCCTCTGCAGACTCCTCCTTGCAAGAAACCCTGAACTTCGGAGTGAAGAAGAGGCTGGACCTGCTGATATTAATAAGTTCTGCAGGACCGGAGAGATGGCGTGGCAAGCCATCACAGACTACACACGACACCTCCAATTAACTGGGAGTGGAAGTGTGAAGGGACCCCACAGCAGGTAGGGGTCAGCGCGCAGGACAAGCCCTGCCTGGGATGCAGTAGGCAGCCAAGTCTCGCTGACAGCTTCCACTGGAGCCTCTCCTGGCGCACGGGTGGGGCCCCAAGTGCCCAGTCAGTCAGCCGGGCATGTGGGCCGCGGGTGGGGCAGCGCGGGCGGGCCAGGGCTGAGGGACGCTGTTTGCCAACATCACCGCCTGAGTGTTTGTCCAGCCAGTCTGTAAAGCTCGCGGGCGCCTTTGCTTTTCCCTGCCTCCCTTCCCGACAACTTCTGGAGGCCCAACTAGACGTGGCAGGTGCTGGGGTCCTCCTGCCCACGCGATCCCAGTGCCCTGAACAGGTAGATGCTGGGGGGGGGGGGGAGCAGACCAGAAAGGGGAGGCCTGGGAGAAGTGTGTGTGCGTGTGCGTGTGCGTGTGTCCGGAGTGTTCTCGAGCCAGACAGTGAAGGCCCGGGGACCGAGGGGAGGTGGGGCTGTGAGCGGAGGAAGGTCGGGGCGAGGCCTCGGTCCCGGCCGCGCGCCCTCCTCCTCCGCCCCCTTCCGTCCCGCCCCGGGCGCGCTCAGGTGTAGGGCCGAGCGGCTAGCGCAGCGGCGGCGGCTGGTGGACGGTGTCAGATGTCAGGTGTCGGGTGTCCGAAGCCGCCGGCTGGGTGAGCAGCGGCCCCGGAGGGCCGGGGGCTTGTGGTTCTAGGGGTGAAGCTAGAGGGGGAGGCCTTCGGGGAAGTTCTGGGGATCCCGGCGGGTGATACGTGTATTCGAGGGGTGTGTGAGCACACAACGCATGATTACGCACCGGGCGCAGGCGGGGCGCCTCGGGGTGGCCGGCGTGGGAGGATCTGGCGCTCCCTAGCTTTTGGACTCCAGCAGTAGAACGGTGCTGGGGAGCCACGTCTCTCTCGCTCTTCGCTCTGGTTCTGGGTCACCCGTCCACCTTATGACGTCCACCGCCACATTTGTGCGAACAAACACCCCGCGTCTATAGCACCATATTGACTTTCTCCTCGAGGAGATTTCTTGAGGGCTGGGAAAACTGTTTCTGCCGGCGCCCTACTCGGCAGTGGTTCCCGGGCGCGGCCACGTGGGATCGGTGCGCGCCACCTCCCTGGCCTAGGTGGGCCACAGGCTGCCGGCTTGGAAGGCAGAGCCAGGCACGGTGCCAGTGTGCTCCGGGTGGCCTTCCTCAAACAGGTGGGCACCCCTGCCCGCTCCAGCCGCGCTCCTTTCCTCGGGGTCCACGCACAAGTCTGAATAGAGGTGGGAGGGGAATTGGGAGACGCAGTGAGAAACCACGGTTTGTAGGTTTTCTGCTCGGCGTTGTGTCTCCTTGATCAAGGGTCTCGAGGCGGAAGCAACCCTTGCACCTGTCTCTAAACTTAGATTCTCCTCACCTCATAAAAGCCTGTTACAATTATTGGATACAAGTATTTTAAAAGTGAATAAGTATGTGGAAGGCATAATGTGGCCATAGATTTGTCATGAGTGGAATTCTCTAGGTAAACCCTTGTGTTGCAGTAAATTCAAATTTCCGAAGGCTGATATATGCTTATAAAACAACTTCCCAAATTGCTGTCCTCTCTGGTAATTCATTTTGTCCTCAAAAGCAGCCCCTTTACAGATTGAACAAGATAAGGGAATTTTGAAAATGGAAGTGGCTATTTTCAAAGAATTAGAAGTTAAAGCTCTATTATAACGTTAAAATTGTATTGCTCATACCACAATATTTTTATAATTTAGGCTGTTTCAGCCTTTTGGGGGGGAATCTTTGAGGGGTTCAGCGGCTGTGGCAGATGGGAGAATCAGATGAAATCTATGGACTTTATGGAAGACTGAATTGATCCTATGACTCTTTGGAAATTGGTTTTTGAAATGCATAGTAGGTGTGAGCTTATTGCTTATCTTTTCTGTCTTTTAGGACAAGTGCTGTACAAGAAAAAAACCAAGTTAGTTGAACTTTTTATTAGTCTTGAATAACTAGGAGTTGTTTGAATCATATCAGGGAATGAAAGTGGGAAAAACCCTGGTTAGTTAATTTCCTCATTTTTATTTCCTCTACCTTGGCTCCACTTGTGTCCATGGCGTCATACTAGATTATATCACATGTGGTTGTTGTTGGGTGCCACTCAGTCCATTCCGACTCATAGCGACCCTGTGTATAACAAAATGAAACACTGCCTGGCTCTAAGCCATTCTCACAATCCTTGTTATGCTTGAGCCCATTGTGGCAACCACTGTATCAGTCCATCTCATTGAGTGTCTTCCTCTATTTCACTGACCCTCTACTTCACCAAGCATGATGTCCTTCTTCGGGGACTGGTCCCTCCTCATAACATACCCAAAGTATGTGAGATGAAGTCTCGCCATCTTCACTTTCAAGGAGCACTCTGGCTGTTTTCTTCCAAAACAGACTTGTTCATTCTTCTGCAATCCATGGTATATTCAGTGTTCTTTGTCAGCACCGTAATTCAAAGGCATCAATTCTTCTTTGGTCTTCCTTATTCATTGCCCAGCTTTCGCAGGCATACGACGTAATTGAAAAATATCATGGCTTGGGTCAGGTGCCCCTTAGTCCTTAAAGTGACATCTTTACTTTTTAATTCTTCAAAGAGTTTTTTGTAGCAGATTTGCCCAATGCAATATGTCTTTTGATTTCCTGACTGCTGCTTCCATGGGCGTTGATGATGGATCCAAGTAAAACGAAATCCTTGACAATGTCAATCTTTCCTCCATTTATCATGATGTTGCTTATTGGTTCAGCTGTGAGGATCTTTGTTTTCTGTATGTTGATGTGTAATCCATACTGAAGGCTGTAGTCTTTGATCTTTGCTTTCAGCAAGCAAGGTTGTGTCATCTGCATATCACAAGTTGTTAATAAGTCTTCCTCCAATCCTGATACCACATTCTTCTTCATATAGTCCAGCTTCTCGGATTATTTGCTCAGCGTACAGATTGGATAAATATGGTAAAAGGGTACAACCCTGATGCACACCTTTCATTTCTTTTAAATTGTACTTTAGATAAAGGTTTACAGAACAAACTAGTTTCTCATTAAACAGTATAAGTATTGTTTTATGACACTGGTTAACAACCCCATGACAAGTCAACACTCTCCCTTCTCAACCTTGGGTTCCCCATTACCATCTTTCCTGTCCCCTTCTGCCTTCTAGTCCTTGCCCCAGGGCTCGTGTACCCCTTTAGTCTCATTTTGTTTTATGGGCCTGTCCACTCTTTGGCTGAAGCGTGAACCTCAGGAGTGATGCCATTACTGAGCTGAAAGGGCATCTGGGGGCCATACTCTCAGGATTTCTTCAGCCTCTGTCAGGCCAGCAAGTCTGGCCTTTCTTTCTGAGTTAGAATTTTATTCTACATTTTTCTCCAGTTCTGTCTGGGACCCTCTGTTGTGATCCCTGTCAGAGCAGTCAGTGCTGGTAGCCGGGCACCATCTAGTTGTACTGGACTTAGCCTGGTGGAGGCCGTGGTAGATGTGGTCCATTAGTCCTTTGGACTAATTTTTCCCTTGTATCTTTAGTTTTCTTCATTCTTCCTTGCTCCCAAAGGGGTGAGACCAGTGGCGTACCCTAGATGGCTGCTCACAGGCTTTAAGACCCCAGAGTAGAATGTAGAACATTTTCTTTATAAACTATGTTATGCCAGTTGAGCTAGATGTTCCCTGAGACCATGGTCCCCACAGCCCTCAGCCCAGCAATTCATTCCCTCAGGGAGTTTGGATGTATCTATGGAGCTTCCGTGACTTTGCCTTGTACAAGTTGTGCTGGGTTCCCCAGGACTGTGTACTGTCTTACCCTTCACCAAAGTTACCACTTACCTATTGTCTATTTAGTGTTTTTCCATCCCCACCACTCCCCTCCCTCGTAACCATCGAAGATTGTTTCTTTTTGTGGGTAAACATTTTCATGAGTTTTTACAGTGGTGGTCTTATACAATATTTGTCCTTTTGTGACTGACTTATTTCACTCAGCATAATGCCCTCCAGATTCATCCATGTTATGAGATGCTTCACAGATTCATAGTTTTTATTGTTGCATAATACTCCTTTGTGTGTATGTACCACAGTTTATCCATTCACCTGTTGATGGGCATCTAGATTGTTTCCATCTTTTTGCTATTGTGAACACTGCTGGAATGAACATGGGTGTGCATATGGTCTATTCATGTGACAACTCTTATTTCTCTAGGATATATTCCTAGGAGTGGGATTGCTGGATCATATGGTACTTCTATTTCTGGCTTTTTAAGGAAGTGCTATATCGTTTTCCATATCATTTTGCATTACAGTGCATAAGAGTTCCTATCTCCCTACAGCCTCTCCAGGGTAAGATGGTATCTCATTGTGGTTTTGATTTGAGTTTTTGTAATGGCGAGTGATTGAGAGCATTTCCTCGTGTGTCTGTTGGCAGCTTGAATGTCTTCTTTAGTGAAGTGTCTGTTCATTTCCTTTGCCCATTTTTTAATTGGATTATTTGTCTTTTTGTTGTAGACATGTTGGATTTTCTTGTAAATTTTAGAGATTAGACCTTTGTCTGATTTGTAATAGCCAAAAATTTTTTCCCAATCTGTAGGTTCTCTTTTTACTCTTTCGGTGAAGTCTTTTGATGAGCATTAAGTGTTTAATTTTTAGAAGATCCCAGTTATCTAGCTTATCTTCTGGAGTTTTTGTGTTGTTGGTCATAGTTTGTATCCTGTTAATGCCGTGTATTAGGGCCTCTAGCGTTGATCCTATTTTTTCTTCTGTGAACGTAATAGTGTTTTGCTTTGTATTTAGGTCTTTGATCCATTTTGAATTAGTTTTTATATGTTGACGCACATCTTTCTTGATTTTAAACCACGCAGTATCCCCTTGCTTTGTTCGAATGAGGCCTCTAGGGGTAAGTACAGGTTCCGCATGAGCACAATTAAGTATTCTGGAATTCCCATTCTTTGCAGTGTTATCCATAATTTGTTATGATTCACATAGTCAGATGCCTTTGCATAGTCAATAAAACACAGGTAAACATCATTCTGGTATTCTCTGCTGTCAGCCAGGATCCATCTGACATCTGTAATGATATCCCTGGTTCCACGTCCTCTTCTGAATCCGGCTGGAATTTCTGGCAGTTCCTGTTGATGCACTGCTGCAACCACTTTTGAGTGATCTTCAGCAAAAATATCAATAACCACTAATGAACTTTAATGCTAGAGATATGCGTTTGCTACAAAAGGCAACAGAGAACAAAATAAAAGCTCCGTAAAGGAGCTTAAGCATCTCATCACAAGGGCGTGGTGGAACTCTCCTCACATGTGAGTGGTTGTGCCGTGTGTGCTGCTCCTAATGGTTATCTGGGAGGAGAAAAAGAGGAAAGTCTAAGTGCCCAGAGAATTAAGTGGGCAAACAGCATCCACACGTGGGCTAGCATCGTAGTTCTCTGCTCTCTGTTCTGGGGTGCAGTGTTTTCAATACCTGGCCATCCTGAAGCTATGTACAGTTGACCATGATGAGGCTTCTCTGCCCCTGAGAGGCACTTGGGGTCACGTATCTTTAGTTTAACATTTCTGTTGCTATAGGAATTTCTGGTCTTCATTTTGAAATTTCAGATGTGGTTCCACGTTATGATATTTTGATTCTGGACTCAGAAACTCACAAAAAGGCTTCTGTACGGTAGAGTACTTTAGAACAGACTCTAGGGCAAGACGTTCCAGTTCCTCCACTTTGCAGCTACTAACCTTCTGTGCCTCTCTCCGGCATCTCTGAAACGGGAATAGTGATGGACCTAATGCAGAGAATGTTGTGAAAATTAAATGAGTTGATACATGCAAAGTGCTTAAGATAGTGCCTGGTACAATAATGTTATTACCAGGAGTACTCTGGGTGGTGGGGGATGGAGGGTGGTGAGGATGAAGTTGGCACATTCAGGGTTTTAGTTTTAGGGTTTGCCCACTCCGTCACTGTTGCTAGGATTCACCCTGTTAAAAATGGGGAGCAGAGCAGAAACCTCAAGCCTTGCTGGGCAGCTCATTTTTTACTTCTGTGAAAGTCAACCACTGGAGTCATAGAATGTGCCTGCGAACGTAAGGACATTTACTGGAATGTCAAGGAGTCATTGGCTTTGGTTACTTACCACTTCATCTTGGAGAACTGGAGTCAAGTGGTTGAGGAACCAAATTCTTCCTGTGGTTAAGGACCATCACCTACAGGTAATGAATAGCTCAGCCTCTGGAAGCCTCTCCTTTAGTAGGGATTTTTTCCTGGTAGCGTAGTGGTTAAGTGCTACGGCTGCTAACCAAAGGGTTGGCAGTTCAAATCCGCCAGGCGCTGCTTGGAAACCCTGTGGGGCAGTTCTGCTCTATCCTGTAGGGTCACTATGAGTCGGAAGTGACTCTACAGCATTGGGTGTGGCTTATTGGGTTTTACCTTTTGAGAAGGTGTTAGAACCAAAAAATAAATAAAGCATCAGTTCTGTGTCTGTTGCAGCCTTTGAGGGCACCACAAAGTAAATTACAAAATTAGCAAGGGACACTGGGAGGGAGTTGTTTGGCTAGGCTAGGAATCAGTGACACTGCTTTAATCCTTTTTTTTTTTTTAGTTTTTTTCTATTAGTATTTTATTTCCGCTTAAGTCTCTTGATGTGGGAGATTAAAGGTTGGAGTTAGCAAGAATAGTTTTAGCCTTCATGAAGGTCTCTGCTACCCAATGAATCCTTAGTGAATCTGCCTCCTCCGTTTGCAAAGCGCTCTCTCTTACCAGAGCTATTTCAGCGTGCTTATATAGGTTCCGGAAACCCTGGTGGCTACTGGTTAAGTGGTACCGCCAGGCGCTCCTTGGAAACTCTGTGGGGCAGTTGTACTCTGTCCTATAGGGTCGCTATGAGTCGAGATCGACTCGACGGCACTGGGTTTTTTTTTTTTTTAATCTCAAAAGATTGGGTGTAAGTGAACGAATAGCTTTGCAAAGAAAAGGAGGACTAGGGGAAGCCGCAGGGGACTCCCAGATGGTGAGAACTGCGCTACAATCTAGCCGTATGGAGTAACGGAAATAAGAGGAGCCAAAACTACAGTCATGCCTCCTTTAACATCCACAATAAACCAAAAAAAAACCCACCCAAACCTGTTGATTTTGACTTACAACATCCGCAATACATTCTGTGAAATACGCGGTTATGTGATTTGGATGTTGTGGGAGCACCAGGGTCTGCCGGGCACGCGGGGCTCCTGGCGCACGCAGCGGTGGGGGTGTGTGGCGTGGGCAGCTCCCCCTGCGGACACCTCAGGTGAGTGCTCAGCTCCCGCAGGCCCCTAAAGGTCGTACGAAGGTCACGGTGGGGGGGCACCGACGGGGCGGGGCAGCAGGGGGTGGTCTCGGTGACCCTGTGCCCCCAGCTGGTCCCGTGATGCCTGTAGACCCTGGGCGCTTAGGAGCAGGAACTGGCGCCCACTCGTCCCAGCAGCAGGGGCGTCTGTTCCCGCGGGTGTAGGGCGGTGGGGATCCTCCAGGGGGCGCGCGTCGGACCGCTGGCTTATGTGGGTCGGACGTTTCCCAAATGGATGTTACGTGGCGCGTGTCCGTGTTGTGGCCACGGTGTGGCTGAGTGACTAGTCTGAAATTTAGGAGTGTCTGAAGTTACTGTGGAGAAACAAGATATTTGAGAGGGGCACGGCTACATGGTGAGATTATTGAAGCATTGGAAACACCAAATTATTTGCCCACTTATTAGAAGTGAGTGATCCTGCACAGTCACAGCAACTTTTTTCGGGTGTCCTACTGTATGTGAGGAAACCCTGGTGGCGTAGTGGTTAAGGTCTACGGCTGTTAACCAAAAGATCAGCAGTTCGAACCCACCAAGTGCTTCTTGGAAATCCTGTGGGGCAGTTCTCCTCTGTCCTGTAGGGTCGCTATGAGTCAGAATCAACTCCCTGGCAGCGGGTTTGGTTTGGTTTTGGTTATTGTATGTGAAAAAAATTATTTTATGTTCCAAATGGAAATATATATATAATTTCTTTCTGATTACAAAAATATGTAGTTATAGTGTTAAAAAAAAATCAGCCAAATAGAAATGTATGAAACATCAGTGGAGTTGTCCTCTTCCCCCTTCATAGAACCACTGTTAAATGACTTGTGCGTACACAAGTCCATGGTTTCTTTTGAAAGGAGCCCTCTGCTAAACTTTTTTTAAAGCAAGTCTCCTTTGTAATGAACCTGCTCACCTCTTTGTTTCTCCAGTTTATCTGGTCTGTAAATTTAGATTTTATTAAATCGGGTTATCTGGAAGAGGTACACCTAAAACCTGGTGACCTTCCAGAATGTACATAGGTGTTCTGCCCTGCACCTGCATTGTTTTCATGGCCCTGGTAGGTTATCTGGAAATGACACTGTCCTTTGTGAAGATGTACATAAACCAGAACTGAACCCGTTGCCACCAAGTCGATTCTGACTGAGCGATCCTATAGAACAAACTACAACTGCCCCACAGGGTTCCCGAGGTACAGCTGTCAGATTTGAACTGCGAAACTTTTGGTTAGCAGCCCAGCTCTTTAACTGCTGTGCCACCAGGGCTCTGAAGATGTACATAATTGTGTTTATTTTATGCTACTTTTAAGGGAAAATACAAAATTTATATTGTGGTCTAATTTTTATTCCTTCTCTTTCCCTTCTTTGACCATGGTTTTGGTTTGGGGTGGGTAACCGTGAAATCTCAAAAACAGTAGTTTCTTTTGAAATAGATTGTTTGGACAGAGCCTTTTAACTTCTCCTTTGACTGTTTTTTTTTTTTTCCATTCTTTTCTCAGCCATATAGTTGGTGGTTTGTTAGACTCTAAGGTAATAATAAAGTTTGCATAGCTGGGAGAAGGCCAAACCTCAGTTAATTGTTTTGTTTCCCTGAGACTGACTATATAAAGTTAGGCTTGGTTTTGTTTTGTTTGATAAAGTATCTTTGGAAATTACGGGATAGAGGTTACACAGACTCTTAATAAAGTGTGCCTCAGCCTTGCTTTTCTTTTCCCCTGGAATGAAAAGGGATACTCTGTTTCCTCTAAGCTTTATTCTCTTTATAAACCCGCTCTTACCCAGCTCTTACACATTTTAATATCCCTGTTTTCTGGCTTTTGCTCTTTGCAGGATCAATGGATGGCACCTTGGACAGGATATTTGGTGCCAGGTCCCAGAAGCCAGTTTGCTGAATTATTGTCTCAGTCAGTCAGGATCACTGGGCTGTGAGTCTCTTTGAAGGTCTGTGGTCACTCCCAGGTGCCAGCTCAGGTGGAGGCACACCTGGAAGCCACTTTCAAGTACTTTTGCCACAGGTGTAAAAGACTCCCGAACTGCAAAGATGCTGAAACAGATACTCTCAGAGATGTACATAGATCCTGATCTACTGGCAGAGCTCAACGAAGAACAGAAACAGATCTTGTTCTTCAAGATGAGGGAAGAGCAGATCCGACGATGGAAAGAAAGAGAAGCAGCAATGGAAAAGGAGTCCTTGCCAGTGAAACCCAGACCTAAGAAAGGTAAACTTAGCTTCGTCTCTCCTCTGGATATGCTAGGAGAATAGCTCCTGGCTGATTTTAACATTTCTCACAAGCAAGCCAGGTGCAGTTCCAATTTGGTAGACTGATCTTAAATGTTACTGAGGTTCTAATAGTGCAATTTGTCAACTTGAAGTCTATATACACACAGCATTTAGATGGCGTTATTATAGCCTTATGCAGATCTCTTCCTTGAAACCAGACTGACCTTAAGCTGAAATAAAAAATCATTTATGGGGTTTAATTTGAGGGGCATTTAGGAAGGATTTTACCTCCTTTGTTGTCACAAATGCCTGCTATTCTGCCAGCATAGCAGTTCTTAGATTAGCGTCTTTACAGCAGTTGTGTCAGCGTTTCTTAGACCTTGTGAGATTTTTCTGTGAGTTACCGTTTTTTAAGAAAACCCTCTCTTAAAATGCAAATATGGCTGTATAACCAAAAAAACCAAACCCACTGCTGTTGAATCTACTCCGACTCATAGCGACCCTGTAGGACAGAGTAGAACTGCCCCGTGGAGTTTCCAAGGCTGTAAATCTTTATGGAAGCAGACTGCCACATCTTTCCCTGGGCTTCTTTGTTTGCTGAATTGATCTCCTTGTGATGATTTAGACAAGACTTTAATATCAGTTTTCTTTTCTTTTTTTGCTTAAATCCTTCCTTTGCAGAGATTTATTTGAATCTACTTCTCAGAAAACCTGTATTACTTTGAAGTTATATAATCATGAAAAAAGTATGTTAATTTACAAGGCAAAAGTCCTATCATGCCAAAGGGCTATTATTACTCCTTAAATTTAACACTTGGAAAAATGTATTTTGCACTAGATTACATAGTTCCTCTTTTGAGGAAAAGGTTTGAGAGTCTTTCTCTCACTCCCCTAAAAAGATAATACTTCTCTATCTTTTATCTTGATCTGTCTTTGAGGATAAAGCCACATATTGTACAAGGTGTTGGTTATAATGACTGGTCCTAACCAGAGGTGCTGCTGTGCTGCAGAACTACTAAGCCTGCACCTATTATTTATTAAGACCTCACTGCAGTCCTTGCCCTTCCCCCTCTCTGCCCCCCTGGCTAGTACCAGCCTGATTTAAATGCTGCTATTCTCAGCCATTCATGGGGCCCTGGTGGCGCAGTGATTAAGAACTTGGCTGCTAAGCAAAAGGTCGGCAGTTCAGATCCACCAGCTACTCCTTGGAAACCCTATGGGACAGTTCTACTCTGTTCTATAGGGTCGCTATGAGTCAGAATAGACTTGATGGCAACGGGCTTGAGTTTTGTTTTTTTTTTTAATTCTTAGCAGTTCTTATCCAGGCCATGCCTTTGGAGATCAACCTTCTCTTGGCTCATTAAATATGTCTTGTTTAATCTTATTTATACCTTCACACCATTCTAGCTCACCACTTAGCAATTATTTCATTGTCATCTGGTAATTTGTTTCTATAAATATATGGACCACTGTGGGTCTCCTGGGCAGCGCAAATAGTTTGTGCTTGACTACTAACCTAAAGGTTGGCAGTTTAAACCCACCCGGCAGCACCCCAGAAGAAGGGCCTGGCAATCTGCTTCTGTAAAGATCACAGCCAAGAAAACCCTATGGAGCAGTTCTACTCTAACCATGGGGTCACCGACTCAGCATCGACTGGATGGCAGTGGGTTGGGTTTTGGTGGTGAGCTTTCAGAGAGCATCCCTAGTGTTTGTGCATGGGGTATCCCAGGAACCGTTGTCTGCCTTTTAGCTATCTTCAGGTTAAAATAGGAGGGGCTGGAAAACAGCAAGAAGTATGGATTTAGTCCAGTAATAGATCCAAAAAGCATTTCCAAGTGTGATGGGGAAACGTGTTCCTCTACAGGCAGAGAATTATGACTCTACTCTGTGCAATGGGGGATGAGTAGATGTCTAGACTCCCACTATCCTATATAATACAGTAACCACTGGCCGTGTATGGCTGTTATGCACATGAAATATGGCCAGTCCAACTTGAGGTGTGCTCTAAGTGGAAATTACCAGATTCCCGAGACTGAATAGGAAGAAAACAATGTAAAATATCACATTCATAAGGTTACATTGACCAGGTAGTGAAAGGATAATATTTTTGATTTCTTGAGTAAAATAAAATGTATTATTAGAATTAGTTTCACGAGTTTCTTTTTAGTTTTTATTGTGGCTACTAGGAAATTTATAATTATAGTAGTGGCTCACCTTTGGCGAGTACTGCTCTAGAGTGTGATAGTGACACCAGTCAGCATTATCGGAGCTTACCGGATGTTGGAGCCTAGCTAACTGCTTAAGTATATGGTCTCATTAAATAATCACAACCACGCCCTGAGGCATGAACTACTATTCACATTTTACAATTGGGGAAACCAAGATTCAGAGATATTAACTAGTTTGCCCAGGGCGTACAACTAGGAAGCGATGAAGCTGGGATGTATTCTGGGTCTGATGCTCTCAAGGCTTGTACTGTTAACAAATATGCTATATACCAAGCTTAATTGGAGCTTAATAACAATTACTGTCATCTGAGAGTGCCTTGCATTTCAGTATGCTTGCATTGAGCCTTCGTTCTGCATGATTTTATCCGTAACACAAACAGAGGAGACCTTCCCTTAGTAAGGGTTGCCCAGCCCTTGTTTCATTGGTTCTCTGTCAAATCGTGGGAAGCCTAATGTCCAAAGCCTGGATCTGGTCACTGTGTGTGGCGCAGGAGGAGCTGGCTTTGCTTTGTCCCCTTGAAACGGGCTTGGCCTGGTGACATTTCAATTGCTGGGTTCTCATTGTTAGCAGCCAAGTGGGCAAGTTCCTTTCCTCAGAGCCTTTCCTTTTCATGAAATAACGATAAAGCCATTGGCTTGTGCCCCTGCAGACTCTCCTTCCTCCCATCTCTTCAGTCTTCAACCCCACTGCTTGCAGTAAGACCGGCAGAGACTCTGGATTCAGAGTTCTCGTCTGAATTGGCTCCTTAGCCACATCTGGCTCCATGGAGAGCTGCCCCTCCGAGTCTCTCTCTGTCTTGGCATCGGTTCTCTTGCGCGCTCCCTGACCTTCTCTTTTGTCTCTCATCTCTGCCTGCCCCTTAAATGTCCGTCTTCTCCAGAGGGTGCCTCACTTTCCACTGGTGCTTTGTAATCTTGGCACAGGGTTAGGGGGCTCATAGACTCCTTTGAAAATTTACTTACAGCCTAGACCTAGAAAGATGCCCACAGCTTTTTGTGTGTAATTTCACCATGCTCATAGACACCCTAAAGCTCATTCACAGGCTCCCTGGGAATTCATAGACCCTACGTTGAGGTTAAGGAGACCGGTGGTGCAATGGTTAAGCCCTCAGCCGCTAACTGAAAGATGAGTAGTTCAGGCTCACCTAGTGACTCTGCAGGAGGAAGACTTAGCAATCTGCTTCCGTAAAGATTACAGCCTAGAAAACCCTGTGGAGCCGTTCTACTCTGTCACATGGGTTGCTCTGAGTTGAAATCCACTCAACGGCACCCAACAACAGCAGGTTAAAGATCTCTGCCTGTATTATCTCCCTGAGGCAGCTTTCTATCTTTAAAGATTAAACACTCCCTCTAGACCAGTGACTCACAAACCTATGTTGCCAAACCAGGTCTCTTGCCTAAGCTTCAGAATTAATGTCGGTTACCTAACGAATGTCTCCTTTCAGAAGGCCCACGAGCACTGCACGCTCGACGCAAAGCTGAATTCGTCAGCATCATCACCTCCCCCCAGGTGACCCTGCTTCTCATTCTGTCAGGATCATTGGCACTAGTCTCTCCCTGGTCACCGAGATTGGAAACCCAGAAGCCACCCTCATTACTCCCTGTCTCTCACCCACTCATGTACTCACCGAATCCCATAGATTTTAATTCTTTGCCTCCATTCCATAGAGCTTTTGTCCCACCAAAGTAAAAATAGTCACAACCATCAGCATATTGGTCTATGAGTGTGTGGCGGGCATAAGCATTGTATTTGTTATTTAATTTAAATCCTCACAAGAGTCAGGTGAGGAGTAAATCCGGTAACATTATCCCTATTTTACAAACAAGGAAACATACATTTAGATGGAGGTTGTATGAGTCAGTGGTATAGGCAGAATTTGAACTCGGGTCCAGCCCAACTCTAAGGCTATGGTCTGAATCACTGGTCTTTACCTCCCTTTTCTCCTGCTTGAAAGTCTGTGTCCCTGACTCTGTGCCTCGTAATTTAACTGGATTTGGCTTCTTAGATACATGGTGGGTGTCTGTTTATGGATAATAACTGAGCTCTTCTTTCCTTTACCTTCCCTGGGCCCCATGGATTCATCTAGTCTCCCCTGTCTATTCCAGTCCATCAGTCTACTTTTCTGACTGAGTTTCTCTCTTTCCGATACTACCACCCCCTTCCCAGGACTATAGTGTGCTGCAGGTTCCCCAACTTCCTTTCTGTCCTTTTGTCTCTAGAAGAAGCATAAAAATCTACCAAACATTAAAAAAAAAAAAAAAAAAACTACCAAACATTTTTTTTAAAAACAGATGTTAGTGGTAGTAAGTACAAGATTATTACCTAGGTTAACAAAAATAGCAAACAATGAAGAAAGCCACAGTTATAATTTCAGGAAGTCCTGATAGGAATTGGCCTTGGTCATTATGAAACTGAACATGGGGCTTGTGGTGGTGGTTGTTAGTTGCCATCGATTCGGCTGCAACTCCTGATGACCCTGTATATGAAAGAATGAAACATTGCCCGGTGCCATCTTTGTGATCCTCGGTATGTTGGGGTTCGTTGTTGTAGCCCTTGTGCCAATCCATCTCATTGAGGGTTTCCCTTGTTTTTGTTGACTCTGCTTTAGCAAACGTGATGTCATTTTCTCGAGATTGGTCTTTCCTAATGATGTGTCTAAAGTAAGCCAGCTG
The DNA here is from genome assembly GCF_024166365.1 of Elephas maximus indicus. Classification (NCBI taxonomy): domain Eukaryota; kingdom Metazoa; phylum Chordata; class Mammalia; order Proboscidea; family Elephantidae; genus Elephas; species Elephas maximus. The sequence goes on from NC_064840.1 coordinate 56,732,427, forward strand.
AAGTCTCACTATCCTTGCTTCTAAGGAGCATTCAGGTTGTATTTTCTCAAAGACTCTTCTGTTTGTTCTTCTGACAGTGGTCGGTGTATCTGATATTCTTTGCCACAATCACAGTTAAAATGCATCAGTTGCTCTTCTGTTTGTCTTTTTCATGGTCCAGCTTTCACATGCGTATGAGGCGATTGAAAAGACCATAGCTAGGGTCAGGTGCATCTTAGTCATCAAAGTGACATCTTTGCTTTTTCAAAACTTTTAAGAGGTCTCTTGCAGCAAATTTGCCCAGTGCAGATGTCATTTGATTTCCTGACTGATGTTTCTGTGGGTGTTGATTATTGATCCAAGTAGAATGAAATCCTTGACAACGTCACTTTCTTCTCCATTTATCGTGGTGCTGTTTATCAGTCCAGTTGTGAGGAATCTAGTTTTCTTCATGTTCAGGCATTATCTATACTGAAAGCTGTAGCCCCCATCCTGCTTCTCTAGGGGCAGGAAAGAACATGGTGGTGATGATACTTCCAAGAGAGCTCTGGTTTATGCTTGCTCTCCTGGCATTCCTTTTTGTTGTTATATTTTCACTCTCAAAATGTGTTTCAGCGTGGACACGTTATAAGGCTGGCCTAAAGATAGGTCTTGGAGCCAAGCAGATCAGTTTTAAGTTCTGGTTCTAACTGTATGATCTTGGATAAGTTCCTTAATACCCCTGACCCTCAACTTCCACATTGTAAAATAGGGTGAGTAGTAACCTAGGGTCTAATGACAGGTATGGCATGGGTATCAACCAATTAGAAAGGACATGGCCATGGCACTAGTGCCTTGGAGGTCCCTTCCATGCGTTCATCTCTTACGGTTTCTGGATCGGGGGCATAGTATATTATAGGAGGGGCCAGAGTGGTGGGAGATGCTTGGGGCATTGGGGCAGCAGTTTATGAAAGTATTCCAGTATTTTAACAATCTTGGTATTGGTGGATCGCTGCTTACATCAGCCCTGATGATACCCCTGTTGTATTTAATGTGAAAATTCTTTACTCAGTCCCTGGGACACCATAGAAGGCTCCTGGCATTGATTCTCTTCTGGCTTCTATTCACTCAGTTGTGGGTCTTCTGTTAGTGAGGGTAGAGTGATGATGCCTTTTTTTCCTCTCTTTCACACTCTCTGATACACATATCTTTTCTTTTACTGTGGTTGTTTTTCTGAGTTGGATACAAGTGGGGTGGCAAACAGGTGCTGACTCTTGGAAGTGCAGTGTCTTCACCCTGGGAGGGTCCTTGGAGTTGGCATTCACCTTTACCTGAGCAGATAATCCACATTGATGCTTCAAGTTCCTATGCCCTCCCCCGCTGCTCTAACCTACCATGGGGGCTACATCAGGCACAAAGGTGTGGTGAGCAGGTTCAAACTACAATGTAAGAATGGAATACACCTGGCCATTTCCTTGCCAGGGATGTGTGTCACCCCATCTTCTGTGTGACCTTTTTCAACACTGCCTGATTGTTTTTGTTGCGTGCCGTTGAGTCGATTTCAACTCACAGTGACCCCATGTGACAGAGTAGACTGCCCCCTAGCACTTCTTTGCCTGTAATCTTTATGGAAGCAGATAGCCAGGTCTTTCTCCCATGGGTAGGTTTGAACCACCAGTCTTTTGGGTAACAGCTGAGCACTTAATCGTTTGTGCCACCAGGGCTCCTTAGTGCCTGGTTAGAGGTTTTCTCAGTGGCCCCTGTGGAATGAGGTGTGGATCTGTGTCTCTGTCCTAGCGATTCTTTGTGGTCTAGTACTTGAGCCAGACTGACCCACTTTTTCTAGCTTGTTTTAGAAAAGCTGGTTTCAGAAGAAGGTTTCAAGAATGAAGCACTTCTCCAGAAGAACAAGCAGTATATAAACATGATTGAAGGTTGGGTGGGGGGGGGCAGGGGGGCACAGGAAAGAAGGGGATGTATAATTAAATGGAAGTGCTATAAAAAGATCCCCCCTTCACTGCCTTCTGATTAAAGAGTGCACGTAATTTCAAGGTGAAGTAGACAGGAAGCCCGGAATGCCTGCATGGTATTAATTATGACAGTGCATGCCCTCTTAGAATCCCTTTACTTTAAGGAGGTACATTGGGGGCAGAATGTAGTTCTACGTATAGATTTTCACCTTTCCTCTTACCGGACAAGATCTTTTCTCTCCTTGTCAACGATTTCTGTCTTCATCTCTTCTCTGCCCCTCCCTAGGGACCATCATTCCCCTGTCCTGGTCCCTGGCATCCTTTTGCTCTTCTCTTCCAATAATCCAGGTCTAAAACCTACCCATGTGTCCCTATTTAAGGAAACCATTGAACTGTCTATGCTCTTAAGCTCGTTTTCCCTCTCATGTAGACCTGTAGAGCAGCTCCAGAACATAGCAGATGTTCGGTAAATATTGTGGGGCAAATGACTGAATTCCCTTTTTCCTCTTCACTAAGAAACTTCTGCAGAGCATGTACTTGCTGCCTCCACTGGTTCTTATCATCTTTTCTGCTCTCTGCCTTTGTAGTCTGTCTCCCGCCTGTCTCCCTAAAATTACTCAGAGACTGCTTAAGACTTTTCTCAGTCTTTATCCTTTTTCCTCCATCTCAGAAGCATTTAACTGTGTCGTGTCTCCCTTTTCCTGTCTTGGCATTCTCCGTAGTCTCCTTCTGTGTTGTTTAGTTATTTAGTAATCAGAATCCTTTAGAGAGTTGTGTCTAACCACTTAAAGCCCCTCCAATCTCTCTGCTTTCTGACCCCATTTAAGAGCTCTTGAGGGAGAGGAGGGGGAGTCCTTGGGTGGTGGAAACCATTAATGTGCTTGGCTGCTAACTGAAAGGTTGAAGGTTCAAGTTCACCCAGAAGCACCTCAGAAGAAAGGCCTGGAGATTACTTTTGAAAAGTCAGCACAATTCTACTTTCTCACACATGGGATTGCCAGGAATTGGAATCGACTTGACAACAAGTGTTTTTTTTTTGTTGTTGTTGCGGGGGTTGGGGGGGGGTGAGGAGGAAGAGTCAGAACAGAAACACTGTAAGTGCCACTCTGCCAAGTGCCCTTTTTTTTTTTTTTTTTTTGACATCTGGCTAAATCTGACATTTTGCATGTAATTCTTTTTCTTCTTTGCCGAGAGTTCCAATTTCTCTGTCTTCACCATTACTCCCATCTCTCCCCTCTTTTTCAAGTTTCTAGACTTTCTTGTCATTGTTAGGTGGTGTTGAGTCGATTCCAACTCATAGCCACCCTATATAAGCAGAGTAGAGCTGCTCCATAGGGTTTTCTTGGCTGTAATCTTTACGGAAGCAGATCTCCAGTTCTTTCCCCCATAGAGCTGCTGGGTGGGTTCGAACCCCAAACCTTCTGGTTAGCAGCCCAGCGCTTAACCACTTGCACCACCAGGGCCCTTTACTCCTATAGAGTAGATAAGCATTACCCATTTTTCAAATGAGCAAATGGAGGCTTAGAGAGGTTAAATAATTTGTCCAGTCACACACCTAGTAAGTGGCAGAGCTAGAATTTGAACTCTGGCCAGTCTGACTCTAAAATGCGTGTTTTACCCCCCAGTGAAGCCTGTAAAGATAGTGGAAAGGCCAAGCCCTTGAGCAGCTATGGAACTATGGGTTACAGGGAGGTTCTTAGACGTAGACTTAAGTGGTTATGGGGTCTGGTATTAGCTCTGTTACCCCAAAGGACAGTGCAAACAACCCGTGCTTTTCTCTCGTCTTATCTTCTTCGTTTACCAAATGGGCATGTGTAAGAACCAAGTCGGTAATATTTTGAAAACAAGTATTACTCCTGCAGCCACTGCCCCCGATACTGCTACCACTGCTGCCTGTTAATGGTGCTTGCTCCTGAGCAGGTTGGAAGTGAGACAAATGACGCAATGCTTTGCCTCATTTAATTTTTTTTCCCCAAAGACCTTAAATACTTCCATGATGGGAAAGATAGCAACCCATGGCTAAAGATATCAGTTCAATCTGAGCTTTATTTTGTTTGCAGAGAATGGCAAATCTGTTCATTGGAAACTGGGAGCCGATAAGGAAGTCTGGGTCTGGGTGATGGGTGAACACCATCTCGATAAACCCTACGATGTGCTCTGCAATGAAATTATTGCCGAGAGGGCCCAGCTGAAAACAGAGCAGGAAGCAGAAGAGCTCAGGTATGAGACCCGCGGACCTAGGAGAAAACAGAAAACAAAAAAAAAAAGGAAAGATGCTTCTTGTACATGGTATCTGGTTGGGGAGTGAGGTGGGATCTGAGGTCACAAGCATCATTTTAGATCTGTTTAGAAAGTTTTCTGTATTTTTGGTGATCCCCTTCCTTCCCACAGTGCTACCAAATCAGCTGTCTCATTTTCTAATGTCATCCATTTCTAATCGGTGTGTGGATGCCAGTTCCCCAGCGGTCTTCATTGGCTTCAATGGAGTCATTGCAGAGCAATGCAGGCTAGCACAGTTGCTCATGAGGAATATAAGTCAGAGCTGTTAAAATGCTCTGCTTCAGGTCTTCATAGAAGATTGCTTAGATATAGAGAGAAGAACAAGCAGGCCCTTTGCTTGGTGTTCGAGTCTTACCCAGAGGTGCCTTGGAAGAAAATCCTGGTGATCTACCTCCAAAAAATCAGCCATTGAAAACTCTGTGGAGTACAGTACTCCTCTGACACACATGAGGTCACCAGGAGTTGAAATTGACTCGATGGCAACCAAGCACCACCACCACCACACCGTGGTAGGCACTGGCAGTTTAAAGATGAACAGGGAACTTACAGTCCAGGAGCAGAGACAGGCAGATACACAACTACCTGCAGCCAATACAGGCTGTGCCAAGTGCTAGTATTCAGGTATAAGCAGAGCATTAACTGAGAGCAGGTAGGATCCAAACGTTTTGATTCACAAGAGTGAAATTTGAGCCAAACCTTGAAAGATAAGTACAGTTTTCCAGCTACAGAAGGTCAGGAAGGAAATGGCAGGCAGAAGGCCCGGCATAATTAAGACCTCTAGACTTGAACAGGCAAGGTTGTTTGGGGAATGACGAGTTGTTCTCAGTGTTTGGGGCTTGCATGGGTGAGCAGGGGGAGGCAAGGAACCACACTGTGAAATGCCCTGAAGGCCAGATACAGGAGTTTGGACCTTATTCTTTGGACAGTAAGGAAGATTGTGAATAGGGAAGTGACATGATCAGTTAGAGATATAGGAAGGTAACTACTCAAGGCAGGTGATAGATTTCCTCTGCCAAGTGCCCATGGTGGCCTCTGAAAAGCCTGCTTTCTCTTGGGCATCCTCCTCTGGCTTTGGGCAGTGGTGCTCACAGCCCTACTTTGAGCTAGTGGTCTGTGCTGGGACAGAGACTGAAGAGACATGTGGATCTCAGCTCCGTTCCTGAGGGTTGGTGATGCTGCCCACCAGCTTCTGTACTTGTGACACTATGAACAGGCATAGAGATAGAAAGCCATCATTTCTGACTCTGATCATAGGCAATTTACTGTAACAGTTTAGCAGCAGAGTCTGGAGTTGGATAAACCTGGCTTCAAATCCTGACTGTGCCACTATATGGTCTTGGAAAAATTATATAATGTTTTCAAGCCTCTTAAAAATAACAATGCCTTCCTCGTAGGGTTGTTATGAGGAGTACGTTAATGTCTTTAGAGTGCTTAACAAAGGGACTGGTATAGTACAAGCACTTGGTAAATGGTATCTATTATTATTTTTCACGTATTTTGAATGTAGACATCTGCTTTGGAAAAGCTGTCAGTGTTGAAGAATTTTTTTTGATAATTTCACTTTTGTTTCTCTTCAGAAAAACTCAAGCCAAAGAACTCACCAATTGCTTGGAAACAAAATCACAGCACTGTGATCTACAAGCACCAAATAACTGGGAGACTGAGCACAGCTCAAAGAAAGTGACCGAGGAGAAGGAACTGGGGCAGGGATCTAGACCAGCACCAACCCCTGAAGATGAGAAAATCCAGGTGAGTCTCTCAGGTCTGTAAATGCCCAAGATTGCAGAACTGGGTGTCTTGTTTCCTAGGGCTGCTTCACAAATTACTACAAGTGAAGTGGCTTACAACAACAGAAACTTATTTTCTCACAGTTCCCAGTGCTGTACCCCATTGCCGGCACATTGATTCCAACTCATAGAGACCCTATAGGACAGAGTAGAACTTCCCCAAAGAGTTTCCAAGGTTGAAATCTTTATGGAAGCAGATTGCCACATCTTTCTCCTGCAAAGTGGTTGTTGAGTTCCAACCACCGACCTTTGGGTTAGCAGCTGAGCGCTTGACTGCTGCACTACCAGGGCTGCTTTCTCAGGATGCTGTTGTTGTTGTTAGGTGCCATCAAGCCAGTTCTGATTCATAGCGACTGTATGTACCACAGAACCAAACATTGCCTGGTCCTGCACCATGCTCACAATCATTGTTATGCTTGATGCCACTGTTGCAGCCACTGTGTCAATCCATCTTGTTAAGGGTCTTCCTATTTTTTGCTGACCCTGTACGTTAGCAAGTATGAAGTCCTTCTCCAGGGACTGATCTCTCCTCATAACATGTCCAAAGTAGTATCGCCATCCTTGCTTCTAAGGAACATTCTGGTTGTACTTCTTCCAAGACAGACTTGTTCGTTCTTTTGGCAGTCCATGGTGTATTCAATATTCTTCACCAGCACCACAATTCAAAGGCGTCAGTTCTTCTTTGGTCTTCCTTATTCATTGTCCAGCTTTTGCATGCATATGATGCAATTGAAAATACCATGGCTTGGGTCAGGTGCACCTTAGTCTTCAGGGTGACATCTTTGCTTTTCAACACTTTCAAGAGGTCTTTTGCAGCAGATTTGCCCAGTGCAATGTGTGTTTTGGTTTCTTGACTGCTGCAACCATGGGTGTTGATTGTGGATCCAAATAAAATGAAATCCTTGACAACTTCAACCTTTTCTCCGTTTATCATGATGTTGTTCATTGGTCCAGTTGTGAGGATTTTTGTTTTTTTTATGTTGAGGCATAATCTGTACTGAAAGCTGTGGTCTTTGATCTTCATCAGTAGGTGCCTCAAGTCCTTTTCACTTTCAGCAAGTAAAGGTTGTGTTCTCTGTGTATCTCAGGTTGTTAATGAGTCTTCCTCCAATCCTGATGCCCCATTCTTCTTCATACAGTCCAGCTTCTTGAATTACTTACTCAGCATACAGATTGAATAGGTATGGTGAAAGGATACAACCCTGATGCACAACTTTCCTGGCTTTAAAGCATGAAATATCCCCTTGTTCTGTTCAAACAACTGCCTCTTGATGTATGTACAGGTTTCTCATAAGCACAATTAAATGTTCTGGAATTCCCATTCTCCACAATGTGATGCATAATTTGTTATGATCTACACAGTCGAATGCCTTTGCATAGTCAGTAAAACACAGGCATCTCTGGATGCTAGAAGTCCAAAATTAAGGTGTTGGCAGGGCTGTGCTTCCTCCAGAGGCTCCAGGGGAAGAACCTTCCTTGCCTCATCCACCTTCTGGTAGCTCCAGTTATTCCTTGGCTTGTAGGTGGTCCACTCCAGTCTTTGGCCCTGTCTTCACGTGGCCTTCTCCCCTGTGTCAGTATCTCTTCTCTTCTAAGGACCCCAAGTCATTCGATTAGGGCCCACCCTAATCCCAAACGACCTCATCTTAATTTGATTACATCTGCAAAGACCTTATTTCCAAGTAAGGTCACATTCACAGGTACAGGGGTTAGGACTTCAACATACCTTTCTGGGGACACAGTTCAATCCATAACACTATTCCACCCAACCCATATTGGGGCCATTGAGATGAAGGTAGCCAAGCATCAGCATATTAAGCTGGCTTTCCTGGGGAACATTCCTCCCATTGTTAAGGTCCTGCTGTTCATTTCATGTTGGAAGGTTTGGCTCATCTGCTACTTCTTGAAAAAGAGAAAGCACCCCTTTTTCCTGGGTCTGAATGTGCTAAGAGCTTGAGGAACAAAACTTAGCATTTTACAGCTGTCTTTGTTGTTTTTCCCCTGTATCTTCTATAACAGAAGTTGGCAAACTTTTTCTACAAAGGACCGGATAGAAAATATCAGGCTTTGTAGGCCATACCATCTCTGTCACAACCATACATAAACAAATGAACTTGGCTGGGTCCAGTGTGGCTTCACCGGGTTTGCTGACCCCTGCTGTACAGTATCTGCTGGTGCTATCTATAATATTCTGCTGGAATATCTATAATCCTCATGGCTTAGATTATGTTCTATTAAGTCTTCCCCTTTATACTGAGGACTTCAAACATCAGTGCCTATTTGGTTTCACAGATTATGGGGACTGTTATTGTTCATACACGATAAAATTTTATCCTTGACATTGGTATAAATTCTCTTCTGTTTCAGGTTATTTGAAAAAGCTCAGATTTGCTACTCAGGTTATAGTTTGGAAATACAATCAAACTGTATTACGAAGTAACCAGTTCTTCCAGGAATGTAATTACACTGGGTTTTGTAGTTGTTTGACTTCTCTTCCAGTCCCACGGCTGCATGTGCACTGGCCTCTTTGACATTGTCAGGGGGATACAGTCATCTGTCCTATTTGCTTCAGGGGCGTGGTAATATTACAATAACTAACGGGTTAAAGGTTACTATACGGCCAGGCACACTGCTGAGTATCTCACTTAATCCTCACAAGAGCTTTGTAAGTGAGGGACTATTCGTATTTATTCATTTTACGGGTGAGGAAATGAGGCTGAACTGGGATTCAAACCCAGGTCTGCAGGACTCCCAAGGTCCCTCTCTTAACTGTTGTCCTCTGCTGCCTCACTAATATGAGGATAAGTAGAATAACGTGAAAAGGATTTACAAAGGACAACAAATATGCGGTACAAAATATTTAGGAGTACAAAAATTTTAAAAACTTGGTTTTCATTCCAGAGCAGCCTTGGGTGCTTTTCCCTGTGTGGCCAGTGAGGCACCCAAGCAGCTCAGGCCTGCCTTGTGCTCAACATGTTTAACACCAAGCTCTTTCCAAACAGTTCCCTCTGTAACGCCCATAAAATGAAGACGAAAAACAACAAAATACCTCCCTTGAGAGTGTTAAGTATGCGTACTTGTTTTTGTGTTTGAATTACAATACTTTTCTAGAAAAAAATTTTTTTTAAGTAGGACTAGAGAGTGAAATGGGAATTAAAATAGACACCATAGTTATTATTCTTTGACCCTAGGATAAATATCATAGTCAGAATGGCACAGTTCCATTCCTTAGATTTCTGTTAAGCTGTCATGTGGAGATGAGGAGAGAAGAAAGCGTTTAAGTACAAGCAGTGTAGAAATAAATGGGTGAAGGGCTTTAAATTCTGCTTCTCATCTTCCCCTGCCTCAAAGGAAAGGCTTTCAGAGACTCCCGTGATGTTTGATGAAGTTCACTCTGAAAGCAGGGTGCACAGCAAGGCAGATGAGAGCATTTAAATTGAAGAGCATCATCAACCACCTCTATAGTCTACTTAATGGTACCCAGCAAAACCCAACCCATTGCCGTTGATTTGATTCCAATTCATAATGACCCCATACCGTAGTGTAGAACTGTCCCATTGGGTTTCCACAGCCGTGATCTTTATGGAAGTAGACTGCCACATTTTTCTCCCTCGGAGTGGGTGGTGGGCTTAAACTACTGACCTTTTGGTTCGCAGCCGAGCACTTAACCACTGTGTCACCAGGGCACCTTTACATAATGGTAAATTTATATTATTCTTGTAAACCCCATATATGTTACTCCTAGTACACTCAGAAATATTTCATCATGCTATCTTAATTGTACAAAGTATTCCATAAAACGGAGAGGGTTATCATTTTAGAGAAAAACATATACTTTTCAGATGACCAGAAATAATTTGCATCTTGCCTCCCCCATTTACCAGTGCTATAGTACTTAACCCTTGAGTTTCCCCATTTATAAAAGGGATAAATAATCTGTTTGGCAGGCAGAATAATGGTCCCCACGGACATCCATGTCCTAATCCCTGGCATCTGTGAATACCTTACATGGAAAAAGGAAGTTGGCAGATGTGATTGAGGTTAAGGACGTGGAGATGAGATTATCCTGGATTATCCAGGTGGGCCCAGCTTAATTGCATGAACCCTTAAAGGCGGAGAACCTTTCCCAGCTGAGGTCAAGGTCAGAAGAAGATGTGACTATAGAAGAATGGTCAGAGGGATATCACATTGCTGACTTTGAAGATGGAGGAAGAGGGCCACACACAAGCCAAGGAATGCAGATGACCTCTAGAAGCTTGAAAAGACAAGGAAACACTTTTTCTCCTAGAACCTCCAGAAGGGAATTCAGCCCTATTTACACCTTGATTGTAGTCCAGTAAAACCCACATCAGACCTCTGACCTGCAGAACTGCAAGATAGTAAATTTGTATGGCTTTAAGCCACTAATTTTGTTACAGCTGCTGTAGAAAATTAGTTCAGTCTGGTAGGATTTTAAGGTGAGTAAATGAGATAAATACGAAGAAGCACCTATTTTCAGTGTTTAACACACGGCAGACATTTGATTAAGCTCCCTTTCCTCTTCCCCTATAAAATTTATTTAATTAAAAAAAACTGTATGTAGACACTGAGGAGAGGATCCCAAGATTCATTGATTTACTTGTTCATTTTAAAAGTATATTTGAGGACCCACGGAGCCTTGGTGGCGTAGTGCTTAAGAGCTTGGCTGCTAAACGAAAGAAGTTCAAATCCGCCAGGCGCTCCTTGGAAACCCTACGGGGCAGTTCTACTCTGCTCTATAGGGTCACTATGAGTCAGAATTGACTTGATGGCTGCGGGTTTGGTTTTTTGGTTTGGTACTATGTGCTAGGCATTGAGATTACAGCATTGGAGTAAAAACAGACCGGATCACTGGTCTCATAAATTTAATGATTTAGGGGGAGTAGAAACTTTGCATAACTTAACATATAATTTCAAATGATAATAAGTGCTCCAAGGGGGGAAAAAAAAAGAGAGGTTATGTTTCTATGCACTCCCATTACATTGGAACTCAGGCAATGCCCAGGAGTCTGAGATGGCCTTGCTGAGGACATGGAACTTGAGGTAACAACTAGAGGACGACCAAGGTGGCAGTTTTAGCAAAGGGAATGGCATGTGCAAAACTGTAGCTGGAGGGAACAGGGCTTTTGGAGGAACGGGCAGAAGCCAGTGTGGCTGGAGCATAGAGCGCAGAGGGGGAGAAAGCCTATGGAGTAAGGCTGGGGAGGTGGCGAAGGGCCAGACTGTGCAGAGCTGAGGGGATGACTTACATGTTGTGATCTTTTTCCCAAGAGCAGTTGGAAATTGTCAGTGAGCCTTAAGCAAGGAGTTGACCTGAACATACTCATATTTTGAAAAAAAAAAAATTGAAAGGAACCGATAATTCTTGGATCAGGAAGGGTAGATGAGCAAGGTTTCTACTACAACCCAAGTTTCTAAGCTTGGATGCCTGGGAGAATGGGGGTGCCATCAGCATAAACAGGAACCTCTGAAGGAGGAGCTGGTTTTAAAGGAGAAGATGAGCCTAGTTTAGACACATCACGAATTTCTCATGCTACTCACGATGGTTAAAACCGAACCCATTGCCAACGAGTAGATTCTGGCTCAGGGTGACCCTGTAGGACAGACTAGAACTGCCCCAGAGAGTTTCCAAGGCTGTAATCTGTATGCAAGCAGAGTGCCACACCTTTCTTCCGCAGGTTGGGTGGTGGTTTTGAACTGTTGGCCTTTCAGTGAGCAGCTGAGCGCTTTACCCACTGTACCACCAGGGCTCCTTACTCCCAATTATAGTGGTAGATATAAGCTGACTTTATACATGCTAATAAAATACATACGTTTTGATTTGAGTTCACAAAGCATTTTCACATATAGCCGTTGCATTGCGTATTCACAGTGCTCCCGTGAAGTAGACGAAGCATTATCATTTCTGTTGTACAGATGAAGAAATTAATCCTCAAAGAGTAACTTGGCCCCAGATCACAGTTAGAATGTCCTCATTTTTTTTAAATTGTGCTTTAGATGCAAGTTTACAGCTCAAGTTAATTTCTCATTCAAAAATTTGTACACAGTGTTTTGTAACATTGGTTGAATCCCTACAATGTGACAGCGTGCTTCCCCTGTCCATCCTGGATTCCCTGTGTCCATTCATCCAGTTCCTGTCCGTTCCTGCTTTCTCATCCTGCCTTTGGGCGGGAGCTGCTCAGTGGGTCTTGTATACTTGATTGAACTAAGAAGCACATTCCTCATGTGTATTTTTTTTTTTTTTTTTTGTTATATAATCCTGTCTAATCTTTGAAGAGCAGGCTTAGGGAATGGTTTCATTTCTGGGTTAACAGAGCATCTGGGGGGCCATACTTTGGGGGCTCTTCTAGTCTGTCAGACCATTCAGCCTGGCCTTTTTACATGAATTTGAATTCTGTTCTACATTCTTCTCCTCTTCTGCCCAGGACTCTCTGTTGTGTTCCCTGTCAGGGTGGTCATTGGTGGTAGCTGGACACTGTCCAGCTCTTCTGGCCTCAAGCTGGTGGAGTCTCTGGTTCCTTGGGTCCTTTAGTCTTTTGGGCTAGTATTTTCCGTGTGTCTTTGGTTTTCTTCATTTTCCTTTGCTCCAGATGGAATGGGACCAATAGATCTATCTTAGATGGCTGCTTACAGGCTTTTGAGACACCAGATATTACTCACCTAAGTGGGATGTAGAACATTTCTTTATAAACTATGTTATGCCACTTGACCTAGATGTCCCCCGAAACTGTGGTCCGCAGGTCCCGGCCGTAGCTATTCTGTCCCTCAAAGTGTTTGGATATGTCTAGGAAACTTCTTTGCTTTTGCTTTGGTCCAGTTATGCTGACTTCTCCTATAATGTGTGTCCTTCCCTTCACCGAAGTTGACACTTGTCTACTATCAAGTTAGTGATTTCTCCTCCTCCTCCCTCCCCGCCCTAGTAGCCATCAAAGAATGCTTTTTTCTGTGTGTAGACCTTTTCTTTAGTTCTTATAATAGCAGTCTCCTACAATATTTGTCCTTTTGTGACTGACCTGTTTCACTCAGCATAATGTCCTCCGTACTCATCCATGTTGTGAGATGTTTTGTGGGTTCATCATTGCATAGTATTCCACTGTATGTTCCATGATTTGTTTATACATTCATCTGTTGATGAGCATTTGAGTTGTTTCCATCTTTTTGTTATTGTGAGCAGTGCTGCAGTGAAATGGGTGTGCATATGTCTATTCATGTGCCAGCTCTTATTTATCTAGGGTATATTGCTAGGAATGGGATGGCTGGATCATATGATATTTCAATTTTAGCTTTTAAGGAAACATTATATTGTTTTCCAAAGTTGTACCATTTTACATTCCCACCAGCAGCACGTAAGAGTTCCAGTCTCCCCACAACCTCTCCAACATTTGTTATTTTGTGTTTTTTCTATTAGTGCCAGCATTGTCTGGAGGAGATTGTATCTTGGTGTAGTTTTGATTTTTGTTTCTCTAGATTTTTTTAATGTTTTAATGGCTAGTGATCGCAAGCATTTCCTCACGTGTCTGTTAGCCACCTGAATGTCTTCTTTGGTCAAGTGTTCATATCCTTTGACCATTTTTTAATTGGATTATTTGTCTTTTTCTTGCAGAGGTGTTGGATTTCCCTACAGATTTTAGAGATTGGACCCTTATTGGATATGTCATAGCCAAAAACTTTTTCCCAGTCTTTAGGTTTTTCTGTGTTCCAAAATACCTTTAGTAGTACTGGTGTTGACTCTGCTTTGAAAGTTTGGTAGAACTCTTCAGTGAAGCTGTCAGGCTCAAGGCTTTTTTTGTTATTGTTGGGAGTTTTTCTACTTAGGGTAGTTTAGGTAGGTAATGTGTTTCTAAAAATTTGTCCATTTCCTCTAGGTTTTCCAATGTGTTGTACAAGTACCATGCTGTTTTGACTATTGTGGCAGTCTGATAGGTTCTAAAATCAGGTAGTGTGAAGCCTCCCACTTTGTTCTTCTTCTTCAGTAGTGCTTTACTTATCCCAGACCTTTTCCCTTTCCATATAAAGTTGATGGTTTGTTTCTCCATCTAGTTAAAAAGTGCTGTTGGAATTTGGATCGAGATTACATTGTATCTATAGATCACTTTGGGTAGAATTGACATTTTCATCATGTTGAGTCTTCCTATCCATGAACATGGTATGCTTTTACAATTATATAGGTTTCTTGCAGTAGTGTTTTGTAGCTTTCTTTGTATAAGTCTTTAATGTCCCTGGTTAGATTTATTCCCAAGTACTTTATCTTCTTGGGGGCTATTGTAAATAGTATTGATTTGCTGATTTCCTTTTCAAAGTTCTCTTTGTTGGTTTAGAGGAATCCTGCTGATTTTTTATGTTAACCTTTTATCCTACTACTTTGCTGAACTCCTCTATTAGTTCTGATAGCTTTCTTGTGGATTCTTTGGGGTTTTCTGTGTATGAGATCAAATCTGCAAATAGGGATAATTTTACTTCTTCCATACCAGCTTGGATGCCCTTTATTTCTTTTTCTTGCCTTAACTGCACTGGCTAGAATCTCCAGCACAGTGTTGAATAAGACTGGTGATAAAGGGCATCCTTGTCTGGTTCCTGTTCTCAAGGAAAATGCTATTTGTCTCTCTGTTTAGAATAATGTTGACTGTCTTTTTTGTTGGCTTTGTATAAATGCCCTTTATATGTCAAGGAATTTCCCTTCTATTCCTGTTTTGCTGAGACTTTTCATCAGGAATGGGTGTTGGACTTTGTTAGATGCCTTTTCTGCATTGATTGATAAGATCATGTGGTTCTTTTGTTTTATTTATGTGATGGATTATGTTGATTGATTTTCTAGTCTTGAACCATCCCTTCATACTGATATGAATCCCAGTTGGTCATGATGTATTATTTTTTTGATATGCTGTTGAATTCTATTGGCTAGAATTTTGTTGAGAATTTTTGCATCTATGTTCATGAGGGATAATTGGTCTGTAATTTTCTTTTCTTGTGGTATTTTTGCCTGGCTTTGGTATCAGGGTTATGCCAGCTTCATAGAATGAGTTCCAGAGTATTCCCTCCATTTCTGTGCTCTGAAATAGCTTTAGTAGTACTCGTATTAACTCTTCTCTGAAAGTTTGGTAGAAATCTCCAGTGAAGCTATCCGCGTCAATGCTTTTTTTTTGGTGGGAGTTTTTTTAATCAAACCTTCAGTCTCTTGTTATGGGTTTATTTAGTTTTTCTACCTCAGTTTGTATTAGTTTAGGTAGGCAGTGTGTTTCCAGAAATTTATCCATTTCCTCCAGGTTCTCACATTTGTTTCAGTGGTAGGTTAGAAGCCTCAGTTAACTTTTGCAGGTCTGGTGTCGCTCCTACTTGGTTCTAGAGGTGCATGCAGATTTGCTACTGCTTAGCTGTACCTGATGTGGTAGGGCTCGTCTTTAGATGTTGCTGCTTGTCTCAGCCCGTGTATGCTGTGCAGACTCAGCTGGGTGCTGGCGATCTCGCAATCTGTACTTCTCTGCTGCTTTTGAATTGTCCCTCCTTTCACCTGCCGCTCGGTCCAGTTCTCCAGCTTTGTGTTTGATGATTAGGGTTCCTAGATTGTCATGTAATTGATTCACTTGTTTTTTCTGGTCTCTGTTGAAAGAGGGATGACAGGAAGTGTCTGATGATTCTACCATCTTGGCCCCGCCTCCCTCCTCATTTTTGTATACAGGTAGTCTCTGACTTACAACAAGGTTCCATTCCAGTGAATGTTGTAACTTGGTTCTGATGTAAGTCAAATAACTTTTTTTTTCCCAATTATTATCCGTGTCTTTATAAATCCAATCCATATTTGTCTTTGGGGGTTGGAAACATTACATATAAACTTATATATGTATCTTAATACATACATACAAAAAATGCACAAATCATAAAAATTTACTCTGATGATAAAGAAGAGTTGGGTAACGTTGGCATTTGTCAGCTGCAGTAGTAGCTCCACTCATGGAAGGTTCTAGTCATTTGGATTATCCCTAGGAATGAGGATGGCATTTCTAATCAGAAACTAACAATAAGATGTACAAGAAGAAAAAAACAACAGTCATAAGTGTGGTTCATGGTAATTTGAATACATCATAAGTCGGGGATTACCTGTATCTGCTCTGACTCCCATAACTTTGACGTGTTGAAGCCAGACTTCACCACCTTCCCCCAGTTCTGCTTCTTTGGGTGAGAACTGCTGAGAAGCAGGGCTGGAGCTTTAGGAGTCATCCAGTGTGTTTCCAAAATGCAGTTCTGGTCTGCACAGTCAAGATTTCCAAGTTCCAGCTCTAATTTATTTAAACTATAATGTCTGTGAAGATATTTCCATGTCGTTAAAATGTCATTGTCTGTACAAGACCTAAAATCTGTTAGAAAAATCTCCAAGAAGTTCTTACTGAAGTTAGTGATCACAGGCTTGTCTGATTCACCGTGAAAGGATTTAAAGAGCAGTCTTTTCAGGATTATAAATAATATTCAAGGAAAATCAGCTGTAAACTTACTAAAGTAAAATATTGTTGTTAGATTTGTAATAAATTTCTGTGTGACAAGTCCTCACCAGAAAGTGTGTCTAATATTCTGATAAAGTACTCCAGACCTTAATCTGAAATTTCTTTATAATTTAAAATCTTTGGAGTGCTGTAAGAGAGTACCAAAACCAAACCCATTGCCCTTGAGTCGATTCTGACTCATAGTGACCCCACAGGACAGAGTAGAGCTGCCCCATGGGGTTTCCAAGGGAAGCTGGTGGATTGGAACTGCCGACCTTTTGGTTAGCAGCCGGGCTTAACCACTGTGCACCAGGGCGCCTATAAAGAGTAAGTGACAGTTGAATCTAACCTAAATACTTGATGAACAGTCACCATTGTAGAAAGTTCTTATATAAGAGTCAGTAACTTACAGGACGTAGTCTTTCTAGTTAGTAATGACCTGTTGTATTTGTACTGAAGCATAAAAGCAGACCAAATTTCTGCATGTGTGTCAGCCAGTGTTTTTTGGCTTTGCTCTGATTATCTTATGAATGAACTGAAGCAAACATGTGGCCAGGGTTCCTGCCTTGGGCTAAGGCAGGTGTGGGGTAAATCCCACAGTTACTCCTTCATAACTCTAACCAGTAATATTTTGAATAAGGTGAAATCATTAAAAAGCCAAGGCCAGCCTCATGGAAGGAAAACACACATCACAGGAGCACACCCAGGAGCCTGGAATATTTGGTGGGAGGGGAAGATTTGCCTTAGTGCTGGTGATGAGCTGGTTGGGGCGATGGTGACTGGGATGAGGAATTTGACATTTTACATACATGTAGCCCTGTACAGTTTTCAGAAGACTAGGATTCCTTGTTTTACTTCATCGTCACAACAGCCGTAGGAGGTGTGAAGCGGGCATTTTCATTCCTGTTCTCCAGGTGGGGGAATCAAGGGCAATGGTTTGTGCAAAGCATTGTTGTTGTTAGGTGCTGTTGAATGGGTTCCGACTCGTAGTGACCCCATGTACAAACAGAACGAAACACTGCCCAGTCCTGTGCCATACTCACAATTGTTGCTATGTGTGAACTCATTATTGCAGCCACTGTGTCAGTCCATCTCATTGAGGGTCTTCTTCTCCTTCACTGACCCTCTGCTTTAACAAGCATGATGTCCGTCTCCAGGAATGGATCCCTCCTGATAACATGTCCAAAGTATGTTAGACGTAGTCTCGCCATCGTTGCTTCTAAGGAGCATTCTGTTTGTAATTCTTTCCAAGACAGATTTGTTCGTTCTTTTAGCAGTCCATGGTAGATTCAATACTCTTTGCCAACACCACAATTCAAAGGCATCAGTTCTTCTGTCTTCCTTATTCATTGTCCAGCTTTCGCGTGCATATGAGGCGATTGAAAATACCATGGTTTAGGTCAGGTGCGCCCTAGTCTTCAAGGTGACATCTTTGCTTTTGAACACTTTAAAGAGGTCTTCAGCAGCAGATTTGCCTAATGCAATGCGTCTTTTGACTTCTTGACTGCTGCTACCATGGCTGTTGATTGTGGAGCCAAGTAAAATGAAATCCTTGGCAACATCGATCATTTCTCCATTTATCATGATGTTGCTTATTGGTCCAGTTGTGAGGATTTTTATTTTCTTTATGTTGAGTTGTAATCCATACTGAAGGCTGTGGTCTTTGATCTTCATCAGTAAGTGCTTCAAGTCCTCTTCACTTTCAGCAAGCAAGGTTGTGTCATCAGCATAAGACAGGTTGTTAATGAGTCTTCCTCCAATCTTGATGCCCCATTCTTCGTAGAGTCCAGATTCTGAGATTATTTGCTCAATATACAGATTGAGCAGATATGGTGAAAGGATACAACCATGACGCACACCTTTCCTGACTTTAAACCATGCAGTATCCTCTTGTTCTGTTCGAACGACTGCCTGTTGATCTATATACAGGTTCCTCATGAGCACAATTAAGTGCCCTGGAATTCCCATTCTTTGCAGTGTTATCCATAATTTGTTATGATCCACACAGTTAAATGCCTTTGCATAGTCAGTAGTTTTTTTTTTTTTTTTTAAGGTGGTAAATTTTTAATGTGCTAAGTCTTTTAACTTCAGGTTCAGAGCTTTTGCTATCTTATCTACCCCAGGAGAGGTTTTATGAATGTATCTTAATAATCACACTGTTGGGATTAGAATTTTGCTGCCCTCCCTTAGCAGAAATGCCCTATTTATCAGTTTTAAGATTAGAAAGAAGAACTTCCTAGGCAAGAAAACATGGAGAAAGGGAAAGAGAATGAGCACAAGTTTGAAGAAACAGACGGGATTAAATCTGACTTCCTGGAAACCCTGAGACCGTGTCTTCACACTGGTGGTGGTTTTCCAGTGCTTGCACACTGGCATGCTGCTTCTCCCTCAGCTGTTTTTCACATTGCCAGGGTGGTGCCTCTGCCTTTGTCTCTGGGGCATGGTTTATCAGCTGGGCTATCTGGCAAGTCTTGTAACCTTTTGGAGCCGCTGTTTTCTCATCTCTAAAAACTGGGAATTAAAAATGCTGCCATCCTTATCTCATGGGTTTTTGTGAAAATTGCATGAGATAATGTATTTGGAAATGCACTGAGAACTGCAAATCCCGATACAAATCTGAGGGCTTGCTTTAACAGGAAACACCAGAAGCTTTGCCTCCTCGGTGTGACTATCTCCCACACAAAGGCTGCTCATTTCAACCCCTTGCACTGTCAGACTCATTTGGCTGAGTCAGTCACTCCCTGAGCAAGTATTTATCAAGGGTTCAATACCTAACTGGTACAGTGATCAGTGTTATGGAACCACGGGAAAGCATAAGACAAGGTCTTCATCTTTCAGGAGTTTTAATCCCACTGGAAAGAAAATAAGCAGTTAGAAAGCACTGAATTAAAAGTAGCATATGACCCTGTACCAGGTGAAGAGTAGCCGGCTCTGCTTGTTTGTAGAAGGCAGGGATGGAGAGGGCCATGGTAGAAAAGAAGAGAAGTGGGGCAAAAAGGAATCAGCAGTCCCGGTGAGCAAAATGTCAGTGGTAAGCAAGTGAGAAGCATGATGTATGTGGGCATACAGGGAGGAGAACAGCCTGACTGGAATAATATAGTGTGTTTTGGACTCAGTGAAGGTAAGTTTGAGTAGGTGTTGAGAGGCCAGGTTACGGAAGAGGCATCAGTCTTGTCTTATGTATTAGTTTTCTATTGCTGCTGTAACCAATTACTGCAAATTTAGCACCTTAAAACAACCATTTATTTTCTCATAGTTCTTTGTGTCAAAAGTCTAGCATGGTGCGGCTGGGTCCTCTGGTTATTAGGGTCTCAAGGCTGAAATCAAGGTGTGGGCCAAACTGGATGCTTATCTGGAGGCCTTGGGGAAGAATTCACTTCCAAGCTGATTCGGGTTGTTGGCCAAGTGAGCCAACACTCCCTGTTGAATGTCAGCCAGGGCTTGTCTTTGCTCCTAGAGGTGCCTGCATTCCTTCTCATGCTTTTCACGTGGCCACCTCCAGCAGTGGTGGGTGGACCCCCTCGCGAAAGGGCTTTGAGCAGGTTCATTATGGTTCCAACCCCTACTGAGAATTTGCATTTCTAACAGGTTCCCAGGAAGTAATATGTAAGAATCACCTGGGGGCTCTTGTTAAAATGTAGATCCTGATTCAGTGTATTTGGGGTGGAGATGCCCATTCTCAGCAGGAAGCTTGTTAGAAATACAAATCTCAGTAGAGATTTGAACAGGAATGAACTGGTTGGAAGCCCAGCTCTCATAATTAGAATCTCTTTGCCTCCAGCTGGAGAAAGTTCTCTGCTCTTAAAGGCTCCTGTGATTAGATTGGACCCACTGCGTAATCCAGGATAGTCTCCCTATCTTAAGGTCCATAAACTTAATTACATCTGCCAAGTTCCTTTAGCCTCGTAAGGTAACATATTTACAAATTCTAGGGATTACGGCATGGACATCTTTAGGGGCCATGCTGCCTGCCACACTCTGGTGGGCAATGGGCTTATAGTGCAGCCCTGCCATTCCTTACCCGAAACCCCCTGGGCCCAGATATGTTTCAGATTTCTTCAGATTTTAGAAAGGTAATGCTGTGCATATACCATATATTATATGATGCTCCCAGCAAGGTTTGGGGCAGCATTCTGTAATCAGATATTATAAATACTGTGAATAGCCTCATGCGAGTTCTGGCCAAGTTTTGCCTTCAATATGAGTTATATATTTTCAGAGATTTTTGGATTTTGGAATTGCGGGTAAGGGACTGTGGACCTGTGGTCGGTTTTGAGCTATGGTAATATGAGAGCAAGTGTGGTAAAATACAGCACAGAACTGACAGGAAACCAGAACTGGATTTTCATTTCGACTGTCTCTGCAGGACTTGATTTTCCTTATTTATAAAATGAGAGAATTTTTAATGTTTACTAACACTAGAGCACAAGTGTCATTACTTCACAGACCTACACCAGGGCAGACTTCACTACTAGATCATATCAGTGATGAGCCAGGGCACGACCTCACATCCATGTCTACAGAGTGCTCTAGCCAGCTGGTACTACTACGTCACAGGAGTTAACTGTAGAGATGGAGTCTGTTTTCTCAGATGATTCCTCATATGTTTCCGTCCAGCTCTAATCATTTGTGATCTCAAAGCAACACTCATGTGTGTGACCTGAAGTAGAATATTTCCTTATATGCCTACTGGCTGTTAAAGAGAATGTCCATACAGTTTCAGTGGACAAGTCACATAATGAGGTTTAGGGTTTCATTTCAAGCAGCAGTTAGGCGGAGCAGTGATGTACAAGCCCAGTTATACATGGTCAAGGTTGGCTCTGCCTCATTTCTGTAAATAAAGCAAAATAATGCATTCTTCAGTTAAGTAATAGTACATGGCAATCCTATCCTGGGCTTGTTTCACCAGAGTCCTCCACTCTCCAGACTCAAAACTATCTTCTTGGTGAAAATGTCAGTTTTACCCAAAGCAATCTATAGGTATAATGCTATCCCAATCCAAATACCAACAGAATTCTTTAATGAGATGGAAAAACTAATCACCAACTTTGTATGGAAAGGAAAGAGGTCCTGGATAAGATAAGCAAAGCATTATTGAAGAAAAATAACAAAATAGGAGGCCTCACAGTACCTGATCTCAGAACCTACTATACAGCCATGGTAGTCAGAACAGCCTGTTATTGGTACAACAGACACATAGACCAGTGGTACATTATCAAGAACCCAAACATAAATCCATCCACCTATGGTCAGCTCACCTTTGACAAAGGACCAAAGTCCATTAAATGGAAAAAAGATAGTCTTTTTAATAAACAGTGCTGGCAAACCTGTTGTCCATCTGTTAAAAAAAAAAAAAGGAACAGAACCCATACCTCACTTCATATAAAAAAACTAACTCAAAATGGATCAAATACCTAAATATAAAACCTAAAACAATAAAGATCATGGAAGAAAAAATAGGGACAATGCTAAAGGCCCTAATACATGGCATAAATAACTAACAATGCACAAACACCAGAAGAGAAACTAGATTAACTGGGAGCTCCTAAAAATTAAACACTTATGCTCATCAAAAGACTTCACCAAAAGATGAAAAGAGAACCTATGGACTGGGGAAAAAAAAATTGGCTATGACATATACGACAAGGGTCTCATTTCTAAAATTTATACTTTCAGCATCTCAATAACCAAAAGGCAAATAATCCAGTTAAAAAATGGGTAAAGGATATGAACAAGACTTCACCAAAGAAGACATTCAGATGGCTAACAGACACATGAGGAAATGCTTGTGATCATTAGCCATTAGAGAAATGCAGATCAAAACTACAATGAGATACCATCTTATCCCAACATTACTGGCACAAGTCAAAAAAACAGAAAATAACAAATGTTGGAGAGGCTGTGGGGAGATTGGAACTCTTATGCACTGCTGGTAGGAATGTAAAATGGTACAACCACTGTGGAAAATGATATGGCACCTCCTTAAAAAGCTAGAAATAGAAGTACCATACCATCCAGCAATCCTACTCTTAGGAATATATCCTAGAGAAATAAGAGCTGTCACGTGAATAGGCACATGCACACCCAGGTTCATTGCAGCATTATTCACAAGAGCAAAAAGATGAAAACAACTTAAGTGGTCATCAACAGAGGAATGGATAAACAAGTTATGGCACATACACACAGTGGAATACTATGCAGTGATAAAGATCAATGATGAACCCTAGAAGCATCTCACAACGTGGATAAATCTGGAGAGCATTTTGCTGAGTAAATTAAGTCAATTACAAAAGGACAAATATTATATGAGATCACTATTATAAAAACCCAAGAAAAGGTTTACACACACGCACACAAAACAATCTTTGATAATTATGAGGGAGGGAAAGGGTGGAGAGGGGAAGCCACTAACCAGATAGTAGACAAGTGTTAACTTTGATGAAGGGAAAGCCAACAGCCAATATAGGGGAAGTTAATACAGCTTGACCAAGACAAAGTCATAGAAGCTTCCTAGACATATCCAAACACCTGAGGGACTGAGTTACTGGGGCTGAGAACTGGGGACCATGATCTCGGGGGACATCTAGGTCATTGGCATAGAATAGTTCATAAAGAAAATTTCCTACATCCTACTTTGGTGAGTAGCATCTGGGGCCCTTAAAGCTTGGGAATAGCCATCTAAAATGCATCTCTCGGTCCCGTCATTTTCGGAGCAAAGGAGAATGAAGAAAACCAAAGACATAAGGAAATTATCAGTCCAAGGGACTAATGGGCCACATGATCCGTAGCCTCCCCCAGCCTAAGCCCAGAACTAGATGGTGCCTGGCTACCACGCCACGAATTGCTGTAACAGGGATCACAACAGAGAGTCCCAGACAGAGCGGGAGAAAAATATATAACAAAATTCAAATTCACACAGAAAAACCAGACTTACATGTCTAACAGAGTCTGGAGGAGCCCCAAGACTATGGCCCCTGGACAACCTAACTCAGAACCGAAGCTACTCCTGAAGTCCACCTTTCACCCAAAGATTAGACAGGACGATTTTTTTTTTACAAAGCAAACAGTAACACATGTGAGGAACATGCTTCTTAGTTCAGTCAAGTATGAGAGTCCAAATGGGCCACACCTGCCCGAAAACAAAGACAAGAAGGCAAAAAGGGGTAGGAAATCTAGACGAATGGACATGTGGAACCCGAAGTGTAAAGGGAAAGGGGGAAAATGCTGACACATTGTGGAGATTGCAACCAAGGTCACAAAACAATTTGTGTATAAATTTTTGAATAAGAAACTAATTTGCACTGTAAAGTTTCACCTAAAATACAATTAAAAACAAAATAAAACAAAAACACTTTTTCTTGGCCCACCTGGGAAATAACTAGTCTCCTTACATAGGAAGAATACATGTTACCAGGTAGAATCCCCGGGTTCCTGCTCGGCATGACTTGTATTGGCCAATAAATGGGAGAACAGGAAAGACACCTTTATTTCATTGTACAAGGAAAAGGAGTCAGTTGAAGCTGTTGCTGCCAAGACTACTTGCCAAAGGTGGGCAGACAAGTTACTTTTAAAGGGGTTTACAAGTAAGGGGTTCATACAAGTTATGCCAGCAGCATTCTTAATCGTACTAAGCAGGCACAATGGGGTTTACATATAGCCTCCAAACAAAAAAAGCAGGATTCAAATGCAAAGCTGGGGTAGGGGACAGAAGCCCAGCAAAGGAAACAGGGTTTTTAATACAACACTATGGGGCTCTGTCTCATATAGAGAGCTGTACCCTTGTGTCTGTGCAGCCATTTTTTTCAGTGGTTAAAAGCTCATGTGCTAACCAAAAGGTCAGCAGTTCGAATCCACCAGCCGCTCCTTGGAAACCCTAGGGGGCAGTTCTACTCTGTCCTATAGGGTCGCTATGAGTCGGAACGACTCAAACACAACAGGTTTGGTTTTTCTGGGTTAAGCAGAATACTGAACAGCCCAATCTGAAATATTTGCATTTGGATTGTTTTACCAAGTGTACCTTAAGGACAGTAAAGAGATAACCAGTTTATAATTTAATTAGCAAATGGCTTCACGCAAGGTGATCCTTTCAAGAACAATGGAAGATTTGCCCCACTTCTAAGAGGAAAGAATTTCTGCTTCATCCTTAACCACAAGAAGCCAATCTGGGGTTATTTTAGATGAGTTGTTTGATCCCTGCTTCAGGGGTGTAGAAACGTTAAGGTTAAGTCTTAGAATACTTTCCTAATAATCAAGATAATTTTTATAAAAAAAATTTTTAAGGATATATTTATGGTTGGTTTAAAATTTTTGGTTTTACCAAATGGATACCTGATTAAATACCAGATTCCTAGAAATTGTCCTGCTAACACGATAGAAGAGCTCTAGTCTGGGGTTAGGAGTCCTGGTAGCACGGTGGTTAAAGTGCTTGGCTGCTAACTGAAAGGTCTGCAGTTCAAACTCACCAGCAGCTCTGCAGGAGAAAAGATCTGGCAGTCTGCACCTGTAAAGATTACAGCCTAGCTTTAGAGGGTAGTGGAGAATCCCAGAAACCCTATAGGGCAGTTCTACCCTGTCCTATAGGGTTGCTGTGAATCGGAGCCAACTTGATGGCTTACAGCAACAATGGTCTGGGAATGGAGGCTTCGTTAGAGGCAACTCTGTGGCTTTGGACAGTATCCTGAAACGGATCAAATCGCTGTATAAAATAGGGATTAAATTTAGCAGCACTGATATTTTATAAAGGAAGCTGAAAAAATTTATGAATGTGGGGATTTTTGCCCAATATCATCTGATGGAAGCAGCAAGAATTGTCCCCTGGAGTTCTTTGGTCATAAGATGCTATTTTTATCGTGAACCCAGCCTCAGTGCATCCATTTTGGAGATGAAGAGTTGGAGGCACAGGGAAGCTGGGGGGTTTGTCCAAGCTGAGGAGGAGGCTGAAATAATCTGTAGCTTAGAGCTGAGTATGTAGTTTTGATTCTGCAAAGCCCTGGTACCCTCTATGCACTATCTGCCCTGTCCTTGGTTTTGGCTGATACGGCTTGGGAAGCTCAGTGGATGATGCTGTTCTTAATACTTAGTGAGAGTGTTGTCGTCCTCGGTGGATCACAGTGAGCACTCGGTGTTGCTGGGGGCCTGTCACTGAACTGGCAGTGATGGTACATGCCCGAATTCAGCTGTCCTTCAGCCAGGCTTTGAGGCATGCAGGTTGAGAAGCAGATGTCATTCTCAGGAAAGAAGACAAGTATTATGGAGAGTTAATAGGACCCAGAGACAGGGACAGATGACGTGCCCTGTGAACAGCATCGCCCTCCTGGGGGGAGTTTCGGTGAGCACTGGGAGTCCCCTGGGCTGAGTGGAAATCCTTCGGGACCTGCAGTATGGACAGCCCTCTGAATGCAGTCAGTGTCTCACCTCAACCTCCTTTCCTGCAATAGAATTTAGGAGGGAGCAGAGCATTTCCGAGCATGGTTGGGAGAACGGCAGAGTAGGCTAATGCAAAGATAAACCTCTTTGTGTGTCTGTGCTTATATATAATTTGTAGGCTGGGAACTTATTAATCAGTGGTCTGTCCTTGCCCCTGAAGAGACCTTGAATAAAACTGTATCTGCTGACTTTTAGATTTTATCTCCAAAGAATTATTCTTTGTTTTTATAGAAATGGCCTTCAGAGTGGACCACACTGTAAAACAGGAGGTTAAAAAAAATTAGAACATAAACATCTGGGATTCAAAGCATTAAAAAAAAAAAAAGAGGAAAACCTTGCAGCTAGCAGATTAAAAAACCTTGAGCAGAATTCTTACCCTTCAAATCTTCTTTAACCAAATGGAGTTAGAGATTCTGGACTTTTAACCCTCCACCCCCACTGTACACACGCGCATCACACACCACATACCACACCCCCCACACTCAGCCTTCCTCACACACATACCACACATTCCCTACGTACACACTACACGCATGCCCATACACCCCTCACACCCCCACGTGCACGTACACCACACCGTCCCAAGGCCTTAAGCTTTAGAAGGTAATGGAGAATCCCAGAAAAAGACTGATACAAAACTTGTCATCTGTCACTTTAAAAACTGATAATAAGAAAAATACTCTACTAAAATATACATCCTGATTATAAACTTGACATTGAAACCATGGTGGTTTCAGAGAGATATATAAAAAAAAATATGTGTATATATATATCAACAAAACTCGCTGCCATTGAGTTGATTCCAACTCATAGAAACCCTATAGGGCAGAGCAGGACTGCCTCATAGAGTTTCCAGGGAGCGCCTGGTGGATTTGAACTGCTGACCTTTTGGTTAGCAGGCGTAGCACTTAACCATTACACCACCAGGGTTTCCTGGGTGGTATCGTGGTTAGGTGCTACGGCTGCTAATCACAAGGTCGGCAGTTCGAATCCACCAGGTGCTCCTTGAAAACTGTCAGTTCTACTCTGTCCTGTTGGGTCGCTATGAGTTGGAATCAACTCAACGGCGATAGGTTTTTATATGTGTATATATATATTATATCTTATTTTTGTTGCTGAGACTATACACAGTAGAAAAAAAAACATATACCAATTCAGTAATTTCTGCATGTACAATTCAGGGACATTGATCACATTCTTCAAATTGAACAACCATTCTCACCTTTTCCAAGTTGTTCCTCCCCCATTAACATAAACTCACCTCCCCCTGAATTTCTTATCTGATCTTCTGAGTTACTGTTGCCAGTTTGATCCTATATGCATATGGATCTTAGAAGAGCACAGTGCTCAAGACAGACGTTTCTTTACTAGCTAAGCTAAACTATTTGATTGCACAGCTACTTAATGTAATTGCCGTCAATAAGTTGTATACCTGTAAAAAGTTGAATTGGCCGAAGTTGGGCGATAGATAATATTTACAGCAGCAGCTGCTGAGGCTGTTTGTGTACAGCCAAACCTCAAGGGAATTCCTTTCTTGGTTTAGAGATTTAGAGTCATGATTTCATGG
The DNA here is from genome assembly GCF_024166365.1 of Elephas maximus indicus. Taxonomy (NCBI): domain Eukaryota; kingdom Metazoa; phylum Chordata; class Mammalia; order Proboscidea; family Elephantidae; genus Elephas; species Elephas maximus. The sequence continues at coordinate 56,759,908 of NC_064840.1, forward strand.
AACATCCCGGTTAATTGGCCTAGTAATGTGTTTAGTGCTTCTGCTCTACCTCCTAGTTGATTGCATAGTGCCTGGGGTCTTAAAAGCTTGCAAACTGCCACCATTCAAAGTACAGCCATTGTTTTCTATTTGCCTGGAGCAACAGAGGAAGGAGAGTCAGGAATAGGAGGAGGAAATGGAATATGTGGATAGTTGCTCCCATGAACAACTGCCTTCTTTGCCCTGAGACTAGAATTTTTATTTAAAATGGCACAACTCCTTTTGATGATTTAAAGTATAGGAGAATACTGAAGCTTGGTGAGGAGGCAGGGTTGAGGAGCCTGGACCCCAGAGTAGATGCACTGTGCCTGGGCTTGGGGAACCCTCTTGATGTTGCCTGGCACCTCTCTGCAGATAGTATTATTGCCCATTCCTGAAAGGGAGTTGGGGTCACACTTAAAATAAAGGACTCCAGTGTAAACAGAATGGTAAAATGTATTCCGGAAATGCAAGCTAGAATTTTGAAGTTTTGAGTTGGTTGTGAAGAAAAAAAAAAAGAGATGAACCTATCCAAAACCAGAAATTGTTTCCCTTGTTGTATATTCCCTTCTAGCACACATGAAGGAAGTATTTCATTATTATTTCTGTGACAAGCCAAGTATGGGGCGGGGTGGCGGGGGGGAAGTATGGGGTGTACCAGGTAAAAACGACAAGGAATTAATTGTTCTTATTTATTCGAGTGGAGTCATAATCAGAGACTTACACAATTACCAAGTAGTTCCGTGTAACCGTAATGGGATTTCATGGTAGTTTGTAGAATATAATTTTATGTAAGATAGAATCATTAAATTCTACAGCCTTAAAGGGCATTTAAGCCATTGTGTGTGTGTGTGTGTGTGTGTGTGTTTTAACAGTATCTTATATAAAAAGCTTAAATACAAAGTAAATTATGGAAGAGAAAAAACAGAATTCGTTCTAGTCTTGAGATTTGTACTTTCTGAAGTTGGTAATACAGCATTATTTTATATGATTGCTAATTATATTCGCAGTGATTCACTTCTCCAGCTTCCTAGGAAATGCTTAGTAGGCAACTCCCTGGGTGAGAATGTAAGAGCAGCCATTGAGACAGTCATATCTGAGATTCTCTGTCCCAAGAACCCTCACCGGCTCTGCATTATTGCGTTTCCCGAGGATGTTGCTGCCCAGTTCTGCCATTTACACAGCGCTTTGTGGTGTGGCAGGGAGAAGGTGCAGTAGGAGGAGACGGTTCTTTATCAAATATGACAGTTTAATGCTCTAATATGTTCAAAATAAATTCAGACACTAAAGAAAATCCCTTCAGTAAAGATGTGCCCTGAAATCACACATCGCATTAGAGTCTGCCATACGTTTAAGTCAGGGTCTCCAGAAATCTCTGGGCATAGATTTTGGTAGGAACAATGTTAGAGAAACGAGGAAAAGAGTCCCCAGTGTCTTCCTTGTCCTAGTTCATGTTGTGGTAAAATCACTGTACAGGGAGCGTGTACCATATTTTCAGGAGTAAAATTTATGGTCCCGTTCTTCCATCTTGACAGTCCAGTTGGCCTTAGGAAAATGTCTCCATCCTTTATGTGTTAACTATTCTTTGCAACTTTATCAAAGCAGAGTTCTGTTATTCTGCCCTCTTGCTACTTTGAGAACAGCAAACTAAATCCTGGTATGCTCAAAAGCTTAACATTACAGTCATTACTAGGAAATTCCCTTTTTATTTAAAATGGTTAGAAATAGATGACCTGGTTCTTTCAGTGACCTAGTTAGCAAAATCTGGGTATGTTATACCCATACCCATACCCATGCCCATGCCCATGCCCATGCCCATGCCCATACCCATACCCATACCCATACCCATACCGATACCCATACCCATACCCATACCCATACCCATACCCATACCCATACCCATACCCATACCCATACCCATACCCATACCTGTCGAGTCGATTCCGACTCATAGCGATTCTATAGGACAGAGTAGAACTGCCCCAGAGGGTTTCCAAGGAGCGCCTGGTGGATTCCAACGGCTGACCGTTTGGTTAGCAGCCATCTTAACCACTGCGTCACCAGGGTTTCCGGGTAGGTTATAGACCATCAATTTTCAGAGAATTGGAATTGAGTTTATCTTGATCAATATTAAAACCACACCAAATGTCTTTTAATGATTGAGAAAGCATTTAATGGATTTACAGTGCCTTCATTCTGTCAACGAATACCTGTTGAGGCCCTGTTAAGTGCCAGGCACAGTTCTGTCTGTTGGGGATCCAGATGGCAGTGAGTTCAGTTGACATGGTCTTTGCTCTCACGGAGGTTATTACCCGACCAACTGTTCTGAGAAGAAATGCCATGAGTTTAAGAGATGGAAGAGAACAGGATGGTAAATATTTAATCTGGTAGTTTGCTTTAAAAAATATACCCTCAATTTTAGCCTGTTAATTCATCATTTTAATTTTTACCATAAAAATCATGTGCTAGTGATAACAACTCAAGTGTCCATCAGTATATGAATAGATACACAAAAGTGGTGTATACACACAATGGAGTGTAGTTCAGCCATAGAGAGAAATGATGTTCTCGTACGTACTATGATACAGATGAACCTTGAAAACTTTATGCTGAGTGAAATAAGTCAGACACAAAAGAACAAACGCTGTATGATCTACTTAGATGAAATAGCTAGGGTAGGCAAATGCACAGTGACAAAAGCTTACTAAGGGCTGGGGCGGGAGGTAGGAGATTATTAACGAATACTGGATTTTTCTTTGCGGTGATGAAAACCTTATGGAAATAGACAGTGGTAGCATTGTGCCACACGGTGAATGTAATTAATGTCACTGAATTGTACACTTAAAAATGGTAAAAAAAAAAAAAAAAAATGACGATTTTTTTTACCTTTCTAATTTTTTTTAATAGTTTTTATTGTGCTTTAAGTGAAAGTTTACAAATCAAGTCAGTCTTTCGCACAAAAACCCATATACACCTGGCTACACACTCCCAGTTACTCTCCCCCTAATGAGACAGCCTGCTCTCTCCCTCCACTCTCCCTTTTCATGTCCATTTCACCAGCTTCTAACCCCCTCCACCCTCTCATCTCCCCTCCAGGCAGGAGATGCCAACATAGAATAATGACAATTTTTTGTTCTCTATATTTTACCACAAGAAAATTTAAAAAATCAAGTGCTAAAAATGTTTGGTTTATTGGGACTTTCTGGCCTGTTTGGAAGTAAAAGGCACTTGGCATTTGTATAATTGCATAGTTCTACTTTTAAGCAAGTGAATGTTAACTTGTTAAGTTAGAAGCCAGAAAAAAACTGGTTTTCAAACCAGTTTTAAAAATGAATGTAATTAGAATAATCCTTCTCATGTGGCATGCAGTCTCTGGGGAAATATAATTGCTAACCATGTAATATTGATGTTGCTAGCTTCTGCTTACAACCCAGTTGCTCATGTAGATTTGAACTGCTGTTTTTTGGAGTTTAGCAGCAATTATTTTTTGTAAGCTCTCATTTCACCAGTCTGGATGGGCTAGACTCCCAGAATCGCGCTGGGATCTGCACCAAGTTGGAGAGAATCATTTTCACATGGTGTCTGCAGGAAGTAGACTAGCTTTTTGGATGTTATTAGCTGTTCGGTTTTCTTTTTATTTCTTTTGGAGCTTTGGCATAAATATTCCATGACAGTTTTCATGTTTAGGTGAAGCAGCCATGAAGCAGAATGAAACATGAAACACATGTGAAACGTTGCCCCTGGAGTTTCGGGAGCTGCAGAAGTCTCTGTGATGTAGAAATGGAAGATCACTGTGGAGGCTTCTATGCATGAGAGCTTACATATGTTCTCTGTGGAAGGCCCTGTGGCAGGAGCAAGCTCTAGACATGGAGGTGTCACAAGTTTGAGTCCCTGCTCTCCTGCCCCTTAGCAGTTTACGTTAGGTCTTTGGTAAGGGGATGATACTGACTCTGACATTCTCACGAGGCTGACATGAAGGTGAAATGATGTACTTGAAAGTGCTTTGTAAGCAATCTTTATCCAAATAGGTGGGTAGTTTTCCTCTGTTTCTTTTGCCCCTAGGAGTAAATAAAGAGTCCATTCCTGGGAACACAGCATCACATAGGATGCTTCAGAGGACATGGTACCTTCTCTAAGAAGCCCCTTCATCTTCATTCTGGAATGCTCAGAGGCAGCTCTATTTCTGAGGTTGTCTCCTCTGATATTGGCATCGTAAATCATCACTGTCAAGTCCATTAATCTGGCTCTTTTTTAATAAAGGGAGCCCTTTTGTATTGAACTGTTTTCAGTCCCTTACATAGTACTTGGTGTTTGTCCTGGATTTGTAGAACATGCCAGTGTATCCGAATGAACCTGCTTTATGAAAGGCTTGATTAAGTTCTTCATATTATCCTAACACTTTGGAATGATGGCAAATCCTGGTTCACCTTGAAAAGTAGAATTTTTATAAGTGTGGACCTGGTTCTTAGTATGTGTGAATAGCTTCAGAGTTTACAATCTATTTTAGACGATATATTTGAATAGAAGTATTAATCTCAAGGGTGGTAGTTAAACTAATCAGTTATTTATATTAAGACTCTATTCAAGAATGTTCAGCTTTTAAACTTTCGTTTACTAAGAAACAAATAGAAACCCTCCAAAGCCAAAGAAAGCATGTCAGCTCTGACCACCATCAGTAGATGGTGTCAGCAGTCACAATGGCCACTAGAGTCCTTGGCTTCATGTGCTTTACACTGTCTGGTGCATGTGTCCTCTGCTTCGAGTTATTTAAAAAAATATTAACAACCCCATCATATCTGATAAGTGCAAAAGCAGTAAGCATACCAAAAGTGCCGATAAGAAAAAGGCATTGATGAAAGGAAAAAACTAATTTAAAAAATCCAAGTGCTGAAGAAGCAATAAATATTGCAGGCATGCACTGAATGAATCGTTCAATAGCAGGAGTAATTCTGAGAGATAAAGAATAACTCGTACAATATGTTTAAGGTGTTGTACCCTTGCAGATGTCAGCAGTTGGCAAGGAGATAAAGAAAAAGTTTGATAAAGCAGAAAACACTTGAGTATATGGGTTAGAAGATTAGTGTTGGATGCCTGATAGACTAATACTAATTTGGGAAACAAACTAAGAGATCGTTTAAGAGCTTAAAGGCTGAGCAGGGTGAAGGTGCCAGCGACAAAACCTTGGTGCAAAGCTCTGCCAGTTGTCATGGATCCAGGTCCTTCTGGAATGAATGAGTGGTGAGGCTGGGTATGCAGATAACATCAGGAGAGCAGTGTCTACAATACTTCAAGGCAGTATCAAGGGAAAGTGGCTACCTGCCTCCTAATTTTCAACACAGAAGAAACTGTCTTCTTTGCAAAATGATGCCCCAGAGATCTTGCATTTGTTCAGGAAAGAAGAATGAGCCTGGTTTTAAAGCTAGCATCCCTTACGGTGGAAATGCATTCAGGAACTGTAAACTCAATCCCTTCAGAGTCATCTTTGACTTTTGCTATACACAACTTGGGACATTTCTGACCTGTTCATAAATAGAGGAACTAACTGGTTACTGTACTTTACTATTTTAGAGGCTGAGTGGATAAGCATCTGTAGTGGATTGAATTGTGTCCCCCCAAAGTATGTGTCAGCTTGGTTAGGCCATGTGTGGTTGTCCTCCATTTTGTGATTTTCCTATATGTTATAAATCATAATCTCTGCCTGTGGTTAAAGAGGATTAGGGTGGGAGGTAACTCCCTTGGTCAGGCCACATCCCTGATCCAGTGTGAAAGGATTTTCCCTGGGGTGTGGCCTGCACCATCTTTTATCTCTCAAGAGATAAAAGGAAAAGGAAGCAAACAGAGAGTTGGGAACCCCTTACCACCAAGAAAGCAGCACCAGGAGCAGAGCACGTCCTTTGGACACAGGGTCCCTGAGCCTTGGAAGCTCCTAGTCCAGGGGAAAATTGAGAACAAGGACCTTTCTCCAGAGCCGACAGAGAGAGAAAGCCTTCCCCTGGAGTTGACACCTTGAATTTGGACTTTACTTTCCCACTTTACTGTGAGGAAATAAATTTCTCTTTGTTAAAGCCATCCACTTGTGGTATTTCTGTCCTGGCAGCACTGGATAACTAAGAGGGTATCCTTTCTAATATTAAAATGTGACAAATTTGAGACAGAACGTGCTGAGTGACAGTTGCAAAACCTATAGGATTCATTACTTTGCCAAGTAATAAGCATAAAGAGTTCTTTTGACCTGCCACTCGTTTTCTAAGCGCTATAATGATGATACAATGGAAAAGTATTTAAGCTCTTGGACAAAACAGCGGTGTAATCCTGAGTGAGCGGCGCAACTTCTCTGAGATCCAGTTTCTTTTCAAATATGGGCATTGTATTATCTATCTCTCGGAGCTGTTGTGAGGAGTAAAAATAATATATGTTAAGTAACTAACACAGTTCCTGATCGTAAAAGGCATTCAGTGACTAGACACCATAAGTGGAATTAGTATTAATAGCACTCCCCATGGTTAGTAAAAAATCTCAGCAGACAGCTTGAAAGCTTCCACCAGCAATGATTGTGACCAGTTTTGTTAGTTAAGGTAGACTAAACTTTTGTAACAAAAAGACCCAAATGCCAATGGCCTCTCTTCTTTCTTGTAACAGTCCAGGACGGATGTTGGTTCATATGGGCTCCGATCCACAGAGTCATTCAGGGACTTAGGCTTTTGATGGCCTTGCTGTCTTCAATAGTAATGTGGCTATTAGCACCATTCCAGCGCAAAGGAGGGGGGAAGTGGCTTTCAGGAGTGTGTGAAGGAGCTTTTAAAGGCTGCACTGGAAGTGGCAAGTGCCAGTAATCACCTGCATTATGTTGGAATACCTGCTAGGGCTGCTGGGAAATGCAGTGTTCCTGGGTAGCCCTATGCACAGCTACTGTGAAAGAAGGAAGAACTGAGGTAGCTGGCAGTTTCTGCCACAGTGGTTTATTGCATGGCATTGTAACGACCCTATAGTATCTTCTGTGGACCACGGTGAATATTGGTACCAACTTTTCACTGACAGTTTCTGATTAATTTCAACATTCAAAAATGAATCCTCAGGCACAAGGCAGATAGTGCACGGAAATTTGGGTCGTGTGTGGATATTTGGGCTAGGAGAGAAGAAGAGGATGCTGGGACTTGGCTCAGGCTCTGCACCCAGGTCTGGGAAAGGGTGACAGGAGCCTGTGTAATTGACCTGATCTTAAGAGGCACCTGGTGTGATAACACCAGCTCAGTCACAGTGCCAGAGGGGTTGGCAAGTGACAGGTATGGATGACACCAGAGAATCCAGGCAATGGATCTGGGAAGCCTCCTTGGCAGGAGTTTCCCACTGGGAAATCCATCTGGAGCTGTAGAAGCTTAGACGCTGGGCTGGGTAATAGGAGCAGGGGGAGAAGAAGGAGGGGAAGAGTACAACCCAAGCAGGAAAGGTGGTCAGGGCTCCCAGGCACCAAACTGACATTACAGGCATGTCTCCAGTCCTAGGGGAAAGCAAGACATTATGCAGAGTTAAATGTCAGAGACTAAGGCACTGCTCTGGTCTAAGTGAACACTGGGTGGGCCAGAGCAAGGGTTAAGAGAGGAAGGAGAGAATTTAAACTAGAGAGTAATGTCATCCCAGAGGCCCAGGGACCAGATGGCAGCAAGACACACGAACCTATTTATCACAACCAAACCACCAGCTCCTGGCTCTTGGTGATAATTTCTAAACCGTATTGAGGCAGGAGGTGTAGGCTTCACAGACCTGCTGCCTCAGGCAGAATTTGCTCAGGAACTCAGGTGCTGGTGGGAAACGCTGGTGGATCCAGCTGTGAGAAGCATGTGGGGGTACATTAGGGAACGTTGAGCTAGGGGAGGCATTGACAGATTATCTTCTGAAATTGCTTTGCCTCTCTAAATGGTAATTTAAAAAATGTGTTTCATTTAATTTTTAGTCACCCTCCAGTTCTCCAAGAAGTATTCAACAAATGTTGGCAGATTCTATCAGTCGTATGAAGGCATGTGGATTTCATCAGGTAAAATACTTAGATTCTGTCTTCAGGGGGATTAATGCATCACCATGTTCTCTAATATTTCACAAATTGGTAAATTAGTCTCAGGCAGAAATGAAACTAGGCAACAGAATGAGAAATCTGTCTTAAAAGCTGCAAACTCAGTGATTCATCTTTACCCATTTATCCAAAGTTGGGACAGTATCAGGAGCAGATGCAGAGACATGTCTGCTAAGCTCCTCATTGAAGATATAAAATAGAGCCGATACCCCGGACTGCTGAGCTGCGAGGGAAGAGTGGTTTCAGAGAGCATTTAGTTTGGCAGGAAATGGTGAATTAAGATTTTGTTATTTATGTGTTCCTTGTTTTTGTGAGCATGCGCTTTTACAAGGAGGACTTCTTGTGCCATCCATGTCCACTGTGCCAGTAACTCCTTTAGGGCACTGATAGACAGTGAGGTTCTCCGTACAGGCCAAGTTCCACTTCCTCTTTTATGCTAAAATGTTATCTTATCAGACATTGCTTGAAATAAATGAGGCAAAAGCTAGGCCTTGGAAACTGTAGTAGGATTTGACCCTTAGGAAGACTTAAAGAGACAAGACTTAAAGAGATACTAGACTGTGAAGAGAACGGTTCTAGTGGCCAGAGGCCTGAGATTGGATTGTGGTGGAGGCTGGCTCGAAGGCCTGAGATTGTGCTGTGGTGGAGGCTGGCCCCGAGGCCTGAGACTGGGCTGTGGTGGAGGCTGGCCCCGAGGCCTGAGACTGGGCTGTGGTAGAGGCTGGTCCCGAGGCCTGAGACTGGGCTGTGGTGGAGGCTGGCCCCGAGGCCTGAGACTGGGCTGTGGTGGAGGCTGGCCCCGAGGCCTGAGACTGGGCTGTGGTGGAGGGTGGCCCAAAGGCCTGAGACTGGGCTGTGGTGGAGGCTGGCCCCGAGGCCTGAATTCCTGTGGACAGTGCAGTTGATTCCCTGACTGCTCTGTAGGGACAGGTATGAACTTGGGTCACTTGCATTTTGGAGATTTTCAGAAATCATGATGACGTTTTGGATTGTGGTTCCCCTGTGGATACCACTGGTATAAACGTATTTCTTTCTAGTATAGCAGCAATAGCAAGTCTGAAAGAAATTTTCAGCAGTGTTGCACAGATCACATTATATCATTTTAATGCGATGACACTTGAGAAACACAAAGGGTCCCTTTAGTCATTCAGCGAACATTTATTGAGTATTTCTATGTACTAGGCACATATGTGCTAGGCTCTCTTACAGCCATTGGAGATACATTTGTGAACAAAATAGATTAAAACCTCTGCCGTCAGGAAAATTTTATTCTGGATGGGGGTGACAAATGAACATATATCTGAAGTCAGGTGATAATAAGAACCATGGAGGAAAATAAAGTACAGGATGAGGGAGCTGAGGAATGCTAGGATGAAGGTGGGAATTGATATTTCATGTAGTTGGAAACCCTAGTGGCTTAGTGGTTAAGTGTTATGGCTGCTAACCAAAGGGTCGGCAGTTCGAGTCCACCGGGCACTCCTTGGAAACTCTATGGGGCAGTTCTACTCCGTCCTTAGGGTCGCTGAGTCAGAATCGACTTGACGGCAGTGGGTTTGGGTTTTTTTGGTTATAGTTGGTTAGAGAGAGCCTCCCGAGGAAGATAGTATTTGAACTGAGACCTGAAGGATCTGAATGGAGGTGGAAGCCATGTGGATCTCTGGGGAAAGAATGTTCCAGGCAGCGAAAATAGCCAGTATAAAGTTATAGAGTCAGGAGCTTACTTGACGGGGTCAAGGAACAGCAGAGTGGTCAGTATGGCTGTAACGAATAAATGAGAAGGGAGAGGACAGCAGAGAAATAATGTAGGCATTGTAAGGGATTTGGAATACAAATGTTATTTAAAGCCATGAGCCTGGATGAGATCATCTAGAGAGTAAGGCTGGAAAACAGAAGACATATGAGCTCTGAGGCACGTCAGTGTTTAGACTGGGCCTTGACTTTGAAATAAGGGGAGTTGGACTAGATCAGTGGTTCTCAAATATTTTAGATGTGACTCAAGTCAAACTTTCAGCTTTCACACCCTTTTATGATAATACCCAGGGCCATGCACCATTCTGTCTCCTTTCCTCTAACTTAAGAAATTTTATCTACATTTGAGAGAGTGAATGAGAAAATGACTTGCCAAGCTTCTCTGTAAAATAAAGGTAATAGCATGGAGCCTTCTTTCTCAGTGGGGAATTGTGAGGATCAAAGGAGGCAACTCCTTTAGAAGCAAGGATGACATCTCACGTACTTTGGATGTGGTATCAAGTGGGACCAGTCCCTGGAGGAAGACAGCATGCTTGGTAAATTACAGGGTCAGTGAAAAAGAAGACCCCTAACAAGATGGATTGACACAGTGGCTGCAACCATGGGCTCAAGCATAGCAGTGATTGTGAGGATGACGGAGGACTGGGCAGTGTTTCGTTCTGTTGTACACAGATAGGGTGGCCATGAGTCAGAACCGAATGGATGGACCTAACGACAACAATGAGGCAGCTGGGGGCAGTGGTAGTTCAGTGTTAGAATTACCACCTTGCATGAGGAAGACCCAGGTTCAATTCCCAGCCAGTGCACCTCTGTGCAGCCACCACCCACCTGTCAGTGGAGGCTTGCAGTGTTGCTGTGATGCTGAGCAGGTTTCAGTGAAGCTTTGAGACTAAGATGGGCTAGGAAGAAAAGCCTGGTCATGTACTGCTGAAAATCAGCCAATGAAAATCCCATGGATCACAACGGTTAGTTGTGTATGGGGTTGCCATGAGTCGGGGGTGACTCGATGGCAGCTAACAACAATAATAAGGAAGCTGGCGGGAAGGCATTCTGTAAAGTATTTCCATCAATTGGTGGGGACAAGAGGCTTTCTGTATGACATACATGGACTTGGCCTCATTTTCTGGTCCTCCTGGATCACACTGACCTCTGCCTCCACACCTTGAACTCTGTGCACCTGAAGCAGTCTCTAGCCTCAGCTTTCCTGCCCCTTCAGTTCTTAGCCTTCACCTTGATGTGCCATGCTTGGCTACAGTCCCAAGTCCTTGATCCACATGTTTCTAGCAAAACACTTCTAAAAAGGACATGATGGTTTTCTAGACAGAGAAAAGAAAGGCAAGCTTTTAAGGATTTTGCTTAAAGTACATTTTCTGGAGGAATTCTTGGACAGTGAAACTCAGGACAGGTTCTAAGTTTCCTGCGTTTTGAACAAATACAGTGGTCAGGGCCAGATCTCCTCTCGTTACTCTGTGAAACTCATTAATTTTGTCTCCCTTCCCACTGTGCCCATACCTAATTACACTGCAGATTAGAAAGGAATATGATTTACTAAATATTCCTTTCTAATCAGACACTTGAGTATTGTCTTCTCAACCAAATACCAGCTGTATTATTATTTTTTTCCTTAAGTAAACTCACTTTTTAAAACTTTTTGCTTATCCTAAGCAATAATAGCCATGATGTCATAGTTCATTGCCATAATTATGTTTTTATAATTATATTAAAATAAATACATATGCATGTGGAAGACGAACAAAGCTCTGCTTTTAAGGGTTTTTTTTTTTCCCTGTTTAAATTTAGACACTACTAACAGTAATTTTTCGACTCAAGGGCACTGTGTTTTGGGTTTTAGCAGTAATTTGGGGCCCAGGCAGCACAGCTGTTAAGTGTTCAGCTGCTAACCAAAAGGTTGGCAGTTCAAATTCACCAGCTGCTCCTTGGAAACCCTATGGGGCAGTCCTACTCTATCCTATAGGGTTGCTCTGAGTCAGAATCGACTTGATGGCTGCGGGTTTGTGTTTTTTTTTTTTAAGCAGCACTTTTATTTTTGTAGGCTTGTAAACAGCTTCAGCGAGATGGCAAATCATAAGAGTTGTTTCAACTACCAGAAGCTGCTCTGTGGTTTTTATAATATTGACAAACAAAGGGGCTTAGCTTTAGGAAGGAAAATAATGTAAGAAAAGAATGCAACAGTAATTGCTTCAAAAGTTTAGTTCCATTTGAAGTACAGTTTATGAAGTATCACTGTCAATTACATTAACTGAGATTTATGACTTTCCACAATGAGCCAAAACAAGTTTCACAGTATCAGCATTTATGTTTTAATTACACAGAAATAATTTGACAGCAAGAAAATTTTTAACTTTTCTGGGAAAACACAACAGAAAAAACAAACAAACAAAAAACCTGTCATTTCTGACAGAGGACAAAGCATGGTCAGGCTGGCTTGACTCTTTGAGTTGTTCCATCAGTTAGCTAACCAAGGCTTTTATTTAGTTCAGTGAGTTGTAAATTCAGTTTTCTTACAAGCACTCAGAAGGCCGTGTCTAAATAAACCAAGTACTTTTTAGGGCTGAATGATCGGGTTTGTGCCTTGGTTATCTAGTGCTTCTACAACAGAAATACCACAAGTGGGTGGCTTTAACAAACAAATTTATTTTCTCACAGTTTAGGAGGCCAAATTTAGGGTGCCAGCTCTAGGGGAAGGCTTTCTGTCTCTGTCAGCTCTAGAGGAAGGTCCTTGTCTCTTTGAGATTCTGCTCCTGGGCTGTCTTCATGTGGCTTGCTGTGTGTCTTTCCTTATCTGCTCTGCTGGTTTGTTTAATCTCCTTTATATCTCAAAAAGAGATGGACTCAAAACACACCCTACACTAATCTTGTCTCATTAACATAACAGAGACAGCCCATTCTCAAATGGGATTATGACCACAGGCATAGAAACAAACAAACAAAACCAAACTCACTGCCATTGAGTTGATTCCGACTCACAGGAACCCTGTAGGACAGAGTAGGACTGCCCCATAGGGTTTCCAAGGAGTGCTTGGTGGATTCGAACTGCTGACCTTTTTGTTGCAGCCATAGCTCTTAACCACTATGCCCCCAGGGTTTCCAACTAGAGACACAGAAGTTAGGATTTATAACACATGTTTTGGGGGGAGATAATTCAATCCATAACAGTTGATTATTGTCTCTTTAGTTAAAAATGAATTCCCTTTTTAAAGGAAGACTCATATTTCTTATTTTATGTTTTCCCTTCACAAAGAGGTGCTTTGTTATATTTTCTGTTTTATTAAGGAAAAACATTTTTGAGTCACCTAAAATCATATGTTTGTGCTGCATTTTCAGACTCATTGTTCAAGGACACGTAGAGGTACAGTTGAGATTGCCATGTATTACAGACACACTGTGCTAGGCACTTATCGAATACGCACTATAACCCTCTGAAATAGTTTTTAATTTTCTAATTTTACATGTGGGGAGACATCCTGAGAGAGGCTTAGTAAACCTCCCACCCCGGGTTCTGCAGCTAGGGTAGTATGAGAGCCGGCTTCGGGTATTGCTGATTCCAGAGTCCATGCTTTTCCCACAACGCAAGTCCCTCTCTAATGGGCCAGAGAGTTAAATAGTAACCAGTGTGCCCTTGTCCTCCTGGAAAACTGCCTGATTCACTCACTCGTGTTTGTTTCTGGTTTTTTAAATAGAAGAAAGAATCCATGAAGAAAAAGGAAGATGAAGAAATAAAACAAATTGATGAAGAGAAAGCCAAGCAGATTTATAAGAACTGGAAAGAAGACTCGGAGTGGCAGGCATCTCGTGAGTACACGGAGCCCTCAGTCACACCTGCCTCTCCCTGAGCTAATTCCTTCACTGCATTAAACCATCAGTCTAGGAAGCACTTGGTGGGGTGTCGAGAGAGGTTTTAGCACTAAATTCCAATCACATGCTTATAAGCTAACCTGTTGACTAACAGAATGGTTCTCAATTCGTCTTTGTACCATCAAATTTATATCTATATGATGGGATGGTATAAAGCTATGAAAAACTATGTTTTGGAAGAGCGTTTAATGACTTGGGAATATGTTCATGGCATCTTTTCAGCTTGGAGGGAAAAAAAAATTATAGCATGAAAACTATCCTAATGTTACTGTGATTAAGTATATGAAGAAGAAAGGAATAGAAGGCTATATAACTCATTGCTGTAGCGTTGATTCCAACTCATAGTGACCCTTATAGGACAGAGTACAGCTGCCCCATAGAGTTTTCAAGGCTGTAATCTTTACAGAAGCAGACCGCCACATCTTTCTCCTACAGAGTGGCTGGTGGGTTCAAACCACTGACCTTTTGGTTAGCAGCTGAGTGTTTAAACACTGTGCCAACAGGGCTCCTTAGAAGGCTATATACCAACATGTTGCATTAGCTTCCTTAGAGGGTTGGGATTGGGGATTTTCTATTTTTCTTCTTTTGGTTAGTCTGTATTTTCTAAATTTTCAACACCGAACACATTTTAACTTTGGAATCAGAAAAACAGAATAACAACAGGCTGGATATATTAACATTCATCCCATTCTTGTGACCCAAACCCTAACTCACTTGGGTTAGCAGGGCCAGAAATAAACCTCGTAGGAGAAGAATAAGTCAATACAGATGAAGGCAGACTAGAGAATGCTCAAGGATGCTAGAAGAATTGGGGTTTGAGGTAGGGTTAGAAGTTCTGTGCTCAGGACACTGAAGCCTTAACCTCCAGACCATCTCTCAGGGTAGCCTGGGGCAAGAGACCAGCAGTGGCAATATTTGCAGGATGTTGAGAACCCTAAACTGATGTACAATCCCATTACAATAAATATTAAAATGACAGCTTCTGTGAAATGAAAATATTTGCAATATCCAATCGGTGGTCTTCCTATTCTTGCAGTGAAATTCTAGTATAATGAAAAAAATTTTTTTATTGTTCTTTAGTTGAAAGTTTATATCTCAAGTTAATTTCTCATACAAAAATTTATACACATATTGTTGTGTGACCCTAGTTGCAATCCCTATAATGTGACAGCACACTCCCCTTTTCTACCCCAGGTTGCCTGTGTCCATACAACCAGCTCCTGTCCCTTTCTGCCTTCTTGTCTCATCTCCGGATGGGAGCTGCCCGTTTAGTCTCATATATCTGCTTGAAGTAAGAAGCACCCCCTTCACGAGTATTATTTTGTTTTATAGTCCAGTCTAATCTTTGCTGAAGAGTTGGCTTCAGGAATGGTTTTAGTTCTGAGTTAACAGAGAGCCTGGGGGCCATGCCTTCGGGGGTTTCTCTAGTCTTAGACCATTCAGTCTGGCCTTTTTATGTGAATTCGAGTTCTCTACCACTTTTCTCCTGCTCTGTCAGGGAGTGTCTTGTGTTCCCTGTCAGGGTGGTCATTGGTGGTAGCCCAGCACTATCTAGTATGTCTGGTCTCAGGCTAATGGAGTCTCTGGTTTATCTGGCCCTTTTGTCTCTTGGGCTTATATTTTCCTTGTGTCTTTGGTGTTCTTCATTCTCCTTTGCTCCGGGTAGGTTGGGACCAACTGATGCATCTTAGATGGCCTGGCGAGCTTTTAAGACCCCAGATGCCACTCACCAAAGTGGGATGCAGAACATTTTCTTAATAAACTTTATTATGCTAGTTGGCCTACGTGTCCCCCAAAACCATGGTCCTCAGACCCCCACCGCTGCTACTTTGTCTCTTGAAGTGTTTGGTTATGTTCAGGAAACTTCTTAGCTTTTGGTTTAGTCCAGTTGTGCTGACTTCCCCTGTATTGTGTGCTGTCCTTTCCTTTACCTAAGATAATTCTTGTCTAATCTAGTTAGTGAATTCCTCTCTCCCTCCCTCTCTACCCTCTTAACCATCAAAGAATGTTTTCTTCTGTGTTTAAACCTTTTCTTGAGTTCTTTTAATGGAGTTCTCATACAATATTTGTCCATTTGCGACTGACTAATTTCACTCAGCATAATGCCTTCCAGATTCATCCATGTTGTGAGATGTTTCATGGATTCATCATTGTTCTTTATTGTTTCATAGTATTCCATTGTGTGTATGTACCATAATTTGCTTATCCGTTTGTCTGTTGATGGGCACCTAGGTTGTTTCCATCTTTTTGCTGTTGTCAGCAGTGCTGCAGTGAACATGGGTGTGCATATATCTATTTGTGTGACTGCTCTTATTTCTCTAGGATATAGTCCAAGGAGTAGAATTTCTGGAGCTATGGTACTTCTACTTCTAGCTTTTTAAGGAAGCGCCAAATTGATTTCCAAAGTGATTGTACCATTTTACATTCCCACCAGCAGTGTATAAGTGTTCCAGTCTCTCTATAACCTCTCCAACATTTATTTTTTTGTGTTTTTTGGATTAATGCTAGCCTTGTTGGAGTGAGATGGTATCTCATTTTAGTTTTGATTTGCATTGCTGTAATGACTAATGATCATGAGCATTTCCTCATGTATCTGTTAGCTGCCCGAGTGTCTTCTTTGGTGAAGTGCCTGTTCATATCCTTTGCCCATTTTTAAAATGGGTTATTTGTCTTTTTGTGATTGATGTTTTGCAGTATCTTATAGATTTTAGAGATTAAACCCTGGTTGGATATGTTGTAGCCAAAATTTTTTTCCCAGTCTGTAGGTTGTCTTTTTACTCTTTTGATGAAGTCTTTTGATGAGCATAAGTGTTTGATTTTTAGGAGCTCCCAGTTATCTAGTTGCTCTTCTGGTGTTTGTGCATTGTTAGCTATGGTTTGCATTCTGTATATGCCATGCATTAGGGCTTCTAGCATTGTCCCTATTTTTTCTTCCATAATCTTTATCATTTTAGAGTTTATATTTAGGTCTTTGATCCATTTTGAGTTGGTTTTTGTGTATGGTGTGAGGTATGGGTCTTGTTTCATCTTTTTGCAGATGGATATCCAGTTATGCCAGCACCATTTGTTAAAGAGACTGCCTTTTCCCCATTTAAGTGACTTTGGGCCTTTGTCACTTATCAGCTGCTCATAGGTGATGACTTTATGTCTGGATTCTCAATTCTGTTCCATTGGTCTATGTATCTGTTGCTGTACCAGTACCAGGCTGTTTTGCCTACCATGGTGGTATAATAGGGTCTAAAATCAGGTAGTGTGAGCCTCCCACTTTGTTCTTCTTCAGTAGTGCTTTACTTACCTGGGGCCTCTTCCCTTTTCCTATGAACCTGGTGATTTGTTTCTCCATCTCCTTAAAAATGTCATTGGAATTTGGGTCAGTATTGCATTGTATCTCTAGGTCGTTTTGTATTGACATTTTCACAATGTTGAGTCTTCCTATTCATGAGCAAGATATGTTTTTCTACTTTTGTAGGTCTCTTTTAGTTTATTGCAGTAGTGTCTTGTAATTTTCTTTGTAGAGGTCTTTTATGTCTCTGTTTAGATTTTGTGTCCTTGGGGGCTATTGTAAATGGTATTGATTTGGTGATTTCCTCTTGGAAGTTCTTTGTGTTGGTGTAGAGGAATCCAACTGATTTTTGTATGTTTATCTTGTATCCTGATTCTTTGCTGAAATCTTAGTTCCAGTAGTTTTCTTGTGGATTCTTTGGGGTTTTCTATGTATAAGATGATACCATCAGTGAATGGGGTACTTTTACTTCTTCCTTACCAGTTGGGATGCCCGTTTTTTCTTTTTCTTGACTAGCTAGCACAATGTTGAATGAGAGTATATAAAGAGTATATAAAGGGCATCCTTCTCTGGTTCCCATTCTCAAGGGGAATGCTTTCAGACTTTCCATTTAGGATGATGTTGGCTGTTGGCTTTGTATAAATGCCCTTTATTATTTGAGGAATTTCAGCTCAATTCCTATTTTGCTGAGAGTTTTTATCATGAATGGTTTTTGGACTTTGTCAAATGCCTCTTCTGCATCAGTTGATAAGATCATGTAGTTCTTATGTGATGGATTACATTGATATTGTTCTAATGTTGAACCATCCCTGCATACCTGGTATGAATCCCATTTGATCATGGTTAATTATTTTTTTGATATGTTGTTGGATTCTATTGGCTAGAATTTTGTTGAGGATATTTGCATCTATGTTCATGAGAGATATAGGCCTGTAATTTTCTTTTTTTGTGGTATCTTTACCTGGTTTTGGTATCAGGGTTATGTGGTTTCATAGAATGAGTTCGGGAGCAGCATTCCATCCTTTTCTATGCTCTGAAATTCCTTCAGTAGTACTGGTGTTAACTCTCTGAGAGTTTGGTAGAATTCTCCAGTAAAGCCATCAGGGCCAGGGCTTTATTTTGTTGAGAGTTTTTAAATTACCTTTTCAATCTCTTGTTATAGGTTTATTTAGTTGTTCTACCTCTGTTTGTGTTAGTTTAGGTAGGTAGTGTGTTTCTAGAAATGTGTCCGTTTCCTCCAGGATTTCAAATTTGTTGGAGTATAATTTTTCATAGTATTCTGTTATGATTCTTTTAATTTCAGTTGGGTCTGTTGTGATATCACTCATCTCATTTCTTATTCGGATTATTTGCCTCCTCTCCTGTTTTTCTTTTGTCAGTATGGCCAATGATTTATCAATTTTGTTGATTTTTTTCAAAGAACCAGCTTTTGTTTTTGTTAACTCTTTCAATTGTTTTTCTATTCACTTTTCATTTATTTCTGCTCTAATTTTTATTATTTCCTTTTTTCTGGTGCCCGTGGGCTTCTTTTGCTATTCTCTATTTGTTCGAGTTGTAGGGTTAAAGTTTTGATTTTGGCACTTTCTTCTTTTTGGATGTGTGCATTTATTGCTATAAATTGAACTCTGAGCGCTGCTTTTCCTGTGTCCCAAAGGTTCTGGTAGGATGTATTTTCATTCTCATTTGATTCTGTGAATTTCTTTATTCTATCCTTGATTTTTCCTATAACCCAGTGGTTTTAGAGCAAGGTGTTGTTCAGTTTCCATGTATTTGATTTTTTTTTTCCCTTGCTTTTTCTGTTATTTCTACTTCTATGGCTTTATGGTCAGAAAAGATGCTTTGTAATATTTCTATGTTTTGGATTCTGTTAAGGCTTGCTTTATGACCTAATATATGGTCTATTCTGAAGAATGTTCCATGTGTGTTGGAAAAAAGTATACTTGGCTGCTGTTGGGTGGAGTGTTCTGTGTATGTCTATAAGATCAAGTTGGTTGATTGTGGCATTTATATCTTACGTGTGTTTATTGACCTTTTTTCTGGATGTTCTGTTCTTCGCCAAAAGTGGTGTACTGAAGCCTCCTACTATTACTGTGGAGCTGTCTATTGCTCTTTTCAGTGCTGTTAGAGTTTGTTTTACGTATCTTGGAGCCCCGTCATTGGGTGTGTAAATATAAAAAAAAAAAATTTTTTTTTTAATTTTTTTATTTTTTATCTTGGAGTCCTGTCATCGGGTGCGTAAATATTTATTACAGTTTTGTCCTCCTGGTATATCGACCCTTTAATCATTATATTGTGTCCTTCCATATCCTCTGTGGTGGATTTTGCTTTAAAGTCTGTTTTGTCAGAGATTAATATTGCTACTCCTGCTCTTTTTTGATTGATATATTTTTTCCATCCTTTGAGTTTTAGTTTGTGTCTTTGAGTCTAAGGTGTGTCTCCAGTAGGCAGCATATAGACGGATTGTGTTTTCTTATCCATTCGGCCACTCTCTGTCTCTTTATTGGTGCATTTAGTCCATTTACATTCAGTGTAATTATTCATAGGTATGAGTTTAGTGCTGTCATTTTGATGTCTTTTTGTGTATGTGCTGTTGACAGTTTCTTTTTTTCCACTTAATTTTCTTTGCTGAGTTGTTTTTCTTTATTTTCTTTTCATCTTTTTCATTGTTGATTTTGTATTTGCTCAATCTTTATGCTTTTCTTCTTTTTTATTTTGATGTGTAGGAATGTTAGTTTCCTTTGTGGTTACCTTAAATTTTACTTATATTTTTCTAAGTTTAAACCAATCTTTTATTTCTTGATATTGCTTTGACTTCCTCTCCATATGAAAGATCTATGACTTCATTATTTAGTCCATCTTTTTTGTTTAAATGTTGTCATCTTTTACATATTGATGTCTCCATTTCCCTATTTTCAGTGTTTTAGCTTTGATTTATTTCTGTAACTTTGTCTGGGTTGATACCTGGTTGTTCTGTCCTTTGCCCTAGTCTTAGGTTGTTATCTGATATATAATTGATTCTCTAACCAGAGGACTCCCTTTTATATTTCATGTAATTTTGGTTTGGTTTTTACACATTCCCTAAACTTCTGTTTATCTGGAAGTGCCCTAATTTTGCCATTGTATTTTTATTTGAGAGAGTTTTGCTGAATATATAATTCTTGGCTGGCAATTTTTTTCTTTCAAGGCTTTATATATGTCATTCCATTGCCTTCTTGCTTAAATGGTTTCTGCTGAGTAGTCAGAGTTTAGTCTTATTGACTCTCCTTTGTAGATGACTTTTTGTTTATCCCTAAAACTCTCTCTTTATCTTGGGCTTTGGGAAGTTTGATTATAATATGTCTTGGTGACTTTCTTTTGAAATCTACCCTGTGTGGGGTTCAATGAGCTTCTTGGATAGATATCTTCTGGTCTTTCACAATATCAGGGAAGTTTTCTGTTTGACATCTTTTTGAAGTCAAACATAACAGGATTTGACCAATAATACCTTCGGTAAATACACTTGGTAAAAATGATTCTAATATCTTGCATTAGAGCTCTTTGACACTATCTTGCTACAACAAAAACACCTTTATTTTACAAAGCAGTATTAAAAGGCAGCCTTAGGTACTTTTATCTGTGCCACAGTGTTCTACAATTATCTGTGGTTAAAGATCACTTTTTTTTTTGGTCTGGCAGGCTGGTTCACATTTGGTTCAGTTCATAGTAGGACCCGACCAAGCGTAACCTCTGGAGAGCCTCACTGCTCTTTCGCCTTATCCACAGCCATGAACCACTGATTAGTACTTGATGTTTGCTAGTGACTCAGGGCATATGGCATCCTGAGCACCAGTGCGTGAGGGATGTGACGATACCTTTTATGAAAATGTGCCTGCCAACTTGAATCCTCACACTCAAGCTGACGCATCACTTATTTTGACAATTGCAAAAAATTCTTCCACACGTTGTTCTCTACTTCTGTCTCACCCTTCCTCCTCCTCCTCCTTCTCCCCCTCCTGCTTCCTTCTCCCTTTTAGGAAAACCCCAAACTCCCATAGAGACAGGAATTCTACAGTGAAGTCTGGGCTGTTACAAATGGGCAAACCCTAACTATCTGAATAATAGGTATTGATCATGATTGGTCATGATTAAAAGCAGACGATTAATCTACTGAGAGTGCACTCTGTTCACCACTGTGCAGTGCTGATCCTTCTAACCGTCTCTGTGGACTGACAAGGGCCTTTTCTCCCATTGTTTTTCCAGTGCGAAAATCCAAAGCAGCAGATGAGAGGAGACGCTCCTTGGCTAAACAAGCTCGGGAAGATTACAAGAGGTTATCCCTATCGGCCCAAAAAGGAAGAAACAACGAGGGACTGCAGAGTCCGCCGAATGCTGCGCAGAAACCAAAAAGACCCCCTCTATTGCCCAAGCCTCAATTCTTAAGCCCAGCGAGATACCCTAGACAACCTCTTAGGTAAGAAGCCACACAGGTGGCTTTCAGCATAAACGTCAAAATGGGCTGATTAAAGACAAATTGCATGACCAGCCATGGGGAATGGAGGGCTGGCTGGCAGCCTGTGTAATTAAATTCAGCCTCACCTCTAATCTCGTCTTCCTGAGATACCTGGTTAGGAATTTATTCCTTCTAACCTGTAAAATTCCACAGTTGTTATAATTAGTATACCCAATAATTTCATGAACATGAGCATGGAGTTATGTGCTTTGCACAATGGCAGTGGACTTGGATGCTGTCTCTTCTCTGTCCGCCCTCTCTCCTCATAAGCTGGTTCACTGATTATTGATAACTGCCTGTGCCTCTCCCCGACCCCAGCCCCTCAATGGCAATAGGCAAGCTGATGTGCGAAGAAGAGGAAACCACTCGGGTTCCATCAATGCTCAATATTGTTCTCAGTAGTGAAAGAATATCTAAGTAGGAACCTAAGGGCTTTTTGACTTTTATGTGACAAGTAGAAACTACATTTCCATTAGGATTAAAGGTTTAATGGCAATTCTCATTCTGGGATAACTTGCCAAGTGAATAATTTAAGAATGTGGAAATGCTTCTTTTTTTAATGGACTCTCTATTTGGTGATAGTGGTACCTTTGCCTCCTCTGCTGTCAGGAGATAAGAAGAAGAGTTTGTTTTTGGCAAATCCCTATGAAAAAATAACAGTGATAGGATAGCAGAAACCCCTATCTCTGATGTTTACTGATTATAAAATTATATATATTTTTTTCATGTTTTCATATAAAAAAGATATAGGGATCTATTTAGAAAGAAAATATTTAAAATCAATTATTGATTGAATGAAATAGAACAGTCTAAAGCATTGCCTTCTGAAATGAAAACTTTTAAAAACATTCCTTTGTTAAGACTATGGAGAAATGAAAAACAAAAGTCTCCTTTTTCTTGGAGTCAGTAGTTATCTTCAGGGTGTTTTTGTAACAGGGATTATGATCTCAGAGGAAATAGGAAGGTAGAACTTTTTCTCTACTATAATTATTTCTACTTACCAGAAACCAAACCAAACCCAAATTCCAACTCATAGCAACCCTATAGGATAAAGTAGAACTGTCCCATAGAGTTACCAAGGAGTGGCTGATGGATTTGAACTGCCAGCGTTTTGTTTAGCAGCTGAGCTCTTAACAATTTCTCCACCAGGGCTCCAATTCCTATTTACTCAGTTGAAAATATCCATTTTGGGACTTGGGGACCAACACTAAATGACTATGTTTTACAAAGTGACAGTTTAGGAAGTAATTTTTTTTTTTAATGGGCAACAAAATGAGAAAGGTAATCAGGAGATGCATGTTTCCTGCAGTTTTGTGAACAGGTCATAAGGAGGTGCATGAGCCTTTTGAACCTGTCTCTTTCCAGCACTGACCCTTGTCTGTCTGCACATTGGCCGCAGAACCTCAGCATGGCTGTCTGCTGGTAACTCACTCCTATTCTCCAGGCTCTCCCAAAATACAGAAGGAATACAGCTTGCAATAGGACCCTTACCCACAATATTTTTCAAGCACAGTGTATTTGATTGACAGCAATAAAGGCAGCCCTTAAAAAGGGCAATTCTTATGTTAAGCTGTGCCGTTAGCTCATTTTTTCCAATTTAAGACACTGCATGAAGTGCTTCTCATGAGCCCAGCCCAGGGACGAAGGTTGGCTCCTCCATTCTCTTTGGAGTTTTGCTCAATTGCCAAGGAATTCCCAAAGAAAAGAACCTAATATGAAAGCCAGTATGAGAACTTCCCATGTAATCACATGTATATGCGTCGTCTGTTTCCCAGGAAAGTCATAGAAGATTGCCTCCAAAATTGCTCTGCAAATCATAAAGAAAAAGTTACCATTGAGTCTATTCCAACTCATAGGGGACCCTAAAGGACAGAGTAGAACTGCTCATACGGTTTCCAAGGCTGTAATTTTTACGGAAGCAGACTGCTGCACTATCACTGCCACCACTAGGGTACACAAACACACATACATATATACACTCATATGGGTATACACATATTTGCCTGGTGGTACAATGGTTAAGCACTCAGCTGCTAACCGAAAGCTGCTCCATGGGAGAAAGATGTGGGAGACTGCTTCTGTAAAGATTACAGCCTTGGAAACCCTATGGGGTAGTTCTACACTGTCCTATAGGGTCACTAGGGGTCGGAATCAACTCGACCACAACAGATTACACATAATATACATACACGTATATAATACATATACGTAACTCATGGTGCCATATGCCCATAAAAAGCATAAAGAGCCGTAAGTTAACTTACATTATGGGAAATCGCAGTAAATCGTCCAGACTCTTTGTTGTTGTTGTTTTTTTAATTTGAACTCTACTCAAAATTAGTGGGCTGTTGAGTAAGACTTAGAAATGTTTGTTTCATTGCTGTATTACTTTTTGCAGTGGAAATTGACTCACATCCCAGAACTTAAATTCTGCTACTGAATTTATTTCAAAGCTATTCTGCTGGCTGTGTCTGTTTCGTACCGGTCTTCAAACAGTCTTCTTTCTGGTACTTGGTCTTTTTGAGACATGTCTTTCAGTAGCACTAAACCTCTTCAAAGGGGGAGAGAGAAGAGAGCAAGTCTGGAGATTAGTAGAAACAGAAAATCAAATAATGAAAATAATGGGAAAGAAATAAGTTTATTATCTTGGATTTCTTTCATTTTGCAAGTCTCTGCTGTCCAGGAAAATAGTGCTGGGATGTTTCTGGGGTGTATTCCACCTTCTAATGCTTATTTTCTATAAATTTTAATTGGGAGTTAATGGAGCTTCTAATTTGTACTAAAAATGAATTAAAATCTATGTATTAACACAGCAGTGGCTCAGACTCACGACTAGCCCAGGAGGACTTGAAGGACAAGTAACATATTTAAGTTCCTTTTAATTTCCTACCCTTGAGGAGTTGTAATAGTGTTTTGTAGGGGTTTAACCTCCCATCAGCTCAGCCCATGTGATTAGATCTTGAAGTGTATGATAGACAGAATACAATTTTTGAAGGCATTATTTTCAAATTAGTTAAATCTAACTTAAAAACTTTGCCAATAACAGAAACCAGGGGAAGACAAGGACAGCCTCCAGCTTTGCCCAGGAGGACATCATCCGATGGTTTAAAGAGGACCAGCTACCCCTGCGAGCCGGCTACCAGAAAACCTCAGACACCATTGCTCCCTGGTTCCATGGTGAGTGCAGAGGTTTCATCGAAGGAACCTCTTCTGATAGCAGATGAAAGTCTGCTATTCCACCAAGAAGGCAGGAAAAATAAAAGCTTCCTTTTCTTTGCTGCCTCAAAGAGCCTTTCAAATTATGTTCACCAAGCAGTCTTTTTAAAGGCTACTCAGGAAAAAAAAAAGAAAAGAAACCGTTGCAGTTGAGTTGATTCCAACTCATATCGACCCTGTAGGACAGAGTAGAACTGCCGCATAGGGTTTCCAAGGAGTGGCTGGTGGATTTGAACTGCAGACATCTTGGTTAGCAGCCAAGCTCTTAACCACTGCACCACCAGGGCTCTGCAGTGAGCTGCATTCTCGTGACGTAGTTAGAAAGCAGTTAGCATTCATGGCAGCTGGTCACTTTGGATTAATTTATTACCACCAATACAGCACCTCAGGGTAGGTAGGAAGAGCAATACTTCCTATCGACCTACACCAAGGTAGGGCACTTGGTTGTGACTTCCATAAAATGGTAACTTCTTCATTCCGCAGAGGAAGGGTCATTTGTGGTTGTTTGGGTGGGGTACAAATGACACTGCATTAGCAGTCAAAAGGTTAGATTTTACCGATACCCTGTTTAGTGCTTCTGTACCCATACCCATTGCCTTTGAGTGGATTCTGACTCATAGTAACCCTATAGCATGGAGTAGAGCTGCCTCATATGGTTTCCAAGGAGCTGCTGGTGGATTTGAACTGCTGACCTTTTGGTAAGCCGTCTGAGTTCTTAACCACTCCACTGCCAGTGCTTTTGTACTACTTCCTATTTCATTGTGTAGTGCCTGGGGTCATAAAAGCTTGTAAGTGGCCATCCAAGGTACAATAATCGGTCTCTATCTGTCTGGAGCAACAGAGAAAGGAGAGTCAGGAACAGGAGGAGGAATGAAATGCATAGTTAATTGCCTCCATGAACAACTGCCTCCATTGCCAGAAGAGCCAGAAGAACTGGATGGTGGCCGGCTACCATTATGAAATGTTCAGATCAAAGATTCTATAGAAGAATCCTTATCAAAAGGGGAGAAGTGAAGAACAGAATTGCAAATTCTTATGGAATCCAGATTTTCTGGAGCTATTGAGGCTGGATAGACCCTCAAACTGTTGAACTGAGATCATCTTTAAACCTGAATCTTTAAACCAAAACCGTTCCCTGAAGTCTTTTTTTGAATTAAGTATGTCTGCCTTCAGTATTGTGCTCTTTTAAGATCTATCCATATGCGATCAAATTGACAACAGCAACTCGAAAGGTTAGAGAGGAAGCTTAGGGGGCAATGAGTTAAAGTTAATGGGGGAGAAACAGTTCAGAAAAGGAGGATGAGAATGGTTACACAACTAGAACAATGTAATCAATGCCACTGAATTATACATGTAGAAATTGTTGAGTTGGTTTGTGTTCTGCTGTGCATATTTTCAACAATAACAAAAATAAAATAAATTAATAAAAGTGAAAAAAAAAAAAAAGTCAGGCTTTAGACCCAGACCTCCATTAACCAGTTGAATAACCCTGAGCAAGTTGTTTTCTTTCTCTGTAGCAAATCGCTTAATTTATCTGAAGCTCATTTTCTTCATCTGTTAAATGAAAGCCTTGAACTTCGTGATCTTTAGTTTAAAAATTCTATGGTTTTGATTCCTTATACCTAAGACTGCAGTGTGAATTTGTCGTATCCTGAGCAGATATTATCCAGTGAACCATTTCTGTATTTGACCCAAGAAACGTGATTAATTCAGGCCCTTCTGTCTACCTAGCTCATACTTCACCAAGCTCTCAGTTTCTTGGATTTTAAGAGTAGGGAGTTTCATCTTGCCTCAATTGGCTTCCACAGGTCTGTGGTTGAATTGGATTCATTTGCTATATGGACAACAAAGGCTCTTTAAAACTAAAATAAATTTCTCTCCAAGGGTATGCTTGTCCTAAGAGTGCCTTGGTTTGAATTATGTTTAAGGCTTCTCTCTTTTACATAGTATGATCTCACACATAAATATGCCCATAAAAAATAAGCTCCCAAGCATGTTGCATGACAAACTCTTCTTAAAAAGGATAATTATTTGCGATAGGCTTCTGCAAAAGCACTGCGTTTGCCGTCAAAACATTTCAGCAGAGCTGTCTGTTTTCCCTTGAAAACACTGGTTCTTTGGTGATTCCTGTAACCAAATCCATTGCCATGGAATCGATTCTGACTCACAGCTGAGCTCTTTTGTCCATTCCCAGAGGAGTCCCCTCCTGCTTCTAGGACCGAGTCGTAAGCTTCCTTCATTTCTGTTCTGCTCTGACACATTTGGAGAAAGAGCGACTACAGTATCAAAAGGTGAACAGAAGGGACTTGGCCCGATAACGCGTTAGTCATTGGTCTCTCTGCTGTCTGATACTGCCTTTTGTTTTCCAAGATGAGTACTGAGAAAATGGCCACTTAGTAGTTTCTGTCATTGAGCAGAAGATGCTGTCATTTGTGATTACAGGGCTGGTAGATTTTTTTTAACAGGGTATGAGGAATTGAAAATGTTGGTTGATGTTATTAAAAGTCCTTCTAACCTTTAACAGGCAGTTCTATTTGAAATTGTTGCTGAAAGTTAGGAAGATGTAGTTGGACTAAAAACCCACTTGGAGCTTTGGTTAACAAGTAAGACTCTAGAGTTTTAAGTATAGCAATTTATCAGTGTGCCATTGTTATTGATTTCTTGTCATTTATCTAAACATTTGTCATACTCATAAGCAAAATAAATACATAAAAGAACACAGCCATTTAGATGATATAAACCGTATCTTCAGTTTTAGGAAGATAATAAAATTCCACGTTTCCATGACAAAGAGAAGATGGTCACATCTTATCTCCTTGCACTATAACTCTTTATTCATCAGGAACCCTGTTTTGACATATTGGGATGGTAGCTTTTCTTCACAGGTGCCTCCTACAGTTTCTTCCAGGCTAAGATCTTAACCAGCCTGTGAGTTAGTGCCCATAAGTGATAGTTCATCCTTTAACTATTTTTCTGAGGGGCGGAGATTTCTTAATTGTGGACCCATCAAAATTCTGCCTCCTCTCAGAAAGGGGTTTTCAAGCCTCTGTCTTCACGAAGCACAGATTACTGATTTGTGTGGCTTCTCAAAGCCTTTCTGTTCCTAAGCCTCAGATGGATGTGTAAACCCTGCCTTGTTGACATACCCCGTTCATACATTTCGTGGAGCAGGATGGGCTGTGGCCAGCAGTAAAGGTGTGTCACTGCTTGTGTGTGGCAGTGAAAAGAGGCTGGGAGTCCACTTC
This sequence comes from Elephas maximus indicus, assembly GCF_024166365.1. Taxonomy (NCBI): domain Eukaryota; kingdom Metazoa; phylum Chordata; class Mammalia; order Proboscidea; family Elephantidae; genus Elephas; species Elephas maximus. The sequence goes on from NC_064840.1 coordinate 56,787,852, forward strand.
CTGGTGGTCATTGCCCTGGACTTGAGAAGAACCGGCAAGGCTCCTTTTAGCATGAAGACTTCACCTACGTTAATGGCATCAAAGCCCTTTGAATTATCCTCCATAGCTCTCCTGTGTGTCTGCCTAAGAGCAGTTCATATTTCTGAAATAACAGGAGAAGATGGAACATAAAGAGGTTAAAGCTGCCCTCATTTTTTCAGATTTGAGAAGAGCAAGCTTTTCTGCAGAAAATACAGTTCATTGCTGGTTTTTTTTTTTCTGGAAGACTCTGACTTTTCTCATAAATTATTCCGTGTGTCAGACTTCTTGCACAAATGTTAGTATGTTTTTCCATTCATTCTGAGAATAATCCATTAACCCCAAAGTCCTCTTTTATGTAGAGTTTTTGCAAATGATGAGCTGGCTGCTCGCCCTGACTCTGACGCCACGGGTGACCGCGGCCTGCCTGCGCTGGGGAGCCCCGAGCTGCTCGTTGCAAATGCCCAGGGCTGCCGTCTCATAGGTTTTACACTAAGTTCTGGGGGTCCAGAGCTTACCCAGAGACACCTCAGAGGCAAGGAGCAGGAGTAGTGGGTAGGTGAGGGAGCAAAGGAGAGTGACTCTGTTTTGTGGATTCTGCTTAAGATTTTGTATGGAAAAGGGGATTCTACTATGTAGAGAAGCATCTTTAAAACCATGCTTTTGTCCTCCAAATTTTCTTTGTTGTCGCTTGCTTTCTTTACCGGCTTTCTACTGGCACAGCCAGAATATGGTGGAGATTATTTCTTTATGCCAACGAAAGGGAGGTGGTAGAGTGTAGTGACGCAGGGCGCATCTCTGTGACTACACTGTTGTTATGGGTGCCAACAAGTCGATTCCGACTCATAGCGACACTGTGTGACAGAGTAGAACTGCCCCGTAGGGTTTTTAGGCTCTAATCTTTACAGAAACAGATCGCCAGGTCTTTCTCCCATGGCAGTTGCTGCGTGGGTTTGAACCCCCAACCTTACAGTTAGCAGCCAAGCGCTTAACCATCGTGCCACCAGGGTACACTGCCTTGTTTCAAATCCCAGCTCCATGCCTACGAGCTGGGTGTCCTTAGGCAGTCATGTAACTTCCATAATTCTGTTTCCTCATCTGTACAATGAACGTAAGGATATTACCGACCTTGAAGGGTTGTTCTGGGGATTAAATGAATTAATACATGTACAGCACTTAGAACTGTATGTAGCACATGGTAACCACTAGTTGACAAGTGCTAGCTATTAAGGGGAGCCCTGGTTGCACAATAGTTAAGTGCTATGGCTGCTAACCAAAAGGTCAGCAGTTCAAATCCTTCAGCCGCTCCTTGGAAACCCTGTGGGGCAGTTCTGCTCTGTCCTATAGGGTCGCTATGAGTCAGATTTAACTAGACAGCAGTGGGTTTGGTTTTAGTTTAGCTATTAAAGTAACAAAATGAGATGCAATTCTTGAGTTGTTTAAGAAAACTTTTTTTTTAATAATTTTTATTGTGCTTTAAGTTAAGAAAACATTTTGAATAATATTTTAAGAGCTCTGACCATTTTTTCTCATCCCTGAAGTGACCAAGGCCCAAGGGCTCAGGGGTGAGAGCCTGCCATCACAGTGTGTCTCCCTCTGTATCGGGGACCTAAACAGGAGCCATTTGGAAAATACTTCCGTTAAATACTGAAGGGGTTAAAGCATCAAATAGAAGGGAGCTCAGGTGTGAACATACAAAGCTGTTCTCCAGGTTGATGACTCTCAATGAATAGTGTGTATACATTGCGCCTGGCAGGGCTGATATTTGGAAATAAGATCTTTTAAAAGTCACTTTTTCTTGTATTCACTCTCATCTCCAGGCAGGTTATAGTGTGGGACTTGGAGGCCACGTCAACAGCAGAGATACATTCCTTAACGAATGTTGTCTTTGTATCACCCCCCTTGCCTCGTCTATCCTGGGCAGCCCAAAAGGCAGAGAAAATAGATGGAAAAGAAGGAATGAGAGATGCCACGATAAAGATATGGAAGGGCAGCTCACAGGCACAGCAGCCTCTCGGGCAGCCCTGACAACGCGGTTAAAGAGCAAAGTACTCTGAGGCTCCTTAGTCCTCGGCAACACACATCCTCAGCTTAGGAGAGGTTGCCGAAGTCGTTTATGCATCATTCCTACCTCCAGGCACCCTGCACCTAAGTAACCAAAGTAGTTACTGGGAAATAAATCTATATGTTTTTCAGGTGAGAAATGAACACCTCTTTGGGAAATAAACACTCATTTCTCTTACTGTGGTAAAATACAACAAAACAGTTGCCTATTCAACAGTTTTTATGTCTGTAACTCAGGGACATTGACTACAGTTATCACGTTGTGCAACCATTGTTGTTGTTCTTAGCTGCCGCTGAGTCAGCCCCTGATTCATTGCAACCCCACGCACAATGGGACGGAGCGTTGCGATTCACGAGGTTTTCATTGGCTGATTTTTGGAAGTAGATTGCCAGGCCTTTTTCCTAGCCTTTTTTTAATCTGGAAGCTCAGCTGGAACCTGTTCAGCATCATAGCAACATACAAGCCTCCATTAACGGGTGGCTTGTAGTTGTGCTTGAGGTCCACTGGCCATTGATTGAACCCTTGTCTCCTGCATGGAAGGTGAGGCTTCTGCCACTGTGTCACCACTGCCCTTGTGAAACCATTACCACTACCTGTTTAAAGATTATTCCCCCATCATTAACAGAAACGCAGTGACTCCTAAACAGTGACTCCCCTTTTTCCCCTTCCTCCTACTGCTGGTAACCACTAAAAGGCTATAGTCTTTATACATTTGCCCTATTTCCTATGAGGAAATGAATGGGAAATCATATGGGATCATACAGTATTCGTTCTTTCATGACTGACTTATTTCACTCAGGATACTTTTAAGATTCATCCGTGTTGTAGCGTATATCAGGACTTTGTCTTTATGGCTGAGTAATATTCCATTATATGAATATATCACATTTTGTTTATCCGTTCATCTGTTAGTGGACATCTAGGCTGATTCCACCTTTTGGCTGTTGTGAAAAGTGCTGCAGTGAACATTGGGGTACAGATTGCTGTTTGTATTCCTGCCTTTGTTTCTTCTGGGTATATAGCTAGGATTGGGATTGCTGGGTCATATGGTAGTTGGGGCAGTTCTACTCTGTCCTATAGGGTCGCTATGAGTCAGAATTGACTGGACGGCACTGGGTATGGTAGTTCTATGTCCAGTTTTTTGAGGAGCTGCTTCTTCCACAGCCGCTGTAACCATTTTGGATTCCCGCCAGTCATGGATGAAGGTTCCGTTTTCTCCATGTCCTCACCAACATCTGTTATTTTCCGTTTTCTTTCTCATAGCATTCTAATGGAGATGAGGTGCTATCTCATTGTGGTTTGGATTTCTGCTTCCCTAATGAATAATGAAACCCTGGTGGCATAGTGGCTACGGGGGCTAACCAAAGGTTCCGCGGTTTGAATCCACCAGATGCTCCTTGGAAACTCAATGGGGCAGTTCTGCTCTGTCCTGTAGGGTCACTATGAGTCAGAATTGACTTGACAGCAACAGGTTTGGTTTTTTGTTTTTTTTTTTTCCTAATGAATGATGATATTGAGCATCTTTTTATGTGCTTGTTGGCACATGAATCTTCACATGAAATGTCTATTCAAGTCCTTTGCCCATTTTGCAATTGGGCTGTTTGTCTTTTTGTTTTCAAGTTGTAGGAGTTCTTTGTATACTATGGGTATTAAACCCTTAGCAGATATATGCTGCCCCCAAATTTTCTCCCAATATGTAGGTTATCTCTTTGTTGATAAAGTCCTTTGATTAATGAAAGTTTTTAATTATTATGAAGCCCCGTTTATCTATTTTCTTTTGTTGCTCATGCTTTTGGTATCATATATAAGAATTCATTGTTAAAACTAGCTCCTTAAGCAATATTCCTTCGTTGTCTTCTAACAGTTATATGGTTTTAGTTCTCACATTTAGGTTCTTGATCCATTTTGAATTAGTTTTTGTATATGGTGTGGGTATGGACCCTGCTTCATCATTTTGCATGTGGAAATCCAGTTTCCCAGCAGGAGCTGTTAAATACTCATATTTTATTTTCAACCAATTCCAGGAGAATTTTATGAGCCCAGTGGGATTAAAAAAACAGAACAAACCAAACAAAAAACCACTAGAGTGGGAGACGAGGTGTTCTTCTGTAGTCTCATCTATAAACTATAATAATACCAGGTCTGCTTATTTTAGAATTATTTGAGGATTAAATGGAAGAAAAAATGGAATCATGTTGAAGAGTGTGATGTTCTGTTGCAGGGGGGCAGGTGAGTTCCTGGGCTCTGGGGCTAACCGCCAGGGTTGAATCCCAGGGCTTCTCCTGACCTAGCTGAGTGACACTTAGCAAGTAATGCAAAACTCTTGCTGCATATTTTCTCATCTGTCATGTGAGGGTAGTAATGGCACCTTTTTATAGGTCGCTGTGAGGATTAAATGAGGTAATGTACACTTTGAGGAATGCCAGGCGGATGTTAAGAACACTGAGTCCTGTTATTATTTGGTTATCTTTCATTGGGTTTTTAAAGACATATTTTCCAAATGCAAGAAGTAGGTCATAAAATGTACACATTAACAGGATTGGGCCAGGTGGTGCTTTCAAGAAGAATAAAGAATATACCTTAAAAAAAAAATTTTTTTTTCTTTTTCCCCATGATAGCTGTTCTCAGACTGGAGGCAGTGGATGCATAGAAGTGTCCTAGAGAAGAAAGTTTCTGACTTGATTGTAAGACAGAGTCATTCATTGTTAGGCCTTTTCTAGGCATCTTCTAAGTGGCAGGTGCTGATGGTGCAAAAATAAATAAGATATGGTAGTTATCCTCTAGGAGCTCACACGGAAGTCGGGGAGAGAGAAAGTCATTGCATAATGTGCTGTGAGTACGCCGAGAGACTGAATTAGGTGAGCTGGGAGTGCTCAGTGGATCGGTGAATCAGATGAGTGCGGAGCAGACTGTGAATCAGGCGAGTGGTAAGTAGATCTGTGAAACAGATGAGTGCTGAGTAGATGTGTGAACCAGGTGAGTGCTGGGTAGATTTGTGAATCAGGTGAGTGCTTAGTAGCTCTGGGAACCAGGTGAGTGCTCAGTAGATCTGTAGATCTGTGGACCAGGTGAGTGCTGGGTAGATTTGTGAATCAGGTGAATGAATGCTCAGTAGCTCTGGGAACCAGGTGAGTGCTGAGTAGATCTGTGAATCAGGTGAGTGCTGGGTAGATTTGTGAATCAGGTGAATGAATGCTCAGTAGCTCTGGGAACCAGGTGAGTGCTCGGTAGATCTGTAGATCTGTGAATCAGGTGAGTGCTGGGTAGATTTGTGATTCAGGTGAGTGCTCAGTAGCTCTGGGAACCAGGTGAGTGCTCGGTAGATCTGTAGATCTGTAAATCAGGTGAGTGCTGGGTAGATTTGTGATTCAGGTGAGTGCTCAGTAGCTCTGGGAACCAGGTGAGTGCTCAGTAGATCTGTAGATCTGTGAATCAGGTGAGTGCTGGGTAGATTCGTGAATCAGGTGAATGAATGCTCAGTAGCTCTGGGAACCAGGTGAGTGCTTAGTAGATCTGTAGATCTGTGAATCAGGTGAGTGCTGGGTAGATTTGTGAATCAGGTGAGTGCTTAGTAGCTCTGGGAACCAGGTGAGTGCTCAGTAGATCTGTAGATCTGTGAACCAGGTGAGTGCTGGGTAGATTTGTGAATCAGGTGAGTGCTCAGTAGGTCTGTGAACCAGGTGAGTGCTCAGTAGATCTGTGAACCAGCTGAGTGCTCAGTAGATCTGTGAATCAGTGAGTGCTCAGTAGATCTGTGAATCAGTGAGTGCTCAGTAGATCCATGAACCAGGTGAGTGCTCAGTAGATCTGTGAACCAGGTGAGTGCTCGGTAGATCTGTGAATCAGTGAGTGCTTCGGTAGATCTGTGAACCAGGTGAGTGCCCAGTAGATCCGTGAACCTGGCGAGTGCTTAAATGGAGGTGGGAACCTAGTGCTCAGCAGACCCAGGGAACCTGAGACTTTACTGCTGAGAGATAAATCAGAAAACTTCATGCTCTTGAGTTGAATCTTGGAGAATGGCAGTTGTCCCTTGCACTGAACTGCCCTTGTAATGTGGAGCAAGAATCCCTGCCATTTGGATTTCCAGGTGGGGTTCTGCTAGGGTTTCTGAGTTATTTCAGGTCCCTTTAGTGCTGATTACCCTCTCCTGTGCAAAAAATGGTTCTCCGAGGCCTGTCTTGGACCAAATACTCACTCCAGGGAGGCTCAGAGTGCACTGTCCAATACAGTAGCTATTAGGCATATGTGTCCATTTAAATTCATTAAAATTAAATAAAATTAAAGATCAAGCTCATCAGTCACACTAGCCATATTCAAGCGCTCATCAGCCACATGTGACTCGTGGCTGTCATATGGATGTATCTCCTCCATCACAGAAAGTTCTATTGAACAGCATTGTTGGGTGGGGACCCTTGGAGTCATGCAGAGAGAGGAGTAGGACATTTTTTTCTGCTCAGCCTCAACTACAGCTGTTATTAACCTCTGTGCCTGGGTGTTCAGGCCTCCAGAGTTTTAGCCCATATCTGTCCCAGGTTTTGCAGCGCCAGGTGCCGTCCAGTAAGACTTGGCTCAGCGACATCTGCTTTCTCCTGGACCGCCATTACTCTGCTACTCCTGCCAACCCTTGTGGATTACAATGTAAAACAGGCATACCAATATCCAGGTGGAGACCTGGTTCATTTTAAAAAATTGATGAAAGAATTATTTATCCTTTTTCACTAGCACGGAAATCTTCCTCTGACCCGTAATACATATGTTTGGTTCTTGTAATATATGTGAAGAGAGCTGGTCAGAGGGAGGCAGCATGGATGTGCCTGGCCTTTAGAGGGGTTGGGATGAAGACCAACACCTCAGAATTCTTAGAGTTGTGCAAGTGGCAAATCAGGGAATGAGAAATATTGTAGGGAGATTCCCCAACTCCAGCAGTGATTAATATCTGCCATTGGATTTTGGTTTAGCGCTCTAGAATGCCCTACCCAGGTAGGCCAAGTTTGCTGTTTGGCGATGATCACAGCCAAGCCACCCTGAATGCATCCACTGCCCTTGACGGATTTATGACAAATTGAACCTCTATCTGTATTAGATGTACCAAGAGAGTGTGCTCTTCAGGAATGATAACTCGTAAGGCCAAAAGAACAAAGACAGAAAAACCACCCTCAGGCATCATTCAAAGCCTAATCTTCACAGCACTTACTTTCTCAACCTGCCCTCATTATCGTTGTGTCCAAGGAATCTCCATTCTGACCTGTGATTTGCCACAAAATCATTTTATTATGTTATGTGTTTAAGGAGATTAGTGCCAAGATCTGCGTGTAATCGGTAATGATTTCAGAGGTTAAGAGGCTCTCAGGCACTTTGATTACAGCTATTATATGATCTGATTTTAGGAGTAATTGACCTTAACCTAGCTTTGGTTATAATTTCCCAGAATAGCCTTCATTTTCAGACTCCACATCCATCTGGAAAACATCCAGATGTTATAAATTGTAACACCTGGCCCATTTGTTGAAGTGACTTGGAATTTCAGAGTTAGGATGCCATTAAGTCTGGGATGAGAGAGAAATCTTTCCAGAATGCTTTTTCTCCTTCAGTCATGGTTGGTCAGCCTCATGGTTCTGAAGGGGACCTCCGGGGTCAGTGAAAAATATCCCTGGTTTCATAGACAATGTAATATAGTGGCTTTGAACCTCTGTCATTTGTAGTCCCTGAGTACACCGGTTACCTGTTGCCTTGCTTCCAACTTCTGGCCGTCAACTGTAATTTATCAATGGGACCAGGTATGTTTAGAAAGTAAAATAGGCAGTGAAAAGCAGCAGGCCATATCTCTTGGAGCTTACATGGGTGTCTTGGTCATCTAGTGCTGCTACAACAGAATACCACAAGTGGATGCCTTTAACAAAGAGAAATTTATTCACTCACAGTCGAGTAGGCTAGGAGTCGAAATTCAGGGCATCAGCTCCAGGAGAAGGCTTTCTCTTTCTGTTGGCTCTGGAGGAAGGTCCTTGTCATCAATCTTCCCCAACTGAGGAGCTTCTCAGCATAGAGACCGCAGGTACAAAGGATGTGCCATTCTCCTGGCTCTTGTTTCTTGGCAGTATGAGGTCCCCCAACTCTCTGCCTGATTCTCTTTCACTTTATCTCTTGTAAGATAAAAGGTGGCGCAGGCCACACCCCAGGAAAACGCCCTTTACATTGGATCAGGGATGTGACCTGAGCAAGGGTGTTACATCTCACCCTAATCCGCTTTAACCACAGGCAGAGATAATGATTTATAGCACTTAGGAAAATCACAAAATGGGGGACAACCACACGATACGAGAAATCATGGCCTAACTAAGTTGACACATATTTTGGGGGACATAATTTATTACAATGGGCATCACATAAAGTAGACAGGGCACCATCTGAGCCAGGGGGTCACTCAGTATCAGTGGCGCCTACAGTTTCCAGTGGATCAGTCGTATCAGGGAAGGGGCCAAAAGGCAACAGAATATGACAGACGGGGGTGTACATCTGTATTGGAGCCCCAGCAGAGAGCCCAAGGGCTTGTTCCATTCAGGGGTCTTTCCTATCTGTGAGTGGGGGGACCTGCCAGAATTTCTCACCCACGCCCAGAGTCTTACTGTGCAGCACATCACAGTTCACCCTCATATGCACTGGGACTCAGCTTCAGGGTAGGTGTGAGAGGAGAAGGCATGAGAAGGGTCGGTTGGTTGATCTTGGGCTGCGGAGAAGAGCTTTTTAACCTGTCCCTTGTTAAAGGTCTATTTACAGAAAATAAAATAAAAAGTTTTATGTTATGTTTTATCCAAGATAATTAGGATTTGATTATCAATTAACTGTACCGAGAACAAGGCTGTTCTGGATTGAATTATTTTCCCTCCAAAATATGTGTTGTAAACCCTAACTTCTATGCCTGTTCTTGTACTCCCATTTGGGAATGAGTTGTCTTTGCTGTGTTAATGAGACAGGATTACTGTAGGGTATATTTTAAGACAATCTCTTTTGAGATATAAAAGAGATTAAATAAGCAAGTAAGAGAAGCTTAGATGGGAGAAGACTGATGCCAAGCCACATCAAGATCTCCAGGGAGCCAGGAAACAGAAACTGAAGAGACAAGGACCTTCCACCAGAGCTGACAGAGAGAAAAAGTCTTCCCCTAGAGCTGACAACCTGAATTTGGACTTACTAGCCTCCTAAATTGTGAGAAAATAAAGTTCTGTTTGTTAAAGCCACCCACTTCTGGTATTTCTGTTATGGCAGCACTAGATAACTAAGACAAAGACTTAAGAGCTATGATAACCTAAGGCCTTTTTACCCGGAGGAACATTTTCTTCTAATAAAATGGTACTGAGTATCAAAAGGGAGGTAATTGTGGAACAGGAAATGACAAGAGCTTAGGTCTGCTGAAATGAGGAAGGACACGAGGAGACTGCTGCTCCTCCTTCCAACATCAGAGCTTGCTGAGGAATTCAGCAACTTGGCCATCTTTCCAAGATGTGTTTGTGTACTTTCTGTACCTTTTACCATATTATCTACTCATCTGAAGGATTGTAACAGGTCTAAGAAGGGAAATTTGGAACATGGATCAACCCTCATTACTTTTCCCCAATTGGGGAGAAGAGTAGCCAGAATTGAGATGCGAATTCATGAGACATTTAAATTATTCATACACACACACATATAACCAAAACCAAACCCGTTGCCATCGATTCTGACTCATAGCGACCCTGTAGAACAGAGTAGAACTGCCCATAGAGTTTCTAAGGAGCGGCTGGTGGATTTGAACTGCCAACCTTTTGGTTAGCAGCCAAGCTGTTAACCACTGCACATATATATACATATTCATGTAGCTGTGACTGTACGTATACATATATACACACATACTACATTTACATGCCCATGTGAGAAATGAATACCTCTTTGTGAGATAAATACTCGTATTTTATTTTCAGCCAATTTCAGAAAAATTTCATGAGCCCAAGGAGATAAAAACCAAAACAAACAACTAGAATGGGAGACATGAGACCTGAAATCATCACTAATTCTAACCTTAGTCGCTTACCTTTTCTGTCTTAGTTTTCTCATCTATAAAATATAATGTCAGCTCTTATTTTACAGTTGGGGATTAAATGAAAAAAATGAAATCCTGTTGAAAAGTCTGTTACACATGCATGTGTATGTGTGTATACATGTGTGTACGTACGTGTGTGTACGTGTGTGTGTGCGTATGTGTGTGTACGTGGTGTGTGTGTGTGTATTCCTTTAAATGTCAATGGAGCATTGTTTGGAGTAGCTAGAGTGGAAGGCACTTTGGAGCCCTGATTCTATTACTAACTTGCTGAACCACCTAGACCAGGATTTCTCAACCTCAGAACCATTTACATTTTAGGCCGGATGCTTCTTTGTTGTAGGGGCCTGTCTTGTACACTGTAGAATGTTTAGCATCCTTGGCCTCTACCCACTAGATGCCAACAGTACGCCCATCCATGACAACCAAAACCTCCAGACATTGCTCTGGTTGAGAACCTCTATTCTAAAATAAATCATCCCCCAGGCCTTAGAGCCCTCAGCAGTAAATTGAGTTGGCCTGAGGGAGGGTCTTTAATTCTCCTTCCAGATCTAACAGTCCCTGTGTGACTGCCAAGGGGTCCTGCCAGACCCACTGAAGCCTTATAACACCTGTGTTGTTATGAACAGGTGTGTACATGGAGATTTATTCTTTTTAAGAAGGTTAAACATTTAAGCTCTTATATATAAATATTCATTGGCTTATGTAACCTACCCACGTCCAAGAACCAAATGTCAGAAAATGGATGGTATTTTACTAAGACCCCAAGACGGACTTAACCTAGCTCTCATTTTTTTGCTAAACTTTATTCACGTAACTATATTCACTGCGGAGATTTTTTAACATGATTTGGCTGAAATACCTGCCTTTCTTTCCCACAGGAATTCTCACACTAAAGAGAGCAAATGAACTTCTGAGCACAGGCGTGCCAGGCAGTTTTCTGATCCGAGTCAGTGAAAGGATCAGAGGCTACGTCCTGTCCTATGCGTCCAAGGACGGCTGTAAACATTTCATCATAGATGCCTCTGCGGACTCTTACAGCTTCTTGGGTGTGGACCAGCTGCAGCATGCCACCCTGGCGGATTTGGTGGACTATCACAAGGTAAAACGATTTACAAAATTAATTTGCTTTGTGAACTAATCGCCCTGTTAGCAGCTCTAACTATGAAAGGCAATTAGAACAAAAAGATTGAGACAAGTAATGGTGGGATTGGTTTTTGATAATTCCTCTCGATCTTCAGAATTCTTAAGTGCGTTTCTTTTATCCCAGAACCTAGTTCCTCCTCAAGTATGTAGGGAGACCCCACAGAGACAGAGAATACAGGAGAAACTAAAAAATCTATGCACACATCAGTCATTTTTGAAAGCAGCCTTAAGACAGAACTTGAGCCCAGGAGGGTCCAAGTGTACATGGGAGCTTGGGAGTGAGAACAATCTCTTTTAAGATTGTCAGACACCAGCAAAGTTTAGTGTAAATCAAGGGTATGCAGGGAGTAACGTCCTCCAAGGAGGGAGGACAGGCACGTTATTGTTATTTATACTATTTCAATTTCCTGCCCACCCCACACCCAGCCTGACCCTGTGCCTTGTGATTTACAGGTGGAACCCATAACTTCCCTGGGGAAAGAGCTCCTTCTTTACCCCTGTGGGCAGCAGGACCAGCCACCCGACTACCTGGAGCTCTTTGAGTGACAGACTCCATCTCTGTCATCCTGTACCTTCCAGCTGGGCTTTCCTGGACAAACTCCCCTGAAAGGGACATTTCTGTGTGAAGCCAGAGTCACCCTGCAGCAGAGCTGGAGCCAGTACTGATCAACTGAAAGTATCCTTGGAGTCCTTACTGAGAGCTCTCTTCTGCACGAACTGGGGAGTTTAATGTTAAGTGAAAATTACCTCTGCATCACGTGTACTCCAAAAGCAGAGGGAGAAGATTCCCAATTTCAGCAGCTAGCTAACATGAAGGATGCAACTGTAATGATGTATATAAGATAAAATGAACAAAGAGAGAAAATTGAAGCCTTTTTAGGAATGAGGAACCCTGGTGGCGTAGTGGTTAAGTACTACCGCTACTAACCAAAAGGCCGACAGTTTGAATCCACCAGGCGCTCCTTGGAAACTCTATGGGGCAATTCTCTTCTGTCCTGTAGGGTCACTATGAGTCAGAATTGACTCGACGGCAATGGGTTTTTTTTTTTTTTTTTAAGAATGAAGATACTTCAAGTACCTCAATTAAGTAGCTTGTGCGAACCGTTTTCTGACCTCTACATTCACTCTTTGCATCACCCCAAAGGTCTCAGGGTCCTGTTTATATAAAGGCATTAGACTGGTGGCACAAGAGCCTTTTCTAATGGCCGAGGTGATCCACAAAGCATACGCCAGTTATTGTGCACGTTGGAGCCAGGATGTAAGAGAAACAGAAAAATGAAGTTGGAAATGTAAATTGAACAAGAAGTTTTAAAATGTGGGTGGGAGACGTAAATACGTATGGCTTGTGGGAATGTCAGCAAGCATCCATGAGTTGATTTCCTCATTCTGGAGAAGGGGGCAACCCTCGCCCTGCCTACTTCCTGCTCTGTCCAGGAGTGCGGCTGACGGGCAGGGCCACGCACACGTAAGGTGTTCCTTATTAGTGCTGCAGAATGAAGAAGAGACTCATCAAGCTGTTTGGATACTATTTTATGTAATTAGGGAACCCGACGTGCATTTCTTGACATACCTCCACCGTACTCAAAATGAAGTAAAAAAGGAAGATGAGAGTAACCTCCCAACACCATTTAGCTCTAAACTGGTTGCCATCGAGTTGATTGCGACTCACAGCGACTCTATAGGACAGAGCAGAACTGCCCACTAGGGTTTCCAAGGAGTGGCTGGTGGATTCAAACTGCCAACCTTTTGGTTAGCAGCCAAACTCTTAACTACTGCGCCATGAGGGGTCCAGTTTAGCTCTAGGACATATTTATGTTCAGTCAGGGGTCTTTGTCCTACTGCACACATGGCCCTTTCCATCAACTCTCAGGCCAGTCACACCCAGGGGGATGGTCTTGGGCAGTGACCCAGGAGGCCCTGAGCCGCTCGAGATCGTCTTTTCTGGGAAGATGGAGATTTATGTGCACTTCAGACCTAACTCTTCCTGTCAGCATTCTTTTAAAGTGCCTCTTAAAGACAGAAGAATGACATTGGTTTGTTCATGAGGTTGTTGGTTGTGTAAACTACTCATTGGCCATGTAAAATGTAATCAGAGAAGGAGGATGCTATGCGTGTTTTAATGAGAAAGCTTTTAAATATAGATCATTGTTAAGTGCAGTCTTGAAATTTTCCATGTGGCTTGAATTGTTAAACTATGACAATAAGAATCTATTTCTTAACTTCTGTTTCTAACTGTGATTCAGCGATCATGGTATTATAGAATAGCAGAAATAGCACAGGGCTGGAAGTCAGAAAGTTGGATTTTCTTCCCAAGTCTTCCCACCTTTAGCTGTGTGATCTCAGACAGGTCACTTTACCTCTCTGAGCCTCAATTTTCTGTTCTGCAAAAATAAGGCATTTTAACCAGGTGACCTTTATTAACGTCTCTTACTGCTCTGAAAGCATATGATTTTGGTTCTATTACTTACTGGAATGAATAGAGAAGTACCCTACCAACCCTACAGTCACTAATAATTTTGAATACATGTTAGATTCAGGCATCCCTCTCTGCCTAGTTTATTTTGGAAGAAATAAGTATGGTCATATTCAAATATAAATACACTAAGAGACATCCTACAGAAGAAAAATCTAGAAAACAGAAAATAATACTGAACTAAATATGACAAAGAGGGGACCATATTTGAATTCTTTACTATTTTGACCTGTTAGTTATTGATACTCAGAGGAATACACTGTTTAGTATTCAGTGAAATGATGGCCAGGAATAATACCTGAAGTTCTTAAGAACAGAGAATGGTTTACAGAATTCAGAAGTTGATTCTGACTAATCAGGGTTGTTGGGATCCAGATTCTTACCCCAGCTATGCTTTCATCTGGGTCTTGCCTATGTCCGACCCTAGTTCTGGCCGAAAGTGAGGATGTCCAAGCCCTGGCCTTGTTCCCTTTTTCTTCTGTTGTCTCAACAAGCCCAGCTCCCTTCCTGCTCAAGGTTTCTTGTTCTGGGATGTTGCCCTCTGTTTCCGTGCTGAGTAGGCTCCCAGCACCAGGAACTCGCATTGCCTACCTCGTAGGGACTGTGCCCAACTGTCACTCCCCACCCATGGCGATTCTTCTCTGTCTTTCAGGTCCCCTTGGTGATCTCCCCTTCACAGCCATCCCAGATTTTCTGGCTGCTACCTCTATATTGGCAGACCCTCACATACCCACCCAACCCCGTCAGGCTACCTGTGAGCCTCCTGGTTCTGTGCTCCGGCCCTGCACTGCTGCAGTAGGATCACAGGAATGTTCTTGTGGCACCCTTAGTGCCTCCAGCAGTACTAAACAATGTCAAAAAGTGTTACTGAGAGGCTCAAACCTCACACTAAGAAGAGGAAAAACATTGGAGCAGTTAAGAAGAAAAGGGATTAGAAAAAGGGGGGGATAGTGAAGATGGGGTATGGGCAGGCCACCAAAAATATCTCAGGGGCATTTGTACCAAAAGTTGCCTCTCCAAGCTAGAGCTTTGGAATTAACCATCTTTTTAGTGTAGTGATGTGTTAATATGGCAGGAAATCTACTATGAGATTTAAAAAAATTCATGGTCTAAATTTTTGCAATTGCCACCTTATAAAAAACCAAAAAAAAAAAAAAAAAATTGGTTTTGGTTTTTTTATGAGTCCAAACACAAGTTTTCTTCATTTATATCTTTGAATGATACTTCTGTTTGAATTGTGATTTTCTCTTCCTCAGGAGTAGCTTTAATAATTCTCACTTCAATTTCTGTTCTTTGCCTTCCATTTTTGTAATCTCATGATTTTTTTCATCTCTCCATCTTTTTCCTTTACATTTTAGGAAATCTTCACTCTGCCCTTTCACACACAGATTAAATTTTTCACAGTTTGGATTCTGCTCTTCACTGCCTCCACTGGGGGATTTAAATCCTATTATTACATTTCCTATTTACTTCCTTGTCTCCCTTAGTTATCTAGTGCTGCTGTAACAGAAATACCACAAGTGAATGGATTTAACAAAGAGAAATTTATTTCCTCACAGTAAAGTAGGCTAAAAGTCCAAATTCAGGGTGTTGGCTCCAGGGAAAGTCTTTCTCTCTCTGTTGGCTCTGGAGGAAGGTCCTTCTCATCAATCGTTCCCTGGACCAGAAGCTTCTCTGCACAGGAACCCCGAGCCCAAAGGACTCACTCTGCTCCTGGCACTGCTCTCTCGGTGGTATGAGATCCCCTTGTGTCTCCATCTCTCTTATATCCCAAAAGAAACCAGGTCAAGACAATCCAATCCTGTAGATTGAGTCCTGCCTCATCAACACAACTGCTGCCCATCACCCCTCATTAACATCATAGGTAAGATTTACAACACATTAGGAAAACCACATCAGATGACAAAATGGTGGACAATCACGCAATACTGGGAATCCATGGCCCGGCCAAATTGACACACACATTCCTGGGAGAGACAGTTCAATCCATGACATGCCCTGTGCAAAGGTTTTAGACTGCCTATTGCTGTCCCAGATTGAAAACTAACAGGAGGCTTACATGATAAAAGTGCCCTCTTTTTAACATGTGGTAAAATTAATATTATTTGTTAATGACGTTACTTGATATACTAGAAAGCCCAGCAGGCTTGGGTTTGAATCCTAGCCATACCATTAACCAGCTGCATGTAAACTTAAATTACTAAACTCTGAGCTTCAGCTTCTTCATCTTTAAAACAGGAGCTAGTAACAGTCATCTCATTGGGTTCTGAGGACTAGGAGAGAAATGTTAAGTGCCTGGTATATGAAAATCTCTCCATAAATGGTAATGATTCCTTGTGAATCAAGGGTCCAATGAAGCCAGAAACCTTGAGCTCCGCGTTCCCCCTTTACTAACTCAGTTTCTGTAACCAATGAACTGTGTATCCTAATGAACCATTTCCTAAAGTTTCTGGGATGAATTTTAAGGGGAGAAGGGAAAGTTTTAAAGAGTAAGAGATACAACGATGAATTCACAATATATTAGCAAGCTTTCAGCCGCAGAGAAACACTCACTTGGTTTCAATTCGGAATGACACAGAGGGGCCATTTTCTAATGCCTGACTTTGACAACCCTCAAGTTAGCAATAATCAGTCTTTTCCCCAAAATTGGCCTTTGACACATTGATTCAGGTCCTCTGGGATTTCTGATTATAAATTCCGAACTATTTGCCTCCCTTTTTGACCAGAAGACTTGTTACGAACCCAGCTCCCTTTGGGATTAACCCCGCCTCTCTCCTGGACAGATCAGGCGTGCCAATGCTGGCCAGGTGCTGGGGAGGGGGCAATCCCCTGCTGCCCTTGTCAATCCAAATCAGCTTTTATTTGTATTCAACTGAAAGGAGCTCATTTATGGAGTCTTCCCACCAGTTGAGTCAAAATCCCCATAACCCGCCACAGTACTTTGCCTCTACAACCAAACAAAATGGTGAGCACCACATTTTTGGGGGGTTCTCTCTCAGTGGTGTGGCAGAGTTCTAGAGAAAACTTACCAACCAGTCCATTCCCTACCACTCCTGTCAGCCTCACACAGTGTGTGATTTTTTTAAGTGACTCTGTTCAAGGCTAGTAAATAGAAGAATGAGTTAAATCAATGTCTCCTTCTGCCTTTCTTTGAATTTAAGGGTTGGTTTTTGTGCGTGTGTTTAAATTTTTAAATGGGCTTTAGCATTCTAGCAGGCCGGGTGATGTTTATTGTGCATTTCTAAACATTGGAGATGATGGAGGGTGGTGTGGTAGTGGGCTGGCAGGAGTTAGAGGCTGTGGAGGGGATAATGACTGAGGTAGAGTTGCCTGACAGTACTGTACTTACCTAATTTCAAGTTAAAGTGAGTCCCAGGTGATGAAGAATAAATCCAGTTCACCACCTGGGTGTTTGCCTGTAGAAGGCAGGCTGTTTGCATTGAAGCTGGCAGGCTGAGGGCACCATTTGGCACGTCCTGGGCAGAGGTCGCTCAAGTGGCTCACCTTCTCCATGGCGGCCCTCACCTGCCCCTCCGTCCTTACAGTCTCCATTCACCTCTTTGCTAGGTTATTAGACAAGCCACTACAACTGAGGGGACACTGGGGCTGACGACTCGGGAGGGCACATTCAAAGGGTCACTAATGTGAAGCAGTTTTGAAACGTACTTCTGCTGACCCAAAACCCATTACCATCGAGTTGATTCCAACTCATAACGATCCTGTAGAACCAAGTAGAACTGCCCAATACGGTTTCCAAGGAGTGGCTGGTGGATTCGAACTGCTGCCTTTTTGGTTAGCAACCAAACACTTAACCGCTGTGCCAGCCAGGGCTGTTGTGCTGGCAGGAGGGAACATAGTCTTTGGGTTGAAAAAAACAAGCATCAAAACCTCCAATAAACTGGCACAGCCCCCCAACGTTTTTGTCAGTGATGGCAAAGCCAGTGAGCCCTGCCAGGAGAAACAGCTTTGAATTCAAATATAAAGCTAATCAGAATATGGATCAAGCAAAGCTGCCAGTTATTTGATACGTGCTGGGAGTAGAACACACCCACCCTTCTAAGGAACTGCCCAGGGTCGTTATCTCTAATCAACAATTCTCAGACACAATGTCAAATCTTTTTAAAAAAGCAACTATTCCCACCTGCTCTCACCTCCTACTCAAGGCAGTCTTTAAGCGTGACACCTTAGAATCCTGCGTGAGAGCTGGTTTGAGCCAAACGGAGCTGTAACACAGCAGCTGCACGGAGGCTTCAGGAAGGCTGCAGGTGGCTGGTCGCTTAACTGTTCATGGATCACTGTGTTAACAAGTTTTCATTCCTAGTTGAGAGACTTCTCAAGTGGGGCAGGAGGGCAGAAAAACAGCGGGAAAACGAAGCCAAAGGGCAGGCTAGGGACTTGGCCCAGGCCAAAACCTTTTCCCCCAGACCTCCCAGCTCGTCTGGAACTCGTGATAAGGGGATGAAGAAGTCAAAGCATGAGAACTGGCCCAGCTGCACAGCAAGTTCCTCAGCATTTCTGAGCCTTTGTTTTCCTCACTTGAAAAATGGAAGTATTGATGTTACCTGAGGAGTCGCGGGCTGGGCAAATGGTTAACGTGTTAGGCTGCTAACCAAAAGGTAGGAAGTTCAAGTCCACCCAGAGGTACTTCAAAAGAAAGACCTGGTATCTACTTCTGAAAAATCAGCCATTGAAGACAGTATGGAGCACAGTTCGACTTTGACACACGTGGGGTTGTCGTGAGTTGAAGTTGACTCAGTAGCAGTTGGTTTTTTTGGGTGTTACCTACTGGCTCTGTCCCCTACTTCAAAACCCACTAATGGCTCCGAACAACCTAGGGGGTCATCAACTCCAAATTACTGAACATGTGTTTAAGGTAGGAATTATCCATTAAAGTTGACACTTCTAGTAACCTTTTCCTCCAGATGGACTGAGATTGTTTTCAGAATGACAGAAATAAAGGACAACAGGGTACATGATGGTTTCATAATCTCTACTGTGTGGCCACTGCTGGTCATCTGATAATGTCCACAAGGTGCTGGGGACACTGGGAGGCATAACAGACACTGACAGTCACAAGTGAGGAATTTCGTGTTAGATAAAATAGGTAGTCAAATACCTACTATATGCCCGAAATGTCCAAAGGACTTCACACATGTTAACTCATTTAATCTTAACCAGAATCGTATAACATAGATGCTGTTCCCTTCATAACCCTGAAGAGGTCACCGAGATACTCAGATGCTGGGTGAACGATTTAAGATCACATAGGGGGCAAGTTAAAGAACTGGGATTTGAGCCCAGCGGTCTAAACAGGAGAAGCCATGATATTTATGACCACCTTGTACTAAATCTTGGTAAGATAAGATTAGAAGATCTTCCTTGAAAAAAAAACATTGTTAAATTTGTTTTGCTATTTTCTTACTTTTCAGGATTATATATTATATATACTTCGTTCAGGCAAAATTTCGAAAATAGAGCTGTGTGAAGTTCTGTTTAACTGTTGAAATTCCTAGGCCTGATTCTCTCCCATCACTGACTTATAGAGAAAAGCAAGTAGGCCACATTTACAAATACAAAGAGGGGCATAAAGTAAGATTGGAGGGAAAATTGAGCCCAAGAAGGAGAGGCTATGTGACTTGGAGACAGTGGTGTGCTGCTGAATACTTAACTCTGGGTGGGGGAAAACCCTGATTGATAGCATTCGCCCGTTTCTGATTTTCATGGTGTAAATACTCCCACCATGGTTGATTTCAAGCTACCAACCTACCATCACTGAATGAGGAACTACGAAAAGATGCTAATAATCGGCTCTCATGAGCCTCCTCCAGCACACTGCTGCTTGAAAGAGACCCCAAGTTTTATACTAGAGGGCCAAGTTCCAGTGAGATGCCTGGGCTGGTCACTGGGCAATGCACGTAGTGGAGAATACAGAAAGTATGTGGAGAGTTGGAAGGGGCCTTAGACAAGCCCAAGACTCAGTGATTCCTCCACAGGAGTTGTCCTCCTTTGCTGTCTAAGTTTAAATTCCAGGCACCTAATTATAATTTTTCAGTGGGGCCTGTGCCAACCCTTGTGTATGTCTTTGGCAGGAGATTAGGACAGATCCCTTCTTGCTGAGTTTCCTTATGTGGGTGCCATGGCTACCCTTTGATAAAACCATTTTACCTAAGCATTGAAAATAGATAAATATCGTGCTATTTCCTCTTTTCTTCAGGCGTCTCGGGTGATTTTTAAAATTCAGTTTCTATTTTTTAACCACTGTGTCAGGCACCTGCTATGTGCAATTTAAACAAACACATGATTAGCCCGTCAAATGCAGTCTAGGAATGCACCAAGTATGGGACACTTGTTGGCTGCCATCGAGTTGGCCCCTGACTTTTGGCAACACTATGCACGACGGAATGAAATGCTGCCTGGTCCTGCACCATCCTCGTGATCAGTTGTGGATCAGACCATTGTGATTCATCAGGTTTTCATTGGCTGATTTGTGGAAGTATATCACCAGGCCTGGAAACCCTGGTGGCATAGTGGTTAAGTACTATGGCTGCTAACCAAAAGGTCGGCAGTTTGAATCTACCAGGTGCTCTTTGGAAACTCTGTGGGGCAGTTCTACTCTGTCCTATAGGGTCACTATGAGTCGGAATCTACTCAATGGCAATGAGTATATCACGAGGGCTTTCTTCTAGTGCATCTTAGTCTGGAAGCTCCGCTGAAACCTGTTTACATCGTAGCAACACACAGCCTCCACTGACAGACAGGTGGACTTTGCACGAGGTGCACTGGGTAGGAATCAAACCTGGATCTCCCACATGGAAGGCGAGAATTCTACCACTGGGCCTCCACTGTCCCCCATGGGACACTTATACCTGCCTGACTCCATGGTCAAAACATTTGACCAAGGCCACCACCCTTATTGGAAATGCGTCCTCCTGACACTGGGAGAACGTGGGCAAGAGGATGCAGGTGTGTCACAAAATACAATAGCACCACTGGGGAGACAGCCAGAGGTCAGCCCTGAGTCTCCAGTATCATCATTCCATGTGACAACATTAAACACAGAGTCAAAAGAGACCTTAGAAATCATTCTCTATTTCTTCTAATTACAAAGGTCAAAAAATGGATAAATGGCTCTTCGTTATGGTTCTCACCTCCTTCCAGACCAGTGGTTCCCAACCAGGGGTGATTTTTGACCTCTAATCGACTCGAGGGCACTGGGTTTAGGGGATATCTGGCAATGACTAGAGACATTGTGGCTGTCACAGCTAGGTGAGAGATGCTATACTGGCATCCAGTGGGTGGAGGCCAGGGATGCTGCTAAACTTCCTGCAGTGCACAGGACAGAATGATCAGGCCCAAATATATCAGTAGCGCTAAGGTTGAGACATCTGATCTACGCTCAAGATAACTGTTTTCCAAAAACTAAAGACATGGCATTCTTACTCCAGGGTTCCAATATAAATCATGGTTTATTAGCTATCCAATGCTACCTTCCATTCATGTCCTGTGTTTTAATTAAATTTTATGAAGTGCCAGTATAAATCAATACAATGCATTTTTTTTTACACACCAACAGCTTGAATGTTCTTGAAGGTTTTAAATAACAAGTTTACTGTGGGCAAACAGAAGGCAAGGAATCAGAGAGATAATTAGCTCATGCATCTGGTACTGGCTAATAAATGATTTTCACATGAATGTAGAAATCAGTGTTAACTGTATTTATTTTTTAAAAATAGTTTGAAACTGTAATAAAATGCAATTCTCAGAAGCATCTTGGTGACTAAGGAGAACTGCTTAATTAAAAAAAAAAAGAGTTCAGTTTCTTCCCCCAAGACTGGGGTGGGTGAATACGTAGCAAAAACTTCCGTTCCACTAGACACTGGCAGATGGATTGATCTGTCACCAAAATGTATTTTTCTGCATTTCATCTCAGTGAAGCCAGAAGCCAGGAAGAGCACCCTGCTTTGAAAAAAGATTGTTTGGTTCACACAGTATACTTTGGTTTATTTAAACAGGTAAGAAAGTCGTCCCCAGTTTTCCTGAGGAGAAAATATGTTTTCTGACTTTTAAATATATTGAGATACTACCAGTCTGAATATTTTTTTTTCTGTGAAAGGTGAAAAGCTTTTTTTTTTTTACTCCTCCAGTGTTCAGTTGCTCCTCTTCAGAAATACTCTTCAGATAAAGTAGCTGTCTTATTCTATCAGTAACCCCCAACTATGCCTTCCACATGACTAAAAGATCTGAAGCTCAGTGTCTGACAGGAGGCAGCATTTGGCATTGTCCTTGGGTACGGATCTGGGTACTGTACGGATCTCAAGTTCATGTTTTGAACTCAACGTTCCCGTAATGCTTCTAAAAGCATCGCCTTTAAAACTATAAAAACGTATGGTAACTTGTATTTGCTTAGTAAGGCCTGCAAATCGGTATTTAAATAAGCAGAATCTAACTCACAAGCAAAAAGCAAAAAAAAAGTGCATTTTTAAACCGAATTAACCAAATGGAGATGGCTATAAGTACAAAAGAAAAAATGAACAGATTATTTTTGGCTAATGTTGGGGGGAAATGACATTTATGGTTTCTTTCTTTTTTTGGTCCATTTGGTTTTGCCTAATGGACTCACAAGGATGGCGATGGGTGTATCTCCATATTTCCTAAGGCCTTCTGGTATTTTAGCATTCTTAGCAACTACCGATATAATCATTCATATGGGAAAAAATGTGCTTGCCTTTCATTCTAATTAACTTTTTACAAAACTGCTCTTAATTCATGAATATTTCAGTGAGCACAGAAAACAATAGATCTCATTTTGCTGTAAACACCAAACAATACCCAACACCTCCTCACTTCCAGGCTCCCAATCTCACAATCATTCTGCCTTTGTTGAGACCCTGGCCAGGGTGCATGTGGGCTACTTTTGCAGGCAAAAGTGGGAGGTTTTCATTTCTGCTGCATACAAGCCAACTCAGCAGAGAGAGAATGGCGGGGCTCTCCTCTTGTCTCTTTTCCTCATTGGTCAAATTTTTCTGTTGCCCTTTATAGAAGTCTTTTCCTTGTTGCAGCCAATCTTTCGGTAATTGCAAAAGGAAAAAAAACAATAAAATGTCTTCAAAATCCATCCTTGGGAGCTCATGTCTTTTTGCTACTTGTCTTCTGTTTCTGCCTGCGGAGGTGAGCCTCGATCTCGTGCCTGAAGACCAGCATCCCCAGGTGCCCGTGGGAGGCCTCATTCATGGCCTTGGACTGCATACACATCTTGTACTGCTCCGGGGTCAGCTCATCCACACAACGCTTCTCGTGCCAGAGATGGAAGAGTCCCCGCACGGGCGTGCGCACCACTATGAGGTTGCTGTGGAGGTACTTGCGATAGAGGTGAACATCCTCTCCTCCCCAGCCTTTGATGTCCAAATCAAACCCACCTGTCAGGAGAAAGCACATGGTTGACTACTGCGGCCCATGCATTTTCAGATATATAGTTGCTTCTCTGATCTACACAAGGACTCCCTGGGTGGCACAATCGGTTAAGCACTAGACTACTAACTGAAAGGTTGGCAGTTCAAACCCACCCAGGGTTGCCCGGAAGAAAGGTCTGGTGATGTGCTTCCAAGAGGCCACGGCCTTGAAAACCCTGTGGAGCACAGTTCTACTCTGACACACATAGGGTCATCACGAGTTGGAATCCGTCTGATGGCAACTGATTTGGTTTTTTGATCTGCATAGGCACAGAGCTTCGCATGAGAAGGCATTTAGGAGGTGCTGTGTGCTTCCGAACCCCTGTGAGTTACCAGAGTATCCATCCTGGTCAGAGGCCTCAGAAATCCCTCAACAGAGACCATCCTCATGACAGACAGCACCAAGTTCTTGACATAAAAAGACTACAAACAGAATTCTAAGCATTTTCCTGTTTGAAGAGCTATCAGCAATGCTAATGAATAGCCCTAGACTCAGATTAAGAGCTACGGCATCAGCCCAACTTTTTAACTTGAAACCTCCCAGTGGAAATTCTTGTGTTTCTTTCTGTTTGAATGTGTTTTCCTCTTGCCATGGCAAACTGGGAATAAACCAGGGGCTTGCAGTACGGAAGAGTGAATCAGGATACCCACGTGAAATGAATTACTTCCCACAAAAGCACTCTTCCTTTCATGGATCACACCCGCCCCCCGCAAAAAAACCCCAAAACCAGTTGCCATAGAGTCAGTTCCAACTCAGGGTGACCCGTGGGTTACAGACTAGAACTGCTCTTCACAGTGTATTCAAGGGTGTGGACTTTCATAAGCAGAGTCCCAGGCCTTCCTTCCAAGGAGCCTCTGGGTGGCTATGAACAGCCTTACATTCAGTAGTCCCGCGCATAACTATTTGAACCACCCAGGGATAGCGGTCTTGATAAAGCTCTGTGTCCACCACAGGCTGGCGAAATCAGTCATTTTAAAGAGAACTGGTAAGGTCCCTAGGTGGCGTGAATGGTTTGAGCTAGACTATTAACCTAAAGGTTGGCAGTTTGAACCTACCCACCAGTACCGCAGCTCTACCCTAGAACACATGGGGTTGCCATGAATGGGAATCGACAGCAATGGGTGTGGTGTGGACTCAGTCAATTCTGAAGCTCTATTCAAAGAGAATCTTGTTTCGCTTTATAATGAACTCCGTCATAAAGTAACGGTCCTAAAGTTCCACCTTTGTAGACTGAGATGCCCCACCTTTTCCTAACTAAAGCCCACCAAGTTCCAGATAAAGCCAAAGAAGCACCAGCTTCCTGTTGTCATTGATCCTTCCTCACCAAGGAGATTTATTCAACTCTTACAAGAGACAGTGAGTGATCCTCACCATCTTCTTTCCTTAGAATTTATCATGGAACCTCACCCAGCCAGAGCTGCTCTGGTCAAGACTATCACTGGAATGGGAAAAGGGGCTTCATGCACAGGGAAACCACAAGTACAACACCTGAGCTATCCATGTGAGGGATTTGAGACCCCTCAATGGTGGACAGGCAAAGAAAGGTGTACAGTTATGAGTTACCTAACGCCTTCCCGTTGATTCCAACTCATAGCAACCCTATGGGACACAGTAGAACTGCCCCCACAGGGTTTTCAAAGCTGTAATCTTTGCAGAAGTTGACTGACATATCTTCCTCCCACAGAGCAGCTGGTGGGTTCAAAGTACCAGCCTTTCAGTTAGCAGCCAAGTGCTTAACAACTGCACCACCAGACCATCTCTAATTATGAGTTAAACCAAGAAACCAAACCCATTGCCGTCGAGTCAATTCCAACCCATAGCCAAATGCTTAACCACTGCGCCACCAGGGCTCCAATTATAAGTTAGGGGGCCAGAATTTGAGGCCTGGTTCTCTTGGAAGCTGTCATTTAACTTCTATTGAGTGTGTTTTGGAGCCCTGGTGGTACAGTGGTTAAAAGCTGGGCTGCTATTCAAAAAGGCAGGTAGTTTGAATCTACCGGTTACTTCTTGGAAACCCTATGGGGCAGTTCCTTCCTGTCCTATAGGGTTGCTATGAGTCAGAATTGACTCAATAGCAATAGGTTTGGTTTTGGAGTTTGTTTTTCCCTTAAGTGCAGCAGGTGTCATAATCAAATGAGTTAGTCGCAATAAGCGTTCTTGGTGAACTGTGACTGATTTATTATTATAATTGTTATCATTCTAGCTTATTAAATAGGAGTTACATAAGTAACACTTGCAAATATATTCAAGATTGCAAGAGAATGACTGTGGTCCAAAAGTGACCAAAAGACTCTGAGGTCATGGCAACAGCTGACTGAGGGAGTGCATCCTCTCAGCCTACCATTTCCGCTTTTTGCAATGAGACCTATGACTCATCGTTAGGGAAATCCAATGGACATAAACTCAAATTCTGTAAACATAAGCATTGTCACAAAAC
Organism: Elephas maximus indicus; assembly: GCF_024166365.1. NCBI lineage: Eukaryota > Metazoa > Chordata > Mammalia > Proboscidea > Elephantidae > Elephas > Elephas maximus. Next base: position 56,813,512 of record NC_064840.1, read on the forward strand.
AATCCTTCCCTGTACAAAGAGCAAGGAAGTATAGGATTTCTCGCCATGGAAATCTCCTTTAGGAAATGAATATGTAGGTCACTTTTGGAAATTTGGTTTGCACATAACTGCCTATGGCTATTTCTCCAGAACACCTGTAGTTAGCTGGCGGGTGTTTGCGGAGCACACGCTACTTAGTGACCTGCATCCTGGGTGCTCTGCTGCTTCTAACAGGTCTTGATTTTCAAGTTTTGTTATGTTTTTTTCCTTTTTAACTCAGTGATTTCTTTGAGGGTTCTGTGATACCCTGTCTTTCACCTCATCTGAATTAAAAAAATAAAAGAAGAAAAACCTGGGGCTGCCCCTACTCACAGATTTTAAAAGGAGAAGTTTTGGACCTTGGGCCTGAGTGGGAGTAGACTGGGAAGGAGCAAGACTAGCCCACTCACAGGAGGTCTGCAGGGGCAGTGAGGATGGGCACCTCCCTGCTGCTTGCTGTGAGGAGCCTCCCCACACCACCCAGAGGGCAAGGCCTCCCTGACCCTGTGGGTCCAAACTGGGATCAAGGTTTTGGCCTTTTTGTCCATTTCCTTGGTCATTTATAACCCACAATTCTATTCCCTTCAGAGGAACGTAGGTATATGCTACTGTGAGAAGGTGGTGTGGTATTAAGGGGTGGGGCCGGAGACCTCTGTTCTAATCCTGGCTCTGTGTCCTTCACTTACTGTGAGGCCTGGAGAGGTTCCTTTGCCTCGAGACCCTTGGTCTCCTCATCTACGACCTAAAGGCCTCTCTTCTCTCTGTTCTGGGAACCTGTGTGTGTATGCATGTGTATGTGTGGTGTGGTGTGGCATGGTCAGCGACTGCACACTCAGTTAGGACTTGAAGTGACAAAAGGAATTTTGAAGGTTCCACAGAGAGAAATTCATATTTTTTCTGATACACATTTTTCCAAAATTTTCAATTTTCCCGTTTTTTTTTTTTTTTTTTTAATGGATTCTCCTGAAATGGCGGCTCAGGATTTTCTGCTTGAAAAGGCTCAGGAGTGAGAACCTGGCTGAAAAGTGGCACTGGAGGACTTGCTTTTAACTACCTTTATGCAACAAGCTCCCCTTTTTCCTTAGATTGTGTCTATTATTTGGGGGTGAATGAGAGGTGCTGGTGATGATAAGAGGGGCTTAAGTGCCACCCCCAAACCTCCTTTTGCTTCAGCCTCCTAATCCCTGACATGAGAAACCACTGTTTTTTTTGGAGGGAGGGAAATGGCACCACCTTTGCCCCCAAACTCCTGTGAATCCTGACCTGATTCCTTGCGGCCCACGCACAGGCCAGTGGCCTCTGGGTGGCAGCAGAGATGTAGTTTTCTCCATCCGATTTTTCTTACCGATATTGATGAAGTCTGACCGATACTGACATGTCATCCCAAATCCAAAGTCTCTCCAAAATCCAGTTTCCTTCTTTATGACCTGCAAGAAAAGTACTGTTATCTGAGGCGGAAAGATATGGCGGAAATAAAACTGACGAAGAAATCTTCACAAACTCATTTGAGCAGTGTTAAATGTGGCCCCGTCCCATCCCTGATAAACAGCCACAAGTCTCTGTGGTTTCCAGTGCCTTCAGAGAGGAATACAGTAAACTCACCACTGTGAAAACGGAGCCTTGTGATTTTTGGCACCTCCGGCTGGAATGTTCCTAGGGTGTAGGCATGAAAACACACACACATACACACACGCATGCACACACACACACACACACACAGTCAAAAACAAACGGGGTGAGCAAGTTTTTGAGCAGCACCCTGGAAAAGCCACCTACGTGTCTGGCCCCACACCAGTGCCAGAGAGAATTCAAGGCTTCAGCCCCTCACACAGGGCCAGGCAGGGAGCCAGCAAAGGGCTCAGGAAGTTGAGAAGAGGGATAGAGAACAACTCAGAATTCAGCTACCCTGGCACAGTCCACAAACAGGACTCCCTCGGGAAATAAAAAGGAATAGAGAGCCTTCAGTGGGTTACCGGTTCTCCAGCTCTGCTAACGCCCGCTTGCTGAGGAAAAGGGCACTCAAAGTCTAGGTTCTGAAGAAAGACTCTGTCCATTCATTTTTGCACCATTTTAAAACCAAACTGCTCCAAAAAGCACATGCAGCGATGCCAGCATGAGGGCTCCCTGCCGGAGGCCATCCAAGCAGTGGCTGTCTTTACAAAGAGACCCTGCCCAGCTTCTTAAACTTGCAAGTAAACTTCGAATCCATTTGCTGAAGCAGCAAAACTGTTTTTCAAATTTATAGATTTACTGGCTGAGGTAATTCTGGGAATTGTTTTAAGAATTTTTTAATGTTTGATACTTCATGTAATTTATGTCCCTTTCATTTATGTAATTCAGCTATTCTACGTGATATTTTCAATGGTCTGGAGGTCATGATAGTTATTTTTCATGATTCATTCTTACAGTAAACATCGAAGGTTAGATGAAAGTCCCCTGCCCTGGGGGACAGGAGGTGGGAGGGATGTAGCAGGTCCCCTTTCCCTGGGATTTCTGCCTTTTCTGTTTGGGACATCTGGCTCTGCTTGTGGCTAATTAGAAACTGTGTGTGGTGAGAGGAGCCCAGGGTCTTGTCCCAGTGTGACCACTGGCTGGCTTTTCACCTCAGGCAGGTCCAGGTACTTCTGTGAGCCTCTACTTCCTTTCATGTAAAATGTGGGGGTTGAGCTAAATCACCCCTAAGGTCTCCTGTAGCTTTGACATCTGAATATTTATCATATCACTATTATTCCACCTTCCTGAAGGCTCACCTTATCCACAAGGCAAAAAAAACAAAAACAAAAACGCAAATCTGCTGCCAAGTCGATTCTGACTCATGGCGACCCCATGTATGTCAGGGTAGAACTGCTCCATGGGGTTTTCTTGGCTGTAATCTTATGGAAGCAGATTGCCAGCCCTTCCTTCTGCACTGCCCCTGGGTAGGTTCAAACCATCAACCTTTAGGTTAGTACTTGAGCACAAACTGTTTGCACCACTCAGGGACCTGAACTTTACCACAGGCTAAATTATATTTGACAAATGGTTGGAAGAAGGGCTAATGAATCATAAAAATTCTTTTACCCTGTAACCTATTCAACGATCTTATTTTTACTACAGCATACAGTCCTGTTAGTATGCATCAGGATGACCTAAGGAAAACAAATATCAAGGAAGGTTCTGTCAGTAAAGTTGTCTCCAGCAGATGTTCTCCAATTTCACTTCAGAACAAAGGGCTGTTATACAATCTCTCCCAAATGGCAAGGCAATTTCATTAGTATCAACTGGAAAGAGTTTGCAGGGCAGGAAATCCTTGGGAAAAGCTCCGCTGAGTCATTAAAAAAAAAAAAAAAATTGTTCCATACTTGTCATACTAGGTGCATCATTTCTGTTGTGGCTAACGCCTTACTACCCCTTCTGCTAGCCAGGACTCAGACAAGTCCTCTAAGCTTCTAGAAAATATGGAGTCAGACAGAAGTGCCAATATCCAAACTTCAAATATTTGCCTGAGTTCTACATGGACTTTAAAAGAGAAAGCTTCAAACAGGAAAAGCAATCAGCCAGAGCTTGGAAAGAAAGGCAAGATGGAGAGCCCTTGAGGTGGCCAGCCCCCAGCCCTGGTTTGAGCTGGTGGAGGGCCTGACAAGATTGAAGGGTAAGCCTCACCTGGAAACCCTGCAACAGAGACATACTGATTTGTGAGCTGGGGAGTGAGGTATACAAACATTTATTAATAATAAGCGCCCCCCCCCAAAAAAAACCCACTGCCGTTGAGTTGATTCTGACTTATAGTGACCCTTCAAGACAGAGTAGAACTGCCCCATAGGGTTTCCGATGAGCGGCTGGTGGATTTGAACTTCCAAACTTTTGGTGAGCAGCTGAGCTCTTAACCACTGCGCCACCATGGCTCCTTATTAATAATAGCATTTATTAAAGCTGGCAAGCCACCTAAAGCCGCCATCTGAAGAGCTCACTGAAACTCAGCACTTGGTGGAAACTGATTTTGTTGTGCCCACAGCATATAATTTAGGGCAAGATGGAGTTCACATATTAAAGGCTGTGCCACCCACAGCTGTGCTGAGTCACTAACTGGAGCACTGCCCTTGCTGAGCAACCCAGTGGGAGCGAGAGCTCTCCAGTGTGTGTCAGATGACGTCGCCGTCCTCTTTAAAACCCTGCAAGAAAACAGCTGCCGTGGAGTCGACTCAAGGCAATCCTGTGTGTGTCAGAGTAGAACTTTGCTCCCTAGGGTTTTCAGTGCCTGATTTTCAGAAGTAAATCGACAGGCCTTTCTTCCTACATTTGAAGCACCAACTTTTCAGTCAGCAGCCAAGGACTTAACCGTCTGCACCACCCATAACCCACTGCCATCGAGTTGATTCTGACTCAGCGACCCTATATGACAGAGTAGAACTGCCCTGTAGGGTTTCCAAGGAGCAGCTGGTGGATTAGCAGCTGTGTCACTCACCCAGGGACTTAAAATCCTGCGGTGGTTTCCGAACGCAATGAAAATAAAATCCACGAGGGAAGCTCTAGCCTACAAAGGTCCTACACGTGCTCTGGCCCCTGCCTGCCTCGCCCACCTCATCTCCTATACTCCTCCCTTCCTTACTTCTAATTTACTATGCTCTGGCCACGCTGCTCTTCCGTCTGCCCCTTGAACTCAAAAAGCTCGCCCGTCTTTAAGGCATGGAACTTGCGGTCCTCCCTACCTGCTCCAGCTTCACTTCCTCAGAGTGGTCGTTCAGACCCTCAGTCAGCGTCAGTACTCCCTCCTCCACCATGTCACTCTATACCATCACCCAGGTTTGTTTCTACTTAACACTTAAAAAAAAAAAAAACCCAAACCTGTTGCCGAGTCGATTCTCAAACATAGTAACCCTAAGGGACAGAGAACTGCCTCACAGGGTTTCCAAGGAGTGCCTGGTGGATTTGAACTGCTGACCTTTCGGTTAGCAGCTATAGCTCTTAACCACTAGACCACCAGGGGCTCTCCTTAACACTTAGCACTCTGAAATTATCTTGTTCTTGTATCTGTGTCCTTGTTCGTTGATTGTCTTTGCCCACTGGTGCACATAAGCTCGGGGAGGTGAGGACTTGGTCCTGTTCACGGCTGTGTCTCCAGCACCCAGAACACTAACACAGCAGTACTAGTACCGGTTACCAGTTGTGTCAAGCCGACTCCAACTTATGGTGATCTCACATGTTTCAGAGTAGAACTACCCTGTGTGGTTGTGAATGGCTGATCTTTCAAAAGTAGATCGTCAGGACTTGGGGAACACAAATCTCCAACCTATTGGTTAGCAGTTGTGCCCGTTAACTGTTTGCACAACACAGGAGGACTCCATCACACACAGCAAACACTCAATAAATACTTCTCAGTGATGAATGAATGAGGAGCAGTCCCAGGGCAGGGATGGCTCCAAGCCACTGGATACAGACACGTTCCAAGTAGGGGAGTCTTGTCAGCAAGTGGGTCAGTGAAGGCTCAGGAATTCTAGTAAATTTTGAAAAGTCAAAATCGTGTGCCTCTGGACCAACAGACAAAACGTTTTCACCTTTGGGTCTAATACAGAGGGCGTGACTTCTTAGAAACTGCAGCAGGCATAAGGAGCCCCACTGTTCTGTTCAAATGTTAAAAAGATACCCTGCTCAGGGTCTGTACCAAGGATGTTTCACTACAACAACTGAGAAGGAAGAAACCATAAGATAAAGATTATACTTCAACAGAAAAACATCTCCTGTCCTGGATTTCACTGATAAGTTTTCAAGTGCTATCCTCGTTTTCTAGAATGTCCGTCTATGGCCGGCCTCCTCTCCCACCTTAGATCTCAGCGGAGCACTGCAGGCTTGAATACACCACAAAAGGACAATTGTCAGGCCTGCTCTCCCACAGGAAGTTTCCAGAGCTGCAGCTCTGTGGGCGATTCACGTGACGGGGTGACTATTTTCTATGAGGACCTAAACACAAAGCACAAACCAGCATCTTTCCCCAAAGATGCAAGAAGGCACTGCCCTGCAGCTGCAGGGTGGCTGCGAAGGCAGTCAGCGCCTCTCTGGTTTAATAGTGCTGACTTGGACACCTGCCCGCCAAGCAATCTGGGCCCTGAAATTAAATAAACAACAAATACTCACGCCGAGTGTTTCCTCTGCATCAAGAGAGTCTCCCAAGAACTGAAGTTGTGTTTGACCAGCCTCACAGTCACCAGGAATGCCCCCGAGCAGGGGTTGCAACCCAGCAGTCACACAGGGCTCCACGATAAGGCCCCCAGTCCTGGTCTAACGCTTTGCTGTTGCCCTCTTGAAATGCTTAATGATTTTGAACAAGAACCCCACATTTTCATTTTGCACTGGGCCTTGCCACTTACGTGGCCAGTCCTGCCCGCGGTGGGCAGCAGACACCCTGAGCTGCAGGGGCCTCTGTGACTGTACTGACTGCTTGCTGGCCCTGCACTCTTTATTCCTCATTATCGTGGCCCTGCAGGCTTGGTGATCATACCACACAGAAGCCAGGAAAGCTCCATAATCTCTTCTTGCTGGGGTTCTTTGTACAGAGGTAGAATGACTTGCCCAAGATCACACAACCAGGTCGTGTCCAAACACAGACCAACACCAGTATTGCTGGGACAGGTTCCATTTCTTGAGCAAAGAGGTATTCCAGAGTCACAGATGTCAAAGAATTCGATTATGAATGGGCTCAATGCCATCTCCTCCCAGATTTGTAGTAAATGTCCTACATTTTTCTATAAGCTCCCTTTTATCATATCTGCATAATGAAGTTGTTTAGTGTATCCGAAGGGAATCATGCTGGACGAGGAGCTCGTCCGGATTCTCTCTCCTAAGAACCTGCGACCTAAAATGGGGCTCTTTACTCTCCTTTATGCCTGCCTCCTGCCTCTCAGTATCGTTGACTCCGGCTCAATCACACGTGCGGGATTTGAGTCCCTGTCTCTGCTACTTAGTGGCTGGGGGACTCTGAGCACGGTACTTACTCTCTTGGAGCCTCAAACTTCTCATCTGTCAGAGGCGAATAGTAATGTCTCTCCGCCTTATTGAGTACTAAGTGAGATAACGCAGGCACCATGCCTGCTGTGGGAAGGCTCCGTAAATGGCATCTGTCATTGTTATTTTGGGTACCCAGGGAGTGCATGCTAGCTGAATACATAAAAACAGAGTGTCGGGAAGCACAGGGTGTACTAGGCTCAGTCAGCAATTTAAAAAAGTTTAAACTGAAATGCGGGCCAGTGGATGGAGAGGGTAAGAACAGGCACCAGCCTACCACGCCCACACTGAACAGAGTGGAACTGTCAGCAGACCGAAATGATGGGAGAACCACATGAGATCCAAGCGTTAAAGTGGTAAGGAGATGGCCCAGCAGTAGAACCACAGCACTAGGAGGCAAAGCAAGTGTGCCTACCTCAATTAGTACAAATCTTGAGAGTCCATCACTCTAGTTTCCATTTACTGGATGCTTACGATGTGCCAAGTGCTGGGGTGTACAGACGTTTTCTCTGTAATCGGTTCGTGAGTCAGTTTGTGGAGGGCCATTAATCTTAATAAGGTATTATGGCTTACAATGGTGTGCCGGAGTTATTGGGCATCAGCTCCTAAGAGCCAATGACACACATCTCCCCCCCGGTCTGTGTTCAGTGAAGTCACATTGGTAGCCTGAAATAGGCCCTGGTGGGAGTATTTACACCATGGAAATTGGCAAATGCTACAAGTCAAGGCTATCTTCCCTCCTCCAGAGAGCAGGTTGTTCAGCAGTTATCAGCATACCACTGGCTTTTTGCCATAAAAATTTTGGGAAAAAATTGACTAAATCTGTTTTACAACATATCTCAGGCAGGAAAGTGAAGGAAAGACTGGAGTGTGTGTGTGGAAACAGTTGCTGTCACGTTTGTTCTGACTCATAGTGACCCTGAAGGACAGAGTAGAACTGCCCCATAGAGTTGCAAAGGAGTACCTGGTGGATTCAAACTGCTGACCTTTTGGTTAGCAGCCACAGCACTTAACCACTATGCCACCAGGGTTTCCAAGATGTCTCAAGATAGTGAGAAGTAGGAGGAAGCTCCTGCAATGGCCAAACAAGAACTGACAACGCTTGAACCAGGAAAGTGGCACATTAAAGTTGATATTTATTTAAATTAGAGGCATTCCTTGCTCAGAGAGCTTTTTTACATTAAAGCACCAGGAAGGTTTAGCCCATGGTTTAAAATTAAATAAACTAATTATGACTATAAAATCCCATGATTTCATTTATTTATTACTAATGGTTTGTATTCAAAGGTAAAGAAACAAGTGGTCTGAAAAAAAAAAGAAAATCATAAATTTGGCTTCTTGCTTTTGTCTGCAGGCAAAATGTTACCAAATGACAGTGGCCAAGAGCCATGAGAAGAAAGACTGGCACATTCACTAACCAAACCAGTTGCCGTGAAGTTGACTCCAATTCATAGAGGTTCCGTGTGTGTCAGAGTAGAACTGTGCCAGAGGATTTTCAATGGCTGATTTTTTTTTGGAAACTGATTGCCAGGACTTTCTTTCCAGGCACCTCTGGGTGGAACTGAACCTCTAACCTTTCACTTAGCAACTGAGCGCATTAACTGTTTGCACCACCCAGGGACTCCTCACACTCACTACCCAGGTCATATTTGCAGGGCTGTGTCTTTTGTTTGCAGAAGTGAGTGGCTTTCGTTACAGCTGCATTTGAGATCTGTGTCCCCCCTTCACCTTTGATACCAACTGTTATAGACTGAATTGTGTCTCCCAAAAATGTGTGTCCACTTGGCGGGGCCATGATTCCCAGTACTGCATGGTTGTCCACCATTTTGTGCTCTGATGTGATTATTCTACGTGTTGTAAATCCTAACCTCTATGATGTTAATGAGGCAGGATTAGAGGCAGTTATGATAATAAGGCAGGACTCAATCTATAGGATTAGGTGGTATCTTGAGTCAATCTCTTTTGAGATATAAAAGAGAGAATGGAGCAGAGAGGATAGGGACCTCATTACCACCAAGCAAGAACTGGGAGGGGAGGGTGTCCTTTGGACTTGAGGTCCCTGTGCTGAGAAGCTCCTAGACCAGGGGAAGATTGATGAAAAGACCTTCCCCCAGAGCCAACAGAGAGACAGAGCCTTCCCCTGGAACGGGCACCCTGAATTTAGACTCCTAGCCTACTAGACTGTGAGAGAATAAATTTCTCTTTGTTAAAGTCATCTACTTGTGACATTTCTGTTTCAGCAGCAGTAGATAACTAAGACATGGACTTATTCCAGGAAGGCTACTTAGGATTTATGAATATATGTGTATATATATTTTATATATATATACACATATGCATCATATCTTTCAAAACAGAGCCAAAATGCACCCTTGGTAGGACATCTTTCCTGACCTACCCATCTCCAATCATTAGTTTTGATTTTATATCTTCTCAGCACCTACATGTTTTATCTCCGTTTTATTTCTGTAGCTTGATGTTATGCTTTGGAATTTCTGTTTACTTCCTTTATACTTCAGCTGTCATCTAGATCCTAAGCAAATCTATTTCTACCACGAGAGTAAGGAATTTTGCTGCTGTTACTTCTCATTTTGAGTTGTGCCACATTAGTAAACAAAGGTCCCAAAGGCTTTACTTCATCTGTGTCACTAAGTTCAACTCTACTTTGATGAGGCAGCTTTTTCTCCAGTACTATTTTGAGTGTTTTCCAAACTGAGGGGCTCATATTCCAGCACTATATTAGACAATATTCTGTTGTGCTCTGTGATGGTTAAGGTTGTGGGTCAACTTGGCTGGGCCATGATTCTCAGTGGTTTGGCGGTTATTATGTAGTTTGGCAGTCCTATGATGTTGTGATCAGTTTCATGATGAGATTTGATATAATATGATCACCTCCATGATGGGGTCTGCTGTGAGCAGCTAACCATTTGAAAGAGAGTTTCCTTGGGCCTGTGGCATCTAATATAAGTGGACATTCTGGCAAGGCTGGTGAGCTTTTGCTCGCTCTGGATCCTGCAGTTGGCTCCTGTTCCTCTGAACTCTGGTTCTTAGGACTTGAAGTAGCAGGTTACCTGCAGTCTTGCGTGCCGATCTTGGGATTCCTCCATCTTTGAAGCCTGTGAGCAAGAGCCTTGCTCTCTGACCTGCCAATCTTGGGTTTGCCAGCCCCTGTGGCTACGTGAATCGGGGAAGCCTCTATCCTGACCCAGAGACTTGGGAAGTTCTAGCCTCTACAACTGTGTGAACCATTTCATTGATATATATCTCACTGTGTATATTTATATACTTTATTGGTTTTACTTCTCTAGAGAACACAGCCTAAGACATGTTCCATAGGGTTTCCACTGGCTAATTTTTAGAAGTAGAGTGCCAGGCCTTTCTTCATAGTCTGTCTAGTCTGGAATCTCTGCTGAAACCTGTCCACCATGGGTGGCCCTGCTGGTATTTGAAATACTGGTGGCAGAGCTTCCAGCATCACAGTAACACACAAGTCACCACAGTAGGACAAACTGACAGATGACTGTGGATTTGCTTACTTTGAACACATCATCAGCAAAGACCAAATTCTCGAAAAGGACATCATGTTTGGTAAAGTAGAGGGTCAGGAAAAATAAGAGAGCCCTCAGTGAGATGGGCTCACACAATAGCTGCAACAATGAACTGGGACATACCAATGACTGTGAAGATGGCACAGAAATGGGCAATGTTCTGTTCTCTTATACGTAAGGTCACCAGAAGTCGGAGCCAACTAGATGGCAATAAACAACAACAACAGACTAAAGAAATCTTGGTTTTGATCTGGGCTCTGTCACTATCTGACTGTGTGATCTCAGACAAGTCATTCTACCTCAATAAAAAGTAGAGAGTGAATGAATGACACGAGCCCACAAGTCACTTCAAAACATACTAAACTATTATTGTTATATATTACTATATACTAAAACATTATCTGGGTTCTTTTGACTTCTCCAGTTGCACCTAGACTAGTGCTCTGTAGTCACAAGGCACTCAGGAAATGGTTCATCAGGTAAAGAAACATAATCATGCATTTTCTTTTTTTTGGATGGGTGCCCTTTGCCTCAAAGAGGAGAAATGTGTTTCTCCTGACTCAAGAGTCATAAACACTGAACTCTAAAATATCAGACTTATTCGCTCTAGGAAAGCGCAAAGGTGTATTTGGAAGTAAATGTCAAAGGTTATGGGGTGATTCAGAAGTTCTAGCAGTGAACACAGGGAAACAGATCTGGGGAAATTCTGTTTCTGACTTGACCACTAATTCTGTAGGATCTGAGAAGCTTGCTTAATCACGTCATACCTCTAGCTTCCCCTTGTACCTGCTTCCCTACAGGAATAATAATAAAAGGAAAAACCTCTCAAATTGTGAAATGAAAATAATTCCTGGTAAGTGAATGAGGTCTTTATGAGTCTGAAGTGGAAACATTAATCACATTCAATCTCAGATGTAAACCAGTACTTTATTTAAAACCAAATGAACTTTTATTTTGATTGGTTGAGAAAACATAACTCCGGTATCCCATTTTTCCCTCCATCCCTTTTAGAAGCTTAGAACTCTTAAGGAAAGAGGCTCAAAGGGTGTGATATCACCCTTAAGGGGATAAACACTGATTCTTGGGGAGCTAAAGACTCTTACTACTTTTATGTATAAAGCACAGATATACATACAGTACATAATAGATACACAGTATATCTGTGGTGTTAAAATTTTGCTGGGGAGGTGGGAACTATCTTTACTGTTAGGATAGTGTCTTAAGCCCAAGGGACAAACCTTGTCCAACTTGAAGGAACCCCAGCTTGAAGCTTTCTGGAAAAAGTTATTACATCAGCTGCCAGAGGTTAATTAGAGAGGGCATAGGATGAGGATAGAAAGAGCTGGTTTTATGGCTTCTGGTCAGTTCTCCAGAAGAATTTCACAGGATTCATGTTTTCAATGAAAGCCCATTTATTTACTCCCTCAGCACAGGAGCAGACAAGACCTGATCCCATCACAGCTTCACGTTCACGAAGCAGATTTCCTTCCTTCACCCTAAGAGGCTTTGCCACAGCTGGAAGCAGAGCACACAAGGCAGTGATGCACAGACAGCCCCCCACCAGAGGGGAACCCTAAGCCTTGGCCTGAGCTAGAACATGGCTTTAGACAAACCCAGCTGATCTCCCTGCAGGGAAAGACCACAGGCCAGCTTGAGGGTGGGAGAAGGGTCTTCTCCTCTCTCCATCAATGCTGGCAACATTGCAGAGGCGCTTGCCTGCATGTGGCCCGAGATCCTCTTCTGGCTTTCATTATCCTCCTGCCCCCTGCCTACTTCTCTGCTGAATGAACTGCCTGCCTAGGACAGAGACATCCAAGCTTACAGAGGTCCTTGGTGCTGTGTGGTTTCGCTATCTATCGCTTATGCAGCCAGGATCTTAGCACCTTTAAAAGCCACCTTATCGGTGACAACTCTGATGCTAATGTCCACCCAGAGGCATGGTGATCTGGTGCGAACTGTGGCAATGATGGGAAGGGTACCGACAGCCTAGGTCCAGAAAACTGGATCTGGTCCTTGCCCCTCCCCTCCCCCGACTCTATTTTCTATCTGTAAAATGGGACCATAAATCTCACCTTATTTGTAATAATACCGAGAAAATGTGCTGCTGGTTTCCAAAATGTGATACTAGTTTCCAAAACCATCAAAGGAAACCATGAAGGTGTGAAATGACCTTTGTGTAAGGTACTATTCCTATTTATTTTCCACTTTTAAATATTGCAAGCACTTTCAATCAATAAGGCACTGGAAGCAAAGGCCATAAGGTCTGTGAAACTTAAAAACTACAGAGGGAATCAGCCCACAGATTGCCCCTCACTTTTACTCATGGTCAGGCACCCCCAGTAATGAGGGGAGCTGTACGCAGGCATCTGCAGGGTAATTACTCACCAGCTGCTGCTCCAAGGGAGGAATTGAGTCATGATGGCCGTAGATTATGCCAGGATTGTACTGACTGAAAAGGACTGGATAAAATACCTTTTTCCCTGCAAACAAGAAAACACTCACTTAAAGCTACAGATGAAACTATTGGGTTTGTTCATTTTCATTCAACCCCATGAACCATCCCAGGTATTTGCACTCGCTTTTCTTTCCCCGTTCACTTGACTCTTAAACAGATCCTTGAAATAAACTCAAGCTCTTAGATCTACTGCATCGGCCAGGCCAGAAAGACATTCAAATATTTCTGCCTCAAAGACCTCCCAGCACAAAAGTGATATTTAAAGTGTTAAAAGGCAGTGGCTCTGCTGTGGGCATCAACCCATGGGAGTGAATATAAGTGTAAAGTCCAGGCTGCCCCTGCCATGTCAGAATTAACTCATTAGTTGCTGGGTCCCGGGGCAATGTGAAAGGTTGCCGGAAAGGGACCAGGGTGTCTGGGTGGCAGGAAAAGATGTGGAGAACCTGGGGTAGTAGCTCTTTACCCATTTATACAGAAGAATTTCGATATTTTAACAACCAATATGGCCATGCCAGTAATTATCAGTTGAATATCAGCCCTGCCTCTGAGTTAACTGTATGAAAATAATTTTCATATTTTGGGTTCTTTTTTCTTCCCTTGGTACCTGCCCACAGCTGGGTTTGTTTTTTTTTCTTTTCCTCTTTAGGGTAGCTTTTCCAGGTACATGCCCCGCCCCCCACTCCCTCTTGTTCACCAAAGCAGGCCTCCCAGTTGAAAATGGAAAAGGGGTTATAAATACAAACTTGGAACAAAATGTCACAGAACTGTGGTGGGGTGGCTGACAGGTCCATAATGTGGCACCAAAGGAGAAATCAAACCAGACGATTTTCCTTTTCTCTGTCACTGAGGTAAAATAAGTAGAACATGAGCATGGACTGTGAAGAGAATGGCCAGTGAGTGTAAGCGAGCTAATACCACCCTGAGGGACGGAGGGGAAGGGAAGAAGGGAAGAGCCACCCCACAGACTATACCTGGCTGAGTGTTCAGCCTACACGTATTGAGGAATTCAGTGGTGAAGTAAATGTCGACATCACAGAAGAAGAGGAGAACATTGCTTCCCTTCCAGAAGCGGGCACCAATATCAAGTCCCTTTCCTCGAGAGAATTCTCCATTCAGTTGGATGAAGGTAAAGTTCCTGAAGTTGGCAGCTCTAAAAGGGAAGAGCAGACGCAGTCACTCAGGTGCCCGTCCTTCCCAGGCTGACAGCAATCCTCTGGAAATACGTGACCAGGGACCACCCACATCTTGCCACATCTCTTTAGTGACTCTGAGGGCTCTGGGACTACCCAAGCAGTTACAGAATGACCCAGACTCACTGCAAACTCATTGGAATAAAAGGTATCAAGAACACCTAGTGAAGTGTTGTTGTTGTTGTTAGTTGCCATTGACTTGATTCTGACTCGTGGCAACCCATCCATGTGTGCAGAGTAGAATTGCTCCACAGGGTTTTCAGGACTGTAACCTTTAGGAAGCAGATCACCAGGGTGCCCCTGGGTGGGTTTGAACTGCCCACGTTTCAGATAGTAGTTGAGTACTTAATGGTCTGTGCTACCCTGGGACTCCAGTGAAGTTTTAGCATCAATGTATTTCTTGTTTCTCTGGTAATTTTCCCATACTCAAAATTGTACTGACGTCACTAATGAATCTCCTTTTTCATGGAGAAAACTTGAACCAATGAAGATGAGGTCAACACAACCCAGGAACATTTCCGTGGTTCCTGAACCACTCAAATGAAACCAATGAGCCAAGGAAATAAAATCACATTGGAACAACCCCACCTAGCATCTTCTCATCTTTATTCAAATCCAGAAGCCTGGCAAAATGTTCTTGCTAGATAGCTATTCCAAAAAAATATTTAAATCTGGATTCCTTCCCCACTCTCAGATACAGCACCATAGCATGGTAGGAAAAATAACAGAATTTGGAGTCAGAAGACTAGGACTGTCTCAAACCTGGCTCTCTCTAGATTAGTTCTGTGATCTAGGCAAGCCATTAATCTCCCTGAGCCTCAGTTGCCTCATCTGTAAAATGGGAATAATAATACCTTCCTTAAATACCTCACAGAGTTAGTAATTAGATAAATGGTGTTAAGTATAAAGCACTGCATCAGCACGTACTACCGTTATAAGCACAGGTGAGGATTCCCAGGCCTGTGTTAGTGAAGCTGAGGTGTTTCTTCAGTTTGCTAGTCTCTCCCAGGAACAGCAGAACCTTCTGAGATGGGGAATGTCTTGAGTTAAACTCATTCAGTACCTAGTGAAACAGGGATACTGCCATCTACCAGAGAAAAACCAGAAAACCACTAAAGGTCCTACTTCTTGCCTATTCAGAGGCCTTGCATTTGGCAAATCTCCCTTTTCCTACTGACACCACCCCCTTTTCATAACTGTGTCCTTTCCTCCCACATCACCCAGTCCTCTGCCTCTTCACTGGGCCTATCCCTATGCCTCAACTTGATATATCCAAAACAAATACCGAATACATTTCCATTTCTTCAAGTTTGTATTCAAAGTAACTATCTTGGGTAAAGGTCAATACAAACACAGAGTTATAACAACTTTTCAAGATGCTAAACTGTACTCGTGTCTGGTGATTTAATCAGGGGAATTAGTTCTGCTACCCCTCCCTTGACCTACCATCTTCTTTCAAATCTGGGCATGAGCTTGGTTTTTTATCTTGGGAATCTGGCGGCTCAACATTGTCTAAGTTCAATGCCAGACAGACTTTTCAGACTTAGATCAAGGCAGAGTCATCGTGATAGAAAGAGCTGGTCTGTAAGTGAGTGAAGGCCTGAATCCCGGGTCTAGAACCATGTCTGGCACCTAGTAAGTGCTCAATAGGTGTTGGTGGACAAATGCATGAATCAATGAATGATTCTAGCCTGAGCTCAGTCTCTAATTTATTTGGGTTAAGTCCCTTCACCTCTCTGGTCTCAGTTCCTCATTGTAATATCAAGTGGTGATAGAGCTCAAAGGTCCTTTTACACCCTAAAATTCAATCATTCTATAATTCTGCATTCAGTTTGCCGCTGCCCTACATTTGGGAGGATTCTCTTCCTGTCCCAGAATCTTAGCTTGAATTTTTTCTCCGGGTAGGTGGCCCCAGTTCATATTTTCTACGAGTAGCCTTCAAGTTATGCTCTAAAGCATTTTCAGTATTAGGTATGATCCTAGGCAAGGAAGGCACTACCTCCTTGTCCCCAAAATGTTCAGGTGATGTGCTCCTTGTAGTCATCTTAATATCTCCTGGAGGTTTCTATAGTTTTAGCCCAACCCATTTGGTCAGTATTTAGGAGAATTTTACTCTTGGGAGAGGCCTGGATTTTTACTTGTTAATCTGAGGGAGTCTCCAGCCAAGTCTCACAGTTATTTGTTCACCATCCCGGGCTGTCTTGATTTTAGCCTCTTTCTCTAACAGCCAGAAGCAGGTCTCCTTCTTCATTTGTTTCAAAGTTCATACCATTTGCAACCCTCCCAAACTGCTGGGACATCTGTGAGCTAACTTGCAGAGCAGGGATGACTGACATTTCCAAAGCCCAATGAATGAGCAAGTCCTTACTCAGAGACCTCATCCAAGAGATTTTCCAGGAGATCTCAAATATATAAATACTTTATATTTGAACAACAGCAAGCAACTTTCTCCAAGGGAAGGGGAACACAGTCAATATACTGTGTTAAAAACAACGATAAGGTGCATCTGAGACAAATCATGGTCTTTTCAATTGCCTCATATGCATGCAAAAGTTGGACAACGAAAAAGGAAGACAGAAGTAGAACTTCTGTGTTTGAACTGTGGTATTGGTGAAGGATACCGAATATATACCACTGACAGCCATAAGAATGAACAAACCAGTCTTAGAAGAAACAGAAGTAGAATGCTCTTTAGAAGTGAGAATGGCGTGACTTTGACTCACTTACTTTGGCCGTGTCATTAGGAAAAACCAATCACATCACGTTTGGTAAAGTAGAGGGCCAATGAAAATGAAGGAAACCGTCAATGAGATAGATTGACACAATATCCACAATGGACTCGAACATACCAATGATCATGAAGATGATGCAGGACCAGGCAATGCTTCATTCTATTATATGGAAGGCTGCGATGAGTGGGAGTCAACTGGATGACAACCAACAATAACAACAACAGGATATTCACTCTTGAGTAGCCTACAGCCCATTTGAGTAGATATGTCAAATATTTACAAAAGTCAAATAGGAAGACAAGACAGAACTAGAAACTGAGATAACAACAGTAAAGCCAGTAGGTAATCAACTACTGAGTCAATGGTGCGAAGACAGTCGTGTGCTACAAATTCAGAGGGAGCGTAGGAATCTGGGGAATACGCTTACCCAATACATAATTTAGTTTGTTCTGTACAAAAATTCCCCAGTCCCTCACTTGAGATGCTGCTAATAAATGCTATTCTTTTCTGTTCTGTCACAGCAGAGGGTTGAGGGAGAGGGAGCCAGGTTTGCCTGTCAGTTACAATTACTCAAAAAAAAGAGTTGGAGAACTCAGCTGCCATTGCATCTAGTGTTTGAAATGACCTTGAGTTGGAAGAAAGTTAAAAAAAATAAATAAATAATAGCCTTAAAACACAAACCTCTATGACTCAACGTGTGTTGCCTTTAGAGAAAGAGAATTTAGAGAAGTGGATGTTGGAGTAGTGTCTGCTATGGATTGAATTGTGTCCCCAAAAAGATCTGTTGAAGTCCTAACCCTTGGTACCTGTGAATGTGACTTTGTTTGGAAACAGTGTCTTTGAAGATGTTATCAGTTAAATTAACATGAGGTCACACTGGAGTAGGCTCGGTCCTAAGCCAATATGAATGGTGTCCTTATAAAAGAAGAAAAGAGACACACAGAGGGAAGACAGCCATGTAAAGACAGAGGCAGAGATTCAGAGCGATGCATAAGCTCATCACAGAATGCCAAGGATCGCTGGCTGTCACCAGAAGCTGAGAGAGAGGCCCTCGGAAGGAATCAACACAACCGCCATGCTGATTTCAGACTCCTGGGCTCCAGAACTGTGAGACAACAAATTTCGGTTCTTATAAGCCACCCAGTTAGTGGTACTTTGTTAGGCTAGTGCTAGGAACTGAATACAGCTTCCATATGGCCTCATGCAAAGGCAGTCTGCTTCCTTTCACTCTCTTCCACCCTCCAAAGGGATGTGACAGCCTTTGTTACCTCCAAGGCACTACCCAATCTGAATATGCATTTCAAACCCACTCCTCGCATGTCTGCAGGCCACACAGAAGCCCTGGGAGGCAGCATCCAACTTCTCTCAATGCATTATTTACACTGTTCCCTTCCCCCACACAGAGGCCAGTCCAAGGACTGCACCAGCAGTCTCTGGTGCCCACACACAGCCCTGTCCTGTTCCAGCTCTGCCTAGTCTCCTCATCCAGCCAGATCAACACTGGCCAGAGCCAACATGCTTCCTTATTTTTCACCTGGCAGGCTGGATACCTTGTAGCTTTTCTCTGAAGGACAACTCCCCAGGCCTGATTAGGGAACAGGACATGTGTAGACACTGAGGCAGGAAGTGGTGACAGAGTCATCGCTGGCCTGGAAAGCACCATCGGTCAGTCACAGGCACGAGGGAAAGCCTGGGTGCGAACACTGTCATCCATCTGGGTTTCCCAGTGTGGCTACCAGGCTATTGCAGTCAGCTCTGAGCCTGTCTGCAGATGGATAATGGAGCTAGTCTTCCCCCTGGTTATTCAACCTAAGTGTTTCTTTTAATTAACCAGTAATCTGGGAAAGCCCCTCATTTTCCCCTCTTGCCATCAGGAAGCGCTTCTGATAATTAACAAGATATCACTGCTAAGAGGTGAGTTGGAAACACTAGGAAAAGAATTGAAACAACCTCGTTCCCTCTCTCTCAGAACAGAGGGGTTAATGCGTTGCCTAATCTTCTGGGCCTGGTAGTGGGATACTCTCCCATCTCAACAGAATCCCAGATTTACCAGCACCAGCCATGTGGTCTCCAGAATATAGGATGCAACAGGATGAGGAGACAATGGCTTCAGAAAGATAGCCAGGCCTCTTCCTTTCAACACATCCCATATCTTCACTCAGAAATGCTGCTCATTGGACAGATCAGAGTGCTCCCTGATGAAAAGGTATCAAAAGCAGCAAAACCATGCAAAAACAATGACACATCTCAACCCAGACCACTGATGGTTATGGTTTGGTGGCTATGCATTTGAGATTGTGCACAAGAAGACAACCCCAAAACACGGACAGGGAAGATGCTCAGTCAGGGAGCCTCTTTGGCCTTCTTTTTCTTCCCCATGCAGTGACCAGCCAGGAATAGATCTCAATGAAAAACTAGTCACCAAGATACAGACATGGCTGGAACTCCTGTCTCTGCTCAGTGTTCTCTCCCATATAATATGCTTTCTCCACCCATACCTGTGACAATTCCACTCATTCTTCAAGGCCCCTCTCAAATGTCACCACCTCTATCATGCACTACTGCAAACTGAGCTCCCAGAGCATGTTATTTAGTCCTGCCTCCTTGTGTCACAATGCCATCTGGTGCCATTGCTTACATAGACTTGTGCATAATTATCTACCAGGCTCTAAAACCGTCAAAGACAGGGATTGTCTTTTTTTTTTTCTACTATCTTCCGAGATTGTCTAGCATTGTGTCCAGTAAGTGGGTAGTGGACATGATCCATAAATACTGGATGAATAAATAAAAACACCAAGGTGCATTTCAGATCTACCACTGAGTGAGGATGCTGTCCAGAGACACCTCAACCGTCCCAAGAAAGCTGCAGCCCCCTCAGGTGGGGCATGGAGAAGCTCCCACAATTGGTATAGCCTCATGCTTCTTTATTTTTGGCCTGGCAGGCTGGATACATTGTAGCTTCTCTCTGAAGGACAACTCCCCAGGCCTGATTAGGGAACTAGACATGCCTAGACATAGAGGGAGGCTCTGACCAAGGGATTACAAAGGACAGGCACCAACCCAAGCTTTTAAGAAGATGACAAATATGTAAATAACATGGAAGAAAGAGAGCTGGGGAAAATAAAAAGATGCAATTTGGGTTGAAATACCTAGTTTACCCATACAAACAATTGTAATAGAGTCATGCCTAAACTAATAGCAGAGAAAGGAACAGACATTTATCATGGTAGAAAAAGGACACCATATTCTATACTATGGAATTTCCTATTATAAATCTGAACATGCAGTTCTAAAAGACCACATAATTTACTCAGAATTATTTCTTCTTCTTTTTTCTTGAATCCTATTATTGACTGATGAAACTCTTGAATTTCCCATTCAATTCCTTTCTTTTATGAAATAAATCTGGTATATGGGGATTCCTCCAAGTTACAGTTACTTTTAAAGAGGTTATAATGACCTGAGGAAGGTCATTGTTTCCACTGGAGATTTAATTTCAATAATTGTATTTCCCAGAATTGCTGGATTAAAGATGATAAAATAACTTGCTGTCTAATACGATTTATTCTAATACAGACTTCTTCCCACAATTGCAAGGAGATTCTTTAATGTGGCACTTTCCACAATAGCCCTCTATTAAAAAAAAAAAAATTATATAGAAACATATGATATCTAGTATATAATTTTAAATTTTAAATCTCAGTGCCCTAAATATTAAAATCACTAAAGTGTTCTACTTATGAAGAAATTTGAATACAGTGAAGAATTTAAAACTAAACATGTTCTCAGTCAGATTTTCATAGTCAAAAAACAAAACAAAACAAAACCCATTGCCGCCGAGTCGACTCCAACTCACAGATCTCCTATAGGATAGAGTAGAATTGCCCCCCCTCCCATAGGTTAGAGTAGAATTGCCTCATACAGTTTCCAAGGAGTGCCTGGTGGATTTGAACTGCTGACCTTTTGGTTAGCAGTCATAGCTCTTAACCCCTACGCCACAAGATTCCATAGTAGGCACTTTAAAACCAACTAATTTAGAATTTTATGGAGTTTAAGCTGATACTACTCTGTCCTATAGGGTCGCTATGAGTCGGAATCAACTCGACGGCGCTGGGGGTGGCTGGGTAAGCTGATACAAGCCTGTTTATACAACTCTGTTTTTTGCAGGTTTCTTTGGTGATCTTGTTTTTCGCCTTTCCATTGGCTCTAAAATTGAGTGTAAAAATGAGACACTGCCCATTAAGAAGAGCAAGTTCCCATGCTTTGAACCTCAGAGTGATGGCAACGCAGGCATCAGCTAGTTAGAATTCATCATCTTCCAGGCTAAACACATAAAATGTCTTTTCTTTCTCACTGTATGCATAGGTTTTTGTTTTGTTTTCCTCTAAATGTCAAATGTGGCTGGCACCAAGCAAATTCGCTGATGCGCCGAAAAATAATGAGATTCAAAGATCTGGTGTGATCCTCTGTCATGGGGTATTCATTGAAAAAGAGATGGTGGGAACAATCTGAACACCACCAAGCTTTTGCGTGTCTTTGCTACTGGGCAGCGTGAGCATTTTGAAGGTGGCAAATGAGAATGTGAAGCTTCTTTCCTAACCAGTGACTCCTTACCTCCCTAACTAGGAAACCTGTCTCTTCTGGCTGTAGGACAACCACTACCGAGAATGTGGGCAGTGGCCTCGAGGTGGTCACACTCCAGGAGGACATAGCACTTCCTCTCTCCCTCTGCATCCCCACAGGTGGCCATGAGTCTCAGCCAAGGCTTGAGTGCTCCAGTCTAACTCCTGAACATGCTGCTTCCCCTTGCTCTGCAGTCTACACATATAATTCCCAGCTCCTTCCCGATCTCCACCCAGGCACACTTGCCCTTACTGGCAAACTGTTCTTAGACGTGCCAGCATCTGGGTCTCTCCACACATGGCCCTGCGTCAGCTTCCCCAGCATATTTATAGGCTCATAGTGGGTGCTCAGTACACACTTCTCCTTTTTGTCT
Source organism: Elephas maximus indicus (assembly GCF_024166365.1). Lineage (NCBI taxonomy): Eukaryota > Metazoa > Chordata > Mammalia > Proboscidea > Elephantidae > Elephas > Elephas maximus. Next base: position 56,835,429 of record NC_064840.1, read on the forward strand.
TGAATAAACTACTCTACAGCAGCTTATTCAACTCAATTCACAGAGTAAAAGTGCCCCTTGGTCTGTGCTAGGAGATGCAGAGGACACAGAAGGAAGATGGGGTACTGTTTGATTTGAGAGAACATGCTCTTAAAACAAGACATGACATGCGTGTATTTTTTTTATTGTGCTTTAAGTGAGAGTTTCTAATTCAAGTCAGTTTCTCATACAAAAACTTATACACACATTGTTATGTGACCCTAGTTGCTCTCCCTACAATGTGACATCGCACTTCTCTCTACCCTGTATTCCCTGTGTCCATTCAACCAGCTCCTGTCCCCCTCTGCCTTCTCATCTTGCCTCCAGACAGGAGCTGCCCACATAGTCTCATGTGTCTACTTGAGCCAAGAAGCACACTCCTCACCAATATCATTTTATGTCTTATAGTCCAGTCTAATCTTTGTCTGAAGAGTTGGCTTTGGGAATGGGTTTAGTTTTGGGCTAACAGAGAGTCCGGGGGCCATGACCTCTGGGGTCCCTCAGGTCTCAGACCATTAAGTCTGGTCTTTTTACTAGAATGTGAGGTCTGCATCCCACTTTTCTCCTCCTCCATCATGTGTTCCCGACATACATATATTTTTAATAAAAGTAAATTCGTATTAACTTTTCAGGGCCATGCAACAACCCATATACCTGAGGTGACCACAAATGCAGGGCAGAAATCACTATTTTAGAGGGCAATGACCTCATTCTCTCTGAAGAGAGACTAATACACACCATTATTTGGTGCTTGCTCTTTCTGTTTTGGGGCGAGGATGAGAATATCCACAATGCTGAAAAGAAAGATTCAACGAGCAATCATGTATCCTTAAAAGAACATTTTTTTTTTGACATATTGGATAAAAAAAAAAATCTTTAACATACTTTTTTCCCTCCAGTATGTGCTAGGTCAAAAATAGAAAAATAAATCAGAGATTATAGGATGTGAGTAACGTAATTAGTGATTGCTCAGATAGCTGTACCCCAAAATATATGCCCTTTAACTGCATATAATCCTTTGAAAGAACCCACTGAGCATTTACTGAAACTGTCACAGGCTTAGCCATGAAGAGAGCCAGAGTAAACTCTCCAAGAGCACATTCGACTCTTCCTCTTTGTTTTTTTTTTTTTTTTTTATGCATGTATGTAGTGGAATTTCTGGGTCATATGGTAACTCTGTTTTTAACTTTTTGAGGAACTGCCAAACTGTTTTCCAAAGGGACTGTACCATTTTATATTATCATCAGCAATGTATGGAGGTCCCAATTCTTCCACAACTTTGGTTAACACTTGTGATCTTCTGTCTCTTGGATTTTAGCCATTTCAGTGGGTGTGAAGTGGTATCTCAATGTAGTTTTGATTTGCACTTCTTTTTAATTACAAATGATGTTGACTCTATTTTCATGTACTTATTGACTATTTGTAGTTCATCTTTGGAGAAATATCCTTAAAATATTTTGCCTATTTTTAAAATTGGGCTGTCTTTTAATGTTGAGTCATAAGAGTTCTTTATATAATCTAAGGCAGATTAATATCAACTTAATTTCAAAAGTATGCACAAACTTTGTTCCTATATAGCTCCATTCCCTCTCCCCTCCTTTGTTGTGCTATGCCATACAAATTGCATCTTTATAAATTACAAATTATAATTACTGCTTTATGCACTTATCTTTTAAATAAGATAGGAGAAAAGAAGCCATAAACAAAAAAATACATTTATACTGCCTTTTATACTTACTGATGTAGTTAACTTTACCATTGTCTTTATTTGTTCATGTGGAGCTAACTGCCTAGTGTCCTTTTATTTCAGACTAAAGGACTCCCTTCTGTGTTTCTTGCAGGGCACACTGGCTATCAGTGAAGTCTCTCAGTTTTTGTTTATCTGGGGAGATCTTAGTTCCACCTTCATTTTTGAAGAATAGCTTTGCTGGATATAGATTTCCAGGTTGACAGTCTGTCTTTCAGCACTTTATATATGCCATCCCACTGTTTTCTGGCTTCCTTGGTCTTTTTTGATAAGAGATCATCCATTAATCTTACTGAGGATCCCTGTTCATGATGAGTTGCTTCCCTCTAGCTGCTTTCAAGATTCTTTTTTTTTTTTGCTTTTGGCTTTTGACAATTTGACTGTGATGTTTCTAGGTGTGGCTCTCTTGTTCATTTTTCTTCACTCTTTTTTAATTTCTGTTCCTCAATAGAGTAGATAAACTGAATTGACCTAGCTTCGAGCTCACTGATTCTTTCTCCTGCCTGTTAAAATCTGCTGTTGAGCCCTTCTAGTGAAATTTTCATTTCAGTTATTGTACGTTTCAACTCCAGAATTTCCATTTGTTTCTTTTTATAATTTCTATCTCTTTATTCACTATTTGATGAGACATGGTTCTCATACTTTCATTTAGTTCTTTAAACATGGTTTCTTATAGTTCTTTAAATATTCTTAAAATCGTTGATTGTGCCTACTAAGTCCAATGCCTAGGCTTTCACAGGAACAATTTCTAATGATTGCTTTTATTCCTGTGTATAGGCCATACTTTATTGTGTCTTTAATTTTTTTGTTAAAAAGTGGACATTTTAAATAATGTATGTGGCAACTCTGATAATCACAATATCACCTCTTTGCGGGCTTGTTGTTGTTGTTGTTTGGTTAGGAACTTTTTGGAACTAATTCTGTAAGTCTTTATCCTTTGTCATGTGTGGCCACTGAAGTCTCTGCTCAGTTAGCTTAGTGGTCAGCTAATGACTGGACAGAGGCTTTCTTAAATGCCTGGGACCAACAAGTCTCCTAGTGTTTGTCAAAGGACTCTGTGTGTGTGTGTGTTTGTGTGTGTGTGTGTGTGTGTGTGTTGGGGCACCTTCAACACTCAGTGAGGCAGTTGACAACTCTGTTTTAGTCTTCACTTCCCGCTTGCACAGAGCCTCAAAGTCAGTCAGACATGAGAGCTTAGGGCCTTCTCAGGTCTTTTCTTAGCATGTGCACAGCCCTATACATGTACCTGGTCTTCTATATTCCCAGGAATTTATTGGAGCTTTTCAAAGCCCTATGGATATCTCATTTCCCAGTTATGCCTTTTCAATTTTTTGGTTAGTCTTTTGTTTCCCCCAACTTTTATCCACCCCTTCAGGCAGGTGCAAAACACTTGTCTGTAATTGTCTTCAATAAACAGCCCCAGGAAAAAGGCTTTGCACTCCACAAGCTCTAAGTCAGGTCAAATAAAGACAATCTTCTAGTGGGGGCTTTCAGGGAACCATCAGTCAGGCCAAATGACAATTCTCTGAGAATGATGCTTTAAAGAAGCCCCAACCCCATTCCAGATTGCTGTAAGCCTTTTGTTAATTTCCAGGGTAGAGGCAAAGTAAGCATGGTCCTTACTCTCCTCACCAGATCATCTGTAGTGAACAATTACACATTTTTTCACCCCATCAAAGATTCTCTGCTTCTAGGGATGGCTGGAATCTGTCTCTCTCCCAACTCTACAGCACCTTCCTACAGAATTAAAGCCTCTTTTCAAATTTACAATCCCTGACAGGGGCAGATGGCCCAGTAAGCAAGATTAAGCACGGGCTGACTTACTAATCTTTAGTGAATATGTTCACTACAGATGATCTGGTAAGCAAGGTAAGCATGGTGCTTATCTTGCCTATTGGATAATCCTCCCCCGTCCACGGTTCTGAAAAAGTTGACTAGCAATTTTTGCCAATTTTCTTGTTGTTTTTATGGAGGAGAGAATTTTTGGTGCCATTCTTTTCACTGACATCACCCTTTCTTTTAACTGCTGTATTACATTCTGATATATGAACTTAATATCATTTGTTTTTTTCATAATATATTTTTTCTAAATTTTTATTTGGAAAAATTTCAAGCCTTCAGAACAGTTGTAAGAATAGTACAATAAACACCCACATACCCGCCGCTTAGATTCACCAACTGTTAACATATTGCCCCATTTGCTTTCATTTGAGAGTTAGCTGCAGACATCCTGACATTTCACTCTCAAAGACTTCAGCACATATCTCCCAATCACCAGGGTACTCTCCTGAAAAGCCTAAGTATAATAATCGCACTCAGGACATTTAACATTGTCACAACATTATAATCTATTCTCTAGGTCATATTCACCTCTTCCAAGAACAATTTAAAATGCCTCAAAATGCAGGCACATAGTCATAAAGAGCTGGTACATGAAGCAGAATCATGCTTAGCCCCTTCTCTGGCAAATGCCAGATGAGATGGCCACAGGTCTGACAGGCGGCTCTGTGTCTGTGTGGTGCTATCCCCCTGCCACTGCGTCCCAGGGTTAAACACTCCTTATCTGCCTTGGGAGGCATCTGCTGTATAGCTTATTTCATTTTAAGATTCTTATCTAAAAGCTCTTTGTTCAAGGAAAAAAAAAATTCTGCTTAAATTTCACAAAACAAGGAAACAAAACCAAAGGTTCCCTCTAAATTTTGTTCTGTGATATCCTGATATAATCTTCCAGGGGGTACTTGTCTAACAAATCCCTCCAAAAGAGGCATGAAATACTAACACGCAACAGCAAAACACAAACACAAAAACACGCCTCTGACTACCACGTACTTTAAGTGGCAGGCTAGTGTCTCATTTCCAACACCTCAATCTCAGAGATAATTTCTCTGGAAAGACACCTTTGCATCCTCATGACTGGACAAAGACAGGATGGCAAGGTAGTAAATGTCAGCTTATACCAATTCATCCACCAGTTACAGTTTTTTGAATTTCCCAGCACATAACTCCAAACGAATATCTACCCTGGCCAGCGTTTCTCAAAGTGCAGGCCACAGACCACCCACATCAGCATCACAGGGGTAACTTGTTCTAAGCATTGTTTCCCAGGCTTCATCTCAGGTCTACTGATGCAAAGCTTTTGGGACTAGGCCCCAGGAATATGCATTTTTAAAAGCACCTGAAGTGATTCCAACACATACCTGGATTTGAGAACCACCAAGCTAAGCTTTAGTATAAGATTAACTGAAGGTTAATATAGAGAATTCTGTGGAAGACTTCAAGTATTGAGAACTGGGAGTCCTGGTGGCACAGTGGATAAAGTGTTTGGCTGCTAACCAAAAGGTCGTTAGTTCAAACCCACTAGCCGCTCCATGTGAGAAAGATGTGGCAGTCTGCTTCTGTAAAGATTACAGCCTTGGAAACTCTATGGGGCAGCTCTACTCGTCCTACAGGGTTGCTATGAGTCGGCATCGACTCAACAGCAATGGGTTTGGTTTTTGGTTTGGTACTGAGAACTGGTTTGTGCTTATCTATGGCAGTAGCTTTTGAGCGTTTTGACCACAACCCATACAAAGGACTATATTATACATCATGACCCAGTACACACACATACACACACACACACACACACACACACACACACACAGAGAAATGAAAGTTTCATGAAACAATACATATCCTTGCTTGTGATGTACTCTGATTTTTCTATCCTATTTCAATTTTTTCTTTTTATAAACAATGGGCATGACCCACTAAAGTGATTTCACAACCCACTAATGAATCATAAAGTGCAGTTTCCAACACACTGATCTATGACAATCAACTGAAATACAATGCTCAACTCAGTAAGCATAAGCCTAGGAGACAAGAGTATGTGTGTGTGTAAAATACTGCACACTAGTTATTAAACTAGATTTTTTAGATGTTCTTAAAATATATGCATTTAACTGAATTTAGAATAGTTTAATCATAATACTGATCTCCAAATAGAAGACACTTATAAATAGAATAAGATTTCAAAACTTCTCACCTTCAACTAACTATATGGCTTTTGAGAAGGGGCACATGGGAGTGAAAATTTCATACAGTGTTAAATTCTAGAACTTAGTAAATGAGATTCAGATCCTCGCTCTCCCAAGTGCCAAATATATGACACCCTGAATAACAATCTCTCTAAACCAGTTTCCTCAGCTAAAAAGTGGGAATAACCACAGCATCTCTCTCATAAGGTTGCTGTGAATGTTTAATAATTAATATAAATAACAATTTTTATTATTCAAAGATAAGATACCTTGCAATAAAAGTTTTACCATTCAGGGAATGATTAAAAAAAAAGATATTTAAATGAAGCCTCATACAGACATTTACATACAGACTTCTAAGTGTACAAATTTACTATATACCTGGTGTATTATCCTTCCCTTAATGATCAAATATTGAACATTCTCTGTGTAAGGCACTGTGCATAGTACTAGAGTTTCAAAGAGGTATAAGATATAGTCCCATTTATTAAGCAGTTTATAATCTAGTTGCAAAGTTAGGACAATAGAAAAAAAATGTAGATAGCCAAATCATATGCCAAAACAAAAACAAAAAAACCAAAAACCCATTGCTGTCGAGTCGATTCCGACTTATAGCGACCCTATAGGACAGGGCAGAACTACCCCGTAGAGTTTCCAAGGAGTGCCTGGTGGATTCCAACTGCTGACCTTTTGATTAGCAGCCATGGCTCTTAACCACTATGCCACCAGGGTTTCCAGTCATATGCCAAGTGCTATAAGAGGTGTATAAGAGGTGCTGATGGCGAATGCAATCAGAGTTCAGAGAGGAGAGAGCTAGGACAGTCAGGACAAGCTCCAGAAGGGGGGTGGCACTTAGAAGGGGATGGAAGGGTGAGAAGGTTTAGTAAGCAGAAAGGAGGATGATGGAAATTCTAAGTACAGGAAAATAATAAGAGGGAAGACCAAAGGGGTAAACTATGCCCTGACAATCACAAAGAGTATTAACAATTCGGCTTCATGGGCTGCAGTAAGTCATAAAGACAAGACTGGAAGCATTGGTGGTTCGTGGTAGAATTCTCACGTTCTAGCAGGAGGGAGACTCAGGTTCGATTCCCAGTCGATGCACTTCACGCACAGCGACCACCTGTCTGTCATGAGGCTTGTGTGTTGCTATGATGCTGAAAAGGTTTCAGTGGAGCTTCCAGATTATAATGGACTAGGAAGAAAGGCCTGGCATCTACTCCTGAAAATCAGCCAATGAAAACTCTACGGACCATAATGGTCTGATCTGCAACAGATTATGGGGATGGCACAGGACTAGGCAGCATTTTGTTCCATTTTGCGTAGGGTACTCATGATTTGAGAGCCAACTCAATGGCAGCAAACAAGAAGAAGAAAGAACCAGTTTGAGTGCCAGGCTAAGGCAATGGGTGATACAGGGAGACTCATCTGGAAGGTGGAGTGGCTGTATGGCAGTATGAAGTCAACTCAGGCTGGCAGCAGCAGTGGGGGCATTCCTGCAAGACCCATTGGGACCAAAGAGGCAGGATGTGTCCCAAAGCATCGGTGACAACAACACTACAGGTAGCACACATTTATAGAATGAGGAATCAGCACAGAAAATGGGGTTCAAATTAATTTTGCCGAAGTTTACGTAGCAATGATTGGTTCGGTCTCCAGCGCCATGTCCTCTGTCGTGGGGTAGGTTAATCTGGAAGTTTTCTAAATTTTAGGTAAAATATTCCTGCCACTCAAATGTTTCTACTTTTGTTGCTCAGATTCTATGCATTCTTTGCTCACCAAGCAACCTTCTGATCGAGAATTCAGCTGGCCAAGTAATTTGATACCAAGAAGAGTACCTTGATAAGAGTACTTAGACATGGCAGTGACCAGAAGGGCTTTTTCCCATTGCAATGCCTAAATTGGCCTTCCGTTTATTAATCAGACTCATGTCAATTTAGTTATATGTGTCTATTAGCAAATATCTGGTCATCCTTTGATGTGCTGGGGAGGCCCCATACCAGGCTCAGTAGGATAGAGGTTCTCAATCCTGGCTGCATTCTAGAGTCACCGAGACAGCCACAGCCAAAGCCATTGCCAACAAGTCGATTCCAACTTATAGCGACTGCCCCAGAGGGTTTCCAAGGCTATAAATCTTTACAGAAGCAGACTGCCAAATCTTTCTTCCGTGGAGTGGCTGGTGGGTTCAAACTGCAGCCTCTCGGTTCACAGCTGAGTGCTTTAACCACTGAGGCACAAAGGCTCCTCAGTAGCTACTGTAAAATACTTCAGAATGGGGCAGCTGGCTGCAATCAAGGCCTCTATGGACAGCCCCTGAGATGGACTACCACCTTCCCATAAGATAATTTTCAATATCCTTGCCGCATGTTAGAATCATCTGGGAAACTTTAAAAAAACAAAATTTGTGCCCAGGGATGGATACTTCCAGAGATGCTGAAAACTACCTACTGGGCAAAAAAAAAAAAAAAAACAGAGGATATCAATTCTAATAATTCATGCTCGTTGTTCCCAGGCAGAGATGAGAAAGAGGTTGTAATGCCCTGGAGTGGAGGGGTTTTTATTTCACTTACATTCAGAATATTGAGTTATTTCACTCTATTTGATCTCTTTGAGACGAGGGCCATAGCCTTAAGTTGTTATTAGTGCTAAACTGTTAACTCCTTACGGCTTTAGGGGTCAGCAAACTTTTTTGTAAAGGCCCAGATAGTAAAATAGTTGAGGCTTTGCAAGTTGCTCATGGTCACAACTCCACAACTCCACAGCTGTAGGTCAAAAGCAGCATAAACAGTATGTGAACGAATGGGCATGGCTGTGTTCCAATGAAACGTCATTGACAAAAAACGTGGCAGGCAAAATCTGGCCAGTGGGTTGTAGTTGGGCAACCCCAGCTTTAGAATGCTTGAGTAATTATAATTAGCATCTGATCTTGTGCCCAAGGTTGGTGTTACTAATACAAAATTAGTAGCAAAGCATGAAAATAAACACAAAATACATACTCAGTCTTGGAATCTTGTCCTTCAACTGTCATCTTACTATTTACCAGAAACTCTAAACAAGAGTGCTCTGCTGATATTTAAACCATATGGACCTATTCAGAGTATTTCTGCCCCTGTTTAATACTAACTTGTGAAGGAAATAAATGTCCACCTGATTCTTGAACTGGAGTCCTGCAAACCTCAGTGATAAACCTGAGGGGGCATGGAGTGTCACCTGGTTTCCGTCCTGGTAGAAAGTGCATGCAATTAAGTTTTTGAAGTTTTGGGGTTTTTTTGATAGAAAAAGAAAAAGCCATCTATGCTTCTTTTGAATACATGTATTGCTCCATGCAACTGATCAATTTGGTATAAATATATACAACCCTAGCTCTAAAGTTTTTGGTTAAATCATTTCTGTTCAACTAAGCAGGTTTATTTAAGGATCCTGCCCCAGCCATCACTTCTGGCTTCCCCATAATCTCTCAAAATACATAATGAATAAAGCGTAAAGGGATGAGACCACTTGCTAAGTGGATAAGATCTGAACACGGGTATAACTCTTATCCTTACAATTTGTGGCTGAGACAGCACTCATTACACAGCTGCGCCCTCCCCTAATTCCCACTCTGCAATGTAACGAGCCAAAGTCTGTGGTGCTAAGAGTGATTATGCCCAGTCCTGCAGAAGCCCCAAACCGCCCACGCTCCCACCCTGGCTGCTCAGGGAGTTTATCTCAACTGCCAAAGTCATCACCCTGCACAATGAGGACCAGTGTCAGGCGGGTGGTCTCCTGGGAAAGAAGGGGACCTACACGTGGCCAGCAACCAATCAATCTCCCAGTCCCCCCCCGCCCCAAAGTGTTAAGGAAAATATAACTAAGCAAAAGCTTCAATCGTGAATGTGGACTTCTGGGCTCAGTTACCGTGACTCCTGATTACGGATCCATGCCATACTCACTTGGAAGTATTTTCAAGTATTCCTTTGACCTCATTCATTTGTTCTTTCCCAAAATAAACAACGGTGAGATGAATTCGCCCGTCCTGTTGGATACACATCTCCCTAGAAAACAAAACACAAGCATGTCTGTTCCTATTTGCACACTAACAGGCAAGGACAAACAAATAATTTTTTCATCAAGTGCAAACAGGTTTTACAGTAAACTCAGTGATAGCTAAGACAGCAGAGCTGGGGCTTAGAGACGTTTCTAGTTGGCTGCCATGGTTGCCTATATTTATACTTATCAGGAAAACACTGAAATTTAAATGTACATATCTGGTAAGTCAAAACTCAGATGCAAGGGGCTACAGATCCAATCTGCCACATATACATGTAAATATACAAATACACATATATCTACATATGCAAACACATACACACGTAAAGTGAATGTGGTACCTTTCATATAATTTGTGTGTGTGTGTATATATATAACGTGTTATGTAAATGTACACATACATGTATGTGTATATGTGTGTATAAAATTTCAAGGATAGTTTTCTGAAGCAAGTTAATGGAAAGATTCTACTGGGTAGGATGACATTTTGAGATATTCTGCCTGTTCCTCCATTTTGTTCCTTTTGTCTCTGTGTTGGCGTTTTTCCTTAACACCTAGACAACACTTCACGTCATAGTTTTCCAGGAATCTCAGAGCTCTATTTGCAGAGGCCAATTGCTTGAATGCTTTTTATAATGACATCAAAAAGGAGAGATTGCTTTGCTGAAGTTGCTGGGAGAAATCCAAAGAAATAGAAGACATGGTTCCTGTCCTTAGAAAACATTATTTGAGAAATAAAATGAGCTCAAATAAAATAATCAGATACTCCATAGCACATATTAAAATGATATGGAATTCAGAAAACATGGCAATCCCTGTGGGCTGGAATGGTTGGGGTCTTGAAGGATGGACAGGGTTTAGAATGGTACAGAGAAGGAAGAAAAGAATTCTAGGTGGGAGGATTATCAGAGAAGATAATATTGACCCCGGGCAAGAAACACACAGGGTTCATCCTGTTAACATGCTCGGTTCTGAGATTTCTGTGTCTCTCCCGTGGGAGGAAGGTAAGAGCTGCTTTGGGAACCCAGGCAAGATGGTGGAATTCCTAGAAGCAGACAAGGGACAAGGAATAGAGACCTGGGAAGTGACAACATGCTTCAAAACTGAGAGCTCACTCATAGCTGTAGTCCCTACAGGCTGAATTGCTACCTACCTACGGCAGAGCTCTCTTTACATAAAGGATCCCTTTCTCAAACTCGCCAGATAATGCTTTAACTTCCTTTGCCAGGGTAGAACAAAAGCACACACACAGAGCCAAAGATTGGAGAAACTGTGCTTTGAAACTGTGCACAGTTGGAAAAAATCCATCCCAGAATCTGGAGAGGGTCACCGACTGAGCCTAAATGAAAAGAATTCCTCCTATTTTTCTAGGAACATCTTTGCTGTATCCCTCTCTGGTATTCTAAAATCTATTCAAAGCACTTCCTGTTTTCAAGAAATACAAGAGACAGGCATTAGGCCTTTATTCTTCATTGACTCAGCGAGGCTTCCCAAAAAGACAAGGCAGAATTTGTTCTGAAGTCCACCTCCAAGCTCCCATTCTGTTTATCCATTCCTTCCTTCATTCGTCCAAGAAACATATGTTGACAACATACAATGTACCAATATTCTACCAGGGGACCTTAAAAAATGAGTAAGACATTTCTGCCTTTCAGAAGTTCTCTGTCTGCTGTCCATAATTAAAACTATGTATCATTTGATAAAGGAAAGCTCTCAGAGAGTATGCACACAGCAGTACCGGAGCGCCATGCTGCCTGTTCGAAGAGTCTCAGGGGTATTTTTAAATACAGTTCTCACTAGACTCCATCCCCTGGAGAGAAACGTGTTAGGAAGAGCGTGTGTGTGAGTGACTACACACACGAGTATGTTTGGGTTTTAGGGACAGGTTAAAAAAATAAAGGGAAAAGGATCAGAAAGGAGGAAAAAATTATATTTACTGAAGACTCAGGCTCCTGGCTTCGTGCTATTAATTATTTATACCTGGAAACACACTGCCTGGGTTCCTTGGGTTGAATTAAGTGTCCCTGATATCTCATCCCTATAAACACCATGTTGGTGTTTTACATAAAACTTTTGGAAATGAATCTTAGGGAGCTCCTACTTCCTAAGACCCCTTTAGGGAAGCTCTTCATCTTTCCATGGTTGTTTTGCAATAAATCCCCAATTCCCTCCTGGTCATTTTCCCACCTTAACCTGGAAGCCTGAAAATTCTGTATTTCTCAAAAGCTTTGTCTTTTTAGGACTTTTTAATTTTCCTGAAATCAACAGTTTCTTCTTCCCCAGGACACTGCAGCACCTAATACAGCGACTAATGAAGATAAATGTTTTCAGTCAGAAAACATGTATCATAGTCACTGACACACCTATATTTCTATTTCCCAAGAGTCCAAACCACTTCATGGTCTCTGAGCTCTGTTATTAATCTGTACAACTGCACCGTGGACAGTGGTAAGTGATCCCACCGCACCCTTAGTGTATAGATGAGTTCTGGTGACCTGCCTAAGCTATGGAGTCACCTAGGCATGCAATCCAGGTCTCCTAAGAACCAGCCTGGTATTCGTCTATCCCTAGGTCACCTTTGCAGGATGAAGGTGTAGCTATGTAATATGACAGCTTTGGTCTGACTGTCTAGGACTCCACCACAAAGCTTAGTGGTTTGTATGGCCAGGGCGAGGGTAGAAGTTGCAACATTAACTCCGAACGTCAAATGTCTGTGGGATGGATTGTTGAACTTGATTTCACAACTGGACTCAGATATGACTGAGGAGAGCTGGTGGGCAGGTTGACCAGAGGTCTGCTAGGAGGAGGAGTCCAATAATAGCTTCATGGCTGAGACTCAGCATAAAACAATTCCCAGAAGGCGGAGATCAATCACACACCTGCGTTCCCACCTTGCCATCATTTCTGACACCAGCCACCCATGCAGCACACTCTTGTCTCTGACCCTAGCCACCTGAAGCTAGGCAGATCTCAGAGGTTAAGACGACACCGTGCATGGGTTCATTAAATTCTCTGGAATGACTCACAGAAGTCATAGAAGATAACTATACTTATGACTACCGGTTTTATTATAGTAAAAAGATATAAATCAGGATCAGCATAAGGAAGAGATGCATGGTGAGGTCCAGGAAGGTTCCCCATGTGGAGCTGCCATGTATCAGAAAAGACACTTCATATTCCCTTCACTGACTAGGAAGCTCTCCAAGCCTTAGTATTTCGGGCTTTTATTGGCCAGTCCCACATGATAGGTTAAATCAAGCCTCCTATGTGGTCTGGAAGTCCCAGGCCAAGGCACCCCAATAACTGCAAGGGTTATTTCTTTGGAACCAAGGACAAAGGCCACGTTATTTTGGGTAAAGCTCCTTAGGGAGAGAACTCATCCTAAGGTAGGGTTTCTCAACCTTGGCACTATTGACATATTGGACCAGAAAATTCTTTATTGTGGGAGGAGCTGTCCTGTATATTGTAGGATTTTTAGCAGTATCCCTGGCCTCTACTCACTAGATGTGCTCCCCCAGTTGTGATAATAAAAAAAAAGCCTCCAGGCATTGCCAGAAGTCCTAGGGGGTACGGAGGAACACAGAATTGCCCCCAGTTGAGAACCACTGGCTTATGGAAGAATTAGCCTTAGAAACAACACCTGATTCATCAGAGGGGTGGTGTGATTGTAAAAACCAGGCACATTACTAGGATTTGTCCTGTTCTTCAAGCAGCTCTTGAGGACTCATGTGTGAGTCCCAGGGAGAGACAGAGTTGCAAGAAAGAACTGAAAAGGTTTTTTTTTACAGAGAACAAAATTATGAGAGGTGTTGAGAGCTCAAGCCAGGGCTTCTGGGGAATTAATGTAACAGTGGGTGGCACAGTAGAAGGTATCATAGCATCGGTAGCAGCTCAGTGGCACTGATGAGTGCCAACAACACTAGCCGTGGTCCAAAGCAGAGAGACTGCTTCATGCAGCTGATGCCTGGCCAGGTGCTGGAGGCTGATCTCATATTTGAGCATGTGTGAGACATCCTGGGGACACCTAGGAGGACTGCAAGGGGTTTAGAAAGTTTGAGGTTTTACCATAGTAGGTGAGAGTGGCAGCAGAGAAACTATGTTTACTGCAGTTAGTGCTGCCTGTCTTTACACCTCAAACTGAGCGACCTAGGGAAACATGATTCAACGGCAAACACCCATTGAGCACCTTCCTTGCCCAACACATTATTCTTGTTGGAGTAAGATGTACAAAGTATAATCATGTCTGGTCCCTGTAGGGAAACCCTGGTGGCGTAGTGGTTAAGTGCTACGGTTGCTAACCAAAGGGTCGACAGTTCGAATCCACCAGGCGCTCCTTGGAAACTCTATGGGGCAGTTCTACTCCATCCTACAGGGTCGCTATGAGTCGGAATCAACTCAATGGCACTGGGTTTGGTTTTTTTTTTTTGTGGTTCCTGTAGGGGGACCAACCACCCAGGCTCTCCTGAGACTCTGCTGATTTTAGCACTGAAAGTCCCACATCCCAGGAAACTCCACCATTCTGGGCAAACCAGGTACACTTGCCTCCCTACCTGCCTCCGGGACCTTTGCAGAGAACAGACAGCTGAACAGCTGCAATATGAAGCAGGACAGAATAACTGTAATAACAGAGACACAGGGGGTGCAGAGGAGAGAATGGCTTATTTCTAATGGGGCATGAGGTGGGGAGGGGTATCAAAGATGAGGGAGCTTCTCAGCTGGGTCTTGATAGGTAAGTAAACGCCACACAGGTGGAGGAGAGAAAAGACCTTCATAGCTGAGAAATGGCACAAAGGTTAAGGAAATCGCATCACTTGTTATTTTCTAAGACAATTTTCTACTGAAATATATCTGGCATGAAAAGAAAACCCACTTAGACTTTACGTGTCCCTATTTAAATGAAGGGATACATAACAGCCTAGCAATCCTCAAAATGTGCCTTAGGGTCTGCTATAACAAAAGGAAGAAAATTGCTCAGCCACAAAGGGTTTGGAAACAAGGACCAGGCACTACCCTGCGGTGGGAACAGAGAGGGATTAGGGACCTTTGGAAATGGCTTTAAAAGAATAATAGTCTTCTTTTGGTTTGGTGCTTCTCTTTCTCTTCTCCCCAAGATGAAGAAATACAAAATTCCTCAATCCCATTATTTTTTTTGCAGGGGGAAGTCTGATGAGTGTTAAGAAATCAGAGTGGATTTTGACTCACAACCAAGCTATTGGGGATCTACTTTCCTGGTTGGCTACTTCAGAACGGAAAATGAGGTCATTTCCAGATAACCATTTTCTACTCTTCAAGAGATGTTCCTGTATAATCAGTAGGTCAAATGGAAAAAGAAACAATTTCTATTAGGTCCAAAAGGGAAATCTCTATCCAAATAAAGTGAACGATATAGATTAGTGTTTCTGAAACATGTTAACTCTAAAGCTTTTTTGGTGTAACACTGGTGTATGAACAAAGAAATGGCTCATGGGAGAAAAGAGGGGGCTTGGGTAAGGTGAGAGGATGAGTCTATGAAAAATACATGATTTTCCTTTTGAGAAACACAAAGAAAACCAGCAATCTATCACAATCCCACATTTGATGGCCTGAGGCCTTTCTGTTACCTATACCATGAGCCTAGCCATATGTTGAAGGCTCGTTTCAATTTCAGATTATACAGTCATTACTTAAAAAAAAAATCAGAAATTTCCAGAACCATTTGCTCTAGGCCAAAAAGAGATAAAAGAGAATTGCTCAAGAAAACTCAAATAAAGGATTTCTCTGATACTGCATTAAAATATAATCAATGTCTTGAGACAAATGAGAGAAGAGTCAGGAGCAGGAAAGAACATTAAAAAAAATCCAGCAAAATCTGAGCAGGATCATAACAACATGAAAAAGAGTTTTCAGTCCAGCTGGAAGTAGTCAAAATAAAAATTAAGTATACTTGAAATGAATTGAGAGAGAGTTCTCAGTCCGGCTGGAAGTAGTCAAAATAAAAATCAAGTCTATTTGAAATGAATTGAGGGGGATTAAAAAAAAAAAAAAAAAAAACTGTAAAGAACAGTTTCCATAAAAACTAATTCTTCTGGGAGAGGCCTGGAAATAAAGACCCAAAGAAAACCTACAGCATTTTTATTATGTGGCTCTTCCTACTATCACAAAGTATAAAATGAAATAATAGATGAGTTAAAAATCTATAACTTGGGCACTAAGGGAAACTAAGCAGCCAAAAAGCAAATGTGAGAATGGCTTCAAAGGCAAAATGCGGTGAATAAAGAAAAAAAAAAAAGAAGAAGAAAAGCATGTAAGTTTAAGCTAACACACTACTGGGCAAAGGGGAAACAGATAAAAAATGGAACATTTGAAGCAAATTCTCCTGGGTGCTACAAGGTCATTGAAGTAGTGCCCTCTCAATTCCTGGCCGCAGGTGAAGGAGTCCTAAGGATGGAATTCAGGGGGACCCTAGGGAGGCACATGGAGCATTGACGACAGCAGGGAAAGCATGTGGAGCCTGTGAGGCTCTACAAATGCACCAGGATGATGACAGCAAATGAAAAAGAACCTATAGAGCAAAAAGCCCTCTGATCTCCAAGGCCAGAAATGGAGTCATGGAGTGTAGGAGCCACAAAGCAGCTCTATAGACCAAAGTGGGAGCTATAAAGTAGTCTGTACTGGGTAATGTGGACTGAGGGGGATGGCAGGGTAACTATTCCTACTCAGGGAGATGACAATACTGAAGCTTTAACTTCACGTTTCTTTGGTAAATCCTAGGAATATCATTCATTTGGTGTCCATTGTCTCTAATAGAAAGGTCCTAAGGATCTAGTGCTAGGAAAAAGCTTTTTCACCCAACACATGGCAGGCTTCTTTTCATTACATACTGAGGGCTGAAGTAAGCTCATCTCTATTTTTCCTTTTTTCCTGTCTTCTGGGAAGTTCAGACCTGGCTGTTTTGATCGGTTGATATATCTGTCCCCTTTCCCACATTGTTACTGAGTCCTTGTTCATTTACCTCTTTAAAAATGGTTTTATTAAGTTTGTATCTTTTGCAAACACAAATAATTTTTAGGGTTGGTTGAGATAATCATAATAACAATGAGATACAACAGAAAAGACAGTAAGTATCTCTGTATTCCATGTACCTTGGGATCACTTTTGTCAGCAGGGCCAACCCCAAGCACAGCTGAGAAGTGCGACAACTTGGTCTTTGGTTCCTTGCATATCGCACCCCATGCACAGCCATCATCCCAGGTGAGCCATTTCCTGGGGACTTAGCCTCCCCTAGGTAGGAGCTGCTTTGTGTCTCTGACCAGTCCTACTCTCTTGAGAATTTCAGGTTCCATATCTATTTCTTTTGTCCAACAAGACAATTTGTTCTATTTCTTAGTCATTTGAGGTTCCTTCTTTAGGTGAGGGAAAATGCATTGGAATGTTCCATAGAAGCAAGGATGGCAAAACTTTGTCTTGCTTACTTCGGACATGTCATCAGGAAAGACCAATTGCTAGAAAAGGACAGCATGATTGGTAAAGTAGAAGGTTAGCGAAAACAAAGAAAACCCTCATTGAGATGGACTGACACAATAGCCCCAACAATGGGCTCCGACATATCAAAGATCAGGGAGCTGGTACGGTACTGGGCAGTGTTTCATTCTGTTATATGTGGCAACTTGAAGGCAACTAACAACAAATTATCAGATTAATGCTTAACTGTAAAAACATAAAACTACCTGTAACAATCAGTGTCAGAGCTACAAGGGGACCTATCTGGGCCAATAGATGAGGATACGAAAGCCTAGATATATGAAGTTGACTTCTAAAAGATTCCTCAGCCAACTGATGTCAGTGAAAATTTTACATTTTAAAGGAGATGCGTTGGAAAGATAAGGTTTTAAATAAATTAATCAGAAATAGTGATAATGGCAAAAACCATGTTTCAAAAGTAGTGGAAAACAGTAAAAATCTTGCCACCAATGAAAGGGACACAGTCTACTGCCATAAACTTCACAAAAAGGAGGCCAAGGAAAGAAACGGAAGATTTTATTTTAGCCTCATGTGGCTCCCAGCTACCTCCAGAAATGGAGCTAGAGGGTGAGGCCACATAAAAGAAGCAGACTGAGGTGGTGAAGAGATGGCCCAGAGGAACGTCTGGGGAAGACCATAGGAGCTCCAATTTCCCACCTCAGGAAGGGTGCAGGCAGAGGGAAGAGCCACAGCAGAATATTCTGGTCTCTCCACATTGTGAGGAGAATATAGAAGGAAGGCAGAATTATCCTAACTACACAGCATAAACTAACCCTAACAACAACAAAAATTTGGATTTTACATAACCAGAAAAAAAAAAATCTATCGTTTAGTCAAGATCTTTGTCAGAGCAGGAAGAACAGAAAGGATGAGAAACACTGAAAGCCCCCAGATGAAGTATTTTAGATGTATCCCCTACCTCTTCATCCCCCATCAAACCATTAAATACAGGGCCAAACTTTTATCTTCCCCTCCCCCACCTTTTTGATTTGTAGGAGTGGAACTGCTGAAGACAATAGGTGAGTGAGACAAGAGAAGTAAACAAATGGGATTGTTTCTCTCTGATTTTCCTAGACTTGGCCCTTAACTGAGGGCTCATTCTGAGGTCGAAATACATCTGCCCCTCAGGAAAAGGACTTACCTCAAACTGGGCTGAGTCAGTCTGGCACAACCCATACACACCAGGCTCAAAGAGCCACAAGCACTGGGAACTTCCAACAAAGGCTGTAAAAACCCCCAGCAGCAAGCTCTTTCTTTCCTCCACCGATTTGCTCAGCCTATGAAAAGTGGATTGAACAATACTCTGCCTCAAAAAAGTGGATTGAACAATACTCTGCCTCAAAATATAGCTAGAAGTGGAACGCAAACAATTAAGATGAGGAGGTAGCCAAGGAGAATTCACCCATACTATGTTAGAGCAAATATAAAGTCTGGGTAGCCCTCTGCATGTCATGCAGAAATAAGATGAAAAGAAACATCATAGCAACCTCAAAAAACACATCTAAGAATAACAACAAAATTAAAAGGAAAAAAGAGATTTAAAAAGGGAGAGAATTAAGAAAGGAATAGCACTTGAAGAAAAAATGAAAAATCCAGCCTGAAAGAAAATATAACTGAAACAGAAGAAAATTTCTAACAAGTGTCACATACTTTCTTAATAAAAACATGAATTCAATAAAAGAAAGCTGAGAGAGGAAATAATAAAAAAAAATAAGATTAAGAGACACACTGTGTGTACAGAGAACAAAGTGATAGCCAAAGTAACACTATTACAGAAGTGTGTAATAAATTAGAAATAGCAAGGAACATAATAGAGATATGAGGAAATGGAATTACTGACAGAGAGAAAGACTTAAGTGAAAGCAAACAAAAGACTAAGGCATTAAAAAATAGAGAGACGCTAACGCGTGGAAAAGACCTATGAAATACACAACTGTGCCCTGAAGCAGATAATCCGACACTTGAAGCATGAGATGTATTAATACAGAATACCAAAAAAATTTCCTGAAATGAAAGAACTGAATCCACAAAACAAAAAAGGAATCTGTACTTCACGAAAAATTGATAAGAGAACAATAGTCATTGACACATAACCTGATTAAGTTATTATGATTCAGAACTAAGTAAATTCTTCAGTGAGGCATTCAGGCAAAAGTAAGTCATTTTCAGGAGACACAAACTTAAGTTCTCCAAACACATCTCCACAGAATCACTGAATGCTAGAAGAGTGTCTACAACGTCCTGAGGAAAGAAAGTGTCCCAAGAATTTTAGACCCAGCCAAGCTATCCTTACACTATAACTATAATAGACATTCCATTTTCCAGTGTTTAGGGAAAACAACACTTATGACCCTTCTTGAAAAAATGTCTCAACCATGAAATCTAGCCAACCAACAACTCAGGAATAGAGAAGCTATGGTAAGAGGAGTAGTGAAGAATATACTAAATTCACTTAAATATTGAACTAAGACTACAGGAATTGTGATTAGAAAGCAGAATGTGTATTATACAAACCCTGACAAGGTAAAAATAATATAAAGCTAATAAAAATTAGAAGATGGGGCATGAGAGAGAAGGGAGAAAGTGCAGGTGTGCTAATTTTCTCTTCTTATTGCAATTTTTCAACCAATCCAGTCTAAAATTAAATCATGTAGTAAAAAATATATCACAATTCCAACTTTTAAAAAAATTACTCTTTTTTTTTTTTTTTTTTTTTTATAATAACTTTTATTAAGCTTCAAGTGAACGTTTACAAATCCAATCAGTCTGTCACATATAAGTTTACATACATCTCACTCCCTACTCCCACTTACTCTCCCCGTCTTGAGTCAGCCCTTTCAGTCTCTCCTTTCTTGACAATTTTGCCGGCTTCCCTCTCTCTCTATCCTCCCATCCCCCCTCCAGGCAAGAGTTGCCAACACAATCTCAAGTGTCCACCTGATATAATTAGCTCACTCTTCATCAGCATCTCTCTCCCACCCGCTGACCAGTCCCTTTCATTTCTGAAGAGTTGTCTTCGGGGATGGTTCCTGTCCTGTGTCAGCTGAAGGTCTGGGGAGCATGGCCGCCGGGATTCCTCCAGTCTCAGTCAGACCATTAAGTTTGGTCTTGTTATGAGAATTTGGGGTCTGCATCCCACTGATCTCCTGCTCCCTCAGGGGTCCTCTGCTGAGCTCCCTGTCAGGGCAGTCATCGATTGTGGCCGGGCACCAACTAGTTCTTCTGGTCTCAGGATGATGTAGGTCTCTGGTTCATGTGGCCCTTTCTGTCTCTTGGGCTCTTAGTTGTCATGTGGGCTTGGTGTTCTTCATTTTCCTTTGCTCCAGGTGGGTTGAGACCAATTGCTACATCTTAGATGGCTGCTTGTTAGCATTTAAGACCCCAGACGCCACATTTCGAAGTGGGATGCAGAATGATTTCATAATAGAATTATTTTGCCAATTGACTTAGAAGTCCCCGCAAACCATGTTCCCCAGACCCCCGCGCTTGCTCCGCTGACCTTTGAAGCATTCATTTTATCCCGGAAACTTCTTTGCTTTTGGTCCAGTTCAATTGAGCTGACCTTCCATGTATTGAGTGTTGTCTTTCCCTTCACCTAAAGCAGTTCTTATCTACTGATTAATCAATAAAAAACCCTCTCCCACCCTCCCTCCCTCCCCCCCTCGTAACCACAAAAGTATGTGTTCTTCTCAGGTTTACTATTTCTCAAGATCTTATAATAGTGGTCTTATACAATATTTGTCCTTTTGCCTCTGACTAATTTCGCTCAGCATAATGCCTTCCAGGTTCCTCCATGTTATGAAATGTTTCAGAGATTCGTCACTGTTCTTTATCGATGCGTAGTATTCCATTGTGTGAATATACCACAATTTATTTACCAATTCATCCGTTGATGGACACCTTGGTTGCTTCCAACTTTTTGCTATTGTAAACAGAGCTGCAATAAACATGGGTGTGCATATATCTGTTTGTATGAAGGCTCTTTTATCTCTAGGGTATATTCCTAGGAGTGGGATTTCTGGGTTGTATGGTAGTTCTATTTCTAACTGTTTAAGATAACGCCAGATAGATTTCCAAAGTGGTTGTACCATTTTACATTCCCACCAGCAGTGTATGAGAGTTCCAATCTCTCCGCAGCCTCTCCAACATTTATTATTTTGTGTTTTTTGGATTAATGCCAGCCTTGCTGGTGTGAGATGGAATCTCATCGTAGTTTTAATTTGCATTTCTCTAATGGCTAATGATCGAGAGCATTTTCTCATGTATCTGTTGGCTGCCTGAATATCTTCTTTAGTGAAATGTGTGTTCATATCCTTTGCCCACTTCTTGATTGGGTTGTTTGTCTTTTTGTGGTTGAGTTTTGACAGAATCATGTAGATTTTAGAGATCAGGCGCTGGTCGGAGATGTCATAGCTGAAAATTCTTTCCCAATCTGTAGGTGGTCTTTTTACTCTTTTGGTGAAGTCTTTAGATGAGCATAGGTGTTTGATTTTTAGGAGCTCCCAGTTATCGGGTTTCTCTTCATCATTTTTGGTAATGTTTTGTATTCTGTTTATACCTTGTATTAGGGCTCCTAGGGTTGTCCCAATTTTTTCTTCCATGATCTTTATCGTTTTAGTCTTTATGTTTAGGTCTTTGATCCACTTGGAGTTAGTTTTTGTGCATGGTGTGAGGTATGGGTCCTGTTTCATTTTTTTGCAAATGGATATCCAGTTATGCCAGCACCATTTGTTAAAAAGGCTATCTTTTCCCCAGTTAATTGACACTGGTCCTTTGTCAAATATCAGCTGCTCATACGTGGATGGATCTATGTCTGGGTTCTCAATTCTGTTCCATTGGTCTATGTGTCTGTTGTTGTACCAATACCAGGCTGTTTTGACTACTGTGGCTGTATAATAGTTTCTGAAGTCAGGTAAGGTGAGGCCTCCCACTTTCTTCTTCTTTTTCAGTAGTGCTTTGCTTATCCGGGGCTTCTTTCCGTTCCATATGAAATTGGTGATTTGTTTCTCTATCCCCTTAAAATATGACATTGGAATTTGGATCGGAAGTGCGTTAAATGTATAGATGGCTTTTGGTAGAATAGACATTTTTACTATGTTAAGTCTTCCTATCCATGAGCAAGGTATGTTTTTCCACTTAAGTATGTCCTTTTGAATTTCTTGTAGTAGAGCTTTGTAGTTTTCTTTGTATAGGTCTTTTACATCCTTGGTAAGATTTATTCCTAAGTATCTTATCTTCTTGGGGGCTATTGTGAATGGTATTGATTTGGTTATTTCCTCTTCGGTGTTCTTTTTGTTGATGTAGAGGAATCCAAGTGATTTTTGTATGTTTATTTTATAACCTGAGACTCTGCCAAACTCTTCTATTAGTTTCAGTAGTTTTCTGGAGGATTCCTTAGGGTTTTCTGTGTATATAATCATGTCATCTGCAAATAGTGATAACTTTACTTCTTCCTTGCCAATCCGGATACCTTTTATTTCTTTGTCTAGCCTGATTGCCCTGGCTAAGACTTCCAACACGATGTTGAATAAGAGCGGTGATAAAGGGCATCCTTGTCTGGTTCCCGTTCTCAAGGGAAATGCTTTCAGGTTCTCTCCATTTAGAGTGACATTGGCTGTTGGCTTTGCATAGATGCCCTTTATTATGTTGAGGAATTTTCCTTCAATTCCTATTTTGGTAAGAGTTTTTATCATGAATGGGTGTTGGACTTTGTCAAATGCCTTTTCTGCATCAATTGATAAGATCATGTGGTTTTTGTCTTTTGTTTTATTTATGTGATGGATTACATTAATGGTTTTTCTGATATTAAACCAGCCTTGCATACCTGGTATAAATCCCACTTGATCAGGGTGAATTATTTTTTTGATGTGTTGTTGGATTCTATTGGCTAGAATTTTGTTGAGGATTTTTGCATCAATGTTCATGAGGGATATAGGTCTATAATTTTCTTTTTTTGTAATGTCTTTACCTGGTTTTGGTATCAGGGAGATGGTGGCTTCATAGAATGAGTTGGGTAGTATTCCGTCATTTTCTATGCTTTGGAATACCTTTAGTAGTAGTGGTGTTAACTCTTCTCTGAAAATTTGGTAGAACTCTGCAGTGAAGCCGTCCGGGCCGGGACTTTTTTTTGTTGGGAGTTTTTTGATTACCGTTTCAATCTCTTTTTTTGTTATGGGTCTATTTAGTTGTTCTACTTCTGAATGTGTTAGTTTAGGTAGGTAGTGTTTTTCCAGGAATTCATCCATTTCTTCTAGGTTTTCAAATTTGTTAGAGTACAATTTTTCATAATAATCTGAAATGATTCTTTTAATTTCATTTGGTTCTGTTGTGATGTGGTCCTTCTCATTTCTTATTCGGGTTATTTGTTTCCTTTCCTGTATTTCTTTAGTCAGTCTAGCCAATGGTTTATCAATTTTGTTAATTTTTTCAAAGAACCAGCTTTTGGCTTTGTTAATTCTTTCAATTGTTTTTCTGTTCTCTAATTCATTTAGTTCAGCTCTAATTTTTATTATTTGTTTTCTTCTGGTGCCTGATGGATTCTTTTGTTGCTCACTTTCTATTTGTTCAAGTTGTAGGGACAGTTCTCTGATTTTGGCTCTTTCTTCTTTTTGTATGTGTGCATTTATTGATATAAATTGGCCTCTGAGCACTGCTTTTGCTGTGTCCCAGAGGTTTTGATAGGAAGTATTTTCATTCTCGTTGCTTTCTATGAATTTCCTTATTCCCTCCTTGATGTCTTCTATAACCCAGTCTTTTTTCAGGAGGGTATTGTTCATTTTCCAAGTATTTGATTTCTTTTCCCTCGTTTTTCTGTTATTGATCTCTAGTTTTATTGCCTTGTGATCTGAGAAGATGCTTTGTAATATTTCGATGTTTTGGACTCTGCAAAGGTTTGTTTTATGTCCTAATATGTGGTCTATTCTAGAGAATGTTCCATGTGCGCTGGAAAAAAAAGTATATTTTGCAGCAGTTGGGTGGAGAGTTCTGTATAAGTCAATGAGGTCAAGTTGGTTGATTGTTGTAATTAGATCTTCCGTGTCTCTGTTGAGCTTCTTGCTGGATGTCCTGTCCTTCTCCGAAAGTGGTGTGTTGAAGTCTCCTACTATAATTGTGGAGGTATCTATCTCGCTTTTCAGTTCTGTTAAAATTTGATTTATGTATCTTGCAGCCCTGTCATTGGGTGCATAAATATTTAATATGGTTATGTCTTCCTGATCAATTGTCCCTTTTATCATTATATAGTGTCCTTCTTTATCCTTTGTGTTGGATTTAAGTCTAAAGTCTATTTTGTCAGAAATTAATATTGCTACTCCTCTTCTTTTTTGCTTATTGTTTGCTTGATATACTTTTTTCCATCCTTTGAGTTTTAGTTTATTTGAGTCTCTAAGTCTAAGGTGTGTCTCTTGTAGGCAGCATATAGATGGATCGTGTTTCTTTATCCAGTCTGTGACTCTCTGTCTCTTTATTGGTGCATTTAGTCCATTTACATTCAGGGTAATTATAGATAAGTAAGTTTTTAGTGCTGTCATTTTGATGCCTTTTTATGTGTGTTGTTGACAATTTCATTTTTCCACATACTTTTTTGTGCTGAGGCGTTTTTCTTAGTAAATTGTGAGATCCTCATTTTCATAGTGTTTGACTTTATGTTAGTTGAGTCGTTACGTTTTTCTTGGTTTTTGTCTTGAGTTATAGAGTTGTTATACCTTTTTGTGGTTACCTCATTATATACCCCTATTTTTCTAAGTAAAAACCTAACTTGTATTGTTCTATATCGCCTTGTATCACTCTCCATATGGCAGTTCAATGCCTCCTGTATTTAGTCCCTCTTTTTGATTATTGTGATCTTTTACCTATTGACTTCCATGATTCCCTGTTATGTGTATTTTTTTTTTTTTTAATTAATCTTAATTTGTTTGTTTTTGTGATTTCCCTATTTGAGTTGATATCAGGACGTTCTGTTTTGTGACCTTGTGTTGTGCTGATATCTGATATTATTGGTTCTCTGACCAAACAATATCCTTTAGTATTTCTTGTAGCTTTGGTTTGGTTTTTGCAAATTCTCTAAACTTGTGTTTGTCTGTAAATATCTTAATTTCGCCTTCATATTTCAGAGAGAGTTTTGCTGGATATATGATCCTTGGCTGGCAGTTTTTCTCCTTCAGTGTTCTGTATATGTCGTCCCATTCCCTTCTTGCCTGCATGGTTTCTGCTGAGTAGTCAGAACATATTCTTATTGATTCTCCCTTGAAGGAAACCTTTCTTTTCTCCCTGGCTGCTTTTAAAATTTTCTGTTTATCTTTGGTTTTGGTGAGTTTGATGATAATATGTCTTGGTGTTTTTCTTTTTGGATCAATCTTAAATGGGGTTCGATGAGCATCTTGGATAGATATCCTTTCGTCTTTCATGATGTCAGGGAAGTTTTCTGTCAGAAGTTCTTCAACTATTTTCTCTGTGTTTTCTGTCCCTCCTCCCTGTTCTGGGACTCCAATCACCCGCAGGTTATCCTTCTTGATAGAGTCCCACATAATTCTTAGGGTTTCTTCATTTTTTTTAATTCTTTTATCTGATTTTTTTTCAGCTATGTTGGTGTTAATTCCCTGGTCCTCCAGATGTCCCAGTCTGCATTCTAATTGCTCGAGTCTGCTCCTCTGACTTCCTATTACGTTGTCTAATTCTGTTATTTTATTGTTAATCTTTTGGATTTCTACATGTTGTCTCTCTATGGATTCTTGCAACTTATTAATTTTTCCAGTATGTTCTTGAATAATCTTTTTGAGTTCTTCAACAGTTTTATCAGTGTGTTCCTTGGCTTTTTCTGCAGATATCCTAATTTCATTTGTGATATCATTAAGCATTCTGTAAATTAGTTTTTTATATTCTGTATCTGATAATTCCAAAATTGTATCTTCATTTGGGAAAGATTTTGATTCTTTTGTTTGGGGGGTTGGAGAAGCTGTCCCGGTCTGCTTCTTTAAGTGGTTTGATATGGATTGTTGTCTCCGAGCCATCACTGGGAAACTAGTTTTTCCAGAAAATCCGCTAAAAAAAAAACTGCAGTCAGATCCCTATCAGAGTTCTCCCTTTGGCTCAGGCTATTCAGATGTTAATGAAGCCGCCTGGGAAGGGTGGGGGAGGGAACAGAGAGATAGGAGAGTAGCACCTCAGAATATAGCCAGAGTTGCTTGTCTTGCTTGGAATGACTGTTATATCTGAGATTCTCGCGGGCGCGTCGCCTATGTGTGCTGGCTGTGTGGAGATTGCCCCCGGGGGGTCTGGCCCGCTGGAGTCACGGTCAGATCCTCCGCTTCCAGCCCCACGCCCAGCGTCAAGGCTCCCCTACTGGGACGGTGCACTCTCAACTCCAAAATCAGTCGCTGCCTCCCGGGGACTTCTCGTCTCTCCAGCCGCGTGGCCGTGCCGCCCCCGTGAACTAGGTGGGCCCCCTCCCGGGGTTAGTTCAGATGGGTGGAGTAGCTCCCTGTGCTTGTGCCGCGACCGAGTGTCCTGGCTGGAACGCTGTTCTCCCCACTCCAATACCAGTCGCTGCCTCCCGGGGACTTCTCCTACCGGCTGCGTCCCACGCCGCCCGCGCGACCCGGCTGGTCCCCTTCCCGGGGTTAGTTCAGGGGGTGGAGCAACTCTCCGTGTTTATGGCGTACCTGCGTGCAGTCCTAATCCCTGCGGGACGGTTCCCCGGCTCGGATGCTGCTCTTTCTGCTCCAAGATCAGTCACTGCCTCCCGGGGACTTCTCCTACCGGCTGCGTCCCACGCCGCCCGTGGAACCAGCTGGTCCCCCTCCCGGGGTTAGTTCAGGGGGGTGGAGCAGGTCTCTGTGCTTGTGCCGTACCTGACTGGTACGCTGGCTCCAGGCTCTGGAAACAATCGCTACTTCCCCGTATTAGTTCGTTCTCCGTCTCTAAATCTGTGTTTGTTGTTCAGGGTTCGTAGATTGTTATGTATGTGATCGATTCACTTGTTTTTCCGTGTCTTTGTTGTAAGAGGGATCCGAGGTAGCGTCTGCCTAGTCCGCCATCTTGGCTCCGCCCTCCAAATTACTCTTTTTAAAATATCACTTTTTAACTTTAGAAGGATCTTTTAGGAAATAATATCTCTTACTGTGAAGAAACATTTTCTTAAAATTCAGTAAGTTCTTCTGTTATATTCAGAATCTCTTTGATAAATTTAAGTAAGATAAAATTTATTTCTTCAATTAAAAATAGTTGTTCTTGATAGGTGCCATCAAGTCAGCTCCATGGTGAACTTATGCATAACAGAACAAAGAGTTGCCTGTTTCCGCACTAAGTAAAAAATAGAACATATAGTATATCCCATATTTTATTAAATTACTCCTAGCTTGTTTTTTTTTTTAGCAAGCTATTCTTCTATCTGCATGCATGCAAAGACAAGTAAGTGCCTGGGATGGTGGTCATCTAACGTTGCTGTCTTTAGATGCTGTCATGTCATTTTCAACTCAATAATGACTCCATATGACAGAGTATAACTGTCCCATAAGGTTTTCCAGGCTGTAATCTTTATGGGAGCAGATTGCCAGGTCTTCCTCCCATGGAGCTGCTGGGTGAGTTCGAACTGCCAACCTTTCACCTAACTGTTGTGCCATCAGGGCTCCTTTCACCTAGTGTTAATAATAGCTAATTCTGGGAGGCAGGATCCGGAGTGATTTTTAAATAATTTGTTCCTTGTACTATTGTAAATTGCTTAAACATCTTATAGTAGCCTTTTTTTTTAAGACAAAATAAAAGGTCATGTTTAAATTATAAAAGCTCCCTAAAGCTCTTATTGAATTTTTTAACAAAATATAAAACATATTGGTAACTATATATAAATTTATAAAGCAGAGATAAAGATCATAGTGTCATTTTCAGAGGCAACCACAATGAATAGTTTTCAATCTTGGGATGTAGTCCCTGGGTGGTATAAACAAGTAGTCTGTTCAGCTGCCAACCAAACGGTTGGAGGTTCAAGTTTACCCAGAGGCACCTCGGAAGAAAGGCCTGGTGACCTCCTTTAGAAAAATCATCCGTTGAAAGCGCCGTGGAGCACAGTTTTCCTCCGACACACATGGGGTCACCAGGAGTCAGAGCTGAGTCCACAGCAGCTGCTTAGGGGCTAATCTTGGGGTGGAAAGGATTTCACAAATACAACATCAAACATTTAATAAACGGTTCCTTATATTTTTCCCTTCTAACTTTATGGTCATATTAATTACATTTAAATATTTAATCAATCAGGATTTACTCTGGTTTTAATTTGAAATAAGGATTAAATTTTTTCTGCTTTGGTTCGAGGTTAATTCATTGAATAATCTATTCTTTGCCGACTGAGTCAGAATGCCACCTTTACTAAGTTCTTACACGGAATGAAATCCCTACAGGTTTGAATGCCCTCCCTCACCCCATTTTTTCAGAGACCTCAACACACTCAACACGGAGCCCTGGTGGCGCAGTGGTTAAGAGATCAGCTGCTAACCGAATGGTCGGCAGTTCAGATCCACAAGCTGCTCCTTGGAAACCCTACAGGGCAGTTCTACTCTGTCCTATAGGGTCGCTAAGAGCTGGAATCGACTCAATGGCAACAGATTTTAACAGGTCAACGTACTCAGAAACTCCTTGACTACAGAGCTAACTCTCCATTCAGCCTTCTGTTCTAGTGTCGTTGTTCTACGAAGCCTTTCTTTGTGTCTCAGTGTCCCTTGTATATGTCTCTGCTGTAACATCTTCCACTACAGTAGCGGGCACCTTAGTACTTCCCATGGAGGCAGGTACTGCATCTCAAACTCATCTTCTTATCCCTAGCATCTGGGTAGAGTGCCTGGACACACAATGCGTGTTCAAAATACCCTCCTCAAGTGACATGTCTTCCCCGACCCCATACTCTTCTACCTACATGCAACAATAGACACCTGAAAAGTAAAAGTCAAGAAAAAAATTCCCTAGGATTTTTGTTTGTTTTTAAACATTAACTATAATTACGTTTCATTTCATCATCTCAATTTCAGAGACTTGACAAACACTAATATCACTTTCCTCAGCAACATTTTCCTTCCAGTTTTATTCCTATTGTTAATCGCTTGCAATTCTCATGATGCTAAGACAATAGCTGGTCATATGTGCCCAGTAGAATATGGCTATTCCAGGTACCCTGAGTCCTATCATTAAGCAGACTTCCTTTAGTATAAGCACTATCGTATCAAGACCAAAATGTTCAACGACTGGATTTTGTGCTGAAAAAAATCTCAGGACATTTAATCTGCCAAGCTATAGGCAGCTTCCTAGCCAGAGGAACTTGCTATAAACTAGTTCTAGAAATGGGCACACTCAGCCTCTGGGTATAATGATTTGAGTTAATTCCTAGTGCCAACCACAGGCTCGTTAATTCTCAGGATGGAAGTCTCACCTGGCACTCTGCCATTCCAAAGGGGAGACAGAAAGAGAAGGCACAGAAACATCAATAAAGACCAGAATAAGCCAAAGCTACACAGACACTCCCTTCGTTACTGGAGCCAGAGGGATACTGCCACCATTAAAGTGAGTGTACACCATGGAAAATTCCACAAACTGGGAGGAGTGAACAGGTTAGCCCACTCTTATTCTGGATTATATCATGGCTAACTCTAGCTTATCAAGAAAGGTCTAAGAACTAGGGAATGCGAGAAAAGGTTTGGGAAAATAAGAACTGTTGAGTCCAGAGAAGAAAAGACAAGAGAATTGTGATGGTTTTCTTTAAATACTTGAAAGGCTGTGATGTTTAAGAGGAAACAGATTATTTCAGTATTTTTCCAGAGACTGAAACTACACCTAGTGGGTAGAAATTACAGTGAGGGAGACTTCAGGTACAAATAATAAAGAACTTTCTAACTAGAGCCATTCAACAAAGGGGCAGCTACCTTGTGAAGTAGGTAGTTGCCTGGTATACACGTTGTCTTGAGCACTGTATGTCAAGGGTGTATAACGGGATTCTGCATTAAGGGGGATTGGACCAGATGACCTCAAAATGTCTTCTAGATTATTTGATTTGAAATGTAATATTTAAACAGAAAAGGGCTGTTCTTCAAATAAAAAAAAAAGTGTTCAGTAACCAGAATTTTGAGAAGTATCAACTATATCCTTAAACTAGCTAGCTTTCAATAATATGAATTTCATGATATGAGATTACAAATCAGTTTGATCTTTTAAGATTTATAAGTAGACAGATACGACTTTCTACCTTTAAAATAAGCTGGTTAAAAAATATTAGCTGGAGACCAGAAGAACTAGATGGTGCCTGGCTACAACCGATGACTGTCCCGACAGGGAACACAACAGAGAATCCCTGAGGGAGCAGGAGAGCAGTGGGATGCAGACCCCAAATTCTCGTAAAAAGACCAGACTTAATGGTATGACGGAGACTAGAAGGACCCCAGTGGTCATGGTCCCCAGACCTTCTGTTGGCCCAAGACAGGAACCATTCCCAAAGCCAAATCTTCAGACAGAGATTGGACTGGACAACGGGATAGAAAGAGATGCTGGTGAAGAATGAGCTTCTTGGATCAAGTAGACACTTGAGCCTCTCTTGGCATCTCCTATCTGGAGGGGAGATGAGAGGGTAGGGGGGTTAGAAGCTGGCAGAATGGACACAAAAAGAAAGAGTGGCGGGAAGGAGAAGGCTGTCTCATTAGGGTGAGGGCAATTAGGAGTATATAGCAAGGTGTATATAAATTTCTGCATGAGAGACTGACTTGATTTGTAAACTTTCACTTAAAGCACAATAAAAATTACAAAAATATATATTAGCTGGCTAGCCTCAGCCAACATGTGAATATTAACTATAAAAGATGTAACACTGCACAAGAAAGAGCTTGAAGACACATCTGGAAAACCTACACTGCTGCACCTGAAGATGAAGCCCCACTGAGACTTTCCTTCTCAAGTAGCTACAAAAATGGACTCTGGGAAACTTCTCGGCATAATGCTAGGTTTAATCTCTGAGAAGATGTAGATCAGAATAAAGAACTGATTCTGATGCAGTCCATTCTGGCAGCTGGAGGCGAAAGCAAGGCAAGAGGTGAAGCGCCAACCTCAGCCGAGTCCACATGGGCTGTCGCCAGCCATCTCCTGGCTGTTCCCGAAGACCTAGAACCCCTCTTGCCTTTGAGAGTCTAGGAGAGAGACCATTCCATTGGTATGATAGCACAGTTCCAGCTTTCTCCAAACCTGAGTCCAAACTCCAGTCAGAACTGAGCCAAAAAACAAAAAACCCAAAACAAAACAAAAACCAGTTGTGATTGAGTCAATTCCAACTTATGGAGACCCCATAAGTACAGAGTAGAACTGTGCTCCATAAGGTTTCCAAGGCTGTGACCTTCTGGAAGCAGATCACTGGGGCTTTCTTCTAAGGCACCTCTCGGTGGGTGTGAACCCGCAACCTTTCAACTAGTAGTTCAGCGTTCAACCATGTGAACAACTCAAGGACTCCCAGAACTGAACACAACAAATATTAGGTCATCTCTGTAGGTCCTAATTAAAAACCAGTCCTTTCTAGTTTTGACTTCTGAAGGTAAATATGCTTATCCAGGATTTTTCTAATTGCTTTAGAGAAAGGCAAATACCAATGATAAACTTCATATGAAAAAACAGATTTGAACAAGAAGAGAAAGCAGCCTTTATAGTTGGCAGGGGAAATGAGAGAAATGACGGAAATGATATCAGGGCTCTAATACACACCACACTGGGGAAGATAAACATGTACAAACAAACCTGAAATTATGCATGAACTGCCGGAATTTGTCCACCCTCTTTGCCAGGGGCACGATAATGTTGATAAGCGTGCTGGCCATGTTGAGGTTTTCTTTTTTGACTTTCATGATAGGGCCAAACGGTCGGAACAAGACAAGTCGTTTGAATTCATGTTTTTGGTCCCCTTTGAACGTCAGCTCGTACAAAGTGCCTTTATCTTTTTCTGTTCGGTAGATCCCTGTTAACAGAAAAACAAGGAAAGATAGTTTTAAAAATCAACCTTGGCTGCTGAGTGTTTTTTAATAGCAAAGATATAGCACAAAACGTCTTTTTTTTTTTTTTGAAGGAAGAAAATTCAGATCAAATGTCTACATCGAACAATTATTATCATTGTTGTTGTGTGCCATTGAGTCGATTAGGGAACTCAAAATGCTCCCAGTTAAAAATCCCAAAAGAAATCAAAATACCATCTATTTAAATATCACAGTTATGAAGGCTTCATAAAAACATGGAAAAAAATTTTAATGTTGGATACAAAACTATATTTATACTATATACATAAAGGAAATAGTTGCTGTCGAGTTAGCAGTGACTCATGGTGACCCCATGTGTATCAGAGTAGAACTGTGCTCTGTAGGGTTTTCAACAGCTGATTGTTTGAAGGAGATCGCCAGGCTTTTCTTTTGAGGCACTTCTGGGTGAACTCAAACTTCTGACTTTTCAGTTAGCAGCCATGCAAGTTAACCGTTTGCACCACCCAGGGACCCCAGAGAGGCGTTTCAAAAAGGATTATAAAGAACTAAGCCAAAATAAGACTGTGATGTGGACTGGGACTGTGGATGTTTTCTCTTTTACGTTATTTTTCAAATTTTCTGCAATGTGATTAGATGAATATTATAATTATATTTATTTAATTGTTAAAGTGTGTGTTAAATTCTCACAGAAATTATAGCCATTTCAGATAAACTAACCATCGTGATATCTGGGGCACCTGGGAGTGGCTGAGGGCCCTCTGGAAGCTTCTTTAAGCATTAAAGCAGACAACACGTAAAGTACCCATCACAGTGGCTGGCACACATCTTATTTACTTTCACATCTTCCTACCTCTGAGCAGGTAGCTTAATGCTTCAGAGCACAGACTCTTGAGCCAGACTGCCTAGGTTCAAATCCTGGTCCCCCAAGTTTACTTTGGGAAATTAACCTTCTGTGACTCATTTTCTCCACAGGTGAGTGTGAGACTTAAATGCATGAATACATGTAAAGAGATTAGAACAATACAGGGCACATAGAAAACCCTCAATAAATGTTAGCTGTCATCATTACCCTCTTCTTTTGTCAGTTCTGTTGAAACTGCATATTGAGAAGTCAAAAAAAAAACCCCAAACTCATTGCCGATGAGTTGATTCTGACTCATAGCGAACCTATAGAACTGCCTCATACGGTTTCCAAGGAGCACCTGGTGGATTCGAACTGCTGATCTTTTGCTTAGCATGCGTAGCTCTTAACCACTATGCCACTATTTATATCCCTTCAAACTGTGTTCCAGCCCATGTGATTGTTACTGAAAGCCAACAGAGTGCTCACTTGGTAGGCCGAAGATGTGAACACAGCTCAACTTTCAAAAGGAACCTCCTGAGGGCCAGACCTGACAGAATTCTCTGACATCATAGTTCCATTCCTCCCCAATATCACCCGTCTTTTATACTACAGCAACAATGAATCATCCGTGAGGAAAAAATCTTGTAAAATTCAACAAATCACCAGATAAGCTCCTACACTCCTTTACCTCTTTATCTTCAATTTTTTATTCCGAGTCGGTTTCTCCTTCTTAATACTCACATTCACTGAGAATGTACCTCTCAGTATTTAAACGGAGTTCCTAGGTGGTGCAAACAATTAATGTGCTTGACTGCTACCAAAAGGTTGGAAGTCGGAGTTCACCCAGAGGTAGGTGCCTTGGAAAGGTCTGGCAATCTACTTCACAAAATCAGCCATCGAAACCTTATGGAGCACAGTTTTACTCTGACACACAAGGGGTCATCATGAGTTCGAGTCAACTCAATGGTAACTGGTTAGTCTTTTAAAATCTACACAGAAAATTTTCTGCCTATGGTCAGTCACAGTTTTTCAAGGCCTCTCCAAAGCACTTCTCTTTTCTGCCTCCCTCTTGTTTTTTGTGAAACTATAGCCCCCTTCACAAACATGGTGAAGTCTCTTCTCTGTTTTTTGCCTTACAGGAGTTCTTTTCATCCTTGTGTACGCTGTCAAGTGAATTCCGTTTGACTTACAGCCACCCCATGCGACAGTATAACTGCCCCATAGGATTTTCTTGGCTGTGGTCTTTACAGAAGCAGACCGCTAGGACTTGCCACTATAGAGTGGCTGGGTAGATTCAAACCTCCAACCCTTCCGTTAGCAGCCAAGTGCTTAACTGTTGTGCCACCAGGGCTCCTTCTTTTCATCCTACAGTCCTGGTGGCGTACTGGTTAAGTGCTATGGCTGCTAACCAAAAGGTTGGTGGTTCGAATCTACCAGTTGCTCCTTGGAAACTCTATGGCGCAGTTGTACGCTGTCCTATAGGATTGCTACGAGTCAGAGTTGACTCCTCGGCAATGGGTTAGGTTTCATTTTTTTTTTTTTTTTGGTCCAGGTTCTACAGCCTCTTTAATCCTGTTCAAGGTTTGGATTTCCCTGAGGGGCCACAGAGTCGAGTTTGGTGCTACAAATTTCCAAAGTAGTTTCATTTTGCACAGCTGTTTTGTGGGCCTGGCCGAATATTCAAAACGCACGATCCACTGACAGTGAACACGAGTGGTTTAAGGACCTGGACATAGAGTTACAGGGGCCAGGTTCTCTTCTGAAGTGTTCCCTGATTCCTCGGCAACAGGGCATGCTGCTCAACTGCTCTCAAAGACCTGGTCTTCCAGAGAAACTGAGTTCACTTTGGGAAAAATTTCAGATTCCCTGCAGGGGCCAGTTATGGAAGAAAGCAGAAGGTTCATTTCTGAGGAAGCTCAAAGGACTTCTTTGAAAAACAGTAAGTGGTTCCCTTCAAAGTCTGTTAATTCTTTCAGGCAATTAGCGTCCATCGAGGAAACAGGCTTAGTCCCTTCCTCTCCTATTCTCTAGAGCAGCTGGGTAAGCCACCAAGTCCCAGGAGCCAAATAAGACTGGGCAGAGTCAGAAAGGAACCCCATTCCGTATCTGAGAGTATCTCTGCATAACCGAAAACAGGTCTGCCTGGGTCGGTGGTTGTACCTGGTCAAGCTTCTGTTATTTGGTGTCAGCAAGTATACCTTCTTCACAACAGCCATAAATACAGAGAAGGCTGCTGACAGCTTACTACGCTGATAAAAATGTACGTGGGCTGAGGGACTGTTTTTTGAACTGAGTCATTTTCTTTCTCAGCTGCAGGATAAGAATCATTAACTCTTTAAAATCCAAATTCACAGAGTTGGATACACAGGTAGAAATGTACTCAAGCCCATCTAAAGAGATGGGCATCTATAAAGAACCCAGAGAATGTAATAATTCTTACTAATAGTGCTTCTTATGTAACAATAGCCCCTTTGTGGTGTACACATCGTTTGTGACAGGTATCATCACGCCACGGCCTTTGGTAGCTGTTTTCAGGTGTAGTAATTCTTCCTCTCAGGAAGCTCATCATACCCAGGTTAACTTTGGATTTTTCCACTGTTAGCTGCTTTCTCCTTGTCTTCCACATACTGTGCACCTTGCAATAGTCATTACATCTACTTTTTAGTATGTTTCTCCATACTCTCATTATTTTAATTATAACTTACAAGCCTGATTTTAGAACCCTTCATTTCACTCATTTTAAATGAGTTATTCAAAACTCCCTTGCAACCTTTAGCCACCAAAAGACACTCCCAGCCAGCCATCTACCCACACCCAGAAGTACACACTCACAGCCTCGCACACAGTAAGCACTCTCAGTTTGTCTTCTTTGAACACAAAAAACAACACCTGAAGGAATCCTTTTGCATCCTGGAAATCTGCCCGTGAAAATGCAAAGGGACCAAGAGAGAGGGGAGGAGAAACATTCTGAGGCAGGAACGGCTTTTCAGCTATCCTTTTGAAGCTGGTATGCACCAAGGCAAATGCAAAACAAATCAGCCACACAGACACTTTTCCTTGTAATATTTTATACCATAGTATCGTTTTTACGTGCTACTCAAATGAAAGATCAAAGGAGGAGCTCTTAGTAGCTCTAAGGAGTTAATTTAGATCTTCACTTAAACATCTTGACTGTACCTCTTTTCCCTTCTTTCTCTCCAGAAGTGCTAAATTTACTTAGAGTTTGGTGTTTCTGCCCCTGTGCAAGCATCCCAATACTTATCATACTCAAGGGGATCCCCAAACTAGGTGGGGACACCTCCAGGTATCCAAGATACAACTCCGCAGTCTGCTACAAATGTTTGTTCTTTTAGGAGGCAAGAGCTAATTGGGCACAGGTTCCCTCTCCATCCTACATTCAACTTTTTGTTGTTAACTGCCATCGAGTCAACTCTGACTTATGACAATTTTCCAAGTACAACAGACCAAAACATTGCCAGGTCCTGCAGCACCTTCATGACTGTGTGCTCGTGTCCACTGTTGCCGCCACTGTGTGCTTCCAATCTATGCAGCTCATCTTCCAGCACTATATCAGACAATATTCTGTTAGACTCCACAGGGTGTTCACTGGTTAATTTTTAGACTAGATTGCCAGACCTTGCTTCCTAGTCTGTCTTAGTCTGGAAACTCCATTGAAACCTGTCCACCCTGGGTGACCCTGCTGTTATTTGAAATACCAGTGGCCTAATTTCCAGCAACATAGCAATACATACACTACCACAGTATGACAAAGTGACAGATGGTTGGTGGATTTTCAACTTAGGATCTTGGAAATCATGATGCTGAAAAGCAAGGAAAGTGCCAAGCCTTCATATTTCTTACCATTACTCATAAGTGTATACAGGTGGTGACCAGTGTTACACTGTAGAGCCCATGATGAACTTCTCCAAACCTCCTGCCTGCAAAACGTTCACTTCATTCTCATGAGCCCCAGCTGGGTGTCCACATTCATCCGTGCTTTCCTATCATCTTATATGGAGGCTATGTCTCTCGGCTGGATGACTGCAATCATGTGCCAACTCACATCTTGGCCTCCAGGGACAATCCATACTGCACATATCCCTTGGCCCTTTGCCCTCCCTCAGTACCACTCTAGCCCTGCTATTCCTCTAAGCTCAAGAGCCCTCACCAGCCTCCACTGCCTACAGATTAAAGAGCCAGCTCCACACCTGGCTGTCAAGATCCTTCATAATCTGGTGCCTATCTACTGCTCTAACTGCATGTCCTGTCCCTGCTTTACATGAACTCTGGGCTCCAGTCAAGCTGGTTTATGCTGAGCACTTTCTTTGCTCTCCCCTGAGAAGGTCTTCCCTTCCTCACAGACATACATCCCCACCAGTCCATAATGCCTTCTCCCCTTCACAGACCTCCTAAATCTGACCCTCCTCTTCTGGAAAGATTCCTATGACATTCTCAACCCAAAGTGATCACGCAACCTTCCAGACACGTTGGTCTTACAACTTTTAAACTCATCTTTTTTATACTATGTTCCCAGCACATGAGATTATGAAAAAACCTTGAAAGAATTATCTAGTCCAACCTTCAAACATTGGAGATGAGAAACTGAGACCCAGAGGAGTTGTGATTTGCTTGCGTTCATCTAACTTGTTAATGGTTAATGGGAACACACCCCTGTTCAAGTATTTACTCCCTAGAGGCCACCTTTCATAAGCAATGTTAACAATTCAGAACATAGAAAAGAATGAAAAAAAAAACCAAACTCAGTGCCGTCGAGTCGATTCCGACTCATAGTGACCCTATAGGTCAGCGTAGAACTGCCCCACAGAGCTTCCAAGGAGTGCCTAGAGGATTCGAACTGAAGACCCTTTGGTTAGCAGCCATAACACTTAACCACTACGCCACCAGGGTTTCCAAGAAAAGACTTAGGAACATGAAAAAAAGCTTCCAAGAATTCAGAATGAACCATAGTAAGTTTATGTGAAAACCCACTGCATGGAGCTCATTTACCTACAAATAAATCCTCATGTCAACCCTAGAGCTTTGCTTTCACTTTACATACAATTTTAACAGTTGTCTGAATTCCAGCCTATAACACAGTGAAAGCAGTAAATTTGAAAGAGGGGGAAGGTGGGTTTTAAATGAAAAAAAAAAGAAAAGATATTTCCGACAAGAAAAAAAGCGTATATGAGAAAAAGAATATCTATAACAGGCAGAAATGAGAAGTGCTGACAGTAATAAATAGTGACAGGTATCTTCCTGACAACAGGGGAGGGGGCAGAACATTCTTTTTGTAAATAAAGAATTTTAAATGTCTGGAACCACTTTAAGATACAAAAAAATGTTCCACTCATCTAAACTGCTTTTGGGGACATCACCGTAAGAGCATACCCCCAAAGAGGAGGGACATTACGTTCAGCTTACTCTGTTCCGAAAGAGAAATGGGTAAATACCTGGGAAGAATTTCACTCCAAAAGTAGTTTTTTGTTTGTTTTTCTCACCATATTAGTGCTTCACTTATCTGGAATGTTCCACTGAGATGGAATATCTCATTCCTATACCACACGAGATAAATGAGACATCGTGACAGTGCCAGCTGCTGCCACCTCTATTTTTGTAGGTAAAGTAGTAGACATCTGATATTTGTGAAAGAGATGTACTACGACTGCTACGAATCCCTCGAATGCTCGGCTACTATATAGTAAATAACATATAAATAGGAGTACATAAAAAAAAAAAGACCACACAATAAAAATGTGTGCACTTTCAGGCTTTCTACCATCTGCTGGGTTATGGAAATGTTGCTCACTTTCTCCTGTATTACACAACTGATCAGTTCATAGCATCCTCTGGACATCAAGTTTATCACTGTTTCAACTTTCACTAAAAGTTTCTTTCCTTTGATTAGATACACACTTGCTGAAACAATTCATGAATCACCTTTTCTTATTTCTATACAGCACATTTGGCGTGTACTTGTTCATATCCTACATCTAAGCAGACAAATCCAATACGTGGCTCTTAGTTTACAGAAATTTCTAAGAATCTCACTTACTTAGAGCTCCTCCTTACATCAGCACTAGTACTGGCAGTCAACTTTCTCTTCAGAGCCATCCTTCCACAAAACAACAAACAATCTATTACTTCATGAAGCTACTGTGTATTTGACAATCAAGGAAAAAATGGAGACGCATTCTGATTCTGCAGTGGCCTGCCAGCCTCACACCAATTCATAGTCAACTGACGTGGTTATTTTTGTCATTATTGATTTTTTTCTCACGGTTATTATTGACCATGGATTGTGCTGAATGTTAGAGATATAAAGATGGACATGACAAAGTTATTCTGTGCTAGGAATTCACATTCGAGAGAGGAAGACAGACAGGAAAGCCAAACAGTCCTAAGTAACATAAGTGCCGAACAGTCTGCCCAAGGTGTGAGGGAACAAAAAGGAGGGAGTGTATCCACCTGGTGGAAGGTGTAGGCAGACTGACAGAAGTTATTTCACCAAAACTCACGACCGAGTAGGTGTTTGCCAAGACTACAAAATCAGAGAGGGATTCTAAGGAAAGATCACAGCACAGGCAAAGATACTGAAAAAACAAAACAACGTGTTACTTTTGGCAAACTTGAAGCAGCTCAGCAAGGCTAGGAGTATGAAAGGTAGGTGTGGGAGAGACGTGGGAAAAGGAGCTGGAAAGTCAGGTAGAGCTACACCATGCAGGCCCACTAAGTCCTACTTACAGGTGAAAGCTCTATCCTGGAGCTAGGAGCAGCTAGGTTGATCCTTTAAGGGGGCAAAGACATGACCATTTTGGGTCTATCATGTCATAGCAGTATGGCAGAAGGACGAACCAGAGGGGTCGAGATCAGAGAGTAATCAGGAAGGAACCACAATTGTTCAATGGGAAATGACAAAGGCCTGAACTAAGGCAGTGGTGGTGGAGATAAAGAGAAATGGAAAGAGGAAAGAAAATTGAGAGAACTTAGTTAGAACCTGGGATGGCAGGTGAGGGGGAGGGAGAAATGTACGGTGATGCCTACATGTTTAGTGTGGGTAGCTGGTACGTAGTGATATTATTTACTGAAATGGGTGGCACTTACAGAAGGGAAATGGATTATGAGTTAAGATTTGGATAAGTTAAAAGGTCAAAGGAATGTGTGACCATGATTTGAGAAGCCTGTGGACGTCTGCTGTAGCAGTAGGTCTAGAGCTCAGAGAATAAGTCTTTTTAAGGCTTACAGACTTAGGCGGCCCCCACATATGAGCTGAAGCTGTAGGTGTGAGTTACATCAGCTGGGAAGAATCTGTGGAATAAGAGAGAGCCCAGGATGTAAGCCTGGAATTTACCAAACCTTAAGGTGCACTGTGCCTGGATTCCGTATGAAGTTGTATGAGAGAGGAACACGGAGAACCCGAGAAACCCAAGGGATGAGTGAGGAACTGCTCAACAGCGCTGCCTTAGTTTCTTAGTGCTGCTATAACAGAAATACCACAAGTGAATGGCTTTGACGAACAGAAATTTATTTTCTGGCAGGAGGCTAGAAGTCCAAATTCAGGGTGCTGGCTCTAAGGGAAGGCTTTCTCTGTCCCCGCTGGGGAAAAATCCTTGTCTCAGCTGCTCTAGCTATCTTCCAAGTATTTCTTGGACATCTCCATGTGGCATCTATCTTTCCCCAATTCGGGCTTGCTTGCTTCTGTGCCTAATCTTTGATATCTCAAAAGCGACTGGTTTAAGGTATGGTCTCATTAATATCACAAAGAAAAAAACCTATTCAGAAATGGGATTACATTCACAAATACAGGGGTTAGGATTGACAACACATGTACTGGGAGACACAGTTCAATCCAGAACAAATGTCAAATGCTGCAGCGAAGCTAAGTGAGATGATGAAATTGGTCCACATGGTGTGCCAACCAGGTGACTGGTGATCTTACCATGATGGTTTCAGAGAAGTGACAAGGACAAAAACCAGACTGAGGTGGATTTGAAAGATGAGAGATGAAAAAGCAGCAACAGCGAGTTGAGTATTTTTCATTTCCTTTAAATTGTCTGGTTTATTCCTACCTCAAGATCCCTGTTCTTGCTTCCGCCTCTCCAGTCACTCTCTGTCATCTCTTTCCTGTTACCCTGTTTTTCTTAATTCATCACACGTATGTCCTTACCTACCTATTCATTACCGTTCCCTCCACCAGAAGGTAAGCTCAATGGAAACAAGAACTTTGTTTTTGCAATCCTAGTAAATATCTGTTACACCCAGAGCAGGGAGGGAAAGAAGGAAGGAGAAAAGGAGGTAGGCTGGCCAAGAAGAGAATGAATGCAGTAGAGTGAGCTAGAGGAAGTTATAAAGTTGATAGTGTTTTCTTTTTTTTTTAGAAAAATAGGAGAAACTTAACTCCTTCATATGCTGAGAGGAAGGAGCAGATACAAATGGATGACGATATGAGAATGAAATGAGAAGGTGAGAGGTGAATGGGCTCTACTGGCCGGGTGGAGAATTGGTCTTGGACAGAAAAGAGTCACCCATTCCTGGGAACAGGAAAGAAGGAAGCAAGCAAGTAGATAGTGCAGGTTCGGGGTAAGGCGCTAAAGTAGTCTGTGAGAACTAACGTCCACTAATTGCTCAGTGAAACAAGACGGAGAGAGCTGCCAAGAGTGAGGGAACTAAGGGTGGAAATATGGGCTTGAGAAGTGTGCTGATGGGCTGGGATGATGCCGGTGGAGCACGGGAGATGGCGGTTAACTAAGAATGTGTGAAACCTGTTGC
The DNA here is from genome assembly GCF_024166365.1 of Elephas maximus indicus. Classification (NCBI taxonomy): domain Eukaryota; kingdom Metazoa; phylum Chordata; class Mammalia; order Proboscidea; family Elephantidae; genus Elephas; species Elephas maximus. The sequence goes on from NC_064840.1 coordinate 56,877,339, forward strand.
CATGGTGTCAATTCTGACTCCTAGCAACCCCATGAGTGTAAGTTCAACTGCCTTTCATAGGGTTTTTAATTGCTCTGATCTTTCAGAAGCAGATTGCCAGGCCTTTCTTCTAAGGCACCTCTGGATGGGCTCAAACTGCCAACTTTTCTGTTAGTAGAGGGCACTTAACATGTATGCCATCCAGGGATCTAAGGATGTGTAAAGGAGTTATAAAATAACACAAAGGAACAGCTGGGCTGAAGATTATAAATTTGTACTGACATGCAGTATAGATATGCAGTGATTTTTCTCTGTGTTCTTTTCATGAAGACCGTAGATAAGGGAGGAGAAAGGATGATGACCGTATGGATCTCGGACAGGGCTTTTCAGGCCAGGTATGGAGAGCAAGGAGGTTGAGGTGTTGGCAAGAAAGTGGTAAAAGGAATACATCATGAAGTCTGAGCTGGAGAGGGGAGGAGTAAAGCCTAAGGAATAGCATGGTCAAAGACAAGATGGATCAAAAAAACAAATAATCCAACTAAAAAAATGGGCAAAGGATATGAACAGGCACTTCACCAAAGAAGATATTCGGGTGGCTAACAGACACATGAGGAAATGCTCACGATCTCTAGCTGTTAGAGAAATGCAAATCAAAACTACATCTCGCCCCCAACACTACTGGTACGAATCAAAAAAACAGAAAATAACAAATGTTGGAGAGGCTGTGGGGAGATGGTAACTCTTAAGCACTGCTGGTGGGAATGCAAAATGGTACAATCAGTTTGGAAAATGATATGGCGCTTCCTTAAAAAGCTAGAAATAGAAATACCACACAATACAGCAATCCTACCCCCAGGAATATATCCTAGAGAAATAAGGACTGTCACATGAACAGACATATGCACACAGATATTAATTGTGGTATTATTCAAAACAGCAAAAAGATAGAAACAACCTAAGTGCTCCTCAATAGATGAATGGACAAACATACAATGGAATACTACACAACAATAAAGAACAATGATGAATCTGCAAAACATCTCACAACATGAATGAATCTGGAGGGTATTATGCTGAGTGAAATAAATCAATCACAAAACGACAAATATTTTATAAGACCACTCTTATGAAAACTTATGAAAATGTTTACACACAAATAGAAACAATCTTTGATGGTTACAAGCAATGGCTAGAAGCAATGGTTACAACAGATAAGTGGCAACTTTGGTGAAGGATAAGACAGCACACAATACTGAGGAAGTCAGCACAACTTGACCAAAGGAAGATCATGGAAGCTTCATATACACATCCAAACTTCTAGAGGGACCAAATTACTGGGCTGAGGGCTGGGGACCATGGTTTTGGGGGACATCTAGCTCAACTGGCATAACACAGTTTATAAAGAAAATGTTCTATATCCTACTTTGGTGAGTAGCATCTGGGATCTTAAAAGCTTGTGAGTGGCCATCTAAGATACTCCACTGGCCCCACCCCATCTGGAGCAAGGGAGAATGAAGAAAACCAAAGACACAAGGGAAAGATCAGTCCAGAGGACTAGTGGACCACAAGTACCACAGTCTCCACCAGACTGACTCCAGCACACCTAGATGGTGCCTGGCTGCCACCACCAATTGCTCTGACAGGGATCACATAGAGGGTCCCAGACAGAGCTGGAGAAAATGTAAAACAAAATCCTAACTCACAAAAAAAGACCAGACTTACCTGGTCTGAGAGAGACTGGAGTATGGCCCCAGACACACTTTTGACTCAGTACTGAAGTCACTCCTGAGGTTCATCCTTCAGCCAAAGAGTAGACAGGCCCAGAAAACGAAACGAGACTAAATGGGCACACCAGCCCAGGGGCGAGGACTGGAAGGAAGGAGGGGACAGGAAAGTTGATAATGGGGAACCCAAGGTTGAAAAGGGGAGACTGTTGACATGTCATGGGGTTGACAACCAATGTCCGAAACAATATGTGTATTAATTGTTTCATGAGAAACTCATTTGCTCTGTAAACATTCATCTAAAGCATACATACAAAAAAATAAATAAGAGAAATGGATCAAAGAGTAGATGCGGTAAGAATAAACAACAGAGAGGCTGAAGTTGGAAAAAATTACATTTTTCTGCCATTTCATCATAAGAAACCCACAGATGTTTGTTCTAGAATCATATCTGAAGGATATTGAAGTTAAAGGCAAACATGGGGCTTTTCCAGGCGATGAATCGGCTTAGGATGTGGCTGCCTCGCAAACCCGGCCTCTTGGCACTTTATCTCCCTCAGGGGTGTCTTGAATTGGCCAGACACATTTGCTGCTCAAGATCCCAAGTAGCCAGATCTCTTTTTGATCTTGAGCTCTTACTAAACAAGGATTGTGGGTTTCTTACCAACAATTGGCAGATCCACCTCTTTCTGTAACCTTATTTAAAAAACCAAAGGTTAGAAATTACTAGGGCTTTGAAACTGTTTGTTGTGGTTCGAACCCCTGCTGAGAATTTGCATTTCTAACAAGCTGCCAGGGGAAGCTAATGCTGCTGGTTAGGGGCCAATTTTGAGAACCATTAGTAGGGCAATGGTTCTCAAAATTTATTATACATAAGAATCGTCTGGGGATCTTGTTAAAATGTAGATTCTGATTCAGTAAATTTGGGGTAGAAATGCAAATTCTCAGCAGGGTTCAAACTGGAACAAACTGGCTGGAAGCTCTAGAAATTACACAGGGGTCACCATGAGTCAGAATCAACATGACAGCAGCTAACAGCAGACCCCTACCTAGACTAAACCAAGAAAAACCAGACCAGTTGCCGTCAAGTTGATTCTGACTCACAGACGGAGTTTAAACTAGTCTCATAAAAGTGAAAGAAAAGAGTCACCAGGCAGTGGTAGTAGAGACTGAGACAGCGAGAGGTTCTGCAATGATTCCAGAACAAACATCTGAGGAAGGGAAGTCAGGGCAGCCATCATCACGGTAAGTTTCCCAAACAGCTGCCATACTTCCTCTCAAAGCGCAGGGGACAGTGTATCCAGGATGCTGCGGAAAAGCAGAAAGCTGAAGATACAGGCAGCAAGAATGAGCAGGAGTTAAAAGGTCAAAGACCAAGGAAGGTACAACCATGCTATTGACTTCAGCCAACCATTGAACTTCTCCAGGCACAGCTACTTAAGCAACTTACCACCAAAATAGAGGCCATATGGCCAAACTATTAACGAACAATGAATAATGATAGTAACCCTGACATGAGTCTGTTTACCAAGCCACATTCACTGTATATTATCTTGAAAATAGGTTAAAAAAGTCTTTCAAATAAGTACATCATTTACCCATTTCCTTTTACAGATAAGTGAATTGAGGCCTATTTAGAGAAGTTAAACAAATAACTTGTTCAAAGTTACAAATGATATGCTCACAAAATGCTGGGCAGAATGACTGTGCATTTAAGAACAATCTGTCATGGCAAAGCTCTTTAAAAGTAAATTAACTTTACCTTCAAAGAGATGTTTATAGGCTCTCTTTTCACTTCTTCCTTTTTTTTGGAGGCTAACTTTTGAGAATAGAAAAGCATCAAGAAAGAAGTTTCAGAAAGTTAATCAACTTTCCAGAGTATATCAGAAAAGTCTGTCTTAAAACTCACCTTTGAGGAGTAAGCTAAGGTATTATTGATTGATTCACTGACATCAGTTTCTTCATCTTTAAGACAGGGGATTAATAATAATATCTACTTTTTCATAGGATTGTTGTGATAATTAAATAAAACATACCTATGCACAGGAAGTATTCCATGATGCTGGCAATAACAATAATTACTATGTCATCTTACTTTGCTCCATCAATGATTTAATGTATTATCGTTCTTAGGCAAGCATGCCAGGACTCCAGAGCAAAGATCTCCACAAACTAGCAAAGATCTCCACAAACTAGCATTAAATGTTTGGAGGAAGAATCCAATTACTCATTTTTTAAAGTTAGCACTGTGGATCCAGATTCTTGATATTCTAGTTAAAACCTGGCAATATACGAATTAAACTCCGACTCATGGCAACCCCAAGTGTGTCAGAGTAGAACTGTGCTCCATAGGGCTTATTTTTCTAAGCAGATCACCAGGCCTTTCTTCCAAGGCACCTCTCAGTGGACTCAAACCACCAACCTTTCAGATAGCAGCGAGTGTTTTAACCATTTACACTGCTCAGAGACTCCAACACACAAATTAGCATATGTGATATTTGAGTCAAGGTAACTTTTTAGAGATATTGCATCGGATTTGTTAGCCATTGTTGGAGAAACCCATTTCCAATATATAACAGCAACTGAAATTTTCAAATCTTTGACCCCATAGCCCTCTGTCAGTTAGCATGACCTTTTATCCACCTTGTTTTTGCTGTATGCTGTCGAGTTAATTCTGATTTATAGCAACCCTATAGGACACAGTAGACTTTCCCATAGGGTTTCCTAGGCTGTCATCTTTACAGGAGCAGATAGCCAGGTCTTTTCTCCTGCAGAGCAACTGGTAGGCTTAAACCACCAACTTTTGGTTAGCAGACAAGATCGCTTAACCATTGTGCCACCAGGGCTCCTTTTAACCATTCATACTGGTTAGCAAAACATTTCACCATATCACACCTACACCATCATGCCCAATCAGTAACATAATTAGAACAGCTTCCTCTCGTCTGCCAGACACAGAGTTTCCTGACTCATCCTAAATGGCCCTCTATGACTACCCAACACCCAAGCCAAAGACTCACACTGTAAGCCTGGCCTCACCACAACTTTGTCCACGTCAAGCAAGTTATTTAATGACTCAGATTTCCTATTTCCTGGTCTTAAAAACAGGCTCACAGTGCTTCATTCACACACACACACACACACACACAAAATGCTGTAGAATTTTTGTATGAAATCACCATACTTTGAAGGTATCAAAAATATTATAGTATTAAAGTACTATAGATATTTATTTTATTTGACTAATACAGCTAATTAGTCAGTGGTATAGAAGCCCTGGTTGTACAGTGGTTGAGCGCTCAGCTGCTAACTGAAAGGTTGGCAGTTCTAACCTACCAGCTGCTCCACGGGAGAAAGATGTGGCAGTCTGCTTCTGTATAGATTACAGCCTGGAAAACCCTACGGGGCAGTTCTACTCTGTCCTAGAGGGTCGCTATGAGTCAGAATCGACGGCATCGGGAAGAATTCATTTTAGTTTTACAAATTGGCTATAAGACTGAATCCCACTGGATATTTGGGATAAAAATGTATGTATATTTCTGTGAAACTTCTAAGCTACAGATAAACCACAGCACATTGAAGAACAAGAATAAAACCATTAGCATTCAAACCAAAAAAACCAAACCCAGTGCCGTCAAGTCAATTCCAACTCATAGTGACCCTCTAGGACCGAGTAGAACCGTCCCATAGAGTTTCCAAGGAGCGCCTGATGGATCTGAACTGCCGACCCTTTGGTTCGCATAAAAAATAAGTCATTATGTTCTACCATAATAGGTACTAATTGACCAATACACCACCATCAGTCTGTACCAGTAGAAACCAGTGTCGTTGCTGTTGTTAGGCGCCATACAGTTGATTTCACATCTAAAACGCATGAAGCGGCTGGATGGCGCCAACCTTTTGGTAATCAGCTGAGCGTTTAACCATCTGTGCCACCAAGGCTCCTTAGAAACCAGCAAGCTTTACAAAATTCAGATTTTTGGGCCCCACACCTGACCACTAAATTTGGTCTGAGGACTTGCTTTTGGTACTCCATACTGGTACATCATGGGCTTTCAGTAAACGCTATAGAGTAACAATGAAGAATTAGCCATTGGAATAACTAATAATGGTCAAAGTCAATGGTGTTTCGGGTGAGAGATAAGCTATGAGCAAAATGTCCATACACTATGCACAATTAAAAAGTCTGGATCTGTTAACTCTGTTCTAACCATAGTGGCCACAAAAAGAAAAAAGAACTGACGCCCCCACCAACCAAGAAAATCAATGTAAAAACACACTTTTAGCCACCAATTCTATTTGGGTGCTTACAGAATTTTTGAGAATTATTATTATTATTTTGGTCTTTGAACACCTGCTTCCTAACATAGAGAAAGTTGGCCCAAGCTTTAGCAGTATTTTAAATGAAATCTGAATAATGTATCATTTCTTGCAAAAGTTCTGGGGCAACAAGGGCTTTTGTCAACCCATTACTTGACTTATTTATTCAGCAATCCCTCAATAAGCATCTTCCATTATTGGTAATAGATAAGAATATACAAAAGTGAGCAAAACTTTGGCCCTGCTCTGAAGGGGGCCCAAATTCTGTCCTGAGCATAGACAGAGAAATGAGCAGCTATAGTACCGTGGTGAGAAACTCCTAACTCTGCTTGGGGAATTCAAGGAGAGCTGCCCCAAGAGGCATGTATTTGAGCTCAGTCATAGAGAAGGAGCTGTGTAGGAGGCAAACATAATATGGGGTGAGCGAGGAGGACTTTCCAAGTAGCTTGACCAGAATACATAAACAGCACGGAGAAAGAATATGGTGCACTTGGAAGTTCAGTAAAGCTAGAAGAGTGGCCAGGTGTAGAACAGGTCAAGACATGAACTGAAGAGCCAGGCAGGTTCCAAACCATGGAAGGCCAAGAGTCTTCCACTTGCCAACATGTGGGCTGTTGTTTTTGTTTAAATCTTGGTTTGGGGTTTTCTTTTATTTTAGACACTCCTTATAGCTAAACACAAACTATAGCAATCCAAATCTTAATTATAATAATGTCCTAATCACCATAAAGTTTTAAAGTAAAATCAGTGGAGATTTGCTTTCAAACTTCAACCACTTTAAAAGAATCAAAATCATAGAGTCCATTTGCTGACCATAATAGAATCAAACTAGAAATCAGTAACAGGGAGATTACAAGAAAATCTCTAAACACCTGATGATTAAACAACCCTTCTGACTTCTAAACAATCCATGGGCCAGAGAGGGCATCTCAAAGTCAATTTGAAAATGCATATAACTAAATAGTTACTTTCTGCATAAGGTTTTAGACGTAAGAGTTGGTGTTGTAGGACATCTACCAAAAGTAATTATTTTGAAACAACTGATGTTATTTTACTGACAGCCATTATACAGGTCTGTTGTCTGTTAAGTTGCCTCTAGTTCATTACAGTAAAACTACAGCAGTACCAGAAACTGTGCCCAAGTACCCCAGAGCAGTGTAGCATACATAAGAGGTGCTCAGTAAATATTTGCTGAATGCATTAAGCAATGCCTGACTTTCTCTGTGTGTGTGCACCCGAGAGGCAAGAGGGCAAAGCAGTTGAAAACACAGACTCGAGGGCTGGGAGTCTGGGTTCATGCTCCAGTTGAGTAATCTTGGGCAAGCTACTTAACCTTTCTTTACCTCTATGTCCTCTGTTGTAAAATAAGAATGATCATGATAAAACCTTATCACATCAGCTTGCCGTGACTACTGAAGTACACACATAGCACTCAGAACAATACCTAGCATATTTAAGCACTCAATTTATTAGCTAGTGTGTTATTTTGGTTGTTGTGGTCCACACAGTTTGTGGTGGACTACTAACCTAAAGATTGACAGTTCAAACCCACCCAGCAGCACCATGGAGGAAAGACCTGGCAATCTTCCATAAAGATTACAGCCAAGAAAACCCTTTGGAGCAGTGCTAATCTGTAACACATGGGGTTGTCATGAGTCAGAATCGACTTGACTTCAACAGGATTGTGGAGAAAAAAGACTACAGTTCTCTCCTAAAATAGATTTAAGTCATGTACTGATTAAAGAGAGGTCAAATATATTCCATGATATCCCACTAAAAGTATTACAATCTCCAGGGATCCCAGCCCTGAACAAGCTTGAGAATTAAAATCTGTAAAGTCATCTACAGCTCTGTATCTTGTGATTCCTTTAAGACAGTGGTCCTCAACCTTGGCTGCACATGTCGATCACCTGGGGAGTTTTAAAATTACTGATGCCCGGGTCCCCCTCACCCCCAAGATTCTGAGTTAATTACCCTGCAGTGCAGCCTGGGCTCCCCCAGGAGATTGCACTGCCCCACACTCCCGGTCAGCGCCTTACCAAACACTGCCTCCTTTTATTTCCATGTGTTTGTTATGCCTCATTTGCCCAACTAGAGAAGCGGTTATATCTTATTTTTAAATCTTCCCCACAACTAAAATAAACTAATTGCTGTTGAGTCAGTTCTGACTCACGGTGACCCCGTATGTGTCGACTAGAGCTGTGCTCCATAGGGTTTTCAACAGCTGATTTTTCAGATACAGATTGCCAGGCCTTTCTTCTGAGGCACCTCTGGGTCAACTCGACCCGCCAATCTATCAGTTAGCAGCAGAGTGTGTTAACTGTTCGCACCATCCAGGGATTCCGCCTATACCTCAGGGCCTAACAAATGGTTAGGCAGTTACCAGGAGCTCAATAAACACTTGGGGATAGTTGACCTTATAGGTTGCCATGTGGTCGGGGTATAAAGATCACAGTTCTCTAGCTACCTACCCCTGCCCAAGGTATTTATCAAGAGGCTATGGAAATCGCCCCTTGCTCCCCAAATCACAGCACAGGGCACACCTGAGTGGACCTTAGAACCACCCTGGGGAATGAGTCCAGAACAGAGGGCAAGCGTACATTTTTATAGTCAAAACATCAAGATTATATTAGGCTGTATTCATTTCTGTATCCAACTGCCCAGCACACAGGCCGGAACATAGCAAGTGCTCGGCACGTTTGCCATGTAAGTATACAATATATTACATTATTGGAACATGGATGGCCCAGTAGTTATTTGGAGCTTAAGTCAGCGAACATGCAGCAATCCCATTTTATACGCGAAGCTAAAAATTAGGGAAATACAAAGAAAAAGCAATATTTTGTCTTTCTAACTAAACTTTTTTACACCTCCCTGGAAGTATTCAAAGTAATCTTTTAAGGGTTTCAAAATGCTGGCAGGACAAAGGGAATCTTTTTTCTATACACTGGGGCTACCAGAAGGGATACAGGCAAACGGATATGCACGCTTTTCACATATTCACTCTTCACGCTCGCCTCTCGTTAAATACATACACACACACCATCCCCCACACACAAACACAGAATCCTCAGGAGGGCTACGTTTCTATTTCTCTCCCCTTCTTCCCTAGCAAGCTTCTAGATCTGCACTGTCAAACAGATTTTCTACAGTGATGGAAAGGTTCAGAATCTGTGCTGTCAAATGGCTATTGGGCACTTGAAATTGGCTAGTGAGGTTTAGTTTTATATAATGTTAATTAATTTTATTAATGAGACCAATTCTCATAAGCCAGAAGCCAAACCCATTGCCTTCGAATAGGTTGACTCATGGCGACCCCATGTGTTACTGAGTAGAGCTGCTCCGCAGGGTTTTCTTGGCTGACTGACTGCTAGATTGGGCAGTGCAGCTCTAGACCACTTAGTCTACACCTGAGGACTACCTGTCCTCACCTTCCTTTCATCAACCCATTGGAATCTTACTTCGGCCCACGGCACACCACTTAAAATGTTCTCACCAACCCAGATCATCAATGACTTCTGTGTGGTTAAATCCAGTAGACACTGGAAGTCCTAATCTTGCTTTACCTCCTTCCAGTAAAGGCCACTCTTCTCTCCATCTAGAACTGCTTTATTTCCTTTAATGGATTTATACTTTAAGAAATATTATCGACATTCTCATTTTCGGAGTCAATTGGCCTGGCTGCAAGACAGATGAATCACACACTACGTTCAGATTCACAGACATCTATGATGACTAATGACGACTCCATCATAGGGTCTACTGCCCCAGAACACATATACATATATATACATACGTTATGGGAAAATCCATTCATATTAAAATATGTTTCTGAAACAAGTTTCATGCGGTTTAGATGTCTGAAAGACATCTGCAACTTGTAAAACTGAACCCCCGCTCTTCCCCCAACTCCACCACACCCACCCTTGCTCCAGCCTAAGCCTCTCGGCCTCACTTGGCATTGCACCCTTCCAGCTACCCAGGCTAAAATCCCTGATTCCTCTCTTTCTCTCATCAGTACGTTAGCAAATCATGCTGGTTCTATACTCAAAATATATCTAGAATCCAACCACTGGTAACTATCTCCTCGGCTACCACCCTGGTCCCAGCCCCTATCATCTGTGGCCTGGATACTGTCATAGCCTCCCTGCTTCTCTTCTTGCCTTCCCGTGGCTGGCTTTCAACACGGCATCCAGAGTGATCCTCTCAAGACCTAAGGCAGATCATGTTACCCTTTTGCTCCAAACATCCAGGGTCTTCCCATCTTGCTGAGGGTAAAAGTCAAAGTCTCTACAGTGGCCTAAAAGGGCCACATGGTGTGCCCCTCATGGAGTCCCTGGGTGGCACAAATGGTTAAGCGCTGGACTACTAGCCGAAAGGTTGTTGGTTCAAACCCACCCAGAGGCACCTGGGAAATAAGGCCTGGTGATATGCTTCCAAAAGGTCACAGCCTTGAAAACCCCATGGAGTACAATTCTACTCTGCACACGTGGGGTTGCCACGAATCAGGATCCACTCAACGGCAACTAACAACAACGATGTGCCCCTCTCCCTTACCTCTCTGGCTGCACATCCTACTTTTGCTCCCTCACCCACTCTGCACTAGCACACTGACCCCCCACAGGCTTCTCCGGCAGACTCCTGCTCAGGGCTTGTGCGCCAACTGCTCCTTTTATCTGCAAATACTCTTCCTCCGGCTCCTCTTCAAGTTCCTGCTCAGAAGTCACCTTCTCACCAAGACCCAGTCTGACCATCTTAATTAAGAGTGCAGAATCCTCCTCAGCAGCCCCCAAGCCCTTAAACTCCTTTATTTTAAAAAAAAACAACCCGTTGCCATCAAGTCAATTCTGACTCAGAGCCACCATATTGGACAGAGTAGAACTGCCCCATAGAGCTTCCAAGGATCAGCTGGTAGATTCGAACCGCTGACCTTTTGGTTAGTCGCTGAACTCTCAACGACTATGCCACCAGGGCTCCAAAACTCCTATGCCACCAAACTCTTTTACAGCGGTAGGAAAACTAGAGTTCTGGCATGTAGTAGGTGTTCAATGCTATTTGTTGAATAAATTAATGCGTGAATGGTAACTAAAAAGGCTGTTGCTGTTGTTCCAAGATCTGCATAGAAGGCAGGAATTCTACCACTGAACCACCAGGCCTTCAAACTAAAAAGGCTGTTGTTCGGGGTTGTCACAGCGATGCCATGTGACCGAGTAGACCTGCCCCATAGGGTTTCTTGGCTATAATCTTTCCAGAAGCAGCCCACCAGGTCTTTCTCTTGCAGAGCCTCTGGGTGGCTTTGAACTGCCAACCTTTTGGGTTGCAGCCGAGTGCTTAATCATTGCACAGCCAGGGATCCTGACTAAAAAGGCTACCAACTGCTTAATGCCTGTGCAAATGGCTACAGGATTTACTGCATGTCTTCTTAGGGAGCCAAGGCAAACAGAAATGCTTCTTTTCTACCATCATTTTTGGGGAAGAAAGTTAACCTACATTCAGATGCCAACTCACACTTATATACAATGTTTCCTTTCTGAAGAATTACCTCAATTTTTTCTCAAACTGGCAACTCTAAAGAGCTTAAATTTTATCCCTGAAAGCTTTTGCCTTAGCATTTTCTCATGTTCTGCCGCAGAGACTCATCTATCATGATAATATTTGAAAAGTACTATAAAACAAACTGCATCCCAAAACACACCATTGCTTTAAAAAAGACAAACAACTTTCCTCTGAACCACATCCAAAAGTGAGCAACATTCACTTTCCCTAACAGTAGCTGTGGTGTCTGGAAAGAAAAGAACAAGTCTCTTGGACTGTTGTTTTTACTTAGGCAAATCGGTTCCAAATCCAAAGAGCACTGGACGTCTTGTCTCCATGAACAGGGAGGTCCTGGAACACAGCCCCCAGGGAAGGAAGGTGCCACCATATGTCAAGACCATGGCAGAGGCTGTACCAAGAACAAAGGGCAAGACAAATGAGCACAGGCTGGAAAAACTAGAGTCTAGTCGCCATTAAGGTGATGAATGGGAAGTAGATAAGAATAATGGATAAAATTCCAGAGAAGAAAAATGGCTAGGCTTTGAAAGACTCAACTGTATACAAACTCCAATGGGCGAGAAGCTACAGCCCTAATAAGACTGCCTGCAGTTTCAGCTAAGGTACATGTCTGATGTTCACAGCGGCTTTCAGCATACAAGTGTCTTTTCACATGCTGATTACCCTATCCTTCACATACCACCCACCTACTAAGAGAATTTCTAACTAGAAAAACACTGTAGGACTCATTAAATCTTTGAGATCTCTAGTCAAAGAAGGCTTGGTGTTTAAGAATGGACGCACAGAAGCCCAAAGAAAGAAATGAGAAAGAACTAAAATTCACATTCTAAGATAAATGGACACACAGGAGCCCAAAGAAAGAAATGAGAAAGAACTAAAATTCACATTCTAAGATAAGCTGAAATAAATGTGAAGGAAGATTCACATTCATCTTGGAGTCAAATTCTCCATCTCACAGGCTTCCCAAGATCCATTCCCTCACCTCTGCAGATCCTGTATGTACGAAAAAATAAGCTTAATATACTTCAGACATTTTTTAATGTGGCCACTGATTACCATAAAATTAACATTAAGTTAGATCAGAGTTTTCACTTTGGGAAGAGAAATGCTCAAAACTTCTTCCTTAAAAAAACTTCCAGTTTTGTTTATGTTAAATGTTATTTTGGAAATGATTGAAGGAAGGGAAATGCAGTGGACGCTACTTCAGTGGGGTCTTTGGAAGATCAGCTATAAATCAGGTGGGTGTGAGCAGCCAGGGAAGGAGTCAAAAAATTTCTGGGACTATTAAAATGCTTCCCCCCAAAGGTCTACCAACAAATTCCAGTAATAGTAATAACAACAATAACTTACATTTATTGAATGCTTACCATGTGTCAGAAAACCCTGGTGGCATAGTGGTTAAGTGCTATGGCAGCTAACCAAAAGGTTGGCAGTTTGAATCTACCAGGTGCTCCTTGGAAACTGTATGGGGCAGTTCTACTCTGTCCTATAGGGTCACTATGAGTTGGAATTGACTCAATGGCAACAGGTTTGGGTTTTTTTTTGACCATGTGTCAGGCACTGCTATAAAAGCATTCTGTGTATTAAGCCATATTCCTTACAATGGCCCCTTGAGGTATTGTTGGTCAGTGATGTTGAGTCGATTCTGACTCATAGTAACCCCACGTGACAGAGTAAACTGCCCTCTAGGGTTTTCTCAGCTGTAATCTTTATGGAAGCAGAACGCCAGGTCATTCTCCTGTGGAGTCACTGGGTAGGTTCAAAGCTCCAACCTTTGGGTTAGCAGCCAAATGCTTAACCATTGTACCACCAGAGTAAAAAAAATACTAATAATTTCCCATGAGGTAGATATTAATTATTTCCATTTTACCAATAACAAAACTGAGGAGCAGAGAGGTTAAGCATCCTGCTTATGGTGACACAGTTAAGTGGTTCCCCTGATATTTAAATCCAGGCAGCCTGACTTCAAAGCCAAACTTACAATAAGATGATGGCATTGGGTTGGAACTGTCTAATAAATGTTCCTAGACCACAAGTCACAATAGAATCACAGGGTTTTCATTTTCCACACAGACAAAATTGTTGAACATTAATTCTATGCAGTTACGACTCTGTGGTATTATGTCCAAGAAGAAACAATAGCCGCCATCTGTACCAACAGGTACAGTACGGAGGAAACAGAGAGACAGGCCACCAGAGAAGGTTTAGTGGCAAGGAAAGAAGTGTGAATATGCAGTGGGACTCTGGGTGTCCTCGGAGGAGAGAGAGGACGGAAAGAGAACAAAGTTAGAAAATCAGAATGATTACTAAAACAGAAACCCCAAATCCATAGTTAAGTTAGGTTTCTACTTTAAAGACTCAAATCAAAATACACGGACAAATGGAGGAATAAAAATATCAAAAATGAGATCATCATTGCTATTGAATATCTACTACAGAGGTTATTTTTATATATATTCAGATCCTTTAAATTGCTAACCTCTTTGCCAGAGGAAAAAAACAGATAAAAATTTAATCAGCAAAATGTAGAACCATCCTATCACCATTGACCGCCCTGACAGAGAACACAACAGAGAGACCCTGATGGAGCAGGAAAAAAGTGGGGTGCAGAGCTCAAATTCTAGTAAAAAGACCAGACAATGATCTGACTGAGACTGGAGGAACCCCAGAAGACATGGCCCTGGACTCTCTGTTAGCCCAGAACTAAAACCATTCCCAAAGCCAACTCTTCAGATAAAGATTAGACTGGACTATAAGACATAAAATGATACTTCTGAAGAGTGTGCTTCTTGGCTCAAGTAGATACATGAGATTAAACCGGCAGCTCCTTCCGGAGGCAAGATGAGAAGGCAGAAGGGGGCAGGAGCTGATTGGATGGACACAGGAAATCTGGGGTGAAAAGGAGGAGTGTGCTGACATATGATAGGGATGGATAGCAACTAGGGTCACATAACAATGTGTTTATAAATTTTTGTATAAGAAACTAACTTGAGCTGTAAACTTTCACTTAAAGCACAATTAAAAAAAAATGCAGAGCCATCCTTTCCTGTGTCTCAAAGAAAGCATTCTCCCTCCTTCTATCCAAGACTAATCCTTCTGTTCTTGTTCCTATCTGCTCTACAAGTTCATTCATTCAACAAACATTTATCCATGTCCATGTACCAGGCACTGTACTTGGTGTTAGGTCTACAAAGTGATATGAGAAATGGTCTGTCATCTCAGTCTAGTGGCATGACTTAACCAACAATCACAGGACACAAATGTTATGAAAGAGGTGGACTTGGGGTCTTTGCACCATCAAGTCCTATATTCTATTTTCATTGGTTCCCTTTACAATGATGTCTTTCCCTAGTTCTATGAAACCTATTTAAGTGCTCCGATAAATTAAACAAAAAAGCCTCTCCTTCAACCTTTTGCTAGGAACCTTTCACTTGAGAAGCCAAGCTGAGCTGATATTTAGTAGCTGTAGAGATGATAATTTGACACACATTCTCTAGCCACATGTGTTCTAACCATAAACCTCTATCCACCTCTTGAATGGCACAAACAGAAGCAAAATTCTGCTGCAAGCTGAGAAAATGGCCAATGGCTTCTGTGGACTGATTACCATAGTGGACCACACAGGCCAGCTGCCTTCTCAGACCATCTTTCTCTTGATGTCCCCCAAATCTCTCTAACTTCTGGGACTTGAGGATAAGAACCAGCAGCCCTCAGAAACAAATGCTGATCAATAGCCCTGCTCTTCCATCCGACTTTCCAGCTCCTCTTAAAATAGGACACGGAACGCTACTAATTTAGGCATTCTAAATATATGGCACGTAATACAGACCACGTGACAGACAGAAGGCTACATCTGAGAGGCTGCTGCAGCTCACACTGGTTTTCATAAACCGACTGCGAAGCATATTTTAGGGAAGTAAGGGAAAAGGGAGAGACAGGCTAAAAAAAATTTTTTTTTCAAGCACTGTCGACAGACAGTAGGGTCTTTTTTTGAAGGGAAGGAAAAAGAGGTGTTTTGTTCTCTCCCCTCTTGCTATGGAAATGCTGGTGGCGCAGTGGTTAAGAGCTATGGGTGTTAACCAAAAGGCTGGCAGTTCAAATCCACCAAGCATTCTTTGGAAACGTTATGGGGCAGTTGTACTCTGTCCTTTAGGGTTACTATGAGTCAGAAAAGACTTGCTGTCAATGAGTTTGGTCTTTTTTTTTTTTTTTTCCTTCTTGCCACTTAAAACTCATATTTATCTCACAGAAGTATCGGGAGAGCTAAAAAAAAAAAAAGTTAGAAAGCAGTGAAAGATGCTCCAAGGAAAGGGACTCTGGCAGTGAGCCCCCGGGGCTGCAGTGACCAGAGTTGGAAAGGGGTTCCATGCAACTGTTGTTTGGGGCCACAAGGAACCAGAGCCACAGTTCTGCAGAGCTAAGTGATGAGAGTAAACCTGCACCCGCTAAGAGCTTTATAAGTCCTCTCCAGCTCAGATCGTGATAAACGCAGAGATGGAACTCAGGGCACAAAGGACTTGTGCCCAAGAGGCTGAAAATTAGCTTTCTTAAAAGCAACCCTTCACGTTTCCACGCTGCCTCCTCCAGTCTGTTTTCAGGGAGAAACTTGGTCAAGCAAGACTGAGAAATTGACCTGCATTTTTTTTTTTTTTTTTCCCTCTTCTTGATTCTCCAGATGTGCTAGATAACAAGAAGGAAAGTCCACTGATACCGCCACCCTGAATTCTGGGTCTGTTTCAACCCCTAGATTTCTTCACGTTTGGGAAGTCAAAACTCTGTTTTCTTTTTTAGTCACGTCAATGTGATTCAAGCACTGGTGTATCTTTTTGCTAAGTATAAGAGTAACAGATTTTCAAAGTAGAACATTTGGAAAATATAGCATTACCATAATTCCATCATACAGAAAAAATTATAAATGCTCTGATTATAATATTTTCTTATCTCAGTCTTTATGTAAGTACATAGATAAACCAAAATCAAACCCACTGCTGTCAGGTCGATTCTGACTCATAGCGACCCTATAGGACAGGGTAGAACTGCCCCATAGAGTTTCCAAGGAGCGCCTGGCAGATTTGAACTGCTGACCCCTTGGTTAGCAGCCATAGCACTTAACCACTATGCCACCAGGGTTTCCGAGTACATAGATAGAAACTTTTTATTATTTTCACAATTAAAATTGTATACTTTTTCATAACATACACTTTGCCCCATGTCACTTAGTGATTTTTAATAGCTGTACAATATTCTACTTTATAGACACTGCATAATTTTACCAATTTCCTATTGTTAGACACTTGGGTTGTTTCTAATTTTTTGCCAGTATAAATACTTCTATGATGCACATTCTTGATATAAATATTAATGTACATTTCTGAGAATAAGTTTTCAGAAATGAAAATACTGGGAAAAGGTCTGAGCATTTTAAAGACTCTTGATATAAATTACCTGACAGAATCTTTATACCAATTTATACCCCCATTACTAAATATAAATGTTCATTGCACCTCATCCTCACCAATATAATGTGTTGTCATTTTTTAAATTATGGCAACTAATATTCTACTTTTTCATTTTTATCTATTCTCGGTCAGGGTTGAACAATTTTTCGTAAGTATATCAGATTCTTGTATCTCTTGTTCTGTGATGTTCATATCTTTTGCCCATTTATCTTTCATGATTTTTGTCTGGGATTAAGGATAAGCAAGAACTTGGCTTCATATTCATATGTATCATTAACCAAATAAAGAAAAGTCTTTTTTAGACTTCACTATCATATCAGCATTTCATGTGTTATCTCTCTGTTGTCTAATAATTTGCAAAGGGATTGGTACATAGTTAAAGGGTACCAAGATACATGTTTACATTTCATACACTTTACATGAAGCCATATATTCTGCAATTTTTCGTGAATTTCAGTACAATTAATTTGTGGTTAGAGTCTACGGAGATTAATCGTTTCATTAAACACGGAGCGAAGACCAGCATATACTCTGTACTATTAATAAATTCTATTTACTTATTGACCGTAAACATATTCATAATTCAAGGAGATTCATCTGTGAACTTGAAAATGAATAACATGTTTAAACTGCAGCCTTATAGGCAAGTTGGTAATTAATGAGAATCCTTTAGAAAATGTCTAGAAACGTACAGAATTTAAGTAACAAAACATTAGCAATATAAGAAAAGTGAAGCTCCTTTTTCAGAAGCACATACCCACCTAACACTAGAGTCAAGAGCAGACGGCACTCATCCTGACATCAACCAACATATCATTGGGCTGTGCCTGGCACTGAATAAATACTGATTCCAATGTAGCAACTCACCTGCCTATTCAGATTCAGCATGCTGTTCCTGGTCTCCTGATTCAGATTGCATCTCCTGTTTCCTGGTGTCCAGTGTGAACCTCAAACTGCCACCATCCATGTTCAGCCCCTTGAACTCGGTACCTGCCAACCCTGCTTGGACTTGCCCACCACCTGGAGCTGTGTCTGGCCTGTTGGAGCCTGAAGCCCCAGCCTGATTTGGGTTTTGCCCTAAAGACTTTCAGGCTAATGGCATATTTCACTTCAGCACCATCTGGAGGCCCAGCTGTGTTGTGGTTGTGTCACTGTTTCATCCTGTCAGCCCAGCTCCTGGACCTCAGCCACCTCCCAATGAAAGTGTTCATGCTTTCAGTTATTATGTTCAGTGTTTAGCCTTAAACTAAAAACAGTATGTTTTGAAAGTTTTTTTTTTTTTTTGCCCCAAATTGGAAATTAATTTCTATGGTAATCAGTTAACTATGATCAGAAACGTGTAAACAGAGATTTTTCATATTTTGTTCTGTTGACTTCATCTTACAATAAAAATAAGATTTGGGTCTTCCTTCTTTCAGCCTGGGCCACCTCCTCTGCCACGTGTATGTCCACATTTGTGTCCTTCCGTAGGAAGGATGATACGATTTAGCACTTACATGACTGAGAAAGAGACTTGACATCAATCAATACTGTAATTGCCTTAAACCCAGTGCCGTCGAGTCGATTCTGACTCATAGAGATCCTATAGGACAGAGTACATAAAGTTTCCAAGGAGCACCTGGTGGATTCAAACTGCCGACTTTTTGGTTAGCAGCTGTAGCACTTAACCACTATACCACCAGGGTTTCCGTAATTGCCTTAGATCATCTCTTTTATTATTATTATTTTTTTATTGTGATTTAGGTGAAAGTTAATAGCTCAAGTTAGTTTCTCATACAAAAATTTATACACTTATTGTTATGTGACCCTAGTTGCTCTCCCTATAATGTGACAGCACACTCCCCCTTTCCACCCTGGATTTCCTGTGTCCATTCAACCAGTTCCTGTCCCTTCCTGCCTTCTCACCTAGCCTCCGGACAGGAGCTGTCCATTTAGTCTTGTGCATCTACTTAAACTAAGAAGCACACTCCTCATGAGTATTATTTTATGTTTTATAGTCCAGTCTAATCTTTGTCTGAAGAGTTGGGTTCGGGAATGGTTTTAGTTCTGGGTTAACAGAGAGTCCAGGGGCCATGTCTTCTGGGGTTCCTCCAGTCTCAGTCAAACCATTAAGTCTGGTCTTCTTACTAGAATTTGAGTTCTGCACCCCAGTTTTTTTGCCTTAGATTATTTCTTGAAAAACTCATGATAAAATAAATATGTTCATAACAGCTTCTTCATGAAACGCTCTTGAGAAATGTCTATGAAAATGTCCAGAATTCTACAGTTAAGCCTAAAGAATTATAAAGCCCTGGTGCCACAGTGGTTAAAGCACTCAGCTGCTAACCAAAAGGGAGAAAGATATGGCAGACTGCTACCATAAAGATTTACAGCCCTGGAAACCCGGTGGGGCAGTTCTACTCTGTCCTATCGGGTCAGAATCAACTTGAAGGCAATGGGTTTGGTTTCAGGGTTTAAATAAACTTAGGAGCCCTGGTAGCTCCATGGTTAAGCACTCGGCTGCTAACCTAAAGACCAGTGCAGCAGTTGCTGTTCGGGACAGAGATGTGGCAGTCTGCTTCCATAAAGATTACGGCCTTGAAAAACCTATGGGACAGTTCTACTCTGTCATATACAGGGTTGCTATGAGGCAGAATGGACTTGTCGGCAATGGGGTTAAACATATTTATGCTCTCCTTCCCATTGATCTCACTGAAATAGCCTTAGTTCAGGTGCACCTCCACTATTTTTAAAGCCTTTTAATAGACTGCAATTGACTGATTGACTGAAAAATAGATTTACTGAGATATAATCCACATACCATGTCATACACTCATTTAAAGTGCACAATTCCATGTTTTTTTTCCTGTTGGTATATTCACAAGGTTGTCCAACCATCACCACAATCTAACTTTAGACCATTTTTATTTCCCACCCAAAAAACTCCATACCTATTACCAGTTGCTGCCTAGTCTCCCCACACACCCACATGCAGCCCCAGACAAACATTAATCTACATTCCATCTCTATAGATTTGCCTATTCTAGACATTTCATATAAATGCAATCATATAATATATAGTCTTTTGTTACTGGTTTCTTTCAGTTATTGCAGCGTTTTTAAGGGCTATCCATGCCGTAGCATGTATCAGTACTTCATTTCTTTTTATTACCAAATAGTTTTCATTGTATGAATATGTCAAATTGTTTTCCTCCATCCATCAATTGATAGACAGTCGGGTTGCTTCCCTTTTTTGATTATTATGAATAATTCTGCTAGGAACATTCATGTATAAGTTTTTGTGTGGACAGGTGTCTTCATTTCTCTTGGCTATACACCTAAGGGTGGAATTGCTGGGTCACTGTTTAACTTACTGAGGAACTGCCAAACACTTAACCCCTCGAACATATCCTCTACACTAACAGAGTTACCCAGGTAGAAAGCAAATTTAACCAGGACAGACTCCCTATTTTAAATGGTCAATCATTTCACATGCTTTGAAGGATAAACTGTAAATCCTTAGAAAGCAGATAAACTTTTGATAATCTTGGCCCAGGTTAATTATTCAGGGTCATTATCTTGCCCTGTCCTCTCCTCCCACCCTATCCTATCATGCATGTACTTAATACTCTAGCATTATCTAATTACCTGTAATCCTCTGAACACAGCAAACTTTGCCATGCCTTCATGTTTGTCCATGTTACTCCAACTGCCTAAAACGCCACCTTCCCCTCAACAAACACACACTCGTCTTGAACCAATTCATATTCGTATTTCAAAACATCTTTCAAAGGTAGCCTTCCCTGTGATGCCCGTCCCAGCCATCCCACCCTTGGGCAAATTTTCTCTATCCCCTGTACCACTTGTTTAATATATGACCCGGTGCTGTCATTATCTGTGGTACAAATCTACAAAAATCTCAAAACATTACAGCCAAAACTATAAAGTTCCTGAAAGATAATTTAGAGGCAGAACTATGGGACCTAACATTTTTCAGTAATAGGTTACCAAACACAGTCACAAATGTATAAGCAAGAGAAGGCCACTTAGATAACTGGGACCTCCTACAAATTAAATAGTTAAGCTCATCAAAAAACTTTATCAAAAGAATAAAAAGAGAAGCTACAGATTGGGGAAAAAAATCTTTGGGAATGATGCATCTGATATGGGTCTAATCTCTTAAATACATAGAAAACTTCAACAGCTCAACAACAAAAAGACAACCCAATTAAAAAATGGGCAAAGGACATGAACAAACACTTCATCAAAGAGGACATTCAAGCAGCCAACAAATACATGAAAAGATGCTCCTGATCATTAGCCATCAGAGAAAGGCACATCAAAACTATAATGAGGTGCCATCTCACCCCTGCAAAAATGGCACTAATCAAAAAAACAGAAAACAAATGCTGATGATACTGCTGGCAAGATTATGGGGAGACTGGAACCCTGCTCCACTGCTGGTAGGAATGTAAATTGATTCAACTACTATGGAAAATGGTATGGTGCTTCCTCAAAAAAACTAGAAATACTCTATGATCTAGCAATCCCACTTCTAGGTATATGCCCTAGAGAACTAAAACTACTGACATATACAGATATGTGCACACATATGTCCATTGCAGCATTATTCACAATAGAAAAAAGATGGAAACAACCTAACTGCCCATGAACGGATCAGTGGATAAACAAACTGTGGAACATATACACAGTGGAATACTATGCAGCCATAAAGAATAATGATGAGTTCTCAAAATATACTATAATGTGGATGAATTTGGAGGACATTATGCTGAGTGGAGTAAGTCAATCACAGAAGGACAAATACTGTATGATCTCACCATTATGAAAAGACAAGATAGGTACACATATAGAAAGCAACATTCTTTGGTGGTTACCAGGAATGGTTACCAGGAATGGGGAGGGAGAAGGAATTACCCTCTAGACAGTGGACATTTGTTAAGTTTTGGTGATAGGTAAGGCAATATCAAATAATGGTGAAGTTAGCACAACTTAACCAAGGTAAAAGATGACACTGAGAAGTTTATAAGAATAAGGGATGATTTGGTAAAAGACATATACACTTTTGCAACAACAGTAATAACAACAAAAAAACATGTGTGTGGTTACACTGGCAGATAACTATGCTTATATATGTATAGGTAAGCACATATGAAAATACAGGTAAGAATGTATAGGTGTTTCTGTAGGCAAATGTATATGCATGTTTGTGTGTGCTGCATATATATTCATATATAAAATAAAGTACATGGTGGTACAGTTATGGATACTTCCTAGACATAACCAAATACCTTGCGGGACTGGGTTACTGGTTTGGAGGTATTAGGACTATAATCTTGGGGGTCAGCTTGGTCAACTGGCATAACATAGCTCATAAAAATAATGTTGTACATCCTAGTTTGGTGAGTAGTGTCTGGGGTCTTAAAAACTTGTGAGCGGCCATCTAAAATACAACTACTGGTCTCTATGTGTCTGAAGCAAAATAGAAAGAAGCAAACCAAAGACTCAAAGAAGAAATTAGTCTACAGGACTAATAGTCTACACGAACCATGGCCTCACCTACCTTGAGACCCAAAGAACTAGATGGTGCCTGGCTACCACTACTGACCGTTCTGACCAGAGACACAACAGATGGTCCCGGACAGAATGGGAAAAAATGTAGAACAAAACTCAAATTCCTAAAAAAGCCCAGACTGATTGGACCAGTAGAGACTAGAGGAGCCACTGAGACTATCACCCTGGAATGCTCTTTAAACTTGGAACTCAAGCCACTATCGGAGGTCACCTATCAGCCAAAAGACACAGTGGCTCATAAAATAAACGATATCACTCATGAGTACTGTACTCCTCTATAAGCAATCATCTAAATGAGATCTAGTGGTCAACACTGACCCTAGACCAAAGATGAGAAGGTACGGACAGGGACAAGGAAGTTAGATTAATGGAAATAGAACAGCTAGAATGGAAATAATGAGAACGCTGACACATTGTGAAAAGTATAACCAATGTCACTGAATAACATGTATAAAAATCGTTAAATGAGAGCCTAATTTGCTATGTAAATTTTCTCCAAAATCGCAATAAAATATATATTTTTTAAATCTCAAAGCATAAATCTCACTGTATCCCATTACACATCTACTCCTACATTTAACAAGCTAAGAAGTTTCCACTAGCACTTAGCCTCATTACCTCCTCTTGCAATTTAATTTCCTCTGGGTCTGTTCTGTACAGTCAGTATCCTCCCTACAGAAACCTTCGGATGAAGGTACCTCTCAGAATTGTATTTTCCATGACAACTGATGAAACAAAGGTAACACTCCAAATCCTCTATTGTAAGGATGGAAATGTCTATTCCTTCCTTTCTTCTATGTCCCATAGTAAAAACCGGAGACATGGGAGAGGGGAAGAGGCAGCAGGACAAAGGCAGCATTTGCAGTCCTGAAGCCACTCTTCTCTCTGTTTCCTTCTCCACCACCTCAGCGCCTTTGATTTCTCTAATGGGAATAAAGTCATCTGGGCAAAAGGCTCAGCAGACCATTCCCTCTGAGGAAAAACAAGTCCGCATCTCTCTGTAGATGGATGTTGACTTCTGGTCGGAAACCTCAATGGCAACAGATGGGGAGGGAAGAAAAGATGCTTCACAGACCCTGTCTCTTGACTACAGTCAAAATAATCTCATCACTGCAACCACCTGCTCCCTTTCTCCAGGAAATCAGATCAATTCTGACTTTCGGTGCAGAGAAACATTGCCTGCAGCTGACAGACATTTACAAAGCACGGGAATACAGGGAGATTGTCCTCTATTTACAAAGGAGTTGTGTTCAAAAGCGCATTTGTAAGTCACTGGGAAGGCACAGAAACAATAGACTAGCCCACAAAAACCTCTTTAGCCAATTCTGTGCCTGGAGCACAGCATTTTGTTGTTGTTAGCTGTTGTTGAGTCAACTCCGACTCATGGAGACTTCATGTGTAACAGAACAAATTGTTGCCCAGTCCTGCACCATCTTCATGATCATTGCCATGTTTGAGTCCAGTGAGACAATATTCCGTTCTGATCCATAAGGCTTTCACTGGGTAATTTTTGGAAATAGATTGCCAGGCTTTTCTTTGTAGTCTTCCTTAGTCTAGAAGCTCCACTGAAACCTATCCACCATGGGTGACCCTGCTGCTATTTGAAATACCAGTAGTATAGCTTCCAGCATTGTAGCACTAGGTTAACCACCACAGTATCGTGGACAGCATTTATACTAAAAACCAAACCCAGTGCCATCGAGTCAATTCCGACTCATGGCATTTACCCATTTATATCAAAACCAAAAACCAAACCCAGTGCTGTCGAGTCGATTCTGACTCATAGCGACCCTATAGGACAGGGTAGAACTGCCCTATATATTTTCCAAGGAGTGCCTGGTGGATTCGAACTGCTGACCCTTTGGTTAGCAGCCGTAGCATTTAATCACTACGCCACCAGGGTCACGGCATTTACAGTGCTATCTAAAACTAACTAAGCATGTAACTGTGAAATTTAAAGTAACTATGATTAATACATTAAAGACTCTAGCAGCAAAAGTGGACAACATGTAAGACCAGATGGGTAATTTCAGCAGAGAGATGGAAATTATAAAAAAAACAAATGCAAAATCTAAATGAAAAATACAGTAATAGAGATGAATAACATCTTCGATAGGCTCGTAAGTAGATTTCTCACTGCTGAAGAAAGAATTAGTCTGAAGATAGGTTAATAAAAATTATTCAAACTGAAACACAATGAGAAAACAAAATGTAAACAAACATCACATACAAAAGCTGTGTGACGATGTTAAACACTATAACATACCCATACTTGGAATTCCAAGACAGAAGGAATGGGACAAAGAAATATTTGAAGGACTACTGGCTGGGAATTTCCCAAAATCAATAGCAAACACCATGTCACAGATTTAAGATGTTCAGAGAACACCGACAGGAGAAAAGAAAAGAAAAAAAAACCTAGGTGTAATTTAATTACTAATATTGTACCAATGTTGATTTCTTAGTTTTGATCACTGTACCACAGTTATGTAAAATGTTGACATTAGGGGAAGTTGAGTTAAGTGTAGGCAGGAGCTCTCTTTACTGTTTTGTAATTCTAAATTGTTCTAAAATAATTAGTTTTTAAAAAGTGGTTTCAGTGTTATGAACACCTACATTGAGAACATACCAGTAATTCTTAGAACAGAAACTGGAGATAACTTACTTATGAAGCTACTCTTCACATCTGTTCATCCCTATAGAAAAAAAATTTTTTTTTTTTTCTGTTCTTGAGTTTGATTTTAAATCAGGCTTGTGGTCCATCCCAGGAACCCCTGTACTATTTATGGTATTATTTCTACGGAAAATATTTTTCAAGCCAAACAACTAAGTTATAACAGAACTTTAAGAGCAGAGCAATTTGTAAGGTGGGTGTTTATGCACCTTGAATTTTATATGAACTTTTCTTCCAAAAGATGTATAACAACTTCCTTTAGATAGATGACAGACAGACAGACAGATAGCACAGCATATACAATGGAGTATGGGGGATGAAAGCTAAATGAGACATGGGTCCTGTCCTCAAGGAACGTCAGCATAGAAGGGAGGAATACGAGAACTAATTCTGAGTCAGGAGATTAGGCTCCTCCACTAATCAGCAGAATAGGACCTTGGGTGAGTTACATATCTCTAAGCCTCACTTAGCACTAAAATGCATAACACAGAACACAAAGACTGCAGTAAGACCAATGCAATTAATTAATGACTATGGAAACCATCTGTGTGCCAATTACTATGCTAGAAGGTATCAATAAAGACTGGCTGAATCTAAGCAAAAACTAGATAGAAAAATGTTAAGTTCTATTTTACCAGGAGCACAATACACTAATTTGGGAGTTCAAAAGAGTAAAAGAGGACTTCCAGCTAGAAGAATCACAGAATATTTCAGAAAGGAGACAGAATGTAAAATATGTGAGCATTTGGATATACAGAGGTTGGGAAAAAAGGGCTTTCCCTTTGTAGGAATCTGCTGAGGGGAGGAGGAATGCCAGGGCCTAGATATGGGCGCTGGACTTGACTTGTCTAGAGAAGCTTTAGCACAGCGGTGGCAGAGTCCCTTAGAGGTTACCTGGCAATATACTCAGTATCTCCACTCCATGCATTAGCTTCCCAGAAAGCATGAAGTCTTGGTTGTAAATCGTGTGCAGGAGGTTGGGATTTGCTTGTTCAGCCTGCTGCTAAGTTTTTATAGCTACATCCGTATCCTTTGTTTTAAAGCATATCTCAGATGCCGTCTGTCATGGATTGAATTGTGTCCCCCCAAAATATGTGTCAACTTGGCTAGGCCATTGTTCCCAGTACTGTGTGGCTGTCCACCATTTTGTGCCTTGATGTGATTATCCTATGTCTTGTAAATCCCAACCTCTCTGATGTTAACAATGCAGGACTAGTGGCAGTTATGTTAGTGAGACAGGACTCAATCTACAGGATTAGG
The DNA here is from genome assembly GCF_024166365.1 of Elephas maximus indicus. Classification (NCBI taxonomy): domain Eukaryota; kingdom Metazoa; phylum Chordata; class Mammalia; order Proboscidea; family Elephantidae; genus Elephas; species Elephas maximus. Next base: position 56,903,882 of record NC_064840.1, read on the forward strand.
TTGTACCTTGAGTCAATCTCCTTTGAGATATAAAAGAGAGAATCGAGCAAGAGGAGAGAGACCTCATTACCACCAAGCAAGAAGAGTCAGGAGCAGAGCGTGTCCTTTGGACCCAGGGTCCCCGCACTGAGAAGCAACTAGACCAGGGAAAGATTGATGCCAAGGACCTTCCCCCAGAGCTGACAGAGACAGAAAGCCTTCCCCTGGAGCTGGCACCCTGAATTCACACTTCTAGCCTACTAGACTGTGAGATAGTAAATCTGTTAAAGTCATCCACTTGTGGTATTTCTGTTATAGCAGTACTAGATAACTAAGACACCCTCGAAACCTTTACTTTCCGACCTCGAGGGTCATGACTTGGCTCCATCTCACCCCCAAATCAAGTCCTTTGCCATCTGGCCCACTCTTACCACACCACTAATGCTGGAGGAGAGTGGGCTGCGCAGGCGGGTGACAGAACAGCAACCCATGGAGAGAGTAGACAAATCCTCCCATAGGATTCACAGGCTCAGATGGTGGATTGTAAAAGAGATAATTGGGAACTCTTAAATGGTTTTATGGAATCCTATCAAACTTATGTCCAAGAGCTATATTTAAAAATATGAAATCAGAGCCAAAGATGTGCCACTCATCAGATTTAATTATTAGCCTGCATACTCTATACCAAAGGAATAGCTAAGTTACAAGCATAAAGAAAGGAATTTTCTGTTTACTTGAGGAGATAAACAGGTTTTCTGAGATACCGGATCAGATCACATCTCTCTGCTTTAATTTTTTTTCCCAGATGGTTTTAAAAAGTGCTATTATGTGCAAATTCAAGACAAAAATCCATGCCAATGAAATATCTGGGGAAAGAAGAAAGCAAGGAAATACTGTTCCCTCTGTGTTTTAGAGATAGATAATAATTAATAGACAATAACTAGCCATCAATGTGGTAGTCTCCCTCCATGATCTTCACAGAATTGTGCAAAGTGGCCCCCAGCCAAATCAGACTTATAAATAATTTATCTCAATTCCTCCTTTTACAGAGGAAGATCCCTGAGGGTAAGGTGGCTTGTCCTGGATCTCCAAGCAGAGTGGGTGATGGCCACCTGGCAAAGCTACGAACAAAAGAAGTAGGAGCAGTGCTCTGTATTTTGCAGGTAAGACAGACTCGAAGGCTGGGGCTGAGTATGGCCTTGGAGGGCATCTAAATCAAGCCTCATGTTGAAATGATGGGGAAACCCAGTCTCAAGGTGTGGCAGCGTCTTGGTAGTCACCCAGCTGCCCATCCTTGTCTCATCATGCTAGCCACCTCACAGTTAGCTTGAGGCTTGACATAACTATTACCATCTGGAAGTACTTCACAGGCTTTTATTATTATTTTATAAACACAAAGCACCCCCATCTTTATCGAACTAGTTCAGGGTTTGACGAAGCACATGTGTAGCCTTCATTTAGCACTGAGACTGTGGAATGCTTCCACATCTCACCTACAAATTTAGCATGGATTTTTGCTGAATTGCTCCAGCTTTTGGACTACTGAAACCCAAAACACAGTATCATTCTCTCTAAGGTTATGCTTAGAAACACATATAAGTTATTTTAAAAATATTTCTCCCATATAGTGTTTCATCACTTTCTCTAACTCATCATAGAAAGGGAGTTCACATCAGACTCTTCGATTCCCTTCATAATCCTCAACTAGGTATACAGCAAAGAACTACCAACAGGATTGACCAAACCAAAAAACCAATCGAGTCGATTCCGACTCATAGCGACCCTATAGGACAGAGTAGACCTACCTGGTAGAGTTTCCAAGGAGTACCTGGCAGATTCGAACTGCCTACCCTTTGGTTAGCAGCTGTAGCACTTAACCACTATACCACCAGGGTTTCCAACAGGATTGAAGAGGCCCTCAAATGTCAGCTAGCCCAACCGCCACTCTGATGCTGGAATCATGACTTATAGCCAACCACCTGACCCAGTGGTCATCAGTGAATGCTAGAATTCTTGTAACGACAGGAAGCCACGTGGTTCCCAAGCATCCCATTCCGGTTTGGATTATTTGAAGGTTACTCCTTATTTTGAACTTAAATCTGCCTTCCTACAGGGCTTCCTCTGACTGGTAGACTCTTTCATAACATCTCCTTTCCTGTGAACACAAAACATTGCCTCAGCAATCTTTTGTGCTAAGAACGAAAAAATGAAAGAAACTATGATAGCTGCGACAGTCAAGTCTGTGTAAATATATTTAAAGTGTTTGCCTTCTTTTACACATCACGTATGAGAATGGTTGACTAGATTCTCAGCAAATGTGGCAGGTATGTGTGGATTTATCTGTCTGAAAATACACGCTGGGTACTGTACATAAACGCAACCCTGGGTAGCTATGACGAGAAAGCCAGATGCCACTGAGTCAATTCTGACTCCTGGCGGCTCCATGTGTGTCAGAGTAGAACTGTGCTCCACAGTGTTTTCAATGGCTGATTTTTTAGATTTTTTAGAAATCACAAGGCCTTTCTTCTGAGGAGGCTCTGGATAGACTTAAACCTCCAACCTTCCATTTAGCAATCAAGCAAGTACCCAGGTGGTACAAATGGTTAACGTACTCAGCTACTAACTGAAACACTGGGGGTTCGAGTCTCCCCAGAGGTGTCTCAGAAGAAAGGCCTGGCTATATACTCCCAAAAGATCAGCCATTGAAAACCCTATAGATGAAAACCCTATAGATGAAAACCCTATAGAGCACAGTTCTACTCTGACATACATGGAGCCGCCAGGAGTCAGAATCGACTCATCGGCAACTGGTCATTACGATGACAGTACCTCTAAAAGAAAGTTAGCCATACCTCAAAGCAAATAAACTACCCTCCTGTACCACTGCTGCCTGAGAAAGACTGGCCTTATCATGAAGATATTGTACACAGAACAGCAGACAGAGATTTCAAATACGAGTGCAGACTGAAAATCACAAGGGCAAACATTCCAAATTGCAGGCATTGATTTGTAATCAAGTTCCTTTGAAATTACTTGGTATGTGGACAGTTCTGTGTAGCATGCTTCGGGGTGAGTGGCAACCAGGATTTTTTTTTTTTTAATGATGTTCAGAGATTCTCCCTAGGGTCAGCTAGTAAGATAATATATGTGGAAATGCTTCACAAACTGTTAAGTGCTGTAAAGTGTGATGCTGTGTCATCGTTATATTTTGAACTCTTACGTGCTAGGTGCTGAGGTGTTGTGCTAGGCATTTTTAAGACATTGTGTAAATAAGTAAAAGAAACAAAACAAAACAAAAACCTGTACACCAAAAGCTTGATCTTACAAAGATTTCTTTACCTGGCTCCAGGTATATGAAAAATGATACTACACTAAAATTGTATGAATTTATGCTTCACATATAAGGTGGAAAAAAATTGTAAGACATGAAGGTGCCCAAAGAGACATACATAAATAGCAGCAGCGTTTTGGATGTGACTAAAGATCGTCTGTCTAGCCTGTAGGCTGATGAGATGGTGGCTACATAACCTAAGTAGGGGCTGGTGTTAGGTGGACACAGCTACATTTCTGGGCAAACTGAAGCAGATCCTACCCAGGAATGGGAGAAAGAGCTACATGGCCTTGAAGGGACTTCCTCTCCCAAATTATTAATTGAATTTCAAACTACTAACAATGGGAAGTAGCTCTGGTGCCCACAAAAGGTGGGCAGTTCGAATCCACCAGCTGCTCCCCGGAAACCCAATGGAGCAGTTCTACTCGGTCCTATAAGGTCACTATGAATTGGAGTGGACCTAATGACCAGGGGTTTGTTTTTGGTTTAACAATGGCAAAATATAAGAATATACTAAAGAGCATTCCAAGAAACTGGACAAAGTGTCTTTCTTTTCAAATGAGGCATAAAAAATGAATACTAAACTATCCTACGGCCATAAAAAAAGCTGAGCCATTCTTCTTACTAGTTTCCATGTGCTCTGATGAGCTGTACCATACATGGACTCTCATACTCTCTTTAGGTTTCAGAGTTTTATGTTTACATTTTATTTAATTTCACTTTCTTAAACTACAGCAAGAAGTTCTGCCAAGAACCAATGAAACTGTTCACTCCAGGACTGTGGTTTCCATAAGAAAGTAAGGGGAAACAGATGTTTTATACCTACGGGGAGGCTCCCACAAAACGTCCTGCCAGCCATATCCACAGCCTCCCTCCTGTAACCTGCACCACGGGTGCCTTTTCTACTTGCCACCCTCATTCACAAACATGCCAACCTTCTATGAAATCCGAGGCCGTGTAGGTGCGCTGAATTGGGCTGCCCTCCGCTGGGTTGTTCAGGGTCTCCAAGGCTGATTCAATCGCTTCAACCAGCTCATCGCGCTTGTCCTTCCTCACGGGTTTCTCCTCGGGGTGGCGGGTCAGGCCCGTCTCCAGCTGGTAGACTTTCTGCAGGGTGAAACTGTCAAAAGGTACTGCTGCGTACTCCGTGGCCAGCTTGACGCCGGCGTGCACCTCCGCCTTGTCCACCTGGGAGTGCAGGAAGGCCAGGAGGTCCGCCTGGGTTTTCTCGGGGGCGCCCCGGTCCACGCCCTGGCCCGCGGGGTCGCTGGCGTGGTACTGCACGTTCTTGAGCTGCTCGCTCCTCTCCTGGAGCTCGTCCTTGAGCTGCGCTATCTGCTTCTTCAGGCTGCTGATGTAGTGGCGGTGCTGCTCCTCCCACTCCTGCAGGACAGCCTGGTACCCCTCTTTCCCTGTTGGGCCGTTGGCCCGGGGCAGCCCCAGCTGCTCCTCGTCGCCTTTGGGGGTGCAGGCCAACATGTAGAGGACGGAGATGGCGCAGCAGAGGAGCACAAGCAAAATCACCACCCGAGAAATCCAGGCCAGCAGCCCCCGGCGAACCATCATCATTCAGCAATCAGCCATGCGTCCAGACCTGGCGACATCCCAGAATGCCAGGGCCCCACACAAGGGCTTCCCCGGACTAGACCACGGCAGGCATGCGTTTGGCGCGCCCTGAGCTCCTTCCATCCGTTTCCTTCTACAATGTGCTCTGTCCCTTGGAGCCAACTACCATATGGAGCAGCTTTCCTCCTTCTAGAAGACGATTTTCAAGGCAGAGGCAACGCCTTTTCACATTAATTCCCATCACAGCCTTCCTGATGTGCAGCAGACCACAAGAGACCTGAGAAAGAGACAGAAATAACAAAAACATTTATTCAGGTCAACAACCCTAAGCTCACCACTGCAATATTCAATAGCCCTCCCATGAAGTTTATGTGTTTATGATAAATGATTAAATATTTTTAAATGTTTGCATATCAGAATGCAAACGTGTGTCTGCAGTGTAAGGCAAATAAAGAACAAAGGACACAGAAAAAAAGGTCTGAAGGAAATAGTCAATTACCAAAACCAAACCGAACCCACTGCCGTAGATTCCAACTACTAGCGACCCTATAGAAAAGAGGAGAACTGCCCCACAGGGTTTCCAGAGCTGTAAACGTTTAAGGAAGCAGACTGCCACATCTTTCTCCCTTTTGGTTAGCAGCCGAGTGTTTTAAGCACTATACCACCAAGGCTCCTATACAGTCAATTACGTTCTATAAAGTCCCTGCGAACACTGAAACGGTGAATACCAAACCAGCCTTGTTTGACCTCAGCTGTGGCACACAACACCTTTCTCCCAGGTGTGCGCATATGCATGCCGGCGAATGCTCACGAAAGCACCAGGATACTTAGCAATTGGGCTACGGTCGCAATACGGAACATGAAACTAATGAGGATTGCTATGTGCCAAAATGTTGACAATACTACTCTCTGGATGGATGGACTAAGGGTGATTTTTCTGCTTCTCTATATTTTTCTGTATCTTGTAAATTCTCCACAATGAGCATATATTATTTTGATGATTGAAAAGGGAAAAAAGCAAAAAAAAAACTTGAATGACATTGAAGTTGTGGGCAGAGGACAACGCGGGACTTCTGAGGCCAGGGCCAACCCAGCAGGGGGAGATGTAACAAGATGAACCCTGGACAAGAGTGTGCATACATTCAAGGCAGGGCTAGAAGCTGGCTCAAGTTGTTTTCAAGCTTTCTGACAAGGAGATGGAGAAGCTCCTGGAGCTTCAAACATAAATTGATGAAATGGTTAGATAGTAAATGTGGATGATAACTTGTCCACCAGGGGTCAGGAGACAGGTGTTCTAACCAGCTCTCCAATTCTGCATACAGACAAGGGACAATGTGTTTGCCAGAGAAAGTGACAGGGTTGGGAGAAGAACAGAGACCAGAAATACTGTCCCATCAGGACTCAAATCCCCAGGCATATTTCTTCTGTAGCCTCTGAGAGGAATTCTGTGTTCTAACTGCTCATCAAAAATACTGAGATGGTTACTGATTAGTTAGTAGATAAGAACTACTTTAGGTGAAGGAAAGGACAATACTCAATACACGGAAGGTCAGCTCAACTGGACTGGACGAAAAGCAAAGAAGTTTCCGGGAGAAACTGAATGCTTCAAAGGTCAGCGGAGCAAGTGCGGGGGTTTGGGGACTATGGCTTAAGGGGACTTCTAAGTCAATTGGCAAAATAATTCTATTATGAAAACATTCTGCATCCCACTTTGAAATGTGGCGTCTGGGGTCTTAAATGCTAACAAGCGGCCATCTAAGATGCATCAATTGGTCTCAACCCACCTGGATCAAAGGAGAATGAAGAACCCCGAGGTCACACGATAACTATGAGCCCAAGAGACAGAAAGGGCCACATGAACCAGTGACTTTCATCATCCTGAGACCAGAGGAGCTAGATGGTGCCTGGCCACAACCGATGACTGCCCTGACAGGGAGCACAACAGAGAACCCCTGAGGGAGCAGGAGATCAGTGGGATGCAGACCCCAAATTCTCATAAAAAGACCAGACTTAATGGTCTGACTGAGGAATCCCGGCAGTCATGGTCCCCAAACCTTTTGTTGGCCCAGGACAGGAACCATTCCCAAAGACAACTCATCAGACATGGAAGGGACTGGACAATGGGTTGGAGAGAGATGCTGATGAAGAGTGAGCTACTTGTTTATCAGGTGTACACTTGAGACTGTGTGGGCTTCTCCTGTCTGCAGGGGAGATAGGAGGGTAGAGAGGGTTAGAAACTGGGAAAATTGTCACGAAAGGAGAGACTGGAAGGGCTGACTCATTAGGGGGAGAGTAAGTGGGAGTATGGAGTAAGGTGTATATAAGCTTATATGTGACACACTGACTTGATTTGTAAACGTTCACTTAAAGCTCAATAAAAATTATTAAAAAAATATACTGAGATCGATCTCAGGGCTTTTCCCTCAAAAACATGCTCTGCACCTCAATTCCAGACCCCTCTTAACAAATGAGCCAACTTGACACACCTCCGTTTTCTCCAGGCACCCCACTCTCTCCTCCCACCCATCGCGCACATCCCAATAGCACATTCCGTTTTCAATTTCCTTCCTTCTTTAATTCCCTTTTCTTGTCTCCCCCTACTCAGCCATATATACACACCAAATAAAATTTCATCTTAAGCGACTTTTTCTAAAAATTGTCTAGGTGTATCTTTCTATATCACTTCTCTTAAAAACGAGCTCCTTAAGAATACCGTGTGTTTGTCATTTTATAAAAACTTGACATTTTTAACAATCCCAACAATAACTAAATTATTCTCTAGTCTTCAGTGGACCCAGGAAATCCAGATTCTAGACCAGTAATCATCTCAATTACCTGTGATCTTTCCCATGGACCCTTCCATGGTGGTCCTTACTGGAAGAAGGATCCTAGTCAATTATCAACTTTGGTATCCCTGGGAGAAGACAGAGAGGTGTTCCTTCTACCATTCTCTCTACGCTGAAGATAGAATAAATGAGAATAGGCTCATTGACTTTTTCTAAATATTCACCCACCATGTTTCACGGCCATACCTATTACCCAAGAAAAGTGCCTCTTGCGGATATTATTATATTATCAAAATAGTTTATTTCCCAGTTTTCCTTAAAAATTCAACACTTACCATTCTTTCTAATGTTTCCCTTGCCCCGAGGATTCTCTCTACTATAATTTAGAACAATACACAGTTATTAGTGCTAAGTCGAAAGTGCATGTTTAGCCCTGGAAGCCTTTTCTGTCTGATGAAAATCTTGGGATTTGTATAATTACTATAATCCTATGATTAAAAGCATCTCTGCTTTAGTATTTAGGCACCTTGCTGTTTTTAATAAAATCTCTCAGATGAACTCATTATATTCAAGTATTAAATTACCAGTGAAGACATGTTATCATGCTATTCTGCCACTTTAAAGGCTTTTACTTTACGTAGATTGTCATTAAAAAACAAAATAAGCAAATCAAAAATAATAAAAATGGAACATTTAACACAGTTTATTATGCTGTGAAAACTTAGAGCATGCAATCTTTCCAACGGAATTTTTTTTAATGAAAAATTTTTGTATTTGCATAATAAATTGAAATCCTGTTGGTAAACTGAAGCAATATGTATTAAGGTTATGGTGAAAGAAACTTAAAGCTGTAGAAAAAAAATTTTTTTTTCCTATTCTGTAAGTCTCTTTAAAATCTAGTCCAGCTTTCAAAATTCACTAGTGTAAATTTCAAGATAATTTGGTATTCCACCCTTCGGGATGTAAAGGGAGAAAAAAGGGGATCTTTAGCAAGAAATTACTTTTTAACAGAAATAACAAAAAGCAATACAAATTGCTGCTAAGTGGTGAATTTCTCCTTTTAAATAACAGGGCAGAAAATGTATGTCAGAAACAAAACTCTGCATCTTTTAACAGATAAAATATTCTGTAGTAATTCCAGTAATCTAAACTTTAATCAAAATAGTAACTGGCTATATCGTAGAGCCCAGGAGATTTCAGATTTTTCATTTGAATGTCACTCTTAAGAGTGGATGTCACTTTACCAGCTCTGTCGCAGTCAGAGAAGAACACCTTGGTAAGACTTAACCAAAACCAAATGTACAGCTAAGCCACAAAGGCACCTTGCAAACAACATCTCTCTGCAGAGGCGGTGGGAGAATTAAAGAGTTAACATTTATAAAGTGTTTACAGATTTGCAGATGGAAAACACCATGTAATTACCAAGCACTATTAAAGTTAGAGATGACAGTGAAAATATACCCTTATCTGATCACAGAAGCATTGTGCTACTATTTAAAAACTTGGAAAAGGCACACAGATTTTTAGATTAGTTCAGTCTCTTGGATCAGGTTGGGAGGGAGCAGAAAAGGAGTAAAGAGGGAGAAGGAGTCCCTGTCAATAATCGATTTTAGGGCCCTCAGGAGAAGAGAGATGGATATTCCTAATTTTTTATTAAAGAAAATTCTTTGTGCTCATTCGGTTTCTTGCCTCTTAAGTTTTTAAATATGCATCCTTATTAATGACGTTCTACAATAATTTCCTGTCCCTGTCCAAACACCCAAATAATGCTTCTATGATGAACCATGTCAGAAACATTGGATTTATTTATTAGACTGAAGGGGACATCAAGCACAATGACTTTACCATCACTGTCACAATCTCTGGGCAAAAAACAGGGGGGCAAAAGAAAATATTGTTATAGAGCAATGGTTTATAGTGCCCAGCTGGTACTAACCCTGCCTAAAACCAGGGTATTCCAAGAACTCTTGGACTAGAAAAGGGGCGGATTGGTGCTCGACTTTGTCCATCACCCTCGGGTCAGACTACTCCTAGGGGCTATTTTCCTGGGAGTATAGGTAGGAAACTGCTTAAGGAACTGACAGCACTTCTCTACTTTCTGAAATTTTAAGGAAAGAAGTTTGAAAGGCACAATGGTCACGAGACACTTGTAACCTCTGCCAAGGGGTCCAACAACAGAATAGATTCCTCCGACTTCATGTGGAATTTGTCCAAGAATCCTGATATCCCACCCAGATGAGGAACCATCCTGGACCTCCCCCAGACCTCCAAATAACATAGCAATAACCTAGTAATGGGTCAAAGTTCACTCCATCCAGAATTCTTTCTTTTATTCAACCATATTAAAAAAAAGTAATTAAATACCTACTATAAGCATTCAGCTGCTAATCAAAACGTCAGCAATTCAAATCCACCATCTGCTCCTTGGAATCCCTATGGGGCAGTCCTACAGGGTTGTTATGAATCAGAATGGACTCGACAACAGCAATGGGTTTGGTTTTGGTTTATGTACAATGCACTACATAAAAAATTATAAGAGATGACAAGAACACAAAGGAAACCAGAAAAAATGGTGCCATGAGCATATCCATGCTCCTGCACCACCCCCTCCCCGCAATATCACCAAGGAAAACAACTACAAATTGGTAGTCAATTTTGTAAGAACTGTGAAAAATGGCTGAGGGTTGTAGCAACTAAGGGAAAACTGAATAAAAAAACAAAAGTGACTCTTAAGTGGTAGGAAAGCTTTGGTTTTCTACTTAGCTGAGCCCATTCCCCTGTTCCTAGTGTGGTGGCTCCATCATCTGAAAGCAGCAGCAGCAGATGGTGCTCCCAGAAAGGGGGCTTGATCTCTAGCTCTGGAGAGAGCACAGCCAATAGTGGATTATAGTGGAGGTCTATTCTGAACTGGCTGGGAGCTCCCTGTATGAAGGACTGATGCAGATCCTTCTCTAGGTATGGTCCATCTGATAATCTATGCAGGCAAAGGGGGAGTGATGGGCAATGCTGGAAGGCTGTGACTACCTGTACACACCTGGGACTAAGCAGTGTGATTTGAGCATACAATTAATGACTAAGGGCTGAAGAAGATGCTGGAGTGAGTTTTTTTTTTTTTTTTTTGGAACTTAGAGTTTTCAGACGCACCATATATATGGGGAAACTGAGGTGGCCTCACATGTGCTCAGAGGTACCATATATATGGGGAAATTGAAGTGGCCTCACGTGCTCAGGTTAGGATGCATGCACAAAAGTTACCTGGGTATCCTATGCTTTCACTTTGAACTTACTGCAAGCCAGCCCAACCTTGCTGTGAACCAACCCTCATATTGAAGAAGCATCCCAACACACAGACAATTTGCAAAAATTGGAGGAGAGTTTTTTTTGTTTTTTCTCTTTCTCTGTTTTTTGCTTTTTGTTTATCCCTGGAATACAAGGAAATCTCTTTCAAAACACTAGTTGGGTATGGGCTGGGGAACAGAGTCCTTGAGGTCTGTAAATGTCTAGGAGGACAGTCTTTGCAAAAATAGGAGAGGTGGTTCAGCAGATGAAATATTGTAGCCTTTAACAATTAAAAAATAATGCAATACCTGGCAAAGAGAAGAATCTGAGTTCCAGAGTTACCATATTATAATATTCAAATGTCCCAGTTTCAACAAAAATCACAAGGCATGCAAAAAAAAAAAAAAAAAAAAACAGGAAAGGTTAGTCCAAGCAAAAGAAAAAAGTGAGTAAGGAAATTCTCCCTATGAAGCCCAGATAATGGACAGACCAGAAGACTTTAAAACAACAATATTAAATATGCTCAGAAAACAAAAGTAAAACACAAGCAAAGAACTAAAGGAAATCAGGAAAACGATACAGGAGCAAACAAGAATTTCATTAGAGATAGAATTTATTTAAAAAAAATTACTGGAGCTGAAAAATACAATAACTGAAATGACAAATTCTCTGGAGGGGTTCAACAGCATATTTGATCTGGCCAGAGCAAGAATCAGCAAACTTGAAGATAGAACAATTGAAATTATCAAGGCTGAAGAACAAAAAGATAGAAGTAAAGTTAACAGAACCTAAGGGACTTGTGAGACACCATCAAATGAACCAACATATACATTATAGGGATGCTAAAAGGAAAGGAGAGAAAGAAAGGGGCAGAAAGAATATTTGAAGAAATAATAGTAGAAATCTTCCTAAGTTCAACGAAGAACATGAATCTTGACATCCAAGAAACCCAAAAAATTCTAGGTAAATAAACCCAGGAAGACCCACACTGAGACACATTATACTCAAACTCTCAAAAAGCAGAGAAAAAGAGAGAATCTTGAAAGCACCGAGAGAGAAGAAAATTATCATACACATGGGATCCGCAATAAAATTTACCACTGATTTTTCCTCAGAAACCATGGAGACCAGAAGGTAGTGGGATGACATCCTTAAAGTGCTGAAATAAAAGAACTGCCAGCCAAGAATTCTGTACCTGGCAAAAATATCCTTCAAAAAGAGGGTAAACCTCTTAGAAAAAAAAAAAAAATTAGGAGCAATGCTTCAGCACCTAGTTTTCAACAATAGGTTCATTGATATGACACCAAAAGCAAGAGCAACAAAAGACAAAATATAAAAATTGGACTTTATCAAAATTAAAAATGTTTGTGCATCAAAAGACTTTTTCAACAAAGTGAAGAGACAGTCTACAGATTAGGTGAAATTATTTGGGAACAATTTATCTGATAGGGGTTTAATATCCAGAATAGAAAAAGAAATCCTACAACTCAACAACAAAAAGACAGCCCAGTCACAAAATGGATAAAGGATTGGAATAGACATTTCACTAAAGAAGACATAGAAATGGTCAATAAGGACATGAAAAGATGCTCAGTATCATTTGTCGTTAGGGCAATGGTAAACAAAAACCATAATGAGATACCACTTCACACACACACTAGGATGGCTATTATCATAAAAATGAAAAATACCAAGTGCTGGTGAAAACCTGAAGACGTTAGGACCCCTATTATTGCTGGTAGGAGTATAAAATGGTCCAGCTGTTGTGGAAAACAGTATGATGAGTCTTCAATAAGTTAAACGTATAATTACCAAAACCAAACCCAGTGCCATCAAGTCGATTCCGACTCATAGCAACCCAGCAATTCCACTCCAAGGTATATACCCCAAAAGACTCAAACAGATACCTGTACACCAATATTCATTGCAACAGTAACACAATCAAAAGGTGGGAACAATAGATGAATGGATAAATAAAATATGATATATACATACAATGGAATATTATTCAGCCATAAAGAGAAACAAAGATCTCATACATGCTGCTGTCATTGTTGTGTGCCATTGAGTTGATTCTGACTTGCAGTGACCCTATAGGACAGAGTAGAACTGCCTCATGGGGTTTCCTAGGCTGTAAATCTTTAGAGAAGCAGATTGCCAGGTCTTTTCTCTCAGAGAGTGGCTGGTGTTTTTCAATTGCTGATCTTTAGGTTAGCAGCTGAATGCTCAACTGTTACACCACCAAGCTCTCTTCATATGTGCTATAACATAGATGAACCTTGAAAACATGCTGAGTGAAATAAGTCAGTCACAAAATGAAAAATATTGTACAATCCCACTTATGTGAAATATCTAAAATAGGCAATTATATAGAGAGCAGAGTTTTTTAGTGGTGACCAAGGGCGAAAGGGAGGAGAAAAGAGGGAGTTATTGCTCAGGGTGTGCTTAGCTTCTATTAAGGGTAATGGAAAAATTTGGAAACAGAGAGTGGTGATAGATCTACAACATGATAAATATAATTACTGTTACTGAATACTACACATAGAAATGGTTGAAATGGCAAATGTTTTGTTATATATATTTCACCCTAATGATTTTTTTTAAGTGAAGAAACTAAGACATACCTAGAAAACAAAAGCTGAAGGACTTTATTACAACCAAACCTGCCCTAAAAGAAATGCTAAAGAGAGTCCTTCAGATTGAAGTGAAAGGACACTAAATAGTAGCTGGGAGTTGTACAAAGGAAAAAAAGATTTCTGCTAAAGTTAACTTTATGGACAAATATAAAGGCCAGTTTAATGGTATCTTTGGTTTGTTACTCTAGTTGTTAACATCCTATATGATTTAAACTGACAAATGCATAAAACATAATTATAAATTTATATTATTATGCACATAATTTATAAAGATACACTTTGTGATAACAGCAACATAAAGAAGGGGAGGAGGGGAATAGAAACAGAGTTTTTGTAGAAGTTGGTATCAATTTAAGCTAGTTGTTTAAACCAGGATATTAAATGTAATCCCCATGGTAACCACAAAGAAAATATCTTTAAAAAATACATAAAAGGAAACAAGAAGAGAATCCAAATGATTCACTACAAAAAATTAACTAAAAACAAAATAAGACAGTATTAGGGGATTTGAAGGACAGAAAAAGGTGTAAGACATACAAAAAACAAATAGCAAAGTAGCAGAATTAAGTCCTTCCTTCTCAGTAACCACTTTAGATGTAAATGAATTAAACTCTGCTATCAAAAGGCAGAGAGTAACAGAATGGATAAAAAAAAAAAAAAACCATGACCCATCTATTTGCTATCTACAAGAGACAGACTATAGACCCAAAGACATAAACAGCCTGAAAGTGGAAGGATAGGGCAAAAAATACCCCGTGTAAATAGTTAATTAAATGAGAGCAAGGGTGGCTATGTTAATATTAGACAAAATAGACTTTAAGTCAAAATTTGTTACAAGAGACAAAAAAGGCATTATATAATGATAAAAGGGTTAATTAATCAAAAAGATATAACATATATAAATATATATGTACTCAACATCAGAGTCCAAAAATACATGAGAATACTGACAGAATTGAAAAGAGAAATAGACAGTTCAACAATAATAGTTGGAAGCTTCAATATGCGACTTTTAATAATGGATAGAACATCTAGAAAGAAGATATATAAGAAAATAGAAAATTTGAACAATACTATAAACCAACTAGACCTAACAGACATATATAGAATGCTCCACACAATACACATACCTCCCCAGTGCACAAGGATCATTCTCTAGAATAGACTGTATATTAAACCAAACCCAACCCAGTGCTGTCGAGGCGATTCCGACTCATAGTGACCCTGTAAGACAGAGTAGAACTGCCCCATAGAGTTTCCAAGGAGCACCTGGAGGATTTGAACTGCCGTCCCTTTGGCTAGCAGCTATAGCACTTAACCACTATGCCACCAGGGTTTCCAGACTGTATATTAGGTCACAAAAAAAGTCTCGATGAATTTAAAAAGACTGAAATCATATAAAGTATCACCTGTGACCACAATGGGATGAAATTAGAAATCAGTAACAGAAGGAAAACTGGAACATAGATAAATATATGGAAATTAACACACTATTAAACAACCAATGGGTCAAGAAAGAAGTCACAAGAAAAATCAGAAAATACTTAGAGTTGAATAAAATGAAAGCACAACATACCAAAACTTATGGGACAAAGCAAACGCAGTGTTCAAAGGGAAATTTATAGATATAAATGCCTACATTAAAAAAGAAGAAAGATCACAAATCAACAACCTAACTCTACAACATTAGGAATTACGAAAAGAAGAGCAAACTAAGCCAAAAGCTGCCAGAAGGAAGAAAATAACAAAGATTAAAGCAGAGATAAATGAAATACAGCATAAAAAAATAGAATCAACAAAACCAGATGTTTGTTCTTTGAAAAGATAAATAAAATTGACAATCTTTTAGCCAGAGTGACAAAGAAAAAAGAGAGTAGAAGTAAAGAACTAAAATCAGAAATGGAAATGGAGACATCACTACCAACCCCACACAAAAGGAAAATGAAGTTGTAATGCACGCTTTGCCATAGACAACCCTTGAAAACATTATGCTAAGTGAAATAATTCAGACTCGAAAGGACAAATACTGTATGATTCAACTGATATAAAATATCAAAAACAGGCAGATGCATAGAGACCAAAGTTTAACAGTGGTTACGAGGGGATGGAGGAGTAGGAGGAAATATGGAGTTATTACTTAAGGAGTACTGGGTTTCTGTTTGAGGTGATGAAAAACTTTTAGAAATGGATAGTGGTAATATTTGCACAGCATGACGAATGAGATTAATATCCCTGAATTGTATATAGAGTGGTGGAAATAGAAAAAAAAATTTGTGATATATATTTTATTATAATGGAAAAAAAAAGGAAAAGAACACACACTCACAAATAATAATAACAGAACAAAGAAGTTACAGAAGAGGAAAACGTGAACCAAGAACAAATTCTAACCCCAGCGAGCATAGAAGCTTGTAAAACCAAGATCTTCTCAAATAACTATGAGAGAGTCCCAAGCAGACAAATGCCATACAATTGATATAAAGTTTTAATGCCATGGTGAGTAGCGTCTGGGGTCTTAAAAGCCTATGAGCAGCCATCTATGATACTCCATTAGTCTCACCCCTTTGGGAGCAAGGAATAATGAAGAAAACTAAAGATACAAAGGAAAGATGAGTTCAAAGGACTAATGGACCACTAATGGACCACATCTACTACCGCCTCCACCAGACTGAGTCCAGTACAACCAGATGGTGCCTGGCTACCACCACTGACTGCTCTGACAGGGATCACAATAGAGGGTCCCAGACAGAGCTGGAGAAAAAGGTAGAACAAAATTCCAACTCAAAAAGAAAGACCAGACTTGCTGGCCTGACAGAGACTGGAGAAACCCTGAGAGTATGGCCTCCAGACATTCTTTCAGCTCAGCAATGAAGTCGCTCCTGAGGTTCACCCTTCAGCCAAAGAGTGGTCAGGCCTGTAAAACAAAATGAGACTAAAGGGGCGCACCAGCCCAGGGGCAAGGACTAGAAGGCAGGAGAGAACAGGAAAGCTGGTAATAGGGAACCCAAGGTTGAGAAAGGAGAGTGTTGACATGTTGTGGGGTTGTTAACCAATGTCATAAAACAATATGTGTACTAACTGTTTAATGAGAAACTAGTGTGTTCTGTAAAGCTTCATCTAAAGTACAATAAAAAATAAAGTTTTAATGCCATATTCCAATCTACCAAATATGTGTGGGGTGGGGGAGGGGAGGAGTTTGAAAAGAGAGGTAATTACATACAATTTTTAATGACAGGAGTTTAAAACAAATGTTAAGAACAATCAGTATTTGCTAATATTATCAACATTTGCGAATACAAGATATGCAAGTGGCTGCATGTACTGTTTGTCATTTCATCTCAGAGTGGAAGCTCTTAGAGGGCAAAACTAAGGCAGGTCTAAGTCTGGTCCAGAGTCTAACACTTTTTGCAGATTGTGGACAGTGAATGTTAGGATTTCCAATGCCATACAGAAGTAGCTGTTATGATGGATATATGCATCTCACTCTACAGATTCCAGTAAACACTTTGGTCAAATGAGCTGCACACTGTGACAGAGAGCCTGCCAATATGTTTCTATTAATGTCCACAAGAAGCTCGTAAATCATGCAGGACTCTAGGATGACAAGCCCTGCTGATGAAATGCTGTCAGGGTCAGCAGTAGGCAGACAGGACGGTGGTTTCATGGAGAAATCAGGTCAGGCAGTACTTCGCACTACAATGACAAGCCTTGTGAATAATGAAGGAAACTATTCAAGGAGAGTCAATAAATTCTACAAGACATTCCCACCCCTTGGGCCGACACAGCCAAAAGGGTTGATGGGGGAAAAGAACAAGAAGTGTTGACTGGGTCTAAAAGTGGTAGACCAAAGCCGGAATGCTGCTGTGTGAGTCTATTTCACTTTGGCACATAACAATCAGCTCTTTGATGGCAGGGGAACAGCTAACCACTCTCCAGTCAAAGGATTAGCTGTGCTAATAGAACATAAGCTGAAGTCACATCTCCACAGCTTGGATCAACCTTCCATCTTGAAAGGTGTGAAAAAGGCATGGTGCAAGTCTTACTCAAAGACTCTTCAAAAAGTGGCATATAAAGCAAACACTGTAAACTTTACTCAAGCACATGGCTTTACTTAGAATTTCCTCTACCTCAGTTTAAATCCTGTGTATAGGGTGTGGCAGCCACTTTCCAAGATGGCTGCCAGTGGTAGCTGCCTCCTGGTATTTATACCCTTGTGTATTCATCTCCCATATTGTACTAGGCTTGGCCACTCAGACCAACAACATATGGAAGAAGTGGTGGTATGCCATTTGTGAGATGAAGTTATAAAAGACTTCAGCTTCTGTCATAGGTGTCACATTCTCTATGTGTACCTCTGCCTCTGTCTCTCTCTCTAGGGTCCCTTGGCAAGCTGCCATGTTGTAAGTAGCCATATGGAGAGGTCCACGTGGCCTCCATCCAATAGCCAGTGAGGAACCGAGACCTGCCAACAGCTTGGAAGTGGATTCTCTGGCCACAGTCAGACCTTGAGATCACTACAGTCTGATAGGTTGACTGCAATCTCATGAGAGAGACCCAGACCCAGAACTACCCAGCTAAGCCATTCCTGGATTCCTGACCCTCAGGTGCTGTGTGAGAGAATAAATGTTTGCCATTTTAAACTGTTAAATTTTGGGGTAATTTGTTACCCAGCAATAGATAACTAATCTACATACAGTGTCACAGACTTTAGATTCACGTAACACACTACCTCCTAACCACATAGTTATTTACAGTTTATAAAATGATTTATATTTATTATCTTATCTCCTATGCTACAGTAGTCCTGTGAGGTCAGAAAGACATTATTATAATCACTTCTCAGTATGGGAAACAGAGGCTCAGAGAAGTAATATCAGCTGTATGCAGCATTGAGACACGGACCCATGTCTTGTTCTCCAAGTCCAATGAGCTTTCTGTCATAGCACACACCTCTAAAAGCCCTCCAAGTTTTTACATTTGCAAGATGGTCATTTATCCAAAACACTCTTTTTTTTTTTTTTTCTGTTAATATCAAGGGCTTTGGGAAACCAGTAAAATTGAAGAGAAAATTTAATTATGTTTTAGGGGACGTTCCAAAGACTGGGGCCAACGATGGAGAATGGCTGAAAGAAGGCTGACTACCATAGCATGTCTACCACAGAACTCAGACTGGGGAGACCCACCAGATCTGCTTCTCTTATAGTCTTCCTCATAGCAGTAAATGGCACCACAATCCATCACACTGCTCAAGTTAGAAACTTGAAAGCCATCCCTGAGTCCTCCCTCTCCACCATCTCCTGCAGTTGATTTATCACCAAGTCAAGATGGTTCTACTTCCAGATATACTCAGATCAGTCCTCATATTTCTACCTCCACCACTACCACCCCAATCAAGGCCCCATCATCTCCTGCCTGGATGATGTGCTAGCCTCTGAGTATTGGGAGAAGAGGGACACATGGGGCATGAGAGAAAGGGGCCGATGTGGTACATTGGAGGAAAATTCCACAAAATTCAGAAGACAGACAAAAGCCCCTACAAGAGTTAGAAGATAAAAGTTCCCCAGCCCCTATTCCCATTACATTCTGTTTTTTTCCTTCCTTCCCTCCCTCCCTCTCTCCTTCCTTCCTCTCTCTCTCTCGCTCCCCTTCCTTCCTTCCCATTTTCCTCCCTTCTTTCCTTCCTTCCCCTCCCTTTCTTTTCCATCTGCCTTTCTCTTAAAGGAAATAACAATATAAAACCAACCCTGTAACTGCTACGTTGAGTCCACAATAATCTGCCTCTTGGACACACTTAATTAGCTTAGAGCCGAGGTACTTTGAGGTAAATTAAAATGGCCTGGAAATGAGCATAGCAATAGCTCCCAATCCCCTAAACCAACATCTTCCTGGAAGCTTTAGGAGCCAGCGTTTCTCAGGTGCCACAGCTCTTTTAGACAGAGGATTTCTTTTTTCCATTGAGTCTTCATTCAGCACCTATACATGTGCCCAGTGCTTTATCTTCAGATTTGTTCCTGATAGCACTTGGAGAGGCTGAGGCAAACTGATCAGTATTATGAAGTACAAATTAAGAGACACTGAAGCCAAATCCCAGAAAGAAGAAGGAGCTTTTTCACATGTAAGTCAAAAAATCAAGGATCAAGAGTTTCAAGTAGGTTGTGAAACAATCTGAAGCTTGTTTTCCCTGAACTCCTCTAGTCCCGATCCCAGGCTCCCTCTCCGGGGCCCAGAAATGGAACTCCATCAGGGGCTGCTTGGGTCAGTCTCATCCATTTTGTTGCTTCCCCTCCTCTGACCTTGGTACTCTAGGTCAGTTCTCTCCAAGCTTATTAGACATAACACATTCCAGGCAGTAAATAATTTTTGAGCGAGTACCCTATGTGTAAATTTATTCATTTACAAATTATAACAAGTCTTACAATAATACTGTATTATGCATTTACAAAATGATATTCCTAAAATAATGAAGTGTACAATTAAAAAAAGAAAAATGTTTCCTCACCACAATGGACCCTCCTGGGCCTCCCCAGCATCCCCTGACTTGACTATAAGTTTCCATGCTCCTGCTGTGCCCCATTCCAGTGCCCCAGTGCTAGGCTCCTGCCTCTCTCTCCGCAACTTGCAGCTCAGTGGACCCCAGTCTCAGAGTGACTTTCTTGCTCCTGTACCCCTTGTCTCCATCACAGAGTGCCAACACCTGTTTTCAAACTTTGTGCTCTGCTCGCACCTCCAGGAGCATACTTTCCTTCCTTCTTCACTGGAAGGATTTGGACTTGCCCTTCAAGATGTCACTCAAGAATGTGCTCTATGACTACATCAGCCTGAGACCAGAAGAACTAGATGGTGCCCGGCCACAATCGATGACTGCCCTGACAGGGAATACAAGAGAAATTCCCTGATGGAGCAGGAGTGCACTGGGATGCAGACCTCAAATTCTTGTAAAAAGACCAGACTTAATGGTCTGACTGAGACTGGAGGGAACCCAGAGGTCATGATCCCCAGACCTTTTGTTGGCCCAAGACTGGAAACATTCCCAAAGCCAACTCTTCAGACAGGGATTGGACTGGACTATGGGATAGAAAATGAGACTGGTCAGGAGTGAGCTTCTTGGCTCAAGTGGACACATGGGACTATGTGGGCAGCTCCTGTCTAGAGGGGAGATGAGAGGGCAGAGGGGGACAAAAGCTGGCTGAATGGACACGGGGAATACCGGGTGGAGAGAAGGAGTGTGCAGTCTCATTAGGGGGAGAACGGCTAGGAGTACACAGCAAGACGTATACAAATTTTTGTATGAGAGACTGACTGGATTTGTAAACTTTCACTTAAAGCACAACAACAACAACAACAAAAAGAATGTTCTCCATGACACTCTCCCTGCAAACTGTTCTAAGAGCCTGGACACCAGGGCTCAGCACAGACCAGCCCAAGGGATGGGCTGACTGGTGACTTCTCAGTCAGGATTCCCTTGTTGGGATGTGCCCCTCCACGCTGGTCTCTGAAAGAATCATATGATTCTATTTTCTTTACTTTGAAGAAAGAAAAGGGACATGTGGCAAAACAAAATTGGGTACTACTAGTCAGAAAATCTACTGCCCGTCTGTCAGTTTTCAGTGCTGTGGTGGCTTGTGGGTTGCTATAATGCTGGAAGCTATGCCACTGGTATTTCAAATATGGTGAACAGGTTTCAGCAGGGCTTCCAGACAAAAGAGAGACTAGGAAGAAAGGCCTCACAATCTACTTCCAAAAATTAGCCAATAAAAATCCTATGGATCACAACAGAATATTGTATGATATAGTGCTTGAAGGAAACCCTGGTGGTGTAGTGGTTAAGTGCTACGGCTGCTAACCAAAGGGTAGGCAATTTGAATCCACCAGGTGCTCCTTGGAAACTCTATGGGGCAGTTCTACTCTGTCCTATAGGGTCGCTATGAGTAGGAATTGACTCGACGGCACTGGGTTTGATTTTTGGTATAGTCCTTGAAGATGAGCCCCACCCATCCCACCCAAGGTTGGAAGACACTCAAAATACACAGTGGCCACAACAATGGACTCAAGCATACCAATGATTGTGAAGATAGCACAGAACCAGGCAACTTTTTGTTCTGTTGTATATGGAGTCATCATGACTAGAGTTAACTCAATGGTAACTAACATCAGAAAATGAAAGCACGGAAATTAATACAACTCCACATGCAGAAAATCCAGGGGAAAAAAGTCTAGGTCCGTTTTGTTCTTCTCTTTTGTTTTTAATTTGCTCGCAAGTCTGTGGAGAAGACTTAATATGGCGTTTTTTCCTGTCTGTGCATATATTTTTCATTCCCACCCCTTGCCACCTCCCACCTTGTTTCAGGTAGGACTAAAGGTGGTAAATCTGCGTAGGTGGCAGCTGTGGAGCCCAGAGAGTGAAGAATGGGGAGGATGCTGGCCTCAGAAGGTACTATTCAAGCAACTTAGGTAGAATAAAGAACCTTTTCCTAGCAGTACTAATTCTGTCTTAAGCGTGTATGCAGGGCTGAGTCACTTGCCAAATCCCTGCAGGGAGAGCTGCCTGGTCTCCACCTCTTCTGTTGGTCCTGTAGGGCTCTTTGTGGCTGGTGGAGCCACCCCTGGCTCCATGAACCAAGCTTCCAACACCTTCCTATTGCTCCTAATTACAACCACTTACTGAGCACTTACTATGGGCCAGACATCAGACTAAGCACTCTACAAACATTGTCTCAGTTAATCTCCAGGACAATCCTATGAGCTAAGTCTTATTATCCCCATTAAAGGTAAAGAAACTGAGGCTTACAGCAGTGAAGTCACTTGCCCCCAGGGGCACAGCTGGCAAGTGGCCAAGCCCAGCTTCAAACCCAGCTCTGTCTGATTCTAAAACCCTGCTCTTAGCCACTAGGCCACACTGTGCAACACCCTTCATGATCCTCCAACAGCTTGCTAAGACCCGTTCAGCTTTCTGTACCCAACTTGTCCAATTCTTCTTGCTTCTAGACTCATGACGAGTTTTCCTATTTATGAGCTTTGTGGCCCCTCAGATGTGACATTAAGCACATCTTTATTAGCTATACTTCTTTGCTTCCCCATTTAACTGTGATTTGCATTTCCACATCTCTTATACCCTTAGTCGTTGATACAAACTCACGCTATCCAGATAAGTAATGCGTATTCTAACCACATCACGTGTGGGTATTCCTCTGACTCCACAGGTACGGCCGTGACAAAATACCACTTGCAACATTCAGATGCTTCTGAGCAGACTGTTGTTAGCTGCCATCATGTTGACTCAGACTCATGATGACCTTATGTACAACAAATAAAACATTGCCCAGTGCTTATACCCAGACATCAGATATAAGACAGCTCAACTAAAAAGCATCTTAATGAGTGCAGTTTTTAATCAACTGAGAGATACTCTCATTTGAAAGGAGGGAAAGAGAACATCTCTCAATCAGTTAAAATGCTGGCTCTCATTCTACAGAATGCTCTCCCGCCAAACACTGAGTTCTTTCTTCTTTGCTCCAGAGCACGGCAAAAGTGATGGCCATGCAGTGGCCAAGCACCATATGTCAAACTAATATCTTCATGCGCAGGCAAAAGTCAGCCCTGGCATCGGTGGTGACTCGGAGAAGCAAGCCCCTGGGGAGATCAGGTCTCGGGTCATGCTGCACAGCTTCCAGGGAAATGCACGCTGTTAATTAACAAGGAGGTAACTAATTAAAAGTGAGCAATGCTCTGCAGCCAAGTGCTTTCTATCTAAGCAATAAGCGCAGAGCCCTCAGCAGATTGCCAAGGGGAGTTGCTGAGTGGGAAATATCAGCTACAAGGTGAGGTCAGAGGTGTGAAACACACCACACTGAGCTGCAATACCAAGATGGCTCCTGGGGTGAGATGGGCTTAACTTTATTTATAGTGAAAAGGAGCATAGAGAGAGGGGAGATGGAGCGCTCCCTTCCTGATAAAATGATTCACGTACCTTATTTGCTGTAGAAGGGAAGAAGAGGGTGAGGACTAATGTTTACTGATTGCTTCTACCTTGTACTAGGCAATGGTTTTAAAGCATTTTTAGACACAGAGCTCTGAGACCAAAGCACCATGGAAAGCCCAGTGCATCAGCAGGTAAAGACAGAAGTGCTCACTTGGAGTCAAAAGTAGTGGTCCAGTACCTTCTCAGGCAGCCTTCCAGGGGGCTCCTCCAAGTACTGTGAGAGAATCATTAGACCTGGTGTATTACCTGCTTCACTTAAACCTCATGGTAACTTTAATGGTGAGTCACTGACCCCCCAAGACAAGGAAACTGGGGTTCAGGAAGGCTAGGTGACACACATAGCTTTCAGGCTCCTCCATCCTAAAACACCACCGCAATTGCCTACAGTCAGTCCCTGGGTTACGAACATCTGACTTACAGACAACTCATACTTAAGAACAAACTGCCATAAAGCATATTATATTAAAAATTTCATTTGAATACAATGGTTCAGGCTGAGGGCTGGGGACTACAGTCTTGGGGGACAAACAGGTCATTTGGCATAACACAGTTCCTAAAGAAAATGTTCTACATCCTATTTTGGCAAGTAGGGGTCTTAAAAGCTAGTGAACACCATCTGAGATACATCTATTGGTCCCATCCTGTCTGGAGCAAAGAAGAATGAAGAAAATCAAAGACAAGGAAAATATTAACCCAAAGGACTAAAAGACCACATGAACCAGAGCCTCCACCAGCCTGAGCCCAGAAGAACTAGACGGTGCCCACCTACCACCACTGACTGCTCTAACAGGGGTCACAACAGAGAGTTCCGGACAGAGTGGGAGAAAAATTTAAATTCATACAAAAAAGACCAGATTTATTGATCTGACAGAGACTGAGGGAACCCCTGAGACTACAGCCTCCCGGACGCTCTGCTAACTCAGAACCGAAACCAATTCCAAATCCCATTTTTCAGACAAAGATTAGACAGGCCCGTAAAACAAACAACAACACACATAGCTGAACCTTGTATAGGAGACTGAATGGACATACCAGCCCAGGGGCAAAGACAAGAAGCCAGGAGGGGACAGGAAAGCTGGACGAATGGAAATGGGAAACCCAGGCTAGAGAAGGGAGAGTGTTGACACGTCTAGGGGTTGGCAACCAATGTCATAACACAATTGGGTATTACTTGTTCAATGAGAAACTAAATTGCTCTGTAAACCCTCATCTAAAGCACAATTTAAAACAAAAAAAAACCCCTTCATTTTGTTTATGGAGCTTTAACAGATCCTTGTGGGTTTCATATGTCACTCTTTTGCTCTTAAGTTCCCATCACCTCTTCTCAGTTCTGCTTGGGCAAGTGACAATTTTTCTGAAACTGAATTTTATCCCTTTTTGGCTGTTTCCTGAACCCCTGGTTGCTTTTGTCTTGGAGCATATTTATATTAAAACAATCTTGCTTGACTAAAAAAAAAAAAAAAGAATGAAATAACTACTTTCAGTCAAGACAAGAGACAAATAAACTAACTCTTCTCAGTTCTCCTCTTCCTTTCCCACCTAAGAAGACGGAATCCGTACACAAACAAGCAGCTTTCTTTTGGAAAGTGTTCATTATATAACAGGAGAAGAGAAAGCACTTACTGTGTAGAATTATTTTAGAGACTCCAAGAAGCTGGATCAACAAAGCCTTCTCTCTTTGTGCTATGTACAGGGAGTCTCTGACTTACAGGGGATTCCATTTTGACAACTCCATATAAGTCGGTTCTGACGTATATCAGTTCTGACCTCATTTTTTTTTTTAAGTTTTCATTATTATTGCCTTTTATTATCGGTATCTTCATTAATTCAATCTTTATTTGTCTTTGGGGATTGGAAACATTACATATAAACTTATGGATCTGATGACAACAGAAAATTACATACTGCAACTTTGTATGTAGTACATATTACTCAGGGTAAGAAGTAAAAAAACCAGATGGTCATAAGCCTGGTTCGTCCTAACTCAAATACACTGTAAATGGGGGACTACCTGTATCTGAGTATGGAAATAGAACAAAAAATATAGGGAAAAAACTGACAGAGAGAAGTCCAATGTCTTATAAATATAATAAATATAAGATACAATATTATTTCAATAAAAAATAAGACCTAGAATGACTGCAGACAATATTTAAGGATAGAGTTGTTTTGGCCAGCCCACCCCATCTATTAACACCTCTCCTAGCATCCCTAACCCTTTCTTCAGCTTCCCCCTCCAGGGTGCCAATCCTATCTTGGAGTCAACTAATCCCTGCTAAGGAGTTAACTGATCATTAAGGTATTAGCTAAAAACAGTTTATTACTCCCATAAAGAAAACTGCCTGCAATAGAAATGGCCCTACTGCTACACAGAGATTGATGGCACAGAGAATTTATTCCAAGTTTGTTTTATAATTTAACATTCTTCTAATGTGCTCTCTCTGCATCACTCTTAAAATATTCCACACTTAGCGGGTGGGAGGGAGGGGGAAAGAAGGACTCAGTGCTTAGAGGACATTGAGTTTCTTTTAAGGATGATGGTAAAATTTAGGAATGGATAAGGGTGATGGTCGAACATCATAATGACCATAATTAAAGTCACTGAACTGTACATGTGAAGATTGCTAAAATGGCAAATGTTCTGTTCCATATATATCCCACCCTTTTTCTTTAAACTTCCATCGTCCTACCTATGACACCACTCTATCTGCACCTGCCTCCTACATCTCTGATGTCTTCTATGAGGCACATTCTACTGCTATCATGCCCACTTTGCAGATCAGGAAATAGAGGCAGAGGTTAAATAACTTATCATGTCACCCAGCAAAACTGTGTTTCTAATCCACACAATGTGTCTCTGGAGCCTGTGCTCTTGATCACTAAGCCATACTGCTGCTCTACAGTTTAATACAGAGCTGTGTTAAAGCATCGTGAAGGGAAGCACGGAGGTAGAGAAGGTTGGCCTGGAAATGTGCTGGAGTATAAGAGGGGACTGGACAGGAGTTGGGAGAGGTTTTATAGAAAAGGGCCCTTATATCATGACAGGACTGGGCAGTGTTTCATTCTGTTGTACATAGAGTCGCTATGAGTTGGAACTGACTTGACGGCACCTAACAACAACAACATCATGACAGGAAATTTAAACTTTATCCTACAGGCAGTGGTCAGCCAGCCATCTAAGTTTTTAAACAAGGGAGTAACATGATCAGATTCTGAAAAATAGCAAAAGGGGAGTGTGGAGACGATATCGGAGAGGGAACAACTGAGGAGGCCACTGCAATGTTCTAAATAAGAGACCCTGTGGACTTGAACCAAGGCAACAACACTACAGGTAGAGAGGGGGTGTGGATCAAGAACTACTCCTTGGGTAGCATCCATAGGACAAGCAGTCCCTGGGTGGCACAAAGGATTAGGTGCTCAACTACTAGCCTAAACGTTGGTGGTTCAAGCCCACTCAGAGGCACCTCGGGAGACAGGGCTGGTGATCTGCTTCCACAAGTTCAAAGCTTTGAAAACCCTATGGAGCACAGTTTTACCTGGCACACATGCGGTGGCCATGAATCGGAATCAACTAATGACGACGACAACATCTATAGCACTTGACGACCAGTCAGCTGAGGACGGAGAAAGAGAGCATCCCTCAAGAATGAGGTCCAGGTTTTAACCTGCATAACCCAGAGGATGGAATTCCCATTGAAAAAGGGAAAACATACAAGAGCAGATGTAGGAGAAAGAAGAATTTGATTTTGGACACGCTGATTTTGAGCTGTCTGTAGGAGTGATAGGTAGAGAGAGGAGGGCTTTGGAATGAGGGCTCCGCCTGAATTCTTCAAATTACCTGCACAGGCAAGTGCCTACTCTGCCAGTTCCAAGCCCTGATAAGATGTCACATCTGTATTTGTTTTGACACTCTGGAGCATTTTCATATCTCATGTCTCCTCTTATGCTAACAGTATAGATTTACAGTATGCTTCTGTGATTGAAAGTATGACTCTGGAGTTCAGAAGAGACTGCCTTTGTGTCCTGACATTACTTAGCTTCTCTCGGCCTTTGTTTTCCAAATACAGGGAGCACAGAAGTGCCTGTTTCAGTCTTTGTGAACAGTAAATAAGATAACTGCATGTGAGCGGCTCAGCATAGTCCTGGCACAGAGTTAATATTCCATCAGTACGAGCCAAAATAAAGTCAAAGCCATATCAAAGAGATAAACCTGGCATTGGCAGAGTTTTACAGATGAGAACAATTAACCTCCGAGAAAGAGCCAATGTTTATACAAAGTTACAGAGCTGGTTGAAAGTACGGTCAGAACTAGAACACAGAACCCTAGGCTACCAGGCTCTTGCCTCTAAATCGTTAACACAAATTTTTAAATCAAAATAACTTTTACAACATCCTTATCATCCCCCAAAGCCCAGCTTATTAAAAAAAAAAAAAAAGACTAAAGAAATGTATTGAATCTGAAAAGTTCATGTTTCTCCCCAAACTGTCATTTCAACAAATTGGCATGGATCTCATTGGAGTTGCCCAGAAATTTTAAAAAGGTGATTTACGTGAAAGGCTTAGC
The DNA here is from genome assembly GCF_024166365.1 of Elephas maximus indicus. NCBI lineage: Eukaryota > Metazoa > Chordata > Mammalia > Proboscidea > Elephantidae > Elephas > Elephas maximus. The sequence goes on from NC_064840.1 coordinate 56,932,002, forward strand.
TCAGGGTGCAGGCACGGTGGAGGGGCACATGGGTGGTTTTCTGTATGATTCTTCAACACCATTTGGGTCTCAGGACAAGCTATGTTCTGTGGTCGTAGGGAGGGAACTGAGCTTTTCTGTATCACAGGCCTGACCAGAGAGAACTGAGGACAACTCCTGTGAAGTCACCGTGAAATAATCGCAGGCCATACTTGGGAGAAATCTCAGAACCTCACGAGATATTGTTCTATTGCAATTTTCCAGGACTTCAAAAGGATATAACTCTAGACATCAGTTTTTTGTTTTTTAATTTTAGAGATATCCTTAAGGTTAAAAAAAAAATTTGTTTTTTTAATATATAATAAAAGGTGCTTCTCAAAATAACCCTTCACACCGTCTCTGGTGATGACATACCATCTTGATATATAAAAGCTCTTAGTTCAAAGCTGCCAAGGACAGGCAGCAGGAAATGCCTCCTCCTAGAAGCTAAATCAGAATATGACCTTTTGGATTACACACGTGAATCTACAACAATTGCTGGAAGTTACTATGACCAAAAAAAACAAAAAAACCCTTGCGGTTGAGTTGATTCCGATTCATAACCACCCTACAGGACAGAGTAGAACTGCTCAGTAGGGTTTCCAAGGAGCGCCTGGTGGATTTAAACTGCTGACTTTTTGGCTAGCAGCCCGTAGCTCTTAGCCACTACACCACCAGGATTTCTGGAAGTTACTATGCCTGCACTACAAAGTCTCAAAGGTGCAAAACCAACAAGGTGTTCCATCCTACACTGATGACGACTTGCATCACAGCCAACACCTGCGGAGGGGGAGCCTGGGGTTCTGGAATCGCCACACACTCATTCCACATGGCACCCCGTTTTACCAAAAAGGGAACACATGTGATTCTTGCTTGTAAGAAGCATCTACTCCATAGTAACGTGAACCCCAAAAAATCACTGTTCTGAAAGCCAGTAATGGTGTTATAATTACGGTAACTTTTGTCCATCCGTTCATTAAATATGCACTGAATGCCTTCTGTGTGAAAAGGACCCTGTCGGCTACCATAGGGGATAAAGAGAAGGGTCAGCCGAGGTCCCTAACCTCACAAGAGTAATGGGCAACAGGAGGGAAAGATATAAAAATAATTACAGTACCGGGGGAATGTGATAAATCATTAGTGATATAAAAATGCTGCTGTGGTTCAGAGGAGACCAAGATTGTTTCTAGTTGGAGGGATCAGAGAAGCTTCAGCCGAGCCTTTCAAGGTCAGTGTAATTTATTAGGTAGAAATGAGGACATTTGGAAGAATGCCCAAATTATTATGGATATAAAATACATGGCAGATCTAATTAGGGTTTTTCCATTCCCACCCCAATTCCACTATTAAGGATGAATATCATCTTAATACAAAAAGAAAAAAAATTAATTAAAGAACTCTAAAAATTCACCATGTCGTGGACCGTAACTAAATTTTTTTCTAGATTTTTCTCTTTCCCTAGCCTGATGGTCTCTTCATGTTCAAACCTTTTTCATATGCCCGAGAGCAAGGTGGAAATTCAATGGGCCTTGTCACAGTCCTTATTTATTTTTTTTAATATCAGATCCTGCTATGCAGAAAGGAGCATTGGAATTTTATCGTTTTTAAAAAAACCAAGATAATGGGTCTCAAGATTGATACAAATGCAATTATCCTGTGGAGTAGTGAGTATATGGGGAGTTCAGCTTTTAATGAACGCTGTTTTATCTCTACTAAAAGCCTATAATGAGATAAGGTTTTTAAAGAATTTCCTTAGTGCCATAGAGATCTAACACTGTTGCTTGCTAAACCTGCAAATCCTTATCTCCAACTCTCTGGCTCGGTGATGCAGACTGACATAAGCAAAAACAAAACACAAGGAAACGTACCTTTGTCAAACATTCCACAACCTCGGCTTAAGAAGCAGACTAAAGACGATGAAAAGAAAATAAGAAGGAACCATCCCCACTGCTGTAAGTTGGCCCGCCACTCATGGGCGACCCCATGCACAAGGGAACTAAATGCTGTCAGGTCCTTAGGGATCAGACCATTGTGAGCCACGGGGCTTTCACTGGCTGATTTTCGAAAGTAGATCATGAGGCCTTTCTTTTTAGTCCGTCAAATCCACCAGGTGCTCCTTGGAAGCTCTGTGGGGCAGTTCTACTCTGTCCTGTAGGGTCACTATGGGTCGGAATCGACTCGACGGCAACGGGGGTTTGGTTTTTTTTTTTAGTCAGGAAGGGAAGGAGCCCTGGTAGTACAATGGTTGAGCATTTGGCTGCTATCTGAAAGGTTGGCAGTTTGAATTCACCAGCAGCTCCACAAGAGAAAAGATCTCAATAGGTACTGGTTTGGCGATCTGCTCCCCTAAAGATTACCACAACAGTACCCATTGCCATCGAGTCGATTCCGGTTCATAGTGACCCTGTAGGACAGAGTAGAACTGCCCCATAGGGTTTCTGAGGGGCAGCTGGTGAAGTCGAACTGCTGACCTTTTGGTTAGCAACTGAGCTCTTAACTGCTATGCCACCAGGGCTTCCCGTTAAACATTACAGCCTAGGAAACCCTATGGGGCAGTTCTACGCTGTCCAATAGGGTTGCTATGAGTTGGAATCAACTCAGTGGCACACAACAACAATTCTGGAAGCTCTGCTGAAACCTGTACAGCATCAGAGCAAAACACAAGCCACCAATGACAGACAGGTGGCAGCTGCTCATGAGGTGCTCTGGCCGGGAGCTGAACATGGGTCTCCCTCACGGAAGGTGAGAATTCTACCACTGAATCATCAGTGTCCCCACACTTGTAAACAGTAGCTTTGAGAAGAGGCCAAGGAAATCCAAAAATAGTGCAAAACACAAAAAGACCTTATCTTCAGGCCTCAGTGTTGCATGTAATTCCCCTTTGCCTGTTTGGCTTTTACATCTAGGAATTCAGATAAGCAAGCATACTCTTCAGTAAGGAAACTTCATATTCCTTGTCCTCTGTATTTACTGGTGCCCGCCGTGGTGGCACAGGTGGCTAAGAGCTCAGCTGCTAACCGCCAGGTCAGCAGTTCAAATCCACCAGTCGCTCCTTGGAAGCCCTATGGGGCAGTTCTGCTCCGTCCTACAGGGCCACTATAAGTCAAAATTGACTTGGCGGCAATGGTTTGGTTTTGGTTTTTCTGTATTTACCAGGCTAGGGTTTCCTCTGGGGCACACAATCCCAGTTGCAAAGCTAGGATTGAAAAAATAACGTCGATTTTCTCTAAACCAAAATGAAAATGCTTTGCAAAGAACAAGCTAGAACACTCACTATGGGTGGCATCATTACTGCTTTTCTCTTCATTGTGATTGGCACTAAGAACCTGTGAAAATTTCAAAGTATTACAGCTCGAGAAAACCAAATTAGGAGGCGATAATCAGGAAAAAATAAATCATAGCTTACAAAGAAATTGCAGTTCAAGTCCAAGTTTGTTTACAGATCATGAGCACCCTGGCTCTTCCTCCCCATTCCTTTCTCCTACTGTCTCATTCCCCCGAACACACACTCCTGTCCCTCACCTGCTGTGTTAGGTGTGTTTCCATGTGCCCTCCCTGCCCATGCCCCTTACCCGAGATTCACACATACCCCAGTCCCCGCTGAGTGAGTGACCCTGTGCCTTCTTCCTCCCCTCAGAGGCAGGGATGGGCACCTGGCTCGAGGAGAGATGTCCCCAGCTGGCAGAGATGGATCAGTGTGTGGTCTGGCTCAAAAAGATGAGCTGAGCCAATTGTAAGCCACTCTCAGAAATTTGTAGTAAAAGACACAGAGGGAAGTTGCCAATTGGAAGCAGGGAGAAAGCAGACAGCCTGCAGAGCATAGCTGAGTCATATGAATGTGCCAGAACCAGGGGTCACAACCTTTGAGTGCCTTAAACCACCACCTTATCAGCCTGGTTTAACAAGCCTGGGTGAGGGTCAGACATGGCTCCTCTTTGCTGCCCCGATGTGGGATTGCCGTGGAAGTAGTTTAAAGCTGCTTGCTTCCACAAGGCCCCAAACTAAACCGGTTGCCGTCAAGTCGATTCTGACTCATGGTAACCCCATGTATGTCAGAGTAGAAGTGTACTCCATAAGGTTTTCAATGGTTGCTATTTTGGAAGTAGGTCCATAGGCCTTTCTTCCGAGGTGCCTCTGGGCAGACTCTAATCTCCAACTTTTGGGTTAGCAGCCATAGCATTGACTGCACCACCCAGGGATTCATCCACAAGGCTCTGGTGCCATCAGATCCTACCTCTTCACTATGCTTCAGCCAAAACCCACTTCTTCCATGAAATCCAACTACAGAAAAGAGCACGAGACTGGGAGGTTGGAGACCTAGTTTCTCTGTCAGAGGCTTGCATTTCCTTAATTAGGAGGGTTAAAACAGGTATTATCTGAGGTCCCTACTGCCTTTAAAATTATACAATTAAATGGAAAATGCTTATTTTACTAGTAAAGATATTACTTAGACAGCTGGGAGACATAATAAAATGGCAACCAATCAAAAATGAAAAGAAACCACTTCTGAAAACACCACGTAATTTAGTAGGAAAAAGCTGAGCACTTTACCAAAATCCAACCTAGACACTACTTTTCTGAACTGTATCTCATGGGTAAAGCAAAATGCAACCAGATAAAATACTTGACTTACTCTTGTTTAACACTAAAAATAGCAAAGCTCTGGTCATTTCAAGACTGGAAAATATGCTAACAAAATCTTTAGACAACAAGCAGTTTACTGAGCGCATATTAAGTGCCAAGTATGATTCAAGGTATTACAGATATAGAGATGAATGAGAGTTAGTTCTGAACTTGAAGAGTTTAAAGTCCAGTAGAGGAAACAGACACATATATGGCTAAATCAATGAGCTAATTGCTATGATACAGGAATTACAGGTATGAAGGGAACATAGAGAAGGAACATTCAACCCAACCTGCAGGGTTCAGAAGAGGCTTTCTGTAGGAGGAGACTCCTGGGCCAGGTCTTGAAGAAGGAGTTTAGCTAGGCTGAAGAAGGACGAAAGAGCCTTTCTGGCAGAAATGGCTAAATGGCAAAGGCTTGGAGGCGTGAAACAACATTGTACGTAGGAACATTGTGCAAAGAGGTTAGGGTGGCTGCAGTGTGGCAAGCTGGGCTGGAGTGGCAGGATCAGGCTGAGGAGAACCTGATATATCAAATTTAGGGAAAAAGATTATGAGTTTGGCCTTGGACATGTTAAGTCGCGGTGTCTCTGAAACATCCAGGTGGAGATGGTGACTGAGCATTTCAGAGAAAAGGTATAGACTAGAGATATAGTGGTCATCACCAAACCATAAGAATGGACAGGATAGTCTAGGAAGAGAGTAGAGCATGAGAAGAAAATCTGGTTCTGACTCTGTAGGACCTTCAACACTGGGTGGCCAGGAAAAGGATATGAGCCTACAAAAGAGGTTGAGAAGGAACTTTCAAAGAAGTAGGATAACTGTATTTATTATCATCTTGGAGGCAAAGGTCCTGCCTCAGTGGGCTAGGCCTAAGCATTTCCAGAGCTAAAAAAAGAAATCTACTGGTTTTAACAACCTGGAGGTCATTGGTAACTTTAGTGAAAAACTCTTTCAATGGATTGATGGGTATGCAAGACAGCTTAAACCAAAAAAAAAAAAAAAAAAGAAACAAAAACAAAAACAAGGGTTGACATAATGTCAACTGGTTTTCCCCATTACCGACTAATAAGTATCAAGAATAGGGGTGAGCCAAAGGATAGTAAGGGAGAATGGTGTTTATCCACTGAAAACCCCCAAATACATATAATTTCATAACATCTGCAAGTCTTTCCTTCATTAACAAAGACAAATGCTATGCTTTGCACTTACGGTTTAGTCCCTATAACTATGAATTATATTCAAGATACGTAGACTTTACTATAATTCAGCAGCTAAACTCTTACTTCCAAAAAGTTTGTGGAAGCAATAATAAAGCAGGAAAAAGCAGATTGTCCACAAAGTTCCCAAGACTTTACATGGTGCCTCATAGATATCCGAATGAAACAGGGGTCAGTGAAGAGAAAAGAGTCACACAAAATGATCAATGGGAACAGTTTTGTTCAAAAAAATATTTCACTGCATTCTGGCATCTGTGAAGCCATTTCTTCCAGCCCAGCAGGCCTGAGGCTATAGGTATGCTCTCTGCTATTCCTCACAGCAACAACCTTCATGCAACTGAGACACCAGCTGATCTGAAAGCCTGGAGCATTAGCTAGGTTCTGAGTGCTACGAATCTGAATGAGTGACTACTTGGCAAAGCTAACATTTGCTGCTAAATGTAAACATCACAACGATAAAGTAAAAAACTAAAAACCTTAGACTAATTCCAGGAAGCTGGAAACTCTTCATGACAAGATTATATTATAAATCCCTGTAAATCTGAATCGATTCCAAGGCAATGGGTTTTTTTTTTTTTTTTCTCCCATGATATGCTAAGTAAGGGAGACAGATATCTATTCTCCTTGTTTTAGAGAGGGAAGAACTTAAATCTCAAAAGAATAAGCTTTCTAGAAGAATGTAAAACAATTAGTCTGCTAAAATTTTCCCTAGCCTCATATCTATGCATAATCATGAAAGTAAATGTGTATCAAATGGAATTCTGCCATGCGGATCAGATGAATCCTCGGCTGGTGGAGAAACTCTGGACCAGGAAGCAAAATTCCCAGCTCATCCCTAACTAAATATATGGCTTTGAGTTGGTCACTTCATTTATTTAAAGTTCTTTTATTTGGAAAAATTTAGAATCAGACTAGATAATTTCTGATGTCCCTGTAGCTTTCAGTCAAAATTCACTATTCAATGACAACAAAGTTTGGGCATCTCCATGTCCCATTCCCACCACTGCTTACCAATTCTCTTAGTTATCTAGTGCTGCTATAACAAAAATACCATAAATGGATGGCTTTAACAATGAGAAATTTATTCTCTCACAGTCTAGGAAGCTAGAAGTCCAAATTCAGGGCACCAGCTCCAAGGGAAGACTCTCTCTCTCTCTGTTGGCTCTAGGGAAAGGTCCCTGTCATCAATCTTCCCCTGATCTAGGAGCTTATCGGTGCAGGGACCCTGGGTCCAAAGGACACACTCCACTCCTGGCGCTTCTTTCTTGGTGGTATGAGGCTCCTTCTCCTCTCTGCTCACTTCTCTCTGTTATATCTCAGAAGAGATTGACTCAAGATACAACCTAATCCTGTAGATTCAGTCCTACCTCATTAACATAACTGCCTCTAACCCTGCCTCATTAACATCATAGACGTTAGGATTTAAAACACATAAGATAATCACATCGGAGCACAAAATGGCAGACAACCACACAATATTGGGAATGACGGCCTAGCCAGGTTAACACACATTTTTGGGGGGACACAATTCAATCCGTAACACCAACTCATTAACCTTGATGCATCACTGAACTTCTCTGGGACTAAGCTCCTGAAGTGTAAAATAGCTATAACATTTCACCCACCGCAAGGCAGCAGCCCTGCACATTCCACCTCTTCACAGTGCAGCAGAGTTGAAATTTTACATCAACTGTGACTTCTCTGGAAGAAAAGGAACTTCATTTTCAGCAACTGAATTCAAGTTTGCTTGCACAGCCCCAGTCTGCACAGAGCAGACCACCTAACCTATCCCATTTTGCTATACTCACTGCAGTCCCGTGATACTTTTTGGACACATTCAAGTATTATTATGTCAATGTCCAGTTTGGAGCTCAATCCTCTTCCAGAAAATAGTGCCTCAGGGTTTCTCCTCCCTGCTCCTCCCCTTCTCCCCAGATGCAAGGGTTCCTGGGAGGGAGTGGGGGAGCCTGTACCCTCTGAATCTCTCTACTTTCTGTCTCCTGTTAGATTTTTTTTCTTTTTCCATTCTCAGGAAAACTGTCCTGACATCATATCCTGCGTCAACACTGTGATTTAGAGTAAATTCTACGCCTAGACTGTCAGCTTTGATTTGTAGGAAAGCATAGGTCCTTTTTATTTTCCTCTTTCTTTTTCAACAAAGCCTAGCTTTTGAAAATATAAAATGCTTCCTTTCAGATTATGGTCTCACTATGGACCTTAAAAAAACAAAAAACTCTCATTTTGATCCTGGAAGTTCAGTAATAGCTGCTTTATCCGGGCTGTATCCACCCTCCCCCAGGAAGAATAAATCTCCCAATTCCAATGAATGGAAAGCTGCAGGGCAACTAGGAACAATTAGGGGTTACTGGGAATGAGAACACATGGGTTTGGTATTTCCAAAAACATTATCCATGTTACAAAGCCCTTTGCATCTGTTCTCTCCTTTCACTTCCCTGAAACATCTCTCTGCGTTAGATTCTGATTACTACAAAATAGCTCCCCAGCCTGTCTCCCCACTCCAAATCCTCCTCCACAGCTGCCATTACAGTTTTACTAAACCACATCTTTAATCACGATTGAAAAAAAGTAACTGCGAACTCCTCATGCTGACCTTCGAAGTCCTTCCAATTTGGCCCTTCCCACCCTCCCCCACTCCAGCTTTGCCTCCCACCAGATTCCAATGGTGGGGCACTTCGAAGACCAAAAAAACCCAAACCCATTGCCGTCAAGTCAATTCTGACCATAGCGACCCCACAGGACAGAGTAGAACTGCCTCATAGGGTTTCCAAGGAGTGCCTGGTGGATTCAAACTGCTGACCTTTTGGTTAGCAATCATAGCACTGAACCACTATGCCACCAGGCTTTCCACTTTGAAGACAAAGGTGCCTAAACAAGCAGTGAGTTCCCCATCTCCATGGACGTCTCTTGAGGTTGGCATGCACCTTGGCAGAGATGATGCAGAGAACTAGGTTTCACCTAAAATGGCTAGACTATGAACCATCAAGCCCTGACAGACAACGTTTACACGAGCTCTCACTTCCTGGTACTACCATTGAACCTAGAGAGGAAGCTGCTTGTCAATCACACCCAGGACTTTCCTACCGCCACGTCTTTGTTCACATTGTAATCTTTGTCTCAAACAGTCTTCTCTTCCTTTTCCTTCCCAATTTTCAATGTATCTCTTTCCAAGTCCCACTCCTTCTTTTGAGACATATTAAATGCCAAATTGTTCACAGAGCTTTTCTTTATTGCTACATATTCTACCCCATTTAGTCTTTAAGAGTATACTTTGATTTTCTCTTTCTTATGGCTCATGTCATATTCTGTCTCAGATCATATTTATGCATTTCGTATTCTTTTAAGTGACAATAGGCTCTTTGAGAGCAAGGAACGGATCTTGCTCATTTGTACATCAAGAGTAGACGGCATAGAAGAACACTGTCAATTTGTTGTTGTTATTGTTGTTAGGTCCCGTCGAGTCGGTTCCGATTCATAGCGACCCTATACACAACAGAACGAAACATTGCCTTGTCCTCCACTCTCCCACGATATACTTAGCATAATGTTCTTTGCTATGGGAGTATTAAAAAATAAAAACCAAACCCATTGCTGTAGAGTCAATTCCGACTCCTAGTGACCCTATAGGAGAGAGTAGACCTGCCCCATAGGGTTTCCAAGGAGCGCCTGGTGGATTTGAACTGCTGACCTTTTGGTTAACAGCCGTGGCTGTTAACCACTATGCCACCAGGGCTTCCAAATGGGAGCATAGAAACAATTTTTAAAGGCCCTTTACTTCAAACAATATAAAATCTAATTGGAGAGAAAAAATTAGATACACGAAGAGAAAAAAACTGCTGAAAAAGACTAAAATCATAATAATAAGATATTCAAAATCATAAAAGCGGGGGGAAGAATCTTTAGTTTATACCAAAGTGGGGCATCCCAAAACTTCCTGGCAAGTCTCTCCCTACCCCACCTCCTCTAAGAAACTAATTTTTTTCGGCAATTATTATTTACTCAGATCTAGCATTTGTTCTTCCTTTCAAAGATCCCCAAATTTAAAATGAGTATAACAATGAAAATACATCATATTCAGTGATATGGGGAAAATGAAGTTTAAAAAAACACACTTGATATTAGCAAGCTCATAGTTTTATACAATATTAAGCTGCATAAGCAAGTTATATAAAAAAAGTAATAAATTCTATGAGAATCAAACACCAGTCCCTCCTATTCCTGCGAATGGTGGTGTGTATGTGGGAACGCTCACTGATCATGACCCTGCAGAAGCCATTAAGCCAGGGGCCAGAGAAGATTAAATGAAATTCACCAAGAACTATTTCTTGGCAGGACTAAAGGAATAGAAATTGAATCAGAAATGGAAAAATCCCCCAAGTGACCTAAGCTCTCTCAAACATACCTAAAATGCACAGGGAATGACAGTTTAAGGAGGCATAAAAAATGCAGGGTAGAAATCAAATAGCAATAATAAGCAGTTCGTTAGGGTTCAGCTTGCATTTGGCAATAATTTTTCCTCAAGTCAAGTGGGGAGTTTATAATCCAAGCCGTCTTGGTAATTTTAACAATATATTCTGTGTATATCTGTTGCACTTCACAATATTTTTCTCCCAGAAGAAGCTACAGACCCAAGAAAGTTGCCAAAATATGTGTGGCATTTGGTGCTGCCTAAAGATATCGCCAGGATCAAGAAAGTCAGGCACAGTTAGCAGTGAGGGCCAGAAGGAGGGCTTAGAAAGGAGAAAAGCAAGGGCTTAAAGCCACCTGTGGTGAGAGAAAGAAGAGCTAGGTTTCTAATACATTTCAACTATTTCAACCTTTTTCCAGATTATATCCAGATCATGCCTATTACCCACATGTGGACTACACCACAGAAGGAATAAGAAGAGAAACATTCTCTCCCAGTTTTAATTTTATGGAATAATTAGTGAAGCTTTCCAGCTTTCTAGAGGTTGGGAAAATGTAAAGGTGTTCTTTTCGTGGCATCTCAAAGAAGGATTCATTATTCAAGCTGCTCCTTAAACTGTTTTCCAAAACCGATGCTCTAAGATAGCTTAATAAATTATGATTATTACAGCAGGAGGAAGTGGGACGAAGGCTGACGACTATTTATAATGGGCCTCCTTTAGTGGGCAATTCATCAACTCTCCTGATTAAAAAGTTTAGAAGGAAATATATATATATATTATACTCGTTCTGAAGTTCGTTAGTTCAATTAAATGTCTGTTAGTAATAACAATAAAATTCTATTACACCTAAGCAATGATTAATGAACCCAGATTAACAACTGAGAAGTAAGACCATGTTTCCTATAACTGAGACAAACATAATGCTCCAATTCAATTTCTGGCAATTTAAAAACTAAATACGATTCCACTTGAAAGATGGTGAATTCAACTGATGCATTTATCTCTTCTCCTTTTTTAATTCCCACTGAAATTACAAAAAAAATGAAATAATAAAGGAAGTCTTTGTACAGCAGTTACATCTCAATTGGGCATCACTTCCATAGAAATCCTTATCCTGTTCCCAGATATCCCTAACGTAGCAGGTAGGATGGAGGGCAGTCTGGATAGGGAAAATGAAAGGATTTGGGGACTTCACCCTGTCCTCTGTACAAAGTGGCTGCGTTTATCTGCGCTTGTCCCTGAGCACGTGCAGACACTGTGAGAAGTTGAGGCTTTCCTGCCACAACCACCTTGCCACTACACTGCTTCCTCTGGAAAACAGGCTAGCCTGATTGTCCGCCCTAAACTGCACACCTTCCAGGGAAGTCTGCCCTAGGGAGCCCCTAGGGAGCTCTCCACCCCCTCTCCCCCTTGTGCTCAGGGGCAATAGAACAGTGGCCTATATGATGACTGAGGAAGCCCACATGAGCTATGAACACTGCCATCTGGGCCTTCACACATAAGCACAGACAATGAAAAATTATGAGACATATGAAGAGAATCACAGCTTAACAGAGAGGTCCAAGCTGGGCAATCAGAGCAAATGGCCATGGATGGAAAAGGTCAATTCGGGAAAAAGACTAATTCTAAACTGCTTTCCTCGGTGAGATTCAAAAATGTTACTGCATACATAAAAAAAAAAAAAAACAGGCTGCTGTTAAAAAAAAAAAAGCAGACGAAAGCAATTTAGGTAACAGATATTAAAAAACACAATACCTAAAATGAAAGATACAACAGAGATAGTATATAGCATAATTGACGCATCTGAGATTCAAATTTGTGATTTAGAAAACCAATCTGAGTAATTCTCCTAGTGCCCTGGACGAAGCACAGACATGGGAATTATGAGAGAGACAGACAGAGAAAAAGAAAAGAGGTAACAGGGCAAAACTTAGGCACTACAGCGGCAGAGTTGGACAGTGGTTAAGAACATGGCTACGCAGCTCGCTGCACATTCCAGCCGTGTGACCCTGGCAAGTTATTTAACGTCATTGAGTCTTGGGTTTTTTCTTCTGTAAAAATGAAAATAAACATGGCTGTGAAGGCTAAAAGAACAATTCTCGTAAAGACTTAGAACAGTGACTGTCACATACAAAGTACTCAAGTTTTTATTATTAACATTGGAAACCCTGGTGGTGTAGTAGTTATGAGCTATGGCTGCTAAGCAAAAGTTCAGCAGTTCGAATCCACCAGGCACTCCTTGGAAACTCTAGGGGGCAGTTCTACTCTGTCCGACAGGGTCACTATGAATCGGAATCACCTTGACGGCAATGGGTTTGGTTTTTTTTTGTCTTATTAACATTTGGTTCCAGAAGAAGAAAATAGACCAAATGAAGAAAAAGCAATAATTAAGGAAATATCAGAAGAAATTATTTCCTGAGCTGAAGAATTTAATCTTGAGATCAGAGGAGTGCCAGGCATAAATATGATAAAAAAAATAAATATACCAAGACATACTATGGTAAAATATCTGAATTCTTTGGATAAACAGAAAGTCTTAAAAGCCGTTAGAGGGGAAAAGATTGTCCACACAGAAAAGAGAATCAAACTGGTGTTTGGTCTGCTCTGCAACATGGAATTCAAGAAGACAATAGAGCTGTGGTCACAGAGTTCTGAGGGATAGATCGGTGGCCAGACCAATTATCAACATGTTGTCATTAATTGCCATCAAGATGGCTCTGACTCATGGTGACCTTATGTATAACAAGACAAAACATTGCACAGTCCTGTGCCATCCTCACAATTGTTGGTATGTTTGAGCACAGTGTTTCAGCCACCATGTCAATCCATCTCATGGAGGGTTTCCCTCATCTTCTCTAGCCCTCCATTTTACCACACATTGTGTCCTTAGTGGGTGACCCTGCTGGTATTTGAGATATCAGTGGCATAGCTTTCAGCATCACAGCAACACACAAGCTAGCACAGGGTGACAAACTGACAGGCTGCTGGTGGAACTGTCAACATAGTTGAGAATTAAAACTATTTTTTATCAGCTATATAAGAATTTAGACAGTATACCACCTAAGCACTTTTTCTGAAAGGGATAAGTCTGTGAAAAAAATAAAGAACAACTCAACCACATATAAAATGATAAAGAATAAAGAAGGCAAAAAGGAAAAACAGCGAACAATATAGTCAATAAAACATCTACTTAAATCCAAATAATCATAGGTGATGTGAATTTAATGACATCAGTAAGAAAAAATTCTCAACACAGAAGGGACACTTTAAAAGGTTAATGGCAACCTGAACTTTAAATTCCAGATGACTTCAGCAAAACCTTAAATGGGGAAAAAGGGTGAAGTATACTAAGGCCATGCTGTTCAGTAAAAAGGTTAAGAAAATTGAGATAATCTTGACAAATATGGAGGAATATAGGTTTAAATAAACTTGTTAAAAGTTTAAGGGTAGCCCCTAATAAAATAAAAAAATGATATAGAATTTCCAAAATACATAAGAATTTTTCCAAAACCCAGTTAATCCACAAGAGTTAAGAAACAAGAAAGCATAATATATAGAAAACATAAGAAAAGTGATACAGGTAAACTACTATAAAAATTATCCCAGAAGGAGAAGAGGAAGAGTGAGCGACTGAAAAAGTATTTCAAGAAAATAATGGCTAAAAACGTCCCAAATTTGACAAAAGATATAACCCTACAGATTCAATAAACTGAGTAAGCTACAAACAAGATGACAAAAAAAAGTTGCCATTGTCGATTCCAACTCATGTTGACACCATGCGTATCAGAGTAGAACTGTGCTCTATAGGGTTTTCAATGGCTGATTTTTTTAGAAGCAGATTGCTAGGCCCTTCTTCCTAGGTGCCTCAGGGTGACTCAAACCGCCAACCTTCTGGTTTGCAGCTGGGTGCATTCACCACCCAGGGACTCCTTAACAAGTCAGACAGAAAATTTTCCTTCAAGGAGATTATATCCTTTTATAAGAAAAGATATTGCATAAATAACTACTGTTTGGGGTACAATATTCATAATCTGAGACTTGTAGGGACCTTTTAGGTTCTACTCCAAGTTTTTGGAATACCAAAGGAATGTCAATGAGTAAGACAGGAAGTCATGAACTCATTATTACCCTAGATAATGGGTGTATTCACTTCCTAAGACTGCTGTAACAAAATGCCACTAACTGGGTAGTTTATAAAAACAGAACTTTATTGTCTGACAGTTCTGGAGACTAGAAGTCCAAATCAGGGTACTGGCTGTGTTGATTCCTTCTGAGGGCTCTGAGAGAAAGAAACCTTCCCCTAGCTTCTGGTAACTCCAGACGTTCCTTGGCTTGTGGCTGCAGCATCACATGGCAGCGTCCTTCCTCTGTCTCCCTGTCTCTGTGTATCTTCTTCTCTTTTACAAGGACACGAGTCAGACAGGATCAGGACCCACCCTACTCCAGTATGACCTCCCTCACATTAAGCTAACAGATAATATCTTCGAAGACCCTATTTCCAAAAAGGTCATTGTCACAGGTACCAGGGGTTAGGGCTGCAACATATCCTTTGGAGGTCACAATTCAATCCATAACAATGGGTTGCCCAGAAGGTTAGGGGGAAGGGATACAACTAGTGTGGCAGGAGGTCCTGCCTTCAGTGGGTACGCTGAACTGACCACTGGGAGAGCCTACCAACTAGCAAGGAAGCAGAGGACAGCAACATTCTTAGCTTTTTTTAGGAGCAAGAAGCTATTACTAATTCTTTGTAGGCCTGCTCTTGGTAGCTTCTCATTTTTTCGGTGGAAGGCTGGTCCCTCATATCAGAGTTGGTTCAACACTAACCTCACCTTTCCCTTCATGAGCTTGATCACTTTGAGTTCTATTATGTCACTTCCTCCCACCAAAATTCAAATTTCCTAGACTTTCAGTAGAGTGGGATACTGGTTTTATGAAACGCCAATGGTAATTTGACTTTTAGCATGATGTGGTAGCCAATCTTTCTTCTCCTGATTCTGACAGCTAGTTGTTGCTCCTTCTAGTTCTATCATCAGGAATAAGCTTGAAACCTCAACAACAAGTTAGTCTTACTAGCATTCTTGCCTTACATGTAATCTTCCCTCATATAACACTGTTATATGTTCATGGGCACTTGTCATGTATGTCAGCATAAGCAAAGGCAAGAAAAGGCGTGTAGGACTGTGAGACAGAGAAAAGCCATGACTTGGCTCTGTGGGTAGGGCTCTGGTCTCCAACAAACTTGCTAGTTGCCTATAATTTCAGAAAAAAAATATAAGTACAAACATGGTAAAAAAAAAAAAATTTTTTTTTTTCATGGTAAGCACTGTGAAACAGTACCTAACATAGTGAAGGGTGGCCACCATGAGAGCTCCCTGCTGGCCAGGCTAAGTATTTTGTACTATATCTTAACAGCCAGGACTGGTCATTGAAAGGTCTTAAGCAGGGCAGTGGCAAGACCACATTTGCACTTCTGAAACAGCACCCTGGCAGAACTGGACTGGAGGGAGAAAGAGAGTATGGTGGGCAATCAGACAGGAGGCCAGGTAATGAATGTTTCAGGCAAAAGATAACAGTGGTTTGAATGAAAACGAGGGCAATGAATACAGACAGGACTGAATGAACTTGAGCTCTACGTTGGATGTAGGATTGAAAGACTGAGCAATTTGGATAGGGATGTGAGGAGGAGGTGTTAGGGATGACATGAGCCATTGGGTGGATGATGGTTTAATTTCCTGAGCCGGTGGAAGCTGGAGGAGGTACAGGCTAGGGGGTGAAAACAATGAGCTGTGCTAAAGCTGAGCAAGTTGGAGATGTCTAAGAAAAGATTAGTGGAAATGGCAGTTTGTATTATTCCACACAGCTGGGTCCAGGTTACAAAGCTGATGTTCTGCCCCCATTTTCTTGTACCCTGGATTCCTGCCACATGGGCTTGCTGTCTCCTCTACGAGCCCAACAAGTTCGCTCTTGCCTCCAGGCCTTTATACTTCTCTTCCTTCTGCCCAGAATGCTTTTCCTGAGATCTCGACCCTCTTGTCTCCTTCTCATATGTCAGGTCCAAGCTGAGATATTTTCTCCTCAGGAACCCAGCACTGACCACCCACCAGAAAGTAGTACTCGACCCCCAGGCACCCTGCATCACATTTTGTGTTTTGTTTTCTTTATAGAAAAAAGTTAATTGAATTTATCTTATTCACTAATTTCTTATTTATTGTCTGCCTTCCCCCCAAGAAAATTAAGTCCATTAGAACAGGGATCTTCGGTATCTCTGTTGTGATAACCCTAGGGTTTAGGACAGGGCCTGACATACAAAAGGTGCCCATTTGGACCAGAAGAGCAGGAGGAACAGAGGGAATTTAAGTCCAAGTCTGCATAAATAATGAAAATCAGTAGGGTTGTTAAGTAGAAAAATGTCCTCTTAAATAACGCCAAACAATGTAATACAGCTAAGACTGTCCTGATAAAAAATATGCTCCAGATTAAGGGACGTAGCAGTCCTACAAAATACTGCATAGTGAGACGATAGGAACCCTGGTGGTACAACGGTTAAGCACTCGGCTGCTAACTGAAAGATTGGGGCTCCATGGGAGAAAGACCTGGTGAACTGCTCCCATAAAGGTTACAGCCTAGAAAATCCTATGGGGCGGTTCTACTCTGTCACATGGGTTCCTAAGTGTTAGAATCAACCCAACAGCACCTAACAGCAACAGTCATACCACAAAAAAACCAAACCCGTTGCCATCGAGCTGGTTATGACTCATAGCGACCCTATAGGACAGGGTAGAACGGACCCATGGAGTTTCCAAGGAGTGCCTGGTGGATTCGAACTGCCGACCTTTTGGTTGGCAGCCGTAGCTCTTAACCACTATACCACCAGGGTTTCCAGTCATACCACAGCAGGAGTATATATTGAGATGTACAACACAGCAATATTTGTCATTGAGAACAAAACTGAAACAACTGATACTACACGTTAGCCACGGTGACTGCGATGCCCCCCAGCCGCTTCCACGAGGTGAAGACTCTCCCACACCCTCTGTTGTTAGATGACCCTGGGTTGTTGAACACAGGTGGCCAGGCCAATGAGATAGCCTTGGTGGAGGTGGGAGAGGTGGACATCGACGAAGTAGCCTGGAAAGAAAGTTCTAAGAAGAGCGATAGTAAATAGCTGGGCCCATCAGACTCTCCCTCTTGAATGAAGAAATACTAAATTAGATAGTTGGTTGGTGGAAGTTACACAGAGACACGGAGTAACAGCCAAAAAACGCTGGATTAAAGATCCACAATTTCCTGATGCTAAGAAAGCAACAAGAAAACATCTCTACAGTTGCCTCTCACCCCACCCCCCCAAAAAAACCCATTGCCACCAAGTTGATTCTAACTTCTGGCGACCCCATGTGTTAGAGAACTCTACATTAGGTGCCCCAGATTCCTGAAAAATGACCATTCCTTGTTGCCATGAGAATCTTGCCTCTCTCCTGTGTTTCTTTATAATAGTGCAGTTCCATACTTGGGAGCTGGTTCCTTGTCACCAAAATAATTTAACCACTTAAATATGCAATCAGAATATAAGAGCTCATTATGATCCTTCCATCTGTTGAATTATCATACAGATGTGTTAAATGATTGTTAAAAGGACTGAGTGGTAATGTGGGACAAATGCTTAGGCTATAATGTCAACCAAGAAAAGCAGATACAAAATAGCTTAAATTTGAGTTCAGAACACAACAGAGAATCTCTGATGGAGCAGGAGAACACTGGCATGCAGCTCTCAAATTCTCGTAAAAAGAACCAGGCTTAATGGTCTGACTGAGACTAGAGAGACCCTGGAGGTCATGGTCCCCGGGCCCCTTGTTAACTCAAGACTGGAACCATTCCCAAAGCCAACTCTCCAAACAGAGACTGGACTGGACTATATGATAGATAATGCTACCGCTGAGAAGTGACCTTCTGCACTCAAGTAGACACATGAGGCAACGTGGGCAACTCCTGCCTGGAGGCGAGATGAGAAGGAAGAAGGGGACAGCAGCTGGCTGAATGGACACAGGGAATACAGGGTGGAGAGGAGGAATATGCTGTCTCATTCAGGGGAGAGCAGATAGGAGTACACAGCAAGGTGTGTATAAGTTTCTGTACGAGAGGCTGACTTGATTTGCAAACTTTCACTTAAAGCACAATAAGTAAATAAATTTAATTGAAAATAAAATTTTGAGTTCAGAGTTTCTAGCACATACCATAAAAAAAATTACCATATGCTTCACAAATACCTATTAGTGAATGAATGTTTGCACTGTGATTACAACTGTGGAGAAACCATTATGCATAGGTAAGGGACTGGAAGGAAAGACACAAAAATGAAAAATTTCAAACTTCCTAAAATGGCACATCAGGTTCTTTGCAATATGCTGCCCACCTACATCTCCTGCGTCAACTCTCAGCACTCACTTCTTGTGCTCTATACTTCAGCCACAATAAATTATGTTGCAGCTTTCTCAGTGTGTCATGCTTTCTTCTCACCTGTAAAGCTGTGTTCATCCAGTTCCCTTTGCCCAGGAAGCCTTTCTTCTCCCTCCTCCACCTCTGCCAGAATAATCCCTACTTAACCTTCAGCATCGGCTTAGACGTCAAGTCCCAGGTTAAATGGCCCACCCTTGTGCTCACCTAACGTAACACTCCTCACCCTGTATTATACCATCTGCTCTCTCAGCTTTCTCCATCCCCCACCCCGTCCCCAGACCATAAAGTCATTTAAAGCAAGACTTATGTCTTCTACATTTTTGCCTCTACCGTTAAGTCATGTCTACGATATATAGGGTGCAATTATACTTTTTTCTTTTGTTTCTGGTGGCAGGCCAATAAAGAATTTTTACTGTTGTTTGGTTCCTCCAAGCTTTCAGTACCTATTTTAATAAAAATATGTTTTGTAACAAAAAATAAATACAATTCTTGAATGCTTCTATTTTCCCATTTCTTAAAATAAGTGTCTAGAATGAAAGAATGGAAGTCCACTTTCAAAGCAAGTCCCTTTAGGTTCATGTCACATACTGCTTTTGGCAGATCTCATTTGACTCTCATAACGTTTGACAGAAAAGATTCTCAGTTATCAACAAATACTGCAATGGAGACAAGACATGCTCATACAAAAGACGAGAAAACTCTGGCATGGGTAAATCTTATTATGAAAATATTCCCTATCCAAGGAGATTGTCTAGCTTTATTGTGGCAAGAAGAGGATTTATACGACAATGATTCATTTTCGGGATGTTCTCTTCTGTAAGCTACTTGGTTTTAACAAGAATTTCATTCCAAGTACCCAAGAAAAAAGAGAAAAATCACAAGGAACACATACACACACACACACACACACACACACACTGTTATTGTTCACTGAAGCCTATTAGTTAAGCCCCAAGGCAAGCTATTTAAATTCCCTGTAAAGAAAACACTGTCAGTCAAACTAGAGCTGTGTCACTTAAGCCATAACAAGAGGGGAAGAATGTTCATTTCACAGAAGATTGAAACTGTGTTAGTGGCAAAAAAAAAAAAAAGGAATCATTAAATATTCTAAACAAGAGGCTCGATAGTATGGCTCCTTATGACAGTCTCCTAAGTCCCAGATCTCTCAACCTATTTTTCTCCTTTCCTCCATAAGTGCTTGCTGCCCTCCCTTTTTCTAGTTTCCTCGGGTTCTGAATGACACCTCGTGCAATCCTAATGGAGTCACAGAGACAGAGATGATGATTAATGTGTACGGGGGTGTTTTCAGAACCTGTGTGGAGGAGAAAAGCACACTTATGTCTTTTAATATAAAGTTAAATAGGCAGTCACTTCTGCTAGCCCTTTCCTCCCCCATCTCATCAGTTTTATTTATTTAGCTACCTAAGACTTTTTAATAATTCAAGAATAGCTGTTATTCAAAACAAAACCAAAAAAAGAAGAAAACAATTTCTAAATTGTTTTAATTGCCTAAATGGCTCTAAGGCTGTCGGGTTAATTTTATAAAAGTACTACTGTAAGCACTTAAGACGCTGAATTCTGCTTCCTGATAAATCCAATTTGCTTTTCACACTTCATGTTGAAATATCAGAGAGATATGAGCTATTCCAAGAGTATTCACCCATGGGTACAGTTAGTTGTTCAACAATAAGCAGGTCACATGGTCCAGGCTAAGTCACTGGCAATATGAACCAGTTTAAATTGTCTGATGCCCAACTCTGAGAATTTCAGAAGCAGTCAACATACGCACAATGTAACACATATTATGAATTGTCATTAAAAAAACATAAGCACTCATGAGCTTTTTAAAACTAGAAGTATACTGAACAGAGAATTCTCAATTTGTCTCATCTTTGGTTCCAGATATCTTTATCAAATGCAAAGACTGATCTTGAGTACAGTTCAGAGACCTGATCGCACACTGCCGTCCCCCATTGTTTTCACGTAAGGTGCCGTCAGCTTTTGCAAACTATTTGCAATAAATGAAATACAGGCCTGTTCAGAAAAACAGTTCACATAGCAGGCCTGAGGATGCTATTCTTAGAAGGGCCTGATTGTAAGGTTGGTCCTTGGCTGGCATCTGGAAACTACACTGATACAAATTGTTCCCTAACTGATAAGGTTGTTTTGCTGGCCTTGGCTGTTTGTACAAACAATATGATTTTAAGTGAACACCTGCTTTCCTTCTGAGAGTCTGGAATTTTAGTAGCGGTTGCTGGACAGAGAATGCCTCTATGGCCAGCCCAACTAAGAACCTTAAACTCTGAGTCTCAATCAGGATTCCCTGGGCAGAAACACTGCACGTATGTGGCTGCGTTTTTCACTGCTGAAGGGAGAGCGTGCCCTGTATAACATCTCACGGGGGGCGAGAGCACAGGAAGCCTGCAGATGGCTGCATAAGAAGCCTCCAAACTCACCTGGAGCAAGGACACACAGCCCTTACTGATGGGCTGTGTATCCTTGCTGTGTCATTGTAATAAGTATTAGTCATGCATGCAACTGTATGTTGAGCCCTGTGAGTTCTCCTGGTGAATCACTGAACGTGTGGGTGGTCCTGTGGACTCTGAAAACAAAACACTAGTTCTTCTTGGGTAAATACTTTGCGCTTGCTAATTTTTCTAACGGGGAAAATAGAGTACTAACACTAAATCCAGCCTAATCAGTTCAGAATTTTAGGACAGGAGTATGAAGGTGGTTGTTCTCCTTTCATGAAATACATTCTAACCTGATGCTGCTCACGTCCTGAGTTTTCTATGATGGAAACACTACTGTAACTGTTCACAGGGTATTTTGTTGCTATTTAATTTATAAAAAACAGTTTGGTGACCAGAAGGACATGGCTGTCAAACTATAGATTTAGACAGGGCTTGAATAATAAATCTGCTCCTTGCCAGAGGCGAGAAAATAAAATGGAGCAGACAGCTGGAATATGTGCTACCCCTACGGTGACTAGGATTTTATAACTCTAATTCAATTTGAAGCCAAACATAATTTAACAGGACTCATCTCCACAATTTTTAAACACCTAGTTTAAAAGATATTCAGGACAAATTATCACTGGATGATTTTTATTACTGAAACACTGTACATATTAAACAGAAAAACTCAGATATTAAAAATAAGAATTTAAAATTCCCCTCTCATGGTGGGGGAAAAAAAAAACAAACTATGTAGCTTCCTGATAACTCTGGAAGAAGAAAGCCCTGCTTCCAGCTACTTTAGAAATACATAAAACTGAACCAAAGGCTCAATAAACTGACTCCAAGTAGATACGCACCTGCTTGAATAGCCTTCTTGCTATTTTAAACACTCCGATGTTAGAAATCCTACAGGGGATCTGAACTGACTTATCTAACCATTGAACTGTATTTCTTAGAGTATTATGGAATATGGCCCAATAGCTAGGCTAGGAGAATGCCAGAGGTAAGTTAATAAACCTCTAGAAGCTAAGAATTCAAAACAATTTGGGCAACATTTTGACTATATAATCGGTCCAATCTTCATCCATCTTGCTGGAAAACTACTGACAAACAACTTCATCCTCCAAATGGGAGATACGCATCTAAGAAACAAAAAAAGTCCTGTGAGGAAGAAAATAAAGAACTAGACTATAGTCTATGGAACGAACTTTAGACCTCCTTCCCTCCAAAAATAAAAGCTTTCAAAGAAAAAGAGTGAGACATGGGAGAAGCTAGTACATTCTCTCAGACATCTTCTAGTTTCAATAACTTTGCTCCTAGGCCAAGGGTGAAACCGCAGCTACACAAGGACTCCTGGGGTAGACTGAAAGCACCCCTTGTGGCTAGAAATTTCATTTTTCTCCAGTGAAACCATTAGAATCCTATTTCCAGACTTGACTGAATAAAGACGAAGCTTCATCTGTCAGCAGTGAGGAGGCCTTATTCACAGCAGTTAAATGGTCACCATATTTGATATCTCTTCTCCTGTAGCAGGATTTTAGATGCTTTCTGGGTTGAGCAGAGAAGAGATTAATGAAATCCCAGAAAAAGGTTTTTCTATAGAACAATAGGGGCCAGGGGTAGAATTCTCACCTTCCATGCAGGAGACTTGACTCAGTTCCCAGCCAATGCACCTAGAAGGCAGCCACCACCCATTTGTCAGCGGAGCCTTGTGTGTTGCTATGATGCTGAACATGTTTCGATGGAGCTTCTGGACTAAGACAGACTAGGAAGAAAGGCCTGGTGATCTCGTTCTGAAAATCAACCAATGAAAACTCTACGGATCACAATGGTCCAATGCCATTTGCGCACAGGGTCACCATGAATCAGGATCCAGCTCAATGGATGGCAGCTAACAACAACATAGAACTAACATTTATTTGAAGATTCATATTCACAGATAAGACTCTCATGGAAAATACATTGAGAGAACTTTCTCACAGGTTTATCCTAGAAAAGTAGCCCCTTGTCTAAAACTTTCTTTTATTTGATATTAACTGACAGAGCCCTGGTGGCACAGTAGTTAAGAGTCTGGCTGCTAATCTAAAGGTTGGCAGTTTGAATCCACCAGCCACTCCTTGGAACCCCTATGGGGCAGCTCTGCTCTGTCCTGAGGGGCCACTATGAGTTGGAATTGACTTGACAGTAACAGATTTGGTATTAACTGACAATAAGAAAGAAAAAAATACCATCATTGATTGTCCCAGATGAATTACTAGATGGCAAGTTTCTTGTCAGCAAGGATTTTGTCTTATTTTCTTATTCCTCCCCAATGCTAATATAGTGCTTCTGCTGAGCTGCTCATGTAGAACTAAACACCTCATGGAATTTAGTTCCTTGGTTTGGAGGTTTAGGGTCATGGTTTCAAGTGACACCCCAGTTAGTTGGCCTAATAGCATGTTTAGTGCTTCTGTTCTACCTCCTAGTTTTCTGTGTAGTACCTGGGGTTTTAAAACCTTGCAAAGAGCCATCCAAGGAACAACAAACGGTCTCTATTTACCTGGAGAAACAGAGGAAGAAGGAGAGTCAGGTATAGGAGAAGAATTAGAATGTGAGGCTGAATGGCTCCATGAACAACTTCCTCCTTTGCCATGAGACCAGAAGAACTGGATGGTGCCCAACTACCATTACTGAATGTTTTGATCAAAGATTCTATAGAAGAACCCTGATCAAAAGGGAAAAAATGTAGAACAGAATTTCAAATTCCTATGGAATCCAGTCTTTCTGAAGCCTTGAAGGCTGGATGATCCTCTGAAACTATTGCCCTGAGATACCATATTTTTACACAAATAACGCATAATATAATACAGTGTTTCTGTTTCTTTGGAGAACCTTGAGTGATACAGATTTCCTCTCTGCAGGTACCTGGCTTCCAGTTTTCTTCCCTCTAATTACTGAATGTATCCGTTCACCCATTTGCTTCCCATCAAAAAACTTGTTGATATCCCTCATCCACCAAGCTGCATCTTCCATTTTCTTTGTCCATGTGGATTTATAACTTTTTTATTCATTATCCATCATTTTGGGCAGTTTTAGGAGGAAGCAACGACAAATAAGTATGTTCAAACTACCATGTATAAGTGGAAGTCCAAATATGTTTTTTATCATGAACATTTTCAGGTTAAAAGTCTTAGTTAGAGAACTCTACAAAATAGTGTCATACCTATATAATTCTATAAAATAGTGTTATCCCAATACCTAACATTGGGCATAATCTGATGTCTTAGATTCCTAGTGTTGCTGTAACATAAATGCCACAAGTGGGTGACTTTAAAGAACAGAAGTTTATTTTCTCACAGTTCTAGAGACCAAATCAGGATCTCAGCCATGTGGATTCCTTTATTCAAAGTAGTCCTAAGCATTCCTTGGTTCCTTGGCTTGTAGATTATCCCCAAATGTTGTCTGTTTTCCCCCAAGTGTGCATGTCTTTGTGTCTAATCTGTTCTCTTTATAAATCAGAAGTGATTAGATTTAGAAGCCACCCTACCTGGGTATGTTTAACACAACAAAGAAATCCCTGTTTCCAAACAGGATTATATCCAAAGGCATAGGGGTTCTGGTGACGCAGTGGAAAAGAGCTCGGATGATCTGCAGTTTGAATGCACCAGCCACTCCTTGTAAACCCTATGGGGCAGTTCTACACTGTCCTATAGGGTCCCTATGAGTCAAAATCAACTTGACGGCAACGGGTTTAGTTTCTTTCGTTTTGGTTTATAGGGGTTAGGATTCCGACACATATGGGACACAATTTAATCCATAACATGTGGCAAAAGTATTACACTTTTGTTCTACAAATCATAATTTATAAATGGCATGGAATTCAGATGGGATAAAATAGTAATTAAAGGGTATAAAAAGAAAGAGCTAAACATTTTAAGATTATTCCATGAAGAGAAGGCTGATGGGGGAGTTAACGGCCATCCAGTAAGTAAAGGATTATTATAGTCACAAGATGGTTGGCCCAATTTCTCTGTTTCCATTTGAACAGGATACGAAAACAGACTTAAGACAGGGCGTGAGAAAAATTCACTGACAGTCAAGGGCATTAAATATTACCAGGAGAGGGTGTAGAGCTTTCCTTCCTAGAATTATATTAAAAGTGAGAATGGCCCATTTCTTAGAGGTAAATTCTACACTCAATGACATCTGAAATTCCTTCCAGCTGTATGTTTCTTTTCTTTCCAATAAAACTATACACAGAAAATAATCGCTGCTATTCCAAGCTTCCTTCCCCACCCCCTCCCTTGGCTAATAGAAACATTCTTCTAGGAATAAGAAATATTATTTTTAATGCAAGTCTAGTTCAATTTTTGCAAAAAAATAAAAAAGATTCACACTTGGAAGTTCCAGAAATTCTTAAGTGAAATCAAAGATAACTTTCTATGCAACACATTAAGAGCCTGACTACATTCAAAACGTGGGTGGCCCTTGAAAATTCAGACTAAATTAGCATTGTTGATGTTTCAGATTTTGCTTTTCAATAAAGTTGCATTTCAAAGCAGTATTAGTCTCCTCCTGTGAAAAGTCTCATGAAAATAAAGACAAACTACAGCTAAACAGGATTCTCAGAAAAACGGAAGATAAGTCACTGCTCCTTTTCTATCCCCCTTCCCTAACCCAAAATCCCCCTTCCCCCTTCCCTAAAAAAAAAAAAAAACAGCTATTCCTTGGAGGAAAAAAAAAAAAATTTTTTTTTTTTTTACTGCCAAAGAGAAGAGCAGGAGGGTGAAGGTGTCACTGTAAGGGACAGAGGAGGGGAAGATGTACTCAGGATGAATGGAAAACACACCATGAGGACATGCCAAAAGCTGAGCCACATGAGATCTTTCCTCCATCACGTGATTTTTGTACTGTTGTTGTTATTATTGCCATTAAAAGAAATACAGGTTTATGTCTATTGGTTTTTAGTACAGAATTGCATTCTAATACGTGGTGCTAGGATATTGGATATCCAGGTAAGAAAAAAAAAATGAAGTAAAATTTGAGCCTGACCTCATACCACACACAAAAATCAAACACAAGGTAGACAGAGACTTAAATGTGCGGAACAAAGCTTTTAGAAAACAAATGAAAGAGAATATCTTCTTGACCTCAAAGATTTCTTAACAGGACAGAAAACGCACTAACCACAAAGATGGATCAATTTGACCACATTAAAAAAAAAATCTGTTTATTAAAAGATGCCCTAAAGGAAGTAAAAAGGCAGGCCACACAGTGCCAAAAGATATTTGTAGCACAAGTAACTGACAGATAAGCTTTATCCAAAACACATGAAAAACACTCCCACAACTAAAAAAGAAAAAAATTTATAGCAAAGAAGAAATCCAAATGGTCAACTAGTATGTGAAAATAAGTTCAACTTCATTAGTAATCACAAAAATGCAAATAAAAGCCACTATAACATACAGTTTGTACCCACCAGACTAACAAAAAAAAAAATCAGTATCTAGTGAAGTTGAAAATACACATGCCCTATGACCAGCAAGGAGGCCCTGGTGGTGTAGTAGTTAAGAGCTTCAGCTACTAACCAACAGGTTGGCAGTTCAAATCCACCAGGCATTCCTTGGAAACTACGGGGCAGTTCTACTCTGTCGGAATCCACTTGACAGCAACCAGTTTTTTAAATTTTTATTTACGACTAGCAATTCCCACACCTCAATATATACCCAGTGGAAATGTAAGTACATATTTATCCAGATACTTGTACGAGAATGTTCACGGTAGCATTATTTGTACGAGTGCACAACTAGAAACAACTCAAATGTCCACGAACAGTAGACTGGCCAAACAAACTCTCATATATTCATACAATGGACTATTTTGCAGTGAAGAAAATGAATGAAATTCAGCCACATGTTAACAATGGAATGAATCTCACAAACATGAAATTAAGGAAAAGAAGCCAGACACCAAGGAAGGATTCCATTTAAACACAATTCTGTATTCTGAATCCACTTTTGGAAAGTTCTAAAAAGTGGTTACAAATTCATACTTAGGAGGTGAAACAATAAAGAAGAGTAAGGAAGTCATTACCTTACAAATCAAGATAGTGGTTACTTTTGGGGTTGAGGGAGGGCATTGTGATAGAGAAGGGACACAAGTGGCACTTCTGCAGTACTGGCAGTGCCCTTTCTTTTTTTTGTTTTATCTGGATGTACATTTATATTTTATGCACACATCTTTGTTCCTGTTGATGGGCGCTGTCAAGTCGATTCCAGCTCATTGAGATCCCATGTGTTACAGAGTAGAACTTCTCCATAGGGTTTTTGAGGCTGTAATCTCATGGAGAAACCTTGGTGGTGTAGTGGTTAAATGCTATGGCTGCTAACCAGAAGGTCAGCAGTTCAAATCCACCAGGCGCTCCTTGGAAACTCTATGGGGCAGTTCCACTCTGTCCTATAGGGTCGCTATGAGTCGGAATCGACTTGACAGCAGTGGGGTTTTAATCTTATGGAAGCAGATCACCAGGTCTTTCTTCCAAGGAGCTGCTGGGTGGGTTCGAACCACCAATCTTCCAGTTAGCAGATGAGTGCTTAACCATTGTGCCACTGGGGCTCCTGTCCATATCTTTAACCCAACCCAGTGCCGACTCCATATCCTTACTAAGGTTTATTTGAAGATTAAAATAGTTAAGGAAACAAATACAGCTACAGCATTGTGTAAAGCAGAATCTCTGGCTCTTTACCCCACACTGAAAAAATAGCTGCTGTTAACGATCTGGTGTGTATCCTTCCAGATGAGCCTGTATGCTTTTTTGTAAGATTTAAAAAAAAAAAAAAAAAATTGAGAAGGAATCCAAAATGGAATACCCAATTCACTGCAGAAGTGTTACAATGAAATGTGAATGTATCTCCTTCCCATATTAGTGAATCCGGACTAGTGAGTATTTGGCACCTCCACATTCTGGCATTTAGGAATCCCAGAATGGAAGGGTTTCCCACCCCATCCTCACTACCTATCACCAGTCACTCAGAAGCAAAGCCCGCTGGTCAACAAGCCCAAACCATTTATACACAGCTCATTGTCAGCCTTTCTACTGCTTCTTTCTTATGAACGAGCAGATACCCAAGAACCGTTAAGGCAGGGAGCCACAGAGAATTTTGCACTTCAACATAAAAGAGAAAAATCAAGATAAACAAATGGGATGTGTGTGGAGAGTGAGAGCCCCAGAAGAAATAGAAAGCTCAGAGAAATGAACAAAAGAAGCTTTAAAATGTAATTATTATTCTCAGAGAGCTGAGAAAACATTGCATTCATAAAATGAGTACAGAATATCGTGGGAAGAAAAAGTCACTGAACAAAAAAGAGCTATTAGAATACAAACACACACATACACATACACGCACACATATACACAAACTAAGTATTTTAAAATCAATAAAAGCTGTAAGACAAAGCTGAGGAGGTCTCCTGGAAAAGAAAAAAATAAGAAAATACAGTCATCAAGAAATGTAATTTCCAGTTTGTCTCAGAAGAAGTGAACACAGAAATTGGGAGAAAATTAGAAGGAAATAACAATTTCTTATAGCTGATGGATAAGAATTTCCAAAACAAAACAAGTTACCAAGTGAATGAATGAAAAAAGAAAACACACATGCACATAGCTAAATGCAACGTGGGGAAAACTGAGAACCCCAAAGTGTGTGTGTGTGTGTGTGTGTGTGTGTGTGTGTATAGCCTTTAGGTTTCTAAAGAAAAAGCAGAAATTACCTACAAAAGAAAGAGAATGAAACTAACATCAGACTTATCATTAGCAACACTGGAGGCCAAAAGACAAAGGAGCGATGTCTTCAAAGCTCTGAGGGAAAATAAATTTTAACCTGGAATTCTACACCCAGTCAAACCATCCATCAAGCATGAAGACAAATTTAATTTTTAACCCTTGCAAAGATTTTTAAAGTTCTCCTCCTACATACGCTTTATTAGGAAATTCCTTAAAGATGCTCTTCAGAAAAACAAAGGAGTTACCAAGCCAAACAACGGGATATGGGAATAGAGGTTTTGACCCAGGAGCTCAGAGAAGGGCACTGCCAGGTACAAGCCTAGAGAACAGTCCATCCAAATTGGAACCACAGGTTAGATTGCTGAAGGGGGTAAGTCTCGATGGGGTGGGGGGAGGACTTGACAGAAAGTACAATATGATGAATTGGGGGGGAGAGGGAGAGAGTAATTATATGATCAAAACAAACAGAGGAAGGGAAAAAAAGAAATTAAAAATCCCAAGGAAGGGTGGAAAATGAAGTAGAAATGTAATTATTGTATTCTTCTTGGTCCTATGGTAAGTAATATTTAGTCATAATATTATAAACACTATTAATTTTGAACATAGAATATGGACAATTTGATTTGATTAAAGATTGAGTGTAAATGTTACTAATTTTGGCAATGGAAAAGTCAGTGCATGGGACAGGTCAGATATAGCTGGGTAGAAGGGGGGAGAAGACCTAAAAAGAAGGGTGGAGGTGCTAAGATCCTTAGAGTGTAAGTCAGGGACCAAGGAAGTCCATCTAAGGGTGATGAAGCAGAATGTAAAATACAACTATATTACTTAAATAAACCAAAAAACCCCACTGCCGTTGAGTCGACTCCGACTCATAGCGACCCTACAGGACAGGGTAGGACTGCCCCATAGAGTTTCCAAGGAGCGCCTGGCGGATGCAAACTGCTGATCACTTGGGTAGCAGCCGTAGCACTTAACCACTACACCACCAGGGTTTCCGATTACTTAAATAGAGGAACTAAAAATTGTGATGCAACTATGTTGGGTAAAGCAGTGGGGAGAGTGGAAGAGCACGGCAGGAAACCAGCAGATGCTGTCAAATGTTGGTAAGTCAAGAAATAACAATGCTAGCATAGAACTTAGATATCTGAAAATAACTAGCATAAGCAGCAGCCACAGGAGTTAAGAGTGGTTTCACTTGGCAAGAGGCAATGGGGATAGGTAGGGATGAGGGGAAAAAAGTTTTTTTTATTCTAAGTCTTTCTGCACTATTTGACTTTTTAACCATGGGCACGCATGACTTTAGTAAAAAATTAAAAGAAATCTCTAGAAAAATAGGTAGGTTTTTTTTTATGGTTATTGATTTGGTGTTGCAGAGAATGTTGAGAGAAGAATCTGGGATGACTTTTAGGATCCCAGTTTGAGTGTCTGAGTGGGTGGATAGTGGTGCCACCAATAAAGACAGCACTCAAATGAGAGACCAGGCTGTAGGGTAAAATGAAAAATTTGGTTTTGAACCTATAGCATTTGAGGTGCTTATGGGACACCCAGGAAGAAAGGACTAACTGGGTTCAGATACACATATCAAAACCTTAAGAGAGGTTTGGGCTGGAGATAACATCTCTCTATAGGTTTTTTTATAGGTTAGTTAAAACCAACAGTACTTGAGACTGTCCAGGAAGACTATGCAGTGGGATTAAAGGAGTGGGCCAAGAAACCCTAGAGAACATCAGTATCAAGCGGAGGGTGGAGCCTGTAAAAGAGAACCAGGAATGTTCAGTGTTATGGAAGCCAAAGGCATAGAGTTTCAACAAGGAGAGTGATAAACCATCAAGTGCAACATAGAGGCCCAGGTAGGTAGGAACTTAAGAGTGCCATGACTCCCAAACTTTCCAAGATTTTGTATGCTGCCCGTAAGCACTCTCTGGCCTAAGCATTTGAAGTCTGTCCGACATACTGAAGCACAATTTCCCACGTTTAATAAAAAAATAAAACAAAACCTTGACACTAGCTCAATAAGGAACATCTGTGAACATTCAAATGCATCTCTGTAGTTAAGATGCTGTTTAGTGCTTCAAAATACAGGCTTTTTTAGAATTCACTTAGCATGTTACAGGTGGTTAGGTTCCAAGGGAATTAAGAAGATCCATTTCTACTCATATTTGCTTTCGAAAGGAAATGTATTGTCACTCTGCCTAAAAATCTGGTATGTCTGTTTTGTGGGAAATATTCAACCAGGTACCTAAACTACTGAAGATGCAACTGTGAAAACACACCATTGCCACATATTCATCCCCTTGGTAACGTGGCAGTAGGAGAGAGTCACAGGAATTGAAGAAGTAAAATGCTCATCTCCATTGTGCCTCTGGAGTCCCATTTTAAAGACAGCCATCTGGAATGCGTATTCTGTGGTGCATTTTTTTCCTCAAAGATAAGAAAAACAACAATAACATTGAAAATTGTAATGATAAGCCTGAGTAGCATCCTGCATTAACAAACTACACGGAAAGGAATATTTTATTAGTGAATGAAATACTAATTTAACATGTGTTCCTTTTAGAGAGGAAAAACACAATTGACAATCAGTATTAATCAAACCCAATGGATCTGTCTTTGGCATCAATCCAGAGTCAATATTCAATGTCACTGCACCACAGCAATGGAGACTGCTGACCAATAGCGTTGTTCTCCAGTCAGTTTAATGATGTGGCACAATCAGAACTCAGCATTATTGGAACTTTT
Organism: Elephas maximus indicus; assembly: GCF_024166365.1. Lineage (NCBI taxonomy): Eukaryota > Metazoa > Chordata > Mammalia > Proboscidea > Elephantidae > Elephas > Elephas maximus. The sequence goes on from NC_064840.1 coordinate 56,963,704, forward strand.
CAGTATGCAAGCTTCTACCTGCTGCAAGCAGGCACAAAACTAATAGATTCCCTTCTTTTTTTTGAGGGTAGTGTCTTCAGTGCCAACACCCAGTGCTTTAACACTCATAGCAATGTATCATTTATCTTGAAGCAAATCTAACCTCAAAAAGACTTATCGAGTCTGAGGTCAATGCAGACGTTAAAATAAAACATTATGAAGTTTCCAGATGGTAAACTAAAATGAAACCAAGTACAGTAAATCAATTATAAAGTAGGTGACACCTGCAGGCAGATTAACTATGAACAAACAATACCACTGCAGATGAGAAGGATCATTGCCCGGCAAGAATTAAACTTTGACTTGAACATCCTTCAGAAAAGAAAAGCAAATGAAATCCTGTAAAAATATCCTAATATGGTTTAGTCAGTTGAAAGGGACATGGCATGATTGTTGAGGAGCCCGGAATATCCCTTACATCCTCCCCCATCAAATTCTTCTGAAAATTTTGTCGACTCTATTTTTAAAACATATCAAGAAGCCATCAAGCTCTCACTATCTCACTCACAGCCCCAAATTCCCAGCCTTCTTGACCTCTCATGATAAAACCACCACAGCCTCCTCAAGGATATCCCTGCCTCCATTCTTGTCTCTCTTTAGACTATTCCACTGCAGCCAGAGTGATTCTTTCAAAGCTGAAGTCAGATTGTGCTATTTCCCTGCCGAAACCTCTCCAATGTCTTCACAACACACTTAGAATAAATCCCAAAGTCCTCATCATGGCCTGTTGTTTTTGTTAGGTGCCATTCAGTCAGTTCTGACTCATAGCGACCTATGTACAACAGAATGAAACACTGCCTGGTCCTGCGCCATTCTCATAATCATTGCTGTGTTTGAGCCCATTGTTGCAGCCACTGTGTCAATCCATCTCAGTGAGGGTCTTCCTCTTTTTTGCTGACCTTCTACTTTACCAAGCATGATGTCTTTCTCCAGGGACCCATCCCTTCTGATAACATGTCCAAAGTAGGTGAGAGGAAGTCTCGCCATCCTTGCTTTCAAGGAGCACTCTAGCTGTACTTCTTCAAAGACATATTCGTTTGTTCATCTGGCAGTTCATCATATATTCAATATTCTTTGCCAACATCATAATGCAACGGCATCAATTCTTCTTTGGTCTTCCTTATTTATTGTCTAGCTTTTGCACGCATATGAGGCTATTGAAAATATCATGGCCTGGGTTAGGTGCACCTTTTTAATACCTTAGAGAGGTCTTTTGTAGCAGATTTCCCCAATGCAATACGTCGTTTGATTTCTTGACTGCTGCTTTCATGGGCTTTGATTGTGGATCTAAGTAAAATGAAATCCTCAGCAGCTTCAATATTTTTCTGCTTATCAGGATGTTGCTTATTGGTCCAGCTGTGAGGATTTCTGTTTTATTTATGTTGAGGCGTATCCATACTGAAGGATCAGTAAGTCCTTGAAGTCCTCTTTGCTTTCAGCAAGCAAGGTTGTGTCATCTGCATATTGCAGGTTCTTAAAAAGTCTCCCACCAATCTTGATGCCACGTTCTTCTTCATATAGTCCAGTTTCTCAGATTACTTGCTGGCATATAGATTGAGTAAGTATGATGAAAGGATACAATCCTGACATACACCTTTCCTGATTTTAAACTATGCAGTACTGTTCAAATGACTGGCTCTTGGTCTCTGTACAGGTTCCACATGAGCACAATTGAGTGTTCTGGAATTCCCATTCTTTGCAATGTTAACCATAATTTGTTATAATCCACACAGTCAAACGCCTTTGCATAGTCAATAAAACACAGGTAAACATCTTTCTGGTGCTCTCTGCTTTCAACCAAGATCCATCTGACATCAGCAATGATATTTCTCATTCCACATCCTCTTCTGAGCCTGGCTTGAATTTCTGGCAGTTCCCTGTCAATGAACTGCTCCAACTGTTTCTGAATTATCTTCAGCAAAATTTTACTTGTGTATGAGATTAATGATATTGTTTGATAATTTCCACATTCTGTGGAATCACCTTTCTTTAGAATGGGCACAAATATAGATATCTTCTAGTTGGTTGGCCATGTAGCTGTCTTCCAAATTTCTCGGCATACACAAGTGAGTACTTCCAGTGTCGCTTCTGTTGCAACCATGGCCTGTTGCCATTGTTGTTAGGTGCCATCAAGTTGGTTCTGACTCACAGCAACCCTTTGTACAACAGAATGAAACTCTACCTGGTCCTGCACCATCCCACAATCATTGTTATACTCGAGCCCATTTTTGCAGCCACTGGGCAATCCACCTTGTTGAGGGTGAAGACTGTTTTTTGCTGACCTTCTACTCAACCAAGCATGATGTCCTTCTCCAGCGACTGATCCCTCCTGATTACATGTCCAAAGTAAGTGAGACAAAGTCTCGCAATCCTGTTTCTAAGGAGCATTCTGGCTGTACCTCTTCCAACACAGATGTGTTCATTCTTCTGGCAGTCCATGGTATATTCAATATTTTTCGCCAACACCATAATTCAAAGGCATCATTTATTCTTTGGTCTTCCTAATTCATTGCCCAGCTTTCACATGCATATGAGGTGACTAAAAACACCATGGCTTGGGTCAGGCATGACTTAGTGCTTAAAGTGACATCTTTGCTTTTTAACAGGCCCGTAAATGATGTGGCACATAGACTCATCTCCCACCTCATGTCCTTTCTCCCCTTGCTCACTCTGCTTTAGCCACACTGACTCCCTGCTGTTTGTTATGAATTGAATTGTGTCTCCAAAAAAGATACGTTGAAGTTCTAACCGCTGCTACCTGTGAATGTGGGTCTTTGAAAATAGGGTCTCTGAAGAGATTAACATGAGGTCATACTGGAATAGTGTGAGCAGTAATCCTGTATGACTAGTGTCCTTATAAAAGAGGAGAAGATACACAGAGGCAAGGAAACAGAGTAAGGATGCCATGTGACACTGCAGATACAAACGAAGGAACACACAGAGCTACCAGAAGCTAGTAGAGAGGCATGGAAGGGTTCCTCTCTCAGAAGAAATCAACATGGCCAATACCCTCCACGACTTCTAGTGTCCAGAACCATGAGACAATAAATTTCTGTTCTTATATGACAATTTGTGATACACTGTTACAGCAGCTCTAGGACACTCTACACTGTTCTTGGAACATACCAAGCATGTGTATGTACTTTCTGTTCTCTGTTTCTAGAACATTCTCCCCCAGAATATCCACACAGCTTACTCACTCATTTCACTCAGGTTTTGCTCAAAGGTCTTCCTCAGTGAGGCTTTTCTTGACAATCCCACCCAAAAGAGCACCTCCTGTCATCTCTATTCCCTTAACTTATTTTATTTTTCTTCTTGCCACTTCTCAACGCCTGCCATCTTTTTTATTACATATCTCTTTGTTTATTGTTAATCTCCTACTTTAGAATACAAGCCCCATGAGGGAGGAACTTAATTTTGTTCACCACTCTACCCTCAAATATCTAAAACACTACTCTGCACATTTTAGAAGGCTCTCAATAAATTTGTGTTGAATAAAGAAAGAAATATAATCCCATCTCTAGTAATAAGTGCCTTTCTGGTCTTAGGGAGATCACTGGTCTTCACCTCTTGGATGAGGAAATTAGACTGGATGGTTGCTAGTAACTCCTCTCATTCTAAAACTCTACTATTTCCTTAATCGGTTAACTACTGCTATAAAGGCTGGGAAGCTAGCATTTGATTCATATAGATCTCTGCTATAAATGATATTAAGAGCTCAGGCATACACTAAAACTACCTTTTAGCATGCTATTTCAGAAATTTGTTTTTCTGTAATGAGGGACTCAAGGGTCCCTATATCAGAGCAAGTTATACCTCTAAAGTTTCCAAGTGTTTTCTGAATATTTTTTAAAGAATATGTTGACACAAAGAAAAGGAATATGTATGATCTGGAAAGTTAATTAACATAAATCAAAATTAAATCATCTATTTTACATTTTGTGCCTCTTATCCAGATTTTTACTTAAAAAAATTTTTTTTAACAGTTGTCTTTTACTTCCAAAAATGAAAAACATTTTTAGAAAATACAATACCCACTTACTGAGTCAACACTCAAACTATTAGTGTCATGGGTTTTCTGAGAAAAGAAAAATTTTTTCCACACTGATGTTTAATTTAGAGACTGAGATGAAATACTGAACGAGTTTTAAATCTAGTTATCTACATACATATTACTAACATTCTTGTGAAGATATTTTGAAGGGAACTCTTTATTTAGGGGTATACCAAGAAAGACATGCATCAATTAATAAAAAAGAATTTTCTCCTTATTAGCCAACCTGAAACATTCTGAACATGATTAAAATTTTCCAAAGGAAATCATTTCCTAAATGTTTGATATTCCCTGAACTACACTACATGCCTGGGTAAACAGTTACGGTTCAATGAAACTGGACCTTTCACATAATAATAATAATAGTTGATAATAATAATGATGTTTGCTCTCAGGGAACTGTGAATGAAATTAAATATTTCAGTGCCTTATTGAACAACAAATATGGTCTGAGAAAGGAAAATTACACAGTAATATCTCTCATGAACATAGATACAAAACCCCACACAAAACATTAGCAAACTGAATCCAGTAACACAGAAAAATCATCTTTACTAAGTTGGTTTTATCCCAGGTACTGAGGTGGCTTAATATTCTGAAATCAGAAATTTAATTTCTCACATTAACAGACTAAAACAGAAAAACACTTTCCCAAAGAAGAAATTCAAGCAGCCAACAAAGACATGAAAAGATGCTCGGCATCATTAGCCACTGTTGTTGTTGTGTGCCTTTGAGATGATTCCGACTGCCAGGTAGGGAGATACAAATAAAAACCACAGAGATACGACCTCACCCCTACTAGAATGGCAAAAAAAAAAAAAAAGAAAATAACAAATGTTGGTGAGGATGTGGGGAGATGGGAACCCTTACCCATTGCTGGTACAACCACTGTGGAAACCAGTATGGCAATTCCTCAAAAAATTAAAAATAGAACTACCATGTGATCCAGCAATTCCACTCCTGGGTATATACCTTAAAAAGTAGAGATATGAACAGACATGTGTACACCTATGTTCACAGCAATAGTAGTCACACTAGCAAAAAGGTGGAAACAGCCTAAGTACCCATCAACAGATGAATAGATAAACAAAATATGGTACATACACATACAATGGAATACTACTCAGCCATAAAGAGAAACAACGTCCTGACGCATGCTACAACATGGATAAACCTTGAAGGCATTATGCTGAGTGAAATAAGTCAATCACAAGAGGATAAATACTGTATGTCCTCACTTATATGGAATGATAAAAATAGGTAAATACATAGAGACCAATGGTTATTAGTGGTTACCTGGGACAGGAGGGAAAAGGGAGAGAGGAAATCATTCTCCGGGAAATAGTGAGTTTATGTCTACGATGATGGGAAAGCTGGCATCAGTTAAGGGTAATGGTTATACACTTGAGTAATGTAACTGATATCCCTAAGTTATACACCAGAAAAAGGGTGAGGTGGCAAATTATGCCGCTGCTGCTAATACTTAGGTACAACCAAAGACCTCATGGGATTAGTTCTCTTAGTTTAAAGGTTTAGAGTTCTAGCTTCGTGGAACTGCCCAGACAATTGGCCTGACACTCTTTTCAGAGTTTTCTATTCTACCCCCCACCACCAAACCACACCCCCAGCTCAGTAAGTAGTTCCCCTTAACACAGAATAGTAAGGAATTAGAAACAAAAGAAAAAATCCTGTTCAACATGTGGAAGCAACTAGCCAGTCAGAGCTCACCTGGGGTCATCTTTAACTGCTCCCACTCTGAGTGCCCATTACCCACCTTCCACACCTGTCAGTCAAGAGTCGAGTCCAAGCGTCACCACAATCTTTCTTAAATCTATCTCCTCTCTCCTATTCTCACTGCCCTACTTTAGGTCTTCATTCATGGGTGGTAAAATGACTTACCACAGCAGTCTCCCTACCTCCAGTCGTTCCTTTAATCTTCAGAGTCACTGGAACCAGTCTCCTGAACCACAGGTCTGCTCATGCCTCTGTAATCCTCAATAGTCTTCACTAACTCCTGGTGGCTCATAAAGACAGTTAAACCTTCTTGCATAATACTCAAAGGCCTTCACAATCCGCCCCAACCTACCCCTTTCAGCTTCTTCCTCAACCACATTTCTTCCCACACCCTAGACTTCTGCTCTCTGCACTCTTCTCCATGGGCTGTGGGCGCCGTGAACACCCACAATTGTACACCTCAGCCATTTCTGAAGCCTAGAAGTCTGTCTTCTTGGCTCTACTCACCGAAGAGGGGATTCTCTCCTAGAGCCTCTGAAGAGAGAACAGCCCTGATAACACCTTGATTTAAGACTTCTGGCCTCCAGAAACTTCAGAAAACTTAAAACGGAAACTTAAAGCTCCAGAAAACTTCTATTGTTTTAAGTCAACACTTTGCGGTCATTTTTTACAGCAGCCACAGGAATCCAATATACAGTTACTGATTAACATATACCAGACATCATGTAGAACATGGTGGAGAACGCTGTGGAGAACAAGGAATTTTTATGGTTACCAAAAAAAAAAAAAAGTTTTGATTTCAAAGTAAAGAATTTTTAATATTAACGTTTCAAATAAATGTAATTTAAATATATTCCATTTCCATTTTGTAGATCAGATCTAAAATATAATTCTCCATTCTCATGGTTTGAAGCCACTGACTTGATGTCTCTGTGAGGTAGTTTCTCCATTTGAAAACAGAAGATTAAGATACTCAACTCCCTCAGGGTCACTGAGATAATGTGAAAGAGGGTGATAAAGGGTCACCCTTCAAAAAGCCATCAATTCATAGAGCTAAAATGGCCTTTGAAGAACAGTTAGTGCCAATCCCTCAGTCTAGGGATAGGAATGCAAAGGCTTATGATAGTGAGGCCCGCCCAGGATAGAGTCAGGAAGACTCCAAGTACTTCGATTCTGGCTCAGATCCTTTCCACAGCTTTATGCCACCCTACAGAAGAATGAGGATGATATCCCCAATTCACCCACACTCTGACTTCTTCCTCCAGTAACAGGGGAACGTTTTCACTAATGTAATGCAAACACTTGGTCACCTTTAGGGCTAATGGCAAAATATGCAGTTGGGGTACATACTGAAAAGACTCAAGCCTAGGCCTGGTTGGGAAAAAAAAAAGGAAAAATGACAAAACAAAAATCTAAAATGCATGGGGATGACAGGAGCCAGTCATTGCTCTAAAGCAGACATCTTCCAGAACAGAAAGAAAGCCTTGGGCAATTGTAAATATCAACTCTTCTAGTGTTAATTAGCCAGGAAAGGGGGTGAAAGGATTAGCCGGGAACTCAGCCCAGGTAATAAAAAACAATCCAAAAGATCGTGTCTTAATGACAGTCAGTACCACCATCTTCCCATTAAAGAGATGGAGTGAAAGACAAAGTGTATGATAAAATTCACCATTCATTCACGTTAAAAACCCTAAACAACTAGGAATAGGAGGCAACTTCCGTAATCTGATAACAAGTATTTACAAAAACTGTACAACAGACATCATAACTTATTGGTGAAATCTTAAGTTTCCCTCGGAGATCTCTTCAACACTGTACTCAAGGTCTGAGCCTAGGCAGTAAGGCAAGCAAACGAGATAAAAATTATAAGGAATGGAAAGGCAGAAATAAAACTGCCATTATTTAATGATGGTGCGATCATATATGTAAAAGATTCAAACGAAAGCATAGGTAAAATATTAGAATTAATAAGAGTATTTAACTAGGTTGCTAGATTAAAAAAAAAAATCAATTGCATTTCAATGCACCAGCACAAAGACTTATAAAATATTAAAAAGGACACCATTTACTATATTGTCAAAAATATACAGTACCTAGAAATGAATTTAACAAAGATGTACAAAACCTATACAAAGAATTTGATACAAGTTGATTGAGTTTTCTAACCTAACTCAGGTATATGCATTGATTTTATTTTCCAACTATCAAAAAAAAAAAAAGCTGGTTATAATTATCATCATATCTCTCATTCAAACACTGGTGTCTAAAATCTAGAGGAATTTTGATGTGTTATATAAGGATTTTGATGAATGCAACGTTAGTTCTGATGATGACCATCTCAAATCAAATTTACAGAATCTTTATCATTATTTCGTGTCTTATCTAAACATTGAAGGAACATCTGAATTTCCATTCAGGTACTACATTAACTGAAGAATAAAAAGATTTTAATTAATGAGTACACAGAGAAACCAGGCAGTGTTTTGTTCTGTTGTGCATGGGGTCGCTATGAGTTGGGAGCGATTTGACTACACCTAACAACAGAGAAGTCTGTTGGATCATAAGATCTAAAGTGGCATTTTATGGGTGTATAAAACTTCAATATATCTGAGTTTCTACTCAGACAATGGATTCTGAATTAAGTGGTCCAAATCAACAGATATATATAGTATTCATTCACCCTTGTATTTGAATGATTTGAAAATTTTTGCCTTATTCTTTAGCTCTTCCCTTTTAGAGCTACCTTTAAATGTAGGTGAAATAGACAGCTTCGTTTACGTGATATTTATAAAGACTTCTCCAAATTCTTCTCCATTAGTCTGAAAATGTCAAAAATCCAACCACTGATGATTAAATTTCTTGGAGATAAGACACTATGTCCCCTGGAATCCATTATTAAAATGCAAATACTTCTAGGAGGGGGTACCATAAATAAACCACTATCCAATTTTAACACCGTGACTTAATTTATCTGACTCATAAGCAAGATTCTGAGGGATCAATTCTAGTAATGTAGAGGAGAAAAGCAGAGTGCTCTCAGGGAGGTGGATCCAGAGCACACAGTGCTACCATTAGCCAGATGGGTTGGCACAGTGGGGCATCCTGGAAGTAATAAGTTGCGACATCCAGTGTTAAAAGTGAAAAGACACTGGAGATAAGTATAATGCTCATTACAATTTAGCTGAAGACACAGTCCTGCTGTCAAGTCATGTCTGAAAGACTATCGATTATGGCACTTTATCATATCTTGATTTTCACTGCTGATGGACTGTTCTCGGTGGCACCCTAGTAAAATATAGCAAACCCATGAAAAGAGGAGTTATGTTTTATTCTCTTATAGACCTTGGGACACACACAAAAAAACCGTTGCCATTGAGTCCATTTCGACTCATAGCAACACTGTAGAACTGGGTAGAACTGCCCCATTGGGTTTCCAAGGAGCGGCTGGTGGATTTAAGCCGCCAACCCTTTATTTAGCAGCTGAGCTCTTAACCACTGTGCTGCCAGGGCTCCTTGAACTTACTAGTACTCAACGATACCACTTGGTGAATTGAAAATTCATTTAAAAACAAGTAACTGAACTCTGAGGGCATAAAAATTACGTTTTGAAATCAGAGCTAGCATTTCTCTTAGTAGTAAAAGTTGGTTGTAGACAATATCAAGTGTTTGCAAGGATGCAGAACAACTGGAACTTACATACTTGCTAGTGGGAGTCTAAATTGATACAACCAAGTTTCCATAGGCCTACTCAATTTATACACCAATAAATCAAGAACAGACATGTCCACCAGAGAAGTGTGTTCAAGGATATTCAGAAAAGCTTTATTCACAATAGCCCAAACCTGGAAAAAACAAATTGTCCACCAAGAGTAGAATGGACACTAAACAGGATTCTACAGAGCAACAACAACAGAAACTACTGCTATATGCAGCAACATAAATGAACCTCACAGATACAGTGAAAGGAAAAAAAAACTTATTGCTGTCAATGGAAACCCTGGTGGCAGTTCGAATCCACCAGGCACTCCTTGGAAACTCTATGGGGCAGTTCTACCCTGTCCCTTAGGGTCGCTATGAGTTGGAATCAACTCCATGGCACTGGGTTTGGTTTTTGGTATTGCTGCCAAGTCGATTCCAACTCATGGAGACTACATATGGTACAGAGTAGAAATGAGCCCTATAGGGTTTTCTTGGGTGTCTTCTTCACAGAAGCAGATCACCAGGACTGCTTCCATGGTGCCACTGGGTGGGTTCGAACCGCCAACCTTTTGATTAGTAGTCAAGTGCAAATCATTTGCACCACCCAGCCAGACACAAGAATATGTACCTTATGATGCCATTTATATGAAGTTCAAGAACAAGCAAACTAATCCAAGATGATAGAGGTCAGAATAGTGGCTGTCTTTTTTTGGAGGGACACTAATGTAGGAAGGCCATCAGGAGCCTTTTTTGGTGCTAGAAGTGTTCTATATTTTGACCTGTGTGGTGATTACAGGAGTATATTCATATGCAAAAATTCATTGAGCTGTACACATGTACACATTACTGTGTATAACTCATGCCTCATTAAAAAGGTAAATAGAAAAAATGCTTGTTGTTTTCCAGTTCTTAATATTTGTTTTAATCACTTTAATTATGGGAAGCCAATTTTCTTTAAGCATATTTTGGCTGTTGGCTATAATTTGAATGTCTGAACACTTGAAAGGATCCTTTAGTAAATCAAATAAGTAATCGTACTCTTTCTTCCCCCTACACAGGTATATAAGCCATTCTGTCGCAACCGAAACCATTTTCTCCTCATTAACATCTAAAACGAGCCCTAACCAGAATCCCTACACAAATAGAGAGCAAGAGATAATGAGGCAGGCACAGAAAAGAATAGCGCCTCCAACTCTAAGACTGAAGGAGCCCCATGGGGCTGAAGGCAGTAGCTCATGCCATCCCTGAGGCTTCTACTGATTTAATAAGGCATGTACAGAGATGCCTCTGATTCTTGAGGCTTTACAACTGACATGCATAAGACACTTATCAGCTAAGTCCTCTGTCTTAGCTCTCCAGTCTTGCTATAACAGAAATACCACAAATGGATGGCTTTAACAAACAGAAATTTATTTCCCCATGGTTTAGGAGGCTAGAAGTTTGTACTCAGGGTGCCCGATCTAAGGGAAGGGTTTCTCTCTCTGTCAGCTCTGGAAGAAGGTCCTTCTCTCTTCAGCTTCTGCTTCCTGATTCCTTGGAGGCCTCCATGTGTCTGGACATTTATCTTATCTCTCCTCTGCTCATTTGTTTGATTTCTTTTATATCTCAAAAGAGATTGACTCAAGAGACACACTACACTAATCCTTTCTCATTAACAGAACAAGGTCAACCCATTCCCAAATGGGATTATAATCACAGGCATGTTGTTGTTGTTCGGTGCCGTCGAGTCGGTTCCGACTCATAGCGGCCCTATGCACAACAGAACGAAACACTGCCCCGTCCTGCGCTGTCCTCACAATCGTTATGCTTGAGCTCATTGTTGCAGCCACTGTGTCAATCCACCTCATTGAGGGTCTTCCTCTTTTCCACTGATCCTGTACTCTGCCAAGCATGATGTCCTTCTCCAGGGACTGATCCCTCCTGATTACATGTCCAAAGTATGTAAGACGCAGTCTCACCATCCTTGCTTCTAAGGAGCACTCTGATTGTACTTCTTGTAAGACAGATTTGTTTGTTCTTTTGGCAGTCCATAGTATATTCAATATTCTTTGCCAACACCACAATTCAAAGGCGTCAACTCTTCTTCGGTCTTCCTTATTCATTGTCCAGCTTTCACATGCGTATGATGCCATTGAAAATACCATGGCTTGGGTCAGGCGCACCTTAGTCTTCAGGGTAACATCTTTGCTCTTCACAGGCAAAGAGGTTAGGATTCAAAACACATGTTTTTTTGGGGGGGACATAATTCAACCCATAACACCCTGTATCTTACATAAGGCAGTCCTTAGCTGTTGTTGCTGTTAGTTGTGTTGACTCTGCTCCAACTCATGGCGATCTTACGTGTAACAGACTAAAACACTGCCCGGTCCTGCATTATCTCCATGATCTTTGAAATGTTTGAGCTCATTGTTGAGGCTAATGTGTCAATCCATCTCATTGAGGGTTTCCCTCACTTTCTCTGTCCCTCTACTTTACCAAACACGATGTTCTTTTCTAGCAATTGGTCTTTCCTAATGACATGCCCAAAGTAAGCAAGTTGAAGTCTTGCCCTCTTTGCTTCTAAGGAACATTCCAGTTGTATTTCTTCTAAGACTGATTTGTTTGTTCTTCCAGCAGCCATGGTATATTCAATATTCTTCACCAGCACCACAATTCAAATGTATCAATTCTTCTTCTTTTTTTTTTTTTCATTGTCCAGCTTTTGCACGCATATGAGGCAATTGAAAAGACCAACGCTTGGGTCAGGCACACTTTAGTCATAGGGAGTCATAGAAATCTAGAATAGGAGGCCACTTGAGAATTATTCCTCACACAAGTCTGGAATCTATGGTGAAAGTGCAAAAGGCAATTAAGAGCAACCAAAAATCAGAACCAGGGAAAGAGTCACGGTCAGCTGCCATCTCTTTCTCCACTGATTAACATGGCTAATATGGCATTTGCACAAAGAGGTTGTCATGGATTGAATTGTGTCCCCCAAAAATGTGTATCAACTTGGCTAGACTATGATTCCCAGTATTGTTTGGTTGTCTACCATTTTATGATCTGATATGATTATCCTATGTGTTCTAAATCCTAACCTCTATGATGGCTGCAACAATGGGCTCAAACATAACAATGATTGTGAGGATGACGCAGAACTATGCAGTATTTCGATCTGTTCTACATGGGGTCACACCTAACAACAACAATATGATGTTAATGAGGCAAGATTAGAGACAGTTATGTTAATGAGCCAGGACTCAATCTAAAGGACCAGGTTGTATCTTGAGTCAATCTCTTTTGAGATATAAAAGAGAGAAGCACAGAAAGGAGAGGGACCTCATGCCACCAAGAAAAAAGTGCCAGGAGTGGGGCACAGCATCCTATGGACCCAGGGTCCTTGTGTTGAGAAACTCCTACACCAGGGGAAGACTGATTACAAGGACCTTCCTCCAGAACCGACAGAGAGAGAAAGCCTTCCTCTAGAGCTGGTGCCCTGAATTCAGACTTCTAACCTCCTAAACTGTGAGGAAATAAACTGTTAAAGCCATCCACTTGTGGTATTTCTGTTATAGAAGCACTAGATAACTAAGACTGAGGTGTTCAACATATTTTAAGTTAATGATTAAAGCAGAAAGGAGTTTTTTTTGGTAAGTAACTCCAGGAAACCCTGGTGGCGTAGTGGTTAAGTTCTATGGCTGCTAACTAAAAGGTTGGCAGTTCGAATCCACCAGGTGCTCCTTGGAAACTCTATGTGGCAGTTCTACTGTGTCCTATAGGGTCGCTATGAGTTGGAATCGACTTGACAGCAATGGGTTTGGTTTTTTTTTTTTTTTTTTGGTTTTAAGTAACTCCAAGTGAAAATTATCAAAATTTGAAGAAATTCTATTGAAAAAGATGCAGATAAAGATGTTAACTTCAACTTTCCTGGTCAAAGTCCACTGAAAAATGGCCTCAGTGATTTTACCCACAGACTTTTCAGAGAGACTTTTAAAGCAAGCCTACAGTCCATCAGCAAAATGGGAACCGAAATCTTTGCCTCCTTTGCTACCAGACAATGGCTGCGTGAAAAGCTAGTGAGTGATGTGTCTGAATTTCTTAGACGAATGCAGTAAATGTTCTGTGGGCACTACATAGATAAGTTGGATTCATTTCCAAATATTTGGATTAAAACTGCTGGCCTCATTTTCACCAACAAACAAGTCATTAGATTATTTTTCTGGGCCCTTTATCAGACTTCCCACGTGAATGGGTGCACACTCATCATTTATCACACTGTAATTTCATGTTTTAAATAGCTAGACAGAATCATCCACCATCAAGTGTTTTTCTCATATTGAAAAGAGCAAAATCTGTCAGTCAACCAGAAAAACATTAGCAAGTACAATAAGAAATCTTAAATATTTCCCTTTAAAATGATAATCATGTTTTCCTAGGCTTTTTTTAATTTTAGAGTTCCATTCCTGTCCCTATAGTATCTTAGAGCCACTTTTCCAAAAGACCTAAATGTTTGCCCATTTATAAAATTTCATCTCTCTGGATGAAAGTGATGAAAACTTTAAAATTCATGCCATTTATTTGTTCCCTTTCTTTGATTCTTCATGGATATGATGGAGTGTAAAAAAAGTAGTAACTTAGGCTTAACACTGATTCTAAGAGAAAAACCACAATAATTTTCAGAAAACAGGTTAACACTGGAAGTCAAGAAAGCAAAACCAAGATTCAAGAGTTCCTTCTGAAAAATGAGCCTTGTCAATGATGAAGGCCCAAATAGCAATACATGGACAATGGGTTTTCTGGTCAGCAAAAAAAATAACTTTCTGTGTACATATTTCTCACAAGGAAAAAAAATTAACTCAGCAAATAGAATAAATTATTCCAGTGGCTCAAAGTAATTCTATTTACACAACTACAAATAAATAATTTTACCCTTTGGGTGGACGATGTTTCAAGGTATACTTTCTATGCAAAAGGAAGGAAACTGGGCAGCAAATGCTAAAAATGATACTTCATAAGGATTATTTATAAAATGTGTACACAACTTCATGTTTTATTATTCTTATGACAATTCATGAGCTGCTCATGAATCGAAACCCACTCAACGGCAATGGGTTTCTGGCTTTTGTGGGGGAGATTCTGATTGCTGAAAATCTCTCTCCTCAATGCTCCTAACCTGGATGGACGCATCTCAGTGCTGGATCAACTCTTGCAGCAACCTGGGATCTGGCACCCAATTCCAGCCTCTTGCTCCTGGGATCCTTCCACATACCCCAGGTTACTGGACAGAACCTAAGAAGATTCGCTGCTCTCTCATGCACCACCCACCTCGAGTGCACCAACAACAATCACTTAGCCTCTCCTTGCTCAACAGATTCCGGCAGGGCAGAGGGTTTGCAGTACCATAGCCACTCCAAAAGCCGCAGCCAACCCAGCTCTCACTGTTTGAGGTTCAGGAGTCCTACCGCGCTGCACCCTCCACCTCACAAAACCCGAAAACCAAACCCACTGCTGTCAAGTCGATTCCAACTCATACAGACCCTATAGGACAGGGTAGAAGTGCCCCATAGGGCTTCCAAGGAGCACCTGGGGGATTTGAACTGTAGACCTCTTGGTTAGCAGTTGTAGCACTTAACAGCTACGCCGCCAGGGTTTCCCTCCAGCCCCCAGGAGTCACAATATCGGCACTGCAGAGAGCCCCACTGAAACCCCCAACCCACCCTGCAAGGTTACAGGTGAAATTCTCTTTTCAAAGCCCTCTCTCCTCTCCATACTCTAGGTGCTCTCAAAATTGCCTTGTCTGCCAATTCCTGCATCGACTGAATTTCAATCCCTAGCGGAAAGTGCAATTTTAAAATTCCATTACACCTCTTCTCTGTAACCAGAGTAGCCGGAGAGGCTCAACTCATTATTGAGTAATAAACACAGAGTGGATTCATTTTATCCAAGAGCTGCTAGCTACCTATAGCTGCACACCATCATGCCCTTTTCCCGCTGGGGAAGTAAACAACCTTAACAATTCTCAATCCATTCCAAACTTTTTAGTTACCTTTGTTATTTAAAAAGCCCCATATACACAGCATCACCTCTGAAATATTCTTGCCTTAAAAAAAAAAAATTGAACCTGAATCTAATCACTTTTCTAAATCTACTAGCTTACAGAAAATACCAGGGATAGAGAAACAAGTTAAATAACACCATCAGGAAGCAATTGTCAAGAAAGTGAAACTTGCCATAAGACGAATGACCCTGCTTCTCCATCAAATCAATGTCATAAAGAAAAAAAGAGAGAAAGAGATGAAAAACTGCATAAGAGAAACTTACAAAACAGTAAGCAAACGCAAAATATATAAATTTGAAAGCAAGTGTAAAAAGACACCTTTGAAACAACTGGGGAAATTTGAATATGGATCCAGTATCATAGGACATTAAAGAATTAATATTAATTTTTTTAGGAACAACAATGGCATAATGATTTTGAAAAAAAAAGTCCTTATAGGTTAAAAATATATACAAAAGTATTCATATGTGAAATGAAATAATGGCTGGGATTTGCTTTAAATTATTCCTTTAAAAATATTTTCTAAATATAAAGAAAATAAAAGTTAGGAGGTGACAGATTAAACCAAGATTGGCAAAGTGTTCATAACTGTTGAGGTGGGTGATGGGTCCATGATAGTTCATATACTATTCTCTCTACTTTTCTGTATGTTTGAAGTTTTTCACTAAAAAAATTTTTTTCTTTAGTTTTATGATGAAAATCTTCAAATTTGTTTTGTTCTGAGGGCCTTTTTATCCCACCTGCTGATAGGCTCAAGCTAGGGGGCAGTGATGGCTCAATGGTAGAGTTCTTACCTTCCATGTAGGAGACCTTGGTTCAATTTCCGGCCAGTGTACCTCAAGCACAGTCACCACTCGTCTGTCAGTGGAGGCTTCCATGTTGCTATGATGCTGAACAGGCCTTAGCAGAGCTTCCAGACTAAGATGGACTAGGAAAAGAGGCCTGGTGACCTACTTCATTGGCTTCTGAAAAAGCCAGTGAAAACCCTATGGCCCACAGCAATCCAATCTGGTTGTATATGGGGTCCGTATGAGTTGGAGGCCGAGTCCACAGCCCCTAAAAACAAATAGCCTTGTTTCCTCTGAAATTAGTTCTACCACCACACCTTCTCTCCTCAGTGCTCTGCCCTACACTCCATTGGCACTAGAGAAGCCAGACATCCAATCAGAGGACACCTGCATAGTCTTCCTGTCTTGTAGACCCTCAAAATTCTATGAGCAATCCTCTTGCCTCTCCCACCTCCGCTTGAAAGCATAGAAACACCACTCAAGCCCACTTATCCTCTCTGATCCCCTTTGGGAAGGAGAGTGAAGGGGTAGCCTTTATTCACAAAGATTGTACTCCAAAGCCCACCTCCTTCTCTGTCCTAGGTCACCTCTTTAGTCTCTCACTGGTAAAGTTTGACAAACTAGTGTCCTTTCTTGCACCTGGAAACAGACCGGGAGTTGTATCTGGCCTACGAAAATTTGTAATTTTGTTCTCAGCAGGATGTTACCTTTGTTGTTGTGGGGGTGAGGGGAGAAAGGTGGCATAAAAAGATCTCAATCGGCACCTCCCACCACTCTTGCCTCTAGTAGGTATCAGGTTACAGTGCCAGGCAATGGAGACACCAGGCAAATAAGACACATGCACCCTGGGTTTCAGGTTGGGTCCAGAATCTGCCACTTCCAGCCACAGGACCTGAGCAAGACCCTGGAGCAGCCTTGAGAGTTAAGACTGGTGTCTTTAACTGTAAAATGAAAGCAGTGGCTGAGATGACTCCCAGATCCCCTGGGGATCACACCACCAATGACTGAACAAAACCATTGGCAACACCTCAAGTGAGACCTGAGTCCAGCCCTCTGCCATAGTTAATTCAAAAATAAAATAGTTAGTTGGCATGCAGGATAGGTGGATCCTGTAGGAGTGGTTGCACTGAATGGAGTGGTGGAAAAAATTATGTCATCGCCTTTGCCTGCTTTCCCTCAGCAGATGGCTGGTGAGTGTTCCGGATCAGCTGCAGCCTTCATGGCTCACGTACAGGTGGTGCACACAGGCCTTCCCTGAGGCCTAAAGCAACATGTGAGAAACAGACGCCATCGCTGAATTCTATCCCTCTAGCTAGTCACTATGCCACAGGCATTTAGAATCACACTATGTCACCATGTCCAATGTTATCTCGCTCAAACAGCCTACCTCTATTATGTGAGCTAGGCCAGTACACAGCCAGCTGAGAGGATTTTAGGATAACACATCGTAGTGGGCATTTGTCATGCTCTGGGACTTGCTGTACACCCTTCCTATACTTAGGAATCTCTCGCTTATGAATCCAACTGCCCCAAGGGAGAAGACATTTATTTTCCCAGGCTCCCTTGCATTTAGGGTGAACCACCATCTCTGGGTGTTAAGTGAATAAATAAGTAAATAAATAAACAAGCTTTTATCTAAGTAACTGTATTTGGGGTAGCTTTGCCTGTACTCTAACACAAGCAAAATGAAAAGATCCTGGTCTACAGGACTAAAGGCTCTTCCATCTCTGTATTATCTATGGATTTAAATATAAACTCTGTGTGTGTGTGTATGAATATACACAGACAGAGACAGAGACTCTCAAAAATGTGTGATATATCTTCTCTGGCCCTTCACAGTCATGTTTCTCAAAACAGTTGTCCACCCTTGCTTTCTCCATTTTCCCATGTCTCTATTACTCAGCCTGGCTTCCGCCTCTACCACTACACTCAAACTCTTCTTCCTAAGGCCACTCTGGATTTCCATATTGTCAAATTCAAAAGACACTTTTAAGGCCCCATCTTTCTTGATCTATTGACAGCGTTGACACTGTCAATCACTGCCCCCGTCCTTAAACAATATTTTCTCTTGGGTTCCGTGGCACCACCCTCTCCTGGTAGGTCCCAACCTTTGGTCTCCTCTTTTTCACTCTCCTCTACCAGCTCCAGTTCCTCTACCAGACTGTTAAATGTTGGGAGTTCCTAAAGACTTACTCCCCTTCTCTTCCTCCTCCTCTGAGGCAAGTCTATCTACTCTCATGGTTGATTTACATCCTCAGCCTAAATCTTGTTGTTGTTAGGTGAGGTTGAGTTGGTTTCGACTCATAGTGACCCTAAGTACAACAGAACGAAACACTGCCCAGTCCTGCACCAACCCCACAATTGTTGCTATGTTTGAGCCCATTGTGGCAGCCACTGTGTCAATCCATCTCGGCCAGGGTCTTCCTCTTTTTCACTGACCCTCTACCTTACCAAGCATGATGTCCTTCTCGAGGGACTGATCCCTCCTGGTAACATGTCCAAAGTACATAAGACGAAGTCTTGACATTCTAGCTTCCAAGGAGCACTCCACTGGTACTTCTTCGAAGACAGACTTGTTCGTTCTTCTGGCAGTCCATGGTATATTTGATATTCTTTGCCAACACCATAATTCAAAGGCATCAATTCTTCTTCAGTCTTCCTTAGCCATTGTCTAGCTTTCGCATACGTAGGAGGTGATTGAAAATATCATGGCTTGGGTCAGGTGCACCTCTGTCCTCAAAGTGACATCTTTGCTTTTCAACACTTTAAACCTGCCTAAATCTCTTCTGGGTTTCAAGTGCATTTCTCCAGCTTCTTACTTAACCTCTGTACTCAAATATTTAATGCATTTAATACGTTCAAAGCTGAATTCTTGATCCTCCTGCCAAATCCCTTCTCCCCCTGTGTTCTCCATATCAGTAAATGGTACCTCCAACCTTCCAGGTGCTCATGCCAGAAAATAGGGCATTATTCCTGAGCCCCATTCTCTCTTACCCCTTCATCTAATCAGAAAGTTCTATTTATTCTAATTCCAAAATATACCTTAAATCTACTCACTTGCTCCATCTTTACTGTCACCATTCAGATCTAATCCACCACCATCCTGGCCCAGACCACTGCAATAGCTTCTCAACTGGTTTCCCTGCTTCCACTCTGGCCACCCCTAATTCATTATCCACACAGCTGCCAGAGTAATCATCTTAAGCCATGAAACTCCCCTAGTCAAAACCCTGCAGTGGCTTCCTACTATATTCAGGAAAAAATCTTAAATCCTTTGCATGGTGTAAAGGGCTCAGCACCATCTGGCCCCAGCTCCAAGTTTATCTCACGTCGCTCCCTCCTCCCCTGAAATCCCTTATAACCTCTACGCTCCTGAAAGCTACACTGGCATTTTGTCAGTTTCCATGTGAATCAAGTTTTTGGATCTCAGGCTCTACACACATGCTGTTTCTTCTAAAAAGTTCTGCCTTCTACTCTTTGCCTTGTTAATTCCTATTTGGTCAGTAAGACCGAGTTCACTAACACCGCCAAAGGGGCACATTCTATAAAAACTGTGCCCCAGTCTAAATTATTATCCTATTATTCTATTCCGTAATCCTTTGTTTTTCCTTTGGAGTATTACAACCATTTATAAATACATATAGATGTATATTTAGACAGAAAGAGTTGTAATATAGAGATCTGTCTCTGCTACTAGACTGTAAGATCCCCAAGGGCAGAGATTATGCTTACTTAGTTCCTAGCAATAGCCCCAGCTTCTACAATGTTCAGTAATGAATGAAAAAAAAAAAAAACTAAATGGATGAACAAAAATAGTACGCATCATGATTTTAAACTAAAAAAAAGTTACAATATATTGTACTCATCTATCCTCAGTTATGGACTGAATAATATCTCCCCAAAATATGTGTTGAACTCCTGGCCCTTGTATCTACTGAGGTGTCCTGTTTGGAAATAGGATTTTTCTTTTGTTGTGTAAATAAGGTCATACCAGTGTAGGGTAGATCCTAAATCTAATCACTTCTGAGTTCTAAAAAGACCAGAAGAGACACAGAAAGGGAAGAGAGATACCATGTGAGGGTCATCTAAAAGCCTAAGACCAAAGAACTCCCAGGCCTACTGACAAGGAAGCAATCAACATGGCTGAGACTCTGATTTGGACTTCTAGACTCCAGAACTGTAAGAAAATATATTTCTGTTCTTTAAAGCGAACAGCTTGTGGTATTTGTGTGACAGCAGTACTAGGTAACTAAGACACCCTCTTTTCATGAAGTAAAATCTTGTTATGAATAGATGTTATTATCACATTAGGTGCCATCAAGTCGGTCCCAACTCGGGAGAACAAAACACTGCCCGGTCCTGTGCCAACTTCACAATCACTGCTATGTTTCAGACCATTGTTACAGCCACTGTGTCAATCTATCTTGTTGAGGATCCTCCCCTTTTTGCTGACTGTCTACTTTACCAAGCATGATGTCCTTTTCCAGGGGCTGGTCCCTCCTGATAACATGTCCAAAGTAAGTGAGATGAAGTCTCACCATCCTCACTTCCAAGGAGCATTCTGGCTGTACTTCTTCGAAGACAGATTTGTCCATTCTTCTGGCAGTCCATGGTATATTCAATATTCTTTGCCAACACCACAATTCAAAGGCGTCAGTTCTTCTTTAGTCTTCCTTATTCATTGTCCAGCTTTCTCATGCATAAGAGGTGGCTGAAAATACCATGGCTCGGCTTAGGAGAACTTTAGTCTTCAAAGTGACATCTTTACTTTTTAGCAATTTAAAGAGGTCTTTTACAGCAGATTTGGCCAATGCAATATGTCTTTTGATTTCTTGACTGCTGCTTTCAGGGGCATTGATTATAAAAAAAAAAAAATAGAGCCAAGTAAAATGAAATCCTTGACAATTCCAGTCTTTTCTCAGTGTATCATAATACTGGCCCAGTTGTGAGGATTACTGTTTTCTTTACGTTCAGGTGTCATCCATACAGAAGGCTATAGTCTTTAATCTTCATCAGTAAGTGCTTCAAATCGTCTTTTCTTTTCACAAGCAAGGTTGCATCGTATCTCAGGTTATTAATGAGTCTTCCTTCAATCCTGATGCTGCATTCTTCTTCTTTATATAGTCCAGCTTCTGGGATAATTTGCTCATCATACAGATTAAATAAGTATGGTGAAAGGATACAACCCTGATGCACACCTTTCCTGATTTTAAACCATGCAGTATCCCGTTGTTCTGTTCAAACAACTGCCTCTTGGTCTCTGTACAGGTTCCTCACCAGAACAATTAGTGTTCCGGAATTCCCATTCTTCACAGTGTTATCAATAATTTGTTATGATCACAATTAAATGCCTTTGCAGAGTCAAAGTTATGAATAGATACTACTGCTATATTTTTGGGAAAATATATTGGGAAAGCTTGGATTGCATAAGAATTCCAAAACATAAGGCAACATCAGACTAAGTCCCCCATTAAGAGAAGCTACAAAAGCTGGATTTTTTTTAAATAAAAATAAAAAACAGCTGTTTGAAGATACTGGTAAGTAAGCAAGGCAAAAAAGGCTTGAGGGGACAAGAGCCCAGAGAGAAGGAAAAGACATTAAGGTGAGACTTATATTTGCTACTACTTTCTACTTTCAGGGCATTTATCGATTCCTGGCCCGGCCTTAGAGGCCAAGCAGAAAGTTGCAGACCAAAGCTTATAGCTGACTCTGGGCTTAAAGACAAAAAATTGAAATCAGGACTACCAGTACCATGAGAACTTGAGGAGACAAAGTCCTGGAGAAAAGGGAACCTCAAAAAAAAAAAAAAATGAATCTAATATTCTGCTCACTTTTGAACTTGAGGCATTTACTGAATCCAAAGCTGTATGTTGTAAGAAGAAAAAAGAAGCAGAAAGCTGCTGATAAGAGGTTCAAAAGCTAAGCAGAGTTTTTAGCACTTTCACTCTGCTAAGGGAAACAAAAATTGGAATTCAGGGACTACCACAGACAAGACCAAAAAAACCCAAAACCAAACCCACTGCCATTGAGTCGATTCCAACTCATAATGACCCTATAGGACAGAGTTGAACTGCCCCATATGGTTTCCAAGGAGCGCCTGGTGGATTTGAACTGCTGACGTTTTGGTTAGCAGCCTTAGATCTTAACCACTATGCTACCAGGGTTTCCACCACAGACAAGAAGGCCTGGTAAATACCTATGGCTTTCAGTTGAGATTCCCAGTGGGCTATTTTTCTGTAGGAGTCAGACAAAAAGAAACAGACCAGCCTAAAACTCCACCCCACTCATCATAATTATTGATTGAATCTGATGAATAGCTTTACTCTAACCACTTGCCAGAAAAAAAAAATTACATGTTCTCTGGAGGAAGATAGCAGCATCCAGAAGCCCTACAAATTTTCATATAGGATACTAGGTACTTGATAAAAATTTATGAAGTATAACAGGAAACACAAACAAATGACCAAAAAATCAGAGAAGAGACAGGCAATACATAGACTCACAGGTGATCGAGACATTACAGCTATCAAAAATGAATTTTACTTTAACTATAATTACTATGTTGAAGAACATATATTACAGACGGGCAATTTTATCAGATATTGGGAATCTATATAAAAAATCTAATGGAAATACAGTTATTGAAATTAGAAACCCAATAGATGGTTATGGTTTAAAGAGCATACTAGACATAACAAAAGAAGGGACCAGTGAAATAAAAGAAGGGTCAGTAAAAAAAAGCCAAACAGAAGCAAAGAGAAAGAAAAGAATTGAAAATACAAAAAAAAAAGTTTAAATGACACAGGAGACATGGATAAAAAGATGAACACACATGCAATTGGAATCCCAAAAAGAGAAGAGAGAATGAGATAGAAGAAACACCTGAAGCGATATTAGCCAAGAATTTTCCAAAATTGATGAAAGGTATCAAGCCACAGATCCAAGAAGCTCCATGAATTCCGTTAGAAGAAATACAAAGAAGACACACCTAAACCCATTACAGCAAAACTCCTGAAAACCAAATATAAAGAGAAAACCTTAGCAGCAGCTAATATGGGGAGAGGGAAGAAAGGAATAGCAGATATAAGTAGACTTGACTCAGTTTTATGCTCAGTCATGAAATTTTGATAGCTTCTCTCACACACTTTGCTATTAAGTGAAACTAAGGATAAAAATCCAGATAATGCCCTCTTAAAATCCCAAAGCTAAAATTTTATATTAATCTGGGACAGAGTTCTACACGATATCAGTTGTGCCATGCAAATTCTTTATTTCTTTTTAGTTTTAAAAATCTGTCATTTACTATATAAAGAAAAAAGATTTTCATTGAAGTCTGATGCTTCTCTAACTCCCCAGGTGAATATAGAAAATACATCTGCTGCTGAGAATCAACAGTATACTAACATGTATTCAGAACTTCATTTTCCAGCAACCCAAGGCCCCTATGGTAGAGAATAAAAACGAATTATCATTAGGGTGTGGTTAGATGGCTCTCAACATGTAGACAAAAGCTGCTATTGGTAGATAATTAAGCATGATGAGCTCATTATAATTTCAAAAGATTCAAAAATTTACTGTGATTTTTCTAACAACTTATAAAATTGTTCACCTTTGTTAACAGAATTCAGATACAAAGCCTTAAAGATATATTTATGATAATCATCTACCAGCCCAGGCTCTGTATGAAGTATTTCTCTTACCAAATGAGTCCAGAAATTCTGGGATAGAAAAATGAAGCTTGAAAACATAACTTCCCTGTCACATAGCCGTTCCTCGAAAAGATCATGGCTGTTACTAGGCACTACAGGTGACTATATATCCCCATTAATTGTGATTTTAGATACTGACCTAATGAATGATAGCATAATAAAAAAAGATGGAAGGCGATTCAAAGAAACCAACAGAATAAACTTATGCGGGAAAAAAAAAAGGTCAAAGCTTCCACGTAAAGACTTAGACCATTCAAAACCTCTAATGTATATTAATAACAGTGTTTATTTGTTTTTGTTTTAGTGCCAGTCATGTAGGTCAAGGAGAAATAAGACCTCTGTTGCTTATTCCTCCTCCAAGGCCTGACATTTTGATTTAATGACCCTGAGACTATCTACTAGAACTAACATTTTTTCTGGTCCATGTTTGAAGGAAATCCTCTCGCAACAGGAGTGAGTCACGTTATCCAGAGGTGGCCAGATGGGCAATCCAATCCCCCTGACCACTGTGATGAAGGATCCCTGGTGGCACAATGGTTATACTGCTCATCTGCTAACCAAAAGGACTGTGGTTTGAACCCACCAGCTGCTCCATGGGAGAAAGATGTATGTACCAGTCTGCTTCTGTAAAGATTTACAACCTTGGAAACCCTACGGGGGCAGTTCTAGTCTGTCCTATCGGGTCAGAATCAGCTCAACACAATGGGGTTATTGTTTGCTTGTTTTTTGGCCCCTGTGATTGGTTCAGAGATGGACACATGACCCAATCAAAGTCACTGAGAATCAATCTTAGGATTTTCTGGAAAGGCTGAGATACAGGCATGCTCCCTCCTCAGACACACTTATATCTAGGGATGCTGTAAACTTTTTCCAATATCTAAAAATGAAGCCAAAATAAAGAGCAGAGCCAAGAGATCCAAATCCCCATATCAAGCCATCCCAGAAGCCAGATGCCCCTGACTACTTACATAAGTCAGTACATTCCTTTTTTGCTTGAGTCACTGTGAGCTCAGTTTCCTATCACTTGTAATAGAAAAAGTCCCAACTAATACATTTGCTCTGGAGAAAGGCATCCATTTCAATAGGTTCTTTTGTGAGACACCTCAAAAGAGTTCACAGCTGTAAGTGCTGGTGACTGGAGTGAATCAGGTTAGGTCTCAGGGAAGTCACTGACAAGGACAGATATACTTTGGAGGAAAAGTTCTAAGCTGCACTGGATCTAATGCAAATCTACGGAGTATGAATAGTGCCACACCAGCATCTTGCATGAAAATAAAAGTAAAGTCATTTGATTCCATTCTAAGTGATCTTTCTCCAACTTACCAGGCTACCAAATTTCTCAAGTCCTTTCTGGTAATTAGCAGGCATAACATGAAACATAACAACAAAGAACTACATTCAGTTTCCATTAAAATTATCAATTGCTACAAATGCAGTTACTTTTACAATAGACCATATTTGGAATCATGCTCATTTGCAGGCATTCAGTTCCAGTTTATTTAAAGTCTATAGTCACCTTGCCTACCATGCATCTATCAGTTTGTTGTACTATGGTGGTTTGCATGATGCTGTGATGCTAGAAGCTCTGCCATCGGTATTTCAAATATCAGCAGGGTCACCCACAGTGGACAGGTTTCAGCAGAGCTTCCAGACTAAGACAGACTAGGAAGAAGGACACAGTGGTCTACTTCTAAAAAAATTGGCCAGTGAACACTTTATGAATACTCTCTGATATAATGCTGGAGATGAGCCCCCCAGGTTGGAAGGTACTCAAAATACAACTCAGGAAGAGCTGCCTCCTCAAAGTAGAGTCATCCTTAATGATGTGGATAGAGTAAAGCTTTCAGGACCTCCATTTGCTGAGGTGACATGACTCAAAATGACAAGAAACAGCTGCAAATATCCATTAAAAACCAGAATGTGGAATGTAGGAAGTATGAATCTAGGAAAATTAGAAGTCATCAAAAATTAAATGGAACCCATAAAGATTGATATCCTAGGCATTAGTGGGCTAAAATGGACTGGTATCGGCCATTTTGAATCAGACAATCATACGGTATATTATGCCAAGAATGACAAATTGAAGGGGAATGGCATCGCATTCACTGTCAAAAAGAACAGTTCAAGATCTATCCTGAAGTATGACGCTGTCAGTGATAGGATAATATCCATACACCTACAAGGAAGAACAGTTAATACAACTATTATTCAAATTTATGCACCAACCACTAATGCAAAAATGAAGAAACTGAAGATTTTCACCAACTTCTGCAGCCTGAAATTGATCAAACGTGCAATCAAGATGCATTGATAATTACTAGTGATTGGAATTCAAAAGTTGGAAACAAAGAAGAAGGATCAGTAGTTGGAAAATATGGCCTTGGTGATAGAAATGACACCGGAGATCACATGATAGACTTTTACAAGACCAACGACTTCTTCATTGCAAATATCTTTTTTTCAACAACATAAACCATGACTATACAGTGGACCACACCACATGGAAAACACAGGAATCAAATCGACTGCATCTGTGGAAACAGACAATAGAAAAGCTCAATATCATCAGACAGAACAAGGCCAGGGGCCGATTGTGGAACAGACCATCAATCGCTCTTTTCAAGTTCAAGCTGAGGCTGAAGAAAATTAAACACAAGTTCACGAGAGCCAAAACACAACCTTGAATATATCCCACCTGAATTTAGAAATCATCTCAAGAATAAATTTGACATATTGAACACTTATGACAGAAGGTCAGACAAGCTGTGGGATGGCATCAAGGACATCATACATGAAGAAAGCAAAGGGTCATTAAAAAGACACCAAAGAAAGAAAAGACCAAAATGGGTGTCAGGAGAGACTCTGAAACTTGCTCTTGAATATTGAGTAGCTAAAGCAAATGGAAGAAATGATGAAGTAAAAGAGCTGAACAGATTTCAAAAGTCGGCTCAAGAAGACAAAGTAAAGTATCATAATGACATGTGCAACGACCTGGAGTTAGCAAATCAAAAGGGAAGAACACTCTCAATGGTATTGAAAGGATGGTATTAAAGGAAGAAGTCCCAGCTACACTGAAGACATTGGCAAAAAACAAGGCTTCAGGAATTGATGGAATACCATTTGAGATGTTTCAACAAATGAATGCAGCTCTGGAGGTGCTCCCTAGACTATGCCAAGAAATTTGGAAGACAGATACCTGGCCAGCTAACTGGTAGAGATTTATACCTGTGCCTTTTCCAAAGAAAGGTGATCCAAACGAATGTGGAAATTATCAAGCAATATCATTAATATTTTTGCTGAATTTTGCTGAAAATCATTCAAAAACAGTTGCAGCACTACATTGACAGGGAACTGCCAGAAATTCAAGCTGGCATCAGAAGAGGATGGGGAATGAGGGATATCATTGCTGATGTCAGATGGATCTTGGCTGAAAGCAGAGAATACCAGAAAGATGTTTACCTGTGTTTTATTGACTATCCTAAGGCATTTGACTCTGTGGATCACAACAAATTATGGGTAACATTGTGAAGAATGGGTATTTCAGGACACTTAAATGTGCTCATGCGGAACCTGTACACAGACCAAGAGGCATCATTCGAACAGAACAAGAGGATACTGCATGATTTAAAATCAGGAAAGGTGTGTGTCAGAGTTGTATCCTTTCACCATATTTATTCAGTTTGTATCCTGAGTAAATAATCTGGGAAGCTGGACGATATGAAGAAGAACGGGGCATCAGGACTGGTGAAAGACAATACGCAGATGACACAACTTGCTTTCTGAAAATGAAGAGGACTTGTAGATCAAAGACTCAGGCCTTCAGTTTGATTAAAAAAAAAAACAAAACCCATTGCCATCAAGTTGATTCTGAATCACAGCGACCCTATAGGACAGAGTAGAACTTCCCCATAGAGTTTCCAAGGAGTGCCTGGTGGATTTGAACTGCCAACCTTTTGGTTACTAGCCGAAGCACTTAATCACTATGTCACCAGGGTTTCCCAGTTTGGATTACACTTCAAAATAAAGGGGAGAAAAAAAACTCACAACTGGACCAATAAGCAACATCATGACAACTGTAGAAAATACTGAAGTTGTCAAGGATTTCATTTTCCTTGGATTCACAATCAATACCCATGGAAGCAGCAGTCAAGAAATCAAAGGACACATTGCATTGGGTAAATCTGCTACAAAAGACCTCTTGAAAGTGTTCAAAAGCAAAGATGTCACTTTGAGGACTAAGGTGCACCTGACCCAAGCCATGATATTTTCAATTGCCTCATATGCATGCAAAAGCTGGACAATGACTAAGGAAGACTGAAGAAGAATTGGTTCATTTGAATTACGGTGTTGGCGAAGAATATCAAATATACAATGGACTGCAGAAGAACAAACAAGTCTGTCTTGGGAGAAGTACAACCAGAGTGCTCCTTAAAAGCAAGGACACTAGACTTCGTCTCATGTACCTTGGACATGTTATCAGGAGGGATCAGTCCCTAGAGAAGGACATAATGCTTGGCAAGTAGATGGTCAGCAAAAAAGAGGAAGACTCTGGCCAAGATGGGTTGACACAGTGAGTGCAACAATGAGCCCAAACATAGTAAGGAGTGTGAGGATGGTACAGCATCAGGGAGTGTTTCATTCTGTTGTACATAGGGTCACTATGAGTCACAACCAACTGGATGGCACCTAACAACAACAACAACAACAACAGTCACCTTCCTGCTATCTTACATAAGAGAAACCATAAAGTCTCCACATTTGGGTTGGAACTATCAACAAAGACCTGATGACTGCTCTATGGTAACTTAGCAACTGGATGAATATTTCAAAGGCTTCCAAATTTTGCTCTCATTTGGGGTTTTGAGAGGACTCAGATCAATAAGGCTGAACACTGACAACTGTCATTCTATGCAGTCAACAGCCCCTGGGGTATGTTTACATTGTTCAATTTTAATCAAATGACAACAGAAGAAGCATAAATAGGGCCAAGCCTAATAGTCTGCTACATTAAAGGGCTTAGCTTCAGTGTTTCCTAAAAATACTCCAATTAAAGGCAGCTCTATGTAGTGAAAAAATTTTAAACTTAAGCTTTGCAACTTTTGAAAAATCACCCACTTCTGCAGTTTTTTCATCTGTAGAACAGGAGAGTCAAACTAAATGATTATTACCACCCAGAGCTCACATTTGAGAAATCTGTGATCCTTAAGCCTGGAAGCTTCTAGTCATGTGTCTCCCTGGGCAATGTTATTTGATATTCTGTAATTAAGTTATGGGGCCAGTTAATATTACTCATACTGCTGTTTTGCAAGTCTAGGGCAATTTTCATATTAGCATGTCAAACAGCTGAAATAAAGTTGTTTGTTTTTTGACAGAGCGAGGCTTTGCTTGGATTTTGAATTAAGAGAATGCTCAGGCTAACAGCTAACCTCGGATTAATATTTATTTTGTTAATGTCAGCTTTATGTCACACAGTGATAGTCTATTTCCGCCAGGAAATTGTTTATGCCATTGTTAAGCTCCAGCTAATGCCGCTAAATTCTAAACATAAGACAAAGGCACTAGTGAAAATCATTAATTGCCTATTCAAAGACCAATTGTTTATTTATAAAATCATAAGAGCATAAACTAAATATGCTCAGCAGAGCTAAACGAGTGGATCTTCTGAGTCGGTACCATACTCTTTTCTTCCACAGTCTCTCCCAGAATAACTGGTGACAGAAAGCACTCTCAGACCCACGGCTCTCAGACCCACGGCTGGTAGCAGTATATAGTAAGCAGCAAGACATCCATTACAAGCCATCTCTTTTTTTTTCCTACCAGAATTTTCTACCAGAATCATTCAGCTTAACTGCAAAGAGGATGTTCTGAAGCAAGAGGTGATGAAGACACTGACATGGGGACCAGCTGTAGACAGCTGGATGGTGCAGGGGAACACAAAGCGGACTTTGAAATCAAGTAGACTTCATTTTGAATTCTAGCCATTTCACTCTCTAGCTGTGTAAATTTGAACAATTTATCATTACAGTTTTTTAATCTGAGCCTCAGTGTCTGACCTCTGAACTAAGTATTTCTCAGGGCTACTGTAAGGAACAAATGAGAGAAATGTATACGTAAGATAAGCTAATAGTGCTTGGAACACAGGAAAGTATACAGAAATTGATTCCCTTTTCTTCCGGCCCACGCTTAGGCGGATCACTTCACAGCAGCCATCAGAGAGAATGTAAACTGAGTAAAGGCTCTCTTCTTCAGCCACAAATCAACAGAAGGGGCTACTTACCATGTGAGTTTACACTTTAGTAATTATTGGCATAATTTCTGTGTCAAGGCTAATGACCATATGTGACTGAAGAAGAAAAGGCACAGTCTTCATCGAGTCATCCCACTGGCCATGTGAACACAGCTTGACACTCTCGTCCCTGATTAAAAATTTAGCTACTCAGGCATTTCCCACAATCTATGACATACCACTGCGGCATCAGATTTCCTTGACTTGGTTTCGGTGTCCTAAGTTCTCCCCTGGGCTCTTTCTTGGTAAGATTGATTAGAGAAGCCTAGGGTTGCGCCACACCATTGTATTACTCCTGCGTTCATTCCCTAAGTGTAACTGTAAAAACCCACTAATGTTACTGAGCTATTTCCTGCCTGGCTTCTCATGGCATGATGCCAAGGAACAGAGATTCCAGACAATATTAGGTCATGAGGCATAAGATGATATGGACCCATAAGAAAGAGAATTTCTCCAAGAGAACTTCATGTCAACCTTTGTTTTACCAAATTCTCAGTTTTATTGACAAAGCAGAGTTCCAGGTCTCTGTGGCACCCACCTTTGAGGAGCTCAAGAACAGAACCTTCAACAGTGGTCCTCCTCTTTATCACTTCCTTACACCCTTCCAGCAGGAGTCCCTGGGTGGGGCAAATGGTTAATGAGCTTGGTTACTAACCAAAAGGTTGGGCAGCTTGAGTCCCCCCAGAGGAGCCTCAGAAGATACCTAGAGATGTACTTCTGGGGAAAAAAAAAAAATACATATATATCAGCCATTGAAAACCCTATGGAGCACAGTTCTACTCTGACACACATGGGGTTGCTATGAGGCAGAAGTGACTTGAAAAAAACTGTTTTTTGTTTGTTTGTTTGTTTGTTTGATGCCCTTCCAGCAATCTGCGTGTCCAGACATGCAATGGAATCATGCTAATGCCCAGGCTGAGAAACAGCAGGGAGAGCTCCCTGGAGGCTAGGACCTCTGAACCATAACAACATCACATCAGTTTTCTTTCAACATTAAACTATTTCCATTCAGGAAGCAAGCCTGACATCAAAAAGAAGTTTAAAGTGGAGACACCTACTGCAGCCTTATAGAAAAGAAATAGAACTTAGAGACCTCTTCCAAGGACAGTGTGATTCTCAACCTCTGATACATATAAGGGCACCCAGGTAGCACAGGGGTTAAGAGCTCGGCTGCTAAGCAAAAGATCAGTAGTTCGAATCTACCAGCTGCTCTTTGGAAACCCTATGCGGCAGTTCTACACTGTCCTGTAGGGTCGCCATGAGTCAGAATCAACTTGATGGCAACAGGTTGGTACGTATAAGACCACCTCTGGAGCTTATTTAAAATGTAAGTAATTGGTATGACCCCATACATAGAAAATCAGAAACTCTGAGGGAAGACATGGGCATCTGTAGGTTTTTGAAACTCCAAATGGAAGGCTGCCAAGTACTGGCTTAGTATAACACTGCTAGGGAGGGGTAGAAATCAAACTCAGAATTGGGGTTTCCCAGAGTGCACTGTGGGTGCTGGTCTGTGGTACGCTGTTCCTGAGAAGGGTAAGAAATGTATGCTGGAGGAGTTGTGTGGAGAAAAAAGCTGGCGAGCCACTAGGTTAAATAAAACATATTTCTTTACTTGAGCTCCTAGAACCTGTCACGGGATAATGTGCGTTGTCAGATAGGAACAGATTATACAATATCTTCTCAACTTATTTGATCACAAACATCACTTGTGAAAAGCATCTCACAGCACTATGGTAACCTCTGGAAAACGCTTGGGAAACGCTGGTCTGATACAAGCGTCCTTTATTGTCTGTGGAGGTGTCCTGGAAGGATGGTTTGGTGGAAGTATTCATTTCAAAATGTGTTTACTTTATTGCCCTCGGGGCTTTGCTGACTATAAACTGGGGCTGGAGTGCAAGAAATAGCCATCATTGAAAAATCATTCCACTCGTAGCCTAGTTTAGAATCAGGTGATAACGATACTGCTGGCCACATCTCCCCACCTGGGATGCAACTCTGAACAACTCAGCACTTCAGAACTTGGTCCCCATATAAACAAACATCAGCCCTAAATGAGTAATAACAGCCACATTGGGAATTAAAATGAGACTGTGCACACATCACTAAATTTCTTGGAATAAAGTTGCCAGGCAGATTCACGCTCTCAGCAATGCTACCCATCTTTCTGAACCTCCTTATGTAAAGATGATGCTATAGAAGCCCTTTGTCCTTCTACTAGAGAGTGGCAAGGCCACAAAAACCCCAGCATTACATAAGGGACCATTAAAAGGTGCCTTCCAACCAAGGGGTCAGATAATACCACAGTTTTCAAGAGGCAAGACTTTCCTCTTTGTTTTTGCTTTCCCCCTTACCAAAAAAAAAAAAAAAATCATTGCTGTAGAGTCGATTCCAACTCATAGCAATCCTACAGGACAGAACAGAACTGCGCCCTAGCGTTTCCAAGGAGCAGCTGGTGGGTTTGAACTGCCAACGTTTTGGTTAGCAGCCAAGCTCATAACCACTGCACCACCAGGGCTCCAAAAACCAAATTCACTGCCATTAAGTTGATTCTGACTCATAGCGACCCCGTAGGGTTTCCAAAGCTGTTAATTTCAATAGAAGCAGACTGCCACGTCTTTCTCCCACGGAGCCAATAGCAGGTTCGAACCACTGACCTCTCCGTTAGCAGTCAATCACTTAACTGCTGCGCCACCTTTTAAACTCTCAACACAAGCAACAGCCTTCTAGTTATGATTGGTTTACTCCTTTTGTAGGTAGCATTACAAATACTCAATGATTGAAAATCCATAAGCAGGGTATACAGCTGATGATGACAAAAACATTACTATCATCACACTACCTTCAATATCATATTCTAGCCAGGGAAAACAAGTCATCACAGGTATTATTATTATTTCAGTAGCTTGTGGCTTGATTCTAAGTAACTTAGGAAAAAAAACTCACCGAAGCAAATTTTGGAGCCCTGGTGGCACAGCGGTTAAGAGCTCAGCTGCTAACCAAAAGGTTGGCAGTTCAAATCTACCAGCTGCTCCTTGGAAACCCTATGGGGCAGTTCTACTCTATCCTATAGGCTTGCTATGAGTCGGAATCAAGTTGACGGCAACCGGTTGGTTTGGTAAGCAAATTTTATTTGGTCAGAATTCAGTAGCTCACACCCTGCCAGAATACTGATTACCTAAATATAAACATTACCCATTGTAATGGTTTTTCAGAAGTAGATCGTCAGGCCTGTCTTCCGAGGCAACTCTGGGTGGACTCTTAACTGCCAACCTTTTGGTTAGCAGCCGAGGATGCTGACTGTTTGCACCACCTATGGACTCCCTATTTTGTTACACAAAGCCATAAACCTTATCACAACCCTGGCTTTGAGGAGATTTATACCATTCCTCCAAAGCCTGAAATGGATAATGCCAAAATACTTTACAAACAAGTCATTAATTCATAGAAAGTAGACAGCTCGTGGGGAGAATAATACGTGAGCCAAGCCAAAAGCATAAGGTTAAGAAAATCTTCTCAAATAAGCAATGTGGTTAAATGGCTATTCTTTTCTTCACTGGAAAGCAAGGTGTAATGCAATACCATACAAGAGGTTAAAATCAGGCCTCTCCAGCAGAGAACAAATCCTATTGAAAGAAGAAATTTTCCCTTTTTGCCAAGTAGGCTGAAACGTCATCCCATCACCTCTGCCTCCCTGCCCTGCTCCCACCTTGTGGGTGCTACAATTATAATCTCTCCTTGTAGTTATTTGACCCCTAGCCTCCCCTTAAGGTACACATTTGGGTGGTTGAGGGCTATGAAAGGATTATAAAACATCCCCCAGAAAGAGTCTCTTATGTAAACTGATGGCAAGGCACCCCAGGGTACCGCAGGGTATTCTCAGTGGTGCTATAGGATGCTTTAAATTTGTGAGCAAGATATAGCTACACCTGGCATCCGTCAAACGTTGTGCAAACTATTCACTCAAGGTAGTTCACATTTTCAACATCCCATGATATTCAGTAGTTGTGGTTACTTAAGAACAAAATAAAAAATATTATTTTCTTTAAATTTATGGGCATTTTTTCAAACAGCAACTAAGTTGTTAAGATATAAATATTCATAAACTGACGGACCTAGCTACTTAATAAACAAAACTGCCAGGCATTTATTTTGATCTAGGGGTGTCACAGAAATTAATAAGACACTAGGGGTGCCACTGGAAACCCTGGTGGCATGGTGGTAAAGAGCTACAGCTGCTAACTGAAAGGTCAGCAGTTGGAATCCACCAGGCACTCCTTGGAAACCCTACTGGGCAGTTCTACTTTGTCCTATAGGGTCACTATGAGCCAGAATCGACTCGACAGCAGTGGGTTTGGTTTTTTGGTTTAAGGGCACCATAAGAAGCCCAGGTGGTAGAGTGGTTAAGTCCTTGGCTGCTAACCGAAAGGTCAGCGGTTGGAATCCATCAGCCATTCCATGGGAGCAGATGTGTCAGTCTGCTTCTGTAAAGATTACAGCCTTGGCAAACCTAAGGGGTGGTTCTACTCTATCCTATAGAGTTGCTATGTGTCAGAATCGACTCAATGGCAATGGGTTTAGTTTTATTTGGCGAGGGTACCATGGAGTCCATGGGTGGTATAACGAAAGGTTGGAGGTTCAAGTCCACCCAGAAGCCTGGTGATTTACCTTCAAAAAATCAGCGACTGAAAACCCTACGGAACACAGTTCTACTCTGACACACATAAGGTCACCACAAGTCGGAATCAGCTTGCCAGCAACTGGTTAAGGGCATCATGAACCAAGAATGTTCAAGAGCCTCTAATCTAAATCTCTTGGTCAATCTCCAAAATGGGGCAGAGAATAGGCAAGTTTCTTTTTCGAAGAGAAGATATTTGGAAAAAGAGATCAACTCCTGAACTACCTCCTCACCCTGGCACAGCAGCAGCAACAGCTGCACTGGCCCCATAGAAGGGTCCAGACCACCAGATCATCAGCTCCATACACTGCATGGCCATTGCCACCTTTGTAGCTGGGGAGTTCTAGGATGGGAGGGAAGAATGGCTGAAATGTATAATAATTACAGCCTAAAAGCTAATATTTTTATATTGTCACTAGACCTCAGTTTTTTATTGTGAATTTAGGAGTTTGGGCTCTTCAAAATAACTCACCATAATACTACACATTCTGAAAAAAAAAAAAAATTGGCGATAGCTCCTTTAGTCCCCTTCCAGTTTTATATTTATCAATATTCAACTATCCCACTGAGGCTCACCGTAAAATAAAGGAGGTGGGAGCCTTGGCTATAAACCAAACATGGTTTATAAAGGCCATGAGACAGATGGACTTGGGGTGCTATGGGAGTAGGAAGAGGCAGCCCGGGGTAAGGAATGTATCAAGCAGCCCCAAAAAGTGAAGCCTGAGCTCAATTCTTAGGATGTGTCGGAACTACCTAGCTAGACTCAGAGGCTATCTTTTTCATACCCCATGTTCTCTGTACTGGGTCTTCAGCTCATTTAATTTCAAATGAAAACCATCTTCCTGGAAGTTTTTTATACCTTGTAAAGAAATGTGTGGACTCCTTTAATAAAATAAACCATGATCCTTTAAGTTTGGGAAAGGTCAGCGAGAACTTGTAGTCCATAGCGTGGTCCTTGGGCTCTCTTCAGCAGAGTGTTCTGGGACATTTGAAAAAAAATCCAGAACCCCAGGCTTCCCTGTGGATCTACAGAATCAGAATCGCCTGGAAGGCTCAGTGTCCCGGCTGACCCATGGAGGACCACAGAAGAATGCTGACTTCACTTCCGCATGGGAAGTCCCGGCAATCACAGCCACTGAAACCTCCGTCCTAGGCTTGACATCTTCCATTCTTTCACTGCTCCAGTAGGTCACGCATTCTAGATCTCCCAACAGGCTGATGACTGTTGTTGGTTGCCTTCGAGTCAATTCCAACTTATGGCAACTCCATGTGTACAGAGTAGAACTGCTCCATAGGGTTTTCAAGGCTGTGACTTTTCAGAAGGAGATTGCCAGGCCTGTCTTCTGAGGCTCCTCTGGGTGGGTTCAAATCGCCAGCTTTTCAGCTAGTAGTCAAGCGCTTTACCATTTGCACCACCCATAACCTCTTTATATGTGCTTTGGTATCATCACATTGTTGATTTACAGTGAACTTCCTGTCATTGAAACCATGTGTTCCTGATATATATGTTCTTTACCTGTTGGTGCAAATGTCTGTTCAGTTACTGAAGTAGTTGGTTTCTTGAGCCCAAATGTGGTATAGTACTTAACTTTTTAAAAATATTTTATTTAGAAATAATTTCAACTTACAGAAAAGTTGCAAAAATAAGAATAGTATGAAGAACACTCATATGCCCTTTATCCAGATTGACAAATTGTTAACATTTGGGGCCATTTGCTTTTCACTTCTTCTTCCTACACAGACACACAGATGCACACACACAAACATACACACAATTTTTTTTTCCTGAATCATTTGAGAATAAGTTCATACATCACGGTCCTTTACCCTAAGTAGTTCAGCATATATTTTCTAAGAATATTTTATACAACAACAGTGCAGATGTCAAGATCAGTAAATTTAATACTGATATAATACATTTATCTAATGTACTGTCAGAAACCCTGGTGGCATAGTGGTTAAGAGCTATAGCTGCTAACCGAAAGGTCGGCAGTTCGAATTCACCAGGCGCTCCTTGGAAAGCCTATGGGGCAGTTCTACTGTGCCCAACAGGGTCACTATGAGTCAGAATCGATTTGTTCCCAAAACCAAAATGAAACACCTTATGTGTCTGTGCCACAAATTAACAGCAAATTAGAAGTGAAATAAATAGGAGAACCAATAACTATTTTTCTGATGCACATTTGACTCTTTCTTAAAGTTAAATTATTTTCTTTCATTGATACACTCTTTTTGCCTTAAGTTTCTCCCATGATATCGTTCAGGAAAAAATGAGAATCCTTACTTGAGAAGTAAGAAGAAACAGTGTTTCAAACTGATTTAAGGATCAAATCCCTTGCCTTGCATTTAATCACCTCCCTTCTCAGGATAGAAAGAGGTTCCATTCACTACTCACTCACACTCACCCATTAAATCAGTAAACATTAGTTGAGCAACTCCTATGTGCCAGGCACTGTGCTAGTTGCTGAAGATTTAAACTTGTACCCAATAGGATCCAGTACCCTCAAGAAATCACATGCTAGTAGGGGAAATAGGCAAGAAAATCGAATGGTCATAACACCATTTTGTAAATGCCATAAGTAGGGAAAACTCATTCCAACAGGCTGAGGAGAAGTGGGCCAGGAGAGGGGGTTGCCAAAATTAAGTCTTGGAGAATAAAGTGGAACTGGCCAAGCTGATGAGCTTGGAAATGGCACTCTAGAGAGAGGAAGCAGCAAAGGAACTGGCTAAGGGAGAAGGAGTCAGTGTTAGGGAACCACAGGAAATTTGGTATGGTTAGCACACCAGAACATGAGAAGTGGGTAGAAGAGAGGCCTTTACAGGTTACCTTGGAGGTGCTGGGATGCCAGGAGTGGATTTTGAATGGAGCAACATAGTCAAAGATGCGTGTTAGAAAAGCCACTGTAGAGGGCTGGAGAGACTGAAGAAGCAGGGAGATAAGTGAAAGTGAGCGCTGCAGTTGTCCATATGAAATATGGTCATTAAGGGCCTGAACTAACTCAAAAAACTCAAAGATGGTGGAAAATAAGGGTTGTTACTGCTGTAAATTGCCATTGAGTCGATTCCCATGTGTGCAGGGTAGAGCTGCTCCACAGGATTTTCAAGGCTGTGACCTTTTGGAAGCAGATTGCCAAGCCTTACTCCTAAAGCGCCTCTGGGTGAGTCTGAACTGTCAACCTTTTGGTTGGTAGTCAAGTGCGTAACCATTTGTGCCACCCAGGAAAGTAGAGGCAAACTTGAGACATAAACACAACTTAGAATAATGGCATTTGGCAAAAGACTGGGTGAGCATGGTGAATGAAAATAAGGAAGTTCAGAATGCCTTCAGGATTTCTGGGCTGGGTAACAGGAAGGAAGGAGAAGGCTGGTGGCTGAGGTGAGAGTTGAGAACTTTAGAGTTCAGTTGGGGACATAACGGTTTGAGGGTGCTGGTGGGATATCTGATAGAGATGGGCAGGAATCTGCCACTCAGGGGAACAGTTGGCACTGGAGGTACAGGTTTGGAAGTCGGCAGTTAACAGATGGCAGCTGGTCATTTAGGTGACAGATGATGTAGAACGAGAGGTATAGAAGGCTAAGTATGGAATCTTTATTTAAGGGATGGGGAAGGAGACTATGATGGAATAGCCAGAGAAGTTGGAAAAACCACGAAGAGCTTTATTATGGTTATATAAGTCAAAGAGAGTAAGAGTTTCAAGGAAAATGGTCGACGGTGTCAAATGCTGGAAAGAAGTCAGGTTAAGACTTAATATCCATAACTTGGCTTTCTAAGTACTAAAAATAAGAATTAAGATGCCTTGTATCAAATTACAGTGAGCTAAACAATAGCACTGAGTTTAAAAAACACAACAAGCACTTCAAGGAAAGAAAGTTGGGTGATCATATAACACAAAAACAACTCAAGCAACCCACATACAATTAAATACCCCACCCCCCCCCCCCCCCGCCGCCCAAGTTCAGTCTTTG
The DNA here is from genome assembly GCF_024166365.1 of Elephas maximus indicus. NCBI lineage: Eukaryota > Metazoa > Chordata > Mammalia > Proboscidea > Elephantidae > Elephas > Elephas maximus. The sequence continues at coordinate 57,002,694 of NC_064840.1, forward strand.
TTCCAACTTCAGGCCATGGTTCAAATTAGGGCAAATGTGAATCTTCCAAGGCTGTAGGTAAAGGCTTTATTTTCACTTTGTTGTAAAAAAAGATCATAAAAATCAAATGTTATAAATAACAAGATGGCACTTAATTTAGTTTTCATTTAATCTGTATTTTCCCCCTGGCAATCCCTCTATTCCTTGGTATATGTCACATAGACATGGGATGAGGTTGGCTATTCATGTGCTTTATAAACTTAGAACACACATTTGAAGATACAAGTAGCCCTGGCGGCAAGTTTTTATTAGATTTTGGTTTTGGAAGAGTTGGGGTTTGTGTGTTTTTGTGTGTTTCTAGTAGTCAGAAGACAGGAAGAATGGAATAATGAATGTGCTTCACTACATGTCTTTTCTTGCTTCACAACATCCCGTGCTTTCACCCACAGTCTCCTCCTCTGAAACTTTGTTTAAAAAGCATTCCTGTTATTAAGGGAAAGAAGGGAGAGGGAATTTTTTTTTAAGGATAGAAAGATGGCTTTTATTTTATTTATTTATTTATGGCCATTTCTCAATGGCTTAATTCAAGTTTTTTCTCTATAGTACAAATTCAATGTGTCTTTTTAAGAAAAAGCTAAGAGATATCAAATAGCTGGGGATCTTACTCTCAGAGATCTTTCAGGCCAATGAATAAATAAAGCAATCCATACACTTATGATACCCGTTGCACCATGACTCCACGGCCATTATCCATACACAAACAAAACATATGTCCCATTTTAAAGCAGTTTTCAAAAAGTTTAAGTCTAGTCACCTCTGAATAGTTCCAGATTTTTAAATTTCATATGAAATTGTACAGTAAATTTTTGATTAGGGACACTAACAGGGCTCCCAAGGAGAGTAAGTCTAGTTTGTTTTGCTGCCTTGCATCCTAACCCCTCTTTAATGGTGAAAAAGAGGTTCTAACTACCCTATGGAAACCCTGGTGGCGTAATGGTTAAAAGCCTCAGCTGCCAACCAGAATGTCGGCAGTAGGAATCCACCAGGCACTCCTTGGAAACCCTATGGAGCAGTTCTCCTCTGTCCTATAGGGTTGCTAAGAGTTGGAATTGGCTCATTGGCAACGGGTTTGGTTTTTTGGTTTAACTACCCTATCCCAAAAGGGACTATACACCCCAGCTCCTCGCGCATCAGCAGTGGCAGCACAGAGCATGACCCAGGTTAGGCCAACTGGATGTTTCCACCTGGGACTTATCTTGACGCAAAGACTGAGGAGGAATGTTGTCCAGTGGGGTTGGCAGCAGAATTACCAGTGGTGGCATCTTAATGAGGCCACAGTGTGACCCCAACTGGCTTTCCTGCTGCCTGGCCTCCCTGGTTTCCTGCCTGTTTCCAAGCCTAATTCTCCACCCTTCCTAACAATTCTGTGAGCTACAAGACATTCTTCCTATAGATTCCTTTCCTGATTACATTAACCTACTTGATTCCTGTTTCTTGCAACCAAGAACACTAAATAATATCTAACATTTGATTTTGCCAAGAAATAAATTTTTTTAAAATAATTATCATTACACATTATAAGAAAGAACATTTTAAATTTTAATAAATAAAAATGGGTCAGAATCTCAAAATACAGAATATTCCTTTAAAGTGAGTATCAGCTCTTTAAAAGAAACTATCTCTTTTCCCCTCATTTTCTGCAGATGATTGAGAACTTCACCAAGGACTGGGTTCCAGTACAAGAACTGGCACTTGATAACCACAAAGAGCATTTAAAGCCTAACACAATATATGTTTTGTTGTTGTCCTTGAGTTTTTATTAAAATGTTGAAGTGTAAACCTTAACTACTATTTATAACTACCATATATTTTTAAAGAACTTTAGAAAAAAAGTGAAAGTACCAACTTGGATTAGATACTTGCCTTGGAGTAGAGATGAATTTTCTTTTTTCTGGGGATCTTGACTATGTGATCATGTTTATAATGTTAAGTAATGCTAAGTAACAGCTGAGCTGGAAGTTTCCAGAAGGTTATAATCCTTTCTTTAGCCCACCTTCCACTCATTAATTTTCATCCCTGCTCTCATCTCAAAAAAATTTTTTTTTTTCCAGTCTCTGCCAGACCAGTAAGTCTGGTCTTCTTTTTTTTTTAAAATTAACTATTTCTTTTCTTTTTCTTTCTTTCTTTTTTTAATTGTACTTTAGATGAAGGTTTACAGAACAAACTAGCTTCTCCTTAAACAGTAACATATGTCTTATGACACTGGTTAACAACCCCATGACATGTCAACACTCTCCCTTTCAACCTTGGGTTCCCTATCACTAGCTTTCCTGTCCCCTCCTGCCTTCTAGTCCTTGCCCCAGGGCTAGTGTGCCCGCCTCAAATTTTTATACCCAATTCTATCAGATTCTTGCCTTCTCTTCTCAGCTAACATGTTTCTGGGCTGATTCAAGTTTAGTTTTAAATTCTTCAGGAAAGATACAGTGGGTCAGAACCTTCTGAGTAAAAAGAACTTTTTCTTAAGTATCAGCTGAATGTTTTGGAAATTTCGCTCTTTCACGCACCAGAGTGTTATTTACTGATTTAGAGCTGTGAGTTTCCACATGAAAGGTCCATTAGTATGATGGAAAAAAAAAAAAAAAGACCAAAGAAGCTGACTCCTCATAAGCAATCAAATCAAACCCTAGAGTGTGTCATACCCTCTGCCTGTGACAGAACAAACATTTCTGCTCTTAATCATAAAAATAATTTTGAAGTGTCATACAAGTATTTCTGGATGAGCAATAGGCTCCTAAAATATTTGTTGAAGAAAAACAATTGAGGAAGTCAGTAATTGTGAATCAGATTTTAACTGTAAATATAGGCAAGAGGTATTTTTGTTTTTGGGTGCCATCGAGTTGATGACGACTCACAGTGACCCCATGTGACAGGGCAGAACTGCCCCATAAGGTTTTCTTGGCTGTAATCATGAAAGCAGATCACCAGGTCTTTCATCCACAGAACCACTGGGTGGATTCTAACCACTAACCTTTTGGTTAGCAACCAAGCACTTAACTGTTGTGCCACCATTAAATTCCAAGGATTTTACCACCATAAATGTTTTTTTACTGCATAATTCATTTTTTTTAATCAAAAGTGATTTAAAATCTGTGCAAAAGAAACATAAAAAAACTCATAATAATAATATACTTAAAAAGTGATAAATAAGCATGGCAAAAAGGAGATGAGGTAGCTCAAGATCAGAGACACTAATTAACTTTTCCCAGGTCACACAGCTAGTAAAGGGAATAAAAATTTTTTTTTTTTTTTTTTTTGATAGGATCAATACCGAGGATCTCTTTGGACTTCTCAGTACAAGAAAAGTTATAGGAACTGACTTCAGGTAACTGACTTGGAAGGTAAAATCTCATAATTGAAGAAATTCCATGGATTTTTTTTTAACTTTTAAAAGATAATTATCTGTATAATGTACAGTCTCACCACTGCTATTCAATATTGTACTAGAAGTCTTAGCCAGAGTAATAAGGCAAGAAAAAGAAATAGAAGGTACCCATATCGGGAGGGAAGAAGTAAAACTACCCCTGTTCACAGAAGACATGATCCTACATATATAATCCTAAAGAATCCACAGGAAAGCTTCTAGAGCTAATAAAGGAACTCAGCAAAGTTGCAGGGTACAACGTCAATACATAAAAATCTTTTGGGTTTCTATACACCAGCAATGAACAAACTAAGAAAACAATTTGCAATAGCATCTCAGAGAATAAAATATCTAGGAATAATTTTAACCAGGGATGTGAAGGATTTATACAATGAAAATTATAAAACCCATACACCTACAGTCAACTGATTTTTGACAAGGTTGCTAAGTCCATGCAGTGGAGAAAGAATAGCCTCTTTAATAATTGATGCTAGGACAACTGGATATCCACATACGAAAGAATGAAGCTGGACTGAAGCTTCACACCATACACAAAAGTTAGCTCAAAACGGATCAAGGACCTAAATGTAAGAACTAAAACCATAAAACTCCTCAAAGAAAATATAGGGGTATTGCTCCAGGACCTAGCTTTTAACAATGGATTCTTAGATCTGACAACAAAAGCACTAGCAACAAAAGACAACACAGATAAATTGGACTTCGTCAAAATAAAAAACTTTTGTTCCACAGAGGACTTTAAAAGTGAAAAGACAATCTACAAACTGGGAGGAAAATTTTGAGAACCACATAATGGATAAGGGTTTCATATTCAGAATACATAAATAATTAACTCCTACAACTTAACAACAAAAGACCAACAACCCAATTTAAAAAAAAAATGGGCAAAGGATATGAATAGATATTTCACCAAGGAAGAAAAAACAGCCAACAAGCACATAAAAACATGTTCAACATCATTAGCCATTAAAACCAAACGAAGCATGTTGCCATCAGGTCGATTCCAACTCATAGCGACCCTAGAGGGCAGAGCAGAACTGCCCCATGGGGTTTCCAAGGAGTGCCTGGTGGATTTGAACTACCTACCTTTGGCTAGCCGTAGCATGTAACCACTATGCCATCAGGGTTTGGGTTTCCTATTAGCCATCAAAAAAAAAAACCCAGTGCCGTCGAGTCGATTCTCACTCACAGTGACCCTACAGGACAGAGTAGAACGGAGATACAAATCAAAACCACAACGAGAATCCACTTCACCTCCACTAGGATGGCCAAGATTAAAACAAATGTTGAAGAGGATGTGGAGAAATTGGAATCTTTTATCCACTGCTGGTAGGAATGTAAAATGCCACAACCACTGTGGAAAAGAGTTTGAGGATTTCTCAAAAAGTTAAACTCATGACCCAACAGTTCCACTCCTAGGCATATACCTGAGAGATTTGAAAGCAGCAACGCAAACAGATACATATACCAAGGTTCACTGCAGCACTATTCACGATCGCCAAAAGGTGGAAACAACCAAAATGCCCATCAAAAGACGAACGGATACACTAAATGTGGTGTATACATACAATGGAATATTATCAGACATAAAAAGAAATGAAGTCCTAATAAATGCTACAACATGGATGAACCTTGAAAACATTACGCTGAGTCAGTCCATCACAACGGGACAAATATTGTATGATATGACCCATATAAAATATCTAGAATAGGCAAGTGTACAGAGACCAAAGTTTATTAGTAGTTACCACTGGTGGGAGGGAGGGTGAGAGGGGGAGTCATTGTTCAGGAGGCACTGAGTTTCTGTTTATGGTGATGGAATATGTGGCAACAGAGCTTGGTGATGGTAGCACAACATGATCAATGCAATTGATGTCACTAAATTGTACACGTGAAAAACATTAAATTGGCAAATGTTGTGTTATGTATATTTTTACAACTGTAAAAAAGGTAATTCTCCTGTGATGCTTACCCAACATGATCACAGCTAGCGTCACCAAATTGTATACATGAAGAATTTTGAAATGGCAAATGCTTTGTTACATATATATTTATCACAATAAAAAAAAAAGGTTATTATCACTTTTAAAGCAAAGACTTTGACTTACTTTAAAAAAAAATTATTTAACTAAGTGGGCACAGCTGCTGGAGTCAGACTGCCTGGATTCAAATTCCTCATATTCAGAAAATACAAAAGTTAAAAAGAAAGGAGACCGGGGAAAGGCTGGTACGCCATCAACTGCTGAGGCAATGAAAATACCGACAATGTCTGGTTCTAATGAGAGTTTTCGCATACCAGAAATTCATTCCAACATTTGCTTATAAATATGAATGTGAACGAATAGAACATACGCTTGATGCAAACATGCAGACAGCACCTCCTTTGAGAGCAATGAGGGTCTAAGGACAAACACATAACAGATAAATAAACAATGGGGGGATGAGGTGAGAGGGATTGTCATACAAAGGCCCAGCCCCACCCCAAGCTGAGGGTCAGGAAAGGCTCCCCTGAGCTAAGCCTCAGAGAAGGAACAGGAGTCAGGAGGGGAAAGAGGAAGGAGGCGCTGCAGACAGGGTATGAGATACAGAGGTGAGTAGCTGTAGCTGGGGCTTGGAGATAAGAAACTAACTCAATGAAAAGAGAACCCAATAAGCAGAGTCCTAAAACATAAGAGGAAAAAACAAGAAATAAGGTATAATTAAGTATCAATCAATAGGAAGAAATGAAAGCCCTCTAGAAGGCGCCCATCACTGGATATCCATTCTGGTGCCAGAGTGCATCTCCTGGCCCCTGCCTGGAGCTGCCTCAGTCTGCTGAAATGAAACTGTGGCTCCGGAGTGTAAATTAAAATGTAGAAGTAGGTAAAAGCTGACACTCATTAAAAGCTTACAGGCTTTATGTCATACCTCATTCTATTAAATGAAAATATTTAGAAGTCTAAAGCATGTCCAAAAGAAGTCCACTTTATAAAGTAAAAACTGCTCTTGTTAATTCTCTGGGTTTTCAAATATGAGTAACTTGCCAAGTTACTACATTATATAATGTGTATATATGTTTTTACAACTGAACCAATAAGCAACATCATGATAAATGGAGAAAATATTGAAGCTGTCAAGGGCCTCATTTTACTTGGGTCTACAATCAATGACCATGGAAGTACAAGTCAAGAAATCAAACGACTTATTACATTGGGCAAACCTGCTGCAAAAGACCTCTTTAAAGTGTTCAAAAGCAAAGATGTCACTTTGAGGACTAAGGTGCACCTGACCTAAGCCATGATATTTTCAACTGCCTCATATACTTGCAAAAGCTGGGCAATGAATAAGGAAGACTGAAGAAGAACTGATGCCTTTGAAACATGGTGTTGGCAAAGAATGCTGAATATACTGTGGACTGCCAAAAGAACGAACAAATCTGTCTTGGAAAAATTACAGCCAGAATGCTCCTCAGAAGCAAGGATGGTGAGACTTCACCTCACATACTTTGGACATATTATTAGGAGGGACAAGTCCAAGTCCCTGGAGAAGGAGATCGTGCTTGGTAAAGTAGAGGGTCAGCGAAAGAGAGGAAGACCCTCAACAAGATGGATTGTCACAGTGGCTGCAATGATGGGCTGAAACATAGCAACAATTGTGAGGATGGCACAGGACCAGGCAGTGTTTCATTCCATTGTATATGAGTCAGAACTGACTGAATGGCACCTACCAACATTTATTTATAACACCTGGTTCATTCAAAAAAACCCTGAAACAGTTTTTATTACACGCTATTGAGTAGTCCTGTTTCATGGCCCTGTCAAACTGCAAAGGACTTGTAACACTTAGGTGTTTGCAACTAGAATTGCTATCCCCTACATACTACATTAGCACAATGGTTAAGTGCTTGGCTGCTAACGGAAAGGTCAGCGTTTTGAACCTACCAGCCACTCCGTGGGAGAAAAGACCTGGCGACCTGCTCTGTAAAGATTACAGCCTAGGAAATCCTACGGAGCAGTTCTACTCTGTCATATAGGGTTGCTATGAGTCGAAATTCACTTGACGGCACACAACAACAACAATAACACACACTACACTAGGAGCTAGACCACCAAAAGGAGAGAGGTGCCCTGTTCAGGAAAGAGTTCAGGAGATCATCCTGCAAACAGTAATTGTAATGTGATGGAAAGTGCCAGAACAGAAGTATCTGGAAGATGTTATGACAATAGGAGGATGCAAGTTCCAGGTACCACACGTCCCTATTCATTCTTTCATTCACTCACTTACTCATTCATTCCATTTAACAAACTTTTATTCAGAGCCTTGTGAGAGCCGGGTGTTGTCCTAAATGTTGGAGATCTCCACAGGAATGCTTTACAGTAGGGACTGCTTTTGAAGTGAGTTTTGAAGGATGAGGAGAAGTTCCCTGAGGAGCAGTGAGAAGGAAAGTATCCCAGGCAGAAGAAGAGTGTGGAGACCAACTCAGGAAAAGATCTGGATGCTTCAAGTCCTCATGGAGATTGGGGGAGGGAATGGGAAGGAGAGGGACCAGAAGACCAGGAGATAAGAGAGGGCAGAACCAAGAGCACAGGTCAGAGGAGAGAAGAGGGGGCACCACAAGACAGCAGCACACCTATGTCCTTGACAAGAGGGAAGGATGTGTAGAAATGTAGATAGGACGAGGCAGGAAATACACATTTCAGGACAAGACGAGGCAGGAAATAGCCATGACAGGCTACGGATAAGGGTAAACTTGGCAGCAGCTTCCCTGAGAAGGAATAGTAGGTGGAACACATTCTACAAAGGAGATGTTTAAGACACAGTACATCCCTATCGCAAAACTTTGATAGCCTGGTGCTATTCAATATTTGAATCAAATAACTAACTCTTCTTGCATGGATTCCATGATGACCATTCATGCCCTGGTGTAGAGTATCTGCCTACCAGGGTGAGATTAAAAACCATTCCTTCTCTTCCCAATATACATTTTTGTTTCTTAGGGGTCAGCAAAGGTCCACTGCCAGAGGATTTTCAAGCTTCCGAGCCTATAAAGGCAAGGAACAGACTCTGGGAAACTTTTCTAAGCTAATGCTCCCCTGGGGGGGCCTCTGGGCTTCCCTGGCAACACCCTCTGTCTCTGCACAGGGATTCAACAAACAGCATCATGCCGGTCACTGAAATCTAGCTCATGCTGTACAGTTCTGCTCTTCTGCCACCCAAACATCCCCTATCTTGTACTCTAATGGCTGAATGTTCGAGCAGAAACGTCCTCTAATTTTGCATTTGCCCACTTAATCAGCTTTAGATTGCTTCTCTATTTTGCAGTTTACTTCGATGCTTGTCTAATATTATCTCAAGGTTTTAATAATTACGGTCTACGTGGTGTTCCAATGACGCTGTTCTCTTTTGCATCACCCAAGGCATTCTCAGAAACATTCAACATCACAAGACCTAAGATTAGAAAAATTCCACATGCCCCTCAAGTTGGCCCTGAGTCACAGAGGCTTCTTAGTCATTTTACCTCTACTCAGAAAAGGATCCGCGAGGAATTATTCTTCAGTTATTTTTGCTTGTGTTATTTTCACCATGACTGTTCTCACTTTTCTATTATTAATTTTTCTATTAATGCAAAATCATATCTAATGCTTTGACGTACACTCTTTTATTTTAATCAGCGTAACAAAAGTAAAGACCAAAAAATGAAAAATCATGAACAAAATCAGCTAAATGGAGAGGGAGGGTAGAGGAAGCAACTTGAAGATACGTATATGCTGAAGGCAGCTAACCTATATTCGTTTTTATGTCTGTTGAATCATTTCTAGAAAAACTAAAAAAAGTTTGCTCTGCTAAAGATAACCGAAACCAAACCCACTGCCATCAAGCTGAATTCTGAGTCATAGCAACCCTCTAGGACAGAACACAATGCCCCATAGGGTTTCCAAGGCTATAAATCTTTACATAAGCAGACTGCCACATCTTTCTTCCGTGGAGTGGCTGGTGGGTTCGAACCACCAACGTTTCGGTTAGCAGCCAAGTGTTTTAACCACTGTGCCATCAGGCCTCCTTCTGCTAAAGACAGGATTCCTATATACAACTTCCCGTTTCATACTTTTGCATTTCAACATTAATAATGTCCGTACGGTTCTTGTTTTTCGGTTTTGTTGGTTTTTTTTTTTAATGTTTAATCTTGCCAGATGTAATAAAATATCTTTTTGCAGAGAAACTCAAAAGTACTGGTTACAAGAGCAGGACTAAAACAACGTTCCGCAGATTTACATTTGTTCTCAGACTAAAATGAACCATATACTCCGTTATGGTACTATTCTCAGAGCTCTAGCAAGTAGATCCTTAAAATGGTGTCAGTTTCAACAAAGGAAGAAAGGAGTAAAAGAAAGACAGGAAAATCACTCTGTAATTTTTGAAATTATGTGATTGAAATAATTATTTTGTAGCACCCATTTCATTCCTGGTTGAATATTTTAGAAAGCTTAATATTCTGTCACAATTGCCAACAGGAGAACAAATGTTCCTATTTAACTGCACATATTTTGAAAAGAAGTATGTAGTTCTTCAGGTATTCTTGTTTAAAGTCACTTGCCACTTTGAGAAGAGATAAATTCTGAGAAAGTTGGTCACATTTATTATAGATTTCAGGCTTTAAAAAGTGAGTAGAAAGTTTCAAAGCAGCCAAGTAACTGTATTACTTTGAAAAGGTATTTATATCTTCAAATAATAATTTGGTTCTAATCAAACCACTGAAAGTAAAATGGAATTCAACACATTTAAAACATACCCAGAATGTTGAACACAAGTCAGACCATGCGAAGGTCCATTCTGACACAATTCATGATTAACAGGCTCACTTACCTGGAAATATAAGACTGTCAGGATGGAGTTATGTCATTCCTCTGATGGGTAAAAAATTATATTGGCTTCTCTCCTTGAAATTGGAAGAAATCTAAAATACAAAAATAAAAACAGAGAGGCAACCCCTGTAAATTTCCATGTCTTACATTCAGGTGTTATTACAAAATGCTGAATGTATAAATCATTTAGGATATAAAATACAATTTACCTGAAGTATTACCTCAAAAAGCAGGATGGTATTGTCCCCTCTCTATTTTAATAAATAAAATGCAAAATGTTTGTAAAAACATAACCAAGGTTTAAAATAAATAGGGAGAGAGCCACGTTGATGCGTCTGTAAAAGCAAAGCCAAGTCACTTCCACACAAACAGAAAGCCAACTTAGCCAGGTCCTGCCTTCCTAACTCGCGCCTTTGCTTCCAAAGCTTCACAGCCACTCAGGGCACACGTGGGCTCCCAGGTTGGGGACAGGAGTTAAAGCGCTGCCCTCCTCTGAAAGGAGCGCGTTCAGCACCACCACTTAAAAAAATGACTCCATGGAATGAAATGTCAAAAAATAGAAATCCTCATATGAGTTTTCCCCCGAGGGAAAGAAAGAATCCACAAGCTTCAGAACGGTTTGAGGCAGCCAAGAAAACCCAGCGCTTTCTGAAGCACCATCAAAGACCCCAGTGTGCAGCCGGAACAGCGCGTGGACTTGTGGAGAACGGCAGGCCCGGCTGACGACAGCGTTTCAATCTGCTCGCAGCCTCGTCGCCCCTGACGGCTGGAGCCCGGCCCGCTGCTCTTGGACAGCAGCTGGGCAGCTTCGGGGGCCCCAGGGACAGCGCTGGGGCCGCTCTTGGCGCTGTTTGCTACGTGCTGCCCAAGCAGGGACACTTCTCAAGGAGCACACAGGTGGCAATGGTGGTGGCGGGGGGGGGGGGGTCCTGCTGGATGGCACCGCTGCCACGTTCCGCATAGGGCAGGAAACACCCAGCCTCTGCCCCTTCCCCAGCTAGCTGCTGGCCCTCATGTTATTCAGAGTGAGGTGCAGGGCTAGGAACAGCGGGGGAGGGGGAAGGGGGAGAACAATGGGCCCCACACCATCCCTGCCTTTGAGAAATTTAATGGGAGGAAATAGATGCTTCAAGTAAGATAAAAGCAGAAAGGAAGAGAGGTACAAGCACAATACTTTGGGATCAAAAGTGAGTGGAAAACATTCTGGAAAGAGACTACCCCTTCCTGTTAAAGAAGTGTCAATCTGATTTTAAATTTATTAATGCAGAGTCCTCTTTCTCAAGCATTTGTGATTCAAGTAATGGCAATAAATAAATAAACTGCTGTTTCCAATCCACGTGCTGGAATGAAAAGGACCCAGAATGCTTATACAGAGCCACATCAAGACTAACGCACAAGCTGCTCAGGTCTGCAGATGGCTGGCCCCCTACTCTCTCCATGGGGACTGCCCTCTGGTAAGTAAAACCTGTCACATTTTCCTTTCTTGTTCACCTAAGTTTGAAGGTTTTCTCTGATGCATTGACATTAACAAAGGCAGTAGAATTACAAGATATAATACTATAAAAGTTTAAAATCTATTTCGTATCCCCACACTCTTAACCCCAGTTTAATGTGGGTTTAATGTTCTAGTCTAAGGAGCCCTGGTGGCGCAACGGTTAAGCACTCAGCTGTTAGCCACAAGGTTGGTGGTTTGAACCTACCGAGCAGCTCTGTGAGAGAAAGACCTGATGGCCTGCTCCAGTGAAGATTAGAGCCTAGGAAACCCTCTGGGGGCAGTTCTACTCCGTCACATGGGTCGGAATCTACTGAAGGGTACCTAGCAACAACAACAATGTTAAAACGGGCTGCCGGCTCACTGGGACCCATTCTTTCAGGTCCCAAGGTGGTGCCCTCTACTGACAGCAGGGTCTGCAACCCCACCTCCTTTGGCTTGGCTCTCACAATCCATTTCCGTCTCTGCCCGGCTAATTAACCTATGTCTAAATGGAACTGCAGTTGACAGAAAGGCGGCACTGCCAAAATGGAATAATCACTTGGCCTCAAATCCGAGTTGTTTTCCATTCTTGACAAAAAATAATGTTGCTTCAGAACTGCGGCAGGCCGAGAGTTGAAGTGAGTTTATAATTTGGCTTCCAAGCTCACATTCTCAACCGCTTCATTTTTCTTTTCTGTCTTTTAAGCATGCAGTGGGCACCTTTGGAGGCTGAATCACTGGCATGGTCTGTATTGACATCCTTAAATATTCTTTGCCATCTAAGTAAAAAGGGAGAAAAAAATCCTTACCATCCCAAATCACACTTGTTTTATACAGAGACCAAATAGAATGTCAGCTTATGCCTCCACATGATCATGAATAATCTATACTCCTCAATCAAGCAAATTGAAGAGAAACATTCTGTTTTTTTATCTACACACAGCAATCCACACTCATCCGGCCCCTAAGATCTGGTTGTAGCAACGCCACAGTGCAGGTTAGGAGCCACAAAAGGGCTGAGCGCCTCCCTCTTTTTCTAATGAGAGAACTTATTAAAACTCTGCTCCAAGACTCTGGGAAGTACATGTTTCCTTAGCAGTTCCAATTACGCTCTCCCAGAAGGGAGTCATCTCAAGCTAATGACGGAAAAGGAAAAAGACAGGAAGTTGGAACCACTGGCAAAAGCCCCCTAGAGATGGAGGCGGAATTGGAGTAGGCATCACGAAAAATCACTGATGTGAACTGCAGGTATGCTAAGAAGAGTGGGTGTCTCAATGGAACACACCCCTGCTAGTAAAGGGAAGGAACATCAGCTCCGTGCCTACAACGTGCCATCGTGTGCTAGCTGCGTTACATATAAAACCAAAAGCCAAACCCATTGCAATAGAGTCAGTTCCAACTCATAGCAGACCTATAGGACAGGGTAGAACTTCCCCACAGGGTTTCCAAGGCGCAGCTGGTGGATTCAAACTGCTGACCTTTCAGTTAGCAGTCATAGCTCACTGTAGCTCTTAACCACTGCACCATCAGGGCTCCACATTATGTATGAGCTCATTTAATCACCACAACAATGCTGTGGACATATGTGTTAATATCCCCATTTTACAAATGGGGAAAATGAGGCTCAAGGATGTTAAAAAACCTGCCCAACTGGTATATGGTAAAAAAGCCAGGATTTTTCCTACTTTAAAGCTCATGCTCTAAAAATAAAAGGGAAAACAAGCCTTTTACCCTTTCCACAATGCAGCATTACCTTACCTGCAAGTACTAGCCCCAGTGTGTGGCTCTTTAACAGTAAATATGGGCTTATAAGGAGCCCCTGGTGGCGTAGTGGTTAAGAGCTACAGCTGCTATCCAAATGGTCGGCAGTTCGAATCCACCAGCCATTCCTTGGAAACCCAAAGGGGCAGTTCTGCTACATCCTATAGGGTGACTATATTGGAATTGACTGAATAGCAGCCCATTTTTGTTCTTTAATGCTACCTCTGTGTGCAATGGTTAAGAGTGCCGCTGCTAACCGAGAGGTCAGCGGTTCAAACACACCAGCTGCTCCACAGGAGAAAGCTGTGGCAGTCTGCTTCCATAAAGATTTATAGCGTTGGACACCCTGAGGCAGTTCTGCTCTGTCCTGTAGGGCCGCTATGAGTCGGAATCCACTCGAAAATAACAGATTTTTGTTTTGTTTTTTTAAGGGCTATAGGCAGGTATCTGCATTAAAGTGGTAGCTTGGCATTGAGGCCTTAGTAACATAACCCTCCCCTTATCTTCTGAAGCCCCCATCCTTCATAATAAATCACAGCAACAAAAACACACTCTTGGTAAGTCTTCCCGTGTATCAAATAAATAGACAATAAAACGTGCTAAAAACAAAAGCTAAATTCAGGAAAGTGATTGCTGGTACATAAAGTAGATATAGTACCTTGCTTGGTTCAATTCAGAAAATATATCTCAACAACATCTGTCTAAGAACTGTGTCCAGGTCTGAGGTACCCTCCCCTGTCAGGTGATGCCCAGTGTGATCTTGACAATCTGGCATAGGGAGCTAGGATTACGGAGGCGCTTATATGGCTTCACGAGTTTTGGTGAGGAAAAGAAGTGGGCTAGAGACGGTAGATGTGCCTAACAGTGGCTGGGAGAACTTCCATGGAAAATCCCATATTTTGCAGCCCCTGGGTTTGGAAGTTTCCCATTTGGGATTCTGAAGGTTGGGAAATTTGCCCCACCCCACCCCTACAGTAATAGAACTTGACATCCATTAACTAGCAGTACACCATAAATAAGTCAGCTGTTAATCACAGTAAGAGAAGACTACCAAAAATCATTTACTGAAAAGAACTGTCAAAATGTGAAAAATAAGTACATGCACTGAGATACAATAATATTTTACCAATCTAGGATGCTGCCCATTCTATTCAATGTGCAATCAGTAAGTGAAAGCTCCCAGCATTTTAATTTCCAAAGAGCTTCAAAAACACATTGGCCTAATGCTGTGACAATACCACAGCTACCTTAAGTTCCAGAGCTTTCTCGCCCTTATAAATCTAAATCCTTCACTCTTCAGTCCATCTAAACCATCTGTGTGTCAGACACATTGATTCCTGAAATGTGAAAAACAAGAAGAGAGGACTAAAGGGCCCGTTCACCATCGATGTGCCTTGAATAACAACTAAAAACCACCAAGAGACTGCATAGGTAAGTGCCAACTGAGGCTGCCCGGTGAAATTTTTCTTAATATTATATATATATTTCTAAATCTTGAGGGTAATTTTTTTTTTTTTTAATTTGTATGAACCAACTGATGTTATAGTACTGGAAGGCAGAGTAGGGACGGGGTCAGAAACTGTGTAGCCAACTTATAAAATTATCATCTTTCTCAAGAATCTGTTTCCAAAAATAAAGTGCCCTTGGATGCTACACATTACAAATTTCATGTTACTATATTCTTTCAACCACATTCCTTGCGCATTAAATAATTTTACTGAAAAGGGCATGTTTTAGGGCACAACGGACTTTAAAAAGCATGAGTTCCTTCCCCAAGGACAAAGGTTTCTCTGTTGTTGTGTAAAATGAAAAACAAAATCTCTGTGTCCTGGTCTTGTGTGTACAGAAGCAGACTAAATGAGAAGATAGGTATTTGTTATTCCTAATCCTTCCACTGAAGTAAGTCACCCTAGTTTTCTTGACCTCAGTTTCTCCCTCTGATAAATGGGGATAATCTCAGATACTCTTAGCAAGACTATCAAGACTGTGGAGTCCTTGGGTAGTGCAAATGGTTAACATGCTTGGCTGCTCACTGAAAGGTTGGAGGTTGGAGTCCACCCAGAGTCACTTAGGAAGAAAAGCCTGGCAATCTACTTTCGAAAAATCAGCCACTGAAAACGTTATGAAGCAAAGTTCTACTTTGACACATACAGAGTCACCATGAGTTGGAATCAACTCGACAGCAACTGGGACTGGTATCAACACTATGAACACAATTACATGGCTGAATTATTTGAAGTCTCTTTGAAAATGTGTGGGACTTCCAAAAACAAAAACAAAACCAAACCTGTTGCCGTGGAGTCGATTCCAACTCATAGCAACCCCATAGGACAGAGTAGAACTGCCTCATAGGGTTTCCAAGGAGCAGCTGGTAGATTCAAACTCCCAACCTTTTGGTTAGCAGCCAAGCTCTTAGCCACTGTGTGTCGAATGATATTTTCTTTATGCTCTAAAGATTCATCAAGCGCCTCTCCTGCTAGCCAGTGGGAATTGGTGAGCTCCCTGTTTGATCCATCTTCACAACGCCAACATTTAACATATAAAACACTAACATGATAGAAAATAAAATGACTCAAGTGCTAAGTCGAGATACAAATAATATGCCTTTAAAGCATAAAAAAAGACTGAACAATTCGTGCTGGAGAGGATCAGAGTAATAACTAGTCTCTTGGAAAGAAACTAGATTGCTTCTGTTTGCTACTGGTCATGAAAGCACTAACACGATCTTTCTTCTAAATCAGTGAAGATACAGACTGACGGCAGATGCACCTCCGTAAAAGAGAGCTATTTTCCAGCACGCTGTCTGCAGCGCCGCAGCCACACTCACAAGCAATTGTTTATTTTGTTAGATGCACTCTCCCAGTACATCCTTCTGGCTGGTCCTGCCCTTTTCAGATATTGTGGCAGCCCGGCTGATGCTAGATATCACCACAGATGCTAATGAGGCATGCACAGTGGTGTCTCAAGGAGATGTGCTACGCTTAATCCTGTGCAGAACAAGAGATTTGGGTTTTCATCTCAAATCAGTTACTTTGAGACTTTAGACAAGTCCCTAAGTTCTACAGAGGAGCGTGGTGCAGTGATTAAGTAAGCATTTGGCTGCTAACCAAAAGGTCGGTGGTTCGAACCCAAGTGGGAGAACCACTCCATGGGAGAAAGTGTGGCAGTCTGCTTCCATAAAGATCTATAGCTTGGAAATCCTATGAGACAGCTCTACTCTGTCCTATAAGGTTGTTATGAGTTGGAATTGACTTGACGGCACGAGGTTAACTTCTATGAGTCTCCATTTCCATACCTATAAAATAAAAGGGTTGGACTAAATCAGGGGTTCTTAGTAAGAGAGAATGCTCTTGTCTGTTGCCTTCCAAGCCCCAGCTAAGATTCATTGTGCCTAAAAAGATGTATCAGAGATGGGAACATGCTGCACAGACCAGTGATGAAGATGCAGGACAGCATCTAGACTTAGATGTTAAGACTAGGGAATGCAGCTAAGAAAACAGAAGCTACCGTAACAGGTAAAGTTATGGTCTTGCTGAGTATACCAATTTTTCCAGACCAATTGATAATGAGTAATTAGACAATCAAAGAAAACCACAGGTTTATCTATCCATGAATGCTGGCTGGCAGAGTGAGACAAACCCAACCCTCCATTAAACAAATAATCAAGAACGATGAAGAGGAATAAGTCATCAAGGATACACTGTTCCAGGCAATAGGGAACCAACCCCACAAGGTGATGAGGCTCCCAAAAGTTGTAACATACAGCCCCCAACCAAGAGTTGTTGTTAGGTCACACTGAACGGGTTCCGACACACACTGACCCTATGAACAACAGAACGAAACAACGCCAAGTTCTGCGCCATCCTCACAATCATTGCTGTTTGAGCCCATTGTTGCAGCCACTGTGTCAATCCATCTCGTCCAGGGTCTTCCTCTTTTTCGCTAACCCTCTCCTTTACCAAGCACGATCTCCTTCTCTGAGGACTTGTCTCTCCTGATAACATGTCCAAAATACATGAGGCAAAGTCTCACCATCCTCCCTTCTAAGGAGCATTCTGGCTGTACTTCTCCCAAGACAGATTTGTTCATTCTTCTGGCAGTCCATGCTTCGCCAACACCATAATTCAAAGGCATCAATTCTTCTTTGGTCTTCCTTATTCGTTGTCCAGCTTTTGCATGCATATGAAGCTACTGAAAATATTGTGGCTTGGGTAAGTGGTACCTTAGTCCTTAAAGAGATATCTTTGCTTTTTAACACTTTAGAGAGGTCTTTGGCAGCAGATTTGCCCAATGGAATATATCGTTTGATTTCTAGACTGCTGCTTCCATAGGCGTTGATCCAAATAAAATAAAATGAAACCCTTCACAATTTCAATCTTTTCTTCGTTTATCATTATGTTGCTTATTGGTCCAGTTGTGTGGATTTTTGTTTTCTTTATGTTCAGGTGTAATCCATACTGAAGGCTGTGGTCTTTGATCTTCATCAGTAACTGCTTCAAGTCCTCTTTGCTTTCAGCAAGCCAGGTTGTATCACCTGCATATCCCAGGCTGTTAATGAGTCTTCCTCCAATCATGATATCACATTCTTTTTATTCTTATAGTCCAGCTTCTCAGATTATTTGTTAGCATACAGATTGAGTAAGTGTGGTGAAAGGATACAACCCTGACAAACACCTTTCCTGACTCTATACCACGCATTATCCCCTTGTTGTGTTTGAATGACTGCCTCTTGATCTATGTACAGGTTCCTCATGAGCACAATTAAGTGTTCTGGAATTCCCATTCTTTGCAGTGTTATCCATAATTTGTTATGGTCCACACAGTCGAATGCTTTCACATAGTCAATAAAATCCAGGTAAACATCTTTCCGGTATTCTTTGCTTTCAGCCAAGATCCATCTGACATCAGCAATGACATATCCCTCATTCTGAAATGACAGTATTGAATAATGGCTTGTACAAAGGCCCTTCTTTTCACAATATATTTTCCAAGGTAAATGCTTAGACACATCTCAAAGAGAACAAATATCCAACACCTTACAAACCGAAGAATTAGCAACATGGAAAAGGCACAGGTTCAAGGTTAGAAGTCCCAGGTCTAGTCTCAGTTCTGCCAGTAAACAGTTATGTGACCTTGGGCAAGTCACCTGTTTGGACCAGATCATCTCCAACCTACCAGTACAAAAATTGCACCTATTTTCTCTTGTTCTACGTAAAAATCTATTTGCTCCTAAAACCCTTGTACCATCTTTAAGGTTGGTATATATATCTCCGTGACTGGCTCAATTTTTAAATAACTGCATTCCCAGGCTTATAAGGTGCAGGGAGCTCTCAGGACAACTGCCCAGAGCACAAGTTTGAGATGCACAATGTGAAGTTTGCTTTCACTGGCTTCTTTTCAAGTCCCTCTGGCTAAATTCTACCCTCTACCCTGCCAACTCTTCGTACTTCCGGCACTGGCATAGTATTCATAGGGTTTGTGGCACTGTGCTACATGAATTAAATCTTTCACCAAACTTGAAGGGGTGTTTTGAATGGTAATTTTTATCTACTTCCATCCCAGATGCAGGAATGTTAATAGCTGAGAGATGCTATAATGATGGTAAAAAGTCACTGTAAAACTGGACTTGCCTCCCAAAGGATCTCTCATTATCTTGCAAATGTATTACTTTTGCTGCATCAATTTTTTAGTTTACTTCATGGGACGCTCCAGCTGCAAGGGAATTGAGATCATACAGCCCATGTGGTTAAAAAAAAAAAAAAGACTGTAGCAGTAACAGAATAAATATTTCAGTGTAAAAATGAAAACTTTATATAAACATTTCTATCACTGAATTTATTCAGTCAATCCACTGGGCTAGGCCAATGGAGGGAAGCTTGCTTTATATGGAGAACCAGGGAGACAGGAAAAAATTTTAATCTCAAGATTAAAATAAATAAATAGTAATATTGCTTGTAGAAGTCATTTACAAAATATGTACTTGTAAACGGGTGTCAGTCTCATGGAACCTACAATGGCTGTACACATTTACTATGTATGCTGGCTAACAATGGAATGAAAAATAAGAATGGGAAACACAAATGTTTAATCAATAAATACGTTAAAATTATTACAATGTATTTTCATTCCAAATCATGGTTGGTTAAGCAAGACATGGGTACAGGGTAAACAAAGAAAAAATTATTGGACTACTTAGCAATAAGTAGGAATGAACTATTGGTACTCGTATCAACATGGATGATAATTATGCTGAGTCAAAGAAGCCAGACCAATAGAGTTCATACTGTATGATTCCATTTCTATAGGATTTACCAGATCAGTGATTATCTGGGGCTATAGTGGGAGACAGGGAGGCGTGGGAGCGAGGGATTACCAAAAGGCACAAGGAAACTTTTAAGTGATGTATATGCTCATTGGAAACCCTGGTGGTGTAGTGGTTAAGTGCTACTGCTGCTAACCAAAAGGTCGGCGGTTCAAATCCACCAGGAGCTCCTTGGAAACTCTATAGGGCAGTTCTACTCTGTCCTATAGGGTCACTATGAGTCGGAATCGACTTGAAGGCAGTGGATTGGTTTTGGTTTTATATGCTCATTATCTGGATTTTGGTGATGGTTTCATGTGTCATATGTCCTGAGCTTGTGTGTACAGAAGCAGACTAAAAGAGAAGGCAGATATTCTTATTCCTAATCCTTCTACTGAAATAGGTCACCCTTATTTTCTTGACCTTAATTTCTCCCTCTGATAAATGGGGATAATCTCAGATACTATTAGCAAGACTATCAAGACTATGACCAAAATTATGTTGCTAAATTATTTGAGGTCTCTTTTAAAATGTACAGGACTGTATTATATGTGCCATATGTCAAAACTAATCAATTGGTATACTTTTAAATATGTACAGCTCATTGTATATCAATTATACCTCAATGAAGCTGCAAAAAAATCGTTGAATAGAGAGACAAAATGGAGAGATAAGATCTAAAGAAAAATCATAGTTAAATTTGGGGGTGATTAAGGCAGTTGCTAAATGAAAAGCTACAGAAGAGATATGCTACACTGTACACATACGATAAAAAATTACCAGAAAAAGAGTTCTGATTACTGGGAGCTCAAGCAGTCTTATGATCCCAGAAATGTCTTTCTGAGCACCCAAACACTGTGACTAAATAATCACCCTCAAAAAAATCTATGATTTTCATTTCCTTATAATTTTTGACAGAAATAATCTGACTGCCTTCAGAATAGTGATAACAGTAACGAGCTACCTTCGAGTCAATTCCAACTCAAAGCGACCCAATGTGTGTCAGAGAACAACTGTACTCCATAGGGCTCCAGTGGCTAATTTTCTGAAGCTGATTGCCAGGACTTTCTTCTGAGATGAGTCTGGGTGGACGTGAACTTCCAACTGTTCAGCTAACTGTTTGCACCACCCTGGGACTCCAATGAGTGGGACTCCAATGAGTGGGACTCCAGTAATAACAATAGCTAACATTTACTGAGCACTTATTATAAACCAGGCCCCCAATCTAATGGATTATCCCATTTAATCTTTACAAGAACCCTAAGGGATAGGTAATATTATTATCCCCCATTTTACTGATGGGGAAACCAAAGTTCAGAGAGACTAAATAACTTAGCGTCACCCATGTAGTCAGAGAGGTCAGCTAATTCCATAGATGAGCTCTTGAAATTAAGCTTCTCTCCTTCTGCTAGACAATCAGGATCCTAGAAATCTGCTGCATGTCAAGATTTGCTGACTCATTACTCCCGCAGGCTTAAAGAGACTTGTTGCATTAAACAGCTACATTTCTAAGTCTGAAGACCAATTTTTTGCATGATAGCAGCAGAAAAGCTCAGTAGTAAAGTGATGGTGGAAGGGTAGGGGGAATTGCAGCAAGAAATACCAGGAAAAATAACGGCAAGCATCAATAGAATTGGTTTTGGCCATGTCCTCACTGATGATTATAAACTTGGGCAAGCCATTTCTCCTACTTGGGCCTGTTTACTCTTTGGTACACTCAAGAATTTGGACTAATTGTTTCCTAAGGCTCGTTCCAGCCCTATAATTCCGCTGGTCCATCTGGGGGGAATACTCCCTATATTTTGTGAATTGGGACAGAAATTCTCCAAGAGACTAACACATTTCAGATACAAAGCTTTCTCCATTCCCTGAAACCCCTGGGCCCCTCCCACAAATGTCGAAGACTCCTCTGTCCCAAGGGACACCACTCAGAGAAGGTCCAAGAACAAGGAAAGGAAGGACTCTCAACCAGGGGCCGCCATGTTCTCCTGCGCACTCCAGGAATCTTTTTCACTTCAAAAACACTTCAAGAGTTGATTTGGGTTTCAGATGGTGAAAAGGAAGCACCCCGCCACCCAGCAGCTCATTCCCATCCCATTTTCCCTGCCTAACATCTGACATCTGAGATGATCAAAAGTACTTAGTATATTGTGGCTCTAGTGGCCAGATTCCATTTATTTCCATTCTTGTTGGTTCTCTGAAGTGGCTATTCTCTCTTTGCACTAAAAACACATCATTTTCTCTTTTTAAATGGATGGATTTTGTGACCCTTTGAGGAGACATAAAAAGTAAGAGCAACTAAATAAGGCAATTGTAAATCATCTAGCATCTATAAAGCCTTCTCCTTTATCACAAAAGAAAGGAGGAAAAGCAGCTGGAAAAAAGTGCAGCTGACAGAGAACTCGCTATCTTTAAGAATAACTTCTCTCATAAATTTTCATCTCCATATTTTGAGGTTTTAACTAAATTGAAAATTATTCTGGGAAAAGCATTTCTCAAGTGTAAGAACTACTTTCAGAATGTGTTGGTGAGGAAAACTCTTATAAATTACAAGGATTATATAATACCTATTTTCTACACCTGTACCTCTATATTTTTTTTTTTAAATATCTGCTCTGCATTTTTATTTTACATTTTATACACTGTCTGTTTTCATAGATGCTCTGGTCTATCTCAAAATATATCATTTATATTTCTGCCTTATTTTTATTGACTCATTTAGCAATCATGATACCATAATAAACCAAAAATAAAAATATAGACAGTCTTTTCCTACAAAAAACCAGAGATTTACAAAATTCAAACCTTTATCATTGCACAGACATAGGTTTTATATGGTTGCACTCACTGTTATTGTTGTTGGGTGCCGTAGAGTGAGTTCTGATTCATAGCGACCCTATGTACAGCAGAATGAAACACTGCGGGTCCTGCGCTATCCTCACAATCATTGCTATGCTTGAGCCCATTGTTGCAGCCACTGTGACAATCCATCTCATCGAGGATCTTCCTCTATTTCATTGACCCTCTACTTTACCAAACATAAGGTCCTTCTCCAGGGAATGGCCCCTCTTGATAACACATCCAAAGTACATGAGACGATGTCTTACCATCCTCACTTCTAAGGAGCATTCTGGCTGTACTTCCTCCAAGACAGATTTGTTTGTTCTGCCAGAGCAGTCCATGGTATATTCAATATTCTTCATCAGCACCATAAGTCAAAGGCATCAATTCTTCTTTTGTCTTCCTTATTCATTGTCCAGCTCTCCCATGCATATGTGGCGATCGAAAATACCATGGTTTAGGCCAGGCACCCTTAGTCCTCAAAGTGACATCTTTGTTTTTCAACACGTTAAATAGATCTTTTGCAGCAGATTTGCCCAATGCAATACATCGTTTGATTTCTTGACTGCTACTTCCTTAGGGGAGCCCTGGTGGTGCAGTGGTTAAGAGCTCAGCTGCTAACACAAAAGGTCAACAGTTCAAGTCCACCAACTGCTCCTTGGAAACCCTGTGGGGCAGTTCTACTCTGTCCTACAAGGTTGATATAAGTCCGAGTAAACTCAACAGCAATGGGTTTGGTTTGGTTTCAGGTCACTTCCATAGGCGTTGATGGTGGATCCAAATAAAATGTAATCTTTGACAACTTTAAACTTTTCTCTGTTTATCATGATGTTGCTTATTGGTCTAGTTGTGAGAATTTTTGTTTTCTTTATGTTCAGGCATAATCCATACTGAAGGCTGTAGTCTTTGATCTTCACTAATAAGTGCTTTCAGCAAGCAAGGTTGTGTCATCTGCATATCCCAGGTTGTTAATAAGTCTTCCTCCAATCCTGATGGCACATTCTTCTTATTCATATAGCCTAGCTTCTCGGATCATTTGCTTAGCATACAGATTGAATAGATATGGTAAAAGGATACAACCCTGACACATACGTTTCCTGACTTTAAACCATGCAGTATCCCCGTGTTGTGTTTGAATGACTGCCCCTTGGGCTACGTACAGGGTCTTCATAAACACAATTAAGTGCTCTGGAATTCCCATTCTTTGCAGTGTTATCCATAATTTGTTATGATCCACACAGTCGAACACTTTTGCATAGTCAATAAAATCCAGGTAAATATCTTTCTGGTATTCTCTGCTTTCAGCCAAGATCCATCTGACATCAACATTGTTATCCCTAGTTTCACATCCTCTTCCAAATCCAGCTTGAACTTCTGGCAGTTCGCTCTTGATGTACTGCTGCAACCATTTTTGAATTATCTTCAGCAAAATTTTACTCGTGTATGACTCGACAGCAGTGGGTCGTTTTGGGATTATGATATTTAATGATATTGTTTGACAATTTCTGCATTCCGTTGGATCACCTTCCTTTGGAATGGGCACAAATATGGATCTCTTCCAGTCTGTTGGTCAGGTAGCCGTCTTCCAGATTTCTTGGCATAAACAAGTAAGCACCTCCAGTGCTACATTGATTTGTTGAAACATCTCATTTGGTATTCTGTCAATTCCTGGATCCTTGTTTTTCACCAATGCCATCAGTGCACCTTGGACTTCTTCCTTCGGTATCATTGGTTCTTGATCATATGCTACCTCCTGAAATGGCTGAACATCGACCAATTCTTTTTGGTACAGTGACTCTGTGTATTCCTTCCATCTTCTTTTGATACTTCCTGTGTCGTTCAATATTTTTCCCATAGAATCCTTCAATATTGCAACTTGAGGCTTGAATTTTTTCTTCAGGTCTTTCAGCTTGAGAAATGCCGAACGTGTTCTTTCCTTTGGGTTTTCTAAAGGTCTTTGCCCATTTCATTATTAATGCTTTGTCTTCACAAGCCGCCTCCTGAAACCGTCTGTCCAGCTTTTTTCCTTCATCATTTCTTCTGTTCTCTTTAGCTATTCCATGTTCAAAAGCAAGTTTCAAAGTCTCTTCTGACATCCAGGTTTGTCTTTTCTTTCTTTCCAGTCTTTTTAATGACCTTTTGCTTTCTTCATGTATGAATTCACCCCTCAACTCAACCTGGTCTTCAGTCATTAGTGTTCAATGCATCAAATCTATTCCTGAGATGGTCTCTACATCCAGGTGGGATACACTCAAGGTTGTATTTTGGCTTTTGTGGACTTGTTTTAATTTTCTTCAGCCTCAACTTAAAGTTGCATGGAGCAATTGAGGGTCTGTTCCACAGTCAGCCCCTGGCCTTGTTCTGACTGATAATATTGAGCTTCTCCATTGTCTCTTTCTACAGATGTGGTCAATTTGATTCCCGTGTATTCCATTTAGCAAGGTCCCCATGTGTAGTCGCAGTTTATGTTGTTGAAAAAGGTATTTGCAATGAAGAAGCTGTTGGTTTTGTAAAATTCTATCATGCAATCTCAGGCGTCAATTCTGTTGCCAAGGCCATATTTTTTGACTACTGATCCTTCTTTGTTTCCAACTTTCACATTCCAGACACCAGTAACTATCAAGCATCTTGATTGCATGTTTGATCAATTTCAGACTGCAGAAATTGGTAAAAATCTTCAATTCATCATCTTTGTCCTTAATGATTGGTGCATAAATTTGAGTAATAGTCGTATTAACTGGTCTTCCTTGCAGGCATATGGATATTATCCTATCACCGACAGCATTGCACTTAGGATATATTTTGAAATGTTCATTTTGACAATGAATGCGATACCATTTCTCTTCAATTTGTCATTCCTGTCATAGTAGACTATACGATTGTCTGATTCAAAATGGCCAATACCAGTCCATTTCACTCATTATAGCCTAGGATATCTATCTTTATGCATTCCATTTCATTTTTGACTTCTTTCAATTTTCCTGGATTCATACTTCATATACTCTACATTCTGATTATTAATGGATTCACTAAGTGCACACTATAACTTTTTGCCTGACTTCCTTATTCTATATATCTGTCATTTTAAATACAGCACTATTTCCATTTTATTGTAATACACAGTTTAATTAACCATCTTTCAACTAGTTTTTTATACACATTATTATAAACCAGTGAAGCATTTTTAAATAAACAAATTTTGTTTTTCCTTTTTGGGAAATTTCCTTAGGCTATAATCTGAAATTTTTTTTTTTCTTTATAATCTGAAAAGTGGAATTAACAGTTAAAAAACCCTAATCAGCTCTGTGACTTTTCTTGTAAATTGCCACGTAGCTCTCCAAAAGAAAAATGGCTTATTTGCAATGTCACCAGCAAAATACGAGTCCAGCTTTTTTTTTCATAGTCTCTTTAACACTGGGCTTTCTAAGGAGTCCCTGGGTAGTTAGTACAAACAGTTAAGCTCTCCACTACTAACCAAAAGGTTGGTGGTTCAAATCCACCTAGAGGCACCTCAGTCTGCTTCTGAAAGATCGTGGTCATTAAAAACCCTATTAAGCACTGTTCTACTCTGAAACACATGGAGTCACTAATGAGTCAGGATCAATTTGACAGCAACTGGGTTTTATTTCTCTTTGGATGATTTCAAAAGAACAGTGTAAAACCTTTATTTCTTTGAATTTGTCAATTGTTTGTTTAATACTTTTACTGCTTCTTGTTAAAAATATTTATTGATCACCTACTACATGTCAAGTGCTTTATATGCCTTATAATTCAGTCAATATCCCTGATGGCCCCATAAACTCAGTATTACAAACTTTATTTTTGCTAAGGAAACTGAATCTCAAAATGTTAAATAATGTGTATAAGATTCCAGGACTCAAACTCAAATGATTATCTACTTCCTGTGATCCTCCATTATATCATCCTTCCTCATAATCATAACCTTAAAATATCTTCCTTTTTTTTTTTTTTCCTCTTCTTTGTTTTACCATAGATTGGTTTTGTGTTTCTCATTTTATACAGGGCCTGGTATGAAAACCAAGCAAACAGATGCTTAATAAACTCCACTTAATCACGGAAGGATGGAATTAGACGTGACCTCAGAGATTATGTGTTCCAACCTCTTAAACTTAAAACCGGTTGCATCAAGTTGATTCTGACTCATAGCAACCCTAGGACAGAGTAGAACTGCCCCATAAGGTTTCCAAGCAGACTGCCACATATTTCTCCAGTGGAGTAGCTGGTAAATTCAAACTGCCGACCTTTTGGTTAGCAACCAAGCGCTTAACCACTGTGCCACTAGGGCTTCCTTTCTTAAACTTACAGGTGCAGAAGTTGAAGCCCATAAGAAAAATGACTTGCCTAGAATCTAACAATCAGAGCTATTTCTGCCACACCATGCTGTCCTCGGTGGCCACTGGCTGGTTGTCTACACTCTTAAAGACATACTAGGGGCTGACAAAGGAGGCAGAGTGCATAAGAGAGAAAGGAAAGCAGCTAAAGATTTTTTTTTTTTATAGTAATCTTTATTTTAAATGACCGTTGAAGGATCAAACAGATGGAGAAATGCACACTAAACTGACCTTAATATGGGATACTGTTTTTATATAAAAATATCAATACTTTCAAATCAAACGAGTTTTGCCCTTCAGAGTAGTCTACGTAGGAGGATAGACTGTTATTCCAAAAATGAGTCATCATTCAGAGCTTCTTTTGAAACCCCTCCTTTAGATTAACCTCCAGAGCTAA
Organism: Elephas maximus indicus; assembly: GCF_024166365.1. NCBI lineage: Eukaryota > Metazoa > Chordata > Mammalia > Proboscidea > Elephantidae > Elephas > Elephas maximus. The sequence goes on from NC_064840.1 coordinate 57,030,080, forward strand.
TTTGAGTCAAACCAATTTTATTTCTAAAAACTACAAAATCAGCAGCAACAGAATAAAAACCAGGTGTGTGTTTTTCAAATCACTAGAAAGAAAACAAAAATATTGTCCATATAGCAAAAGCAATAGAGAATGGCAAGAAGCATGAAACACAAAATTTTTCTTAATGACAAAAGATCAAACCTATCAGTTATGACAACAAATATGAATGGGTTAAATATTCCTAAATATAACACAGATTCTGAACATCCAGCTATATGCTGTTTATAAGAAAAACCAAAAGTCAAATGACTCAGAAATTAGAAATAAAAGGAGAGGCAAAAGGTATCCAGAAAAGACAAATGAGAAGGAAGTTTGGATGGAGACATCTGTCAAAGAAAAGAATTTGAGGCAAAAGTAAATTTAACAGGACAAGGACTATGAAAAATTTCTACCTCACTAACAATTAAAACTCCATTTTTATTAGACTAACTTATTAAACTGGAAATATGTTTTAATTATAATAATTGTATTATTGAGGGTACAGCCAAATAGACACTTCCATATGCTGCTATTAAGAGGGTGCACCACACATGTCTTATCTGTGTTGTTCATAAATATCACGGCCATTTGATCAGAGCCAGAACACACAAGACACTCCCAGAGTATTAGCATATGGCATGTAAACGGCACACGATACATAGAAATCAATGTTCACTCTTAACTAACAGTTTCATGGTGAGGAATCCATGTTTACTCTTATGTCCCTGGGCTGGCACATCTCTTGGTTCTGCTCCCTTTGCTGCTGGTCCAGTTCTCAACCAGCAGCCTCAGTACACTCCTGGACCAGTGTCTCTCAAAACAGAACTGCTCTGAGGACAACTCAACATAGGGTGTACCTGGGCTCAGTAGGTGGGCCCCCTGTGCCTTCTTGGACAGGCCCTCCTGTGCCACCCCTGGGCCTCTCACTCTCAGCCAGGGTTTCTGCTGCTGCCGGGCCTATCATGGTCTCAGCTGCCTCCAGCGCTCCTGCGGCCCCCAGGGTGTTACACTTCTCAGCCCACTCCTCTCAGACTGCTCTGCTGCCACTTCTCATTTCTGCTTCTCCTGGCCTCTGCTGCTATTCTCTCCCGGCTCTGCTCTTCTATTGGGCCCAGGGTTTCCACTGCTTCTGGTGTGAATCCCTTCTGATAAACCTTCCAGTCTCTTACCCCTTGAACAGACATCTCCACCCTGGGACAAGGATTCAGGGATGGGAGGGGTGGGGGGGGTGTTCTTTGCACAGAGCTACTGCATCCTCAGGGGACATGCTCATTCCTTCTCCGAGAGCCAAATGTTCACCCTCTCCAGCCCAGGATGCTCCAGCCAGCCTCTGTCTTCTAAGGCTTATTGCCCCCACCACAGACCTCCTGAGGCTTGCTTAGTCAGCGTCGGCCCCCAGGTGCTGTTCCCCTTAGTTAGGTTGGCCCTCACTCATCAGCCACAGGTGTGGTCCTACCCAGAGCCAGGCCCAAAAGGCCAAATCATTCACTGCAAAAGAGGTTCCATGCCTCCCAGGGGGCAAAAGCAAAGTGGTCAATACAGTATGAATACATACGACGGAATAAAGTGCAACCATTAAGAGTCATGTTTTAGAAAATATTTAATGGCAAGGAAAGGTACTCACTATGTAATACAAAGTAAAAGAGGCAAGATACAAGTAGGAGCTCAATCTGGAGGATCTCAATTTATCTCAAATAAAATATAGATGAGTTTTTTTTTTTTTTTTTAACTAGAAAAATATACTAAAATAATACCCTGGTTGGTTAAATTAGGGGAGATCTTTTTCCAGATAGACAGATTGGTAGGCAGGTAGACAGATAAATGAGGGCCTGAATTCCAAGATAAATGAAAAGACAGCAAGAGAGCACTTGGCTTCCTTAAATGGATTCAGGCATCCAGATGCAGACAAATTACACCCCAGCACACTGACAGGGGAGTCACAGAAGAGACGTTTTTGTATTGGATGAGAATTCTGGGCCTCAGTATCACCTGCAGGCTCTAAAACCTCATGATTTTTATTGTTTTCTTCCAAGGACTAGTTAATGTTCAGCTGGAATACATGCCTTTTTTTTTTTTTTAAATAGGCTATTTTTTAGAACAGTTTTAGGTTTATAGAAAAATTGAGTAGATATCAGAGTTCCCATATATCCCTCCCCCCTCAGCTTCCCCTCTTATCAACTTCTCACATTAGTGTAGTACATTTGTTACTGTTGATGAACCAACATGGACATATGGTTATTAATTAAAGTCCATAGTTGATATTACATCGTTTGTGTTGTAAAGTTCTATAGGTTCTGGAAAATGTATAGTGTTATGTAGCCACCATAACAGTACCCTACAGAATAGTTTCACTGTCCTAAATATCCCCCATGTTCCGCCTACTCATCTTTCCCTTCACCTCCTCCTCCGAATCCCTGGCAATCACTGATCTGTTCTCCCTCACTTCTTGAGAATATCACATAAATGGACTGATACACTAATCTTTTGAGATTGGTCTTTTTCACTTAATACAATGACCTTCAGATCTACCCAAGTTGCTCACGTATCAGTAGTTTGTTCCTTCTTATTGTTGATTAGTATTCCATTGTATGGATATACAGCTTGTTTATCCATTTACCTGTTGTAGGACATTTGAAGTGTTTGCTCTCAGCACTAGCTATCACAAATAAACCAAACCAAAACCAAACCTGTTGCCATGGAGTTGATTCAAATTTATAGCAACCCTATAGGACAGAACAGAACTGCCCCACAGGGTTTCCAAGGAGTGGCTGATGGATTCAAACTGCTGACCTTTTGGTTAGCAGCCAAATGCTTAACCACTGTCCCACCAGGGCTCTGTTACAAATAAAGCTGCTATGAAAGTTTATGTACAGGTTTTTGTGTGAACGTAAGTTTTCATTGCTTAAGGACAAATATCCAGGAGTATGATTTTGAGTCATATGGTATGTACGTTTAGCTTTTTAAGAAACTGCCAGACTGTTTTCGATAGCAGCTATATTATTTTACATTTCTACCAGCAATATTTGAGAGATGCAGTTTCTCCATACCCTCGTCAGCATTTGGTGTTATCACTTTTTCTTTTAATAGGTGTAAAAAAAAAAAAATTTTTTTTTTTTAATAGGTGTGCGCTATGAGTCGGAATCGACTCGATGGCACCGGGTCTGGGTAATAGGTGTGCAGCGGTATCTCACTGTGGCTTTAATTTGTATCTCTCTAATAGCGATTGATGTTGAACATCTCCTATGTACTTTTTGCCATTCATATATTCTCTTTGGTGAAGTGTCTGTTGAAGTTTTTTTGCCATTTTTTTAATTAAATTGTTTCTTTTATTGAGTTTAGCAAGTTCTTTAGTCTGAATACAAGTCATTTGTTGGATATGTGATTTGCAAATATTTTCTCCCCTTCTGTGACATGTCTTTTCATCCTCTTCGGATCTTTTGCAGAACAAAAGTTTTTAATTTATCAATTTTTTTTCTTTTATAGACCATGCTTTTGGTGTCATGTCTATGAATTCTTGCCCAACCATAAGTCACAAAGGTTTTCTCCTAAAAGATTTATATTTTTATGTTTTACATTTAGATCTAGGATCCATTTTGGGTTAATTTTTGTATACGCTGTGAGGCTTAGGTTGGAGCTCTTTCATCTATGGATATTCAATTGTTCCAACACCATTTGTTGAAAACACTATCCATTTTCCATCAAATTCCCTTTGTATCTTTGTAAAAAATCCATTGGCCATGCTTGCGTAGAGCTATTACTAGGTCCTCTGTTCTTTCCCATTGATCTACATATGTATCTCTCTGCCAATACCACCCTGTCTTGATTACTGTAGATATATAGTAAGTCTTAAAATTGGATATTGTGATTCCTCTAAACTCTATTCTTCTTTTTCAGTATTGTTTGTTAACTCTTTCAGTTCCTTTCCTGTCCATATAATTTTTGGAAGCTTGTCCATAACTACAAAAAAAAATCTTGCTGGGATCAGCTATTATTTTAAATGTTATTATTACTTTCTTTATTCTTTTTTTTTATTATTATTATTGTCTCACTTTACAGTTCTCTTGTTATCATAGAGCTAAATGGGCCATTAGAGATCATTCATCCCAATCCCAACATTTTGTTGTTAATGTTAGGTGCTGTTAAGTTGGCTCTGATTCATCAGGATCTTGTGTATAACAGAATGAAATAACTGCCTGGTCCTGCACTATCTTCATGATCACTTTGTTTGAGTCCATTGTTGCAGCTATTATGTTAGTCCCCCTGGCTGAGGGTTTCCTTCATTTCACATGTCAAAGTTGGATTCCCAATATTTTAAAGTGAATAAAATGTAAGCTATTTTCAGAACAGATTCTATGAAGTTAAGTAACTTGCCAAAGGTCACTCAAGAAGTTTTTTGGTCTAGGATCAGAATATATGGCCTCTGACTCCTCATTCCAAAGGATTTTAAATTTGCCAGAAGGCCTCCCCTTTTAAACCTACTGAATCTTAAAGTTGTTTTGAATTTAACTGTTACATTCCAGAGAGAGCATCAAATAGTGTAGAACAGAGTTTCCTTGGAAATTCGTTAAAAGTACAGGTTTCCAAGCTCTATCCCTGAAGATCTGTATTCAGTATGTGTGGTGTGGGGCTCACAAAAGTTTTAATAGATATTCCCAAATGATTCTGATGCATTTGGGCTGTGGGCCACACTTTGAGAAACCTGGGATTATAAAGGAAGAGGTCTGGGCTTTGGGGTCAGGTAGACCTGAATTCAACTCCTGACTTTTTTACTTACTTATTTAACATCTCTATGCTTCAATTTCTTCATGTAAAATATGAGGATAATGGCATCTATTTCAAGAGTTTTCTTTCAGCCTAAACAACAGTGTTATGGGTTGAACTGTGTCCCCAAAGTATGTATTGAAATCCTGACCCCTATATCTGTAGATAAGGCACTCCAGTGGTGCAGTGGTTAAGCACTTGGTTGCTAATCAAAACGTTTTTGGTTCCAACCCACCCACTGGCTCCGTGGGAGAAATATTACAATCAAAAAAATCCTTGGGGCAGTTCTATTTTGCACATGAGGTCATTATGAGTTGAAATCAACTGGACAGCACGTACTAACGACATACCCATGGATGTGATCCTGTTTGGAAACACAGTTTTCTTTGTTATGTTAATTAGGTCATACCTGAATAGGGTATAGAGTGGATCCTAAACCAAATTACTTCTGAGTTATAAAAAGAACAGGACAGACACAGAAACACACACAAGGAGAAGACAGATGCCAAATAACACAGGGACTACCAACAAGAAAGAACTTCCCCCTAGACCCATGCCTTAGCTGGGACTTCTAACGTCCTGAATTCTGAGAAAATACATTTCTGTTCTTTAAAGTCACCCATTTTTGGTATAGCAGCACTAGGTAACTAAGGGAAACAGTATGTTTAAAGTTCATAGCATTATCCTTGGTACCCAAAATCAGTGAATGCTATTTCCTTTCTTCTTCCTTAATTGACTGTGAGGTTTTAGATCTCAGAGAGGCAGAGATTGTGTTATTTGTGGAACAAACCACTTTATTTTCCTTCTGCTCACTGGGAAGACCATATTTGCCAGGCCCTTTGCATCTAGGAAGGAGGCCTGGTGGTGCAGTGGTTCAAAGTGATTGGCTACTAACCAAAAGGTTGGCGGTTTGAACCCACCAGCTGCTCCATGGGTGAAAGATGTGGCAGTCTTCTTCTGTAAAGATTTACAGCCTTGGAAACTCTATGGGGTCACTATGAGTTGGAATCGACTCGACAGCAGTGGGTTTGGGGTTTGGGTTTGCATGTAGGTAGGCTCATGTGACTAGCTCTGGTCAACAGGATGTGAGTGCAATGGATGTGAGTCACTTCCAGGCTGAGGAGGCAATGTATTTGATGTGTCTTCCCCAGTGTGCACCTCTTCTTTTGCTGGCTGGATAACACCAGCACAACAGTGAAGCAACAACTTGGGGAAGCCACAAGATGAAAACAGCCTCAGTCCCTGGGTCACTGTTTGGCGTAGATTTCCTCAATTAGCTGCATTTGACTATGATTCAAAAGAGAAATAAACCTTTGTTGTTTCAAGCCACTGAAAATTTGGGGTATGTGTTACAACAGCTAGTGTTAATTATTCCAACTAACACACAACTGACTGTTTCTAAAACATAAAACAAAATTACTTCTTGAATATTACATTTATCGTAATATTCTAAATAGTTTATGATTTACATGAGCAACAGGAAATACAATAAAACATGCAAGCAGTTCAGTAGGAGGTTATAGCTTGAGGAGATAGTCATTTGTGACAAATATATATATATTTTTAAGCACACACCTCTGAATCTTTTTGTTGGTTTTATGTATATGACCTCAAGTATCAGAAGACAAGTCTCTTTGCCAATGAAAGTCTAGATAAAATTCTCTTAAGGATAAGGGCCATAAGGAACCAGAGGTGGAGAAAGTATGGATTCCCACAGGGTCTATACAGTTGAGGGGGTTGTTCAAATAGTCTAAGTAGGCTGGGCATCCTACCACTGGGAGGGTAATGCTGGACACTGGAAAAAAAGGCAATGGGTCTTTGTTGTTGTTCTACATACAGCTCTTGGACATAAGTTTGATAGGATTCCATAAAACCATTTAGAGTTCCCAATTATCTCTTTTACAATCCAACATCTGAGCCTGTGACTCCTATGGGAGGATTTGTCTACTCTCTCCATGGGTTGCTAGTCTGTCACCTGCCCGGGCAGCTCACCCTCCTTCAGCATTAGTGCTGGGGTGAGAGTGGACCAGATGCCAAAAGACATGATTTTGGGAGATGGAGCCAAGTCGTGATCTGTAAGATCAGAAAGTGAAGGTTTTGAGGGCATCTGAGATAAGCTTTAAAGCAAGGGATAAACCTTAGCAACAGGCTGCACAGGTAAATCCCAATCTCTTGTACTCGATTTACAAACCAAGACCTCATGCTTTCTGGGAAGCTAAAGCACAGAGTGGAGATACTGGTCCAGTGTACCAGTATTGCCAGGTAACCTCGAAGCCACTCTGGCACCCCTGTGCTAAAGCTTCTAGACAAATCAAGTCCAGACCCCAGGTTCTAGGAGCTTGGTAAGCAATGTGTCAGGCACTGTGTTGCTGTTGTTAGCTGCCGTTGAGCTGGCCCCTGACTCTTGACGACCCCCACATACACCAGACGCAAGCACTGGACAGTCTTGTGCCACTCCCATGAATTGGACCATTGTGATCCATAGTGTTCTCACTGGCTGATTTTCGCAAGTAAATCGCCAGGCCTTTCTTCTTAGCCTACCTTAGTCTAGAAGCTCTGCTGAAACCTGTTCAGCATCCCAGCAAAGGAAAACCTCCACTGACAGAAGAGCAATGGCTGCGTATGAGGTACATTGGCTGAGAATCAATCCCAAGTCTCCACACGAAAGGTAAGAATTCTACCACTGAACCACCACAAAGGGTCTCTGGCACAAAATGAACCATGTCATCTCTCAGTGTTAAAAATAAAAGAAGATTCTTGTGTTGTATAGGTTACCTTGCCCAGGGCCCAGATCCAAGATACTTAACCATTTGCCTCAAGTGACCTCCTAGACCTGGAATCAGGTGGAGGCCCATTCGTAGGCTCAAGCTCAACCTATGATTCATGTGAAAAAGAGAAAGATCTCGCAGGCTAGCACATCACTGAGGTAGAGTAGATATCTTCACCATTTTCAATGGATAGATCAAAAGACCATTCTTGGCTTAAAGCTTTTCTTTCTGAAGGATTTATACCTTCATTAAGTTCTAAATAGCTTCTGATTCACTATTTAAAAGTCTATTGGTATCTTCATTTCCCAGGGCTTCTACAACAAAATACCACAAAAATGGGTGACTTTAAAGAACAGAGATTTATTTTCTCACAGTTCTGGAGGCTAGAAATCTGAATTCAGGGTGTCAGCCTGGCTCTGGCCTCTCTGTTGGTTCTAAGGGAAGAAAGAACCTTCCTTATCTCTCTGAGCTTCTGTAGCCCTGGGCGTTTCCTGGTGGTCCACGGCTTGTAGACGGGTTTTCACATGCTGTCTTGCCCCTGTGTATGACTGTTTCCATGTGTCCTTCTTTTATAAGATGTCACTCAAAAGAAATTAGGATATACAACCTTTTTACAGTCTTACTTTTCTCTGCTTATCTCTTCAGAGCACAAAATAGACAATTTCCCTAAAGGCAGAGGTGGAGGGAGGACGTAACAAAGAATAGCATGAGGGAGTTTCTTTCAGGTACGGTTCAGGTGAAAGCCACGACAGACCAAATGTCGCACTAGGCAGGACTCTCCCATCCAGGTCAACAGGGACTCATGACAGTCATGGACTCCTCGCCTCCCCTCTGAGCAGATGATTATAAGTGGCCACAGTTAAAATGCCAGGAAAGATGTGTCACCAAACTTCCCTAAAATGTATTTTTAAAAGCACACTGTCCAACTCTTTAAAGTAAAAAAGCATGTCCTAATAAACCGCCAGGATTCAATCCACAAGCAATAACTACCATCCTCAGAAAGCCCGTCCAATCTAACAGGAAGGCTCTGTTTAGAGAACAAAGTTCTTTAGCACGACTAATTCCTATTGCTAAAGGCAGGACTAGTCTTAATTAGTAGATGAATACAATGACCTTGAAAAAGCCAAAGCAAAATTTGCCCCTTTGTCATCACTAGCATACTAAAATCAATGCTCGGGCACACGAGGGTATCTAAAGTATAGAGATAAAAACTCTCTTCTATTGATCACACACAGGCATTGTCTTTGACGTGGCTCGATTTCATTTTGTTTCATAAAGCTCTCAGACTTAAAGAAGCAGCGTGGGGCCATAAATTGCTTTGTGCTGTTTCTAAGACTCTAAAAATTGTAGAGTGAGGGGGGTGTCCGGTTTTTCCCTTCTTCTATAGCTTATCCAGATGTTCTTTAACATGTCTTATGGAAACTGCAGCAATGGAATGATGGGAAGAAAGTTTTTGTTGCATATTATTACACCTGCCGTAGCTTGAATTTTCAAATAATGAAAGCGACTTTCTTACTTGATTTCAAAGCAGCATTTCACACCTGCATGTTTATATAACGGCTTTGATGCTCATTAGCTTTACAAACATTCAGGCAATAAAGTGCAAAAAAAAAAAAAAAAAGAAAACTCATCTGATATATTTTTTGCAAATATGTCAACTTTCCATAGTTCTGACTTTATGATTATGAAAACAACACAATCAAAAGTCACATAACACATCTACCCTTGACAAATTCTTGGCAAGGATCTTGAAATTTTAAATGCCTCATTTTATGTTCTTGTTCTTAACATGCAAGATCAAACCATATAAAACAAGCACTTTCTCCTCAATGATGTATCTGCTGGTTATGGCAGCCCCTCAAAAGCCTTGGAAATAGTCCACAATGAGGTGGCTAAGAGGTCTGATAACTTCCAAACCAAATGGCAAAGCATTTAAGAGAAACACCTGAAAAGCTGTTGGCAGGAGTAAGTATAGCACTGGAATACCTTTTCTTTGTACCTTTATCACTGCGTTTTAGAAAAGTAATGTTCAATTACATCTGTTCTTTTTTTAAAATAATTTTTATTGTGCTTTAAGTGAAAGTTTACAAATCAAGTCAGTCTGTCACGTATAAGCTTATATACACCTTACTACATACTCTCCCCTTAATAGTCGGCCTGCTCCCTTCTTCCAGTCTCTCCTTTCGTGACCGTTTTGCCAGTTTCCAACCCTCTCTACTCTCCCATCTCCCCTCCAGACAGGAGGTGCCAATACAGTCTCAAGTGTCCACCTGATACAAGTAGCTCACTCTTCGTCAGCATCTCTCTCCAACCCACTGTCCAGTCCCTTCCATGTCTGATGAATTGTCTTTGGGAATGGTTCCTGTCCTGGGCCAACAGAAGGTTTGGGGACCATGACCGCCAGGATTCCTCTAGTCTCAGTCAGACCATTAAGTCTGGTCCTTTTATGAAAATTTGGGGTCTGCATCCCACTGATCTCCTGCTCCCTCAGGGGTTCTCTGTTGTGCTTCCTGTCAGGGCAGTCATCAATTGTGGCCGGGCACCAACTAGTTCTTCTGGTCTCAGGATGATGTAAGTCTCTAGTTCATGTGGCCCTTTCTGGCTCTTGGGCTCATAGTTATCATGTGACCTTGGTGTTCTTCATTCTCCTTTGATCCAGGTGGGCTGAGACCAATGGCTGCATCTTAAATGGCCGCTTGTTAGCATTTAAGACCCCAGACGCCACACTTCAAAGTGGGATGCAGAATGTTTTCATAACAGAGTTTATTATGCCAATTGACTTAGAAGTCCCCTTAAGCCATAGTCCCCAAACCCCCGCACTTGCTCCACTGACCTTTGAAGCATTCAGTTTATCCCAGAAACTTCTTTGCTTTTGGTCCAGTCCCGTTGAGCTGACCCTCCCTGTATTGAGTATTGTTCTTCCCTTCACCTAAAGTAGTTCTGATCTATTAACTAATCAGTAAATAACCCTCTCCCACCCTCCCTCCCTACCCTCTCTCGTAACCACAAAAGAATGTATTCTTCTCAATTTATACTATTTCTCAAGAACTTATAATAGTGGTCTTATACAATATTTGTCCTTTTGCCTCCGACTAATTTCATTCAGCATAATGCCTTCCAGGTTCCTCCACGTTACGTAATGTTTCACAGATTCGTCACTGCTCTTTATGGATGCATAGTATTCCACTCTGTGAATGTACCATAATTTATTTAACCATTCATCTATTGATGGACACCTTGGTTGCTTCCAGCTTTTTGCTATTGTAAACAGAGCTGCAATAAACATGGGTGTGCATGTATCTGTTCGTGTAAAGGCTCTCATTTCTCTAGGGTATATTCCGAGGAGTGGGATTTCTGGGTTGTATGGTAGTTCTATTTCTAAATTTTTAAGAAAACACCAGATAGATTTCCAAAGTGGTTGTACCATTTTACATTCCCACCAGCAGTGTATAAGAGTTCCAATCTCTCCACAGCCTCTCCAACATTTATTATTTTGTGTTTTTTGGATTAATGCCAGCCTTGTTGCAGTGAGATGGAATCTCATTGTAGTTTTAATTTGCATTTCTCTAATGGCTAATGATCGAGAGCATTTTCTCATGTGTCTGTTAGCCGCCTGAATATCTTCCTTCAGTGAAGTGCGTGTTCATACACTTTGCCCACTTTTTGATTGGGTTGTTTGTTTTTTGTAGTTGAGTTTTAACAGAATCATATAGATTTTAGAGATCAGGCACTGGTCAGAGATGTCATAGCTGAAAATTTGTTCCCAATCTGTAGGTGGTCTTTTTACTCTTTTGGTGAAGTCTTTAGATGAGCATAGGTGTTTGATTTTTAGGAGCTCCCAGTTATCTGGTTTCTCTTCATCATTTTTGGTAATGTTTTGTATTCTGTTTATGCCTTGTATTAGGGCTCCTAAAGTTGTCCCTATTTTTTCTTCCATGATCTTTATCATTTTAGTCTTTATGTTTAGGTCTTTGATCCACTTGGAGTTAGTTTTTGTGCATGGTGTGAGGTATGGGTCCTGTTTCATTTTTTTGCAAATGGATATCCAGTTATGCCAGCACCATTTGTTAAAAAGACTATCTTTTCCCCAATTAACTGACACTGGGCCTTTGTCAAATATCAGCTGCTCATACGTGGATGGATTTATATCTGGGTTCTCAATTCTGTTCCATTGGTCTATGTGCCTGTTGTTATACCAATACCAGGCTGCTTTGACTACTGTGGCTGTATAATAGGTTCTAAAATCAGGTGGAGTGAGGCCTCCCACTTTCTTCTTCTTTTTCAGTAATGCTTTACTTATCCAGGGCTTCTTTCCCTTCCATATGAAGTTGGTGATTTGTTTCTCCATCACTTTAAAAAATGTCATTGGAATTTGGATCGGAAGTGCATTGTATGTACAGATGGCCTTTGGTAGAACAGACATTTTTACTATGTTAAGTCTTCCTATCCATCAGCAAGGTATGTTTTTCCACTTATGTAGGTCCCTTTTAGTTTCCTACACTAGTACTTTGTACTTTGCTTTGTATAGGTCTTTTACATCTTTGGTAAGATTTATTCCTAAGTATTTTATCTTCTTGGGGGCTGCTGTGAATGGTATTGATTTGGTGATTTCCTCTTCGATGTTCTTTTTGTTGATGTAGAGGAATCCTAGTGATTTTTGTATGTTTATCTTGTAACCTGAGACTCTGCCGAACTCTTCTATTAGTTTCAGTAGTTTTCTGGAGGATTCCTTAGGGTTTTCTGTGTATAAGATCATGTCATCTGCAAATAGAGATAATTTTACTTCTTCCTTGCCAATCCGGATGCCCTTTATTTCTTTGTCTAGCCTAATTGCTCTGGCTAGGACATCTAGCACCATGTTGAATAAGAGCGGTGATAAAGGGCATCCTTGTCTGGTTCCTGTTCTCAAGGGATGTGTTTTCAGGCTCTCTCCATTTAGAGTGATGTTGGCTGTTGAGGAGGAATTTTCCTTCAATTCCTATTTTGATGAGAGTTTTTATCATGAATGGGTGTTGGACTTTGTCAAATGCCTTTTCTGCATCCATTGATAAGATCATGTGGTTTTTGTCTTTTGTTTTATTTATATGGTGGATTACATTAATGGTTTTTCTAATATTAAACCAACCTTGCATACCTGGTATAAATCCCACTTGGTCGTGGTGGATTATTTTTTTGATATCTTGTTGAATTCTATTGGCTAGAATTTTGTTGAGGATTTTTGCATCTATGTTCATGAGGGATATAGGTCTATAATTTTCTTTTTTTGTGGTGTCTTTACCTGGTTTTGGTATCAGGGATATGGTGGCTTCATAGAATGAGTTAGGTAGTATTCCGTCATTTTCTATGCTTTGAAATAGCTTTAGTAGTAGTGGTGTTAACTCTTCTCTGAAAGTTTGGTGGAACTCTGCAGTGAAGCCATCCGGGCCAGGGCTTTTTTTTGTTGGGAGTTTTTTGATTACCGTTTCAATCTCTTTTTTTGTTATGGGTCTATTTAGTTGTTCTACTTCTGATTGTGTTACTTTAGGTAGGTAGTGTTTTTCTAAGAATTCATCCATCTCTTCTAGGTTTGCAAATTTGTTACAATGCAATTTTTTGTAATAATCTGATATAATTCTTTTAATTTCATTTGAGTCTGTTGTGATATGGCCCATCTTGTCTCTTATTCAGGTTATTTGTTTCCTTTCCTGTATTTCTTTAGTCAGTCTGGCCAATGGTTTATCAATTTTGTTAATTTTTTCAAAGAACCAGCTTTTGACTTTGTTAATTCTTTCAATTTTTTTCTGTTCTCTATTTCATTTAGTTCAGCTCTGATTTTTATTATTCGTTTTCTTCTGGTGCTTGATGGATTCTTGTGTTGCTCAGTTTCTATTTGTTCAAGTTGTAGGGACAGTTCCCTGATTTTGGCTCTTTCTTCTTTTTGTATGTGTGCATTTATCAATATAAATTGACCTCTGAGCACTGCTTTTGCTGTGTCCCAGAGATTTTGATAGGAAGTGTTTTCATTCTCGTTGTATTCTATGAATTTCTTTATGCCCTCCTTAATGTCTTCTATAACCCAGTCTTTTTTCAGCAGGGTATTGTTCAGTTTCCAAGTATTTGATTTCTTTTCCCTGACTTTTCTGTTATTGATTTCCACTTTTATGGCCTTGTGGTCTGGGAAGACGCTTTGCAATATTGCGATGTTTTAGATTGTGCAAAGTTTTGTTTTATGACCTAATATGTGATCTATTCTTGAGAATGTTGCATGTGCACTAGAAAAAAAAAGTATATTTTGTAGCTGTTGGGTGGAGTGTTCTGTATAGGCCTATGAGGTCAAGTTGGTTGATTGTAGCAATTAGGTCTTCAGTGTCTCTATTGAGCTTCTTACTGGAAGTCCTATCTTACTCCGAAAGTGGTGTGTTGAAGTCTCCTACTATTATTGTGGAGGTGTCTATCTCACTTTTCAGTTCCGTTAAAGTTTGTTTTATGTATCTTGCAGCCCTGTCACTGGGTACATAAATATTTAATATGGTTCTATCTTCTTGGTCAATTGTCCCTTTAATCATTATGTAGTGTCCTTCTTTATCCTTTGTGGTGGATTTAACTTTAAAGTCTATTTTGTCAGAAATTAGTATCGCTACTCCTGCTCTCTTTTGATTGTTGTTTACTTGATATATTTTTTTCCATCCTTTGAGTTTTAATTTGTTTGTGTCTCTAAGCCTAAGGTGTGTCTCTTGTAGGCAGCGTATAGATGGATCGTGTTTCTTTATCCAGTCTGAGACTCTCTGTCTCTTTATTGGTGCATTTAGTCCATTTACATTCAGTGTAATTATAGATAAGAATGTGTTTAGTGCTGTCATTTTGATGCCTTTTTGCGTGTGTTGTTGACAATTTCATTTTTCCACTTACTTTTTTGTGCTGAGACGTTTTTCTTTGTAAATTGTGTGTTCCTCATTTTCATAGTAGTCGGATTTATGTTTGCTGAGTCGTTACATTTTTCTTGGTTTTTATTTTGAGTTATGGAATTGTTAGACCTCTTTGTGGTTACCTTAATATTTGCCCCTATTTTTCTAAGTAAAAACCTAACTTGTTTCGTTCTATATCACCTTGTTTTCCTCTCCATATGGCAGTTCTATGCCTCCTGTATTTAGTCCCTCTTTTTAATTATCGTGATCTTTTACATAATGACTTCAATGAGTCCCTGTTTTGAGCATTTTTTCCTTTTTAAAATTAATCTTAATTTGTTTTTGTGATTTCCTTATTTGAGTTGATATCAGGACGTTCTTTTCTGTGTCTTTGTGTTGTGTTGTTACCTGATGTTATTGATTTTCTGACCAATTTCCCTTAGCATTTCTTGTAGCTTTGGTTTGGTTTTTGCAAATTCTCTAAACTTGTGTTTATCTCTAAATGTTTTAATTTCGCCTTCATATTTGAGAGAGAGTTTTCTGGATATATGATCCTTGGCTGGCAGTTTTTCTCCTTCAGTGCTCTATATATGTCATCCCATTGCCTTCTTGACTGCATGGTTTCTGCTGAGCAGTCTGAACTTATTCTTATTGATTCTCCTTTGTAGAAGACCTTTCTTTTATCCCTGGCTGCTTTTAAAATTTTCTCTTTATCTTTGGTTTTGGCAAGTTTGATGATAATATGTCTTGGCAATTTTCTTTTTGGATCAATCTTAAATGGGGTTCGATGAGCATCTTGGATAGATATCCTTTTGTCTTTCATGATGTCAGGGAAGTTTTCTGCCAACAGATCTTCAACTATTCTCTCTGTATTTTCTGTTATCCCTTCCTGATCTGGGACTCCAATCACACGTAAGTTATTTTTCTTGATAGAGTTCCACATGATTCTCAGGGTTTCTTCATTTTTTTTAATTCTTTTATCTGATTTTTTTCAGCTATATTCATGTCAATCCCCTTGTCCTCCAGATCCCCCACCCTGCATTCTAATTGCTCGAGTCTGCTCCTCTGACTTCCTATTGAGTTGTCTAATTTTCTAATTTTAGTGTTAATCTTTTGGATTTCTGAATGCTGTCTCTCTATGGATTCTTGTAGCTTATTAATTTTTCCACTATGTTCTTGAATAATCTTTTTGAGTTCTTCAACTGCTTTATCGTGTGTTCCTTGGCTTTTTGTGTAGATTGCCTTATTTCATTTTTGAGGTCATCCCTGATGTCTTGAAGCATTCTGTAAATTAGTTTTTTATATCCTGCTTCTGACAATTCCAGGATTGTATCTTCATTTGGGAAAGATTTTGATTCATTAATTTTGGGAGTTGTAGAAGCAATCATGGTCTGCTTTTTTATGTGGTTTGATATCGACTGTTGTCTCCAAGCCATCTATAAGATATTGTAGTGATTTATTTCATATTTGCTCACTGAGTCTTATCTTGTTTTGTTTTCTTTCAATATACGTAGATGGGCTACTAGATTGCACTGTCTTGATTGTTGTAGGCTTTGAATCACTTATGTCCTATTACCAGCTGGTTTGGGCTGGTACCAGAAATATAAGCCTAAGAGTCCGTTCACTATTCTTGACTAGAATCTGATTTTGGGTCACCAAGTGTGTGGGGTAGACTGTCACCTATTCACTTAGAGGAGTAGTGGTAATGGTTGTGTGTACCAGAGTCTAGTAGCAGCAGGGGGTCACATTCCGGGGGGGGGGGGCAGGATGCTGACAGGCTTCCCCCAAGTGCCAGTGAGGGAGGTGTGTCTGTATTCCTAAAGCACTTTGGTGGGTGGGCTCTGCAGCTGTACCTTAGGCCCCCAATGCATGTCCATCTACAGATTGGTAGATGTCACTATCCTCAGACCCCTATGGCAGGAGGTTAGGTGGTTTGGGTGGAGCTTCAGCCCTCAGTTCCCCGTTGTGGGTCAGTGAGGGCTCTGTTGAATATGCAGAGATATCAGACCTTGGAAACTTGTCTTTCCAGTAATCCGCTAAAACAATTACAGTCAGATCACTATCAGAATTGCCTTTGCATTATAATAGCCACCTTGTTCCCTGTAGGGATGAAAGCCCAAGACTGTGGATCACAAATGCTTGGCTGGAGCTGGCTCTGTATTTTTAGTCCAATTTCGGGAAGTCAGGGAAGGATTCTTGGTCCCTGGGTTTTTTGTAGCTGCTTCTCTCAGGCCAGGAGAATGGGTTAGGAAAAGACAAAAAAAAACAAACAAAGAAAAAAAAAAACCACCGAGCACTTCACTCTCTGGCCATGAAATTCCAATGTTAATGAAGCCGCCTGGGAAGGGATGGGGAGGGATCAGATAGATAGGAGAGAGTACACCCAGGAATATAGAGAAAGCTACTTATCTTGCTTGGGATGACTGTTTTACCTGAGATTCCGAGGGGCGTGTCGACTGTATGAGCTGGCTGGGTAGAGATTGCCCCCCAAGGGTCAGGCCCGCTTCCTGTGCTTGTGCTGTCCCAGAAGCCGTGGTTAGTTCCTCCGCTCCCAGTCCAAAGCTCAGCGCCAAGGTTCCCCGGCTGGGATTCCACACTCCCAGCTCCAAAATCAGTCACTGCCTCCCGGTGACTTCTCCTCCTATCAGCCGTGTCGTTACGCTGCCTGCGTGCACTGGCTGGGCTTCCCCCGGGGTTACTTCAGGGGGCTAGGGCTGCGCCCCATGTTTGCGCCATCTCAGGATGCCGTGCTCAGCTCCCCTGCGCCCAGTCCAAAGCCTGGCGCCAAGGTTTTCTGACTGGGATGCTGGCTCCAGGCTCCGAAAACAGTCGCTGCTTCCCCGTGGTTGTTCTTTCTCTCGTTAGGCCAGTCACTGTGCAGCCTGCTTGCACTGGCTGAGTCTCTACAGAGGTTACCCCGGGGGGGGCTGCCCCGCCTCAGCAAGCCGCAATCAGCCCCGCCACTTGGCACCAGGGAACTGCGGGGGCTCAAGGCTATGGGGTGGGTTGCAGGTTCCAGAAGTGGTCCCTGGTTCAGGGTGCAGCTTTTCACTCACCTATCACTCAGGTCAACTCTTTAGATCTGTGTTTGATGGTCAGGGTTCATAGATTGTCATGTATGTGATCGATTCACTTGTTTTTCCGAGTCTTTGTTGCAAGAGGGATCTGAGGTAGCGTCTGCCTAGTCAGCCGTCTTGGGCCCCTACATCTGTTCTTAACCACTGGCTACATACAGGAATCAATACTACATGTCCTCATATTTCATATGGCAACATCCTCTACTGGAAGAAACTTCAGATAAAAAGCTGAAACACCAATACTTTAGAAGCACCAAAAAAATTCTCCCCATTATTTTGCTCTCAGCCTAAGCAGAATGACTATGCAATCTGCTGAGGGCCTTCCTAAAGGTAGTTTGTGGGATGATAAAAGAAAAAACCTAACTTTTTAAAAATGTCCAGTGAGGGACTTCTGGCCCAGTGGATACCAAACCTTGATTATTATTGCCGAATTGAAGGTGTCTTTGCCAGTTCACCTGTATATCCTTAACTGATTTTATTTGAGAGTCTCAAGAACAGGACAGTTCCATATATTTATTATTACACAATCCCAGTTTAAAAAAAAAAATGTTGCTGTCAAGTCAATTCAGACTCATGGCAACCTCATGTGTATCAGAGTAGAACTGAGCTGCACAGAGTTTTCAATGGCTGATTTTTTTGAAAGTTGATAGCCAGGTTTCTCTTCCAAAGTACCTCTGAGTGAACTCAAACCTCCCACTTTGTGGTTAGCAGCCAAGCGGATTAACCACTGGCAACACGCAGGGACTCACTATATAATTAACTGGATGCTTTTTGTGATCCATGTTAAACATTCCCTCCCTTTCTTATCTTCCAGTTTGATAGACATACGACTCCCATCCACACCACAGACGTAAAACGTTGTAGCATACTTTGGGAAAAAGGGGCTGTGGATTCAGATGGGTTCAAACCCTTCTGTCAAGACAAACTCTCATGGAGTTCACAGCACCTCTGGGACTGGGTCCCAGCCTTGCTGCAGTAACCCCTTCCCAGGGACCAACATCCTTCCCAGAATGTGTCAAACTTCGCTTACTAGGGAGGCAGTCTCCAGGGATACAGGTTAAAGGTCCACACACACAGCCCATTGAGAACACCAAAGATGTGTGTTTGCTCCTTATTTGGTCAGTCATTTTAATAAACACAAAACAAGCAGGGAAATTCATAATTTCACAGATGTACCTAGGATATTTTATGCCATATTTATTAATCCTAAAAATTGATTTTATTACTTTTTTTTATGCTTTGGAAACTCTATGGGCCAGTTCTCCTCTGTCTTATAGGGTCGCTATGAGTCAGAATCAACTCGACGGCAACAGGTTTTTTTTTTTTTTTAATGCCTTGGAAACTCTATGGGGCAGTTCTACTCTGTCATATAGGGTCCCTATGAGTTGGAATTGACTGGACGGCAATGGGTTTGGTTTTGGTTTATGCATCTAAAATAGCTTTGGCTTAAATGTTGTCATATATAAATGAGAGCACAATTTAATGAAATGATCAAAACACCTTAAATACAGGAGTGATAATCAGATATTACTGGGTCAGAAGTCTCTCACAGGGAATTTAGGTGCTCTAAGTATTAACAACCGGGAGAATGATGTGGCTGTCTGCTTCAGTAAAGATTACAGCCTTGGAAACCCTAGGGGGCAATTCTACTCTGTCCTACAGGGTCGCTATGGGTGGGAATCGACTGGACAGCAGTGGGTGAGTATAATGAACATTTACATTAACTTGCTGTGCTCTTTTGCTTTCAATAATAAATAAGATCTGGTTGTTTCATGTTCCACTGGGCCCTGAGGTTGGCTCTTAAAGCAATGCAGAATGGGAGGAGGGGGAAGAGAGCTGGCCTTTCCTCTTCCCAAGTGCCCACTGTTGCTGTGGCTGGGCACCTGCCAGAGCCAATCTCTAGGGCCTGTGCAAGGTCCGAGGCCTGTTGGAGTCAGGGACTTGGGGGTGGATCGGGTGCTCCTGTGTCCAACTTCCCTGATGCCCACTCCTTGTCTGTAGTATCTCCTGATGTCTACTGCTCCACCTCCGATGCCAGGTCCTTCCCACTTGTCTACTGGGATTTCTCCTCAACACTTCCATCTAGGCCTGTTGCCCCATGCTTCCCCACCTCACTGGCCAGACTGGTTGCAGTTTCCAGTTTTTCCCAGGTTGCTCTGTCTTGCTGTAAATCAAAACTTCCAGACTAGCAATTGTAGATATCTTACAATGCAATTTCTCAAACCTCATGGTAGTTTCTGGGAAAATTACAAATACGAAGTTCCAGAGCCCGGTGGAAACAGCACCTCTGCAAATGCCTGGTCCGAGCTCCCCCTTGCATTCTCCATCTGCCTGTTGGAGTCAGGGGCTTGGAGTGGACCTAGGTGCTTCTCTGTCCAGCTCCCCTGATGTCTACTCCTTGTCCATAGTATCAGTAGATGTGACTTCTTCCTCGCTCCCTCTCTGCCTTCCCTCCCATGCCCCCATCCATCTCTGAAATCAGCACTCCTTCCTTGGTACATTGGGGTTACTTAGTAAGGAAGGGGTGCAGAGAAGGGACCAGGTGTGAGTGAAGCATCCTGACCTTTAGAAAGTCTTCCCACTCTCCTTGTCTTTTCATCCCCCTGCTCCCCTCAAGCTTTTTAGAAGGCTTTCCACACAGTTTCTCAAATTGCACGGTAGTTTTCCCAGGAACTCTATATATGTAAGAACCCCAGAGAAATAGTACCTCGGAAAGTAGCACCATTTTTACATTGCTGGGGGTTACTTTATAGAGAAGGCCTGACTTTTTTTTTTTTAATATTTTAAATTTGTCTCTGAAAAATATTAACAGGTCTCACACAGACACAATTAGTTTGTCATTTTTTATATACCTGGACAATAAGGTCTTTCTGGCCAAAATCAACAGTCACAGCAGTGAAGGTTCACGTAATAACCACCTGCCATTGAGTCAACTCTGACTCATGGTGACCCCATGTGTGCCAGAGGATAACTGTGCTCCACACGGTTTTCAATGGCTGATTTTTTGGAAGTAGGCCTTTCTCCTGAGGTACCTCTGGGTGGAGTCGCGCCTCCCACCTTTTGGTTAGCAGCTGAGCACATTAAACTTGTGCACCACCCAGGGACTCTCACACCAAACCAATACTGCTTTCCCCAACTTCAGAGAGATCTTTGTAGCATCCTCTAGAACTCTGTATTCAGTGTAAATATCTTGAGAGGCTTCCTTCTTGGAGGTTTTATGAAGCTTTGACCTTATTGATGTAACGCATTATTTTATACCAGGTGAATGTGAATGATTTCAAAGGCTAATCAGAACCTTAAGACAATTGTTTCAATTTCATTCATTAAAGAAAGCAATGACTTATGTGGTGTCATCTATTTTCATGAAAAAGTCTTAAAGGAAATTGTTCTGCCTCTTTGTTTTCCAGTGGCTATGCCACCAAGCCACCTCCTTATTTTCCATGAAAAAACTTTATTTTCTCAAGCAAGACTCGGTAATTTTAGTATTTAGTGATAGTGGCAATCATTCTTTTTTATTTACCATAGGCAGCTGATAAGATTTTTATTTTACTGTTTTCCTTTCCAGTTTATGATAATGTTCTCTTCTTTTGTATGATAATGTTATAAGCTCAATTTTCCTTTCTGTCAGGTCTCGATTATTTGCCCCAAAGGCTGATATTTACCATGAAAGCATTTCAATCTTAATGTCAGCAGAACAGTTACGGAGCCTCGTGCATACATGGGAGAATAAGCCTACAGATACTCTTAATATTATCCTATGCTAATTAAGCCTAATGCAGCACATCTAATAAGCAGGTTTCCTTCAAGGCTCATCTAAAAGTAAAACTGAAGCTAGAGATGTTAAAAGGTAGTAAGTCAGGGAGAGGTCAAAGGACAGGCAATCACGTTCGTCCTGTGGTTATAAGACTGACTTCCGAGTGCCATTTGTATCTGACAAGGAAAATTATGATCTAAGATTTATACCCATTGTATGAGTCTATTCAAACTTAACCTGGCCAGCTTTTTTATTTTGGCAGTTTGTTTGTCTGTTTTTGTTTTTTTGTTTCTTAACAAACATACCAGAACCGGGAGTTTGATGCAGACATTAACCGAGGTTGGCCAGTTAACAGCCGCCTTCAAGTCATCTAGAGTCAGATGGCAGGTCAAAGCCGACAGCTAGCACAAGGGTTAAAGGAAGCCAGCAGGATGTGGCTTCAGGAAGTGGCAGTGGATCAAGCTTAGGGGCTTTTGTCAACTGGTAAGAGGAAGCTTTGGATGGAGGTACAGCAAAAACCTTGACAACCAGTCTAAGCTGTCAGTTCCATGAGAACAGGAATTGTCTGAATAAAATCTGTCTCTAGCTTCCAGCCCTGAGTTTATTCTGAAACATTCTCTGTGCCTGAAATTCCCTTTCCAGCCTCTTATCACAGCTGGATCAGCAGGGATGACAACTCCTAAGAGGTGCCTATGTTGACCAGTCCGTGACCCAACTCCTTCTACTGCTACAAATGGCTGAGCAGAGAATGAAAATCAGACAAGGGCAACCTGAAGGAAAGAAATGCGTAGGAGGCAAATGACCTATTGAACCATTAGCAAATGTAGCAGCACACCCCATCAAAGCCTCCTTGTCTTTGGCTCAACCTAACCCAGATCTACGCTTCTTTTTCCTGCTCTATAAAATTGTTAATCTCACTTGGCTCATTGTTCTAATTAATTATGTTTCTCAGCAGCATCAAAATTATTATCCTAAAGGAAGGTAAAAGAAACTGGAAGAATTGGAAAGAGAACAATAGACAAAAAGGACAATAAAGGAGAAAGGGGTACTTGAAATGCATTACACGCTAATGGTGTCTAAATACGCAAAAGAATGACCCATCTGTAATTTAGAGTTTTGTGAGATCTTTGCAAGGAGTAATTATGTAAGTGGACTGAAAAGAACAGGGACAAAAAGGAGATGTCGCCGTGTGATCACTTCCCCCAAATCAAGATATATAAGCTCGGTTCACTGCTCACCATTGAAAAGGAGTGCAACTGGGTCTCTGAGAAGGTATTTTGTAAATTCAATAGATTATCAATCATTTTTATAGACCATACTTAGATATAAAAGCACATACAAAGACTTATGTAACTTCCAAGGTCAGTTAAAACCACCACATACATAAACGTGTCAAAAGCTTTTAATACAATAAATGCCTAATTTTTGTGTCCTTTTTCTGATCTTCTATGGCTCACCAATAAAGAGGTGAGGAGCCCTGGTGGCGCAGTGGTTAACAGCCCAGCTGCTAACCAAAAAGTCAGCAGTTTGAATTCACCACCTGCTCCTGAGAAACCCTATGGGGCAGTTCTACTCTGTCCTATAGGGTCACTATGAGTCGGAAGAAATCAACTCAAAGGCAATGGGTTAATAAAGAGGTGTGCCTTGATAATCTCTTCTCTACTGAGACTCCTCCCAGCCTCTTCAGGACTCTGAAATGGGAAAATTGGGAGGACATGTAAATGTTTCCCTGGCTCCTTTAAAAGGAAAAAACTAAAGCAGCCCGTTACCCTGTAATGAAAATGTTCTACTTAAATGACATCTCATTTTCAAGTGACCCAACCACAGAACAATCAACAATAACAGGCTTTATGTCGAAAAGGGAGTGAGGGGGAAAAGCATAGCATGTTTGCCCTTGGTTAAGAAGGGTTAGATTTAAACAATGAGAGACAAACATGCCTATAAGATGGGGGTCTGAGAAAAATATGCTGGGTATTTTTTTTTTTTTTTTAATTAATGGGAAGTTTCCTCCCAAATGTCCACAGAAACTTTTCTTTTTCTTTTCTAATCTTATTATTCATTGCACGATTAACCACTCCCAGAAGAAGTCAAAGGACTGTTAAAATCTATTACATCACATCTGAAGCAATAAGGGGCAGGAGTGACATAAAAACAGGGTAACCCCCAGTGGGCCACACGTTCCGACATGACTGAGCATTGCCAGGAGGGACAGGAGCAGAGAGATGCATATAAAATATCAAGCTCGGGAAACCCGCAAATAAAAAGAAGCACATTTTGAGAACTACAGCATCTCACCAAGTTTTGGGAAACCAGGAGGCTGGTGTAGGCAATTCAATATATTTGACAAAGAAGTTTCTCCTTTCCTCCTCCACCTACAGGGGGCTGTTTTTCCTGATTTGCCCAAAAATGACATGTAACGGCTTTGACTCACTCTGTGTCACCATGAATAGATGGCAAAGTTATTAAAGAATCTCCTGAATTTACAGTGACACATTCGTTGGCATTCTCTGGTGGTATTCTTTGCATTGCCTGGAAATACATTTTTTTAAGAGCAGTTTCTGAAAACTCCTATGATAAAAAGAGGGGAAGGGGAAATAGAAGGTAAGAACTAACAAAACTAGTCAAAACTTAACATCATTTCAACCTAAAGTGCCTGGAAAAGAGTATAGTAATAAAGTTAACCTTTATATTATAACTTACATGGTATATTCTTTTGCAAGGAAAACAACTACGTGTACCAAGATAAGTTAAAGAATTTATGTGTTCCATGAGAAGCAACTTTCTTATAAGAACCTTGAAGGATGCTACATGTGAAAAACCTGCATGAGACCACTGCAGAAAACAGGTATCAGGAATAATGCCTACGTATCTTTATATGGAAACCCTGGTGGTGTAGTGGTTAAGTACTATGGCTGCTAACCAAGAGGTCAGAAGCTCGAATCTCCCAGGCGCTCCTTGGAAACTCTGTGGGGCAGTTTTACTCTGTCCTATTTTTTTTATAGGGTCGCTACGAGTCAGAATCGACTCGACGCAGTGGGTTTGGCTTGGTTTTGGTATCTTTACGCGGTATATTATGGCTCTTGGGGTGCTATTATACGCATTACTTTATATTATACTTATAGTAATTTTTATTCCCATATAGGGAAATCAGCCCAGAAAAGTGCCTTCCAAAAACAAAAACCAAAGTTGTTGCCATCGAGTCAATTCCAACTCACAGCAACTCAATAAGACAGAGTAGAACTTACCCCGTAGGCTTTCCAAGGAGCGGCTGGTAGATTCCAACTGCCAGCCTTTTGGTTAGTAGCTGAGCTCTGAACCACTGTGCCACCAGGGCTTCAAAAATTACCTTAGCTACATGAAAAAGCAAGTCAGTGATGGAACCAAGCCTCTCCTCTTTGGGTCTCAGGTTTCTCATCTGTAAAATGGGGATAATTATAGAACTGACCTATGATAGCCATTATTGTTATTCATCAATTCTCGGTTTCCCTTCCCTTCCCAGCACTCAGAAGAGTACCAAAACCAAACCCAGTGCTGTCGAGTCGATTCCAACTCATAGTGACCCTATAGGACAGGGTAGAACTGCCCCATACAGTTTCCAAGGAGCACCTGGCAGGTTCGAACTGCTGACCTTTGGTTAGCAGCTATAGCACTTAACCACTACGCCACCAGGGTTTCCCAGAAGACTACACTTCTCTGCATATCAGCCACTAGTTCTGACCAATGAAACATAAACCAAAGTACAGAGAGTGTGTTGTGCCCAGGTTTGGGCAATGAGATGTCCATGCATGATGTTCCAGACTCTCTCTTACCCAGCCTGGGTTGCGATGGTGGAGTCACATTGATTAAAGCAGCCTGGATCACCAAGTCATTTCTTGGAGTGTAACTGTCCAGGCTTCAGTGAACTTTGCTCTGCTGAGTTAAGCCACTAAAACTGTGGGGTTGTGACCGCAGCATAACCTAGCTACCCTAACTAGTAAATTCCTCATGGGACTGTACAACTAACTCTTCATGGGTTGTTGTGAAGGCCAAATGAAATTATAAGCGAAGTTCTTGATACAGCAAGGTGTACAGTCACCAATCAATAAATGTCAGTCATCGTTATTATAATGATAGAGCAGCTGAATGTGGGAACTAGGATCATAACCTCAAAACACCTCATTTATAGCTTATTTATTTCCTCAACAAATATTTAGCGAGTACCTACAATGTACAAGGCACCATACTGGAAGCTGAATATATGGTGATGAACAAGATAGACACAGTAGCTCATACCATCCCAAGAGATAAATGAAGTCTTTAAAGATTGTCTAGATGCCCATTTCTGAGAGCATTTAGTTACAGTTCTTCAGTAATACATACGGTATGTTCTAGGGACTCGGAAAGGGATGAAATGTTGCACTGGCAAGGATCTGAGGCATTGTAGGATCCATCTTGGAAGCCCCTAAAGCTTCAACCTTTCCCATCCATGAGTCTCACCGAGCCATTCTACCTATTGATGAGAGCTTTAACTGTTCAATCCAACTGAGTGCAAATAACAAAGAAACACAGTGAAAGATCTTCAATTTTCATCAATATGTAATGCCCATGATATTTTACTGAGTAAAAAGCTTTTAGCATTAACATCTCATGTCACATCCTATAGCACGTGCTAGGCATAGTATCAGTGTAATAAGAAATATTTGTGTATCCAATACTGCGGAAGCCAGCACAACTTGACCAAGGCAAGGTCATGGAAGCTTCATAGACACATCCGAACTCCCTGAGGGACCAAATTACTGGGCTAAGGGCTGGGGATCATGGTTTCAGGGGACATCTAGCTCAACTGGCATAACGTAGTTTATGAAAAAAATTTCTATAGCCTACTTTGGCTAAGTAGCATCTGGGGTCTTAAAAGCTTGTGAGCAGCCATCTAAGATACTCCACTGGTCTGGCCACATCAGGAGCAAGGGAGAATTAGCAAGGGAAAGATTAGCCCAAAAGACTAATGGACCATAACCACCACAGCATCCACCAGACTGAGTCCAGCACAACTAGATGATGCCAGGGTACCATCACTGACTGGTCTAACAGGGATCACAATAAAGGGTCTCGGACAGAGCTGGAAATAAATGTAGAACAAAATTCTAACTCATACACACACACACACACACACACACACAGTCTAACAGAGGCTGGAGAAACCCTGAGAGTGTGGCCCCTGGACACCCTTTTAACTCAGCACTGAAGTCACTCCTAAAGTTCACCCTTCAGCCAAAGATTAGGCAAGCCCATAAAACAAAACGAGACTAAATGGGCACACCAGCCCAGGAGCAAGGACGAGAAGGCATGAATGGACAGGAAAGCTGACCATGGGGAGGATGTTGATGCGTCGTGGAGTTGGCAACCAATTCACAAAACAATATGTGTATTAATTGGTAATAAGAAACTAATTTGCTCCGTAAACCTTCAACTAAAAGAAAAAAAAAAATTTTTTAAAGAAATATTTGTGTATTGAACTCACTTTATGAAAAAAGTATGTATATATATATGGAAATGACTAAAAATTAAAGTAATTTAAAGTGAATGTTCCACACATATAATTCTCCCAACATTTTAATATTGTTTTGTCCTTGACTCCTGAAATGATACTTCTTTTGAGCAAGAAATTCTCAATAAATCCCTTGGAGTTCAGCTGCAAAATATTCTTGCCTGAATATCAAACTGCTGCTAGACACTTCTCAACATAATCTAATAGCTTTGAGTCCCTGATCCAGTCATATTTTCATTACTTGGGTAAAACAATTACATCTGGAAAATGTATATCCTTGGGCTCAAACCTCAAAATCAGGCCCCCACTGTATCGGAAAAACAACAATATTAATTCTAGGCAGATTCCTGTAGAATTTAACAGCGAGGCACTACAGCATTACTCAGTAGTCTATCTGTCACACTGAAATCTAATTTAAATTTCCAGCAAGGTTACTTTGGAAGCTTTCCCATGAAATTTGCTCTTGCCTGCTGTAAATTCTATTAACCAAACTCTGCAGGACCTTACATTACTCTTGAATAATTCTATACTTGGAGAAAAAGGGGGGATTATGAAATTTCTAACAAACACCTTCTATATTTCAGAAAGTAAACTTACGTGCCTAAAACGTAACTTTGATTTGGGTTGTTTCCCCTTTCAGATTATACAAAAGGCTGGATTCGATACCTGAACAACCGTAATTCCCAGGACACAGGAGAGAAACTCTCATGAAATTCATTAGCGTTCAGACCCACCCTGTGGGGCTTTGGCTGCTTTTAAACATGAAACCAGGTCTCACTTGCTCCTCTCCTGCCCTTTCTTTAGCAGCAATGGAAACACATGGAGCAGAGGCAGAATCAGTTCATTTTTCTGGTTCATCTCTCTTAAACCCCTCCTTCTGGAATATGGACTCTATCCACGTCACCATTAATAATGTTGTGTTCTTAGTGCCATCAAGTTGGTTCTGACTCATGGTGACCCCATGTACAACAGAATGAAAGGCTGCCCAGTCCTGCTCCATCTTCATGATTGATGGAGTCCATTACTGTGGCCACTGTGTATTTTGAGTGCCTTCCAATCCAGGGGACTCATCTTCTAGCATACTTCCAGAACATAATATTAGATAGTATTCTGTTGTGATCCACAGAGTCTTCAATGGCCAGTTTTCAGAAGCAGATCATCAGGTCTTTCTTCCTAGTCTATCTTAGTCTGGAAGCCTTGCTGAAACCTGTCCACCATGGGTGACCCTGTTGGTATTTGAAATATTGATGGCAGAGCTGAGACCTGTCCACCTTCAAGCTTCTGCAGGATAACCAGAAGCCTCCATTGTGGTACTTCCTCACCTGACCATGTAAAACAATGCTCTTATTGTCCATCCCCTGGAGAGTCAGACTCTGTGCTTTCTCAAGTGATAATAAGCCAAAACCAAACCTGTTGCTGTCAAGTCGATTACGACTCATAGCCACCTTATGGGACAGAGTAGAACCGCCGCCATGGGGTTTCCAAGACTGTAAGTCTTTACAGGAACAGACTGCCCCATCTTTCTCCTGCAGATGGGTTCGAACCACTGGCATTTCAGTTAACAGCATAGCTCTTAACCACTGAGCCGCCAGGGCTCCTTCATGTGATAATAGATGGAAATTAATCAGACAGTAAACCAGATGACGTCATGTTAAAAAAAAAAAAATGCCTTAACCTAGTGAAGAAGATGTCTACAAAATGACACTGCTGTTGAGATTTGGAGCATCAGGGCAGACTTGGGAGGCCTCAGCTTTTGCAGCTCTTCGGATGTGGCTATTTGGGCAGTTGCTGCCCTCATCAGCCCTACTTCATGGGATATGCTGTTAAAAGGAGACATCCACGCTGGCAGACATGATTCTTCAAGAAGAAGTATATTTAAAACATTTTTCACAACAAGCACCCAAAACTTTTTTTTCTTATATGTATGAAAATATCTTTTGAAATGTAGGGAGAAAAAAAAACCGTGGGTGTTACTCTATCCTCACATAAAATTACCTTAAATGCACTAAACAAACAAACAAAAAACCTCCCCAGACAATGTACTGAAGAAGTAAAAAGTCAATGAAAGAAATGGCTCATAATTAACAGTAAACTCTGAATGCCTTCTGTTTGATTGACAGTGCTTTGCTTTTGTTTGCTACACTGTGCCCTCGGTAAATGTTTTGTGTAAACGGTCACAGTGCAGATATTTTAGGCTTTGTGCGCCATATAAGGTCTCTGTCACATATTCTTTTCTGGTTTATTCTACAACCCTTAAAAAATATAAAACCCAGTCTTAGCTCGAGAGCAGTAAGAAAACATGCCTGGGCTGCATTTAGCCTGCAGGCTCAACTTTGGCCACCCTGTCTTTAGACTGTCTTTCGTGCTCAAACAGCCATGGATAATGGTCATCTCTAACCAGATAAATTTATTAATAAAGCAAAAATAAAGGAAACTAAGAAATGTCTGTTCAAAAGGACAGGAGCTTTCTAGACACGAACTACAAAGGAGTTCAGTTCTGCCTAAATCATTTATTGGTTTTACACAATTCCGATGGAAAGCCCAGAACCATTGGTTTCGTTTTGGTTTTTATTTTGTTTGTGTTTACTTTTTTATGGGGGTTGAGGGGATGGAGGGGACAGGAGAAATAGGGGCTAAAGAATTTAGCGAAATTATCCTATGGTTCATATAAAGAAAAATTAAAAAAAGGATAAAATATCTACATGAGCTCTGGAAAATAACTGTAAGAAGGAGAAATATAACCTCCCAAATAATAAAACATAAAGCTAAAGTAATTAAGAGTGTAATCCTTGGGTAAATAAGAAAACAAATCAATAAAACAAAACAGCAGTAGAAAAAGACTCTGAGATATATGACATTAATACATAGCAAAGTGATAACAAAAGCCTTTAGGGCATAATAAAATCTATTAAAAAAACATTCTGCATCCCACTTTGGAGAGTGGCATCCGGGGTCTTAAATGCTAGCAAGAGGCCATCTAAGATGCTTCCATTGGTCTCAACCCACCTGGAGCAAGGAAGAATGAAGAACACCAAAGACACAATGTAATTATGAGCCTAAAAGACAGAAAGGACCACATAAACCAGAGACTACATCAGCCTGAGGCCAGAACTAGATGGTGCCTGGCCACAACCAATGACTGCCCTGACAGGGAACACAACAGAGAACCCCTGAGGGAGCAGGAGAGCAGTGGGATGCAGACCCCACATTCCTGTAAAAAGATCAGACTTAATGGTCAGACTGGGACTAGAAGGACCCCGGAAGCCATGGTCCCCAGACCTTCTGTTAGCCCAAGACAGGAACCATTCCCAAAGCCAACTCTTCAGACAGGGATTGGACTGGAATATGGGATGGAAAATGATATCAGTGAAGAACGAGCTTCTTGAATCAAGTGGGCACATGAGACTATGTTGGCATCTCCTGTCTGGAGGGGAGATGAGAGGGCAAAGGGGGCCAGAAGCTGCCCGAATGGGCATGAAAAGAGAGAGTGATGGGAGGGACTGTGTATCTCATTAGGGGGAGAGCAATTAGGAGTGTATAGCAAGGTGTATATAAATTTTTGTATGAGAGACTGACCTGATTTGTAAACTTTCACTTAAAGCATAATAAAAATTAATTAAAAAAAAAGCCTTTAGGGGTGCAAGGGCTTATTCAACAAAAAATTTACTGGGTCCAACTGATTATCTATGAGGTGAAAAGCATTAAAGTTTCTTATCTCAAAATACACTTCAAAATATGTTCTAAGTAAATCATAGAATTAAAAGTTAAACATTCTATTAAAAATGCTAGAAGAAAATATAATTAAATAATTATCTTCTTTCTGTATGGGGAAAGACATTTTAAAACTGGCCAAAATCTCTCTCTCTCCCTTTCTCTCACACACACACATACACACATATACATACACACACACAGAAGATATATTCAACTGGACTTAAAAATTAAATACATCTACACGCCCCCCCAAAAATTTGTTAAAGCCAATGATATTTTCAACAAATATAATAGAGAAAGGGTCAATATCCTTAATATGTCAAGATTCCTCAAAGGCTTAGAAGAAACAATAGATAAAAAGTAGACAGTGTTGTTTTTGTTTTGTTTTAAGATGAGAGAATTAACATACAGGAAAAAATGTTTAGCTTCTCTGGTAATCAAAGAAATGCAAATTGAAGAAACATCATTAGTTTTT
Source organism: Elephas maximus indicus (assembly GCF_024166365.1). NCBI lineage: Eukaryota > Metazoa > Chordata > Mammalia > Proboscidea > Elephantidae > Elephas > Elephas maximus. The sequence goes on from NC_064840.1 coordinate 57,061,058, forward strand.
GCTTATCATATTAGCAATACACAAATTAGCAAAGCACTGAAAACCTGTTAAGGGGTACTGAGTCCCAAGCTCTCAACCACTGCTGGATGGATTGGAAATTGGCTCAATCATTCTGGTCAATAATTTCATAAGCATGACATAGCAAGTATTTTTAAAAGGGTCATACTTTTTAACCTAGTAATTTCACCTCAAGGAATCAATTTAAATGAAAGTATCATATATGTGGACAAAGATTTATGCACTAAGGTGTACATGGGAGCATTATTTATAAAACTGGAAACAACTTAAATGCCTAACACTACAGGAATGGTTAGTAAGTCATGGCACATACATACCATGAAATATTATGTTGTTGTTGTTAGGTGCCATCAAGTTGGTTCTGACTCATATCAACCCTACGACGCACAACAGAAAGAAACACTACCAAGTCCTGCACCATTCTCACAATTTTTGCAATGCTTAAACTCATTGTTGCAGCCACTGTGTCAACTCATCTCATTGAGGGTCTTCCTCTTTTTCACTGACCCTCTATTTTACCAAGCATGATTTCCTTCTCCAGGGATTGACCCCTCCTGATAACATGTCTAAAGTATGTGAGACGTAGTCTTGCCATCTTTCTTTCTAAGGAGCATTCTGATTGTACTTCTTCCAAGACAGATTTGTTCATTCTTTTGGCAGTCCATGGTGTATTCAATATTCTTCACCAACACCACAATTTAAAGGTGTCAATTCTTCTTTGGCCTTCCTTATTCATTGTCCAGCTTTCAGACACATGTGAAGCAATTGAAAACGCCATGGTTTGGATCAGGCGCACCTTGGTCCTCAAGGTAACATCTTTGTCTTTCAACACTTTAAAGAGGTCTTTTGCAGCAGATTTGCCCAATGCAATGCGTCTTTTGATTTCTTGACTGCTGCTCCCATGGGTGTTGATTTTGGATCCAAGTAAAATGAAATCCTTGACAATCTCAATCTTTTCTCTGTTTATCATGATGTTGCTTATTGGTCCAGTTGTGAGGATTTTTGTTTTCTTTATGTTGAGGTGTAATCCATACTGAAGGCTGTGGTCTTTGATCTTCATTAGTAAGTGCTTCAAGCCCTCTTCACTTTCAGCAAGCAAGGTTGTGTCATCTGCATATCTGCAGGTTGTTAACAAGTCTTCCTCCAATCCTGATGCCCCATTCTTCATATAGTCCAGCTTCACAGATTATTTGCTCAGCATACGGATTGAATAGGTATGGTGAAAGGATACAACCCTGACGCACACCTTTCCTGTCTTTAAACCATGCAGTATCCCCTTGTTCTTTTCAAGCGACTGCCTCTCGAAATACTTTACTGCCATTAAAATTATGCTTATAGTTTTTAACAATGAAGAATTTCCTGTGATACATGTTAAATGAAAAAGAAGAATACAAAAGGGGATAAGCATTGGGATCTCCAGTATGTAAAGAATGAACCCAGACATACACACAAGGATTGAAAGGAAATATGCCAAAATTCTTAACAGTGGTTATCACTAGCAGGTGGGATTACGGGTGACTATTGGTTTATTTTTTACGTGTTTCTACATTGTCCACAATTACCAAAAACCGAATCCATTGCTGTCACGTCACTTCTGACACAATTAAAAATATATACTAATTTCCTAATCAGAACAAAAACCTCAAAGATAGCCTCAACTCCTCAAAACAAAAAGACAATAAGAAAGAAAATGTTTATACTTAACAAGCCAAAACTGATTCTAAACCAGGATTACAGAACTGAAAATTAACCTCAGACATCTCATCTCAAACTTTGTACTGCAGATTAAAAATCATTAAAAGTCTCTTATGGAAGTGAGATATATTCTAAATTTATCAAGGTTTTATCCCAATCTGCAGTCACAGCCCAGTGCATAAACAGCCCGGTATTAATAATATCCCTGTGCAATGGTGGTTTAGTGGTAGAATCAACAGTGGTGGGTCAGTGCTAGAATTCTCGCCTTCTATGTAGAATACCTGGATTTGATTTGTGGCCAATGAACCTCATGTGTAGGCCACCACCCATCTGTCAGCAGAGGCTTGCAGTTTGCTATGATGCTGAACAGCAGAGTTTCCAGACTAAGACAGACTAGGAAGAAAAGCCTCATGATCTAATCCCAAAAATCATCCATTGAAAAACCCTACGGATCACAACAGTCTGATCCACCACCATCAATCATGGGGATGGCACAGGATCAGGAGCTGTTTTGTGCATGGGATCATCATGAGTCAGGGGCCAACTCAAGAGCAGCCAACGACAACCACGAACATCAGCAGAATGCTCTGTATAGGCAAGTCACAGCTTAAGAGTAAAAAAAAAAAGTCAGTATCAATAAAAAGGAAAGGACCCATGAAAAACTCTGAGAGCCCTGCCCTGACAGGGAACATAACAGAGAATCCCTGATAGGGCAGGAGAACAAGGATGAAGACCTCAAATTTTCGTAAAAAGACCAGACTTCACGGTCTGACTGAGACTAGAAGGACTCAGAGGTCATGGTCCCCAAACCTTCTGTTAGCCCAAGACTGGAACCATTCCCAAAGCCAACTCTTCAGACAGGGATTGGACTGGACTGTGAGACAGAAAATGATACTGGTGAGGAGGGAGCTTCTTGGCTCAAGTAGACACCTGAGACTATGTGGGCAGCTCCTGTCTGGGGGCTAGAAGAGAAGGCAGAGGGGGACAGAAGCTGGCTGAATGGACACAGGAATACAGGGTGGAGAGGAGGAGTGTGCTGTCTCATTAGGGTGAGAGCAACTAGGAGTACATAGCAAGGTATATTAAATTTTTGTATGAGAGACTGACTTGATTTGTAAACTTTCACTTAAAGCACAATAAAAAAAAAAAAAGAAAAAAACTCTGAGAGCAGCAAAGTTTAATTCATAAAAAGGAAAATAATCAATAATCTTGATTTTGATGTTATTAGATTGTCAAAGATATAATTAATTTGGGCCTCTCCCTGCAGCAGGAAGCTGAGAAACAGGACTCACCACATACTTGATTCTAATACAATGAACAAAGGAAACAATGTACTGGGATTATTAATGAATCAAATATGGAGAGGTAAATAACTCCAGGGAGCATGATGCAATAGTATTAAGATACAACAGTAGGAAATACCCAAGACACCCGCTAATTAGGACACAAAGAATCTAACCCCGCTGAAGATAACAAAAGGTGTACAGAGTAGTCAAGTACCAGATTCATTTTGCCAGAGAAGGATATGCTGTGGTGGAAGCAATATAGATTTTAGAGTCACACAAACAGGCGTTTGAATCCCAGTTCAGTCACTGACAAGCTCTGTGCTTTTTGGCAAGATTCTTCACCTCCCAGCATATCAGTTCCTTCAGTTGTCAAACATAGATAATAAGGAAACTTCAAAGGGCAGTGGAAGATTTGAGATAATAGTTACCATGCCTGGTTCAAAGCCTAGCATATAGCATGCATAACAATAAATGGCACCTATATTTTTAGTATTATAAGGAGCCCTGGTGGCACATATGGTTAAATGCCAGCTGCTAACCAAAAGGTTGGTGGTTCAAACCCACCTAGCGGCTCTGTGGGAGAAAGACCTGATGACTTGCTTCTGTAAAAAATTTTTTTAAAACTCGTTGCCATTGAGTCAATTCTGACTCATAGCGACCCTATAAGACAGAGTAGAGCTGCCCCACAGGGTTTCCAAGGAATGGCTGGTGGATTTGAACTGCCGATCTTTTGCTTAGCAGCTGAGCTCTTAACCACTGTGCCTCCAGGACCGAAAAAACCCCATGGAGTAGTTCTTCTCTGTCACACGGCTCGCTCTAAGTGGAAATCAACTTGAGGGCACCTGACAACAACTAGCGGAGCCTTGGGGGCACAGTGGCTAAGCATTCAGCTGCTAAACAAAAGGTCAACAGTTCAAATCCAGCAGGTGGTCCTTGGAAACCCTATGGGGTAGGTCTCCTCTGTCCTGTAGGGTTGCTGTGGCCTGGAATCAACTCGAGGGCAACAGGAACAACTAGTACTATGAAAGATCAAGGGGCCATAGAGGCCGGTTATGGGTCTCAATGCTCTTGGCCCTGTTTTCTCTATCCCAGCGGTTTGCATGCACCAGGGAAAGGCGTGGTTGGCACTGGCAGGGGAAGCTGGAACAGGTAGGAAGAGAATCGTACAGCACTAACCAGTGGTTATAATGAGTCCAGGCCCTGAAAATATCTTGCTGGTTTCCCAGAGGCAGTGCTGGCCAGCGCTCTGATCCACCAAGCCTCATCTCCAAGACTCAGTACAGCCTGAAGCAAAACTGGGAACAAAGGCAAAGAAAAAAAAAAAAACAAAAACACCAGAAAAGGAATAAAATAAACATGGCGGGGCGGGGGGCAGGGGATGTTATAGAAAATAAAACAAGCCATATAAACAAAAGAAAATAACAAGAATTAAGAATGAGAAATCAACAAATTAAAATAAGCCTATTGAACAACACTTTTAACAGAGATGTTGAACACAAAGGGTGAAGAAAATTGGCAGTGACAGGAAGAATTAATGAAGACAAAAATCAATACGACTCAGTAGAAAGACAAGAAAAAATGCTAGAAATTCAAGATGAATATGTGTGAAATAAGAATGCTGCCTGGCAGGCCTCAGGATCCTAAGGGGATCAGAAAATGACCTTGCTGAGAACAACACTTTGTGGGGGGGTGGGGGGATGGGGTGGTAGGAGGAAAAGCAAGCATTTGCAACGCCCCAGTCATCACGGGAAGCTGATGAAACACCTCTCATGGTATTGCTCATCACTGAAAAGTAAAGGGCTATTCTGACAACTCGTCAATGAATTAAGCCTCAATTCTCAGAGAAATAATAAATTAGAGGAGATACTGAAAATCATTAGCAACATCAAAACTGATCATAATTGCATTAAAGATAGTTGAAGTAGGAGTAACAATGAGTCCCTATTTAGAAAAAAATGATTATGTCAGACAAACGTGGTGTCTCCTTAAATTGTTTGGGTGCTTAGACTTTCAGCTGGCAAAATAGCAGAGCGGGTAAGAATGCACCACCCTCATCGTGAGAAAGGCCTGGGTGTGAGTCTGTGTTCTGCTCCCTTTCTGGTTTGCACGTGCTACTTTATCTTGCTAAGCTTCAGTTTCTTCATCAGTAAAAAAACCCAATTGCTGTCAAGCCGATTCCAACTCCTAGCGACCCTATAGGACAGAGTAGAACTGGCCCATATGGTTTCCAAGGCTGTAATTTTTACTGCAGCAGACTGCCACATATTTCTCCCACAGAACAGCTAGTGGATTTGAACCACCAACCTGTCAGTGAGCAGTCAAGTAGTTTAACCACTGTGCCACCCGGGCTCCTTTTAATCTGTAAAAGGGGTATATAAATATCTGTCTCATTGGTGCTTGTGACAATTAATAATTAAGTGGCATAAGAACTAGCACATTTCAAGGGTTACATAAATGGTACCCATTGTGAATCTTCTACTAGCTGCCTATCAGCTTGTACTGTGGTGGCCTGCACATGGCTGTGACGTTGGAAGGCACGCCACTGGTATTTCAAACAGCAAAGTCATCCATGGGAGACAGGTTTCGGTGGAGCTTCGGGAGTATGACAGACTAAGAAGAAAGGCCTGGGGATCTACTTCCAAAGATTAGCCACTGGAAACTGTATGGGAACATTGTCCAACGCAGTGCTGGAGTATAAGCCCCCGAGGTTGGACCAAAAAAAAAAAAAAGCCACTGCTGTCCAGTTGATTCCAACTCATAGCGACCTCATAGAGTTTCCAAGACTGTAAATGTCTGGGAAAGCAAACTGCCACATCTTTCTCTCACAGAACAGCTGGTGGTTTCGAACTGGCAACTTTTCGGCTAGCAGTTGGTCACTTTAACTGCTGCATCACCATGGCTCCTTCGTAGGTTGGAAGGCACTGTAAATACACAGTGACCAAACAACAGACTCAAGCATACCAAGGATTGTGAAAATGACACAGGGGCGACATTTCATTCTCTTGTACATAGGGGTCGCATGATCAGGGCCCACTTGATGACATCTAACAACATTGTGAATCTTAACAGCATTTATTGTGTTCAGCTATGTTCCAAAGAGGGAAAAAAGGCATTGCCTCAATTTCAAGATCTTGTCATGTTGCTAAGAAGAAAGAAAGACAACCATGTTGGTAAGTATTGGGTTGGTGCTCAGCTCCTCAGAGAATGCATGCATTATCTCGTTTGGTCCTCACCACAAGGTGAGTGCTAAGGAGCTGAACGCTTCAGGTCACCGCAGAGCATCTGTGAGCCCTACCTGCCCATTGGGGCCCTACATAAGAAGCCAGCCTGGGCCGAGGACGAAATTTCTGCACCAGTGTAGAATCCCCCACAGTGGGCCTCACAGGCCCTCTGTAGCCAAGCACCAGCATCATGGGCTACCCTGAGTGAGGGTCAGCTGGGGGAGTCCCGCAGCAGCAATGGTCTCCCTACCAGGTTGGGAGAGGTCAGCTAACACTCAGTTGTATTTCATGTTCACCAGGTGCCACCTTCAACATACTTGATATCCAATAAGTATTTATTGATTGATGCAGTAACTAAAATGGGCCATGGTTTTGCATGCCTCTTGGAATGTTATCTCTGCTTCTCCTCTTTCAATTCCTCAGCTCATGTGAACATTCCAAAAGAACCTAGCAATCATCTGTTAAATAGATAAAAATGTGTATCTCCAGTGATCATTGCACAGCATTGTGAATGCCACTGAATTGTACACTCGAACATGGCTAAAATGGCAAATTTTTATGGTACACACACACATATGTATTTTACCACATTTTAAAAAATGTATGTTTCGATCCTGATCATAATTTGCACCACAGACTAGAGTGATTTTTCTGGAAAGAAGTAAGTTAAATTCAATGGCTGAATTATTTACAAAATGTAAAACAGGTAAGAAGGGGAGTGTATCTCAAAATTTACTAAGCGAAAGTCAGATGTTACAGGATACTAGAATCTGGTACAAGCTTTACTTCTTATTTACTTCAGATATTATATTAATATTTAAAAGTATTTAGAAGAAACTGTTTCGCTGACTACCCCCTAAATAAAAGCTCTACAGTCAGCTCAGTTGGCAGCAAGAATTTGTATAACGAGATGTCAGAGGAAAAGAAAGAGGCGCTCTACGTTGTGCCAATCTCAGGATGAATGTAACGTAAGCCAAGGCACTTCAAGACGCGTTTGAAAGGCAGGGCACTGATGCAAGCGAAAGCGTGAAACACACTGCTGTTTGGGGTTTGTTTTTCCAAACTCTTTGTTTTGCTTCAGTGGCTCATGAATACCTTAGGAGTTGGTGAATATAATGACAATTTCTTGTATATTTTCCAGGTCCTCTTTACAAACAGCTCACTGTACCACTTTGTTGTCCTTGTAACACTTCAGAATAAAGAGTTATCTTCCTGTCCCTACCCCCAAACCTGTTCCAAAGAACCTAGCAATCCTAATCAAATTTCCACACAGGTATGGATTTTTTTTTACCTTATTACATATTCATAAACAAAATGGCATTTTAAAAATTAAAGCTCAAATCTGACTGTCATGAAGCAGATACTCTCATACTTTGCTGATGGGATTGTGTCATTTGTGGAGGTCACTTTGCCAATATCTGTGAAACTCAAGCACCCGCTCTGACCTAGCATTACATTTCTAGAAATTTACCCTACAGACACGCTGCCGCACGTACACGTGCCATTTCACCAAGCTTTTTATATCAGAAGAATAAAAACAACCTAAACGTTCATCAGTGGAGACTGAATAAAGTATATCCATAAAACAGAATACTGTGAAACCACTAAAAAAAATAAGGCAGCTCTATAGGAATAAGGTGCATATACTATATACGGAGTCCCTGGTGGTACAAATAGTTCACACTTGGCTGCTAACCAAAAGCTTGGAGGTTCAAGTCCACCCCAAAGAAAGGCCTGGTGATCTACCTCCAAAATGTTAGCCATCGAAAACCCTATGGAGCACAGTTCTACTCTGACACACGTGGGGTCACCATGAGTCAAAATCGACTGGATGGCAACTGCTTTTACTGGTATACATAATACAGTAAACTAATATCCACATTGTTGTGTGAAAAATCTCACATCGTTAGGTGACAAAAGCAAGATGCTACTAATAATGTATAAAAAAAGATAAAGACAGAAACCCTGAGAGTATGGCCCCCCGGACACCCTTTTAACTCAGTAATGAAGTCACTCCTGAGGGTCACCCTTCAACCAAAGATTAAACAGGCCCATAAAACAACATGAGACTAAACGGGCACACCAGCCCTGGGGCAAGGACGAGAAGGCAGGAGGGGACAGGAAAGCTGGTGATGGGGAACCCAAGGTTGAGAAGGGGAGAGTGTTGACATGTCGTGGGGCTAGTAACCAACGTCATAAAACAATATGTGTACTAATTGTTTAATTAGAAGCTAGTTTGTTCTGTAAACCTTCATCTAAAGTACAGTAATTAAAAAAAAAAAACTAAAAAAAGATAAAGACAGAGAAACGCTCACATATAATGAATTCATATTAGTGGTACGTGTTCTGCGTGCCAAGAATTGTTCTCAGCACTTGACACGAACTATCTCATTTGTTCTCCTCAGCAAGTCTATCAGGGATACTATTAGTGTTTCCATTTTGCAGATGAGAAAACTGAGGCACCTACCCTCATAGTCACTGCTATATATGGTCTCCAGGTGCATATACTATCTGTGAAAGCATCCATAAGAAACTGGTAAGAGCAGGCTGCCTCCCAGGAAGCAACTGCATGGCTGGGGGTGTGACGGTGTGGAGGGGCAGGAACAAAGAGACTCACTTTTCATGGAGCCTGCGGAAACGTGTGTTTGGGCAGGACCAGCCCAAAAATCAATAAATGCAATATCCTCTTACTGGGCCTGCTTGGACTAACTGATAAGAAGGAAAATATGAATTAACGTTATATCCGAATTATATACTCTTAAATGTGTATCCGCATCACCTGGGGATTTTGTAAAAGCTCAGATTCTGATTCCGCAGGTCTGGGGTGGTGGGACCTGAGACTCTGCATTTTTAACGAGCTCCCAGGTGATGACCATGCTCTGGTGGGCAGACCACATTTTGAGTAGCCAGGCACTGGGCAGTATGCACAGCTAAACACAGCTATAATCTAATAAAGCAAGTTGTAGAACTAAAATTGCAGCTATTAAAATCTTAGCCCCTTCAGAGGGTTAGCATTTGGAAAGCAATTAAAGAAATAGATTTGAACGGATTTGCATTTTCACTTGAACTCCGTGAGCAGTGGGAAATAATGAGGGAATGTACCTGTCAATTCTTTGCTTTCAAATCTGGCCAATAATTCAAACTGGATTTCAGAAGATTCAGGAGGTGATCTGGTTTAAAGAATGGTCAAGAAGGGCTAATAATTAGCATACCATGTGATTGTAAGTCAGCAATTTTGAAACAAAAAAAAAAAATTTTTTTCAACTTAATCAGAATTCATCTGAGGAGCACCAATACTGTAGAATGAAAGATGCTGATGACAAGGTCAATACAGCCTCTGTCCTCCAGGAGGCCTTTGCGCTAGGTGCAGAGACAGTACACACGCCTCCTCCACAGTGGGGGAACGCTCTCAGGCAACAGGCTATACTAGAAAGATGGCAACGATACACTTCAGTGCTGAGGAAATTCAAAACAAAGAAACAAAACCACTGGGGCAGGAATAAGGAATACATGGGGGGTTTTTCTGGTAATGATTTCAAACGAAGCGAGTCTTGGCTTCTAATAAAAGGTGAAGAAAAGCAATTCAAGAAAAGCAGCTTAAATCAACACATCCTAGGACATGGAAAAGAGAAGGACGTGTACCAAGAATAAATGCGGCACTTCCCTACCTTTAGCACATTGTCACTTTATGGAGCACTAAGACAAAGTTGAAAACCCTGGTGGCATAGTGGTTAAGAGCTATGGTGGCTAACCAAAAAGGCTGGCAGTTCAAATTCACCAGGTACTCCTTGGAAACCCTATGGGGCAGTTTTACTCTGTACCATAGGGTCGCTATGAGTTGGAATAGACTCAACCGCAATGGATTTCCACTGGATGAAGACAAAGTTGTGTGTGTCTGGTGGGGCCGGGATAGGTTTGAATTTCATCTAATTTACAGCTGTAGCCATTGAAAGTGCTTGAGAAAGGCATAACCAGAGAATTCTAAAAGAGTTTGCGGCATCAGGAGAACACCAAGAAACACAGAAGAAAAACTGGGAGTAGGGAGGTATCTTCTGACAGTTAATATTTCCTCTGAGCCTTGGTCTTTATCAACTGTACAGGGGTCAGTAAACTTTTCTTTCTTTACTTGTGCTTGTTTGTCAGTAAACTTTTCTGGAAAGATCCAGATAGTCAATGTTTTACGCTTTGCCACTGTTCCACAAAAGCAGTCATAAACAATATGTAAATAAACAAGCATGGCCGTGGACCTATGAAACTTCATTTACCCAACAGGCAGCAGGCTGGATTTGGCTTATGGGGCATAGTTTGCTGACACCCCTGGACTGTAAAATGAGGATAAGAATACCTTTACTAATATTGACTATTTTGGATGACAACCAAGGTAAAGTTGATAAAAGTAGCACTGTAGAGATACCAATTCAAATATTCATTGACTATCACCATCTATGTCCATCTAGAAACAGTGGTATGCCCACCCATCTTTACGTCCATTCTTCCTAATTTGGAGGATGAAGCATTTCTCCTCCGGTCCACCTCCTACCTCCTCTGGGACCTCTCTTCTTAGATTTTCCCCTCTCCAGTATCTTCAGTCTCCTCTCTTTCTTGCCTATTCCATCTGCATACAAACTACATATGCTGAAGGGAACAACCTTCTGTCTTTCTCAAGCACCCTCAACAGCTACAAAACTTATCCTGGTCCAAAAAATAACAACCACCACCTCCTTGACCCTCAATATCTACCACTCCTTCATTTGCAAACAACTTCACAAAACAGCGACCTGTACTTTCTCTACTCTTCCATTAAAAACCCCCTGTTAACTGGGTTTTGATCCCATCACTCTTCTGTAATAATCTTTGCCAAAATCAATGGACATTCTCAGTCAGAAACTTACTTAATCCCTCTCTACACTGGAAACTGCTGATTTTCACCCCTGACTCCAAACCCTCTCCCCACTTGTCTTACCAGATGACTAGCTTCTGTTGCCTGTTACCTCTCTGGCCTTTGAGCCTTCTTCACATGCTACTTCTCCACCACCCTTCAATGTTTCCACTGACCAAGTTTCTGCTTTGACCCTCTCTTTATATGTAATAATTTATGTAATTTAGGTTTGAGAATCAAAAACTTATAATTTAATTAAAGCCATGGAAATGAATCATGAACTGATCGAAACCAAACCCAGCCCCTTCCCTTCCAAGCTGCCCCACCCTTCCAGATGCGCTGTCCCTCTTTATGGAACTGTCATCCACCTAGCTGCCTAAGCCAAAATACTGCTCTCCCCCTACTTCTCCTTCAACCCACATTTCCAATTGTGGCTCATTTCCTATCACTTCTAACTTTCTAAAAGTTCTCATAGCTGGCTAAATGAATCCAATGAATACTTTTCAATTTTACTATGACACTGTTGAGTACTCCCTTCAATGACAACCCTCTCTTCACTGGACTTTAAAAGCCCCAACTCCTCTGGTTTTCCTCCCACCTCTTTGGGAATTTCTCCCATTATCCCCTGCAGGTCTTTTTTATGGTCTATGGTGTGTTTTTATGGTCCTACCCTTGGCCCTCATCCAACCTTATAACCTTAAGTCCCATCTTTCTGCTTAAATACCATATCTGAATCTTCAACCCACATCTTTCTCCTGAACATCAAATCCCTATATCCAACGGCTCACTCACATCCCTATTTAGCTACCGTGAAGTGCATGATAATGCCTGTAGTTTCTGATTCCCTGACACGCCTTTGTGCCCATCCCTCTTCCTCTGTAAGGGAATGCCTCTTCTGTGTGAGGAGCCCATTCTAGGTGGTTCATGCAAGGCAAACCCCAGCTCCCACCACAGCGAAGCTACAGGGTCTAAGCCTGGCCAACCAGAGTACCACACCCCCCACCCCCACCCCACTTCACAAAAAGCTGCCTTGTTCAACAATCACTGAAAACACACCTACTGACTACTTTTAGAGCACTTTAGGACCTCCACACAATGACATAAACATTAGTCATTAAGCCAGTAATAGTCATTGACCATAATATTTTCCAGCTGTTTCTCCAAATACAAACAAAGCAACGGAAACTAAAACTCTGTCACTTTCCTACAAGGTCATATCCTGTTAACAGTAATGTTCTGTGAATTTCAAATGGGAGAGGAAAGAGTTTAAATGTTTAAAACCTAAAATCGACCAAAATTTAACTAAAACTATAAAGGTATGATGTATTAGAAGGAGAGCAAATCCTTGGAGTCACATGAACCTAGATCTAAATCACAATGGTCCCACCCCTTAATGGTTGAGTGACTGGAAGGAGTTACTTAACCTCAGTTTCCTTGTCTTTAAAACAGAGGTCTTATGGGATCTTTTAATATTTAAAACAGATAGTTTAAGAAAAGGTCTAGTATGAAGCAAATTTTCTATAAGGATTAAAACCTGTTGCTGTCAAGGCGATTTCGACCCATAGCAACCCTATAGGACAAAGTAGAACTGCCCATAGGGTTTCCAAGGAGCAGCTGGTGGATTCAAACTGCTGACCTTTTGGTTAGCAGCCGGAGCTCTTAACCACTCTGCCACCAGGGCTTCTCTATAAGTATTAATAAGTATTAGATAAGGCAAAATGTTAGCAAATTCAAGAATGTAAAGAAAGCATTTCTCCAGTTCTACTTGCAAAAAAAAAAAAAAAAAGCTGAAAATCACATGATAATGGACAAGACTTGGAAAGAAGGGAAAATTGTAACATGCGTTCATTCATTCATCTAACAAATCAAGTAGTAAATATTGAGTAATAGTCAAATAAATCTTAAAGTAGTAATTTTCATAGAACAGCATAGCCTAATCTCTCTTTGAAAAAAAACAATGATTGGTAGAAATCTTTCTCCTGGTGTGGTACAAAGATTTTCCTCTGTAACAGATATTTCTGACTCTATTATGGCAGACAGCAGTTATGCCAAACCACTCTAAATTTGGTGCTCCAACAATGCAGAATAACCCAAGCCCTTTATCACATAGTAGGCTATCATTCAGAGAAGTCTTTTACTTGCTTTGACAACACTACTGAATACATGTAGTATTTGAAGAAACCTTATGCACCATCCTAACTGGTAATCTCTTTTAATGTTTTGCTTAGTAGGTTCACCTCCTGTTATTCAATTACATTCTTTCCTTTAATTATTGAACAAAAATATTCACAATTACCTGTTTAAGGTCTTCCACTGAGTGTTATGGGACATAGAAATATGAAGAAAGCACATAGCTTTCAGTTTGGTAATGGAGATAAGACAAAGAAAGAATAACTAACAAAAGGTAGTAAACATGGGATAAATGTATCCCTGATACATGCTAATTTAGAGGAGGGGGATGCCATTTGGAGTTAAAAGCCCATTGCTATAGATTCTGACTCATAGCAACCCTATATAGGACAGAGCAGAACTGCCCCATAGGGTTTCCAAGGTTGTAACCTTTACAGAAGCAAACTGCCACATCTTTCTCCTGCAGAGAGGCTGGTGGGTTTGAACCAATCTTTCAGTCAGCAGCCAAGTACTTAACCACTGAGCCACCAGGGCTCCATCCATTTGGGATTAGAGGGGGAAATCATGAATGCCTTCTAGGAAGATGGAGTACCTGGCATTCATTTGAACGTTGGGCAGGACTTGGTAGAGCAGAATGGGGAGGGGGCGTATTCTAAGCAGAAGTGAGGGCAACTTGAGCTTAGCACAACTCTAGGAATTCCATTAATTTCATAGTCATCTTGAATTTTAATGTTATTATTAAAATCTTATGACCAAATATCTTGAGAGAGGGGTGCTTTTCTTCTAATTTACACAATATTACCATATCAACAAGTAGTACGGCTGTCCCACAGAAACTACAAGAAAACTACCTGTCTCAAATTTTGTGAATAAGTGGAAGGAAAAAAAATCACCCCTAAAACTTTGTAATAGAAATCTATTCTTCACACAGGATGTCCAGTCCAAATCCACAGTACCTGCATGCCCTGAATAACCCCAAGCCATGAAATTTCTTTTAAGGTCATCCCAGGTTGATAGTAAAACCTGTCAAATATAAAATCTTTATAGAGAAACCCACCTTTAACCTAGACCTCAAAGAATCTCTACAGACAAATATCCAAGAATTCACGCTTAAAAATCACAGAACAGCTCAGGGCTATGGGGACCGTGTTCTTGGGGAACATCTAGCTCAACTGGCATAACATAGTTTATAAAGAGAATGTTCTACATTCTACTTTGGTGGTATCATCTGGGGTCTTAAAAGCTTGTGAGTGGCCATCTAGGATACTCCACTGGTCTTACACTGTCTGGAGCAAGGAAGAATGAAGAAAACCAAAGACACAAGGGAAAGATTAGTCCAAATGACTAATGGACCACAAGTACTACAGCCTCTACCAGCCTGAGTCCAGCATAACTAGGTGGTGCCCAGCTACCATCACCGACTGGTCTGAAGGGATCACAATAGGGGACCCTGGACAGAGCTGGAGAAAAATGTAGAACAAAATTCTAACTCACACACACAAAAAAAGACCAGACTTACCGGTCTGACAGAGACTGGAGAAACCCGGAGCGTGTGACCCCTGGACACCTTTTCTGCTCAGTAATGAAGTCACTCCTGGAGTTCACCCTTCAGCCAAAGATTAAACAAGCCCATAAAACTAAACCAGACTAAAGAGGCACACCAGCCCATGTGGCAAGGATGAGAAGGCAGGAGGAGACAGGAAAGCTGATAATAGGGAACCCAAGGTAGAGAAGGCGAGAGTGTTGACATGTCGTGGGGTTGGCAACCAATGTCACAAAACAATGTGTGTACTAATTGTTTAATGAGAAGCTAGTTTGTTCTGTAAACCTTCATCTAAAGTACAATAAAAAAGATTAAAAAAAAAGTCACAGAACACACAAGAGCAGCAGAAATCACACACAAAGAAAAATCAGCAAAGACTTCAGATATCAAAATTATCAAACACAAAATATAAACTAATTATGTCTAAAGAAATAAAAGTAGCAATTGAGAAAATTAGTATTGAGCAAGAAGCTATAAAAAATAAGCAGACTTTTTAAATAACTAAATAGAACTTCTGGAAATAAAAGAACGTAAAATAAGTTATAAGCAACTCTTTGGCTACCACTATGTCACACTCAGTTACTCAGGCTCTTCCCTCCATCCTAGGTGCTTTCCACAGTCTTTGCACCAGCCCAAACATATTCACTCTCATCGCCATTCAAGCTCTTCCACAAACCCTTCTACAAATTAAGGGTTTTCAACAAGACTGAACGTTCCTCAGGAGTACACAATCAGTCATACAAATCCCCCAGAATTTGAGTCTCTGTACTGGTTGCTGTTGTTGTTGTTAGCTGCCATCAAGTTGGCCCCCACTCATGACAACCTCATGGACAGTGGAACAAAACACTTCCCAATCCTGTGCCATCCCTGTAACCAGTTACAAATCGGACTGTTGTGATCCATAAGGTTTTCATTGGCTGATTTTCAGAAGTAAATTGCCAGGCCTTTCTTCCTAGCCATCTTCATCTGGTAGCACCACTGAAACCTGTTCAGCATCATAGCAACACACAAGCCACCACTGACAGACGGCTGATGGCTGCACATGAGGTACACTGGCCAGGAATCTAACCCAGGTCTCCCATACGAAAGGCAAGGATTCCACCACAGAACCACCACTGCCCGCTCTAATTATACTCAAATCGAATTTGCCTGGACCTTATAAAATACAATAAAAATATTTTTGAACAAATTTTTCATTTTCTTTTTTTTTGCATAATAAAGGTATAGAACACGCATCCTGTTAATCTCTGCCTAGGTTGCCAGCTAAAGACTAGCAGGTGATCCAGGCTTTCCCGTGGTTAGGAGCTTTAGGGCACCCACTTAGAGCATCGTGTTCGCAGACCGTGACCATCAAAGCACATTACTCCCCAGCAAGGCACTCCCAAAGGCGGCAAGAGTTATGCTTCCTGCCAGCCAGAAAGTGCCAACCTTTTCTCTTGCCTGAATATATGACAACGAATTATGGCAAGAATAATAATGGCTCACATGTACTGAATACTTATCATATGCTAGACTCTGTTCCACTTCATTTAACTCTAACAACTATAGAGTAGGTACTATCATTGTCCCTGCCTTGTAGATGGGAAAACTGAGGGACAGACAGGTTAAATAACTTTCTCAGTTTGGCAGTAGCATGTGGCTGGACAATGACTTCAACCTGGTCAATTTGTTGGACTCTGAGCTTCGTGTTCTTTAACCATGATTCCATAACACAGATTTTATAAAGGACATATTGCAATATCCCATACATTTTGTCATGGGGTCAGAGAATAAAAATGTCTGCTCCACAGAAAAATATGAGAGGGTGCAGCAGATTTGAGGATCCATCAGTCTGGGAAGAAACCCTGGTGGCATAGTGGTTAAGAGCTACGGCTGCTAACCAAAAGGTCGGCAGTTCAAATCCACCAGGCACTCCTTGGAAACCCTATGTGGCAGTTCTGCTGTGTCCTACTGTGTCTACTTGAGGGCAAAGGGTTTGGTTTTTTTGTTTTGTTTTGTTTTTGGGTCAGTCTGGGAGGCAGACAGGCCTGACTTAAGGTCCTGGCTCTTAACTGTGTAACCTTGGGCAAATTATTTAATATCCCTAAGCCCCAATTTCCTCATCTGTAAATTGGGGATAATTATTATACCTGCTACCACTGCTGATGAATGGTAGCAGTAGAATTCAACTCCCTAATCTTTCTGTAACACTATGGTACCACATCCTCCCGATGACTATAATCTTTTGACATTGTGGTAATACCAATGCTTTGCTGCCGCCAGCTAGTTTCAGGGGCAAGAATCTCCTGTTTCCACTAGACTAAGAAGTCTGGGGTTCTAAGTACCTTGGTTTTCCATGTCATGGGACACACTGAGAAAGACCCTCCTCTTCCTCATCAACAGCTTCATTTAGCCCTAGGTTAAAAAAAAAAATTTTTTTTTTTTTTTTATTCTCAGGGCCTGCTTCCATGTTGATTTAGGAAATAATATTGAGTCTATTCCATGGCCTTGAGCATGGAGAATGTGGCTGGGCTCACAAGGACTCACAAGGACACGTCCACTAAGCCCTGAGATAAAGACAATACATGTGACAATTCTAGAAATTTTCTTTTTAGGGAAGAAAAATATCTTTTAGCGAACCTTTCACATAAGCCAGAACACAAAGGACTTTCCACTCTTATCTTTTTCTATTAACACAAAGTGAATAGAAATTTGTTGGACCAATGAAAACCCTCCTGATTGTCGGTCACTGAAACCTGTACCAATGATTGTTAAGAAAGATGATTCGAAATGTAGGCTCACTGTTTTTAGCCGATCTGTGAAAAGGTGAAGCTTTCAATGGTTTTGCCCATTTGTAATGTTAATACACACTGATGACTCCGTAATGCTCTTCGGACTTGGGCAGACTCAGCTGTGGCAACATGCTTGTCCATTTCCCATTCTTGCCTATTCTGTAATACTCCTTGGACTCGGACAGACATGGCTGGGTCAGCATGCTTCTATCCGTTTTTCCATTCTTGCTCTATTCTGTAATATTTCCTTGGATTTGGGCAGACATGGCTCTAGCAGTATGTTTATCCGCTTCCCACTTTTGCCTTTTTGAATATACGCCAAATAAAACTTTCTTTTTGCTTTACTAAACTTTGTGATGTTTTTTTCCCCAACAACGTCATCACTCAAATCAAAGGTGACAGCATCATAGATGAGAGTCATTAGCACCTGTGACGTTGCTGCCTGCTTTCCCCGGGGCAGCACACTCCCTTCGACACACAGGAACACACAAGGCTCTTCAATATAGTGCCCATCCCTGAAAGTTCCTGGAATGACCTCAGAACTCCATCGGATTGCTCAGTCCTACCATCTCCCCAGCCACACCCGACTGCCAGTCTGTCGTGCTGTGGTTGGTGGCTTGCATGTAGCTGTGATGCTGGGAGCTATGCCACTGATATTTCAAACACCAGCAGGGTCATCCATGGTGGACAGGTTTCAGCAAAACTTCCAGTCAGAGAGAGACAAGGAAGAAAGGCCTGGAGATTTATGTCCAAAAATTAGCCAGTGAAACCCCTATGGATCACAACAAAACATTGTCCAACTCGTCTGTTTTCGACATGTCCTCAGGAGGGATCAACTGCTGAAGGAGGAAATCATATTGTGGAAGTAGGGGGCCAGTGAGGGTAAGGGAGACCCCCAGAGAGATGGATTGGCAAAACAGCTACAACAATGAGCTCAAACATGCCAGCGGGGCCAGGCAACGTTTCATTCTGTTGTACATGAGCCTGCCCTGGGTCAGTGTCAAATCCACAGCGGCTGCCTATCACCATCCTTGGACCTGCAGACTGTTCAAAGCCACACTCCATCAGCCCGGAGAGGGCCCTGGAGGCCTGGCAAAGACTCTACTCAGAGCACATGAACATGAGTCATTGAGTGGCAAGTACCTCCTGCTCTCATCTGGGCCCTTCCCCTTGGCAGAATACTACAAAGTCCTCTCAAGAACTCACTATGCGGCACCAAGGAAAGTGGTTTATAAGATGAAGGTAAAAAATCAAAATGAAATACTAGGTAAAACCTAAGCGATGCACCAAACTAACAGTGTTTGTGTTAGGGCTCTGGGAGCATGGCTAATACTTTTTTTTATAAACTTTTCAAATTTTCTGTAATACAATACTATATAGAGAGATAGAGAGAGAGAGCCCTGGTGGTGAAACGGTTAAGCACTCAGCTGCTAACTGAAAGGTTGGAGGTTTGAACCCCCCAATGGCTCCATGGGAGAAAGACCTGGAGATCTGCTCCTGTAAAGATTAAAAGAAACCTTGTGGGGCAGTTCTACTCTGTCGTATAGGGTCACTACAGTTGGAATCAACTCTACAGCCCACAACAACAACCATAACTGTGTAAATATATAGGAACACAGGCAATGTGTAGCCTGGATTGGAAGAGACCTAAGGATCTTCATCTCTGATCTATTTCATGGTCCTCTGTGTTATGCTACCTATAAAAGTAATGGGGCAGACACCTGAAATATTCTGTTATTGTGGGAGAACGTGGTCATCTTTTTTCACGTCAAATAGAAGTTCCTGGTGGAGCTGCCCTTCACACATAAAGTCATGTATACGCCTTGTCGCACCTCTTGAGTAATAAGGTTCATAAGTATTTTCGCCTCTGTATGAATAGCGTCTCCTCTTCAGGAACTTATATTGATTTTTAACCAAAGGGTGATTTTTCATCCTAATATTTCAAGATTTGAGGAACCTTAAGTTCAGATTTCATATCAATCATTCCCCTTCCAAATTTTCCCTATTCTGGGATTAAGAGTTTAGGTATTTTCAGATTGTCCCTACCTGCAATTCCTTTTCCACTGTCACTTAAGATTGTCCCTCTGTATTGTCACCAGCTCCAGCTGTTCAGTAACAGTCACTGGCCAGAAATATGAAGCTACAATTGCCACATCGTTTTACAGTCTCAACACCCTTACTGATTTAGAAATCAATGATAAAAAAACATTAAGGTGAGGTTTTGGTTCAAAAGGTTTGTATCATCCAGTAATCAGACGTAACCGAAATAGTTAACAATTGTGTATTCCTAGTAAACAGTACTTCTCCTTCATAGGAAAGCCTATTATTCTAATATTTCCTCTTTCTTGGTAGGAAGCCTTTAAATCCTGAAGTGAAACACAGCAGTTGGCCCCAAATATTGAAAAATACACCTGCTAAGTGGACCTTGAAGTATGTGGAGTAAACACATCAGAAAGAGGTGATATTTGGTTTTGCTCCTTTGATAACAGTGGCCAACGCCATTATACTCTCATTTGGCTTTGTCATTCCCATCCACTGTGGGCGATGGAGAGATGGAGAGACCATCTGCGTGGTGTTAGCAGAGCTGCCATCTTCTCCACCATGCCAGAGGCTACATGGCATATCCAGCTATGCTGAGCCTCACCCACACCCAAGACAGAAGGCGCCTCTACTTCAATCTCTCACCCCATGGACACCACCAAAGGCAGAAACCCAGGCATCCGCCTACGGTGCCAGGCACATGTGTAATGAGGGAAGGAAAAGAGAGGAAATTGTTAGTGCCACAAATGTCTGGAAGGGGGCACAAAGAGCCATGGTCTCTGTCCGTGTATCTACTAGGATTATGTTTCTCAACATTTGCTTCATCCGTCACAATCACTCTGCCTCTGCAAAACCACAAATCCCCCAAACCATTGGGGGAACATTTCCTTGGAATAACAACTCCTACGAAAAAAACAACCAGTCTTAGAGATGAATTTTTCCATCTTCCATGATTTAGGATCAGGCTTGTACTTACTGTATCTTGTCTTTCTTGTTTATTTGTTTTTGTTTTTAATCTCTTCCCATAGTTTAAAGATAGAATACTATAAAACCCTGTTTTTTCATTTGGATGATTATTTTTCACTTAAACAAACAAAAAATCTAAAAGCAAAACTTATGACTTGCTACAACTGAATGTATTCAGAGCAAATCTTAAATTTAAGACAACCCATGACTTGACGCCTCCATTTGCCTCTACCACCCCCATTTCCCCCATGATGGGCTCCCTTCCAAACGGTGCAGGATTCATGCTTCACAGGCTAGTGAGAGACAATCCTGGAAGCTGCTAAGAAGGCCTTATTGACGTGCCAGGCCGGCATGGCCAGGGATGGTGGGGTTTCCTTAAGCTTTGACAACTCAGACCTTGGACAAAGGCTTAAAGAATCACTACCAACTGGGGCAGAGGAGGGAGACGCTAGAGAAAATTGTATACACAGTGAAACCTGTGAGAGCCAGAACTCAGCAAGACTGCCTTGTTTTTCCAGGTCTCGAAAGTTTTTCACCTTTGACAGGGTACAGTCTTACCACTTTTCTATAGCTCTCTGTTAACCCAGAACCAAACCCAGTGCCGTCAGTGGGAAATATTTGAGTTTTCCTTCCCTGACAGGGTTCCACCTTACACAGGTTCCAGCTTTTCCAGGTTTAACTGTATCATACTTGAGACAAACGGATTACAGAGACAACTCGGGTAAAAACTGATGCATCATTTCTGTTGTGTGAAAAGTTTCAATTCATCAAGAAGGAATCTGAGGTAAGAGAACTGGTAAGCACCAGGGGGATAATTCAGCTCTCCTTCTTCTCCTCAATACTACAGTTCTGTCCTCCTAACGATTGATAATGGCCCTGAAATTGCCTTCAGATCTGGG
Organism: Elephas maximus indicus; assembly: GCF_024166365.1. Classification (NCBI taxonomy): domain Eukaryota; kingdom Metazoa; phylum Chordata; class Mammalia; order Proboscidea; family Elephantidae; genus Elephas; species Elephas maximus. The sequence continues at coordinate 57,082,506 of NC_064840.1, forward strand.
TTTGGGCAGGCCCGGGCTTTTATGGGAAGCAATTTTAAAACAATAGGCAAATGTCACTTTTTACACAAGATGAGAAATGACTCTCTCCTCTCTGTGAGGACTTTCCCAGCCAGCCAGCAGAGGAGAATGCACCTCACACATCTCCTGTCAGGGCACTCCCTGGACGACCTGAGGAGGAACCTATGCGGTGGGTTCAGACTGGGCCCTTGGAAACACAGCAGTTTCATCCATATTACCTCCTTTTTTATTGCTGTTATTTTATTGTGGTAAATATGTATATAACAAAACTTTTACCAGTTCAACACTTCTCACATGTATGATTCAGTGCCACACACCATGTCCATTATGCTGTACGACGACTTCCCTTATCCTTTTCCATATTATCCCACCGCCATTAACAGAAACTCAGTGCCCCCTCAGCCATGACTCTCCCTTCCCCCCCTCACACACACCTGGTGACCACTAATCAACTTTATTCTTTACACATTTGCCTATTTCATGTAAGTGGGATCATACCACGTTTGTTGTCTTGTTTCACTCAACGTAATGTTTTCAAGGTTCATCCATGTTGTAGCCTGCATCAGGACTTCATTCTTTTCATGGCTGAGTAATATTCCATTGTGGAGCCTAGGTGGCACAAGTGGTTTGCAATTGACTGCTAACCTAAAGGTGGGTGGTTCAAACCCACCCCCACAGACCCACAGAAGAAAGGCCTGGCAAGCTGCTTCTGTAATTATAGCCAAGAAAACCCTACTCCATACGCTGTAACACGTGGGGTCAGAATCAACTCAACAGCAATGGGGTAATGCTCCATTGTGTCTATGTGCCACATTTTGTTTATTCGTTCATCTGCTGATGGACATTTAGGTTGTTTCCACCTTTTGACTACTTTGAACAGTGCTGCAATGAACACTGGTATACAAGTTTCTGTTTGCATTCCTACTTTCAATTCTTTGGGGTACATATCTAGGATTGGGGTGGCTGGGTCATGTGGTAGTTCTATGTTTAACACTTTGAGGACCCACCAAACTGTTGTCTACAGCGGCTGTACCATTTTGCCTTCCCACTAGCAATTTAGCCATCGTCCCCGTTACCTCGTGCTATTAATATACTCTCCCCAAATATTCTTTAGACTTACATTTTACATTGAAAAGATTTTTCAAAGCTGTAAAGCTAGGAGTAGAATGAAGACATTACGGTTTTACAGGTGTTCTGGATAAAGAAATGGTATTTTTACCTAGCCTCACACTTTCCTGATGGATAAATGTTTGGATTTGTAAAAGTAAAAGACAAATGTTTTCGTAAAAGTTTTCACTACTGAATTGCATTAAACATCTTGGTTCTTTCAGGCTCTTAAAATGCTATTTAAAATAGTTACAAAGTGTCTATTTACAAACAATTTCCCTCCTAAAATAATATATAGGATCCAGAACTCAGAGGGAAGGACCAGGAGAAGGCAACTGCCTCATATATTTTTAGGCTGTGAGTGAGTATTGGATGATATAAACGCTCTTCAATCCCAGCCTGTGTTGGAATCTCCCTGCATTAACGATTCCTCACCACGCCTCTTCCTGTTATCAATCCTGGGATACATGGCCCTCACCACTTTCATCCCTGACTTGCAACCCTGACCTGGACTTGCAACTCACAGTCCACCTAGCACAGAATTCAGTTCTGCCATCAGAACCAAGGATGGACTTGTAGCAAAGGAAGTTGTGATCCATCTTCTCCCTCGTTAACTCCCCCAAAGATCATGAATTTTCCCCAATGCTTTGCCCTGATACAGTATGTAAACAAAACCAGTGGTCATAGAGTCGCTTCTGAATCATGGCGACCCTACATGTTTCAGAGTAGAACTGGACTCCATAGGGTTTTCAATGGCTGATTCTTCTGAAGTAGATCTCCAGGCCTTTCTTCTGAAGTGGACTTGAGCCACCAACCTTTAGGTTAACAGGCACAGTGCGTTAACTGTTCGCACCACCCAGGAACATTATGTAAGGGTGTTGGTTAATTACATTTGGGATAATGAATAACTAAAAATGTATTATCCCCTTGGTAAAGCAGCACATCCTCTATTCACTTAAACTTGACATTTCAACTTCCTAGAGGTAAACTCTCAGTCTCCCCTCTCAGGACAAGGTCAATGGGCCCACATTCACCTAACCATGTTCTTGATGACTTTCCAGACTCCAATCCTCTTTTCTCTATTTTTTTTTTTTCATCTTCTCTATCTTTCAGCCATCCAGTCAAAGATTCCTCATCTTTTTACATTTTCTTTATGACATTTTTCACATGGGAGTCCAGATTTGGGTTATTTTAATTTCTTTTGGAGTCATTTCAAATTGTCACCTCGCTTACATCCAGGCAACTTTCAAACCTGGTTTGTGTGAAACATAAAACAGGAGGTGTTCTATGCCCCCTAAAGATCGCGGTAACCAGTAACTAGATCTACATTCTGGAGGAAGAGAACTGATGTCCTCTCAGTGTTCCTCACCTAGTGCCATCTCTGAAATTAGTGAGGCCCAAGTCATTGGCCTCTAGCAGCCAGGCCATAAAATGTTAGCGCTGAAAGGGAATTAAAAGCATACAATTCATTCCCCTCACTTTACAACTAAGGGAATGGAATTAAATACTTTGCCCCAGGTCCCATGAAGAAGGAGCCCTGGTGGCATAGTGGTTAAGAGTTTGGCTGCTAACCAAAAGGTTGGCTATTCGAAATCCCATCTCTTCTACTTCTCTTATTCTACTTAGTCATTCACCCAAATTGTTTATCCTCATTTGTTAGTCAAAACACAAGATTTCTATTTCTATCTTAGCGCTCTCTGAAGAAGCAGGTTTAAACTGTGAGGTGATTAAAGTGTTACTTCTCACAACAGTGAGAGAAATGGGTCAGTACCGTTTCATCCCCTTTGTACAAAGTCTGACTGAAGTATGAGCAGGTTAAGACCCTTAATCCAAGATGATCACTAAATGACAGCAAGGAAAAGGTATCTGCAATTCAAAGCCTAATGTCTCTCCCTCAAATGAGGAACGCTTTCCAGAAGCTGAAAAGATCATTTGCTGCTTTGAGAGAGAGAATGTGAAAATCAAGGGCCATAAATCACTGTAACTTAAAAACCACAGAGAATGGAATGTAAGATTATGTTATCCACATAGTTTCATTATAAGAGTATTAAATAGTGGTAAGAATTCAAAAATCTAATAAAGCATATGAAAAAAGCATTAAACTGTATGAATGATCATGGAATTTCCTTCTACTAAATATTTTAAAAGGAAATATAATTAAAGCACAGACCATAACTCCTCTGAAAATGAAGATAGTAAAATTAATCTGAAGGAACTATAAGAATCCAAATATTAGAGAAAGAAATTGGAAATTCAGTAAGTAAAGACCTGACCAGCAAATATTCTACCCTTTAACTTTTCCAGGGGAAAAGAAAAAAACTGACTCTAAAATATAAAATGGAGAAAATATTGATGTTGTCAAGGACTTCATTTTCCTTGGTCCATGATCAATGCCCATGGAAGCAGCAGTCAAAAAATCAAATGACGCATTGCACTGGGCAAATCTGCTGCAAAAGGCCCCTTTAAAGTGTTAAAAAGCAAAGATGTCACTTAAAGGACTAAGGTGGACCCGACCCAGTCACCTCATATGCATATGAAAGCCGGACAATGAATAAGGAAGACTGAAGAATTGATGCCTTTGAATTATGGTGTTGGCAGAAAATATTGAATATACCATGGACTGCCAGAAGAACAGACAAATCTGACTTGGAAAAAGTACATCCAGAATGCTCCTTGGAAGCAAGGACAGCAAGACTTTGTCTCTTGTACTTTGGACATGTTATCAGGAGGCACCATTTCCTAGAGAAGGACACCATGCTTAGTAAAGTAGAGGGCCAGCAAAAAAGAGGAAGACCCTCAATGAAATGGATTGACACAGTGGCTGCAACAATGGGCTCAAGCAAAACAACGATTCTGAGGATGGCGCAGGACCACGCACTATTTCGTTATGTTGTGCGTGGGGTTGCTATGAGTTGGAATTGACTCGATGGCACCTAACAACCTTGTAATAACAAAATAAAAAACAAAGTAGTTTACACAATGAAAAATAGTTTTGACAAGTATTTTTTATATTTTTATTCAAAAATGTGAAAAGGTAAAATCACACATAATCCTACCACTTCTTTTTTCTAAAAGTATATAAAGTAAGAGGTGATTGTCCCTTCACTCACTCCTTCAATCCTACCCTCGTCCCTAAAGGTTACCACAGTGAGCAGCTCAGGGCACACACTCCTCAGCTTGTTTCTCCCCTTACAGAATCCCAGCACACACTCATTATTTTACAAAACTAAGCTAAACTTTCACATATCAGTCTTCAATCTTTGCCTTTTTTTCCTAAATATTTTAGAATTTAAAAGCTATAAAACTGAGTAATAAGTTGAATAGTTTTTAAGTAATAATAAAAAAAAAAAAAAAACCCAAACAATTCTTAAGTAATTGATCAATTATTTCATGAGTAAACTCAAACCCAAAGTTTCTTAGGTGTGTACTTCCAGAATGCTGATGTATTTTAAGTGAGAAAATCATACAAATCTCCTAGGGTTAGGGATACATACATACTTGCTAAACCTCATGAAATACTACCAAAAAAATATTTTATGAATTTTCGGGGATCAGGGTTTAGACTCCACCTCAAAATTCTGAGAAAAAAAAGAGAAAGAGCTTGTTATAAATGACTCTTCATTGACTCTGAAACAAATTCTGCTAAAAAATGATAAAGAGAAACGTTATTAATAACAGGGCACTCACTGCACTAACGTGGTATCAACCATCTTGATAACATTCAGAAAATCATCACAAGGTCTCACTCTCTAGAGTCCAGCCATATGGTTTCTAGTCTAAATTATTTTCATAATTTGCTACATGACTTAGAAAACAATTTAGCCATTTAAAATGGATCTCTGTTTCCCCAAGATTGGCTGCTATTGGGTAAATCTGCAAAGGAAAGCACTAGTCCGATCCAGTAGATACATAACCACAGGAAAAAAAGAAACTCTACCTTGCCAGGGCAAACGACTTCGGTCTTACTTTTCTCTACCCTTGCTTATAAATTTCATTCTGAGATAAAAGGCACCGTCATAAATAACACAAATAGCAAAAGTATATGGTTATTCTTTTATTTATCAAACCACATGAAAACTGTGAACCTTTTCTTTCAAAACTCATTTCTAATGCAGATTTTCCAAAGATACTTGGGAAGGGTAAAAATAGAGCTTCTAATTCTAGCATGAAGGCCTTCCACATATCACCCAAGACTACCCTATAGCTTCCTCTCCCCACCATTCACCTGTGTGGGCCCTACAATCCTGTCCAACTGTTGAACCCACTATTCCCCCAAATGCCTTCTTCACTGTCACTTTTCAATTCTATTATCTCTACCTGGTATCCTTTATCGCCCCCCAAATCTACTATCTCTTGCCTACCAAAATTCATAATTCTGGGCTCACTGCAATGTCCCTGTCTTAGTTATCTAGTGCTGCTATAACAGAAATACCACAAGTGGATGGCTTTAACAAGGAGAAATCTATTTCTTCACGGTAAAGTAGGCTAAAAGTCCAAATTCAAGGCTTTAGCTCCAGGGGAAGGCTTTTTCTCTCTGTTGGCCTTCTCATCAATCTTCCCCTGGACTAGGAGCTTCTCCTCACAGGGACCCCAGGTCCAAAGGATGCACTCTGCTCCCAGCACTGCTTCTTTCTTGGTGATATGAGGTCCCCCACCCCCTGCTCAATTCCCTTTCTATTTTATCTCTTGAGAGATAAAAGGTGGTCCAGGCCACACCCCAGGGAAACTCCCTTTACTTTGGATCAGGGATGTGACCTTAGTACAGGTGTTACAATCTCATCCTAATCCTCTTTAACATAAAATTACAGTCACAAAATGGAGGATAACCACACAATACTGGGAATCATGGCCTAACCAAGTTGACGCATATTTCGGGGGGACACAATTCAATCCATGACAGTCCTCACACCATGCACATTCTACCTGTCCTAGCTCATGTATCCTATCTTCCTCCTTTGAACCTCAGCTAATACACCTTTCCTTCTCTTGAGCACTGCACTTATGTACGTACAATCTCACCTCTGGGAGTTCAGGCACTTCTTCTGGCTGACCTCTCCGAACCCCTTCAGTGCCTATCGCAGAACTTTGTAAACAGCAGAATCTCGATAAGCATGTATTGAATTAAATAATCTGTTATTGAGTATCCTGCTTCCTTAAAATAGATTTGCAGGCCCTGACTAAAAAACGTACGATTTTAACAGCAGGTTACCGCAGCCAGGTTATAGCTTGACTATTTCACTTTGGTTTATTAGCTTTTCAAATTATCGATAACAAAATGTCATTAAATATGCATGTTCATGCATATCTAATGCCTTCTAAGGTGCTCAGATCACTGCCCCATATTATTCTAATGCCATATCAGAAACCACATTTATTTTATATATGGAAAACCAAGGTTCAACCAACTAACAATAATTTGATACCAACTTGGAGACCAGAACTGTTTATGTGCTGCTGAAGACAAGAAAAGTAGAAAATGGAAATTTTTTTTCAAGCAGCTTGTCATTTACTTGCAGAGACAAGTGGAGCATATGTGCTTAAATTATTTCTATGATTTTTGGTCTTAAAATAGATTGAGCCAGATTCCACTTGGCATCCACCAGTGGCATCTTTTGGCCTCTCTGGCTAATGTCCATGGCAAACATGGCTCCCCTGCAGCCCAGCTGTGAAGGGCACTGAACTATCAATACAGGCAGGGCTTCCTTGACACCAAGTGTTTGGTCCACCCAGCAACATCATGGGAAGTTATGGGAGGGTTCAGGCCAGAGTGGTCATGAAAGATCACAAGAAAGCCAACTCAAATTAGCATTTGAAGACAAGACAGCATTTAGAAACGTGCAGCCTAGGAAGGAGAGAGCGGGAGTAAGGCCTGGAGACAATCATTAGCACGGAGTGCAGGAACAGTGAGTTTGGGACTGGCCTAACCCTGGCAGAGGAAAAAGCAATGAGGGAGACCGTGAACAGGTAAGGTAGGTATTGGCTCAAAATTCAGTGGTTAGTCCAGCACAGAGCCCAGACCAGACCGCATATGTCCTAAGATCCATCTAGACAATGTTCTCTACATACAACCCAAGGCTTTGATTCTGCCCTCTTTAATCATCCATTCAGCAATTCCCCCCCAGGTAAACTAGTTAGGTCTAGGTGAACAATTCACATGTAAAAATAATTTATTGAAGTTGTTCTTTTTTTTTTTTAAGTGTTTTCCATAATAACAGAGGTAATCCATGTTTATTATAGAAAATAGGGAAAATGGAAAAAAGTACACAAAAAGATTAACACAGTCATCTATAATTCAACCCCATTTCCGTCATTTGTTTATTCAATAATTATTTATTAGGGTCTGCAATGTGCCCGACACTGTTCTAGGTTCTTGGGACACATCAGTGAACGAAGTAACGAAAATCCCTGCCCTTAATCAACTTACATTCTATCTGGGACAGAAAGGCAATAATATCAGCAAGTAAATGACACGGTATGTTTCAAAGTGACAAGCACTACAGAAAGCTAAAGCGTGGGGCTAGGTATGGGAATTGCGAGTGCAGAAGTAGAGGGTGGCTGCCAGTTTCAATACTCACCAAAACCAAACTAAACTCACTGCCATCGAGTCGATTCCGACTCATAGCGACCAAAGTGGGATCATATTGTTTTATGGGCTTTTTTCCACTTATTACATGGTGAACATCTCCCCCATGCCACTAAATATTCTTTTGCAATATGATGTTTACCAACTGCAGAGAACTCCATCTCATGAACACACCATAAATAAATGAACTATCAATGGGACAATTACATTTCCTCCTTTTTTTTTTTTTGAACTCTTATAAATAATGCTTTCATTTCCTTAAGAGAATGTAAAGAAGTGGAATTACGTAGAATTAGGGATAGATAATGTCATGGATCGAATTAGGTCCCCCCAAAATATATGTCAACTTGGTTAGGCCGTGATTCCCAGTAGTGGTTGTCCTCCATTTTGTGATTGTAACTTTATGCTAAAGAGGATTAAAAAAAAAAAAGAGGATTAGGGTGGGATTATAACACCTACTAAGGTCACATCCCTGATCCGAAGTAAAGGGAGTTTCCCTGGGGTGTGGCCTGCACCACTTTTTAACTCTCAAGAGATAAAAAGGGAAGGAAAGCAAGCAGAGAGTTGGGGACCTCATACAACCAAGAAAGAAAGCACCAGGAGCCGAGTGCGTCCTTTGAACCCGGGGTTCCTGCATAGAGAAGCTGCTAGTCCAGGGGAAGATTGATGACAAGGACCTTCCTCCAGAAGCAGAGGGCATCCATTGGGCCCAGGGTTCCTGCGTAGAGAAGCGCCTAGTCCAGGGGAAGATTGATGAGAAGGACTTTCCTCCAGAGCCGAAAAAGGGAGAAAGTCTTCCCCTGGAGCTGACATCCTGAATTTGGACTTCTAGCCTACTGGACTGTGAGAGAGTAAATTTCTCTTTGTTAAAGCCATCCACTTGTGGTATTTCTGTTATAGCAGCAAGAGATGACTAAGACAGTGTTGAAGCTCATCATATAGCTTAACTACATAGAGCGGCAATATCTTGAAGCGATGTGCTCCGATTCTTTTTCTTCCTCTTTCTGCCCAAGGTTCTTATCACCCACACATGACTATCATTTCATCAGGCTCACAGAGCTGCTGTGGCTTCCCAATTTCTCTACCATCAGCTACTCTGTTTATCAGAGAGAATGTAAGACACAGAACTCTACCAGAGACACGTACCTAGCACAGTTCCTGGTACACAGGGTAACATGTCACAGCTCTTGGTTAATAAATGAACAAATGAATGAATGAGAACTCAAAACACTCTTTGGCTTTCAGACAGCCAGGGAGAGACTTGGCTATGTTTCGCTCCCACTAAGGCTTCCTTCTACCAAGAAGAGTGACTCACATCTCAGACATATTTAGCATCTTCCCAACAGAGCTGTGAAGTTTTTCCTTTAATGCCTTTAGGATGCTGAAAACTGCCATACTACCTGGAAAGCTAAAAAGTACTATTAACTATCTAAAATAAATGCCAAGTAGCACATAAAAAACCCACTGCCGTCGCGTCGATTCCAACTCATAGCAACCCTATAGGACAGAGTAGAACTGCCCCATAGCATTTCCAAGGAGTGCCTGGTATATTCGAACTGCCAACCTTTTGGTTAACAGCTGTAGATCTTAACCACTACCCCACCAGGGTTTCCAAGTAGTACGTAGAAAGTGCAAAAGTTACTTCCATTATCTTCCGTCTTTCTAGTTATTCAAAGACAATATTAACAATGCCTTAACACTTGAGAAATAAATGAGAAGTATATCTTCTAACGAAGTCTCTGAGTGGGGCAAACGGTTAATGTGCTCACCTGCTAACCAAAGGGTTGGAAGTCCAAGTCCACCCAGAGATGCCTGGGAGAAAGGCCTGGTGATCTACTTGCAAAAAATCAATCATCGAAAACCCTATGAAGCACAGTTCTCCTCTGACATACATGGGGTTGCCCTCAGTCAGAACTGGCTTGGCTGCAGCTGGCTTTTTATACATACATACAGCTTTTAATATTCCAAAAACCACTAAAAAAAAAACAAACACCAAACCCAGTGCCATCAATTCGATTCCAGCTCATAGCGACCCCATAGGACAGAGTAAAACTGCCCCATAGAGTTTCCAAGGAGCGCCTGGTGGATTCAGGCTCCCAACCCTTTGGTTAACAGCCATAGCACTTAACCGCTACGCCACCAGGGTTTCCCCAAAAACCACTCTTCACCCTAAATTCCAACTGTAGCACTATTAAATGATCATTTTTATTAAAAAAAAAAACTTACATTGTCACATAATTGGGAGGCGGGTTCTAAAAATCACTTGTGTAAAACTTGACAATCGAGCAAATACTGCACTCAAAAGAAGCCAAAAAACCAGAACACAAGCATACATCAGTTATTTATCACCTAAGCTGGTTCATTACGGGGTCATGCTACTAAGTAATAACAGTGTCACTGTCGAGGCAATGAGAGACTGTCAGTTGTAAGCCGTATGTTCCACTGCTTTCCAACATCCTGGAAAATCCTTTCCTAAGGCCCACTCTCAGAAGTTAGAAGCAAATCCAGAAAATCATCTCAAAAGATTTCCTAAGCTATAACACAACCCTAGAAAGAATAAGAGGCAAATGTTCCCTTACACTCCACGGCAGTGAGAACACACACCCTGGTGTGACAACTGTCCTTTCTGTAATTAACCCATGTGGTCGTTCATCCACAGCACTAAAAAACCACATAGATGGAAAGAACATTGGTGCTGTGTATTTTAGAATCTTCCTTGGGTTTCTGAGTATAACTATTTGAGCCATATAACTATTGTATCTTGACAACTAACTTAGCTGTGCTTCAGTGATGCTGAAAGTAGAGGGCGTGAGCATTCTAGCCATAGTAAATGACTGTTGCTCAGATTCAGGTCTGTACATAAAGACTCTTCACTCATGATCATGGGATCTGGTCACAGTAGAACAAGATGGTGGGGTAATGAGGCTAAAGTGGTTATATACAATGTGGTCCATGCTGGCTTCCACAGTGCTCTGCTCCACGCTTGTCAGTCTTCCAGAGGCATTATGGGATACGAGAATGAAAGCTAAGTATTACCATCTTTGATTCCAGAAGCTACCCCTAGAAACATGGCCCAATGGGAAGCAAGCATCCCAGGCCAGCCTCTCAGAGCCAGAGATCAATTTATATGCTTCCACCAGGACAGTGACGCTCTGTACTCCACAGGTGGGCTTGCAGATGCCAACATCTTAGGACACTTGCTACCCTAACAATTTCTGAGTCATTCTTTTAGTACAGCGTTTTTGAAAAAGATTAGAAAGTAACTCATTAAAATTTCTTTTTGTAACTAGATACTCTGAGTATACCGTTTGTCTTTTAGTTCATTCAACAAATACTTTTGCTAAAAAGGTCCCTGGGTGGCACAAGCGGTTTGCAGTTGGCTGCTAACTTTAAAGCTAACAGTTGGCGGATCAAACTCACCCAAAGGCTCCAAGGGAGAAACAGCTGGTGGTCTGCTTCTGTTAAGATGACAGCCAAGAAAACCCTACGGAGCACAGTTCTATTCTGTAACATGCGGGGCTGCATAAGATGGAATTGACTTGATGGCAACAGTTTAGCTTACTTTAATGTTATTATTATGTGCTAAGCATTGTTCGAGACAGCCAAGATACAATACACCAGTTACCATCAAGTCGATTCTTGTTCATGGCAACACTATGTGTCAGAGTACAATTGTGCTCCATAGGGTTTTCAATGGTTAATTTTTTTGGAAGTAGGTCACCAGGCATTTCTTCCCAGGCACCTCTGGGTGGTCTTGAACTGCCAACCTTTTGGAAAAACCAACAAAGAAATTGCTATCACGGAGCTTACACTGGCAGCAGGAGGCACACAAACAAATATATAATGTGTCAGGCTGTGGTGATGCCATAACAATGCAGAGTAAGACAGCTTAGCGAGCAATGGGGAAGAGGCCTCTGTGATGAGGTGACATGCGAACAGAAATTACAAGGTGGATGAGCTACCTGGGGGAAGAGGATTGCAGGTTGAGGCAGGAGTATGATAAGCGTGCTGGGGAACAGCCAGGTGCTGAGGTAACTGGAGTCAAAGGAGGAAGGAGAGTAATGGGGGAGAGGAGGGATGAGGGGTGGTCAGCAGTCACTTAGGACCTTAGAAGTCACTGCAGGGACTGTGGCTTTTACACAGGGTGAAATAAGTAGTCATTGGTGTGGGTGTGGGGACAGAGATTGGACAAAGACAAGATATGATCTGAGTTACCACAGCGTGAAGATCAGAGTGAGGGGGAAAGGCTGGGAGCAGGGGCAGCGGTTCCTGGGATAACACAGCTCTCTAGGTAAAAGAGAAGAATCCCTGGTAGCGCAACAGTTAAACACTCGGCTCCTAACCGAAAGCTTGACAGTCTGAGCCTACCTCACAACTCCCTGGGACAATGCCTGCCAATCTGCTCCCATAAATATTACAGCCTAGAAAACCCGATGGGGCAGTTCTGCCCTATCACAGGGGGTCACTATGAGTTAAAAACCGACTCGACAGCACCCAACAACAATAACAGGTAAGAGATGACGATAGCCTGAAAATGGCAAAAAGTTGTCTGATTTCAGACATATTTTGAAGAAAGCTGTCGGGACGAGTTAATGCTTTCGATGTGGGGTGTTAAAAAGGAAAGGAGCTATGGATGACTCAAGGTTTCTGGCCTGAGCAAATGGAAGAATGGCAGAGATGGTGGAAGGCTGTGGGAGGAGGCTCAGGGAGGGAAATCAAGAATTCAGCTTCAGACTCATTAAGTTGAGAAGCCTCTTAGACGTCCAAAAGAAGGTGTTGAGTTGAGGGGAGAGGTCCTGGCAGGAGATACATATTTGGGAGCTTCCCATATAGCATTTAAAGTCGTGGACCTATCATGGTGGTGAAAGTCCACTATAGCTATTCTACTCCGATTACAACTAAAATCTCTGGACAAAAGCAACTACCTGAGGGTTCTGAAAAGGGAATATAAGCAGGCAAGTGATCTGAAAAGGGGTTAATTTCCCTTATTTTTTTCCTCTTTTCTCTTGTGGTTTTGCCCCAAGGGTGGGCCCAGTTGCAGAGGTCCATAGCAGAGTGGCAGCAGTCAGCTAAACCTCTGACAGAAAATACATCTGCAAAAGGAACCAGGAAAAGGGGCTCCTGTGAGCCAGAAAGTATAGCAGGGAATCACAGACAGGAGAGAATAAGAGGAGATCCCCCAACTCTCTATGAACCCACCCAAGTCTCAGGCTTATCCCTGAGTTGTACATGTACAGAATAGACCCAAAACAGCATAGCAGAGGCAGAGAACTGAACTAAGATTGAAACCAGGGCCCAAGTCTCAGACTAACCCATGGTGGTACATGTGCAGGGCAGACCCAAAGGAGAAAGTAGGGGTTTTGAAAACTGACCTGGCTTTGGAACCACCACCCACAGAAGGTGAGGCAGAACTTACAGTCTAAACCTAACTATGTCGACCATCTGCTAAAACCAAAAAATCAGCATTCTCCAGGGTTTCAAAAGGACTCAGAGCTTACAAAGTATTCAAGAAAATACAAAATTACTTGATTACAAAGAACCAGAGAAATGTGACCACTTCCCAAGAGAAAAGACAATCAATAGATGCCAACTCCAATGTGGCCCACATGTTGCAAGGATCAGGCAAAGGTTTTACAGCACCACTTATAACTATACTCTGTGAGGTAAATGCACTTGAAATGAGTGGAAAGCTAAAGAAGTAGAAATTTAAAAAAAAAAAACCCAATAGAAGTTATAGAACTGAAAACTGAATAAAAAATCAAGCATAGTCTCATTAGAAGACTCTCCATTCTACTAATGACAGAATAAAGACAGTAAACTTGAAGATGGATCAACAGAAATTTTCCAATCTAAAGAACAGAGAGAACATCTGGAGCAACAGAGGAAGGAGGAGAGTCAAGAATAGGAGGAAGAAATGGAATGAATGGCTAATTGCCTCCATGAACAACTGCTTCCTTTGCCACGCAACCAGAAGAACTAGATGGTGCCCAGCTACCATTACTGAAGATTTTGATCAAAGATTCTACAGAAGGCCATCTGAGATACAACTATTTGGTCTCTTCCTGTCCAGACCAAAGGAGAGTGAAGAAAACCAAAGACTCAAGAGAGCAAATAGGACAAAGGACAAACGGATCACATGAACCACAGCCTACACAGCCCTGAGACCAAAAGAGCTAGACAGTGCCTGGCTACCACTACCAATCACTCTGACTGGCCTCACAACAGAGGGTCACAGACAGAGTGGGAGAAAAATGTCGAACAAAAAGTCAAATTCACAAAAAAGACCAGACTTACCAGTGTGACAGAGACTGGAGGAACTCCCAAGACTATGGACCTAACACACCCTTCTGACTTGGAACTGAAGCCATTTTCCCAGAGAGCACCTCCCAGTCAAACAAAAGACAAGCCCATAAAATAAACGATAATTATAGGAGATCAAAAGGGTAACATTTGCCCAAAAGCTAAGATGAGAAGGAAGGAAGGGGTAGAAAATCAGGGCGAAAGAGACAGGGAGCCCAGGGCGGAAATGGGGAGTGATGAAACCAAGGCATGAAACACTTTATATACAAACTATGGGAATCTATTTTGCTCTGTAAACTTTCACTTAATGCACAGTTTTAAAAAAAGGGAGGAAGGACCAGAATTCAGTTATAAAGAGAAATGAGGTTCTGATACATGCTACAACATGGATGAACCTTGAAAACATTATCTGAGAGAAAGAAGCCAGACGTAAAAAGACAAATATTGTATGATACCACTTATATGAAGGAGCCGTGGTGGTGCAGTGGTTAAGCATTTGATTTCTAACCAAAAGGTCAGCAGTTTGAATCTACCAGCCACGCCCTGGAACTCCCATGGGGCAATTCTACTCTGTCCTATAGGGTCGCTATGAGTCAGAATCAACTCGATGACAATGGGTATACATACTTAAGGGAAATATCTAGAATAGGCAGAATATCTAGAATACACAGAAAATAGGATAGTGGTTACTATGGGATGGGGAGGGGGAAATAGGGAGTTATGCTTAAGGAGTGTTGAGTTTTTGTTTGGGGTGATAAAAAAGTTTTGGAAATAAATAGTAGTGATGACTGCACACCATGGTGAATATAATTAACGACAGTGAATAGTACATTTGAATATAATTAAAATGGAAAAAAAAATTATTGCAGTTTAGATGAAGGTTTACAGAGCAAATTAGTTTCTCATTAAATAATTCATACACATATTGTTTTGTGACATTGGTTGCCAACTCTCCCCTTCTCGACCTTGGGTTCCCCATTACCAGCTTTCCTGTCCACTCCTGCCCTTCTCGTCCTTGCCCCTGGGCTGGTGAGCCCACTTAGTTTTGTTTTATTTTATGGGCCTGTCTAATCTTTGGCCGAAAAGTGAACTTCAGGAGTGTCTTTAGTACTGAGTTAAAAGGGTGTCCAGGGGCCATACTCTCAGGGTTTCTCCAGTCTCTGTCAGACCAGTAAGTCTGTTTTTTGTTTCTGTTTTTTTTGTGAGTTAGAATTTTGTTCTACATTTTTCTCCTCTGCCCAGGACCCTGTATTGTGATCCCTGTCAGAGCGGTTGATGGTGGTAGCTGGGCACCATCTGGCTGTGGCTGGACTCAGTCTGATGGAGGCTGTGGTACTTGTGGTCCATTAGTCCTTTGAACTAATCTTTCCCTTGTTTCTTTGGTTTTCTTCATTCTCCCTTGCTCCAGACAGGGTGGGACCAGTGGAGTATCTTAGATGGCCACTCACAAGCTTTTAAGACCCGAAGCACTACTTACCAAGTAGAATGTAGAACATTTTCTTTATAAACTATGTTATGCCAGTTGGGCTACATGTTCCCAAGACCATGGCCCCCAGCCTTCAGACCAGTAATTCGGTCTCTCACAGTTTGGATGTGTCTATGGAGCTTCCATGACATTGCCTTGGTCAAGTTGTGCTGGCTTCCCCAGTACTGTGTAGTGTCTTACCTTTCACCAAAGTTACCACTTACCTATTGTCTATTTAGTGTTTTTCCATCCCCACCTCTCCCCTCCCTTGTAGCTATCAAAGATTGTTTCTTTTTGTGTATAAACATTTTCATGAGTAGTAGTCTCCTATAATATTTGTCCTTTCATGATTGACTTATTTCACTCAGCATAATGCCTCCAGATTCATCCATGTTGTGAGATGTTTCACAGATTCATCATTCTTCTTTATGGTTGCGTAGTATTCCATTGTGTGTATGTATGAAAATTTGTTTATCTATTTGTCTGTTGATGGGCGCCTAGGCTGTTTCCATCTTTTTGCTATTGTGAACAATGCTGCAATGAACATGGGTGTGCATATCTCTATTCATGTGGTGGCCCTTATTTCTCTAGAATATATTCCTAGGAGTGGGATTGCTGGATCATGTGGTATTTCTAATTCTAGCTTTTCAAGGAAGCACCACATTGTTTTCCAAAATGGCTGTACACCAGTCTGCATTCTCATCAGCAGTGCACAAGAGTTCCAATCTCCCCACACTTCTCCAACATTTGTTATTTTCTGTTTTTTTTTATTCATGCCAGTAATGTTGGGGTGAGATGGTATCTGTACTTTTGATCTGTACTTCTCCAATGGCTAGTGATCATGAGCATTTCCTCATGTGTCTGTTAGCCACCTTAATGTCTTCTTTGGTAAAGTGTCTGTTCACATTCTTTGCCCATTTTTTAATTGGATTATTTGTCTTTTTTGTAGAGGTGTTGGATTCTCCCATAGATTTTAGAGATTAGACCTTTGTCAGATTTTTCATAGCCAAAAATTTTTTCCCAGTCTGTAGGTTCTCTTTTTACTCTTTTGGTGAAGCCTTTTCATGAGCATAAGTGTTTTAATAAGCATAAGCATAAGTGTTTTAGAAGATCTCAGTTATCTAGCTTATCTTCTGGTAGTTGTGTATTTTATTGTTAGTTACGGTTTGTATCCTGTTAATGCTGTGTACTAGGGCCTCTAGCATTGATCCTATCTTTCCTTCTACGACCTTTATAGTTCTTGGCTTTATATTTAGGTCTTTGATCCATTTTGAATTAGTTTTTTACGTATGGTATGAAGTATGAGTCCTGTTTCATTTTTTTTTGTATCTGGACATCCAGTTTTACCAGCACCATTTGTTAAAAAGACTGTCTTTCCCTCATCTGAGCCCTTGTCAAAGATCAGGTGACCATAGGTGGATGGATTTACATTTGGGCTCTCAATTCTGCTCCAATGGTCAATGTGTCTGTCATTGCACAAGTACCAGGCTGTTTTGACTACCATAGCTGTATAGTAGTATCTGAGGTCAGGTAGTACAGGTCCTCCTACTTTATTCTTCTTCTTCAATAGTGCTTTACTTATCCAGGGCCTCTTCCCTTTCTATAGAAAGTTAACGATTAGTTTTTTCATCTCCTTAAAGAATGCTCTTGGTATTTGGATCAGGATTGCATTGTATTTATAGATTGCTTTGGGTAGTAATTAAAATGGAAGAGCTTATGTTAAAAAAAAAAGATTCTCTAGAAGAATCTTGATCAAAGGGGGAAAAATGCAGAACAGAATTTCAAATTCTCATGGAATCCAGCCTTTCTGGAGCCACGGAGGCTGGACAAACCCCTGAAACTATTGCCCTGAGATAATCTTAAAATTTTAAACCAAAAATATTCTCTGAAGTCTTCTTTAAACCAAACAATAGTTAGCTTAATTAGTAAAGAATGTCTCCCTTGAGCAATGTGCCCTTTTAAAGTACTACTATGTGGGGGCAAACTGACAACAACAGCAACTCAAAAGGTTAGATAAGAAGCTCAGTGGGCAGTGAGTTTATGCTCACCGTGGACGAATAATTCAGAATAGAAGGGTAAGAACTGTTGCACAACTTGAAGCATGTAATCAAGGTCACTGAACTGCACATGTAGAAATTGTTGAATGGGTGTATGTTTTGTTGCGTATATTTTCAACAGCAACAACCAAAAAATAAAATAATTTTTTTTTTTAAAAAAAAGAAGAAAGGAGAGAACAATTGTGTCCAATACTGCTGACAAATCAAGTAAGGTGAGAGATAAGAGCCAACCACTTGATTTAACAATGTAAGATTTATTGCTGATCTCGACACCTGTTTGGAGAAGTGGAGGCAGAAAAGAGTAAAACTAAAGGGGATTCAAAAGAGAAATAAAGAAAGGGAGTATCAACAATATTTTCCAAAAGTTTCACAGTAAAGGGAAGAAGAAAAAAAAATGTTTTTAATTGAAGATGTTTCTATGCTGATGGGACTGATATAGTAAGGAGTGAAAAATGAGGAGGGTCAGTTATAGAGCAACGTCCTTGAGTAGGTGAGGGGGGATAGAATCCAGTGCACAAGAAGAATGGTAGGCCTTCGACTAGCATATGGTAAGACTATAGATATTTTGGGAGCCCTGGTGGAACAGTGGTTAAGAGCTCGGCTGCTAACCAAAGGTTGGCAGTTCAAATTCACCAGTCACTCCCTGGAAAACCTATGGGGCAGTTCCACTCTGTTCTATAGGGTCACTGTGAGTTGGACTTGGCAGCAATGCTTTTTTGTTTGTTTGTTTGTTTAATGGATACTTTACCAGTAAGGAAGTCAGGGTATACAGCACAGATATGGATAGGTTTATAGTTTTAATACTGAGAGGATACACTCACTGTCGCCAAAATGCTTTACTTCCTCAGTCAAATAAGAAGCAAGGTCACTTGAGATATCTTCAAACCTTGAACCGAAAAAGCCCCTGAAGTCACCTTTTAGCTAAGTAACAGACTGGCTCACAAAATAAAGAATATCACCCGTGAGTACTGTGCTCCTTTAAAATATCATCTATAAGAGACCCAACAGTCAACAATTACTTCAAGACCAAGATGAGAATGTAAGGGGGCAAGAAAGGTAGATTAATGGAAATGGAACAACCAGAATGGAAATGAGAATGTTCATGCACTGTTAAGAATGTAACCAATGTCGCGGAACAACTTGTGTAAAAATTGTTGAATGGGAACCTAAACTACTATGCAAACCTTCACCGAAAACACAATAAAATATTATTTAAGAGAAGAAGAAGAAGCAAGGTCACTGCTTGGTCTTAAGGAAGGGTAAGGAGATGTTGGAGGTTTGAGGCGAAAGGAAAAGTTGTGAAAAGTCATTTGGAAAAGCAAGAGAATAACTGGACTAGGGAGCACAGCTGTCGCTGAAATTCAGCAAAGATGTAGGTAGGATTCCTTGCAGGGAATGTTAAAGCTCACAGATAACTGGGATTTTCAAATTGTCTGAAAAACATTGTATCTCACTAAATGCTACCTTTTGTTGTTTTTGTTGTTAGTTGCCCTCCAGTCAGCTCCAATGCATGGTAACCTGTGTACAACAGAACAAAACGTTGCCTGGTCCTGTGTCGTCTTCATGGTGGTTGGTATGTTTCAGTTCATCGTTGTGACTATTGTGTCAATTCATCTCATGGAGGATTTCCCTCATTTTCTTGACCCTACTGATAGCACAGTGATTAAGAGTTCGGCTGCTAACCAAAAGGTTGGCAGTTTGAATCTACCACCCACTCCTTGGAAACCCTATGGGGCAGTTCTGCTCTGTCCTGTAGGGTCACTATGAGTCAGAATCGACTCAATGGCAGTGGGTTTGGTTTGTTTTTTTTTTCTACTTTACCAACCAGCAATTGCTCCTTCCTGATAACATGTCCAAAGTAAGTAAACCAGAAGTCTCACCATCCTCACTTCAAAGGAGCATTCCGGTTTTCTTTCTTTTAAGACTGATGTGTTTGTTCTTCTGGCAGTCCACGGTATATTCAATATTCTTTGCCAACACCACAGTTCAAATGCATCAATTCTGCTTCTGTCTTCCTTTTTCATTGTCCAGTTTTCACACGCATATAAGGCAATTGAAAAGACCATGGCTTGGGTCACGGGCACCTTAGTAAATGCTACTTAGCCACATTATAAGGCATTTCCTAAATTATTTTCCCAGGGACTAATCCAGAATTTTAGACATTCATTTTAGCCTTAACAATCAGTCCCCCTCTCCACCCCTCACAAACCGCCACGGGAACAAGGATGCATCAGGAAGTATAAGAGGCCTCTACCCATGTGCTTTGTGGCCTAAGGAGGTGAGACAGTGCAAATTCCTGTGAAATACCGAAACCTAGAGAACAGACAGGGTCAGGAAAGGGAGAGGAAGACTCTAGACCGGAAATGCTCTAAACAACCAATGACAGAAAACAAAAACTTGTCAAGAGAAGCCACAAAGAAATATCACTGAACTTAAAAGGTTTTCTCTCATTTTGTCTTCATAACCCATCAGTCACCGATTACATTTGACATAAGTGCAATTAAATTACCCACCTAACAGAGGATGCAAATAGGCTCAAGGGATATCCTCTCCCCGCCACCGCCCCCAACCTTTTAAGAAAAGAAGGGTCCGAGACAGACGGTGCAAAGGAAACTTTTTTTTTCTCTTTTTATTGTGCTTTAAGTTGAAAGTTTACAATTCGAGTCAGTTTCTCATACAAAAACTTAAACACACATTGTTATGACCTTAGTTGCTCTCCCTACCATGTGACAGCAGACTCCTCTCCACCCTGTATTTCAAAGAAAACTTCCAAGGAAAAAAAAAAAAAGCCATAACTGAAAAGACTTCAAGACAGAAGAGAAGAATCAAGACTCATTTCTAGAAGGTAACAAATCAAAAATCTTAAAAAAGAAGAAGAAATCCTATACCTCTTGACCCATAAGCAGGGCTCTTTAGAATACGAAACAGGTTCCTCCGGAGAATAAGAAAATATCCCACGTTAAGGAGTAAGCACCAGGAAGCACAAGGAAATTTAATGAACAGATAAAGAAGAGACTCTTAGCAGTGAACAGGGATTCCCTAAATAAAAAACAACAATAGTAGAAACTTCTACATTAGTGATCACTTACTAAACGCCAGGCATGGTGCTAGGTGCTTTATCCTATAATCCTGCACAAGGATTAAGCGGAAGGTGTGAGAATCCTAATTTTAAATATGAGTAAATAGCCTCACGGATATTATGCAATCAATACTACAGAAAACAAACGTCATAAAGTCTGTAGCAACAGTAGCTATCAATCTACGTACAGGAACTCTTACAGGTAAATTCAAGACTACTGCAAAGCCATCAAAATAAAAAAAAATTTTTTTTAATCCAACCATTTCACTCCATAGGCACATCAATCTAATCTTACTGTACAAACAGGGATCTTGTTTAAGGATGTTGATCAAATGACCCTTTTGGCACCTTAAAGTCTGAGAAGCTGTGATTCTCGCTGCTTTTCTTCACATCTCCTTTTATGCGGTCTCATGTGTGAAATCTAAGGAACGCTCACTGTGCTGTGAGCTCTCTCCATCTCTTTCAAAGTCTCCTATGCACACAGGCTGACTCCAGCAGCAATCTGCTGTTGTTGGAGGCAGTCCTGCTACCCTGCACGCTCCCCCGTGATGTTGTTGTTGTTAAGTGCCGTCGAGTCGGTTCCAACTCATAGTGACCCTACGTATAACAGAACGAAATACTGCCCAGTCCTGTGCCATCCTTACAATCATTGTTATGCTTGAGCTCACTGTTTCAGTCACTGTGTCAATCCACCTCACTGAGAGTCTTTCTCTTTTCTGCTGACCCTGTACTTTGCCAAGCATGATGTCCTTCTCCAGGGACTGATCCCTCCTGACAACATGACCAAAGTATGTTAAGACACAGTCTCACCATCCTTGCTTCTAAGGAGCATTCTGGTTGTACTCCTTCCAAGACAAACAGGTGCTGGTGCTCAAAAGCTTCAGGTCATCAAAACGGCATGCTGAGGTTCTGGTAGTCTGTAGTTAGCTGCTGCAGTGCAGTGAATTACTTAATATGGCCTTTCTAGCCATTTTTTTTTTTTTTCATAGTTTTTGTGATTCCAACACAATGATTGGTTGGGACTATCCAAATAAGGTGTATGGAACTTGTGATGATTAAGATTAGATGTCAACTTGGCTGGGCCATGTTTTTCAGTGGTTTGGCAGTTATGCAGTGATGTAATATGGCAGTTATGTAATGCTGTAGTCATCCTCCACTTTGTGATCTGACATAATTATCCTCCATTTTGTGATGTGTTGTAAATCCTACCTTCTATGCCTGTGGTTATGGTCCCATTTGGGAGTGAGTTGTCTGTTATGTTAATGAGACAGGATTAGGGTGGGATGTATCTTGAGTCACCACCTTACTTGAGAGTATGACTCAAGTCACCACCCTTATCCCAGTCACCACCCTTACCACCTGTGATGTGGTTAAGGTTGTGTGTCAACTTGACTGGGCCACGATTCTTAGTAGTTTGGTAGTTATGTAATGTTGTAATTTGGCAGTTATGTAATGACGCAGTTATCCTCCATTTTGTGATATAATGTAATCACCTCCATGATGTGATCTGATGTAATTAGCCAATCAGTTGTAAGGGGAGCTTCCTCAGGGACATGGCCTGCATCCAATAGATATGGATGTTCTGGCAAAGCTTGCTGGCTTTTGCTCACTCTGGATCCTGCATCTGACTCATCATCATCTGACCTCCAGTTCTTGGGACTTGAGCCAGCAGCCTGCCATATCACCTGCTGATCTTGGATTCATCAGCCTCTGCAGTCTGTGAGCCAACAGCCTGCCATATCACCTGCCAACCTTGGATTCATCAGCCTCCACATCCTGTAAGCTAGCAGCCTGCCATCTGACCTGTCGATCTTGGGTTCATCAAGCCCCTGCAACTCCATGAGTCAGGAGATGCCTCCAGCCTGATGCCTGACCCACAGACTTGGGACTCGCCAGCCTCTACAACTGCGTGAGCCATTTCCTTGAGATAAATATATATACCACACCAATAAAACCCAAACCCATTGCCGTTGAGTCAATTTCAACTAATAGCAACCCCATAGGACAGAGTGGAACCACCCCACAGAGTTTCCAAGGAGCATCTGGTGGATTTGAACTGCTAACCTTTTGGTTAGCAGCCATAGCACTTAATCACTACATCAACAGTATTTTATTTTTATATATATATACAAACATATACACATATATATATACATACACGTGCACACACTTCACTGGTTTTGCTTCTCTGCAGAACCCAGTCTAGGACACCACCTTTATTCAAATTACACCCTTACCTGAGTCATACCTTTTATCCTACAAGAGATAAAAGGTGAGAGAAGCAAGCAGAGAGGGAGGAACCCACTACCACCAAAAAGAAGAGCTAGGAGCAGAGCACATCTTTTGGACCCAGGATCCCTGCACAGAGAACCTCCCATACCCAGGAGACAGAGAGCTGTAACATTGGAGATGGCACAAGATGGTAAGAAGCAACAGCAAGCAAGGCAGAGAACCAGCTGCAGTAGAACCGGGAGACCAGTGCAAGACGGTGTAATGGGCTTTCTGACCCATGAAGCGAGATGGCTACAGTGGGTGTTCCGACCCACAGAGAAAGAAAGCTGAGTGTGTCTGGGCAGGGGAATTCCTGGTGGAGTGGGGTATCTCCAGGCACATATCAGTGCAGCTAGGCTTGCCAACCCACTGAGAGAGACCTCCGGGCACTTATTGGTGGAGCTAAAGAGATTTGTAACTTCACTGAGCAGGGCAGAGTCCAGCCGAGGGGCTGAGGTTATGTCTGACCTCAGCCTCGCAGGAATCAACCTTGAGCTACTGATGCTGCTAGTGATTCTCCTTCCCCCTTGTGAAGTCAGAGGAGGCCAGATGCCATTTTTATAGCTGCAGTCAATTCGGACCTAGATTCACGGCAACCCCATGTACAACGAAACAAAATGCTGGCTGGTCCTGTGCCATCCCCATGATCAACTGGGAATCAGACTGTGATCCACAGGGTTTTCATTGGCTGATTTTCAGAAGTAGATCACCAGGCTTTTCTTCCTAGTCTTGTCTTAATCTGGAAGCTCCACTGAAACCTGTTCGGCATCACAGCAAAACACAAGCCTCCACTGAGAGACCCTGAACCATCGGAGACTGGTCCCTGACAAGGCTTTATGTTTGACTCTGTATAAATCATTTCATGTTCCAGGATTCCCACGTATTTATCTATAAAAATAGGAAAGGTGGGCTAAACTCGCAGCCCTTCAGAGTTGGAACGGGCCTCACAGGTCAGGTTGGATCTGATTCAGTTCATTTACTGAGCCTGACGTACACACCACACCCTTTCAGATCCAAAACTCTAAAAATAACAACAACAATGACAAACATGTTTTGTTCTGAAAGTTCATTTGTAAATCAGTTCCTTGAACCTGGGAATGCACTTCTCCATAGAAATAACATCACTGGAGATAGTTAGGTTTCCATGTCAACCCACAAAAGCCTATTTAACTTGTAAAATATCTGAATATAGTACTATAATAATAATATCACAGAAGCTCAATGGAATGCAAGGCAAGTGTCTTCTCCCCTCTCCCCGCAAATCCCCCTGCTCCTGCAAACCACCAGCACCAAGCAACAGAAAAAGAAATTCTCAGGTGAGAAAAATGAGAATGGAAATGAAGTGGAAAGACAGGTATTGGGCAGGGGTGGGCAGTGGAGGCAAAGAATAATGACCAGGCCAGGCAGTGCTGTATAAGGCAGAGTGAGGACGAGAGTAACAAAAAGAGGGATAATGCCATTTGTCCTCCCTTCCTCCCCACCCATTACTAACTCCTTTCCTCACGGCAGACTCCTGTAACCACAAACACCAAAGACACATAACAAAGAAGAAGTGGGATAATGGAGGACCGGGAAGGAGAGAAGTCTGGGATCCTTGCAGGACACACCCACTGGGTCTACATCAAATAATGGGTAGAACAAATCTGTTTTGGAAGAAGTACAACCAGAATGCTCCTTAGAAGCAAGAATGGCGAGACTGCGTCTTACATACCTTGGACATGTTGTCAGGAGGGATCAGTCCCTGGAGAAGGACATCATGCTTGGTAAAGTACAGGATCAGCGGAAAAGAGGAAGACCCTCAACAAGGTGGACTGACAAAGTGGCTGCAACAATGGGCTCAAGCATAACAACGATTGTAAGGATGGCATAGGACTGGGCAGTGTTTCCTTCTGTTGTGCATAGGGTAGCTATGAGCCGGAACTGACTCGACGGCACCTAACAAGAACAATATTGCCCCAAATCCAGAACTAATAAAAGAGTATTTCTAAGACCGTCATTTGGCACTTCCCAGGGCCCTCATCCACCATCTGTCAATTTGTCCTACTGGGTGGCTTGCATGTTGCAATGATGCTGGAAACTATGCCACTGGCATTTCAAATACCAGCAGGGTCACCCATGGTAGACGGGTTTCAGGGAGCTTCCAGGCTAAGACAGACTAGGAAGAAAGACCTGAGGATATACTGAAAAGTAGCCAAGGAAAACCCGATGGATCGCCACAGAATATTGTCCAATATAGTCCTGGGAGATGAGACCCCTCTGTTGAAAGGCACTCAAAGTACACAGTAGAGGCAAAAATGTACTCAAGCATACCAGGGATTGTGAAGGTTGTGCAGGGCTGCACAATATTTCATTCCGTTGTATGTGGGGTAACCATGAATCAGAGTCCACTTGACAGCAACTAGCAAGGCCTGACATGCCTGATCTTAGCCCTTATAGCACCTCACCTGCCCTGGACATAGGTCTTAGCTGCCATCTACTCTCTCCACTCCTCTCATCTCCATCGCCCTCTGTGAATCGTGGACTGAGAAGAGGCTGGAGCCCTGCCCTGGGCACCATGCTTAGAAGGAGGTTCACACCCTGCTCCAGCTGTGCCACTCCATGGGGCAAGGAGCTTAAAGAGTCCTTCAGACATGCCCCCCAGGCCCCCTTCTAGACGCACTACAGGTCCCTGGGACCTGCTTCAGTAGCTGCCCGAGCACCTTCCAGGGCCCATTCTTTTAAGGGTGGGCCACCCTACAGTCTGTATAAAGGAGCCAGTTTGCAGGGGCTGTAGACAGACCTTGGGAAATGTGGCAGGGAATATCAACCTGCTAACATATGAGGCCCCTTGCTGTGTAGGACTGAACAGGGTGTGGGAAGAGAAGAGGGCTCTGGGCGCGTGCTCAGGGCTGGCTATCTTTGAAGCGCAGGGAGATTTTGGACAAGAAACTTCAGGATTCCAAGAATTTTAAATTAGAACATGGCTTTCTAGGTCACTGTGAAGGTATATTTATCAAGATAGTACAGAACTTGATTTACATATAAAAAACAAATTAGTTGTCGTGGAGTCTGTTTTGACTCACAGCAGCCCCGTGTGTACCAGAGCAGAACTGTGCTCCATAGGGTTTTCAATGGCTGCGACCTCTCAGAAGCAGATCACCAGGCACCTGTGCACAGGTTCGAACACCAATCTTTCTGTTAGTGGCCAAGTGCTTAACCAGGAACTATGTAATTTAAATTATACAGCTTGATTTCTAACATCGAAATATTCATTTAGACATATGGTATGTGGGTCTCCATATGTACTCCTGCCCCAGGTCCAGCACGTGTTAGGGGTGGGCCTGCCTCTCTGCTCCCTGCTTTCAGTCTCCAGGCAATGTACTCTAAAGGTCTAATCAGAACGTTTACTAATAAGCTGGTAAGCTGACTTGTTTGCCTTCCTAGTAGGTCTTCTTAATTAGAAATAAAATGGCTCCCAGCTCTCCCCAAACAGAAGGTTCCCCAAATTTCACTTCCACTGGTGTAAACTTCCCTCTGCCACACACCCACACACAAGAGTTCAAAGATGACAACTATCGTTACCACACCCTACATTTGTGGTCTTTCTCCTTCTCGGTTCTCCTCAGTACTTCACTCCCACCGTTTCCACCGAAGTACAACACTCACACGCAATGGGGCTTTCAGCTCCACAAATTATGTTGCCTGAACATGAGACAATACTCACGCAAAAACAATCTAAACCTCTCAAGCAACGATGAAAGGGTAAGGGGACAGGGAAACTAGATTACTGGAAGGGAAGCACCTAGAAGGGAATTAACAAGAATGTTAAAACACTGAAAAAATGTAACCAATGTCTCTCAACAATTTATGTAGTGATTATTAAATGGGAACCTAATTTGCTGTGTAAACTTGCAATGGAAACACAGTGAAAGACATTAAAATAAAATAAGTGATCAAAGCGAGAATGTTCCTTAGATGCAAGGATGGCGAGAGTTCATCTCACTTACTTTGGACATGTTATCAGGAGGGACTGGTCCCTGGAGAACGACATCATTCTTGGTAAAGTAGAGGGCTACTGAAAGAGAGGAAGACCTTCAACAAGATAGACTGACACAGTGGCAGCAACAGTGGGCTCAAACATAGCAACAATTGTGATGATGGTACAGGACCAGACAGTGTTTTGTTCTGTTGTTCATAGGGTTGCTATGAGTCCATAGCATCTAACAACAAACCGCCAGTAAATCATAGATAGGGGCCTCATGTTACTCACTTCTGAGGTTCAGGGCCATATAACAGCACAGTTTGAGCAAGACGGCTGATCCCAGGACTAGCCTATCTGACCATGTTTTAGGTCTGGTTCTAAGCAACCTTTGAGCTGAGCACAGATACCCCAACCCCATTGCCACAGAGTTGATTCTGGCTCAAAGCAACCCTATATAGACAGGATAGAACTACCCCATAGGGTTTCCAAGGCTGTAATCTTTATGGAGCAGACTGCCACATCTTTCTCCCACTTAGCAACTGGTGGGTT
Source organism: Elephas maximus indicus (assembly GCF_024166365.1). Classification (NCBI taxonomy): domain Eukaryota; kingdom Metazoa; phylum Chordata; class Mammalia; order Proboscidea; family Elephantidae; genus Elephas; species Elephas maximus. The sequence goes on from NC_064840.1 coordinate 57,109,896, forward strand.
TGAACTGCCAACCTTTCAGTTAGCAGTCTAGCACTTAACCACTGTGACACCAGGGCACAGATAAAGGATAACAAAACTTCATTCTGCATTCAGAGGCAGGGTGCTGCTGAGGGGAGCCCAGATTGCTATCAAGCAAACACACCTACATTTAGATTTACGAAATCTCTATTATCTGTGTTTATCTATCGCTAGTTCCATTTGGTGCAGTCCTTTATACAGTGAACAGCAAGTAAAACGAGTTTCACCCTGAACACAGTGTCCCTTTAAATGACCCTGGGGAAACCGATTACCCACTGTCGGGACAAACAAGATAACAGATAAGCAGCCCAGTCTTCCCGCTGAGCAGTAATGGAGTTAAATGTCAGATTAGGGTGTGTGATTGGATCTGTGCTATAGTTGAATCTGTGGTATGTGATTCACACTTTATCAACCTTTAAATGATTTGTAGTCAATTCTACAAGTCCTAAAGACTGAGTATCATAACCTTTACCCTACTTTGTGCAACCACAACTATTATGATCAGGAATCCTGCCTGCCGACCCCATGCCCTTGCCTTAAATATGCTGCCTCCCCTCCCCCACCTGTGGACCAGTCACCACAGCATTTTATCAGGATGCTACTATAGGGTCGCTATGAGTTGGAATCGACTTGACAGCACTGGGTTTGGTTTTTTTTTTGTATTCATCAGAAACCACAAAAAAGTGGATCTCAAAAAACGGAAACAAGACTAAAAAGTCTGATAACTGAAAAACTATTAGAACTACTATTGGTAAGGTGTCTACTTCTTTTAAAAATAACTACCTACATACCAACAACCAAACAAAACCAGCTGCTGTCGAGTTGGCGCCGTCTCATGGCGACCCCATGTGTGTCAGGGTAGAGCTGTGTTCTGTATGATTTTCGATGGCTGATTTTTTGGAGGTATATCACCAGGGCTTTCTCTGAGGCACCTCTGGGTGGACTCAAACCTCTAACTGAAAGGTTAGCATTAACCTTTTACACCACCCAGGGACTCATACTAACAACAGCCAATTAGAAAAGATTATGGGAAAAGACTATAAGTTCCCTTTTATAAGAACAATAGCAGCCCTGGTGGCACAGTGGTTAAGCACTTGGCTGCTAACCAAAAGGTCAGCAGTTCCAACCCACCAGCCACTTCATGGGAGAAAGATGTGGCAATTTGCTTCCACAAAAATACAGCCTTGGAAACCCTATGAGGCAGCTCTACTCTGTCCTATAGGGCTGCTATGTGTTGGAACCGGCAATGGGTTTGGTCTGGTATGGGTTTTTATAGGAACAATAAAAAATGGCTATCCAGAACTAAAACATAAAAAATTTGCAGAAAAGAAAAAAACTTACCAAGCACATAAAAGGAAAGCAGAATAAAGACACACTGTGTTTCTGAAGAAAAAAAAATTTAATATTATATAGATTTCAAGTCTTTAAAAATTGATTTAAATTAATACTAATCCAATCAAATCCCAGCAGGACTTCCCCTGCCCTGGAGTTGGCAGAAATAATTCTAAAGACCACTCAGAATAATAAATATGTAAAAAATAAAGAAATGTTTTTAAAAACAGAAGTATTGAGGGAGAGGAGAGCCCACTCTACCAAATATAAAAATATATAATAAAGTTCAATGATGAAGTCAGTAATGACCCATTAATAGGCAGGCAGCTCAATGCAACAAAATAAAAAATCCAGAAACACATTCAAGAATAAATAATAGAGTAATATACGGTAAGGGTAGCATTTCAAATCAGTGGAGAAAGGTGGATTAGGTAACAAATGGTATTCAAGCAACTGGGTGAGCATTTGTTAAAATAATAATAATAAATTGGACCCCTACTCCAAAACAAGGAGTCCTGGTAGCACATCAGTTAAGTGCTAGGCTGCTAACCAAAAGGTTGGTGTCTTGAGCTTACACAGTGGCACCACGGGAGGAGAAGGCCTGGCGATCTGTTCCCATAAAGATTACAACTTATACTGAGTTTGAAGGCTCAGAACCATAGTGTTGTGGGACACCTAGGTTAATTTGCATAACATAGTTCATAAAGATAACGTTCTGCATCCTAGTTTGGTTAGTAGCATCTGGAGTCTTAAAAGCTTGCAAGCAGCCCTGTAAGATGGTCTCTTCCCATCTGGAGCAAAGGAGAATGAAGGAAACCAAAGACTCAAGGAAGAAATTAGTCCATAGGACTAACAGCACACACAAACCACAGCTTCTTCTAGCCTGAGACCAGAAGCACTAGATGGTGCCCGGCTATCACCACTGACCATCCTGACCAGGAATGCAATAGAAGACCTCAGTTAGAATGGGAGAAAAATGTAGAGAAAACTCAAATTCATAAAAAAGACCAGACTTACTGAACTGATAAAGACTAGTGGAATTCCTGAGGATAAATCAAAATTGCACAAGCTTCAGGCCCACAAAACTTGGATCCATGCCTGCTCCCATAGTTTCTACTGCAGCACAGTGGTCAGAAATTTTGCACACAATCTATCTTGCTGCTGCATGAACACATTTTGGAGGGTTTGCACTCTACGTAGTCATTTAATAACTATAAAATTATAATATATGCATTTATGTTTATAGTTAAGAGCACAACCTTTGAAATTAGACATGCCCCTCTGAGCCTCAGTTCCTGATCTGTAAAATCAGGATTATAATACTTTACACACCTGATCTCATCAAGCTGGGCAGACTTGATGAAAGCAGGTATAAAAAAATGCATAACATGGTAAAAAAAATTAATAGTAAGAAAATCTAAAACAATAATATGTTAACAGTTCCATGTGGTAAGATAAGGAAAGACTTTTTTCTTTCCTTCTTTTGTTTATTTGCATTTTCTAATTTACCAATAATGAGTGCATTAAAAAAGGAAAAAGAAAAGTTATTTGGGGATGATCCTAATTAACATTAACGAGCTCTGAAATTAGTACTGGGTTAGCTCTGAAATTAGTGATAGCTGGCTCTTAAAAAAGTAAACTACATTTGTCAAAACTCATAGGACTGTACAACACAAAGAGCAAACCCTAGGGTAAACTCTGGACTTCAGTTAACGCATCAGTATTGGTTCATCAGTCATAACAAACGTACCACACTAATGCAAGATATAGAGATACTAGGGGAAATGTGGGGGAGGTGAGTATAAATGGGAACTCTGGGCTTTATGCACAATTTTTCTGTAAACCTAAAATTGTTCTAAAAAATAAAGGCTATTTAAAATAAAATAAACTACAGGTAGTCCCTGGGTTATGAAAGTCAGGCTTGTGTACAATCCATAGTTATGAACCAACTTCCGTAAAGCCTATTATATTAAAAATCGGAGGTACATACAATTGTTCGTAATAACAGACGCTAATTATCAACACACATCAAAATATTATTATTACTGTATTATTATGTTAAAGATGTTTTAGTGTATCTGGGAATGGAACTCGTTCCTAATCTGGGGACTGCCTGTACCCTTAACTAGTAACTTTAATACAATTTGGGAGCTGACCTGTCATGCCATGGATTTTCCTGAAGGAGCTGCAGAAAAAGTCAGACTAGATGGAAGGACCTTTTCCTGTTGCCCCCTCTCCCCCCACCTAGTTATGGATTCTGTTTTTTGTCCATCGTCAGTGTTGACTCAAACGGAGATGTGAGACAGAAGATGTTCAGTCTAACCAGCGCCTGACCATCTCAGTAACAGGACTGAATGTGGACCGCATGCCCCCTGGAAACTCAGAACTGGACTGCCTATAGCATCCCACACTTGCTGGTAATTGTCCTTGTTCAAGGGCACCTCATTTGCAACTCTTCGTCCCTGAGTTGTCCTGAATCTGGCAGGCCTGATATTTCATTGAAGGGTGTTTCATTACAAGAGTAATTTTGCCGTATCAACCAGAATTGAGAGGGAAAAGGTGGTTTTGGAGCCAGGGAGCCTGGGTTAAAGTTCTATTTCTGTCCATTAATACTCATTTGACCCTGGGCAAATCATTTAACTTCACTGACGTTATCTGATCAGCTGTAAAACTTAAGTAGTAATATCTACATCAAAACAACCATGTGTGTACATGCTCTTTGTGAACTTCGAATGTAAAAATTACAATAATGACTACCTTTAACCACACGCAACAAAGGCCAAAGGATACAACTAATTCTTTCCCTCCTGCAAATCAGCCTTGGCTGATGGAATCTGTAAACGGTCAGCACCCTGCTTTGCATTCCACTCAGGGACAGGAACTGGCAAAACCAAAACTGCTAAACCAAACCTGTTGCTCTCAAGTCGATTCCGACTCATAGCAACACTATAGGACACAGTAGAGCTGCCCCATAGGTTTTCCAAGGAACGGCTGGTGGAGTCGAACCGCCAACTTTTTGGTTAGCAGCCCAGCTCTTAACCATGGTAGCACCAGGGCTCCAGAGACTGACAAGGACCCCCAAAAATACAGGGCCAACAGAAAGTATCCAACAATGGCAAGGAGGCCAGACAGGGTGGTCACTCTGTCAGTTTGGACTCTTGATAACAAGGGATAAAACTAACACTTGTCAGTTTAGGAAAGAATATGAAAACAAGCAGAAGGTCATTATCATTTTATCCACAGCAGACAGAGCTCCTAAAGGTCACGGAAGCCAACCAGAGTCTTAGGAGCAGCAGGAGTGCTGCCATGGTGAATGCCCCTGCTGCTGCTACCACCACAGATGCCATAAATAAATTCTAGCCATCTTTGCCTTTTGCACTGCTCACCAAGATTCAAAGTTCCAGGTAGAAGCATCCAGTTAGCTAACCTAGGAGGTGTGTCTACACCTAGCCAGAGCGAATGTCTCCCTCCCACCAAGACTACACATGAAAGGGGAGTTCAAGAAATGCAATGGACAGTAGAAACAAAAAGGCAAACATCCACTGTGACCTGGCTGCCACATACTGGTTCAAGGGTAAATATTGGCAACATAGAACTAAGACTCCTCCACAGACTACAAAAGGAGGCAAGCTGGCTACAGGAAGGACATTCAGGAATTTGACAACCCCAGAGAGGGATGACATCAATCCAATAACCACCCTGGGAAAATATCACAGCAGGCACCACGGTTGCTGGACTAGAGATAGGATCCATGGTTGGCCACGTCTGTCTCCCTTTTCTGACTCAATGTCCAACTTATTAACATAATGTTTACCTTTTAAACCTGGCACAGAGATTTCTATGAGGACACATTTGTACAGAACACAAAAGCACACACAACAAAATGTGCAAAAAAAATGCATTTTCTCAGATGTCCTCTGTGTTATTTAAATGTTGTTTATTACTGCAGTTTGGATATATGTCTGGTCTCAGGGTTTCTACTTGCATTGTTGTTGTTAGGTGCCATCAACTGGGTTCCGACTCTTGTTGTTAGGTGCCGTCGAGTCAGTTCCCACTCATAACAACTCTACGTACAACAGAACAAAACACTTCCCACTTCTGCGCCATCCTCACAATTGTTGTTATGCTTAAGGCCATTGTTTCAGCCACTGTGTCAATCTGTCTCATTGAGGGTCCTCCTCTTTTTTGCTGATCCTCTATTTTACCAACCATGATATTCTTCTCCAGGGACTGATCCCTCCTGATAACATGTCCAAAGTATGTGAGATGTAGTCTCGACATCCTTGCTTCTAAGGAACATTCTGGTTGTACTTCCTCCAAGACAGATTTGTTCATTCTTTTCTCAGTCAACACCACAATTCAAAGGCATCAATTCTTCTTCAGTCTCCCTTATTCATTGTCCAGCTTTCATATGCATATGAGGCAATTGAAAACACCATGGCTTGGGACAGGTCCACCTTAGTCTTTGAGATGACATCTTCACTTTTCAACACTTTAAAGAGGTCCTTTGCAGCAGATTTGTCCAATGCAATGCGCAGTGGGTTGTTTGATTTCTTGACTGCTGCTTCCATGGCTGTTGATTGTGGATCCAAGTAAAATGAAATCCTTGACAACTTCAATCTTTTCTTCGTTTATCATGATGTTACTTATTGGTCCAGTTGTGAGGATTTTTGTTTTCTTTATGTTGAGGTGTAGTGACTCCATATACAGCAGAACAAAAATGCTACCCAGTCCTGTGCCATCCTCACAATCATTGCTATGTTTGAGCCCACTGTTGCAGCCACTGTGTCAGGCCACCTCATTGAGGGTCTTCCTCTTTTTTGCTGACCCTTTACCAAGCATAATGTCCTTCTCAAGGGAATGGTCCTTCCTGATAACATGTCCAACGTAAGTGAGATGAAGTCGCACCATCCTCGCTTCTAAGGAGCATTCTGGCTGTACTTCTTCCAAGACAGATTCGTTCATTCTTCTGGCAGTCCATGGTATATCCAACATTCTTGGCCAACACCATGATTCAAATGCGTCAATTCTTCTTTTGTCTTCCTTAGTCATTGTCCAGTTTTCGCATGCATATGAAGCAACTGAAAATACCACGGCTTAGGTCAGGCACGCTTAGTCCTCAGAGTGGCATCTTTGCTTTGTAATACTTTAAAGAGGTCTTTTGCAGCAGATTTGCCCGATGAAACACATCATTTGATTTCTTGATTGCTGCTTCCTTGGGCATTGAATGCAACTAAGACGAAATCCTTGACAACTTTTCTTTTGCATTAGGGACTGCAAAACTGTGCACAGTATGACAGTATTTATGATTTTTGCTCTACCAGAGAACCTACCAGTGAGCTTTTTTCTGAGCATTCTAAACAACCCAGTGACAAATTCCTCAGCAAAGCATTCAAGTATCAATCTCTAAATGATCATTTAAACACACACACTTCCTCTATCAAGCAGAAAAATTTAGGAAATAAATGCATTATCTATGTCTCATCGTTTGTCCCCATTATAAGTTTTGCTTTAGAAAGAGTGTGTATTTGCTCTGATATGCCTTATTAAATATTATGCATGTGTACTGCAATAATACTCTAAATGTGGTGAAAATTGCTGAAAAATCAAATTAACTGAAGCTGAAATTTTCTTAATACAGCAGTTAATTAGCACAAATTATAAAGCGGGTTGTATTATTGTATGTTGTATGCCTCGCCTCATTACCACACTAATTTGAGTAATTCCTGAAATGTCTTCAACCATTTCTCATGTGTCAGAGAATATTTGGCTTCTAAAGACATGCAGTTCCAGAGATCTACTGAATCTCCCATTATCTACTCTACCCAGAGGTTTTTACTCCTTAGAAAGAAAAAGACCTCATAAAGAGAGTGCTGCTGTTACTACATCTATTACTACTATAGATTATGAAGAAAAACATATCTATATTGCAATTTTTCAATTGCTGACACTTCCAGGCCAAGTTCTTGCATAAGCTAAAAAATAGAGACATGACTGAAACTGATACCATGTGACCCTCAGAGGAAAAATCAGAGTTCTGATAAAACAAAAACACATACTGGACTACAGGACAATCAGTTCCTTATGATTATACGATGCTTTACAGCTTACAATTTTCACAGTTTAGAAAGTGCTTTTATGAGGAAGCTCACAACCTTCCTCACAACAACCCTATGAAGTAGGTATTGACATCCCCATTTTATAGGTGAGCAGTTGATGCTCAGAGAGAAAACAACTCACTACATCAGTGTTTGGTCCCTGGAACGATCTATGGGCTCTTCTTGAAGCCCTCCAAGCCCTAGGTCTTCCTATGGACTAACTTGCTTCAATGTATCATTTGGGAAATGAGGTAGAGTTTGTTGTTAAGATGTTTGAGGTTAGGCATGAGAAGTCACAACCATGTGGTGGTCACTGGGAATGACAGCAGCATCCATCAACATGGGACACTGATTTTATTAAAAATCTCCTCCGTCTATTGTAAAACAAAATGTCAGCCAAAAGGCCACACACTGAGGGAGAAGGAATGAGGTCTGAGTGTGATGGCAAATGCCCCACATCACAGGGTGTGGGCCATCTCATAAACGTTTTCATATATGTAGAATTCCTTTGTCTAACAGCAAATGTTTATCAAGTGGCTAAACACTTTGCGTTGTGTGACTGTGCCAAGATCCTTGCCCTTAAGGAAAATATCTAGAAGAGAAATTAGTTCACAATACCACCTTTTATTGGCTCCTTCCCTTCACTCCACAAATTTTCCCATCCTTAAGCTAAAAAGAAAACAAAAGTTCTCTTGGCCTGTTACGGTTATTGCCCTTTCTCTCTTCCTCTTGCCTCAGCTAGGCATTTGGAAAGTTCCTTCTATACATGCTGTTGCCACATCATTGTCTCCCAATCACTCCTGGAAGCCCTGCAGTCTGACTTCCACCCCTACTACTCCACCAAAACCGTTCTCGCCAAGTTCATTTGGGCCACCAAGGCGCAAACCTGATGAACGCTATTCAGCGCTTACCTAACTGGGCCAAGGGCTGATTCCAGTTAGGCTGTGTAACGGTGTTGCCTCATCCTATCAAGTGACCAAAAGTCTTCCACTGAAAAGCCACAGTTTGGCCATGAGTATTAAGTTAAATGTTCATCAGAATAGTTGGTAAGAGGTTCCTGATAAAGAACGGTGGTTTTAAAACTTGTCTTTAAATTCTTTGACACTTCTCCCATCAACAAGTGGGGTCTATGGCCCACCCCCCTTGAATCTGGGCCAACTCTTATGACTGGCCTGTCAACAGAGTACAGCAGAAGTGATGCCATGTGACTTCCAAGGCAAAGTCATAAAAGACTATATTACAGCTTTCCACTTGGTTCTCTGGGGATGTTCACTCTTAGAACTCAGATGCCATCACGTCAGAAAGCTCACGCAGCCTGTGGAGTGTCTTACAGGAAGAAGCCTATTTAGAGAGGAAACGAGGCCCCTGCACCCTCATCCCTAGCTAACAACTTGCATTGGCTTGCCAGCTATGTGAGTGGCCATCTTGGAAGTAGATGCTCCAGCACCGCCCGTCAAATGACTCCAGCTGATGCCACATGAAATGAGAGTCTTCTGTGCCAAGCTCTGCCCAAACTGCCTATTTGTGAACTCAGTAAATGATTGTTATTGCTTTGAGCCACTAAGTTTTGGGGAGGTTTGCTTCACAGTGATAAATAACATATACCAAAAACCAGTTGCCATCAAGTATAGAGACCCTATAGGGCAGAAGAGAAATACCCCATAGGGTTTCCAAGGCTGTAATGCCTCAGAGAGATGAACTGACACAATGGCTAGAACAATGGGCTCAAAACAGAGGAACAATTGTGAGGATGTCGCAGAACCAGGTAGTGTTTTGTTCTGTTGTACATAGGGTAGCTATGAGTTGGAACCAACTCAACAGCACCTAACAACAATGACAGTCTTTACAGCAGCAGACTTCCCCATCTTTCTCTAGCAGAGTGGCTGGTGGACTGGAACCACCAACCTTTCAATTAGCAACCGAGTGCTTAACTACTGTACTACCAAAAATAAAAAAACCCACTGCCATCGAGTTGATTCCGACTCATAGCAACCCTATAGGACAGGATAGAACTACCCCATAGAGTTTCCAAGGAGCACCTGGCAGATTCGAACTGCTGACCTCTTGGTTAGTGGCCATAGTGCTTAACCACTATGCCACCAGGGTTTCCACTGTGCTACCAGGGCTCCTCAATAACTGATATACAGGACTATATAAGACTCTGGCTTCTACTTTAAAATTTCTAAGTGAAAAATAGTGAAATTTTTCTATCTTTTAAGTCCATTATATAAAGCATGATATTTGAGAGACAACTGAAAAACTGTAGGTTTACCTTTACCAGAATCTGAATAAACTGCATTTTGAAGAAAAGATCACAAGCACATATTTTCTAATATATTTCTTAATATTGATTGAGCAATAATTTGGGAATCAATTTCTAAAGTAACAGAAAATATAATTGTACATCTTTTCCTTCCAGAAGGCAACATTATAACATTTATAGCCAAGTAAAGCTGTTTTAAAATCTTTATTATCCAGATTAATTATATTGTTATAAATTCATCAATTTTTTCTAATCTAATTCAGGTCCCAAAACAAAGATTTCTCTACTATGGGTCTTAACTCTCTATTTCGGCAAAGGAAACATGATGAAAGCTACTGTATGTATGATATATATATAAAAAAAAAAAAATGATATATAGAACCATTAAATAGTAAATGAGTTAATATTTCTCCTAACTCAGAATTTAGCTCCAGTTTACCAAAACTAAAAAACGGAAATCATATCTAAAACAGCTTTTTCGTCTACCAGCAAAGCCCATTTGTCAAAAACTACATGAGATATTCAAATACGCTTGATCATAATAGAGCTCTTTAAAAATACATGGCTAGAAATCACATTTGCAGTTTGCAAATGGAACAATAAAGATACTGAGTTAATAATTAATAGGTGGTTTAAATCCAGTGGGGAAGGAGGACAACGTGTCCCCATGCACACTACCCACTCTTTTTATCCTTCAAGCCCTAGTTCTTCCTCCTGGTTGTTTTGTTCAATGGATAATTTGGGAAATGAGGTGGAGGTTTTTGGGTGAGAAGAATTCACTATTGTTTGAAGATCACTCAGGATGGCAGCAGCATCCACCTATGTGGGAGACAGATTTTATTAAAAAGGTCCTTGGTTTATTGTGAAACAAAATGGCAGGCAAAGGGCCATACTCTGATGGGAATGGAAAGAGGGTTGAGTGTAGTGGCAAATGCTCCATACCACAGGCAATGGGTCTGCAGTGTCCCCCCACCCCCACCCCGCCCCAAGCCCGCTGGAAGTCCCTGCGCAGAGTTTCACCAAACATGCAAAGGGTCCGTCATCTGAATGCTGCTGAGGGAGGGACTCCAAATCTCACTGCTTCAGACAACCCAGCCAGCCTCAGTTAGCAGGGGTATTTGTACCAAAAGGCAAAAAGTTACAAGCCACTAACCAACCCAAATAGGGCCTGTCTTAGTCGTCTAGTGCTGCTGTAACAGAAATATCACTAGTGGATGGCTTTAACAAAGAGAAATTTATTCTCTCACAGTCCAGTAGGCTAAAAGTCCCAATTCAGGGCACCGGCTCCAGGGGAGGGCTTTCTCTCTCTGTCAGCTCTGGAGGAAGTTCCTTATGATGCATCAGTCTTCCCTTGGTCTAGGAGCATCTCAGCACGGGAACCTCACAGGTCCAAAAGACGCGTTCTGCTCCCCACACCGCTTTCTTGATGGTATGAGGTCGTCATGACTCTCTTTTATATCTCAGAAGAGATTGGCTTAAGACACTATCTAATCTTGTAGATCTCATCAATATAACTGCCACTAATCCATCTCATTACATCATAGTGGAGGATTTACAACACAGGGAAATCACATCAGATGGTAAAATGGTAGACAATCATACAGTACTGGTCATCACGACCTGGCCAAGTTGACAGATACTTTTGGAGGACACAACAGGGCCCAATTAAAAAATATATAGATATATAAGGTAGGTAGGTAGGTAGATAGATATAACCCACTAATTCACTTTCACCACAGGATAAAATTTAAGAAGCAAAGGCACTGGGACTGTAATGGCAAACTACAAATCCACGGGGGTCAGTGGCCTAGCCCACTGAGAATCATGTAGCACGGCAGCCCTGATGATGGTCCAGGCCTGACCATCATGCACAGATGGCCCAGGAGGACACCAACAGCTGACCCAAACAATGACCTCCCACTACTGCTTCCTAGCCATGTGGCCTTGAACTAGTGACTTATCCTCTTTAAACCCCAGTTCCTTCTGCTGTAAACTGGAGATTAATAACACACACACACACACACACACACACACACACACACACACACACACACACACACACACACACACACACACACACACACACACACACACACACACACACACACACACACACACACACACACACACACACACACACACACACACACACACACACACACACACACACACACACACACACACACACACACACACACACACCCCGCCCAGTACTTTGTAAAGAGCCAACATTCTAGTGTGGTTCCTTGACTAGCGACATCAGCACCATCTGAAAACTATTGAGAAATGCAGTCTCAGGCCCTACTGAATCAGAAACCGGGTGGAAGTTTTAAGAGGGGAAGTTATCTGTGTTATAATGAGCCTTCTAGGTAATTCTGATTTACTTTAATGTTTGGAAACCACTGAGCTACTGTTTGTAAAACATTTGGCACAGTGTCTGGTATGTATTAATAGTTCAGTAAATGATAGGTATCATTGTTACAAGGAAACCCTGGTGGCGTAGTGGATAAGTGCTATGGCTGCTAACCAAAAGGTCAGCAGTTCAGACCCACCAGGTGCTCCCTGGAAACTCTATGGGGCAGTTCTACTCTGTCCTATCAGGTAGCTATGAGTCGGAATTGACTTGATGGCAATGGGTTTGGTTTTTTTATGGTTATTGTTACAAAGAGCGGAACTCAGCTTACCTCTGCCTTTCTCTGCAATGCAGATAACACAGTGTTCTATGTGATAATGACAATGTCAACGGTGATAAATTATGGTGGGAATTAAAGTGGCAATTTTTTAAAATATAGAGTGGTCAGAAGGGGAAGAACAGGGACCAAAAGTTGTCCTAATTCATGGTTGGGAATTCATATGACTAAGTCAGAAGAGCATTGCCTCTGTGGCCATTCAGGGCATAAAGGTGTGAAATGAGCTTTACTTTAAATGTTCTATATAAAACAGAACTTTATTTTAGTATTCGTTGTAATGGACGGTTCCATCATTCATCTAGAAATCATCAACCATGTAAGGGTGTTTTTTGTTTGTTTTTTTGTTTTCTTTTGGAGCCCTGGTCAAAAGTCCAGCTGCAGAGACTTCCCATGGTGGTAGGGATCTAGCAAAGAGTGCCTGGGTCACGAAAAGGATCTGCAAACCCATTGCCACCGAGTCAACTCTGACTCACAACAACCCTATAGAGAGAGCAGAGTTGCCCCATAAGGTTTCCAAGGCTGTAATCTTTAAGGGAGCAGGCCGCCACATCCTTCTCCCTCGGAGTAACTGGTGGGTTCAAGTCACCCACCTTCTGGTTAGCAGCCAAGCACTTAACCACTCCGCCACCAGGGCTCCTTGAAAAGGATTCACTTCCCCCAAATCAGCCTGAGCTTCCATGGGCCAGAGAAGACAGCAGCTGCCTGACATAAGGGCTATCAGGGAGACAAGGCCACAAGCACAAGCCTTGAGAAATCAAATGAGTCTGATGTTCCTGAACGGCTTGACCTGCCACCCAACAGCATCCATTAGACTATGGTCTCCTAGTGGTCAGCACAAGACTTCCCAGGACTGAGGATGGTCTCTCCAACTCTGATCCAGCCTTATGATTACGTGTTGGTCATCTGCCTGTTTGCCCTCAGATCCATTCCCTGACTTTCCCTGCAAACTACTTTTTCCAGGTTCATTTGCCAACTGGCTCCTAGCTAGTTCAGTCAATGGGAATAACAGGTGGAAGGCTGGAGGGTGGGAGGAAGAAGTCAGAATATTCCTGCTTCTTCTTCTCTCTGTTTTGGATGGTATCTTCTGCAGTGGCTGTGTCTTCTCCATGGTTCCACCTCCCACAAGATAGGCCTTCCCTCCCTCCATGGTGCCAGCTTCTGGGGTCTTCCATGTACTGTATATCCAGCTCCTGGCAGATAGCTCAGGCTCTTGGCCTATAGTAACACCACCATCTTTGTTCCCCCAGCCTTAGGAGTGGTAGTAGTTTCTTGCTGCTGCTAATCTCTGGGTGGCCTCATCATCCCCTATTCAGCTTTTCAGATCTTCCAAGGAACTTTGTTACTAAGTTCCTGTATTAACGTGCTTCTATTTGACTGTATTGGTCATGGCTAATGCAGCCTCCTAATGAAAATTCGATCTTGGTCATGCCTTCCCTGATGCCTACCCAGCTGATTCACATCCCCATCCATGACTTTCCCTGGGCCTAACTATTCCTATGGTGAACCCCTGTTCACATCTAGGTCTTCAGTTCTTAATTGTTTGTGACCAACCAGTTTTGATACTAGTCCATGGAACTGGGCCCTGGCTCCAGCCCAAGCCCTAATCACCCAAACTTGATTCCCATCTAACTCCAGCCCTACTGGTATCTACCACCTGCCCCTCCTTGAACCCAGAAACTAAGTTAACACACCCACTGAGCTTCTCAATCAATATCTTACATTTTACATTTTTTCTAGGGGCAACATAAGCCATTAGGTGACTATCTCAGTAATTCAGGCACAAGTAAATTTGTGACTTGAAATAACTATCTGGCCCCAAATTCACCTGATATTTTCACAACTTTCTGCTTCCTTTTGGCTAGAAAGATACAGCAGATGTACAAACTAGAGTCAGAACACAGTGTTCCAGAAGGTGATTATGCTTTTGGCAAGTACCCACGTAAGTGCAATAAGTCCAGTATTAATGGCTATCCTTGCTTGATACTCCTTCTTTTCTAGAGAGATGGGCCCCATTTCAAGTCTTGCATCCCAAGAGAAACCGTGGAATTATCCTAAACGACCAGCCTCAGAAAGCTCAGCTTCTCTAATTAATTTTTCCAAAACTTAAAAAACCAGAACAGAGACAACTGCATGTAGTGAAGAGTGTGGTCTTGCTGACTTGGGATTAGAGCCAGAACTGGCAAAGGCAATGACTTTCCTAAGCAGGCAGGCACTGTATTTATACATGTTGCTTACTGCGCTACAGCTTTTGGAAATATGCAGTTAGTTCCCCTGGGATCTTCTAGAATGGAAAAGGGCATGGGTTCCCTTAAATGTTAAGTAAACTGCTAGAAGTGATCAACTACCTTAATATGGGCTTCTAAACTCTTCTTTAGTTGCTTAGCTAGTCTCAGTGCCCTTAAGGGAAAACAGGCTGCTGTCTTAAGAAAAGCACATTAAAAAAAAAAAAGAAAAAACAAAAGAAACAGGCACAGGTTTGCAGATTATTTTCTACAATGATCCACTGCACAAAGGTACAGGGTCCCTCAAGAGTTTGTGCCGGATGCTTATATAGCAAAGATGGAACAGAAAGTTGGCGGCATCTATAGAAACAGCCAAGGCCACTCCCACTCAACAAGCCCCCAAGACCAGACACTGAGGTGCCACAGACCCACACCAGTCCCCCATCTAATGCTTACTCTTCCTCTGCTTGCTTTGTATTTTGTTGCCAAGAGAGTCTAGTATTTAAGTTCCCTTTACATTGGTCATGATGATGGAAAGTCCCAAGAATATCTGTATATATAAATAATGTAAAATTAAGTGCATCTTAAAAGTGTTGTTGTTAGGTGCTGTTGAGTCAATTCCACCTCATAGTGGCCCCATGTGACAGAGCGGAACTGCTCCATAGGGTTTTGTAGCTGAGCACTTAACCATTGCACCACAAGAGCTCCTCATGTACATTGTTATTATCTTCTTAAAACCATGGATTTCATCTCGAGTTGCTAATAGAATTGCAAGTAGTCTGAATCATAATATCTTAATTAAAAAAAATAAGAATTGGAGCTTTTATTATTTCTACCCACTCAGGTTTCTGGATGATTTT
Source organism: Elephas maximus indicus (assembly GCF_024166365.1). Classification (NCBI taxonomy): domain Eukaryota; kingdom Metazoa; phylum Chordata; class Mammalia; order Proboscidea; family Elephantidae; genus Elephas; species Elephas maximus. Next base: position 57,125,379 of record NC_064840.1, read on the forward strand.
ATCCCCAAAAACTCATACGAAGGAATAAAAACTCAACTAGCAAATTTCAGCATGTTGGTATTTCACGTGGATTTATTGAGAATAAGGCTCTTGTCCTGATTATTGTCTTTATTCTGTCACTAGCTAGTCATGTGACCATGAGTGGATTTCATAATCTCTCTCCTGGCCCCAATCTCTTCCTCGTTGCACTAAAAAATATCAAAGATCCCTTCAAGTTCTTAAATGCTCTGATTAAAACGACTGTATAGTTGACTCCCAAAAAATTACCTAAGAAATGAAGATTCTACTTCAAGGTAAAATTGAGGCACGGTAAAATTAAAACCGGGCTTTTAGATGTCTAAACTTATTCTGCAGACTCCTTTAAAGCTGGGGCAGAGACTGTCAACATGAGAGAAACAACAACGTCAAGACAAAGGAACGTGTGTGATTTAGAACCGCCTCCAAAAGTTACTAATGTTTCACATGATGTAATGCATATTTTTTTTTTTAAATTTGGAGTCAAAAGCTTTTTCTTTCAGTACAGAAGATTCTGCAGTATTTCTAAATGCTCTAGCCCGACAGCATTTGCGAAAGAAAAAAATCAAACTTTACACTACATAAGCTTTCATCTTGTCACAAAGCCATTAGAGCTAATGAAAAGTGATGGCACTGTTAAGCTTTATTTATAGTTTCTTCTTAATAAAATGAAAAATGAATGGGAAAACACTCTGAATATAAATTTTTGAAGACTTTAAAGATCCGAGAAGAGGAGCAAAAAAGAAATCTATATAGCTATAAGCCTACGAATAGTCTTTGGGGTTTTTTACTTAATGGCAAGAAAGCACTGCTGATTGCTACTGTTGATTCCTGCCTTTCTCCATGGCATCATCAATAATTACACACACTGCAGTCCAAGGTCACTGTCATCAGGAATTTGGAGACCTAACAACGTAAACCACTATTCGTCTGTCAGTTTATCGTACTATGGTGGTTTGCATGCTGCTCCGATGCTAGAAGCTATGCCACTGGAATTTCACATACCAACAGGGTCACCAATGGTGGACAGATTTCAGCAGAGCTGAGGGGAAGAGCTGCCTCCTCAAAGTAGAGTTGACCTTACTGACATGGACGGAGTAGAGTTTTTAGGTCCTTCATTTGCTGGTGTGGCATGACTCAAAATGAGAAGAAACAGCTGCAAACATCCACTGGTAATCTGACTGTGAAATGTACAAAGTATGAACCCATGAAAATTCAAAGTTGTCAGAAATGAAATGGAACGCTTGAAGATGGATATCCTAGACACTAGTGAGCTAAAATGGACTGGTACTGGCCATTTTGAATTGCACAATTATATGGTGTACTATGCTGGGGATGACAAATTGAAGAGAAAATGTGTCACATTCATTATCAAAGAGAACATTTCAAGATCGTTCCTGGAAGACAACACTGTCAGTAGCAGGATAATATTCATATGCCCAAGAAGACCAGTTAATATGACTATTATTCAAAATTACACACCAACAACTAAAGCCAACAATAAAGAAATTGAAGATTTTTGCAAACTTCTGCAGTTTGAAATTGATCACACATGTAATCAAGATGTATTAATAATTACTGCTGATTGGAATGTGACAGCTGGAAACAAAGGAGAAGGATCGGTAGTTGGAAAATAAGGCCTTGATGACAGAACGACATAGATCTCATGATAGAATTTTGAACAAAGGAGAAGGATCAGTAGTTGGAAAATAAGGCCTTGATGACAGAACGACATAGATCTCATGATAGAATTTTGCAAGACTAACAACCTATTCGTTGGCAATTTTCTCAACAACATAAACGGTGACTACACACGTGGACCTCACCAGATGGAACACACAGAAATCAAATCAACTACATCTGTAGAAAGACACAATGGAGACACTCAAAATCATCAGTAAGAACAAGGCTAGGGGCTAACCTCGAAACAGACATCAATTGTTCTTATGCAAGTTCAAGTTCAAGCTGCAGAAAATTAAAACAAGTCCATAACAGCCGAAGTACAACCTTGAGTATATTCCACCTAAATTCAGAGACGATCTCAAGAACAGATGTGACTCATTGAACACTAATGACCCAAGACCAGAAGAGTTGTGGGACAACATCAAGGACATCATACATGAATAAAGCAAGAGGTCATTGAAAAGACAGGAAAGACCAAAACGGGTGTCAGAAGAGACTCTGAAACTTGCTTTTGAATGTAGAGTAGCTAAAGCAAAGAGAAGAAATGATGAAGTAAAAGAGCTAAACAGATTTCAAAGGGCAGCTCGAGAAGAAAAAGTAGTATACTATAATAAAATGTGCAAAGACCTGGAGTTAGAAAACCAAAAAGGAAGAACACACTCAGCATTTCTCAAACTGAACAAACTGAAGAAAAAATTCAAGCCTTGAGATGCAATCTTGAAGGATTCCATGCGCAAAATACCGAACACAGGAAACATCAAAATTAGGACAGAAGAAGTACACGGAGTCACTGTACCAAAGAGAATTAGTTGACCTTCAGACATTTCAGGAAGTAGTATATGATCAAGAACTGATGGCATTCAAGGAAGAAGTCCAAGCTGCACTGGGGCATAAAACAAGGCTCCAGGAATTGACAGAGTACCAACTGAGATGTTTCAACAAATGGATGCGATGTTGGACATGCTCACCCATTTATGCCAAGAAATCTGGAAGACAGCTACCTGGCTAACAGCCTGAAAAAGATCCATATTTGTGCCCATTCCAAGGAAAGGTGATCCAACAGAATGCAGAAATTATCAAACAATATCATTAATATCACACACAAGTAAAATTTTGCTGAAGATCATTCAAAAATGGTTGCAGCTGTACATCAACAGAAACCTGCCAGAAATTCAAGCCGGATTCAGAAGAGGAAGTGGAATAAGGGATAGCATTGCTAATGTCAGATACATAATGGCTGAAAGCAGAGAATATCAGAAAGATGTTCACCTGTGTTTTATTGACTATGCAAAGGCATCGGACTGTGTGGATCATAACAAATTATGGATAACATTGCAAAGAATGGGAACTCCAGAACACTTAATTGTGCTCATGTGGAACCTGTACATAGACCAAGAGATGAGTCTTTCAAACGGAACGAGGGGATACTCCATGGTTTCAAATCAGGAAAGGTGTGGGTCAGGGCTTTCCTTTCACCATACTTATTCAATCTGCTTGCTGAGCAAATAATCCAAGAAGCTAGACTATATAAAGAAGAACGCAGCAATGGGATTGGAGGAAGACTAATTAACAACCTGCAATATGCTGATAACAAACAATCTTGCTTGCTGAAAGTGAAGAGGACTTGAACTACTTATGGATGAAGATCAAAGACTCCTACCTTCAATATGGATTATACGTTAACATAAAGCAAAATCCTCACAACTGGACCAATAACCAACATCACAATAAACAGAGAAAATATTGAAGTTATCGAGGATTTCGTTGTACTTGGATCCACAGTCAACATCCATGGAAGCAGCAGTTAAGAAATCAAATGACAAGCTTGCATTGGGCAAATCTGCTGCAAAGAATCTCTTTAAAGTGTTAAAAAAAGATGTCGTCTTGAGGGTTAAGGTGCATCTGACCCAAACCATGGTATTTTCAATGGCCTCATATGCATGCAAACTCCGGACAATGAATAAAGAAGACCAAAGAAGAATTAATGACTTTGAATTATGGTGTTGGCAAAGAATATTGGATATACCATGGACTGCCAGAAAAGCAAACAAATCTGCCTTGGAAGAAGTACAGCCAAAATGCTCCTTAGAAGCAAAGATGGCAAGTCTCCCCATCCTTGATTCTATGGAGAATTCTGACTTTGAACATGTTATCAGGAGGGACTAGTCCCTGAAGAAGGACATCATGTTTGGTAAAGTAGACAGTCGGCCAAAGAGAGGAAGACCCTTGGCACAGGACTGGGCACTGTTTTGTTCTGTTGTACATAGGGTTGCTATGAGTCACAACCAATTCAATGGTACCTAACAATAACAATGAGCACCACCCAATTATGTGTTATGAGTACATAGCACAGAGCATTCTCTCATCAATGTCCACAACAATCCTTCCATACAAACATCATCACATTGTATAGGAAAGGGTCACAGGCTAAACAACCTGCACCTACTCCCAGCCCCTTTCTCACTTTCCTATCACTGCTTTCATACTTCAAGCCCTCCAGCCAAATTATTCCCCTGGGATCTTCCATCTCAGACTCTGGCTTACACCACCCACCCTGCATGAATGCCTACCCTCACTCATCCCTCCCCCAGATTCACGTGTTCTCACCACACTTCCTCCTCAAGACCCAAGTAAAATATATGCTTCCCCAACAAGAGGTGCACCCCCCTGCCTCAGAACCGTCGAAGCACTTTATCTCTGCTTCACACATGGCGCCCGGCACCTCATGCTCTGAACTGTAGCCAGCATGGGTCACAGATGTTTCCTATGTTACCTGGAGGAACTCAGGTCAGCCATGGTCCTCTGCTCAGAACCCTCCGATGGCTGCCATCCCACTCTCGGTAAAGCCCAGTCCTGTACAAGGGCCTCCAAGAACCTGCTCAATTGACCAGGCCCCATTACTGCTCTAACTTAATCTCTTACTGTCCCCCTCATTTCACTCTTGCTGTCTCCTCACTATTCCTGAAAACGGCCAGGCACTTTCCCACCTGAAGGGCTTTCAACTGGCTGTCCCCACGGCCTGGAGGCTCTTCCCCCAAGTGTCCACAAGGCTCACACCCTCACTTTCTTCACATCTTTGCTCGAATGTCACCACCTCAGTGACAGCTTACCTGAACCCCATTCAGAATTGCAAAGCAAGCATACACACACACACATCTACCCACTTTTCCTCTTCATTTTTCTCCTCAGCCCTTATCATCATTGATATACCATACTTCGTATTCATAATCTTCTACCGTCTGTCTCCCCACACTGGATTGTAAGCTCCATAAGGATAGAATTTTTGTTCTATTCACTGTATTTCCAGTGCCTAGAACAGTTATCTGGCATAGAAAAGATATTGGAAAAATGTTTTCATGAATTAATGAAAGACAACCTGTTTTGGTCTTCTCTACCCAACTTCACAGTTTGACAGAACTGAGCACCCTTAACACCTGGCATTTAAAAAGAGAGAGAGAGAAATAAAGAAAGAGTGACAGAATTGATAAGAGGCCTGTTTGTTGGTGTCATGGTCAAAGAAGCAAGTGTCTCACATCGTGTTAACGGATCTGGACAAGGGCAGAGCTGCCAGGGTCTCTGCCATCCATCCATGTCAGGAGGGAAAGCATTGGCTTTCAGGATCTTACCTCAAGACAGTAAGTGTAGTCCAGCCCTGAAACAGCCCCTGTCTAAGGACAGGGCCTGGACTGGATCCAGTTCTCCTGCCTCCTTCTCCTCCTCCACCCCCCGCCCCAGCCCCTTTCCTGGTCCACCTTGTTCATGGTTGATACATATGTAGGGGCTTACTTCTCAGTGGTCATTTTATTCCTAAGACCCTCAGAAAATCAGAGGATTGATTACTGTTAACTGCATAATCTTGCATAGAAAACACAGTTTAACCAGTATAAGGAATCCTCTTATGGCCAAGTTTCACTGATGGGTACAAGGTTATCTGATTCATTTACTCAAACCAACAATCTAAACCAAGTCACGCACAATATCAACCCTAGAGTTACTCCACAGGACTGGTTTTAGTTCTTCTCAAAGTCAGTGAAGCCTACCAATGTTCTCTAGGAAACTGCCCACATACTTGATACTTGCTTTTCCTCCCTCAACTGTGAACAACTTTCAAAAGCCTCATCGATCTTTCCTAATAGCGATTAGCTCCTTGTGGGTGGGATCTATGTCTGATTTGCTTTTCCAGCCACCAGTAAACCTCGCAGGCTACAATGCACATGCTGGTTTTGTTGTTGTTGTGAATGAATGAATGAAAGAATAAGAATGCTCTGAACCAACCATGTTTAATGAATAGCATGGGAGAAAGATGTGGCAGTCTGCTTCTGTAACGATTACAGCCTTGGAAACCTTATGGGCAACTCTACTCTGTCCTATAGGGTTGATAAGAGTCAGAATCAACTCGACAGCAACAGGCTGGTTTTTGTTTAATGAACAGCATTAGGCAACACGGTTGATCATTCTCTCTCTCTTCTCTCTCCTCCTCTATCCCTACCCCTACTCCCGAATGAAAAACAAGACACTAATGAATGTGCTCAGAGCCCTGGTGGCATGGTGGTAAAGAGCTCAGCTCTAACCAAAAGGTCTGTAGTTCAAATCCACCAGCTGCTCCTTGGAAACCCTATGGGGCAGTTCTACTTTGTCCTACTCTGTCCCGGTTTGGATTCCCAACCAATGCACCTCCAACACAGATGCTGAACAGATTTCAGCAATGCTTCCAGACTAAGACAGACTAGAAAGAAAGGCCTGGAGATCTACTTCTGAAAATCAGCCAATGGAAACTCTATAGATCACAACAGTCTCTTCTGTAACTGACTATGGGGATGGCACAGCACCAGGCATTATTTAGTTCCGTTGTACATGGGGTCGTCATGAGCTGGGGGCTAACTGGATGGCAGCTGAGAACAACATCTAAATGAATGTGCTAGCAGAGAAGAGAGAAGAAAAGCGGTAGCACATTTGAACCCTCGGGGAGCCCCTGTTACATTGGGGGTTAGATGGAAGGGAAATTCTGTTTCACTTCCAAAGTTGCACTAATATAGCCTAAAACCTGTAGAAGGCAGGAAGAATCTCTTTCTAGCTTCCAACCACGAGAGAAGAACAGGGATCACTTTAACGGGGTTTTTAGTAGGTAGCGGTAATAAATGTCTGCAGGGAGGCCTCGCAGGTTGTCTGAAGGTCAGAGTACTTCCGAAGGGTAAGTCCCAGCACTAGGCATTGTGTGGTATGCACTCACTTCCCTCCACTGCTTATCTGATGAGAACAAACACCACCGACAGTTTTCAAGCTAAAAATATTTCATAAAAGGGAAATTCATAACCTGAAGGATGTGTGAAGGGAGGGGGAGGCGGGAGGCCTTGGAGAAGCTCGTAACACCAAGGGGTTCATACAATATGAGGTTACTGCTTTCTGATCTACTGACCAAAATAATCCAAGTCACGTGAATCCAGAACATAGCTTAAGAGGAAAGCAGCAGGCTGTTGAACAAGGTTTGAAACAAACAACAGTGTTAAGGAAGATACTGTTTCCAAAGCCAAGAAATTCTTGGCTGGCTGAGGATCAGGTAGTTCCGTGTCCAAAAGCACTTTGTAACTAAGCATCACAAATTCCTACTTTTAAATCCCAATTAATAACTCTGGGAACTAAGAGATCCAATAAACAGTTGCCAATCTATTTACTAATTGTTTCCTTTAAAGCTGCCCAATTCGAGGTAATGGCATGCACACACGATAGGTCAGCAGCAGGAAGAGCCACGTCTCCTTAGAATGCTGCATATAAGTAGCACAGGATCAGAGCTGGGAAAGTTTGTATTTAAAGAGTCATTGATCAAAGCAGGAGCTGGGGAGAAGATCACTGTGAAGTAGACCAAAAAAAATCAAACCCATTGCTGTCGAGTCCATTCCGACTCATAGTGACACTATAGGACAGAGTAGAACTTCCCCATAGAGTTTCCAAGGAGTGCCTGATGGATTTGAACTGTCGACCTTTCAGTTAGCAGCCATAGCACTTAACCACTATGCCACCAGGGTTTCCCTGTGGAGTAGGAACCTCTATAATTTATCATCCAAACCTGTACACTTCTAAGAGTAAAAGGAGTCTCACAATTGCCCTGGGACAACAGACACAAACTGAGACTCTCCTCAGGGGTCAGATAAAAATAAAAATCAATGATGTGAGGACTAGGCAAATATTATATGTGTAACTAACATGCTTTTTTTAAAAACCCACCCAAGACAATGGTTTCAGGGGACATCTAGGTCAACTGGCATAACAAAGTTTATTAAGAAACTGTTCTGCATCCCACTTTGGTGAGTGACATTTGAGGTCTTAAAAGTTAGTGAATGGCCATCTAAGACACATCAATTAGTCCCAACCCACCTGGAGCAAAGGAGAATGAAGAACAGCAAAGACACAAGGGAAATATTAGCCCAAGAAACAAAAAGAGCCACGTAAACCAGAGACTCCATCAGCCTGAGACCAGAAGAACCAGACGGTACCCAGCTAACACCGATGACTGCCCTGACAGGGAACACAACAGAGTCCCTGACGGAGCAGAAAAGAAGTGGGGTGCAGAACTCACATTCTAGTAGAAAGACCAGGCTTGATGGTCTGACTGAGACTGGAGAAACCCCAGAAGACATGGCCTCCAGACTCTCTGTTAACTCAGAACTAAATCCATTCCCAAAGCCAACTCTTCAGACAAAGATCAGACCGGACTATAAGACATACTTGTGAAGAGTGTGTTTCCTAGTTCAAGTAGATATATGAGACTAAATGGGCAGCTCCTGTCCAGAGGCGAGATGAGAAGGCAGAAAGGGACAGAAGCTGGTTGAATAAAAAAATGGACACAGGAAATCCGAGGTGGAAATGAGGAATGTGCTGTCACATTATAGGGAGAGCAACTAGGGTCACATAACAATATGTGTATAATTTTTTGTATGAGAAACTAACTTGAGCTATAGACTTTCACTTAAAGCACAATAAAAAAAAAAAATCCACTCCAAAAAAACCTTAAAACTGTATTCCATATAAACAACAAAAATCCACTGCAGTTCCATACTGAGAAAAGAGAAAGAGCTAAGCAGAAACAGGAACAAAGACAGGTACAGTACTGAGGACAGAGAAAGTGAGGGAAAACTGGGAGGAAAGCTGTTTAGCTTGGTTCTGAGGTCAAGCTCAACGGTCACATTACCCTGTTTAATTTTTTGTTTATAATGGCTTATGTAATATTTCCTACATGCAAAGGAACGTATGTCATACACACGCCTACATTACGAAGCACTCTATTAAATCAACCACCCGTGAGCCCACCACCAATCTAAGAATCAGAGCAGTACTGATACCACTGCACCAGCTGGGCACCCACCAAGGTGAGGTATTTAAACCTCTATTAATTTTTAAACTGATCCATTGATTAACAGCTATTCCAGATTCTACGGTCTTTTCTTGAAACTCACAGGAGTTCTACCATGAGTAGGGAATTCACAACAGTACACAGTGTGAAGGGGAAGATTTCTGCCATTTCTGGCTCCAAGTGAAATAAAGCCAATGGGCTCCAACTTCTCAGCTACAGTGTCTGCTACCCTCTGGTTCACCCAAGTTAGGAAAGTCAGATCCAGAAGGTGCCATGAGCTATTAAGATAAAGGTATTAAGCTCTGTATGAGCTAAAGACCCTCAGCACCACACTAAAAGAGAGAGGATACAACACACAGGGCAGAAGGCGAGAAAGACTCCCTCCTCCCCACCTCTCCATCCTTTCTCCATTTTCACTCACTATTCTATTGCTCCCTGTGATTCATTAAACCAAGGAGAGCACAGAAAGAATGTAGCTATCAGCATTCAATTAGAACAATGAAGAGGTAGGTCAGGTCCCTAACCCTAGCAAGGTCTGACACTCTCATCCTTTTCCTGGTGTTCCAAAAAAGGTATAAATCCTGATTCCATTACTTATCATTTATGGGGACTTGGGTAAGCTATTTAACTGCTCTGAGCCTGCTTCATCATCTGGGCATGGTCATACTCATCCCACAGGAGAGGATCAAGTCAGATAACGGGTACAGGTATACCTTGTGAGCTGGTTGTCACTGCATGAATGTTTGTGCCCATGTTTTTGCTTTTAATATTAGTATTCATTAGGAGATATTGAGGGCCAAACCCAAAACCAAACCCGTTGCCATTGAGCGGATTCCAACTCATAGCGACCCCACAGGACAGAGCAGAACAGCCCCGTAGGGTTTCCAAGGAGCACCTGGTGAATTCGAACTGCTGACCTTTTGGTTAGCAGCCTGCACTCTTAACCACTATGCCAACAGGCACAATCAGAAAATAGAGCCAGGGCTGGATTTCAGGATATGTGGCTGTATGATCTGATTTAAACTACCAAAAGATAGGTACATCTTTTCAGAACGGAAGTTAGCTCTTCTTTACATCTTACAAAAAGGACTTAAACTTATGCTCAGTGGTCCTTCAGTGCATCTTTATAATTCTTTCTATTCATCTTTATATTATAATTCTTTCTTATTTGACAAATATCTTAAATGTATGTGCAGTGAAACCTGTGAGAGCTGGAAATCAACAGACTGCCTTGTTTTTCCAGGTCTTGCAAGTTTTCCACCTTTGACAGGGTGCAGTTATCACTCTCTTACTGTTCTCTATTAATGATAGGTTTCCACCTTACATATGTTCTAGCTTTCACGGGTTTTACTGTATTATGCCAGTCACTGTCTAGGCACCAGGAATACAGTTATAAGCAAGACAAGCAAGTTCCTGCCCTCAGCGCGCTTACATTCTAGTGAACGGTAAGGGAAGAAAATAAACAAGCAAACAAATTAACAGACAATTTTAAATTACCCTAAATGCAAGGAAGAAAATAAACAGGGTGCTACACTACGGTGAAGCAGTCTTGGTGGTGCAATGGTTAAGTGCTCAGCTGCTAACTGAAAGGTCAGTGGTTCAAAACCATCAGCAGCTCCGTGAGAGAAAGATGTGGCAATCTGCATCTATAAAAATTACAGCCTTGGAAACCTATAGGGGCAGCTCTACTCTGTCCTATAGGGATGCTATGAGTTGGGATCGACTGGACAGCAAACAGCAACATGCTACGATTAGAGGCATTGGTCATTCAATGATAGAATTCTCACCTTCCATGCAGGAAATGCAAATTTGATTCCCAGTCGATGCACCTCAATCTGTCAGTGGAGGTTTGCATGTTGCTATTTATGGTGCACACAACAACAAATACGACCATGATGCTGAGCAGGTTTCAGCAGAGCTTCCACATGAAAACAGATGAGGAAGAGAGGCCTGGTGACCTACTTTCAAAAATTAACCAATAGAAACCCTCTGGAATGCAACAGTCCGATCCACAACCAGTCCATCATGGGGACGGCACAGGACCAGGCAGCATTTCCTTCCATTGTTCGTGGGGTCACCATGAGTCACGGGTCTGCAGGTGAGGTGTGGGGGACTGTTTTTGATAAGCTGGTCAAGGAAGGCCTCTCTGAGGAGATAAGATTTGAACCAAGAGAAAAAAGTGGTTCAGGCAGAGGGAATAGCAAGTGCTCCTGGGACTGGAAAGCCCTTGAGGGTGAGTTTAAGAAACAAAAAGGCTAGGATGGCTGAACGGCTTTACAACTGTGATTCTCACCGTGGCTGCACACTGCCTTGTGCACTCCTGAGGCTTAAGTCTGACCTCTAGAGACGCTGATGTAATTGTCTGGGATGCAGCCTGGGCCTAGGGAGTTGTCCAGGCTCTGCAGGCATTTCTAATGCACAGCCAGGCTTCAGGACCACCACACATAAGAGCGTGTAAGTGGGCTCAGGACAGAGTTCTAGGGCACTCCACTGCCTATGTCTTCCTTTCTGAAAGCCCATTTCGGAATATTTGCTCCAGTCAGCAAAACAGACCAAAAATGGAGTGCAGGTTAGTTCAGACAGTGGGCCCACAGTAGGTACAAGTGACTAATTACTTTTTTTTTTTAATATTTTATTGTGTTTTAGGTGAAAGTTTACACAGCAAATTAGCTACCCTTTTAACAATTTTTATACAAATTGTTCCGTGACGTTGGTTACAATTTCTACAATGTGTCAGCATGCTCATTATTTCCATTCTCTTTGTTCTGTTTCCATTGACCTAGCTTCCCTTCCCCTCCTTGCCTTCCCATCTTTGCTTTGGGGTAAATGTTGACCTTTTGGTATCATAAAGTTAATTGTTTAAGGAAGCACATTACTTATGGGTGATATGGCTTATTTTATAAGCCAAGCTATTATCTGACTTAAAGTGACCTGAAGAACTAGCTTCAATTCCAAGTTTAAAGTGTATCTTAGGATGATGGTCTCAAAGTTCCTCTAGTCTCTATTGGTCCAATACATCTGGCCTTTGTTAAGAATTTGAGTTTTATTCTACAGTTTTCTATTGTGTCCCTGGTCAGTGGTAGCTGGGCACCATCTAGTTCTTCTGGTCTCAGGTTAGAGGAGGCTGTGGTTCACGTGAGCTATTAGTGCCATGGACTAGTTTCTTCTTTGAGCCTTTGATTTCCTTCATACTCTCTTGCTCCATATGAGTAGAGATCAATAGTTGTATTTTAGATGGTTGCTCACAAGCTTTTAAGACCCCAGACAATACTCACCAAACTAGGATATAGGACGTTATCTTTGTGAACTATGTCAGGCCAATTGACTAAGTTGTCCCCCAAGAGACTAATTACTTCTTAATTTCACTTCACACCCTAGAAGGAGGTACAACATCCTATGTGAAATATTTACTCTCTGGAGGCTTGATTTTCCCTCCTTAAGGAATACTTCCAGGAAAACATGGAGACAGCCCGGCTGATCCACAGCCCTAAAAATTCTTTGACTTCTGATTTAAAGTGTTAAAAAAAAAAAAAAAGAGCCATATATTAATCACAATTGTCTCTGTCAGTCCATAAAATGCACAAAATTAACACAGCATGACTATACATGGGGAGTGAACTGCATTTATAATTCACATGTCAAGAAATAACTACGAGCTGAGAGTCAGTTCAGCAAGGTTGCTCCAGCCATCTAGTTTATTTTATGGCATAGATCATAAAGTGGTAAAATCATCTGAAAAAAGGATGGTTCTTATAAAAGAAGTAGGTCCCTTTAAGGATGACTACGTGCTTGGTGACAGGAAGCATGCCAAGTTCACCACAGTGGTTTCCTCTGGGAAGGGGGGGGTGGTACAAAGAGTACATTTATCAAAAATATTTTCTTTCATTAAAAAAAAATCTCAGGCAAACATGACACAATCTTAATGTTTCTTAATTCTAGGGAGTGGTACATGAGCATTGTATTGGTCTTCAGTGCTTTTTTTCTATGGAAAAAAAAGAGATGTGTGTATAGGGTAAAAATCTTTAAGACTTCTTGCATAGTGTGTTAAATGAGGCAGAAACCCTATAATTATTTCTCTCACCATTACTGTTTGCCAGTTTTGGTGGCAATGCTCCTGAATTCATCGTTAGCGTTTGTGCTCCGGTTATATTTTTATATAACCGTGTATTTTACACACAAGAGCTGAGGAGAGTGCAGTTAAGTACTTCCTAGAACGTCTATTTCACATCCTCCTCTTTTATTCGATTGAATCGCCCCCTTTGGTTCCGCTCTGGAGTTTTTCCTGAAACTACTACCAGAAGGATTAAGAAGACAGTCTCCATACTCTGGTTGATCTCCAAGTAAGATTAGCTCCATGGTTCACAGCTCCACCACAGCTCTGGCTGACTTAGAGATTTCTGGTCAACCTTTACTTACTCTTTTTTTTTTTTTCTTAATTTATGCTTTCAAATCAGACGAGAATACAACGTTAGGCTCTGGTATGTCTTTAAAAGATAATTCATAGCCCTTATTTGCTAAGTCAAGTCCAATAAAAAGCAAGTAATCATCAAAAGTGATAGCTGAGTTGTGCTGAGGCGGAAAAAAAAGAAAAAGGAAGCTAAAAGTTTGAAAACTGATATTTTCATCCTGAAATTTTTATCAATCAATTTTACAGCAGGAGAAAATATTTCCCACCTTCAGGAAGGTGGGGTGGGGGAGGAAGTAGATAAAGAAGCAGAGGAAGAGATTCTAGCAACTTCGACAGTAAATTTTAAGAGGGTTTACTTTGATGGTGAAATACAGTAGCTCAAATCCAGTGTGCCGAATGGTAAGAAGTAATAGATTGCAACACCATGATGTCTATTTAAAGAAACATGGCAAATAAAACTTAAACTTGTATAGAAGCTTTTATAGTATAAACCCCTAAATCCACATTATTATTAGATTTAAAAATAATTTTTCTTGGAAGTTTAATTGCCAAATACATTTGGGCTATAAAAAGAACAGAGAATAGGAAAAGTGTAACACCCTGAAGCCTTCTGGGGTAGAAGAATGTAATCCTGAGTTGGCGTCTCAGAGCCTGACAAAAGCACCACTCGAACCAATTGACTTTTCCACAATATTATCTAATGGAAGATCTATTCCAGGCTGGCACGTGGCATGCCCACAGACAGTCATTTCACCTCTGTCTGCCAAGGAGTCCCACACTCTGTAAAACTTCACTGTCGTTATTGTTAGTTACAGTCAAATCAGCTGCAACTTACGGCAACGCCTGGTACAGTAGAATGAAAGCTTTGCCCAGTCCTGCACCATCTTCACGATTGTTGGTATGCTCAGGTCCACTTTACAGCCACCGCGCATTTTGAGTGCCTTCCAACCTACGGGGTTCATTTTCCAGTACTATATTGGACAATAATCTACTGTGATCATAAGGTTTTCACTGGCTAATTTTTGGAAGTCGATCACCAGGCCTTTCTCCCTGGGCTGTATTAGTCTGGAAGCTCCGTTGAAACCTGTCTAGGACGGGTGACCCAGCTGGTATTTGAAATACAAGTGGCAGAGCTTCCAGCATCACAGCAACACACAAGCCACCACAGTATGACACACTGACAGATTGGTGGTGGCTGAAAAACCAAGAAAAGAGAAGCTAACAGCATGTGGGCACCTTCAACATGCCAGGCACTAGTGGGCTGGCCACTTCGAACATTGAGTCTTCCCAATAACCCTGAAGATGGTATCATCCCCCATCTCCATTTACTTTGAGTTAAACATAGTAGCTCAAATCCTTTGTGCTGAATGGCAACAAGTAAGTATTTCTACACCGTTACCTACTGGAAATTGTCCAGTATCCCAGAAGTGGTAAGTGGTGAATCCAGGGTTGGAACTCAGAGCGATATAAGACCAAAACTCATGCTCCTTCCTTTATGCTCCACCCGACTTCACAGGACCAGTAAGAGCAGGAACGCACCTATGCAGGTTTTAGCTGCCTGAAGAAAAGGACCAAGGAGAGGTTATAATGACAGCCTTTTCAAGTCAGTCTGCTTACCTCTAGTCACTGAGTACTCTGTTTGTAAAAATTCACTAGACTTGTTCTCCAGAGTCCAAGTGATCCTGTAGGACCTGCTGAGTGTCTACTGAGCTCAGCATAACCTAACAACAACCTCACACAACTCTTCCTTATCTCCACCCAGTCCTACCATCTCTCTGCTCTCCAACCACCACAAAAAAAAAAAACGGAAATACCAACGAGTGCATTTTTTTTTTTTTTTAAACTGCCTTCCTGGCCAAAACGATACTGAAGAAAATTGCATGGACGGACAATTTCTGCTATCTTACGAAAGACAGGTGACCGTCTCACTGAGGTGCTTCTATTCAGACAGTAATGCAAGTGGGATATCCAGAAACATGCCGAGGGCAGAGTGCAGAGCTTAGCAAGAAACATCCCAAGCATAACTGTGAACGACTAATTCAACAACCTTAACTGACTGATTTAACAGCTGTTGGATAAGCCCTGTTCAGACCATTCAGAAAAACATAATTTTAAGGAAGCAAAGTTATTCTCTCACTCTCCAAAACAAACAAATAATGCTTTCAATAAACAGCCTGGAATGTTCTCTTTTCCTCACATCCATCAAATGCCCTATCCTGTCTCTTTCAGAAAACTCGCCTGCTTAGTCTCCATCCACTGCTATATCTATATCTCCTTTATCCTGTGTTTCCTCTAAATTTCCAAATGATGTTTTGTGTTTGCTTATTTGACCTTAAGTCATTCCACGAGGAAGCATCTCTGGTTTGTATGAAAGGTTCAAGGAGGAGTTAGATGATTTCTGCGCTCGGGCAGATGAGTCACCCTGGGCAAGCAGGGATATTCAGCCAGGTAAGAGATATAACTTGTTTGGGAAGCATGAAAGAGAGAGCTGTGAGGAGGGAAATTCATGGGAGGTTTCATGAAGGACGCAGCATTTCAGTGGACTTCAGAGGAAAAGGTGGATTACCCTGGAAGAAAATTTTGTCAACAGGGATAAAGACTTAGTAGGGAATTGAAAGAAACAGGAAAAAACAAGACGTAGTGAAAGGAATCTATAGAACATATTCAGGAAATGCCTTCTCTAACTCTGCAGAAGACCTGTGTCCTGCTTTACTTACAGGATGCAAGACCTCTGGAATGAGCTTCCCTCAGTATCGCTCTTCTCTGAGTCATCCAAAGCGTTCTCTAGCTTCACATCCCGCCTTCCTATCCTGACTTTTAAAAATGAGCTGATTCTCCTTTCAAAGGCTAACTCCACCCCCTATAAGCTTTACCCAGTTACTTCCCACTCCTTTCGATGTCTTGCTCCAATAATTTTAAGCTTTTGTTGTCTTTTGGGTAACTCGCAGAAACTTCCTACAACTGCACTTCCTCCCACTTCCTTTCCTCCTTCACCTTCCCATCTGCAGCCCTCCACGGAGCTGAGTCTCACATTTTTCTTTCAAAAGCAACCTATGCTCTGGCATTAATCCAAAAAATAATAAACGTTAGAGAGGCTGTGCAGAGACTGGAACACTTACACGCTGCTGGTGGGAATGTAAAATGGTACAACCACTTTGGAAATTGATTTGGCGCTTCCTTAAAAAGCTAGAAATAGAACTACCATATGATCCAGCAATCCCACTCCTTGATATATATCCTAGAGAAATAAGAGCCTTTACATGAACAGATATATCCACACCCATGTTCACTGCAGCACTGTTTACAATGGCAAAAAGATGGAAGGAACCAAGGTGCCCATCAATGGATGAATGGATAAATAAATTATGGTATATTCACACAATGGAATACTACACATCGATAAAGAACAGTGATGAATCTGTGAAACATTTCATAACATGGAGGAATCTGGAAGGCATTATGTTGAATGAAATTAGTCAGTAGCAAAAGGGCAAATATTATATAAGACCACTGTTATAAGAACTCAAGAAATAGTTTAAACAGAGAAGAAAATATTCTTTGATGGTTACGAGACGAGGGAGGGAGGGAGGGTGGGAGAGGGGTATTCACTAAATAGATAGTAGATAAGAAGTACTTTAGGTGACAGGAAAGACAACATACAATACAGGCAAGGTCAGCACAACTGGACTAAACCAAAAGCAAAAAGTTTCCTGAATAAACTGAATGCTTCGAAGGCCAGCGTAGCAGGGGCAGGGGTCTAGGAACCATGGTTTCAGGGGACATCTAAGGCAACTGGCATAATAAAATCTATTAAGAAAACATTCTGCATCCCACTTTGGAGAGTGGCAACTGGAGTATTAAACAGTAGCAAGCGGACATCTAAGATCCATCAATTGGTCTCAAGCCACCTGGACAAAAGGAGAATGAAGAACACCAAGGACACAAGGTAATTACAAGCCCAAGAGACAGAAAGGGCCACATAAACCAGAGACTACATTAGCCTGAGACCTGAAGAACTAGATGGTCCCGGGCTACAATTGATGACTGCCCTGACAGGGAACAAAACAGAGAATCCCTGAGGAAGCAGGAGAACAGTGGGATGCAGACCCCAAATTCTCATAAAAAGATCAGACTTAATGGTCTGACTGAGACTAGAAGGACCCCGGTGGTCATGGCCCCCAGACCTTCTGTTGGCCCAGGACAGGAACCATTCCCAAAGCCAACTTTTCAGATAGGGATTGGACTGGACAATGGGATGGAGAGGGATGCTGGTGAGGAGTGAGCTTCTTAGATCAGGTGAACCCTTGAGACTATGTTGGCATCTCCTGCCTGGCGGGGAGATGAGAGGCTAGACGGGATTCAAAGCTGGCGAAATGGACACAAAAAGAAAGAGTGGAGGGAGGGAGGGAGCGGGCTGTCTCATTAGGGGGAGAGCAATTGGGAGTATGTAGCAAGGTGTATATAAGTTTTTGTGTGAGAGACTCACTTGATTTGTAAACTTTCACTTAAAGCACACACAAAAAAAAAGCAACCTATGCTAGATTCCTCCACTATCTTGGCAACATTCAACCATTCGTTAAAATGGTGTCTCTATGGAAACCACTCTGGAAGGGTACTAATGAGACTGTCTGACCGCTGGGTTTTGTAGACACTATCATTTGCGTTCTCCTCAAATTCTCTGCATCACTTAACACTACCTTCTTCCTGCCTGAAATGCTTTCTTCTCTTGGCTCCTGGAAGAGTAGTCTCTCCTAGCTGTCCATCTACCTCCCTGCCTGTTCTTTTTCTGTTTTCTTTATGGGATCAAAAATGCTTAGGTACTCCTTTACTATGTTTCCACTGTACTCTGTACAGACCTCTGGTATAGCAATTATTTTCAGCACTTGCCATAGGTTTACAATATACATCTTTAATTCATCAGTTTTTGTTGCTGTGTGCTATCAAGTCGATTCCGACTCAGCATTCTATATGGCAGAGCAGAACTGTCTCAGATGGTTTCCTAGGCTGTAATCTTTATGAGAGCAGACTGTCAGGTCTTTTCTCCCTTGGAGTTCCTGGTGGGTTCAAATAAGCAACCTTTCTGTTAGCAACTGAGCACTTTAACCATTGCACCACCAGAGTCTACCTTAAAATTGTGGGCAGTGGTAGTTCAGTGGTAGAATTCTCACCTTCCATGAAGGAAACCAAGGTTTGATTCCCAGCCAGTGTACCTCATGTGCAGCCACCACCCATCTGATAACATCTATTGGTCCCATCCCATCCAGAGCAAAGGAGAATGAAGAAAACAAAGACCCAGGAAAATACTAGCCCAAAGGACTAAAGGGCCACATGACCCATAGACTCCACCAGCCTGGGACCAGAAGAACTAGATGGTGCCCGGCTACCACCAACGACCACTCTGGTAGGGATCACAACAGAAAGTTCTGGACATAACAGGATAAAAATGTAGAACAGAATTCAAATTCACAAAAAAAGACTAGACTTACTGGTTTAACAGAGACTGGAGAAATCTCCAAGACTACGGCCCCCGAACACTCTGCCAACAACTGAGCCCGTTCTGGAAGCCCACTTTTCAAACAAAGATTAGCAGGCCTATAAAACAAAAGATAACACACATGAGAAACATGCTTCTTAATTCAGTCAAACATAGACCAAATGGGCAACTCCTATCAAAAAACAGGACGAGAAGGCAGGAAGGGACAGGAACTGGACTAATGGACACAGGTAACCTGGGGTGGAAAGGAAGCACATGCTATCACATTGTGGGGATTGCAACCAATGTCACAAAACAATATGCACATAAATTTTTGAATGAGAAATTAACTTCAGCTATAAACTTTCACCTGAAGCACAATAAAATTAAAAAAAAAAAAAAAAGAATGAGCTTCCTATTACATGGTCAACGATTAAAACAAAGATGAGAATGTAAGGGGGCAGAGAAAACAGATAAATGGAAATGGAACAACCAGAACTGAAAAAATGAGAATGTTCACCCATTGTGAGGAATGTAACCAATGTCACTGAACAATTTCTGTAGAAATTATTGAATGAGAACCTAAACTGTGTAAACTTTCGCCAAAAACACAATAAAATATTATTTAAAAAAGACAACGATAAATCCATCTCAAATGTTACACATGCATTAGGAACATTCATTTCCCCATCCTTAAGTCAACTCCCCTTTCTTCGTGTTCCAGAGAACTGCATTTATATCTCTCTGGTTGGAACTTACCACATTCTGTCTGGTAGAATAATACCAAAACCCATTGCCGTCAAGTTAATTCCAACTCACAGTGACCCTGTAGGACAGAGTAGAACTATCCCACAGGGTTTCCAAGAAGCAGCTGGTGGATTCAAGCTGCCAACCTTCTGGTTAGCAAACAAGCTCTTAACCACTGTGCCACCATGTCTCCATCTGGTAGAATACTTATTTCTTACCTCACCTATTAGAATATAAGGTCTTCCTACGATGGGAATTTTTCTTCTTATTTTATAAGAAGAAAAATACATGCTAATCTTGTATCTCAATTAAAACTATTTGTTCTTCCATCACATAGTACAAACTTCTTCCTTTTTTCTTTTTAATTGTTGTTTCCCCTTTATACCTCCTTCTACTCTCCCCTAGCCTCAAAATACACCAAGAGCACAGGTTAGGGTCCCACTGATCCTTTTCTGCTAGTTATCAGTGTATAGTAGTAATTATAAAGGATAGTCCCATATTAGGAAACCCTGGTGGCATAGTGATTAAGAGCTACAGCTGCCAACCAAAAGGTGAGCAGTTCAAATCCACCAGGTGCTCCTTGGAAACTCTGTGGGATAGTTCTATTTTGTCCTGTAGGGTCACTATGAGTCGGAATCGACCCAGCTGATGGATTTGTTTTGTTTCGTTTTTAGTCCCATATTAAAGAAGCCCTCGTGGCGTAGCGGTTAAAGTGTTCAGCTGCTAACTGAAAGGTCAGAGGTTCAAATGGGAAAAAGATGTGGTGATCTGCTTCCGTAAAGATCACAGCATTGGAAATCCTATGGGGCAGTTCTACTCTGTCCCTAGGGTCGCTATGAGTTGGAATTGACTTGATGGCAATGGGTTGGGTTTGGTTTTTAGTGGCACAGTGGTTAAGTGCTCGGCTGCTAACTGAAAGTTCCGAAGTTAAACCCATCAGCCTCGCTTCACGGGAGAGAGATGTGGCAGTAGCTTCCATAAGTATTTACAGTTCATGGTTCTACTCTATATGAGTAACTATGGGGCAGTTCTCCAGCTCTACTCTATCCTAAAGGGTCGCTAAGTTGGAATCTACTTGTGGGTAATGAGTTTGTTTTTCATTTTTAGTCCTATATTAAGCAGCCCTTGTGGCACAGTGGTTAAGCACTCTGCTGCCAATTGAAAGGTTGGTGCTTCAATCCTACCAGCTGCTCCTCCGGAGAAAGATGTGGCAGTCTGTTTGGGCAAAGATTTACAGCCTCGGAAACCCTATGGGGCACTTCTACTCTGTCCTATAGGGTCGCTATGAATCAGTATTGACGGCAATACTATATTAGAGCCACGGTCCCTCCTTCCAGTGGCCGTGTGGCCTTAGGCAAATGACTTAACCGGTTAAGCCCCAGTGGGGATAAATGGCAATAAAACTAATACTTAATTCACAGGGTTGGTGCAAAGGTTGAATGAGATAATGCATACGATAAGCACTATGCAGGTATTAGTTTTTTGCATAGTTATTGTTTTAAGAAATAGTCATTTTTGGCAGAGAGAAGGAATGGAGCGAACATTTACAGAGTCCCAGGCACAATGCTCCTAGTTTTGCATTTTTTTTAATCTAATTTAAACCTCACACTTAAAAGGCATATATATTATCATCTGCATTTTTTTAATGAAGAAATTTAACCTCAGAAAAACTAAGTCACTTGCTGAAGGTCATTTAACTGATAAGTGACAAAGTCCACATTCAAGTGTCGATGTCTAAAGGCTGTTCCACCAGCCCTCACCGCCCCACCGCCCCACTGGGCCTGAGGATTTGTGCAGGGATGTCTTAGCTTCTTAGTGTTCCTGTAGCACAAATACCACAGTGGGTGACATTAAAGAACAGAAATTGATTTTCTCACAGTTCATGATGGTAGAAGTTTGAATTCAGGGCACCAGCTCTAGGGGAAAGCGTTCTGTCATCTGCGGGGGGGAGGTTCTCGTCTCAGCTCTGTTGCTATTGTTGTTTTCAGGTGTCATCGAGTTAGTTCCCACTCATAGCGACCCTACATACAACAGAAGGAAACACTGCCCAGTCCTGGGCCATCCTCATGATCACTCTTATGCTTGAGCCCATTGCTGCAGCTACTGTGGCAATCTATCTCCTTAAGGGTCTTCCTCTTTTTCACTGACGCTCCACTTTACCAAGCGTGATGTCCTTCTCCAGGGACTGGTCCCTCCTGATAACATGTCCAAAGTATGTGAGATGAAGTCTCGCCATCCTTGCTTCTAATACGTATTCTGGCTGTACTTCTTCCAAGATAGACTTGTTTGTTCTTCTGGCAGTCCGTGGTATAGTCAATATTCTTTGCCAACATCATAATTCAAAGACATCACTTCTTCGGTCTACCTTATTCATTGTCTGGCTTTCACATGTGTATGAGGCGGTTGAAAATACCATGTCTTGGGTCAGGTACATCTTAGTTCTTAAAGTGACATCTTTGACTTTTAACATTTTAAAGAGATCTTTTGCAGCAGATTTGCCCAATGCAAGGCACCGCTCGATTTCTTGACTGCTGCTTCCATGAACGTTGATTGTGGATCCAAGTAAAATGAAGTCCTTGACAATGTCAATTTTTTCTCCATTTATCATGATGTTGTTTACTGGTCCAGTTGTGAGGATTTTTGTTTTATGTTGAGATGTAATCCATATTGAAGGCTATGGTTTTTGATCTTCATCAGTAAGTGCTTCAAGTCCTCTTCACTTTCAGCAAGCAAGCTTGTGTCATCTGCATATCACAGCTTGTTAATGAGTCTTCCTCCAGTCCTGATGCCCTGTTCTTCATATAGTCAAACTTCTCAGATTATCTGCTCAGTATACAGACTGAATAAGTACGGTAAAAGGATACAACCCTGACACACTTTTCCTGACTTTAAACCCATAGTATCCCCTTGTTCTGTTTGAAGGACTGCCTCTTGGTCTATGTACAGGTTCCACATGAGCACAATTAAGTGTTCTGGAATTTTCATTCTTGGCAATGTTACCCATAATTTGTTATGATCCACACAGTCCAATGCCTCTGCACAGCCGATAAAACCCAGGTAAACATATTTCTGGTATTCTCTGCTTTCAGCCATGATCCATCTGACATTAGCAATGCTATCTCTTATTTCACTTCCTCTTCTGAACCTGGCTTGAATTTCTGGCAGCTCCCTGTTGATGTACTGCTGCGACTGCTTTTGAATGATCTTCAGCAAAATTTTACTTGTGTGTGATATTTATGATATTGTTTAATAATTTCCACATTCTGTTGGATCACTTTTCTTTGGAATGGGTACAAATATGGATCTCTTCCAGCTGGTTGGTCAGGTAGCTGTCTTCTAAATTTCTTGGCATAGCGAAGGGAGTGCTTCCACTTTTGTTTGTTGAAACATCTCCACTGGTATTCTGTTAATTACTGGAGACTTACTTTTCACCGGTGCCTTCAGCGCAGCTTCTGTAGCCCCAGCATTCCTCAGTTCTCTGTTATCTTCGCAAGGCATCTCTCTTTCCCTGTTTGTGCTCATTTGTCTCCGTGTCTACTCTGCTCCTTATAACTCAGCAGTGATTAGGTTTTGGACACACCCTACATGGATAATGCCCTCATTAACATAACCAAGAAAACCCTATTCCCAAACAGGATTACATCTACAGATATTTGGGTTAGGATTCTGGCACATATTTTGGGGGATGCAACTCAATCCATAACAAGTGGTTTCACAGTGATTCTGCTCATGCTGAACATTGAGGCCACTAGAACCACAAAACACTATCCCCTGACGTAAACTCTCTGTGGTCATAGGATAGTAGTCACACAATGCGTTTGGCAGAGGGAGGAGGGTGTGGTCTTCCCCACATCCTTTCAGAAAAGGCCACACATTACAGCAACAGCAGTGTACTCCAAGCACCTAGTGATCTACCCATCGCTGCCAGCGCCTCACAGCAGCAATGAGGGAAGGTTCTGCTGAATGGGCACCCATATAAACCACAGAAGAAGTTTGCACAGGACTGATCCTCCTCTGTCCTTTACGCTCTCTCATATTGTTCTGCCAGGCTCACAGAGTAGCTAATGAGCAACTTTACTTCCTTGGAGGAAGCCACTACCACTGTGTCTCAGTCAATACAGGTTTGAGTGACAGTTACCTCATGCAACAGATGTGGGATACAAACAAATTTACTTGGTCACTGCTGACATGGCCTATACAGCAATGGATTTTTACTTTCTTCTTATGACCCCAAAAAATCAGCCATACAAAATGGAGGTTACTGAGCAAGGTGGTAGCCAAGTGCCCTGCCAGGCCCGCTGGCTATGAATTTGTCACCAGCCTCCAGACTCAGCAGGCAGAGTGCAGAGTTCTGTGGATTTTGACAAATGCAGTTGGAAACACAGTTCCATCACCCCAAAAATTCCCTCATGCTACCCACTTTGGTTTGGGGGTTAAGGTAACACCATACAGCTAGCATGCCTGACTCGGGGAACTGATTTCCTGAGTTTCTGATTGGGACTGAGCTCAGCAACAACCACAGCTTGGCCATCTGGCCATCTTGAACCTATACCTCATTTCTGTAGGCTATTTTCCTCAAGGCTAGAGACCATTTCTAGTTTCTCTCACTCCAAAAGTGTTCTCTAGTCTAAGCTTGGGCACTGCTACCCAGCAGACACCAAGCATCTCTGAGGTCAAGAAGCCCTACAATGTCCCCTACCCTGCCCACCCACCCACCAGGACTGACACCCCTGACAGTAGGATTGGGGTATATGGGGAGAGATCTCAGCATACTTTCTCCTTTGAGTTCCAGAGCTCAGTGCTACAAGTCCCCATTTTTGCTACCTAAAAAGGTCTAAAACATAACAGGCTTTCTATATTTCAGCCTTTTTCCTGTTTACACAGCAGAAGCCAAGACTGAAGCTAAAACAAGTCTGTATAATTACTACGCTGTATCGACAGAATGCAGGAAATGTATGTGTTTTTGGAATGATCTAGTTGAACACATCACATTTTCTTTTTTCCTTGCCATCAATGTACTGTTTTATTTATATGAACTGATCATTATTACATGCAATGTTTTCCAATCATGAGCACTGCTTTGATCATCATTTCCCTGCCCCCAGACATCTTGTGGTTTGCATTGGTGACCTGATAAGGTCCAAACCATTCAGCCTTGCATCCAAGGCCATCCCTAAATTTGCCCATGTTGCCTCTCACTAGCCCTCCACACAAAACACTACTCTGGCCAAATGGGACTTTTTTCCATTTGCTCTAATCCTACCCCACCTGCAAAGGTCACCACCCCGTGAAGCCCTCTCAGACCACCACGGACAGGCATGAACTTCTCCCTCACCTGGCTTGCTATAACACAAGCTCTTCATCATCCTAAGCCACCTTAAGGTATTACGGCTCTTAACAGGTCTGCTCTCTCTAGATCTCTCAGGATTGGAAAGAGCTGAGCTTCTCCCGAGTAACCATCTTTGCCTTGTGACACCGTGAATTGTGTAACAGATCCTCTCCTTCTTCCAGCTGACTGCTATAAACCTTCAAGCTAAATTTGAATCCTGCTTCTAGAAAATATATAGGGCCTTATGGCATACATTTTGTGTGCTGACTTCAACTTCAGCCCTGGTTCAAATCATAGCTTCCTGCCCTTCTTTTCTCTTTGACTCATTTTTCTTTCTTACTTATAATTTATTTTATCTTGCTACGTTGCTTGGATTTTTCTGGAGGGAGGGAGGAGAGTGAGGGTGTGTAGAGGAAGCAAGACTCATTCACAACCATGCCTGGCAAAAACGGCTTGCACTCCCCGCGCCACCCCGCCACTTCCCCACCCCCGCAATGCCTGCAAGAAGGGTCTTA
Organism: Elephas maximus indicus; assembly: GCF_024166365.1. Lineage (NCBI taxonomy): Eukaryota > Metazoa > Chordata > Mammalia > Proboscidea > Elephantidae > Elephas > Elephas maximus. The sequence continues at coordinate 57,150,897 of NC_064840.1, forward strand.
CATGCTGAGATTTGTCATGATATAAAGATGGGTCTGGGAGTAAGCAGAAGTTCTTCAGGCTGCTGCTGTTATGACCAACCCATACTCATGAGGTATTTAACCCTGGTGTATTAAACCACACCAAGGCCCTGATCTGGCGTGGAGTCAGAAACTTCCTATTCCTTTAAGATATTTTCAGAAAAACTACTAGAAGAAAATAGATGCCCGGGAGCTAAAAGGTCAAAAATAGTCTTGATCAAAAATCCCTTGTTACTGGTTCTAGATCTTGCTTTTTCCTCTTGCTACATGGCTTCTTGTACACAATGAAAGCCACTCATTCTGCAAGTGTCTGTTTGAGTCATTTCTATGTGGGCGTGTGCCAGACAACACTAGCTGCCTATGTTCTCCTTTCTTCTTTACCAAGAGAATCCCAATTCTGCTCCAGGCAGCAATGTACCCTCCTTTAAAAAAAAAAAAAAAAAAGCTATTTCCCTGGCTCTCTTGAAGCTAAGGGTGGCCATGTGGCATGCTTCTGGCCCATGTGAGCAGAAGCCTACTGGTTGGGGCCTTCAAGGAAAGTTCTTGTTTTCCTAATAAAAAGAGGCACACTCAGCTGGCCCATACCTGTTGACCTCACCATTTCCCATCTTATGCCTAGAAGGTGGATGTCTTGATGGAGGCTGTAATGTCACTATATTCACTAGTTCTCAGTGAAGGACTGAGCAGAGCACAGACCAGACACTTGTAATGCATGATCAACAGGCGTTTATTACTTACAGAATAAACAGGACAGCGATGAGTAGGACAGTACATATCATCAGCCTAGGTTCCCCGAAGTTAGGCTCCTGTCTACACCCCACTTCACATCTTCAGAGGAAACTAAGTTCCTCTCTCCCAGGATTAAACACTAATCAAACAGCCATGTCTATGTACCAAATAGCTTGTACCGAAAACAGGTAGGGGAAGGGGCAACGAAAGAGGGCAATAAAAGGTAAACCAAAAACCCAAACCCCTTGCCATTGAGTCAATTCAGACTCATAGCGACCCTGGAGGACAGAGTAGAACTGCTCCATAGGGTTTCCAAGGAGTGGCTGGTGGACTCGAACTGCCAACCTTTTAGTTAGCAGCCAGGCTTTTAACCATGGTGCCACTAGGGCTCCATAAAAGGTAAAAGGGGGTAACAAAAGTAGAAGGTCCCCTGTAGCAATGGACATCATTCATTGCCCCTGTTCAGCTTATTCTAGATTCACTGGCGCCAAAGAACAGCCCTTCCTCCTTTACCCCACTAAGGTAGGGTTCTGGGTTTCTTCATAGGGCAATCGTCTCTCCTTAAAGCACTTCCTTTACTTTATGTCCATTAAGAGCTAGGGAGGCGGTTTGGTGGCAACTGTAATATAGCACACCTGTGCATCCAGCGAGGCACAGAGCCATTTTGTAAACCTGAAAATGGTAAGAAAAGCAGAACAGAAAGCTAAAGGATCCTGGGACTCTGGCAACCCCACTGCCCCAGTCCTGGACCGCTACCTCTGCACTTCTTGCTGCAGGAGAAAATGAAGCCTATATTTCAGGCTAGTGTTTTAGGCTTTCCATTACATGCAGTCAAATTCAACCGCTAAATGATTCAGGAAGACAATGTGCTTATAAACCCCTTGTCATTGATTCAATTTTGATTCACAGAGACCCCATGTGTTACAGAGTAGAACTACACTCCACAGGGTTTTCATGGCTGTAATCTTTACGGAAGCAGACTGCCAGGCCTTTCTTCTGTGGTGCCACTGGGTGGGTTCAAACCACCAACCTTTAGGATAGTAGTCAAATGCAAACCATTTGCACTGCCCAAATGAAGAAAGAACCCACTGCCGCCGAGTTGATTCCAACTCAAAGCAACTCTACAGAACAGAGGAGAACTGCTCCATAGGATTTCCAAGGAGCAGCTGGTGGATTGCTAACTTCTAGGTAGCAGCCTGAGCTCTTAACCATTGTGCCACCAGGGTTCCTTAATAATAACCAAAAACCAAAAAAACCAAACCCACTGCCGTCGAGTCGATTCCAACTCATAGCGACCCTGTAGGACAGAGTAGAACTGCCCCGTAGAGTTTCCAAGGAGTGGCTGGCGGACTTGAACTGCTGATCTCTTGGTTAGCAGCCGTAGCACTTAACCACTATGCCACCACGGCTTCCTCCTTAATAACAGGAGAGATAAATAAGACGTAATCCCAGCCATCAAACAGTTACAACCTACCAGGGAGAGTAAAGAAGCTTAGAGGAATAATCCTAATAGGAGGTAGAACGTGACAAGCACAAGAGCCAGAGCTGAGGTGCTAAGCAGAGTTCAGAGGAGAGAGAAATGACTTCTGGCTAAAAGCATTTAAATTGTGCCACTTCATACTAAACTATTACATTCAACCCACCTGGAGATACACTGTTAAGTCCCAGGGAATAAATCTCTACTGGTGGAAGTGCACACATTTTGGAATTATAAGAGGAGTATTTTGTAAGCAGTAGCTCCCCTCCTGTGGGCAAGGCTAAGGAGCACGGCTGTGCCCGGCGTGGGCATGGCAATGAGTCACGATGAGTTTTCTCCCAGCCCTCTCTCCCTCCCTTTTTTTTACCCACCCACTTTGTCTCAGAGGGTTCTGTGTATGTGTCCTCTGGGTCCTAAGGAGGAAAAGCTTTCTTCCATCCCTCTGTAGAGGACACGGTGCAGCTGGCTCAAGAGTAGCATGCCAGGGAAGGGTGCTGATTTCACGTTTTAGGCCATTGCAACAAAACCCTTCATAAGGGCTGTGAGCACTGAAAGCAGACATGCCATGGTGACTCTCTGGCCTTGACCCCTGTAGGGCTGCACAGCCAGGATACCCAGAGAAACACACAAAAAGGGCTCAAAGCACTGTTTTCCCAGACACACTAGGTCTGGGCAATAAATATGGGGTCACGAAAAATAGTAAGAGCACTGCACAGCTGGCCCTCTCCCACCCTGCTAGAACTTGACCACCCTGAAATTTCCCCCATGGGGTTCTCAGTATAAGGCTGGGGCTCAAAAACCCTGTCAGGGACACCTGCCAGTCTCATCCCCTCAGCTCACCAGGGTGAGTCCTGTATCACTCACTGACAATCACCAAAAACCACTGAGGAGGTGGCACCTTCTACCGGGGCATACTGGGCTCTCTCCCCCTCTTCCACTCCAAGTCCCTGTTATCCCAAATGAGGGATCCAACCTTTGCCCTCCCCACTGTGCTCCATGCAGGCTATGTAGGAGGGCTGTCCTGCACAAGACTCTGTCTCGTTTTCACACACTCTGTTTTGCAAGGCACCACTGCCCACTGGGACTCAGGAATGAGTTCATGGGGCCAGGCAAAGAGAGGCCAATGTATTGGGCATAAATCCCACCTTCCTCTCTGAAACTGACAACTGCTCCCCACCCAGAGCCTCAGAGCCACGTTTCCTGGTCTGCAATCCTTCCCAGAAGGCTCTTCGGTCATCCTTGTAAGCAACAGCCTGGAAAAAGAGTTTTCCAAACACGTTGAATAAGCCTGAGTTGCCCAGCTAAGACCACAAGCCCTGTGCCTACACTGCACACTTAGAAGGATTTTGATCCAAAAAGTATAGAAGATAGAAACCACTGTTTCGCTCTGAAAGCAATAACTACAAAAATACTAAACTGGTGGATTCGAACTGCCAACCTTTTGATTAGCAGCTGAGCTCTTAAACACTGCGCCACCAGGGCTCCAACTACAAAAATATTTTACCTAAAAACACGTAGGCTGTAACAGGTCAACAGAATTCTGTTTTCCATGTAAAAGGTTAAATTTGAGAAGACAGCAATATCTCCTCATCATATCATATAGTCAAAAATTACCACACACGACATTGAAAACACATTTATGTTTAATGAACTGGACTACATATGCAAATTAGTATATGCTAATTGGCTTTGGCTGTTTCTTTTACATAAAGTCAATATTTTTATGGATTATTAAATGTATTCCTCAACATATTAATTTGAAAAGAAAAATTAATGGTTATACAGACAAATTTCCAGGTGCAGCCAATGCACAGATTTGAAACCAGAGTGTTGCCCCAGTCAAATGTCTTCACATGCTAGCTATCAACCTAGTAGGTCTCCAACTTAAGCAAAAAAATAAATAAATGTTTGATCACAATTGTGTCTGTGATTTTAAGCTGATTAATTGATCCTGGTTTAAGTTCGATCTGCTTACATTTTAACCTGGGTTAAAATTAGTATTTATCTATGCTTTTTTTCTGATTAGATGAGAAAAAGCACATAAAAATCAAGAAGGCAACAAGAGAAATCGGGCCTGAGACTTCATTGCCTGCCCTGTTGACAGTTCTCACCCCAGAAATTCATGATGTCTGACATAAAGGGCCCTGATGAATATTTTTATACAGGTGAGCGAATGAATTAGCTGTGTTCAGGGTCTTAGGATGCTGTTAGTTAATTGAAATAATAATAATAGTTAAAATTTCTTAGATGGCTTACTACGTACTCAGGTATTGTGCTAAAATACATGTCGTCTAGGTTAATATTTAAAATAATCCTAAATTGTAGGTTGTTGTTGTTAGCTGCTGTTGAGTTGACCCCTGACTCATGGCAGCCCCATGCACAACAGAACAAAACACTGCCCAGTCCTGTGCCATGCCCACGATCGGTTTCGGATCAGATCATTGTGACCCATAGGGTTTTTATTACTTGATTTGTGGAAGTAGGCCTTTCTTCTTGGTCTGAAAGCTCTGCTGAAACCTGTTCAGCATCAGGATAGACAACTGGTGGCTGCATATGAGGTGTCCCACATGGAAGGCAAGAACTCTACCACTGAACCATCAATGCCCCGCAGAACAGGTAAGAAATTTACAGGTAAGAAGACTGAGGTCCAGAAAGTTTAAGTAACCCGCCCAAGGTCAAGGCACTAATAAGCGTCAGAGCCAAGATACAAACAGAAATCTGACCACAAAACCGGTTCTTCAGTCCCCAACACGACCTGCACGTTGTTTCCACAGCCAGGTAGTGCCCGTGGCAGGCACTGGGCAAAGTGTGCAGACGGGGGTGGGGGTGGCCACCAGATATAATCTGGCTGGTCACCTCACAGGAGGCTTCACATCCCCTGATGAATTTTCCACAGTGGGAAGTCACGATGGGGCCCTCGACCTTGCACACTCAGAAACACTGAACCAGCCAGGGGCAGAGGCATGGCTCAGAGAGACTCAGATAAACCAAGCTCACAGGGCTGGGTATGAGCTGAGTACCAATTCTTTGTAATGGGAAATAACATCAGAGGGACCAGCATATTCTCCCTGAGCAGCAAAATATGCAACGTGGGAAGCCAAGTAATCATCAGAGCGTTGCTGGGGAAACGAGAACAGGGTCTGGGGCATCCATTTTACAAGTCTTTTCAGAGCGACTAGAATATGTGGATTTCACTGGCTGTCACTACCTGCCACCAATCTCTATTCTGGGGACAAAGTTTAGATAGGCACTGCCAATGTCTGTCTCAAGACTTTGTTTTCTCAATCATTACTATTTTGGAGCCAGCTTCCTCTGTTTGCATACTCTCATTCATCCAGTCAGGTTACCCTCAAGCCTGAGGTCCTGGGAACTCTCATCTCCACAAAGAGATACAACATACAGGGCTATGGATGATCAGAAAACCCAACAGATTGATGTAAAAATTAAGATCCACCTAATTTCCCTTATTTTCAAGTTCTTTATTTGGGGGGCTTTTGGCATAAACCTGAAGAACTGACAACAATTTAGTGAGTGTGTGTGTGTGCGTGTGTGTGTGTGTAAGAGGAGCCCTGGTGGTGCAGCGGTTAGGCACTTGGCTGCTAACCAAAAGGTCAGCAGTTCGAACCTACCAGCAACTCTGCAGGAAAAAGATGTGACAATCTGCTTCTGTAAAGATTACAGCGCTGGAAACCCTATGGGGAAGTTCCACCCTGTCCTATAGGGTCACTATGAGTTGCAATCAACTAGACGGGCATTTGTTTGTTTTTTTGTTTTTGTTTTTTGGTATGTGCATTTAATATTTTTAACATGCTAATAAGGGCACCAATGACAACAATAAAAATCTTAAGGTACTGATCCTTAGCAAAAATATTACTTATATCACTGAAAATGTCACATCGTCTTCGTGGTATTTGAATGCCAGGTGCAGTTGTAAAAAAGAATAAATGTTTATCTCAAATCTCCAGGGCGCTGACTTTGTTAGTTCTCAGGTTAGCAAATGTTAAAAAGGAGAATGGAGTTTATAAAGCTATCCACTGAGGAATGAAAGCTGCTCGGATGAAGAGTGGTGACGAAGGTGGGGAAAGAGGTAAGTCAACAGGTTTGTTTTCTAGTCTAGGACACGGAGGTCGTGGCTAACTCCTCCCACGCTGGGTCACTGTGTTCTTGGAAAAACAGACTCCTTTGAGAAGCTCATAATTAAGTTTAATGATATACCCGCGCCATTTAATGGTACTGTGTAGGAGACAATTCTAAAAAACACTTTGGAAAACGCAAGTGGCTATATTATGATCCATAAACAGTCCTGGTCCCAAACTCAGGTGAAAATAAAAAACATTCACCTGAAATAGAGCTCTGATCTATAGTTCTATTCTTAATGAAAGACAATATCTTTAAAGAGTAGGTAACTTGTTTCTATCAATAGAAGTAGTAACATGTTAGCATTTCTTTTGAGATTGCTGTTGTTGTTGCTAGTTGCCATGGGTCCGACTCATGGTGACCCCATGTAAAACAGAACAAAATGTTTCCCAGTCATATGCCATTTTCATGATCACTGGTATGCTCAAATTCATTGCTGCTGCCACTGTGTATTTTGAGTACCTTCCAACCTAGGGGAAACCCTGGTGGAGTGGTTAAGAGCAACGGCTGCTAACCAAAAGGTCGGCAGTCCTACTCTGTCCTATAGGGTCACTATGAGTCAGAATTGACTCAACAGCCACGGGTTTGGTGTTTTTTGGTTTCCAACCTGGCGGGTTCATCTTACAGCACTAGATCACACAATATTCTTGTGATTCGTGGGGTTTTCATTGACCAATTCTTGGAAGTAGATCTCCAGGCCTTTCTTCCTACTCTGTTTCAGTCTGGAAGCTCTGCTGAAACCTGTCCACGATGGATGACCCTGCTGGTATCTGAAATACCAGGGGCAAAGCTTCCAGTATCACAGCAACAAACTGACACACAAGCGGTGGTTCTTTTGAGAGGGGCCCTCAAGTCTCCCGTTTCTAAATCCCTAGAATTTTCAAGCTCTTGGGTATTTATGCCTAAATTCTCCCCCGAAGTGGGGTTTCTGAACAAAACCTCCATGCTGGTTTTCTGGTTTCCGATAACCTGAGCAAGGGTTACCCAGGGATGCAAGGTGACCACTACGTAGCAGCATGCTCGTATTAGGTTCCCACAGCTGCTGTAACAAATCACCACAAACTTGGGAACTTCAAACACCACGAATTTATCATCTTAAAGTTCCAGAGGTCAGAAGTGCAAAATGGGTTTCAGTGGGCTAAAATTAAGGTATCAGCAGGCCTGTGTTTCTTCTGCAGGGTCTAGGGGTGACTCTATTCCATTCCCTTTTCCAGCTTCTAGAGACTGCCTGCATGCCTTGGCTCATGGTCCCTTCCCTCATCTTCAAAGCCAGCAATGGCCAGCCAAGTCCTTCTCACGCTGCATTACCCTGGTCCTCTGCTTTCATCACATCTTCTCTGACTCTTTCAAGGAGCCTTGTGGTTACACTGAGCCAACCTGGATAATCCAGGATAATATCTCCCCACTGCAAGGTCCTGACTTAATCACACCTGCAAAGCCTTTTTTCCCTTGTATGGTAACATTCAGAGGTTCCAGGGATTAGGACATGGACATCTTTGGGGGGCCATTGTTCTACCTGCCACAATCCTCTCTACTAATAAATAAGTATTGACAAAATGGTATAAAAGTACAGTGGATTCAATCTTTAGAATAAAAAGAAGCCCTAAAAGCATAAGACTGTTCGGCTCAGACATGCTGGGTTCCACAGACCCCTACGTCCTCTGTGTTGTAACCTTTTAGGGCAGGAAGAGGGCTGGCAGAGGGGTCAGATAGACAGGGACAGAGCACCACACACACCTGGTGCCCCACATTCTCTCCCTCGGCTGGTGATATCCAGCCCTCTGGGCCCTGCTGAGCAGGGAGCTTGATCCTCACACCTCCCTGGCCCCTCCTGCCTGTGACCTGGCACTCCAGGCTTCATCTCAGTAGTCTGACTCATGAACTCCAACCTTGCTGTTCTGCCCATGCCCCCACCTACCCATCTCTGACCGCTGCTGTTTAACTTGACCCCGCTTTCATCCTTATCCACCAAGCTATGTCAGATCAAGGATAAGCACCGAGTCTTTCTCTGACAACATGGATAGTTGCCAATTTTCAGACGGGTACAGAATTCCAAGGCACTAAGTGGTGGCAAGGCCCCTGGGTGGCACAAATGGTTCGTATTCAACTACTAACCAGAAAGTTGGCAATTTGAATCTACCCAGCGGCACCACGGAAGTAAGGTCTGACAATCTACCTCGGTAAGATCACAGCATTGAAAACCCTATGGAGCACAATTCTACTCTGAAACACATGGGGCCGCCAGGAGTCAGAATTCACTTGGTCACAGCTTCTTTTTTTCTAGGCTATGATTTTTTTTTTTTTAATGATAAGCAAGGTAAGTTCTGGAATGTGCAGCTATCAGAATCACGACCTGCTGGCTGTCCAAGACACTGGGGAGCACCCAGCGTGGCTCTGGAAGGCAGCCTGACAAATAAGATGGAGGTCAAGACAATGCTCCAAAAGACCCGAATGTTTGCAAAGACTGTGTTCCCTATTACCTAGGGAAAGCCATGGGGCTTCTGATTTCCTAACAAAATAGTGCTAATTCTGCCTGAATTACCTGTATGTTTTTTTTTGAAAGCATAAAAGCGCCACATATTTGTATGAAAAAGGCATACTCACAAATTTACCAAGATTTTATAATGAGTGTCTTTATCCACCTAAGCCCAAACAACTCTAAGTGAAGATTTATCTTAATGCAACATTATATAGGACCTTTAAGTAACGAAATAGCTCTATAGTCCTCAAATGATACATATTATAGAAAAGGGCGTTATTTATGACACAAAAAAATTTGTTAACAACCTAAAATATTCACAATAGGGGAATGGATAATAGATATGACTAACCATTCAATCTAATATTATATAGCTATTCTTGTGACGTGGACAAAATACTTATTTTTATAAGGGATATAAAATTGTATGAACAGTATACTATCCACTACATAAAAATATATTAAAAGATAATAAATGTATTATATAAATACATTTATTATATATAAATGTATTAAAACAAATAGGTGCTACACATGCTGATATTTCTTAGACATAACCATTACCTCACGGGATTAGTTTCCTTGGTTTAAAGACTTAGGGCCATAGTCTCGTGGGATAACTCAGTCAACTGGCATAATACAGTTCATAAACTTTATGTTTTACATCTTAGTTTCGTGAGTGGCATCTGGGGTCTTAAAAGCTTGCAAGCGGCCATCTAAGACACAATTATTGGTCTCTATTTTTTTTTTTTTTTAATTCGCCTGGAGCAAAAGAGAAAGAAGAAAACCCAAGAATCAGAGAAGGAAGGGGTTTATAGAACTAATCGTCTCCATGAACCACAGCCTTCTCTACCGTGAGACCAGAAGAACTAAACGGTGCCCAGCTAACAACACGGAACACCCTGATCAGGACCACAGCAGACGGATCCTGAGAGAGAGAAAAATGTTGCACAAAGCTTCAAATTCTCAAAGAACTCAGACTGACTGGGCCCTATGAGATTGGAGGAATCCCCAATCTCATAGAATCCCCTGAACTCACCTTTAAACTAAATAGCAGGTTAACTCAAAAAGTAAAGAATGTCACCCTTGAGTACTGCACTCTTTTAAAAATTATCTACGTGAGACCACATTGTCAACATTTACTCTAAAACATATGTAAAACTGCACCTCTAGACTCACCTCTGGCATTCCTGAACCCTGGGGACTGCGTCGCCCCTGGGGACTCACTGCACCATCCAGACTCCCCAACACAACGCCATGTCTGAGGAGTCTGGGGGCAATGAGACAAAGTCAATGGGAATGGAACAACTAGAAAGGAAATAATAAGAAAGTTGACACAATGTAAAGGATATAACCAATATCACTCAACAACATGTATAGAAATTGTTGAATGGGAACCTGTTTTGCTGTGTATATTTTCACCAAAAATACAATAAATGTTAACCAAAAAGAAAAAAAAATGGAAGGAAATATACCAAGTGTTAGCAGAGATTTCCTATGGATACTAAGGGTATCAGTTAGGGATCTTTAGTTTCAAATAACAGGAACCAGTTCTAAATTAAAAAGGGGATCTATTAGAAGGATACTGAGCACTCAGGGGAGTGAAAGCTGGGAGGCCAGCCTGGAAATAAATGAGGATAAGACAGCTGTACAGGCTTCTAAGGAGCCCTGATGGAGCAATGGTTAAGTACTCAGCAGCTAACCAAAAGATCAATGGTTCAAACTCAACCAGTACCAGTTACTGCCGAGTCGATTCCAACTCATGGCAACCCCATGTGCGTCAGAGTAGAACTGTGTTCCACAGGGTTTTCAAGGGCTGCTTTTTCAGACGTAGATCACCTGGTCTTTCTTTTGAGTTGCCTCTGGGTAGACTCAACCCCCAACCTTTCAGTTAGCAGCTGAGGTGTTAACCGTTTACACCACCCAGGGACTCCAAAGTGGAATATGGAGTGACTTTTTCCTCCTTTTTTAATATTTACTTGTCAGGTTTCTTATAGTGATATTTTTATCAAGATAATTATGTTCTCCTTCTTTTACACACATGTTGGGGATTGCTGGTTGCCCATCAGAATCTGCTCTCCTGTTCTTCCTAATCCCATGGCTAGATGACATTTCCCATCCTTCCCAGTCCACGTAGTTAGGTGTGGCCAGGTGACTAAGTTCTCTGCAATGGAATGCTAGTGAAGTACCGTTCACCACCATGCCTGAGCCAAGAGGCCTTAGGACAATGGTGTGCAACCTCCCTGCTTCCTGCTGGATGGAATCTGAGCATGGCCATCACTGAGCTCCCATGGTGCAGATGACAACAGCTCCCTAAAGATGAGGGAGCAATGACTTGGAAGGAACCTGGCCATGCAGTAAAACCCTTCTGACCCAGAATGTCCCCCTCAGACTATATGAGAGGGAAATCAACTTTTATTTCATTAAGCCACTAAAATTCTTGTTGAGTCTCTTTGTTATACCATCCTAGCCTTATGCTAATTAATCCAACATAAAGAAGACGCCATTACAAGGGGAGATTAGTTCTACTAGCCACTTTCTGAGAGGCAGTGCCACGGACTGATTAAGAGTCCATGCTCAGGAGCCAGGCCACCAGGGCTCAAATCTGGGCCCCACCACTTACTAAACGCCATAGCCTGGGCGAGTTATTTAGCCATTCAGTGCCTCAGTTTCCTCATCTGTAAAATGGAACTAGTAATAATTGTAAGGCTTAAGGGAATTAAACAGAACAGTGTAAAACAGAACAGTGATTGGCACACAGGAAGCACTATCTGTGTAAGGTATAACTGTTATTTCATAGGAGCCCTGGTGGCACAGTGGTTAAGAAAGAGTTCAGCTGCTAACGAAAAGGTCAGCAGTTCAAATCCACCAACCGCTCCTTGGAAACCCTATGGGGCAGTTCTACTCTGTCCTATAGGGTCGCTCGCTATAAGTCAGAATTGACTCGACAGCAATAGGTCTGGTCTGGTTATTTCATAAGCAGTCTCATTCTTTACAGTCATACTTCGGCTTTTTAATTTGGAAAAAATAAACACATTTGCAGGTCAACCCTAAAAATCAAAAGCGAACAAGAATATTAAAAAAAAAGAACAAGGATGAAGGTTAGGTATTGAGCATTCTTCATGTAGCAGGAATATTTAATACCATAGTGAGAATGATCTGTTTGAGAAACCCACAGAGGTGCTTAAACTCATGGGGGTGAGTTGAAGATAGAGTTTCACTCTAAACACTGCCGTTCCTGGGTTCTGTGAGTTGAGGTCAGACTTTTAATCTTCTTTGCACAGAGTCGTGCTAATCTGCACACACGTGCACACACACCCTCACTGACTTAGAGGCCGCGTGCTCACGCCACATTTCAGCTCACGATTTATGCGGCAGTGGAATAAAGTGCCATTCATTCAACGGAGAGGCACGCTGCTGCGGCATAAAAAGGCGGCTTGTTAATTCATTTCTCAAGTTTTAATACTTTCTTACAATTTCTACCAGAGATTCTGGAATGCTTTCAGGTATGTATTACTGTATTATGGGAAAGAAAATTTAACCCCTTCCTCAACCCCAGAAGGCTTAATCCACCTACCTTTAGTCTGTGCCTATCAAGAAGGTGAAGCAAAAGGATTTTAAAATAAAACTGTCCTTTAGGCAAACAGCCCTGATTTCTAAGGAGCTCCGGGTTACAAAAGTCATGTTACTAAACGAGTTTACTAAGGGCAAATTTTTGACTGTTCCATCTCTTGTTTAAGTTGATATATTTCCCCCAAGGCATTAATACAAATTCCCTCTTATTTCTTCTCACAAAATATCCCACAATATTTTCATAACAATATAAAAAACCAAAAACCTGTTGCCGTCAAGTCAATTCCAACTCATAGCGACCCTATAGGACACAGCAGAACTGCCCCGTAGGGTTTCCATGCTGTAACCTTTATGGAAGCAGACTGCCACATCTTTCTCCCTTGGAGCGGCTGGTCGGTTTGAACCACTGACCTATTGGTTAGTAGGCAAGTGATTAACCACTTAGACACCACGGCTCCTTATAACAATATAAGACGTTTAAATATGACCTACCAGATGTAATTTGTTCAAATGTACTGCTGTCGCAAGGAAGGAAAGTAATGTCTTTTGAAAGTAAATGCAGACATTCAGAAGCTTTTGAATATGTTCAGCCAGGAGAGTTAAACGACACTTGGTGTTAAGAAGGAGCCTCAGGGACCCCACGCACGATGGAGCTAGGTGTCGCCCGGTCCTGCGCCATTCACATGATCAGTTTCGGATCAGACCATTGTCATCCACTGAGTTTTCATTGGTTGATTTTCAGAAGTAGATCGCCAGGCCTTTCTTCCTTGTTGATCTTTGTCTAGAAGTTCGACTGAAACACGCTCAGCATCATAGCAACACATGGGCCTCCACTGACAGACAGGTGGTGGCTGTGCACGAGCTGCACTGGCCAGGAATCGAACTCGGGTCTCCCACTTAGAAGGCGAGAATTCTACCACTGAACCACCAACACATTGTAGCAGACATCAAAACTGTAAAACCATTCTTGGTTGGAAACATGAGCCTTTGAGAGCGGTCACAAATACAAGAAAGTTGATTATGGAACTTGCTCACATGTTCAAAGACAAAGGTTGGGAGTGAAGAAAAAACTTGCCATTCTGTTTTGAATACAATTTTTGTGAAGACAACCGTAAACACAATGGAAACAAAGGAGTATCCTGGTTGTCAAATTTTCTTGAATTTTAACCTCATAGCCTAGCGGCAAAGCTCATGACACTCTTTTTAAGATTTCTCTGGCCTATTTTCCTTGGGGAAACCCTGGTGGCATAGTGGTTAAGTGCCACAGCTGCTAACCAGAAAGTCAGCAGTTCGAATCCACCAGGCGCTCCTTTAAAGCTCTATGGGGCAGTTCTCCTCTGTCCTATAGTTACTATGAGTCGGAATCGACTCGACAGCAATGGGTTTTTTGGTTTATTCTCTTTGGATAAGAGGTCCCTTCTTGTAACTATCTTCTTATTTATGTAGTTATTTCTGAAGTTACTGACCTCCTTTTTCTAAATTCTCATGCTCTGAAGAGTCAACCAACTGATGATCTTTGACTGCCTGCTAATTTCTTCTTTTAATCAATGCTTTTCATGGTTGAATTTAGCTATCCATGTATCTACCTAAACACCCTGACTCATGTCAGTTAAAAAAAAAACAACCCGTTGCCATCGAGTCAATTCCAACTCACAGTGACCCTACAGGACACACCAGAACTGCCTCATACGGTTTCCAAGGAGCACCTAGTGGATTGGAACTGCCGACCTTTTGGTTAGCAGCCGTAGCTCTTAACCACTGAGCCATCAGAGTGTCAGTAGAAAGGTAAAATGAGAACTTCTAAAGAACATAGGGATGGAGCCTCTCTGTATAAAAATGTCTCGCTACCACTCTTTTCTACAATGAAGACAATAGAGTGTCATAGTTCATATTATAAAAACTGCAAACATTATAAATTAAATGGGTATTCATCTCACAAACAAATTGCTAAAGCGTCCATTGAGGTAGCGTCCAGAAACAGCCACTAAATTTATACACCAACAGTGTTATTAGCTATGCTCAAAAACAGAGGACCTCACAATTTTATATAGGTTATCAAAGTCCGTGGGAGGAGCTGTCAAATCAAATGACGTATTACATTGAGTAAATCAACAAATTGCTGCAAAGACCTCTTTGAAGTTTTAAAAAGCAAAAATGTTATTTTGATGACTAAGGTGCAGCTGACCCAAGCCATAGTCTTTTCAATCACCTTATATGCATGTTAAAGCTGGACAATGAAAAAGAAAGACAAAGAATTGATGCATTCAAATTGCAGTGTTGGTTAAGAATATTATTGAATATAACTTGGACAGCCAGAAGAACAAACAAATCAGCCTTAGAAGAAATACAAACAGATGTTGTTTAGAAGCAAGAATGGTGAGACTTTGGCTTGCTTACTTTGGACACGCCATCAGGAGAAGACCAATCGCTACAAAAAGGACATCACGGTTGGTAAAGTAGGTCAGCAAAGGCGAGGAAAGCCCTCACTGAGATGGACTGACAGAAGAGCCACACAACGTTGGACCCAAGCATACCAACAATCACGAAGATGGCGCAGAATCAGGCAACTTTCGTGCTGTTGGGCATGGCGTAGCCATGAGTCAGAGTCGACAACGGCAACTAACAACTACCACAATTAATGGAGAAATGTGTCTAACGTTAGTATTTTATTTATTTAAACAAATAAGATGTCTTACCTAGAAATCAAGTGAACTAATTATTTTAAACGACTGTATACCTAGAGATAGAAGGATAATGTATACCTAGAGATAAAATACATTTATTTTTCACAAACATTTATCTCTTACCCAGTTGCGGAAGCTGAAAATTATGCCTTTAATGGTAATAATAATTTACACATCCGTTTTTAAGTGCCATGCCCAGTTCCGTGAAGAGAGTTTACTGCTGGACATGGTAAAGTTCCGAGTTCATACTCTACTATAAATTTTTATGTCTTGCAGAAAAATAATTGTTTTTGCAAATCAAAGGAAAATTTAATATTTGAAATATACTAGGTTGTATTAATTTTTTGCAGAAAATATTAAAACCGTAAGATAGGTTTAATTTTTTTTAATGAACTGATATTTTATTTGCTGGATTTGTGTAAAAACTGAGTTGCAAACATGCAGACATTATTGAGGTGGCATGTGTTTTGTTGAGTATATTTTCATCACAACTTAAAAAAACCTGAAAAAAGAGGAGCCTCAGCCAACTCTAATATTTAATTACTTGTTCATTCATTCATTTGTTTATGATTGCATGTATATTTGTGGATAGTGTTCATATGCAAATTAGTGTCCACTCCGGCCCACTGTCCTTCATGTCCTAAAGGGCAGAATTTAAGACCAATGGGTAGAATCTGTAAAGAACATGTGGAAAACTTTCAAGTGGAGCCATCCAGATTCAGAATGGCCTGCCTTGTGAAGCAGTGAGTTTGGCTGTTCCCAGATTTCAACACAGACAGGGCAACCAGGGATGTTCCAGAGAGGCTTCAGGAGGGCTAGCGAGAATAAACCCATTTGAAAGTTCCTTTCAACTCTGAGAGCCTAGAACCTTACCAAGGGAAATTAAAAAGTTGTAGTTCATTTCATGTCAATCTAACAATGGTTTTCTTCTGAACTGTCTGTCCCAAGGATACCTCTGAAGAGGAGACTTGGGGTTCATACCTAAGAATGTGGTAGGAATGTCCATCCTCCCTTCCTTGCCCTTTGCCTTGACCACACAGAGTTCCCAGCACCTGGAGAGATTCCTGGGCTCCCTCTGACAAGGCATCCCAGAGTAGTTAGAGTAAAGAGCCTGGAGAATAAGGAGGAGCAGTGTCCCAGAAAGGAGTTCCCAACCTTCTTTATTGGGAAGCCTCACCTTTTGTAAGGAGGCATCATTCTTCATTGCCCCAACATTAGGAAGGAGTTTACCTTTAAGCAGGAGAAACTGGGACACGAGCAGGACCGGAATGCTGACGTCACCTGTGTGCAGACGGGGAGACGGCAGAGTGGGGTTCCCAGTGGTGCCCACCAGACTAGAGAACTCCAAGATAAAAACATCAAAATATTATAATTTCCATGAAACATTTAGAGATTCCAGATCTAGAGTCATAGCTCACATCTGCATTGGTTACAGAAAAGCAGAAATGAGAAATACAAAGCCAAAATAACATTAAAATCATCACGCTCTCTTTCTTAGCCTCTCAACATCACCATTCCCAAATCTGAATGCTAGGAACCAACCAAAGGATTATGAAGGCCGAGATAGAGCAAACTACAAGGAAATATGACATGTGGCTCCTAAACAGCCCCCAGCTGGCTGTCAAGGGGTCCTAAAATCCAGTCACTAATAGAACTTGTTATGATGTTGGTGAAGAATCTTGAATATACCATGGACTGGCAGAAGAACGAACAAATCTGTCTTGGAAGAAGTATAGCCAGAGTGCTCCTTAGAAGCAAGGATGGCAAGACTTTATCTCATGTACTTTGGACATGTGATCAGGAGGGATCCATCCCTGGAGAAAGACATCATGCTTGGTAGAGGGTCAACGAAAAAGTGGAAGACACTCAACAAGATGGACCGACACAGTGGCTGCAATGATGGACTCAAGCATAACAACAATTGTGAGGATGGCGCAGGACCGGGCAGTGTTTCCTTCTGTTGCACATAGGGTTGCTGTGATTTGGACCTAACTCGACGGCACCTAACAACAACAATACAACTAGCATACTGGAGGATCTCCAATCAAGTTGCTAATAGAGAAATTATGCTAGATAACTAAAAATGCTCTGCATTGTTAAACTTGTAGTATGTACTTGCTGAGGTTGGAATTATAATGCTGAAGTGGGTTGCTATTCTGATAGGATTTTATCCAAAAAAATTAAAATGTGTACTTAAGGATGAGCTAAAGTGAAATGTATAAAGGAGCCCACATGAGGGAATAACTAGGTCACCCCCCTCAGCTGACCGCAGTCTGTCCTTGTGTGCAGAGCTGCCGACGTGGCACCTGCGTGGCAGCTGCACCTCCCAAGTCCACCCAGAGTCCAGAGTGACATGCAGGAGCAGCCAGCCCATAGGGCCACAGAGTGTTTAAATGTCCCTAATCATTCCTGGGGTTCAGTTCTCCCAGTGGTGTGTTCTTTAATAAATCACTTCTATTTATTTGTCAGGGACACTGGAATGCAGTCCCTGGGTGGTGTAAATGGTTAACACGCTCGGCTGCCGACTGAAAGGTGAGCCGTTCGAGTGCACCCAGAGGCAGTAGGATTGACAGGGATCCCCACTTGGGTTAGCAGGTGTGGAGAAGTGAGAAGACTTCTGGAAAAAAATGGGATCATGAGCCCTCTCAAATGGGTGTTTGGTGACACATGAGACAACTTAAAGACTTGAATGACTTTTGATGTGTCATCTTTCTGTAACAAAATTCTATCAGGCTAGCTGGGATACAATGCCTCAAAATAACTAGTAATAAAAACAAGCTGTTGGTTAGGCTCTAATTCTTTTTTTTATTTATTTATTAACTTTTATTGAGCTTCAAGTGAACGTTTACAAATCAAGTCAGTCTGTCACATATAAGTTAATATACATCTTACTCCTTACTCTCACTTGCTCTCCCCCTAATGAGTCAGCCCTTCCAGTCTCTCCTTTCGTGAAAACTTTGGCAGCCTCCAACTCTCTCTATCCTCCCATTCCCTCTCCAGACAGGAGATGCCAACACAGTCTCAAGTGTCCACCTGATATAATTAGCTCACTCTTCACCAGCATCTCTCTCCCACCCACTGTCCAGTCCCTTTCATGTCTGATGAATTGTCTTCGGGAATGGTTCCCGTCCTGTGCCTACACAAGGTTTGGGGACCATGACCGCCGGGATTCCTCTAGTCACATCCAGACCATTAAGTATGGTCTTTTTATGAGAATTTGGGGTCTGCATCCCACTGATCTCCTGCTCCCTCAGGGGTTCTCTATTGTGCTCCCTGTGAGGGCAGTCATTGATTGTGGCCAGGCACCAACTAGTTCTTCTGTTCTCAGGATAATGTAGGTCTCTGGTTCATGTGGCCCTCTCTGTCTCTTGGGCTCTTAGTTGTCGTGTGACCTTGGTGTTCTTCATTCTCCTTTGATCCAGGTGGGTTGAGACCAATTGATGCATCTTAGATGGTCGCTTGTTAGCTTTTAAGACCCCAGACGCCACATTTCAAAGTGGGATGCAGAATGTTTTCATAATAGAATTATTTTGCCAATTGACTTAGAAGTCCCCATAAACCATGGTTCCCAAACCCCAGCCCTTGCTCCGCTGACCTTTGAAGTATTCAGTTTATCCCGGAAACTTCTTTGCTTTTGCTCCAGTCCAGTCCAGTTGAGCTGACCTTCCACGTATTAAGTGTTGTCCTTCCCTTCACCTAAAGCAGTTCTTTCCAGCTAATTAATCAGTAAAAAAACCCTCTCCCTCCCTCCCTCCCTCCCCTCCTCGTAACAACAAAAGTATGTGTTCTTCTCAGTTTATACTGTTTCTCAAGATCTTATAATAGTGGTCTTATACAATATTTGTCCTTTTGCCTCTGACTGATTTCACTCAGCATAATGCCTTCCAGGTTCCTCCATGTTATGAAATGTTTGACAGATTCGTCACTGTTCTTTATCGATGCGTAGTATTCCATTGTGTGAATATACCACAATTTATTTACCCATTCATCCGTAGATGGACACCTTGGTTGCTTCCAGGTTTTTGCTATTATAAACAGAGCTGCAATAAACATGGGTGTGCATATATCTGTTTGTGTGAAGACTCTTGTTTCTCTAGGGTATATTCCGAGGAGTGGGATTTCTGGGTTGTATGGTAGTTCTATTTCTAACTGTTTAAGATAATGCCAGATAGATTTCCAAAGTGGTTGTACCATTTTACATTCCCACCAGCAGTGTATAAGAGTTCCAATCTCTCCGCAGCCTCTCCAACATTTATTATTTTGTGTTTTTTGGATTAATGCCAGCCTTGTTGGAGTGAGATGGAATCTCATAGTAGTTTTAATCTGCATTTCTCTAATGGCTAATGATCGAGAGCATTTTCTCATGTATCTGTTGGCTGCCTGAATATCTTCTTTAGTGAAGTGTGTGTTCATATCCTTTGGCCACTTTTTGATTGGGTTGTTTGTCTTTTTGTGGTTGAGTTTTGACAGAATCATGTAGATTTTAGATATCAGGCACTGGTCGGAGATGTCATAGCTGAAAATTCTTTCCCAGTCTGTAGGTGGTCTTTTTACTCTTTTGGTGAAGTCTTTAGATGAGCATAGGTGTTTGATTTTTAGGAGCTCCCAGTTATCGGGTTTCTCTTCGTCATTTTTGGTAATGTTTTGTATTCTTTTTATGCCTTGTATTAGGGCTCCTAGGGTTGTCCCTATTTTTTCTTCCATGATCTTTATCGTTTTAGTCTTTATGTTTAGGTCTTTGATCCACTTGGAGTTAGTTTTTGTGCATGGTGTGAGGTATGGGTCCTGTTTCATTTTTTTGCAAATGGATATCCAGTTATGCCAGCACCATTTGTTAAAAAGACTATCTTTTCCCCAATTAACTGACACTGGGCCTTTGTCAAATATCAGCTGCTCATACGTGGATGGATTTATATCTGGGTTCTCAATTCTGTTCCATTGGTCTATGTGCCTGTTGTTGTACCAGTACCAGGCTGTTCTGACTAC
Source organism: Elephas maximus indicus (assembly GCF_024166365.1). Taxonomy (NCBI): domain Eukaryota; kingdom Metazoa; phylum Chordata; class Mammalia; order Proboscidea; family Elephantidae; genus Elephas; species Elephas maximus. The sequence goes on from NC_064840.1 coordinate 57,170,980, forward strand.
TGTGGCTGTATAATAGCTTCTGAAATCAGGTAGAGTGAGACCTCCCACTTTCTTCTTCTTTTTCGGTAATGCTCTGCTTATCCGAGGCTTCTTTCCCTTCCATATGAAATTGGTGATTTGTTTCTCTATCCCCTTAAAAAATGACATTGGAATTTGGATCGGAAGTACATTGTATGTATAGATGGCTTTTGGTAGAATAGACATTTTTACTATGTTAAGTCTTCCGATCCATGAGCAAGGTATGTTTTTCCACTTATGTCCTTTTGAATTTCTTGTAGTAGAGCTTTGTAGTTTTCTTTGTATAGGTCTTTTACATCCTTGGTAAGATTTATTCCTAAGTGTTTTATCTTCTTGGGGGCTACTGTGAATGGTATTGATTTGGTTATTTCCCCTTCGATGTTCTTTTTGTTGATGTAGAGGAATCCAAGTGATTTTTGTATGTTTATTTTATAACCTGAGCCTCTGCCAAACTCTTCTATTAGTTTCAGTAGTTTTCTGGAGGATTCCTTAGGGTTTTCTGTGTATAAGATCATGTCATCTGCAAATAGAGATAATTTTACTTCCTCCTTGCCAATCCGGATGCCTTTTATTTCTTTGTCTAGCCTAATTGCCCTGGCTAGGACTTCTAGCACGATGTTGAATAAGAGCGGTGATAAAGGGCATCCTTGTCTGGTTCCCGTTCTCAAGGGAAATGCTTTCAGGTTCTCTCCATTTAGAGTGATGCTGGCTGTTGGCTTTGCATAGATGCCCTTTATTATGTTGAGGAATTTTCCTTCAATTCCTATTTTGGTGAGAGTTTTTATCATAAATGGGTGTTGGACTTTGTCAAATGCCTTTTCTGCATCAATTGATAAGATCATGTGGTTTTTGTCTTTTGTTTTATTTATGTGGTGGATTACATTAATTGTTTTTCTGATATTAAACCAGCCTTGCATAAAAAAAAAAAAAATCCTGGTATAAATCCCACTTGATCGTGGTGAATTATTTTTTTGATATGTTGTTGAATCCTATTGGCTAGAATTTTGTTGAGGATTTTTGCATCTATGTTCATGAGGGATATAGGTCTGTAATTTTCTTTTTTTGTAATGTCTTTACCCTGTTTTGGTATCAGGGAGATGGTGGCTTCATAGAATGAGTTGGGTAGTATTCCGTCATTTTCTATGCTTTGAAATACCTTTAGTAGTAGTGGTGTTAACTCTTCTCTGAAAGTTTGGTAGAACTCTGCAGTGAAGCCGTCCGGGCCAGGGCTTTTTTTTGTTGGGAGTTTTTTGATTACCGTTTCAATCTCTTTTTTTGTTATGGGTCTATTTAGTTGTTCTACTTCTGAATGTGTTGTTAGTTTAGGTACGTAGTGTTTTTCCAGGAATTCATCCATTTCTTCTAGGTTTGCAAATTTGTTAGAGTACAATTTTTCGTAATAATCTGATATGATTCTTTTAATTTCAGTTGGTTCTGTTGTGATGTGGTCCTTCTCATTTCTTATTCGGATTATTTGTTTCCTTCCCTGTATTTCTTTAGTCAGTCTAGCCAATGGTTTATCAATTTTGTTAATTTTTTCAAAGAACCAGCTTTTGGCTTTGTTAATTCTTTCAATTGTTTTTCTGTTCTCTAATTCATTTAGTTCAGCTCTAATTTTTATTATTTGTTTTCTTCTGGTGCCTGATGGATTCTTTTGTTGCTCAGTTTCTATTTGTTCAAGTTGTAGGGACAGTTCTCTGATTTTGGCTCTTTCTTCTTTTTGTATGTGTGCATTTATCGATATAAATTGGCCTCTGAGCACTGCTTTTGCTGTGTCCCAGAGGTTTTGATGGGAAGTATTTTCATTCTCGTTGTATTCTATGAATTTCCTTATTCCCTCCTTGATGTCTTCTATAACCCAGTCTTTTTTCAGGAGGGTATTGTTCATTTTCCAAGTATTTGATTTCTTTTCCCTAGTTTTTCTGTTATTGATTTCTAGTTTTATTGCCTTGTGGTCTGAGAAGATGCTTTGTAGTATTTCGATGTTTTGGATTCTGCAAAGTTTTGTTTTATGACCTAATATGTGGTCTATTCTAGAGAATGTTCCATGTGCGCTAGAAAAAAAAGTATACTTTGCAGCAGTTGGGTGGAGAGTTCTGAATAAGTCAATGAGGTCAAGTTGGTTGATTGTTGTAAGTAGGTCTTCCGTGTCTCTATTGAGCTTCTTACTGGATGTCCTGTCCTTCTCCGAAAGTGGTGTGTTGAAGTCTCCTACTATAATTGTGGAGGTGTCTATCTCACTTTTCAGTTCTGTTAAAATTTGATTTATGTATCTTGCAGCCCTATCATTGGGTGCATAAATATTTAATATGGTTATGTCTTCCTGATAGATTGTCCTTTTTATCATTATGTAGTGTCCTTCTTTATCCTTTGTGGTGGATTTAAGTCTGAAGTCTATTATGTCAGAAATTAATATTGCTACTCCTCTTCTTTTTTGCTAATTGTTTGCTTGATATATTTTTTTCCATCCTTTGAGTTTTAGTTTGTTTGTGTCTCTAAGTCTAAGGTGTGTCTCTTGTAGGCAGCATATAGACGGATCGTGTTTCTTTATCCAGTCCGAGACTCTCTGTCTCTTTATTGGTGCATTTAGTCCATTTACATTCAGGGTAATTATAGATAAATAAGTGTTTAGTGTTGTCATTTTGATGCCTTTTTATGTGTGTTGTTAACAGTTTCATTTTTCCACATTTTTTTTGTGCTGAGACGTTTTTCTTAGTAAATTGTGAGGTCCTCATTTTCGTAGTGTTTGACTTTATGTTTGTTGAGTCGTTATGTTTTTCTTGGCTTTTATCTTGAGTTATGGAGTTGTTATACCTTTTTGTGGTTACCTTATTATTTACCCCTATTTTTCTAAGTAAAAACCTAACTTGTATTGTTCTATATTGCCTTGCATCCCTCTCCATACGGCAGTTCTATGTCTCCTGTATTTAGTCCCTCTTTTTCATTATTGTGATCTTTTACATATTGACTTCAGTGATTCCCTGTTATGAACATTTTTTTTTAATTAATCTTAATTCGTTTTTGTGATTTCCCTATTTGAGTTGATATCAGGATGTTCTGTTTTGTGACCTTGTGTTGTGCTGGTATCTGATGTTATTGGTTTTCCGACCAAACAATATCCTTTAGTATTTCTTGTAGCTTTGGTTTGGTTTTTGCAAATTCTCTAAACTTGTGTTTATCTGTAAATATCTTAATCTCGCCTTCATATTTCAGAGAGAGTTTTGCTGGATATACGATCCTTGGCTGGCAGTTTTTCTCCTTCGGAGCTCTGTATATGTCATCCCATTCCCTTCTTGCCTGCATGGTTTCTCCTGAGTAGTCTGAATTTATTCTTATTGATTCTCCCTTGAAGGAAACCTTTCTTTTCTCCCTGGCTGCTTTTAAAATTTTCTCTATATCTTTGGTTTTGGCAAGTTTGATGATAATATGTCTTGGTCTTTCTCTTTTTGGATCAATCTTAAATGGGGTTCGATGAGCATCTTGGATAGATATCCTATCGTCTTTCATGATGTCAGGGAAGTTTTGTGTCAGGAGATCTTCAACTATTTTCTCTGTGTTTTCTGACCTTCCTCCCTGTTCTGGGACTCCAATCACACGCAAGTTATCCTTCTTGATAGAGTCCCACATGATTCTTAGGGTTTCTTCAGTTTTTTTAATTCTTTTATCTGATTTTTTTTCAGCTATGTTGGTGTTAATTCCCTGGTCCTCCAGATGTCCCATTCTGCATTCTAATTGCTCGAGTCTGCTCCTCTGACTTCCTATTGCATTGTCTAATTCTGTAATTTTATTGTTAATCTTTTGGATTTCTACATGCTGTCTCTCTATGGATTCTTGAAACTTATTAATTTTTCCACTATGTTCTTGAATAATCTTTTTGAGTTCTTCAACTGTTTTATCAGTGTGTTCCTTGGCTTTTTCTGCAGTTTGCCTTATTTCGTTTCTGATGTCTTGAAGCATTCTGTAAATTGTTTTTTTATATTCTGTATCTGATAATTCCAGAACTGTATCTTCATTTGGGAAAGATTTTGATTCTTTTGTTTGGGGGGTTGTAGAAGCTGTCATGGTCTGTTTCTTTATGTGGTTTGATATGGACTGCTGTCTCCGAGCCATCACTGGGAAACTGGTTTTTCCAGAAAATCCGCTAAAAAAAAAAATGCAGTCAGATCCCTATCAGAACTGCCTTTGGATTATAACCGCCGCCTTGTTCCCTGTAAGGCTGAAAGTCTGAGATTTGGATCATATATGCTTGGCTGTAGCTGGTTCTGTGTTTTTAGTCCATTTAGGGGTGGATTTTTGGTCCCTGGGTTTTTTGTGTTTCCTTCTCTCAGGCCAGAAGAGTGGGTTAGGAAAAGACCAAAAAAAAAAAAAAAAAGGCGGGGGGGGGGAAGCAAAGCCTCTGTGGAGCCGGAGCCATTCTCCCTCTGGCTCAGGAAATTCCAATGTTAATGAAGCCGCCTGGGGAGGGTGGGGGAGGGATCAGAGAGATAGGAGAGTAGCACCTCAGAATATAGCCAGCGTTGCTTGTCTTGCTTGGAATGACTATTTTATCTGAGATTCCCGAGGGGCGTGTCGCCTATGTGTGCTGGCTGTGTGGAGATTGCCCCCAGGGATCTGGCCCACTGAAGCCGCGGTCAGATCCTCCACTGCCAGTCCCACGCCCAGCGTCAAGATTCCCCTGCTGGGACGGTGCACTCCCAACTCCAGAATCAGTCGCTGCCTCCCAGGGACTTCTCATCCGGCCAGCCACGTCGCCGCGCCGCCTCCGCGAATCAGCTGGGCCCCCTCCCGGGGTTAGTTCAGGGGAGTGGAGCAGCTCTCCGTGCTTGCGCCGTGACAGTGCCCAGTCAAATGCCCGGCGGCAAGATTCCCCAGCTGGGACGCTGCCCTCCCAGCTCCAAAATCAGTCGCTGCCTTCCGGGGACTTCTCGTCCCGCCCGCCGCATCGTCTCACCGCCCTTGTGGACTGGCTGGGCCCCCTCCCGGGGTGAGTTCAGGGGGGTAGGGCTGGGCCCCTTGTTTGCACCGTCAGCTCCCCTGGGCCCTGCCCTAAATCAGGCGGCAAGGTTACCTGACTGGGACGCTGGCTCCAGGCTCCGAAAACAATCGCTGCTTCCCCATATTTGTTCGTTTTCTGTCTCTAAATCTGTGTTTGTTTTTCAGGGTTCGTAGATTGTTATGTATGTGATCGATTCACTTGTTTTTCCAAGTCTTTGTTGCAAGAGGGATCCGAGGTAGCATCTACCTAGTCCGCCATCTTCGAGTTTGCTCTAGGCTCTAACTCTTGATCAACAAACAGTACATATTTACTTGTCAGCATCCTCTATAATTTTATATTAAGAACCTCTTTTAAACTGGTACCATGGTTAATAATTCAGAAAATAAATTAAAATGTTGAATCAAATAATAACCAAGTTGTCGGGCCATGCCCGCAGCTCTCTCTTTGGCATTTCAATTATGTATGGTGTTATAAGAGTTTTTTATTTCCATAAATCGTTGTTAGTATGTATAAAACAAGACCATTTTTATAAAACAGCCATTTGCTAAATCCTTTCTTACAGTCTATTCTAAGTCTTCCAAGTTAAGACATTTAAGAAAGGTAAACTAATGTTACAATTTGAATTAATCTAGCTTCAATGATTCACCCTTTCTCCCAGAAATTAGTGTGCTAAAAATGGTATGTTTTCAAAGAAACATCATGGTTAACTATATTCCTCCAACTGTCTTTGATGGATATTTGTCAACAAGAAAAATTTCTACTCAAAAACACCGTTTTCAATTTCCGGAAGTGCAGGAGTTAAAGAGTGTTTAATGCTATTTCTAGAACAAGATAGGCCAATTTAAGATCAATAAATGTCTGCTGTGGTTAACTTTATCAGCTGCCATAAAACATGGACTGGGTAGGAGCGGAAATCGACTCCACAGTAATGGGTTTGGATTTTTTTGGTTTGGAATTAATTGCTGTGTTCAAAACCCATCTCTGGAAAACAAGAACATGAAAACAAATTCTGACTCACAGGTAGTTGACTTTTCACTGAGATATTAAGACTTCCCTGATCCTGAAATTGGAATAAAAAGCAGCTGAGTCTTTGTGTGACTTTTACCCCGCATAAGCACAGTGCCTGGCCCACAGTAGTGGCTCAATGATCATACATTAAAAGTGTAAACAACCAAAATGGCATCAAGGTTCAGTAGTCTACAATATATACTTAGGAATAAGAAGTATTCACAGACAGTTTACTTTGGGCAATAGATCAAGTTGCAAAGCAAAGTTACAGATGAGGATTTTTATAAATTATGCCATTTCAAAATACACTGACTTGTTATATGGGTTGCTATCGTATTACCTTGCATTATTGCACCCTAGAAAGGGGATTTTTTTTTTGTTAATAGGTCTTTTAGAAGGTAAATAATTTCGCAGTTTATCTATTTTATAACTGCAATGATACTGGATTTATTTTTGTTGGTATTGGCTTATTCTTTTTTAAAGTAGAACATACAGATATTTCAAATTCATTTTGGAAGTACCTTGTTGTTAGGTGCTATCAAGGGGATTCTGACTCATAGTGACCCCATGTGACAGAGCAGAACTGCCCCATAGGGTTCCCTAAGCTGATGTCCCTACCAGAGCAGACTGCCAGATCTTTCTCCCATGGAGCCACTGTATGGGTTCAGACCACCAACATTTCAGTTAGCAGCCAAGCATTTAACTGTCGTGCCACCAGGGCTCCTTTCTGGAAGTATAAAAGGAACAACATATAAATAACTGAAAAGTGGATTACCTGTACTCTCAAATGATTGTACTACTTGATCACCCCTTTCTACTGATACAGGGAGCCCTGGTAGTGCAGTGGTTAAAGCGCTCAGCTGCGAGCCAAAAAGTCAGCAGTATGGACCCACCAGCCGCTCCACGGGAGAGAGATGTGACAGTCTGCTTCTGTAAAGATTACAGCCTTGGGAAGCCTATGGGGCAGTTCTACTCCATCCTATAGGGTTGCTATGAGTTGGAATCAACTCGACAGCAGCAGGGGTTTGGGTTTCTATGATATGTTGGAGGATGGTATAGTAGTGAAAGAAGATTTCTGAGGATTAATAATGATTTTGATAAAGTGTGGACTGTTTAGGCGGGAGTGGTGAGAACAGAATATAAAACTAACAAAATCCATTGTTTTTTTTTTCTTCTGTTTTCCACAACAGCGCTTTATACAGAAGGTATCTAGTAAATTAGAGTTAAATAACAATAAATTCCTATTTGTATTTTCTAAATACATTAGTTTATAAAGCACTCTTGTCAATTTGGGTCAGGCTCCTTGGAGTATGTCACCATTACAAGATCGCATTCAAGGCCAAGCTCTACCAATCATTAATGTGAAAGTCTATTTGAGTGTAAAAGAGATTCCATTATTTCCTACCTCAAAAACCTATACTTTCCATTAGTAAGAAGAAATCAATTCCATGTCCAAGACAACTACCAAATCAAACTCCACTGTCCCAAACTTTCTAAGTTAGGAGACGGCGGCTGTGTGACACATGAAGTTCTATGACAATGTGGATTATCACTAACCTCACCATTCCTGAGACAGAATTTCAACCAAAGGTAACAGAGCCAATGAGTAAGGCACTCAGTGTGCTGAGGGGTCTACTGTCCTTCTGCTGATGGTGCTAAACTAGGCATGAGTTTTCCATATGCCTGGAATACACCAGCACACACACTGACCTTTTACTAGCGAGACTAGCAGAGGTAAGGATTCTACATCTTGCTTCTGCTCATGAGAGCAAGGAGTGAGCTTTAATTGTTATTACTAATACTGTATTTTTTGTAAATAATGTGCCCATGTAAATAATCCACCCACGTATATAACGCGAAGCATAGCTCACTTATGAAAATAGTGGCGGGGGGGTTGTAGTTGGCAAAAAAATGTATAACACGTGCATTATCTGCATAAAAATACAGTAACCATCTTTTTGTTTGTCTGTTTTCAAGCACCTGGAAGTAGCCAGGGAGGAACCTCTGTTGCCATCCCTGGGCACGGCAAAACGAAGAACAGTTTCTCTCCAGCATTCCAGAATCCAATCACTTTATTTCTCAAGCCCAGGAGTGCACACCCAAACCATGGAAGGGGACTGAATTCACATTAAGAAATCTACCCAGCCAGCTCCACAGGATACCAGGGAGCCAGGCCTGTCGGTCCATCCTCCATGTAACCCCAGGTATTCTGCACTCTGAACTGCTCAGGACCAGGCTAGCCCCAGACCAGAAGAGCTGTAGTAGAGCCAAATGCAGTGTGGCTACTCCTCTGTATCTCACTTTCAATTCAGTATCAAGCTTCTGAATCAGAAATGGAAGATTCCATAGTAGCAGCCTCTTCCCCACAGTCTGAAAGCTATACGTTGTACTGAGAGAGAAGAATTAGGAAGCACTATTCCCTTCCACAATGAGCCCCGGTGGTACAGTTGTTAAGCTTTCGGCTGCTAAGCAAAAGGTCGGCAGTTCGAATCTACTGTGGCAGTCTGTGTCCATAAAGATTTACAGCCTTGGAAACCCTATGGGGCAGTTCTACTCTGTCCTATACGTTCACTATAGGGTCGCTAAGAGTCAGAATCAACTCAATGGCAATGAGTTTAGTCTGGGTTATTCCCTTCCACTATTACTCTTGGCTGAGCATCAGAGAGGTCACAGCAACATGTGAGGAAGAAGAAAATACAGGCTCTCGTTGTCAGCAATATGGCAGACTAGAGGGCTGGAGAAAAACTATACAACGCCTCAACTTACTGAACTCGAACATACATACACACATTGTTGACTTGTTCTTTATTAAAGTAGAATGTTTGGGTATCTCAAATTCATTTTGGAAGTGTAAAAAAAATTAAAAAGCTTCAAAACTTGTGCTTATGAATCCAAACTGGTAAGAGAGATCAGGTTTGCCCTTGGGGCATCTGCCAATCCCTGGAGACCTAAAAATTAATTTTAGTGGGCCATGTGTAGGGGACAGGAGATTGCATGGAGTATGTGTTCAAACCAGAGGGTGTACTGGAGATCTTATGCATAGAACTGGGACCCCAAAATGCAACAGCATCAGGAGGTAAACTAGAAAAACTTGACCCCAAAAAAGAAAGTGGGAACACTTGCCTACCTCAGCCGTGGCTCTGGAATAAAGGGGGGAAAGGGCTCCCCTAAAAATGCCTAACTACAAGTCCTCCTTCACAAAGGTTTAGAGTTGAAATTGATACTATATGACCCCAGTATATTCCGTGCTAAAGATTTCATTTAACAAAAGTGCTAGAATGGTAATACTCCCAGATAGCTCCCAGAAATAAATGTAAATCCCTTTTGGATGAACACATTTTAAATACAGGCCTCAAGGACTTCCCAAAGACAATGTTCCAATGACCAGGAGCTCAAATCAAAACATCACAAAACTCATGGGGGAAAAAGCTGTCATGAACAAGAAACGGAAAAAAACAAGCTGTGAAATCATTTGCCCCAAAATTGCAAATGCTGGAATCACCAAATAAAGAGTATAAACATGTTTTGTATTTCTAGAGACACAAAGAAATACGACAAAAGAAAGGGAGACTATCAAAAATTATCAGATAGACTTGGGAAAGAACCAAATAAAATTTTAGATATTAAAAAGAGAGCAAAAAACACCTGACTCTGACATAACACCTTCTTGCTCATGGCAGTTTACTAAGTAAAAACTTGTTAAATGAGAAAATAGTTCCAATAATCTTAATGGAAAGAAAATTATGATACATTCCATCTCAACCCAAGACACCCAAACAATTTTCACAGATAGAAGAATATATTACTTGAATAATGAAAATACCTAATAACAATTTGAAAGTGAAGAAATACAGATCAGTACATAAAATGTAGTATAACGGAGGTTTATATTGGACTAATTTTTTCTCTTTGTTATACTATTTTCTTCATCAGTCTTCAATCTTTTGGGGTCTTATTGGTATTCTGCATTCAATAAACATGTAAAAGTAAAGTTGTAACACAAGAAAACACCTTTAAGGCAAAATAAAAATGCTTCAAAACCTGTGCAAATAGTGCATGCCCACAACAGGCTGAAGAGTTGTTGACTATGCTCATTTCTTCTCTCTATCATTTGCATAGGAAATGTTTTGGTTCAACCAAACATGGAGGGTGTCTAATAAAGTTTTATTAGAACTCAGCTATGTTAATTCATTTCCATAATGCCTGTGGCCACTTTTCCACTACCACAGACTTGAGTAGTTGCGACAGAAACTGTATGGCCAGCAAAGCTTAATATATTTCATAGCTGGCCTTTTACAGAAAAAGTTCCTATAAGATAGTCTCTGACTAGAAACTATTGTGTTAAGTGAATTGGTGATTATGTATTTTCCTGAAAGCCTCATGCCAAAATTTTGTTTCCTATAGGGTTTTATTTAGTGTGTGGTCGGAGCTGAAAAAGTCCTTGCCCCAAAAAGAAGGCATCATTGTCCTAAAAGTGATATAACTTTCCAAAAAGACATTGCAACAAAAAAGTTATTAAGTGTATGGTTCTTATGTGCAATAAATCTGTAAATTGAAATTACAAACTTAATATATGGTCTAAAAACCATGTTAGACACGGCTAAAAAGGGAATTAATAAAATATAAGATAGAACTCAAGAAGTTACCCAGAAAACAGCACAGAGAGGGAAAAAAGAATACAAAGAATGAAACAGATTAAGAAACAGAGAGGAAATCTACAATATATTTGATTGAAGTTTCAGAAGGAGAGATTAGAGAGAATGGGAAAAGAGGTAACCTTCAGAAAAAATAACAGCAGAGAATTTTCCAAGGCTGGTGAAAGACAGTTATCCTCAGATTCAGGAAGCCCACAATACACTAAACAAGCTTAGTCAAAAAAATATAAAAAAGGACAGAATGAAGAGAAAGATATGTAAAGCAGTGAAGAGAAAGGGCATATTTCCACAAGCAAAGACAGAATAATAGCTGACTTCTCAAAAACCAGTGTAATACTGTGTCTACAGTACTGAAGGCAATAACATTCAACCTAGGAGTCTACACCCAATGATACTATCTTTCCAAAAATGAAAATAAGAAAAAGTCACTGTCAGGTAAACAAAACTAGCAGAGTTTACTTCCACCAGTAAACTATAAGAACTGGTAAACATGCATTTTAGTAAGTATATACATCCCAGAAGGAAGGTCCAAAAATGCAAGAAAAGAACAGTGAATTTAAAAAAAAAAGATAAATACGGCAACATCCAGTGTCTAATAAAACAATAATAATAATATTTAATTTTTCGATTTACAAAGTATAAGATAAAACAAAAATATTAATCAGAAGAAGACTGGATAAAAATATTAACAACTAATTTTATAATTTGTTAAGTTAAATATATAATTAAAAATAACCAAGAGAACAACTGAAAAAAAAATAGAATATATAACTTGCAAACTAATAGAAGAAAAAAAATTGGAAAGAGAAAAAGTAATTCAAAAGAAGGAAAGAAAGGCGAGAAAAAGAAACATAAAGAAGTAAGACAAGACTAGAAATGTATCAGTAATCACAACACATTTACATGGACTAAGGTTCTAATTTAAAGACTGAGCTTGTCAGAATAGATACTTTTATATCTAGCTGTATACTATTTTTTTATTAACATAAAAGAATATACAAAATAAAAGGACAAGAAAGGTATAAAATTAAAGGCTAGAAAATATATACTGAGCAAATACTGAGAAAAAGAAAATCATTTTAGCATTATTAATATCAGACAAGCTAACCTCTTAGACAAAAAGCATTACTAAAGATAGAGGGTCATTATATAATGATCAGAGTCCCTAGGTGGCGCAAAAGGTTAAGTGCTCAACTACAATCAAAAGTTGCTGGTTCAAATTCACACAGAGGCACCATGGAAGAAAGGCCTGGCATTCTGCTCCTGAAAGATCACAGTCATTGAAAACCCTATGGAAAGCAGCTCTAATCTGGCACACACGGGGTTATCTACTCAGTGACAAGTGGTTATATAATGATTAAAGGGTTTAACTCACCAGGAAAATGTAGCCATTCTAAACTTATGTCTCTAACGCCACAGCTTCAAAATATATAAAGCAAATGCTTACACAGCTACAAGGAGAAATCACCAAATCCACCATTATAATGAGATATTTTAACAAATGTCTCTGACTAGTTGATAAATCAAGCAGACCAATTATGATATAGAAACCAAAAAATTTTAAAAACCCAATTATCGAGCTTAATCTAATAGGCATATACAGAACTCTGCATCCAAAACTGAAAAAATATACAGTAAGTGCCCGGGTTGTGAACGTCCAACATACTGATAGCTTGTACTTGCCCTCTAATGTTTTGTAAATGTGCCCTCACTTTGAAATGACTAAACCAATCCCTACTCGCAACAAATTCTTCGTCACAGTCACCTTCACTTTCTGCATGTATAGCTTTTAAGTCATTGAAAAGGCTTACAGCCTTTTCTGCACTAAAAAACCAAAACCAAACCCATTGCTGCAGAGTCGAATCCAATTCATAGCGACCCATAGGGTTCGCAAGGAGCGGCTCGTGGATTTTAACTGCCAACTTTTTTGGTTAGCAGCCGAACTCTTAACCACTGCACCACCAGGGAATGGACATGGAAACACAGGGTGGAGAGAAGAAGCGTGCTGTCTCATTAGGGGGAGAGCAGCTAGAAGTACACAGCAAGGTGTGTATAAGTTTTTGTATGAGAGACTGACTTGACTTGTAAACTTTCACTTAAAGCACAATAAAAAAAATTCAAAAAACATTAAAGACAAATACAATGAAAACAAAAAAAAAATGGATAGTATTGCCACAAGGATGGATTTACTGAACAATACAACTAATTACAAAGCCTGGAAACAGACCTACACATATGTGGAAACCTAATATATGACTGAGGAAGTCAGTGGAGAAAAGATGATGCTGGTACAAATGGCTGCCCATATGGGAAAAAAGAAAACAAAATGGATCTCTGTCTCACAACATATACAAAAATCAGTGCAAAATGGGTTATGGTCTTGAGCATGAAAGTCAAAACTTTGAAACATTCAGAATAAAACAAAGACTCTTTTATGATATCAGGGTACAGGAGGATTTCTTAAGACAGAAAAATTGTAAACCCGAAAGAATTTCTACACATTAAAATTAAGAACCTGTATTAATCAAATATATCACAAAAAGATTGAAAAGATAAGCTACGAACTGAGTAAAATATTTACAGTGCATATAACCCATCAAGGATTATTATCCATAATATTTTTAAAAAATTATGAATCAAGATAAAGATAAATAACTCAACTTTTTGAATGAGCAAAAGACATGAGGTATTCACAAAAATGGAACTAGGAATACCCAAGTTCAAAGGACACCATATCTCTTTAGTAATCAGAGGCTGTTGGCTTCCTCCCAATATCCACTATCCCCTTCCGCTTCACAAAAAGAATCCCAGCTTTAAGCTGAACCCATTTCTACCCAACAATAAGTCTGTATTTCCTAGCTTCTCTAGGAGGTAGGTAGATATGACCACGTGACTGAACTCTGTCCAATGGGATATAAGCAAACATGTTGGGTGGTATATCCTGAAAGTACCCTTAAGGTAGATTCTTCTTCTGTCCTTCCTTTCCTCCTGCTGCCTGGAACATGATGTGATGGCTGGAGCTACAGCAGTTATATCTGACCATGAGCAAAGAGGACCACATTCAAGGGATATAGAAACAGAGGACTAGGAGGCTTTCCTTCTGATAATTTTGTGGAGCCACTGTTCCATCCCTGAATTGCCTACTTCCTGACTGACTCCATGTAAGAGAGAAATCAACTTTTATTTGGTGTCACCCTTCATTTGTATACAAGCAAACTTAATCCTAACTAGTGCACATGGCTTCCCACTCCCTGAACGAGCAGATACTTAAACCAGACTCTCTCTTGTGGGTACTTTTGTGGGTTCTTCATGGGTTCCCCAGGTAAGCACCTCTGCCTAAAATTTCTATGATAGTCCTCTGTCTGCCGCTTTTCACCCCAGTCCCTGAAATTCACTCCACAAGCCCTCTGCTGGGTTTGCCTCTTGGGCAGAAGTCAAACTGTTCAGGCTGACTCCCCATGCCCACATGGGCCACATCCGGTCCCTGGGAAGCACACACACGACCTTTGCTCCAACCAAATCTGGGGAGGCAGCCCTATCCCAACAGAGCGACTGCTCTCCTTCACTCCACCACCAAAACGTCTCACCAGACAGCAGTCCTCCCCGCTCCAGGGGATGGACACAAGGACAGCTCTCCAGGTGGCTCACCGAAGCCCTCTCTCCAGGCTTAGAGTGAGGGGGTAGCACGCCCACCCCTCTCTTCCTTTAGGAAGAGGGAATGATAACAAACTCACAGCAGAGGCTTCTTCAAATAAATCCCCTTACAAATCCTGAATCAAGGCTTTTGATGCCCTCAGAGTGAAGGAGGATTTTCAAGAGCTGTGCACCCGTTGTTCAGTATTTCCTTTGAAAATCTGGTATTTTGGTCTTTCTCACAACTTATTTCCGTAAACTGCTATCTAGTATATCTTGAGGCATTGAGTCAAAATTTCGAATTCAACAGCCTGTCATAACAAAAGAATTTATTTAAGAATGCACATTTGTGCTAAACTCTAAACAAAAGCAAGGAAATGATTAATACAATATTTGGAAGAGCAGTTACCCCTCGGGGGACGGGTAACAGGGAGAGGAAGGAAATGTGACCAGCAGAAAACACACGTGAGAGGCTTCAAAGGCAATATTCTAGATCCTTATCTGGATGGGGATCCAGTTTTTTTATTAGTGGAAACATAGATACATGTTACATACACACACATACACATATATGTATCCATAATTTACAAATTTAAAAATAAATAAAAGGAGAGACACAAAATAATACCTAAACTCCACAGCAAAACAATTTGGAAATAAGCTTGCACTCTGTTTTTTTTTTTTTCTGATTTAGGCTATGAACTCAACACAAAATGGAGGAAGGTGGTCAAAAAATAACTTTTAGAAAGAGGTGAAAATATTTCCTCAAAGGATTAGAGTGTTGTTCTTAGGGTCTTCTGCAGTGGTGGTTAGTTCGTTGGCACAGAGAATACCCTCAACACATCTAATCGACTTAATGGTCTGGACCAACAACTTAGAGAAAAACATTAGAGATTTGATCCTTGGTACCCTCTGAGCCATCTGTTGTAGGACAAGTAGGCCCTCAGAACAGAAAAGGAGTCTTGGCCGAAAGACTCAAGTGAGCTGGTCTCACTGGCCAGGCTCTTCCTTGCCTCTCCCAAGGCTATCTGAGCTGTAGAGATGCTTTGTAAGGTCTTCTGAACTTTTTGCATCAATTGTGTACTTCCCAAAGCAACTTTCTGATTATGATCTAGTTTCCTGTGGAGCTTGTCTGGGGGGGGGGGGGCGGCGGTGATCCTGCAGATTTTACTGTTGTTGTTGTTGTTACTAAGACAATGTGAGCTTTATTACAATGAATAATGAAGATAACTAAGTAATATTTCTTATGTGCTTATCCTACCTGATCCTCACAATAATTTTAATCCTGTTGAGAGGCAGCATAGGGAAGCCATAAAGAGCGAAAGGCTACTGAGGCCAAATCTTGGCTCTAACCCTTAATAGCTGTGTAACCTTGAGCGATGCATTAAATCTCTTTGGGCCTCAGTTTCCTTACCTGTAAAATGGGGATAACAGTAGTACCTACTTCATGGTGTTGCTCTGAGGATTAAATGAGTTAATAAAACTAAAGCACTGAGAATAGAACTTGGTCCACAGTAAGCACAATACAAATGTTTGTTATTATTCCCATTTTACAGACAAAAAAAACTAAGGCTCAGAGTGGTACAGTAACTTGCCTAAGTTCTGTAGCTAGTAAATGGCAGCTAGTCTAACCCAGACCTGTTAGATATCAGACCTCACATACTTAAGCACCGTGCGGTACAAGCTGAGTATTCCAGTTACCATGACAGTCATCTGTCAAGGTCATTTCACCCTTGTGCCTCCTCAACCTTGGTGGTTTCTTGCTCTGATGACTTATTCAGGGCCTGGTCATCACCCTTACAGGCTGAAAAAGGCAAGATTCTGGGCCTTCAAAACAGAGAACGGGACCCTCCAGCCACGCCCTGATCTGGCCCAGCCACGGCCACTCTTCTCCTGGATTATCAGTCCCAGGACAGCTGTCTACTGTCCTGACTCCCTACTGAGCTCTGACATTCTCAAAGGCAGATATTGAGACTCTCCATCACTGGGTTCTCAGTGCCTAACAATCCGCCAATTAACAAATGTAAAATGTAAATTCCTTCAGCGACCCCCGACAGAATCTGATTATACCAACCCTAATCCTCCCCTTCCACGCAGGACACCCAAATCTGATTCCTGGACAATGCACCCCTGTGCAGACACCACTCATCTGTCAGTGGAGGCTTGCACGTTGCTATGATGGTGAACAGGTTTCAGTCGAGCTTCAAACTAAGATGGACTAGGAAGAAAGGGCTGCCATCTACTTCTGAAAATCAGCCAATGAAAACCCTATGGATCACAACGGTGTGATCCCAAACCAATCATGGGGATGACCCAGCACCATTTTGGTCCTTTGTGCCTAGGGTCTCCACGAGTCAGAACTGACTCAATGGCAGCTAACAGTAACAACCACAGTGTCTTCTTCAGCTGTCCAAAAGACAGCAGCCTTTCCTTCAAAACCTTTCTAACCTATCCAGGCCAAGATACTGTACTTGTGAAGGGCCAAAGAAATGGGAAATGGTCCAAAACATCATCATCCGCCAAGGGTCCTCATTGTGCTGAAGAAAAAGGTAGCAGAGTGGAGAGGAACAAGCAGGGTTCCAGTTCCATTTCTGCCACCAGCATCCACGTGAACTTGGGCAAGCCACTTTACCTGTCTGAGCCTCAGTTTCCCCACTTGTGAAGCAAGTGTGAAGTAAGAAAACTGGCCCAGGTGACATATAAATTCCCTTCTGTTCTTTGGTCTTTATGCCTACATTTTAATTCACAATTGAATCTCATCTTTATTTGGTCACATTCAAAAACTACTCAAAACAAATTCTCACGTTAAGGAGACAAGACATACGGCTTTCCATAATGCATCCCTAAGTGGAAATCTGGTGCTTTCTGCAACTGCAAAAGGGTAAAGGCACTTACGAAAACCCAAACGTGAGCTGCTGGAACCAGGAGAAGGAAAAACCTGGTAACCATACATTTCACGAAACTTAGGACTTAAAAGCTTTTCTCTCTAAGAATAATAAGTAATCAACTGGCCCGTTCCTAACCTAGAGCTTGCCAATCAGCCCTAGATTATGTGTGTGTATGTGCATACATGCTTGCTCATGGTAGACTGCAGGCGGTTTTTTTAGAAGCAAGGATGAAAGACTGCCTCTCATATGCTTTGAACATGTTATCAGGAGGGATCAGTCCCTGGAGAAGGATATCGTGCTTGGTAAAGCAGAGGGTCAGTGAAATAGAGAAGACCCTCAACAAGATGGATTGACTCAGTGGCTGCAACAACCAGCTCAAGCCTAAAAATGATTGCGAGGATGGTGCAGGAGCAGGCAGTGTTTCATTCTGTTGTCCACAGGGTCGCCATGAGTCAGAACCAACTTGATGGCACCTAACAACAACAACAACAAATAATAATAAATGAAAAAGTACTGTGAACACCTAGAAGAAAAATAAAGGCAACATTCATTACAATGGCTATCTCAAAATGTGATCAAAGATACTAGAGTGATTCATAATCCTATTTTTAGCCCCAAATGGATAAAATACCAGTCTTGGTGGAAGTGTGCCAGAATGTTCCTTAGAAGCAAAGATGGCTAGACTTCATCTTGATTACTTTGGACATGTCATCAGGAAAAGACCAATTGCTACAAAAGAACATCATATTTCGTAAAGTAGAGGGTTAGTGAAAAAAAGGGAAACAATCAGTGAGATGGATTGATACAAGACAGCCGCAACAATGGGCTCAAACATGCAAATGATCATGAAGACGACACAGGACGGGGCAACCTTTCGCTCTGTTACACGTAAGGTCGTTGTGAGTCGGAGCTGACTGGAGGGGCAACTAACAACAGCTGATACAAAATACTTGCTATGAAATCAATGATGCAAATAAATTCTGAATTGCACTGCCTAGAGAAATAAGTTGAAAAAGTAAATGGATCACATGGACTTTCAGATGCTAATGGTTGCTATCGAAAAATAGTCTTTTTGTCAGCAGCATGTATAAAATGTAACCACTTGTGATTGGTTTTTTCACCTTCCAAACACCAAGATTTGTACTTGAATTTTTTTCCTTTCAAGCTCTTTGAAGATGCCGTAATTTAGTAACATTAATTTCATCAAATAACTCAGTATATATCTGTACAGGAGTCTGAATCATGGAAAATGCAAACTATAGATAACAGGTTTCTCCACATGGCCCATTTTTAAAAGATTTCATAATCTTCGTAGTATGATTCCTCTTAACAGCCCGGCAGTGCTGACCACTTCATCAAACTTTCAGGTACTCTAGTTGGTACACTGGCGCTCTGACAGGAGAAAGACGAAAAGACAAATGAGCCGGGAAGCTGAGGTGTGTCACAGGTAATGGCCAGGCTATTATTCTGAATAATAACCCTAGGGCTGCATTGAACACGTTGCCTAATTAGACTTCACGCGAGGGGAAAAAATGCTTTAATATTTAACAAGCATAATGGTATAATCAATGTATACAGATCAGGCCTGATACAGAGTATGCCTTATTAAAGAGAGAGAGAAGGACGGCTACGGGAAAGGATATAATCATTAAATGTAAACATCTCAGCAGCTCCAACTGGGAACACCAACTATGTACCTGAAAATTACCGCTTCAGCCCCAGAAACTCAATGCATTATTTAGTCCTGTCCTCTTGCTCAGAAGACCGTAAATACAGCCACACCACAGATTTAATAAAATCACTTGATTCAGGTAGATCATCTTTGCTGCTTCTCACAGCTGTCTTTTCTTAGCCACTTTTGCCAGTATCTAACGCCCAATATGCCAAGATGTCCAGCATCTCTCTTCTAATCGTTTCAGTTAGATAATTAGTCCTGCATTTTATCACCTTCAAGAACACTTAATGTGCTGGAAGCCTTCCTGACTCTATTAAATGTGCTCAGCCCGCTACAGGATTATGAATACATAATTTGCTTATAGGTAGGTTTTAAGAAAACGCACAGTATGCAGAAATATAGTTAAAAGCAGACATGCTTATGAGCAGCAAATTATAGCAAAAGAGATTTCTAAGGGTGGGTTTTCTGTTTGGTTTTTCCAAGATTAGCTTTACAATCGAATACAGAGACCCTAGAGTATAATTTGCCCATTCCCGAACACAGTTTCTTGCTTCCACATATTCATTCATTCATTCGGCACATTTTTATCAAGCAGTTATTTTGCCTAACACACAATGCTATCTTCTTGGGAATACATCCAAAAACTGTATAAAAAAATTTTTTTTTTTAGGCTCCAAGGGAGCCCCTGGGTGGTGCAAAGGGTTAACGCGCTCAGCTGCTAACTAAAAGATTGGAGGTTCAAGTCCACCCAGAGGTGCCTTGGAAAACAGGCCTGGTGATCTACTTCTGTAAGATTACAACCATTGAAAACCCTTTGGAGCACAGTTCTACTCTGACATACAAAAGGTCTCCATGACTCGACAGCGACTGGTTTAACTGGTATGCGCCAAATGTCTACAGTCTGGTCCAAATATGACATAAAAGCAAGGACGACACCCACCACAGTATAATGTGTTATGCTTGGAAGTACCAAGCCGATCTTGGGGGTAGGAACTTTAGAAGCAAAGAGTCCTATGTTCAAATCCTGGTTCTGCCTCTCATATTGTCTGAGCCAGACAAGGTATTTCACCTCTCTCAACTTCAGTTTCTTTAAGTATTTTTGCATGAGTTAAAAAAAATCCCACATGTAAAGTGCTTCGGATAGTATTTAGCACATAGTACATTTCTTTGTAATCTTCGGCCATTTCTGCATTGCCAGAAGGAAAAAAAAAAAAAAAAGGCCTCGTTTTAATTGGAAAACCCATTATTCAATCCCTGACTTGGCTGCAAGGATACCCATAAGCACAACTTATCTCTCTTTGGGCACCTACAATCCCATTTTTTCCTTGTGTTCCTAAACAAACTCCTGCAGGTCTATTCTTACCAAGTGTTTCCAGGAAGATCGTGGACTTGAAGCGATATAAACAAAGGATTTCAATTTTTAATCCATCAGCTGGATAGGTACAAATGAAGCTGAGATCATTTTGAATCAGCTTGATTCATGAAGCTTATTGCCTTCATTTCCATTTCTGATGTCTTAAAATCCACTGGGAATAAAAACAAATTCCATTAGCCTTGAAGTAGGTGCTGATAGTTCACCATCCGGTCGTGGATTAAATTGTGTGCCCCCAAAATATGTGTCAGCTTGGCTAGGCCATGATTCCCAGTATTGTGCGGTTGTCCTCCATTTTGTGATTGTAATTTTACGTTAAAGAGGATTAGGGTAGGATTGTAACACTCTTACTAAGATCACATCACTGATCCAATGAAAAGGGAGTTTTCCTGGGGTGTGGCCTGCACCACTTTTTCTCTTAAAAGAGATAAAAGGAAAGGGAAGCAAGCAGAGAGGGGGGGACCTCATTCCACCAAGAATGCAGCGCTGGGAGCAGAGTGCACCCTAGATTCCTAGACCAGGAGAATACTGATGACAAGGACCTTCCTCCAGAGCCAGCCAACAGAGAAAGCCTTCCCCTGGAGCTGAGAGCCTGAATTTAGACTTCTAGCGTACTAGACTGTGAGAGAATAAACTTCTGTTTGTTAAAGCCATCCACTTGTGGTATTTCTGTTACAGCAGCACTAGATGACTAAGACACATCCTAAGGGAAGACGTTCCATGTCTTGTTAAGTCATAGCTTGATAATATTTTCTCTCGTTTTGTTTCACTATTCTGTAAGCTCCTTGAGGTCAGAAACCCATGTCTTTTCACCTGTGCATCTCCAGCACCAAACACAGTGCTGGGCACACAGTAGGAGCTCCATAACTAGATTCTGAGCTTCTTGAGAGCAGGTAATTGTGTAGGTGGCATCACTTTATACCCATTGCCATCATGTTGATTCTGACTCATAGAGACCCTGTAGGACAGAGTAGAACTGTCCCATAGAGTTTCCAAGGAGTGGCTGGTGGATTCAAACTGCCAGCCTTTTGGTTAGCAGCCATAACTCTTAACTACTGCGCCATTTTAGGGGCACTAAAAAATACCTGCCATGGCATCTAATGACACCGTGTGGCACATCAAGAACTGATGATGAAAACAAGAGACCTGGATTCCATTCCTAACACTATCATTCCACTAAGTAGCAGGGTCATGTTAGATATGTCACTTTACCTCTCTGGCCCTCCATCTGCTCATCTGCAAAATACAGGGTTAGACCAGATGACCTCAAAGGTGTTATCATTTCTACAAAACACGACGTTAGACCAAATGGTCTCAGATGCTATAATTTCGGCTCATTCATACCTGCTAACAAATAGTCGTCTCATTATCTCTAACTCCAAGTTATTAACCAACCATTAAATGAAGCCTATAAGTTTTTCAGGAACTAAGTGTTTCTTTCAAATGCACGATTTTGCTATTTCAAAGATTTCTAGTCTGTGTAGATAAAACAAATGAACATGGCCAGCTTTATTCAAAGCTTCTCCATTCATACTCTCTGGCCTTCACTCCTAAGGGACTGGAGCAGAAAAAGAAAAGGTGACTAAGAGCAGCAGCAATAATAGCTGCCCACTTCACTCAGGCATGTTACCTGCCCAAGAATAATCACAACGGGGCCAGAGTCCAAAGGAGCTCTGCCTCCCACATGCCTTCACTCCAGGGTTGAACCACTTCCACAGACCCAACAAGCACCAACTCCTGCTTCAAGGCAACCAGGCAGACAAAGGATCCACGCCCTCCTCTCACCTGCCCTGCCCTCACAAAAAGTACAAACACTCACTGGGGCAAACCCAATGGCCACCAGTAGAATGTGCCATCCTGAGAGCATGGGAAAGAAACCACAGCCCCGATACTCAGGGAGAAAATGATTTCTGCATGGGTCCATAAAGTCTTGAGTGGGACAGAATCCAATAAGTGTATAGTCTCTGCATCTTCTCCTACTTCATTCAGATCAAAACACAGAACATGACACCACCTGTCCTGCCATAAACTGTCTAAGGGTTATCCGCGCTAGTAATAACCCAGACATGGTCCAGACTAGTTCCTGGAGGAAGGTAAAGTGGTTTCTCCAGTGACACTGAATAAACTTCCCCGTATACCCAAGAAGAGTAACAGGAAAAGAACTGCAAGACTTTTCATTATTGAAGTGAATGATACGCCCTCTACAAAACTATTTTCGAGACAGCCAAGACCCAGGATGTTGAACCAGCTTTGTTGATCAAATAGAGTAAACTCATTTTATGCTCAGATCTTGGCCGTCCCTTTTGGTTTTGGCCACCGTTTGGACTGATGAATCAATTCACAGTCCAGAAGTTTCACTGTTTCACATCTAATGGTCTCTGAGTCTACATAATTAAATTCCTACTTTACAGATTAAGAACTTGTTCATGGCCACAAAGTGAGTCTGCTCTGGAATGCTGTCTCCACCTACCTTGTCTCCTTCTGTAGCAACTTTTCTACGCCTCCATCTACAGGAGAAATACAAGAAAAATCTCCTCAAATTCAGATCCCCCCTGTTATTTCAGATTCAGAAATCTATGGGCCATGAGTTTAGTGAAAAAAACAAAAGGAATCTCCCCACCAAAAAGCATGCTTTAGATAGAAACCAGAGCTTGGAGGTTATAGGTACATTCAAAGAAATGTCCCCAAAAAAACCAAGTTCCTCCACCCCCGTTGGTTTTCATTATGTAGCTACAAATGTACTCAAGTAAACCTTATTTCTATGCAAATAAAATGTTCAAAAGCACCCTGGGTATTTTCTGTTACTTCTGTCTATGGAGGGCCAAAAAGTAATTGTTTCCTGTCTGGGAACTAAGCAAAGGAAAAGCTACGATCCTTTGGACAGCTCATGAAAAGAGCTAAGAGGCATTAGGAATTCCTTCTTTAACAGAAAGTCCCGTCTCTGTCTCATTCCCCTCAGTCTTAGACCGTAAGCTACATAAAGACACCCTGTGATTTTCTGACATTGGTTTCCATATCCAAGCACCTTAGCATGGTAACATGCACACAGTGGGTATTCAAGACACATTTGACTACAGTAATCTAGAACTTTTGATAAGAAAAAACTAAGAGTAGAATTGGAAGATTCAAGGTCCAGCACAATATAATACGGAACGTTCCTCCCAGTCTTCCACATGCTCCTTGATCTTTGTTTCCTCTCCCATGCTTCCTTCTCGGTGTCTCAGTAACAATAATTGCTGGCACGTATTAAGTATCCATACTATGTGCTAAGTGGAGTTCCTGAGTGGTGCAAACAGTTAACATGCTCAGCTGCTAACCGAAAGATGGGAGGTTTGAGTCCACCCAGAGGTGTCTCTGAAAAACCAGCCATTAAAAACTCTATGGCATCTTGAGGTGCCTTGGAAGAAAAGCTTAGCAACCTATTTCCAAAAAAATCAATCACTGAAACCCCTGGGGAACACAGGTCTACTCTGACAAACAGGGGGTCACCGTGAGTCAGAATCAACTCAGTGGCAACAGGTTTGTTTGTTTTTAGTTGCAATGGCAAATCCCACTGTTTCTGTACTCAACCATCATTCCAATAAAGGTTCCAGAATTGGAAAAAAAGAAAAGCTTGTAAATCACAGTTCTACCCTGACACACATGGGGTCGCCATGAATCGGAATCGGCTCCACAGCAACTGTTTTAGGTGCTACGCAGTTTACATACGTTATCTCAAATAATCGGCAAACCACCCAATAGGATGGGCCCTATTTCCCCCTTTTATTGACAAGAAAACTGAGATTTAAAGAGTTAAGTAGCTTGCCCAAGATCACACAGTTAAGAAAGAGTGGAGTTTTGAACTTGGGTCAACTTGACTCCAACTCCAAAGCCCATTTCCTCTTGGTGCTGCTTCCTCATTCCGTTCATAATTTTCCATATTTTCTCACTTATCAGAGTACTCATGTACATTCATCCTACTAATCTTCCCAAAAGCCATATGAACTAACTTGGATTTCTTTTCAAGGCATATTCTTCCTCCTCCCACAAAGCTATCCTTCTGGTTTTGTTTTTTTTTTTTTTTTTAAGCTTGCTCATTGGTTTCATTTTAATACACTCTATTAACTCTATAAAAGGGGCTTTTGAAAATTACACCAATTTGCTTTAAATAAACTATTTCTCAATTTAATACTGTGTTTAAAAAAAATTTTTTTTTAATCCTGAATCAAGCATCTTTTGCACCTGGGCAGGTTCTGTTTGCTTATTCACAGAAGGGCTTATGTCTGTGTGCCGTCGCATAATAAAAAATGAGTCAAGCCCTCCTGCCCCCCCCAGCCGAGGTAGACATTTCTGAACTGTAATGATTTTGTAATCCCCGCATTCCCTGCCTACCACACACAGCATCTACCCTGGACACCAAACAAGGCAGCTCACTATCATCAAGCAACTAGGAACATCTCTCTGAAAACGCTCCCTGACCCAACAACTGCAGAAATGCCAGCAGGAGCTTATGGGGAGGCTCCCGTGGGTCTGAGCCCCTGCCAGCCCGTGAAGCTGACCTGGATGTACTTCACCCTTCTCCAAGGGAAAAAAACCCAAAGGGCTCACCTATTGTGTGGCACCAGCTACCCCCCGCAGATCTGGAGTGAGCATTGGCAGACAACTAATAATTCTGAAGGAGCTCTTTGCTGACAGTGGATGCATTGCTTTTGGAAAAACCCTGCAGCCCGAGACAAGGGAGCTGGAAGTGTCTAACAGGCAATGCAGCAATCTGGGGGTGCAGACGAGCTGCAGAGCTCCTAGTTCTGAAGCAGAGCCTGTCTGGGCTGGTTCTGCACATCTGGGCCAGCTGGCCCCACCTTATGCCCCTGAAAGACAAGATGCTGGCTTGCATCCTGACCTTGCTCTCCACCTACATCCTAAACCCTCTCCCCTCAGCCAACCTCGGGCTCCATCTCTGACTTGTTCCCAATTTCCATGAGACCTGAGTTCTTGGCAGCTCCCCATCCATAGCCTCACACTTACCCCTTAGGCCCAAGCCTTATTTCACACCACAGGTACCTATCCTGGGCTCCAAGCTACCGTTGCCTCCTGGGATTTGTTCTCCTCTGATCAGCCTGGGTAATAGCCCAGTGTGACAGGGAACCTATCCTGGTACCAGCTCAACCCAACACCACTGTCAGGTTTGCCCCAAACCCCATAAGACAGAACCAGAAAATAACTTTTTAAATAAATTGATCACATTCTACCTTGGATTTTAGATACCTTTCTCTCTACCACCCGTTGTAGTGTGTGTGGGGAGAAGGGAGGGAGGCAGGCACGGGAAGGAGAAAGGAGATAGATGAGAAAGGAGAAGAGGAAGGCATCACTACTGGTTAGTACCTACTACCTCAGGGTGGCTCAGCATTACCTACACATCTCATTTAATTCTTGTAGCAACCCCATAAGGTGTTCTTATCCACATTATGCACATGAGGAAACTAAGCCTCAGAGACGTTCAATAATGAGACCAGACCCACCCAATTAGTACGTGGTGGAGCTGGGACTCAAACCCCAGGATTGGCCAGCTCCAAAGGCTCAAACACTTTCCTGTGGTCTTCCACGTTTGTATTCCCTGCAGAATCTAACAACGTGCCTTCACATAATAGGTGCTAAATAAATATTTGTTGAGTGAACGCCTGAATGGTTGATTCCACCCTTCACACCTTAACATTCTGCAACCCACACATTTGATTTTATTCATACAGTCTGCTTATAACATGCCGGCAAACTGCCTTGATAAGAAGCTAAAAGTTACATAGAAACAGGTCATACTATACAGTGTTTTGAGCTACTAGGAAAAATTACATATACAAACCTATAAATAAAATGTGCTGAAGCCCACCCACTGATAAAAATTCTTTAGTCATCTTGCTCCATCAGGCGTAGGAATGGTACAAAATACATTAATCTAAGTAAAATTATTATTATTTTTTTTTAACCCTCAGAACTTCAAGACATTTTCTGGGCTCCTAATTCAATGAGTATTTATGCTGGAAAAAACTGTAAGGAGGTTATGAGCTCAAAACCAGGAGTCAGGCTGACCTGGCCTGAAGTTCCAGCTCCACCACTTACTTACAGCTGACCTTGGGCAAGTGACTTAGAATTTCTAAAGCTTAGTTTTCTTATCTGTAAAATGGAGATAATAACTGTGCATACTTGATAAGGTGGTTGTGCTGATGAAGTGAGTAACTTGTGTACCATGCTTAGGAGCACCTCTGTGTAGTTAAGTGCTGGGTAACTGTTAGCCATTTTATCGTGTGAAGAGAACTGTAATGCAATTGCAATGAGAAACCTTAAATGAATTACTTGCTTTTGACTCATTATAAGCATCATTCCAGATTACTGTGACTAGGATTATCTACCCTGAAAGCAATGCAGTCAATAATAACGACCAACAGTTTTATACACACACACAGATACACTGTTCTGTGCTGTAGAGTTAATTCTGACTTACAGCGACCCTACAGGACAAAGTAGAACTGCCCCGTAGGGTTTCCTAGGCTGAAATCTGTACGGGAGCAAATTACCCGGTCTTTTCTCTCGTGGAGCCACCAGCAGGTTTGAACTGCCAACCTTTTAGTTAGCAGCCACGCGCTTAACTCTTGTGCCAGGCGCCGTTCACCTTTAGAAACAAGAGCATCACACACAGTTGGGCAGACTGTCCCCACACAAGGGAATATCCAGCAGGAAAGTGAATAGAAATTCCATTCACTCTCTGCTTACCAAGCTGTGTACCCTGGCACAGAACTGTACACCCCAGAGGAAGGGGCACATTTTTCTAAATTGCACAAAGGCACTTTATGGGCTAACAGCAACTGTGTTTACATATATCAGCCAATACATTAATTTTAGCAAGTTTCTAATGAATGGGAGAAAGTCACTTGCAAGACTACCCAGGACCTAAGGCAAAGATCACCATTTGAGTAATTTGATTAACAGAGGAGATGGGCAGACCACAAGATCATCAGTGAACAGTTCCTATTATGAAGCCGCCTGGTGTGTGCCCGTGTGCCTTGGGAACACAAGTAACTCATGCCCTAATGTTTAGTATAAATAGTTCAAATCTACCTCCTCTATTTTCCCACCCCTTTTCCTTCATCAGCTCAAATGTCCCCTGTGTGTGCGTGACCCCAAGATAACCAAATCCTATTCTTTGCATTGTCTAAAAACAACTATCTGTGAAGCAAAGTGATGTTTTGCTAAGTGATAGGTTCAAAACATTTCATTGAAAAGTCTAGCAAACGGTTGCCATTTTTATCCAGGAGGCACCTCCCAAGTGCCGATTCCTAAAAATGACTCCCAGGTATAAAGACTCATTCATTTCCTCAGGCATCCATAATCTCAGCCAGCTGAAGGGCTCTTGCCCAAACTAGATGACCTGGTTCTGCATTAAGCTTTCTACCTATCATTTTAACCTAGACGCTGCTTCCGTCTGGGAAGAGGCAGGGAGGCAGGGAGACGCCATGGCCTTTGCTAGCTGGATGTTTGAGGAAAAAAGCAATACTCTTCCAGTCACAGAAAAGCATTAGCCTGTGAAAACTGGATCTGTGTAACTCTTGGCTATGTACAGAATTCCTCCCCCGCCCCCCCCCAAAAATTTAACTGAATAAGAAGGAAATGATGATAAAAATTATCCGCGACCTTCATGTAAAATTTGTTCTTCTTACCCTTTTCTCTCAGCCCTGGTGGCACAATGGTTAAAAACACTTGGTTGCTAACCGAAAGGCTGGGGTTTGAACACTCCGGCCTAATCCACAGGATAAAGATTTACAGACTTAGAAACTCTATGGGGCAGTTCTACTCTGTCCTATAGGGTCACTATGAGTTGGAATCGACTTGACGGCAGTGGGCCTGGTTTTCTGGGGGGTACTCTATTCCCTAAAAGGAGCCCTGGTGGCACAGTGGTTAAGAGCTATGGCTGCTAACCAAAAGGTCGGCAGCTGGAATCCACCAGTCGCTCCTTGGAAGCCCTATGTGGCAGCTCTACTCTGTCCCGTAGGATCACTATGAGTTGGAATCAACTCGACAGCAATGGGTTTGGCAGTGGTTAGGTGTTTAGCTGCTAACCAAAAGGTCAGCAATTCTAATCCACCAACTGCTCTTGGGAAGCTTATGGGGCAGTTCTACTCTGTCCTATAGAGTTGCTATGAATCAGAATCGACTTGACGGCAACGGGTTTGGTTTGGCTTAAAGAGTGCTAGCCTAGATCATTCTGGAGAGAAAATCAGATTGCCTTGCTTTAAGATCTCTCCATGTGAAAATCATAACTGAATGATAATTTTCTGAACTCAGAGAAGTCCTGCTAAATAAGATAAGAAAACCCCTAGTAAGATTTAAGCTGAACCCTAACTGTTGCTAATTTTACTTTTACAGATTAATGGTATTTAGTTTGTCACTGTAATTAGATTTTGCTGGCTACCTGAAAAATAAAATGTTCTATTACTAACTTATAAACAATATGGCAATATTTGGGGTAATAATGTTTGCTTACATACATTTTCAGAATTTTTCCTACCCAAACAGCAAATTAAATCTACAAATATAAACACCAACATACCTTTGGGTTGTTCAATAAATAGTCTCAAGCCTGACTAGCTTCATTCAAATTACAATTTAAAAATAAGAGGTCTTTTCAAAAACTCACACAGAAGAAAGGTGCCTTTCAAAGATACACCACGGAATGTGGCAAAATATATCTTTGAAAGGTGGAATTTAATGTGGCACCCTTCTAAAAAAAGAAAAGACACCAGGAGCTTCTAGTGGCCAGACAAAAATTCCTTGAGAAACAATTCGTACTGTTCGTTAGTACTCTAAGTACCTATTTAGGACATGAAGCAATTTTAAACACATGAAAAGATAAAAATTAACCCCCCTAAAGACATACCAAAAAACTGATAATTACCAGATCAAAATCACGTATTCGAATATAAAATCAAAAAAACCCATTGTCATCGAGTCGATTCTGACTC
Organism: Elephas maximus indicus; assembly: GCF_024166365.1. Lineage (NCBI taxonomy): Eukaryota > Metazoa > Chordata > Mammalia > Proboscidea > Elephantidae > Elephas > Elephas maximus. The sequence continues at coordinate 57,200,215 of NC_064840.1, forward strand.
ATAGCGACCCTAAAGGACAGAGTAGAACTTCCCCCATAGAGTTTCCAAGGAGCACCTGGTGGACTCGAACTGCCGGCCTTTTGGTTAACAGCCGTAGCTCTTAACCACTATGCCATGAGGGTTTCCATTTGAATATAAGCATATACAAAGCAAAAATTCCAGTCCTCAGATGGCCTTTAAAGCCTTAACTCTAGAGTTATTCTAAAATGGTACTGAATATATCATTGAAGACCACCCTCATTTATTTTTAGGCCTTTGGTCATGCTTTTCACACAAGGTTGCCCTTTCTAATGAAGTATTCTCTGTCAGGAGTCCAGGAAGTTAAATTGCTTTGCTACCTTAAAGGACAGAATAACGGCAATAGATGACAGCTCAGGCTGATACACTATGCAAAGGAGGCCCCTAGTGGTGACACTTCTGCTCCAACGTGGCTTCCTACATTTTATAAGACTGCTTCCTCATGAGGGCAAAATCAATAGGTAATAAAGTCTACCTGAGCTTGGCCTCTTTAATAATCGCTATTAGCCTTAACGTGTAGTAGGGCCATCATTTAGAATCCCGGGGTCCTTTCATAAGAAATGTAAAAAGAAAGCTGTGGCCTGCAGAATAACTTCATTACATTCTGTATTTCAAATCAACAGAATATTTGAGCCTTTACACCCTGCCAGGCACTGAGCTGGGCATGGAGACACAGACTGAACAGGAGAGAGGAGCACCCTCACAGAGAAAAAAAAAATTTTTTTTTTACCCACTACTATTTCTTTTCGATGTAATCACATTGCCTTAAGGACAGAGCTAGAAAAAATGCGAAGATTCGGAACTGCAACCTGTCATCGTCTGTCTTTATAACCGAGCCTTACCAACAAGAAAAACCTGAAGTATTGCCCAATCCAACCCCAAAGTGTCAGCTTCTCATTTTCACCATCCCAAGTAGGGCAGCCTCTGAGGTTGTTCAACCAATGATGGATGGATGAATGAAAAGTAAGACTGCATAGAAGAAGGGATTTTAAAATATGAAAATCATTTATATATGCCAGAGTTGGGGATTTCTAAAAGTAAAGGAAGACAAAGGACAAGAAACAACATTTATGGAGCACGTCCTATGCTCCAGGCACTGGGATCACCTCCTAAGTGTGATTTCATCTGTCCAACATCTCTGTAAGGTGAGGAGTCTTACCAGCATTTTACAAATTATAACACCGAGGCTGGGAAGGAAGGGGTAACTTGCCCAAGGTCATACAGTTGATAAACAGGAGAAACCACCTAGAACCCAGGTCTCCAGGACAGCAAAGCACATGCTTATCTCACTATAGTGTAAATTGTTGAATCCACATTTTGAGATTTTGCTTTGAACCCCATTAGTACAGTATACAAATATACATGTGAGATTTGAAATCCAAGATGAACAGAATTAAAGCATTTGAATACTGTCTTATTTAGAATACACACAGGGTGGTAGCTCAGTGCAAAGCAATCATTAAATTTTCATTGTGTTCCTATGAGTATGGCCCTTCTCTTGCTTTCCAGGGATTGACATTCTCTGGGAGCCCAACACACCACCCCATATCACATTATGCACTACCAATGACACGTGTTCAAGTCGTCTTATGTGCCTAAGGTCTAAGTTAGTATTGTTTTATGCTTCTACTACCAAATTTGACAAAGACTTTTCTCCTTCCAGTTAGCAACGTGACAGCACCACACGAGTTATTAACGCTCACTGTTACAAGTGTCACCACGATAATTATGACTTTCTTGTACGAACAACGTTCACAGAATTCAAAATCCGGTGGAATGAAATTTAAATTTCTAGTAAAAAAAAAGTGAAAGAACAGTTAATAATCTTTATTAACTAGATATATCTAATGACATTCACACATAAACTGTGCCAGGGCTTGGAAATCAGAATAGAAGTGGAGTTGGCAAAGGAACCTCTCTCGTTTATTAATATTTCAATAATTAGTATTTCCCAAGGCTAGCTGTTTTAGCATGTCCGTTGCTGTTGAAATCTTTTTTTCTCCCATCCTTCTTTCTTTGCTCAGCGATGAAAAGATAACTTCAAAATTACTGACGGGAGTGCAGGTGCAGGAAGCGTCACGGAAACAAACAACTTTGCCGGGGCTTTGCAGGGCTTTCCTCCTCTTCCCGGCCCTCCAGGCCCCGGCCCCCGCGACTATGCCTTCGAATAGCTTCTCCTCACCGACCGCACAAAACCCTGCCTCCGGCCATCGTCAGGTCGCAGTGACCCTGCACCGCGGCCCTGGTTCTAGCAGAAGACGCGGCCCACCCGCCACCTTCGGCACGCCCCCTCCACCCTCGCCGTCAGGGCAATAATAATACAACAATATCAGCAGAGTAGTCATGGGCACAGGAGTAAAGGGTACTTTTTGGTGGGTTTTGGAGAAAGTCATTAAACAGTCGAAGGCCACGAGAAAGGTTAGTGAAGCCAAGGGACCCTGGCAGCCCTCCTGCGCGACCCCGCGCCATCCACCTGAAGGCACCGCGCCCTCCGCGGACACCGAGCGGCTCGCCACCCCCGGCGCCGCGCAGCCCCCGTCCCGCGCCGGCGCCCGCCGCTCCGAGCCCGGCAGCGACCGAGGGAGGCCGGGCGCGGCACATCCACCCCGGCTGGCTGCGGGAGCCGCCCCGAGGTCGCGGGCTGGGGCGGCGCGAGGAAGCGGCACCGGCGCCCCCGGCGGCGCGCCGCGCCCGGCCGGCCGAGGGGACCGACTCACCCCGAGGCGCTCCGCGGGCTGCCCAGTCCCGGCTCGGCGCTCCTGCTGCTCCGGCCGCCGCCGAACTTTCCCTCCTGCGCGGCCGCCGCGGGCTCGGCTCCACCTCCCGGCTCCGGCAGCCGCGGAGCCTCCAGGGACCCGGGGGGCGGGGAGCGGCGGCGCGGCGGTTCCCGCGGGCGGGCTGAACCGCGGCCAAGCCCCGGCGCTCCGCCGCCGGCTGGGAGCCGGGCGGGGGCCGCGAACCCGCGCTCTCGCGGCGGGAGCCGGGGATGGGGTCGGGCTCGTCTGCGGGACCCGTTCCCCCAGCGCGCCCCTGCAGCGCGTCCCTGAGGGCTGTCGCCGTCGGAGCGGGGCGCCGGGGCCAAACCCCGCGCCGGGCAGGGGGCTGTCGGGGCTCTCCCTGTCTGAAGGGAGCGCGCCCGGAAACCAGGGGTGCCCCGCAAGTGGGCGGTTTTACACGTGACTGGGCACTGAGACCTGGAGAAGCCGAGGGAAGCGCCCCAGGAGCGGGGTACAGTACCCTCCTTGCGTGTGGTCCTTTCTCTTTCGGGAGAGTTCTCCAGCCCCCTCTCTGTTTCCTTTGCCTTCATCTTGTAAAGCCCCACTGATCTGCCCTCGCCTACTTAGGCCGACTTACATACAAAAACTTTGTAAATTGCGGAATTCTTTAGTCTCTGTCTTGGCTTCTCTGGTAAATTACAACGCCTTCTCTAGATATCTTTTCTTTACAAGCAAAGGTCAGAAACCCCTTTAGCTCTGACATTCACCGCTGTGGGATTTCAGTGATCCCTGCAAGGACCTCTGACGGCCACTAGGAGGCCTAATAGAGGAGAATAAAGACTTAAAAAAAAAAAAAAACTTTAGCCATCAAGTCGATTCCAACTCATAGTGTATCTACAGGGCAGAGCAGAACTGCACCCATGGGTTTCCAAGACTGTATTCTTTGCATAAAGGGCTAGTGGGTTTGAACCACCAAACTTTCAATTAGCAGCCATGTGCTTAACCACTGCACTGCCGGGGGTAAAAAGCAAAAACCAAATCCGTTGCCTTCGAGTCAATTCCCATTCATTACAACCACATAGGACAGAGTAGAAATGCCGCATACGGTTTCCAAGGAGCAGCCGGTGGATTCGAACTCTCGACCTTTTGGATAACAGCCGAGCTCTTAAAAGTCCCTCACACATACGTATACACTGGGAGGGTGGGGCACGGGTCGCCTTTTATTGCAAGTGCCCTAAGCCTTTTGTGGGCCCTCCTCTGAGGAAAACGAAGTTTGGAGGTATTGTAATCCCCAATTTTCAATATAATGAAGGAGACTCAGGAGGAATTGGTGTTGGCATGGAAGAAGTCTCTCCACTCACAGATGCAGCTAAGCAACTTACAGAGGTCCCTCTACTGAGCTTTGACAGAATCGGAGCTAGAAGCCAGTCCTAAAATTCCTGGTGCAGTGCTCCTTCTGCCTGGCACTCAGAATGCTTAACGTCCCCATCTGGGCGATTGCAAGGCACCAGACTTTAGGGTGGGCACCAGGTAGCAATCCCAGGGGCAATGGACACAATCCTGAAGCAGCTGGTTTTCCTTTAAGCAGTTATTTACCTGCAGAGAGCAGCCCTGAAGCAAGCCCACCACCCATCACCACTCCCCAGTCCACCCACCCCTTGTCCATTCTCCTTGCAACTCAGGCTGCTCTCAACCTCAGGAGCTCTATCCCTGTGCCCATTCCACCCCTCTGCAGTGAGTTGTTCACCCTTGTAACTTGACCCCACAGCAATTCAACTGGGATTCAGGAAAGAGGGAAGAAGCAGGTGTTTACCAAATGAATGAAAAATACACTGTCTATTCTGTTACTGCCAAAAATTACTGCATGACAATGAAAGTAATAAAAAGTTAACATAGCGTGCACACATAGATACGAGGCATTGGCCAAGCCTCATCCATACATTATCTCACAACAACTTCATCAGGCAAATCGAATGATAATCCCCAGTTGGCAAATGGAGGGGACGGCACGGAGGCTGGAAGTTAGTTATGCGTTGTGTCAAGGTTACAGCTTTCACAATCAAGCACTCTTTGGGTAACCAAGTATCATGGATTGAACTGTGTCCCCCAAAAATATGTGTTGTAAATCCTAACCTCTATGCCTCTGGTTATAATCCCTTTTGGGAATGGGTTACCTTTGTTTTGTTAATGAGGCAGGATTAACGTAGGGTGTGTTTTGAGTCAATCTCTTACAAGATATAAAAGGAGCAGATTAAGCAAGCAGAGATGGGGGAAGATAGATGCCAAGCCACACGAAGATCTCCAAGGAACCAGGAAACAGAAGCTGAAGAGACAAGGACCTTCCCCCAGAGCTAACAGAGAGAGAAAGGCTTCCCCTAGAGCTGGTGCCCTAAATTTGGACTTCTAGCCTCCTAAGCTGTCAGAAAATGAATTTCTGTTTGTTAAGGCCATCCACTTGTGGTATTTCTGTTGTAGCACCACTACATAACTAAGACACCGAGTAACCTCTTCAGAGCCTTCTATCACCTATATGATAGGCTTTAAGGAGGGAAGCTAGTTTGGAAGATAGTTCAGATGGCTTGAGCAGGAGCTACCTAGCCCAGCACAATGTTTGGCTTAGATTCTATGTCTATGTGGACTGGCTTGGGCAGAGCAGAGATACCCTGGTTGCTGCAATTGTCTCTATTACAATCCCCTAAAACAAAGAGGAGGGCTCATGTTGTATAAGGATGTAACTGGTGATAAAAACAACATAAATAGTTGTTTATGGTATAAAACTGCATAGGTATAAAAGTTTTTGTATGTTATAAAGTAGGTATCAATTTAATCCAGGATGTTATAAGTGCAAGATGTTAAATGCAAGATTTGTGGTAGCCACAAAGAAAACATCTAAAAAATACACACGAAAGGAAAGAAGGGACTCAAAATGGCTCACTATAAAAAGTCATGAAACACAAAAGTTGTCAATATTTAAGGAAATAAGGGACAAAGAAGGTATAAGGCACACAAAAAAAACAACAAAATGAAAGAAGTAAGTCCCCTTTACTGACAATTACCGAAAGAAAAAAAAAAACCCACTGCCGTCAAGTCTGACTCATAGCGACCCTATAGGACAGAGTAAAACTGCCCTGTAGAGCTTCTAAAGGAGCATCTGGTGGATTCAAACTGCTGACCTTTTGCTTAGCAGCCATAGCACTATGCCACCAGGGTTTCCCTGAGAATTACAGGGAATGTAAATAGGCTAAATGCTGCAATCAAAAGGCAGAGAGCACCAAAATAGATTTAAAAAATAATAATAATTCAACTATGTGCTCTCTGCAAGAGTCACATCTTAGGCCCAAGGATATAAACAGGTTGTAAGCGAAAGGATGAAAAGAAATATTCCACGCAATTAATAACCAAGAGAGCTGGAGTGGCAGTTTTAATATAAGACAAAACAGATTAAGTCAAAATTTGTTAGAAGAGACAAAGAAGGACATTACACAAGGACAAAAGGGCCAATTCATTAAGAAGATATAACAATTATAAGTATATATGAACCTAACATCAGAACACCTAAATATATAAAGCAAACTTTGATAGCATTGAAGGGAGAAATAGACAGCTCAATTATATTAGTTGGCAACTTCAGTACACCCCTTTCAATAATGGACAGAACATCTAGAAAGAAGATCAATACGAAAACGGAGGATCTGAACAACAGTATAAACCAACTAGACTTAACAGACATACATACTCCACTCAACAACAGCACGATACACACTCTTCTCCAGGGCACATTGATCCTTCTCCAGGTCTGACCACAAAGCAAGTCTCGATACATTTAAAAACATTGAAGTCATACAAAGTAATTTTCTCCAACCACAATGGGGCAAAATTAGAAATCAATAACAAAAAGAAAACTGGAAAATACACAAACATATGGAAATTAAACAACACACAGTTAACTGTTGGATCAAGAAAGAAATCAGAAAATACTTAGAATTGAATAAAAACAAAAGCAGAAATATCAAAACTTATGGGATTCAGCAAAGGCAGCGCTCAGAGGGAAATTTATAGCGGAGCGAGCCTACAGTAAAAAAGAAGAGCGAGCACGAATCAATAACCTAACTTTGCAACTTGAGGAATTAAAAAAGAACAGCAAACCCAAAACGACCAGATGGAAAGAAATAACAAAGGTCAGGGCAGAAATAAATGAAACAGAGAATAGGAAAACAACGGAGAGAATCAATGAAGCCAGAAGTCGTTTGTTTGTTTTTTTTTAAAGGATCAATAAAAGAGAGAGGGAGATCACTTCAGGGTTGATTACATTTCCTTTAGGGGCTCTTAACACACTTGTAAAAGTACCTGAGGTTATCATTTTCCAAAGTTTTTCCATTAGGATACTGATATAAATCAGCATAGCGTATACATATCAATATGCATCGTATCAGTATATAGCAATAGTCATAAAGGCAAAGCTAGCTGAGGGTTTGATGCCCTTAGCTATATTTCGACAGTAATCAATACATGAAAAAATAAGGAAGGTGAAAAGATGATAAAATAAAGCTATGAAATTAAGTAATGTCGTATGAGAAAAGATACATTTTCTGGACGTGCTACCCGAAAAGAAAGCAGATATATAATAGCCTTTGGTCTATCAGTTTGGGGGCCGATATTATGAACCAGCGTCCGAGTCTGAGACAGCAGTGGTTGACGGGAAATGGACAACCAGCTTACCTCTGAAGCTCCTGTTCTTACCGATACCTACCAAAATCGAGACAGTGAAACCAGTAGAAGGATGGGTTCCTTTAGACTTCAAACGCCAAACCCAGATGTAAAAACGATTTTTAAGACTTCTGACAAAAAAAGGAAATGTTTCCCATACAGATTTTAGGTTTTAGCTACAGTGTTCTTCTGTAGTTAAACATATTTTATAAATAAAATGATTTAGGAATCAGAATGTTGTTTTCATTTCTGAGGCCATTAGAAAGTTTCCTAAATATGTTGATGATGATGTGGTAACAGTAAAGAAACATATAGAAAGTTCTGGAAATAAGTGAACTCAGATGCCAGAGTGATTTTATCCTCTTGGAGAAAAAGGCAGTCCATGTAAAAATAGATAATAATACATACAGTGTGGAACTTTTACATTTACAAAACACGAAATATGTATATTTAATGTTTTGTTTCAAATATATGCTGCATAGGTATTAAACTTTAAATACAAAAATATTTCACACATTCGAGGTCAGACTTCTCAACCTGACCAATGTTTGGTCAGGATCCTTGAGAACCTTGATCCCAACCCATCCAGGAGCTCAAAGAGCGATTGTAAAGCTCATCTGTTAAAACTCAATTACTTTGCTTTCTAAGAGACACATTCTTATTTTAAATATAATTCTAACAGTCAGGGTTATCTGATTTCTTAGATCACAGCAAACGTGGTGTGTAGTCAGAGATAGCTCATTAGATGGGAGAGGTTTGCTGTACTCAAGCGTAAAGACTGTGGATGAGTCATTAAGATAGGGTTAAATTATATTCCACACAGTCTACTTAAGGCATCTTGAAAGTGTGCAGTGTGCTTCCAAAGAGTCTTTCATTTAAAATGGGTAAAATAAATAATGTTTGACCCAAAGAGGTAAACTTTGTTTTTCTACGGGAAAAAAAAAAAAAAAATCATATCGTTTTTCTCCCTGTCAGTCCAGGAGGAAGACGAAAAAGAGAAAATGTGTTCCATTCATGTCACCACTCCCAAGCAATCTTTCCCAAACAACAGCTGGCTGGGGAAGCTCCCCGGGGCAATGCTTTCAACAGAATAACTGAGATCTCACATAAAGCCATCTAGTACATGAGGCACTTCACAGGTTGACTTACATTCTACTTCTCTGCACTCAACACTGCCGCGCCTCTCTCTATAGAGGAAAACAAAAGGGTGAGAGAGGGAACTACAGAAAAACAAGATCAGTGAGGCAGCAGAGACTGCTTCACGTGTGGCCTGCATCCACCTGATATAAAATCCAGATATCCAAACACAGATCAGTGTAAATGTTGCTCTACAGTAGCTGCTCTAATTCAGAATGTGTAGGTGTCTTAGTTATCTAGCGCTGCTATGACAGAAATATCACAAGTGGATAGCTGTAACAAAGACAAATTCACTCTCTCACAGTCTAGCAGGCTAGAAGTCTGAATTCAGGGTGCCAGCTCCAGGGGAAGGCTTTCTCTCTCTGTCAGCTCTGGGAAAGGTCCTTGTCATCGATCTTCCCCTGTCTAGGAGCTTCTCAGCACAAGGGCCCCAGGTCCAAAGGACACGCTATGCTCCTAGTGCTTCTTTCTTGGTGGTATGAGGTCCCCATGTCTCTCTGCTCGCTTCTCTCTTTTATTCCTCAAAGAGATTGATTTAAGGTACAACCTAATCTTGTAGATTGAGTCCGGTCTCATTAACATCATAGAGATAGGATTTATGACACATAGGAAAATCACATCAGATGACAAAATGGTGGACAATCACACAATACTGGGAATCATGGACTAGCCAAGTTGATACACAAATTTGGGGGGGGAGGAAACAATTCAATCCATAACAGTAGGTCTAGTTCACCCTAGCCTTTATTTATAGGTAGGAATACTGGTTTTCAAACATTTTCCCTGTAATAACTCATGTTTTTATGATTTACAGAAAAGGGGCCCTCCAACTTTCACTCTAGCTTTATTTATTTATTTTTAACTCTGATGGATAGACTGTTTTAAATTATTATTGTTGTTTTACTTTTCTTTCTTTTCTGAATGTTATTTGCATCTTAAAATAGATTATTTATCATTTAATTAATGATCTGCAAAGATCTATCCCACATTCAGGTCTCATTCTGTGCCCATTTACTGCTATAAATATACACTGTGGTAAGATCTCCATTAATAAAGAGAATATGTTTCAACAACACACACACATTAGCATAAGAGTCTTTATTACCAACAATGGAAATAGGATACATAAAAGTGCACTTAAGGATATTAGAAGAGCTACCATATAAAATATTAACACTGAACAAGGAAAATGACCTTAGAGAGAGGAAGGCGGTTGTAATTGGAATCAATAGGTTCAAAGATGAGAAATGGTGAAAGGAAAAAGCAACAAGTGGTATAAAAAAAAAAAAATAAACCCTTGCCCTCGAGTTGATTCCAACTCATAGTTACCCTACAGGACAGAGTAGAACTGCCTCATTGGGTTTCCAAGGCTGTAAATTTTTACAGAAGCAGACTGCCACACCTTTCTCCCATGGAGTGGCTGGTAGATTCGAACAACTGACCTTTCAATTAGCAGCTGAGTGTTAACTACTGAGCCTTGAGACCTCCTTACAAGTGGTAAAGCCACCAAAAAATGAAAAAGTCATAGAAAGGCAAAGGATGGGGATGCTGAAACAAGCTTTACCAATTTCAGAAACAAGAGTATTTCCTTTCCTCTCTTCATACGTATCTAAAAGCTGCGCAGGGAGGCGACTCATTGTGACGGCCACTGAGAAGAAAATTTGTCTTCATGTTAAATGGTGCCAGTTTGCTTCCCTTGCTATATGAGACATGCTTTTCCTCTTTGGCAACACAGAACCAGAGAATTTTTTAATCAAATCATTATTCATCCAACGAATAATAATGGAGCAGCTCCTACGTGCCTATCAACACGCCAGGCACTGTGGGAACAACAAAAAATGACTAAACACAGTCCTTGACCTCAAGAAACCAGGAATCTAGTAGGGAAGATGGAGCATAATGTTATAGAAATTCAAAAAAGAGAAAAGAAGGAGAGGTCCCTGTGATATCTATGGACAGCTTCATGTTAGAAGGGGCTTTTGAGATAGTTCTGGAAAAGTGAGTAGAAATTTGATGGGCAGAGTGAATTGGAGGGTGGGATCCAAGAAGTAAGGCATGACCAGTGAGGTAGAGGTGGAAGTACTAAGTATGTCCTGAGAACGGGGATCTAATACAGCCAGAATATTGGGGACATTTATGAGGGAAGATAAGCATCTAAAAGTGACCTGTATTTAGACAACATGGGACTTTGAATGCCCAGGTTTCTTAGTTTCCTACTGCTGCTCTAACACAAACAGGGACAGATTACCCAATAAGCAAGGTACACACAAGCTTACATGTGCTTACTTACTAACCTGGAGTGCACAGTTTCAACTGTTTTTCATCACAGGTTGTGGTGAAACCCATGTGAAATGGTGCACTACGAATTAGTAAATAAACACAACTAAGCCCATGCATACCTTGCTTACTGGTTAAGCTGACCCTGAACAGAAATGTCATACCTGGGTGGCTTTAAAGAACAGAAATTTATTTTCTCACAGTTCTGGAAGCTAAAAGTCCAAATTAGGGTCTCAGGCATGTCAGTTCCTTCCTTGTAGGCAGTCCTGGGCATTCCTTGTTTCCTTGGCTCAAAGACAATCCTCACATAGTGTCTACCCCTCAAGTGTTTGTATCCGTGTATCTAATCTGCTCTTCTTAGAACTCCGAAGTGATTACGTTTAGAACCCACTCTGCTCGATCGGATATGATTTAATTAACATAACAAAGAAAACCCTGTTGCCAAACAGGATTACATCTGAAGGTATAGGGGTTAGGACTCCAGCAAATATTTGGGGGGGGGGACCAATTTTATGATAACAGCAGATAAAGAATGTATTATATGAATTTTAGTGGGGTGGGAACCTGTCAGTTGTCTTGTCGGCAGCTTTTCTTTCTTGCTGGAAGAACCCTAATTTTGTTCAGAACTCATCTCCATGAGGTCCCCCATGAGGTTCTGAGAGGGAGGTTAACACCACCCCTATCTCTCAGCGTGGAGGGGGTAGCGTGAAATATGATTGGTTTAAGCCAACAACATCAATTAACGTGAAAAATGGCTGATCTTATGGTACCTGTGTGATGCCCCAGAGGAGTGGCCTGGCTATCAGTTAGAAATAGAGCTCTAGAGCTCCAGGTAGGCTAGGACTAGAGACACAGAGACAATGGGGAGTCCTCAATGTACAAAAATGTAATCATTTAAATAATGAGAATGAGTAAGATCAACTAGTGGGAGCATATAGTGACAGAAGGTAGCTGGCAGCATAATCCCAGGAAACAATTAGAATTAAAGGGACAAGGAAAGAGGATCCAACAAAGGAAACTGAGAAAGAAAGGTGTGAAAGACAGCAGAACCAGTCAAGTGAGGTTCTTAGGAGCCAGAGAGCTTCAAGAGGCAGGACAATGGCTACCAGCATAAAATGCTGTGGTATCCATTGAGTTCATCAAGAAATTACTTTAGCTAAACAAAGACACGTGAGTCATTGTCAGCATTTCAAAAACCCGACAGAAAAAAGTGCACTTACCTACAACAGGGCTGCCTAGGCTAACTAAATATAAAAAGCCTCTGTTTTTCACTAAAATCATATAAACCCAAACCCAGTGCCATCGAGTTGATTCCGACTCATATACACTGTATAAAATCAGTGAGCTTACACTGACATTTCACAAGAGACCCAAGCTGATTCACTGTTAGTGGCATAATAGGACTTTGTGGGATGTGATTGGTGACCCTTTCACTGTGCACACAGAGTCGAGGTACCAGGCAGAATTGAGCATCCAGTTTGCCATTGGCCTTGGCCCAGAAACCAAGGACAATCAGAATTAAGCAGCCAGAAGCAGTAAACAGTGCCTACTTGTCTATCAGTTTACTTAACCTGATTTTTTTTTTTTTTTTGGCATCACAATCACATCAGTAATCCATTATATAATATAATATAAATTATATATTATATAAATATAAAAATTATATAATAAATTGTATAAATTTATTATATAATTTTGACAATTGTGAATCTTTGGTTAAAATCTGGCTGAATCAGAGATAAAAGAGAAATATAATGATAATACAAATGGGAAAAGATTAGCTTTGTATGTCACTTTCTTCTCCAGCCCTGCAGTTACAGGACCTCAAGACCTTTAGCTGGCAGATTCAGCCCTGCTCAAGTCCTGAGTTTGCTCTAAACAAATATGGCCATCTATCAGGAAGCCCAGCCCGCCATCATGAGGGTGTGCGATTAGCCTTACTGCCCTCAGTCTGTTCCCACCATGAGAATCTGTCTGCCACCAGGTACACCTTTTTCTCTTGTTCTTGTCAGTTGCAGTTGAGTCAATTCTGACTCGGGACAACCCCATGTGTGCAGAGTAGAACTGTTCCAAAGGGTTTTCAAGGCTGTGGCCTTTTGGAAGCTGATCTCTAGGTCTTTCTGCCAAAGCGGCTCTGGGTGGGTTAGAACTACAAACCTTTTGGCTAGTAGTCAAGGGCTTAACCGTTTGTGCCACCCAGGGATGCCTCCTTTCCCCTCAGCACCTTCTTTTTACGGACAGTGGGTTTTGACCTTGGTTTTCTGGGGGGATCTTAGCCCTCCTCTGGGAACAATCTCTGCTACGAAGCCCACACTATCTGGCCTGGGCCCAGAACCCTTCTTGTTTGGTTGGGTTTTTTTTTTTTTTTTTCCTTCAGTTTCACCTCCATCCCCCACCCCCACCTCAAATACTACTTCCTTTCTGAACCCTGCTTCCACCTTGACAGCCCAAGCAAAATCAGGGAAGACCTCTGTAACGGAAACAAAGTACCATCTGTGCCCCCAAATTGCTGCTGTGCACTCCCACTCCACAGGGCACATCCCCTTAATGATACTGCAACTCAGTGATACTACCATTAATGATACAACCAAAGTTTGCTATATCCCTTTGGACATTATAGATGGGACTGCTAGTCAGCTCCCAAAAGGGCCAACCCTTCAACCTGGTTTGTTATAATAATAAAATAAATACGTAATAAAATACTGTTTCTATTATAGTTAGGAATTTTTTTAGGACTTTTACCATGATTCAGGCACTAGTTTAAGCCATATATATTTAAATATGTATTTATATACTTACCACAATCCTATCAGGAAATGAGGCTTGTTGTTTTACGTGCCGTCAAGTCTGTTCCGAAAGACAACACAACGAAACACCGTGCAGTCCTGTGCCATCCTCACAATTGTTATGCTTGAGTCCATTGTTGGAACCACTGTGTCAATTCATCTTGTCCAGGGTCTTCCTCTTTTTCGCTCACCCTCTACTTTACCAAACATGATGTCCTTCTCCATGGACTCGTCCCTCCTGACAACATGTCCACAATAAGTGAGACAAAGGCTGACCATCCCTGCTTCCAAGGAGCGTTCTGGCTGTACTTCTTCCAAGACTGACTTGTTGGTTCTTCTGGCGGTCCACAGTATGTCCAACATTCGTCGCCAACACTGCAATTCAAAGGAATCAATTCTTCTTTGGTCTTCTGTATTCATTGTCCAGCTTTTGCACGAGTATGAGGCAATCGAAAATACCAGGGGTTGGGTCAGGTGCACCTTAGTCCTCAAAGTTTCTTTGCTTTTCAACACTTTAAAGAGATCTTTTATGACAAACCTATGAGGAAATTGAGGCTCAGAGAGGTTATATAGCTTTCCCAAGATCACATGGCCAGTAACCAGTGGGGCCAGAATTTGCGCCCAGTCCAGATTCCTTTCCCCATGGACACAACTCTGGGGTGCCCGTATACTTACAGCCTGGGATAAAGCGATGTAGGTAACTAATAAAATCTTTCAAAGCATTGTATCTATAAGCAAAAAAAAATGTGAAATAGGTTCTTTGTGATGGAAAGTTGGGAACTACTTATCTATCTGTCAGGTCAAGGCAAATCCAGAATTGGGATCTAGCCCAGCTGACTCTTAATCCAGCGCTCGTCTGCTATCTCATATGTGTTCTTCTAACGTTCTAAATACAACTTGATTAGAGTTGTTAGGAACCCTAACTAAGTAATACAATGGAAAGTTAAGTAAGATTTTAATCAGTGGATTTGCTTCTTCAGCGTTTGCTTTGTTCTTTTGTCATACCGTCCTGTCGTGTACTGTAATTGAGCTGATAATCAACATCACATATGTGTTCTCAATTTATTCAGCCAACAACTAGAGTCACTCTAGCAATGTGTATGTAACTAAAGAGAGAAACTTGTTTGTTTGTTTGTTTCTTCTCACAGAGCAGATACTTCTTCATTTTTTTTTTTCCTGGCACTTGAAAGACTACCAGTGCCAGGATCTGTAACAGTCCTTCCCTTCAGATAGGGCTTTTATCTTGATTGAGCAGAGAAAGACAGATTGCTCCCTCACTGATAAAGGGATTTTTGAAGAGTTTTACATAACTCCTGCTGTGAGTTGGAGAACAATGAGTCAGGAAAGAGAGGAAAATATTAAACTGTCATTGCTATATGTACAGTTCTTTTTTTTTTTTTTTCCAGAGCAATTGGATGGCTACAGATAAAATAAGAAATAATTGTAAAATACCACACTGCAGTTGAGTCTCATCAAAGGGGAGTATTAGTCCATTTAACTCAGGGGGTAATTTGCACATGTTGCCTCTTTTCCTAGGAAAGGAAGAGGCTGCTAGAACCAACTGTTCCTGCAAAATCTAGCTAAAGCTCTAGCTAACATCAGCATTGGTTAGGCTTATTCTGTCTTCCAAACCTGCCACCAACCTACTCAGAGAAAATCTGGGGTAATAACACTGTATCTGTCTGAAAGGCCAAGTGATTAAGAAGTTGTCAGACTTAAACATAAAAATGTTTTCTAGTCAGGACTCCCTGTGGTCATTCTCATGCAGAAGCCCTGAAAACCCAAAAAACCAAACCAGCTGCCATGGAGTCAATTCCAACTCACAGAGACCCTATAGGACAGAGTAGAACTGCCCTATAGGGTTTCTAAGGAGTGGTTGGTGGATTCAAACTGCCAAACTTTTGGTTAGCAGCCGAGCTCTTAACCACTGCACCACTAGGGTCCAGAAGCCCTGAAACAACTCTAAATTTCTATTTACAATTAACTGGAGATTAACTATAATTATGCTATTTTAGATTTGGGGCTTTTGCAAAGTCTAGCTACATAATAATAGCACACCTAGTCTTGGCTTTAGATTCTCTTTCTTCAAAGGGACCACTCAGAGCCAGATAAATTGAGAGGCCAGGCAGCTTCCAAGAGCAACAATCTATAAGACGAGACTATCAATACTAAAATAAATCAGAAACATAGTTCCACATTAAAAAAAAAAAAAAAAAAAAGTTCCACATAGCCTGAGTAAAATGCAATTGGTCTCACTCCTCTTGAAATAGACAATATTCTGGAGTGGGAACTCACACACACACACACACACACACCTCTCTTTTGAGTGTATTGGCAATGTGTGTGTGCTACAAAGTAATTAGTTGCCCTCAGCTGAAATTCTGAAATTAAATAATAATAATACAATTTACTGAAATCAACCAATTTTTTTTATCCAAACTTTTTTAAAAAATCCTAAGATATTGTCTGGTTCAGGAAAACACAAATTAGAGCTGTAGAAAGTGGAAAATAAATTTTAAAAAATTCATCATTGGCCAATGAAGTAAAGGAATTGACTCTGTTTTCATTAGTATAAACTAGTTTCCTCCACTCCCACTAGATAAATATTAAGTATTTACAGGATATGAATATAAGTGGTGATGCACTGTTGGCTCACTTGGAATGCTTACAAAAGGGTACTGAGCCAACGTGAGACCCACTTATATTTTTCAATACCAAAAATGGAGGGAAGGAGGGAAGGAAGGAAGGAAGGAACGAAGGAAGGAACGAAGGAAGGAAGGAAGGAGGAAATGGCCTCTGTCACATTGGTAAACAGTTTGGCAATTTCTTAAAAAGTTAAACATGTATTCACCACATGATCCAGCCATTCCACTCCTGACCTGTTGCTGTCGAGTCAATTGTGACTCATGTTTTTGTTGTTGTTAGGTGCCATGGAGTTGGTTTCGACTCTAGAAACCCTATGTACAACAGAATGAAACACTGCCTGGTCCCGTGCCATCCTCACAGTCATTGTTATGCTTGAGCCCATTGTTGCGGCCACTGTGTCAATCCATCTCATTGAGGGCCTTCCTCTTTTTCATTGAGGGTCTTACTCTTTTTCCTCTTTTCCCTCTACTAAGCATGATGTCCTTCTCCAGGGACTGATCCCTCCTAATAACATGTTCAAAGTATGTGAGACATTGTCTCGCCATCCTTTCTTCAAAGGAGCATTCTGGCTGTATTTTTTCCAAGACAGACTTGTTCTCTCTTTTGTCAGTCTGTGGTATATTCAATATTCTTTGTCAATACCATAATTCAAAGGCATCAATTCTTCTTCAGTCTTCCTTACTCATTGTTCAGTTTTCACATGCATATGAGGCGATTGAAAACACCATGGCTTGGGTCAGGTGCGACTCACAGCAACCCTATAGCAACCCTATAAGACAGAGTAGAACTGCCCCATGGGGTTTCCAAGGAGCAGCTGGTGAATTCAAACTGCCAGCCTTTTGGTTAGCAGTGAAGCTCTTAACCCTTGTGCCACCAGGGCTCCATTTACTAAATGAAGAGGAAATATATGTCCATACAAAGATTTGTACACAAAAGTTCATAACCGCATTGTCTGTAATAGCCAAAACCTGGAAAAAACCCAAATATCCATGAACAGGTGAATGAATAAAGAAATTGTGATATAGGCATACAGTAGAATACTACTCAGAAATGAAAAGGAATGAACTATTGAGACACACAACAACATAAATATAGATATATCTCAAAACTATGCCACTGAAGAGAAAGAGTGAAAGAAGCCAGACCAAAAAGAGTATTTACCATATGCTTCCATTTATAACAAATTCTAGAAAATGCAAACTAATCTATAGTGACAAAGCAGATCAGTGATTGCTTGGGCATGAGATGGCTGGAAGGGGTAGGACAGAAGAATCACAAAGGGGTATAAGAAAATTTTTGGAGGTAATGGTTGTGTTTATTACCTTGATTGTGGCGATAGTTTCATTAATGTATATATGTATGTTGGAAAACCTGGTGGCGTACTGTTTAAGAGTTACAGCTGCTAACCACAAGGTAGACAGTTTGAATCTACTGGGCTCTCCTTGGAAACCCTGTAGAGCACCTCTACTCTGTCCTTTAGGGTCACTATGAGTCAGAATCGACTCGATGGTAACGGGTTTTTTTTTTTTTTAATATGTATACCAAAACTTAGAAAATTATGTACTTTTAAGTATGTACAGTTAATTATATGTCAATGATACTCCAGTAAAGGTTTTTTGTGTGTGTGTGCTTTAGATGAAGGGTTACAGAGCAAACTAGTTTCTCACTAAACAATTAATACACGTACTGTTTTGTGACATTGGTTGCCAACCCCGCCACATGTCAACACTCTCACCTTCTTGACCTTGGGTTCCCCATTACCAGCTTTCCTGTACCTTCCTGCTTCTACACCTTGCCCCTGGGCTGGTGTGCCCCTTTAGTCTCGTTTTGTTTTATGGACCTGTCTAATTTTTGGCTGAAAGGTGAACCTCAGGAGTAACTTGATTACTGAACTAAAAGGGTGTCTGGGGGCCATACTCTCAAGGTTTCTCCAGTCTCCATTAGAGCACTAAATCTGGTCTTATTTATTTTTTTTTTGGTGAGTTAGAATTTTGTTCTACATTTTTCTCCAGCTCTGTCCTGGACCCTCTATCGTGATCTCTGTCAGAGCAGTTGGTAGTGGTACCTGGGCACCACCTAGTTGTGCTGGATTCAGTCTGGTGAAGGCTGTGTTACTTGTGGTCCATTAGTCCTTTGTACTGATCTTTCCCTTGTGTCTTTGGTTTTCTTCATTCTCCCTTGTTCCAGACAGGGTGAGACCAGTGGAGTATCCTAGATGGCCACTAACAAGCTTTCTAGACCCCACGTTCTACTCACCAAAGTAGAATGTAGAACATTTTCTTTATAAGCTATGTGATGCCAGTTGAGCTAGATATTCCCCGAGCCCATGGTCACCACCGCCCTCAGCCCAGTAATTCAGTCCCCCAGGAAGTTTGGATGTGTCTATGGAGCTTCCATGACCTTGCCTTGTACAAGTTGTGCTGGCTTCCAGCACTATTGTGTACTGTCTTACCCTTCATCAAAGTTATCCCTTATCGTTGTTGATTTAGTTTTTCCATCTCCACCCCTCCCCTCCCTCATAACCATCAAAGATTGCTTCTTTTTGTGTGTAAACCTTTACATGAGTTTTTATAGTAGTGGTCTTATACAATATTTGTCCTTTTGTGATTGACTTATTTCCCTCAGCATAATGCCGTATAGACTCATCCATGTTGTGAGATGCTTCCCAGGTTCATCATTGTTCTTTATTGTTGCATAGTATTCCATTGTGTGTATGTACCATGGTTTTTTGATCCATTCATCTGTTGATGGGCACCTAGGCTGTTTCCATTTTTTGCTATTGTGAACAATTCTGCAGTGAACATGGGTGTGGATATGTCTAGTCATTTGATGGCTCTTATTTCTCTAGGATATATTCCTAGGAGTGGAATTGCTAGATCATATGGTATTTCTATTTCTAGCTTTTTAAGGAAGCGCTATATCTTTTTCCAAAATGGTTGTACCATTTTGCATTCCCACCAGCAGTACAAAAGAGTGCCAGTCTCCCTGCAGCCTCTCCAACATTTGTTATATTCTGTTTTTTTGATTCATGCCAGTAACATCGGGGTGAGATGATATCTCACTGTTGTTTTGATTTGCATTTCTTTAATGGCTTTTTTTTTTTTTTTTAATGGCTAGTGATATTGAGCATTTCCTCATGTGTCTATTAGCCACTTGAATGTCTTCTTTGGAGAAGTGTCTGTTCATATCCTTTGTCTATTTTTTAATTGGATTATTTGTCTTTTGGTTGCAGAGGTGTTGGATTTTCCTATTGATTTTAGAGATTAGACCTTTGTCTGATTTGTCATAGCAAAACATTTTTTCCCAGTCTATAGGTTCTCTTTTTACTCTTTCAGTGAAGTCTTTCGATGAGCATAAGTGTTTAATTTTTAGAAGATCCCAGTTATCTAGCTTATCTTCTGGTGTTTGTGTATTGTTAGTTATGGTTTGTATCCTGTTAACGCTCTGTATTAGGGCCTCTAGCATTGATCCTATTTTTCCTTCCAATAAAGCTATTTTTAATTAATAAAAAAATATTTTTAAAAGCCTCTTCTTTTAAAAGAACACAGTCTGTGTCATGCTTTCTGTAAGAATCAGGAAAAGCTTTTTGAAACTAAATTGAATAATCCTGATCTTTTTCATTCAGTAGCTAAAACAGTGGTTCTCCAAATTTAGAAAGCATAAGAACATGGAAATGCTCATTTAAAATGCAGATTACTGGTTTAACTACCAGCTCTCCAAAACGAAAAAAAACGTAGACATGCCTATATATACATGAGCATATTATATATTTTCTGGAGCCCTGCTTGCGCTGTGGTTAAGAGCTTGACTGCTAACCAAAAGGTCAGGAATTTCAATCTACCAAGCCACTCCTTGGAAACCCTGTGGGGCACTCCTTGGAAACCTTGTAGAATCGCTATGAGTTAGAATGGACTCAACAACAAAGGTTTTTTTTTTCTGCTGAGGAAAAGGATGTGTAGCACACATTTACAAATAATAATAGAATATACATCATTCTTCATTGTAACTTTCATAAAGCCAACTGGTTCTTACAGAATTATTTTGGTGATTTTTGACAAACTGTCTTATCCATAGCCAATCTATGGTTGCAACTGATGAAAAAATATAGTTCCCACGTAAATGTTGGTTGATATTTTTATTTAAATTAACAAGTGAAACAACAAAAAACTTTATTTATTAATGATATAGTGATTTTTCTTTGCTGAATTGGATAATAGTTTTTTGTTTTTTTAATATTGGAGAACTGCTCCCTCAATTTTTGTACTATTCACTATGTAATGGCCACAGGTATGACACACTTCTAAATTTAATCTGCAATATTAACATTTTCTCCATCACTTTCTTAAGTCTAGACAATCAACAAAACAATAAAGCAAGCCTGGTTTGTATTTGTCAATTTCTATAATGTAAATATTCCACATGGCAGATTACAAGCTACCACTGAACGTGGAGTTGAGAAAAGACGTTCAGCAACCACGCCATTATACCCTACTGCCTCCATACTAATACAGCGAACATAGACAGCCTCAAGAGCGTAGCCATTGCTACTGAGTTGATTCAAACTCATGGCGACCAAGAGTGTAGATGATAGTAAAATGTAGGGAAGTCGTTAGGAAGCGCTGAATTTTAGTATTTGTTATCCTTGTTTCTAAAATATAATTTATTTAATTCAAATTAATTATTTTAATAATTGGCTCACAAAATTCCTTAAAATTTAATAGTTGGCTCTCAAGAGCCAGTATAAACTGACTCTACCACTGATAGCATGCTAAAAACAAACCCATTGCTATAGAGTCTATTCCGACTCATAGCGACCCCATGTACAACAGAATGAAACGCTGCCCAGTCCTGCGCCATCCCCACAATTGTTGTTATGCTTGAGCCCATTGTTGCAGCCACTGTGTCAATTCATCTTGTTCAAGGTTTTCTCCTTTTTTGCTGACCCTCTACTATACAAAGCATGATGTCCTTCTCCAGGAACTGGTCCCTCCTGACAACATGCCCAAAATATGTGGGACGAAGTCTCACCATCCTCGCTTCTAATGTGCATTCTGGCTGTACTTCTTCCAAGACAGATTTGTTCGTTCTTCTGGTAGTCCATGGGTATATTTAACGTTCTTTGCCAACACCATAATTCAAAGGTTTTTAAAATCGTACTATTTTCTTTAAATCTGAATTTCTCTGTGTTATACTGGTAATAAACCTTAAACTTTAGTCTTTCATGCTATTAGTTAAACTTTCCCAATTATTTCATGGAACTGTCAAATACTATATATGAACTTTTTTTTTTTTTTACTTTTTCACATAAAGTTCTTTATATATTTAAGATTATTTCTCAGAATGAGTTTATCAGATATGAAATTATTGGGTCAAAGTTATGAATCATTTTAGAGCTCTTAAATGTATTGCCAAATTGTTTCACCAAAAGGTTGTACCAATTCATACCACTATCATCTCTGGTTTGCAATAATCCCATTGACCAGAGAACTCTACTAAAACAATAAGACTTTTTCCATCTACCTTGAGGATAGATGGCTTTCTCAGTTCTTTAGAATGCTTTCCAATTTCTAGAAACCTTATTGCTATGATCAAAAGCGAAAAGCTTCTTTTATGGCTTTTGACCTTACATCTATTGATTGGCAGTTATCTGTTGTCTAGGTTTTAAAGTGCTACCCAAAAAAAAAAAAAAAAGAATCAGATATATGCGTATAGAGAAGCATGTAAGTTGTAGTTAAATTCAGAAATAAAATATGTGAGTATATGAAACAAAGAAAATAAGATATATGTAAATGATCTTCCTCCTCGTACATTGCCAGGGGGTGGTGTCATGGCCGAGGCTGTAACATATCTGATATTATACGCGAAACAACGGTGCCACATCTGAATGTCGTTGCACCGAAGTCACAATAGATTTTACTATGATGCCTGGAAACTCCTTATTCTGGAAACACTGCAAATTCAATCTAAAAGCCAAAGCCTTTCATCCTGACTCAAGCCACCAATGAAGGCCCTTCAGCTTTCCTTTATTTGCTCATTTAAATCTTCCCTATGTAACAAAGTTAGGGTTCCAAAACTTTGGTTCCAAATATTGCCCTCCAAACCACGTGAATTAAAAATAAACATGTTTGTGAAAAACTTTAATTCAATAAAGTATTTCTCTTGAAAATTTATTTCATGCTTTTGTCATATTATTTATACAACTATACTAAAAACAGGGAAACCCTGGTGGCTTAGTGGTTAAAAGCTACGACTGTTAACCAAAAGGTCGGCAGTTCAAATCCACCAGGTGCTCCTTGTTATTGTTGTTAGGTGGCATCAAGTTGGTTCCGACTCACAGTGACCCTATGTGCCACAGAACAAAACACTGCCTAGTCCTGTGCCATCTTTACAATCGTTATGCTTGAGCACATTGTTGCAGCTACTGTGCCAATCCATCTCCCTGAGGGTCTTCCTCTTTTCCGCTGACCCTGTACTTTACTAAGTTTGAGGTCCTTCTTCAGGGACTGATCCCTCCTGACAACATGTTCAAAGTATGTAAGATGCAGTCGTGCCATCTTTGCCTCTAAGGAGCATTCTGGTTGTACTACTTTCAGGACAGATTTGTTCATTCTTTTGGCAGTCCATGGTATATTCAATATTCTTCACCAACACCACAATTCAAAGGTGTCAGTTATTCGGTATTCCTTATTCATTGCCCAGCTTTTGCCTGCATATGATGCAATTGAAAATACCATGGCTTGGGTTAGGCACACCTTAGTCTTCAAGGTGACGTCTTTGCTTTTCAACACTTTAAAGAGGTCCTTTGCAGCAGATTTGCCCAGTGTAATGCATCTTTTGATTTCTCAACTGCTGCTTCCATGGGTGTTGATTATGGATTCAAGTAAAATGAAATCCTTGACAACTTCGATGTTTTCTCCCTTTATCATGATGTGGCTTATTGGTCCAGTTGTGAGGACTTTTGTTTTCTTTATGTTGAGGTGTAATTTATACTGAGGGCTTAGTAAGTGCTTCAAGTCCTCTTCACTTTCAGCAACCAAGGTTGTGCCATCTGCACAACGCGGGTTGTTAATGAGTCTTCCTCCAAGCCTGATGCCCCCCCGTTCCTCTTCATATAGTCCAGCTTCTCTGATTATTTGCTCAGCATACAGATTGAATAGGTATGGTGAAATGATACAACCCTGTCACACACCTTTGCTGACTTTAAACCACTCAGTATGCCCTTGTTTTGTCGGGACAACCGTCTCTTGATGTATGTACAGCTTCCTCATGAGCACAATTAAGTGTTCTTGAATTCCCATTCTTTGCAATATTATTCATAACTTGTTATGATCCACACAGTCGAATGCCTTTGCATAGTCAATAAAACACAGGTAAACATCTTTCTGGTATTCTCTGCTTTCAGCCAGGATCCATCTGACATCAGCAATGATATCCCTGGTTCCACGTCCTCTTCTCAGTCCAGCCTGAATTCCTGGCAGTTCCCTATCGATATACTGCTGCAGCCACTTTTGAATGATCTTCAGCAAAATTTTGCTTGCATGTGATATTAATGATATTGTTCGATAATTTCCACATTCGGTTGGATCACCTTTCTTGGGAATGGGCGTAAATATGGATCTCTTCCAGTCAGTTGGCCAGGTAGCTGTCTTCCATATTTCTTGGCATAGATGAGTGAGCACCTCCAGCGCTGCATCCATTTGTGGAAACATCTCAATTGATATTCCTTCAATTCCTGGAGCGTTGTTTTTCACCAATGCCTTCAGTGCAGCTTGGACTTCTTCCTTCAGTACCATCGGTTCCTGATCATGTGCCACCTCTTGAAATGCTTGAACATCAACTGATTCTTTTTGGTATAATGACTCTGTGTATTCCTTTCACCTTCTTTTGATGCTTCCTGCATTGTTTAATATTTTCCCCCATAGAATCCTTCACTATTGCTACTCGAGGCTTGAATATTTTCTTCAATTCTTTCACCTTGAGAAACGCTGAGCGTGTTCTTCCCTTTTGGTTTTCTATCTCCAGCTCTTTGCACATATCATTATAATACTTTATTTTGTCTTCTGGAGCATCGCTTTGAAATCTTCTGTTCGGTTCTTTTACTTCATCATTTCTTCCTTTTGCTTTAGCTGCTCGACATTTGAAAGCAAGTTTCAGAGTCTCCTCTGACATCCATCTTGATCTTTTCTTTCTTTCCTTACTTTTCAATGACCTTTTGCTTTCTTCATGTATGACGTCCTTGATGTCATTCCACAATTCATCTGGTTTTCGGTCACTATTGTTCAAGGTGTCAAATCTGTTCTTGAGATGGTCTCTAAGTTCAGGTAGGATATATTCAAGGTCGTATTTTGGCTCTCATGGACTTGCTCAGATTTTCTTCAGTTTCAGCTTGAACTTGTGTATGAGCAATTGATGGTCTGTTCCACAGTTGGCCCCTGGCCTTGTTCCGACTGATGATAATGAACTTTTCCATCGTCTCTGTCCACAGATGTAGTCAGTTTGATTCCTGTGTATTCCATCTGGTGAGGTCCATGTGTATAGTCACCATTTATGTTGGTGAAAAAAGGTATTGGCAGTGAAGAAGTCGTTGGTCTTGCGAAATTCTGTCATTTGATCTCCAGCATTTTTTCTATCACTAAGGCCATATTTTCCAACTACCGATCCTTCTTCTTTGTTTCTAGTTTTTGCATTCCAGCCACCAGTAATTATCAATGCATCCTGATTGCATGTTCTATCAATTTCAGACTGCAGAAGCTAATAAAAATCTTCAATTTCTTCACCTTTGGCCTTAGTGGTTGGTGTGTAAATTTGAATAACAGCCGTATTAACTGGTCTTCCTTGTAGGTATATGGATATCCTATCACTGACAGCATTGTACTTCAGGCTAGATCTTGAAATGTTCTTTTTGACAATGAATGCAACACCATTCCTCTTCGAGTTGTCATTCTTGGCATAGTAGGCTATATGATTGTCCTATTCAAAATGGTCAATACCCATCCATTTCAGCTCACTAATGCCTAGGGTATCGATCTTTAGGCATTCCATTTCATTTTTGACTATTTCCAATTTTCCTAGATTCATACTTGATACATTCCAGGTTCCTATCGTTAATGGATGTTTGCATCTGTTTCTTCTCACTTTGAGTCATCCCACACCAGCAAACAAAGGTCTCAAAAGCTTTACTCCATCCACATCATTAATGTCAACTCTACTTTGAGGAGGCAGCTCTTCCCCAGTCGTCTTTTGAGTGCTTTCCAACCTGGGGGCTCATCTTCCAGCACTATAGCAGACAATGTTCCACTGCTATTCACAGGATTTTCACTGGCAAATTCTTTTCAGAAGTAGACTGCCGGGTCCTTCTTCCTGGTCTGTCTTAGTCTGGAATCTCAGCTGAAACCTGTCCTCCATGGGTGACCCTGCTGGTATCTGAATACCAGTGGCATAGCTTCCAGGGACTCGCAAGCCTCCACAGCACAATAAACTGACAGACAAGTGGGGGTGGTGCCCCTTGGAAACCATATATGGGGCAGTTCTACTGTGTCTCATAGGGTTGCTCTGAGCCAGAATCGACTCAACAGCAGTGGGTTTACAGGGATAAAAACAGAATGAACAGATAGTTTGAGATGCCAACTAAGCAATTGTTACTATTGTTGTTGTTAGTTGCCATCGAGTCAGCTCTGATTCATGGCAACCTTATATAGAACAGAACAAAATGTTGCCCAGTCCTGCACCATCTTCACGATCATTGGTATGTCTGAGTCCATTGGTGTGGCTATTTGTGTAATACCTTCCAACCCAAGAGGCTCATCTTCCAGCACTATATTAAACAATATCGTATTGTGATCCATAAGATTTCCATAGGTTAATTTTTAGAAGTAGATTGCCAGGTCTTTCTTCCTAATCTTTTTTAGTCTGAAAGCCCTGCCGAAACCTGTTCACCTTGAATAATCTTTCTGGTATTTGAAATATTCATGGCATAGTTTCCAGCATCATAGCAGTATACAAACTGTCACAGTATGACAAACTGACAGACAGGTGGTGGACCAAGCAATTAGCCAGTTGAAATCAAGTTTTTAATGGATGAACCAAAATTTGAAAATCTACTCCCACAATTCACTTAAACACAGTTAATTCCTGGTCCTATATGATTCAGCTAGATACTCTACCACATCACGTTCTTTAGATGGCAAAATTTGGTACTTACCAATTGTCTTAGGCAGAGTTCTCTAGAGAAGCAAAGCCAGTAAAGCATATAAATATATATAGAAAAAGAAATTTATATGAAGGGAATGGCTTATGCGGTTGTAGAGTCTGGAATACCCTCATGGGTCAGGATAGAGTTCTCTCCTGATTCTCGTAGCTACAGGGGCTGGAGAACCCAAGATAGGAAGGTCAGACAGAGGGGCTCTTGCTTACAGGCTGTAAAGATGGATGAATCCCAAGATCAGCAGGCAAGACCACAGGTAAGCTGCTAGCTCAAGTCCCAAGAACTGGAGGTCAGATGAAAGGAGCTAACTTCAGGGTTCAGAAAGAGCAAAAGCCCATGAGTCTGGCCAAAAAGTCCACTTACATTCAATGCAGGCCACACTCCCAAAGAAACTCCGTTTCAACTGGATGGCTACTCACAGCAGATTCCATCATGGAGGTGATCTCATTATATCAAACGTCATCATGGAGGTGATTACATCATCATATGACTGCCAAACTACATCATAACTGCCAAACCACTGAGAATCATGGCCCAGCCAAGTTGACACTCAACCTTAACAATCACACCAACGCTCTAAAAGAAAAAAATATGGTTCTTAATTAGGACACAAAAGGACCTAATTTTCGTACTTAAAATGAAGGGTTTACAAAATCAAAGGGAATAAAATTAAAGTACAACTTTCTTTAATAATTCTTTAATGATAGCATTCAGCCATTTATAAAAAAGAGACCCCAGGCAAGTCCTTGACTTCTTCTGTAAATGGACTTAGCATTATCTACACCACCTTCTCTGACTTGCCCACTTCCTCCAGTCTCTAAAATATATGTACACCTGAGTAGAGCTCAGACTCGAAACTGAAAACAAGAGAATGCATAATCTTACTTTTCTTATCTATGTCTAAAATTACTCGACTCAATGGCAGTGGGGTCGGGGATGTCTAAAACACATCTTAAAAGATATATAGCACTTTTTAGAAAAATATTAGGCAAATCCTGGGAGAAAAAATAGCTGTACTAAGTAAGATTTTCCCAGGGATGCAAAAAGAAGCCTTGCTGTATTTTGCATGAAGGGAAATCTAGTCTTACTAAAGTGTAACACCTATTTTCATGTAACACTCCTTTGAAATAGCATTAAATGTTAAGTCAATAGAACATGATTCCCCAGAAAGAGGTCCTCTTATACATGAGAATTTAACGGATGATGATGAAGGCAATACAAATCATGGTTTTGGGGCACCTGGCTCCAATAAGGAAAAAAAAAATTCCATTTAGATAATCATTTCACAATGTATACCAAAATAAAAACCATAACAAAGCCTAGCAGAAAAGAGAAATTAATATTTATTGAGCCTTCAAACGAAAAGGGCTTTCTAAGCTGAAAAGAATGGAAAAAAAAAAAAAAGCACAAGGCAAAGATCAGCAAATCTGCTTGCAACAACAAAAACAAAAATTAAAAGGCAAACAACAAACAGAAAAATATATATTTCTAACAAGACATAGGTTAATATCTTTGCTTGATAAAGAATCCATATCAAGTCCAACCCCCTCCACCACCAAAAACTAAAGCTTCACTCCCCAGGCTTAGAGAAAGCTCTGGAATGTATTTGCCAAACCCCGAGTTGTGGGTCCTGGAAAGTGAGATTAATAAGAAGCAGTGAAGCGGAGGACTTTCTGCTTTTATTTACATTTTATGTGGTTTTGATATTTTACAATAAGCATTTATTACTGTAGTGATTTTAAAAAGGCATACATTTTTCAGAATAAATACAATATCACAATAGATATTCAAAAACATAAGAAAACAATTCATAAAAATGGAAATAATATTAGTAAACATGGATAAATGTTTAAACTCAGCATAACCAGGAGAAGCCAATTTAAAACGTGCTATAATTGCTTCTATCAAATTTGAAAAGAACAAGGAAACACAATTCCCAATGCTGTAATATAACATTGTGTCTGTATATATTGGTATAGCACTTTGCGTAAAGCAATTTGGCAATACAGTCAAGCACTCAAACTATTTATAACCTTGATCCAACAACTTCATTGCTGATAAATTCATTCTAAGAAATAACCTTATATATATAAAGAGCTTTATATGAAAAAGTGGAAATTACAAATGTCCAAAAATATGAGAATGGTTAAATGAATTATATACATACATTCAATGAAATTTTAGATGAGTAAATGGATACTTCAAAAAGGCTCTTTGATGTCTACAGAAAAGACATCAAATACTGCATCACAGAAAAATACTTTATGAAAAATCAGAATTCAAAATTGTTTATATACTATATTTATATCCATATACTTTTTTAAAATGTTGGTACACAGAAGAAAAGGAAGGTCAGAAATTAATAATCCAAATAATACTAAAAAATGGTGATGTTTGCTTATGCCTGTAATCTTTGGTTAGCAGCCAAACTCTGAACCACTACGCCACCAGAGTTTCCTACCACAGGGCTGGCTCATAGGAAATGTTCGATAAAGAGTAACCCATTGCCACTGAGTCAATCCCAACTTATGACGACCACATGTGACTGAATGGCGCTGCCCCCTAGGGTTTTCTTGGCTATAATCTTTATGGAAGCAGATTGCCCGTTCTTTCTTCCACAGAGCTGCTGGATAGGTTCAAACCACCAATTTTTGGTTAGCAGCCAACAGGGCCAGGAATCTTTCAATAAAGAGTGGCTATAATTATTTTTTTGTTACTATCATTATTAGTAGGACCAAGTGTTTCTTCTACTTTTCTAATTTTTTAAAATGTAATTATCGTGTATTACTTTAAAACAAAAACTAATGTTTTTGGAAGGCATTAAAGGCTAAATATTGATCGTGGTTACCTTCATGTATTGGAATTATGGGTAATCTATATATTCTTTTTCATTTGTCCATTGTCTGACTTTTTCTGAATTTCATACAAGAAACAAATATTCTTCATATAAATTTTGAGGAATTTTTAAGCTTTTTTATATTTAACACACATATTTACCATATGTGATTATTACTGATCTGAATACTTTGCAGTTCCTGAATTCATGCCGAGTTAATTTACTGAAAACATTTTCAATATGATACATTGAAATCAGTCAATATAAATGTCCTAGGAGGCGAGTGTTACGCTTTTTACACTGTATACTTCTGCACAGTCTTACAATTTGATGTTGAATGTGTATAAATGTATTACCTGAGTGTCTTAGTTATCTAGGGCTGCTGTAACAGAAATTTCACAAGTGGATGGCTTTAACAAACAGAAGTTTATTCTCTCACAGTCTAGTAGGTTAGAAGTTCATATTCAGGGTGCACCTCCAGGGAAAGACTCTCTCTATTGGCTCTGGGGAAGGCCCTTGTCATCAATCTTCCCCTGATCTAGGAGCTTCTCAGTGCAGGAACCCTGGGTCCGAAGGATGCTCTTTGCTCCCAGCGCTGCTTTCTTGGTGGTATGAGGTCCCCATGTCTCTCTGCTCACTTCTGTCTTTTATATCTCAGAAGACATGGGCTTAAAACACAACATAATCTTGTAGATTGAGTCCTGCCTCATTAACATAAACCAAAAAAAAAACCCCACTGCCGTGGAGTCGATTCCCACTCATAGCAACTCTAGAGGACAGAATAGAACTGCCTCATAGAGCTTCCAAGGAGTGCCTGGTGGATTTGAACTGCCAACCTTTTGGTTAGCAGCCACAGCACTTAACCACTACGCTACCAGGGTTTCCTCCTCATTAACATATCTGCCCCTAATCCTGCCTCGTTAACATCATACAGGCAGGATTTATAACACCTAGGAAAATCAAATCAGATCACAAAATGATGGACAGCCACACAATATGGGGAATCATGGCCTAGCCAAACTGACACATATTTTGGGGGGACACAATTCATCGAGTAATTTTTAAAATAAATTTAAAAAAAAACGCAAAAACTCAGACTATAAGCAGGACACATATGCTCTTGCTAAATAATTAATTCAGTAACTACTCAACTACAGTAGTCTCCAACTGGTGCACAGATACATAACTTTTAGGATGGAGATTACTGTATTCGGAAGGTAGTTCAGAAAAAGACAGAAAAAAATTAAAAAACCAAGCAGTCAGTTATTTCTTCCTTTTGTTGCTTGGTAACTAAGGCAGCTATATGAACTGTTCTCTATTATTTTCCAGTCCTGTCACAGAAAGAAATTTTTCAAATGGGAAGGAAGATGTGCCAAGGGTATAATTAATCTCTCTGAAAATAGCCCATTAAAATAATGTCAGTGGACATAAGAACAAAAACGAACCCAAACAAAAGAACTAGAAAAATATAAACCTAGAGTCAGAGAGTATTGCACATTTGGTTCCCTTTATACAGTAATATGAAGGATTTTGCAACAGGCCAAAAATCTCCACAGCTAGACTCTAAGGAGGCCCAGGCAAGCGCAGCTTACTCAGAAACTAGTCAGAGTGGGAAAAAGCTTCCTTGGGCCAAAATCACTAATACAGAGGAATAAAACTTCCACTGGAGAAAGCTCCAAAGGAAAGAGTATGACTTCATGGGACAAATTCTTCTAAATGGAGTCTGTTTTCAACCAAATCCAAAAACCAAACCTGTTGCCATCAAGTCAATTCCAACTCATAGCAACCCTACAGGATAGAGTAGAACTGCCCCATAGGGTTCCCAAGAAGCAGCTGGCAGACTTGAACAGTCAACCTTTGGCTGGCAGTCAAGCTCTTAACTACCAGGGCTCTCTATTTTCAACAGCCGTGTGTAAATAGGAGAAATTCATTCTATCATAAGTAGCCCAGTCAAGAAAACAAACCTTTGAACAACTATATGCAACTAATATTACAGAGCCTTATTATTCTCATGCCATATCACAAACAAACCACTCACAACTATGCAACTTTCTAAATCAGGTCAATTATAATCAGTGACATACATTCTATCACTATCTGCCAAGTGGGCATTTAAATAAAGATAGATTGCTCTTGGTTGGCTTAGATATTTGGCTAGTTTCAAGTCAGCAGGACTTGACGTAATTGGAAATGTTGGCAAATTTTTATTAGGCTGTGAGAGTGTAAAAAAAGATCAGAAATCTTGTTTTTTACTTTTTGTTTTACTTTTCACACTGCCCAGCACAGATTAATGAGTTCTCTTTCAGTAAAGCAAAAAACCAGCTGGGAAAATGTCAAAGAATTTTAAATTAAAAGAGAGATACCCTCAGATTTAAGCACTAGTAGATAAAATAAACAGAATTATTTTCTGGGTAGGCTAGCTTCAAATAAAAAGATTTTTTAAATTTTAAATAAACTCACAGAGGACTGACAGAGACTGGAGAAACCCCGAGAGTATGGCCCAGACACCCTTTTAGCTCAGTAACGAAGTCACTCCTGAGGTTCACCCCTCAGTCGAAGATTACCCGTTAACCCCTTGCCATCGAGTCGACAGACAGGCCCATAAAACAAAATGAGACTAAAGAGGCTCACCAGCCCAGGGGCAAGGACTAGAAGGCAGATGGGAGCAGGAAAGCTGGTAATAGGGAACCCAACGTTGAGAAGGGAGAGTGTTGACACATCTTGGGGTTGTTAACCAATGTTGCAAAACAATATGTGTGCTAACTATTTAATGAGAAGCTAGTTTGTTCTGTAAACCTTCATCTGAAGTACAGTAAAAAATAAATGAATAAAAGAGATTTTAAAAAATCTCAGGTCATCCTAAGAAACATATTACTTGGATTACCCTCTACACATGATGGAAAAAAAGTTGAGTTTAATTAGAGGTCATTTTTATATTAAAAGATAAAATTTCTGGTTTTACTTTCATTACCAAAAAAAAATTAAGAGGAAGAGAAAAGAAAACTGAGACAAGCAAAAGAGAAAACAAAAGGAGCACAAAGCCCAGTCTCCCAAAAACTGCCGTTGTGGACAATCCTGGCATATACATGTCCAGATTCTTTTCTTTGCATATAAAAACTTTTTCCCCAAATAGTTTGTTGTAACCTTTTTTTTTTTTCACTTAAAAATGTATGTTGTTTCTTCGTCTTCCCCTTTCTCTCCTTCTCCTCCTTTCTCTCCCCTTCTCTTACTGAACAATTTGGTCCAAGAGTTATGTGATTGTTACGTAGGGCCAAGCAAGGTAGGCATCCCTGGGTTGTTGTTGGGCGGTGGAGTGGGGGAAGCTGTGGCAGCCCCGCATGCAGGGTGTCAGAGCTTGAGCAGAACGAGAAGAAATTGCGGGAGGGGGGGAATAAGAGCAACATTGACAGCACAGTGTGTGCTCTCAGAATCCAAGTGGGTGAGGACATCAACATGAGGGATGGCCTAATGCACAGCGGCCCCTCACGGAAGGCTAGAGACTAAGCAGGGTGGGGAGAGCTTCTGTGAGGGGGTGGGGCAGCGGTGGTGATGGGAGGGAGTCTACATACATACACAGGGCTCATCTATTAAGTAAACATATTGAGGCTAGTGGGAACCAGGATTCTCACCGTTAGAGAAGGGAGGTACTAATATGGAAAGCCACCATCTGTCTGTCAGTTTGTCATACTCTGGTGGCTTGTATGGTCTTATGATGCTTGAAGCTATGCCACCGGTATTTCAAACACCAGTAGGGTTATCCATGGTAGATAGGTTTCAGCAGAAGTTCCAGACTAAGACAGATTAGGAAGAAAGGCTTGGTTATCTACTTCTGAAAATTAGCTAGTGAAAATCCTATTGATCACAACAGAATAGTGTCCAAGGTAGTGCTGAAAGATGAGCCCTCTAGGGGCCACAACGGTGGACTCAATCAATGATCATGAGGATGGCACGGAACCAGGCAGTGTTTTGTTCAGTTGTACATGGAGTCAACATTAGTCAGGGTCTACTCAATGGCAACTAACACCAATATGGAAAGAGATATGAGTGTGAGTCAGGGTTTTTTTTGTTTTGTTTTTTAATTTATTTATTGTACTTTAGATGAAAGTTTACAAATCAAGTCAGCATCTCATACACAAAGCCATACACACCCCACTGTGCACTCCCAGCTCCTCTCCCCTTAATGAGACAGCACACTCCTCTCCACCCTGTATTCCCTGTGTCCATTCAACCAGCTCCTGTCTCCCTGTCCCTTCTCATCTCGCCACCAGACAGGAGTTGCCCACATAGTCTAGTCTCATGAGTCTATTTGAGCCACGAAGTTCACTCCTCACCAGCACCATTGTCTATCTTATAGTCCAGGCCAGTTCCTGTCTGTAGAGTTGGTTTCAGGAATGGTTCCAATCTTGGGCTATCAAAGGGCCTGGGGACCATGACGGTCACGGTCCCTCCGGTCTCAGTCAGACCATTAAGCCCGGTCTTTTTTTTTTCGAGAACTTAAGATCTGCATCCCACTGTTCTCCTGATCCATCAGGGATTCTCTGTTGTGATTCACAGTTTTTAACACACGTATTAATTTACATATATATATGGACCCCTGATGGTGCAGTGGTTAACTGTTGTTGGGCTGCTAATTAAAAGGTTGGCAGTTCGAATCCACCAGCTGCTCCTTGGAAACCCTATGGGGAAGCTCTACTCTGTCATATAGGGTTGCTATGAGTCAGAATCGACTCAATGACAACAGGTTTGGTTTTTTTGGTTTATGTGTGTGTATATATATATATTTTATATATATATATATGAATTTATATATTCCCTAGCTCTGGAAACAGGGACTTCACAATAACAATGGGCACATCTAGCACCAAGATCTTGATTTCTGATACTACTGGGAAGATGGTGGCATAAACAGACCATCATTCCAACCCTCCCCCACAAGCACAACAAGGAAACAGTGCTTAACATTGAGGAACTCTGAATCGGGGAGCAAAGGAAAGCAGCAAGGAACTGAAGACACGTAAGAAATCAATGAATCAACAACGAGTCATTACAGCAGGAAGATCGATTCTCCCATCATCTCTGCCCCTTCCCCAACCACACAGGCTGCCAGCTGCTGTGAACTATGGAAGCAGCCCTAGTAAAAGAGCCAGCTTTCCTAACCACCACACACCAGGCCTGTACAAAGAGACAAGAACCAAAGCTTCTGCTCTAAAATCAAAATCAATAAGACAGACCCCGCCAGGGGTCCATTTGGAGTGTGCTAGCACCTCCCCTGCTCAGACACCATCGGCTGCAAGTCTCCTCTGAATTGCTACACAGAAGGCACTTGTGGTGGAGTCAGCTCTTAGAGTTAACATGCTCTCTGCCTCTCTGTGCACCCCACAGCTCAGGCCTCTGAAACCAGCAGTACAGACCTCCCAGGGAATTAGCTTAGATCAGTCTGCACCCCCTGCCAGCTTGGGCTCAGGACTGCTGACTGAGGTTGCTGTGTACTAGGAAGCAGGCTTCTTGGGGGGGGGGGCTACACCCCAGTAAACATTCTACAAAGGAGATCCTGATAGCAACAAGGCAGCCCTTCCTGGGGGTCCATTTGACGTGACAATCCCTTCCCCACCCAGACACTGTCACTTCCAAGCTGGCTGGGAATTGCTACAGAAGGCCCCTGCGGTGGAACCTTCTCCCATAGTCAGCACTCTAGCTGCCTCCCTGTACCTCCGAAACAAACAGGACAGACCTCCTGGGGCATGAATTTGGGTTAGTTTACCCCACTTCTGGTTGGCACTGAGGACTGCTGCCAGAGACTGCTGTGTGTTAAGAAGCAGGCATTTTGAATGGAGGCTGCACTTGCAGCCAACAATTTGCCAGAGCAGAGGGCTCTGATACCAATAAGACAGACCTCATGAGAATCTGAACAGAGTGTAAGACTCCTTCCCCCACCTGGTAACTGTTGACCGCCAGGTTGCTGCAAGCTGCTACAGAAGACTTCTGCAGTGGAGTGTACTCCCATGGTCAGCACTTCACCTGCCTCCCTGTTTACGTCATAGCTCATGCCTCTAACCAAAAGGACTGACATTCCTGGGGGACACTTCAGGTCTGTCTGCTCCCCCTTCTAGTCAGTGATGAAGAATGTTGACTAGGGCTGCTGTGTGCTAGGAAGAAGGCATCTTGAGTGGTGGCTACAACCACAACCAACATACTACAGGGTGTGATCTGATAGCAATAAAGGAACCTTCCCTGGGGGTTTGTTTGGAGCATGGTAACCCCTCCTCTACCTGGTAAATGTCAGATGCTGGACTGATACAAACTTCTACAAAAGATGCCCTACAGTGGAGATAGGAGGAGGGTCACCTAAGTGAAGACTGCTCACTACCACCACAGGGCCACTGGGGCTCTGAACAAACAAGAAAGATCTTTCAGAGGTCCTTCTGGGGAGTGCCAGTCCCCCTTCCTCCTGATACAGAGGAAGGTCTGCCTGTGCTTCCCCTTAATGTCAGCTCAGATATAAGCAACTCCCACAGAGCCAAGGAAGGAAACTTTGGACAAAACTAAAGAGCAATAACCAGCCCAGAAGAGGGTTCGCTGGGGGGTGGGTTTTCTGACTGAAAACGTGGTTGCAGAAACAGAGAAGGGAAGAGAGTAATAACCAGAGAGAGAAAGAGAGAGAGAGGACTGTGCCCCCTGGTGGACAGGTTGATTACTGTATGATATCTCCCCTGAGTACCGGTGTGTACTGGTGGGCAGACTGACCACAGTGTGTTCTCTGGTGTGTTTGGGAGACACTAGAAGTTGAAAACTGAGGTCTGGAACTTTCAAATCCTAATTAAACCACAGAGGGAGAAGGCGCTATCACAGAGAGAGGAAACATTAAGCAAAGGTCAAAGGCTCTGCCTGTGTAAGAGTTTTTTGCGGAAAGTAGTGCAGGCAAAAATACCAAATACTGGGGAGAAGGGGGAAGTTAACTCCCTCGAAAATTCCAATGCCCCAACAAAAAAATCACAAGACAGGCAAAGAACATGGAAATGATAGCTCCTCTAAATAAACATGATGAAGGAAGTGAAAGTGCATCTAAGGATAACCAAATAATGAAAAAATAGAAGAATATAATACGACAATGTCAAGCATATTTAAAGAATTAAGGGAAAAATAGACAAAATCTCAAAGAAATTAAAAAACAGTGCAAGAACAAAATGAGAATCTAAAAAAAAGAGATATTGCAGCTGAAAGGGACAATACATGAAATGAGAAACACAATAGGACTGACCAACAGACTTAACCAGACAGAAGAATCAGCAAATTAGAGGATAAGATAGTTAAAGTTACCAAAGCTGAAGAGCAACAAGAATGGAGGCTCAAGAAGGCTGAGCACAGTTTAATGGAACAATGGGACAACAACAAGAGACCTAATATATGCATCAGGGGAATTCAAGAAGGAGATGAGAGAAAGAAAGGGACAGGAAGAACATTTGAAGAAATAATGTCAAAAAATTTCTCCAATCTAACAAAGGACACGAAGCAGGATAAACCCAAAGAGATTTAAACTAAGGCACGTCATAGTTAGGCTCTCAAAATTAAAGATAAAGAGAGAATCCTGAAAGCAGTGAGAAAAAAGCAAATAGCCGCATACAAACGATTCCCAAAAAGTGTCAATTTCTCCTCAGAAACACTGGAGGCCAGAAGGCAATGGAATGAAATGTGTAAAGTGCTGAAAGGAAAAAACTGTCAGTCAAGAATACAATACCCAGCAAAACTTTCCTTCAAGAATAAGAGTGAAAATAAAACATTCCTAGAGGAACAGAAGCTGAGAGAGTTCCTAACCACCAGACTGGCCCTACAAAAAATATTAATTGGAGTTCTGTAGCTGGAAGGGAAAGACATTTGAAGGCAATTCAAAGACATACAGAAAAAAGAAAGATCCCTAATAAAGGGACTTGTATGGTCAAGTATAAGGGCTAGTAATAAGGTATTCATGCTTGATAATTCTAATTATTGTGTCCTTCATTCTTTTTAATGACAAATGTATAAAAAGCAGAAATAAAATTATGTTACAGGGCACATGAAACGTAAAGACATAATTAGTGATAACAACAAAATGAGGAAGGGGACAGGAGAAATGGTATAAGTTCAGAATTTCTTCTATGTTATTGAAGTTAAGTTGGTACCAACTTACCCTAAACCAAAAACCAAATCTGTTGCCATCAAGTCAAGTCCAACTCATAGCAACCCTATATGACAGAGTAGAACTGCCCCATAGGGTTTCCAAGGAGCAGGTGGTGAATTTGAACTGCTGACCTTTTCATTAGCAGCCAAGCTCTTAACCACTGCACCACTAGGGCTTCCAACTATGTTATAAATACAAGCTGTTAAATGTAACACTCATGGTAACCACTAAGAAAATATGTAAAAAGCATACAAAAAAGGAAAGGAGAAGAAAACAAAAATGGCTCACTACAATAAAACACAAAAGCAAGCAGTAGTAAAGGATAAAGATGAAGAAGGCTTAAAACAGTCAAAAAACAAATAACAAAATGGCAGAAGTAAGTCACTTCTTATTGGTAATTACAGTGAGTATAAATGGACTAAATGCTCTAGTCAAAAGACAGAGTGGCAGAAAGAATTTAAAAAAGATCCAACTATATGCTGTTTACAAGAGACACACCTTAGGTAGAAAGACACAAATAGGTAGAAAGCGAAAGGATGGAAAAGTATTCCACGCAAATAATAGCCAAAAGAGAGCTGGCGTGGCAATCTTAATATCAGACAAAGTCTACTTTAAGACAAAATCTATCACAAAAGTTAAAGAAGAACATTATATAGTGATAAAAGTTCAAATAATCAAGAAGATTAAGCCATCATAAACATATATGCACCCAACATCAGAGCACCGAAATATATAAAGCAAACACTGATAGAATTGAAGGGAGAAATAGATAACAATACAATAATAGTTCAAGACTTCAACACACCACTTTCAGTATTAGACAGAACATCTAGAAAGAATATCAACAAGGAAACAGAGGACCTGAATGATACTATAAACCAACTAGACTTAACAGACATGTATAGAACACTCTAACCAACAACAGCACAACTCACAATCTATTCCAGTGCCATGGGTCATTCTCCAGGATTGATCACATTTTAGGTCACAAAACAAGTCTTGATAAATTTTAAAAGATTGAAATCATACAAAGTATTTTCTCTGACCACAACAGAGTGAAGCTAGAAATCAGTAACAGGAAAAAAAAAAACTGGAAAATATATAAACATATGGAAATTAAACAACACACTATTAAACTATTAGTGGGTCAAGGAAGAAATCAAAACAAAAACCACAAATTTCCTAGTCAAATGAAAATGAAAGCACAACATACCGAAACTTATATGCTACATCAAAGGCAGTACTCAGAGGGAAACTTATAGCAATAAATGCCCACATGAAAAAAGAAAAAAGATCTCAAATCAACAGCCTCACTCAACAACTCCAGGAACTAGAAAGAGAAAAGCAAACTAACCCTAAACCAACCAGAAGAAAGGAAATAGCAAAGATCAGAGCATAAATAAATAAAATTGAAAACAGAAACACAATGGAGAGAATCAATAAAACCAGAAGTTGCCTCTTTGAAAAGATCAATAAAATTGACATTTAGCTAGTTTGACAGAGAAAAGATGCAAATAACCAAAATAAAAAATGAAAGATGGGACATTACAACTGACCCAATAGAAATCAAGAGAATTATGATACAGTATTATAAACAACAGTACAGCAACCAACTAGATAACCTGGATGAAATGGGCAAATTCTTGGAAGCACACAACCTACTTGAAATGACTCAAGGGAAAATAGAAAGTCTCAACAGATCCATAACAACTGAAGAGATGGAATCAGTGATCAAAAACCTCCCAAGAAAAAAAAATCCTGGACCAAATGACTTCAGTGGGGAATTCTACCAAACATTTAGAGAACTGACACCAGTACCTTTTAAACTCCTCCAAAAGATAGAGAAGAATTCATTCTGTGAAGCAAACATAACCCTGACACCAAAACCAGATAAAAACACCACGAGAAAACTACGGACCAATATCTGTTATGAATATAGGTAGAAAAATCTCAATAAAACACTAGCAAACAGAATCCAACAGCATATTGAAAGAGTCATACACCATGACCATGTGGGATTTATTCCAGGAATGCAGGGATGATTCAACATTAGAAAATCAATCAATGTAATACACCACATCAATAGAACAGAGGAAAAGAACTATGTGACCACCTCTATGGGTACAGAAAAAGCATTTGATAAAATCCAACACCTTTCCTTGATGAAAGCCCTAAAGAAGATTGGAATAGTTGGTAAATTCTGCAATGTGAGTGAGGGCATATGTCTTAGGCTGGGATCTCTAGAGAAACAAAACCAGTGAAGCACATACAGATAAATATGTATATATATAGAGAGAGAGATTTATCTCAAGTTAATGGCTCACACAGTTGTAGAGGCTGGAAAGTCCCAAGTCCATGGGTCAGGCATTAGGCTGGAGGCTTCTCCTGACCCACGTAGCTGCAGGGACTGATGAACCCAAGATCAGCAAGTAAGCTGCTAGCTCAAGTCCCAAGAACTGGAGGTCAGATGATGATGAGCCAGGTGCAGGATCCAGAGCTTGCTGGAATATCCATTTATATACTTGCAGCAAACCACACCCCCAAGGAAACTTTCTTTCAACTGATTGGCTGCTCATAACAGTTCTTACCATGGAGTTGATTACATCATTACATAACTGCAAAATCACATCATAACTGTCAAACCACTGAGAATCATGGTCCAGCCAAGTTAACACACAACCTTAACCATCACAGCACATATAAAAAGCCGACAGCCAACATTATACTTAATGGATAAAGACTGAGAGCTTTCCCCTTGAAATTCAGAACAAGACAAGGATACCTGTTCTCACCACTTCTATTCAGTATTGTATTAAAAGTCCTAGCCAGAGCAATGAGACAAGAAAAAGAAATAAAAGCTATACAGATTGTAAAAGAAGAAGTAAAACTATATCTATTCACAGATGATATGACACTACATGCAGAAAATCCCAAAGAGTCTGCAAGAAAACTTCTAGTGCTAGTAGAAGAATTTAGCAAAGTTACAGGGTACAAGGTCAACAAAGAAAAATCAGTGGAGTTTCTATACACCAGCAATGAGAAATCTGAAAGGAAAATTAGGGGAACAATTCCATTTACAATAGCATCTAAGAGAATAAAATACCTAGAAATAAATCTATCCCAGGGCATGAAGGACTTATGCAAAGAAAATTATAGAACACTGCTGAAAGAGACTAAAGAAGACTTAAATACATGCAAAAAGGTTCTGTGTTCTTGGGTTGGAAGGTTTAATATTGTTAAGATGTCAATACTACCCAAAGTGATCTATAGATTCAATACAATCCCAGTCAAAATTCCAATAGCCTTCTTTACAGAAATAGAAAAGCCAATCCTCAGCTTTATGTGGAATAGCAAGAGGTTTCGAATAGCTAAAGCAAGGTTGAAAGAGAAGAACAAA
Organism: Elephas maximus indicus; assembly: GCF_024166365.1. Lineage (NCBI taxonomy): Eukaryota > Metazoa > Chordata > Mammalia > Proboscidea > Elephantidae > Elephas > Elephas maximus. The sequence goes on from NC_064840.1 coordinate 57,241,095, forward strand.
GTAGTACACACACTTCCTGATTTTAAAACATATTACACAGCTACAGTAATCAAAACAGCCTGGTGTTGGTATAACAATAGATAGACTAATGGAATAGAATTAAGAGTTCAAAAATAAATCCACACATCTATGGTCAACTGATTTCTGACAAAGGTGCTAAGTCCATTCAATGGGGAAAGAAAATCAATAAATGATGTAGAGAAAATTGTATTTACACCTGCAGAAAAATGAAACAGGATCCATGCCTCACACCATACACGAAAACAAATTCAAAATGGATTAAGGACGTAAATGTACAAATTGAAACCACAAAATTCTTAGGAGACACTTATGATCATGAAAAGACTTCACCAAAAAAGTAAAAAGAGAGCCTACAACTAGGAAAAAAATTTCAGCTATGATATATCCAAGAAAGGTCTAATCTCTAAAATCTATACGAATATATACCTCTATAATAAAAAGGCAAATAGTCCAATTAAAGAAATGGGCAAAGAATATGAACAGACACCTCACCAAAGAAGACGTTCAGACCGCTAACAGACACACATGAGGAAATGCTCACGATTACTAGCCATTAGAGAAAAGCATACCAAAACTACAAAGAGTTACCACTGCACTGCCTCATTACTGGCGCTAGTAAAAAAAAAAAAATAACAAAATAACAAACGTTGGAGAGGCTGTGGGGAGATTGGAAATCTTATGCACTGCTGGTGGAAATGCAAAATAGTACAACCATTCTGGAAAATTATATGTCATTTCCTTAAAAAGCTAGAAATAGAAATACCATATGATCCAGCAATCCCACGCCTAGAAATACATCCTAGAGAAAGAAATAATAGACATATGCACACCCATGATCATTGCAGCATTATTCACAATAGCAAAAAGATGGAAACAATCTAAGTGCCCATCAACAGATGAAAGGATAAACAAATTATGGTACATACACACAATGGAATACTATACAACAATAAACAACAATTATGAATCTGCAAAATAGCTCACAACATGGATGACTCTGGAGGGCATTATGCTGAGTGAAATAAGTCAGTCACAAAAGGACAAGTATTGCATGAGACCACTACTGTAAAAACTTATAAAAAGGTTTATATACATCAAATAATCTTTGGTGGTTATGAGGGAGGGAAGGGGTGAGGAGGAAAAACAATAAGAAGACAATAGATAAGTAGTAACTTTGGTGAAGGGTAAAACGGTACACAATACTGAGGAAGTCAGCACAACTTGACCAAGACAAACTCATAGACGCTTCATAGACACATTCAAACTCCCTGAGGGATCAAATTACTGGGCTGAGGGCTGAGGATCATGGTCTCCAGGAACACCTAGCTCAATTGTCATGACATAGTTTAAAAAGAAAATGTTCTACGTCTTACTTTGGTGAGTAGCATCTGGGGTCTTAAAAGTTTGTGAACGGCCATTTAAGATATGTCTACTGGTTCCACTCCATCTGGAGCAAGGGAGAATGAAGAAAACCAAAGATATAAGGTAAAGATTAGTACAAAGGAAAAATGGACCACAACTACCACAGCCTTCACCGGGCTGAGTCTAACACAACTAGGTGGTGCCCAGCTACCACCACTGACTGCTCTCTGACAGGGATCACAATAGAGGGCCCCAGACAGAGTGGGAGAAAAATGTAGAATAATATTCAAACTTAAAAAAAAGACCAGACTTACTGATCTGAGAGAGACTGGAGAAATCCTAAGAGTATGGCCCCCACACACTCTTTTAACTCAGCACCGAAGTCACTGCTGAGGTTTACCCTTCAACCAAAGATTAGACAGGCCTATAAAACAAACAATAACACATGTAGTTCAACCATATATATGAGACTAAATGGGCATAGCAGCCCAGAGGCAAGGATGAGAAGGCAGGAGGAGACAGAAAAGCTGGACAAATGGAAATGGGGAATCCAAGGTAGAGAAGGGGAGAGTGTTGACACATTGTGAGGTTGGCAACCAATGTCACAAAACAATATGGCTATTAATTGGTTAATGAGAAACCAATTTGCTCTATAAGCTCTTATCTGAGGCACAACAAACTGTAAAAAGGGAGGGAGGGGCGGTGGAAAGACACAGAGGGGAGATGGATTTGTGAAGACAGAGGCAAAGATTAGAATCATCTACGAGTCAAGGAATGCCAAGGATCTCTGGCCATCACCAGAAGCTGGGAGAGAGGCATGGAACAGATTCTCCCTCAGAGTCCTCAGAAGGAGTAAACATAGCTGATACCCTGATTTTGGACTTCTAGCTTCCAAAACTATGAGACAATAAATTTCTGTTTTTATTTAAAAAAAAAAAAATCTTAGAAGAAAATGCAGTGGCAACGGTGTTGGGCCCAGCTTTTAACAATGGATTACCTAGTTTTTTTTTTACCTAGTATGATAACAAAAGCACAACAGCAAAAGACAAAATAAATAAATGGGACTTACAAAAATTAAAAACTTCTGTTCATGAAGACTTTGAAAAAAAATGAAAAGGCAAGCTACCAATAAGAGAATATCTTCAGAAATCATATATCCGATAAGAATCTAAGAACCAAAGTATATATATACCTTTGACTACTTAATGACAAAAAGACAAATAACCCAATCATAAGATTATATGACCTTACTTACATAAAATGACAAGAAAAGGCAAATGTATAAAGATGGAAGTTTGTTAGTGGTTACCAGGGGCTGGAGGGAGGGGAAAAGGACAGGTTAATGATGATGGAAAATTGCATTGCTTCAGGGTAGGGTGGCACAGCTGATTATTGTAATTGCTGTCAATAAATTGTACACCTGTAAAAAGTTGAACTGGCAAAAGTTGTGTGATAGGTATATTAACAACAAAACAGTAGCTGCAGAGGCTGCTAATGTACAACCAAAAACCTCATGGGGTTTGGTTCTTGGTTTGAAGTGACATAGTTTCATGGGACACCTCAGTTAATCAGCCTAATAATATGTTTAGTTCTTATGTTCTACTTCCTAGTTTGTTTCACAGTGCGTGGGGCCTTAAAAGCTGGCAATCAGCCATCCAAGGCATGATATTGGTCTCTATTAGCCTGGAGCAATAGAGGAAGAAGAAGGGTCAGGAACAGGAAGAGGATATGGAATATGTGGCTACTTGCTTCCATGAACAAGTGCCTCCTTTACCAGGAGACCAGAAGGACTGGATAGTACCTTGCTAACATTACAGAACATTTTGATCAAAGATTCTCTAGAAGAACCGTGATCAAAAGGGGAAAATGGAGAACAGAATTTCAAATTCTTGTGGACTCCAGCCTTTCTGGAACCATGGAGCCTGGATGAACCCCTAAAACTATTGCCCTGAGATAATTTTCAAACCTTATATTAACAGTATCCCCTGAGATCTTCTTAAAACCAAATAATAGTTAGCTTAACAAGTAAAAAAGCCTGCTTTGAGCATTATGCTCTTTTAGAACTATATATATATGGGATCAAAGTGACAACAGCAACTCAAAAGATTAGAAAGGATCCTTAGGGGGCTGTGAGTTTGTGTTAATGAGGAAGGAAGAACTCAGAAAAGGAGGGTAAGAATGATTGCACAACCAGAAGAATGTAATCAATGTCATTGAGTTGTACATGTAGAAAAAATTAAATTGGTGTGTTTTGGTGTGTATATTCTCAACAACAACAACAAAATAAAATTTAAAAAAAGATCTTGATTTCCAAAGACGATTCTATACTAAAAGGAACCAGGACTTCTTGGAGAAATGGCTTATTCCAGTACTAGAGCAAGGAAAGGGCATTGTATTAGGTTATTCAGCCTGCTATAACAAATAACCACAAACTTGATGGCTTAGAACAACAGAAATTTATTCTCTCACAGTTCTGGAGGCCAGAAGTACTAAATTAATGTGTCGGCAGGGCCACATTCCCTCCAGAGGCTCTAGAGAACATTCCATTCCTTGCCCCTTTCAGCTTCTGGTGGCTGCTGGCATTTATTGGCTTGTAGCTTCATCACTCTAGTCTCTGCCTCCGTATTCACATTGCCTCCTCCTCTTTTGTCTGTCTTACACCTCCCCTGTGTGTCTCCTATAAAGGTACTTGTCATTGGATTTAGGGCCCTCCTGGATAATCCAGGATGATCTCCGCATCTCAAGATCCTTAACTAATTATATCTGCAAAGACCCTTTTTCCAAGTGAGGTGACAATCACAGGTTCCAGGCATTAGGACGTGAACACACCTTTTGGGGGGTCACCAATCAACCCCCTATAGATATGATGATCCTGCAATATCTCGCTGTGCCAGAAAGTAAGAAAGAGCTCAAAAAATGATAGGGACATGTCAAAAGAACACAGAAGACAGCTTGAAGAGGTCTTTAGGGGCCAAATACAGGAGAGATTGAACTTCAAATAAATAATGCCAGTGACACATTATAACCTAGTGAATAAAATAGGTACCTATGCATCCATATGGAGCACTGATGGCACAGTGGTTAAGAGCTCGGCTGCTAACCAAAAGATCAGCAGTTGGAATCTGCCAGCTGCTCCTTGGAAACACTGTGGACAGTTCTACTCTGTCCTAAAGGGTCTCTATGCGGCAACAGGTTTTTTTTATGCATCCATATAAACATAAATAAATAACAAAATAGTAAGATAAAGAACAAGAAGTTTGCAATGTCTCAGTGTATCTCCCCATGAAATACTTATTAATTACAATGGAAAAAAGAGTAACTTGACAGTAGTAAAGACAGGCAGGCTCCACGGAAATCAAGCGTCCCAGTAATGAGACAAACAGAAGATGTACACCACCTGGTAGAATGCAACGAGAAGCATCACTTCCGAGATTTTGCCAAAGATGCATTACCTGAGTCTAACCGTGAGAAAACATCAGACAAACCCACACTGAGGAACACTCTACAAAATAACTGGCCTGTAATCTGCAAGGATCAAGGTCATGACATCAAGAACAGACCAAAGAACTGATCCAGATTGAAAGAGACTAAAGAGACAGGACAACTAAATGCAATGCACAGTTCTGAACTGGACTCTTTTGCTATAAAGGGCAATTGTTGGCACAATCAGAAAAACCCAACTGAGGTCGGAGGATTAGATGGTAGGAAGACATCGGTGTCAATTTCTTGATTTTAATGGTTGTATTGTGGTGATGGAAACCCTGGTGGTGTAGTGGTTAAGAGCTAAGGCTGCTAGCCAAAAGGTCAGCAGTTCAAATCCACCAGGCACTCCTTGGAAACCCTATGAGGCAGTTTTACTCTCTCCTTCAGGGTTGCTATGAGTCAGAATTGACTCAACGCCAATGGGTTTAGTTTTTTTTGTTTTTTTTTTTGTGGTGATGTGTGAGAATAACCTCACAGCACAGAAGTATTCAGGAGCGATGGGACATCGTGTTGCCAACTTACTTTAGGATAATTACGAAAAAGCATTCTTCTTGCAACTTTTCTGTAAATTTGAAATTATTTCAAAATAGAAAGTATTTTTTTTTAATTCAGCAGTGCATTTTTAAAAAGGATATTGTAAACACCTTTTCATCTTTTCACATCAGCAAATATATTCATGTGACACCATTTTAGATGGTTTTACGCATTGAATGTGGCTATCATAATGTATTTATCCAAATATCCTACAGTCAAACATTAATATTCTTCCCAAATTTGCATTACTTCAAACAGTCCATCATTGGGTATATCTTTAATTACGTCCTTAACACAGATTTCTGGAAGTGAAATTGCTGGGTCAAAAGGCATTCATTTGAAACTTTTCAATACATAAATTGCCAAACTGTCTTCTGGACTACCAAATTCCCTTCATATAATCAAATCTAGACCATTACGTAAAATGATAAGCCACTGCTCAGCCAAAACTCACAACTTCTTAAATGCCCTAGCCTAACACTCAAACTCTCCAAATCTCGGCTCTAACTTCTCTTTTCCACACTAAGTATTTCTTAACATGAAGCCTACAGGTCAGCCAGATGGTACTGATATTTAATGTCCTTCAAAAGGAAAACCACATATGTGGGCTGAAAATAGGCTTTGGAGTCAGACCTACATTTGAATACTAGTTCAACAACTTATTAGTTATTCAGCTTTGAAAAAACACTTACGTGGTACATAGTCTTAGTCATATTATGTGCTTTTTTAGATTCTAAGATTAATTTTTTTTTTACATGAAACTACAATGTCCTGTGTGTTATTCCAGGTCCTCTGAGACAGAAAATGGGATGCAAATCCAACCCCAAGTAAAGAGGGAAGGAAAGTTGAATGGGAACGTCCCAGGCAGCGGCGGCCATGTAGTTAGTCTAAGGAAAGTTCAGCAAGGCCCGGAGGAGCCCTCAAGCCAAAGTCAGACAGCAGAGGAGTCTTGCGTCTCTCAGGAAAGGGCCTGCTTTCATACCCCCATCACCCTAGCCCCTGGCTAGAGCAACCTGTGGGAGCACAGCCTTGGTGCAAATGTAGCGGAGATGTCAGGACACAGCCGTGCAGCCTTGGTCAGTTATGCCCCCTGAAGTCAGAGGGCTACAAAGCACATGCTTACAGCTGCCACAACCTTGGGTCCCCCCATCCCGGCAGTTTTCCAGTTTTGCGACATTTAACCACATTTGGAGAGTCAGCAGTCCATACTCTGGAACCAATCCTGTCTCTTGAAAGAAGAAGACAAGGGGTTATATTTTTTAATCAAGAATAGATTTGGAATGGGCTCCAGACACACTTTTAGCTCAGTAATGAAGTCACTCCTGAAGTTCACTCTTCATGCAAAGATTAGATGGACTCATAAAACAAAATGAGACTAAAGAGGCATACCAGCCCAGGGGCAAGGACAAGAAGGCAGGAGGGGACAGAAAAGCTGGTAATAGGGAACCCAAGATCGAGAAGGGAGAGTGTTAACCTGTCATGGGGTTGTTTACTAACGTCATGAAACAATATGTGTACTAATTGTTTAATGAGAAGCTAGTTTGTTCTATAAACGTTCATTTAAAGTATAATAAAAAAAATTAAAAAAAAGAATAGATTTGGAAGGCCTATAGGAAGAAATTGACAGAACCAACTGAAGACTATAGAGAAGACTAGAATAAATGAAGAGTTATCTACTGTTTTTCCTGAACAGAAAAACATCAACATTATAAAAATATCCTTTCTCTCCAAACTGTTTGCCATTCTAGTCAAAATACCCCTGGAATTGTTGAAATTGTTCTAATATTCATGTTAAAGAATAAATGAGAAGGAATAGTTAAGAAAATGTTGAAAGTTCTTGAATTGACCAGATACTGAAAATTATAAAGTTCTGATAATTAAAATAGCACTATACAGTCACAGAAATAGACCGACAGATGGAAATGATGACAGAGCTTAGCAATAGACCTAAGTACAAAGAATATTTAGTCTATGATAAACGAGACCTTTCAAATCAGTTCTGAGTTAATTGAGCAAATGGTATTGGAAATGGCAGTTTGGAAAAATAAGAGGAGGCCCTGAAATCTCACCAAACACAAATAAAGCAACTAAAAAATATATGAGAGACTACCTATCGGAAATTAGAAGGGAGGAAGCCTTTCTAAGTATATGAGAAGAAGCATAAAACCATAACGTTAAAGACTGATAAATTTAACTACATTAAAATTTGAGTCTTCTGCAAGCTCCCCTCCCAAAAAAAAATCACAAAAGATTCTGGGAAGACGGTGGCAGAGATAACATAGTTACTGATACTTCCTGAATCCCCAAAGACAGAAACTAGATAACAGAGTCAAAACCATGGCTAACGTTGTCAATAAACCCAGGAGACAGGGCATCACCACCCACCCCGAAATACAAGCAGATAGAGATAAGCCATCAACAACCACATGCCTGCATGGTATTCACATCTCTGCAGGAGGAGGTAGAGAGAAGCAATGAGGCATCTGATGCATTTTCAATAGTAAAGTGGTAAACTAGCTGACAGATGTTCACTGAGAACACAGCAGACCACCTTGAGAGCAAAAGCTAAAACCGTACAATTCAACAGCAGGTATGTGCAGACCTCATAAACTGACCAACCAATACTCCCAGAACTGGACTCCAAAGTAAAGAGAAATTACTGGAAGTGAAATCCAGATTGAACAGTATAGGGACAGTACAGACAAAGGAACAGCCAAGTACAAATAGAAATGGGAAGGGGAACTGAACCAGGAAACTTCAGAAAGCAAGTTGCCATATTTCTCAACAGTACACAAAAACAACCAAAGAGGGAGCTCTGGGAAGTTAGGAAATTTTTCAGAACTACTCCTCCTTCAAGAAGTTCAGGAAAACTAAATTTATTACAAAATGAGCAGCTGAAAATGATCCAGGTTAAATCCCACATAAAACTACTACAAGAGAAATGAAAATATGGAGCAGAATAACACCCGTACAGGCAATGAAAACACTCCAGAAAGACATGCCCACAAGACATATCAAAACTTTTTCCTATTTCAAATGAACTAAAAAATTAGCAAGATGATTCCAGACATGAAAGAGCAATATAAATTAGAATTTTAAAAAATTCACAAATGAAGAAATATAACTCAGGAGGAAAAAAAAAAAAGAACTAGAAATAAAACAAAAAAATAATATGAGAAATGGAGACCAAGGTTGTCGTTGTTAGTTACCATGCAGTCAATTCTGACTCATGGTAGAAGGAATCAAAAAGCAAAGAACACAATACATAATGCCTTAGAGGAAATAGGTGACAATAAAGACATTTTAAAAAATAAAAACAAATGGAGAAAGAGATGAAAAGGATTTGAGGGAAAAAAAAAGTTGAAGGTGACCAAAAAATATCAAGATATGGATAAAAAAAAAAATAATAATAAGTGCCTCCAAATAAGAAAAGCATGGGAACAGAACAAATACTAAAAATTACACTTCATAAAAACTTTCCCGAAATTAAAAAATACATATTCAAAACTACATATTGTAAGAACACACCATGTTCCAGAGAACATCAACCCAGAATGACTCAGACATATTCTAATAAAATATTTTAAAAGAAACTTTTAGAATACGAGGAGCTGACTTATAAGAAACTTAGAGTAAGAAACTTAGATGATCATAAGACTTTTTGAAAACAACATTTTATGCCACAAATAAGTACAGTAATATATTTAAGTACTCAAGGAAAGCAAGTTTGAGCCAAGGGTTTTTGACCCCAGGAAGCTAACTTTTAAGTACAAGGGGTAGGAAAGACTACTATCAAAACATGCCAGAACTCAGGGAATAATGTCTCCTGAGCCCTTTTAAGGTATCTACTAGAAAGCCAGCTTCGGACAACCAAAATTACAGGTGATGTGCATAAATTTTTGTATGAGAAATTAACTTGAGTTGTAAACTTTCACCTAAAGCACAACTAAAAAAAAAATTTACAGAAGAGACTTTGACATAGGACTGGTTGGTTAGTTGTTGTGGTTAGGTGCTGTCAAGTCAGTTCCAACCCTATGTACAACAGAACTTAACACTGCCTGGTCCTGAGCCATGCCCACAATCATTGTGCTTGAGCATATATAGCAGGGAGCATTGTAAAGGAGGCTTGGTGGTGCAATGGTTAAGTGCTTGGCTGCTAATCTAAAGGTCAGCAGGTTGAACCCACCAGCCACTCCAAGGCAAAAGAGACCTGGAGATCTGCTCCCGTAAAGTTTGCAGCCTAGGAAATCCTGTGGGGCCGTTCTACTCTGTCATATAGGGTTGCTATGAGCGAGAATCAATTCAATCAATTCGACAGCACACAACAACAACACCTGACAAGGTAGATAACGTATAACCATTTAAAAATTATGAGATTGGGGAAAGAATATGCAAACAATCTTAAGTATACTATCAGTAACCATTTTGGTGATATTAGTATTAATTAGCATTGTTAGTCTAAGATTATTGTGGGGTAAAGCAAATGTGTAATATGGGATATTCTATTCCATTATCTCCTGTGTTTTTGAGAACCAGGATTCCAAGTATGAAAGAAAGGAAATACAGTAATATAGAAGACTTAAGTAAAAATTCTAACTTTGTAAGTACTAACTTCCAAGTGGAACATGTGTATAATTCCTAGCTCTGTCCACTGAAAAGGCTAAGAAACAATAGCTATCCAAATAACAATGGGTATACATCAAACCTGATTGTGATCTTGAAATACCATTTCCCACCATATTAGTCAGGGTTCTCCAAAGAAACAGAACCAATAAGGTATATATATATATATAGCTATGAGCTAGAGATTGATAGGAAACCAATTAATTATCTTGAAAATTTGGTTAATAAAGGAGATGAATCGAGCATTTATTTTGCCTCTCCTATATGAACTGCATCCTACATGAACTACATCACTGGGATAACTAAAATCATATTTATAAAAATATTCCAGCCAATAAATGAAAAAGAAATGATAAAATTAGAATACTACCATTTTGCAAACTCCCCCTACTCCTCCGTGAATTAATGGATCTAGGCATTGAACATCAACAGCCACTAACATCACAAAAAGAGAGACAATCAAACATCACTGTACTCTTGACATATCCCCACCACCTTGTCAAACGCATCAAGCCAGAGTCTGATCCAGCGTCTGCGTCTAGCTGCCACTTTATACAAATCAGATGACCAAGGAACATTTTAAATTTCATCAGTTTGCAATTAGCAAATCTCCTCAAACTGTGGCAAATTCTACAGGTCAGCAGATAAATTATTAGGACCAGAAAGGGATTGGGGGACAGGGGCTATAGATTAAAAGAATCTTCAAAGACATACGAATAACAAGTATTGGCAAGGATGTGGAGAAACTGAAACCCTCATACATTGTTGGTGGAAATGTAAAATGGTGCTGCTACTACGGAAAATATTAGATTGGTAGTTCCCCCCAAAAAACTAAGCATAGAGTTACCATACGACTCAGAAGTTCCACTCCTAGATATATACCCGAGACAACTGAAGGCTGTGACCATACAAAACTTTGTACACTAATGTTCGTAGCTTCATAGCAGCATTATTCATAAAAACAAAAAATGGAATCAACCCAAATGTCCATCAACTGATAAATGGATAAACAAAATGTAGTATATCCATACAATGAAATATTATTTGGTTGTCAAATGGAATGAAGTACTAACACATGGATGAACCTTGAAAATATGCTAAGTAAACGAAACCAGACACAAAAGGTCACATATTGTATGATTCTATTTATGTGAAATATCCAGATTAGACAAATCCATAGAGACAGAAAGTAGATTAATGGTTGCCAAGGGTTGATGGAGAGAGGCATGCAGAGTGACTGCTAACGGGGATGGGGTTTCTTTTTGGGATGATGAAACTGTTCTGGAATTAGATAGTGGTGATGGTTGCACGACTCTATGAATATACTAAAAACCACCAAATTGTACACTTCAAAAGGGTGAAGTTTATGGTATGTGGATTTTATCTCAACTAAAATATAACAAATAAAAAAGGACATATTAATTTTTTAATATACTACGCTAAACTACAGTGTCCAGGGGTGCTCACTTGGGTGATAAAACTATAAAGATACACAAGGAAGCGATTTTATAAAAGTCAGGATAGCATTACTTGAGGGTGGGGGAAAAGGGAGGAGATTGAGGTGGAGAACATGAAGGGGTTTCTGAGGAGACAAGTAAAAGTTCTATTTCTTGAACTGGGTGGTAATTATAAGAATGTTTGCTTCATACTATTGAAGAAAAACAATAAAGAAGGTCTCCCACTACTCGACTTCAGAAACTACTAGACAGCTACAGTAGTCAAAACAGCCTGGTGCTTGTACAACGACAGACACATTGACCAAAAGAACAGAATCGAGAACCCAGATATAAATCCTATAGGGTCACTATGAGTCAGAATCGACTCAACGGCATTGTTTTTTTTTTTTTTTTTAATGGTCACCTGATCTTTGACCAAGGCCCAAAGTCCATTAAATGGGGAAAAGAGTCTTTTTAACAAATGGTGCTGGCAAAACTGGATGGCCGTCTGTGAAAAATTGAAACAGAAGCCATGCCATAGGGTCAACGCTAGAGGCCCTAATACACGGCATGAATAGCATATAAACCATAACTAACAATATGCAAACAACAGAAGATAAGCTAAATAACTGGGATCTTCTAAAAATTAAACACTTATGCTCATCAAAAGACTTCTCCAAAAGAATAAAAAGAGAACCTACAGACTGGGGAAAAAAAAAAATTGGCTATGACGAATTCAACAAAGTTCTAATCTCTAGAATCTATAGCAAAATCCAACACCTCTACAACAAAAAGACAAATAATCTGATTAAAAAATGAGCAAAGGATATGAACAGACACTTCACCAGAGAATATATTTAGGCAGCTAACAGATTCATGAGGAAATACTTGAGATCACAAGCCATTAGAGAAATGCAAATCAAAATTGCAATGAGATACCATCTAACCCCAACATTACTGGCACAAATCAAAAAAACAGAAAAAAACAAATATTGGAGAGGCTGCGGGGAGATTGGAGCTCTTATGCTGATGGGAATGAAAAATGGTGCAACCATTTTAGAAAACGATATGGCACTTCCTTAAAAAGCTAGAAATAGAAATACCATAAGATCCAGTAATCCCACTCCTAGGAATATATCCTAGAGAAATAAGAGCTGACACATGAATAGATACATGCACACCCATGTTCACTGCAGCATAGTTCACAATAGCAAAAAGAAGAATACCTGCCCACCAACAGATGAATGAATAAACAAACTATGGCACATACACACAATGGAATACTACACAACAATAAAGAACAATGATGAATCTGCAAAACTTCTCACAATGTGGATGAATCTGGAAGGCATTATGCTGAGCGAAATAAGTCAATCACAAAAGGACAAATACTGTATGAGACCACCATTATAAAAACTCACGAAAAGTACAATAAAAATAAATAAATAAATAAGAATGCTTGCTTTGGAATAATTCACTAAGCTATATTCTTTATGGAATTGATGGAATACCGATTGAGATGTTTCAACAAATGGATGCAGTGCTGGAAGAGCTGGAAGTGCTCACTCAGGTATGCCAAGGAATTTGGAAGACAGCTATCTGGCCAACCCACTGGAAGAGATCCGTATTTATGCCTATTCCAAAGAAAGGTGATCCAACCAAATGCAGAAATTATCGAACAATATCATTAATATTACACGCAAGCAAAATTTTGCTGAAGATCATTCAAAAGCGGCTGCAGCAGTATATCGACAGGGAACTGCCAGAAACTCAAGCCAGATTCAAAAAAGGACGTGGAACCAGGGATATCATTGCTGATGTCAGATGGATCCTGGCTGAAAGCAGAGAATACCAGAAAGATATTTACCTGTGTTTTATTGACTATGCAAAGGCATTCGACTGTGTGGATCATAACAAATTATGGATAACATTGCAGAGAATGGGAATTCCAGAACACTTAATTGTGCTCATAAGGAACTTGTACATGGATCAGGAGACAGTTGTTCGAACAGAACAAGGGGATACTGTGTGGTTTAAAGTCAAGAAAGGTGGGCATCAGGGTTGTATCCTTTTACCATACTTGTTCAGCCTGTATGCTGAGAGAATAATCTGAGAAGCTAAACTAGACAAAGAAGAACAAGGCATCAGGATTGGAGGAAGACTCATTAGCAACCTGCGTTATGCAGATGATACAACTTTGCTTGAGGAAAGTGATGAAGACTTGAAGCACTTACTGATGAAGATCAAAGACCCCAGCCTTCAGTATGGATTACACCTTAACACAAAGAAAACAAAAATCCGCAGAACTGGACCAATGAGCAACATCATGACAAATGGAGAAAAGATCAGTGTTGTCAAAGATTTCATTTTACTTGGATCCACAAGCAACGCCGAAAGAAGCAGTAGTCAAGAAATCAAATGACACATTGCATTGGGCAAATCTGCCGCAAAATTGAAAGTGTTGAAAACCAAAGATGTCCTCTTGAAGACTAAGGTGCACCTGACCCAAACCATGGTGTTTTCTATTGCCTCATGTGTATGCAAAAGCTGGACAATGAATAAGAAAGACGGGGAAAAAATTGACTCCTTTGAATTACGGTGTTGGCTAAGAGTATTGAATACACCGTGGACTGCCAAAAGAACCAACAAATCTGTCCTGGAAGAAATACAGCCAAAATGCTCCTCAGAAGCAAGGATGCGAGACTCCATCTGACATATATCAGACATGTTATCAGGAGGGATCAGTCCCTGGAGAAAGATATCAAGCTTGGTGAAGTGAAGGTCGGAGAAAAAGAGGAAGACCCTCAACAAGATAGACTGACACAGTGGCTGCAACAATGGGCTTAAACACAGCAACAATTGTGAGGACGGCGTGGGACTGGGCAGCGTTTTGTTCTGTTGTACACAGGGTCGCTATGAGTCAGAAGTGGCTCAACAGCACCTAACAACAAAAACATGTTTGTATTGTATGGGCATTACATCCATGTTTTCTTTTACAACAAAAATATTATTTTTAAAAACCACAGCAAGCAAAATTCAAAGGCAAGCTTGAAAAAATACATATGTGACCGCAAAAGATTAATTTTTTATAATGATTTTTTAAACTAATAAGGAAAAAAATTAATACCCCAGCAGGAAAAAATGGGTAAAGGTACTTCATAGAAGGCCTACAATAGCTAGTAAACATATATTTTAAATGTCCAGCCTCACCAAATATCAAAGAAATGCAAATTCAAGCAAAAACATGAATTTGCTCAATTGGGAAAATTTAATAAAATGATACCTAAGTTGCCAAAGGAAGCCCAGGTGGTGCAAACAGTTTGCGATCAACTGCTAACCTAAAGGTTGTTGGTTCAAAGCTCCTGAGCTCCAAGAAAGAAAAGGCCTGGCGATGTGCTTCCATAAATACTACATCGAAAGAAACCCTATGTAGCAGTTCTGCTCTGAAACACACGGAATCACCATGAGTCGGGGGACAACTCAACCGCAGCCAACAATAATGATGTTGTTGAGGATAGAAAGAATAGGTATTGTCCTACAATGCTGACAGGAAAATGGTTTGTCATAAGTTTTTTGAAAAAGAACTTAGCAACATTTTTCAAAAGCCTTAATTTAAAAAAAAAAAAAAAAGTACGCACTTTATTTAAATAATTTCACTTCTAAGAATTTAGCCCAAAATCAAATTGACAACAGCAACTCAAAAGATTAGATAGGAAACTTAGGGGGCAGTGAGTTTATATTAATGGGGAACAAACAACTCAGAAAAGGCGGATGAGAATAGTTGCACAACTCAAAGAATATAACCAATGTCACTGAATCATAAGTGTAGAAACTATTGCATTGGCATATGTTTTGCTGTGTATACTGTCAATGACAACAAAATAAATAAAAATTTTAAAAAGAATTTCACCTAAAGACGCTATTGTGAAACTTTGAAAAGATATATTTACAAAGATGTTTAACAAATCCTTATAATAAGAAGAAAATACTAGAAACAACCAAAACGTCCAATGGTAAGGAACTTGTTAAATAAATTATCAATCCAAGTAGATATAATGCAGCCATAAAAAAGTAGACCATTTAATGACATTGAAAATGTTTACAAGATACTGTTTTCCAAAAAGCAAATTTGAATGCAACATCTAGTGCAATATTTTTTTTTTCTTTTTAACCCTTTTCAGGGGAGTTCTACTCTGTCTTATAGGGTCGCTATGAGTCGGAATCAACTCAACGGCACTGGGTTACTGGGTTATTATTCAATATAACACACACACAAAACAATGTAGGGAAAAAACGTGCTGCTGATTTATCACAAAGTGAATACCTGTGCAACCAACACCCAGGTTGAGAAACAGAACCATGCAAGCAGCCCAGAAGTGCCTCCTGCCACCTTCTGATGTCTACCTCCGCCCTCCTCCCCAAATAAAGCACGACCTTGACATGATTGTGATCATTGGCTTTTCTTTACAGTCACCATTTTCATACACATCAGTAGATGCTATAGTTTAGTCTTGTCTATTTTTTAACTTTGTGTGAATGGAATCATATGACACATACTCTTTTGTGCCTGGCTTCTTTCACTCCACACTATGGTTGTGAAGCTCATCCCTGATGTTGCACGTAGAAGTAGGTTTTCATTGCTCTATGTTGGCATTGGAAAAGCCTTTCTAAAGTACTTTGTGAATATACCACAATTTATTTATTCATTCTGCTCTGGAAGGACATTTGGGTTGTTTTCAGAGTTTGGGCCTGTTGTCAACAATGCTGCTATGAACATTCTTCTATATATATGTCTTTTACTACCCAGGAGCATACATCTCAGTAGGGTACATATTTAGGAGTAGAATAACCAAAACCAGTTGCCTCTGAGTCAATTCTGACTCATGGTGACCCCATGTGTGTCAGAGTAGAACTGTGCTCTTCTTAGGGTTTTCAACGTCTGATTTTTCAGAAGTAGATCACCAGACCTGTCTTCTGAGGCACCTCTGGGTGGGCTCAAACCGCCAACCTTTTGGTTAGCAACCAAATGAGTTAACTGTTTGCCCTACTCAGGGAGTGGAATAGCTAGGTGAAGTAATATGTGGCTTTTCACTTTCAGCAGATAATAATCACTTTTCCAAATAGCTTGTACCAATTGACACTCTCATCAGCCATGTGACAGTTTCCATTGTTCCACGTCATGAACAATACTCTGTATTGTCAATCTTTTCTGTTTTATCCTATGGTTATGTAGCAGTATCTTCTTGTGATTTTCATTTGCATTTTTTTTTTTACTTCTGATGGATTTATTGGCTATTTAGACATAATCTTCTGTGAAATGCCTGTTCAAATTTTTCGTGTTTTCTGTTTTAAAATTAAATATAAACTGGAAAAAAATTAAAAAAAAAAAAGACTGGATAGATAGTTCATAATGGTAATAAAAGTTATTTCTGGGTGATTGAACTATGAGGGATTTATATTTTCTTCTTTGTGTTTTTCTGTACTTTTTAATTAAAATAATTACAAATTACTTTTAGAAAGTTAACAAATGTTGCATAATTCTAGTGAATAATAAATAGTGGGTATTTGCAAAATCACCATATAGGGAATAAAGTTTGAATGCTGAACCATTAAATTTATGAGATATTTGGATGATTTATAGTAATGATTCTTTAAATATTCCAAGGTGTTCTGTGACTAAAATTGAATAATAGTGCCCTTTTCCAATTTGCAATGGTTTCATTTGTTTTGTTTAGTGCTGTAGAACCAAATACAATACATCAAGTTATCCACTTATATATACACACCAAAGAACTATTAATGTGCCAAATAGGTTCCAGCAAAAACAGAAGTTAAGAGAGAAGTTTGATAAGGAGGACAATCATATTCCTATATTAAGAATTTCTGCTTTCATTTCCCATAAGAACTCCTATTAATCTGGCAGCTTCTAAATTAAAATATTTCCATCCTGATAAATAATAAGTGAAAAAGTCTTAGATTGATCAAAATGTGAATAAGTAATTAACAAAAATTAACTTAATAACAACTATACTCGAGACAATCTTTGATGGTTACGGGAATGGGAGGGAAAAACACTAACTAGACAGTAGATAAGTGGTAACTTTGGTGAAGGGTAAGACAGTATACAACACTAGGGAAGTCAGCGCAACTCAACAAGGGCAAAGTCATGAAACCTTCACAGAGACATCCAAACACCCTGGTAGACCGAGCTACTGGGCTGAGGGCTGGGGACCATGGTCTCGAGGAACATCTAGCTCAGTTGACATAACATAGTCTATAAAGAAAATGGGAAAGATTAGTCCAAAAGACTGAAGGACTACAACTACCACAACTTCCATCAGACCGAGCCCAGAACAATTAGATGGTACCCAGTTACCTCCACCGACTGCTTTGACAGGGATCACAATAGAGGGCTCCGGACAGAGCAGGAGAAAAATGAAGAACAAAATTCAAATTCACAAAAAAACAAATAAATAAATAAAGACCAGCCTTGCTAGTCTGACAGAGACTGGAGAAACCCCGAGAGCATGGCCTCCGGACACCATTTTATCTCAGTACTGAAGTCACTCTTGAGGTTCACCCTTCAGCCAAAGATTAGACAGATCTATAGGGCCAACAATTACACACATGAGGGACATGCTTCATTGTTCAATCATGTATGCAGACTAATAGGCATACCAGCCCAAAAGCAAAGACAAGAAGGCAGGAAGGAACAGGAAATTTGGACGAATGGAAACAGTGAAACTGGGGTGCAGAAGGGGAGAATGTTGACATGTCACAGGGTTAGTAACAATGTCACAAAACAATTTGTGTATTAACTGTTTAATGAGAAACTAATTTGCTCTGTAAACTTTCACCTAAATCACAATAAGTAAAAAAAAATAGTGTGCAGCACACAAAGAAATAAAACGTTATGCTTGACTTCAAGGAATTCCCATCTAATTGAAGAAATAACTGAAATCCTTAGGAGAATCCTTAAAAATTATAAATTGCATGATGTAAGAGATCAGGGAAAACAGATCTGAAAAGTAGGACTAAGAATGGCACAGAGAGATTGCCCAGTGAAGGGCCAGCAAGGGCTCAGCCTTCCAGATAGACAGATGGTGACCCTGACAGTGTGTGCGAGGGAACCAGTGCCTTTCTGAGTCGCTGTCTTCCGGGTGCTGTCTGGTGGTCGGCATGGCATGTGGAAGTCAAAGAGAACTTGCTCGCCAGAAAAACATGAAGAAAACTCAGGAGATTAACAAAGAAAAAAGAAAGGAAGGTAACTTGCCTACCTCTCAGAGAAAGCAGAGGGATTCTGGGATCATACAACAAAAGCAGAAGGCAGCTAATGAGAAGTCTATGTAGACAAAAGAAAACTGATGACTGCCTATTTGGAAAACATGGGTGCTACTGTCAACTAGGTATATTGTAAGCTCTAAGATCAAGGTTTTGTGGAACGAACAATCATTACATATATTATAACTTATCCTAATAAAACTGTCTATTTTATACTTTATCTTTCAGCCTGACTTGCGAAACCAAAAAACCAAACCCAGTGCCGTCGAGTCTATTCCAACTCGTAGCAAACCTATAGGACAGAGTAGAACTGCCCCATAGAGTTTCCAAGGAGCGCCTAGTGGATTTGAACTGGCGACCCTTTGGTAGCAGCTGTAGCACTTAACCACTACACCACCAGGGTTTCCCTCAGCCTGACTTAGTGTTGTTTTTAAACCATTCCTCAAAAAATAAAACACTAACCGTGCATGTAAAAAAAAGAAAAAAACAGCAGGATTAAGCAGCAAAGGCCTAATATCAGAGGAACAAAAACTTTGGGTAAGTATTTTTCCTTCCTTATATAGACTTGACTTACTTGAGCACTTTGTCCTGCAACAGATGCAACCATACAACAATGTAAGATTTAATATCTATGTTATGCTACCTTATATTGTTATCTTAGTGGCAAGTCTGTATTTTCAGGATGGCCTCTAAGCTAAAATTCTACAGGATCCCAATTCTTTCTCTACTGCTATACTATCTTCTACATTCTAATTACATACACATGCATGCCACTTCTTTTGCCCGTGGTCCCTTAGGTAACCTGGAATATAACTCAACCTAACCCTTAAAATGTAATTAAAAATTTATCTCTAGGGAAAGTTAGTCCAGAGGACAAATGGACCACAACTATCACAGCCTGCACCAGACTGAGTCCAGCACAACTAGATGGTGCCTGGCTACCGTCACTGGCTGCCCTGAGAGGGATCACAGTAGAGGGTTCTGGCAGAGCTGGAGAATAATGTAGAATAAAATTGTAACTCACACAAAAAAAGTCCAGACTTACTGGCCTGACAGAGACTGAAGAAACCCCAAGAGAAAGGCCCCTGGATACCCTTTTAGCACAGTAATGAAGTCACTCTGGAGGTTCACCCTTCAGCCAAAGATTAGACAGGCCCATAATACAAAATGAGACTAAAGGGGCACACCAGCCTAGGGGCAAGGACTAGAAGACAGGAGTAGACAGAACAGCTGGTGACTGGGAACCCAACGTCAAGAATGGAGAGTGTTGACTTATCGTCGGGTTGGTAACCAATGTCACAAAATAATATGTGCACTACTTGTTTAAGGAGAAGCTAGTTTGCTCTGTAAACCTTCATGTAAAGTACAATAAAACAAAAAAAGAATTCAAAAATTATCTCTGTTTGCAGATGACATGATCCTATGTATAGAAAACCCTAAAGAATCCACTTGAGAGCTTCTAGAGCTGACATGATCCTATATAGAGAAAATCCCAAAGAACACAGAAGAAAACTTCTAGAGTTGATAGAGGAATTTAACAAAATTGTAGGGTTCAAGGTCAACACACAAAAATCAGCTCGATTTCTATACATCAGCAATGAAAAATCTGTAAAGGGAACTGTTATGGATTGAATCATGTCCCCCCAAAATGTGCGTTGTAAATCCTAACCTCTATGACTGTGGTTATAATCCCGTTTGGGAATGAATTGTCTTTGTTATGTTAATGAGGCAGGATTAGTATAGTTTGTATCCTGAGTCAATCTCTTTTGAGATATAGAAAAGATTAAATAAGTGAGCAGAGCAGAGGCAGAGGAAGAGATGTCAAGCCACGTGAAGATTGCTGAGAAACAGGAGCTCAGAAGAGACGAGGACCTTCCTCCAGAGTTGACAGAGAGAGAAAACCTTCCCCGAGAGCCAGCACCCTGAATTGGGACTTCTAGGCTCCTAATCTGTGATAATAGCAATGCTTATGAGGATGGTGCAGAACCGGACAGTATTTCGTTCTGTTGTATAATAGGGTTGTTATGAGTTTCTACTAAGTAGAAACTAAGCAAAAAAAAATTCCACTTACAATAACATCTAAAAGAATAAAATACCTAGAATAAACTTAGCCAGTAATGTGAAAGACTTACACAATGAAAATTATAAAACACTGCTGAAAGAGATTAAAGAAGACTTAAATAAATGGAAAGATGCCCTGTGTTCATGGACTGAGAGACTCAATACAGTTAAGAAGTCAGTATTACCCAAAGTGATCTATAATTCAATGCAATTCCAATTGAAATTCCAACAACGTTCCTTATAGAAATGGAAAAACTCACCCTCAATTTTATACGGAAAGGCAAGAGGTCCCAAACAGCCAAAACAATTTTGAAGAAGAACAAAGTAGGAGAACTAATTACTGTACAAAGTAGGAGGACAGCCTGGTACTGGTATAACAAGAGACACATACCAATGGAATAGAATTGAGAGTCCAGAAACAAATTCACACATCTACGGTCAGCTGATTTTCTATAAAGGCACTAAACCCATCTAATGGAAAAGGAAGTCTCTTTAATACATGGTGCTGGGGAAACCGGATTTCCACATGCAGAAGAACGCATCAAAATCCATGCCTCACACCATACACCAAAAACCAGTTCCAACTGGATCAAGGACCTAAATGTGAAAACCGAAATGGTAAAATTTTTGGAAGAAAACATTGAGATGTAGCTACAGGGCCTAGTTTTTAACAATGGATTATCAAATATTCTAACAAAAGTACAAGAAGCAAAAGACAAAATAGGTAAACGGGACCTCATAAAAATTAAATACTTTTCTACATCAAAGGAATTTATCAAAAAAAAGTGAAGACAGCTTATAGATTGGGACAGAATCTTTGAGAACCATATGTCTGACAAAGGTCTAATATCTAAAATATATATAACACTTCTACAACTTAACAACAGAAAAACAAAAAAATAATTGAGAAATGGGCAAAAGACTTAAACATGTCACCAAAAGGAATATTCAAATGGCCTACAAACACATGAAAAAATGCTCAACTTCATTAGACATTAAGAAACCCCCCAAAATTATTAGAGAGATGCAAATAAAAGCCACACTGCCCTGAGAGAACCTTTAAAACTTAAACCAAAAATATTCCCTGAAGTCTTCTTAAAACCAAACAATAGGTTAGCTTAACTAGTAAAAAAAAGTCTCCTTTGAGCATTACCGTATTTCTTCAAAGAGCATACCCACGTGGGCACACACATACGTACATAATGCACCATAGCTTGCCTAGAAAAATATCCGCAAGGGAGTTTCGCAGTTGGCAAAAAACTTATAAAGTGAACGTTATTTGCATAAGAAAACGGAAAGCTCTCTTAAGAACCATATATATGGGATTGAAGTAACAACAGCAACTTGAAAGATCAGACAGGAACCTTAGGGGGCAGTGAGTTTATGTTAATGGGGGAGGAACAACTCAGAAAAAAAAAGCAGGGTGAAAATGGTTGCCCAACTTGAAGAATGTAATCAGTGTCACTGAGTTGTACATGCAGAAACTGTTGAAGTGGTTTACGTTTTCCTGTGTATATTCTCAACAACAACGAAAAATATATATTTTTTAAAAATCTGCATAAGGGGAACACAACAGAGAAGCCCTGAGGGAGCAGGAGAGCAGTGGGATGCAGACCCCAAATTCTCATAAGACCAGACTTAATGGTCTGACTGAGACTAGAAGGACCCCAGTGGTCATGGCCCCCAGACCTTCTGTTGGCCCAGGACAGAACCCATTCCCGAAGCCAACTCTTCAGACATGGATTGGACTGGGCAATGGGTTGGAGACGGATGCTGGTGAGGAGTGAGCTTCTTGGATCAGGTGGACACTTGAGACTATGTTGGCATCTCCTGCCTGGAGTGGAGATGGGTGGGTGGAGGGGGTTAGAACCTGGCGAAATGGACATGAAAAGAAAGGGTGGAGGGAGAGAGTGGGCTGTCTCATTAGGGGGAGAGTAATTGGGAGTGTGTAGCAAGGTGTATATGGGTTTTTGTGTGAGAGACTAACTTGATTTGTAAACTTTCACTTAAAAAAAAAAAATTAAAGCACAATAAAAATTACCAAAAAAAAATCTGCATAGGCGTTCCCTTGGGTCCTTGGACAAATCCTGAGCTATGTACGTGAAGAACAAGACTCCAAAAAGCCTAGCAGAGAAAAGTTGCTGAGGGATTGAGAGGTAAAGAGAAATCTCAGAAATTTCACAGCCCTGGAGAAACACTGACCCAGCAAAATGGAGAGACCTAGGTCAATATTCTGGCCACCAGAAAGGCCATGCCCTAAAAGTAGAGACCAAAAAAACCAAACCCACTGCCATCGAGTCGATTCTGACTCATAGCGACCCCATAGGACAGAGTAGAACTGCCCCATAGAGTTTCCAATGCCTGGTGGATTCGAACTGCCGACCTTTTGGTTAGCAGCTAGCACTTGACCACCACGCCACCAGGGTTTCCAAAAGTAGAGACCATATCCTAGAATTAAGGGCAAAACTGAAATAGTAGTTGTTGCTAGGTGCTGTCAGGTCGATTTCAACTCATAGCAACTCTGTGTGACAGAGTAGAACTGCTCCACAGGGCTTTCTAGATTGTAATCTTAGTGGGAGTAGATTGCCAAATCTTTTTTCCATATTGCTTCTGGGTGGGCTCGAACTGCCAACCTTTTGGTTAGCAGCCGGGCACTTAAACATTGCACCACCATGAAAAAGTCTAGAACCAAGCCTTAACAGGATCAAACCATCCTTATTAATTTAGCTACATGCAATGATAAAATTCAATACCCTTTAGAAGCAAATAATCCAGAGCCTTTACAATAAATTATCAAGTGTCCAGCATACAGTCAAACATCACTACAAATGTAAAGATAGAGAAAAATATCATCTGAAGTAAAAAGAAAAACCAGTTAACAGACATGCAAATGCCCCAGAAGTTGAAATTAGCAGGAACAAAGACTTCTAAATAACTTTTATAAATATGGTAAGGAACCTAGGAGAAAAAATGGATATAACGGGTGAAGAGATCAGGAATTTTAGGAAAGCCATAAAAGCTGTTAAAAAAGAAAAAAGAACCCTATGGAGTACGTTAGCTGAACCCCTTCGCCCTTACGCTTCTGGTTGGGTTTATCCAATGGGAAGAACCAGCAGGACCTCAGAGGGCAGGAGGAGAGAGAAGTCAGGGTATTTTTTTTCCACTCTCTCTGCCTGTATCAGCACAAGAGCTTTAACGGTAGCTACATCTCTCTATAATGACTGCTTCTGTTGGGACGCCCTCCTGTATGACCCCAGCTCTCATCCTTTGGGTCCAGGAAGACCCTCGATGAGTTGGATTGACACAGTGGCTGCAACAATGGGCTCAAACAGCAACAATTGTGAGGATGGCATAGGACCAGGCAATGTTTCACTCTGTTGTACAAAGGGTTGGTATGAGTCGGGATGGACTTGACGGCACGTAATGACAACAAAGGGTCTCCCTACAGTTTGCTTATTGTAGCAAGAAAGAAAGTAGTAACTATGCAATGGAGAAATCAGTGACAATCAAAATAAACCTCACCAACGACGAGATGGACAATGTGCGCCCCGATGTAATACTCTAAGAAGGACTTATCACATATGTAGTATTACAGCTGAGAGTATACAACCAAATGTGAGGAATGAGGAAACACCAGACAAACCCGAAATGAGGGACTTTCTGCTTTTTAAAAAAAGGGGAGTGGGGATTATATTCTTCAAAAATGCCAATGTCATGAAAGTCAAATAAAAACTGTGGAAATAGTCCATATTAAAGAACACTAAAAGTCAACTAGATGAAATACCTGACCCAAAATTGGATTCTGTACTAGAGGGGGCAGATGCCATAAAAGACATCCTTGGGTCGATTGAAAAAAATAGGAATTGAGGTGGTAGATTGGGTAAAATTATCTTATTAAGGTTAAATTTACTGAAGTTGATAACTGTACTGTGTAAGAGAATATCCATACCCTTAGGAAATACACACCGAAATGTTTGGGAGTAAAGGGTCATGGTATATGCAATTTACTCTCGAAACTGATTAAGAAAATATATATAGTAAACCCAAACCAAACCCATTGCCGACAAGTCAATTCCAACTCATAACAACCTTATCGGACAGAGTAGAACTGCCCCATAGGGTTTGCAAGGAGCGGCTGGTGGATTTGAACTGTCGACCTTTTGGTTAACAGCCGTAGCTCTTGACCACTATGCCACCAGGGTTTCAATATATATTATACATATGCATATATATGTATGTATGCACAGATAGGAAATAGTTAAATAGAGGGAGAGAAAGAGCACACACACAATTGATAAAGCAAATTGGGTAAAATGTTAACAAGTGAATCTGGGTAAAGGGTATCTGGATTTTTTTAATACTATTCTTGCTCCTTTAGCTGTTCCATAAGTTTTCAATTATTTCCAAATAACAAGTTTTTTAAAAAAAAAGAAAAGAAATTCCTGTATGGCCCAGAGGGTGAATTACAAAGCCTACTCCAGGAAGAGATAAAGTATATCCCAAAGGAGTTGCAAGATTCTACGAAATCCAAAATACTTGGACTAGATACCCAGGGCATTAAACCAAGCAGGATGTGTGTACAAATTATATGACGTTGTTGTTAGGTGCTCTCGAGTCGATTACAACTCGTAGTGACCCCATGTGACAGAGTAGAACTGCTGCAAAGAGTTAGATAGGACCAAATTTATCACTATGGGTATAATTAACAGGGATTTAATATGTTAAGTAGCAAACTAAAAACTGCTTTTCAAAGGGACATATATTTCTCTGTGACTTTCCTGTTAGGCTTTGTCAGAGGCTCCACGAAGCATCTCTATCTGTCACAGACATTTCGAATACTACTGGATCTGTTAAAATAGTTGCAAAGCCCTCTCTTGCCCTGAAATGGTCTGTTAGCACATCTGAATGGCTCTAACAATTTGTTTATATTTCTGAAGGAAGCCTGGTTCAAAAATGGCCTAGGCTGAGATTCTGGAATTTTCCTAGCATACTTTAGAGAAAGGAGGCTGAAGGCTTAAAGAGACAGGAATCTTGGAGTGAATTCATTACATGCAGCCTGCTTAGCCAGTCCCATCCATACACCCAAGGAGGGCCCAAAAATGCACTGATGGGGAGAAGCACCAGCATGCCTAAAAACGTTCGTGTGGACCATCCTTTAGTCAAAGATGATGGTGGGATATATTGCTATGAAATTGGGCTTCTGGATGTCAATGGGAATAATGAGATCCCTGAGTAGCAGAGGTCAGGTGGCAGCACTTGGCCATCAGAGACAATGTGATAGAATTACCATAATCAGCCAAAGGGGCAAACTGTCTATTAAAGTATTTGGTTCCAGGGACTGTGGTAGTAGCTAACTGATCATAAAATTCCCAGGAATGAAATAAAGGAAAGTCTAAAATTAAAAAAAAAAACATCTAAAATGGGTTAGCAGAAATCTGCCTGAGTGACCATAGAGGAAGTTACCCAGTTCCAAGACTTACACCAGTTCCCAGACCCAGAGTTCCTTCATTCAGGTGGAGCTCAGGTCCCCTTGAGGAAGAACTGACTCTCGATCACAATTTTATATTATAACTCTTCTATAAAGCCTTCCACTGAGGGACTTGCAGCCATTTACCAGGGTGACTGGGAAAAGGGAAACACCCAGGCTTCCAGAAGATCATTAAAGACCAACTCTGAATTAACATTGATTTTTTTCCTGGCAGGGAGAGGGCACAGCACCACATTGGTTTACTGGTCAGGTGTCTTGGTCCAAGTCCATCTCACAATAGGTCCAACAGAGCACACAGAAAATAGACATACCTAGCAACTAACTATAGGGTCGCTATGAGTCGATAGCACTCCAAAAAAAAAAAAAAAAAGCAACTAATAGAATCCTCATCTTCGTTCCCTGACTAGAGGACTAGGGAAAAAAGAAATGCCACCGAGTCGATTCCAACTCTTAGAGATCCTATAGGGCAGAGTAGAACTGCCATGCAGGGTTTCCAAGTCTTCACAGAAGCAGACAGCCACATCTTTCTCCCACAGAGTGGCTGGTGGATTTGAACCATCAATGTTTACATTAACAGCTGAGCCCTTAACCACTGAGCCACTGGAGCTCCTTATTATGTAGTAAGGGCAGAATAAATGTCCCTGAAATTATCCCATCTTGTCAAAATAATAAACCAAAAGCAATACTGTATCATCAAGGGAATTACAGAGATTAATGCTACCATCAGATACTTGAAAGTTAACGCATAGATGGTGATTCCCATTACTTCCCATTTTGCTCACCTGATGGTTCATCCTTGAAAAAGCCAGACGGACCTTGAAGAATGACTATGGATTGTCATAAATGTAATCAAGCAGGAGTGCCAACTGTGGCTGCCGTTTCAAATATGGATCTTTACTAAAGCAAATTAGCTCAGTTCTTGAGGCTTGGTAGGCAGCTGTTCACCTAGCAAAGGCCACTTGAGTGGGGCCCAAAGCAAGAGAGGGCTCGGCAACTATTATAACAGACCCAATAGTATTCAAAATGTCTGTGACAGATAGAGATGCTGTATGGAGCCTCTAAAGAAGTCTTACAGGAATCACAGTGCAAGCCCATAAGGCTTTGGAGTAAAAGCACACCCATTGGAAAAGCAGTTCCTAGCTCGCTACTGGACGCTGGTAGAGGCTGAACCCTTGACTATGTAATATCAAATGACGTGTGGTCTGAGCTGCCCATCATAAGCCTGATGTTATTAGAACCATCAAATCATAAAATTGGAGGTATGTACAAGCATTCTATTACTTAATGAAAATATAATATACAAAAGAGGGCCTGAGCAGGTCTGAAAGACACAAGAAAAACTTCATGAATATGGCTCAGATATCCACGTAGTTCTACCTACTGCTTCACTGTCTCTCTCTGAACTCACATCTGTGGCCTATGGGGGTACTTGGTTTACAGACGGATGAGCATGGTATGCTGGCATCTGGAAGTTGGCAGCCACTGAATGACAGCCATACTCAAGGGTACCCCTAAAACACAATGAAGGGAAATATCTCCAGTAGGTAGAATTTTGAGCAGTTCATCTGATGGTTCACTTTGGAAAGACAGCCTGAGGTATGGATCTCTACTGACATAGGTAGTGGCTGACAGATTGTCTGGAAGGTCAGGGACTTGGACAAAGAAGCTTAGGAGAGACGTATGTGGACTCTCAGCATGGGCACATAGCATGAAGACATTCTTGTTCAAT
The DNA here is from genome assembly GCF_024166365.1 of Elephas maximus indicus. Lineage (NCBI taxonomy): Eukaryota > Metazoa > Chordata > Mammalia > Proboscidea > Elephantidae > Elephas > Elephas maximus. The sequence goes on from NC_064840.1 coordinate 57,269,113, forward strand.
GTAAATGCTCCCCAGAGGACATGCACAGCAAAGAAAAAAAAAAACAGCAAAGAAGGCTCTCATTAATCAGGTAGAAACAGGATGACTCATCCTGCCAATGTTAGTCAGCCTCTCTCCCCAGCCAACCAGCGTTTGCTCAATAAATCCACAGAAAAAGTACCATGGCAGCAGGGATGCAACGTATGGGCTCAACATGAACTAGACTGATGTGGCTAGCACTACTCTTGAGTGCCCAAATGGCCAACAGCAAATCTAAAACAAAAACCCCAATATGGCCCCATCCCCTAGGAGGGCCAACCAGCCACCTGGTGGAAAATTGATTACATTGGACCATTTCATCATAGACAAGAGAGTTTATTTGTCCTCGTGGGTGTTCACACTATTACAGATTCAGATTTCCCTTCCCTGCCCCATAACACTTCTGCCTGTTCCACTACTCATGCACTTACAGAATGCCTTATTCATCACCACTGCATCTCATACAATTTCACCTCTGATCCAAGAAGTTATTTTATGGAAAAGAAATGGGGCAGAGAAAACAGGCCCAAAGCATTCACTGCCTTGCCATGTCACCATCACTCAGAAGTAGCTGGCCTGACAAAATGGTGGAATATGGTTTACTGAAGGTCTAATTACAATGTCAACTAAGTAACATCTTTTGAGGTTGGAGTTTTGTCATATAGACACAGGAGCTTTAAATCAATCAAGGATGGGAGGAAAGAATGGCCCCGTTGAAATACATGTAGTAAACAAGTGATGGAATTTTTGCTAACTGTCCCCTCAATCTTGTGCTTTGAGAATTCGGAAGTACTCTGTCCTATAGGGTCGCTATGAGTTAGAATCGACTCGTCGGCACAGGGTTTTTGTTCTAATTCCTAGGAAGGAAACCCTGGTGGCGTAGTGATTAAGTGCTACAGCTGCTAACCAAAAGGTCGGCAGTTTGAATCCACCAGGTGCTCCGTGGAAACTCTATGGGGCAGTTTTACTCTGTCCTACAGGGTCGCTATGAGTCAGAATCGACTTGATGGCAATGGGTTTTGGTTTGGTAATTCCTAAGGGATGAGGGCTTCCCCAAGGGAACATAGTCATGGTTGTTCCATTGAATTAGGAGGGAAACTTCTCCCTGACCATGTGGAGCTCCTTATACAACTGAACCAACAGGCAGAAAAGAAATGGTTGCTGCTACACAAATAGTGCCAGGGGGCTATGTCTGGCACTCAGGGGATTCACTGAGGCATCTTATATTACTCCCAAGTCCAGCAATAATTATTGTCTCAGGTTGGGTTACATAGAAGCAGCCCCTGCTACAGAGACATGATTGCACATGATTTACTGAGGGAGTGCCCTCCACAAAAAAAAAAAAAAACAACTGTAAGAGAGGGAATCAGGCTAGGGAAGAGGAAAGAGCCAAGCAAGAATGTGGTCTCAGGCCTAATCTAGCCTTGGTCTGATTCACCAGAAGTGGGCTCTGGAGCATAGACTGTGGCACAGATTTGCCTCTGTTAGTGGCGAAGACACTAACTTTTTGTACTATGTAGCCACACTTGGAGGTGGCTAACTTCTCAGAGAAGGTGAGGGCATTTCTCTAAAGAAGGGGGCAGCTGTGAATAGTTAGCAGCCAATATTCACAGCAGTAAGGATGGGTGCACTAGCGTGGTAAAGGGAATATGAGAGGGCAAGAGCATCTACTATAATAATCAACAGGAAGCTGCGGCCATTCAATAAAAGCACACCCTCTTCCGGAAGGAACTAGCAGAATGAGATTGAAACTATAGACGTGAGGATAACTGATAAGGTAGATTCTCTGAGGAAGCCAGAGGGAGAGGATTCAGAGCATAGATGAAGGTTTTGGCCTTGAACGAAAAGGGACCCTTTATTCCCTGAAGGTAGAAGGAATGAAGTTTGTATAAAATTAGAGGTTTTATGCAAATCTGTAAGCAAAGGGTCACGAAATTTAAAATTCACCTAATATTTGGTCATTAAAAAAAAGTTGCCCTTGAGTTGACTGTGACTCATGATGACCCACATGTGCTCCATAGGGTTTTCGATGGCTGTTTTTTTGGAAGTAGGTCATTAGGCCTTTCTTTTGAGGCACCTCTGCATGGACTAGAACAGCCAGTTTTGGTTAGCAGCTGTTATGGACTGAATTGTGTCCCCCCAAAATATGTTTTGTAAATCCTAAACCCCATACCTGTGGGTATACTCCCATCTGGGAATACTCCCATTTGGGAATAGGACTTTCCTTATTATGTTGCTATGATCATATCAGTTTAGGGTGTGTCGTAAGCCAATTACCTTTGAGATATAAAAAGAACAGACTAGGCCCAGAGAAGAAAGCACAAATGAAGAAGACTTAAGCTAAAAAAAAACAGGGAGAGATGAAATGAGGAAATTACTGAAAAGAACCAAAAAAGGGAGTGAGAGTAGGATAGTTAGATTACGTTCAGAGACTGCAGTATTGGAATTTTATGATTTGAAAGGAAGATAAAAAGCATCTGTCTTAGTCACCTAGTGCTGACATACGAACATACACAAGTGGGTGACTTCAAAGAACAGAAATTTATTGTCTCACAGTTTTGGAGGCTGGAAATGCAAATCAGAACATCAACTCTAGGGGTAGGTCCGTCCTTGCAGGTGGCCCTGGGCATTCTTTCGCTTGTTAATGAGTCTGCCTCCATCGTCACATAGCTTCCATCTTCCCACTGCGTGTGTCTGTATCTATTCTGCTCTTTTTATAAGACACTAGGCAGAAGGGATTAGGTTTGGGACCTACCCTTCTCCAGTATTATTTTGTTAATGTAACAAAAAACTTTATTTCCGAACAGGGTCATATTTACAGGTACAGGACTTCAACATAACATGTTAGGGAACACAATTTAATCCATAACAGCAATGTAGAGTTGAGTACAACTCATTGAACTACAGTGTTTGAAAATGGGCATTTCCATGACTTAGAAGTTGTAATGAAGAAGAACATGAGCTAGGAGTTCATGTTTCTCAATAAGTCTTCAAGTTCACAGCAAGGGGGGCAAAAGATGGTAAACTCACTTAGTGTGGTGCCTCCTTTCTGTACTTTGAGATGTTCGCATGAAACCCCAGTAGAAATGTTTAGCTGGAGAACATTAGAAATGAAGAGGCCGGCTAGAAAATAGACACAAACTTATGTCGTATGTTGGCAAAAATTAAGAAGCAATCTTATTTGGTTGGCATCAAAATATAGCCAGAGTTCCCTTATTTAAGCCCTAGATTTCAAAATTTAGTTTACAATTGTTATTGAATAAAACACTAGAGAACTAAAGACTCAGGAACAAGTGTACAATTCTTTTACTGTAGTTCTAAGACTCAAAACAGAAAGTGTAATGACCAAATCAGCCATTTTTTGCCATTTGAAAATCCTTGCATAAACTTCACATATTAAAATCAATGAAATAGTGAAAAAAAGATAGTCAAGCCAGTAATCTGTTTTTATGACCTACACTTTATAAGATAAAAACTATCCCGATAATCTATTTAAATTCAATTTTCTATCTTCTTCTATTCTACAAAGCTAAAAGAATTGTCACTCAGCAATCTTGGCCTACAAAGCGATCAGTCAATTAGGCTGTTCCTGGGCATAATCCAAGGACATTAAATAGCATCTTTGGAAGCATAATGCTGCCTGGCATACTAATACCACAACCGGTACATCATACGATGACTGAAGCTCATGCAGTGAATCTTGCTAAGAAAATCATTGAGGATACTGACAAAACAAAATCAAATTTTTAAGAATTACTATTACTTTAAAGAATGGAAGCCCTGGCGGCACAGTGGTTAAGTACTATGGCTGCTAACCAAAAGGTCAGCAGTTCAAATCCACCAGGCACTCCTTGGAAACTCTGTGGGGCAGTTCTACTTTGTCCAGTAGGGTCGCTATGAGTTGGAATCGATGCAATGGCAAGGGGTTTGGTTTTTTGATTTGGTTTCAAGAATAGCAAAATAGAAGAGCTTGAACATTAATGGATTTTATAACATAGATTTTATTACATAGCAGTCCTTTGGCCCTGCCCTTCTTGTTACTTCTCTCTAAATCTAGCACACTAACTCATCGCTAACTTTAAAAAGTACTAGTTTGTTTATAAATTATTATAACCAGTAAGTATATAAGTTATATTTCATATGTAACCATGAATATTAATGTATATAAGTTGTTCATTTATTAAAACTTTTATAATGTTCTCATGTATATAAGTACTTAGAAATTTTTTTTCAAGGAAATTAGCTTTGAAGCTTAAACTCTTGGTTTTAAATGCCAGGTGTCAGTGGTAATGGAACTCTGCTAACATTTTGTGTAGCTAGAACTTGGACTCCAGTTCACTCCAGTGAACATTCTGAATCCACTTCTAGAAGGACGTACGAATAGGCCAACTCTAAACTCAGAGATCTTACTCAGGATGGCTTTGTACATTCCTCCAATTAGGCAAATAAATACTGTTTTCTCTGGCTTTTGAATGCTGCCTCTCTTCACCAAAGCAGGTAGTTTTCCTTCTCCCATATGGAAAACAAAAATGAAGTTTTCGTGAAACTGACATTGATTCTGTTGGAAGAGATAATTAAATAGTTTTTTTTATTTCTCTGTAGGTCAAGCTTCCATAACACTGTAAAACCCTCCCCGAGACAGTAATTTAGTCATCTTTGTAGCTCTCACAGCATTCAGCAAATAACCTTCCCAGTACCGATTACTAGAAGAGCTCAATATATGTTTGTCGGATAAACTAGTGCATAAAAGTGAAACAATAAAACTTGGCTATATATATTGCTGTTGGTTGCCCTCGAGTTGACTTCGATTCTGTTTTAGGGTAAAAACACCACAAAGTTCAGTAAAGCAAAAAGAAAAGTTTTATTCGGTACGTTCAAAGAGGCAAAAGTAGGAAACGGACAAGCATGCTGCCAGAGCCATGTCTGCCCAAGTCCAAGAGATATTACAGAATAAGCAAAACTGGGAAAACAGACAAGAATGCTGCCACAGCCATGTCTGCCCGAGTCTGAGGAAATATCACAGAATAGACAAAAGTGGGAAAACCGACAAGCATGCTGCCAGAGCCACGTCTCTATCCCAGTCGGAAGAGTGTTACAGAATCATCACAATGTATTAACATTACAAAACGGGCAAAACCATTGAAAGCTTCACCTTTTCATACATCGGCTAGAAACTGTTAAGTCACCGGGATTCTACATTTTGAGTTGTCTTTCTTGATCATTGCTATGGGTTTCAGTAAGTACAGGGTCTTCATTGAGCCAACAAATTTTCTATTCACTAAATACTAATAGAAAAAAGATAAAGGTGGAAAATCCGTGGGTCTTTTGTGTTCTGTTTATTTGAAGGATTCCCTAAAAGATGTTTTCCTAGATTGTCCTAGCTATTGTCTTTACACCTCAGGACCCAGATGATATATCCTTACGAACCCAGCTTCAGCTCCATCACATTCTCTGAAGCCAGGAAATAATGGCCCCAATGTTGTCTTCTAAATCAACTCTGAGCGACCTCATATGACAGAGTAGAACTGGCTCGTGGGGTTTTCTAGGCTGTAATCTGTATGCAGAAGGAGCCTCGGTGGCACAGCTGTTAAGGGCTCAGCTGCTAACTGAAAGGTGGGCTTTCCAACCGAGCTGCTCCCCAGGTCCGCAAAGATTTACAGCCTTGGAAACCCTATAGGTCACTATGAATCTGAATCCATGGCAACAGGTTTGAGGGGTTTTTTTTTACTTTTTACTGTAGCCGATCGCCAGGTCTTTCTCCCGCTGAGCAGTTGGCTGGCTCCAAATATCCGGGTGCTTAACCGTTTGCGCCACCAAGGCTCCTTTGGACATATTTAGGAAAGATAAAAACCATCAGACAAAACAATAGGCATTATTATTCTCCTCTGTGCCGAGGACCGTCACCGAGAGCGATTCCCTAGCAAAGCGACCGTGGGGCAGGTTTTTCAAACCCTCCAGGGCCGAGGCAGCTTCCCGCGCAGTTCCACCTCGACCGCTCTCCAGGGTCACACAAGAGGGTTCCCGCTGCCTTTTCGTCACAAACTTTTCCAACCTGGTCCCAGGTACCAGACCTCAGGAGACAGCCGGGGACCACACACTACGCCCGGTTAGCCGTAGACCTGCAGCGGCGACTCCGGAAAACTACAGCGCAGGACGCTGCAAAGGCCGGGGCAGGTAACCAGCGACTCTGTGCTCCCGCGCATGCTCACTGGCTTGACTAGCGTCACGCTGGAACCCCCACGAGCGAGAATCCACTTCTCCATATTTTGGAGGTGACCTGGGAGCGCCAATACACCAGCACAAGCTCCTCCTCCGAGGAAGGGGCCTGGTAGTACTGAGAGCCGCCGGAGGAAGCTATTCATAAACCCCGGAAAAACGTTCCCGATCCAGTCTGTTTGTATTTGTGCGGCCTCAGACATGCGCAGTAGCCTCCCCCGCGGCGGCAGAGTTCCGGAGCCGGAAGGTCCGGCTGCTTGGGGCTGGGGGGGGTCCCCTTCTCCTGGGTCATGTCTGCCCAGGGCGACTGCGAGTTCCTAGTGCAGCGAGCCCGGGAGTTGGTGCAGCAGGACCTGTGGGCGGCCAAGGCTTGGCTGATCACGGCCCGCAGCCTCTACCCGGCCGACTTTAACATCCAGGTGAGGTCAGGGCCGTGCGTGTGGCCGCCCCGCGCAGAAACGTGAGCACCGCCCAGCTCCCCGGCCGCTCGGGGCCGCTTGGGGCCGCTCGGGGCCAGGGGCCGCGCCAGCCTTGGGGCCCGGTTGCCTCCTGTCCGAACCGCCCTTTTCTCATCCCTGTTTCTGCCGCCCCGCACCCCGGTGCTCCTACACCTTCCTCACGCCCTCTCCCCGCGAGGCCAACACCTGAGCAGAGCAGACCCCACTAGAGGTCGGCTGGGGTTAGTGGGGGAGTGTTACGTTTTCTGGCCCAGAGGCGCACCACCCCAGTAGACGAACGTTCATTCAAAAGAATGGCAGCCATTTGTCAGCGCCTGCTACTTTTTTGACATCAGCCCATTTAATCCTGAGAACCGAGGGGTTGCAGTGAGCCCGAGAGTTGCACTCCTAAGCCTTTCTGTCCACCCAGGCTCCCATCTGTTGGGCACCATGTCACCCGCAGGGGTATCCTCTGGGCCCTCTCCCACGCGGGGAGGGTGCGCAGTGAAGGCAGCTGGGACCAGCCCCGGGCCGGGGTAGTGCCCGGTGGTAATGCCCGGGGGTGGCCTGTCTGTTGCAGTATGAGATGTACACCATCGAGCGGAATGCAGAGCGCACTGCCACCGCTGGGAGACTGCTCTACGACATGTGAGTGACGATGCTGGGCTTCAACTTCTACCGCGCTGCGTTTCCCCATGAGGTTTTGTGTCTGGGGAACTGAGTTAGGGGAACGTCTTCAAGTTCATCTAGATCTCTGGTACTTAGTGATGCTGTAGGCCTTTCATTAATTGTTAACATGACTTTTGCAGAGAAGTCTTCGTATTCTTATTTTATGCCTGTTCGTATGTATTACTATGCACCATTCTATCCAATATTGTTTTTATTTTAGAAATAATATGAGCTCATTGTAAAAGTTCAAACAATACTGAAGTATAGAGAATAAAAAGTGAAAATCCTTTCTAAACTCACCATAGTTGTTTTGTGTATCTGTATCTGTCTGTTTATCTATCTATCTAAATCTGTCTGTATATCTGTAGTGGTGCAGTGGTTAAGAGCTCAGGCTGCTAACCAAAAAGGTCAGCAGTTCGAATCCACCAGCCACTCCTTGGAAACCGTATAAGGCAGTTCTATTCTGTCCTATAGGGTTGCTATGGTTCCGACCCATAGCAACCAAGTGTAACAGAGTAGAACTGTGCAGAGTGGCTGGGTGGGTTGGCACCACCAACCTTTTGTTAGCAGCCAGTTGCTTAAGGATTGTGCCACCAGGGGTCATTATATATAAATACATACACAATACGTATAAATAAGCTTTGGGGGGAGATTACAAAAATGAGATCATATGCATTTGATTCTACAGCCTGCTTTCTTCACTTACTATAATGGAACCCTTTCCATGTCAGTATGTAGAGATCTACTCCGTTCTCTTTCATGCTCACAAAGCATTTCCTAACTACTGATGGACATCTAGGCAGTTTACAATTATTTGAAATCATATTCAGAGTATCGGTAAACAACTTCATGCCCATATTTTGGTATTTTTCTGTAGATCCATAGACGTAGATTTTCATAGTCAAAGACTATGCACATTTTAAGTTTTGACAGATGCTGTCAAATTGCTCTCCTAAAAAATACTATTCCTGTTCACATTTTTACTACAGACGTATAAGAGTGCCCCTTTTCCCGTATCTTTGCTAACATTGGATATTACCAGTCTTTTTAATATTTTGTCAGTGTAATAGAAAATGGTATCTTGTTTTTTTTTTTTTTTTTTTTAATTTGTATTAATCGTACTACTGGTAAGGTTGAGCATCTTTTCAAATGTTATCTTTGACTACTTGTCATTTGCCTCTGCCAGTTTTTTCTCTGGGATGGTTTTATTTTGTTGATTCTTAGAAGTCCTTTATATATTATAGTCACTTGTTTTCTCACTTATAAAAACCTCTAAAAACTTCAGTGAGTATCCTCAGTTTTCTTAACTAGTTGTGTTTTATTTTTGTATCTTTATTTTGGTTTGTTTTGGCACATCTAAGTCTTCGCTTGGAATAAATGTTCTTACTTTCTTTTTATAATACTATATAGAATTTTAACATTTTAATTTGATGCATTCATTTTAAAAATAGGTTTGTGAATTTCCCAGACCAGCCGGTGGTGTGGAGAGAAATCAGCATTATTACATCAGCATTAAGGAATGATTCACAAGATAAACAAACCCAGTTTTTAAGAAGTAAGAACGGAGTGACAACTTAACGGTCCATAAATTGCCATTTCTGGAATACCAAATTATATCTGACATTTTCACAGAAAAGTCACATCTGTGCTGTCAGTACTCATATATATGTTTTATTCTTGGCAACTAGACTTTACAAATGATGTCAACTGCTCTCTTAAGCGTTTACTTAGAACTCTTGAAGCTTCCTTTAAGGATGTGGATTTTTCAGTGAGCCCAGGTAGCTGAATATATTTTTAACAGGTTTTTAAGTAATCAGAAAGCATCTATAGATGAGGCATAGCTCCACAAAACAGGAGAGAAACTTTTATTACTTTATGACATTCCTCTTTCATTTATGACTGATTAATCTATGACCTCATTGTTATAGCCAATAAAAGATTTCAAATTCTGGATAAAAAAGAAAGTAGATGGTTTTGGTCATTTCAACTTTAACAAGTGTGTGCTCCATCCTAGCCTGTAATGAGCACTGTTGTGACCCTTCACATGCATCATTGTCTTCTGGACCCAATAAGGTCTCCAAATGTTTTATGGTCATTCAGCAAACATCTTGTGTCAAGTACTGCCTGACCCAAAAGCCTGCCAGGTTGTGGGTGAAACCCAACAGCAGTGATTCTTCAAGTAGTATTTACTGTTCTATACATGTTAATGCCTTACACTTTTGCTTCAGTACTTTCTTTAATTTTTACCTTCCAAAAACTTTTAAAAGTGAAATGTGTTACATACAGGTTTATTTGAAACTCTTCCTGGTCGAGTCCAGTGTGAAATGTTACTAAAGGTTACAGAACAATGCTTCAACACCTTGGAGCGATCAGAAATGTTGCTTCTACTTTTGAGGCGCTTCCCTGAAACAGTGGTGCAACACGGGGTAAGATTTGATCCTTTCCTTTTCTTTAAGAGAAACTAAAATTGATCATCAACAGATTCATCAGTATGGTTAGGAGCAATAGCATTTACTAAAGCAGAGATTGTGAGGAGCACTGGGTAAGATCAAGGAATCTTTGTTAGTAAAAATAGAAGGATATCACTGTTATCAAACTTTATACATTTCCATTAGAAGTTGTCTTATCAGTGGGTAAAGGGTGTATAGCTTGACCAAGATAAATGATGTCACTAAGAAATATGCAGAAAAAAGGACGTTTTTGGTAAATGCTATGACATACACAACTGTGCAGCAACAGCTAAAAAATAGGAGTATAGTTACATCTGTATATAAGTATGTATAGAAGTGTATAGGTATGTATATGTGTATATGTATGTGGGTATGTATAGATGTACCTGTATGCAAGTGTATGCATCCATATACCTTAATATATAAAATGAAGCACAGGGGGCACAAACACGGGATATCTCCTAGACTTAACCAAACACCTCGCAGGATTGGTTTACAGGATCTGAAGGCTTAGGACCATAGTCTTGTGGGACAACTCAGTCATTTGACATAATATAGTACATACAGTTTATGCTCTACATCCTAGCTTGGTGAGTTGCGTGTGCGGTCTTAAAAGCTTGTGAGTGGCCGTCTGAGATATAACTGTGTGCATCTGGAGTAAAAAGAGAAAGAAGGAACCGAAAAACTCAGAAGAAACGAGTCCACAGGACTAATAGTCTACACAAACCACGACCTCATCTACCCCGACACTAGTAGAATTAGATGGTGCCTGGCTACCACTACCTACTGTTCTGATCAGGAACACAATAGATGGATTCTGATAGCATGAGAGCAAATTGTGGAACAAAACTCCAGTGCTTAAAAAGTCCAGACTTACTGGACCAGTGAGACTGGAGGACTCCCCAAGACTGTTGCCCAGAGGTACTCTTTAAACCTTGAACCCAGACTATTCCATAAGGTCATCTTTTAGCTAAATAACAGTGGCTCACAGAATGAAGAGTGGCACCTCTGAGCACTGTGCTCATTTAAAAAATCTTCTCCATGAGACCAAATGGTCAATATTCGCTCAAAAACAAAGGCAAGAAAGCAAGGGGGCAGGGAAACTAGATTATTGGAAATGGAACAACCAGAACAGAAATAATGAGAAAGCTGACACACTGTAAAAAATGTAACCAATGTCACTGAATAAATTGTGTAGAAACTGTTAAATGGAAATGTAATTTGCTATGTAAACTTTCACCAGAAACACAGTAAAATATTTTAATTTAAAAAAAAGAAAGGTGGTCTTATCAGTAGTATGAAAACAGTCAATAAGTGTTGATACTATTTATTTACAATCTGTAAAGTTTTTAAAAAATAATCTTATCCCGTTGTATTCAACAATGTGTTTGAACTTAAGTGAGAGGCATAGCTTATAGTCTTAACAGATATGTTTTTCACGTGCCTCTGCCCTATGGATACTGTTTTCCCTTTATTCCTGCCCCTTCCCTACATCTGCAATAATGAATGAGTCCTGTTGGTAGGCATTGTTAATTGCTAGGTATCTCCTTCTATCGTCCCAGGCCCCAAGAGGTAGAGAGTATCCCACTTTGTAGATGAGGATACCGGTTCTGATTCTTAGGTGTGTTCAGTGACTTCCCATAGCCAGTAAGTGGTAGAGTCTGGATTCACATCATTAACTCTTATTAATTCAAACTCTCTTGCTTATTCTTCCTCTTGCCATTTTTTCTGGCTTCAGACCCTGGTTAACTTCCTCCCTACCTCGCTGTATTGGTTCCCTAAGGATGCCATAACAATGTACCACAAATGGGTGGTTTAGAACAACAGGAATTTATTCTCTCACAATTCTGGAGGCTAGAAGTACAAAATCAAGGTGTCAGCAGGGCCATGCTTTCTCCGTCTGAAGACTGGGAGAGAATTCTTCTTGCCTTTTTCTAGCTTCTGGTGTCTACAGTCAGTCTTTGGCATTCTTTGGCCTGCAGCTGCGTTGCTCCTGTCTCTGTCTCCATCATCACTTGGCCTTTTCCCCGTGTATCTTTCTCCTTGCTTCATATAATACTAGTGATTGGCTAGGAAACCCCCCCGCCCCATCGAGTATGACCTTATCTGAAGTAATTACATCTGCAAAGTCCATATAAGACCACATTCTGAGGTTCCAGGTGAACAGATCTGGGATGCTATTCAGTCCAAAACACTTGCTGGTCATTACTCTGACTTTTATGTGATGTTTCACATTGTTCCACCTGTACCATTTATCATCCCTGTGTGGTTGCAAGGAAGACAATGCAAACGGCTTGGTGGATTTTGATGAGCAGACTTTCTACTACGGTAGGGCATCAGTATAAGGAGCCCTGGTCGCGCAATGGCTAAGCGCTCAGCTGCTAATCGAAAGGTCAGTGGCTCCATGGGAGAAAAGACTTGGCAATCTGCTCCTATAAAGATTACAGCCCAGGAAACCCTGTGGGGTGGTTCTATTCTGTCCTCTGAGCAGGGTCGCTATGAATCAGAATCATCTTGACAGCACACAACAGGGCATCAGTAATGGAGAGGTGTCCTTAAAACTCCAACAGTTCTGTCCAGCCTAGCCCACGCTGTATGACCACCTACTCCTGAGAACTCTTGAAAGTGATGTTTTTAATACATCTTGATGTAGAGAATAAAGTTAGTGTCCACACTTCTTAAAAAAAATCTCTGCATCTCCATTATTGTTCTAATTCTAGTTCCAATGCTTTCCTTTAGTTTCTATAGACATTTTTTTAACGTTTTAAATTTGCTGGTTTAGAGGCAAATAACCAAGACAAAGTAAGCAAGTCATCGGATGAATTCCCTCCTGAGCTGTGTTGCTAATGCATTCTTTTATTTTCTAATTTTTTAAATGAGAATGTTTAATTTCTTGGGGAAATTGGAATATACAGCTATGTGATAAATACAAAAATACACTGCTTCATGTAATTCTGACATCTTACACTTTAACACATTTTTAAATGATTAATTTCATTTTGAAACAGGTTGGCCTTGGGGAGGCATTATTAGAGGCCGAAACTATTGAAGAACAAGAATCTCCTGTTAACTGCTTTAGAAAATTGTTTGGTAAGAAAACTTGTATGTATAGAAAGCAAAGGAGTTCTTCACATTATTGCATAATTTTTTCTCTATCTAGAAGGCATTTTAAGAAACTTCTAAATTTTTACTATATAATATTTGGTATCTCTGAAAAAAGGTATATAACTACATATGTAAGTGTGAAGTGTAATAAACATCTGAACCTACCACCCAGCTTAAGAACTAGAGCCTTACCAGTAATGTAGACTCTACCTGGGTGTTTCCTCCTTGACTCTATCCACTGATGTCCCTCTGCCCAGTGACTTTTAAATAAATGTACCAAAAAGAGTTTTTTTGTTTGGGATTTTAAGATACTACATTACCATATTAAACGAACTCTAAAATATATCTTGTTTTTGCTGGAACCTTAGGGTAGACAAACAACCTAATCATTTTTTTTTTTTCCCCTTTAACAGTTTGTGATGTCCTTCCTTTAATAATTAATAACCATGATGTTCGATTGCCTGCCAATTTATTATATAAGTACTTGAACAAAGCAGCTGAATTTTATATCAATTATGTCACTAGGTCTACTCAGACAGAAAATCAACATCAAGGTAAGTGTGAATAGTCTGAAATTTTATTTAGACAAACATTAGTAAAATTTCAAATTTGGGAATGCCTCATCATTCTACGTATCCTCCTTTGGATGCATACCAGTTTGATAGTGTTTCCAAAATGTGAAACCTTAAAAAAAAAAAAAAAGAAACCTAGGAAATAATGCCGCAGTTAAGAGATGAGACTTTTCTGGAACCGGTTGAACCTTAATTGAAACAGTCTGCTTTGCTGAACTATAACTTTAGTGCACTGAACTTGATACATGTGGTACAACTCAAAATTCACTTCCTTATGCCATTGGCCAGTTGTGTGTCCTTGAACAAAACATACAACCTGTTGGGATTCTGTGCTCCTGTTTTTTGAATAGAAATCAGACATTAGTCTTTGTCTATCAATTACCACATAAATAGTAAATGCTAATGTTAATTGTAGGCTACTTTTTTCTCAAATCGCAGGTACCCAAGATACATCTGATTTAATGTCACCCAGCAAACGTAGCTCTCAGAAGTACATCATAGAAGGACTAACTGAAAAATCATCTCAGATCGTAGACCCCTGGGAGAGGTTGTTTAAGATTTTGAATGTTGTTGGAATGAGGTGTGAATGGCAGATGGATAAAGGAAGACGGTAAAAAATCATTTATTTCTGAAATGACCTATCAAATCTTGGGATTGCATAATCTCAGAATCCTTGTACAATGCAGAAACACTTTTTTTAAAGTGTATAATGTATGGGTATGCTTCTCTTTGGGCAAGCTGTTACACTTTGTATTATGCCAAGGACATTGACGTAGTTTTCCACTTTATTAAAGGATTCCTAACTGAAGTATGAACTCTTAAGATGATGTAGAGTTTGAAGTTCTCCTTGGCAGTTCAGAGGAAAGAAAGGCCACTTGGCATGTTTGTGTCCTGATTTCTTTCTCCGATCGTAGTCCTAATTCAGAAGGGGAAATTTGCCACGATATGCAGACAATAGGAGTCCCTGGGTAGTATGAATGGTTACTCACTCAGCTACTATGGGTTGGGTTACTAACCAGGAGGTTGGTAGCTCTGATCCACTCAGAGTCTCCTCAGGAGAAAGGCCTGGTGATCTACCTCTGAAAGGCCACGACCATGAAAACCCCATGCAGCACAGTTCTGCTCTTCGACACGTGGGGCTACCATGAGTCAGAATCGACTCAATAGCAACTAATGAGCAACAATAGAGAATTTTGTATGCCTAGAGCTATATTTGGGCCCTGGTGGTACAGTGGTTAAGAGCTCAGCTGCTAACCAAGGAGTTGGCAGTTCGAATCTACCAGCCACTTCTTAGAAACCCTATTGAGGCAGTTCTACTCCGTCCCATATGGTCACTATGAACTGGAATCAACTTGATGGCAACAGGTTTAAAGCTACATGTGGTAAAAATAATGGTTTTATTGGTATTGGTTCTACCAGTGGTTTTTTTTTACACCTTTTGCTGACAAGCCCAGTGTAATTGAATAAGTTTTATCATCCTTCATCTTTCAGAAGCTATGGTGATATTTTGCATAGAATGAAGGATCTCTGCAGATACATGAACAACTTTGATAATGAAGCTCATGCAAAATATAAAAACCAAGTGGTTTATTCCACTATGTTGGTCTTCTTTAAGAATGCATTCCAGTACGTCAACAGCATACAGCCATCTCTGTTCCAAGGTTGGTTTAAGAATTTTAAAGGTACCCCCAAATTTTAAAGGTAGCCTCAGTGAGGATGGTGAGGAGAATTTAAATGTTTACTTTAGCTGCTGATCTTGGATCCAAATAACTGCAGAATGGTGCCAGTGGTTTTTATTTACTTATTTATTTATTGGTGGTACTTTTTATGTAAGTACATTTGCATTAAAACTTTCTATATCAAAGGATGTAGTATTACTGTGAAACGAGACCCAGATATTAAATGCCTCTGTTTTGAAAAAACAACAGGCATAGCGAAGTGTTGAAGTAGATTTCACAAAGATCTCACAATAGGCCCCCCCCGCAAAAAAATCATATATATATTTTCTACAAAGTTTAAAAATTAGAAATATGAGGGTAAAATCATCCACAATCCTTTTAGTATGACACAGGTCATATTTTTGTAAATTGCCTTTTAACCTTTCACATATTCAGATTTTGTTTGGAATTTGTAACCATAATATACATGTAATTTTGTAGTTTTTTGGTAATTTAATGGTTCATATTGCTGTCAGAATCGACAGCAACGGGTTTGGTTTTATTCATTGTAATATTTACAGGTACATAAGAACAAATACAAAGAAGGAAATACCATTTGTAATCTACCACTGAGAGAGAACCCTTATTATCAGTTTCGTATATATCTATAGTTTTTTTTTTCTTATGGATATAAACTTGTTTGTGTACCTGACTGGGATCAAATGGAATGTTTTTTTAATAACCTGTATTTTCAAGTGACAGTTTGGTAAACTTCCTCCTGGTAATAAGTATTCTCTTCCTTGCTACATTTTTCAATATTTGTTGTGTTCCCCCCATCCATAGGTCCTAATGCCCCGAGCCAAATTCCACTTGTTCTTCTTGAGGATGTGTCAAATGTGTATGGTGACGTAGAAATCGATCGTAATAAACACATACACAAAAAGAGGAAACTAGCTGAGGGAAGAGAAAAAACCATGGTAATCCTTTCAGATATAATTATTCAAAGATTATGTTTGTGGTTTGCTAGAGATGAGGCTTTGTTAAATATGGCTGTGGAGCTAAAACGATAAAGCTTAGGTTTTATAGTTATAAAATATAATTCCTGTATATCTCAGAGGTTCTCAACTGCAGGCAGCATTGCCCTCCAGGGGATGTTTGGCATTCTGGAGACATTTTAATTGTCACAATTGGGTGGGGAAGGGTTGTTGTTTGCATCTAGTAAGTAGAGGCCAGGGATGCTGCTAAATGTCCTAAGATTCACAGAACCTCCTCCTACGAAAGAGAACTGTCCGACCCAAAAGGTCAGTAGTGCTAAGGCCGAGACATCCTGGTATAAGTTATTTATACCTGTTTTGGCTGAATGGTATTGATTAAATTTAAAAAACAAAACATAAAAAACTGCATTGGACATCTAAGCCTGGCACTGGGATATATACTGGCCTCAGAATGGGAAGTGCCAAGGTGTTCAGGGTAGGAAGTAAGTTACAACCCACGGGGAGATGCCAAAAAGATTTTATGAAGGAGGTCAGCGTTTGACATCAGCCTTGAAGGGTGTAAACGGTTTTGTCAGTTGGAATTGGTAGATAGATTTTGTTGAGAAGAAACCGTTTGCACAAAAATGCAACAGGCCAGAGAATGTGAAGAGCATCAGATTGTGGCAATCGAATGTAACCATCCAGTGTGGCCAGGCAGCAAGCTTGTGCAGGACAGTGATTTTCAAACTTTTTTTTTAAGCAGAGGAACCCATTCTTTCAATAAAACTTTTAGTGGAGGCCCAATGTGAAACATGAAAGTATAGATGCTCTGGTTCAGAAGTCAGCAAAGTTTTCCTATAAAGGGCCAGATAATAAATATTTCAGGCTTTGCTGGCCGTACGCAACTCTGCTGTTACAGTGTGAGAAAAGCCCCAGACAGTACGTGAAGAGATGATGTGGCTGTGTTCGGTAAGACTCTACTTACAAAAACAGGGCTGGGGTTGGCCCGCAGGTTGTGCCCACCTCGGCTGTGGTTGAAATGCCTATGGGAGCCAGAAACCTTTTCTCTCCTCTTCTCCCATATGCTCAGTCACCTTTCTCCCCTCCCGTTCATCCTATGAATCATTTTCCTGGACCCTGGGCATGATGAGAAATGTGCCTATCTGCAGCCCTCTCTTTTCTTCCTAGTTCTTCTCTGTCTCCCATTTCTATTACTTGAGGTGAAGAGCAAGAGTAGAACTCTTTCTCATAAAATACATAGGACATTACTAGGTAAGTGCAGACAGATTAATTCCTGAGTGGACACCTTGCATTGATGGGAAACAGAACTAAAAAGAAGGGTTTCCATTGGAAAGGACCAATGTGCATTGAGCAAAAGACAAGTAAGTCTTTTCTCTGACATTATTCCTGAGGGAACTCAGGCTTTAATTTTATACCACTACATGATATATCATTATTTGGAAGCAAATTGAATAATACCACATGTTGGAAAAAGTAAACCATAAAACAGAAGCGACTTAAGCTGTACCTCTCAGGGTAAAAATCTCATTTTTAGCTTTTATAAAATTGATATGTTTTTAAATTATTAGAAATTTTAACTGCATGGCTTTGCTCTTAAGCCAACATAAGCTTTGAATTTATTACCAGAAAAAAAAATAAACTTAACTTTAAAAGTAAAAATTGAACGTGTGAGGTTACACAGTATTGTGAATGTAATGTCACTGAGTTGTACACTTAAAAATAGTTAAAATGGCAAAATGTATGTAGTATATATTTTACCACAATAAAAATTTTTTAAAAATTGATTGTGTGAACGTAAAAAGATTAAAATTTTGTATTAATTTTCAAAGCTAGATTTTTAAGTTCAAAAAATTTTCTTATCCTCATGATAGTATCCTTCGATATTAATAATCAGAATAGGCAGCAACAAACATAATGCTGTTTATAACTTCGAATTCTGTTTTTCACATAAGCAGAGTTCCGATGACGAAGACTGTTCTGCAAAAGGAAGGAATCGTCACGTCGTAGTCAATAAAGCAGAACTTACTAACTCGATTGAAGTTTTAGAAAGCTTTAAATTGGCCAGGGAGAGCTGGGAGTTGCTCTATTCTCTAGATTTCCTTGACAAGGGTAAGAATGTGTTTGTCGTATTGGTGCTGCTTAATTTTTTTATATAAAATAATTGGTCTTAAAATATTACTATACTTTTTAAAATGTCAAGCCACTGATGGTTAATTTAATTGATGACAATAGTTCACACATTTTATAGGATTCTTTTTTGAGCAGGATACCTAATTAGTTATTAAGATTCAAGTAACCATTTACTTCTGCTCTGAGGGTATAAGATAATGGAGTTTGGGGGAGAATTTTTGGTCTTAATGTCACCCAGTTACTTTAACTGGGTGAAAATAAGACAGGATCTTATTCTGGGAAAAGCAGAGCATTTTAAAATATTAAGAAGGTAATATATGAAAAGCAGTTTGAACAGTTTTTGGCATATGGTACTTAGTAAATGTTGTTGCCTAATAAAAACATTGTTTGCATATTACTGATAAGTGTTATGTTCTAACTTTACTTCCTAATAGAATTTCTAGAATATTGTTTTGGAAATCAAAGTCAAAAGTTACTATACATTTCTTGGTAATTTTCCATCTTGACCATTGTTCTCTCTTGCTGGGCTTGTTAATTTTGCTTTGTGTTTCTGTGTTACATGTTTTTTTAGTAAATTTGTTTTTGAATTCTCACTCAGAATTTACGAGAATTTGTTTGGCATGGAAGACAGACACTTGGCTTTGGTTAAGAATCTTCCTCACTGATATGATCATCTATCAGGTAAAATAATACGTACCTCAGATACCTGTAACAGAATGATTTTTGTTGTGAACCAACTTTAATGTGCAGGATATGCTGAGTTCCCCCTGCGTACTAATCCATGCTCGTTTAGAAAGGTTGTTTTCAATGGCTCAGGGGTTATGGCCTTCTGCCATCTCAAAATAACTTCAAAATGACAAGTCTGCATTTTCTGTTACTTGTGGTTTGTCCAGTCACAGCCCTGTGTAAAAGTAAGATTTTTCACTTTTCAGTAAAAGGTGAGTACTTCTTACTCCTCCTCCTCTGCCTTGCTGTGCTGTACTTGAGCGCCTTATATCTGGAATGGAGAGAATAGATAGTTCACTGAGATAGTTTTCAACTTCATCATTGAAATGACAGGTTGCAGCTCACAGCCTTCATAGAAAAGAAGTCGTGTTAATAGAAAATATTCCTAAAGAAATGGTGTATCCAAAATGTACTTTATCAAAGGGCTTGTGTAATTTTGTTTAGTCTTAAGACTGAAGACCATACTTAGAAAATGGGATATAGAACCTCCATCTAGCTTTAATTAGTTTGATTGTGTTCCAAGTCTCCTTTCTCCTCCTCAGGTGATAAAGCAACAGTACGTTATGTGTAGTTGCTTGCTAGTTGCTTAGTTAACTCTGGCTATGTTTCTTTCCCTCCTTGCTGTTATGTCTTTCTAAGGGTCAGTATAAAAAGGCGATAGCCAGCTTACATCATTTAGCAGCTCTCCAAGGCTCACTTCCTCAGCCACAGATCACTGGACAGGGGACCCTGGAACACCAGAGAGCACTCATCCAGCTAGCAACTTGCCACTTTGCTCTCGGGGAGTACAGAGTAAGTACTGCAGGCCATGCGTAGGAACTTCAGATGCACTTGGCTGCTCTGGGGGCTTTCTCCATTGCCTACCGTGGAGAAAGCTGTTTAATTCAATATACGTTTACTTAACATTTTGATCTGCCTCTTAGATCTACTCATCTAATCTACTAATGAGTCACAATGATTTTGTTTTACTCTATTTTCTCTTTACTATTTCTTACCTGAGATTAGGTTTCAGTACTTTGCAAATTTCCTGGTCATTGTACCGTTCTGTTGGAAGATGGCCTTTTTTTACTTTCTTGCCTGCAATTCCTTTAAAGTGAATCAATTTCCTTGTATTTAGAAAGAAGAGGCCAGTACTAAGTGGGAAATGGAGGAGGAGTTATACTTAGCTTACCCAAACGTCAGGTTCTCCCTTTATAAATGGTAATGCTGCCTCATGGGGGTGCTGCAGGAAAGGATTCATACATGGGTCTGTTTCCTGCATGAGATTGGGAGCCCCTCCTACTGCAGGTGTGAACCTCACAGCATCTGGCAGGTCTTTTGCACAGAGTGGATACTTAACACCCATTTGAAATAATTAAAAGTGATACACACTTGATATGTATATAGGTCCTATATAAATTCATGGCCACAGCTTAACACACAAACTATGACTTTTTCTCATCTCTCTATATGGTAAGTTAATTATGATTAAAACCCCAAGTTGTTTAAACTTGAACCCTGAAGTATGATTCTTAATTTGCCATTTAAAATTAAAAACACTTTTCTGCCATCATTTATGTAATTATAAGATACCTTATAATTCTAAGTTTCAATTAAGACATTCTGAGAACTTAAAAGAAGGGCATATCTTCACCCGCACAGATCTACATAGATCCTATAAGCTTAGAAGCTCATCAGGCACTCCTTCATTGTAGTAAGACATGTAAATTAAACTCAAATTTCTTTGAGCTAGGCAAACTCATTCTCTTTGAGGGCTTCAGCTAACCACCCCTGAGCTAACCACTGTTAGCTCTCCATCTGTAATGCCTTACCGAATTGATTCCTGAATCTTCCACTGCAGCTCAGCGTTTTCACCTCCAGCTCCACATCTGTAGTGTGGGTTTCTTTAGTTCCTCAGCCCTTAGACACAAAACTTTCAAGTCATGGGTGACTTACTCTAATCAATTATTAACTCCTTTTTTTGATTCTTCCAGTGTGGTGCTAATCTTTTGGTATTTTACCTTTTATCCATTGTACCACCCTAATCCGTGCCTTTTAACTGGGCTTTTTGTCTCTGATTTCTTTTTTTCCAACCTAGTCTATAAACTATGGCCACTGTGTTTTTAAAATATTACTCTCATCATTCCACTTAATTTAAGTACTGACTTTCTAGGTACCTAGTGTCACTGGTACCAGCAGGGTGTGGAGAAGACAAGATTGCTACATTTAGGGGTATGTAATTTGAGTTGGACAGAAAAATACAAGTATATATATAAGACAGTTTAAAATCACGTATTAAGTGATACACCGCAGGTTTTCATCAGGGTCCACGTAGTCAAGGAAAGATATAAAGTAAAGATTGGCTCCAGGTAGGCGTCGAAGGATGGTGGTACACAACTCCATTTTACCTTACATTCCTGGCGCCACCACTCACTTAACTAGCTGTGTGACCTTAAGACAAGTTAACTTGTCAGGATTGTCTGACTCCAGAGTTCAAGTTCTTAACTACTAAGCTGCCAGTCTCTCTAAGCTAGAGCTTCACAACCCTGTGGCTTTAGATAGGTTCCAGGTGTGTCAAGATATGAGCCCCTTTAGCCCTTGGGGCAGTCAGCTGTGGCCTAGGGCAGCTAGATCTCCTAGGGTTGGTTGATGCCAACTCTGAGTAGTGTCTTCTCTTTACTCTGGTATACCATGCAAATATTATTTTCTGGGAATGCCAAGACATGAAAAAGGTTGAGAAGTATAGCTTTAAGACTACTTCCTTATCTGCAAAATGGAGATAATAAGAGGGTTATATCTGACACACAGAAAATGGTCGCTGAATGGAATCTTACTATTACTAGGATTTAAATAGGTAGACAAAAGTTGAGCAGCAGTGCCTTACTTCCTGTAGATCAAAACCAGTCTGCTCAGTGTGGCATCCGAGGCTTCCTCTAATCCGCCAGTACTGCATCTGCCCAGTTTCATATCTCTGTATTTCTGAAACCAAATCCTCCTTTTCCTCAAGTCAGTCACCTATTGTCAATACACACCCCTTCCCCACATCTTCCTCTCCTGCTTTAAAAGCCCTCTTTTCTCCTTTCCACATGCCAAATCCTTCCCCTCTCTAAGGCTTAGTTCAGGGTAACCTTCCTGCCTGAAGCTTTTCTTGCTGGTTTAGCCTGTGTGTATTTCTACTTTACTTTGAATTATGGTCTACATCATACCATTTCATTCTTTTCTTGTTCATTTTTATTTTCAGTGAGTTAGTAAATGTCTTTAAGGCAGAGACATACTTCCTTGGGATGCCATTATACAGTTAAACACCTTGGTAGAAGTTTAGTCCTTGATTAATTACTTGATTAGTTTTTAAGTTTTAGTCTTTTAACAGCAAAAGGGAGGGTTATTATTATTCCCTCAAATGGCTAGTAAAGATTCAATCTTATTGTTATACTTTTTCTACATTCACTGTTGAGTAAACGGTAATGATCACATTAAGAATGTATAATCTTGCTGCAGAGCTACAGACTTCCATGTGTAGATGTTACCCAGTATTTCTATTGCATTTGTATGTTGCCAACAGTAGTATGTTTAGTTTGATTTTGGTTTCAGAAAAACTTCTAGTTGCTTTTGGTCTTATCTTCTTTAGATGATGTGTGAAAAAGTCCTTGATCTGATGTGCTACATGGTACTTCCCATTCAAGATGGAGGCAAATCACAGGAAGAACCATCAAAAGTAAAGCCCAAATTTAGGAAAGGTACAGTGACATGTTTTACTTTTATTTTGTAAAAATTGTTTTGAGACCCAAGGCTGGGAAATACTTTACAGTTCCAGATAAGATAATGCTGTTGTGATCTGCAGGGCTTGATAAATTATATAAAAAATTAATCCCTGGCCAAGTTTTTTCTTTGCTCTGATTTTATTAGCCGCTATAAATCTGTGTTTCTTCTAAAGCTCTCTTCATTTCCTGACTTTGTTATCTCTTTGAAGATTATCAGTGAACTCCTTTTTCTGTCTTTACCAATTCTAGGAAAACTTGTAGATAATTAAATAAAAAAGTATTAGTGTATTTCCCTCTTGGGCCATTTTGGGCTTCACCTCAAGTTGCACACTGCTTGAAAAGATACATAAATTTATAGTTGGAAATGCTTATATAAGAAAGAAGAAAGGTTCACTATTAAAAAGTGAGAAAAAAAGCCACAAGAAAGTAGAAGGCAAGAAATAAAGAGCAGAAATTGATGAAATAAAACACAAAACAGGGAAAAGTAATAAAACTGGAAGTTGATTCCTTAAAAAGATTAATGAATTAAAGATGGATCAAGAAGAGAGTAAACACAAATTACCAGTACCAGGAATGAAAGAGGGTATGTCACTCTAGATCCTGCTGAAATCAGAGGGACAGTGGGAGAATAAATTAGGAATAACTTTATGCCAGTAGGTTAAACAACTTAGATGAAATGGAAGAATACCTTGAAAAACACAACTTACCAAAACTGACGCAAAATTAAATAGAAAATCTCATTGTTCCTGTATCTATCAAAGAAAATGAATTTATTATCAAAACCTCCCCACAAAGAAAGCTCTAGGCCCAAATGACTTTACTGATGAATTCTATCAAACATTTAAGGAAGAAATATCACCAATTGTATATAAATTCTTTCAGAAAATAGAGATAGAAGGACTACTTCCTGTATACCTGTAGTAACAATACCTGAGGTCCTCTAACTTCATGAAAAGAGAGAATCACCATCAGCACAGAGCTGATCCCTATAGGTGGAAGTCAGACATACCTCTACTCTCTAGCTTCTTTACCATTTCTGACACCAGCCACCCTTTCCATGGCACTTTCTACTTCTCTGCTGGGTTCAGTAATCTGTTTCAGTGGCCACACAGAAGTCATGGACCACACTTACAGTTAAGTGGCTAAGGAAGTAACAGGGACAACTTGGGGTCAGGATCAATAGGCTACAACTCAGGGTCAGGATCAGGAAGCACCTAGGCAATGTCTGGAAGGCTCCCCTGAAGTGGAAAGTACATCCCTCCCTTCTTCAGTGCAGAAAAGCTCTCTCACTCCTCTCAGCTGTGCAAGCAAGCAGGCCCTTCTGTCTGCTGTGCACACCCCGTCTCAGCCATGCAGGCTCCCTCTCAACCTCCTCAGGACCGGCTTCTCCTCGCCCCCGTCAGCCTCGCGGCCTCCAGCCTCCCTGCTATCTTCCTCTCCGCTGCTAACTGACCCAGCTCATAGCTGATGGCAGCAGTTTTGTTCAGCTCCCTTAGCTGCATTCCTAGCAGTGGGTTTCTGCCATAACCATCTTCAGAGTTCTAGCCCTTGATCTGTGTTACAGCTCTTTTCGGAGGTTCCTTGCCTCCTCTCTCTGATTCTTCTCTCTTCTTGGCTTTTTTCCTTTCTGCTGCTACTTCCTTTCTGTCTGCCAACCTCTGTGGGGTTGGCTACGTATATGAGCAAACTCCTGGTCAGTTTCAAGGCATGACCCCTCCCCCGCCCCGGGCCACAGATTGACCAATCCCTTCTCACTAGGTCACCACTTTATTTGCAGAGCAGGCTATAGTCACTTCATTTGCATGTGTATATTGACCAATCCCTACAAGGTATATAAAATAGGCCAATCACAGGCCAGGCTGCAGCCCAGGGCCAGACAAAAAGTATCAAGCTATCAAGTTGTTTACAGCTTACCAGGGAAATGTCAGTCAGCCTGGGCAAAAGTAACAGACCCTCTGGGGTAGAAGACTAGTGCAAAGGTAACTCCTCAGGGCTTAGGGGAAAATCTCTCAAGCTGTTTTTCCAAAGAACCAAGGCAAAAGACCACATGAAGAAACTCATTTCACCATACTTCCCAATTTATTTTATGAGGCCAACATAGCCCTGATACCAAAACCAAATAAGAGCATTACTAGAAAAGAAAATTAAAGACCAGCGTCCATCATGAACATAGATGCTAAAATGCTTAACAAAATATTAGCAAATCAAATACAGCTATACGTAAAAAGACTAATGTGATCAGATATCCCAGGAATGCAAGGTTGGTTTAACGTAGAAACATCAATCAATGTAATTTGTTACATTAGAAGATTCAAGGAAAAGAATCATGATTGTTTTAATAGATACAGACAAAATTCAGCACCTATTCATGATAAAAAAAAAAATCCTTATGTCATTTGGGAACAGAAGGAAACTTCCTCGAGATCGTACTTAACATCATATTTAACCGGGAAAGACTGAACACTTCCCTCCTTAAGATCAGGAGCTATCTAAGGGTGTCTGCTCTCACTGCTTCTGTTCAGCATAATGGAGATCCTGGTCAGTACAATAACATGCAAAAAAGGAATAAAGGCATCAAAATTGAAAAATACTATCTTTACTCACAGATGACATATTTGGCTACATAAAAAATCCTAAGGAGTTCCCCAAAAAACTACTAAAACGAATAAGCAAATTTTCTAGCTGTGAGATTCAAAGTCAGTATATAAAAAATCAATTCATTTATGTACCAGTAAGCAATTGGCAAGTAAACATTTTTAAATACTGTTTATAGTAGCAACAGAAAAATAAAATACATAGGATCAATTTCATAAAAGATGTTCAAAACCTCTACACCGAATATTATAAAACATTGCTGAGAGAAATTAAAGAAAATCTAAAAAAAAAAAAAAAAAAATGGAAAGCTGTATCGTACTCATAGATCAGAAGACTCAATATTGTATAGATGCCAGCTCTTCCTGAATTTATAAATTTATTGCCATTCCAACGAAAATTCCAGCAGGGCTTTTCTTTTTTTTGTAGAAATTAGCAACTTGATTCTAAAATTTATATGGAAAAAATACAAATGATCTGGAATGGTCAAAATAGTTTTAAAAAAGATGACAAAGTTGAGGAGTTTTATTACCTGATAGCAACACTTAATACATGAAGCAGGACAGTGCAATAATATTGCGTAAGAATGCGAAATCTAGAAATAGACTCACACAAATATGGTCAAATGATTTTCAATTAAGTCACTAAGGTAATTCAGTGAGAAAAGGTACATCTTTTCAACAAATAGTGCTGGAAACAAATGAGGGGAAAAAATGCCTCACTCCTTCCTCATTAAAAAAAAAATTGTAGTGGAGAAGAGACTAAATGGGAAAGCCAAATGGTAACTTCTTTGGAAGGAAAAAAAATGCCTTCACAAATGGTCTAGAAGAAAGAGTGAGTTTTGATATTTATTCAAACTCTTTGAAGAGCACTTGGGAGTTCATTATACTATTCTGTTTGCTTTGTATCTGTTTGAAATTTTCCGTCATAAAAAGTTAAATAAGTAAGTACATATACTTGTACATACATACATCGGAATGGCAAAAATTCGAGTGGCGATGCTGAGTGTGAGTGAGGGTCAGAAGTGCTCACGTGCTTCTGGAAGGTGTGGAAGTTTGTAGAACCACTTTGGAAACAGTTTTGCATTGCCAGTTTGAACATATCTTTGTCTACCATATATACCTTGTCTTTTAGTTACATACCTCAGATCCGTACTTCTCAAACTGTGGCTTCTCACTCTCTGGCTCACGAGTTTCAACCAGAAATTTTCTTTTTTAATGAATTAAAATACAGTTTTTTTTTTTTAAATGAGTGTATCACAAGTAGAAAGAGTAAATATTATTTCATGAGCCTTTTGTTTCTGATATATGAACATGTGTAAGTAATGTGTACAAGGCCTCCATGTAAAAATGTATTTATTTTCTGCAACCTCTTGCCCTCCTGGTAGAGAAGATTTAAGATATAAAGAGCATGTACCACACAGGAAACATCGGGGTCTTGATTTGAAAGCCATTGCCTAAAAAAGTTTTTTTTTTTCCAAGTGCCTAAGAAAATATATTTAAAAAATGTTTATTTCAGCATTGTTTGTAACAGTGAAAAATTGCAAGTGTCAATGTCTATCATAAATCAGTTGTATGTAAACAACACAATACTACAATGTCGATTCTCGTCACTGCTGAAGGTTATGTTCTGTAAAGCCCCCAAGAATAGTGAATTAGCCGATAACAGAGCCAGCCTTGTTTGACCTCCTAGCCAGGGATTTTTCACCACTTTGGGCATGCCCATGTCTGTGAGTGACGATGAAAGTGCCTCGAGAATTTTTAGTGAATACCCGGCTTGGCAATGAAATCCATAAATAATGGAAACGTCTGTATAAACAGTGAAAAAATGTATGAACTATATGTTTAAGTGTAGATAAATCTGAAACACGTGAGTTTGAGTGAAAACATCTTGCAAAAGAATACACATCACAGGACACCATTTATAAAGTAGACTAAAAACATACCCAGCATTTCTTCTGTGTTGTTTATGGATACATACGGATGTGCTGTAAGTATGCAGTGTGCAGAGCACTGATAAACACATTGGGAATAACGTTTACCTCTAGGGAGGAAGGAAGAGAATAGGATCAGGGAAGGAAATACAAGAGGCTTCAACTGAATTTGTGATACTCTATGTTGATATTATAAAGCAAGGTGGTGAGTCCGCTTGTGTTTATAATATTCTCTCTATATAATTTTCTATATATTTGAAATATTTTATAATAAAAGATATTTAAGCAAGTTTAGGGAAGAAGATTGATAAATGAAATCCAGAAACCATCAAAAACCAGTTTCATCATCACTGAGTATAATCATAATTTAATTCCATTTGAAGTCATGTGACTGTTGCTTATCTTTTTTTTTTTTTTAAGGTGAACATCTTAAACATTTGCTTTTCAAAGCTGTTTTCTTTATAATAACATGTATTTTGTGGACTTTTGTTAGGTTCGGATCTGAAGCTTCTACCTTGTACCAGTAAGGCTATTATGCCGTATTGCCTGCATTTAATGCTAGCCTGTTTTAAGGTAAGGTTTAAGTTGATTAGTCTGAAAAAATTTTAAGTTGAAAAAACATTCTGATCATCTTGGATGACTTGAATGGAGAGCCCTGTGAAGGAATGTTAGTTTAGTACTTTTAAAGGGCAGGCTGTTTTAGTGGTAAAAGCACATTGACTAGGAATTAATAAATATTTACTAAATAACAACTGTATTTATTAGGCAAAGGTAAATAGGAAATTATTCCCATCCTCAAGAAGTTTACAAATAATAAAAACAAAACCTGTTGCCATTGAGTTAGTTGTGACTCATAGCGACCCTATAATAGTGTGGCAAAAATGCAGATGACCTTGCCCACAGGAGCGTTCAGTAAATATTTTATGAATTAACATACAAGTCAGAATACATTAGCTACCAGAAGAAGGTAATACAATGCTGTTGGGTTCATAGAGAGATGGTTAGTTTATTATCTTAAAGATATGATGGGTGAAAGCCTTTTAGGCATTAGGATAAACACCAGCAAAGGCCCAACAGAGTTGGAAAAGGTCAAGGAGTGTTGAAAGAGCATCAAGGTCCTCGGCTGCAGGAAGAGGGAGACTTATAGCAGAGAGGCCTAATCGTTTCACAGAGGTTCATGGACAAAGGAGCAGCCATACTGGGTTTCCACTTTAGTGCGGTAATTCCCACTCTGAAGTCATCATCAGAATCTCTTGGGCCAATGGGAACCATTTAAAATAACGTGTGATTTTAGACATAATTGATCATTTAAAACAAAAAGTCCTTTGGCTGTTTCTCCAGTTTATACTCCAGCTTCCTGCCTCATTGCTCACTGCCTTTCTTTCTCCCCAATCCCATGTTCTCCTCAAACCCTTCTCTCCTAGATGGCCTCTTGTCCACTCTCCTCCCGTTATCTGTCCCCATAAAAGAAGTCTCCAGATTCTTTTCTCTGTTGTACAGAACTGCTCATCCTTCTTTAGCCCTTATTCTCAAATTCAAAAGCTTCAAGCCCACCCACGTATATCCAGCTTCTATCAACATTCTCATCTACATACGCTGCCAGCCTCTTTCACAGTCTCAGGGAATCCTGAGGCTTCTTCTACTAGGATCCACCCTCCTTAGAAGGCAGTTGTGATGTGTAAATAGCAATTTTGTTTTCTGTGTTGTTTTCTCAATAGTCTAATGACCTTTCTCACACATTTTCATATAGCAGCATTTTTTAGGAAGTGATACTTGCCTTAGTTTAAATTACCCCATGATTGCCTTTTCCTCTGTGTGTTGCATAAATCCTTGTCTTGCAGCTCAGAGCCTTCACGGACAACAGGGATGACATGGCATTGGGGCATGTGATCGTACTGCTTCAGCACGAGTGGCCACGGGGAGAGAATCTTTTCTTGAAAGCTGTCAATAAGATTTGCCAACAAGGAAATTTCCAATATGAGAATTTTTTTAATTATGTTACAAGTATCCTTTTTTCTTGTTCAAGCATAACAGATTCCATGTTTTTAGAATGAGTGCATGATACAGAAATGAATGAACCATTCTAGGTAGAAATAATGGTTTTGACTATTATTATGTAGAAAAGGAATAGCAATGAAAGATGGGGCTGCAGCATCTTGTCTTGTGAAAGTCATAAAGAGGTTCAAAGAGGGTAATTCAAGAAATCAGGAATGTTAACCTTGTACCACTTTCTGTTTCCAGCCAGCTTCTGGGAAGGTACCCCAGTGCCCTGAAGAAATAGCCTACAGGTTCCGGGCGGGCTCAGAATGGCTGGTCTATCTATAAAAGAATGTACTAATTCATTAGCCTTCATCTGTCAAAGAGTGCCTGCTGTGGCCTGTCCTGGGACATTAGCTGTCTCCTGGGACCAGTTGTTGGAGTACAATGCCATAGCTGCCTCTGAGTACCCACCAAAGATGCTGCCTGACACAGTAATGGCTTTATTTCATACTGTTTACCAGGGAAAGACCTTCTTTGAGTTGAAGGTCACTCATCAGCGTGGGTATTTATATCCATTGCTTATCTAGTTGTATATTTCTGGGTTGCAGGGAATCCAATAACCTTGTCCAAGTGCCTAGAGAAGACATTTCTAACCTTTTTTGGGGATACAGACACCTTTTGGGAGTCTGTATGTGAATGCGTCATTAATGTTTTACACAAAATTTGGGGAGTTCATAGAAACTTCTTCCCCTGAAGCATCTAAACATCCTTGCACGCTAGATATGAAGAAACAGCCAGTTTATTTTTATAAACTATATATTCTATAACCCCAAACAATCCCTCCTTTTCATTTCTTATTAAGAAAACAAAGGCTCTTGCTCTTATCACTATGTAAAAGCTTTTTAATTATTATATACATGGGAAACGTGTTGTCCTAATATCCTTTAGCCTGGCAAATCTTAGGCCAAGAATTGTCTTCATGAAGTACCTTGTTTGGTGTAAGAGTCGTAACTTTGTAATCAGACAGACCTGGCTTCAAATACTGACTCTGCAGTTGTTAGTTGGATGGCGATGGGGAAGTTCCTCAGTTACTCTGAGCCTCTGCTTCCTCATCTGGGAGAACAGGAGCCCCATTTCTTCACATGTGGTTAACCTGAATCTGGCCTACAGATATC
Source organism: Elephas maximus indicus (assembly GCF_024166365.1). Taxonomy (NCBI): domain Eukaryota; kingdom Metazoa; phylum Chordata; class Mammalia; order Proboscidea; family Elephantidae; genus Elephas; species Elephas maximus. The sequence goes on from NC_064840.1 coordinate 57,299,509, forward strand.
GATATGCTGGAGGAATTCGCCTACTTAAGAACTCAGGAAGGTGGGAAAATTCACCTGGAATTACTACCCAATCAAGGAATGCTGATCAAGTAAGCATACTGTCTTTTGCTCTTCTTTGCTGAATGCTCACCTTCTATGTACTTGTAGGAAATAGATCTCTACACCTTTCAAAAATTTAATAGGGGGTCCAAACGTGGTCTCTGTTTTTGAGAGTAGATGTAGTTCTGGGGACCTTTTGAAAAGCTGGCATTTCCTTAACTACATTTCTGATTCAACATTATTTAAACTGGGGCATTTCTGTCACTTTCAAAACTGTTCACTAGACAGGAGTCTCATACATGACGTTCATTTCCTTTCCAAAATTTAGAGACTGAGTCTGTAAATTCCTGATGGACATAGAGTGCTTTTAATTAAGAAAAGCCATTCTTAATTCAAGTTGTACTGCATTGGGAAAATTCATTAGAAGCAACTAGTTTTTGTTTATAAACTGTATATGGATTTAAATATTTAGTTGAGGTCTTCCTAAGCAATCTGCATTGCTCTCATAGTAAATAGTAAAATAGCCATGTCTGTTGCCTCCAAGAAAACACCTACTTCAAGAAACGGTGGTGGGAGAGCTCTAGCCCATTCATAGCCTCCCATGTCCACCTGATGTGGACATCTTAGCCTAGATGAGAATACCAAGTTAGTGACCATTTATGATTTTTAAATAGCTCATAAATCTTGCTTCTATCCTTTAATACTCATTGTAATTTGGACAGCATATCTTTTCTGCTGTAAATGCCAACTGCAGTTTTATTTTCATCCCTCCTCCTTTGCTTCCTGCATATTCAGTGTGTCTATCAGTCAGTATTAGAGTCACTGAAATAGAGCAAACCCTGAGTTAGAACAAAGTGTTACTAAGACTTAAAACATTTTTCTTTTTCTCTCAGTTGTAGAAAAAATGAGTTTTCAAGTTGTTGAAAGGAAAAGTCCGCATCTGTTCTGTCTTTGTAGAGTCTTAGAAACGTTGAGAGAAGAAAGTAAGAAATATTTACTCAGGGTTTCTATAACCTTAGAAATTTGGTGCATAGCAAACATTTTTAGGTCCTATCAAGAAGAGAGAAACCCTGGCAGCACAGTGGTTAAGCATTCAGCTGCTGACTGGAAGGCCAGCAGTTCGAACCCACCAGCTGCTCTGCGGAAGAAAGATGTGGCAGTCTGCTTCCATAAAGATGACAGCCTTGGATATCCTATGGGGCAGCTCTGCTCTGTCCTACAGGGTTGCTATGAGTGGGAATCGACTCAACAGCCAAGGGTTTGTTTTGACGAGTTTATCTAGAATAGAATCTTGTAGAATCCTTTCTGAAAAATGGAAAGGTTAAGTGGGGTTTTGTTCTTCATTTTGCAAATGCTATTACATATTCTGAACATTTAAAATAAAAGAATTCTATTTTTTGAAAAAAAAAATGAGACCTTTATATATTAGGTTGCTTAGGCAGGATGGACTAGGTACACTCATCTGCCCATTTCTACTTACCTCCTAAGAATGTGAATAAAGGCTAAAAGAAAAATAATTGCATGGTTCAAAAAATGTTAACAGTGTTGAGAATAAAGATTACTTATTGATGTAGGAGCCAGGTAATGACTTTTATGTTATGATTTCTTTTCTAGGTTTGAGGCTGGTTATAAAACTTACCTTTAATAGCTTTTTACTTTATTTCCATTCCCCCTCACTGTAGACATTATCATGGTATAGAGACAGGCAGACAGCCACAGTAGAACCAAACTCTGCCTACTTGGAATTAAACCTACAGGTGATTCTCACTTTACTTAGGGAATGCTTAACTGTTGTGGGAATGTGAGAGACTAGATTGTCAAAGTCAACATTTAAACCACAGGTTACATTGCACTGAACCTTTCTTCCCTTACAAACAGTTTTTGTTGAGTTGAATGGTTGCATGGATACACTCAGACAATCCCTAGGACAAGGAATTAAAGCAAAGGGGTGTTGGATGCCCACATAATAGTAGCCTAAAGGGCTCTTTGGGTAAGGCGAGGAGACACATCACACATTTCTAGGCTTTTAAGGGATGACTTCATGCTCTTCCACCTTGGTCAGTATAACCCTTAATTTCTTCTAACTTCCCATAGAAGACCATTTAGGAAACTTGCTGCTTCGTCGGTTAGGAAGCAGGAATAGGGATTGTTACCTAGTGGGCTGACCTTGTAGGAATCTGCTCAGTCTTCATGGTGTGAGTCTCAAAGTTAATTTGAAGTCTGCGTTTCACAGTCCTTATGCCTAAGCTGCAGAGGTGGAAGCACACTGCCTAAGATAGAGAGCTCTTACTAACAGAGGTATGATTTGAAGCTTGAATAAAACTGTATATTCCTTTTCCCTTCGGGTTCCAAACAAATTTTCTGAAGCCACTGCAGACCTGTGGGGTGGCCCTCCAGCTGAGTGGCAGAGATGTGAGCAGTACCCAGCTCTCCCCCTGGGTAAGCTTGTTGAGCCCATCCTAGTTGTGGCATCTGGGATGCAAGCAGGTACAGTACAAATGCTGAGGGGACCTGGTGCCTCACCAGAAGGAAGAATGAGCTCTTGACTGTTAACATAGACATTTTGCTTTTATGTGTTTTAAAATAGAGAAATGTTCCTATGCTGATATTTGTAGTATCTTAGCTCATTAGACTGAAAATTGAAAACATTGTCCTGTAGATGCTCTGAATAGGGTAGAGAATAAAGTTCTATGAGGTGATCACTCTGCTGATAACACTAAACCCATGTGGCTACAGAATTCCACAAAGCCATTGGGTCCCAGGCTCCCATCTGTTCCTTTTCACATTTTTTGTTTTGTTTTGTTTTGTTTTTAAATAACCTAGATCTACTAATAATTTCTGAAATTCAAACAACCTTTCTATATCAAAAGCATTGCCAACCGCTCAGTCCCCTTGGAAAAACCCCTGCAGTTTGGTGCTTAAATCCTGTCAAAGGCAGTTACAAAAAGTGACCAGGTACATTCTGGGATTGGTGGAGAGTGGAGGAGACTGGATTTGAAAACACGTCTTCTCAAACGTTAACCCTTCTTCCTTCCACCATTCAGTTGCACTTGATCAGCCCCACTCCTCACTGGTTGCCTTTTGTACCAGACCTCCAGCGGGCTGAGCTCTGGGACGTCTAGACGTGCCCCGGCAGCCAGTGCTTGCTTCTGTGTAGCCAGCCTCCAGCCTTCTGCATTGTCTGTGCGGTGTTGTTTTTGCAGTGCAGGGTGAGTCGGTGTGGGTGTTTGAATGCTGCTGTTTGCTGTTTTTTAAAGGCCTTCTAGCCCTCCCATGGGGTTACTGCAGCAGGAATTCTTACCTGTGCCTCAGCCCAGCATACAGACTGCTGACAGGTACCAAGTGGAAAACACCCGCTCATAGTGTGCTGTTTTGTCAACATGTTTTACTGCCCATGGTTTTCAGCTCTGTGTCACTCAGTGCCCTTTGTCATGCTTTATTTTTTAATTTGTTCTGCATCCCTTGGCAAACCATCTGGGTGTAACATTGTAACATTCCTTATTTTTTTCCATAAGTTGCCAGTGTGTTTGTGTTCAATTTAAAAATCATTATGGATCTGGAAAAAAAAAAAAGAAACTTATGTAAAGCTGTATTAGGTTTAAGTGCACATGAGATTAGGGGCTAAGCTCTGACTGTCTTGCTAAAACATAAGGCATTCAGTCATGAATATTTAAGGACATTGAAGCTTACGTTAAGTTCATTTTTATTTTCGGATTTGCATATGAGTGGGCAGTGTTGAGGTTTCTGTGATCTAAGTAGGTTTTAGCATGTTTTTTTTTTTTCCTGCCACTGATACTGTTTGCTTTCAGAATTTGCCTTTCTGAATTGACAGTATTTGATAGGCTTGAATGCACACTTATTAGCAAGTTTTCCTGTTCTTAAACACAGAAGCTAACGAATCCTCTTCATCCAAGCCTACCAGGGTGGTAGAGGCACTAATAGCAATATAACTGAGTTGAGCTGCTCTTATATAGGGAAACCCATCAGCAAGCTGTAAGATTTTATTATATATTTGTAACTAGTATTAAGGGGGAAGGTTGCTTTGGACCATCCATAGATACCCTGTAGCTTAGTGTCTGCAAATACTTATAGTTGGTCTGAAGGTCAGCTCCAGTTCAGGGTTGCAGTCTGGGACCCAGAAGAGAAGCATCTCAGGGCAGCACAAAGTGGTCTGCACCCATTCCCAGCGGGATCCATGGCTTTGACCTCACTGACACTGTGTACTGTGCCCTAATTGCTGAGCTAACCAGCTAGAAATGCCCACAAAGACCTGTATTTGCCCATGGCACTGCTCCTTTACTACGTAATTTTTAGAAACGTCCATGGGCGTTGTAGACGATCCTGGAAGGTCTTCGCTAGTCTAAAAGCCTGATTTTTTTTTTCTTTCTTTTGTTGCATTGCAACTTTTTCCTTTGACTCCTGCTGTACTCATTTATATGGTACTACATTTTTAAAAACAGAAACATTTTAGAGTGGTTGCAACAGTTTTATTTTGACCAATGCATAAAACCAATTTTCAATCCTTGTCACTGTGTCTGAGGCAGTCAGGCTGGAGGGTGGGAGTGGAGTTGACTTCTCTTTGTTTGCATCTACCAAACCTCTCGCCTCCTAACTGAACCCATTGATCTTTGCTAGATTTTTCTTCTGCATTTTAATGTGTTAAGTTTTCTGAGATTTCACTGGTAATTTCCTTTTCTAAAGTTCAGCTTTTGGAACGTAATTAGAAACCTCTTTGCTTGTGCTGCCACTGACCCCTCCACAAATGTCCAGGTCTCCTCTGAGCACCTGGGCTAGACCTGGTCCATCAGTAGGCCCCGACTCTGCTCTACCAGGATTCTGCCTTTCCCCCTGCCTGTGCCAGATTCTTGACTCAGGAACCCCAACTTCCCCTGCTTTTTCTCAAAGAGACATGAGTCTGGATGGGCTCAGCACTTAAAGGAGCCGCACCGTTGTGGCATTTTGGGGAGAGAGGTGTGCTGTAACCCTGGTGGCTGTGCAGAAGCCCCTAGCCTTTTATAGAGCAGTGGCCGTGGGGCCATGGGGGAAACTCAGTTGGTGATTCGCTCATTCTGGTCTCCTCCCCCTGCTGCTGCCTCAGCAGAGTCTGCTGGCCTGGCTGGCCGTGAGGGCTTCGTGGCCAGTGTGGGCTGGCCCCACTCATCCCAGAGTCACTGAATCGTGCAAGCGCCAGCAGCGGGGACGTGTAACATCAGAGCTTCAGGAATTCAAAAGCAAAGCAGGTGGCATTTTGCCAGAAATTGAGATGTTTAAAATAACCTTTGATAGAGTTGAAAAGATACCTCTCTAGTTTTAAGTCTTTCTGAAAAGGAATGCGTGAAGGGGTTGTTTGGTTAGGGCTTTTTCTTTCTTTTATTTTTTACTTCTTTTTACTTAGATGTGAGTCAGGCTTTACTTACTAGGTCTTATCCTCCTGGAGTAACACTGTCTCCCGATCCTGAAGCCAGTGCTGACCCCTGGTCTCGTCTGTTTCCCTGTCACTGACCTCAGGCACCACACGGTCACTCGGGGCATCACCAAAGGCGTGAAGGAGGACTTCCGCCTGGCCATGGAGCGCCAGGTTTCCCGCTGCGGTGAGAACTTGATGGTCGTGCTGCACCGGTTCTGCATTAACGAGAAGATCTTGCTCCTTCAGACTCTGACTTGACCGGAGATCTTGCTGCCAGAGACTTGGTAGCTATGTCATTTTTTTGGAAGACATAAAGCAGTGGTCGGCGTTGCTGTGACAACTCTTAAAAACCAGAAAACCATCTGAGTTCTAACTCATTGGTTGCTTCCAGGGTAGTTCCCAAGAGTCTGAGAAGCCATTTCTATTTTTAAGAATCATTTTTTTATAATTTTTGTAAAACAAAATAACCCATTTTGTAAATAAAAATCATCTTAAAATTCAGGACTATACAGTTATTTTAATTTTTATGAGTTTTGTAATGGGGTGCATTTTTCTTCTGCTCTTCTAAGCACAAAGCAAGGGAAAAAATCCAACACAATTGAATTGAGTAATGAATTTTAATATTCTAGCTACTTAAAAAGACATTATGCCTTCCATGGTCTCAAGATTTTATTTTCCATAGTTAAAAAAAATAGACTTTAGTAAATGTTACATGGCAACATAACATTAGACCTTTTCATTCAGGGAGTTTTAATATCAAAGCTTTTATACAAAAATGAACCCACCCAATATTCATATGCGTTCCTTGAGCCTTGTCCTCCACCCACTGACATATCTTAGCACAGACCATGCAGGGACGGTATGCTGAAGGAGCAATGCACTTGGTCTGTTAGAAAGCCCAAGAAAAGAAAGCAAAGTAGAGGCTGAGTGGGGGCACGAGGAGCCTTCTCCCTTAGGCCGCAGGAATAGCCTGCTGCATGTGCCTCGTGGCCCAGTGGTTGTTGGTCATGGGCTCTGGGGCCAGACCTGGCTTCAGACCCTGGCTCTGGCCTGCCAGTGGCACTTCCATCAGGGTTGCGGGCAGGAAGTGTGTGACAGAGGGCCTCGTACGTGGCAAATGCCTGGCCAGTGTTAGCTGTTAGGTTTATTTTTTCTTTCGCTGTTCCAGAAATACATAAGGTAAGTATCAAACACACATTTGCTTCTAGGGGTTATTTAAGAATGAAAGACCTAAGAAGTTGTTAGTTACTTTGCATAGTTTCTCATATCTTCACTAAATAAGACTCTCTTTATAGATACATTAACGTGGTTTAAATAATAGACATCTGATTCACTCTTTCAACTAGCTCATAACAGTATTTATCTCTGTAATGAGTTTATTACAGATACATGAACCACCCTGTTGTGTTTTATCAATCATGGTGTGCATTGCTCCCCAACTTTTAAATTAAAACACTCTTACCTTTTGGTTTTATAGCACCTTCCTCAGACCCATGTTCAGGGTCAGCTCTCGTCAAAACAAGACTTTCTAATTTGGGAATGGTGATGGTTGGACAAGATGATGAATATATGTAATGTCACTGAACTGTGCACGTGAAGATGTTGAAATGACAAATGTTTTATTCCCTATACATTTACCACAATTAAAAAAAAAAAAGTATAGGATAAAAACAAGACTTTCTAATACCCAAATCTGTTGATACGAGGTCAAAAAGGACCAATCATCTTAGGTAACAAGTTTAATCAGAGAGGGAGGGTAAAGTCATTTCACCTCTGATGATACAGAAAGGGTTTTGATGAGTTTTGATTATGCAGACCTCACTAATAAATTCTCACAGGTCGGCTGACGCTGGGGATATTATTCAGCCACGCCACTTCTGTGTGAAGGAATTGTAAGAGAAGGGCCATAGAATATACTGGGAAATCAGGCCCAAGTTTGCAGAAAAAATGCACCCAGGCAAGCATCACAGGTGTTTTGTTAAACATAATACCTATGACTAATAAGCTGTCACTTAGGACAGATAGGATTTGGATGGATGGAGGTGCTGGTTTGTAAGCCAAGTAACATTGAGAGTTTAATCAAGTACCAGATGAAAAACAGCCTTGTCTGGCAAAGTGGAAGGGTGTGAGGACAAATGGGATAAGATACAAGAACAGCAAGCTGGGGGAAAAAAAAAAAAAGCTGGGAAAGATGGGAAAAATGAAACAAAGAGTTGATTTCTATATGGAAGGTCCCAATAAGGGTTGAGTTCTACCAGAACCCAAAACGGTAATGGATACTCTGGGAAGCTGTGTGCTCCCCCGAAGGAGCAGGGCCAGCTGTCAGTTTTACATCCAATGCTTTGGACGGAATTCTGGGAAGGAAAGCCAGCAAGATAATGGCGTCTTTTGTCTACTGCAGTGTTTTGACATACATGATTAGATAAGGGGTTTATAAAGTCTGAGGCATTTTATGGACATAATATAAACATCCAGCATTTCCATCAACTTTGAATTTAGAATTGCGTGTAGCCTAAGGAAAAACAATGTTTTGGAACTAATGCCTGACAAAAACTGATTACACCAAGAGAAAAATGTTGGCTTACTACACTCTGGTGAAAACAGATTACACAAATGTGCAATTGAAGTCCACTGCTCACAATGTGTTTTCCCACCTAATTTCAAAATTTAAACCAGAGCTGTGTTAAAGATTTCAAAATTCTGAGACAAGGGATTATTCCAGAAGTGGCATTATTAACTGGTTTTCATAGCTTACGTGGTGTATTGCTTACCAGTTTAAAAAATCTAATTCTTTTATGATTGATAGAGATTTCTGTCTCAACAGTGTAGCATGTTGAAGATTTTTCTCACAGTCTGTCTCCCCAGGGTTATTTGGAACACATGAGTATGTTAAAGGAAAAAAAATGTTGGAATTTAAGTAGATACCCTTTGGATATAAACTGTGGATTACTGTACATTTATAAAAGAAGCCACAGTGAAAAGAGGCAATTTATAAGTGAAGCAGTTAGTTCACTTAATTGTAAATACAAACTAATATGAAAACATGAATATGCCAAATTATTATGTCTCTACTCTGCATTTTTTTTTTGTTTGTTTTAATTAAAAACTCACTCCCACTTCCCTGTAAGATGCAAGGTGCCATGTATTTGAGCAGCCATTGTTGGTTGTCCTCCCCTCAGCCATTTCCCCACTCTGCCACTCACCCCCAACATACTTCATTGTCTCTGACTACAAGACCCTGATTTTATTCAGCTTACTCACCTTCCTCCACACAGCCATGGGCTTGGTTAGTCCAAGGTCCCCTGGCGTTGCTAGTTTTGGAACAGCCAAGTGAGGTACTTCTAGCCAAGGAGGAATGAAGGGAAAACTGCTGAGAGGCTTCTCGGAAAGGATTTCTGGCTAACAAAATTCTGAGACACACAGAGATGCCTGCTTCTTCCACTGGGTGTTGTTTTTGTGTAGCACCTGGATTCATGGCAACCACCTCACAACCAGGAAGTGAGCTAGCTGACAACAAGCTGATGTGCTAGAGCCAGGACTTCTTATGTGAGGTAAGTGTTCCTTGTAACTCAGCTGAATTAGGATTTCCTGTTCCTTATGGCTCAAGACATCTTAACTGGTATAATAGCCAATTTGAGAAATACTTCTAGATAACTCATCTGAAGAGGTCTGCCTCTGCTCTGATTGCTGGGATTTGGGATGGGTAAGCTACGGCCATCCATAATGGCTCATTTCAAGAGAAAAGCAGGACCAGGCTTCCTCAAAGATGACTGTCCCCATAAACAGTAGCTCCATGAACATCTTCGTAGGGATTCCAGGCACATGATTTTACCAGCACTTAAATCTCAAAAAATAACACTGTTGCTTTAATAAATGTTTATTTCACGCCTGCTACATACAAGGCACTGTGTTTCGTGCCACGAAGAATATACAGATGAACAAGGCATAATCCTTGCCCTTAAGATCACAGTCTAGCATGAGAAATTAGGTACACAAATATCAGACAAGGCAAAAAGTGATAAATGTCGTGACATATCAAAATATTATGAGAATCCAAAGGAAGAAAATCTTACTTGTGGATGAAAATAAGAGATTAGAGAAGACTCCCTAGAAGGAAACCCACTGCCATCGAGTCGATTCCAACTCATAGCGACCCTATAGGACAGAGTAGAACTGCCACAGAGTTTCTAAGGAGCGCCTGGTGGATCTGAACTGCCGACATTTTGGTTAGCAGCCATAGCTCTTAACCACTACGCCACCAGGGTTTCCTCCTTAGAAGCAGGGATGTTTAAAATGATAGGTCAAATGTAGACAGGAGAAAATTAAGAGGAAAAGATAATCCCGTGAGTTTATGAACAAAGAAGCAGGATACGCTGGCTCTGTTACGGAGGTGGCATGGAGTCTAGCTGGTTGCAATAAGTAGGGTGGGTCAAAGGAGTTGGGGAAAAGAAGCTGAGAAGACATGCTTGGCTCAACTGTAGATGGTGATGTGTGCCAGACAAAGACCTTTCCACTTCAATGGAAGGTTTTGAAGAGAGGTGATTTGATCCCAGCCTTCCTTTACAAATGGCGGCAATAAGTCGGTGACTTACAGAAGGAGGGACTGAGGGAAGGTGGCCAGTTTAAACTGATTACCAGAGTCTGGACTACACTAATGAAGTAGTGACAATGAGAATGAAGAAGTTACGGTGGAAGATGGAGATAGAATTGAGAGGTCTCAGCCATGAGTGAATATGGAAAAAGGGAGGATAGAGGAGTAAAATAGGTGAAAAGATGATGACAGTTTTATACCAGGAACTGATCCATTCACAGAGCTAGGAAAATCAGAAGGAGAAAAAAGTTTGAACTTGGGGGGAAAGAGGAGGAAGATGATGAGCCTGAGATGCTGGTGGACATCCAGGTAGATGGGTCCAGTAAGGAGTTAAGATTGGGCTAAGAGGCCAGGGTAGAGGTCAGAGCTGGAAACAGACTGGGAAGTCGTCCTTGCAGTGACGATAATTGAAGCAAATAGGTTGAGATGGCACCATCTCACCACAGAAGGGTGAGATGTACAATGCTATTGTACAACCCTGTTGTCGCATTTTCCTTAATTATGGAGTTCTCACAGAAAATCCGTAAATATGATGATGCATCATATGAAAAGTGCTGTTCCCCTCTGTGTGTTCTCCTACTTCACTCCTGAGAAACCATTTCTTCGGTTTTGTGATTACGAGCAGCCAAGGTGCCTCCACTGTGGAGGGTCACTTTGAAAAGATTTACTCCAATGAGAGCTTTTTTTAAAAAAAAAAAAAAAACTTTCCATTCTCATTTAATTTGAAGACATTTTCTGTAATTAAATTATTTTCTGAGGGTTTCAGAAAAATCACTGATGTATCCTACTTCACTGAGGCTAAGAGCTGAAAGAGATCTAGGAAGTCATCTCCCTTCCCCTCATTTCACAAATGAGGGAACTGAGGTCCAGACAGGCCAAGAGATGTGCCCAGCATCTCACACAGCAGTGATGGCAAGGCTGGACCCAGAAACAGTAACAGTGTGCTATCCCACAGCTACATCCCTGGATACTTAGCTATCCTCTAGATGGATGGATGGATGAATAGACAGACAGACAGACAGGCAGATAATTATAAGGAAGAGTGGGAATAACAGCTGTATTTTAACTTTTTTTTTTCAGTGAAGAAGAGGAGAAAATGGCTTCTGAGGAAATTACTCTGGTTTTCTTGAAACATCAAACTGCACTTAAATGAAAAATATTATACTATGTTACTACATACCACACACAGTAAGCTTCAGAGTCAGCCGCAATAGAAATGATGGTACTCTTTGTTGGCACGTGCACATACAAAAAGGCAGTCGGCAGGAAAACAAGGTCAATAAGAACCAGTCCTTAGATTGTCTTAGCCATCAGAGAAGCAAGATGTCCATGGTAATTCCCTCTCGGAAAGTTAAATGAGATCTCCTTAAACTGAAGTTCCAAATACATCCATTTATATAGAAGATGGAGAACAAAAGACAATGACATCGGAAGCACGTAAGTCACAAACATACAGGCAGAGTTCTGATGCGCCATGTCATAGTAAACCAGCTTGAGCACAACAGCATCTTTATACAATCAATAATGCCCTTGAGTAAAGGCTGTCTCAATCCTCTCCCAGGCCTTCTAGAGTCTGCCAGTTAGCGGGAGCAATCAGATTTTAAAAAAAACCTTCTTTTTGTAGAGAATGTAGGCAATGAGCACCCAGAGGGCGGTGGCGACGATGTTCTGAGTTAGGTGCTCTTTGTGCGACTGGTTATCCTCCAGCTTCCACTGAAAGGGGAAGTAGTTCTTAAATACCTCATGGCCAACGTACACCAGAATGGAATTCATTCCTGAAGGAGAGAGGAAGGAGATAACGTTTTCCTGAGACACCTGGTCATTTATTTTTTTTAATTTTGGTAAAAAATATATATATACATGTTTTTTTACCAAAATATATATATTTACATTTATCATTAATTACATTTATCATGTTATGCAACCATCAGCACTATTTGTTCCAAATTTTTCCATCACCCTTAATGGGAACCCAGTGCCCCCTAGGCAATAACTCCCCCTTTTCCCTCTCCCACCCCTGGCAACCGCTAATGACTTTGGTCTCTATACATTTGCCTATTCTAGATATTTCATATAAGTTGGATCACACAATATTTATCCTTTTGTGACTTATTTCACTCAGCATAATGTTTTCAAGGTTCACCCAGGTTGTAGCATATACAAGAACTTCATTTCTCTTTATGGCTGTTGTGTGTACATATATACCACATTTGGTTTATACATTCCTCTGTTTCCACCTTTTGGCCTTTGTGAATAGTGCTGCAGTGGCGTACAAGTGTCTGCTTGAGTCTCTGCTTTCAAGACTTTTAGGTATATACCTAGGAGTGGAACTACCGGACTATATGGTAATTCAATGTTCAACGTTTTGAGGAATCGTCTAACAGTTTCCCACAGAGGCTGTACCATTTAACAGTCCCACCAGCAATGCAGAAGTTCCAGTTTCTTCACACCCTCACTGATGCTTGTTGCTTTCCATTTGTTTATTGGTTTGTTTTATCACAGCCATGCTCATGGGGGTGAAGTGGTATCTCTCTGTGATTTTGATTTGCATTTCCCTAATTACTAATGAATATTTCATTCTTGAAATCTATGTCAGTGAAAAAACATAAAGCAGGCATGTATTATTGGCTACTGCCAAAAAATAAGTGATGCCTAGCTTAGGTACTTAAGTGTGAATTATATCCAAAAAATGATTAGAAAATACTCACTTTATCACAAAACTAAATCTCAAAGGAAAGCTAAAATGGTTAACATATTATATTTTCTAGATAGAGGATTTGAGGGCCAAAGGATGTCACTGTTACTAGACTCAAGGGGCTGAAATGAGTCATCTATCCCTCAGTCTTCTGGTAGAATTGGATCTAAGCCACTTCATTTATTTCTTGATATCATCTCAGACATTTCTTATAATGAATAATCTTTAAAGAAGCTGATTATGTTAAGAAAGAAAGTATGGCCCCGTAAGTATTACAAACTGGAGAATATGCTCGGGATCGTTTCTCATACCCCCTAGTTGGGTACTGACTGAATTAAATGTGAAACGACTGGGGCACATAAACTGTCACACAACAACCCCACAAGCTAGATGGGTAAAAGTGAGGTGGGCTGCTTCCCAACAGGTCGAGTGAGGTCCTGTGCAGCCTGGACAATGCGAGCCCTGCTGCTTTCATCCTCAGCCTTGGAAACATGCCACCAAGGCAGTGGCTTGAGGCCCTGGCATGAACATGGCCAGCAGTTCTCTGAGCCAGTTGCATGTGGGCAACCATCACTGACTCTCTTCGGGGTTAGGGGTGACTTGCCTGGGTAAAAGAACGGGGTTCCTGTCCACAGTCCCTTCACATCCACAATGGGATACAGGACCAGCAGGATGAAGAAGGCAAAAGAGCTCAGCGTAGTGACATAGGAAATGGACCTGAAGGAGTGAAATGAGGGTCTCAGTGCTCCTGAGGAACACAGGCGATTTCAACAATCAAAATGAAAGTTGTAGTTTCTTCTATACCTACCACAGATTTTTGTTTACTGGGATAAAACCTTCGTTTTCAGAAACTTTCGTCAAAGCAGCAGAAGTAAGCCCCTATAACAGGAGAGAAAGATGTAAAAGATTTATACATTCTCCCAAAATAACAACTGTTTCAAGACCAAAAAACGTTAGTTAAGCTGTTTAGGGAGGGTCGAAAATTGGGCCCTATATTTTACTTTTTTAACCCGAAAAACATTTTTAAGATTATAATTAAAAATTATTCTCCAAAAAAAAAAATTTTTTTTAGCATTTCTGTGAGGGGAAGAAAGTAAACTCATTGATAAATTACGTTGACTCCGGAGGGGAAACATGACTGTATGGTCTCAGGTAAATCATCAGGGTTGCAAACTCTTATCACACGTGAATCTGGGACGTGATGTTGAACACCTGTGTCTACTCGTTCTAGGTGGCTCCCCACGCAGAACTCATAACTCAATTCCATCTTCACAGATTCCCGACTGGCTGTCGTATGGCAAACTGTCTTACTTATAATGACATTTTCCTAAGAAAATAAATCTGAGCATTTAGGCGGAAAGATTTGCTCCTCTGTCATTCAAATGAAGAAGGTTATTGGTTGAGATGTGATGACTGCTGCTACAGTAGTGTTGTTACACATTTTATTTCCTCTTAACTATATATGTAGAGAAAAGGAACTTTAATGAGGAACACTGGTTACTTACTAGAATACAACACCAGGCAGTGAATCTAATCACGATGTCTTTGGTCTGATCCTTATAATACAGTAGTATTTTTCCTGCCTAGGGAAGAAAACATAATATGACCAAAAGAACTGCCTAAAGTATATTCTTATTTTATATTCATCCATTGTCTTTGACTCAACAAACATTCATTTGCCAGCACACTGCTAGATACTGGAATTACAAAGGTGAATGGAATATTATTCCTGCCCTGGATTAATGGAGAGTGAGAGTGGACACCTGAAGCCATGGAACCAAAGACAGGAAGCATTGTCAACAGATCACAAAATGGAGGATAATTACATCAGATCACAAAATGAGCCACCATACAATACTGGAAATTATGGCCTAGCCAAGTTGACACATAACATTAACTAGTTAACAAGTGCCATCTCAGGGTGGGAGGGAGACATCAGAGAGGATGTGACGTCGAGTCAGGCTATGAACAGGGGCAGCAAGTCTCAGGTGGTCAAAGCAGGGAAGAGCATTCCAGGTAGCATGGAACAGCATGCACAGAGCATGTAAAAAAGTGTGAAAAAGCACAGCATTTATGAGACATTACAGGTAATACAGAAATGCTGGAGGGTGGGGAAGGCCATGTAAATGGGGTGGGCAGGTAGGCACTGAGAAGCATGGGCTTTCCCCCATAGGTGATAGGACCCCGGGAAGATTACTGCAGGAGAGTGACAAGGGACCAGCTCAGATGAACCTGGTAGATGGCCCAATCTGCAGCAATATGCAAGATGTGCAGGAACAGGGTGGAAGTGGAGACAGGGAAGTATTTTAAAAACAGTAAAATGCATAAAAATCCCTCCAAAATTAGGAATTAATCTCTGAAACATCAAAGGATAAGAAAGTGTTAATAATAATTTACAAAAAGAGCTAAAATTCACGAATGTTTTCTGTGTGCTGGTTCTTAGAACTTTACAAGAGTTATATAGCAACTTTATGAAGAAGGTGTTACTGAAGCATAGAGGGGTTAGGTGACACATCTGAGGTTACCCAGCTAGTAAGTGGCAGACGTGAGATTCAAACCCAGGCAGGCTGGCTCCAGGTCTGTACTCTCAACCCCTACACTACACTGTTCCACAGGTACAGATTCAGCTGGACAGCTTCTATAAGGATTAAGCAAATATACATGAAATCACAATATAAACTATGAAGTGCTATAGAGGTAAAGATAGTATTTCTAAACCTAAAATTATTTAATCACCCAAATTATATGCTTTAGGCCTACACTATCAAGTATGTGCACTGGCAGTATGTGGCTATTTAAATGTTAACTAAATTTAATTAGAAATAAAATTAAAAATTCAGTTCCTTTCTATAGAAGAATTCTGATCAAAAGGGAGAAAATACAGAACAGAATTTGAAATTTTCATAGAATCTAGACTTTCTACAGCCATGGAGGCTAGATGAACCCCTGGAACTATTGCCCTGAGATAATCTTTAAACTTTAAACCAAAAATATCCCCTGAAGTCTTCTTCAAACCAAATAACAATTTAGCTTAACTAGTAAAGAAAGTCTACTTTGACCATTGTGCTCTTTCAAGATCTATCTACATGGAATCAAATTGACAACAGCAACTCAAAATATTAGATAGGAAGCTTATGGGGCAGTGAGTTTGTGTTAAGAGGGGGATGAACAATTCATAAATGGAGGGTGGAAATGGCTGCACAACTTGAATAATATAATCCATGTCACTGAATAGTACATGTAGTAATTGTTGATTCAGTATATGTTGTACTGTGTATGTTCTCAACAAGAAATAATACAAAAAATTGAGTTCCTCGGTTGCACCGGTCATATTCCAAGGGCTCAGCAGCCACATGTGGCTGATGACTACCCTACTAAAAAGCACAGCTATACAGTATTTTCATCACCACAGAACGTTCTGTTGGACTGTGCTACTTTATACATGTTTTCCTACCAGTGAGCTCCCCTCAGTCAATAGTTTCAAACAGTGATAAGGAGAACTTTAGGCAGAAAAATCCACTCTTTAGAATTTTAACAAAATTGCATGCGAGGTAAACCAAGAATAACCAGAGCCTGTATTGACTTTGGCATAAATGATGTGCAACGTGAAGCCATGAAAATGTACATGAAAGAAATGTGACAAGAGACATGGTGACCTCCCAGTGTACCGTTACCCAAACACACTCAGCAGAAAAGTCTTTTATCCAAAAACTGTCCGGGATTCATTTCTAAGATAAGTCATATAAATAAGATTGTTTCTAGACTACAGTAAAAAAAAAAAAAAAAAAAATTTAAATATGCTGGATTTCAGCGACTTGAGCATTTATTAGACCTATACCATGGAGCCCTGGTGGCACAGTGGTTGAGAGCTACAGCTACTGTCATGGATTGAACTGTGTCCCCCAAAAATATGTGTCAAGTTGGCTAGGCCATGGTTCCCAGTACTGTGTGGCTGTCCTCCATTTTGTGATTTTCCTATGTGTTATAAATCATAATCTCTGCCTGTGGTTAAAGAGGATTAGGGTGGGATATGACACCCTTGTTCAGATCACATCCCTGATCCAATGTAAACGGAGTTTCCCTGGGATATGGCCTACACCACCTTTTATCTTACAAGAGATAAAAGGAAAGGGAAGCAGAGAGTTGGGGACCTCGTATCACCAAGAAAGCAGTGCCGGGAGCAGAGCGCGTCTTTTGAAGCCGGGGTTCCTGCATGGAGAAGCTCCTAGTCCAGGAGAAGATTGATGACAAGGACCTTTCTCCAGAGCCGACAGAGAGAAAGCCTTCCCCTGGGGCTGACACCCTGAATTTGGAATTCTAGCCTACTAGACTGTGAGAAAATAAATTTCTCTTTGTTAAAGCCATCCACTTGTGGTATTTCTGCTATAACAGCACTAGATAACTAAGACAGCTACTAACCAAAACTCAGCAGTTCAAATTCACCAGTCACTCCTTGGAAACCCTATGGGGCAGTTTTACTCTGTCCTATAGGGTCGCTATGTGTAGGAATTGACTCGACGGCAGTGAGTATGCCATGGAAAAGAACAGGCTTGCTTATTTTGTTTTGATGAAATCATTTTTGGATTAGGGATAAATCAACAAACATTTTCAGAAAAATGAAACGAACAGACACCTGAACTCCTAAAAATGCCATCACGATGGAATTGATGGTTCCTAGGATTCCTTCTGGATCGTAGGCCATCTCAGTGTGGTACAGCACCTGACGGAGAGAATGAGAAGACAACACTATCTGACCATGAAAAAGCACACTGCGACTCACCTTCCCTGGACTTCCTGAGACTAAATGCAAACCTGAATGCAGCGCACCACTCCGTGTTTTGTGTTTCTGCCTCAGAAGCTCATTGCCAACTTATGGGGTCACAGGCAGACTAGCTCTGGCCAAGAAAGTGTGGTGTGTGGCACTTCAGAAGGGAATGCAGAGCCCCGGTGGGGAGCCAGCTCCAGCAGCAGCCGCGTCAGCTTCAGCCCCTCAGTTATTATTTGTTCTTTTTAGACAGCCCTGTTACAACATTAACAGGTCCCTGTCTTCTTTTAAGACAAATAATAACATTTAAAAAATGCATGTGAATGAATTTCTGTTAAGGGTGGTAAAATAATTCCAAACGGGATAGTGACCAATCATGGTTGCACAGTATGAGGGATATAACGAATGTCACTGAATTTTACATGTAGAAATCGTTGGATGTTTTGGTGCGTATACCTCACCACTATAAAAACATAATTTAAAAAATAAATAAATAAAATGCATTTGTATTTTTTTGTTATAAAATGAATGTCATTATAGAAATTTGGAAATACACGGTTTAACGGATGCTGTAGTGTGTCACTCAGCTCTCCTCCCACTTTCAGGACTGAGGCGTTCATTCCCCCAGCTGCTAGAATTATGAGTAGCCAGAAGCTCTCAGCCAAGTCCATCTTCTGGATTTGTCCTTGGCTAAAGAGAGCTGCCTCATCAGAGGTCACAGCCCCTTGTTAGGGACAGTCCAGATTCAATCAGGGATACAAAGGGCCCGATCCCTCAGCTCAACTGAAACAACTCTGAAGGGCCACCCCGGGCTCCAGGATGCCCCGGGGGATTGGCAGAATCCTCTGTGGTGACTGAAGTGCAGTTTAACTTCTCCCCCTGCCCAGTCTTGCTTCCTTCAGCCCCCGACAGGTGCTGGTCCCCACAGAACTCCTCAGCAAACGTGAATCTCTGCCATACAGTCTGCTGCTCAGGAAATCTGAGACATACAGAAAACCACTCCGGTACACATTTTATACAATGCGCTCTCACTCTAAAATCTAAATTAATGTTTACATACTGCCACATAATGAGCAGCAAAGTCACCTAAAGTTTGCCGGCTTTTAAAATAAAAATTCACCCCAAATATATTTTATTAAGGAGTCCCTTAAAGTGGTTAAGCACTTGTCTGCTAACCAAAAGGTCAGCAGTTCGAACCCACCAGTCGCTCCAAAGGAGGAAGATGTGGCAGTCTGCTTCCATAAAGATTTCAGTCCTGGAAATCCTATAAGGCAGTTCTGCTCTGTCCCACAGGGTCGCTATGAGTCAAAATCGACCCCGTGGCAATGGGTTTGGTTTGGCTGGGTTTGGGTGGTGCAATGGTTAAGCACTCAACCACTAACTGAAAGGCTGATAGTTCAAACCCACCTAGAGGCACCTCAGAGGAAAGCCCTGCAATCTGCTTCTGAAAGGTCACAGTCTTGAAAACCCTATGGAGCACAGTTTTACTATACACACATGGGTTTGCCATGAGTTGGAATCAACTAGACAACAGTGGTGTTTTGGGGCATTGTATTTTATTAAATGGACACAGTTTGAAGTTGGCCCGCTCTTTCTACTCCCTTCACTTCAGAGAGCCTAAGTTTATACATCCAAGTACAAGCCAGTGTCACTCACAGCAGAAGAAGGATGCTGGTAAAGGTGCTCATCTCCCAGAAGCACACGGTCCACGTAACCAGCAGCTCCTCCAGTACAATTCGGATACTTCCCCCAGTCTCCAATGCCACCAGGGCCAAGATAACCACTAGGCAAGTGAAAAACATATAGTGACTTGATAAGACTTCAGAAGGGATAAAAGTATTGGCTCCTTACGCAGCCCAGCAAAGAGCCTGAGACGTGTGCAATCCTAAAAATCTCCTCTGGCTCCATGCACTCTCGCCAGTGCCTTTCAACTTGACTGCTCCCCACGGTGTGAAGGCAGGAGGCCCAATTTTTGTTAGAACTGACACACGTGCACACACACAAAAAAACTTCACGGAGATATTTCTCTTGACACACATCAAACTCCTCTACCAATACAAAGCACGCTTCAGAGGAGAAAACCAAATGAAAGAAAATTCCTCTGATTGAGTGACTTGAAAGCTCTAAGCCCAGAAACCCGAACTTGGCAGAAAATGACGTGCAAAAAGGGGTGACCTATCTAGCGATGGCCTGCACTAGGGCTGGAACAAAGGGACTGGAAGGAGGTGGACAGATTTGAGAGACACGATCAGATGTGAAGGGTGGGGGAAAGAAGTAGGAGTGCAAAGAGAACACCCAGGTTTCTGGCTTGGGAATACAGATGATGCCACCAACTGAGACAAGATAAGAGAAAGAGACAACCAGCAGCAGAACAGCCAATAAACATTAGTCTCCCTTCCTCACCTCTTCTCACTCTATTAGGTTCTTAAGCTGCCAATGGAGCCCTGATGGCACAATGCTTAAGAGCTTGGCTGCTAACCAAAAGCCTGGCAGTTCAAATCCACCAGCCGCTCCTTGGAAACGCTATGGGGCAGTTCTACTCTGTCCTACTAGGTCACTATGAGTTGGAATTGACTCAATGGCAATGGGTTAAGCTGCAATGACTCCACAAGCTGTAGCACTATGGCCAATCCGTGTTGGCTGGTGTTATGGGTTGAACTGTGCACCCCAAAAAGACATGTTCAAATCCTAACCACAGTACCTGTGAATGTGATTTTATTTGGAAACAGGGTCTTTGCAGATATAATTAATTACATTAACAGGGTCATACTACTGTTTTAAGCTGTCATGCCCCCTTCCCCCACCAAAAAAGATTACCTAGAAGGGTTCACTTACGTAGGGCATCCAGGAACTGGTAAGAAGAATGTCAAGGTCAGCCAAATGCTTTCCAGCGTCAGGATGAAGAGCCACTGTGGCCAGCTGGCTGTGAGGTCCCGAAGAGAAAAGCAGCTTCTCTCCTAAGTGAGGAGCAGAAAGAAACAGACATAAACTACATGCAAACAGAATGAGAGGTCATACACAGTGTACGTATTTGGAAAACTCCTTGAAATGCTTTCCTTAGCCCTTATAGTAAAAAGAAGAATATATATATACACACACAAAAAAAACCAAACCCAAATCTGTTGTTGGAGAGTCGATTCCGACTCATAGCAACCCTATGGGACAGGGTAGAACTGTCTCATGGGGTTTTCAAGGAGCAGTTGCTGGATTTGAACTGCCAACCTTTTGGTTAGCAGCTGAGCTCTTAATCACTATGCCACCAGGGCTCCATATATATATATATATATATATATATATATACATATGTATACATATATTATGTTAAAAATACTGGTAGCAAAGAAATCAGTGGACAATTGCATTTCTAGTTATGTGCCCAAGAGAATTAAAAACATATTTGTTCACAAAACCTTGTACACGAATGTTCATAGCAGCAGTACTAACAATAGACAAAAATATTAACAACTGCCCATCAACTGAAGGATGGATAAATACAATGTGGTATACCCATACAATGGCATATTATCATCGATAACAAGGACTGAAGTACTGATACATGCTACAACACAGGTGAACTGTGAAAACACCATGCTAAGTGAAAGAAGCCAGACACAAAAGGCCACACAATGTACGATTTCATCTATACGAAATGTTCAGAATAGGCAAATCTATAGAAACAGAAAGTAGATTAGTGATTGCCTGAGGCTGAGGGTAGGAAGGGGTGAGGGGCAATGGGAAGTAACTGCTAACGGGTATGGATTTCTTTTGGGGGTGATGGAAATGTTCTGGAATTAGAAAGGAGTGATAGTTGCACAACTCTGAATATACTAAATACCACTGAATAGTATATTTTTAAACGTGGATTTTATGATATGTGAGTTATATCTCAATAAGATGTATATAGAAAGAAATTTTAAAATATTAACCTTTTGGAGCTATTCTAGTTGAAGATGGGGTGTCAACTATTCTTGGTATTCCACCTTCCATCTCCCACCCAACCTCTCACCCAATCATGGCACCCCAGAATAATCTCCACAGAACCCTTAGGTTCCACAGAAGGACTGAAAACGACCACTGTGATACTCATGGTTAACCAAGCTCCATGTGCACTTGTGCACGTCTAGTCTTCACTTCACCTCAAGGAAAACTGACAGCCAGAGGATAACTGATCCATTGATAAGGACGGGCAGGGGAGGTAAAGTAAGAGTGATTAAAAATGCACTCCAAAATGATTAAAACTAAGCAACTATTGTAGGAAGAACCAAGAGAATTTGAGATTCCACGATAAATTTGCTAGTTACATATATTGAAGATAGCTAGAAAACAAATAAAGCTTTATTAATTTATTAAGTAGGGCCTCAAATGGAAGAATTTAAACATTTCCACTTGATTTTTTACCTCTAGTAAAAGAAAAATAAGGGCTGCCACCTGGGTAAACTCAAGTCTATATTTATAGTAAGACAGGAAGTAACCACAAGAGGTGAGATTTTCACATACTATCATAAAGAAGTAAAAACTAGCCAAGTACAGTATTGTCGTTCTCCCATTTCCCACTCTAGCATTTTTCTCAAAGTTAAATTCTTACAGCATTTGTATAGATACCAAAATGCTATGTGAATTTTTTTTTTTAACATATATTGCCACCATAAGGGAGTTGAAAAAATGTCAGTTATGCCCCTAAAGACTGAATACAACTAGAAGATGGTGATACCACCCAATGTCGTCAAGAACATATGATTAAGAGTTAAAGAATCTACTGAGGTACTGCACTCATAACTAATAAAGTTCTGAAAACTCTACACCAAATTCCAAAGTGGCTTCTTTCCCTCTCTTTTCGTAACAGCAAGGTTTCTCACCGAGGCACAATTTTCAGGCACAGGTTTAGCAAAGAGGAGCTCTAACACGGCAACCACAAAGTAAGTCACTCCCAGCCGCTGCAGCACACCAGGAATTCGTACCTTATCCCAAGACACTGAGAAAACACAAATTAGGTCAAGTGTTAGCCAACATTTCTCATCACCCCAATGCAACACTATTTTTTTCCCAAAGGGGAAAACATACCTATATTGTATCTAAGCAATTCTTTTTTAAGCCTTAGAGAGAGACATATAATACGGTCAGGAGACATGGCTCCAACTCAAGTTCCAAGAACAGGCCAATCTCACTCAGTAGGATTGTCAGGGACATAGCTGAAATTCATGACAGGAAGCTGGCCAGTTGAGAGACTGAGCTAAGAATAAAAATGTCTTACTTGGGTATGAGGATAAAGCCAGGACTACCTATGGCCCTGAAGTTCATCTCCTGGCCTTTTCCCAGCAGGGATCTAGATTCAATTCTCATGCCCACCAGGAGACTACAGACCCAGAATAGGCCACCAACTGCCTCTCTCTGCCCAACAGGCTACATGACTGTATCACTGGCAGAGAGTAACCCTAAATGAGCTAATCCTACAGAAGCAACGGCTGGCTACTTGGAGATCCATCAAAGCAACTTTTACGTGACGACTTCCCCTATGGTTCCAACTGGAGGTGACCTCTACTCCTGCTAATGGCTACAGTCTTGCAGTAAAAGTGCTCATTGCCTGAATCATTTGGCTAATGACATCATATGCCTCTGCAGGAGAGTGACCACCACCTTCCCCAATTCTGACACTGGTACCGAGCTCAGGGCCCACAATCTTCCGTCAGCTTGCTAACTCACTAAACCAAAACCTGCTGCCATTGAGTCAATTCTGACTCATAGCAACTCTGTAGGACACGGTAGAACTATCCCATAGGGTTTTCAAGGCTGTAATCTTTACGGAAACAGACAGCCACATCTTTCTCCTGTGAAGTAGCTAGTGGGTTCGAGCCACCGATCTTATGGTTAGCAGGTGAGCACTTAACCACTGCACCACCAGA
Organism: Elephas maximus indicus; assembly: GCF_024166365.1. NCBI lineage: Eukaryota > Metazoa > Chordata > Mammalia > Proboscidea > Elephantidae > Elephas > Elephas maximus. The sequence continues at coordinate 57,322,906 of NC_064840.1, forward strand.
GCTCCTTCCTGTCTCGCTGGACACCCCTGAAGTAATGACAAAGTAACCCAGCTGATATACAAGTGTTGACAAAGGTGGATTCTTGAACTACTATACAAATGGCAAGTTGAGGAAATCAAGGTGTCATGAAGGTAGGGTCTGAGAACCAGGTGATGGTCTTTGCGCTGCTCCTCATTACACTTAGCATGATCTAGAGAGAGCACTGCCATCTCTCGTGACCTCAGATTCCTCCTCTGTACAACAGAGGGACTACAGTACTTTTGGAGGCTCGTCCCAGGTCTAAAAATCCCATGAAGATAATAATAATGCCCAAAGTTAACAAGCATTGTATATACTTTTCTAGTCATTATTTTTTTTGCAGGTAACCGAGATGGGAAAATTACATTTTTTTAAATTATAATACATAGTTTCCATATTTCAACCTGAATAGATAGTAAAAAAGGGGGAAAAAAAAAAACTTACATGGACCAAGGCAATAATTGGGATTCACAATGACAACTCCTATGCAAATCAGCAGGAAACTCCTCCACGCAATTTTCCCCAGGAGTTTGACTTTTGAACATCCCCGCTGCAGTATGGAAGTCATTGACAGAAAAATCGAAGACCCCATAATAAATACAAACCTAAAAAATAAACAAAAACTACTAATAGGTGGCCTTTGCCAATTTTTTAATCTAATTTATATCATTATCATTTTATAATATACTCCAGAGACATAACACATTAATTTTTTAAAGTAGCCAATTATTGAAATAACATCAGGTTAATACTGAAAAGAAAGATTAGAATGTAACTCTGTTGGGCTATGTGGTTTTTGGATAGTGAATCTTCAAGTCCTATCTGAGGAGGAAAATTCTTTAGTATTGAGTGGAATTCCAAAGGACCACCCTACCACTGAGTTATCATAGAGAAATGATAAAGATGCTACAATTCAAATAACATGGCATTCACCAGCAGCCTCTTTCAAAGTTCCTCAGAAACAAAACATTTTAATAATTTCTAAATTCACTCCAGCTCCTAAAAGCAAAATGAAAACTATTTTCCCTCCCTCCTTTGGTCTGAGCTACACATCTCTTTCTTTTTTTTATTATACTTGTTTAAAAACTAATCAGGTTACGAGGGTGGGGAGGGATGGAGAGGAGTATTCACTAACTAGACAGTAGACAAGAATTATCTCAGGTAAAGGGAAGGACAACATACAATACAGGAGAGGTCAGCACAAATGGACTAAACCAAAAGCTAAGAAGTTTCCTGAACACAACCAAACACTTCAAGGGACAGAGTGGCAGGGGCTGGGGTTTGGTGACCATGGTTTCAGGAGACATCTAGGTCATTTGGCATAACAAAGTTTATTCAGATAATGTTCTGTGTCCTCCTTTGGCGAGTGTCATTTGGGGTCTTAAAAGCTTTTGAGCAGCCATCTAAGATGCACCAATTGGTCCCAACCCACCTGGAGCAAAGGAGAAAGAAGAACACCAAAGACACAAGGAAAACATTAGTCCAAGAGACAAAAGGGCCACATAAACCAGAGACTCCATCAGCCTGAGACCACAAGAACTAGAAAGTGCCCAGCTACCACCAAAGACAGCCTTGACGGAGCAGGAGAAAAGTGGGGTGCAGAACTCAAATTCACATAAAAAGACCAGACTTAACGTTCTGACTGAGACTGGAGGAACCCTCGAAGACATGGCACTCGGACCCTCTGTTAGCCCAGAGCTAAAACTATTCCTGAAGTCTACTCTTCAGAAAAAGATCAGACTGGACTATAAAACATAAATTAATACTCATGAAGAGTGTGCTTCTTAGTTCAAGCAGACACATGAGACTAAATGGGTGGCTCTAGTCTGGAGGCAGGATGTGAAGGCAGAAAGGGACAGAAGCTGGCTGCACTGATACCGGAAACGCAGGGTAGAAAGGGGGAGTGTGCTGTCACATTACAGGGATCGCAACTAGTCACATAACCATATGTGCATAAATTTTTGTATGAGAAAATAACTTGAGCTGTTAACTTTCACCTAAAGCGCAATTAAAAATAATAATAATAATCATCAGACTACTAATTGAGAAGCCCCGGTGTTGCAAATGGTTAAGAGCTCAGCCGCTAACTGAAAGGCTGGCGGTTCAAACGCACCCAGTGGCTCCACGAGAGAAGGACCTGGCAATCTGCTTCCATAAAGATTATAGCCAAGAAAATCTGTGGGGCAGTTTTGCTCTGTCACATGGGGTCGCCATGACTACAAATGGACTCGAGAGGCATCTAACAACAACAACTGTTCATGTTATTTGGCTAAGGATTACAGAAAAGAAGAGTTTGCCCTTGGTGTCCTCTGGCTCCCCATTCTGGGGTCAACCTAATCAGATGAACGTCCCAGATAACAGGAATAGGAGCCAAGCCACTTTCTCTGTCAGGAACCTCAGAGAGAATATATGTAAATAATTACCAGACTTCCAGAAATGCAGAGCCTCCCCCTACCAAATCCTCCCCAAATAATATCTCCAAAAAACTGAATTCACATTAACAGTGGGATCAAGGACACAAAACAATGGATGGTACTATTTCCTAATGATGGAGCAAAACAGCTCAAAGAATCAGAGCAAAGATATAAATTTCACATTGTATAGGAAGTATTCAATACGAACAACAGGCCATGATGGTCAGAGAGAGAGTTTGGTCACTCCGCCATGATTTTAAATTTTAATTTACTACTACCATTTCCTTGTTACATACTTATCAGTACTCACTGATACCAATATACTGCATTTCTTTTAGGAAACATGATTTTATACTTACTTTCAAGATTAGTGGAATTTAACTACATATTCAGAATTTATGATTCCCTACAAGATTCAAAAAATAAAAAACAACCAAACCCCCTGCCATCGAGGCAATTCCAACTCATAGCAACCCTATAGGACAGAGTAGAACCGCCCCATAGAGTTTCCAAGGAGTGCCTGGTAGATCCGAACTGCCAATCTTTTGGTTAGCAACCATAGCCACCAGGGTTTTCTACAAGATTCCAAGACCTAGTATATCCTATCTACACTAACAAAATGTTTTCCCTTGCAAACCACACGTTTATGCTCATATGTCTAACAAGAACTATGCCAAGTGTAAGAATTATTTAGTAACACAACTTTTGGAAGGACCTCATAACAGCAGAGACCTATAATTGACACATGCCTGTGGCTCAGAACTAAAGACTAATCTCAGAAAGAGGTTCCAGCATCATTAAAAAAAAAAAATAGAGCTGAACTATATAAGAGATGACGTTAAACAGGAAGAAATCATTGCAAACTCACCATGGAAATACGAGGTCAGCCACTGTCAGTCCTGCAGAACAACACAAGCATAGATGTTAAGAAAAAGCACTCAGGAATATAAATATGCCCAATATCTAGAATGGATTCTGCTATGTACTGACACAGAAAACAAACTCACGAAGAGTCTAGAGGAAACCACTGAAGTAAAACACATACAAACGGATGACTCCCTCGAAGCTCTCAGCCAGTCATAGGCTGAGGCGTTTCCTATGAACATTGCTGGACGTCAGAGGACCAAACTGGAAGTATGTAGACAAGTTTCCGATCTTCAAGTAGTGTGATAAGAGCTATTCAAAATCCGTTTCCAAACCAAACCACCAAGCCAGATTCACAGGAATCATTTAGCACCACAGAAATGAATCCCAGTTCAATGACGCCCCACAGTCCCCCAGTAGGGACATTTGAGGTCTCGAGGATACTACAGTGAAGCATTACAGATGCACTGCACACTGAAGGACCAAGAAAAGTCAAGGGCTAACAGAATAATCTACTGGTCACTCTAAGGGGCTCAGAGGGGGCTACTGGGGCCTCATCTCTGGAGCTGCTAGGGTTTGCTGGGTGATTCTCCCGCCCTACAGTTCTCTGAATGGACCTGTGGGAACCATGCTGCCTTTAGGAAACACCTTACCGTTCCAACTTGCATGTTTGAAGTACCAATATTTTCCTCCTCCATAATTAACAAAGACCATGATTATGAGAGCGAGCCTATAAAGCCAACAAAGAGAGTGCTTTCAGGGTTTGCCCATGTGACATGAAATGACCCAACTGCAAGAGATACGTGCATACATACAAGGTACAGGCATGCAATAATGCCACTCTACTGAACAGTTTTTGACACAAAGTGAGATTTATAGGGCAAGAAACGATTATTTTTCTAGTCACTACAAGTAGAGCCATACACTTAATTAACTTCTCCTGTTGCCAACATGGGGGCCCTGGTGGTGCAGTGGTTAATGGCTACAGCGAGCTATGGCTGCCAACCCAAAGGTCAGCAGTTTGAAGCTACCAGCCGCTCCTTGGAAACCCTATGGGGCAGTTCTACTCTGTCCTAGAGGGTCGCTGTGAGTAGGAATTGCCTCCTGGACAATGGGTTTTTTGGTTGCCAATATTTGCAACATTATGTCTTAGGAAAAATTTACACTGGTACTGAACTATGTAACTTGAAAACAACGCAGAACATTTCCAATGACTCAATTCTGCACTAATCATTCAGATGTTTCAAGCTAATGAACTGTATATGTAGAAGGCGGCACAGGGACATCTTGGGTCCTTCTCTCTTACTAGACGCAAGACCATGGGCAAGATTCTCATCGGTCATGTGCCTCCTTATCTGTAAGGGGGGGAACAACACACCATGGCATGTAGGGCCTTTTAATGAGAAAGTGTTATAGCACCTCAGCAGTGCACGTAACAAATGTTAGCTCCTGTCTCATCTGTGAATATCTCAACTCCCACAGTGGCCATGATAATCAGAAACAAAGAGGAATACAATTAAATGTATTCTGAATATGCTACTGTTGGGTGCTAATTCTGCAGAATGCAGGGAACGAAGACTGTAGTAGGTTAATATGGGGAGGGCGGGGACTCTGGAGCCCAAGCGCCTGGAATCAAATCCAGGCTTTACCGCTTAGTACCTGAGCGATCTTGGGAAAGTTACTTAACTCTATGGCTCAATTGCTTCACCTGAAAAACAGACATATTAAAATATCTACCTACCAGTAACTGCATTGTTGGAGTCTCTGGGTGGTGCAAATGGTTAACTTGCTCAATTGCTAACTGAAAGACTGGAGGTTTGAGTCTACCCAGAGGTGCCAAGGAATAAAGGCCTGGTGATCTACTTCCAAAAATTCAGCCAAAACCCTATGGAGCGCAGTTCTATTCTGACACACATGTGGTCACCATGAGTCAGAACTGACTCCATGCCAACTGGTGTGGTTAACTGGATTGTTAAGAGGTTAAATAAGACAAATTAAAACAATGTCTGGCTCACGGGGAGAACTCAAAAATCATGTTGTCAGGTGCCACCCAGTCAGTTCTAACTCATAGTGACCCCAGAGGACAGAATAGTGCTGCCCCATAGGGTTTCCAAGAAGTGGCTGGTGGATTTGAACTGCTGACCTTTTGGTTAGCAGCTGAGCTCTTAACCACTGCGCCACCAGGGCTCCTCAAAAATCATTAGCAATTGTTATCATTATTATTACTATTATTACCTGGCTTCAAATATAGCCACCAAGAGTACTCAGAGCTCTGCCGTTTGCACTGGGATTATCACTGGGGTTTAGAAGGCCTCAGTGGATAGACATGGAAGAACTGATGCCTAAACATTTATTTTGAGCTAAATAATTTTATACTTTATTTTCAGGGTTTGGTCTTGGTCTTCATTTTTCTACCAGCTCTACAAAATAATAACCATCTACTATATGAGTCTATGAACATAAAAAACCAAAAGCCAAATCCACTGCTATCGAGTCGACTCCGACTCATAGCGACCCTACAGGACAGAGTAGAACCGCCCCGTAGTTTCCAAGGAGCGCCTGGTGGATTTGAACTGCCGACCTTTTGGTTAGCAGCCACAGCACTTAACCACATATCAATAGGTTGAATACCAAGAGTATTCAAGGTGCTTTGCTAGCACGGTGAAGGATACGCACTGACTTTCCTAGACTGTGGTGTTTCATTTCTAGACCAGCACATCTTTTCATTTGACAAGCTACCGACTGGACATGGTGGTGTGGTCTGTAGCCTCAAGTGCAGCTCCTTGCCCAGATGTAAATGACCTTAACTCAACAGAATCTATAAATGAGCGGGAGCTGGTTCTGGCCTTCTTCCACTACTCTCTTCTCTATCAACATGTTATACTGGCAATCACGACAGTTTCTAAGTAAGGAGAGACTGCTGACATTATTTTTATACCCAAGAAATCCTTTCTAGCCTAGAAAATCAAAGATACATAAACGATTACCTTAAATTACCAGTGTGTTTTACATAAATGTGTATTCCTACGACTACCTGTATCCACCGTGTTACATGGGGGCCCCACGTACCCCCTGAATGTGTCTACGCAGCGGAGGCGGGATGGGGGTGCAGACGGGCGCCAGGCTTCCAGCTGGATGTCACCACCGAGAGGGTCCGCCCTGCTTGGAGATCCTAGCTCCTTCAGGGAAAAAAGGAGAAAGAGAAGATAATTCATAATGCTAAAGAGCAAATTTCATTTTTCTATTTTTTAGGGAAGAAATTAACAGAGTGGAAAGGTAAAGACAGTTTTTCTGAGCAATTTGTTTTTGCAAAGATTCCATCGAGAGGTTTGGTCTCTCACATTATCTGCTTTTTGTGATTTTTGCTTAGCTTGCTAGGGGCAATGTTGCTAATGCAGCCACAAAGAACTGGTAGATAGGTGCATCCGGTACAAAAGCGGAAGCCAATGTGTCCATAAATGAGACTGAGTTTATTAACACAAATTTATTGATATATTTAATCGGTACAGTAGGTCATCAGCATTTATAAATTTAATATTGATGCCTTAGTCTTTTGGTTTAATCTTAATACTTTCTCTACTTAACTTGACCAATTCAAAATTGCTGCCCTGCAGAGTGAAAAATGTCTCCACACTGTAATGCAGCCCAGAGTTCCAATTTCACTAAGTAAAAAGGACGGAGCCCTTGAAAGAAGCTGAGGAGAAGGCTGTTTTTTATGAAGAACACAGACATCCTTTGCCACGAGACCAGAAAAAGTAGATGGTGCCCAGCTACCATTACTGAATGCTTTTATCAAAGATTCTACAGAGCCGGGGGAATGTAGAGTAGCATTTCAAATTCTCATGGAATCTAGACTTTCTGGAGCCATGGAGGTTGGATGAACCCCCAAAACTACTGCCCTGAGATAATCTTCAAACCCTAAACCTTAAACCAAAAATATCCCCTGAAGTCTTCTTTAAACCAAGCCATAGGTTAGCTTAACTAGTAAAGAAAGTCTGCCCTGAGCATTGTGCTCTTTTAAAGAACTATCTATATGGGATCCAACTGACAAAAAAACTCAAAAGGTTAGGTAGGAAGCTTAGGGGGCAGAGAGTTTATGTTAATGGTGGAGGAATAATTCAGAAAATAAGGGTGAGAATAGCTGCACAACTTGAAGAATGTAAATAATGTACTGTAGAAAGTGTTGAAATGTATATTTTGCTATGTATTATTTCCAAAAACGACAAAAAATAAATTATTTTTAAAAAAAGAACACAGGTCACATGATGTGGCCTTCCACGATATAAATACGATGAATTAAACTAGCTAATTTTTAATAATAATTAGAAATAGGGAATTACAAATTTCATCCAGATTTTATGTGATGAAATCTAACAACTCACAGAATTGATGAGACGATCAGTTTCTCGAGAATTGATTGCTTTAGAAATCCAATTATTAAAGTCCTGCAAACTGCAAATAAATAAGAGGATCCATTAATTTATTTTCCTTGTCTGGATTTTCAAAATGATTGGATATCATATTGAAATAAATTAATCTAAAATTCATATTCTATATGAGTCAAAGAATTAAACATCTTAAAAAGTTTTTTTTCACAAAATAAAAATAGAAACCAAAGTTTATAGAGGAAATAGTGGTACACGATCGATCCTTATAGCAGCTGCCTCATCAGTAAAATAGGAATAATGATAGGGCCTTTTAAAGAGCTGACCTGTCCTGAAGGTTAAATGAGATCATCATTCCCTATGGCTGGGATTTTTATTAATGACACTGTTAAAAGTAAAATAGTGAAAAACTGGAAACGACCAAAATCCCCTTGATACAAGAATGACTAAACTAATGTGTAACGTACATACAGATGACATACAGCTGGTAAAAATAACAAGAACATGGGCTCTGTCCATACAAAGAAATATGAATATAAACTACTAAAAACAAAAAGCAAAAACCCAGTACATTGTCTATTATAACTAATTAAAATACATGTTTATGCATACTGAGAAAGCTGGAAAGTAACTTTGAAGTGATTCAACTGCTAACGTAATACTTATTGGGCTCTTTTTTCTATATGGTTGCTTTAGGTAAAATAGATATCCAAACGATCCTGAACTGATTTACATGATAACGAAAGATAAATATATTAACTGTGTTTTCTTCAAAATGAGATGTCTACTGAGAAAAAAAAATCTTGCAAAAACAAAACTACCCATATGTATTGCATAAACTTTGCCAAATTTGAATTATCCGATGCATAGAATTTTTTTTTTCTTTTCCTTTTTGTTTTTTCCCCCTTGACATGGAAAGTTTCAAGCATATACATAAAGTAGAGAAACTAGTATAATAACCTCCATGGACCCATCACTCAGCTCCAACAAGTATCTACTGGAGGCCAATCTTATTTCACCTATACTTCTGCCCACCATCCCTCACCACCGCCTTGGATTGAGACTTTTAAAGAAAATCCCAGACATCATATTGTTTCATCCATACATACTTCAGTAGGTATGTCTAAAAGATGCTCTTTTTATTTTTACATATAACCACAACACCACTACACGTAAAAATATGAACAATAATTCCTTATATTATCAAATAGCTAGTTCAAGCTTCCCAACAGTCTCACAAATACATTTTTACAGTTGAATTGCTCAAATCAGCATGATTCACACATCCAGTCCATATATCTATCATCTCTTCTCTTTTTTTGCCCCCACAACTCGGCTCCCATCCTGGTTTATACAGCATTGATAATATCATCATCGCACGAAAAACATTAAAATACAGACATCTGAAGAAGGGTGAAAAGGAGAAGTTATTAAAAACAAAAACAAAAAACTGAATTCTCTTACACGTGCTTGTTACCCTAGTGAAATGGAGGAAGAGGCTTTATTCTCACTATTGGTTCAGACTCTTTCTGGTTCAGTCTAACCTGAACTTCCCTGAACTTTTATGCGTGTGACTCTGGCTTTGCCAACAACAGCCTTCTGCCCACAGGCTGCAGGGCTGAATCACGTGCAGAGGGGAGTTCCCGTTTCACAGTAGGGTAAGATGGAATTTCTTTTTGCAAGTGCTTGATGACAGCTACCAATTCCTTAAAAAAAGTCATGTAACAAATCCACTCATATTAAAGGCACCAAATGAAAACACCCTAATAAACCTGAATATCATTTGCATGTTATCAAAAGATTGACAAGATTAACACCTTAGTTCAAAGAAATGAAACTCCTGCTAGAATTACGCTTTGTCCCTAAAAAGCAATTAAGTTAAATGCTCTAAGCAGCAAGTCATTCTACCGCTATATATATACAGGCAGGTTTCTCATACCTGGAACTAAACTAATTCTAGGTAGAGCATCAGAGTGCATAAACTCCCCAGGTGTCAGGGTTTCCCCAAGCTAGCTGACTTAAAGGCTAGGTTTTTGTTGTTGTTTTTCAATTTGGATACAACTCGCCAATAAAATCTTGTCATCGTTCCTGATACCCTAACATAAAAAAAAAAAAAAAATTTTTTTTTTTTTAGAGCACATGAAAATTCAAACTATCTTATTCCTTTTAAAACAGGAAAGAACTTTCCTTTGAAAGGCGATGAAACCAGGCCTGGATCTATTTTACTTCCTTTTTCTTTCTTTTCCAGTCTACTGATTGCTCTCAGAAAAAGCACTGTTAACCAGGCAGAGGACAACAGAATCCCTCTTGCTACTAGTCCAGGCGAAGATTGAGAGAAAGCCTTCCCCTGGAGCTGACGCCCTGAATTTGGACTTCTAGCCTCCTGGACTGTGAGAGAATAAATTTCTCTTTGTTAAAACCAACCACTTGTGGTATTTCTGTTATAGCAGCGCTAGATGACTAAGACAGTGGCCCTCAAGTCTTAGAAACAAGGAAGAGGAAAACAACCCAGTGTGGCAGCCTCCACCTGAATTATCACAGACCACATCCACTAGATACAAAGTAGAGATGTGAGATTTTTTTTTCAGGAAAAAATTATTTCTCAAGCATTTTCTTTTACCTTTTCAGCCATGTAGGAGGATTAAAGAAAAATCCATTGGAACTAGGTTATCAATACCCTGAAGTCATGGGCCATGTCTTATTCTACACTGAATCCCAAACACCTGGGACTGGACTCGGCATGGTGGACACACAATAAATGTTCATTTAACATTTTGATCAAGGCCCCAATCAAAGGATCTTGATCAAAAGGAGGAAAAATGTGGAATAGAACTTCAAATTCTTATTGGAAACCAGATTTATTGGATACATTGAGATTGGAGGAACCCCAAATCTATTGCCTGGAAACAACTTTTAAACCTTGAACTGAAACTATACCATGAAGTCATCTTTAAACTACAATTTACCTCCTTTAATAAAGTTTGCCTTGGGCATCGCACTCTTTTAAAGGATTATCTATATGAGATAAAATGGACAACCAAAAAAGCCATACCAAACCCACTGCCGTCGAGTCGATTCCAACTCAAAGTGACCCTATAGGACAGAGTAGAACTATCCCATATGGATTCCAAGGAGCGCCTGGTGGACTCGAACTGCCAACCTTTTGGTTAGCAGCCATAGCTCTCAACCACTAAGCCACCAGGGTTTCCCACATGGACAACAGTAACTATAAAACACAGATGAGAACTTTAAGGGGCAGAGAGTCTAAGTTAACAGTGGTGAAACAATACAGGCAGGGATAGGGAGGATGGTGACACGATGTGAAGTATATAATTACTGTCGATGAACTGTACATGTAAAAGTTGCTTTGCTGTGTATATTTTCACTGAAAATAAAAAACTAATAATTAAAAAAACGTTCGTTTAATCAAGAAATAATGGTCATTCGAGGGGTCAAAACTAGCCTTTCTGAACAGATTATTTCTATGTTCTACTTTCCCCAATGTGTCCTCTCCTAACGTCAGCTTACCTCAATAAGAACCTTAGAAAGGATATCGCAATGATGAGCGCTAGACCAATAAGGAACGCGATACTCACAGCTATAAAAGAGAAAAGAAATATTACCACCAAAAATGTCATCATTAAAGCTGATCACGTCATTACATTTAATCTATAAATGAAAACAGGTGAGAGACAATCTCTATATTCTTACGCTATGTTTCCAAACAACAACTTAGAATGTTCTTCATGAGGGGAGTACTAATTTTCATATATCAAACACAAAAGTAGAGAGAACTGTATAATAAACCTGCATATAACCATCACTCAGACTCCAGAACTACCAAGATTTTGTCACTCTTACTTCATTTTTTGGCTGAAATATTTTAAAGCAACTCCCAGGCATGATGTCATTCCATCCCCATGTGAACCTCTAAAGCATATGAACTCGTAAAACCAACATCATGAGCCTCCTGACATGATGCACAAAGAACTGCATACCAGCACGTCTGCAGTATCCATACCAAAAATGCATAACCTCTACCCACTCATGAGAAAACATCAGGCAAATACAAATTGAGGGGCAGTCTACAAATTAACCAGTTAGTACACTTCACAAGTGTCCCTATTTACTCTAAAGCAAAAAGGAGAAGATAAGGGGGCAGGGAAATTAGAGTACTAGAAAGGGAACAACCAGAACACAAAGAGAATGTCGACACACTGTGAAAAATGTAACTAACATCACTGAACAATTTGTATAGAAGGTTTCAAATGGGAAGTTACTTTCCTCAAAAAATATATTATTTTAAAAAAGTGTCAAGGTCATGAGAGACAAGGAAAGACTGAAGAACTGTCATAGAATGGAGGAGATTAAGGAGACTTGACAAGTCAGTGTAATGAGAAATCCTAGATTCGATACTAAACCGGAAAAAGGACATTATAAGGGACAATCACAGTCGAAAAAATTTGAATAAGTCTGTAGAGTAGTGGATAGTATTAAATCAATGATAAATTTGTGGTTTCAAGGACTGGGATTATTACCATGTGATAATTGTACTATGGTTATATAGTTTAGAAGTTTAGGGGTGAAAGGTATATAGGAACTCTTTTTGTATAATTTTTCTGTAAGTCCAGTTTGGAAAACTATTTCTAAATAAAAAAAAAATTTTTTAATGGACTTCTGTTATATAACCACAATGTTATATAAAATTTGTAATAATTCCCTGGTAAACATCTAACAGAGTCCATATTTAAATTTTCTTGATATCTCAAAAATGTGTTTTGCAGTTAGTGTGTTTGAATCAAGATCCAAACAAGGTTCACACCTTGCATTTGCTTGTTATATCTCTATGTTGCAGTTAGTCTTAAGCAGCCCTCGTCCCCTCTCTTTTCCATGCCATAGACCTGTTGAAAATACCAAGTCAGCTCTCCTTTATTCATGTCTCATATTCTAGATTTGTCTGTATACTTCCTCAGGGTATCATTTAACTTGTTCCTCTATCCCCTTATGTCTGTAATAGTAAATTTCATTCTAAAGTCTTGACTAGACTCAAGTTCAGCTTTTGGGGGGCAAGATGGTACTGTGTGCATCCCACTGACTAATGGATGTGTTCAGCTGGTGAAAGCCTAATCCCTACGTTGTAAAGTTTCCCTTCATCCGATGGCTTGATCCACTCATAATTTTTTTCCTGAAGCAATTATTTCATTAGGAGTGGCAAAATATTCTGTCATTCCTACCATATTTTATTAGCTAGAATTCTGCCGTAAAGAAATTACCTTCATCCACAAAAGCTATTTGGTTATCACGAACTAACAGTTAAAATAAAAAAAAGCAGAATGTTTTCATGAAACATTTAAATTTAAATTTTTCCTTTAAATTTACAATTTTCGACCACCCTAGTTAACATCCACAATCACAACAATGGGCTCAGACATACCACTGATACTAGATATGTTTCATTCTCTTATATATAAGGTCTCCGTGAACCAGAGCTGACTTGACAGCAACTAACAACAGTTAACATCAGGTGCCCCCGTTACTTCCAAAGGTGACCAAACTGTTCTTTTTATTTTTGTTGGGGGGAGGAAGGAAAGGGGCTCTCTCTTTTGAGTTTCATAATGAACTCATACTTTTTTATGTATATTCATTGTGTTACTATCAATTAACCCATTATTCTTTTGATGTTTAAATTGCCTCACTTCATATTGGCCTCTTCCTAGTGGCTTTTACATTCTTCTGACATGACCCCATAGCCTCAACGGCTTCCTTGTGAACCAAAAAAAAAACCATCGAGTTGATTCTGACTCACAGCAATCTTATAGGACAGAGTAGAACTGCCCCATAGGGTATCCAAGGAGCAGCTGGTGGATTTGAACTGCCAACCTTTTTGTTTAGCAGCCATAGCTCTTAACCACTACACTACCAGGGTGTCTTCCTTGTAAACAGTACTTATTAATGGCACAGGGATTCATTAGGCAGCACACCCAGTATTTTCCAAGGGGGGAGGTCAGGGTGACACATTTTCCTCACTGGAGTTAGTAAAGAATGAGTGATCTTTCCTTAATCTAAATGAACTCTGGACTATCAGTGTAAGAAGGAAAACTATACAGGAAACACTGTACCCTAAATCATGAAACAAGGAAAGATACTTGAAAAATCCATTGTCCTACTTCTGATTTCTTTCCGCCGCATTAACTTTTTTTGGATTCTTTATGTTTTGTAATTAAGCTCAATGGCAACTATGAGAATATGTTGATATCTCACCTGATTTTCTTGGTATACACCAATGGTGCAATATATACACTATAATTATGTCATAACTATATGAGACAGATAACCTAACTCGAGTTTTAAATTATGGAAAGGGTCATGAACTGCTTTGCTGTTCAAACAGCACCCAAAGAAAACTAAAGCCTTTAAAAACACAATTAGAAAAATCAACGAAGAGTTTATACTTACGAAGGTTACTGTCAACTGGATCCTTATTGACCACCAGGTCACAAGAAATTTCATTGCTTCCATTATTAGGGTGCTTTACCAAGAGAGAATAGTTTCCAGATTCTCCAAATTTGTATTCCAGCCTACAAAAATTAGGTAAGATTAAGAAAAATGGTGAGACGAGGAACAGACTTGGATTTGACTAATGTCATCAAGGCAGAGGGATACGCATTCCTGGGTACAGACCAGGAAAGATACAGAACGCTATCTTAAAGGGTGGAAAGGCTAAAAACAAAATAGGGAAAAAAAAAAAAAGTAGAGAGAAAATACAGACTTCAGTTATGTCGACCTCAAAGCAGGTACAAACCTACAGACTTCTCTCTCTTCCGAGGTATTGTTAAGCCGCAGGAAAGAGCCATGCTGGGTGTTCACCGCCACAGCTGCAATGCTAGGTGTCCCAGGTTTGCCACTCCTTGAAACATTTACCAGAACTTGATATAAGCACTATGTAAAAGAAAAACACAAACGGTAAACTGCTAGGGGTTTTTTGAAAATCTGCTGCTTATTAGAGGATACGAACATTCACCTGAAGACCTGAGATGGCTTTCCCTTCATACTCATAAAATAACTTTTAATTTCAACAATTTAGATAAAATTTACCTATAATGTTATATTAAAACCATAACTAGCTTTGTGTGTAATAACGAATTACACGATGTATTCATAGGTAGTTTTTTTTATGTAATTAATGAATATCGCATACATTAAATTTTCCACATTTCCTTCTGTTATACATAGGGTCGCTATGAGTGGAAATCGATTCCACAGCACCTAACAACAATTGTTTCACTTTAAGGAGTCCCAGTGGTGCAGTGGTTAATTGTTTGGCTGGTAACTAAAAGGTCAGCAGTTGGACTCCACCAGTTGCCCTGAGGGCGTAAGATGTGGCAGTCTGCTTCCACAAAGATTAACTGGAAACCCTACGAGACAACTCTACTCTGTCCTATAGGGTCATTATGAGTCAGAATCAACTCGACATCATCAGGCTTGGTTTGGGGTTTTTTTATTGTTTCAAGTAATGTTATTTAATAAATACATTTCCATGATCCTACCTAATTTGCACGCTTATAATTTTTAATGGTTGCATTATTATATTTCATCAAATACTATAGTTGTGCAAATTAAGGTTTCTTTAAAAACTTTCTTGGCTTATCTTTTTGCTATTTTTGATATATAAATTATACTGTTTTAAAAAATCTACATATTCTTGTGCCTTTAAATTCTTTTCCTAAGATAAATTTTCAAAAGTAGATTACTGGGAGAAAAAAATAATCATTTTAATGGTTCTTGTTACATGTGGCCAAACAGTACTCAAATAAGTAAAATTATAATATATTTATTTTTCATTAGCCTTACCAGGATTTTAAAATAATTTTTCTTTTTATTTACTAGATATTCATGGTATCTCTGAGTTAAGATTGTATTTTAAATAATCAGCAGATTAAATAAACGATTACATATTCTTTTGCTATTTTGTTCCCTATCGTGTGAACCATCTATGAATAGAATCCTATAAATATACCCTCATGGGGTCTCTAGACTTGCTATGAGTCAGAATTGATTTGACAGCCACAGGTTGGGTTTTTTTGGATTATAGTGTAATACTGGGAGCTCCGGTGGCACAGTGGTTACGCATTTGGCTGCCAACCAAAAGGCTGGCAGTTTGAATCCACCAAGTGCTCCTTGGAAACCCTATGGGGCAGTTCTACTCTGCCCTATAGGGTCACTAGGACTCAGAATGGACCCCATGGCAATGGTTTTTTTAATAGCGTAATATAAACTTTATCTCAAGTATTTCCTCATTCTAGTGCTTTCCTTTTCATCTTATTGCATTTTGTTGTTTCAATTATAAGTTTTAAAATTCTTGCATAGTCTTACTAATCTGGCTCATTATTTCTTTTATTGCTTTATTGGTTTGTTTTTTATTCTGCCTTTTTTAGTATTTTTTAAGTTTGTGAGTTCTGAATTTTTTTTTTTTCAACTTGGCAGTTTTAACTTGGCTTTAGTTGTAGCATATTAAATTCTTATGTAAATTAGAGTCTACTTCTTACACTCACTTTGGTCTGTTTTGATGTCTCTTTTTTGGCTCCATGAATGACTCCGGCTTTGTAATATATCTTACCTGGTACAGCAAGGCTGCAGATTGCCTGCTGGTCTCTTGGGTCATCCTTTGATACTCTTGTTCACTTCCTTTTTGTATGAATTTTTGAAATTATTTCTACAGATTTTTATAAAGTAGTCCATTGGTACATTAATAACAATTGTGTTAAATGTATGAATTAATTTGGGAAGTACTGTCATTTTTCCTCCGTTCAGTCTTCATGTCATAATACATGACTCTCCACTCAACTGCTACTTTTCTCATTAAAATTTTACCATTTTCTTTATATATGACCTACATAGATTCCTCAAGGGAAAAAAATGTAAGTCATCATAAATAAATCTTTCAATATGTTAACTTACTCTACTTGATAGAATTTTAAGATTTGTGCATCCGAATTAATCAGAAAGACTGATTTGCATTTCTTTTCATGCCTTCGCCAGATTTTAAGATTTCACATCCCACCTAAACTGCAGAGCAAATCAGACAGCAAGCCATCTTTTACTTGGGGTTATGTTTAGGATCAGTTTATATAGGATGAAAATTATTTATTTGAAAACGTAGGACAAGATTACCTACTTTTTGGTGGTGAAATTCTTAATCATTTTTCAGATATCTTAATTCAGTGATTCAGAAATTTTTTGATCTATTTATGTTCCCATATCTTGAATCAATCTTTGCATAATTTTTGAAGGAAATCATTCTATTTTTAAATTTGAAATGTACCAGCTTTAACTGTTCACTGGACTATAATTATCTCAGTTTCAGTTGATATATATATTTCAATGTATATATATAATTAAGATGTACATATGTATACAAGGTCTTATATACATTATTTCTAATTTTATTAACAACGCTGGTAGCACAATGGTTAAGTGTTTGGCTGCTAACCAAAAGGTCAGCAGTTGAAATCTACCAGCCGCTCCTTGGAAACCCTATGGGGCTACTTTGTCCTATAGGGCCGCTATGAGTCAGAACTTCCACTGTTCCTTTAAATTTATCAATAACTTATGAATTATGACACTTTTATTTTTTTAAAAATCATCTCTTGACTCATTCTTATTTCTCATTTTACAGTTTGCATATTTGTTATTTTTATTATGTCCTTTTTCTTTTTGTTTGGATGAGTACACTATTTGCTTTCCAAAATCCTTACTTAACAGATTGGCATTTCCCAAACTTTTCTTTCTGATTAATATAAGGCAGGATCCTGAGAATACAGGCTCTGAAGTTGGAGTGAGGCTGTGAATCCCAGCTCTGCTACGTAACATCTGCGTAACCAGGGGAAAAAGTCACTGTGTTTCTCTTACTCTCAGTACCACCATTTATAAAATCCAGATATATCCTTTTTACTGGATTGTTGTGAGCATTACATGAGATAGAAAATATCTAAGACAGAGCAGACCCTCAGAAAGCAGTAGCTGCAACTTCTATTACCATCATCTTTATTATGATAAACATTACAAAAATTTTTTTCCTAAAAATTGCTTTGGCCGCGTCTAAGAATTTTTCAATGAAATATTTATGTTTGTGTTATCTCCTCCATTATCTTTTGTTGTACGGAGGTCTGAAACTGTGGAATGTATAATGTCTGCATTATTTATTTATTTATTCTTTTGTGACCTAACACGTGATCAATGTTATTGTGAAATATATAAAGATTTTTTTAATTATCTATTTTTTTCTATTTAATTCTTGCCATAAACATTATTTATGTTTATTGCTAATAACATTGACACTTACATAGAGGTCTTACTCTGTTATTGTAATTTGCATTCCTTTGGATATTTGTCTCTCCTGTAACCTACATTTGCTTAAAGGTTTTAAAATAATCATTAAATTTCAAAATTTGAAAGAGTTTATGTCTAGACATCATTCTAGTTGTTCAACCTTTAAAGGGTCATAAACCAAACCAAACCCGTTGCCATCCAGCGGATTCCGACTCATAGTGACCCTACAGGACAGAGTAGAACTGTCCCATTGAGTTTCCAAAGGAGCGCCTGGTGGATTCAAATTGCTGACCTTTTGGTTAGCAGCCATAGCACTTAATCGCTATGCCACCAGGGTTTCCTTTAAGGGTCATAAATGCCCTTCCACTTCCCACTCTAAGATCTTTTATACAAGCATGGAACCTTTTCTGTTATTATGATTGAGGACATACACTGTACCACCCCTTTACACATTTTCCTAAGACATAATTTTCTCCATACTCTCTAAATAAGTTGGTTGTTTTTTTCTTGAGCTTTTTTTTTTTAGTATAATCTAGCTAATTGAGTCTTCTCTGTTTTGAAATCATCACTGAGTCAGTGTTTTGTGCCATTGATTCTACTTCTTTTTATTCTAGTGAAGATTTTATTTGCATTACGGCTAATATCCTGACAATGCGATCTTCTTTATCTCAACTGATTGCTTTCTTAGTTTTTTAGATCTTTCTTCTGTCTTTGTAGAAAGCATCTTGGCCATTCCCTAAATTGTCTGTGAATCTTGTAACTTTTTAATTTCAGCTATTGTTGATTTTTTACCCCCAGGATTCTTCTAGGTGCTTGTTGACTGTTAAATCTTTTCTTTGTCTTGGAGTATTTTTTTTTTAATATTATAGATTTTCTTTGTTTCATATTATTTTACAAAGCTTTTAATGTGTTTAATAAAACTGAGGTTGTATCGTGTATCTCCATTATCTTTTCAGCTAGTGCCTATATTGGGTTTTTTTTGTTTTTTTTTTAAGCTACTTACAGTAAGTAGAACAGTATACATTAAATTCCCTCCTCTGAGGGTAGGAGCTCCCAATTTGGAAATAAATGATATTTTATTTTACGTGGAAGAATAGCCTTGTCCTTAGAAAGCAACAAAGTTTAAAACAGGAGTAAAGCTTCAGATAAATTCTTTATCATCAGAGGCAGCTCCCAGGGAAAAATCACTGCCTCAACTCGGCCCCTCCCTCTGCTCACGCAACACCTGCTCTTGGAGAAGACCCAATTGTCTCACTCCTTCCTTCCTTCTCTGGTCCAGTAATAGGGTTATGTATTACGCACAGAAGTTAAACAAAACACAGCCTCTCAATTTTGTTCATCACTGAGAAGTTCTTTTTAAAAAGATGGGTAGGAAAAAAAAGAGATGAAGCCGACATTACATTGCTAGACATTCTCCCCTGATTATATTTCTCTCTGCCTCTTTACACAGCCTGTTTTCCTTACCTGTAAACATGTGAAGGAAGAGCTTCAGGTCTGGGAGTATGAAGGATCATATCGAACTAGCCCCCAAAGCCCACAAAATCGTAATGCACATGATACATACATGATAACAGCTTTCGGAATTCCAGTAGACAGTCAAGCTTGTCCCAACAAGCTCGTTATGGATAAGTAGCAAAGCCTGGTCCATCTTCAGCTCTACATGCTTTTTTTGGTCTAAATCTGGTAAGAATTAGAAAGAAAAGTTAAAAAATAAAGAAATAACCAAACCCACCGCTGTCAAGTCAATTCTGACTCATAATGACCCTGTGGGACAGAGTAGAACTGCCGCATAGGGTTTTCAAGGCTGTAAAATTTACGGAAGTAGCCTGCCCCATCTTTCTCCCTTGGAGCCAGGGCTCTGAACCAGTTCTTTTCCGTTCAAACCCCTGCTGAGAATTTGCATTTCTAACAAGTCCTGGGATCTTGTTAAAATGTAGATTCTGACTCAGCATATCTAAATGATAAAGAAATCATTAAAATTAAAATGTTCTGTTGACATAGCTCAAGACTGAACTTCCAGAAGTGAAATTTTTAACCCAAACTAACTTTAATAGCTTTCGAAACATAGTGCCAAACTCTTCTCCAAATTAGTTGTGCTGATTTATAATAATTATGGTTATTAAAAACTAGCCCATGGGCCTAACCTTTCTGTTACCAAAACCAAAAAACCAAACCCACTGCCATAGAGTTGATTCCGACCCATAGCGATGCTATAGGACAGAGTAGAACTGCCCCATAGAGTTTCCAAGGAGCGCCTCGGGGATTTGAACTGCAGACCTCCTGGTTAGCAGCCCTAGCACTTAACCACTACGCCACCAGGGTTTCCTTTCTGTTACCAGTCTCCTGAAATATGTGTGTATCTGTTCCCTGGCAACTGTGCCAGCAATTAGTTTTGTAATTTTTTTTCTCATTTTTTAACCTGATGGATATAAAATGTTGCCTCCTTATTATTTTAGTTTTGATTTAAGGATAGGCAAGTTAGAACAAGCTTTCCAAATATTTACCATCAGTAATTTCCCTTCATGTGAATTGTTGGAATACTAATTTAACCTCTTCATTTAATCACTGAAGCCTTGGGATTCTTCCTAGGCATTTACATCATTTCTTTAATAAAAACCAAAACCCGTTGCCGTCAAGTTGATTCCGACTCATAGCAACCCTACTGGACAGAGCAGAACTGCCTCATTGGGTTTTCAAGGAGTGGCTGGTGGATTCGAACTGCTGACCTTTTGATTAGCAGGCAAGCTCTTAACCACTGGGCCACCAGGGCTCCATGTTTCTTTAATAGCACATGACAGATCCTTTATCATGTTTGTCATAATTATTTTTAAAGTATTCCATTCTCATTTTCCCTTGTTCAGCTTTAATAGTTTCCATTTTCAAATTTATAGTCATTCTTTGTTGGCTCTTGCCTTGGTACTTCTTCTATGAATCATTATCCCTTCATAGTTGGAATAACTACGGTTTTTACTCATTTCTACAAGTTGACTTTTAGTCTTTTCCTGGGAGTTTGCTGGTAGGTGGTGTAAGGTTCTTTTTCATGCTTAGGTTTTACATGTGAATTTTAAAATTTTAAAAGCTTTGAAAGCTTTTAAATATCACCATTACTAATTGTTTTGTACAGGCATATTTAGTAAAGTTTAATCCTAACTGAACATCAGAATTATTTAAAAAAAAACAAACAAACTGTTGCTGTCAAGTCAATTCCAACTAAAAGCAACCCTATTAGACAGAGTAGAACTGCCCCGTAGGGTTTCCAAGGTACGTCTGGTGCGTTCAAACTGCCAACATTTTGGTTAGCAGCAGAGCTCTTTTTTTTTTTTATATAATTTGTATTGTGCTTTAAGTGAAAGTTTACAAATAAGTCAGTCTCTCACATAAAAACTTATATACACCTTGCTACATGTTCCCAATTACTCTCCTAATGAGACAGCCCGCTCTCTCCCTCCACTCTCTTTTTTCGTGTCCATTTCACCAGCTTCTAACCCCCTCTACCCTCTCATCTCCTCTCCAGGAAGGAGATGCCAACATAGTCTCAAGTGTCCACCTGATCCAAGAAGCTCACTCCTCACTAGCATCCCTCTCCAACCCATTGTCCAGTCCAATCCATGTCTGAAGAGTTGGCTTCGGGAATGGTTCCTATCCTGGGCCAATAGAAAGTCTGGGGGCCATGACCACCGGGGTCCTTCCAGTCTCAGTCAGACCATTAAATCTGGTATTATGAGAATTTGGGGTCTGCATCCCACTGCTCTCCTGCTCCTTCAGGGGTTCTCTGTTATGTTCCCTGTCAGGGCAGTCATCGGTTGTAGATGGGCACCATCTAGTTCTTCTGGTCTCAGGATGATGTAGTTTCTGGTTCATGAGGCCCTTTCTGTCTCTTGGGCTCGTAATCGCCTTGTGTCCTTGGTGTTCTTCATTCTCCTTTGATCCAGGTGGGTTGAGACCAACTGACGCATCTTAGATGGCTGCTTGCTAGCGTTTAAGACCTCAGATGCCACTATTCAAGGTGGTATGCAGAATGATTTCTTAATAGATTTTATTATGCCAATTGACTTAGATGTCCCCAGCAGCAGAGCTCTTAACCACTGCATCACCAGGGCTCCCAGAATTACCTAGGAAGCTTTAAAAAAAAAAAAAAAGGAAACTACCAGAGCCCTGGCCTGATACAAGACCAACTAAATCAGAATTTAAAACAGCAGAATTTAAAAACCTCCCAGGTGATTTTCACGTGCAGCCAAGGTTGAGGACCATAAGTTAGAAGAGACTGTGATTTGACATGCTTCTTGGTACTTTTTTGCAATGTTTGAACTTATTTTTCTAAAATAATGAGTCTAGCTCAAAGAAAAAACCAGTCCACAGGACTAAAAGCCCACACGAACCATGGTCTCCTCTGGTCTGAGACTGGAAGAACTAGGTGGTGCCCAGCTACCACTATCGACCATTCTGATCAGGGACACAACAGAAGGTCCCGGATAGAATGGGAGAAAAAAGTAGAATAAAATTCAAATTCCTAAAAAAAGCCAGACTTACTGAACAAATAGAAACTAAAAACCCCCAAGACTATTGCTCTAAGATACCCTTTGAACTTGGAACTGAAGCCACTCCTGGAGGTCACCTTTCAGCCAAATAATAGATTCACTTATAAAATAATCAATATCAGCCGTGGCTTCCTAAACTATCAACTATATGAGACCAAACAGTTAACATTTACCCAAAAGCAAAGATAAGAAGGCAAGGAAGGGAAAGGAAGCTGGATCAATGGAAACAGAACAAACAGAATGGAAAAAATGAGAATGCAGACACATTGAAACCAATGTCACAGAACAATTTGTATAAAAATTGTCAAATGGGAACCTAACTTGCTATATAAACTTTCACCTAAAACCCAATATTTTAAAAATAAAATCTTGAGTCTGTATCATTCACACACACACACACACAAAAGGAGCCAGTTACTAAGCCACATGACCTCTATATGGAACCTGGTGCTCGGCTTCAAGAAAAAGCTGTCAGATTCCTATACAGCGGACCCTAGAAATATCTGAGCAACAATCATGGAGCATTATATACAAAAGAACAATTTTTTTCTCCTATAGGATTTTTTTTTTATATATATAGTCTACATTGTCTTGGTGAGAAAACAGACCAAGTAAAGTCACTTTCAATAATGCTGGGGTTACTATTGGACCTTTATTTCACTACCCTGGTGGCGTAGTGGTTAAGTGCTACAGCTGCTAACCAAAGGGTTGGCAGTTTGAATCTACCAGGCGCTCCTTGGAAGCTCTATGGGGCAGTTCTACTCTGTCCTAGAGGTCGCTGTGAGTCGGAATCGACTCGACAGCACTGGGTTTGGTTTTGGTTTGGTTCACTTCCGAATATTTAATTTCTGGTTCTAGCTCTCTGCAAATGAGTACCTCTGCAGGGCATATCTTAAAAGATGTATTTTAATTTGTATTGGGGCAGATTATCCAACAGACAAGGTAAGTATGGTGCTGACTTTGCTTTCCACATCCTCTGTAGTGAAACTGCTCACACAGAGCAGTAGGTAAGCGCACGTAAGCCCGTGCTTACCTGGCTTACTGGGTCATCAGCCTCTGTCAGGGATCGTAAATTTGAAGAGAGGCTTTGATTCTGAAGGAAGGTGATGTGAGGTTGGGAGAGAGACAGATGTCAGCCATACCTGGCACTCTGGTCTTTGATGTGGTGAAAAAATGTGAAATTGTTCACTACAGGTGATCTGGTATTCAACCCTGCTTTTTATTTCAACAAACGGTTCAGTCCTCAAGTCATCTGAGGCTGGAGTTCTTAGTAGGAAATTCTCAAGCCCAAACATGGGCACCAGGTGGCACCAAAAGCCAGGGCTGTCCTCTCACCCAGCTTCCTGAAGGTTCTGGAGGTGAAGTGCTTAAGAATACTAATGTCTTCCTCACTACACAGAAAGAGTATTTATAAGCTCCCCTTTCCTCCCTTAAATAACTATAAATTGGTGTCATATACAAAAAGAAAAGTGTCTGACCCTGACAAGCTGTGTGACTGGGCAGATCATGGAATCAATCTCTCTGGGGTCTGATGGGAGCTGGGTAACACGACAGCATTACCTGAGGAGCATTTTCAAAACTCATTACCTCTGCCCTACAGGATGACGGGGAGGCGCAACTTGAACTACACACACACCCCAGAGCCCCCCCACCACCGACTCTGATGGGATGTGTGGGAAGAGAGAGACAGGTGACTAACCTTCCCAGGTAATAGTCAGGCCCTCCCACAAACACTGGACTGAAAGGGGGTTGCTCCATATGACTGATCCTACAATCCCTGATCACAGAATCACCAGGAGGGCTTGTGAAAATGATCTTCTCCAGCCCTGGTGATTCTTGTTCTATGGGGTCTGAAGGGAACCCCTGGAATTTGTATTGAGTCCACTGACCAGGCAAGTTAGGGGAACATCCAAAAACCAAACCAAACCCAGTACTGTCAAGTCGATTCCGACGCATAGCGACCCTATAGGACAGAGTAGAACTGCCCCAGAGAGTTTCCAAGGAGCGCCTGGCAGATTCGAACTGCCTACCCTTTTGTTAGCAGCCGTAGCACTTACCCACTATGCCACCAGGGTTTCCAGGGGTACCTCAGAAGGACAAAATGCCTCTCTCGCACAGATGTACCTAAGAATCACCCGGGGGCTTTTAAAAGTACTAACTAGGCCCAGCCTCCGCTGCGCAGTCCCTCCCAGCCTGTGTGAATCCTCAGGGTCCAGCCTCATCCAGGGGTGTAATTTCTCTGCAAAACAGTAAGGCGCCAGCAAATTAACACCTCGACTGTTATTCCCAGCACCTTACAAGAAAGCTTTGCCTAAGCCCCCCTCCCCCTCCAGTTATTACGACGACCTACTCTGGCGATCAAGGAGTCCTGGTGGTGCAGTGGTTAAGCACTTAGCTGCTTACTGAAAGGTCGGTGGTTAGAACCCCCCAGCTGCTCCTTGGGAGAAAGATGTGGCACTCAGGTTCCATAAAGGTTATAGCCTTGGAAATCCTATGGGGGCAGTTCTACTCTGTCCTATAGGATCGCTACGATTGGGAATTGACTCCACAGCAGCCGGTTGGGTTTTTTGGGTTTTACTCTTGCAATCAACACCCCTGCCCCCGCTGCCTTCTCCTGAGCCTTTTATTACACGTTGGAAATTTACTCTGGAGTTTTAATCCAAGCGCAGTGGTGGTCGTTCCTCATCCTTCGTCTGACCAGGGGTTACGTGCTTCTCGTGCTCCCAGCTCTAGCGACCCGGCCAGAGACAGCGTCCCCGCGCTCCTGCAGTCCCCAGCTTTCCCACTCCGCAGGACGCCCAACTGATCTTCCTCCATCCCGCCAAGGGCCTTTGGGGGACTGCGCGTCTGCATTTTTGTAACCCCTTAAAGTCTGTCCACAAAGTACAGTAGATAAGGGATGGGCGTTGTGTAAGTCACTTTCTTTGCCAGTACGTCTCTTATTTAGTTTTGCATTTGGGGAGTCACGGGTCTCTAAACCAAAAGCACTTTAACGTTTAGATGACATAATTCTAAAGACCTGCTAAGATGCCCCGTATAGTCTGGTCTCGGGGGACAAGTGTGCCCAGGTGCCCCGCACACGCAGCTCTGGGAGAGGCCGGGCGCGGGCCGGTGCGTCCTCACTCCCGCTCCCAGCGAACGCGCCCGCGCCACCGGCTTGCCAGCTGCACAGCCAGCGCGGCCCGCGCCACGCTTATCTGGTTTTCCCATTTTAGGGGATTTTGCTTGGACGCTGTTGTCAGGATCCTCCACTCCACTAATCCCCAGGCCTCACGATGCTGCCATGTGTGGTGCCTTCAAAAGCGGCCAGATTTGTCTAAAACAGGAAGATCCCTGGACCAGGTGCATCACACAAAACCGTAAACAAAAATTTCAGTTCCGGGGAATTGTTTTTTTCAGAAGGCTGGCTCCGCGTCTGGACGCGGGAGCAGGGCGGCGCCTCTCCCCGAGGGGAGGGACAGTCGCGCGCGGCCTCCCCGCGGTCCCGCCAGCCGGAGGGGGCGCCGCAGCGCGCACTCACCTTGCGGCGGCGCGGACTCGGCGCCGCGCTCGGGGGACTCGCCGGGGGCCAGCAGCGCAGCGCTCAGCACCGACGCGGCCAGCAGCAGCGCCGCCAGCGCCCAGCCCGCGCCCGCCGCCCCGCTCATGCTGCCCGCCGCCGCCGCCGCCAACTCAGGCCGCCGCTTCTGGCCCGGCGCCGCCTCAGCCGCCGCTCCTCGGCCTCCGCCGCGGCGCCGCTCCTGCGCTGCACACGCGGGCGAGCCGCCCCCGCGCTCCCCGGCCCTGCGCTCCTCCGCAGCGGACGGCCGCGCGCCCGTCATCGCCTCCCCCTCCGATGCCGTCACCGCCGCCGCCTGAGTCACCCGCCGGTGGGGGGGCGGGTGCAGGGGAGTGGCGGGAGGGTCGGAGGGGCTGGGCCCCGGGTCAGGGGCGGGCCACTCTCCGCCCTGCGGGAGGGAACGCTTGCTTCTTAGGGCGCAAAGTTTGTTTTTTCCCTAGAGGAGAGAAGCACGCTGCGAGGCCTCCTGCAAACCACTCCCCAGGCCCTCACCACTCTCCCGTGAAAAATCGGTTAAATGCCTGCATCCAGCCATTCACCGTGCAAGTGGGTGTTAGAGTACTCTGTCCTAGACACTGTTCTGAAAATGCCATGGTAACCGAGGCTGGCAGAGTCCCTGCCGCCAAGGAGTTTACTATCCTGAAGGGAAGACACGACTTAAATAGCTGCCATGTGGTACCGCCATTTGGAGAGCCACAGGCAGGCACAAATCAAGAAAACCAAACCCTGCCATCAAGTCGATACCGACTCATAGCGAGCCCATAGGGCAGAGTAAAACTGCCCCCATAGGGTTTCCAAGGAGCAGCTGGTGGATTTGAACTGCCAGACTTTTGATTAGCAGCCTGAGCTTTTACCACTGGGCCATCAGGGCTCCACGCACAGACGCAATGACCCTAAATTCCACTTCTAGCTCTATGCCCAGAGAAACCCTCACATATATATGCGTGCATGTACAATAATGTTTGTAGTGACATTGTCTGAAATTGCAAAAACCTGTAAACAGTGTGAATGTCCGTCAGTGGAAAATGGATAAATTGTGGTATGTTATACATGCTAAAAAAAATTACAAGTTTTGCATTATGAAAAGAGAAAAAGGTTCTTCTACCCACAACACTAAAGGTCATCTTGTTGAATGTCAGAAATCTATACATGGTAACAAATAATCTTTTAGCTATGCTTTAAACTATAACTAACCTTTAGAAGTAGCTTGTTTTGTTTCACATAATTGTTTCTAGGTGACCAAGCTCACTAAAATCAGAGACTGGTTTAATTATTCATTAGTTTTCACATAAAACTTACTCTTTCAGAAGCCAATCAATTAGTGAACGTAACATCTGTTTTCAAAACTTCAGGGGCCTTGTAACCATGACTCATCGATCTTGATTGTCTTGTAATTGTTTAGCAGTTTTTATTTAAACTTTAATAATATTTGAACCCATACTGTTTTTTAACATGAATGTCAAGTGTCTTAGGCAAGGTTCTCTGTTGTTAGGTGCCATTGAATTGGTTCCAACTCATAGCGACCCCATGTACAACAGAACTAAACACTGCCCAACCCTGTGCCATCCTCACAATCATTGCCACGCTTGAGTCCATTGTTGCAGCCACTGCATCAATCCATCTCATTGAGGATCTTCCTCTTTTTTTGCTGACCCTCTACTTTACCATGCATGATGCCCTTCTCCAGGGACTGGTCCTTCCTGATAACATGTCCAAACTACGTGAGACAAAGTCTCACCATCCTCACTTCTAAGAAGCATTCTGGCTGTACTTCTTCCAAGACAGATTTGTTTGTTCTTCTGGCAGTCCATGGTATACTCAATAAATACTCTTTGCCAACACCATAATTCAAAGGCTGGGTTCTCTAGAGAAGCAAAACCAGTGAACAGTGAAGTATGTATATAGAGAGAGATTTATCTCAAGGAAATAGCTCACATGGTTGTAACTCCGTTGCCATCACGTTGACTCCAACTCATATCGACGCTATCGGACAGAGTAGAACTGCTCCCATAGGGTTTCCAAGGAGCAGCTGGTGGATTCAAACTGCCAAACATTTGGTTAGCAGCTGAGCTCTTGACCACCGCTCACATGGTTGTAGAGCGAGGCAAGTCTCAGGTCCGTGGGTGAGGCATCAGGCTGGAGGCTTCTTCTGACTCACATAGTTGCAGGGGCTGACAAATCCAAGATCGGCAGGTAAGAAAGCAGACTATTGGCTCACACCCCAAGAACCAGAGGTCAGATGATAATAAGCAGGATGCAGGATCCACAGCAAGCAAAAGCCAGAGAGCTTTGCCAGAATGTCCATATATGTTGGAGGTGGGCCACACCCCCAAATAAACTCCCCTTACAACTGATTGGCTAATCGTATCAGATCACATCATGGAGGTGATTACATTATATCACAAAATGGGGGATAACTTTATCATTACCTAACTGCCAAATTACATCATTACATAACTGCCAAATTTCATCATTACATTGCTGCCAAACTACTAAGAATCATGGCCCAGCCAAGTAGACACACAACCTTAACCATCACAACAACTGATCAGAAATTTTGTTCAAAGTTCTTGATAACATTATATAAGTGCTTTAAAAATCCTAATTAATTATTCAAAGTATGGATTTACTGGGTAATGATGTGCTGCCCAATTTGCAAACTGACTGCATAGCAATCTGTTAATGGTGTTCTGAATTGTTCATTTTTGACAGAAATGATCTCCCTACTTGCATATAGAATGACTGCTCGGAATAAACCCTAGATTTTAATTTCTATGTGTTTTGATTATTTTTAACATACAGCAGTTAAGAATGAACTAGGGCTACATGTTTCAACATGGACAGATCTCAAAAATAAGGCTGAGGGGAAAACGCAAGTTGCAAACTACCTTTGAAATAACATTTATATACAGTTTAAAACCAAGTAAAACAATCATATATATTCTTTAGGGATATATAAACAAACAAAAAAAGTCCAAACTAGTTGTTAGGGAGTCGATTCCGACTTATAGCAACCCCAAGTGTTTCAGAGTAGTACTGTGCTCCACAGGGTTTTCATGGCTGTGACCTTTTGGACGCAGACCAGTGGGCCTTTCTACCTTTCAGGTTAGTATAGCCCAGTGCTTAACTGTTTGCTCCACCCAGGGACTTCTTTAGGGAGAAAAAAAAAAAAAACCCACTGCCATCGAGTCGATTCCAACTCATAGCGACCCTATAGGACAGAGTAGAACTGCCCCGTAGAGTTTCCAAGGAGCACCTGGCGGATTTGAACTGCGGACCTTTTGGTTGGCAGCCATAGCGCTTAACCACTATGCCACCAGGGTTACCGGTGTGTATATCCCTCTTTAGGGATATACACACCTGCAATTAAAGTATGAAGACTCACATGGAGAGATAAACACTAACTTCAAATAATGGTTGGGGGTAGGGAAGGAGCAGAATGTTAAGAGGCTCAGCCTCACGGGGGGCTTCAACTGGCAATGTTTTACCACTTAAATTGAGTGAACTGAATGAGGCAGAACTGGTTCGAAACCCTAACCTGAGGGATGTTAGCCAAAAGAAGAGAGGAAGAAGAGTGTTCCTAGCAGAGGGAACAGCATTCGCAAAGGCTCAGAGAAAGCACAGCTTGGTGAAGGAACTGAAAGAAAACCAGTGTGACTGGAGCAGAATTCTGTGAAAAGAGAGAGGTGACAGGGGGTGAGCTAGCCGGAGTTGAGTTTAGGCTTCTTCCTAAAGCCATTAGGAAGCTGTTGATGAGTTTTAAGGTAGGGAATAATTTTCAGGGAAGTAATGACCATGAACTACTTCATGAGCTCAAGTTAGGTCACATGATTTTTCTCAAATACAAGAAGCCACCCATTCCAGAATGTCACGAAGAAATTTAGTTACTCCCTCTTTCCTTTTTGCCCTCCACCTCATTCAAAATCCCAGGAGTGGGAGGAAACTGGTGTCTGAGCAGTGTGCCAAGGCCATTGTTAACTACTTCTCTGCTGTCCAACAGCTACTGCTGATCCACACAGCAGTGGCCTGCTCTAGCCCAGCTCTGGCTCAGGCCATGGCAGTCAGTGGATGAATGTGCCCTTCTCTCTTCCTTCTTTAAGGACGGCATTTTCATCATTGTCACAGACCTCTGTGCCCAGGAGACCCTGGAGCTCCTGCCTTGTTGTTCTGCACCCGCCATTCCCTCTACCCAGAGCACCTTTCCTTATCTCCGATACTCTCATGGCTCACTCGCACTTCATTCAAGTCTCAGCTCAAGTGTTACCTCCATCAAGGAGGCCTTCCTCAACAACTCTGTCTAAAACTAGCACTTCTTCATTCCCTATTTCCTTATCCTGCTTTATCTGCTTTTTTTTTTCTTCATTGTTTTCACCCCTTTGTTGTTAGTTGCCTTCCAGTTGATTCAGACTCATGGCAACCATAGGGTTTTCAAGGCTGTGACCTTTTGGAAGCAGATAGCCAGGCCTGTCTTCCGAGGCACCTCTGGGTGGGTTCCAGTTGTCATCTTTTCAACTAGTAGTCGAGCACTTAACCATTTGCACCACTCAGAGGCTCTTTGTATTCACCCCTACCTGACGTTATAATGTATATTTTTCTATCTGCTTTCCTTGCACTAGAATGTAAGCTCCATGAAGGCAAGGTTTTTTTTTCCAGAGGGCAAGAACCTTCTCTGTTTACAGAAGAACTAGATGGTTTCTGGCTACCACCAATGACTGCCCTGACAAGGAACACAAAAGAGAGTCCCTGACCGAGCGGGAAAAAAGTTGGATGCAGAACTCAAATTCTAGTAAAAAGACCAGACTTAATGGTCTGACTGAGGCTGGAGGAAGCCCAGAAGGCATGGCTGCTGGACTCTCTGTTAATCGAGAACTAAAACCATTCCCAAAGTCAAATCTTCAGACAGAGAATAGACTGGACTATAAGACATAAAATGATACTCGTGAAGAATGAGCTTCTTAGTTCAAGTGGATAAATGAGACTAAATGGGCAGCTCCTGTCCAGAGATGAGAAGGCAGAAGGGGACAGGAGCTGGATGAATGGACATAGGAAATATGAGGTGGAAAGGGGGAGTGTGCTGTCACATTATATAGGGAGAGCAACTAGGGTCACATAACAATGTGTGTATAAATTTTCATACGAGGAACTAGCTTGAGCTGTAAACTTTCACCTAAAACACAAAAAAAGAGAGAGAGAGAGAGAAACCTTCCCTGTTTGATGTGCTGCACTAACAAACAGCCCCACGGCTTATCCCAAGAAAAGTTTATTTCTTGCTTAACTCTGCGTGTCCACTGCTTCACGTCAACAGAAGCTTCCGCCATCACTGAAGCAGTGGTAAGACCATGTAACAAGTCACACACTGGTTTTTAAAGCTCCTGCCTGGAACAGATATCTGTGACTTCCCTCACACTTCACTGGCAAAGCAAGTCATGTGGCCCCATGTGACCAAGGAGACAGGGAACCCTGATCCGGTATGTGCTGCAAGTGGGGAGACTGGAGATATTTGGTAAGCAGCATTCATGACTACCACGAACCTGCCCAGTGATGCATCCTCAGAGCCTAGAACAGTGTCGGGGCACAGGATGGATGCTCAAATATTTGCACCTCTTTTCCTTGAGATTTAAACGTCTGTAATCCTTCCTTTCTAAGTCTTTCCATTCGAACAAAGGCTTTTCCTTTTCAAACCTCACCACACTGATGGTGCCCCTTGGCCCAGAATGGAGGCTATGAGAATCCCCTTTCCAAGAGGGTCTACACTAAATAATTCCAACACATACACACTTCTTTCAAAGAGCTGCTTCCCAGTCTTAACATTGGTTCCTCGTCTAAAAATAAAATTTTCTGACAACTTCTTTGCTGGTGGGGAAAAAAAAAAGTCTTAAGAGGCATGCCTCTGGCTGCAATATAAAGAATGAATCAGAAGTTGTGAGGATGGAGGCAGAAAGATTGTCTTTGCTGTAATCTAAGGGCAAAGTGATGCTGGCCCTATACTGTCCTGCCACCGCCCCTACCTCTATGTGCCTCATTTTAGGAATAACTGCCAGGTATTCTGTCTTTGCTGAACCATTAATGGTTGGCTAGAGCCCCCATCCCTGGGTAGCACAAAAGGTTTACACTCCACTACTAAAGCTTCTGTTCAAATCTACCTCATGGTGCTGCAGAAGAAAGGCCTGGCAATCTGCTTCCATAAAGATTACAGCCAAGAAAATCCTATGGAGCAGTCCTACTCTGTAACAGAAGAGGGTCACCACGGGTTGGACTCATTTCCACAGCAATGGGTTAAAGGCCCCAGTGGCTTGGAGTACTTGTAGTATCTCATGAGATCATGTAAAAGCACATTATAAACCACCTGGTGGTGATGGATTTTTTTTTTTAACACTTGGAATAAGGTAACCAGGGAGAAAGCATGGGCTCCTTGGCAAAGCTTTGAGAATGGCTTACCTCACCTGGCTCCTCTGATTATAGATGTATCTGCTGAATGTGAGCCAACAGCTATGGGCAATGAATTTTCTTTTTTTCCTTCTTTTTTTTTATTGTACTTTAGATGAAGGTTTACAGAACAAACTAGTTTCTCATCAAACAGTATACATATTGTTTTATGTCACTGGTTAACAACCCCATGACATGTCAACACTCTCCCTTCTCAACCCTGGGTTTCCTGTTACCAGCTTTCCTGTTCCCTCCTGCCTTCTAGTCCTTGCCCCAGGGCTGGTGTGCCCCTTTAGTCTCATTTTGTTTTATGGGCCTGTCCAATCTTCAGCTGAAGGGTGAACCTCAGGAGTGACTTCATTACTGAGCTGAAAGAGTTTCCAGGGGCCATACTCTCAGGTTTCTCCAGACTCTGTCAGGCCAGCAAATCTGGTCTTTCTTTTTGAGTAAGAATTTTGTTCTACATTTTTCTCCAGCTCTGTCTGGGACCCTCTCTTGTGATCTATGGGCAATGAATTTTGCCATCTAGGTTTTAGTAGAACTTCTTTTAGGAGGTTGCAGTTCTGCTGATATTGAATTATGTCCAAGCTCAAGCTAAAGATTGAACCCCAACAGGCAAAGGAACTGTTTGATGTCTCGCGTTGGCATTACAAAGTACCAAAGAAAACTCAGAGACACACAGAGGAGCTTGCAAATTACTCCCCCAACTCTCTCATTTTAGAGATCAGACGCGTCTGAGGCCATAAATTAATGAGTGGCAGAGCTGGGATTATAACTCAGGCAAGAGACCTCTCTTGCCTCCTAGCTAGACAGTGCCCTTTCCCCAGCACTGTGCTGTTTATTTTAGCCATATTGTCAATTTTAAAACCAAACTTTGTGCCAATGAGAAGTATGCCTGCTAAAGAAAACCCTCAAACAAGAATTACATGAATAGCCTAATATCAAATCAACAACTCCACAGAGTAACTGCCTGTGCCGAGCGGAAAGGGTCATAAGGGATGCAGTGCCTTGTGGCGAAGATTTTTTTTTTTTAAATAACAGCTTTATTGAGATATAATTTACATAAAGGTCACATCATTTACATAAAATACAATTCAGTCATTTTTAGTGTTATTTCCAGAATTGTGCAACCATCACCCCCATATAATTTCAGAACATTTTCATCACCCTCCCCGAAAGAAACTCCATACCCATGAGCAGACCCTATCCGCCCCCTCCCCAGTCTGTAGTAACCACTAATCTACCTTGTTGCTATGGATTTGTCTATTCTGGACATTTCATGTAAATGGAATCGTACAACATGTGGCCTTTTGTGACTGGCTTCTTTTACTTAGTATGACGTTTTTGAGGTTCATCCATGTCATGGCATGTATTAGCACTTCATCCCTTTTATTACCGAATAATAAACCACTGTACGGATATACCACATTTTGTTTCTCCATTCATCAGGTGACGGGCATTTGAGCTGTTTCCACTATTTTGGCTATTATAAATAACACTGCTATGAAGACCTGTGTACAAGTTTTTGTTTGAACATATGTCTTCAATTCTCTTTGGTCTATATATGCCTAGGAGTGAAATTTCTAGGTCACACATAACTACGTGTAACCATCTGAGGAACTGCCAGACTGTATTCCAAAGTGGCTGCCCCATTTTACATTCCCAGGGGCAATACATAATGGCTCCAATTGCTCCCCAACCTTGCCAACACTTCTTATTGTTGTCTTTTTTATTACATCCATCCTAGTGGGGTGTGGAGACCTGGTGGCGCAGTGGTTAAGGGCTCAGCTGCTAACCAAAAGGTCTGCAGTTCGAATCTACCAGTCACTACTTGGGAACCCTATGGGGCAGTTCTACTCTGTCCCACAGGGTCGCTAAGAGTCAGAATCGACTCAACGACAACAGGTTTTTGTTTGTTTGTAGTGGGGTGTGGCAGAGGTTTTACAACAAAAAATGACAGCGTATTCTCTAATCAGCCATACACCCGAATCAACCGCAGACGGAAGAATGGTGGATAAAACTGCTAACAGTGCCCTATTCCTACTCCCTGTGGTTCCCTCCTTCTTGACAGTTAAGGGCAGTGGTTCACGGAATGTGGTCCCCAAACCAGCAGCATCAGCATCACCTGGGAATCTGTTAAGAAATGCAAATTCTCAGGCCCCACACCTGACCCACTGAATCAGAGACTGGGGTGTGGGGCCTAGCTCCCCATGATTTCAGTTGACTTTGAAGTACCCCTAAGGTTCCTATCTAACCTTTCTAGTTGCTCTTGTCACTTTGATCCCATATAGGTAGCTCTTAAAAGAGCATAATGCTCAAGGCAGACATTTTTTACTAGTTAAGCTAGACTATTGTTTGGTTTTAAGAAGACTTCAGGGGATATTTTTGGTTTAAGATTTAAAGATTATCTCAGGGCAATAGTTTCAAGGGTTCATCCAGCCCCTATGGCTCTAGAAAGGCTAGATCCCATGAGAATTTGAAATTCTGTTCTGCATTTTCACCCTTTTGATTAGGATTCTTCTACGGAATCTTAGATCAATATGTTCAGTAGTAGTAGGCTGGGCACCATCCAGTTGGTCTCATGACAAAGGGGGCAGTTGTTCACGGAGGCAATTAGCCTCACATTCTATTTCTCCTCTTATTCCTGACTCTCCTTCTTCCTCTGTTGCTCCAGGCAAATAGAAACCAATTGTTGTACTTTGGGTAGCCATTTGCAAGCTTTTAAGACTCCAGGCACTACACAAGAAACTAGGAGGTAGAACAGAAGCACTGACCATGTTATTAGGCCAATTAACTGGGATGTCCCATGAAAATATCACCCTAAACCTCCAATCCAAGGAACCAAATTCCACAAGGTTTTTCCTGTTTATAAGCAGCCTCAGCTGCTACTCTGAAGAAAGAGCTTTTGAAAGATTCAATCATGCCATCCAAGTGGACAGGTTTAACACTTTCCAGCAATTAGCGACACTTGGTGGGGTAAAAGGTTCACAACAATTAATTTTGGACACAGAACACTCAGCTGGAAGGTAGATGAGAATTTCACAAGGCAGCAACGCAGATAATTTCCCTCATAATTGCTGTTCTGAATATTTCTGTTCCTATCCATTCAAAATTTTAAGGAGATTTCTATTACAGCTCTGCTTTCGCTCCTTGGAAAGAAGCTTCACAGAGCAATCACTTCCAATGGTAAAGACAACTTCACTGAAACACACCATAAATAATCCGGTGATGCCATATGTGGATTACCATTTTAAAAATTAGGGGGAAAATGTTCTCTGGACAACTACTGTATGTTTCTTTAATATACTGCCATTTTAAAATCTTCTCTAAATACACTTCTTCCAAAACCCAAAACCAAACCCACTGCTGTCGAGTTGATTGCGACTCACAACGACCCTTTAAGACAGAGTAGAACTGCCCCGTAGGGTTTCCAAGGATTCAAACTGCCGACCTTTTGGTTAGCAGCCATAGCTCTTAACCACTGCACCCCAGTGATTAAGTTAGGTGACACCTCTTTGTGGCTACACCTTTGTCACTTCTTTCAAATACCTGGTCAGATTCAAGGCTTCTTTGCATCTCCATCAGACGGCAATCGCAGTTAGAAATGTGAAGCCAGATTTATGTAAATCAATTGCGGTTTTGCTCTTGCTTAGGAACTTCAGCCCAGGCTGCCAGGAGAGGTAGAATACACTCAAAGGTGAATGTGGATGTAGACAAAGTACCACATGGCGAAATTGCAAAATAACCACCAAACACTAAACCCAAGCAAAAAACTCCACATCAGAGTAGAACTGCTTTGACTATTGCATTCCAGCCTTCAATGCCACCCTTCACAGACTGGACAGGTTTTTATAGCATTTCTCTTGTCTGAGTCGTGACAGTATCTCGAAGCAAGTTCAAAACCTTCTGATAAATGTCCAGGACATCCTGAGCAGTAGGTCTTTCTGCAGAAGTCTTGCTCTTACATGCCTTATGAATCTCAAACAAATGGAATCGAACCATATCACTGCCTTCAACATGCCCCAGAAGGAAACTGGAGACATCTGGAATTTTCCAGATGTCGATCTTCTCGTCGTATGAAGGCATGAGGTCGTCGTGAAAAGGCAGGTCCTCTCCGTAGGGCCACAGCTGCTCTGGGGCCACAAAATCCCCGTGAAGTTCCCTGTGGCCGCACTTCACAAATGTCCTAGAGCTGTGGTTCACCAGGGGCAAGGCGTCCAGGTCATTGGCCACGATGCTGAAGTTACTTGTCAGCAGGTACTGGGAGAGCGTCTTGGGCAGGTCATTGGAGTCGCACATGACCAGCGTGCCCAGGGGGCTGTTGTGCAGATAATTAATGATGCCCACGTAGTCCATGGCCAGCTGCAGCCTGTTTTGCCAGGTGTTCACATGTTGATACTTGGAAAGGTTTAGGGTTTCTTCCAGGTTGCTCAAGGAACCTAAGGGGTGGTATTCGGTAAGGATAGTGTTGTCATCCTCACAGTAACCAAGCAGCGTGACGACATGCTTACTCTGCAGAGATTTCAGCATCTGCAGGCCGTGGAGGAAATCATCCTTCATCTCCAGACTAGTGAGCCGTGAGAGAGCAACTTTGCGTTCCTTCCACTCAGACAAGAAGACCTGAAACAAAGCCACAGGAGAACGTCAGACTGGAAACTTCCACCTAAAGGAGTGAGCCAAGAAGCAACTCCATAGATGTCTCCTAGGGGCCAGATGTGGTGCAGAGGATACAGAGATGAACGAGACACAGATCTATCCCTAGAGTTCCTCTTGGTCTAGGTACAAAGACTGACTATGACCAAACACTAGACATTCAGCGTGGAAAGTGTCACATCCGTGTGTAAAGGCTCAGGGCAGGAGAAGGGGGAGAGGGACTGACTGTGGTTGGGGGAGCGGCTCCTGGAAGTTGGTCTTTAAAGAATGATCAGGAATTGCAGCGTGGACATGGAGCTGCCAAAACACTGCCAGTTCCAAATTGCCGCAGCACAAAGGATGGGGAAAGGAACAAGGATGGGGACAAGACTGGACAAGGGAGTGAGTTTAGATCCCAAAAGCCTCCATAAGCGAGTCGAGCCCAGACCATGAGACATAACAATATTACTGATTTTAAAAAGCAGCATTGTAAGCTATAAATGGAAACATTTCTATGCAAGGAAAGATTTTCACATGCCTGCGTGGTCTTTACATAGCAACCCTATAGGACACAGTAGAACTGCCCCATAGGGTTTCCAAAGACCAGCTGGTGGATTTGAACTTCTGACCTTTTGGTTAGCAGCCAAGCTCTTAACCACTGCGCCACTCCACCTACAAAAGCAGGAGTTGAAATGCTACACACGCACTAGACCTGTCCGTCCGAGTATTCAGCTAACAGAAGGTTTGCAGGCAGCAGAGTAATTAAGGAAAGAATCTAACTGGGAAGGCAGAAGATGACAGACAGAAAATAAGCTTGGAAGTCAGGAAACCCCTGCCCCAGCTGGCTTTTCCCTCAGTTAGCTGCGTTGTGTCTCCCTGGGCTTTTGCTTCTTCCTCATTAAAATAAAGGCTGTGGTCATGGAAGGCAATTTTTGACATTATTTATCAAGAGCCTTTAACACCTAAATCTATTGAAGGCAATAATGTGAAATACATCAAAAGATCTAGGAATAAAAATTAGGCATAATTTATAAAAAGCGTAAACTGGGACCTACCCATCCATCAAAAAATAAGAAGTCGTTAAGTTATAATAGGAAGTATTATGTGGGCATCAAAATGCATATACTTATAGAGTTCATAATAGATAAAAATAATGTTATAAACTAAAAAGGATACAAAATTGTTTACACAATACTGTTCCAACTGTATAAAACAGGACAAAAATGAATTGCACAGAAACAGAAGGAAATATGCTAAAACTTTTGTTGTCTTTATGTGCTGATATTCCAGGTCATTTTTTTTTTTATTCATTCTTTTGGTGTTTTTCCAAATTTTCTATAATTGACTTATATTACTTTTACAATTAAAAACATTTTTTAAAAAGAACTAAAAAATATTCTATAAAATAGAGGGGGGCTAGAGGACTCTGAAGGTTTCTTCTGGATCTAAGAAGGGCGGGTCCATTAGGATAAAACCCAGGTAACTACAGTCGACCCTTAATTTCCAAAAGAGAAATCTTTCAAGACCCTCTCAAGAGAAATTTCACTGTGGATCACAGTTTCTATTAAAAGTCATTTTCATCTGGCTATAACATCCACTACAAGTGTCATGAGTAGCTTTTTCTTATTTCCACATTGAATACAGTCTCTCCATAGATCCGCACTGAATTTGTTATTTGACGCATCCAAAAGTCTTATTTTGGGTTAGCATCCCTCACTTCCTTAGACCTTCCTCTTTGCGGTCACCACCAGAGCTGGCAGATTGCTTTAGGGAAGCCGGTACTGTACAGTCAGCAATAAATAATGGCAGCTGCTCAACCACTGGCCATGTGACCTCCTCTCTAACCCTCGCTTACGTTGGATTCATTTTTGTGCCTCGGATCAAAGAAAGATTATTGAGTATTATTAGCTTTTGGGATCACCTACAAATATTTGAAACCTCCAATGTTAAGTCTCTGTAACTCAAAGATTGTTTTAGTCATTTCCCTGCAATCTCTAACTTAAGTGGCTTCGTAACACTTTCAAGAACTCTCTGATTTGCAGAGAAAAGTTAATATATTTTACTTTTTTAATTGTCAAATTAATCCATGAATACTTTTCTTGGTAAAAATCCAAATACAGAATGATATAGGGTAGATTCTCTCCCCAAGTTGCTTCCTGACGTGAAGGAAGCCTTTGTTAACTGCTGGTTGGTACCCTCCCAGAACACTCTCCGTGTCTTTCATGCATTAAGGTACACTCACAAAATAGCCTTTTGGTCTGCTTTTACATAAATGGGATTATTACATATCAAATTGCAACTTGCTTTCTTCATTTTACTGATGTCTTAGAAATCCTTCCTGTATAGACACACAGACAGACAGACAGACAGACCGATCGATCTAGGTCATTGTTTTTAAAAGCTGTATAATATTTCAAAGTAAGGGGATACTAGCTATGCTGCTATACCTTTATTAAGGCTTTACAGATGATAGTCTTTTTCTTTAAAGTATAATAAAAATATACAAAATTTGGAATGGATACTGTCATAGCAGATTAATTTTTTCCTCTTAAGTTACTGTGTAGTTCCATAGATTTTGTAAAGACCTTTAATAAGATCTTATGTGATCTATTTTTAAAGACTTGACGGATATTTAAATTATTTCCCTTTTTTCTTATTAAAAACAATACTATAATGAAGAACCTTATACTGACATCTCTGTGTACATATGCAAGTATCCTATAAGCTAAGTAGATGGGTCACTGAATGAAGAATATATATTGCCACCATTGCCCTCTGAAAGCCTGTGCCAATATACACTTTTACCAGTGTTGTAGGGGAGAACCTCATTCTTAGTCACACTAAATACCAAACCCGACTCATACCAACCCTAAAGGACAGAGTAGAACTGCCCCATAGGGTTTCCAAGGAGCAGCTGGTGGATTCAAACTGCTGACCTTTTGGTTAGCAGACGAGCTCTTAATCACTGTGCCACTAGATGTTATTAATCTTTGTAATTTGTGCAAATCTGGTGGATGAAAAACATCTTACATTATTCCAATTTGTATGTCCCTGATTACTAATGAGGCTGTGCCTTGGCATTGTAATTGGCACTTCCCTATTTCTTCTGGGGAAAGCCTGTTCATTGCCCTCTATAGGGATGTTTGCCTTGTGCTAATTGATTTCTAGAAACTCTTTATATATTACCCATGCAAAAGATATAGAAAATAATTAGTTTATGTGGTCTTTTGTAGTACGAAGAATTTAACTGCTGTATACTCGACGGCACTGGGTTTTTGGGCATAATCAAATCTGCCTTAATTTAACAAGTATTTATGTCAGTTAAAAAAAAACTGATGTAAATCCCTACCCCCATGGAGTTTACATTCTAGCATAGAAGACAATAAATAAAATATATAAGAAATTTATAAAGTATATTGGAAGGTAAAATGTGCTTTGGATAAAAACAAAGCAGGAAAGGGTTTGTAGGTTCCAACAGGTTCAGGGAAGTTCTCACAGAGGTGATGTCTGAGCAAGAACCTGAAGGAGGTGAGGCAATGAGCCATGTGACAACCTGGGGAATGATACCTCAGGTAGAAAGAACAGGAGGTACAAGAGGATGGTGGGTTGGATGGGGGGTGCTGGTGGAAGCATTAGGAAAGGTCAAAATCTGGATCTATTTCACGTGTACAGACAATATAATTTGCTGGTGGACTGAACGCGGACGTGCGAGAAAGAGAGAAGTCAAGGATACCAGCCTCGGCGGCCTGAGCAACTGGACTGACAGAGCTGCCATTCATTGAGATAGGGAAGGGAGCAGGAAGAGCGGACCCTGTGGGGAAAGATCTGGACAAGCTAACTTTGAGAAGCCTTGCAGATATCTAAGTGGAGATGTGGGATAGGCAGTTGGATAGAAAGCTCTGGTGTTCAGGGGAGAGGTTTCGGCTACAGATAAAGCCATGAGGTTGGACAAGGTCACCTGGGGCAAGCACAGGTGGAAAAGAAATGTTCAAGATTTAGAGAGATGAGGAGGCACATCCAGCAAAGGAGGCTGAGAAGCAGACACTGTTACATTAGTGCATCTTTTAAATATACAATTTATATAGCATCTGCCCTCCAGAGAGCTGTCACCATTGATATAGATTTGTAACATCCTTCTAAAGGTTATATAAAAGTAGAGGGCTACAAAGTAATACAAAAGAATCAAATCCATTCTTCTGACAGGATCCAATCCAAATTTTAGCGATTTTAATGTCCTATAGTTCAATTTTAAAGAAAAAAACACCCCACTGCGAACAAAACGTGGTCTATACACACAAAGGAATACTACTCAGCCGTAAGAGAAATGAACTCCTGATGCCTCAATGTGGACGAGCCTTGAAAACATCCTGCTGAGGGACATCGGTCAGTCACAGAAGGACAAATACCATATGATCCCACTTACATGACCAAAAATTATTAATAGTTACCGGAGGTGGAAGGGAGGAGGAAATGGGACATTTTTGCTTAGAGGGCACTGAGTTTACATTACAGGTGGTGAAATGACTTGGAAAAGGATAGTGAGAACAACTGCAGGACTTAAAGAGTGTAATCAATTTCATTGAATAGTACATGTAGAAATTGTTGAGAGATGGCATACATTTTGTTGTATATATTTTTACCACAATAATAAAAAAGTAAAAAAAAAAAAAACCACTCAACCATAAAAACTCTAGTCCTGAACAGCCATTGGCGATTATCTCGGGCTGGGAACACGGAAACAGACTGTGTTGGAGGCACAAGCAGTGGCACATTGGCCACGCTGCCTTCTGCTCACCCAGATCAAAGCGAGCTGCGACCTAAATCATGCCGTGGTTCTCCA
This sequence comes from Elephas maximus indicus, assembly GCF_024166365.1. Lineage (NCBI taxonomy): Eukaryota > Metazoa > Chordata > Mammalia > Proboscidea > Elephantidae > Elephas > Elephas maximus. The sequence goes on from NC_064840.1 coordinate 57,364,911, forward strand.
CATGGTGTGGCTGGACCTTCTGCCTTGGGAAGAACAGATGCCACCGTGATCTTCTTGCTCATTTGTACCACCGTCCCAGATCTATGTTTTAGAAAATGGGCAGCCACCTGAGACGTGGGTACGACTGCCCTTGAGATGGTTAGGGGAGTTGTGTATCTGGCTTTTTCCATGTAATCTCAGGTTTAAAAATCCAAAGGGATGAATCCCCATCTGTTATCCCTAGGGAAGAGGGTTGGGGATGGAGAGAGCAAGAGAGAGGGCCAGGAACTTTTACTGTGTACCAAATATTTTGGTACCTCCTACTGAATATTTGAATTGTACACACGGCTTTTACAGTTAAAAGACAGGAAGGAAAGAAGCAATAGGTCAATCTGCCTTTCACAAACCAATCTGCACAGTTTTAGGTGGCAATGTTGCATGTTACTCCAGGCAAAGGACACAATGGCCCTGGCAATCTCAAACACAAACCAAAAACACATGGTTTGGGAGAGACGGGAGAGGGAATGTGTTTATATACTAAGGAAACCAACAAAGTGAGACCAATATTTTATTTTATATAAGGATTCAACTAAGGAGCCTTTGTCTTACACCCCCTAAGATGTACCCTATGGTGCTGGGCTAGAGGCTGAGGACACACCTTCCATGCCCTTGCAGAACTTACATTTATGAGACAAACAAACAAGATGAGTATAGAAAGGCAGGTCGTGAGGGGTGAGGTTTAGATCAGGATCAGGGGAAGCCTCTTAGAAAAGTGATACTGAGCTGACCCCTGAATGATGAGGAGTTGTCATCAAGAGTGAGGTCATGAGAAGGCAAGGGTCAATCCCTGAGCTGGTAGGTTTATTGAGCTGGTGGCGGGAAGATGAGAAGATTCCCTTCTGGTGGCTGAAGTTTTCTTAATAACTTATGAACTGAGGTCATTAACTAAGACTGGAGCAGGGGGCACTGTGTGGGATGTTTGCGGCAATATCTGTCTCAGAGGAGGGGAAAGAGCACTCAGTAAGGGAATCAAGTAGCACTGCCAGGCTGTCCTGAGTGCACACCTGAGGTTTGTGGTCATGAACTGTGTGGTGGTGGGGTTTCTCTCTGGCCACCTTTAGTTGCTTTTTTCACCTCTCATCGTAAGTTTTTTGTTTTTTTTTTTTATGTTACTCCGTGGGGTTCCTAACTATACTTAATGGCTGCAGAACATTCCATCAAGTGGTTGGGCCATAATTTAATTAAATATTCCTCCATAATTACTCTTCCTAGTTTTCTGTTGCTATAAATCACAAAGCAAAGTACTCCTTTATGTCTTTAGCTTGTTTCCTTCCTCTGGATTATTTTATCAGGATAAATTCCCCGGTGTGAGATTATTGGACTAGAGGGTAGAAATACTTTTATGGTTCTTAAGACACAACAAGACAGCTCGCTTTCCCCAAGGGCCACCCTACGTGCGTGCTGATGGTGATGTAGAACAAAGCAGACTCACTCTCTTCACGGCGCCTTCCCCAACGCGTTTTAACTGCCTCACTTCTGTTCTCAGCTCCTCGCAGGACAGCCATGGTGAGCAGTTTTTCATCTGTCCGATTCTGAAGGAACCAAAGGGGCAGTGGCTGGGGTCCACGGTGGAACGTAGGCGGGAAATAAAGAATTGATCCAGGCAGAGGTAGAGGAGTGCGTTCATGAGCGCCATCCCGAGCAGCAGCACCACTGCCGGCGGGACTTCTCTGTGGGTGGCGCCCTTTTTACTCTCCTGGGGTTTCTCTTCCATGTTGGTATCTTCTACAATTTCCTAAAACAGAAAAGTGAAACAAGAAGGCATATGTTAAAAAAACAAACAAAACAGTTGCCGTCAAGCCAATTCCAGCTCATGGAGACCCCATGTGTGTCAGAATAGAACTGTACTCCAGAGTTTTCAGGGGCTGATTTTTGGAAATAGACTGCCTTGCTTCCTAGTCCGTCTTAGTCTGGAAGTCTCACTGAAACCTATTCAGCATCACAACAACCCACAAGCCTGTGCTGACAGATGGGTGGTGACTGCACACAAGGTACACCGGCCAGGGACAGAACTCAGGTCTCCCACATGGAAGGCGAGAATTCTACCACTGAACTCAAAAGCTACTCAAGGTCTTTAACAAGCAAAGGCTACTTTTCACTGGTGTGAAAGATGGATTTGGGGTGGAAGAGACTGAGGCTGGGAGACCGGTTAGGAGGCCCTGGCAATAAGCCAGGATAAGAGCTGATGAATACGTGAGCTGGAACAATGGTGGTGAGACTGGAGAGAAGATGATTCAAAAGTGATGCTCCGAATACTTAACCACTGAAAAGGCACAGACACTTGCCGATCCGAAAGCACTCTGGCTCTAGTGCTGGAGCCGGTCCTGGAGGCCACCGCAGAGCCAGGCATTACTGGCTTAGCTGTTGAGTGGTGCAGGGGTCAGGACGGTGGGAGGCATGGGGAGGAGCCTGGACTGCAGGTGTTTGTCACTCAGGGTGCTTGGCCAAGGCTACTTACGAACCAGAATGGAAGTGTATCAATACCGTGATGGCGGATATGGCCACACCAGTTGGATGCATGGTCTAGTAATGTCTGTTGTTGTTGCTATTGTGGGTTGCTGAGTCAATTTTCGACTCATAGCTACCCCATGTGACAGAGAAGAACTGTCCCACTGAGTTTTGTAGGCTGTAATGTTTAGGGGAGCAGGCTGCCAGGTCTTTCTCCCACAGAGCTGCTGGGTTGTTTCGAACCGCCAACCTTTTATTTAGTAGCCGAGCACTTAACTGTTGCGCCACCAGGGCTCCTGAATAATGTCTAGTAATGACAGAGCTGCCACTGTGCTCGTGTGTCAGAGAGACCTGTGATGTCAGGGGCTGGCTCACCTTCAGGAGTGTCTTCCTTCTCCCAGCTCAGGTCTCCATTCAGACTAACCAGTCAGTGTTTGAAAGCATTCTGCCACAAAGTACCGAAAAAAAAAAAGGTTTTGTTAAATAAAAATTACAACTCTGCAAACAGACAGACCTCAATAATCCAAATGGTCCCCTTCCCCAGGGCCCTCCTAAATGCCTGGATGGCCCTTGTGCTCTTGAAGCCTCAGGGTCGTCTTACATAATCTGGCCTCCATGCTGAAGCCCTGTCAGCTCATCTGGTCTCAGATGCCCACCTCTCACCAGCCTCTTGTTGGTCCCAATCTGCTCCCTCTCCCTGGACTGCTACCTTCTGGCCATTCACTTATTCAATGTGTGTTAAGTAGCTACTCTGTGGCCAGCCCTGCAATGGGAATACATTAGTGAAAAAACCAGATGAGGTTCTTATTCTCTGGGAACTTAGTAGGAAATCTAGTGCAGAAGACAAAATAAACAGATAATAAAAAGTTTATCATTATATAATCATGATGAAAGTTCAAGGATAGAGACTAGCAGGATAGGGAACTAACTGGATGAGGCAGTCACACAAGACCTCTCTGAAACTGTGACATACGGCTGAGACTGAAGCATGAGAAGCAGCCAGCCAGGAGAAAAACCAAGAGAAGACAACTATTTCATACTTTCTCCCTGTTCATCGAGCTGGGATAACAGACGGTGATAAAGCCAGCTCCAAGGTTAACAGGAAACAGTGTTTCTCCTAAGGATCTGCTGAGGCTATGAAGTGTCATGACAACCCCCTTCTTTGAATGACGGCTGCTTCCTTTGCTCTCTAAAACCACAGACTATCAAAAATTTCACTGTTTGAAATGCTATCAGTAAGAATAAAATACCCTCCTCTTGTCTGGAGGATCTAAGACACAGAGAAGCAGCCTTGATTTCCAAACCAGGTGCGGAACTTCAGATAAGGGGTTTCTGGAGAGAATACTGCACATCTACCTTAACCTTGTAGTTTCCAGGGAAACAGGACCCTTGGGGGATGGTCTACTTTGTAGCCCAAATGGGTAATGGCTCCTTTACACGCAGCTCTGAGCCTATCCAAATATGGCTTCATTTCAATTTTGCCTAAACCCACCCTTCCCCAAAATTCTATAATAACTCTATCTTTTTCTTTGATTGAGACATCCCTGAGTTCCACTGGTGTGTGGACTCCCTCTTTGCAGAGGCCTTAGGCTGACTGGGCGAGGACACCCTCTTTCTTCAAACTTCTATTACCTGCTTCTCTACCCTTACTCTTAGCCAATGATGTTCTTTCTTATTTTGTTGGGGGAAAAAAAAAATAGTAGAAGCACTCAAAAGAATTTCCACAAGCTCCCAACACTACCTCCCAGTTTCCTGCACACTCCACCTTCTCTCCTGTTTCTATGGACCAAGTGGCTGAGCTCTCAGCCCAGGCCAGCCCTGTGCCTGTGTGCTAGGCCCTTCCCTTCATGCCCACCCAAAACTGCTCCCGATATCCTCTCCTCTGCCCCTGAATCAGGAATCTTCCTTCTCTACTAAACCATTGCAAGTATGCCATCATCTCTCCCATTATTTTACCCTACTTTTCCAATTCTAGGACCCAATTTCTCTCTTCCCTTTTCAGCAAAATTCCTTTAAAAAGTATCTATACTCATAATCTCCATTTCTTTCCTCCCATTCTCTTGAACTCACTGCTACTCTACCAAAAACTCATTATCAAGGTCACCACCAGTGACCTCCACATCACTAACTAGTCAATTTGCAATCTTGGTTTTACTTGACCTGCCAGCAATATTAAGGAGCCCTGGTGGTGCAATGGTTAAGAGTTCAGCTTTTAAGTGAAAGATTAGTGGCTCGAACCTGCCCAGTGGCTCCGCAGGAGAAATACCTGGCCATCTGCCCCCATAAAGATTAGAGCCTAGGAAGCCCTATGAGGCAGTTCTATTCTGTCACATAGGGTTGCTATGAAAATCAACCCAATAGCACACACAACGACATCAGCAGCACCTGGCATGGTGAATCACTCCTTCCCTCCTCCTTTACTTGGTTTCCAGGATACCGCACTCTCTGGCAGCTCCTTCTCAGACTCCTTGGTTGGGTCCTTCACATCTCTCTGACTCTAAATGCTGACGTGCACCAGGGTTCAGACCTTGGCCCTCTTCTCTTTTGAACTACACTAGCTCTCACCCAGTGCCATGGCTACATTCCCATATGCTGCTGGTTCCCAAATGTATGTATTCAATCCAGGCCTCTTCTCAGAACTCAGCACCTGCCTCCTTGGCACCTCTATCTGGATGTCTGACAGACAACTCAAAATTAATATTTCCTCTCAACAATAAACAATCCAATCAAAAAATGGGCACAATAAAATATTATTTAAAAATAATGGGAAAAGGAAGTGACCAGACATTTCTTCAGAGAAGATACATAAATTGCCAACAAGCACATGAAAGGATGCTCAACATCATTAGTTACTGTTGTTGTGGTGTGCCATCGATGCTGATCCTGACTCATAGTGACCCTACATGACAGGGCAGAACTGCCCCATATGGTTTCCTAGGCTGTCATCTTTAAGGAAGCAGATTGCCAGGTCTTTTCTCCCCTCAGAGCAGCTGGTGGATTCGAACTGCTAACCTTTCAGTCAGCAGCCGAGCACTTTACCATTACACCACCAGGGAAATGAAAATCAAAACCACAATGAGATACCACTTCACATCCACAAAGATGGCTATAAAATTAAAAGACAAAAACAAAATAATAAATAATAACAAGTGCTGATGAGGACGTAGAAAAATAGGACCCCTCACTTATCGCTGATGGGAATGTAAAATGGTACTGCTGCTCTGGAAAATCCAGGTTAAACACAGAATTACTATATATATAATTCAGAAATTCCACTTCTAGGTACACATCCCAGAGGATTGAAGATACATGTCCACAAAAAATCTTGTACAGAAATGTTCATAGCAGCATTGTTCATAATAGCTAAATAGGGGAAATAAATATCCATCAACAGATGAACGGTTAAACAAAACATGGCGTAGCTACATGATGGAATATTACTTAGCCATAAAAGGAATGTAGCTCTGACACATGCCACAACATAGATGAATCTTGAAAACATTATGCTAAATGAAAGAAGCCAGACACAAAAGGCCACGTGTTGTATGATCCCATTCACGTGAAACATCCAGAACAGGCAAATCCTTAGAAATAGAAAGTGGATTAGTGGTTGCCTAGGGCTGAGGAGAGGGCAGATTGGGGGTGACTGTTGATGCATATGGGGTTTCTTTTTGTGGGGATGAAAATGTTCTGGAATCAGAGAGTGATGGCTGCATGACCTTGTGAATATATTAAAAACCACTGAATTCTACTCTTTAAAACGGTGAATTTTACAGGTATATGACTTATATTTCAATTTTAAAAATATAACAAAAATATTTCCTAAAGCTGGCAAAATTGTCATGAAAGGAGAGACTGGAAGGGCTGACTCATTAGGGGGAGAGCAAGTGGGAGTATGGAGTAAGATGTATGTAAACTTATATGTGACAGACTGACTTGATTTGTAAACGTTCACTTGAAGCTCAATAAAAGTTAAAAAATATATATATATATATTTCCTAAGCTCAAGTTCTTATCTTTCTGCCAAAATCTGCTCTCTTCAATGTTCTCAATCTCAGTCAATTTCAACTCTATCCTGGTCACTAAAGCCAATGAGGCTGCTGGGAACAGGCCAACGCAGCCGTATTGCTTTCTTAAATGAGAAAACTTTAGTTTTTCTTCATTAATAAAAGAAAATGCCACTTTGCTTATCCCTGCTGTCATTACCAGGGCTGGGTAAACCCTGGTCCAAGTGAACTGCTTCAGCTTCACTCAACATCGTTTATTTTCTTAAACTGACCGTCATACCCGTCCACATTCAGGATGGCTGGTGGCTCACCCGGCCCATACAGATTCCAGGCCCATATCTTTCTCTCCCATTCCCTCCTGTCATCTTCAGGAACTTCAGCTGAAACAATGACAAAGGCTATTACCCCTCAGACTTCTCTCACCTGGGCCCAACTTTTAGATAAGACCAAATCTGTTGCTGTCAAGTCGATTTCAACTCATAGCGAGCCTATAGGACAGAGTAGAACTACCCCACAGGGTTTCCAAGAAGTGGCTGGTGGACTCGAACTGCTGACCTTTTGATTGGCAGCCATAGCTTTTAACCACTGCACCACCAGGGGTCCCTAGTCTTAGAAAAAAAAAAAAAAAAAGGTGCTCTTAAAATAACGGATACAGTAATCACCGTCTCTCCTTCACGCTACTGAAAGTGAACAAGTACATCTCAACTTACGCCTTAGGTCAGGCATTGGCAACCATTTTCTGTAAAGGGCCAGACAGTAAATGTATAGGCTCTGTGGGTCAAGAGTCTAACTGAGTTATAACTGAGTCAGTGTGACTGGTGGTGTGCTGAGCAGCAGTGCAAAGTGATGAGGCTGCCACATACCATCCTTGCTGTTATCCAATTCTGTCACGGTGGTGTGAAAGCAGCCCCGGAAGATACATAACAAATGAGTGAGCTGTGTCCCGATAACACTTTCTTTATGGCCACCAAGATTTGAATTTCATATAATTTCCACATGTCACAAAAATATTATTTTTTTTTTGACTCTTTTTTCCAACATTTAAAAAAGTAAAAAGCATTCTCAGCTCACAGGCCACATAAAAATGGGTAGTAGGCTGTAGCTGGCCTGAGAGCTGCAGTTTGTTGAGCCCTGCCTTATAAAAAAAAAAAAAAAGAGCCTCAATCCAGATGGTGTCAAGTCGATTTCAACTCATGGCAACCCCAGGTGTGTCAGAGTAAACTGTGCCTCATAGGGTTTTCAATGGCTGATTTTTCCGGAAGAAGACCACTAGATCTTTCTTTCAAAGTACCTATGGGTTAATGCGAACCTCCAACTTTTGGGTAGCAGCTAAGTATGTCTGGACCACCCAGGGAGTCCTAATCACCCAACAACAACAAAAAAACCCAAACCCATTGCCTTCCAGTCGATTCTGACTCATAGTGACCCTATAGGACAAGACTTCTCAAATCTGTTCACTCCTCTCCTTCCTTGCTGCCACCACCCCGGTCTAGGTCACCATCATCTCTCACCTGGGCTCTCACAACAGTTTCCTAAGTGGTCTCCACTTCTTTCTCTTTTCCAATCCATTCTCTACACAGCAAACAGGGACTCTTTTCCTTCCTGAAAAATTTCAAGCACAGGGGAAAACAGAGAGTAAGATAATGAACACCCATTCAGCTTTGTCAAATAACATTGTATCATTTGTTTCCGGTCTTCTTAAAACATAGAAACATGACATAGATAGTTGAAGCCCCTCTATATCCCACCCAGTCCTATTCCGCTCCCTCCCAAGAAGTAACCCCTATCCTCAAATTGGCATATGGCAGCAGTTTCCAAACAGTGGTTCCTGGACCGGAAGCATAAGCACCACCTGGGAACTTGTAAGAAATGGAAATTCTTGAGCCCCCACCCCAGACCAATGAAATCAGAAGCTCGGGGGTGGGGCCCAGCAATCTGTGTTTTAACAATCCTCCAGGTAATTTGGATGCACACTACAGTTTAAGAATCACCGGTGTATATGATTCCCATACATGCTTTTTATTTTTACCATACGAGTATGTGCCCACAAAAAAACACCCCAAAAACATAATGTATGATTTAAACTTTTTATAAGTGTTATACAGTATATGTGTCCTTTCGCAGCTTGCTTTTTTAAAAGCACAACATTATGTTTTTGAGATTTATCTGTGTAGATACATTAGACTCTTAAGTTCATTTATTTTCCAATGCTTCACTATTCTGGAAGTCTCTCTGTAGTACGGATGGAGTCCCTAGGTGGTTCAGTTAATGCTCTTGGCTGCTAACAGAAGGGCTGGAGGTTCAAGTCCACCCAGAGTTGCTTCAAAAGAAAAGCCTGGCAATCTGCTTCTGAAAAATCAACCAATGGAAACCCTGTGGAGCAAAGTTCTACAGTGACACACATGGGATTGTCATGAGTTGGAGTCGACTTGATGGCAACTGGGATAGACAGGCTGATCCTTTTAAAGCACAAATCTAATCATCTCTTGCCTAAAAGCATTCGGCAGCTCCCTATACCCTCAGGATAAAGTCCAAACACTTACAAGGCCGCTGACTCCTCCGGGTGCTCCATGCTCAAGCTGCCTAGGCAGTCCTAAGTCTGATGACATCCTTTTTGAGAGGCCCAGGCTCCAGCATATGTGGGTTCCTTCCTCCCCTGGCTATCAGCTCAGAAGGACCCACTGCTGTTTCGTTTACCACTGTATCGTCAGTGCCTGGCATACAGCAGGTACCCAGTGAAAAGGCACTGACTGCTTCATCATTCAAACTCCTCCACCTTCCAGGTCTCAACCTCGTCTACTCTTTTCTCTGTCTCCTGTGTTCCCACTCCCAGTGAATCTGCTCCTTATCTCTTCGTGGTACATGCCCTGTGATCCTTTCATCCACCTCCTTCTCCAATCTGAGCCCACCACCCCAACCCCACGGTTGTATCTTTCCACCGCACATCAACCGTCCTTCCTCCTGAACGCCTACTCATTCTTCTGTCCCTATAAGGATGGATTCAGGTTTTTATGGGACCTGAAGCTTATACAGAAACCCTGGTGGTGTAGTGGTTAAGAGTTCAGCTGCTAACCAAAAGGTTGGTAGTTCGAATCCACGGGGCACTCCTTGGAAACCCTGTGGGGCAGTTCTACTCTGTCCTTTATGGTCACTATGAGCCGCAATCGGCTTGACGGCAGCAGATCTGGTTTGGGTTTGAAGCTTATACAGGAGTCTCTGGATACTACAAGGTTAAGCACTGGGCTGTTAATTTTGGGATCCACCCAGAGATGTCTCAGAAGAAAGGCCTGGCAATTTACTCCCCAAGAGCCACCTACTGAAAACCCCATGAAGCACAGCTCTACACTGAAGCACACGGAGTCGAATGAGTCAGAACTGACTCAGCAGCAACTGGTTTGATTTTTTTGGTTTTGAAGGTAAACTTTTTGGGGGGGAGGGGCTCTTAAAAAAATTTACAATTATGAATAAAAAATTATTAGTGCCCCCCACCCACGGCTTTGGAAAGGATGTGTGTAAGTGAAGGGTCTAGAAGCTTCATTATAAATCCACACCTGCTTGTCATTCTCCAGCCCCGTGTAGCTTCCCCTGTCCACTTTCTTCATTTCCACTCAAAGGCTACCAACCATCAAGTACAAAAGTCTCCTTAGGGCTCTAGAAACTTCTACTTTCTAATCTGTAGTGTTCAATGCATCAAACCTATTATTGAGATGGTCTCTAAACTCCGGTGGAATAAAGTCAAGGTCATAATTTGGCTCTTGTGGACCAGAGAGACCAGACGAGTTGTAGGATGACATCATACATGAAGAAAGCAAAAGGTCATTAAAAAAGACAGAAAAAAATAAAAAGACCAAAAGGGATGTCAGAAGAGACTCTGAAACTTGCTCTTTAACATAGAGTAGCTAAAGCAAAAGGAAGAAATGAAGAAGTAAAAGTGCTGAACAGTAGATTTCAAAAGGTGGCCTGAGAACAAAAAGTAAAGTATAATAAAGAAATGTGCAAAGACCTGGAGCTAGATAAAAGAATTTAAAAAAATAAATAAACCTTAAAAATCATGTGGGACTCTATCAAGAGAAATAACCTACAAGAGATTGAAGTACCAGAACAGGGAGGGATATCAGAAAATAGAGAGAGAATTGTTGAAGATTTGTTGGCAGAAAACTTCCCTGATATTGTGAAAGATGAGAAAATACCTATCCAAGGTGCTCATCGAACCCCACATAAGGTAGATTTTAAAAGCAAGTCACCAAGATATGTTACAATCAAACTTGCCAAAACCAAAGATAAAGAGAGAATTTTAAGAGCAGCTAGGGATAAACAAAAAGTCACCTACAAAGGAGAATCAACAAGAATAAGCTCAGACTACTTGGCAGAAATCATGCAGGCAAGAAGACAATGGGATGACTTCCATAAAGCACCGAAGGAAAAAAAATTGCCAGCCAAGAATCACATATCCAGCAAAACTGTCTCTCAAATATGAAGGTGAAATGAGGACATTTCCAGATAAACAGAAGTTTAGGGAATTCATAAAAACCAAACCAAAACTACAAGAAATACTAAAGGGTGTTCTTTGGTTAGAAAAACAATAATATCAGGTATCGATCAAGACTGGAACACTGGACAGAGCAATCAGGTGTCAACCCAGACAGGGAAATCACAAAAATAAGTCAAGATAAAAAACACTCAAAACAGGGAAACAGCAATGCTATTATGTAAAAGAAGACAACGTTAAAACAACAAAGAGGGAATAAGAAATGTAGCCATAGGTCTTTCATATGAAGAGGAAGACAAGACGATATAAAGAGATAAAAGTTAGGTTTATAGTTAGAACAATAGGGGTAAGTATTACAGTAATCAAAGGACACAAACTATCCTACACATCATAATAAAATACAAGAAAAAAATAGAGACTCAGCCGAAACAAAATCAACAACGAATAAGAGAAAAAGACAATATATAAACTACTCAGCCCAAAAAATTAAGTGGGAAAAAGAAACTGTCAACAACACACAAAAAAAGACATCAACGTGACAGCACTAAATTCATACCTACCCATAACTACCTTGAATGTAAATGGACTAAATGCACCAATAAAGAGACAGAGAGTGGCAGAATCGATAAAAAAACACAATACGTCTATACACTGCCTACAAGAGACACACCTTAGACTTAGAGACACAAACTAAAACTCAAAGGATGGGAAAAAATATACCAAACAAACAACAATCAAAAAAGAGCAGGAGTGGCAATATTAATTTCTGACAAAACAGACTTTGAAGTTGAATCCACCAAAAAGGATAAGGAAGGACGCTATACAATGATTAAAGGGACAATATACAGGAGGATATAACCATATTAAATATTTATGTGCCCAATGACAGGGCTGCAAGACACATAAAACAAACTCTAACAGCATTGAAAAGTAAGATAGACAGCTCCACAATTATAGTAGGAGACTTCAACAGACCACTTTCGGTAAAGGACGAGACATCCAGAAATAAGCTCAATAAAGACACAGAAGACCTAAATGCCACAATTAACCAACTATACCTCATAGACATATACAGAACACTCCACCCAACAGCAGCCAAGTATACTTTCTTTTCTAGCGCACATGGAACACACTCTAGAATAGGCCACATATTAGGTCATAAAGCAAGCCTTAGCAGAATCCAAAACACTAAAATATTACAAAGCATCTTCTCTGACCATAAGGCCATAAAAGTAGAAATCAATAACAGAAAAAGCAGGGAAAAGAAATCAAACACTTGGAAACTGAACAATATTCTGCTCAAAAAAGACTGGGCTGGAAGACATTAAGGATGGAATAAAGAAATTCATAGAATTCAATGAGAATGAAAACACTTCCTATCAGAACCTTTGGGACACAGCGAAAGCAGTGCTCAGAGGTAAATTTATAGCAAAAAGTGCACACATAGAAAAAGAAGAAAGGGCCAAAATCAAAGAATTATCCCTACAACTTGAACAAATAGAAAGAGAGCAACAAAAGAAACCCTCAGGCACCACAACCCATTAAGAAGGAACGAAATAATAAAAATTAGAGCAAAATTAAATGAAATAGAAAAACAATTGAAAGAATTAACAAGGCTAAAAGCTGGTTTTTGGAAAAAATTAACAAAATTGATAAACCATTGGCCAAACCAACAAAAGGAAAACAGGAGAGGAAGCAAATAACCTGAATAAGAAATGAGATGGGCAATATCACAACAGACCCAACTGAAATTAAAAGAATCATATCAGATTACTAAGAAAAACTGTACTCTAACAAATCTGAAAATCTAGAAGAAATGGATGAATTTCTAGAAACACGCTGCCTACCTAAACTAACACAAACAGAGGTAGAACAACTAAATAGACCTATAACAAAAGAAGAGATTGAAAAGGTAAAAAAAAAAAAAATCCCTTGCCCGGATGGCTTCACTGCAGAGTTCTACAAAACTTTCAGGGCAGAGTTAACAACACTACTATTAAAGGTATTTCAGAGCATAGAAAAGGATGGAATACTCCCAAACTTATTCTATGAAGCCAGCATATCCCGGATACCAAAATCAGATAAAGATACCACAAAAAAAGAAAATTACAGACCTGTTTCCCTCATGAACTTAGATGCAAGAATCCTCAACAAAATTCTAGCCAACAGAATTCAACAACATATCAAAAAAAAAAAAAAAAATCACCATGACCAAGTGGGATTCATACCAGGTATGCAGGGATGGTTCAACATTAGAAAAACAATTAATGTAATCCATCACATAAATAAAAGACAAGAATCACATGATTTTATCAATTGGTGCAGAAAGGCATGCGACAAAGTTCAACAACCATTCATGATAAAAATGCTCAGCAAATTAGGCATAGAAGGAAAATTCCTCAATATAATAAAGGGCATTTATACACAGCCAATAGCCAACATCATCCTAAATGGAGAGAGTCTGAAAGCATTCCCTTTGAGATCTGGAACCAGACAAGGATGCCCTTTATCACCACTCTTACTCAACATTGTGCTGGAGGTCTTAACTAGAGCAATTAGGCTAGATAAGTACAGAGCATCCAGATTGGCAAAGAAGAAGTAAAAGTATCTCTATTTGCAGATGACATGATCTTATACACAGAAAACCCTAAACAATACTCAAGAAAACTACTGAAACTAATAGAAGAGTTCAGCAGAGCATCAGGATACAAGATAAACATACAAAAATCAGTTGATTCCTCTACACCAACAAAAAGAACATTCAAGAGAAAATCACCAAATCAATAGCATTTATAGTAGCCCCCAAGAAGATAAAATACTTAGGAATAAATCTTACCGGAGACGTAAAAGACCTATACGGAGAAAACTACAAGACACTACTGGAAAAAACCTATATAAGTGACCTACATATGTGGAAAAATATACCTTGCTCATGGATAGGAAGACTTAACATTGTAAAAATGTTTATTCTACCAAAGGTAACCTATAGATACAACGCAAATTCCAATCCAAATTCCAAACAACATTTTTTAAAGAGATGGAGAAACATCACCAACTTCATACGGAAGGGAAAGAGGCCCCTGATAAGTAAAGCATTACTGAAAGAGAAGAACAAAGTGGGAGGCCTCACTCTACCTGATTTTAGAACCTATTATACTGCCACAGTAGTCAAAACAGCCTGGTACTGGTACAGCAATGGATACAAAGACCACTAGAAAAGAATTGAGAATCCAGACATAAATCCATCCACGTATGAGCAGTTGATATTTGACTAAGGCCCAAAGTCAGTTAAATGGGGAAAAGACAGTCTTTTTAACAAATGGTGCTAGCATGACTGGATATCCATCGGCAAAAAAATGAAACAAGACCCATACCTCACACCATGTACAAAAACTCAAAATGGATCAAAGACCTAAATATAAAATCTAAAATGATAAAAATCACAGAAGAAAAAATAGGGACAACGTTAGGAGCCCTAATACATGGCATAAACAGTACATAAAACATTACCAACAATGCAGAAGAGAAACTAGATAACTGGGAGCTCCTAAAAATCAAACACCTGTGCTCATCCAAAGACTTCACCAAAAGAGTAAAAAGATAACCTACAGACTGGGAAAAAGTTTATTAGCTATGATGTTTCCAATCAGCACCTGATCTCTAAAATTTACATGATATTGCAAAAACTCAACTACGATAAAGACAACCCAATTAAAAAATGGGCAAAAGATATGAACAGGCACTTCACTAAAGAAGACATTCAGGTAGCCAACAGATACATGAGGAAATGCTCATGATCATTAGCCATTAGAGAAATGGAAATCAAAACTGCAATGAGATTCCATCTCACTCCAGCAAGGCTGGCGTTAATCCAAAAAACACAAAATAATAAATGTTGGAGAGGCTGTGGAGAGACTGGAACACTCATACACCGTTGGTGGGAATGTGAAATGGTACAACCACTTTGGAAATCAATCTGGTGCTTCCTTAAAAAGCTAGAAATAGAACGACCATAAGATCCAGCAATCCCACTCCTTGGAATATATCCTAGAGAAATAAGAGCCTTTACATGAACAGATATATGCACACCCATGTTCACTGCAGCACTGTTTACAACAGCAAAAAGATGGAAGCAACCAAGGTGCCCATCAACGGATGAATGGATAAATTACGGTATATTCACACAATGGAATACTACGCATCGATAAAGAGCAATGATGAAACTGTGAATCATTTCATAACATGGAGGAATCTGGAAGGCATGCTGAGTGAAATTAAGTCAGCTGCAAAAGAACAAATATTGTATAAGACCACTATTATAAGATCTCAAGAAATAGTTTAAACAGAGAAGAAAATATTCTTTGATGCTTATGAGAGGGCCCAGGGAAGGAGGGAGGGAGGGAGAGGGATTTTCACTAATTAGATAGTAGATAAGAATTATTTTAGGTGAAGGGAAAGACAACACACAATACAGGAGAGGTTAGCAAAGCTGAACTAAACCAAAAGCAAAGAAGTTTCCTGAATAAACTGAATGCTTCGAAGGCCAGCGTAGCAGGGGCGGGGGTCTGGGGACCATGGTAGTTGTTCAAATAGAACAAGGGTATACTGCATGGTTTCAAATCAAGAAAAGTGTGTGTCAGGGTTGTATCCTTTCACCATACCTATTCAATCTATATGCTGAGCAAATAATCAGAGAAGCTGGACTATATGAAGAAGAACGAGGCATTAGGTTTGGAGGAAGACTCATTAAGCCACAATATACACATGACCCAAATTTGTGTGCTGAAAGTAAAGAGGACTTGAAGCACTGATGAAGATCAAAGACTAGAGGCTACAGTCTGGATTACACCTCAACATAAAGGAAACAAAAATCCTCACAACTGGACTAATAAGCAACATCATAATAAACAAAAAAAATACTGAAGTTGTAAAGGATTTCATTTTACTTTGATCTACAATCAATGCCCGTGGAAGCGGCAGTCAAGGAATCAAGAATGTTTTGCAGAGGGCAAATCTACTGCAAAAGACGTCTTTAAAGTATTAAAAAGCAAAGATATCACCTTGAGGACTAAGGTGCACCTGACCCAAGCCATGGTATTTTCGATGACCTCATATGCAAGCGAAAGCTGGGTGATGAATGAGGAAGACCGAAGAATTGACGCCTTTGAATTGTGCTGTTGACGAAGACTATTGACTATACCATGGACTGCCAGAACAATGAACAAATGCCTTGGAAGAAGTACAGCCAGAATGCCCTTTGGAAGCGAGGATGGTGAGACTTCATCTCACATACTTTGATGTGTTATCAGGAGGGATCAGTCCCTGGAGAAGGACATCACGTTTGGTAAAGTAGAAAGTCAGCGAAAAAGAGGAAGACCCTCAACGAGATGGACTGACACAGTGGCTGCAACAATGGGCTCAAATATAGCAACGATTGTGAGGATGGTGAAGGATCAGGCAGTGTTTCGTTCTGTTGTACACAGGATTGCTATGAGTCAGAACTGATTAAACCACACCTAACGATCTGTGGTGGACCTTTGTCATTACCCAAACCCGCTGCCATCGAGTTGATTCCAACTCACAATGATCCTATAGGACAGAGCAGAACTATCCCACAGGGTTTCCAAGGAGCAGCTGGTGGATTTGAACTGCCAACTTTTGGTTAGCAGCCTGAGCTGATAATAACTGTGCCACCAGGGCTCCCATCATTACCCAGCATTATCCTCTAATACACGTCTTGTTGACTCCGTATTTTATAGTCTTCAGTGGTTTTTCAAGTCTCTTTCTTCCCAAGTCCTCACATCCGCTTCTGAATCTTCTCTCAGCAAAACACTCATCCAAGAACTCAACTGACTTTTACACAGTACTTATTTCATACCAGTTCTGTGAGGTACATATAGTTATTATATCCATTATACAGATAAAAGGACTGAGTTGGAGCTGAAGGGACTTATCCAAGATCACTCAATTCCACACAGAAGAACCAAGTTTTCTGGACTCCAGCTCACATTCTTCCTCTAAACCTACAATGCCCAGGTTTTGGACAGAATTGAACATGGTTTGGTCACTGTAAGAAAATGACACTAAGACTGCCATTTCTTAAGCAAGGCTTTGGCTCACCTTACCACCTGATATTTTTGTTTGTTTTCACTTTCTAAACCGTATTTCTGGAGTAGGCTGCTCAGAACTTAGGATAAGGCTGTGTGACTGAAGGGCCTTTTTTGGACATAAATAAGCAAAAAGCGACTGCAAGTTACTGGTCATGACAAACACCCTGAAAGTGAAATAATAATGATTGCACGGCTGGTTGGGCAGGACAAACTGAAGTACAGTTTCAACACAAAGGATTTCTGGCACTGATAGAACGATATGGGTAAGGGGTGGGGGTTGGGAAACTATTCTACAGTCACAATTAAAAAGAAACAATGGAATGAAATTTGTTTTTTTTTTTTACCAATTCACAGACTATACAAGTAGAGAAGAAATGCATTAGCGCCACCCAATAATATTTGGAGTAGAACCCCATCTTGCCAATAAAGTTCAGGGTACCTTAAAATAATTATTCTGGACGCTTACTTAGCCTTAGGGGCTCTACGGTGAGGGTAAAGATGAAGACAAACAAGGTCACTAAATAAAACTGCTGTTGTCAGCTGCCTAGAGGCTGCAGTCCGCTGGACTCAGGGCAACCCCATGCACAACAGAATGAAACAGATGGGTGTGATCCACTGGGTTTTCACTGGCTGATTTTGAGAAGCAGATCACCAGGCCTTCCTTCCTGCTCTGCCTTAGTCTGGAAGCTCCGCTGAAACCTGTTCAGCATCAGGGCAACATGCAAGTTTCCAGCGACAGACAGGTGGTGGCTGCGCGTGAGGTATACTAGCTGAGAATCAAACCCAGGCGGCCTGCATGGAAGGCGAGAATTCTGACACTGAGCCTCCAACACCTCAAATAAAACGGCTACATCCTCCTTTAAAAAAAAAAAAAAGTCGGTATATGATCCCACTTAACACAGAGCACCGCACCTGCAGGTAGGTGGCTAACAGTGGTTAACACGAATGAACGCGCGCACAGTCAAGGTCCGGGGACAAGGAGCGGACCGCAGCCCGGCGCGGAGGCGCCCGCCATGCAGTCAGTGCCCATCTCGGCAGCAGGGCTGGGCGTGAGCTGGGGGCTGGCCGAGCGGGCCGTTCGCCGTCCGCCCAGCTGCGGCCTCTGGGTTAGGCTCCGGCCGGCGGGCCGAAGACCCACCCGGCGGGAGCTGGCCCAGGGCCCGGTCGGCCTCCGGGCGCTGCCACCAGCCCGGGTCCGGGATTGGGGGTCGCGCGGCCAGGCCAGCTGCAGGCCTAGCAGAGGCCGCGGGCTACGCCCCGCGCCGCCGGCCAGGCGCCCCTCGCTGGCGGTCGTGCCCAGCGCCGTGGTCCGGGCCGGACACCTCACCCTCCGACCCGCCGCCGCCCCCGCCCCCGCCCGCCGCCGCCCCCGCCCGCCGCCGCCCCCGCCCGCCGCCGCCCCCGCCCGCCGCGCCTACCTGCCGCCCCCTGGGGCCGCTAACACCGCCTTCCAGGCCGGCGCGGCCGGAAACGAGCCGCCGGGAGGGCGAGCGCCCGAGGCTGCCCCCTGGTGTCCGCCTCCCGCCGCGCACCTGGAGGCCTGACGTTAAAACGCGAAGGCAGGCTTTGAGTGCCTCCCGGATTCACCGGCTGGGTGCATTTGGATCAGTTTCCTATTGGGGCTGCTGTTTCCTGACCACGTAAGGACGATTGTGTGTCGGCCTATCACTGTTTTAGTTCGAACGCGCAGCCTAGTGGTGCGTACCGTGCAGAAGAGCTCTAAGATCCACCCTCTGCAAAAAACCTCCCAGTCTTTGCAAAGCAGTGTTTTCTGAAGAGTGGTCCCCAGACCAGCAGCATCGGCATTGCCAAGGAACTGGTTAAAAATGCCAATTATCACCCCCATGCCAGAGTCGCCGAAACTCGGGAGGGGCGGGGCAGGGCAGCAAGCTGCGTGTTAAGGAGGCCTCCTCGTGATGCTGAAGCAGCAGAAGTTCGAGAACCACTGGTGCGAGGGGAACTAAGGCGCTTAACCCACAAAGCAGAAAGCTGAGCTTTGCACATTCAGGGGCGCAGCAGGCAAGAACTTGACCAAGATTCAGAGCAGCGGTAGGTCTGGAAAAGGGGAAGGAGGCAATCTGAGTGAGGGGTCAAAGACCTCAACACATCATGCCTGATTCAAGCGTTTGTGCCTACTGGAAAAAGGAGGAAAAGGCTGCGAAATTGGAAGTCAGGCGAAGGATTAGATAACTTAAAAAAAAAAAAGAATAAGTGTTCTCTTACGCGGATGCATTTTCTAATTTGGAATCTTTTCTGAGTTTCTAAATTTAGAATCTCTCTTCTGAGAGAGTAACATGCACTGGCCGTCCAAACAATGAAAATTAAAATAACTAGAATTTCCTGCCAGATTGGCAAATAGTAAAAAGAACGGTAATATCTGTTGTTGATAAACAGAGTCTGGAAGTTTCCCCAAACCAATATATGGGTGTAAATTGGTATAAAAAACTAAACCAAACCGAAAGGTCAGCAGTTCGAATCTACCCGCCATTCCTTGGAAATGGGGGCAATTCTACTCTGTATATATATCATATTGAGTCCCTGGGTGGCATAAAATGGTTAAGCTTTCGACTATTAGCTGGAAAGGTTAGCAGTTTGAACCCACCGTAAGCGCCTCAGAAGACAGGCCTGGCGACCTACTTCTGAAAGGTGACTTCCTGGAAAATGCTAGGAGTGAATTCTGAAACGTAATGACCCCATATAAGTGTATATACGGAGCTCTGGTGGTACAGTGGCTAGGAGCTATGGCTGATAACCAAAAGGTCAGCGGTTCGAATCCACTAGCCATTCCTTGGAAACCTTATGGGGGCAATTCTACTCTCTCTCTATCATGTTTCTAAGTCCATAAATCTTTAGGGAAGCGGACAGCCGCATCTTTCTCCCATAGAATGGCTGGTTGGTTCTAACCACCAACCTTTCGGTCAGCAGCCGATAACCTATACCACTTTCTCCTGCATATTCAGGACCCTGTTGTTGAGAGCCATAGAGTCGATTTGTGACTCACAGCGACCCCATGTGACGAAGTAGAACTGTCCCATAGGGTTTCCTAGGCTATAATCTTTAAGGGAGATAATCATTGCCAGATCTTTCTCCCAGGCGGAGCCTCAGGGTAGGTTCAAACCGACAACCTTTCTGTTAGGAGCCTAGTGCTTAGCAAATCCTATTTCTAGGAATTTATCCTGTGGAAACAGCTGAACACATGTGTAAACATGTATATACAAGAGATCTCCCTAAAGTGTTGTTGATAAAGAATTTTTATAGTAGAGAAAAAAATCTGAATGTTTATACCTGTTGCCATGGAGTCGGTTCCGACCCATGGCGCCCCCGCGCATTCCAGAATAGAACTGCGTTCCAACCGCTGAACCTCTGATTAGTAGCCAAGAACAAATCATTTGTGCCGCCCGGGGACCTAAATGTTTAACTATAGAGATTTCTTAAAATAAATTATGTTACATCCGTGCAGCCATTAAAAACGAGCTGTGGTTCTATATGTATTGACATGAAAGAATAGTCATAACATATGGTTAAAAGTGGGGAAGCAATCCCATTTTTGTAAAATTATGTATTTATAGTTATGTAAGTGTATATGTGGAAACCCTGGTGGCATAGTGGTTAAGAGCTACGGCTGCTAGCCAAGAGGTCGGCAGTTCAAATCCACCGGGCGCTCCTTGGAAACTCTGTTGGGCAGTTCTACTCTGTTCTATAGGGTCGCTATGAGTCCGAATCGACTGGAGGGCAGTGGGTTTTGGGTTTAAGTGTATATGTGGAGCCCTGATGGTGCAGTGGTTAGGAGCTATGGCGAGCCACGGCTGATAACCAAAAGGTCAGCAGTTTGAATCCACCCACCATTCCTTGGAAATGGGGCAGTTCTTCTCTGTATATATATCCTGTTGAGTCCCTGGGTGGTACAAATGGTTAGGCTTCGACTATTAGCTGGAAAAGTTAGCAGTTTAAATCCACCATAAGCACCTCAGAAGACAGGCCTGGCGATATACTTCTGAAAGGTGACATCCTTGAAAACCCTATGAAGTAATTCTCCTCTGCTCACACAGGTTGCCATGAGTTGGAATTGACTCGACGGCAACTAACAACAATATGTATATATATATCATGTAGTATTCATTTCATTTGCATTTGAAATGCAAAATGTGCATTTGCATGTGAAAATGTCTGTAAAAATTTATAACAAATATTTACAGTGGTTATCTCCAACAAATAGAAATGTGGGAGACTTAAATTTCCCTCTTTTTTTGCTTATATGTATTTCTCAATGTTTACGTAATTAACATGTATTACTCCATATGTGTGTGTGTGTATATATATATGAAAAATGAGCCCAGTAGCAGTATGTGACATGTCTTAGAGGGAAACTGTTTAGGAGAATGGCGAAGTAAGCCTATTAACTAATTTAAAGAAGAAAGAAAATGGATGAGTAGAAAGGGACATATATGAGAACCTTAGAAAGGAAAGATAACCATGAGTTGAAAACTGACAAGATATAGGAAACTGAGGAAAGAAACAGCAAAAATAAGTGCAATTTCAATTCTGCTGGAACACTTATTTTGAAAATGAAAACTTGTCTTAATGTGATTGATATATTTGGTAACAATTTCAGTGTAATGGGAATCTCCCATTTGTTTATGTACAATTTCATTCCAGAGGAACGTTACGTGAATGCAGGAAAACGCACCCAGCTGAGCCACACTGCACAGGAATATTGAAAACGCACACACTCACACCCCAACACCTACTAGCGACCTCAGGTTATTGTGTGTGCTGTGAGCCACACCCATTCATGTCTACTGTTAGGACTTTCTGTTAGATTTCAGATAACCATCCTTTCACCATGTCACAGTAACTCACAGGCTGCAACTCTTCAAACGTTCAACTTCACAAGCAAGCTTCAGGTCTCTTTCAGGGGAAAGGGCCAGATAGACACTGTAGTATTACTGAAGTTCTTAACCATTTGACATGTGTAAAACTATGCTGCCATTTTTATTAGGTTCCTATCTTTTTTTTTTTAACTTAAGTTTTTGAGTGCTGTGCCCATTTATACCGTAGCCCTGTAGTTTTCGTTGCACGGTTTCGCCTACCATGGTAAGTTTTAGGAATACATTTATCACGTTATAGCAGAACTGACTAGACAAGGATTTCAGGGGGAAGAATGGTTACACCACTAACAGTGCAGACAGAGTAGGTACATAATTGTCTAGTTTATTAAAAAAAAAATTAGGGCCGCCATAATAAAGCACCATGGAATGGGTGGCTTTAAAGAACAGAGATTTATTTTCTCACAGTTCTGGAAGCTAGCAGGCTGAGTGTAGGGTGTTGGCAGGACTATGTGCCCCTGCTTGTGCTCACTCTGTCTTTTTTTCTCTCTCTATTGGCTCTGGGAGAAGACGCTTCCTTATCTTCTGAACTCTAATACAAAATCTCACCTTCTGAATCATCTAAATGAGATGTAGGTGAGACTCTGGGTGTGTTCTATCGTGGGGCTAAATTTCATCTGTGGATCTGTGAAACCTAGAATACAAGTCATCTGCTTCCAAATGGTGGGACAGGCATAGACACTCCCATTCCAAAAGGGAGAAACTGGAGGGAAAGAAAAGGTCATGGTACTAAGCAAGTTCAAAATCCAGCAGGGCAAATTTCACTAGCTTTCAAGTTTTGAAAATAATCCTCTGTCCTCTAGGTCCACCTGGACATTGGCCTTGCCACTTCAGCTTTGGGTAGCGCCCCTTTCTCCTGGCCCATCAGAACAGTGACCCCACCCCCTGGAACTGAGGTGGTTGCCTCACTCTTGGAAACCTAAGTGGTGGACCCACTCTTTGAAACCAAGAAGGTGGCAGCCCTGCCCCCTCACCTCTGCTTGTGTGAGTAGTCCTGCTTCCGGTCCCAGGATTGTCCTTTCCATTTTTTGGAGGATAACAGACATTTGCAGCCAAGTTGCTCCACAGTCCCATTTCCTACCTGTAGAATTCTAGGAATTGGACAGCTTTCCTTCATTTTGTCCCACCTCTGTCCCCTTCAGTCTAAACTGGGAGCATTTCTGCTCATGGTTGTTCAGCCACACGCTTGGTATCCTCTTCAGAGCATGCTTTCTTACTTTTTACAACAGAATTTTCCAAATCTTCAAGTTGCACAGTTCATTTCTCGATCTAACTCTTTTCTCCTGCATTTTAGTATAAGCAGCAAGGAGCAACCACACTACACCTTCAAGATTTTGCTTAGAAATCTCCTCCACCAAATAGCCAGGTTAATCACTTAAAAGTTCTGCTTTTCACAAAACATTTGAACATAATTCTGCCAGGTTCTTTGCCTCTTTATAGCAAGGATCATCTTTCCTCCAGTGTCCAGTAACATGCTCATCATTTCTCTCTTTAAAGCCTCACCAGAAATATATTAATGTTCATGTTTCTAGCAACAGTCTGCTCGTAATGATAGAAGTTTTCCCACAGCTTGCCTCAATTCTTTAAGCCCTCATAAGAACTGCCCCTGAGGTACATAATTCTACCGACAGTCTCTTCAAGGCAAGCTAGGCTCTTACCATCAAGTGCCTCAAAACTTCTCCAATCTCTACCCATTACCCAATTCCAAGCCACTTCCACATTGTTGGTTTTTGTTGCAGCAGCCCCTCCACTCTCTGGTACCAAATTCTGTCTTAGTTTCCTAGGACTGCCATAACAAAATACTACAAAGTGGGTGGCTTTAAAGACTGGACAGTAATTTTCTCACAGTTCTGGAGGCTAGAAGTTCAAATTCCGGACATCAGTTAGGCTATTCTCTCTCTCTCTGCTTTAGAAAGACCCTTCCTTTTCTCTTTGAGCTCTGGCAGTGCCAGGTATTTCTTGGTGTTCCTTGGTTTGTAGACAGAGCCTCACATGCTGTCTTCTCCCTAAATGTGACTCTTTTTCCATGTTGGTCCTCTTTAAAAGATGCCACTCAGCATCTGGGGTCTTAAACGCTAGCAAGCAGCCATCTAAGATGCATCAAATTGGTCTCAACCCACCTGGATCAAAGGAGAATGAAGAACACCAAGGACACAAGGTGATTACGAGCCCAAGAGACACAAAGGGCCACGTGAACCAGCGACTACATCAGCCTGAGAGCAGAAGAACTACATGGTGCCTGGCTACAACCGATAACTGCCCTGACAGGGAACAACACAGAGAACCCCTGAGGGAGCAGGAGAGCAGTGGGATGCAGACCCCAAATTCTCATAAGACCAGACTTAATGGTCTGACTGAGACTGGAAGGACCCCGATGGTCATGGCCCCCAGACCTTCTGTTGGCCCAGGACACAAACCATTCCTGAACCCAACTCTTCAGACATGGATTAGACTGGACAATGGTTTGGAGAGGGATGCTGGTGAGGAGTGAGCTTCCTGGACCAGGTGGACACTTGAGACTGTGTTGGCATCTCCTGCCTGGAGGGGAGATGAGAGGGTAGAGGGGGTTAGAAGCTGGTGAAAAGGACACGAAAAAAGAGAGTGGAGGGAGAGAGCAGGCTGTCTCATTAGGGGGAGAGTAATTGGGAGTGTGTAGCAAGGTGTGTATGGGTTTTTGTGTGAGAGATTACTTGGTTTGTAAACTTTCACTTAAAGCACAATAAAAATTAAAAAAAAAAGATGCCACTCAGATGGGATTATGATTAGCATCCACCCTACTCTGGTCTGAGTTAATTTAACTGATAACATCAGTAAAGAAAAACCCAATTTCTCCAACCAAGGTCACATTCATGGTGCAGGTGTTAGGACTTCACTTTATCTGTTGGGGGGACACAATTCAATCCATAACGATAACATTTTGAATTTGAAATGAAGTAGTAATCTAATATGCAGTTGGAAATTACTTCTCTCATGAGAGGACAGTAATAAAGATTCCACGTAGAGAGGACTTATCTGTATCAAAGGACACTAGGATGTTCTGGAAATGGATGACCTCACCAAGAGAAAGAACATACAGAGAAAAGGAAGACAGCCAAGTCTGAAAGGAAAACATGCAAGCCTTTCCCACTGAACACAACTACAAAACCTGAGTAGAATTCATGGCATAGCTATTTGCGGTCTCTGAAAAGTAAATATCAGTAGGTGAATCAAGCAAGTATGCCAGAATTTGAAATACCAACAGACCAGCTGTGAGATTACCATTCTTTCCCCTCGGGTATCCCATGGCCTGAATTCAACACAGCCCCAAACGTGGAAGTAATCACTGGGAGAGAGTGGGGCAGTGAGAGGGAGATTCCGGAGAAACCCTCTGTTTCTGGTTCAAGGAACAGAAAAAGGGAACTCCTAAAACTCAGAGAATGAAGAAAATTTCCTGGGTGTCCCCCCTCCCCCCCGCCTTTTTCTCTATTCTCTTGCACTCCAGCCCCCAGTCAATGCTGTGGTGGGAGCTGTGGCAGCAGCAAAGTGGCCAACAAAGAAAACTGCAGGAGCCAGAACTCTGAGGGAGGGAAATCTTCCTCTCCATTCGGTGGAGCTACAACTCCAACAGCACAGAAACAAATTTCATTGCTGTTTTTTCTCTCTCTTCTTCCACTGCTGTAGCACAATTGTAGAAGTGGGCAGTTTCTTGCCACAAGTGGGAGGTTTCTGGACAGAGGACCAAAATAGAAAATCCAGAGAAACCAGAAAGTATGAGGGAGATAGTGGAGAAAAGGGAATTGGAAAAGCAAACCCAAACGTTGTTTATTAACTCTTGGGCCTACCTCCTGCTTGTGCATGCATGGATTTGACTCTAATTAGCACACCAAAGACTTGGGAAATGTGCTAATGGATAAATTTCTGCCCACGTCCAACTAAGTACTGATCGGTGGACACATGGGATGTACTCAAATGGCACTGCAATGTCTTTGAAAACTGAACTGACTTTGGAAGTATAGCCCACAGAAGGTGGGCTGGAACTTTTGGCCTATACCTAACCAGGGCAAGTGCTTGTCAAAACAAAAATATCAACATTTTCCATAGGATTTAAACAAGAACCAGAGTTTCACAGTAAATATCCAAAATGTCCAGGATACAACCCAAAATTACTAGGCATAATGAAGTATCACAATCTCACATGGGAAAAGATAATCAGCAACCAACAACAAAATGACACAGGTGTTGGATTTATCTAACAAAGACATTAAAGCAGTTATTATAAAAATGCTCAAACAAGCAATCATGAACACTTCTGAACAAAAGTTAAAACAGAAAGTATCGGTAAAAAACAGAAGATATAAAGAACCAAATAAACATTTAAGACCTGAACACTACAATAACCAAAATAAAAATCTCACTGGATAGATTCGATAGCATAAAGGAGATGACAGGAATTCATCAGTGAATTTGCAGACAGATTAATCACAATTATCCATTCTGATCAACAGAGAGAAAAAGAAAAAAAAAAAAATGAACAGAACCTTTGGGACCTGTGGTACAAGAACAAAAGTTCCAATATTCATGTCACTGGAGTTCCAGAAAAGAAGAGAAAGAACAGGCTGAAAAAATTCTTGAGGAAATAATGGCTGAGAACTTCCCAAGTTTGGTGAAAAACATAAACCTATAAAGAAGCTGAGCAAAGAACAAACAGGATAAACCCAAAGAAATTCATGAGCGAATACATCATATTCAAATTGCTGGAAACTAAGGACAAAGAAAAAATCTTGAAAGCAACCATAGAGAATTGGTGCATAACCTATATATGAACAACTATTATAGTGACAGATTTCTCATCTGAAACCATGGCAACCATAAACCCACTAAGAGGTGACATTTTTCAAGTGCTGAAAGAAAAGAACTGTAAACCCAGAATTCTATGGCCAGCAAAAATATCTTTCAGGAATGAACGTGAAATAAACATATGCTCAGATGAAGGAAAACTAAGAGAATTTGTTGCCAGCAGACCTCTCTACAAGAATTGCTAAAGGAAGCTCTTCAAACAGAAAGGAAATGATACCAGAAGGAAAGTTGGAATATCAGGAACAAAGTAAGAGAAACAGAAATGGCAAATATCTGGATAAATATAATAGACTACTCTTCTCCTGAATTCTTTAAAAAATGTTTGGTGGTTGAATGCAAAATGTATAAAATTGTCTGATATGGATTTCAATATAAACCAAAAACCAAAAGCCCAGTGCCATCGAGTCGATTCCGACTCATAGAGATCCTATAGGACAGGGTAGAACTGCCCCATAGAGTTTCCAAGGAGCACCTGGCAGATTCGAACTGCTGACCCTTTGGTTAGCGGCTGTAGCACTTAACCACTACGCCACCAGGGTTTCCAGATTTCAAAATATGTAGATATAATATAATACACAACGATAGCGTAAAGGGTAAGGAGACTATCTGGTGGCCAGGTTTCTACATGCCAATTTAAGTGATAAAATATTGATTCTAAATAGACTGCAAAAATTAAATGTGTTTTGTATTCCCTAGAGCAATCATGAAAAACAAACAAAAAAAGCCAACAATAGGAAAATTTCCAAACACCTGCCAATTAAACACTACACGTCTAAATATTCCATAGGTCAGGGAGGAAGTCTAAATGAGGGAAATTAGAAAATATTTTGAACTTACTGAAAATGGAAATACAATTTATCAAAATTAGTGAGATGCAGCTAATACAGTACTTATGGAGAAATTTATAGTATTACTTATTAGAAAAGAAAAAAGGCCTCAAATCAGTAATCTAAGCTTCCACCCTAAACAACTAGAAAAGAGCAAAACAAACTCAAATTAAGTAGAAGGAAAGAAATAATTAAATCAGCAGAATTCAATGAAATTAAAAATACTCCACTGCATTTCATTTTTAAAAAGTGCTGGTTAAGACTCACTGACTTAATTTAACTACCCATTAAAAGGGGTACAACCTTTTGAAAAATACCGACTTATGTAACATTACTTCCAGAAGGAAATGTTCTGGACTCCTTTGCTAATGTATAAGTTAATATTTCAGATACAACCAATTATATTACACTGAGTTTAAGACCTCATTAAAGAATGTAACTAGTCTGGGATCACAACGGAAGGTCCCAGACTGAGCAGGAGAAAACTGTAGAATAAAAAATCAAATCCACAAAACGGACCAGACTTACTAGTCTGACAGAGACTGGAGGAATCCCCAAGACTATGGCCCTAAGACACCCTTCTGACCTGGAATTGAAGCCATTCCTGGAGACCATCGTCCAGCCAAACAGACAAGCCCATAAACAAACACCCAAGAGAAACGTGCTCCTTAGAACAATCAATCATAGGGAGACCAAAAGGGCATTTTTTGCCCAAAAGCAAAGATGGAAGGCAGGAAGGGGTAGAAAATCAGGACAAAAGGAAACCCAGAACCCCGGGTGGAAATGGGGAGAGTGCTGACACATTGTGGGGCATGAAACGAAGGCCTTGAAACACTTTATGTACAAACCATCCAATGGGAACCTAACGTGCTCTGTAAACTTTCACCTAATGCACAATTAAAAAAAAAAGAGAAAGAATGTAACTAGTCAAATTTGTCCTCCTTTGTGAACTCCTCCCTGACTCCATCAGGCAGATAATCCCTCCTGCTTGTGTTCCCAAACAGTATTTTTTTGTATAGCCAATACAGCATCTCTGAGAGTACTGAGGTAAGGAACGTTCCATTGGTGTCTCTCAAAATTGAGGTCTCGGAGGGCAGAGATGGTGTTTTACTGTTCTAACCCCAACTTTTGTTTATATGGCAAATATCTATTGGTATTTACCATATGAAATTAAAATTGAGAGATTAAAAAAATTCATTAAAAACTATAAACTCATTACGTGTTAACAAAAACACCTTTTATGAGAACATTTTCTCAATAAAAAATTAGAAAAACAGCATTGCTTCACATTTGTGCAAATCCCTTAGTCTGACTTAATAGAAGATATCTGGATCATATCTACTGCAGTCTATTGGAATCTGTTGTTCTGGTTGAGCTACATGAAGAAAATCAGACCTCACGTAGACAGTTGGGAGTATTTTTAATAGCTTTCTCATAAAATTTTGGATTTCTTTGATACTCATGAAAATTTAACAAATGGTTCTTAAAGGTTAGTCGCAATGTATCACTTGCAACCATATCAATGAACTTTTTGTGCTACTTCATCTTGTATTTTGAATGGGTCTTTTATTCATGTATGATACTGTAACATCATAGGTTGGTCATTTGGAAAATATTGGTTAACTGAGTTATGCAGATCTTCCACTGACACGTTCAATCATGTATCATCAAAAAATTGCATTCACTACTATCACCACCAACCTCATTAGAAAGCTCTGTAGGTATTAGGAAGCTGTCAAGCTCACAGTTGCAGATCAAAATTTTCACTTGAAAGCTCTAATTTTATCGTTAAAAACAGTCGTTTTCCTTGCAGGACAGGCTCATTTCAATCCTGCTGAAGAAAATGTATCCAGCTACCTAAGTTTGTCAGTTTGGTTTTATCATGCAAAAATGGTGTTTCATGGAAAAAGTGGCCTGTTCAGCCTAGAGCTTACACAATCACACAGAATATTGCAGATAGGCTGAGAACAGAATACATAATTACTAGTTCATCAAGGACATTCTTAAGTGACTGCATGGCCGTGAAGAATACAATGCCCACCAAGGACCACTGTTTACACTAAGTGGCCAGCAGTTTTCCCACCATTGTTCTTGCACCTGCAGTGCAAACAGCAACACAGCGATAGTTACTAGGGAAGGAGTTTTGAACTCCCAGAACCCTACACAGACACTTCGAGCGAGAACCGCTGGACCAAGAAAAGGCATGCGCTGCCAGGTTCATGTACCCAGTTGCCCCATGAGAAGATGGCCCTCATTAGGCTATCACAGCTTAAAATCCTTACACACTTAGATCATGAAGCCACCTCGGCTGATTCCAGGCTCACTAAGCAATCTTTTGATGAATGACTTGCCACAGATTTCAACTTTGGGCAGAAAATACCAGCAGCTAGGCTGATTGATGCATTTGTTCGGTCTGCCTCACTGTTATATTTCTCCATGTAAATTAATAAATTGTCCACATGAGGATGACATTTTATGGCAATTGCAAACATAAAATCAGAGATGTCTGGAATCTAAAAGCAGAAAAAACATGTAAAATGTTAAAAATCATCCTTCCCCCAAATACGTTTTCTCTAGAAAGAATTAAAATATTGTTATTTCCTAATTAGTTTTGAGAAGAGAGGATTATTCTACTGGATACAATTTCTTTAGTCGTAGTTTGGTGCTTTGAATATTGAAGAAAAAGTCTTTACTGGTGAGATTTAGTTGTATGCAGATACAACAAATTAGCTTGCTCGGCACCTACCCCAGCATGCCAAGAGGCTAAGATAGCTGTAACATTTCCTAGATTCATTTGCAGTTAAGAGTGTTAGATGTCATTTAGGTTCTACCAATCAGATGTGCTAAACTGAGTCTGCACTTGGGACGGGATGACATGGGGAGAGAAACAGATGTGCTCACAGGGAACATGGCAGCGGTGGCAGTCCTGGAGCTGGCAGCCAGGGCTGTGGCTTCCTGATTCAGCAGTTTCCTGGTCCTGGCACAGGCAGCAGCAACTTGATGATCCAATTCAATTAGTATGGTTTTGGGGTGTTCTTCTGGAAGATCAACCAGTTATTCTGTGGGCTATCTACAATAGTCCCCCCTTATTCTTGGGGGAGATGTTCCAAGACCCCTTGTGGATGCCTAAGACACGGATAGTACCCAACCTTATATATACTATGTTTTGTCCCATATACATATGATAGTCTTATTTATAAATCAGGCACAGTAAGAGATTAACAACAAGCACTAATAAATAGAACAATTATAACAATATAGTGTAATAAAGTTAAGTGAATGTAGTCCCCAAGCAGGAGGGAGAGGGACAGTGTGAGATTTCATCAGGCTACTCATTTAACATGTTCGGACCACAGCTGACGAAATGTAACTGAAACCGTGGATAAGGGGGGACTACTGTCTATCCTTACCAAACCCTTGGGGTTTAAACTACCTTGAGTGGATTCTGTTGCTTGCAGTCAAGAACTCTAACCAATTCACATTTTAATATTTCCATCAGCACAATCATACCTCTGGTTTCTACAGTTTTTAAGCAATATTTTCTTCCTCTATTGCTTTTCAAAGCTGGGACAACGTCCCTTGTATACAGTTAAATGCTGTTTTAAAAAAAATCAAACTACTATAGCACTGTTTTTAGATACAGCTATACTTTTATTACAAAACCATTCTTTTGGCATTAGTTGGTTATAATGATAGCAAGATACTGTCAGTGCTGCGTAGCAGCTCTCGTGTGACGAGTGCATCCCCTGCTTACTGAACCTACATTTAAGTTACCGCGTATTCATCACATACAAGTTACCTGCAGTTATTACTGCTGCAAACCCTGACACGTACGCCGTTGTTTAGGGAGGAGCTGATGCTAAGAGATTAGATTAAAGGCTGGTAAGACTACAAAAGTTCCTTTATGGGACATCCTCCCCTTCTGTTACTCTGCTTTGAAAGAATCAAATGACTTAGAGCTAGTCTGAATAGCAGCAGCGCCCAAAGAGCAGTGCACCTAGTTCTTGTTAAAAAGCGATACCTGTGCAGTGCACATTTTACTGTGCAGAGGGAATAAATAAAATTTTATTTTTTTTATTCCCAATACAAGCAAAGGGAATGATCGCTCTAGTTTTAAACTCCTCATTGGAGTCCCTTAAATAATAAAGGCATTCCATCAAGTTCTCCTGGATGGTGTTATTGCTTTGTGTTTGCTGGTCGGTCACTTTCTGTGCTGTGTTTGCTCTGAAGGGATCTTCCGATATATCTCCAATATTCCTTTCTTATAGTGTCCTTTTCTTTAGCTAGGATTTCGCACAACTGAAAATGAAAAAGAAAAGTTCATTAAAGTAAACGTGCAATACAAACTCTACAGCAAATGCCTTAGAGGCAATACAGCTTAACTCAGATCATGTCCGAGTGAGATGCACTGCTATCTTCACATCTACCCTGAATGGTAGAAATAGCTCTGCACTGAATTCTGAGTAACTATGATGAAAAAGGGCATGGTTTTCAGTGACACCAAAACCAAAGAAACCAAACCCACTGCCATCGAGTCGATTCAGACTCATAGTGACCCTACAGGACAGAGCAGAACTGCCCCTATAAGGTTTCCAAGGAGTGCCTCATGGATTCAAACTGCCAATCTTTTGGTTAGCAGCTTAACTCTTAACCACTATACCACCAGGGTTTCCTTGAGTGGCACCCCCACCCCCAGTGCCATCGAGTCGATTCCAACTCATAGCGACCCTATAGTGACACCAGGCAGACCCAATTCTGAGATAGCGAAAAGAAAAGCACTGAGTTCCACTAGCTTACCTCTAATGCTTTATTAAGAATGTCCTCCTTGTTGTCACATTGGTTTTCTAGCATGTCTTCATAGATATCCACAAGAAAGGCAATTAGGTAGGGAGAACTGTGACTTGGTTGTAAATCAAGTAATTGATTTAACAGATTGGGATATCTGGAAAGGCCACGATCCTGCAAAATTCTAAAAAAATTACACTCAATTTTGCGAAGAAAGAGGACTTAAGAAAAGAAATAGTTGAAAGAACAAGAAAAGATGACCCCTGAAACACAAGCAAGAAAAGGAGACCTATTCTGAAGTGATCTAAAGTACATGTCCACTCAATTTAGAGACTGTTTCTTGGCTCTGGCCCATTTTGAACACAGAAAAGCAAGAAGTCTCTCTTCTCTCTGAGGATCTAAAAGAGGAGAAGGAGCACCCATTTAAAACACTGGCTAAAACATCCAGGATACGGAATATTCTATCAGACAAATGTGTAACAGGGAAGGAAAAAAGGGAAAGATGAACACACATATTAAGAGATTTATCAACCAATGCAACAGGTGGACAATTATCTGGATCTTGATCCATTTATAAGACAATCAGGGAAATCTAAACGCTGACTAGATATTTTCTAATACTCAGGAATTCTTCGTCAATGGTTTTAAGTGGGATAATGATAGTATGGTTGATTTTTAAAAACCGTACACTTTCAAGAAAAA
This sequence comes from Elephas maximus indicus, assembly GCF_024166365.1. Taxonomy (NCBI): domain Eukaryota; kingdom Metazoa; phylum Chordata; class Mammalia; order Proboscidea; family Elephantidae; genus Elephas; species Elephas maximus. Next base: position 57,398,040 of record NC_064840.1, read on the forward strand.
AAAAACAAAAACCCTCACTAGCTACACTAAGCATGTTGACACTTTTTACCTTTTAATTCGAAATTGTTTACTAGCAGTTCTGATACAGCTTGGTGTGGAAAGAAGCCTTAATCAAGTCTAAAGCCCTCCAAATTCTTATGCTTTCCTCTCGACAAACAACCGTGCTTTCTATTTCATAGATTAATTAGAATTTTCAAACATTAATTTTACATCTATTACATGCTAGACCTAAACCAAAATCAAACCTGTAGCTGTCAAGTTGATTCTGACTCATAGCGACCCTACAGAGTAGAACCGCCCCACAAGGTTTCCAAGGAGCGGCTGGAAACTGCCGACCTTAACCATTGCATCACCAGGGCCCCATGTGCTAGACCCAGGCACTGTTATTTTGAAACATCTTTACAATTAAGGAGTTCACTTTCTACTGAGGAATGCAGAAAATTAAATGGTGTTAATGTAAGCATTGCGATGTACAATATTCTATGGGAACAGAAAAGGGCTTAGAAAGGTGATAGATTGGCATTTCCTACGGGAATACATAAATAACTTAATCCCTGAACTATAAACTTAACTGGATTCTCTCTGTCCTTTCTTGTCATTTTAGAAAAAGAGGGCTCTCTTCTGTCAAACATCTTTCACTTGTGCTCTAGAGTCCAACCCTTTTCTTACTTTAGGCCTTTCCCCTTCCTTGCCCCATCCTTCGTACACAGAATTGTCTCTCCCATCTTAAAAGAAAAACCAACAAAAGGCATCTTTAATCATTTTCCTCGTAGCAGCTATTGGTTTCTCTCTCCTCTTCACAGTCACACTTTTCAATGGATCGTTACACTTACTGTCTCTAAATCTATCTTTCCCTATCACTTCTCCATCTACTGAAAACCACCTTCCTGTCATCTCATAACTTCACTGAAATAGCTTCCACTAAGGTCACTGTCAACCTCTTAATGGATAAATGCATTGGCCACGAAGTCCTTTTTTGACGTATCTATGGCATCTGACAGTTATTACTCCCCACCTCTTTTTTCTTGGCTTCTATCACTTCGCTCTCAACTGATGTCTTCATTACTCCTCTGGCTGTTCCTCTATGATGCCACTGACTCCACCTGCCCTGCAAATGTTCATGCTCTCCATGTCTTTCTTCTCTTCTATTCCTGGGCATTTTCCTCTACACCTATGAAGCAACTACCACCTATATAATGCTGATTCTCAAACCTGTACCTTTAGCCCCAACCACTGTTGCAAGATGTCTCATATACATTGAATTCACTTTAAAATGTCTAAAACTGAACTTGTCGTCTTCTTTTTCACCAGCCAAATTAGTTTCCCTTTAGGTATTCCTTTGCTTTGTGAACTCCAACTTATTATACTTCTAAGCTCTTGTTTCTGTTCCCAAAGACTATTATGCATTGCGGTGCTCATAATTTTTAAAAAAGTTTTTATTGTGCTTTAAGCGAAAGTTTACAAATCAAGTCAGTCTCTCATATAAAAATTTACATACACCTTGCTATATACTCCTAGCTGCTCTCCCCCTAATGAGACACTCCTCCTCTCCACCCTGTATTCCCGTGTCCATTCAGCCAGCTCCTGTCCCCCTCTGCCCTCTTATCTCCCCTCCAGACAGGAGCTGCCCACATAGTCTCATGTGTCTACTTGAGCCAAGAAGCTTACTCCTTACCAGTATCATTTTCTATCTTATAGTCCAGGCCAATCACTGTCTGAAGAGTTAGCTTTGGGAATGGTTCCTCTCTTGGGCTAACAGAAGGTCTGGGAACCAGGACCTCCGGGGTCCTTCTAGTCTCAGTCAGACCATTAAGTTTGGTCTTTTTATGAGGATTTGAGGTCTGCATCCCACTGCTCTCCTGATCCTTCAGGGAGCAGTGCTCATAAATTTAACTGTCTATATTTCTCACTAGAGAATGAGCACCTTGACTGCAAGAATTTTTCAACAAGTACCTAGGCCTACCATGTAACAGCTGTTTATTTCCCAAGTGAATTAATGAGGCTGCAATTAAATGAAAGTTTAGATTATATGCGAACTTTGTCATGAATAATTAAGAACTGAGTAAAATTGGTTAAAAAAACTATCAAAGTAATCATTCACAACTCAAACTGCAAACATAAAAATTAGAACAACAAAAAAGAAATCATCTTCTTAATATTAAAAAGTGAAGGAAAAAACACCTCAACAGGACAGTAGCTCCCATTTCTGGGGAGGCGGTTCCTTATCTCCAGATTTTATACGCCCCGAACCCTGACACATCTCCAGTGTAACTGGGCTGTATTCTTTGTGCTCTTTGGACCTAGTTTCTTTGGGAGACTCTATATTTGATGAAGAGCCTGGGTATGTCAATGTTGAGGCAAGTGAAGTCTTTTCTATTTAAGGAGTGAGACTTGTAATAGAAGATCTCTAGAAAGGAAAACAGAAAAGTGGGCTATCCACCTGTGCGATCTGTTTGTAAACAGTCTACCTTGCCTTACTGTGTTCCTGAACTAAACAGAAACTGAGTGTGGATATTTTCTTCTTTGACATAAAGCCGACCAGATGCATAAATACAACTAAAACCGCATTATTGTTCACTCATGGAGAGAAGAAGAGCAGGGCAGAGAATGCTGTTCTTGGGAGTGACCACAACACTTTACACTTCTGTCAGATCCAGAAAACTGGAAAAATTTTTAGTATTTTTTTGGAAGATTATGCAACGTATTCTACAATGCATCAAATTTGCAGCTTGTTTGTTTTATATATATAACATAAGCAAAAACAACCTCTTACCCTTTCAAATAGTTCCATGCGCTTTCATTGTGGGGTACTAGTTTGATCATTTCCAGAGTGTATCTGTAAGAAAAAAATACAAATGTGTGTATAATTTTAAAAAAAGCCGTCTATGTAAATAGTTTAACGAAATTGTGTTACAGCTTGCACTTGTACTTTCACTTGTCTCAGTCTTCACTTACCTCTTTTAATGGACTTTGCGTCTCTCTGGGTGATATTTAAATTACAGAATCCCCTTTGTCTGGAGCTGTCAATCTTATTCGCACAGTTCCACCCTCCTATCTATTTGTATCCAATTCTAGGGGAGGACACTTAACCAATCTAAAGGCTTCAATTGATGATAGGAAAATAAATTAACCTGGAAGATTTTCTTTAATTGAGGAGTTCCCTTTGAAGGAAAGGTAAGCTATAACAAGGAGGCTTTCCTTTTAGTGGTAAAGCAACCCTGTGGAAAAAAAGTCTAAGATCTACTTATGCCTGGAAAAGTCTTAAGTTACTGAAAAAGGACAACTACATAATGTTAGGAACTATGACAAAGAAGAATCAAATTACTAGAATCAGAAATGAAAGAAATAAAAAGGGTTATAAAGGAATACTCTGGATAGTTATAAGCCAAATTAGATAAATGAAATGGACAAATTCTTAGAAAGACACAAAACTAACTCACAAAGAAACAAACTAAATAGACCTATAACAAGCAGAGACTGAATCAGTAATCTACCAATAAATTTTCACAATGAAAACATTCAAAGAAGAACTAATAAAATCCTTCACAAATGCTTCTGAAAAATAGAAGGGGAGGGAACACCTCCCCCAGGTCATTTTATGAAGCTAATACTACACCTTGATACCAAAACTAGACAAAGACCCCACAAGAAAATACAACTTCTCACAGAAAAAGAAAATAAGAACAGACCAGTATCTCTTATGAATATGGACACAAAAGTCCTCATCAGAATACCAGCAAACAGAATTCAACAACATATAGAAGACTTATACACCATGATCAAGTGGGATTTATCTCAGGGATGGAAGATCAGTTTAATATAAAAAATCAATTAATGTAATACATCTTATCAATAGAAGAAAAAACAAAATCAAATAATCATCTCAATAGACTCAGAAAAAATATCTGACATAATCATGTTAAAAACAACAACAACAAAAAGGAATAGAAGGGAACTTCCTAAACCTAATAAAGAGCATCTATGAAAAACTCATAGCCAACATCATACTTACTGCTGAAAGACTAGATGATTTTCCCCAAGATAAGGACAAGTATTTCTGCTCTTGCCACTTCTGTTCAGTATTGGGCTGGAGGTTCTAGCCAGGGCAATTAGGCAAGAAAAGGAAATAAAAGGCATCCAGATTGGAAAATAAGGAGTAAAAGCATCTCTATCTGGAGACTGCATGATCTTGGATATAGAATATCCTAAGGAAGTCACTAAATACCTGTTAGATCTAATAAACAAGCTTAGCAAGGTTGCAGGATATAAGATCAATGCACAAAAATCAATTGGATTCCTATATACTTAGAATGAACAATTCAAAACTGAAATTAATAAAACAATTCCATTCATAATAGTATCAAAAGAATAAAGTACCTAGGAATAAATTTATCAAAAGAAGTTAAAAATTTATACTCTGAAAACTACAAAATACTTCTGAAAGAAACTAAAGAAGATGTAAATAAATGGAAACATATCACATGTTCATGGACCAGAAGACTTAACATAGTTAAGACCACAATACTTCCCCCAGCTGACCTACAGATTCAATGCAATCCCTGTCAGAATCCCAGCTGACTTCTTCATATAAACTGACAAACTGATTCTAAAATTCATATGGAACTGCATGGAATCCAGAATAGCCGAAACAATCTTGAAAAAGATGAATAAAGGAGGAAGCCCCATGCTTCCTGATTTCAACTTACTACAAAGCAATGGTAATCAAAACAATGTGGTTGTGCCATGAGGACAGACATACAGCTCAATGGAATTGAACTGAGGGTCTAGAAATAAACCCCTACATCTATGATCAACTGATTTTCAACATCATTCAATAAGGAAAGAATAGTCTTTTTAACAAACGGTGTTGAGACAACTGGAACATGTTGAGACAACATGTAAAAGAAAGAAGTTGGAGCCTTACCTCACACTATATATGAAAATTAACTCAAAATAGATCAAAGACCTCATTGTAAGAGCAAAAACTATAAAACTTACAGAAAAAACATTAGGGTGATCTTCATAACCTAGGATTTGACAAAGGAGTCTTACATATGATACCAAAAGCATAAACAACTAAAGAAAAAGTAGATAAACTGGACTTCATCAAAACTGTAAGGATGGTGCAGGACCGGACAGTGTTGTGTTCTGTGGTACACAGGGCTGCTATGAGTCGGAGCTAACTTGATGGTACCTAACAAGAACACACACCAAAATGAAAAATTTTTGTCCTTCAAAGGATACTATCAAGAATATGAAAAGACAACCCACAGAATGGTAGAAAGTATTTGTAAATCACATATATGACAAGAGACTCATATCTAGGACATGTAAAGAACTCTCACAACTCAATAATAAAAAGACAAGTAACCAATTAAAAGGATCTGAATAGACTTCTTCAAAGAAGGAATACAAATGGTTAATAAGCACAGGACAGGATGCGCCACATCATTAGTCCTCAGACGAATGCAAATCAAAACCACAATGAGACACTGCAAGGGCAGGACAGAGAACCAGGGACCTCCATGAACTGCTTGTGGGAACGTGAGATGGTGCAGTTGCTTTGGCAAACGGTCTGGCAGTTCCCTAAAGAGTTAACCATAAAGCTGCTATATGATCTAGAAAGTCCGTGCAGGGGTCTATATCCCAAAGAAATGAAAATATATGCCCACACAAAAACCTGGACACAAATGCTTACAGCAGCATTATTCCTAACAGCCCAAGGCAGAAACAACCCCAACGCTCATCACCTGACAACCGGATAAATATCATGTGGTATAACCATACAATGGAGTCTTATCCAGTCATAAAAAGGAATAAATGCCACCGAATTGTATGTGTAGAAATTGTTGAATTGGTGTATGTTCTGCTGTGTATATTCTCCACAACAAAAACAAAATACATTAAAAAAAAAAAAAAAGAATGAAATACTGACACATGGTACAACATGAATGAACTCCAGAAACATCACACTAAGTGAAAGAAACCAGTCACAAAAGATCACATACTGTATAATTCCATTCAGATGGAAGTCCAGAACACAGAAACATACAGAGACAGAAAGCAGGTTAATGGTTGTTTAGGGCTGAGGAGGAAGGGGAGGATGTGGGAACAGAGGCGTGACGGCTAACAGGTTTGGGGATTCTTTCTGAGATGATGAAAATGTTCTAAAATTGACTGTGGTAATGGTTGAACTTATCTGTGAATATACTAAAAACCACTTTGAATGCGTGAATTGTATGGTATGTGAATTATATCTCAATAAAGCTATTTTTTAAAATAAAGAGACACTTGCATTTTGCAACTTCTTCATATTTGGTATTCTAATATTTTATTAGTCCTATTTTTTTATGGTAGAATAACCTGAAGCATCTACCTTTTGGCAAGAAAGCTACTGAGCTTTCTAAAGGACAATGCTTTGCTTTCCTTTCCTTTCGACTACTTTTTTAATCCTCACAACAGAACACCAACAAATAACAGAGTGCTGGGTGACTCGGTCTGGATTTTCTCTGCTTAAATCCCTGTATTTAGGTTTGATTAAGAATGATAACATAATTCAGTGAGTTATCACACTGACTCTTTAGAGCACATCATCCGAAAGAACTTCCTGTGATGACAGAAGTGTTCTCTATCTGTGATGTCCAATACGGCTGTCAATGGCCACATGAGGTTACTGAGCACCTGAAATGTGACTAATGCAACTGGGGAATGAATTTTTAATTTTATATGACTTTAGTTAATTTAAATAGCCATGGGTGGCTAGTGGCTATTGTATTGGACAGTGCAGCTTTGGACAGTAATACAGTGGAAAGAAAGCAAGCATAAGGTATGGTTGAGGGCTATGTTTCTGCTCCAGGTGTAAGCCTGGAGAAGAGTTAATGCAGGAGAGTAACAGACTTTTCTTTCAAACTTAAATTACCAGAATCCTATATAACCAAAACAAAAAACCCAAACAAACCTGTTGCCGTTGAGTGGATTCTGACTTATCGTGACCCTATAGGACAGAGCTGAACTGCCCCACAGCAGCTGGTAGATTTGAACTGCCAACCTTTTTGGTTAGCAGCCGTGCTCTTAACCACTGCGCCATCAGGGCTCCAGAGCCCTATACAGAACTGATAAAAGTAGACTGAGTTGCCCCGATCAAAGCAAAAGTGAGGGCAAGGGGGATGAAAGGCAGATACCCCATAAAAATCAGCTCTCCTCAGGAGTTGTTAAAAACAACTTTTATAACTAAAACTATGACTACAATCTAATCAGGCTTTAAAAACAACGAGCATATTCTAATTGTAAAATGGTTTATCAGTTCACATATAATTTTTTTTTCTTTAAGCTTCTGTTTTATTTTAGGATGTGGTAACATTTTCCCTTGAGATTCAACAGTTCATTATATTTTAGTAACCAGATCTCTGTATTTAGGGATTACTGTTTTGCTAAATGATCCAACAATTACATTTTTTTTTCGAATAGGGTTTTCCATTCAATAATAAAGTTGAATAGCCATCCAAAGATGAGCTAATCCACTTACTTTGATTAGGGCCTGGCCTAAACTCTAACAGAAGCACAAATTTATAACCTCGTTTTAAACTTTCTAGATGTTTTCAAAAAGCATATTAAGCTTTATAAAAAATTAATTCAAAGTCCAAGTAAATAGTTCTCTCTATAACAGTTCACATATAATTGGACACTGAAACAAAATAGACAAAATCAGAAAATAGGTGGCTATTAATGTTTATGGATATAATAAATTCATGCCAGTTCACCAATTCAGAAATGTCTAGCTCCTACAACACCCTTTTGTACACCAGAGCAGTGGTTCTCAACTGAAAGTGATTCTACAACATCTGGGGACATTTTGGTCATCTCAACTGGGGTGAAGCTACTGACATAAAGTATGTAAAGGCCAGGGATGCTGCTAAACATCCTAAAACACACAGGCCAGCCTCCCACGACAAAGAATTAACCAGCCCCAAATCCTGCACTAGAGTAACGTGGCTTCTAGGGACTATTATCTAAAATGCAACAAAATTTAATGAGATAGTAAAACAGTTTCCTAGACACAATGAATTCTGATTTCTTCTCAATCTCTAGTAACATTTCAAGAAATTTAAAACACTACAAAATATAGTCTACTATATTACTAGTAAACTTATTATAACATGTTCCATCTCAGTATTCTGTCCCATTCAATGAGGGTAGGATCCAGGTCAGTCTTGACCTTTGCTGTATTCCCAATGCCTAAGACATGGTAGGCAAGCAAACACATTTTTAATAAATAAGCAAATAAAGGAGGTTACTAACTGGACTTCTCTCTCCAATAAAACAGGATCATTGTAGCCAGTGGTGTTAGAAATTACAAAGTATCTTTGGTTCCAGACAGAGTTATTTCTCACATCTTCCTTGAGAAGTTGGTCTACATACTGTAATTCATTATCCCAAAGTTTAAATTCCTAAAAGAAAATAAAAACAAAACATCCAATTGGAAATGTCCTATTACTTATAAACAGTAAGTAAGTAAAAAAGAAATACACCCACTCCTCACTTATCGACATGGTTAGGTTCCAAAAACCAGGTCATTGTGTGGAAATTGGCATTATGCGAAAGTGGAGGATGACCACATCAGACCACAAAATGGAAGATACTACAGTATTACATAACTGTCAAATGACAGGATTACATAACTGCCGAACTGCTGAGAATCATGGCCCAGCCAAGTTGACACATATCCTTAACCATCATAGCCAGCGTTACTCTCACCTCGTACCTCGGTGTTCATTACCGCCAGGTGTCGCTAATGCACAAAATAGTAGATTTTTTACTATCGTTGTAGTTGCAAGATGTCAGATAATGGCATAGTCGATAACTGAGAAGTAGGTGTGAAAGTTAAATAAAGGTAAGAAGGTAGAAACGAAGATGTAGAATTTATCACATATTTGGAGAGACGTGATAGTTGCAAGTCAAGGAAAGAAAGGGAGATAAGAGTATAAAACTAGAGAGCCTGGGAAAACACAACAGAAAGCAGGAAAGAAATCATCAAAGGGAATGGTAATGGGGTGGGTGGAGGGGAACCCAGAAGGACAGCAGCAAAACAAAAACCTGTGGCCATCGAGTGGATTCCAACTCAAATCCACTCCACAGGACAGAACTGCCCCGTAGGGTTTCCAAGACTGTAAATTTTTATAGAAGCGGACTGCCACATCTTTCTCCTGTGGAGCAGCTGGTGGGTTCAAACTGCTGACCTTTCGGTTAGCAGCTGAGCTCTTAAGCACTGTACCACCAGGGCTCCTTCATCAGCAGCAAAAAAAGTGGCCTGTAATTCGGTACAATGTTCTCGAAGAACAATTTAGATACCAAGAGGCACGTTCACCCTATCTCACCAGAGAATAATTCTGAACTAGCTCAAAAGAAAAAACAAGCAAAAAGAACCCCGTATCTACCTAAATGCTTATGCATTTGTTTATGTTGAAAATTTAGGAGGAAAAAACGGTACAAACTCATTAGTAAGAGAATGATTAACTACAGTACAGCACACTGATCTGATGTGACAATACACGAAGCCTTTACATATCACGTGAAGACAGCAGAGAAACAAAAGTATATACAATATTTAGTAAACAGGCAGATTAAAAAATGCACATAATGATAAAAATCACATCAAAATACATGTGATGAAACAGGTACACACAATTTCATTTTGGATATAAAATTTTACATTATAAAGCTGTTTAAATAAAAAAAAATTATGGTGGGGGGGTAAGAGCCAACAATTTGAAAAAGGGGTAGAATGGTTAGCTTTCAAATGCTGCAAAAGTTGAAGACTTTGGCTTAAAAAAAAGGTAACTGAGTTATATTTTTTATTTGATAAAAGTTAGAACTACAGTATGATAGCCCTAAGTTTTACAGGTGATAATAAATAACTGAGTTATATTTTTTATTTGATAAAAGTAAGAACTACAGTATGATAGTCCTAGGTTTTACAGGTAATAATAAAAACGAATACATTAAGGAATATACATTCTTGTGAAAATTCCCACATGCTGATAAGTAGTATAGCTCAGTGATACTTGCACGGGCCACTGATAGGTGCCTGTCCTTAAACAGTTAGGCTACAAGACGGTAAGTGCAGAAATAAAGTATTTAGAAGTTTTTCTGGCAGTTTGACAGAGTAATTTTATGTCTGCTTAATCTTGTAATAAAAAAATTGGGTTTATGTTTTATATGTGTTTAAAAAATTTTTTTTGTGTGTGATAATTACAAACTCATAGGAAGTTACAAAAATAGTAGAGTCCTGTGTACCCTTCACTCAGCTTCCCCCAGTGGTAACATCTTTCAATCCCCAAACCTGGAAAATGACATTGGTACAATATTGTTAACTATAGGCCTTATTCAGATTTCATCACTTTTTACATGCATTCATTTGTGTGTGTGTGTTTATCCCATGTACAGATTCATGTAACCACCACCACAATCAGGACACAGAATGGTTCCATTCTCACAAAGAAACTGTCTCGTGCTGCCCTTTATGTTCACACCACTCCTCTAACTCTTGGCAACCACCTATCTGTTTTCCGTCTCTATAATTTTGACACTTCTAGAGTGTTATATAAATGGAATCATACAGTATGAAAAGTTTTGAGATTGGTCTTTTCTAATGCCTTTGAGAGCCATCTAAGTTGTTGCATGCATTAACAGGCCGTTCTTTTTGATTGCTGAGTATATGTATGTGTGTGTATGTTTTTATTTCATCTTTAAGTAATTTATTCTATCGTATTTTACATAAATGAAAACATATAAAATACATCAAATCTGTGGTTAACTGGGGAAAAAAAAATTAAAGGATCCTTCACTTCTTCCCTTAAGATGAACTATTATTGCTGTTAGGTGCCGTCGAGTCGATTTTGACTCATAGCAACCCTATACAACAGAGTAGAACTGCCCCATAGGGTTTCCAACCACTAGTAAGGGCTAACTTTAAGTATCAATGCCAAAGAACACACAGGCCAGGTATTTAAGAATGCTTAAAACTAAAATTCTCTCACATTTCTAAATGTATAGAACTTCCCATATTCCCATTAAAAGTATTCACGATACAATGAATTCGTTAAATCCTCACTGAAAGCAACTGAAATATTAAAACACAGCTTTCCACATGGAATACAGGCACAGCTTTCACTGACTGATGCCAGGTTTTATCAGCCTTCGTACTACGGACATTGGGCTGGATAATTCTTTGTTGTAGGGGCTGTCCTGTGCATTATATAATATTTTGTAGCATCCTTGGTCTCTCTGCACTATATGCAGTAGCATTAGGCCCCAAGTTGTGACAACTAAAAATGTCTCCAGACATTGTCAAAATCCTCTGGGGGCACAATCACCTCGGACTGAGAACTGCTGGCTTACATGAATTCAAGAATGTATATATTTCCCACTTTCCACCTTGGGCAAGTTATTTCCTTATTTAGTGCATAAAAAATTATAGATTCTCTTCAGTTTCCAGAATTCATTTGCCCCCATTAAAGTTGAAATTAGTTTTATCTTTTAAAAGCTGAATTATGTTTGAATATATGATACCACAAAATATTAAATATGAAAATAAGGGAAAAAATTCTGTGCACCTCATTTATTGAAACTTATAAGCTACAACACAACTAAGGGATATTTTAGAACCCTTTTTCATGGCAACCTTTTATGACAGTTTTAGGAAGGAAAATACTGGGGGAATGCCTTTCAAAGGTATTGGTAATGTTCTATTTTTTTAAAGCTGTTTTGGTAGGTACATAAAAAAAAAAAAACATAGGTGTGTGTATATGTATCATGTAGGTCCTTTGATGGCGTAAACAGTTAAGTGCTTGACTACTAGCTGAAAGGTTGGCAGTTCAAACCCACGCAGAAGCACCTGGGAATCCAGGCCTGGTGATCTGTTTCTGCAAGGTCACAGCGTTGAAAGCCCTAGGGAGTTCAGTTCTAGTCTTACGATGAGTTAGAATAGACTTGATGGTAACTAACAACAATGACAGTATATTATGTTTACTTTTATATGATTAAATTTTTCATAAAAAGTAAAACAACTGAATACCTTTAGAAAATATATCCCTTTTATCAAATTTGGAAAAGTTAAAAATTTTAAGGAATACAATTTTTGGTGAAATGCTCATGGTATAATAAATAGTGCAGAAAGTAGCAATCACTGGAAAATATTTACAAGAAACAACACTGGAATTGTTTGCTAGAATAAATAAAATGTCCAGAGTAGGAGTTGTAACTATTCTCTTCTATTCAGATTTTAGCATAAAATTTTAACATGTGGGTAGAAATAAAATACATAACAGTCATTGTATAATCATACTCCAAAGTCTATCTCTGCAAAAGCATTAATATGTAATAGGCCCTTGTTAATTAAACTAATACAGCCATATTAAAAATTTACAACTACCTGTTCTACACAATTCCCAGCAAATGTAAGACGTGATACAAATTCAATCTAAAATATGTAAAAAAATTACTGTTATTCTTCTTTAACATACACAGAGATCATAAAGGCTAACTAACATGGAGAAGACCAAGGTTTAATTAAATGTCCTAATAATTCTTAATCATATATTCTGTATAATGATTTACATGTGTGTCTCAGTTCAGAAGTACACTTAGAATTTAACAGTAATTTCAGTTATTTAGTTCGATTAAAAAATAATCTGAAAACACTGTATAAAAAGAAGGCAATACCTGAATAACCCACTGTCGATGCTGCCAGGCATGGTAATTCTTTGCATCCTGATTAAGGATATCAGCAATAAACTCAAGCTCCTGAGATGGATCTTTCAGCCATTCCACTAAAACTCGCCTATGATGCCTAAGGTCCAAAGAAGAGGGGAGAGGTTTTGTTGTTAGTTTACCCAAGAACTAAGCCATCAGCCGCATGCTTGGTACTGCCCTAGGTGACGGGGAGTAATATGAAGAAACAGAAATTCATGTCTGATGCTCAAGGCTCTACTGAGATAAAAGGTAACACAAAAGAAACACTAAGAGTAAAATTCACAGATTTCAAAACACTAAGTAAGTTGAGAAACACAAAACACAGTGATCTTGTATAAAATGAAATCAGACACTTAAGGCTGAAAGAAGGCTTATCTGGAAGTACAGTAATCTTGTGAGAACCACGAAATTCTGTCAAAGAATTCTGAAACATTACCAGATGGCTTAATGAGCAACTAGAGGACATGTGATACTATTTTATCAAGTATAGAAGCTCCTGTGCTTATAAATAGGCTGTCAATTTTCCCTAAGTACAAAGTGTCACCATACAAGCAACTTCTCACTCCACCTGTTCACGGGCAGAATTGAATTTGCTTCCACTCTACCAAGTTTCTATGACAAGTTATAATTAATAAAGGTTTCTTTACTAGAAAAATACCTGTAAGAGTTTTCCATTGAATCCCATTTCTATATTTTCTTTGGCTGAGATATTTATAAAATTCTATTAGACTATAGTATTCATTATATGGAGTCTTGGTAGCGCAATGGTTAAGCACTCAGCTGCTAACCAAAAGCTCGGCAGTTCAAATCCACCAGCTGCTCCACAGGAGACAGATGTAGCAGTCTGTTTCTGTAAAGATTTACAGCCTTGGAAGCCCCTTGTGGCAGTCCTATAGAGTCTCTATGAGTCAGACTCAACTGGGCAGCTGTGGGTATTCATTATGCTAAAAGTGAGCTGGGGTGATACGGAAAAGGGAAAGGACTTAATGTTTAATGAATGACCTATTCTACGTGCATGGACAATTTGAAAATTAATCTCACAGAATATGAAGAAGGCAAGATACTACAAAGATGAAAATCCTAAAAAGAAAGGCTTCTAAATAATTTATTTCAGAAATTTTCCAAGTCAGTGAATACTACAAATGGCATTTCATTTTTCCAGGATTCTGGCATATTGTATAATTTGGGAAAAAGTTAAGGATCAGCTCCTTCTGTATGTCAACCTGATTTCTAGGAACAATACACCAAGAGTTTTCTCTGATGTTCTATGCTTTAAATAGTACTAAACAAAGGTACTATCCTTACAGCATGAGTTTTCGTAATGAGAATTTAATAAAGAGTGACCAATTAAGTAGGACATAGAATTTCCATTACTTGTACTATACTGACTACAGAAGCAACTAGCAATTTAAAATCTACCAAAATTGAAAACTTGCTGGGTTTTCAACTCAAAGCTATATATTGCTTTTTTCATAACAATGGGTAATGAGGTATTAACGACAGTGCCTGCAGTGTCCAGAAAAGAAAGGACATTTCTCTTTAGCAGAAGCTACATATAATCCAATGCTAAGCATGCTCATGACATCTAGCTTTCACAGCTATACATTTTTATGTAAAAATATTTATTACTGAAATTCCACAGGAAAAGTAACTTTAGTGAGTGGGTGGGTTACCACTAAAACAATTATTTTATAATGCAATTTCTTAGAAATGCAATGATCCAGTTATAAATGAAGAAGTTTCCATGGTAAAGTTGTTTCACCAAAACTCTAGCGACTGGAAATCTGTAACAGCTACCATTTCCCTGCTTTGGCAAGTAATGTTCAGTTATTTAGTGTTAGGCCTATTATACTGTAATTCTTTGAAAATTAATTTTCTACATAGGGTTACGTACTCCTTAACAATAATATTTGACTATGCAGATTATTACCACCCAGTTATGCCAGATAAAAGTTCACACTCCACATTTTTAAATTGTCTTTTAAAGTTAGGATGAAGGTGTGTTCTCCTAAGGATAACCTAAGCATTATACCCTCTTTCCAACTCCAAGCTCTTATTCCCACCCCCTTTTCTCCAGTATTCTCAATCTCTCTATTCATAGTCTCTCTTCACCATGAAGTCTTTACCATCTTGAAAAACAAAAGCAAAAAGGCACACCCCTGTCTAGCTACTCATTCACTGTCTTCTTTCCTCAACACAACCCACTTCTACGTAACTTCTGTTTTCCTCCTGCCACCTCCCTCTTGCCCATTCTATCACCACCCCACTTCTGCTGGTAGGACTGCTCATGCCAAGGTCACTCACGAACCAAAAAACTGGAACCTGTTGCTGTCGAGTTCATTCTGACTCATGGCAACCCTATGTGTCACAGTTAACACATCCACTGGTCATCTTTCAGTCCTTACTTTCCCTGACTATTCATCAGTACTTGATATTGTCATCCATGCTTTTCTTCTTGAAACTTTCAACTCTCTTGGTTTCTCTGACAATACTACCTTCTGGTTTTCTTCAAACTTCTTTGGTTATCCTTCCTCAGTCACCCTGGAAAACTTCTCTGCCTCTTTAATGATGCTCACCAGCACTCCAGATGTGACCTTCTCCTCCACTTGTCCCTGAGCAGCCTCATTCACAGCTGTGACTTCAACAATCACTTCCAGAAAGAGGACAGCTCTCAAATCTCATATTCAACCCATACTGCTCTCCACTCCAGAACAGCATTTTCAGCTCCTTACTGGACAGCTTTACATAGGTTTTCCAGACACATCAACCTCCACTTGTTCAGTACTGAACCCATCCTTCTTTCCCAAAAATGTTCTGCGTTACCCCTCAACTTTCCTAAGAGGGTGGTACCACCATTCACCCAGTTGTCAAGCCAAACACTGAGTCACTGTTCTTCCCTGTCACTCCTCCAATAAATTCAACTCTAAAATCTGTTGCTTCTCTCTTCTAAGCCACTCTCAAATTTATCCTTATCTTTCCCATACCCATACCACAATTGAAGCCTCATCTCTTCTAACTATACCTGCCAAACTCCAGGATTGTGAACTTATTCCAGGCCTCCTCCAGCCTGTTATCAGGGTAAACCTTCAAAGACATAAACCTAGTCATGATAATTTCTTAAATAAAATCTGTCACTAGCTCACCACTGCCACTAAGATCAAGTCCAAACTCCTTACCAGCATTCATAAGGGTCTTTACAATTTTAGCCCTGTCCTCCTGCTCATGTCCCCATATCTTCTTTTTTTCTATTGTATTCTGCCACTCACAACCATAATAATAATTCTTACTACGCTTATATTCTTGTCCATGCTAATTTAGGTGCTTAATTTCTACACCAACTATATCCTGCGAAAAACTCTACCATTACACTTTCTATACTACTTTGTAAAATAACTGATTTTATTATTTGCTTTCACCCTTTAGACTGTACTTGGTTCATGTTTATATCCCCAGCATCAATTTTTTGAATAAGCAAATGAATCAAAAATCAAATACCAGAAAGTTATTTTATAGCACATGGAAAAGAAACATTTTTTTCAGATTTTTCACTCCAATTTTTTTTTCTGATTCTAGAAGTATTACATGCTCACACTGAGACTTTAATAAAAGCAGCTACCATTTATTGAGTGCTAATAATGGGTCAGGCACCATTTAGTACTAAACATAAAATTATCTCATTTAATCCTCCTTACAACCCGGTGACGTAGGCACTATTAGCTCCTATGTAAATTACCAAAATGATAAGGAAACAAACAAAAATCCCCTATAATCTCATCGCCCATGGCAAGCACTAGTAGCATAGCAAAAGATTTCCTTCCCGTATTTATCTTACCAAACTTGATAGTTTTTGGGCTGTTCCTCAATTATTGCAGTGATGTAGTTCATTTCCTCATGTAGATCCTTCTGAAGTGACTTTAAGAGAACTCTCCGAAAATGCCTACAGCGAAACATCAAGCAGCCAAAGTCTCATTACTCCACATAAACTATCAAATAAAGCTATAATAAACTTAGACAAAATTTCTTTTGATATTCTATATAATTAAAATCTGATATAGAAAAAAGTAAATTTTGGAAGCTTAAGGAACGAAAGAAAGTAAAGGATTATCTTGCAATCAAGGGTTATCAGGAACCCTGGTAGCACAGTGGCTAAAGCGTTCGACTGCCAACCAAAAGGTCAGTGGTTCAAATCTGCTAGCTGCTCCATGAGAGAAAGATGTGGCAGTCTACTTCTGTAAAGATTTACAGCCTTGGAAAGCCTATGGGGCAGTTCCACTCTGTCCTATAGGGTCGCTATGAGTTGAAATTGACTTGACGGCAGGGGTTTGGTTTGGTTTTGGTATGGTTATCAGAATGTTCTACAGTATGAGAAGCAGAGATCTCTTTCCCTGTATGAGATAGCTTATTCATGTAGAGACATTATTCATATAATAAATTTTATTACAAACATTATCAAAATATTTTTCTTTTAAAACCACCACAGAAATGTTACTTATACACAAATCAAGTTTCTCTTTAATTCCTTCATAGGCAGAGTTGAATCATTAGAAAATCTTTTTTACTGAAAAAAAAAAAAAAAATGGTTAATTCTGGTCTATTGTTACTTCAGAACTTCAGAAATTTCTGACTCAGAATATAACAAACAGTTCAGAAGTTGCTTTAAAGATATCTTTAAAAAAATGCTATATAAGAGGAATAATAGTATTTCTCTCCGATTATTACTAGTTTAAAGAAAACTAGACTTTACAGAGTAAGTAAATACAAGCAGCTTGGCTGATATGGTTAATGATTTCAAGTGTATTGCTTTTTAAGAAAAGCAAATAAACTCAGCAAATTTTAAAACACATTCTAAATTGGTTTATGCTATGTACAGTTAGTGATTTCTTAAAAGTTGAGAAAGTGCATGTTACAGACACAAACTAATGAAATACCATACTGAAAATCCAGCTAAACATGGCAGACTGAAAAAATGAGTTTCACTTTACTCCCTAATAAAAAGCCACTAACTAAAATGACAGTAAAGGAAAAAAAAGAAAAAAAAGGTATACCATAAGGGTTGAGGGAAACCCACAGCCGCTAGGAAGAATCAGCAAAATTCGTAAAAAAAAAAAAAAAAAAAAAACAGAAATTGAGGATTATGTTTTGTGCTTAACAGTAATGAGGCATTTTACATCTACACCAGGAAGTCTAGAGGAGGAATTCATTTTAGTTACAAAGAAAACTAACCCAAACAAAAAAGGCAATCTGTTACAGGGAATGTAACTATGCCAGGAACGTGGCTCTGCATGAACCATCATGGGTTACTGATTTAACTAACAGCTGTGATGGAAGCAGGGTAGAGAAGAGTGAAATCTGTATCTTCCATAGAAACAATAACGACTAAAGTGAAAAAAACAAACAAATGAAGCATATTATTTAGAAACATAGGATAACTTAATACAGCTACGAGCTATTTCCTCTACAGAGCTGCAATCTGGTGGTAGGACGGGGAGGGGCAGAGACTACAATTTTTCATTCAGCCTCTGACTTTTAAAGTCATAAGTGAATGATTACTCTGAGAGAAATTAAAGATCCATTAGGAAAAATTGTCCAGACTAAACAATGAGAGAGACATTTAAACAGGGAATATTAATGATGCGTAGTACTTACCACACTGTGTAATTGGCTGCATTTAACTCAATAGCATCTCGGGTTAGTATAAAAGCCCGTTCACTTCTTTCATCACGCTGCAGAACAGCCCGGAAATAATCATAAACATCTCTAACTGGAGGCAAAGCACACAACTGCATTAGGACCACCATTCTCATTGAAAACGGGCATCATAATGCAAAATGTTTACACCCTATGAGGAAATATCTCATGGCCCGCACATCATTTGTAACAATCAGCAAAATATTTCTACACCACTACAGTCCTAGCCTTGTTAGCTGGTTCTTGGGTATCCTTGCAAATATATCTGGTGCATACACAAGTATATAGTCTAATTTCATCTTCCCATTTTTTATATAAATGGGATCACACCACATTCAATGTTCTGGTCCTATTTTTTCATTCACACATTATTAGAAGAAGGTAAACTGGTACAAATCTCTGTAGAAAGCCATCTGGTACCACCTATTAAAAAGTAAAACGTAAATGGGACAGCAACTGTGGAGAACAGTTTGGAAGTTCCTCCAAAAGTTAAACATACAATTACTACATGATCCAGCAAATTCCACTCCTAGGTATATATCCCAAAGACTTGAAGGCAGGAACACAAGTAGATACATGGACACGAATGTTCACTGCAGTAGTATTCACAACAGCCACAATGTGGAAACAACCTAAATGTCCATGAACAGATGAATGGATACACAAAATGTGGCACATACATACAACGGGGTATTACTCTACCTGTAGAGAAATGAAGCCCTGATACCTGCTACAACATGGATGAATCTTGAAAGCACTGTGCTGAATGAAGTGTGTCTGTTACGAAAGGACAAATATTGCATGATCCCATTTAAGTGAAATATTTAGAATAGGAAAGTGTAGAGACCAAAGCCTATCAGTGGTTATCAGAGATGGGAAGGAAGGGGAAAAAAGGAGTCATTTATGGAGAGAAATGAGCTTCTGTTAAGGGTGGTGGTAACATCTGGCAACAGATAGTGGTGATGGTTACACAGTATGATGACAGTAATTCATGCCACCGAATTGTACATGCAAAAAGTGTTCAATTTTTTATTATACCCTTCCCACAAGAAAATGTATTAAGTAAAAAAGCAAAGTAAGAAGAAGTAAAAAGTACATAGTCACTGGTCCAACAATTCCTTTTCCAGGAAGCTTCCTTCCAAATATACTCCCATATATGCCTGAAGCATCCAAAGATATTTACTGGAGTATTTGGTTACAAGGGGAGGAAAAAAAAAGAAAAGAAAAATTGGAAACTGCCATAAACAGGTTAAATACCTATGGTCTGCCCATACAATGAAATATGCAGTTCCATGCTAAAATGGAAGAATCATTAAGATATGTTAAGTAAAAAAAAGTTAAGTTGGAGAGTAATATGCTATTTCTTGAGATAAAAATAGCATGATTATTTATAAATATACTAGCCTGGGGAACAAGGATGGAAAGGAAGCATGCTTTTCAACAACATTGTTACCAAGTGTGACAGTTAACGTCATGTGTCAACTTGGCTAGGCCTCGATTGTTGGTATTATGTAATTATGCTCCAATCTTGTGAAGTAATGATCTTCCATTTTGTGATATAAAGTAATCCCCTCCATGACGTTATCTGACCTGATCAGCCAGTTGTTTGCTGTTTACTCTGGATTCTATTTCTGGCTCATCAACATCTGACCTCCAATTCTTGGGACTGTCACCTGATCTGCTGACTTTGGGATTCGCCAGCTTCCGTGGCCCTGTGAGCCAGCAGCCTGCCATTTGACCTGCCAACTCTGGGATCATCAGCCCCTGCAACCACGTGAGTCAGGAGAAGCTTCCAGATCATGCCTAACCTACAGGCTTTGGGACGTGCCGGCCTCCACAACAGTATGAGCCACTTCCTTGAGATAAATCTCTCTCCATATATATATACACACACACTTCACTAGTTTTGCTTCTCTACAGAGCTCAGCCTAAAACATTTGAAACTGAGAGTCATTCTAGGGAAAATAAAATCTTAAGGATGAGTTTCCTAAATTGGTTCCCAAGTCTGGCTAGTGTTAAAGGCGCTGATGACTCTGCCTCCAGTAGTTGAGAGCTGCTAATCCATGGAATGAGGTGGTGATATTAATATGCAAAAACTTACTACCAATAGGTCAAGTATTGGTGAGAGGTGAGGATCTGGGAGATTACATGTTTGATACTTTTCTATAGTTTTGCCAGAATGGGAAGTACAGGGAATCTGTTTGGTTGGTCCTACTTTTATTAGACAAAGTGGTGAAAGACAGAGATGATCTCAGGGCTCCAGAATCGTAGCTCAAGTGTCCTGAAAAAAAAGCCTTATGTCTTGTAACAGAAGCGGTGCTGCAGAAAACTAAATGCAGAGTCTTACAGTAAAAGTGGCTGAATCACGATGCCGGTTGAATTCCCAACCTCAAATGGTGTCTGAAGTGAGGACACTGATTGGGAAGAAATGAGATCTTGAAACCTGGGATGGGGACATATGGGCAGATAATCAGGAAGCTGGGAGCACTGACCCCCGAAATTCTATTGAATCACTCCTGCCAACAGAACCAGTCCCCTTATTCCCATCTGAACAGATTATTCCATCTTTGTCTGCTAAGCCACCCTCCCCAGCAAAGCTATTAGTCCCACTACCCCCATCTGGTAAATATAACCCAGCTGTGTCTAAAGAGCCTTTGTCTGAGATATCACCTTGGGTGGTATCTGAGTCATTTCCTGGACTTCAACAATCAAGTGGATAGGATGATGCATTCTGTAGAAACTAGTCATTCTCTTAACCACTCCTGGCTCTGCTGAATGGCCTCATGTACAAAGTGGCCGTGGTAGCAGGGATGGAGGTGATGCACGGGCTCAGCAACATGGACCTCCATTCACCAAAGTCAACTTGGCTACAGCCACTGCTGAGTCCTCAATATGGCACCATTCCTTGAGGTGATCAGCCAGCAACCTGGTGGCAGGTTGATTACACTGGACCACTTCCATCATGGAAAGGGCAGCATTTCGTTCTCACTGGGATAGACACTTTGGATACAGACTGCCTTCTCTGCACGTGATACTTCTGCTAAAACTACCATCTGTGGACTCACAGAATGCCTCATCTACCATCATGGTAACCTACACAGCACTGCCTTGGATCAAGGGACTTACTTCACAGCAAGTGAAATGTGGCAATGAGCCCATATGGCCTTGCCATATTTCCCATCATCCTGAAGCAGCTGGCTTGAGAGAACGATGGAATAGACTCCTCAAGATGCAATTACAGCGTGAGCTAGGTGACAATATTCTCTGTTGGGGCAATATTCTCCAGAAGGTTGTACATGCTCTAAACCAGCATCCAATATATGGTGCTGTTTCTCCCACGGTCAGGATTCTCAGGTCCAGGAATCAAGGGGTGGGAATGGGAATGGCACCACAATCATCCCTAGTGACCCACTACAGTTAAAAATTTTTGTTTCCTGTCTCGGCGACCCTGTGCTCTGCAGGTCAACAGGACTTCGTTCCAAAAGGAGGAATGTTCCCACCTGGAGACACAATGATTCCACTGAACTGGAAGTTAAGAATGCCACTTGGCCACTTTGGGCTCCTAATGCCTCTGGATCAACAGGCAAAGAAGGGAGTTACCATGTTGCTTGGTGTGATTGATCCTGATTACCAAGGGGAAATTGGACCGATATTACATAATGGAGGAAAAGAAGAGTATGTTTAGAATACAGGAAATCTCTTTTGATTAAATTAAATCAAATACTACAGCAACGCAATTCTGATGTGACTACACTAGCCCAGACCCTTCAGGAATGAAGGTTTGGGTCACCCTACCAGCCAAAGAACCACAACCATCTGAGGTACTTGATGTGGGAAAAGGGAATACTGAATGGGTAGTAGCAGAGTAGCAGGTAGCTCTAAATAGCAGTTGCAACCATGTGACAAGCTGCAGGAACAAAGACTTTAATTGTTATGAGTATTTTTCTTCTTTTATTATATGTGTGTATATATGTTATATTCTCCATTTTTGTGATCTGATGTAATTATCCTCCGTTTTTATGATATAATGTAATCATCTCCATGATGTGATCTGTTATGACCAACCAATGAGTTGTTAAGGGGATCCTCCTTGGGGGTGTGGCTTGTACCACACACACACACACACACACACGAAACCCTGGTGGCATAGTGGTTAAGTGCTATGGCTGCTAACCAAAAGGTTGGCAGTTCAAATCCACCAGGTACTCCTTGAAAACTCTATGGGGCAGTTCTACTGCGTCCTATAGGGCCCCTATGAGTCGGAATCGACTCGACGGCAGCGGGTTTGGTTTTTTTTGGTTATGTACGTATGTATGCACATTCTTGCAGAGCTGACTTGCTCGTTCTAGATCCTGTTTCTGGCTTGTCATCATCTGACTTCCGGTTCTTGGGACTTGAGCCAACAGCCTGTCGCTCAATCTGCTGACTTTGGCTTTGCTAGCTCCACGGTCCTACAAGCCAGCAGCCTGTCATCTCATCTGCCATCTTTGGAATTTGCCGTCTTCTGCACCCCATGAGGCCGCGGCCTGACATCTGACCTCCTGACTCTGGGTTCACCAACCCCTGCAACCATGTGAGCAAGCAGAAGTCTTCCAGGCAACACGTGACCCACGAACTTTGGGACTTTAAGCCTCTGCAACAGCATGAGCCATTTCCTTGAGATAAATCTCTTCTCTCTCTCTATACGCTTCACTGGTTTTGGTTCTCTAGAGAACTCAGAATAGACACCAAGTTTAGCTCATTTCTGAAATAGCTGCATAGCATATAACTACCCATAAACTCACTGCTGTCAAGTCAATTCCGACTCATAGCGGCCCTATAGGACAGAGTAGAACTGCCCCATACGGTTTCCAAGGAGTGACTGGTGCATTCGAACTGATGATCTTTTTGGTTAGCTGTTGAACTCTTAACCACTGCACCATCAGGGTTCCAACTGTAAAGGTACTGTAATTTATTCAACCTATCCATTATAAATGTTTAAACTGTTTTCATTTTTTTGCTGTCCTGAATTATTACTGTATGCTTTTACACACATGTGCAAATTCAATCATCTACAGGATAAATTCCTCCAAACGGAATTACTGAATCAAGGTTATGCACATTGTTGATTTTAAGCAAACCAAAAAAACCAACCCCAGTGCTGTTGAGTCAATTCTGACTCACAAAGCACCTACAGGACAGTGTGGAACTGCCCTACTGGGTTTCCAAGGCTGTAAATCTTTACGGATGCAGACTGCCACATCGTTCTCCCATAGAGTGGTAGGCAGGTTTGAACCACCAACCTTTTCTGTTTAGCATCTGAGCACTTAACCACTGTGCCACTTGGGCTCCTCTGATTTTGACAGAGGTTGCTAAATCATCCTCTTAAGAGGCCTTACCAATGTACATCCCCTCTAAGAATGTATGAGTCTTTATTTTTCCGTATCCTCATCAATACAGTATTAAAATTTCTAACCTTTGCCAATCTCACATATAAATTCTATCTCATGGCTGTTTTAATTTGCATTTCTTTAATTATGACTAAATTTAAGCAATTTTTAATGTCTATATAAGCCACTTAACCAAAAGGTCGGCAATTCAAGTCCACCAGGCGCTCCTTGGAAAATCTATGGGGCAGTTCTACTCTGCCCTGTAGGGTTGCTGTGAGTCGGAATCGACTTGACAGCAGTGGGTTTGGTTTTTTTGATATCTGAGCCACTTGAATTTTTCTATTGATTAGTGGTATTTCTATAATAAATTAAGGAACTTTGACCTTTGGGAATGTCAACATGTTGTCTTCTCATTCTCGTAACAGTAAGTGAAGCTGAGAGAGGGTAACACATTCACAACGGTCCAGTGTGCTTCAGAGACAGAAGTTAAGCCCAGACTAGTCTAACATCAAAGCTCAACAGTGCAAATCACAATGAAATAGTAGGTACTGCAGCTGAAATGCCCTAACACAGCACGTATCAACGAAGAAAACAGATGATGGTCTCATACAGATTATTTAAAAAATAGTAATTAAAAAAAGGTAAATATCCCCTTTTTACACAGTTAAAAATTAATGTGAACACGATGTTATTTTTCTCACAGCACATCATTTTCCGGTTACTGACAGTTTAAACAATTTTAACCGGTCAAAACACATGAAAACAATGTCAGTCTACCCTAGTTTACCTAACCATTCTGATATTATTGACAATGTCAGTTGTTTTCAATTTTGTTTTACAAAAATCATTGCTTTAAGCAGCCAAAGACTTTTCGCTAAAATAAAAAAAAAAAGTATATCATATAGTACACTTGTTTTTACATGTGTGTATGTGTATAATTTCCTTAAATTACTAACTCCAAAAGTGAAATTATCCGATCAGAACATGAACAATTACAGCTCCCTGCAAATTAGGAGACGTACAACAGTCATCTATTTCTAACACTATCTTTAAAAAAAGGAGCCCTGGTGGTGTAATGGTTAAAGCATTCGGCTGTTAACCCAAAGGTCAGTGGTTCAAACCCACTAGCTGCTCCATAGGAGAAAAGACCTGGTGATCTGCTCCTGTAAAGATGACAACACAGGAAACCCTATAGGGGCAGTTCTACTGTCATACAAGGTTACTATGTGCCGGAATCAACCAACTCCATGGCGTGCAAATATAATACACATACATATGTATACACATATGTACATACACACACAAGTCCTGGCGGCACAATGGTTAAGTGCTAGGCTGCTAACTACAAGGTTGGTGGATCAAAGCCGCTCAGTGGCTCTATGGGAGAAAGACCTAGCAAATACGCCTCCATAAAGCTTACAACCAAGGAAACTCTATGGGGGCAGTTCTGGTCTGTCATATTGGGTTGCGATGAGTCAAAAATCCACTTGATGGTACCCAACAACAATTATATATACACACACACACCCCCCAATGCTATTTGTCTGCAGAACACAATTCTACAAGTGGGACCAGAATACTAAGTCTTGGGGCTATATATTTTAAATTGACAAGGACTGTAAATGAATTTGAAATTTTATAAACAGAATTTTATATTCATTAAATGTTTTCTGTAGATATTAACATATTGTTACTTAAAAATTACAAACAATATATTGTCGTACTTCGTTTTTAAAACTTAGGTGCTTTTTTCCACTCAACATTGTTTATGAGATCTGTCCATATTGTTATAATAGATCTAGCTCTTAATGGTTACATTGTATGCAATTACCTACTGATGATACATTTATCTATTCTCTTAAAGGTAGATATGTAAATGTTTCAATATTTTAATTTTCAAGTAAATGTTGCAAATTTTAACAGTTAGTACACATAGTGCTTACTATAAGCCAGACACTGTTCTAAGTATTTTATGTGTGTAGTTCACACACACTATAAAGTAGTTACCATTATTATCCTCATTTTACAAAGGAAGAAACAGAAGTACTTGCTCAAGGTTAGAGAACCAGTAAATGGCATAGCTGGAATTTGAACCAGGTGGTCTGGTTCAGAAGTCTGTGCTCTTATCCTGCTAGTACATTTCTTCTCATGCCACATTACTCAGAGTAAACCCTGGGCACAAAATTGAAAGTAGCATTACTAGGTTTAAAGATATAAGCATACACTTCAAAATTGCTAAACATACTAAAACCACCATTTGAAATCCATGTACCTTTTCATATGTCCTAACACTTGATACCATAAGACAGCGTTAACTTTGCCAATGTGATGTTGAAAACAGCATTTTCATTTTAATATGCATTATCTTTCATTTCTAGTGACAACGGATTTTTTTCCCATTTATTGGCCAAAGAAATTTTTTCTGTGAATTGCCAGTTCATACCTTTGGTCCATTTCTTGACCAGGCTGTCTGTCTCCTTACCCCTTTGTAGGAATTCTTTATAAAATTCTGAATATTGATTCTCTGTTTTACATGGTTTAAGGATCTTCTCCCATTGTGCTCCTTGCCTTTTAACTTGTTCACGTGCATGGTGTCTTCCACCGTCCAAGTTTTTAACTCTGATATGGTCAAATTCACCTATTTTTTCCTTTGTGGTTTCTAGTCATGATATATGTAAAAATTCAAAATGTTTAATTTTTTCACTCAGCAAAAGGGTCCTAATTTATTCCCAATAGATACATATGATAGTATAAGATTCCCCCAAAGCTTTGTTATAATATTTTATGAATCTGAAAAAGCTGTGATTGACATTTCTCACCTTTTCATACCTATTTCTATTTCTTCTACTGAATTATCTCTTCACGTATGTTTCTCACAGAACGGAAGTTTTGCATATTTATGCAGCCATATCTTTTGACCTCTTCCGTTCCCAATTCTGTTTTGCATCATGCTTAATAATGCCTTTCCCACCCCAAGAAAGAGAAAACATTACTCGCTTATATTTACTTCTAGTATGTTTACAGTTTTGTTTTAGAACTTTAATTCATCCGACATTTATTTTCATGTAAGGTAAAAAAAAATTTTTTTTTTTTTATGAGACAGGGATGTATTTTTACTTTTATCTAAATGCACAGTGAACTGTTCTAACACCATTATTTGATCACTCTATCTTTTCCATACAGGTATGAAATGTCCCTTTTTTTACATATTAAGTTCCTATCTATACGATGATCTCTTTTCAGAATCCTTATTCATCTATTTCTGCACCACTTCCACAATGTTAATTATTTAGTGCCATATTTTCATATTTGATAAGACACATCTCCCATACCATTATTCTTCCTTTTCAAACATTTCTTGGTAATACTTTAAAACAAAACAAAAAAAAAAATTAAATGTTTTTATTGTAAAAGAAAAAAGATCTTGGATAATGAAGCCTTAACACACACACAGACACACACACACAGTCACATGTCACGTAACATCCATTCCAGCAATGTCTGACTGCATATACTTCCGTGGTCCCAGTCCCCATAAAACCCATCATCTTAAAAATTCGAGGTACACAGCATGGTCCTTAATAAAATTTCGGTGCTACTCTGTGACCCGCATCAAAGCATTATTATTTTTATTGCTGTATTATTATGTTAGAATGTTCTAATGTAGTGTTTCCTGGAAAGTGTTTCCTTAATGTTTTTTATGCATAGAAGGTACACCATATATTACATATATACTAAGACAAACGTTTGACTAACGTTAGATACAAATTGTACCTAACTGTTCTGACTTACGTACAAATTCGACTTAAGGACAGATTTAGGAATGGAACTCATTTGAAATCCGGGGACTGGTTGTATATAATACAGTGTTCACACAATGTCCAAATCACATACTGTCCTATTTCACAGAATGTATCATGGACATTAAGGCATGACTATGTATATATACACCCGTCTTACAAAAGGAGCATTCTATATTATTTACCCTATCCTAGAAGAACAACTAACAATTAACATTTGTATGACCTTCAATTTACAAAGCATTTTCACATTCATTATCAAAGAATGGATACTTTGTCAAAGAAAATAATCCATTCACTTTAACCTTAGTGAACACATCCCAACTCACCCTAACACTTTGTTGCCAAAATACATTTGAACACCCTGATGTTTCTGCAACCAAAGTTTATGCTAAATAAAACAGTAACTCATTTCATGTTGTATTTTACAAACAGATTTAATAGTAAATGAAAAGTACAATCATAAAGTAGCAATTATATACAATAAGGTAACATTCACTACTTAAGACTATGTCCATTCTTTGAACAAAATAGAAGTTTTAATTATGAAAATAAGTTATGAAAATTAGCTTACCTTAAATCATTTAGACTTTATTACACAGAAATCCTTCGACTACCTTGCTACATAAAGTTGTGGCTACAACTTTGCTACTGAACTTGACTTACAGACCTTCTCCTAATAAACTTACATTTTTCACTATAAATGATCTGGACCACTGGATTGGGGCCATCATTCTGCGGCACTGGATCTACATCAGCCCATTCTGCTCTGTCCCTGAAAATACAATTTTTTTTTTTTCAGTGATTCCATTCAAGCACAGGAAAAAAAAAAAAAAGAATGCTGGTATTTTAAAAAATGGTCACGACTACATTTATATTACTATAGTAATCTATATGACAGTTTGCACTGGGCTACTTACTGACAGGCTGGCAGTTTGAACCCACCCAGTAGCACCATAAAAAAAAAGGCCTGGCAATCTGCTTCTGTAAGATTTATTGATATTTTTGCATGCTGTTAAGTCAATTGTGACTCATAGCTCTCTATATGACAGCAGAACTATTCCACAGGGTTTCCCAGGCTGTAATCTCTATGGAAGCACATCGCCAAGTCTTTTCTCCTGTGAATCCACTGGTGGGTTTGAACTCAGGACCTTCTGATTAGCAGCTGGGCACGTAACCATTGCACAACCAAAGGATCCTTTCCATAAGATTACCAAACCAAAAACAAACCCGTTGCCGCTGAGTTGATTCAAACATGAATATTCTATGGAACACAGTTCTACTCTGTAACACATGGGTCTCCAGGAGTCAGAAACAACTGGAAAGCAATGGGTTTGTTTTTTTGGTTATAGACATGTTAACGTAATCATGGCTGAATTCTTCATAACCAAGTTTTGCCACTCTGCTTTACACAGTCACTTTTAAAGTAAAATAAAGATAAAATGAATAATCTTCCCATTTTAAAAAGTTAAATCAACAATTTCCAAGTCTAAAGCTTTATAAGTGGCCAAATATCTTTTTGCAGCAAGTACACAATGCTTTTACCTTAGAAATCAATCTAGTTCATTGGTCTAATGTTCTGCTTTCCCTTAATTCATAAGACTCTTAGAAGTCAGTCAGCATTTTTTAATTTTGAACTACAATTTAGCAGGAACTGACATTTTAAAATCAAAGTAAACACTCTCAAGTTTATTGTATCCTACAAGGGTGGTCATTAAGATGGCAGGTTTGGGATTGGACAACTGCATGAGTTGGAATATAGGCTCTATCACTTCCTAGTTGTGTGACCTTGAGAAAATGACTTAACCTCTCTGGGCCTCAGGGTGATATTATCACCAATCAACTTTAGAAGACTGTTTTGAGTACTAAATGAGAAAACATGTTAAGTACTACAAATGTGCATAGTACATAGTCAGCACTCAATGAATATTACTTCTCAACACTAAAATAACATTTTAATGGCTACAACAGATGCTTCTAGGTATCAGAGTGTGATCAAAGTTGTTTTACCCATTTGACTTTTTATATTCTTTTCCTCTCACCCACTTTTTACTTCTCTACACTGATCAAGCTAATAACAGCAGATTCTCTGGCATTCTGGCAATCCTGAAATTATGCTCACTATGTAAGAGGATCAGGGTGAGTGGAATGAGGCAAGTACTAAGGAGTATGACCAACTGCTGTTGAGTCAATTCTGACTCATAGTGACCCTAGAGGACAGAGGAGAACCACCCCATAAAATTTCCAAGGAGGTCCCGGCGCATTTGAACTGCCGACCTCTTGGTCAGCAGCCAGAGGTCCGCAGCCATAGTACTTAATCACTATGCCAACAGGGTCTCCAGGAGTAAGACAGGGGAAACAATTACTTTACATGTGAGAGACCTACAGCCTGTGGGAGTGGCATGGAAAAGGTAAAGATGTTACCTAGGCGCTGGGAAACATGACACAGTCATGTGAAGAAACCGAATATTTAGCAATCCCATGATACAGGTTTGAGAGTTTATGGGGCCACCACGACCAATTTAAATCAGTACAACATTAACTCCAATAAAAAACCTGGATAGGCATTTTTACCCATTCATAAAATTAAGGCAAATAAACCATGTCTAATGTGTTTACCAGAGCCCTGGTGGTGCAGTGGTTAAAAGCTCGGCTGCTAACCAAAAGGCCGCAGTTCAAATCCACCAGCGGCTCCTTGAAACCACAGTTCGACTCTGCCCTACAGGGTCGCTATGAGTTGGAACCGACTAGACAGCAACGAGTTAATGTGTTTACCTAGAACTGCACAAGACAGGTAAGGTATATGGACTTACCAATTGTCTCTGAAGGTTCAACAAGAACTAGGGAACCGGAATTACTACCAGAAAGCAAAGACCTGACGGATTAGGAGTTGGGAGTCGGCAAAGAGGTTGAGAAATGGCAAGTAAGTTCCAGCAGTACCCAACACTGCCTACTGCACGTCACTTCTGTTATGCACAAGGCGCTGTACGGACATTAAGTCAGTTTAAAAACAAGTAATCTTTTCATCCTTATAACCTAATTCCGCGCCTTGCTGATAGTAGGCACTAAAATACTGGTTGAACGAAATGCCCCAGTTTAGAGATCTTGTACCAGATCTCTCCGCTTCAGCAGAACAAACCATGGAAAGACCTTACACCTAGCGTGCAAGGGGAGCAAATCTGGGTCTATTTAAGGCATTACTTCCCTTCTGTATTCAGTGAGATCACTATCTGGAGAGAGTTCTGGGAGCACGGGAGAGAGCGGGAAATTTCTTCGATTTATGAATCGTGACACCTAAACAGCCTGAGAGAGTGCTGTCGGACGTGCTATAGTTTCCACGTTGCTTACAACCCCGTGAGAAGCCGCAGAGACACGCCGGCTTTCAGCCACTCCCTTGTCTGCCGGTGACACTGTGAGCCCGGGAAGCAGCGCAGCGGGTGAGCCTCCCGCCGAGCCGAACGCGCCTCCCGGCCGGCGGGGCGCCAGCGGGACGGCGGAAACTTCAGCCGCACCCACCGAGGCCCGGGCGCGGACCGGGGCGCCGCCGGCGTTAAGCCCTCGCCCTCGGGGGCAGGGCCTCGGGCGCAGCGGCCGAGCTGCGGGGGCGTTACCTGTACAGGACATAGGTGGGCGAGTCCAGGCTCAGAAAGCCGCCGTCCATTGGCGACGCCACCGCTTCTCCGGCCTCGGCCGCCATCTCTTCTTCCTGCTGCTGCTGTGGCGGCGGTGGGTGCGGCTGTGGCGGTGGCTGCTCCGGCTGACCGGGCTCGCTGCCCTGCGCAGCCTCCCCGACCCCCTCGGTAGCCGCCATCTCGCCCGGGGCCGCAGCGGAGGTGGCGGCCAAGGCCCCGCCCCTCCATGGCCCTGCCCTTCACTCGCTTCCCCCATGCGGGGCCCCACTTCCGGTTTTCTCGCCTTGCTACCATAGAGACGAGGGCCAGAGAGCCCTGGGCGGGCGGCCGAGCCGCGGGGGCCTCCGGGATGTGAGCTGGGGGAGCGGATCCACGCTTGGCTGCGTGAATCCCTTAAGGGGCAGAGCACTAGCCACGGATTTCCCAAACTTCATCTCTCGTGTGGGCTTTTCTAGTACTTGTAGTTGATACTTCAGAGTATCTTAGGGTTGTTAGATGCCCCACATAGGAGACATGGGGATAGACTTTCTTTTTGACAGAGGCTCAGATGCAGTGCATGGGAGCAGCTGGCCGACACCTCAAGATTTCCCCTCCTCCATTGCCAGTGAACTTGAACTTGCCGTTGTCCCCCTTAAACTTTTAATTCCCATCTCCCCTCTTTGGATGCTAAGAATTTATACCTCAGAACCTCAGTAATCTAGGGTTTTTTATCTTTTAAACTTAAATTTCTAATTATACCGGTAACAGTGTATATGTTGTAGGAAAGGAAAACGTTTTTCTATTTGTTATAGGAAACAGAAAAACATAATAATTTAACACATATTTGCTGACCACCTATTATGTGCCAGGGTTGCTCACAGTGGTGAGTGAAAGAGGGTCTCTGTGGTCATGGAGTGTACACCGTAGTGAGGGAGGGAGATTACGATAGGTTAATAGCTGTACCATGTCATAGTTGCATCAGGTCAGGTAGTGGTAAGTGTTACGAAGAAAGATAAAGCAGGTTGAAAGGATAAAATGTGTTCGTAGGTGTCTTTCTATGTAGGGCAGTCAGGAACGGTTTCTCTGGGAACTATTTGAGCAGAAAGAGGGAAATGCATGACAGGGAGAGAGAACAGGAAGTGCGCACTTAGGGTGTTTTTGGTTCAGTAAGGATGACAATGTGATGACTGGAGTCCTGTGAATGAGAGAATTGGTGTTATGAATTAAGTTGCGTCCGCTCAAAATATGTGTTGGAATCCTAACTCCCATACCTGTGAATGTTACCCTATTTGCAAATAGTTGTCTTTGCTATGTTAATTAGATCATACCTGAGTAGAGTGGGTTCTAAATCTAACCACGTCTGAGTTATAAAAAAAAGCAGATAAGACACAGTGGGGGGAGGGGTCGTTTACAAGTCAAGGAACCAAAGAACACCAGGGCGACCTGCAAGTTCTATTAAGTATCCATCTCAAGTTTTGTTCACACTGAAGTTACGTACATTGCAATGAATATGCTTGGCAAAAAGGTTAGAAAATGTGGAGAGATTGTGACTTCCAGAGTAAGATCTTCCTAGCAGAAATTTCACTTCTTTTTGAGTCGGGAATAATGGCAGCTGTGGTAACTTGTTTTTAAGATTGCTACCATCAATACCTTGCTTCCCTGCGTGGGGAAGTCATTATGTTACTGAAGGCAATGGGTTCGCTGCTTGTACTCTCGTTAAGGATAACTAGAGTCAAATGGTTTTTGAAGCAGATGTAGCTTAATACTCACAGCAAGTAGAAGACAGAGAGATCATTCTCAAAGCACTGTCTCCCAGAACCAAGGGCTCGCTAACATACAGTACAAGGGAAGTTATATACATTCATTAAACTCCTGGGAAATAGCATGCATATTTAAAAGAAGGTCTGGGCTAACAGTTAGCACCCAAGTGCGTGTCGGACCTCTCCCTTCTAAGTTGGGTCCCGCTTTTATCTGGTGACTATGTTTGGCATTTTTAGTTCCTTGACACGAGTTTCTCGGTTCCTAGGCAGGATTCATTAGGGGATGGGGAAGTCCAGCAGTCAACCAAATTGTTTCTGCACTTGCATGGGATTCTGGTTTTAGTGGGTTTGCCTGAAAAACAATCCGAAGAGGAAGCATTAAGGGAAATCTGGTTGCTTATCGTTTAAAATTTAGCCTCCGGGTTGAGATACTGGTTTCCCTGCGTCCAGCCTATGCCATATCTTGTTTGCTTTGGGATTTTTACAGCCTCTGTTCACAGGAGGGTTAATTTTACTTCAGGCCCTCAGACCTGTCTCAGTTCCTCCATTGAAAAGCAGAGTGTATTGTCAGTCCCTTTGACAAACAGAAGTAATGTGTAGCTTCTGAAGCTAGGTCATAAGCTTTGAAGCTTTCAGCTGGGTCTCTCAGAACACTTGCTCTGGGGGAAGCTAGCTGCCATGTAATAAATCCAGCTACCCTGTTGGGCGGGAGCGGCCTGATCAGCCCACAGGTGTTCCATCTATATCAGTGTGGGTGCCAGACTTGGGGGAAAAAAAAGCCTTCAGATGACTCTAGGCTCAGCCACCATTTGATTGCAATGAAATGCGGGACCCCAAATGAGAACAGCTGAGCTTGTGAGAGACTGCTGTGAGAGATAACATATTGTTGGAAGTCACTAAATTTTGGACAGAATTGGGACACAGCAACAGATAACCAGAACCGAAGCATAAGAACCCTTAAGGCAAACTGGTAGGCCTTCAGCCAGGTGAGACTTCTATCTGGCAACTTTTCTGTGTTGTGCTCCATTCGATCATACAAATCTTTGAAGGCAAAAACATTCTCTTGATTTAATTTTGTGATTCAACCTACCTTCTTATTCCCTTCCCCTTCACGTCAAAATTAAGTATCTAGGCCAAACACTCAATAAATGCTAAACTTAATGTGTTGTCATCCATGTTAATGAATGAATTATAGGGCTTTGAGATGGTTGGGTCAGGTTCTAACTCCCGTTGAGAATTTTGAGTTTTTAACAAGTTCCCTGCTGAGAATTTGCACTTCCACCTCAGATATACTAAATCAAAATCTACATTTTAACAATGCAAATTCTTAGCCAGGGGTTCAAATCTGATGGAACTGGTTCTAAGCCCTGGAAAGATGAAAACATTTATCTTCTGATATTAAAATGTTAACTAATTGTTTGATTAAAATAATGGGCACTATTTTGGCTATGTGCGTCCTAGCTTTTTTTCTTTGTGCTAACTTCACTTTGCAATTACCTAGCTGATTATTTTAATCGAATCAATTTCTACACTGTTACTATCACTTTACATAACACGGAAGATACCATATTTCAATAATGTTTAGGGTAGAGGTGGGGAAAGGGTGAATTGTAAGGGTTTGCAAAGATAGGAAAATGGTTATTGCCTAAATATGAAACTTCAACAATAATGCTTTATATTATGAAATTAAGTTGCCAAAGCATGCAAACATGCTATCCTTTGTTCTTGCTGTGCTTACTGTCTATGGTAAAACTGATCATGTCAACATGATAACTTTAAGAGGACGTAGGTCATATTTAATGTTTATTCCTAAGAACTTTGGCCAACCAGCTCACAAACATGAAGTACTAACCTAAATCAATACAAAAGCTATCCTAGGTACTGGGGCGGGGGGGGGAGGGACTCAAAGAATATTCCTGATTTACAATAAATCAGTGGCCTAATCTTTAAATTGATAGGACACCATGGCAAGTGCCAAATACATGTGGATGAATGCTGTTAGACAATTATTAAATGTGTGCTTGTCACAGTTTAAGAGCAGAAAAAAAATCCAAGGTGAATTTTTATACAAGTCTTTATTTACAACTTGTTTAACAACTGTACACTTTTTGCAGCCTTGAAAACATTTTTGTACTTGAATGGGAAAATATAGTTTGACCAAACCTTAACTTTATTCTTCATATACATATACATATATTATATGCATATATATAAACACATACATATAATTAATACCATAACAAGTTGGCAGTTGTAAAATTAAAATGAATAAGTGATATCAAAAAGAAATACAATTTAACACTTCAAAAAATTAAAAATCCATTTTCTGGTGGTTTCTTAGACTTTATGTTTTTGTGATTTTAGTAAAATTACTTACGGAAGTGCTCTAACAAGTCATTCACCTTATATCAACAGTAAGACAGTGAGAAAATACGCCAATTTCAGCACATAGCAAATGGCAGGTAAATTCAGCAAATAGGTGGAAAATGCTTGGATTCCGTTATGCACAATGTTGCCAAATCTGTACTGATTCCATTTGTGAAGTGAAAATTTTTGATATGGACATCTTTTTTTTTTTTTTTAGATTATAACTACAAACAATGAAGCTGTAAACTCAATAGTCAACCAGAAATAAGAATATGCCTACCTAGCATTATGCTTTTTTGCAAAGGCTAAAATGCATGGTGGATAACTATAATGTCAAATATTAAACTAACAACAATTCACAGAGCAATATGTAATACTTAAGACATGAGTATAAGGCTTTAGAGCGGGTGCTGTAATTAATACAACCCCAACCCCAATGTCGTAAGGTGTTTTCCAGCTCATCTGAAAAGTTTTAAAACTATTCTGGGGAGAGGGGAGAAAAAAAGCTGCTTTCTAACCCCAAATTTTTGATTAATCCAAATAAGGCAAATTATCAAATTATTAGGTATGTTTGCATTTTACCATTTCATGACACAAGCAAAAATTGGATGTTACAAATGGTGGGCAACTGTCAAAACATGAAAAAACTGCAAAACAAGATCAATGTGTACAAAGCATTCTGAACTATACAGAACCTGTAAACAGCAAAGTTAGTGACGGCAAAGCATTTTAGTGCTAAATAACTAGGGCTATTAAAAAACGAAAAACAGACTACTACTAAAAAGGTTAAAAGGCCCCAAATCATTGACTGACATTAGTATACAGTCATTTTCTGTATTTATACTAAAATGCTATTTCTTATTTCAAGCATACTGAAAATTTCCCTTAACTAAGATGAGTCTCTATAGAACACATACTGAATTAGGTCACCAACGAAAAAAGAATAAATAAAAGGAACTCAGATCACACCACTTACGAGTCTGGACTTGAACTACAATAAGAATTTCATCATTAACTTGCTTGGAATTTGACTCTACTGGATCAAGTTGGTTGCTTGACTGAAACAATTTAAAAAGAGGAAAAAGCATCATGACTTGCTAATAGGATAGTTTTAACTAAGCACCAAGCTGACTCAAGATTATGATTAGTCCCTTATTTTCATTAAAAAATTCAGTAAAGATCCTTTTAGTTAAGTAACAGACCAATTAACATAGATTAAGAAATGTTTTCATTAACCACAACAGTAAATATTAACTACGCTGGAATATTTGATTTGATTCATAATCCAAGTTAATAAAAGCCGGAAGCTATAAAGAAAAACAAATTATTTGGATCTTGGTGTACCTTTGGGGTGGAAGATGATCAAATGTGACTTTAGAGAGAAATGTTTCAAGGTACAGAAGAAAAAAAATTGTTAGCAATTTTCATTAGATTTATATAGATCTAAATGTAAGAATATGATGAAGCTGATCAATTTTGATTTGAAAATAAATTAGCATTCATTAGTCCCTACTTGATGTTAGACAACTATATATTGTTAATATTTAAAATAAGAGTACCTTAAGAAAACTGAAGATACTAAGTAATGATTTATGAAATGATGTAAATATATAACCTGAAAAATAAAGTGCTGAGAATGTGTTTTTTAAAAATATTGAAAACTTGCTTTAGAGAGTGGGGTTTTGATTTTTCCAAGATCTTAAAAAGGGTCATTATTAATGTCTGTAAGAAAAACAGCTTTCTTCAACCACGGTGGTAAAATCTAAGAGTTATAGGTTAACTGATTGCCTTTATTTTTTCCTTATTTTCTCTTTGGGTGTAACAGCAGGGTCAAATAGCATTTTCTTAATGGTCGAATATTCTGTATCTGTGCTGTCCAATATGGTAACCACTATTCACATATGGCTACAGAGTACTAGAAAATGGCTAGTTAGACTGATGACTGAATTCTTAATTGGATTTAATTTAATTATAATTAAATTTCAACGGTCACATGTAGCTAGTGGCTATTGAATTCCACAAGGCAGGCCTTGAATTTACTCCAGTCCAGAATAACAGGAAGTTAAATGGAAAATTGGCAGTTGCTGAGTAATGCAAATAGGTAACACACTCAGCTGCTAACTGAAAGGTTGGAGGTTTGAGTATACCCACAAGCACCTCAGAAGAATGGCATCGAGATCCCTAGGGAGCATAGTTCTACACTGACACACACAGGGTCACCATGAGTCACAGGAGACTTGATGGCAACTGGTAATGGAAGAGTAAGACATTTAGGAGGGCTCTTAACCCAAAAGCATAGACCCGATTTTCTTTGAACTTTTAGTTTCATTCATCCATTCAACAATTAATTAGATGAAGATATCTAAAACATATTTTGTCCTTAAGTGTATGTGTGTGCATGCATGTGTGTAAGTGTATTCAGTTTTTTTACTTTGGGAAGATGAAAACCGCTCTTTGCCTTAAAGGTCATAGTTTCGACTTCTCTGTTTCAGCATTGCTATCTTCTAGGTGACCTGCATAAACAAAGTAAATAGGTGGTAATGCTTTTTTTCACATATAAAAGCATTTTTCTCAGCTAAAAACAAAATAAAACTCTAAGAGAATGTTCTCATATGCAAATCTATTCTTTGGCAGTAATCACGTGTGCCAATGTTTATGTAACAAATATTTCAGTCCTTTTTGACTATGATTTGAATATTAATATACTCAAGTTACAAAACGGAAGAATTCTGACCCCTGAAAAAATCCCTCAATAGAACAAGCTGAAAACTTTGCTATGTATGAACTTAAGAAAATGGTCACATCCATAAAGCGTATCTGTTATAGCAGAACTAAGAACATTTATGTAGCATTCTGCCGTCTTTCAGGTCTGCTTTTCCATCACCTGCCCCCTAACCATTTTCCAGACTCTCTGGCTTCACAGATGCTGGGACCTGGCTTTCTTTCTCTTGTGTTTCAGGTATGTGCAATGATGAAGAGACGACTGAAGTTAGAAACAGTGTAAATTTGTATTTTAGGAGACAGGCAAATCAAAGATAAGAATATCTTCTGACTAACCAGAAGATACTTTGATTTTTATTAATAAAACTCCAGAAAACAAAAATCTTCAAGGGTGTTTGAATTTGGGAGGAGCTGGCTTCATGAATATGACACTACAGAGGATTCTTACTCATGTGACATCAAAAAGCAATCAATGGCCCGCAGCCCTAATTTAGCTTCAAATAGATTTCTAGACTTACAACTTCAGACTCCTGACATTAGACAATCCGTGAAGAGTACAGAGCCCATTTATTTGGACAACCTTGGAAATTTTTCATAGTGAGTGTCCTAAAATAAAGAAAAGAATCCCAGTGGAAAAGATATTAATAGAAAATGTCACAGGAAGGTAGAAGTGGAGAGGGAAGATAATTATTTAATATTAGTAAAGTGCTTTGAATTTTGCGGTGAAGTATAAATAAGACATAAAAAAATGATTAGAATAGTAAATAATATTAAGACATTCATCTCTAATAGTGACACACAAAATAAACACTATAGAATGTATATAATCACTGCCTATAGGGTGATAAATACCTAAGAATAAACACATAAGGGCTCTTTTATTAACTTCACAATACAGTCACTAAATGAATTATTTTCCTTCATCAACTTAGAGAACCCTAAAGTGATAAGCCCTGCTTGGGAAGTCTCTTGCATATATTAAAGCCTCAGCATACTTTGGCAGTTTTCTTTTATTCAATTTGAGGTTGCATTTCTCATATTTAGTTTTTCCTTTAAGCTCTAAGTAGATATAATTCAGGCTACTTTTTTTTTTTTTTTTACTCAATAGCCAATGAGCCTAAAATTTTGAAGCCATGGACCTTCTCTAATGATTTTATCTTCAGACTCTAAGAATTTAGATTCAGAGCCTGGTGGTGATGTATTAGGTTCATAAAAGTTCTCCTTCAAAATACTTAAAAAATATGTCTACTTTTGCCTTCACTGTAAACCAAACTTTGTGCGGGCCTACTGTGTGTAATTAGGGGGAGGTAAAATTGAGCCTATGACTTGGAAACTAGATGAAGTGGCAGACCTAGTTAGCTCTTAGGAAGTTGGTTGTGATTTTCAGCTATCACAAATTTCTTCTCATCTCATCATAGGCTCCTCAATGGCCTAAAATCACTATTTTAGATTTGGTAATTCGTTAACATTCTCAAAATGAAAATAGATGCTTTCCCCTCCACTAATATACATATGCAGTTAATACTGTGTGCCTAGCTCATGTTCACTGAGAGGAGGAGCAATGAGAAAATTAATTATATTTTTGTCTATTCTTTTTATCGGCTGATCGTGCAATAAAGACAGAAAATTTTACATAAACGATGACCTTTAGGCACATTTGTTAAAGTGTGAGTTTGAATTGTGTGAATCTTTCCATCTGCCTAGGTAGGTGTTTATAATTAGGCCATGTCTTATCCTGATAATCCATTCTACTCCCTAGGAATGGATTTCCCTTAACAAACTTCTGTTACGTCCTTAGATTTCTAGCCTCACTTTACAGCATACAAACCTAATCTTACAGAATATTGTTGGAAAATCTAAGAAAGCAGAAAAATCATGAAAAGAGACATCAAGTGATGCCTGAGATGTAATTGTTAGGAAACATTTATAGACCCCCACAATTACCAAACTCATATGCTTGCCGTAATTAGGTCCAATACTCTGCTTCTTAAATAAACTCTTGTCCCTTCCCGAACAGTTTAGTGTAATGGGAAGGATCTGAGGATGTTGGTATTTCAAGACAACATTAAATACAAATTTTACGAGTTTTCATATTCATAAAGATAATACATGTGAACCATATTGATAAAAAAAATAATTAAAAGGCTGTTTAAAAATGAAAGAATCAGTATACACTTTCTAAAAACAAAATAAATGCTTTAAAAAAGATGGATGCCATCACATTTGTGCTGTCCTTCATTTTATAAAAAGGAAACTAAATATTAACACTTCTGTAACCTTGGAGGGTGGGGAAGAGGAGAAATTATCTGTGACTGGCGTATTATTTATGTTTTTTAAGCTTTTGAGAACTGAACAGCTGAAATTGAACAACGAAACATCTTCAAAATTTTCAATAAAAGGAACGTACACCAATTATTATTTAAATATGCTTTATAGAAAGTAAAAAATTGGATGACAGATACATTGAGAATAACCTTCCTCATATAAAAACCTTCACGGTATAAAATATTCCAACCACTATAGTTACAAAGAATAAGCTTTGAAACCTCCTTTTAAATGTAATGAAACTGGGTTGAACAACTACAAAAATAAGCTACCATTTTGACAGTTGGGACTGCAGTAAAAGAGATTTTTTTTTTTTTTTTTTTGGCATGGAAAACCCTTTTAATTTATAAAAAAGGGAAAAATTAACAACATGCTAAAATAATTTTCAAAGATTTGGATATGCCATTG
Organism: Elephas maximus indicus; assembly: GCF_024166365.1. NCBI lineage: Eukaryota > Metazoa > Chordata > Mammalia > Proboscidea > Elephantidae > Elephas > Elephas maximus. The sequence goes on from NC_064840.1 coordinate 57,438,839, forward strand.
TATTTTGTTCAGTACATTCTCTTATCCTACTTTAGGATATAACATAGGCTTTACTGTGAAGAGGTATAATGCTCTCTAGGTTCAACTGCCATTTCTAGGCAAAGAGCCCCTTCATAATCTAAGGAGAAAAAGTAAAAATATTCTTCCATAGTTGAATGAATACACAACAAAAAGCATTTTGTCTTCATGTTATTTTGTCCTTAGCCAAAAGCCAGATGCCAAGCACTTTCCTGCCACTTTAGGATCAAACATGGTCTTACCCACACGGCTGTAAGCTAGCTAGGTTTGTCTCTACTAGCTGTGGGTCGTGGGTGCTTTCTTAGATAAATTTGATGTTTCAGCTGGGGAGAGCTGGAACATTCCTGAGTCTGAATCTGGGCAACTGGATATTAAATGCAGAGAGTTAAAGAGAATTCTAAAAAATTTAGATTTTTTTTTTTGTTTCAAAATAATTCTTATATTAAAATAAGATTTTCAAGTTTTTAACAAGGTATTATCGTTAAAACAATCGATGAATCCTCGTCTGAGATACTAATATTTCATATCATTTAATTAACAAGATAAAGCAAACTGTTATTGAAAAGAAATGCAAATAAAGTAGCTCAAATAAAATGTGTCTACAGTCTAATTCATCTTTCATTCAACAATCACTTAGTGCTGATGTATTTTCACAGTGTGGATTTTCATTCATTTGCAAGGACTAATGAAACATATAGGCTGACATTTCTGACTGGATAATATTAGCTTAATTTTGTACAACTGAGCTTTTATTCATTACATAAATAAAACAATAAAACCTCAAGAAAATTACAGCCTACAATAGTATCCTTATTATAGTCTAACCATCCCATTAAGCCAATTTTACTAGGCTGGGGATATCTCATAGAAATAATTCAATCTTGATAAATCTTGGAACATAGGTCCTTTATTTAGGGACTTCTTTTTCTTGGCTATCATCAAGTAATTAGACAAATGGTAAAAAGATATGACCAAGCTTTTGAAAATTCTTTTAAAATATGTTCAAATGTATTATTTAGTCTTCTTTTAAATGTGGTTAACTACTGTATTTGCTGGGGTATTTTTTCCCCATTAACAAACATCTGAAATACACACTGCAGAACAGAAATGCTATGCTTTAATGTTCTTTAGTTGTTTAGTCTGTATTTTCTTACCCTGGTTATTACAATGAAAACAGCTAGTGCTTCCTGTGTATGAGAATTTGGACACTGTAGTGATGGCTCACCCCAGCCAAATGCAGCAACACTGTCCTTATTTCACGGCTGATGTCATGAGCAGCTCCACTGTACAAGCAAGCTGTGGCTTCATACACACATGAGGAGTTCATGAACATATCGCATGGCACAGCTCACGTCTACATAAAGCTCTAACGTCTTTTAACTTCCACATAGTCCATGCATCGTCACAAACCTCCTGAGAAATTAGTAATCATCACTGGAACCCTGGTGGCACAATGGTGAAACACTTGCCAGCTAACTGCTAACTGAAAGGTTGGTGGTTCGAACCCACCAGCTGCTCTGTGGGAGAAAAGATCTGGTGACCTTCATAAAGGTTACAGCCTAGGAAACCCTGTGGGGCAGTCCTGCTCTGTCCTATAGGGTCACTATGACTTGAGGGCACACAACAACAATTGGAGAAATAGAAGTATCATGAATCTTGTCCAAAGCTGGATAAGGGAAACAGGGTTGTCACTGTTACAGTTAAGTTTTATTTTTGGCTTTCTGACACATAAAGTATACTCAGATCCTATTTCTTACAAAAACTCCCCTTTTTTGACATCAAATACTTTTTAGAAATATAATTTCTTCTATGCAACGATATACTAAGTTTAAAGGTAAAGGAGTGAAAGTTACAAATATAAAAACCAGGATAATAGCATGCAACAGATGCTGAAGAAAAATCAAAACTAAAATTTCCTTCTAAAAGCGTGGCACCTTTGCAACCCATTAGGAGAAATACCACCGTGTAGATCTGTGAGTAGGTGAGAGACCAGGACAGAAGCAGTAAACAGAAGTAAAATGAAAAACTCTTATCTCTTGGAATGTGATCCATTTAACAAACAGTTCACAGGCTCTTTTATTTTCATTCATCTTAATCTGTGGGTATAATTTCCCCACAATTTTAATTTGATCAAGGTTAGTGTTCGGGACCTGTTTTAAAATACTTAAATTCTTATGTTATTTATGGAATAAAGAGGGTCAGAACCATCATAAATAAATAGTTTTCAATCTTTTCTTGGAAAACCTTTATATGTTGATTAGGTTTGCTTGGCCTTCTGAACCCCACAATGCATTTGACTCACGCGGCTCTCTCTATATTGTAATTCTTGCTGCATAAATTTACGGTCTTATCAGACAGAAGTGTAGGTATTGCATTAGACTTCTGTATTTAATGTAAAAAAATTAGCACAATCCATAGAGTCATTTCTGTATATATTCAAATACCTTTTTCTTCAAGTATGCTTTTTGAGGAAAAAAGAAAATACTACTAATACTTAGGTCAACTCTTTTCTTAATAAAAAAATAAAAATTTAAAATCAAACGATTGGATATAGTTTTTGAAAATTCTTAACCACATTTAGCTTGACTTAAAGTTACTTATTTGGAAACCCTGGTGGCGTAGTGGTTAAGTGCTATGGCTCCTAACCAAAAGGTCGGCAGTTTGAATCCACCAGGCGCTCCTTGGAAACTTTCTGGGGCCGTTCTACTCTGTCCTATGGGTCACTATGAGTTGGAACTGACTTGATGCCAATGGGTTTTTTTTTCATTTATATTTAATATACATAACTAAATGCAACCTTAATTTCCAAATAGCCAGTGCGTGAAATAAAATTCTCTTATTAGGTGACCTAGCTCAAAAAAAAAAAAAAAAAAAAAAACCAACCTAATTTCAGGAATTTTTTGCTTTTACTAAATAGGCTATGGTTCAAGAAAATGATTGGAGGGGAACTTAATATAATCTGGGACTGAATACTTAAGTCAATATGGAAAATTAGGTAGAAGGCAATACAGTTTTAAATGAATGATATTTCACATTTTTACAGCACCTTACATATTCAAAGTGCTTTACAATCATTAATTGACAGGTTAACTGGTAGCCCAGTGGTTAAGAACTAACCAAAAGGTTGGCAGTTCGAAGCTACCAGCTGCTCCCTGGAAATCCTATGGGGCAGTTCTACTCTGTCCTATAGTGTTGCTATGAGTTGGAATCAACTCAACGACAATGGATATATATATTTGTGGTTTACAATCCCTCAACATATATAAGCACTTTTGAGTCAACAAAATTACCCAAGAGAAGCTATTCAGTAATAAAGTCAAGGTCTAATAGATCGAATTAAGGAAAAACGTGAAAGAGGCCTGTCATAAAATATCACATACAAGAAATCATTTATCTTACTGACTGATATTAAGATGGTAAATATTAGGAATTATTTAGAAATGAAAGAGTTTATATTAAAGAATAAGTAAAACACATGAGGCACAAGTCAATAAGGAAATTGCTCACAAAGTAAGGCTACCTATTACTTGTAAATATATGAAAAATAAATCTTTTAGATGTAGGGGGTGACGAAATTATAAATGTCAGACACATTGTTAGAATCTGATCCTAAGTTACTGTGATATTCCAAAGCAAAGAAAAAAAAAAAATTAATGCACTGCCTGATTTTATCTTCTATAATTTCCCCCAAATAAACTCACCAATGCATTCACTTCTGCCAGCAAACAATATAGCAGGAAATAATGAAATTCTATTCATTTGTGTTTTAAAAATAGTCTCCATATCTTTGGACAAATTCACTTTCCTATAAAACTGTGGAAACTCATTCTTTCCCCTGTAAATAGTTATATCAGGTGCCTTACGTGAGATTTGCTAGCCTCTGCCAATGTATTTACGTCTCTGCAAAAAGTGCCCTTTGCCAACCGTTTCACATAGTAAATATGCAAGTTACCTGAAGTGCATCTTGAAAACCATTTAAAACACAGATTAATACATCATAAAAAGATGGAACTCCCTTTAAACAAAGACATTCTTACAAAGCATGGTAACACCGAGGCACAATAAACAATATAAATTGTATATCAATTATTGGCAGAAAATTTAATTCATTACAAAGCCTACATCATTGGGGAAGAGGATATTTTCATACAAAGAAAAGTATTACACTATTATACAACACTTTTAATTGAGCATTTAAAAAATTTTGGCACATTGAAAGGAACTGAAAGGACTACAAAATAAAGGACAGAGAAACTAAAACATTATAGATACAGGAGAGAGAAAAAGTCCTCAAATGAGAAACAACTAAATATTAACATAGAATGGAGACAAAAAAAAAAAAAAAAGCTGGCTGAATTTCCTGAAATGTTGTTATATGTAACAGAAGTATGCTTTGATGCGGGTTGCTTTTATCTGTAATGGCAAGACTTCTCTACCTTGCTGTGGCTGGTTGAACATGGCCTGGATAAGATCTTCTTGTGCTGGTTGCTTGTCTTTGCCTAGCCAGAAATGACTGCCCTGAACCTGTACTAGCAAGTCTATCTTCAGCCGCCTTTTTATGCAGAGTCATTCCCTATAATGTAGAAAAAAATTAATCAATAAAAAAATAGAGGAATACGCTCTCGCTAAAGAAAATTTCGCCATGCAGAATTTGTTACTTTGCTTAAGGTTGAATTAGGGATATTAATTCTTTTCATTCTAGATTGCAATCTTATCTTGTAGAGGCATTCAGTCCAGCAATTAGGTACAAATTTTCCTTTGGAAAATTAAGGGTTCATTTTCTGAATTTACAATAACCAAAACAATAGGTAATGAAGAAAGATTTTTTTTTTTTTGGTAATACATTAACCATATATTCGATCATGCTTCCCTTCTAAATCGAATGTAGAAAGTTGATTTTCCAAGAGAAAAAGTAAAGTTGATTAGTGGCAGTTGATTCACATGACAATTTGGAAATCACAGGGTTTATCTGGAATGGGAAAACACAAACGCACTTGTTTCTTAACGTGGAAAGCCACGCAACATATAATACGTACCCTCATGCCATTTTTCTTTACTTCTGGCAGACCTGTATTCTCAAACAAGTTAAGAAAAGTTCCTGAAGGCCCACAAGAGAGGGTCCAAATGAGATACAGGAGTCTTTCTTGAAGACAGGTGAAACATCAAGTATTAGCTTAGGAGGGGGAGGAGCCACAACTGCTGAGCCTATAGTAACAGGAGGGAGGAAACCTCAAGGTGCCCTCTGAACTTGGAGGAATAATGATGACAATAATAATATAATCAAAAGCAAGTCTGTGAGTAGATCAGGAAAAAAGTTGTTTCAGTACTCATTCAATAAGCTAGTTAAGATCCCAAGACAAAGAAACATTCAGATCTAACAACTGCTGTTTAATCTCACAAACAATTGGATACAAGTTATCTGACTGGAGGAAGAGGAAGTTGGCAACCGAAAGAAATAAATAAGGAGACAAAAGGACAGTCAGGTAGGTAAGGCCAAATTTTATAAAAAGTGACATAGCTTTCCTGGAAAGAACTGTACAATGCACAGAAGATAAGGGACTAAAAGATAAATCTTGCTATCACTAGTTAGCTTCTAGGGAACACTGGTTGTGGCTTTCTTAGGCTGGGTTCTCTAGGGAAGCATTTATCTATATATATTTATCTCAAAGAAATGGCTCACAGAGTTGTAGAGACTGGCAAGTCTCAAGTCTGAGGGTCAGGTTTTAGCTTGGAGGCTTCTCTTGACTGACACAGCTGCAGGGGCTGCCAAACCCAAGTTCGGCAGGTAAGCTGGCATGCTGCTGGCTCACAGGCTGCAGAGGCTGATGAATCCTAAGTTCAGTAGGCAATATGGCAGGCCACCGGCTGAAGTCCCAAGAACCAGAGGTCAGATGATGAGCCACACGCAAGATCCAGAGTCAACAAAAGCCAGTGAGATTTGCCAGACGTCCATAAATATTGGATGAAGCCACAGACCTGAGGAAACTTCCCATACAACTGACTGGCTGATCACATCAGATCACATCATGCAGGATGACTATGTTATTACATAAATATCAAACCACTGAGAATCATGGCCCAGCCAAGTTGACACATGACCTTAGCCATCACAGTCCACCCCTTGTCAACTTGGCACCTGTATACATCTCCTTAGACCACACACAATCTCTAAAAAAAGACAATTACAAAGTCATACTTGCACCTAACATGACACAAGATGCGTATAACCGAAAAGGTTCTAGCCCAATTTACATCTTGTATTTTATAAGAAAACAAAAATATTTGATGCACACATACAAGGAAGAAATACCCATAACAATTAGAGTCTTCATTTCTGCACATGGTCAAACAGTTGTCACTGGTATTTAGGACTACTTTTTTCCACCATGCATTCCATATTTCCTTTACCCTCAGCAAGCACCTCAGCTGGTCGTGGTTCTTTGTCTGGTGGAGTGGCCCAAACCTTTATTCCTGAAGGGTCTGGGCCATTAGTAAGCATGTTGGAACTGGGCTATTGTAGTTTTCCATTGATTTTAATCACAGGGCATGACAGACTAAGAAATGCTATAAGGGATCTCCTGTATTCCAGACTTTGCCTCCATTATGCAACACCAATTCAATTTCCCCTTGATAGTCAGGATCAATCATAACAGTCAGTATGGTAACTCCCTTCTTTGCCTGTTGATGCAGACGCATTAGGAGTCCAAAGTGGCTGGGTGGCACTTTTAACTTCCAGTTCAATGGAATCCATGTTGTCTCTCAGGTGGGAGCATTCTTCCCTTTGGAACTAAGACCTCTACACTCAGAGAGCGTAGGGTCACGGGGGCAGGAAGCAAAAATTTTACGAGTGGGTCACTAGGGGTAATAGTGATTGGTTCTACTCTCATTTCTGCCCCTTCATTCCTGGAACGGTGAAGCCTGGCTATGGGGGAAACAGCATCATATACTGGATTCTGGTTTAGAGCATATACAGCCTCCTGGAGAACACTGCCCCAATCTTACAAAGTATCGTTACCTAGCTGGCACCGTAACTGCATCTTTAGAAGGCCATTCTATCGTTCTATCAAGGGAGCTGCTTCAGGATGACGGGGAACATGGTGCGACCAGTGAATTCCATGAGCATGGGCCCACTGTCGCACTTCATTTACTGTGAAGTGAGTCCCTTGATCTGAGGCAATGCTGTGTGGGATACCATGACGGTGGATAAGGCATTCTGTGAGCCCACAGATGGTGATTTTGGCAGAAGCATTGTATACAGGCAAAGCAGATCTGTACCCAGAGTAAATGCCTATTCCTGTGAGAATGAAATGATGCCTCTTCCATGATGGAAAATGTCCAATGTAATCAACCTGCCACCAGCTTGCTGGCAGATCACCTCAAGAAATGGTACCATTTCCAGGACTCAGTGTTGGTCTCTGCTGTTGGCAGACTGGGTACTCAGCAGCGGCTGTAGCCAAGTCAGCTTTGGTGAGTGGGTGTTCATGTTGCTGAGCCCATGCATAACCTCCATCCCTGCCACCATGGCCACTTTGTTCATGAGCCCGTTGGGCAATGCCGGGAGTGGTTGGAAAAAGAAGACGATTGCTTTAAACAGAATGCATCACTCTATCCACTTGATTGTTGAAATGCTCCTCTGCTGAGGTCACCCTTTGGTGAGGATTCACATGAGACACAAGTATCTTCACTTTTGTGGCCTATTCAGAGAAGTCCATCCACGTAACTCTTCCGTATACCTCCATGTCACAATTTTCCTATCATGTTCATAAACAACTCCCCGTAAAGCCATTGGTGCAGACTGGGAGAGGGCAGGTAATGTGACAGGAGAGGAGACCATGGGCATCGGAACCACTTCCTCACAGAACTTACTCGTACCTTCAGCTCCTGCTCACACCCAATCTCGTATATACCACTTCCATTTAATGATGGAGTGCTGCTGTGCATGTCCGTCTTTATGACTTTGTGGGTCAGACAACACACAGTTCATGATGGGCAACTCAGGCTGCATGGTGACTTGGTGTTCCATGGTTGGACGTTCAGTCTCTACTAAGGCCCAGTAACAAGCCAAAAGCTGTTTCTCAAAAGGCGAGTAGTTATCTACAGAGGATACCAGGGCTTTGCTCCAAAATCCTTAGGGTCTGTGCTGTGATTCACCAATAGGGGCCTGCCAAAGGCTCCAAAGAGCATCTCCATCTGCCACTGACACTTCAAGCATCATTGAATTAGCCGGATCATGTGGCCCAAATGGCAGAGTAGCTTGCACAGCAGCCTGAACCTGTTGGAGAGCCTTCTCTTGTTTTGGGCCCCCCTCAAAATTGGCAGCTTTTCAAGTCACTTAACAAATAGGCCTGAGTAGCACACCCAAATGAGGGATATATTGCCTCCAAAATCCAAAGACACCTACCAGGCATTGTGCCTGTTTTTAGTTATAGGAAGGGACAGATTTAACAACTTATTCTTCACTTTAGAAGGAATGTCTCATCACGCCCCACATCACTGGACTCCTAGAAATTTCACTGAGGTGGAAGGTGCCTGAAGTTTTGTGGCATTAATTTCCTACCCTCTAGCATGCAAATAGGGTCGCCATGAGTCGGAATCGACTCGATGGAACTGGGTTTGGTTTTTTTGGTTTTAGCATGCAAATATTTTACTGCTAAGTCCAGGGTCCTTGATACTTCTTCCTTACTAGGTCCAAGCAGCCTAATGTCACAAATGTAAAGAAGCAGTATGATGTCTTGTGGAGGGAAATGCAATCAAGGTCCCTGCAGACTAAATTATGACATAGGGCTGGAGCGTAGATAAACTCCTGAGGTAGGACAGTGAAGGTGTACAGACGGCCTTGCCAGCTGAAGGTAAGTTGCTTCTGGTGTTCCTTCGAAACCAGAATAGAGAAAAAGGCATAGTCCAGGTCAACGCCTGCATAGCAGGTACCAGAAGATGTATTAATTTGCTCAAGCAATGAAACCACATCTGCAATAGCAGCTGCTGCTGGAGTTACCACCTCGTTAAGTTTTTGATAATCCACACCATTCTACAAGATCCATCTGTTTTTTGCACAAGCCAAATAGGCGAGTCGAATGGGGATGTGGTGGGACTCACTATCCCTGTGTCCTTCAAAATCTCATTACTCATGTCTAGAAAATCTAATTGAAGCCTAGAATATTGGTAAGCATTTGTTTTTCCCTGTAATATATTTAAAGTTTTTTCTGTTGGAATATTCCATTTCAAAACCATTAGGGAGTCACAGTCTGACACTGCGAACCTTTTCCAGACCCTGTAAGATGGTTAAGCTATCCTCAGCGTAAGTACCACTCCTGCAAAGGATCCTGAAAGAGTCCCACAAAACACAACCTACCACATCTGTGCTTAGGTATAAGTCTCTTTCCCATGGGATAAATGGCTCTGAGAGACAGAAATCAAACTAACATTTATGTTTCAACAAGTCAAACTAGAAATAACGATGTGTTCAGAATGTTCTAATCCTAGTTATGGTCATTCTCCTCTCTGCTTTTAGTCCAAAGGTCAGCATTAAGGTTTGGTTAGTGTGTGTTAGGATAGCAATTACGTTCAGATTCATTCAGTCGAATTACTTCTATAATAAAAGGAACATAATAAACATTACACAGTCATCCAATTTTGCAATCTGTTTTGAAGTACTATTTTCTTACCATATTGTACCAGGCACTAACAATATATTTCTCTTCCATCTCTCTTTGATTCTTCGTTTTCTCATATTCTTTCTAAAAAAAAAAAGCACATGTAAAGATACAAAACAATTAAATATTTGTAAAATACTTACAATGCACTGCTTATATAGGATTGTGCAATACAGGAAAATTCCTATAAAACAAAGAATCAAAAAACATTTTATTGTATAGTGTAGTCAACTACCTCTAATGAATGGAACAGTCTGTCCCGTTCCTGGAGCTGATTTTTAAGAGCTTGTATTTCTGGTGCTGCTCCTTGATTCTGCTTAGGATCTAAAGTACGAATAACCTGTAAAAAGTAATAAATGAAAAAAATTAAAAGTCTTGAATTTAAAGGATATTATAACATCGAGAACCAAAAAATCAAACCCACTGCCGTCGAGTCAATTCCGACTCATAGCGACCCTATAGGACAGAGCTTCCATGGAGCGCCTGGCGGATTCGAACTGCTGACCTCTTGGTTAGCAGCCGTAGCACTTAACCACTACGCCGCCAGGGCTTTCACAACATCTAGGGAAGCAGTTACTAAAAAAAAAAAATCAAGGATAAAACGAGAATCAAAGGCTATTTTACGAGGAAACTTTAAAATTTTAAAGTATGGACTAATATTCCATTGTAGCTTTTTAATGTGAAATAGAATCAATTATAATAAGTAATTCTGAGTTAAAATTAATAAATAATACTAAAGCAGACACTACTGACAGCTGTTTATCCATTTTCCCTTCCTCATTAACAGAATGCTGAATTTGGTTAAGCTAGTCAGCTGCCTCTGAACAGACATGTACTTCAGGGAGTAGGTTTTGACTTGTTTACGCCTATCACTGTGGCCCCATCTCCTCTTCTGCCAGGGGTTTGGTTTAGGCATGGACATTTGATGCAATTCTGGCTGACCAACTACAGGTCTTTTGAGAAAGTTTTTTTTCCCAACACTTTTACTATCAAAATGTAGAAAACTTGAAAGAGGTAGACAAAACCTGTTTACTTTTAACACAGATTCACCAATTGCCACATTTGATTTCTCTCTCTCTACAGACATACACACACATAAACAGTTTTGTTTTGGGGACTATTTTAAAGTAAGGTACAGGCCTCTTGACACTGAACCCCTAAATACTTCAGCATGCATCTCCTTAGAATAAAGACAATCTCGTAAATAATCAAAATACCATTATTACCTATAAGAAAATGAACAGTTCTGTAAAATCATCATTTGGTCCCAATTCACACTTCCACAGTTGTGTCCAAAATGGCTTTTATAACTGACTCTCTCTACCCTAATCTAGTATCCAAAGGTTGTGTACTTGGCAGTGAGGTCCCTTTGGGCTCTTTTAAATTGGACCTGCACCCTCCTCCATCTGCCACCACAAGCCCTGCTTATTTTTGTTTCTCACATATGGTGCAATGGTTCACTTTTGTGTGGCCTTTCTAGCCATGGTCTTATAGTTTTGTAACTCCCACCCAAGTGGTTTGGTGGGACTGTGCAAATAAGGTAAAAATTATGGCCCACCATGGGGATCGGTCAGTTTTGGCTAAAAAAAGAGCCAATTTCAGTGCAGAGAGAATCCCACCACCACCAAAAAAGAAGAGCCAGAAGCAGAGAGCACGTCCTTTGGACACAGGATCCCTGTGCTGAGAAGCTCCTGGAACCAAAGACCCAGAGAGAGAGAGAGAGGTGGCAAGAAATGGTGGCAGGAGAGACCGGAAGGAGACAGCACAGTGGGCTTCCTGACCCATGGAGCAAGACGGCTGAGTGCCTGGGGTGCCTCTGGGAACTTATTGGTGGGGCTAAAAGTGCTTTTAACACTTGCCTGAGCAGGGCAGAGGCTGAGGGCCAGTGAGGCGTGCCTGTGAACACAGCTGGGAAGAGGCTGTCCTGATGGAAGAACAGTATGCTGAACACTCCTGAACCTGAATTGTAATCTGTTACTTCCCTAATAAACCCTATAATTGTGAGTTCTGTGTGGCCATTGCAACAATTTATCCAACCCAGCAGAGAAGTGGAGAGCGCTGTGGGAGGGATGGTTGGTATCAGAATTGGTAAAGATAGTGGAGAAGTAGAGAGAGGAGGCATGCCTGACCTCTACTGCATAGAAATCAGCCTTAGGCTGTTGATCTAGATTCTCTTTCTCCCTTATAAAGAGAGAAGGTCACACTCCACCCCCATGCTGTTTTGTACATCACAACATTGACGTTTTATCCCAAACTCCAGACCTATCTGATACTTTCCTCAAAGTGTAATTTAACTTGTTCCAATAACTTCATTTGTCCTGTGAACTGGAAGTTGGGTCTAGAACATTGATTAGGTTCAGGTTAAATATCATTGGCAAGGAGCCCTGCTTGGCGCAGTGGTTAAGAGCTTGGCTGCTAACCAAAAGGTCAGCAGTTCAAATCCACCAGCTGCTCCCTGGAAACCCTATGGGGCAGTTGTACTCTGTCCTATGAGGTCGCTATGAGTAGGAATCAACTCGATGGTAACAGGTTGGTTTGGTTTATAACTGGCAATGATACTCGATACCAGAAGCACAAGATGTTGGCTGTCCCACCATTAGAGGTGCTAATTTTGATTACTGGTTACAGTGCTGACTGCCAGTTATTTCTTTTGTAAAAGGTATATTCCTTTTGATAATTTAGTAAGTAACCTGTAGGGTAACCTACTTTGATCACTGCTTCTTGTGCAGACTCTTTTTCTTTGTTAAGTCTTCTTTTGTTCTTCTCCTGATCGTTCTCTGCGTGAGAAGTCACCGTACGTGAGAAGTCACCGTACGTGAGAAGTCACCGTACGTGAGAAGTCACTGTACGTGCACTGTCATTTCGAGGTGTCAGTGAAACACGATCAGAAAGTAGGCTGAGATGCCCACAAATTTATACTTACACTTTTGGCTTTCTCCAAGTATTTTTTATATCGTTCTTCCATTTGCTTCATCTCCTCCTCTTTCTTCCGTAAAGCTTCTTGTAATTCTTCAATTCTTAATGCTGTAGACGAGACACAGTAAAAAAAAAAAAAAAAAAGAATTTTTTTTTTTTTTAGATTGTATTATCCTTAAAAATTTTTCAGCTGACAAAAATAATAATAAATAGCTAACAGTTTTGGAAGACTGATCTATTTGTTTATATAATTTTCTCTTTCCAAAAACCAAATTATAATTTTTTTTACAAGAAGCTTTTCTTACAAATAAAAACTCCAGTATGAATGTGCATCAATTAAAAAGTAAAAGTCTATCCTGCTCCACCTCAACACAAAAGAACTACTAAAAGCAACGGAAGTAAAGATCTGACTTACTGATATGCAACCACACTCTGAAAATATCCAATTTCATAAAACTTTCATGAGCTTCCAGAGTGAAGGACAAATTCACAACTATAATTAAAAATTTAAGGACTATTATAAAGATGACTGTATACTCTTTCTGTAAATAATGTAAACTCTTTAACTGCTAGAACATGTAGTAGGACTCATTTCTAAAACAATTTGATATAAACTCATTACCATTAGGGTGGTATATGGCTAAGCCAACTTAAAACTCTGCCGAATAGGAAAACTCACAGCTGTTGTTAAATCTTGGTTCGAGATCTTCAATAATGGCTCTCTTCTTCTGCAGCTCATTATTGGCTTCATGCAGCTTCTCTCTGTTACAAAATACATAACACTGTGTCACCTATGGAAACCCTGGTGGTGTAGTGGTTAAGGGCTACAACTGGTAACAGAAAGGTCGGCAGTTTGAATCCACCAGGCACTCCTTGGACACCATATGGGGCAATTCTACTCTGTCCTATCGGGTCACTATGAGTCGGAATCGGCTCGATGGCAGTGGGTTTGGTGTCACCGTTTATTTTTTCCCAAATCAAAAAAAGATCTAATTCTTTATTCTTAGAAATACACCGGCATAGCACACATGTGCTATGTAACAATGGTGAAGACTAAATCAATGTGAATGTCACGTATCTTAAAAATAAGGAAAAAACAGAGACAAAGATCTAGAGTTAAAACACTAATCATTTCTTTTACAGTAATCTGTACAAGATGTTAATGATTTTTATTTATTTTTGTACTTATTTTGGAATAAGGACACTGTAAAAATTAAATTCAAAACTTTGTAGAGGTTTTACAATACAAAATCATGTTGTGAAAAAGCCCTAAAAATAAGAATCAACAATAACAAAATACTACATACCAATAAAAAAGAAATTAATGACACATGCAACCACGTGGAGGGATCTCACAGAATGATTCTGAGCAAAGCAATCAGGTACAAAAGGTTATTACTCTGTGATTCCATTTACATGAAGTTCAAAAACTGGCAAAACTAAGGACAAATGATAAATATCAGCATAATGGTGAATTTGTGAGAGAGAGAGAAGAATTCTGCAGGGTTGCTGGAATTCTGTATCTTGATCTGAGTTACCTATGTATCCCCGTAAACATTCATCAAATCATACACTTAGGAACTTAGAATTTGTGTATTTTGCCGTATACAAGTTATATTCTAATACATAACTAAAAGAATGAACAGAAAATAAATCTTTTGCTAGTATTTGTACAATATGTGTAATTCTTCCTACACAGTATTTAGTGTTGCGTTACTTAACATGAGAGTGGAAAAAATGGCTAGAAAGATTAGAAAATATAGAAAGCTACTAAGGAGAGAACAGAGCATTTTTTTTTTTTTTATTGCAGTGGGTTTGGTTTTTTTTTTTGCTTTATTTCTGATCTTACACCATAGAAGCTCCATATGGGTACTATGCTCTTCCTGGAGATAACAGTTATGGGTTGAATTGTGTCCCCTCAAAATACGTGCTGTAAACCCTAACCTCTGTGTGTGTGGTTATAATCCCATTTGGGAATGGGTTTTCTTTGTTATGTCAATGAGGAAGTATTAGTGTAGGGTGCGTCATAAGTCAATCTCTTTTGAGATTTATAAAAGAGCAGATTAAGCAAGCAGCAGTAAGCAGAGATGGAGAAGATAAAGCTGCATGGCTGCTAAGGAACCAGAAGCAGAAAAGAATCAAGGCTCTTCTCCCAGAGAGGACAGACAAAGCCTTCCCCTAGAGCTGGTGCCCTGAATTTGAACTTCTAGTCTCCTAAACTGAGAAAACAAATTTCTGTTTGTGGAAGTCATCTACTTGTGGTATTTCTGTTATAGCAGCACTAGATAACTAAGACATACTGTGTGGTTTAAAATTAGGAAAGGTGTGTGTCAGGGATGTATCCTTTCACCGCACTTATTCAATCTGCATGCTGAGCAAATAATCAGAGAAACTGGACTATATGAAGAAGAATGTGGCGTCAGGATTGGAAGACTCATTAACAACCTGCGATATGCAGATGACACAACCTTGAAGCACTTACTGATGAAGATCAAATATCACAGCCTTCAGTATGGATTTCATCTCAACATAAAGAAAACAAAAATCCTCACTAGACAGTAACCGAATGCTGAATTTTCTTTTAATTATGCTTGTGATTTTCTTAATGTTTTTTTGCCTTTGTGGGAGTCCCTGGGTGGTGCAGATGGTTAATCACTAGGCTACTAACTGAAAGGCTGGTGGTTTGAACATACCCATGGGTGCCTGGACAGACAGGCCTGATGGCTCTCCTTCTGAAAGGTCACGGCCTTGAAAGCCCTACGGAACCGTGCTACATTAGGCGGCCATGAGTCAGGATCAACTTGATGACAACTAAAAACAACATGCCTTTGTATATCTAAACAATCTATTATTTTTGTCCAATTTTTACTCTATATATTGGTCATCATATTTTATGTATTGTTCTGTGACTTACATCTTTTACTTAACATTATGCTCTTGAGATCCAACTATGTTGATGATGGTCCTAGTTTACACACTTTTACTGCTTGTCATGGATTGAATTGTTTCCCCTCAAAATATATATTAACTTAGTTAGGACATGGTTCCCAGTACTGTGTAACTGTCCTTTGTTTTCTGTGTTGTAAATCCTAAAACTGCAGGATTAGTGTGGGGTGTATCGTGACTTACTAAAGTGAAGCCCTTACTCTGGAGCGTGGAGTTGCTGTTAAGGTGTGACAGAGGGAGGGGGCAGCCACCCAAAGCTAAGAGAGTGAGGCTGCAATGCCCAAGGGGCAGAACAACAGGTCCTGCTGGGGCCAAGGAGGTAGGGTCACCACTTAGATGCACTAGGAGAATGGGGCTGCCCAAAGCCAAGGGAGCAGAGTTGCCAACCCAGTGGGCTTGGAAGGTGGAGCTGAAGCCCAGGGCTGAGCGGCCTCCACCCAAAATCCAGAAAACATGGCCAACACCCAGAGTTGGGTAGGGGAGGGCAGGACCATTGCTTAGATGTTCTCAGAGAAGAGAGGATTATGTTCAAGCCTTGGGAGCTAATGTAATTGTTCCCTTGGGTTTTGGACTTGCTTGGTGCCTGTTACCCCTTCTTTCCCTCCAATTTCTCCCATTTGTAATGGAAATGTCGACCTTGTGCCTGTTCCACCACTGTACGTTTGAAACAGGTAACTTGCAGTCTAGATTTCACAGGTTCACAGATGAAGAAGAATTTTGCCCCAGGATAGAATACGCCTAAAGTCTCTCCCACATGTGATTTAGATGATTCAGAAAATGAGATTTTGGACTTGGAGTTAAGACTTTTGAGATGATATGACGGGGTGAATGTGTTTTACATGTGGCAAGGACATGAATTTTTGAGGGCCAAAGGGTGGAATGTCATAGATCGAATTTTGTCCCCCTAAAATATGTGCCAACTTGGCTAGGCCATGATTCCCACTACGGTGTAATTATCCTGTTCTCTGATCTGATGTATGTAATTATCTTCCATTTTGTGTGTTGTAAATCCTAAACCTCTGCTGGATTAGTGTGGGGTGTGACTTAATTAATGGGTGTGATTCAAGTCACGGCCTTAATGAGTCGTCGCCTTACTTAAGTGACACCTTTATTCAACTCACACCTTGCCTGAGTCATATCTTTTTATCTTACAAGAGATAAAAGGAGAGAGAAGTGAGCAGAGAGAGGGAACTCACTACCACCAAGAAAGAAGAGCCGGGAGCAAAGCACGTCCTTCATACCCTGAGTCCCTGTGTTGAGAACCTGGTAGATCCAGGGCAAGACTGATGCCAAGACACATGGAGATCTCCAAGGGATGCTGGGCCCACAGATGCTGAAAGGAGACAAGGACCTTCCCCCAGAGCTGATGGAGAGAGAAAGCCTTCCCCTGGAGCTGGCACCCTGAATTTGGACTTCTAGTCTCCTAAACTGTGAGAGAATAAATTTCTGTCTGTTAAAAGTCATCCATTTGTTGTATTTCTGTTATAGCAGCACTAGATAACTACGACACTGCTGTATTGTGTTCTATTGTTTGAATATACACCATTCTATCATTTTACTATTGATAGGCATTTATATTGCTTTAATTTTTCTACGATTACAAACAATGCTGCTCCATACCTTCTTCTACATGTTTCCTGGTACACATGGATAACAGTATCTCTAGGAATCAAGGGTATATATATATATATATACACACACCCCCACAGGGGAGTGGAACTGCTGGGTCACAGAATATGTATAAAAGCAAAACGGTGTATAATCCGGCCCGCAATGGATGACAGTGTTGCTCAACATCTTTGGCAATACTTTGTAGGTCTGATTTTAAATTTTTATCAATTTGGTGTGTACAAAATGGTCTCATACTAGTTTTAAATTTGCACGCAATTAAAATCTCTTGAGATGTCTATGGGCTCTGTTGTGAGTTGAACTGTAGCCCCCCAAAAGATATACTGAAGTCCTAACCTCCCGTACCTGTGAATGTGACTTTATTTGGAAATAGGGTCTTTGTAGATGTAATTAATTTAAGATGAGGTCAGCCTGAATTAGGGTGGCCTCTAAATTCAATGACTGGTGTCTTTAGAAGAAGGCCACATGAAGGCACAGAGACACACCGAGAAAATGCCACGTAAAGATGGATACAGACTGGAGTGATGCATCTACAAGCCAAGGAATACTAAGGATTGCAACAACTACCAGGAGTTAGGAGAGTGGTGGGACAGAGCTTCCTCAGAGCCTCCAGAAGAAACCAATCTTGACTACACCTTGATTTTGGACTTCTAGCCTCCAGAACTGTGAGAAAATAAACCGCTGTTGTCTTAAGACACTCAGTTTAGGGTACTTTGTTCCAGCAGCCTTAGGAAACTAATACAGGCCCCATCCTCACTAATAAATGCTTTCTGATGATTTTCACCATGTAAATATCTGAATACAATGGTCAGAGAGTCGTTTTATGACAACAGCTATTCTATTTTCTTTTTTTGCAGTAAAAGAATGGGAAATGAAAGAAGGGCAGAATTAAATACTGAATTTTCATTTTAGATAACCTCACAAAGAGACTGGGAGGTAACATATTCTATTCTTCCAGTACATTATGAACATTGGCCATCATTCGACTGTACCAGCAAATCTCAGTTGCTAGGAGTTTCACTTCTCCCATATTAAAAAAAAAAAAAAAAGACAGCATAAGGCAAACTGCCAGACAACAGGTAGGACAAATCAAAATTGTCTCTGTGGTACTCAGGATGTCTGGTTTAGCATAGTGTAACACTGCAACACTCCAACAGGCAACCAATTTATGGCTATTCCACATTCGGTGTTTGCAAGAAGAGTTGTTAGGATGCAACAGGAAGGACTTAGGTTGTTGCTGAGTGCAAGAAAAACTACAAAAGATTCTTAACATCGTCAACCTCAGATACAGCTGGATGAAGATTTCTTCTTTATGAGAAAACAAATGTAATATTTTCAAATATTTATTTAGATTAAGAAGTCCTGTTAAGAGATTTTTGTAATTCAAAGAAATGTTTGAAAATCTACTGTTGACAATCTTTACCATACTAAAAGTTTTGTCTAAAGAGGAAGATACAACTGGCCAAATTCTAGAGCAGGGTCGGCAAACTGTGGCTTGTGGGCCAAATCCAGGCTGCTGCCTGTTTTGTAGATAAAGTTTTATTGGAACATAGTCACACCCATTAGTTAGGTATTATCTGTGGCTGCTTTCAAGCTCCATCTGCAGTTCAGTGGTTGTGACTGAGACCATGGCTCACAAAGCTTAAATAATTCTACCTGGCTCTTTATAGAAAAAGTTGCCTGACCTCTGTTCTAGAATGTTTCAAAGTCCTCACTATTGTTTGTTATAAATGCTAGTATGAAGATATAAAACTCTTGAGTACCATTTGAGAAAATAATCCTAAGGTGGTCATTATTTTGATTTGAGGATCTTGGATGGAAATAACCCTTCAGACATTATTAAATACAATTTAATTACTTTTAGAAATCTAAAATAGATTTTCTTGAAATATGCCTTATAATGTTTATATATTTGAGTGCCACCCATGCCACTGGTGAGATACTCTGTAACCATATAATATAAAGCACTTATGTTCCACTAGATAATATAAGAATAAGTCAGAATATCTTTTATACTCACAGATGTTCTTCAAGCTTCTTTTTTAGAAGAACTGACTGAAAATGGAAAATAGGAAAGTTTATTACTTGACATTTTAACTAATGAATTAATTATTTAAAAAAATTAAGAATATAGTAGTACCTAACTCTGAGTGAGCTCTCAGTAATTTCTCTGGTCAAAGAACTCAAAACACACATGGTTAAGTTTAATTTTCTTTGATAAGGGAGGGAGTAGCCCACAAGTGATAGCAATAAAAACCTCAGGAACTGGATATCTGGATGCTCTATTTGTAGTCATGGAAATGAATTAAAAAGCCACTTGAGTATAGGCCTAATCCTGGACTCAACAGGCAGGTACGACTCTAACAACAGGCTTTCTCTACCTTTTTGTCTATTATGTTGTCTTCCTTGCAGCTTGGTAAAACTAGGATCAATTTCCACAAATTCTTACTGACTTTGGAATCAGTAATTTATGAACATTCACAAGTTGCAAATAATTTTTGTGATGACATTGGAACATGAATGGCATACACTCAAATTTCAATATGCTGGAGAATACAGCTTTAGCTGGATTTTTTTTTTTTTTTAAAGGGGGGCCTTCTTGAAAAGCAGATGATCAGAATTGGCCTAAAAATAAAGAATAAAAGGCATTCTGCATAGTAGCCATTAGGTTTCATACTTAAATTTAACACCTGTAGCCCTCGTGGTGCAATGGTTATGTGGCTGCTAACTGAAAGGTCAGCAGTTTGAACCCACCAGCTGCTCCTTGGAAGAAAAGACCTGGTGATTTGCTCCAGTAAAAATTACAGCCTAGGAAACCCTATAGGGCAGTTCTACTTTGTCACATGAGGTTGTTATGAATTGGAATCAACTCGATGGCACACAACAACAGCAGTGTGTATATTATTAATGAGTTCTATGCATAAACATTTAATATTCAGATAAATGGTTATATAACTAATTCAATCAAAACCCAATTAACACACACTTATAAAACAAATTGTCCAATCACGCAATAGCAGTGATGAGGGGGGAAAAACCCTCACACTAAGTTTTTTGATTTTCAGTTATCTTATACAATAATGATGACCATAATTGCTTACTAAGTCCATCCTAACACAGCTCTGGAATATTTCAAATTCACTTCTTTGCTCAGATGCTAACTATAACTAGATTAGTGAACCACAGCATCCTCTATTGCTGCTTCCCCCAAATATAAAAAGATAATGACCCTATTAACTTCACATTTTTGCTTGTTCCTTCTTTACTATGGAGGGTAAAATGTAAATAACAATAATTGAAAAAAAGCTTATCTTTGGTCTTGTACTTATGTTGTGGTTAGGCTACTAATACATAATAAGGTAACGATTTAATGAGTGGTTAATATGCCAGGCATTCATATACAATGTCTCGTGTGTACCTCACACAACACTGAGCACTATTACTCACTGCACTATTACAGTTGAGGAAGGTGAGGCTTGTGGGGAGACATTCAGTAGCTTTCAAGTGGCAGCTCCAGAAAGTAAAACTGTCTACTGGACCACAAAGTCCATGCCTGGTCTTCCCTTCCATGCTTTTTATGCTGCAGTGCCTTTCCAACTCAAGACTGTTACTATTGAAATATGTGGCAGGACGAGGCAAGACTGCAAGAGGAATCAAGGGTCAAAATAATTCATAAAAATGAACTAACAATAATAATGGGGTTGAGCAGGACTGAGATGGGAGAAAAAACCAAGAGCAGACTTCTCTTTGGTTTGATCATAATTTTTAAGTTTTTTATATGCTTTAAGTATCTTAACTGTAAAAGTCATCCTAAATGGCAAGGAATGCTGGTACATTCCTTTTAGCTAAAATTGCCTTAATTTAAAATCTCAATACCATCACCTAAGATGACAGATAATGTACAAATAAATTGAACAAAAGGGAGCTCAATATATAGAAATGAATAGGAAGCCATACTTACAATAGCCTTGAGTAGAAACCATGCCAAAAGACAGAGAGGACATATTAGTATGAAGCACACACAGCAGCCAATAGAAGGAACGATTTAGTAATTCATGAACAGAAGTAAAAGATACGCATTTTTTTTTTTTTTTTTCGAAAATGTACATTTTTCTTTCTTCTATGGTCTCCTCATTCTGTCTTGTTCTCTGGAGTTTTATATACTGTGGCTAGCTGAAATTAGCCATATGACTGAATATAACAATGCTTTTCTGCTTCCATGCTAAAAACAAATGACATAAAAATAATAATAAAAATGTGCAAACCATCCTAGTCTAAGACTTAAGGTCTAATGAAAGGACTGTGGCTTTTGGTAACAGAAATTATGTCACTCTTCTTCGGGGGGACCAGTTCCATTTGGCAGGTTGTTCTATGTCTTACATATTCCTGAGATGCAACACTGTAAGTTAGTGAAAGAGAAAAGTTTAAGACAAAAGCATAAAAAATATGCTGGGAGAAAGAACCACATATCTTGATCCCTATTATTTATTTCTCTAAACATTTGGAGGCATAAAAATATAGCTTCAAGAATCTTGCCAACACATCGAAAAAAGCTCAGAAATAATTTCCATTTAGTACAGAGCAAGACCCCTAATTAACACCTGGGCAGCCAAATAAATTGACTAATTTATGCAAATAGTATGCAAATCGGCCTGGCGACTAACTTCTGAAATATGCTTCCTTAAAATAATGGCCCAAAGCATATTTAATTAGGTTGAATTATCACAACGATACCAAATCAGGCTATGGCAAATTTAATTTTTACAGAATAAATTAATTTTTTTAATTAAAAAAAATTTTTTTTTATTGTGCTTTAGGTGAAAGGTACAGGGCATATTAGTTTTCCATTTGATAATTTGTATATAAAGTGTTTCAGGGCATTCGTTGCAATTCCCACGATGTGTCAGCACTGTCCCCATTTCCGTCCTGGCTTCCTCATTTCTTTTTGTCTGGTTTTTCTACCCCATTCCTACCTTCTCATCTTTGCTTTTGGGCAAATGTCCTTTTGATCTTGTATAATTGATTGTTCTAAGGAAAACGTTCCTCTTGGGTGTTACTGATTATTTTATGGGCCTGTCTCTGGTTTGGTTGAAAGGTAGTCTCTGGGAATGGCTTCAGTTCCAGATCATTAGGGTATCTTAGGGCCACAGTCTTGGGGTTTCCTCCAGTCTGTCAGACCAGTAAGTCCAGTCTTTTTTGTGAATTTGATTTTTTGTTCTATGTTTTTTCCCACTCTGTCTGGGACCCTCTGTTGTGATTCCAGACAGAGCAGTCATTAGTGGCAGCTGGGCACCATCTAGTTCTTCTGGTCTTGGGGTTGTGTAGGCTGTGATTGATTCGTTTGGTCTGGCAGCCCTTTGGACCAATTGCTCCCTTGAGTCTTTGGTGTTCTTCACGCTCCTTTGCTCCGGATGGGAAGAGAACAATAGTCGTATCTTAGATGGCTGCTTGTAAGCTTTTAAGAACACAGATGCTTCTCACCAAAGTAGGATGCGGAACACTGTCTTTATGAACTATGTTGTACCGACTGATGTTAAGTGTCCCCTGACTCTATGGTCCTTCACCTTTGAGCCTAGGAACTTTGTCCCACAAGGTGTTTGGTTATGCCTAAGAAGTTTTCTTGACTGTGCCCCTTGTGTGCTCTATTATCTATATTAATATATACGCAGCACCTACAGTTAAAGTAGAAACATTCACAACCAAACCTATATCTGCAGGTGGGTGTGCTCCCTTACACCCTCCCACACCACTTTAGCATACCTATCTACCTATGTACCCATTTGTAAATTATTGTTTGTTAATACTACTGTTGCAGGATTGTCTATGTTATAGTAATTGCAGTTGCCCTTTATTCTTGCATTCCTCTCAGTGTCTTCCTTTGCCTTGGTCATGTTGCTGACTGCCCCCATACTGTGTACTGCCTTTCCCTTCAACAATATTAACAAGTGTCTTCTATCTAGTCAGTAATTTTGCCCCCCTCCTCCTCCCATCCCTGGTAATCATCAATTTTTTTTCCCTGTGTGTAAACATTTTTTAATTTTTTTTTATAATAGTGGTCTCGTACAATATCTGTCCTTTTGTGATTGACTTATTTCACTTAGCATAAATGTCCTCCAAATTCATCCATGTTGTGAGATGTTTTGCAGATTTGTCATTATTCTTTATCATTGAGTAGTATTCCATTGTGTGTGCGTACCACAGTTTATCTATCCGTTCATTTGTTGATGGGCACTTAGGTTGTTTCCATTCTTGTGCCACCGTAAATAATTGCGCAGTGAACGTGGGTGTGCATATGTCTATTTGTGTTATGGCTCTTTCTCCTTTAGGGTATATAGCTAGGAGTGGGGTTGCTGAATCATATGGTATTTCTATTTCTAGCTTTTTAAGGAAGTACCATACTGTTTTTCATAATGGTTGTACCATTTTACATTTCAACCAGCAGTGTATAAGAGTTCCAGTCTCCTCAGAACCTTGCCAACATTTGTTATTTTCTGTTTTTTTTATTCATGCCAGTAATGTCAGGGTGAGATGGTATCTCATTGTAGTTTTGATCTGCATCTATCTAGAAAAAAAAAAAAAATTTTTTTTTTTTTTTTAATGGCTAACAAATGTGAATTTCTTCATGTATTTATTAGCCTCCTGAGTGTCCTTTTCGGTGAAGGGTCTGTTCAAGTGCTTTGCCCATTTTTTAATTGGATAGTCTTTCTGTTGCTGAGGTGTTGAGGTATTCTACAGGTTACAGAGATTGGATATGCTGTAGTCCAAAATTTTTTTCCAGTCTGTAGGTTCTTGTTTTACTCTTTTGGAGAAGTCTTGATGAGCATAAATGTTTAATTCTTATGAGGTCCCACTTATCTAGTTCATCTTCTGCTCTTTGTGCATTTTTAGTTCTGTTTAGTATCCTATTTATGCCATATATTAGGGCCCATAGTGGGGCTCTGGTGGTGCAGTGGTTAAACATCTGGCTGCTAACCAAAAGGTCAGCAATTCAAATCCACTAGCTATGCCCTGGAAATCCTACGGGGCAGTTCTACTCCATCATATAGGGTTTCTATGAGTCGGAATCAACTCGATGGCAATGGGTTTGGTTTTTTTAGTGCTGTCCCTATTTTTTCTTTCACGATCTGTACAGTTTTAGGTTGTATATTTAGGTCTATGATCTGTTTTGAGTTAGTTTTTGTGTATGGTGTGAGGTATGGGTCCTGTTCCCTTTTTCTACAGATAGACATCCAGTTTTGGCAGCACCATTTCTAACAGAGACTGTCTCCTTCCCATTTAACAGACTTTGGCTCTTTGTCGAAGATCAGCTGTCCATAGGTAGATGGATTACATCTGGGCTCTCAATTCTGCTCCACTGGTCTCTGTGTCTGTTGTTGTACCAGTACCAGGCTGTTTTGACTACCGTGGTTCTGAGATCAGCTGGTGTGCAGCCTCCTACTTTCTTCTTCTTCAATAATGTTTTACTTATCCAGAGTCTCTTTCCTTTCCATATAAAGTTCAGGAATGTCATACAGAAACTCTCACTGATGGTCCTGGGCAGGCAGGGCTACGTGGGGGTGGTTGGATTGGGCACAGGCTTCTGGTTCCTTGAGGGTGTGGTGCAAGGGGCAATGCGGGGGGGAGGGGGCACCACCAGTCCATGGGTGACTGCTAGGAGGGCGTGCCCCTGTCCACTACAGTACAACAAGGGGTAGGGTGTGGCACCACTCCTTGGTCCTCCAGTGCAGTTGCCTAGGCGGAAGAGGGGGTGTCTTCGATCCCTGGGCCCCTGGAGTGGGCAGCCAGGTGAGGAAGCATACACTGCCAGTCTGCAGGCCCGGCTTGGATGGCTGGGCTTACAAGTGGGCACCACCAGTATTTAAGTCCCTGGATAGGTGAGCGGGCAGAAGCGGGGGTGCCACTGAACCATGGACTCCCTACTTGGGTGGGTGAGCAGAAGAGGGGTGCTGTCTGTCTAGCCTCCTGGTGCAGGTGGCTGGGTGGAGAAGTGGGTGCCATTCTTCCACAGGTCCCCAGTGCTGGTGGGTGGGCAAGAGGTGGATGCTGCCACTCTGTGGATTCCCAGTCCAAGTGGCTGAGCGAAGGGGTGGGTGCTGCTGGTCCACGGGTCCCCAGCTCAGGGGGCGGGGTGGTGGTGGGTGCTGCCAGACCGTGATCACATGCAGGGTAATGACGGGATGAATAAGAGAGAGGCACCACAGATCCAGAGGCCTTTGGCATAGGGGGCTGGAGAGGCATGGTAGGTGAGATGGGTGCACTTAACTTTGCAGAGTGGGGAGCCCTCCTGCCTGGCTCTGGACATGGGTGCAGGGTCGCTCCTGTTTGGATGTACCAGATGATGGGGACTTCTGCTAGACATGTTTGCTTTGTCTCAATATGGCTGTGCTGTGCAGCTTTGCCTGTCAGGATGCTAAAAAAGAAAAAAAACTAAGGACACTGTAATTCTCCATGTCTGCTGTTTTTGTATTATCTCTCTCCTTCCACTTGGCACTTGGTTCAATTATTCAGCCTTGCGTTCGATGCTCTGGGTTCCAAAGTTGTCACCTATATCTGATTCACTTGTTTTCTTGGTTCTCATGAGGTATCTGACTTCGCTGCCATCTTGGACTGCCCCTCACAAGACAAAACGATCTCACATTTTAGCGCAGCTCTAAAACCAAGATCTCAATGCTGTGTTTTCTTGATTCCAGCCAGCAGTCACAAGATACTGTGGATCAAGGTCAATAGAATCTGGGTGCAGACATTAGATGTATCCACAGTTGCCGCTGCCACCGCTCATGGACCTGAAGTGCCAATTTCCTCTGGGAAAGGAGTAGAGGGGAAGATGGGGCAGAGGGAGAAGAAGAAGGAGAAGGAGGAGGAAGATAATGAACCAGAAGGGGAGAAAAGGAAGATAGAATGCTGCTGCTGCTACTGCCACCGCCGCTGAGAACCTGCACTGCTGAGCGCCTGCCTCGTCTCTATTTATGTTTTAGTATAAGCTAGCAAAAGAATTGAGTACTATGGTAATCAGTGTAAAACTAAGGTTCAGATGACACTGATGTGTCTCCACTTTTACTTCTCAGGTACTATGCCCCGTTGCCCTCGCTACCAAAAACCAATCAATGACAACTTTACTCAAAGTTTTAGAGACAAAGCTACTTTTACATTCATCTCAGTTGAAGGGACCTAGTGGTCTCAATGAATTAAGGTATGTTACCCCCTTTGGTACATCTCTAAGACATTGTTTACTTAGGCTTAATCATGTTTTAATACACTAGCAGTGGTTTTGTTTCACCTCTTTGGATTTAGCATTTTGCATAAAGTCATGCTTAAAATAAGCCATGACATTTCAAATGAATTTCATCTTAATAACAGACTAATGTAGCTTAAATGTTGGTGACACGTTTAGGAGTGTAACTTCGCAATCTGGGAATTTAAGAAGGACTACAAACACATTAATTAAGGATAAACTAAAACCACTAAACATAGAAAGCAGAGCATGCTGCCAATATAAACTAGATGTATGTTTAAGAAGCTGACAAAATGAGGTCATTGATAAATATTTTATTTCTATTATTCTTAGGCTTTAGGTAATATACTTATTTAACTTCCTTTCTTTGATTTCTTTTGTTTTTATACCCTGGTATATTTTGATATATTATATAATAAACCTGGAAACCCTGGTGTTGTAGTGGTTAAGTGCTACGACTGGTAACCAGAAGGTCAGCAGTTCAAATCCACCAGGTGCTCCTTGGAAACTCTATGGGGCAGTTCCACTCTGTCCTGTAGGGTCCCTATGAGTCAGAATTGACTCAACAGCAGTGGGTTTGGTTTTTATAAAAAAAGCTGGTATACTAATATAGCTGGAATGAACTGATATACCTATATAAAATTCTGGAGCTGATTCCCCAAATGACTGTCAGTGGAAACAAACAGATTTACACTTTTAAGGCTACAGGTTACAACGAATTACACTAGCTAGCAACAGGAAAAACAAATCAGCTGGCTGAAGCAAAAACTGGCCACTAAAATTTAATTTTTCCCCTCTTCACACTGTTTTTGAATACTTTATAGGTTTCAGCTCTATTGTATTGTGTTTATTAAATGTAAAGGATTTCCAAAAACATGACTTATTTACACTTTCACCAAAAAGCGATTGGTACTATGTGCTGAGGAACCCTGGTGGTACAGTGATTAACCACTGGGCTTCTAACCAAAAGGCCGTAGCTCAAGCCCACCAGTTGCTCCTCAGGAGAAAAATGTGGCAGTCTGCTTCTATAAAGATTAACCCAAAATACCCAGTTCCGTCGAGTCGATTCCGACTCATAGCGACCCTATAGGCAAGACTGCAGCCTTGAAAACCCTATGGAGCAGTTCTACTCTGGCCTATAGGGTCACCATGAGTTGGAACTGACTCAATGGCAATGGGTTTTGGGTTTACTAAGTCCTAGGTGGTGTGTGTGCAGAGAGGAAGGAAGATATAGCAACTGCACTCAAGGAATTTAATATATTCTAGTCTGCGTGCCAATTAAATAGTCAGGGTTATGACAGAGATACGCAGAGCATAAAGGGAATGAATGAACAAAGGTCACTGAACTTGTATTTGAGTGGGGGATAATAGAGGGTTTCAGGAATTTAGAGATAGTGGGATTCCAGGGATTACATTATTATTATTTTTTTAATGATCAATTTTACATTAAAAATTTGTACTTAAATACGTTCGGTACCAGCATTTTTTGGGGGAGGGGGGAGGTGCTACAGGAAAAACCCATACCTCATCTTTGAATACTGAGTTGAGCAGATTTAAAACATAAAGCCTCAATTAATTCCTCAGCTGGTAACTGGTAATAAACTTCTAATTTCTAGGAGAGTGAATCTGGAAGAGACAATAAAGTATTGTCTAATCCTTTTGATAAGGAATGTAAGAGGAAAATACTGTCTCTTTTCTATCAGCAATACAATTCAAAATTATTTTGATAGAGATCATCAAATAAAAAATAAAAGGTACAGTTTTTTTTTCAACATTGTAAAATTGTTGGGTCATCGTTGGTGCATATTGAAACTTACATCTTCTGCTTTTGAGCCTTGATCCTGTAAAGATTTTTGCAATTCTTCAACTTGTGACTGTACTTCCAGAAGTCTCTGATTCACCAGCCTAGAAATCAAATGTGTGTTAATTTTCCAAATACTGAATTCTTTGTGCCTTTTTCCTTATATTGGTTAGAGAGACAATATAATTAGCAAAATAAAACCCCAGGTTATAGTACTAGCAGCTCAATTTTCTGATTATTTTTTGGATTGCTTGTAATCTCTAATGACGATTTTTAATGGACACATTTTGTCAAACTGATGTACTTAAATGCATATTGATTTTATCTGAAATTCACACCAAATACATGTTTACGAAGACTGTGTTAGCCACTACACTGAGCACTGAAAATAAAAAGATCCCTGTACTCAAGGGCACCTACAGTCTAGTGAAGAGGCAAAAGTGTAAATAAGAAAAGTACAATGAGATGAATGCTTCAACATAGTGCACAGACGTATACAAAACTAATGATGGTTGCTTAAAGAACTGTACCTAACGTGTGTAGGAGTTAGGACAGGCTGGACTTGAGTAGTGACTACAATAATACATAAAATACCTAACGTGGTAGGTGGAAAGGGGATTCAAGACAAAGTTCAACTTGTCCAAAGTGCACAGAAAAACGAGAGGGCGCAGTGAGTTGAGGAATGGGGTCAGGGACTGAATTTTGTCCCCCACAAAAAACTGCCAACTTGGCTAAGTCATGATTCCCAGTATGACTATCTACCATTTTGTTATCTGATGTGATTTCTCCATGTGGTAAATCCTATCACTATGATGTAATGAAATGGACCAGAGGTAGTTATACTGTTATACGGATGAGATCTACAAGATTAGAGAGTATCTTAAGCCAATCTCCTTTTTTTGAGATATAAAAAAGAGAAGTGAGCAGAGAGACAGGGGGACCTCATACCACCAGGAAAACAGTGCCGGGAGCAGAGCACATCCTTTGAAGCTGAGGTTTCTGCACTGAGATGTTCCCAGACCAAGGGAAGACTGATGACAAGGACCTTCCTTCAGAGCCAACAGAGAGAGAAAGCCTTCCCCTGGAGGCAGCGCCCTGAATTTGGACTTCTAAACTACTGGACTGTGAGAGAATAAACTTCTCTTTGTCAAAGTCATTCAGAGCAGCACTGGATGACCAGGACAAGTGGTATCGCTGAAGAGTAAGTTATGAGGGGGAGAACGGCCGGAGATGATATTGGAGGAGAAAAGAAATGGAAAAGGTACAACCTTGTGTAAAATGCAAATTTGGCTGACAGGCTTTATTAATGCCAATTCCAGACCTCTATCTTCATAAATTCTCTATAGGTCACTATGACACAGCACTCAGTAGACCAATTTGATTCCCTAGGTCTTGAATGATATTGAAGAATTGCCAAAAAGAGGAAAATATAACCAGATAGTGTATTTTAGAAAGATTACATTGGTTTTAGAGTGGAAGATGTTATTAAAAAGGTCAAACAGGAGGCAGGAAGCCCAGGGAGGAGGCTATCACAATTGCTACTACTAAATATGTTTGAAAAGGAGACAGAAGAGGGAATGCTTTCAGAAAAGTCAGAAGAATAGGAGGAATCAAAAATAACACCTAAAATTTTGGTTTAAGTATACTGTAAACCATTCATTAAGAAAGGGGATACAGGAGGAACAGGTTGAGGAAGGAATATAAAGAATTTCATTTTGTATTTGTTGAAAATGAAATGCCTAGAGATTTCTGTCAAGATATCTGAATCTGGAGCACAAAGAGAGGTCTGAGTTAAACATACAGATTTGGGAGTGATTTGGTGTTAAGCCATAAGCATAAATGATATTCTGTAGAAAAAAAATGTGAAGACGAGTGGAAAAGAGGTACGTTCAAAGATGGCACACAGCAGATTACCAACCAAGGGGTAGAAGGAGGAACCTCACACTGAAGAATGAACAGAGAATTAAGAGAACTATAAGAAAGGAGTATTATTAAAATAATATTAAAAAGAAAAAAGCTTGAGGGAAGGGGAATTGATGAATAACACTGAATATAGAAGAGAGATAAGCAGGTACGCGGTTAGTGGAACTGCCTCTACCTCCTTCCTCCCCCATTCGGGGGTTTAGTAATTTAACCTTTTAATCAGTCTAATTACTGAGTTCACAGTTTTCAAAGGCGTACAGGGAGAGGGTGAGCTTGAGATCATGATACACTCTGAGAGATGAGGGGACAAGGTCATGTATACTTTGAGAAAGCTCCCTGAGGAATTCTGATATGGCTCCACTCTCAACCCTTCATTCTGGTCTTAATACTGTGTGAGGGTCAGTAGGTATTACGGATAAAAATAATATCAACTCATTGGGGAAACTAATTGTAAAGAGCTTTTTTTTGGAAGTCTACTACATACCTTTTCTTCTAAGAGATGATATCTGTGTGCTATGCAAATTGTACTTAAGGTCATACAGTAAGAAGACTCAGTGGGACTAAAATCCAGGTTTCCTGATGGCCAGTCCAGTGCAGTAAACTAGTAAGAGAGTACCTTACTTTTTTCACAAATAACGAACACATGTAAATAACCCACCCACACACATATAACGTGCACAGTGTACCTAGGAAAACAATGTGTGAGGGGGTTGTGCGGTTGGCAAAGAAGTGTATAATGTGAACTTATTTGCAAAAAATATGATAAGTTAGAGACAAGGTAATGTAAATATTTATAAAACCCAGTAAGAACAAATTTAGGCTACTTCACTTAAGAGGAAAACCATACTCTAAGAGGAAGAGAAGGAAAAAACAAACAACAGAGGTTCTGCAAACACGGCTGAAGATAAACTGGCAAGAAAGAGGGTACAAGTTAGGTACAGAGACTTTGGGATCAGGCAGCCTGCGTTTGTCCCCAAGCTCTGTCAATTTGTAAAATCAACACAATGTTTGGAACAAACAAGTGCCTCATGAATATCAGCTGCTATTATTACTGTTTTAGACCATATATGGCCACAGTGTCGTAATTTAAAAAACAAACACAATACTAAGTTGTAAAGAGATACAAACAATATAGTAACTTGGGAGCTTTTAGTCATCTATATAAATGAACAATGTATAAATAGCCACTAGTGATCCATTTCTGATAAGATAAGAGCAATAATTGTAAAGACTGTGAGAAATAATGGAAAACATTATAAAGGAAGTTGTGGACGTTTTTTCACTGAAAAAAAAAAGTAGGGTACAGAGAAGGGCTTCCTGACTAAGACGGTTAAATATAGCCAGAGGCCAAAGTTTAACGAGATGACAGCAGCTGCTTGCACCTCTGGGATTCACAATTGCCAGCTGTTTTCTACAATTACCCTTCCTCCACCTTCTCATTTTTCAGTTTCTTAAGTATTTTTAAAAAATTATCCATTATTTATGCTCTTAAAAGCTGACATAAAGATTTCCTTTTTCTCTTTATGCCTAATTACGCTCTTATAATCCTGGTGGTGTTTATAATGATTTATAGTGTTTGCTGATTCTACTTCAGCAGCTTTAAAAATGAAAGCTGAAGGAAGGCAAGCAGGGTGTATAAAACTGTCAAAACAAGACTGACTCACACCTGGGAAATGCCAGCTCAATCAGGCACAATAAACAAGGAAGCCGTGATGTTAGTCAAACTATGAAACTATTAATATGACTGTCAGATTCCTCAAAAATGACAAAATGTCACAGCCCTAAGGAAACAAGACACTGTATGCTTGGTATCATTAAGAAATTCTTCAAAAAAGAAAATCAAAAGACAGAATCACGACAAAATATAAAAGTAAGCCTTGTCAGAGTTAGCTGCTGCTTTTAAAGTGACTGACTGAAAAACTTACAAGTTGAAAAGTAATTTTTATAGATTCTAAATTCTCACAGTTAAGATGAAAGACTTCCTTTTAGGGTCACAAGAAATAACACATTAGAGAAAATACTCTGTTAATTCAACTTTGATGGATCACGTTGCTCGCTCGCACTAATGGACCCTTTCAAACATTGGCCTGTACAATGGGGTAAACTAGGTGAACCTGACAATGCCTGGGAATTGACTTTGTTTTGAAAGATTTTGTGAATTAATGGTCAGATTTTTTGAAATCCTCTGGTTTTAATTCGTGATTAAAAAGGGAAAATAGTAGGGTTTTAGTATCATTTTGCTTGGACAAGTTAAAGAGGGGATCCTACTATAAAGAGACACAGTACCTTTTGGCGAGTCTGTCCAAAAGCAGAGAAATGGATTAGTTACTCTTTTGGGGGGCAGTTTTTAAAATAATTTATTTTTGTTGTTGTTGAAAATATACACAGCAGAACGTATACCAGTTCGACAGTTTCTACATGTGCAATTCAGTGACACTGATTACATTCTTTGTGTTGACCGACCATTCTCACGCCTTTTCTGAGCTGTTCTTCCACCATTAACATAAGCTCATTGCCTCCTAAGTTTCCTATCTAATTTTTCAAGGTGCTGTTGTCAATCTGATCCCATACAGATAGATCTTAAAAGGGCTCAATGATCAAGGCAGACATTCTTTACTAGTTAAGCTAAATTATTGTTTGGTTTAAAAAAGGCTTCAGGGGATATTTTTGGCTTAAGGTTTAAAGATTATCTCAGGGCAATAGTTTCAGGGGTTCATCCAGCCTTCATGGCTCCAAAAAGGCTGGATTCCATGAGAATTTAAGTTCTGTCCCACATTTCCCTCCTTTGATCAGGATTTTTCTATAGAATCTTTGATCAAAATGTTTAATAGTGGTAGCAGGGCACCATCCAGTTCTGGTCTCGTGGCAAAGGGTGCAGTTGTTTATGGAGGCAATTAACCACACATTCCATTTCCTTCTCCTATTCCTGATTGCTCTTCTTCCTCTGTTGCTCCAGGTGAACAAAGACCAACTGTTGTACATTGGATGGTGGCTTGTAAGCTTTTAAGGCCCTAGGCACCACACAATGAACTAGGAGGTAGAACAGGAGCACTAAATACAACATCAGGCCAATTAACGGCGATGTCCCATGAAACCACGATCTTAAGCCTCCAAACCAAGGAGCCAAATCCCATGAGATGCTATTCTTTTTTTGTCTTAGTGGATTAAAGTACTCTTAAAAGGAAATGGAATAGACATTATCACTTTTCAAAATGCAATCCAAACCTTTGTTTAAGGGAATCAAAACCAAGGCAAATAGGAAACCTGTGGCAAGGTGCTGCCACCTATATATTCCTACCTATTCTCCGTCTCCAGTTCATTCTTGCGTAGATTTGCATCATCTAGAAGGCTCTGCAATAAAGCAATTTTTTCATTGTCTGAACCCTCTTGGTTAATTTTTAACATCTTATTCTCATGCTGAAGACGGATAAGCTTCTCCCTGAAGGAACGAAATAAAAAATGATTACCTGATATATGAATATAGTCTGGTTATCAAAATCCAGTTACTCACAGTTAAAAATTTAGCACTTAGAGTAGAAGTGAAAAAGTACCTAAAAGAATTTAGCTCGTATTGTTACTGGCTAAGACATTAAGCACTTAGTACTTTCTTTTTAGAACAGACAATACCGAAGATAATAGACTCCTAATATCCTGATGAGTAAAGAATGAAATTTCAGAATTCTGCTTCCTTTCTGATTTAAATAGTTAAGCTATGGGGGTATTCATTTACGTGTCCTTTGTTTTAATCAGAAAATGTGATCTCTAATGCTATGTTCTGAAATTACCAATCATTTGGTGGCAAGATATAATATTCAGTGAGGACTGCCTTCAAGATATGCACTCCACCCATTTCTATACATATGTAAAACTGTATCCTTCAAACAAGCCAGATTGTCAGAGCAGGGTTACTAGACTTCATTGTTTTGAGCTCTGTGTTGTGCCTAAAGCTTACACTGACGGATGTTAAAAACTATACCAAACCAAGCCAAACCCATCGCCATCGAGTCAATTCCGACTGATAGCAACCCTATAGGACAGAGTAGAGCTGCCCTGCAGGGTTTGAACTCCTGACCTTTTGGTTAGCAGCTGAGGTCTTAACCACTGTACCACAGGGCTCTGTTAACGCAACAGCTACACAAAATTTGCCGCACATTGACTGCAAGGATGATACAGTTGAAGATGAATTCATATGAAGATACAATTGCTGAAGATAAAAATCTTTATTTTACATAGGGTCATCTTTTGAGGGCCCTGTGAAGGTAATACTATCAGATCCCAGATACTATGAAAAGCTGTGCTTATCATTGAAAAAGAAAGAAAACAAAATAAGAGAGAGAGAGACACACACACACACACACACACACACACGAAACCAGTTTGCTCTTGTTTTCTAAACACCGTAATCTTATACTGTACTTTTGCTATTGGGAAGTCGGAGTCAAGTCTGTGGCTCAAGTCAAGCAATTACATAGAACTTAATATATTTTGTAGACAAACGACACTGACTTCATCCTATTTTTAAATTACATGCTCATTGTAGGAAGAAAAAGATAAACGAAAAGGAAATACAAATCATTCTCTTTTTTTTTTTCAACAGGAACCAGTTTAATACCAACAAGCCGTGCATGAGTCCTGAGCAGACCCACCACCTAGCTGGTGGGAGACCCTGGGCAACAACCACTGTTGAAATATGGCCTTCTAATTCTATGCATATATACACACATGCAAACAGTTTTAAAGATGGGATCATATAGGTCATGCTCTTTACACTGAAAATATAACGATCTTTTCATATCATTAAATATTTACTTTAATATTTTAAATATGTTGTAAATACATACCCACCAGCCAGTGCCGTCGAGTCGATTCCGACTCATAGCGACCCTATAGGACGGAGTAGAACTGCCCCACAGAGTTTCCAAGGAGCACCTGGTGGATTTGAACTGCCGACCCTTTGGTAAGCAGTCGCAGCACTATGAATCATTATTTACTTAATCAATATCCACCTATTAGATATTTAGATTATTACCAATTTCAAGTTTTAACACACTAATAATGATCAGCTTTATACATACACCTTTGTGTATATCCTTGGTTATTTCCTCAGGGTTAATTCCTGGAAAAGTAATTGTCAAAATATAGGCACATGTTTAAGAGAACAGACACAACTTGCCAACTGATCATAAGAAAAGTTTAATCGTCTATATTTAATTTAAAAATTTTTTTAAATCTTTTATTTCTAGGGTGTGAGGTTTCCAGTGTCTCTACACCCTTAACATCAGTGAAAATTATCACTTAAAATAGATTTTTGCCAATTTGATAGGCAAACTTCATCATGTGTTAAGGATATTAACCCACTGTCTATGACATACGTTGCAGAATTTTCATTCCTTTTTGCCATTTCTTTTTGACAGCTGTTTTGGACAGAGAGAACATTTTAATTTGTATGTTGACATGCTCAGAAAAGTGATTTTCTCTGCTGAATCTTTGTTTTATCATTGTTCTCTGTCCTTAGTCTAAAAAGCCAACTGCATTACCTATAAGCTTCCTTGAATAGGTTTTCTGGACATAACCGTTTATTTGTAAATACCCATAAATAATAATGTGTTCATTCATTCAAAAAATTTTATTGATGCAATGACATATATAACATACCATATCAGACGGCAGAAAAAGGTATACAAGATACTTCCAGAATTGGTGTTCTATTATACTCCTTTTTAATAAATGCCAACAACAACAAATTATCTTCATTTATTCAACAAGTATTTGAATGCCTGTTGCGATTTGTGTAGTTTATAACACTCCTATACAAACATTAATTTACTTGATGCTTTCAAAGATCTTATGGGGAATCAAGGTCCATTTCCATTTTAAAAAGGTGTATAAGAGGCTTAAAGAAGGTAAAAGCAATATTCAGGATTATTTTCCTTTTGCTAGACACTTGGTACCTCCTGCACAATTTTTCATTTTTATACATAAAGCTAAGCATATATTGAAATAAATTGTAAAATGCCATGACTAAGTACAATATAGGTACTATTGAGAGAGGAGTACCACATTTTCACGCAAATAACGCACACCTTCTACGTTTGTTTGCCAGCTGCACCCTCCCCCCATGAGGTATTTTTGTTAGGGTGCTATGCTAATTTTTTTTACAGTACCCTGCAAAAAAATTGGCATAGTGACTCTTATGGAAATAATTCATGGGGGGAGGGCGCAGCTGGTAAACAAATGCAGAAGGTGTGCATTATTTGCGTAAAAATACGATAGGAGAAATGGGGGGTATTTCCTCCCGTGTATTACACTAGTATTTTTCTAAGAACCATTTCATGTGGTTACCATATAAATCTAATAACTATTTTGCAGGCTGATAGCTAAGTATAATTTTGTCTTTGGGTCAAGGGTTTTCATTAATCAATGTGCGTTGTGGATATCTAAACACAGAGTATGTTAGTTTGTGCGGCGTGCCTGAAAGATTCTCCTACTGAAGCGCAAAAATCAATCATCTGCCGGATCAGCTTAAGAATGCTTCTAATGTGCTGAAAACACAGAAATTGAATATTGAATTCCTGTTGAAAGTGTTAATAATAAAGGGTAAGGAACTGATCCTCTCCATGTTGTAGAGGACTCAGTTTTTTCCAAGAATGCTGTGCCATATGACTGCAAACATTGTGATCCACTTACCTGATTTCAGGTGTAACAATCTCTGCTGCCAGACTATCTGAAGATTCCTGACTTCCCAGAGGCATTAACCCTATAAATATACACACGGGAATACAAGGTTATAGAAAGCAGAACTATCACTTTTAGTTGGGTTATACAATTTATGAAACCCTACTTGGAGCGTTACTTTAACAGCTAAAATCTTTGCTTTGCTTTTCTCAACCCAAAGACCATGTCACAGTTGCCTTACGGTTTTTAAAACGAACTGAGAATGTATACTAAAAGTGTAGCTGACAGACTGTTACTGTAAGGAACCTTAACAAATCATACCTCCTTATATTCATACCTTTGTATCTATTTCTTCATAGAATGGCTCTGGGCTTGGCCATGTGATTTGCCTAAGCCAATAGGGCACTAACAAATTTGACTCAAGCATGAGCTTGAAAAGTGCTTGCGCCCTGGGGCTCGCTCTTTCTTGCTGCTCTGAAACCACCCTGTGAAGAAACCAGGGCTAGCACCCTGGAAGATGAGACCATGTAGAGCAGTGATGAGCCATCTCAGCTGAGGGTCGTTGGACCAGGGGTTGGCAAATGGTTTCTGTAAAGGGCCAGGCAGGGAGTATTTTAGCCTTTGCAAGTACTTCATTGCTCTTCATGGCTGCATTAGTAGCTTGATCCTTTTTATTGTTGAAGAGTATTCTATTACATGGATGTACCACATTTTGTTCATCCATTCACCAGTTGATGAAGGACACTTATATTGTTTTCACTTTCTGGCTATTATGAATAACACTACTATGATCATCTGCATGCAGGTCTCTCTGTGGATGTATGTTTTGCATTTCTCTTGGGTAGATACATAAGAGTAGAATTGCTGGGTCATATGGGACGTTTATGCTTAACTTTCTAACCATCTGCCAAACTGTTTTCCAAAGGCGCTGTACCACTTACAATGTATGAGGTTTCCAGTTTAAGCACATCTTCTCCAACACTTAGTTTTGTCTGTGTTTTCAAGGTTAGCCACTCTAGTAAGTGTGTAGTGGTTTTGATTTTCATTTCCCTAATGATTAATGACATTGAGCATCTTTCTTTGTGCTTATTGGCCATTTATATGTCTTCTTGGAGAAATGTCTATTCAAATCTTTCACCTATTTCTTTATTGGGTTGTTTACTTTTATGTTAGAATAGTTCTTTATATATTCTGAACACAAGTCCTTATCAGAAATACAACTGGGAAATGTTTCCTCTTTATCTTTTCATTTTCTTAATAGTGTCTTTTAAAGCAGAGGTTTTTAAAAAAAATTTTGGTAAAGTTCAATTTATCATTTTTTTCTTTTACGGACTGTGATTTTGATGTATCTAAGTACTTTTTGCCTAATTCAAGGTCATGGAAAACCATGGTGGCATAGTGGTTAAGTGCTACGGCTGCTAACCCAAAGGCTGTCAGTTCAAATCTACCAGGCGCTCCTTGGAAATGCTATGGGGCAGTTCTACCCTGCCCTATAGGGTTGCTATGAGTTGGCATCGACTCGACAGCAATGGGTTTGGTTTTTGGGTTTTAACTCAAGGTCATAAAGATTTTCTCTTGCAATTTATTCTAATAATTTTATAGTTTTAGCTCTTAAATTTAGTCTATAATCCATTCTTAGTTGTTTCATATATGGTGTGAGGTAAAGGTCTAAATTAATCTTTTTTGCACATAGATATCCTGGACCTAGAACCATTTTTTCAAGAGACTGTCCTTCCCTCATGAAATTGCCTTGGCACCTTTGCTGGAAATCAATTGAACATAAATGTATTATTATTTTTTTTTTTTGGAGGCTCAATTCTGTTTCAGGATCTCTATGTCTATCCTAATGTCAGGCCCATGTTGTCTTAGTTATTATAGCTTTATAAGTTTTGAAATCAGGACATGTAAGTTTTCCAATTTTTTATTTTTTTTCTAGTTCTTTTGTATTTTCATATATATTATAGGATCACCTTGTCAATTTCCACAAAAACTACTGCTGAGATTTTGATTGGGGTTACATTGACTCCATAGGCTAATTTGGAAAGAATTGTCATCTTAACTATGTTGAATCTTCCAAAACACGAACAAGGATCGTCTTTCCATTTATTTACATCTTCTTTCATTTGTCCCAACAGTGTTTTGTAGTTTTCAGTGTACAGTTAAATCTTGCATTTGTTTTGTTAAACTTATTCCTATATATGTATTCTTCTTGATACTAATACAAATGGATTTTTTTTTTTAATTTCATTTTCAGGTTGTTCACTGGTAGTACATAGAAATATAACTGATACTCATATATTGACCTTGTATCCTGAGGCCTTACTGAACTCATTTATTAGTGCTATAATTTTTTGTGGATTCTGCAGGATTTTTAATATACAGTACTGTGTCATCTGTGAATAAGGACAGTTTTACTTCCTTCTTTCCAACCTGGATGCCTTGCATTTCTTTTTCCTGCCTGTTGAATGAAAATGAGATTCCTATACTGCTGAACCTTTAGGTTGTTTCTAAATTTTCACTATTATAAACAATGCTTTAATTCATAACGTCATAAATATACTGTAAATTCCTAGAGCACAGTTGCTCTAGGTCAAAGGATATCTATATAAAGAAGGTTAAAATGTATAGGTTTATAAGTAGCAAAGAAAACAAATCTGACAGCTTACATAAAATGGTCTCTCTCTCTCCTTTTTCTTTTGATAATGAAGGAGCTGGGAGTAAAAAGGCTGAGGTTCAGGTTAGACTCTTCAAATTTTGGAAAAACTCATGTAGAGTTGATATGTGAAAGGACTGTCAAGCAGCAATGAGGATCCAATTATAACAAGAAATGATATATTTTTGGGAAAAAAATTTAGGATATGTGAATTAGGGTTTGATAAGTTTGGTCTAGAAAGAGGCTAAGAGAATAAGGAAAAGAGAGTAATAGTGAGAACAATAATAGTTGATATATTGGTCAGGTAAAGTGGAAAATCAGGCCAGAAAGGCTGATTGACAGCAAAAACACAGGGTTTGCTATGAGTTGAACTGTGTCCCCCAAAAAGGTATGTCAACTTGGCTAGTCCATGATTCCCAGTATTGTGTGATTGTCCACCATTTTGTGATCTGATGTGATTTTTGTATGTGTTATAAATTGTAACTCTATGATGTTAATGAGGTGGGATTACCAGCAGTTATGTTAATGAGGCAGGACTCAATCTACAAAATAAGGTTGTGTTTTAAGTCAATCTCTTTTGAGATATAAAAGAGAGACGCAGGCAGAAAGACATGGGGACCTCATACCACCAAGAAAACGGCACCTGGAGCAGTGCATGTCCTTTGGAACCGGGGTTCCTGTGCTGTGAAACTCCTAGAGCAGGGGAAAACTGATGACAAGGCCTTTCCCTAGAACCAACGGAGAGAGGAAGCCTTCCCCTGGAGCTGGTGCCCTGACTTTGGACTTCTAGCCTCCTAAACTGTGAGAGAATAAATTTCTCTTTGTTAAAGCCATACATTTGTGGTATTTCTGCTACGGCAGTACTAAATTAACTAAGACAGGGTTAGAAGATGAAATGAAGATAAGCAGGTTTGGTAGGGTAGGAGGAGGAAGTTGTAGCCAGAGGGAAAGGAAAATTTCAGTTTCAGGTAACTGTATAGCCAAGGAAGTGAACAGACTGTGAAGCTGTACAAGTTATCAATTAGGCTCCCACAGTCCCCCAGGGTGATGGCGAAAGAGTGGTATGAGGGTAAGCCTTAAGTTCAGTGCTGCTCCTTTCATGTGAGAAAGAGCAGTTTTCTACTTGGGATGGAAGTTCCTTAATGGACTGATACCCATCCTACCTATCTCAGTTGAAAAAAATCACTGACTTAGAAGGTTTCATATAAAAAGGTCATGAGAAACTTTCCAGAATGAGTTTATTATTAACAGAGATAATTTAACAAATGTTTATGCTTTTGACCTAATAAAACTCAAGTGTTCAAATATAACATTAAAAAAAAGTAGACAAGTAAATCTTGTCTCCAGCATTTACAGTCTATTTGCCCTAAAACCTGGGTAACAGTTCAAAATGTGTTATGAATCTTATGGCCTCTTCAGCAATTTTTTATTTTCATCTATTGGTGCAATCATCTTAAAGTAAATCTAGTATTTTTCACGGATTCTATTAGGAATAAATTGTATTTTTTGCGTTACTGAAATGTTTTTACCTTGAGTTGTGAGCTGCCCTTCTTGAGCCTGTACACAACGAAGCTCTTCAATGGTTTCCTTCAGAGAATCCCTTTCTGTTCTTAACCTCTGAAGGGACATAAAAACATGGAAGGTTAGCTTCAGGCTTTATAACTACTCATCACTGGTTTTAGCCTTTACAGAATGAAAAGCAGTAGTGAACATGGACATGCTTTACCTTTTGATCTTCTACGGGACAATTAAAATAGTTTTTTTTTTTTTTTCATTTAACGACATTGAACATTTACTAGGTGCAAAGCAATGAACTGTCCACAGTTAAACATAAGAAACAACACTGCCCTCCCTTAACAATAAGTACCTAATTTCTTATATAACATTATTTTCATTAGACATAACAGATCAAAGAACAAAGACTTTAAACATCTACAAATTATTGACAAAGTCAAAATATTTTTAAAAGATTCAAAATGTGCTGAACAACAAGAATTGTATCCTTTGTATTAGTCACACAGAAAACAGAAAAGCTACGTAAATTTAAAGAAAGTCATGAGCAGAACAATGTTA
This sequence comes from Elephas maximus indicus, assembly GCF_024166365.1. Classification (NCBI taxonomy): domain Eukaryota; kingdom Metazoa; phylum Chordata; class Mammalia; order Proboscidea; family Elephantidae; genus Elephas; species Elephas maximus. The sequence goes on from NC_064840.1 coordinate 57,480,358, forward strand.
AACACAACAGCAGTAGAAAAAATAAATATCTATAAAAGAAATTAGGATGGAAATCAAAGCATTCATTTTTATCTTTTTAGAACTATTTCTGAAGCACAAATTGATACCTTCTATAATTTAAAAATAAGCAGGATCTCTAGTTTTCATTCACAAATAGAAGGAATTAAGAAGTATTCAAAACATGAATTAAATGTCACTGTCTTAATTTTGGCAGTGCTCAAACAGAAATACCTAATATATACTTACATCCTTTTCTTTTTGAAGACTGTCAACTTTTTCTTTCAGTCGCTTATATTCAAAATCTAATTTATCTGCTTTCTTTGATTCTTCAGATAATCTGTTTTGCAGTTCTACTACCTAATACATAAAGATAACATTAATTTTTATAATTTGAAATATTAGAAATTATCACTGTTTTCTTCTACAGACCTATGAACCCTCTCCAAAAATACTCAAATAAATGTATATGATACAGCAGCCTAACAAAGTGGAGAACTAGGCATAAAAATGTGTCCACGTACTATGGGTTCCAAAACCAGAATCATCCAGAACAACAACTCAAAATTATAAAAGAATCTATAGGGCTTTCACTTCCTTCAATATAGGTAACTGAGTAGACTGAAAACTCTCTTGCTATATAAAACAAATGCTAGGGGGAAAAATCCAGTGCACACCTAAGTTCCTAAGAAAGTAAGGTAAATCCTCAGGGGCCAAAACCAGAGTAGGAGGTTGGTGCTGAAGCTACGAGTAGGTGAGGTGCTACTGCCAATACCCAGAACCTCGAGCTTTAGGTCTAACAGGAGACAGGTGAGTGTTAAGCTACCCTGAGATCTAAAAGGTGGTGAATCAGTAAAAAACAGGTTGGGGAGGAAGAAGTCCACTAGCTGGCAAAGGCAATAAGAAAACCTGCCTATCTCAAACTGAGTTCTGGGTTTTAAAAAATATCCCTCGAAATTTGAAACCATAACCTGCTAATACATGGGTTTGGATTTGAATTTTTACTACTTCGCTTGTCTGGGAAACCCTGAGCCTAGCAATTAACTTAAAGTGGTCCTGGTTGGTAATGCTGTGGGAAATCTGGCACAAGCAATCACTCATATTGTCTAGAGGAACACAGTCTTAGGATTCCCAAAGATAAAGATGAACCAAATGCAAAAGCAAAATCCACAATTATAAAGGCCATAAAAAATAAGTCACTATGAACAAGAGTCAGCAGAAAACAACAACAGCAGCAGCAGCAACAACAGTAAAACAGCAGAAAAAGACTCCCAAAGATTTTAGACTGGAATTACCAGACAAAAAATACATACACTAGGTTTAATAATAAAAACTGAAAAGGAAATCTAAATTTTCAAAAGCTGTAAGAGATGATAAAAAATGATCAGGGAGGTTTGAAAAAGCACCACAGCAGCAGTAGAAAGAAAAAAAAAAATCAATGATAAATAAAGCATATTAAGCAGCAGAGCAGAAACAGGCAGAGAAAATTAGTATGCTATACAGTTTTACCGTAATATTTCTAGGTATAGGTTCCTTTTTATTTATTTTGTTTGTAATTCAGTATTAAATCTAAATCTGATGTCCTTTCTTAGTTTGGAAAAATATTTAGCCATCCTTACTGTCAAAATAATCTTTCCCCCATTCTTTCCATTCTCTTCTTGGGAGCTCTAATTAGAGAGTTCCTTGTTTTATATTCCATACCTTTAAATTTCATTTATAATTTTCATCTCTTTGGGCTACATTTATTCTGGGGAATTTCTCGACCCATATTCAAGTTTGTTAATTATTTCAGCTTTGTTCTATTTGAAATATTTCATAATAAAATGATGGGAAAAATGTATTCACCAAAAAAACCTACTAGTAATTCATAGTTTACTGGCTATTCTACTACAACTTCAGGAAATGGAAAATTCCGGTTTTACACAAATATCTTCTGAGATGGTCAATGAAGAAACCACTCTCCAACTTATTTTATTAAGCTAGTATAAGTTTGATATCGAAATTAGAAAATCATGAGATTTTAAATGACCCATAGAGGCAAATGTTCTAAGTAAAATGAACAAAGCAAATCTAACAATCTGAAAATCCCAAATAAATCCACTGTGACCAAGCTAATTAATCCTCAGGAATGAAAGGATGGGTTAAACTTAGGAAATCCATTAAGATAATTCACTACAATAATAGAAAGGGGAAGAAGCATAGGATTCCCTCAATAGATGCAAGAAAAGCAGTTGATAAAATTCAACATCCATTTAAGACGAAAACTCTGAGCAAATTAGGAAAGCAACGGAATTTCTTTATCCTAAAAAAAGGTAACTACCAAAACCCTACGGCAATCCTCATAATACACTGGTAAAACATTTAAAGTATCCTGTATAAAATCCAAACAAAAAATAGTTACCTGTTATTATTGCTTCTATTCAAAATTATATTAAAGGTCAAGCTGATTAACCAAAAAAAGGGGAGGGGGTAGGAGTATGGAGTAGAAAGGAAGAAACAAAACAGCTTTTATCTGCACACTATATGACATCTGACAAGAGAATCTACAGAAATTATTAGGTACATGAATTTGGCAAGGTTGCAGAATCAATATATAAAAATCAATTTCATTCATACAATAAGCATGTAGAAAATGGTATCTTTCTCTTAATTATCAAAACAATTCAAAACAAAGTACATAAGAGTAATTACAACAAAATACGTGCATGATCTTCAGAAGAATATTATAAAACTTAATTGAAACACATTGAAGACCTAAATAAATGGAGAGATACTACATTTATGGACAGGAATTCTGCCTAAATTGATCAACAGATTTGATGTAATTCCAATTCTCAATGGAAAGCAACAGGCCAAGAACAGACAAAACAGTTTTGAAAAAGAACAAGGCATTAGGTATGTACTACTGAATATCAAAATTACCAAAACTCTATAGAAAATAAGTAGTGTGGTACTGGTGTAAGAATACAGAAATATACCAATGGAACAGAAAAGAATGCCTTGAAACAAACAAAAAATGTAAATGGTAGAGGTGGGTTTGCAGGTCATTGCAAAAGAGATGAACTATTAAATAAATGGTGCTGGGTTAGCTGGTTATTCACATATACAAAAAGTTTTTCAAATGGATTCCTACCTCACACCCTAAACAAAAATCAATTCTAAGTGGATTAAAGACCTAAATGTACAAAACCAACTTTATATTTTTATTTAAAAAAAGAAAAAGATGAAATTAGACTTGCATCCTTATATAGGAAATGAGTTCTTAAACAAGGCACACAAAGCACAAATCATAAAGAAAATTATACTTAAGTTTCCTTATACTGAAATTATCAGCTTCACAAAAAGTGAAAGGACAAGTCACAGACTGGTAGGCAATAACTGTAACTTGTGTAACTAATGGAAAATTAATATCTAGAATATATAAAGAACTTTCAGAAATAAGAAAAAGAAATAATCCAATTTAAAAATGGATAAAAGAAGAACAGGCATTTCAAAAGAAATGTAGTCAGCAAATATCTTTGTAATCAGGATAATGAAAATTATAATCATAATGAGACACCATTTCATAACCATCCAACTTGCAAAAATTAAAGTCTGACATTCCTATGTGTGAACATTTTACAACTTTGTGGAAGTGACAATGTGGAGCAGTATGAGCTCATTAAACTGCTTGGTGGTGGTATAATCTCTCTGGGGAAAAACTGGCAATATCTAATTACACTAAAGATGCCTTAAGGAAGAAATCCCATAAAGGTGCAAAATGTTCATACATGTACAGAAGGAATTATGTTCAATACTAGATATAGTGGTGTTTCTTATAATATAGGGAAAAAAATCTGAAACAGCCTATATGTCCTTCAACAGGAAAAAAATGGATAAATTGTGGTACAGTCACTCAATGGGATACTATACAGTAGTGAAAATAAACACCTATCAGCATAAACTAGCCTTACAAATGTACTGCTGAGCAAAAAAAGTAAATTGCAGAAGTGTACACTTATTATAGCATTTATATAAAATTTTGAAACATATTTAAAATATTATAAATTGTTTAGGGATAAATATATATGTGTGTAGCAGAGGTATAAAGATGGCACGGGAACCAAAAAAAAACCAAAACCAAACCCTGTGCCGTCAGGTCGATTCCGACTCATAGCGACCCTATAGGAGAGAGTAGAACTGCCCCATAGAGTTTCCAAGGAGCACCTGGTGGATTCGAACTACCAATCCTTTGGTTAGCAGCCATAGCACTTAACCACTATACCACCAGGGTTTCCGGCATGGGAATAATAACAGCAAAAGTCAAGATACTGGTTACCTCTGAATAAAGGCGGAGTATGTTTTATTTCTTAAACATGGCTAATTATTGTCATCTTCTTTTACCTTTTTATATTTCTTAAATATTTCATAATAAATTAAAAAGAAAACAATAGAAAGAGACCAATAAACAAGCCCTGGGTAAGAACTAAGTGTCACAGAGAAAAAACAGAATACCACGAAAACAAAGTTTTTTCATAAGCAATACTGTTGTAAGAGAGAACTTGCGTGAAAGCGTCATTGACGAACGTGGTTGCTCCTCTTTTACCTGTCTTTTATACGTCTCCAGTTGACTTCGAGCTGCATTGGCTTTCCTTAACTCTTCCTCCAGACTGACAGTGTTCTGCATATACATAGTATTCTTCTCTTCTAACAGCTTCACCTGCCGCCTCAGATCGCCAAGATCTTCTAGCTTCTTTTTGTATGAATCCACTTGGCCTTCTAGTTTAGCCACTTTATCAGAAGAATGTCTAGAATGAGATGGGCAACTAAAGGTAAGAAACACATCCACGGTGAAGCTGCTTCAGACAGTGCTAAACCAAGGAGATGACCCGGAAACAACACGTTCTAATGATAGATCTAAGATCAAAAGTGATTCCAGGTTAACTTTCTGGTCTGGTTGAAAAAATATGGCCAAATTACAACTAAATGCGTAATAGAAAATGTTATAGAGTTTAAGGCAAGCAAATAGTAGGTATCCAGCAGAGTTCTATATAGCACAGAAATAACATAAAATAAATTTGTGCAGTGTTCAAACGACTCAGCAATCAACACGCCACTAGTGACCACAGGAATAGCCGTTTCAGTGGCGTAACGGGAAAGGGGGAGGTGGTGTCAAATTTTAGTGGGTTGAGGAGAGAACCTAATTTTTACCTTATGTATTATAAATTTGGTTCTGGAGAAGAGGAAAGAGTAACGAGTTTCTTTCAGAAAAAAACATATATATATGTGAAGAGAAAAGACAATCGATTTAACACAGTCCCTGTACATAGGATAGATGAGGGAATTAGCACAGGGCATAAGAAAGAATACCAGTTTTGTACTCTGGAAGCAAAAAAAGAAAAGATGGGTGAGAATGCAGGGGAGTTAAGGGGTGCAGGAGACAGGGGACATGGAGAGTTCAACAGTCCTGGCACTTTTTTTCTGGGCAGTAGGAGACAAAGCCATCTCCTGAGACTAAGGCCCGGGGGAGGTGTGGTAGGGCAGACAGGTGAGAAGAGTTATGAAAACAAGTAATAGCTATGTGAGATGGAGCTATCTACTGATGAGCAGGAGAATGGCAGGCCAGTGGGGAGAATCCAGTGAAGAGTACAGATCATTAATAGGTCATAGAACAAATTTTCTCTATTAGTTCTCAGTATTCAAAGAGCAAAAAATAGAAGAAGAAAAAAAAAAAGATGGTTGCAATGATCCAAGAGAGCCTAAGAGTGGAATGGTAGAAAAATGAGCGAGGTGGCAAGCCTCGTGGGGTGTGACAGTATCTGACAAAAAAGTCCAAGTGACTAAGGGCTCAAAATTAAAGAATAGGAACAGCGAGAATAAAAGCTCCAGAGCTGTAAGAGCAATGAAGTGATTGTCAGAGATTAATTTTTACTGTATCTTTATGCAAATAACACAAGCACCTTCTACATTTGTTTGCCAACCACAAGGTATTTTCCTAAGTGTCGCTATGCCAATTCTTTTTTTCACCTGTTGCTAAAAAAAAAAAAAGTTTAGCATAGTGTACTTACAAAAATACCTTGTGGGGGATGGGCACGGTTGGCAAACAAACACAGAAGGTGCATGTTATCTGCATAAAAATATGGTATATAGTACTCACTTGCCAGATCCTGTTACAAGTGTTTACAAATATAATTTAATTTCTCATACAAACCTCAGGTAGGTGTATGTAGCATCTCCCTTTTACAGACCAAAAAATAAAAAAAGTTACACAGAGGTTAATTAAATGATAGGACAGGGATTTGCAGCCAAGGTGGTCTGACTTTTAACCACTCTGCTGAGCTCAGAGATGTTAGAGTTTATAACGTTAGTGGTAGGGCTGCACTGGATGATGACAGTTCTCAGACTCTAAAGAGAGGGGAAGGCTGTTTACCTAAGGACATCTATTTCATCTTTTAGAGACTGAGCTTCATCTGCCAGAGTGGTTAGCTCGTCGTTCTGTTGCCGGAGTTCAGAGATTTCCTTTTCTAACTCTTCACAGCGAATCCGATAATCATCTTTGGCCGCTTCTAGCCTGTAACCAAAACAGAACAGAGCAGGAAAGTACTGTTTACTGTCTAACAATGCTCCTCAGAGGAGTCAAAGAAAGTAAAAATATAAAACAAGAGAATAAATTCTTCTTGAATTTGTCTCCTACTTTTGTGGCTGTAAATTACATTCCCAGGTCTTAACTGTATTAAAAATTGATTCCATTCTGCAAAAAGCTTTTGGAAAAGCTAAAACTGATTGCCATTCCTCTACTCAGGAATTTAGACATTGAATAATATTTTCCCAAAATTCTACAGATATAACTTATTTAAAGTTTTTTTTAATTAGGAAATTAACACATGTTCTTTGTTGAAAATTAGCAAATTATGGAAAAACAAAGACAATAAAAGTGTATTAATCCAGATAGATAACTACTGGTAACATTTGTGGAGTATATTCTCCAGTCTTATTTTTACTCGTATATTTTTCCCTCCAAAATATGAGTAACACTGTTCCTACTCCTTATTAATCAGATTTGTTTACTTAAAATATAAAACTGAAGGTACATTGTCACAATAAAGATGAGGCAGAAACTTTGTATCTGACTATAAAGAATAATAAAAAATACTTAGATACATACATATATAAAAGCCAAACCCACTGCCGTCGAGTCGATTCCAACTCATAGCAACCTTATAGGTAGAGTAGAACTGCCCCATAGAGTTTCCAAACAGCACCTGGTGGATTTGAACTGCCGACCCTTTGGTTAGCAGCTGTAGCACTTAACCACTACACCACCAGGGTTTCCACCCTATATATATAAAAAAAATAGTACTGGTAAAATACTTGAATTGTGAGAGTACTTCAAATTATCATATTACAAATATGTATTCTGGAACAAATAAAAGTATTAGATACTATTTCCTTTATAATAAAAACTTAAGGTAATTCTAAATGCCAGTTCCCCAAAACCATAATTTTAAAACTAGCCACAATTTATAAGCAAAAGAGTAAAGTCAGGCCTGGATTTTACCATCCACTGATAATGTCTTAGTAGGTCAAGCTGCAGACTAGGAGTTTTCAAACTGTTTGGTTTCAGGATGTCTTCCACTCTTAAAATTTTCAAGGACTCAAAAGGACATTTGTTTATAAATGTTTTATCTATCAGTAAAGGAGCCCTGGTGGCACAATGGTTAACTGCTTGGTTGCTAACCAAAAGGTTAGTGGTTTGAACCCACCAGCAGCTCTGTGGGAGAAAAGACCTGGCCATCTGCTCCCGTAAAGATTTCGGCCTAGGAAACCCTATGGGGCAGTTCTACATTCCTACTTTACTTTCCCCCTTCACTGTAGCCCCTTCTCACCCCTCAACAAAAGTTACCACAGAAGGTTTCCTTTGTATAGAATATTTATTCTGAAGCTCTATTTTAATAGTATTTATTTTAGAAACTCTACTATTGTTAAGAGTTCTTCTGCTTGTGAAGAAAGAATAAGTTCAAAACTGAAGGTACTGAACTTCAAAATATATGTAAATATATATTGTTAAATATACACAGGAAAAAAGTGTATATAATTATTACCTATGTGTTTTATATACTTGGTGGTTCTTTTTTATGTACCTGACTTTTACTATTAATATGAACTCCTGAAGTGGTAAAGGCATTTAAAACCTTCACTTCCATTGGGCAAAGTGCATGTAAACCAGCTCATCATAGAGAATCTGCTGCCTACTTCAAAGTCAGTCTACCACCTCAAAAAAAAAAAAGGCCGTTAACGAGTTGAAATCGACTCGATGGCACACAACCATATTAGAAATTATATTTCTAATATTATCATATTAGAAATTAAAGCTGAGAGAAACTTTAAAATGTTTACTTAATTCACTGGAAAATAACCGTAATAAACCCATTACATGTTAATAAATAACAATTTTAATGAAAAACAACTATGTTTTCTAAAACAAAATAATTCTGAGAGTAGCATCATTTTGTGATTCTAATATCTGGCTTAAGGGAACACAGCTGGGGTCTCGTATCTGTTTCTACACTCATCTGCTGTGATACGTTCTTTTCCTTGGAGTATATGAAGAAAATCCAGCCTTGGATAGATGTGTAGTTAGAAAACAGGGGACTCTGCAGACTCTCTGAAAGGGTCTTAGAGAATCTCAAGGGGATCCTCAGACCACACTTTGAACTGCTAATGTAGACCACTGGGGATGAATTATTTCTACACTTTCTGAAAAAGTTTTTGTTCCCCATCTGCTAAGGCACAAGAAAGGGGGAAAAAAAAAAATCCAAAAACATTCCATTGGGCAAAATGAAAGAATAATTGACACGCTACCACACTAAGTTTCTTAGTCATCTAGTGCTGCTATAACAAATACTATAAGGCAATGGCTTTAACAAAGAGAAATTCTAGTAGGCTAGAAATCCAAATTCAGGGCGCCAGCTCCAGGGAAAGGCTTTCTTTCTCTGTGGGCTCTGGAGGAAGGTCCCTCTCGTCAATCTTCCCCTGGACAAGGAGCTTCTCTGCGCAAGAACCCCAGGTCCAAAGGACGCCCTCTGCTCCCAGTGTTTCTTTCTTGGTGGTATGAGGTCCCCAGCCCTCTGCTTGCTTCCCTTTCCTTTTTATCTCTTGAGAGATAAAAGATGGTGCAGGCCACAGCCCAGGGAAACTCCCTTTACATTACATCAGGAATATGATCTGGGTAAGGGTGTTATAATCCCACCCTAATCTTTTTTAACATAAAATTACAATCACAAAATGGAGGACAAGCACATAATGCTGGAAATCATGGCCCTGTCAAATTGATGCACACATTTTTGGGGGGACATAATTCAACCCATGACACTAAGAGTTACCTGGTAAAGGAAAACTTAATTGATATTTAATTTCTCCTACTGTTTTAACAGTGGGAATCTATGACTAGGTAAGAAAAAAAGTAAGAAGCAGGCCATAATTTATTTTATAGTAAATCTTCACAAAACATTTTTGTCACACTGCTAAATCCCAAGCTATACAGGGTATGCATTCCTCCAAAATAATTAAGTATATGGGAGTTCACTGGTTATAAACATCCATAAATTAGAATACTGTTGAATAATCTGAAGTAGGAAAAAAGGTTCTCAGGGATTTTTGAAAGGTGCAGAAAAGGAGGTGAGAAAAAACAGTGTGTCTGTCCATATTATTATTCTATGGACCTTGGAAAAATCCAAGGAAAAAATTCAGCCCTACGGTGCCTGAAATGGAAGGCAGGGTAACAAAGCCACACTGTATTAACGGAGCCCTGGTGGCGCAGTGGTTAAGAGCTCAGCTGCTAAGCAAAAGGTCAGCAGTTCAAATCCACCAGCAGCTCCTTGGAAACTATATAGGGCAGCTCTACTCTGTCTTATAGGGTTGCTATGAGTAGGAATCGACTCACTGGCACACAACAACGACACATTAACAGATATTTAAATGTAAATACTTTCTCGAAAGGTTAAGGCATTGTCCTTAGAGCAAATTTCTTTAAGAAACAGGCATTTGAGGAAAGGCAGGCTTAGGTGGGAAGCTACACTAAAAGGTATGTTGTTGTTGGTATGCCCCCGACTCATGGTGACCCCATGTGTTACAGAGAAGAACTGCTCCTTAGGGTTTTCTTGGCTGTAATCCTTATGGAAGCAGTTCACCAGACCTTTTCTTCCACAGGAGTCGCTGGGTGGCTTCAAAGTGCCAACCCTTAGGTTAGCAGCCAGTTGCAAACCACTTGCACCCCCAGGCTCCTTTAAAACATATGCTAAGGTTGGCATATTCCTAGACTATCAGATCTGGGGTAAATAAGGCCTATGAATCTATTTTTAATTAGTTCCCTAGTTGACTGTCATGCAGATGATCTGAGAACCACACTGCAGACAGTCAAAGGACAGCATGAAGGCTATTTTCAGAATAAGGAAAATCACAGAAGAGAATGGTCCTAGTTGTGGCAAATGCCTCTGTGCCAATGAAAATAATCCTTGTATAAGCTTTGGCAGGCTGTTAACATGCCAGGTGGTATCATAGTCAACTTGTGAGTTCAAACACTGGTATGTTGTATAAAGTATGTACTTGTGAATCAATGTAAAAACTGAAGTTTAAATTTAATTATGGCTGTAAAAGGAAATTAAAAGGACTGTTATTTTCCCTCTATTGTGAAAATCTTGACACAGGCTTGACTGGTTTGGTTGAGCAAATCTCTTAACTCTGGAGAGTTACTCTAACAAGTTATTCTTTAAGTATAATTTCTAAAACAAGGTATAACAGACCTTTTTTCTGTGGTACATGCTACAAATATTTTTCCCCATTTGACAGCAGTCTTTTAACTTAACTTTGTTTATGATGGTTTCTTTTTTGGGTCATGCAAATATTTATTTTTATGTAGTCAAAATTATCAATCTTTTTTTTTATTGCCTCTGGATTTTGAGTCATGATTAGAAAGTCTGTCCCTATATCAGGGTTCTTCCAGCACCTGTATGGTTTCATGCTTTACATTTAGATCCGTAATCCATATGGAGTCTATTACTGTGTATAGTATGAGCTATTGATCCAATTTTGTATTTCCAAATAGCTGTCCAGTTGTGCCAACATCATTTAATAAGAAGCTCAACTTTTCCTTAGCAATCTGAGATGCCACACCGGTCATAGGCAAAGTTTCCACATATTCGAGTATGATTCTGGACTTTTTATTCTATTCTGCTGGTTTATTCATGGGCCAGTACCACATTGTTTTAATTATAGAGGCTTTACACTATGTTCTACAATCTGGTAGAGCTGTGCATTCTTAGTTTTTCTTTTTCATTGTCATAACTGCCTATTCTTATGTGCTTTGCTATTCCACATGAATTTTTATATTAATTTGATCAATTCTGTGAAATAGTGTCTTGTTATTTTTATTGAAATTGTACTGAATTTATAAAGTAACTTAGGGAGCACTGATATCTTCATAATGTTGAGTCATCCTATCCAAGGATAAAGGCAGATTTCTACTTGTGTCTTTCAGGAGAGTTTTAGAATTTTCCTTAAATAGGTTTTATACATTTCTTGTTAAATTTATTCCTAAATATTTCATCTTCTTTTCTGCTATTGTAAATGGCATTTTTTCCACCATAAGGTCTTCTGATTACTGTTTATATACATGAAAGCTATTGATTTTGAAAGAGCTTTATGGGGCTATACTTTACATAACTTAAAATGCAACCATGGTAAATGTACAATGCGGTAATTTTTAATAAACATATAGTTATGTAACCATCACCAAAAGTCAATTTTAGAACATTTCCATCACTCCAAAAAGTTCCTTGTGACTTTATGCAGTCAATTCCAGCTCCCACCCTAGCACTAGGGAATTTATCTGCATTCTGTCCATATAAATTTGCCTTTTCTGATGATTTCATAGAAGTTGCATCACACAATATATAATCTTTTGCATCTGGCTTCTTTCACTTGGCATAATGCTTTGAGGCTCATCCTTGCAGAAGTATGCAGTACTTAAGTCCTTTTTATTGCTGAGTAGTAGTTTTTGTTTATTAATTTATCAGTTGATGGACATCTGGACTGTTTCCAGCTTGGGTCTATTGTGAGTAATGCTGCTATAAATATTTATTATCTGGTCCTTTACATACATGTTGGCTGAATCTTGCTCTAGTAGAGACCCCAAGAAGGGCTTATGGGTAAAGAAAGCCTTAAGTCCTTCTGTGTTGTAAACAGTTTTTCTATAGCCTTGATATTTAAAAGACAGCTCAGCTAGATATAAAAATTATTCGTTCACACTTTCTTCTGTTGAATTAAAAAAAAAAAAACACTGCTCCACTATTACCTTGCTTTGCATGTTGTTTCTGAAAAATCTAACTCTATTCTGATTATTCTGACTTTGTAACTTACTTGAACTTTCTACCTGAAGGCCTTGAGAATTTCATTTTTTTCTTTAAAATCTCCTTTGTCTGTAGCTACTCAGAAGTCTTAATATTATATTCTTAATGAAATGATAATTACCAAATTTGGCTGCAACAATAAGCTCAAGCATAACAACGATTGTGAGGATGGTGCATGACTGGCAGTATTTCATTCTGCTGTACATAGGGTCCCTATAAGTTGGAACTGACTTGATAACACGTAACAACAACAAGTGGTATTTTACCTGAATGTTTCTTCTTGGAGCTGTTCTAATTGAGTTTGGAGCTGCAGGTGCCTTCTTCCTGCTGGGCTGTTAGGATCTTCTATAGAATCGGATTGATTGAGTCTTTCCATCAATACCTGATTCTCCACTAACAAACTACTTTTTTCCTCTTGTAATGCTGCAACCTGTTAGGATATAGGAAGACAGCAGTTATTTCCTCCAATTACAGTGGCAATAGCACAGTCATTTGTGAATTACCATTATGAATTAAAGTCTGTGTTTAATGAAGTGCAATTAACCTTCACTTAAAATATTTACATTATTTTGGAATACCGCACAGGCAATGCAGTAAGAGTAAGCAAGAATTCGTTCTTTATCTTATTTTTGAAAAGAGCCTTGACCAAAGAAGATATATGAATGACAGAAAAACAAGCAAAAAGATACTCATCATTAGTCATTAAGGAAATGCAAATTAAAACAGAAATTATTTAAAACTACTTTCCTACTAAAATGGCTAAAGTTAAAAAGACTGATCCTACCAAGTGTTGGTGAAGATGTGGAGCAAATGGAAGTCTCACACACTTCTGGTAGGAATGTAAAATGTTTCTACCACTTCGGAAAACAATTGAGCACTTTCTTAAAACGTTAAACCTACAATTGCTATGACCTAGCCAATCTATTCCTAGGTATTTACCCAAGAGAAATAAAATCGTATGTCCACAAGAAGACTAATAACGTTTACAGCAGTTTCACTTGCAATAGAAAAAAAAAGAAAGGAAATAACTCAAACATTCAACAGGTGAATGAATGAACAGACTGTGGTATACTCATACAATGTAATACTATTTAGCAATAAAAAGAATAAACTATTGATACCAACAACATGGATGAAACTCAAAATAATGAAAGATGTTAGACTAAAAAACAAGAAAAGAAAATATACTGTATGATTCCATTTACATACAGTTCTAGAAAATGCAAGCTAATCTACAGTGACAGAAAGCAGAGCAGTCGCTGCCTGGTGACTAGAATGAGGGGTCACAAAGCGGCACGATAAAACTTCTGGGACCGATGTGTTGATGGTTTATGTGTTTATGTTGATGGTTTATGTGTTGATGGTTTATACATATCGAAATGCATCAAAATTGTACACTTCAAATATGAGCGGTTTACTGTATCTCAAGTATATCTCACCAAAACTTAAAAAATCAAAGCTGTCTTCTCTAATTCTTCCTCTCCACATTCCCACCATTTTCTCTTGAACCCATGCCAGTGAAGCTATTTCCTTCAGCATTCCACCAAACTGCTCAACAGGATGACTCATAATCCCCACATTACTAAGATCTATCAACAATACTTGACACAATTGACCACATCCTTCTTCTTGAAGTACTTCCTTCACCTGGCTTCCAGGACATCTTAATCTCCTGGGTTCCATAACCACTCACTGGTTTTACCTTTTTATCTCCCTGACTGCTTAACACTGGAGTGCCCCACAGATCTTCTTTTCTAAATACAGTGATGGCGTCTAGCTTCATGACAACTTGCATGTTTGTATTTCTAGCCAGGGATCCTGAACTCAACATCATTTACATTTAGATGTTGAACAGACATCTCAAATTTGAATTGTCCAAACAGAGCTCTTAATTACCCTCCACTCCTTTCACAGTCTTTCCCATTTCAGAAAATGGTAACTGTGCTTCCAGTTGCTCAGCCACCATCCTTGGTATCTCTCCCTCACCCACCTGCACTCTGTCAGCAAATATCATTGGCTCTACCTTCAAACATATTTTGGACCCTTCTCACTACCACCACTTCCTGTTCTAAGTCAACATAATTTCTTGCCTGAATTAATGCAATAGCCTCTTAATTGGTCTCCTTGGTTTGACCCTTGCCTCCCTTTAATCTATTCTCCACACAGCAGACAAAATGATTTACTAAAACAAAAATCAGGTCACATGACCGCTTTGCTCAAGATCCTCTGAAGACGTTCCACATTACTGAAAGTTAAAGTCTTTATAAAGGCTTATAAGACCTCTTCAGACTGATTTCCTACCTATAGGGCGGCTATGAGTAGGAACTGACTCAACAGCAACGGGTTTGGTTTTTGGTTTTATTCTCCCCCACACTCCCTCCTTCTCCTGCGTTCTTAATAGTCTTGCTGTTCTTTGAGTATACCAGTCATGCTCCCACCTCAGGGCCTTTGCACTTACTTTGGCTCTTAGGCTTCCCTTTACCTGTAATGCTCTTCGCCCCTAGAAATCTGGGAGGCTCACTCTGTAACTTCTTTGGACTTTACCAAAATGTCACTTTTGCAGGAGACCTTTGTTGACTAGCCAACTTAAAATTAATTCTCCCCACTCTGTATTCCCTATTTCATCTTCTTTATTTTTCTCTAGAACACTTATCACAATATAACCTACTATATTTTTATTTTATTTATTGTCGTTTTCTTCATTAGTATGCAAGAACCTTGGAGGCAAGGATGTTTTACCTATTTTGGTCTGTTATTTATATCTCATTGTGTCCTATCCTCATTGTATCTACGGCAACAAAAACAGTGCATGATACATAAGCCGAAACCAAACCTGTTGCCTTTGAGTCGACTCCGACTCAAAGTGACCCTACAGGCAGAGTTGAACTGCCCCATAAGGTTTCCAAGGAGTGGCTGGTGGATTCGAACTGCCAACCTTTTGGTTAGCAGCCTGAGCTCTTAATCACTGTGCCACCAGGGCTCCACATGATACATAGCAGGTGCCCAATAAATGTTTGCTGAATGAACAAATCAATCTAGAAATGCCAGCTCTATTAATTTATCAGATTTCCGTACATGCATGAGTATCTTCTGGGCTCTATTGTATACCACTAGTTTATTTCATTCATTTCTGTCCTTTTCATACATCTTTTTAAAATAAAATTTTAAGGCTTTAAATTTCCCCTTTAGGCACTGCTTTAGCTGTATCCCATAGGTTCTGATATATTGTATTTCTGTTATTGTCCAGTTCTGAATATTTTCTAGTTGTTGTTTTGATTTCTTCTTCAACTCTTAAGTTATTTAGAAGCACACTTTCAAATTTCCAAATGAATGGAATTTTTAAAAACTCATCTCTTTGTTTCTAACTAAGTTATACTTTGGTCAGACAGCATGATCTATGTAGCCCAGATTCTTTGAATTATATTGAGAATTGCTTTACAGTCTGGTATGTGGACAAACGGAAACCCTGGTGGCGTAGTGGTGAAGTGCGACGGCTCTTAACCAAGAGGTCAGCAGTTTGAATCCGGGAGGCGCTCCTTGGAAACTCTACAGGGCAGTTCTACTCTGTCCTATAGGGTTGCTATGAGTTGGAATCGACTTGACGGCAGTGGGTTTTTTGGTTTGGTATATGGTCAAATTATAGGAAGGCTCAGTGTTTAACACAAATTTTAATACTAGAATTATCAGACTAGCTAATGTTGCTAAAAGAGTTTAATTCAATATATCATGGCAGAAATTTTTTTACACAAGCAGAAAAAGGAGACTAGTTAAAAACGATAAACACAATTTATTTAAAATAAATCAAATAAGGCAAAGGGCTTATAATGAAAAGCCACAGTTTCCTGCTAAGTTCTTCCATTCCCAAGGGACCGTTAGTTTTAAGTGTTCCTAATGTTACTGCTTTTGGTTGTTACTTTGCACTCTAAATAACGTCATACACTACTGCTTTTTGACTTAGGCATTATCTGATGACTCTCTCCTCTGACATGTGAGATTACAGAAACCTGTGCCACCCTCTTCCCCCAAATACAGTCATGTCACTATTCTCACTTCCTTCACTGGTCACCCCTAAATTTTAAACAACTACTTATCTATTCATATAACTCAACTACCCGCCCATTCATTCATTCACTCAAATATTCACTGTGTGCCTCCTATGTGCTAAGCACTGTCACATGGTTCTAGGTACAAGGGATACAGTGATGGACGAAGCTTAGAAAGTCCTTACTCATATATTCAAACAAATCATAATAAATATATTAAAGAGTTCACATGCTACAAGAAAGTAAATTAATACAAAAAACAGAGTGAGAAATGCTACGCAGACGGTTAGAGTAAGACTATCAGGTGAGACTGGGTCATACTTTGGGTTGGCTGACCATGGTAGGCCTTCCTAGGGAGGCCTAAAATAGTGCCTGGCACACCGAAGTGTCCAATAAATATTTTATGGCTTAATAAATCAGGTGATTTGGAGCTGAGACTGGAACACAGGAAGGAGCCAGCTGTGTAATGACTGCTGTACCACAGAGGAGAAAAGTGATTCTTGACTCCCTACTTAGTAAGATGAGAACATTAGTGGTCTTACCTTCCCTCCTCCCTCCTCTCCCATTCTACTTCTCAACCTCTATCATCTGTACGTTTACTTTACAATAACAATTCTAAATGCCAAAGACAAAGCTTTCATTATTACATCAGAGTTTATATTATTATGACAGTGTTAATGCTGTTCCCTGCAGATCCAAGTATGTTATAGGGCTACCCCTTCTCTTTCGTAACCTCTCTGCAATTTGACCATTCACTTGGCAATCTGTCTATATATACCAGGAGTTGGCAAACTTTTCTGTAAAGGACCAGATAATAAATATTTTAGGCTTTGAGAGCCATAGGTCTCTGTTACAACTACTCAATTTTCAATTATAGCATGAAAGCAGCCACAGATAATATGTAAATAAATGAGCATGACTGTGCTGCAATAACACAGATATCAAGGCGTAATTATCCACCCTGGTATGTACCTTTAATTTTATATTATTAAAGATAATATTTGTATCCTGATCATACAAATAATAAACTCCTATTTATTATAATGCTTAGCATTTCTCTATAGTTTGATTTTAAAAACTGAAAAGCAACAGTACATACATTCCAAGAAAAACCAAACCCATTGCCGTCCAGTCGATTCCGACTCATAGCGACCCTATAGGTCAGAGTAGAACTGCCCCACAGAGTTTCCAAGGAGTGCCTGGTGGATGTGAACTGCCGACCTTTTGGTTAGCAGCCGTAGCACTTAACCGCTACGCCACCAGGGTTTCCCGTACTTACATTAAAATTACATTAGGACTATGTAAATATTATTTACCACATACCCAAAAAGTGTGCTATGATTATACTTCCTTCTTTATACATCCATTGTAATGACCAACTTCTATGTAGAATGCTTCTAGCATAAAATATTATGAACTTTATATATACCCATCAGCCAGCTTTAACAAGTATTAAAACATAGCCAATTATGTCTCATTTGTACCTCCACCCACTCCCCCTACCGCCTATTTTGATGTAAATCCCAGACAAATAACCATTACTTTCTCATTTCTGTCTTTGTGAGCGATTTCCTCAACTTCATCTTTAACTATTCTGTTGAATTTTTTATTTGACAGTTCTGTTTTAATTTACTTAAGTGTTTCTTTATGTCTGATTTTTCCTTTTGCATCTTGCCCTTATTTTATAGATGCAACATCTTTACTAATTTCACTGAGGGTATTAACTAGATTAAAAAAAATCTGTTTTACTTCCCTAAATTTCTCCACTTCTTCTAGGGCTGGTTTTCTATTTATCTCGATCCTTTTCTCTTTTGAATCATTTTCACCTTCCCTTTCCTTACATTTAAGAATTAGTCAACAGTGTCACAACAGTTAAGGGCTCAGCTGCCAACCAAAAGGCTGGTGTGTTCAAATCTACTTAGCAGCTCTGTGGGAGAAAGACCTGGCAATCTGTTCCCATCAGGATTACAGCCTAGAAAAACTGTCACATGGGGTTGCTAGGAGTTGAAAATTGACTCAACTGCACCCAACAACGAGGGTAACTGGAAGCTCTGTATTCATGGGTTTCACTTTTAGGGCTTATCCACAAGAAGCTTGCCTTCGTCTAAATTAGGGAACCCAGAAATGCCAGAACGAAAAGGATCTTACCCTGTAATACCAATACCTCTCTAATCTCCCTAGTACTTCTCTTTGTTTAATTTCTTTAGAAAAGAGCCCTCTAATTTTGAGTGTAGCTACAGTCAGGAGTCCCTGCACGGCACAAATGATTAAGTGCTTACTACTAGCCAAAAGCTTGGCTATTTGAACCAACCCAGAGGTGCCTTGGAAGACAGGACTGGCAATCTGCTTCTGAAAGGTCAGCCTTAAAAACCTCATGGAGCAGTACTACCCTGACACTTGGGGTTGCCATGAGTAGGAATCTACTCAATGGCAACAAAGAGCAGCAGCATAAGCCAGTCTATATGCAGTGGGTAAACAGTGTGGAAGGATTCAACTAGACTTCACAAAACTCCTGGGAATAGCCCCCCTTCAGCCTTCCATCATACCTGTGGCCTTTCTGGGGTTCTGCTATAGCAGCTCCCTCCATCTCCCACCACGCCCCCACTCCACGCCCCCTACCCGCTGGTGTTTTCGCCACTGCATTCTTTGTTCCTTTTAGCCCTTCAGCACTTTTCCAACTGCCTTTTGGCTTTCAAAGGAAGGCTGGAGCTGGCTAATACCATGGTGACTGTGGAATATTCAGGAGTCTTAGGAGTGGGGCTGTTAAACTGTTAACTTGAAATGGTTTCAAAAAAAAAAACCAAACTCACTGCCATGGAGTTGATGCCGACTCATAGTGACCCTATAGGGTATAGCAGAACTGCCCCATAGGGTTTCTAAGGTTGTAAATCTTTATGAAAGCAGACTGTCACATCTTTCTCCTGTGGAGTGGCTGGTGGATTTGAACCGCTGACCTTTGGGTTAGCATCCATGTGCTTAACCTCTGTGCCACCAGGGCTCCTGTTGGAATGGTTTAGTAACTTGAAAATGGTCACTGTGGGAGTACTTATCATAAACATCACAAACCATGGCTTTTTTAAATCACCTCCACCCCTCTGGAGAGCTAGTTTACTAGCACACCCACAAAGGCTCTTGTTCTTTTCTTGCAGGTTTACACCATTTCAATTACTTTAATTTTAATGGGGTCAAAGGAAGAAATGGAAATTAACACCTTTGTTCAGTGTACTATCTTTAATCATAAATCTGTTTTTCTTTCTTCTTTAAAAAAAATGTTCTTTAATTAGGGTTTTGCACAGTCAAGCTGTACCGCACAGCAGTACACAGTACCTTCGGTGGGGCTTGAGGTGGTGCATTTCAAATGTGTGGTAGAGAGAACAGGTCTCTTACCTGCATATCCAATTCGTGGCACCTTTGGGCAATTTCTTCTTTTGCTGACAAAGCTTCATTTAGTTCCTCTGTTGTTTTCTTCAACTGAAGAACAAAGAAACAAAGACATGCAATAAATACTTCAAGGTGAAGTGGTAACAATTCATAACCACATGCGTACGACAGAGAACGAAAACATTTTTCTCCACAAAACTCTCACATTTTTCCCCTTTCTTTGGGTGGGTGGGGGTGGGGGTGGGAGGAGACCAAGGATGCTTCTGCAAGAGTCAAAAGAAGGTGCTTATAATTTCAATTTTCTTTTAGTCCTAAGTCTTTTGTGCTCTTTGAATTTTGCTGTTCCCCAAATCAAGTTTTCTCACACATCTTTTTTTGATTTGGTTCTTGGTAATGTTGATTACATAATGACTGAGAAATTTTACTTGCTAAAGTACATATGTGCTAAAGGAACAAGGACTTCAACTGTTGAAATATATGGCTAGTGCATTTTCAGAACAAATTTCTGAGTCATATTCAACCTTTATGCTAATTTGTATATCACCATTCCTTAAATATTTTTATTCTGATTCTCAACATGAACCAAGCATCCCTGCGTTGTCTCCCACTGTTATATAAACTCTAAGTTAGCAGAGTATGAAAACAACTTAATTAAAATAAAATTTTACTGTCTATTCAGCTCAGGTGACAAAACTTCTGTACAACATAGATGTAAAAAAAAGTATTTTTAACTTTAAACAACTTTAAAATCAAACACTATAATATAAGAGAAAGACAAATTACAACTTGGGCTAAAATTATAGCATGTCCCAAGATATTCCCGGAAAACACTGAGAAACCATGTGGAAGAAATGAGAGAAGACAAAGAACATAACAATTTCTGTTCATGCCTTGGAACAGATGTTCCCGCATAGCTTATGCATAGAAACTGACAATGTAACTAACAATATTTTATGAAGAAATAACCATAAAATGACAAAATCACATCTCTGTTAAATCCGTAAGAACACCCTGTAGGGTTTCTTTAAAAATATAAAATTCCCTTAGTCCATTTAAATATCTAAAAAAAAAAAAATTAAATATCTACTGAGCGATTATTCACTACAGGCAGGCCCCAGGTTACAAATGTCTGACTTACATACGATCCACAGTTACGAACCAACCTTCCTAAAGACTATTAAAAATTCGAGGTACATACAACGGTTCATAATAACGAACAGGTGCTACTTTGCAACACACATCAAAACATTATTATTATTACTGTATTATTACGTTAAAGATGTTTTAGTGTATCCAGAAGTGTTTCTTTTTTTTTCATAGAAGGGTACACTATATACTATATGCTAAGACAAACATTTAACTGACGTTAGGTACGAGCCGTACTGAACCATACCTAACTATTGCGACTTACATACAAATTCAACTTAAAGATAGGCTTACGAACAGTACTTGTTCATAATCCAGGGACTGCCTGTACTTCGTAAAGATGAAGGTAGGGTAGAAGAGATATTTTCAATTGAAGAATAAGGTGAGGAAAAAGAGGTGAAGTATCTTTTGCATTGTAAAAATTATAAGAAAAAATACATGCTATTTTCCAGGAATGCATCTATTATGTTAAATGTAATATATAAAATATCACTAATGGGAAAAGATCAAGCATGACTAGAAAATACAAATTATAATAAATTAAAGAAGTTAATTTGTTTTAAATTGGGTTATGCAACACTTACAAATATGTAACATCCACTAGTAAAATGGCTTAAGTTCTTAAATTTACGTAAGATATAATGTTCTAGAGAATTACAGCAATATATTTCATAAGAAATTTCAACTGAAACATTCTTCTCATTAATATAAAAAATCTGTCCTTTTTAATTTTCACATGAACAAAAACAATGCAAAAGTAGATACCTGGCGATCAAGGTCAACATAGGCATCATTTCCAACAGAGACAGGGGATTCTTTACTCATCAACTGAAATTAAAATTTAAATGATTATAACTACAAGGTGAAAAAAAGACATTCTACATAACATACAATAAACATGAACACCCAGCCATGATATAAACATGAAACCGAAAAACAAATCTAAAACAGAACATTTTCCTATTTTAAGTTATACTAAACCTTTATGCTAATTTGATTATCACCATTTTTTTTTAATAAAATATTTTTATTATTTTGATTCTCAACATGAACCAAGCAACCCTGCGTTACCTCCCATTGTTACATAAACTCTAAGATAGCACAGTATAAAAACAATTTGAGTAAAATAAAATTTTACTGTCTCGTTATTTCATTTCAGTCTAGGAAACTTTTTTCATGCTAGGATAATGCCTTCATTTAAAATGAAGAGATCTAAAATCTGGTGCTCATGTTTATTGTAAGCACAGTCATAAGAACCCAGTATCATTTACTCTTACCACTAAAAAAAAAAAAAAAAAAGGGGGAGATCTTTAAGTTAAAAATGTGGCTAAATATTTAAAACCACTGACTTTTCAGTAAAAATGCCAACATTAAGTACTTATCTCTAAAGAACAAAAGTGGGCAACATCAGTATTAGCCAATGCTAAGTGGCTAATGGTTAATGATGACACGTGCACACACAAATCTACGTCTTAGCCTCTCTCACCCTCATGTTGCAAAGAGAGAAGATCCAAAGGGTGTGTATAGGGGTGGGAGCAGAAGTGGAAAGAATTCTGATTGTGACATATGTCAGGGGCAGACTCAAATGGTCCCAATCTTCTACTGTTTCCTTCTATCTGAAGGACAAAAGGAAAGGGCCAATTAGAAAGGTGGGGATGTACTGTTGAGAGACTTTACAATTTCCACCTTTACTCCACTCTCCTGAGAATTGAAATGTTATGTCTACCTGTATCTTTTTCTCTGTATCAGTTGGCCTCAAAATGTGGTCCCCACAAAACACCATCAGCAGTGCCTGGAAACTTATGAGAAACGCAGCTTGAGCCACATCCCAGAATTACTGAATCAGAAACCCTGGGGTGAGGGCCCAGCAACGTGTTTAATCAGGCCTCCGGGTGATTCTGATGCGTAATGAAGTTTCAGAACCACTGCTGGCTGGATATTAAGTAATAAGAGTTGAAAGTCCCTTAGCACAATTAGAAGGAAAAACAAAATCTGACGAAGAGTAAATAATACTGGCTTCCATTCTCATGCTTTTGAGACTATTAGTAAAAATAAACAAAAGCAAAAAAAAAAAAACCTTTCAATTGAAAAAACAGTATCCACTGTAGAAAAGATTAAATTCAGAAAAAACACAGAGAGAAAAAAAAAAAAACATTATCCTGGGGAAGTCGTTGCTTAGGGGCACTCAGTTTTATTAACGGTTGTGGAATAATTTGGAGAAGGATGGTAGTAATGGTGGCACAATGTGATGAACATAATGTCACCGAACTGTGCCTGTAAAAACAGATGAATTGGCAAATACTTTGCTATATATATTTTCACCACAATAAAAAAACCCATTATCCTACCATCCAGAAATAATCACCTTTGTAATTTTGAAATATTTAAGATGCTATCTGTTAAGAAGCACAGCTCAAGTAAGAAAGATACATCAATAGATAAATACACTGTGCTGTCATAAGGGCTGTGACAGAATACTCAGAGAAGATGCATCTAGTTCAGAAGGGGGCAGTAGAAGGGAGTAAAAAAATTTTCTTCCATTCTTTTTCCTTTGCCCACTGTTACATTTTAGACCTTATCAGGAAAGGTGTGCATCAGGGTTGTATTCTTTCACCATACCTATTTAATCTGTATGCTGAACAAATAACACGAGAAGCTGGACTATATGAAGAACAGTGCATCAGGATTGGAGGAAGACTCATTAACAACCTGTGTTATGTAGATGACACAAGCTTGCTTGCTGAAAGTGAAGAGGACTTGAAGCAGTTATTGATGAAGATCAAAGACCACAACCTTCAGTATGGATTACACCTCAAGATAAAGAAAACAAAAATCCTCACAGCTGGACCAATGAGCAACATCAAGATAAATGGAGAAAAGATTGGAGTTGTCAAGGATTTCATTTTACTTGGATCCACAATCAACAGCCATGGAAGCAGCGGTCAAGAGATCAAAAGACGCACTGCAGTGGGCAAATCTGCTGCAAAGGACCTCTTCAAAGTGTTGAAGAGCAAAGATGTCACCCTGAAGACCAAGGTGCGCCTGACCCAAGCCATGGTATTTTCAATCACACCATATGCATGTGAAAGCTGGACAATGAATAAGGAAGACCAAAGAAGAGCTGACACCTTTGAATTGTGGTGTTGGTGAGGAGTATTGAACATACATACCATGGACTGCCAAAAGAATGAACAGATCTGTAGTGGAAGAAGTGCGGCCAGAATGCTCCTTAGAGGCAAGGATGGTGAGATTGCATCTTACATACTTTGGACATGTTGTCAGGAGGGATCAGTCCCTGGAGAAGGACATCATGCTTGGCAGAGTACAGGGTCAGCGGAAAAGAGGAAGACCCTCAACGAGGTGGACTGACACAGTGGCTGCAACAATGAGCTCAAGCATAACAACGATTGTAAGGATGGCTCAGGACTGGGCAGTGTTTCGTTCTGTTGTGCATAGGGTTGCTATGAGTCCGAACCAGCTTGACGGCACCTAACAACAACAACATCATAATACAGCATCACCTCTGAAATAAAAATCCACGTATCCCACTCTGTAAATACAATCTTCCCTCATTTTAGGCCTCTCACTCAATTATTTCTAGTATACCTGCTCCTCAACTTCACTGATGCTTGCTAGGCGCCATAGCTCTTTATTTCTCACTGTTTCTCCAACACAGCCCATCGTTCTTATATTCATTTTATTCCCTACTTTGCTTAGACCCTATAATGAACACCTATTGGTTTGCCTGTCTAAAGTTTACTCCTCTTTCTTCTACAAACAACATCTTGATCTTATATTTGGGAATCATTCCCTCCCTACTTTAGAATCCATGATTGATCATTTGTTCATTCAATTTATTCTAGCCTAGAATCAATATCTAGCCTAGATTTCATGGCTCATTACTTTGATGAATTTTGCCAATACTATCAATTCTCTTCTTACCTCATTACTTCTCCCTGGCAAAATCTCAATCCAGAATCAATCCAACTAGCTGTCTGTTCTGGCCATATAACCAATTGAGAAAGTTAAAAAAACTTAGAAAGTACAAACTGATGTCACTATTAATACATAGTTTCTAATCTCAACTGGGCCTTCAAATCTGCCTGAAATGTACAGTTATACTTAAACCACTCAGCAGTCTCTTTTATTCCCTTCACAGATCATTCTCAATCTTCCCACTTCTCAAACCACATTCCTTCATATCTTCATCAAAAAACCTTGCCTCCAGGTAGGAACTTCTCCAATTTCCTGCATCCTAACCTACAAAATTAACAACACAGATGCTCATCCTTTCCTTCTTCACTCCTGTTACAATCTGAGGCTCGGTCTTCCTGTCCAAGGCTAATCCCTTCACTTGTGCTCTCAGCCCAGTCTCTTCACACCTTCCCATGGTCCCTGTTCCATTTATCATCAATCCTCTCACTTATATCTCAATCTCTACGTCTCCTTCTTAAGGTTTTTTCCTATTAGCATTTAAATAGTTAAAAGGTTATCTACTTGAACAGGCATTTCTCTACAGAAGATATACAAATGGCCAAAAGCCCGTGCGAAGACGCTAAACATCATCAGTCACTGTTGTTGATAGATGCCATTGAATTGGTTCTGAACTCATACTGACTCTATGTACAACAGAATGAAACCCTCTCAGGTCCTGTGCCATCCTCACAATTGCTGCTATGTTTGAGCCCATTGTTATAGCCACTGTGTCAATCCATCTCGCCGAGGGTCTTTCTCTTTTTCGCTAACCTTGTACTTTGCCAAGCATGATGTCCTTCTCCAGGGACTGGTCATCCTGATAACGTGTCCAAAGTAGTCTTGCCATCTTTGCTTGTTGTAAGGAGTATTCTGGTTGTACTTCTTCCAAGACATATTTGTTCATTCTACATACATATGGGAAACCCTGGTGGCATAGTGCTTAAGAGTTTGGCTGCTAACCAAAAGTTTGAATACACCAGGTGCTCACTGGAAACCCTATGGGTCAGTTCTACTCTGTCCTATAGGGTTGCTATGAGTCGGAATCGACTCGACAGCAACGGGTACATGCATATGAGGCAAGTGAAAATACCATGGCTTGAGCTAGGCACATCTTAGTCTTCAGAGTGACATCTTTGCTTTTTAATACTTCAAAGGTCTTTTGCAGCAGATTTGTCCAATGCTATCCCTCATTTGATTTCTTGACTGGTGGGCTGACTATGGATCCAAGTAAAGTGACAACCTCAATCTTTTCTCCATTTATCATGATGGTGCTTACTGGTCCAGTTGTGAGGATTTTTGTTTTTCTTCATCATCAATAAGTGCTTCAAGACCTCTTTGCTTTCGGCAAGCAAGGTCATGTTATCTGTATATCACAGGTTGTTAATGAGTCTTTCTTGAATCCCGATGCCGTGTTCTTCTTCATATAGTCCAGCTTCTCAGATTATTTATTCAGTATAAAGATTGAATAAGTATGGTGAAAGGATACAACCCTGACAGACACCTCTCCTGATTTTAAGAACAGACCGTATCCTCTTGTTCAATTCAAATGACTGCCTCTTGATCTACATAAAGGTTCCTCATGAGCACAGTTAAATGTTCTGAAATTCCCATTCCTAGCAATGTTATCCGTAATTTGTTATGATCCACACAGTCGAATGTCTTTGCATAGTCAATAAAACACAGGTAAACAACTTTCTGGTATTCTCTGACAATATTCATCTGACATCAACAATGATATACCTCATTCCACATCCTCTTCTGAATCCAGCCTGAATTTCTAGCAGTTTCCTGTTGTACTTCTGCAACTGTTTTTGAATTATTTTCAGCACAATTTTACATGTGTGTGATATTAATGTTATTGTTCAATAATTTCTGCATTCTGTTGGATCACCTTTGGAATGGGCACAAATATGGATCTCTTCCAGTTGGTTGGCTATGTAGCTGTCTTCCAAATCTCTTGGCATAGATGAGTGCTTCTAGCGTGGCATTCGTTTGTTGAAACATCTTAATTGGTATTCCATCACTTCCTGGAGCCTTGTTCTTTGCCAAAGCCTTCAGTGCACCTTGGACTTCTTCCTTTGATACCATTGGTTCTTGATCATATGCTACCTTCTGAAATGGCTGAACGTTGACCAATTCTTTTTGGTACAGTGACTCTGTGTAGTCCTTCCATCTTCTTTTGATGATTCCTGTGTCATTCAATATTTTGCCTGTAGAATCCGTTAATATTACAACTTGAGGCTTAAATTTTTTCTTCAGTTCTTTCAGCTTGAGAAATTCTGAGGGTGTTCTTCCCTTTTGGTTTTCTAACTCCATGTCTTTGCACATTTCATTACAATACTTTCTCTTCTCGAGCTGCCCTTTGAAATCTTTTGTTCAGCTGTTTTATTTATTTGCTTTAGCTACTTGATGTTCAAGAGCAAGTTTCAGGGTCTCTTCTGACATTCATTTCGGTCTTTTCTTTCCTTCCTACCTTTCTAATGACCTTTGGCTTTCTTCATATATGATATCCATGATGTCATCCCACAACTTATCTGGTCTTTGGTCATTAGTATTCAGTGTGTCAAATCTATTCGTGAGATGGTCTCTATATTCAGGTGGGATATACTCAAGGTTGTACTTTGCCTCTCATGGACTTGTTTTAATTTTCTTCAGCTTTAACTTGAACTTGCATATGAGCAACTGACGGTCTGTTGCACAGTCAGCCTCTGGCCTTGTTCTGCCTGATGCTACTGAGCTTCTCCATCATCTCTTTCCACAGATGTGGTAGATTTGATTCTGGTGTATTCCATTCTGCGAGGTCCACGTGTATGAAAGTAAAAAACTATTTTTTTTGTTTTTTACTCACCGTTTATGTTGTTGAAAAAAAGATATTTGCAATGAAGAAGTTCTTGGTTTTGCAAAATTCTATCACACAATCTCCAGCGTCATCTCTATCACCAAGGCCATATTTTCCAGCCATCAATCCTTCTTTGTTTCCAAGTTTCTCATTCCAATTGCCAGTATTTATTAATCCATCTTGATTGCATGTTTGATCAATTTCAGACTGCAGAAGTTGGTAACAATCTTCAATTTCTTCATCTTTGCCATTAGTGGTTGGTGGGTAAATTTGATTATTAGTTGTATTAACTAGTCTTTCTTGTAGGCGTGTGGATATTATCCTATCACTGACAGCATTGTACTTCAGGATAGATCTTGAAATGTTCTTTCTGAAGATGAATGTGATGCCATTCCTCTTTATTTTGTCATTCCCGGATAGTAGGGCATATGATTGTCCAATTCAAAATGGCCAATACTGGTTCTTTTCACCTCATTAATGCCTAGGATATCCATCTTTATGCATTCCATTTCATTGCTGACAACTTCCAATTTTCCTGGATTCATACTTCATACATTCCACATTACGATTATGAATGTTTTCAGCTGTTTCTTCTCACTTTGAGTTGTACCACATCAGCAAATGAAGGTCCCAAAAGCTTGACTCTATTCACGTCATTAAGGTCTACGTTGAGGAGGCAGCTCTTCCCCAGTTATATTTTGAGTGCCTTCCAACCTGAGGGGCTCATTTTCTGGCACTATTTCAGATAATGTTCTGCTGCTATTCATTAGGCTTACACTGGTTTATTTTTTAAGGAGTAGATTACCAGGTCCTTCTTCCTAGTCTGTCTTAGTCTGGAAGCTTCACTGAAACCTGTCCACAACGGGTGAACCTGCTGCCATAGCTTCCTGCATCACAGCAACACACAATCCACCACAGTACAACAAACTAACAGACGGGTGGTGGCATTAGTCATTAGGGAAATGTAAATGCAAACCACAATGAGATACTACTTCACACCTACTAGTTATAATAACGGTAATTTTTAAAAAAGGAAAATATAAACTTGCGAGGATGTGGAGAAATTGAATGCTCGTACTCTGCCAATGAGGATGTAAAATGGTACAGCTGCTGTGGTGAATAGGTTGGTGGTTCCTCAGTAAGTTAAACCTAGGGTGACCATATGATGCAGCAACGCCACTCCTGCGTATATACTCAAAAGAACTTGAAAAGAGGTGTTCAAACAAAAACTGGTACACAAATGTTCATCGGAGCACTATTCACAATAGCTAAAAGGTAGAAACAACCTAAATGTCCACCAACTGATGAATGGATAAACAAGCTGTAATATATCCACACAATGGAATATTATTCAGTCATAAAAAGGAATGAAGTACTGGCATATGCTACAACCTGGATAAACCTTGAAAACATTATGCCGAGTGAAAGGAGCCAGACAAAAAGGCCATATACTGTATAATTCTATTTATATGAAATACCCAGAACAGACAAATCCATAGAGACAGAAAGCAGATTAGTGGTTGCCAGGGGCTGGGATGATGGGGGAATGAGGAGTAACCGCTTAATGGGTATGGGGTATGTTTTTTGGATGGTGCAAAAGTTCTGGAGATAAACAGTGGTAATGGTTGTACAACATTGTGAGTGTACTAGATGTCACTAATGGTAAATTGTATTATATATTTATTTTACCCCACCTCGGAAACCCTGGTGATGTAGTGGTTAAGAGCTACAGCTGCTAACCAAAAGGTTGGCAGTTTGAATCCACCAGGCGCTCTTGAAAACTCTATGGAGCAGTTCTACTCTGTCCTACAGGGTGGCTCTGAGTCATAACTGACTTGATGGCAATGGGTTTGGTTTTGGTTTTTACCCCACCTCACCCCCACATATACAGGAACTCAAAGTAGGTAGTACCTAAATGAACACCTATAAATAGATTATTCCTTAAAAAAAAAAAAGTTATCATCTTACAAAAGCCCTTCTTCAGTTCCATAAATCCATCCAGCTACTCCCTTGATTAGTGCCCTGTTTTTTTTTATTGCAGTGGTTAAGAGCTCAGGCTGCTAACTAAAAGCTCGGCAGTTCGAATCCACCAGCTGCTCCTTGGAAACCCTATGGGGCAGTTCTACTCTGTGCTATATGGTCACTATGAGTCAGAATTGACGCGATGGTACACAACAACAACAACCCCCTTGGTCTCCCAGGTCCAATCAGTCACCAAGTCTATTGATTCAAGCGCTGATAACTTTCAAATCTGTCCATTTCTCTCCATCCTGCCTGTTATAACGTAATTCAGGCTTCCAACATTCTTCACTGGGTAATTACTAAGGTTTCTTAACTGGTCTTCTTTTCTCTAGCCTTATTTTCCTTGGATCCATTCTTCCTATTGCTGGGATTTTCTCAAACAAAAACCTCAATGTATCTTCTCCTTAAAATTATACATTGATTTCCAAAATTCCAATCCTTTTAACAAAACTGCACAATGTTCTAATCATCTTATATCTCGTTTCATCTCCAAGCACTTTCCACCTCACAGTGTTTGCTACAGGCAGTCTTCTTTCAATACCTCCAATGTGCCGTGCAAGTCTTGCTTTCCCCTTGCCTCCTGGTCTTTAGAACAATTTTTGCCTCTCCTTTACCTCATCTCATTCTTCTGTGCTCAGCGTAGATGCCACTTCTTCTGAGAAGCCTTCCCTAATGTTCCCAATCTGAGTTAGATACCCCCTTCAGGCGTTATTATATTTCCTTATCATAGCACTTTTAATTGTGTTTGAATTGCTTGTTTAGCTATTTTCCCCATGAGACATACTTTGTGAGGCAAGAGACCAAGTCTATCTTTTTCATATTTGTATCCCTATGACTACTACAGAGCCTGGTGTATATTAGGTGCTCAATAAGGTGTATATTAGGTGCTCAATAAGTATCTGCTAAATGAATAAAACGTATAAGCATGTAATAGACATTATCATCATTTTTAAACTTAACTGGGATTCTATTTTATATCTTGCTTTGTTCACTTGGCATTTTAAATGTTTTTTCTCTCTCGTAAGATACTCTTTTTTAAAACAAATTTTTATTGGCTATGTACCATTCCAGGGGCTTTGGTGGCACAGTGGTTAAAGCACTTGGCTGCTAACCGAAAGGTTGGCAGTTTGAACCCAGCAGCCACTGTGCAGAAGAAAGATGTGGCAGTCTGCTTTGGTAAAGATTACAGCCTTGAAACCTTATGGGGCAGTTCTACTCTGTCCTATGGGGTCACTATGAGTCAGAATCAACTCCACACTAGTGAGTTTTTTTTTTTTTTTTTTTTTGAAATATAGCATTCCACTGTATGGAGGCACCATAATATAAACACTTGTTTCCTGATGGATGTTTGCTTTTTGTCACAGTTCCACTAATATAAAACAGTTGGACAAATATTGTTGCGCCCAACCTTTGCCTGAATTTCTAAATAATCCCTAAGGATCGAGTCACAGACTGAAAATCACTTGGTTACAGAATAGTAATTTAAAAATATTTTTCTGATTAGAGATACAATACCTGTTGTTATAGAAAAATAAGAAAATAAATATAGAAAACAGTAAAGAAAACCCAACCATCTGAAGATTGGATTTTGGCAAACTTCTTTACTTATTTATAAAAAAGCAGGTTAATTTTATTTTTCAAACAGAAATGGGATTGTACAGTTCAAGTGTTTTGTATCCTTTTTTTTTTTAACCTAATATATTGTAAGCTCTTCCCTATGTCACTCAGTATTTTTCAAGAATATGCTTTTAATGTCTACATAACGTTCTAATATATGACTATAACATAATTTATCCCTTCCCCTACTGCTGGGCATTTAGAGTGTTTCTAATGTTTCAGTACCAAAAAATAATGCTTAAATAAACAATCTTGAGGCAATACTGCCCAATGGTTAACAGCATGGACTGCTTAGATCTGAATCCTAGCTCTGCCACTTACTAGTGGTGACCTTGACCAAGTTACTCTGACTCAATTTCCTCTCTTATAAAATGGGGACAATAACAGTGAATACCTCACAGGACTGTAATGAATTTTATATGATTTAACAGATGTAACACGCTGAGTAAGTGCCAGCACTACCTAGCACATTGTAGGTATTGGATAAAAGTTTGCTATTACTATTGTTACATATCTTTGTATTTCAGATTTCCTTGGGATAAGTTCCTAGAAGTGGAATTACAGAATAAATGACAGTAAGGTGGAACTTTTAGTGGCCCCCTTACTCATTTTCAGTAAAAGAATGCTCAAATTGTGGCTGGGTCTGTCATCAGCTGAAATAAAGATCACATTTTCCAGTCTCCATGTCGGGCTGTGTGAGTAAACTCTGGCTAAGGAAAGTGGGAATTCCTGAAAGTTTCCTCAGAGAAAGGAGATAACCCTTATTCAATCCTTGCTGTTGGCTGGAAATGTGAATGTGATAGCCGTAGACGAACCTAGGTGGGAATCACATACTAAGAACGGCAGAGCAACAGACAGAAGAAGGTTGGGACCCTGCTGAGTACAGAGCCTCCATACCAGCCTAGAACCAGTTAAGAAGAAACGAAACCTCTATCTTGCTTAGGTGAATGTCATTTTGATATTTTAACCATCAAAGACAAACCTAATCTTATATGATATAAAAGGATGTATGTTTTTAAAACACATCAATTTATACACCTATTGTCAGCGTTGAGGACAAACTCATCTTTGAAAAAGCTTTGTGTTTTTGAAAGAATTTTAAAAAATATTAATTTGTATTTACCATTTTTTAAGTTTGACTTTTGTGTTTCTTTCTTTAGTTGTGTATTCAATCCTACGTGCAATTTTTTATTCCCCTTAAGGGTTTCTTCTGTTGCTTCTATGATTAAGAACATTCCCCCATCCTGAGGTTAACCAGCTATAAATCTATTTTTATTTTTACAGCTATGTTTTATATTTAATACAATAACACATCTACATATTGCTTTAGGTATGGGGAGTTGAAGACCCATTTTCCGCCAAAGAGGAAACCAACAATTAAGCGTAAGGTAGACTGTTGGCTTAAGAGGAAACCCTGGTGGCGCAGTGGTTAAGCGCTATGGCTGCTAACCAAAAGTCCGGCAGTTCAAAGCCATCAGGGGCTCCTGGGAAACTCTATGGGGTAGTTCTACTCTGACCTATAGGGTCGCTATGAGTCAGAATTGACTCAACGGCATGGAGTTCGGTTTTTTTGGTTTTTGGTTGGTTTATAATGGCTTTAGGCTTTAGGCATTAGTTTATTATACCTAGTTCACTAAGAGCATTTTTAAAATTAGGAATAGTCATTGAACATCCATACTACAAGATAAATGTTTCAGATTTAAATAAAAATGAGAAATTTAAATGAATATGATTTTTTAAGTAATAATAAACCTATATACATTTAAAGACAAAATTCTGTAAAAATGAGTACCAGAATCTTTTTAAATTTCTACTTCCATTACTTAAACTCATGTTTGCTCCTTTAATTTTTCACAAACTGTAAGCACAAAAAGTTCTAACTTACCTCTTGAATGGCTGTCATGACAACATGCTGAACAGATTCCTCCATCATCATAATGGCTTGGATGTACTCTGAAAACAAGAACAATCTCGAATGTCACTGTTCATGTTAAAGACAGTCAAGGGAGTAAAGGCTAACACTTCACAAATTCTTTCAATGTGTTTGATTCTTCCTAGAAATCCCTCATATACAGTTAAATCTCTGTGCCACAGGTAATATGGCACACACTGAAAATCACATTATTCGTACTTCCTTATGAGACTACCCCCCTCATTATTTCTTGCCAATTAAGTGGAGGCTACAATTAAAGGTAATGGGAACACAGTATCAGCATGTGTGTCAATGTAAAAAGAATGAAAAAAAGAAAACCTAAAAAATGTCTTGTACATTATTCTTTGCTATATATTAAAAAGTTTGAAATCTGTGGTTTATTCACATATGAAATTAAAGCATTGCATTGTGGGTAATTCCCACTATATTTCTTACTACAGAAAAGAAAAAACAATGAATCTGATACCTGTTTAGGATAAAGAATTAAGACGAATTTAAGATAGAAGTTGATACTGTTGTCAAATGAATACTGTGTAATCCCAGGTTTTACAATAATGACCCACATCTCACACACCCTAAAGCAACAACTCCATCAACCTCAGCCTCATCGCTGCCAAAAAAAAGAGAAGAATCTCTTAGCTGTTAAAAAAAAAAAAAAAAAATTTTTTTTAGCTGTTAGAAGCGACAAATTTGGAAATATGATTTCTCACCTTCTAAAAAAATCCCTGGGCACAGTTTTCAGTACTTTCAAATCCAACAATGGATGACAAAAGTGGTATTAAGCATAAAGAAATCAGCTGGATTCCAACAAACTTAGAAAATATATTTTAATAAGAAACATTTAAAAGGTACTAAAGTAATTACGATACTTTAGCCTTAATCTGGCCCCCAAATCCACGTCATCCAAAAATCAAATCACAAATTATATCATCATAATCAAATTAGCCAAAAAACAAAAAACTTTTCACCCCTCCAAGTATTATATGAAGGCATCTTACTGTAAAATTCCTAAAAATTGTCAGGGGATCTTTTGGTAACAGCCTCATGTATTTGGAATGCAAAACAGTAATCTAGTGCCCAACAGATAAATTGTACCAAAAAAAAAGTATTATTACAATATTATTAAATTATGAGATGATGACATTCTGGCTCTCAGTGCCAAAGCTTTCGGTTTATTGAAAACACATTTTTAAGGAAGTCCTGCCCTAAGCATACTTAGACCCATAAACGCACACATACCCAACACATCTAAACTACAGGCATTGTTCTTAGGCCAACATTAGGAATATATTATACTTAATTAGAAATCACTATTTGGTAAAAAAGAATTCCTTTAGTCTGAGCTCAGTTTTGTTTATCTGGTTTGGTTTTGTTGATACGGAGCACCCTATGAGTGTTAGGATAAAGCAAGGGAACACTTTTAGACATTCTGTTCAAAGGTATTAAACACAGAATTTAAAGGCTATGGAGAAACTAGCCATAGCAAGAATGACTAAACAGCCCTCAAAATACAAGACTGTGAGTATGGAAGAGAAGAAGTGATGGCATTGAAAATGGGGAAGGGGAACTTGATGACAGCTTGTTGGATGCGAAGAAAGCAACAGCAGGAATAGGGAGGTTGGGAGTTAGTAAGGTGTGAGAGGGGAAGCGTTAGTTAAAAAGCGGTGTTGCCACGGCAAGGCCCTTCCCCGCGAACACCGTAAAATGCTATATGAGAAAATGATGATGAGAACTACATTAACGTACAATTTAAAAAACTGTACACATCTTTTAAGTGTAAAATACAAGTATGTATGCTCACTGGGTGTACATCTATGAGGCAATGCTGGAGAATGAGGTGTGCTATGTAAGGGACTTTATTCTGAAAATTTAGCTTTTAGGACCAAAATTTACAGCACAGTTTAGAACAAAGAACATTAAGTTTATAAGTGGAGGAGACATGGGTTTTTGTCCTTGTCTAGCTTCTCACAAGCAAGAAGTCTTGGGCAAGTCATATAATACTTAAGATGCCACCAAGGTTTCCTAGCTTCCTAACATGTAAAAAGCAGTTTTTGTTCTGTTAGTGCCTAGTAGAGTATCAGGCAGTAGGGAGACACTCAGTAAATATTATTATTAGCGTGTCTTCCACTACTAATCCCTGTTTTCTCCTAATTTATCACCCTTTTATTTGCCCTACTTTGAGAAGTCAGTAAGCCAAGACTAAATGTATCTTGAGTCAATATGTTCTGAGTAATTGCCCCTCACTTCTTTTAATTAAAAAAAAAAAAAAAATCTAAACATGAAACTTTTTATTTGTATGGCAGGTTATGAATTATAAAGCAAACACCCATAGACAATTTCATTTACTCATGACTTCTAGGTTTCGCATCCTCATTTTGCAAAAGAAAGAATGGATATCTTGTCCTAAGACAATCGGGTAGTAAATGGCAGTAAGTGACAGCTATCACTTAACAATTCACCAGCTCTTTTTTTCTTAGTTCTCAACGTGTTCCTGAGAGTGGAGAATACCCTAAATCTAGATAAGTTGGATGTTAAAATTCCACTCAATAAGTTCACATCATTTGTACAATTTTAGAGGAAAAACTGGAACTAGGTGGTATATGAACATTTGGCCTATGTGAGAAGCCGAATATGTAAATATTATAATTGTCTTTTTTCCATAGGAAAATGGGTATAGGTAACATCCTTTTCTTTTCCTATTCCTATCCCATAATAAATAATAGCTAACCAACTTTTAATAGCTATACTCTTCCAAGAACTTCCATCTGTTACAAGGAATCCCAAGAGTTAATGATATCCTAACAGAATAAATACATAGGAAGTCATTATCTGATACCAATGAACTACGCTAAATAATTTCTCATTCACCTTAAAATCAAAGCATCTACTTGAGAGATTTAATGTCTCTTAAATCTTCTTTATCTATGCTAATTTTCTAAACTTTGAGAGAAAACTAGTTAGATATTTCAGTAGTATACAAATATCACAAAAGCTTAAAATTATGTTTTTTTTTTTTTCATTTCAATGACATTTTATTCAAAATTCTCCATTTAGGAGAAAAGATATATAACAATGCTCACACACGCTTTGATGATTTATTTCACTGTACAACTTGCATTCTGAATAAAAGTACAATAAAAACAGCAAAAGAAAATAACCAGTCAGCGCTTAAATAAGAATCTGTTCTGTAAAAAGCACTGAGTAAACTATGAGACACTACAAATTGCTATTATAAACTTTTCCATGATTTTGAGCAAATGGTATATCAGTCATCTAGTTTAGTCTAAATATTAAGGTGTCTACACCTGTCTTATTCATGTGAAAGGCTATAATGGCTTTCAGAATTGAATGTGTTCTTTTTGGTTAAATTTGGTGGCCATGGGCACAGGGACTCCTTCGCTTTTAACCCTTTCTTAGAAATAGAAAATTCTGTATTTTTAAATCTACACTGCATAAGCAAACTAAAATATGACTTTAATACATGGTGGACTAAAATCTAAAAGGAACAGGACTGGGTGGGGGGGAATCCTGGGTCAGAGACCAATAACAGCAGTCTTAGCTTCTTGGCTTCAAGAAAACAATGTTGACTGTTATTAAACTCATCACTAGAATATCAAAAAGGACAGAGGAAAAATGAATAAAAATCTGTTTTGCATTACCAGGGGTGGAGTGGGGCAATAAGAAAAACCCTTTGGGCTTTTAAAAAACATGCATCTTCTTTAATAACAGTCAAACGATGCGTAGTCATCATTTAGCAGAGCCCCCGGCTACTAATCTTCCTGCTTCATCTCCTTCTGCCCCTCCCTCATTGCACTCCAATTATAGTGGTGTGCTTTTTGAAATCCCTCAAAGGTCTTTCTCACATTCCACTTCTACTGTCTAGATTATTCTTACCTGTCATCTTCAATATCTTTGCTTAAGTACCTTCACTGGCACCAAGTCTAGACTGTTTCCCATTTCTCTTTACCTTTATGAGCACTCACCAATGTCATGACTACATGGTTATTTATAGCATTATTTCATGTCCTTCCCTTCCATTCAACTGCAAGTTCACTGAGGGCAGCAGATACTATACCCGGTTTGTTTAACACTTACGTTCCTAAGCCCCAATACAATGTACAAGTTCAATAAATATTTGGGAAATATACCAACGAGAGAAGAGGGGAAAAATAATTTAGTAATTAAGCTAAAAATATTTACTTTGTGTATGACGAATTTAAGTAGTTATTTTTACAGAAAACAGGTGATTTCTATGCAAATGGTAGTGTCAGTTAAAGCTCTTTAAGAAGAAAACCACTTTCGAAAAACTAAAGAACGATATGCTACATTATTATCTATATATTAAAGATGGCCTTCAAGTAACCTCAACAAAGCCAAAATTTGTTGAATTGGATTTGTACACATAAAAGTACTACATTACTTTTTCAATCCTGCAACTTAAATTTTAACTTATTGAGAATAGCCTTCCCTCAGTCTGAATTAGTGGTTTTACTAACTTACACTGCATATGTTCATGGAATAGACATAAATTAGCAGATAAACACCACCGTATAATAACAGACATTAAAAAAAAGTTCACAAAAACACACAACAGAAAGTTGAACTAAAATTAATATTTTAAAATACCATATATAAAAAAATTATGATAAAATGTTTCATGTTTGCTAGCAATAACTAACATTTCTTGACCCATTATTGTGTACCAAATGCTGTACTAGATGTTTTACATACATAACCTCATTAAGTCCCCACAATAAAACCTTGCAAAGTCCATACTAACATTTCCATTTTACTAAGAAACCAAAACACAGAGATTAAGTGACTTACCCAATATTCCACAGTTTAAGAGTTGGAATGGGATTTGAACACAGGTTGGCTGGACATTGAAGTCCATGCTCTTAATCTCAGGTACAGAAATATTTCCTAAATTGTCACTTTATCTACTGAATTAATTAATAGGTGAACCAACAGTTTAATAATAATGATAATGATATGCTACGTTGGATCAACTCAGCTCGGGAACTTAGAACTGGATATTTTAGATTGCAAGTACCAAGGACACAAGGAAAAGTAAAATAGTTCAAATTTACATGGTCAGCAAAGAATTTGTCGAGTACCGAGATATACACAGGCAAATCGTTAACTTATTTTAAATGTGTCTTTCCTTCTTTGTTATCCTTTGTGATGATTAATCCTCAAACTCCCTTTATTTCCAGAGTGTGGTAATATAAAATAGCCTATGGTATTTCTAAAAACTGTATAATTATTTACCAATAAGTGAAATGAAACAACTTTGATAAACGTATTATTCTTTTCTTTAAAATACAGACAAGGCAACTACCCCAATTTAACTGTTAGAGAAGTAGTTTCCTGAGAAAGAGTATCTGCCAGATGTAGGGGAAGCCAATTCCAAATACACTTTTATTATTTTAGAGACTGGATATAAGGATACTCTTCCCTTCCTCTGTCCCCGCAGTAAATACGAACTGCTAAATGCTTCCGTATACAACTTGCCTTTAAAAACACCCTAAGGCATCTGTCTATTGTCTATTACATATGTATGCTGAGAAGGCAGACCTGAATACCTACTAAACTTCTGTGCACTTCTGCTCATTTTTCCCAAACTAATAGGTGGACCTTTTAATAGGTGGACCTTAGTCCAAGTAACAGTAGATTTCATCACATTCGGTATAGTTAAAAGGCATTAATTTCATTATATTCAGTATAGTGAAGTCACTAATTTCATTATATTCGGTATAGTTAAAATGTACTAAAAATAATCTACTCAAGAAATAATGTGGTCGTGCAGAAAAGGGAAGCATATCATCACAATCAAATTTATTCTGCCTTTTCAAACTTCAGCTTGGAAACAAATTGCTAGCAAAATTGTAGAAAACAGCATTCTTTGAGAGTAGCCTTAAAAAGGTGTTACTGCCTGTACTGGTGATTTATATATAAAATATACAGTATAGCTTACTTTGCTTAATTATTTTAAATGCATAGACTAACTTCCAAGAAATTACCTTGCTTCTGTTCACAGTTGACAGCACAGCCTAAAATGAGCTGAAGCATCCTTCCAAGTTCCGCAGCATCAGAATGCTCCCCAATGAGGTTCACATCAGGAAGGGTAAAGTCATTAATTTGCTGCCCTAAAATCTGAATGGAGATAAAAGATTAAAACTGCATTTACATTTACATGACCAGATAACTTATGTGATAGAGATTCCCTTGTCAGCAGCACCAGAAACTCACTGCCAAGGACAGAGAAGTTATGTCAATCTCATTCTCAGTTTCTATGTTTACCTTTCATACCTAAATTATTACAACCTTGAGTCACAGCAACTTACTGAGTACCATTGATCCCTCCACTACCCAAGAAAAGACTGTATACTGTCTGGACAATTAGAACCAGAAAAGTTCTGAACCAGGTGGGATACCAGACACAGGTAAGAATAAATATATGCTCACACCCCCAACAGCAAGATTTCTCCTAAACACCATCACTCCATTTGACTCCCAAAATGCTGGCAGCAAGACACCTTTATCAGGAAGAAGACTGGAATATTCCTTTATGGGGAAACTGACTGGCCCCAAATTAAATGACTTAATATAGACAAAGCTATGCCTGATATACCCAGGGTGGAATTTACTGCTCAAAAAGCATCCCCTCCCCCGCCAAGGTTCTAATCAGCTTTTCACAGTGCTTTACTTTTCAACACCAGCTAACAACCAAGGATCATCAAGATATTTAAGCAAAATTTCTAACATGAAAATCAGAGACAAAACAAAAGAAAGAAACTCAGAGGAAAACAAACAATGCAGGGCGTGGAAGAAAAAAAATTAATTCTATAATTGGATATATACGCAGGTGTTAAGACTATTAAGAAAAAAGTAAGGAAATGATTATTAAAAAGAAACCAGGACAGTGGTTTCCCTCTGGGTAGGTGAGGAATGGGGCTGTGATCACGAAGGTCAACACAGGGGCCATCTGGGGGTATGGCAACGTTCTATTTCTTGACCTGGATAACAGGACTGTTCTCTGTTACAACTAACTGTTAAACTGTACAGATACATTTTATGTACTTTTCTGAATATATGTTTATTT
Source organism: Elephas maximus indicus (assembly GCF_024166365.1). Lineage (NCBI taxonomy): Eukaryota > Metazoa > Chordata > Mammalia > Proboscidea > Elephantidae > Elephas > Elephas maximus. Next base: position 57,520,802 of record NC_064840.1, read on the forward strand.
TACTATGAAAAAATGATAGGCATTCTAGAAGACATAGGACTGTTTTTTTTTCTTTAAGGTGGTTAAGGAAGGCCTCTATGTTAAGGCAAAAACTAAGCAGAGGCCTGAAATGAGGATGTAAACCATGTAGTTATGGGGGGGGGGTGTACACCAGGTAGAGGTTATAGCAGGGCAAAGTCTTAAGGTAAAAGAATATTTGATGAATTCCAAGAACACCAAGAAAATCAATATGGCTGGGGTGAAGGAGAGAGTGGAGATGAGATGAAGGAGCTAGGGTTCGGGGTCAGGTCATCTAGGTCCTTGTGAGTCACGTTAAGGATGTGGATTTTATTCTGAATAATAAGGAGAATCAAACAAAGAAATACACTCCCAACCCAGAGTAAAATGAATTTTCCCCCTTGTATTTTTTTTTTTTATAGGAAAAACAATTTCTAGAAGAATATACAATTTCTAGAAGAATATACAAGGAACTGGTAACAATGATGCCTCCTAGGAGGCATTTGGGAAGCTGGGCTGGGAGGAGGAATTGCTTTATGCTGTTTACCCTTTTGTTGCTTTTTAGAATTACCAATTCATAAAATGAAGAAATTAAACATGAGAGTAAAAATTTCTACAATTAATAGTCTCAGAGGTAAAAAATATGACACCCACAAAGCTAGGGCAGTATATAAAAGTTACATTCAGAAAACAAAACAAGGCTCTTGAAAATGAATAATATGATGGCAGGAATGAAAATCTCAATTGGCAAGCTGGAAGAAAGGTGTGTAATTATCTCAGGAAGTAGAGTGAAAACGCAAGACAGAAAAAGAAGATAAAAGGTTAAATAACTGAAAGATCAGTCTAGGAGGTTCATTAGCTGGATAAGAGTTCTAGAAACAGAATAGAGGAAAAAATGAGTAAAAAAAAAAAAAAGGAAAATTTCCTAAAACTAAAATTCCTGGGTATTCAGATTTTAAGAGCTTGCTAAGTGCCAAGAACAATAAAGAAACAAGAACAAAACAAACAAACACACCTCCCACCAAAGCACACCACCGTGGACACTGGAAAATGAACAAGTTACCAAGAGACTAGGAATTCAAAAGACAGATTTTCAATAGCTGCACTGGAAGCTAGAGGATAATGGAGTAATATTTTCAAGATACTGAGAGGTTATTTCCAACCTAGAATTCCACAACCAACTCAACCATCAAGTGTGAGGGGAGAAATAAAATATTTTCAGATATCCAAGACCTAAAAAAATTTACCGATCATGTACCTTTTTTCAAGATGCCACTGGAAAATGTGCTTCAACAAAATAAAGAAATAAACCAGGAAGGAGAAATACACAGGATTCAGCAAATGGAATACAGAACAGGAGAGAGACAAAGGAATTCCCAAGATGAGGCAGAGAAGTAATGTCAGAACATTATTTAAATAAGAATTCAACTTCATGTGGTTTATAGACCGGGGTGGAAAGCATAAAATAAATGAGTAAATGCACAAAGAAATATATTACAAATTATAGTAGGTGGTAGGAAGGAAAAGAACATAAATAGGAGACTGTCAACCTATCACATAGTATGGGCTCACTAAATGGCTGTGTACACTCAAATTGAGCAAGCACCAATGACACACACTGATTTTATAGTCTTACTGACTCTCCAACTCTTTCCTATAAGCCATGTAGTAATGAGTATAAATTAAGTTTTTAAAAAGATCATAAAGAAAGTTTCAAAGACAGTAAACCATCCTCAGAGACTGGGTTTTTTCCCTCCATGAGCACTCTCAGAGTGGCTACGTAATGCTAACTGGGGCTACGGGGTAACATGGACAGACCCAAACCCAAGGCATTGCCAAGGAAAATTTCAGTGGGGGGGGAATGGGGGTGGGGAAGAGAAAGAAGAAAAATAACAAGAGGTGAAAAAAAGCAAGTATATATGGGTAGACTCTCCGTGCCTCAGTTTTTCATCTATGAGATGGAGGTAACAGTACTAACTTCAACTGGTTAGAGGGTAGCACTAAGCACAGTACCTGGCTCATGACAACACTGAGTAAAATTATTCCTAAGATACCATCATCTTTACTGCCATAAATTTGCTATTTCATTTTTTTATTGTAATACTTTACTGAAAGTTACCATTTTACTGACGGGGCCATTTATCCTTTACAACAGAAGTATGATGCTTAGAACAGGAATGCTCACTTCTTCTACGCCCGAAAGATCTACTAAATATTCTTTCTTTGCACCCTCAGGAAATAATAACATTTTAGGAAGTAAAATGACAGGCATAATCACCTGCATTATTTTTTTTAATTCCGGCCCCAAAAATCACATTCTTTTTGTTCGTTATAGTTTTCAAGATGTCTAATACTAACCCTATGCACACATTTATATATCTTAAATATCATATTTTCTTGGAAATCAAATATTTACTTGAATTGATTTTCCTTTGAAATTATACAGTAAAACCTGTGAAAGCCAGAATGTGCGCAAGGCAGAAACCTACCAGAAAAGGAAAATGCAAATATTTTCCACTAAGGTGAGCTACAGAAAAGTGGTAAGACTGTGCCCTGTCAAAGGCAGAAAGCTTGCGAGACCCAGAAGAACAAGGCAGTCCTGTCAAGTTCTGGCTTTCACAGGTTTCTCCGTATTTATTTCACATGATTTGAAATTATAGAGTGCCTACTTTATGACCTCACTGTGCTAGGTGGCTGGAATGTACCAATAACTACAACAGACCTGGTCCAACTTCATTTCATGGCTCTGGGAATGTAATAAACCAACAAATAAGAACACTGCTGATATGGCAAGGACTGAAGGGAATAAGCAGGGTGATGTGACTGAATAACGGGGGTGGGGTGTGAATGTGCCCAAGCAGAGTCAGCATGCGCTAAGGGAAAGCCCTCTGAGGAGGTAACAGTAGGTTGGGATCTGAAGGATATCTGTGAGCTAGCAATGACAAGAGGTAAGGGAAGGACAGTCCATGCAGCAAGCGTAAAGGCCCCAAGGAAGAAAAGGGCTTGGCATATCTGAGAAACAGAAGCAAGATGAATGGAGAAAATAGAGCTCCCGTCCGACCATTTATAAAGTCTCTGGGGAGATGAGTGACAGGAAGGTTTAAAGAGAATTTATGAGGTAGTATTCTTAGAAAGTCTGGGAAAGACCACATTAGGGAAATAATGTAGGTTTCCAGGTAGTATCGTGTCCATTTTGACAACTGTGATCACGAAATTTAAAGCGAAACTACTTAGTTCCACTGCCTGTTTTTTTTTTTTCTTTCCTAGCAATGTCTGACTATACTGATGCCAACTCAGGATAAGTTGAGTTCATCCAGAGTTGGAGTTTCGCCAAGGAATACAATGGAAGCAGGCAAGGCAGTTGATTATAATGATGAAGTATGGACTCAATTACCTTCAGAGGTAAGGGAAGACAAGAGAAGAGTCAATAGATGGCAGCAACCATTGTGAAATTTAACATGAATTAATCATTATAAACTACATACTGCCAAGTAAATGGTGTTTTGAGCCAACGTTCTAGAAAATATATAGTAGACAAACTGATTGTTAATTGTGAAAGCAGTTTTTTAACTTAGAACTATAATAAAATTAAACTATCCTACTATGATATTTTGATATGGAATGATTGAAAAGCCATTACCTCGTGATTGTAGTCCAGGATTCCCTTTAAAATTTTCTTTAAGTTGCTTATCTATTTAAAGAGAGAGAAAATAACTGAATAAAAGGCAAGTACAGATCAAAATATATTTTAACAAAAATCTGCTGAGTCAAACAATCATTCAAGTCAATCATAATGTAAATATAAAAAATAAAATTGAATAGCACATTTGAATTGCTGTCATCAAAGACTACCGCATTTTTTGCAAATAACGCTCCCACATAAACAATACGCCACACACACAATATGCGTCATGTGTGCTTGTGAAAATAGTGAGGGAAGGGGTCGCGTGGTTGGCAAAGCCATATAAGGCGCGCGTTATTTGCGTAAAAATACAGTAAAGCCTTAAATTATTTGATATATATATTATCTGATTTATAAAACAAATTAAATTTCCAATTATATGAAATTTTCAACGTTTAGATCACACTGACAAAAATTGGAGGATATTTGAACGAGACTTAACAGTAAGGTTAAATTATTCAGATTTTCTGCAGGTAAAGAAAAAATAATGTGCCACCCTCGATGAAGATTTGGATTCAGTGCTCCCGTCCCTAGAAAAGTGAGAGTTATATTTTACATTGAGGTTAAATTCTAAAGTCAGCTCATTAAACAAAAACTGTAGTTAAAATTACCCTTGGAAAGCTCTTAAAATAACTCACAAAGTATAATATCTCCAAATCCCTCCACTGACAGAAAAGGGTAATTCGTTAGCTGAGCACCAAACAAACTACATACTTAAGAGCCATTAATTTAAAAACAAATACTATTGTATCTTGGAATACTGGAAAAACCCTCAGCGTAGCAAGATACGTGTGCCATAAGAAGCACCCTACAAACAAGACAGGATGAGGGATTGACACACCAATGCTTCCCAACACACTCACTCAAGAGCATAAATTGACTGGCTATATGCTATTTGGGTGAAACGATGGGCAGGATCACCTGCACTATGTACTGTAAATTGTTAACTGTTTTCCTCTTTTTTTTTTTTTTGGATGCAAATCATGCTGTTGAATTTGTGTTAAGGTACACGGGTACAAAAGATTCTGCTGATCATTTGTCTGGCCTTCTCCGGCTAGTGTTAGTAAGTTGAAGACGTCCTGGGACAGAAGACAGTAGACAGTTCTACTTATAGCTACCAAATAAAAGAGGTTGGATGACAGCAGTACACTCCAGTGGTTAATCAAACGCATGATTATTTTTAAGGCAGAAAATAACCTGAAAATGAACTTATTTACATTAAAAAAAAAACCTTCCTGTAAATAAAGTTAATATACCTATGCTTTTGAAAATATTTGAAGACATGGGAAATATGTAACTTATTTCCTTTATTCTAGGATGTTCTTTTGTCCACATTTGAGCATTTGAAATTAAAATGTCTTAAAAATCAATACGTTCATTTAAAATGGTAGGTCCCCCCCCCACTCCCATACAACAAAAAGTTATATATCTTATTGTCAATCAGTGGCCTATTAAGACTGAAGAAATATAACAGGGTAAAATACTGAGGAATAGGAATGTAAAATCAGAACTGAAAATAGTAGTTACTGACGTTAAGACTACAATAAACTTTTTTTCCCTTCTTCATATTACTAACATTGCCATAGTCACGACAATGAAGACAATGTGTGTGTGTATTTGTGTGTGTGTGTGTATGTCTACGGGAATGCAACTCGTTCTTTGGTCAAGCCACCAAGCAACACAAATGATTAGTAGCAAAGTGTTTTAAACATATGCTATAACATTAAAAGGTAACCCTTAGCAGTTCAAATCCACCAGGTGCTCCTTGGAAACTCTAGGGGGCAGTTCTAATTTTGTCCTACAGGGTCACTATGAGTTGGAATCAACTCGACAGCAGTGGGTATAACATTAAAAAGTAATTATTTTAATTGCCTAGTCTTGAAAGATTGTTTAGATATTAAAACAGTGCCATCAGATAGTTCCCATTCACTCTACATTAGTAAAAAGAGGGAATTAAATTTTGGCAGCTCCAATATCTAAACAGGCATTACATACTTTTCATCAAAGACGTGTTTTGTGGGGAAATATAAGGACAGACCATGCTTAGCATATCACAAATCCACGGGCTTGACACACCTACTCATCTGTATTTCTGGGTGTATATCAGTCTATATAAAAAAAGAAATGGTTCCAGGGTTTTCCAAACTATTAGTTGTGACCATTACTGGATCATAAAAATCAATTTAATGTCACAAAATTATAGAGATGGAGGACGAATTAGAGGTTGCCAGGGATTATGGATGGGGAGTGGTACGGATGTGACTGTAAAGGCAGCACGAGGGCCTTGTGGTGCTGAACAGTTCTGTACCTTCACTGTGACACTAACAGTTCTGTACCTTCACTGTGGTGCTAACAGCTCTGTACCTTCACTGTGGTGCTAACAGTTCTGTACCTTCACTGTGGTGTGAACAGTTCTGTACCTTCCCTGTGGTGTGAACAGTCTGGCATCTTCACTGCGGTGCTGAACAGTTCTGTACCTTCACTGTGGTGCCAACGGTTCTGTATCTTCACTATGGTGTGAACAGTTCTGTACCTTCACTGTGGTGCGAACAGTTCTGTATCTTCACTATGGTGTGAACAGTTCTGTATCTTCACTGTGTTGCGAACAGTTCTGTATCTTCACTGTGGTGCGAACAGTTCTGTACCTTCACTGTGGTGCGAACAGTTCTGTACCTTCACTGTGGTGTGAACAGTTCTGTACCTTCACTGTGTTGTGAACAGTTCTGTATCTTCACTGCGGTGCGAACAGTTCTGTACCTTCACTGCGGTGCGAGCAGTTCTGTATCTTCACTGTGGTGTGAACAGTTCTGTACCTTCACTGTGATGTGAACAGTTCTGTATCTTCACTGTGCTGCTAACAGTTCTGTATCTTCACTGTGGTGGTGAACGACTCTATGTGTGATAAAACTACATAGACCTACACACACACAAATGAGTGCATATAAAACCGGTGAACTCTGAGTAAACTCTGGATTGTCAGTTCTCTAGTTTTGATTTTATACTACAGTTATGGAAAATGTTACCACTGGAGAAACTGAGCAACAGGTACATGAAATCTTTCTGTACTTTTTTGGGTTTTTTTTTTTTTTTTTTGCAATTTCTTGTGAATCTATCACTATTTCAAAACATAAAGTTAAAAAATCAATTTAGAGGGTTTCAACTAATATTTTTCAAAATAAAAACAGTGTATAAAGTAAGGGTAAGAACGTGTTTCAGCTAAATTAAGCACATACATGTGGTAGATTGAAAGGTGGGTTTTGGTCAAAGAAGCTTGAGAAATATGGGAACTTAATATTACTAGGAAAGAAATGAAAATGTTTCATTCTATGAGTGTCTTGGACACAGTTAATAATGACAATGTCTTTTTCATAATCAATAACAACAACAGGAGCCCTGGTGGCATAGTGGTTAAGAGCTCGGCTGCTAACCTAAATAAAGGTCGGCAGGTCAAACCCACCAGCCACTCCTTGGAAACCCTATAAGGCAGTGATACTCTGTTCTATAGGGTCGCCGTGAGTTGAAACTGACTCAATGGCACCTAAAACAACAACAATAACAACACTAATAACACACACATATAAGTGTTATACACTGTTGTAAGTCCTTTACATGTATTAACTCATTTACTTCTGCGAGGTAGATCCTATTATAATTGTCATTATACAAATGGGGAAACCGAGGCACAGAGAGGTTAAAAAACTTTCCCCAGGGTAGTAAATGGTAGGGCTGTGACACAGACAACTCTGGCTCCAGAAACCATGCGCTTAGCTACTACGCTTTACTGATTTACATTATTTCTTGCTGAGCAACTTCAGGTTAACCCCAATTTTCAAGTCTAGATTATTTCACCACAGGCTGTAAGCTCCTAAAGCTCGCTGGACACAGCTGACTGAAAATCAACAAATATTATACACATAAAATGTTTAAGGATTAATTAACAGACGAAAAATGGAAGAAAAATACCTTTAGTCTCCAATTATCTCCTACTTCAGTTTTGATTCTGTTTAGCCAATTTTCATCAAAATATACAGGATCTCTGCAAATAAAGAAAAGCCAGTATATTAGGATCACATGGTTATCAAACTAAAAAAACAAGGAAACTTGAAATCCATCCCATATCATCACTTAATGGAAATATAAAAATGTATTTCTCACATATCAGCCACTAAATAATTCAACACACAAGACCAGATACAACTACAACAGATATCTCTAAAAACTTACTAAAAAAAAAAATTTATTTTTTAGCTCATTAAAAAAGGTATTTATCAAAAACAAACTAAAAGGTGAAGAACAGTAACATACCATGAAAAATTCTGAAAACACATTGCATGTACCCTAACCTGGGAGTAACATATTGTAGATACCACGCTAATATCTAAAAATGATCAAGTATCAAGTGACATGATTTTAAAGAAGCAAAAGAAATATACTGAGAAAAAGGTTAAAATAAGCTTTTTAGTTAATATTTCAATGATCTCCATTACCTAATATTTCAAAGATCACCAATGATGACATTAATATTTCAACTTCTTCAAATAATGTAAACTGGAAGTCTGTTTTCTCGTATGTAGCACTAGGCACTAGACAAAGCTGGATATCATTTCTGTTTGCAAAAGGCTTATTAACACCTAAGATAATACTGGGGTAGGCAAACGTATTGAAACAAGGATAACAAGGATAGAACCTAAATACACTTATTTTTCTTAGGAAAACCTCCCATACTTCCATAAACTATAAAGAAAAAAAAAACCAAAAACTTTTTAAGCCCAGCATTACTCTCATTTTAAAAGATTTTGAGACTAAGGTTCTAAGAAATTAAATTATTTTTCTAAGACCACAGAGAGAACACCTATGTTTGTCCTCCTCTAACGATTGCTAAGTCTGAAGATTTTTCCATAACACGACAACTATCTCTGTTTGTCCAAAAAACAGAATGGCAATAAGAAAAAATAAGTGTATATATGTATGTATGTATATGTGTGTGTATATATATATTTTTTTAGTATACAAACCTCTTATTGGACATTATGATGTGCAAATATTTCCTCCCATTCTATCAGTTGTCTTTTCATTTTCTTGATGGCCTATTTTGAAGCACAAAGGTTTTTTAATTTTGATGAAGTCCAATTTATCTATTTAATTTTGTTGCTCGTGCTTTTGTCTAAGAAGCCTTTGCTCAGCCAAGGTCTTGAAGATTTACCCCTATGTTTTCTCCTAAGAGTTTTATAGCTGTAGCTCTTACGTTTTGGTCTATAGTCCATTTATACATGGTATATACATATGGTGTAAGGATGGGGTCTATTTTCATTCTTTTGCGTGTGGATATTCATACTCTTCTTCGTACTTTGGTTTTAAACCTAACCTAGTGTCCTAGTCAAGATTCTTCTGCTATTAAGTAAGAGATGCCAACCTGAATGAGATTGTGCAAAAAAAGGAACATTGCTGGGGGGTCATTAACATATTTTAAGGTACAGAAAAATACCCAGGCCTCACAAAGTATGGGAGTAAGAATCCAGAAATCTGTCAAGAATCCACAGTAGTCTCTTTCTGACTTTCATCTTTTGGGTTTTTTGGTTCATCGACGCCATTTTTTCCCTTTAGACCAACTTTTTGTTTCCCCATACACAATGCTGAAGTTGGTTGCACATGTGTTCCAAGTTTTTACTGCATCAGTTCAAGCAAACAATTTAAAGACCAGCTATCTCACGATCCCAATTCTAAATCCCCAGGATAACCCACACGATCCAGCTAGAGTCTGTTTTTCATCCCTTGTCTAATCACATGTGGCCAAAAGGGTGGGGGCCTGCAAGTAGGATACTCATAACTTTTGGGGGCAGAAGGACCATACCTGTCAGGAGAAGGGTGAGATCTCAGGGAAACGGGGCTGTTGCACACTGGGCAGACATCCCCCAAAAATGTTTCATTTACCTACAACCTCTTGTAAAAAATGGATAATGGAAAGTAAAACAACAATCTAGAAGCAAATTCTACTAAAATATTAAAGAATTATAAAAACCAATTCAGTAGGTAGAAAAAGGTCAAGGTATTTTTGATACTTAAACAAACTAAAAAGCACAATCATTGACAATCAAGTATTCATCTTCCCAACTAAACACTCATAAAAAATTGGAGGACAATCTGTGAGTTTGGTGCTATGTGGCTGATAATTACCAAAGGCACTGACCTTTCTAAAACCAAACTAAACCAGCTGTCATCGAGTTGATTCCAACCCATGGTGACCCATGGTTTTCACAGTAGAACAGTGCTCCATTTCGGCTCAATGGCTGTGATGTCTCCAAAGTAGGTTGCCGGGCCTTTCTTCTGAAGTGCCTCTTGGTGGATCTGAACCACCAATCGTTTGTTAGTAGCTAAGCACTTAACTGTTTACACCACCTAAGAACTCCCTCCTGAACTTACTAAAAAACTAAAAACGTAGTAATTCATAAAGACACTTTTATTTTATCAGGAAGCCCTTAATTTATACATACATATATACATATATATGTGTATATATATATATAGAAAGCTTTGAAATGTCTAAGAAATTATATACTCCAAGAACTCCCAGGTTATGAGAGACTTTACTTGCAATTTACAGTAATATGCCTTATGAATACAAGAACTCAGAAAACTTTTTTTTCTCATACAAAAATTTATACACATATTGCTATGTGACATTAGCTGCAACCCCTATAATGTGACAGCACACTCCCTCTTCCCACCCCAGGTTTCTTGTGTTCATTCAACCAGTTCAGAAAAGTCTTAATAAAATGTTTGAAATCAAGCATCATGATACGGTCTGCATATTCCCTAAAAGATTACCAAATCGAAATCTCAGAATCATGTTTGAGGCAGGAGGGGAAGACAACAAAAACAGTTGCTACTATTACATCCTGTTATGTTAGCTGCCGCTGAGCCAACTCGTGACTCACGGCATTCCCATTTACAACAGAACAAAGCGCCGCTTGGTCCTGCTTCATCCTCACAATCGCTGGCAGGTCTGAGTCCATCACTGCAGCCGCTGTGCCAGTCCATGCCACCGAGGGTCTCCCTTGCCCTCGCTGGCTCTCTGCTTTGCCAAACGTGATGCCCCCCTCCAGCAACTGATACCTCCTTGATGCTTCCAAAGCCAAGTGAGTCAACGTTCTGTTGATTCATAAGTTCCCACTGGCTACTTTCCAGAACTAGATTGCCAGGCCTTTCTTCCTAGTCTTAGTCTGGAAGCTCAGCTGAAACCTGTCCACCACAGGTGACCCTGCTGGTATTTGAAATACCAGTGCCTATCTTCCAGCACCATAGTAACACACACGCTACCACCGCACAACAAACTGATAGATAAGCAGTGGATCATGTACTAAGCACCAGTCATATGCCAGGCACTGAACCGGGCACTTTAAATTCACAACAATATTGCAGGGAAGGTATTATAATCCTTATGTTATAGTTAAGAAACATCAGACTTAGAAATTTAGTAATTTTCTCAAATTCATTCAGATCGTAAGTGGCAGAGTTGATAGTACATTTTTGTTAAAGCAGGCCGTAGACTTCCACACATAACTGGTTCTGGTAAAACAACAGGAAAGTCCTGTGGATGACTCTCTATTTCCTTCACGCCAGTAAACTAGGTCAGAATTGCTCATGACACTCTATCCTCCTTAAGGGGAGGCACTTGTTCTCATTCACTACTGTACTGTCCAGTGTCTCATATCTGGCACATAGCAAGTTCTCTATAAATACTTATGGACTGAACTATGACATTTGGAAAGGGATAGCATTTTTATTTAATAAACTTCCAATCTACTACTTAGGCAGAACATACCAGGAATAGCAGTCTACAGCTTCCTTAAATTCAGTCTATTTCTAAACTTTAACTCAATATACAGGCATCCGGCCATGTCTCTGTAGTTAACAACTCCTGCAATGTTTTCTAAGTGCCCCTTAATTAACGCTCTCAGGCTAGGATCAAACAACATAAGGTTACTCTTCTTAAAAATCTTAATAGGTTACGGGTCTCCACAGATAAATAAATAACAACTGGTAATCTCACTGGGTCATTCTTTATGAGTAAGAAACTATTTTTAGCTTCTTAACATGTCCTGAGTCCTAAGGAAAAAAAGAAACACAAAATATACATAATCATTTCCCTAAATTCTGCCAGCAACACATTTACTTGTCTGTAACTTGTGTACCAGTTGTAGCTTTAATTAAAGGAAAAATTAATAAATTTTAGTCCTTAATATAATTCTAGAAATATATTGTCTGCTGCAGTTAATTCCTTACATATGAGAAAAAAATATTTCTACTGCTAGAATTATGGGTTTTGGTTGGTACAATATTTTTAATGAACTGTCTAAAATTAAGGTAGTGTCTAGTACACTGCATTTTTATTCTATTACTTAATATAGCACTTTTATTAGCAAACTTTAGCATTTTAGATATGATGATACTTAGGTAGACTTCTATTTTGTAACAACCTTTTTAATTACCTAAAATAATCTTTCTGGTACTCTGACATTCAATGCGTATTGGAGAGTTGGCTGTAATAATTAAATTTCACATCTATAGCGACGACAAAAATATAGTAAATTATGCTCAGCCTCTACTGAGTCAAAAGAAGCTGCCTCATAAGAAAGTGGCCCTAAACGAAGGACAGCCAATGTCAGGTACCATAAACATAAGGGAATCCTTTTAGGAGGCATTCCACCACTGCCCATGGTTTGACCGCCATTTTCTCTTCTTTTGGTCTTGTCTACTTCCTTTTCCCTCCCTCTTTCCTGAACTCTGAAAACAAAAGTGAATAGCAGTTAGAGACACAACTTGCCACTTCCGATCTTGCTCTTTCAATCAGTATGTGGAGAAGCCTTCCTGGAGACAAAAGATGAAAGAAAATAAAGTTGCTTTCTTCTAATTTCAAAGTCAAATATTATAATTCCATATGTATTCATTCATTCATATTTCCTGAAAATCTACTGTAGAGCAGGACAAGGGGAGATGGGTGTAACAGTGGTGGCAATATTAAATGGGGCGCTCATGATGGCTTCACTGAGAAACTGACAAACATCAGTGAGGGCTGGAAGGTGGTGAGGAAGACTGTTCAAGTGTATATCTGATTGAAGGGCATCCCAGGCAGAGGGGAAGGCCGTGCAAAAGTCCTAAGGCAGGGAGTACCTGGTATGTTCGAGTGTGAACAAGAAAGCCAGTGTAGCAAAGAATATTAGTGAATGAGGTCAGAGTGGTAACAAGTGGTCCAGGTCACTCAGGGTCTTACATACGATAGGAAGGACTTCAGCTTTTAATCCTGAGTAAAATGGTATCCCATTGTAGGATAATGACCAGAAAATACGACTTACTAAAGGGTCAGCCTGCCTGCTGGGTTCACATTAGACTGTGGGCAGACAAGGGTAGAAATACTAGTCAAGAGATTATTAATATAATCTAGACAAGAAATGATGGTGGACAGACAAATGTGGGAGCAATAAGGGTAATAATTTTTATCATAAAACTTTTTTCGAACATACAGAAAAGTAGAATAATAAGGTGAACAAACATATGCTAATCACAGATATTTAACATTCTTCCATACCTGCTCCATGTCATAGACTGAACTGTGTCCCCCAAAAATATCTGTCAACTTGGCTAGGTCATGATTTCTGGTATTGTATGACTGTCCACCATTTTCCCATGTGTTGTAAATCCTATCATTATGATGTTAATGAGATGGATCTACAGCAGTTATGTTGATGAGATCTACAAGATTAGATTGCGTCCTAAACCAATCTCTTTTGAGAGAGAAAAGATCAGAGACATGGGGGGACCTCATACCACAAAGAAAGCAACGCTGGGAGCACTGTGCGTCTTTTGGACTGGAGGTTCCTATGCTGAGAAGCTCCTTGACCTGAGGAAGACGGATGACAAGGACCTTCCTCCAGAGCCGAGAGAGAGAAAGCCTTTCCCTGGAGCTGATGCCCTGAATTTAGACTTCTAGCCTACTAGACTATGAGAGAATAAATTTTTCTTTGTTAAAGCCATCCACTTGTGGTATTTCTGTTATAGCAGCACTAGATGACTATGACACTCCATCATTCATTCATTCATTATTTATTGTAAATACACAGATAACAAAACATATACCATTTCAACAATTTTCATGTATCTTTTTGAATTTTTAAAAATTACAGAATCTGACATTTCACTCCAAAACTTCGCTACACATAAGGATATTTTCCTACATAACTATAAGTCTGTTATTATACCTAACAAAATAAACACCCCCGAAATATAATCTAAAACTCAGTCCACATTCAAATCTCCTCCATTATCCCCAAAATGTCTTTTATAGTTGGTAAAACAAACAAGATTCAATTAAGAACAATACATTAGTTCTTAATGGTTATGTCTCTCTCTCTCTTTAAGTGCTTTAGCTAGAATAGTCCACCTATTTTTTTCTCATGGCACATGTTGAGGAGATGAAGCCAAGGGTCCTATAAAACGTCTCAATTTCTGAATCTGTCTCATTGTTTCCTCACGACTTAGCTCACCTTATTCCTTTAGCCTCTATAAACTGGATGCTAGATCTAAAGCCTCGATTTAGGTATGTCTTGAAAGCACAGCCATCAGGATTTCCTGACAGATTGGATGTGGGATGGGAGTCAAAGTCAGAAGCCAAGGATAATGCTAAGGTTTTTTGGTCTGAACAACTAGAAGACCAGCAATGCCAACAACTAAAATGAGAAGACTTCTGATAGCATGAGTTTTGAGTAGAAGATTGCGAATTTAGTTTTAGACATGGTTAAGTCTGAAATGTCTATTACACCCAACTGGAGATGTTGAGTAGACAATCAGACAAGTCTGGAGGTCAGAGGAAGGAATTCACACAGAGGAAGGAGGTCAGAAGAGTCATACTGGAGATATAAATTTGAGAGTTATTAGGATATGGATGGTATTAAACCCATGAGATTAAATGGAATCAAGGGAGTGAATGCAGATAGAAAAGAGAATAGGAATTAGGCCTGAGTACTTAAGTACTGCAACATTAAGAACTAGAATATCTAAAAAAAAATTATCTAGAGTGACGAAATTACTGGGCTGAGCTCTGTGGGGACCATGGTCTCGGGGAACATCTAGCTCAATTGGCATAAGATAGTTTATTAAGAAAATGTTCTACATCCTACTTTACTGAGTAGTGTCTGGGGTCTTAAAAGCTTGTGAGTGGCCTTCTAAGATACTCCACTGCCCTACCTCGTCTGGAGCAACGGAGAATGAAGAAAACCAAAGACACAAGGGAAAGATTGGTCCAAAAGACTAATGGGTCACAACTATCACAACTTCTACCAGACTGAGTCCGGCACAACCAGATGGTGTCCAGCTACCACCAGTGACTGCTCTGACAGGGATCACAATAGAGGGTTCAGGGCAGAGTTGGAGATAAATGTAGAACAAAATACTAACTTAGAAAAAAAGATCAGACTTATTGGTCTGACGGACTGGAAAAACTCCAAGAGTATGGCCCCTGGATACCGTTTTAAATCAGTACTAAAGTCACTCCTGAGGTTCACCCTTCATCCAAAGATTAGACAGGCCCATAAAACAAGACTAAATGGGCACACCAGCCCAGGGCAAGGACGAGAAGGGCGAGGGGACAGGAAAGCTGGTATAGGAAACCCAAGGCTGAGAAGGGGAGAGTGTTGACATGTCATGGGGTTGGTAACCAATGTCACAAAACAATATGTGTATTTGTTGTTTAACGAGAAACTAATTTGCTCTGTAAGCCTTTATCTAAAAGGCTTAAAGTACAATAAAAAATAATAATAATAAAAAAAAGAGGTAGACCAGAAGATGAAAAACTAGCAAAGGATCACCCAGTAAGACAGGAGAAAAACCAAGAATGTATCAGTATCCTGGAAACGAAATTGAAGAAGTGTTACAAGGAGTGACTATGATGAACTGTATCAAATGCTGCTGACAGGTCAAGATAAGGACTGAGAACAGGCCATTAGAATTAGCAATGTGGAGAGCACTGGTAGATCTGACAATTGCAGTTTTAATATAATGGAGGCAACAAAAGCCTGACTGAAGTGGACTTAAGAAAGTGGGAGAAGGGGAACCAGAGATAGTTGCGTACAGGCTATCTTTAAAGGAGGTTTGCTGCAAAGGGGGAGGAGGCATGGAATAATCACTGACAGAGTGAGATCAAGAGAAGAAATTTTAAAGATAGAAGAAATAACAGCTTAACTGCATGCTGATTAAAATGATCAAGTACAGAAGGAGAAAACTAGTGATGTAGAAAAAAGGGGAGAACTGCTAAAGTGATGATCTTGAGTAGGTGAGAAGCAATGGGATTCAGTACAAAAAGTGTGAGTACTTGCTTTAAGATGGGACCTTTGCCTTCCCCCTCCATAATTTATATATAGTAATAGCTAGCAAGGCAAGCTATTACTGGGTGGTGTAAATGGTTAAGTGCTTGGCTACTAACTGAAAAGTTCACAGGTTCAAATCCACCTAGAGGCACCATGGAAAAAAGTTCTGGCAGTCTACTTCTGAAAGATCACAGCCATTAAAATCTTGTGAGGCCCTTCGGGAGCAAGGGAGAATTAAGAAAACTAAAGACACATGGGAAAGATGAGTCCAAAGGACTAATGGACCACAACCACCACGGCCTCCACCAGACTGAGTCCAGTACAACTAGATGGTGCCCGGCCACCAGCAATGACTGCTCTGAGAGGGATCACAATAGAGGGTCCCAGACAGAGCAGAAGAGAAATGTAGAACAAAATTCTAACTCACAAAAAAAAGACCAGACTTACCAGCCTGACAGAGACTGGAGAAACCCAGAGAGCATGGCCCCGGATACCCTTTTGCTCAGCAATGAAGTCACTCCTGAAGTTCACCCTTCATCCAAAGATTAAAAAAACATCTCATAAAACAAAACAAGACTAAATGGGCACACCAGCCCAGGAACAAGGACTAGAAGGTAGGAGGGGACAGGAAAGCTGCTAAAAAGGAACCCAACGTCAAGAAGGGGGAGAGCTGACATGTCGCAGTGTTGTTAACCATGTCACAAAACAATATGTGTACTAACTTAAATGAGAAGCTAGTATGTTCTGGAAAACCTTCATCTAGAGTTCAATAAAATATATATATATATATATATATATATATATATATATATATATATATAATTTTGAGAATAAAAAACAAGCAAATCTTATGGAGCACAGTTCTACTCTAAAACACGTAAGTACACGGGGGTCACCATGAGTCAGAATCAACTCAATGACGATTGGTTTATTTATTTGTTTGGCAAGGCAAAGTCAAACAGATGCTGGTAGATAAGTAAATGATGTCATGCGATTCTACGGAAATTCTCCTTTAACTGCTTTGATTTTCTCAAAAATGGGATGTATGTTACCTTGCAACATGATCAGATAAGAGATAGGGGAGATGGTTCTAGAGGGCTGAGGAGAGAATTACAGGATGACTAGGGTAACATTCCTAAGGGATGACTTGAGATCCCTCATCATGCACCAGCATGCTTGGGTTTTTTTCCCAGTTAGGTTCCACTCCACAGGTGTCCTAGTTTCCTAGTGCTGCTGTAACACCAAATCCCTCAAGTGGGTGGCTTTAAAGAATAGGCGTTGATTGTTCCACAGTTTTGGAGGCTAGGAGTCCAAATCAAGGTCCTGGCCATGTCTTTGCCTTCTGTGGGCCTCTCTCAGTTTCTGGTGACTGTTGGCATTCCTTTGCTGCTTATAGATGCATCTGCTTCTGCTGTCAGATGGTGCCTCCCTACGAGGACGCACATCGGTTCTGCTCTTTTTATAAGAAACCACTCAGGAGGGATTAGGTTTATTTAGGACCTATGCTACTCTAGGTGGAAACCCTGGTGGCGTAGTGGTTAGGAACTACGGCTGCTAACCAAAAGGTCAGCAGTTCGAATCCACCAGGCGCTCCTTGGAAACTATGGGGAAGTTCTACCCTGTCCTATAGGGTCACCATGAGTCAGAATCGACTTGACAGCAATGGGTTTGGTTTGTTTTTTTCTACTCCAGTATGGCCCCATTAACATAACGAAAGAGAACCCCTATTTCCAAGCAGGGTCATTGTCTGAGTTATCCTGTGCTGCTGTACTAGAAATACTACAAAAATTTAACAAACAAAAATTTATTTTCTCACAGTTTAGGAGGTTAGAAGTACAAATTTAGGGTACCAGCTCTAGGGGAAGGCTTTCCTTCTCTGTCGGCTCTGGAGGAAGGTCCTTGTCTCTTTGAGCTTTGGCTCCTGGGCAATCTTCATGTGGCTTGGCACCTCTCTTCCCCCATCTCTGCTCTGCCCGCTTGTTTAATTTCTTTTATATCTCAAAAGAGATTGACTCAATGAACCGACACTAATCTTACCTTATTAACATAACAAAGAAAACCCATTCCCAAATGGGATTATAACCACAGGAATAGAGGTTAGAATTTACAACACATATTATTGGGGGACATAATTTAATTCATAACAGTCATTTTTACAGGTACAGGGGTTAGGACTTCAGCATAACTTCTGGGGGGACACAGCTCAGTAATAATAGGTGAGGCACAGAACAGTGGGACGTGAGGTTTAACCAGAGTTGTGGTTTTGCTAAATAAATGAGAGGGGCAAAGGAACCGAAGATGCACAAGGGAATGATTATGATTGACCGTGGAATTTCGGCTAAGTAAAAGAAGAGAGAAAAGCATGAAGGTGAAGAACGGTGTTAGGGTCCCATTGGCACTGAAGAATTGAAGAATTATTGAAGTCTTGGTACCAGAGGGAATGAGATGTAAAGATAGGAAATAGTCATCAGACAGCAATAAATATAAAAACTGATATTACGGAGGGGTTATATATTACACACATAGGGTTACTATGAATTTGAATTGGCTGGACAACAACCAATTTGGTTGTTTGTTTGTTTGTTTTGTTTTACATATCGGTAATTATAAGGTCTAGGGTATGACCATGGGAATCGGTGACTTAAGTTGGGTCAAAGACAAGATCAATGGAGGAAGAGTTTAAAAACTGAGAGGTAAGTATATGAAGGATTATCATGGCACATATTCAAATCACTAAGAATTCAGAAAGCCAGCATTGGAAAGAGTGAGAATGAGCCAGGATCCAAAACTGTTGACATATAAGAGGAAATAATAATGAAGGGATAGTGGGTGATGTCATAAGATTCAAAACTGAGGGGTTTTAGGGAAGATGGAGGAAAATGGGTCTGGAAGAAGCACTGAAGATGCTGCCTCTGTGCCAAGTGGTAGATGAAGGCTATGGAAGAAAAAATAACCATCACTTGTGAAGCCTGAGGCAGCAGCAATACTGTTAGACCAAGTTTCTTTAACTGCAAGTGGGTAACAGCAATCAAAGTCGGATCAGGGCAAGTCACTGATTGTTCTCGGGCACAGATGTAATACGTTCACCAAGATCTATAGGTTTTACAGCATAAACAGCCAATTCAAGTTCTTGCTGTCTCATATAAAACACTTTGTGCACTCCGAAGTGGATGCTACTTGTAAACATTTTTAGGAAAATCTAATGTTAATGTTCTTCAAACCAAGAAATTGAAAATAGGGGAAAAATTCCATAAATATGAGTTTTGATAATATTAATATTTGATAACATTAACAGTCAAAAGTTCACTAAAGACATAAATAAAATTTTTTTTTTTTTTTGTATCTGTTGATGTATAGGTGTAAAATGATAGAATCTATCTCAGATGGAGTTTTCCGTGACTGGGAGTCTAGTAGAAAATATTTAAATGAACAAGAATTATCCAGAGATGATGTCTGTCTAGTCGTCAGGCAGTTCAATGTAACCGAAAGTTCTGTAAATGGGGAAAAGGAATCTTTTCCAATAGTGCTGGAACAATAAACATACGCAAAACTAAGTAAATAAAAAAATTAACCTGACCATTACCCCCATCATATACAAAAGTAACTCAAAATGTATCATAGACCTAAATGCAAGCACTAAACTATAAAGGCTCTATAGGAAAGCATAGGGGAAAATCTTAGTGGCCCTAGATTTGGTAAACAATTCTTAATACAATTAAAAAAAAAAAAAAGAACTAAAAAAGAAAATCAATAAATGAGACTTCATAAAAAAATTAAAAACTTCTGCTCTGCAAAAGATACCACTAAGAAAATGAAAAGAAAAGCCATGAATTGAGAGAAGATATTTTAAAACATATATTTGGCAAAGAACTTCTATTTAGAATATATAAAGAACTCCAATCTCAGTAATGGAAGACAAACAGCCAAACTTTAAAAATGGGCAAAAGATCTGAACAGGCACTTCACCAAAGATGATACATGCGTGTCAAATAAATACATAAAAAGATGATTAACATCATTGAAGAAATGCAAATTAAAACTACAATGCAGACAACCTACAGATTGGGAGAAAATTTTCAGGAACCATGTATTGAGTAAGGGCCTTATACTCAAAATATATATAAAACCTCCACAACTTAACAATAAAAGAACAAACAATACAATCAAAAATGGGCAAAGGACTTAGTTCACCAAAGAAGATATGCAAATGGCCAAAAAACACGAGAAGATATTCAACATCATTGGCCATTAACAATACAAAACCTGTTACTACAGAGTCGATTTCAGCTCATAATGACCCCATGTGACAGAGCAGAGCTGCCCCGTAGGCTTTCCTAGGCTATAAACTTTACAGAAGCAGATTGCTAGGCCTTTTCTCCCGTGGAGTCACTGGTGGGTTCAAACTGCAGATTTTTTGGTTAGCAGCCAAGTGCTTAATTATTGAGCCACCAGAGCTCCTCTCATTAGCTGTTAAAAAACAAAAAACAAAACCCACTGCCAACGAGCTGATCCCGAGTCACAGGGACCCTATATGACCGAGTAAAACTATCCCATAGGGTTTCCAAGGAGCAGCTGGTTGATTCGAACTGTTGACCTTTGGTTAGCAACCAAGCTTTTAACCACTGCGCCACCAGGGCTCCATATATATACGCACACGCACATATATGTGTGTATGTGTATGTGTAATCCACACACATACACAAACACATAAATATGTATGTTGTTGTTGTTGTTAGCTGTCATCAAGTTGGCTCCAACTCATTGCAACCTTACGTAGAACAAAACAAAATGTTGGCTGGTTCTGTGCCAGTTCGTGATGCCATGCAACCCTATGACACGTATATAAAAACTCATCACTTTTAAAGTATGCTTTTCTGTATTTATGTTATACCTTAACCAAAGGAAAAAGGAAACAAAAAACACCTCTGAAGAAAACAAAAAAGTAGAAAACTAAGTATCAATCAGAAGTATGGCCACAAAACTTTGATAAAATAAAATAACCATTCTGCAGAACATGTTATATGTTATCATCTTTTCTGATAAAACAATATACACATACATTCTTCCTTCTGGTTGCAAATGACAGAAGTCCGACTCAAATTAGCTTAAGAGAATATTCATTTATCGATATATAACTGGAAAGCTCACTTAGCTAGGCCCCCAAAAACCTACTGCCATCAAGTCAGTTCCGATTCACATTGACCCCACGGGGTTTCCAAGGCTGCAAATCTCTATGGAAGCAGACTGCCACATCTTTCTCCCACGGAGTCACAGGTGGTTTCAAACTGCCAACCTCTCGGTTAGTAGTCGATCGCTTTAATCACCGTGCCACCAGGGCTCCTGTAGCTAGGCCCATGTGCCCACAAACAGTTTTTGTTAATAACTTCAGGGAAACTCTCTAGACTGTTCAAAAGCAAAAAAAAATTACTAAGGTATCACTTACAGGTGACCATGAAAATTCCAAGATCACTCTAAGAAGAGTGCTAGAACCAGGGCTGGCCAGGTTTCAAATGAAGCTTCTGTATGTTCATGTATCTGGAGAGATGTACTGTGCAAGTTAAGTTAGAGAAGAAACAGAACACAAGCTACGGTTTTCAACCATGAGCCCTCAATTCTAAAGACACAAAGACAGACTGTCTGAAATGCAGGCATTTGAGCTGCTCCTCACATGGGCAACTATGTAGTTAATACAAGGTGAATAACAGCAAGGACTTATTTAATGATGATATTAATTCTCAACAGGCTGACAGGTGATCTGGGCTTCAAAAGATAAGGAAAAAAAAAAACAAAACAACAAACCTATTGTCATCAAGTCGATTTCGACGCATAACGACACTATAGGACAGAGTAGAACTGTCCTATAGGGTTTCCAAGGTTGTAAATCTTTACGGAAGCAGACTGCCACATCTTTTTCCCTTGTAGTAGCTGGTGGATTTGAATCATTGACCTTTTGGTTAGCAGCCGTGCACTTAACCATTGTGCTACCAGGGCTCCCAAAAGATAAGAATACCTCTCAAATCATGCCAAACTCAATGACTTCTCATATTTACAGGTAATCCTTTATTTTAAAAATTCCTAGGTAAAAAGCTGAAGGCAGCCATACAATGTCAACTTCGTAACTGCCAGGTTTTCAAAGTACTTAGAAGGAAAAGATCAAGGGGGTTTTAAATATCCCAAACAAATATTTCATTCCTTTAGTCATTCAACAAACATGAGCACCCATGATGCAGACTGAACCATAACAAATGGCTGATGGTTAACCATTTTTAAACTACGAAGAATGGCAATTTCATATGGTTCAACCAACAACCAGGCATTGTCCTAGGTGCTGGGAAACAATAAACAGATCAAATTCTCAACCTTTATATGGAGCTTACGTTGTGCATGCATGCGTGCATACTTGTGGGGTAAGGCAGATAACAAACAAGCAAGCAAATATATGGTATATCAGACGGTGCTGCGTGCTTCTGAGAACACAAAAGGTTAGGGGAGATGGCCAGTCCAGGGAATGGTTGTTGCTATTTCATATGAGGCCGGGAGGGCCTCGCTGATGACATTTAAACAAAATTCTACAGGAATGAGGGTGCGAGCCTCTTATATTCCTCTGAAAGGGCAAAATCTGGTCACCAACATGAAAATTTCTGCTGAGTTTACACCAAAAACCACAAGAACAAACAATCCTCCTAAAGCCACTGGAGTATTATAACAATCACAGTTATTTAAACTTGGAATCAGCCAATGCATACCTAACAAAATTACCACTGCTGCTTTCAGTTCTTATTCTACACGCAACACAAGTTTCGTATTAGCACCATATATTTTTTGGTCCGCGTTTTCAACCTAATAAATATCCATGTATAAGAACATCTGTAAAGATAAGCAATTTATTCTTACATCTTTTGCAGAACCTGGGCCATCACAACCCCACTCGTTAAATCTTCCACGGTCTGGCATGGTGCATCTACATTAAACGTCTGGATCTGGAGACAAAGGAAAAAAGGATTCCATGGTTAACTACTTAGGAAATTTCTTTGGCTTCTTTTCATGATTATCTCACCCTGGGGGCAGGAATAACTCTACAAAGTAGAACGTTGGAAATTTCTTTCTGCGCATTATTTTAATTTTCCCCCGTTAGTAAAAGAGAAATTGAGACAGACACTGGGTGACTTCCCAACAAGCATTTTACTTCCAAATAACTGATCAGTCTAAGAAAATCATGGTAACTTTATCCCCTCTCCCAGCGGGATGAGCAGGCCTAAGATCAAAAAAAAAAAAAAAAACCCAAACCCGTTGCCGTCGAGTCAATTCCGACTCATAGTGACCCTATAGGACAGGGTAGAACTGCCCCATAGAGTTTCCAAGGAGTGCCTGGAGGATTTGAACTGCTAACCTTTGGTTAGCAGCCATAGCACTTAACCACTATGCCACCAGGGTTTCCATGCCTAAGACAATATGGACCAAAGAGATGCTTGCTTGAGCTTCTGGGAAAGAAAAGTCCATCACATCTTCATAAGTATGTCACCCCAAATACCAACAGCAGTCGTTTTATAACTGTTAAGGAAATCAGTCTTAGAATAAGATCAATTCAGCAGAGAGCAGAGATGGAAAAAACTAGGTCTTTCAGGCCAAAATGGAGTCATTGAATTAAAAAACTTCCAACTACGTGAGATAAATTTCTTTGTTGTTTAAGCCAGTCCAGGTTGAGGTTTCTGTCACACAGAGCCAAGATATCCCGATACAGACGCAGAAGTCACACTTACTACGGGTTAGGTTACAATTCAATTCTATTTCAAATGTACTCTGAATTAGAACGAACTCTGTGCTGGTCAACATAACGTGGGCAGAGAAATGTTATAATTTTCCTAGTAGAAATTATCTCTGTAAGTAAGAAAAAGCCAATGGTCCAACAGAGATTAGACCCAATAGAGAAACCAGGACTTGAAAAATAAGTTGGTTAGCATAGAGAAATGCAGGCCAGGCCCTCAGAGTTTATAGTTCAGTGAAAAGCAAGCGTTATTACAGGAACTGCAAACAGCAAGCACAAAGATTAGAGGTGAGAGTGGCTGGCAATCTAGGAATGAAAAGAAGCTTAATTTAGGTTCAGTGATGAGGCAGTGATGATTCAGTGGTAGAATTTTCACCTTCCAGGCAGGAGACCAGGCTCAATTCTTGGCCAATGCAGTTCATGAGTAGCCACCACCCATCTGTCAATGGAGTGTTACTATGATGTTGAACAGATTTCAGCAGTTTCCAGACTAACAAGGACTAGGAAGAAAGGTCTGATGATCTACTTCCAAAAATCAGCCACAACTGATCACAGAGATGATGTAGGACCGGGCGACGTAATATTCTACTGTGCTCAGGGTTGTCACGAGTCAGAGGCTGACTTCATGGCAGGTAACAACTACCATGCAAAACGCTGTAAGCCATGCTAGGACTTTATTCCAAGAGCAATGGAAAACCGGCAAAAGATTTCAAGCAGGAGAGTGAGAAATTTGACTTGCGTTTTATAAAGATCATACTGTAGAAAGAATTGGAAAGAAAGAGGCCAAAGGGACCTATCTTAGCAGGTTAGCACTGATGAAATTATGGTAGACTCAACTAGGCAGAAAAAGCCCTGGTGACACCATGGTTAAGCACTAGCTGTTAATCAAAAGGTCAGTGGTTCAAACCCACCTAGCAGCTCTGCGGAAGAAAGGACCTGGCAATTTGCTGCCATAAAGATTACAGTCTAGGAAACCTATTGGGCAGTTCTGCTCCTGTAGGGTCACTATAAATTGGAATCAACTTGATGGCATACAGCAACAACAGCGAACTAGGTAGCAACAGTGGAAACATTAAGAATAACATTCAAGTGACCACCTGTCCTCACATCCATCTTTATTTATCGGATTATATTCCTAGAAGTAAACTTGCTGGGTCAAAGTGTACCCACATTTTAAGGCTTCTGACAACATTGCCAAACTGTCTTTAATACACACTGCAATAATTTATTCTCTTACTGACAGTAGGTGAGTGTCTACTTTTAAGATCAAATCTTTAAAAAAAACTATTAAGTATAGTCAGTAGCTTCTACAGAGGAGAGTCTAAGGCGTAGTGATCTGGTTATGACAGTGGAGGTTAAGGAAATGATCTTAAGATCTGCAGAGCAAGTAGTTTTTACTTATGTGTCCATTTGGGGTGGGTGATAAAAAGAATGCCCCTCCAAGTTATCTCCTGGCACTATCCTCACAGAACAGTAGAGACTTAGTAAGTGATCAGAAAAGGAATAAACGCGAGAAACAAACATCTGCAGGTAATAATATAGTTTAAAAAGAAATAAGCACCAGCTTTCATTTTATGGTTGCTAGTAGCCCATTTATAGGGCAGTTCTACTCTGTCCTATAGGGTCGCTATGAGTCGGAATTGACTCGATAGCACTGGGTTTTGTTTTGTTTTTTGAGTAGGCCATTTAAAAAAAAAAAAAAAATCAGCCTCTTTCTTGTCAGTTTGTTTAGAAGGAGAAAAAGGGGCAGCAGTGCAGGCCACACATCTCACTAATCTGTCACTAGCCACAGCACAATGCCCGGTACAGAACAGACCCCACTGTACTGTACATTGCCGTGAATGGAATAAACTAATTCGATCCCCAGCTTTGCTCTTAATTTGCTGCACAACCTTGGATATGTCACTTCATTTCCGTTTTTTTTTTTTTTTTTGAACACTTTATTCTGTTTTGGATGAAAATTTACAAAGCAAATCAGTTCCCCATTGAACAATTCATACACGAATTGTTCCCAGACATTGGTTGCTATCCCTACAATGTATCAACACTGTCCCCATTTCCATCCCTCCAGTTTCCCTCTCCCTCCTTGCCTTTTCATCTTTGCTTTTGGGCAAATGTTGCCCACTTGGTCTTGAATAGCTGATTGTTCTAAAGAGCAATCTATTTTATAGGCCAATCTATTATTTGGATGAAAGGTGACCTCCGGGAATGGCTTCAGTTCCAGGCTAAAGGGGTATTTCAGAGCCACAGTCTTGGGGGTTCGTCTAGTATCTATCAGTCCAGTAAGTCTGGTCTTTTTTTTTTTTTTTTAATGAATTTGGAGTTTTGCTCTCATTTTTCTCCCATTCTATCCAGGGCCTTCTATTGTGTTCTCTGGTGAGTGCAGTTGGTAGTGGCAGCCGGGCACCACCTAGTTCTTCCGGTCTCAGGCTAGAGGAGGCTGTGGTTCACATGGGCCATTAGTCCTACGGACTAATTGTTTCCTTGAGTCTTTGGTTTCCTTCGCTCTTCTTTGCTCCAGACAAGAAGAGACCAAGAGTTGTATCTTAGATGGCTGCTTCCAAGCTTTTGAAGACCCCAGATGCTACTCACCGGACTAGGATGCACGACATTATCTTTATGAACTACGTTTTGCCAATTGACCTACATGTCCCCCAAGACTATGAACCCTAGCCTTCAAGCCCAGTATGCAGCACGTACAAATATGTATAGACAAATGCCCACAACTACCTATATATGCATGCATGTGTACTCCCATACACTCTCCCACACCTATATGGCACACATTATCTACCTACGTAACCATTCACAAATTTTTGGTTGTTACTACTGTTGTTGCAGAATTGTATGTTAAAGCATTCTCCTTTATTCTTGCATACCTCTGAGAGTCTTCATTTACCTTGGTCATGTTGTGCTGACACCCCCCATATTGTGTACTGCCTTTCCCTTCACTAGAATTAACATGTGTCTACTATCTTCTAAGTGACTCTCCCTCCCTCCCCCTCTTATCCCTGGTAACCATCAAAGAACGTTACTGTCTGTGTGTAAACCTATAATTCAATTTTTACAAAAGTGTTATCATACAATATTTGTCCTTTTGTGACTGGCTTACCATATTTTTATGCAAATAATGTGCACCTTCTACATTTATTTGCCAATTCCTCCCTCCCCCGCAAGGTATTTTTGTAATGTCTTATGATAATTATTTTTACCGCAACACGTAAAAAAAAATTTTTTTTTTTTGCATAGCTGTGTTCATGAAAATATCTCATGGGGGAAGAGAGCGGTTGGCAAACCAAGAAGGCACGCATTTGTGTAAAAATACAGTATTTCACTCAACATAACATCCTTTGAATTCATCCATGTTATGTTTCGCACTCATTATTCTTTATCAATGCACAGTACTCCACTGTATATACATAATTTTGCTTATACCATTCACCCAGTGATGGACCCATAGGTTGCTTCCATCTTTTTGTTATTGTGAATAATGTTGCAACGAACATGCGTGTGCATACATCTGTTCGCGTCGCTGCTCCTATTTCTCTAGGATATATACCTAGGAATGAGACTGCTGGATCATAGTCTACCTTTTTGAGGAAGCGCCACATCATTTTCCAATGTTTGGACCATTTTACAATCCCATCAGCAGAATTCCAAACTCCCCACCTTGCCAGCATTTATTGTTTTCTGTTTTTATGATGCCGCCATTACTACTGGTGTGAGATGGTATCTCACTGTAGTTTTGATTTACATCTCTCTGACGGCTAATAATCTCGAGCATCTCCTCATGTATTTGTCAGTCACCTGAATGTCCTCTTTGGTGAAATGTCTGTTCATATCCTTTGCCCATTTTTTAAAATTGGATTGTTTGTCTTTTTATTGTTGTGGTGTTGAAGTTTTCTATATATGTTAGAGATTAGACCCTTGTCAGATATGTTGTTGCAAAAAAAATTTTTCCCAATCTGTATACTCTCTCTTTTTACTCTTTTGGTAAAGCCTGTTGATGAGCGTAACTATTTAATTTTTAGGAGATCCCAGTTATCTAATTTATCTTCTGTTATTTGTGCATTTTTAGTTATGCTATGTTTAATAGTGTATTTATGCCATAAATCAGGACCCCGAGTTTTGTTCCTCTGTTACTTTCCAGGAAGTTTATAGTTTTAGGTTTAACATATAGATCTTTGATCCATTTTGAGTTCGTTTTTTGTGTATGGTATAAGGGATGGATTCTGTTTTATTTTTCTGCAGATGGATATCCAGTTTTACTAGCACCATTTGTTAAAGAGACTATCTCTTCTCATTGAATGGACTTCAACCTCTTGTCAAAGATCAACTGTCCACAGCTGGATGGATTTACTTCTGGGGTTGATCTCTCTTAATACCGGTTTTTTCACCTAGAAATTGGGGGAAAAAAATCCCTTATGGGCGGTATGCTGCTTAAAGAATGAATGAGAAAATCAACACACATGAAGTATTCTGAAAAGTCTAAAGCAGTAGTCCCCAAAACTGGTTGTACATTTGAATCATCTAAGAAGTTTTTATTTTGAAAATATACATTTCTGAATCAGAATCTGTGTGTGGTGAGGGTGGTGGAGGAAGGGAGCCGGAAATCTATTTTTAACCCTCTGATCTAAAGAATTATCAAATGTAAAAGCTAAAAGATTAGAAATGTGCCTCTGGCCAATCTGAGAAAACAATTAGATAAAGCAGGTTATTCGATATAGCAGGTTATTCAATAAAGCCAATAATTTAGTTATAACACTTTATCTGTTTTTCTCTTGAGACTTAAATCAACCTATTTTCATTCTGATTTTTAAAACGTGGCGTTCCAAAACAATTCTTATTTTTTCTGTAGTGGCCCCTGAGGTGAACAGTTGCTTACTGAGGGCTAGAAACTGTCTGTCTTGGCTTTGATACGAAAGTAAAGCAGAGGAAAAAAAAAAAAAAAGAAGAAGTAAAGAAGATTCCAAAGAAAATCTATCCCTATGGAGTTTCTTTTCGGAGTGATGAAAATGTTCTAGAATTAGATAGTGGTGTTGGTTGCACAACTTTTTGAATATATTAAAAAATCCACTGTATTGTACACTTTATAAAAGGCTGGATTTTATGGTATGTGAATTATATCTCATAAAAAACACAAACAAACAAAAAAAACTATCACCTACCAGTTCTCACACACCCTGAGCTAACACCTAAGGGATAGTCCAGTAGGGCAGCAGAGTAAAACCTGAGAACAATTGCATTAAGGCATGAAATTCTACTTAGTGGGTTGTAAATTTTCCTTTAATTCCAAGAAGCTCTATTAGCACCACCCAACCTCCACCTCATCTCCCTCCCTCCCCCCAAAAAACGGATGAAAGTAGTAAAGGCATGAGATCAACTGGAATTAGTATTTCCAGAGCAGTGCTTCTCAACAAGGGCAATTTTGCTTCCCAGGAGACTTGCGCTACTGTCTGGAGACATTTTTTATTTTCATTACTTGGTAAGTGTTATTGGCATCTAGTGGGTTAAGGCAAAGATACTACTAAACAGCCTACCACACACATGAAGGTGCCCACAACAAAGAATTGCCCAGCTCAAACTAGCAATAGCTGAGGTTCAGAAGCCCTGTTCCAGAACAGTGATGTTCAAGGGTGGTCCACAGGCCACCAGCAAGAGCATCTCTAGGGAACATGGTAGAAATGCAAATCTCAGGCCCCACCCAAAACCTACTGAATCAGACACTCTGGAGGTGGGGCCCAGCAATCCGTTTTAAGGAGCCCTCCAGATGATGCTGATGGATTCTAAAGTATGAGAGCCACTGCTGTAGTTAGCAACCTTACTGTTAAATACGAATGCAATAAAAACACAGAGGTGAAGTTACTTGCCCAAAGTCACCCTTGGTTAGTATGAAATAAAGGCAGGATTCAAACCCAGGCAATCTAACGTCAGAACCTGTACAACTAACTACCATGCTATACTAAAAACCAAACCCACTGCAATCAAGTCGATTCCAACTCCTAGTGACCCTACAGGACAGAACAGAACTGCCTCATAGAGTTTCCAAGGAGCTGCTGGTAGATTTGAACTGCTGACCTTTTGGTTAGCAGCTGAGCTCTTAACCACTGCGCCACGAGGGCTCCAGCCATGCTATAACGCTGTTAAACCCCACTGCTGTCAAGTAGATTCTGACTCATAGCAACCCTACAGGACAGAGTAGAATTGCCCCATACAGTTTGCAACAAGTGCCTGCTGGATTCGAACTACCGACCTTTTCATTAGCAGCTGTAGTACTTAACCACTACGCCACCAGGGTTTCCAACCATGTTATAGTGACCCTCAATTAAACAACAAAACAAAGATAAAACCAGTAATTATGGCTTTTCAACAATATGTGATTTAACTTTTGTACATCAGCGATTTCTTTACTCCTCCATTAAAAAAAAAAGAGGACAAAAATTGTTGACTGAATGAAGTTAGGCAGAGCAGAAAGAATGGAAAGGAGGGAGAGACACCACCATAAAAATGATACCCTCCCTAATTCTAGTATGCATTTTACAGGCTGCTAAATAAGTAGTTTGAAAATCATAAGGCTATGTCAACGTTGCTGAGCTACCCAGAAGAAATATACTGAGTCTAAGTGATGATTCTTTTCACATACAGCTTCTTGCCAATAACTGGTAGCATTCCAGATTCTTGTTTCGGAGTCTCTCAAACCTGAGAAAGTACAATCTGTTTACTGAGATCCAGGTACAGCTCAAAACTTAGTCTTCACAGATGTGAACAGGCAGGGCATCTAAGAGGTAGGAATATATTTTGACACAAAGGGCGGGGAGAGAAGGCAGAGTGGAAATTTTCAAGCATGTCCTGCTCAACTTGATCTTGCTACATAAACTTTGCGGTGGAATTTAAGATGGTTTCTGTTTGTAGGATGATACTTTGTCTTTTCCTAAGTACCTCTCTTTCAACAGAAATTAAGAACATTTGGTTCTTGGGCTGAAAGACTCTTTAATACAATGGTGACTTATCCAGCATTTGGGGCCATGGCTTGTTCCACAGAAATGAGTTCTGCATAGGTGACTAACAGTCATACCTTTAAGTGCCTGAGGTCTTATTATTTTAAACAATTCCTTGTGGGAGAATTTCTAAAATGCATTCTATACAACTCTCTTGTAAACGAAATGCTATGTGATGCAAAGAAACTTTTATTTGATATTCAGGGTGATAATTATAGTCTTCAATAATTGGATATGGAAGTTCTTGGAGCAGAGAAGGCGGTCAGCCCAAGGCTGAATCACTGGACTGAACTTTTAGTTCTTGGGTCTTCTCTGTTG
Organism: Elephas maximus indicus; assembly: GCF_024166365.1. Lineage (NCBI taxonomy): Eukaryota > Metazoa > Chordata > Mammalia > Proboscidea > Elephantidae > Elephas > Elephas maximus. The sequence continues at coordinate 57,551,921 of NC_064840.1, forward strand.
CTGGCAGCTGTCTGTGTTTTGCTGACACCTTCTAACTTGCTGTGTGCAAAGAAAACACACAACCAAGTAGGCTGGAAGTTTACGGAAAATAGAGCGAATTATTTTAAGTGGGAGGCTTTTCACTAGAGTATGTTGGATAGGTATTTTTTTCTTACAATTGGTTTTGGAATTGTGTTTGGTATTTATCTGGCCTCCAAATATGAGTAGTGCTACAAGATTAAAGGTACATTTTCAGCAACCTCAAACATTTTTCCTATAAACATTTATTCTGCTTTTTATAAAATGACAAAATGGAACAAACCCAGCATTTAAATTCAAACTGATTTTGAAACAATTTGATGTACAACGTTTTTAAATGTTTCCAAATCCTAGAATTCTTCATCTTCATGGGGACCCTGCCCCTCAGTTTTGTCATTGGTAATCTCTAATCTTATCCTCTCTAGAAATTTGTCTTGAAGAGGCTTCCAACAACATTTCAAAATGTCTATTCACAAAATCATATGCCTTGACCTCTCTCTCTGCAGCTGATACAGTGAATTTTTCCCGGTTTGTTTGTTTTACAGTTTGTCAGAGTCTAAATTATTCTAGATTCTCTCATATTCTCCATTAATATCCCTTTAAACTGCCCCTGTGATTTTTCCTTTATATTTTTATTAGCATTTCTCATTCAAGTAACTGCAATGACATCTTTTTGCAGATGCCCTTCAAATACACCTTCGTTTGAAAAGCCGTTGTTTTCATGGCTTTGCTTTCTAGACTTTAACAATGTACCCCTACTTCAAATTCAGTGAACTTCCTCATCTTTGCCCTCTTCTAGCATTGAGGGAGGCACTATTTGTACAGACTCAAAACACAAAATCTTAGGAAACTCAACCTTGTATTTACAACCCCTACCAAATCTCTCTCTTCTACACAATCAAAGAATGTGGTAATTCTTTCCTTTATCTCTCCCCCTGCCTAGTCAAAGCTTGGCCACATTATGCAACTTATCAGTTTTTCCCTCCTCCAAAATACAGCAGTTAAATACTTCTTCTCTGCCTGAATTCGGAACACTACATTCCATTAGAGTTGTAAGCAGTTTGCCAACTATATATTCTTGCCAACAACCTGAAATCCCAAGAACCCTATAAAATATAAAAAGTTATAGACTATATCAAGCTCTACCATCATATATATTCTATATTTCAGAGAACATAATTTTATTCCTGATGTACCCAAATTACGAAAACCTCAGACTCTACTTTCATTACATTTTGTTACAACCAACCTAAGGCAATGCTTCCAAACTCTTCCACCCAAGTGTCCCAGCACAGAAGAGTGGTATCTGTATTCCAAGGATCTGAATATGTAACCCAAGGCACGGACTGAGGGTTTCTTTGAAATTCTGTGTTTTATCTTTAAAGTTAATACAAATGTTTGGTCTCCTCCATAAATGTTCGTGTTGGTTTTATTGTAATAATTATATTTTAAATTATCATCAGTGAGTAAAACTAAACGTTCCAAAAACAAGCACGTTTATCCCGTGGCTCTTCACACCCCGTTAAGTCCATCCCCCACCCGAACCCACACACTGGCTCCACGGTTTGAGAAATATGCAAATCTGGCTTTAATGTCTGGCTGTAAAGGTGTGATCGTTTCCATTAGAATTGAACACATTAGCTTTAAAATGTGAAAATTTTAACAGCCGTTTAATAACTTAGAATCCCACTACGTTACTTCAAAATGTCCTTTATTTCCATTACTGATTACCAAATACCTTCCATCTTTATTTTAAATATCTACCTCTAACACCTTCCATAAGTACCAATCTCCACACCACTTACTTTCTAATTGCCAAAATGCACCTCGCATTTCAAACGCTGTCTCTGCGTGCTTTTCGTATTTTTTCCAGCCCAAACTATTTTTGGAGCCCGGTTCCTGTTGTCTCTCTGGTTCCCTTTAAAAGTCCTCTTTTCTTTTGCAGGGGACAAGGCTCATTCCTGCAGGGACGACGCTCCATCCTCCGTGAACGTTACAACAAAGGCGAGGAGCGTCGTCACCAGGAATCCCGAGTGCCCCCACCGGCTGCGCCCGGGCGCAGGACAACCAACGCTTCGGTGTCCCTAGGAGCGCGAGAGTGAAGCGCCAGCGCCTCATCAGCTGCAAACAACAACAATCCTAATTACAGTGTCGCCTGCACCCCGTCATTAGCCTCCACTGAGCCGGTTTTCACTCGGAGAGCAGCCAGCACCTCAAGCTCGGCAAGTTTCCCTCGGACCCCGGGCCAAGCCTCCTCCCCACCGGCCCGGCAGTTCCAGGCCGACCCCCGCCCGGCCGCGAGTGTAGACGCGGTCCGCACCGGCGTCCCCCGGCTCCGCCCGCCCCAGGCCCCGGATGTGACAGCGCCACCGCCCTCGGCGCCCGCCCCCCGGGACAGGCATTGGGGGATCCCGGAAAGGCGGCCCTGGGTGGCGGGGAGGGTCTTCCCACCGACCCGCCGGTCATGACATACCCAAGTGAGAAGGCTTTCGCACAGCTCCACCCGCTCCACCGACTCCACGTTGAACATCTTCCCCTCCTGGGGCTTGGCGGCGCCTCCCCACCGAACCAGAAACCGCTGCTGCTCAGGTCTGGGGCTCCGTCCGGAGGGTCCGGGCAGCTGACCTGGCCTCTAGCCCACCTCGTCCGCGGGCCCGGGCCGCCGACTCTCGCCCCGGCGCTTGCAGCGGCTCCAGCACCGTCACCCCTGGGCCCCTCCTTCTTCTTTCACTCGGGACCGCGCGCCCGTTGCGCGCGTCCCCGGCCACGCCCGCAGCCCCGTATCTCCGCCCCCAGCCTCCCACACCCCGCCTCCCGAGAGCGGCGGCCAGGCGAGCGCCGCGGTGGCCGACCCACTGCGCACGATCGCGCTCCGCCCGGCTGGCATCCCAGCCACCGCCGCCGCCGCCGCCGCCGCCGCCGCCGCCGCCGCCGCCGCCGCCGCCGCCGCCGCCGCCAACGCGCGCGCGTCCCCGACTCCGGCCTCGGGGCGTGTGGCGGCGCGCACGCGCTCGGCCCTGGTGGCGGCGGCGGCGGCGGCGGCGGCGGCGGCGGCGGCGGGGCCCTTCCTCGCCCGTCTGCTCGCGCCCTCGCGGAAGCTCGGCAGTGCGCGTGCGCCGGTGCCTGCACCCTAAATTAAAAAAGACACAGCTAGTGGTTGCCCGGGCGGGTGGCGGGGCAGTCCCCGGAAATAATCTCCATTCTCAGGCCACGGGCACTGGCGAGGTAGTTCTCTGCGGTGGAGAGGTACGCGCCCCCTCCCCCTCCTCGGCCCCGGGCCACGCCCACCCGGATCCGGGGCCCGCGGGACTCGCCGACGGCCCGGGGCTCTGGGTGCGCGCCCTTCTGCCGGGGGGTCGCCTCGGAGTTGCCGAGGCGCTTCGTGGCGCGGAGAGTCGCTGCCTCGGACCCCAGGGCTCCGCCTTCGTTCAGGAAACCCGGACAAAGCCCCAGAGTCGCCCGTTTCCGTCCGGAATCGCCCGGAGCCGGTGGAAGGGCCAACGTGGCGGGCCTCTCGGTGGTTCTAGGTGGGCTTGGCCGGCGGCGATCAGAGCCCGCCGTTACTTTGGGTCACCTGAAGCCTCGATCCCCTTAAAACTTTAAAAGTAGGGAGCGGGAGTGCGCAAGTCGCTAACCCTTACGGGCTCCCCGCAGCTCCTAGGGCCTCTTTCTCCTAGTGCCAGGTTTGGAGTTGGCGAGGTGGAGTGACTCTCTGACGGGTTACCGATACGTTTTTATGCGATGTAACGTACAGAAAAATGCGTACAACATACCTGTTTAAAGAAAAATTAATAATCACCCAGATTCAGACAAAACATTGTCGGTACCTCCGTTCCCTCACCCACTCCCTGTGTTCCTTTCTGCGCACAATCCCCTCCTTAGCCTGGCTTTTGAGTTAATTTTTCCTTTATAGCTTAACCTCCTATGTATGTATTCCTAAACAGTGTTGTACTTTGCCTGTTTATGAACTTTTATAAATGGAATCGTATTGTGTTATTTTGTGGCTTTCAATTAATACTAAATTCCTGTATATCTGTAGGTAATGCTTGGAGCCCTGGTGGTGCAATGGTTAAGAGCTTGGCTGCCCACCAAAAGGTCGGCAGTTCACATCCACCAGGCGCTCTTTGGAAACCCTATGGGGCAGTTCCACTCTGTCCTGTAGGTCACTATGAGTTGGAATCGAGTCAACGGCAAAGGGTCTTTTTTTTTTCGTTTTATAGGTAATGTTTATTGCTGTTTAATATTCCATTATATGAATGTAACGGTGTGTTTTACTGTTGATGGACGTTTTGTTGTTTCCAGTTTGGCGCTATTTAGAACAATGCTGTAAACATTCTTATATCTGGATCCTAGTGCATTTGTGCAGGAGTTTCTTTAAGGTACATGCCTTGGAGTCCTGGTTGTGGAATTGTTGAGTCATAGGGTGCGTGTAACTTTACGAGATAACAGACTCTTACTTGGGGTGCAGCGAGCATAATCTCCCGGGGTACCTTTTTACTTTGGTTTGCAGTTCCTGGAGACCCCCTTTTCCCATTTAGAATAGGTTTTCTCGTTGAGCATCCAATACCAAGACAGCATTGAGTTTTTCATGATGCACTTATAAAGTACCAGTTAACAATTCACACAGGATGAACTTAACATTCTTACCTGAAGTCTTCTCATGGTCTTTCAAATATATCTCCCTACATCAAGGGAGAGAACCCTTTAGAAATCGTAAATGTGTATCTCACTTGGCTTTGTTTCCTCTGTATCTTTGTCAAACCCGAGTTCCCACATTCCATACCAGATTGTTTCTGTAGGATCCCTAGCAATTTAAGTGACCTGTACCCTTCATGGAAACCCTGGTAGCATAGTGGTTAAGTGCTACGGCTGCTAACCAAGAGATTCACAGTTCAAATCTGCCAGGCACTCCTTGGAAACTCTATCGGGCAGTTCCACTCTGTCCTATAGGGTCGCTATGAGTCGGAATTGACTCGATGGCAGTGGGTATGCCCTTCATAGGAATACAAAGTCAGTACATATATGATTTAAGCCTAACTTCAGGTCCAGCTTATCTTTGGATGTAGAGATGAACAAATTGGTAGCCTTGGCTGGAGGTACTGCGGTTAGTGAGGGCCTTTACTCCAGCTGCTCAGGCTTTCAATTGACCTAAAACCTCCTTTTTCAGGTTTGACTGCTCATCCACAACACATTTGTGCACAATATTGCTGTGTTTTCAAGGGTTCATTTTGTAGCTCAGACTACCCTCAGTAGTGGAAATTATATTAAGAAGCCTCTTGGATGTGAGTAATTGACTGGGGAAGCCATGTGGCCTTCAAGCTTCTACATGAACTTGGGTAAAAGGACACTGAGTGTCTTCTTTGGAAGTTCTGGAATTTCCTGTATTTTTCTCTCTTTTTTTTTTTTTTTTTATGAGAGTTTTTGGAAAGGACCTAGGAGAGATGAGTGGTACTTGGTGTAGCTGTGTCCTTATTCCAGTTAGAGAGGACTAGTTCTCTTCAGCTGCTTTATCAGATTCAAGTAAACACGGTGGCGTTCTGTGTGGCAGTGTGCCCACGTTTACCCCGTCTTCCAGGGAACACACACAGCTTTGTAAGAGTTTGAGATGCTGTGTAGTGTAGCTTTGAGAAGGGCATGGCTGACTTTTATCATGGTTCTGATTCCTTGACAGTAGTTGATAATGGTCATTAGAATATAGCTTCCATTTATTGAAAGCCTACGTCATGTGCCAAGCAATATGCTAAATGCTTTACCTTCAACGTATCATCATGAATTCCTTAAGGCAAGACATTTTTTACCAAAAAAAGTTGCGGTTAGATATGGTTCAGCCTAATTTTCGGCATTAGGAAATATGAGGAATTTCCCTAGTATATATGAAGAAGCTGAAATCCTGACTTAAGTATACAGTTATCTGGCTCCAAAACTTAGGCTTCTTTGCTGTATTAAGCCACTCCTCAATATGACTCAGCCAGCTAAGCTAAGCAATGACAAAACCAAAGTTAGAAGCCAGTTCCATTTCAGGGTTCTATCAGTTATACCACCCAGTTGCCAAAATCTATTGTGGATATTCTTTTTTTTTTTTTTTTTAATCTCAATTGGTTAAAAACAGACAGTACTAGTAACTTATTTTTCATATTTGACAGGATCTTATGAAATAGATACCATGTTCTGTGAATTTAACAACCTCGTCTCTGAATTTTAAGTAAACATTTAGAGGTCCCTACGACGTGTAAGACCCTGTCCATTGCTCAAGGGAAAAAGACATAGTGCCTGATGGAAAGGAGTGCAAGACTTAATGAGGGACTTTAGCAACTGCAGTTGACAAAGCGCTGCTGGAAATGTGTGTGCCTCACATTTGTCTTTCACTGAGGTCTTTGCGCCATCAGGAAGCTGAGTAACTAGGGGTGGTTGGTAAGAATGGACTAAAGACAGAAATTTTAAATGTTTAAGCATTAAAACCTAATTTCCTCAAGGGAGGAAGTAAGCACTGGCTTTTATTTTTATTGTAAGAGTAAAACTTGAAAAGAATTCAGACTATAGAATTGTATCCTGGGAAAAGTGGAGGTCTGGCTCTCCCAGTCCTGCTCCTTGCTTGTAACCACTTTAACCCCTGGTGTTTATCTTTCTGGAGTTTTTCTGTTGTGAAAACTCTGAATCAGAGAAATGTAGAGGTGGAAGGAACGTAAGAAATTACCAAGTCCAACTTTGACATTTTACAGAAAAGGACAGGTCCTGAGAGAGTAAGTGGGGTCATGGTTGTGGTGACAATATCAGAACTAGAATCCTGGGCTCTTAGTACCCGAGCAGCCTGGGTTTGAGTCCAGAGTCTGTGCTATTGAAGAAGAGCAGCAGCACTGTTTTGTTCTAGACAAGTCCTGATTGGGAAAAAGAAAAGTTGGAGACCTGAAGTCCAGATCGACTTTGGAGTTGATTTTCAAGCTTGAGGTATTACGTCATCTCCTCAAGTAGGAAATTTTGTTTTTTCCTCTTGTTTGTCCCCTTTAATCCTAAATCAGATTGGCCCCTTTCCAAATTGAGGAGGTGTTTTTTCCGTGTAATACCACATTGTTTGAGCTGCTTTTTTACCCACAGTTCCTTTTTTACCCTGATTATAAGAAAAACTACTGGCTGAAGTTGGACTGTTGAAGTCCCCAGCAAGTAGGCCAGACTCCATTAGTAGATTTCCATGTGAGAGCCCTGGGTTTAGCTGGGATCTCCAGGTGACAAGATAATGCAGCAGACCCGTCTGTTCCTCTCAGAAACTTACCAGCAGTCTCCTCCCCTCTGTGGTAGGACAGACAAGCACCTCCTTTGGTGATATCAAAATTTGTGAAAATAAAAAGTAACTTCATTTCAACCACATTGGGGACTTCTGCTATGAAATGACACAAATGACATATAGCCATGTGATACTTAAAGTATTTTAGATCTCTGAGCTCTTGGACGTGTGCATGAAGCAATTATCTTCAGGTTGTAATTGCTTAGAAGTCATATATATATACACACACACAAATGTAGTACAATAGAATTTAATCACATTACCACTGATTACAACTGAAGTGAATACAAACAAACGTAACCCATTTTTTAAAAAATATGTAATAAACTGCCTATATGTATGGCATAAAAAAAAAGAATAGTAATAATTACATCTGTTCATGCACTTAATTTGCTAAGCACTTTCGCTGTGTAAAATCCTCACAACTCTGTGAAGTAGTTAGTTTAGTCATTAGAGGCTGAGAACTGTTGACATAGGGGATTACACTGGTTATCATTCTCATTGCCCTTAAAACCTTTGATATAGCTATTAAAAAAAATGCAGTGCCCTCGAGTCGATAGCATCTCTAAAGCGAAAACCTTAATAAAAATCTGAATTGACTATATATGACAGGCCAAGATGATTTGAGGCTCTTTCTTCACTTTTAGGTGGCAGTTCATTTGATTGTTCTTTTGAATGAAAATACTGAAATCAGAGCTCTTTCTCCGAGTTTCCTGGGGTGCCCCTTTGTAATTGGCATTTGAGACCTGGCATTAGAAAGTGCCTAATAGATTGGGCTATTACTATGTGTAAAGCTGACGAAAGCTGCCTTTGATCTGTTTGTTTAAATTTCTTCCATGAGAAGAAATTTAAACAAACAGATCAAAGGCAGCTTACTAGTAGCCAGTTCAGGTTCATTTCAGAGGTGTTAGATTTCCATGCTCAAATGTTCCTTTTAACAGACACCCACCTGGTTAATAATGATATTAGGTGAAAGTCTTTTCAGTGCAGTAAGTTACGTAAGTGCAGAACTTTAATTATTAATAGTCATAGTATATATTTAATTGGACATTTATTTCCTTTATTTCCCTTTAGGTATCTCATAAGACTTTGAGCTTTACTGTTTTGTCATCTGAAAAAAATGTGAATTACGTGTGATATTTGGACTTTGATGTGATTGGGCTATCTCCCCTCAGACCTATAGACTTGGGTTGTGTCACCCATTTTTTCTTTTAGTTTAGAGTATGGGAAGGAGAATTTTACATCCTCCCTTTTCTCTTCATAAGGAAATGCAGCCTCAGAGTGATTCCATATTCCAGACAGTTCAAAGAATTCTGAACCATAAGCTGAGCTTAGTTTCAGGTGAGGCTAATGGTTTTTCAAGCACTAGAATTTTCTTTAATTCATGTAGTCTTAGTATAGATATAAATGTCCTATAGCCTAAATATCCTTTACTTGTCAAATGACTAACACCGTAAGTAAGGTAAGTCACTCTTTGACATTAAACGTGTATTTATTAGGTCCTGCTGTCTATGTTGGACCCAAGTAAAATGAAATCATTGACAACTTCAATATTTTTTCCATTTATCATGATACTGTTTATTGGTCCAGTTGTGAGGATTCTCGTTGTCTTCATGTTGAGGTGGAATCCGTACTGAAGGCTTTAATCTTTCATCTTCATCAATGAGTGTTGTCCAGTCCTCTTCACAATGAACACCAATTGTAGCAGCAGTCAAGAAATCAAACGACATATTGCATCGGGCAAACCTGCTGCAAAAGACCTCTTTATCGTTAGGGGAAGAACAACTAGGAGTATATAGCAAGGCGTATATATATTTTTGTATGAGAGACTGACTTGATTTGTAAACTTTCACTTAAAAGCACAATAAAAATTAAAAAAAAAAAAAAAACACCTGTTTAAAGTGTCAAAAAGCAAAAATGTCACTTTGAGGACTAAGGTGCACCTGACCCAAGCCTTGATGTTTTCAGTTGTCTCATATGCATGCAAAAGCCAGACAATGAGTAAGAGACTGAAGAAGAATTAATGCATTTGAATTATGGTGCTGGCAAAGAATATACCTGGATTGCCAGAAAAATGAACAAATCTGTCTCGGAAGAAGTACAGCCAGAATGCTCCTTAGAAGCTAGGATGGTGAGACTTTGTCTCATCTACTTTGGACATGTTATCAGGAGGGACCAGTCCCTGGAGACGGACATCATGCTTGGTAGAGGGTCAGTGAAAAAGAAGAAGACCCTCAACAAGATGGATTGACACAAGTGGCTGCAACAATGAGCTCAAACAGCAACGATTTTAAGGATGGCACAAGACCAGGCGGTGTTTCATTCTGCTGTATTATATATAGGGTAGCTATGAGTCTTTTTTTTTTTTATGAGTCAGAACCGACTGGATGGCACCTAATGACAACGACTGTGTACAGGGCACAGGGTAATATAGAACTCTTTACAGAAGAAGGCAATAGATTTCTTTCCCTCAAAGAGCTTTAATCTAGTAGGGAAATTACGACAGGTCTGTAAATAACATCTACATGTAGTAAATACAAATTCAGCGCTCTGCGGGAGAGTGATCTCACTGGGAAATTTATTTGGTATTCAGGAGTAAGAAAAGAGTACTTGGGCAAGAGAAATGTCTTATTTCTTAAATTAAAATTTGTTTGCAAAAACCTAAATGGGAGATAAATTACAGTGATTGTTTTTCTTAAAGGAAATAGAATTCTGTACTCCCTAAAATAATGTCTGCTAAATTTTAGAGAATTCGTTAATGGGGGACCACCCTCTAGAGTTGCACTCAGTGCAGCCTACCTTAAACGAGTGCTACAAAAACTTACATTAAAAGTTCACATCACTTTCATTGGTGCTTTTCATTTTCCCTGTGTCGTTTGTAACTTTAATCTCGTTTCTTCGTCTTTTAGACCTGGAATGGCCAGATATCAAGGCGAAGTTAAAAATTTGAAACCGGATGATGATTCAGTTATAGAAGGAGTGAGTGACCAGGTACTTGCGGCCGTCGTGGTCGGTCTCGCTTTGATTGCTGCACTGGCGTATGCGCTTTTCAGGTGAGACTAAAGGACAGAAGAATTGAAATAATATGTATTCTTGAGGGCTACTGACTTTTTTACTCCTCCTTGTAATGTTTAATATTTAATATGAGAAGCAAGTAATAAATCACCCATATTTTTAATAAGGTGTTAATATTTTTTATGGGAGTACTGCAGTTTTAAAAAATGTAATTCTTATAATTGAACCCGTCGACTTGTAGGTGATATGTATAATAAGTCCAAATTTCTTCACTTTGTAGATGGAGAAACTGAGGGGAAAAAAGACGTGGACAATATAGTGTGAATTAAGATTAGAATTAAAATTATTGTCAAAGAATCAGGCATAATATTTTAAGGCCTCAGATGTCTGTATACCAATGTGCATGCAGAGAAAGTAGAAATTTAAATGTTAGATAAATATAATAAAATGATGAATTTTTTAAAAGGATAAAATTTTATATGCAAAATTGAAAACAAAAATGGACAAAGTTATAAAATAGAAAAAAATGGTTAATCCCAAAAGTAACAAATCAGTGAGTTTCCCGTGAAAATTTTAGAGAAGATTACGAACAACATGTGAACACTTAGAAAATAAATGGTGATTAATCTACTCTTTCGTTGCTATATTATTAGTCTCTCAGATTAGGGTACTATTACCTGGATTTTACGGAATATCTGGTAACAGACGTGATGAGGAAATGATGATGACATGATAGCACAGTTAGGTGAATTCATAACTTATTGACAGGAGGTTCCTAAGGAATACAAAGGAGGACACTCTTTGCTGTTGAAAGGCTCTGTCTTTGGGCCTGCTTGATTCATTTTTATTAGCAACTGGGATGAAGAAGACAGAGGCATGCCTATTCAATTGTCAGTTGGAAGGGATAGCTAGTATTTTGATACAAGTGAACTGAGATTCAAAAATGAGTCATGACTAAAAAAAAAAAAAAAGACTAGATAGATACAAATGAAGTGCCTGCTCTTTACCTCTTATGAATGGGATGCAGATATGAATTTACTGTCATGAAAAAGTACTCAAGGTAAATTGATGAGTGAGAATTGTTGAATGAAAGATCACAAAAATAGTACATAAAGTAGCTCAATTTGTTGAAAAATGTTTTTATAAGATTAATTTTATTAAAAAATTTTTTTGTCCCTTGTTTTCTGATTTCTTTACTATGAACATGTATTACTTAAGGGTTTTTTTTTATATTAAGAAAAACAGTTTTTCCCCCACAGATCAGAATGATGTGCTAGGCCCAAACGAAAAGTTCTCATTTAATAAGGCAATTATACATCCACTGCTGTCGAGTTGATTCCGACCCATAGGGACCCTTAGGACAGAGTAGAACTGCCCCATAGGGTTTCCAGGGCTGTAACCTTTATGGAAGCAGACTGCCACATCTTTCTCCCGTGGAGCAGCTAGTAGGTTCAAACAGTCCACTTTTTGGTTAGCACCGCTGTTCCACCAGGGCTCCTTTAAGGCAATTGTATATATTGTAAATACTAAAAATTTAATAGTATTAGACCGCATTAATCAAAGTAACTGGATAAAGGTCACTGGATGATACACTGTATTCAGTTTGGGGCACATATTTTAAACCGGAAAACGTTCGAGGAGGGTTATCAGAATGGAGAAAGATATGGAAATGAATCGTGTAAAAATGGCTGAAGGAACTGGAGATGTTTAGCTTACTTAGGGAAAAGAGCTGTTGGACATAAAAGTGGTCTTTAAGTATGATGAAAACTGTTTTTATGGAAAAGGAATTAGATTCATCCCGTGTATTTTCATGGACAGAACTAGGACCAATGATGACAATAGATTGACAAAAGTCAATGATGACATTTTGGCCCAATATTAGAAATAACTTTTCACATTAGATAGGGGGCTCCCCATTACTTGGACAGTGTCTCGAATCTCTCGTGTGATTGAGTAGGAGGTTTGCCAGCTCTTCAAATTCAAGTTAACAATTATAATCAATTAGTGGTAGAGTGGGGAGAGGACATGAGTAATTTAGAATTCAAACGAAGCAACCTTTTATCAATTTTCTATCCTTTGATGTTTTTAGTCATCATAATTAATTCATTTTAAATCTTTTTAAATTTGTTTTTCCTTTTTTTAAGCTGTTAATACTAGCTGATATTAATTAGTTTCTCAGAAGCTAGTCTAAAGTATCTGGTATAGGGTCTAACCTACAAACCACACACTTCTGCACACTTGTAAACTTGGATGCAAATTTTCTTTCCTTCTCTCAGGGTTTGGGTATCATTTCTCTCTTTATATCAAAAGTTCCTGGCTCCTTTCCAGGACCACATACACCTCAAATGGTTTGGCGGTTTTGGAGTCCCCTTTCAAAGTACAAAGAAGGACCATAAATGCAGTAACAACAACAACAAATGTACTTTGTATATTAGACCCACAATCTTCCCTGGCATCTGACTTTAGACCTACTTAGTGTCAAATGCCTTGTTTTTTTCTCATGATTTTCTAGTCTAGTTTTCATTCTGTTTTAATTGTCCCATTGTTTTCTAGATTTTTGGTTCTGTACCCACAGCTGCCAATTACATTTACCTGTACTGTAAGCAAGGTTCAGAAGCTTCGGGTGTTTGTTCTTACTAAAAGGATGGCTATACATTGGCTTTTCTAATAGTCTGCTAAGAATTCCCATATCTTCTCGTTTATGGGAAAAAGCTAAAGAAAGAGCTCCCATGGTTCACGCCTGTATTTTGAAAAATTAGGACTATCTTTCTCCAATGAAAGAGAATGGTTTTTCAAGCTCAAAGAATAGAGAAATGCTAGGAGCCCTGGTGGCACAGTGGTTAAGAGGTTGGCTGCTAACCAAAAAGTCAGCAGTTCGAATCCATCAGCTGCTCCTTGGAAGCCTTATGGGGCAGTTCTACTGTGTCCTATAGGGTCGCTTTAGTGGGAACTGACTCAACGGTACATAGCAACAACAGCACCGGGCTAGGTATTTACTGATATTTAAATGAGATGGTTGCCTGAGTTGTTTCTTGATAGATGTTTTCATGTCCACATAGCCATCTCTCATTAATCGTTTATTTAGTCATAAGAGTGTAGCTAATTTAAAAATAAGCAAAACTTAAGGGGTTTAAACAGTGTTCAAGCAATTTCATTACATTTATTTTGAGCTTCTGGTTAGATATTTGACTTTAAATTGTTCTTCTGTCTTCTCTGAACTAGTGGTTATATTTCGTCAGTTTTCTTTTATGAAATTTGAATTTTTTTCTGAGCGGTGAATAATTATAGGATGAATTTCTTTAATTTTTCTTCTCCCATTAAGATATTTAGAGTTGTTATCTCTACTGGATATTGGCTTACCCAGAAAGAAAAGGCTCTTCTATAGAATAAGGTTGGGATTGTGTGGACTTCTGATTTTCCACTGTAATTTTCAGCTCGCATGTCCTATCCCATCCATTTATGTCAGCTACTGATTTCTTGCCTTTGATTCTCCTTTTTAATTGTTAATGTTATTAGTAATTTGTTTTGGCTTTTCTGTATTATATCATTTTAGTTTCTGTTTTTGTTTGACCCTCTCCCCTCATGGTGGCATCACTAAGGGCATATGGGTGTGCAGACTACATTGAGTGACACTGTCAGAGAGGGTGACACCAAAACAACTATTATAATTTTTGTGTAGCGTTTCAGCAGAAATTTATTATTTTTTATAAAAATATCCCTGTAGTTAGTTATAACAGCAAAAAATTTTTCGTAAGCCCAGCTTACATGTATCAACATATCTGTAAGACTAAAGCTATGCTAATGTACTTTTTGAACCTTCTGATGTGCTCTGGTCAAAGCTGTTGTTATTACCCAATAACAGTGATGCTTCAAATCAGGTGGTTTCGTCTACACGTGCTACAAATACGTGCTGTTGTTTTCGTTGCTGCTGGTGTTTTTATAGTTGCTGTTTTTTCCAAATTTTCTGGTGTTTTAGCTACAGTATTGTGGTAATTAGCATGGGGGGGGTGACACCATGAGTTACTGCACTAGGTGACACCAACCCTAGTGATGTCACTGTCCCCTCATGAGTGAAAAGTGGGGAGAAAGACCAAATTTGATGTGGAAAAGCGGTCAGATACATAATCTATAGAATTATATATAGCTGATTACTTTGAAGACACTTCACAAATTAAGTATAATTGTCTTTTATATTATTTGGAAGTCTGCAGTTAAATAAATCCCCAAGGTACTAGGCCTCTGGATTTCATTATTTGCCAGTTAAGTCTGATAGCAGCCAGTGATCAGTGATCTTAGAACATACCATGAAATAGCCTGGAATGTTCAGTCCTGGAATTGGAGTGCAGTCATGTGCCATCATTTATATTTATTAAAGTACCGATAATTCTTAATTGAAAATTAGATCTGTACAGAGAATTGACAGTACCTTATATTTAAGGTTTATTGTATTTTATTCAACAGAAATGCACATCAAAACATTCACCCAGAAAACCAAGAGCTGGTAAGGGAGCTTCGGGAACAACTTCAAACAGAACAGGTATTGTTGTTACAGAAATAATGCTTTTATGTGAGGAGTAGGTGTTACAACTCCCCCTGCGTATGAAGTCATGATGAAACATTAAGAAGTTGTTTTTCAAACCATTGCTTCTCTCCTGGTTTAAATTACCTTATATTATCCCGTAAATTTCAGGCGAGGCAAATGTCTGGTATTAATCTATTCAGATATTTTCATGTTTGTTTTTTAACTTGCTTAAAAATAAGTTTTTCTGTTACTTATTTTAGTGTGAGGAAATAATCACTGTTTAATTGGCCTTAATGAAATATAGTGGAAAATTATTCTTTCTAGTATGTACTCCCGGAGACCTACAAAAAAGATTACTAGAAGGAATGGCTATTTGTTTTGTTTTCTTCAATGGTCAGAGCTAGTTAGGCAAAGGAGAAAACTTTTCTCCTCTGCCTCTTCTTTGCTTCTTACCAGATGGAGTCTCTTAAAAACCAGAACGTAATATACTTTATGAAGACTGGAAGAAGTTGGATATGGTATACCTTCATGCTGAGATAGCTAACATGAAAAAAGTAAAAATAAAAAACTCGCTTTCCAAAGAAGTTTCCGGGATAAACTGAATGCTTCAAAGGTCAGCGGAGCAAGGGCGGGGGTTTGGGGACCATGGTTTAAGGGGACATCTAAGTCAATTGGCAAAATCATTCTGTTATGAAAACATTCTGCATCCCACCTTGAAATGTGGCGTCTGGGGTCTTAAATGCTAACAAGCGGCCATCTAAGATGCATCAATTGGTCTCAACCCACCTAGATCAAAGGAGAATGAAGAACACCAAGGTCACATGATAACTATGTGCCCAAGAGACAGAAAGGGCCACATGAACCAGAGACTTACATCATCCTGAGACCAGAAGAACTAGATGGTGCCTGGCCACAACCGATGACTGCCCTGACAGGGAGCACAACAGAGAAGCCCTGAGGGAGCAGGAGATCAGTGGGATGCAGACCCAAAATTCTCATAAAAAGACCAGACTTAATGGTCTGACTGAGACTAGAGGAATCCCGGCGGTCATGGTCCCCAGACCTTCTGTTGGCCCAGGACAGGAACCATTCCCAAAGACAACTCATCAGACATGGAAGGGACTGGACAATGGGTAGGAGAGAGATGCTGATGAAGAGTGAGCTACTTGTATCAGGTGGACACTTGAGACTGTGTTGGCATCTCCTGTCTGGAGGGGAGATAGGAGGGTAGAGAGGGTTAGAAACTGGCAAAATTGTCACGAAAGGAGAGACTGGAAGGGCTGACTCATTAGGGGGAGAGTAAGTGGGAGTAGGGAGTAAGGTGTATATAAGCTTATATGTGACAGACTGACTTGATTTGTAAACGTTCACTTAAAGCTCAATAAAAATTATTAAAAAAAAAAACAACTCGCTTTCCTACCACCAAGCAAACTTCAGTTCCAATGAGTATTTTATAATTTATCCATTTACAGAATTTTTATTATCTACCATGTGCCAGACAGTGTCCTAGGCATTGAGGATTCCACTGTGAATTAAACAGATAAAAATTCCTACCCTCTTAGAACTTAAATTCATTGATGCAAGAATCGTTTAAGCATTAGGAAAAGTCCTGTTCCAAACTCTCGTTATCAACAATTCGTGCTAGTGTAGTGCTTTACAGCTTACAAAGTGTTTTCGCATACAACTATTTAATCTTCAAATGATACGCTTGAAAAGTAAGGTAACTGTTATCCCCATTTAACATATTAAATTACCAAGACTTACTCGTATTCATGTGTGAGTAGACCCAGATTGAGGTGGATCTTACAGATTCCTTTGCCACTGTCCCAGTCATCTACCTCAGACCCTAGGCGTGGCATATGGAGTTAGAATAAGCTAGTGACTTCATCTAACTTGTGCTGTTCAATAACGTAATCACTGGCCAGCTACGTGTGGCTATTTACATTATTTAAAATTAAATAAAAAGAAATACTCAGTTTTTTAGCCATACTAACCACATTTCAGTAGCCCTGGTGGCACAATGGTTAAGCACTCAGCTGCTAACTGAAAGGCTGGCAGTTTAAACCCACCAGCTGCTCCACGGGAGAAAGTGGCAATCTGCTTCTGTAGAGATTTACAGCCTTGGAAGGACTATGGGGCAGTTCCACCCTGTTCTGTCTGGTGGCTATGAGTCAGAATCTACTCAATGGCAGTGGGTTTGGTTGGTTGGTTTAGCCACATTTCAAGTACTCGATAGCCACATGTAGCTAGTGGCTGCCATACTGGACAGTGCAGGTAAAGATTTCTGCTACTGCTGAAAGTTCTGTTGGACAGTGCTAATAATTTTATTTTTATCATTTAATTTCAAAAGAAGAATAAGGAGTGGAAAAGGTGTGGAGGGAAGCATTAAGAACTGTACGTTTTCTTTTTTGCACCATTAAAATGGAAATAAAAGACCATAACATCAAGGTGTCACCTTGGCTTAGATATTCTGGTATTTTAGGAAATAAAATTTCAGCTA
This sequence comes from Elephas maximus indicus, assembly GCF_024166365.1. Taxonomy (NCBI): domain Eukaryota; kingdom Metazoa; phylum Chordata; class Mammalia; order Proboscidea; family Elephantidae; genus Elephas; species Elephas maximus. Next base: position 57,569,255 of record NC_064840.1, read on the forward strand.
TGGCTTATTAATAGGGGTGATAAAAATATTTGGTTCTGTTAATAGTTGAGTATTTCACATATAGCAAATTTGTTCATTCTTTTTAAAATAATTTTTTAATAATTAAAATAATTTTTAATACTGTTGCTTTGTTTATAAGCCGTGTGCTGGGTGGTGTAGAAACAATTTTTGACAGATATGTTTTTTAACAAATAACGTATACATTAAGTACTAGCAGTAGATACTTTTCTAGGTTCTTGGGTAATACAGTGAATTTGACAGACAGAAGTCCCTGCCCTCATGACAGTTATACTCTAGTGAGTTCTCTGATACCTGGATGTGTCTTATACTGGTGATTCTACTCAGCATTCCTCTTACAATCAGAAGAGTAATGTAACCGAGAAACGTGTTAAAATTTATTAATCTAACAATGTGAAAGGATTAAGTTCAAATTGTCGGTAGTCTTAAATTTTTCTACTTTGAAAACGATCAAATATTCTCTGAAAGTTTATCTCTGGTCTCTTGTGAGGTACAACATACATGTAGCACTTGTCAGGAGGAAATGTGAAAAGTGAAAAAGAGCTGATACTTAGAAAATGGTTTCACACTTTTTATTCTTCAGCTTACCCGTTAGCTCAGCCTTGTAGATAACCTGTCACTGAGAATACTTGACTCATTCCAATAGAGTAAAAGAGAAATTCCTGAGTTAACCTAGGTTTTTAATCTTTAAATTCTCCTTGGGAAGGAAGGTAGAGACCAGCTGAAGTAAAATAACAATTTAGCCCTCATGACTTTTTCAAATCTATGAGACCTTAAACTATTGAATAATGATGTGTGATTTCCAAAATCTGGTGAGGTTTATGCACTGTTGGATATATGCTTACGTACAATTTGACGTAAAGATAGGTTTGAAAGCCCTGTGTGTGTCACGTGTAAATACGTATGTGTATTTTCTCATCAGGATGCGACAGCTGCTGCCCGACAGCAGTTCTACACTGACATGTACTGTCCCATCTGTTTACATCAGGCCTCCTTCCCTGTTGAAACCAACTGTGGACATCTTTTTTGTGGTAAGCAAACAATGCTACATTGGTAAAAATGGCCGTTGAGATCGAGTCCCATACGCAAACAAAGGCTGGGTTCCCAGTGTTCTCTTTTTCTCGTTTTGTGTCTCTTGAGTCACATTTCACTTAATTCCCTCATTGCTCATCACTTTTTGGTACTGTGGTTTTATTTCTGATTCATCTTTCCCGGGGCAGGAAGATTCTTCTCTCAAGAACCCTGCCCGAGTCTATCCCTTAGCAATACTACTCCTTCTTACTCTGAATCAGTACAAAAGTATTAACCTCTCTCTCTCCGTGACCTCAAGGGAGCTGGTGAGAGAGAATGAGAAACTTAGAGCATACAGCGGGACAAGAGGGAAATACTGATTTCACATTTACTTAGTAGCAGTAAGGGGTGCTTTCTACAGGCCTCTCCCCATGTTTTTTCCCAACCCTTCAGGGAGATTTCATAGAGAATAATGAGTTCTCCTATAAGCATTGTTTGCTATGATTAAATGAGATTTGGGGTGTGGTGGTCAGTTATTAGATGCCTTTTATGTGCGGGACACTTCATCTTATGTAACCTCATAGATGAGGAACCTGAGGCTCAGAGATATTAAGAAACTTTACAATGGGTAGCTCAGCTGTTAGGTGACAGAGCCAGGTTTTAAACCTAGGTCTGTCCTTAAGCCCAGTGCTCATTTCTGCTGTATGATTGGTGGCTTATACAATAGGCAACACTCTAAGGAGTGTTTCTACTTAATGTGTCACTAATTTCTACTTATATGTGTCGCTAGATCTCTTTTTTATTGGTAGTATTTCTTTTGAACAGCTGTATTCAAGATAGGGTCCTCGTTGTTCCTTTGTGTGAAAACATAAAGACCAATTTTAAGTGTAGTACATATACCATGATCTTATGAAGCCCTGGTGGCACAGTGGTTGAAGTGCTCGACTATAACTGAAAGGCCAGCAATTCAAAAGGATCAGCCACTCTGCAGGAGAAAGATGTGGCAGTCTGCTCCTTGGAAATCATGTGGGACAGCTCTACCCTGCCCTATAGGATCGCTATGAGTCAGAATCGACTCAGTGGCAACGAGTTTGGTTTTTTGGTTTATATAATGATCTTATAAACTGTTTCTCACCTTTGTGTGTTTTATCTAACTGGCTTCATCACATAGAATTCTTAGAGACAGCATTATTGTTTATGCTGTCAGGGACGACATGAATATTTGAAATCCATGCCTTGCAGTGCATGGTTTTCTACATGTTGTGCTCATTTAGAAGTACTGACCAATTCCATTATTGCCTCATCTGTTAATTTCAACCTCTTCCCTAAGGTTTTTGCCTAAGTAACCAACAAGTCATACTATTTCAATCTTCAGTTGTATGTTGAAAATACTAATGAGCAGCAAAGTAATGAAAGATCAGATAGGAAGAATCAAAAGACCATTAGAGAAGGCAGATCCCTGGCACAAATGTCCCTGCTTTCTGCTCCCAAACCTCAAGTAGCTATTCTGAATCAATCTGACACTTTTCTTCTGAGTCTGGACGTGGCCCCAATCATCCTCTCCATATGGTACTCCAGGCAAGTGTTAGTAAGCAGTGAGGTTTGGCAGGCAAGGTGAACTCTATTTGCCAGTGAGGCTTAGGTAGTTCACTAAGTGGTTAACCCAGTCAATTGAAAGATGGCTGTGTTATGTTCTTGGTTTTACCTCTGGGTCTGAGGTAATAGGGTAGATTGCTTTTGATATTCTGTTCTACTTGTTGGCCACTTTTATTTAGTGTCTGTGCATTCACAGGGTAAAAAAAAAACTAGTTATTCAACTTCTCAATAAACAGAAATACGTGTCCTTGAATAGTAGTTCAAGTATACGAATACCACATATATAAAGAGCACTTTAGCTTAGTTCCTATGTGTGGACCTAGAGTTCTGTCCCATTACAGTGAGTTAAGAATAACAGTAGCAACAGACATCACCTCATTTTTGTTTCTAACATACATTATTTTATTTCCAGCGGTCTTGTGAGGACTATGTTATTATTCCTGGTTTACAGATAAATAAATGGATTTAGAGATTGTGATCCAGATTAAAGTAATCCAATCACCTCTCATTCAGCCACCCTATTTAGGTGGATATCTCTTTTTATTGAGCAGGAAAGTTGAAGAATAAGTTAACATAAAGCACATCAGAGCAGTGTGTATGAACTGAAGTGTTTAATTTGATGGATCACGGTTTTCAGTACAATCCAGTGGCTATTACATAATCTGCAAAACAAGGGCACCTGCACCCCAGTTTGTGGACTAGAGAGATGTGAGATTAAATGAGTTAATATATTTCAAAACACACTGAGCTCTTGGATGAAAAGTAGTAGATAAATCATTACAGATGGTAGTATTAGTAACAGATTGATAGTGTTACTTTTCATATCATTCCTATAGGAAATTAGATTGCTCAGAGGACTTAATTAGTAAATACGATCTAGTTGACACAGCACTCTGTCAGAGTAGGTAAGGATAGCAGATAAAGATAACTGGGACAGCCTTTGCCTAGCCCATCTGTTTGTTCACCAGTTTCTTCTGACTCCATTTACATCTGCTTCTGCTGTTTGCCCTTGCTGTTCCCATAACCTGGAGCATTCTCCTGCCAGTGTCTTGACTACCCAAATCTCACCCATCCTACAAAGTTCAGTTCAAATCCTCTCTCCTCTGAAGTTACACTCTTTTTAATGCATCCCAGAGAGGCCTCCCTCTCTGTTCTCCTTTTGTACTTAGAGTTACCGTTACGCAGTTCAAGATTGAACTACCCCCTAATTAAGTGGGTCACCGTGGTCTCCTTAATTTGATAGTCATTGCTTAATTCTGAATACAGTTTGATCTGGCGGAATCTAGACTAAGAGACACAGGAGGACTAAGCTAGGTTGTCAAGGCAAGAGTAGGAATGTAGAGAAGATCCTTGGACTAATAGAAGGAAGATCAGAAGCACTATAGTTAAGATTCACAGTTGGCCCTTGGTGGTTGGAGAAGGAGGGTCCTCCAAAGAAGAAAATGAATTAGCCTCTTAAATATCAGATAATATTTGAAAACATTCCTTCTTCATCTGTTACTGGCCTGAAGTTTAGTGCTTATACACTTAGCTCATCTACCACTCTTTGAGGTCATATAGGCTGTGTTGGCCACCTTTAGGTTTTTGCTACTAATGAGTACCTTCGAGAAAAAAAAGATAATAATAAAACCCATCCAGTACAAGAGTTGGTTTAATTAGTGAACTAGATTATAAACATTTTTTAGGGCAAGGAGCAAGTAATCTTTGTATCCTTTGGTTCCTTGCCCATACTAACCTGTTGCCGTCGAGTGGATTCCAACTCATAGCGATCCTATGGGACAGAGTAGAACTGCCCCATAGAGTTTCCAGGGAGCATCTGGTGGATTCGAACTGCCGATCTTTTGGTTAACAGCCATAGCTCTTAGCCGCTATGCCACCTGGGTTTCCTTGCTTATACTACTCAATTATTATTAGTTGATACTTTAAAATTTTGTTTTTTAAAACTCTTAAAGAAAAAAAAGCGTAGCATATATATTAAATTTGGAGCAGAAATTTTATACTGTGATTTGTTGGTTGTCATATTTACAGTGCTGTTTAATTATTTTATTTTACATAAGGAATGTAGTACTTTCTCTTTGGCCTCAGCATCCACAGTTAATGCATGCTTGTCTTTTTTTTTTTTTAATTGTGGTAAAATATATGTTACAAAAAACGTGCCATCTCAACTGCTTTTAAGTGGACAGTGCAGTGATACTAGTCACGGTCACCGCGCTGTGGAAACATCACCACTCTCCATTCCCAGAGTTTTTCATTATCCCAAACAGAAACTTAGTGTCCTTTAAGCAGTAACTCCCGTTCCCCCTTCTCCTCAGCGCCTGGTAACCACTAATATACTTGTCCCTTTGCATTTGCCCGTTACACGTATTTCACGTAAGTGAGATCATACAGTATTTGTTCTTTTGAGTCTTAACTTACTTCACTTAGGCTAATGTTTTCAGTGCTCATCCGTATCATAATCTATATCAGAAGTCCGTTTCTCTTTATGGCTGAGTAATATTCCATTGTGTGTGTGTTTCTCCGTTGTGTTTATCCATTCATCTGTTGATGGACATTTGCTTTGCTTCTACCTTTTGACTACCCTAATTAACACTGCAGCGAATATTGCTGTACAAATATCTCTTTGAGCCACTGCTTCAATTCTTTTGAGTATATACTTAGGAGTGGAATTGCTGGGTCATACGGTAATTCAGTGGAAACCCTGGTGGCGTAGTGGTTAAGTGCTGTGGCTGCTAACCAAAAGGTCAGCAGTTTAACTCCACCAGGCATTTCTTGGAAACTCTGTGGGGCAGTTCTGCTCTCTCCTGTAGGGTCGCTATGAGTCTGAATCGACTCGACGGCAATTGGTTAATGGGTTACGGTAATTCTATGTTTAATTTTTTGAGGAACTGCCAAACTGCTTTCCACAGCAGCTGCACCATTTTACATTCCCACGAGCAACGAATGAGGGTTCCAGTTTCTCCACATTCTCTCCAACACTTGCTATTTACCATTTTTCTGGTAATAGCCATCCTAGCGGGAATGATGTGGTATCTCATTTTGGTTTTGATTTGCATTTCCCTAATGACATAAGGAGCCTTGGTGGCATAGTGGTTGAAAGTTCAGGCTGCTAACCAAAAAAAGGTCAGCAGATGAAATCCACCAGCTGCTCCTTGGAAAGCCTATGGAGCAGTTCTACTCTGTCCTGTAGGGTCACTATGAGTCAGAATCAACTCGACCCCAATGAGTTTAGTTTTTGGTTTAATGACATCAAGTATCTTTTTATGTGCTTATTGGCCATTTGTGTATCTTCTTTGGTGAAATGCCCATTCAAGTCCTTTGTCTGTTTTTAAATTGGATTGTTTGTCTTTTTGTTGCTGAATTGATAAATTCTTTACGTATTCTAGATATTAAGCCCTTGTCAGACACATGGTTACCAAATATTTTCTCCCATTTTGTGAGTTCTCTTCATTTTCTTGGTAAAGAAAAGGCAAAAAAGTTCTTAATTTTGATGAAGTCCATTTTGTCTTCTGTTGCTCATGCTTTTGGTGTTTAAGAATCTAAGAATATCAATGAATCCGTTGTCAAAAACTAGGTCTTGTAGCATTATCCCTTCATTTTCCTCTAAGAGTTTTATGGCTTTAGTTGTCACATTTAGATCCTTGGTCCACTTTGAGTTGATTTTCATACATGGTATGAGGTATGGGTCCAACTTCATTCTTTTGCATGTGGAGGTCCAGTTGTCCCAGCACCATTAATTGAAGAGACTGATCTTTCCTCACTGAATGGACTTGGCACCCTCGTCAAAAATCAGTTAACCATACATGGATTAGTTTATTTCTCGACTCTCAGTTCTATTCCACTGGTCTGTGGATCTGTCATTATACCAGTACTGCACTATTGTGATTACTGCAGATTTACATTTTAAAATCAGGAAGTGTCTCTTCCTACTTGGTTCTGCTTTTTCAAGATTGTCTTGACTATTCGGGGCCCCTTGGAATTCCACATAAGCTTGAAGATTGGCTTTTCCATTTCTGCAAAGGTTGTTGGAATTTTGATACAGATTGTGTTGAACCTGTAGATCACTTTGGGTAGTATTGACATCTTAACAATATTTAGTTTCCCAATCCACGAACATAGGATATTTTTCCATTTATTTAAGTCTTTTTTCATCTTTCATCAATATTTTATAGTTTTCATTGCACAAGACTTTCACTTCCCTGGTTAAATTTATTCCTTAGTATTTTATTCTTTTTGATGCTATTATAAATGGAATTGTTAATTTCCTTTTCAGATTGTTCATTGCTAGTGTGTAGAAACTACTGGTTTTTGTGTATTGATCTTGTACCCTGAAACTTTGCTGAATATATGTATTAGCTCTAATAGTTGTCTTGTGGATTCTTTGGGGTTTTTATATATATATATATACACACACACCATATTTTTATGCAAATAACGTGTGCTCTCTGTGTTGGTTTGCTGGCTGCATCCTCACAAACACCTCCATGCCAATCCTTTTCCACACATTGCTGTTAAAAAAATTTAGCAGAGCACACTTACAGAAATACAAATGTGGTAGGGTCATGTCATCTGCAAATAGAGATAGTTTTACTTCTTCCTTTTCCATTTGGATATTTTTTATTTCTTTTTCTTGCTTAATTGCTCTGGCTAGAACTTCCAGTACTAGTTCTGACCTTTGGTGGGAAGCTTTCAGTCTTTTTCTACTGAGTATGATGTTACCTGTGGGTTTTTCATAAATGCTCTTTATCATATTAAGGAATTTTCTTTCTATTTCTAGTTTGTGGAGCGTTTTTATCATGAAAGGTGTTAGATTTTGTCAAATGCATTTTCTGTACCAATGAAGACAATCCTGTGACTCTCTTCCTTTGTTCTATTAATGTGGTATATTTATATTGATTTATTTTCTTATACTGAAATACATGCTTGCTTTTGATCATATAAAAATGTCTGTAGCTTAACTGGAAGTTTAAATAAAAATATTTTTTCAGTGACTGAGAATGTTATTAGATTTGAATTTGCATACAATTTTGAGGCGTTGGTTGTTTGAACTAAAGAGTATTTTTTAAATAAGGTGAGACTGTTAAAACATTACAGATATTTGAAGCATACTCAGGATATATGGACTTTCAAACATCAGTCTTGTGTTTTCCCACTAGGTACCTGCATTATTGCGTACTGGCGGTACGGTACGTGGCTTGGGGCCATCAGTTGTCCAATCTGCAGACAGACGGTAATGTGTATCCAGAAGACATCATTTATGCTAGTTACCGTAATACATTTTATAGTTTATCTAAATTTTGAATTATTTTGATATTTTTAGCAGAACTTTACTTATCCAAAGCTGTTATGATATTGCTCCTTTTTTTTTTTTTTTGTCTACCTTTAAGATATAAACTTAAAAAAGGAGGAATTCCTTTTGAGATTATTATTTTAGTGAAAAACAACTGATAAATGAATCCCCCCAACATTCTAACAAGTCTTGTTGTTGTACCAGCAGAAGAATAACTAATCAGGCATAAAAATATACCTACATGTACTCGTTTTGAAACAAAACTTCCTTTCCTTTTTTATTTCTTTTAAAGCTGCTGTTTTTCAGCAAAGCTTCAGATAACATCAAATGATGAAAAATAATTTTTTTTATAACATTCCAGTTCTGTTGGAGACATATTCATATTGCACTGTCCAGAACAGGCTGGAACATTACAGTTAGTATACGTAGAAGCTACCTCAGAAGGGAGGCAGTAAGTTGGGTAAACCTAAATCTGAAGACTAAAGGTCAGCACAGTGAGAAAACTGTAATGTGTCACATTTTGTCAATTTCTTTGACAAACTGGAAAAAGAAAATATTAAACAATCTGAGAAACCCAAGTTCCTGGTTTCTTAATTAATAAATATATCAAAATAGGACCTGCTGTCAGTCATATGGAAACCCTGGCGGTGTGGTTAAGTGCTATGGCTGCTAACCCATAGGTTGGCAGTTCGAATCTACCAGGTGCACCTGGGAATCTCTATGGGGCAGTTCTACTGTGTCCTACAGGGCCATACACAGTTTTTCAAAACT